>NC_064563.1:93733783-103733783 GCF_937001465.1 Orcinus orca
AGTATAAGCCAGCTCGAAAACACCACTGTTTGGACCCCACCCTCAAGTAGCTCATAATCTATTCATAGGTACGTATTTTAGAGAATAGAAAAGAATAGGGAAGATAGAGATAAAATGCAAATAAATAATACATATTTTTATAATCAATTTTAAAAGTTAAAAGGAACACTAAAATCTGTGGAATTCTCCTACTCTTGTCATTTATTTCAGGAAATTAAAGTTTAGTATATTTGGGAGAAAGTAAAGGATGAGTGGAATAAGGACAAAAAAAGACATCCTAGTATACATGCTAACAGTAATCATCTTTATGTTGGAAGAAAATACCTGCTAAGGTAAGGGCAAATATAATGTAACTTTTAAAATTCTATCTTCTTTAACCTGTTCAATTCAGTTCACACTCCTGAAGATTTGTCCTCTCCTCTTTGGCTGCAGCTTTGATGAGTTTAGCTAGCTTATTTTGCATAATACTGAAGAGCGTACTGCTTCACATCACTCACACTATCATCAGCCCAAATAAAAGGCAAAACTAAATGCTGCAGTCTGAAAATTGAACTTCCCTTGCATAGTCACCCCGTTGTATCAGATCTTGGGCAAGTGCTGGCTGGGGTGATCAGGAAATTCTTCTGGTAGCAAAACGTGGAGTCTGCAGGTTGGGCATGTCCCCTGTTGCATCAACCAAGGTCTAATGCACTAAGGAGCAAAAAGATTCATGTCAGTCTCTCAGATTTAGCCTAGCAGAGGCAGCTGTTACTCCATACATCAGCGTTGCCAACCAACATATCTTCCAGTGGATCTCAGAGCCTTATTTGGTGGATTGCCATGAAAACTTCTGCAATCATGGAACTTTGTCTGTGATTTGCTGAGCAATATAGTTCGTAACAGGAGAACACCTTTCAGCCAGTTTATTCTATTAAGATCCTTCCCCCCAACCCCAATCTTCAGGAAGACTAGTTCTTCCTAATAAGGAGACTGAGGAAACCTATTACATTTTTTTCTCTAGTTTATTATAATATTATTCTAATTTATAATCTAGAAAAAGTCATATCTAAACATACAAATGTCACAAATACCTTGTATCAAGTGCTTATGGTGTTCTGAAGTTAAAATCCCTAGATAATGGATATACTTTTCAGATTGCTCTTTCTTTGGTCATAATGGTAGTACTCTTTGGCTATGAACTATATATTAAGTTATTTGCTTGAATACTGACTCTCCAAAAACAAATCATTTTTATATGAATGAATAATGGAGACCCAAGTCAGATGAGAGAGGATTAAGAATAGGCAATAGATATGAGGCCCATTAACTTTAGAGAGTAACCTGAATGAATTACCTGCTTTCTATTCAATGAGCAATGGCAAAGAATAAAATAAGTTTTGTGAAACATTTATTTTCTAAATGGATCTTTAGGACTTTTAAAACTTCAAGTGGGAAAAACAGATGGCTAAGTATCTATCCTGGAGGTCTTTTGGGATTAGCCATTCTGTGTATATCTCTTCTTATCCAAGCAGATACAAAACATAATTCTGTACCTGGTATCACATATCTTTGAAATGATGTTTTACAGATACGGCTTGAATGAGCTGGCTTATTGTTCACTTCCCTGAGAAGCCTTTCTTGTGTAAGATTATCTTTTCCTGTGTCAAATTACACCTCTGCATCAGAAGACTTGGATCATAAATTGTATATCAATAGCACTTGCACAGCAACACCACCAGAAGTTAATCTATATAAATGCCAATAATCTATATAAATGCCAATTAACAAAAGATATGCCAGCCTCCCATTTTTATAACATCAACACTCAGGCCTCAGCATCTTCAAAAGCAAATACAGGAGCCTGGACAGACTGTTAAGTCTTATGCGTTATAACAGCAGTTGGCTATCATTAGGTGTGGACAAAGGACACTATTTATAACAAGCCAAGGTGAAGTGGCACTGCTGCTAAACTGCCAACTGCCAAGTCAATCAACAGTCCTTCCAGTTCTGTTCAAAGGCACTCTGTCCCATTAAATCTCATCATTGTCCCCTTCTCCTGCTAGGTGTATCGAGATCTGAGAAAACACAATGCAATCCATGGCTAGGTATGGGAAAACATATAAATGCTTCTGTGCGGTACCCAAAAGCCCAGAGTTATATCCAGTGAAATTCATGACACAGTAGTGGATGATACATGTATACAATTTCAAGGAATGCAGTATGAATTTCACTTAATTGATTAATGGCAAAATATTAAAAAGATAAGTTCACCTGAGAGTGGAATTTGTGCGCACAGGGCAAAACTGAGAGGTTTTCTGGAGAGAGATTCTCATGACAGATCACACAAGGTTCCTCTTCCTCATCATCCTAGGGAAAATACACATAAGGTTAAATTCAGCTCATTTCTCTCCTCTAACTTTAAATGTATTCAGAATCAAGTCTCAGTCTCACCAAATTATTGGCTCCTTCCCACGTGGCAGGACCTTGTGAACCGAGGGGCCTCCGGGCTGGTTTTGAGGGCTGGGCAGCATTAGCCTGAGGTGGAGGAGTATGGCTGGGTGAAGCACTATTACCATTTGGCACGGATTTTCCTTGACTCTGAAAATTAGAATATTATACTTATTATTTTTTTTAGAATTGAACTAAAACAGGAAGAACTGATAAATACCATAGAATAGGCTACCGTGAGAATTAGCAAAAGGGTAAAGGTTAATCAGGTTCATGAGAAATCTTGAAATAAATGTTGGCAATATTACTTATATACTAAGAACCAGGTAAAACCAAAAATAACTCTAGGTGCTCTTTCAATTAAAACAAGTCTTTGCAGAAAATTAGAAAATATGTCTCCTTTTAGAGCCATTCAAAATAACCTAGAGTAAATTTCAAGAGGGTCAGTTTTATTCTAGAATGATCAGGTGGTGTTTCCCATGCCATTTGTCAAGCTGAATTGTTTGTTGTTAATAGATGATTTAATATGATTATAGACTGATTTCCTGATCATGTAATGGAGATAATTAATATGGCTAACTACTAAAGATAAGGGCCAGGAGATAAAGTTGTCTTTTCTTTTTTTTTTTTTTTACCTGAGATCTCTTGGGGTCAATAAATTGGGAAATCTTGTGAACAATTTCATCAAATGTCAGTCTAGATAAGGACTTCCCATGAGTATCCTTCAATTTCCGTAAGAAATCTGTAAGCTCCTTTCTGGAAGAGATCAAGGAAAGAGCACTGGTGATTTTCCTACTGCCTTGAGGATGCGCCCTTCAAAGGAGCTATGAAATCCTATCACAGGATTGATATGTAGCATACAGATGTGACCCTTTAGATTTCTGATCTAAAAAAGTGATCACAGGTCCATCTGCATTTATTTTAAACCAAAATGAAAACTCCTAATGTATTGATTAATGATACTTAATGTGTTTGTGAGTAATAAAGTTTAGTATTTATTTTCTTTCCAAAAAGAGATTTTAACTGTTTTTAAAAGCTTACTGTGTGAAAATTAAGTTTGTTATCTACTTATTTATGTACTGAGCTCATTATATCATATCTCTCAATGCTCTCTCACTCAAGACTAAAATATTCTCTATGACATAAATCACAACAAGATCCTTCTTGACCCATCTCCTAGAATAATGGAAATAAAACCAAAAATAAACAAATGGGACCTAATAAAACTTAAAAGCTTTTACACAGCAAAGGAAACCATAAATAAGACAAAAAGATAACCCTCAGAATGGGAGAAAATATTTGCAAATGAAGCAACTGGCAAAGGATTAATCTCCAAAATATACAAGCAGCCCATGCAGCTCAATATCAAAAAAAACAAACAACCCAATCCAAAAATGAGTGGAAGACCTAAACAGGCATTTCTGCAAAGAAGACATACAGATTGCCAACAAACACATGAAAAGATGCTCAACATCACTAATCATTAGAGAAATGCAAATCAAAACCACAATGAGGGGGGGCTTCCCTGGTGGCACAGTGGTTAAGAATCCACCTGCCAATGCAGGGGACACAGGTTTGAGCCCTGGTCCGGAAAAATCCCACATGCCACAGAGCAACTAAGCCCGTACACCACAACTACTGAACCTGTGCTCTAGAGCCCACGAGCCACAACTACTGAGCCTGCACGCCACAACTACTGAAGCCCACACGCCTAGAGCCCGTGCTTTGCACTAAGAGAAGTCACTGAAATGAGAAGCCCGCGCCACAATTAAGAGTAGCCCCCGCTCACTGCAACTAGAGAAAGCCCACGCGCAGCAATGAAGACCCAATGCAGCCAAAAATAAATTAAAAAAAACAAAACAAAACACAATGAGGTATCACCTCACTCCAGTCAGAATGGCCATCATCAAAAAAATCTAGAAACAACAAATGCTGGAGAGGGTGTGGAGAAAAGGGAACCCTCCTGCACTGCTGGTGGAAATGTAAATTGATACAGCCACTATGGAGAACAGCATGGAGGTTCCTTAAAAAACTAAAAATAGAGCTACCATATGACCCAGCAACCCCACTACTGGGTATATACCCGAGAAAACCATAATTCAAAAAGATACATGTACCACAATGTTCACTGCAGCACTATTTACAATAGCCAAGACATGGAAGTAACCTAAATGTCCATCGACAGATGAATGGATAAAGAAGATGTGGCACATATATACAATGGAATATTACTCAGTCATAAAAAGGAACAAAATTGAGTTATTTGTAATGAGGTGGATGGACCTGGAGTTGTCATACAGAGTGAAGTAAGTTAGAAAGAGAAAAACAAATACCATATGCTAAGGCATATATATGGAATTTATAAAAACGGTACTGATGAACCTAGTGGCAGGGCAGGAACAAAGACACAGATGTAGAGAACGGACTTGAGGACACAGCGGGGGAAGGGGAAGCTGGAACGTAGTGAGAGAGTGGCATTAACATATATACACTACCAAATGTAAAATAGTTAGTGGGAAGCAGCTGCATAGCACAGGGAGATCAGCTCAATGCTCTGTGATGACCTAGAGGGGTGGGATAGGGAGGGTGGGAGGGAGGCTCAAGAGGGAAGGGATATGGAGATACGTGTGTGTGTGTGTGTGTGTATATATATAGCTGATTCACTTTGTTGTACAGCAGCAACTAACACAACATTGTAAAGCAATTATACTCTAATAAAGATGTAAAAAAAAAAGACTAAAATATTCCTTTTTAACTATGTTACTATCAGTCTCTTTCTGTCATTATTAATAGTTCTACTTTTGTAAAATTCAGAAACAGAAAACAAAGATTTAACAGAAAATGAAAGCAAAGACTGAAAGACACATTAATTATGTGATAAAGAAACCTAGGAATATTTTAACTGATATGTTCTTTTTCCATTCCCATAGCCATTGACCCAAAGCCTGCATATACATTTTTGGTAGGATAGGGTAGGATGATAAAAGTATTTTTCTTTCTCAAATGAAATGTCATGTCACCAGCCTTATAAAACTACCTTTGATTTACTATTTATTTTCTAGATATATTTATAACAACTATATTACAGTTCTATTTTCATTTTCTATTCACTATTATATTTATAAAACCATAATCTAATCCTGAAACATAATGGTACATATGTTAAATAAAAGCATTGGTCTTCAAATGAAAATGCTGGTGAAAACTAGAATTATTTCATTTGATACAAGATTAAAGATAAAAGACACTTCATTTCTGGAGGAGTAGAATTAAATAGCTTTCTGCTGAAGTCAGAACTGTGAAAAGCACACTAAAATAATGATTTCTTGCATTTAACTATGTCCCCTTTCTTTGTCCCCTAACAAAGAAACTACAAGAACCCTCAATAAAATTAAGGAAATAGGAAAGTAAAACCTGATTATGTTTGGGCTTATATGCCATACAATTAACTTAAAATTCACTTTGGAAATAGGTTATTAAGGTAATTACTGCAGCTAGTGACATAAAATTGGGTAGGTTTACAACTGGTTGTACTTTCAGTAAATGAGCAAACCTAAATTTAAAAGTTTACTCTCTCATGACTTTAATAATTTTAGGGAAGAGGTTTAGCATTTATACTGAAAACTGTCTCTTCTTAATAAATTTCATTTTCCCTACCAAGGCCATGGTTAGGAAATACTTGTACTTTGTGTGTGTGTGGGGGGGTGTTATATTTCTCTGAAACATTTCATTGGCATAATTATGGCTGTGGAAACTATAGAGTATGAGCTGTACTCAACACTAAAAGAGACTGAGGTACCTGGTCTGTTGTGGAAAGGCAGTTTTCAGCCTGTCTGTAATCTTCTCCCAATTCATCATGGGGGGATCACTTCCCAGACCTGCACTGGGAGGCACAGCTTCTCCCACAGGCACTGGCACCGTCCAGGCTATGCTAGTCATCTGTAAGGAGCACAGAGTTACAACCCATCAGCTTCAATTATTAGGAAGCAAGGTTCCATGCCAACATTACATTTCCATACCTCAGAAAATGGGTAGAATGAAGAGGAATACTGACATACATGTTCCCTTTTTAGAATTTTTTTTCCTTACAGCACCATATTTCTAACTGTTTGTATATGTTTACCTTTATTTTAAAAATGGCACATGCTAGTCTGAGTAATTGCAAACATATACAGAAATACATACAGAGTGTGCATTTCTGAAAGCAACCTAAAGTTTGTTAACAGAGGAATAAGTCAATAAATTGTAGCATATCTAATCAAGTCCTTAAAAATAGATTTGTATGTCTGAGCATATGAGATGTCCACAATGTATGTCTCATTTTCTAAAAAAAGTCTATGGCACAGCATTTATGGTAGAATTCATTTTATAGTAAAACATTTTTTAAATGTGTATGCACAGAAAAAGGTCTGTAAGATACAGAATAATCTGTAAACAGTGATTATTTTCTAGGATTCAACAGCAGGGTAATTTTGTTTTCTACTTTATATAATTATTATATACTTTGTATATGCTTTATGTATTTCTACATTATTTGCCTTTTTATAATTAACATATACTACTTTTATAATTAGAAAAATAATGAAGTTTAATTTTCAAACAACTAAATAAACATGAGAATACTACTAGAATATCTGCCCAGTGTCATGAATGTTACAAAGGTCGTATGGAAGTAGTAGGGACAACTTTGAGCCATGAAACCATCAAACAAAGTTTTCCTCATATTTTATGATGGTTCCTTCTTAGAACCATCAAGTTTCTAATTAATATCAGTAATTGAATATTTTTGAAGTGCTTATCTGATTACTAGGATAATTATAAACATGCATCCTTTACCTAAGACTACAGATTATTTTCAAATATAAGGTTATTACTTATGAAAAATTACTAACAGCCACTGAAATTACTCACACAAAGCCTAGTAAGTCAGAGAAAGAGCAGAATATCACCAGAAATCTGGGTTTGCCTGAGTGTCAAGCTTTTTCAGAGGAATCAGGAAGTAATCTTATTAGAAGGTTGAGGTACTTTAATGTTTTCAATAAAATTTTATTTATAGTTCCTTATAGAATGGTGCAGGAGCAAACCACCTGAGCAACACTGTAATATCATGGTGATAAAAAAGATGTGGTACTTAGTAAATATGTTAAGGCCTAGATACATATTTATTCATAGAGAGGCAGCCTCTACACAAATGAGTAAGTCCATTTGACTATATGTTTCAAAGGAAGGCTGTCAGCAATACATAGGTACAAAATAAACCCCAACTGACTAGAATGTAGTTATGGGAAAGTCAAGATTAGAGAATTTTTTCATTAATTATATTAAACATCAATCATCTGGGAGAAGATTTTTCTTGTAATAAAAAGTTTACCTTGACCAAGATTACAACTAATAATCCTAATCATTTTAAATTTCTCTGTTGCTTCTTCAGGTTTGGATAAAGCTTATATGGCTCTCTGTGGCTAGAAAGATTTATAACTTTATAGTATAATACGTTGCAAGGTGATATTTATATTACCTGTTTACAGATAAACAATGTCCTACTATACACACATATATGTGTGTGTGTATATAAAATTTTTCTTTAGCTTTGTGGTATAATGTGACTTTGGTAGGTTGAAAAGCAAAGAAGCTAACAATCATGCTAAATTATCTATTAAAAATATCAATCTACCCTGCATTAGTGCCTGTTATAGAAGCAAAACTATAAGAATTCTCTACTATAATATATTTATCTTTGTATCTAAAAACTGTTATAATCACTTAATGAAATAGTTAAATAATATATATAATGCATTTAATGCAGTGCCTCACATGGAACTATTCATTCAATCATCATCATGATCATCATGATCATCACTACCACCATCACCTTCATCATTACTTATCAAGTATATGAACAAAGAGAAGACATTCATTCTGGAAGTCCACTGTAAGTGACAACAAGCTAGTTAATGTATATTCCACCAAGAAGGGGTCTGTACCAGTGGGGGTCTAGGTTGACCAGTTGCAGAGATGACTCCAGAACAAACGGCAGGCATTTGAGGAACAGTGAGTATAGGTCTAAAGAAAGATTCTTTCACAACAGGTCTTCCCAAGAACTGCTGTATCTAAAATAGAAAAGATAGAAAATAAAAACAAAACCCCCACATATTTATATATTTACATAGTCAATAACCTAAACTCATAGAGCAATTTTTTTTTGTGGGGGTAGCTGATTTGAAATCTAGATACAAAGCATATTAGAAACAATGTTGTCATAACGTTAGTTAAGTATATGAATATTTGAAAAAGCAAAGGGCAGTAAAATATACTAAAGAGCATGGACACAGAAGACAACTGGGTTCTAGTCCTACTTTCTCTCCACCTAGCTGGGTAATCTTGGATACCAAGTCATTAATCTATAAAGTAAGAGGGTTGGGTTAGGTGATCTTTAAAGTTCTCTGACAAATGGAATAATATAGGACTATGGAAAGGAGCTCCTCAATGAGTACTGTCCATGCTGATAAACAATACTGACAGTCAGAAATTCTGCTAAAGAACCAAAGTTGTCTATAGAAAATATTACTTTTGCTATTATGTATTGAAGGGACCTTGTACCACCTGGTGGAGTTCTGACCTTATGTTTAGTTCCAAGGGCAGTGGAAAGCTGAAGTGGGGTGGGCCAAGGGAATAAACCCTCCTACAGTGACTTGCAGACATGCCTGTGAATGTTACTGAACTTCCCAGGGGGTTGTAGAAAGCTAGCCCTTCTTAGCATCTACCAATGGGATGGATACCTTATTGGCTGGACGACAAAAGAGGACAGGTTTATGGAGCATCTACTATGTGCCAGGTCTAGCACTGGCATAAAGCAGAAATTCACCTATTTGTTGAATTTAAAAAATGAGCATCGAGATAGCTCTTAAGTAACAATACTGAAACCAGCAGGGTGAAAGTTAATGGGGAACTTTATAATGGAGAGATAAGGATGACATGTGATTCTTAACATCGCTAAATGAGAGACACTGTGTGTCTTCTAATGTGTGTATACATCATCACCTATAAAGTACTCTTGCCAAAAATACTGAACCTGATTCTAACTAACCCTCTAGATCTAATGATCAGGTTATAGGAAATAGAAGAATATGTATAATGGCATCACAAGGATGTAATCAGTTACATCAATAATGTAGGAAGTTAGTTTTTTAACAGATAAATGATATGAATAAAAGGGAGGGAGTTAGGTAGCTGTTATATTTTAAAGAAAAATAACCAGCCAAATGAAAAGTATAAACCTTGTTTGGATTGTTTTTTTAAAAATAAGGGTTTTTAAAGTAATGGTAATTATAACCACATTGGAAGTACTGTCAATCTAGTTAAGAAAAAGACATTTCTGAGACAATTGGGGAAATATAAATTTCAATATTAGACATTAAAAATTATAATTTTCTTAGGTACAAAATGGTGGTGTGATTATATAGCCAATAAGAGTAAGAGTCCTGAGGCAAAAATCTGAGGGTAGGGAACAAGACTAAGGACTGAGTTTTATGATCACAAAGGTCAGCAGCAGCTTTATACTAAGGAAGTCACTGAGTTCACCGTGTGGCTGACAGGGTCTTGGTGCTCCGGCCTGTGTCAGGCCTGAGCCTCTGAGGTGGGAGAGCCGAGGTCAGGACATTGGACCACCAGAGACCTCCCAGCCCCATGTAATATCAATTGACGAGAGCTCTCCCAGAGATCTCCATATCAACGCTAAGACCCAGCTCCACCCAACCGCCAGCAAGCTCCAGTGCTGGACGTCCCATGCCAAACAACTAGCAAGACAGGAACGCAACCCCACCCATTAGTAGAGACGCTGCCTAAAATCATACTAAGTTCACAGACACCCCAAAACACACCACCGGAGGCGGCCCTGCCCACCAG
Organism: Orcinus orca; assembly: GCF_937001465.1. NCBI lineage: Eukaryota > Metazoa > Chordata > Mammalia > Artiodactyla > Delphinidae > Orcinus > Orcinus orca. The sequence continues at coordinate 93,744,116 of NC_064563.1, forward strand.
AAAGACAAGATCCAGCCCCACCCACCAGAACACAGGCACCAGCCCCCTTCACCAGGAAGCCTACAAAAGCCACTGAATCAACCTCACCCACTGGGGGCAGACACCAAAAACAAGAGGAACTATGAACCTGCAGCCTGCAAAAAGGAGACCCCAAACACAGTAAGTTAAACAAAATGAGAAGACAAAGAAATATGCAGCAGAAGAAGCAAGGTAAAAACCCACTAGACCAAAATAAATGAAAAGGAAATAGGCAGTCTACCTGAAAACGAATTCTAAGTAGCGATAATAAAGATGATCCAAATCTTGGAAATAGAATGGAGAAAATACAAGAAATGTTTAACAAGGACCTAGAAGAACTAAAGAGCAAACAAACCATGATGAACAGTACAATAAATGAAATTGAAAACTCTCTAGAAGGAATCAGTAGCAGAATAACTGAGGCAGAAGAATGGATAAGTGACCTGGAAGATAAAATAGTGGAAATAACTACCGCAGAGCAGAACAAAGAAAAAAGAATGAAAAGAATTGAGGACAGTCTCAGAGACTTCAGGGACAACATTAAATGCACAACTTTCGAATTATAGGGGTCCCAGAAGAAGAAGAGAAAAAGAAAGGTCTGAGAGAATATGGGAAGAGATTATAGTTGAAAACTTCCCTAACATGGGAAAGGAAATAGTCAATCAAGTCCAGGAAGTGCAGAGAGTCCCATACAGGATAAATCCAAGGAGAAACTCACCAAGGCACATATTAATCTATCAAAAATTAAATACAAAGAAAAAATATTAAAAGCAGCAAGGGAAAAGCAACAAATAACATACAAGGGAATCCCCATAAGGTTAACAGCTGATATTTCAGCAGAAAATCTGCAAGCCAGAAGGGAGTGGCGGGACATATTTAAGTGATGAAACGGAAAAACCTACAACCAAGATTACTCTACCCAAGGCTTCCGTGGTGGCGCAGTGGTTGAGAGTCCACCTGCCGATGCAGGGGACACGGGTTCGTGCCCCGGTCCGGGAAGATCCCACATGCCGCAGAGCGGCTGGGTGCATGAGCCATGGCCGCTGAGCTTGTATGTCCGGAGCCTGTGCTCCACAACGGGAGAGGCCACAACAGTGAGAGGCCCGCGTACCGAAAAAAAAAAAAAGATTACTCTACCCAGAGAGGATCTCATTCAGATTTGATGGAGAAATTAAAACCTTTACAGACAAGCAAAAGTTAAGAGAATTCAAAAAACAAAACAAAACAAAACAAAAAGTTAAGAGAATTCAGCACCACCAAACCAGCTTTAGAACAAATGCTAAAGGAACTTCTCTAGGCAGGAAACACAAGAGAAGGAAAAGACCTACAAAAACAAACCCCAAACAATTAAGAAAATGGTAATAGGAACATACATATTGATAATTACCTTAAATGTAAATGGATTAAATGCTCCAACCAAAAGACATAGACTGGCTGAATGGATACAAAAACAAGACCCATATATAGGCTGTCTACAAAAGACCCATTTCAGACCTAGGGACACATACAGACTGAAAGTGAGGGGATGGAAAAAGATATTCCATGCAAATGGAAATCAAAAGAAAGCTGGAGTAGCAATTCTCATATCAGACAAAATAGACTTTAAAATAAAGACTATTACAAGAGACAAAGAAGGACACTACATAATGATCAAGGGATCAATCCAAGAAGATATAACAGTTGTAAATATTTATGCATCCAACACAGGAGCACCTCAATACATAAGGCAAATGCTAACAGCCATAAAAGGGGAAATCGACAGTAACACAATCATAGTAGGGGACTTTAACACCCCACTTCCACCAATGGACAGATCATCCAAAATGAAAATAAATAAGGAAACACAAGGTTTAAATGACACATTAGACAAGAAGGACTTAATTGATATTTATAAGACATTCCATCCAAAAACAAAAGAATACATTTTCTTCTCAAGTGCTCATGGAACATTCTCCAGGATAGATCATATCTTGGGTCACAAATCAAGCCTTGGTAAATTTTAGAAAACTGAAATCATATCAAGTATCTTTTCTGACCACAACACTATGAAACTAGATATCAATTACAGGAAAAATAAACTGTAAAAAATACAAACTCATGGAGGCTAAGCAATACACTACTGAATAACCAAGAGATCACTGAAGAAATCAAAAAGGAAATCAAAAATACCTAGAAACAAATGACAATGAAAACATGATGACCCAAAACCTATGGGATGAAGCAAGAGCAGTTCTAAGAGGGAAGTTTATAGCAATACAATCCCACCTCAAGAAACAAGAAAAATCTCAAGAATAAGAGTCCTCATCTTTTTGGAATGCATACTAAAGTATAAATGGATGAGATGTAGGGTTTACTTTAAAATGTTCCAGTGGGGAGGAAGAAGGGGATGACATGGCACAAGACTGACAAAATGTTGATAATGATGTTGAAGTTGGCTCTTGGGTTCACAGAGGTTCATCATTCTGTTTTTATGTATGTTTCAAAATTTTCATAATATAAAGTCCTTAAATAATGAATGATGGGTACTGAGTTAGTAGTCCTGCTCTTTTTGAGGACAACAATTACCTAACACTACTTTTAGGATTAGACAGCCAGGCTACAAAAATCAAAACATAATGAAACACATAAAAATACTGGGTTAAACTGGGAACAATACCCATTATTCCAGACTTCTCAGGTTAGACTACTATATATATTTAAAACTTGGTAACCATTCTTTACAATACTAGAATCTCAGAAAGAAATACTTTAGTGATCAGATCATCTAGTACAATTTCCTGATTTGTAGATAGGAAAACCAAGTCTGGGACAGCTGAGTTTCCCAAAACCAACACAGAGTTAGGACCTGAACCCAGACCTCTAATGTATTTCCATTGTATAATACCACCTCAATTTATTGCAAAAAGAATGGTTACATTTCTAGCATCTGTGCTCTCAAACTGTTCTACTAATTCTCAGTGGTCACTGATGCTTGTACTTTAACACAACTGTTAGCTTTGATCAAGCACAGCAGTGACTCTGGTTAGGAAGCACAAAAGATACACATGTACCTCTTAAGTGTTAGCAAGGGATGCTTATAAATTCCATTGAGCCTAACTGCCAGTGGGTTCTTTCCCTTGACTAAACCTGGGTAGCCACATCAGCCATAAGCAAGTCTCTGAAGGGATGAGGATGTAGAGGTCAAGGTTTGATTATGTTTGTCACTTATAGTGTCACTAGTATCACATAGATTATTCCAGTCTGGTTCCAGAAAACTCCAAAGAACATCTCTGTTTCTAGCATCTGAGTCTCTAGAGCCATTTTATATTTAGAGTCATGGGAGAGTTTAACTACAACCTATAGGCAGTAGTTTGAATACAGGCAGAGGCAACAGATTTCTAGAAATCCTACCAAGAATATGTGTTACTTCCCATAGAACTACAGGGAATCTGGGATTTCTGTCATCTACGCAACACATTCCTTATCAGGAGAGTTGGGTATGATGGTGTGTTCAAAGCCTAGAATAATAATATGCATAATATAATGCTCCTATAAAACCTGAATTAACCAAAAATATAAAAGCCAATACTGTCATTCTAAACTAAAGCCCATGGTGAATATCATAATGCTTTCAGCTCTGAATTCTGCTTTTGAAACAGTGTAACTCCACACAATTCACATAATTTTTAAGTTCTTTGATATACTCAACTAGTATTTGTAGAAAAAACATTTTCAAAGTTCTACTATAAGCAGAAATGCTAATGTCAAAAGTGATCTACCCCTAAATATATCACACCTTTCTTACCCTCAGATCCGTTATCATAATAAAGGTTATTATCTAGTGGTTCTGTTCTAAAAGGTCTTTTGGAAAGCTGTATGAGTTTATTGGGTTAAGGTGCTATGTTTCCCAGAAGGCTAACATAAACAGTATAGCATAGAGATTAGTTTGTCTGATGTAGACGCATTTATCCCTCACAGTAAGCAGGGAAGGGTAATAAATGAAAGCTGTCCTTACTGTTAAAGGTAGAATAGAAGATAAAAGTTAAGGAAAACAGAGTCTAAAGTGGAAGTGGTGGGGTGAAGTCCAGCATGCTAGGGTATTATGCTGAGATGTTTTAGTCATCTAGCAGTAACGTGAGGGCATTGGGAATTCTAGGCATTCATCGGTTTTCTCTCATAATGTGTGATCGACAGGATGAATGAGCATATATTACCTCTTTAGATATCAAACGCATTACTAAAATCCAGTGATACAACCTACCTCTTGCCTCAGCTGAGTCAGCCAACTAGTCATATCATCTGTAGATGATATAGCAGGAATGGACATAATTACAAATGATACGCACTACATGTACCCTTTCCACTTTGAACACACAGACATAATGCATATTCAGTGTTTTAAAGCTGTTACCATTTTATCAAGATGAAGATGGTGATTTTTCAAAATGTTATACAGTTGACCCTTGAACAACACAGGTCTGAGTTGTGTGGGTCCACTTATACACCAATTTTTTTCAATAAATATAATCCCTGTATTTTCATTTTACAGATCTTTAAATTAACTAAATGTGGAGAAAGTTTGCATTTGATTAGAAATCACAATATGTGGAATCAAAAAACTAGGGTTTGAGTCCTGATTCTATCCAAACTGTTTCAGCTTCCTGCTCTTGGGTAATCATTTATCAATTCCGTTTGTGAAGCAGAGAGAGCAGTACCCAGATTTCTGACTGCATGGGGTGGGGGTGGGGGGTTGGCACTCCCAAGCCCTGCGTTGTTCAAGAGTCAACTGTATTTCTTACCAGTATCTCAGGACTGGGTGGTGGTGGAGGAAGCTGGATTGGAGGCAAGGTACTCAAGGCAAACCCTTGCTTCACCTTGTTAATTTGTTCATTGTACTGTGTCTAGTAGGAGAAACAATATTTTACAGCAAAATCAACTTCAAAGAAATAGCATATGGAAGTACTTGATGTAGTTTTGAATAGTACAACATAGATGAGTGATTTCCAATCTATTATGCCAGAAATAATATAAAAAGAATTTCTGACATAAAAACAACCCTATACACCACTATCCATAGATGTAAATAGCTGTATTTTCAGAAGTATCTATTGATTGACAAGATAGAGAGACATATAATTCACAGATCTCTGTGATAACTCCTCAGTGCTTCAATAATTTTTAGCCCCCAAATGGGAACCACTTATATAAAGTAAACAGAGTCTAAAGATCAAGAAGACGTAAATAATCTACTTGATGAAAAATATGGGGAAAAAAGTATTTGTAACAAAGAGTTGAACTACTTGCAAATGTTCATTTTAAAAACTGGGGGCTTCCCTGGTGGCGCAGTGGTTGAGAGTCCGCCTGCCGATGCAGGGGACATGGGTTCATGCCCCGGTCCGGGAGGATCCCACATGCCGTGGAGCGGCTGGGCCCGTGAGCCATGGCCGCTGAGCCTGCGCATCAGGAGCCTGTGCTCTGCAACGGGAGAGGCCACAGCAGTGAGAGGCCCGCGTACCGCAAAAAAAAAAAAAAAAAAAAAAAACGGGAGGGGAAGTTTTAGGGAAAACTTTTGAATGTCCACATTTTTTTTAATCTTAAAAGTTATACCTGTAGCTGTCTCCAGTTCCACATATACCTTTGTTTTTTCTTCTTAGATTTTGCCACAGGTAAGACTCCTATCCTTGAAGCTTAAAAACATACTTTGAACATTTTTGGCATTGTCCCCATTTTGCTTTATATGTTATTTTGTAAACAAACCACAAGAGCTGGAAGAGAAAGTCTTCAAACATTTAGAAACTTCCATATATAGGACATGTTCTTAGAAGAAAACAATGACAGAGAACAAGAGGCATCTCTTTTGAGGCCAGAACTTTGAATAAATCCAATAAATATGCTAAGCATCACTAAAGACTGAGTATGAACGAGTCTGGGAAAGAAACAGGGAAGACCACCAAGGACAAAGCTAGACAAGTATTCAGTGTGTTACCTCTTTAGATTACTGTTAGCACAGTCCTAATTCTATTACATGAATAATTAAGAATTTATTATTTTGCATTAGGGAGTAATTACATAAAAAGTTAAGATTGAAAACTAATACAGATCTGCTTGATCTTCCTTTTAATTCTGTAAACACATAATTACTCAGATCAAATTAAGACATTTATTTCTGACTGGAGCAGAGTTAGCTTTGGAATTCTAGAAAATTGTGTGAGGCACAATTTTTGAGTTTACCATTTATTAGACTAAGGACCTAGAAGACCACAAGTAAGAGCCTAGGATGTTATCTACAGCCAACTACAATGGAAGTAATCAGTCTCAAACCTCAAAAAGGCATAAATTTTAATAACTGCAATGAAAAAACATGTTCTTCCTTAAATTTCTCTAAGGAGAAATTTATTTATTAAAAATTTATTTATTAAAAATAAATTGTTTTTAATGTTAGATGTTTCCTTTAAGTATATACCACCTACACCATTCAGTCAATTTACTCTAAATACTTCATGACTTACCCTGAGGAATGCAATCTTGTTTCTAACATCTGTCACAATGGCATTCCAACTGTCTACTGCAGCCTTTAATTGAAGTGATTTTAGGTTGCTGGTATAGAAATGGAGACACAAGAGAAAGTTCTTTCTTTTTATATGCCACTTAGATTTCCAAAAATTTCTTTTATGTTCTCTAGCATGTATATAGATAAAGTAAAACAACAACAAAATTACCTCTATCACCAATTACCTCAAATGGGCAGAAAGTTGTATGGAAGGGCTTGTTATCAAAAATTTTTAAAAAGCTTAGTAAACAAAGACATTCCTTTGTATAGGAATCCTCCATTGAAGAAGGGAGGCAAAGGAGGCCACACAGGGAAACTGCCCTAGCCATCCAATGCAGGAGCATTCTCAAAGATGTTGACATCCTGAAAGCAGGTTTTGGACTATCTTCACATTAACCCTGACATCACAGGGCCACGGTTGGCCTATCAGGCTCTTTTGCAAATTAGAAAAAGATATTCCCTACAGAAAGGAAAGTTAGAAAGAAATACCTCTTCTGTGAGGATGAATTAGATTGTTGTCTCTATGATATGCTAAATTGCACAAACACAGCAGCTCTGCCCACCATGCCCATCAAACGACTTAAGTAAAACAGCTTTGAGGTGTTTACGGTCTGGCATCTCAAGAAGAGAGATTTCACGTGGCCTTTCAAAAGGCTCTATCTGTTATAACATCCCCACCCCAGTATCACCTGGCACAAAAGAGCATAACAAGTTATCACTGACATCATCTCATACAAAGAAGCTTGATAATATTCTAATTTATAGAGCATCCTTTCTCCCTCTAGCAAGCAAAGATAGACTGATCACTTACAACAGTGCTTCCCTGACATGAATGCACATCAGTGTCTCCTGGGAATCTTGTTAAACATCAGAGATTCTGATTCTTTAGAATTGAAGAATAATGATGATCATATTAAAATAATAATCATTAAAAGTAGTGATGCTTTGGTCCCAGAGATTTTAATCTAATTAATTCCTTAAGTTCAAAGGTGTACCCCATAAAATTATAAACTGAAGAATCCCATGCAACCTGCCTAAAATTTGAAAACCACTCATTTGTAGCACAGCAGGAAACTGCCTTTAACACGGTTTTAGGTGTTAATACTGATTTCTCCCTCAACGTATTTTTCCAAAGGTATTTAAAATAAAGCGTTAAGAGAGAAAAGAATTAGAAAAAAGTTTTCCAATTAGAATCCACCTTGTTTTGTAAATATCTGGTCTTCATGCATGTCTCTGACTGAGACTTTTGAACTGTTTCATTGTAGAGGAAGGGAAAAATCTGCCATCAGCTACTACTGCACTTAGTAGACTACTCAGTGCCACAGCAGGAGCAACAAAGTAAAAGCTCAAAGTGACTAAATGACATTTGAGGTTTAAAAAAACAATGGCTTCTTCACTCCAAAGACTCTGATGTCATATATGTAAAACACATCACAGATTATGTTCAACCTTGGAGCCACCTGTGAGTACCTCAGAGACCAAGACACATTAAGGAAGAGGGAGCGGTTACCTTGCTGCCATGTGAGTCGCCCTGGCAAGCTGACTGAGGCATTCCTTTTCAGTCTGCTCTAGATGAAGCAAACCAAAATCTCTACGACACTGTAAGAAATATACCTACAGATTTTTGAGAGAAAGAGAAAGAAGTTAAAGATGTCCTTGTAAATGAACACATTCTTTCCTCAAACATTTCAAGTAAATTTAAAGTTATTTTTTTTCAGTCTCTTCCAACAACACCTGAGCTTCTTTCCTGCCCATAACACATTTTAAAGCTCTTTGATCAATTCTGAAATTCTCATATTTTTATTCAAAAGTTACTGGGTTGGGAAACATTTTAGAACATTAGTTTTTAAACTTGCATATGCACTGGAATCATCTCAGAAACTTAAAACAATGATGTCTTGGTTTCAGAGATTCTAATTTAATTGATAGTAGGTGTAACCTGGGAAACGTTTTTTTTTTAAATTTCTGAATATCTTTTTCTTTTTATGTCATTGATTTTTTAAAATAAACATTTATTTATTTACTTTTGGCTGCGTTGGGTCTTCGTTGCTATGCGCAGGCTTTCTCTAGTTGCTGCGAGTGGGGGCTACTCTTCGTTGCGGTGCGCGGGCTTCTCACTGCGGTGGCTTTTCTTGTGGAGCACGGGTTCTAGGAGTATGGGCTTCAGTAGTTGTGGCACATGAGCTCAGTAGTTATGGCTCACGGGATCTAGAGTGCAGGCTCAGTAGTTGTGACACATGGGCTTAGTTGCTCTGGGGCATGCAGGATCTTCCTGGACCAGGGCTCGAACCCATATCTCCTGCATTGGCAGGTGGATTCTTAACCACTGCACCACCAGGGAAGCCCCGAAAAGGCGTTTTTAAAAGCTCTCAGATAACTCTATTATGCAGCAAGTGTGTTTGAGAACACTCAAAAGAAGTCCTGCTATTTGATTTTTTTTTTTTAATTGATGAAGGAGTAAGAAAACAATCAGACCCTAGAGGACTATGCTGTCCAAATGGGCCTTGGAGGTCATCTAGGCTGATGTCTCTCCAGCAGTGGGAATCCCTTCCAACTATTATTGATGCATGGTCATTTGGCCTCTGTTTTTTCCTATTGATCACTTAATATTTGCTGAAAATAGCTCATTATACTCTTAGACAGCACTAAGTGTTTCTAAAATTAATAATGGAAGTAGAAAGGAACTTTCTGATTAAAAGCAGTGAAAAACAAAGTCTACAAAGTTGAACTCTTAAGGTAATCTGAGCTTTTTTTTTTTTCTGGTTAAATTTAATACTTTACTGTCCAGGGATTTTTGGTGCAGATATCACCCCTTGATTGTTGAGCTCTGGATTCCAGAGTGCTCTGCTAAAAAACAGACCTTACCATGACAAAGGTGAGAAGGTTTGTAATGCTTTTAATGTCAACGAGTGCTCCAAAATTTGAATTTTATTGTATATCAAGTTTGGTTATCTATAAATAAAAATTACATACATACATACAATCACATTTCTTTTGAGAGATCCTAGCTGTGGTGTTCTAAAATAACTTAGAAGAAACTGAATGCCTTTCTGGGGGAAGAGGTAAGTTGGTTTCCGACACTGGAATGTATGGTGTGTATGTGTTTTTGGAAGATCTATGTAGTTAAATAGCAAAGAAAGGAGATATTACGGCAGCAATGAAATGTTATTCTTAGAAGTTTGGCTTAGTCACCTGGATTAATGAGAATTTTCTAAGATGTCTATATTTGCTATACATACTGAAGCAAAACAATTTCTTGGAGTCATTTGGGGGAAAACAACATAAGATCATCAATTTCAAGTAAAAATATACAAAATGCCAACAAGTCAAAAAAGCACAAGAGTTTGAGCTGTGTTTTTCTGGCTGGTCCTCAGATGTCTTAATTCTGTTTATTCAAAAAACAATATTTTAAAAATTCTTTAGTATACCAGTACACAAGTAAAACTTCACTCCTCAACCCCATCTCTCTCTCCCTCTTTCTTTTCTTTTACCTCAGCTGTTAAAGCTCTGCTAGTTTCTGCATTCAGTTTGTTTAAGTATGTTTTAATTGTGCTTTCCAGATTATGCTTCTCCATTTCCCACTGAGATCTGAAATATATGATAAAGAGTCAGTAACACTGCAGCAAGGACAGACTTTTCAACCTTATTCAGGAGGCAGACAGATACAAGCTATTCAATGAATAGGAAATGATTTCCTGGAAAGTATACAGCATATAAAAGCAACAGAAAACATTACTTAACTCTTACTGTTACCCTTTACTATCATGAATGTGGAGGGTTTAAAGTTGTCATTTAAACCTTGGTTCTGAAATCAAGTTGTCTGAAGATGAATCTGACCTCCACAACTTATTAAATGTGAAACCATGGGCAAGTTACTTCTCTATACCTCAGTTTCCTCACATATAAAAATGGAAAAATTATATTACTTACCTCAAAGAGTTGTTGTGAAAATTCATTCAGATAATATACATAAAGCACTTTGTGTTTGGCACATACTAATTACTAAATAAATGTTAGCTATTATTATTAATAAATTTTACATAAAATAAAGTTTCTATAAGCCTTTTTGTGTCCTAACAATAGCAACCACAAAAGTTTTTACTATCCCTGTCATAAAGCTAAGTCACCATATTAAAATATTTTACTGTTTATCTCAGTGCTCACATTCAGTACCTTAGAATGAAAACAATTCCCATAGCTTGAGAAGGAGAGAAGGAGATGATGATAAGGATATTATTTATGAAGGACATTATGGAAAATGGCTACCTATGAGGTTTCTCTTTTTCCTATTCCATTTCAGCTTCCTACACTTGAGCCCCAGAATGCTAGAGCATACAAACCAAATTATGTTTCTAATGAAAGCAATTAATTGGACGTATAACATTTTTGTAATAAGGACTTTCACAAAGGCTTTCCTCAATGTTTTATTATTAGAAACAGCTGGATGCTTGAGTACCTGACAAACATTGATGAGAAGCCTGATAAGACAATATGTTGTTAATATCAATAAGGCCAGGTTATTTTGAGGGAAAAAGTTATAAAATATTCAAGGAGTCAACAAAAAGGAATTACGATGCCACTGAATACTGTGAAAAACTTGCCTACGAGAGAAAAAATAGATAAATTGGACTTCATCAAAATCAACTGTGCTTCTAAGGACATGATCAAGGAAGTGAAAAGACAACCCACAGAATGGAAGAATATATTCGAAAATCATGTATCTGGACAAGGAACTTGTATCCAGAATATACAAAAAACTCTTAAAGCTCAATAGTTAAAAGAGAAACAACCCAATATTAAAAATAGTCAAAGGAAGTAAATGGACATTTCTCCAAGTAGATACACAAATAGCCAATAAGCACATGAAAAGATACTCAACATAATTATTAGGAAAATGCAAATTAAAACCAAAAAGACATACCACTTTACAAACACTACAATGGGTGAACTAAAGACAGATAAAATAATAAGTCTTGGTGAGAATGTGGATAACTGGAACACTCATCCATTCCTGCTGGGATTATAAAATGGTGCAGTCACTTGGAAAACAGTTTGGCAGTTCCTCCAAAAGTTAAACAGAGTTTACTGCATGTCTCAGCAATTCTACTCTTAGGTATATACCCAAGAGAATTGAAAACATATGTCCACACAAAAATTTGTAGACAAATGTTCATACCAGCTTTATTCATAACAGCCAAAAACTGGACACAAACCAAATGTCCATCAACTGATGAAAAGGTAAGCAAAGTGTGGTATATCCATACAATGGAATATTATTTGTCCATAAAAAGGAATGAGTACTGATACATGCTAAAACACGATGAACCTTGAAAACATTATGTTAAGTGAAAGAAGGTAGTCAAAAGAGGCCACATATTATTATATGATTCCTTTTATATGACATGTCCAGAATAAGTAAATCCACAGAGACAAAAAAATAGACTAGTGGTTCCCAGAAGCTGGGGGACAAGAGAATGGGGAGTGACTTCTAACGGACCCAGGGTTTCTTTTTAGGGTGAGAAAAATGTTCTGGAATTAGATAGTGATGATGGTTGTACACCTCTGTACATATACTACAAACCAAGGAATAGTATGCTTTAACAGGGTGAATTTTATTCTATGTGAATTAGATCTCAAAACAGCTATTATAAAAAATATGTAAATCAGAACAAGACTTACCCAGTTTCATGAATCAGTCACACCTAATAGTATTGATTACAGTAAAGAAAAAAGAATTCATAAGCCCTAGTTCCTGACAGTAGTTTGTTGTGGCACCACAACTTTGCTGATTTAATCACTCTCAGCAGTTTCCCAGGGCCAGAGGCAAGGTGAACATTCCTCCCTATTTGCCTAGGACATTTCCAGCTTTTATCTGTTGTCCCAGTGTAATTATTAATACTGCTCAGTATCATGCTCAGAAGTGCCCTAGTTTGGATGTTTATGTTATATGGCTACCTTAGCCAGAATATTCTGAGTGGAATACACAGTTTCAGAGAGGGTGCACTCAACCAAAGCAACAGCTGTTTGTTACCTTTTCATAGAAAGTTGCTCTTTAAGGTTCTTGATTTCATTATCTTTAGCATGGCTCTGACGCTGCAATCTAAGAAAAGAAGAAAGAACGCCATAAAATGTTAGAAATTATTTATCATTAACAGTCAGAACAACCCTACTTGTAGCTGAGGAGGGAGTAAGTATGTCCATTTTGGGCCATAAATCTTGAGCCTGAAAATAACTGGACTCCTCTACCTTATTCTTCTAAGATTTATCTTTCTTACATCTGATGTCCGATTTACTGACTTTACAAAGAAAGAACTAAGTTCTAACCCTGAAAATTAGAAAGCCAAACTGAAGAGTTATATCGTATCCCCAGCTCAATGACTCAGAAAAATGACTTCAGCTCTTTGTTCTTTAGTTTACTCACTAGAAAACAGAGATGGCATCTTGTGATGTTCTAGGCCTATGGTGGGATTGAGAACTTCAAATTCCTTAAAGAGATAGTATATCAAGTCATGCAAACTATTAAAGACTTAAGTTCTGAAAGAAATCAGATCTTAAATACAGAAGCAATGAGGCTGTGTACAAATAAGAATTTTAATTAAAACTATACATTATGGGGCTTCCCTGGTGGCGTAGTGGTTGAGAATCTGCCTGTCAATGCAGGGGACACAGGTTCAAGCCCTGGTCTGGGAAGATCCCAGATGCCGCGGAGCAACTAGGCCCATGAGCCACAACTACTGAGCCTGCGCGTCTGGAGCCTGTGCTCTGCAACAAGAGAGGCCGTGACAGTGAGTGGCCCCCATTCGCCACAACTAAAGAAAGCCCTCGCACAGAAACGAAGACACAACACACCCAAAAATAAATAAATAAATTTATTTATTTATTTAAAAAAAAACCCAAAACTATAAATTATAACAGGGGAGTCACTCACATGACCTAATCAACAGAAGATTGGGTAAAAATTTTGTATACATCAGAAAACATAACCCATGATTAACTTAATAACCGACATGCCAAAAACTATTAAAAGCAATGCAAAGTAATACTTTTGGGGTTGACATATATTCACATACCATTTTTGATGTTCCTCCCTTGTGCTGCATTTTTCTTTACCACCTGTTAATCTGCTTCAATATGAAGAGATTTATAGCAAAAGCACATTTCTCTTTAAGTCTCTGATATGTTCAGACACTTGGGATACATACGAGTTTTGGTTTATATAAACTATGGAATGATAAAGCCTTAAAACAGTGACGTTACATGTTGGCTGGATTGCTCACCACTAGATTTCAGAGACCACCTACTTACGTTTAAGCTTCTTGGAAGCTGTAGAGACTTACAATGAATGTTGTATTGGACTGATAAATGCAATGAAAAGAAAACAGGTCTCTTTAGATACAAAAGAGATCATGTTCTTGAGTAAAGAATAAGAAATAGAAGCTTTGTTTCTGTATACTCTACAGGAGTATGTAGAGAGAATTGAAAAGTAAGTTGTAAGATTTCTAAGACTGACATCTTTCTTTCCCATGTATACTGCCATTACTTCATTATTTTACCCAGCTCTAGTTTAGAGTGGGCGATAAGAACTGACAAAGCTGATCGGGACTTCAGAAGACCTGGATTCTTAAGTAACAGAGGATAAGGTAGGCATAGTTCCTATCATCCTGCTCATACATGAACCAGCTATATATGTTCAGGTAGTCATAACTAGTTAGTCCTATTTTTCTCATGAAAACCATGACAGGGTGGGATTAGATTTTGTTCTCTAAAATATCTAAAGTTCTCAAGCTTACTCTGGCTGGCTATGAAGTTTACTATATAAATTTTATGGACAGCAGTTTCTTAACATTTATTAAGTATTATAATTTGTGCAAAATATGTCATTTTTGTATGTCTTCTTTATTAACACTGCAATTATCATCAACATATTGACCATTTACTGTAGTATTGGCATTGAATTAGGCCAAAGAAAAAAGGTGTTTTTGCTTCCAAATAAACAATATGTTCTAAGATGAAAGAAATCAACATTTTACAATGAAAGAATATTTATATTTTTATCACATGCTCTTGGGACATGACCAGGTGAATTAAACAAAGAAAGGCTCAAAAGCTTATATGAGAATACACACAACATTCATGCTTTCCTATCTGGTCTGAATGCCCTCTGTCTTTTCTCCCATCTCACCCTATGTATTACCTAGCTTAGGTAAAACACTATGTCTTCAATGAAGTTCTTCCTTATCTCAACATCAAAAGTACACTTTTTACCCCACAATATCCCTATTAAATGCAGCTTCATTTGACATTTATATGTACTTTTTCAAAAAGTTAAGCTTTTCAGATAAACATAGATTCACATGCAGATGTAAGAAATGATACAGACAGATCCTATGTACACTTTATCCACATTCCCCCAATGCAACATCTTGCAAAACGACAGTATAATAACCCAGGATGTTGTCAGTGATACAGTTAAAGATAGCGAACAATTTTATCACCACAAGGACGCCTTATTTTGCCCTTTTATAGCCATAGCCACTTCCCTCCCTCTTCCATCTCCTCCTTAAAACCTTGGGACCACTAATCTAATCTATTTTTCATTTTTATCACTCTGTCATTTTTGAACTATTTGAAATTTTGTCATTTCAAGAATGTTACAGAAATGGAATAATATAGTATATAAGCTTTGGGGATTGGGTTTTTTCACTCAGCACAATTCTCTGATGTCGGCACGGTCTGTAGTGATATCACCATATCATTCCTGAGGGTGGTAACTTGTGTCTTCTCTTTTTTTGTCAGGTTTGCTAGAGGTTTGTCAGTTGCATGGATATTTTCAAAGAAACCAGCTCTTTGTTTCATGGATTTTCTCTACTGCTTTTTGTTTCCAATTTCAATATTTCCAATCTTTATTATTTCCATCCTTCTGCTTGTTTTGGGTCATTCTGCTTTTCTTCTTCTGGGTTCTTGAGGTGGGAGCTTGTATTGTATTATACATTTGAGACTTCTCCCCTTTTCTAATGCGCACATTTAGTGCTATAAATCTCAGAACTGCTTTAGCTGTGTCCCACAAACTTTGACATATTGTATTTTCATGTTAATTCAACATATTTTTATTTCCCTTGAGACCTCTTCTTTGACTCATGAATTAATTAGAAGTATATTGTGTAGTCTCCACGTGTTTGCAGATTTTCCTGTTATATTTCTGTTAGTGATTTCTAGTTTGTTTCCACTGTGATCTGAGACATGCTTTTCATGATTTCAATTCTTTTAAATTTGCTGAGGTTTGTTTTATGGCCCAGAATATGGTTTATCTTGGTATATTTCCTGTGGGTACTTGAAAGCATATGTATTCTGTTATTGTCTGGTGAAGTGTTCTATAAATATCAATCAGATCCTGTTGCTTGATGGTGTTGTAGAGGTCTTCTATTTCTTCTTTCCGTTCTGTCTGTTTTGCTTCATATATTTTGAGGCTCTGTTGTTTGGTATGTACACCTTTAGGTTCTTATGTCTTCCCAGTGGACTGATCCTTTTATCATTATGTAATGTCCCTCTTTGTCTCCAGCTTTCTTTGCTCTGAAGTCCATTTTATCTGATATTAATATAGCCACTCCTTATTTTTTGATTAATATTTACATGGTATATATTTTACCATCCTTTTATTTTCAACCTACTTATGTTGTTGAAACTGAAATGTATTTCCTATAAACAGCATATTGTTGGATCACACTTCTTTTTGTTTTGTTTTTAAAATCTATTCTTCCAGTCTCTGTCTTTTAATTGATATATTTAGACCATTTATACTTAAGGTAATTATTGATATGTTAGGGCTTAAGTCTGCCATTTTATTATTTGTTTTCTGTTTGTTTCCTCTGTTTCTCTTTTCTTACTTTCTTGTGGGTTACCTGAACATGTTTTAGGATTCCATCTTAGTTTATTTATAGTGTTTTTGAGTATATCTCTTTATGCAGCTTTCTTAGTGGTTGCACTAGGTATTACAATATGCATACATAGTCTATGGTATTGATCTTTTCTTACTTCAAGTGAAGTATAGAAGGGCTGACTCACACTGCTTTGCTGCTGTACAGTAGAGAGAGGCAGGAGCTCCCTGTTGGGTGCCTCTGGCACCAGCTGGGGAAAGCAGGGGAAATGGAGTACCACCTGGCGCCAGGGTGGAGCTTCAGCTCCCATGAGAGTAGGAATAAAACCTAGTATTGATTAGTCCCACCTTGGATCACTTTGTTAAGTCTTGTTGATGCTAGGTAGAGGTAGAGGCTTAGCTCGCAGCTGGACCATATTGATGCTATCCTGGCAGAGAAACTGGAGCACCCCTTGCTTCCACTTGGTGAGGAATGGAAGATTAGCTACCTGCTCAGTACTGCTACCCCAGCAAGGGAATCTGATTTCTGCCATCTTTTGTCAGAGTGCGGTACCTGTGTCCAAGGGGTGGTGTGGGTCTAGTGGTGTTTGGCTGGAGTAGGTGGGTAGTGCCAAAAAGGTTTCATGTTATTATATCTTCCTTTCCCTGATCCTCTGGCTAAAGGGAACAGACTCTTCTTGGCACTTTAGTGGCCCCCTACCCTGTGCTTACTGACAGTTGCATGTTGGGGGTTTCTGCAGTGCTCTGTCTAGGATAAATGGGAGGCAATTTTTAAAAAATCACTGTCACATCATTCTTTCAAGTTCCAAGGTTTCTAGACAGTCTGCTTCCTTCTACCTTTCAGAGTCTTCTCATGTTTGTTGTGTTCTATCCAGGGTGTTTAAGTTGTAAGAAGGAAGACTTGCAAGTAACAGAGTAGACTTGCAAGTAACATTTTGGTGGAACTGGAGGTCCCTCTGTTATATGTAATTTTAATCCTCTCATATTAATCTATACTTTCCACTAGCTCACAGTTAACTTATGATATGTCTTGGTATCCTTTACATGTGCCTTACATAATTCTTCGCATACTGTGGGAACTTGATAAAAGTTTGGTGAATGTTCAGCACTGAATGTTCCTTGTGTGAAGACATATGCATTCCCTAAAGTGGTCTGTTTGTAGTCTCAAGCATACAAGGGAGTCTGGGTAAGGTATTAGAGTTGAAGAGAGATATCTCAGATAGCAAAGGAGAGAGACAGGTCATCTGCATGGATGGCATTACTTTTCTGATCTCTGATACTATATAACATATTTATGGATTGGTCATTGTCTTTCAGGCTAAAAGACAAAATTTTGAATCCTGAAGTGTGGGTTCTTAAGTGATTTCAGTCAGTTTAATTTGTCCAAGCTATTTTAGGTCCACAAAACTGAAAGTGTTTGCAACTGATACCATGTTGCCAGAGCTATGGCATCCTGTTCTTCCTAAAAACCTGTTCAGGTTGGATGAAATGTTATGTGGGAGAAAATTTAAGACCAAAATCTCTGCCTAATATTTCTCCAATTTAACTATTGACATCTTGGACTCCTTAAACTAAGATATTCCCTAGAATCTGTCTATTTTCCCTATTAGCAGTCTAGGAACTGCAGTGGATTTCAAATTAGAATCATGGATGACTAGTATTTTGTGGTATTACTGTTTATTAAAATAATGTGTCACAAATTATATTACTATTTCACTTCAAAATGGTTCGAGGCAGTCGTTAGTATAAACAGAATGGAGCAGGATACTCATTTTTCCTTATTAAATCAGAATTTTTAGTCTCAGGCATTTTTAATACTTGAGGTTGTAAGAGAAATGAGATTGATGGGGTGAAAAGATTCTCCGGGAATTTGATTTGTTTCCAATCTCTTGCGCTTAGAACACAAATACTCTCAGAAACCAACATTAAAAGGTATGAAAGTGAGTCAGTGATGTCTTTGAGGAATGTACTTACCATATGCTATAAAGAAACAGCCAATCATTAGTCACATTTTTACAAATTAGAGTCATGACCTGAAAGCTAATTATCATTCTCATGTAATTCTATTATCTTCACACTTATTCAGCCAATACATGAAAAGCTTGATATTTAGAGTGAGCAGTTGCTTATTTCTCAATCCAGCTGGCAAGGCAAAATATAGTGGGTTTTTAAGCAATTGCAGCCCTGTGGTTGGCAGTTCCTAATGTGCAGTCACAATGCCACCTAGTGGCTACATAGGGATTATCTTTTAAAGGATACTATTCATTATGGAGCAAACCCAGAATTTTCTTCTATCAACAGATTTGCACTTACTTGGACACCTTATTGATTCCAAAAGCCACTTGTTGGTTAAGAGATGAGATGATTTTATCTTTCTTTTTAATCTGCATTTGGTTTTCTTGCCACCGAAAAGTCACTGTTTTCAATTGTCTTTTGAAATCCTGATCAATGAAAAATATTATTTCAGTTAATTCTGTTCAAGCCACCAGAAATTTAAAGAAAAAACTGGGCTCTTTAAAAATATATACCATTAAATTGAACATTTGAAGTACCTCTAACTTGTCTCAGATATAATGGCAAAAATACTTACTTCACACTGATAGTGCAATTTACAAAACTGCCGTTGTCGAGCAAGCTTTTGCTTCTCAGTTTCTCCATATTCTGTAGTTACCTTGTTGGTTGAGCCCTATTGAGCAAATGGAATATTCATGCTTTATTTTCCTCTTTAAAAAAGCACTAATATTATAGAAATTTAAATGAAAAACACTACTATTATTGTTATTTAAAGGGGATTTAAGTTGCTGTCTAACTCATACTCATGCATTATAGGTTTCAATGCAAATACCACTTCTCTGATTAATTTAAATAAACCTACCTCTCTCCAATTACAGCATTCACTAAACAATACCATAGTTACTTGTCTACTGCTGCTACTACTGAATAATGTTATCTGTATGCTTACCATTTTTAAAGCATTTTTTGTAATGCTTTTATTGTCATAAGAACCATATGAGGTAGGCACTCACTACTACTTTAGAGATGATAAAACTGAGTAACTTGCCCAAGGTCACACAGTAAGTGAAGGAGCCAGAATTCTAAACTCAGGCAATCTTAACTGCTAAACTACTTAATTATTACCTTAGTAATTATCACCTTAGGTTAATGTTCAACTTCTCCACTGGATTATAAACACTGTGATCACAGGGACCATGTCTTAGCATAGCTCTTGACACAAAGTAAGTGCTACGTGTTTTTTGAATAAATGAATGAATAAACATTTTTCAAAAGCTGTGTGACATTTTCGTTCTATTTTTTGAGTTCTTATAGCTGTTGGATGAAAACCAAAGGCCCCACATTTAAACTTTAGTGTGACATCCAAAGCTTAGAATATGTCATTTCAGTTAAAATATATGTATATATTTTAATTAGAAAGGAGACAAAAAGGCATGACAATTATACTAGTGTACTATCAGCCAGGAAATTGTACTAACTGTATCCTTAGATATCAACATTACTATATATTATATATTATTATACTTAAACCATGGAACAGGATATCATATATTACCTCAGTACAGAATTCTCATGGGTAGGTTAAGCAAGTGATGTTTTTTTTTTAAAAAAAGCTTTCTATATGTTTTGTCTCATTAAGTGCTCTGCTGAGCACTAAAATCATGTTCATATGCACCTTCATATATAAGTATGTCATTCCCAGCACTGACTACCACCAGGAAAGGAACCAAAAAATTGTTGTTTGTTAATATTTTTTGTAGATATTTCATGGTAACAAAAAGGTTTAACTTTTTGAAAAATGAAAGTAGATTTGTTTTATAAAACTATTTTTCTCATGAAATTTAATCCAATGGGATTATGCCAGGGTATTTTTTTCTTCCTTATGGTATTTGAAAACTCTTTATAAGGAATGCATTTGTAATCAGCTCTGCCCAATACTTAAAACCAGGAAATGGTCTGAGGACTAAAGTGAAAAGTTTCCAGTTCCTAAGGTTCTTTTTTATGTCAGCCATCCCTCTGTCCCTCCTTTCCTGTTTTTTCTTTTTCCTCAGAAATACAACATAAATCACTAGGTTAACATGCTGTTCAAAGAGTCATGGGGAAAAAATGGTTAACAATTGTTCTGGAAGAAGGAAAGCAGGGCTGTATCCTCTCAAATCAGGCTTACCTGCTCTATCATGTCCAGAATATGCAGTTCATCCAGGCTATAGAACTTGTCTTCAGTTGCAGAATCTTCTTGAACATCACTTGCATCATCTTTCATAAATCCACTGATAGAGTATAGATTTGCTTGTTCTTTCTTCGATTGCTCTTCCTTACCTATCATATTTGGACTATAGTGGTGACATAATCAATGTGATCTTTTATAATTGTATAGTGCTTTTCATCTAAGCCATTATTTCCCAAATTAATATTGTACTGGTCTCATGAGATGCTCAGATCAGAAGGGCTCATAGTCAAAGTTTGGAGAGTAGTCATACTGTGTATTTCTTTTGAAGATTCACAATGAATTTTAGCATACTTCAGCTAGCACTCAACTGAGGTACCTATTCTGTTCATAGTAGTGTTTTTAAGAACTATCAGAATATGGAGTTCACTTTTCAAATTATAACTATTAACATCAGTTACTTTGAGAAACAATACTTTGGGAAATATTGACAAGCATGTCTACATCTGCTATATTATTTAATCATCACATCATTCTTGACAAGTAGGTTGGTTTAATCAACTTCAGTGCTTAGGTCCCATGTACGTTTAAATAAAGGGCTGCAAACAGCAATATAAAGTAGATTAAAATGGAGGTTTCTTTTGTAACAGGACTTTAAAAAAAAACTGTAGTGATAATGAATTGAAGTAACTAGGAACCACTGAGAAAACAATGAAAATATTACATGTACAATGACAATTAACTCATTTTTATACCTATGTCTAAAATTTAAATGCATGCTACTATCCTTTCAAGTTGGCCCACTATTTAGTAGCTATGAATTTCCTTCCTAATCTCATTGAACAATGACAAGAAATAGAACTTTTACTTATAGCATGATCTGTATTACTTAATTTTATAAGTGAAAGAAAATTATTTTTATTTTATTATTAGAAAGAAAATAGATAACTCCAGGATGCATCAGTACTTATTTTAGGCCACTGAGACCTAGAAAAAAAATGATATCTAACGCTTGTAGAATAACTTGTAAAACACTATGAAACAGTCATTAGGTATCACTGAAGTATTCTAGACTGACTCAAATATTTTGGAAAGTTCAATGAAATAAACTGCTTGTGTAGACCACAGTTCAAAAACCCAATCAGTTTTCCATATTACTTAAAAAGCTGTTAAAAAATTACATTTTTCTGACACCCCAACACTGTAAAAATATGAATCTGTAGTTTTGAAAAGCTCCAAAAGATTATTCCTAAATTTTTAAAGTATGATAATAGCATTATGATAATATAGAAAAATATTCATCTCTTATTAAAGAGATACAAACTGAATCATGTAGAGGTAAAATTATATGATGTTTGGGACTGAAAACATTCAAAAAAGAACAAAATGTTAAGGAAAAAATGAAGCAAATATGGAAAAACACTGATAACTGTCGAATCAGGATGATAGGTATACATACAAATGTACATATATCATTCTCTTTACTTTTGTGTGTCTTTGAAAATTCTCATTTAAAAACAAAGCTCGCTGCATGATTTGATGATCATCCAGGTTTGGCTCTATGCTGTAAGTCAAAATGAGCAAAATGACTGATAATATTGTTTCATTCTTTAGTAAGTTATTTTTACGGTATCTAGACATAGCATGAAAACACACACACACACAAAACTATCAGAGAGGGTAGACAGCAGAAGCAAGAAGAACTACAATCCTGCAGCCTATGGAACAAAAACCACATTCATAGAAAGACAGACAAGGTGAAAAGGCAGAGGGCTATGTACCAGATGAAGGAACAAGATAAAACACCAGAAAAACAGCTAAATGAAGTGGAGATAGGTAACCTTCCAGAAAAAGAATTCAGAATAATGATAGTGAAGATGATCCAGGACCTCGGAAAAAGAATGGAGGCAAACATCAAGAAGATGCAAGAAATGTTTAACAAAGACATAGAAGAATCAAAGAACAAACAAACACAGATGAACAATACGATAACTGAAATGAAAAATACACTAGAAGGAATCAATAGCAGAATAACTGGGGAAGAAGAACGGATAAGTGACCTGGAAGACAGAATGGCTGAATTCACTGCTGTGGAAAAGAGTAAAGAAAAATGAATGAAAAGAAATGAAGACAGCTTGAGAGACCTCTGGGACAACGTTAAACACAACAACATTCGCATTATAGAGGTCCCAGACGGAGCAGAGAGAGAGAAAGGACCCAAGAAAATATTTGAAGAGATTATAGTCAAAAACTTCCCTAACATGGAAAAGGAAATAGCCACAAGTACAGGAAGCACATAGAGTCCCATACAGGATAAACCCAAGGAGAAACATGCTGAGACACATAGTACTCAAATTGGCAAAAATTAAAGACAAAGAAAAATTATTGAAAGCAGCAAGGGAAAAATGACAAATAACATACAACGGAACTCCCATAACTGATTTCTCAGCAGAAACTCTACAAGCCAGAAGGCAGCAGCATGATATATTTAAAGTGATGAAAGGGAAGAACCTACAACGAAGATTACTCTAGCCAGCAAGGATCTCACTCAGATTTGACAGAGAAATCAAAAGCTTCACAGACAAGCAAAAGCTAAGAGAATTCAGCACCACCAAACCAACTCTACAACAAATGCTAAAGGAACTTCTCTAAGTGGGAAACACGAGAGAAGAAAAGGACCTATACAAAAAAACCCAAAACAATTAAGAAAATGGTAATAGGAACATACATATCGATAATTAACTTAAATGTAAATGGATAAAATGCTCCAACCAAAAGACACAGGCTCACTGAATGGATACAAAAACAAGACCCATATATATGATGTCTACAAGAGACCCACTTCATACCTAGGGACACATACAGACTGAAAGTGAGGGGTTGGAAAAAGATATTCCATGCAAATGGAAATCAAAAAAAAGGTGGAGTAGCAATACTCATATCAGATAAAATAGATTTTAAAATAAGGAATGTTACAAGAGACAAGGAAGGACACTACATATGATCAAGGCATCAATCCAAGAAGAAGATATAACAATTATAAATATATATGCACCCAACATTGGAGCACCTCAATATATAAAGCAACTGCTAACAGGTATAAAAGAAGAAATCGACAGTAACACAATAATAGTGGGTGACTTTAACACGTCACTTACACCAATGGACAGATCATCCAAAGAGAAAATTAACAGGGAAACACAAACTTTAAATGACACAACAGACCGGATAGATTTAACTGATATTTATAGGACATTCCACCCAAAAACAGCAGATTACTTTGTTCTCAAGTGCGCACGGAACATACTCCAGGATTGATCACATCCTGGGTCCCAAATCAAGCCTCAGTAAATTTAAGAAAATTGAAATCATATGAAGTATCTTTTATGACCACAATGCTATGAGATTAGAAATCAATTACAGGAAAAAAACGTAAAAAACACAAACACATGGAGGCTAAACAATACGTTACTAAATAACCAAGAGATCACTGAAGAAATCAAAGAGGAAATCAAAAAATACCTAGAGAAAATGACAATGAAAACAGGATGATCCAAAACCTATAGGATGCAGCAAAAGCAGTTCTAAGAGGGAAGTTTATAGCTATACAAGCCTACCTCAAGACACAAGAAATATCTCAAATAAACAACCTAACCTTACACCTAAAGGAAAGAGAGAAAGAAGAACAAATAAAACCCAAAGTTAGCAGAAAGAAAGAAATCTTAAAGATCAGAGAAGAAATAAATGAAACAGAAACAAAGAAAACAATAGCAAAGATCTATAAAACTAAAAGCTGGTTCTTTGAGATGATAAACAAAATTGATAAACCATTAGCCAGACTGATCAAGAAAAAGAGGGAGAGGACTCAATTCAATAAAATTAGAAATGAAAAAGGAGAAGTTACAACAGACACGGCAGAAATACAAAGCATTCTAAGAGACTACTACAAGCAACTCTATGCCAACAAAATGGACAACCTGGAAGAAATGGACAAATTCTTAGAAAGGTATAACCTTCCAAGACTAAACTAGGAAGAAATAGAAAATATGAACAGACCAATCACAAGGAATGAAATTGAAACTGTGATTAAAAATCTTCCAAAAGGGGCTTCCCTAGTGGCGTAGTGGTTGGGAGTCCGCCTACCGATGCAGGGGACATGGGTTCGTGCCCCGGTCCGGGAAGATCCCACATGCCACAGAGTGGCTGGGCCTGTGAGCCATGGCCATTGAGCCTGCACATCCGGAGCCCGTGCTCCGCAACAGGAGAGGCCACAACTGTGAGAGGCCCACGTACCGCAAAAAAAAAAAAAAGAAAGAAAAAATCTTCTAAAAAACAAAAGTCCAGGACCAGATGGCTTCACATGTGAATTCTATCAAACATTTAGAGAAGAGCTAACACCCATCCTTCTCAAACTCTTCCAAAAAATTGCACAGGAAGGAACACTCCCAAACTCATTCTATGAGGCCACCATCACCCTGATACCAAAACCACACAAAGATACTACAGAAAAAGAAAATCACAGACCAATATCACTGATGAATATAGATGCAAAATTCCTCAACAAAATACTAGCAAACAGAATCCAACAACACATTAAAAGGATCATACACCATGATCAAATGGGATTTATCGCAGGGATGCAAGGATTCTTCAATATAAGCAAATCAATTAATATGATACACCATATTAACAAATTGAAGAAGACAAACCATATGATCATCTCAACAGATGCAGAAAAAGATTTTGACAAAATTCAACACCCATTTGTGATAAAAACTCTCCAGAAAGTCGGCATAGAGGGAACCTACCTCAACATAATAAAGGCCATATACAACAAACCCAGAGCAAACATCATTCTCAATGGTGAAAAACGGAAAGTATTTCCTCTAAGATCAGGAAAAAGACAAGGATGTCCACTCTCACCACTATTATTCAACATAGTTTTGGAAGTCCTAGGCACGTCAATCAGAGAAGAAAAAGAAATAAAAGGAATACAAATTTGAAAAGAAGTAAAACTGTCACCATTTGCAGATGACATGATACTATACATAAAGAATCCTAAAGATGTCACCAGAAAACTACTAGAGCTAATCAATGAATTTGGTAAAGTTGCAGGATACAAAATTTATGCACAGAAATCTCTTACATTCCTATAAACTAATGATGAAAAACCTGAAAGAGAAATTAAGGAAACACTCCCATTTACCATTGCAACAAAAAGAATAAAATACCTAGGAATAAACCTACCTAGGAAGACAAAAGAACTGTATGCAGAAAACTATAAGACACTGATGAAAGAAATTAAAGATACCAAGAGATGGAGAGATATACCATGTTCTTGGATTAGAAGAATAAACATTGTGAAAATGACTCTACTACCCAAAGCAATCTACAGATTCAACGCAATCCCTATCAAATTACCAATGGCATTTTTCACAGAACTAGAACAAAAAATCTTAAAAGTTGTATGGAGACACAAAAGACCCCGAATAGCCAAAGCAGTCTTGAGGGAAAAAAAACGGAGCTGGAGGAATCAGGCTCCCGAATTTCAGACTGTACTACAAAGCTACAATAATCAAGACAATACGGTACTGGCACAAAAACAGAAATATAGATCAATGGAAAAGGAATGAAAGCCCAGAGACAAACCCATGCACCTATGGTCAACTAATCTATGACAAAGGAGGCAAGGATATACAATGGAGAAAAGACAGTCTCCTCAATAAGTGGTGCTGGGAAAACTGGACAGCTACATGTAAAAGAATGAAATTAGAACACTCCCTAACACCATACACAAAAATAAACTCAAAATGGATTACAGACTTAAATGTAAGACAGAACACTATAAAACTCTTAGTGGAAAAGGTAGGAAGAACACTCTTTGACATAAATCACAGCAAGATCTTTTTTGATCCACCTCCTAGAGTAATGGAAATAAAACCAAAAATAAACCAATGGGACCTAATGAAACTTAAAAGATTTTGCACAGCAAAGGAAACTACAAACAAGATGAAAAGACAACCCTCAGAATGGGAGAAAATAGTTGCAAACAAATCAACGGACAAAGGGTTAATCTCCAAAATATATAAACAGCTCATGCAGCTCAATATTAAAAAAACAAACAACCCAATCCAAAAATGGGCAGAAGACCTAAATAGACATTTCTCCAAAGAAGACATACAGATGGCCAGGAAGCACATGAAAAGCTGCTCAACATCACTAATTATTAGAGAAGTGCAAATCAAAACTACAATGAGGTAATCACCTCACACCAGTTAGAATGGGCATCATCAGAAAATCTACAAACAACAAATGCTGGAGAGGTTGTGGAGAAAAGGGAGCCCTCTTGCACTGTCGGTGGGAATGTAAATTGATACAGCCACTATGGAGAACAATATGGAGGTTCCTTAAAAAACCAGAAATAGAATTACCATATGACCCAGCAATCCCACTACTAGGCATACACCCAGATAAAACCATAATTCAAAAAGACACATGCACCCCAGTGTTCATTGCAGCACTATTTACAATAGCCAGAATATGGAAGCAACCTAAATGCCCATTGACAGATGAATGAATAAAGAAGATGTGGTACATATATACAATGGAATATTACTTGGCCATAAAAAAGGAACGAAATTGGATCATTTGTAGAGACGTGGATGGACCTAGAGACTGTCATACAGAGTGAAGTAAGTTAGAAAAACAAATATCATGTATAAACACATATATGTGGAACGTAGAAAAATGGTACAGATGAACTGGTTTGCAGGGCAGAAATTGAGACACAGATGCAGAGAACAAATGTATGGACACCAAGGGGGAAAAGTGGCGGGAGGGGTGGTGGGATGAATTGGGAGATTGGGATTGACATAGATACACTAATATGTATAAAATGGATAACTAATAAGCCGCTCTATAGAAAAAAAAGAAAGGCTTCTCTGGTGGCGCAGTGGTTGAGAGTCCGCCTGCCGATTCAGGGGACACGGGTTCGTGCCCTGGTCTGGGAAGATCCCACATGCCGTGGAGCAGCTGGCCTGTGAGCCATGCCCACTGAGCCTGCGCGTCCAGAGCCTGTGCTCCGCAACGGGATAGGCCACAACAGTGATAGGCCCGCGTACCGCAAAATCAAACAAACAAAGAAAAAAACCTATTGCATTAGTGGCTCAACTTGTTGACAAAGAAAGTGAAAACCCATCTTGGATGATGAACTGTTAACTTACCGAGTGGATCATGTCCATTAATCAATGAGAAAATATCAAAATCGATGGCTTTAAAGTTACCAAAATATGTTCTTGTTACCATTTTAAAGTTATCTTAATTATGTCCTCACAGAGAGTTCTCTAAAGTAACTAATTTTCAGTTAACAACTCTTTGGTGGGTATAATGATCTCTTTATTGAATGTCTCCCCCACTTCCTTCCTCTACTACACTGTCATTAATCATATGGTTGTAGAATATAGCTCTCAATGTTCTTTAGACATTAAAAGGTTTCCAGTAAAGGTTCAAAATTCACCATTAACAACTGGGGTTAAAAAAAACCAAACAAACATCTCAGGTTAATTAAACAAACCAAACCAAACCAAACTCTTTTATAAAAGGGGTCACTGGGACAAACAAAAATCTGCCTTTAAGGTTAAGTTTAACTTAGTCTATATTTGGCTAACTACAATCTAGACTATATTTTAAAGGATTTTATACTGGAACCAAATTTAGCCCTTGAAGAAAGCAGTTAGCATTGGATGACTCTTGAGTAGCCATACATTGATAGGAAAATGCCAAGAGATTCTATTCTCCCAAAATAAACGATAATTTAACTTTTTGTCACTTTCAGTTAAAAAAACCTGACAACTTATTAAGACAAAAAAAACCTGTCTATTCTTCTCTTAGTGAGAACACGTTCTAAAGCAAGGCTGTGTCATTCTGGCAAAGCACACTTTGACAGTACTAAGACAGATTTAAAAATTAAATAAACTAATACTTACACTTGCTCTTCTTTAGATTCCTTATTCTGAAAAATAACATCAAGAATTAGTATTATGTATCAACTATGTTGATACAGCACAGTGATCTAACTGCATTTAGGTCAGCATTTCTCAAGCTTTTTGACCACAACCAAAATAAGAAATATAATTTACATTCTAACTCAAATGTACTTACATATATATTTTTATACATAAGCATAAAACTGAAATATAAGTCCCATGAAATAAACCTTACTCATATTATGTGTGTTATGGACTGCATGTTTGTGTGCCTCCAAAATTCTTAGGTTGAAACCCTAACCCCCAGTGTGATGGTAACTGGAGGTATGGCCATTGGGAGGTAATTAGGTTTAGAGGATGTGGAGTCCTCATGATGGGATTAGCACCCTTATGAGAAGAGACCAGAGAGCTAGCTTGCTTGCTTGTGCATGCTTGATCACTTTCTCCAATGTGTGATGATACAATGAAAAGGTAGCTGTCTGCAAATTAAGAAGACAGCCTTCACCAGACACTGAATCTGCTGGCACCTTGATCTTGAATTTTCCAGCCTCCAGAACCGTGAGAAATGTTGTTTTTGCCACCCATTTTATGGTATTTTGCTATAGCAGCCCGAACTAAGACAATGAGTGATGAACTCTGAAATTTTTTTTATTCATACTAATTCTATTTCTTTTTTTAAAATGATAGTTGTGACGCACCAAATTGATTTTATAATCTACCACTGAGTCATGAAACACAACTTGAAAATCACTGATTCAGATATTGGAAGTAAGTGTTGTGGCAGAGTTTGTGTCTATTGCAATATCTTGGGACAGATATTGCAATTGTGTATGTAATTTTCATTTACAGAATCCAATACTAATTACAAGAGTTCTTGAAAGTCTACATGTAAAGAGAAAGCAGATTGATACATTAAGAATCTTATAGGGAAAAAGTGTTAGGGAGATCAGAATTGGGAGGAAATATTAAACAGCCCTATATTTTATTTTCATTAAAAATAAAACTATAACAGCAACCTATTATAATATCAATGACAGTTAACATACTAAAGAGTATTAATTACTCTTATATATCACCTTTCTATTGAGTATCAATTACTGTCATATAAATTACAGTATTAATTTCTACTACCACCTTGTTTACAAGAAACTTCAGGCCTCTTTCCCCACAGATTCCATGATATACTTACTAATTTGTTTTGTTTTATTGTCTGTATACTAAGAAGATTTTTGCATTTCATTGTCTGTTCAATGTCCAGTGCCAATTTGATTTTACAATTTAGAATTATCAACTCCTGCCTTGGTTCTAGTGTACTTGAATAACTAAGTTGAAAAGACCTTTGATTGTTCATAATGAACATATCTAGTATAATTAAGTATAGGTTCCCCCGCTATCCCAAAGTAGAGCATTCCTTTGGAACCTTTCATAAACTGAAATGGCATAAAGTGAAGAAGCAATTACAGGCATACCTCAGAGGTAATGAAGGTTCGGTTCCAGACAACCCCAATAAGGTGAATATTGCAATAAAGCAAGTCACATGAATTTTTTGGTTTCCCAGTTCATATATGTTTATACTATACTGCAGGCTATTAAGTGTGCAATATAGCCTTATGTCTTAAAAGATGTGTACACCTTAATTTAAAAATACTTTATTGCTAAAAAATGCTAACCATCATCTAAGCCTTCAGCAAACTGTAGTCTTTGCTTTGGTAGATGGTCTTGCCTTGATGTTGATGGCTGCTGACTAATCAGGGTGATGGTTGCTGAATGTTGCAATGGCTGTGGCAATTTCTTAAAATACGACAACAGTGAAGTTTGTTGCATTAATTGCCTCTTCCTTTTATGAATGATTTCTCTGTTTGACAGCATTTTACCCACAGTAGAACTTCTTTCAAAATTGGAGTCAATTCTCTCAAACCCTGCCCTTGCTTTACCAACTAAGTTTCTGTCATATTTTAATCCTTTGTTGTCATTTCAACAGTTGTTACAGCACTGTCACCAGGAGTAGATTCCATCTCAAGAAACTACTTTCTTTGCTCATCTGTAAGAAGCAGCTCCTTATCCATTAAAGTTTTATCATGAGATTGCAGCAATTCAGTCACATCTTCAGGCTCCACTTCTATTTCCAGTTCTCTTGCTATTTTCACATGTGCAATTACTTCCTCTACTGAAATCTTAAATCCTTCAGTTTCATCCATTAGGGCTGGAATCAACTTCTTCCAAACTCCTGTTAATGTTGATATTTTGACTTCTTCCCATGAATTATGAATATTTTTAATGGCATCTAGAAAGGTGAATCCTTTCCAGAATGTTTTCAATTGACTTTGCCCAAATCCATCAGTGGACTCACTACCTATGGTAACTGCAGCCTCACAAAATGTATTTCTTAAATAATAAGACTAGAAAGTCCAAGTGACTCCTTCATCCACAGGCGGCAGAACAGATGCTGTGTTAGCAGGCATGAAAACAACATTAATCTCACTGTACATTTCCATCAGAGTTCCTCAGTGACCAGGTACATTGTCAATGAGCAGTAACATTTTGAAAGAAATCTTTGTCTTTTATTTTGTTTTACTTTATTTTTTTGAATTTATTTTATTTTTTATACAGTAGGTTCTTATTAGTTATCTATTTTATATGTATTAGTGTATATATGTCAATCCCAATCTCCCAATTCATCTCACCACTACCCACTGCCCACTTTCCCCCTTCAGGTGTCCATACGTTTGTTCTCTACATTTCTGTCTCTATTTCTGCCTTGCAAACCGGTTCATCTGCACCACCTTTCTAGATTCCACATATATGGCCTAATATACAATATTTGTTTTTCTCTTTCTGACTTACTTCACTCTGTATGACACTCTCTAGGTCCATCCACATCTCTACAAATGACCCAACTTTGTTCCTTTTTATGGCTGAGTAATATTCCATTGTATATATGTACCACATCTTCTTTATCCATTCATCTGTCGATGGGCATTCAGGTTGCTTCCATGTCCTGGCTATTGTAAATAGTGCTGCAATGAACACTGGGGTGCATGTGTCTTTCTGAATTATGGTTTTCTCAGGGTATATGCCCAGTAGTGGGATTGCTGGGTTATATGGTAATTCCATTTTTAGTTTTTTAAGGAACTCCATACTGTTCTCCATAGTGGCTGCATCAATTTACATTCCCACCAACAGTGCAAGAGGGTTCCCTTTTCTCCACACCCTCTCCAGCATTTGTTGTTTGTAGATTTTCTGATGATGCCCATTCTAACTGGTGTGAGGTGATACCTCATTGTAGTTTTGATTTGCATTTCTCTAGTAACTATTGATGTTGAGCAGCTTTTCATGTGCCTCTTGACCATCTGTAGGTCTTCTTTGGAGAAATGTCTATTTAGGTCCTCTGACCATTTTTGGATTTTTTTTTTTTAATATTGAGCTACGTGAGCTGTTTATATATTTAAGAGATTAATCCTTTGTCTCTTGATTCATTGGCAAATATTTTCTCCCATTCTGAGGGTTATCCTGTTTATGGTTTCCATTGCTGTGCAAAGGCTAAGTTTTATTAGGTCCCATTTGTTTATTTTTATTTCCATTTCTCTAGGAGGTGGATCAAAAAGGATCTTGCTGTGATTTATGTCATACAGTGTTCTGCCTATGTTTTCCTCTAAGAGTTTTATAGTGTCTGGCCTTACATTTAGGTCTTTAATCCATTTTGAGTTTATTTTTGTGTATAGTGTTAGGAAGTGTTCTAATTTCATTCTTTTACATGTAGCTGTCCAGTTTTCCCAGCACCACTTATTGAAGAGACTGTCTTTTCTCCATTGTATATTCTTGCCTCCTTTATCAAAGATAAGGTGACCATATGTGTGTGGGTTTATCTCTGGGCTTTCTATCCTGTTCCATTGATCTATATTTCTGTTTTTGTGTCAGTACCATACTGTCTTGATTACTGTAGCTTTGTAGTATAGTCTGAAGTCAGGGAGCCTGATTCCTCCAGCTCCATTTTTCTTTCTTAAAATTGCTTTGGCTATTTGGGGTGTTTTGTGTTTCCATACAAATTTTAAGATTTTTTGTTCTAGTTCTGTGAAAAATGCCACTGGGAGATTGATAGGGAGTGCATTGAATCTGTAGATTGCTTTGGGTAGTATAGTCATTTTCACAATGTTGATTCTTCTAATCCAATAACATGGTGTATCTCTCCATCTGTTAGTATCATCTTTAATTTCTTTCATCAGTGTCTTACAGTTTTCTGCATACAGTTCTTTTGTCTACTTAGGTAGGTTTATTCCTAGGTATTTTATTCTTTTTGTTGCAATGGTAAACGGGAGTGTTTCCTTAATTTATCTTTCAGATTTTTCATCATTAGCGTATAGGAGTACAAGAGATTTCTGTGCATTAATTTTGTATCCTGCTACTTTACCAAATTTATTGATTAACAGTTTTCTGGTGACAGCTTTAGGTTTCTGTATGTATAGTATCATGTCATCTGCAAATAGTGACAGCTTTACTTCTTCTTTTCCGATTTGGCTTCCTTTTATTTTTTATCTCCGATTGCTGTGGCTAAAATTTCCAAAACTGGGCTTCCCTGGCGGCGCAGTGGTTGAGAGTCCGCCTGCCGATGCAGGGGACACGGGTTCGTGCCCCGGTC
The DNA here is from genome assembly GCF_937001465.1 of Orcinus orca. Taxonomy (NCBI): domain Eukaryota; kingdom Metazoa; phylum Chordata; class Mammalia; order Artiodactyla; family Delphinidae; genus Orcinus; species Orcinus orca. The sequence goes on from NC_064563.1 coordinate 93,777,338, forward strand.
CGGGAGGATCCCACGTGCCGCGGAGCGGCTGGGCCCGTGAGGCATGGCCGCTGAGCCTGCGCGTCCGGAGCCTGTGCTCCGCAACGGGAGAGGCGACAGCAATGAGAGGCCCGCGTACCGTAAAAAAAAATAAAATAAAATAAAAATAAAATTTCCAAAACTATGTTGAATAATACTGGTGAGAGTGGCAACCTTGTCTTGTTCCGGATTTTAGTGGAAATGGTTTCAGTTTTTCACCATTGAGAACTGTGGCTATGGGTTGGCTGTGATGTTGGCTGTGGGTTTGTCATATATGGCCTTTATTATGTTGAGGTAAGTTCCCTCTATGCCTACTTTCTGCAGGGTTTTTATCATAAATGGATGTTAAATTTTGTCAAAAGCTTTTTCTACATCTCTTGAGATGATCATATGGTTTTTATCCTTCAATTTGTTAATATGGTGTATCACATTGATTGATTTGCGAATATTGAGAATTCTTGCTTTCCTGGGATAAACCCCACTTGATTATGGTGTATGAAACTTTTAATGAGCTGCTGGACTCTGTTTGCTAGTATTTTGTTGAGGATTTTTGTGTCTATGTTCATCAATGCTATTGGCCTGTAGTTTTCTTTCTTTGTGACATCTTTATCTGGTTTGGTATCAGGGTGATGGTGGCCTCATAGAATGAGTTTGGGAGTGTTCCTCCCTCTGCTATATTTTGGAAGAGTTTGAGAAGGATAGGTGTTAGCTCTTCTCTAAATGTTTGATAGAATTCGCCTGTGAAGCCATCTGGTCCTGGGCTTTTGTTTGTTGGAAGATTTTTAATCACAGTTTCAATTTCAGTGCTTGTGATTGGTCTGTTTATATTTTGTATTTCTTCCTGGTTCAGTCTCGGAAGGTTGTGCTTTTCTAAGAATTTGTGCATTTCTTCCAGGTTGTCCATTTTGGTGGCATATAGTTGCTTGTAGTATTCTCTCATGATGCTTTGTATTTCTGCAGTGTCCATTGTTACTTCTCCTTTTTCATTTCTAATTCTGTTTATTTAAGTCTTCCTTTTTTTCTTGATGAGTCTAGCTAATGGTTTATCAATTGTGTTTATCCTCTCAAAGAAGCAGCTTTTAGTTTTATTGATCGTTGCTATCATTTCCATCATTTCTTTTTCATTTATTTCTGATATGATCTTTACGATTTCCTTCCTTCTGCTAACTTTGGGATTTTTTTTGTTCTTCTTTCTCTAATTGCTTTAGGTGTAAGGTTAGGTTGTTTACTTGAGATTTTTCTTGTTTCTTGAGGTAGGACTGTATTGCTATAAACTTCCCTCTTAGAAGTGCTTTTGCTTTATCCCAGAGGTTTTGGGCCATCGTGTTTTCATTGTCATTTGTTTCTAGGTATTTTTTAATTTCCTCCTTGATTTCTTCAGTGATCTCTTGGTTATTTATTAACGGATTGTTTAGCCTCCATGTGCTTGTGCTTTTCTACGTTTTTCTCCCTGTAATTTATTTCTAATCTCATAGTGTTGTGGTCAGAAAAGATGCTTTGATATGATTTCAATTTTCTTAAATTTACCAAGGCTTGATTTGTTACCCAAAATGTGATCTATCCTGGAGTATGTTCATGTGCACTTGTGAAGAAAGCGTAATCTGCTATTTTTGGATGGAATGTCCTACAAATATCAATTAAATCTATCTGGTCTATTGTATCATTTAAAGCTTGTGTTTCCTTGTTATTTTTCTGTCTGGATGATCTGTCCATTGGTGTGAGGTGTTAAAGTCCCCCACTATTACTGTGTTACTGCTGATTTCCCCTTTTATAGCTGTTAGTATTTGCCTTATGTATTAAGGTGCTCCAATGTTGGGTGCATATATATTTATAACTGTTATATATTCTTCTTGGATTGATCCCTTGATCATTATGTAGTGTCCTTCCTTGTCTCTTATAACATTCTTTATTTTAAAGTCTATTTTATCTGATTCGAGTATTGCTACTCCAGCTTTCTTTTGATTTCCATTTGCATGGAATATCTTTTTCCATCCCCTCACCTTCAGTCTGTATGTGTCCTAGGTCTGAAGTGGGTCTCCTGTAGACAGCACATATATGGGTCTTGTTTTTGTATCCATTCAGTGAGCCTGTGTCTTTTGGTTGGAGCATTTAATCCATTCACGCTTAAGGTAATTATCTATATGTATGTTCCTATTACCACTTTCCTAATTGTTTTGGGTTTGTTTTTGTAGGTCTTTTTCTTCTCTTGTGTCTCCCACTTAGAGAAGTTCCTTTAGCATTTGTTGTAGAGCTGGTTTGGTGGTGCTGAATTCTCTTAGCTTTTGCTTGTCTGTGAAGCTGTTGATTTCTCTGTCAAATCTAAATGAGATCCCTGCTGAACAGAGTAATCTTGGTTGCAGCTTCTTCCCTTTCATCACTTTAAATATATCGTGCCACTCCCTTCTGGCTTGTAGTTTCTGCTGAGAAATCAGCTGTTAACCTTATGGGAGTTCCCTTGTATGTTATTTGTCATTTTTCCCTTGTTGCCTTTAATAATTTTTCTTTGTCTTTAATTTTTGTCAATCTGATTACTATGTGTCTCAGCATGTTTCTCCTTGGGTTTACCCTGCCTGGGACTCTCTGCGTTTCCTGGACTTGGGTGGCTATTTTGTTTCCCATGTTAGGGAAGTTTTTGACTATAATCTCTTCAAATATTTTCTCAGGTCCTTTCTATCTCTCTTCTCCTTCTGGGACCCCTATAATGCAAATGTTGATGGGTTTAATGTTGTCCCAGAGGTCTCTTAGGCTGCCTTCATTTCTTTTCATTCATTTTTCTTTATTCTCTTCTATGGCAGTGAATTCCTCCATTCTGTCTTGTAGGTCACTTATCTGTTCTTCTGCCTCCGTTATTCTGCTACTGATTCGTTCTAGTGTATTTTTTGATTTCAGTTATTATATTGTTCATGTCTGTTTGTTCTTTAATTCTTCTAGGTATATTTTTGTTAATTCTTGTAGGTCTTTGTTAAACATTTCTTGCATCTTCTCAATTTTTGCCTCCATTCTTTTTCCGAGTTCCTCGATCATCTTCACTATCATTATTGTGAATTCTTTTTCTGGAAGGTTGCCTATCTCCATTTCATTTAAATGTTTTTCTGGGGTTTTATCTTGTTCCTTCATCTGGTACATAGCCCTCTGCCTTTTCATTTTGCCTGTCTTTCTGTCAATGTGGTTTTTGTTCCACAGGATGCAGGATTGTAGTTCTTCTTGCTTCTGCTGTCTGCCCTCTGGTGGATGTGGCTATCTAAGAGGCTTGTGCAAGCTTCCTGATGGGAGGGATTGGTGGTGGGTAGAGCTGGGTGTTGCTGTGGTGGGCTGAGCTCAGTAAAACTTTAATCTGCCTGTGTGCTGCTGGGTGGGGCTGAATTCCCTCCCTGTTGGTTGTTTGGCCTGAGGCAACGCAGCACTGGAGGCTATAGGCTCTTTGGTGGGGCTAATGGTGGACTCCAGGAGGGCTCACGCCAAGGAGTACTTTCCAGAACTTCTTCTGCCAGTGTTCTTGTCTCCGTGGTGAGCCACAGCCATCCCCTGCCTCTGCAGGAGTCCCTCCAACAGTAGCAGGTAGGTCTGGTTCAGCCTTCTATGGGGTTACTGCTCCTGCCCCCTGGGTCCTTATGCATACACTACTTTGTGTGTGCCCTCTAAGAGTGGAGTCTCTGTTTCCCCTAGTCCTGTCAAAATCCTGCAGTCAAATCCCACTAGCCTTCAAAGTCTGATTCCCTGCAAATTCCTCCTCCCATTGCCGGACCCCCAGGTTGGGAAGCCTGACGTGGCGCTCGGAACCTTCATTCCAGTGGGTGGACTTCTGTGGTATAATTGTTCTCCAGTTTGTGAGTCACCTAACCAGCGGTTATGTGATTTGATTTTATTGTGATTGCACCCTTCCTACTGTCTCATTGCAGCTTCTCCTTTGTCTTTGGATGTGGGGTATCTTTTTTGGTGAGTTCTAGTTCTTCCTGTCAATGATTGTTCAGCAGTTAGTTGTAATTCTGGTGTTCTCGAAAGAGGGAGTGAGCACACGTGCTTGTGGTCCACCATCTTGAACCGACATCCAGAAATCTTTCTTTCTGAGCAGTAGCTCTCAACAGTAGGCTTAATATATTTAGTAAATCATGTTGTAAAGAGATGTGTTGTCATCCAGGCATTGTTGTTCCATTTCGGGAGTACAGACAGAGTTGATTTAGCATAATTCTTAAGGACCCTAGGATTTTCAGAATGGCAAATGAGTACTGGCTTCAACTTAAAATCACTAGCTGCATTATTCCCTAACAAGAGAGTCAGCCTGTGTGTTGGAGTTTTGAAGCCAGGTATTACTTCTCTTCATCTATGAAAGCCCTAGATGGCATCTTCTTCCAATAGAAGGCTGTTTTGTCTACATTGAAAAATCTATTGTTTAGTATAGTCACCTTCATTAATTGTCTTAGCTAGATCTTCTGGATAACTTGCTGCAGCTTCTGCATCAGTGCTTGTTGCTTCACCTTGTACTCTGAAGTTATGGAGATAGCTTCTTTCCTTAAACCTCATGAACCAACCTCTGCTGGCTTCAAACGTTTCTTCTGCAGCTTCCTCACCTCTCTCAGCCTTTACAGAATTGAAAAGAGTTACGGCCTTGTTCTAGATTAGGCTTTGGTTGAAGGCAATGTTGTGGCTGGTTTAATCTTCTATCCAGAATACTGAAATTTTCTCCTTATCAGCAATAAGGCTGTTTCACTTCCTTACCATTCCTGTGTTCACTGGAGTAGCTCTTTAATTTACTTCAAGAACTTTTCCTTTGCATTCACAACTTGGCTAACTGTTTGGCACAACAGGCCTAGCTTTTGGCCTATCCCAGCTTTCAACATAACTTCCTCTCTAAGGTTAATCATTTCTAGCTCTTGATTCAAAGTGAGAGACCTGCAACTCTTCCCTTCATTTGAACACTTAGAGGCCTTTGTAGGGTTATTAATTGGTCTTTTTCAATATTGTTGTATCTCAGGGAATAAGAAAACCCAAGGAGAGGGCGAGAGATGAGGGAATAGCTGGTCAGTGGAGCAGTCAGAATACACACATTTATCTTTTAAGGTGGCCATCTTGTAATGGGCATGGTTTGTGGCAACCCAAAATATAAAAATTACAATAGTAATACCAAAGATCACTGATCACTTCAAGTGGGATTTATCCCAGGAATGCAAAGGTGGTTCACTATCCACAAATCAATCAATGTGATATACCACATTAATAAACTGAAGAATAAAAATCATATGATCATCCCAATAGATGTAAAGAAAGCTTTTGACAAAACTCAACATCCGTTTATGATAAAATTTCTCCACAAAGTAGGTACAAAGGGAATATACCTCAACAAAATAAAGGCCATATATGATAAGTCCACAGCTAACATCATACTCAATGGTGAAAAGCTGAAAGCATCAGGAACAAGACAATGATGCCCACTCTTGCTAGTTCTATTCAACACAATTTTGGAAGTCCTAGCCACAGACAAGAAAAAGAAAGAAAAATAATCCAAATTGGAAGGGAGGTAGTAAAACTGTTCCTGTTTGCAGATGACATGATATTATACATAGAAAACCCTAAAAACGCCACTAGAAAACTACTAGAGCTCATCAATGAATTCAGTAAAGTCACAGGATACAGAATTAATATACAGAAATCTGTTGCATTTCTCTGCACTAACAAAGAAATATCAGAGAGAGAAATTGAGAAAACAATCCCATTTACCATTGCATCAAAAAGAATGAAATACCTAGGAATAAATACATGGAAGTAAAAGGCCTGTACTTGGAAAACTAAAGATACTGATGAAAGAAATTGAAGATAACACAAAGTGATGGGTAGATATACCATGTTCACAGATTGGAAGAATTAATATTGTTAAAATGACTATACTACCCAAAGCAATTCACAGATTCAATGCAATTCCTATCAAAATACCAATGGCATTTTTCACAGAACTAAAACAAATAATTCTAAAATTTGTATGAAAATTCAAAGACCCTGAATAGCCAAAGCAATCCTGAGAAAGAAAAACATTGCTGGAGGTATCATGCTCCCTGACTTCAGACTGTACTACAAAGCTACAGTAATCAAAACAGTATCGTACTGGCAAAGAAACAGACACATGGATCAAAGGAATAGAATAGAGAGCCACCCAGGAATAAACCCACACACTTATGGTCAAGTAATCTATGACAAAGGAGGCAAGAATATGCAATGGGGAAAAGACATTCTCTTCAATAAGTAGTGCTGGAACAGCTGAACAGCTACATGTAAAAGACTGAAATTAGAACATTTTCTCATGCCATATACAAAAATAAACTCAAAATGGATTAAAGACTTAAATTTAGGACCAGAAACTATAAAACCCCTAGAAAAACACATAGGCAGAGCACTCTTTGACAAAAATTGTAGCAATATATTTTCTGGATCTGTCTCCTAAGGCAAAGGGAAGAAAAGCAAAAATTAACAAATGGGACCTAATTAAATTTAAAAGCTTTTGCACAGCAAAGGAAACCATCAACAAAATGAAAAGAAACCTACTGAATGGGAGAAAATATTTGCAAATGATATGACCAAAACCGGTTTAATATCCAAAATAGACAGTTCATACAACTCAATATTAAAAAAAAAAAACAAAAACAACCTGATTAAATAATGAACAGAAGACCTGAATAGACACTTTTCTTCAGAAGACATACAGATGGCCAACAGGCACATGAAAAGATGCTCAACATTGCAAATCATCAGAGAAATACAAATCAAAACCACAATGAGGGGCTTCCCTGGTGGCGCAGTGGTTGAGAGTCTGCCTGCTGATGCAGGGGACACGGGTTTGTGCCCCAGTCTGGGAAGATCCCACATGCCGTGGAGTGGCTGGGCCCGTGAGCCATGGCCGCTGAGCCTGTGCGTCCGGAGCCTGTACTCTGCAACGGGAGAGGCCACAACAGTGAGAGGCCCGTGTACCGCAAAAAAAAAACCACAATGAGATATCACCTCACATGTGTCAAAATGGCTATAATCAAAAAGACCACAATTAACAAATGTCAGCAAGGATGTGGAGAAAAGGAACACTGTACACCTTTGGTAGGAATGGAAATTGGTGCAGCCACTATGGAAAACAGTACAGAGGTTCCTCAAGAAACCAAAAATACAACTACCACATGATCCAGCAATTCCACTCCTGAGTGTACAGCCAAAGAAAATAAAAACACTAATTTGAAAAGATACATGCACCACAATGTTCATAAGCATTATTTATGCTAGCCAAGATATGGAAGCAACCTAAGCGTCCATCAATAGATGAATGGGTAAAGAAAATATGGTATATATACACAATGGAATACTACTCAGCCATAAAAAAGAATGAAATTTTACCATTTGCAACAACATGGATGGACCTAGAGAGTATTATGATTAGTGAAATAAGTCAGACAGAGAAAGACAAATGCTATATGGTATCATTTATATTTGGAATCTAAAAAATAAAACGAATAAATATAACAAAACAGAAACAGACTCAAAGATATAGAAGACAAACTAGTGGTTACCAATGGGGAGAGGGAAGTGGGGAGGGACATTATAGGGGTAGAGGATTAAGATGTACAAACTACTATGTATAAAATAAATAAACTAAAAGGATATATTGTACAGCACAGGGAATATAGCCAATATTTTATAATAACTTTGAATGGAGTATAATCAATAAAAATTTTGAATCACTGTTGTATACTCAAAACTAATATAATATTGTAAATCAACTATACCTAAAAAAAAAGATCACTGATCACAGATCACCATAATAAAATAATAATAATGAAAAAGTTTGAAATGTGAGAATTACCAAAATGCGACACAGAAACACAAAGTGAGTCAATGCTGTTGGGAAAACGGTGCCAATAGACTTGCTTGATGCAGGGTTGCCACAAACCTTCAATTTGTAAAAAATACAGTATCTGCAAAGTGCAATAAAGCAAAGTGCAATAAAATGAGGTTAGTCTGTACCTTTTTTTTGTATAAGCAAAAATCCTCTTCAGATTTCTTTTGGTTAGCACAAACAGATACTAATGCAGGTCTTTCATAAAAAACGAAGTGGCGTAAAGTGAATTTCGAAAAGCGTGAGATACCTGTATTTCTAAAACTCCTTTTAAGCTCTTTCCAGGACAACTTCATGCCTGTCTTACATGCATCTAGCAACTTCCCTTTAGAGGTGACATCCACTTTGAAAAGCCTGATTTATTTCCTGCCATATTTCTTTTTTCCCCAAGGCTTCAATCTCAAAGCATTCTATACTTCTGCTATCTGCTTTACCTTCCTTTTCTATTCCTAACCCTCAGTCCCTCTGAGTAGGGAATGGAATTGGGAAGAAAGAACTAATGAACTCTCAAAAGAGTTATTTACACCTCTATACATACTAATTAGAAGAGGCAGAAATTATCTTATTGTCCCCTCTATTTGCTACACAAATTTTACTTTTTCGTCATCTTCATCCAGAGAATCCCTGATAGGTGTTTTTAGGACCTCAACTATTATTAGGTAGACATGCTGAAAATCAAATAATTAAGAGAGGACATAATTTCACACATAAGGACTTTATAGTCACTCTGTATAACACAAACTTCTATATGCTAGAAGTTTTCGTGAGGAGAACTCTTGATAAGAGAATTTGATTGACTCAGCTTTTTATAATTGGTTGCTTACATTATACTAGACAATTATTTGCTTCTATAACAGTAATTGAGTATATGACTAGGAGGACTATTGTATATGAAATAGTCATATGAAAAATTTTAAGCATTTTTTAGGTTTATACTTCAAATGTCGATAAAAGATATAAGATACAAGATCTCTCTTCTGATGCTGAAATTTTATCTTGATAAAATTAGTTTGTTTTCAAAGTATCTCAATTTTTTTAATAAAATAAATTGGAAGTAAACTTAGGATGTTTAAAGAAAACAAAAAAATTCCTAGATAGTTGCTGACTTTAATAAGAAATTTTTAATATTACTAGTGTATAAATTTTAAGTAGCATTTACATTATTTCTGCTTATGTTTATTCCCTATTTAATTTCAATTTGACATAGAAGTGGGGCTTTCCATTTAGCTAAAATTGAGAATCCAAGTATTAACATATTTTAATCTTTTGGAAGTAAGGAAGAGACACACTGTAACACTTGGAGCTTAGATTTGTGGTCTAATAGCTGTAGATTTACTTGGTCAGCCTTATGCAGTATTAGACCTGGGACTTACCAATGCTTTGGCAAAAATAAAAAATAGCAGCTAAACTAATGAATCAGGTTGCATTTTATTATATATGAATGGTCTAAAAGTAAGAAAAAACATTTGTACTCATGTCTTTTAAAAACAAAATTTATTTTAAAAAATTAATTTTCAAAATAACTTTTGATAAATTTGAAAATTATATTGATATTTTACTGATCAGAGTATAAAATAATCTTTATTTTGTTCTGTACCTCAGTAAGTATTTTGTAAATTTACTTTCATTTGTGTAAAATTTCATTTATGACTAAAGTTTGTGTATACTTCTAAATGACTAATAACATGAATTTATCAGATTGTAGTTGGGCAAATATTCTCAGTTTATAATATAATCTAGACTTTAAATATATGTTTCAAGCCAGAAAATAACATTTTTCACAGTAAAGTTTACATAGCATAGCGGTTAGCTATATGCTTAATAAAAAAATTATCTTGAGTCCAAATCCATAGGAATGTACAACAAGAGTGAACCAAAATGTAAAATATGGACTTTGGATAATTATGATATATCAATTTAGGTCCCTCAATTGTAACAAATGTGCCACTCTGCTGGGGAATGTTGGTTGAAGAGGCTGTGCATGTGTGGGGGCAGGAGGTATATGGGAAATCTCTGTATCTTCCCCATAATTTTGCTCTAAACCAAAAAAACTGCTCTAAAATAATAAAGTCTTAACTTTAAAGAATTAAGCCAATAAAAAAATACTCTTGACTTTCTCTTGTAATTTTTCAAGCTATTAAGAGACTTCTTGCTAAAACTGCGCTACAGATCATAACTTGTTCATTTTACAACTCTCAAATAACAGGAAGAGGCATAAAGAAGCTTCTTGGATTTGTATCATTTTTGTACATTACTGCATTGTTGGAAGAGTCTTAGACACAAAGGAGAAAATCAAGATTTCTTAGGTTTTGAAAAATGCTTCTGAACTTGTCTGTAAAAATATGAAAAGAAGCTGTGTTTAAAACAGAGTAGGCAACCTAAGTGTTCATCATCAGATGAATGGATAAAGAAGATGTGGCACATATATACAATGGAATATTACTCAGCCATAAAAAGAAACGAAATTGAGCTAGTTGTAATGAGGTGGATGGACCTACAGTCTGTCATACAGAGTGAAGTCAGAAAGACAAAGACAAATACCGTATGCTAACACATATATATGGAATTTAAGAATAAAAATGTCATGAAGAACCTACATAAAGAACCTACATAAAGACACAGACCTACTAGAGAATGGACTTGAGGATATGGGGAGGGGGAAGGGTAAGCTGTGACAAAGTGAGAGAGTGGCATGGACATATATACACTACCAAACGTAAAATAGATAGCTAGTGGGAAGCAGCCGCATAGCACAGGGAGATCAGCTCGGTGCTTTGTGACCACCTAGAGGGGTGGAATAGGGAGGGTGGGAGGGAGGGAGACGCAAGGGAAGAGATATGGGAATATATGTATAACTGATTCACTTTGTTATAAAGCAGAAACTAACACACCATTGTAAAGCAACAATAAAGATGTAAAAAAAAAAAAAGAGTAGGCATTTTCTTAAAATGAGAGTCGTACACAGAAATTAGTGAAATTTCCAAGTGACAATTCAGTTTCTTTACTTATATATTTAAATGTATATATTATGATTTAAGGAAGTAAAGTAGGGCATACTGTAAGTTTAAATCATTTTCAGAATCTAACATATATAGACTTCTCTATAATCATATATTCAATAAGCTATGAACATTTATAAGTCATTTGTGCTACATGTCTACTTGGACTAATTTTAAGTTCTAACTAATAGTAAAACAATGTATTAAACCTAAGTGTTCATAATCAGACATTCCTCTATTATAACACTAATATAGCCTCTTACCTTTTTATTCTTGGTCTTTTTCTTTTTCTTTGGTTTACTCTTAACCTGATAGATAAGAAATAAATCATTTATTTAATATGCAATTCAAACTGCACAATGGATTACTTTACAAAATGTATTTCCTCTAACCACTGGGATCTTTTATCTTCTAATATAGACCATACTTTCCTTCTAGATTCTATGGAAAATTATTTTCATCTTAATTTTAATCTCAGTTTTCTGCTTGAGAAATCACTGATGTATAAAGGAACAACATATAATGTCAATAAGTAGGCTACTGAAAAGAGCCCAGAGGTCCTCACTTGCACACGTGCATGCATGAGTAACAGAGGAGGAAGGCACCTTAAAAAAAATCAACATATTCAGGTCCATTAGATGAAAAATTAAGCCTAGGAAGAATTTAGTGACTACATAATATCTGTTACCACTTATCTGTAAAGAAATACATCCTGGATGGTTTTAATTCCACCTCTGTGTAAATAGCATTGAAATATCCCTGTTTTCTCTTTCTTTCTCTCTCCTTCTATTCCCCACTATGCTTTCTTCTACTTTCTGTTAACCTCCCACATCCATTCTACCACTCAGGATGAAGAAACATGTGCCAGGCACATAATAAGTGTTCAATAAATGCTGCCAAAATATATGGCTAAGGCAGGAAAGATTATGGAAGAAAGTATTGGGAAAAGAACCATTCCAATTCAAGCTCTGTGTAAACACTTTGATAAATATAAATTAAGATTGTCTGGGAGGCTTTAAGAATAGCACATGCAACAAGCTAAAAGCCTTAAGTTCTTCTAATTTAAATATTAATAAGCAGTTATACTTCCTGGAGATCTTTAATAGATTCTGTTGAAGATTCACTGGGTATCGATGCCCCATCTTTATTCATTTCTGCTAACTGTATTTCAGGGATTGATTTCACATTTATATTGTACTCCATAAGAGGTGGACTTAGTTCTTCTTCTTCATTTTGTAACTCTTCTATTTCAATACCTAAATATTAAAACCAAAACACTCAAAGTCTGGATGCATGTAATTTTAGCCTCTTATCACTATTTTGAGTATATTTACTACCCCCATAACACCACCCCAGAAATAGAAGACATCTTACTCTGTTCAAATACTAAATGAAAATAAAATGCCCATTTATCAATGACCAAATAACAGGTACATATACTAGCCTGAAACCAATCAATATAAACTCAAATGCTAAGATACTTGACTGTTATCTTAAGCAGACTATAGATACAGATAATGTAGAACTTAAGTCAATTCTAAATACTAAGTTTTTGAGTATCCTGACATTGACCTTATTAAATATTGCAACTAGTATTATTTTAGGGCATAAGTCTGAAACATAAAGAGAAGGAAAAGCTAGATGTTTTTTTTTTCCCTTTTTTCTTCTTTTTTATAATCAAAGGTTATTAAAGGGTATCAGTCCCCAATTATGTGACTTCCTTGATACCATGATCCTTGACACTGCTCTAGAGATTCAATACCTAAACTTGTGGACTTCATGTGACTGGTCACAGATGGTCCAAACAAAACCCATTGTGTTACTTTCTTAAGTATAATTTTACTCCAAACAAAACCCATGGTGTTACTTTCTTAAGTATAATTTTAATTGCAAAATTTGAATTCCATTTTAAAAAACCCAACAGTACATAAATGGAAATAAAAAAATTAGCAACTTACCACCTGGCAGAAAAGTATATAGCTTAACAATGGATAGTTAACCAGATAAAAGTTACATAAGCTAAACAGTAGCATATATGAGCAGGTAGAGCAAGCAGGTAGGCATTTTTGCCTGTTGAAGTGCCCTGTGTGTCAAAAGTTAAAATACTCTGTTAGGGTAAACCCTAGGGCATGTGCACTAAGACAAAGGCAGAATAAAGGCTCATACTAGATTCAGCTGACCAGTAGTAATCTGACCATATAATTTTCCGATCTTATAACAAACAATTACAGTTTATCATACAGTTTATCTGACCAAGTAAAAATCTATAGGTGCCCCTTAGCTATCCTGGGTTGAAAGGTCACTTAGGCATTTGGTTTTTAAACATACTTACGTTGACTGCCCGTTATTGACTGTAGAGCAATTCCTATGATACATAAAGAAAAAAATTAGATATATAATTGCAAATGTAATGTAACTAACAAATATCAGACTGAGACTAAGAAAAATCAGAAGATTTTTTACATTGCACCAATAAATATTATAACTAAAAATAACCAGCTTCACTCATGAATCCAGTTTAAACAAGGCTTAATTAGATTATAACATAAAGGTTATAAACCCATGTTTAGAGAAAGAAAGGTTTAAAAAAAAAGATAGTTCATAATAGATAATGCCTAGAACACAAGCACTTTAAATCAAGAAGCAAATTTTTACAGTTTACAGTCTAAGTTCATGAAGTAATTGTCAATTATGAAGCAAACCTCCATTGAAAGTTTGAGCCTTTTTTTTAGCAAAATCCTGATGAGCATTCTCTCTCCTTGCCCATTAATATTTATTAAGCACCTATGATATATCAGGCTGTGTTAGGCTCTAGAGTTTGAATGGTGAGAAAAAAGATAACCATCATAGAGATTTAGTGGGGACAATGGATATTAATCAAATAATCAGATACACAAATGAAAACCAAACTGTAATAACTACTAGGGAAGACATATAAGATACTAGGAAAGCCTCTATTAAAGGGACTTGAGCAATAAGCTCGTCAGACTTTCAGAGTGAAAACTGTTTGAAATACCTTGAATTTATTGCTCAACTCACTTTCCCAAATATTTTTATTCTCATAAGTTTTTGTCATTCAAAATCTTAATAGAGTAAATGTAAAAAAGAAAAGTCTCTAATTTATAAGCCAATTTACAAGTCAAGGGTGCTTGCCTGACTTTCTTATAGCATCAAACTCAGCATTCTCTTCTTTTATGTTCAAAGAAAGCTTTCTTAAAGGTTAAGTAGGAAAACACAATGGAATCCCAGAGCCTTAGCAAAAGGAGTGGGATTGGGGCCTAGCAATTATAGCTGAAGAAAATCTGGACCAGGTCAACAATTACTAGAAGCTTGGAAAGTTATACATTTAAATAGCATCACTGTGATCATCAGTTGCTCACCAGGTAGTATGACTAATAATTTGGGACCAGGAAAATTCACCTAGAATAACACAGCAAGGGTTTCAGTGATGCTGACATGGCTTCAACTCCACTTTCCACCATGACAGCTGAGAAGCTATCCTGGAATGTGGGGAGGAGGTCTGAAGTCTTCCCCATAACAACAAATAATGTTTGGGAATGGACACCGCCAACCTTAGACAACCTTAGACCTTGCATAAATGTTATCTGATTTTTAAAGTTACCTATGACCAAACTTTTAAACAAAAGTCAAGGTTCTGATAGAAAGGAGAAACATACACTCATGGTGTCTAAAAGGGCATTCCTGAAATACTCAGTACCTGTATTTCATGGTTTTAGTCATCCTTAATTTTGTAGAAGTGATAAAACTCCTCTACTTAAAAATATTCAACAATTCCTTTTTGAAAACACAAATTCCTCAACATGGCAAGAGAAATCCTCTTGAATGTATTCTATGAACTCTCCCCTACTTTAATCTCAGTATTGCCAAACTTTTTAGTTCCTTGTACTATATTTTTATGTTTCTATACCTTTGCTCTTGTTTCCTTCTGAAACATCCTTCTCCATCTTCTTCACTTGGCTAACTTTTACATGTCATTTAACAACTCCTTAGATATTCTATCTCCAGAAAACCTTTTTGGATTCTCTTAGGCTAGAATTTCCCATGGTATTCTGGAAACATCTCTAGCACTGTAATTTCTATTGGCTTCTTGATGAGGATATTCTCTCAAGAATGTGAGCACACTGAATCTCCTACCCTTATCACTGTACGTGGCACATAGCAGACACTCAGTGAAGGTTTACTGGCTTAAGTAAATAATTATTTTGTACCTTGTTGATAGCAGGATAACATCCTCTGAATGATTTCTGGTACTGGTATGCCTAGGTAGATGGACAGCTGATGGTAATCAAGGGAGATATTCTCAATGGGATTCTCCTTCACTTTGTCAATATCTTCTTGCTTCATCCCGAGGCGCAGAAGAATATCTGAAACTTTTTTCCAAATTGAATTGAATTGTGACTCAGTGAGACCATTCATCAAAATCTCACTAAGGAGGATATCCCTGTATTTGCACAGCCTCAGGATGTCTGCAGACTTAGAGAGATCAGAAGATGGTGGTTCCATATTCCAGCCTTTTTTGGGTGCAGGGAACACATTCAAATGTTTTATGAGAGCTAATAGGAGGTATAAGTCAAACTGTTTGGACTGTGGCAGCTCCTTGTTTGGGGGATAAAGCAGATGCCATGCTCCACCCAAAGGGTGATTGGTCCAAAGATGGTTGTAGTAGGGTTCCAATACATTCTTGTGTATAAGAAGCTCTTTTTTCAAAAGAGGGGGTGGCATAGCCTCATCAAATATTTGCCGAACAATGTCAGTACCAGAAACAATAATTATATGAAGCAGATGATAGAAATAATTATAATCAAGTTTGAAGATAGGCATTTCATCTGAAAATGAATTTTGAGAAGTCAAAAGATTCCACATTAATGCTCTTTTTCTATGTGATTTCTTGCATTACATCCTAAGCTCCTGTAGGACAGGCACTATTCCAAAAGAATGAAGTACAGTACAGTGCTTTGTCACAGCCAATGCTCAATAGGCATGCTGCTATCTGTCTAGCTGTCAAAAAGTCAAAACAAAAACAGTATGTTCCAAGCAAAAGTAATCACAAAAACTAATCACTATAGAAGGCTTTCAACCATCCAGGGTTTTGTTCAAATAAATGAGCTTTGGCCACCAAATGGCATAAAAGTATTAAGCCTTTGAAAATTCTGAAGACTGTCAAGAATGGTAACTGCCAGTGTTTAGTTATACTTTACTTAGGCAATTATATTTTATCTTAGTCAGCATTGTCCAGTAAAACTTTTTGTGATGAAAATATTTTAGATTTTCACTGTCCACTAGCCACTGAACAGTGGAAATGCTGCTTGTCTGACAAAGGAACTGAGTTTGAAACTTTATCTAATTTTAATGAGTTTAAAGTTAAACAGCCACATATGGCTAGTGACTACTGTATTAGACAATACAGAACTATAGCAAGAAACATAAAGTGATTTAATGCCTTGCTTCTCAAAGTACAGTCCACTGGCCAGCAGCAGCAGCAGCCACATGGGAGCCTGCTAGAAATACAGAATCTCAGGTCTCACCCCAGAGATACTGAATTGGCACCGACATTTTAACAAAATCACAGATGATTCAAATATATATTAAAGTTTGAGACACACTGATCTTATGAACCTCTTTTTCTTATCCTTTCAAAAAATAAATTAATGATTAAGTAGGTATTTCATCAATGAAATGGAATAAAGCATGAGACGGAACTATTTGATATTTTTCTGGTTTAGTAGCACTTCCCAAAGAGGAAAGTAGACTGAGGTGAATTAGAAAGTAATAAGAATTTGGTATATGATGGTATATTTTTAAAACTAATAAAATATGTGTTTATTATAAAGCACAACTTTATTATTTTATCCTTCATGATTCTGTGTTTCAAAAGATTTTTAAAGTAATATTCTTGTTTGATATACTTGACATAAACTGTGGAGGCAAACAAGGTTACAAAGCAAATGACTCAAGGAGCTTTCTCTGGGCTGCCAAATAAGAAGCTGGCTAGGATCAGGGACATCCATTCTCCCTAGCAAGAAGGAATGCCACCAGACTACTCTTCCATGGGTCCAGGAGCCCTTAAGCTCTCCAAGTGCTGAGCAGCTGGCATTTCCTAGCACACTCCTAAAGAGCTGGCACCTAAGTTTAGACTACTTGGCCTTGAGCCCCAAATGTTCATTCTTTCCATTTCACCCTTTTAACAGGGAATGCAACAAGTGAGGAGTTGGTAGGGAACATCAGCTGAAGCTCAATCTGTGTAGTCACAGCTATGCACCAAACCCAGCAAACCTCTCTGTAGATGCAAGGTAATGTGATACCCATACACCTGCTAATCTTTCTGTCCATGAATTCCAGCCTACACCAAGTGATGTTTGCTAGTGTAAACCCAAGCCCAACGAATGACAAACTCAAAGAAACACACAGTTGTTAATGGCATGATACTTTACAGAGCAAGTCAAAATTTTTAACAGTTTTCAACAGGAGACATATGAAAGTAAAATATACCTTTTGTACCAAATTTTAAACTGATCTTCGGTCTTATATCGCTATCATCTATTTTCAGAGACATCAACTTTTTATAACTGCAAATGGAAAAAAAATTAGGTTAAAAAAGTCAGTCAAGATTTCTAGTATCAGCATGGCTAAGTCAGTGAGCATTTTCTTCTCTTCCTTCTGGAAATAACTTAAAAGCAAAGGAGAAAAATAAATGAACAAATAAAAAACACCAACAGTAACAACCCTACATTGCCACTTTCATTAGAATTCGGAGGCAAGTAGAATTGCTAGATTTCATACAAAAAGAATCACATGACTAGCTTATTTGCAAGAAGACTATTTGGTAGTAGGAAAAAAGAAATCTTTGCACTGTAAAAAGGCAGCAAATCTGGAACTCCTCCCAGACCCTCCTCCACCACAGTATCTTCTTACCAATAACTATTCCAAGAAAACTCAACTCATTTAATGACTAGTAATTAAAAGAGAAAGAAAGAAACTGGCATAGCATCAATACAAATAATTAGAAAAAAATTGAGGGAAAAAGTAGCAAAATTCATTAAATAGACTAAACACTAAGTAAATGCTGCTATGAAACAGATGAAAAAACTTGTGGCTTGGCTTTGAAATGAACTCTCCCACAGAAAACAATACAAAAAAAAAAAAAAGGGACAGAGATGTTGGTTTGGTGGTGGTTGTTGTTAACTGATTTTATGTCCAGCACCAGCATAACACTGCTAATCAGCTACTACATTGAAAACACTTTAAACTCTAACAATATAAAGTACTGGCAAAGATACTGAGTAAAAGGAATTCTCCTACACTGAAAGTGGGAGTTGATAAATTGATAAAAGCACTATGGGAAACAGTTCAGCCATACCAATCATGGAGCACATCCTACAGCTTGCCTGGCAAAGGAGAAAATTTCGCACTTCTGCCTAACTCTTTTTTTTTTTTTTTTGTGGTATGCGGGCCTCTCACTGTTGTGGCCTCTCCCCCATTGCGGAGCACAGGCTCTGGACGCGCAGGCTAAGCGGCCATGGCTCACGGGCCCAGCTGCTCCGCGGCATGTGGGATCTTCCCGGACTGGGGCACGAACCCATGTCCCCTGCATCGTCAGGCAGACTCTCAACCACTGTGCCACCAGGGAAGCCCTCTAACTCTTAAGCACAGTCTCCAGTCCCACTTCTCTGGGAAATATGGCTATAGACGGCCAGTCGGTACAGAGCACATACTATGGCCCACTCAGACAAGGGAGCAAATTTGAGCTCTCACCCCTCTGGGAAGCATGCCCACATATACCTAGCAACCACGAAGCACATCCTACAGCCCGCCTGGGCAGGGAGTCAAGCCAGTTGCCATACCTAACTATTGAGCATAGCCTCTGACCCTGGATAATCAGGAAGCCAGAACAGTGACCCTGAGTAGCCTCAGAGCCCAACCTAAGGTACTTTCCAATTGCAGAACCCAGCCTAACACCTAATGCAGCAGCAGAGCCCAGGTACAGCCCTGCTGAATGCTACCTATGTAATCACTCAAGCAGGGAGCCCAGCCAGTAACCTGCCCAACATCAGAGGACAGCCTCTGGTCCCATTACGCCAAGGAATCCAGACAGCAACCCTGACATTTTATGCCCCACCAAAATGTGGGATACAGCTGAAGGCCATACCTCACCCAAGAGCAGAGCACAATGAACAACCTGTCTGATTGTAAAGTCCAGCCTGTGGTCCTGCCCAACTTTGGGGCACAGCCTGTGGCCCTGCCTGATTGCAAAGTACAGCTTAACATCTCATCTGACCATGAAGCCTGGCCTGTGGCCCCACCTGAATGTAGAATCCAGCCACTGTTTCCATCTGCTCAGGAAGCACACCTTGAAGCCCCACCTGACCAGGAACAATTGCAGAGCATGGCCTGCAACCCTGCCCAATCACAGAATCCATCCGGTGACAACACCCAGTTAGGGCAAAGACTGTGAATGTGCCCAACCAGAGGTGATTACAGAACACAGCTAGTAATGCCACCTGACCACAACATAGCCATCAGCCCAACTTGACCTGGGAGCCCACCTAGCAACCCCACTTGAACATGGAACCCAGCCACCAGCCCCACCCAACAGCACCCCACCCCCAACCTCAGAGCACAGACTGTGGCTTCACAGAAGTAGAAAACCCTATGGGAAGTTCTATTTACCTGTAGATGCTACCAGCTGATTGGTGAAGGTCCTTCCCTGCCAAAACAAACCTATAAACTCTGCAAGTGGAGACCATGTACTCCAGTATGCAGATACCAATGCAAGTATACAAAGATCATGAAGAATCAGGTAATATGATGCCACCACAAGAAACTAATAAACTTCCTATAAGTGACCCTAAAGAAATGGAGATCTATAGACAGTGCAAAGAATTCAGAACAATCCTATTAAAGAAGTTCAGTGAACTACAAGAACACACAAACAACTAACTGAAATTAGGAAGACAATGCATGAACAAAATTAAAAGGTCAACAAAGAAATAGAAACCATAAAGAAAAAAAAAAAACTCAGAAGTCCTAAAGTTGAAGAATACACTGACTGAACTGAAAAATACAATAGAGAGCTTCAACAACAGACTTGATCAAGCAAAAGAAAGAATCAGTGAACTCAAAGACAGATAATTTGAAATTACCCAATCAGAGGTGGAAAAAGAACAAAGAATGAAACGAGTAAAGAAAGATTACGGGATGTATGGGACAACAATAAGAGAAACAATATACTAGTATGGTAATCCCAGAAGGAGAAGAGAAAGAGAAAGGGATGGAAAGAGTATTTAAAGAAATAATGTCCCTTTCCCAAACTTAAGGTGAGAAATGGACATCCAGATTCACAAGGCTCAAAGGACCACAAATGGGTTGAGCCTGAAAAAGACTACATTGAAATGCATTATAATTAAACTGACAAAAGTAAAAGACAAAGAGAGACGTTTGAAAGTAGAGAGAAAAGCAACATTGCCTTGAAATCAGTCTTGGCAATGATTTTTTTAATTTGATATCAAAAGCACAGGCAAAAATAAATAAGTGGGACTACATCAAACTAAAAAGCTTCTGCACAGTGAAAGAAACAGTCAACAAAATGAAAAGGCAACCTACAGAACAGGAGAAAATATCTGCAAATCATACATCTGATTAGGGGTTAATATCTAAAATATATAAGTAAGCTATACAATTCAACAGCAAATAAATAAATAATCCAATTAAAAAAGGCAAAGAACCTGAATAAACATTTTTCCAAAGAAGATATAAAATGGCCAACATGTACAGGAAAAGATGCTCAACATCACCAATCATCAGAAAAGTGCAAATCAAAACTACAATGAGATATTACCTCACACCTGTTGATAGAGCCACTAGGGGAAACAGTATAGAAGTTCCTCAAAAAATTAAAAATAGAATTGATCCAGCAATCCCACTTCTGGGTATATATTATATGTCCAAAGGAAATACGATCTCTGTCTCAAAGAGATACGTACACCCCCATGTTCACTGAAGCATTATTTACAATAGCCAAAACATGGAAAACGACTTAAGTGTCTGTTAATGGATGAATTGATAAAGAAAATGTGGCATATATATATACCATGGAATACTATTCAGCCATAAAAAGGAAATCCTGCCATATGTGATAACATGGATGAACTTGGAAGGCATTATGCTAAGTGAAATAAGCCAAACAGAGAAAGACAAATACTGTATGATCTCATTTATATGTGAGAGCTAAAAAACCCTGAACTCAGAAACAGAGTAGACTGGTGGTTGCCAGGGGTGGGGGTGGGGTGTGGGAAATGGGTAAAGGGGTCAAAAGGTACAAACCAGGGGTCCACAGTACAGCATGTGACTACAGTTAATAATGCTACATTGTATACTTGTAAGTTGTTAAGAAAGTAGATCTTAAAAGTTCCCATTGGGGCTTCCCTGGTGGTGCAGTGGTAGAGAGTCCACCTGCCGATTCAGGGGACACGGGTTCGTGCCCTGGTCCGGGAAGATCCCACATGCCGTGGAGCGGCTGGGCCTGTGAGCCATGGCCGCTGAGCCTGCGCGTCTGGAGCCTGTGCTCCACAACGGGAGAGGCCACAACAGTGAGAGGCCCACATACCGCAAAAAAAAAAGTTCCCATCACACAAAAAATCTATGTGAGGTGATGGATGTGTTAACTAAACTTATGGTGGTAACTGTTTCATATATACATATATATAAAATCATCATGTTGTACACCTTAAACCTACACAATGTTATATGCTAGTTATAGCTCAATAAAGCTAGAAATTAAAAGATCAGCAGCAATATGAAAAAATAAATAGATTATGACCAATTGCTATTTATTCTTGGAAAGCAAAGTTGATTCAACTTTTGAAAATAAATTGATGTAATTCAACATATTAACAGATTAAAGAAGAAGAAAACCATATGATCATCTCAATGCATGCAGAAAAGCATTAGTTCACTATCCATTCATGATAAAAATTTTCAGAGAAGTAGGATGAAAAAAGAATCTCTTCAACCTAAAAAAGGGTATCTGTAAAAATTCTACAGCTAAGAGCATACTAAATGGTGAAAAACTGAAGACTTCTTCCTAAGATCTAGAAAAGGCAAAGATGTCTGCTCTCACAAGTGTATTCAACATTGTACTAGAGGACCTAGACCACGCAATAAGTAAGGGAAAATAAACAAAAAGCATATAGATTGCAAAAAAAGAAATAAAGTTGTCTTTATGTATAGATGACATGATCTTTAGTAGAAAACCTCAAAGAATCTATAAACGATATTAAAATTATTAATTATCAAGTCACAGGATACAAGATCGACACAAATCAATTCTGTATAACACAAATAACTAGAAATTGAAATTTTAAAATTATCATTTGCAATAACATAAAAAGTCAAATATACATGGATAATCTAACAAAATATTTATAAGATTGTACATATAAGACTATATACACAGAAGACTACAAAACATTCCTGAGAGGCATCAAAGAAGACTCAATTAAGTGAAATTAATTATACACCATCTTCACGGATGGGAAGTCTCAATATTGTTAAGATGTAAATCATCCCCAAATTGATCTACAAATTCAATGCAATCAAAATCTCAGCAAGAAGTTTGGAGAAATTTATAAGGTGTTTTTCTAAGATTTATCATGTAATAGCAAAGGATATAAAATTAAAAAATAGTTTTGAAAATTTAAGCAAATGCAAATTAAAACCACAATAAGATACCATTACACATCTTTTAACATGGCTGAAATGTTTAAAATTGATAATACCAAGTGCTGGAGAGAATGCAGAGAAACTAGAATTCTCTTATGCTGGTGAGAATGACAAAATGTACAGCTACTTTGAAAACAGTTTGGCAGTTTCTTATAACATTAAACACATACCATATGACTCAGCAATCCTGCTCCTAGGAATTTATCCAAGAGAAATGAAAGCATATATCTATACAAAGAGTAACACATGAATATTTATAGCAGCTTTATTTATAACAGCCTAAAACCAGAAACAACTCAAATGTCATCAACTGTTAAATGAATAAATAAGTTATGGTACATCTATACAAAGGAAGACTACTCAACAACAAACAAAAATGAACTACTGATACATGCAATAACAAGGATGAATTTCAAAAGCATTATGCTAAGTTATAAAAAATCCAGATGCAAAAGGCTTTCCTACTAGAGGATAGTCAGAAAAAAGCAATATTAATCAGAACAGAAATCATATCGGTGGTTACCACGGTTTGGAAGTTGGAGGGGGGAATGACTATGTAAGAGATTTTAGAGAAACTTGGGATGATGGAAATACTCTTGATCATGGTAGTGGTTACTCAGCTGTATAAAAATAAAATCATTTAAAACATATATTTTTAAAAAGTGAACTTTACTGTATATGAGCTATAGCCTGAAAAACTGACCTATAAAAAATTCAGTGTTTAGAAATGCATTTATAATTAGTACATTTATCAAGAAAGCAAGGAGATGATTACTGTGAAGGTCAGGATGACAGTTACCTAGGAAGCAGATGAGCTGGGGGAGAGGGGAACAGTGAGTGCTTCTGGGGTGCTGAAAAAATTCTGTATGGGTGGAGCCACAAGACTGTCTGCTTCATAAATCGTTTTAAACTCTGCATTTATATTTTGTGAGCTTTTATTTATGCATATTTTAATAACAATAAAGCATTTTAATGTTAAAAAACAACCAAACTTTTTTGTCATTCATTCACAAAACCTCACGAGGTAGCTCTTCCACTTTTGGTAATAAGGTCCAATTATCAGAGGGTTTTCCCACAGAAAATAACTATAAAACTTAGGCAAATTACAAAAAGCAACTCCTTGAAGGCACAGAGAGCAGAGAAACAAACCAACTCTGCTGTAGGGGGTATATGCTTGGGGAGAAGAGAAGAAGAATGTATGAAATTAAGTTCACCAATTTTAGAGCTTTGAGCCTGAGGCTAAGTATACCGTGGTAGAAAACAAAGGTCTCCTTGGCTGAAGGAACCAGACAATTGAAGCCATGGAACCATGGCTGCTGAAGAGTGTGGGGGAATCCCAGAAAGGAAGGTCAGAGAAGAGATTCCCCAATTTTTTCCGGCCACATCTCTGACTGACTGCTGAACCATATGTGTGGAACAGACTCAAAGTAGCTCAGCTAAAGGCTGAAGTTCTGAATTGAGACTGGAACCACCATCCAAGGAAAACAGGTTCGCATTTCATCTCCAAATAAGTTAATTGCCTGTCAAACAAAAGTAACATACTCATTGTAGAATAATGGAAGTTAGAATCTCTACATCTGTCATGTATTTATTGGGTACCATCTATATGCCAGGCAATATAGCAGTAAGCAAGTTAAAGTTCTTGCCCTCAAGGAGGCTATAGTCAAATGGAGAAGAGAGCCTAGAAAGTGTAACAGAACTTAGTAAATGTTTTAATAGGAGAAGTGAAGGGAATATGTGATTGAAACACCTAATGCAAAGTAAAAATGACTTTCTGGAAGTTTTAACCAGGCAAAGCCAAAGGAGTGGCATATTCTAGGCAAGTCCTAGAGGTAAAACAGATGGCACACTTAAGAACTAAAAGAAGCTCAGCATAATTGGTGTATATATAGTAAAATAAAGAATGACGAGAGATGACACTAGTGAGTACAGCAGGGACCAAGGTGGCTAAAGAGCCAAGCTAACGAGCCTGAACTTAATTGAGAGCAATGAGAAGCCTCTGAAAGATTTTCAAGCAGAGAAGTGAAATATTTCCATTTTTTTTTAGAAAAGTGATTTTGATGGCTGAACAGACTGTTCAATAGACTTGAACAGTCAGACTGAAGAAAGGTAAGACTGGAGACAAAAAGACGGGTTTAGAAGCTGTTTCCGAATTCCAAATAAAAGAGGGAGGAGATATGGGGATATATGCATACATATAGCTGATTCACTTTGTTATACAGCAGCAAATAACAACACTGTAAAGCAGTTATGCTCCGATAAAGATGTTAAAAAAAATTAAATAAATAACTTTAGCACAGGGACAGAAGCAAGGAGGCATGTACAATATATTTAAGGAGTTGAATTTATTGGACCTAAAAAAAGTTATAGAGCAACTGTAACTGGGAAGAAATATTGTGAGTCTAGTTGTGGGCATACTGAACTATAGACCTTTTTGAAAAATAAAAATGGAAATTTTTAGCATGCAGGTAGACAGACCTAGATTTTTAAGAGTGAGATCTACAGCAGAGATAAAGATTTGGGTTTCATTAGCTCATAGGGAAAACTTAGATATCAATGTAATAACACTGGTAGATTAAAAAATGGTAGACATTTTAAACAGAAGAAAAGAGAACCAATGGATTAGGATAAGTTTTATATTGAAATTTCTAATTTCAATAGCAACAGTCTACACCTCTATGAATTCCCAACTTATATTATATATTCCTCTGCAATAAAGCTTTCTCATCTAAGAAACAGGATGATTCTAATTGTCAGACAAGCCTGGAGGCTTGAATGAGTTTTGAAAGCTAGGAGAAAGTTTTTATATCGTAACAGTCTAATTTAAATAACTTTAAGAAAAATACGTTTGGTTTTCAGGAAAGGATTCTTTTCATACTTAAGGGAAAAGTATTCACATTTCTACTTTCCTGCTTTAGAATTTAAAAGTCTACAAAGTGGGGGGCAAAGGGGTAGACAAATGTCAATTAAATACAATTTTTTCACACAACTGATACTGTCTTTAAGTTTAATGGAGCTCCAGAAAGTAACAGAAAACACAGAAGAAAGAAGCAAATGAAAAATACATACATGCTCAAAAAAAAGAATATTTAATTTCAAGCTTACCTTGCTCCTAAATTTTCAATGGTTATATATTCATCCTTTCTCACAACTTCAAACTGCAAGTGATGACAAAAAAATAGCCCTAAAGTAGTTCAATTTTCAAAATCTTTTAATATTACTTCTTAGCCTTAATATTTGAAAGAAAACAATGAGAATGAAGTTATAGTGAATATAAAACAAATAAAACAGAAGAAAAAAGCTATAAACAATCTTAATCAAATAACAAACTAGAGTTGGTCTTAAAAACTAGTTCTACTTTATATCACTATAGGATTTAAATGTCAAATCTAAAATACAAGAAGACCATACTAAACATTAAAAAATATATATATTCCTATTTATAATTTTGGTCTGTTTACTAATTAACTGAAAATTCAACAAGATATTTCATTAATTAAAAAAATAAAATGGATACCATTTAAGTGCATTTTATGTAGCAGCAACTCTATGAGATGTTCTATAGATATTTTTATAGGAAGATGCTTAGAGACTAAAAAAGGGTTCAGAAAATCTAAAATTATTTTTAACCATAGGTGGAACAGAATTAGATTATCATCCTTTGTTCATGATAACAACTTTCCTCATTGCTACAGCCATGGCCTGCTTTGTCTGTTCCTGTTTCTGTGTGTGTATGTGTGTGTGTCTTTATTTTTTAAATTTTCTTATTCTTAAGTACCACTTAAATACTACTCTGGAGAAATCAATGCAATAAAAAGATTAGAGAGCTTAGTCCCATCAAAGAGAATATGGCTAGAATACTATTACTACAATTCCCAAATCTGTTTGAAGTCAAAAACATTCCAGTGAAGGAAAGCAAAAAAGTAAGAGAAAGATACTCACCAAAATTTTGACAATTCCAGGTACCTCACATTGCAGCATCCTTACCATGTCACCTGTACATCCTTCCTTCAAACATTTTTTCCCACTAAAACTCTAAAGTTATCAATAGAAAAACAGCCAATAAGTTATCAATAGAAAAAAATAATACAAACAATAAAAATAGAAAAAACCTGCTGATGTGCAAGACTGATTATATTTAAATAAAGTTAGAAGCAGATGTTGCTAGACAGTAAAAAAGATGTGAATAAACATTTGAGAGTCAGCTTTTCAAAGATAGTCCATTTCTTATACCAATGGATTTCCTATTTAAAATTTATGACTACACTTTTCTCTCTCACCATTTCTACTTCAAAATCTTCAAATAGTTATATTACAAACTAAAATGTATTTGCTGCCTCCAATAAAAGCAACTTCAAGTAAAATACACTAATTAAGTAAGTGCAAAAAGGAATACTGAATTTCTGTTAGATATATAAGGATTCCAGGGAAAACGAATTTGAGTCCTTTTTCTGATTCTGACCTTGTTATTTCCTCTGGTTAACTTACTTAGTTTTCTTTTACATCTCTTTCTAAAGTTGAGCAAAATGGATTGCCCTAATAATCAAAGAAAGTGAAAAGTATTTACACACTGCTTAAAAAGTGAATAATAATGCTTTATATAATGATTTTTACAACGTACAATGCAAGTTTATCTGTTTTACCTGTTAATCCTCATAACAAACTTATAAAGTAGGTATTACTATCCTCACTATATGGCTTAGAAAAATGAGTTTCAGCCTAGTGCAAAGAAAACTAGTAAGTGGCTCAATCTGGACCTGAACTCGGAACTCTCAACTTCATATACAGTGCTCTTTCTATTCCACCACAATTCCTTTATAAGTGTTTTCTGCTTTTTGCACAATGTAAACACTCTAGAACCAAACATCATAGACCCAACTTATGGCCATTACCTCATTAAAGACTAATTAATATAGAATTGGGCTTTCGATTTCTACTTTAATTTTAGCGGCAAAGAATTCAATTTAGTTATATGACTTTAGGCAAATATAAATAATACAAATATATTTTGGGTTGTTTTGTTTTGTCTTGTTTTTTGCTGTTTTGTTTGTTTTTTTGGCTGTGCTGCATGGCTTGAGGGATCTTAGTTCCCTGACCAGGGATCTAATGCCAGCCCCGGCAGTGAAAGCGCCAAGCCCTAACCACTGGACTGCCAGGGAATTCCCAATACTACAAGGATATTTCTGAAGACTATAAATTTATCACTGTTCTCTACCCTTAAAATAGAAACTATCCTTAAAATTATATAGTTGTCCTTTCTTTTTATTAAGTGATTCTATTTATGTCCTTTATGTGAATATACGTAACAATATTTCTATTCTTAAGAGTATAAACCTCTAAAGGGAAGAGAACAAATTAATAGAAATCAATAAGCAAAGCAACTAGCAGAGTATTTCC
This sequence comes from Orcinus orca, assembly GCF_937001465.1. Classification (NCBI taxonomy): domain Eukaryota; kingdom Metazoa; phylum Chordata; class Mammalia; order Artiodactyla; family Delphinidae; genus Orcinus; species Orcinus orca. Next base: position 93,805,358 of record NC_064563.1, read on the forward strand.
TACAAAGACCTGTTTAATAAATGGTGATATGAACAAATAGTGAGGAGAAGAGCATCAGAGAGAATAGGAAAAAAAAAATGAAGGGAGAAAAAAAGAGGAGGAAGGATGTGATCAGGAAGAAATGAAGAGGAAAGAGGGAAAATAGAGGAAAGAGTAGAGGAGGATATGCTGTAGTAAAGTTTTTAAGGAAGAACAAATATAATACCTGATCATTTTCACCTGGATATTTTAAATTCTTGAACTTTTTCCAACAAATTTTATGGAAGTAAACACAACAGCTTTTACTGCACATTAACTGAAAAAATCCCTGGAAAAGAATAAAAGCTGCTGTTAAGAAATAATAATCCATGTAGATATAGAAAATACCACCTTAAGTCATTTTTTAAATTATTCTATAACTAGATGAGCTTTAGATGGCATTGAAAATTTATCAACAGATCACTGGTAATCAAAGAACTATACAAGTCATTTTTATATCACTAAAGACAAAAAAATAGGCAATAATTTGAATAAGTTAATGTAGTATTTTCCACATGCTGTATACAACAATATATCAGAAGCTTGGTGAGTGATCTTTGTAGATGAACATGCTGTCTGCCCCACTTCACCTCAACTTTTACATTTCTCTTTTCTTTCAGCCCCAATTCCATACCATTACTCCCCAAAACTTCTTTGTCACCAATCACCAGACCTTAGATTGCTCTCTTAGTGAGAAATGGCTCCTGAGCTACTGCATTATCCCAAGGTATAGATTTCTTGTCTTTCCTAGTGTGCCCTCCCTGGGAACCACAGTCCTGCTTCCTTTAAATAGGTACACTGCTTAGATGACAAAAATCTAAATTTTGTGACCAAGACTTCCTGCTGCTACATGCTACCCATTTGACTGGAACCCTGATTCCTCTGTGGGAAACCACAGGACCATATCACCATGTCACCAAAACCAGGACTGACCCTGACCTGCCCTGAGCACTGCACTCCACCAGGCCTACACTTCCCAATACCCATCTTACCCTAATGAATAGATCTTGGCTTTCTCCTCCTTCCCATCTACGCCATTTGCTCTATACATCATGCTTTTCAACTCAGATTTCCAGTCTTGTAGAAGTAGTCAGATTTACACTGATGATCACATCTCAGCCTATCTTGTGATTTTCCACAGTCTTATTCTGATAGATCCAGGGAGAACTAGACTTGAAGTACTTTGATTGTTGAATTTCTTCAAATCAAGGCTGGTTATGTGTGTGTGTGTGTCCCACCCAAGGCCCATAGAAGAAATAATGATCCTTAACTTAGTAACATAATTCTTGAGGAGTGACAACCTTTCTCCTTAGTAAAATGCTAATATTCTCAACCTGTAACATTTCTAACTACAAAGAATATTTTAGATAATTTCCATTATATGATTACAAGAATATTTATTATAACTTCAGAAACTTGTGAATATACAAAAACCCTAGCAAAGCCAATTCATTCTTTTACTGGCTCAAAGGATTTAAATATTTCCTGATCACAGTGAATCTAACCTCTGAGACATTCAAACAACTTCTGAACTGCATTATCACTGTAATTAAACTAAGTACTTTTTAAACAAGATTTTGATGCATGATAATATAATAATTTTTATCTAAGTTTAACTTTACAATCACATTTTTAAAATACTCAGTTAATTGGTAATTATAGTACCTTATAATTGGTGTTCTTTAAAATGTCAGCTTCACAAGATCGCTCACAATCTAGATAACTGCAAATGGTCTGCTTCATTATATTACCCTCAGTTGTCTTGATGAAATTGTTAAGAAGGTCCTAAATTTTTAAAATAAAAATAAATCTCATGAATCAGTAATAAAAAGACTACAACACTTATCATACCTTAAGTTATATGTCCATTTCATATCCTTTTTTGAAGGTGTTGTATATATTTTTTTTAAATAGTTATAGAACCTATTTCCCTCATTCAAAGTAAACAATACATAGAAAGGCCCTAAATAAGAAATACTACACTTCTTATTGAATACAAACATGGAGAAAGGACAAAAGTCTATGTTCAAAGCTATATGTCTACTCTTCATTCTAACTCATAACACCTAGCATGTTCCTAACAAGAATTACTTGCTCTGATATAAATACAGAGAGACAACAAATCATTGGAAACCCAAGAGAGTCCTTGCTAGAACTGGCCCCCAAGACACCATGTTGGTAGTGGAACTACTGTAGTGGTGCAACAGGCTACTCAGCCAGAAGGGGCAGAGGCAGGGTACACAAGTATGTTTCTAGTGTTCAGAGTTACAACTTGGAATGCAATTTCCATATTTTAAAATGCTAGTTAAAGGTTTGTGAAATACATTGTCAAGTCTAAGTTAAACAGGTCCTTAATACTGTCCCTCAGAGAGACATACCCATATATATTGACGGTATAAGACATGATAAAATAAACCTCTACAGACTATTTTACAAATCAAGTCATCATTCATAACATTTGTTTAATGGCATTCAGAATTTTATGAGGAATAAAAATGTTTTGACCAAGTTGACTAGAAAATTTTAAGTATCAAGAGAGAAATAAAGAAGCAGCATTCAAGGACCTATCAATATGAAAGTAGTATATCCTGTGAGGATAACCAAAAGTCAAGTGGAGATGCTGAAAACAAAGGGATAGGACTCATAGTAGGTGTATAACTACTGTGGTTTCACAAATCTGACACTTAATAGTTCAATATTGATCTGTTGAGTCTCCTACCAAAATCTGTTCCTTGTTCCTTACTCCTCATCTTCTGCCTCAGTCACTGATATTCACTCATTCAATAAATATTTACTGGGTGCCTGTTATGAGCCAGGTTGTTATGAATGTTAAGGGATGTTAAGGATACAGCAGTGAACTTAGCAGGTTAATACTTAGTCCTCATGGGACTTACATCAATTTCATCTACCACAATCTATTTAGGTTCAAGTGAGTAGTCTTGAAGTCATCCATTGTATAATTATTCCATCACCCTGTACATGCAATATATTAGCAAGTACTGTTGAGTCTTCTCCCAGAATATACTGCAAATTTTTCTAATTCTCTCTCCATTGCTACCACTCTATGTCTCACCTACATTACTGACTATGACAACTGCCTAACTGGTCTGCCTCTTCCTTGCCTACTGTGTTCAAAACACTCTCTGCAAAATAACAAAAGATCATTGTCAGTTCCTTGCTTAAAACTCTTCAATGGCTTCCCACTACCTAAAACAAAATCCAGAACCCTTACCAAGACTGACTGCAAGGTCCTGCAGAACCTGCAGAATCTGAACCCTGTACACCTAGCCATCTCTGGTCCATCTCTTCACATTCATCTTTAGCCTCACTCACTATAAAATTCACGATTTTATATTCAAATTTGCCCTTCAAGGCCTGAGGGCCTTTCCACATTCAATTCTGTTTACCTAGAATGCTCTTACCCAACTCTTTACAGAGCTAGTTCCATTCTCAACCTTCTGCTTCCAACTTAAATATCACCTCCCAGATAGGCCTTTCCTAACCACTACACATAGATACATATACACATTTATGCATATATACATATAGACAAATATGGATATATGCAGGTATACAAGTGTATGTCTGTGTGTTCTCTATTTTCTCTGTCCCAGTCCCTTGTTTTTCTTTAGAACACTAACTACAATTTGTAACTATTTTATTAATATTTTTTTACTTTCTGAACTCCTCCCTTACCATAAATACAGAAACTCTTCAAAGTCCTAAATTCTATAAGTCATATTTTACTATAATTTGATTATAACACCCCACTGTTTAAAAGTTTTGAGGGGTTTCACATGACCTTCAAGGTACAGTCTGAGCTCCTTACTTGGTTTATAAAGCCTTACATGATCTAGCTAACATTACCTTTAACATTTACCTCTAAAATTCATGAAAAAAGGACAGGACATTATTTTTTTAAAAAAAAGTAACATTCATAACAACAAGAAAACTCTGGGTAGATGATAGCTGAAATAATCATTGAATTAAAAAATTCAATAGAAGGATAGAAACAAGGGTAATGCTGAAAATAATAATATGAAGGGACACTCCCCTGCTAGGGTGCCAGCAACTCTAGGAGTACAATCTTCCCCCCAACAGGGTGAGTTCATCTAAGGAGACACATGAGGATAGGAGCAACTGGGGCAGGGCAGGCCTCTGGTGGTACTCACCTGAAACTCCTCAGTGCCAGATAAAGGGGTAAAGGCCAGCCCTCTAAGTTTTCTTAAAGAAAAACTAATCACAGTGTTTGGGAAGTAGGACTTTTGGTGGGCTGACAGGCATAGGCACCGCTTATAACAGATTAAGAACATGCTGGCCTAGAGCCAGAGTACGATCATGGAAGCACTCTGCTCTCTTGGACATTAAACCTTTAGCTATTGGATTTTAACTTAAGAAGTATGGAGAGAGAGGGATGGAGGAGAGTCCAGGGCATCTGGAATGGTGGCTGGTTACCCAACTATTTTTGAAGCAGCCACTATTTTCCAAGCAGTATGGAAATATTTTAACATTATAAGAACTAATATGGGGCTTCCCTGGTGGCGCAGTGGTTGAGAGTCCGCCTGCCGATGCAGGGGACACGGGTTCGTGCCCCAGTCCGGGAAGATCCCACATGCCGCGGAGCGGCTAGGCCCGTGAGCCATGGCCGCTGAGCCTGCGCGTCCAGAGCCTGTGCTCCACAACGGGAGAGGCCACAGAGGTGAGAGGCCCGTGTACCGCAAAAAAAAAAAAAGAAATAATATGATAGCACTAGTGCATACTGGCTGAATATTAGCTCTATGCAAAAAAGATGAAGTTAAGAAAATATTCTAGAAAGTAGAACAAAAAGACAAAAAATTAGGGACTTCCCTGGTGGTCCAGTGGTTAAGACTCCATGCTCCCAATGCAGAGGGCCCTGGTTCGATCCCTGGTCTGGGAACTAGATCCCACATGCCACAACTAAAGATCCCACATGCCACGGAAGACCAGGCACAGCCAAATAAATAAATAAATATTTTAAAAAGAAAAGACAAAAAATAAAAATTAGCAAAGAAATAAGAAAACCAGAAATTCAGTCCAGGATGTCAAGTATCTGAATAAAAGGCATTTCAAAAAGAAAAGAGAAAATGAAGAATAAATCATCAAATAAATAAAAAAAGAAAATGTCCCAGAACCAAAAAACATAAGTTCAGAACACCAGGAATATACAGAATATCCTAAAAATTCCCAGAAAAAAAAATAGGTTATAACAAAAGATTGATAATCAGAACATCAAATTTCTCAAAAATATTACTGTTGGAAGTTAGAAGATAACAGAAACACAATTCTAAAAATTTAAGGAAAATGATTTTCAACCTACAATTTTATGCCCAGGCAATATATAAATAAAGTGTACAAAGAATAGATTATTTTGAGACTTGAAAGATCTCAAAAAATTTATCTCCCAAGCAAGTACCCTTTTCCAGGAAGCTGCTGGATGAGTTGCACCACCAAATCAAGGGATTATACCTAGAAAGAGGAAAACTTGAGATCCAAGAAATAGAGGATCTACAAAGGAAACGGGTGAGGGTATTCCCAGGAATAGAGTAAAGGGAAACCCTAACGCCAATTTAATAAAAACTTATAACTATTAGTAGGATGGGGAAGTGAAGTGTGTTGTGTGAAGGAGATGCATAAGGAAGCTACTAAACCCTCCTCTTCCACAGTGGGAAGTCAAAAGATAACATCTAAGATGGAGAAATTTTTTAAATAGCAGTATAGCTTTTTAAAAATACAGGTAAATATCAAAGGAAAATGCCTAGAGGGTTGGAAGAAGTTACCCATAGTCAGGAACTACAATTAGAGAGGATAAACCGCAGACCATTAATTTTTTTTTTTTTGCGGTACACGGGCCTCTCACTGTTGTGGCCTCTCCCGTTGCGGAGCACAGGCTCCGGACGCGCAGGCTCAGCGGCCATGGCTCACGGGCCCAGCCGCTCCGCGGCATGTGGGATCTTCTCGGACTGGGGCACGAACCCGCGTCCCCTGCATTGGCAGGCGGACTCTCAACCACTGCGCCACCAGGGAAGCCCCAGACCATTAATTTTTAAGCCTTTTAATATTACTTGAAAAACTGCATACATGTATTACTTTGCATAAAATAAAAATAAGAAAGTTTGGATAAGAAATAAAAATATTTTAAAAGGAGAAGGAAAAAAGAAAACCAAGACCAGGTAGGGGCTGCTCCAGGTAAACACAGAAATTCAATATTTTTCCAAAATCTATAAAATTACTACTTTATTAGGTCAAAGTTAAAAGTCATATGATTATCCTGGCCAACACCAAAGACTACCTACTTATTCTATTGATTACTGAGAGAGGTACATTAAAATATTCCACTGTGACTGGGAAGTCTTCTATTTCTCCTTTTAGTTCTACCAGTTTTTGTCCCAGGTATTTTGAGCCTGTATTATTAGGTATATACAAACTTTGAGTTGTTATAGCTTCCTAGAAAACTGAATTTTGTATTTTTATAAAACATCCCTCTTTATTTTGAGGAATGCATTTGGCCTTAAAGTCAGCTAAAATATAAGGATCCAGAAAGGTTTAAAGTAAAAGTTTGGAAGAAGATATGTCATTCAAACGCTAACCAAAAGAAGCCGAGTGTAGCTATTTTCATATTAAACAAATAAAAAGTGACATGGCTTATCAGATGAGGAAAAATTACCCAAAAGGTAAAAAATATCCAGAGGGTGTGGGGAAATGGAAACTCTCATAGTCTGTCTTAAGAATATAAACTGGTTACACACTTTCTGGGAGGAAATGTGGAAACATACACAAATAACTGTACAAGTGTATAAACACTTCATAATTCCACCTTTAGAAATTTATACTAAGGGAATGATGTGAGAAATACAAAAAGATCACTTTCCATAACAGTGAAAAACTAGAATGTTTAGCATAAACTAAATCTTCAATAGCAGGGAATTGGTTGCAAATTAAAAGCACAGTTTAAGATGGACTATGAAAAAATTATACTATATAATAATCTACTTGCTGGGAAATTCACAATAATATATATTTTCATACTATAAATCAATGTGTATAACATCACACCAATATACTAAAAATAAAAGGTAAAGAGTGTTTATACATGTGTGTATGGAAAGATATAAATGAAAATACTAACAATGGCTTCTCCATTTGAAGAAATATATGGATGAATTTTACTTTTATCTTTGGCATTTTTACATTTTTCAAGTTTTTTAATGTAAGCATTTAGTACTTTTAAAATTTAAATCAACAGCAAAATAATGGTAAATATAGTTAGACAAAAGAAGTTAACTATTACACTTAGCTGTAGCCATGTGAAGTACTGAACTAGTACAGCTTTTAATCTTGTTATTTGGAAATGCTAACACATCCACCTCATTTCTCTCTACTTGTTGAATCATACTGACATTCTGCACTAGATAATGGAATCAAGGTTGTTTCTCATACAAAAAGCTAATGCCCAACAAAAGAATGTGTTTGCTACAGAATGACATAGTTAACATAAACTGCAGTTTATCAAAGATGATTCTGATTAGCCACAGATGAAACGTTATTCTTAAATAATTTCTTACTTTAAAAGTTGTAGGTAAATCTTCATTTTCCATAGGATCTATGTCAAACCAATGATCATCTGTATCTCCTGTTTCTTGTAAGCTTTTATGAAATTCTAGCAGTCCTGCATTATATCTGCAAGGCATTTTAAAATAGAGTTAGTTTGAACAGGACTCTGTAAGTAGACAGTTTACCAATTAGACAACAAGCAACTCTTTTTTTTTTTGTGGTAAGTAGGATGGTGGTAACCTCTGGCATGCTATAGAAATACAAACACTAGGACTCTCACCTGTGGTAGATTGGGATGAAATACACGTGGAAGGGGAGGCAATAGATTATATAGTAGCACAAGTTTGAACATTATGGGGGCCATGGTAATTAAAGGGACTGTAGAGTTGGCTGGCTTTTTTTTTTACTGTCTTGGAAGCCTTGAAGAAAGAAAATGGCACAGGTCATCCAACTATTGACTCTGGACACAATGAAAGACAGAGGCCTCTGAGGGTACCATTTAAAGAGACCCTCATCTCCTACAGACATAAAGATAATCTGTGCTGAAAATCAGGCCCAGATTTAATCACAAAGTGGAACAAACTGCAAAAGAAAACAAATACACAGCCTCAACAGGACTACTACTATCAACTAAGGATACTCCGTGAAAGTTAAAAGGCCACTTTGGTAATGTTTCAAAAACCTTGACCAACTCTAAACATAAGGCAGACCATGCTGAAAATGAGGCCCAGTATTTAATCACAAGAGTAGAACAACAGCAAAAACCAAAAGCATAGCCTCAAAAGAACTATTGTACTATCAGGACTCTGATAGGGAACAAGTAGACCATGCAAAAATATGATCTGAGGTACACGCCTCAAAAGATGATACTCTTCCTTCTCAAAATCCTCTCTTATATCTGCTCATTGCCTACAGACAAAAAAAAAAAAATCTAGGATAAAGTATAAGCAAAGCCTAAGTGGGAAAACAGAGGAAGAAAAAGCTTATTCACCATAAGCATTGTAGAACTTGACTACTATGTACTGGCAGGAACATGTCTAGGAGTGGATCTTAAGAGTGCTGAACCCATGGTCAAATATATAGCTTGACAGGGAAATATATATTGATATGGGGCAACTCTTCCATAATTCAGCATTTACTTTCCTAGCAAGGACACCCAAAGCGAGTCCTAACATGCTGCTGAGAAGGCTACTTGAAGCTCGGAAACCACAATGGCCTCTAGTAATTGAGGTGGAAATGTTGAAAATTTCTTGGCAGAGTTTTAAAGAAAGCTCAGGGAGGTAAAGATGTTAGAATGGACTTACTGCATAAGACCACAGAATCCATCACTAGACAATGTTCCCTAGAAAGGCCCAGAAGACATTCCATCCATTAATGTAATAAGAAATACAGAGTGAGAAGGACATCAGTGTCTTTGAGCAGCTCAGTGGTGGCTATTCTCTATAGGCCAGGGATGAAAGTAAATGACGCTGCCAGACGACTGGGCTTTCTAGTGTCAATGATTTGGGAAATTGATTTTTTTCCAATGCCCATCAATAAGGAAAATAAACAGTAGTTCACATATCTGAGGAAAGGACAGCAGTACAGATTCTCTGTCTTGTCTTAGAGCTATGTTAATTCTCTCCACAATATAGACTAAGGGGATTCTGATCATCCTGACATTCTGCAAAACATCACACTGGCCAACTACATTGATGACATCATGCTAACGAACAGGAAGTGGGACATCTTCTGGACAGTAAAAACCAGGCATGCCAGAGGATAGAAGATCAACCTTACAAAGAATCAAGGAACTACCATATAAATGATGCTTTTAGGGATTCAATGGTTGGACCCAGCAGTAATCCTTCATAAGGATTTGCATAAGTAAATTTTGCCTAATTCACCCTTCAGATCCCAGCCAAACATTATTTCCTCAAGGAGACTTTTGATTCCCAGAAAGACACTGGGGTTCCAATAAAGACTAATTTTTCATTGTTTTCCTTCATAGCACTTTATCACATTTCATAATTGATTATTTATATAACTGATTATTTGATTAAGGTCTATAACATTCACTATACTGTCAGTTACATGAGGACAGGAACTATCTATTTTGTAAACCATTTTATCCCCAACACCTAAAGCAGTCTCTAAAATAGGATAAATGTTTAGCAAATAAAATGAATTAATGATGCTATAAATGGCTAAGGATCTACATATGGGAAGTGAACCGATGGTCCATAAACATTCTCCTGTACAATTTCACTAAGTGTGTAATACCCAATACTTCCAGACTCAGAATTTGGACCCTTTCAATGAGTTATAAGCTCATTCATAACTTAAATACCTATTCCAAGTGGTGATAACATTAATAACTACAACCATTAATTATCTATTAAGAATAGCATTTTTGTGTCCTGGGCACTGTTAATCACTTTATGAGGTGGGCACTATTATTAGTTCCAAAGATAAGGCTTAGCAACATTAAATTTCCTAGAGTCATATATTAGATAAGTGGTAGAAAATGTATTTGCACCCAGGCCTATCAGACTCCAAAGCCTATGTTCCTAATGCCTATGCTATACCACCTTTTATTGCCATGGCCTGTTAAGTTTGATACTTAATATTCTCAAGTACATTAAAGAAATTATCTATAGAATCAGTGATGGAGAAAAGAATCAGTAGAGCACAAACGTCATGATCCCTGGTATGTACAAACTTTATTCCCATTACATAATGCTAAAAGTTGATAGGCAAGATCTACCCATTAATTAAAATCCTTACCTCTTCTGAGCACATCGAAGTAAACCACGTCCAAAATAAACTAAAGACATAAAGTTTTCACAAATTTCATTTTCTTGGATCACCATCTTCATCACCAGAAATTTATTCTCAGCTTCTATACAATCCTGTAGCAACATAAAGCTAGGTTTGGCTGATGTAAAAGTCATTTTTTTCCTTTTACGATAAACAGTTATTTCCCAAACTGGAGAAGTTAGGGCAGCTTTAATATTGATCCAGTCATTTATTCATATCTCTAATACATCTCTGTATATAATCCCATAAATAATGTACTCAGTGCTTTAGTTATTTACAAAAGAACTAAAGATCTTTAACCAGTGTTTCAAAGTGAATATTAAAACAACAATCTTTATATCTAAAACTGACAAATATTACTAGCCAAAATAAGGGCTCTTCTGATGACTATGGGAACATAGTTCTTTATAATTCTTCCTAATTTTTCATTCTAATTAGAGCACAAATCTTCCTAGTTTTTCAAATAGGAAATAAATGACTTTTTGCCCACACATATAGTCTCTTTTGAGGAATGACAACCTTGATCATAAGCAATATAGGTTTAGAAGTAAACTACAGAATCAGTTCTAATAAATGTTTTAGTTATCATTATTAAAACAGGCACAGTAGCCCCGGTCTCCCTGGGAAAAAAACATGCTGCATGGCCTCATTTTAAAATATTCTCTAGCACATCACACTAAATAATTAGCATTATGTGAAATTATTTAAAGTGGAAATGTTTTCAGTTTGGTGCTTATAAATTCTACTTCACCTAATTAACAAGTCAGATTTATTTATTTATGAAACCAAGTAGAGAGTACAAATTTAGGAATACAAAAAGTAAAAGAGATATCAAGGCTGCAATTGAGAAATCATTAAAAATAAGAAAAAGAGAATTTAAATTTGTAAGCACCCTTAGAAATCACCTACTTACCTCCTAGATTTTTACTTTTGCACTTCACTTTATTTGATAAAGAATTTGAGGTAAAACTCACATTTTACAAAGAGGATAAGATAAAGACCAGAGAGATTAAACTACACTAAAAAATGGATTAAAATTTATTATATAAGTGAAAGAAGCTAAACAATTTTCTGTTTTATATGTGATAAGTATTTCAAAGATAAATAAAGTTATAAGCTAACATTAAGTTTCCCCTACCAATATTTTTAGTTTCACAATATAGTCTCTAGCATAATTACTCTACATTTTCAATATATGACAGAAAAGTCACAGAGTGGTTTCAACTTTTAGAGAAGGTCAAAAATCAACATTTTAATTTGTTAAAATGAAGTCAGTGTATGTGAAGAGATTTATAATGTGCAAATAACACATGCTACATACCTCTTTCTTTCCTCTTTCAGTGACTGCTACTCCATACAAAAATAGTAATGTCAAATAATAACCAATATTGATCTGATGTGCCTAAAAAGATAAAATATACTTTAGTTGATTATTTAGACTATGGTACTTTTTACTGTAGAAAGCTTAATTAAATATCCTAGGCCTATTTAATAACTATTAAAAATAGTTAAAATTATCATTATATTGTCAGTCATCTAATAATCACTACAGAGAATTCACTTTAGATGTATTTAATAGTTTGACCCAGAAGAGAGTCAATAATCTCAAAATAAAACATTAGAGTTTGATCAAAGAAAATGAAAGCAAATGCCATCAAGATTTGTTATACTAAAACTTGCCAAAAAATTCTCTTTCTCTCATGATATTTTTGTATAGGAACACTTTAGATAATAACAAATACTACCATCCAGCTTAGAAAATACAATGATCTCTTAAATCAAAGTCTTTTATTGTCCACATGTGGGTTTTGTTATAACAGTATGAACATAAAGCTTATCACTTATTTAATGAAAAATTAAAACACAAATATTTCCTTCATTTGAAAATGGTCTATGCCAAATTAGAGATGGAGAATAGATTAGGGGTTAGGGAGAGTGAGGAGGGTAAAGGGTGCATATGACTATAAAGGGGTAGCATAAGAGATTTTCATGGTGATGAAATAGTTCTTTTATCCTGATTCCAGTAGTGGTTACAAACATATACACTTGTGATAAAATGGGACAGAACTACACACACCTGTGCATAAAAAACTTATCACAGCTGACCTGAGAATGCTATCCTTAGAAAGGTCTGCTTGCAAGGCTGACCCTCGGCTGGTATCTGTAAATCTGGATTTCAAGAGTGTTCCCACTGTTCTCTGACAGGGGTGTCTCACTGTTCCTAGACTGTTTGTGCCAACTATGTGATTTATGTTGAGCACCAGGAAGTTTCTTCTGGGAATCTGAAATTTTGATACATGTTAGGCAGAGGGTGCCTACATGACCAACACCCAATAAAAATCTTGAGCACTGATTCTCTAATGGACATCCCTGGGCAGAAATATCTCTCTCTCACACACACACACACACACACACACAGACACACACACACACAACCACAGACACACACTGCTGCATTTCTGTTGCGAAGGAGGGAAAGAAGGAATGTACTCTGTGTAACCCCTCATGGAAGGGAGAAAACATAAGGAAGCCTGAAGATGGATTCCTCTAGACACTGCCTACGTTATGTTTTGACCATTATAGTCTGGGTGTGTATCTTTACTATATAATTGCAATAAATCTCAGCATGAGTACAACTATATACTGAGTCCCACGAGTCCTTCTGAACACGGGGGTTGGAGACCCCTGACAAAACACCCACTGTACCAATGTCAACTTCCTGGTTTTGATAATATATTGTTATGAAGATGTAACTATTGAGGGAAACTGCCTGCAGGGTACACCAGGACCTCTCTGTACTTTTCTACTGCACAAAGTTGTATTTTTGCAACTTCTCTGCATCTAAAATTATCTCAAACTAAAAAGTTAAATGGGAAGATGGCAGAAGAGTAAGACACGGAGATCACCTTTCTCCCCACAGATACACCAGAAATACATCTACACGTGGAACAACTCCTACAGAACACCTACTGAATGCTGGCAGGTGATCTCAGACCTCCCAAAAGGCAAGAAACTCCCCACGTACCTGGGTAGGGCAAAAGAAAAAAACAGAGACAAAAGAATAGGGACGGGACATGCACCAGTGGGAGGGAGCTGTGAAGGAGGAAAGGTTTCCACACAGTAGGAAGCCCCTTCGCGGGCGGAGACTGCGGGAGCCGGAGGGGGGAGCTTCGGGGCCGCAGAGGAGAGCACAGCAACAGGGGTGCAGAGGGCAAAGCAGGGAGATTCCCGCCCAGAGGATCGGTGCCGACCGGCACTCACCAACCTGAGAGGCTTGTCTGCTCACCCGCCGGGGCAGGCGGGGCTGCGAGCTGAGGCTCGGGCTTTGGTCGGAGCACAGGGAGAGGACTGGGGTTGGCTGCGTGAACACAGCCTGAAGGGGTTAGTGCACCACGGCTAGACGGGAGGGCGTCCGGGAAAAGGTCTGGAGCTGGCAAAGAGGCAAGAGACTTTTTCTTCCCTCTTTGTTTCCTGGTGCGCAAGGAGAGGGGATTAAGAGCGCTGCTTAAAGGAACGCCAGAGACAGGCGCGAGCCGCGGCTAAAAGCGCGGACCCCAGAGACGGACATGAGACGCTAAGGCTGCTGCTGCTGCCACCAAGGGGCCTGTGTGCGAGCATAGGTCACTATCCACACCCCTCTTCTGGGGAGCCTGTGCAGCCCGCCACTGCCAGGTTCCCGGGATCCAGGGACAACTTCCCGGGAGAACGCACGGCGGGCCTCGGGCTGGTGCAACGTCACGCCGGCCTCTGCCGCCGCAGGCTCTCCCTGCACTCCGCGCCCCTCCCTCCCCCCCCGGCCTGAGTGAGCCAGAGCCCCCGAATCAGCGGCTCCTTTAACCCCGTTCTGTCTGAGCAAAAAACAAATGCCCTCCAGCGACCTACATGCAGAGGCGGGGCCAAATCCAAAGCTGAGCCCCTGGGAGCTGTGAGAACAAAGAAGAGAAAGGGAAATCTCTCCCAGGAGCCTCAGAAGCAGCGGATTAAAGCTCCACAATCAACTTGATGTACCCTGCATCTGTGGAATACATGAATAGACAACGAGTCATCCCAAATTGAGGAGGTGGACTTTGAGAGCAAGATTTATGATTTTTTCCCTTTTCCTCTTTTTGTGAGTATGTGTATGCTTCTGTGTGAGATTTTATCGGCATAGCTTTGCTTCCACCATTTGTCCTACGGTTCTATCCATCCGTTTTCTTTTTTTCTTAATAATTAATTTTAGTTTTAATAATTTTATTTTACTTTATCTTCTTTCTTTCTTTTTTTCCTTCCTTCCTTCCTTCCTCCCTCCCTCCCTCCCTCCCTTCCTTCCTTCCTTCCCTCCCTCCCTCCTTTAGACAACGAATCATCCCAAATTGAGGAGGTGGACTTGGAAAGCAAGATTTATGATTTTTTTCCCCTTTTCCTCTTTTTGTGAGTATGTGTATGCTTCTGTGTGAGATTTTGTCTGTATAGCTTTCCTTCCACCATTTGTCCTAAGGTTCTATCAGTCCAGTTTTTTAAAAAAAATTTTTTCTCTTAATAATTATTTTTTAATTTAATAACTTTATTATCTTCTATTTTATTTTACTTTATCTTCTTTCTTTCTTTCTTTTTTCCTTCCTTCCCTCCTTTCTTCCTTCCTTCCTCCCACCATCCCTCCCTCCCTTTCTTTCTTTCCTTCTTTTCTTCTTCCTTCCTTCCTTCCTCCCTCCCTCCCTCCCTCTCTCTCTCTCTTTCTTTCTTTCTTTCTTCCTACTTCTACTAATTCTTTCTCTCTACTTTTTCTCCCTTTTATTCTGAGCTGTGTGGATGAAAGGCTCTTGGTGCTGCAGCCAGGAGTCAGTGCTGTGCCTCTGAGGTGGGAAAGCCAACTTCAGGACACTGGTCCACAAGACACCTCCCAGCTGCACATAATACCAAATTGCAAAAATCTCCCAGAGATCTCCATCTCAACACCAGCACCCAGCTTCACTCAACAACCAGCAAGCTACAGTACTGGACACCCTATGCCAAACAACTAGCAAAACAGGAAGCGCAACCCCATCCATTAGCAGAGAGGCTGCCGAAAATCATAATACGTCCACAGACACCCCAAAACACACAACCAGACGTGGACCTGCCCACCAGAGAGACAAGATCCAGCCTCATCCACCAGAACACAGGCACTACTCCCCTCCACCAGGAAGCCTACGCAACCCACTGAATCAACCTTAGCCACTGGGGACAGACATCAAAAACAACGTGAACTACGAACCTGCAGCCTGCAAAAAGGAGACCCCAAACACAGTAAGATAAGCAAAATGAGAAGACAGAAAAACACACAGCAGATGAAGGAGCAAGATAAAAACGCACCAGACCTAACAAATGAAGAGGAAATAGACAGTCTACCTGAAAAAGAATTCAGAATAATGATAGTAAAGATGATCCAAAATCTTGGAAAAAGAATAGACAAAATGCAAGAAACATTTAACAAGGATCTAGAAGAACTAAAGATGAAACAAACAATGATGAACAACACAATAAATGCAATGAAAAATATTCTAGATGGGATCAATAGCAGAATAACTGAGGCAGAAGAACAGAGAAGTGACCTGGAAGATAAAATAGTGGAAATAACTACTGCAGAGCAGAATAAAGAAAAAAGAATGAAAAGAAATGAGGACAGTCTCAGCGACAGCTGGGACAACATTAAACGCACCAACATTCGAATTATAGGGGTTCCAGAAGAAGAAGAGAAAAAAAAAAGGACTGAGAAAATATTTGAGGAGATTATAGTTGAAAACTTCCCTATTATGGGAAAGGAAATAGTTAATCAAGTCCAGGAAGCACAGAGAGTCCCATACAGGATAAATCCAAGGAGAAATACGCCAAGACACATACTAATCAAACTGTCAAAAATTAAATACAAAGAAAGCATATTAAAAGCAGCAAGGGAAAAACAACAAATAACACACAAGGGAATCCCCATAAGGTTAACAGCTGATCTCTCAGCAGAAACTCTGCAAGCCAGAAGGGAATGGCAGGACATACTGAAAGTGATGAAGGAGAAAAACCTGCAACCAAGATTACTCTACCCAGCAAGGATCTCATTCAGATTTGATGGAGAAATTAAAATCTTTACAGACAAGCAAAAGCTGAGAGACTTCAGCACCACCAAACCAGCTTTACAACAAATGCTAAAGGAACTTCTCTAGGCAAGAAACACAAGAGAAAGAAAAGACCTACAATAACGAACTCAAAACAATTTAGAAAATGGGAATAGAAACATACATATCGATAATTACCTTAAATGTAAATGGACTAATGCTCCCACCAAAAGACACAGACTGGCTGAATGGATACAAAAACAATACCCATATATATGCAGCCTACCACAGACCCGCTTCAGACCTAGAGACACATACAGACTGAAAGTAAGTGGATGGAAAAAGATATTCTATGCAAATGGAAACCAAAAGAAAGCTGGAGTCGCAATGCTCATATCAGACAAAATAGACTTTAAAATAAAGACTATTACAAGAGACAAAGAAGGACATAATGATCAAGGGATCGATCCAAGAAGAAGATATAACAACAGTAAATATTTATGCACCCAACATAGAAGCACCTCAATACACAAGGCAAATACTAACAGTCATAAAAGGGGAAATTGACAGTAACACAGTCATAGTAGGGGACTTTAACACCCCACTTTCAGCAATGGACAGATCATCCAAAATGAAAATAAATAAGGAAACACAAGCTTTAAATGATACATTAAACAAGATGGACTTAATTAATATTTATAGGACACTCCATCTAAAAACAACAGAATACACATTTTTCTCAAGTGCTCATGGAACATTCTCTAGGATAGATCATATCTTGGGTCACAAATCAAGCCTTGGCAAATTTAAGAAAACTGAAATTGTATCAAGTATCTTTTCCGACCACAACGCCATAAGACTAGATATCAATTACAGGAAAAGATCTGTAAAAAATACAAACACATGGAGGTTAAACAATACACTACTTACTAACGAAGTGATCACTGAAGAAATCAAAGAGGAAATCAAACAATACCTACAAACAAATGACAATGGAGACACGATGACCCAAAACCTATGGGATGCAGCAAAAGCAGTTCTAAGAGGGAAGTATATAGCAATACAAGCCCACCTTAAGAAACAGGAAACATCTCGAATAAACAACCTAACCTTGCACCTAAAGCAATTAGAGAAAGAAGAACAAAAAAAACCCAAAGTTAGTAGAAGGAAAGAAATAAAAATCAGATCAGAAATAAATGAAAAAGAAATGAAGGAAATGATAGCAAAGATCAATAAAACCAAAAGCTGGTTCTTTGAGAAGATAAACAAAATAGATAAACCATTAGCCAGACTCATCAAGAAAAAAAGGGA
Organism: Orcinus orca; assembly: GCF_937001465.1. Taxonomy (NCBI): domain Eukaryota; kingdom Metazoa; phylum Chordata; class Mammalia; order Artiodactyla; family Delphinidae; genus Orcinus; species Orcinus orca. The sequence continues at coordinate 93,823,123 of NC_064563.1, forward strand.
GAAGACTCAAATCAACAGAATTAGAAATGAAAAAGAAGTAACAACTGACAGTGCAGAAATACAAAAGATCATGAGAGATTACTACAAGGAACTCTATGCCAATAAAATGGACAACCTGGAAGAAATGGACAAATTCTTAGAAATGCACAACCTGCCAAGACTGAATCAGGAAGAAATAGAAAATATGAACAGACCATTCACAAGCACTGAAATTGAAACTGTGATTTAAAATCTTCCAACAAACAAAAGCCCAGGACCAGATGGCTTCACAGGCGAATTCTATCAAACATTTAGAGAAGAGCTAACACCTATCCTTCTCAAACTCTTCCAAAATATAGCAGAGGGAGGAACACTCCCAAATTCATTCTACAAGGCCACCATCACCTTGATACCAAAACCAGACAAGGATGTCACAAAGAAAGAAAAGTACAGGCCGATATCACTGATGAACATAGATGCAAAAATCCTCAACAAAATACTAGCAAACAGAATCCAACAGCACATTAAAAGGATCATACACCATGATCAAGTGGGGTTTATTTCAGGAATGCAAGGATTCTTCAATATACACAAATCAATCAATATGATAAACCATATTAACAAAGTGAAGGAGAAAAACCATATGATCATCTCAATAGATGCAGAGAAAGCTTTTGACAAAATTTAACATCCATTTATGATAAAAACCCTGCAGAAAGTAGGTATAGAGGGAACTTTCCTCAACATAATAAAGGCCACCATATATGACAAACCCACAGCAACATCGTCCTCAATGGTGAAAAACAGAAAGCATTTCCACTAAGATCAGGAACAAGACAAGGTTGCCCACTCTCACCACTCTTATTCAATATAGTTTTGGAAGTTTTAACCACAGCAATCAGAGAAGAAAAGGAAATAAAAGGAATCCAAATCGGAAAAGAAGAAGTAAAGCTGTCACTGTTTGCAGATGACATGATAGTATACATAGAGAATTCTAAAGATGCTACCAGAAAACTACTAGAGCTAATCAATGAATTTGGTAAAGCTGCAGGATACAAAAGTAATGCACAGAAATCTCTTGCATTCCTATACACTAATGATGAAAAATCTAAAAGTGAAATCAAGAAAACACTCCCATTTACCATTGCAACCAAAAGAATAAAATATCTAGGAATAAACCTACCTAAGGAGACAAAAGACCTGTATGCAGAAAATTATAAGACACTGATGAAAGAAATTAAAGATGATACAAATAGATGAAGAGATATACCATGTTCTTGGATTCGAAGAATCAACATTGTAAAAATGACTCTACTCCCCGAAGCAATCTACAGATTCAATGCAATCCCTATCAAACTACCACTGGCATTTTTCACAGAACTAGAACAAAAAATTTCACAATTTGTATGGAAACACAAAAGACCCCGAATAGCCAAAGCAATATTGAGAACGAAAAACGGAGCTGGAGGAATCAGGCTCCCTGACTTCAGACTATACTATAAAGCTACAGTAATCAAGACAGTATGGTACTGGCACAAAAACAGAAAGATAGATCAATGGAACAGGATAGAAAGCCCAGAGATAAACCCACACACATATGGTCACCTTATCTTTGATAAAGGAGGCAGGAATGGACAGTGGAGAAAGGACAGCCTCTTCAATAAGTGGCGCTGGTAAAACTGGAGAGCTACCTGTAAAAGTATGAGATTAGATCACTCCCTAACACCATACACAAAAACAAGCTCAAAATGGATTAAAGACCTAAATGTAAGGCCAGAAACTATCAAACTCTTAGAGGAAAACATAGGCTATACACTCTATGACATAAATCACAGCAAGATCCTTTTTGACCCACCTCCTAGAGAAATGGAAATAAAAACAAAAATAAACAAATGGGACCTAATGAAACTGCAAAGCTTTTGCACAGCAAAGAAAATCATAAACAAGACCAAAAGACAACCCTCAGAATGGGAGAAAATATTTGCAAATGAAGCAACTGACAAAGGATTAATTTCCAAAATTTACAAGCAGCTCATGCAGCTCAATAACAACAAAACAAACAACCCAATCCAAAAATGAGCAGAAGACCTAAATAGACATTTCTCCAAAGAAGATATACAGACTGCCAACAAACACATGAAAGAATGCTCAACATCATTAATCATTAGGGAAATGCAAATCAAAACGACAATGAGATATCATCTCACACCCATCAGAATGGCCATCATCAAAATATCTAGAAACAATAAATGCTGGAGAGGGTGTGGAGAAAAGGGAACACTCCTGCACTGCTGATGGGAATGTGAATTGGTACAGCCACTATGGAGAACAGTATGGAGGTTCCTTAAAAAACTACAAATAGAACTACCATATGACCCAGCAATCCCACTACTGGGCATATACCCTGAGAAAACCATAATTCAAAAAGAGTCATATACCAAAATGTTCATTGCAGCTCTATTTACAATAGCCAGGAGATGGAAACAACCTAAGTGCCCATCATCGGATGAATGGATAAAGAAGATGTGGCTCATATACACAATGGAATATTACTCAGCAATAAAAAGGAACGAAATTGAGCTATTTGTAATGAGGTGGATAGACCTAGAGTCTGTCATACAGAGTGAAGTAAGTCAGAAAGAGAAAGACAAATACTGTATGCTAACACATATATATGGAATTTAAGAAAAAAAAATGTTATGAAGAACCTAGGGTTAAGACAGGAATAGAGACACAGACCTACTGGAGCACGACTTGAGGATATGGGGAGGGGGAAGGGTGAGCTATGACAAAGCGAGAGAGAGCCATGGACATATATACACTACCAAACGTAAGGTAGATAGCTAGTGGGAAGCAGCCGCATAGCACAGGGAGATCAGCTCGGTGCTTTGTGACTGCCTGGAGGGGTGGGATAGGGATGGTGGGAGGGAGGAAGATGCAAGAGGGAAGAGATATGGGAACATATGTATATGTATAACTGATTCACTTTGTTATAAAGCAGAAACTAACACAGCATTGTAAAGCAATTATACCCCAATAAAGGTGTTAAAAAAAAAAAGTTAAATGTCTATGGAGAAAAATATTGTTCATTCTTTTCATAAGCCCTATACTGACTAAAAGTATAATGGCCAACAGTATATATTTATAACTGGTTGGGGTTAGGAGTTTAGCTTCAAACTAATTTCAGTGGAAATACACATGTATGTTTATTATCAATGGGCCAAGTGAGTTTATAAACACAAACTCCCCTGTAACATCTAATTGGTTTCCATCTTAAACTTCCTATCTCTGCAGAGGCTCTGAAGCCAACACTACATGGGTTTGTATCTTGACTCCACTACTTACTACTTGATGAATTAAGCAAATTAGTTAACCTCCGTGCCCTAGTTTCTAATCTGTAAAATGGGAATAATGAGATGGGTTGCTTGTGAAGACTAAATAAGCTAATCCTTACAAAGTGCTTAGAACAGTGTCTCCTTTATAGCAAGCACTAATAGGTGTGAACTATTAGTTTGTAACTTTAAAAAAACTAGCTTCATTAAAACTACAACAAAGTCCTTGTCTCATACAATTCTAAACAAAAAGAGCATTTGAGAACAAGATAAGATGCAGAATTGTGGTAATGCTATCATTAGATGTAGAATGTAAAGAATTTAAAGATGCAAGTGGTACATTTCTAACCTAAAGGCCCTGCCCTTTCCTTCCTACCTTCCCCCCATTAACAGAGAGTATCCCAGGTACTGGAACTAAATGTATATAGAGATGTTACTGGCAGCTGTCCCCCACCCCCACCCTACTGCCACTTCCTAAAAGGTTGCCTCGCCTCTCCCGGTGGCCTTGAGGAACAGAGAGAGACATCTGGATATAGCAGTAGGCTGCTCTGATTGTGACAATTCTGATTCTGCTCACAAGTGCCAACAACAGAGGAAACTTTTCCATTCTTAGTGTAAGACTCATCTTTGAAGTAATGCCTAAGTAGAGAAGGCTAAGCAATCAGCATTTGTTAATGCTGAGTTTATAGTGATTTATTTCACTGCTTAGCAGCCTGGTCACTGGGAGAAATAGCAGGTCTGCAGCATCCCAGAAGTTCTTGGGATTACATGTTGATGCAAACTACTTTTCTTTGTTCCCTCTTTTGACTCCATCTAGAATTCCTTTAGGGTGGTATATATACCTCTTAGAACCTGACCTGAGAATCCTAAAAAAAGATGATTTTTCTATCTCTTTGTATACTATTATAATATGGGATGTGGTGTCTTAGGCTACTTTGTTTGATGCCTGGGTAGTCCATTCTTGAAGACAGCTCTAATCCATCTTCTACATGTGTGCAAAACTTAGCGTATTTTACTGATCCAAATTATTCAAAGGACTGATTTTTCCTTTTATGTCCTTACTATTGGTTCTTATTTTTTTTTTTATTTTTTTTTATTTTATTTTTCAGTACGCGGGCCTCTCACTGTTGTGGCCTCTCCCGTGGCAGAGCACAGGCTCCGGACGCGCAGGCTCAGCGGCCATGGCTCACGGGCCCAGCCGCTCTGCAGCATGTAGGATCTTTCCGGACCGGGGCACGAACCCGTGTCCCCTGCATCGGCAGGCGTACTCTCAACCGCTGCGCCACCAGGAAAGCCCTATTGGTTCTTATTTTTGATGCAATGTTTACTTTTCCTCAGATTTTTCTCTATTTCTGAAGTATCATTTGACCTTGAACATATAAGTATGTCTTGTCAATTTTATCTCACATGATTACTCAATAATAGATGACAGAAGTTCCAGTTTTTACACATACAGAAATATCAGTAGAATTACATATAGAATGGATAAACAACAAGGTCCTACTGTATAGCACAAAGAACCATATTCAATATCCTGAGATAAACCGTAATGGAAAAGAATATAAAAAAGAACGTATATATATGTATACCTGAATCACTTTGCTGTACAGCAGAAATTAACACAAAATTGTAAATCAACTATACTTCAACTTAAAAAACAGAAATATCAGTAAAAAGAGGAGCTGATTATCAATTAGGGGGAAAGGAAGGAGTAGTTTTTAAAGTTCATGACTCTCCATTTCTAATTGGGAAAGCCCATTTTTAGGGCTTTCAGAAAGTTCAAGTTTACTCTAGAAAGTTCAAGTTTCTCTATTTAAGATGAACAATGTTATGGTAGGAAAGGAAACTAGAATCGGCTCATTAAAGAGAAGCAGTCATGAGAAAGTACAAGACATGTGAAAGAAATCAATCTATGTATACCTTTCTCTAGAGGTAAATGAGGAAAATACAAATTGGCCTACACCTTAAAATAAGCATACATTGACAGTTCTCTCATTGAAAAAATGTTGTCCAAGTCCATTATTTCAAACTTTCAAAAAGAAAACACTTACAGTATAATTAGTAGCTTGAATGTTCCTAAGTGCTGCTTCCAGTTGTGTTATTAAGAAATGTAAAGTCAAAGCAGGAACAATTTCCTCCCCATTTTGGCTGTTGGCTGCAACTTCTCTCTGTGGAAAATAATTTGGTTGAAAATTTCCTTAAGTTAGAGCAAATATCAACATTTATTTTTATTATACAAATAATACATGCTCATTGTAGAAAATTTGGAGAATAAAGATGATTTTTTAAAAAATCCACATGACCTAGATAAAATTGTTCTCATATTTGTTTGTTTTTAAGTAGTTCAAAAAATCATCTTTGTAACTACTTCCTCAAGATACTAAAAAGCACTCCTATGCCTGCTGAAGGGTTGGCAATGTCCACTCCTACTTCAGAAGAAAGTCATAATCCCACTTCATTCTCATACCTTCTATTCTCTAACATAGCTAAAAATCTTCATTCCAGCCCTGAATCTCTGGTAAATAGGAATGCTGGCTTTAAAAATACCAACACCAAGGCAAACCATCTTTTGCTGTCATCTAATTTGAACCAAGTTAATATATGATTTATTATGTACCATAGTTTATTTACATAGATGAAAGGAATTAACTATGTCTTATCTTTGTGTCCATTCCCCAATGCCTTGTACCCACAAATGCTTGGCTTAAATTACATTATTTGTTTAATGATGTATTATCTATGTGGGAAATTTAATCTACACTTTCTTAACTTGGTTTCAAGTATACAATACTTCCCTGTTTTTCTCCTAGCCTAACTAGATACTTTACTTCAGTCTCCGTAACACTCTATTTAATGAACCTCTTCTCTATCAACACACATTCCCTAGATAAAGTAATCCACTGTCGTCTTTTTAAATAGCATCTACACACTAACAGTTTTCCAAATTTATATTTAGAGCTCAGAACTATCACCTGAATTCCAGACTCATGTATCCAACCATATACTCAACAATATCTCTTGAATTTGAATAGGTATATAAAACATAACACTGAAGTTCCACCTTTGCCAAACAGTTTAGGTAGTTTCAGAGCAATATTCTTAACAAGAACTAAAAAAGCTGGATAAAATACAGAAAAAAACATTTTTTGTTTGGAAAGCTACCAAGGCACTGAAAATCTCTGGGGCCAACATGCAATAGAGGAGGAAGGCCCAGAGACAGCAGACTGACTTTTGGAGCCACTTATCTCCTTAAGGCAATTGCTGTATTCAGTTATGGCTGAGAGGCTGAAATGCTAGACAGAGCTTTCCACAAAGCTGCAGAGCTAGAGGGAAAATTGGAGTGTATGACCTATCAAGGAAGAGGGGCTCTGGTAAACACCTTATTCTTTTGGTTGGGACCCTGAAGAAATTTACCCTTAGAGTCAAAGTGTCTGTTTTGGTTCCAGTTGGAAGCAGACCCTAACACAAGGATTTGTATGCAAGTAGTTTGAGAGGTGCAGAGAGCAATGGTAGTGGAGTGGAGAAGGGCATCAGGGAAGAGAAAGCAAGCTTTAAATTAACAGTTGTGTTATTAAGCTAGTTACCCACAGTGGATGACTAGGGTTAATACAACAGAAAAACATTGAAAAATTCAAGCCTCAGTATTATCCAACTTAAGGGGAGAGAGAACTGGGATATTTATATAATAATTCCCAAGGTTTATTGACTGAGTGCTTTCTGAGGTAAGGGGGGAGTATTAATTCCTTGGGATCTCTAAACTGCCATGAGAATTACAGCCTTCTGCAGTTCCAGAAAAAAAAAAAAAAGGCAGGCCTGAAGTATAGAGATGTAGATATGAAAACTGGAAACTGTCCAGAGTATACTGAAATGATAGAGTTCAAGGGGCCAAGGGGTATGGGCAGGGCACTGACAGTATCTGCTACAAAGGGTAAACCACAAATAGAGTCTTCTTCACAGAACAGAAGTAAAGCTTGGAGTCATCTCAGTCCCTAGTTGAATTAAGTGATCTGCAAGAAAAGCACAAATAAGCAAGATTCTGTCCTGTTTTCCTAGTTCTTCTCAAAAGAAGGTTGCTCTAAACCAACCCAGGCAGCCACTGCAAGTAGCAGAATTCTGTATTATCCTTTAGATGACTATGGAATTTAAAAATAATTTTATTGAGTTATAATTAACATATTTCAAGGTGTACAACATAGTGATTTGACATTTTTCTTATGACATCATCATGAAATGATCGTTGCAATAAGACCAGTTAACATCCATCATTATATGAACTTTTTATAATATTATTGACTATGTTCCCTAGGTATATATTATATCCCCTTGACTTATTTATCTTATAGCTGTAGGTCTGCACCTCTTAATCCCCTCAGACAAAATAGATAACTATGGAATTTGTACTGATGTTTTTACGTTCATTCATGATTTTGGTTCTTTTTGCCTTCTTTTTTTTTGAACATTCTTACCAGGCATTTATCAATTTTATTGGTCTTTTCAAAAAATCAAGTTTTGGTTTAACTGACCTTTTCTAGTTTGTTTTATTCTATTTCATTAGTTTTAGCTATCTTTATTCTTTTTTCGCCTGTTTTTTAATTTGCTGATCTTTCCTTAGCCTCTTGAATTTTATGTTTAGATGACTGATATTCAACCTTGCTTCTTTTTCTATTATATGCATTTCAAGCTATAAATAATCCTTGCAACACAACTTTTATCTAATAACACAAATTCTGATATATGTTTTTCATTCAGTTCCAAAATTTATCTAATGTCCAGTGTGCTTTCTTCTTTGATCTCTGGTTTAACTAGATTAGACGTATATATCTTAACTTAGGAACAATGGTTTTCTAGTTTATCTATCTGTAACTAATTTCTAAATTAATTGTACAGTTGTTAGAGAACATGCTCTGCATGTTCTGATGTTTTGAAATTTGATGAGATTTGCTTTGTGAACTAGTATACGGTCAATTTTTGTAAATGTTATATGCATTTAAAAAGAATATACATTTTGTCACTGTTACACATATATAAGTCAATTACATCAAGTTTGCTACAGCTCTACTAATTTTGTGTTCATGTTCTATTACTTATTAAGAGAGCTATGTTAAAATCTTCCACTGGGATTGCTGATTGGTCCACTTCCCCCTTAGTATTACCAACTTTTGTTATTACACATAACATTTCTGAATGTATTTGGGTCTACTACTGGAATTTCTCTTGTATTTTCTACACTTGTCTGTAAAGCCAAGAGCAAGTTACACAATCTTTTAATTATTAGAGCGTCATAGTAAGTTTTTTTTTTAATTTATTTATTTAATTTATTTATTTTTGGCTGCGTTGGGTCTTCGTTGCTGCGCAAGGGCTTTCTCTAGTTGTGGTGAGCGGGGGCTACTCTTCATTGCGGTTCATGGGCTTCTCATTGCGGTGGCTTCTCTTGTTGAGGAGCATGGGCTCTAGGCATGCAGGCTTCAGTAGTTGCAGCACGCGGGCTCAGTAGTCATGGCTCATGGGCTCTAGAGCACAGGCTCAGTAGTTGTGGTGCACGGGCTTAGTTGTTCCAGAGCATGTGGGATCTTCCCAGACCAGGGCTCAAACCTGTGTCCCCTGCATTGGCAGGTGGATTCTTAACCACTGCTCCACCAGGGAAGTCCCCATAGTAAGTTTTAATATCAAAGTGGGCAAATTCCCAGCCCTTCGTTCCCACACTTCTCTTTCGTGATTTTCCTGGCTATTCTTCCCTTAATTTCCCTTTAGAACTAGCTTTTAGTAACAAAAACAAAAACAAACAAACAAAAAGAAACAACAAAAAAAAACCTTTTGTTATTTTTATTGGAATTATATGATATTTGTAAATTTTAATTTCAGGAAAATTGACTTCTCTATCACATTGTGTCTTCCTACATGTATTGCTTCCCATTCTGGTCTTCGTATCTTACCTTTAATAGAGTTTTAGAAATTTTTATTTATTGTTTTAATATAAAGTATTGATTTCTAAACTTAGTGTAAAAAAATCAGTGTGTGGGGGTACTTACTAAAATGCACATTCCCAGACCTCCCCCCAGAGATTTTGATTCTTTAGGACTAGTATGGGGGTCAGATAGGCTCACGTAAGTGGCTTAGGAAAAACTGTGAGAAACACTAGTTTATATCTTGTATATTTCTTAAGTGTTTTCCTGGGTATTTTATCTTTTCTGTTACTATTAAAAATATTTTTCTTTCATTTTTACCTTCTAACTGGTATTGTTTATATATATAAAGCCTACTGATTTCTATTTCTTATTGTGGTTTCTGGGTGATTTCCAAAAGATAAGAGGGAAATAGTGGCATTATTCCATCAATTTCAAACCAGAATTCATACTTGTGGTAAATTACCTCACTTAAGATTATAGCTGTATATAAAGTCTTTGGATATTTTTAGAGTTTTTTATATTTTTAATCATAATAGTATTAATTTGTTTCATGGAAATAATTAATGATATATTCTTTCACAGAAAAGGTAAATGTGGCCTTTTCAGGACACCTATGGTGTTCTGTCTCTGCCCCCCAATTAACTGTCACAAAGAAGAGAAGATCATTTTCTTTAACTTCGGGAAATTCCATTAATTTACAAACTGATATCCATCTTGTGTTGGAAGTTTCACAACTTATTATCTTGAAAAACTATTTTTAAGATGCAAATTGACAATATATTCTCTAAAATATTTATCTCATTAAAAAATCCAGGTCTTATTATTTTTCTTTATATTTTACATTTTTGAAAAATCTGTCAGTATTTTACAAATTAGGAAAACTGAAAGCAGTTTCCTCTCCCAGAGTGGCATGTTGTGAGTTATTAGAATAAACACTAGACCTTATAGTCAACAGCTTATAAGCTACTAACCCACATTCCTATCATTATCCTTGAAAGGCTAGCATCAGCTTTATTTAATTAATAAAAGTGTAGAGTCAAAGCTGAAACCAAAGCCCTTCACAAGATATAAGATGGAGATGTCAAGACCTTAGTGGCACTGTTATGGTAAAGAAAGAAAGGAAAGAAAGGAAAAAAGGAAGGAAGGAAGGAAAAGGAAGGAAAAAGAAGGAAGGAAAGGAGGGAGGGAGGGAAAAAAGAAAGAATGAATGAAAGAAAGAAAAGAAAAGAGTCATTGTAAAATAATAGGAAATGCATATATAATAAGAAATACATATATTGATCTCTCCCCAGTTCCTGCCAATATTTGGTCTTTGCCTCTGGTTCCAGACACAGAGCTCCTAAAACCCTTGGAATTTCCTGGATGATAGGAGTGTCTTTTGTTCTAATGAGGTGACTCTCAGTGGGCTTCTGGATGGAGGCTTGGTCACCAGAAAGACCAAGCCATGATTAGAAGCTTGGAAACTTCAGCACCATACCCCAAAGAGGGAAGAGAGGCTGGAAACTGAATTAATAATTAATCATGCCTACATGATGAAATCTCCACAAAAATTCTAAAAGTATGGGCTTTGGAAAACTTCCAGTTTGCATATGCACATGCCAGGAGAGTGGTGTACCCCAACTCCAAAAGAAGAGAAGCTCCTGCACTTAAGACCCTTCCTTGCCCTATGTATATCTTCCTGTGATTGTTCAGCTGTATCCTTTATCAATCATATCATTTATCATGTAATAAACTGGTCAACGTGTCTCCCTGAGTTCCGTAAGCTGTTCTGGCAAATTACTGCACTCATGAGGGGTCATGGGAACCCCAATGTATGGCCAGTCAGTCAGAAGTACTGGGGCAACCTAGTACTGGTGACTGGCATCTGAAGTGGGAGCAGTCTTGGATTGGGCCCTTAACTTGTGCAATCAGTTGCTAACTCCAGGTAGACAGTGTCAGAATTGAATTGATTTATAGGACACCCAGGTAACGTTGGAGAATTGACTGTTGTGGACTAAACCCACACATCTAGTGTCAGAAGTGCTGTGAGTATGGCAGTAGTGTGAGAGTAAAAGAACACAGTGTATCATATACACAGACCTACACTTCTGCTCCAAATATCAAATTATGATCTTACCTGCATAGTTTGGAAGGAAAAATCTTCTTGTAAGAACTTCTTGATGTGAGGAACCACACCTTTTGGTAGAGTATTAATTGCATTCAATAACTTCTTCACTTCTAATAGCAGGTTAACAGGGACAAGATCAGTAGGTATGTTCTTTTCCTGTTTGTCCTAGAAGATATTATTAAAAATTTACACAATTATACATGTTCTAATTTACTCTAATATTAAAACCAGCTAAAGTATTTTTTTTTTAAAAGTTCCTTTACATGCTATATGTAGATCACTCTGACAGACTACAATAAGAATAAGACATTCTCTCTGCTCTCAAGGAACTTACAACATAGCTGAAAGTTTAAGACTAAAACTCAAGAAGCTTTAATCTAAGGAAGGCCATCATACATGAATTTAAAAGTTATAAACAAAGCATAGATTCTAAGATGGGAATAATTATGTCTTTTTTTGATGGTGGTGGTATGGGAAACATGAATGATTTTAGGCTTAAATGTGAGTGAAGCCTTAAAAAATGGTTGCCCTTGAGAAAAACACAACATGTACTGAACTGGTCCATTTAAGGCATAAAAAATGCTAAGTTTAAAATATTAAATAGATTATTCTACAAAATAATATGAAAACTACATCCAACAGTGCTTTTTACGTTATGTGACTAATGTTTCAGCTACTAAACACAGCAATTTGAAAATGAATAGTTATAATACTTTAAATTATAAATAAATTAGTATAATATAATGATTCTACATATAATCTCAATTCAATCAGAGCCGAATAAATAGTAATAATCTTGGGACTTCAGGAACTGATCCTACAGACTTAATAAAGCTGTAGTTAATGGTTAACTGATAGCTATATAGTCAAGTCTTGCTGGATTTTCTATTAACATTAATTGTGAGGAACGAATGGGCAATAGAAATGAATAAAGATCCTGGAACAGATGGATGATGGCCTTCCTTCAAACCTTAACAAGATACCACAGTCCTTACACCCTGCTGAAACTTTGGGAATATGAATATGTAGCCACTGACCTCTGTATTTGAGAACAGACAGGTTATTACTGCAGAGGCCATGTAGAGTCACTGAAAACGCAAAATAGTCACTGTTGTGTGGTAACTGTGACTGCCTGATTTCTAACAGACCTGGAACTACCCAGGAAAGTAACTAGGAACCAATAATGTCCACAGCAGGAGTACTACTCTTCCTCTTCCTCCTCCTCTCCACTTCTGGTTTTGAGTCTTAAATTGAGATTCCTTCATTCCCAACAACACCCAACAAACACATCTTACATTTTACGGTACTTCATTATATTTACACCCAAAAATGTAGGAAATGTTAACAGTTTGCTAAATCTCAGTAAAGAGTATATAAGTGTTCATTGTAGTAGTTTTGCAACTTTTCTGTAGGTTTGAAATTTTTCAAAAAGTTAAAAAAAAAAAGCTTCTAAAAAATAACCAAACAAACCTTTATAAAGAATGACCATTGTCGCACTGTTGGTGGGAATGTAAATTGATACAGCCACTATGGAGAACAGTATGGAGTTTCCTTAGAAAACTAAAAATAGAACTACCATACAACCCAGCAATCCCACTACTGGGTATATACCCTGAGAAAACCATAATACAAAAAGAGTCATGTACCAAAATGTTCATTGTAGCTCTACTTACAATAGCCAGGACATGGAAACCACCTAAGTGTCCATCAACAGATGAATGGATAAAGAAGATGTGGCACATACACACAATGGAATATTACTCAGCCATAAAAATAAATGAAACTGAGTTATTTGTAGTGAGGTGGATGGACCTAGAGACTGTCATACAGAGTGAAGTAAGTCAGAAAGAAAAAAACAAATACCATATGCTAACACATATACATGGAATCTAAAAGAAAAAAAAAAAAGGTTCTGAAGGCCTTAAGAGCAGGACAGGTATAAAGATGCAGACGTAGAGAATGGACTTGAGGACACAGGGAGGGGGAAGGGTAAGCTGTGACAAAGTGAGAGAGTGACATGGACACATATACACTACCAAATGTAAAATAGATAGCTAGTGGGAAGCAGCTGCATAGCACAGGGAGATCAGCTTGGTGCTTTCTGACCACCTAGAGGGGTGGGATAGGGAGGATGGGAGGGAGACACAAGAGGGAAGAGATATGGGGATATATGTATAGCTAATTCACTTTGTTATAAAGCAGAAACTAACACACCATAGTAAAGTAATTATACTCCAATAAAGATGTTTAAAAAAAAAAAAGAATGACCATTGTCAATAGTGCATATATTTCAAACTAAGGTCGATTCTGTAATCAAAAGTCATTGCAGAATCATCTAACACTAATTACCAAATTGATACACAAGTAAGATTATGGCATGAATAAAATTTTTTCAACAGGAACTACTATAAGCTTCCTGTTTGTTAAATAATCTTATTATAAATACAATTTTAATTTTTAAGTTAGTTGTCAAAATATTTGATGCTCAATCCATTTTTGCAAAATAGATTTAGCATCTAAGCCAAATTAACGTTAAAGTTTCCACCCCCTTTCCCTCTGTATTCCGAAATCTGTATCTAGAAATGGCTTTTCTGGATCCAATCCCCCGGTCCAAGTATACATATTGAACATATTGTATTTCATCTGCAAAATTTTTTACAGTGATAACCTCATGCAGGCGAATACTATGGTTATTTTACGTTTATATATTTTTTCTCCTCCTAAGTTACTGGATAACCTTTATTAACAAATGGACATCAATCATTATATAAAACTATGTGGAAAGTAAAAATTACACTAACAAGAACCTAACAAATACCTCTCATCCATCCTTCACTAAACATAAATACATGTGGTATTCACAAACATGTGTCTGTATTTTTTTCGGTACGCGGGCCTCTCACTGCTGCGGCCTCTCCCGTCCGGACGCGCAGGCTCAGCGGCCATGGCTCATGGGCCCAGCCGCTCTACAGCATGTGGGATCCTCCCAGACCAGGGCACGAACCCGTGTCCCCTGCAACGGCAGGTGGACTCTCAACCACTGCGCCACCAGGGAAGCCCTCTGTATTTTTTAATCTACCATAAAGTATATTGTCACTGGCAATAAAAGCTTTATATTAGTGTATAATTCAGTTATTCATTTAGAACTGGAGGTTCTGACAGTAAAGATGATAAAAACAAGACGAGAATTAACTTCAGAAAGAACTCAATGAAATGTCTTACTAAATAAAATTCTCTGTGTATGTTTTATTTCTATGTGTATAGTGTTCACTTTGTTTGAATTTTGCTTTCAAAAGACAAATAAGAGATTTCTTACAATTGATTGTGGGATGTTTCTGGGCAAGTCAATTCAATTATCTACTAATTTTAACCGACAGGTAGGATTGGTGTTTAGAATGATAACTTTGAGACACAAATATCAATTATCAAAGAAAGATTTAGTGATGACCACTAAGGTAGGAAAATTTTTAGCAGATAATTAAATTGATTAGATTTAGCGTTCTATTCTCATAAAGCATTAGTTAACTGACTACATTGTCTCTTACCAGTTGATCCGTTGATTTTTCTACCTTATTCTTGGTTTCCTCCTTAGCCTGCTCCTCCACAGGAAGATCCCTATTTTAAATGAAAAAGCATTATATTCAGAGCATCTCCTTACAAAGAACACAATTAAACTGTAATAGTAAAGAATCTGACATGAGAATTTTTGCCCGAAAGTTTCAGAAGTGTAAACAATATGTACCAAAGACTGGTAATAGTGGTAGAAGCCATATCTCTTTAGGAACTCAAGTTAAAGAAAAGAAATTATGCCATGTCCTTACTGGATAGTGGCAGAGAGAATACAAAGCTGATGTAAAAAATTTTTCATCTTTAACAAACACACAATAGACCAAAATAATGGGAAAAAATAACTTTATAGCACTGTTTCTCAATGTAAAGAAAAAAAAGGTTGCAAAGGTTGATTTTTGATTTGTGTGTGTACGTGTGTGTGTGTGTGTGTGTGTGTGTGTGTGTGTGTGTGTTTATGAAAATAATTGAGGTCTGGAAAGGATCTATCTTACAGACATCTTTTTTTTTTTTTCAGTTTCCTGGCATTGCAATTGTCCAGTTTTTCAAAATGGCTTTTTAAATTGAGGCAGAATATCATATTTAGAAATTATTAACTATTTTTATAAAAAGGAATAACAAGTTTTGCTTTTGAAATGGGCTTGAAATGTGAACATATGCAGTATTATTTACTATATGGAAAAATTCATTTATAAAATTGCTTTTGCCTATATACAGCACCATGACACAGGATTCATAATAGAAGAACCATAACATAGGGTCATATATGATTTATATAATTTTCTTAATCTTATACACTAGCAGAGATAAAACTGATGTGAGAAACTTATGTCAATTGATTGACTTATTCAGAATTGTACTTTGTAAATATTATCCTATTTTACTTCATATTTATGTACTCATTTGACAGACAATCATTTATCATTTACTATGTGCTGATTTTGTCAGGGGAAACTGAGACATAAACAATGCAGTATTGTCCACACAGTGAAAGTTTCAAACAAACAATATTTCACAGTATGAGTCTCAGTGCTCTTTAAAATATCATGGTAAAAAGAAACCTGTTAACTGTTTTTTCCTACACTTCTAAGCCCCACTACAAAAAGGAACACAAGGAACTGTGTTATCAAGGAATGAAAAATACTGCAGCAGTATTCTGAAGCCTCTCCATGTTTAAGAGTACAAAAGGTACTCAAAATGGATACTCTACTTGCTAACTCCATTTCATGATAATTCACTCCTTAACCCAGTAGTTCTCAGTCCCAGATGCATATTAAAATCACCTGTGAAGCTTTGGAAATATCCAGATGTCCAAACTCTACTTCAGAGCTTCTTAATCAAACGTGTGGAACATGAGCTTCTATATTTTCCATAGGTTCCATAACAAATTTTGATATAAAAACTTAATTCATCTGTACTGCCTCCCCAACACTGAAATTGCTCTAGTAAAAGTTGCTAATGAAATCGTATCTGCTACTACAATAGCTTTGTCTTAGCTCTTCAATCTACCTAGCTTTTCTGCATTACTTAACATTATCCATCATATACTCCACCCCTCCTTGAAAACCTCCACATCCTTCGCTGCTATTGGTTCTTCTCCTAGCCCCTCCAGCTGTCCACTTCTCAGTTTGTACCACTGGCTATCTCTCTTCCTTTCATTTACCTTATTCATCTATTATTTTAATAATATTTAATATAGAACTGCTTACATTAACACTATCAAACCATGCTCCCCATGTATTAGAACAGGAAGGTACATCAGTGGTCATATATGGCAGGCTACTTTATTTTGTAGATGGGTAAATTAATGCCCAGAGAGGTCATACACTAGAAAGCAGCAAAGCTAAAACTAAGTGCAAGACTAGTATTTTTCTTTTGCTATTCTGCTACTTTTACCACCTGTGTACTTTATTCTGCTGCTGGGAGAAGCTGAAATTTTGGTATAACAATATACCTGAAATATTGAATATATATAGTATACAGTAATGTTCCATTTTTAGCCCTCTTTTTTCTTAGTACATTTTCTACTTAAATTAATCTCATTTATGCCCATGAGTAAACACTCCTAGATAGGATTCAGGTCCTTCTTATTGAACTACCTTACCTTCAAGTCTCTAGCCCAATATTTGACATAAAGTAGGCACTCAAATAGTTATTGAATGAATAAATATAAAAACAAATAAATGAGCAAACTTCCATGAACTCAAATAGCACCCCATTCTAATGATTCACAAATCTATTTCTGCAGACTTAATCATTCTTTGATGCTACAGCTACACATTTCCTTCCACCTACTCGACAATCTCCATAAGAATAAATTAGCGACACCTCAGTCTGGCTTATGTCCAAAGCTGAACTCATTATCTGTCCTCTCTTACTTTCTCAACACACATTAAACCTGTCTCCTTTTGTGATCCTCATATTAGCTAATGTTACATATTTCCTTCTGGTCATTAGAAACTTTCAAACCAACTCTACTACTCTTTTGCCCCTTTTCTCACATTTAAGTAGTCAAAGAATTCTGTTGATTCTAGTTCTGTAAATCCTTCCTCTCTTACTATTTACTATTCCTATCATACAAGCCTTCATTAACTACTTCCTGAGCTATTACAATTGTCATATCTTGTCATCCTTCCCACTATCAACAGAGGTAGTCTTCCCAAAATACAGTGTAAAATTTCATTTCTCTTCTTCAAATGTCAATGGCTCTGTACAAAATAAAGCTAAACTCCTTACCAGGAGTCAAAATCCTCCCCAAGAATTTAAATACTTTTTCTTGCTGTTTCCTCAGCCAAATGACCTCCCATCTGCTCTGTTTCTACACCCATCAAAAGCCACCTTTATCCTTTAAAGTTCAGTTCAAATGTCACCTTGTGGAAACCCACTGAACCCCACTCAATAATTATTGTTGCTTTCTATATATAGCCACAGCATTTCTACTATAACACTTAGGCATGCATTTTGCCTAAAGATAAAATAACTTTTTATATATCTTCCTACTATGTTATAATTCTCTCTCAGTACATACATTTTGTCTTAGTCTTTATTCCCTAAGTACAATGGAGGTAAGTAAATACTTGTAAAACAACACATTGCTTATTATATGAGACAGTGAAAGGTGGCAAGGAGATCTCCAATACTAACCTGCTCTTTAGTATTATATGGGAGAGGTACAAGCAAGCTGAACTTTCCCTAATTTGAGGGGACAGATTGACATTTAGCCTACGCCCAGTTGAACCACTCAGTAGTCTTCTATGTTACGCTTAGGTTACCTTCTATAAAATGGGAATAATAATAGTATCCACCTCACTGAGTTGTTATGAAGTTTATATAAGTTAATGTTGGTAAGTCTATGTAAGTGCTTGTTAAATGATAAATAAAACATTACTTTGTTGAGAATGGCCCAGGTGTGGCAAGCTATGGTTCATCTTTCAATTCTTAGCTATTTACCAGGGTGTGGTCCTTAGAGAAATTTTCTAAAATTAGATTTTACCCAGTTTACATCCCCCACTAATCAAAATTGCTAAATTGTCTTGAAACATAAGGGTATCTCATTCACACTAGCTTCCCAAAGTTATGTGAAAAAGACCAATGTCGTGTCTTCAAAATGCAACAACTGCAGTTGGTTTTTTGTCAACCCATCCCTTACCTCACAAAAAATTCTTCTGGTAGAGAATCCATGCTGCACAATATTCTCTTGCAAGTTTTATTCCAAAGCTTGCAGACTGACTTTTACGACTGCTGTTTAAAGCTGTAAGGAAAGTAATACTTTTAGTGGGAAGGTAGAAGGATTTCATTCTTTCTTCCCACTATCTAAATAGTACATAATCATTAAAGAAAATTTTGAAACTGCTATAAAACAAAAATCAGTTTCATCATCTAAACATAAATCACTACCTATATTTTAATATACTTAATATTTTCCAAGCATAGATATATCTTACCAATTTGTAATCATATTGAATAGGGAATACTCAGCATTACATTTTTCACCACTGAACACTATATCAAAATCATCTTTCATGTTATTTTATACTCCTAGTAAACATTCTCAATGGCTACATAACAACTGGTTGACTGGGGTTTCCTTGCCCATTTCCTTACAGTTGGACATTAAGATTGTTTCACATTTTTTTCATTATAAATTAGTATTGTGATAAACTGCACTGCCTATGAAGGCTTTTCTATATTTATGATTAATTCCTTACAGTAAATTATCAGAAATAGAATTCCTAGGTCAAAAGACACAAATATTTTAGGCCTCTAGGTGCATATTGCTAAATGGCTTCCCAAATGGTTTGTAATAATGTATTTCCCAGAGGTATAAGAAGTTTCTCTTTAACACAATCTTGATAGCACTCATTGTTTTACTTTCTTTTAGTCTAAAAATAACATTTAGCTACTTTTCCGGGATGTAAAGAACTCTTGCATATTTTCTAGTTCAGATATCAATGGATGTTGTGGATATTTCCTGAAGGAAAAAAAAAATACTGAGGCAAAATAAATGAAAACAAAGAGGAATAGTGTATTATTAGCATATCTATTTATTTATATTGCTCTCTATTTAACTACCCCAAGACCAATTCTTCTAAAATTAGTTCCATTTGATCTCTTTTGCTGAGAGTTCAAGCCTCCAAACGCCATTGCCCTCTGTTAGACTGACTTCCCTTTCTGATCCCACTGTACATAAGCCCAGGAAGTGTTAGAGTGAAAGTAGGTAAAACTATTGCTTGGTGCTCTGGGGCAAAGAAAGAAATGATGAGAAAAAAGAAAAGAAAGTGGCAGCAACAGCATAAATAAAACAGACCTAGAGTGCCTTGCTGCCAAGCACAAGACTGGATAAAGTTTCTCATTTGTTGCCTCTAGACTGCTTATTTATTTCAGTAACTGGGTAGCCAGTTTCTCTAACAGCATATTAATATACACCCATAAATTAGATTGATAAGAGCTTTTGGAGGCCCATTACTAAAAGGCAATTCAGCAGAGGTAATTCTTAAATCAAGAAAATATATTCCACAAGATCATCTGTAAGTCACCTGTTAAGAATTCAGATTGTATTTACTCAAAGGAACATTGTTTTAAATGAGGCCGAGTCTCCCAAAAAGTCAGAAAAAGCCAAAAACACATAGAGGGGAAGAAAGAACTGTAGGACCTGAACCATCCTAAGCCTTTAGGGTTGAGTATCCTATCATTAACAAACTTATGGGGAGGGGACAACTCAGTTCCTGGTGTAAGGGCTAAAAGAAGTTCTGAGGGGATCATCTGAAAAACAAGTATTCCTAATCATGATACTAGCTATTTTCTGTATTTGACTCACATCAGCTCTCAGTTACACAGAAAGGCTGGAGAAACAAGGGTAATTCTGCAACAATTCAATGTTAGCTGATACTTCTTAATCAAAACACAAGTGCAAAGATTCACACACACAGACTCACACTAAATTCCCTCATTTAAAATGGAGCTTTCTAACACCTCTTAGTTTCTTGCCCATCCCTAATAAAACACTTCTTGCTGTCAGTATGAATATAATTCACCTATTCAGAATCTAGTTCTGTACATTATTTTGTACTTTTAGTCTTATTTTAAAAACTCAGTATACAAAGTCATATGCCTATTAAAATTTGCATTCTCTATTCAAATACTGTTGAAATATACAACCTAGAGCCCATAATGAAGCAGAGAGAGGTTGGACAAACCTTGTTATTCTTTCACACTAATCAGATCTGCTTCATTTCTTTAATAAAGCTGTATAGAAAAGGGCATGGCTTTGAGAACTGTAGGACTGTGATCAAACTTTTTCTTTTATGGTTTCCTTAACCTCCCTGGTTATTTTAATACAAAGTAACAGGCATTATTTCATAGCCAGAGCATACAAACGTGTGCCTTTTCCAGACAAAACAATCCTCTCATTTTCAGAATTTAAAAGCTCAGACATGGATAATTCCCCTTCTAATAAGCTCTCCTTCAGTTAGTAGCTGTTTGCACAGATCACAGTGAGGCTGAAGAGAAAGGAGGAAAATCCTCTGGCAACAAGGCAGAGAGGATGGAAGGCCTATGCTAAGCTATTCAGTGTTCAGCTTGAAAAAGAAAAAGATATAAAATTAATCAATAAATCAGAAGCTATTTGGATCCTGAATTAAGAGTTAAGAAAGGCTAATGGCTTTCTTTTTCAGCCTGCTTTAAAATACAACCTGATGTGAATCTCTGTGATGAAAGGTTTTCCAGTGGAGGATCATCAATCCCATCATTTCCCAGAAGCTGAGCTGATATGTGTGGCAAGCCCTACCGGCAACAGTGGCAGCAGTAGCACTTTACAGCCTCTGCTGGGAATGAAGGTGTAAGTGCCTAGCAACAGGAAGGAAGTAGCCAGCCTGAAACGTTACCACTGTATTTCTGAAATAATCCGAAGCCCTTACCATTCTAGAAGAGGCTGAAGGAAACCTTTAAAATCAGTGTTAACATGGGAGAAATGGTGAATCCAGTTTCCCCTGGTGTATTCGTTTCAATAGACTTTCCCTGTCAGCAGGAAACTTTACATTTACTCTGCCTTCCTGGAATTGAGAAACAGCTCTTCCGCAGGAACTATTCAGGTTCTGGCTGGTTGATCACAGGGCAAGTTAAAGTTCAGTGTCAATTTACAGCACACCTTTATCCACCAACCAAAATGATTTTATCTGCAGGCTGTTTTACTGGTTGGAAAATAAGGTACTGCCATCCATTTCTTGAAACAGTAAAATACCTTTCTTACTGCTCCCTCTGAGCTTCCAGTTACCACTTTTCCTCTTACCTAATGAAATTATAACAAGCTTTTTTTTAATTGTAAAGGCTTTTCTTTCCCTACTTTTAAAGCTGTGCATATTCACATCAAAGTAGGCACAGCTCTTGTTTATAATTTTTCAATCATTCATTTAAACATTTACCTTGTAGCACTCCTGTCACCTCCCTAAACTGTATATTATATAAGTACATTGCCTTTAAATCCACTCAAATGATCATCTTAAGTCACCTGACCAAGTTAGAGGCTCTAATTGGCCAACAAGGTTACATTTCAATGTGTGGGTGATGTTCCATGGTCCCATGAATTTGCTACCCTTGTCAGCTCTGGCACTTACATATCACACAATGCCAGGTGGGAAAAGTGAAAAGTATCAGTGTAAAAAACAGTAAAAATAAAGTTTGCTTTTCTCAGTGCTACTAGCTTGAAAACAAAATAATATACTTGGTATTTTTCAGGACAGGAGTCCAATTATAGAGAACTTTCCTTATGCCAACTAAATCAGGGTTTCTTGGCACTATTGACATTTGGGCTGGATAAATCTTGGTTACGCAAAGTTATCCTATGCATTTTTAGGATGTTTAGCAACATCCCTAGCTATCCAGTAGATGACAGTAGCAACTATCTCCCATCTCTCAGCCCCACTGTGACAAGCAAAAATGTCTCCACACGCTGCCAAATGTCCTCTAGGGCACAAAACTCTCCACAGTTGAGAACTACCTACCTAAATGAATGAGTTAAAATGAAAGGTTAATTAAAAGAACATAAAAAAAAAAAAGGACATAGATTGTTTTCAGCAATAAAAATAGGACCATCCTGTTATTAGGTATCATGTATTATATAAACACAACAAATCATTTGTCTACAAGAAAGAAAAATGACAAAGTATCTCATTTAGTTTCCATCAATGTCAAAAGTAAGTTGAGAGGATGCATATAGAATTGGTAGTTAAGAGCACAGAGACATTGGAGCCAGTCTGCAAGGGTATGTAATTCAGCTTCGACACATACTTGCCATGCAACCTTGTGTGGAATTAACATCTCAGTTTCCTCATCTGAAAAATGTGGATAAAGATTATCCATGCTTCACAGGGTTGTTGTGAAGAGTAAATGTTTAAAACATGTAATTGAACAGTACCTGGCACATAGTAAGGACTATGTAAGTGTTCCTATCATCATCTTGATTTAATTTTGTTTAAATTTGTGGCGAAATTAGTTCACTTTTCTTACAATTCTCTACCTTAGAGAAAAGCTATTGTATGAAAAGGAATGGTAATAATGAGACTTTAAGAATTGGGACAAAAAATTTTTTCAAATATATCCCATATGGTACAAATGGCAGCTTAGTTTGCATATGTTCAGCACTTTGCATTTTTCACATCAGCACATATTCATCTGCCACATTCTTTAAACTGCATAACATGCCGTTGTTAAAAATTTATCATTTTACCAGACCACTATTGATAAATACATTGTATCCAGTTTGTGTGTGTTTGTGGGTTTGCTTTTTTTTTTTGCTATGATAAACAAAGTTGCAATAAACAATCTTGAACATGCAACTTGGTAAAATTTTAAAATCTATTTTAAAAGCTGAATTTACTATTTCAGCACTGAATTAAATGTACTCCAGAAGTTCATGGGTCTGTTAATAAAGAAAACCCTGATAATGCTAGTTATCGCTTCTGCTAGATTTTACCAAAAGAATTCCAAAACACTCCTTAAAGTTGAGATGTGAGATGTTTTAGCTACATATAAGAAGTACAGTAACCAGTTCAAGGCTGAAAAAAATATGAAGAGGACATTTTCTAGGAATAACTCAAGACATTTTGATGGGAGTTCCTTAAAACCAAACTTTTAACCATTACTGATCTGACTATATCTGCTAGCCAAGCAGCAACAGCCATTCTCGGTGGCTTTGAAAGGAGTAAAGCAGGTGTTCTATGGCTCTAGCACTCTCAAAGTCTATTTCTTACACGTTAGATAGATGCAGGTAAACAAGAAGGGCTAGGGCCATCAGGTTAAACTCAAAGAATAACAGGTTGAGGTTGTACCATTAGTTTATCAGCTGTGTGAAGAATAGGCGAAATATACTGATTATTTCATTTTCTAATTTTCCATTAATTTCTTCCATTTTGTATTTGTTTAGGTTCTTGGCAAGGCCTCAAAATGAACATACCTAGGCAAGGGAGGCCAAAACACTATTTTCCCACAAGGAAAAAATACATAGTTTGCTTAAGCAAACTCCAGGACTGAGAGACAATGGTTGGAAAATCTTTGCAAAAGTTATCAGAAACCAAACATATTTTCTGCCCCAAAATATCAGGGTACTCACTGTCCATCTCAGCTCTTGCCATTTAGCAAAGATCATTGTTAGCATTATCTGGCAGTTTATACAAGGAAGCAAGAAACTTGCAATGCATACCCAATGCCCCATATTTATAAATCTGCCAATATAGGGAACATCCTTGCCAAAATTAGCATCTTGTCTGAAGCAGGTATTTGATTCTCTTCAGATCTATTCAGTCACTATTCCTGGACTTACACAAGCAAACCTACAGAATATATACATTAATTTGTTAAAAATATATGGAATGTACTGTACCTACAAAAATATGCACAGGTTAGAATTTACCTGAAAAAAAATTCCAAATATTAAACTACCCATCAGTTTCAGGTTATTTACAGATAGCACTGCCAAAACCATGCTGTTCAAAAATGTAGCTTGGACTGTTAGAAGGACCGTATGTTACCCCTAAGCAAATTCTCCAAAAGTGGAATATTTTCAGCAATTTAAAAATATTATGTTGTCATAACAGTTGTTAGACAATAATGGGAAAGAAAGGAAACAAGACAGAATGTAAAGACATGACACGTGGAGATGATAATCAAGAATGGAATGGAGAATACAATATGTACTTGACTCTCCCACCACCAACGACCCTACCCAAATCCAACTTGATTCTCTGTCAAGGTTAAAGATTTTGGAGAAGTCCCCAATTTTTTTGATCACATACTTCTAAAGCAGTAAATTCTGAAGATATATGAATACACTGAAAATATATGACTAGCAATTCATTTATGCTATTCATGCTATTGTAGGTACTACTATAATATAAAATTTAAAAAATGAGATTAAAATAAGCAAAAAGGGGCTTCCCTGGTGGCACAGTGGTTTAGAGTCCACCTGCCGATGTAGGGGACACGCATTCGTGCCCGGGTCCGGGAAGATCCCACATGCCGCGGAGCGGCTGGGCCCGTGAACCATGGCCGCTGAGCCTGCAAGTCCGGAGCCTATGCTCCACAACGGGAGAGGCCACAGCAGTGAGGGGCCAGTGTACCGCAAAAAAAAAAAAAAAAAAAAAAGCAAAAAGTAAAGTTCTAATATTTGTTCCCACACCCTAACAGTCAGTTTCACATATCTCAGGTGTGCATATTCTACTTTGGACAGCCCTGTGTCAGAAAATGACTTCACATTTTAATTCAGGAAACAGATATATACCCATTTCATGAACTTGATAATATCTATTTCCTAAAAGACTAGAAATTTTTAAATGAGATATGCAAAGGGCCCTGCTCTGCACAAAGGAGGCTTTCAACAAATACTAGTTATAATTAAAAATGATTACCATACCTTAACTTAAAACAAAAGTATGTCATTTTCATCTTTACTTATCTGTAAAATTAGATTCAGAAACAATGGATAGTACCTTTTTTTTTTAAAAGGAAAACTTCTGATTTGGGGCTATGAAATTAGATGTGAAAATGCGGGATAAAACATTTACCCAAATTATCCAAACCTTGTATTCTTAATCCAGAGTTGAAGTCTGTGAAATGTACATTAAAAAATCATGAACTGTCTGAAAAGTAAGAAAGTTAATTTCATGGTTTGGCAAATTAGCTTAATCATAATACTTGATAGTTGGGAGAGAAAACAGGAAGAAGAATAATTACAAAGGGAGAATAATTTTGGTTTATTTAGGTTTTCTGGCTTTGTGATGAAGGTTAACATTTCTAAAAATTCAGAGTTGACATTAACTGTGCAGACTGTTTCCTGGCTCTGTATAAAGGGTAAAATCAATTTAATATTAGTACATATTTGAATTGTTTTAACCATAGTGGGGACACAGTATCCAAATGACCCCATGCCTAGACCTCTGCCAATTTTCTATCACTGATTTCTTTGCCTTGAATCTTTGGAACCTGGGCCAATGGAATTTCCGTTCTGCTGTTTATGCCTATTGAATAAGCTCTTAGTTTTAGATTTGGCCTCATGCCCTCACTAGCATGGAATTCCCAAAGTCAGGAAAATTTTTTTTCTTTTTCTAAATCCCTTGCTACATCCCCAGTGCCTAGTACCTGGCGTACTTTAAGCATGCAATATTAATTTAAAGAATGAAGCCACCCATCCTTCTGCATAGTTCAAGGCCTCTGAAGGCAGAAGAGTGAACCTGTATGTAGATTAAGACTTCCTTCTTTGTTGACCTAGAGTCTTTTTTTAGAAGTCAAAGCAGCCCAGATACTGCAGCTAAGATGGATCCCTATAGACAACCATGGGGTCAAGATAGGTCGCCTGTCCTCCGGCAACTACTTCTCAGTATTTTTTATTGGTTCTTCACATCTCTCCAACCTCTAAATACTTAAGTACTTTGGGGTTCAGTCTTTTCTATCCTACTCACCCTATATCATTTAGTCTCCAGGCTTTAAATTTTTATCTCTGGCCTTGACCTCTCCCTTAACTACAAATAATATATTCAACAGCCCAATCAATAGCTCCCAGATGTCTAGTAGACACCTTGTCATAACTGAAATTGAGCTCAAGATATCTCCCCTACCCCACAAAACAGCTAAAGCAGAGCTACCCAGCCAAGTCATGCCTTGATCAGACTAACTGCACTCAACCCACAGACCAAGAAATAAATGTTCATGGTTTTAACCACTGAGTTTTGAGGTGATTTGTTATGCAGCAAATACTGATCAATACTCCACCCTAACTAAAATTGCAATTCTCCATCCTGACTCTGATATTTCCTATCCCCCTTCCCTGTTTTTTCCTATACTGCACTTATTACTAACGTTAATATATTTTACTTATATCTCTTTTTTTTTTTTTTTTGCTATATCTCCCATTAAAATAAAAGCTCTACTTGGGTAGACATTTTTTGTCTATTTGATTCACTGCTGTACCCCCAGAACCTAGAAAGGTACATGCCACTCAAGCTAGCATTAAATATATGGGGGGTAAATGAATTAACAGTCAGCTCTGTGTTCACACCTCTGATACAATTCCCTTAGTACAATATTCAGTATTCTACAAACTCTGCACATTCATCAAAAATACAGTTCATAACACATACAGTTCATGATACATACAGTTCATGAATCATACAGTATGATTTATCTAATATGACTTAAAACCTGGTAATGAGACATTAAAAAATTCCATTTTACTATTCAGCATTGAAGATATGCTCTTTTAAAGTTTTTCCAGAAGAAATAAAGGAGCTTCCCAGCCCTTGAGTTGTAAGCTCCTAAGCAAATTTTGCTTAACTCCCTTAAATGTGTTTCCTGAACTATAAATTAGGAAAAATACCTACATCAAATACAAAGAACAGACAGGAATAAAAATGTACAAAGAAGAGGGATTTCATGCCACTCCTTGATGAAGGAATTGGATACTTAATATTTTGCCTTAAAAAAATATGTGTTCCTACAGCATTCTATTTCTCTTGAAAAGCACTTATTCTGGTTTGCTACTTTCCCAACAGACTCTAAGACCTTTGAAAAATAACTAGCATTCAGTGAATATTTGATAAATGAATGAATATTAGCATTTTAAAAATATTTACCAGAATGATTAAAATAATTAAACTTTTTTTAACTACAATGTGGATGCTCACTTTAGCTACTGTCTTTTTAAATTTTTCTGGCATGAACAATCTTTAATAAAAAATATAGTATGGAAATATACTAAGTCTTCAACTTTTAAAAAATTATAAAAGGAACAAATAAAAGAAAAATATATTTATATGGATGAAATTTTTCAAGATAAAAGTAAAATTAGTGATTCTGAAGAAAAAAAAATTTAATAAAACCAAAGTTGCTTCTTGAAAAGCTGAATAAAATAGACAAACCCCTGGAAAGCCCCACTAAGAAAACAGATAACATTATAATGAAAATGGAAATTCAAATCTACAAAGAAGAGATTAAGAGAATTATTGTATACTGATGTAACTTTACATCAATAAATTTTCAAATTTAGAGAAATAGTTGGTATGTTAAAAATTTTTATTTCCAAAGCTAACACAAGAAGATAGAAAAAATTATCAGATCAATAACCATATTACAAATTCAAATATTTTCTAAAGATCTACCACGAAATAAGCTATCAAGCTTGATTTTATAGGCCAGTTGTACGTAATCTACAAGGATCAAATGATTCTATTTGATTCTCATTATTCTATAGCATAGGAAAAAAGATGGAAAATTTCCAATTCATTTTTCAAAAGTAACATACAATCCAAATTCCAAAAGAGTGAATAAAGAAAATTTATTTTAAATTCTCCCAAACATAAATATAAAATCCTGAATAAAATATCTGCAGCATAGCAAATATAAGGTTTGCTACTACTTCTTGTGTGACCTTGGGTAAATTACTTCACCTCGCTCTCATTTTTTTCCGTCTGTAAAATGAAGATCATAATAGTACCTAAAGCATGACATTATAAAGATTAAACAGTTAAGTTCTTAGAACAGTGCTTGGCACATGGCAAATGCTCAATATGTGTTAGCTATTATTATCCTAAAAATAAAATCAATATAATCCACTGCATTATCATTTTAAAGGAAAAAATAAGATATATAAACATTTAATAATTTTTTTAGCAGACATTTCAGCAAATCTTTAAATAAAACTGGTATAAAGGGCAATCGCCAAAACATTTTAAAGAATATTTATCTCACGCCAATAGCACAAATTATACTAAGTGTTAAAATACTGGTCATTCCCATTCAATTAAGTAATAAGACTACGATGTTCAATATCATTATGATTATTCCATACTTTAAAGATTACACTAATGAAATAAAGTATAAGAACAAATATTGGAAGGGATGAAATTATTATTTGCAGATGATATATAGCTAGAAAATCTAAGAGAGGAAGCAAAACTGAATCAATGAGGAATTTTAGTCAGTAGGCTGGATAAAAGATATACCAAAAATCAGTTTCTCTTTTAACAGTAGCAATAACAAATAAAAAATTTATAGGAGAAAAAGAGAACCCACTCACAGTAACAAAAATTATATAATACCCAGGAATAAATTTAATGAAAATGGTACAAGACTATATGATAAGCTATATTAAATTTCATTGAACATAAAATACAACCTGAATACTTAATATTGACTACCTCAGCAGTTTCTATATCTTCTCTATCACCCAACCTAGAAACTTGGAATCCCTTCTAGTTTCATCCCTCTCCTCACTCTTCACATTTGAAATCAGTCACTAAGTCCTGCCTATTCCACCTCATATATATTTCTCAAATTTGTCATCTTTTTGCTCTCCACTTCAATTATCTCGGCTATCCTTTGGAAAGATTCCAGTATATTCAATACTCTCCCTACTTCTGGTCTTATCCTCCTCAGAATCATAGCCTGTCTAGCTACCAGGGTAATCAATCTAAAACACAAACCTAACTAGATTAGGCCCCAGTTTAAAACCAGAGATCACCACTGAATTCAGGATGGAGTCCAAGCTCAAGGTTAATAAAGCCTTCAGTCATTTGGACCCAGCTTCGTCTCCTTCTCCTCCTTTCCCATCTTTTTGTGTCTTAAAACATGGCTCTGTTTCTCATATTAGGATACGCAAGTATCTCCAACAAAAGATACTTCTCACCGCTACCACAAGTGGTATATCCTACTAAATTTACATCAATTTTTGGTGAAGATTTTTTGAGAAAGACCTTATTTTACATTAAAATAAATACGGAAGAGATGCAAAATTTGTGACTGCTCAAGTTAAAACGCAAGATTTCGAAGAAAGATGGCACTTACAGCAAACAGCTTTGACCCTTTCCCTCAGGTCAAAATGGGGATAATCATGATACATTTGTCATTATTAGTGAAAAATCTGACACTGCCAAACTACTATCACTGTATTTGCCAAGGAACTAAGATGTAACTAATACTTGCTGAGAACATAACTATGCCAGGCAACTGTTCTAAATTCTTCGTTGGTTAACTCATTTTATAATAACTTGACATGATTTCATCTCTACTACTCTCACACTTGCTCTCTACTCCAGCCATAGTGGTGTCCTTGCTGTTCCTTACACACATTCTCAGGCTCCCATTTCAAGGCCTTTGCCCTTGCTATTCTATCTAGAAATCTTTCCCCTTAGAGAGCATAGGTCTCTTTTTCAACTCCTTGTAGTACTGATATTTCCTCCAATGTTGTTTTCTCTATCCTGACCTCCCATTTCCCTTCCTTTTAACCATAACTCTAGAAGAATAATTCTCTTTTTTCTCCATCTCGCTTTCTTTACTGTGCTTGTTATTTGTTTTTCTTTCCCCTATCAGAAGGTAATGGTAGGATTTTTGTTCTTGACAATAGGATTTTTACGTTATTCACTGAATCTAGTGCCTAGACCACTGCCTAGCACATTCTAGGCTCTAATTATTTACTGAAGGAACAACTTTATGAAACAGATACTACTGTTAGTCAAATTTTACTTTATGAAGAGACTGAAGCAGTGAGAATTTGCCTGTGATCCCATAGTAAAAGGCAGAGCTGGGATTTGTAAGCAGACAGCCTGGCTTCACTCTTTACCACAACTGCATGGTGCCTCTAATTTGTGCGGTGAATTCCATATGCACGATCTACTTAGTACATTTCCTTGATTAGACAGTTCCTTCCCAGCCGGTTCCCTGACTGGCAGGTTTAGCGCACTTTATACAGTCAATTGTTTACAGAATGAATAAATGCATAAATACATTAATTACCCAATGATTTACGCCTCAATTATTATTTTAAGCTTTCAGGCTTAATTTTTAACTTAATATAAAAATAATTCCTGCCTTTAAAAATACAGTGAGGTAGAATACTTTCTTTGAATTGACAAAACATTATTTCTGACAAATGGTTTAATTAAAAGGACGTGTACCCTATTCTTAAAATTTTATCCAAATTGGCTTTTAAAGCTTCATTCAACATTAGCATACATTAAGCAAAAAGCTCCAGAACCAGCCTGACTCATTTCATTATATATACATGCATAATATTATCTCTAATGAAAAACCGCGAACAGTGCCATTTCCTTAGACACCAAGATTTATAAAACAATCAACTACGCCAGATAAAAACAGCATCTTCACTTACAAAAACTGACGCTAATCAGAACACCCTCCGGAGCAACACTTGGCTCAGGAGTCACCTGGACCAGCTTTCTCAAACAAATTTGACAAGCACTATCATAAGGGCATGACTAACTTGCCACCGAATCCGAATGGCCATAGGTTTACTCTAAGAAACAAACATTCCTGAGTAGAAGGGGTGGACAAATGAGCGGTTTTAAAAAGAGGCCCCTCCCAGGCCGCCTCAAAATCTAGAGCCCAAGATTCTCCTCCTCAGAGCTCCTCACCGTGTCTAGACTAGGGGGAAGCGACCATTTCTCAGGTAGAGGATGATGAACAAAGGAAAAACTGGCCATCCAGCGTGAAGGCCGAGGAACCAAACGCAAACAGACCGCACTGATTAACAAGGACCCCCCGGGCGTCCCACCGGCCCACCGGCCCACCGCCCCTTCACAGGTGGAGCCGCAATTGCACTTCTCGCGAGATGTCTCGTCTTCACGGGATCTCGAACTGAAACCTCGCGGCTTTTCGGATCAGGGGGTCTAAAAGGACAACTCCCAGCCCGCCTCACGGACTCACAAAGGGCCTCGATCCCCACCTCACCCTCCCTCCACCACCACGCCCCTCCCCTCCCTTCCTAGAAGGGTCACTTCCCCAGGTTGCCCAGGGACTTCCGGAGCCCGACCGGAACCGGAAGCTTCTGGGAGCGAGTGGGTGGGGGCGGAAAATTTTTTAAAAAGCGCGGGTCAAGCTAGAGGACCGAGCTGGCACGGTGGTGGTAACCCCGAAGCGGGACTGTGGCGGGTCCTGATGGACAACACCGCCTGCTTGAAGTCCTTGCTTCTGACCATTAGTCAGTATAAAGCAGTTAAGTCGGAAGCGAACGCCACCCAGCTTTTGCGGCACTTGGAGGTGAGGGCTTTCGGGGTGGCGGACGAGACGGGCTTCCTCGTAGCCTTCGGTCACTTGGTGGCCGGGATGTAGTGGTCTCAGCCTAGAAAAGAAAGGACAGCTCGCTCCCTCCGCTGCCTTTTTGTATTGGTAAAGAAGGCTAAAGATTGTCAGCTTTGAATTCCCACCCTCCTCTATCCCGCCCCAAGCCCCTCCGCGTTCAGCTGACTGCAGCAAGGGATGAGTAACTACTGATAGCCCTAGAAAGAGGGAGGTTGAGACAAAAGGTTGGGGGATTTAGGCCGTATTTGGAGTTGGTAGAGGAAAGAGCTAGAGCTGTTATCTTTTCCTTTGCTTCTTATGTTGGTTTTTCCATTGTAACAGAGCCTTCTCAAAATGTACAACAATTCTCAGAGGTGGAGGCCATGGGGAGTAACGATTAAAACTTGATTTACCCCTGTCACTAGGCAGTTTACAATCTGAACCTGTTGCTTACTGCTTTTATTTGAACTCATGTTGAACTCGGGCTTGAAAATTATTATTTAATCTTTCTCTGGATTAGGAAGCAATCTCCCTTACTAGTAATCACAGTTTTTCTTTACCAAAATTTATTGCTCAGTTTTTCAGTCCTAAAATGCTGAATTGTCACTTTTTCTGTTAGTTCCTAGTGATTTGCATCTAGAGTGTACTTATGCTAAAAGTTATAATCACAGCTTTCTGTGATCCTATTTGTTTTTAGGCTCTTAAACTCCTGCTGTCATTAGTTATGCATTCAGGGAATTCCAACTAATAATGACCTCAGTTTAATAAAAAGTAATTAAGCTCAATCAGAGCTTATTTTAATCTCTGTCGCAGCTTCTGTTAACATAGAATTAAAGTTCTCTCTGTCGCAGCTTCTGTTAACATAAAATTGAACATAATTTTTAGATATATTATTTGTTTTTTTAACCTTATGATAAAAGGCTAAATTACCAAAGGTTTGCAAAATACTACAGAGAAGGCAACAGTGAATGGCACAGCAACATCAGCCTTTGTTGTGACTGTAGTGCACTAACTGTGTGAATTTTTTCAAGCTTCACTGGTGCTCCTCTTCTTACCACTTCAGGAGCTTACCTCTTAACACTTTTCTTTTTTCATTCATTACCTCAACAAATCCCTACAAACCTAACAATGAAGGTGTTAGCTGTTAAATAAATGCTAGGGCTTTGCTTCTCAATGAGGATAGAACAGTGCAGTAGTGGACTCCAGAAGCCACAGAATAATCAGAGCTGTCAGTTTTATTTAAGAATTTGGAGTTAAGAAATTTAGATTCTAATCTGAAACATTACCTCTCTTTGAGAGTAAACAGTTGTGTTGTGAATCTGAACAGGGTGTTATCATGAATTGAAAGAGACTTCAAAGAAATTTGAGGCTTGGAGATTGGCTTCTTGGTACTGTGTTCCCAAAGTTTTCAAGAGGTTTACCAAAAATTCTTCGGCCATTTAATTGAGAGAGAACATACATACATTACATAAAGTGCATTAATCTTAAGTGAAGAGCTTGATAGTTTTTTTTAAACGTAAGTGTACACTCAAGTAACTACCACCTGTCGTATGAGACAGAACATTTCCAACAACCTATAAGTTTTTCAACTATCCCTGAAGTTTCAGATAAGTGGATTAATATGTACGTTTGTGTCTGGCTTCTTCCTCTCAATATAATCTGTAAAATTTATTCATGTGGCCCACGTGCCAGTATTTCATTCTTTTTTATTGCTATTTAGAATTCCACTGTACAGAGGTACCACAGTTTATATATATCCTGTTCATGAGCATCTGGGTTGTTTCCAGTTCTGGGTGGAATTATGAGTAACTCTGTTATAAACATTTTTACACATTTTTTTGTGGATGTATGTATTCATTTCCCTTATATACCTCATAGTGTAATTGTTGGGTCTTAGGGTAAGTTTATGTTCAGTTCTGGTTAAAACACCAGTTTTCCACAAGTTATACTGATGTATCCTCCCACCAGCAATATGTGAATTTTGCTGTCATTCATCCACACCACTCCTTGGTGGTCTCAGATTTTTAAATTTTAACTCTTTTGGTTGACAGTATTAATGGTGAATGTTTTTCATGAGACCTCATGAGAGCAACCTCATGAGACCAACATCTGAGGATACAAAGGGTGATAGATGGTTATCATGTGAACGATTATTCACTCTGCTATCCTGCTGCGCTTCTGCTGCACTATTTTTGTCTGCTTGCAGAACCTTAGCTTTGGATTTTTTTTATGATCAGCAGAGCTGAGCTGGTATCATTTTTTTTTAATATAAATTTATTTATTTATTTATGGCTGTGTTGGGTCTTCGTTGCTGCATGCGGGCTTGGGCTACTCTTCATTGCAGTGTGTGGGCTTCTCATTGGCGGTGGCTTCTCTTGTTGCGGAGCACGGGCTCTAGGCGCGCGGGCTTCAGTAGTTGTGGCATGTGAACTCAGTAGTTGTGGCTTGCGGGCTCTAGAGCACAGGCTCAGTAGTTGTGGCGCACGGGCTTAGTTGCTCTGCGGCATGTGGGATCTTCCCAGACCAGGGCTCGAACCTGTGTCCCCTGCATTGGCAGGCGGATTCCCAACCACTGTGCCACCAGGAAAGCCCTGGTCTCATTCTTGACGGTGTTTCACAGCACTAATCTTATGTAATGATTATGGAGCAGGGATGCAGGAACAGTGAATCCCAGTTGTACCGCTGTCTATTATGTGTGCCTCAGTTTACTCATCTGTAAAACAATTAGTACAGGTTTATTATGAAGCTGAAAGGAATTAACATACATAATGTACCTAGAACAATAGCTAGGCCAGAGTAAGTGCTAGAGTATTAGTTATTACTGAAATAAGTCCTATTTGCATTAAAACATTCAGTGTGTATGAGTAAAGAGGAAAATATGCAAAGTGTTTTTTTTTATTTTACCTTATAATAAATAATTATTATATCTTAGAATACTTATGTTGTTGAAATACAGGTCCAATCCTTAGGGAAATTGTATTTAAAGCAGAAGATGTCTTAATATTTTAGAGGGCTAACTGTATAAGCAGGCAAAAGGGCAATGCTCAGAAGGTTCCTTACCTCAAAATATTTACTATATCATTATCTAATTTCACCTTTGGACCTGTTTTTTCAGTCTGATAGACTTTTACTTTAATGTTAAAATACATACTCTGTGGGAACAGATATTCTGAAGATCTCTTATCGGCAAAGCTTTACAAGAAAAACTGACATCTGGGCGAGGGTATAAAAGGGATATAGAAAAGAAAGAAACAATTCTGATTATAGTCTTTTTTAAAAAAAGTCTTTTAAGAATAAAAACGTTTAGGGCTTCCCTGGTGGTGCAGTGGTTGAGAGTCCGCCTGCCGATGCAGGGGACGCTGGTTCGTGACCCGGACTGGGAGGATCCCACATGCCGAGGAGCGGCTGGGCCCGTGAGCCATGGCCGCTGAGCCTGCGCGTCCGGAGCCTGTGCTCCGCAACGGGAGAGGCCACAACAGTGAGAGGCCCGCGTACCGCAAAAAACGAATAAAAACGTTTAGAACAGATTTAATCTAATCTTAAAGTAAATGATTGTTTTTTTATATTTATAGAAAAGATTTTCTTAATAATGAATAATATTCATAAAGCATTTTGAAAGTAAGTGGCTGTCTGACAACTGTTCCCAGCCCTCATCCCAGCTTACCCTTTCGGGAGGTGGTGCTAGTAGGCGGTAGGTAGTATGTTTATAGTGTTATGAGAGAAGTAAATAGTGAAATAACAAATAATGAAATTTTTTAATTCCTGACCTGCCTACTCAAAAAAATTTTTTTTAACTTCTTCTTTGTGATCTCTAACTTCTGGGCTTAGGTACTGTCTGGTAGGGAGCAGAAGGAATACTCACATAGTTAATCCCATGAATAATCCTTTGGATTTAGCTGCTTTCCACTTTCCATTTGCCTCCCTCAAAGAAGATGGAATTCATTTATGCGGTAAATATATTGACAGTAGAATGCTGATTTGTAGTCTGTGCCTTCATGGAGTCATCAATGTAGTGGGGAGGATAAGTATTGCTAAGTTGGCAAAAGCTTGCTGACTTAGCAAATAAAAGTGTAATGTACTATAGGATAGTATAACAGGCAAACCTAACCTAGTTAGTGGGAGAGGATTAGAGAAAGCTTAGTGGAAGAAACAAAATTGAGACTGGAATGATTACATTAGTTAGTGAGTGAAGGGATAGGTGATCTTCCATGCAGAGGGAACAACATGTATGAATTTTCTAAATTGGGAAAGAGTGTGGCAATGGCACTTTGGAAGAACTGGATTTTTATTTGAAATGGAGAAGTGAAAATTGCCAATTCTTAACTAACACTTTTTTTTAATATTTTCTCTTTTTAAAAAATTATTTTTTGTCCCTCATGACTTTTAAAGAGGGCTCTTTTTTGTTTTGTTTTGTTAATTTATTTTTGGCTGTGTTGGGTCTTCGTTGCTGCGCGCGGGCTTTCTCTAGTTGCGGTCAGCAGGGGCTACTCTTGGTTGCAGTGCGTGGGCTTCTCATTGCAGTGGCTTCTCTTGTTGTGGAGCATGGGCTCTAGGCACACAGGCTTCAGTAGTTGTGACACATGGCCTCAGTAGTTGTGCCTCACGGGCTCTAGAGTGCAGGCTCAGTAGTTGTGGCACACGGGCTTAGTTGCTCCGCGGCATGTGGGGTCTTCCCAGACCAGGGCTCGAACCCGTGTCCCCTGCCTTGGCAGGCAGATTCTTAACCACTGCACCACCAGGGAAGCCCTAACTAACACATTTTAATGACTCTTTTCTAGGTAATTTCTGGACAGAAGCTCACCCGATTGTTTACATCAAATCACATACTACCAAGTGAATGCTTAAGTTGCCTTGTAGAGCTACTTGAAGACCCAAACATAAGTGCTTCACTGATCTTAAGTATCGTCAGTTTGCTATCTCAACTAGGTAATGTATTAGTTTCTCTTTTTTATTTTTTAGAAGATGTATGAATTTAATATTTTTTTAAAGGGCAGATTTAGTTATAGAATCTTTTGGAGAATGATTCACATTCAAAAGATTTCTTCATTGCAGGACCTCTCCGAACTATTTTGTATTGTGGATCTCTTGAAAAGGGAAAATTATATGCAGGCTTTCTTAAGATTATTAGAACAAAGAATCTGAAGCATATCAAGGGTTCAGTGGTCTACAGAAAAGAATGTACCTTGGGAAATGCGGGCCTATTTTTGAATTAAAAAAATATGCATGTACATAATGTCTGTGTGAGCTACAGCGCTCTGGAAAGTCA
The DNA here is from genome assembly GCF_937001465.1 of Orcinus orca. NCBI lineage: Eukaryota > Metazoa > Chordata > Mammalia > Artiodactyla > Delphinidae > Orcinus > Orcinus orca. Next base: position 93,860,341 of record NC_064563.1, read on the forward strand.
TAGCTAGTGATCAAAACATCATCCTTTTTTGATAGACTACACTGAACTTAGAGCTAAGGCTAAAAATGCAAGTGTTACTTTTTCTGTTTTTCCCTACCTTACCTTTAGTTTTAAAATTTTCATTCAGTGGTTACTTTATTCTTGATTTGTGTTTGGGGGTGGAGAGGAGATATTTCTCTGTGTGATTATAAAATTAATACATGCTTATTTAAAAAAAAAAAAAAACCCAGTGATACAGAAGTGATAACATAGAGCAGCATGTCCAGTAGATGATGAAAATGTTCTATATTTGTGTTGTCCAATATAATAGCCACCCTGGTTAAATTTCTGAATTGGAAGGTGTTTGTAAACAAAATAGCCATATCATATTTGATATTTTTATATAATGGTAAATTTAATATGAAATAAATTTTAAATTATTATTTATAAAAATGATCTATCTTGTGTCATTTTATTTTAACTTACAGCTGTAGACAATGAAACCAGAGACTGTCTTCAGAATACGTACAGCCTGAATAGTGTGCTGGCAGGAGTGGTTTGTCGGAGCAGTACTTGCCACAGTGATTCAGTGTTTTTGCAGGTATGTACACCCACACAGTACTTTCCACTTAATGCTCATTCTTCCTTCCTTATTTTCAGATCAAAATTGATAGTATCTATCGTAAACTGCTGGCTTACAGTGTACTATATGCTGGTATAATACCGCATGATTAGGCACAGTTCTCACCATTAATAAATTTAAAAGCTGGTTGGTCACACATGTACTACTATTTAAGAGTTTCTAAAGAAGAGAATTTTATTCACATCTAGCACTATAATTTAAGAAAAATCCAGATTATGACTATTTTGACAGGCTTATAAATACAGATGTCAGCTATTCATGTTAAAATTGTAATTTGAGTTGGCACCTAGTCTCAATCTATTGAGGAAACATTCTACAAAAACTGAAGCTACAGATTTGGTATTATTTAGCATAGACTCAAAGCTCTTATACCCATAATATTTCTCAACCTAATATGCCATCAGTTGTAAGAAAGAAACATTGCAAGTTAAACTGACATGTAATTTTAAAGATGGTAAAATAAGAAAAATATCTATCTTAGAATTGATAGAATATGTGTTTCAACTTGCATATAAGTTTAAGATGATTAAGTGAGCCAGGTTAATGACAAGATGCTGTTTGAGATAGAATATATAGAAATGTGTGAATCAGGAGATGAACTCTAAGGTCTAATTACTTGTGTGTGTTTACGATCTCATTACTTGTATGTGAAGAGAGAACCTTTTTAAGATATGGAAAAGTTCTTGCTCTAAATGCCTCCTAAAATGCTTACATGCTCAGAATATGCACAGGAGTTCATTCTTTTGAGCACACAAATGTGTTTTTATATGTTTATATTCACTGCTATTTTCTTATTCTCAGTGCATTCAGCTTCTGCAGAGGTTAACATATAACGTCAAAATTTTGCATTCTGGTGCCAATATAGATGAATTAATTACATTCCTGATTGATCATATGTGAGTATGCAACCAAACATGTAAGCAGATAATCTACTGGTTTAACTAAAACCGTGTAATAGTTCTATTTTTCTTAAATAAGTTTTTCCAACTTTTTAAACTGAATGAGGCTGATTCTTATTTATTCCTCTTAGATGATTTCAAGGATCAAGTGGTGTAAAGCAGCTTTAATTTTTATAACAAAAATTTATGAAATGAATTGATTGAGACAGAAAAACTTATTGAAACTGAAAATTATGTTTATATTTAATTTTATTGACCAAAGAATATACTGATAAGATAGCACATGGTTACTCTGACAATTATTTCTATATTTGTATGCTGCAATTGAGTAGGATCATTTAGTTTCAAAACATGAAATAAATGATCAGTACTATTCAAAGCTTGGCAGTCTTCACATGTTAATCAGACTTTTCTTTTCTTAGAAAAAGGAAGGAATTTAAATGTGTAAATGACTATATAATTTTGAGTAATTTATAAGGAACCTAATGTTTTTATCTTTTATTATTTTTCTTGAAACAACAGTCAGTCTTCTGAAGATGAGTTGACAATGCCTTGTCTAGGATTATTGGCAAATCTTTGTCGGCACAATCTTTCTGTTCAAACACACATAAAGACTTTGGTAAGAAGTTTATGAAATGTTTCTCTCTAGTTTTGTGGTGGACTCTATGCTTAAAGAAAATTTTTTTCACCTTTTTCTTAAAAAAAATTTTACAAGAATTCTCCTGTGTTATCCAGCTGACCCATCAAAGTTAACAAAGAATCATATTGACATACAAATAACTTGACGTATTCCAACCTTCATATATGTTTAATTAAGACAAGTTAAGAGTTAATAAAAATGTTAAATACTAAAAGTTTTTCTTCTCCGTAGCACCCCATTATCTGTTATATTGAATAATACAAGAAATGCTAAATTATTTTGTGCTGATAGAAGGGAGACACGGGGCTTCCCTGTTGGCACAGTGGTTGAGACTCCGCCTGCCAATTCAGAGGACACGGGTTCGAGCCCTGGTCTGGGAAGATCCTACATGCTGCAGAGCAGCTAAGCTTGTGCACCACAACTACTGAGCCTGCACTCTAGAGCCCGCGAGCCACAACTACTGAAGCCCACGTGCGTAGAGCCTGTGCACCGCAACAAAGAGTAGCCCCTGCTCACGGCAACTAGAGAAAAAGCCCACGCACGGCAACGAAGACCCAGCACAGCCATAAATAAATAAATAAATAGATAGATAGATAAATAAATTTATTTTTTAAAAAGGGGAGATACGCCGTTGGCAGTTGCATTTACCTCACTCTTGTATTTCCACAAAATCAATTACAGCTCTCCCAGAAATATTTATGAGTAAGTGCCTAACATCACTACCAGTACTCGAGATAAGTGAAGGCACTCAAGTGAGGTTAACTGAACTACTGTTAGAAATATATTAAATCAGGAAAGTTCATTGATTCTTTAAGGTGCTTTGTGAACAGTTCCCTTGCTATGCAATATTCAGTATTACTTGTTTTAAATTAAATAATATCTCATTTGTTCATGTGCTGGATTTTTCTGACCTGGTCTTATTTTGTTGGTGGAGGTTATTTTGAGCCATGGAACTGTTTGAGGAAGGTAAACATTTGCTCATAAACCCATGACTACACACTGCTCTTCACTTAGATTGTACCTGTCTGTACTACTGTAAGCAATATGTAAAAGTATCATCTTACTCACTCCTTGAATGATCTCTTAAGTTGATAATGTTTAATAAAAGTTTACCTACTCTGTGTAAGATATACTTTCTAAAACAAAATGTAAGACTTATAATTTTTTTTATTCTAATTTATTTAAAAATTTTTTTCTTCCTCAGAATAATGTGAAATCTTTTTATCGAACTCTTATAAGCTTCCTGGCCCATAGTAGTTTAACTGTGGTTGTGTTTGCACTTTCAATATTATCCAGTTTGACATTAAACGAAGAGGTTGGGGAAAAGGTAAGTTTTTTTTTTTTTTCTTTTTTGCAATTTACGAAAATAATTCTGAAGTTTATATTCTCTGATACTTTAAAAGTCATTGAGACTCTTTGTTGAGTTTTAGGATGGTCAACTTAAATTTTTTTGTATAATATACTTTTCCTGATTTGTTTTTAAGCTGTTCCATGCTCGAAACATTCATCAGACTTTTCAACTAATATTTAATATTCTCATAAATGGTGATGGCACACTAACTAGAAAGTATTCAGTTGATCTACTGATGGATCTTCTTAAGAATCCTAAAATTGCTGATTATCTTATCAGGTATGGTTCTCTGACAAATTTTAGGACTTTTTTTTAAACCAAGATGTATTTGTAGTAAACAAAGCTGCCTTTTTAGATTTAGTAAACTTGGACTCTACTGATTTGCAATAGACTAAAATCAAAATGTTTTCATGTGCTTTATTCCCATTCTTTTTGCTCTCCTGACTTGAAATGTAAAAGTATAACAAGGGTGTGTGTGTATGTTTCAGTCTTTGTCTTAGGTATATAAGGTTGTGTCATTCTCCAAAATATACATATCTTGATTAATCTGTTTCAAAACTAGTTTTACATCTGAACAGTATGATTTATTTTATATAAAAGTCATTTTTAATGTATCAGTTTCATAATTATCACTTGATGTGTATTTTTATTTTGAACTTAGGTATGAACACTTTTCTTCATGTCTTAATCAAGTATTAGGTCTTCTTAATGGAAAGGATCCTGATTCTTCTTCAAAGGTATATAAAAGCACAGCTTTTCGTTTTAAAGTTTTTAAAAACTATAATGTGCAGAAAAATCTAAGTGCATAGATCTCTGAACCTTTACAAAATGAACACAGCCGTATAACCGGTATCTAGAGCAAGGAACAGAACATTACCGATACTTTGGAACCCTCCTTGTATCTTCATAAACTGGCATAATCCCTTTGGAAAACTGTTTCACGGTGCCTGTTAAACACATGTACAACCTATGACACAGATATTCCACTCCTAGCTATATAGCCAGTAGAGACATTTCACCAAAAGACATGTAGAAAATGTTAAATAGAAAATGAAAGTTTAAAACTGGTACTATTTACAGAGCGGGAAAAGATATGTACAATACATATATTGAACAAAGGACTCTTATCTAAAGTGTATCATTTAAAAATTTGCACCTATAAAGGAGAAAAAACACTGAACCCAAAAGATAACCTGAGCAAAAAAAACCTTGAATTGGTCAATAAATATGAAATGGTTGCTCAACTTTATTAATCTTCAGGGAAATGCAAATTTAAATGGTAATACAATACCAGTACGTACCCACCAGATGGTTAAAATTAAAAATGTGGATAATATCAAGCATAGAGAGAATGTAAAAAATATAAAGAGAGTGTCGCTGTACTCATGGGCCAAAAATTGGTACAGCCATTTATGAAAACGTATTATCTACTAACATCGGACATATGCAACTATGACCAAGCAATTCCACTCTTAAATATTTACCCCAAAGAATTGAATACTTGTGTTCACCAAAAGACATGTACAAAACATAGCAGTACTGTTACCAATAGCCAAGAATTGTAAACAACCTAAATGCCATCAACAGTGGAAATAAACTGTAGTATATTTATACATTGGAATACTATAAGCAATTAGAATGTGTGAAATGCAGCTGCATGCGAAAATATGAATGAATCTCACTAAGATAATGCTAAGCTAAAGAAGCCAGATGTAAGAGTATACACTATAAGATTCTATTTATATATAAAGTTCCATGTGAGTTTTTAATATAAGCTGGCAAGCCGATTGAAAAATTTATACAGAAATGCAAAGATCCAAGAATAGCTAAGGTAAAATTAATCTCTGGTGTCAGAAATCTGATGTGGAGTAGTGGTTGGAGCATTGTCTGGGAGGGGACACAAGGGGACTCTGGAGTTTTAGTGGAATTCTCTTTCTTGACCTAGTTGCTAGTTATACAGGTGTATTCACTTTGAGGAAAACATCTAGCTTTGCAGTAGCAATTGATATGTTTACTTCCCTGTATGTTATACTTACAGAGAAAGTGTAAATGAGAAAGTATTTGCTTGTATGTGCAGAACGTATATCTGGTAAGATAAATAAGAAACTGGTAATATTGTCTGTTGCTTCCAGAGAGTGTAGTTAAAGGTCAGGCTAGTACCTTTGACTTTGGAACCAAAAGAATGTATTATCTATTCAAAAACAAGTACTACAATTTATATTTAAAAGAGAATAAGTCAAAGAGTTTATCATATGTAACATAGTAAATGCTAATGGGCTGCATTCTGTTAAAAGCAGACACTATCAGGTTGATTAAAACACAAATCCCAATTGTATGCCATTTATAAGAAACAGATGAAGAAAGGTAGAAAATAAGTGAGTAGGCAAAGAGGTACCAATAATTTTTTTTAATGATAAGTTGGTAGTAAATGAAATACGGTAGAATTTAACTTAACAGCTAGTAAACAAATTGATGTGGGATGCTATGTAATGGAATAAGGTTCAGTTATGAAGCAAGGAAGAAATGAAGTAGAATAGGGAGGCAGGCTAAGGGGCTGATTGCCACACTGTGTAAACAATATGGAAGTAGCCATCCTTAAGCTTTTAAAGCTATGGGATGCCACTTTTAAATATTATCCTAAAGTATGCTTTATAGCAGTTCTTAAATCTTAGCATGATAGCAGGTATTCTTAATTACTAATTTTATTTTTTCATTTTTGAAGCAACATGTTTGTGCTGAAAAAAAATTAAGTACTGTAGAAGGTATATAAGATTAGTTGAAGTTGCCCTTTCTTCTTTGGCTCTCACAATCCTGTTATTAGAAGTAACTACCATTAACAAATTTATTTGTAACCTGGAACCTAGTGACACATTTTGAAAAATAATACTCGGAAAAATTGGAAGCAATTTTTATTTTATTTTCTTTAAAAATGTATTTCATTTCCAGCTTCATTTTTCGGTTGCTTTGTGCATTCAAGTCTAATGAAATTGACATTTAATGAAGGCTTTATATTGCACAGGTTTTAGAATTACTTCTTGCGTTCTGTTCAGTGACTCAGCTGCGCCATGTGCTTACGCAGATGATATTTGAACAGCCTCCATCTGGCAGCACCATTCTGGGAAGCCGTTCTAAGTGTTTAGAACCTCCTGTAGCTCTACTTCGTTGGTCAAGCCAACCTTTGGATGGATCAGAAAACTGTTCTATTTTAGCACTGGAGTTGTTCAAGGAAATATTTGAGGTACTAGAGTGATTAACAAATTGACTTTTCCACTTTTATGATTCTCAGTGAACAGTTTGTTTTGTAAAATGTTCATAATAAACTTCCAGTTGTTCATACACTTCAGGAAAACTTCTCGATTACTAAACTCCCTACCATTCAGCTACTGAATTCCTTTTTTCTGGCAAGGTCACAAATATTAGCGAGAATTTTGTTGGTTTGTTTTCTCACTAAATAGCATATATACTCCTTTCAGTATAATAAGTAAAGGTATTGACTAAGATTTATATGGGTTGTTGGTGAATGACTGTGCTTCTTTCAGTAGTCACATTCTGTCTCTCCATCTCAGTAGATACTGTCTACTGTCTTTATGGAATGGATATATAGAACATTGGATTAAGTCAGTCAAATAGAGTGGAGCATGCCAGGTACTTAGGATATAGACAGAAATCCTTTCCATAGAGGCCTTTACATTCTGGTAGATTCTACTCTCTAGGTCATTTAGTATTCTGTACTATTCTCCCTGTTTTTTTTGTGATACGCGGGCCTCTCACCGTTGTGGCCTCTCCCGTTGCGGAGCACAGGCTCCGGATGCGCAGGCTCAGCGGCCATGGCTCACAGGCCCAGCCGCTCCGCGGCATGTGGGATCTTCCTGGACCGGGGCACGAACCCGTGTCCCCTGCATCGGCAGGCGGACTCTCAACCACTGCGCCACCAGGGAAGCCCTCTCCCTGTTTTTATACCCATTTTGTCTACCCCAGTGTCTTAGTAGAATGTTTACCCTCTCATGACTGGATCCGGTGCACAAACCAAAATGTTTATGAGTGATTAAATATATTTGTTAAGGATTATGCACAAATTATTGTTTCATGTTGATCTTGACTGTTAACAGTTTTTGCATTTAAAAAGTGCTTTGAGATTCTTGATGGGAATTATTTGTGGTTGTAAAGTATTAAGACCATTGTCTGTTATTGTTACTGTAATTACATTTAGCAAATTCGGGATATTTGTTTTCAGTACATACTTTTAATTTAGAATAATTTTTAAATCACAGATACAGTCCACTTTAATAAGTCTTGTTTGCATTCGATTAACCCAAAACCTTACTGTTCCATTTGAGAAAATAGTCATCATAGCCCTCAAAACTGGATAAAAGGGTAGATTTTAAATCGGAGACACAGGTCAAAGAATTTTTGAAGTAATTACAGTTGACCTTTGAACAACATAGGTTTGAACTGCTTGGGTCCACTTATATGTGGATTTTTTTTCAATAGTAAGTACTACAGTACTACACAATTCAGGAGGTTGGTTGAATCCGTGGATGCAGAACCACAGATACAGAAGGCCAGGGCCAACTAAGTTGTACTGAGACTTTCGACTGCATGGTGGGGTCAGCGTCCCTAACCCTTACGTTGTTCAAGGATCACCTGTATAAGAAATTTAAAGAGTGTTGCAGTTCAGTGATGACCGTTTATGCATTCTGTATTCCATCTCTGTTTTTATTTTTAATCATTGGTGGTGGTTAATTCTCCAGGATGTCATAGATACTGCTAACTGTTCCTCAGCTGACCGTTTTGTGACCCTTCTGCTGCCTACATTCCTTGATCAGCTTCAGTTCACAGAACAAAATCTAGATGAGGCCTTAATAAGGAAAAAATGTGAAAGGATGGTCAAGGCCATTGAAGTTTTGTTAAATATCCTTCAGTATAAACATGGAAACTAACTACTTATTTTTTTAGAATTGTATTTACTGCATTTTTGTCTTTATAATTTTGTCATTTCTCATGCTTGAATCTGTTCAGAATTACTGAACTCAAGTTTAAACTTACAGACCTGATATTCAAGGATGAGTCTCTTAAAAAGTTATCTAGACTTTTTTCCCCTTGTTTTTCTGTGTAAAACTTTTAAGCTAAAGAATATTTCCAGAAATGCTCTTTAAACTTGATCTGTACGTTTTTATCATAATTTGAGATTAGGAGATATATTCTAAAATAACTACCCTGATACTCTCTTTTGATGCAAATTGTTGCCCCTGGATGATGTGTGGTGCCATTCTTTGATGGAGTGTAGCAGAGAAGAAAGAAAGATTGGTAGTTATTATTTTGGCTTAGTTTTTTAGCTTGTGTTTTAAAAATTAACACCTCTATAAATGTTTCAATAAAGATGACATTAACACTTGGTTATAAAAAAGATAACCTTGTATTTCAGAGCAACAAGAATTTGCTCAACTTTTTCCTGCCCTAGAGCAAACTCTGCATCTCTTTAATCTCTTCTCTGAGCTGCTGCTTCTTAATTTTTCTCTTTCTTGATGGCAGTGATTCTCAACTCTGGCTATGTATTAGAATAATGTGGAGAACATTTAAAAATACTCTTGAACATTACTTCCAGCGATTCTGATTTAATTAAAGTAATGTGAAACCCTGGGATGGAGGAGTGTTTGTGATTGACTGTTTAAACTACCCAGGTGATTCTAACGTACAGCCAAAGTTGAAAGCCACTGCTGTAAAAACACATGATTATTTTGCTTGACCTTAGAGATACTATCTGTAAAATATTCAGGCCTTCTCTCATTGAGTGGTACCAAACTTAACCCTTTTTAAATGATAGATATTCAAATTAACTACAGTACAGGAAGAGAAATTGAGGAATAACAAATGAGAAAATAACTTCCCTTATTTCAACAAGTATTTATTGAACCGTTGTGACACCTGTTAATAAAAAGCTAACATCCAGTAGAAAAGCAGATCCTTCCTCTGTTTTACCTTTGAGTCAGAAACTTTTGATGTCAGTCCCATCTCTTGCCACTTGTCAGTCACTTAAATGCTCTGAGCTCTAGTTTCCTAATCTGTCATTGAGCTAATGTAACAATAATTACACCAAATTGCAGGAACAAGAATAATTTGTATGAAATCATCCTAAAAGCTGTAAACAGCTATAAAAATATAAGGGTTTTGTTTTTGAGAATTTTTTGTTTGTGCTCCTTAACAAAACTTACCTCTGTGTGGAGATGATGCTCTAAAAATGCATATTGCAAAAATTCTGACAACTATCAAATGTACCACTCTGATAGAGCAACAATTTACATATGGCAAGATTGATCTGGGGTTTGGAACAAAGGTAGCAGATTCTGAATTGTGGTAAGTATATGAAATACAAATGGCAAAATGGTAATAAAAATCAAAAGATGTAATGATTCTCATTCCTTTTGGAGGGTCATCCTTGGGTATGTTCTGTTAAGCCAAGGTATAACAGAGAATTAAGAAAAATATTTTCATGATGAATTTTTTTTAATTCGTTTAATTCATAGATAACATGCTTCTGAACAGAGGTATTAATATCTGTGATTTATTTTTCATTGTTTAGGTTTGTCTTATTTTAATTTGTTGTGATTCTCTAAGGGTCTTTTATACTTCTGAACATTTTTTTTCTAGAGTTCCTTTTTGACATTGCCTGAGTATTTTTATATTCATTTAACTTTATATTTTGAAGTGAAAAAGCATGAGAACACAGGGATTGTTTTTATTTCAAAGAAATCCATCACTGCTGAAGGTTTCTAATAACAAAGACAACTCTTCTTTAGCATGTAAAGGCTTATGGTTAAATGTGGATTTTCACAGATAGTAATGAGATTATTTTATCCCTTTTCTCCCCCATAAATTAAGTCCATCTAACAAGTCTTTGTTGAGGACCTGCTAAATGCTGAACAGTGATTTGTTCCAATTTCCATGAATGTCAAAACTGTCAATAATTACATTCCTCAAGAACAAGAATTATCTCTTTTTACTTTTTTGTACTCCTTTTCAGTTACAAGGCTGAGAAAAACAGCTTAGTATAATTTATTCAGTAAATATTAGATATTCTTTATTGCCTAAGGTTGCCCTCTATTGTTAATATTTTAGTGACAAGGCTAAGAATTAAATGAATCATGTTGCCAATGCTGCTAGTAATTTCATGCAGAAAGTTGAAGCGTATTGGTATTTGAGATTAGAAAAAGAAACACTGTCTAAACTTAAACTATTAATGCCAGTTTGTTCTCTTTGGATCTTGGGTTATAAGGATGTTGGTCTCTGATATTTTTTCTTCTCTTGAACAATGCTTAATCTTCTTGAGGTATAAGAACAAAGGTTTTGGGTTTTTATTTTCTTTAGATGTATGGACAGAAATAAGCTAAGCAATTTTTGAGTTATTTAAGTTAAATATGACTTATTTTTAAAGCAAACTTGCTGCTGATGTAATTTTGAAAACTCTTGATTTGATGAACAAACTTAAACAGTTGGTTCCTGGTATGGAAGTAAGCTTCTACAAAATCCTTCAGGTGAGTTTAAACTCTTCAAATATTGAAGTTGATTTATATATAAATGTTTCCTATTATATGTTTCTGTTGTAATATTCTTAGTCTTTAGAAGATTAATGTTTTTCTTAGAACTGGCCATTGGAAGGAAGTTTAAAAATTGTTAATTGTCTTACATAATTATAATATTCTCACTACACAGTTATTTTACGTAGTTCCACAGCAATTGAACATAAGTGCTCCTGACTCTAATGTATGGGATGTTCACGGTAGCGGTGCTTCCACAGCCTTTTCCTTTTTTGTGTCATGTTTCCGGTTTCTTCATTTGTTTCTATTGGCATTGTGGTAGGGGGGAGTGGTATTTGTTCTGGGGTGTTTGTTTTTGTTTGGGGTTGATGAGGTAGGGTTTTAAGACAAGAGGGAGACTCCTGGAAGAAACGGACTTGATTGTGAGTGATAATAAAATTAGAGAGGTGTGCAGAAAATAGTTAACTTACAGATTTCAATAATAATAGTAGCTGAATAAGAGCTCTAGGTGTTTACCTTGATATCCACAAAACTTGGCTTTTAACAGATATTTAACAAACATGTGAATTAAGTTACTATAATAACACAGATGTCTCCAGTGCCTGTATAGACAGGATAGAAGCCAAAACTGGATCCTTAGGCAGGGTCTACTTATACACTTTGAGAGCACAGTGCTTAGGAGATGGGGGTTCAGATGCTTACTCCACCATTTCTTAGTCAGTGCAGACTTGAGCAAGTTACTTCACCTCTCTGAGCTCCAGTTTTCTTGACTACAAAGTAGAAATAATGATCCCTGTTGATGGGAGGAGTTATAAAGGGTTACCATGAGGGTTTTGGAGATAAAATCCATCTCTTAATAGTTCTGTGGCATTAGATTATACTTGAGTACCTATAAAACACTTAACATTCTAAAATGTTGATAATTATAAAGATTTATATTTTAATATTTTTCTCTGATTTTATGTCAATAAAAATTTTTTTCAGAATAGATGATTTGAGGCTTAGTACTAGTGTAAAATTTACTGACATGACGGACTTACACTTTAAAGTATAATTGTTACATTCACTAAATTAAAATTTTTTATTGAGTTAATTTGAATTTTACTTTTATTTTTTACTTTAATTTGGAAATGATTAGCCATTTGTTCTTCTAGCCAGTTTTTCTTTTAAATAGTAGCTAGAAAAATAAAACAGTAACTCAAAACATCATTCAATTGTAGGTGATATTTAAATTACTCAAAGTATTTAAGACATGATTTTCATAGGCACAATAAAGCATTCAAAACCTTTGCCAGAGTTTTTTAAGCCAACCTTACTATTGATTGTATAGACAGTTATAACAAGGTAAAGACTAATTAAATACATTCAAACATCAGGTAGAAACACTTTCGAATTTGCCTAGAATTATTTTATGATTTAGGTCTATTTATTCACCTTACTCTTAAAGACCTGACATTATTTATTCTTTCTGCCTTTTATTTTCTGGTTTCTGATTTACTTAGGATCCTCGCCTGATTACTCCCTTGGCTTTTGCTTTAACATCAGACCGTAGAGAACAAGTACAGTCTGGATTGGGAATATTATTGGAAGCTGCTCCACTGCCAGATTTTCCTGCATTAGTGTGAGTTATAGTCATTTGCAGTGTGTCTCTTGTGGTGCTGGAATACCCTGCCATGTTTCTTTAGTAGTCCTGAATATAGATAGATTGGAAAATTCGTGAATTGAAGACTTCATTGTAATAGTAATTTTTCAAGTGAAAAAAGTTTTTCAATTAAAAAAAATTTGATTCCCACAATTAAAAAGGCCAGATGTATACTCACTTAGGGAATAGCTAGATCCATCCAGGTGATTAAATGTATTATCCAGATGCTACGCCTCTCTGTCTCAACACCTCTTTTTAACATAGTAGCTTCTGTACTAAGCTTACATCCTACGAGTTTAGTTTCTCCATATAAAGAGTTTTTCTTTCCCAACCGTTTGAGTGATAAGTCTAAGCATCGCTTTCATTGACCAGATCTGGGTCGTTTACCAAGGAAGGGATTCCTAAAGAAAAAAATCTGTTATTATCAGAAGGTGGGATAATGGCCGGGCAGAATTATCTACTATGTTCATCTATTTTAAACATTAAGAGAATATTTGCAATTAGGTTTGAAAAAAATTCAGATTTTCGGTGCTGTGTGTAAACTAAATGGTTGACAAAATGTCTAGTAGGGTTCTACTTTAATTTTAATAAGTTTAGGTAGTTTATATGAATGAATTTGCAAAAGTGGTTTGAATGAACTGAGACAGTTGTTAAGTGGTAAGACATTCCTGTATGCCAGGGATCAGCAAATTCTAGACAGCAGGCAGGAGCTTATTTTTATAAATAAAATTTTATTGGAACAAAGCCACACCCATTCATTTTCATACTGTCTGTATTGTCTACATCTACATTTATGCTACGACGTTAGGGTTGGGTAGTTGTAACAGAGACTGTGGATCCTCAAACCTAAAATACTTAATTACCTTGTCCTTTAACAAAAAGTTTGCCAACCTCTGCTATTTCTGTTAACTGACTGAGCAAACTCATTTTTCAGAATTAATAATTTAAGTAGTCATAAATTAAGAGATGAAAAACTGTGGAAAACATGACCTAGAGACCATATAATTGAAATTCCTTTCATTTTATCATATTTTTTAACAACTAAATGGATAAATAGAGAGCTTCTCAAGTTACAAGGTAGACGTGTATGAGGCTGCTTTATTTTGTGGTAGTTTGCGTCTTCAACTGTGGTAATCTGACATGAAGCAAAATCCCCCACGCTTCAGAGTAGAAAGCTTCAGCTTGACTGAAAGGTGGAGTTTCACCCTGTGTCTCTGTATGTGCAGCCTTCCTATCATTTCACTATGTCTTTGCCATCCCTCCCTGTCTTGTGTTGTATAATTTTCTCTTTGGACACTATCTCAGATGTCCACTTATGCTGTTTTATTTATGTCCATTTATGCCTATATTTACATTATCTTAGTTTAATAAGGTGCATTTATATACTCGATGGGTAGGTAGGTAGGTGTGTAGGTTGGTTTTTTGGAGTGTGTTTGTTTTATTTAAACATTTAACAAATGTTTAAATAAGGTGAGGGCCAGCTTGTGCCAGGCCTTCTTCTAGGCATTTTGAATATTGCAGTAAATTAGGGGACCTTCTGTCATGAGGTTTACAAAATGTTTCATAATGAGCATGTCACTATGGGTGGAGGGCCCGAGGAAGTGAGTCTGAACTGAGATCTGATGATAAGAAGGAGCCGGTGCTATGCAGATCTAGGGGGAAGAGTGTTCTAGGTAAAGGAACAACTCGTACAAAGGCCCCGAGGGAAGAACAAGATGGGATAAATGGCAGGGGCAGAATGGAAGTCAGGTTGGTGAGAACATACTGACTGAGAAAGGGGAAGGGCAAAGGAAAAAGTAAAGGCTAGGTGATGTTGCCCATGGTTAGAAGGATGTTCTTACCAATACCAGTAACTTTGTATTTAAGTTTTACAAATAATCCACACTCAGAAACTAGTTCTGATGCCTCCAGACCAGAGGTGGAGTTGTCATTATAAAGGGTTATGAGTAGAAAAGAGTTTCCTCTGGCAAATTTAGGATATTTACCCAAATCCTGCTTCATCATAGATTCCAAGATTATTTCAGAAATATTTGAAGACTTACACTCCCCAAAAGACCCATTCTCATTGAGTCCCTAATTCTGTACCAACTCTGCCTTTTGCTATATTTTCATATAATTATTTCTCTTTTTTTGATTCCCATTCAGGCTTGGAGAAAGTATAGCAGCAAACAACACCTATAGACAACAGGAAACAGAACATATGCCCAGAAGAATGCCTTTGCAATCATTGAATCACAGTTTTCCAACATCAGTAAAATGTTTAACTCCTCCACTTTTGAAAGATAGAGTTCCTGGATTGAACATTGAGGAATTAATAGAGAAGCTTCAGTCTGGAGTTGTGGTGAGTGATAAATAGCCATTATAAGTAGGATTCTGCCTGGAACATACCAACTAAATATCAGCCCTTCTTATAACATTTATCTAAACAACTTTAGATGCAGATTTGATCATTGAAACTTTATCTTTTACTATAAAAAGTGGCAGTATTCTGGAAAGTTTGGAAAGAGGAAAAAATCAGTCATAAAATTCCTACATTTTAACATGGCTGTCATCTTCCCTTAGTCCCCCCTAACCAGCTCAGCCTCCCGCCGCCCCGCACCACCCCCGACTTGAATGTACTTTAAATTTCCACGAGAGTATCAGATCTTACCCAGATATTCTTTTGCAATAGCCAGGTTAGTGAAATGGTTGCGACCTGCCTGGTATGACATTAAGTTTCAGTGATTTAGTCTCAGATTAGGCATCTGTATTTTTATTTTGTTGAGCGTTAACAATTTCTGATTTTTTAACTATTAAAACCCAGGTAAAGGATGAGATTAATGATGTGAGAATATCTGACATAATGGATGTATATGAGATGAAACTATCCACATTAGCTGTGAGTACAAGCTTATTTTAATTATGTGTAACAGTTAAGCTTTAAGAGATGTTTTCCAGTAAATGATGAAGATTAATGATATGTTTTCTTACAGTCCAAAGAAAGCAGGCTACAAGATCTCTTGGAAGCAAAAGCTCTGGCCCTTGCACAAGCTGATAGACTGATTGCTCAATATCGCTGTCAAAGAACTCAAGCTGAGACAGAAGTGTGTACAATATAAAGACACATCTGATTAGTAGAAAAATAAATGTAGTAAATAAAACGTACAAAATATTAGTTTTATTTTCATGACTCTGATTGAAGTAAATTGTCCTTAGCATTTAACTAGTATCCCTCTGTCTCGAAACTGTCTCCCCTTTAATTTTGGTTACACAATTATCTTCTGATTTTTTTTTCCTACCCTAATGTATACTCTTTCCTATATCCTTTTTTTCTACTCACCCCTTAAATGTTGAGTTTTCCAGGATTATGTTCTAATCCCTTTTCCCTTATTTAGGTGATTCATGGTTTCCAGTCATTACCAGAATGTTAATGCCCCCAATTTTATATGCTGAGCCCAGATCCTTTTTCTCAGGCACTAAATGTCTCCTGTGTAGCTCCATTTAAATATACATCAAATACTTCAAACTCAGCAGAACCAATACTGAACTCATCACCCTCCCTTTTTAAAAATGTATTGTTTCTTATGTATTCCCTGTACTGTTCTTAAGAGTTTTCCAGACAAGAAACCTGGAAATCACACAGTTTACCTTCTACAATTAGTCATTCACCAAGTTCAGTTGAATTCTACCTTCTGAATAGCTACTTTTTTTTGCATTGTCTTTATTCTTACCACTGTTTGCTGCAGGTCAAATTCCTTTCATTTTTCACATGAATCTCAGCAGAGCCTCTGATTGGTCTTCCTACCTTTCCTTCCTCTCAGCCACCCTCAACATACAAAGGCATCTTTCTTCTGTATTTAGATCTACCTTCCCTTCTTCCTCCACAGTCATCCCTGAGGCAGTACTCTGGTTCCATTGCCCCTGTGCTGAATATCCTTCAGTGTCTCACCGTTTAGCTCTGAAGAGAGTTTAAATTCCTTAGAACTTACTGCATTCTCTGCAGTCAGACATATTAGATTGCTTTGCAGTTTCTGAAACTTGACGTACTCTTCTGTTTTCTGTCCCTGCACTTGCTCTTCTGTGTCTGGAATACCTTTTCCTCTCTTTCTCTAACTTTTAATAATCCTTCAGATGTTAGTTTTAATACCTCCTTTTCCCAGGAAGCTTTCTCTGGTCTTCTCCTTCCCGCACTTCCGGTGGTCCTCCCTCCCTGTGCTGGCTGCCTTGTTTATAGTACTTGTTACACTATGTGAAAATTGTATGACCCCACTTTCACCCTTGATGTTGGGGAGCAGAACTTGTCCTCTACCCCTCTAGACTGGCCTAATGATTAAATTGACAATAAGACAGATTTATTTGGCAAATCTTTTAAATTGTAGAAACTGAGCATATTATGTAAATGATAGTGGAAGAGTCTCTATTCCATTTTCTTTCAGGCACGGACACTTGCCAATATGTTGAGAGAAGTTGAGAGAAAAAATGAAGAGCTTGGTGTGTTGCTGAAGTCACAGGAGGTTGAATCAGAAAGAGCCCAGAGTGATATTGAGCATCTCTTTCAACATAATAGGAAGTTAGAGTCTGTGGCTGAAGAACACGAAGTACTGACAAAATCCTACATGGAACTTCTTCAAAGGTAAATTAATAAAGTAAAAGTTTCTGTGTAAGGTTAGAATCTAGAATGAACACACAGCATTTCTCTTCTGTGTCCCTAAAATCCAATTCTGAGGATTCATATATTCTGATGATACTATAAGGTAAGTAGTTAGCAAGAAACTTATGTCATAGTGCAATGAAGTATTGCTTACTCAAACTCAGTGTCATGGCGGGAAACAGAATACGGGTGTCTCTATTTCTTTCCAGTTGACGCTACTTCTTTCCTTTATTCATAGAGTCATCAGTCATCTGGGATGTTAGCACCTCAAGGATAAGTTTTGTCCGTTTTGTTCACTGAGAAATCCCTAGGGCCTAGAACAGTGCTTGATACATGGTTAGACACTCCATAAATAATTGTCGAATGACCTTAGTTGTCACAATTCATATCAGGTTGAACCATATGAATTGGCCATTTCTGAAGATCAAAAGTGGTTGAATATTAACAGTTGTCATATAATTCAGCCTAATAGCATAGAAATTTGGGTGTTCATGTTTAATTCACCTCTTAATTTGTAGTCAGTATTTCTCTTTGATGTCCTTGAATGTAGTTTACTTATATGTATGACTGTATCTGCAGAATAAATTCTTATAGGTGAACTGCTGGTTTAAAGGGTGAGTGCTTTTAAATTTTTGATTGATTGCCAAATTTCCCTCCAAAAAGGCTATGCCAATTTATATGCCCACCCACTAAAAAAGGATGAGATTGATCGTTTTTCCCTCCCTTGACACTTCTTATCTTTTAAGCCAGTTTTAAAACTTAAGAATTATAAGGAAGACCAGGAACAGTTATATACTTTCTACCAAACAATAAAAATAAAAACACTCTAGTTAACTTGTTTCTTGTTTTTCTTTATACTTTAAGACTGGTTAAGGTTTGAAAAAATGTTCTTCTTTCTGTGGTATTAATGTAGAGATGTAGAAATTTTTATCTTTGCAAGGTCCGTGTGCTTATTTTATTTGCCCATCAATAAAAATGAAGGGTGGAAGATGTACAGCATCTAGAAAATTTGTGAAGACAAGGTGATTTTTAAACAGGATATTTTCCCCCAACAGCTTTTTCTGAAGTCTGATTGTTAGAGGCAGGCCCGATAAAGTGGACTATTTGTGTTAAGTCAGGGTATAAGAGAAAGTA
This sequence comes from Orcinus orca, assembly GCF_937001465.1. Classification (NCBI taxonomy): domain Eukaryota; kingdom Metazoa; phylum Chordata; class Mammalia; order Artiodactyla; family Delphinidae; genus Orcinus; species Orcinus orca. The sequence continues at coordinate 93,878,794 of NC_064563.1, forward strand.
GGCAGTGGTCCAAGAGAAAATGGGCTTTCTAGGACCTGCTTATGTTCCAGACGGTGATTGAGGGGTGGGCCCAGAAGTAAAACTCCAGCTTTGAGGGGCCAAGTGAGTAACAAATAAATGAAGCTGGCTGGGGAAGATCATTTGTAATGGTAGGAATATCTAAAGGCATTCAGATTCAGAATTTTAAAAACTCTGTGTGGGACAAGTAAAACACTTTACTGGCCACATTTGGCCAGTGCCACCAGTTTGTCTTTGTAGTTAGAGGCATGAAAACATTTTATGCTTAAGATAGTTAGGTGTCAAAGTATTACTTTGGAAAGGAATTCTTTTATGTGGTTACCTTGCAGGTAAAAATAAGCAGGACTATAAGATGCAGAGCTATAGAGGCAAGAGAAATTTAGAGTCCTCAACTACTTAATTCATTAATTTGACATTTTTACTTAAACATATATTATGCCCAAGAGGCCAGTGATGAGAGGTGCAAGTTTAATTTTTTTTGAAGATGTCATCCTTTTATAGAAGTTGTTTCAGTTTCTGGACTTAACTATAAAGATAGAGGCATGTATTTTATAGCAAATTATGTAATGCAACATTATCTGTAAATGAAGCTCTTTATCCATAAATATGAAGTTAAAGCCCCACGTTTCTACTTCATAGTAATTTTTACCTCCTCAGTCAGCCAAAACATATCTTTATTATCTTTTAGAGTTAAACTAACTCTGTTTATGTCCCGCTTGTTCATGCAACATTCCTCCTCTTCCCTGCAGTATATGCAATTTGATCAGAAGAAATGGTAAGGAAGACCCTGAGTTTCTTTTCTCCATCATATGTGTTCCTCCATAAAAATATCACCTCATCTCCTTGTCTTTTCAGGAATGAAACTGCTGAGAAGAAGAACAAAGATTTACAGGTCACGTGTGATTCTCTAAATAAACAAATTGAGAGTGTGAAAAAGTTGAATGAGTCACTCAAGCAACAAAATGAAAAGTAAAATCTCTAGTTCTTTATTCTAATTATTTTGGATTTTTCAAAAACAAAATGATTCCCTGTATATAGAACATTGATTTTTATAGATAAAATTAATGGAATTATTGCTTATTGCAGATATAAAGTGCACATTTGGCAGAAGTTAAGGGTGATTACCATTCTTCGGAATTTCCTCTTAAAATACTTGTTGGGGAGAAAAAGAAATGATATGATTCACTGATGTTTTCTTCTGTATTGTTTTATAACTTCAGAACTATTGCCCATCTAATAGAGAAAGAAGAACAGAGAAAAGAAGTACAGAACCAACTGGTAGACAGAGAATGTAAGCTAGCAAGTAAGTAGCTTATTTAACAAATTGTCTATATTTTAACCTATCTTGTGTTGGAAGAAAATCAAAGCATGAGTGGTTTTTAGTTTGCTGTTTCATTATTTTCTACTTCTCTCATTTTTTTAAACCTTAAATCACATCTTAAACAACTCTCCTTTTCTTGCCATAACATTTTACAAAGTAGTTTAGTTAGATTGATCAAATTGAAAAAGCAATACATTTTTTTGAAATCTAGGAGTTATAGGAAATGATTGCCCTTTTTAAAAATAAAGATTTTTTAAAGAATGTAACAGCAGGTGGCAGTGCTAGGTAACTTTTAGTTACTAGCTTCTTAATGGTAGTAGTTCTGAAATGATCCACAAAAACATTTTTGTTCTAACTCACTTGACTTAGAGCACAGACATCTACCTATATAATTTTTCATTGTTTTCTCTTGCCTTTTCTTTTCTAACCCTTAACTCTGAGGATTGTCCTTCCTCTCATTACTGTATATTGTGTTTAGAACAGAGGAAGAGGGAAAGACATGGAGATTTGGCATTTTCTGTAGAATACTGGCATAGGAGAAGAGTTTCATGGTGTTTTTTTATTCATCAAGTACTGTATAACTTTTATTTCTAGCAAGATGTTCTTCTTCTTTCTAGTTGTCTCTTTTTTGCTTTTATATAACATAATAGCTTCTAAACTTTTTCAGGGTAATGTCAGTATAGGACCTTAGAGTACAAAGCTGACTGTTTGTTTGTTTTAAGACCTGGCACAAAAAATAAAAGTACAAGAAGAAAAGATTGAAGTCTTACAAAGAGAAACGGAAGATAAAGAAGAAGCCATTGGTGTCCTTAGAAAAGAGTTAAATAGAACAGATCAAATAAGAAAAGAATTGAGCATTAAGGTAAGAATCTGTTGCATTCTCATTTGCAGTAAAATGAAAAAGTTTTATTTTGTGAAAAAGGTAAATTTGGATAAGTTAATATTCTGTTTCTTTAGTAATTTTGTTTAGAAGATAATATTAGAATCTCAAAGTGATTTGACAATAGGTTTGTTATGAGGGCTCTCACAGTGTGAAAACTTGTACTTCCTAAAATTATTACACATTAATTAAATGTATACTGTGTTACAGCACTTGCTGCTTTAAAGGGGGCAAAGGATACAGAAGGGGGTTCCCAGTTCTTAATGTCACATACAGGTAGCTACCTGTATATATGTATATAGCTGCATCTCTCTACTTATAGGGATGGTGATAATAATAATCGTAGTTCGTATTTGTTTAGAACTTTATAGTTTACAAAGGACTTTTGAAATGTTTTTCTTAATCTTCCTCCCTTTAACAAATATATTAATATATAAGTATTAATAAATATTTTCATCCTACAAATGAAACGGAATCTTGGGTTAAGTTACTTGCTCAGGGTTAGTCACATAGCTAAGTGAAACAGTAGACTTATATATTCTAAGGTCATTGCTCTTTCTACATTATCATGATTGCTTGAGTGCGGTAGCCATGAATAGTGCTTTCTGGACCATCTACCACCAGGAAGATGAGAACAGACCAAGATTTTAAAAAGACTGAACAACTACAGAGCATAAGTGACAGAAGAGGCATAAAATTTAATGCCACATTTACAGATATCCTGGTTCTGCCTTAATGTGTTTATCTTAATAGTAATTCTAAATGATAATATGTAGTATTTTCTGCAAAAGTCCAACTGCTAGCATTGACTTAAAAAGACAAATTGAATGTGTCTCCCCAATTTGTATTATATTGTTTATCAACTATTGATCTTAAACTTACCATATAATTGTTAATTAAAATATAATACATATCGTAATGTATCTTTTGATATGGTTGTCTTACAAATAAAAAGTAAGGACATCTTAAAGCATGTTTCTGTGAAGAGAAAACATGCTAAGTTTGTTTTCTTCAATTTCTCTCCCCCATGCCCCTTTTTTAGGCTTCCTCCCTAGAAGTTCAGAAGGCTCAGTTAGAAGGTCGTTTGGAAGAGAAAGAGTCCCTGGTGAAACTTCAGCAAGAGGAGTTGAACAAACACTCTCATATGATAGCAATGATCCACAGTTTAAGTGGTGGGAAAACAAATCCAGAAACTGTGAATCTCAGTATATAGATATTATGTATTTTTCTACTGGGAAGGTGGGGTAGGAAAGGTAATTTGTGACTCCAAAACAAGAGCAAATTATTATCTAATTATTAATTTAGTAAAGAACCTGATCTGATACATGTTTTTATTTGGTCTTAAAGTTTTACTTCTTGTTTCTGGATTTTATTGCTTAAAGCTTTCTTTGGTTTTTACTTCAGAATATTCTTCTTAGCCTCCATTATTGTTTTTTCTAAGGTGTTTTCTTTTTCCTTAGTTGCTTTCTACTCTCTTCTGCTTGTTTAATTTATTCTCATTTGTGATTAGATTTTTAAAATCAGATGTCAGTGAATTTATTTTTCCTTCTAATTTTATTGAGATATGATTGATACACAGTACTGTATGAGTTTAAGGTATACAACATAATAATTTGACTTACATACATTATGGAATGGTGACCACAGTAGGTTTAGTGAACATCCATCATCTCATAGAAACAACATCAAAGAAATAGAAAAAAAGTTTTTTTCCCTTGTGATGAGAACTCTTAGGATTTATTCCCTTGACAACTTTCATATATGAGGTAAAGAAAGCAGTGTTAATTATCTTTATCATGCTGTACATCTCTAGTACTTTGTCTTATAACTGGAAATGTGTACCTTTTGATCACTTTCACCTGATTCCCCCTTCATCCCCACTGAGTGAATCTAAAATAACTTTATTACTGCATTGAAAATGTAGTAAGATATATGGTATAAGTTCTAAATCTTTAAACATGCAGTGAATATTTGCAGAAATAATGTATAAAAGTTAGAAAATAGGTGATATATTGTGACTATATTGTTTGTCACATAAAAAACTGTAGTAACTTACAGAATTATCAATATTTATGAATTTCTTACAATTTACATACAGGTAATGTGGATTCTACCTTTGCCACATATTCAGAAATTTATTTGTTGTTAATTCTGATGTGAATTTCATTTGATATATTGTCTTTCATTTACATAGTTTTTAATTAGGCTGTTAAATTTTAAAGCATGACTTAAATGTCCTTATTTATGTATTTCTTTGATACAAGGGAATTTTTCAGTACTCTTCATTTGAATCAAATGTTCTGAGTAGTGTTTAAGAAGAGTTTTTATATTAAAAATTTTGGTTGATTTTATTGCTATGCTATTACAACCATTGATTTTACTTGGTATTTTCTTCACTATTTGTATCTCTGTTTGACTTAGGTAACTTAGATTTACTTCTATTTTTCAACCATAGTATATCTGAATTTATATTTAGAGAATATATTTTTATAATTCACTAATTACATTAAATAATATCAAACTGATAGTTCTATATATTTGTATACATTTTGTACAGTTCTGCAAATTTTTTAAAAAACATTGTGTTGTGTAACACATTTTAAATTGCTACTCTTTCCATAAGGGGTACATTCTGTTCCTTTTTGAAACTGCATGCATTTTCAATTTAATATGAAAAATAATGTTGAAATGGATAGATATGACTGAAGAACAAAAGGCCCTGTAAGATAAAAACCAAAAAAATTCTATAAAATAAATACATAAATGAAACAAAGAGTTCTAGGGAAAATCAAGCTAACTTTACAGTTTAGACATCTCAAGACACTGAGCCTAGCCAAGGGCTACCCAGTTGAACTTTTTGTGGTGATGGAAATGATCTGTATCTACACTGTCCAGTACCATAGCCTTTAGCCACATGAGGCTGCTGAGTGCTTAAAATGTGTCTAGTGCAGTGGAATAATTGAATTTTTAATTTTATTTAATTTTAAATTTAATTGCCATCCTACTGGACAGTGCAGATCTAGCCATTCTTGCAAGTATGCATTTGTTTAAGCCACTCAGTTTGCCTATTCTTAATGACCTATATAGGTAGAGACTCCATATGTTTTTCAGCCTTTCTTTAATACAGTAGTTTTAACCTGTTAATCTCTTCTCCCTGAAGAAGAAAAGCCATATTTCAAAGGTGAGTACTAATTGTCATCCACCTTCACTTCTCTTTTTTCATAGTCTTTCTGTCTCTCGTAGCATCTTTCATATTGTTCCTGTTGTGTTGTTTTTCTTAACCTTAGTATGTTGGCTACCTTTTTTTTTTTTTTTTACTTTTTGGTTCTGTGTACCTCAGATCAGAAAAACAAGTGTGCATGTGTAAATGTATTTTTTCTTCTTTTGTAAAAAATTTTATTTTAAGCAAGTTTGAGTCACTACCATTGTCAGAGTTTTACAAATGATTTCTATGTGTGTATTCCCATTTCTTAATGGGGAATACAAAACTAAGTAAATGCATCATTATATTAGAATTGTTCATATTCTCTAAGAATTTTGCTATAAAGAGTTTGAATCCAAGTGTACATTAACACACTTCCTTATACTGTTTAAACTTGCTACTTGAACAAATAGAGTTTCCATGGCTGATTGGAGTTATACTAAACTGTCATCTGTTTAATGTCAGGGCAGGAAAAAAATGCTCATTAAAACTTAATGCTGTGTTGGGGGAAAATTGTCAGATTAGTGCCCTTTTAGTTTTCTTTATTATATGTTGCAAAAACTAGTTATTTATGTTAAGGATATAGTGAGGTTCTATCTTGAGTTAGGACTGTTAGTTAAATGAAAATGTAACTGAATTTCAACTTCTACTTGAGGCTCATTCTTATATGTTATAGATACCTCTAATCAAGGTATAGTCACTGAAATACATAACCCTATTTTACTTTGATATTTTTCTTTTCCTCTTTTCAAATAGTTATGAATCGTATTTACTACTTTGCTTTTGACTTGCCTACTGTTGGATAAAACACATGTCCTGTGTGTGACTTAATTCCCTTGCAGAAATCAGCACACATTTTCTGTAAAGGGCCAGGTAGTAAATATTTTAGGTTTCGTGAGACATACAGTCTCTCTTACAACTACTTAACTCTGCAATTGTAGCATGAAAGTAGCCGTCCACAGTACGTAAATAAATGGGCATGGCTGTGTTCTGATAAAATTCTATTTATAAAAGCAGTGGAAACTTTGCTATTAAATGTTATATCTTACTGATTAATTTGACCCTTTTATCATTAAGAAATGTATCACTTTATCTTTGGTAATCTTTGTCTTCACATCTATTTTATTTGATATTAATAGCCTTTTTATGTTTTCTGTTGGCCAGGTATATCCTTTTTTTTTAATCAACTTTTAACCTGTGTCTTATAAAATGCATGACTTGTAGACAGTATATAATTGGGTCTTGCTTTTTTACCTGTTTTGACAAGTAAGTCCTTAACTTTCACATTCCACTTGGAGTTAATATTGTACTACTTAACATAAAATGTAGAAACCTGACCACTATGTGGATTCTCTTATCCTCATCCTTTATGCTGTGGTTGACATGTATAAGTATATACATTATTGACCCCCAAAACAATGTTGTGGTTTTTGCTTTAAACAAGTATATAGAAATACCCTGGCTTTCAACATCATAATATATTTACCTATCTTCACACAATAAGACACACAAAGTAGTGCCTTCAATGTAGCGTTACTATTTTTCCTTCTGGAAATAATAAATAACTTGTGGGAAGATACCGCAAATATCCTGTTTCTTCCAACTTTTGCCTACTAGTTTTCGTGTCCATTGATGATTCTCACTTGAATCAGTTATTACTCAGATGGTTGCCAAGTGGTTATTTGCTTTTACTTTTTTAATAGGAGACTATTGAACATTTTGTTAATACTATGATATACTGGGCGTAACAGTCTAAATTGCATTATCTGTTACATCATTGACAAAATACAGTGCTTACAGTTTTACAATTAATAGAGTATGTACTTTTTTGTTTGCATATTCCCATAAGCCAAGAATTTTGAGGTTTGCTTTCTGTAATTTGAGAAAATAAATAATATGTATGTTAAGCATATTGAATATTTTTTCAAACCATAGAGCCCTTTTGATATGATCTTCCTTCCCAAGCTCCCTAATTTCACAATTGCTCATTTGGATTATAAGATTCTGTTTGTTTCAGTCACTTGGCCTTGGCTCTCTCAGTGATCTCCAATAAATATTAAATGCATGTTACCTGTAATGATAAATATTTTGAGTTAAGAAACTGATTGTATATTTTTAGCATTCACTGAGTTTACACTCAAGATAATAAATTTTAAAGAAATAATTAAGATGAACAAAAAAATATGACCTATGCCTTTAAAAGGTAGATGGTTTATTTTATTTTTATAATACCGATAATGAGCCTGATAAGTACTTGAAATCGCATGCCTCTGTAATCCATAAGTTGAGAGGAAGCATTGTAAAAATTAAAAAAGCATGGGTTCTTTGAGATGCACATGTCCTATCTGGTCTTCTGAGGAACCCTTATCTCTGCCATCTTTTTAAAGGCAAATTTTAAAAAGATGGTAAAGTAATTTAGAACTTGACTTGTCAAGGATAAATAGAAATCTTAAGTGTCTTTTCTGTAAACACTAGTGAAAAGGGTTTAGCCATCCAGGTAGGTGACCTTGATTTGTTCCATCTGCTAGAAGCCCAATTTGAATCCAACCCCTTGTAACTGATGGCTTTTATGTTGTACCTGACTGAGGGCTGAAATCTTGAATGGGAACTATGAGGCCTCTGTGTTTGTTGTGTGTTCATATGTATCTATATGTGTGTTGTAGGTGTATGATATTGCCAAAAATGAATTCATAAGAGAGGTCTACTTAATTGGCATTAAAAAAAAATTAGGTGCTTATATAAATACTCAAATAAAAAACAATCTGGCCAGAATGAATTTTCAGGTTCATGTCATCTGGAAACTGATATCTGGCATTGAAGGTGTATTAAGCTTGTTGGTTTGATTAATATAGACATGTTTCTAGAGTCATCAACGTTAAACATAATACTTCTGTTATACCTTGGTTTATTAGAGGTCAAATAAGACCTTATTCTATCTGTTACAAATTTGTCAACAAGAAAGGTAACTCAATGTGAAAAAACTTTTAAGAAAAGTAAGATACGTGTTTTTAGTAAAAGAAGTGAGGATGAAAAATACTGAAAAGAGTTATGCATGATTAGGATTTTGTAAGGTTCGATTGAATTTAGTTGGTAAATGGATTTTGTTAGGAATGGGCTAGAACAAGACTGGATTTGGTTTCTCCCTCCGAAGTATTCTTGAAATGCTTCTTTTGACAACAGATTTATGTGAGTTTCTTTGACTTTAAGTGACTTGTGTTTGCTTTTGAGCTCTTTTGTAACTTTGGCTAAGAAATAAGTATTGTCTCACGGTGACCTATGATCCTATTTGACCAAGTGTTTTAAAACTTTTTGAAAAACTTCCCAAATACCAAATTTTAATTGTTTCTTTTGATTTCCAGCTAACTTTGGGGTACTTTAGAGGGCCCCTGAGGTATGTTAAAGAGAAATATTTAACTAGGATTATTTGGTATGTTAAGTTAAATGTAATCAGTTGTAATTCTGTTTTTTATAACCAAGTTTCTTTATCGATTACACTGTAATCAGACGTTTTACCATGCCTTTTAAGTCTTTTGTCATTTATAGATATTTTTGTACTCTGAAGCTGTTACAAAAATTGCTTCATCATCAAGGAGATTCATAGAAGGGCTATGGAAACAGTTTTTCCACACCAAGTTGATGGCTATGCGAGGATTCCAGCCTATACCAACTTAAAACAAGGTTTCCTGCCCCTGGGGCCCCTAGATCAGGCATCCAGAGATTTTTACTCCCTGACAGGTAGGGTCGACGCTCCTACTCAGCCCTGAAGCAGTTACAGAAGACAGACCATCGCCCTTCTGCTTCCCATAAGAATATGGGAGTAAAATCTCTGAGGGGGGAATGAAACAGGAGGAGGCAGGGCAGAACATTTGAAAGAATGATACAGCCCAAGGACACAACATAAACTGATTAGAACCAAATGGATCCAAGATGGCAGACAAGTAGACTTCCACTAGACCTTGAGCCTCAGTATACACTCACATCAGCAAGCTAAATGACACACCCACAGGCACCATGACAGTTCCAAGACTGACCATAAGGATCAAAAAGTAGGCGGTGGCCCAATTCCTGGAAATCCCTGCCCCTTCCTAAAATAGAATACTCCTCCCACTCATTAGCCTATGAAATTACCCACTCCTATAAAAACTGACAACCCCATACCCTGGTGCCTTTCTCACCTGAGAGGGCCCACACTCTGGAGTGTGTTTCTAAATAAATCCACTTCTTAACTAAAAAAAAAAAAGGGTTCCTTTGAATCTGCAATTTACTTTGAAGTTTTATGCAGTCTTACTCTGCTTAGCATTTTGTAGCTAATTGACTTTCTTCCTGTCGTACAAAGAGGCCTATTTTGTTTATGCTTGTGTTTATCTAAGCATTTCAAAAATACCCTAGAGAAAACATAATTATCATCATGAATGAAGAAGTACCTTAATTCTCAGAACCCAGCTTTTTTGCACATTGAGCCACAAATAGCCCTTCATAAAGAAACTAAATGTGAAAAGAAGTATCTTTCATCCCAACTAAATGCACTTTTTTTGTTATCTAATTCCCCAAGGACCCAGCATTCATATGCTTTTTTTATTTTCGGTTTTTTAAAAAATTTATTTTCTTGAAGTATAGTTGATTTACAATGTTGTATTAGTTTCTGGTGTACAGCAAAGTGATTTAGTTATGTATATTTTTCAGATTCTTTTGCATTATAGGTTATTACAAGATACTGAATATAGTTCCCTGTGTTATACAGTAGGACCTTGTTTATCTAGTTTATATATAGTGGTTTGTACCTGTTAATCCCAAACTCCTAATTTATCCCTTCCCACCTTCCCCTTTGGTAACCGTAAGTTTTTCTATGTAAGTCTGTTACTCTTTTGTAAATAAGTCCATTTGTATCATATTTTAGATTCCACATATGATATCATATGATATTTGTCTTTCTTTTACTGACTTCACTTAGTATGATAATCTCTAAGCCATCTATGTTGCTGCAAATGACATTATTTATTTACTTTTTATGGCTGAGTAGTATTCCATTGTGTATGTGTGTGTGTGTGTGTGTGTGTGTGTGTGTGTGTGTACCACATTTTCTTTATCCATTCATCTGTCAAAGGACATTTAGGTTGCTTGGCTATTGTAAAACATTGAGATGCATGTATCTTTTCAAATTAGAGTTTGCTCTGGATATATGTCCAGGGGGAGATTGCTAGATCATAGGATAACTGTTTAGTTCTTTAAGGAACCTCCATACTGTTCTCCATAGTGGCTGCACCAATTTACATTCCCACCAACAGTGTAGGAGGGTTCCTTTTTCTTCACACCCTCTCCAGCGTTTGTTATTTGTGGACTTTTTAATGATGGCCATTCTGACCAGTGTGGGGTGATGGCTCGTAGTTTTGATTTGCATTTCTCTGATAATTAGTGATGTTGAGCATCTTTTCTTGTGCCTGTTAGCTATCTTTATGTCTACTTTATAGAGAAATGCCCATTTAGCTCTTCTGCCTATTTTTTGATTGGATTGTTTGTTTTTTTGTTATTGAGTTATATGAGTTGTTTGTTTAGTTTGGAAATTAAGCCCTTGTTTGGTCACATCATTTGCAAATATTTTTCTCCCATTCTGTGAGTTGTTTTTTTGTTTTGTTCATGGTTTCCTTTGCCGTGCAAAAGCTTATAAGTTTGACTAGGTCCCATTTGTTTATTTTCTGTTTTATTTCTTTTGCCTTACAAGACTGAGCTAAGAAAACATTGGCTACAGTTTATGTCAGTGAATGTTTTGCCTATGTTCTCTTCTACGAGTTTTGTGGTGTCCTATCTTATATTTAAGCCTTTAAGCCATTATGAGTTTATTTTCGTGTATGGTGTGAGGGTGTGTTCTAACTTTATTGATTTACATGCAGCCGTCCAATTTTCCCAACACCACTTACTGAAGAGATTTTGTCTTTTCCCCATTGTATATTCTTGCCTCCTTTGTCAAAAGATTAATTGACCATAGGTGTGTGGGTTTATTTCTGGACTTTCTATTCTGTTGCATTGATCCATGTCTGTGTTTGTGCCAATACCACACTTGTGATTATTGTAACTTTGTAGTATTGTTTGAAGTCTGGGAGGGTTATGCCTTCAGCTTTATTCTTTTTCCTCAGGTTTGCATTGGCAATTCTGGGTCTTTTGTGATTCCATATAAATTTTAGGGTTATTCTAGTTCTGTGAAAAATGTTATAGGTAGTTTGATAGGGATTGCATTAAATCTGTAGATTGCTTTGGGTAGTATGGCCATTTTAAAGATACTAATTCTTCCAACCCAAGAGCATGGGATATCTTTCCATTTCTTTAAATCGTCTTCAGTTTCCTTTATCAATGTATAGTTCTCAGCGTATAAGTCTTTCACCTCCTTGGCCAGACTTCTTTAGTGTAAAGAAACGCAACAGATTTATGTATGTTAATCTTGTATCCTGTTACCTTGATGAATATGTTTATCAGTTCTAGTTTTTGTGTGGAGTCTTTAGGGTTTTCTGTATATAGTATCATGTCATCTGCATATAATGACAGTTTTATCTCTTCCCTTCTAATTTGGATACCACAGAGGGTTTTTTATATGAAGTCTAGCCAGTGCTGAATAAGAGAATGACATTTTCAAAGTCAATAGAGTAGGTTGAGTTACAGTTTCATTATGTTATTAGAAACTAATTTTTCACTAAGTAGCTGAGCATTTGGCAGGGATTTAGTAGTGAACATGATTCTGCCTCTCTGTTAACATTATGTACACACTTATTCCAAGAGTTATATTTCACCTCACTTATCTCAAAGAGCCAAAAGATAACAACGTATTAGAGTAGCCTTATTCTTTTTGCAAACTTCAAATAAAAAAGCTTATGATTAGCCCTTAGAAAAGACAACACTGTTCATGTTCAGTTAAGCAGGGTTTTTCTTTACCCAAAAGTAAAGACTAGTATTAACTACTACAGACTAGTTTCTATAAAGCTCACAGTTAATCAGCATGTTAGAGCTCTGGATTCTTAAAGAACAGTGAGCCCAGGCCTCATGCGTTTCACAAAGATATTTAAACTTTATATTGCATTTTCTGAAAAAAGACCCGATGATTCAAACACAAACTGATATGTGATTAAAAAAACATGTATTATGGGCAGTTTCACTTCTGGGAATTTATCGTAAGGAAATAAGGATGTGCACTAAGATTTAGGTACAGTAATATTCATTACAGCACTGTTTATTGTGGCACAAAATTGGAAGCAATCCATGTATACAGTTAGAGGAGTAAAGTACATTCATTCAATAGAATAATGTGTTGCCTTTCAAAAACAAAGATATTGAAATGTATAAGTACATGGAAAGAGATTCCTGTTGTGTTAAGTGCAAAAAGCAGGACACCAGACTATTTGTAAACAAGGATTCATTTCTCTGCCTATCTTTAGGACATAAATATATATATCTTGTAGGTGCATATAAATAGGTATGTGTACATATACATATTATAAATGATGAAGTGGTTGCCTCTGAGTAATGAAATTGTTTATTTACATTCTAAAATTTTAAAATAAATTTAACTTTTTAAAACCACGTTTCAACACATGAGTTTTATAACCACATCTAAATTTAACTTTTGGCTCTACGTAAAGAAAGTTTCATCAATAAAATGAGGATAATACATACTTCATAGTATTGTTATATTTTTTAAAAAACATAAAGGGCATGGCTTTTAGTAGTTTCTCAATAAGTGTTTATCTAAACCCTTTTGGAAGAATGGAATAGAAACCTTTATTTCCTTTGTCCATGGTTTCTTATTTCTCTGCAAACCTATAGCCAATTATAGAAAGTAAAATTAATGGTAGAGATTCTGCATTTTCAAAAGTAGTGCAGGGTGGTGAGGTTAGTACTAGGAGTTAAATCAATTCAAAGTATTCTTGTCTACACCTAGGGGTAACATTTTATTGACTAAAGTTAGTCTACTTGCTTTCCTACTTAATTTACTTCTATGAGCAGTGTTAAGTAAACATTTTTCTCTTAGAAAGAATTATCCTTCATACTTTAAATCAACATTCTCTTGGGTGTCATAGCCTTCTCCAACTGATGAACATATTTACAAAATTTATTATGAAGTTGCACATTGTTATTTTATTTCCTGGAAGAGAGTACGAGGGAAAGACACAGTTGAGAAAAGTTTGCCAAACTTTAATAACAAAACAATATGTCTAGGATTTGGATCCTGTTATATTCCTAGCTCTTTTGGTAGATTTATGGACGCTAAAAGCAAACAAGCTTTAAAAAGATACTTGGCTACTTAAGCCACATATTTGTAACAGCCTCATTGATTTTCCACTTAATATAGAATTTGCTTATTCTCTGTTAATATTTCTATTTAGAAGTGTCAATTTCATGTTATCCTCTTTTAAAAAGTCCAAAAATGTTTAGGGCCATGTATTCCAAAGTTAAGGTTTATACATTTGTGTTTACAGAGATAATGAAAATATAAAAGTTTAGTTGTAATATCAAGGAAGGGTTAAAGAATATTGGAAATCTATATAGAATCAAGAGGAGAGATACTGTAACATGGTAAGAGATGTTTGAAACTGGCTGTGTAAAAATACCAAGAGAATAAGCAAGGTCACGCTGAACCATTTAGTCTGAGTGGCATTTCACTCAAATACCCTTGAGCTTGAGGTTAGACTGATTGAAGCCATGACTTGAATTGCTGCTGTCTTTGAGCTGCTGATCTCAGAGACTTGAGGTATTGATGTTGTGGATGGATCCAAGTAGTAAAATGTCTCATTTGCTATGACGCCTGCGTGGGTACTTAACTTCTGATCATTCTGCTAATATTTCCAGGGGCTGTGTTTCTTTGTAAGGTTAGTTCAGCGATGATTACATATTAATCAAATGTATTTATGTTCTTTTTGGATCTCTTCCATTCTGTGGACAATAGTAGCACCTTAATTTTAACAACTGTGAGATTCTCTATTTGGGGAAGGGGTGGGTGATAGGAATAGATTATATAAACACATGGTGCAAAATTCAAAATTTAAGAAAAGATACATGAGCTTTTCAGTTTCAGCTTCGACATGTAAAGCTTGGAAGCTGTCTCTTCTACCGTCACAACAAGAAAAAACCGAACAAACTGAAAAATCAATGGCTTTTTTAGATCCTTTGGAGAATTGGGGTCACAGGACTAACCACCACCTCAAAAACAGGAGAGATAAATGAATGCAGAGAATATAGATCGACCTACCTGCAGCAAAAGCATGATGGGAACGCTTAAATAATAACTTTGGTAATTGCGAGAGGCTGTGTGAACTAGCTTGAGAGTTATAAACTTCTGGGAACCATCATGCTTTTACACTTTCCTGAGTTTTACCTCTGGGAGCCCCACCAGGTTCTCACAGAGGAAACTTCCCCATGTTTGGCCTGGAGGAGAGAGAAAGTAACCCTTTTGAAATAAGCCCAGAACATTCTCCATAACAAAGTCCTATCAGACAAGGAAAAAACTGAAGCCTTATCAGGCTTGGAGGAAGGGTAATTACCTAACTCCAGTCCCTTTTAGAACTTCAAGTCTCACCTAAGGGAGAAAAAATGCTGAGAAGCACTTGTAAAGGTTACAGCCCAGGGACACAGGACCACTCAATGAGAGTGGTCATCACTACTGATCTCATTAATATGAAAAGGATAGTAAAGGAATATTATGAGCATCTATCTGTCTACAAATTTAATGACTTAGATGAAATGGACCAATTTTGTGAGAGAGACAAGCTACTAAAATTCACACAAGAAGAAATGGATACTCTGAATAGGACTGTATCTATTAAATCAATAATTACTAACCTTCCAAAACAGCATCAGGCCAAGGTGGTTTCACTGGTGAATTCTACCAAATATTTGAGAGAAATGATACAATTTTTCTACAATCTCTTCCAGAAAATAGAAGCATATCATTCTGTGAGGCCATCATTACCCTAATACCAAAACCAGACAAACATTACAAGAAGACCAATATCTCATGAACCAAAGATATAGTCATACCTTGGAGATATTGCAGATTCAGTTCCAGACCACTGCTAATAAAGAAAAGATCTCAATAAAGTGAGTCACAAATTTTTTGGCTTCCCAGTACATGTAAAAGTTATGTTTATACTGTAGTCTATTATGCATGCAATGGCATATGTCTTAAAAAATGTACATCATTTAAAAATCCAAACCGAAAAACAATTACAATAGTAACATCAAACATCACCAAAACAAACATAATGATGGAAAAGTTTGAAATATTATGAGAATTATCAAGATGTGATACACAAAGTGAACAAATGCTGTTGGAAAATAACACTGATACGCTTGCTCAACGCAGGGTTGCCGCAAACCTTCAATTTGTAAAACATGCAGCATGTGGGAAGCGCAGTAAAGTGAAACACAAGAAAATGAGGTATGCCTGTACAAAAATCCTCAACAAAAATTAGCAAATTGAATCCAACGTTTGAAAAGAATTATAAGCCACAACCAAGATGATTTAATAAGTAAACTGTTACATCCATACAATGGAGTATTATTCAGCAATAGAAAGAAAGGAGCTATCATGCCATGAAAAGACATGGAGGAAACTTAAATGCATATTGCTAAGTGAAAGGAGTCAGTCTGAAAAGCCTACATACTGTATCATTCTCTAAAAATTAATAAACAGGAATCTCAATTAAAATAAAGTCAGGAGGCCAGAAGGGGGAGCTCTTACACCCTACAACAATAGCAGAGCCAACAGGAAAAAGAAAGACTTCCTCTTGTTTCCTGGCAACGACTCAACCAATGAAAAGCCATGGACTCTTTGTTTACTATAGCCTTCCCAAGTCCCTTTTCCCCTCTATAAAAGAGTTCTTCCCTTACTGTGTGAGGAATTGGCACTTGGCTCACTAATGTTGCAAACCCTAAACTGCAATTCTTTGTTGATCCGAATAAACCAATTTTTGCTGGAGAAACAACTAGCAGTTTGTTTTAGATCAACAATTCTAACCACATGACATTCTGGAAAAGTAAAACCTAGCAACAGTAAAAACGGGTTGCCAGAGGTGGGGGTGAGAATAGCAGGAAGGATGGCTAAGTAGGTGGAGCTTAGGGTTTTTTTAGGGCAATGAAACTATTTTGTATGATACTGTAATAGTGGGTACATGACGTTCATTTGTCAAAATCCATGGAACTCTGCAACACAAAGAGTGAACTTTAATGTAAACTGTAAACTATGGTTAATATATCAGTATTGGGGCATCAGTTGTAATAAATATATCAGACTAATGCAAGGTGTAAATAATAGGGGTCCCAAGAAGTGGGTAAGTAATAAAAGTATATTATTTTTAAATGTTAAGAAAAGATACATGATAATTATTCCCTTTTACTCCTCTCTCTTAGCCATCTAGTTCTCCACAGAATCACTCACTAGTTACTGGTTTCTTTATATAGTCTTAAATAGAGGTATAATACATATGAACATGTATATGCATATACATGTTTTTTGTGGGTTACAGAAATGAAAACATTCTATACATATTGTTCTATACCTTCCCTTTCTCAACACACAATATGTAGGAAAATGTTCCAGGGTATCAGCATGCGTAGAACTTCTTGATCATTTTTGACAATTTCATAATATTCCACTGATAGATATGCCATCATTATTCAACTCATATTAATGAATACAAATTATTTTTCATCTTTTGCTATAATGAAGACTCTGCAATTAATATCTTTATATGAATGTCATTTGAAGTAGGATTACTTAGTCTAAATATATGTGCATTTCAGAATATCCCACCAGCAATGTTTGTTTCCCCACATCCTCATCATTTTATTGTAAGCAAACAGTATCACTTATTATGGTGTTAAACTTTTCATGGCTCTTGTACATGTAACAATTACTTTTCTTCTGTTTCCTTTTCTGTAAATTGCTTAACCCCTTTCCAGTTTTTTCTCTTGGGTCATCCATTATTTTCTTATTGGATTGCAGACAGTCTTTAGTAAGTAAATTTTCTAATTACCTATGATAAAAGTTGCAAATATTTTCCCCAGTTAGTTGACTGACTTTTGACTTTGTTTATGGTGTATTTTTCTATGAAGATTTTTTAAATTTTTAATCTTGTCTAATTTTTCTATTGCAGCTTGATAATGTTTTAATATTTTATAGAACTGATCTCTCCTCATTTTTTATTTAAGAATTCTCCTGAATATACTTGTTCATTTATTTTTTCCGCATTATTTTAGAATCATCTTGTCTAGTTAAAAAAAGTTTGACATTTGTATTTGAATAATGTTAGATTCATAGATTATTTAGAATTAACATCTCTATAATGTTAAATCAACTTTTCTTAACATGATATGCCTTTCCATGGATTCAAGTCTTTTATGACCTTCAATAATATTTTATATGTATATAGTTTTTATAGGTTGTTAAATTTAATCTTTTCGCCATCTTTTTATCTACTATATTTTCTGATTTAATATATATGTGTACACATATATACATGAAAGCTATTGATTTCTATAAGCAGTTTCATATTTTGTACCCAAACTATTACTGAATTTACCTGAAAGAATCCAAGAGAACCACCTACAGTATGATGTTAACATTTCACCATTAAGTATGATTGATTTCTTTTTTAAGAAATGCTTTATGGGATTTTAAAGCTTTCTATTTTTAGTTTAAAAGAATTTAAAATTTTTAACAAATGCTTTCCCTGCAAAGGATGTAAGTAGGATGGGCTCCTCTATTCCCATTGATGCAGCAGAATTGGAGCTTCCTGCTCCATCAAGCTTAGGCTCTGCTAGATTTGAGTTTTTGTTTCCCAGAGTAAAATTCTTTCATCAAGGGGTACAACAAATGTTCTTTTTTTTTTTTTTGCTTATGTAAATTATTTTTATTATAATGTTTGGTAAAAATATATCAATATAATCTTGGTATAAATGCCTTATGCTTATATAGCTATAAAACCAAAACATATAAACAAATTCAATATAAATAAAGTCAAATAAGCTTCACTTGAACAATATTTGATGTGACACTTGATGTCATTTTGTTGAAATTAAGACCCTACCTGAAATGTGAATCGGTATGATATAGATTCTTTGGAGTTCAGTGATCCATCTCACAGCTCTTGACTGCCCATTGGGGAAGATGCCTGACCTTGGGGAGGGGGGACAACAAATGTTCTATTAAACTGGACTTTGAGACCAACACCTGGCTCTTTGAGTTTCTAATGCCCAGTGAACCACCAGGAAAAGAAGGGGTTACTGTACTGGCTGAGATGAATGATCCTGCACAATACACAATGGAGGACAAGGTCTGGAACACAGGAGAGTCTCTGAGGGGCCTCTTAGTACTCCTATGTCTGTGAGAAAATTAATAGAAAACTTCATCAATTGCTAATGATTCCAGACTTTTAGGAATGACAGTTTGCATCACCCCAGTAGGCAACAGCCTAAGACCTGAAGTGTTTGCTAAGAGCAAAGAGATATGGAATGGATAGTGCTAGAAGGAAGATAGAAATACCAGCAGTAACCACATGTTCAGTTATAAAAACAGGGCCTGTAGTAGTTATGAGTATTTCATCCCAACTTTGAAGTGAATGTGTGTATTCTTTTCTTTCCATTTCAGTTCTTTTTCTTTGCTCTCCCCCCACCTTCTCTTCCCCTGTTATCTAACCTAAGATGTGTTAATAATGGTTAACCTTATGGCCTGGTATTTAGGTTACAGGATATCAGAGGGGTAGTGTGATGCAACCCAATGAGGAATGGACATCTCCAGTGACTGAGGTGGTGTGGAACTCTATGTCCTCTGGGGAGAGGGTAAGTTTTGATTTGTACAGGGATAGATGAATCATTTTAAGTGGAAGCATAATTTTTCTACTGTCTTTATTTGTAAGTTAAGTGTGGCTGGAAGTAAATATATCAGAACCTGTTTTTAAGGTTTATGATTAGAGTGAGTCAATAGAGAAACTGCATAAGATTTGGAAGACAGAGACAAAGCAGCTGCCATTACTTTCTGAAGGTTTCCATGGTTAGGTGTGGTGAGCGAAAGACGCAGAGACAGCAAGAGATCCAGGTTACCTTCACACTCTCTCCTCTGGATGCAACTCTTCCTCCCACCTGCCAGTCCTACTGAGCCACAGCACCCCAGGCTGACCACCGTCCATGGGGGCAGCAGCTTTCTGTAGATGTCACCAGCTTTCCTTCACAGTCTCCCCTGGCAGCTGCCTAGATTCTCTTTCAAGCTCCCAACTTGCTTCAGTGCTTCAGGGGGCTGGCTAGGAGATTGTCTCTGATCCACCAGCTTCCCTTTGGAGGAGGGTCATCTTCTTCCACAATTGTTCTTCTTATTCCTACAATAACCCTTTATTCCATAATACCCATAGTAGTTCTGCTCTCCTGATGGAACCCTGACTATCACACTCATATTCCTTTCTACCTTCAGAAATTACTATCTCTGATCCTTCCAACATTTACATTTGAGTTTATTCGATATTATTAATGTATTCCTCATAGGTTGTAGGTTTCAGAGCTAAGCAAGCCAGCCTCCCTCCTATCCCAATTGAAATTTTCCCATTCAGTCACCAGGGACAAAGCAGTAACCCTCTCCCCACTCTGAGGAGGGCTGTCCAGTGTGTACCACAACAGAGAAGTCACTGAAGAGGAGAATACACTTCACTTATGGACAGAAAGTCCCAAGAGAAAGAGAGGTGGACCTGCATTGTCTGTGTTTCTCCAGAATGATGTAGTCATGGATGTCATGCTCTCCCAAGTTTCACCAGGCAGATAAGTTACTCCTCCCAGGAAGAGCAAGTGATGATCTCTGAGGAACCCCACAAGTGTAGATTCTAATGTGGTCCAGTCTTTGGGTGTAGGGGACAGCACCTCACTGGAAATGGGGACCTGAGACTTGGGGTTCCACCTTGACACATTTCACTTGCCCTTCTGTCACTGCAGCTTAAAGATCCTTCTTGTAAATATTTACTTTAGTTATGGCTACCTGGACTGACATTTCCTATTTATAATTCTATAGACTGACTTATTACTCATGTCAACCCCTTCTTGCCTGTATGAGTTCTTTCTTAAAGAACCGTAAATTCTACCATATGGGAAAACATAATTCTATACTTGCTTTCCCATTATCCCGTGATGCTAGGGATTATCGCTGTTCTGGCCAGTGAGCCATAGAAATCTGCAAAGTGGAGTGTTGTTCTTGAAAACCTGTTTTCCTAATAAAAGGTGATAGACACAGGTATCACCAACCCTCTGTCCTTCTTCCTGTCTTGCACATGCAAGTATCTTCTAATGCTATTTGTTGAGACAACAAAAACAACAAAGGAAACGTCATTATGCATATAAATAACCCTCACCAATTATTCTGAACTGGGAAGGGGAGGGTCTTGGCTACAGGATACTTATGTCAGATTTGGATGCTTTCTGCCTGTCTGTCATTAATTATAAGGCTATCAAATAATAAGTCTGATCATTAATATTTTTTTCTCAACATGGTTACCTTAGTTACAAAAAAAAAAAATTTAGTACCTTTTTCCTGGGCTCTCACGTTGTTAGTACCTTAGCAGTTCTCAAATGTGAGTGTACATCAAGAACACCTGGATGGTTTGTTAAAATACAGATTTCTGGGCTTCTCTGATGGCGCAGTGGTTGAGAGTCCACCTGCCGATGCAGGGGATACGGGTTCATGCCCCGGTCTGGGAAGATCCCACATGCCGCGCAGCGGCTGGGCCCGTGAGCCATGGCCTCTGAGCCTACGCGTCCGGAGCCTGTGCTCCGCAACAGGAGAGGCCACAACAGTGAGAGGCCCACGTACCGCAAAAAAAAAAAATACAGAGTTCTGGGACCCATGAAACCCATCCCCAGTTTCTGATTCAGTAGGTCTGGAATGGGTCTAAGAATTTCCATTTCTAATATGTTCCCAGGTGATGGTAATGGTACTGATCTGGCGACCACGCTTTGAAATTTGCTCTTTTACAGTATCAATGCTGTGTTGTCTTTTTCCACACTTATTTTGGGATAATAGACCCCAGATGATGTCAGATTCTGTGAGCAGGCGTATTATGTTAAATTTTGATAAAGTAGAAGTGCTGAAGTGACTCAAATGCAAAAAACACATTATCAAAAGTTGCCTTCTCAAAAAGAAAATAGTTTTCTTCTCATCTCTTTAATGATTTCTTGTACAAATCTCTTTAAATTTTAGGAACAATATGTAAAAAGAATAATTAATAATCAGTATTTCTTAACACATGAATTTTTAACAAAAATTAAGTGAGAAAGTTAAATCACTTTCTGGTTTGATAATAATTGAATACTTTTTTTGAGTGGGGGGGAACTAATGGAAGACCACATGATTTTAATTTAGTTTTGGATGTCATTGGTTTAATAGCATTTTTATCAAGCATCCTTCTAAGGATAAACCTATTGGAAGATAATGTATTATCAAATAGACTGGTCTAATTTTCTATTTGCAAGTTAAATGAATTAATACACCTGACATTTGCTTTATCTTCATATGCAACTGGAATTTTCTGATGTATGCTTTGATGATTACTATCATTCAGCTTTCTTAAAGAACCTAGGCATCTCATTAGTATTCTCTTACTGAGCAGTGTGATCATTTGTGCAGCAGCTGGAGAAGGATCATATATTTCACTGGACTCCTTGGATTAATGGCAAGAAATGCTCTGGTAGTAACCCATGAATAAAAAACAGGAACCTTTCAAAAAGCTTCTCATATTAATGAGCTTATCTTTTTCAGAGTAAGTGATTTTTTTTTAATGCTTATAATAAAGATCTACTTGGCTCTCTATCTAGTATTTCTCTACCACCAAATCTAGGAAGGCATGGTCTCTCTCCATCTATAGTTTCAGCCCCACCCAACAATTTGAGGTCAGTTCTGGCTTTGATCGAGAACCATTTTAAAAACCCTGCAGGATGAAGCTCTAGCTCTAATCAGGTGTCTAGATTCCACTACGCAGGCTTTAATCTTTTAATTAAATCCTACTTAAAATGAAGTTCTAATAAGTGGATTCCTAACCTGCCACCTGTGTTCTGGTTTCCTATACAGAACCCTAACTCCTTCATGACTGGGGCCTTGTCTACTGTCCAGGTCTTCCAAGAAGTACAACCTGACTCTCTCCCATAATATGACTCCCTGCCCTATGCTGTAAGGAATCAAGTGTATCTGCCACTGGACGATCAGATCATCATAACCAACACCTGTGTAGGGCCTTACCTTTGACAAACCACTCTTATTTTTTATACATTCTCTTCTTTGATCATCAGAAATGTTCAGGTGAGCCTGGTGATAGTACTTCAGTTTAATTTAATTACAGAGACTCTAAGGCTCAGAAGGATTAAATAAATTGCCCTGGGTCCCTGAGCTAGTAAGTAATCAACAATGATATGCAGTTGGGTTCTCTGAACGTAAACTCAGTACTGTTTTGAAACCAGCAGAATGCATCTCAGGACTTGGTAGAGTGTAGGTTTTTCTGTCTTGGCACAGAAAGAATTCAGCGAGAGGCAGAGTGACAGGTAAGGAAAGAATTTATTAGTATAAGACACTTGTGAGAGATACAAGCGGGAGGGCAAGGGAGTGCCACCCCCAGAACTTAGTGGGCTACAGTTTTCTAATCAAAGGAAAAGTGGAGGGGGTAGAAGACCACCTTCTTCCTCATTCTTGAGTAGACATCAAGCTTCCTTCATCAGCTTCTCCTCCCCCTCCATGTCGGGCAGGGGAGTTTTCTTGTCCCTACATGGTCAAACTGGGACTGTCATGGCACAGTGGAAATGAGCAAAAAGGTTGTAACATATACTAAAATATGGTAAATCATCTCAGGTTTCAGTATAATGTCACCTTTTCCTTAGATTTTTGTTTTTAGCGCACACAGAGAAGCATGTCCGAGGAATCATTAAGTTACTGACCTCACTGGGCAGGATGTGGATCTCATTTCACCATTGTTTTATTGTTTTGAGACATGTCTCATGCTTCTGTTGCAGTTTTGTTGCTAAGCAAGCTTGCTAGGTTTTGTGGTTAAGCAAACCTGCTTTCTTGAGTGATCATTAACTTACAGGCGTTTCCCAAACTTTTTTATACTTACAATCCCCTAGTGGGATTAACTATTTAATCTCCTACTTTGGCCTTTACTCTGTCCCTATCAGTTTTTCTTAACCCTCCTCATGTACCAGACTTCTCTGAAATTCTGGCCGTTACTTCTGCCTGAACTTCTTTCTCATGCCTGCCGTTGGGACCTTCTCTAGGGTATCCTGTTCTCCAGATGAAACAGTCTTGCCCATTTTGCCTGTCCTGCTCAAAACTCATGAGAAGGAAAAAAAAAAAAAGACTCTGAAATGTTTTATTGTTTTGCTACACCTGAGTTGAATTAAAGCACAGTCGCAAAAGATCTATAGAGACTAGGAAGAACAAATCAGCCAAAACAAAATTTTGTCTCATACATAAGTTTCCCTTCCTTTTGATTGCTCCCTTGAAATTGCTTATTCTAAGGTGAGGGAGGAGCTCCCTATCAAATCTGAGTTATTTTTCAGTTTTCATGTCTTCGCCTCTATGGCATCAGGAATTCCTTCTCTGTGATACAGTCTTTTTATTTCTTTGGTCACATCTCAAGTCCACATCCTTGGGGAAGGAGTGTAGAAGAGTTGGGAGAAGGGGGTTGAGGACTGGGAAGCAGAATATCTAAATGCAATTCCTGACACCAGCTTGTTGATTTAGGTGAATTGCCTAACTTCTCTGGGCAGGGTGGGAATGGCCAAGGGTGCTGGCATCTGGAGAGAGACTCGCTATCAGCCTAAGGCAGATCAGGCCCTGTGCAGTGTCCCACCACACCTTCCTCTCAGTAAAATGGAGGTAATATTTGCTTCCCTTACATTCCTTCCATCTGAGACTCACTTAACTTTTTTTGTAAATAAAATGCCCTGTAATTGAGAAAATTAATATTACTACTTTGTTTTTACATCATTTTATATTTTCCAAGTGTTTTTGCATGTTTCTTTACACTTATAAACTTGAAACTTAGAGACGTTAAGTAATTATTCCAAGGGTGCAAAATTAGAGCAGAAAGCAGAATCAAATTGCCTGTATTCTTATCCTCACTTTCCTCCACACACACGGTTATTATTACCTTGACCCTGGATTACAATCACGTGGAGCTTTGCTCTATTCATTCCCTCCTTTATTTCTACAAGCAGTAACTAGAGACCACTTCCACAAAAATACTTGTTATGGGTCTCTATTCTATGCAGTGTGTCTGACTGTGCATAGTGCTTTGAGATACCAAAATCTACCTGAGTAAGGGAAGTCTTTTGCACTTAATAAATGCTTGAAAGAATTAGAGGTGGAAAAAAAGAACTGGAGAAGAGAGAAATGCTGGCTGCCTGATGATCATGGGCTCCGCTGCTGAATATAAGAGCTACTAGGCACATGCAGCTACTAAGCACTTGAAATGTGACTCGTCTAAACTGAGTTGTGTTATAAGGGTGAAATACACACTAGATTAATGTGTGTATCTTCATATTAAAACAATGTAAAATTTCTCAATCATTTTTAGATTGTCCACATATTTTGGATATATGGATTTAAATAAAACATTACCTGTTTAATAAAATTAAATTCACCTGTTTATCTTCACGTGTTTTTTTGTTTGTTTTTTGTGTTTTTTTGTTTGTTTTGTTTTGTTGTGCGGTTCACGGGCCTCTCACAGTTGTGGCCTCTCCCGTTGCAGAGCACAGGTTCCGGACGCACAGGCTCAGCGGCCATGGCTCACTGGCCCAGCCGCTCCGCGGCACGTGGGATCCTCCCGGACTAGGGCACGAACCCGTGTCCCCTGCATCGGCAGGTGGACTCTCAACCACTGCGCCACCAGGCAAGCCCTATCCTCACCTTTTTTAATGTGACTACTAGAAAATTTAAAATTATTCACGTGGCTTGAGTTCCATTGCTATTAGACAGCACTGCTTTTAGTCATTAATTCACCACCTTCCATTTCCTAAGTTGCTTCTTTCCTTCTCAGTGTCTTTTGTGCATAAAACTTCTGCTTAAATCCATGTCTCTTCCTTCATAACTTGGCTTGTCACAAAGTTTGACCCCAGTCAATTAACCAGCCTATACTTAAAACCAAGTACCCTTACAATATTAACCTTCGTACACCATATGAATTATTCTATTTCTTATTTCTAAAAAGAAGACCCAGTTTTCATGAAATTTCAAAGATAATGCCTTTTTTTTTTTGACATTGTTCCAGGATACCTAGTGTAGCTCTGAGTTTATCAAAATGGGCTTGAATGCTATCCTGCAGACTTCTGAAGTCATCAGCCTAAGAGACAGCCCCACTGATCCTTCCCTTCAAATGGACAAACTGCCAGGCACACTAGGTGGCCTTAATAACAAAATGTAAGCTAAAAATAAATAAATAAAATAACAAACCATTCCCTACCTCTATTTTCACCTCTATTCTTTTAGGCCAAAATATCATTTCCCTGCTATATTATTACAGTTATCTCCTGCCTAAATTCTTTGCTCCTAGTTTCCCCGTCAATTCCATCCTGAATCTCACTATCAATTCAATCTTCCTAAAATATTTTCATTTCATTATTTTCATGTCAAATTTTGCTGAAAAGTCTTTAATGGCTTCCGATAGCCCGGAGCAATAATTCTCAAACTGGGCTTCACTGAAACACATGATTTAGCTCATTAGCATTAACATTTCTTGACCAGAGCAATGATTTCTTGCTCTACATATCATGTTCAATATTTCTACTAGTTTCTTGAATATATGGAATACAGTTTGGTAACTGTTTCAATGTTCTTATCTACTAATTCTATCATCCATGTCATTTCTAGGTCAGTTTTGATTGATTTTTTTGTTCTCATTTTAAGCTGTATTTTCCTGCTTCTTTTAATGCCTGGTAATTTTTTAACTGGATGCCAGAATTTTAGTTTATTGGGTGTTGGACATATTTGTATTCCTCTAAATATTTTTGAGCTTTTTTTCTGGTATGCAGTTGAGTTACTTGGAAACTGACCCTTTCAATTCAGATTTTGAAGCTTTATAGGAAGTACTAGCACAGTGCTTAGTCTTGGGCAAATTTTCCCTGCTATTGAGGCAAAACTTTTTTGAATATTCTTCCTGATTTCCCATGAAGTATGAGATTTTCCACTCTGACTTGGGGAAACAGGAACTATTTCTGGTGGACTCTGACAATCCTCCTCTGGTCCTTTAGGGTGGTTCTTTCTTCACAGGAATGTACTGATCACTACTCAGCTGAGGACTTGGGGAAGATCCTCTGAAGGTACCCAGAACTCCCTCTCTGAGCAGCTCTCTCCTTTCCAATGCTCCGTTCTATGAACCCTAGCCACCCTGGTCACTTCAGACTCCCAGGTCCATCTCCTTAACTCAGGGAGATGGCTGAAAACTCCCTATGCCCTGGCCTGGCAACTCTCCAAGCAGTCACCTGGGGCTGTCATGGGGCTCACCTTGTCTGTTTCATCTCTAAAGGATCATTGCCCTTCCTTGCTTGTTGAATAATGACTAGTAAACCATTGTATCACATCTCCTGTGAATATTTTTAGCTGTTTTAGGTAAGAGGGTAAATCTACTCCGTCTCCCCATCTTGCTAAATACAGAAGTTTCAGTCAAGATGCTTACATTGTAGTTAGTTTGAAAAATGTATTTGGCCTTTAAAAGAATATTTTTAAAATCTAGAGTAAAATCTAAACTCCTTAGCCAGATAGCCAAAGCCCTCCACAATCTGCCCTCAGTCTGAATTTCAAGTGTATTGTCATGTTGCAGGCAGAATGACTAAATACAGCTTGTATGTCTCCACCTCTTTATCCACAGGTCTTCCCATGCTGTCACTGCAACACCATCTTCCTTGCTACCTTCCTCTTACCTGATCCTCTATTTTGGTCTAATAATTTTAGTTGCATTTACCTCATCTTACCGATATGATCATGTGCTCTTTTAAGATGGGAACTGTGTCTGATATTTTTATATTTTTCCCAAAAGCTTAGCACCAAGACTGGGCAGTGAGTGGATATTCAACATATGTTTGTAATCTGTCTAAGAAAATGTTGAATAGCCTGACAGCAGGAGCCTGGAGTTTTATTCTTGCTAGTCTTAATTTGCAGCACACAAATTACTATATGACAGAATAAAAATAGGCTATGATGTAACTTCTGAGTAATCATGAGATGACATTATAAGTGTAATCAGCCTACTTTTAAAAAATCCAGACAGATGGTGAAACATTCCATGTGATTTTATTCTGTGTGCTCTGTGTCCAATCCAGCAACACACAACTTCTCACTTTCCTTTTCTCAGACACCAAGGGTCGTGGTGCTGAAATTTTCCAGCACTCCAGGTCTGTTCTCTGTACCTGGTAGGACGGAGTATGTCATGTCACCTGCTCTCTTTCCACTGACACCAAAGCTGCATGAATCTAATTATTTACTGAAAATAGTTGTCTCTGGGACCAACCCAGAGACAAAGGGCCAGAAGGGTGAAGATCATGGCCTCTGGTGTCAGCCTGCCTGACTTTGAGTACTGGTCCTGCTGGATATTAACACTGTGACCTTGTGCAGTCACTCCCTCCCCAAGGCTCGATTCCTTCCCTATAAACAGGAGATGATAACAGTACCCAGAGCACAGAGTCTTATAGGAGCTTAGATCTTCCTGCCACACTCAATGTGAGTTTAGTGCTTTTGAAATGAATTGAGACGTATGCTCAACCTCCTAAATTGGGTCATTGCTCTTTAAGGACAAAATTCCTTACTATGTTGTTTGAGTGCAGAAAGTCACAGCCATTATCCCTGATTTTAATGTGTCTGTGAGCTCAACCTGTTTCACCACTAAGACTATTGCAAGAAGTTGAAGATCCAAAGAAATTCATTATATACCTGCCTATTAGTCTTGCCAGGACATGGCCATTCTTAATTAGTGAGAAACTGAATAAATTCTACTCCTATATGCCCCAATGTAGTTACAGTTCTTTTATAATAATTATTGCCACCCACTGAATACCTTCTCTCTTCCATGTACTGTTCTGAGGACTTTATAGATATAATTTTATTTAAAATAAAAACCTTAAGATGTAGGCATAATATGGATGAGAAAACTCAGGAACTTGCTCAGTGTCACCTTGTTAGTAAGAGTGGAGTTGGAATTCACACTCAGGCAGCCTGACTTCAGAGCCTACTGCTTAACCTCTAGGCTCTTCTGATAAACCAAAACAAGATTTTGTCTATGGTGATATATTTGTCAAACCCCAAATTGGCCTGACTAGTGTAGATACTGAGAAGTTCTGAGACATGGTCAACACAAAATAGGAATGGTGGAAATTCATTCTAGACATTACTTGGGGGTGGGACGGGTGATGATTTTTTTAAAAATGAGAAGCTACCTAGAATAACATAAATTGTCTCATAAAACATAGCCTCTACAGCTGAGAGTCCTTTGCAGTGGGAGGTAGTAAAGGATATTTCCATGTAGATCTGTGCTGGGACGGGGAGCCCTGGGGGGAAGACTTTCCTCTCTTGGAGTCTGGAGGCGTACTATGTGTGCCAGTGTCTAAGTCACCAGAGCAAGGTTAAGTGAGCCTGGTCTTTTTTTTTTTTTTTTTTTTTTGCGGTATGCGGGCCTCTCACTGCTGTGGCCTCTCCCGTTGCGGAGCACAGGCTCCAGACGCGCAGGCTCAGCGGCCACGGCTCACGGGCCCAGCCACTCCACGGCACGTGGGATCTTCCCAGACCGGGGCACGAACCCGTGTCCCCTGCATGGGCAGGCGGACTCTCAACCACTGCGCCACCAGGGAAGCCCTAGACGCTAAATTTTAAGAGCCACTTCTAGCAGGATACCTTTTGGACTCCCCAATTAGAAATATTAAGTATTATATTAATACTTTATATATTAATTTATTATAGTATAGCATAGTAATATATTCTAGTATTATATTAATACTTAATATTAAGTATTAAGGTGTGAGAACATAGTTGAGAGCTCTTCAAGATGAATTAGTTACAGATAATGTAAATGAATTTTAACCCACTGCATGTGATCTGTTTTCAAATTCTTTTTTTTCTGAGACAAGTGCATCAGATAAGTCTAGTCCTCATCTCTTTCCTCAGTCACATACATGACAAGTTTTCATAAAATCAAGGCTTAGGGTTTGGGGTGTAGACCAAGATGGGCTGGAGTTTATGACCAGGTGTCAGCTAGATGCTTCCATTGGAGAAAACATGTGTGAGTGATTGCAAGTAATATGTATTAATGTATGGATATTTTCAAATCTGTTCTAATTTATATATTTTTTAATGTCATATCAAACACTTATTATATATATCACTGATTCTCTGCATATTCTAATTTATATTTTTTAAATAAAAATCACTGGAGGGGCTTCCCTGGTGGCACAGTGGTTAAGAATCCACCTGCCAATGCAGGGGACACGGGTTCAAGCCCTGGTCCGGGAAGATCCCACATGCCGCGGAGCAACTAAGGCCTCGCGCCACAACTACTAAACCTGCGCTCTAGAGCCCTCAAGCCACAACTACTGAGCCTACGTGCTGCAACTACTGAAGCCCGGGCACCAAGAGCCCGTGCTCCGCAACAAGAGAAGCCATCATAATGAGAAGCCCATACACTGCAAAGAAGAGTAGCCCTTGCTCACTGCAACTAGAGAAAACCTGCGCGCAGCAACGAAGACCCAACACAGCCAAAAATAAATAAATAAATATTATATTCTCTAAAAAAAAAAAAAGAAATATACAATTGATCAAAAAAATCACTGGAAAACATAAGTATTACAAGTACTATTCCATTTAAAATAATTTGTAATAGGTCTCACCATAGGACTGTGCAGTTCTGCTCTAGGGCCTGGGCACCTGGAGGGCAGGGATCTGCCTATTTACCAGTGTTCACCTCATGACTGGCACAGAGCCCCATGCGCAGCTGCCCAATAATCAGATCATTAGCTGAACTGACTGGAAGTGCGTAAAAAAATCAGAGAACATTAACCTCACAAGTGAGAGAACAGAGATAGGAAAAGGAAGCAGAACAGGGAAAATAAATTTCAGACTTGACGACTTTGCCATCTTCAGTTTACTGTGAGGACTAAAGAAGTATATGCCTCACAGCTGCAAAATCAGGTAGCTCTGATTTGCATGATTTATAATTTTAGCATGCTTGTTGGTGGCATGAATTGATTAGTAAAGTGCTGCATGGAAAGTTTGTTTATTGAAGCATCACTGCCTTAAGAGTCTAACTTTATTGGCCCAGTTCATGTATTTGAATTCAGTTTCAATCATGAGGGAAAAAGTCATCCTGCTGAATGACAGATCCAGGAGTTTTCAGAGATAGTGGAATTGTAAATGAGCAGCTCAGCACCGGATATTTATTTCTTCTTTTTTTCTTTTATTTCTATTAGACATGATCAAAGAATAAAATAAAAAGACATATGTCTGCCTGTCATGTGGCCCTAATTGTAATTCCTGACCATTTCTTTAATAATTCAGATACCTTATTTCAAAATTAGAGACTTGATTTGCTTAAAAAGTTTGCATTATTTTCAATACATGGCAAACGGTGGGGAAATATAATTTGAAATTTATCTCTTGGGGTCAAAAGGCAGCCAGATAACAGACCCACATTATAAACTATGGCATCTGCATTGCCTCTATCTTTACTTCTTAAAGATAAAATTTATTACATTCTTTTGCAATGTGCAATCTTATTAAAAAATAAGCTAGACATGAGAGCATCTAAACAGCAGTTACTCTTTTGAATCTAGCCACTAGCCACTCATTAAAAAACACCCAGCAGCATTAACCTTCTAACTGGAAAATGTTTTTTCTCCCAGTGAATTCTTTCTTCGATCCTTTTTACCAGACTCATGAAGGAAGTTTCCAGATTCTTGAGAGCATCAGGCAATTGATGAACCAGAGCAATGGATAGGGAAAAAAAAAAGTCACTTTTTTATTCAGTGGTGTCCGGTCACTTTTGGTTGATAACAATTTTCCAAATAAGTGGGCATCATCTGCTATAAAATGTCTGTTGCCACTTGGCTAGAGAAGAAGATGACTGGAGAGTGGTTGTGTTGGAAGAGAGAGGTTAGGGAAAGTAAATGAGCTCTGGAAAAATATTAGAAGTGAATTCATTAACGTATTTACTCATCATTTATTTATCTATTTAGAGTAGTATAAAGCCTTCATAAAAGATATATTTTCCCCAAAATCATTAGTCTCAAAGTCTCTTGACTAATTATTGTTTTGAAGGTCTCTTGTGGTAAACTTTAGTCATCTTCCAAAATATTGAAACCCCCGGTTTTTAGCTGAGCAAGAAGCCACCTGAAGTAAAGACTGTTTCGTAGTCTCTCTTCACTAGTGGCCAGGGAAATGTAAGCATCCTTTGCAATTAAGTGTGATTGAGTTCTTAATGTGATGTTAATGTGATGTAAATGGAAATGGTGGACAATTTCTGAGAAAAATCTTTAAAGGGCTTGGCGCTTTTTTCCTTCTTCTTTCTTCTGTACTGGAAATGGACGAAATGGCTGGATCGCCAACAGAATTTTGAGTCATGAGCTGACATGGGGAATAGAAGCCATGAACAATAGATCATCAAGAAAGAAGAAACTTGATCCCTTACAGTGGGGTATACATCCAAGCTCTGGATTAAGTCCTTCTTAACTTCACTTTATGACAGAAATAAACTTCTGTCTTATTTAAGTTGTTATTTTGGAGTTTTCTGTTCCCAAATTGTCCATTTGCAAAAGGCAATTTTGTTATTGTTGTCGTTCGTCTTGGCACCTAATATTGGGACTACCAAGAAATACTGGCTAAATATAACCATTTATAATCCTCCAAAGCTAGACAAATAAATATTCTTAGTTATAAAAAGAAAAGATAGGTATATTTAACTGTATCAAAATATAATACAACTCTTACCACAAACAAATTCAGGAGACAAATTATTTGGTAAATTAAACAGATAATACAGATGGCAAAGGACTGGCATACAAAATGTACAAAGAACAGCTGCAAATTGAAAAGAAAAACGAAACACCCCATAGGAAAATAGGCAAAATAAATAGAATAAACAACACAGACAAAAATCAATTCAAATGACTGATAAGCTTTTGAAAAGATGCTCAATTTCTTTAATAGGCTGGGAAATGAAATTAAAGTTAAGATGAGATATTACTTTACACTTATTGGATTGTCAAAAATTAAAAAGAATGAGAATGCAATTACTGTCAGTAATGCAGGAAAAAGTGTACTTTCATACATGGCAGGTGAAATTGTTAAGTGTTACTGCCTTTTTGGAAAGCAATCTGCCAATACCTATTAAAATTTTAAATGCATTTTCTCTGACTTAATATTCCCACTCCTGAGACACTTTCCCAAAGTAATAAAACTTTGAGTAATGACACACATACAAAGATGCCAATCACAATATTTTTCATTTTCAAAAAAAATCTAGAAACTTCAATAGGGGAATTGCTGAATAAATTATGGTACATCTACACCATGGAATATCATACAGCCATTAAAATGAATTAGAGTTCCTGTGGTTGGTTTGACAGGTTTTCAATGACGTTACTGAGTGAGGAAAGTAAGACCTAGAGACCTATATATAATTGATCTCATTTTGTTAAACAACCAAGAGCAATGTGTGATGTGTTTGCATACCTATGTGAGCATTTCAGCATGGAGGAGAGTATCAAAGGATGAATTCCAAATTGTTAACCTGGGTCATGGGTGGGGTAGGGGGGAAAGCAAGAAAGATGTGAGTGGAAGTATAAGAAACTGTAAACTCTGATACAGATTACGGCAAGAGGCCAAAGGCAAACCAAAAAAACAAAAAACAAAGATAGGTGTATAATACGTTTGACTTATTTATATGTTAATTATATATGTATAAGCATATACTATATATTATATATGTGAATATATAAAGACATACACTCAATTATGACCCTAATTTACATCCAGAAATACCAGCATCTTATTTTAAGATAATTTTTTATTACACAAAAATGCATGTTTATACTGATGAACCTAGTGGCAGGGCATAAAGATGGCAGACGTAGAGAACGGACTTGAGGACACGGGTGGGGGAGGGGAAGCTGTCACGAAGTGAATGTAAAATGGACGGCTAGTGGGAAGTAGCTACATAGCACAGGGAGATCAACTCGATGCTTTGTGACGACCTAGAGGGGTGGGATAGGGAAGATGGGAGGGAGTCTCAAGAGGGAGGGGATATGGGGATATATGTATATACTTATAGCTGATTCACTTTGTTGTACAACAGAAACTAACACGCCATTGTAAAGCAATTATACTTCAATAACGATATTAAAAAATGCATGTTTATTATAGATTAGAAAATATAGGGCTTCCCTGGTGGCACAGTGGTTAAGAATCCACCTGCCAATGCAGGGGACACGGGTTTGAGCCCTGGTGCGGGAAGATCCCACATGCCACGGAGCAACTAAGCCCATGTGCCACAACTACTGAGCCTGCACTCCAGAGCCCGCAGGCCACAACTCCTGAAGCCCAGGTACCTAGAGCCAGGGCTCTGCAACCAAAGAAGCCACCGCAACGAGAAGCCAGCGCACCACAATGAAGACCCAATGCAGCCAAAAATAAATAAATTAAATAAATAAATTTTTAAAAAAAGAAAATATGGAGCTGCAAAATAATTTTTTAAAGAATCCATAATCCGACTACACAGAGATAGCCACTATTCCCGCGGGCCTCTCACTGTTGTGGCCTCTCCCATTGCGGAGCACAGGCTCCGGACGCGCAGGCTCAGAGGCCATGGCTCACGGGCCCAGCCGCTCCACGGCATGTGGGGTCCTCCTGGACCGGGGCACGAACCGGCGTCCCCTGCATCCGCAGGCGGACTCTCAACCACTGCACCACCAGAGAAGCCCACATCAAGTAATTTTTAAATACACTATGATACTTTTGTAACTCATTCTCATTTAAATACCACACACTTCTTTAACAATTATCCTCCTCATAAACCTATGATCTTATTTTCTAACAAACATGAAAGCATCACTTTACATCCACACATCAAGTCCTTTGACAAATGTGCTCATCCTCAAATCGCACCGATAGAGTTGGGAGGGGAAAAAGATGGGCACCCTGGAAGGGAGAGGATTTGATAGTGCTGTTTTTTTTCCTTCTTTTAAATCTGCAGCAAACTCCTCTCTCCCTTCCTCCATTCACTAACATACTGTAACATCTTTTATGATATTGACCCTTCCATCTAAGTTAAAAACAGAAAGAATTACTTGTAATAAATTGTGATTCAAAGCAACATCATGTGAATTATTTGGCTCTCAAATGGTAGTAACATCTGTGCAGTCAATGTTGCAAAACATTTTGTCTTCACAATTATTATAGTAAGATTTGAGATTTGACTTTTGGGTCTGTGTATTAGAGTGCTTGATCAACTACATTTTAACTAGAATGACTTCTGGTCATCAATATACAGCAAATCTTCAAAGGTGCTTCTCTGTTAGGAATACATAATGACTTTAATATTATTGTCCAGTCAATTATGTGCAGGATTTGATCATTTGAATATAGCAGCTGTTGACAAAATTTAGCTCTCACCTGTTTTATTTTTTTAAGACACAACTTTACAAGAAGGCTTTTGTTTTGATCCCCATTCTCTATTTAAGCCAGAGAATGAGTAACCCTGCCTCACTCTCCTGGAATTATCAGAAGATATCAGAGACCACATTTTAATATCCAGAGCTATCTTGCCTATCTACCCTGTAGGTTGGTCAGCTACCAAATGCCAGCTAGGCCACATCAGCTACTCCTTGATCCTGCCTTTTCTTGGGATTTTTTTTTTTTCAATAGACTGAACCAAAACACTCCCTGTCGCTCAGCATGTACCTCCTCCCCACCACCTGCCCTCAGAGTCCACAGGAACCCGTCTTTCCTCCTGACTATTCACAATGGAAACAGGTTTATGACTCTTAATGGCTGCCTCTTATTTATTCCAAATTAGACCCCTCTGAAAATCCAATCTGGTTAGTTTCTTCTGCTTTTGGAATTTTGAAAACTCAGAGCTCCTTGAAATGCACGTTAAACTCTTTTGTCTGCTTTATCTGGATTGATTCTTCTTTAAATGTCCAAACACAATAACACACCCGTTTTCTCAAGCCCTAAACACACAGAAAAAATGACTTCCAGTATCCCATAGGCCAAGTAGACAGCTTCAATGTCCATTTCCTACAGACTGAAAGCCAGCCAGGGTGATACTTCTCTTGCTTATCTCATATTGCCTGGGATTCTGTGAGGTTACTGATGTCAGTGTACTCATTCTAATTAAATTGCATTCCTGTAAGAAGCAACAAGGATCATCTCAATTAGGCTGCCATATTGGCTCACTTTAGCATAACTGATTAGCTATAATTATGCAGTACTTGCTTCAGCATTTATTACTAGCCCATTTCTGCCCGTAACACTGCTGTCATAGGCTTCAGCATAGGTATCTCTCGACTCTCTTCTTTTTTCCTCAACGGAAAGTGGTGAATTAATTGGTTTGGGTGAAAAGTTATGCAGAACTGGCCCAACAGTGCTGAGAACTGATTGCATGAGCTGTTTCCTATAACCTCAGAGAATTCCACATTTTTACATCACTTCCCAAGTTATTTTAAACATAGTTCAGAAACTCCTTTGCTCCGGGGAGACATTTTCAGGTTTCGCAAAAGGCTTTCAAGTCCTGGAAAAGTGATTCAAAGCCAAGGCTTTGTCTAGCTGTTTTTAGCTTTATAGCAATCAGCTGTTTGCTTTACCTAGCAACCGCAGCAAAAGAAAATGTTCTGGCAATTGGAAGAAGATAGCAATATATTTCCTTGGATAGAAAGGACACTTTCTAGAATTACATTTTTGGGGGAAGATATTAAAGAACATTGTCAGAATTATGAGTGAATATTTGTATATCATAATGGTTACAAGAATAGATTTTGAAGCCCCAAATTCTAGGCTCAAATCTTGTCTCCAAAAATTACTAACTTATCACCTCTGCCTCTATTTTCTCATTTGTAAAGTGGGAATAATAAAAGTCCTACTTTTTAGTGTTGTTATATGCATTCATATATGCAAAGTACTTAGAACAGTGCTTGGAACATAGTAAATCATTAATATGTGTTCTTTCTTAGTATTGGTAGAATGGTCTAAATAAATAGTAGACAATTATTGTTAACTGTTAACTTGCCAACGTGGAAAATGTTGAGACCCTTAACTTCATTGTTCAAAATCACTGGGAGAGGTAGCATTAGACCCCAAGACTCCAAAATTGATGTCACCAGAGGGGTGTTGCTGCTTCTCTTATTAATATTGTCTAATCCTACTATGCAGCAAGCATTTAAAGAATGAGTTAAATTAGTCTGCGGATTTTGGTTATAGAAATGGAATAGTTTTCTGGCATCTTACACCCTTGCTTCAGAGACATTTTGGGTGCCAAATCCAGATCCATGGGGTCAACTTCTCAAAAACCAGTAGACAAATTTGGAAACAGTGGCAAAATTGTCTGAAGTTGTCACTATTGACCTTTACAAAAGTGTATAAAGTCTTGATTCAGCACTGGTCTACTCATTTCCTTTGCTCTCTTCAAGGTAGGTTTTTATCTCTCTGTTTTCCACCAGTACATTGAATGACAGGCACGAAAGACAATTTGCTATTTTTACTGATATTTTTACCTTGGGGGTTATTCATTACATGAAATGAAATATTTTAAGGAAAAAACAAAAAACTCAATGTGTTTATTGAATGGAATCCTTCTGAGGTAAGAATTTTAACAATTTGTTTTATTTTCATTATAATCTCTTAGCAAATGTATGTCCCTTATTGCACTTACGCTGGAAACAATTTGTTGACAAGTCTTATCTCCTACTAGATTTAAAGCTTGAGAGCAGAAGCCATGTATTAATTATTCAGGTATCCCTAGTATTTTGCCAATTTTTGGCACTTATTGGGTGTTCAAAAAGTATTTGTTTAATTTAATTGAACTAGAATACATAATACTCCAGTTTTATTTTAGAGGAGTATATCTTTGAATATCAATCATGTGAAGATGTTGATTATAACTGTACTTAGTCGAAACTCATCTAATTATCCTGGATTAAGAACATATCATTTAGAAAAATACAAAATCAATGAGAATAATACAAATAATACCTTTGATTTATATTATACATCACCTTTTAGAATTACTAAAATATTTAATGCATATCATTTGGGCTGAATAATAGCACCAGCAATTCTAAACTCGGTGTTAAGCTGTTATGCCGATTATGGGTCACTGACCATAAGGAATATTTTACTAGATCGTGACAATGTTCTATTCTATCTAATATTTACTCTCTGAGTGTGGTTATAACTAGTGTATTATGGGAGAATATATTTGCCTTCAACTCTGAAGCACAAAGATACAGCCCCTAATCTTAGTTTTTTTCAGCTCCTCTTCATAGATCTATCATGAGTAGTTTTTTCTAAACTCTGCTCAAAACTGTCCATACTTTCAGCCTGGCTCCACTGTCATTGCCTGGTAAACTTGGGACAATTGCTTATTTGCTGGTACCTTTTTTTTTTTTTTGCGGTACGTGGGCCTGTCACTGTTGTGGCCTCTCCCGTTGAGGAGCACTGGCTCCGGACGCGCAGGCTCAGCGGCCATGGCTCACGGGCCCAGCCGCTCCGCGGCATGTGGGATCTTCCCGGACCAGGGCATGAACCCCTGTCTCCTGCATCGGCAGGTGGACTCTCAACCACTGTGCCACCAGGGAAGCCCTTTGCTGGTACCTTTTATGCTCACCTATAAATTATGGAGCACTAAGATAGCTGATAATAAATAACTTTTAGTTCTAGAAGTCTATGGATTCAAAAATTTTGGAATAATAAAATACAGATTTCTTAACAAATACTTTTCTTTAAAAAATAAGCTACTTATTTAAACCTTTCCCTGCAAGTTCAGTTTTCTTGATATAATCAACCAGTTGACTTTTATCTTCATCATACTCCTTTTAACCGTAGACCTAGATTTTCATTTCTCATCCAAAGTAGAGAATGGGGTAGTGATGCTTTTCTAACCACTAACATGATCCCTCCTTAAGCTGGAGTTCAGCCAGGATGCTGTACAGCATCACACTTAGGAGCGTGAACTGAGGAGTCAGACTGGTGGGTCTAATTTGCTTGTTGGTTCATTCCCTAAGCGTTTATTAAGGCCCTACTCCGTGCAAATGGCTGGAGTCTGCTCTGAATGGAGTCCCTGCCCTAAGTCCCTGCCCTTAGTCCCTGCCCTAAGATAGCTTACATTTAGTTAAGAAGCTAGACAATTAAATAATAGTAACAATATAGAATGAAGATTACCATGATACACATAGTAAAGGGATCTAAGAACATATCTAAGAGGGACACAGCCTAGAGAACATGTTCCTGTAGAAAGGTTGCTTAATGGAGACCCAAAGGGTGAAGAGGAACTAGCCAGAGGGGGAGGGGCAGGACTGAAGGTTCCAGCCAGAAGTCACCTCATGTGTGAATGCCCAGAGGTCAGAGACACTCTTGGTGCTCACCAGGAATGCACCAGCCAGGTCAAGTCTGCAATGAGAGTAAGGGAGACAGGGTGGGGACGCTGGGAGGGCCAGCGGGTAGAGGGCTCTGCAGGCCCTGTTAACATTTTGGACTTTATCTCTAGTAACAAACATGGAAAGATTTTAAATAAGATAGTAATATGATTGTGTTTCTGTATATGCAGGCTCACTCTGGATTGGCTGCTGTCAAGAGACCAATTCAGAGAGTAAAGTCATAAGCCAAGAGAGAAATGATAATGGCCTTGATCAAGGTGCTGGCGGGGAAATAGAAAAATACAGATGGTTCTGATCGATATTTAGATAGAGAGTCAGCAGAGCTTGGCAAATGATTGGATATGAAGGTGAAGGGAGAAATAGGAATCAAGGATGACTCTCATGTATCCAGTTTCCAAACCAGAGACATCACTTGCTACCTCTCCAAGTGTGCATCTTTATAAAATGTGGGTTATTTATATGTCCCTCATAGAACTGCTGTGAGATTTAAAAGAGTTAATATATGTAAAGCACGTAACCCAGTGCCTGGTGTACAATAAATCCTCAGAAATGGTAACTACTATTTGCACTTATAAAATAGCGTTGCTACTGAATCCACAGGTATCATTTCACGGGCATATGAGATTCTTTCCTTTGAGTGCAAACTTTTATTTTTAAAATACAATTATAAGTGAGAGAGTCATGCCTCCATGACCTGTATCACCCTGTGTACAGCTCTATCCTAGCAGTTCTCATATGGGCTTCTAAGAGGTGATACACATCTCTGTAGCCCAGCCCCAGATAGGATGGGAACTTCTTGAGGTCTTATTGCTCTTTTAACCCACAGAGCCTAAGAGGGCGTACTCAAAAATGAATGCATGACAGAATTTAATCAGAATTTTTTCTTTGGGTAAATAGCAAATAGCTGAGTACAGAGAATCAGAGTTTTGATCCAAGGTGGGGAGACAGGAAGGAGTAGGACAAGGTGGCAAGGTGGTGTTGGACAGGATAGAAGGGGCCCCAGAAGCTGGGAGAGGGGCACCAGTGGAAGGAGGGAGCTCAAGGGGAATGTCACTGATAAGCACTATGTTGGTTGGGGATGGGTCTTTGATTAGTCAATGGACACAGGGGAAGAGAACAGAAAGAGGAAGGTATCCCAGAACCAGGGAGTAGGATTAGAGACCAAAAAGTACCATTAGGATTTGTCTTTAGATCATTAGAAAGAAGAGTTTCTGTGGCGTGATGGAGGTGGTGGGCTGGGGAGAGACCAGGAGGAGGGGGGCAGAGTGGCAAGTGTGCACTGGATTGCCTGGAGACGTGGGGTCATAATCATCATCACCCTTTGAAACGAGTGCTCCAAAGAATCAATGATTTCTGCGATCTGCTTGATTTGTAATTCAATTCAACTCGATATTTTAACATTTCTCTCCTAAGGAGATAAACTTGCTTAAAGTCCCTGATTTTTTAGAAAGCTAATCAGCATATAAATAAATAAAATGTAGGTATTATAGCTGGTTAAGGGGGGGTGGATTTATGCATAAAGATGAAGCGATTAGCAATTTTCTACTGAGTAAATATTGCTGAGTTGAAGCACGTAACAGATTATCCCAGCAGCGTGAATATTAGATCTCGGCATCACTTGTCTCCCCAGTCATGCCACTAATTAAGAGCATCTTGCAGCATTTCCCCAGGTTTGTGGCGTTCACTGGGCCTTGTAAGTAAAAGTATTTCACTTACTGCCTTGAGACACACGTTCCAGCTTTTAGGGAATCATTTAAGTGCTTGATAATTCTCCCCTTCCTCTGTTGACATCTGGATAAATCCATTCTCGTTTTCAGGCACTTTGTCTCCAATTTTAATAATGGAAGAGGCTTTGTCAAGAGATTCTTAGTGTTTGTTTACTCAGAGGAATATTACTATTTCTTCTTATTACTTGCATCACGGTTTCTGAGCAGTGGAAGCCCTTGAAAGTAAACATGCATAATAACCTAACTTGATGAAGAACTCAATTGAATCTAATCAATTATGATGAAACCAACTTGAAAACTGTTGAGGTTGCTAACGTGAAAAGGCTTTAACTCTTTTAACAATTTACTTAATAGGCTTCGATTGAATTTCTGCTTACAGTAAAAGCACTAAAATGCCAAGGTGGTGAGGATTTCAAAGGAGACACTCTCTGTGTCTCTTCCCTCCAGAAATGTATTGTCTGGCCCTGATTGAAAAAGGTAAGATTGCCCTGTGATGGATTCACTGTGGTCATCAGTGAGAGGACTAGAGTCAACGTGACCTCCCAGGATAGAGCACTGCCCAAGTAAATGATCCCGTTGTTTCACCTGCATCCACCCAACTACAGCTGCCACTTTGTGAATTTCCATCTCCCCTCCCTACTTCCCCAAGGTATTGTCCTCTATTACAGTTTTACACATTTCAGATTCACTAATCAAGTTCGCATTCAAAGCCTGAACAAATGCTTGTGAATAGTAATAAGAGTAGTTAACACTGATTGAAATTTTACAATGCACCAGACACTGTGCTGACTTTTATTTATATATAATCTTCACAACATCTTAGGAGATAAAATGAGAACCTGTATTAGTACAGAGACTGGGACATAACGTCTTCGTTAAGGATATGTTGATGGCAAAACCAGAAACTCACTTAAGACCATTTAAAG
Organism: Orcinus orca; assembly: GCF_937001465.1. Lineage (NCBI taxonomy): Eukaryota > Metazoa > Chordata > Mammalia > Artiodactyla > Delphinidae > Orcinus > Orcinus orca. Next base: position 93,920,498 of record NC_064563.1, read on the forward strand.
CTGAGTTTAGGGGAAAGGAATAGGGATTTATTGGAAGGTTATTGAAAGATTTTTTGAAAGCCAAAGGCAGGAATTGAATCTAGGTCTCAAGAGGTCTGTAACCGGGAAAGCTATTTGGAACACAGGCAAGCAATCTCTTTTTCTCTCTCTTTCCTCATCTCTTTATGGCTGCTTCTCCTCATTCTTATGATTCCCTCTCTGTTGATGCTTCTGCTGATTACCATGCATGTGGCACCACGTGACCACACCACAATGCCCACCTCAACCCCCAAGCCTGCACCACTCAGTTCAAGCAAAAGACCCAGAATGAGAGTGGCATCTAAGTCTCAAATCTGTCTTCCAGGAAAAGACACCGTGATTGTCCCTGATTGGATTGGGTACTCAGACTTGGTGTAATCAGCTGGGCCAGTGACCAGTGTCACCTTACAGACATGACAGTTTGTGGTTCCTTTTCTGTGTATGAAGGCAGGCACTTCTCAGAGAAGTGTGTGGGCTCAGTGGACACTCCAAACCGTGTCTGCTAAAGGTGGCTAAGAACCTGAGAATTATAGAATCAAGAGAACTTGGTGATCAATTGAATGTGGGCATGAGAGAAAAGGAGAAATTGGAAATGACTCGCAGCGTTCATTTCCAAAGATGGGAACCCTTCCATTGAAGAGGCAGGCAGAGGATGCTGGGAGAGAGAAGGAGCCTGTGAAAGAACAGTGTGAGGAAAAGGCCTCTCGTGTCAAGAAAATCATCACCCCTCCTAAGGTTTCAGCTGAGTGGTGAGCTGGGCGTCACAGCTGTACAAACTCACCTCTTCCCCTGGCTTCCACCGTCCCCTGGGCTCCCTCATTCTGACCTCTGCTGCATGACCAGCACCATTCCTCCCCGGGTGGGGGGGGGGGCATGAAGATTTTTCTCTTCAAATTTGCCTAAAGTGTAGCTGTAATTCATGACAGAAGGAACTCCCTCTCCCGACCCTGTCCAACCCAGTCCCAGTCTATTACTCTAAGAGAGAAAAGAGCATATTTATCCTGCCCATTACTGTAGCCCCCAAGCCTAGTGTGGGCAGTTGTAGGTGGGCAATTTGTACATGTTGGATGAGAGAATAAATGGACATTTTCAAAAAGCTATTGACGAAATACCTGGAGAGAGAGAGAGAGAACCACAGAAAATACAACCAGCACAAAAATAGCTAATTTCCAAACTAGAGATTTTATTCTTAAAAATAACTAAATGCTCTAGACTTAAAAGGAGGGTAACCAAATTGTTCCAGCTTGTTTGGGACTTTCCTGATTTGAGCACTGAAAGTCCCAAGTCCTGGGAAATGCTTCAGTCCCCAGACACCTGGAATGGCCAGTCGCCCACACTGGCGTCACTTCTCACATGACAGTTAACTTATCGCCTATCAAGGGCAGCTAGGTTCTGACCAGTATGAGCCTTTCCAGGCCAAGGTGAAAAGTTCACATGTCAACTCTCCCTTTCACATAAGGCTTTCCCACTCCTTGTCTTTACTAGGTAACCAAGACACATTTAACTCTGGAAATTGTTATCATGTCAATGTAAATGGAAGCATGGTGGTTTATATACTTATTTACTCAGTCCCTGAGAAAGTGAAAAAGTGAGTGCTAGAACAGAACTGTAATAGTTGTTTGGCTGTACCACGAACATGCATAAGTATCTAAGGCCTCTGTCTGAGGCTAACTTTCTGAGAGCAATGTTGCCTAAGTACCCTGTGAATAATGGATACATGTAATCTGCACTTTGTAGTTACTTCAAAGGTACTAATGTAGGTCATCCTCTTGGCCTCAGTTACCTACCTCCAAACAGTTATACTCCTGGCAATGCAGTTTCCTCCTATCCAGGGCTGCTTTCTACACCTTTAATTATGCTAAGTGGTGCAGACTAGGAAAGAGATTTACACAGCTGTGTGCTCTGTATTTTGATGTGAGCTCTTTATCCTTGGATGTTATAATAAGAACTACTTTAAAAAATCTGTTATATATGAAAGTACATGCACATGCCACAAATTGAAACAGACCAGAATTGTACAGAGTGTAGGGTAACTGTCTCCTTCTCCCACCCATATCCTGTTCCCCAGAGACATACCCGTTTCTTAGGTATCTTTCCAGGAAATGTGTACACACGCACACACACACCCACACACAAACTTATGGATATCTTCCATATCAAAGTACACTTCCTGAGCTCTACTGTCTATTGAACAAGTCACCAGGAAGTCACACGTAGTGAGAGGAGGAGAAGGTTTAATTCTCTCACAAATACAGACTCACAACTTGTCTCCCTGACTATGGTTTCTCCCCGTTCCAATTCACCCTGAATATGCTGCCAGAGCCATTTTCCTAAAATACTGCTTCCCCTCGTGTCCTTGCCCAGAGTCTATGATGTTTCCTATAGTCTGTTCCAAAGTTTCTCTGCCTAACTTTCAGAGCTTTTCTTCATCGAGCTCCATGTTAACTATTCAAATACTTATGAAGTATTATTATTACAAATCCTAAATCTGACTGCTCACCTGCAGAAAGGTCAATTTTATCTTTTTCTCCTGGGCAATGTCACTCCGTTTCCCATCTCTGGGCTTTGGCTCACGTGCTTCTCATGAGTACTTTTCTTCTCTCTATCTTGAAAAATGTCCCTATAGATTACAGGGACTTGCATTGTGTAGGGAGGGAAACTGAACCTAGAGAGATTAAGTGATTTCCTACAAGTCACGTGCTTATTTTCTGGCAGAGATAAAATTAGCTCTTGTCCTGGACCATCAGTCTTTGCTTTAAACCGCACTCCTTAGATCCCAGAGGTGCTGTCATGGATGCACCCAAGTCACCACGAAGCAAAGAATAGATTAAGTGCAGTAAAATACATGATTAGGCTTGTTAATTTCCACCCACGTATGAAATAGAAAGCTATTGCAGTTCATTCCGGACAGGGTAGACCATGGCGCTGTTCAGGCATGAGGTCCCAGAGCTAAGCCACCTTGGAAAGTCCTTCTCTACCTTCTCATCTATAAAATGGGGCTAAGAAGACTTGCTGTGCAAGCTTGAGTGGAGAGGAAAAAGCCTAAGACCTTTTCTGTCCAATTGGAGAGAATGACCTCTCATTTGGGATCGTGATAGCCCAGATTTCATTTCTTCTTCTCATTTTCAAATGTAAAGTGTGCAGATTAAAGATAAAGTAAGTAAAGTGTTTGGTACAGACTCAATGCTCAATGAATTTAGCCCTGATAATTTGCCCAGGAACTCAGTCCCTCTAAGACTGGAACTTGCCTTGCTTGAGCTGATGAACTCCTTACACACACTCACTCCATTCACCACACAGCCTGCTTCCCTCCTTCAGCATGTGCTGCCCCGGGACAGCTTCCTAAAGATCTGTCTGCCAGCAGTTTCATATACCATCTGCTCTAGACACTCATCTCTGCTGCAGTACTCACCTTTTTATTCCTTTACTTTCTAATGCTGAACATTCCCCTCTTTGCCACCATGATCTGCCTACGATGTTCCATCCACCTGGATGCACCTAGATACCTGCAAGCCCTTCCTCCACTCCTACAAGGGCCCTGGTGTCCACAGCTCGACATTTCTCAGTCTGCCCCATTCCACCACCCACCCAGGTCAGAGCTCTGTGCTTTAAGGTTGCATTATGACTTTCATGGGCTGTAGGCACTTTTGTCTTTCTGGGCCCCTTCCTTCACAAAAAGTATTAAAAATTGCATTTTACAACTGTATTGGTATAAAGACCAATTAACAGAATCCAGGCTGGTTTCATTATTGTATATCATTAAGATTATATTCATATTTTTCTTCTGCTTTTAAAAGAAATTAAAATAGTTTTGTGGGCCCTTAAAAGCATCATGGACTCTAGGCACTGGGCCTTCTGTGACTAGTGGATAAGTTGATCCTGCTAGAGTAAGATTCCTTGTGTACAGTTTTGTCATATACTTGAGACACAGCAGAGAGGTAGTGAAAAAGAAGACTTAACCCTCGTTGGTCCATCTGTGGTGACTAGTTTCTCACTTCAGTGCCTGATGTCTCCTTTCCCCTGGTTCCTTCCTACACGTCTTCTGCAGAGTGAATCCTTTCGGCTCACGTTTAGGCCTCAGCCTGATGTGGTGGATCCCTTTAAGGAGGACGGACCTGTCAGAGCTTGGCGAGGCTGCGGCCTATCTCAGAAGAAGTGAGGCTGAGCTGCTTCTGCTCCAGGCCACGGCCTTCGATGGCCAGACTTGTGGCGCCTGCTGGCTTCACTTTATTTTACTGCTTCCAGACGGCAACTGTCTGATCAGTGGAGAGAAGCCATCAGTTCTGGAGCCTAACTTATTTGCTTGGGGTGCAATCTGTCTCCATGAACCACTGAGCAGTTGAGGAGCTCAGGGTGTGGAGGGTAAAGATGGAAGTTTGCAAGGAAGATCAGGAGGCCTGGGAGGCAACCCAGGCCCAAGCCCTGCTTACTGGGCCCTACAAGAGGTTTTCTCTTCAAGGAGCACCCCGGTATGGCCCCAGATAAAGTCTTTCTCAGAAGCCTCTTCATGTGGGTAAATAGCAGAGGAGAGCGAGGGGGCTGAGACTGCAGGGGGGTTGGTGCACTGGTAGGAAGAATGAAGGAAAAGGCTCCAGGAAGGTGGGAGAAACAGAAGTTGTCCTGGGCCCTCTTCAGGATTTGCTGATGCTGGAACTTTGCCCCCTGGCTGTCTCCTAGGTCAGGAGGGTCACTCAGCCAACACTAAACAGAAGATAATTGGGGGATTTTCTCACCCTGCTGAGTAATTTCTTAGCAGTTATAGGCAAGGACAAAGGTTAATGAGGATTTACCCGTAAGATAAAGGCTGAGTACTACATTCAAATCTCTAAATAAATGTTACATTTCCCCCCTCTTTCTTTACTTGTCTGGGCTGCATGGCCATCTTCTGAATTTTGGTTAATTGGAGACTTAGAGTCAGTTTCACAGTGTGATCCAGCATCAAGCCACCTATATATCTCAATTCCAAAAAGTATTCAACAGCACAGCATAAACCCCGACTGAGAGTTGTTCTAGTACTCCGAATTAGTCAACATTAGACTTTAATATGACCAATTATAATTCAAGCCAGTTAAGTAGCACATCCTATTTCAATCATAGACCAGTCCTGGATCAGTTCCCAGTTTCCAGTCATTGGATGTCATTACTGTGATTGGATTTTAGAGTAGCTAATTATAATCCGTCAAATCAAATACAATAACAGAACTATCCCTGAGGTCAGAACTGGTCATGCAGAAGCTTATCGCAAATAGTTAGATAATGAGGGACAAGATCCTAGTGGTACCAGAGAGAAAATCAAAATGCCAAAGCATTCAAGATAATTGGATGATACATTTAGTAGAGTCAGCACTGTAAACAATTCCTTAAACTATAACAATCCACATAATTTCTAATTTTTTTTTTTTTTTTTTTTTTGGTCAAACAATCCTTCCTCATAGAAATGCACTGACAGCACAAAGAGGAGAGTCAGCAGAAGTTTTTCATCCCCCTGGGCTAGTAGACAATGGAGTCTGCTTTTTTGAACTCAGGCCAAATGGAAGCTGTGTGATAAGAGTATTTGGCAAGTAGTTTTGGGTTCAAATTCCCTGTTCTTGATGCTTTCTGGCTAGTTAGAGCACATCACTTTACCTTACTGAGCCTCAGTTTCCTTATCTTTCAAATGGGAACATATGCTTTCTCTGCCTACCTTCCTTCATGAGGATCAAAGAAGACAATAAATGTGAAAAATAAACACAATGCATTACTATGCCACCTAGAAAACTAGAATTGCTGGGTGTCAGGGAGGAAGTGTGCTTTCAGAAATAGAAACAAAACACCATTTCAAGGCAAATGTAAGTGATTTTTATAGAACAAGTAAACCATCTAGTTAAAATAACTACAAAACTGGATACAATATTACTTCAATTTTGATTAATATCATAGAAAAAAAGACTTGAAAAAAATGCTTCAGATAGATAACAGTGGTTATCTCTGAGTTGTTCCATTATGGGAGATTATTTTAAAATGTTTTTCTTTACACATTTCTCTACTTGTAAAGCTTTTTTGCAATAAACACATGTTACCTTTATTTTGGAAAATATATTTAGTCATCTAAAACTATGAAATCATAGAGATGAACCTCCTGAGCTTGCAGATGAGAAAACTAAGGCCCAAAGAGTTGAGGCATTGCCTTGTATCTTGTTACTAGCAAAGCCAGGCCTAAAATCCAGGTGGCCTGAATCAAAGCCATTGCTGTCTATGTTTCCATGCTTGCAATTATTCATGAGAATTCAAGGAATTAAAAGTTGACTGAGGGGCTTCCCTGGTGGCGCAGTGGTTGAGAGTCCGCCTGCCGATGCAGGGGACACGGGTTCGTGCCCCGGTCCGGGAAGATCCCACATGCCGCGGAGTGGCTGGGCCCGTGAGCCATGGCCGCTGAGCCTGCGCGTCTGGAGCCTGTGCTCCGCAACGGGAGAGGCCACAACAGTGAGAGGCCCGCGTACCACAAAAAATGTTAAAAAAAAAAAAAAAAAAAAAAGTTGACTGAGTTTATTTACTTCATCTTCAGAACCATCCTTCTCTGGGACTCGGTCTCAAGTAGGTAAGTGCTTCCAAAAATTCTTCTCTCCCACTGCTTCCAGAGGTGATAAAAGAAAGAGCTAATCATGAGGCAGGTGATGAACATAATTTCTGAGAGAAAAACTGGAGGGAAAAAAGCTCAGCATATAATATAGAGGAAGAATGCTTTAGTGGAAAAGCTCTGATTTAGGAGGTAAATGATCTAATTTCTAGTGTCATTATTCTAATGACTGTCACTAATTAGCTATGTGACTGTGGACAAGTCTGTTAATCTCTCTTCCCAGGTTCTTTTTCTAAAAAAAATAAAAATGACAAAAGGGAAATCTGTGCCAGGTGTACCCATGTTTCTTTCAAGTAATAACACTTGGTTTAAAATGCAGTACCTTAAGCACACACAATGTATGCAAATGGGTGCTTTTCAAAAACAAGCTTATTTTCATAGACATAACACAAAGCCAAATTAGCTTTCGCAAAAAAAAACCAAAATGATCAATACAATTAAAACCAGTATTTAAAATGCAAACAACAAGTAGAAGCAAATGCAAAATCAACCAGATAGGAATACAAAAATCCTCTTGCCCAGCAGTTTGAGTGGTGAATTGGTTGTAACCAGGGAAAGGGAAAGAGAGCACAGTGTAGGTCGTGATGGCAGGAAAGTAGTGAGCAATGAAATTCTTTTCAGAGACAAGTGTGATGGAAGAGGGGTGCGTGCTGCCCAGCTTCACCTCCTTCTTCCACACTCAGTCCTCAAGTCCTATCGTCCACCTCTGGGGAGAGCGTCTGGTGAGGCTGCCCATCCTGCAGCAGTGAGGCTTGCTAGCTTTTGTGATTCATGTGTTGGGGAGGTGGGATGGAGTTGGCACTACCCACCAGTGCTGTGGCTGCAGTAGGGTCTCCCCTGTGCATCCCACAGCCCTAGGCACAGGTTTTCCCTCTTCCAGCCAAATGCTCTCCTTGCCCCCTCCCCCCTATCTACCTGAGGAGCTGTGAACGGGGATTTCTGTGAGCTTCTGGTAAGATTCACTTTCCTTTAAGAGACTCTTTCTTATTCATCTTCCCTAGAGATCTGCCTCAGGTGGGAGAGGAGTTGAGAAGCATCCCAGCGAGGCCAAGAGAAGCTGCCTCAGACGTTCATAAGAATTCTGGCTCGTGTCACCCAGAGCCTCTTATCGGTTCATTGCTTTGTAGAGGGCTGCTTTGCTAAGGCGTGAGACATGGGGTTGAGGAGGCAGGGGGAGAGAAAAACAATATATGGGGAAAAATAATATGAATCAGTTTTGCTGTATGACAGCAATCATCCATATTCTCTCTCCTCAATTCTCCCCCCTCCAAGTCTACCGTATAATTCTCTTAGCAGGCTTTCATTCCAAAATTAAAAATAAGGTCTAAAGAAACCCTGATGGACAGACATGGCCACTAACCTAAATTTCACTTAGTTGTAACCAGACCTTTCTGAGGGAAGTTTTTTGGAGGGAGCTGGGAAGGGTGAGAGCACCAGGCCAACCACCAAGCACCTGGGGCTGTGAATGGGAGGTAAGTGTGGGGATTGGGAGAGGTGGGTAAGGCTTTGCAGGTAACCGTCTGGTAGCAAAATGTTCCCAATCTCCACTTTCTGAAACGCTTCTTGCTCCTAAACAGTCCTTATGTAGGTTTATCTTCAGGGTGAGCGTTCATGATCTTATCGAACTTTGCAACTTCCTATATTGGTGACGCCAGGTCAACAAGCAGACTTAGCAGAAATGAGACCATGTCCATCAGTATGAAAGTGTCCAATGTACGTTTCCTACAGGGACTGTAGTTAAATATCCATTTTTTTTCCCCTCTGTAGGGAAGAAGAAATGCTGGATTCATGATGTGAAGAATGCTTATGTTGAGGCTGAGATTAAAGGGGGTGGAGATGATGACAGAATAATTGTTGAGACAACAGATGGAAAGGTAAAGAAATCTTTATTTCAGCCCATTGGTGACTAAGTTCTCTATTTAATTTAATAATTAGGTGTGTCCTTTCTCCAACTGTTTTGTTAAAAACCTGGGGTAGGAGATGCCACTGATACACTTTAGAAAACTCATTAATCTTTAAGAAGCTCCTCCACTTAACTATCAAAGATGTAATGACGAACATTGAAGAATCAGAGTTGCCAGTGGTAAAGCTCATTGACTCTAGAATGCACAACTTTTTCCACTTCTTCTATCGTATTTCAAGTTCTTTTTTTTTTTTTTTTTTTTTTTTGCGGTATGCGGGCCTCTGTTGTGGCCTCTCCCATTGCGGAGCACAGGCTCCGGACGCGCAGGCTCAGCGGCTATGGCTCACGGGCCTAGCCGCTCCGCGGCGTGTGGGATCTTCCCGGACCGGGGCACAAACCCGCGTCCCCTGCATTGGCAGGCGGACTGTCAACTACTGCGCCACCAGGGAAGCCCTCAAGTTCTTTTTTAAAGGTGCCTCTTGGAGTAAATAATGACCTTAGGAACTGTGAAGCAAGCTATGTTTGTAGGATCAGGAAAGAGTGGGATAATCTGAATAAAAATAGAACAGTGTCAGAGGAACCAAGAAATGGGAGAATGGTCAGTAATGTCAAACGCTAGAGAAAGAGATTTAGGGCTTGGAGAGAGCCTTGACCTTCAGAATTAGGAGGTCACCTATGACCTTTGAAAGAGAAGCTTAGGTCAAGTGTTGGGGCATAAGTTAGACTGTGAGAGGTCATAGAGAGAATGTGTAGTGAGACTGTAACAGTCCCCAACCCCTTCTGCCTGTCACCAAGGTATTCAGAGCAACAGAGCAATATTGTACAGCCAGCCTACTCTCAGAACCTTTGCCTTGCATCACTGACCTCACGTGCCTGCCAGCTCCATGGCAGAGAATTGGGCCCTATTTCTGCCCTGACTTGGATGAACACTCCATTATAGATTTTACAGATCATTTCCTGCCCATATGCAATTCACCAGTCTCCTTCCAATTCTGCCCTTCCTGACTCCATAACAAGCCACATCCTAAAACAAACAGGTACGATCATTATCAAGAAAGTTTGTCTTTTTCATGCCCTTATCTTTGTATTTAGACAATTTATGATCTAAAGCATTGCCATCTGAATTGTAAAATTCTGGAGGCCACTCAAAAACTACCACTTATGGTGTCTTAATATGCCTTCTGATGGTGTCTGTACATTTAAAAAATCACAAGTTAGGTAGATTTTTATATAACTAATTAATGGAATTAAGGGCAGAACTTGGTCCTTATCAATAGGAATATACATATTTAGGCAAGGGAAAAATTCAGAATGTCTTAAATAAGGAAACTAAGGGATTCAATTATTTTCTCCCAGTCTGTGTGTTGTCTTTTCACTTTCTTGATTGTGTCCAGTTCAATTTTATTAGGCCTCCAGATGAGAAGTTTGTTCTTCTGAGCACATGTTTTAAAACTGCTGTCTTTTTAACAGTATTTATGATGATCTGTGAATATAATGTGGTTACAACGATGAAAGAAATCATAGGAAGAAGAACATGAAAGCAACAAGTTAATGATATAGAAAGAGGAGTCTAAAGGTGGGTGGCTTTGTTCTGCTTGACCTTTCACCATCTAATGGAGGTCCCATTCCCCCCAGCCCCACTCTGGGGCCAGCGTCTCCCTGGCTCCAGGCTTCCTCCTCCTGATGTTAGAAGCGACTACACTTCCAATCACCTTTGGTCTTTGTAACATTAACAAAGGCAATAAAGCCAGTGGGTGGAGAGTAATACTTAAAGTTGGTAACGAAAGGAGAGAAAAATAGAATCAGAGCCGAGGGGAGGTTAGATCAGGCTAGATCATGAGCAATATAATGTGTGTTCTCTCAGGGGCAATCTCAGTCTGAGGAGCCACAGGATCAGGGCACTGCAATTTAGAAAATTTTGATTCAACAAAACCACTTTTTTTTTTTTTTTCGGTACGCGGGCCTCTCACTGCTGTGGCCTCTCCCACTGCGGAGCACAGGCTCCGGACGCGGAGGCTCAGCGGCCATGGCTCACAGGCGCAGCCGATCCGCGGCATGTGGGATCTTCCCGGACCGGGGCACGAACCCATGTCCCCTGCATTGGCAGGCGGACTCTCAACCACTGCGCCACCAGGGAAGCCCAACAAAACCACTTTTAAAAAACTTCATCTTCGGGCAAGGAGAGAACATGAGTCAGAGGAATTCTTGGGAAAAACAGGTTGGTTTAACTTCCTCTGGCTCCGTCCTCTAATGAGGCACCTTTTTCTTAACTCCTTGAAAATTCTTCCCAATGCATGGCAATAATGAATGAGCATAGAAGAAATAGGGGAATATATCTTACATTTTTCTCCTCTCTGCAGAGTCTGAGTGTCAAGGAGGACGAAATCCAGCAGATGAATCCCCCAGAGTTTGAAATGATTGAAGACATGGCAATGCTGACTCACCTCAATGAAGCATCTGTGCTGCATGCCCTGAAGAGGCGCTATAACCATTGGATGATCTATGTACGTGTATATGCTTCACTACTGAAACAGAATGCTGGCATCACATTGGCGATGTCCCAGCCCTCTTTTGGGTGAAAAAGATATTGAATTTAAGCATACTCATATGAGAATAATCCTTGAGAAATGCCCACTAGGAAGGGACATTATCTTAGCGTTTCCCCAGTTTTATTTGGTCAGTATTCATATCCCTTCCCACAGGTTTTCATCCTAAAGTAAAGGCATGAGGCTCGGAGCATGATAGACCCGTGTCCAAATGCCACCTCTGTTTTTCACTAGTAGTTTTCTGCTCGAAGTCGCCTTATCTGTAAAGTGGGATAATAATGTCTGTCTCTCCATGGTAGCTTGGAGGATAAATAAAAGAATGTAAAGCATGTAGTTCAGTGCCTGTTACCTAGTTAGTACTCAATAAATGGAATAATTTTGTTTCATCATCATTAAGTAGGTGATGATTGGTTGCTCAGCTTCTTTAATTCACTCAGAATCTATTCAGCAGGAGCTGCACTGAGCAGATGAGGCAAAGATGATGGCATTTGGGACCCATTGCTATAGCAGCCTTGCCATGCAGCCAGCTTGCTCCTGGGCACTCTGTTTTACAGTGTGACTGTCTTTGTTTCCCTAAGATGCTATAACAAAATTACCGCAAACAGGGTGGCTTAAAACAATAGAAACGTATTCTGTCACAGTTCTAGAGGCCGGAGTCCAAGATCAAATAAGCTCAGCAGTCACACTCCCTCTGGAACCTCTAGGGGAAAATCATTCCTTACCTGTGCCGGTTTCCAGTAGCTTTTGGCATATTCCCTGTGGCCGCGTCACTCCAATCTTTGCCTCCATCTCCACATCACCTTCTCCTCTGTGTGTCTCTTATACGGTGATTAGCTGTTGGATTTAAGGCCCATCCAGATATCATCCTGAGGTCCTTACCTTAATTACACGTGCAAAGATCCTTTTTCCAAAAAAGATGCCGTTCACAGGTTCTGGAGATTAAGACGTGTACATACCTTTTGGGGAGCCACAGTCCAGCCACCACAGTTTGAGTGACCCACATGAGCTATTACCCCAGTGCCTTAAGCATCAGGTTCCTAATCTTGCTGAGGCACAGATTCCCTTTGGGCCTCAAATGCCTGAGAGCGGGTTACCAAAATCAACAAGGCTTCTGTCAGCGTCCTCCTTGTCTTCCAAAGTTGTGTGTGTGTGTGCGCGTGTGTGTGTGTGTCAGACAAGCTAGTGGTTGACAGATCTCCGAGGGGAGAGGTAATCCCAGGCCCCCTTGTTACTCTAACCTGGTTCTGTCTCTTCCTATCAGAAGTCCCTACTGCGCAAGAGTCCAAAAGCTCTCTTTCTTTTAGTTCCTTTGTAAGTAAATATTCGAGCAAATGTTACCTGACATTGAAAGAGCTGACAAATCTGGAAGTATGCCTAACCTGTTTTTGGAAATCTTTTCTGATCTTCTGTCAGATATATTCGGGTCTCTGCTGTGTGAGCCTCAAAAGTGGCTTCCAGTAACACAGAGCAGTGGCAGCCATCTACAAAGGGAAGAGGCGATCAGAGGCTCCCCCTCACATCTTCGCTGTGGCCAATAATGCCTTTCAAGATATGCTTCACAGTAAGTGGCTGCCCTACAAAATGAAGGGTAAAAATATCTGATCTCCTTTTTCTCCGTGTCACTAAGAGGCAGGTAGGCATTGTGAGCGGAGCATGGCCTTTATAGTTGCCTAATCACTTGAAGCCTCCGCTTCCTTCTGGATAAAACGTGAGCAAAATAGGGCCTACCTCCTAGGGTTATGGGGACGATTAGCTCGCATATCAAATTAAGGGAGATAATGCCTTGAAAGTGCTCAGCCCAGTGTCTGGCCCAGAGTGAGCCCCCTGTAGATGTCAGCTTTTATTACAAAAAGTACCTGCTAGAATGTCTGGCACAAAGAGGTTATTCTGTAGCTATTATTACACCAGGCTTAATAAAAGGCTTAAAATAGCGATATGTCAACCATTCGTCATTTACCGTTTGTATTTGGAGCAAGGAGAGAGTGATAGAATTTGTATGATCTTATGGCTGGCCTACATAGAGTCAAGAGAAAATCCATTTTACTTTGTACCATTGAAATGGTATTTTTTCTAACTGTATACAGAGCAAATCCTTCTTGTGTCTGACTTCAAACTGTAACCAAGGAAATTTTGAATAAGTTCGTGCCAATACATGGCAGCTCTGAGAGAAGAATGATCTGACATTTTCCTTTCTTTTGTAGATCGAAAGAATCAGTCTGTACTCTTCACGTGAAGTGCTTGCCTTGCTTTTTCTTTTTGGCCAGCAGTGAGTGTTTCAATCGAAGCAGACACCTACATTTCACTGGCTATGAAACATAAATTCACTGCCTTTGAATTGTTGTTCTTTAGGTACCGAATACATTCTAGGCAAGAGTAAGATAGGAAATTGTCATAACACTTTAGTCAGTGATTAGCCAAATATGGTGCCAGCTAGGCTGCCTCACATTTTAGAAGATCCTTTGGAACCTGCGGTGCACATGCTGGTCTTAATCATTTTCTTGATGAAGAGAGCTCCCTGTCCAAATAATCATTTTCAAAGTTCTCTGGTCTGGCTAACTGGGCGGAAAGACTGAAAGTCCAGTGGGTATGACCACAGAATAGATAACTTGCTGTTGTGAGCAACCAGAATGGGGCAGGCCAAGGTACATTAAGTAGTGGGAACTAAAAGATGGTGAGGCTTAGAGGGACAAGAAAAGGGAGTGAAGAAGAAGGATGGAAAGGATTTCACTGATACCATATTGTATGTTAATTTTGATAGGCAGAGCATTGGCTGGCCAGGTGAACTGTCAGCCTGGTGGTTGAGGGGAGAGGCTGGAACTCTAGAAGCAGTCAAATGCTCAAATTCTTGCTCTTTCTATGCAGTGAGGATGCTGCCACGTGTGTTGGGCTGTCCATTGACTTCAGCCATCCCCAGAAAAATAATAGGTCTCAGAATCTTAGAGCTAGAAGGGTGGCTAAAGTTTAGCCCTTTGCAGAGGATAGACTATTTTCTGGAGTTTCAGGCAGATAAAGGCAGGCCTTGATCCTATGATGCTTTGGGTGAGAGGCTATAAATTCACCGTTGTGTTCTCTCCACGTTACAAAGTTAGCTGATTATCAAAGGTAAAAGGGAAATCTAAAGCTCAACTTCCTGGTAGAATGTTTGGTAGGTTCTCTTCCGAGGGACCTGGCCATGTGATGGTAGCCTTCATATGTGACAATCTCTTGAATAGTTGGTGGTGAGGAGACCTATCTCTAATTAGCAAAGATACTCCACAGCTTTTTGTTAACAGGACCATGAGGAACAGGCTTCTTATTTTTATAAAGTCTTTGATCTTTCCCTACTCTAGATTTTTGCTCATGATGTTTTTTCCAGCCTGAGATGTCCTTTTCCTTCTCCCAAACAACTAAATGTCTGCATCTCCTTCAAGTTCCCTCTTAAGTTCCACTTTTCTATAAAACTTTCCCTCTTGCCTTAGTTTATATGGTTCAAATTATTTATCTTTCATTGCATTTATAATCTCAACCAGTTAGCTGTGTCATTGAACTGTGTCATATTATCCAGTACTTTGCCACCATAGCAACCACGGGTGAATCCGAAGAAAAGCCAGTAAGTGTTTATAAATCTTGGCAGAAAAGGTGGGTGGCCCTATCTGCTAATCATGGAGGCTCTGCCCCGATCACTTATGGGGAGAAAGGAGGAAACCGCACCACAGAACAATTAAAAAATTATAGAAAAGTCATCTTCCCCATTTTTCCTTTGCCTCTTGGGAGGATCATCAAGTACTCTGAACCAATTTGTTTCAGATCTGCTTCAAGGGGCATTTACTGGCCTGATCTTTGTTGCTTGGACCCTCTGAGAATTAGCTACTTAAGATCCAAACCACCTTCCCCCAAAACTAGGGTTACCAATGCCTTGAATGGCCACTTTTGATATTTCTTAATATTGAAATATCTTCTTTGTGGTATTTCTTTAGCTGCTGTGAGCTGTCAGAATCCCTCAAATATGTACCAATAGAAAGAACTCTGCTTCCTTTACCACTAACTTCTGGACCAAATCCCAAATGCCCAATGGATGTACACTCAACTGCAATCACATTCTACGTTCTGAAAACTTTACCTTCTCTCTTTCTCTAATTATTTTAATCCTTGGTAATTTTTGCTTTAGCTTACTTTGTTTAGCTCCATTAACAGGTTGATGGTAATAATCTGAGGATACCTAGACCATGAGAGTTGGTATGTAAAATAAGATTAGATAATGCTGAGCAAAACTCAAAATCAATGAGTTACTGAGCTGTTGGAGCCTCTCATCTATGTCTGGCGTTGCTGCTTTGCTTTTTCCGTATGATCCTAGATGTTTCCTGCTGTATTTGCAAGATAAGAAGTGTATCAAAATAGCAATCTAGTCCAATTTCCACACCATGGAAAGTTTCTTTTCCAACCACCACATTCCTGAATTTGATCGATTTCTCTAGGTATCACTGGATTCTATTATTCACTAGATATTCCTTCATTTGTGTGTACATTTTAGGTTGTTTTGTGTGCATTTGTTTGTTTGGTCTAACCATTGAGCCCTATGATAATACATAACACAATACATAATACATAAAAGTTCTGTGAAAAATTTTGCTTATATAGCCCTTTTATTTCTTTAAAGGACAGTAGACCCATAATACATAGAAGGAATATAGTATTTGTAAATCTATAAATTCTTAAATACCACATACTATAAAATGCCCCCCATAAAATGTATCTTTGAGGCTGACTGGAAAAAAACAAAGCTATGTTGCAGTTTAGGTGCTAAGTGGTCATTAGGACTTTCTCAGTGTAGGTGACCTGCTTTGGCCCATCAGCCTGAGCCAATATGATTCAAATTCAAGACCAATAATACCATTTCAAGTCACCGCTTGGTATGAACCTCTAGGTTACTTAGGAATAATAGCAAGCAAAAATGTAATTTAATAATGCCGCATCTGCTGTATTATTTTTGGATAAATTTCCAGGTGTGAGGATTGAATGGGAAGAGAGGCAGATTAGCAATGAGGGGGAATATATGGAATGAAGTTTGGAAATAGGCTATGGTATTTGTTGTTGTTGTTTACTTTGGTAAAATACCAGTTTTCTTTTCCTACTCAGGCCAATGCCAACCAAAAGAGAAACATTGCAAGTAAATGAACTCCCACATATAGTCATGGGGCATCATATATTGTCAATCTTTCATCCATCTATTTTTTTTTTTTTTTTTTTGCGGTACGCGGGCCTCTCACTGCTATGCCCTCTCCTGTTGCGGAGCACAGGCTCCAGACACGCAGGCTCAGCGGCCATGGCTCATGGGTCCAGCCGCTCCGCGGCATGTGGGATCTTCCCGGACCGGGGCACGAACCCATGTCCCCTGCATCGGCAGGTGGACTCTCAACCACTGTGCCACCAGGGAAGCCCTCATCCATCTATTTTTGAGTTACCATTCCAAAATAACCTTTCATCACCAAATTTGGAAGTAGTTTTTGGCTACTGGTTACCAAAACAAGAAAGAGGTTTGACCTGGGTATGGAGGACTTGCCATATTACAGAATTCTGGGAAAAGTTTCATCAGCTGTATTTCTCTTACCTGTATCCCAGGGGACTCTACAAAATCAAATCAAATGAGTGAATCCTGTCTTGGAAGCATTTGGAAATGCCAAAACCCTGAGAAATGACAACTCCTCTCGCTTTGTAAGTAACATGATTGAGCAATATATCAGAGTCTTTAGTTTTTAGCAAATGGTAAAACTCATGCCTGAGCACACAGATCCAAAAAAATTTTTAGAACATCAAAGAAGGTTATTGATTAATGTTCATAATATTGTTAGATTCCTCAAGGAAGTCCGCCAGCTTCATCATTAAGACAATTAAAAATACATAGAAATATGTGCTTGAGAAGCTTCTGCGGTTTGGTCAATTTCAGGAAGAAAATATTTATCTTAATAGTGTCAAATTTCTTTATACTCCCAGTAGGGAAGCTCATTCAGCAAATTCTAATAATGTTTTATATTTTAGTACATTTTACAGATCTGTAAATACTTTCTCCTTCATAATTTCCTATACTCCTTGTAATAAGTCATTTTAGGAAGCACTTCCAAATTCACTTACTACAATTATTGTTTCTACTCTTGCCTATGGCCCCCCTGCCCCTGCATATTTTTCACTGAGGATTTTTTGGAGGGGCACGGGGAGAAAGCACTTTTTAAAGTAGCTTTTGATAACTAGCAGTCCCATGATAGAAAAAGGATTTGGATTTCAAACTCAAGCTTCACTAATCCGTTTTATGCCAAGAATGAGTGGCAGGGAGCCATGATATAATTTACAAGGACATTTGCAGAAGGCTTCCTGTTTGACTCTAGGCGTAATTACATAACAGCCTCCTGCTGATTTGGCTGGTTTCCCTCCAAAGCCTTAGAGCTGCCCTGACTACACTTACATCTGCTTGCTACGTCCGGCTGCATAGCGGGTACTAATACTGGGCAATAAAACAACAGCTAGATTGGGGATTTGTTAGGATGTGGAGGCAGTTTCCGCTTAAATATGAAAGAAAGAAAGCTGAAAAAAAAAAAAACGAGAGTGCAAAAGGAAAGATGGAAGAGAGGGAGGGAAAAAAGGAAGATAAAGGAAAGGGAAGAGAGTAAAAGAAAAGGAAGAAAGAAAAGAACAGTAAGTAGAAAGAAACGTAAATAAGTAAAGAAAGCAACTGAAAAAGACCAAGAACAAGAAAAAAGTTGGAAGGATAGAAGGGAATAAAGAAGTAGAAAAGCAAAGTAAACAAAATGGATGAATGGAAAGAAGGAAGGAAAGAAGGGAGAAGGAAAGAAGGTTCAGAAAATCAAGAAATGCAGGTTAAATTCTTTTGATTAATACTCTGTATGTATACTATGCACAAAGAATGTCACCTGCCATTTCAGTAAAAAAGGATGTTGCAGCCATCAAGCCATCAGCCACTGTAGTCGCCCCCTACCCCACCACTGTGTACCCTGAGGGGATTCAGGTTGGAGAAAAGCAAGATATTGGCCCTAGATAGTTAAGGTGCATATCAAAGGGGCAATTTCAATGAGCCAGACTCTTGCATCTTCCCATACATCAAAAAGCACTAAATTCATTAACTTGAGATGTCTGATTTTCTTTAATTAGCAGTAATCTTTTGATGTTCTGACTACCTGGTTTCTGTTGCAAAAACTCCTATATATCCAGGGACCTCCCTTACCTCTGCGGAGCAGTCCCTCAGAGCTACCTGAGAGGCTGTCTTCTGGGCTTAAGTCCTCAGAACGTCCACCGAATAAACATAATTCTCAACTTTTAGGTTGTGCATTTTTTTCAGTTGACAATACACATATTTATATGTAAATGTACATATGCATAAAGGTACACATATGTGTATATATATACATGTGTATGTTTGTGTGTGTGACTCCCAGTAGCCTGCATTTTTTTTTTTTTTTTTCGGTACGCGGGCCTCTCACTGCTATGGCCTCTCCCGTTGCGGAGCACAGGCTCCAGACGCGCAGGCTCAGCGGCCATGGCTCACGGGCCCAGCCGCTCCGCGGCATGTGGGATCCTCCCGGACCGGGGCACGAACCCGTGTCCCCTGCATCGGCAGGCGGACTCTCAACCACTGCGCCACCAGGGAAGCCCTGCATTTTTTAACTTAATGGCTTAATCACCTTGTATTGGCCACTCTCCTTCTCTTGCCTGGCTGCAGTCCTGGTCTGATTCCTTCCTTGCATGGGTATACGTCTACCAGTCTGCCTTCCCCTCTGTACTAACATCCTCGTCCTGCGGGCTCTAACCCCCTGGACTGCCTCCTTGGCTGCGTCTTGATGCACCTGGGCTCTGTCACTTTTGGGCAGACTCTCTGCCCCACTAGATCCTATCTTATGGCTTTTCATTGACAGGCCTGCCTCAGACTCCATTTTCTGCCCCCTTTTCTCTTACTTGCTACACTCCTGCACAACTGCCTTTTCTTTTGATTTCAAAACACACCAAATGTTCCTACATTAGAGCTGTTACATTAGCTGCTTACACCTAGAATCTAGAAGAGCCATGAACACACCTACTTTTCTAATGTGGTATCTCCAGTGCCTAGCAGGTTTTCTGGATCATAGCAGATGCTCAACGAATGTCTGTTTAATAAATGGAATAATACGCCAAGCAGATATTATTTTTCTCACTTTTAGATAAGAACACTGAGGCCCAGAGAGATTCTATAATGCACGCAAGAATGAACAGCCAAGGAGGAGGGGATAAATTAGGAGTTTGGGGTTGATATATACGCATAACTATATATAAAATAGATAATGAATGGGGACCTACTGTATAGCACAGGGGACTATACTCAGTGTCTTGTAGTGAGCTGTAATGGAAAAGAATCTGAAAAAGAATACACACACACACACACACACACACACACACACGTATGTATAACTGAATCACTTTGCTGTATACCTGAACTAGTACATTTTAAATCAACTGCACTTCAATAAAAAAAAAAATAAGAAGAAGAGAAACAGAAGACACAGCCAGCAATGAGCAGGTCTGAGGCTAGACTCCAGGACCACTGCTCGTCCTGATGACACTCCAGCTGCCTCTCGACATTAATTGGTGCCATCACAGACCCGTGTTGCATTTTTTTAACTTTGGGGCAAGTAGTCACTTTGGGAGTGATGTGTGTAATGAAGCCATTGCAACTGCTTGGAATGTTTCAATAGGAGACTGTGTTCTGTGTCCACCCAGGGCCAGTTCATCGGGATGCACTTTTGTGCCAGAGGCAAGCTGTCATCTGCAGACATCGACATCTGTAAGTAGCCATAGCACTGTCTAATTACTTTTCTTCTACACCTACGTTTGAATCTTTACTCATGTCTCATCATGCAGATTTGCTTGAAAAATCCCGGGTTGTTTTCCAGCAGCCTGGAGAGAGGAACTACCATATATTCTATCAAATTCTGTCTGGGAAAAAAGAACTTCATGGTAAGTGTATTATTCTGGAGCTGAAGTTCATTCTAAAACAAGAGACAATAGTCAGATTACTGAATTGCTGTTTAATGTCTCCTAGCCTCTTTAGGACTCAGTTTGTTCATCCTAAAACTTAAGAAATTGAACCAGTTATAGAACCAGTGTTCTATAATTTTACATGGGTAGAGAGTAAATGGTAACACTTTGTTTCAATTTGGTAGTATTTGGAGGTGGGTAGGATGCCCAGCAGAGGTAAATGAATGTGTGTGTATGCATGTCTGCACACATGCTTGTGCGTGTGTGTGCGTGTGTGTGTGTGTGTGTGTGTAAAAAGCACTAGATAATTTTAAAGACTTAAATGATTAAAACCACTAATCATTTAAGTGGGTGCTAGAGACAAGAGGCCAGAGGTGGGAGACATCACCATAGTGTTTAGTGGTTAATGGGAGTTTTATAAAGAAAGGAGGACTTGGGTTGGGATATGGAGAATGGGAAGGGGATGTAACCAGAGTAATGTGTGGAGGGTATTTCCGGTAAGAGGAACAGTGTACACAATGTCAGGAAAAGGTAAGGCAAGATCAGGGAACAGAGAGACCAGATGAACTGGAGGAAAGGATTTTCATAGAGGAATAGTAGAGATTTTATTCTGATGGGGTCTGAACTCAGGAATTTGGGAGGGTGTTGTGTGCATGTGTGTGTGTGAGTGTGTGTATGTGTATGTGTTCCTGTGTTTTGTGGGGCGGGATGGGGTAATAGGAGGTCGTGATTTGTTGAGGGCAGTTGCAGTTAGGCTGGTGTGATGGGCAGGATAGACTGGAGGCAGAAATACTGAGGGAAGTGATTGCAATAGTCCCAGGATGAGATGACAAGACAATTGTCTAAGGCACTGTCTGTGGGAATAGAGGGCAAGGGGATGGACTCATGGAAGAATAGAAAAGTCTAGGCAATGATAAAATGTAGAAATGAGGGAAAGTGTTGAGTCAAAAATACTCCCAGGTTTGGTAATTTGACTGGGATAAAAGTAGTGCCATGAACAGAAATGGAAAAGCAACTTGTAGGGTAAGAGAACGAATTTCCTGTATTCACTCAACAAATATTTATTGTGGGGCTGCTGTGTATACACTGCTTTTTAAGCATGGAGGATAGAGAAGTAAACAAGACCCACAGGTCCCTGCCCTCATGAGCTTACATTCTAGTATGGAAGACGGTAACAAACAAGTAAACAAAGAAATATATAATTCCAGAGAATGGTAGGTCTATAGAGAAAAATAAAGTGGGTGAGGAGATGCAGTGAAATGGGGTTTGGATGATGTTATTTTATTTTATTTTTTTAACATCTTTATTGGAGTATAATTGCTTTACAATGGTGTGTTAGTTTCTGCTTTATAACAAAGTAAATCAGCTATACATATACATATGTTCCCATATCTCTTCCCTCTTGCGTCTCCCTCCCTCCCACCCCACTAGGTGGTCACAAAGCACCGAGCTGATCTCCCTGTGCTATGCGGCTGCTTTCCACTAGCTATCTATTTTACATTTGGTAGTGTATATATGTCCATGCCACTCTCTCACTTCGTCCCAGCTTACCCTTCCCCTTCCCCGTACCCTCAAGTCCATTCTCTATGTCTGAATCTTTATTCCTGTCCTGCCCCTAGGTTCTTTAGAACCATTTAAAATTTTTTTTTAGATTTCATATATATGTGTTAGTATACGGTATTTGTTTTTCTCTTTCTGACTTACTTCAGTCTGTATGACAGACTCTAAGTCCACCCACCTCACTACAAGTAACTCAATTTCATTTCTTTTTATGGCTGAGTAATATTCCATTGCATATATGTGCCACATCTTCTTTATCCATTCATCTGTCAATAGACACTTAGGTTGCTTCCATATCCTGGCTATTGTAAATAGAGATGCAGTGAACATTGTGGTACATGACTCTTTTTGAATTATGGATTTCTCAGAGTATATGCCCAGTAGTGGGATTGCTGGGTCATATGGTAGTTCTATTTTTAGTTTTATAAGGAACCTCCACACTGTTCTCCATAGTGGCTGTATCAATTTACATTCCCACCAACAGTGCAAGAGGGTTCCCTTTTCTCCACACCCTCTCCAGTATTTATTGTTTGTAGATGTTTTGATGATGGCCATTCTGACTGGTGTGAGGTGATACCTCATTGTGGTTTTGATTTGCATTTCTCTAATGATTAGTGATGTTGACCATTCTTTCATGTGTTTGCTGGCAATCTGTATGTCTTCTTTGGAGAAATATCTATTTAGGTCTTCTGCCCATTTTTGTATTGGGTTGTTTGTTTTTTTGATATTGAGCTGCATGAGCTGCTTGTAAATTTTGGAGATTAATCCTTTGTCAGTTGCTTCATTTGCAAATATCTTCTCCCATTCTGAGGGTTGTCTTTTCGTCTTGTTTATGTTTCCTTTGCTATTTTATTTTATTTTTATTTTTTTGGCTGCACCACACAGCTTGTAGGATCTCGGTTCCCTGGCCAGGGATTGAACCCAGGCGACAGTGAAAGCCTGGAATCCTAGCCACTAGGCCACCAGGGAACTCCCCAGGAGGTTATATTTTAGATAGAAGAGTCAGATAAGACCTCTCTAAGAAGGCAATGTTTTGGGAATCCCCTGGCTGTCCAGTGGTTAGGACTTGATGTTCCTACTGCAGGGGCCCGGGGTTTGATCCCTGGTCAGGGAACTAAGGAACTAAGATCCTGAAAGCTTCTTGGCGAGGGGGGTGGGGGGGGGGGAAGAAGAAGGCAATGTTTTTCCAGACACCTGAATGAGTAAGGGAACAAGTAGGCAAAGATTTCTAGGAAGAAATTTCCAGGAGGAAGTAACAGTGAGTGCAAAGGCCCTGACGCAGGAATGCATTTGGTTTATTCTTGGGATAGAACAATGGCCATCGTCGGGGGCAGAATGGAGGGGTGGAGGGGGTAATGTACGGGCAGGTAGGCTGGGTCAGACCAAGCAGCACCTTGCAGGTTATGATGAGAGTTTACATCTCGAGTGCTATGGAAAGTCATTGGAAGGGGAGATTGACAAGCTGATTGGATTTCAAAGGTATTGCATCTGTCACTGAGGACAACAGTACTCCCACAGGAGTGACTTTGGGATGAGATTGGAGATCCAGGTGAGCAAATTGATGGGGAAGAATCCCCCACAGCCCATTATGCTTAGATGATGTATGGTATAAATCCAGCAGCGTTTTGACTACATGGTCTTCAACTCCAAACTCTTCTCTCCAAAAGGAGAAAGCTCTACAAACTGGACAGTTATTTTTGCCATGGGTGCAGTTGGTGATACGAAAGCAGCATCTACTCTCTTTCCCACCTTCTCTCTACATAACCCTGGAACAGGTTGTTTTTGTTTTCTTTTTTGTTTTGGTCTTCCTTTGACTAGCCCTGCCAAATCTAACATTCTTGACACTCATTTCTATGCTGTGCAGGGTATCTGACACATAGGGTCCAATGTGAGTGCCAGCAGTGACTGCAAGATTTTTTGGAGCATCTCTGTTTACTCATAGAACCATCTGAAGACTCTGGGCTGCTATGGAAAATTCATGCTTATCATGAATTCACGTACTTTGTTCAGTCTGTGGGCTGCTGAAATTGATTAGTGTACAAAGGCTGACATCTGGTGGTGAAAGTTGGGTATTGTCAGTTCATTTGTTTATGACACCAATTGTCATTCTTGGGGTATTTAAAAATTTTAAACTCTTTCTATTCATGGCTGCCAGAGAAGAGCTTTAGAGTGTCCTGAGGAGTGACACAAGAGGGCACAGCTAAGCAGTATGAGGTCTGTGTCCAAATTTCCAAAAATAGGAGTATTTGTGCATGACAAACGAATCGGGTGTGAAAAATGACAGCAGAGGCTGGCCACCCACTCAAGGAGCCAAGGAAATGGAGTGATGTGTCACCCCAGAGCCAGTCCTCATTTAGCCTCTACCTGGCCTGGAAGATCTCATCTCCCCTTTCCTTTCAGTTAAGGCTGATTCTTGTTCCAGGTACAGCTAGAACCCACTTCCCCAGTCTCTTCAGATAAGGCTCCTTGAAATCCTTTAGTTCTCAACATCATCTGTATAGCTTGGTCTGGCATATATCTTCCTTTTTCTCTTCTTTTATTTGATTTTTTTCTTTATATTTATTTATCGTGCTCACTCTTGCTATTCAAGTGGTGTGTAAACTTCAGGAGAGGAGGTCAGGAAACAAGTCCTTGACTCTTAGAATCCTTGACACTTTGCCTAATGCCCTGATAACTCACTCCATAAAGTGACAGTAATACACAGTGGTGGTTGCCAAGAGGTGTGCCTGAGAATGTCTACTGGTGCCCTGAATGCCTCTGGGGAAGGAAGTGGTCAGCATCTGGACCTCCTATTCTGGAGCATATTCAGTTTATCCTCTTTACCCATTAGGTCTCTCTTGAACTAGTCTCATATCTTTACTCACTTTCTCCCCACTGGTTATTAAGCGGCATAAGATGTGTGTATGGTTGTGCAGACTGTGTGCTTCCCAACTCCAGAGAATGCAATTCAAACCATAGACTATGTGAATGATTCTCTCTGGAGTTGGGCAGTGCACAACCTCTTCAGCTGTACACGACACCACTGAGGAACAGGTAATGACGGGTAATGTGGCATAGAGGCACTAGCTACAGAACTTCATTTGTGAGATCCTAAACTGTTTATTTTTGGCTCAGTGTCAGCTTCACTCCTTTTCATAGTGAGCACAGTCCTGGAGAACATTCAGCCATTCAGAAAGTAAAATTTAATGTCAGGATAACATGAAACAAAGCCTTTTTTTTTTTTTTTACATCTTTATTGGAGTATAATTGCTTTACAACGGTGTGTTAGTTTCTGCTTTATAACAAAGTGAATCAGCCATACATATACATATGTTCCCATATCTCTTTCCTCCCACGTCTCCCTCCCTCCCACCCTCCCCATCCCACCCCTCCAGGCTGTCACAAAGCACTGAGCTGATCTCCCTGTGCTATGCGGCTATTTCCCACTAGCTACCTACCCCACGCCTGGTAGTGTATATATGTCCATGCCTCTCCCTCGCTCTGTCACAGCTCACCCTTCCCCCTCCCCGTATCCCTAAGTCCATTCTCTAGTAGGTCTGTGTCTGAAACAAAGCCTTGAATGATAAAACACTCACCCTTAATGGGTTCTCTGCATCTCCTACTGGAGAGTGGGCCCTAGAAATGAACCTATATAACGGTTGACACCTGCACTTTTTGGAATTGTGAAGCAGTTGACTTTTACCTTTAGCATTCCCTCACCCCTTCTCTTTCTGCCCTACCCCCATCCTTCATGACACACTCCCTGTCCCCGCCTGCCTCCTCCCATCCTCCAGGTGCCCCAGCCTGGTCAACAATCTTCCGTGTGGGCCCTTACTGGCCTAGACAGTCTCTCTGACTCTAATAGTGTCTCATAAAAATGCATTTAGTTTTTTTTCTCATTCTCTTAAGGCCATTTCCCGCGGTAGAAAGAAATTAACTAAATAAAGGAATCCCCGTTTACATGATACTCCTCTGAGATAACCTCAAGCCTCAAACCAATTAAAATTTACTGTTCCTTGAAAATAAGTTTTGATAAGACCCAGGGCAGGGGAGATGTTTGATCTAAAGGCCTTTCAGAGTTCCTCAAACAGTCATGCTTCTGGCCTCGGCATTCTCTGGAGCCCCCACTTCATGCTGAGGGCAGCTGCTCCAGTGAATGGTTACCATTGCGGCAGCCATGTTTCTGGTTGTAAGGGGATGGCAGGAAAGTCTATCGCGTGTGCTGAGTGACGTCCAGAAATGAGGCATCTGGAAGCGGGGAGGGGCTGAGGGAGAAATGCATATATAGCACTTGGGCTCACCATTCTGTCTTATTACCAGCCCCCTCCTGAATCTTGGCTCTTTCCCTCCACCTGGTCCTCTAGTCCTTGGGCATGTGGCGTTCTTGCCCTCTGCTCTGTCTCCCTCTGTGTTTGTCCGATGTTGAGCTTGCACAGAAGTAAGACCCTGCTTCTGTCTATGACAAAGGAGGAAATGGAATCCCGTCATGTTTACCCATACAGGTTTCAGTTGTGGGTGGCATAGTCTAACAGAAACACTAGAGATTGTGTTCTAAATTCGTTTTATCATTAATTTGACTCTGGGCAAGTAGTGAGCCTTTCTAGCCTTCCATTTTCCTATATTTAACATGCAGAAAATAATGTCAGATATAGCACATTTGATCATCATGACCAGGATGAAAATGATCAAAAATGACATAATAAACATGAGAGTAAAATGAAAATTCTCTGAAAGGTTGATCTAGAATGATCTAACAGGTAATTCATGGCAAAGCAATCTTGGAAAGTAAATTTTTTTTTTTAACGAGTCAGCCACTGAAACATGCCCCACCCCCTAAAGACACACGGCAGTGTTTCCTGTTTAGGTGTGTGGTTCCTCTAGCCTCCTCGAGGGAAAGGACTATTTTAGTTTTGTATCCTTACATCCTCCCATAGCATATACCTATGGTAGAGAAAAAAGATTAAACAAATGCTTTGATTTGAAAGAAATGGAGATGATGTCTGTATCTGAGCTGTGAAGGAGGTGAAGGGACAGGACATTGTCACACCCAGATATCTGGCCTGGGTGTGGTGGTGACATTCACTGGCATAAGGAACCACAGAAGAGGAATACCTTCAGGGAAGATAAGGAAAACATCATCCATCTGGTTGTGGTAATGTTGGGTTTAAGCTACCTATGGCCATCCACATTGAAATGTCCAATGGGAAGTTGGAGACTAGGTCTGGAGCTCAGAAAATAAATGTAGATTTGAGAGTCATCAGTAAAGTCATGAATGAACCTTGCAAAAGAATATATAGAGAGATTATTGACAGTATACAGTCAGGACAGTATTTGATACCCCTGCTGACTCCCTCTTCCTTGAAAATCTCCCCACCTTGGCTTCTAGCAGACCACCCTCCCTTGTTTCTCTCCTAAATCTCTGGGCATGGCTTTGCAGGTTTCTCTCTTTCATCCAGTTCATGACTTCAGAGTACCCTGGGGCTCAGTCCTTGGCTCTATCTTGTGGTGATAGATCATCTAGGCTGACCGCTTTAAAGATCATTTCTATCTGATGACTTGCAAAGTTGGATCATGAGTCCAGACTTTTCTTTAGTATTTCAGACTGATAGCTAACTGACTCTTTTATGTCTCCACTTGGATGTTGAATAGGCATCTCACACTTCATATCCCTACAGCCTAGTTCCTAAACTCCACCCCGCAAGACCTGCTCCTACCACAGTGTTTCCCAGGTAGGCTGAAGTCATCTCCATCCTTCCACTTGCCTGGGCACAAACCCTTGGAGTTATCCTTGATCAGCCTTTCTCCCACATTATTCTCATTTGTTCCATCAGCAAATCCTATTGACTCTACTTTCAAAACCCAAGCTCTGGCTACTTCTCACCATGTCTGTTGTTATTCTCCCAGTCAAGTACCACCATCTCCCTCCTGAATTAACCCTTTCCTGGTATCCCTGCTCCCACCCTGTCCCTCTGTCTTTAACCAGCAGCCATAGTAAATTAAAAAAAAAAAAATCAGATCATGTCACTCCTCTGCTCAAAAACCTGTAATGGCTTCATATCTCACATAGAGCAGAAATGCCCAAATCCTCAACATAGCCTGTGAGGCACTCTTGATGCCTCTCTGACCTCATGATCTACCCCTTCTTTGACCAACTGTAGCAACTCAAAATCCCAGGCAACCTTCCACCCCAGGGCCTTTGCATTGGCTTTTTTCTTTCTGGAACATTCTTTCCCTACTTATCCATGATTCTCTCCCATAACTCAAACTTGACTTGTGGAGGCCTTCCCTGATCACCCTATTAAAAACTGCAACTCTGCATCTCCAACACATTTTACTCCCTTTCCCTGCTTTTATTTATCTCCATAGCAATTACTATCTTACATGTCATATATTTTACTCATTATTATTTTTTTTTTACTTCTGTCTCTTCCTGTTGGAATATAAGCTTTATGAGGGCAGGAATGGGATTTTTTTTTCACTGATGTATCCCTAAAACTTACAATAATGCCTGGCATATTATTGGATCTCAAACAAATATTTGTTAATATGAAGTGAAGCATAAGGAAGAATATAAGGAGATTCCTGAGAAGTAGTAACATTTCAGGGACATTTGAATCACCTTTGAAGTAAATACTTAAAAAAATTATTATGAATTATATTTCTATTTAAGTTATATATTGTCCTTGCATTCAGCCTGATTTCTTTTGGGCTAGCCTAATTACTTTTATCAAATAGCTTTATCAAAGTATTATTGACCTAAGTGTAAGTATTGACATGTGTATCTATGAAGTGAAACCATCACCACAATCAAAATAATGTAGGTATCTATTCAAAAGTTTTCTCGTTATCTCTTGTAATCCCTCCCTCCTGCCCATCCTCACTCCCTCAAGCCCTCCTCTTCTAACCCAGTCTCTAGACAACCACTAATATGTTTTCTGTCACTAATATGCTCTCTGCAATCTATAGATTAGATTGCATTTCTAGAATTGTATAAGATGGAATCACGCAGTATATACTCTTCTTTTTCTGGCTTATTTCACTCAGCATAATTATTTTGAGATCCTTCCATGTTGTAGCACATATTCATAGTTCATTCGTTTGTTTGCTAAGTAATAATAATCCATTGTGTGGATAGACAATGTTCTGTTAATTACTGATGGACATCTGGGTTGTTTCCAAATAGAGCTGCTATGAACATTCACGTAGCCCAATTTCTTTGTTTCTGAGATTTGGGGTTCAGGATAATAGAGCTTCACTTCATTGAGTGCTAAACAAAACTCAGATTGGCTCAAAAAACTTCACTGGGAGCGAGTGTCAGGCTTTAAGAGGTTAATGTGATTTGGCCACGTCGGTGGCAGATGTGCTGCTGACAGCTTGCCTTGGCTTCAGCTTGCATTATGCTTCCTGACTAAGTGAATCATGTGAGGAGTCTTAGACATATCAGAGGTGCAGCACTGAACACAGTAGCTGATTTACGGATCCCTTGAAAGACAGACTCAGCCTCCTAATAGGGAGGACGTGATGTGACAGGATGACACTGCTAATGTTCCCTGGGTGCTGACCCCAGCGTCGGCCTGCTTCCTAGCTTTTGAAGCTCAGGCCTGTTATAATTTACAAACCACTTTTCGTCCTCTGACCCTCAACCATGTATCTAGGCCAAATTCCTGTTTTCAAAGTTTTGCCAACATGCAGTATCTGTTTTTTTTGCGCACCAATTCAAGCTGCTGCAATTGAATCTGCTTTCAGATTTGGCCTGCCTAGTCTTCTCTTGGGAGGCATTAACACATGACTGACAAGTTAATAGAGGGCAGAAATTGATTGCAGAGGTTTGGGTGTAGACTATGGATTTTATTTTGGCTTGTTTACAAGTATGCTGTAAGCCGTAAGAGTAAACTGTGAATATTGGTCACTTATTTTCTAAAGCCTTGTGGATTTCTTTAAGCTGTTTAACTGATGGTTTTCCCACTGCAGATATGCTCCTTGTGTCTGAAAATCCCTCTGACTTTCACTTTTGCTCTCATGGAGCAGTTGCTCTGGAGAGCTCAGATGATGCTGAAGAATTGCTGGCCACAGATGTAAGGCTTGTTAGTTATCAAAGTATGGTAATGACAATGAGAAATGAAAGAAAGCATCATAGATCTCCTCTCTTCCAAAGGGTCCTGGAGAAGTGACCTTCCTTCCCCTGGGGGTGGAGAGTGGAAGGAGCCCCTCCAGGACGGTTTCTGTCCAAAGTTTTATACTTATTTATTTTGTCAATATAGTGACTTCGGTACATATGGAAAAGTAGGAAGATGCTTCAACTCAGTGACATCCATTGTTTTTAGTCTTTATTTTTTTCTATTTGGGATTGTTGTTACATAGTTGTTTTGGTGTTTTTTTTTAAATCAAAGATTATAATCATACTGCATATGCTATGTGATATATACTTTGCTTTTTTGATTATTCTTAAGCATTGTTAATGTTATTACAAACTTCATAAACACTTAAATGGATACTTAATATTTTATCAGACATTAATCCTATAGTTTATTTAATCATTCTCCTACTGTTAGACTCAAGGTTGTGTTTTTTTTTTTCCTACTGTGGTGAATGTCTTTGTAGGTGAGTGCTTTTTCTATATATCAGAGTCACCGTATGCTAGATTCCTAAAAGTGAAATTACTAGGTAGGATTATGAATTTTTTATAGTCTCTTGATACATATTCTAAATTAAACACTAGAAAGATTGTACCGATTTCTATCCTCCTGGAGTGTGTGAGAACACACTTCTTACCATGTGCAGTGGCTTCCTAGGATGCTGTTCTTTGGTGACATGGTTTTTCTTTTCTTAAATACTTCCTTTTGCCAGTCTTTAAAATGTATCTGGAATAAAGCTGGGAGAACATATGGGATCCCAGAAATAAGCAACCTATCAGATATGGTGCTACTTTCTTCCATAACCATGAAAGCAAAATAATTTAGCTCATATAGCCAGTTAATGATAGATTATTGGAAAGGAGAGGAGGGGGTCAGGGCAGCCGAGGAAAGTTCTAAAACTACTGGAAATTAAACAAGTCAAGTCATAAGACTTCCTAATTCTCTTTTAAAGGGATAAGCAGACTGTGGGTGACCAAGCACCAACAGGGCCAATTTGCATTGCTTTGAGCAGAGCTGTCACACTTCACTTCGGGGCTGTGGTGATCTGTCTCCTGGCAGCCCACAGCCCACTGAGTGGAGGGAGGTGTGACACACAGCGGGGGTGAGGTGCTTACTGCAGCCATTAGGCAACTGAAGACTTGGCCATCTGCTTCTCTTTTTACAGCAAGCCATGGACATTTTGGGCTTTCTTCCTGATGAGAAGTACGGATCCTACAAACTCACTGGAGCCATCCTGCACTTCAGAAACATGAAATTTAAACAGAAGCCCAGAGAAGAGCAAGTGGAAGCAGATGGCACAGAAAGTAAGGATTACTTTAAAGACATGGCATGTATGCTCTTCAAATCCCTGACCCCAGGTCTGCTCCCCTTTTCCTTGCAGTTAAACTCACCTCTTAGTTTTTGGAAAATGTTGAAATTAATCAGCAATCTCCCTCAATTGCTGTGCCACCAAATTATTCTCTCAGCCAACATTCTGAATTAGAATTCTTGTATCTCAGGATAAGACACATTCCTTAATTAATTATTGATGATGCCAGTAAATTTGCTAAACTTGGGTGACATAGGATTGACTAAGACGTAGCCTGCCTTCAGCATATAGACTATTGAGAAAAACAGAAAAAGGAACAAATTACCATGAGATGCATGAAGTGACATAATGAAGGTGTGAACAAAGACCTGTAGAATTCCAAAGCAGGAGTTTTCCACTGGGTTGAAAACAAAATGGCTTCTTTTCCCTTTGTTTGTTATTCATATTCTAAAAATCTATAGTCATGCCTGCTTACCAAAAAGATCTATAATGAGTTATCTGTCTAGAATGATCATCAAAATAGAAAATCACAATTATGAAAAGAAGGAATCATAGTCATAATTATTTCATTTAATATTAAAATTCCTGGCAATTGCAACAAAAAGGAAAAAACATTCATTCAAATCTTTCAACAAATAATTTTAAAAATTTTATATTTTTAATTGTGGTAAAATATACACAGCATAAAATTTTACCCATTTTAACTGTACATATTAGTGGCATTAAGTACTTTCACATTGTTGTGCAACCATCACCATTATTCATCTCCAGAACTTTCTCATCATCCCAAACTGAAACTTTATACCCATAAAACAATAATTTCCTATTACCGCCTACCCCTAACCCCTGGAAAATTTTAGTCTTTCTGTCTCTATGAATTTGACTACTCTGGGTACCTCATATAAGTGCATTCATACAATATATATTGTCCTTTTGTGTCTGGTCTATTTCACTTAGCGTGATGTCTTCAAGACATGTTGTGCTAAGTGTCAGAATTTCATTCCTTTCTAAGGCTGCATAACATTCCATCGTATGTATATTCTACTTTTTGTTTATCCATTCATCTCTTTATAAACACTTGAGTTACTTCCACTTTTCACTAGTGTGAATAATGCTGCTGTGAACATTAGTGTTCAAATATCTGTTTGAGTCTGTGCTTTCACTTCTTTTGTGTATATACATAGAAGTGGAATTGCTGGATTAAATGGAAATTCTATGTTTAATTTTTTAAGGAACCACCATATTTTCCATGGTGGCTGCACCATTTTCCATTCTCACCAGCGATGCACAAGGGTTCAAATTTTTCTACATCCTCACCAACACTTGTTGTTTTCCGTGTTTTTTTTTCGTTTTGTTTTTTGTTTTTTTTTGATAAGAGCCATCTTAATGGGTATAAGGTGGTGGTGTCTCATTGTGTGGTTTTTTTTTAAATAGATCTTTATAGGAATATAATTGCTTCACAATACTGTGTTAGTTTCTGTTGTACACCAAGGTGAATCAGATATATGCATACATATGTCCCCATGTCCCCTCCCTCTTGAGCCTCCCTCCCATCATCCCTATCCCACCCCTTTAGGTCATCGTAAAGCACCAAGCTGATCTCCCTGTGCTATGCTGCTGCTTCCCACTAACTAACTATTTTACATTCAGTAGTGTATATATGTCAATGCTACTCTCAGTTCACCCCAGATTCCCCCTCCTACCTGTGTCCTCAAGGCCATTCTCTATGTCTACATCTTTATTCCTGCCCTGCAACTAGGTTCATCAGTACTTTTTTTTTAAGATTCCATATATATGTGTTAGCATACGGTATTTGTTTTTTTCTTTCTGACTTACTTCACTCTGTATGACAGACTCTAGGTCCATCCACCTCACTACACTCAATTTTGTTTCCTTTTTATGGCTGAGTAATATTCCATTGTATATATGTGCCACATCTTCTTTAGCCATTCATCTGTTGATGGACATTTAGGTTGCTTCCATGTCCTGGCTATTGTAAATAGTGCTGCAATGAACATTGTGGTACATGTCTCTTTTTGAATTATGGTTTTCTCAGGTATATGTCCAGTAGTGGTATTGCTTGGTCATATGGTAGTTATTTTTAGTTTCTTAAAGAACCTCCACACTGTTCTCCATAGTGGCTGTATCAATTTACATTCCCACCAATAGTGCAGGAGGGTTCCCTTTTCATCATACCCTTTCCAGCATTTATTATTTCTAGATTTTTTGATAATGGCCATTCTGACTGGTATGAGGTGATATCTCATTGTTTTGATTTTTGATTTGCATTTCTCTAATAATTAGTGATGTTGAGCATCTTTTCATGTGCCTCTTGGCTATTTGTATGTCTTCCTTAGTGAAATGTCTATTTAGGTCTTCCACCCATTTTTTAATTGGATTATTTGGGGGTTTTTTGATATTGAGCTCCATGAGCTGTTTGTATATTTTTGAGATTAATCCTTTGCCTGTTGTTTCATTTGCAAATATTTTCTCCTGTTCTGAGGGTTGTCTTTTTGTCTTGTTTATGGTTTCCTTTGATGTGCAAAAGCTTTTAAGTTTAATTAACTCCCATTTGTTTATTTTTGCTTTTATTTCCGTTACTCTAGGAGGTGGGTCAAAAACGATCTTGCTGTAGTTTATATCAAAGAGTGTTTTCCCTATATTTTCCTTTAAGAGTTTTATAGTGCCTGGTCTTACATCTAGGTCTTTAATTCATTTGGAGTTTATTTTTGTGTGTGGTGTTATGTAGTGTTCTAATTTCATTTTTTTACATGTAGCTGTCCAGTTTTCCCAGCACCACTCATTGAAGAGACTGTCTTTTCTCCATTGTATGTTCTTGCCTTCTTTGTTGTAAATTAGGTGATCATATGTGTTTGGGTTTATCTCTGGACTTTCTATCCTTTACCATTGATCTATATTTCTGTTTTTGTGCCAGTGCCATACTGTCTTGATTACTGTAGCTTTGTGGTATAGTTTGAAGTCAGGGAGCCTGATTCTTCCAACTACCTTTTTCTTCCTCAAGATTGCTTTGGCTATTTGGGGCCTTTTGTGTTTCCATACAAATTGTAAAAATTTTTGTTCTAATTCTGTGAAGAATGCCATTGGTAGTTTGATAAGGATTGCATTGAATCTGTAGATTGCTTTGGGTAGTATAGTCATTTTCACAATGTTGATTCTTCCAATCCAAGAACGTGGCATATTTCTCCATCTGTTTATGTCATCTTTGATTTCTTTTATCAGTGTTTTATAGTTTTCTGAGTACTAGTCTTTTGCTTCCTTAGGCAGGTTTATTCCTAGGTATTTTATTCTTTTTACTGCGATGGTAAATGGGATTATTTCCTTAATTTCTCTTCCTGATTTTTCATTGTTGATGTATAGGAGTGCCAGAGATTTCTGTGCATTAATTTGTATCCTGCAACCTTACCAAATTCACTGATTAGTTCTAGTAGTTTTCTGGTGGCATCTTCAGGATTTTCTATGTATAGTATTATGTCATCTGCAAAAAGTGACAGTTTTACTTCTTTTCCAATTTGTATTCTTTTTATTTCTTTTTCTTCTCTGAATGCCGTGGCTAGGACTTCTAAAACTATGTTGAATAAGAGTGGCGAGAGTGGACATCCTTGTCTTGTTCCTGATCTTAGTGGAAATGCTTTCCGTTTTTCACCATTTAGTATGATGCTTGCTGTGGGTTTGACGTATATGGCCTTTATTATGTTGAGGTAGGTTCCCTCTATGCCCACTTTCTGGAGAGTTTTTATCATAAATGGGTGTTGAATTTTGTCAAAAGCTTTTTCTCCATCTGTTGAGATGATCATATGGTTTTTATTCCTTAATTTGTTAATGTGGTGTATCACATTGATTGATTTGCATATATTGAAGAATCCTTGTATCCCTGGGATAAATCCCACTTGATCATGGTGTATGATGTTTTTAATGTGTTGTTGGATTCTGTTTGCTAGTACTCTGTTCAGGATTTTTGCATCTATGTTCATCAGTGATATTGGTCTATAATTTTCTTATTTTGTGATATCTTTTTCTGGTTTTGGTATCAGGGTAATGGTGGCTTCATAGAATGAATTTGGGAGTGTTTCTCCTTCTACAACTTTTTGGAAGAGTTTGAGAAGGACGGGTGTTAGCTCTTCTCTAAATGTTTGATAGAATTCACCTGTGAAGTGAATTCTATCTGTCTGGTCCTGGACTTTTGTTTGTTGAAAGAGTTTTAATTATGGTTTCAATTTCATTACTTGTGATATTTCTGTTTATATTTTCTAATTCTTCCTGGTTCTGTCTTGGAAAATTGTACCTTTCGAAGAATTTGTCCATTTCTTCATGGTTGTCCATTTTATTGGCATATAGTTGTTTGTAGTAGTCTCTTATAATACTTTGTATTTCTGCGGTGTCAGTTGTGATTCTCCTTTTTCATTTCTAATTTTATTGATTTGCATCCTCTCCCTTTTTTTCTTGATGAGTCTGGCTAAGGGTTTATCAATTTTGTTTGTCTTCTCAAAGGACCAGATTTTAGTTTTATTGATCTTTGCTATTGTTTTCTTCGTTTCTATTTCATTTATTTCTGCTCCGATCTTTATGATTTCTTTCCTTCTACTGATTTTGGGTTTTCTTTGTTCTTCTTTCTCTCATTGTTTTAAGTGTACGGTTAGATTGTTTATTTGAGATTTTTCTTGTTTCTTGAGGTGAGATTGAATTGCTATAAACTTCCCTCTTAGAACTGCTTTAGCTGTGCCCCATAGGTTTTGGATCATCTTTTCACTGTCATTTGTTCCTTTGTATTTTTTTTTCTTCTTTGATTTCTTCAGTGATCTCTTCGTTATTTAGTAGTGCACTGTTTAGCCTCCATGTATTTGTGTTTTTTACAGTTTTTTTCCTGTAATTGATTTCCAATCTTATAGCATTGTTGTCAGAAAAGATGCTTCATATGATTTCAATTTTATTAAATATTCTGAGGCTTGATTTGTGACCCATGATGTGATCTATCCTGGAGAATGTTCTGTGTGCACTTGAGAAGAAAGTGTATCCTGCCACTTTTGGGTGGAATGTTCTATAAATACCAGTTAAATCTATCTGGCCTATTGTGTCATTTAAAGCTTGTGTTTCCTTATTTATTTTCATTTTGGATGATCTGTCC
Source organism: Orcinus orca (assembly GCF_937001465.1). Classification (NCBI taxonomy): domain Eukaryota; kingdom Metazoa; phylum Chordata; class Mammalia; order Artiodactyla; family Delphinidae; genus Orcinus; species Orcinus orca. The sequence goes on from NC_064563.1 coordinate 93,956,704, forward strand.
ATTGGTGAAAGTGGGGTGTTAAAGTCTCCTATTATTATTGTGTTACTGTCGATTTTGCCTTTCATGGTTGTTAGCATTTGCCTTATGAATTGAGGTGCTCCTATGTTGGGTGCATAAACATTTATAATTTTTATATCTTCTTCTTGGATTGATCCCTTGATCATATGTAGTGTCCTTCCTTAGCTCTTGTAACAGTCTTTATTTTAAAGTCTATTTTATCTGATATGAGTATTGCTACTCCAGCTTTCTTTTGATTTCCATTTGCATGGAATATATTTTTCCATCCCTTCTCTTTGAGTCTGTATGTGTCCCTACATCTGAAGTGGGTCTCTTGTAGACAGCATATATATGGGTCTTGTTTTTCTATCCATTCAGCCAGTCTGTGTCTCTTGGTTGGCACACTTAATCCATTTACGTTCAAGGTTATTATCGATGTGTATGTTCCTATTACCATTTTCTTAATTGTTTTGGGCTTGTTTTTGTGAGTCTTTTTCTACTCATGTGTTTCCCACCTAGAGAAGTTTCTTTAGCATTTGCTGTAAAGCTGGTTTGATGGTGCTGAATTCTCTTAGCTTTTGCTTGTCTGAAAAGCTTTTGATTTCTCCATCAAATCTGAATGAAATCCTTGCTGGGTAGAATAATCTTGTTTGTAGGTTTTTCTCTTTAACACTTTAAGTATACCTTGCTACTCCCTTCTGGCCTGCAGAGTTTCTGCTGAAAAATCAACTGATAACCTTATGGGGATTCCTTTGTATGTTATTTTTTGTTTTTCCCTTCCTGCTTTTAATACTTTTTCTTTGAATTTAATTTTTGTTAATTTGATTAATATGTACCTTGGTGTGTTCCTCCTAAGGTTTATCCTATATGGGACTCTCTGTGCTTCCTCAACTTAGATGACTCTTTCCTTTCCCATGTTAGGGAAGTTTTGGACTGTAATCTCTTCACATATCTTCTTAGACCGTTTCTTTTTCTTTTCTTCTTCTGGGACCCCTATAATTCGAATATTGGTGCATTTAGTGTTGTCCCAGAGGTCTCTGAGATTGTCTTCAATTCTTTTCATTCTTTTCTCTTTATTCCGCTCCTTGGCGGTTATTTCCAGCATTTTGTCTCCAGCTCACTTATTCTTTCTTCAGCCTCCATTATTCTGTTATTGATTCCTTCTAATGTATTTTTCATTTCAGTTATTGTGTTGTTCATCTCTGTTTGTTTGTTCTTTAGTTCTTCTAGATCTTTGTTAAGAATTTCTTGTATTTTCTCATTCTGTGCCTCCATTCTATTTCTGAGATTCTGGATCATCTTTATTATCATTACTCTGAATTCTTTTTCAGGTAGATTGCCTATTTCCTGTTCATTTATTTGGTATTGTAGGTTTTTACCTTGCTCCTTCATCTGTGACGTATTTTTTGTCATCTCTCTCTCTTTTTTTTTTTTTTTATGAGTGGGATTGTATTCCTGTCTTACTTTCTGTTTGGCCATAGGCTTCCAACACTGGAGTTTGTAGGCTGTTGGGTAGAGCTGGGTCCTGGTGCTGAAATGAGGACCTCTGTGAGACCTCATTCTGATGAATATTCCCTGGGGTCTCAGGTTCTCTGTTAGTTCAGTGGTTCAGACTTGGAGCTCCCACTGTAGGAGCTTCAGCCCAAACCCATGCTCACAAACCAAGAGCTCGCAAGCCACATGGGGTTGCAAAAAAAAAAAAAAAAAAGAGAGAGAGAGTACAATAACAAAGTAAAAAACAAAATTAGACTAGAAAACTAACAGATATATTAGAAAGAATAAAAAAATTAAAATATAGATGAATCAACAACTGGAAGGTACAACGTACCACAATAGTAAAAAAAAAGAGGAGGAGGGAAAAGAAAAAGAAAAGAAAAAAAAGGGGGGGGTGAGGGCCTTAGCTGTAGAAGGTGGGGCCTAAGCAAGGGCAAGGTTTGGGCGGTGGGTGGGGTGTATCCTTAGGACCCACAGGGCTGGAAAATGCCCTGGGGGCTGTGGGGGCGTCGGGGCTTAGGCTCAACAGAACAGAAGGGGCCCAGGCATGCCTCCCGCCCCCATGTCAGAGGGCAGGGACCTCACCTGGGAGCCCAGCAGGCTTCCTGGTTTCAAGTGGGCGAGACAAATGCCCTCTCCTCTCCCGCTCCTCCTGGAGGGCCCCTCCCACCTGCCTCTCCTGATCTCCTGACCTCCCTCCTATGTCCCCAGGACCAATGTGGCCAGGGGGAGGGGGTGCGCCCTGGAGGGCAGGGGACCAGCCTGGGAGCCCGGCAGGCTCCCCAGGCCTGAGTGGCTGGGGCAATTGCCTCCTCTCCTGCTCCTCCTAGAGGGCCTCTCCCACCTGCCTCTCCTGATCTCCCCAGCCTCAGGGTCACTGATCTGTCTGGTCTCCACTTCTCCTCCTCCCTCAGTACCCCCACATCCTACTAGTTCATTTGGGGGTTCCTCCCATCTCCTTGGGCACCAGGGTCCCCCACCAGCAGCCAGCAGGTACTCTAGTTGTGGGGAGACACGCTCATTGTGGTTTTGAATTGCATTTCCTTGATGAATAGTGATGTTGAGTATCTTCATGTATTTATTGGACATTTGTATATCTTCTTTGCAGAAATATCTATTCAATTCCTTTGCCCATTTTTTGGTTGCATTGTTTGTTTTTTTATTGTTTAACAAATATTTTTGGGGGGCAGTCTGTGTGGGGGACTATTCCTGGTGCTAGAGATATACCTATGAACAAGATATAATCCCTGTCTTGATTGTCTAGTGTGGGAGATAGACAATATATACATAAATGGACAAATATGCGTGAAGTCAGAATGAAAAAATTAAAGCAGAGTAAAAGAATAAAAAATAATAGGAGTTAGGGGGTTATCGTTGATAGGGTGGTCAGAAAGTCCCCTCAGAGAAGAGGACACTTGAGCTCAGAGGAAAATACAGTAAGGAAATGTGCCCTGAATATTGTGTAAACATCTTCTATATTAATGTATTAATATATGCTTTCATGGCATCTTGCTGCCTTATTTTGCTGTTTTTGTCCTTGTTCTTTTTTTTGCTTTTCCAACGCTTTGAAACAAAGTTTTTAAAATTATTTTTATTACAAAAACAAGGCATAGTTATTAATTAGAAAATACAGATAAGCAAATGAAACAACACATCTCATACAGTCTCCATGGTGGTTCCTTCTCAGGTTCTTTACTGGAGCGTCCTCATCTTCCTTACTTCTAACTGCTATAAGTCTGCTGAGCTCAACTCTTGAAACTTTTCTCTGCTCATTTCTTAGCTGATCAACTCAAACTCAACATGTATAGAACTGAACTCTTCATCTCTTCCTGCCCCTTCATTTCTCAGTCTTCTTAATAAATGTCAACTGGATTCTCCTGACTCAAATCTTAGAGTCATCCTGAACTTCTCTCTTTCTTGTTGTCTCTACCTTTAAATATATGTAAAACTCACAACTACCCACAATCACATGTTCACTGCCACCGCTTAGCCTGAGCCACCATTTCTCACCAGACTGTTGTGATAACCTCCTTACTGATCTCCCTGTCTCCTCCCTCATCCCATCACTGTAGTTCTACATATTGCAGCCAGCAGTGATCCTTTCATAGAGTAAACTAGCCCATGTTCCCTCCTTGGTGCTAGGTTCATGCGTGGCTTCCATCTTACTCAAAATAAACCCTCAATCCTCATCATAGCCTCCTTCTGTTACCTCTCTAAATCTCTCTATAATCCCATCTCCATATTATGCTTGATAATATGAAACTTATATTTGGTCTTTGTCCCAATATCTGGCACAGAGCTCTTAATTTGGAATTTCTTGAGTGATGAGAGCCATAAAGATGCCTTTTATGTTAACAAGGTGACTTTTGGACTGTACCTATGGATAGGGTCTTGTCACCACAAGAACTAACCCTATGATTAGAGAGTTGGAACTTTCAATCCCACCCCTGTCAGGGCAGAGGAGCAGGGCTAGAGATTGAGTTCAATCACCAATGGCCAATAATTCAATCGACCATGCCTATGTAATGAAGCCTAAAAAATGAAATCTTAAAAGGACAGTGTTCAGGTATCTTCTTGGTTGCTGAGCACGTGGAGATTTGGGGAAACTGGCATCCTTGGAGAAGGCGTGGAAGCTCTGTACCCTTTACGCATACCTTGTCCTATACATCTTCCCCATTTGGCTATTCCCGAATTATATTCTTTTACAATAAATCATTGATCTAATAAGTAAAGTGTCTTTCTGAGTTCTGTGAGCCTCTAGCAAATTAACTGAACCCAAGGAGGGTGTTGTTGGAACCTCCAATCTGTAGCTGGTCGGTCAGTAGCCTAAGTGACAACCTGGACTCACAATTGGCATCTGAATTGGGGGAAGCAGTCTTGTAGGACTGAACTCTTAACGTGTGGAATCTGATGCTATCTCCAGGTGGTTGGTGTAAGAGTTGAGACATCCAGCTGGTGCCACAGAACTGCCTAGCATGGACCCACGCACCTCAGTGGAATCAGGTGCAGAACCCCCACCTACCTACCCTTTCCCCATTCACTCACTCCTCTCACTCAGCCCACAGGTCTCTTGGCTCTTTTGGGATCATTCGAGCTCTCCTGTTGCAGGACATTTTCACTAACTCCTCCTTCTATCTGGGGCTCTTCCTAGGTATCTTCATGGCTGACTCCCTCACTTTGTCAAGGTGCCTTCTTGGATGTTATATTATCAGAAAACCCTTCCATGACTGCCCCCACCTCCTTCTCATCATCCTCTATCTCCTTACCCTGAATATTTTTGTTTGTGTCATTCATACAGCTGTTTTTTATTGGGTGTCTTACTCCCCAGTCTCCATCAGATGTAAGCTCCCTAGGAGCAGGGGCCTAATTTGTTATGCACTGCTGTATTTCTAGGTTTTAATACAGTGCCTGGCACTGTATCATAGTAGCCCTTACTGTAGTAGTAAATAATTATTTGTTAAATGAATCCTACCCACTCAGGGACATAGGACATATCCTTTGTCTTTTTCTAGTTGAGTGACTTTCTCAATATGCTCACCGATATTAGCAGTTACAATTTTCCTCCTGCCAGTTAGCCAGATTTTATTTTACATTTAAGTATTAATAAAGTTAACATTTTTGTGGGCTATTACCTATTTGTATTGTTTCTTTTTTGAATTTTTATTTCCATTGTTAGCCCATTTTTAAAATTGAGGTACGGGATTTTTCTTATTGATATCTAAGGGCTCTTAATATTAATATATTAAGCACTTGTACATTTCCTCCCAGTCATTTAAGAAGGAATTGAAGGAGCTGGACAGATGGAGAAGAGGATGGAAAGGGGGAAGGGACCCAAACCTAAGGGGACATCCTTGCCTTTACCTCCTTCTTGAGTCCCAACCTCATATTTCTAACTTTCTACTGCATATTCTACTGCTACCCTAAACCCTGCGTGGCTAAAACTCAGTGTATCATAGCGTCCCCCAAGTGATGTCTTCCTGTTGACTTTTCTATTCATATTCACAGTACTGCTCTTCTCTCTGCTTCTTGGGTTAGAAACCTCTTGGTCATGTTTCTCAGTCTCTCTTTTTCCCTTTCCCGTTCTTAGTTTAGACTTTCAGCAATTTTGCACTCCAGTGTCCCACAGTGGGTTCGCTTTCTCTGTAATCTCACTCTCGTCTATCTTGCATGCTTCCACAACATTAATCGTTCTGAAGCCTGACTCTTATTATGCCATTTCTCTGCTAACAGCCCTTTAACATATCCCCATTATTTAATTAATACCTACAGTGGCATCAGATGTCTCCTGAGACCACAAATCACCCACATTTCTGTTTATCTCACTTCCTAACTTGTTGGTACTATCCACCGTCTTTGACCATCGCTGCACTGCCTGCCTCTGGGCCTTTAAGTCATGCTGTTCCCTATCTCAGAAATGCTTGTTCTCCCATACTTGCCCATCAAAACCCTTCTCATCCTCCAAAGCTCAGATGAAATGCTGTTTCTTTCTTGAAGTCTTCTCTGGTCATGCAGTCCAGAAGGGATCTCTTTCTCTTTCAAACTTTCATGATACTCATGATTTGTCTCTTATAGGCAGTTGTTTTATTGACGTGCTATTTTTGCCTGTGTTTTATTTACTTTCATGGATTATAAACCCCTTGACAGCAAGGATTTTTTCTTGTTTATCTATCTTCTTACTATAGCATCTAGCACCAGGCCTTGCACATAGCAAGTGCTCAGAAACTCAGTTCAATAAATTAAGGAAGTTTGAACAGCTCAGAAACCGTATTATAACCCTACATAAAAGACTAATTGAAGATCATTTTCAAAACCCTTTTCCACATTAGCCAGATTGTGGTTTGACAAAACTGGATTTTGTTTCTTTGTATCTGGTTATTTACAGATCAGATAGAACTGGGATAGAATTGTCACACTGGAAAGGATTGCCTCTTGTTTTTCTCTACCTCCTTACCTGTTTTCAGTTGCAGTCAGACTTTGTTCTCTCCATCTTCTAAATGTATTTACCAAACCTGTCTACCCTTCTCTAGAGAGTAGTTCTCAAACTTGGTTGCACATCAGAAAGCACCTGGGGAGCTTTTTAATTCCTGAAGCTCAGGCCTCACCCAGACCAAAGGAAACCAATCTCTGAGGGAGGATGCAAGCATAAGGATTTGTTTTTATAACTTGCCAGGTGACCCCAATGTACAGACAAGGTTGAGGGCCCTCTGAGAAGGACTGTTCTCAGACCCTCATGTGTATCAGAATCACCCGGCAAACATGCTAAAAAATGGGCCCAGACCCTAACCTTCTTCAGTGAGCTAGTCCTTTGTTCCTTTATGAGCTCCCCAGGCTATTCTAATCCACACCACCATTTGAGAACCCCCTCTAGCTAAACCTCTCCCAGGTAATATCATAAAACCTAAGTTAAAATTCATGGTTTTATTCACAACGTCCTAGAAAATGATGTTTATTGATAGGAATTTCATAAAGCCTCTTTGGGGAACACATCAGCTTACATGTTGAAAATATGTTTACAGATGATGCTGTCTTCATGATGGCATCTCCTAAATGTCAGGACATTTATTCATAGATTTAACTTTTAATGCAAATGAAGTTTTTTTTTTTTTTTGGAATATGATGACAACTATTATTTTCTGTAAAAAAAAAAAAAAGGAGAACATGAGATGTCTAATGTACACCTGTGGGATAAATCCACTACTCCTCTATCTGCATATCCTTGAGTGTCTCTGGAGTAGATGAGAAATAATTCTGTAATGTTGAAGGCTATTTCTGTTAGAGCTTAAGTTGGGATACTGTACAGAGAATTTTGGTTTCCTTTGTTCATGGATAAAAATAGACTCAAAGGACTGTCCTTAACACTGGGAAAAGGTTGTATGAGATTGAGACTATTGTTACCTATATTGTCCATCTGAATGCTTCCAATGCATAGAAAATCGGACTCCTGTCTTTTTTTTTCTGGACAGATATTGTGGAATTGTTCGTTTTTCACATTGTTGGTTACTATTCATCTCTGCTCAGATTCATCAGGCACGCTGCATTTCTCCCTTCCTTTGAAATATTTTCATTTTGGGTTAGATGCTCTTTAAAGTCTCTTCTGGTTCAAAAAGTCTATGATTCTGACCCATTGGCTTCTCAACTTGAAATAATCAGGCTTTTGTCTCCAAACATGGCACTCCTAGCAGGAATAACTCAGCATAGGATGAGCATATCTGCTTTACTTTTGATTTTTCCATTTATTTTCCCAAAAGGCTTTGCATTTTGAAAGGTTTCACAGCAACTGAGTACCTAGACCATTATCATTGATATGGAGTAGGTGTAGAGCTTCTAGAAATGTATGTATAGTATACATTGATTTTATTTAACAAGCAAATCAAACATTTCAAGCTTTTCAAGCCTTTGAAAATTTTAAAGGCTGACAGAAAGGAAATGGATATTGTTAGTACAAATGACATACAGCTCTCTAAATGTGTTTTGTTTTTACTTTGTTCTCTATTTGTGGTTACTGCTCAGGAAATTTTGTACTTCTTAGTGAAGTAAGGAAAGACTGGATTTTCTTCTATATTAAGACATTAATTTTATGGAGTTACTACATCAGATATACTAGCATATCTCAGGATTCATTTAAAATGGAAGACAGGGCTTCCCTGGTGGTGCAGTGGTTGAGAGTCCGCCTGCCGATGCAGGGGACACGGGTTCGTGCCCCGGTCCAGGAAGATCCCACATGCCGCGGAGCGGCTGGGCCTGTGAGCCATGGCCGCTGAGCCTGCGCGTCCGGAGCCTGTGCTCCGCGATGGGAGAGGCCACAACAGTGAGAGGCCCGCGTACCGCTAAAAAAAAAAAAAAAAAAAAAAAAATGGAAGACAGCAGAGAGGTTCAATTGAGTAAAATATTTCTTTTGTCTGATAACTGAAAAAATCTGCAATTTGAAATGTGTTTATAACTTTTTGCCTGTGGCATTCTTTTGTGTTATTGCCATTTTTTAACACCTGGTGTGATACATGTCTATTTACTTTTCCTTCTGATAACACTTATTCTTCACTTCTTTCCTTAGAAGATAGAAGTGCTGTTTTATAAAAGTACAATTGTATGGGTTGTAAGTATTCTTGTTAGGCAGCAGAGGGCACTATGGGGCAGAGATTTCACAGGAAAAGGAAAGGTTTCTGAAAGATACTGGGCAAGTGTTCTGGCTTCTGTTGATTGGCAGCTGTCTTGAATTATCCAATGACATGGTCCAAGTTCCGGTTTCATTGAAAGGATCTACAAATGTAATGTAGAAGGGGAAAATAGGCAAATAACGAAAATGAGATTTTTCATGTCCTTCAGATAAATAGTTCTTTTCAGAAGAGGGCCAGTATCAAGAAAAAGATTCTTTTTAAAAATTGAGTTATAATTCCCGTATTATAAAATTTATCCTTTTAAGATGCACAGTTTAGTGAGTTTAAGCATATTCACAATGTTGTGTGACCATCACGCCCACTTAATTCCAGAACGTTTCATTACTCCAAAAAGAAATCCTGTACCCTAAAGTAGCTACTCTCCATTCCTTTCTCTCCTAGCCCCTGGCAACTACAAATCTACTTTCTGTCTCTATGGACTTGCCTATTCTGGACAGTTCATATAAATAAAATCGTACAATATATGGCCTTTGTGTCAGGATTCTTTCCCTTACTATAAAGTTTTCAAGCCTCATCCATGTTGTAGCATGCATCAATACTTCATTCCATTTTACGACTAAAAAAGTTCCATTGTATTAATATACCACATTTTGTTTATCCAGTCATCAGCTGATGGACATTTGTGTTTTTTTCATGTTTTGGCCATAATGAATAATGCTACTGGGAACGTTTGTGTACAACGATTTTGTGTGAACATACTTTTTACTTCTCTTGGGTGTATACCTAAGAGTGGAATTTCTGGGTCCTATAGTAACTATGTTTAACTCTTGAGGAGCTGCCAAATGGTTTTCTATAGCAGCTGTACCATTTTATATTCTAGTAGCGTATGAAGGTTCCAACTTCTCCACTTCTTCACCAAAACTCGTTATTGTCTGTCTTTTTGATTATAGCTATTCTAGTGGGTGTGAAGTGGCAGTTCATTGTGGTTTTGATTTGCATTTCTAAGAAATAGAGGCTTTTAAACATTTAGGATTCATGCATTTATTCCCAAACTACAATCTACCTTGCTATATCATTCTAAACAAACCATCCTTCCATCTTTTGGATAGTCTATTGGGCTATAGTGGAATGAATTTTAATAGTGTTTTCCTTGCTCTCTCCCCCTCCCAACTTTCCTCCTTCTCTTTTTCTCTCTCCCTCCCTCCTTCCCTTCTTTTCCTTCCTTTCTTCTGACCAGATGCTGACAAAGCTGCTTTCCTCATGGGCGTTAACTCCTCTGAGCTGGTGAAGGGCTTGATCCATCCTAGAATCAAAATTGGTAATGAATATGTTACTAGAGGCCAAATTTAGAACAGGTAAGGTATTTCCAGAGCATTACGATTCTATGATCTTGTAGTAATTGTATACATTTCGTATTTGTGTATTTTTCAACTTCTGATGATGTCTGCAACAAGAACTTCTATAAAAAAGTGACTTTGGTAAGTATTCCAAATGTTTTCATCTGTGATGTACACCACAGTAAATGCTCTTGTGTTGAGTCTTTCTAGTCTGAAATATACCATTTTGACAGCTTTCCCTTAGGTAACAAGTCTCTTTGCAGATGCAGACAAGTCCTTTACTTGTTGTGATCAACATCTTTGTTGTCCAGCTAAGAAGTTTTTAAAGCTATTGGTTTCTGACATGAATAAAATTGGCAAATTGACATCTATCACCTATTTGGAATATTGACTTTTTAGGCAATCAGACACATTCATTAAGAGTTTCAGAACATATGCTGAAGTTAGCATTTGATTTGAAGAGAGGGGAAAATGAGACCAGAAGTGAGAGATGGAAGGTCATATAGGTTTTATTCAGTATTCAGGAGAATGTTTTAACTATAGAATAACAAGTGCTCTAAGGACTGCTGATCCTGAGGCTTTGCAATAAACAGTCCCAGAGCTGCCAGGTAATGAGACCATCTAAGTATGCTAGTGCATTTCAAAATAATAATTTACATCTGTTAGGTGTTAGTCAGTATGAGGTAGGCCATGCTGCAGTAATACACACACAGTAAAATCTCAGTGACAATAAAGTAGGCATTTATTTCTTACTCATACCAAGTCCAATACAGATTGGACCACCTTCTTCAATTTTGTACTTAGGCAATCTGGAATGCAAGGCCTCCCATGTTGCTGCACAGGGGAAAAGATGATTTGTGAAGAAAATACACCCACTTTAAATGCTTGGGGCTAGAAGTGATATCACCTTTACTAATATTCTATTGGTGAGAATTAGTCGAATTCTCTCCTTAGCTACAAGGGGCTCAGAAATGTAGTCTTTCTGGAAAGAAGAAGTGGTTTGATCATATATAATATATATAAAGCATTCATATTGTCTCCTTCCATTCCTACAACAATACTCAGAGTTAAGTAGGGCAGGGATACTTAACTTATGTTTTTTCCAGTTGAGGAAACCAAGGCTTAGGGAACATAAATAACATTCCAAAGGACGTACAGCTAGTATTCAGGTGACGCTTAGACTGTCTTACTCTATATACATCTTAAATCTGAAAATGAGATAGACAAATGTGGAAATTTGTGATAGAAGACAGTTATTTTGACTACAATAAACTCTCTTTCTTTTGGTTTATTAAGGCATCTGGTGTGACTATGTTATTTAAAACAGTTCAACAACTAATCAAAATCAATTTCCTAGTTCAGCTTACTCTATAAATCAATAATTCTTCCTCTACCGTAATACCAATTCTATGGGAATAATTTGCTTACATTTTTGTCCTCTGTGGTAATCAGAGTTCCTTGAGGCCATGGACTGTGTCTAATTCATCTTAATACCTCAGCATCTAGCACAGTGCCCTGCAAGCAGTAGGTGCTCCATAAATGGTTGGGTTTCTTTTTTTTTTGCATCTTTATTGGAGTATAATTGCTTTACAATGTTGTGTTAGTTTCTGCTGTATAACAAAGTGAATCAGCTATATGTATACATATATCTCCATATCCCCTCCCTCTTACATCTCTCTCACACCCTCTCTATCCCACCCTTCTAGGTGGTCACAAAGCACTGAACTGATCTCCCTGTGCTATGCAGCTGCTTCCCACTAGCTATCTATTTTACATTTGGTAGTGTATATATGTCAATGCTACCCTATCACTTCGTCCCAGCTTCCCCTCCCAACCCCTGTGTCCTCAAGTCCATTCTCTGTGTCTGTGTATTTATTCCTGTCCTGCTCCTAGGTTCATCAGAACCATTTATTTTTTTTAGATTCCATATATATGTGTTAGCATACAGTATTTGTTTTTCTCTTTCTGACTTACTTCACTATGTATGACAGATTCTATATCCATCCACCTCACTACAAATAATGCAATTTTGTTTCTTTTTATGGCTGAGTAATATTCCATTGTATATATGTACCACATCTTCTTTATCCATTCATCTGTCGATGGACACTTAGGTTGCTTCCATGCCCTGGCTATTGTAAATAGTGCTGCAATGAACATTGGGGTACATGTCTCTTTTTGAATTATGGTTTTCTCAGGGTACATGCCCAGTAGTGGGATTGCTGGGTCATATGGTAATTCTATTTTTAGTTTTTTAAGGAACCTCCACACTGTTCTCCATGGTGGTTGTATCAATATACATTCCCACCAACAGTGCAAGAAGGTTCTCTTTTCTCCACACCCCATCCAGCATTTATTGTTTGTAGATTTTTTGATGATGGCCATTCAGATGGGTGTGAGATGATACCTCATTGTAGTTTTGATTTGCATTTCTCTAATGATTAGTGATGTTGAACATCCTTTCATTGTTTGCTGGCCATATGTATATCTTCTTTGGAGAAATGTCTATTTAGGTCTTCTGCCCATTTTTGGATTGTTTGTTTTTTTGATATTGAGCTGCATGAGCTGCTTGTAAATTTTGGAGATTAATCCTTTGTCAGTTGCTTCATTTGCAAATATTTTCTGCCATTCTGAGGGTTATCTTTTCGTCTTTTTTATGTTTTCCTTTGCTGTGCAAAAGCTTTTGAGTTTCATTAGGTCCCATTATTTTATTTTTGTTTTTATTTCCATTTCTCTAGGAGTGGGTCAAAAACGATCTTGCTGTGATTTATGTCATAGAGTGTTCTGTCTATGTTTTCCCCTAAGAGACAAACTTGATTTTTAAAAACTGTTTAAATGGAACTTTTCAGTACTAATAGCTCTTGTTTTGAGGAAAATTTTATATTAATTTTAGCAATACTTTCACCTTCACTTGTTTCTCCTCCTGTGAATTTTAAGTCATATTATATTTAATACTTTTTTTTGGTGGGGGTGAACTATAGAGGATAGTTTTTTTCTTCTTCATCATTTTTTTTCTTTTCTTTTTTTTGGGTTATTTTATATTGTTATTTATTTATTTATTTATTTTTAACATCTTTATTGGGGTATAATTGCTTTACAATGGTGTGTTAGTTTGCGCTTTATAACAAAGTGAATCAGTTATACATATACATATGTTCCCATATCTCTTCCCTCTTGCATCTCCCTCCCTCCCACCCTCCCTATCCCACCCCTCCAGGCGGTCACAAAGTACCGAGCCGATATCCCTGTGCCATGCGGCTGCTTCCCACTAGCTATCTACCTTACGATTGTTAGTGAATATATGTCCATGCCTCTCTCTCGCCCTGTCACAGCTCACCCTTCCCCCTCCCCATATCCTCAAGTCTGTTCTCCAGTAGGTCTGTGTCTTTATTCCTGTCTTACCCCTAGGTTCTTCATGACATTTTTTTCCCCTTAAATTCCATATATATGTGTTAGCATATGGTATTTGTCTTTTTCTTTCTGACTTACTTCACTCTGTATGACAGACTTTAGGTCTATCCACCTCATTACAAATAGCTCAATTTCATTTCTTTTTATGGCTGAGTAATATTCCATTGTATATATGTCCCACATCTTCTTTATCCATTCATCCGATGATGGGCACTTAGGTTGTTTTCATCTCCGGGCTATTGTAAACAGAGCTGCAATGAACATTTTGGTACATGACTCTTTTTGTGTTTTGGTTTTCTCAGGGTATATGCCCAGTAGTGGGATTGCTGGGTCATATGGTAGTTCTATTTGTAGTTTTTTTAAGGAACCTCCATACTGTTCTCCATAGTGGCTGAACCAATTCACATTCCCACCAGCAGTGCAAGAGTGTTCCCTTTTCTCCACACCCTCTCCAGCATTTATTGTTTCTAGATTTTTTGATGATGGCCGTTCTGACTGGTGTGAGATGACATCTCATTTTAGTTTTGACTTGCATTTCTCTAATGATTAATGATGTTGAGCATTCTTTCATGTGTTTGTTGGCAGTCTGTATATCTTCTTTGGAGAAATGTCTATTTAGGTCTTCTGCCCATTTTTGGATTGGGTTGTTTGTTTTTTTGTTATTGGGCTGCATGAGCTGCTTGTACATTTTGGAGATTAATCCTTTGTCAGTTGCTTCATTTGCAAATATTTTCTCCCATTCTGAGGGTTGTCTTTTGGTCTTGTTTATGGTTTCCTTTGCTGTGCAAAGGCTTTGAAGTTTCAATAGGTCCCGTTTTTTAATTTTTGTTTTTATTTCCATTTCTCTAGGAGGTTCTGATCTGGTCTTTATGATTTATTTCCTTCTGCTAGCTTTGGGGTTTTTTTGTTCTGCTTTGTCTAATTGCTTTCGGTGTAAGGTTAGGTTGTTTATTTGAGATGTTTCTTGTTTCTTGAGGTGGGATTGTATTGCTATAAACTTCCCTTTAGAATTGCTTTTGCTGCATCCCATTGGTTTTGGGTCATCGTGTTTTCGTTGTCATTTGTTTCTAGGTATTTTTTGATTTCCTCTTTGATTTCTTCAGTCATCTCTTGGTTCTTTAGTAGCATGTTGTTTAGCCTCCATGTGTTTGTATTTTTTACAGATTTTTTCCTGTAAATGATATCTAGTCTTATAGCATTGTGGTCAGAAAATGTACTTGATATGATTTCAATTTTCTTAACTTTACCAAGGCTTGATTTGTGACCCAAGATATGATCTATCCTGGAGAATGTTCCATGTGCACTTGAGAAGAAAGTGTATTCTGTTGTTTTTGGATGGAATGTCCTATAAATATCAGTTAAGTCCATGTAGTCTAATGTGTCATTTAAAGCTTGTGTTTCCTTATTTTTTTTCATTTTGGATGATCCGTCCATTGGTGAAAGTGGGGTGTAAAGTCCCCTATTATTATTGTGTTACTGTCAGTTTCCCCTTTTATAGCTGTTAGCATTTGCCTTTTATATTGAGGTGCTCCTTTGTTGGGTTCATAAATATTTACAATTGTTTTATCTTCTTCTTGGATTGATCCCTTGATAATTATGTGGTTTTCTTCTTTGTCTCTTGTTATAGTCTTTATTTTAACGTCTATTTTGTCTGATATGAGAACTGCTACTCCAGCTTTCTTTTGATTTCCATTTGCATAGAATATCTTTTTCCATCCCCTCACTTTCAGTCTGTGTGTGTCCCTAGGTCTGAAGTGGGTCTCTTGTAGACAGCATATATATGGGCCTTGTTTTTGTATCCTTTCAGCCAGTCTGTTTCTTTTCGTTGGAGTATTTAATCCATTTAATTTAAAGTAATTATTGATATGTATGTTCCTATTACCATTTTCTTAATTGTTTCCGGTTTGTTTTTGTAGGTCTTTTTCTTCTCTTGTTTTCCCCCACCTATAGAAGTTCCTTTAGCATTTGTTGTAAAGCTGGTTTGGTGGTGCTGAGTTCTCTTAGCTTTTGCTTGTCTGTAAAGGTTTTAATTTCTCCGTCAAATCTGAATGAGATCCTTGCTATGTAGAGTAATCTTGGTTGTAGAGTTTTCCCTTTCATCACTTTAAATATGTCTTGCCATTCCTTTCTGGCTTGCAGAGTTTCTGCTTAAAGATCAGCTCTTAACCTTATAGGGATTCCCTTGTATGTTATTTGTTGCTTTTCCCTTCCTGCTTTAAATATTTTTTCTTTGTATTTAATTTTTGATAGTTTGATTAATATGTGTTTTGGCATGTTTCTCCTCGGATTTATCCTTTATGGACTCTCTGTGCTTCCTGGACTTGATTGACTATTTCCTTTCCCATGTTAGGGAAGTTTTCAAGTATAATCTCTTCAAATATTTTCTCAGACTCTTTATTTTTCTCTTCTTCTTCTAGGTCCCCTATAATTCAAAAGTTGGTACATTTAATATTGTCCCAGAAATCTCTGAGACTGTTGTCAGTTCTTTTCATTCTTTTCTCTTTATCTGCTCTGCAGCCGTTATTTCCAGTATTCTATCTTCCAGGTCATTGTCCATTCTTCTGCCTCAGTAATTCTGCTATTGATTCCTTCTAGAGTATTTTTAACTTCATTTATTGTGTTGTTCATCATTGTTTGTTTGCTCTTTAGTTCTTCTAGGTCCTTGTTAAACATTTATTCTATTTTCTCCATTCTATTTCCAAGATTTTGGATCATCTTTACTATCACTACTCTGAATCCTTTTTCAGGTAGACTGTCTATTTCTTCCTCATTTGTTTGGTCTGGTGGGTTTTTACCTTGCTTCTGCATCTGGTGCATATTTCTCTGTCTTTTCATTTTGTTTAACTCACTGTGTTTGCAGTCTCCTTTTTGCAGGCTGCAGGTTCGTAGTTCCTCTTATTTCTCTTGTCTGCCCCCAGTGGGTGAAGTTGTTTCAGTGGGTTGTGTAGGTTTCCTGGTGGGGGGGGACTGGTTCCTGTCTTCTTTTGGGTGGGGCTGGATCTTGTCTCTTTTGTGGGCAGGGCCGCAGCTGGTGTGTTTTGGGGTGTCTTTGAACTTAATATGACTTTAGGCAGCCTGTGTGCTAATGAATGGAGCTGTGTTCCTCTCTTACTAGTTGTTTGGCGTGGGTTTTCCAGCACTGGAGCTTGTTGGCCATTGGGTGGAGCTCAGTCTTAATGTTGAGATGGAGATCTCTGAGAGAGCTCTCACCAATTTATATTATGTGGAGCTGGAAGGACTCTGAAGGTCTCTGGCAGCCCAGTGTCCTGGAATCAGCTCTCCCAACTTGGAGGCTCAGGCCCAACACCCGGCTGGAGCACCATAACCCTGCCAACTGCATGGCATGGAATAAAATGAAGAAAAAAAAAGTGAACAGACAGAACCCCAAAACAAATGGTAAAAGCAAAATTAAATTGACAAAATCACACAAAAAAACATACACACACACACACTCACAAAAAGAGAAAAAAAAAAGGAAGAGAGAAACCAAACCAGTAAACAAACCCACCAATGAAAACAAGCACTAAAAACTAAGCTAAGATAAACATAAAACCAAAAACGAATCAAACGCAATAAGAAAACCCCAAGGCTACAGTTGCTCCCAAATTCCATCGCCTCAATTTTGGGACATTTGTTGTCTATTCAGGTACTCCACAGATGTAGGGTTTATCAAGCTGATTGCGGGGATTTAATCTGCTGCTCTTGAGGCTGCACAGAGAAATTTCCCTTTCTCTACTTTCTTTGCACAGCTCCTGGGGTTCAGCTTTGGTTTTGGCCCCACCTCTGCGTGTAGGCCGCTCTCAGGCATCTCTTCCCCACCCAGAGAGGAGGTTGTTAAAGCTGTGGCTGATTAGGGCTCTCTTACTCCCTCAGGCTAGTTAGAGGGAGGAGTATGGTAGTCATAATTGGAATGCGGGGCATGCCTGCAGTGGCAGAGACCAGCATGATGTTGCAACAGCCTGAGGTGCACCATGTGTTCTTCCAGGGAAGGTGGCCCTAGATCATGGGATCCTGGCAGTGGCGGGCTGCACAGGCTTCTGGAGGGGTGTGGGTAGTGACCTGTGCTTGCACACAGGATTCTTGGTGCAGTGGCGGCAGTAATAGAGGTCTTTGCCTGCCTCTGGGGTCCAAGATGTTAGCCATTTGTCATGCCTGTCTCTGGAGTTCACTTAGGTGGTGCTCTGCCATCTGTGGGCACATGAAGCAGGAAGCCCCTCTCTTCACACACCCTAAAACAATGGTCTCTTGACTCTCCATCAGGTCCAGACTTTTTCTCGGACTCCCTCCTGGCTAGCTCTAGTGCACTAGCCCCCTTCAGGCTGTCTTCATGCAGCCAACCCCAGTCAACTCCCTAGGGTCTGACCTCTGAATCTCAAGCCTCAGCTCCCAGCCCTCACCTGCCCCAGTGGGTGAGCAGACAACCATCTCAATCTGGTGAGTGCCAGTTGGCACTGATCCTCTGTGTGGGAACCTCTCTGCTTTGCCCTCTGCACCCCTGTTGCTGTGCTGTCTTCTGTGGCTCCAAAGCTTCCCACCCCCATCCATACCAGTGAAGGGACTTCCTAGTGTGTGGAAACTTTTCTTCCTTCACAGCTCCCTCCCAGAAGTTCAGGTCCTGTTCCTATTCTTTTATCTCTGTGTTTTCTTTTTTCTTTTGCCCTACCCAGATATGTGGGGATTTTCTTGCCTTTTGGGAAGTCCGAGGTCTTCTGCCAGCATTCAGTAGGCGTTCTGTAGGAGTTGTTCCACATGTAGATGTACTTTTGATGTATTTGTGGGGAGGAAGGTGATCTCCACGTCTTATTCCTCTGCTGTCTTCAAGGTCTGCCTATGTTTCTTTTTTGCAGAGGTGTATGTTAGCCATTCTGTACTTCCTATGTATTCTAGACAGCTCTGGCTTGATATTTCACGAAGCTGAAAATGACTTCTGGTTTGGGAACTTGACACACCATTGAGATCAAATTGAAATCGTTTTCCAGCATTACATCCCTGTACAGACTTTTCTGAGCAAGGTCCAACAGTTGGCACTCCTCCCTGCCAAAGTCTACAGTTACATCCTTGAAAGACACTGATCCCTGACTGTTCTTCACGGACATCAGAGACACCTCTTCACTCAGCCCCTGGAAGTTCCCTGTGCTCACCAGCACCTCACCCACGCTCTTTCAAGACAGTGGCCATCTAATCACAGCCATAAATGTTAAAATAAAATATTGAGCTGACGTTGAACCATACTCAGCAGGACAAGTAGCTAAGCTATTTCTTGGTAGTGAGGTTATAGGTGTTTGGCAGCTTCTTGCCTTTTAAGACATTCGCCACCACATGCCTGCATGACATGCTATGATTATAGAAGAGGACTTGCTCTGTGTAAAACTAATGAGCCCATAGGAGGACTGAAATCAAACCTTCGTCTCTTTAATATTATGTTCTCAGGGACTGAGTTACTACCCCAGCCTCTACTATAATGGAATCAGTGAAGCAAGCTAATATATTATTATTCAACAGTAAAAGAAAAGAAACCCTCATCCTCCATCCTCTCCCTCCCTCCCCGACTCTCCCTCTTGCTCATGCACTCTCTCTATTTCTCTCTCTCTCTTCTTCCATCTCCTGGAGACAAAGCAAGAAAGCACACTGTAAGGCTTTTCTTTTCTTAGGAATTGTACTGACTTTATAGAGACAATTGTCATGGCTAAGAATAGAGATGTATATGCTGTTGATGACAATTGCAAAAGATGGCAAAAATTCTTGCAGTGTTAACACGCTATACAAAATTTAGTTCTAACTCTAATGCTAACTAACTCTTGGACTTTGGTCAAATACTCCATCTCTCTGAGCACCCATGAAGAAGTTAAATTCTTCTGTGTGTCTTAGTGGTGGGGTGATTGGCATCTAAAGGGGATGATTCTTTGTGTATGAGCATGTCTACACATGGTAGGAGGCTTTGCATTCCTGCTCCAAGGTGCTAAATACCAGTAATACTCTCAGTCACTATAACAACGGAAAAATGCCCACCCTGTTTCCAAATGCCCCCCACCCTTAGGGGGAGGCACCATCCCGAGTTGAGAGACACTATACGTGATTATCAGGAAGTATGGTTCTTCAGGCCTAGTATTTTATGATTTCAGGAGAGTTCTAACTGTGCTGATCAGAAATAAGTTATTTTACTTTAAAAAGATTAATAATGATCAAACAATAATAATAATAAGTAGCCATTGAATGTTCACTATGGGTGCTATGCTATGTGCTTTGTATGGATAGCTTATTTAATCTAACAGCAAGCCTGCAAAATTGATCTTATTTACATTTCCATTTTATAGTTAAAGACAGTGAACCTTAGAACGATTAACTGCTCAAGGCAACATGGGTAATAAATACTGGATTGAGGGGGAGGAAGTGATAAAAGTGGAAAAGGGATGGGAAAGGGGAAACTAATATTTATTGGATGCTAAGTGTCAAATGTTGTGCTATGTATATTTACATCCACTGTCTCATTGAACCTCTCCCAACAACCATGAGACAAGAATATTTTAATATTGTTATTTTACAGATGAGAAAGTGAGGGATCAAGGTGGTTAAAAATATGGCTATTTGACTCCACTTCTTTTCAGTTTTGTTTTTTTCTGTCATATACTCTCGAACCCCAAGTAATCAAAGTCTTCTGTGAGGTTATTTTGAAAAGAGCTCAGACATACGTCCATTTAGTCCCTGAAAAGTGGGCATGTAGATTTTCCTGCCTCTGTCGTCCTTCATTGGACAGAAAGTGATGAAAATGATTAATTGGTGAGCAGTATATTGGATTATCAGTTTTATTAATTGATTCAGCACACATCATACCATCCATTTCTTCCTCTGCTACAACTTCAGGCTTTCTTCCTGTTTCTTTGCTACTCCCCACCCATGGCCAGTTTCTCTCCCACTCCTACTTCTCAAGTATTTAGGGAATTAAAAGGGAGTGAACAAGTTAGTCATGTTCTTTTTAACTTTCAAAGTGACTGCTATAGACAGAGAATGATTCCTCAGTGCTCTGGAGGATAAAAATCATTCCTGGTGCTTTATTTGTGCGGGTGTGCTCTTGACGCCAATAATAAAAAACTGTGATGCCATCGGCTTATGGATTACTGTGGAAATGACTCAAGATAACTGATAAGGGAGTGAGTGACTCATAACTAAATCACTACCAGACACAAACTGTCTCCTGCTGTGTTCACTCTCCTGGGCAGCTAAAGGATGGATGCAATAGGCCTATTTTAAATGTTAAGTCGTTGGAGCACATTCTGCTTCCAGGCTTGGAGACTGTCCAGCTGAAAGTCACTCCTACTTGGAGTCCATCAGAAACCTGCTACTACAGCAGTGCCTTTGCATCACGGCAACAGGATCTGCATCTGTACAGCAGCAGCAGGCACAGAGGTTGGAGCTCTCCCTAGTAGGTTATGAGAGAGCTTTTGCCACACACCTCCAGGGAGGGGAAATGCAGCCTGAGTTTTATAGTAGGAGAATCTGAGTCAGAATGACGCACTAAATTGCCATTCTCCCTGCACAGAGTTGAGAACGGCCCTGGGAATTAATATAATAAAGAAGGTGGAAGCTGAGGCTGGAAAGAATCTTTAAGAGCATAATTCAGGTGAAGAGACTGCAGCCCAGGGAGGTTAGGTCACTTGCCAAAGGTTATACAATTTATTAGCAACAGCAGCAGAAGGACGAGGGCTGGGGATTCGAGATTCCTAACGTACTCTACCAGTATTTTTCAAACTTTATGGTGTGTAGGAGTCAGAGGGGATTGTGTTAGAGTAAAAATTCTGGTTTATAGATCTGGGATGGGGGGAAACCCTCAAGATGGTGGAGGATTAAGACGTGGAGATCACCTTCCTCTCCAAAATTACATCAGAAATACATCTACATGTGGAACAACTCCTACAGAACACCTAATGAACGCTGGCAGAAGACATCAGACTTTCCAAAAGCCATGTGGCTGACAGGGTCTTGGTTCCCCAGCTGGGTGTCAGGCCTGTGCCTCTGAGGTGGGAGAGCTGAGTTCAGGACATTGGTCCACCAGAGACCTCTCAGCTCCATGTAATATCAAATGGCGAAAGCTCTCCCAGAGATCTCCATCTCAACACTAAGACCTAGCTCCACTCAACAACCGGCAAGCTACAGTGCTGGACACCCTATGCAAAACAATGAGAAAGACAGGAACACAACCCCACCCCTTAGGAGAGAGGCTGCCTAAAATCATAAGGTCACAGCCACCCTGAAACACACAGCCAGACGTGGTGCTGCCCACCAGAAAGACAAAATCTAGCCTCATCCACCAGAAGACAGGCACTAGTCCCCTCGACCAGGGAGCCTACACAACCCACTGAACAAACCTTAGCCACTGGGGGCAGACACCAAAAACAACTAGAACTATGAAACTGCAGCCTGTGAAAAGGAGACTGCAAACACAGTAAGTTAAGCAAAATGAGAAGACAGAGAAACACACAGGAGATAAAGGAGCAAGGTAAAAACCCACCAGACCAAACAAATGAAGAGGAAATAGGCAGTCTACCTGAAAAAGAATTCAGAGTAGTGATAGTAAAGATGATCCAAAATCTTGGAAATAGAATGGAGAAAAAACGAGAAACGTTTAACAAGGACTTAGAAGAACTAAAGAGCAAACAAACAATGATGAACATTATTGAATAAATGAAGTTAAAAATTCTCTAGAAAGAATCAATAGCAGAATAACCGAGGCAGAAGAATGGATAAGTGACCAGGAAGATAAAATAGTGGAAATAATTACTGTAGAGCAGAATAAAGAAAAGGGAATGAAAAGAATTGAGGACAGTCTTGGACACCACTGCGACAACATTAAACACACCAACATTCGAATTATAGGGGTCCCAGAAGAAGAAGGGAAAAAGAAATATACTGAGAAAATGTTTGAAGATATTATAGTTGAAAACTTCCCTAATATGGGAAAGGAAATAGTCAATCAATTCCAGGAAGTGCAGAGAGTCCCATACAGGAGAAATCCAAGGAGAAACATGTCAAGACACATATTAATCAAACTACTGAAAATTAAATACAAAGAAAAAATATTAAAAGCAGCAAGGGAAAACAGCAAATAATATACAAGGGAATCCCCATAAGGTTAACAGCTGATCTTAGAGCAGAAACTCTGCAAACCAAAAGGGAGTGGCAAGACATATTTAAAGTGGTGAAAGGGAAAAACTTATAACCAAGATTACTCTACCCAGCAAGGATCTCATTCAGATTTGTTGGAGAAATTAAAACCTTTATAGACAAGCAAAGGCTAAGAGAATTCAGCACCACCAAAGCAGCTTTACAACAAATTCTAAAAGAACTTCTCTAGGCAGGAAACACAAGAGAAGGAAAAGACCTACAATAACAAACTCAAAACAATTAAGAAAATGGTAATAGGAACATACATATCGATGATTACCTTAAATGTAAATGGATTAAATGCTCCCACCAAAAGACATAGACTAGCTGAATGGATACAAAAACAAGATCCGTACATAGGCTGTCTACACGAGACCCAATTCAGACCTAGGGGCACATGCAGACCAAAAGTGAGGGGATGGAAAAAGATATTCCATTCTCTAGTAGGTCTGCATCTTTATTTCCATCCTGCTCCTAGGTTCTTCATGATCATTTTTTTTTATAGATTCTGTATATATATGGAATATATATATATATATATATATATATATATATATATATATACATTTTTCTCTTTCTGACTTAATTCACTCTGTATGACAGACTCTAGGTCCATCCACTTCACTACAAATAACTCAATTTCATTTCTTTTTATGGCTGAGTAATATTCCATTGTATATATGTTCACATCTTCTTTATCTATTCATCTGTTGATAGACACTTAGGTTGCTTCCATGTCATGCCTATTGTAATGCCTAAGGAGGCATTGTCTCCTTAGGCAGGTTTATTCCTAGGTACTTTATTCTTTTTGTTGCAGTGGTAAATGGGAGTGTTTCCTTAATTTCTCTTTCAGATTTTTCATCATTAATATATAGGAATGCAAGAGATTTTTGTGCATTAATTTTATATCCTGCTACTTTACCAAATTCATTTATTAGCTCTAGTAGTTTTGTGGTAGCATCTTTAGGATTCTGTATTTATAGTGTCATGTCATCTGCAAACAGTGACAGCTTTACTTCTTCTTTTCTGATTTGGATTCCTTTTGTTTCTTTTTCTTCTCTGATTGCTGTGGCTAAAACTTCCAAAACAATGTTGAATAATAGTGGTGAGAATGGACAACCTTGTCTTGTTGCTGATCTTAGAGGAAATGGTTTCAGTTTTTCACCATTGAGAATAATGTTGGCTGTGGATTTGTCATATATGGCATTTATTATGTTGAGGTAAGTCAAGTTCCCTCTTTGCCTACTTTCTGGAGGATTTTTATCATAAATGGGTGTTGAAGTTTGTTGAAGGCTTTTTCTGCATCTATTGAGATGATCATATGGTTTTTATTCTTCAATTTTTAATGTGGTTTATCACACTGATTGATTTGCATATATTGAAGACTCCTTGCATTCCTGGGATAAACTGCACTTGATCATGGTGTATGATCCTTTTAATGTGCTGTTGGATTCTGTTTGCTAGTATTTTGTTGAGGATTTTTGCATCTATGTTCATCAGTGATATTGGCCTGTAGTTTTCTTGTTTGTGACATCTTTGTCTGGTTTTGTTATCAGGGTGATGGTGGCCTTGTAGAATGAGTTTGGGGTTTGTTCCTCCCTCTGCTATATTTTGGAAGAGTTTGAGAAGGATAGGTGTTAGCTCTTCTCTAAATGTTTGGTAGAATTTGCCTGTGAAGCCATCTGGTCCTGGGTTTTTATCTGTTGGAAGATTTTTAATCACAGTCTCAATTTCAGTCCTTGTGATTGGTGTGTTTATAGTTTCTATTTCTTCCTTGTTCAGTCTCAGATGGTTGTGCTTTTCTAAGAATTTGTCCATGTCTTTTAGGTCATCCATTTTTTTGGCATAGAGTTGCTTGTAGTAATGTCTCATGATCCTTTGTATTTCTGCAGTGTCAGTTGTTACTTCTCCTTTTTTATTTCTAATTCTGGTGATTTGAGCCTTCTTCCTTTTTTTCTTGAGGAATCTGACCAATGGTTTATCAATTTTATCTTCACAAAGAACCAGCTTTTAGTTTTACTGATCTTTGCCATTGTTTCCCTTGTTTCTCTTTCAGTTATTTCTGATCTGATCTTTATGACTTCCTTCCTTCTGCCAACTTCAGGGTTTTTTGGTTCCTCTTTCTCTAATTGCTTTAGGTGTAAGTTTAGGTTGTTTATTTGAGATTCCTCCTGTTTCTTAAGGTAGGACTCTATTGCCATAAACTTCCATCTTAGAACTGCCTTTGCTGCATCCCACAGGTTTTGGATTGTTGTGGTTTCATTGTCATTTGTTTATAAGTATTTTTTTATTTCCTCTTTGATTTCTTCAGTGATCTCTTGGTTATTAAGTAGTGTATTGTTTACCCTCCATGTGTT
Source organism: Orcinus orca (assembly GCF_937001465.1). NCBI lineage: Eukaryota > Metazoa > Chordata > Mammalia > Artiodactyla > Delphinidae > Orcinus > Orcinus orca. The sequence goes on from NC_064563.1 coordinate 93,981,574, forward strand.
TGTATTTTTTACCGATTTTTTCCTGTAATTGATATCTGGTTTCATAGTGTTGTGGTCAGAAAAGATACTTGATATGATTTCAATTTTCTTAAGTTTACCAAGGCTTGATTTGTGACCCAAGATATGGTCTATCCTGGAGAATGTTCCATGAGCACTTGAGAAGAAAGTGTATTCTGTTGTTTTTAGATGGAATGTCCTATAAATATCAATTAAGTCCATCTTGTTTAATGTATCATTTAAAGCTTGTGTTTGCTTATTTATTTTCTTTTTGGTTGATCTGTCCATTGGTGAAAGTGGGGTGTTAAAGTCCCCTACTATGATTGTGTTACTGTCATTTTCCCCTTTTTTGGCTGTTAGCATTTGCCTTATATATTGTGGTGCTCCTTTGTTGGGTTCATAAGTATTTACAATTGTTATATCTTCTTCTCCAATTGGTCCCTTGATCATTATTTAGTGTCCTTCTTTGTCTCTTGTAATAGTCTTTGTGTTAAAGTCTATTTTGTCTGATATGATTGCTACTCCAGCTTTCTTTTGATTTCCATTTGCATGGAATATCTTTTTCCATCCCCTCACTTTTAGTTTGTATGTGTCCCTAGGTCTGACATGGGTCTCGTGTAGACAGCCTATGTATGGGCCTTGTTTTTGTATCCATTCAGCCAGTCTATGTCTTTTGGTAGGAGCATTTAATCCATTTACATTTAAGGTAATTATCGATATGTATGTTCCTATTACCATTTTCTTAATTGTTTTGAGTTTGTTATTGTAGGTCTTTTCCTTCTCTTGTGTTTCCTGCCTAGAGAAGTTCTTTTAGAATTTGTTGTAAAGCTTCTTTGGTGGTGCTGAATTCTCTTAGCTTTTGCTTGTCTGTAAAGGTTTTAATTTCTCTGTCAAATCTGAATGAGATCGTTGCTGGGTAGAGTAATCTTGGTTGTAGTTTTTTCCCTTTCATCATTTTAAATATGTCCTGCCCCTGCCTTCTGGCCTGCAGAGTTTCTGCTCTAAGATCAGCTGTTAACCTTATGGGGATTTCTTGTATGGTATTTGTTGTTTGTCCCTTGCTGCTTTTAATATTTTTTCTTTGTATTTAATTTTCAGTAGTTTGATTAATATGTGTCTTGGCGTGTTTCTCCTTGGTTTTATCCTGTATGGGACTCTCTGCACTTCCTGGACTTGACTAATTACTTCCTTTCCCATGTTAGGGAAGCTTTCAACTATAATCTCTTCAAATATTTTCTCAGTCCCTTTCTTTTTCTCTTCTTCTTCTGGGACCCCTATAATTCGAATACTGGTGCATTTTATGTTGTCCCAGAGGTCTGTGAGACTGTCCTCTATTATCTTCATTCTTTTCTCTTCATTCTGCTCTGCAGAAGTTATTTCCACTATTTTGTCTTCCAGGTCACTTATCCATTCTTCTGCCTCAGTTTTTCTGCTACTGATTCCTTCTAGAGAAGTTTTAAGTTCATTTATTGTGTTGTTCATCATTGTTTGTTTGCTCTTTCGTTCTTCTGGGTCCTTGTTAAAAGTTTCTTGTATATTCTCCATTCTATTTCCAAGATTTTGGATTATCTCCACTATCATTACTCTGAATTCTTTTTCAGGTAGACTGCCTATTTCCTCTTCATTTGTTCGGTCTGGTGGGTTTTTACCTAGCTCCTTCATCTGCTTTGTGTTTCTTTGTATTCACATTTTGCTTCACTTACTGTGTTTGGGGTCTACTTTTCGCAGGCTGAAGGTTTGTAGTTCCTGTTGTTTTTGGTGTCTGCCCCCAGTGGCTAAGGTTGGTTCAGTGGATTATGTAGGCTTCCTGGTGGAGGGGTCTAGTGCCTTTGTTCTGATAGATGAGACTGGATCTTGTCTTTCTGGTTGGCAGGTCTGCGTCTGGTGGTGTGTTTTGTGGTGTCTGTGACCTTAATATTATTTTAGGGAGGCTCTCTGCTAATGGGTGGCTTGTGTTCCTGTCTTGCTAGTTGTTTTTCATAGGATGTCCAGCACTGTAGCTTGCTGTTCATTGAGTGGAGCTGGGTCTTGATGTTGAAAATGAGATCTGTGGGAGATTTTCGCCGTTTGATATTACGTGGAGCTGGGAGGTCTCTGGTGGACGAATGTCCTGAACTTGGCTCTCCCACCTCAGAGGCACAAATCTGACACCTAGCCAGAGCACCAAGATGCTGTCATCCACACAGCTCAGAATAAAAGGGAGAAAACAGAAGGAAAGAATGAGAAAAATAAAACAAAGTTATTAAAATAAAAAATAATTATTAAATATAAAAAAATTTAAAAAGTAATAAAAAATAAGAAAGAAAGAAAAGAGCAACCAAAGCAAAAAACAAATCCACCAATTACAAGTGCTAAAAACTATACTAAAAAAAAAAGAAAGAAAAATTTGATGGACAGAACCCTAGGACACATGGTAAAAGCAAAGCTATACAGACAAAATCACACACAGAAGCATACACATACACACTCACAAAAAGAGAAAAAGGGAAAAAATATATATATATCATTGCTCCCAAACTCCACCTCCTCAATTTGGGTTGATTCGTTGTCTATTAGGGTATTCCACAGATGCAGGGTGCATCAAGTTGATTGTGGAGATTTAATCCGCTGCTCCTGAGGCTGCTGGGAGAAATTTCCCTCTCTTTTCTTTGTTCGCACAGCTCCCGGGGTTCAGCTTTGGATTTGGACCCACCTCTGTGGTAGGTCACCGAAGGCGTCTGTTGTTCGCTCAGACAGGACGGGGTTAAAGGAGCCGCTGATGCGGGGGCTCTGGCTCATTCAGGGCAGGGGGAGGGAGGGGCACGGAGTGCGGGGCGAGCCTGCGGCGGCAGAGGCCAGCGTGACGTTGCACAAGCCTGAGGTTCCCCGTACGTTCTCCCGGGGAAGTTGTCCCTGGATCACGGGACCCTGGCAGTGGCAGGCTGCACAGGCTCCCGTCTCTGGGGTCCGTGCTGATAGCCGCGGCTCGCACCCGTCTCTGGAGCTCATTTAGGCGGTGCTCTGAATCCCCTCTCTTCGCGCACCAGGAAACAAAGAGGGAAGAAAAAGTCTCTTGCCTCTTCGGCACCTCCAGACTTTCCCGGACTCCCTCCCAGCTAGCTGTGGCGCACTAGCCCCCTTCAGGCTTTGTTCACGCAGCCAACCCCAGTCCTCTCCCTGCGCTCCGACCGAAGCCCGAGCCTCAACTCGCAGCCCCTGCCCGCCCCGGTGGGTGAGCAGACAAGCCTCTCGAGCTGGTGAGTGCTGGTTGGCACCGATCCTCTGTGCGGGAATCTCTCCGCTTTGCCCTCTGCACCCCTGTTGCTGCGCTCTCCTCCGTGGCTCTGAAGCTTCACCCCTGCCACCTCATGTCCCCACCAGTGAAGGGGCTTCCTAGTGTGTGGAAACCTTTCCTCCTTCACAGTTCCCTCCCACTGGTGCAGGTCCCGTCCCTATTCTTTTGTCTCTGTTTTCCCTTTTTTCTTTTGCCCTACCCAGGTACGTGGGGAGTTTCTTACCTTTTGGGAGGTCTGAGGTCTTCTGCCAGCGTTCAGTAGGTGTTCTGTAGGAGTTGTTCCACGTGTAGATGTATTTCTGATGTATTTGTGGGGAGGAAGGTGATCTCCATGTCTTACTTGTTCGCCATCTTGAAGCTAATCTTCATTGGCATTCTTGACATCGTTGGTTTTGAGATGCTTAATGTAAGTATATTTAGTAAGAATGAAGTCAATGTATATTTACAAGGAGATTAGACTATGTGAATTGAATTTCAGAAAATTTAGTCAAAGCATGGTGAGATTCATTCTGTGCAAACCTGAAGAGTTACTTTGGTTGGAAAAAGCTATTATTAATAGTAGCAAATAACAATAACTATTATTATAATTAATAGTGCTAAGAAATTAATTCAGCCTTAAATAGAGGTAAATAAAGACATCTTTTATGATTTTGAATTGTAGTATCATTAAGTGTTATTTGACTGTCATAATCTTTAGTTTGCAGGTATAGATGAAGGAGGTAAGAATTTAATTGTGCTATTTTTACTTATTGGGTCTACTTGCCAACATATGATAGTGGTTATGGTTTTCTCTTTACATTTTTGCAAGTGGACCTCAATTTTATTTCATTTTTTTATTGAGTTATATTTGACAACTAAAAAATGTATATATTTAAGTAGCACAACTTAATGATTTGGTGCACATATACACTGTGAAATAATCACCACAATTAAGTTAATTAACCATCACCTTCAATAATAACCATTTTCTCAATTTTATTTTTATCTCTTCTTCCTACCTAATCACAGCCTTGAAGTATAACAGCCTTGAAGAAATTTGCATTAATTTTACCATTGAAAATTTACAACAGTTCTTCAGTCAGCACATGCTGGTTTTGAAGCAAGAGGAAAAGAGGAGAGAAGGCATTGACTGGGTGTCCATTGAGTTTGTCCTGGACTTGCAAGCCTGCAAAGATCTCATTGAGAAGGTGATGCGTGTTTTTCTCCTCATCCATCTTCGTTTAAGACTTGTCCCTGCCTGCCATGTTGATCCATGTCAGGACCCAGGCTCTGTGAAGGGGATGGGAAATAGGGCAGGAGAGCTCTGCACATTTTCTCTTAATGTTCTTTTTTGTGCAGCACCGTGGCATCGCAACTAAACTCTCACGTCAGTTACCTACTCCATCATCTCTAACTCACACTGTCGCTACACATTTGCTGCTTACGCATGACCTCCACTGTTAATAGGTGAGGAAGCTTGTTGAGATGAAAAAGGGTCCTGTTCTTGACTGGAAAAACACAGAGCTGAAAAGATGAACCCTGTAGGGCCTGGCTGATTAACATAAGGTGCATGAGTAGACCCAGAGCAGCTTAACAAAATTTGGCAAATTAGCATGCAAACAAACCATTGCCATAAATCCTCAAGGCCTCTACCTTGAAGGATGTAGTTTGTTCATTTAATTGGACAAGTACCAGTTAGTTTAAGTAATTTATGACAATACTTCATGGCTTATTAGTAAATTAGCTGCAGTGTATGGTTTCTGAATTCGATGATGTTCCTCTACTTTGAACTATTTCCATGTGTTCTGGAAAAGATAAACCAGATTTTCTGGGGAAATTCAGTATGGTTTTTCCTGTGGCTTTGTCCAAGGGAGCAACCATGGTGGGGTGTGAGCAGCTACATGCCCTTGTGTCTTGCTATAGCCATGGATTGCAGTGAATTCTGGACACAGGTCTAGGAAGCTATGCTGTGCTGTCACATCTGATTCTCAGCAATCCTGTCAGGAAGGGGCAAGGGTGACTGACCTTTCACTGTCCTTTGTGGGGTCCAGATTGTATCGATCACTGTCCCACCCATTTTATACGTTAGACTTAGATGAAACTAAATCTTCCTTGATAGTAGCCATTATTCCTAACAGGAGTGGACATCACATTGATTTTTCTTGTTTTATAACCAGTGAACTTCCTGGGGGGAGGACAGGCTGATTAAAAAAATAATGATAATGAACCAGCTTGTGAGCTGATTAAAAATAATGATAATAATGACCTAACCATGATCTGGTAAATATTTGGTGGCATTATTAAAGCTATAGTTTCCTAATTAGAAATGAAACAATAGAACTGGAGCCCCTTCTAGGGGCAGATTTATCTTTGGGCAGTTGTCACCTATAATATCTACTTACTCTGATTATGACAAGATACTGTGTTCAGGCAGGAAGGTGGGATGCAGACATTATTCAGATCCTAATAGCCCTGTGAATGCTGCTGATTTGTAGTTGATCTGAAGCCTGTTATCTTATTTATGACAAGGTTATTCTAAATAAGACACTAGCAACCTAGATGTAATTTCCTGTTGTACTTTCTACTGATATGATAAAATGAGAAAAAAGAAACAAAACTGAGCAGATGATAGAAGGAAAAGATAAGTCTTTGGTTTCCTGTGAATGATTTCAAAGGTGTTCAGGTCAGGCAAATGCAGAATACCAAAATGTTTCTTGAAACGATTCTATATTTTGAAAAGATCATTGTCTTTGCTCAGGTACGTGAAGGAAATTTGTAGGAAATATTAATGATCAAACTCACTCCTTGAAACAGAATGCATCATGGGAAGTTTTCAAAGGAACTAAAATACATCAGTACATGTAATATGTCTTATAGAATGCATCTGTGTGTGTGTATATCAGGAAAAGAGAGATTTTCATACATGTAAGTTTTGTGTTTTTACAGGTACAGAAAAGTTTATATCAAACTAAAAAAAAGTATTTTCATACCAACTTTGTTAATTTGGTCTTCAAACATACAGTAATCTTCTATACATATGCAGTGAACAGATCTATTACAGGATTAGCTCACACTTATCTGATTACTTGAAATGTTCTAGTTTGTTTAGAACTTGAGCATCAATAATTTACATATCAAAGTATTAACATTGATTACATTTATGGTTTTACATTAGGTATTGGTAAAGAGATTCTTTTTATTATTTTTTAAAACAAATACATCCAAAATTATATATTTAAAAACTGTTGCCCCTTCAATGAGTCACCTTGAGAGGCTACGTCCTTCTTCCAACAATTCAGCCCTTTTGGAAAAAGTCCCTCATGGGACAGGGATTGGGATAAATTGTTAGATTGTCACTATCTTTGAGAGAAAATTAACTTTAATACTGATCATCTTAACTGTTTTCGAGTCCAGACTGTATTACCAACTTTGTCACATTTTTCACCTTATTTGTCTGACTTGACCCAAATAACTTGTGATTGTTTCTATGCAATGATCCATGGTCAGACAACAGGATGTTTCCACATGCCAATAGTCAAAGGTGTCAGATATCCCATAGAAGTTTCTAAAATATTTAAATCCTGGTAGCATCCTGGCAATGACTGTTGTTGTCTCCCAAGTAGAGTTCTTTGGATATGCTAATTCTGGTGTTTTTATTATAAAATGAATCACATTAATATCTAGTTAGTTATCCCTTGTATGCACATGAATATTTTCTTTAAACATATAACATTGTGTTTTTTGGCTCACAACTCTTACTTTCTGCCTAACTATTGCCCACAGCAAAGCAGCCCAGGTCCCAAAGCTTGAACCTGTATGTCTTAGTGTTCGCCTATCAATCAATTCCTTAACAGAAATTTGCTGAGGACCTAGATTTTAGTCACCTCAGGGCCTACTCTGCTAAGGGTTGTGAGAAACACAAACCAGAGACATCATCCTGGCACTCAAGGTACTGAGGATATAATTGCAAAGATGTCATAAGACCAAAATTTTACTAGTTTCCAAAGTTTAACAAGTAAATATATTTAGCAACTACTTATTTTGATCAATTCCTCCTCACTCCACAGGTGAGAGAGGGATTCCTATCCTAGTGTTATGGGAATGGCTGAACATATGACCCCTGACACTGGACAGATGAGATTGACAGCAGCTTATAAGTCACATATACTCACAGCCTGGGGGAGGAGGACACTGCCTGCCATGTGAGGTCACATGGAAGTTACACTTGGGAGCAGAATGAAAAAGCGAGAGCTGTGGGAGCCGGGCTTTGTAGTAATAATAGGGTGAGGTGACACTGATTCCCACTGGAGGATGTGATTGTCTTGTTTGAATATGGGCTTGCAGGTAACTGAAATCCCTTGCTCAAGAATAAGCAGGCTCGGGACTTCCCTGTTGGCGCAGTGGTTAAGAATCCACCTGCCAGTGCAGGGGACATGGGTTGGAGCCCTGGTCCGGGAAGATCCCACATGCCCGCAGAGCAACTAAGCCCGTGCACCACAACTACTGAGCCTGCGCTCTAGAGCCCATGAGACACAACTACTGAGCCCGTGTGCCACAACTACTGAAGCCTGCACGCCTAGAGCCCGTGCTCCGCAACAAGAGAAGCCACTGCAATGAGAAGCCAGTGCACCACAGCGAAGAGTAGCCCCTGCTCGCTGCAACTAGAGAAAGCCCGTGTGCAGCAACAAAGATTCAATGCAGCCAAAAATAAATAAATAAATAAAATTAAAAAAAAAAAAAAAGAAGAAGCAGGCTCTGTGCCTGTTCCCATGATAAAGAATGTTGCATGGCTGGAGGACCTAACCCACTGTAGAACATGGGGAAGGGAACCCCTGATCAGGTCATTTGAGGCTTTCCTGGTGTTCCCCTGATGTCAAAGCCCACAAAATATTGGACCTTAATTTTAGGCCTAATACTACATTACTATTTATAAAACTTTGAATGAAATGCTGTGGAAAACTTAAGCATTTGTTAAAAATAGCCCTTGCCCTTAGGATGTATGCAGTCAAATAGGATATTTGTAAGTCTAATAAATGTAGAAATATGTGTCAGGATAAATGCAGTAAAGGCACAGACAAAGGCCCACAGAGCTCAGAAGAGCAGAGGTCACCTCTGCCTGCAGGAATCTAGGAAGGCCTGCTGGGAAGGGGGGTAAATTTTCAACTGGGTCTGAAGAAATGGATATGATTTCAGCAGGTGAAAAGAGGAAGATAGTGAGCATGTGAAGGGACAGGCAAGAGCAAAGCCTTAGAGACAGGAAAGCAATGGACACATTTCAAAATCTGCTTAGAGCTCGGAGTATACAAACGGAAGTATCTAGAAGTAAAAACGGAGGGTCAGGCTGTGAAGGGATCTTAATGAATTTTGACAGTTGTTTAGGCAATGGGGAGCCAGAGAAGTTTCCACATCGGGCAATGGGGCAGTCATAGATGCTTGGGTTTAATCTGGTGGGTTTATGTATGGGGTCTGGGATGGGAGGAAAGCTAGAGTTAGGGCAATTAAGAATCTATTACAGCAGGTGAGAAATAGAAGCCCTGAATCAGGACAGCAGACATGGAAATAATAAGAAAGTAACAGATGTAAAAAGAGAGGAAGGCAGAATTGATAAGATTTGAAGAAGGAGAGGTTACAGCATTAATGTTCAGAGTCAGGGCAACTGACTTAGACCATATACTGTGTGCTAGAAGACAATTGATGCTACGGGACAGAACATAATTACTTTTTTTCCTGACCTATTTGGAAATTAATTTGCTAGAAGGCCTCAAATTTATTAGGGGTTTTATACTTCCTAAGCATTGGAGAAATAGAGAAGACCCTGAAGAAATAGCGTTTTTTCCCTCCTCAGTGGTTTAATTGTTACGTTTTGAGCTGTGACATCTACTTGCTTTGCATAAAACATCCATTCATCTCCAAACAGAAGATGGCTTCATTGGTGCCCCAGGGACACGATGGTCCTCATGTATGGAAGGTGGCTCTACTGGAGATGGGGGCTGCTGCTCCCTGTGAGGCTTTGCCACATCCCTCTTGTTAACAGGCACCATCCCAGGAGATGCTTACATTTTTAAATGATTCATTCTAGTGTTCACTGAAGGTTGACTATTTCTGTGGTAGGAAAATATGCAATACAAGATGGAGTCCACACCTCTAAGACCCTGTACCGGTGACTCAATTGTTTAGTTTTATCAGGTTCTCCTTCCTCCTGCTTGTTCTCCTCCACATTTCTCACTTTGCCAAGAACTTGCAAGGTCAGTGCTGCCAGGAGCAAGACTTTGCATATTTACTCACTGCATCATCCCCCACCTGGATGCTTGGGAGGAAAGAAGATGTGCCAGAGCCCTTCAGTACAAGAGTTATTGATGGAATGTCATTCAATACATTTTCTATAAAGTGTAGATTCTAAGTCTATGAGACTAGACAAAAGAGGTAGAAAACCATAGTCCGTATATTAGAATGATAGACTCAGGTGGATAAAAAACATGTTCTTCAAGGATGTAATAATCCAAATTAGACCCATTCGTATGCTCCAGTGGCATAATTTTGAACAAAGGATTCTAAACCACAAACAAATTTTCCTTTCATATATCACCCAGCCAGAGCCTTGACTCGAAGTTGGTGTGTTCCTTCTCCATGAAAATATTCAAGCATAGGCTAACTTACTTTTTAGAGAGAAATTGTAAATGGAATTCAAGGAGCTTTTCGGTGGGTTGGGCCAGACCTATGTCTCTCCCAAACCTGAGCATTTGTGGTTCTTAGGTACAAAGGATTGGTAGAGAATCATGAAATCTATGTTGTTGGACCAAGGGGTCATGGTTCTATCTTGGAACTCTCATGATATTTTCTGTTTGCTTTGTAGTCTACATATTATGTGCATGTCTTGTCTTCTCAGTTAGATGCTCTGCAGCCAGAGCCCATGTCTGATTCTTCTGTTATAACCCAAAGTGTTTGGTACAGTGATTTGTTCATAGAAGGCATTTCAAAAATGTTTGTGGAGTAGATAAATGAACATACAAATCCACAAATAGATTCGCAAATGTAGGAATCCTTCATCTTTCCCCCCCACCCATACCTGTTTTTCCCCATCTGTATATACCCTATATTGGTTAATGGCAGCATCCACTACCCATTTGCTCAAACCAAAACCTGGTCATCCTTCCTCTTTCTACTACACCCCACGTTCTATCCATCAGCAAGCTATGACTCAGCTCTACTCTCCACCAGCATCACGTTTCAGTGACCTCTCACAGTCTCCAACGCTATCAATCAACTAGATCAGCGTTCAGCAAACTATGACCCTGTGGGCCAAAGTCAGCCTGTAGCCTATTTTTGTAAATAAAGTTTGAATGCAACATTGTCACACCTGTTTTATTTACATATCGTCAATTAGTGCTTTCAGGACTGAAATGACTGAGTTGATGGCAAAGGAGCAGCAGAGACTCTGTGGCCCACAAAGTCTAAGAGCTTTACTATATGGCCCTTTAGAGAAAAAGCTTTCTGATGCTGTCATCAGTTTTCTATCACATATCCTTTCTTGGTTGCTTTTTTAAACAACCCTTTAAACATGTAAAAACCATTATTAGCTCACCGGCTTTCCAATACAGACCATAGGCAGGATTAGCCCATAGGCTTTACTTTGCCAACCCCTTCCTAAACAAATAATCCTTTTCAAGTATTAATTAGATCACATCACTTAAAAAATCTCCAAAGGCCTCCCATTACACTTAAAGTAAAATCCAAATGTCTTACCATGGCCTATAAAGCCTTTGGGATCCAGTACTGCATCTCTCCTTCCACACACTCTCTCCGACTAGCTCTGCTCTGTCCACACTTGCCTCTGGTAGGACCTGAAATTTGCCAAGTGTGCTCCTGCCTCAGGGCCTTTGCACTCTTCATTTTTCTGCCCAGTACAGTTGTGCACAGGTCTTCTCAGGATTTTCTCTTCTCATTCAGGTCAGAGGGTTTTACTGGACTCTCCTACTAAAATAGCTCTCACATAGCCCCAGTCATTCTCTCTCTTTACTTTGCATGATTTCTTCAGAGCCTTTATGGGAAACTAAGTTATTTATTTAGTGTTTACTTGTTTATTGTCTGTCTGCTCCACTAGAATGTAAGTACCCTGAGGACAGACACTTTGTGAATGTGGCTCATGGCTTCATCCCCAGCTCCTGCTGGTGCCTGGTACCTAGTAGGTATTTAATAAATATTTGTTGAATGGATGATTGGCTAATTATATGTAGTGAAGCTCCTTTCTCCTTGTCAACTAATTAGGTTCATAGGAAAGAACTTACATTGACCCTCTACTGAAAATACTGCTTACTGGTGTTTTTTTCAGCTGCTGTTCATCTGTATCTCCAACAGCCAATGGGCATCTTTTCCATCCTTGAAGAGGAATGTTATGTTTCATCAGGCTGCAGATGTGACTTTCAAGACCAAACTTTCTGACAACCATTTTGGAAAGCCAGTTCATTTCCAGAAGCCCAAGCCTGACAATAAGAAGAAAGATGAAGCTCACTTTGACCTTGTCCATTGTGCAGGAGTGGTAAGTTACCTCTAGACCCTCAGCCCTGAATTTTCCTGCCTCTGTTTCAAATGTACTCAGCCCAAATCCTTAGATAATATATAAGTAAAGTTTAGATTAAAGAGATGAACAAAATAAATCTCAGGTCCCGAAAAAAAGTTGGTGTAGCCTTTTAGCACTTAGGATATGAAACACCCATACTATAAAAACAGAGGTCAAAAATCTCAAAATCGACTCTGTCACCCCAACTCAAAGTAAGACAGCTTCAGAAAGTTATGGAGACCATCAAAGACATGGGCTTTTCCTTACTTGTCCTTCCTTTCAACTTAACATTGTGTGAACGAGTGATTTCAATTGATCTTTTTATTGAAGATTTTTTTCCCCTTCTCTCATAAAGAGTACTGTGAAGTAATGGTCTCCAAACTATGACCAACAAAGATTCCTAATAACCCTCACTCCCTCTCCTCATTTCCCCACTGGAGTGTGTGTGTGTGTATGTGTGCGTGCACATGCCCCTTCTTTCTGCTTTTATGCTTCTGGTCAGTAATTCTGAATGGCACAAAAAGAGAACTGACGAAGGATAAAATAATACTTTGACCTAAAAATGACCTGCCAGTTGTACCTAGATATGCTTGTAAATCTCTTCTTTGATATCCTTGAATATTAATTATAATGATATTTATAGTAAAATATCATTGATAATGTTTTTGGAATGCTCACTGTGTGTCAGAGACAGTTGTTTTATTGCATCTGTTCTTGCCTATGAAGGAGGGCTGATGTGAATTGTTTCTCCTGGAAATGTCATCTATTTCTTCCTCCCTCTCCTTGGTGTTTCTTTCCCTCCCTGATTCTTTCTCCCTCTCCCTCCCTCCCCTTCTCGTCCTTTCTTTCCACAATGTAAATGGTAAAGCCTGAGAATCTCTTTGGGTTACACATAGATTTCTGGAGTATTTATTCAGTACTGTTACATCAAACTGATTTAAAATTAAAGGACCCACACAATTTATGATTTTTTTAAAAGGAATACATAATTTTCTAAGTAACTTATGCATTCACCTCTTTTGTTACCTGAACTGCATGCCTTTCCAAAGGTGCCTTATAACATCAGTGGCTGGCTTGAAAAGAACAAAGCCTTTCTTAATGAAACAGTGGTGGCTATATTTTAGAAGTCGTCCAACAGACTCCGGGCAAAACTCTTTGAAAATTACATCAGTACCAACACTGGTGAGTTGAAAAATCTTCCTCAATTTTTCAGCCTCCGAATGGAACCCATGTCTGCCTCAGCACTTATAAAATCCTGGCTTCTTTCCTGTGATATCTGTGTTTGATCCCTGTGGTCTGCGTCATCCCCTCTTATTAGCCTTTCCGTCCTCTGGCTGGTGGTTTTTCGGAGAAATGGTGCTCTAAGGTAGATAGATTTCAAGGAGACTGCTCCAGCCTGCTTTTATCTTCTACCTAACCAAGCTGAAGAGACAGCAGAAAACCATGTTTTGATAAGTGATTTGGGAGAGATAACAAGCTCCTTTAATACATATCCCCCAAATATCTTGGAATTCTCTTTCACAGTGCTTTTATATTATAGTAATGGGGTTTTTGTAAGCTTCACGAGAGCAGAGATTATGTCTCACTTGTTCAAGTGTATCCTCAAGCATGTAGCAGATGCCTGTTTAGCAGGCACTCCATAAATACTTGCTGACCAACTAACAACCAATCTTGTTTAGTAGTCTGTAATTTACAAAGCACTTTTAGATACATTATCTTACTCAATCCTTGTCCTAGCCCTTTTAGATTCATGTAAAGGGAAATCTCTCCCTATCTTATAGGAGCAAGTACAGAATTAAAGTTTCACAAACATACTGTTGAAAGATAAACTCGGGCATATTAAAATTTTTAAGAGTTTATTTGAGGAAAAAGCAATTGAAATTGGGCAGCACCAAATCAGAAGTGGTTAACAGCATTCCACCCACAGGAGCTCAGGGAGAGACTTATAGAAAAAAGGTAGAAGCAAAGTAAAGAAATTATTGATTAGCTGTATCTAAAGCCCAGTTGGCTGTTTGCGATTGGTTGTCCTTAGCATTTTGATTTGGTAACCTTGGGGCATTAACAGACTTAGATTTTGTTTGCTTACATAGGCTGCCACACAGCATTAGAGCCACCTCAGTCTGATGGCCTCCTTGCTTCATTAATTTAACACTACTAAATGGCAAAGGTAAGGTAGGAAACAGGACTTGTGCTTACTAGCCTCGTGCCTATTCCACTCTCACTGTCTTCTGGAAACAAACAAAACAGAGAGATGGACAGGCTACCTGGATTCAGGATCCAATTCAGACTTCTGCACCGTGATACAAAGCCTTGGAGGACACAGAGGCCAGGTTGCTGCCATTACCCTCACATCTGGACTACTGCCAGCAGCAGAGGGACACAGTTGTCACAGTTCACAGCTGCCAGATTGGCATCTCCTGAGCAGAACTGGTCTTCAAACACGTTTGGTCCACACTGATTAAAAAAAAAAAAATTGGAAGTTCTCACGTACACATTTGGGTTTCCTTCTTTTGAAAAATTGAAATTATGGGAAAATAGAAAATCTGGCCAGTCTGGTTTCAGATGCCCTTGTAGCAATGGGGCAAACTGTACTAGCTGTTCTTTAAGTGGGATGTGTCCTCTTACTTTCTGACATTCTCACCCTCTTGTCTTACACCCAGCTTCAAGCTCACTCCTGTCCCGTGTTGCCTGCTTTAGGACTCCTGATGGCATGGCCAGGGAATGGAGAGAATTTAGCACTTCCCAGCCGCATTAGCACATGATGACATAATTCAGAAGCATGCCTGAAATCCTGTTGGCCCGCCTCAAGAGGAGCTTGAGAAATGGAATCTATTGTGTATGGACCCTGAAAATCTGCAGGTAGTGCGTTTGCTTGATTCTAATAGCTTCTAAAGTACCTCTGAGAAGTCTGATAAACAGTGGCCACATAAGTGTATGGCTCCCAGATGAGTAATTCTCTGGTCATAAGAAATCAGAGAGTGGTTTGGGCAGAGAATGAGAGAGGAAATCATCTTCTGACTCTTCCGGGTGTGCTGTGTTCTTTTGAACTAGAAGAGAATTGTCCAGAATGTCCTTTTTCATTATTTTTTAAGGACCCCCTGAAAAAGGACTTGCCTCCAAGTTTCTGACTCATCCCAATTAAATTACTCATAATAACCATACTTTCTTCTGGAGAATCCAAGTACTGTAAACCAGTTACAATTCTTTTAAAAAATTAAAGGAAGGTAGTAGTATCCCCTTTCCATGGGGAAGTACAAAGAAGTCAAGTGATTCACTTGGAAGGCTTGGGGCATGTCAATAGGACATCAGTGATTAAACTTCATGACATCTGCCCCAGCACAGTTGCTACTCAAGCTAGAGAGTATTTTATCAGTTTTTCATATTGACAGCTGGCCCTTTTTTTCCAGATTGCCTATGGGTTTTGTTGTTATGCTTTTGTACCTTCATGAGTTAGCGCTACACAAATGTTTGTAAAACAGTTTGGCTTTGCATAGATTCCTTTGCTTCAAGAAAGTGGGAATAGATTGTTTTTATAAATTACAGAAGTAATGCATGAGTGTTGCCCCAAACACAGACAATATAGAAAAACTAAAAAGAGGAACATAAAAGTTACCTTTGATCTCACATAGAGAGATCACTATTGCTAATATTTTAGTGTATACTCTACCCAACATTTTTTATGTATATAGTCACCCGTAATACAATCACACTTAAAAACATGTATACACACTCAGTATCATAATATACAAACTATTTTGTAGCCTAATTTTTCTCTCAAAATAAATCCGAGCAATCTTCCCATGCCAGTTCTATGGATCTGCATCATCATTTTAAAAGATTGCAGTGTTTCATTGTACGCATACTCTTTCATAATTTAAGTAACCAATCTCCTGTTGGTAGACATTTGTTACCATTTAAATTTTTTGCTTATTTTTTTTTTTAATGACTAAACAATGCTGCAGTGAGTATCTGTGCACAGTTGCCTATTTCCTTAAGGAAAAGCACCAGAAATAGACTTTTGTGTTGAGACATGAATATTTTTAAAGCTTTTGGTAGACATAGCCATATTGCTTCTAGAACTTTGACACATTTATGCTTTCATCAGCAGGGTTTGGTAATGTGACAGAAAAGGGCCTTTTTAGTGCTTTTCTTCTTCTTTTTTTTAGCTCTACAGTTTGGGGAGAAGAAAGGCAAGAAAGGAGCTTCATTCCAAATGGTTGCATCTCTGCATAAAGTAATTTTTAATTGCATCTATTCATATATTAACTACCTCACAATCTGCATATGTTATTACTTATTTGAAATTTTACATCTTCAAATAAGGATAAAGTATCTGAAGTTAACCAAGTTGGAAAAGTTAAAGATTATCTTGATATTAATGGACTTTTGTGGACACTGTCAGTGTCCTACTTAGATCCCCTTTATCAGCCCATCTTACCACTTATGAAAATATTAGCTCATAATAACTCACAGTTGCCAGAATTGCCCTTGGTCGAATGGGAAGCTAATCTGTCTCCTTCCTCTCCTCTTCAGATTCTGGCCCCTCCCTTGTCTCAAGGAGGTACCAACTGTAGTATAATTGGTGCATTTGTGCTCAGAGCTTCTGCAGGACTCAGACTAAACTGAGTCCATACCACTGCTTTTTTCTCCCCCTGCCCTACTGTACTTCCCTCCTTCTCCAAATAAATCTCTTGAACGAGAATCTCCATCTCAGATTCTGCTTCCAGAGAAACTGAGCTAAGATAAAAATTTTCCAGGCAGGAAACTTGAGAAACAGTTTCTTTCTTCAAGCCATTTTATTGCCCATTCATAAAGTATTGCTACCAAATTTAAAACAGGTAGATATGATACACAACAGAACTATGTCAGTCAGATAAATATTGACTTGTCAAGGGAAGGAAATAATGTATTTTGGTAAGCAAGGAAGAATGTTGAATTCATTATTTCATTGTTGCTATGCATCTGGCTTTAAGACTAAGTTGGTCAACATGGAGACTTTTGTGGCATAGATTGGTGTTTTTAATGATTTGCAAAGTGATTTTGTGTTGGTTATGGTCTCTGTTTTAGGAAAACCTAAATAAGTTGATGACTAACCTGAAATCAACAGCACCTCATTTTTGAGATGCATAAATCCCAATGTGAACAAAATGTCAGGTAAATAGATTTCTTTGTAATCCACACTAGGAAATTCATTTGATTTAAGCTATGTTGAATGTCTTTTAATGAAATATTTACCAGTTTGTTTTATATAAGGGTAGATTTTCAGATAGAAAAGCTAAAATAAGTTAAAAGTGAGTTTTTTAAACCTCCTCAAGATTGCCTTTGAATTGAGATTCAAGTGGACATACAGAAGGATTTCATAAAGCAGACTCAATTGGATAACATTAGAATGCTTGACATTATCATTTAAATTCCTCCTTGAATTTCACGCTAAAATGTGGATGAGCTTCTGTGCCATTGTCTACAAGGGCAAAATATAATAAGAAGGGATTGAATAATCAATTTGGGGATTAAAGTAGATATTTAAGCATAAAGGAAATCATTTGTTCTAAATTATCTAAATTGACCATCAAGAGAGTTTCTAAATCCATTTCTAATTGTTGAGAACTCCCTCTAGTCTTCCTTCATAATAGTAATATCTTCCCTTTCCTTAAAACTACCTGTCTCTTTAGTTATGTACTTCTGGGCAGTAGATACTTTTTAAGAAGTATTTTATTTTTCTTCCAATTTTATTGAGATATAATTGGCATGCAGCACTCTATACGTTTAAGGTATACAGCATAATGGTTTGCCTTACATACATCATGAAATGATTATAAGTTTAGTTGACATCCATCGCCTCTTATAGATACAAAAAAAAGAAAGAGAAAAAAAAATGTTTCCTTGTGATGAGAACTCTTAGTATTTACTCTCTTAATAACTTTCAACATACCATACTGCAGTGTTAACTATAGTCATCATGTTGCACATTACATCCCTTGTACTTGTTTATCTGAAAAATGGAGGTTTGTATCTTTTGACCACCTTCATCCAAGTTCCACTCCTCCACCCCACCTCTGGTAACCACAAATCGAATCTCTTTTTCTATGAGTTTGTTTGGTTTTTGAAGATTCCACATTTAAGTGAGTGTGTCTGGCATTTTCACCATAAGCTTCTTTGCTATTAACATCTTTGCCCCAAGCATTTTTGCTGCAAACGGTTTCCCCACATAACTAATTGGCCATAAGGCAATTTTGTCATAAAAGATAAAATAACAAAAAATAAAAGAGGGACATTAAAAAGGACATAATGAAACATGAAAAATGAATAACAAAATTAAAAAGACTATTGTGAAATATAAAATATTTGAATAAATTTAAAATGTGTGTAGATTCACGACAATATGGTACAAATATCTGATTTTACTTTGTGGGTTGAACCTAAGCATTTATCTTCCAAGTCTTTGTTCATAGTTCATTGTACATTTTTTGGCTTGTTGATTCATCTCCTTGTTCTGCATCACACACTTTCTTTTTTGCTAAAATTTCTTCCCTCATTGAGAGAGGTATCGGTTTCCAAATACTAGGATACATGTTTGTAACAGCTTTGTGTTGTGTTATGAAAGCCTTCCACACTGTTGTTTGTTTTTGGCATATTGTCACATGTCTGTTGGTAGATGTTCCAAGTTCTATGGAAAATGTGGGTTCAACTCTGCACCTCTGAGGCCCTCAGCCTCTTTCAGATTCATGTATAGAAAATGGGAGTATTGTGTCAATGGAGAAATGAAACCAAATTGTCAACCAGTTGAAACCAAACTCTCAACCAGTTATTTTATCTTTTATGGCAAAATTGCTGCATGGCCAATTAGTTATGCGGTGAAAACATTTGTAGCAAAAATGCTTTTGACAAAGAAGCTTATGGTGAAAATATCTAGAACCATAAATGAGATTGTATGGTATTTGTCTTTCTCTGTCTGGCTTATTTCCCTTAGCATAATGCCCTCGAGGTCCTTCTGTGTTATCACACATGGCAGGATTTCCTCCTTTTATATGGCTGAATAATATTCCATTATACACATATATCACAACTTTTTTATCCATTCATCCATCAGTGGACACTTAGAATGTTTCCATTTCTTGGCTTTTGTAGTGAATACTTTTTGATGAATGGATGGTGCTAGGGTGGTGATGAGATAGATAGGTGGTTGTGAATTATTTATGTTTTTAATTAACAAAACAAAGTTTTTACAGATATTAATTACATGGATCACTTTCCTTACATCTTGGATTTGAAGATTCCCAGGCTTCTGTTTGGAAATACAGGCTTCTGTGGAGCTTGGTTGGAGGCTGTCAGCCTCAAAGTTGTATATGTGACAAACACTTATGTCTTCAGAGCACTAATCACCCTTGGAATATGTAGCCAGATGTTGTTGATTCTGATTTCTGAGGTTCTGTAGTACCTTGCATTTTTATTAACCTCCTGTAATTAAGACTCCCATCTTGACAGCCTGTGACCTATTCTGGGAAAGTGTGATGCTAAACAATGATGCTGCAGTTTGAGTTTTTGCAACGCAAACCCTTCATGTGCATTCACGCTGTATGTTTTTGCCTCATTGTTTCTTATCAGCTAGGTTTCTGAATGCATCTAGGGACACTGCTTCCATCTAGCAAGGAATCTAATTAGCTACCTCTATTTTGGAGCAATTCTGTTACCTATTAGAGTTGACTCCCATCGAATCAGCTCTGATTTCAGCAGGTTTTTTTTTTTTTTTTTCTAAGTCTTAAGAGAAAGTCATAAGAAAAGCTTCATGATCTAATCAAAACAGTTCTTCATATGTCCTTAAAGGGAATGAGCATGCTTGACCCTATTGTGTCATAGAACTCCACTTCTGCTCCTTCTTACAGATGATCTGTTTCTGTCTATGAAAGGGATGGGAGTGCAGGACTATGAATATATGGCTTAGAGTTTATTTCTGTGACCCCGGGCATAAGCAGAGAATCATCTCATTCCATTTTCCTTATATCACTCTAGCAGGTCTTTGTTAGGAGAGTGCTGCTTGGCTTCTTCCAGAAGCCTTGCTGAGAGCCAGATACAGTGGCTCATTGGTTGGCTTTTCTAAGGCTCCTATCAGAGATTGCAGCTGCAGTTCTAGTGGGCTCCATCTCAGGAACAAAGGGGTACTAGGAGAATGCTTATACTATCGAATACAACTTAGGCTTTCTCAAGATAATCAGGAGAGAAAGTAGGCCGGGATGTGGCCCATTCTTTCCTAATACAGAACAGTAAACACAATGTTGTGGCTGTTCTCACCTTCCCCTTTCATTGTATTCCCCCTTCTTGTAATCCCTCCCCTTCTTACTTGGAGATGCCAGTTCTCTTTTGTGTTTTATCCCCTCTTTAGCTGGTTTTTGGCTGGCAAATGAGTATAATGCCAGTCATTTACCTTCTAGCAAAAATGTATTTTTTTCATCTTCTAGGAGTATTTGCTTATAAAATCTTGACTAACTGTGAACTAAAGGTTTCATTCCAGGTAAATCCTATTCGGAGACTCCTACATAATAGGATGGGTACTTTGAGTGCCATGAGGCTGGGAGTGAGTGAATCCTCTTACCTATGATGTAGAGAACACTAGATTCAAACTCTTTTAACCTCAGATGCAGCAATTAGGAAAAAATCTAGGGTAAGCATTTTTTTAGACGTGGACTCATTGTGACCGTTTTTCTTCAGATGTAATGGATGCTTATTTGGTTCTACAGCAGCTGCGCTGTAATGGTGTCTTGGAAGGGATCAGGATATGCAGTGAAGGTTTTCCAAAGCGACCCGCTGTATGCTGATTTTAAACAAAGGTAA
This sequence comes from Orcinus orca, assembly GCF_937001465.1. Classification (NCBI taxonomy): domain Eukaryota; kingdom Metazoa; phylum Chordata; class Mammalia; order Artiodactyla; family Delphinidae; genus Orcinus; species Orcinus orca. Next base: position 94,002,210 of record NC_064563.1, read on the forward strand.
ACATACATCCCAGGATCCAAGAAGCCTGGGGCAGTCCATTTCGTTTTCTTCTCTTGGAGTGTTTAGGCATGCATTGTTTGTTTGGTTGATATCCTCCAGACTACAGATCGATGTGTTTTGGTGGCGGTGAGATATATGATGACAGAGTTCCATTGTTATTTCCCCTTAAATCCAACATCTATGTAGATGTAATATCCTTAAATCTCTATTACTGGATAATAGACCCACATATAGAAGAAATATATAGAGAAGAACGATATGGAAGCTGAATTGAGTCTCTGAAATGTTGTATGTACTTAATCGTAGCTGCCATCCAAGCAGGCTGTTGCTTTACTAGCAATCCTGTGAGAGGAAGGAAGCCAGCAGGGAGTGCAGCAGAAGGCAGAAGAGGCACCTTTGCTTTCTATTTCCCAAATTCTAAATGTGTAAATTATAGGTGATCAAGCAAATGTGAGCAAAGTAGAGTAGAGTAGAAAGAGTACCTGTGTCAGAATTAAGAAGTATATTTCTAGCTTTCCACCAATTCACCATTAGGGTGAGGGAATCTTGGAAAAGACCTTTAACGTCTCTGCTTTTCAGTTTCCTTATCTGCACGATAGAGATGTACTTAAGCCTGCCTCTTTCTTTCTCTTTCTCCTAATCTCTCCCTCCCTCCCTCCCTAATTGAGCCGAGAATCAAGTGAGGTGGTCTCTACAGCACTATGAAAAGTACAAACTATTATTCCAAAGTAAGGAATTATTGCTCGTATCCTCATTATTACTGCCAAGAGTTTTGTGAAAATTGAACATATTGGTAGGAGGGGTGGAAGTCTATATATACCTCCTTTTGTCTCACTTGTCCAGATTTTCCTTTATTTGCACCTCAACCTCAGGATTTATTCTTTACTTATTTTAAATTAGGTACTACATTCTGAACCAAAGGGCCTTTCCAAAGAGCAAGTTTGTGAGCAGCAGAAAAGCAGCTGAAGAATTACTTGGCTCCTTGGAGATAGACCATACACAGTACCACTTTGGAATCACTAAGGTAACCAGAGAACTACAAAGAATGCTTTTGGAGAAAAGTGGGAGGAAAGTCTGTGTGTCTTAAAATACCCATGAAAGTGCAATTATAAGGCATTCTACAGCTCTTGTGACCACAACTAATACAAACAGAGCTCCGATGAAACTGAAAACTTCAGCACTATTTGAGAGAGCGAATTCAAAATTCAATGTTTTTTGAACCTCAGTCTTGACTACATTTACATTTTTATAATTATTCATCTAAGCAAGTTTGTGCCAAGATATAAAATACTGAATCAACTTTAGTGTGCTAGAAAATGTGTATACACATCAGAGCTAGACAAAATTGAACCAACTTACTGGAGATAACTGCTTGTCTGCATGTGAACTGATTCATCCACAAGTACACTTTCAGGAAATTAATTCTGAAAGACTGTCTAAAAATGTTAAGGTCGGGCTTCCCTGGTGGCGCAGTGGTTGAGAGTCTGCCTGCCGATGCAGGGGACGCGGGTTCGTGCCCCGGTCCGGGAGGATCCCACATGCCGCGGAGCGGCTGGGCCCGTGAGCCATGGCCACTGACCCTGCGCGTCTGGAGCCTGTGCTCCACAACGGGAGAGGCCACAGCAGTGAGAGGCCCGCGTACCGCAGGAAAAAAAAAAAATGTTAAGTTCAACCCTACCATCCAAAAAATTAATCCAAAATTAATTTCCTTAAATGTGATTCACTAAATTCTGCTTCATCTTGAAGATCTTAACATGATCCACATATTTTGGGAAACTTCTGACTAACAGATTTGGTTTTATCCATTAGTCAATATCAGGTTGTTTCTAATGACATCCATATAAAGGCCAAATTATTTGAAGGAGAATTGGAGGGTCTGGGATGAAGAGCTTAAGAAAAAGAACTCTGTTGGACATGATTATAAAATATTACTCAACTCCCACGTTTTGAATACCTGAGAGTCTGTTTCTGCTGATTTTCACTCCTGGTGCCTTGCTTCCTTGTATGTTTAGTTATTTTTGCTGTATACTACTCATCTAGGGCAGGACTAGCATGAGTTGAGACAGCCTCCTAAGGCACAGAATGTAAGGCAGCACTCACTCTTCAGGTTGTATAAGTACTGACTTGTACAACCCTGAAAGTGAGTGCTTCCTTAAAATTTGTGCTTTAGGTACCTCACTCACCTCATCTTGGCCATTACTAATGATTCTTGAAAAAATATTTATGTGTATTTTTTATTGTCTAAGACAAAAGTGACTTTCTCTAGAGCAGAGGTCAGCAAATTATGGCCTAAGGGTCATATCCATGGCCTATTTTTTATATGGCCCCCCTAGATGAATATGGTTTGACATTTTTTAAGGGTTATTTTTAAAGAGGAGGAAGAAGAAGAAATAGAAGAAAGAGAGGAGGTGGAGGAGGAGGGCGATGGGGGTGGGAGTGGAGGTTCTACAGAGACTGTGTGTGACCTGTAAAGCCTAAAAGTATTTACTATCTGGCCCTTTACAGAAAAACTGTGCAGACCCCTGCCTGGGCCTATCTTAAAACGTAAACCAAGTTCCCTAGACAACCTAGACATTACTAATAGATCAGGAGGAGGATAGTCTAAGTTCTTAAGGAACCAATATAACCACAGGATTAAATAAAGTTGTTTTTTTGTGTGTGTGTGGCAAACTTTAGGTTTAAAAAACCAAACTTTCTAGAATTTACATTTTACACATTAAGAAATATTAACAAGTAGTAGAACTGCTAAACAAATACATCAATCGCTCACAGGGCCTTTCAACAGGCATTTACTGAATGCCCACTATGAGTAGAAGTAACATCTGACATTTCTTTTAGGTGTTTTTAAAAGCCGGCTTTCTGGGCCAACTGAAAGCAATGAGAGATGAGAGACCATCTAAAGTCTTTACATTGTTCCAAGCCAGGGTACGGGGAAAATTGATGCAAATCAAATTCCAGAGGATTCTGGGAGAGAGGTATGATATCCCCACCCTGCGTCCCCACTGCTAGAGTAATGGTGTGCCTCAGTCAATGTGACTTTAGCTCATTGCCTTACAATAGGTCAGGGTAAAGAGCTCTGCCACCTCTGCTTAGTCTGGGACTTAACTTGAAATTTTTAAAATTATGGAACACCAAACAGAGCACAAAGGGCTTCTACTACCCTATCTAACTAAGAATAAGCATAATTCAGATATTTCTTGCACTGCTTCCAGTCTTCCCTTTGGAGGGATTCTTTATAATTGGCCAAGTCTGGATCTCTGAGAGCAGTGTGACTCATAATTCAAAACAGAAGCAGACCTAGAAGTGTTTGCATGCATCTCACAGCCAGCTCTGTGGGGAAGTTTGCTGCAAAGTAGGTAGGTGTTCTGATCACTTTACAGCCTCCCCTGGGTCAGAAACTTACTCTTGGTGACATGTAACCATAACTCTGTTACTTCATTTCAGGCAGGTTCACTAGGGACATTTATCATCACCTCTGGACACTGAGGCATAGATTTTGTTTAATAGAAGAAAACCTTTAATAGAATCATGGAAAGCAAGCTAACAAAATCTCCAAATAGAGGGACTATGAGTAAGGGATTCTGTGGTTGTCGTATTTACTTTTTACCATAGCACAGTTTACCTTCTGGAGAGAGGTCCACAGGTCTTGGTATAATTTGCTTACTTGACAGTCTGTTAATTCCCTCTGTTTCCCCGAAGAAGAAAAATATTATTACATGGTGATGTCAAGGATATTAGAGAGACATTTACTAAGAGTCTTCTGTGACCTCCATACAGTGCCCAATGTGGTGTGGGAGTTTATGAGAGTTTGGGGTTCAGGAGATATGCCTTCTATGACCAGTTTTGTAAACTTGGGTAAGACTCTTAATTTCTCAAGTTCACTTCCTTCATCTCTAAAATGAGGTCTTTACTATCCATTCTCTCTAAATCATAGAATGACTTTAAAGGAATTATTATATAATATTTAAAATACAAAAAATACAGAAAATATTATAATGCATACTCATGGAACTATCATCAAAGTACATCAGTTCCTAACATTTTCTCTTAAAAATAAATAATTAAAAAAGTTGAAACCTTTGTGTATTTCTCCCTTGATCCAGATCCTATTCCTAGCTCCTGAGATCCTGAATTCGTTTTTATCCCTCTGTTTCATTCATATTTCATATATAAAGCATATAAAGTTTAACATTCTTCTGTAGTTACTCACAATATATTTAAAAAATAAACTAACAGACTCAGTTGAAGCCCCTTGCGTATTTCTCCCTTGATCCAAGTTCTGTGGAGATATGCAGGTGTCCTTAAAAAGTTACATGATTTTGCATGTTTTTAGTCTTCACATAAATATGCTCTGTGTATTATCTTAAAATTTGTTCTTTACATTCAGTACTAGCTTTTAAATTTATTAATGTTGATAAATCTAAGGTTAGATTTTTGATCTTAACTCGTATATAGTATTCCATCATATGAATATACCACAATTTATTTATCCATTTCCCAGCTCAAGTAAACTTAAGTTATTTAAAAGTTTTTGCTATTACAAACAGTTCTGCAGTGACGTTTTTGTAAATGTCTTCCCCTGCATATATGCAAGAGTTTCTTGAGGGCAATGTTACTCAAAATGCTGGTCCATTGGCTGATAGTACCTAGGTAGCAGCTGACTGAGGCCCACACTTTGAGTGGCATTTCTCTAAGGTATGAATTATTAGGTTTTAGGCTATACACAACTCCAACTTTATGAGATGTTGCCAAAATGCTTTCTGTTTTGCTCTTTACCAGAAGTATATGAAAGTCCCATGGCTCTATATTCTCACCAACTTGTGGTATTTCAACTTCAAAAACTTTTGCCAGACTTAGTCATATTTCTGACTTTGGGGAAAGATATCGCTTTCCTCTTAATATCATGTTTTCTGTAGATTTTTTTTTGGTAGATATGATTTATTGTATAGAGGACATTCGTTCCATCTTATTTTGTTAAGCACGTTTACCAAGAAAGGGTTAAATTCTTCTTTTGCATCTAACCCATAAATGTGTTGAATTAAATTAATAGATTAAAAAAAGTTAAACCCACTTTGTTTATAAAATATGATATTTTTCATACATTGTGGGATGGTTTATAGTATTATAGTATTTTTGCCTCAATGTTCATGAATAAGTTTGGCCTGTAATTGTTTCTTCTGCTGTTATCTGACTTTGAATCAAGGTTACCTTAACCTCATAAAAGAGTTAGGCAATATTTTCTCTTTTCAAAACATGAAACAATTTATTTTGATTATCTGTCTTTGAGTGCTTGGTAAAATTTGCCTATAAAACCATCTAGATCTGGTGTTTCTTTCATGAAAGATTTTACAATTTTGATTTAATTTATTTAATAGATATAAGCCTATTGAGATTTTTTTCTTCTTGAACCAGTTTAGATTAATTCCTTTCTTTTTTTTTTTTTTCAGTACGCGGGCCTCTCACTGTTGTGGCCTCTCCCGTTGCGGAGCACAGGCTCCGGATGCACAGGCCCAGCGGCCATGGCTCACGGGCCCAGCCACTTCACGGCATGTGGGATCCTCCCAGACCGGGGCACGAACCTGTGTCCCTTGCATCGGCAGGCGGACTCTCAACCACTGTGCCACCAGGGAAGCCCCTCTATATGTGTTTTGTAATTTTGAACTGTAAGCTCATCTTCAAGGGGACTTTAAGAAAATCTCTAGTGCTTGATTTTAGGGTATTTTCTTCAGTGCACTTTTGTATTTTTCCCCCAAGGGCCCAAAGGGTATTTATTACCAGTGTAAAAAAATGATTATGCTAATTTCTTGTGTATTTCTACACTAATCAGGTAGTATAATTTAAATCTCAAACACGCCGGTGGTGCTGGTTCATAGTATATAAAAAACATTCTTAGCGTAGGATCTTTTTTCTTCACCCTGAGCCCAGACCAAATCAGATGTGCTTCTCTTTGACTTCTCTCTGTGCCAGTGGGTGAATTTTTAAATCCTCCTTTTCATTAAGGGTGAAATTCTTTGAAAATCACAGCCTGTCTCTTTATCCACAAGGATATAAAAATACAAACCCTACAATACCAAGCCTGGCTTCCTCCTTCCATAAGGATGGTCAAACTGTACAAGCATTCACTCTTCGCTCTGCTTTTTTTTTTTAGCGCCCTCTATAGTTCTTACCCTCTTTAAGGGTCAGCTCTCATTTAAAGGATGTTTGTAGTGGAAACATTTTCAGGACAAATAGTCCACAACATTGTTAGCCCCAGAAGTCCCTCAAAGGGTTTTTGATAGAATCAGATGAGAGCTTGGATGTAGAAGTGCTTTGAAGACTAATGAGGATTTATAATGACTCCTAAAAAGATGTGCTTATTAGGGATCTTAATTTGGAAAATAACTCTTTTACTTTTAAATTTTTTTATTTTTTAAAATTTTATTTATTTTTGGCTGCGTTGGGTCTTCGTTGCTGCGTGTGGGCTTTCTCTAGTTGCAGCAAGTGGGGGCTACGCTTCATTACAGTGCACGGGCTTCTCATTGCAATGGCTTCTCTTGTTGCAGAGCACGAGCTCTATGAATGTGGGCTTCAGTAGTTGCAGCACACGGGTTCGGTAGTTGCAACACGTGGCTCGGACGCTCAGTAGTTGTGGTGCACGGGCTTAGTTGCTCCGCAGCATGTGGGATCTTCCTGGACCAGGGATCGAATCTGTGTCCCCTGAATTGGCAGGCAGATTCTTAACCACCCAACACCAGGGAAATCCGGAAAGTAACTCTTTTAAATAGTCTAGGTTAACTTTCTTTTCTTTTCTTTTTTTCCCCCTCAACTTAGGGATGCACTTCTTTTGATCCAGTGGAACGTAAGAGCTTTCATGGCTGTGAAGGGCTGGCCGTGGATGAGGCTCTTCTTCAAGATCAAGCCTTTTGTTAGATCTGCTGGAATGGGAAAGGAGGTAGCTGGACTGAAGGAAGAGTGTGTGCAGCTGCAAAAAGCGTTGGCGAAATCAGAATCTCCGAGGGAGGAGCTGAAAGCCAAGCAAATCTCCCTACACCAGGAAAAGAATGACTTGCTTCTTCAGCTGCAGGCTGTGACTAGCCCCACCATTTCTTCTTCAAATCAAGTTTCTAATTAGATTCCCTTGTTTTGCAGGCAGTATTGACTTGAAAAAAAATAGAGGCACGTGCTATGCAAATACTGTAGAATTTCATCCAACACAGACAGTGGAAACACTTAGAGAGACACCCTTTACAGTGAAGTGATTTCATTGACAGTATGTCTTTGAAAAAGGGACAAACTTTTAGATGGGTTTTAACTATATAAACAGATGGAAATCTATCATGGGAGTCAGGAAGCTCTGGATCTTAATTCAAATTCTGTAGTTAGCACGTAACCCATTAGCAAATCAAAAGACAGGCTCTTTCTTAATTTCATTTTCAGATTTTTCATCATTAGTGTATAGGAATGCCAGAGATTTCTGTGCATTAATTTTGTATCCTGCTAGTTTACCAAATTCATTGCTTAGCTCTAGTAGTTTTCTGGTAGCATCTTTGGGATTCTCTATGTGTAGTATCATGTCATCTGCAAACAGTGACAGCTTTACTTCTTCTTTTCTGATTTGGATTCCTTTTATTTCTTTTTCTTCTCTGATTGCTGTGGCTAAAACTTCCAAAACTATATTGAATAAGAGTGGTGAGAGTGGGCACACTTGTCTTGATCCTGATCTTAGTGGAAATGGTTTCAGTTTTTCACCATTAAGGACGATGTTTGCTGTGGGTTTGTCATATATGGCATTTATTATGTTGAGGTAAGTTCCCTCTATGCCTACTTTCTGCAGGGTTTTTATCATAAATGGGTATTGAATTTTGTTGAAAGCTTTCTCTGCATCTATTGAAATGATCATATGGTTTTTTTGTTTGTTTGTTTGTTTGTTTGTTTTTTTGCGGTACACGGGCCTCTCACTGCTGTGGCCTCTCCCGTTGCGGAGCACAGGCTCTGGACGCACAGGCTCAGCGGCCATGGCTCACGGGCCTAGCCGCTCCGCGGCATGTGGGATCTTCCCAGACCGGGGCACGAACCCGTGTCCCCTGCATCGGCAGGCGGACTCTCAACCACTGCGCCACCAGGGAAGCCCGATCATATGGTTTTTATCCTTCAATTTGTTAATATGGTGTATCACGTTGATTGATTTGCATATATTGAAGAATCCTTGCATTCCTGGAATAAACCCCACTTGATCATGGTGTATGATCCTTTTAATGTGCTGTTGGATTCTGTTTGCTACTATTTTGTTGAGAATTTTTGCATCTATGTTCATCAGTGATATTGGCCTGTAGTTTTCTTTCTTTGTGACATCTTTGTCTGGTTTTGGTATCAGGGTGATGGTGGCCTCGTAGGATGAGTGTGGGAGTGTTCCTCCCTCTGCTATGTTTTGGACGAGTTTGAGAAGGATGGGTGTTAGCTCTTCTCTAAATGTTTGATAGAATTTGCCTGTGAAGCCATCTGGTCCTGGGCTTTTGTTTTTTGGAAGATTTTAAATCACAGTCGCAACATCAGTGCTTGTGATTGGTCTGTTCATATTTTCTATTTCTTCCTGGTTTAGTCTTGGCAGGTTGTGCATTTCTAAGAATTTGTCCATTTCTTCCAGGTTGTCCATTTTATTGGCATAGAGTTGCTTGTAGTACTCTCTCATGAGCTTTTGTATTTCTGCAGTGTCAGTTGTTACTTCTCCTTTTTCATTTCTAATTCTATTGATTTGAGTCTTCTCCCTTTTTTTCTTGATGAGTTTGGCTAATGGTTTATCAATTTTGTTTATCTTCTCAAAGAACCACCTTTTAGTTTTATTGATCTTTGCTATTGTTTCCTTCATTTCTTTTTCATTTATTTCTGATCTGATCTTTATGATTTCTTTCCTTCTGCTAACTTTGGGTTTTTTGGTTCTTCTTTCTCTAATTGCTTTAGGTGCAAGGTTAGGTTGTTTATTTGAGATGTTTCCTGTTTCTTAAGGTAAGATTGTATTGAAATTAAGAAAACACTCCCATTTACCATTGCAACAAAAAGAATAAAATATCTAGGACTAAATCTACCTAAGGAGACAAAAGACCTGTATTCAGAAAATTATAAGACACTGATGAAAGAAATTAAAGATGATACAAATAGATGGAGAGTTATACCATGTTCTTGGATTGGAAGAATCAACATTGTGAAAATGACCCTACTACCCAAAGCAATCTACAGACTCAATGTAATCCCTATCAAACTACCACTGGTATTTTTCACAGAACTCTAACAAAAGATTTCACAATTTGTATGGAAACACAAAAGACCCTGAATAGACAAAGCAATCTTGAGAATGAAAAATGGAGCTGGAGGAATCAGGCTCCCTGACTTCAGACTATACTATAAAGCTACAGTAATCAAGACAGTATGGTACTGGCACAAAAACAGAAAGATAGATCAATGGAACAGGATAGAAAGCCCAGAGATAAACCCATGCACATATGGTCACCTTATCTTTGATAAAGGAGGCAAGAATATACAGTGGAGAAAAGACAGCCTCTTCAATAAGTGGTGCTGGGAAAATTCGACAGGTACATGTAAAGTATGAGATTAGATCACTCCCTAACACCATACACAAAAATAAGCTCAAAGTGGATTAAAGATCTAAATGTAAGGCCAGAAACTATCAAACTCTTAGAGGAAAACATAGGTAGAACACTCTGTGACATAAATCACAGCAAGATCCTTTTTGACCCACCTGCTAACGAAATGGAAATACAATCAAAAAGAAACAAGTGGAACCTAATGAAACTTCAAAGCTTTTGCCCAGCCAAGGAAACCATAAACAAGACCAAAAGACAACCCTCAGAATGGGAGAAAATATTTGCAAATGAAGCAACTGACAAAGGATTAATCTCCAAAATGTACAAGCAGCTCATGCAGCTCAATAACAAAAAAACAACCCAATCCAAAAATGGGCAGAAGACCTAAATAGACATTTCTCCAAAGAAGATATACAGATTGCCAACAAACACATGAAAGAATCCTCAACATCATTAATCATTAGAGAAATGCAAATCAAAACTACAATGAGGTATCATCTCACACCTGTCAGAATGGCCATCATCAAAAAATCTAGGAACAATAAATGCTGGAGAGGGTGTGGAGAAAAGGGAACACTCTTGCACTGCTGGTGGGAATGTAAATTGATAAAGCTACTGTGGAGAACAGTATGGAGGTTCCTTAAAAATCTACAAATAGATCTACCATACGACCCAGCAATCCCACTCCTGGGCATATACCCTGAGAAAACCATAATTCAAAAACAGTCATGTACCAAAATGTTCATTGCAGCTCTATTTACAATAGCCCAGAGATAGAAACAACCTAAGTGCCCATCATCGGATGAATGGATGAAGAAGATGTGGCACATATATACAATGGAATATTACTCAGCCATAAAAAGAAACAAATTGAGTTATTTGTAGTGAGGTGGATGGACCTAGAGTCTGTCATACACAGTGAAGTAAGTCAGAAAGAGGAAAACAAATACCGTATGCTAACACATATATATGGAATCTAAGAAAAAAAAAAGGTCCTGAAGAACTTAGGGGTAAGATGGGAATAAAGACACAGACCTACTGGAGAATGGACTTGAAGATATGGAGAGGGGGAAGGGTAAGCTGTGACAAAGTGAGAGAGTGGCATGGACATATATACACTACCAAACATAAAATAGATAGCTAGGGGGAAGTAGCCGCATAGTACAGGGAGATCAGCTCGGTGCTTTGTGACCACCTAGAGGGGTGGGAGGGAGGAGACACAAGAGGGAAGAGATATGGGAACATATGTATATGTATAACTGATTCACTTTGTTATAAAGCAGAAACTAACACACCATTGTAAAGCAATTATACTCCAATAAAGGTGTTAAAAAAAAAAAAAGATAGGATCTTAATAGGTCCTGAGAAAAGCTTTACTGAGATCTTCAGGATTATTGCAGTATGCCCCTAACTGGTTTTCCTGATTTAGATCTCCCTACTTGCCCTTTCCCAGTCCAAGTCAATATCACAATGAGGTGAGTTCTTAAAACAGCAGTTTTCAACCTTGACTTTGCATCAAAGTTATTTGTGAAGCATTAACAAATAAAAAGAAAGGTGCCTAGACTCCACTCTCAGATACTTTGACTAAGTGGGTCTTGTGTGGGTCCAAATCATCTGTATGGGTGATTCTGATATCCAGCCAGGATTGAGAACCATTGTCTTGAACAAATATGTTGCTTCCCTGATGAACAAGCTTCAGATCCTGCAATATGTGCATTATAGGATCCAAACCCTTGGCCCAGGCATCTGAGCCTCCATCTCTAATCTGATGCCGATGTGCCCTTATTCACTCCCTTTTTTATTCCTCTTCTCTAGCTACCAGGACTACTGTTACATCCCAAAGGCAGGTATGAAATTTTATCCACCTTTATTGTACTCTCCACTGCACTTAGCACAGTGCTAAGTTAAATAATACTGGGTTCAAATACATTATATAAACATATTGTATTTTTTCCTGCTTTTTGGACTTACAGAAAACAGAAAATTTAGTAGTTTTAGGCTGACCGAAGTTATTCGTTTCTTTTGGGACTCTGCTACCCATCAGTGTTCCAATAGGCCATATTTTACGAGAGTTTACATTCAGACCCACATTTCTGATACATATTTAATATAGCAGTGGTTCAAGAACTTTAGTGTGTATCAGCCTCACCTGGGATGCTTGTTAGAAATACAGATTCCTAGGCCCCGCTCCAAACCTACATTAAGATCCATATTGTGAGAATCACAGTTTGTAATATCATATTTTGTCTGGCTTAGGACACAGGGAGCCTAGGATGAGACCTGGCCTCCTAGTTTTCATCATTCTTCCTCTCAACAAAAAGAGTGGCCAGTACTACCTGGGCTGATGTGGGGATAGAAATACACCCAACTTGTGAAGGGAAAGGTGGGTAAAAGTCTGGGATACATGAATAAAGATCATTGTGGGGAGCATAGGAGACACATGAAGCCAATCGCAGGGCAAGTCCTGGAAGGCTGAGATGAGTTCAAATTGTAACTGATTTAAAAAGCTGACCTGGCTATGAAATATTTTATCTTATTGATTTTTTTTATCTCATTGATTTTTAAGAAACACACCTCCATACAGTAGGAATCAAGGAAACAAGGATTCTTTTCAAATTATTCACTAACTCAAAATACCGGAAGCACTGAGTGAACCCATTTCAATTAACACTGTGAGTACATGAGAAAATAACTGCCACTGGGGAAAGGATGTCCCTACTGTTAAGCTGTCACACCACTGCTCAGCTGGCCCCAAACCTGCCATCATGTTAAATGAGAGGATCGATGATGGTCGATTGGATTGTTGGCTTCATTTGGTGATGGTGACAGGTCCTGTACAAGTGCTGAATGGAAGAGAGCAAAGAGCTATTCTGCCTGTCAAGCTGGGATGAGCTAAGATCAAATATCCCCATTATTGCTCAAGCATTGGAAGCTTCTCTGATATGCATGGATCCTTAACATTTTTGTTTGTTTTTAGTTTAGCCCTTCTCTTGGGTGTTCAATGATGTTGGGGATTCACTGTTTTATACCTCCCCCATCTGTGCCTCTTTGAGCCCCATTTGTTGGGCAGACAGGCTGAGAGTTAGCCAGGATCCAATAGCCTGGATTTTTGCCCTTCTCTGCTCTTGATCTAAGTAGATGAAACAACGTAAGCCAAGCAAATAGTTAGGTAATTGATTGCCCAAATTGCAGAGGATGGATGAGGTCTGAAGATGAAATATGGAGATATGTGTGAAGTTATGTCACAACGAGACCTCTAGTAATTAAGAACTTGCTCACAGAAAAGAGGTTTTATTTAGCCTCTAAATGGAGACAAGTGAAAGGAGTTCAAAGTTACACAGGTGCTTTTGTAGCAAAAAGCAATCGGCCCCTTCTTTTTTGACTTGGACCATAACACAGAAAGAGTGGGCCACACAGAGAGAGCTGGCAGCAGTATGTTTGAAAAAATAAGAGGAAGGAGGACTGCACACTCTATGGTTATAACTTGGGGAATTTACTGCTGGCAGAACCTTCGAGAAAAATATTTTAGTTGGAAATAATAGTAAAGTCTAGTTAGTGATATTCAAGGAACCTCATGAATTGTAAATTCATCTTATGAATAAAAAAATATACAGCCCAGCTCTATTTATTAGAAGATGCTTATATATTAAATAAGTGCATCAGGGTCCTTATAATAATATTATAAATATTCTATTGTCTGAGGGAACACCACTTTCTTAAAAGACCATATTCTGAGCAGGTACCGCCCTCAAACTATATGCCTGCAGGGATGCTTCCAGTAGCTGTGATTTAATCAGCACACCACTGATTTTTGGAGGCACGTTAGCTCCTTTAGCCCACCAGGATTCTATTAAGTGCTTTAGAAGAGGTAATCTAATCTACTGAATGGCCTGAAAGATCAAAAGCACCTCCAAACACAAGCAACTCCTCCACTTCTCAACCATAGGGTCAGGGAACTGGGAATATTATTTCAACTGCTTAGGAAAGGTAGGTGAAAGTGCCGGGCAGAGGACAGGCAATTATCTCTCTGCTGTGTGTTAAGCAGCATTTCGCCTGGCTGTTAAATTACTTCCAGCTGTTGGCAACAATTTTCTCCTCATCATGGCGGGAACGAGAGACCCTGGCAAATGCTGAAGAGCAGCGCGAGTCGCTGATTAAATCCAAGATCCAGCTGGAGGCCAGCGTCCAGGCGCTGCCTGCGTTGGAGGTTGGGGGGAGGAAGAAGAGGAGGTAAATTCCCAGCTGACTGCCGGAGGGCGGAGACTCGAAGATGAATGTTCCGCGTCGAAGAAGAAAGAAATCGATGACCTGGAGACACTATTGGCAAAGTCACAGAAGGAGAAGCGTGCTTCAGAGTACAAGGTACTTTTTCTATAATGTCAGGAAGGCCTAGATGCCTGAATTCCACACTCTCAATCGGGCTCCAGGACCAGACTTGCTCTGTTTATATTAATTAACACAGTGGTCCGCAACTTTACAGCACTGGGAGTCAGAACTGGCATCAAATGAAGGATCTGGTGAACTGTGCCATCCTAATTCAAAGTTCCAACTTGAATTTATGGAACCCCACTTAATCTCCCAAATGAAACGTTTTCATTTGTTCCAATCTAATTGCATGTGAAATCTGATAGAAAGAGCAAAATGGTTTCATTGGGCCTCTCTAAGTATCCTTTTTTGGAAGGAGAGGGAACAGGATGCAGTTTATTGAAAGGTGATTTGGGACACGTCTGAATTCCCACCTCTGTCGTTGATTTGGAGCTTGACCTTGAGATGTCATTTTAATTCCAGCTAAGGACCTTAATGTTTTGTTCATTTTAACTGAGGTTTTTATCTTGTGCATCTGTGTATAGACTGAAGTCAGCTGAGGGGTCTGTATCAAACCTTTGATAAAAAAAAAAAGCCTCCAGAATAATATCGTAATTTTGGCATATGATTAAATAGCAACTCTTGTACATCAGTTCCCTTTCATAAAAAGCACTTGGACCTGATATAAATGGCTTACACTTTTGCCTATTTTATCAGCTGGAACTCTCTTTAACTGCCACTTTCTTAGGATTTGAGGCACAAGATTAATATTGCCCCGAATACTCTAAAGAAAGCTAAATTACCTTTAGTGGTGTTCTTGTTATACAAATAATACGACACTCTGAATACTGGCCATCCACTGACCTATGCTGATTATATATATATATATATATATATATATATTTTTAATTAATTAATTTTTGGCTGTGTTGGGTCTTCGTTTCTGTGTGAGGGCTTTCTCTAGTTGCGGCGAGCGGGGGCCAGTCTTCATCGCAGTGCGTGGGCCTCTCACTATCGCGGCCTCTCTTGTTGCAGAGCACGGGCTCCAGACGCGCAGGCTCAGTAGTTGTGGCTCACGGGCCTAGTTGCTCCGCGGCATGTGGGATCTTCCCAGGCCAGGGCTTGAAACCTTGTCCCCTGCATTGGCAGGCGGATTCTCAACCACTGCGCCACCAGGGAAGCCACTATGCTGATAATATTTGATTAACCAGAATACCCCATTCCCCGACCAGGAGAGCTAACAGATCATTTGTGTCTGTGTGTAAAAGAAAAAGTGAATTTAGAGTTTTAAAAAGTCCATCAGGAATTTGGCTAAATTTAGTTCTTTATGACAGTGGATACCGCATGAGATTTTTGGTCCTAGAAAAGAGAGGAGATGGCCCTTAGTGTTTATACCCCACCTTCCATAAGTGGCTCTCATGGAACTGTTGTCGTCTTCTCCCCACAGGTTAAGAATCTGACTGAGGAGGTGGAGTCTCTCAGTGAGGACGTCAGCAAACTTCAGCGAGCAGCCAGGGTGCGCGGGAGGCCTGCCAGCGGACCCTGGAGGACCTGCACGCGGAAGAGGAGAAAACCCTCACCCTGAGCAAAACCAAGCTGACACTAGAGCAGCCAGCGAACGAGGTCAGTAGTGATATGTCTTGCTAGTTAGCTGTGTGTCTACATCTGTACAAACCTCCACGTTTTACTTAGTTCATTTATCTTGACATTTTCAGGAAAACTTAGTAGCATGGTTAGTTTCCCTCATTATTTAGAAATAAGAGGTGAGCCACTACAGTAGAAGAAAGGCCCCAGCATGTAATCTGTCTGTTTTTATATGCAACTTTCACACAACCCTGGGCAGTGGGAGAACACTGAGATGAGTCGTGAAGGGGTATCAATCTGACTGACTGTTCCCCACAGAACCTGGTGTTTTGCCCCTCAGATATGTTGGCGCTTTATCTGACACTAGTACTGAAGGATTGCTTTAAGGCCCTGTTGTGTCTCCAGCCATGCACTGAGGTTTATTAAAGTAAAAAGATATGTAAGTCACAAGCTGTGTTCTACCAACACTATTGGAAAACACTTGTAAGATTCTGGAGATGGTGCCCCTGTTCTGTCTCCAAATACCCTGTGAAATAAAGATGCTTCAGACGAGTCTCAGTGGTTAGGTTCATCACTCTTCCTGTTTCCTCCCAGCTGACAGTGTGTGCATTCACTGTTTTATTAGTCCCCAAAGCTTAGCCTTTATTAAATTGCTGACAAGGGTGGTTAGGGTTTTTTTTTTTTATTATCTGCTTCTTTTTCCTCATGCCTTTCTATCAGTTTCCTCTATTACCTATTAGTCGTCTCACTTCTCTTCCTATTTCCACTGATACATATCTCACAAAGCCTCAATATGGGGATTTATTGGTTGTGTGCAAACAACACACACACTTGTTCTCTCGCAGAGTTCATTTATTTTCAGGTTTTTGCATATGCCCTCCAGAAATTCCCCCTTCTCCCCTATTCGAATTTTATATCTTTTGCTAGTCACAGGAAATAGCTTCTATTGTGGCAAAGTAAATATATCACTGAAAACTAGCCATATTGTAACTGTTATTTAGCCTCCTGCTAAGCTAACCTCAACATCATGGTTGGCAACACTACAGACAGAACTTGAATGTTCTGATCACCTTGTTGGAGGTACCAGAATATGACACAATGTTATGGACCGTAGAGGGTACCAAGGTGGTAAAGGAGGGTGTGGAAATCATGCCATGTGAGATGCGTTTGAAAGGGTCAGTGATACTGAGTTGGGAGACTCAGGACAGCTGCTAATATTCGTGAATGATCATGTGGAGACAGATTTGCTTGGTGCTGCTCCAGGGAGCAGGGCTGAGGCCGGTGGGATGAACTTACAGAGACTACTTTGGCTTCTTATGAAGAAGTGCTCCTGAGTAAATGGACTTATCTACCCATGAAATGAGCTGCCATGTGAAGAAGTGAGCTTCCCATCACTGGAAAGCAATCAAACAAGGGCTCACTAGGCATCTATTATTGGCTTCTTCTGTAGGCTAGAACACGTATTCCTTAATCTTTAAAGTTTTCCTTCATCACCGTGATTTCTAGATTCTTTTGTTGTCCTATTGATGTGTACAATATTTATTTTAAAATATCTACATAACTGGGCATCATTTACAGACTCTGCTTGTATTTTTCTTTCTTTTTCCAGAAGGTAAGTGGTTAATGAACACATCTAGTAAAGTATAAACTTTACTTATTTATTGGGCTCAATAATGTCTCCTTCTGTCAGCTTGAGGGTGCCCTTGAACAGGAGAGCAAAGCGAGAATGAACTGGGAAAAGGAAAGGTGCAAACTGGAGGGCGAGGTAAAGCTGAACCGGGAAAGCATGGAGGACCTGGAGAGCAGGCAGCTGCAGCTAGCAGGAAAGCTGAGGAGGTGAGTCACCTTTCTGTTGACTCGAGATTCTGGGAGACCTTTTATTGGAGGAAACAGCTCTCTCATGTCATTTATCCTCATGACCCTAGGGCCAGATGTCTTAAGACCTGAAGGGGAGGATAAGAAGGATAACAAGCCTAGGAAATTGATTTTTTTTTCTTTTGCTAGACTTTATGTGAACTTTCTTTTTATAATTATGTAATAACCTACAAGAAAGTAACTGAGAAGGCTGACCAGTAGATGCGAATGAAAGGTGTAAGGCACAGGAGATGCGAATTATTGGAATTTGAAGTTACAAGTCAAAATAAAAATCGCTCACTTCTTTTACTCATCATGAGACCAATGGCCTAAAGTAAAAAAAAAAAAAATAGAAAATAAATCCTAATGTGAAGTCCCATATAACATCTGATCATTTTAAAAAAAACAAAACAAAACTTATTTGCCAGATATAACCTCATTAACATTTATCTAACTTTTTTTGGTCAAATAATTTACTGTATAAGTATTAAACCTTAAAATTGAAAGCAAAACATAACATGATCAAAATCAGTAGATCTTCAGTTCACATGGATTCCCAAGGAGCTCAGGGCAAGACGGCCCTCTCAGTTTAGTTTCATCATTCAGTGAAATGGATTTTCTCACCTTGTCCCTTTTGTCTTCCTCTGTTCAGCTAGACTTTCTTCTTCTTCTCCATATTTTAAAAAAATTTTGGCTGAGCTATGCAGCATGCAGTATCTCAGTTTTCTGACCAGGGATTGAACCTATGCCCCCTGAAGTGGGAACCCATAGTCTTAACCACTGGACTGCCAGGGGAGTCCCCAGCTAGACTTTCTTCTAACGATTAGGAATTTTCCAGTTATTTGGAATAGATCAAATAAGAGAGGGAAACAGTGAGATCTAAGAGTGAGATAAGGCCAGGTTAAAGCTGGGAGCCCACTGGTTATTGGAGCCCACAGTGAAGAAGAAAGTCAAGTGAGCAACTATGAGCTTCTGGTTTTCCTGTCTGTGTACATGAGTTTCCATTACACATGCTTGTGGTCAGACTTGATTAATAGCCTGCCAATAAGTTACTGAACTTGATAGGTGTTTCCGACCTGATAAGTAGGAAAAGATGAAATAAGTAACCCTATGAATGTAACGGAACAGTGAAAGGTAAAATGATGATAGAGTTCCCTAAGCATTCAATTTTGAAGATTGTGTTTCAGCTCAGCAAAGTGAAAATGATACTCTATGTCCTTGTAGGCCACAGGTCAAAGAGCTCTGGCATTTCAGAAACCCATGTTTTCAGGAAATGATAAATTTATTATACAGCATTTTCTCTAAATGGACCTATGTATATATGGAGACAATACATGAAAATGTGGCATTTTAAAATGGTGATGACAGGATAGAATACTTAAGAAATAACACAGATTATAAGCCCTTCATCTTCTGAGATAAAAGTTAAATTTCTTCCTCACGCTATTCACACAAACACAAAATCCAGTTTCATTAAAGAATTAAATGCAAAAATCAAGCTTTAAAATCATTAGAAAATGCAGCATTATTCACCATAGCCAAGATATGGAAACAACCTAAATGCCCACTGATGGATGGATGGGTAAAGAAAATGTGGTGTATACATTTAATGGAACATTATTCAGCCTCTTTTTAAAGGAAATCCTGCCGTATGCAACAACATGGGTGAACCTGGAGGACATTATGCTAAATGCAATAAGTCGGTCACAGAAGGACAAATAGTGCATGATTCCACTTATATGAGGCATCCCAAACTCATAGAAACAGAGTAGAATGGTGGCATCCAGGGGCTTGGAGGCAGGGGGAAAGGTGGAGTTGCTCTTCAATGGGCATAAAGCTTCCATCGTGCAAGATGATTAAGTTCTAGAGATGATTAAGTTCTAGAGTGACATACAATGTTGTGCCTATAGTTAATAAAATTGTACACTTAAATATTTGTTGAGAGGGTAGATCTCCTGTTAAATGTTCTTCAATTAAAAAAAAACAGCAAAAACCATTAAAAAACAAAACCATTAAAAGACAATATAGGTGGTAAGTCTTAGGAAACTGGCAGGTCAGACTGAATGAGTCACAAAAATCCAAAGGCATAAAAGGAATATATTGATAAATTTGATGTTGATACCTTGACATTTTAAACATTTATGTGGCAAAAGCCGACATAAATAAAACTGGGGCAAATTAGAAAGTGGGAAAAATATCTGCAGCAGATATCAAAAAATAAATATCAAGAGTATTAAAGGAAAATCTATAATTCAATAATTAGATGAACAACCTAACAGAAAAATGGGCAACGGACACAGTTCATTTGTTTTATTGCCCATTTTAAAATCCTCATAGTTGATAACATGCTGTCCTCACTAGTAAACAAGGACATTCATTATAAAACAATGACATACTAATCTGTTAGATTAGGAAAAATTTAGAAGTGTGCTAATGTTAAGTGTAAATGTAGAGAAATAACCTCACACTGCTATTGGAGGCCAAAGGGCAAGGTTATAAGTTTTTAAACACATACCTATACCCGACGCACCAATTCCCTGCTCAATATCCACTCTGTAGAGACACTCACATGTACACAAGGGTGCATGTATATGAACAGCATTATTTGTAAAAGTAAAATTTGGGGGAAAACCTCAATGTTTATTAATAGGGAAATGGATAAATAACCACATGAAATCTAAATCATAAGCTAGTATGTCACAGTTAATTTTTAAGTGAAGTAATCTATGTGTAGGCCAACATGGAAAAATCTCCATGTATTATTGGGTTAAAAATGTTGTAGAATTATAAATTCAAATGTATACAGTATTATACCTTTCAGAGTAAAGAAAATGAAACTATTTCTACTGATATATAAGCACAAACATATGTCAATCCTCAGAAAAATGTCTGGAGGATTCACACCGAACTGATTATGGTGGTTACCTCTAGGCAAGGAAGAGAGATTGGGTATAATAGCCAAGAAGACTTCAGCTATAGATGTAATAGTTGAATTTTTTACAGTGAATGACTTCCTGTGTTATTACTATAATTTAAAGAATATTTAAACAAAATGTTATTACTCTGAGCAATTCCACTTGATACCTCTTTTCCCTAACAGGAAAGAATTAGAAATGAATCAGATGAGCTCAAAGGTGGAGAATGAGAAAGGCCTGGTGGCTCAGCTTCAGAAGATGGTTAAAGAGCTCCAGGTAATCATTTATCAAATACCTGTGTGCACCTGTAGTTAGATCCATGGGTGATGATTGACACTTCAGTGACAAACGCTCTGCCAAGGTACCCATAGCTCTAGCCAACTATAGATGAGGCAGAAAAGAGCAGTGGTTGAGAAGGTAACCTGGTATTCTATAGATACGTGACTCTGGAGAACATTACTGTTTAAGCTTAGATTTCCTAATCACGAAGGTAGTAAAAAAACAAGTAGCTAATTTTTTGAACGTTTGACATAAACTAGGTATTGTGCTAAAACCCTGAACATCTACATTTTTACTCATTAATCCTCCTGACAACCTTTGAGCTAAAATTAAATGCAACAGTACATTTAAGTGGTAAGCTCAGTGCCTGACCCATGGTAAGCATTCAATGCTACCAATTTAATTTTTTATGATGATTAGTTTTTGTGCTTAGAAGGCAATTATGCTGAAAATCTGTCTTGTAGCTACTTGTAGCCTCAAAACATTATTTGATAATGGGCGGCTATTTATAAGTTTTAGACCAGGCAACTGTTTTATACTATATGACCACATTATAAAGTAATTTAAAGCATGGATACGTTTAACTCCTCATGTATACATGCAGATGGATTTTTTTTCCTTTGAAGGTAAGTAGTTATCTCACTAATGTAACTATTATTCAAAATAATTTTGGAACTTTTTTCTGATTATTACCTTCTGAGATATTTTGAGCCAAATTAGACCAGTCTCACTGCTTTATGGGCAAGCTTTCAGACAATATTAATCTCCAAGTGACTGCCTATCATATTCACCAGACTTCTCTTCAAATGATACTTTATCCAAAAAATGTTCAATTTATCCAAAATACAAATTTTCTTACCCTGATGATTTAAAAAATACAATCTAAAGGTTATTTCTTTTTATTTTTAATGTCTGAAACATTTATATTAACATATATCCATACAAATAACCCAAAGAAAGTTCAGTATTAGTTGTTTTTTGTTTTTTTATACTGCAGGTTCTTATTAGTCATCAGTTTTATACACATCAGTGTATACATGTCAATCCCAATCGCCCAATTCATCACACCACCATCCCCACACCCCCGCGGCTTTCCCCCCTTGGTGTCCATACGTACGTTTGTTCTCTACACCTATGTCTCAACTTCTGCCCTGCAAACTGGTTTATCTGTACCATTTTTCTAGGTTCCACATACATGCATTAATATACGATATTTGTTTTTCTCTTTCTGACTTACTTCACTCTGTATGACAGTCTTTAGATCCATCCACGTCTCAACAACTTTCATTCAACTCAATTTCATTCCTTTTTATGGCTGAGTAATATTCCTTTGTATATATGTACCACATCTTCTTTATCCATTTGTCTGTCGATGGGCACTTAGGTTGCTTCCATGACCTGGCTATTGTAAATAGTGCTGCAATGAACATTGGGGTGCATGTGTCTTTTTGAATTATGGTTTTCTCTGGGTATATGCCCAGCAGTGGGATTGCTGGATCATATGGTAATTCTATTTTTAGTTTTTTAAGGAAACTCCATACTGTTCTCCATAGTGGCTATATCAATTTACATTCCCACCGACAGTGCAAGAGGGTTCCCTTTTCTCCACACCCTCTCCAGCATTTGTTGTTTGTAGATTTTCTGTTGATGCCCATTCTAAGTGGTATGAGGTGATATCTCATTGTAGTTTTGATTTGCATTTCTCTAATAATTAGTGATGTTGAGCAGCTTTTCATGTGCTTCTTGGCCATCTGTATGTCTTCTTTGGAGAAATGTCTATTTAGGTCTTCTGCCCATTTTTGGATTGGGTTGTTTGTTTTTTTAATATTGAGCTGCATGAGCTGTTTATATATTTTGAAGATTAATCCTCTGTCTGATGATTCATTTGCAAATATTTTCTCCCATTCTGAGGGTTGTCTTTTCATCTTGTTTATGGTTTCCTTTGCTGTGTAAAAGCTTTTAAGTGTCATTAGGTCCCACCTGTTTATTTTTGTGTTTATGTCCAGTATTCTAGGAGGTGGATCAAAAAAGATCTTGCTGTGATTTATGTCAAAGAGTGTTCTGCCTATGTTTTCCTCCAAGAGTTTTATAGTGTCCAGTCTTACATTTAGATCTTGAATCCATTCTGAGTTTATTTTTGTGTATGGTGTTAGGGAGTGTTCTAATTTCATTCTTTTACATGTAGCTGTCCAGTTTTCCCAGCACCACTTATTGAAGAGACTGTCTTTTCTCCATTGTATATCTTTGCCTCCTTTTTCATAGATTAGTTGACCATAGGTGTGTGGGTTTATCTCTGGGCTTTCTATCTTGTTCTGTTGATCTATGTTTCTGTTTTTGTGCCAGTACCATATTGTCTTGATTACTGTAGCACTAAAGTTATTTCTAAAGAAATGTTTCAGAAATGTTTGGTTCAGTGACAGTATTGTTATAAATAAAGGTATTGGATCCCAAGATAACTAATTGGAAGGGGATCACGATTACCTGGATATGGAAATCATACATTTTTTGGCACCTTCTCTGTCATAACTCATCTACAGATTAGATAGCCTTACTTAATGGGCTGGTCTAGAAATTAGCTTCCTCTCAGCAATCATACTCTTATTTAATGAAATTTTAATATTCTAAAATAGAAGTTATCCTTTTTTCCCTATACTCTAACCTATGCCTAATTATTTAAGGTGATGTTAATGACCATCCTTGTTTTTTTTTTAAATTTTATTTAATTAATTAATTAATTTATTTATTTTTGGCTGTGTTGGGTCTTCGTTTCTGTGTGAGGGCTTTCTTTAGTTGCGGCGAGCAGGGGCCACTCTTCATCATGGTGTGCAGGCCTCTCACTGTCGTGGCCTTTCTTGTTGCGGAGCACAAGCTCCAGACGCGCAGGCTCAGTAGTTGTGGTTCACGGGCCTAGTTGCTCTGCGGTATGTGGGATCTTCCCAGACCAGGGCTCGAACCCATGTCCCCTTCATTGGTAGGCAAATTCTCAATGACTGCGCCACCAGGGAAGCCCACCATCCTTGGTTTTACTGTACTGTCCCACAACGATGCTATCAAGATTTGTTGAGCTCTTTGCCGTTACACTGAAAGACTTTTGGGCTCTGAGAGTTCTTATCACTTCTTTTCTTTGTCTTATAATTCTGCTTCTAATGATATCAGATTACTATCCAATTTAGTAGTCTCATTCCTCCACCAAATTAAAATTATTTTTTATTTCAATTTTCCTGCTACCTTAAATCACCTACAGACTAAGAAACCAAGTAACCAGGTTTGTCAGAATTGTGTGTAAAATTAAATTGATGCTTGTGAGTTAGTTGCTTGAACTCAAAATATTTAGTCTATTAATCAGATCTTTGCCCAAGTTTCCAATAGTTGAGGTTGTCAGGTAAGCAAATTCTAGATAAATGAGGTATTGTATATAACATTCATCATGTTATTTTTTTAATAAGCTCTCTTTAAAATGATTCCTTGTTATATGAAAAATATTTTCTATTCCTTTGGAAAGTGCTCTTTATTAAAATTTCCTCTTCATGTATATAGTATAATGAGGTTGCTTATCACCAAAGCCTGGGAAATTGAGAGGAATTACAAATTTTAATCCTGCTCTTGGTATTGGTTTGGATCAAATCATTTAATTTCTCTGTATTCTATCTTCTTTAACTATAAAATGAGAACCAAAAGTGTTAGTTGTGAGAAATAAAAAAAAAATACAGTAGAGCTCTTGAATATAAAATATGCTACAAGTGCTTAGTAAAATCAAAATTATTTATTGCTACAGGCTCAGATACAGGTTTTGAAAGACGAACTGGAAGCTTAAAGGACCACTCGAGCCAAGGTAGAAAGGGAGAGAACTGACCTCACCAAGAGCTGGAAGACCTGAATGAGGGGCTGGAGGAGACAGCAGGGGCCAGTTTGGCTCAACTGGAAATAACTAAGAAACAAGAAACAAAATTCCAGAAGCTCCGCTGAGACATGGAAGAGTCCACACTGCACTTTGAGGCAACCTCTGCCTCTTTGAAGAAGAGGCACGGAGACAGCCTGGCTGAGCTGGAGAGCCAGGTAGAAAATCTACAACAGGTCTAGCAGACACTGGAAAAAGACAAGAGTGACCTGCAGCTCAAAGTGAATGATGTCCTGACCCATGTTGAGCAGATGACCAGAGCTAAGGTAAGGAACATTGCCAAGCCCTCCTTGAGGATTTAGGACATGGAAGTAGGCAGAGGAGGGGAAGGAAAAGAAAGTTAAAGCAAATTGGTGACTCAGAGTATTTGCTAGTGGAGGCTAGAGATCTTCAGATTGGCTAGATCAGGTCTAATCTCAGTGATTGTTAAAGTCACATGACCATCCCCTGAAGGTAGCCTGACAGTGGCTTCTGGTTTCATTGGAATTCCAGTCCATGTTCCTTGTGGGTCTCTCTAGTGATGATGTAGTAAGTAGACTGGACAAGTGAAACCACTAGCTCATGAGTGGTGCTTCTCTCTTGAAGGATGGCTTTGAGTTGGGAGCACTCCACGGTGGGGCTCAGGTACTTTGAGTCCTTCTGAACAAATGGCAGCACAAATAGCTTTGCGGGGAGGAGAGAACTTTTTCTCCTTCATGTCCTCTGGCATCTCTTTAACGAGCCAACACTAGGAGAAACTTTATCACATGTTCTTTCTTCACTGAGCCCGTTAATCTCTACACTGCCAGCTCTCATCTTGAATGACTAGTATCAGATCACAGGTGAGAGCTGCCTTACCTCCCGGCAGTTGAGAGGAGCCTTGCTTGAGGTCACACAGAGCAAGTAGCTTGTGCCAAATTGTCCTTGTGAGCAGAATTTATAATCACCCGGGAAAGACGAACCAACAATAAAGCTTGATCTTTATGGACGGTGGTCAGAAAAATGTAGAATTTCTTCAGATACTGAGTGACTCCTGAAACGTTTAGCATTAATTTCCTTTAAAGACCACGTTGAGTAGAAACACAACTACCCTGCTTTTCCTTCTCTTTCTTTCCACTGTCCCTGCCAACCCACCTCCAATTATCTTAAAATATAAATCTAGTGAGGACTTAGGACCTCTCTTCCTCCGTCTCTTCTGTATTCTGCATTTTGTATCGATTCTGTCCTCAACAATGAAAATATTCTCACTCCTTGCCCTTGTAGGCTTCATCTTCTTTTGTCAGCCCAAGTGAGCCCTGGAAGACCTCACTCTCTTCATACTCTTTGCCTCTCATTCATCCTCAGGAACTCTTTTGTTTCTGTACATTTTAGTAGGAAGTCATAAAATCATAAAACTGTTGATAGGTTCACCATAAATCCATACTAATTAGGTGTGAATTTTATACTTTCCAACTTCCTATAGAATTTCATTGCTGCTCAGAAGTTCTTTGTTCTTCTAACTCACTTTGTTTTATTTTAGAAGAGAAACAGACTTCTAACCCTGCCTTTCTAAATCCTTCCTTTTAATAAATGCTGCCTTTCTGAATCCTTCCTTTTAATAAATGTTAACATCTTACTGATAAGATTAAGACCATTAATTATAACTTCTCTCTTCACCTTATAAGCTATTCACTCATCCATTTATTTCCTTCTTGTTCCAAAGAATAAAATATTCTTCCACATGGGCATTATTCACCCACTGCCAAAAACAAAAGGCTTTTCCACACTAAGAATGGTATTTTGAGAAAAAAGCAAAGTCTGTCCATATCTGTCTTAATCTGACTCCTTGACCAAAAAGTAATGTTCTATTTATCTACTGATATGTAACAAATCACTTAGAGTTAAAACAATAATTTATTATTCTCTCTCTTGGTTCTGGAGGTTGACAGGCTTATCGCAGATGGCGGTTGAGACTGGAATCATCCGAAGGTTTACTCATTTGTGTGTCTGGCTCCTGGTCTGGGATAGCTAGACAGTTGGGGGCTGGTTGGAAATCTCTCTTTTTGTGTGACCTCTCCATGTAGCTAACTTGGGTTTCCTCATAGCATGGCAGGCATAGGGGAGTTGGACTTCTTACATGGCAATTCAGGGCACTAAAAGCAAATATTCCAAGAGACCAAAGGTGCAAAAACTCTTGTGAGGAAGGCTTACAATACAGTGGAGTGATTCTGTGTGACTCCCAACAGTGATGAGTCACAGGGGTAAGGTCTACACATGGCTGCAAATACTAGAGACTGTGGCTCCCTGGAGGGCCATCTTTGGAGACTAGTTCCCACAAGTAGGTGTATACCTCACTACATCCTACTCCTTTAACTCCTGCAATTTCTTTTATTTCCTCTGATTATATTTAAACTATTTTCTTTTTTTTTTAACATCTTTATTGGAGTGTAATTGCTTTACAATGGTGTGTTAGTTTCTGCTTTATAATAAAGTGAATCAATTATACATATACATATATCCCCATATCTCCTCCCTCTTGCGTCTCCCTCCCACCCTCCCTATCCCATCCCTCTAGGTGGTCACAAAGCACCGAGCTGATATCCCTGTGCTATGCGGCTGCTTCTCACTAGCTATCTGTTTTACATTTGGTAGTACATATAAATCTATGCCACTCTCTCACTTCGTCCCAGCTTACCCTTCCCCCTCCCCATGTCCTCAAGTCCATTCTCTATGTCTGCGTCTTTATTCCTGTCCTGCCCCTAGGGTCTTCAGAACCATTTATTTATTTATTTAGATTCCATATATATGTGTGTTAGCATACGGTATTTATTTTTCTCTTTCTCACTTACTTCACTCTGTATGACAGTCTCTAAGTCCTTCCACCTCACTACAAATAACTCAATTTCATTTCTTTTTATGGCTGAGTAATATTCCATCGTATATATGTGCCACATATCTTTTCTCAACTCATCTGTCGATGGACACTTAGTTTGCTTCCATGTCCTGGCTATTGTAAATAGAGCTGCAATGAACATTGTGGTACATGACTCTTTTTGAATTATGGTTTTCTCAGGGTATATGCCCAGTAGTGGGATTGCTGGGTCATATGGTAGTTCTATTTTTAGTTTTATAAGGAACCTCCACACTGTTCTCCATAGTGGCTGTATCAATTTACATTCCCACCAACAGTGCAAGAGGCTTCCCTTTTCTCCTCATCCTCTCCAGCATTTATTGTTTCTAGATTTTTATTGATGACCATTCAGACCAGAGTGAGGTGATACCTTATTGTGGTTTTGATTTGCATTCTTTAATGATTAGTGATGTTGAGCATCCTTTCATGTGTTTGTTGGCCATCTGTATATCTTTTTGGAGAAATGTATATTTACTTTTTCTGCCCATTTTTGGATTAAGTTGTTTGTTTTTTTGATATTGAGTTGCATGAGCTGCTTGTATATTTTGGAGATTAATCCTTCGTCTGTTGCTTCATTTGAAAATATTTTCTCCCATTCTGAGGGTGGTCTTTTTGTCTTGTTTATGGTTTCCTTTGCTGTGCAAAAGCTTTTAAGTTTCATTAGGTCCCATTTGTTTATTTTTATTTCTATTTCTCTAGGAGATGGGTCAAAAAGGACCTTGCTTTGATTTATGTCATAGAGTGTTCTGCCTCTGTTTTCCTCTAAGAGTTTTTATAGTGTCTGGCCTTACATTTAGGTCTTTAATGCATTTTGAGTTTATTTTTGTGTATGGTGTTAGGGAGTGTTCTAATTTCATTCTTTTACATGTAGCTGTCCAGTTTTCCCAGCACCACTTATTGAAGAGGCTGTCTTTTCTCCATTGTATATTCTTGTCTCCTTTATCAAAAATAAGGTGACCATATGTGCATGGGTTTATCTCTGGGCTTTCTATCCTGTTCCATTGATCTGTATTTCTGTTTCTGTGCCAGTACCATATGGTCTTGATTACTGTAGCTTTGTAGTAAAGTCTGAAGTCAGGGAGTCTATTACTCCAGCTCTGGTTTTCTTTCTCAAGATTGCTTTGGCTATTCGGGGTCTTTTGTGTTTCCATGCAAGCTGTGAAATTTTTTGTTCTACTTCTGTGAAAAATTTCATTGGTACTTTGACAGGGATTGCATTGAATCTGTAGATTGCTTTGGGTAGTATATCATTTTTACAATGTTGATTCTTCCAATCCAAGAACATGGTATATCTCTCCATCTGTTTGTATCATCTTTAATTTCTTTCATTAGGGTCTTATAATTTTCTGCATACAGGTCTTTTGTCTCCTTAGGTACGTTTATTCCTAGGTATTTTATTCTTTTTGTTGCAGTGGTAAATGGGAGCGATTCCTTAATTTCTCTTTCAGATTTTTCATCATTAGTGTATAGGAATGCAAGAATTTCTGTGCATTAATTTTGTATTCTGCTACTTTACCAAATTCATTGATTAGCTGTAGTAGTTTTCTCATAGTATCTTTAGGATTCTCTATGTATAGTATTTCTTCTGCAACTAGTGACAGCTTTACTTCTTCTTTTCCGATTTGGATTGCTTTTATTTCTTTTTCTTCTCTGATTGCTGTGGCTAAAGCTTTCAAAACTATTTTGAATAATAGTGGTGAGAGTGGACAACCTTGTCTTGTTCCTGATCTTAGATGAAATGTTTTCAGTTTTTCACCATTGAGAACGATGTTTGCTGTGGGTTTGTCATATATGGCCTTTATTATGTTGAAGTAAGTTCCCTCTATGCCTACTTTCTGGAGGGTTTTTATCATAAATGGGTGTTGAATTTTGTTGAAAGCTTTCTCTGCATCTATTGAGATTATCATATGGTTTTTATCCTTCAATTTGTTAATATGGTTTATCACATTGATTGATTTGCGTATATTGAAGAATCCTTGCATCCCTAGGATAAACCCCACTTGATCGTAGTGTATGATCCTTTTAATGTGCTGTTGGATTCTGTTTGCTAGTATTTTGTTGAGGATTTTTGCATCTGTGTTCATCAGTGATATTGGCCTGTAGTTTTCTTTCTTTGTGACATCTTTGTCTGGTTTGGTATCAGGGTTATGGTGGCCTCGTAGAATGAGTTTCGGGGTGTTCCTCCCTCTGCTATATTTTGGAAGAGTTTGAGAAGGATAGGTTTTAGCTCTTCTCTAAATGTTTGATAGAATTTGCCTGTGAAGCCATCTGGTCCTGGACTTTTGTTTGTTGGAAGATTTTTAATCACAGTCTCAATTTCAGTCCTTGTGATTGGTCTGTTTATATTTTCTATTTCTTCCTAATTCAGTCTCGGAAGATTGTGCTTTCCTAAGAATTTGTCCATTTCTTCCAGGTTATCCATTTTGTTGGCATATAGATGCTTGTAGTAATCTCTCATGATTCTTTGTTTTTCTGCAGTGTCAGTTGTTACTTCTCCTGTTTCATTTCTAATTCTATTGATTTGAGTCTTCTCCTTTTTTTTCTTGATGAGTCTGGCTAATGGTTTACCAATTTTGTTTATCTTCTCAAAGAGCCAGCTTTAGTTTTATTGATCTTTGCTATCATTTCCTTCATTTCTTTTTCATTTATTTCTGACCTGAACTTTATGATTTCCTTCCTTCTGCCAACTTCAGGGTTTCTTGGTTCCTGTTTCTCTAATTGCTTTAGGTGTAAGGTTAGATTGTTTATTTGAGATGTTTCTTGTTTCTTGAGGTAGGATTGTACTGCTATAAACTTCTCTCTTACAACTGCTTTTGCTGCATCCCATAGGTTTTGGGTCGTCATGTTTTCATTCTCATTTGTTTCTAAGTATTTTTTGATTTCCTCTTTGATTTCTTCAGTGATCTCTTGGTTATTAAGTAGTGTATTGTTTAGCCTCCATGTGTTTTTAATTTTTACATATTTTTTCATGTAATTGATATCTAGTCTCATAGCATTCTGGTCAGAAAAGATACTTGATACGATTTCAATTTTCTTAAATTTACCAACGCTTGATTTGTGACACAAGGTATGATCTATCCTGGAGAATGTTCCATGAGCACTTGAGAAGAAAGTGCCTTCTGTGGTTTTGGATGGAATGTCCTTTAACTATCAATTATGTCCATCTTGTTTAATGTATCATTTAAAGCTTGTGTTTCCTTATTTATTTTCATTTTGGATGATCTGTCCATTGGTGAAAGTGCAGTGTTAAAGTCCCCTACTATGATTGTGTTACTGTCGATTTCCCCTTTTACGGCTGTTAGCATTTGCCTTATGTATTGAGATGCTCCTGTGTTGGGTGAATAAATATTTACAATTGTTTATCTTCTTCTTGGATTGTTCCATTGGTTATTATGTAGTGTCCTTCTTTGTCTCTTGTAATAGTCTTTGTTTTAAAGTCTATTTTGTCTGATATGAGAATTGCTACTCCAGCTTTATTTTGATTTCCATTTGCATGGAATATCTTTTTCCATCCCCTGAGTTTTAGTCCGTATGTGTCCATAGGTCTGAAGTGTGTCTCTTGTAGAGAGCATATATATGGGCCTCATTTTTGTATCCATTCTGCTAGTCTGTGTCTTTTTGTTGGGGCATTCAATCCATTTACATTTAAGGTAATTATTGATATGTATTTTCCTATTACCATTTTCTTATTTATTTTGGGTTTGTAGGTCTTTTTCTTCTCTTATGTTTCCCCACCTAGATAAGTTCCCTTAGCATTTGTTTTAAAGCTGGTTTGGTGGTGCTGAATTCTCTTAACATTCCTTTGTCTGTAAAGGTTTTAATTTCTCTGTTAAATCTGAATGAGATTCTTGCTGGGTAGAGTAATCTTTGTTGTAGTTTTTTCCCTTTCATCACTTTAAATATGTCCTGCCCCTCCCTTCTGACTTGCAGAGTTTATGCTGAAAGATCAGCTCGTAGCCTTTTGGGGATTCCCTTGTATGTTATTTGTTGCTTTTCCCTTGCTGCTTTTAATATTTTTTCTTTGTATTTAATTTTTGATAGTTTGATTACTATGTGTCTTGGCATGTTTCTCCTTGGATTTATCCTGTATGGGACTCTCTGTGCTTCCTGGACTTGATTGAGTATTTCCTTTACCATATTAGGGAAGTTTTCAACTCTAACCTCTTTAAATATTTTCTCAGTCCCTTTCTTTTTCTCTTCTTCTGGGACCCTTATAATTCGAATGTTGGTGCATTTAATGTCCCAGAGGTCTCTAAGACTGTTCTGAATTCTTTTCATTCTTTTTTCTTTATTCTGCTCTGCAGTAGTTATTTCCACTATTTTATCTTCCAGGTCACTTATCCATTCTTCTGCCTCAGTTATTCTGCTATTGATTCCTTCTAGAGAATTTTTAATTTCCTTTATTGTGTTGTTCATCATTGTTTGTTGTTCATCATCTTCTAGGTCCTTGTTAAACGTTTCATTCTATCTGTCCATTCTATATCCAAGATTTTAGATCATCTTTACTATGACTACTCTGAATTCTTTTTCAGGTAGACTGCTATTTCCTCTTCATTTGTTTGGTCTGGTGGGTTTTTACCTTGCTCCTTCATCTGCTCTGTGTTTCTCTGTCTTCTCATTTTGCTTAACTTACTGTGTTTGGTGTCTCCTTTTCACAGACTGCAGGTTCGTAGTTCCCATTGTTTTTGGTGTCTGCCCCCTGTGGGTAAGTTTGATTCAGTGGGTTGTGTAGGCTTCCTGGTGGAGGGGACTGGTGCCTGTGTTCTGGTGGATGAGGCTGGGTCTTGTCTTTCTGTTGTGCAGGACTACGTCCGGTGGTGTGTTTTGGAGTTTCTGTGACCTTATTATGATTTCAGGGAGCCTCTCTGCTAATGGGTCGGGTTGTATTCCTGTCTTGCTAGTTGTTTGGCATAGGGTGTCCAGCACTGTAGCTTGCTGGTTGTTGAGTGGAGCTGGGTCTTAGTGTTGAGGTGGAGGTCTCTGGGAGAGCTTTCGCCGTTTGATATTACATGGAGCCAGGAGGTCTCTGGTGGACCAATGTCCTGAACTCAGCTCTACCACGTCAGAGGCACAGGCCTGGCACTAGGCCAGAGCACCAGGATCCTGTCAGCCACATGGCTCAGAAGAAAAGGGAAAAAAGAGAGAAAGAAAAAATATAAATAAAAAGAATTACAGTTATTAAAATAAAACCTAAAAAAAGTATTAAAAATAAAAAATTAAAGTTTTTTTTTAAAAAAAAGAAAGATGGAAGAGAGCAAGAAAACCAAAAAACAAATCCACCAATGATAACAAGTGCTAAAAACTTTATTAAAAAAAAAAAAAAGGACAGGCAGAACCCTAGGACAAATGTTAAAAGCAAAGCTATACAGACAAAATCACACAAGGAAGCATACACATAGACACTCACAAAAAGAGAAAAAGGAAAAAAAAAATATATATCTATATATTTTTAAAAAAAGGAAGAGAGCAACCAAATCAATAAACAAATTTACCAATGATAATAAACTCTAAATACTAAACTAAGATAAACATAAAACAAGAAACCAGTCAGTTGCATACAGCAAACCCCACGTCTACAGTTGCTCCCAAAGTCCACTGCCTCAATTTTGGAATGATTCGTTGTCTATTCAGGTATTCCACAAATGCAGGGCACGAGTTGATTGTGGAGATTTAATCCGCTGCTCCTGAGGCTGCTGGGAGAGATTTCCCTTTCTCTGCTTTGTTACAGCTCCTGGGGTTCAGCTTTGGATTGGCCCGGCCTCTGCATGTAGGTCGCCTGAGGGCGTGTTTTCTTCGCTCAGACAGGACGGGGTTAACGGAGCTGCTGATTCGGGGGCTCTGGCTCACTCAGGCCGGGGGGAAGGGAGGGGCACGGAGTGCGGGGCGAGCCTGTGGCGGCAGAGGCCAGCGTGACGTTGCACCAGCCTGAGGCGCTGTGTGTTCACCCAGGGAAGTTGTCCCTGGATCACGGGACCCTGGCAGTGGTGGGCTGCCTAGGATCCTGGGAGGGGAGGTGTGGATAGTGACCTGTGCTCGCACACAGGCTTCTTGGTGGCAGCAGCAGCAGCCTTAGCATTTCTTGCCCGTATCTGGGCTCCGCGCTGATAGCCGCGGCTCGCGCCCGTCTCTGGAGCTCCTTTAAACGGAGCTCCTAATCCCCTCTCCTCGCGCACCAGGAAACAATGAGGCAAGAAAAAGTCTCTTGCCTCTTCGGCAGGTCCAGACTTTTTCCCGGACGCACTCCCAGCTAGCCGTGGCGCACTAACCCCTTCAGGCTCTGTTCACGCTGCCAACCCCAGTCCTCTCCGGGCGCTCCAACCGAAGCCCGAGCCTCAGCTCCCAGCCCCGCCCGCCCCAGCGGGTGAGCAGACAAGCCTCTCAGGCTGGTGAGTGCTGGTCGGCATCGATCCTCTGTGCGGGAATCCCCCCGCTTTGCCCTCCGCACCCCTGTTGCTGTGCTCTCCTGCGCGGCCCCGAAGCTTCCCGCCTCCGCCACCCGCAGTCTCCGCCCGCCAAGGGGCTTCCTAGTGTGTGGAAACCTTTCCTCCTTCACAGCTCCCTCCACTGGTGCAGGTCCCGTCCCTATTCTTTTGTCTCTGTTTTTTCTTTTTTCTTTTGCCCTACCCAGGTACGTGGGGAGTTTCTTGCCTTTTGGGAGGTCTGAGGTTTTCTGCCAGCGTTCAGTAGGTGTTCTGTAGGGGTTGTTCCACATGTAGATGTATTTGTAATGTATTTGTGGGGAGGAAGGTGATCTCCATGTCGTACTTCTCCGCCATCTTGAAGGTCTCTCTTAAAAGAATTTTCTTAATTGGTTCTTTCAAAATTCAGTAATGTCTCCCTTTCCTCAAATTAGCATGTCTAAAACCAAACTTATCCCCTTCTCCTGAAGCTGACACATTTCCTGTGGACATTTTTGTTACCAGCAGCACCTTGTTTCTTCCATCACCCAGACTCTAAGCCTAGAATTGGTTATTTGTTTCCTCTCTGTTCTTGGCTTTCCAGTCAATTATTACAGCAGGTCAATTTTGCACTGTCTTGCAATTTTTTATTCCATTCCCACTCACGTGTATGACTTTCATTATCTTTTAACTGGACTATTGCAGTGGTTTTCTAAATTATGTTTTTTTGCTTTTAGTCTTTTTTTTCCCCCTCTATTTTAAACAGTATCTGTATGAATATTTTGAGAGATGGCTTTATTGAATCATGTCCCTGCTTCAAAGTGAACTCCAAACTTGTGCCCTTCAAGGTACCCTGTGGCTTGTGATCTGACTCCACTTTCTCTGAATATTTTAGATTCTGGTACTTTGTTTCCTGGACCCTCTATTTCAGCCAAATATCCACTTTCCCACCAATATGCCTTTTCCAGCTAAACTGTCCCCCTGGAATGCTCAAGTTCAACTTTTCTTATTAAAATTTTATCTATTTCTTAATTCTTGTAGCACTTTTGGTGTCCCCCTTTACTGCTGCATTGTATGGTCTTTTCACTTTGCTTCAGTAGAAGACATCTCTAAGTCAGAAGCTAGGTCTTATTTTACTCATGTTTACTACATGCTTTCCATAATCTGTACACTCAGTTACTAGCATTAATCTGTTACATATGTCTCTTGGGAATTCTGTGGCTCATGGGTTTAACAATTTGTCCAGGGTCACAAAAATTATATGGCAGAGCTGGGCCTCCGCTCCAAATCCTGTGTATATCTGTGGGTGACTTCATTCTGCCTTACATATTTGTTGGTGGGATAAAGTGATTCTGTTCACCCTCATAGGCATATCCATTATGCTGAACTTTATCTTGTATTGTTTACTTCATCTTTTCTTGACTTATAATGCCAGAAATGCCAATACTCCACGGTACGGTGGAAACTGAAGCATTTTTGAAAGTATATTCGGCTGACAGAGAGGCCCAGGGAAATTTAGAAGTTATAGGTAATCTCACAATTATCTTGATCATTTTGAATTCCCATTGGTTCCGAATTTCTAGGAGGCAGCATTTTTATGCATCATTTTAAGAGCCAGCTTTAGGATGAGTGTGCATTATTTCATTAACCTTTTCCTTCTTGGTATCAAAATTTAGTGTCTATCTTTAGGCTTAAACTTGAAGTTCTTTGGAAGGTACCACCCCTTTGAATGTTATACCTCTGTACAGGCCACCTTTAGATGAACAACCTCATTGTCTTTTGCAGACCCTGCTTATGAAAATACTTTTCCAATTGAAAATACTATACCAGTGTAAACAATGCCCATGGATAACTACCATCTGAAGCGGTGCCTAAGGGCAAGTGTCTTTCCTGTGTGCCCAGTGGCTGCCTACTCTGCAGATGTGCACAGCCAGCTTCTCTTGAAAACCGGGGATTCTCTGGCTCCTTTGCTTGCCATATCCACAAAACTGACTAAGTTGTCTTATAGAGATCTGTATTCTTTTACCCTCAGCAAACAGGCATGTAGCAGTGCACACTCATGACCACAAGCAGAATTGGCATTTCCCCCATCTGGCTGTGTTCCTCTTGGCCCCAGTTCATGGGTCATTTATTATTGGAGAGAACATAAAATAAAGATGGTTCACAGAGTCATCATATTTTTATCCAGTTTCTTCTGGGACCCAGGATTCATGACAATTTGAGCCAACTAGGACGTTAAGTCAATTCATCCTTAACATTTCCTTTGTTGTTATATCATACAATGGATGCTTAGGTATCTAGTGCCTGACTTTTTTTTTTTTTTTTGCATCTGCACAGGCAATTATCAGTTCAAATCCTAAACCCAATGCATACTAGCTGTGTGAATTTGGGCAAGGTATTTAGCCTCTCTAACTCTGTTTTCTCATTTATAAAACAGAGGCAATCTGAGTTCTTGAGGAATATTGTGAGGAAAACAGCAAGTGTGCCAACTTTGACTATCAAATGACTTTCAGAAGTGGGAGCAAACATATTCAACCTTTGAAATATTAGAAAGTACAGACTATCTAAAAACTGTTACCTGTGTCACTACTATAGCTTCTAGTAGCAAGTGGAGAATGTGGATAATTGAGTGTGGCTGGCATTTGCCATCAGTGCTCTAAACTACGTGATGCTGATGGCATTGTAGAGGGAGCTGATCATTGAATCTTTGCCAGGTCTGGTTTCATAACCACCACTAAGCGTGGGTGTGCTATGGAACATCTGAGAATAGAACTATTCCTTGTCAGCCTCCAAATGGGCAGGCACCTGATGTGCCTCTTCCCTTGTTTGCTAATCAGTGGATAATATCCCAAGTCAGTTAAAAAAACAAAACAAAACAAGTCTGAGGGTTGGGGTTTATAAGGAAATCTTGAAGGTGACTTCTAAGTAAACTGTGGTGGGTATGTTGGCCAACCTCTCACAAAAGTCTGCAGTAATTTGAGTGTCCTAGACATTTATTAAGTGCCTATTTTGTGTCAAGCACTACATTTGGCCTTGGGAATATAAGATGTAATCTAGGAGTCTTTCATAAAGAGTTTAAAATAGTCATTAGGGTAAGCTTAAAGAGAACAGTCTTCAACAGAGCATAGGCCCCAGCAGAAGAGCTCCAACATTTGCTGATTCAGAAGTTTCCCGGAGAACCAAACCTGGTGTCATCTTTGAAATGTCTTTGGTCCTTGGCCATTGCTATATCATAAAAATTAGTTTAACATGGAAACTATTAGACTCACTACCAGATTTCACAGTTTTCACTATTTTCTTGGAATGCCATTGGTGTGATCCTTTCTTTGTTGTAGATGTCCCTCCTCTTCCTACTTTTTCCATAGTACTATTTCTTTGTAGAGACGAAAGTCTCATAGGGCTGTTTTATGAATTGTGATTTAATACATGTAAAGAGGAAAACACAAACACAGCTATGTGAAATCTATGGAACTGTGGTTCTAGAGTACCACCAGTGTCATTTTATGACTTCTGACCATATTAATAATGAGAATGCAAATTATAGCTAGGTAAAGAGGATAGCACCACCTTATATTTGGCAGCTCTTCGTCCTGAAAATATTGGGTTTCATGGTATTGGCATTAGTTTCCAGAGTGTGGCAAGAGTCTGATGATTAGATTGGTTACTTAACCAGGTAGAAGTGCAAAGGCCACATGGCATATCCATTTCTTCAAACATGAACAATTCTGAGAGTTAGAGTTTAGTATTGAAATGTTAACTCAACAGGGTAACCAGGAGCCTGCAGCCTTAGTGATCGGGAGGGTCCAGTTGTTTTGACAGTTTAAATTTCTGTGATTGTGCTACTGCAGCTCAGATCCATCTGCTTTCTCCTATCCTTCTTGGTCAACCCTTTGGATTTCCTTCCTTCCTCCTCCATCTCTTCCCATCTTTCCTTTCCCTTCCCTCTGAGCCTACCCCCTTGTTAACTGAGCTCCTAATACGTGCTAGACACGATTCAAGGCACTGGGGGCATAATCTGTGATTAGATGGAATCTCTACCCTCATGAAACATATTCTAGCAGGAAAGAAAGATGGTTAAATATATAATACAATGTCAGGAAGTGAATATGTACTTCATCACTGACACGTTTTCTTCTTCAGAAAAGCAATGAATGCTAGAGAGGGTCCCCGATACCCAAAGAGTCATTTCTCCATTAATACCTATAATCTGAAAAGCTTGGGCCTCTGAGGGGCCCAGACCCTGAGTGTATTGTGCTTTCCTAAATTAGAAGACATGGTTTCCCAATGCTGGCTGTGGCTTTCAGGGCAGAGGAGAGCACAAGGGTCCCAGGAACCACCCCTCCCCTCCTTCCTTATGCAGCTAATTCAGCATGGTCTCTATAAACCATGTCCAATCTTTCCTTCTCAACTCATAGGGTAATGCTGAGAAGCTCTGTAGTCTGTATGAGAGCACTTGAATGAAGAAAATGCAGAACCAGATGAAGTGACTCAGTTGGCAAATGATCTGACAGCACAGAAAACAACACTACAGAGTGAAAATGGTAAGTAAACTTTCAGTGATGCTTCACTTACGAGTCTCAATCCCATAGACTGGTAGAGAGACCACTGAAATGGTGAAACAGTTATTGAGCCTAGGTGGGCACTTAAAAATTCTAGGGGACAATGAGGCCCTTGATGTTACCTTGTCCACAGACACGCTCTTGTCTGGGAAAGATCACCTCTGTACCACCTTGGGAGTCCCCGCCCAGGTCTCCTCCTTGAAGGGAAAATGCAACATGCAGTTGACTGGAGCAGCTTTCAAGATCAAAGGATGGTAGGGGCTGTCCACACAGTCTACAAACATGCCTCTTCATCACATCTACCTCATTGAAATAGGTATTTTTCCTAATTTTCAGTAATGAACCCACACCTCTTTTCTATATCTAAATTTATTTAAATTTATTTTTTAAATTGAAGTATAGGTAATTTACAATGTTGTGTTGCTTTCAAGTGTACAGCAAAGTGATTCAGTTATACATATATATGTATTCTTTTTCAGATTCTTTTGCATGGTAGGATATTACAAAATACTGAGTATAGTTCCCTGTGCTATACAGTAGGTCCTTGTTTACCTATTTTATATATAGTAGTGTGTGTATGTTAATCCCAAACTCCTAATTTATGTCCCTCCCCCATCCCTGCTATCCCCTTTGGTAACCATAAGTTTGTTTTCTATGTCTGTGAGTCTACTATTTGTTTTGTAAATAAGTTCATTTGTATCATTTTTTAAAATTCCACATATAAGTGATATCATATGATATTTGTCTTTCTCTTTCTGACTTACTTCACTTAATATGATAATCTCTAGGTCCATCCATGTTGCTTCAAATGACATTATTTCATTCTTTTTTATGGCCGAGTAATATTCCATTGTGTGTGTGTATGTGTATATATGTATACACACACATATATATATACACATACACATCATAGCTTCTTTACCCATTCAGTTGTGGATTGACATTTAGGTTGTTTCCATGTCTTGGCTATTGTAAATAGTGCTGCTATGAACATTGGTTTCCTCTAGATATATGGCCAGGAGTGGGATTGTGGATCATATGGTAATTCTTTTTTTAGTTTTTCAGACACCTCCATACTGTTCTCCATAGTGGCTGCACCAGTTAACATTTCCACCAACAGTGTAGGAGGGTTCCCTTTTCTGCATATCCTCTCCAGCATTAATTGTTTGTCGACTTTTTGATGATGACAGTTCTGACTGGTGTGAGGTGATACCTCATTGTAGATTTGATTTGCATTTCTCTAATAATTTGTGAAGCTGAGCATCTTTTCATGTGCCTGTTGGCCATCTGTATGTCTTCTTTGGAGAAATGTCTATTTAGGTCTTCTGCCCACTTTTTGATTGGGTTGTTGGTTTTTCTGATATTAAGCTGTATGAGCTGTTTGTATATTTTGGAAATTAATACCTTGTGGGCTGCATTGCTTGCAAATATTTTCTCCCATTCTGAGAGTTGTCTTTTTCCTCTGTTTCTGGATTCCTTTGCTGTGCAAAAGCTTTTAAGTTTAATTAAGTCCCATTAATTTATTTTTGTTTTTATTTCCTTTACCCTAGGAGACAGATGCAAAAAGATACTTATGTGATTTATGTCACAGTGTGTTCTGCCTATGTTTTCCTCTAGGAGTTTTATAGTATCCAGTATTACATTTAAGTCTTTAATCGATTTTGAGTTTATTTTTGTGTATGGTGTTAGAGAATGTTCTAATTTCATTCTTTTACATGCAGCTGCCCAGTTTTCCCAGCACCACTTCTTGAAGAGACTGTCTTTTCTCCATTGTATATTCTTGCCTTCTTTGTCATAGATTAATTGACCGTATTGTGTGGGTTTTTTTCTGGGCTTTCTATCCTGTTTCATTGATCCATATGTATGTTTTTGTGCCAGTACCATACTGTTTTGATTACTGTAGCTTTGTAGTATAGTCTGAAGTCAAGGAGCATGATTCCTACAGCCGTGTCCTCCTTTCTCAAGATTGTTTTGGCTATTCAGGGTCTTTTGTGTTTCCATACAAATTAAAAATTTTTTTGTTCTAGTTCTGTGAAAAATGCCACTGGTAATTTGATAGGGATCACATTGAATCTGTAGATTGCCTTGGGTAGTATGAACCCACACCCCTTTTTTACAGTCAGTAAAAGCCATAGTCTGGGGCTTCCCTGGTGGCGCAGTGGTTGAGAGGCCACCTGCCAATGTAGGGGACACAGGTTCGTGCCCCGGTTTGGGAAGATCCCACATGCCACAGAGCGGCTAGGCCCGTAAGCCATGGCCGCTGAGCCTGCTCGTCCAGAGCCTGTGCTCCACAACAGGAGAGGCCACAACAGTGAGAGGCCCACGTACTAAAAAAAAAAAAAAAAAAAAAAGCCATAGTCTGTACAATGGCCTACAAGGGTCAGATGCTTGGGCCCCATTATCTCTCTGACCTCTTCTACTTTCTCTTCTCTCATTCTGCCTTGGTCACTTTGACCTCTTTGCTGTGTTTTGAACATACCATGCACACTCCCACCCTAGAGTCTTGCCCTGACTATTTCCCCTTGTCCTGACTATTTCAGCAAAGACTTAAAGATGAGGGTTAATCAAATAGATCTGGGAGGAGTCAGGATTGGCCTTGTTGGGAAGGTGACATTTGAGTGCTCTCAACCAGTTTTCTCCATGTGCTTCTATTTTCATAGCATTTAATACCTTCAAAGAAGCTACATGCTTGACATAATAAATAAGTTTGTCATGTCTCCACCTGCCAGAATGTACCCTACACAAGGGCAGGGGTCTTTGTTTTGATCACTGATTTTTGTCAGTCATCTAGACCATGCCTGCCACTTATTGGAGATCCACAAACATTTGATCAATTGAAAGTAGAACAATGTTCCGTTGGCTTATTCTTAACTGTCAACCGCTATTGTTAGTTAGATCTTTTTCCTATATTTTACATGGTGGCAATCTATTTGAGGTTTTTCAATTTCAGTTTGTCATGAGCTTTTTTGTATCTTGCATACTCAATCACTTACAAGAGTGCTTCGAATCCATCAAGTAGATGGACAATGGTTACTTCATCTTGTCCTGTAACTTGCTTGTCTGCTATGAACAGCATGTGACTAGCTGTTTGTCTGTAATTAGAATTATTTTTAGTAATATATTCCCAAAGATAGAATTCCTAGGTCAATGAAAATAAACAATGTGTTTTTGATGCCCAGAGGCACTCACTTTAAAACGAGAGTGAAAACCGTTTATCCTTCTGCCTATGGACACCTCTGTTTCTAGATGTTAATCTAGAGTCAAAGCTAAATTAAAATGAACTGGCAAAATAACAAACCTGGAAATCTAGAAGAGGAAAGAGTTTTGGATTCTAGCAGGGACACTAAGTAGGACTCTTATGCTGGTGACAGGGTATATCACACTTGGCCTCATTACAAAACCCCCAGTTTGATCTTCTGTGCCATTTAGGATATAGTCTGCGTGGGGACTGTTCAGTTCAGAGACTAAGCTGGAGTATACCTTTTTGTCCAGCTCTGAAGGTAGTATTGTATACAAGTTTTTTCATAGGCATTGCCTACCTCTCCACCTATTGGCATTAATTTTCTACTCACTTTTTTGATGAGGAAATTGGTGGGTGAGTGAAATGAAAGTGGACCTGAGATGATAATTCTGCTTAGGATGCAGGACCTTTTATTTCCTCCTTTATTCTTAGCTTTACCTTTTGGCTTTTGTACAAATTAAATTTTAGGTATATACCTATCCAAACCTCCCCTCCTCTCACTAGGTCTATGCTCCAGATTTTTTGCTGCTTTTTTTGCTACTATCACCAAAGTTTCTTTTTCATGGCCTGTCCTGGCCACTGATTATACTCTGCTTTCAAAGGAGACCAATAGTAAATGTGAACAATTAAGCCATGTTAAGTGGGTCCTAGTTCTATAAAATATGTGATATGTTTGTCTTCACCCCCTAATGCAGGGGTTCCTAATCCCTGGGCTGCAGTCCACAACCTATTAGGAACCAGGCCGCACAGCAGGAGGTGAGTGGTGGGCGAGAGAGCGAAGCTTCATCTGCCGCTCCCCATCGCTTCCCATTGCTTGCATTATCACCTGAACCATCCCCCACGACCCCGTCTGTGGAAAAATCGTCTTCCACAAAACCAGTCCCTGGTGCAAAAAAAGGTTGGGGACTGCTGCCCTAATGGATTGGCATTTCCCCAGAAAACTTTTAAATATGATGTATCACCCAGAGCTTCTCAGTTTTGGTCTATGCAACCCCAGCAATTGTCAAGACTCTTTTAGGGGAACTAAGTAAGAGGTTAGAACTATTTCATTCTAATACTAAGATTCTGTTTGCTTTTTAAATTCTTTTGCTGCTGTTATTGATGGTGCAAAAGCAATGACGATTAAAACTGCTGGAGCTTTATCACAAGCTGAGGCAGTAGCACCACACTGCAGTTATAATCATTGTATTTGCTGGTCCATACTCAACAGTTTAAAATAAAAAAAGTCAGTTTTACTTAAGAATGTCTTTAATGAAAAAGTAAAAATTAATTATACTACATCTCAACCCCGAGTATATATCTTTTTAATATTCTGTGTGACAAAACAAAAAGTATGCATAAAGCACTTCCATTTCATACTGAAGTAGGATGTGTGATTGTGCAAGTTCTGAGTTGAACTAGCAATCTTTTCAGGAAGAATCATATTTACTTGAAAGAACATTTGACAAACTATGCTTATTCAGACTTAGATATTGCAGATATTTTCTCAAAAATGAACAAAATGAGCCTGTCACTACAAGGGAAACAGCTGACAATATTTGTTGCCAATAATAAAAGTGGAGCTTTTAGGTAAAATTAGATTTCGGAAAACAGTTAGGTACCATCATAAGCTTGATGGCTATCAATTCTTGAAGACTTTTCTTTTTTCTTTCTTTTTTATTGAAATATAGTTGACATGAAATATGATATTAGTTTCAGGTATATAACATAGTGATTCAACATTTATTTATATTTCAAATTGCTCACCACAATAAGTCTAGTAACCATCTGTCATCATACAAAGTTATTTCAGTACCGTTGACTGTATTCCCTATACTGTCCATCATGTCCCCATGACTTACCTATTTTATAACTAAAATAAGAAGTTTGTACCTCTTAATCCCCTTCACCTGTTTCACTTAACCCTCCCACCACCTTCCCCTCTGGCAACCACCACTTTGTTCTCTGTATCTATGAGTCTGTTTCTGTATTGTTGTGTTTGTTCCTTTTTTTTTTTAGATTCCATGTATTAGTGAAATAATAAGGTATTTGTCTTTGTTTGTCTGACTTATTTTATTTAGCATAATACCCTCTAGGCTCATCCATGTTATTGCAAATGACATAATTTCACTATTTTTTATGGCTGAGTAATATTCTATTGCATACACACACACACACACTGCATCTTCATTATTTATCTATTGAAAGACAACT
Source organism: Orcinus orca (assembly GCF_937001465.1). Taxonomy (NCBI): domain Eukaryota; kingdom Metazoa; phylum Chordata; class Mammalia; order Artiodactyla; family Delphinidae; genus Orcinus; species Orcinus orca. The sequence continues at coordinate 94,045,883 of NC_064563.1, forward strand.
TAGGTTGCTTCCATATCTTGGCTATTATAAATAATGATGCTATGGATATAGGGGTGCACATATCTTTTCAAATTAGTGTTTTTATTTTCTTCCAGTAAGTATCCAGAAGTGGAACTGATAGATTGTATAAGGTTTTAAAATTTTTTAAAGTTTTTAAGGAACCACCATACTGTTTCCATAGTGGTTGTTCCAATTTACAGTCCCATCAACAGTGCATGAGGGCTCCCTTTTCTCCACATTCTCACCAACACTTGTTATTTGTTGTCTTTTTGATGTATCCATTCTGACAGGTGTGAAATGATATCTCATTGTGCTTTTGATTTGCATTTTCCTGATGATTAGTGATGTTGAGCATCTTCTCATGTGTCTGTTGGCCATTTGAATGTCTTCCCTGGGGGGGGGAAATGTTTATTCAGGTCCTCTGCCCATTTTTATTTTTATTTTATTTTTTTATTTTTATTTTTTTGCGGTACACGAGCTTCTCACTGTTGTGGCCTCTCCCGTTGTGGAGCACAGGCTCTGGACGCGCAGGCTCAGCGGCCATGGCTCACGGGCCTAGCCGCCCCGCGGCATGTGGGATCTTCCCGAACCGGGGCACGAACCCGTGTCCCCTGCATCGGCAGGCGGACTCTCAACCGCTGCGCCACCAGGGAAGCCCCCTCTGCCCATTTTTAAATCAGATTTTTTGTTTTGTTGATATTGAGTTGTGTGAATTCTTTGTATATTTTAGATATTAACCCTTTATTGTATATATCATTTGCAAATATCTTCTCCCATTCAGTAGGTTGTCTTTTCATTTTGTGATGGTTTCCTTTGCTGTGCCAAAGCTTTTTAGTTTGATTAGGTCCCATTAGTTTATTTTTACTTTTGTTTCCCTTGCCTGAGGAAAGAGACCCAAAAGCATATTGCTGAGACCAGTGTCAAAAAGTATATAGTCTATGTTTTCTTCTAGGAGTTTTATAGTTTCAAGTCTTACATTTAAGTCTTTAAGTCATTTTGAATTTATTTTTGTGCATGGTGTGAGAAAATAGTCCATTTTGATTCCTTTCATTTAACTTCCAGTTTTCCCAGCACCATTTATTGAAGACTGTCTTTTCCCCACTGTATGTTCTTGGCTCCTTAGTTGTAAATTAACCGCCCATGTAAGTGTGGGTTTATTTCTGGGCTCTCTATTCTGTTCCATCGAACTATGTGTCTAGTTTTGTACTAGTATCATAAAGTTTTGATTACTGTAGCTTTGTAGCATAGTTTGAAATCAAGGAGTATGATACCTCCAGCTTTGTTCTTTCTCATGATTACTTTGGCTATTCTGGGTCTTCTGTGGTTCTACACAAATTTTAGGGTTATTTGTTCTAGTTTTGTGAAAAATGCCAAAAATGTATTTGGATAGGGGTTGCATTGAATCTGTAGATTGCTTTGGGTAGGAATATTTTAGCAATACTAATTCTTCCAATCTATGAACATAGAATATCTTTCCATTTACTTGTATCTTCAGTTTCTTTCATCAGTGTCTTATAGTTTTCCAAGTACAGGTCTTTCACCTTCTTGGTTAAATTTAATCCTAGGGGGCTTCCCTGGTGGCGCAGTGGTTGAGAGTCCACCTGCCGATGCAGGGGACACAGGTTCGTGCCCTGGTCAGGGAAGATCCCACATACCATGGAGCGGCTAGGCCTGTGAGCCATGGTCACTGAGCCTGCACGTCTGGAGCCTGTGCTCTGCAACAGGAGAGACCACAACAGTGAGAGGCCTGAGTACCACAAAACAAACAAACAAATTTAATCCTAGGTATTTTATTCATTTTGATGCAATTGTAAATGGAATTGTCTTCTTCATTTCTCTTTCTGATAGTTTGTTATTAGTGTACAGAAATGTAACTGATTCTGTATATTGGTTTTGTATCCTGCAAATTTATTGAATTCGTTTTTTAGTTCTAATAGTTTTTTGATGGAGTCTTTAGGGTTTTCTATGTATAGTATCATATCATCTGCAAATAGTGACAGTTTTATTTCTTTCTTTCCAATTTAGATGTCTTTATCTCTTTTTCTTTTCTGATTGCTATGTCTAGGACTTCCAGTACTGTGTAGAATAAAAGTGGCAAAAACGAATATCCTTGTTTTGTTCCTGATCTTTGAGCCATCTTCACCATTGAGTTTTCACCATTGAGTATTATGTTAGCTGTGCTTTTGTCATAGATGGTCTTTATTATGTTGAGGTATTTTCCCTCTATATGTTCTCTGTCTCTCTCTATGTCTTTCTCTCTCTCTCTCTCCCCTCCTTCTGGGACCTCTATAGCACAAATGTTAGTATGCCTGATGTTGTCCCAGAGGTCCCTTAAACTAATCTCTCTTAAAAAGAGAGATTTCTTTTTTGCTGTTATGATCGGGTGATTTCCAATACCTCATCTTCCAGATTGCTGATCTGTTCTCTGGGATCTTTTAATCTGCTGTTGATTCCCTTAATGTGTTCTCATTTCAGTCATTATAATCTTCAGTTCTGATTGGTTCTTTTTTATATTGTCTATATTTTTGTTGAAGTTCTCACTGAGTTCACCCCTTCTTCTCTTAAGTTTGGTAAGCATCTTTGTGAGTATTACTTTGAATTCTTTTCTGATAAATTGCTTATCTCCATTTTGTTTAGTTCTTTTTCTGGAGTTTTGTCTTGTTCTTTCATTTGGAAAGTATTCCTTTGTCTCCTCGCTTTGCCTAACTCTTTGTGTTTGTTTCTATGTATTAGGTAGATCAGCTCCATATCCTAGTCTTGAGAGAGTGGCCTTATGTGTGGCACAATTCCCCATGGTCACCAGAGCCAGTTTTTCCTGGGGTTTCCCCTGTTTGGGCTTCATGCACCCTCTTATTGTGGTTGGGCCACAATTGCTGTGGGCACACTGGTGGAGGGGGCTGGCCCCAGGCCTGGCTGGCTGCATAGCTTGGTTGTGACTGCTGTAGGTGTGCTGTGGGTCACTTGGGGTGACCCCCAAGTGGGAGCTTCTTGGAGGGGGTGCTGATGCTGGCCAAGGTGGCTCACCAGGTTGGATGGGGTAAGAGCCACTTTGGAGGGGCACCAGTGCCAGCTCGTGCCACCTGCCCGATGGAGTGGACATGGAGTGGCTTTTGAGGGGCCTTCCAAGGTGGGTCCTCAAGGGAATGTTGGGGCAGGGTACACTGTGTTAGCTAGATTGACTGAAAGTAACAGAAATGGTGCCCACCAGTCCTGGACCAGCCAGCTAGGTGGCAGAAGAGTTAAAAAAATAAAAATAAAAAGGTGTGCACAAGTGCTTCTGCCACTGGAGAAAGTTCTGCCAGATCCCTGCCCCTCCAAAATATGTCCCAATATTAGCCAATGAATTTCCTTCTTGTATGACTCAGGTGTTTTTCAAGCTGTTGCCTCTCTATTGGGACCAGGAGCAAGTGAGTTTGTACACAAGCATTGTCTGCAGTTTCCCGCAGTCCTCTGGCCCTCCCGGCCCTGAGCCCCACTGGTTTTCAAAGCCAGACATTACGAAGGCTTGTCTTCCCGGTGCAAGAACCCTGGGCTGGGGAGCATGATGTGGGGCTTGGACCCCTCACTCCCCAGTGGGGACCTCCACAGTTGTGATATCCCTCCCACTTATTAGTTGCCTTATCGGGGGTATGAGCTCTGATTAGACCACATCTCTGCCCTCTTACCCATTCCCCACATGGCCTTTTCTTTATAGCCTTAGTTGTAGAAAATCTGTTCTGCTAGTCTTTAGGCTGTTCTCAGAGACAGTTTTTCTATACGTAGTTGTAGTTTTGGTGTGTCCATGGGAGGAGATGAACTCAGGATCTTCTAACTCCCCCATCTTGAGCTGAACCTTAAAGGCTTTTCTTATGAGATAAGTGGTGATGTTAACAGATATGATTTTTTTTAATATTCTGTGATGAAATGTGTTAACATTTGGAAAATCTGCATAATTCAGTAAACGTATACTTTTCAAATCACCACTGCTTGATGTTGCAAAATCATGTGTAGGTAAAAGATCCATTCAAAGTTTAAGACAGATGCATGAATTTTAATGTAACAGAATAAAAAATTCATTTATAGGGATTATACCATTAACCCTTAAGAAACTTCTATTTGTTGAGTTTTGGTACAGTATCAAACAATAGTCACAATTATCTGAAAAGACTATGAAAACACATCTCCCTTTTCTAATTACTTATCTGTGAGAGGCTGGATTTCTTCATATGCTTCAACCAGAACAGTTGGATTCTTCAACCAGCTGACTTTTATTAAGCCAGAGATTTAAAAAAATATAAAATAAGCTTATTTTTCTAATTTTTTGTTTGTTTTGGAACATAGTTTTCCCTCTAAAAATCGTTGCTTCTGTTAACATGTCATTAAGATTTTTATTATGTTAAAATGAGTAAATACATACCTTAAATTCCTCTTTTAATTTCGAATACACTGTTAATATAAAACTCATGTAAACAAAATCTCTGTGGGGTCCTCAAAATTTTTTAAGCGTATAAAGTGTTCCTGAGACCCAAAAGTTTGGGAATTGCTGTTTTAACCCAAACACTCTTATAATGTTGAGAGTTTTAGAACTTGTTTGTAGCAAGAGGGGTGGGAATCATAAATATTTGAGGCTTTTATTATTGCACTAATTGCATAATAGAATTAACTGCCTTTGATCAGGATTGGCTCTGCTTTAATACCATTTCTAATAACCAAGGCATTTCTCACCTATCATTAATGAAGTAAGCTAAGCTGGGAAAGTAGACTAGAGTGAAATAAAATTTACCCTTCTCTTGGTCACATTCTGTACCATTTAATGACGCTTTCTAATAGTTATTTAGCAAGTCAGTCTACAAAGTACATTCACACTCATTTAATTTTCATTAACAATATTTTATCGCCATCCTCAATTTACAAATGAGGCAAAGAAGTTGTAATTATCTAAAGATCATGTGGTCAGAAATGTGTAGAGCCACATATAGTACACAAGGGAGCATGGCACAGAAGAAAGAATGCGTTCCTCAGGATTAAGAGCTTAACTTGAATCTACGTCCATTGCATAGCTGGTAACCAGGTTTGTGTCTCAATCACGTTTAAGTCAGTTACCATATTTTCCCTTCTGAAAAATGGGTAACATAATACCTATGTTATCAAGTAGCTATGAGAATTAAACTAGGTAATATATATAAAGTACTTGCTCTATGGAAGATTCTCAATAAATGGTAGCTCACTCTCGAGAGTTCTGGAAAGGATCATTGCCATGGTTTGCTGATAACTGGACCCTTGACTCTTTATAAATATCAAAAATATGTGGATCATATTAGTTGCTCTTAAGCCAACAAGTTAAGTGGGAGAGGCAGTAGATAAGAAGACCATGATTAACTTATTTTGTGAAATCTTTTTGTAGGTGAGTTCCTAAAAAGGCTAGAAGAAAAGGAAGCTCTGATAAACCAACTTTCCAGGGAAAATATTACCTTCACTCTGCAGATTCAAGACCTGAAATGGCAATTGGCAGAAGAGACCAAAGTCATGCATCTATTGTTTCTCACCAGGAGCTTGACTGTATGTTAAAAAAAAAAATAGTGCTTGCTAGGTCAGCCTGAATATCTTCTCATATAAAAGAAGGGGGGAAAGTGCCCTAGAAGTTATGGAAAAAGATGTGTTGGATCTTATACGTGCCAGGGAGGACTCTGATCACTGAAGGAACATCCTCAGTAATTTAGATCACTTCTCTAGTTTGTCAGATTTAGAGCAAACAAAGTATGCATTTTCATTTTGCATTATTGCTAGAACAGAAAGTCGGCAAAGTTCTTTATGGGTCTTTGATTCTGAATTGCACAAAGAAGTGGAATTAAATAAAAGAGCAGGATAAAATGAATGGGGCTGGATTAGCTCAATATTATTTTCAAATTGTCAATATATTATAAATATTAGTCATTATTAGTCATTTCTTCCCAAGAGAATATATAATGTTGCTCGCAGGTGACCACAGTGAAAGTGGTTCTTTAATGTTAAAGCATAGTGACTAAGATGAGAGATGGATTTTTGAGCCCTGGTATTCAAGTCTGTTCTTAGTTCATATTCAAGGCCTCTTTCTTACTAAGACCCCAAAAGACTTCACTTGCATATAATCTCACTGCAACTCTTCAGACTTCAGTTTTTAAATGTTTTATTTTATTCCTTCCACTCTCCTTATTTTCTATATCATATGTACATTTTCAAATTACTGTCATGATTTGTGCATCAGACATCATGCTAGACGCTTCTCTCATGCCATATAAACCTTCATATATAAGTCATATGAAACTGGTAGAATTATATTTTTTTACATGAAGTAACCAAGGCTTTGAGAAGACAACTCATCCAAGGTCATACAGCTGGTAGTATACTGTGAAGGAAGTTTAGCAGGTTGTGAAATGACTAGATTTATAGTTTAGAAGATCTCTCTGGCTGACTTCCCAGTGGCTTCCAACTGGCATACAAGGCCCCCTTTCTTGGCTCCGGCCTCCTTTTGTGACCTTACCTTCCACAGCTGCCTCTGTCATTTACTCCCCTCCAGTCACCCTGGCCTCCTTGCTGCCCCTTATACAAGCTGTCATCATTCAGGCCTTAGGACGTTTGTAGCTGCTATTCCCACTGTTTGAAGGCCCTTCCCCAAGGCCTTTGGGGACGATGAGAAAGAACCAAACATTCCTCATCATGTCAATCTGTTTTCGTTCTCAGTGCAGTCAGCAATTTTATTTAGTAATTTTTGTACATGTTTGTTTTACATATCCTCTTACTCCTTTTAGCTCCTTTGGACAAAGGCTTTGTCTCCATCTCTTTTACTTCAGTTAACACTATTGCTTAGAACAGGCGCTCAATAAATATATATTAAATAAGAGGAAGGGTAGCAATTTGAAGCCAAGTTTCCCAGATTCCAAAGCCTGTGTCCTTCTTAGGGTCGCTATGTATTATTGCTCCTCATTCACTGCCCAAAGGTGTCTGCCTGAGGCTGCCATTAACCAAGCCTGTGCTTTCAGAGCTGCATCTACCTAAGAAGATGCCGTTTCCTAATTTACATTAAGGACCCATGAGGACTGGCAGCGACCCTGGTTCTTCACACTAGACTAGGTTATCTCTTGGGAATGATGTTGCTAGGTTAACCAGACCACCCCTTAAGTGCCAGCAGTAGTCATTAAACTGAGCTCTACTGTCCAGTAAATACAACAGCCACTACTACACTACAGGTGGCGACCTGAATTTAAATTGACATTAATTAAAATCAAATAATTTTTAAATTCAGTTTTGACTGAATTTGACCTTGTTTGGGGCACATTTTGAGTGTTTAACAGCCACGTGGCTAGTGGTTACCATATTGGCAGTGCACATATAGAATATTTTCATCACTATGGAAAGTTCTATTGGCTAGTACTGCTTTAAAGTTTTAAAGTTTTTAGGAATTTACATGTGAAAGAAAAGGTTCTGTTCTCCTTATGAATAGAATGAAAAGGCTAGACAAAACTCATTGGTCCTTTCTAGTCCAAACAAGATCTAACTCTTGTATATTGCTAAATATAAATCTGATTACCTAAATGATGGTGAGTGTTCCTCTTGCTACCGTTGCATTCTGCACTATTTCTAGAACTCCAGGCCTGTCTATTGTTGAAGCCCACATAGTCAGGCTGGCATTTCCCTAAATAGAACCCTCTTCCTTGTTGTAACGGCAGCAGTTAGATACTCTCTCCTTTCTCTTCTTGTCCCAAATTCTCTCCCTGGTATCATCTTACGAGGTTCAGGTTCAGCTTGCATTTGTGACAGGTGGTTATTAACCTTATCTAAAAAAGATGATGTCACCTCCAAGCCTTTCATTTTTTGTTAATGGCTGTGGTGCCTTTTTGTAACATGTGTTGTGTCCCCTGCAGTCACAGAGTGCCCTGGCCCAGGCCGTGAAGTCGGCCAAGCGTGACTGTGACCTGCTATGAGAGCAGTACCAGGAAGAGCAAGAGGCCAAGGCTGAGCTGCTCTGGGCCCTGTTCAAAGACAATGCTGAAATTGTTAAGTGGAGAACCAAGTATGAAGACGACACCATCCAGAGCACTGAGGACTTGGAGGATGCCAAGTGAGTGGGGCAGGGCTGCACAGAGGACTCTGAGAACAGTGACTGTGTCTTCGAGGCCACATGTGTACACTAAGCTAATCCTCACCAAGTGTGTGAACTAACCCAAGACCAAAGCTGAAACAGCCACCACTGGCAAGAAGCACATGCTCTAGAGGGGTTCAAAAATGAAAATTAGAATACAGAGTGACAAAGACTAGAGAGCAGTCCTGGGGGAAAAAAAGAGTTTATTTCTAGGGGTACAAGGGAAGTCTTCATAGATGTGACTTTGAACTAGGGTTTGAAAGTAGGCTAGCACGAAAATCCTGTGTTTCATTTGGAACGCCAAAATAATGGAATCCATGTGTGTACATGTCTCCGTACCTTAAAGTCATCATGTCTCTGGTCTACAACTTGTACACTACAAAGTGGTCTGTGAAGGTGGACAGGGGCAGCTGGAAACGTATTAGGATTTGTCATCCTGCCTATGGGACAAAGGTTTCTTTGAAAAGAAAACACTTTGGGGTCACCTCTAAGGTGAGGATATCGGTTTTATAGGCAACACTACATAAAGGCTTTAGAAGTTCTTCTCAGGAACTACAGAAGTTTGGGGCCCACGTGAATCCAGACTTAGTACCAGGATGTAGTTCTAAAGCATTTTGCTCAGAGGTCAAAGGACTGTGTGTCTTTGAGAGAAAGTGTCAAACCATCCCCGGCTTATAATCATTAAAGGTTGACTCAAAAGAGTGTATCCCTGGCTTGGTAGCTTGGCAGAAATTCAGGGCAGATCAATACATTTCTCTTTAGCATCAACCAAAAATAGTATTTTTTCAGTTCTTCACCTAAATCTTTGAAAGGCATTGCTGTGCACGTGCTGAACAGCTGCTGTGTTCTGTCCCTGAAGGGGTACCAAGCAATCTGTCTCTGTAGCCACAGTAACTTAAAAAGGGCTTTGGGATGACAGATACTAAAAATACCTGCAGTAAATGTGTTCAAAACTCTGGACTGCAGAAAAGTGGGGCTTTGAACTGAAATGGTGCCTCATATCCAAAATATGGTATTTGCTTCTAAAGTAAGATTTTTTTTTTTTTTCCTAATAATTGAAGAATTCTGGTGAAAGTGTCTACCAGTCATTCTGTTTGAAGGTTTCCTAGGGAGGGACAGAAAAGAGGGAAAGTATATAGGTTACTTATGACCACATGGATTTGTTGGAACTAACAAATTGTGGTCCAGTAGTACATGACAGCTGAAGAGAAATGATGGGCAAATTAGATAATATCCAAAGACTTTTTTTTTTTTGCTTTAAACTTAGTTGAACATCAAATAAATAAAGCATTGTCTGTATTATGATTTCCCACTAAAACCCCTAAGGGACATGGAACTGCAAAAAAAATCTAGGATTCCATTTTTTTTAATTGGAAAGCTGAGGATCTGTCTACTTAGATTTCCAGGCTGGGGTTCACATGATGAGTTAGTTTAGTGGAATCAAGCTCCCCTGAGACCCCATTTACCGCTTCTGAGTTCCCCAAGGATAGGAATCTGATTTCTTCATCTCCTACACCTTCTTGCGTATTCTAGGAAACTACATAGGTGCTTATGGTTGGCAAGTTGAGCAGCAAAATTGTAGCTGGTAGTAAATGTAGAGCAACGTTATCAATCAAATGAAGGTGATCAATTGTCCAGTTTGCCCTGGACTTGCCCAGTTTGAGCACTGATAGCCCCGTGTCCTGGTACAACCCCTCAGTCCCCCACCAGTTGGTCACCCAAAGTAAAATTCCTATTTTCTGGTTCCAACTGAGCACTTCTAAAGTAGTTAAAATATGTGTAATTGTTTTACAAGACTCCTGTTTTAGGTGGGATAAAGCATCAGAATCTCCTTTTTTTTCTCCCTTATTGAGATATAATTGACATATACCATTGTGTAGGGTGTACAAGTAAGGTGTAGAATGTGATAATTCGTTATATGCACATGTTGAGAAATCTTTACCACAGCATGATTAGTTAACACTTCCTTTACCCCACTAAATTACCATTTTATTGTTGTTGTCATGGTGAGAACACTAAAGCTCTATTCTCATAGCAACTCTCACATATAAGATACAGTATTATTATTATTTTATACATTTATTTATTTTTGGCTGCGTTGGGTCTTCGTTGCTGTGTGCGGGCTTTCTCTAGTTGTGGCGAGCGGGGGCTACTCTTCATTGCGGTGCGCAGGCTTCTCATTGCAGTGGCTTCTCTTGTTGCAGAGAACAGGCTCAGCAGTTGGGGCTCATGGGCTGCAGAGCACAGACTCAGTAGTTGTGGCGCATGGGCTTAGTTGATCCTCGGCATATGGGATCTTCCCGGACCAGGGCTCGAACCTGTGTGCCCTGCATTGGCAGGCAGATTCTTTAACCACTGTGCCACCAGGGAAGCCCACAATACAGTATTATTAATGATAGTCACCATGTGGTACAGAAGAATCTCTTCTTACCAGTTAAGAAAAATGAAGCAAAGATGTGAAGTGACTATGGTTAGAAAGCCAGTGAGCAAGGAGTAGTTGTTAGAGCCCAGGTCTTTCTTAGACACTGAGCACAGACTGGTTTTGGCCGGATTCCACCAAAAGGGGGCTTTATGAACACACTGCTCTGTTGGGCTGCTGTGTGGAACATGTTAATTCCTGAGGATCTTTTTCTGTTTAATAACTGGAGATTGGAAAAAGCTTTGGTACATACAGTACCTTTCATCTAAGAGGTGTGATGAATGAGTAAGAATGGGACTGCCACTCTCCCTGCAGGAGATGGAAGCAAGAGAACACTTTGCAACCATAAGGAAGCGAATGAACATTTTAAGGACGGTAGAGGAAGCATTTTAATAAGCCACTGCATCTCAGAGGATTCTGGAGGGAGGACAGACAGGGGCTAAAGTACCCCTGACAGCAGTAGGACCTGATAAGTGAGCATAACGCTGGGATGGATGTGGGTATATAAATTTGGGAAGTGGAGCTGAGATGGAGAAGAAATTCAGAGAAAAGATACTCGGGCATGTTTAGGAGTCCCATGATGAGAGGGGGAGACTGAGCAGGAGAGAGCCAAAGAATGCTGCTTGGAAGCAATAAAGCCAAGGAGCTCTTTAGAGACTAGACGTGCCCCAAGACTTTTAACGGTTGCTTACTGTTGGGTGTTCAGTACCATCTTTCTCTTTCTCCCATTTCTTATGAAGTCTTCGATAAAGTCTGTATTGCTTACTTAAGGTTCAGGGGAAGCAGATACTTACAGGAATTCAGAGGTTCTGAGTGTCAAGTCCAGGTTGGCAAAGGGTGGGGAGGGAATAAAGGACATGTGGACACAGAAGCCAGAGTGTGGTGGTCAGCAGACATCTGCTTCCACAGGCACAAGGAGGTCATTGTCAGGCACAAGCTGCTTCCCCTTCAGACTATGAAGCCACCCTCAGGAGCCCCCTCACCCCCCATTTGTACCCGAGTGCTGTGTTTAATAAGGACACACTGCACGAGCTCTCTGAGGGTTGTGGCTTCACTCGCCCTTTGGACCTCCCCTTCTCAGGAAGAAGCTGGCAATTCGGTCGCAGGAGGCTGCCGAAGCCATGGGGGTGGCCCATGCCAGAAGGGCCTCCCTGGAGAGGGCCAGGCCCCGACCGCAGCTCGAGCTCGGGGACACCCTGTTGCATCATGGGAAGGCGCACCGCGTGGCTGCTGCGCTGGACCGGCGGCAGCAGCACTTCAACCAGTGCTTGGACGGCTGGAGGCGGGAGCACGAGTAGCCTCAGGCGATGCCAGACGCCCCGCAGAGGAGGCCCGGGCCCTCAGCGCCCGGCTCCTCGAGCTCAGGCACACCTACGAGGAGAGCGCCGCGAGCCAGCGGACCCTCCGGAGGGCGAACAAGAACCTGAAGGGTACGTTGCCCTGGGGACCGGAGCAGGGTCCTGGGAGGGCCCTGCGCCAAGGGCAAGGCTGCCTCGATGCGCAGAAACCTTAGCATCGTCCTGGCCTCGCTTGGGTCTTAACTTTTCCGTTTTGAATACTAACTTTGGATTTTGTCTTTTTTTTTATACTACAGATACTATTTTCATTAAAGGAGTTCTAAACATAAGAGTACTTTCCTAACTTTAGCCCCAGTTCCTGTCCGTAAAGGAAGTCTATTAAGGATTTCTTTATATCCATAACCTGCATAATATGCGTACAGGTATTTTTTTACTTAAATTACACGTTATTCTATACCTTTTATTTTTTCCATTTATTAATTTATTTTCTAATTTAACAAATATCTCTATAGCCCATACTACGTGCCAGGCACTGTTCTATATATAACTATTCATTGTTTAAGTCTCAGAGCAGCCTTATGTGTTAGTTTATCTGTAAAATGCAGATTAGATTGAGTCATTTAAGGTTAAGAACTTGGCCAAATTCGCATTTGATGAGTAGCAGATCTGAGGTTTGAGCCCAGCCAGCTTGATTCCGGCATATACACACTCAACTATGGGCTCTGCCACCTCCCATGTGCCTGTAGCTGGAGCCCTACCAAGTGACTGTTATTAGCGACACAGTGTTTTATGATAAGGCTGACTAACACGTTTAACTAGACCTTATTAATTTTAGATAAAATGTTTCACAATTATAAATAATCCTATATTGTACATCCGTGTACAATGGGGACGTGTACAAATATTTCAGTAGGGTAGATTCCTAGAAATGAAATTGCAGGATTAAAGGAGTGAGTTTTCAAATTCTGAGATATTGCCCAGCAGCCCTTCAAAGAGGCTGCCAACTTATACCAGCACCAACAGTGATGTGCATTACAACCCTGAGATGCCCTGGGAGTAAGTTCATTACTATTGGAGGCATAAATGAAACTTGCTTTCTCTGTTGACCTACCTAGTCCATGAGCAGGTCACTGACTGGGCCTGTGAGAGGTGCTGGAACAGTTAGAAAACTTTCATGGCATCTGAACCACCTGGAGGGCTTGTTAAAACGCGGTTGGCTGGGTCCCACCGTCAAGAGTTTCTGATCCGGTAAGTCTAGGAGGGGGTCTAAGAGTTTGTATTTCTAAGAAGTCCCCAGGCGAAGCTGGTGCTGTTCGTGTGGGGACCATACTTGCTCTGGGCTGGAGCCTGGGAAGAAGTCTTTTTCAAAAGCTCTCTGAGTGCTTCTACGGTATGGTCAGAGTAGAGAACCACTGCCTTGAGTTTTCTCCTGGGAGCCCCTCTTCTGGAGAGGTTTTATCAGAGAAGGATTTATTATTCGCATGAGACTTGCCATCTCATGGGTTTGTTTTTGTAACTAAAAAATTCTTGTCACAGCCTATCCTAGCCGGGGATCTCAGAGCCAGAGGAGCGGTCAAGCTCCTGAGTTCCTTCCACTGCCTCTGGACTGTGGGTAATTCCCAGAGCACTTGGCCCTGCTCCACACCTCCTAGGCTGCAGAGGCTTCCTTCATGAACAGGCGGAACTGACGGTAACAGTGTCAGGTGCTGGAGGTTTTGTCACTTCTGGCTGCCTTGCTCTTTCAGAGACGTGTATTCATCAGAGGGTTCACGCATTGGCTTCTGGCAGACAGTGACCCAGCTTATGCTGTAAGTTCCCATTCTGGTGTTGAGCAACAGCTGACACAGTGGCCGCCACCCGTGTTGATAGCTAAGCTCTTCCACTGGATAGGATTCCAGGTCTGGGTCCTAGAGCCCCACCGGGCAATATCTGGCATGGCTCTGACAAGCAGGACCGCCATGTACAGTCACACAGGTTGTTCAATGCACAATACTCTAAGAAACACCATCCTCACCAGCTGTTGTAGGCAACTTTGTGGCAGATGCCAAAAGAATACTTTGAAGAGGCGATTCTTTTTTCTAATTCAAACAAACGTCCCATACGTGCCAGCGGTGGCCTTGCCATCAAGTTACCAAGGATGGCATGACCAGGGTCCCATTGGGCCTCTGGGAACAGTCTCTTTTGCTGATATCATGGATCTGAGACTGGTTCTTTTCACTAACTTTGTTTTTCATCCCTCTCCAGAAGAGATTTCTAATCTGAAAAATCAGATGAAAGTAGGAAAGAAGAACTTAAGTGAAATGGAAAAGGTCAAGAAGTAATTGAACAAGAAAAGACTGAAGTCCAAATGGCATCGGAAGAGGCCGAGGTATTACCTCCAGGGAGCAAAGCAGGCTTCCATCACTGTGACAGTGCAGAAGACCTGCATTCTAGTCACAACAACAGCAAGAACACGCTTATAACCCTTGACCCTTATTCAGGGGTTAACTGCGTGCTAGGCACTATGCCTGGCTCTTTGTATGCACTATTTTATGTAATCACCCTAGCAAACTATTGTCCTCATTGTACAAATGAGGAAATCGAGGCTAGGGGAACAGGATAAACAATCGTGGATGCAACTCTCTTGATTATAAAGAAAACAAGAACTATGTCTATCTTGTTCGCTAATTTATCCTCAGTACCTAGACCCTCACTACTCTAAACGTGGCCTGTGGACTGGTTGCATGGGCATCACCGGGGAGCTTGTTAGAAATTCAGACTCTCAGCCTCTCTCCAGCTCTGTTGGATCAGAATTTGAATTTTAACAAGATCCCTGGGTGGTTCATATTTACCCTAACATTTGAGAAGCACTGGACTAGAACATTGCCTGGCATACAGTAGCGGTTCAATAAATATTTGTTGAATGTTGAATAGCTAAATATCCTCATACCTGCCCCTCTCTTTAAATAAAATCAGTCGAAACACTTTTTTTTTTTTTTTGCAAAAAAACCTTTAGGTAGTTTGAAAAATGAATTCAAAGCAATGTTCTCAAACATTTGTTGCTGAAAGCTTATCTTTGTGTGGGTTGTTTGACAGGAGTGTTTTCAGTGTTATGGATTAAATTTCAGGAAAAATCTCTGACTTGATCCCTAGGTGTGTGCTAGTGATTGAAAGGACCCCTGAGAAAATCTTTTTGCTAAAGAGGGTGAACTCAGAAGGAAGTTATCCTGTCACAGTCATTAAGTAGTCAACAAGGCCTACAAAGCCTCTTTTCTCGCAGCTGAATTTCATTTTCTTGACCTACCCTTTGACTAAACACCCAGTCACATTAAAAATGCATCCCTCACCCACTCACCCTCCAACAGAGACAATAATTTTTAAAAGGCACAGCAAGTCCATTTCAGGCATGGGCCTTTTCAAAGGTGTGATAATGAAAAAATTAGACCCCAGAGGATTGCTCTGAGTCAAGCAATGTCCGATCAATTTACCTCACCACCACATTTCTGTAAGAAATCTACCAGACAGAAGATGTGTCAAGTGGCCCGCTCTTGACACAGCTCTTGTCTTTTTATGCAAATTGTTTTCTGAGGCCTCTACATTTTATGTAGAATCCTTTCAGTTGACAGTGTGGTGTCCCCTAACAAGGCCGGTCCTCGTAAAGTGGGTGAACTTTGTCTCATTCACTTGTTCCTTTTGTTCCCCGTCTGTTCTCTGGCCACCCTGGCTAGGGACTTTCTAAAGCCACCACCTTAACCCAAAGAAGTAACTTTTATGGTGGAAATTTCAAGCAACATGAGAAGCCAATGAGAGCTGTGATTGGGCGGGGCAACTTTAGTCCTATATAACGTGTAGACTAACATCTTTGTACGTTAAATTGAGCTGCCCATTGAAGGTGAGACGACTAAGGCCACAGCGCTCATACCATTCAGTAGCACTAGATGGCATTATATTCTATTCGCATTTTCTCAAGTTTTGTCTTCAGCTGCATCCATAAATACTTCATCAGCTTGGACATGTATTTGTAAAACTGGGTTATTTCTTTTCCTGAGTGAGCCTTTATGAAAAACGTTATCAGATTATTTTTGAAGTCACAAAACTCAAATTATCCCAGGTCACCTTCAAAGCTTCACTTTCTCAGTGCATTCAAAAGGGTTAGAGGTGACAGTTTCCCCCTGAAGGAAGGGCATCATTCCCTCGGAGGAAATTGCTATACCAGCATTTGTTTTTTATTTATTTTCTATTATATTGAAGTTAGTATTGAGAGAACAGCAGCAAGGCTGTAAGCCATATTAAAGTCCCAACATCTTTCTTATTTTTATTTTGAAATTGCTATTCAGTTTTACCTTTTACTTTTGATGGTATGTGCTAAGCACTCCTCAGAAGGGGCTAGAAAAATTGCGTTTGCCCTCAGGACTGTCTGCCAATGGTTAACTGACCAATAGATGGTGGTCACCCCTTGTGCCCTTTATAAACATCCACCCCCAGTGTTCTGTTTGTTTCTTCTATATGAATTTTATCTTTGGAACAGGCTTTAAAGATTTAATCAAACCTACGCTTTCAAACTTGAAACACCTTTATAACATCCCTGGCAGTATGTGCCTTGCCTATATTTAAATACTCAAGGGGGCAGGAAATCTCCCTGCCTGTCAAAGCAATCCATTTGAAATAATAGTGGTAATTATGGTGATAATGGCTCACACCAAGCATTATGTGTCAGGTACATCATAAATTCCTTTATTTGAGTGCTGTCCTGTTTCTTGCTCTCTGAATGCTTTCAACTTTTTTTCTATCCCCCTGTGATGTCCAGAAATAAATAAAAGTTTCCAGGTAGGAGTTATCACCTTCCTTGTTTTAGTTTTGATGCTTTTATTGATTCATCCCAACGATGGAAACATTAGAAAAAGTCAAGGGTAATAAATTAAAAAATTGAAATATAGTCACAGACAAGATTGAAAATGTCTATTTTAAAAATGCTTTAGATTCCAGTTCTTGAACTACAGCTGAAGGCCCTCAGAACATCAGATCTATAGGTGACGTGACAAACAAAAGTAATCACTTGTCTCTCATCCTGTCTCATTGTCTCATCCAATCTTCAGGGATGTGATTTGACCTTAGATTGTTCTTAGCAATTCTAAAGAGAGCTCCATTAATGATATACGTTTAGAGAAAAAAAAGTTTTGTCCAAAAGTGGGCTGAATTAAGTGCTTTTTATTTATATATTTCAGGAAGCTCTGGAACGCAATGAAAGCAAGATTCTTCGTCTGCAGCTTGAACTCTCAGAAACTAAAGCGGAAATTGAAAGAAAGCTTTCAGAGAAAGATGAAGAGATAGAAAAATGTAGGTATTTACAATTATTTTGATGAGCAACAGTTGCATATTTTAGAATCCTTAACTGAACAGAACCCACTGTGTTTGGCTGCTTTTATGACCCTTGTTGGACTATTACCAAAGAAACAGCCAGTCTAACCCAACACTAGAATCTTTCTAGTAAGCTCAGCACTGTTAATATAAAGGAATACCTCTACACGATTACTATCAGTTTTGTATGATTTTCTTATAAAATTCTTTTTTTTTTTTTTTTGCGGTACGCGGGCCTCTCACTGCTGTGGCCTCTCCCGTCGCAGAGCACAGGCTCCGGACGCGCAGGCTCAGTGGCCATGGCTCACGGGCCCAGCCGCTCCACGGCATGTGGGATCTTCCCAGACCAGGGCATGAATCCGTGTGCCCTGCATCGGCAGGTGGACTCTCAACCACTGCGCCACCAGGGAAGCTCTTATAAAATTCTTTTTGAGCAGCTTCTACTTGCATACAAGACTCAAGATAACACACCAAAAAAGAATAAGTATGTGGACAAGGACTGTGTATACTGTCTGGGTTTCCCTACAACAAGCTGCTTTCTTGGGCGTTCAAGACACTGACTGGTAATGCTAAACAGTGGAGGAAAAGAACTAAAAGATGTGATGCTGGGCATTAAAATTAATGTCAGATCAGAGTGAAGTTTCCACATCCCCCCTGCCTGTACCTGTAGCCATTTGTTTGGAGAGGGGCCGGAGCCAAGAGCTAAGCTGCTTATGAATCCCTGTTGAAGCAGCTGAGTCTTAATAGTCAGGAAACTGAATTAAACAGGAGTCCTGGGTTGCAGGATCTCTTCTTAGCTTCATAATAACAAGCTGATGATTTTAGAAATTTTGCTTCTTAGCTTCTCAGTGAAGTGAGGGGATGAAAGCAGCCCCCTCCGTGTCACAGAAGGTGGTGAGGAAGATCAGTAAGCTGATGTTGGCAAAGCACTTCACACTCTAGATCAAAGGCACAATTATAAACACATGGAATTAACTATGATTGTATTATGCATCTGATCTGTTCCCTTAAGTCAATGCCGTATGTCAGCATGGAAAAGCATTTTTGAGTCTGAGGTTCGACTGGCAACTTGCTTTTAACGTGTTTGTTAAACAATTAAAAGAAAAAGTTACCATGTTCAGTTGAACTGGCCTCTTACCCATAGCCCATCTTCAGACAAAACTCCCATGGGGGTCATTTTTTTAATGAGGATGTCAAGCCAAATTTGGTCCTCTGTGTGCTTTGAGTTATCTTTGCTCTCACTCACTGGCACTTTCCTCTGTAGGACTGACTGTAGGGGTGAATTCTGGTCTACTTAAGAGGCTCTGAGTCCTTGTGTAAAAGAATTTTTTGTTTTTGATGGAGGGCAAAAACATTGGGCCTTGATATTTGCCCTACTTCCTTCCATGAGGAACAAAAACGAATGTCTCCTTGCGCCGTTAAAAAAAACAACAAAAAAACCCCCCTCGTTTCAGGTAACGTCAAACCTGTGCCTATTAATAAACCCAGCTAAGTACAACTGAACCCTGAGAGTCTGCATCTTGTCAGATACATCTGAATGTTGTAGAGCTGTTCCCCAATTATAATAATTTCAGTGCAAAGGAAGCTGGAGATCCAAACAGCTAGGACTGGGAGAAGAAAGAACTGAAGACGAGGCAGGAGCTGCAAAGGGGCTGAAAAAAGAAGGGCGGGCTGAAGGGAGGAATAAGCTATTCATGAGTTTTAGTTAGTGATTCATAATAACTGTCACAGGTACATCCAGAAAGGAAAGATGAGCATATCTTAACAAAATACCACAAATACCATGCAGACCCTTTCGGTGTGAGTGCCCTGTGCCAGTGGAGATTGGATCACAATGCCTCGGTCAAATCCAAGGGTTTAATCTGACTTCAGGGCTAGGAGAGGATGGGATCTTAAGGAAACTGAAGAGAATGCCAGGGGGAAATACTAGCAAAGCAGACGATTTTGAGCAATCAAGGGTAAACCAGGTAAAATCCAGAACTCAAGGGAAATATTGCCTGAGGGAAAGATGAGGTTCAAGGTCCTCTTTCACATAATCCTTGGGAAGCTCCATAGAAACCGAAGGAGGTCTGTGAAGCAGGACCCGAGAAGCTGAAGGGACCAGGAGGACAGGAGAGAGACTCAGAGGCAAAGGCAAAACCTTGGTAGAGCTGCAAACTGGGCAACTCATTCACTCATTCTCTGCCACCCAGCCCGCTGCTCTTCCATTCGGTGAGGACTGATCCTGTATGAGCCGGGCTGGAAGCCTGTTGGTGGTGAAAGAATGAGCAGCTGGTACACGAGTTGTATGTTTCACTTGCTCAACAGATATCTGAGCGCTTCATGTTGGCAAGACACTGTGCCTGCTCTTCTAGACGGGGCTTCCCAAACTTTTATGGAGTGTTAGGGCTTTTTTGTTTCCCTACAAATGTTATAATTAGCAGAGCTAGAGGTAGGCAGGTGACAGTGCAGTCACTGCTGGAAGGAGGGGAGGAGCTTTGATGGCCGGCTTTGATCCTTGCCCTCATCCACACAGGAAAGGAAGAGTGACATCATGGCTCCTTGAAGGCCGGCTGGCGGCCATGACTGCAGTTTAAGTCAGGCCCTGCTGCAAGGCCCCAGACTGGGTCGAGAACAAGTTGGTCAGTTGCATCCTGAATCTTCTGGGGCCACTGACTATATACATCCCCCTCCCAACTCAGGGTATTCAAGGAAATGCTGAAATGTGTGGCAGTCTTCTCAGTGACCCAGAACCAGGGTGCCCCTGGCCTGCATTCTGCTCTCCCTGGACACACCCAGTGAGGTGCTGTGGAAGGAGCTTTTGGGAATGAGGTATCGAAATGCCTTACTCTATCGAAGTGTGCTTGTTTGCTTTGGTTTGATCATCTGTGGAAGGGTTAGATGTATGGGGTCACACGGTAGATATTTTTGGCTTTGCAGGACATAGAGTCTCTGTTGTAGCTACTCAACTCTGCAATTATAGCTTGAAAGCAGCCATAGACCATAAGAAAGTAAATGGTCATGGCTGGGCCCATAGCCCATAGTTTGCCCACCCCCAGCCTATGGCCTCAGGTACCTGGTAACATTCTGTCATCTTTTCCTTCCATATTGTTCACTCCTCTGAGTTCAGTAATAGTGAACTTTGCCACACGGTCTCAATTTACATGTACTATCCAACTTAATTTCTTTTATTGTTTGAGTCTCTGCCAGAAGAATATGTTTAAATCTCTTCTCATTTCTAAGTAAAATATTTTAGTGCGACTTCAAGAAGTAGCAGCTCAAACTCAGACATGGCATTTAGTTAGCAAAATATCTTGTTAATCACTTTAAAGCTGAATCGCATGTATTAGAATTAAGGAAAATCTTTCATTTCCCTGATATAGACGAGCAACATGGCAAGAGAAAAATATTACTGATTGAATTGACTGTCAATTTAAATCCTTAACTTTTTCAAGTTTTATAAAAGAACGATTTTGTTCTTGTTTGCATTTGGTTTCTTCCCTCAAATTGTGTTTCACAGTTCAGAAAAAAGAGAGGAAAGAAAGAAAAGGAACTTCTTACCATATTGCCCTGGTCCTGACTGCTTCATTTTTCTTAAGAAACGTACTCAAGGAGCTTTCATTTTAAAGATTTCTTGACTCTGCATGGAATGCACTGATTGTTGAGTGGCCATTCTCTAGGCCTGTGTTATACAGAAGCCTCTTAAACCGTAGCACTTTCTACTTGTCTGCAGGCACTCATGAAGTTTCATAAACAACGGTGGAAAAAGTACAATTTGAAACATTCATTTTGTCTGCCTAAGTAGAATATATCTCTGTGCAGAGGATTTTGACACCAGCTTAGAGACGCCTTAGTGTTCCTGCAAATGGAGAGTCAACTGTGGCAAAAATGAGTTTCCTCATGTAAGACAGAACAGTGTCTTAAAGCTTTCAGTGATGCTGAGTGTGTGTCACTGTAGTATTACGGGCTAGGGCTGCCATAACAAAATAGACTGCGTGGCTTAAACAACAGAAATTTCTTTTCCCACATTTCTGAAGGCTGGAGGTCCACGATCAAGTTGCTGGCGAGTCTGGGCCTAAGACCTCTCTCCTGGGCTCACAGGTGGCCAACTTGCTGGGTCCTCACATTTTCTTTTGCTCTGTGCACACCCATCCCTGTGTCTCTTTGTGTGTCCGTATTTCCTCTTCTTATAAGGACATCAGTCAGATTGGATTAGGGCCTACCCTAAGGGCCTCGTTTAACTTAATCACCTCTTTAAAGGCCCTGTCTCCAAATTTACTTGCATTCTGAGGTACTGGGGGTTAGGGGCTTCAACATATGAATTTGGCTGGGGGGAAGAGAGGAGGGACAAAATTCAGCCATAACAGTCTCTAGTAACATTACATGCTGGCATTCCTGTAGGATTCTGATCTGGGAGCAGAACAAAAGCCCAGGACCTAAGGATAGGCAGGAGAGGCTGGCCGCAGCATGTGGGAGACAGGACATGGCGTTGGCAAAGGAGAGGTGCTGACTCTGGAACCAGAAAGAGTTCTTTCCTGTACATTTGCATAACTACTTCTGAAACCTCCGCCCCATCCATGGGGTGAGGGTGGTCACAAAAAGTGGCCCCTCCACCTGTCACCCAACGGGAAACTCTGACCACACTCTTACTCCTCTGTAGGCTGTGTGACTTGCTGCTGGCCTCAGAGATCGGAATACAGGCTCAAAGACAGCTCAGTGTGGAACCTAATTCTGAATCAAGATGAATATGTGTCTGCTATTTGTGTGCTGATGGGCTCTATAGTATGTCTTGTCTTATCTGCCCAGTTCTAGGCCCTGTTTCATAGGGTGAGCTTAACAGGGCCTGTGTTATAAGAGTTACACTGTCCTGACTCACAACCACCAAATCTTGATGGCTTAAAACCATCAAAGCTTATTTTTACTTTGTGTCAGAGTCCAATGTGGGGTAGGATGGAGAGTGGGCCACTATCCCAAGTCTCTCAAGAACCCAGGTTCCTTCCATCTTCTGATGCCAGATCATCCATGTGTGGCCACCAAGTTTGCTATAGATGGGGAAGAGAGAGCACAGGATCACACAAGTAAAAGGCTGTATGTGTGAGGCTTGGAAACACTTCTGCCTGTAGTCCATTGGTCAGCATTCAGTCACATGGTCCCAGACTTACTGCAAGAGTCCTAGGAAATGATTGCCATGGGTTCCCCACAGTTTTTCATTGTCTCTCTGAACACACATCTATTGTGTAAGCTTCTGTCACTTTGCAAAAATGATTTCAGCATGGACCTTTCATTGTTATAAAGGCATATTGAAGTAATTCAATATCACACAGCAGTTGGTTTTCTCAGCCTATCCTTGGTTGTACTCCCAAACTCCTGGAGAAAGATAACCATGCTATTCTAGGGGAATTTGGTGTCACAGGCTGTTAGAGCAGGATTGCTGGCGATCAGGACTTATTCCAACCTGGGTGGCTCTTTCTTGCCATGTTCAGACATGTTTCACCGTTGAAAGTATTTAAATATTATGCCTGTCTGAAAGTGCATCCTTCCTTCACCCTTAGCCACTCTAGGGAATCTAGACCGTCCTGGAGGGGGTCTTAGATAAGGCGAAGGCTGCCCCACAGGAACCTCAAAAAGATTCTGGTGCTTTTCTTGATTTTTCCGGGAAGTTGGTCTGGGAATGATGGACATTAGTCTGTTATGATGGACAAATGCTCACTGACCTAACCCTTCCATCTCCATTGTTTCCAAATGAAGACCCTTTAGACTCATTTTGTTAATTACACAGAATTTTTCTTGAATTTTAATTTTTTCTGATTCCTAAACAATTGTGTGTACAAAGCAGGTAACCTTTCTTAATTTGGGTGTATGATTTTTCCCCTGAATATTATTCTAAAATTAGGAGGAAGCAGCAGTGTGCTATTGACTCCCTGCGGTCGAGTCTGGATTCTGAAGTTCGGAGCAGAATTGAGGCCACTGGGCTGAAGAGGAGCATGGAAGGGGACCTCACTGAGATGGAACTCCAGCTCAGCCGTGTCAACCGCCAGGTGTCAGAGGCAACCAAATCCCTGGGCCAGCTTCAGATCCAGATCAAGGTATTTTCAATTGTAATGCAGGGGTGAGGCAGGGATGTCTCTGCTTATGGAAGCAAACCAAGCGGCAGGTTGTGTTGAGCAATAAACGTGAGGACAACAAATCTAATCCTTCAGGAGAGCAGGAAGATGCTTACGTTGAATCGCTGGGGCTTGTTCAGAGCACGCATGCGTAAGCGCAGGTCCCGCTGAACTGCCAGGGATCCACGTCCCTCGTGTGTGTTTTCTCTCACAGGACCTTCGGGCGCAGCTGGAGGACAGCACACGCCTGAACAGTGAGCTGAAGCAGCAGTTGGCGGTGGCCAAGCTGCGCAACGCTCTTCTCCAGGCTGAACTCGAGGAGCTGAGGGCCTCGCATGAGCAGACAGAATGCGGGCGCAGGCTGGCAGAGGAAGAGCTCCTGAAAGCCACAGGAAAAAAATCAATCTTTTCTACACCCAGGTGGGGCCCATAAACTCGCCATTAGCCATGTCAGCTGGTGGGAGGCAATGGATCCACACTGGTTGGCCTAGGACGGTACACGGTTGCCACGTGGAGCCTTGCAGGTGGCCGGTGAGGCAGGGAGAGCCTTTGGCAGCAGAGTGGCGGTCTCGCCCTTCATTCATCCCCAGATGCATTGGTTCCCTAGGGCTGCAGCAGCCAAGTTCCCAAACTGATTAGAGAAATGTAATCTCTCACAGTTCTAAAGGCTAGAAGTCTGAAATCACGGCATTGGCAGGGTCGTGCACCCTCTGAATCTTGCAGGGAGTCCTTCCTTGCATTTTCCCAGCTTCTGGTGGTTTGTTGGCAATCATTGGTGTTCCGTAGCTTATAGATACGTCACTCCAATTCACCTCCTTCACATGGCATTTTCTCTGCGTCTTAACATCATCTTCCTTCTGTATCTGTCATTGTGCAAATTTCCAAATTTTTATGAGGATATCAGTCATATTAGATTTGGACGCACTCTAATGACCTCATTTTAACTTGACTACCTCTCTAAAGACCCTATTTCCAAGTAAGGTCACATTCCGAGGATTGGGGGTTAGGACTTCAACATATGTTTTTGGGGGGAGGGACACAATTTGAACCAAAACACTAAGCCCTGCCAGAAGAATGAACTGTCAGGGTACTCATATAGCTAGGATGCTGGGGAGAGAGAGAGGAACATTCGCTAGGGTTCCAGAATCATTTGCCTGCTTCTCCTTTTCCTGCTAAGCCATGTATTCCCCGAGCATCCCAGGATTCAAAATAAATGCTCCTGCTTCAGAGCCAGGAGATTTCAAACAATTCTGAGTGGCTGCTGACAGATATGATGAACTGTCAGGACTCTGGCTTCTCATGGAAGGTTATGTAAGTGACACAAAGCAAGAATTCTTAAATCGTTGCCATTCTCATGGAATCAGGAGAAGCCATAGTGGCTAGGACAAAAGCTCGATAAACATTTTTAGGGCACCCACCGTAAGCTGAACAGGTATGCATGGTATAGACAGATGCAAAATATCTCCATCGTCCTAAAAAGGTGGAGATCTAAGTTAACACACTGCAGTGCACTGCTGGGATTGTAGTGATAAAGCAAGCACACCCCTACAGAAAGCCTTCCCTGATGATCCTAGACTTAGGTAGATGCACAGTATGCTTAATCTGAGTCATGAAGGACATGGAAGAAGCCAGCCAAGTAGAGAGAAAAGTCAAGGTCAGAGGCATGGGGAAAAGAGGGAATTTAGGATGTTAAGGAAAATTGATATACTTACTATAGCATACGGTAGGGGGTAGGAGAGATCAGCAGGATTGATGCTAAGGGAGAGGCAGGTAGAGCCAGGTCACCAGGGATCTTGATTTTGAGACTGATGGAGTTTGAATTCTATCATGCGGCTAATGGGGGTCTGCTGAAGAATTGTGAGTAACTGGGAGGCAAGTTATTAGATTTGCATTTTAGGAAGTTTACTCTGGTGATTGTTGTGAAGGATGGATTAATGCAACTAGGGGCAGATGTGCCATTCTCTGGGATATTTAGAAACATCTGTGGGATCATTTTGGTTGCCATAGAGACTGGGGAGTACCACTGACATTTAGTGGGCAAGGTCCAAAGATACTAATGCTCCCGCAAGATACAGGATAACTCAACATCCCAAAGAATTGCTCCTCCCAGAATGCCAACTGTGACCCCACTGAGAAACACTGGATAAAAGGAAGTATTGATATAAACCAAAGATGTACCTGCTGGAAGGCAGTGCATTTAGTTTGTGCCTACAGTTTGTGCCCATGTGCATGACACGATCCTATTAGGATACCATGTGGTATAAAACAAATAGGCTATATGTTATGCATAATTCCCAACAGGCTAACTTACTTCAATATTTTCTTTATCTCTCAAGAAAACTTAACTAAATACAATGAGTGGGAATCTTATAAAGTAGAATATTGAAGTTTTAAAAAGTAAATCATTCACTGTCTGTAGTACTTAATATCTGTTGGTAACAAATTATTTGCCATTCATGTTATAACTGATGATATACCAGTGGGTCCCAGTATGATGAAAAACCACTAGCCTAGAGAGAGATAAGGACATCAACCAGAGCAAAAGCAGACATAGAGAGAAGGAGATAGATGTGAAAAAGAAGAAAGAAAATTAGGTAATAGCCCTGATCTCCAGAGCAGAGTTTCTGAAACTTTACGCGTACAAGAGAAACTAACACAAAAATGCACAGTCTCAGGCCTCATCCCAGACCCACTGAATCAGAATCTCTGCAGTAGGAGGAATCAAACGAGTTTTCAGGTGATGCTGCCAGTGCAGAAACTACCCTTTGAGCAGCTCTGGCCTAGGTGACGTGTTGCTCACAAAGGACTTCTCCCCCACCTTAGCCATTGGTGGCCCCCTTGCAATTACTGGAACACCGTCAATCTTCTGATTGACATACAATGAGTATTTTCTAGAACCTTCTGCATCCCCAGATTTCTAGCCTGGAACGAACATATGAGGCCAAACTTATCCTTGTCTAATTACATGTGTCCTTTTTCAAACCTGAGCTGTGACAATCTAGATTGCTCTTCTGCACAGTACTCCCTCACCCGCTGCTTCCCAAACCGAACCAATCATTCAGCTTGAAAAGATTTTAACCATCAACTCCCTAGCAGGTTTTAAATGATTCTATGTATAAATGAATCACCATTTATACTGTACCTTTCTTTACAAAGAAAGAGTTCCTATGGAGTTATGTGCAGTGAGCATCCCAGCATACTCCAGGAAATACCCTCATCCCTCCAGGCCACACCCATGGCAGTGGGAGGCCTGAGGCACACAGAGCCTGGCTCTCCATAAGGACAGAAGAAGCAACCTTGAAGATGAAGATGCTTCACGCCATCAAGGAGGTAGGGTAGAACCTGTGAGGCTGGAGTATCTCTCTTCCTATTTCCAAAGGCTTAATCTTGCCACTGGGAGAGGTACTAGCTAGAGGAAAAGTGAATGAACAGAAGAGAAATTAAAAATAGGAAGGCTATGCCTTTTAAATACATTCTCTATGCTAAGATTTCACACCCTCAGAAAAACTGTGCTACAAACACAGACCAAAAACGAGTTTCAGCCTCTAATGTCACAACCCAGGAAGGAAAGGATTAGGGCAGCGTCAGCCAAAGAACACAAATAATCCTCCAGTGTAATGGAGGTTTCTCAGGCCTGGGGGATGAGGCTCATCTAAATTGCTTTGCCCACCCCCTCACTGCAAAATTAATAGAAGCAGAGGTAGATAGTGAGGAAGATGTTCTTCCCCTGGAGCAGCATGCAGGACACTGAGTTTTATTCCCTAAACCCCTGCTCTCCACATGTCTGCTTTTGACCCTGACTTCTGCTCTGGGACACTTGCTCCTTCCCCATCAAAGAGCAAAAGGCAGAAAAACGTATTCCTCAGCCAGCTGAAAACCAAACACATGTTTGGGGCTTGTAGGTTGTCTGGGTCCATTTCTCCTTTCTGACTCAGGCTGTCATCTCTCCGGTACTAAACCTCTGATGGATGAAATCCCTTGCATTCAAGTCTAACGTGGTCTCCTGGGCCTGGAAGTATGGCTTCATGAGTGTGGCTGAGGAGAGGAAAACACCCTCCTGGTCAGAGCCCCTCCCATTGCATGTTCTGAACAGACCAGCTTGCCTTTGCACCAATGATCTCAACTTGCCTAATGAGGATGTTGCTTTTCCTTAGAACACGAGTCTCCTCAGCCAGAAGAAGAAACTGGAGGTTGATGTTGCCAGGATGCAGAAGGAAGCTGAAGAGGCGATGCGAGGGTGTCAAAGTGCAGAAGAGAAGGCCAAGAAGCCACCTACAGAGGTGGGTCCATTGACTGTCTGCTTACTCCTGTCTCTCAGAGTTGATGGGAGCGGTAGCCAAGGGGCAAGGGCAAAGCTGCAGACAAAAAGGATTCCATTGATTCTCCATATAGCTAGCGGGAGGTTAGCTGACCCCTCTGCCTCTGTCCCCATTTTGAAAAATTAGGCCAACTGGCTCCTCCCTTCCACCCTGTCCACACAGTGAAAAGGAGCAGCTGAATTGCCATAGGCAAAATCTTATGAAAGCAAGAGATTTTTTAAAAAGTTAATCCACTTTCCACTTGCAAATCAATATATCAAGTGTCTAGAAACAATTCCTCTTGTGTTTCCTTACCCATAGCCATTTTTCCTGGGGTCTGTAATAGCTTTATGATGATCTGCAAAGAATGCTTATTGCACTTATTTTTTTAAAATTTTTATTTATTTATTTATTTTTGGCTGCACTGAGTCTTCATTGCTGTGCACAGGCTTTCTCTAGTTGCAGCGAGCGGGGGCTGCTCTTCATTGCGGTGCGCGGGCTTCTCATCGCAGTGGCTTCTCTTGTTGCAGAGCACGGGTTCTAGGCATGCGAGCTTCAGTAGTTGTGGCTCACGGGCTGCAGAGCGCAGGCTCAGTTGTTGTGGCACACGGGCTTAGTTGCTCCACGGCATGTGGGATCTTCCCGGACCAGGGCTTGAACCCATGTCCCCTGCATTGGCAGGTGGATTCTTAATCACTGCGCCACCCGGGAAGTCCCTATTTCACTTATTTTTTACAGCCCATACTATTGCTTCAGTAACAGAGTCAGGTTGGTGAAGAAGGGCTTCAGGATTGGTGTACCTTCGTTATCTGCAAGTTTAAAATTGTTGATAGTGGTGCTTTTCCTGAATGAGACTAAGCTCAGGGTTGGCTGCCTTGACTGTACCTTTGTGGGAACTGGAAAAAGACACCTGCTGGACCCCCACCGTGGGTAGATGCAGACTTCTCTCAAAAGGCATGGCAAGCAGAAGGCAATACTCAGCAAAAAAAAAAAAAAATGTCATGGAGGAGGGAGGTGAGGAGAAGTGTGTGTGTGAAGAACCCAGCCTTGCAAGTGCCAGTACTTGCTGAGAAGAGCTTGGGCTTGATTTCAGCCTCCACCCACTCCATCCCCATCAGGTGGTCTGTGTAGTCCATCAGACACACAAACACATGCAGCAGCCCTGACCTTGCCCTGTGAATGAAAACTGATGCTCTCGCTAAAAAGTATATGGGAATCGAGGAGACAAGATATTCAATTCGATTTTACATTAGTCGTTTTAAAATTCAAGAGGAGGGAAAAGCTTACTGAGTTATTTAGCATTTGGGGAGCTAAACAAAACTTTTGCACCAAATCCTAGCTACCAGATCACTGTAGAATCCAGACGAATGGGGAAGCGTGCCTAGCACTCAGCCATTTTGTATCAAAGCAGATGCTTTCTGATGGAAAAGAGGTGTGTGAAAGCTTAAAAGCGTTTGGCCAAGGAAAAAATAATATGCTTAACATTCACGAAAATCCACATGGATAGAAAGGAATAAAAAGAGCTTTTACTCCTGCTTGGTAGGTATATGCAGTCACACGTTAGGAAGACTCTATCTGCATAACCTCACCTTTATAAGATTTCCTTAGCAGTGTTGAGAAATGAACTCACTACCTCTTTCCTCGCTTTAATCCTCCAATAGTTCAGCTGTGAGTTCCAACCCCACACAGCAGAACTCAGTTACCTCCGTCATTCATTCTTTGCCCCCACCATCTACACAGACGTCTCACACTTAAATTATACAGATGGTTGGTAACCTGATAGACAGAGAAACTTTGTCTGGGAGGGCAGTGTTCTTACATTAAAGGCACTGAGAGAGTCATGAAACAGTTCTTAACAATTGCAGCCAGACGCCAAGCCCTTAGTGTACATAGCCAAAGCCAAGAGTGGGCTTCGCAAGAATTAACCCTCCTTGTGCCAGATTGTTGGCACTGAGAGCCTCAGCTGCTACCAAATTCCTGGAGCCTAAATTTGTTTGCAGTTGCGAATCACAGAATTATAGAAGTGAGACGTGAAAAAGGTTCTCATAGGCACTCCACACGTTTCCTGGTGCATGATGTTAACAGGACGCGTCCTGGTGCTTTACTCAGTTAAAAGCTGTACCTTCAGTTGGTCATCTTTCTTTCAATACAGGTGTTGTATAATAATATTCACATGGTGTTTCATCTCTGGTCTGTTTCCACCACCCCTCACCCTAATCTCCAGTAGCTGCTGCTATCGTGATTGCCTTCTGGTTAACAAACTCGAGGGCCACAGAGGTCAGGGAGAGCGTGGTGGGAAGAGATTAAGTACACAGAGGCAAGGCATGGCACCTAGTCACATCAGGAACAGAAGACTGTGGGTAGAAATGTTAAGCTTGATTGGCTGCTGGACTGTCTCAGTCCCTTTCCTTCTTTTCTAGGTAGCAAACACGTCAGAAGAACTGAAGAAGGAGCAAGACACCAATGCCCGCTTGGAGAGGATGAGAGAGAACATGGAGCGGACAGAGACTTACAGGAAAGGCTGGATGACGCTGAGCAGACTGTCGTGATAGGGAATAGAAAGCAAAGCCAGAAACTCGAATCCAGGGTAGGAGCTCACCTGCATAATCATGGGGTCTTGACAACTCCCAATTCGAAGCTTATTGTCCCATAATATCACACCAGATAGTCCCTGCCTCCCTCCTCACTTTTGCTTGTAACATGCTCTGATCTTTGACAGTGTCAGAGCTCAGTATATTCTTTCATTCTTCTTGACTTTGGGCCACTAAATAGGACTTTTCTTGGACTGGGTGCAATCCGCCATCCTGCTAAGTGACAATGCGGTACCTCCCGCTCACCTGCGCCAGCTCTAGGGCTCCCCACAGCCAGGGAGACCAACTGTTTCCAAACACACCCTCGCAGTCTTGCTTCTGTGCCTTTGCTCCTGTTATTTCCTCTGTGGAGAATGCCCGTTTCCTAACAGCCAGAGAAAGGGGAGGGAAATAACTAAATCAAGGATCAAAAAAGACTTAGTGAAAATATAGTAAGGCCTGACAGAAATGATGTAGTACCTGCCTTTAGGGAGCTCAAAAATAAATAGGAAGACCTAGCTTGAAAATAGGATTTTTAAAATTATCGAATCAATTTCAGTGACACCGTATAGGTCATGTGACAAATGCTATAAGGATGGAAAGAATATTTGACTGGGATTTCATGGTTCAGAAGGGCCCCTGAAAAATAAAGTATTGCCTTTGCACATTTATGGTATATCCGTATAATGGAATACCAATGCACATTTATGGTACATCCATATAATCACACTGATTAGAAAGGAGCGAGGAAGAGCTCTGTAATGTCCTGGAGATCATGGCTAGTGGTATAATGATGATAAAAGGTACAGGCGATGTTGAGGGTATACAAACTTCTGTGCAAGAAAGAGGGGAAATATGAAGACATGTACACATTTGCTTGTATTTTCAAAAAGAATTGGTGACAGAATAAAACAAGGACTAATAAAAACAATTACTCATAGGAAGAGAACACAGAGATAAAAGCTAGACCTTCTGAATGTAACTTGTGTAGTTGGTGTGATTGCAAAATCATATGAAACACACCCTCCCCCTTCAACCCCCTACCCCGTGAGCTGCTTTATTTCTCTCCATACCACTTATCACCATCTAACATAGTCTATATTTTATTTTGTTTCATTTGTGTGTTTCCCTTCCTTAGAATGGATGCTTATAGAGGGGAGAGATTCTTGTCTGTTTTGTTCCCTGCTGTATCCCTGGCCCTGGTGTCTGGTGCATAGTAGGCAACAAATATTTGTTGAATGAATATTATGTTAACCTTGGTTGTATAACTCTGTAAGGCTGCAGGCCAGCTGTTCATCTGCACTACAGCTCTCCCACAAAGCAGGGCTATGGGGCTGTGGGTGACATATGTGTGACAAAAACTCAGAGTCTGATTTCTTTAGAGAGTCAGAGCTTAACACGGAGAAATTAGCTTAAGATGAGGCAGTACATTGGCTGAATTCTTAAAGAGTGCTATATATAGCTTATTCTCTCTATATACACTACGTACACTCATCATACACATGTGTGTGTAATTTTGTAATCCAAGAGGGGAAGTTTATCACCTCTGCATGGATTAGCCTTTCACATCCTTGAGTCTAAACAGCCCTTTTATGAGCTCACATAGTTCAGCCAGCTCACTTTTGGCAAGGCAGTTTTCCCAGAGAGTTTGCCCTGTTTCACCACGGCCAGAATGAGAGTGCACCCGTCTTCCCTGATGGTGTCACTATTTCAAATGATCGTGCCGACAGGCAAATGCAATGCCCGCCTGGCTTGCTGGCTGCCCGTCTGTCATCTGAGACCGTGGTTTGCTTGCAGGTCTGTGAACTGGATGGTGAACTGGAAAGCGAAGTCCGACGCATCGCGGAGGCCCAGTGGGGAGCCCGCAGGTTTGAGCGATGCATCAAAGAGCTGACCCACCAGGTACTCCAGAAAGCCACTCCCTGTTCCCCTGGCTGTGCTCCACCCTGGGCAGATGTGCTCCCTCAAGTCTGAAATGACCCCCTAGGTCTCCTGTAGTTCGCTCTCCATCTTTGGTCTCCTTCAGCGGGAGACATCAACCTGCCCTTCCAGGGCTCCTGTGCTGTTATTGGTTTGGGGTAGT
Organism: Orcinus orca; assembly: GCF_937001465.1. Lineage (NCBI taxonomy): Eukaryota > Metazoa > Chordata > Mammalia > Artiodactyla > Delphinidae > Orcinus > Orcinus orca. The sequence continues at coordinate 94,078,069 of NC_064563.1, forward strand.
CCCGTTTCAGAGCTCTCAGGAAGCAAAATGTGAGCAGCAAGTTGCAATTAGAAGGGAAAAGCTATTTATACTCTCCTTGTTTTTTTCACACATAATGTCTGCAAGCACTTTCAGAAAGACGCCTTCCTGTGAGAGGCTGAGTGAGAACAATGTGTAAATGAAGTGACTGGCAGAGACGGGGAAGGGGGGTGTGTGTGACTCAGCCATCAGGTTGCATGGGACGCTAGCTTAATTGGAGCAGGGGACATTTCCACTCTTGTTTTCTGGCCGCATGAACACTCCAGGCCACCGAGGACTCTATCTGGTGCTGGTGCCAGGTGGAAACACAGCAAATGCTGAGAGGTCCCTGCAGCTTTCTGACTGTTTCCCTGTGGACTAGCCTTGGTCTAAGCAAATAACTGAAAAGAGGTGGGCAGACTTCTTACCAGTAACTAATGTATTGCCAAACAAGCAACGTACTCCTTCACTTGTGTTTTCATTTTCTAGCCTTTCTTCCCTTTCCTTCAAATGGAGAATACCAGAGATTCCATGGTAGCAGAGGCACAGTGCTCATCACTCTGGGCCCAGCACCTTCCTAGCACAGAGTAAGTGCACGTGTTTCAGTTGTTAAACACAGATGCCAAAGGTCACTTTCTAGCCCTCTCCGCTGCACAGTACAGCTTGTTCCAATGAAAAGGCAAACCCATCCTAGGCGCCCGCTTTACAGCAACTTGGACAGCACTCACACAAGATCTGCTGGTCCTGATGCTGGTCCCTGAGGTTGAGTTGGTGTCAAAGACATCAAAGTCTTCCTTCCTTGCAGTAGGAAGGATAGTGTTGATAAGAAAGCAGAACGCTTCAGAAGCATCATCTTGGGCTAATTAAGATGAAATGAAATGAGCTATTTGCACAGTTCTTCTTCGCTGAATAAGTGGTTCTTTTCTAAGGCGGGTCAGTCTGACACTGGGGAATGCGCCCATGGAATGTGTGGCTGAGGAAGTAAACACCTGGGGAACGTGAAAGGTGTGCTATTCTACTCTTTTCTTGAGCAAGGATAAAACACGAGGAAGCAAAATGCTGCTTGTTAATTATGTCTGGCTTTTTCTTTCTATTTTCCTATGGATTATTCTTACCGTTTTCTTCTGTAAACAGGTTCATCATAAACAATGCACCAAAGCTATACTTTCGTTGGTTTCTGTTGTCCCAAGGAATACAATCTTATTCTATTGTATTTTTATCTTTGTTTCTTGGTAGTAATAATCTTAGTGTTTCCCTTGTACTAGTATGGTGGTGTACTTCTTGATTTCTTCCAAGTGTCTGCCCAATGTTTAGAGTATATCTATTCAATTATGCAGTGATTTTCTGCCATCAAGTCAGATAATACCTATTGAGTACCTTTTTATGCAAGATAACAGGCTAGACCCTGTCAGTTTAAAGAGACATTAGAGAGCTCTCCACGTTCTTTGATATCAATGCCTGGTTTTGAAATGTTCAAGGTAGATGTCGAGTCAACTCAATCTGTTCTCCTTTAACATCAAAATAACCATAAGGACTATGAGGCAGGGTGTTTAGTGACAGTACATTGTAGATGCCATTGTGAAATGTCATTTTGAAAGGGACATAAATACGGTTTTCCTTTCCTAGGAAAAATCCTCCAGGAAGATCATACTGTATTGGAAAAGGGAATCAAGTGTCACCCCATCCACAACAGTTCTATGGCCAGTCCCCACTGAGCATTTATCTTCCCAATATGTCCCTCTAGCATCTGGAAATTCACCCTATTTTCCTCTCCCCAGTGTCTAAAAAGGTATGCTATAAAGCAGGACATAGGATTAGGAACCTGTACTCGTTATAGAAGGTAAAGACAGTTTTCCTCCCCTCCTCCCACCTTTCCATCCACCTGCTCCATGTTACCTTTGTCTACTTCCTATATTCAGGGATCTGTGTGTAGATGTTATTTAATCCTTACCAATCTAAATATGGATATAGTATCTTCATTTCTAGGGATAAGAAAACAAAATTTAGTCTTGGGTGTGTTCTCCAGGAACCGGATGCCAGGATGGGGTTAAAGTACAAGAGATTTATTGGAGGTAACACCTGGGAAAGTTAAAGGGGAGAGCAAGCAGGCTGAGGCAGAGGAAGCTTTCAGAGCACCTTGCGAGTCTGACACCTGTGAAAGGAAAGGGTGAAGGAAGGAGGATGGGATAAAAGGAGCCTCCGGTTGCAGTGCAGCTCTGGGCAAGTCTCCAGCACATAGATTGCTGTAAGAAGTCCGATGCTGGGCAAAAATGCCAGCTCCTGGTAACTTGGCTGTGCCCCACTATCGGCTGGGGGCTGCTTGGGGAGTGTGTGATCTCAGTATAAATGCTACAGCAGATCCCAAAGGCACTGCAGTTGGAGGGTTTCAGGTACCTGCACGCCTCACAGCTGAGTGGCAGGTTGTTTTCTTGAAGGGAAATCTGAGCCCTGCACAACTATGGCAACCACAGTTACTTAATGCCTTGGAGGGAGCTGAGATATGAACGTAAACCTAACAGAGGCTTTGCCTCCCCACGTGGGGGGAACATTAATAGCAGCAGCCACCTAGCCTTTTTCAGTTTTCTTCTGTGTGGCCTCCTTTACCACACAGTAAATTTACTCACCTGAGTAAATTGGTTTTAAGCAGTTAAACCTCTATTGGGTTTGGAATTCCCTATGACCACATAATTCTGTGAGTCTTCAAGTTTCTTAAACCTGAGAGGTAGAGAGCTAGGCGGATTAAAACAAAGAGGGATTTTATTTTTAAAGTAGATATCTCATTTCCCCAGTCAGGTTAGTTCTTATATATTGGCCCCTGCCTTAGGAAGTTTAAAATTAGTAATTAATTATCTACTATCAGATTGTACTTTAAGGTGGAAGTGGGGGAGGAGTGCTCTAGGCAACACAAAGAGTTGGTTAAACCAAACTCTCCTTCCTCCCTCCCTTCCTTTACATATATATATATATATATATATATATATATATATATATATATATATATATATATAATAGATAACATTGTATCACTTTGGGGTGTACAACTTAATGATTTGATATATGTTTACATTGCAATATGATTATTACAACAAGTTTAGTTAACACACATCACCCCACATAGTTGCAAATTTTTTTTTCTTGTGATGAGAACTCTTAAGATCTATTCTCTTAGCAACTTTCAAATATACAATACAGCATTGTTAACTATAGTCACCATGCTCTATATTACATTCCCAGGACTTATTCATCCTATAACTAGAAGTTTGTACCTTTTGACCACAATCACCCATTTACCCCACCCCCAATCACCCCCCTCTGGCAGCCTCTAATCCGTTCTCATATTTATGTGAGTTCAGTTTTTTTAGATTCCACATATAGATGAGATAATATATTGTCTTTCTCTGACTGATTTATTTCACCTATTATAATGCCCTCAAGATCCATCCATGTTGTCACAAATGGCAGGATTTCCGTCTTTTTTATGGCTAAGTAATATTCCTGTGTGTGTACACACACACACACCACATCTTCTTTTTCTGTTCAGCTGTTGATGGATACTTAGATTGCTTCCATATTTTGGCTACTGTAAATACTGTTGCCATGAACATGGGGGTGAAGATATCTTTTTTGAGATAGTGATTTCATTTCCTGCAGATAAATACCTACAAGAGGAATTGCTGGATCATATGGTAGTTCTATTTTTACTTTTTTGAGGAAACTCCATACTACTTTTCATAGTGGCTACACCAATTTGCATTCCTACCAAGAGTGTACAAGGACTCCTTTTCTTCACATTCTCACCAACACTTGTTATTTCTTATTTTTTTGGTGATAGCCATTCTAACTAGTGTGAGATGATACCTCATTGTGGTCTTGATTTGCATTTCCCTGATGATTAGTGATATTGAGTACCTTTTGATGTACCTGTTGGCCATTTGTATGTTTTTTTGGGAAAATTGTCTATTCAGATCATCTATCCATTTTTAATCAGGTTTTTAATTTTTTTGACATTCAGTTGTATACTTTCTTTATTTTTTTAGATATTAACCTCTTCTCAGATAAATGATGTGAAAATATTTTCTCCCATTCCACAGGTTGCCTTTTCATTTTGTTGATAGTTTCCTTTGCTGTATAGAAGTTTTAAAGTTTGATGTAGTCTCACTTGTTTATTTTTGCTTCTATTGCTTTTGCTTTTGGCATCAAATAAGAAAAAAAATCCTTGTCAAGACCAATGTCATGGAGCTTACACTCTGTGTTGTCTTCTGTTGTCTGAGTCTTATGATTCCAGGTCTTAGATTCAAATTTGTATCCATTTTGAGTTCATTTTTATGTATGGTGTAAGATAACAGTCAAATTTCATACTTTTGCGTATGGCTGTCCAATTTTCCCAACACCATTTATTGAAGAGGTGGCTGTCTTTTCTCCATTATATACTCCTGACTCATTTGTCATAAATTGGCCATTTATATATGAATATTTCTGGGCTCTCTATTCTGTTCAGTTGATCTACATGTCTGTTTTTATTCCAATACCATACTGTTTCAATTACTATACCTTCGTAATATGTTTGAAATTGAAATCAGGGAGCATGATGCCTTCAGCTTTGTCCTTCTTTCCCAAGGTTGCTTTGGCTATTCGGGGTCTTTTGTGGTTCCATTCTATTTCTGTGAAAGGTGCCATTGTAATTATGGTAGTGATTGCATTGACTTTGTAGATTGCTTTGGGTAGTATGGATATTTTAACACTAATTCTTCCAATCCATGAGCACAGAATATCTTTCCACTTATTTGTGTCTTCTTCACTTTCTTTCATTAATGTCTTATAGTTTTCAGTGTGCAAATCTTTCACTCCTCTTGGTTAAATTTATTCCTAAGTATTTTATTCTTTTTGTTGCAATTATAAATGGTATTGTTTTCTTAATTTCTCTTTGTGATAGTTCATATTAGTGTACAGAAACATAACTGGTTTTTGTATAATGATTTTGTATCCTGCAAATTTACTGAATCCTTTTATTAGTTCTAACAGTTTTATTGAAGTCTTTAGGGTTTTCTATATAAAATATCATGTCATCTGTAAATAGAGAGACTTTTACTTCTTCCTTTCCAATGTGGATGCCTTTTATCTCTTTTTCTTGCCCAATTGCTCTGACTGGGACTTCCAGTACTACGTTGAATAAAAGCGGCAAGAATGGACATCCCTGTCTTATTCCTGATCTTAGTGGAAATGCTTTCAGTTTTTCACCATTGAGGATGATGTTGGCTGTGGGTTTGTCATATATGGCCTTTATTATGTTGAGTAAAGTTCCCTCTATGCCTACTTTCTGGAGGGTTTTTATCATAAATGGGTGTTGAATTTTATCAAAAGCTTTCTCAGCATCTATTGAGATGATCATATGGTTTTTATCCTTCAATTTGTTAATGTGGTTTATCACATTGATTGATTTGTGTATATTAAAGAATCCTTGCATTCCTGGAATAAACCCCACTTGATCATGGTGTATGATCCTTTTAATGTGCTGTTGGATTGTGTTTGTTAGTATTTTGTTGAGGATTTTTGCATGTATGTTCATCAGTGATATTGGCCTGTAGTTTTCTTTCTTTGTGACATCCTTGTCTGGCTTTGGTATCAAGGTGATGGTGGCCTTGTAGAATGAATTTGGGAGTGTTCCTCCCTCTGCTATATTTTGGAAGAGTTAAGATAGAGTTAAGCTAAGATAGGTCTTAGCTCTTCTCCAAATGTTTGATAGAATTCGCCTGTGAAGCCATCTGGTCCTGGGCTTTTGTTTGTTGGAAGATTTTGAATCACAGTTTCAATTTCAGTGCTTGTGATTGGTCTGTTCATATTTTCTCTTACTTCCTGATTTAGTCATGGCATGTTGTGCATTTCTAAGAATTTATCCATTTCTTCCAGGTTGTCCATTTTATTGGCATAGAGTTGCTTGTAGTAATATCTCATAACCTTTTGTATTTCTGCAGTGTCAGTTGTTACTTCTCCTTTTTCATTTCTAATTCTATTGATTTGAGCCTTCTTCCTTTTTTTCTTGATGAGTCTGGCTAATGGTTTATCAATTTTGTTTATCTTCTCAAAGAACCAGCTGTTAGTTTTATTGATCTTTGCTATCGTTTCCTTCATTTCTTTTTCATTTATTTCTGATCTGATTTTTATGATTTCTTTCCTTCTGCTAACTTTGGGGTTTTTTTGTTCTTCTTTCTCTAATTGCTTTAGGTGCAAGGTTAGGTTGTTTATTCAAGATATTTCCTGTTTCTTAAGGTGGGCTTGTATTGCTATAAACTTCCCTCTTAGAACTGCTTTTGCTGCATCCCACATGTTTTGGGTTGTCTTGTCTCCATTGTCATTTGTTTCTAGGTATTTTTTAATTTCCTCTTTGATTTCTTCAGTGATCACTTCGTTATTAAGTAGTGTATTGTTTAGCCTCCTTGTGTTTGTATTTTTTACAGATCTTTTCCTGTAATTGATATCTAGTCTCTTAGCGCTGTGGTCGGAAAAGATACTTGATACAATTTCAATTTTCTTAAATTTACCAAGGTTTGACTTGTGGCCCAAGATATGATCTGTCCTGGAGAATGTTCCATGAGCACTTGAGAAAAATGCATATTCTGTTGTTCTTGGATGGAGTGTCCTATAAATATCAATTAAGTCCATCTTGTTTAATGCATCATTTCAAGCTTGTGTTTCCTTATTTATTTTCATTTTGGATGATCTGTCCATTGGTGAAAGTGGGGTGTTAAAGTCCCCTACTATGAATGTGTTACTGTCGCTTTCCCCTTTTATGGCTGTTAATATTTGCCTTAAGTATTGAGGTGCTCGTATGTTGGGTGCATAAATATTTACAATTGTTATATCTTCTTCTTGGATCAGTCCCTTGATCATTATGTAGTGTCCTTCTTTGTCTCTTCTAATAGTCTTTATTTTAAAGTCTATTTTGTCTGATATGAGAATTGCTACACCAGCTTTCTTTTGGTTTCCATTTGCATGATACATCTTTTTCCATCCCCTTACTTTCAGTCTGTATGTGTCTCTAGGTCTGAAGTGGGTCTCTTGTAGACAGCATATATATGGGTCTTGTTTTTTTACCCATTCAGCCAATCTGTGTCTTTTGGTGGGAGCATTTAGTCCATTTACATTTAAGGTAATTATCGATATGTATGTTCCTATTCCCATTTTCTAAATAGTTTTGGGTTCGTTATTGTAGGTCTTTTCCTTCTCTTGTGTTTCTTGCCTAGAGAAGTTCCTTTAGCACTTGTTGTAAAGCTGGTTTGGTGGTGCTGAACTCTCTCAGCTTTTGCTTGTCTGTAAAGTTTTAATTTCTCCATCAAATCTGAATGAGATCTTTGCTGGGTAGAGTAATCTTGGTTGCAGGTTTTTCTCCTTCATCACTTTAAATATGTCATGCCACTCCCTTCTGGCTTGTAGAGTTTCTGCTGAAAGATCAGCTGTTAACCTTATGGGGATTCCCTTGTGTGTTATTTGTTGTTTTTCCCTTGCTGCTTTTAATATGCTTTCTTTGTGTTTAATTTTTGACAGCTTGATTAATATGTGTCTTGGCATATTTCTCCTTGGATATATCCTGTATGGGACTCTCTGTGCTTCCTGGACTTGATTAACTATTTCCTTTCCCATATTAGTGAAGTTTTCAACTATAATCTCTTCAAATATTTTCTCAGTCCCTTTCTTTGTCTCTTCTTCCTCTGGAACCCCTATAATTCGAATGTTGGTGCGTTTAATGTTGTCCCAGAGGTCTCTGAGACTGTCCTCAGTTCTTTTCATTCTTTTTTCTTTATTCTGCTCTGCAGTAGTTATTTCAACTATTTTATCTTCCAGGTCACTTATCCGTTCTTCTGCCTCAGTTATTCTGCTATTGATCCCATCTAGAGTACTTTTAATTTCATTTATTGTGTTGTTCATCGTTGTTTGTTTCATCTTTAGTTCTTCTAGGTCCTTGTTAAATGTTTCTTGCATTTTGTCTATTCTATTTCCAAGATTTTGGATCATCTTTACTACCATTATTCTGAATTCTTTTTCAGGTAGACTATCTATTTTCTCTTCATTTGTTAGGTCTGGTGGGTTTTTATCTTGCTCCTTCATCTGTGGTGTGTTTTTCTGTCTTCTAATTTTGCTTATCTTACTGTGTTTGGGGTCTCCTTTTTGCAGGCTGCAGGTTCGTAGTTCCCATTGTTTTTGGTGTCTGTCCCCAGTGGCTAAAGTTGGTTTAGTGGGTTGTGTAGGCTTCCTGGTGGAGGCAACTAGTGCCTGTGTTCTGGCGGATGAGGCTGGATCTTGTCTTTCTGGTGGGCAGGTCCACGTCTGGTGGTGTGTTTTGGGGTTTCTGTGGAATTATTATGATTTTAGGCAGCCTCTCTGCTAATGGGTGGGGTTGTGTTCCTGTTTTGCTAGTTGTTTGGCATAGGATATCCAGCACTGTAGCTTGCTGGTCATTGAGTGAAGCTGGGTGCTGGCATTGAGATGGAGGTCTCTGGGAGATTTTCGCCATTTGATATTATGTGGAGCAGGGAGGTCTCTTGTTGACCAGTGTCCTGAAGTTGGCTCTCCCACCTCAGAGGGACAGTACTCACTCCTGGCTGCAGCACCAAGAGCCTTTCATCCACACAGCTCAGGATAAAAAGTAGAGAGAAAGAATTAGTAAAGTAGGAAGAAAAAAGAAAGAAAGGGAGGAAGGAAGGAAGAAAGAAAGAAGGAAGGAAGGAAAGAATAAAGAAAGAAAGGAAGGAGGGAGGGAGGGAGGAAGGAAGGAAGGAAGGAGGGAAGGAAAAAGGAAAGAAAGAAAGAAGGTAAAGTAAAATAAAATATAATAAAGTTATTAAATTAAAAAATAATTATTAAGAAAAAAAATGGACGGATAGAACCTTAGGACAAATGGTGGAAGCAAAGCTATACTGACAAAATCTCATATAGGAGCATACACATACACACTCACAAAAAGAGGAAAAGTGGAAAAAATCATAAATCTTGCTCTCAAAGTCCACCTCCTCAATTTGGGATGATTCGTTATCTAAAGCAGGGAGGGAGGGAGGGAGGGAAGGAAGGAAGGAAGGAAGGAAGGAAGGAAGGAAGGAAGGGTAAAATAAAGTTATTAAAATTAATTATTAAGAAAAAAATTAAAAAGAAAAAACTGACGGATAGAACCCTAGGACAGATGGTGGAAGGAATGCTATGCAGAGAAAATCTCACAAAGAAGTATACACATACACACTCACAAAAAGAGGAAAAGGGGAAAAAATCATAAATCTTGCTCTAAAAGACCTCCTCCTCAATTTGGGATGATTCGTTGTCTATTCATGTATTCCACAGATGCAGGGTACATCAAGTTGATTGTGGAGCTTTAATCCACTGCTTCTGAGGCTGCTGGGAGAGATTTCCCTTTCTCTTCTTTGTTCTCACAGCTCGCAGGGGCTCAGCTTTGTATTTGGCCCCACCTCCGCATGTAGGTCCCCGGAGGGCGTCTGTTTTTCCGCTCAGACAGGACGGGGTTAAAGTAGCCGCTGTTTCGGGGCCTCTGGCTCACTCAGGCCGGGGGGAGGGAGGGGTACGGTGTGTGGGGCAAGCCTGCGGTGGCAGAGGCCAGCATGATGTTGCACCAGCCTGAGGCACGTCGTGCGTTCTCCCCGGGAAGTTGTCCCTGTATCCTGGGACCCTGGCAGTGGCGGGCTGCACAGGCTCCCCAGAAGGGAGGTGTGGATAGTGACCTGTGCTCACATACAGGCTTCTTGGTGGCGGCAGCAGCAGCCTTAGCGTCTCATGCCCGTCTCTGGGGTCCGCGCTGTCAGCCGCGGCTTGCGCCCATCTCTGGATCTCCTTTAAGCAGCACTCTTAATCCCCTCTCCTCGCGCACCAGGAAACAAAGAGGGAAGAGAAAGTCTCTTGCCTCTTCGCCAGCTCCAGACCTTTTCCTGGACTCCCTCCCAGCTAGCCGTGGTGCACTAACCCCTTCAGGCTGTGTTCACGCAGCCAACCCCAGTCCTCTCCCTGCGCTCCAACTGAAGCCGGAGCCTCAGCTCGCAGACCCGCCTGCCCCGGCGGGTGAGCAGACAAGCCTCTCGGGCTGGTGAATGCCGGTCGGCCCCGATCCTCTGTGCGGGAATCTCCCCGCTTTGCCCTCTGCACCCCTGTTGCTGCGCTCTCCTCTGCGGCTCCGAAGCTTCCCGCCTCCGCCACCCGCAGTCTCCGCCCGCGAAGGGGCTTCCTAGTGTGTGGAAACCTTTCCTCCTTCACAGCTCCCTCCCACTGGCAGATCCCGTCCCTATTCTTTTGTCTTTGCTTTTTCTTTTGCCCTACCCAGGTACGTGGGGAGTTTCTTGCCTTTTGGGAGGTCTGAGGTCTTCTGCCAGCATTCAGTAGGTGTTCTGTAGGAGTTGTTCCACCTTTAGATGTATTTCTGATGTATCTGTGGGGAGGAAGGTGATCTCCGTGTCGTACTCTTCCGTCATCTTCCCCTCCCCCCATTTACTTTTGATTAATAGAGATATGTGGCCCTAAGCTAGATGAGCAGCTTGTCAGAGAGGACCAGCTCAGCTTAGTCCGCTCATTCTGTTTTTTCTCATACTAGAATTATTACCTATCGTTAAAATTTGTGCAACTTTTCCCTTCAGGGAGACAGAGCTCTCTCCCTTGACCTTGTGGTTATGCCCAAACATGTGCATTGCAAAAAAATGAGCCAAATAACAGCATGGTATCATGTAAAGATGGAAAATTTTTGGTTGCGTAATCACCCTGAGACCTTCCTCACCCTAGGGCTTTCCTTACTCTAAAACCTTGCTTGAGCATAAATGCAGCCCACAGTCCTTTTATCTGATGTGCCTGGACATAACTGTGGCCAAAACTACCATCTCTTGAAATGTACTTGTCAACCCTGGTTAGTAGCCGTAGCTCCATGGAATGTAATTGAAAAGCACCATATATAATGGCTTATGCCTAATAATAATATATCTTGAAGGGTTTTGAATTGATTATTTAAATGCTTTGGGCTAAAATACTGCTATGTCTAATAATTACCTGTTGACCCTTATAATTGTAAAGACAAGCTCCCTCTACCCAGAATAGGATGTTAAACTGATTACAAAACAAATAACTGCGGTTAATCTATTACATACCAAATCTGTGAAAGCTGGACTACATCCAGTTTGTGGAAAGTGCTGACCATGTTCTAAATTTCCAGGGAACAACAGTTGTAAAATGGATCTGGTGCCTGCTAGGAATCTGAATCCATATATATCATACCAATATATGATATTCCATTCAATACTCAGAAGTTTAGTTTACTTTCACACATTTTTCAACTTTCTAATGTCAGAGAAGAACAAAAATATGAGTAGTAGGCTCAGGGATTCCTTTTTTTTTTTCATTTTTTATTTTTACAGGAAGCAGAAGCTAGTCCATAACTTTCCAAGTATAAGAAGCAGCAACATGAGTAGAATGAAGCTAAGTAAAGGGCAGAGATAGCCGAATCTCAAGTTAATAAGCTCAAGATTAAAGCAAAAGAGTTTGGGGAAAAGGTACGTCAGATATTCAGCTCTGCTCTAACTTTTAAAGCATTTGTGTTTCAGGTTCATGTCATCACATGGAAATTTCTTGTTTCTCTCTTAAAGGCTTTTAAAAAACTACATCAATAAACAGGTTCTGGGGCTTCCTTGGTGGCACAGTGGTTGAGAGTCTGCCTGCCGATGCAGGGGATGTGGGTTCGTGCCCCGGTCCGGGAAGATCCCACATGCCGCGGAGTGGCTGGGCCCGTGAGCCATGGCCGCTGAGCCTGCGCATCTGGAGCCTGTGCTCCGCAACAGGAGAGGCCACAGCAGTGACAGGCCCGCGTACCGCAAAAAAAAACAAAAAAAACTGGTTCTGACAAAATTTTCCTATATTTATTAATTATACTTGTCCAGGGAGTATGAAGCACTAAGCATTTGAGTGGGATGCACACTGTATTTACGATTCTCAAATGCTTAATTCTAGGTTAATGTGCAGGCTCTGAGCTCCAGGGCCTAGATTCATGTGGGTAGAACCGTCAGAAGTCCAGGGAGCAAAGATGATTAAAGAAGCACAGATGGATCTGCTTGAAGTTCTAAGTGAACTCCTTCTATTGTGGGCAAGTATGTGACTTTGTATCATATTGATATGGAGACCCCAGGCGGACACGTTTAAAATTGAGGCCATGGGGCTTCCCCGGTGGCGCAGTGGTTGAGAGTCCTCCTGCCGATTCAGGGGACACGGGTTCGTGCCCCGGTCCGGGAGGATCCCACATGCCGCGGAGTGGCTGGGCCCATGAGCCATGGCCGCTGAGCCTGCGCATCCGGAGCCTGTGCTCCGCAACGGGAGAGGCCACAACAGTGAGAGGCCCGCGTACAGCAAAAAAAAAAAAAAAAAAAAAAAAAAAATTGAGGCCATGAATGAGAACAAATGCAAGAGTCCTGCTTTTTAGCTATCTTCCCTAAAACAGAGAAAGGGACTGTCTACATCTCTGGTCCCCCAAACTTTAGTCCCGATCCAATAGTAGGGGCCAGTGCCCTAATTTTCCTGGTAAAGTGATAGAGTGACAGCACTAAACTGTAGGCTTGGCAGCGTCATTATCTTAGTCTGTTCAGGCTGCCATAACAGAATACCAGAGACTGAATGGCTTACAAACTACAAATATTCTCACGGTTCTGGAGGCTGGGAAGTCCAAGGTCATGGTGCTGGCAGGTTTGGTATCTGGTGAGGGCCACTTCCCTGTAGACGGCCCTCTTCCCACTGTAACCTCCCATGGTAGAAAGAGAAGGAAGAAGCTCTCTGGGGTCTTTTTTGCATAAGGGCATTAATCCCAGTCACGAGGACTCAACCCTCATGACCTAATCACTTCCCAAAGGCCCCATCTCCTACTACCATCACCATGGGGGTTAGGATTTCAACCTATGAATTTTGTGGGCGGGGACACAAACTTCATACTGTGGCAGTTAGAGTAGCCTAAGCTTCCTCATTGAGATTGTTCCCAGAAACACAGTTTTAAAGTGTGATCTGGCTTTAGAAGGAGAGAATTAAAGGGGGTTGGATACCCTCCACAGAATGCCTACAGAGTACTTAGCACAGGCACCATCATTTCAGTTTTAAAAACATGGTACATGCTTGGTCTTTCTTATTTATTATAAATGAATTACTAATAACCATTCAAGATAAGTAGATAGGGCAGCCAATAATAAATACTACCTTATGGGAGGGCGAAGGATCTCTTTTGAAGAAGAGACTGGTTGGTTATATTGAATATATTTGGATCCAAATATGAGAAATATGAGACATTTGCAGACTCCAGAAATTTCCTATCGATGAGCAAGTAGTTGTCTCAGGGATAAGGCCTATATGGAGAGATCCAGTTAAGTGGTTTGAACTCTGGCCTCAGTTTGAGAAGTGTTATGGCCTCAGATTGGGGTCTTCTGTGCAGAACCTGCCCAGCAACCCCACGTAATGGATTTGTTTAGGGAAATACTTCACACGTGCGGCAATTGCACTCAGCTGCAGGAGGTCGAAGGGCCTCGGAAACAGATGTAATGCATTCGACTTTGTCACGATTATTTCCAACAAAGAATAAAATGAGTGAAGCAGAAATTGCTTCTGAGAGGCCAGAGATGAATAGGAAAATCGTCCTTGGCAGTGCAATGACTGTTTTCCATTCACAGGAGGAGAGCCTGAAATTCCTTCAACTGTCATAAACCAAAGGAAAAGGTTTTCTCATAGAACTGTGCATCAGGTCTATGGAGCAAATCGGTGATGTGGCTAGTGTCTCCCTCATGGGGTCTTCTATAGAGGGTGCTGCCTTCGCTGGCAATGCAAGGCGAGCAAAAATTTGAGTGACCGAGCACACCCTTGCGGTGAATTACCGGTGTCTGCTTTCTCTGATGCAGACAATTGCCTCAATTCCCTGCCTCCCTTTGAAGCTAATGAAGAGTTGGCTAAGTCCTGCTTACGTCTGGAAAGCACTGGGTTTGGTTCTTGGTATGTGTTGCACTAATGAAAGTCACAGGAATCTCACAGAACACGCTGATATTCTGTTTTTCAGGTTCATGAAGAATGACCAGTCCTTGTTTATAAAGGACAGAGAGGCTGGAGAAGTACAAGGAGGTACTGTTTTATGGCCAGAAACTTAAGTTGCATTTGAAACATACACTTAATTTTTTTACTGAAGTATAGTTGATTTACAATGTTATATTAGTTTCAGGTGTACAACATAGTGAGTCGACATTTGTAAATTATACTCCATTTAAAGTTATTATAAAATGTTGGTTATATTCCTTGTGCTGTACATTGCATCCTTGTGTCTCATTTATTTTATACCTAGTAGTTTGTACCTCTTAATCCCCTTCCCCTCCCTCTACTCCTCCCGCTACTGGTGACCACTAGTTTGTTCTCTGTATCTATAAGTCTCTGTTTTGATATATCCACTCATTTGTGAAACAGACATTTTAAAAAACATGTTTATGCTGTGTCAAAAGTAGTTTAAACAAGGTGATCAGAAAATGAAATAATAAAAGGGAATATTGTTGCTTCCAAGTGTAGTGGGGATTTTTTTGATTTTTTTTTAACTTTCCTCAGAGGCAAGTAAACATTTCACATGAAAAATTAAATAGATGCAAGAATCTTTTAAATTCTGATGTTAAAAAAATACTTTGTCCATATTGCTTCTTAATGAGTAATATTCATAGAAGACATGAGCTATGTTATGGTCCACGGGGACTAAGGCATATTGGTAAATGGTTATTACTGAAGCTAGTGAACTCTGCTGGCCTTATTTCTACATCCGTGAGTCTATATTTTTAGCCACTAATGGTGGGAGACAACAGGCTTTTCTTAGCATTCTATAGTGATTTACATATAGTCATAGTTGGTCATTTTGCACTTGTAGGTAAAACCCTCCTGCTGGACAACCATGTAGGCTACATACTTGTGCAATACTGAAACAACACCCACTCAAGATGTTCAGATCAGTGATAGCTGGTATGCTGTCTTTGTATTGTACCAATTTGGCTAAGCTGGAGGTACGTTTCCTGTGTGGTTCTGGATTAAAGTTGGTCACAAGAGAAATATGCACCAGATTTGAGAGGAAGAAGTGAAGGAACAGCTGGGTTCTTTCTGTGCTCATAAGGTCATTGTATGGCCCCAGGCACAGTGATAGCTGGCAACTATTACTCCAGGCTAAAAAGGTGAGTTAGCTGGGATGGGCCACAGCTCTGTGGACCCACAGCTCTCTCAGCTCCTGTCAGAATCCTCGCCCGGCAGGTATGCAGCTCCATGGCAATGGGCGCCAGCTTATCATCTTACAGGTCACTCACAGTGTTGACTTTGGAGGCCCTGAGAGACTGCATGGGGTCCAGTTTGTTCTTATAAATTCCAGTCCATCCTCAGTCCGTGTCCAGCTGTCCTTCCTGACCGCTGGCACAACTGACCGACAGCGACCTCAGGCCCAGCACCAGATGCAGAGGGGACAGCCTGGTGCAGACTTCTTCACCAGTGCCCACAGTTCTATAATGTTGAATCTCTATAATAAATCCTTATTCTGTCGTTCTCAGCAGTCTGCCTCTCTGATCCAACCTGCTTCACACAGGTGGCTCTAAGATTAATTCAGGGACTCAGCGGCGTTGAAGGACACAGAGTCCTTCTTGTCCACCATCCTCAATGTGTTGGCTTTGGTCTTTATATTTATCACCCTCATCACCGTAAGTAGACTAGAGCAATTCTGAGCACTTTCTCCTCACCAAGTGTCTTATGTGCTTTTCTAAAGTTTTTCTTTAAGTGTCCTTAATACTTTACCGTTTGTGATGAACACTGGTCACAACATTGTAGCAAATACCTGAAGTCAACAGAGCTATGTGCAAAGTAGGAGATTGTGAAAGAAGTCCAGCTGATAAAGAAAATTGGATCAGGTAGTATTTTTTGTTGTTAACATCTTTATTGGGGTATGATTGCTTTACAATCGTGTGTTAGTTTCTGCTTTATAACAAAGTGAATCAGTTATACATATGTTCCCATATCTCTTCCCTCTTGCGTCTCCCTCCCTCCCACCCTCCCTATCCCACCCCTCCAGGCGGTCACAAAGCCCCGAGCTGATCTCCCTGTGCTGTGCGGCTGCTTCCCACTAGCTATCTATTTTATATTTGGTAGTGTATATATGTCCATGCCTCTCTCTCGATCAAATAGTATTAATACACAATTGAGGATTGGTTTTCTCCTGTAAGCTATACGGTTAAAAACTTGAATAAGTTAACAGAAGTCTTGGTTTGGCTTTCTTTCTTTTATATTGATGATGAAATTGAGAACAGATCATCTAGTCAGCTGAATTATCCATTCTCTCCTTGCATAAAATTTATGAAAATCTAAATTTATTAGAAATCTGATTAACAATATGACAACTGAGCCAAAAGAGTAAATCAAATTATCTTCATAACTAGGGTCACTCGGCTATGCAAACCCTGGTGTTGAAGGGTACAACCCAACCCCAGAGATGTCAATTCTTGAGTTGATAGGGCCCTTTGCACCCTGGGTAGTCTTAGAGATACTGACATTCTTACTCTTTGGGGCTCCTAAGACTCACCATACTAAATCTAGTTGATTAAACTGATATTAACCATTCATATAAAACTAGAGTACAATACTTTAGCAAATCCATTGCCTGTTTTCTAGGCTCTGGTTTTTCACCTTTTCACTAAAGTGACTTCTGCTTCTACCACTCACCCATCATTAGTTAATCAGATTTTGAATCATCTCTTAGTGATTCATTTCTTCTGAGTTCTTGGAGGAAACCTCACTGTAGCCTCCTGGGCTGATTGCTGCAGGAATGTAAATGAATGGGATAGTTCTTTTCCAAGCTGAACTGGAACCCTTGGCATCCAGGCATTTATAATCTTGATGCATGTAGGGGGGTCAATGAATGATTCTTAGGGCGTGAGAAAGAAGGTAATTATTCTCTTTCCACTATCACAAGTCTTTGCAATGGCAGAATTGTTGGGTCATGACAAGCCATTGCTGGAATCGCAGTGAAGAAAGGGGAGGTGAGATCACTGGATATTAAGGATGTTTGTGCTGTGTTGTCAATTCCTGTCTTCACTTCCTTTACTGAATGAATGTTCTGA
Organism: Orcinus orca; assembly: GCF_937001465.1. Lineage (NCBI taxonomy): Eukaryota > Metazoa > Chordata > Mammalia > Artiodactyla > Delphinidae > Orcinus > Orcinus orca. The sequence goes on from NC_064563.1 coordinate 94,095,189, forward strand.
AAGAGCCTAGAACCAAGAAAAATGGACTCAAAATCACCGTTGTTCATGTCAGAATAACCATTTTTATCTTAAGTATTTAAATGCTGGTAGTGTTTTGTTTTGTTTTTTGGAAGGAGGGAGCTTTAAGCTACTGTTTGCATCTGTAATCCAAGATCCATGAGACAGTTATAAAATAAGTAGTTATGAAGTCTGGGTCTTATCAGTTAATTTTAATTTTCCTGCTAGATGTTCCTGAGATTTTAACAAGTAGAAAAACAAGTTTACCCCACTCTTTACTGTTATTTATTCTGATTAATGGAACTCATAAATAATAAAAGGTGTGCAGCAAAAAGGAAGTATGCAATCACGCTATAATTCGTAAGTGAATTATAAGTTCTGAAGGAACCTAGAAGTGGCTGGAAAAGTGTAGAAGGTCAGCAGTCTGAGTCCGGGCAGAAATTATAGTCTGCTTTTCTCTTCTTTATCTGTCTGTATTGCCTTCCACTCCTATGCAATCCCATGTTTCCATCAGAATAATAAGTATATTGGTACATAGTGCCATTTGAAATCATCTTTACAAATAACAGTTGGAGATGATAAGAGCACACACTTATTGAAGCAAGTAGAGCATGTTTAATTACAGTGGGAAAAGCCTAAGTGTATTTTTTTCCCCATTCTATTATCCTGCAATCCCTCCTGCCTTTTTTTCTGTGTAAAAGTCCTGCATGATGATGTGTGAATCAGTCAAAACTTCAATTACCTTTTACAGTAGCATCCTTATACTATAAATAGTTTGATAAAGGAAATGCCTTACCACGTTTTCTTCTGTAGTACCGTCATGGCTAGATCTCTGATCAGTAGATGGATGCCCCTCTACAAGAAAAAACAGAACTTAAAAAAACATGGCTTTGCAAACACCCAAATTCTCCCTTATTCCCTCCTCAGTATAATTATATTATTAGAAGCACGTTAGTTACTCCCCTCTTCAAATCTTTTTTCCAACAAACAGCATTAAAAATGCATTTAATATACAAATACCTCATCAGAAACAGACAGCAGTAAATTCTTATGGCTGTTTCAGGGTCCTCCAAAGCAGGGATAAAGGCAATTCAACCAGGCCAGCAATTCCTGGCTCTTTAAGATTGTTGGCCTGATTCCTACCAGATATAAACAATGGAAAATAGCCAAGGTGGTGATGGATAGGAAAAAGAGACATAATGTCATTTCTCAAGGAAGGCCTTCCTTCTGGGTCTTGCTAAAATCTAGGATAATTTATACTAAGGGCATTTTAAAACAGAGTAATAGAAAAGGGACTTTAAAAAGAAAACATACATATGAAACAACAGCCTGGGAACTGGAGGTTTTGTGACTTTTAGTTTAACAGCTTGAAATATATTTTCAGCCCACCTAACTACAGAACTGTGGAACTTCTTTTTATTTTAAGTGGTCAATACCCTAACATGGTTTTTTCTGATATCTCCTGCCTGCTCCTCCAGAATCAGGATCCATCCTGCTCTCTGCCACGGGAAGCTGACCTGGATGGGTTCTACCTGCAGGGCTTCTCTGCCCTCTGGTTTCCAGTTGGGGTGGAGATCAAAGGGAGGAAAGGGCAAAATCAGGTACTTATTCTAGCTCCTTCCCTATAGTCTATCTGTGTCCTCTGAGTGAAGGTCGCCCTCCTTACAACACAGCTATTTCCATGACTCTCCTTGCAGGTTTTGGGCACTGCTCTTTCTTCTTGTCCCTTCAAGTTCAGGTTTTCTAGCAAAGTTCTGGGGGAATGCACTATCTTCTGTGCTCCCCTTTGTCCAGTTTTGAGTGTGCCAGGTACTTTGTGTTGGACTTGTGCACACTTCCAATATAGAAACTAAACCATCCTTCTTGAGCAGTATGTAGTGCCCCCTCTCCTATAATTGGAACCTATCTAATCACAAGTATCATTATATTAGGGTTTACATGTGGGGGACAAACTAGACTACCTGCAACCTCCCATCTTTTTCTACTTCTGGCAGCTAAGAGGAGCAACAAGTAAGGGGACTGACCTATTAGTATAAACAATCACAGGGCTACAACTGGTGAAATTCTCACTCACTATCACCCTTAAAATCCTACCTTCAATAATGGTGTCTGCTATATCAAATAACCCTAACTTCAGCGGGGGCAATAGGCAAATATCAATCAAAATAAGGGACATGGGATCTATTTAAACCTCCCAGGACACTCAGAGCTTTCTCGGAGAGATTATGAAAGGAGGGAGAGCTTCTTGGGCCCTAGATCTACCTCTGCCACTGGTTAGCTGGGTCATCTTAGGTGGTGCTTATAAGAGTCTGTTTCACATACCTACTTAGAATTTGTGTTAACTTTCTGGATTCTAGTTTTCTGATCTGTAAAATGTGGAAATAAGTAAATTCAAGCTTTTCATAGATCTAATTCTGTTGATAAAAGCAAAGTCTTTTTAGAAGTCCTGTGACCATGGAATCTTAATGTATCATGTTAAATTACTACAAGTAATTAAACTGCTATAAGTAACACAGTTTTCTAGCAGAAAACTTAGAAAAAAGTTTTTTTAAAAACTTAACAAGGATTAAAATAAAATAGCCAATCAAGGACAATGCTGTTTTGAGCAGTAGCAACTGTAGGCGAAACTCAAAGAAAGCAAAAACAGAGCCCAGGGACTTAAGGAAGTCCAGACATAATAGAAGTACCTGGGCAGATGTGTGGTGGAGAGATGTGTAGTACCTCTCTACAAAGGCAAAGAACGTTTTGGCTTCTTTTCAGCTATTTTTCAATGCAAGATAATTCAGATCATCCTGTGTATTATTTTACTGCCATATCTAAATTTTCTCTTTAGTAGAAAAAAGAGAAATAAAACAACTTAAATAACACGTGACTTTCAATTCATTTAATCAATTTCCTGTTATTATTAAAATATTCAATGGGGCTTCCCTGGTGGCGCAGCGGTTGGGGGTCCGCCTGCCAATGCAGGGGACGCGGGTTCGTGCCCCGGTCCGGGAGGATCCCACATGCCGCGGAGCGGCTGGGCCCGTGGGCCTTGGCCGCTGAGCCTGCACGTCCGGAGCCTGTGCTCCGCGGCAGGAGGGCCACAACAGTGAGAGGCCCGCATGCCGCCAAAAAAAAAAAAAAAAAAAAAAAAAAAAAATTCAATGAAAAACTGGCAGTGTGATTCAATGGATGTGCTTGTATATAGCTTGCTGTGTCTCTGACCATTTAACTCAGGATAATTTCCTAGAAGTAAATAGTTAGGTGGAAATGTGGGCACCTTTTAAAGAATTTTTGAAAAAGTTTAAAAACAGCTCTGCAGAAAATTCAGATCTATTTACATGCCTAGCAGCAGTGTAGGTGTGCAGCTGCAGGTGTATGTTTGATACACCTCTACCTGAACACCCAGGCACAAGACCAAATCCTCCATGAGATATTACCTGTGTAGGAAGACATGCATCTTCTTGATTTAACAGCTAGAGTTAACAAAATTGCCACCATGACTGCCACCAATGTTGAAATTATTCCGACAACTGTTCCTTGACTTGCTTCAACAAAAAGTCTATAAGCTGGAAGAAAAGTTACCAGAAAATAAAAGAAAATGTATAGATGGTGAGTAGAGTATATTTACTAATTTTATAACTAGCTATTTCTGCATTCTGGATGGGAGACAGATTTCATATTAGTGAAAAAACTCTTGCTAGTGAAAAGACCCATTAAAGATATGAACAACAGCCCTGTCTGGACCAGAGTTGTTCATGAGCATAAATAATAACTCCCAACCTCAATGTGTCTATTGTGGGAAACCTGCCAAAGCTGTGATATTAACCAATTTGGGGCCTAGTGGAGATGAGAGTCAGGAGAGAAAAAGTCTGAAAACTTGAGAGACAATGAGTCTTCTATGTATTTTAAGTCTCTATTGTTTTTTACTGTAATAAGATAATCAACACACTTTTACAAAGGAATAATTATGACTACAAACTAGCCTCAGCCTAGTGTATTCCTTGGGGGATGAAGGGAGGTTGCAGTGTACCCTTGGCTTGGACAAGGCAGGATCCTAGAGGAATAGAGATGAGCAGTGTAGAGGGGATGAGAAGAATTGAGTAGGAGCCATGATCTTGAGTAAAAGGTGACAGGTGACCACCAGGATAACCGATAGTGCTTGGAGCTCCTCAGGAATAACTGGAGGAGCCAGAACTCTTTTCAGCATCTTGGTTGGAACTAGCATTGTTATAATTAGTATTAAAGGAAGTGGGGAACTCAGAAGCCAGAAACTTGGAGACCTTGAGTAACCAAAGTCAGAATCAGCTAATCTTATAATCCATGTTCTACCAAAGAGTAAGGAGCAAGCATTAGAGAACAGAGGTCAAATTCAGGGGGGAAGATAATTATGGCTTTTCTTTAAAATGAACAGCTCTATATAATGGATGTCAGTTTTTATGAATATACTTTTACTTAATGTTTTACAACCAATAAAACATTAATCTCTCCACACATTTGTCATCCTGAAATTCTATACCCACGTAGAGAAGGAGTAATTAAGTAGAAATGTTGACTTCCTAAAGTGTTTTCATAGGCATATTTTTCCTCCTGAAGAAAATTCTGCAATGTATAGCTTCTTACTTTATCCATGACCCTCAGTTCCCCCATCTGTAAAGGGATTTGTCCAAGATCACATATTGATTCAGCAGCAAAATTTAGCAAGAATTATTTAATTTCATTCAATTCAGTGCAACCTTTCTAGAGAAGATCCAGACTCTAGGAATCATAAGCCCCACTATCTGGGCCTCCTTTTCAAATACTGCAGTATTTCCTGGGCAAGGCAGCAAGCAGAAAATTGCAGTTCAGTACAGAACAGCAAGTTTCCTTGAAAGAGTGTTTCTCCTGTTCCCTGCCCTGATGGGGTAGTTCCTGCTATAGACCTCTTTCTGGGGGGAAGTATGGGCAAACCCTCTTGCAGTCTCAACTGACCAGTATTTTACTTCAGAATGAGAGGTTCTGAAAAGCTTTTCTTTGACAGAGGTGGAATGGTCATGATGCTTCACTTTGTGTAAACTGAAAATTAGACCTCTAATTAGAAAGATGGGCCAGATGTGGTCTTCAGACTGTTTCTTCCTGATTATTTTTCTAAACTCCAAAATGAATCCAACATTTAAGAAAATAGAATTAAAGCTTAACTGTATTTTATGTAAAAGTGACAGTCCTATTTTGGGGAAAAATAGGAGCTTCATCTGCATCTCAGTTTTCAGTACCCTCAAAGTAGCAACTCTACAAAGGGAGTGTTATCACTCAGTGTCTTGAAGTTTCTATCTATTTGAAGTTGTCCTTGACCCAAGGACAACTCTGTATTCTTATCTCCAAAACGCACTACATAGAATCTCCAAACCTTCAAATCTGTTATTTCTCCTAATTTTCATAACTATAATGATAAAAATATTTCTAAAACATATGTTCCACTGACTTATATTTTAATAAAGAATAGAAAGAGGAGTGCCGTGGTCTCCCATGATGTCAAGTTGATCACTTAAGGGTAAGGGTGATCAGCCCACCTTGAAAGTCAACTTCATGAGTACACAGTCTATGACTCTATGGATACTGGACTAGAAATATTTTAATTAATGAGTTTTACCAGTTAGCTACCAATAGAGGTAAGAAAAAAATGAGCCGAATCAGGCATACATGTAATGTTTCAAATGCCCTTTGGTAACTGTTTTCACCAGATTCACAGACCATGCTTCCCCAGCATCCAGCAGAGTCCAAATTCTAACTTCCTCCTGTACCTACACAGCTTCAACTCCCCAAACCCAGACCCTGAGGCACAGTGGTAACAGGAACTGAAGATGCTCAGCCCACAGAGTAACAAAACATATAGGTTCCCTCTTCATTTCTGAAGCCCTGAAACCCTAAAAAGGAAATCTTCTGGGAGTAATTTCTTTTTTTTCAATGCAAGACTTGCCTGTGGTTGAAGGAAGGAGATTGTCTTGACTGGAAGTATCCCTGTAAACAGTATTTTCAGAAATTCTATTCAAAGGTATTCTTGAAATGGCAACCTAATTTTCCTGTTTGATGTTCACAATCTCTAATGCTGTACCCGAAACCCATTATGCAACCCTACTTGTAACTTACCTACATACAGTGTTTGGATGGTGAGTAAAGTATATTTGCTTGAAGAAATGTTGCACAGGTATTCTCCACTGTCTGAAAGACGAAGATCCTTCAAAGTCAAAGAGAAGTCATGCAGGCTTATCAGAATTTTGTTCCGTGAAAGTAGGGGTTCATTGATAATTGTTTCTTGTGAGGAGTTCAGAAAGTGAGCCAGGACCAAAGAATTCCCACTGTCCACCCTGGACCAAGTGACCCTGAAATCTTCATTTGGTAGGAAAAAACTGTTTTCAGGTTTACACGAGAGTGAAACGTTTTCCCTTTCATTTTTACGAAGGCCATCTAAAAACAGAAAAGTAAAGATTAATGAAAACAAAATTTTCAAATGAATTTTCTAAGTTACACCTAGAAATATCTTTGAAAATACCTTTTGGAAAGCAATGAGATATTTGTACTGTGGAGTTTATTAAAAGCTTTACTACCACTATTTCAAAGTCTCCCACCAAGGTTAAGCTTAGGCTTCAGGAGACCTAAGCCTGGGCCAGCTAGGGAGGTGACACACCTGGTTTTTAACTCCTACAGCCTGGCGGTGATCACTCAAGAATGTTGCTATGGTTATCAGCCTTTTAAACTCAGTGATCTTCCTCTGCTGACCCTGAGTGCTGGAGTTACGTCCTTGTCACTATCTACACCGTGGCAGTCTCTGCTAATTTCATGGTCTCAACCACTTCTTAATCTCTCTTTCAAGACAGAGTCTCTTTTCTTGCACGTAAGAAGTATATTTCTAACTGTGCAGGTAATTCCTCACTGGACCGAGCTCTTAGAACAGGGACTCTGCTGGGTATTCTTAGCTTGTCCCTCCAGAGCTAACTCCATCTTGTCCTTCCTATTCTCTAGTTCTGTCAGCTGGCCTCTATGGACTACCATGAATTGTTCTCCCTGGTTCTAGACATACCTACTTTGCAGTCCACCTGTGCGAGAGTGATGCCAAAGCAAGCCATCTAAAATGCCACTTCCAGTCGCTCCAATATTTCATATCCTTCTTTGGCTCCATACTACCTCCAGGGCTGGCTCAAGCTCTTCAGCAAGATGAAGCCATTTGATCTGGTTTTTGCCTTCTCCTCTAGGCTTGTCTTTTGATACTTCAGTTTAACCCTCAACCATTTATATTTCCACAAATTCAAGCAATATTTACTCCTCTGTGCTTTTGTGTCTAGTATGTTTTTTGCCTGGAATGCCTATGTTCTCCTGGAATTTCCTACTGCTCTTTTAAAATTCTGCCCTTATGCAACTTCCTTAAGCATATGTTCTGTAAAAACCTGACCCACACCCAACCATGGTGAACAGAATTACTCACTCTCTTTGTATGCTGCATTCCTGGTTTAGTTTTATTTTTACATGTTTGTACTAGATGCTGTGGATCCAGAAGTAAGAGTCCACAGCATCTAGTACACATTCGGTTCTTAAGTTCACAGTCTGAGAGTGACAAAGCTTGGTACATAATAGATCCTCAACAAGACAAAATAACGCTGAGCCTAAGGAACTGTTGGAACTCCAGGATACTCATTTCTGAATAAACATGAGAAATTATGATTTTCCTTAGAAAATATTTGCAATTTAATATTTTCAACCCTTTCCCATGATTCCATTGCTGCCTGGCTGATGAACAGAGAACACTGGCTGCTCACACTATTGACATCATATAAAGGTAGTGAATAGTTCATATTTTTAGTGTCTTCTTGGTGAATATTTTGAGAATTTGAAACTCAGAGGTAGAGGCAGGGCCAAGATGGCAGAGTAGGAGGACCCTAAGCTCACCTCCTCCCACAGACACACTAAAACTACAACTACATATAGAACAACTCTCTCTGAGAATGACCTGAAGACCAGCAGAATGGCTCATCTATAACTAAGGATATAAAGAAAAAAATACACCAAGGTGAATAGGAGGGGAAGAGAAGTGATCTAGTCAGGACCCACACCCATGAGGGAGACCCTGCACTGCTCCAGCTCCACCCCTGTCAAGGCAGTAGTCCTCATATGCCCCAGGAAAAGCCCTGGCCTGTGCCAGACTCCAGCTCTAGCCCCCCTGGCTCCAGCCTGCACCTACCAAGGCTGCACCCCCAGCATGCCCCAGAAGAAGCCCTGGCCTGTGATTGGCTCAGCTCTAGTCCCCACCCCTCACCAAGGCAGCAGCCCCCAACACACCTCAGGAGAAGCCCCAGTCCATACCAGGCTCCAACTCTAGCCCACCCCACCCCCCAGCTCCAGCCCGTGCCAGTGATAGCCCTGGTATGCCCCAGAAAAGGCCCCTCTCCATGCTTGCTTCATATCCAGCTCTCCCACCAAAGCCACTGGGCACACGGAGACTGCATAGGGAGACTCTCACAAAAGGACATACCTTCAAGATTGAGATAGGTAATTGTCTTGCCTAGTTTTATAAACACAAACAGAGAGTTGAACAAATTGAAAAGACAGAGAAATATGTCCCAAATGAAAGAACTACCCTAATGAAATGGAGATAAGTAGTTTACCTGATAAAGAGTTCAAAGCAATGGTCATTAAAATGCTCACCAGGGGCTTCCCTGGTGGCGCAGTGGTTGAGAGTCCACCTGCCGATGCAGGGGATGCGGGTTTGTGCCCCGGTTCGGGAGGATCCCACATGCCGCGGAGCGGCTGGGCTCGTGAGCCATGGCCGCTGGGCCTGTGCGTCCGGAGCCTGTGCTCCGCAAAGGAAGAGGCAGCAACAGTGAGAGGCCCGAGTACGGCAAAAAAAAAAACACAACAAAAAATGCTCACCAAACTCAATAAAAGAACAGAGGAACACAGTAAGAACTTCAACAAAGAATTAGAAAATATAAAAAAGAGCTGAAGAATACAATAACTGAAATGAAAATTGGAATCAAGAGCAGATTAGGTAATACAGAAGAATGCATAAGTGACCTGGAAGATAGAATAGTGGAAACCACCCAATCAGAACAACAAAAAAGAAAAAATACATTTTTAAAATGAGGATAGTTTAAGGGGACCTCTGAGACAACATCAAGCATACTAACATTCATATTATAGGTGTTCCAGAAGGAGAAGAGAGAAAGGGGTAGAAAACATATTTGATGAAATAATGGCTAAAAATTCCCCTAATCTGAAGAAGGAAAAAGATATTCAGGTCCAGGAATCTCAAAGAGTCCCAAACAAGATGAACCCAAAGAGATCTACACCAACATATCATAATCGAAATGGCAAAAGTTAAAGACAAAAAAATTTTCAAGGCAGCAAGAGAAAAACAAAGAGTCACATAAAAGGGAACTCTTATAAGACCATCAGCTAATTTTTCAGCAGAAACTTTGCAGTCTAGAAGGGAGTGATATGATAGATTTAAAATTCTGAAAGGGGAAAAACCCTACAACCTAGGTTACTCTACCAAGGAAGGTTATCATTCAGAATTGAAGAAAAAATAGTTTCCCAGATAAGCAAATGATCTTAAATGACACATTAGACTAAATGGACTTAATAGATAACTAGAAACCGTTTCATACAAAAAAACATCAGAATATACATTCTTTTCAACTTCACATGGAACATTCTCCAGGATAGGTCACAATGCTAGGTTATAAAACAAGTCTCAATAAATTTAAGAAGACTGAAATCATATCAAGCATCTTTTCTGACTACAATAGTATAAAGCTAGAAATCAATTATGGAAAACTGGAAATAGCACAAACGTGGAGACTAAACAATATGCTACTAAAAAACAAAGTGTTGATGAAGAAATAAAAGAGGAAATCAAAAAACACCTTGAGACAAATGAAAATAGAAACACAATGTTCCAAAATCTATGGGACGCATCACAAGCAATTCTAAGAGGGAAGTATATCACGATACTGGCCCACCTCAAGAAACAAGAAAAATCTCAAATGACGTATCTTTTCTAAAGGATATAGAAAAAGAAAAATGAATAAAGACCAAAGCTAGTATAGAAATGAAATACCAAAAGTCAGAGTGAACATAAACGAAGTAGAGACCAAAAAACAATAGAAAAGATCAATGAAACTAAGAGCTGTTTCTTTGAAAAGATAAACAAAATTGGAAAAACCTTTAGCCAGACTCATCAAGAAAAAAAGATGTGCTAAATAAATAAAATTAGAAAGAGGAGAAGTTACAACCAATATCACAGAAATACAATCATCAGAGAATACTATAAACAGTTATACATCAACAAATAGGACAACCTGGAAGAAATGGATAAGCTCCTAGAAACTTATACTCTTCCAGGACTAATTTAGGAGGAAATAGAAAAGCTGAACAGACTGATTTCTAGTAATGAAACTGAATCAGTACTAAAAAAATTCCAACAAACAAAAGTCCAGGATGAAATGGCTTCACAGGAGAATTCTACCAAATATTTAAAGAAGAGTTAATATCTATCCTTCTCAAACTATTCCAAAAAATTGAAGAGGAGAGAACACTTCCAAACACATTCTACAATGCCACATTACCCTGATACCAAACCAATCAAAGACACTACAAGAAATGAAAATTACTGGCCAATATCCCCCAAAAAATTAGATTCAAAAATCATCAACAAAATATTGTAAGCCAAATTAATTCAACAACACATTAAAAGGATCATATGTTATGATCAAGTATAATTTTTCCCAGGGATGCAAGGATGGTTTAATATCCATCAATCAATCAATCTGATATACCACATTAATAAAGCAAAGGATAAAAATCACATGATCATCTCAAAAGATGCAGAAAAAGCATTTGACAAAATTCAACAACCACTTATGATAAAAACTCTCAACAAAGTTGGTTTGGAGAGAACATACATTCACATAAAAAGGCCATATAGGAGACTTCCGGGAAGATGGCAGAAGAGTAAGACGCGGAGATCACGTTCCTCCCCACAGATACACCAGAAATACATCTACGCGTGGAACAACTCCTACAGAGCATCTACTGAACGCTGGCAGAAGACCTCAGACCTCCCAAAAGGCAAGAAACCCCCCACGTACCTGGGTAGGGCAAAAGAAAAAACTAAACAGAGACAAAAGGACAGGGACGGGTCCTGCACCAGCGGGAGAGAGCTGTGAAGGAGGAAAAGTGTCCACACACTAGGAAGCCCCTTCGCGGGTGGAGACTTCGGGAGGCGGAGTGGGGGAGCTTGGGAGCCGCGGAGGAGAGCACAGCAACAGGGGTGCGGAGGGCAAAGCGGACAGATTCCAGCGCAGAGGATCGGGCCGACCGGAACTCGCCAGCCGAGAGGCTTGTCTGCTCGCCCGCCGGGGTGGGCGGGGCTGGGAGCTGAGGCTCCGGCTTTTGTCGGAGCGCCAGGAGAGGACTGAGGTTGGCGGCATGAACACAGCCTGCAGGGCGTTAGTGCACCGCGGCTGGCCGGGAGAGAGTCCGGGGAGAAGTCTGGAACTGCCGAAGAGGCAAGAGAGTTTACGTCCCTCTTTGTTTCCTGGTGCACGAGGAGAGGGGATTAAGAACGCTGCTTGAGAGAGCTCCAGGGACGGGCGCGAGCCGCGGCTAAGAGTGCGGAGCCCAGAGACGGACATGAGACGCTAGGGCCGCTGCTGCCGCCACCGGGAGGCCTGTGTGCGAACACAGGTCACTAGCCACACGCCCTTCCGGGGAGCCTGTGCAGCCCGCCACTGCCGGGGTCCCGGGATCCAGGGACAACTCCCCCGGGAGAACGCACAGGCACGCCTCAGGCTGCAACGTCTAGCCGGCCTCTGCCGCCGCAGGCCCGCCCCACACTCTGTGCCCCTCCCTACCCCCGGGCCTGAGTGAGCCAGAGCCTCCGAATCAGCGGCTCCTTTAACCCCGTCCTGTCTGAGCAAAGAACAGACGCCCTCCGGCGACCTACACGCACAGGCGGGGCTAAATCCAAAGCTGAGCCCCTGGGAACTGTGAGAACAAAGAAGAGAAAGGGAAATCTCTCCCAGCAGCCTCAGAAGCAGCGGATTAAAGCTCCACAATCAACTTGATATACCCTGCATCTGTGGAATACCTGAATAGACAACGAATCATCCCAAATTAAGGAGCCCTGTGGATGAAAGGCCCTTGGTGCTGCAGCCAGGAGTCAGTGCTGTGCCTCTGAGGTGGGAGAGCCAACTTCAGGACACTGGTCCACAAGAGACCTCCCAGCTGCACATAATATCAAACAGCAAAAATCTCCGAGAGATCTCCATCTCAACGCCAGCACCCAGCTTCACTCAACGACCAGCAAGCTACAGTGCTGGACATCCTATGCCAAACAACTAGCAAGACAGGAACACAACCCCACCCATTAGCAGAGAGGCTGCCTAAAATCATAATAAGTCTACAGACACCCCAAAACACACCACCAGACGTGGACCTGCCCACCAGAAAGACAAGATCTAGCCTCATCCACCAGAACACAGGCACTAGTACCCTCCACCAGGAAGCCTACACAACCCACTGAACCAACCTTAGCCACTGGGGACAGACACAAAAAACAACAGGAACTACGAACCTTCAGCCTGCAAAAAAGGAGACCCCAAACACAGTAAGATAAGCAAAATGAAAAGACAGAAAAACACACCGCAGATGAAGGAGCAAGATAAAAACCCATCAGACCTAACAAATGAAGAGGAAATAGGCAGTCTACCTGAAAAAGAATTCAGAATAATGATAGTAAGGTTGATCCGAAATCTTGGAGATAGAATGGACAATAGAATGGACAAAATGCAAGAATCAGTTAACAAGGACCTAGAAGAACTAAAGATGAAACAAGCAACGATGAACAACACAATAAATGAAATTAAAAGTATTCTAGATGGGATCAATAGCAGAATAACTGAGGCAGAAGAACGGATAAGTGACCTGGAAGATAAAATAGTGGAAATAACTACTGCAGAGCAGAATAAAGAAAAAAGAATGAAAAGAACTGAGGACAGTCTCAGAGACCTCTGGGACAACATTAAACGTACCAACATTCGAATTATAGGGGTTCCAGAAGAAGAAGAGAAAAAGAAAGGGACTGAGAAAATATTTGAAGAGATTATAGTTGAAAACTTCCCTAATATGGGAAAGGAAATAGTTAATCAAGTCCAGGAAGCACAGAGAGTCCCATACAGGATAAATCCAAGGAGAAATACGCCAAGACACATATTAATCAAACTGTCAAAAATTAAATACAAAGAAAACATATTAAAAGCAGCAAGGGAAAAACAACAAATAACACACAAAGGAATCCCCATAAGGTTAACATCTGATCTTTCAGCAGAAACTCTGCAAGCCAGAAGGGAGTGGCAGGACATACTGAAAGTGTTGAAGGAGAAAAACCTGCAACCAAGATTACTCTACCCAGCAAGGATCTCATTCAGATTTGATGGAGAAATTAAAACCTTTACAGACAAGCAAAAGCTGAGAGAGTTCAGCACCACCAAACCAGCTCTACAACAACTGCTAAAGGAACTTCTCTAGGCAAGAAACACAAAAGAAGGAAAAGACCTACAATAACAAACCCAAAACAATTAAGAAAATGGGAATGGGAACACACATATCGATAATTACCTTAAATGTAAATGGACTAAATGCTCCCACCAAAAGACACAGATTGGCTGAATGGATACAAAAACAAGACCCATATATTTGCTGTCTACAAGAGACCCACTTCAGACCTAGAGACACATACAGACTGAAAGTAAGGGGATGGAAAAAGGTATTTCATGCAAATGGAAACCAAAAGAAAGCTGGAGTAGCAATTCTCATATCAGACAAAATAGACTTTAAAACAAAGACTATTAGAAGAGACAAAGAAGGACACTACATAATGATCAAGGGATCGATCCAAGAGGAAGATATAACAATTGTAAATATTTATGCACCCAACATAGGTGCACCTCAATACATAAGGCAAATACTGACAACCATAAAAGGGGAAATCGACAGTAACACATTCATAGTAGGGGACTTTAACACCCCACTTTCACCAATGGACAGATCATCCAAAATGAAAATAAATAAGGAAACACAAGCTTTAAATGATACATTAAATGAGATGGAGTTAATTGATATTTATAGGACATTCCATCCAAAAACAACAGAATACACATTTTTCTCAAGTGCTCATGGAACATTCTCCAGGATAGATCATATCTTGGGTCACAAATCAAGCCTTGGTAAATTTAAGAAAATTGAAATTGTATCAAGTATCTTTTCCGACCACAACGCTATGAGACTCGATATCAATCACAGGAGAAGATCTGTAAAAAATACAAACACAAGGAGGCTAAACAATACACTACTTAATAACGAAGAGATCACTGAAGAAATCAAAGGGGAAATCAAAAAATACCTAGAAACAAATGACAATGGAGATACGACGACTCAAAATCTATGGGATGCAGCAAAAGCAGTTCTAAGAGGGAAGTTTATAGCAATACAATCTTACCTTAAGAAACAGGAAACATCTCGAATAAACAACCTAACCTTGCACCTAAAGCAATTAGAGAAAGAAGAACAAAAAAACCCCAAAGTTAGCAGGAGGAAAGAAATCATAAAAATCAGATCAGAAATAAATGAAAAAGAAATGAAGGAAACGATAGCAAAGATCAATAAAACTAAAAGCTGGTTCTTAGAAAGGATAAACAAAATTGATAAACCATTAGCCAGACTCATCAAGAAAAAAAGGGAGAAGACTCAAATCAATAGAATTAGAAATGAAAAAGGAGAAGTAACAACTGACACTGCAGAAATACAAAAGATCATGAGAGATTACTACAAGCAACTCTATGCCAATAAAATGGACAACCTGGAAGAAATGGACAAATTCTTAGAAAGGCACAACCTGCCAAGACTGAATCAGGAAGAAATAGAAAATATGAACAGACCAATCACAAGCACTGAAACTGAAACTGTGATTCAAAATCTTCCAACAAGCAAAAGCCCAGGACCAGATGGCTTCACAGGCGAATTCTATCAAACATTTAGAGAAGAGCTATCACCTATCCTTCTCAGACTCTTCCAAAATATAGCAGAGGGAGGAACACTCCCCAACTCATTCTACGAGGCCACCATCACCCTGATACCAAAACCAGACAAGGATGTCACAAAGAAAGAAAACTACAGGCCAATATCACTGATGAACATAGATGCAAAGATCCTCAACAAAATACTAGCAAACAGAATCCAACAGCACATTAAACGGATCATACACCATGATCAAGTGGGGTTTATTCCAGGAATGCAAGGATTCTTCAATATACGCAAATCAATCAACGTGATACACCATATTAACAAATTGAAGGAGAAAAACCATATGATCATCTCAATAGATGCAGAGAAAGCTTTTGAAAAAATTCAACACCCATTTATGATAAAAACCCTGCAGAAAGTAGGCATAGAGGGAACTTTCCTCAACATAATAAAGGCCATATATGACAAACCCACAGCCAACATCGTCCTCAATGGTGAAAAACTGAAAGCATTTCCACTAAGATCAGGAACAAGACAAGGTTGCCCACTCTCACCACTCTTATTCAACATAGTTTTGGAAGTTTTAGCCACAGCAATCAGAGAAGAAAAGGAAATAAAAGGAATCCAAATCGGAAAAGAAGAAGTAAAGCTGTCACTGTTTGCAGATGACATGATACTATACATACAGAATCCTAAAGATGCTACCAGAAAACTACTAGAGCTAATCAATGAATTTGGTAAAGTAGCACGATAGAAAATTAATGCACAGAAATCTCTGGCATTCCTATACACTAAGGATGAAAAATCTGAAAGTGAAATCAAGAAAACACTCCCATTTACCATTGCAACAAAAAGAATAAAATACCTAGGAATCAACCTACCTAAGGAGACAAAAGACCTGTATGCAGAAAATTATAAGACACTGATGAAAGAAATTAAAAATGATACAAATAGATGGAGAGATATACCATGTTCTTGGATTGGAAGAATCAACATTGTGAAAATGACTCTACTACCCAAAGCAATCTACAGATTCAATGCAATCCCTATGAAACTACCACTGGCATTTTTCACAGAACTAGAACAAAAAATCTCACAATTTGTATGGAAACACAAAAGACCCCGAATAGCCAAAGCAATCTTGAGAACGAAAAATGGAGCTGGAGGAATCAGGCTTCCTGACTTCAGACTATACTACAAAGCTACAGTAATCAAGACAGTATGGTACTGGCACAAAAACAGAAATATAGATCAATGGAACAGGATAGAAAGCCCAGAGATAAACCCACGCACATATGGTCACCTTATCTTTGACAAAGGAGGCAGAAATATACAGTGGAGAAAGGACAGCCTATTCAATAAGTGGTGCTGGGAAAACTGGACAGCTACATGTAAAAGTATGAGATTAGATCACTCCCTAACACCATACACAAAAATAAGCTCAAAATGGATTAAAGACCTAAATGTAAGGCCAGAAACTATCAAACTCTTAGAGGAAAACATAGGCAGAACACTCTATGACATAAATCACAGCAAGATCCTTTTTGACCCACCTCCTAGAGAAATGGAAATAAAAACAAAAGTAAACAAATGGGACCTAATGAAACTTAAAAGCTTTTGCGCAGCAAAGGAAACCATAAAGAAGACCAAAAGACAACCCTCAGAATGGGAGAAAATATTTGCAAATGAAGCAACTGACAAAGGATTAATCTCCAAAATTTATAAGCAGCTCATGCAGCTTAATAACAAAAGAACAAACAACCCAATCCAAAAATGGGCAGAAGACCTAAATAGACATTTCTCCAAAGAAGATATACAGAGTGCCAACAAACACATGAAAGAATGCTCAACATCACTAATCATTAGAGAAATGCAAATCAAAACTACAATGAGATATCATCTCACACCAGTCAGAATGGCCATCATCAAAAAATCTAGAAACAATAAATGCTGGAGAGGGTGTGGAGAAAAGGGAACCCTCTTACACTGTTGGTGGGAATGTAAATTGATACAGCCACTGTGGAGAACAGTATGGAGGTTCCTTAAAAAGCTACAAATAGAACTACCATATGACCCAGCAATCCCACTACTGGGCATATACCCTGAGAAAACCATAATTCAAAAAGAGTCATGTACCAAAATGTTCATTGCAGCTCTATTTACAATAGCCCAGAGATGGAAACAACCTAAGTGTCCATCATCGGATGAATGGATAAAGAAGATGTGGCACATATATACAATGGAATATTACTCAGCCATAAAAAGAGACGAAATTGAGCTATTTGTAATGAGGTGGATAGACCTAGAGTCTGTCATACAGAGTGAAGTAAGTCAGAAAGAGAGAGACAAATACCGTATGCTAACACATATATATGGAATTTAAGAAAAAAAACATGTCATGAAAAACCTAGGGGTGAAACAGGAATAAAGACACAGACTTACTAGAGAATGGACTTGAGGCTATGGGGAGGGGGAAGGGTAAACGGTGACAAAGCAATAAAGAGGCATGGACATGTATACACTACCAAACGTAAGGTAGATAGCTAGTGGGAAGCAGCCGCATAGCACAGGGAGATCAGCTCGGTGCTTTGTGACCGCCTGGAGGGGTGGGATAGGGAGGGTGGGAGGGAGGGTGATGCAAGCAGGAAGAGATATGGGAACATATGTATATATATAACTGATTCATTTTGTTGTGAAGCTGAAACTAACATACCATTGTAAAGCAATTATGCTCCAATAAAGATGTTTAAAAAAAAAAAAAAAAGGCCATATATTACAAACCTACAGGTAACGTCATACTCAAGGGTGAAAAGCTGAAAGCTTTTCCTGTAAGATCAGGAACAAGACAAGGATGCCACTCTTGCGACTTCTATTTAACATAGTATTGGAAATCTTAGCTACAGCAATCAGACAAGAAAAAAAAAAAAAAAAGGCAACCCAAATTAGAAGAAAAGAATCCAAATTGTTGCTATTTGCAGATGACATGATACCATACATAAAAAACCCACAAAATCTCCACCAAAAAGCTATTAGAATAAACAAATTCAATAAATTTGCAGGATACAGAGTCAATGTACAAAAAATCAGTTGGGTTTCTGTACATTAATAAAAAATATCAGAAAGAGAAATTAAGAAACGTCTTATTTATAATTAAATAAAAAAGAATGAAATATGTAGGAATAAATCTAACCAAGGACATGAAAGACCTGTACTTTGAAAACTGTAAGACACTGATAAAAGAAATTGAAAACAATACAAATAAATGGAAAGCTATTCTGTGTACATGGATTGGAAAAAGTTAACATTGTTAAAACGTCCATACTACCCAAAGCAATCTACAGATCCAATGCAACCTCTATCAAAATACCCATGACATTTTTCACAGAACTAGAACAAATAATTCTAAAGTTTGTGTGGAAACACAAATTATTGATGATTAGTGATTTTTTTTGGCCAAATAGCCAAAAAAATCTTCAGAAAGAAGAAAGCTAGAGTTATCATGCTCCCTGACTTCAAACTACACTACAAAGCTATAGTAATCAAAATAGTATGGTACTGGCACAAAGCTCAGACACATAGATCACTGGAACCGAATAGAGCACCCAGAAATAAACCCATGCACTTATGGTCAATTAATCTACGACAAAGGAGGCAAAAATATACAGTGGAAAAAAGACAGTCTCCTTAATAAGTGGTGTTGTGAAAACTAGACAGCTATATGTAAAAGAATAAAACTAGAATATTTTATCATACCATATACAAAAATAAACTCACAACAAGTTAAAGACTTAAATGTACGAACTGAAATCATAAAATTCCTGGAAGAAAATATAGGTAGTATGCTCTTTGATATAAGTCTTAACAATACTTTTTTGATCTGTCTCCTCAGGCAAGGGCAACAAAAGCAAAAATAAACAAATGAGACCTAATCAAATTTTAAAACTTTTACACAGGGAAGGAACCCATCAGTAAAACTGAAAGGTGACCTACTGAAAGGTAGAAGATATTTGTAAATGATATAATACCTGGTAAGGGTTTAATATCCAAAACATATAAAGAACTCATACAACTCAATATGAAACAAACAAACAAAAAAAGATCTGATTTTTAAAAATGGGCAGAGGCCTGAGTAGACATTTTCCCAAATAAGACATACAGATGACCAATAGGCACATGAAAAGATGTTCAACATCACTAATCATCAGGGAAATGCAAATCAATGCAACTGCAGTGAGATATCACCTCACACCTGTCAGAATCACTGTTATCAAAAAGACAACAAATAACAAGTGTCGGTGAGGATGTGGAGAAAAGGGAATCCTTGTGCACTGTTGGTGGGAATTTAAATTGGTGCAGTCACTATGGAAAACATGATGGAGGTTCCTCAAAAATTAAAAATAGAACTACCATATGATCCAGGAATTTGACTCCTGCGTATTTATCTGAAGAAAAAAAACACACTAATTCAAAAAGATATATGCACCCCAATGTTCATAGCTCATAGAACAATTATTTACAATAGCCAAGATATGTAGGCAACCAAGTGCCCATTGACAGCTGAATGGATAAAGAAGATTTGAGTTACACAGACACACAAAGTAGAATATTACCAAGCCATAAATAAAGAATAAAATCTTGCTATTGTGATAACATGGATGGACCTGGAGGGTATTATAATTAGTAAAATAAGTAGAGAAATAAAGACGAATGCTGTATGTTTTCACTTATATGTGGAATCTAAAAAACAAACATAATAAAACAGAAACAGACTCACAGATACAGAGAACAAACTAGTGGTTACCAGAAGGGAGAGGGATGGGAAGAGAAGCGAAATAGTTAAAGATGATTCAGAGATACAAATTTTCAGTTACAAAATAAATAAGTCACAAAGATGTAATGTCCAGCACAAGGAATATAGTCAATATTTTATAATAACTTTGTATGGTGTGTAATCTATAAAAATATCACTATGTTTTATACCCCAAACTAATATTATTGTAAGTCAACTATACTTCAATAAATTTAAATATTAAAAATAGAAACTCAGGGGAAGAGAAGGCCAAAAAGGAAAGCTAACCTCACTTTCACCACATAATAGAGATTTACAGAAAAAATTTGCTTTGCTTCTAGTGAAGTATAAAAGAATATTGATAATTTTCCTCAGAATTAGATAAATGGTGCCAAATTAATTTTTCTTCTCCTTAAACTCTTCTTAAACAGTAGCCTATAGATATAGAGACTGGTGAGAGTTTGGGTTTGTTCAAATAAATGAGAGGAAGGAGTAGAGGTGCTGATAAAGATTAATGGGCTAATACCACTTAAGAAGACTAAACAGAAAGAGACTAAACAGAAGCAATACTAATTTCTGTTGGTTGAAAAACTGGCAAGAATCAGAGGTTGTGACCTGCTCGGAAACAAGTATCCTTTCCTTCTCCTCTGATCTTCTAAAGTCCAATGCAAGTAGAAAATTCTATGTAGAAGAACCATAGAGAAATACAGCAATGTTCATGGATGTATTTTCTGCTTTCCATTTCACAATTGTTTTCCTTCAACTCATAAACACCTTGCAAGGTAAGAATTACTTCCATTTTACCAACCAGGAACCAGCGCTCAGAAGTAAAAATGACTGTGTGAGGTAACAGAGCCAGTAATATTAGATCTGGGACTCCAGTCCTGGTCTTCTAACTGCTGCAAATGCATTTCCTTCCTTTGTGTTCTTCTCTTAACCTGTAAATCAAACCCCATTCCCTCCCAATCTCTGACAGCACAGGTAGACAGAAAGCCTTGTGGAGCCTACCTTTCATTGTCCATCTCCCTGTCCATGTTTGCTTCAGCAATGTGTTTTCAATAGCACATTGATAAGATGAACTTGATCCTGTAATATTTACTCTACTGTTAATATAAAAAGGACCCAAAGATCCGATTTCTTCCTTATTGTTTTCAGAGATTGGTGTATTATCCACTTCCCATGTGATAATTGGATAAGGATAAACACTTAACACATTGCATATTAAGAAGCTGTTTGTGGTGTTCTTTTCATACTTCATCACAGGTGTGACAAAAGCTATGTAGGAGAAAGAAGGGCACGTGAGGAACTGTCATTAGCTTCTTTTTAGCCCATCTGCGCAGAACACATTATTTTAATACCCATGAAATGAAAAGCTAAGCTTTGCGAGCAAAACTTGGCAGTTTCTGAAAGGAAAAACAGCAAAAACTCTGTAGAACCTTAAGATATAGTCTGGTGATCTACAAGGAAAAAAGAGCATGTATGGATACATAGCAACTAGAAAGCTCAATTCTCCAGAAAGAATTCTAGAAAAAAATCTAATGGCCTCACTGAGCAGTCAAAATGTGGGTGTCAAAGCTGATAAACTAGAGCTCACGCAGCAGTTTGTACTCTTCAGGTACTGACTCAGAGCCTTTTTGATTCTTTGTTTACCCATAATTCTTAGATTTCTGAGTCAAGGTCTGAAGCAGATAAATGGAACAGAGGGAGAAAGAACATGAGCTAGATAAAACAACCCATTAGAAAATGCCCCTCCCAATAAATAAATGATTAGATAAATGAAGTTAATACAAACAGGAGGAAAGCATATAGTATTACAATTAACTTCATTTAGAAAACAGAAAAATGTAATTTAAATCAATTCAATATTTTTAACCTATCATATTGGCAGAATGTCTTAAGATGGGTAATATTAGGTGTTGATAAGACTTAAGGGGAAAATGTATACTCTTATGCTGCTGGTATAAATGCCATATTAAAATTTTACTTCTGATACTTTTGTTTCAGACCATTTCCCAGTATTAAATATAAGGATGTTCATCAAAACATTTTTTGTAACGTAAAACACTAGAAATACCTAAATACTTACTAATGGAGGAACGGGTGCATCAATTATAGCATGTCTAAACTATGAGACACTATGCATTAAAAATAATGAGGTAGTTTGTATGTATTATCTTGGAAGGAAGCCCATAGCATATTAAATTAAGAAGAAGGCATTACAGAAAACATGGAATGGTATCATTGTCATGTTTTGTAAAATGGTATATGTACACTTACCTCCCACTTTTAGTACCACTTTGTTTATGATTTTTCCAAGTGATGTTCCCACGTAGCATATGTAAGTTCCTTCATCCTGAAGCTTTAATCTTTTGAAAGATAGGGAGGCATTCCCATTGTGAATTTCATCAAGGAAGAGGGATGTCCTATTTACATATCTGGGATCTTGCTTTTCCAACTGGTCACTGTTTTTGTAGTATGAGTAAACATAGTTATCTTGATTCTTCCAGTGAACTACAACATCGGGCCCACTCTCAAATGAGCAAGGGAGAATTACATCTTCATCAAGTCTTCCAATGACTATTTGCTCACTCATAGGAACATGACTTATGGAAGCTAAAAAGAACGTATCTAAAAACAAGAGCAGTTATGAAGAGAATTAGTGATGGGTGCTTATCAAGTGTTATACCAGGACTACCTA
The DNA here is from genome assembly GCF_937001465.1 of Orcinus orca. NCBI lineage: Eukaryota > Metazoa > Chordata > Mammalia > Artiodactyla > Delphinidae > Orcinus > Orcinus orca. Next base: position 94,117,709 of record NC_064563.1, read on the forward strand.
GAAGAACTATGCTAGGTCAGCAGCCTGATCATTAACAGACCACATCATCTATCAAGAACACTTGCTAGTCTAATTACTAGAAACAAGCCATGAAGCTCTATGTTTGAGTGTCTGAAATTTCAATCGAGTATCTGTTGTATTCAATGTAACCATGAGAATTGACAACAGCATAAAGCATAGAAACTTTGTTCCATGCTTGATCAATAGTCTCATCTCTCCTCTGATCCTGGCCTGCTACAGTTGCTGGAAATTATGTATGTTATATAAATTAAAGATTCCTGTTGATTTTTATTTCCTGAACACATTTATTTTTAACACCTACTATAACAATAACAAATTAGTTTATCCAGCTAGCTGAGCTAGCAGGCCCTAAAAGAATAGAATAAACTTAACTTGGCTGGGTTAGGAAATATTTGGAGCATGTAGAAGACAATGCTGCATTAAGGGGTCTGTTGGGAATATGTAGACATTAGTTTCAAGAAAGGGTGCACATAAGAGGAGGAGTCCAAAAGGGGAAATGAAGTGATTCATTTATTTTGGCTTTAAGACAACTCTCAGGATATACTATGAGTCCATCAAAATATAGTTAAGGAATATTATTCTGGATATAAATGTAGAGGTCCAATCCTCCTAATATATATGTTTGTATATGTGTGTGTGTGTGTGTGTGTGTGTGTATATATATATATATATATTTTTACTGTCAACTTCAGAAGGTGATTTTAAAAAGCAAATGGACTCATCACAATCAGGTTTTTGCAAAGCAAATCTACTTACCCATTTCATAATCACTGAAGGCAGTATCCAGATTTTTTAACCAATTCACAAAACATTTTAGTAGATCATATGCCCTATCTATGAATTCTGTGATATTTGCACTGGAAAGGACCTTATCTTACGGACAATGGACTAAACTCCTTTGACCTTGCTCAAAGCTACCCTAGATGGGATAATCGGGTGTTCATATGGCCTTGTCACAAAGTCTTTTTCCTCTGCCCCCTCCTCTGAGGCTCTTTCCACTCTATGTCCCACTTTGCCTTAGAGAGATTTAGTCTATCTCTGTACCAAGTGCTAGAGGAATGTGGCATCAAGCTGAGAAGAAAGACATGGAAAGGTGGGAAAGAAAAGGAGTGTTTTTGTCGACCTCCCTAATTGCTCTACTAAAAACCTCTAATATTTCATTGGATAATTTAAAATGCCTGCCACAGGGCCTAGCAAAGCTGATAACGCCTTTTGTCAAGTGTCAAGTAAGTACCAAGCTTACACTTAAAAAAAAAAAACCAAATCAACCAATCAATCAAACTTGCCTTTCTAGTGATTCTATATTTGGTAGCAGATAACAGATTAGAAAGAACCTTACAGTAGATAGAAGAAAAGTTAGAAAAGTTGATAAGCTATGGCTACAGAGGAAACAGCTCCCTTGCCTTGTGGCTCATGTTCCTATCTAATGATACAAACAACTGACACTTGGGTGTATTATAAAGATGCTTACCTTGAGATCCACATAGAGATGGTATAAGAATGAAGAAGAAAGACAGAGCTGCCTGTGCCTTCATGTCATGTGGAGGTCGTATTAGTTATACTATCAAAGAGAAGCAAAATATACAAGTTACAGATTTTAAGTACAAACAGGAATTGGAAAAGAAAGAATTAAAGTGTCTGCCTATAGGAGATTCATTAAATTAACTATGGTACATTCACACAAATAATTCTTCTGCAACCATTAAAGATAATACTGTAAAATATGGGTCAATGGCATCAAAAGAAGCTCTTAATGTTACAGGAGAAAAATCAGATTACAATGCTACTTTTAAGAAGCATAGTCCCTTTTTAAAAGCACACACATTTCTGCACATAGGAGGCTGACATGACATATCACTAAATTTACAGAAGGATGTTAACTCTGAAGAACAGGTTTCACATCTAAAGCAGTACCTATTACATAATAGGTTTTGAAAAATGGCTGTTGAATGAATAAAGATTTGGTATACGTTAAATAGTGGTTCTCTGGATAATAGTTTTTGTCGGTTATTTTTAAAGCTTTCTACAGTGGACATGTATTGCTTTTCTAGGAAATATACTAAAAATAAATTCATTAAATATTAAATGCCGAGGCTTCCGGGAAGATGGCGGAAGAGTAAGACGCGGAGATCACCTTCCTCCCCACAGATACACCAGAAATACATCTACACGTGAAACAACTCCTACAGAACACCTACTGAACGCAGGCAGAAGACCTCAGACCTCCCAAAAGGCAAGAAAACCCCCACGTACCTGGGTAGGGCAAAAGAAAAAAGAATAAACAGAGACAAAAGGATAGGGACAGGACCTGCACCAGTGGGAGAGAGCTGTGAAGAAGGAAAGGTTTCCACACACTAGGAAGCCCCTTCGTGGGCGGAGACTGCAGGTGGCGGAGGGGGAAAGCTTTGGCGCCGCGGAGGAGTGCACAGCAACAGGGGTGCGGAGGGCAAAGCGGGGGGATTCCCGCACAGAGGATCAGGGCCGACCAGGACTCACCAGCCCGAGAGGCTTGTCTGCTCACCCGCCGGGGTGGGCGGGGCTGGGAGCTGAGGCTTGGGCTTCGGTCGGATCCCAGGGAGAGGACTGGGGTTGGCAGCATGAACACAGCCTGCAGGGGTTAGTGCGCCACGGCTAGCCGGGAGGGAGTCCGGGGAAAAGTCTGGACCTGCCGAAGAGGCAAGAGACTTTTTCTTCCCTCTTTGTTTCCTGGTGCGCGAGGAGAGGGGATTAAGAGCGCTGCTTAAAGGAGCTCCAGAGATGGGAGCGAGCCGGAGCTAAAAGCGCAGACCCCAGAGACGGGAATGAGATGCTAAGGCTGCTGCTGCTGCCACCAGGAAGACTGCGTGTGAGCACAGGTCACTATCCACACCTCCCTTCCGGGGAACCTGTGCAGCCCGCCACTGCCAGGGTCCCGGGACCCAGGGACAACTTCCCCGGGAGAACGCACGGCGCACCTCAGGCTGGTGCAACGTCACGCTGGCCTCTGCCGCCGCAGGCTCGCCCCACACTCCGTGCCCCTCCCTCCCCGGGCCTGAGTGAGCCAGAGCCCCCGAATCAGCTGCTCCTTTAACCCCGTCCTGTCTGAGCGAAGAACAGACGCCCTCCTGCGGCCTACACGCAGAGGCGGGGCCAAATCCAAAGCTGAGCCCCTGGGAGCTGTGAGAACAAAGAAGAGAAAGGGAAATCTCTCCCAGCAGCCTCAGAAGCAGCGGATTAAAGCTCCACAATCAACTTGATGTACCCTGCATCTGTGGAATACATGAATAGACAACGAATCATCCCAAATTGAGGAGGTGGACTTTGAGAGCAAGATTTATGATTTTTTCCCCTTTTCCTCTTTGTGAGTGTGTATGTGTATGCTTCTGTGTGAGATTTTGTCTGTATAGCATTGCTTTCACCATTTGCCCTAGGGTTCTATCCGTCCTTTGTTTTTTCTTTTATCTTTAAAAATGTTTTTTCTTAATATTATTTTATTTTAATAACTTTATTATATTTTATCGTACTTTATTTTACTTTATCTTCTTTCCTTCTTTCTTTTTTCCGTCCTTCCCTCCTTCCCTCCTTCCTTCCTCCCTCCCTCCCACCCTCCCTCCCTCTTTTCTTTCTTTCTTTCTTTCTTTCTTTCTTCCTTCCTTCCTTCCTTCCTTCCTTCCTTCCTTCCTTCCTTCTTCTACTAATTCTTTCTTTCTACTATTTCTCCCTTTTATTCTGAGCCATGTGGATGAAAGGCTCTTGGTGCTGCAGCCAGGAGTCAGTGCTGTGCCTCTGAGGTGGGAGAGCCAACTTCAGGACACTGGTCCACAAGAGACCTCCCAGCTGCACATAATATCAAACGGCGAAAATCTCCCAGAGATCTCCATCTCAACACCAGCACCCAGCTTCACTCAATGACCAGCAAGCTACAGTGCTGAACATCCTATGCCAAACAACTAGCAAAACAGGAACACAACCCCACCCATTAGCAGAGAGGCTGCCTAAAATCATAGTAAGGCCACAGACACCCCAAAACACACCACCAGACGTGGACCTGCCCACCAGAAAGACAAGATCCAGCCTCATCCACCAGAACACAGGCACTAGTTGCCTCCAACAGGAAACCTACACAACCCACTGAACCAACTTTAGCCACTGGGGACAGACACCAAAAACAATGGGAACTACGAACCTGCAGCCTGCAAAAAGGAGACCCCAAACACAGTAAGATAAGCAAAATTAGAAGACAGAAAAATACACCACAGATGAAGGAGCAAGATAAAAACCCACCAGACCTAACAAATGAAGAGGAAATAGGCAGTCTACCTGAAAAATAATTCAGAATAATGATAGTAAAGAGGATCCAAAATCTTGGAAATACAATGGACAAAATGCAAGAAACATTTAACAAGGACCTAGAAGAACTAAAGATGAAACAAACAACGATGAACAACACAATAAATGAAATTAAAAATACTCTAGATGGGATCAATAGCAGAAAAACTGAGGCAGAAGAACGGAGAAGTGACCTGGAAGATAAAATAGTGGAAATAACTACTGCAGAGCAGAATAAAGAAAAAAGAATGAAAAGAACTGAGGACAGTCTCAGAGACCTCTGGGACAACATTAAACACAACAACATACAAATTATAGGGGTTCCAGAAGAAGAAGAGAAAAAGAAAGGGACTGAGAAAATATTTGAAGAGATTATAGTTGAAAACTTCCCTAATATGGGAAAGGAAATAGTTAATCAAGTCCAGGAAGCACAGAGAGTCCCATACAGGATAAATCCAAGGAGAAACATGCCAAGACACATATTAAGCAAACTGTCAAGAATTAAATACAAAGAAAACATATTAAAAGCAGCAAGGGAAAAACAACAAATAACACACAAGGGAATTCCCATAAGGTTAACATCTGATCTTTCAGCAGAAACTCTGCAAGCCAGAAGGGACTGGCAGGACATATTTAAAGTGATGAAGGAGAAAAACCTGCAACCAAGATTACCCAGCAAGGATCTCATTCAGATTTTTTTTTTTTTTTTTTTTTTTGTTTCTTGAGGTAGGCTTGTATTGCTATCAACTTCCCTTTTAGAACTGCTTTTGCTGCGTCCCATAGGTTTTGGATTGTTGTGTTTTCATTGTCATTTGTCTCTAGGTATTTTTTGATTTCCTCAATGATCTCTTGGTTATTTAGTAATGTATTTTTTAGCCTCTGTGAGTGTGCGTTTTTTACGTTTTTTTCCCCTGTAATTGATTTCTAATCTCATAGCGTTGTGATCAGAAAAGATACTTGATATGATTTCAGTTTTCCTATATTTACTGAGGCTTGATTTGTGACCCAAGATGTGATCTATCCTGGAGAATGTTCCGCGTGCACTTGAGAAGAAAGTGTGATCTGCTCTTTTAGGATGGAATGTCCTATAAATATCAATTAAATCTATCTGGTCTGTTTTGTCATTTACAGCTTGTGTTTCCTTATTAATTTTCTGTTTGGGTGATCTGTCCATTGGTGGAAGTGAGGTGTTAAAGTCCCCCACTGTTATTGTGTTACTGTCAATTTTCTCTTTTATAGCTGTTAGCAGCTGCCTTACATATTGAGGTGCTCCTATGTTGGGTGCATATATATTTATAATTTTTATATCTTCTTCTTGGATTCATCCCTTGATCATTGTGTCGTGTCCTTCCTTGTCTCTTGTAACATTCTTTATTTTAAAGTCTATTTTATCTGATATGAGTAATGCTACTGCAGCTTTCTTTTGATTTTCATTTACATGGAATATCTTTTTCCATCTCCTCACTTTCAGTCTGTATGTGTCCCTAGGTCTGAAGTGGATCTCTTGTAGACAGCATATAGATGGGTCTTGTTTTTGTATCCATTCCGCGAGCCTGTGTCTTTTGGTTGGAGCATTTAATCCATTCATGTTTAAGGTAATTATCGATATGTATGTTCCTATTACCATTATCTTAATTGTTTTGGGTTTGTTTTTGTAGGTCCTTTTCTTCTCTTGTGTTTCCCACTTAGAGAAGTTCCTTTAGCATCTGTTGTAGAGCTGGTTTGGTGGTGCTGAATTCTCTTAGCTTTTCTTGTCTGTAAAGCTTTTGATTTCTCCATCGAATCTGAATGAGATCCTTGCAGGGTAGAATAATCTTGGTTGTAGGTTCTTCACTTTCATCACTTTGAATATGTCATGCCACTTCCTTCTGGCTTGTAGAGTTTCTGCTGAGAAATCAGCTGTTAACCTTATGGAAGCTCCCTTGTATGTTGTTTGTCATTTTTCTCTTGCTGCTTTCAATAATTTTTCTTTGTCTTTAATTTTTGCCAATTTGATTACTATGTGTCTCGGTGTGTTTCTCCTTGGGTTTGTCCTGTATGGGACTCTCTGCGCTTCTTGGACTTCGGTGTCTATTTCCTTTCCCATGTTAGGGAAGTTTTTGACTATAATCTCTTCAAATATTTTCTCACGTCCTCTCTCTCTCTCTTCTCCTTCTGGGACCCCTGTAATGCAAATGTTTTTGCATTTAATGTTGTCCCAGAGGTCTTTTAGGCTGTCTTCATTTCTTTTCATTCTTTTTTCTTTATTCTGTTCTGCTGCAGTGAATTCCACCATTCTGTCTTCCAGGTCACTTATCTGTTCATCTGCCTCAGTTATTCTGCTATTGGTTCCTTCTAGTGTATTTTTCATCTCAGTTATTGTACTGTTCGTCTCTGTTTGTTTGTTCTTTAATTCTTCTAGGTCTTTGTTAAACATTCCTTGCATCTTCTCGATCTTTGCCTCCATTCTTTTTCCAAGGTCCTGGATCATCTTCACTATCATTATTCTGAATTCTTTTTCTGGTAGGTTGCCTATCTCCACTTCATTTAGTTGTTTTTCTGGGGTTTTATCTTGTTCCTTCATCTGGTACGTAGCCCTCTGCCTTTTCATCTTATCTGTCTTTCTGTGAATGTGGTTTTTGTTCCACAGGCTGCAGGATTGTAGTTCTTGCTTCTGCTGTCTGCCCTCTCTCATTCAGATTTAATGGAGAAATTAAAACGTTTACAGACCAGCAAAAGCTGAGAGAGTTCAGCACCACCAAACCAGCTTTACAACAAATGCTAAAGGAACTTCTCTAGGCAAGAAACACAAGAGAAGGAAAAGACCTACAATAACAAACCCCAAACAATTAAGAAAATGGGAATAGGAACATACCTATCGATAATTACCTTAAATGTAAATGGACTAAATGCTCCCACCAAAAGACACAGATTGGCTCAATGGATACAAAAACAAGACCCATATATTTGCTGTCTACAAGAGACCCACTTCAGACCTAGAGACACATACAGACTGAAAGTAAGGGGATGGAAAAAGATATTTCATGCAAATGGAAACCAAAAGAAAGCTGGAGTAGCAATTCTCATATCAGACAAAATAGACTTTAAAATAAAGACTATTAGAAGAGACAAAGAAGGACACTACATAATGATCAAGGGATCGATCCAAGAAGAAGATATAACAATTGTAAATATTTATGCACCCAACATAGGAGCACCTCAATACATAAGGCAAATACTAACAGCTGTTAAAGGGGAAATCGACAGTAACACATTCATAGTAGGGGACTTTAACACCCCACTTTCACTAATGGACAGATCATCCAAAATGAAAATAAATAAGGAAACACAAGCTTTAAATGATACGTTAAACAAGATGGACTTAATTGATATTTATAGGACATTCCATCCAAAAACAACAGAATACAGATTTTTCTCAAGTGCTCATGGAACATTCTCCAGGATGGACCATATCTTGGGTCACAAGTCAAGCCTTGGTAAATTTAAGAAAACTGAAATTGTTTCAAGTATCTTTTCCGACCACAGTGCCATGAGACTAGATATCAATTACAGGAAAAGATCTGTAAAAAATACAAACACATGGAGGCTAAACAATACACTACTTAATAACGAAGTGATCACTGAAGAAATCAAAGAGGAAATAAGGAAACATCTCGAATAAACAACCTAACCTTGCACCTAAAGCAATTAGAGAAAGAAGAACAAAAAAAAAAAAAAACGAAAGTTAGCAGAAGGAAAGAAATCATAAATATCATATCAGAAATAAATGAAAAAGAAATGAAGGAAACGATAGCAAAGATCAATAAAACTAACAGCTGGTTCTTTGAGAAGATAAACAAAATTGATAAACCATTAGCCAGACTCATCAAGAAAAAAAGGAAGAAGGCTCAAATCAACAGAATTAGAAATGAAAAAGGAGAAGTAACAACTGACACTGCAGAAATACAAAAGATCATGAGAGATTACTACAAGCATCTATATGCCAATAAAATGGACAACCTGGAAGAAATGGACAAATTGTTAGAAAGGCACAACCTGCCAGGACTGAATCAGGAAGAAATAGAAAATATGAACAGACTAATCACAAGCACTGAAATTGAAACTGTGATTAAAAATCTTCCAACAAATGAAAGCCCAGGACCAGATGGCTTTACAGGAGAAGTCTATCAAACATTTAGAGAAGAGCTAACACCTATCGTTCTCAAACTCTTCCAAAATATAGCAGAGGGAGGAACACTCCCAAACTCATTCTACGAGGCCACCATCACCTTGATACCAAAACCAGACAAGGATGTCACAAAGAAAGAGAACTACAAGCCAATATCACTGATGAACATGGATGCAAAAATCCTCAACAAAATACTAGCAAACAGAATCCAACAGCACATTAAAGGTATCATACACCATGATCAAGTGGGGTTTATTCCAGGAATGCAAAGATTCTTCAATATACACAAAACAATCAATGTGATAAACCATATTAACAAATTGAAGGAGAAAAACCATATGATCATCTCAATAGATGCAGAGAAAGCTTTTGAAAAAATTCAACACCCATTTATGATAAAAACCCTGCATAAAGTAGGTATAAAGGAAACTTTCCTCAACATAATGAAGGCCATATATGACCAACCCACAGGCAACATTGTCCTCAGTGGTGAAAAACTGAAAGCCTTCCCACTAAGATTGGGAACAAGAAAAAGTTGCCCACTATCACCACTCTTATTCAACATAGTTTTGGAAGTTTTAGCCACAGCAATCAGAGAAGAAAGGAAATAAAAGGAATCCAAATCAGAAAAGAAGAAGTAAAGCTGTCACTGTTTTCAGATGACATGATCCTATACATAGAGAATCCCAAAGATGCTACCAGAAAACTACTAGAGCTAATCAATGAATTTGGTAAAGTAGCAGGATACAAAATTAATGCACAGAAATCTCTGGCATTCCTATACACTAATGATGAAAAATCTGAAAGTGAAATCAAGAAAACACTCCCATTTACCACTGCAACATAAAGAATAAAATATCTAGGAATAAACCTACCTAAGGAGACATAAGACCTGTATACAGAAAATTATAAGACAGTGATGAAAGGAATTAAAGATGACAGAAATAGATGGAGAGATATACCATGTTCTTGGATTGGAAGAATCAACATTGTGAAAATGATTACTACCCAAAGCAATCTACAGATTCAATGCAATCCCCATCAAACTACCACGGGTATTTTTCACAGAACGATAACAAAAAATTCCACAATTTGAATGTAAACACAAAAGACCCCGAATAGCCAAAGCAATCTTGAGCACGAAAAACGGAGCTGGAGGAATCAGGCTCCCTGACTTCAGACTATACTACAAAGGTACAGTAAGCAAGACAGTATGGTACAGGCACAAAAACAGAAAGATAGATCAATGGAACAGGATAGAAAGTCCAGAGATAAACCCACACACATATGGGCACTTTATCTTTGATAAAGGAGGCAGGAATGTACAGTGGAGAAAGGACAGCCTCTTCAATAAGCGGTGCTGGGAAAACTGGACAGCTACATGTAAAATTATATTAGGTCACTCCCTAACACCATACACAAAAATAAGCTCAAAGTGGATTAAAGACCTAAATGTAAGGCCAGAAACTATCAAACTCTTAGAGGAAAACATAGGCAGGACACTCTATGACATAAATCACAGCAAGATCCTTTTTGACCCACCTGCTAATGAAATGGAAATACAATCAAAAACAAACAAATGGGACCTAATGAAACTTCAAAGCTTTTGCCCAGCCAAGGAAACCATAAACAAGACCAAAAGACAACCATCAGAATGGGAGAAAATATTTGCAAATGAAGCAACTGACAAAGGATTAATCTCCAAAATTTATAAGCAGCTCATGCAACTCAATAAGAAAAAAACAAACAACCCAATCCAAAAATGGGCCGAAGACCTAAATAGACATTTCTCCAAAGAAGATATACAGATGGCCAACAAACACATGAAAGAATGCTCAATTTCATTAATCATTAGAGAAATGCAAATCAAAACTACAATGATATATCATCTCACACCGGTCAGAATGGCCATCATCAAAAAATCTAGAAACAGTAAATGCTGGAGAGGGTGTGGAGAAAAGGGAACCCTGTTGCACTGTTGGTGGGAATGTAAATTGATACAGCCACTGTGGAGAACAGTATGGAGGTTCCTTAAAAAACTACAAATAGAACTACCATACGACCCAGCAATCCCACTACTGGGCATATATCCTGAGACAACCATAATTCAAAAACAGTCATGTACCAAAATGTTCATTGCAGCTCTATTTACAGTGGCCCGGAGATGGAAACAATCTAAGTGCCCATTATCGGATGAATGGACAAAGAAGATGTGGCACAATATACAATGGAATATTACTCAGCCATAAAAAGAAATGAAATTGAGCTATTTGTAATGAGGTGGATAGACCCAGAGTCTGTCATACAGAGTGAAGTAAGTCAGAAAGAGAAAGACAAATACCGTATGCTAACACATATATATGGAATTTAAGAAAAAAAAAAAGTCATGAAAAACCTAGGGGTAAGACAGGAATAAAGACACAGACCTACTAGAGAATGGACTTGAGGATATGGGGAGGGGGAAGGGTAAGCTGTGACAAAGCGAGAGAGGCGTGGACATGTATAGACTACCAAACGTAAGGTAGATAGCTAGTGGGAAGCAGCCGCATAGCACAGGGAGATCAGCTCGGTGCTTTGTCACTGCCTGGAGGGGTGGGATAGGGAGTGTGGGAGGGAGGGAGACACAAGAGGGAAGAGATATGGGAACATATGTATGTGTATAACTGATTCACTTTGTTATGAAGCAGAAACTAACACACCACTGTAAAGCAATTATACTCCATTAAAGATGTAAAAAAAAATTAAATGCCAATGGTGTTAACTATGGTGTTATTTATAATCACACATTAAAAAAACAAAACCTGAAAACATATTCTTAAGTCCAATAATTGTGCAAATTATGAAGCAGCCATTAAAATCATGGTTTACAAACAGTACTTTGAAAACTAAAAAAAGTGAGAAAATATAGATGGCAAAATGCATACACACATGGTATAAATTCAAGTAAGTAAATAGAACTGATTTTCTCTAGTGATGGGATTATAGATAATTTTTAAAACCTCTAAAAGAAAATTTTGAAGAAATCATTTGGGAGCTCTACTATTACAAAGTTGTACTCAATCTGTTGTAGGATATGAGATGCAAGAATGATTAAAACTATTCTAAAAAATAAAGTTAGATTCCTTCATAATATCCTATCAAAATGAAACCTGGTAAATTAATAATTTATAGTTTCATTTTTATATTTTAAATACTAAAATAAAATAAATGAATATACAGCCTTGGAAAAGGGCCTTTTTAACATGGCTATACTTTTCTATATCAGATATGTCTACATAAAAATGGGAAAAGCAGGGAATTCCCTGGCAGTCTAGTGGTTGGGACTCCGTGCTTTCACTGCCAAGGCACAGGTTTGATCCCTGGTTGGGGAACTAGGATCCTGCAAGCCGAGTGGAGCAGCCAAAAACAAAACAAAAAAAAAACTTTAAAAAACTGGAAAAGCAAGAAAACCATATTAAAATACAAATAAATAGGGAAAACATTTGCCATATGTCAAAATTATCACTCTAATAGTTTCCATCTTTCTCAGAGCAATAGCTAAAATGTTTGGCAAGTGGCCAAATGCAGTGTAGGAAGACCCTAGGCTCATCTCCTCCCATAGGCCCATCAAAATTACATTTACGGAGCAACTGTTGATGATAAAGACCTGAAGGCTACCAGAAAAGATCTTCTGCAACTAAAGATATAAGGAAGAAACCACAAAGAGGGGGGTAGGAGGGACAGAGATGTGGTATGGTCATGACCCACACCCTTGGGTGGGTGATCCACAAACAGGAGCATAATTACAATTGCAGAGCTTCTCTCCAAGGAGTGAAGCGTCTGAGCCCCACATCAACCTCACCAGCCAAGTTTCCTGCACTGGGAAGATGAACTCCCAAAATGCTTGACTTTGAAGGCCAGTAGGGCTTACATTTGGGAGAGCCAGATGGCTGTGGGAAATAGAGACTCCACTGTTAAAGGGCTCACACAAAATCTCACATACTCTGGGACCCAGGGCAGAAGCAGTAATTTGAAAGGAGCCTAGGTCAGATTCACCTGCTGGTCTTTAGGAGCTTCCCAGAGAGGCAGGAGGCAATTGGAACACACCCTTGGGACACAGACACTGGTGGCAGCCATTCTGGGGAGGTCGTTCTATGGTGAGGACACTGGTGCTGGCAAGTGCCATTCTGGAATCCTCCCTCTAGTTTATTAGTGACGGGACCTGCCCTCGCCCACCAGCCTGTCAGCACCAGTGTGGGGACAACTCAGCCCTGCCCACCAGCAAGCCTGCTACCTCAAGACCTCCTGAGGCCTCAACAGCCCCAGGACCCAGCCCTGTCCAGCAGAGGACCCAGGACACAACCCCACCCAATATACACCAGCAGTAGGCCTGGGAGTCCTGGGGCTCCAAAGCTAGCCATTGGGACCCCGCCCCACCCACCAGCAGGCCAAACACCAACTCTGAGACCTTCAGGTCCCTGTAACCAGGGGCCCCAGGACACAGCTGTACTCTCCGTGGACCAGTATTAGCCCTGGGACCCCTGGGCTCCCACCCTGCCCACCAGATGATCAATAACAGCTCTAGGACACCCAGGCCCTGTAGCCAGAGAACCTGGGACTTGGCTTGGTCCACCAATGATCCAGGATTAAACCCTGCACAGCCCACCAGAGAACGAGCATCATCTCCAGGATCCCTAGCCTGGCAGCCAGAGACTGCAAGACACAATTTGGCCCAGCACTGAGCCAGCATTAGCCCTGGATCCCCTAGGTCATGGGCCAACCCACCAGCAGGCGGACACCAGCCCCAAGACCACTGCAGTCCCACAGCCTTCTGTATCAGGATTCAGCCCACAAACCAGCAGGATGGCATCATCTCTGGAACCCCTGGGGCTCCTGCCCCACCTACCAGCTCTGGGACACTTTGGGCCATGTAGCCAGAAACCCCAGGAAATGACTCTACCCACCAGTTGACAGGCTCTATTCCCAGGACACCCTGGCCCCAGGCCCCACCCACCAGCAGGAAGACACCTGCTCTGGACACCCCTGAACCCTAGCCATGCCGACCAGCTGGCCAACACCAGCTACAAGACACCTTGGACCCCTCAGTCAGCCTCCCCAGGATCCAGCTGCACTCAGCAGTAGGCCAATACCAGCTTTGGGACAACTTAGAGCCCATATCCAGCAGTGTCAGAAAACTGGTCCTGCCCACCAGTAGGCTGACACTATATCTGGGACCCCTGGCTGAGCAACCACCCACCCAGAACCCAGCTCTGCTCACCAATGGGCTACAACTAGCCCCAGGGCCCCCTGGGGCTCTGCAGCCAGCCACCACATGATGTGGGCCCACCCACCAGTGGCTGGCAGCCCCTACACAACACAAGGCCTGGCAACCAGCAGGACCAGGGGCCAGCCACACCTACCAGACCACCCACAGTAGTCAGCCCACCACAATAGAAGGGCACATGCAGCCCACAAGGGAGAACCACTAGAGCATACAGCTCTGGTGACCAGAGGGGACAGCACTGATGGGACACACAGGATGCCTCCCATAAGAGGCCACATCTCCAAAGTCAGGAAATATAACCTACCAAGTACATAGAAATAAAAATGGCAAATTAAGGCAGCAAATGAGTATGTTCTGAACAAAGGAACAAGATAAAACCCCAGAAGAAAACTAAGTGAAGTGGAGGTAAGCAATCCACCCAATAAAGAATTCAAGGGAATGATTATAAAGATGCTCAAAGAACTTGGGAGAAGAATGGATGAAGAGAGTGAAAAGTCAGAAGTTTTTGACAAAGAGTTAGAAGATATAAAGAGAAACCAAATAGAGACGAAGAATACAATAATGGAAATGAAAAGTACACTAGAAGGAATCAATAGATTAGATGATACAGAGAAACAGGTCAGTGAACTGGAAAACGGTAGTGGAAATCACTGAAGCGGAATAGAAAAAACAGAATAAAAAGAAATGAGGACAGTTTAAGAGACATCCAGGATATCACATGCACTAATATTCACATTATAGGGGTACCAAAAAGTGAAGAGAGAGAGAAAGGGACAGAGAACATATCTGAAGACATAATAGCTGAAAACTTCCCTAACCTGGGAAAGCAAACAGACATCCAGGTCCAGGAAGCACAGAGTCCCAAACAGGATCAACGCAAAGAAGAACACACCTAGACACACTGCAATTAAAGTGGTAAAATTTAGGGCTTCACTGGTGGCGCAATGGTTGAGAGTCCGCCTGCCGATGCAGGGGACACGGGTTCGTGCCCCAGTCCAGGAAGATCCCACATGCCATGGAGTGGCTAGACCTGTGAGCCATGGCCGCTGAGCCTGCACGTCTGGAGCCTGTGCTCCACAATGGGAGAGGCCACAGCGGTGAGAGGCCCACGTACCACAAAAAAAAAAAAAAAAGTGGTAAAATTTAAAGATAAAGAATATTAAAAGCAGTGAGTGAAAAGCAACAAGTGATGTACAAAGGAGCTCCCATAAGGCTATCAGTTGACTTTTCAGCAGAAACTCTGCAGGCCAGAAGGGAGTGGCGTGATATATTTAAAGTGATGAAAGGGAAAAATCTACAACTAAGAATACTCAACCAGGGAAGGCTATCATTCAGATCTGAAGCAGAGAGCAAAAGTTTTACAGACAAGCAAAAGCAAAATTGCTCAGCTGCACAAAACCAACTTTATAAGAAATGTTAAAGGGACTTCACCAAGCACAAAGAAAAGGTCATGTATGAAGATTACAAAAGGAAAAACCTCAAAAAGGCAAGTAAACAGTAAAGGTAGTAAATCAACCACATATAAAGCTAGGAGGAAGACTAAAAGACAAAAGTAGTAAAATTATATCCACAATGAATAGTTAAGGGATACACAAAATATGTAAAATATTATGCTAAAACAGTAAACATGGAGGAGGGCATAAAAATGCAAGGTTGTTACAGTTGTTAAAATGTGTTCAGGGCTTCCCTGGTGGTGCAGTGGTTAAGAATCCACCTGCCAATGCAGGGGACATGGGCTCGAGCTCTGGTCCGGGAAGATCCCACATGCCGTGGAGCAACTAAGCCCATGCGCCACAACTACTGAGCCTGCGTGCTGCAACTACTGAAGCCTGCGTGCCGCAACTACTGAAGCCTGCGTGCCTAGAGGCTGTGTTCCACAACAAGAGAAGCCACTGCAATGAGAAGCCTGCGCACCACCACAAAGAGTAGCCCCTGCTCGCTGTGACTAGAGAAAGCCCACGTGCAGCAACAAAGACCCAATGCAGCCAAGAAATTAATTAATTTAAAAAAAGAAAAAAAATTTTTTAATTTGTATGGAGACCCAATGCAGCCAAAAACAAATAAATAAATTTATATTTTAAAAAAGTGTTCAAACTTAAGAGATCAGCAACTTTAAATAATCATGGATACATATATAAGCTGTTATATATAAACCTCATGTTAACCACAAACCAAAAATCTATAATGTATAAACACACACAAAAGGGAAATGAATCCAAACATAATACTAAAGATACTCATCAAATAACAAAGGACAACAGCAAAAGAAGAAAGGAACCAAAAACAACACCAAAACAATTACAAAATGGCAATAAGAACATACATATCAACAATTACTTTAAATGTAAATGGACTAAATGCTCCAGTCAAAAGACACAGAGTAGCTGAATGGATACAAAAATAAGACCTGTATATTTGCTGCCTGCAAGAGAATCACTTCAGATCTAAAGACACACACAGACCAAAAGTGAGGGGGTGGAAAAAGTATTCCATGCAAATGAAAATCAAATAAAGCAGGGTAGCAATACTTCTATCAGGCAAAATAGACTTTAAAATAAAGATTGTTACAAGAGACAAAGAAGGATATTACATAGTGATCAAGAGATCAATCCAAGAAGATATAACAACTGTAAATATATACGTACCAACACAGGAACATCTAAACAGATAAAGGAAATATTAACAGACATAAAGAGAAATACTGACAGTAATATAACTGTAGGAGATTTTAACACCCCACTTACTTCAATGCATAGATCATCCAGACAGAAAATCAATAAGAAAACATATTAGACCAAATGAACTTAAGAGATATATATAGAACATTCTGTCCAAAAGCAGCAGATTATACAGATTTTTCAAGTTCAAATGGAACATTATCCAGGATAGATCACATGCTAGGACATAAAACAAGATTCAGTAAATTTTGAAAAATTGAAATCATATCAAGCATCTTTTCTTACCACAATGCTATGAGACTAGAAATCAACTACAAGAAAAAAAAAAAAAAACTGAAAAAGCAAACATGTGGAGGCTAAACAATATGCTGCTAAACAACCAATGGATCACTGAAGAAATCAAGGAGGAAATTAAAAAAATACCTGGAGACAAATGAAAATGAAAAACCAGAGATCCAAAATCTATTGGACACAGCAAAAGCAGTTAAAAGAGTAAGTTTATAGTGATACGAGCCTACATCAGGAAACAAGAAAAATCTCAAATAATCAATCTAACCTTACTCCTAAAGCAACTAGAGAAAGAATAAAATTCAAATTTAGTAGAAGGAAAGAAATCATAAAGATTGGAATAAAAATAAATGAAATAGACTAAAAAAACTATGGAAAAGATCAGTGAAACCAAGAGTTGGTTCTTTGAAAAGATAAACAAAATTGATAAACCTTTAGCCAGACTTATCAAGAAAAAAAAAGAGAGGGCCCAAATCATTAAAAACAGATATGAAAGAGGAGAAGATATAACCAATACCACAGAGACACAAAGGATCATAAAAGACTACTGTGGACAACTAAATGTCAATAAAATGGACAACCTAGAATAAATGAACAAATGCCTAGAAATGTACAATCTTCCAAGACTGAACCAAGAAGAAAGAAAATATGAACATACCTATTGCCAGTAATAAAATTTAATCAGTAATTTTAAAACTCCCCAAAAATAAAAGTCCAGGATCAGATGGCTTCACAGGTGAATTCAACCAAACATTTAGAGGAGAGTTAACACCTATCCTTCTCAAATTATTCCAAAAAACTGCAGAGGAACAAATGCTTCCAAACTTATTCTATGAGGCCAGCATCACCCTGATACCAAAACCAGTCACAGATATCACAATAAAGGAGATTACAGGCCAATATCACTGGTGAACATACTTGCAAAAATCCTCAACAAAATATTAGCAAACCAAATCTAACAATACACTAAAAGGATCATGCATCATGATCAAATGGGATTTATCCCAGGGATGCAAGGATTTTTCAATATCCACAAATCAATGTGGTATACCATATTAATAATTTGAAGAATAAAAACTATATGATCATCTCAATAGATGCAGAAAAAGCTTTTGACAAAATTCAAAATCCATTTATGATAAAAACTCTCCAGAAAGTGAGCATAAAGGGAACATACCTCAACATAATAAAGGTCATATATGACAAGCCCACAGTTAATATCATACTCAACAGTGAAAAGCTGAAAGCATTTCCTTTAAGATCAGAATGCCCACTCTCACCACTTTTATTCAACATAGTATTGGAAATTATAGCCACATCAATCAGCCAAGACAAACAAATCCAAATTGTAAAGGAAGAAGTAAAACTGTCACTGTTTGCTGATGACCTGATACTATACATAGAAATCCTAAAGATGCAACCAGAAAACTACTAAAGCTCATCAATGAATTTGGCAAAGTTGCTGGATACAAAATTAATATTCAGAAATCTGTTGAATTTGTATACACTAACAATGAACTATCAGAAAGATAAATTAAGGAAACAATCCCATTTACCATTGCATTAAAGAATAAAATACTCAGGAACAAACCTACGCAGGGAGGTAAAAGACCTGTACTTGGAAAACTATAAGACACTGATGAAAGAAATTGAAGATGACATAAACAGATAGAAGGATATACTGTGTTCATGGATTGGAAGAATATTGTTAAAATGACCATACCACCCAAGGCAATCCACAGATTCAATGCAATCCCTGTCAAAATACCGAGGACATTTTTCACAGAACTAGAACACATAATTTTAAAATTTGTATGTAAACACAAAAGACTCTGACTAGCCAAGACAATCTTGAGGAAGAACAGAGCTGGAGACATCATGCTCCCTGACTTCAGACCATACTACAAAGCTTCAGTTATCAAAAACAGTATGGTACTGGCACAAAATCAGACACATAGATCAATGGAACAGATAGAAAGCACAGAAACAAACCTACACACTTATGGTCAATTAATCTATGACAAAGGAGGAAAGAATAAACAATGGAGAAAAGACAGAATCTTTAATAAAATTGGGAAAACTAGACAGCTACATGTAAAGGAATGAAATTAGAATATTCTCTAATGCCATAAATAAAAATAAACTCAAAATGGATTAAAGACTTAAATATAAGGCCAGAAATCATAAAACTTATAGAAGAAAAAATAGGTAGAACACTCTGACATAAATCATAGCAATATGTTTTTGGATCTGTCTCCTAAAGCAAAGGAAATAAATGCAAAAATAAACATATGGGACCTAATTAAACTTAAAAATTTTTGCACAGCAAAGGAAACCATCAACAAAATGAAAAGACAACCTACCAAATGGGATAAAGTATTTGCAAGTGATATGACAGATAAGTGGATAATATCCAAAATATATAAACAGCACATAAAACTCAACATCAAAAAAACAAACAACCCAATTAACAAATGGGAAGAAGAACTGAATAGACACTTTTCCAAAGAGGAAATGCAGATGGCCAAAAGGCATATGAAAAGATGCTCATCATTGCTAATCATCAGGGACATGCAAATCAAAGCCACAATGAGCTATCACCTCACATCTGTCAGAATGGCTATCATCAAAAAGAACACAAATAACAAATGTAGGTGGGGATGTGGAGAAAAGGGAACCCTCCTACACTGTTGGTAGGAATGTAGATTGGTACAGCCTCTGTGAAAACAGTGTGGAGATTTCTCAAAAAACTAAAAATAAAACTACCATATGACCCGTCGATTCCACTCCTGGGTATATATCCGAAAAAACCAAAAATATTAATTTGAAAAGATGCATGTACCCCAGTGTTCATAGCAGTATTATTTACAGTTGCCAAGATATGGGAGCAACCTAAGTGTCCATCAACAGATGAATGGATAAAGAAGATGTGGTATATATATGCAATGAAATACCACTCAGCCATAAAAAAGAATGAAATTTTGCCATTTTTAACAACATGGTTCGACCTGGAGGGTATAATGCTAAGTGAAATAAGTCAGACAAAGAGAGATAAATACTGTATGATTTCACTTTAGGTGGAATCTTAAAAATAAAGCAAACTACTGAATATAACAAAAAAGAAACATACTCACAGATATAGAGAACAAACTAGTGGTTACCAGTGGAGAGAGGGAAGGGGTGAGGGGCAAGATAGAGCTTGGGATTAAGAGGAACAAACTACTATGTATAAAATAAATAAGTTACAAGGATATATTGTACAACAGAGTGAATAGAGCTAGTATTTTATAACAACTATAAATGGAGCAGAACCTTTAAAAATTGTGAATCACCTGAAAGTTATATAATATTGTACATCAACTATACCTCAATTTAAAAAAGAATTTAAAAAGACAACAAACAACAAGTGTTGGCAAAGATGTGGAGAAAAGGGAACCCTTGTGCACTGTTGGTGGGAATGGAAACTGATGTAGCCACTGTGAAAAACAGTATGAAGATTCCTCAAAAAATTAAGAGTACAACTATCATATGATCCAGAAATTCCACTCCTAGGTATTTATCTGAAGAAAATGAAAACACCAGAGACTTCCCTGGTGGTGCAGTGGATGAGACTCTGTGCTCCCAATGCAGGGGGTCCAGGTTCAATCCCTGGTCAGGGAACTAGATCCCACATGCATGCTGCAACTAAGAGTTCGCATGCCACAACTAAGGAGCCCACGAGCTGCAACTAAGGAGCCCGCCTTCTGCAACTACAACCTGGTGCAACTAACTAAATAACTAAATAAAAAGAAAATGAAAACACCACTTAGAAAAGATATATGGACCCCTATGTTTATTGCAACATTATTTATAATAGCCAATAGGCAAACAACATAAGTGCCCATCAATAGATGAATGGATAAAGAAGTTTTGATACACATACACAGTGGAATATTATTCAGCCATAAAAAGGATGAAATCTTGCCATTTGTGGCAACATGGATGGAACTAGAGGGTATTTTGCTAATGGAAATAAGTCTGACAGAGAAATATAGATACTGTATGATTTCCCTCATATGTGGAATCTAAAAATCAAAACAAATGAACATAACAAAATAGCATGAGTTATAGACACAGAGAACAAACAGGTTGTTGCCACAGGTGAAGGGAGTAGGGGGAAGAAAAGACATGCATGAGGGAGATTAAAAGGCACACACTTCCTATTGCAAAATAATTGAGTCATGGTATGAAATGTACAGTGTGGGGGAAATAGAGTACATAATTATGTAATATCTTTGTAATGTGGCAGATCATAACTAGACTTCCCATGGTGGTTATTTTGAAATATATAGAAATATTAAATCACTCTCGTGTAATAGGAACCAACATAGTATTAAAATAATGTAACATAAAACAAAAATAAAATAAAGTGCTTGGCAAAGTAAAAACTTGTAAAAGAGTAGTAGTTATGAAAATAAGACCTTTATATTTTTTCTTATAGTTGTATTTGCTTGTATAATATATGAAAAGATATATATCACAAGGCTTATCTCTTGAATAGTAAGATTAAAAGTAATCATTAAATTCATTTTCTACTATGAATATATGTAAATATGTAATAATACATTTTACCTTTATAGGCTATTAAAAAACAATTTAAGATTTAATCAATCTCTTTCAAGCAAAAACTAACTCCACCTTGTTTAATGTAACTCTGGAGCATTCCATTTCCACTTTTGTACTACAGGTTCAACTTCCCATTCTCCATGATGACTACAATATTTTCTACCTTTTCTTGAAATTTCCAATATCCCCTTTTCCCATCCTCCTTTTAGCTAATGTTCTTGATTCATTAATTCATTAAAATTAACTAGGGATGCTCCCTCATCCCCCTACCACCAATTTAACCAACCCATTAACACCTGTCCACTCTTTCTGCCTCCCCTTCTCCTCTTACCCAAATCCAAATCCTTCACTTTTGCTCTGCATCGCACATCATTTTTTATATTCAAGAAATCTGTCCCTGTAATTACATCCCTTCTCTACTCTATGATTAGGTTCTTTCTCTCTACTAGATCCATCCCATGAGCAAAATATTTCAATTTGTCCCATCTTCTTTTTTTTTTTTTTTTTTTTTCCTGTACACGGGCCTCTCACTGTTGTGGCCTCTCCTGTTGAGGAGCACAGACTCCGGACACGCAGGCTCAGCGGCCATGGCTCACGGGCCCAGCCGCTCTGCGGCATGTGGGATATTCCCAGACCAGGGCACGAACCCGTGTCCCCTGCATCGGCAGGCGGACTCTCAACTACTGTGACACCAGGGAAGCCCTGTCCCATCTTAAGAACATGAGAGGAACTTCTCTGGTGGTCCAGTGGTTAAGAATCTGCCTTCCAATGCAGGGGACACAGGTTCGATCCCTGATCAGGGAACTAAGATTCCACATGCTATGGGGCAACTAAGCCCACGCGTCACAACTGCTAAGCCTGAGCGCTCTGGCACCTGTGTGCCACAACTAGAGAGGAGCCCACGAGCCGCAACGAAAGATCCCACATGTCGCAACAAAGATCCCACGTGCTGCAACTAAGACCCAATACAGCCAAATAAATAAATAAATATTTAAAAAAAAGAACATGAGAAAAAACAGCGTTCTCCTCTGACTCTGGATTAACCATATACCTATTTCTCAGCTCTATTAACTTCGTGAAATAATTGTCTAAATAGCCACCCCCATTTCCCCCTTACAATTTCCCCCCAATCCACTCCAGGCCCCTGCTTACATGACATGTCATAAACTACCCTTTGTCAGTAACACCAAGAAGTTCTATGTTGCCAAAAATGGTGGATACAATTCGTCCCTATCTTATTCAATCTCACAGCAGCATTCAACACAATTGGCTCTTGTCCTTTTTATGGAGGATTCTTCTCTTTATTTCTGGGCCACCACATTCTCCTAGTTATTCCTTCCTCATTGCTGCTCCTCCTTAGTCCTTTACTGGACCTCCTCCTTTGCTTGCCCTATTTATGTGAAAGTATAGAAAGTTCTCAGGACTTATACTTTCATGGTACTCTCTCCCTAGATAAGCCTGTTACTGAACTCAGGTCCGGCTGATTGCTGCTTGAAAATCAATACCTGAGAGAAACACAAGTGTTGATAGAAAGGAAAGCTGCTTTTAATCAGAAAGCCAGAAATCTGGTAAGAAGGCAGTCTCATGTCCCCACAAAACCAACTCCGAAGATTCTGCTTGGCTGTGAAAATTTTTAAAGGGAAGTAATTTCAGTGAATCATTGAGATAGGGGGTCAGAGTCGTCACCATCCCCGACTGTGTACAGGCTTGTGTGCAGGCTTTTCGACTTCTTGTAATCTTTCTTTAGATGCTGTCTTGTTAACAGAGTTTGTTCACAAGATTACTGAAGGGGAAGCTAGGGAAGAGATCTGGTCATCTGTTAATTACTTATCCTTCATTTCTACTTCTTTGATCTACGGAAAGAACCAACAGGTTAGGCAAGGTATTGTGTGATCCAAAGACTTGATAGGTGTGCTTGGGCTGGAGATGAGTAGAGCATGGGGGTGTCTGGTTTAAGATTAGTTACAATATAGCTCTGCTAAAGTGACAAGACAAAGGTGTTTCCTGCTAAGTGTGGTTTCCTGCAAAGAGCTGCTTACAAATCCCTGTATTCCATGGCTCTGAGTCACATCTGTACACCAAGGATTCTTAAATTTATCTGCTGAGTCAACGTCATATATTCAATTGCCCATTTGACCTGTTCATTTAGATGCCTTAAAGGCATCACACAACAAACATGATCCCTGGATTTATACCTCATTCCCTTTACCATTGTTCTCCACCCTGAGCAAGACCATAAAAATTACCCTATTTCTCCTCCAGTCTTTATCTCAATATCCTCCATGCTGTTTAGTCCAGAAACTTAGAAATCAACCTTGATTCTTCCTTTCCCTCATGTCCCATATCTAATCCATTAACCAGTCTCTTGTTGATGGATCAACAAAACTCCATCATTTGTGCACTTCTCTCCAACTCTACCATTACCATTCTACTCCAAAGCCACTAACATCTCTTACCTGGATATCGAAAATAGTTATCTGGATGGATACCACTGTTCTACCTTTGCCTCCTTATAATCCACTGTCAACACAGCATACGAGGTCACACCTTAAAAATATAAATGAGTCTACAACAGCCTCCTATTTAAATCCCTTCAGAGACTTCCAGCCACACTCGGATCGAATTCTTAACCCTAGCCTATCAAGCTTTGGATGGATACCCTGACTCGCCCACAGCATACATTCCAAAAGGCTTGTGAACACAAGGCCTCCAATTCAAGGGTCAGCATGAGCTGAAAATTAGGCCCCTGAAAACTAGTTAATTCATGTCTTTTGGATAAAATGAGAAATTACAGTAACCCGTTTATCATCTAAGATAAAGTACTGTGAATAAAAAAACACACTCAACCTCTTCTACACAAATGCTTGATTTAACGCTTTTGAAATAATTTCAGCATTCAGCTAAGTGAGGCAGTTAATGAGTATTTGGCCCTATTTTCATGCCTAAGTTTTATTTTTAGACACTTATTTTCTTCCCTAAAAGCAGCAGAAATCTTCCACCTTGGATTAAACTGAAACTACCCAAGTTGCAATCAGCACCCTTCACAAAAGGGCTCAAATGTTAGAAAGCATCTTGTTCTGGTACATTTTGGCTGGATTCCAGATGTGGGGGAGAAAGGCAAAGAGAAGCAGCCTCTGTAATGAAACATGGCAAAAAGAAATCCAGATGCTGAGACTAACCAGACAGAAGAAAAAATTGAGGCCATTCTACAACATAAAATAAAGAGAACAGAACAGCTACTCCTATACTCATCTTAATAGCTACAGACCACACTGACTGAGGCCATCAGCACTAATTGGGACAATGACAAACTTCACTTGTGTTCAGGTCAGATTCTCTAGTCTGCACATTAGTAACAGTCAAGACTAGTCCTGGCCTCATAACTGCTGGCCTAGATATGACCAGCTGCACAGAGAAGGTCAATTTTCTTGTTCAATAAACAAGAATGTTTCACATCACTTGAATCATGCCGGTTCACGTTATGAATTCCTCCAGGAAAAGTGGCTTCCGGGGTGCTCCTTTCTCCTCTGCATTGTTTTTAAATTCAGTGCCTCTCCACAGTGCTCAGGGCACTGAGGCAATCCGTGAAAGAAGTCATAACAAAGGAAAACTCTGTAGCATCCTAGGGATTTCTCCTCAGCATCCACTTAGATTTTAATAGGATTGACTTTGTTTAGACAGAAAAAAGAACAAAAGAACAATTTTAGGATTACCTTCTCCTTACCCAAAAAAGTCTCCCCTGTTGTTTTACGATGAAAATCCTCCACTTGAGGATTCATATATTGGGTTGAAATTTTGAATCTCTAGAGGTACTGTCTTCGCTTCAAGTTCATTTTGGGGGTGGGGTGTGGGTGTAGGGAGTAGCTCTTGGTTTGTTTGGAACCCAGGTTAAAAGTATGTGCTAACACATTTTGGGGGAGGTGAAAAGGTGCAGCTACAGAGCAGCAAGAGTGAAGGAAAAGGGGAATGAAACAAGAAAGGAGGAAGAGCAGATATTAGGTAGTGGTTGCCCTGCTGGCCATAGCTTCAGAACACAGAGCCTCTTGCTCAGTCACAGGGGACGCTCTCCAGGCATCCTCTGCAGAAACACAGCACCTCAGAACAATCCATCGGAGGAGGAGAACAAAAGGAACTTATCTATAGGTTTTCTCCACCGGTCAAAGTTTACCCCATGGGGCTTTAACTCTCATGCGCTTTCTGGTTGTGCACCTGGCCCCTCAGGACAGCCGCTAAGGAAGCCAGACGTCATGTCTCCCAGGATGACACTTTGAACCCCGAAATATGGGGCAAGGGAAACTGCAGCCTCTGGGAGTCTCCTTGGGTCATGTCTGGATCCTGTAGCTGTTGCAGCTTCCACTGTGCAGGGTACAATGGAGGACATGCTGAAGTTGGCCTCCCCAGGGGAGGCAGGGTCAGCTGCTGAGGTTTGGAAATGTGGCAGTGGCATTGGGGAAGGAGCTGTCTTTGTCCAACCAGTTAAAAGCCCAGGAAACAGGTGAGGCCAAGAAAATCTAGGGAGGTCATAAATTGGGCCGAATAATAGTAGCTATTTCAAAAATGCCACATATTTAATATTTGATATTTTGTATGTTAGCAGACCATTAATCACCTGTTCAGATCCCCTGCGATCACTTTTATCCATTCATTTTCAAGCACACATTGCTCAGTTAGTGCTACCTGCTCACATCACTGTAGCCTTTTTCAGAGGCTTGTCCTGAGGTGATGGAAGCTATGGTTCTGGCAGTTACACTCCTTCCCTACTCTGCGCCCCAGTGGTGGCTTCAAGTCAAGAGACATTCTGTGGTCCAGAGCCCCACCATGGAAATGAGGTTGACACTTCACCTAAAGCCCCATCCTTGCTTAGTTTCTATCTCTGCCCCATCCTGCTTCCCACACTTCCTTACGGTTTTCTTCCTTATGGGACAAGCTTCATTCTTGTCCATAAACCCCCATCTCCAAAGGGGCTGGTCTCCTAGAAGTGGAGCCCTAGACAAAGCACACGTAAAGGAAACTACATTACATAGAAGGGACCAGGGCACTTACTAGCCTTCAAGGACCATTTTCCAGTTCAGACTTCTATCATGAAATATTTCTTCTTGCCAAAAGCATAGATTACATAATCCTCCTCAACAGTGCTCTATATGAGAAAGAATATAGCTGGACAGAGTGGAGGGGTTTTTTCTGTTTTGTTTTTTGTTTTGTTTTAGCAAGAAGGCTGCAAAGCCAATGTGACAGACAAAAAAAAATGCCAGGGTTAACAAGGCAGACAGCAGGTGTTCTGCCAATCACATAAAGGTAGCAAGTAATTGAACAAGACTGCATTAAGTGAGGTGAGTTTGGAACATGTGCAGATGTAAGTCCAAGGACTTCCTGGAAACAGTCACCTCTCCCTCTTTAACAGACACTGAAAAATGCCCATGGCACATCAAATGCCTCCAGGAAGCCTGTTGGCTGTGCCTGTCTACTTCTACTCCCTTCTGTTCAGAACGTGTGTTATCATCATTAAATAATTCAACTATATATTATGTTAATTGATTAAACGGGAGGACAAGACAAACTTGGTGTTTCTCCAACAACTAAGTTAAATAAGATGAATGCTTTGGAGAAGCTAAATAAAAGCACAAAAAAGGAGGGAAGAAAATTCAGCTATTTATATTAGGTGTGGGAGAAACAATAGTAAAAGACTGAAAGCAAATTGTAAAGCTCTGGAAGGAATTGAATTCTTTTTAACAATCTAAATGCCAAGCTCCCTGGACACTTTTAAGAAACAAAAACTGGAAATACTGGATGGTGAGTTATTGATTTAGTCTGTGTAAGAAAGATAATATAGAAAATCATACAGTGGCCCTATACTCAGAACAAGGCCTTGGTGCTCTCCACTCAAAAAATTAGAAAATGAATAGACAGCTGTGTATTTTAAGTTTAAAAATGTTTAAAATACATCATTTGGATACCTCACTTCTTTTTAACCGGACCAACTACTAGGGTTGATTGTGTCCCACGGAAGGATTTCAGCTA
Organism: Orcinus orca; assembly: GCF_937001465.1. Classification (NCBI taxonomy): domain Eukaryota; kingdom Metazoa; phylum Chordata; class Mammalia; order Artiodactyla; family Delphinidae; genus Orcinus; species Orcinus orca. Next base: position 94,145,058 of record NC_064563.1, read on the forward strand.
AATAATGAAAGCTCTAAAACGGTACTCTGCATTCTCACCACAGATAGTGTGAGACAATGTTTCTGTACTACGGAGGGCCAGCAACAGTACCTGGAGGTCAAAGAATCTGGGCTAGACTGCAATAGAAGGCTTCCTTCCTAACGTTGATTTAGGTTTATCACCTAATTCTGGTATCAGAATCCCATCCTGTGATGGTCACAGTTGTTGCATTTAAATACCTTATTGTAGGGTAAGTGATATATTCAGTATTCCTCAGAATGAGATTAACCATCCTAACTCAATCCCCGCATCATCCTTTCAAATACAGAAGTAAATAACTCCTCTTTGTATCTACACATCAGGGTGTTTCAGGGTTGAGTGACCTATAGCGAAATATCAGAATCAAGGATTTAGTGTGAAGAACCGGCAAAACGCAATCTTGACAAGACTTTATCTTAGCTGCTATGTTACCAATGCTGTTGCCCCAGAACCTACCCCTGCTCCTCCCGCCAGGTAAACCTACAGAAGACCACAACTAACCATACTCTCTAGCTGTGTTCACAGCACAGGAATAAGAGAGTCTAACTACAAGAAAACTGGTGCAAGCTGGTTGAGCTTCAAAAGTGGGACGAAGGTCCCCCTGCAGCTCATTACCATCTCACTGTTATAGTAAGATCTCTGCCTGTCTGCATCAAGATGGTTCGACCTGCTTCCTACCCAGATGCTAGAGGACCAAACAAGGGCAGAAAAGAGATGGCACCCCAGTTCCAGGAAGAATCCAGCCTATTCCCAGAAAACCAGTGCATATGCCTTCCCTTCATTAGCCTTGCCCTTAAAATCTTGCCTTAATTGTCCCCCAGGTGAGCAGTTATTTGTGAACTAAGTTCCTGCTTCTCCGTTCTCTGGCCATTGAATAAAGCTTGTGCTGCTTCAATCTCTGATTCAGTTTTGTTTTTTTGGCTGCATGAACCTGAGCAGAAAAAGAACCTTCCCCACTGAGGCAGGGGCCCTCGGCCAGCCTAGGGCCCAAGCAGGGGTCTATACCACCTCATTCGGCAACACTTAGAGTGTTCATTAAGTGATGATTTACAATGGACTGCTTTCTGGCGGGTCCATGTGCCTATGTAGACCTGAATTAGGGGCTTTCAGGTCTTAGAATTTAAAGCTGTAGCTAACCCAAAGAATAAACCAGAAGAAAAGAAAGACTGCTGGCCTAGCTCTGTGTGCACAGCTCAGTGGGTCATTGCCAAAGTACAGTGGTTATCAGGTTGGCTTTGTACCAACGAGCTTTCTGTACAGCTCAGAGTCAATCCTGCCAAACAACTTTTGTTTGTAAAGCTCTATTGCTTCAGCCCTATCTTTTACTCACAACCCATTTCTAAATTAAAGTCAGAAAACATTAAAGTTCTGAGAAACAAGAGAAAGTGAAATACCTCAAATTTATCCTGACCTTCTAGGATACAGGACTAGATCTTTTTTTGTATGGAACCCCAGTCATCCATCAAGCCTACCATCTTTTCTGTCATTAAAAACAGCAACTTGGGGCTTCCTTGGTGGTGCAGTGGTTGAGAATCCACCTGCCAATGCAGGGGACACGGGTTTGATCCCTGGTTCAGGAAGATCCCACATGCCGCGGAGCAACTAAGCCCGTGCGCCACAACTACTGAGCCTGTGCTCTTGAGCCCACAAGCCACAATTATTGAGCCCGTGCGCCTAGAGCCCACGCTCCGCAACAAGAGAAGCCACCACAATGAGAAGCCTGTGCACCACAACGAAGAGTATCCCCGGTTCACCACAACTAGAGAAAGACTGCACGCAGCAACGAAGACCCAACTCAGCCAAAAAAATATAAATAAAATAAATTTATTTTAAAAACAAACAAACAAGCAAACAACAACAAAAAACCCCACACAATTTGAACATCTCCTACAGATCACGGGACTGTAAGTCAGAGAGTCCCTAATCTCAAAAAGCTCAGTCTGGTACCAAAAGATAGATGGATTATATAAACAAATAAATCAGAATGCAGAGATACAGGCAGCACTAAGGACTCCCACCAGGTGCTATGGAAGCACAGAGGAAAAATACTGGAGCTTAAGAGGGGACGGGGTGTTAAAGAAAGCTTCCTGAAGCATCGGTTTCGAAAGATAAGGAGAAACTGACCTGTAAGGAAGAGAAGAGGGAAGTGGATGAGGGAAGATAGTCTAGGCAGACAATAGAACAAAGATGCAGCTAAAAGAGAGAACATAAAAAAACAAGCAGGCAACTTGGAAGAGAAAATGCTGGAAAGGTGTGCAAGGGTTCAATCATGACCATTTTTGTAATCGATACTAAGGAAATGGAAAGCTAATGATGAAGTCAGATTTGTTTTTCAGAAAATGAATAAAAGGAGCCAGCTTGTAAGCATCAATACATAGATGTGACAGAAAACCATTTAAAAGCAAACTTAACAGTGTGAAATAGATAAAGTGAAAAGGACACTGTGATAGCCACTGGTACCATTTCCTTCCTTTCTTGCTAACCAAACTCCTTCGCCCTCCACCCAGCCTTGTGCAGGGTATGACCACCTCTAGCTAAAGGAGAACTGAGATGGGGTTCAGAAAATGTAAATGAGATGACCATGACTCATGTGGGATAGAAGTCCTCTTCATTTGGGAAAGGAGAAACTAGGGTGCTGAACACTGTGAAGAGCTGGGCCTGCATCAGGGGTGCAAACCAGTCAGAACTTCCCAACTTTCTTGCAAACTGAGAGTCTGGTAGCTAACCATATTTATCCCACTCTTGAGTACTGAACCAATTATATGTCTGTATGTCCACCTTTTCCTCCTCCTAACTCTGAGACTAAAGAAGTAGGAAAGTGTGGCCAGCCTCTTGTACTGCTTTGTATCCAAAATTAACTACTAAAATCAAACAGAAAAAACAAACATTTTGATATTATTTTGGACAATGAAAAATAAACAGAGGTCTGTTGGGAGGATTTCTATGGAATCCTTGTAACAGGGATAGATGCAAGAGCAGAACTTAATGGCAAACCCCTTCCCTCTACTTTCTGAGCACTGTTTTGATGCCTGGAGCTGTAGCAGCCATCCTACAGATGTGAGGAAACAAGTATGAGGATTACAAAGTCAACAAAATAAGAATAACAGAGCAGAAAGATGGAAAGAATCTGGGTTTTTAATAATATTTTGAGTCCCTATATCTGCCTGTCATGGATTTTATATCTTTAGACTTCCTGTTAAGTTTAAATTGCTGTTAGTTGGGTCTTCAAATGTCTCCAAACATTCCAAAGTGACACAAAATAAAAATAAGTCTTTTACCTGAGGAAGAGCTGCTGACACAGGAAGTAGGCTCCATTTTTGTCTACATAAATAAAAGAAAAAAATAATCTCTTTTCCCACTACAACAAAATACTGAAGGAAGTTGTATCACGTTGTACCAGAGTAAAGTTAGAGACATGCATTCAGAGTAAAGTTAGAGACATGCATTTTCTTGCTAATGGTGAAAAACCGCTTTTAATCTTGAAGCTAAAATAAACATTAGTTACGAGTCAACGGAAGTTTGTAATGTGCCTTATGTTTTTTATAGGAAGAGATTTCTAACAACAAAACCACACTAACCTTAAATTCCTATTTCTTTCTAGTGTAAGCATTAAAAGGAAAATACTGATTCTCAGTTGAAGTTTTACCTTGCAAATAATGGAAGTTTTCTATTATACAACTAGAAAAGAGTTTGCCTAGCTATTTTACTCTCTAGGGTTCCTGCTTCTCCTTCTTTCTTTCGAAGAAAAAAAGAGTAAATAATTGTTTCAAGGAGCCTTTAAAAATAAGGTTATATAGCAGTAAAGTAACTTAGTATACAATTAGGACATGGACATTTGTAGAAAGAATAAATTGGACATGTCATGACGTAATCATATGTACTTCAACACTGTAAGTTTAGTGTTGAGTCTGTAGAGTTAAGACTAAAGAAGGGACAATACAAAAGCTTTAAGTTGGTCTTCTGACCTTTCAAACACAGGGTATATGTGTTTGACACATCTGTGCACATGAATATATTGGTCTCCTCACAGACCAAGCTGACCAGATAATACAATGACTGAGGCAGGTCCAGATATTGAACGATGCCTGTGACAATTCCTAATAAGAGAATTGCAATAATATCTCCTGGTTTTGAAGAAAGGCTTTACTCCCTTTAGCAAGGGATATTTCTTCCAGAAATTGTGTCTAGGAGGATCAGATAACACAGAGTTTATGAAGAAGATACTTGAGTTTTAGATTCTACAGATCAGAGATCCAATATCTACAACAAAAGTAAAAACAAAGTTGAGCGCACCTTCCAGCATTCCATCAAGCTCTGAAAGAACAAATAAATTCCACACGCAGATTGCTTACATGCCCATGGAGCCTACCATGCTGCTGCTTCATCTTCAACCAGAACTTATGGCCTCAAAGGGGGTTCCTCTAACAAGCTGTTGAGCACCAAGGACGGTTCTGCAGAGTAATAGCTGCCACCACCTGTAAATAGGCTCTGCAGGACTAGAGCCCTTGGTGGGTAACCCTGAAGGACAAGGGAGTAGGGGAAACTTCCAGTCCAGTAGGACGTTGAGTAGAGGGTAATGTAGTTTTGGCTAAATGAAGAAGAGGCCTTAGGCCAGGCTCTGTACCACTTTTTTGGACATTTTTGGGCAACGCTACAGAAGAAGGCTGATTAGAAGATTGAGAAAAGGGGTGTTAGTATAGAACATTCCGAATGAATCCAGAGCATGAGATTGTTCAGGAGTCCATTGAGCAAGCAGGAAAAGGAGGCCCAGCTGACCTGACTCCATCATTACCTATTCATGTGATTGAGAGCCTCTTCGGTGGTGAAACCTTTCTGGCAAGCATTCACATGGAACCTGAATAAGGCAGCCATGGCAGCAGGGAGAGAGATTCTTTCCCTCTAATCCTTTTCTGTATCAAAGTGGACTAGGCTATGCCACAGCTGAGTGCTCAACTTGTCAGCCTTAGGGATCAGCTCACATCTCTGATGTGGCATCATACCTAACAAAGACAAGTCAGCTTCTTGTTGGATAATATTTAATCACTTTCATTAGAGAAGGGGACAGCATTTCCCTTTTCCACTTCCCCCTGACCATGCCTCAGTCAGAACTACCAACTGCAGACTTACTGAACACTCCATATACCATCATATTATCCCACTCAAATTGGCTGTGAAGGGAGTTCCTTGGTCAAAAACAAAGAAAGAAGGCCAGGGACTAATTCAAATGTAATTCACTATTTTATGTTCCCTATCAATGAAGCTGTTAGCCTTCTAACATAGTGGAATGCCTATAAGAACTTAGCTCTGCTATCTTACAGGGCATCTTATTCCACCTTAGAAGCTACATGACGTAACTACTTGGCAGACTACTGGTTAGGTTCCGAACCGTGTGCTAAATAAGGCACTGCCTCCCCTTGGTTACAAGATGTGGATCTAAGAACCACGGAGTGAAGAGGGACTGGTGTGTCTAACAAGTATAACTGATTAACCCGCTCTCATGACTGTTATTCACTGTCCCTTTAGTGTCCATTCATCCTTTCTTTTAGTACTTAAGGGAAGAATGCTTTTATCATGGGACACAGCATGGTTCTTCTGAACTGGAAGCTAAAACTGGTCATTTGGGTTCTTCATGCCAGGGGAAAATGGCAGAAAAGTGGGAAACTGTCTTGCCTGGGGCGATTGACCACGACTAATAAGGGAACTTGCAATTACTGCTGTACAGCTAGGAGGAATATGATAGGAACTTAGTGGATCCCTTCCATTTTGTTTTTTGGTTTTGATGTTCTGTGGAAGAAGTTAATGGGAGACCATTTCTGTTTTATAGGCAAGAGCACCAAGAACTAAAACAGCTCAAGAATCAAGGTTCAGGTTACCCTGCTGGGGAAATAGCTGAGGGACGGGCCCAAGGTAAGATCACAGAATGGGTAATAGGAAAAGGAAGGCATAAATGTCAGCTCTGGCTTAGGGGTAAGTGGCAGCAAGAATGACTATAGTCTGTGCCATGTCTTAGAATAAAGCGCCTTCTTTTATATCTATATTGTATGAGAGTGTTTTGGTGGTGGTGAAGTATTTCTTTTGGACCACAGACAGAAGCAGAATTTGAGGGGGAATATTATCTAAAGCAGAGCTACTTAAAGTGGGGGATCTGCAGGGTGGTGCCAGTCAGCGAACTGTTTATTACTGGCTCATAATGTAAGTATAGGAATAGAGAGTAAGCATTTAAAATTACTCTGTCAAATTGGTGTCAAAGTCTCTATGCTTACTGTATGTAATAATTAAAAAAATCAAGGCTTGCATTTTATGTTCTTTTGAATTTCATTTTTCTGGCAATCCATTTTTATTACCTCTTCCCGATGAATTTGTCCATGACAGATTAGAAACAAAACTTTCCTGTTCATTTAACTACAGATAACTGAGAAGCACTGATTTTAATGAGCATTGGCTTTGTCAAGTCTATTATTACTCCTGGATGCAGCAGCTGTGTAGGGAAAAAAGTCTGGTTCACAGAACTTTAGTTAGTATGTAGTGAGAAGGAACGGCAATAGATATGGTCCCCGATACAACTCAGAAGGTTAAGGTAAGGTAGTTGGGAATTAGGATCATAATTAGAGAGAGCAATGCGGCCAAGGAATGTTACTCAGTGTGTCCGTAGGCATGGGGAGAGAGGGAGGGCAAGGGTGGTGGTAGATCCATAGAAGGGCTAGGGTCTAGAGAAAGATTAGAGGGGATAGAAGTGAGACAAGGAGGAATTACCAGAAGATAGGTTTGATAAAGAGGTGAGTAGATGAGAGAATTTATATTTCTCAAAGGTGATAGCTAATCTTTGGAGAGTAAGGACCAGAATCCAATGCAAGGAGAAGCAGAATCATCATTCCACAGTGAATCATGCTGGGCCTGGATCTCACTGCCTGAACAGATGGGGACATGGGCAAAGACACCTCACTTTAAAAAATCTTCCTAGTAGCATTGGTTGGTATCTCCCTCTCTCTGCCTGAATTTTCCAGTGTCTTTATTGAACCCAGGAACCCCTGTAGGAGAATTTCTAGCTATAGAAACAAACAGAACTGAGCAGAGGCTGACCTACCAGGAAACAACATATGGACAGCAGTTACAATGAGAATCACCACCTGAGTAAAGAATAATGTGCTGGGCAGCATTTCTGGCACGAGCCCCATCTTTTCCATGGTTCACACTTCTGTCAGGCAGACCTGCCAGGGTTCCAGATTCCACAAGGTGACCTCATTCTTGGCATCCCATAGCATCAATTCCTTCCATCATAGAAGTAACTTCCTACTGTTTCCTGAGTTCCTCACTCTCTTCTGTTTGATTTCCCTACTTCTCTATCACCTGGTTTCCTGCATCAAATTCTCTCTGTTGTAAATACTTGAAGTGGATGCTATTTTCCCAGAAGGACTATCTGTGGGTCAGCTAGGTTTACTCACACTAGTCCCCGAGGGACTATAATTAACACATTTTTCTCTGAGTATATACTAGAAATGTCTATCCTTGACAACTTCTGGAATCCCTACATCAGCTCTTTGACCTCTTTTATGAAGGCTACCTAGAGTAGGAAAGACAAATGGTAACTATTCGCATGCCCCGTACCTTCAAAACAGTTGATCAAAAGCAATACCACATCCTAGGATATTTTCAAAGTCTTGAAAGATGTACATATGGATAGTCATACCTTATTCACATCCAGTGCCCTGGTTTAGCTATTGAAAACATTGATGGCAATTGAAGATTTTTTTTTAATATATCAAAAAAGTAAAAACAGACAAGCAAACAAAAACTAGACTATAAAGGCTGGATCATCAATTTAAGTCCTAAAAATTCCATGTTTGATGTGAGCCAAAGATTTCTGGTTGTCTATTTCCTGAGCCCTGATTACTACACTGGCTTTGGATCTCTGACCACATCCACCTGGGCTGCAATCACTTGCCTTCACTGTGATTCTTAACTCTGCTGAGTTTAGGGATCCCATTTTCACTGCATCTTCTCTGTAGTCCTGGCCTACGAAAAGAGTTGGCAATGTGCATTTTTACAGGACTCTTCAGCCTGGCTCAGCAATCTGTCTCTTGTAGGAAAGAAGATTTTTCTGACCTCCAATAGCAGAACAAAATGAGAGGTAGATGGGCCAGACACATACAGATATATCCAAACTAATGGGTTTTTTTTTTTTTTAGTTTTTGCAGACTTTGAGAGCAAGGAAAACCCCAGAATGATAGAGGAGAAGAAATTCAATGTCACCTAGTGTAGGACAGTAGTAAGCAATAGGTTTGCACTTATCAGGCCATCACACTTGAAATTAAAGCTGGCGGCCTAGGCTAGCTCACTGAATACAGGCTACCTGGTGAGCACTACTGCCATGATTTTAGCAAATCTGAATTTCTGAAATTTCCTCTGAAAATGTTTTCTTCACTGTCTCCTCTAAGGCATGTGTGTGCTGAATTTATATTACTTTGTGTTACTTAGAGAACAATAATGAAAAGAGACATAAAGAGTTGGGCCATGTAGAATTGCCAGATAAAACATAAGACCTCCAGTGAAATTTGAATTCAGATAAACAGTTAATAATATTTTAGTACAAGTATGTCCTAGGCAATATTTGGGACATATGCACACGAAAACAAATCACTTATTGGTTATCTGGAATTCAGATTTAATGGATAGTCTTGTTTTTTGGTTTGTTAACTCTGGCAACTCTGCAGTGGGGGCAGTTGGCATTAGCATCTTTTCATAAAAGATGACTTAGCTGCATTTAGCAGAGCCTATGAAGAAGTGGTTAAGAACTAAGGCTAAACAGTGAGATTGCCTAAATTTGAATCCTATCACATACACTTAAAGACTTTGTGATCTTGGACCAGAACCAGCAGTATAATATGCAGGGCCAGGGTGACTCATCAGCCTCCATTCTCTTAATTTTGGAAACAGCTATCCAGACACTCAGCTATACCCCCAAGGAGATGCCCAGTTGCCTGAGAGTGAGAGATTGGTGAGATATTTGGCAACCCCTTACCACAAGCTTTCACATTTCTAGCCCAGATCATAGAAGGGAGCCTCACTGCCTTTTACCTCAGCAAGGTCCAATGGCTAATTCCAAATATCAGTACTACCTTTCTCTATGTGCCTGCTGTATGCAAACCACCATCAGGATCAGTTAGAGGTTTCGTTTGTGGTAGCAACAGAAAGGAACCCAGAATAACAAGTAAGACATGGATTTGAAAGGAAGGAGTTAAAGTGCTCAAATGATTCAAACAAGGGCCGCACAAACTAGCTTTAGGAAGGACAGGAGTAGGAGTACTGCAGCGTCAAAACCCAGCTGCAGAAGCCTGAGGTCATTGCACCGCGTCCCTACTTGAGATGACCCCATCTTTTCTACCTCTGTCAGGTTTCCAAATCTTTTAGGGGGACTAGGTTGAATTCAAGTGCTCTGTTCCTGGATCAGAATGATGAGGTACAAGGACTGAGAATGATGACACAGCCAGAGCCTCTGAAGGAGTCAACATGAGCTGGGCACACACCCCAGTTAGAGTCTACTGTAAGCTTTGCACCAGCAACCCTATTAGGATTCTATAATGATAATCAGAGATGTAATAGATGTATGGACAAAGCTTTCTGTTACAGTGAAGAATTGGAAGCAATTTAAATGTCCAATAAAAGGAAGATTAAAATAATAATATGGTATATAAACGTACATTATTTATGAGGTGATTTTAAATGTTAGATTGATATTTAATGTTATGGGAAGTTCTCCTATGAAATTTACAATGCAAGTCAGGATTTTACAATTATTCCTTTCTGCAAAAAACTGGCAGGAAATACACTAAAAAATTAAAACTCACTAGTCTCACCACCCAGACACCATTTTACTATTCACAGTCAATAGTTTCCATACTATATAGCACAGGGAACTATACTTAGTATTTTGTAATAACCTATATGGGAAAATAATCTGAAAAAGAAACCGTAAATAAAATGAAAAGACAACCTACAGAATGAGAGAAAATATTTTCAAACAAAGTGACCAACAAGGGATTAATCTCCAAAATATACAAACAGCTCATGCAACTCTATATCAAAAAAACAAATGACCCAGTAAAAAAATGGGCAGAGATCTAAATAGACATTTCTCCAAAGAAGACATACAGATGGCCAAGAAGCACATGAAAAGATGCTCAACATCACTAATTATTAGAAAAGTGCAAATCAAAAGTACAGTGAGGTATCACCTCACACCGGTCAGAATGGCTATCATCAAAAAGTTGGGCTTCCCTGGTGGCGCAGGGGTTGAGAGTCCGCCTGCCGATGCAGGGGACACGGGTCCGTGCCCCGGTCCGGGAAGGTCCCACATGCCGCAGAGCGGCTGGGCCCGTGAGCCATGGCCGCTGAGCCTGCGCGTCCGGAGCCTGTGCTCTGCAACGGGAGAGGCCACAACAGTGAGAGGCCCGCGTACTGCAAAAAAAAAAAAAGGTCTACAAAAAATAAATGCTGGAGAGCATGTGGAGAAAAGGGAACCCTCCTACACGGTTCGTAGGAACATAAATTGGTACAGCCACTATGGAGAATGGTATGGAGGTTCTTTAAAAAACTAAAAATAGAACTACCATATGATCCAGCAATCCCACTCCTGGGCATATATCTGGAGAAAACCATAATTTGAAAATATACATGCACTCCAATGTTCATAGCAGCACTATTTACAATAGCCAAGACATGGAAGCAGCCTAAATGTCCATTGACAGAGGAATGGATAAGAAGATGTGGTACTTATATACAATGGAATATTACTCAGCCATAAAAAAGAATGAAATAATGCCATTTGAATAATCTCTAGGTCTAATGGACCTAGAGATTATCATACTAAGTGAAGTCAGACAGAGAATGACAAATATCATATGATGTCACTCATATGTGGAATCTAACTAAAAAATGATACAGATGAACTTATTTACAAAACAGAAACAGACTCACAGATATTGAAAACCAACTTACAGTTACCAAAGGGAAAACATGGTGGGAGGTATAAATCAGGAGCTTGGGATTAACATACACACACTACTATATATAAAATAGATAACCAGGACTTCCCTGGTGGAGCAGTGGTTAAGAATCCATCTGCCAATGCAGGGGACACAGGTTTGAGCCCTGGTCTGGGAAGATCCCACGTGCCATGGAGCAACTAAGCCCGGGCACCACAACTAATGAGCCTGAGCTCTAGAGCCCATGAGCTACAACTACTGAGCCCACATGCTGCAACTACTTAAGCCTATGTGCCTAGATCCCATGTTCCTCAACAAGAGAAGCCACCACAATGAGAAGCCCGTGCACTGCAACCAAAGAGTAGCCCCCACTCACCACAACTAGAGAGAGCCCATGCATAGCAACGAAGACCCAACACAGCCAGAAATAAATAAATAAATAAACAAATAAAAGAAAAATTTAAAAAATACTTTGAAAAAATAGATAACCAACAAGGACCTACAGTATAGCACAAGGAACTCTGTTCAATATTATGCAATAACCTATATGGGAAAAGAATCTGAAAAAGAATGAATATATGTATATGTATAACTGAATCACTTTGCTGTACACCTGAAACTAACACAACATTGTAAATCAACTATACTCCAATAAAATTTTTTTAAAGTTATGTTTACACTATACTGTAGCCTGTTAGATGTGCAATAGCACTAAGTCTAGAAAAACAATGTACATACTTTAATGTAAAAATACTTTATTACAAAAAAAAAAAAACCCTTACACAATTTTCTGTGGTTAGTTTCAAAAGCATAGAGGAGTTTTTAAATTTCACATTGTTTTTGCCAGTGTACATGAAGGGAAGAGAGGTAAACAAAAAGGGAGCAGAAGGAGAGAACAGAAAGAAAATAGGAAAACCTTGGACTATTCTAGTTTAAAGATGTTAGAGGGTAAAGAAAACTTTGATAATCAAAATGCAACGTGATCCTTGATTAGGTCCTCAATCAAAAAATTGCTACGGGGCTTCTCTAACTGATGCGCATGTGAAACCACTGGATTCTTGTTAAAATACTGTGATGCCTAAGCTGCTGGTTTATGAATCAAACTTTAAGAAGCAATAATCTAAAGGGCAGTTTTGAGGACTACTGGAAAAAATTTACTATATATTAGATAATACATCAATGTTTCATTTCTTCAGTGTGGTAAGGGTCTGTGATTATATGAGATTACTTCATTTGTAGGAGATCTATATTAAAGTGTTTAGGGGTAAAGTGTCATAATGCTTGTAACTTACTTGCAGATGGTTCAGCAATAGAATAGTGTACACATACATGTATACAAGAAATAAAGAAAATTGGGTAAAATATTCGTCAACTGAATCTTGGTTAGAGGCAAACAAGTGTTCGCTGTACTTCAACTATTTTCTGATTTCAAAAATCTTCCAAATGAAAAAAACTCTGTGAAATGATAAATAAAAATAATGCATGGCTCTAAGCTATATCCCCCACAGAGATTGAGTCACTATATCTGGAGTGAGGCCTATATTTTAACAAACACTCCAGAGAGTTCCATTACAGGTCGTACAGAGATCACATTTTGAGAACAATGTTTTAGACATTAGTGGAGGATGTTGTTTGCTTGATGATTCACATCCTTGAAATAGCTAGGGTCTCCAGGTTTGAAATGTTAAAATAAACTCTGAGAGCTAAGTTTGTTTTGCCAGCAGCCTTGCCATTCCCTCATTTCTCTAACAGCATCTTTCCTTCCTTGGGGATTTTCCTCCCAATTCACAATATGAGGAGAAATCAACAGAGGTGACATCCACCTATCTCTTTTCACAGGTAGACACCTATGTTAGTTCCTATGCTGCAAAACAAATACCACACATTTAATAGCTGAGAAAAACACACATTTATTATCTCACAATCTGTGTAGGTCAGGTGTCAGGCACAGCTTGACTACATCTCGTGCTCAGAGTTTCACCAGGCGGCAATCAAGGTGTCAGCCGGGGCTGCTATCTCACCTGCGGCCTGGAGTTGTCTTCCAAGATTGCTAACTATCAGTGGCATCTGGTTCCTTGCAGCTGTAGTGCTGAAACCCTCAGCAACCAGAGGCCACCCACCATTCCCTGGCACAAGGCCCTCTCCACAACCTGGCTGTTTGCTGCTTCAAGGCCAACAGGAGAGTGTCTTCACTGCTTCAAGTTTCGGACCCTCTGTTAAAGGACTCACTGCTTAGGTCAGACCCACTCAGAATCATGTCTCTTTTGGTTACCTCAAAATCATTTGTTATGGGACCTTAATGACATCTGCAAAATCCCTTCACCTCTGTCACAGAGTGTATTCTAATCAAGGCTGTGACCACCCAGTCATATTCACAGGCCCAGCCCACACTCAAAGGGAATCATACAGAGTGTGTACACCAGGAAGCAAGAATCCTGGGGCCATCTGAGAGTTCTGCCTATTACAGCCCCTGTGGGAGCCGACCTCTAAATGGCCCTCAATGATCACTCCATTTCCTGGCATTCAGACCCTTGTATCCTAGACAGACCAACTCTGGTACAGTGTAACCAATAGACTACTGCAGAAATGATATGTTACTTCTGCGATTAGGTTATAAAAGAACTGTGGCCTCCATTTTGGTTTCTCTTGCTCTCTGATTGCTCACTCTGGGGGAAGCCAGCTGTCATGCCGTATGAGTAGCCCTAGTGGAGAGATCCATGTGGCAAGTAATTGAATCTCCCAACCAACAACTACAGGAATAAGCTTGGAAGCAGTTTCTCCAGCTTCTTTAGATGACTGCAGCCCTGGCCAACATCTTACGTGCAATCCTATGGGAGACCCAGAACCATCCACCTAAGCTGCTTCCAGATTTCTGACTCTCAGAAACTGTGTGAGATGATCAACGTTTGTTGTTTTAAACTGCTGAGTTTGGGGATTATTTGTTATGCATCAGTAGGTAACCAATACAACACTTGCCTCAGGCCTGACTAATCTAGAAAGAGTGAAATATACCTGTGTCCCTCTTCTCTAATAACATAGGAGAAGCACATATGCAGTAGGAGTTAATAAGCCCACAAAGAGAGGAACAGAGAGCAAGGGTAAGTTGGATGGTGCAAGGTCAACAGTGGTATCTTTTCAGCCTCTGGATCCAGTCAAGTGTAATTTAGTGCCATGCCTGTTATTCCCAGTATTATGAGCCAATGCATTCTCTCTCTCCCCCGCCCCCTTTAAGTTCAGAGCCTTCCAAAGTACATTTAGTCCTGTTGAAACTATTTTGGTCCTCTGTCCATCCAACAAAATGAGCATAAATTTATACTGATATGCAGTGTAGTAAGCCCAAAGACCATAATTTGGTCCTCTTCCCCATCTCTTGATGGCTGTGATTAAGCTGAAATCTGGTTTCTGTCACTTGCAACTAAGAGGAGTTCTGACTCAAAAAGCCCTCTGTAGGATTAGTTTCATGCCTTACTCTGATCATTTTCTTTTCTTATTGAATATTTCCCTCTAAGGTCATATTGGCTGGCCCTGAATCATATGTTAAGTCATGCTCTTCAGGTTCCTCAAAAATAAGTTCTGTTTACTTGTGTTTCTAAGAAAGTGCCTATGGTATTTTCTCCCAGGGAAGCCATAGCATGCTGAGAGTCTAGCAATTTGACTAAATGATCTACATTTATCCAGGATAAATTTCCTCTATGTTGGATGGCATCTTGCTTCCTAACTTAGCTAATCAAACACTCTCTGGGTATTCAGCCAACTGTTCTGAAACAGCCTGAGCAGTCACTGTGAAAAGAAACACAATAAACAAATCCCACACATGAATCAAGCAAAGATTCTGAGTTTTAAGATGCAGTTTCTCCATCTACTCTCAGTGCAAAGGAGTTTATAGAGGCCACACACTTAACCCACTATTCATTCTGCTTGCTCCCAATTCTGAACCACAGCAGTGAGTTTACACAAAATGGGATTTCTCTCAGTGAGTCCCCACACCCACATAATAATCCTTTTGTGATTTTCTCCTAAACACTCAACACCACTGCCAAAATAACAGATAATGCATTTTTAATTTAAATTTGTAATCATTAAACAAAGTCAAGAGCCCCACTCCTAGCTGCCCTTCCCCACATAATTCCAAATTTTGCCATTTCCCAGAATAATATAGTACTCAGAGTCTAAATTCACCTCAACAGTATTATTTCTTAGCAAACCAATTTCTTTAAGTTAGCCTAGTGACCATTCACAAAACTTGCCCCTAGAAAGAACTTAAGTGAAATGATTCTATTAATGGTGTTTGCCCTTTGGTTCAGTACATTCAGCATCCAGGAACTGAGCTAAGGAAGCTCAGAGAAATTGGCATAAACAATAACCCACAATTTTTTTCCCCTAAAGAAAATTCTCACTCTATTTCATTGGTTAGGATCAGAGACTCTGGACTCAGGTTACTTGGATTCAAAGCTCAGCTTTTCCATTTAAAGCCATGTACCATTGGCTAAGTAACCCAACTCCTCTCTGTCCAATTTTACATCCGTAACATAGGGATAATAGTAATATCCATCTTGGAATCATTGTTATAAGAACTATATTAATGATATTTGAAAGCACTTAAACTACTACCTGGTACACAGTTGATGGTTAGACAAGTAGCCAGTACAGATTATACTGAAATCTGATTGTGTATCTCCCAATTTACCATAGAAGATACTTTAGCATCATTCAAAAGAGGCATCACCATCACATCTTGTGTAGCATTTGTACTCTTCTACATGCTGTGTGGATGAAATTAGATTAAGGTTATTTCAGAATACTGGTACTCCATATGACTTAAAAAAAGCAGAACGCAAATCCTCTTTACAAGAAGATATTATTCCAAGCTGAAAATTATTTCTAAAACATTTTTGTAAATATAGCATCTGGCACACAATAAAAAGTAACCGGGCACTCAGAGACAAGATAATAAACAGACAGAAATAACTGAAAATAAAACTCACAAGTACTTCAGAGGAAGAGTTTTTAGACATAGACTTTTAAATAACCATACTTACTTTGTTCAAGGAATCAGGACAAGATAGAGAATTTTGGCGGAAGACTGAAAACCATAAACAGAAATTACAAGAACTGGAAAATAATAACTAAAATTAACAACAATTTAATAGACTGATTTAACAGCTGTTTAGAGAGTCAAAGGAAATTAGTAGTCTGGATATTGATCAGTCAGAAAGAACTATCCAGAATGAAGCAAAGAGAAACAAAAGAATGGAAAGATTAAAAAGGAAGGTAAGAAACTGAAGATACAGTGAGAAAGTGCAATATAAGTAGAATTCTAGGGAGGGGGAAAAAGAGAGAATAGGCAAGAAGAATTATTTGAAGGAATAATGGGTAAGAATTTTCCAAAAATGAAAGACATTAATTTACAGATTTAAGAAGGCAAAACAACTCTAAACAGAATACATAATGAGCAAACAACCAGGCACCTAATAGTGAAATGTTAAAAACCAAAGAAAAAGAAAATCTTAAAGCAGCTGGAAGTAAACAAAGACAGACTGCCCTTCAAAAGAGCAACAATTAGGCAGATAGCTGACTTTTAGTAGAGTTAATGGAAACCAGAAGATACAAAATAATATCTTCAAAATACTAAAAGAAAATAACTACCAACCTAGAATTATAAGTTTAGCAAAATATATATTTCAATAATAGAGTGAAATAATTTTAAGACACACAAATCAAAATTTGTAACCAGTAGATCAGCACTAAAAGGGATATTAAAGGCATGTTTTTTCAGGAAGAAGGAAAATGATACCAGAAGTCCCAGATTTAGGAAGGAATGAAGAGAAATGAAAAGGTGAATTTAAATAAGTAAACGGACAATGATGATGATGATGAGATGACAATGATGATAGTGTTCCAAACATAGACAGAACTAAAGGACATAACAATACTGGCTTAAAAGTTTAGAGGGGTTAAACGGAGGGGATAAAAGGGATAAAAGAGTTAAGATATCTAAAAGGAGTCTCAGGTTCTTGCATTGCCCATGAAGAGGGTAAATACCAATTAATATAAGGATTTCAAAACCAAAAATGTATGTCATAATTTCGTGGTTAGCCAGTAAAAGAACTGCAAAATAATGTGTAACTTTCAAGGTAGTAAAGAGAAAAGTAGAGTAATAAATTTTTGGTAAGGGCCAGAAAGAAGAAACTCTTGAAGGAAAAAAAAACATAAAATAAATGGGACAAATAGAAAGCACTAAGTAAGCCAGATATGAAACAATTCATGTATAATCAAGAATTTTAAATCATTGCTAAATTTGCAGGATTTAAATTGCCAGAAATCCTAACCCAGGCAAAAAATTCTAAACAGGCAAAACTAAGCTATAAGATTTAAGGATTTATATGTAGGTAGTAAAACTAAAGGAAAGAAAATGATATCATAAAAGTTTGGAAGAGGTTTCCTTTGAGGGAGAGATGGTAAAAACTTGGAGGGGACATAAAGGGTTAGGAACATCCTATTGCTTGGCTGGCCAGGTGGTGTTTAACTGATGGGCTTTTGCTTTGTGCTGATTCATTTAACATATGTATTTTGTATACTTTCCTGTATTTGTTTTATTTCCACAAAAAATTCTATTTCCATAATAAAAATATAAGGGAGATCTAACTGTGATGATATGGTATAATCTTCAGAAATATACAGTTAAATAAAATAAGGTATAGAACAGCATACATCGTATGATCTTGTCAGCATAAAAAAGCCCACATACTTATATACCTGCTTATCTTCACACAGATCATTTTTCAAGACATAAATTTAATATGGCCTGCTGCTTGTAAGAAAGAAAACTAGGACTCTGATAAAGTTTATGGAAGAAAGGGACTAATTTTCATCTATATGCTTTTACTGTAAACATAACTTCTGAATTAATAATAAAATTTTTTTACCAACCTATAAATCAAATGTGAAGCCAAAACAGGCTTACCATTTGATAAGATCATTATTTTCAACTTAACAACTGCATTTTGATCATAATTTAAATCTGGAACGTATAACCAAGAATTTTAAATCATTGCTAAATTTGTTCAAAAGATGGGTCAAATTTTCATAACCAGGAAGGGAAGAAGAGTGGCTTTCATTTTAAACAGACACCCATGAATTGATTATCTTTCCATCTCTCACACAAATGGAATAGAGATAGATATAGATAATTCATTTTCATTTCAACTTGTTTCTAGAACGTTGATCGAAGGCTTCCATCTGCGTTACAATGGAGTGCCACTAAAATTAGGAAGCAAAGTTAGGGAAAACTGAATGGCTGAATTTAAGAATCTGCCATGACTCATGAAATCGTACTTTAGGTTTTTAGTCATATGAACAGAGGACCAGATCAGAATCCAATAATATCAATAATCTGAATTGTCAGAGCAATTAGAACTAAATGCAGTATACATTTCAGGAATTTAGCAATAAATGAAAAGATAGCACCTATTGTCTACAAGTTCTGAAGAAATGAGCTGCCCAGGATTTCCAGGTTAAAACAGCAGTTGAATGCATGTTTCTAATTTTATTTTTTACCTTCTTAAGTCAATAAAAATTTAGGGAAGGAATTTTTTTTTTTTTTAAAGAGAAAGATACAGGGAATTCCCTGGTGGTCCAGTGGTTAGGACTCAGCACTTTCACTGCAGTAGGCCCAGGTTTGATCCCTGGTCTGGGAACTAAGATCTCGAAAACGGTGTGGCTTGGCCAAAAATTTTTTTAAATAAAAAATAAATTAAAAAGAGAGAGAGAGAGAGAGACACAAACCAGAAAAACAGAAAAGGGAAAAAAGTAAGCAAAATTTTGGAAGCTAGAGATAGGTGGGCAAGTAGTAATTGACTTAGTAGACCCAATAAATCTAATCTCTAGTTACTACTACTGGGAAGGTGTGGGAGCCAGTCGATTTATACCACAATGTTCTTAAAGGCATAGGACTGGCAGGAAAAGAAAAACTGAGAAAATCTTCCATGAAAGCTATTTCTTGTAGCCATCCAATGCAGGTGACATGGACCCTCTCTGTTATGTACTTCATGCTTGTATCCCCCCAAAATTCATATGTTGAAACCTATAATAACCCAATGAAATGGTATTGGGAGATGGGGCCCTTCAGATGGGATTAGTGTCCTTATAAGAAGAGAACTTTCTTCTCTCTCTGCTCTCCACCATGTGAGGATATAGTGAGAAGACAGTCATCTACAAACCAGATGTCTGGGCCCTCACCAGACACTGGATCTGCAAGCACCTTGATCTTGGACTTTCCAGCTTCCAGAACTATGAGAAATAAATGTTTGCTGTTTAAACCACCTAGTCTATAGTAATTTATTATAGCAGCCCAAGCACACTAAGATGCCCTCCCTATTAACAGGTGGGACGTCTAGATTGATGACACCATGCATACATTAAGAGGTAAGAACAAACTGTATTACTCACATCATGAAACTTTCTGGGCAGAGCAGGACAGCACTCAAGCTGGTCTGGAATTGGCTTGAGTGTCTTGAGAGTGAGAGCGAGTGGCCCTGGTGTTTATCATGGTTAAGGGGTGGGACTATGGAAGAATTCACTCCTGGAGTGGTTTGAACTTCCCTCTGGTGCCAAAGGAAGGAGTGCCCTGGCTTTTTTTATCAGCTTGCCCAAATAGGGGGCAGAAGAGGCAGGAATAAACTAGAGCTTGAAATCTCTTAGCAATCAGAGATTTACAAAATATGCAGTCAGACCCTATTATACTATTTAATAAGTTAGAATGGCCATCATCAAAAAATCTAGAAACAATAAATGCTGGAGAGAGTGTTGAGAAAAGAGAACACTCTTGCACTGCTGGTGGGAATGTGAATTGGTACAGCCACTATGGAGAACAGTATGGAGGTTCCTTAAAAAACTACAAATAGGGCTTCCCTGGTGGCGCAGTGGTTGGGAGTCCGCCTGCCGATGCGGGGGACGCGGGTTCGTGCCCCGGTCCGGGGGGATCCCACGTGCCGCGGAGCGGCGGGGCCCGTGGGCCATGGCCGCTGAGCCTGCGCGTCTGGAGCCTGTGCTCCGCAACGGGAGAGGCCACAACGGCGAGAGGCCCGCATACTGCAAAAAAAAAAAAAAAAATCTACAAATAGAACTACCATATGACCCAGCAATCCCACTACTGGGCATATACCCTGAGAAAACCATAATTCAAAAAGAGTCATGTACCAAAATGTTCATTGCAGCTCTATTTACAATAGCCCGGAGATGGAAACAACCTAAGTGTCCATCATCAGATGAATGGATAAAGAAGATGTGGCACATATACACAATGGAATATTACTCAGCCATAAAAAGAAACGAAATTGAGCTATTTGTAATGAGGTGGATAGACCTAGAGTCTGTCATACAGAGTGAAGTAAGTCAGAAAGAGAATGACAAATACTGTATGCTAACACATATATATGGAATTTAAGAAAAAAAATGTCATGAAGAACCTAGGGATAAGACAGGAATAAAGACACAGACCTACTAGAGAATGGACTTGAGGATATGGGGAGCGGGAAGGGTAAGCTGTGACAAAGCGAGAGGGAGGCATGGACATATATACACTACCAAAAGTAAGGCAGATAGCTAGTGGGAAGCAGCCGCATAGCACAGGGAGATCAGCTCGGTGCTTTGTGACTGCTTGGAGGGGTGGGATAGGGAGGGTGGGAGGGACGGAGACGCAAGAGGGAAGAGAGATGGGAACATATGTATATGTATAACTGATTCACTTTGTTATAAAGCAGAAACTAACACATCATTGTAAAGCAATTATATTCCAATAAAGATGTAAAAAAAAAAAGAAGTTAAACTTTCCAGATTCCCTCCTCTATTCTACTTTGCTGAGTAATAGCCCTTCCCAAGAGAAATCTGGAAGCTTGTTCTCTGGAGAAACTAAAAGCAAGATGTCTGGAGTGATGATCCTGGCACAGATTAGAGTTAGAGTAAAGGTTAGGATAAAGCGTCCAACCTACACCTAATGCTGAATACAGAGATCCTCCCCCACCCTCACTGTAGATCACTCTACAGTGAACTCAGTTGATAAGCTTGGCCCATAGTTCAAGCTCTCAGAGCCACAGAGGAGCTTTTTAGATCCCCTCATTCTTTATATTAAGCAGACATTTAGATATTACCAGATATCTGAGGAAAGCTCCTATCATGGAAGACAGTAATTAAAAACAAAAACCCGGGCTTCCCTGGTGGCACAGTGGTTGAGAGTCCGCCTGCCGATGCAGGGGACGTGGGTTCGTGCCCCGGTCCAGGAAGATCCCACATGCCACGGAGCAGCTGGGCCCGTGAGCCATGGCCGCTGAGCCTGCACGTCCGGAGCCTGTGCTCCGCAACGGGAGAGGCCACTACAGTGAGAGGCCCACGTACCGCAAAAACAAAAAACAAAAAACAAAAACCAAGAAACCAAAAAAACTGATCTCCCTCATAAAAAGGCATCTTGAAGTAAATAAATAATGCAGGAGGGGGAGGAATCAACAAAACCAAATGAAATAAAATTATCATCATCCTCAGAGAAATAAGAAAATGCTACATCTATAAAAGAGGAACAGGATGCCATAAAAATTTAGGAGAACAGACAAGAGCTTAGAAATGAAAACATAACAGAAATGAAGTCACTAGAAGGTTAGAAGAACAAGTAGGGGAAGTCTCCTAGAAAGTATAGCAAAAAAGACAAAGAAGCAGAAAATGGGAGGAAAAAAAAAGAAAATTGGATGACAACCCCAGAAAAGTGATGAGAAAAAAAAGAAAGAAAAGAGGAAACAGAACAGAAAACAAAAAAAATTATTCAAAAAAATTTCCCAGTAGTTTGTACCTCTTAATCCCCTACCCCTATCTTTCCCTGCTCACCTTCTCTCTCCTCATTGGTAACCACTAGTTTGTTCTCTGCGTCTGTGAGTCTGTTTTGTTATATTCATTCATTTATTTTATTTTTTAGATTCCACATATAAGTGATAACATATTGTAAATCAACTATACTTCAATAAAAAAGAAAATTTCTCAGAATAGAAAGTAAACTGTTATTACTGAAAAAATCTTACTGAATGGAAGTAGTAGATGAAAATATCTACACAAAGACGTCTCAAACTTAAAAACACTAGAGGAAAAGAAGATTCTACCAACTTCCAGGAAGAAAAAGCAGATCAGAAAGGATGAGGAATCATAATGAGTTTAGACTTTGCAATAGGATCATTGCAAGCAGAAAGAAAATGGTGTTATGTCCAGACTCCTGAAGGAAAATAACTTGTAACATAAAGTTATAGTCAAACTCTCAAACTTTGTGAGGGTTGAATGATGGCCTCAAAAAAATGAATTTACTACCCATAAGCTTTCTCAAGAAGCTACTGAAAATGTGTTCCACCAAAATGAAAGTATAAACAAAGAAAAAGGAAGACATGGTACAGGAGAAACAAAAAGGGTTCCAGATAGAAGAGGGATGAAGGAATTCCTAGGAGGACAGGGAACAGACATCCCAAGATGCTAGATGGAAACTAGACCAGATTGGGGCATCAAGAGTCCACACAGACATGCTGCAGGATGTATGGCCATGATCCCTACTGCCTTGGTGTAGTCTTTTTTAAAATAAACACCTGGATAAATGCCCTGGAGAGTCTGACCCAGGTAAAAATGTGGTCTTCTTGACAATTTGCTGATAAGTGTGTTGCTCTTTCCTTCAGGTCTTGATGCCTATATTGCCTGTGGGCATTTATCTCATCCCACTGAACTTTCCTGCCTCTATTTAGTTCTGAGAGCTGAAAGAAGGCCATGGTGAGTTTGGAAGCAAGAAACCTAGGGCAGTTCACTTCACTCTGGCATATCAGATGTTTAGTACCTGTTTTACACTACAACCCTTCCAAATTCATAGACTGTGGTGAGCCTCAGATTTCCCAGAACTCATGAATGGCCTTCTCCCACTGAATATCCCAGAAGGTGCTCTTGTAAACTCCCTGGAAGCAGAAGCCCAAGAGCCAGAGATTATTGAGTTTGTCTTGCCTTTTTTCCCTCGCACAGCTAGCTTTGTATTTGCCCCGCTGTAGGAGGGGAGGCCTGGTAAGGCATGTTTCGAAGCAACAAACACGGAAGGATTTTAAATTCTAATTTGTAACCTGGGTGGAGGATTCAAAGGTTTTTGTTGTTGTTTCGATTAAACATTTACATTTTACATGTAATTTCACATGCAGAAAATAAAGGATAAAGAAATAAGCCTACTCATACAGTAATAGTTGGACTGTAAATTGGAACAAACTTCCTGGATGACTCTTTGGCAATGAATATCAAAAACCTTAAAGCTGGGCTTCCCGGGTGGCACAGTGGTTGAGAGTCCGCCTGCCGATGCAGGGGACACGGGTTCGTGCCGCAGTCCAGGAGGATCCCACATGCCGCGGAGCGGCTGGGCCTGTGAGCCATGGCCGCTGAGCCTGCACGTCCAGAGCCTGTGCTCCGCAACGGGAGAGGCCACAACAGTGAGAGGCCCGCCTACCGCAAAAAAAAAAAAAAAAAAAACAACCTTAAAGCTGTGTATGCTTTTTGACCAAATAATTCTACTTCTAAAATATATTCTATAAAAATTTGGACAATGTTCCAAAGTATACACAAAGGCTTTGCTAAATCAGAAACTGACAGTTAAAAATTAGGAATCCCAAACCCCAACTCTTGCAGAATTGATTAAAATAAGTGGGATATTCATGCAATTGACCTCTATGCAGTCATTAGATATGACGCATTTACTGACACACTGACATGGGTAAAGTTCACATTCCACTGTGATTAGTTTAAAATAATTAAGCATAGACCATATAATAGGTGTATGCACTGGTTTTAATTTACTCCCCAGGGGTAGTTAGTTAATATTTGAGGAACACTGTTCAGTGTGTACACTCGGGAGCACGTGCTTCAGAAGCAGCTACTGTCAGTGCTTCAGTGATAACTAACTCCATCAGCACTGAAGGACCTGCCAACTAACATGAGAGATGCTAAAAATATTTATTCATTGATGAAAGGTACAAGCATATCTGCTCTTGCATAAACAGGAGTGTAATAGAAGCCTATGACTACAAGAGCTGTTAGCACTAGAATTAGTTTATAAGAGCAGTGTCTGCCTCTTATAAACCTGTCAGGCAAGGAACTTTGAGTACCTATAGGACAAGAGTTTCAGTACTTCACCAAACTTGCAGAAACAGGTTTTATGACGCTTATGGTCACTTGCTAAATGTCTGTATTAGTTTGGGTACTTCTGAGAAGCAGATGTCGAGAGGATTATTACAGGAGATTTATTGGGGGGCACACCCATGAAGGAAAACAGAAGGGAGCTGGAGAAGGCAGAGAAGGCCTTCAGATGATGAAGAAGTTCTGACACTTGTAAAGAAGACAGGGGAGGAAGATTGAGTGGGAAAAGTTTTAGATTATGGTGGGGTTCCAAGAAAGCCTTAACCAGTCTGATGGGGAATTTTTATGTCAGTCATCCATCTGAGAAGTCACTCGTGTTGCAGCAAAGGGCCTGCATTAATACCTCCAACTGTGCTCAGTGATTGGGATTGGCCATGGGAAGCATGACATCAGTACAAATGAGGTGGTGGATCCAGAGTTGCAGCAGCTGGCACTGCCAGTCAATTATACTCCCCCCAGCAGGAGACCTGAGTATTTTCATGGCTGCCATAGTATGTGCGGCAGAATTCAGATGGAGACAAACCATCTAGAGAAGAGAGATTGTGAGTGCAATCTGACGGTTGTAAAAAGGCCAAATTCGCTGAAATCTGTTAACAACATAGTTAGATGTATGTGTGTGGTTTCAATGTAAACATAGCATGGGCCCATTCTTTATTTTAAAGTCAATAACATTATATGATGGGATTTTTTAAAGCATTTTACTCACTATCACTAGAATTCCTTTAGGGACATTGACATCTTCCCATCCAGGTCACTAGGTCCTAAATGCCACATGCAGTGATCTTATCAAGGCCTTTTCCTAAGGCACTGTGAATAAGAAATAGACACACTGTGAATTTGTGGTGTGGGAGATGTGAAGAAGAAAAGAGCAAAGAAACAGAGAAAGAGCAAAATAATAAGGCATTCAGAGGCCAAAGGACTTTATGCTGCCTTGTGAGTGACACTGTATGTGTTTTGGAGAATGAGGAAAAGGAGCTGTATGCTAAGTGGAGATAGGGAAACATCTACAAGATGAAGAAAGAAATGATAACCAAGGCTAACAAAGTCCCTGAGTAATTCTAGGAATCTTAGGACATTCACTGAACTTCCCATATGACTTGGGGGGTGCAGTGGTCTTACAAGCTGATCTGAGGTAGATCGAAAGAGGCAGGGTCAGCACAATTGACATCTTAGTTAAAAATATACATGGACACAAAATATATGTAAGTAGAAAATATTTGACAGCATGAATAAAATGCTAGTATTATTTCTTTATGGGATAGGGTTATGAATGATTTTTTTTCTTATCTGTATTTTCTAATTTTTCTACAATGAACATGAATTGGTATAATATGAAGAAAAAGATGCTGGGAAAAAATAATTTGAGTAATTACTTATTTCCAGCAATTAGACTGAACATTACCAAAGTCAAGTCATTGTTTTCAGCACAGTCATCAACATAATTGGTCAATTATAAAGGAACTCCATAGAACAGGTCAATTAACCCTGTAACCTATGGATGCGTTTTGCAGCTAATTCATCCTGTGAGGCATATTTAGCAGACCATATTTGTGAAAGTAGACCTTTTAGTTAAGATCTATTTTCCCATGGCTATTGATGATAACTAGCTATACCCTCTCTAAAAAGCTTTGAAAGAGAACCATCTCTACTTTTTAACAAGGGCTTAAGAAAAATACTTCTCCAATAAGGACTAAATTCCAAATTGACTGTAGTTAAAGCTAATACTTTTCTCAAGAAGCAAACTCCCTGTATTACAGGCTACCTTACCCTCTCTAGGATATGACTCATCAGGATTCTTTTGGTAAACTTATGTACTATTTACGTTAATAGGGTACCTATATCAATGACTGGGACATGAAGCTATCCCCTTCTTTCCTTACTGTTACTTACAATTCCACTTGTCAGCTTAATTTCTAACATATCTAGATCCATTTTTAATCATCAGCAGCTAGCTGATGGGTATTGAAGAATAGTTGTGTATGTTAAAAAATATACCTGGCTGAAAGAATTGTCTCAGAGATCCTAACTGCATTCCATATACACTCCTATAGGCTTGTTAAGTTCTATCCTTGAATCAGACTAGGTTGCTGGAAGATGATGTGTGTTGCCACTGGCCACAGTGTCAAGAAAGAAAGAAAGAAAGAAAAAGAAAGAAAGAAAAAGAGAGAAAGAAAGAGAGAAAGAAAGAAAGAGAAAGGAAAGAAAGAAAGGAAAGGAAAGGAAGAAAGGGAAGGAAGGAAGGAAGGAAGGAAGGAAGGAGGGAGGGAGGAAGGAAGGAAGGAAGGAAGGAAGAAGGCGGGTTTCCCTGGTGGCGCAGTGGTTGAGAGTCCGCCTGCCGATGCAGGGGCCGCGGGTTTGTTCCCTGGTCTGGGAAGATCTCACATGCCGCAGAGCAGCTGGGCCCGTGAGCCATGGCCGCTGAGCCTGCGTGTCCGGAGCCTGTGCTCTGCAACGGGAGAGGCCACAACAGTGAGAGGCCCACGTACCGCAAAAAAAAAAAAAAAAGGCGGCTCCCTTTCTTCCAGGCAGACCCTGCCCTAAACCAGGGTACATGATCTGGGGACAGGAATGAGGACAAAATTTCAATCTCCACTCATCCCAGAGCCGGACGCCCTAGTACACTGTGTAATTTGAATACATGTCCAGGGCAGCCATGGCTTATGTGCTTAGAAGACATTACCTTAGTTCCCTGAGGAAATCCTGTTACTTAATCATGCTTCAGCTCTAAACCTCTATTATCCTGATAGACATCTCTCTAGCCATATTTGTTGAGGATCCTATGCAGACCAATGTTTCCCAGCTTTTCGGATTTCAGGGACCAATTTTCTTTAAAGTTATTTTGGGAACTGACATAGGGTTGCCAAGTCTTATTTGAAAGAAATAAGACTTAAAGTGTGTAATTTACTCAGCATAGTAATTTTAAAATAAAAGGCCAATATTTCTCAAGAAATAAAAGCTATCTACTTAGACCCACATTTTTACTTTGATAAAGTAAGGCTGAATCAGTGTGTTGGGGAACTGCTGACATGCTCGCCACCACCTGCCTTTGCAGGCTCCTTTGTACCACTCTCTTCAGGTTCTGCAGCCCACCCAGCCTTCTCTTTCCGTTCTCTTAACCTGGGTGATGTCTACTCATCTTTCAGGTCTCAGATTGGAAAATCAGGGAAGAATACTAAGGCAAGACATTTAAGCGAACATAAGAATTATTATTATTTCACTAATTGATACAAAAGAAAAGTATAATTGGTTATAGATCAGTACGTTTAATATTTATCACACCTGTAGACTGTGAGCTTCATGAAAAGAGCACTCAAATCTACATAGCTTTGCCTCCAGCACCTGACACATATCTGAATACATAATAGGTGCTTAAGTATTTGTTGAATGGATTAAACCAACATCCCTTATATAATGTGCTCTCTTAGAGATCTGAGTTTTGAACCAGAAGAACTTGTTCCCTTCTTTTGAATATTAAAGATTATATAATTTGTTTCTCACCCTGCCTAGTTTCCAAGAATCTTAGACACAGGTTCATATCTCATCACAGCAACTATGTTGACTCCTGTGGTTGGAATATTTACTCTGTTTCCTCTTTCCTATTTTTTTCATATTATTTTACCCTTTATTATAAGCTGCTTTAAGCTGCTTCAGATTCCTTTTCAGAAAGACACAGGGTGTAAATAAATAAATAAAGGCCTTCTAGTGCAATAGCTCACCTGTTCCTGAAATAAAATGCTGACATTTCAAATGTTCCTTACTGTAAAGGTTAGATGATTAAATATATTCCTCTTCTGCTACCTCAGATTACCCAAATAAACATCAGCCATGTACAAACCACACAAATAGATCAGGCTTGTGAATGGAGGTAGTTTTAAGGGAGCAATTGGTATTTGAAAATCAAGAGAAAAGAATATGCAAGGTATGGCATTCCAGTTTAAAAACAAACAATCAACCTTAAGAAAATCACCACATATATTTCTATTTATGATTATTATGTGCCTTTTAAAACATCAAGAAAAGCCAGCTGCCAGCTGACGTAGTTTCCAAAGAACTTGAAGAAGCATCAAGACTCTTTTCTCCCATGAAAACAAGGCTTCTGTAGGTCTGCTTTTAACATTCAAAATGATCAGACTAGCCATCTCTAGTTTGGTAAATAGTACTTAAAACTGGGCCAAATCTCAATTAATCTTCTAATTCTGCATTGTTTTCTAATAAAAAGGATTTAACCCAAAATATACGTAGGCTAATAATCCCCGACTGGCTTCATTACTCAGCTAAGGCATCCATCACCTGTAGTGTCTGACAGAGCTTTATTATCTCAGAGAAAAGCCCCCTGAGTTTCCAGAAGAGAAAGTTCCCACAATAAGATAAGTCATCTCAGTTTATCTAATAGCTTGCCTACTCAAACAGATTAGAATCCTCAAAGTCAAAAGCTTCTTGGAATGCTAGCCAGTCTTGTCCTCTTACATGACAGATGTAAGCAGAAGTTAACAGACTTGCCTAAGACTACTCAGAGGGTGAGCAGCGGTGAGGACCAAGTGCTTCCTCTGCACCTGCAGCCGCTGCGGGAGATACTGACTGGCCGGCAGGATGAACTGAAGAGTCAAGTGGCAAAGGAGAGGTTCACAGCTCTGAGGCAGCACACAGACATGTACCCTGAGCACACGCTTAAGCTCCAGGAGACTGTTACTCCCATTCCACATAGTGAGAGGCCACGTTCTCACTGTCATATCTGAGGATTCTCCAGCTGCCAACGTCCTTGTCTCCAGAGCCACAGAATACACTCAGTCAGTGTGCATGGCACTTGTATGAAATACCCAGGGCTCAGTTCTGATCTCAAAGCTCTTCCGAGGGGGCGGGGGGGAGACAGAAGAATGTACCCTGGCACATGCTCGCTGAGCCACCTTAAAGTTAATTTCACAGGGTGAGAGACTCTGAAGAAAGACTTAACATGAGTACAAAAAGCACCATTTTCAACCCATCTGGGAAAATAAGGGCATTTGTTCTTCTGAAGAGCTGAAAAGAAGTTTGGGTACAGAGCCTGGCATCTTTCTCGGTAGGCACAGCAACATTTGTATTCAGATGAGTAGGGGGTCAAGTCCCAACTCAGAGTGGTGGGATCCTTCCATAGTGGGGAACCTGAGCCTTGTTGTCAATACCAGGAGGTGTCTTAGCAGGAGGCAGGTGAGAGCATGAGTTCTGGAGTTAGGCCTGGTTTTTTACTTCCAGCTTCAAAACTTACTAATTATAGGACTTTGATCATACAATAGTCTTTAAGCTCTTCCTTCACCTGTAAAATGGGGGTTGGGTGTAGCAGTGGATACAAATAGGGTTTTTAATCCCCACAACAACTTGATGAAATAAAATGTCTAGCTCTACAGGGTAGGTACACAAATATTTTTTCACATTCTATCATCCTCTCCTTACTTTCTGTTGTCTTTTCAGCTTGTCTTATGACAGGAGGAAGTTGCAAAATACATGGAGAAGGGCTTCCCTGGTGGCGCAGTGGTTGAGGGTCCGCCTGCCGATGCAGGGGACACGGGTTCGTGCCCCGGTCCGGGAAGATCCCACATGCCGCGGAGCGGCTGGGCCCGCGAGCCATGGCCGCTGAGCCTGCAAGTCCGGAGCCTGTGCTCCGCAACGGGAGAGGCCACAGCGCGAGAGGCCCTCATACCGGGGAAAAAAAAAAAAAAAAAAAAAAAAGACATGGAGAAAAGAGCTGTGGGAATAGCCAGGCCAGGGCTTAAGAAATCTGGGGCCAAGGCAAGCTCCTCACCTTCTCCTGCCAACTTCCCTCACCCCCAACAGTATTCCTGTCATATTTTAAAATTGAGAAGCAATGACTTTCAAGAACAGATTCAACAGAAGAAGGAATCCACAAAACGGCTAAAGGCAAGTCTAAGGATGTGGGAGTGGAGACAGCTTTTTTCCAAGAGACACTACAGGATTTGCTTTGCTCATGGTGACAAAAGAGTAGGTGCTCACAAAGATATGGAGTGTGGTTCAATGGCTGCTCCCTAACCTCCTCTACTTTCCCTCTCAATATCCTTTTCTCTGTTAGTACAACAGTTTATACTAATAGTACTTGTTAGTACAACAGTTTGACTGCCAACTTGCTGGTGTTCTGGGCACAAAGACAAAAATAAATGTGTTCCACACAGTCCAGTCCGGCGGAAAGGGATATACAACTACACTAAACATGGGACGCGTTAGACGTCTACTGGGAATAATGTATGCTCAGAAGAGAAAGTGACACCTCTGCTGTGAAGCCATCCATAGTCCCTCAAATATATATCTGAACTGTGCCTTGTAAATTAGGGAGAATTTAGTTGGGGCCTGAGGAGAAAAGGAGGGCTCTCATGAAGTCATTGTAACCCTGAAGGGGGTATGACAGTCTTTGTTGTAGCTTGTGTTGCCCTCAAAGTAGAGTCTGAGACAGTCACTCTTGAGATTTCATCCCTCCACCTTCCCCTCAAATGGTCCAATGATGTATTCTTCCTGATCTAAATGTCACTGAGGAACTTTATTTTTATTTATGTGATAAACTGACCCCTATTCTCAGTCTCCTAGGTGACCACTTTAAAATGCTGCTACACAATTTCAGTGTTAATGTTGCCTTTGCTTGGCATCAAGCTGGACCATTTTCTCCCATGTTAATAAGGACAGGGCAGCCATGTTTTCATCAACTGAAGACCAAATAACATGCCACATGGAAGGGTCACCAGTACCTCAAAAAAGCAATAATTTTGTACTAAAAATAATTTAAGTCATAATGGGGGATACAAGAGAATTTTTCCTCCAAAGGAGAATTACGTGTTATTCAAATCTGAGAAAAGTGGCCTTTATATAATTGTCTCAGAGAGTTTGTATACCTAGTCTTAGATCATACTTGCTTTTCTAATCACCCCCCAGTATTTAACCCTTGAATACTCTTGGGGCTCTACACTCTACACTTAGTCAAAAACACAGTATCATCTTTTTGCCATAGCCTTTCTACATCTTCTTAATTCTATAAGGCACTATTTTCCTATATATTTAAACTCTGAGTTCTCCAACAACTGCAGATTCCTCCAAGGATCCTCCAGCTATGGGTTTTTCATTCTCATCATCACTACCCTATTAGGCACTGTAGTTGAAACTCTGTTCACAACTTCCATTTAACCATTTCAGAAGATTAACTGATTTTCTCCATTTCCTCTGTGAAATATATTTTCTTAGGTCAGGTTCCCTAGAAGCACAAACAGAGATAGGGATTCTTATGCAATTGATTTTCTAAGAGTGTACTTTCAAGAAAAAGCTGTAAAAACAATAGCAAAGATCAATAAAACTAAAAGCTGGTTCTTTGAGGCGATAAACAAAATTGATAAACCATCAGCCAGACTCATCAAGAAAAAAGGGAGAAGACTCAAATCAATAGAATTAGAAATGAAAAAGGAGAAATAACAACTGACACTGCAGAAATACAAAGGATCATGAAACATTACTACAAGCAACTCTATGCCAACAAAATGGATAACCTGGAAGAAATGGACAAATTCTTAGGAAAGCACAATCTTCCGAGACTGAATTAGGAAGAAATAGAAAATATAAACAGACCAATCACAAGCACTGAAATTGAGACTGTGATTAAAAATCTTCCAACAAACAAAAGCTCAGGACCAGATGGCTTCACAGGTGAATTCCATCAAACATTTAGTGAAGAGCTAACACCTATCCTTCTCAAACTCTTCCAAAATATAGCAGAGGGAGGAACACTCCCAAACTCATTGTACAAGGCCACCATCACCCTGATATGAAAACCAGACAAAGATGTCACAAAGAAAGAAAACTACAGGCCAATATCACTGATGAACATGGATGCAAAAATCCTCAACAAAATACTAGCAAACAGAATCCAACAGCACATTAAAAGGATCATACACCATGATCAAGTGGGGTTTATTCCAGGAATGCAAGGATTCTTCAATATACGCAAATCAATCAATGTGATACACCATATTAACAAACTGAAGGAGAAAAACCATATGATCATCTCAATAGATGCAGGAAAAGCTTTTGAGAAAATTCAACACTGATTTATGATAAAAACCCTGCAGAAAGTAGGCATAGAGGGAACTTACCTCAACATAATAAAGGCCATATATGACCAACCCACAGACAACATCGTTCTCAATGGTGAAAAACTGAAACCACTTCCTCTAAGATCAGGAATAAGACAAGGTTGTCCACTCTCACCACTTTTATTCAATATAGTTTTGGAAGTTTTAGCCACAGCAATCAGAGAAGAAAAAGAAATAAAAGGAATCCAAATCAGAAAAGAAGAAGTAAAGCTGTCACTGTTTGCAGATGACTTGATACTATACATGGAGAATCCTAAAGATGCTACCAGAAAACTACTAGAGCTAATCAATGAATTTGGTAAAGTAGCAGGATACAAAATTAATGCACAGAAATCTCTTGCATTCCCATACATTAATGATGAAAAATCTGAAAGAGAAATTAAGGAAACACTCCCATTTACCACTGCAAAAAAAGAATAAAATACCTAGGACTAAACCTACCTAAGGAGACAAAAGACCTGTATGTAGAAAACTATAAGACAGTGATGAAAGAAATTAACAGATGGAGAGATATACCAGGTTCCTGGACTGGAAGAATCAACATTGTGAAAATGAGTCTACTACCCAAAGCAATCTACAGATTCAATGCAATCCCTATCAAACTACCACTAGCATTTTTCACAGAACTAGAACAAAAAATTTCACTATTTGTATGGGAACACAAAAGAGCCCAAAAAGCTAAATCAATCTTGAGAAAGGAAAATGGAGCTGGAGGAATTGGGCTTCTGGACTTCAGACTATACTACAAAGCTACAGTAATCAAGACAGTATGGTACTGGCACAAAAACAGAAATATACATCATTGGAACAGGATAGAAAGCCCAGAGATAAACCCATGCACATATGGTCACCTTATCTTTGATAAATGAGGCAAGAATATACAATGGAGAAAAGACAGCCTCTTCAGTAAGCAGTGCTTGGAAAACTGGACAGCTACATGTAAAAGAATTAGAACACTCCCTCACACCATACACAAAAATAAACTCAAAATGGATTAAAGACCTAAGTGTAAGGCCAGATACTAGAAAGCTCTTAGAGGAAAACATAGGCAGAACACTCTATGACATAAATCACAGCAAGATCCTTTTTGACCCACCTCATAGAGAAATGGAAATATAAACAAAAATAAACAAATGGGAGGGACCTAATGAAACTCAACACCTTTTGCACAGCAAAGGAAACCATAAACAAGACAAAAAGACAACCCTCAGAATGGGAGAAAATATTTGCCAATGAAGCAACTGACAAAGGATTAATCACCAAAATTTACAAGCAGCTTATGCAGCTCAATATCAAAAAAACAAACAATGCAATCTAAAAATGGGCAGAAGATCTAAATAGACATTTCTCCAAAGAAGATATACAGATTGCCAACAAACACATGAAAGAATACTCAACATCATTAATCATTAGAAAAATGCAAATCAAAACTACAATTAGGTATCACATCACACCAGCCAGAATGGCCATTATCTAAAAATCTACAAACAATAAATGCTGGAGAGGGTGTGCAGGAAAGGGAACCCTCTCGCACTGTCGGTGGGAATGTTAATTGATACAGCCACTATGGAGAACAGTATGGAGGTTCCTTTAAAAAACTAAAAATAGAACTACCATACGACCCAGCAATCCCAGTACTGGGCATATTCCCTGAGAAAATCATAATTCAAAAAGAGTCATGTACCACAATGTTCATTGCAGCTCTATTTACAGTAGCTAGGACATGGAAGCCACCTAAGTCTCCCTCAACAGATAAATGGATAAAGAAGATGTGGCACATATATACAATGGAATATTACTCAGTCATAAAAATAAACGAAATTGAGTTATTTGTAGTGAGGTGGATGGACCTAGAGTCTGTCATACAGAGTGAAGTAAGTCAGAAATAGAAAAACAAATACTGTATGATAACTTATATATATGGAATCTAAAAAAACAAAAGAAATGGTTCTGAAGAACTGAGGGGCAGGACAGGAATAAAGATGCAGACGTCGAGGATGGATTTGAGGACACGGGGAGGGGGAAGGTTAAGCTGGGATGAAGTGAGAGAGTGGCATAGACATATATACACTACTAAATGTAAAAGAGATAGCTAGTGGGAAGCAGGCACATAGCACAGGGAGATCAGCTGGGTGCTTTGTGACCACCTAGAGGGGTGGGATAGGGAGGATGGGAGGGAGACCAAAGAGGATGGAGACATGGGGATATATGTATATGTATAGCTGATTCACTTCGTTATAATACAGAAACTAACACACTGTTGTAAAGCAATTATACTCCAATAAGGTTGTTAAAAAAAAAAAAGAATACAGTGTGAAATGAAAAAAGAAAAAGGAAAAGCTGTAAGGAAGTAAGGGAAGCAGGATAGAGAAGGGAAAGAAGCCAAGTGAAGATGGGTTTGGCTAAGTCTGGTCTCTGACGAATGGCATGGGAAGCACTGGAGCATGAATGGCACCATGGTCTTGCTCATCCTTGAGTCAAGGTATCAACATTTTGTATCCGCAATCAGTCAGTCGTTGGTCACGGGCCATCACAGGTGGGATGGCATAGCCTCCCAGGCATCTGTGGGCAAGGGCAATTCTCTGGAGAAGAGTACGTCTATGAGCTAATAGTAGCCAACACTCATAACAGCTGGAGGTGGGGTGCACCTGTCTGGCAAACAGGATCCAAGCAGGACATCAACAGGGGCTACCGCTCATACTGACACCTGTCCACTGACATAGCTAGCAGTCTACAAGGTCCACGCAGGAAACAGCAAGAACCATAGGTCTTTCACAAAGAAGAAATTAATTACAGGAAATTGGCCGTATGAGTGATGGGAGAGGTAGCAAGCAACAGAGATGAGTGAGGCAGTCCAGTGATTAGCAGTAACAAAAAGGTGTTACAACCCCTAGGGCTGGAGGGACAATGGAAGGTGGCGTTAACAGTCAGGGGTGTAGGGGTAGAATCCCTGAAGGATGCAGAGGAGGCACCCCAGGAAGTAAGGATGGGGGCATCAGTCCGGCTTCCCCCTCCAGCAATCAAGTTTTTTTCCTGTACTTCCTAGTAGCAAACCTACCAGAAGCCAGAGAGAAAGAGGGCCAGAGAAATGTAGCTCCTTGTGATGCACAGCAGAGTACGGGAAGGACAGAAAGAGAACAGGAGCCAACAGGCAGGTAACTGACACAGCCACTACAGTACACCTGCATACTTCTGTTTCTACCAAGTGAGCTATAAGGTTACCAAAACAACTGTGTGTCATCCGTTTTCTCTGCTATTTTATAGAATAAACCAGTTTGGCGACACAGACATCTCTTTGGATTAATCTAGAAGTAATAAAATTCATGTCAGGTCTTAGTTGATGAAATCAGATGTACACCATGTGTTGTTTCTTCTAGCTCAGTTCCTTTTTGGAAGAGACCAAATTTGATGGCCCCCCAATGTCCATTCCCAGCCCCAAATAAAATCTAGGCAAAGGGATAGGGAAAAGTTGGAGGATTTTGAAGGTAACATTAAGAATTGAGTTCCAGGGGCTTCCCTGGTGGGGCAGTGGTTGGGAGTCCGCCTGCCGATGCAGGGGACACGGGTTCGTGCCCCTGTCTGGGAAGATCCCACATGCCGCGGAGCAGCTGGGCCCGTGAGCCATGGCCGCTGAGCCTGTGCGTCCGGAGCCTGTGCTCCGCAACGGGAGAGGCCACAACAGTGAGAGGCCCGTGTACCGCAAAAAAAAAAAAAAAAAAAAAGAATTGAGTTCTGTTTTATTAATAATTTTGGCATAGGTTGACTTGGCAGGACCTTCCCTTTGATTGAATTTCCATTTTCCCCTTTACACACCTGGATAAATCATACTTAATATTGGATATTACTTGATATTTTCAAAATGTTAGTCATCATCTGAAGTGTTTTACCATGCGCTAAATAACATAATTAAACATTAACCCAAGGTCCAAATTTAGTGGGCATATTTACATGTGTCTAATTATTTGTCAATTTGTGTCAGTACTTGGGACCACTCAAGAGACAGTTTAGGCAAAGGCTGCCCCTAGGGGCTTAACAGTGATTATAGGCTTATTAGAAAACACAGAAAGACAAGCCTCCCAGGTGTTGTTCTCAACCACTTGCAAATCAAATACCTGGAGAAAAAAAACACAGGTTTGCCAGGAGTGGAACAATTTTCCAATAATACACACCTGTTTCCATGTAGTAAACTGAGGAAAATGAATAATTGAATTTCCTAAGTGTTCTCAACTCTCTATTTCTTTAAAACAACCTGGAAGATCTGTAAGCTATAACCCTCTACTAAATCCACAGTGCATTTTGGTGAATGGTAAAATCTTACACAAGAAATAGTATTTGTATGTGGGCATATTAGTACACAGTTGCCAAAACTCCATTTGTTAAAAAAAAAAAAGACTGAATATGTCTGTTAAATGTTGCATTAAAAAAGTATATAATACGTATATACTGGGGCAAATGACATAGAGCCAAATATATATAATATAATACAGCAAGTACTCACATCTTCCTCAAATCCATATTTTAAGTGGACTCTCAAAGTTTCAAATCAATCTTGAGATGCACCAGAGGGGCATCCAGTTCTATATCTGCTCAGATGAGAAATCAAATCTATAATCATAACACACAAGCAAATTCATCCTCACTGCCAATATGGATGTGGGATGCAATTAATTTCTAGTGATTAACAACTTTTGAGAATCAGAATTCAGACCATTATACTATAAAATTTCTCTTGATAATCCAAATGAACTACTTTGACTTGACAAGAAATTTCAAAAAAATTAACAATTAAGCCAGCTGATTTTTTCAAACAAGAGGGGAAGAATATGCTATTAACTCCAACAGAATATGATTAATGAAAATAACACGTTATTAACTGACACTTTTGACAAATTTTGCAGTCTTAATTTTTTTGCCTGAAAGCAAGTTAAAAGATATATAACTACTTTTTATCCATGTAAGAATTGATTTTTCTTATAAATAAATATCAAAACTGGAGATACCATAATATGCTTTATTAATTTAGTCTAGAATTTTTCTCTAGAAAAATATATTTGCTCTATTCTAGGTAAATACGAGGGGTCTAGGAATACAAATTTGGGGGTGATAGAGAGGGGAAAGAAAGTGCTAATTTTAAAAAATGGGGGCATATCAAAGGACCTCAAAGAGCCCCTAATGGCCAAAGCTGGAAATTTTAAGCAGCAAATTAAATTATAATATTGGATTATAACCCCCAAAATTTTTTTAAAATTCCATGTGTCCGTACTGATAAAAAATGGTTGGATAAATAACATTTTTTCTTATCAAAGGAAACAGGAATTCTAATATTCTTGCAATTTTTCTGTAACTCTAAAATTACTCCAAACTAAAATTTTAATTACAAACAAGCAAACAAAAAATACAACATATACAAATATGTGGAATGCAGTAAAAGCAGTCCTTGAAGGGAAATTTATAGTCATAAACACATTAAAAATGGATATATGTTGAAAATTTATGAAATAACCATAAAATCTGAGAAGTTGGAAAAACAGCAAAAGAAAATAGCAGGAAAATAGTGGAAATAAATAAAATAGAATATATACAATTGAAAAGGATAAAGTCAAAAATTGATTGACAAGACTAAATATGAATAACAGACAAACTTCTCACATTAGGTGAGAAAACGTATAACTATGAAAAAGGTAGGCTAAATACAAATACAGCCAAGATTTGAAAAGATAGTAATAGCAACGTTTTCTGCAAATGGATTTGAAAAGAGTTTTCTAGGAATCTTTACACAACTGCCACACACACACAAACACACACACACACACACACACACACACACACACAAATAGAAAGCTTTAAGAATCCAACAGTCATTAAAGAAAGGAGACAATAGTTTAAACCCTTCCTACATACACACACACACACACACACACACACTCATGCATACAGGCACGCACGCACGCACACTCACTCAGCAGGCCCAGATGGTTTTCCAGATGAATTCTACCAAACTTCAAGGACAGTATCACCTTGGTATTAAAACCAGGCAAAGACAGCATGAGGAGAAAAAATAATCAACCTATTTCCCTCATGAAAATACATAGGGAAATTTAGACAAAATGTTAGTACACCAAATCTAACAATGTTTAAACAGGTAATAGACCATGACTGTGCTAATACATGTGCGCCAAGAAGCAGACATGGGATAATATGAATGCGAGATTTATTGAGGGAAATTCCTGTGAAGGGTGAAGCTTAGGAAACACAAGTCAGCAGAACTTTCAGACTGGTGTGAAAGGAGGGCAGAAAGGAAATGGAGTAAAAAGAACCTCAGACTGCAGTGCTGTTCTCAGGAAGTACTGACAAGGCCATTGAGGAGTCCATAAGTCAGTCACCCATCAGAGGACTCCCATGTCCCTCAGGAATGAGCCTGTATTGGTATTGCCACTGGGCTCAATCATCAGCTGAGCAAATAATGGCTGAGCATCCAATAAGATCAACCATGGCCTGTGGTTAACATGGCCATAACACAAAGGTGGTGCTTCATCCAGAGGGCAGCAACTGGGGCTGTCAATCAATTATACTCTGCACAATAGATCTGAGCCCTACATGTTCATGGCTGCCACAGTGACCATGTTGGGTTTTCTCCAGGAATCCAAATGTTTAGTATTAGAAAGATCTATAAAGGTGGCCCCCACCTCGTGTTAGACCCAAATCTTGCGTGCCTCTTCAGATCTGTGCCTCGGCTCAAATGCTGCACAGACCTTTCCATCACCATTAGGACCTGATTAGACATTTTCCCTAATTAGTACCAGGCCCTCCCTTTTGGCTATCACTGCAGAACTGAGCCAACCAGCCATATACCTGGATTCTTGACATGTGATTCTAGGTGTGAATGAAACGCCATACTGCAGGTCATGGAACCTGGCATCCTGAACTGCCATCAAAGGGACCAGATGATGGAACTTGGATATGTGCTTCGTCCTCCCGTTTACTGCTTGGAGACACAGTTCTCTATTTAGCCCATTCCGGAAGTTCCTGATGCTGAATGAATGCAACTACCAAGAGAACAGCTGGGTTTCTTTTCTGGCTAATCATGAAGTGGTCGGCATGGTACTCCATCCCTTCATGAGCTTCCCATCTTTCCTTGCTTCATTTCCAGTTTCCTTCTCTCTCACTACCCTGGGTTCGCAAGGCACCTCCCAAATAAAGTATTAACATTTTAATCCTTGCCTCAGGTTCTGTTTCCTAGAGAACCCAGGTCAGTACAACACGTTAAACAGATTAAACTTGAAAATCCAATCATCTGAGCACATGAAGAAAACACTGATAGTGTACAAAATAATCTAAAAACCTCATTAAATGAGTAAAAGTTTTTTTTTAACATGATAAAGTATACATCTGAAAAACCTACAATAAATATAGTTCTCATTGAGGAACTAGAAACACTACCTTTAAAATCTGTTATAAGGCATGGAGGCAGAATCAGGCAGGGACTGAGCAGCAAATGTGACAATATATTGGGGTAGTCGGTAATAGTTTACTAATGTGGTTATTTACAAAGCTGTGGTGAGGGTTAAGGGAAACTAACAAGGATGCTGCTGCACCCCCAAGGCTAGCAACAGAGAAGAACATACTTATTACCTAGGGCTGAAGGAGCAATTTACCAGATCTAGAGATTGTGGTCTGTAAGTCATGAGCAATGGCCTTTAATAGAGGGGATACAGCCAATCCTCAGTGACCCAGTAGATTTGTGGGTGTGTTGGCAAAATCTTTGAAGTTCTTTCTAGTATACCGATAGTGGGTTGACCAGTGTCACCCCAAAGTTCATGTCTACCTAGAACCTCAGAATTTGTCTTTATTTGGAAATAGGGTCTCTGCAGATGTAATTAAAGTAAGGATCACAACAAGATCATACTGGATTAAGTTATGCCATAAATTCAGATACAGGACAGGACACACAGACACAGGGAAGAAGTCCATGAGAAGATAGAGGCAGAGACTGGAGTTATACTCACAAGCCAAGGAATGCCAGCAGTCACCAGAAGCTGGAAGAGGCAAGGAAGGATTCTCCCCTAGAGATTTTGAAGGAGTATGGTCTTACAGACACCTTAACTTCAGACATCTAGCCTTCAGAACTGTGAGAGAATAAGTTTTTGTTGTTGTAAGTTACGATGTTTGTGGTAATTTGTTACAGGAGCCCTAGGAAACCAACATATACCAAATTTAGAGAGAAACCATTTTTCCCCCTTTTTTATTGACTGGGGAGTAGTAGGAAAGAAATGCGAACATAAACAATGGAGTTGACTCTACAGTGAAATTATAGCTTATACAACTGTATCTTTAACTGGGTGAAATCATCCAAGCCCCTTGTCACATTTTCCCTTAGAAAACTAGACACACACACACACATACACACACCTCACTAACTGACGTAAACACTGGGATAGTTAAAGACTTTGACCCAGTTATCTAATAAGAATTGCACAATGCTTAATGTCTACCCCGGCCAATAACTCACACTAAGAAAATGAGGATCGAATACAAAATACCCAGTCCTCAAAGAGTTCCTTGATGCAAGGTGGTGGCATTGGTGGTTGTGATAATGGTCATAGGTCTCAGATTCAATAGACAAAAATTGAGAATCCATCACACACATACTATGTCAATTTGACTATTTAATCACTGAGAAAAATAAAGAATTGACACAGTAAATATACATACCATAGTCCAAGAAGGAGTGGGGGTTCAGGAATAGCATACAAATGACTAAGAAACTAAAGTCCAACCTAGAATAAAACCGTTCAAAGAAAAGAAAGCCTTCACTTATCTTAGGTCCATATCTATAGAAAGTAATACCCAAAACATGTACACAAAGAATTAAGTACACAAAAATAAGATAAATGAAAGAATAAGATGAATATGAGATTGCAGGTATAAGGAAGCAAAATATGCATGAAAATTCCTAGAGAGAATAACAATATAGAACTAGCTAAACAGAAAAGAGATACTACGGAAAGCCAATTATCATTTTTTTTAAAAAAAACCTACAGCTTTCCTCCTGTGTGCCTCCTTTATGATTCACACAGGAAAGTTCACTTCTGACACTTCTGGTTACCAAATGTGTGGGTTTTTTTTCCCCTCACCAAAGCAATTCTGTGACACAAGCTGGGTATCCTGTAATCTAAATTCTGACACTATGCATCTGGTGATAGTGTCAGATCCCACAGGTTAAGGATTCACTCAGTCCCATGAGACTGCCCCTACTTCAGAGGCCAATCTACAATAGTAGGTCCCTAAGTCCACAACTTCTGTCTGATTTGCCTATAAACTGGAGGTTCCCATAACCCCTCCCCCTTGGATTCGATTATTTGCTGGAGTAGCAAACAGAACTCATGGAAAAACTTATGTTTAACAGTTCATTAAAGGATATAATCAAGAATACAGATGAATAGCCAGATGAAGAGATACACAGGGAGAGGTCTGGGAGGGCCCCAAGTGCAGGAGCTCTGTCCCCATAGAGTTTGGATGCATCACCCTACTGGTATGTGGATGTGGTCACCCATATGGAAGCTCTCTGAACCCCATATTATTGGGATTTTTATGAAGCCTTCATCACGTAGCCTAAAGTAGTTAATCATGATCAATGATTAACTCCATTTTCAGCCTTTGTCTCCTCTTTTAGTGAATTGGGGTCAGGGCTGAAAATTCCAAGCTTCTAGTCATGACCATCTTTCTGGTGACCAGTCCCCACCCAGAAGCCGTCTAAGAGTCCACACAGAGTCACCTTATTAGAACAAAAGATGTTCCTAGTACTCTTATCAATTAGGAATTTGCAGGGGTTTCAGAAGCTCTGTGTCAGAAAAGAGGTCAAAACAACTATTAGAACAAGAGAAACTAAAAGGAGTTCTAAGAGGGAAGTGTATAGCAATACAATGCTACCTCAAGAAACAAGAAAAATCTCAAATAAACAACCTAATCTTACACATAAAGCAACTAGAGAAAGAAGGTCAAACAAAGCCCAAAGTTAGTAGAAACATAGAAATCATAAAGATCAGAGCAGAAGTGAAATAAAAATGAAGAAAACAATATCAAAGATCAATGAAACTGAAAGCTGGTTCTATGAGAAGATAAATGAAACTGATAAACATTTACCTAGACTCATCAAGAAAAAAAGGGAGAGGACTCAAAACAATAAAATCAGAAATGCAAAAGGAGAAGTAACAACAGACACTGCAGAAATACAAAGGAGCATAGGAGACTACTACAAGCAACTATAGGCCAATAAAATGGACAACCTGGAAGAAATGCACAAATTCTTAGAAAGGTATAACATTCCAAGACTGAACCAGGAAGAAGTAGAAAATATGAACAGATGAATCACAAGTAATGAAATTGAAACTGTGACTAAGAATCTTCCAACAAACAAAAGTCCAGGACAGATGGCTTCACAGGTGAATTCTAACAAACATTTAGAGAAGACCTAACACCTATCCTTCACAAACTCTTCCAAAAAATAACAGAGGGAGGAATATTCCCAAGCTCATTCTACGAGGCCACTATCACCATGATACCAAAACCAGATAAAGGTATGACAAAAAAAGAAAATTACAGACCAATATCATTGATGAACATAGATGCAAAAATCCTCAACAAAACACTATCAAACAGAATCCAAAAACACATTAAAAGGATCATACACCATGATAAAGTGGGATTTATCCCAGGGACACAAGGATTCTTCAATATATGCAAATCAATCAATGTGATACACCACATTAACAAATTGAAGAAGAAAAACCATATGATCATCTCAAGAGATGCAGAAAAAGCTTTTGACAAACTTCAATACCAATTTATGATAAAAATTCTCCAAAACATGGACACAAAGGGAACTTACCTCAACATAATAAAGGCCATATACAATAAACCCATATCAAACATCATTCTCAATGGTGAAAAACTGAAAGCATTTCCTCTTAGATCAGGAACAAGACAAGGATGCCCACTCTCACCACTATTATTCAACATAGTTTTGGAAGTCCTAGCCATGGCAATCAGAGAAGAAAAAGAAATCCAAATTGGAAAAGAAGTAAAACTGTCACTGTTTGTGCATGGCATGATACTATACATAGAAAATTCTAAAGATGTCACCAGAACACTACTAGACCTCATCAATGAATTGGGTAAAGTTGCAGGATACAAAATTAGTACACAGAAATTTCTTGCATTCCTATACACGAACAACAACAGATCAGAAAGAGAGATTAAGGAAATAATCCCATTTACCACTGCAACAAAAAGAATAAAATACCTAGGGATAAACCTACCTAAAGAGGCAAAAGACCTGCACTCAGAAAACTATAAAACTCTAATGAAAGAAATCAAAGATGACACAAACAGATGGAGAAATATACCATGTTTTTGGATTGGAAGAATCAATATTGTGAAAATGACTATACTACCCAAAGCAATCTACAGATTCAATGCAAACCCTATCAAATTACCAAGGGCATTTTTCACAGAATTAGAACAAAAAATTGTACAATTTGTATGGAAACACAAAAGACCCCGAATAGCCAAAGAATGTTGAGAAAGAAAAACAGAGTTGGAGGAATCAGGCTCCTTGACTTCAGACTATACTACAAAGCTATAGTAATCAAGACAGTATGGTACTGGCACAAAAACAGAACTATAGATCAAAGGAACAGGATAGAAAGCCCAGATGTAAAACCACACACCTATGGT
Source organism: Orcinus orca (assembly GCF_937001465.1). Classification (NCBI taxonomy): domain Eukaryota; kingdom Metazoa; phylum Chordata; class Mammalia; order Artiodactyla; family Delphinidae; genus Orcinus; species Orcinus orca. The sequence continues at coordinate 94,189,102 of NC_064563.1, forward strand.
CACCTAATCTTTGACAAAGGAAGCAAGAATATACAGTGGAGAAAAGACAATCTCTTCAATAAATGGTGCTAGGAAAACTGGATGGCTGCATGTAAGAGAATGAAATTAGAACACTCCCTAACACCATACACAAAAAAATACTCAAAATGGATTAAAGACCTAAATGTAAGGCCATACACTATAAAGCTATTAGAGGAAAACATAGGAAGAACACTCTTTGACATAAATCACAGCAATATCTTTTTTGACCCACCTTCTACAGTAATGAAAACAAAAATAAACAAATGGGGGACTTCCCTGGTGGCGCAGTGGTTAAGAATCCACCTGCCAATTCAGGGGACATGGGTTCAAGCCCTGGTGTGGGAAGATCCCACATGCCATGGAGCAACTAAGGCCGTGTGCCACAATTACTAAGCCTGCGTTCTAGAGCCCGTGAGCCACAACTACTGAGCCCACATGCCACAACTACTGAAGACCGCACACCTAGAGCCCATGCTGTGCAACAATAGAAGCCACCGCAATGAGAAGCCCACGCACTGCATCGAAGAGTAGCCCCCGCTCGCCACAACTAGAGAAAGCCCACGCATAGCAATGAAGACCCAACACAGCCAAAAATAAAAATAAATAAATAAAATTTAAAAAATAAGTGGAAGCTAAATTTTTTAAATAAATAAATCAATCAAATAAACAAATGGGACCTAATAAAACTTAAAAGCTTCTGCACAGCAAAGGAAACCATAAACAAGACAAAAAGACAACCCTCAGAATGGGAGAAAATATTTGCAAACAAAGCAGCTGACAAGGGATTAATCTCCAAAATATACAAAGAGCTCATGCAGCTCAATATCAAAAAAACAAACAACCCAGTCAAAAAATGGGCAGAAGACCTAAATAGACATTTCTCCAAAGAAGACATACAGATGGCCAACAAACACATGAAAAGATATTCAACATCACTAATCATTAGAGAAATGAAAACCAAAACTACAATGAGATATCACCTCACACCAGTCAGAATGGCCATCATCAAAAAATCTACAAACAATAAATGCTGGAGAGGGTGTGGAGAAAACGAAACTCTCTTGCATTGTTGGTGGGAATGTAAATTGATACTGCTGCTATGGAGAAGTAACACAACATTGTAAAGCAATTATACTCCAAAAAAAAAAAAAAAGAAAAGAAAGAATAAGAGATACTCCAGGTATTCCTATTACTTACAAGGAAATTACAAGGATTTTAGGAGCTCTGTGCCAGGAACTGGGGTCAGAGTCCAATATATATATATATATATTTTTCCTATTATTTCACACCATAGTACAGAAAGATTTGATATATCCTGATAAATCAGATGAAAAAACAAGAAAAATTTCTCTGAAATGAAGACAAAATTGAATTGTTGATTAAAAGATAATCCAGTGTTCCAGGAAAAGTTGATACAGAACACTCAGGACCAAGACATCCTAATTAAGTTGCTGCATGTCAAATAAAAGTGGAGGGGAGAGAAATGCTTACTTTTTTGCCTAAACCAATCAAGCAACAAAGAGGTAGGGGTAGAGAAAAGGAAAAAAGGAGGACTCTGAGTTCTCTACAGAAGACAACAGAAAATATGGATTCCATGATGGGTTTTTTTTTGTTTGTTATTTTTTGTGGTACGCGGGCCTCTCACTGCTGTGGCCTCCCCCATTGCGGATCATAGGCTCTGGACGCGCAGGCTCAGCGGCCATGGCTCACGGGCCCAGCCGGTCCGCGGCATGTGGGATCTTCCCGGACTGGGGCACCAACCCGTGTCCCCTGCATTGGCAGGCGGACTCTCAACCATTGCGCCACCAGGGAAGCCCCATGATGTTTTATTTCCTATTAGTTGGTGCTGTTTTCCTGCCCGTCTGGAAGGAAATGGAGCATCAGAAGGAAAAGCAGAGGAAAGGAACACCTTCTCTCCTCTTCCTACCTCCTCTCCCTTCAACTGCAGGAAGGCACTACTGCATAATCTCTTCTGAGTTAGGCCCCCAGGAGCAGAAATAGGTAAAGGCACTTTCCTCAAGGAGCAGCCATTTTCTGCCTGAGAAAATCCCTTGCAGAAAGGAAACACTAAGGAAGTGGCCACAACTGAATTGGGGAAAAGTAAAGAACTGAAAAGCGAATTCAAAAAACTCTATTACTTGCCTTGAACAGAACTGAATGTCTTAAACTGTCTGAGCCAAGAAGTCCTCAGCTGTAACCTGAACAAATCAAGGTAAATTAGCAGGGCAGAAAAGTTGGGGGAGATGTTGTCAATAAAATAATGTCTGTGTCAACAAACTGTTAGCAAAATAAAGGGAGACAGGTGGACACCTGCCCAGTAAAATACTCACAGGTTTTGTTTAATCCAGTGCTTACTATTTCAGACCTATTATATAGTGAAATAGAAAATAAAATGAGGTATTCTCTCTTTGAACCCAATTTCTACACCATAAGCAGGTCAGATTGTTAAATCTTCATATTAAAATCCATTTCCCAACTGGAAAAAGCAGATCTATGTAACTAGTAAGTATACGTTCTTGTATGAATTAGATGGTGAATATAAAGTGTTAACACAGAAATCAAATCTCAGAACCTTACTAACCTTATTTCCTAAACCCATAACATATCTCAATTTTCTTCTAAAATGAGAATACCATCCAAACACCTTGGCTCAGTTAAGTGGATTCATTTTGCTTTCCCTTTTATAATGTGCAAGCAACACCCAGACTGCTGAGCTCCTGCGCAGTGCTCAGCAAATATGTCACTCAGATTAAACCAACTTGGAAGCACAAGAGAAATGATGAGAGCAAGGTTAAGGTAGCAGGCAGACAGAAGTGGGAAGTAAAATATGCTGCTTGGTTCCAAGAAGACAGGAGGCAAGACGACCTTAAGGCTGAAGACAGAGGTAAAATTCTTACAAGGAGAGATTACAAGAATTTGTCAAACAGATGAAAACTACTGTGGGCCACTCTTAAAATACCCAAAGGGAAAGAGGAGCAACACAGTCTCTCAAATTAGCCTAAGGAAGAAAATAAGAATGTAAGAGACAAGGATACTGAAATAATTGGGGGCAGGGGAAAGAAATACAGCAACTTCAGATGGTGGGAGAAAAAATACGGGGAGAGAATTTTGAGTTGAATAGGAGGTACATCAAGAGAAAGGACTGGAAGAAGATAGCTGTAGAAGAAAGCAAAATGCCCCCGAAAACAACAGATGTGTTTGAAAATAAAATAAAAGTGGGAAAATAGAGCAAGGGTATCCTTGGAATTCAGTCATTTATTTCTGCTGTCACATCTTTGGGATCCACAGGCCAGACAAACGAATGGTAAAAAACCCTTCAAAGATAACTTGCAGAACTATGTAAGTAGATGCAACACTAAAAACATAGGAATGTACAAAAATTAGAAATGTAATTTATGGAGCAGACTTAGGATATAAAGTTGTTTTGAACGTAAAATAAAAAGCTAAATTCAATGGGGAAAATTGGTTTGGAGGACCTCGGTCTCTTCGCTCTCAAATGGTAAAAAGGCAAATTCCAAGACCAGAAGGCATAAATTAGAAGAGATATCCGTGGATGTATAACCTCCTCTTTCCTTTTCAATGGGCAAGAAAATGTTTTTCATTTAATGCTATGAAATATTTCAGTGCTGTTAGAAGCCTAAATATTTGATATCATTAGTCATTTTTGATTGCTCTCAGTCCCATGATTAAAGTACATTTAGATAAAAATGATAGGTTTCTTGAAGTGTTTGAGAACTTATAATTCTGTTGCAAGCAATATCAAAAACAACAACAAAATGCTGGAACAAACTGGCTTAGAAAACAAAAGAAATTTTCTGAAAAACAGAACTGAAAATTTTGGGAGCCTCAGACCAGTTTGATCCAGGAATCATGTTACCAGGTCCTGTGTCTCTCCTTTGCTTTCTCTGGGTTTCTCCACATGCAAATCTGGCTTTCCTCATGGTAATAATACAGGAGTATCATGCAGGAGTATCATGCAGGAGTATCATGCAGGAGTATCATGTCCCGGGCCTGACATCCACACATCTCCAATTCCCAATGAAAATAAAAGGATTTTCAGCCAGCACTTCTTGTTGAGAAGTTTCCGAGAAGCCTGAGCCAACAACTTTTTGCATGTCATTGGCTCACCTGGGTTACATTCTCATCCCACCTATCAGGCTGGCCACCCTAACTGGTTTCTCCTGGGGGCACTATTTTAATAAATCATTTGCACCTAAATCTTTAGCTAAGGTGCTGCTTGTAGTAGAATCTTCCCTAAGACACAAATGAATGCACTGAAACCCCTGGCAGGTTATCCTTGAAAACCCTGAGTTGTTCTTTTTCATCTACACGTCTCTGCAAAAGCTGGCATTTCACTCTGTGAACAAGACACTCATCTTCTCACATTCTCCCTTTCCCAGGTTCTGTGCTGCTCCTCCTCTGACCCAGCCTCCTACTTCTCCCGCCCCTCTCAAATCTCTCCCTTGTGCCCTCTGAAAACATCATTTCACAGTAAACTGCCCTTAACCTATAACCTGTTTAGATTTCTGCTGTTTTCCAGCCTCAGTTGAAACCTGATTCATTCCCAAAGGTGCCATTTCTCTTTCTTTTCTTTTGCCTTAAGAAAGGATGTATCATTTTTCTACCTTCTCTCACGCTGGAATCTGCAGATGAAGCTGGCATCCTCCTTGTACAAAGAGGTCTTTCCAAACCATCATTTCTGTACCTTCAGTGCCTCTGGATTTCACTGGGAGAATCAAAATTTCCTCTGAAGTGACCCTTGTTCCTACACAGAAGGGCCCCTAGGGAGCGTTAACTGTATTAAGCTGGATGGGGCATATATGGTTGGGTATAGTATTCTTTGTATCTTTCATAGGTATAAAGTGTTTTTTAACAAATACCTTGTGACTTGGGTTATCCATCTTGGCTTGCCTATGCCCGTCCCTCATGTGTTATCTACTAAATCCTGATCAGTTCCCATAGATTTTGAAAACTAGCACCAAAACTCAGTCCCCCTCTCCAAAATTATCCATTGTGGGTAATTTTTAAAAAAATTTTATTAGAGTATAATTGATTTACAATGCTGTGTTAGTTTCAAGTGTACAGCAAAGTGAATCTGTTACACAAAAATACATATATCCACTCTTTTTTAGATTCTTTTCCCATATAGGCCATTGAGTAGAGTTCCCTGTGCTATACAGTAGGTCCTTATTAGTTATCTGTTTTATATATAGTAGTGTGTATGTGTCAATCCCAATCTTCCAATTTATCCCTCCTCCCTCTTACCCCCTGGTAACCATAAGTTTATTTTCTACATCTGTAACTCTATTTCGGTTTTGTAGATAAGTTCATTTGTAGCCCTTTTTTTAGACTCCATTGTGGGTAATTTTGATGCCCATGTAATAACAAATCCGAAACTCCATGAGGAAAATGTCAGGAGCTCCAAAACTAATCACTTCTCCACTCACCCTGTCATTTCCATAGATGGATTCCTGCCCTCATCACCCAGAACTGTTCCACCCATGAAATCTCAAACTCAGAGCATCCTACCCTGACACAAAGCCCTATCATGCTGATACTTCTTTTCTCCCCTCCACTACCAACAATCTTAAGATTTCCAAGCCCTGACTCCATCAGTTGCTCCCATTTTCACTTAGGCTATTCTATACGTCCTGGATCTTTTTACAAAAACGATTTAACATTTTGAGCTTTTTCGAAAAGAGTAAACAGGTTTCTTTTCCTTGTTGCCAAGTTGATCTTGATAACTATAAAGCTGATAGTTTAGTTTACACGTAATTAGATTACAAATATAATTTGTCAGTTTGTCAATTTTTTTTTTTTTTACCACTCTTCTGTTTTAGGCAATCTAAAAGATACAACACACACCAATCAATAACAATGGCTCACTATGGCAATGATTCTCAATCTGGGGAGGGAGGTCCTTCCATCCAGATTGTTGAAAAACAAAACACACAAAAAACCACTTCACTTTATTTTAATTTTTTTTTAATTTTAGAATTTTATTTTTTTTATACAGCAGGTTCTTATTAGTTATTCACTTTATACATACTAGTGTATATTTGTCAATCCCAATCTCCCAATTCATCACAACACCACCTGCCCCCTGCCACTTTCCCCCCTTGGTGTCCATATGTTTGCTCTCTACATCTGTGTGTCTATTTCTGCCCTGCAAACTGGTTCATCTGTAGCAGAGTGATATTTAACAATTGATGTGGTTACTTTAGAAGACACTTAGATTCTAACAATGAGACTAGTCATGTGAACAGGAAAAACACTAGGTACAACACTCCTAGATTTCAGAAAGGCTTTGGGTTTTCTCTTCCCCCTTAAAGATAAAAATGTGGTAGAAAGGCCCCCTATTGGTAATTATCACTTAATATAACCAAAGATGAAAGGAGTGGTAAACCAACATCCCTAAAGAATTTATCCTACAATTAACTTTAGTGTTTATTATTTTAAATTCTATGAGAAGATTAAAAAGAAATTCTTTTCAGTTGAGAACATTAAGTGCATAGCCTCTTAAAGAAGTGGAAGAAGGGAAGCTCTCCACACCCCTTCCATATCTTTACCTACTCTCTCCCATGTACATTTAGAATTAGAGACTAATCCAGTTACCACTGGCATCTGAACAACACTTGAGCCACTGAAGCACTTTGGTTCCTGTGGATACCATCTGGACAGTTCTTCCTCCTAGAAATGCTAGGATGTTTTTGTTTTAATGGGCTACACAATCCTGAGGCCAAAGAGAGAAGGTTGGTCTCATTTCCAGAATTAGCATTCTCCAAACACACAACATGTCCCTGGCTTAAAAAACAGTTTGAGGAGCCACTATCATTTAGTTGTTAAAGTGGAAGTACTCCTCTGAGGCTGGAAAACTAGTAAGAAGTCATGCTGATTTTCTAGGGCCCCAAAGATCTGCATACTGAGGGTGGACCCACCATTTCTAGGGAACCTGAGGAAGGCTGAAGGAAACTATTGAGTGAGACCAGGGTTCCTTCTGGTTAATCCTGAAGCAATTCCTCAGAAAGATTCCTGTGTTCATAAAAAAAAAATAAGAATTGTCAGAACTCCCTGAAAGAGAGGAAGCTCTTGACAACTCCTTTTAAGCGATTCTGTAGGAGCCGCTGATGTGTCTCCTCCCTTCAACAGCACCACAAGCCCTGGTCAGAAGGCACATGGTGAAGAGATGATGTCCCTGTGTACTATACACTGGGCATCTTCAGAGGCACAGGTTTCAGAGTCATAATTCTTATCTACGCCTCCAGCTGAACTTCCATTTCTCTTTTTCACCAGGCCCCCCAGTCTAGTAAAGTAGGTAATATTTTACATGCTCTACATGTACCACATGCCAGGTCATAGCTGTCCTCCACAGAGACTGATTTTAAGTTGGCTAGGGAGTAGAAGTATGTTTTTGATAGCTGTCCTCTAATCTGAAGAGATTAGGTTTAAAAAAAGTTAGATTAAAGCAAGTTCAAAGGAACAAGTAATTCTGAATCTAAAACAATATTGTCAGCTCGGATTGGGGAGGAAGATGGAGGTTGAGATATTTTATGATATTGACCAAAGAGTAAAAGAGTAAAAGGAGAAATAAGATTCTAAGTAGGCAGAATTGGAAAATATGATTATAATAAACTCATCAATTACAAATCATTTTCTCTTTTCAAGAAAATCTACAGTCGAGTAAGGGAGACTTCCCCTTCTTAGAAACCCCTTTCTCTTCTCTAGATGGCAGGGTAATGGAGGATAAACTATAGAAAAGAAAAAAATTTCAATTAGAACATCTATATATAGCCTTAAAAAGATGAGGAGTTAAGGGAGCCTTCTCGATGGAGATAAATCTTTGAAAAGATGTTAAAGGGGTGGATAATTAGTTATGAGCTATAGTAGTCCCCATTTAAGTCCCTATTTGCTCTCCATTTAAAATGAGAATGTGGAGGTTCAGAGAGTAAGTAAACTGCTCAGAGTCACAAAGATGTTCAAGCAGTGGACCCGAGTCCTATTCCAAAGCCATCCTCCTTCTGCTCTGTGCTGTGTGCATCATCAAGAGGCTGAGAAGCTGATTAGCTTTGTGGCGTGTCCAGATGTGACCATTTCAGCTACACATCTTTGGGGAGATGTGGTTTCAAGATGCTCTTGCCTTCCAGGTGGGCACTCAGACTCAGATATATAAAGTAAATAAAGTCAACTAGAAAAAAATTGATCTTACAGAGCTCTCTTATTTTTTTGCTGGCCAGGAAGATGGATCAAGCAATAAGAAAGACCTCTTTCCCCCAGTTACAAGAGAAGATCTTCTGTGGTTCGCTTTGTAATTAATAGAAGTCACTCAGTAAGTGTTGGTGATGTGACAGGAAATTTGCTAAATATGTTATAAACATTCCTTTACTTGATCCTAGCAATAACTCTATAAAATACATACTAATATGACCATTTTATAGATGAGTACATTGTGGGGCAAGGAATTGAATAATTTATTACAAATTCATAACAAACATCAAGGCCTAAATATAAAACACTTGCTATTAACCTCATACCACATGTCATGGAGGACAGAAAAGATGGCCCAGATATATGATTTGACTAGTCTCTTCTCCTCAAATAGCCAAAAGAATCATGTTGCCTACAACACAAACTCCTCAAACTAAAATTTAAGATACCATAATCTAGTCCCTGGCTATCTTTCTGAAATTTCCCCCTTTATCCCTAGTCTTCATACACCCCAGGATTCTGGTCATAGTCACTTACCAGTCTCTTGACTGTGCCCTGTGCTCAACCCAAGCTGTCCCAAACTGGGATTCCCTTTATGACAACACCCGCTTGTCAAAGCCCCTTCCATCTTTCAAAGTCATGTATAAACCCCATGTCTTCCATGAAGCTTCCTGGGATCCTCATCCAAATTACTCTCCTTTACACTTCATAGCAATGTCATCACTTCCATTGTAGCATTTATCATGCTTGGCCTCTTATAAGTTATTAGAGTAAACCCATGGCTTACTGAGACTCATTTTTTCTTTACACACACACACACACACACTCATATGTGCACACACATGACACCCCTGGTAAGTATGATAGGGAACCTCTAAGAGAGCCTCAGTGATCTGCCTCCTAGAATTCACACCCTTATGTAATTCCCTCCCCCTTGAATCTTAGCTGGATTTGGGACTCACTTCTGACCAATAGAATACAGCAGAAGTGATGAGATATCACTTCCATGATTAGGTTACAAAAAGACTGGGCCCTTACTTGCTCTCTTGGGCCCTTTCTTGCTCTTGGGCCCTTTCTTGCTCTCTTGTTCTGAGTGAGCCACTCCATGCTGTAAGCTGTCCTGTGGAGAAGTCCACATGGCATGGAATTGTGAGAGGCCTCATACCCATAGCCAGCATGGAACTAAGACCCTCAAGTCCAACAACCCACAAGGAACTGAATCTTTCTAACAACCATGAGAATGAGCTTCAAAGTAGATCCTGCTCTTACCAAGCCTTCAGATGAAACGGCAGCCCTTGTTGATACACTGACTGCAACCTCTTGAGAGGCCTTGGGCCTGAGGCACTCAGATTCCTGACATATAGAAACTGTGAGCTAAGTGCTTGTTGTTTTAAGGTACTACATTTTGGGTTAATTTGCTGCACAGCAATAGATAACTAATACGGTAAGTACGCAGTGTCTCTGAATTATATTATAGGATACACAGCTGTAATGAAAAAGATTTTTATACTCAAAGAAGTACAGAACTTTACTCATGTCAAAGCTATAATGAAAAAGTTATGAAAATATTGGTTTATAGTTCAAAATGATGGAGCTATCTTTTTTGCTGGGAAGGTATAAACAGAGGGGAGTTCTAGAAAATTCATTTCTGAACTTCCACTATCAAACACTATTCATGAAAAATGGGGCAGAAGATGTGGTTGCAAACATTGAAAGCCTCTGCTCTGCAAAAGCTCTATAGGCTCAGATACTAGAATCCTTATTTGACAAGATCTGAGGCTAACATTCAAACTACTACCTCACACAGCACACATGTCACCTATCTTTAAATCAAGCACAACATAACTCCACTCTCCTGAAAAGAGGAAGAACAAAATGGGTTGTTTATTGGAGAGACTCATAATAAGGTAATCGTGCTATTTACACACACACAAAATATGCATCCAGTACAGATAGACATTTGCTATAGACTTTAGAAAAGACTAACTTCTAAACATTTCTAAGGATTTAGCTATGATTCCGTGGTAAAAGTCCCTAAAATGAAAAATGACACAATGGATGAGTCTCTCAAATTCAGTACAAATAATAGTATCACAAATCATCTTTCCTCCCCCTGCCCACCCCCCACCCCCGCCCACAAAAAGACACAGAAAAGCCAAAGAAAACTTTGGGACTGAAAAGATTTCTCTAAACTCAGATTTTAAAAAGAGAATAACCAAAGTTAGAAAGGTATTATCAAGGATAAATTCAAAATTAGGATAGTCACAGGCTAGAATTAAAATTTCAGAAAAAGGAGATCTGTTCAAGATGGCAGAGTAGAAGGATGTGCTCTCACTCCCTCTTGTGAGAGTACCAGAATCACAACTAACTGCTGAACAATCATCAACAGGAAGACACTGGAACTCGCCAAAAAAGATACCCCACATCCAAAGACAAAGGAGAAGCCACAATGAGATGGTACGAGGGGCGCAATCAGAATAAAATCAAATCCTGTAACTGCTGGGTGGGTGACTCACAAATTGGAGAACAATTATACCACAGAAGTCCATCCACTGGAGTGAAGGTTCTGATCCCCACGTCAGGCTTCCAGACCTGGGAGTCTGGCAATGAGAGGAGGAATTCCTAGAGAATCAGACTTTGAAGGCTAGCAGATTTGATTACAGGACCTCAACAGGACTGGGGGAAACAGAGACCCCACTCTTGGAGGGTACACACAAAGTAGTGTGCTCATGATGACACAGGGGAATGAGCAGTGACCCCATAGGAGACTGAACCAGACCTACCTGCTAGTGTTGGAGGGTCTCCTGCAGAGGCAGGGGGTGGGTGTGTCCCACCGTGAGGACAAGGACACTGGCAGCAGAAGTTCTGGGAAGCACTCCTTGGCGTGAGCCCTCCCAGAGTCTGCCATTAGCCCCACCAAAGAGCCCAGGTAGCCTCCAGTGTTGGGTCGCCTTAGGCCAAACCACCAACAAGGAGGGAACGCAGTACCACCCATCAGCAGACAAGCGGATTAAAGTTTTACTGAGCTCTGCCAACTGGAGCAACAGCCAGCTCTACCCACCACGAGTCCCTCCCATCAGGAAACTTGCACAACCCTCTTAGATAGCCTAATCCCCCAGAGGGAAGACAGCAGAAGCAAGAAGAACTACAATCCTGCCACCTGTGGAACAAAAACCACATTCACAGAAAGATAGACAAGATGAAAAGGGAGAGGGCTATGTACCAGATGAAACCCCAGCAAAACAGGTAAATGAAATGGAGATAGGCAACCTTCCAGAAAAAGAATTCAGAATAATGATAGTGAAGATGATCCAGGGCCTCAGAAAAAGAATGGAGGCAAAGATTGAGAAGATCCAAGAAATCTTTAACAAAGACCTAGAAGAATTAAAGAACAAACAAACAGAGATGAACAATACAATAACCAAAATGAAAAATACACTAGAAGGAATCAATAGCAGAATAACTGAGGCAGAAGAACGGATAAGTGACCTGGAAGAAAGATTGGTGGAATTCACTGCTGTGGAACAGAATAAAGATAAAAGAATGAAAAGAAATGAACAGAGTCTAAGAGACCTCTGGGAAAACATTAAATGAAACAACATTCACATTATAAGGGTCCCAGAAGGAGAAGAGAGAGAGACAGGACACAAGAAAATATTTGAAGAGATTAGAGTCAAAAACTTCCCTAATATGGGAAAGGAAATAGCCACCCAAGTCCAGGAAGTGCAGAGAGTCCCATACAGGATAAACCCAAGGAGAAACATGCCAAGACACATAGTAATCAAATTGGTAAAAATTAAAGAGAAAGAAAAATTATTGAAAGCAGCAAGGGAAAAATGACAAATAACATACAAGGGAACTCCCATAAGGTTAACAACTGATTTCTCAGCAGAAACTCTACAAGCCAGAAGGGAGTGGCATGATATATTTAAAGTGATGAAAGGGAAGAACCTACAACCAAGATTACTCTACCCAGCAAGGATCTCATTCAGATTCGATGGAGAAATCAAAAGCTTTACAGACAAGCAAAAGTTAAGAGAATTCAGAACCACCAAACCAGCTCTAAAACAAATGCTAAAGGAGCTTCTCTAAGTGGGAAACACAAGAGAAGAAAAGGACCTACAAAAACAAACCCAAAACAATTAAGAAAATGGTAATAGGAACATACATATCGATAATTACCTTAAACGTGATTGGATTAAATATTCAAACCAAAAGACACAAGCTCACTGAATGGATACAAAAACAAGACCCATATATATGCTGTCTACAAGAGACCCACTTCAGACCTAGGGACACACACAGACTAAAAGTGAGGGGATGGAAAAAGATATTCCATGCAAATGGAAATCAAAAGAAAGCTGGAGTAGCAATACTCATATTAGATAAAATAGACTTTATAATAAAGAATGTTACAAGAGACAAGGAAGGACACTACATAATGATCAAGGGATCAATCCAAGAAGGAGATAAAACAATTATACATATATATGCACCCAACATAGGAGCACCTCAATACATAAGACAACTGATAACAGCTATAAAAGAGGAAATCGAAAGTAAAACAATAATAGTGGGGGACTTTAACACCTCACTTACAGCAATGGACAGATCATCCATACAGAAAATTAATAAGGAAACACAAGCTTTAAATGACACAATAGACCGGATAGATTCAATTTATATTTATAGGACATTCCATCCAAAAACAGCAGATTACACTTTCTTCTCAAGTGCGCACAGAACATTCTCCAGGACTGATTATATCTTGGGTCACAAATCAAGCCTCAGTAAATTTAAGAAAATTGAAATCATATCAAGCATCTTTTCTGACCACAATGCTATGAGATTAGAAATAAATTACAGGGAAAAAAACGTAAAAAACACAAACACATGGAGGCTAAACAATACATTACAAAATAACCAAGAGATCACTGAAGAAATCAAAGAGAAAATCAAAAAATACCTAGAAGCAAATGACAATGAAAACATGACGATCCAAAACCTTTGGGATGCAACAAAAGCAGTTCTAAGAGGGAAGTTTATAGCAATACAATCCTACCTCAAGAATGAACAAAGATCAAATAAACAATCTAACCTTACACATAAAAGAACTAGAGAAAGAAGAATAAACAAAACCCAAAGTTAGAAGAAGGAAAGAAATCATAAAGATCAGAGCAGAAATAAATGAAATAGAAACAAAGAAAGCAATAGCAAAAATCAATAAAACTAAAAGCTGGTTCTTTGAGAAGATAAACAAAATTGATAAACCATTAGCCAGACTGATCAAGAAAATGGGAGAGGACTCAAATCATTAAAATTAGAAATGAAAAAGGAGAAGTTACAACAGACACCACAGAAATACAAAGCATCTTAAGAGACTACTACAAGCAACTCAATGCCAATAAAATGGAGAAGCTGGAAGAAATGGACAAACTCTTAGAAAGGTATAAGCTTCCAAGACTGAACCAGGAAGAAATAGAAAATATGAACAGATGAATCACAAGTAATGAAATTGAAACTGTGATTAAAAATCTTCCAACAAAAAAAAGTCCAAGACCAGATGGCTTCACAGGTGAATTCTATCAAACATTTAGAGAAGAGCTAACACCCAACCTTCTCAAACTCTTACAAAAATTTGCAGAGGAAGGAAGGAACACTCCCAAACTCATTCTATGAGGCCACCATCACCCTGATACCAAAACCAGATAAAGATACCACAAAAAAAGAAACTTACAGACCAATATCACTGATGAATATAGATGCAAAAACCCTTAACAAAATACTAGCAAACAGAATCCAACAACACATTAAAAGGATCATACACATGATCAAGTGGGAATTATCCCAGGGATGCAAGGATTCTTCAGTATAGGCAAATCAATCAATGTGATATACCATATTAACCAACTGAGGAATAAAAACCATATTGTCATCTCAATAGATGCAGAAAAAGCTCTTGACAAAATTCAGCACCCATTTATGATAAAAACTCTCCACAAATAGAACTACCATGTGACCCAGCAATCCCACTACTGGGCATATACCCTGAGAAAACCAAAATTCAAAAAGTCATGTACCAAAATGTTCATTGCAGCTCTATTTACAATAGCCAGGACATGGAAGCAACCTAAGTGTCCATCGACAGATGAATGGATAAAGAAGATGTGGCACATATATACAATGGAATATTACTCAGCCATAAAAAGAAACGAAATTGAGCTATTTGTAATGAGGTGCATAGACCTAGAGTCTGTCATACAGAGTGAAGTAAGTCAGAAAGAAAAAGACAAATACCGTATGCTAACACATATATATGGAATTTAAGAAAAAAAATGTCATGAAGAACCTAGGGGTAAGGCAGGAATAAAGACGCAGACCTCCTAGAGAACGGACTTGAGGTTATGGGGAGGGGGAAGGGTGAGTTGTGACAGGGCGAGAGAGAGTCATGGACATATACACACTACCAAACGTAGTAAGGTAGATAGCTAGTGGGAAGCAGCCGCATGGCACAGGGATATTGGCTCGGTGCTTTGTGACAGCCTGGAGGGGTGGGATAGGGAGGGTGGGAGGGAGGGAGACGCAAGAGGGAAGACATATGGGAACATATGTTTATGTATGACTGATTCACTTTGTTATAAATCAGAAACGAACACACCATTGTAAAGCAATTATACCCCAATAAAGATGTTAAAAAAAAAAAAAAACAACTCTCCACAAAGTGGGCATAGGGGGAACCTACCTCAACATAATAAAGGCCATATATGACACACCCACAGCTAACATCATACTCAATGTTGAAAAACTGAAAGCATTTCCTCTAAGATCAGGAACAAAAGAAGGATGTCCACTCTCACCACTATTATTCAACATACTTTTGGAAGTCCTAGCCACGGCAATCAGAGAAGAGAAAGAAATAAAAGGAATACAAATTGGAAAAGAAGAAGTAAAACTGTCACTGTTTGCAGATGACATGATACTATGCATAGAGAATCCTAAAGATGCCACCAGAAAACTACTAGAGCTAATCAATGAATTTGGTAAAGTTGTAGGATACAAAATTAATGCACAGAAATCTCTTGCATTCCCATACACTAATGATGAAAAATCTGAAAGAGAAATTAAGGAAATACTCCCATTTACCACTGCAACAAAAAGAATCAAATACCAAGGAATAAACCTACCTAAGGAAACAAAAGACCTGTATGCAGAAAACTATAAGACAGTGATGAAAGAAACGAAAGATGATAAAAACAGATGGAGAGATATACCATGTTCTTAGATTGGAAGAATCAGTACTGTGAAAATGACTCTACTACCCAAAGCAATCTACAGATTCAGTGCAATCCCTATCAAATTACCAAGGGCATTTTTTACAGAACTGGAACAAAAAAATCTTAAATTCTGTATGGAGACAGGAAAGATTCCAAATAGCCAAAGCAATTTTGAGGGGAAAAAACGGAGCTGGAGGAACCAGACTGCTGACTTTAGACTATACTACAAAGCTACAGTAATCAAGACAATATGGTACTGGCACAAAAACAGAAATATTGATCAGTGGAACAAAATAGAAAGCCCAGAGATAAACCCACGCACCTACGCTCAACTAATCTATGACAAAGTAGGCAAGGATATACAATGGAGAAAAGACAGCCTCTTCAATAAGTGGTGCTGGGAGAACTGGACAGCTACATGTAAAAGAATGAAATTAGAACACTCCCTAACACCATACACAAAAATAAACTCAAAATGGATTCGAGACCTGAATGTAAGACCGGACACTATAAAACTCTTAGAGGAAAACATAGGAAGAACACTCTCTGACATAAATCACAGCAAGATCTTTTTTGATCCACCTCCTAGAGTAATGGAAATAAAAACAAAAATAAACAAATGGGACCTAATGAAACTTAAAAAGTTTTTGCACAGCAAAGGAAACTACAAACAAGATGAAAAGACAACCCTCAGAATGGGAGAAAATATTTGCAAACAAATCAACGGACAAAGGATTAATCTCCAAAATATATAAGCAGGTCATGCAGCTCAATATTAAGAAAACAAACAACCCAATCCAAAAATGGGCAGAAGACCTAAGTAGACATTTCTCCAAAGAAGATATACAGATTGCCAAGAAGCTGATGAAAAGCTGCTCAACATCCCTAATTATTAGAGAAATTCAAATCAAAACTACAATGAGATATCACCTCACACCAGTTAGAATGGGCATCATCAGAAAATCTACAAACAACAAATGCTGGAGAGGGTGTGGAGAAAAGGGAACCCTCTTGCACTGTTGGTGGGAATGTAAATTGATACAGCCACTATGGAGAACAGTATGGAGGTTCCTTAAAAAACTAAAAATAGAATTACCATATGACCCAACAATCTCACTACTGGCATATACCCAGAGAAAACCATAATTCAAAAAGACACATGCACCCCAATGTTCACTGCAGCACTATTTACAATATCCAGGACATGGAAGTAACCTAAATGCCCATCGACAGATGAATGGATAAAGAAGATGTGGTATATACATACAATGGAATATTATTCAGCCATAAAAAGGAAAAAATTGGATCATTTGTAGAGATGTGGATCGATCTGGAGACTGTCATACAGAGTGAAGCAAGTCAGAAAGAGAAAAACAAATATCATATATTAACGCATATATGTGGAACCTAGAAAAGTGGTACAGATGAACTGGTTTGCAGGGCAGAAATTGAGACACAGATGTAGAGAACAAACATATGGACACCAAGGGGGGAAAACCGCAGGGCAGGGTGGGGATGGTGGTGTGCTGAATTGGGCGATTGGGATTGACATGTATACACTCATGTGTATAAAATGGATAACTAACAAGAACCTGCTGTATAAAAAAATAAATAAAATAAAATTCAAAATAAAATAAAATATCAGAAGAGACAAATTCCAGTTTGAGGTGAAGCTAATGAGAAGAGTTAAGTATGAGAAAGAACAAAACTTTGTACAGCCACATTTGGAGCTTATACTGGAGGAAGGATGGGCTCTACTGTTTAGCATGTGTTTAACAATTAAGAGATAGTAGAATTCTTATTTTGCTGGTATATTCCTCTTAAAGATGGTTCTTTAAACTAAAAGTAATAAAAGAAAGAATGTCTAAAGGTGAACGGAAGGCCCAAGTAGAATGAGGATCTCCAATTCCTAGGCCCAGATGAAACAACACAAGATGTAGAAAGAGCTTGCCTTGCAGTTGTAATTATGGAGTCCTTATCAAATTCCAAAGGTTGATCCCACATGGTATCTTTAAACATAATGTACATTGTCAGTGTAAACTTAGCTGCTCATTTTCTTGAGGTACACAGACATCCCTGGATGAATTGGTTATGGAGTAGATTGATACCTATTCACTTTACATTTATATGACCCTACTGGTTGTTTAATGCTGTGTGTATTCTGACTGGGTGGTGTCCCCACTGACTGCCTAGTGCCCCTGCCTTAAGGGTTAATAAATTTTTTGAATATACCCTTGCTCATGGGTAAATATTAAATACATACTGTATAGATGAAAACGGAACCTAGCACTTAACCCTCTAGACATAATTATGGCAACTGATTATAGGATAGACCACAGTTTGTCACATTATGACTAGGTATCTGTGTCTGATAATAGCTGAGCAGAAGGGATATAAGCATAACGTAATTGATCTTACTGAGAAAGACCAATAAGGAATAAGACCTGTGACACAGATCCTGGATCTTATACTTGGCTCTGTGGCATTGGATAGAAATGGGGAAAACCTCTTAGGTGGTTTGGAAGATTAAACATGAATGTGTATAAAAGTACTTAGAACAATGCTTAGCATATAGTACATAAACAAAAAGTTTTAACTATTATAAAAGTCTTGGAACTCAGAAATGAGACCCCCTTACCCACAATTACCAAATGGAGTTTAGAAGATGCCAAAGGCTTTTTGCCTTATAATCAAAAAGGATAAAAGTACTGGGAATGAAAAATACACATATTTTTATTCTCTACAGGTCCCACAGGCAAATAAACGTATCTCAGAGGAAAAAAGTTAATAACCAGTAGCATCTTAGCTCTTAGGACTCTATTCCAATATACCCACCAGGAGATGATCTTCCCAGTAACTGACTAGGTATAGGGTGGTTTTTACAATGTGTTAGCATTTTACGAATTTGAAATTGACTCTAGGATTCGGCATGCTCTATATTTATTAAGATATTGCTTTCAAACAGGCTTTTGTAATATACCCTAGCTATGTTTGTGTTTGTCATACCCCAAGACCACCAGCATTAGGTATTTTAAATACTTTGCTAATAAAAAGCGGCATCTTGGTTTTGTGTTGATTTGTATTTATAATGCTTTAAACAAATGAGACATCTTTGCTAAATATTTTAGCTTGATGCCTGTGTCTCTTAGAAACATAGCTTGAGGGGATTTGGGCAACTATATCAAAAGTTATTGTAAAAATTGCTTACAGGGCGGCTTCCCTGGTGGTGCAGTGGTTGAGAGTCCGCCTGCCAATGCAGGGGACGTGGGTTCGTGCCCCGGTCTGGGAAGATCCCACATGCCGCGGAGCGCCTGGGCCCGTGAGCCATGGCTGCTGAGCCTGCACGTCCAGTCTGTGCTCCGCAACGGGAGAGGCCACAGCAGTGAGAGGCCCACGTATCACAAAAAAAAAAAAAAAAAAAAAATTGCTTACATAATTACAGGTAAATGATCATTAAATGTTTAGGGTTTTAAAAAACATAGCACAGCTTTAAAAGAGGTATAATAAATTCTCTAGAGATCAGATGATTAGATGAAACGATTCAAAGAATAAATAAATTAAGAAAGTCATTTTAAATATGGAAAAATCTTCTTAAAAATACTCAGTGCAGGGCTTCCCTGGTGGCGCAGTGGTTGAGAATCTGCCTGCTAATTCAGGGGACACGGGTTCAAGCCCTGGTCTGGGAAGATCCCACATGCCGCGGAGCAACGAGGCCCGTGAGCCACAACTACTGAGCCTGCGCGTCTGGAGCCTGTCCTCCGCAACAAGAGAGGCCGCGATAGTGAGGCCCGCGCACCGCAATGAAGAGTGGCCCCCGCTTGCCACACCTAGAGAAAGCCCTCGCACAGAAAAGACCCAACACAGCCAAAAATAAATAAATTAATTAATAAAAAATAAACATAAAAAATACTCAATGCGGGGACTTCCCTGGTGGTGCAGTGGTTAAGAATCCGCCTACCAATGCAGGGGACACAGGCTCGAACCCTGGTCCGGGAAGATCCTACATGTCGTGGAGCAACTAAGCCCGTGGGCCACAACTACTGAGCCTATGCTCTAGAGCCCGTGAGCCACAACTACCGAAGCCGGCACGCCTAGAGCCCATGTGCCACAACAAGCCAAGCCACCGCAATAAGAAGTCCGTACTCCGCAACGAAGAGTAGCCCCGCTCGCCGCAACTAGAGAAAGCCATGCTCAGCAACAAAGACCCAACACAACAAAAAATAATTAATTAATTAATTAATTAAAATAAAATACTCAGTGCAGACCGAGGTAGGGATTGGGTGAATTGGGACATCATGATGAGGAAGGCCCAGTTAAACCATAATAGGTTTAAAAGAAAAAATATGGCTAAGGTAGTCCCAAAATAATGAATAAAATTTTAAACATATTACTGGGAATGGAATGTTTAATGAAGTACTTGTATAAGACAGGGATATTTTCCAAGAGAAGAAATACTTATTTCCCTAATTTGAAATGATGTCAAACTTTATCATCCAATAGATACAAATATTACCGAAGTCAGTCTTAGTAACACTGAACTTGTATAATTGACAGGACATTCCAGTGATTTCAGCTAAGGCAGATAGAAGATGCGTCAGAAAGAGGCTTTTCTCTTTAGAAAGTGGTCTCCACATTGCCTCTAATCTACATTAAATTAGATAAAAAGGACCCCATTATTCAAAGATGGTACGTAGGACAGAATCTGGGTGGCCATGGCAAAGACACATGTGAAACAGAAAGTATTACATTAATAAAGCTGGAAATGTACTTTTACATACCTCTGGTTTGCATCTTAATATCTGGTAGGTTGGGGATTAGTAGTCTGAACTCTAAACGGCTTATAAGGAGTGATGTACTATTTATAAACTACAAAGTTCCAAGATCAAGAGCAAAGGAAGAGCAACCCCCAACCCACCCCATTACTCAGAATTTAAAAGTAAACCTCTGAAGGGACATTTAGCAGTCTTTACAGAGAAAAATTCTGAAATTGAAGAGATGATAAAAAGCTGCCCTTGCTAGCCACATCTTATTCCTCAACAGAAAGGGGTGCAATAAAGGGCATTATCACAGAGACCTGCTAGAAATGAAATCCAGAGAAAAGCAAGCCTCCAAGGGTAAAGTCTATCACAAAAGAAAGAAATACATATACTTTTTAAAATCATAAAAGAGACCATAAAATGTTTACTGGGAACTTCACTTTGGGCTAAATTTGAGGGATTTTGAATGCATTAACACAACAACTGAATACCAATGAAAGGTGTACACATGTGAGAAAGAGTATGGTGTTAGGAGGACCTAAAGTTAAAGAAAACAAGAATAGCAGGATTTTTAGGATGACATATGTTTATAGCTCCAAGTAAGTGGAATGAACTTGGACCCTAGTTTTCTTTTCTAGGCAAATCAGGTTAGAGCCCTAGGGAGTGTATACCCAAGGGCCAGTCTCACCTGGGAGAAGTCTGAGAAAGACTGGAGTTTCCCTGAGTAGGCAATTTGGTCTTCCCAGGGCTTAAAATAAGTCAAGAAGTAACTGGGCACTTTGGTAGCCCCTGAGCTGCTGCTGGGGAAATCTTTGCATGTCTGGAGTTGGAAGTCAGTCACAGAGATTCATTCAAAGCCTCAAAGAGGTTGCTGTAATGTAACAGTTTAGAACAGTTTCCCCTCCTAGGCAAGTGTCTGGGAATTTCTAGTTGATCGGCCAGTTTCAGGAGGTAAGATATCTATAATTTCCTTACTATACAATGTACACCTGGTTACTGACCACAGCTGGGAGGGGCCGCCCAGGATCCCCAGTTATTGATCAAAATATTCATACAGCTTTGGTCTTGTCTAAGTGTCTGGAGGAAAACTAAATCCAGGAATCGGTAGCTTCCCCAGCACAGACCACTGCTAGAGCATGCTGGGGGGCCGCACACTGAAACTGAGCGGAGCCTTCCCCCAAGGACTCTTATTTAAGAACCACCAAACTTTTAGGAGACTCAGTATTATGATAGTATATCATAATATCCCACTAACGCTATGATTAGGAAATTACTTGTCATTTATATCTATATTCTGAAATAATAATAATCAATATTTATTGAACATGTTCTACATACCAGGCATGTTGCTAAATGCTTTAATACATTTCATTTCTTCACAGCAAACCTCGCAGGTCCTGTCTACCTCATTTTACCAATTAGGAAACTAAGGCTCAGAGAAAAATACACAATTGCTTAATGGTGGAGCTGGTATTCACACCAAGGATTATTTGACCCCGAGACTATGATCCTGACCACCACAACTTATTACATCTTTTAATTAAAACATGCTTATATGCTTATAAATGTGGGAGATGACACCAGCTTACTGTTTTAACAGAAATGATTTCCTCTAAGTTTTGGGGAAATGTGGAAACTCTAGATTTCTTTGTCAGGTTACAAATAACACAGAAAACTTAAATTACCTTTTAGTATTTTTTCTATTGTCCCAAGTCCCAAATAACATAAACCTAATGAGAATTAAATCTTAATTTTTTGAATCCTTTCTTAGGCATTAAAAATGAGATTTACTTAATGACTGTCGCTTGAGACAGTGTAAATTTCTACCCGACTTCAGCTTCTTATAGTAGAATTCAAAGGTCACTTGATTCTGCTGGAAAACCACAGTCCTTTTTCCCCCCCCCATATGGGGAAAAATGTATTCCTGGGTCAGCTAACAAGCCTCTGTAGTGTAACTAGATGAACAATTAGAAGTAAGAATACACCCTCAGACATAAATTTCCCAGAATACTTTTCAAAACAAACATTTCTCATCCCTCCTTCACAATTTTATCAGAACACTATGACTTCCATCCTTTGCATTTTATCATTTTTGGTAACTTATTTGAAATATTTCAGCATGATCCCTCAAGACAACCTTTTAGTAAGCATGTATTTTGCATGTATGGACTGTAGATATTTGCACTAAATCAATTTACATAACCAGTCACAGTTTTTTTCTAACAGAAAAATAAGGCATTAAGTAAAACCATACACTTTTTTATTCATTCATGCCCTATTTTAAGTTTTAGATATAAGCAGCTTAGAAAAAATTTCTTACCTTACTTAGAAATTTATGCCTTCCAGCCAAACGCTAAGCAGTCCATAAGAATACAGGTTGAATTCAGGTGTGAGAGGTTGTGATGATGAATGCAATCTGAGTCAGAAAGTAAAGTCGAAGGCATATTTGTTACTCACCTCTAATACATCAAGGAAACTAATGATGTTACACAGGACTCCTGACCCCACCCAGGTCAGGGTCAGTACAGATGTTTAAGGTCCATAAATCAGAATGCCTAGTTACAGATAATATAATGGAGTAGCTAGTGCACTCCGGTTTCCATGCTCTGCACGCCAGCCTTGAACATCAGTATGATTCAGGCAGCTCCCCTGGGTCGGACTGCTCTCTGACCTCCAGGTCCAGAGCACGCCTCTCTAATTTGCTACACAGTCATAAACATAATTCTGCTGCTGATTGCAGTGGATGCTGACGGTTCCATGAAAAAGAGCCATAACCGTACACAGAGTCATAGCTTATCCGCACCTACAATTCTCATTGCACTTCTGGTTGCTAGAATACCCAAGATTAA
Source organism: Orcinus orca (assembly GCF_937001465.1). Lineage (NCBI taxonomy): Eukaryota > Metazoa > Chordata > Mammalia > Artiodactyla > Delphinidae > Orcinus > Orcinus orca. The sequence continues at coordinate 94,212,208 of NC_064563.1, forward strand.
CAAACTCAGCTTCAGAGGATAGCTTCTTTGTAAAGACTTCCCTGGACTCCATCGGGGAGAGCTTAGCAGTGCCTCTGCTTTATTCTATCACATCACATCACATATCGTTATTATAATTATTGGGTGTTTCCTTCTCCGTCTCTTTCACACACACACACTCACATGTGTGGTAGATACTAGGGACCATGCTTTACTCACCCCTGTATCCCAACAACTAGCATTGTGCCTACTACACACTAGTGCATAGTAGGTGGTCAGTATTTGCTTGTTACTTCACGAGAACGTTGGACTCTTCCACAGGACTTCAACAGGACTCTTTTGTCTGGATCAAAAGGAATACAAACATATAACTGATTCACTCTGTTGTACAGCAGAAACTAACACAACATTGTAAAGCAATTATGCTCCAGGAAAAAAAAAAAAAGGCCCTTGATCCTATGGCCCTGCCTAGCTTTCCAGCCTTCGTGCATTACTGCCCATATCCACTTTAGCCTCCTGCCAGTGGAGACACTTGGAGGAGAAGCCAGGTACATTGAGGAAAACTCCTTCCTCTCTTTCTTTTCCTCCTTCTTCTACTCAGTACTCATCAGTAGTGAGCCTTTTACTACTCCCTGGAAGCTGAATTGGTCATTGCTCCCCTCCCAGGATCCCCAAAGTCACCCGTGCCACCTTTTATCACTATTTAATAAGATCCTTTATGAAATAAGATCAAACTGGGACTGCCTTTAAAGATGCAGCCAATCCCAGCTTTCACCTCTGAATCCCCAGGGCCACATAGTTCCCAGTACATCACAGCCACTCTAATATTAGTTTAAGGAATTAGCTAAGGTCCTAAAGCCCACACATGGGGGGAACAGACTTTCACAGAATCTCAAAATAGAAGAACTAGATATTCTTTGAACATTTTTGAAGTTTTAAGATGAAATACCATATAGATATTTATTATGCAGAGACTGTTCAAGCTGAAGTAAAAATAGAATTAAGGTTTTTAAGAATATCAGTAGATGAGAGATGAGGTTTGCTCTGAGGTCGACGTCACAGATGAAGTTACCTCAACATTTACACCACGACTGAAGACTAGATTAACAGCTTTAGGTTATGTACCTTTCCCTTGGGATGTATTTGTCACCACCTCTCCAGGACAGGGTACCTGAAAGGAAGTAGGACGAGACATTAGGAACCTAGATTAGGGAAGCCCATAGGGACTCTGCTTGAAGAGATTCAGCTGTTAGGCTCTGAGATCTGTTAGCCATTCAAGTATGCACCAGTTTAGGCTCTCCTCTGCCTAGTTCCTCCATAGTGCCTTCCAGTTGATGGGAGGAGAAACGGCACATGGGACATGGTTAACACTGATTATATCTATCGTGCACCTACACTAAGGCTCAGAAGAGAATTTAAAGTAACACTGGCATTTAACACTTATTACATTTGCAAAAGTTCTGAAGAAATAAAGTGTAACTGTCATGTAACTTGAGGATGGGAGAGTAGCTACTGGCTGAATCCTCAGACATCAAACAGGACTGAAATTAATAATCCAGCTAGAGTCTTTTAATTGTCAAAGCACTGCAGAATAAAGTGAATTTGAGCTCTAAAGCTGAGGGGTAGACAGACATGAATAAAATGTATATGATCTTAAATTGGTCTGAGAGGCAGACTAAGCATTATGTATTAGGCATTTGCTAAATCAATTCAATCGATATTTATTTCTAGCAAGAAACAATCTCCTAATACTAGCTAGTAGAAAATTTGATCTGTTAAATTCACACACTTATTTTCCTAGATACTAAATGTGACGTCTGTCATCATTTGTGCGTGTCTCCCTGTCCTGGTCCATGGTTGCTACACAACTGTCACATCATATGCAGGGGCTTCTCGTGTCCTTCTAGATTCTTTCTGTGACCTCCACTTTGTTCTCTGTTTTCCCTGTATTTTTACATGTCTCATGTCTAGAACAGCCTCAACTATTTTCAGTTTTATAGTGCATTATCATTTAAATTGCTTCCATGTGCTTTCACAAATCCTTAACCCTGGGAAAGGGGCAGGGTAGGTTACCCCCTGACTCTTTAAGGATGAGGAAACAGGTGCTAAGAGTGAACAAGTAATGCACTTAGTGAATAAATGTCAGAGATGGGCATCACATTTCCCTCTCGCATCCCATCAGCCCACCTTTTGGCTCTGGCCACTGTTGAATCAACCACTAGCTGTGCATAGGTGTTCTTGACGGTGCCTCATCTCAGCTAGTCTGTGTGTCTGTCTTGCTTGTCCCAGGGATTCTCTGCTTCCTAGAGAGAATCCCAAAGGAGAAAAAAATTAACACCCTCCAGTGTTAATTTTAGCCTGTAGGGGCCAAGTTGCTCCTTTCTTCAGTGTCTCTGGTTGACAATTCTGAAGGGTCATCTACATGGTTCCTTAAAACATCCCCACCAAGACTAAGCCCCAGTTGCCCACAGGAATAGCTAACTCAAGAACACACCCTTGGGTTAGCGCTCCCTCCTTCCTTCTTTCACTCTTCTCAGTGCCCCTCTGTTATTTGGGTCCCTTTCCCAAATCAACTACTTGCATGAAAGACTTATCTCAGGCTCTGCTTCTTGGAGGACCCCAAGTTACAAGAGGCTATAAACACATTCTTTCAATTTCTGGTTCATTCTTCTTATCACCCTATTAATCACCAGACCTAAAACTCAATACTCATTTTTTTTTCCACTTCAATCACAAACAGCTATAAGATTTAATATATGAATATCAAGTATAACTTCTATAAGCTCTATAGAGCCTTGAACACATTAGGTGCTTAATAATGGAAAATTGTGGTTACTTTTAAGGTAGTGATTATTTAAGAAGAATGATGTATATGTAAATATGAAGAGAAATACATAAATTGCCCTTCTGCAGATGATTTAAAAGAGCTGGAAGTAGCTATCTGTACCCAAGGACATTTATAGGATCAGTTCCTAGAACAGTTATAGAGTTCCATGTCTATAAACCTTCCTGGCTGTTTTCTTTTCATCCTATGTTTTCTAATAAAAAGTAAAATTTTTAGGACTTCTGGTGGTGCAGTGGTTAAGAATCCACCTGCCAATGCAGGGGACTTGGGTTCGAGCCCTGGTCTGGGAAGATCCCACATGCCATCTAGAGCCTGTGTGCCGCAACTACTGAAGCCCGTGCACCTAGAGCTTGTGAGCCACAACAAGAGAAGCCACTGCAATGAGAAGCCCATGCACCATAACGAACGGTAGTCCTCACTTGCTGTAGATAGAGAAAGTCCTCACACGGCAGTGAAGACCCAACGCATCCAAAAATAAATAAATAAATTTTAAAAAGTAAAATTTTTATTCTTATGGCTTCTGATTTTATATACATTGATGGCTTATTTAAACAGTCTCACAGAATGGAGAAAATACAATGATGTCCTTATAGCTTTGAGGTTTATAATAGCAATAATAGCAACATTTACCCATTGTAATTATATATACATATATGTATTAATGGGGATTTGCTTTCATTAATTTTATAAAGATGGAACATGGTCATTCATATTTATTTGTTTCTGGTACAAAAAATTAATGAAAGCTCTTGGACAAAGTACCGTATTGCTATCAGCTTCACATACCAGCACAGGATTAAGAAAAAACAACTGCCGAATGTGAAACTATTTTTGATTTGGAAAGGACAAATCTAAGTATAAATAGTAATACAAAAGGAACAATTCGATGCAGCTTATGCAGACTATCAGATCAGTTAGCCACAGTGCTTCTGATTTAAGAGCCAACAAAGCTCATTTTATAGTATTTGACAGGTACCAGAAATCAAGCAGCCTGTATGTAAACATTACTGTGACTGTTTGTCACTAAAGATTGAGATCCAGTGTGTTACATTATAAACATGAAAAAAAGAAATGAAGACCCAGCTTCTGGATCTTAGATATACTGGCTGAAACATTCATCAATGTGGAAAAACTGACTGAATTTTTTCCAGGGTTTTCCTAAAGAACACATAGAGTCTATATAGAGGGGCCAAGGAATCTATTTCTCTCAAAGTCTGAAATAGAGAAACCTATAAAAACGTATCAGTTACTAGCCTATGAACACCAGAATTATCCATATGATTAATAATACTACAACTTTTAAAAAGCATTTAAAGTGTAGTTTGTTTGATAAAAATAATAATAGGTCATGTCAGTGGAAAAAATAATAAAGTGAAATCTGTTTCCATGATTGCTTTTAATTTCTGAGAAAAAAAATGTATACCTGCTTAAAAAAAATTCTTCTTGAAGTGCTATATAATTTACTCCTTAGTCAGAAAGTAAAATATCTTTGTTTCAATGAGCCCATCCTTGACTTCATATTCCACTAAAAAATAGGTTCTCATAGGTACATTATCACGGCTTTCCCTATTCTTCAATTTTATTATCAAAATTAGATTCATATTTACATGGCTATCTTGGTAAAAACAAAGCTTTGAAAGTACTCTGATCAATTTTGCTTAAAATCTTATATGTTGACTTGGCAACAATCACTAGCAGTATATAGAAAAGAGCCAGAAGTTCATAGGAGAACAATGACTGGGGAATAATAGATATTATAAACAGCCACTAACGGTGGTAACCTTTTAACAAGATTCAACAGGATCCACGGCAGAAAAATCTCTTTGAAGCCCATAGTAAGACTAAGGCATCAACTACTGGCAGACGGGATGGACTTTATTGGGTATGCATTATGAAGTCTTCACTCTGTAGGAAATTATATACTAGCTCTTGAAATGGGGCAATTACGTGAAATGTTAATGAATACTTTCAGACAAAAGAAGTGTCAAAATAGCAAAGTAGGATTGGATTTTATGAGGAGGTTAATTTCTAAAGTCAGCAGATAAAGCAAAACACTCACAAAGTCAAAATTACCTCTGAAAATCCTTACAAAAATCCCTTAACTGCATAATAAACAGACAGAAGCATCCCGAGTTCAACAGAGAGATTTTGTCTTTTAGATTTTTATTTTTTAAGCATGGAAACAGACTACTATTTCTTTAGTTCAGATTACTATTTTCAGTCGAAGACCCAATGTAGCTGACATGCATTTCAGGTCTATGTGGTACCAAAAATGTCTGTAACAAGCGATATATTCCTAATCATTATGAAATAGTTGCATTTAGAACTATGCAGTATGACTTTTGGAAAGTCACAGAACACTGTGTGGTGTCAAATACCTTTAAGATCTGGTGATGTAGATTCACTTATATATGAAAGCAACAGAGCTTGAGGTCACTCCCCACTCTCAGATATGGGACTATGAAATAGAGTCCTTTCTATATGGAAGAAAGTAGTCAGTAAGTATTGATCCACAATAAAGAAAATCGGAAAACCCCAGTGCAAAATGCTACCTTTGACCTGTCACCACTAAGACTCTAGGTCAGCACCCACTTCAATCACCTAAGTCTGAATTCATAGTTTGGATTTTTGACTCAGCCTCAGAATTGATGACCCTTTGACACAGAACTGTATCAAAAGTTTGTGTCAGTTTTTTAGCATAACTTTAGCAACAGAAAGACCTTCACTTGAACCTCAGAACTACTTTTTTTTTGTGTGTCAGTTTTTTAGCATAACTTTAGCAACAGAAAGACCTGCACTTGAACTTCAGAACCACTTTTTTTTTGTTTTTCATTTTTCCCTTTTTGAGATAATTATAGATTAATGTAAAGTTGTAAGAAATAATACAAAGAGATCCTATGTACCCTTTACCCAGTTTCCCTGAAAGGTGGCATCTTGCGAAACTGTAGTATAGTATCATAACTAATGTATTAGTTTGCTAGGGCTGCCATAACAAAGTACCACAGGTTGGGTGGCTTAAACCACATTAATTTATTTCTTCATAGTTCTGGAGTCTAGAAGTCTGAGAACAAGTTGTCAGCAGGATTGGTTCCTTCTGAGGCCTCTTGGCCTCAGAAGCTAAAGTTCAGGTGAGCTGAACACCTCAAGGTGATGTCAGGGTTGGTTTCTCAGCATGTAGATGGCCGTCTCCTCCCTGTGTCCTTATGTCTTCCCCTCTGTATATGTCTGTGTCCAAATTTCCGCTTCTTATAAGGAAAACAGTCATATTGGATTAGGGCCCACCCTAATGACCTCATTTTAACTTAAGTACCTCTTTAAAGACCCAATCTCCAAATATGATTGCATTCTGAGGTACTGGTGATTAGGATTTCAATATATGAACTTTGCTGAGGGAGATAAAATTCAGTCTGTAACAACTAGGGTATTAATATTCAGACAGTCAATATACAGAACATGTCCATCACCACCTCATATTGACCTTTTAAGCCACATTTACCTCCCTCCTCTCACCCTACTTAACCCCTGGCATTTATTAATCTGTTCTCCATCTCTTTAATTTTGTCATTTTGAGAATGTCTTATAAATGGTATCAGAGAGTATATTACCTTTTGGGAATGGCTTTATAAACTCAGCATAACTCTCTGGAGATTCATCCAGGTTGTTGCATGTAACAGTAATTCATCCCTTTTCATTACTAAGTAATATTCTACAGTGTGGGTACTCTAGTTTAACCATTCACTAGTTGAAGGACATCAGGGCTCACTTCAGTTTTTGGCTGTTATGAATAAATCTGCCATAAGTATCTATGAACAGGTTTCTGAGTGAACATAGTTGTTCATTTTGGGGGGATAAATACCCAGGAGTGCAATTGCTGGGATATTTTGTTTTTTAAGAAACTGCCTGTTTCCCAGAATAGCTGTACCATTTATATTCCCTCCAGCAGTATGAGTGATTCATTAGCAATACGAATGATCCAATTTCTCTAAATCTTCACCAGCATTTGGTGTCACTATTTTTTTAACCAGCATTTGGTGCTATCACTATTTAGCTATTCTGATAGGTAGGTAGTGACATCTCATTGTGGTTTTAATTTGCATTTCCCTGACGTCTAACAATGTTGAATATCTTTTCATGTGCTTATTTATTTATATACTCAAATGAAACGTTTGTTCATGTTTTTTCCCATTTTCTAATGATTTGTCTTTTTACTGTTAAGTTTTAAGCATACTTTATATATTCTAGATACTAGTCCATTGTCAGATACATGGTTTACAAATATTTTCTCTCTATCTGTAACTTGTCTTTTCATCCTCTTAACAGAGACTTGTGCAGAGCAAATGTTTTTAATTTATGAGACTCTAGATCTTACTTTTACATTTTAATTGGCTTTTTCTGCTACAGCTTCAATGGGGAAAGGCAGGGACGTCACCTCATTACGGCAGGGGTGGGCAAAGTTCTCCTTACTGCCTGGAAAGGATGAAAGTCCCAGCTTCCTATTCAGCCTTCTCTGCCACCACCCCTGAGGGAGGGCGTGGCACTTCCTTACAGCCTCCAGAAGGAGCAAGTCTTGGCTTTCCACCACCATTTTTCTGTGATGTTTGGTATGACTGGAGAGGTTACTGTCTAAAAGTTTTCTGTCTTGCTAGGTTTTCCCTTTCTGGTCTGTTTCGTAGAGAGATCAGGCTTTTATTTGGGCCCTTTGCTCTGTGCCTGTTGGCATTTCTGGTTGCCAGTCTCTTCAGTGCTAAGTCTAGGATACAAGAGGCTGAGAGAAAACTCAGGGAATTCTCCAAACTGTAGCAACTTTCTGTTGCTAAAGCTCCTTGGGTCCTGGGTTTCCTAGCCTGTTGTCCTTCCTCTTTCTACCTTTCAGAGCCTTATATTTGTTCTACATACAGTGTTCAGTGTTTTCACCGTATTGATAGTTAGTGGGAGAAAAAGAGACAAGTACCTCCACTTGGTCTTCCTAGAAGCAGAAGTCCTTCACTGTCTCTTTGGCTATTTGACCTTTACACTGCAGTTACCTCATCTGTGAGACCTGGGAAACACCCACCTCACAGGGTGGTGCAGAAGATTAAACAAGGTGCTTGACTCACTGTAGACACTGAAATATTGAATTGCTCCTCTTTGAAATGAAACTATGCTACCAGTCTGCTGATCTTTCAAGTGCATTTTACAAGACTTCCTCTGAATCTTCTAGTTCCAGAGAGACTCCGTATCTGCCAGACCCTTATATCCTCTCAATACCGATAAGACTATTCCTGACTTTCCCCCTAGGAGTTGGCGATTTTGCTCTGTACAGGAATGTGATTTCCTTAACAAAGCCCCTTGTTCATAGTAGACACTCAAACGACTACTCAAATGCAAGCTCCTCCTGTATTATTGTGATTTTTAAGAGTGCCTTTGGGACAGTTCTCTCGCAACAGGGCCATTTCCCCAGTAACAGAATGGGGATGACACCAGATATCTACCTCATAGGAACAGAGTGGTTAGACAAGGCAACCCTCTCTTCTGCATGATATCCTCACCTTTTACAAAAAAAAGGCACACTACTGCAATAATGCAATAAAATCCTGCCATTATCACCAGTCTTGCCCTGTCTTTATTCCCAGTTGCCCCATTGTTCCACAGCAGGGTGAAGTAAGATTATAGTGAGGTCAGCAAAACAGAAGTGGAGACAGTTGCCAGCGGAGTCAAGGACTATCGTGTAAGGAAGTTACATACAGCCACCATAAGGGAAAACTCAGGCCTCTCTTCTAGCAGTCACAAACCAGGCTTTCCTTCATTATAGAACAGCAATATAAGGACATAGCTAGTGTAATAAATAGAGTCTTATTTCTCCCATATTAAATTCTTGGATGAGAGCTATGCATAATCAAATGTAAACTATAACATTCCAAAAGCATATAATTTATTGGGTGAAGAACATTAATTTTAAAATAATTTTAGAATTCTAAAACAATGGAGTACACAATGAGAATTTCTTTAAGTTATTAAATAGTTATTTAGAGCTGGAGACAATAACCCTGAGGTTAATTGGTTCAGCTTCCAGGTTCTAACAATCAAAGTAATCTGAAGGTGAAGATTCTCTAATGTGTTTTGAGAAACCTCAGATACATCAATTTGGTTGCCACCCCAGTGGTCCGTTTAAAATATTTACATTTCCTTAAAAGAAAGTAAATGAATCCATCTGACTTTTACATACCCATTTTTCAAAATTTTTCTGGAAGATGTAAATTTGCCAGGATCTCCTACCCCACTCTGGAAGAGAGTTGAAGGATAAATTCCTTAAGAGGAGCCTATTTTATATGAAGATCAGATGTCTTCCTCTGTGGAAATGTATTTTCTCCCTGCATGTTATACAAGGAACTCCCATCCCCAGAAACATAGATTTACCATCTCCATATGAATCAGATATTCCCTCATAGTTTTTCTCTTATTCATCTGTAGAGGCCAAGTTTACCCAGACTTAGATTGTATTTCTTCAGTTACCAGTGGATGTGAAGAAGTTTCAAATCACATGGAACCTATTTACTTATCTATATAATTTTTAAAAAGGCTTGAGGACAGGTATCATATTTATTCACTTTGTCACCATAGCAACTGAGGTCCACATTGCTTGGAAACTAATAAGCATTTATTAAACAAAGGGGTGTGAAAGGAGAAGAAAAACAAAAGGAGTTAACTGAAGCATTTATTTTAAAAGTTACAGTGTGATGAGTGCTCAAGTTGAGTGTTCTAGGGGGGAAAAGACACTTAAAGATTTTATAGGCTATATTAAGGAAGGTCAAATTTCATTGTATAAGTTATTGAAAGGCATGAGAAAACTGAGGTTGTGTTAATCACAGGACAAAATGCAGGGACGTCAAAATTGGGGCCATGGTTTAGCAGCCAATGATGGGATAATTTGGTTTAGTAAGAGGTGAAGAGGAACAGTTGAGGCTAAGGTCTTTCAGGGGTCAGTGAAAAATTTTTAGTCCTTCAGTGTCTTTCACAGGAAAAATAATGTAAATGGGAATCTTGGGAATGCATATTGCTACGTTCCAATGGATTGAATGCTGCCCTACCATAAGAGCATTCAAACTATCCTGTGGGGATGGAAAGGAGACGAAGAGAGAAGATCAGTAGAAAGAAACATGAAGGCCCTAGAAGTAGCATAGATTATGGATAAACCAGAAAGGGATAAAAGTTTTGTTAACGTAAAGATTGTACTAGATAGCAAAGGAAAGCAGCAAGTTGGCTTTTAAAAAGAAAATGTTTTGGAGACAAATAGGTTTTTCTTCCTGGACTACAGTTAAACTTTTTCCCTTCTCATCAACAGGGAGGTTTTCTCCCAGGAGTATTTTTGGGTAAGTTAGATTTTTATTGAAAGTTGGTTTTATTTAAATTATCCAGTTACTAAAATACGCAACCTTTCTTTTGAATAAGGAACATTTGGGGAAAAATTGGGATTAAATAAAACACATAATAGATAAAGAGCTATCATTATTTATAGTTTGAGAAGTATGGTGGATTAAATATTATAAACAAAACTTCCCAACTGAATCTAAGAGAATAAATATAAATACTTTTTTAAATCTTCTATAAAATATCAATAGACAAGATTAAGGAATATGAAAAAAATCCCTCAAATTATTTAAAGCCAGGAATGCTGGACAAATAGGCACCAAATCAGTTTCTTGACCTGTCAGTTTCTGCGGAACCCTAGAGATTCTCAAGCATCTTCTTTGTGAGCTAATATGAGGAAAAACTAAATCCTATGGCCCATCTAGTTAGGGAATCTTATAGAAAATCCCCACATAAAATTTTGACTCCTTCAGAAAATAAGGGAAAGAAAGAACATTGCCCCCAAAAGATCACATCAAGAAAACATGCCTTTTCAAACTTGGTGCTAGGGGAAGGGAAAAGAAAATAAATGTTTCCCAGAGAACACATAAACATAAACTAGTCCTCAAGCTTACTGCCTACATTCAAGTTACCTGTGTGGTCCAAGGAAACCCCAAGCACAGAATTTAATTTGCAGTTGTCCTGGATTAGTTGAACCTCCAGGATACTAAGAAAAGAAAATATCAATCCTCTTTAGGAACCTAACAATAACCCAGAACTCTAAGAATTACCACAGATAAAACTCCAAGAAAACTGAGCGCCTCCATACACATACCAAAAGACAAATCACAAAATAATAATGACAACATATTATGAGTAAGAACTGGCAGAAATAGACCCATAAACATTTCAAATATCTGAATTACCAATAAGAATAAAAAGCATATATGTTTAAAGAAATGAGATGTTTGAGACTGAGCTAGGAACAAGAGATTTTAAAGAACAAAAACGAAGAGATTTAAAACACAACCAAATAGAATATGTAGAACAGAAGAATACAGTACATAAAATATAAAATTCAGAGTATGAATGAAAAAGCTAATTTTATATTTGCTGTGTGTACACTGGAGGTATAATTTGAAAAAGAAATCCAAAATGCATCTTAGAAGGATTGATATATAAATATAAGAGAGATGGCAAGAAACACGGAGAATCAAATGAAAAGTCTAACACATGTCTAATTGGAGGTCCAGAAGGACTTGAGAGCCTGAGGAAGAGATAGTGGCTGATAATTTTTTATAATTATTAAAAAGCGAAGATTTCCTAGAAGTCTGAAGCACTAAAAAATAAAACCATACACTGACACATCATAAATATTAAAGAAAGACAGACTGTAAAAGCAGTCAGAGAGAAGTAAAAGATAGCCTATAAAATAAAGTCAATTAGAATGATGGTTGAACACTTAAAAGAGTATCATGGAAGGCAGAAGACAGAGAAATGATATATGTAAGATAAGATAACATCATTCTATACCTAAAGACATTCTGAAGAAAAAGACATTAAATTATTCTGGTTTTTACAACCACAATAAATTCACTAAGTAAATTCTAATGAATGCGATTCAAAGAGAAGGGAAATGATCTCAGATAAACGGTCTGAAATGTAGAAAGTAATGTCTAACCTCTAACCCATATCTAATCCGGCAGCATAAAAGTATAAAAGCACATTGCTCAGATCTCCCTTTAAGGGAGAAACTATAACAAGGAGTGCAAGCCACTGACAACCTCCAGCTGTAGCATCTTCAGAATCTATTGTTGTATTTGAGCCAAAGACAATCCTCCCCAAACAGCTCCCAGCCAGTGACTTAGACAAACAGTGATACTGGAATGTAATAATTTCTGGCCAATGCAACCATCTTGTGATATGCTGTCTTTACTCTGGAGCTCTTTGTCAGGTCCATCAAGTCAGAAAGAGAAAAACAAATATCATATTTTGATGCATATATGTGGAATCTAAAAAAATGGTATAGATGATCTTATTTGCAAAACAGAAATACAGACACAGACGTAGAGAACAAATGTATGGATACCAAGGGGGAAGCAGGGGGTGGGATGAATTGGGAGATGGGGATTGACATATATACACTATTGATACTATGCATAAAATAGATAACTAATGAGAACTTACTGTAAAGCACAGGGAACTCTACTCAGTACTCTGCGGTGACCTAAATGGGAAGGAAACCCAAAGAAGAGGGGATATACGTATACGTACAGCTGATTCACTTTGCTGTACAATAGAAACTAACACAACATTGTAAAGCAACTATACGCCAATAAAAATTTTTTAGAAAAGACTCTCAAAGCTACATCTCAGTCTCATGCTCCTCCTATCCAAACTGTCCTTCCTTCACTGCCTTATTTCATAAATGTCAGACTTTCATCATAGTCAGAAAGCTTTCCCTATTCCTGCTTACTTTCCTCTTTATGTGTCCAGGCATTACCAGCAAAACAACAAACAAACAAAAACTCACGCATTTCTCTGTCTTGGTGACTGCTTCCTAAAAGATACAACCTAACACAATTGGTGCCTTGAGTGGTCCAAGAGAGTAGGTGGTAAATGGGGTCTGGGGGCTGATTCAGTCACTAGCTGGGTGGCAAGAAGGACTCCATCTTGAGTAGCATGTGAGGCAAGGCTACTCCCTGGCACAATGTGGAGGCCCAATTGCCAAAAAATGTCACTGGTTAGGACAACAAAAACATCTCAATGGAGGGATAATCTTGCCAGTGGGACTATTCAGGCATTTAAATATAATAAGAGTAACAATACATATAAGGAAAGTAGAATTGGCTGATTATTGCTAAATTTTGTGGGTTTTTTCAGATATACATATATACATACATATATATATACACACACATATATATATACACATATATATATATTCTTTTTCAGATTCTTTTCCATGAAATGTTATTACAAGATGTTGAGTATAGTTCCCTGTGCTATACAGTAGGTCCTTGTTAACCTATTTTATATATAGTAGTGTGTATATGTTAATCCCAAACTCCTAATTTATCTCTCCCCCAACCCCTGCAACCATAAGTTTCTTTTTGATATCTGTGAGTCTATTTCTGTTTTGTAAATAAATTCATTTGTATCATATTTTTAGATTCCACATGTGATATCATATGATATTTGTCTTTCTCTCTCTGACTTACTTCACTTAATATGATAATCTCTAGGTCTATCCATATTGCTGCAAATGACATTATCTCATTCTTTTTATGGCTGAGTAATATTCCATTGTATGTGTGTATATATATATATATATATATATATATATATATATATATATATATACACACACACACACACACACACATAGATATATATATATATACCACATCTTCTTTATCCATTCATCCGTCGATGGACATTCAGGTAGAACAAAATACTGCCATTTGCAGCAACATAGGTGCAAACAATCTATGAAATGAACCTATCTATGAAACAAAAACAGAATCATGGACATAGAGAACAGACTGGTGGTTGCCAAGGGGGAGGGAGCTGGGGGAGGGATGTAGTGGGAGGTTAGAGTTAGCAGATGTAAGCTTTTATGTATAGAATGGATAAACAACAAGGTCATACTGTATAGCACAGAGAACTATATTCGATATCCTATGATAAACCATAATGGAAAAGAATATTTTAAAAGAATGTATATATGTATAATGGAATCAATTTGCTGTACAGCAGAAATTAACATAACATAAATCAATTATACTTCAATAAAAATATTAAAACTAATAAATAAGTAAATAGTGCTGCTATGAACATTGGGATGCATGTATCTTTTCGATTTAGAGTTTTCTCCAGATATATGCTCAGGAGTGGGACTGCTGGGTCATAGGGTAGTTCTGTTTATAGTTTTTTGAGGAGCCTCCATACTGCTCTTCATAGTGGCTGCACCAATTTACATTCTCACCAACAGTGTAGGAGGGTTCCTTCTTCTCCACACCCTCTGTAGCATTTGTTATTTGTAGGCTTTTTAATGATGGCCATTGTGACTGGTGTGAGGTGATACCTCATGGTAGCTTTGATTTGTATTTCTAATAATTAGTGATGTTGAGCATCTTTACATGTGTCCTTTGGCCATCTATATATCTTCTTTGGAGAAATGTCTATTTAAGTCTTCTGCCCATGTTTTTATTGGGTTGTTTGTTTTTTTGATATTAATCTGTATGAGCTATTTGTATATTTTGGAAATTAATCCCTGTTGGTAGCATCATTTGCAAATATTTTCTCCCAGTCCCTAAACTTTTTGTTTACGGAGTGGGAGAAAACAAGACAAAAAAAAATACGGTTTGTTTATGGATTCCTTTGCTGTGCAAAAGCTAGGCCACAAAGAAAGCCTTGGTAAATTTAAGAAAACTGAACTCATATCAAGCATCTTTTCCAATCACAACACTATGAGGCTAGAAATCAACTATAAGAAAAAAACTGCAAAAAACACAAACATGTGGAGGCTAAACTATATGCTACTAAACAGCTAATGGACTACTGAAGAAATCAAAAATATCTAGAGACAAATGAAAGTGAAAACACGATGATCCAAAACCTATGGGATGCAGCAAAATCAGTTCTAAGAGGGAAGTTTATAGTAACACAACTTTACCTCAGGAAACAAGAAAAATCTCAAATAACAACCTAATCTTATGCCTAAAGCAACTAGAGAAAGAAGAACAAACAAAACCCATAGTAGAAGAAAAGAAATCATAAAGATCAGAGCAGAAATAAATGAAATAGAGATTAAACAAACAAAAAAACAACAGGAAATATCAATGAAACTAAAAGCTGGTTCTTTGAAAAGATAACCAAAATTGATAAACCTTTAGCCAGACTTATCAAAAAAAAAGGGGAGAGGGCTAAGTTTTGTTGATGAATGACAGAGGGGAAACAAGACACTGTAGGGCAGCTAAAAAGATCGAACTAAGTATGGGAACCAGAGGGGCCTGTTTAGTAACTTACAAAGAGGCTCTTATATTCTTCAGAAGGAGAGCAGGTACAAATGAAGAACAAACTCTAAATCTGACAGGTAAGGTTGGGAAAATTCAAAGACTAATGAAAGCTCATCCAAAACAGGGTACTATGCCAAAGACAAGGCCATGTTTGGGGAAACACGGCAGGAGGGTGTCTGGATGAGTGTCCCTGAGGACTGTGGCTCTGTGGACACCCTGAACCAGAGCCTAGAAAGGTGGCCCAACACTCCCTATTAAAGACTAATATTGACCTCATACAGGAAGACACTTTGAAGGGCTCTTCCTCATAAGGCATCACGTGTCCACCCTAAGAAATGCCCCCATTTTGTTTCCTAGCTTTAAGGCTGATAACTAGGGTTAAATCCCAGCATAAGACAGCTGGGGTTTAGATCCTAAAGGAATTGCAAAAATTAGTCAGCCCGTGCTTACAGGAACAAAATCCACTGTAAAGGATTTTGAGGGTGTTTGCACAAGAAGGGCACCAGACTGGATAAATGAGAGTTTATTGACTTGGGGGCACGTATGGTTATTACATGGCAAGGACCCTGGGGTTGGAGTGAACATGCTGCTAGAGTGGCCTTAGAAACCCAGTGCTGGTCCACACCATGCAGAGTAAAAA
This sequence comes from Orcinus orca, assembly GCF_937001465.1. NCBI lineage: Eukaryota > Metazoa > Chordata > Mammalia > Artiodactyla > Delphinidae > Orcinus > Orcinus orca. The sequence continues at coordinate 94,228,019 of NC_064563.1, forward strand.
TGCCTGAGTTGCTGAGACAGACAGTAGAGAAAGGGCTCAGGAGAGTGGGCTTGCTGGAATGGATATATTATATGAGGCCAGAAAGAATACCCACCACAGGATTATGTTCCACACAAGGGACTAGAAAATGTGCCATTCAGCAAGGCTGCTAGGAATGTGCTGGAGAGTATGATGCCAGCATCTCTAAAAGGGTCAGTGTTTGCTTTCTTCTTCAGGCCAGGGCTAAGAGTAGGAAAGGTGGTCTTAGGGTTGGCTTATTCACAGCAATGGGGTTAGTGGGAAATAATAGGGGAGAGGTGGTGGTGCTTAAATACCATAAGGCAGGGGCCCCAAATTCCCTTAACAACCAGCAAGTTTAGAAGGGCAGCCAAGGGGCTTAGCCCACATGGAGTTGTAGTATTTCCAGAGACAAAATAGACCCGCAGTTAGTGAGGATGCTGCTAGTTCATACGAACAAAAGAAGGTAAGACTGGAAGAGCAGGAAGCTGAATGTGGTCATCTCATTTAAAAGTCACATTATTTTGTGTAGTTCCTGGACTTGATCTGTTCTAAGACCTGGAACTCATTGACTAAAGAGGTGGCTGAGTCCTCATGATGAAGGACTTTTCAAAACCATAGCACAGGGAGATCAGCTTGATGCTTTGTGATGACATAAAGGGGTGGGATAGGGAGGGTGGGAGGGAGATGCAAGAGGGAGGGGATATGGGGATATATATATATATATATATATATATATATGTATAGCTGATTCACTTTGTTGTACAGCAGAAACTAACACAACATTGTAACGCAATTATACTCCAATAAAGATATAAAACAAAAGAAAAGAAAAAACATGGTAGGTATGTACTGTAATGATTCCTCTAGTTCTTTTCCAATGAGAATTATGGCCATTTACTTGAAAATAGGGGAAAGGGGAATACCCAGACAATTCAAGGACTTTGGGACATAGGGTCTTCACTGACACTGATACCCACAGAACAGAATTAAGGCTCCCCTGTTAGAGGGGGGCATGCAGAGACCAGGTAATAAATGGATTCCACTGCCTTAGAGTGCATCTATTTGGTTTGTAGAGCTACACATCATCAGTCTCTTAGTCTTCAAACATATAGTTAGGATTGACATATTTGTCAGTTGACATAACCCTCATAATGGGTCCCTGCCTTATTGGTAGGAGCTATCAGAATCAGGAGAGTCAAGTGGAAGTCTCTGAAATACTCTCACACCAGATACAAGAGTAAGGAAAAAACAACATCACATTCCAAAAAGGATACAAGAGTGGTGGTCCCTATTATATTTCCGTTTAATTTGTCACTCCGATTCTAGAGAAGTCGAGTGCACCTTGGAGAGTGTCTATAGTCCACTGCAAGCTCACCAACTAGTAGCCCCTGTCACAGCCACTGTGCTGAATGTGGTATCATTGCTAGAGCAGATTAGTAAGGCCTCAGGTACATGGTATGCAACCAGAGATTTAACAATTTTTTTTTCTGATCCAATCAGGAATGAGAATCAGAACACCTGCATTCATGTGAAACAGACAAAATTCCTTTACAATTTTGCCTAAAAGACAGTTAACAATGTCCTGACTTAATAAGGCTGTCTTAATACAGTCCAAGAGATCTGGACTGTCATCTAGGATTCATCTCATCAGTTACAGCCACAAGATCAACTGCAGTGGTAAAGTTATGGTTACTCCCTCCAAGTCCCCACTCAGGAGTAGAGGCCCATGGGAACTCTGGAGAAGCTGCTTCCTGAACTTGTGTTCACTGGATCTGTGTAGTGCAAGTATGGACTAGGGCAGCAATGTAATGTTCCATTAGGACCTCCTATAAAGAGAAAACCTGCCACAAGGAGTACAGTTAGCTGACAACTTCCAACAGCTGTGCTTTTGAGATCTGCCACAGCATTCAAATTGAGAACACAATCTCCCCAGGCAGGTTGTACTCAGTCACTCTGGTATAAGGTCCTGGCCATTTTTCCTAACACGGGACTTCCTTAAAGGGCAATCTTTGCTCTAGAGGTCCCTGTTGGGTTAACCAAATGACTTTCTCTGAGATTTATCTAGTTTGAGGTGCTTTGTTCTTAATTCTCCTTCTTTCTCTTCCTTCACAAGTATCAGACCTGCATCACAGTCTAAAGACTGTACTTGATTACTCCTCTGTCCCTCTTACTTTTATACTTCACAAGCTCATTTCTTCCAATGAAGCTCTTGCACTTCTAACTTCTTCTTATTTATTTATTTATTTAATTTTTATTTTTGTCTGTGTTTCATCTTCGTTGCTGCACGTGGGCTTTCTCTAGTTGCGGCAAGTGGGGGCTGCTCTTCACTGCAGTGCACGGGCTTCTCATTGCGGTGGCTTCTGTTGTTGCAGAGCATGGGCTCTAGGTGCTCAGGCTTCAGTAGTTGTGGCACGTGGTCTCAGTAGTTGCGGTTTGCGGGCTCTAGAACGCAGGCTCAGTAGTTGTGGCGCACGGGCTTAGTTGCTCCGCGGCATGTGGGATCTTCCCAGACCAGGGTTCGAATCCATGTCCCCTGCATGGGCAGGCAGATTCTTAACTACTGCACCACGAGGGAAGCCCCTAACTTCTTTTTGACATCTGTTTTCCCAGAAGTTCTGAACTAACACAGTCATCTATAAATCTGATGATATCACATGCAGCACAGTCCCTATTGCTAACTGAAAACATCTAGCATTTTCTGCTGATGCTGAACTAATTATGAAATATTGTTATTTTCTTCCCTTCATATTCTTATCTACTGATTAACATTCTTAATCCAGCAACATGATTAACCTTACCTAATGAAAGACAACCTCGTGGTTCTTTTTCTATATTTTGAAAAGTGTCTATCCTAGAACAGATCTTCTGGACATGCCCATACCAGATTCAGACTTTTTTGTTATTGATAGGTTTTATCTTAAAAGTGAAAGGTAATAATACCAAAATGGATATGCAATTACTACTCTAGACTCTCTTGTAGAACCCAATCCCTTAACAGAAGACAAATCAGCTCAAATGCTTGAACTTGTGGTCATACCAAGGACATGTTAAATTGCTAGTAAATGATACACATACACACACACACACACACACACACACACACACACACATCACTGATTTGATTTTGGAATAGCTCATTAGTAGTTCAGTAGTTCATGAATTTGAAATGTTATAGAAACACAAAGATTCTCTACCTAAGAAAGTTGTTATCATCAAGATAGAGGCCTACAGTAAAAGAGATAGCCATAGCAGACCACCATTCTTAATAGATTGCATTGACTAAAGTTCTAATACAAATACACTCTCTTACAGAATAGAAAGGAAAAAAAGTATGCAGAAGTTCAAGGAGTCCACAATAGAAGCATAATATTAGACCCTCAAATCAGGGCAAAAATGGAAATCATCAAGTTTTAAAATTCATGAAAGTAAGATCTATGGAATCGAGGAAGGATGCCTGGTGTCACCAGATAACTTCCAAAGAACCTTGCTAAAATCCTCCATGATACAATTAATTATAATTGAGACAAATTGCTTCTGACATTAAATATTAATGGGAAACTTTTCTAGGATAAGAGAGGATATGCTCAGTTTATGCCTCAATCTGTAATTTACATAATGCTGAAAAAAACTGTAAAGTTAATACAGACTGAAACTATGAATGACAGGATTGGTTGAGCATCTCCAAATAACTTTTCTCAAATTGTTTACTCCATAGGTGAATATGTAGTAGTAATAGAACATTTATTTTCTGGATGGTTGAAGACACAGCAATTGCAGTGAGCAGAATTGAAAAAGAGAGACTGTAAGACTTCATGATTTCTACCTAGGTCAACCTAACATTTATCCCTATCCATTGACAGGGAAAGACATTTTGGTGGAGAGCAATTTTTCATGGTTTATGAAAGGCTTTGTCCTTAATTCAGAAACTTTACTGTCCTTATAAATCCCCAATTCACTGTAAAAGTAGAAATATTCTTAACATAATTAGAAAGTTACAACTATTAGAGACCTTAAAATGACATTCAACTGTAAGTCAACTACTGATTCAAGATCCTCAGAGGAAGCAGACAACTGAATGAAGTAGCTATTTCTGCCCCCAAATCATCCGAACAAGATATCCAGAACCATTAATTGCCATACTCTCCACTGCCCAAGGACTGGGCAAACAAAGGACAACTGGATAGACTGGGGACTTATCAGGACAGAACTGTCCCCATTAGTACCTACTATAGACCTCTTAACAGAGTTCCTGCCTATCCCATGGATGGAGACTAGGCCAAGACAATAACCCACCTCTGAGAAATGGTTGGCTCAAGACTTTCTGAAGACTCCCAGGTCATTCCAGGAATATAGTCTTGCTGGACGTTAGACCAAGAGATAAAATGCAATACAATTTGAAGTCTCCTTATGTCCAATATTTAAGGTACTACAAAAGCAGTATAGAACTGGGCAAGGGGACTTGGGCTGCCTTGGAGTTAAAGACAGCAAAAGCCATCAAGAAGTTGATGTTCTCAACAGCCATACACGTTCTCAACAGCCATACACCAGCCTTGGGGTTCCTTTTTGTTTTGGCCCTGGGGATTCTATGATGCCTGACCTGGTTTACACTACCATGTACCAGCCTGACTCAGACCCTATACAACTCTGCCCTGGCACACGCCTGTCAGGTACCATGCAAAACACCTGCCATGCTCCATGCAAAACCTCAGTAAGACCTTCAAAAGGAGAGATGTAAAGACCAAAGGCACATGCACTAGATTTTCTCAAGATCATAAGAGGTCTTTTCCCAGGATTATTGTGCAAGAGCTGTGGTTAAAAGAGTTTAACTGCTCCAACGGTGGGCATGATACCTGCAATTCCTTAGGCCAAAACATACAGAGCATTAAAAGAACTAAATAACCCTTTCTAGATATCAGCTCAAGATTTGAGGACTTTTTTGTTTGTCCTACAGATCTTCCCATCAGTAATCACAAAGAATGAGCGTAGGGGCCATTTTAAAATTTCTTTTTATAATTGAACTTTTGGTATGCTTTTAAAACCTAAATGTCTCCAATATTCAGAATTTTCCCATTTTTTTCTTATAGCCTAGATAGTGCTAAACTTTTTTCTAATCAAGTAAACTTTGATAGTATCTGTAAATTTGGTGTTGTCAGAACTGGTTTGAAAAGTACCCAGTTTTCAAATTCTACAAAATTTCTCAAATAAACTGTTTAAAAATTACATCTTACATCTTTTGCACATTCAAGACCTCCTTTAGTCTGTGAATATAGCTTTTGTACTCCTTTCCCTCTATGCCTATCCAAACCTCTGATAAGAGATAAAGTTATAAAGATAAGGTTATTATATCAATTATTTTTAACCACATTGTACAAATTCACTGGTGGTTGTTCAAACATCTTCATAAACCAGGTATAGATTAGAAAGTCAAATTGTTAAGGACATAATTGAAAATCCATCTCTATAACCAATTTCATCTTAGCTCTGTAGCCCTACGTATGCTTAGCAGTAGAAAAGGTGGTCCAATTCAATAATTATTTCCAGCTAAGTTCAAAATCATTTAATTGCATTCCTATTTAAAGATCCTTCTTCAGGCTTCTTCCTCATCCTGGTTCAGTAATTATGTCAATGCAGCTGTAGGGAGAAAGGGCATATCCACATCTTTCTATGCATAACTGCTGGTGCCTAGGGATTTGGTGTTTTAGCACAGTCATTGACCAATAATGACTCCATTATATGACATGAGTTTTTCCTGCAGATGTCCCCTAACCTCCCTTGTAGCATCCCAGTATCCATGGTCCTATAGATATCTGGACAAATTTCTCTATACCAGGGACTGACAAACGACAGCCCTTAGGCCAAATATAGTCTGCAGGCATGATTTTGTATGATCCAAGAACTAAGAATGTTTTTTCCATTTTTAAAGAGTTATAGCAGAAGAAAGAGGAAGAGGAGAAGTAAAAGAAGGAAAAGGAGGTGGTGGTGGAAAAGGAGGAGGGGAAAAGGAATATGTGACAGAGATCACATATGGCCTGCAAAGCCTAAAATACTTACTATCTGGCTCTTTAGAGGAAGTTTTCAACCCTTTCTCTACATACAGATTTCATGAGTTGGCCTACATTTCTCTTTGACGCAGTCACTTTCTTCCATCTGCCCATCTTCCAGAGTTGATACTCTGCTACCCAATAATCAGGTGTTAACCACCTGGGTTCATTGGGAGTTTGAGTCTTCTTGATGTCAAGCTCAGTGGTGTGATTAATTCAGGGTCATATTTGACCCTCTCTAGCCTATCAAGACTTCTTTACCCTCTTCATCCACCTCTTATGCCCTGGCAGTTCTGGATGGGTCTAAGATCTGTTGCTCAACAAACTCTAAACATGAAGCTGGTGTCAGCTCTCTCAAGTCTTATGGAAGAGTCTGTTGCCCATCCCCCCAGAGTAGAGGAGCATCGTTCATTTCTCTATCTCCCCCACATCAGTACTTCAATACAGTAGTGTCTAAAATTACTCAAGAATCCCTTGAAAGGACAAACCCACAAAGCTGGAGACTGAGTATCCTCAACACAATTCCTCAAAAATTTCTGATTATGCAAAGACAGGTAATACCAAGTTACCCATTTATTCTTTGTACCTGTGTGAAAGAATCAGTCAAGAAGGCAAATCATATGAGCCATATCCTCAGGCTTGCTACAATTGTAACAAGGGGGAAAAGAGATATTCAATATATTAGTTTTAGATACTGATGATTTATATATTTATATTTATTTAGTGTTACTTGAACATTATATTTGGTAACTGACTTAGAAATATTAGAACTTAAGAGACAATGAACCAATTAATTGTCCCCTCCTTCTAATTCAGTAACAAGAGGAAGATAGTCCAGTAAGCAGCAGAACCTCACAGTTACCTGCTACATTAGTCACCCATCTTAGAAGAATGCCTGGATCATTATACAAGTAAGTATTTAGAAAAGGAGGTATCACCTAACAAAAATATCAATTTTTTTGGCATTGGCCTAGGGGCTAGGTAGCAAGAAAATAAACTTTGGAGGCTGAAAGAATAACAATCCATGTTATACAGTGGTGAAACATTTGGTTAAGTTGTCACCTGTGACACTTGGAAAGTATGTAATGTATTTTCTTGATAAACTTGCATTTCTGAGGGAAAAGCTTGGAAGAGAGAATTTTAATTACCATTGGTTATATTTGTCAACAAACAAGAAATAGATTAACTCATTTAACTTGGGGAAAGAGTTGGCTGGTTTACAAGAAAGAATGAAAGGGAACAGAGAGGATCCAGGAAGTCTAGGACTTGCAGGGTTGGGAAGGGAAATACTTCTCAACCCCAACTGGTAAAAGATAAGAAGATTTTTCATACAAAAAAAAAGGCTTATTAAAATTTAGCCTTACAGCAAGAACCAAATCAAAGGCCTGACTAAAACTGAAAACTTCTGAATGGTTTCTGTTATCAGAAAGCATAGATCTAGTTAAGGTTATGGCATCCACTATGTCATTTAAAGAGGACAAAATGACTCAGTGAAAACAGACAAAGGCTATGATTCTCCCACCAAATCCTCATAGGTTCAAGCTGTGCACTTAATTGAACTTAGCCCAGTCTTGAAAACTATTGTGGATGTCTACTGGCACATGCTGATGAATGAAATCAAACAGATGAGAACCTAATTAAATATGTTGTTTTAGTCCAAAGAAACCACAAGACTAGACCAAAATTTGATGATTATTTGAAACTTAAAATGATTCTTGGCCTGAAAGCACAAGCTGAGAAAGTTTCTTAATCTCTAAGGCAGATATATTCTCCAACCCTCTCCTGAACTATAGCCACAGAAGATAATGGAGAAAGGAGAAACTTCCCAAGGCCTAAGCCAAGGACCTTGGAAAACAGCGAACTTGGAAAACACTGAACTTGGAATTGAGTCCTCATTAGATATATCTGGGACTTCCCTGGTGGTCCAGTGGTAAAGAATCCACCTTCCAAAGCGGGGACGTGGGTTCAATCCCTGTTCAGGGAACTAAGATCCCACATGCGGGGCAGCTAAGCCCGGGTGCCACAACTACTGAGCTCATGCATCTCAACTAGAGAACCTGCATACTGCAAACTACAGAGCCCACGAGCTCTGGAGCCCACGTGCCACAACTACGGAGCTCATGTGCCCTGGAGCCCGCACACCACAATTAGAGAAGAGAAAACCCACCACAACTAGGGAGAAGCCAATGTGCCACAACGGAAGATCCTGCATGTCTCAGCTAAGATCCCGCGTGCCACAACTAAGACCCGACGCAGCCAAAATAAATAATAAATCTTAAATATATATATATATATATATATATATATATATATCTTCCACCCATAGCATAAAGGATCCTGACAACACATTGCCGGGGTGATCTTAAAATTGACTTCCCACTCTTTCCCAATCTGAACAGGACTATTTGTTTCAGTTACCATTCCTTTATTCCACCAATGTATACTGGGTGTGTGAGAAACTAATAACTTGTCATTTTAATTCACAGGTTTCCAGATAATGAAGGACCACACCTGGACCTGATGTAAAGAATGCTATTTATTACTTAGAGATGCTGGGCTTTGAGTCTGATGCACTGACTTTAAGTGACTTTTGGATTGTATCTCTCAAGAAAGATGTAATGGGTTTTGGTGGCAGGAAAGAAGGTGGTAACCTGCACATCTGATGGCCAGAAAGGCAGATAATAGTGATTTTTGCTGACTATTTGCATCTTGCTTATTTCTCATAAAATGGCAGGACTGTACTTCCTGGACCTCTTGGAAATGGGTAAGGCCGCATGACCAACTCCTGGCCAAGCATTTATTTGCTGGTGCTAAGTGCTTCAGAATTCCCTCTTTCCCTTTGTCTTAGCAACCAGCAATGCTGAGGTGGTGGCTGATCTGACAGTCCCTGCGTTACTGTAAAAAGCGGAGCCCCTCTGCTGATCCACAGTTGACATATTTATTTCTCTCTCAGGTATGCTGCCTGTTTAAACCATAAAGATATGGAAAATGTTTGATACTGAAACATGATCTAATCTATCTTGACTGGTGAAAGAACCAATCGCCACAATTTTCTTCTCAGTACACTTTCACCAAACAATATGAGATTGTGGGTTCCTAATTTAAGTAAAGGAACTTAAATTTGTTTTTCCAAAGAAGTTTGCAGGATGTGAAATTGACAAGAAATTAATATCTAGAATGTACAATAAAGAGACAGGAACACCAAAGAAAAAAAGTTGTGCAAAGTATATACCCACAAGCTATGTACAGAAAATTCAAATGCTAGCAACTGTATAACAAGGTGCTCAGACTCATTAGTAATCAAAGGAATGTAAATTAAGAAAAGATATTATTTACACCTATTAGCCTGGAAATAGAAAGCTGGAAAATTGTCAGGTATTGGCAAGAATGTGAGAATATGGGGATCCTCAAGAATGGATGATGGGAAAGTGACTAGTGAAGTCTTTCCAGAGGACAATTGGTTACAACATAGTCAAATTAAAAATCATTAATACTAGTCCTGGGTGTAAAAGGTATGGAACAGTGTAAGACAGATTGAGATGAACCATTTCTATAAATTAATATATGTATGCAGAACAGTACACATTTTATAAGAACACACTCAAAAATATAGACAGTAAATCGATTAGAATGTTTACCAATGACAGCAGAGGGCTTTGGGAAAAAAGAATGAGGATGAAGGGAAATAATAAAAGCTTTAATGATAGTGAGGCACAACCTGATTACCACCACTATCTGCACTAGAGATCTCCCCCTAAATAAGTAACTTTGTTACTTACCTCATGCCAACCAAAAGTGTGTTATGTAAAAGGAGCAAATAATTTTTTCAGTAGTTGTCATATGGCCAGTGATTGTAAGCCATAGAAAGATACCCTTGAGTACAAGTAAATGCCAATGACCACAGGTGAATCATTTTATAACCTTTAGACTAGTATACCTATACAATGTTTAACAGTTAGTTCAGAAGCAGGGAGTAGGGGCTGGATTTGTAGGGTTTTCTGATTTTGAGATGTAAATATTGCCATCACAGTTGATTTCAAACTATGAAGGATTTAATAAACAGATGGCAAAACTCCTGAAAATTTAACAATTGGTCCTCACAAGCTGGTAGGAGCATGTTTTAAGCACTACCTTTGAGACTCCAGAATTAAAGCACAAGACCTACTGATTTAAACGTAGATCTTACCAAGAATGGCACATAAACACTTAGAGGTTTTCTGTCCATAAACTTGTAGAAAGCAACACATTTCACCCACATTCAATCTTTAACATGAGCTAATGGGAACTTCTTCCATTTTTCAATTTGAAATGTTTAATTATTGTAAAATCACAGGCCACAATATTTAATGGGGTCTAGCCACAGCTAGACCTGAATCAAAAAGCCTAAAGCTTGGGTGGTGTATTTTGTTCCTACCTACAGGGAACGAAGTACAACAGTGGTATGTTCTTACCACTTGGACAAAAGACCTTAGCTCAGGTTAGGAATACAGAGTGTCTGGACCTACCATCTCACAAAGGCTTTCTATTTCTCCCAAAACATTGATCTGTCACCTAACAAGCCTGCTTTCCCATTCAACAGCATGAGTATGCCAATCTGTTCCATTTCCAACATCCAGTTTTCTTCTTGTTCCTCTTGTTTGGCAGACTCTGTTCTTCAAACAAGGTAGGAAAAGTTACACAGTTTCTTAGAATCCCAGTCTCCTCTACCATAACCTGAGAATTAATTGAGAACAGTGTAGCCTCCTCAGAGTTTTATGGAGATTAGATTTGGAAGTGTCAGTACAGCTCTTGGTACCTGGTACACACTGGCATGTCAGTTTCCTTTTCGTCTTTCTTCCCATGTCCTCACCCAGTTTTGTGGACTAAAAAAACAACAAAAAATTAGCAACATTAGTTTCTGACCTAGCTTTCTTCTTCTCTAATACCCTGTTTCCTCCTCAAGGACATTTTTTGCACGTACCTTTGCAAAATCTGACATTTATCATTTGAACTCTGTTCTGAAACTCCCATTTCATCAAACACATGATGGCCTCTGCAGTCACCACGAAATTGTTACAGAATCTACTTATCCAGATTTCACTCACTAGGCTCAAGCAGCTGAAACTTACAATATTCCTCATGAAATGTTAGGAACCGTAGATTTAGTTGAGGTTCTCAACAAGGGAGGTACTGTAGGCTAGGGTACATCTTGGAAATGTGGGAGCATTTCTGCTTTTCTGACGACTGGGGACAGAGACACGGAGGCTCAGGCATTTAGTGGTTAGGGGCAAAGAATGTTAGATATTCTAAACAGAAAGGACAATCCCACACATGGAGTATCTTCCTGAACACAGTTTTAATATCCCAGAGTGCCAAACCCACTATAAGTACAAACTAATGATACTTCAGTAGATGAGATACTAAAAAGATTTTTCATATATTTATGCAAGAAGTCAACATAATTTAAGAGAAGGATGTTATAGAGAGAAAAGCTTAAATGGGATAGAGACTTTTAAAACTATTGAATAGTTTACTATCTCTCTACTTTCTATCTACTCAATGTTATACAGCATTTTAAAATGCATATTAGTTAAAAAGGGTTTCAGTGTAGAAATGCAATTATTGCAAAAATGACAAGGCAGATTGCAAATATATGATAGCTTTGGGACTCCTTTTGCGACTTCATGCCAAATATTATAAAACTAGAACACTACATTTCATTATAAAAATATTTTTTAAATTTCACATTCTTATCATCTTCCATTATTTCTTTGTAGTACAGGGACAAACACTTATATTGGGAAACTAGCATTGGCATTATTTTGGGGTTGCCTGTTTTCAGCTCTTACTCAATATTGTCCCTTATGGCTCATCACGTAATTTCTCTACAGCCTTTATTTTTTATTGGAGTAGAATTGCTTTACAATGTTGTGTTAGTTTCTGCTGTACAGTGAAGTGAATCAGCTATGTGTATACCTATATCCCCTCCCTCTTGGACCTTCCTCCCACCTCCCCCCCATCCCACCCATCTAGGTCGTCACAGAGCGCTGAGCTGAGCTCCCTGTGCTATACAGCAGGTTCCCAATAGCTATCTACTTTACACATGGTAGTGTATTTATATCAAACCTAATCTCTCAATTCGTCCCACCCTCTCCTTCCCTCCCTGTGTCCACATGTCCATTCTCTATGTCTACATCTCTATTCTTGCCCTGCAAATAGGTTCATCTGTACCATTTTTCTAGATTCCACATATATGTGTTAATATACGATATTTGTTTTTCTCTTTCTGGTATACTTTGTTCCTTTTTATGGCTGAGTAATATTCCATAGTATATATGTACCACATCTTCTTTATCCATTCATCTATCATTGGACATTTATGTTGTTTCCATGTCCTGGCTATTGTAAATAGTGCTGCAGTGAACATTGGGGTACATGTAGCCTCTTATTTATAGCTTCTTTCCAATCTATTCTATAGTCCCTATTGCTTATGAAAGAATATAGCCTCCCAGGCTGTTTTAGCTGAGACTGAACGTATGTTCCAACATGTAATGGGATTTCAAAATGGCAGGAGACATGTACTTTGTCACTAACACTTTATGTCACAATATATGAAATTTTAACACCATACTTGTAATACTGAGTTCATTTGCAAGAATATCTCACCATTGCTTTCACTTCAACAGTCTGTAATTTTTAAAAATTAAAAAAAAAAACAGTCTGTAATTTATCTTGGCATATTAGTCCTACTTCAACTGGGGTTGTTCCTCCTCATTACATATAAATAAGTTCTCTTTCAATTATGCACAAGAGTAATACTAGATTTTATTCTAGTGTCCACTCATACCAATGCTTCAATTTCACTCTGTGTCTTGCATGGAGTGACTTCTGATCTTCTCACTTATTTGGGAAGAAAGTACTAATACCTGACTACTTCATTGTCTTTTAATATATTTATGACTGAACATCTACATGCTTGAATATCTAATTTTTAATTTTTAAAATTTCTCCTGTATTTAACAATCAATTATATTGATTTTTTAAAACTATGCAGTTAGGTTATATTACTGATTCATTTCATTTTGGCATAGAAAAGAAGGCATTACAAACATTTGTTGTAAGGGTGCACTGGGTCTGATAGGGCTGAGAATCATGGATTCCAGGGAATGTTTACAAACATGGGCTCTCCGGGGACTTCAAGAAAATTCCTTAGCAGTGAGGCCAATCCTTATTCTGTGAGGAGGAGGCAAAGACTATGGTTATCAGTGTCTTTGAAGAGTATCATTTCCTTTAATTAATTCTTCTGCATTCATTAAAAAGAATGAAATAATACCATTTGCAGCAACATGAATGGACCTGGAGATTATCATACTAAGTAAGGTAAATCAGACAGAGAAAGACAAATATCATATGATATCACGTATATGCAGAATCCTAAAAAAAATGATACAAACAAACTTATTTACAAAGCAGAAACAGAATCCCAGATTTAGAAATGAATTTATGGTTACTGGGGGGAGGGGTGTGGGGGAGGGATAGATTGGGAGTTTGGGATTGACATCTACACACTGCTATATTTAAAACAGATAACAAACAAGGACCTAATATATAGCACAGGGAACTCTGCTCAATACTCTGTAATAACCTAAATGGGAAAAGAATTTGAAAAAGAATAGATACATGTATACGTATAACTGAATCACTCTGCTGCACACCTGAAACTAACACAACATTGTTAATCAACTATACTCCAATTTAAAGAGAAAAAAAAGACACAGAAAAGAAATTCTTCTGCATTGCAAAATAATCTGTTTCCAGTATATATTTAAGAATAAAAATGTAATTTACACTACCCATCTATTATAATGGATAATTTTTTTTTAAAACTGAGAATCCTAATTTCTGGTGAGGATGCAGAGCAACAAGAACACTCATTCATTGCTGATGGGAATGCAAAAAGGTACAATCACTTTAGAAGACAGTTTAAAAGCTCATTACAAAGCTAAACATAGACTTACCATACAATCCAGCAAGTATACTTCTAGATATTTACTCAACTAATATGAAAATGTATGTTCACACAAAAATCTGCACATGAATGTTTATTACAAATTTATTCACAATCACAGAAAACTAAAAACAACCTAGACATTCCTAAATAAGTGAATGGATAAACAAGCTGTGGTACAAATGGAATGTTAGTCAGCTATAAGAAAAGAAGCAAACTATCAAATCAGGAAAGGACATGGATTAATTTTTCTTAACATCTTGATTGGAGTATAATTGCTTTACAATGGTATGTTAGTTTCTGCTTTTTAACAAAGTGAATCAGTTATACATATGCATATGTTCCCATATCTCTTCCCTCTTGCGTCTCCCTCCCTCCCATCCTCCCTATCCCACCCCTCTAGGTGGTCACAAAGCACCGAGCTGATCTCCCTGTGCTATGCGGCTGCTTCCCACTAGCTATCTATTTCACATTTGGTAGTGTATATATGTCCATGCCACTCTCTCACTTTGTCACAGCTTACCCTTCCCCCTCTCCATATCCTCAAGTCCATTCTCTAGTAGGTCTGTGTCTTTATTCCCGTCTTACCCCTAGGTTCTTCATGACCTTTTTTTTTTTTTCCTTAGATTCCATGTATATGTGTTAGCATACGGTATTTGTCTTTCTCTTTCTGACTTACTTCACTCTGTATGACAGACTCTAGGTCCATCCACCTCACTACAAATAGCTCAATTTCGTTTCTTTTTATGGCTGAGTAACATTCCATTGTATATATGTGCCACATCTTCTTCATCCATTCATCCGATGACGGACACTTAGGTTGTTTCCATCTCCTGGCTATTGTAAATAGAGCTGCAATGAACATTGTGGTACATGACACTTTTTGAATTATGGTTTTCTCAGCGTATATGCCCAGTAGTGGGGTTGCTGGGTCGTATGGTAGTTCTATTTGTAGTATTTTAAGGAACCGCCATACTGTTTTCCACTGTGGCTGTATCAATTTACATTCCCACCAGCAGTGCAAGAGTGTTCCCTTTTCTCCACACCCTCTCCAGCATTTACTGTTTCTAGATTTTTTGATGATGGCCATTCTGACCGGTGTGAGATGATATCTCATTGTAGTTTTGATTTGCATTTCTCTAATGATTAATGATGTTGAGCATTCTTTCATGTGTTTGTTGGCAATCTGTATATCTTCTTTGGAGAAATGTCTATTTAGGTCTTCTGCCCATTTTTGGATTGGGTTGTTTTTTTGTTATTGAGCTGCATGAGCTGCTTGTAAGTTTAGGAGATTAATCCTTTGTCAGTTGCTTCATTTGCAAATATTTTCTCCCATTCTGAGGGTTGTCTTTTGGTCTTGTTTATGGTTCCTTTGCTGTGCAAAAGCTTTGAAGTTTCATTAGGTCCCATCTGTTTATTTTTGTTTTTATTTCCATTTCTCTAGGAGGTGGGTCAAAAAGGATCTTGCTGTGATTTATGTAATAGAGTGTTCTGCCTATGCTTTCCTCTAAGAGTTTGATAGTTTCTGGCCTTACATTTAGGTCTTTAATCCATTTTGAGCTTATTTTTGTGTATGGTGTTAGGGAGTGTTCTAATCTCATACTTTTACATGTACCTGTCCAGTTTTCCCAGCACCACTTATTGAAGAGGCTGTCTTTTCTCCACTGTATATTCTTGCCTCCTTTATCAAAGATAAGGTGACCATATGTGCGTGGGTTTATCTCTGGGCTTTCTATCCTGTTCCATTGATCTCTATTTCTGTTTTTGTGCCAGTACCATTTTAAATGCATAATACAAAGTGAGAGAAGCCAGTCTGAAAAGGCAGTATACTGTACAATTATGTGACATTCTGGAAAAGTATAACTGTAGAGACTGTAAAAAGATCAGTGTTTTCCAAGAAGGAGGGGTAAGAGGGAGGTTGAATAGGTGAATCATGGGGGATATTTTTAAGGCATACATTCTGTATGATAACATAATTGTGGATACATTAAATTATGCATTTTTCAAAACCCACAGAATTCCATAGCACAAAGAGTAAACCTTAATACATGCAAATTTAAAAAAATCATTCAGGAGCTCAGGGGATTCTAGGATGGAATGCAAACTGTGACAAAACAATCTAATTGTACTACAAATGTATGAAACAACTCTACTGAAAAGGTGGAAAGTGGGGGAAAGGTGTTGAGCAAAGTAACTCTGGAAATGAGTGGAGTCTCTAACACTAAAGCAAAAGAAATTGTACGTAAGCACTGTACTCTCATTGATAAAGTTGTTCCCACTGGGGTACAGGTTAACAATTCTGACACCACTATATATGTACATTGGAGCTGAGCAATTAAGTAAATAGATGGCAGATGATAGGAGTCAGTTTTCTCACTGTTGGGAATTTACAGATAAGCAAGGGAAGGAAGCTAGAATGATCCATATGGTAATAGATTAGAGTTTGAGACATCAATATAAACTCAAGTTTAGCTTAACTATAGATATAGATGGTTACATATAAAAATATTTCTAGATATGTACATGCAAGTTTTAGTGTATGAGTTAGCATAACACATATTTCTTTGATTTGTAGGCTAGAATAGTTGATTCTAGGACTGACGCAGAAAATCAGCCTGAACTTAAGAATAAAAGGTAAGACTGAAACTTTTAGAAAAAAAAAAATAAGAGAAAATCTTTAGTAACCAGAGCTGGGCAAAATTTCTGAGATTTGACACTAAAAGTATGATCCACAATCTTACTTATAAACTTGACATCATCAAAAATTTAAACTTTTACTTTGTGAAAGACCTTGTTAGGAGAATGAAAAGGAAAACTATAGATTGAGAGAAAATATTTGTAAGCCACATATCTGGTAAAGAACTAGTATCTAAAGTATATGAAGCACTTCCAAAGCTCAAAAGTAAAAAAACAAAGAATCCAAAAGAAAATAGACAAAAGGCATGAGGAGACATTGTACCTAAGAAGATATTTAGATAGCAAATAAGCACATGAAAAGATGTTCAGCATCACTAGACATTAGGGAAATGCAAATTAAAACTACAGTGAGATAATCACTACACAACTATCACAAAAAATTTTAATTAAAAAATTAAATAAAAATGATAAAAAATTTTAAATGATAATTAAAATGTTTTAAAAGTAATGACAACCCCAAACACTAGTGAGGATGTGGAGAAACTGCATCACTCATACATTGCTGAGGGGAATGCAAAACGGCGCAGTCAGTCCAGAAAACATCATGGCAATTTCTTTCAAAACTAAACATGCAACTACCATACAACTCAACAAATGCACCCCTGAGCATTTATCCCAGAGAAATGAAACTTATGTTCACACAGAAACCTGTAATATTCAGAGCAGTTTCATTTGTAATAGTCAAAAATTGGAAACAACACAGCTATCCTTCAATGGGCGAATGGTTAAACAAACTGTGGTACATCTATACCATAGAAAACTACTCAGAAAAAAAAAAAAAAGTACCAACTATACATAGTTGTTGAACCATACAACAACGAGGATGAATCTCCAGAGAATTATGCTGAGTTTAAATAACCAGTTCCAAAAGGCTACATATTGTTTGATTCTATTTAAGTAACATTCTTTAAATGACAAATTATGTAAACAGAGAACAGTTTTGCAGATGCTAGTGGTTAAGTGAGGTGCAAGGGAGGTGGATATGGCTACAAAAGTTCAACATGAGAGATCCCTGTGTGATGTATCTTGACTATGTCAATGTCAATATCCTGATGCTATTGCACATAATTTTTTTTTTTTTATATGGAGGGGGATATTTATTGACATAGAAAAATGTTTATATATTTTTTTTATGAAAGAAAAAGAATATTCATTTATTTTTAATGACTTATTAGAACAAATACCTATAGATATCATTATATATATGATATATAAATTAATTATACAATATATCATGTATTAATTATTAAAACATTAAAACATATATTAAAACATTAAAACATATTATATATTCAATATGAAACAGGAGGAAAGGGGGCAGGGCACAACCTTTAAAAGAATTACATAGCCCGAGGACACAACATAAACTGATTAGAACAAAATAGGTCCAAGATGGCGGACGAGTCTACTTCCACTAGACCTTGAGCCTCAGTATACACTCATTGTAACACATCAGCAAGCTAAGCGACACACCCACAGGTGCCACGACAGTTCCAAGGATGACCATAAAGGTCAAAAAGTGGGCGGTGGCTCAATTCCTAGAAATCCCCACCCCTTCCCCAAAATAGCTGGAATACTCCTCCCACTCATCAGCGTATGAAATTACTCACCCCTATAAAACTAACAACCCCATACCCTGGTGCTGCCCTCGCCTTCTTTTTTTTTTTTTTTTTTTTATTTTTTTTTATAGGTATACCTGGATTTAATTCTCACTTCTACCGCTTGGTAGCTGGATAGCCTTAGGCAAGTTTCATACCTCCCTGAAATTCACTTAATTCAGTCTGTAAAATGGCATAATAACTTATTATAGCATCCTTTTAGGAATTTTAAATCAGTTCTTGAAATAAAAGTACACAATATATAGACAAGTATGGATTCCTCAATAGATGTTTGACCTTTCATTTCTCCAGTATCCCACCCGCATCAAATAAAGAAAAATACTTTTTAAAATTTACGAATATTTCATTGTTGTAAAGTTAAAGCCATAAAAATAATCAAATGGCCTACTATCATACCGTTAGAAGAAAAAAAAAAGGTGTTCATGAGAGTTCCATATTAGAATACAAGTTTTCCTTAGGCACCTGTTTATGTATGCTATTCTGCTCTTTGCAATAAATAATTAAATTTAAAAGACTTAATTCCTCACTTTTAAGACCTTATTAGTTTACAAATTACATATTGACCTATGCTAAATTTTATACCGACCCATGCTAATGAATTCAGTACAGAAAACAAAAAACACTGCACTCAAGCAAACTACATATATATATATATATATATATATATATAACTTATATGAGAATTGCTACTCCAGCTTTCTTTTGGTTTCCATTTGCATGAAATACCTTTTTCCATCCCCTTACTTTCAGTCTGTATGTGTCTCTAGGTCTGAAGTGGGTCTCTTGTAGACAGCAAATATATGGGTCTTGTTTTTGTATCCATTCAGCCAATCTGTGTCTTTTGGTGGGAGCATTTAGTCCATTTACATTTAAGGTAATTATCGATATGTGTGTTCCCATTCCCATTTTCTTAATTGTTTGGGGTTTGTTATTGTAGGTCTTTTCCTTCTTTTGTGTTTCTTGCCTAGAGAAGTTCCTTTAGCAGTTGTTGTAGAGCTGGTTTGGTGGTGCTGAACTCTCTCAGCTTTTGCTTGTCTGTAAAGGTTTTAATTTCTCCATCAAATCTGAATGAGATCCTTGCTGGGTAGAGTATTCTTGGTTGCAGGTTTTTCTCCTTCAACACTTTCAATATGTCCTGCCACTCCCTTCTGGCTTGCAGAGTTTCTGCTGAAAGATCAGATGTTAACCTTATGGGGATTCCCTTGTGTGTTATTTGTTGTTTTTCCCTTGCTGCTTTTAATATGTTTTCTTTGTATTTAATTTTTGACAGTTTGATTAATATGTGTCTTGGCGTATTTCTCCTTGGATTTATCCTGTATGGGACTCTCTGTGCTTCCTGGACTTGATTAACTATTTCCTTTCCCATATTAGGGAAGTTTTCAACTATAATCTCTTCAAATATTTTCTCAGTCCCTTTCTTTTTCTCTTCTTCTTCTGGAACCCCTATAATTCGAATGTTGGTGCGTTTAATGTTGTCCCAGAGGTCTCTGAGACTGTCCTCAGTTCTTTTCATTCTTTTTTCTTTATTCTGCTCTGCAGTAGTTATTTCCACTATTTTATCTTCCAGGTCACTTCTCCGTTCTTCTGCCTCAGTTTTTCTGCTATTGATCCCATCTAGAGTACTTTTAATTTCATTTATTGTGTTGTTCATCGTTGTTTGTTTCATCTTTAGTTCTTCTAGGTCCTTGTTAACTGATTCTTGCATTTTGTCCATTCTATTGTCCATTCTATCTCCAAGATTTCGGATCAACCTTACTATCATTATTCTGAATTCTTTTTCCGGTAGACTGCCTATTTCCTCTTCATTTGTTAGGTCTGGTGGGTTTTTATCTTGCTCCTTCATCTGCTGTGTGTTTTTCTGTCTTTTCATTTTGCTTATCTTACTGTGTTTGTGGTCTCCTTTTTTGCAGGCTGAAGGTTCGTAGTTCCTGTTGTTTTTTGTGTCTGTCCCCAGTGGCTAAGGTTGGTTCAGTGGGTTGTGTCGGCTTCCTGGTGGAGGGTACTAGTGCCTGTGTTCTGGTGGATGAGGCTGGATCTTGTCTTTGTGGTGGGCAGGTCCACGTCTGGTGGTGTGTTTTGGGGTGTCTGTAGACTTATTATGATTTTGGGCAGCCTCTCTGCTAATGGGTGGGGTTGTGTTCCTGTCTTGCTAGTTGTTTGGCATAGGATGTCCAGCACTGTAGCTTGCTGGTCGTTGAGTGAAGCTGGGTGCTGGCGTTGAGATGGAGATCTCTCGGAGATTTTTGCTGTTTGATATTATGTGCAGCTGGGAGGCCTCTTGTGGACCAGTGTCCTGAAGTTGGCTCTCCCACCTCAGAGGCACAGCACTGACTCCTGGCTGCAGCACCAAGAGCCTTTCATCCACAGGGCTCCTTAATTTGGGATGATTCGTTGACTATCTATTGCACATAATTTTGCAAGACGATGCCATTGGAGTATACTAGGTAAAGGGGACAAAGGATCTCTCTGGATTATTTCTTATGACTGCATGTGAATCTATGATTATCTTAAAAGTTTAACTCAATTTAAAAAATCTAATTGAGAATCAGAGCAATGGAGAAGCTTTATTGTATATCCAAATAATTCTGTTAGAGGCTGCTATATTACCCACGTACTCTGGACAAAGCATGGTAATGTTCACTTTGTAGTGGAAAGACTATGGGCTTTGTCATTAGAGACCTTGGATGAGATATAGCTTACCACATATCAGCTGTGTGACCTTAGACAGTCTGACCTTCAGTGTCCTAATCTATAAAACACTAGATTCCTTTTGAGGCTTAAGCAAGGTAGTGTCTAAATTAGATACATAAAACACTGTATACTTAAAACCCTTGGCATGGTGTCTAACCACACAGTAAGTACTCAAACGTTAGCTATCATGAAGGAGAAAGAATCAGAACAATTGTTTAGCAAGCAACTGTTTCCCTGTCCCTGTATTAAACTTGACAAGGGATTATTAGATTATAAAACAACATATAAAAGAGACATAGAATGCCAACTAAGCAAACATGTGTTAACAGAAGTGTATATGTGATTTTTTAAAAAATTGTCTAATAAATTTTCCTTATTTTTAAAGAGTGTATGATTACAGAGACTGGAAAAATTAAAAAAGAAACACAGATAATGCAATCATCATTACAGAATAACATGACTAACCTTATTTTTATATGCATATATTTTTAGAACACTGATATTATGCTGCTTATATACCATTTTCAAATCTACTTTTTGATTGCATGCATATTTTTCCATGTCATCCAATATCTTAAAACATCTTTTTCAATGTTGCCTAAATTAGCGCCTATATATACAATGGAATATTAACTATGTACCAACGGACATGTTAGTTGATTCCAATTTTTTTCTACTGTAAAAACTAACAGAAAAATTCTAGTTACATAAAACTTTGTCTAAGTTGGCTATTGATAAAGGAATGCTTCCTATAGAGGGGATATTAAGAAAAAGAATATACAGGTACCACCCCCCTTTTTGAAAGTTTGCTTTACGCCACTTCATTTTTATAAATTACCCACATTAGTACCTGTTTTCGCTAATGGAAGGAAATCCAAAGAGGATTTTGGGTTTTACAAAAAAAAGGCGAAAAGCAAAAATTACATTCAGCATTTGTTTTGCAGGGGGCTGTTATAAAGGCAGTGTGTGCCTCAAGCAGTGAGAGCGGCCCCGCTAAACTCCTTCCCCAGGAACTACACTCAGAATCTCAGCATCAAGCTGCCATAGCTTTGAACTGTTTCTGTGAGCATCTGTGCTTTATCTTGATTTACTTTGTGCATCCGTTAGCAAAATGTGTCCTAAGATAATTGCTTCTTTGCTTTCCACCATTTCGGCTTACGAAAAGTTTAATAGGAATGCTCTACTTTCAGGTAGTGGGGGAAATTTGTACTATAAAATTCTTGATTTGCGTGACAAATCCTTCTGAGAGGAATGAAGCAGGATTCTTAAGAAGATGCTTTTTTGGAAGTTAAGTATTTGTTCCACTTGAATTAGTTTCACTCTGATCAACGTATATTATGCTTTTTAAAGTAGAAGTAATAGAAACTTTGGAAGAAAGTGAAAACACCTCAGAATCTATTACAATCAACGAAAAGAATGTCAAGTACATTGTGAAAAGTACACCAGATATTGGGAAGGTTTATTTCAAAGCAGTTAGAGCATTCAAATGCCAGACAGTCTATTATTGTGAAAGACAGTTCAGGCCTGCAACGGAGGCTCAAACTAAACTCTGGAATCATTTAGGAAGTGACAGAGGAAAGAAAAAAGGGAAACATACATAAATTCAACAACCCAAATTATAGTTTCAGGGAACAGGCATATAATCATACAACAAGAAAGGACTGCAACAGGAAGTTGAAATTAAGTTTTCAAAAGAAAAAGCAATAAAGACAGGATAGACCCTACTACTTGAAGAATAGGATTAAAAAATCATCCAGTGAAAAGAGGCAGAACTGCTTAATTTTGATTGTGTTTCTTCTTTATAAAGGAGAAAAAATCTTTATTGTATGGTAGAACAATATTGATAGAAAGTTGAAGCCCAAGATGGATACAGCAAAGTGATAACTGAGGGAGGAAACTTCACATCGCAAAATGTCACAGGGTAGTGTAGTTAATCCAACAAGCGGTATTTCATGAAAAGGGAGGGAGTTCTGCATTTTAATCCACAGCAACATGATGCAAGATAGAAGCAGTAACGTTACTTTCCCAAGAGGATGATATAGCTACTAGCTGCATTTCAGATTCAACTGTAGAGATTTTAACCATGTACATGTACAGGCGCCTTCAAATGCAGTAAATCAAAACATCCTTATTGGTTGGGGATAGGCATCTGCATAGCAGCAGCATAACTGCTGCTCAGTGAACTAGTTTTTAGCAGATTAGGGTCGCCAACCCTAAATATTTAAGAAGACTCTCAACAAATGTTACTTTTGTAATCTAAAATGTTAATCCTTAATTACCTTGACTTTATAGCCAGAAACTGCCAATGACAAATTGGTATTATAAAATACATGTTTTATTGATGTATACTGAAAGATTATCTTAAGACTCAGATAAGTTCAATTAATTTCTCAGACTAAAAGAATCTCCTCTCTAGTTTTGTAGCCTTAATTAACGTCAAACATAGGTGCCCTACTTCCCCTCTCTCCAAGACACTTAGAATTGATCTCTAATCAGGATATAACTACCCAAACAGATCTTTCTGGATTCATGGTATTTTTCATTATTATTTTAAGCTTTCAAAACCCAGTAGTTTATGCTAAAACAAATGAAAAGAACTACCCCTCATTTCTAAATAAATATTCTCTCTTTGATCAGAAGTGAGCCAGAGAGACCATGGAGAAAGCAACCCACTTTTTTCTATGCTAGTCTGACTACAAAAACAAAGGGAATATAAGAAAGATAAAGGTGTAATCCTACCAATCTTCGAGAAAGACAGGCCCAAGTCCAAAAATTAGATTCAGTACAACTCAAGGTAAACCTATTGCTTTATCAAATACATAATGAAAAGCATGGACTGGCAGGAAAACTGTTTCTCTAATTTCAGGAGATGTTTGTTTTCTCTTTAAAATTGTGTAGATTTCTTAAGTTACCAGGCTATGCAAATTGTCACAGGCAAAATCAAATTTATAAATAAATGATATCTATTGCTACACAAGACTAAAATAAGAATTTTAAATTTAGCGATAGGTCAAAGCTAAGTTTTCAATAAGGATTTCATTAGTGATAGAGCTTTGTACTGAGTTTTGCTAGTCCCTAAGCCAATTTATTTTAAATGGTGGATTTTCTTATCTTCCCAACTCATTTTAGTTTGGAAAAACTGCCTTCACTCTGATACCTCTGAGTTCTCCAAACAATATCACAAATTAGCTAGCTCTTCATGTATAAATCACATAGAGATTAAACAAACTCAGGGGTAATTTGACACTCAGCCATAAGATGTATTTTGGTTGGTCTCATTTATTTCCCTCTTGCTTCTTCTGTTACTTTGCATTTTAACCACTGTGCAGAGAGAGATTAAATACTTTAATCCATTTTATTATCTAACATTTGTCATTTACTTTTTGGTAATATTTTTAAAGGAAGATATAAGATATATGTCCTTCAGGACAAAGTCTGTCATTCTTCCCAGTTCTCTTATAGTTTTCTTACTGTGGTAAACACTGCACTTGAATACACTGAGAAGGTCCTTAAGAAGTCATTAGTTACCTATTAAGGCCATTTAATTACCTTTGGATGAGAACTCTTCCCTAATTCCCAGTTTAGAAAGGCCATTTCAGGAAGCAAGTTAGGATTTTATTATTTTGGAATTAAATATCAGACTACAGTTGAAATGTTTATCAACCACCTCAGAAAAAGGAAGAATCTTGAAATAGCTCCCTGTAGTTTGTTTATTTGGATAATTCCTGGTTTTCATCAACCTGGATTTAATTCAGATGAGGGAGAAAAGAAAACTCTTAACTCTGACTACCCTGAGATCATCACGTTGTAAGAAAGCCAAGCCACACGGAGAAGCCATGTGTAGGAACTCTTATTGGA
Source organism: Orcinus orca (assembly GCF_937001465.1). Taxonomy (NCBI): domain Eukaryota; kingdom Metazoa; phylum Chordata; class Mammalia; order Artiodactyla; family Delphinidae; genus Orcinus; species Orcinus orca. The sequence goes on from NC_064563.1 coordinate 94,252,912, forward strand.
CATCCTAATTGTCACACCATCCCAGCTGAGGTGCCTGTCATGAGTGAATTTGCCTTCGGAGGAACCCAGTCCTCAGCCATGTAGTCGCCCTAGCCTTCCAGTCTTCCTAGCTGAGGCCTCAAACATCACAGAGCAAAGACAAGACATGCTTGTTATGCTCTGTTTGAGTTCCTGGACCAATCTACTCTCAAAAGAAAATTCAGAGAGCATTACTTGATATAAATATTTTATTGAACAAGAGACAAACCTTTTGCAACAGGGAGACTTCAAAACCAAAAGTAACACGAAGCTCAGGTCTCAGCAGTTACACCTCAATTTACAACGAATGAATGAAAGAGTTCAGTTGACCCTTGAACCACCCTAGGGTTAGGAACACCAACCTCCAGCACAGTTCAGCATCCTTGGATTCAACCAACTGCAGATCATGTAGTACTATAGGATTTACTATTGAAAAAATACACATATAAGTGGGCCCAAACTGTTCAAACCCATGTTATTCAAGGGTCAACTGTAGATTGTTTTCTATTGTGACTGGTTACTAGAAACTTACATTCATTTTAGGGTAATAGCACTGTATAAGTTTACTAATTTGTAGCTTATTGGCTAGGAAGCTGTAAGGTCACACAGACATGAAGAAAGCTTAAGATTTGTTTAAGGTCAGAGTCAGCATTTCAGGGAAATCAGCACAGCTTATTTTGGTTATGTGATATGAGTGTTTGATTTAGGGGTATATTCAAACTATGGCCTCCATTTTGTTTTTTCTTTAACACTATAAATATAATAGAATGGTGTCTTGAGCTGCAAAATTTTGGTGTATGTTGTGATGCAAAAATGGTAACTAGAACACTGATTAAGCTGTAGGGGTCATGAGAATGAGCAGAATTGACCACAGGCTTCAACAGCTGTGCTCTAAAAAACCACTACATGTTTGGACAGAGGCAACACACCCAAGGGCTGCTTGCAGGCAATGACTGAGTTCTGTAGGAGACATGCACCTCCTTGGATGGGCGATTTTGACTGGCCTTCCTTGACGGCCTTGCTGAGCCTTCCTTAGACTGTAATGGCATGCTTCCACTCAACCTTCCTTCCATCTCTTCCTCATTCACATTCAGACTTGCCCACGGTCTGACTGCTCTTCCAGCCTTTTCCATCTCCCTCATCATTTTTTCTCATATAGGCATTTTCTCTAATAAAATCCTTTTACACTTAACCCAGTCTTGGTGTCTGATTTCAGAGGACCCAGACAAACACCAGTAGTACCAGAAATGGTCCAAAAAAACACACAGTAAGATGGGGGTTTGGTACTGGCTTACCCACCACCAGGCAGACAGAGGACACCATCCTCCTTGGTAGGTGGATCACACTTTCTGGCAAAAGATAGTGGCTAAATTGCTAGATTTTAGTGACCTCTCACCAGTGCATTCGTGATGGCCTTGGTAAATGCTCTCTGGAAAATGTTCCAGTGGAGGTGAATGCTGCGACAGGTAGGGATGATACTGGCATTTGAAAAAAAAATGGGGGGAACAATGCTTACAAAGATAGAGGGGTTGGCTGGTTACTGCTAAGTTGCATTGACACTTTACAGAAGGATAATGAGAGATGAGGGCTGTAAACATCACTCAGAAACTAAATAGAAGAGCCAGAAAGCCTTGGTGGTAGCTTACTAAGAGGCCTGTCTCTTGCTAGGAGGGTAGACACAGCTAAACAGCAGGCTGAAGACTTGATTATTAAAGTCCCAGAGCTCAAGAAACATTTTAATTCTCAGCCAAGGCAGGTCAGTTGTGTGAAGGTCAGGGCCCTGGTGGGGAAAACCCAGAACCCTGAAACTGGATAGGGACATCTGAGTGGTTGTCCTGAGGATGTTGATTCTGCAACCTTCCAGACCCTCTGGGACTGCAGAGGTAGCATAATCCTCCCCAGTAAGAACAAGCCCAGCATGGCAAAAATTTCACCCTGACAAGGCAGTAGGTGATATACACACGGGCTACCCCTACTATATGTCTTGGCTGCCAGGACAATAAACAGGGTTAAATCTCAGCTTAACCCAGCTGAAGATGGGCTGGGCCTTATAAGGAAGGAAAGAGACTATACACCTAAAGAATTATATGAATGACCTGGGATACACTAGTAGGAGCCAGGAAACTATTGCTGGAAGTGGATTTTGCAGTGCTTGATCAATGGGGACAGAATGTACATTTGAATAAGCCAGAATTCATGGACTTAGAGACACTTTATCAAGACCCAGGATTTAACACCCTAGCAAGGACCCCAGAGAGTAGGTAAACTAGCAGCTGGCGTAGTTCCTAAAAGCCCGGCTAATTCTCAAAGAGGTTACCCTAACAGAAGGCAAGTGGAGGAATTAAGTAGCTGAGGAAAGAGGGCATGTGGTATGGATATGTAAGGCCAAAAGACCCACCAGAAGATCGAGCTCTGTAGGAGGGCACAAAGAGCACTCCATTTACCAACGCCATCAGGAATGCACTGGTTAGAGGGGCACCAGTACCACTATGAAATTCTGTGATGGCTTTCCTCTACAAGCCAGGGATGTTGATACTAGAGGCAGTTGCATAGCTAGGCTGGTTACCATCCATGGAGATGAAGGGGCTTTAAGTAATAGAGGAGAGATGGCAGCACTTGTCTGTCAGGAGCCAGGAGGCTGTAATTATCATAATGACTGGCAAGGCCAGAGGGCAGCCAAGGCTGCTTGACCTGCAGGGAGTTGTAAAAATGGTTAACAGAGTATGGTGTCTCTAGAGGCAAAACATATGGGCAGCTAACAAGGGTGTTGCTTAATATTACAACCAAATAAAGAACAGAGGAGCAGGATGCTGAAAGTGACTGACCAACAAAGTCACAATCACTTACTCAGTTCCCAGACCAGATGTTCACATCTGTAACCCTTTGACTAAAGAAGGGGCTGGGGGTCCAGGAGGAAGGACTCTGTTACACCATGGCAAGCATGTACCATGACAATAGAGTGCCTGTACGTGTGATTCAAGTTGATACAATTGGCGGGTGGAGTAATCTCCACATTGTCTCTGGCCTCTGGAGTGAGAGCTGTCATAGTGGGGATAGTCATATGGAAACCTCTGAAACTGCCTCCCAAAATAATTTAAAAAAAGCATTATCATATCACATGGAGGGGTGTGGCAAAGATGAGTACCAGCATTAAATAAATATCGGAAGGATGCAGGAATGGTGGGTTCTATCATATCTCAATTTAATTTGATACTCTGGCCCCTCCAAAAAGCCAGATAGCTCTTGGAGAATGACTGTAGACTGTCACAACGTCAACCAAGATGTATCCTAGATTGTAGCTATCGTACCAGGCATGGTATGCTTGATAGAGCAAATTAACATGGCATCAGGTACACATACCCAGCCATTAGTCTAGTGAATGTATTCTAATCAATCCCAGTCAGGAAAGAGAACCAGGAAGTTTGCATTTGCGTGGATGGATGACAAAATTCATTTAAAATTTTCCCTCAGGGCTATGTTAACTCTCCTGTCCTTTGTCATAGGCCAAAGAGATCTGGACCTTCAGGACATGCCACAGAACATCACACCTATCCATTATATCCATGATATAATACTGACGGAGCAGGAACAACAGGTGGTTGGTAGGCTGGAGGCCATGGTAAAATGCATGCACTCTAGAGGGTGAGAGTTCGAATTTTCAGGTGCCAGTCCCTTCAGTGAAGTTTTAAGAATCCAGTGATCATAGGTATGCTGGGACATGCTCCAAAGTAGAAGACAAATCACTGTATCTTGAATTCCCTGCACAAAGAAGGAAGCAATACACGTGGAAGTTCTCTTCAGCTTCTGGCAGAAACCTAGGAATATTCACCCTGCCCATATACAGGGTGATACAAAAGGCTGCCAGCTTTGACTGAGGTCCTTGGACTGCATGGCAGTGAGGAGCGAACACCTCCATACACAGTTTCTTCCCTTTATTCTTCACTTGGGTCTCTCTTGCGCCAAGATCTGACTGTTGACCCAGCCTTTGCCAGCTCCCTTCCCATTTTCCATCCCAGGTATATAGCTTAATAAATGAGATTGCATGTCTAATCACATTTTGGCCTCTGATTCTTGGAAGACTCAAACTAACACAAGTGCTTTAGAGAAAAGTCACCTAAAGAATAAGAAATCACTGCCATCTTTAAAAAGAGGCTCTAGAGGAAAGAAAAGGGAGGAACCAAATTTACTGAGTGAAGAGAGGATGGTCACATGGGGTAGGAAACAATGAAAGTATGTGTAGCCGTTCTCATCATTCCACCATCTCAGTCTCAACTGAAAAGAAACCAGAACCACCATCTGGTGTGAGGAAGAGTTAATCAGAGCACAACTTTGGTGGTGTTGACTACAAAGCCAGACAAAGGCAGAAGAGATATAGGATCCAATCAGCCATTGTTAAAACATCATTAAGATTGGTGGCTCAGTCAGACAAGAAGACTGTTAAAATAGATATTTCAACCATGTAGCTAAGGATTAGCGAAGGAAGTTAGTTACTACCGTGTAGAGAGTTGCAATCTCAAATCAGAGGGAAGTAATTTAACTAACTTTAATTTAGTAATTTAAGCGTTGAACTGGAACCTATTTGAAATAAACCTAGTATGAAAACTATGGGCTTAATATTTTCCTTATTGTGGTGACTCTAAAAAGGCTCAAAATATGTCTCATTTTAGGAAGAACCATCCTGGCCATATGCAGCCACTGGGTCTTGAGTTCTAGTCAGATCTCAAGTCTGTAGGGGATCAGAATATGACACACAAAAATATGCCACTTCAGCATAAGGATTATTTTGAGCTGAAGACAGTTGAGAAATAGCAGACGCCAAAAGAAAAAAAATGTGCTCTGCCCTCCCCATTTGCCTGAAACAAACTTAGATTCGTAAATCACTGGAGACTCTTACCAGCCCAGAGACAGCGCTAAGAGGAATCTACATAACATGCTTTACCAAAACAACCCTTATCTTCCATTGGTTCCCCCATATATTTACCTTGGAAGCTTAAAACCCTTTTCCTTTGTCTTGTCTCTTCTCTACACATTTACTGTTCTTTGTTAAAATGCTACATAAGCCCAAGTTCTAACCACCCGTATGAGTTACTCATCACTGAGTTTCTCTCCTGCATGTGAGCTCACTGCACGTTAATAAACTGTTTATTTTTCTCTCGTTAATCTGTCTTTTCAGTCTAATTCACAGAGCCTCAGACAAAGAATCTAGAAGGGCAGAGGAAAAAGTTTTCAACTTTAGCTTATTGGACACTTTACCTTAGTCATGATTTATTAACCTGGTAACTGCAACTCATTTGAGATAATAAAACAATTCCCTTAGTAGAGGCAGATACCCTAGGAAATTAGTAAAATTTATGTTTCAAGGAGAATTGCCCCTTGTATTACCCCTTCTAAGACCCTGAGGCTCATTTTGAATTCAAAATTTTATATTAGGAAGGATCCCCACCCCCGAATTGCATAAGCTTCAAGCCCCACAAAGCCAGGATGTGCCCCTAGAGGCTTCTATAGCAGGCTAAAAAGTGCGGACATTGTCCCAAATGCAGGGTCATGTACGGATGTCAGGCAGGACAGTGATGTGTCCATATTTGCATTTTAGAAAGATTACTCTGGGAACAATGTAGACAAAGTGTGAAAGAGGACTAGGTCTGCTGGGAAAACAGAAGGAAGCTGTCATTGTATTTCAAGCAAGAATAAAGACCTTTTTCCTTTTTATTTTGTGAAAGGACTTCATGTTCCTTTTGAAAGAGCAAGATCCTCTGGGGCATTTCTAATTTTACATATAAAAGCTCTGGCTTCCCATTTCAGAAGTATTATTCTTCCTCCAAGAAGCTGAGGAGATTCAAACCTTCTGCAGTATAACAATCTTTCCTTGTCTTCAGAAAGTAAAATATGGAGTTTCCATACTCAACAGTGTTAACCTACTAGCAAAAGTAAGTAACGTAACAGCAACAGTTTGTTTTAAAATTACCTGTCAGTTTAAAAATTGAAAATATAACAGATTTTCAGAGACCTTTTTAATCCAATAAGAGATTCAAATAGAGTATATGCTATATCCCTGGATGATAAACTTAATATTACAAAAAATATCCTAAGAGTACATATTTTCACACTGAATACATTTTAGAGTTCATCTGGAAGAAGAAGAATATATCATAGTCAAGAAGACTGAGAGAATTAGAGGTGGGTTGTTCTACCTGAGGGAAAATCTTATTTTAAAGCCACAAAAACAAAAACAGTTTTTCTTCACAGGCATGAGAATAAGCAAGGAGAAGTCTGTTCAAAGTCTGAAGTCTGAAAATGGACCAAGTATAAATCTTTCACATTAATAGGGTAAGAATGGGCTGGTAGATGGCTAGCCATTTTCTTCACAGCTCTCTGGGAAACCAGCAACTCCTGCTCTATGTGGGAGCTGTGGGGAAGGTCTCTCCTTCCTCCTGAGGGCTTAGACAATCACACAGTCTATGTACCATAACAACTGTCTACTCTCCCAGAAGGTTACTGTGACAAATCCATACTCTGCCTTGGGGTACTGCAGAGAAGGAAGAAAAGTTTTATACAGAGTTTATGAGTATTCCTCTGAACTCGGTAACTACAAGTTTTCGAAATGTATATTGGGTGTGCAGATCAAGCACAAAGACATACTGAAAATAAGTTGTTAGAAAGTCAAAAGCATTTTTAGATTATGCTCTTGATTCAGGACTACATTGGGGTGAGTTCTTTGGAATGCACTTAAACACTTTCCAATTCGAATTCTTAGTGAATGGGACATAGGTGCATGTTCTTCTCCAGATTCTGGAAATACCTGACTCTAAATGGCAGACCCCTTGCTAAAGTTCCTAGGTAGAGAGTCAACTCATACACCCCTGCACCCTTAAGCAAAAGGCTAAAGGGCATTGTCCCCCATACTAGACACAAAGGAGAGGACCCATCACCTTTATTCTGAAGTTTAGCTCTCCAAGCAAGAGATCTACCTCAATCATATGAATTCTCCTACCAATTTCCCCTAAAACTTCGCAACCCTTCAGAGCATAGGAGAAAAATGGGACTCCAGAGAGAGAAAGTATCACAGGCCATGGGGGTACAGAGGAGGCACAACCAACTGTCTTGTGGAGGGGTACGAGAAAAGAATACACTCTACTCTTCTATATCCTAGGTTGCACTTGCCAATTTACACATGTATGCCGTGCTAGAGTATGAGTTATTTGAGCACAGAGAGGAGGCTCATAAGTCTTTGTATCACCATGCCCAAGCATAGTGCCTAACGCATTGTATGTACTCAAATATTTGCTGCGAAAAAAAATTTAGAAAATACTCTGTGGCTGTCAAAAGCAAAATACTGAGCTCTGGACCTATTAGTCTGGGCTTTCTCCTTCACACCTCCAGAAAGAAAGAAAAAAATTCTCTCGTCAAAATCTCACTAGATGCAAAGGCAGAATGGATTACCTGTTCTATTCATGAAGCAAAATATGTAGGTATGGTGTAGGAAATCATCTCCACTAAATAACTAGGAATAAAAATAAGGTGTTTGGATTTAATGTTTGATTACCACGTAATGGTTTGAGCAATGGGTTCCAAAACCTCAAGACAAGGTGCCAATAACCATTTGAAAAACAGGCCATCAGAGAGCCTGGTGTACTGTGTATTGCAATGCAAAGTGTGGCATCTAGCAGATTTTGCTTTTATTAGGTTCTAGGGACCCCCATTAAGAAAGATTTTAGGACATTTATTATTTACCCTCCGTCTTGAATTTAATTTTTCCTTGAGGGAAAAAAATGCTGTCCCATAAATAAACTGAATCTTCTCAATCTAGACCTTAAAGAATAAACCTATTTCTATTTAACCTTTAAAACTCTGAAAAATCAGATCAATCTTTCTTGTTAGTACCCAATATGTGTCAAATTAAGTGTTACTAACGTATATGATGGAATAGGACTTTATCAAGAAACTAGAATGAGTGTTTCAATATTTGCAGAGTTACCTATTTTGCCATCTGACAGTATATACTACAGCTGATCAATCTTTAGCAGACTCTTTAAAAACAAAAGCTTAAGACCGTCTTCACTACTTCAGAACCACATAAGAAATTCAGAAGTGTTGCATTTTAATGTCAACTGTTGTAGTAAAAGTTGCCAGTGCCTGCCCAGATCCCTTTTCACCAGGCTGATATATGTATTCCCCAGTTGCTATGAATATTGGGGACTCAGTGTTCACAGCTGCATCCTTTTCCAGAAAATTACCCTTGATAATAGAGGCCACCTCACCCAGAGGTGTCTGGGACAGCCCACAGCCAATGACCCAGGAAGACAAGGGTATAAAGACCAGCCATTTTGCCCCACAGTGGGGCACCTTATGGTGCCATTCATGTCCCAGAGAACATATCATGGTGCCCATTACTATGTTCTGTTGAATCTCCTTCCGAATATCTATCATTTTCTCACCATTCTAATTGTTTCTCATCCCAGTTCAGGAGCATCTCTCACCTGACTATTTGAATTGCCTTCTGAATCAATGTTCATCTTTCCATAGTCCCTTCTCTACAATATTGTCAGAACACTCTAAGATGCAAATTTAATCACCTTCCACTTCCCCTCCCACGACACAGGTGCCTCTACTGGAAATCCTTCAATAACCATCGCCATCACCTACACAGAGGCATTAAATGGAACTCAGTTCACCCATGCACTTTGTTTCTCCTCCAAGAAAATGAGACCATGGAGCAAAGAAAAGCCTTGATATACATATAACACAATGCAACTTGATGGCATTTATCTACCTTGAGAGCCAAAGTTAGCTGAAACAGTTAACTATAATCTTGGAGGCGTCAGAAGACTTCCATTTAGTAGAGAAGAACTAAAAGACTAAGTAAATCCAGGAGAATGGGTTACAAAACCACTCACTTCCCTTTCTAAGTTAGGGAGTTTATTACAGCAAGCTAGGACTGAGTGTGTCCTACTGGTGTTTTGGGCAATAACCTCCTGGACCTCTGGCCCAGGAATCTCTTGAACATTGGATGTGAAATTTCACAGGTTAAGGTTGGGATGATGATTAGTTCTTAAGTGGGTAACTAATGATGAAAGTCAAACCTACAGTAGTATAATTATGTTAAAGAATAATGTGTGCCTATAGATACTTAAGTATCTAATGTTTGAAAGTTTTGCCTGTTAGAGAAACAGACTGACTTGTGATTCCCATTTATAATACACAGTTGAGTAACTGATTTAGACTTTTGGTTTTACATTAAAATCTACCCTTACAACCAGTAATGGAATATTTCATAGAACTTATTTCCCTCCTCTCTCACTTTTTACTTTTAGAGTCAGAAGATTTTATAGTATCTAGAATAGTTTGTCAGATAATATTAAAACAATATAATAAGCTTATGAACAGTTTAAAACCTCTATAGGAATTTTTGTAAATCCCCTCATTAAACTCCACTGTAACAAATTTACTATATTTACAAATTGAATAAGATTTGAATATCAAAATAAAAGAATAAGGTTTCTCATTTTGAACTTCAATGCATTAATAAATTAAATACATTTAACAACTAAAGTAGCCCCTGAAATAGTATTTTCTGGGTTAGAAAGGTCACCCTCAAAGTCATTAGGATCTCACAGTGACATGTAAATCCAAGCTCAGATCCTTGCAAAATCATAAAACATCACAAAATTGAGCTGAATTCCTGCATGACAAAAATGTCCCCTCCTTGAGATGGTTCATGAGTTTTCTAGGTCACCACAGTCCCTCCCCATAACACATACACGCATCGCTCAGTCACTCATTTACCTTTACATTCCTGGTTTTTACATAGGCATTAGCTACTTCAACCCATGTCTCTAGAGCAGTGGTTCTCAACCAGAGGGCATATTGTCACCCAGGGGCCAGCTGGCAAAGTCTAGAGACATTTTTGGCTGTTACAAGTACGGGTGGGTGCTACTGGCATCTAGTGGGTAGAGGCCAGGGATGCTGTTAAAATCCTACAGTGCACAGCATAGCCCCCAACAACAAAGAATTATCTAGCCTAAAATGTCAATAGTGCTAAGGCCAAGAAATCCTGACCTAGAAGAATGCATCTAAAACCCTCCAACACGGCACAGAGGCCTTACAGTGATCTATCATCTTTGTGTATCCTGGAAACTAATCCATTACATTAAATAGGTCACAAGTATCTCCTTTCTTCATGGTTTATGGAGTCCTCATTTGTATTTAATTTCTTAAATTTTGATGAGTTTCTCTTTTCTTTACAATTTGTTCTTTATTTCCTTCAAGAAATCCTTCCTTACATTGAGATTAAAGATACTCTATTTTGCTTCCTTCTAACCATCCTACAAGTATTTCACATTTATGTCTTCAATCCATATGGAATTTATGTGCTGGAATTCAGAGATGTAATTTTGTTTCCATATGGATAACCCATAGCATCAACAGCATTTATTGAACAGTTCATCTTTCTCCACTAGTTGGTAACACCAACTTTGTCATATACTGAGTTTCCATGTAAACTCTCAGCTGTTTCCAGGCTATTCTCTATTTATTCCTGTGATGCTATTATTTTAAGTTATACTTTTATTAGGGAACTTACTACCTGATATGATTCCTTTCTCTTGCTTCTTTAAATTTACTCTTACATGAATTTCAGTGTAGGCCCTCTTGGAACTATACTTGAAATTGTTTATGGATTAGGTAAAGATAACTGACTTTTCTCATTGATGAATATTGTATCCCTACTTGGATTTTCCATGACTTTAACAATTTCTCTGTAATCATAATGATAGACTTATTCCTGGGTGCTATATATGGTTTGTTTTTGAGGTTTTTGGTTTTTACATATTTTTTCTTTAGTTTGGATCTTATATATGGCTAACTTGCTGAACTGTCTTAATAGCTTGTCTGTACATTCTCTTGGATTTTTTACTTAATCATATTACCTGCAACAGTTTTTTCTTCTGCAATACTTACTAATTTTTTGTCTCATTGTACTGGCTCTGATCTCTAGCACAGTTTTGAAGAGTGGATGTCTTCACTTTGTTCTTGACTTTAAAAGGCTTTGCCTCTAATGCTTCACATTTAAACATTTTTTTCTTTCTAGATTTGTGGCCAATACTTTCTATCAGGTTAAGGAAATTTTATTCAGTTAGTGGTTTTCTAAGTTTTTAACATCCCAAATGGGTGGTACTAGACCATTTATAACACAAAGCAGCTTTGTTCTTTAAGTCTGCCCAGTCTTCCTGAAGGACTTCTTATATTAGGAGATGCAGCTGGAAAGCCTTCCTCCATCTTTGAACCTGCCTCCTTTTCACCCCTAGCCTTGCTCAGCATCTCCCAGGAAAATCTATTTAGCTTAAATCACTTTTGATTGGGATGCTCTTTAGTTTTCAGAGATTAATCCATTCACAGAAATATCTTAAGGGCCCTAAAAACTACCTCCTATCATTTCACAGATAGTTTGCAAGAGATAAAAGAGTTAGAAGCCCAGCTATCAATTGTGGTCAACACATAGAGCCAGGGATAAATCTTTAAGATTCTTGAAAGCATACACATGCCTCAACATTCCATTCTCTTCAAGCTCTTATTTAACTCCTTAGTCAACCAGTGAGCAAGTCCTGCCAAAATACTAACACAACTGTACCCCAAAACTCCTGGGTGGCTGAGGAAGCTGGAAGAGGATTTGAGCGTGTACTCTCACACATGTGAAGGAAACTACCTCCATCAGGCAAAAGACCTCTTGAAGTGTTAAACTGTTATGGGTAAACAAAACTTCAGCAAAAATAATCCCTAGGTCTTATAAAAATAAAATGACATTTCAGTGTTCTTTCCCATCTTTTCTTTCTGTGAGAAAATATGCAGTGTTGAACAGTTGGTTTTTCCTTTGTTTCTTTCATTTTCTTCTGTGCCAGTTACTGGGGGACAGTTTATATTTTAATTTCATCTTTTCTTCTTCACACAGTTTAAGGGGAAAATAATTATTCATACTGGTTTCAAGCCAGGCTGCATCAGTATTGTACCTGGGAAGGAAATGGGTAGATTCTGGGAAAGGTTTTTTCTCCCCCCAATCAAAATACATATGTTGTTGGAGGATTTCTCATCAGCCAAAAAACAATGTTTGACTATTTCATTCTGAGTGTTATATATAACTTTCTGAAAATGTCAGAATATCTTATGTAGGCAGCCTGATTTCAAGTGAACATCTCCTTGGTTATAATCAATTTACCTGTAAAGTCTGACACTGTTCTGAGAGTCATCTAAAAAGCCACAGGTTACTTGTGGATTAATCAAGGACCTCAAAGCATATAACTGAGCTTATACTTTTTTTTTTTTCAGTCCTAAAAAGCTATGCATCTATCTTGTTCTCTGAAAGTTATATAGACATACCACAGTACCCTTTACCCACAGGTATGGTGGTTGTTGTTGGTATGTATGGGGGAGAAACACTGTTCTACGGAGGCAAAGAAAAACAACAGTTCGGCAGTGGTGCAGAATCAAATCCAAATTTTCCACTCGTTTTTATTAAAAGCAGCTGTTAATGACCTGTAGTAGGCAAATGATGTCATTTATCTAAAAAAATTTTCAGTGGTCTTCCCCTTTGGGTTATTTTCTACATAAATCAGTCATTTTACATATTCCTTTTCTTTGGTAAATAGAAAAAGGTATTTGCCTTTCTGGTTTTTCACTTTGATCCTTTATTGGTATCAAAAGCAAGTTAGGTCTAGACTGATATTAAAATGAGAAGTGTTCTTCTGCCCATTTTTCTAACAAAAAGATACTACAAATAAATTTTAAACTTCAGTTCTGTCAAAAAATGGGCCTCTTCTATGTTCTCTAGTAGCAGATACAGGAGATCAGAGATCAAAAATCACATAAATACAAACATACATTCAACCTCTTGCCATACATTTTCTTCTCCCAGGAAACCTCCAGCATCCACCACTTACCTCATTTTTTATGTAGCTGGTAGGAAATCTGCTTGATACACAAACTCTTTTTGACAACTGTAAAGCTGTGGTCAATTATGCCCTTTCTTGTATTTTCCAGGTCAACAGCTGCGCAGTACAGTAGTTAACACTCTGTCTTTAGCCACACTTAAGAGTTATAGCGCAGGGAAATTCCTTTCAAGATTATCTCCTTTATTTTGTTGATTTTGAACAAGGAACCCCCAAACTTTACACTACGTGTAATGGGCTTGCAACAGATTAAGCAGCAGGATGTGAGCTTAGAGTTCTTATTTCTGAGGTAGAACAAATCGTTCCTCATGCCTCCTTTCTGCTTATCCTCAGCCTTTCTTCTTCCCCACCCCCTCCCAACCAACAACTTTTCCCAGCCCTGGAGTAACAGCGGAGAATTATAATACTTCAAATCTTACAATATATTGTTAAACACAGCATTCCCGAATGAGAGAAAGATTAATGAAAACTCTCGTTGGAAAGCTCCTGAGGTAAGGGGAAACCTATGATATCGACTATCTTTACAACTGTGAAAAACTTTCAGTTTTGAAAAGAAAAGTAAAAAAGATACCAGCAGGTTAGCGTAGCCTTCAATACTGCAGCACGTCTTCCTTTACTCTTTTTAACTGCTACCAGCTGACTCACACTCCGACTCAGGGGCCCTTGGCAACCAACGGCCCAAGCCCCCTAAAGACTGCTAAGGACCACCAAGAGAGCACAGCGGAAACGCCCGCAGACCCTCCTCTGTGTTTAAATTTCAGCGGGAGGAAGCGTGGCCTAACGTGAGTAGGAGAACGCCACGCCCCCACGGGGCGGGGCTGTCTCACAGCCACCGTCTCCCTAGAGGCGGGGAAGGGGCGGGGCCACACGTGACGTCATCCATGGAGCCCTCCCTGGTTGGAGGGAATTTAGAAGAGACAAGGTGGGAAGGAGGCGGAGTCTAGTTTCCCTGGTGATGGGTTGCCCGGCGGTCGCCTGGTAACCGGCCGCGGAGGTCTTGGCTGAGCCAGCGCAGGCCGCGGAGGTCTGTGGGCCGGGGCTGACGCTGGACTCTTTCTGTGTGTTCCGCGATGGCAGCGGCAGTGGTCACGCCGTCGGGTTTGGAGGATGGGGTTTCTCGGTCCCGTGGCGAAGGGGCAGGGGAGGCGGTCGTGGAACGGGGCCCCGGCGCGGCCTACCACATGTTCGTGGTGATGGAGGACCTGGTGGAGAAGCTGAAGTTGCTCCGCTATGAGGAGGATCTCCTCCGGAAAAACAACCTGAAGCCCCCGTCCAGGTGGGTGCCCTCGTCCCCCGAGCGCCTGGATACGGGCTGGGCTCTGGGGAGATGCCTTCCTCCGGCCTTCGGGGGAACGTCAAGCGCGGGTTAGCGAACACTTGCCTCTGTCTTCCTTCGCAGGAAAGGGCACTTCACCCCAAACTTGGCGACGGAGGGCCGGACTACTCACGGAGCTTAGGCTTCGTATTTTTGTAGGAAGAGTAAAGTTTTGGAACTACAGATAGGATTGGAAGACAGCTTGCCTAGAGCACACACGCAGCTCCATAAAACACAATTTTTTTTTTTCGGATTATAAACGTAATAAAACAACCTCATAGAAAACTCAGAAAACACAAGAAAATGTGTAAAAATAGTACTGCATTCACTCATAATCTCATCCCGAAAGATGAATGCCATTATCAATTTAGATCTATCTCTAGTTTTTGTTTTTCTCTTTGAGAGCCTGTCCCTACAACTTGTAACTGTGGGTACCTGGACCTTGCTGAGCACTTTGTATGCAGTTAGTAAACTTGTTCACTAATTGCTGTGGTTTAAAAGACTTCCGCCTTTGCAGTAACAGTATTCTCGGAAACTGAGAAGTGAAAAAGACAAATGAAATGACAATTATTGGAATTGTCTCTCTCTCATAGAACCCAAAGGCCTGCCCTGTTCTGGTGGGGAATAAGTCCATCATCCTGAAGCCACTGGCATTAGTTACTGAGGGTAGTGGACAGCCAGCACTTTCTCTTCCAGTCAGTGTAGCTTAGTGATAGCCTCATAAATAAGTTTTATAGCTTTCCTTCACATTAGTAGTTACTTAATTTTTTGTGTTTATTTTAGATCAAGAATTTGTAGTACTTTCTCTTAAAGGCTACAGCTAGTCTCAAATAATTTCCCTTGACAGTTTGAATCTCATTTCTTGCTCTCTTCCAGTAACTCACATTAGAAGATATGTAGGCTTCATGTAAACTGCCCATATTGCTAAGCCAGTCCATAATAGGAGAAAAGTTAGAGGAAGAATCATTGTTGCTTGATTCATGATAGAAATTGTAGGATTGGAAGTTTTTACTTAAATGAATAGGATAATATAAACAACCAACATCTTCTATGTTAATAAAAATGTGGTTTTTTTCTCCAAGTATATTTTTCAAACTAAAAGAAAGGCCTTAAGGTTCTATAGATATAATCTGTATACTATTTCCTCAGCAGGTTAGCAGGGTACTTTGAGTCATGGATTTGCATGGAAATATCCTAGTTTAATGGTTCTCAAAGTGCAGTCAACAGACCAGCAGAATCAGTATCACCTGGGAACTTATTAGAAGTGCAGTCCCACAGGCCCTTTCCCTGGTCTAGTGTATCAGAAATCCTAGGGGTGGGGCCGGGGCCCAGAAGTCTGTTTTAACAAGCCTTCCAGGTGATTCTGATGCCTGCTAAAGTTTGAGAGCCACTGTCCTAGGTCTACAGTATTTAACAGTATCCATTCCTCTGTCTTGGAGTTGTTAGCAGCTGATACGGAAAAGATGGGTTGTTAGTAGTGGGTGAACATATATTGATACCTACCTGGAAGGACTTCATGGCCTTTTTTTCTTTCCAGCTTTCTGTTATCTTTGAGAACATTTACACTTACCCTGCAGGAAAAAGTTTTGGAAACAGGAAGGAGTAGACTGCTGATTCTTATGAAAAATAGTTATAATATCTATAAATCCAAATGTAAACACAATAGTGATGGCTACACATAAAAGCAAAATAAGATCTTTGATCAAACTGACGAATACTGTTGCTAGCAGGTTTTATTCCTGATATGTTTAGGTACAAATCATGTTGACCCTCATAGGGCTATTTTTAGTAGTCTGGGGATTTAACCTAAAGTTAACAAATGTTTGTTAGACTGGGGATGTGATAAAACACAGTGGTTCTTACTCCTGGCTGCACCTTAGAACCACCTAGGAAGCTTTTGAAACATGCCCATACTGGAGCTTCACTCCCAGAAGTTCTGATTTAATCTGCGAGGGAAGAAGCAATGTTTAGTAAGGTAGCAATAGTTTGACAAGATCCTCAAGTGATTCAATATGCAGCCAAGATGAGAACAACTGTTTAACCCAGAGGATAGGTTAGAATCAGTAAGCAAAGATAACAGTGACATTGTAAAAAATGTAAAAATGCATAGTGAATAATCATTAAGGTCTTTTTTTAAACTCTGAGCATCTCTTAATTCCAAATGACCATTTTCTGGAAGTACTCTCTTATTAATTATTCCTGACACATAAATGATTTTGGCCAAAGTTCTACATGCTCGGTTTTTTAACATGACCTGCACTTTCTGGATGTAAAGTCTTTGATCTAATATTTTGTGACCAGTAGTAATTGCCCTTATCCTGTTGATTAAAAACTTTAATGTGAGTGTTGTGGTTTACTAGAAACTTCAAAGAGTGAATTATCAATGTGTTTTGTTGTTAAAGCCATTTGGAAAAAAAAATCCTTTGGCAATTTTGGATTTAGCTCCTTTAGCTACTATGGACTTGTTTGAAATATTTCATATTCTACCCTCTCCCCTTCTTTTGAAACAGACACTATTTTGCACTGCCTACCAATCCTGGGGAACAGTTCTACATGTTTTTCACTCTTGCTGCTTGGTTGATTAATAAAGCAGGACACCCCTTTGAGCAGCCTCAAGAATATGATGACCCTAATGCAACAATCTCTAACATATTATCTGAACTTCGATCATTCGTAAGTGTAAACAACTCTCTTCTTTCTGCATGTTCTCAAGTTAGGACATTTTTAATATTGGTAATACAGCCACATAAATGCTAGCCTTTTAGAAGAATTCTCTTTGAATAACTATATACACATGCATATATATGTGTATATATGTATATATATAATTATATCTAGATTTATTTTTCAGGTAAAATCGTCTCAGAATGGTTGATATTATAACATTAATGCCACTTCTAAACATGTTTAGTGTGCACACATTATAGCCCAAAGTAATAATATTTTTCTTAATCTTGATATTGTCTCTGAGATAAATTTATGGATACTTAGTTCTCCTTCTAAAAAATGACTAAAAACTAGGAAGCTGGAACACTGTATTTTGAAAGGGAACTTTGATTTAATAGACCATGATAACAGTTGTACTTTTCTGACTTTTCCTGGGGACAAGCAGTAAGAATTTTTGGCACACATGTTATTGATTTTTGACAAGTGAATCACTTCATCCTTCGCATGGTTGTTTAATGATATGATACCAACCTAGTGGTTTTACTGAATTTTCACCCTAACAAGATCGATGATTTTTTCTGCTGTCATGAGGTTATTGCCTTTTAATTTGATACTTTTGATAGTAAAACATATTCATTTTCCTTTAGTATTTCTGTACCAATGGATTAAAAAAAAAAGACTAAAGAGATGGATTTCTAAGAAGCAATGTAATTAGTTATTTTAAATCATATTTGAAGAATAGAGAAGTGATACATTTATTCAGCAGTACTTTGCTTAAAATATTTTGACATTTGCAATATAAATAACAAGTTATACCCTGTTTATCTTTTGTATTTCAGGGGAGAACTGCAGATTTTGCTCCTTCAAAATTAAAATCGGGTTATGGAGCACATGTATGCTATGTTCTCGACTGTTTAGCCGAAGAAGCATTAAAATATATTGGTTTCACTTGGAAAAGGTAAAAATTACCCCACCTGGCAACAGTAATTTTATGTGCGGAGCTTTTTGTTCTAAGGGTTCAGAGCTGTTTAGTTGAACTGATAGGAAGTATTTCTTCTTGACTGTTCTAAACTGAAAATGCCACACTTAATTAGAAAACTTAGTATAGACAAAATTGGAATATCTGGTATCTTCAAAACCAGTTTTGATATTGTGCCCCTTCCCAGTTCAGATATATAATTATTAAGGATTTAACTGTAACTGTATATCCTGGTCAATTTAGGACATTTTTTAAAAGTTTCTTTGCATATATTTATTTATACAACCAAAGATAGTATATACATGGGGGTAAATGATAGCTACAGATTTAAGGAAAAAAATGGAAATTAATATAGTATTTTAAGTGGGATTTTCTCCTTTGTTTATAGTGACTGGGCAAGAATAATACTGAAGAAGCCACCTGACACTCTGTTAGACATTGTTCATTGCTTCTTTCTCTGACCTGTGATTTGTTTATATTTCTATTGTTGTATCTATACCATGGTATTAAAGTCATTTGTTTACAGGTCTGGCTTTCTTGCTAGAAATTATGAAATCTTTGTATGTACTCTATGGCAGTTAACATAGCATTTGATATATCATAGATGCTCAATAAATGTTGACCACATGGATAAGGGAATAAAATATTAAGAAACTATCAATTTGTATAGGTTATAATTAGAAAATATATAAATTTGGTCCTTTGGAGATTGGGATTATTGATAGGTTAGAGACTGTGGAAGGCATTATTCAGGTTAAAAACATGAGCAAGCAGTGAATTTGGATTAGAACTACCTTCTTGGAAAGGTGTATATATTGTTTGTATATTTTAATGTATATTCAGTTACATTCTCTCAGGAAAGTTATCTACTCTCTATTAATGAATACTTTTAAAAACGTACTTGGCTTAGGTTATCATCAGGTTGAACCATATGAAATTACCGATATTCATCTATTTTTGAACTAAAAAAAAGTGGTAATTTCATACGCTCCAACCCAAACAGTACCACTTAGTGCAGTGTGAAGAATGAGTACATAATCTACATTACTTCTTTATTAGATTCCATGAAATGTTATGAGATATCCTGCATTTGGCATTTTTTAAAAATTATTAAATCTATTGCCTAATGAATTCTAAATTCACCAGAAATTATTGGTATCTTAACCACTAAGATAACCAATTGGTATCTTTCCCCCCATGTATATACGGTTCCTATAAATTATGCGTGACCAAGAATAAGATAGGCTAAGAAACAAAGTACCAAATTAAATAGATAATTTGGTACTTCCTTTGTTTCTTAGCCTATCTTATTCTTGGCCACGGATTGTGATTTGTATAATTTATAGGGACCGTATATACATGGGGGGAAAGTAGGGGGAAACATTGAAAATAGGGATTAGAGAATATATCAACTATGTGATATGTAAGTGATGTAGAAGTTACGTGTTTATAGATTCTTATTTTATATATCTAAATATGCTAAAACAAACTAGTAAAAAAAAAAAGGAAATTATTCTTTAAGAAGATTGATTTGGTTTGTAGTACTTTACTTCCTTAATATTAAATGTCGATTTTTGTATTTTGTTAACCTGAGGTATGGATTTTTAAAATAACTTTCCAGAAATAAATGCAAATACTTTTTTTTTAAAGATTTATTTATTTTTTTAATTTTATTTATTTTTGCTTCATTGGGTCTTAGTTGCAGCACACGGGATCTTCATTGAGGCATGCAGGATCTTTCTTTGTGGCATGCAGGCTTCTCTTTAGTTGTGGTGTGCGGGTTTTTTCTCTTCACTAGTTGTGGCGCACAGGTTCCAGGGCGTGTGGGCTCTGTAGTTGTGGCACACAGGGTCCAGAGTGCGTGAGCTCTGTAGTTTCCAGCCCACGGGCTCTAGTTAAGGCACGCGAGCTCAGCAGTTGTGGCACGCAGGCTTAGTTGCCCTGTGGCATTTGGGATCTTAGTTCCCTGACCAGGGATAGAACCCCCATCCCCTGCATTGGAAGGCAGATTCTTTAGCGCTGGACCACCAGGGAAGTCCCCAAATACTTTTGAGTATTTTCAGTATGGGAAATGTGTGTCATTAATCTTGATGGAGAAAAGAGTGCTCAATACTTAGTGTTAGGACCACTGTTTAGATTTTGGAAATAAGAACAAAGCTGGAGTCCTTCTTATTACCTCTATCAAAATAAATTTCAGGACTTCCCTGGTGGCGCAGTGGTTAAGAATCTACCTGCCAGTGCAGGGGACACAGGTTTGAGCCCTGGTCCAGGAAGATCCCTCATGCCACGGAACAACTAAGCCCGTGTGCCACAACTACTGAGCCTGCGCTCTACAGCCCACAAGCCACAACTACTGAAGCCCACACGCCTAGAGCCTGTGCTCTGCAACAAGAGAAACCACTGCAATGAGAAGTCTGAGCACTGCAACAAAGAGTACCCCTGCTCACCACAACTAGAGAAAGCCTGCGCGCAACAACGAAGACCCAATGCAGCCAAAAATAAATGAATAAATAGATACATTAAAATTTTTTTAAATAAATTTCAGATTGATCAAAGACGTAAATGTGAAAAATGAAACTATAGGAGTGCTGAAAGACCAAAGGGATGTGGGATGTGTCATGTGATGGAAAAGCCTTATGTATATGATGTTAAAGCTAGGACCCATGCAAGAAAATGTTGCTAAGTCTATGTAATAAGAATTGTAACAGTCCTGAATAGCTAAGAGTATAAGAAATAAATAGGAAAAATATTCTTAACACAGTTAAGCAAAGCATTAATTTTCTTAATATACACACAAGGGCAGGGGGCATAAATATGCATTTCACTGAAAAACACACATAACCAATTGAAATATGAAGAGGTATTCAACCGCTCTCATGTGAAAGAAATGCAGTTAAAACAAGAGTGAGGTTTTTTCACTTAGATGATTGGAAAGGATTAAAGTTTGTTTACCATATTGGCAGATGTTTACCATATTGGCGAATGTATGGAAACAGAGTCCCTGTTGTGCGAGTGTAAATTAGGGTAACGTTTTGGAAGCTGGTTTTAGCAATATCGAGCAAAACAATAAAATGTACAAAGTTGTCGACCCAGCCCTTATACTTGTACAAATTTATTTTAAATGATATACATAAACGATAAATGTATAAGGATGATCTTTTCAGTATTGTCTAGTAAAGAAACTAGAAACAACGTCAATTTTCAGCCAGAGATTGCTAGTCATATGACTTATGGTTCAGTGGAATACAGTGCAGGTATGTTGGGGGCGGTGAGGAGAAGTTGTACACTTGACCTTTGAACGATGCAGAGCTTAAGGCTGTGGAAAATCCATATATAACTTGTAGTAGGCCTTCCTTATAAGTCATCCCTCCAAATCCGCAGTTCTGCATCTGCAGATTCAATCTACCACAAAACGTGTAGCAGTGTAGTATTTACTATTGAAAAAAATCTCTGTGTAAATAGACCCATGCAATTCAAACCCATGTTGTTCAGGAGTCACCTGTATATATACTTAAGTGTGGTATATTAGTAAGTAAAGAAAGTAGGTTGGCTAACAGTATGCGTGGTATCATCCCATTTATGTACTTGATTCTTCAAATTTGGAGGTAAACATTTTTGCTTCTTTACATAGAAGGTTTCAGGAAGGATACGTGAAACATTTAACAGTGATTCTGGAAAAGGGGGCAGGTGAAAAAGGACCAGAACTGGTGTAGCGGGGGGATCCTTAATATTCACATTATGCCTTTTTGCTCTGCTGAAATGTTTTGTTTTTTACTCTCATCTCATGTTAAGCTTTATTATTTTAGACCAACATACCCAGTGGAAGAATTAGAAGAAGAAACTGTTGCAGAAGATGATGCAGAATTAACATTAAATAAAGTGGATGAAGAATTTGTGGTATGTGTGTTGCGGAACTTTTTGTTCATTTTCACCATTGGATTCATTTCCCTTAATCAGTATCAGTTGTTTAGACCTTTAGTTAAGTTAATACTCATGTTCTGTAATGATTGAGGTCTGAATTTTAGCAGAGGTTCTTCAAATGTAGACAGGAAGTAGTAGACAACTAGTTATATGGGTTAACATTTTATTAACAACCATTCATGATCTTAAATAGGCCATAAATAATAAAGAATTTAGAAGAGAGCAATAGAATTTAGGATTAATACATTCCGCTTCATAAGAACACCATTCATTTCTCAGGAACTCCTTTATGCTTCTAAAATTAGGATGAAGACCACCCTGCAGGAACTTAAAAAATACTTATACATACCAACATTATTTAAATTGTTTGGCAGCATCTGGGCCTATCCGCATACTTAACATTCTATCCATAGTGTGAAATTAAATGTTCACGTCTCTACAACAGACTAGACTAGGAAAATGGTGGAGAAAAAGAACTTTTCCTCAGAACCAGATATGGATTGACCCTGGTGTTTTAGGAAGTGTACATATGATTTGAAATTAAAATGGCAGGGAAAAAAACTTTGTAGTATATTTTACTGTCATAAACCAATTAAACTTTTCAGGTGATTTTTTTGAATCCACAGAAAGTATATTCTATATTTCAGCTTAAAGTAATTTATTAAGGTACTATATGCTGCAAAGATATTAATCACTGCATTATTTTATAGTGAATGATGAAAATAACCATTAAATAAATTAGACTATATCAGATAGTAGAATATCATATACCCATTAAAAATTGTTTACAAAGAAGGGCTTCCCTGGTGGCGCAGTGGTTGAGAGTCCACCTGCCGATGCAGGGGACACGGGTTCGTGCCCTGGTCCGGGAAGATCCCACATGCCGTGGAGCGGCTAGGCCCGTGAGCCATGGCCACTGAGCCTGCGCATCCAGAGCCTGTGCTCCGCAACGGAAGAGGCCACAATAGTGAGAGGCCCGCGTACCGCAAAAAAAAAAAAAAAAAAAAGAAATGTTAGTGACATGAGGATGACAACTTATACTATATGCATAAACTCAACTATATAAAATATGCAGAAAAAATATTAATATATTAACATTAGTTATATATGGGTAGAGGGATTATGGATGATTATTTTCTCTTCTATACATCTTTATATCTTCAAAGTTTTTAACATGTATTTTATTAGCAGTAGAAATATTTTAAACCATATGTATTAAAAAGATGACTGCTATTTATAGAAGGAAAAAGACCACTATAAAACAAATCAATTTAAAAGGTATCTTTCTTAATGTGATACATTTTTAAAGTTAAGGTAAAAATGTAGTCATTCATGTGTTCATTGAGCATCTGTTATGTAGCAGGCACTGGGCAAGAACCTGATGGTGCTGGATGTACAAAAACTCTGAGGCAGGAAGGAGCTTAGCATGACCAAGGAACTGAGAGAAAACCACAGTGGCCGTATCTCCTAAGTGAGCGGGAGGGTGGCTTAAGATTAACTGGGAAGATAGACCAGGTCCAGATCATTTTGGGCGTTTTAAGTTTAGACTTTATACTTTGTGTAATAGATCTTTCCATTCAGGCTCAGAAAATTTTAAGTCCTCACATAGTCCCAGTTGTTCATCTCACTTATTTTACTCGGGTATCTTCCTCATCTTGTCTTCTCAGTTACTGTTTATTAGTTATTAGTTAATAGCTTATCTACAGATACCTGGTCCTAGTGCATCAATATTTAGCTTCAGGGCTTCCCTGGTGGTGCAGTGGTTGAGAGTCCACCTGCTGATGCAGGGTACACGGGTTCGTGCCCCGGTCCGGGAAGATCCCACATGCCGCGGAGCGGCTGGGCCCGTGAGCCATGGCTGCTGAGCCTGCGCGTCCGGACCCTGTGCTCCGCAACGGGAGAGGCCACAACAGTGAGAGGCCCGCATACCGGGAAAAAAAAAAAAAAAAAAAAATTTAGCTTCAAAGACCTATAACTCAAAACTGCTCATCGGGGGAAAAAAGGAAGAAAACCTACTAATCAGAAGGAAAACTCTGTGAGGGCAGAAACCAATTTTGCACATTTTTTGTATCTCCAGTTTATTATGCAGTGCCTGGTGCCTTAGTAAGTGTTCATTAAATATTTGACCAAAAATCACCTGTCAGCATATTGCTTGTAACTTTTAGAAATTATAGCTTTTTTTTTTTTTCTGAGAACCATTTAAAGTTCAAAGCAGCATTATTGTTTGTGTAAATTAGAGAAACAAACTAGAAAGCAGCCTCTTCACACATTTCTTGCCAACTGTGAAGTAGAGACCTTCTGCTGTCATAAGATCAAGCTGAAGGCCTTCCTCAGGGGGTTGCCTCTGAGGCTGTCATGTCTGTTGAATTTTTTTCTTTCCTTTCTTCCTTATTGTCATTATATTATCCTAAGGAACCCTCTCTTACCTCTCCCATTCCTCTTGCTAAGGAGAGCTGGATCAGTGCCAAAAAGCCTTTGGCTGGTGGGATAGTACTTCATTTTGTTGCCAGTTTGTGGGATAGCTCAAGGATGGTAAAGATCATTTCTGACAGAGTAAAGTTAGTCTATAATCAACAACGAACTCAAAACCTTCAGTTTTAGACTGGCCAAATAAAGATAGGACACATTGGAAAGAAAGAAAGTGAGGAGAGAGAGGGGAGGAGGGAGAGAGAGAGGCAGAGAGGAAGGGAGGGAGGATTGAGATCATGACACAGAATATTTTCAAAGAATATTCTCACAGAATGTTCTCACAGTATATAATCATATCCTTAGTAATTGGCAATAAAAGAATTAAGAGGATACATATTAGGCAAAGAAATGACAGGAAATTGTTGAGTGCCTTCTAAATTACTGAGATTAAAATCCTCTTAATTTATTTTAAAACTATTTTTGAGTCTGTTTATATTCAAATTCCTTTCGAATGCTTTCTTAATAATATTTAGTAACTTAAATCCTTTTTCTAGTACCTACTCTTAAAGCTTTTTGCCTATGAGTGTTCAGTCCACCACAATTCAACAAGTATTTATTGATCACCTATATTAATAGTACTGATTAGGTTATTATAAAAACATTATAAACTTGTCTCTTCTCCCATGGGCACTAAGTCACTGGCATTTCAATCATTTGCTCTGGTTAAGTAGACCATCACTAGTGCAAACACAGGATAGACTGAGCTGTTTCTCAAAGGTGTGGCTCTGCATGTATGCTTAAGATTTAACATGTAAACAGATCAGTTTTGTCTACACCTCTATGCCCCACTGCCCCATCCCCAAAAATATGAACGTTAGTTGAGTGTATGGAATCTGCATTTATATTGTTTCAAGTTTTACTAAAATCTTTCCAGTTCCCCAAAGATTAGCAGAGTTCCCCTATCTTATTTTAGTGGCCCTACTCCCAGAGATTCTACTTTCTGAGTAGCTCTGGGATGGAGCCTTACATTTTCACAAGCTCCCAGGTTATGCTGATGCTGATGCTGCCTGTCTAAGAACCACATTTTGAGAACCACTGTCTTACATACTTCTTTTTTTAAATTTCTTTTATTAATTTTTACTGGAGTATAATTGCCTTACAATGTTGTGTTAGTTTCTTGCTGTACAGCAAAGTGAATCAGTCATACATATACATATATCCACTCTTCTTTAGATTTCCTTCCCATTTAGGTCACCACAGAGCACTGAGTAGAGTTCCCTGTGCTATACAGTAGGTTCTCATTAGTTATCCATTTTATATATAACAGTGTATATATGTCAGTCCCAGTCTCCCAATTCATCCCACCCCTCCTAACCCCCTTGGTAACCATACGTTTGTTCTCTACGTCTGTGACTCTATTTCTGCCTTGTAAATAAGTTCATCTCTACCATTTTTCTAGATTCCACATATAAGCGATATTATATGATATTTGTTTTTCTCTTTCTGACTCACTTCACTCTGTCTGCCACTCTCTAGGTCCATCCATGCCTCTACAAATGACCCAATTTTGTTCCTTTTTATGGCTGAGTAATGTTCCATTGTATATATGTACCACATCTTCTTTATCCATTCCTCTGATGACTGACATTTAGGTTGCTTCCATGTCTTGGCTATTGTAAATAATGCTGCAAGGAACATTGGGGTGTGTGCACCCTTTCGAATTAAGGTTTTCTCCAGATATATGCCTAGGAGTGGGATTCTGGGTCATACGGAAGCTCTAGTTTTAGCTTTTTAAGGAACCACCATACTGTTCTCCATAGTAACTGTACCAATTTACATTCCAGCCAACAGTATAGGAGGGTTCCCTTCTCTCCACACTCTCTCCAGAATTTATTGTTTGTAGATTTTTTGATGATGTCCATTCTGACTGGTGTGAGGTAATACCTCACTGTAGTTTTGATTTGCACTTCTCTAATAATTAGTGATGTTGAGCATCTTTTCATGTGTTTTTTGCCATCTGTATGTCTTCTTTGGAGAAACGTCTATTTAGGTCTTCTGCCCATTTTTTGATTGGGTTGTTTGTTTTTTTGATATTGAGCTACATGAGCTGTTTGTATATTTTGGAGATTAATCCCTTGTCAGTTGCTTCATTTGCAAATATTTTCTCCTATTCTGAGGGTTGTCTTTTCGTTTTGTTTATGGTTTCCTTTGCTGTGCAAAAGCTTTGACGTTTCATTAGGTCCCATTTGTTTATTTTTGTTTTTATTTTCTTACTCTAGGAGGTAGGTCAAAAAAGATCTTGCTGTGATTTATGTCATAGAGTGTTCTGCCTATATTTTCCTCTTAGAGTTTTACAGTATCCAGCCTTACATTTAGGTCTCTAATCCATTTTGAGTTTATTTTTGTGTATGGTGTTAAGAAGTGTTCTAATTTCATTTTTTACATGTAGCTGTCCAGTTTTCCCAGCACCATTTATTGAAGAGACTGTCTTTTCTCCACTGTATATTCTTGCCTCCTTTGTCATAGATTAGGTGGCCATAGGTGTGTGGGTTTATCTCTAGACTTTCTATCCTGTTCCGTTGATCTATATTCCTGTTTTTTGTGCCAGTACCATACTGTCTTGATTACTGTAGCTTTGTAGTATTGTCTGAAGTCACGGAGCCTGATTCCTCCAGCTCTATTTTTCTTTCTAAGATTGCTTTTGCTCTTCGGGGTCTTTTGTGTTTCCATACAAAGTGTAAAAATTTTTTTGTTCTAGTTCTGTGAAAAATGCCCTTGATAATTTGAAAGGGACTGCGTTGAATCTGTAGATTGCTTTGGGTAGTATAGTCATTTTCACAATACTGATTCTTCCAATCCAAGAACATGGTATATCTCTCCATATGTATCATCTTTGATTTCTTTCATCAGTGTTTTATAGTTTTATGAGTACAGGTCTTTTGCCTCCTTAGGTAGGTTTATTCCTAGGTATTGTATTCTTTTTGATGCAATGGTAAATGGGATTGTTTCCTTAATCTCTCTTTCTGATCTTTCACCGTTAGTGTATAGGAATGCAAGAGATTTCTGTGTATTAATTTTGTATCCTGCAGCTTTACCCAATTCATCGATGAGCTCTAATAGTTTTATGGTAGCATCTTTAGGATTTTCTATATATAGTATCATGTCATCTGCAAACAGTGACAGTTTTACTTCTTCTTTTTCAATTTGGATTCCTTTTATTTCTTCTCTGATTGCCATGGCTAGGACTTTCAAAACTACGTTGAATAATAGTGGCGAGAGTGGGCATCCTTGCCTTGTTCCTGATCTTAGAGGAAATGCTTTCAGCTTTTTTCACCATTGAGTATGATGTTCGCTGTGGGTTTGTTGTATATGGCTTTTATTATGTTGAGGTAGGTTCCCTTTAAGCACACTTTGTGGAGAGTTTTTATCATAAATGGGGTTGAACTTTGTCAAAAGCTTTTTCTGCATCTATTGAGATGATCATATGGTTTTTATTCTTCAGTTTCTTAATGTGATGTATCATGTTGATTGATTTGCATATATTGAAGAATCCTTGCATCCCTGGAATAAACACCACTTGATCAGGGTGTATGATCCTTTTAATGTGTTATTGGATTTGGTTTGCTAGTGTTTTGTTGGGGATTTTTGTGTCTATGTTCATCAGTGATATTGGCCTGTAGTTTTCTCTTTTTGTGGTATCTTTGTCTGGTTTTGGTATTAGGGTGATGGTGGTCAAATGAGCTTTAGAGTGTTCTTCCCTCTGTAATTTTTTGGAAGAGTATCAGAAAGGTAGGTGTTAACTTTTCTCTAAATGTTTGATAGAATTCGCCTGTGAAGCCATCTGGTTCTGGACTTTTGTTTGTTGGAAGATTTTTAATCACAGTTTCAATTTCAGTACTTGTGATTGGTCTGTTCATATTTTTTCCTGGTTCAGTCTTGGAAGGTTTTAGCTTTCTAAGAATTTGTCCGTTTCTTCTGGGCTGTCCATTTTATTGGCGTATAGTTGCTTGTAGTCGTCTCTTATGATCCTTTGTATCTCTGTTGTTACTTCTCCTTTTTCATTTCTAATTTTGTTGATTTGAATCCTCTCCCTCTTTTCCTTGATGAGTCTGGCTAAAGGTTTACCAATTTTGTTTACCTTCTCAAAGAACCAGCTTTTAGTTTCATTGATCTTTGCTATTGTTTTCTTTGTCTCTATTTCATTTATTTCTGCTCTGATCTTTATGATTTCTTTCCTTCTACTAACTTTGGGTTTTGTTTTGTCTTCTTTCTCTAGTTGCTTTAGATGTAATGAGAGGTTATTTGAGATTTTTCTTATTTCTTAAGGTAGAATTGTATTGCTGTAAACTTTCCTCTTAGAATTGCTTTGGCTGCATCCCATAAGTTTTGGATTGTCGTGTTTTCATTGTCATTTGTCTCTAGGTATTTTTTGATTTCCTCATTGATTTCTTCAGTGATCCATTGATTATTTGGTAACATATTTTTTAGCCTCCATATGTTTGTGTTTTATACAGTTTTTTTCCTGTAATTGGTTTCTAATCTCATAGTGTTGTGGTCAGAAAAGAAGCTTGATACTTCTAAATGCTTAAAGATAAGGGTTATCTTTGAAATCTGCCACTGCAACTTTCGTACAACTCTACATGTGTAAGTGTCCACCAAACAACACCCACTTATTTTTTTTGTTTTTCTGTACAAGACTTCAGGGCCAAGTTCCATTTGCTTTATTACCATGTCTTTAAGCTTTGGATATTCTTGTTAAATTTGTTTCACCCACTATGTCACTTGTCACCACAAAGACATTTGAAGAGAAAGGGGAACTAAAGTTTTGTTGTATATGCTTAGAGAGCCTGCTCAGACTCTGTATTTACTGTATATTGGAGAGGGAATTGATTCTCAAAGGGTCTCTTCTGACCCCATTCCCCATATCAGTTGGGCTAGGAATCAGGACCAGCTTGGAATCTACCTGAACTTTTCTTTTAGATAGTTAATATCTAAGATACAAGTTTAGTATCTTACATGTATATATTTTACATCCTCATATACATTTAATATTTAATATCTTTAAACTTGAGCATATAAAAGATGAGATGTCAAAAATATACGTTAATGTGATTGGTCCCTGGAGTAGGTGAGAGTATTCTATATCTGTCAGCCTCTTATTTTTGTCCATTTTAGTCATGTTACTCAAAATTTCCATTAACTCCTTCCAGTGTCTCTTTATTTCAGATATGCCACTTGGGACTGTTTCTTGTTATGTTTTTATGTTTATTTATCCCCAGTTTCACAGCAGTGGCATCTTTCTCTCTTTTTTTCTTTTCTTCAGTGACTCTAAAAGAGGTCCTATTTTTAAATGGCATCATCAAAAAACAGATAACATTATGCCCTACTTTATGCACACTACTAGGCTTTTAAATACCCTTTCCTGCATTAGTCTTTCTATAGAGCTTAGCATATTAAGTATGTGAAATCTGAAAATACCTTTTTTAATTACAACTTTTATAATTATTAACTTTTAAACTCTTTTATTTTTCTAAGGAAGTGGAGACAGACAATGAAGAAAACTTTATTGATCTCAGCCTTTTGAAGGCCCAGACCTATCGCTTGGTAAGTTACATGGGATACACACAGGACCAACAAGCAGTCAGTACACATATTCTGCTAGAAATTGAAACAAGTAGAAATCATTCTTGGCCATTGCTTTGTGTGTCATTTGAAAAGTAGCTCTCAAAGCTGTTTTTCTATATATACAATATTATAATTATAGCAAATATACAAATCAGAGGGGCAAGTGGGAAAGCCTTCTGTCCATACCATGGAATATCAACTCAGGGCTTCTCATGTAAACTGGAAATAATTGATTTGCCTTATGTTATTTTTTTATTATGGAAAAACATATATATATGTTATTTTTTTATTATGGAAAAACATATATATATGTTATTTTTTTATTATGGAAAAACATATATATATATGTTATGTATATATAATTCAAGTTATTTTCCATTATAATGGGCAGTATTGAATGGTCTTGATTATAGGAAATACTCAAATGGTAATTCTTTGAAATAAAATGGTTTATATTAAGACTGGTATATGGATAGGTAGTCATATGTTGCTTCAAGTCAGTTTTTGCTCTGTTTTAATTAGGAAATAAATCCAGTCTATAAAAGAGAACCCACTCAATGAGATATTTCAAAAGTACATTTGGGATTTTTCTGTTTTCCTATATGTATGTTATATTTCAATAAAGTGATACCTATTGCATGCTCAAAAAAGTACGTATGAAACACAGTCTTATTTGTTCTTTATTTAATTATTCTTATCTCAATTCTACCAACAAGTTTGGATCTAGTTTTGGGTTCCTGTCATGAAGACTTCCTTGGCCACCTCACCCCATGCTAATCTCTTCACTTATCATTCACTACCTTAGTATTGTTAGTCAGCATTAGTCAGTATTATTAATGATATGTGTGCGTTTTCTGCCCAACTTGAGATGTAATATAACATAACGCTGTGGCTAATTTGACTGAGTGTGTGAGTTGACTTTGAGACTTCCAGTACTTAACTAGCTGTCTGACCTTTGGCAGGTTTCCAACCTTCTTGTGCCTTATCTTCCTCAAATGTAAAATGAGGATAAAAATATTAGCTTTTATGTAGAGTTTTTAAAGATTAAAAGAGTTACTACATCTAAAGCATTTATAATGATGTCTGGCACATAGAAAGTACTTAAAAGGTGTTGGCAAAAACCAAAACCACACCTTCCCCCCACATTCCTTCTCTCAAATCTGACTTGTACAAGCTTCTTGCTAACACGGATAACTATCATTTTTTATATTCTCCATAGTATAACACAGAAGATTCTGAATAAATGCTTCTTAAATGAAAGAATGTATTTTTTGTTGCTCAATTGAAAATTATTTCAGAATAATGTGTTAACATTTAAATCCAAACAGATAAACTCCAGTTGTAACAATACATTTGCACATCACTTTGTAGTTTTCAAAGTACTTTAAAACACGTTTTTTAGTGACCTTGTAAGGCATTTGAGAAGATGTTATTTTCCTTTTACAGATACAAAAACTGAAATTTATCACCTTGGGACAGTTTGATCTTTTAAAAAGCTAATAAATTACAGTGGCTTAATTTGAACTCAGTTTCTCCAGACTCCCAATTCTATTTCTTTTTCTCCTTTACCTTAAAACAAGAGTTCAACAGGGTAGATTCCTATCTTAAGCAAGGACACTGTGGTGCTTGGTGTTCCTGTATGTGTTGAAGATGTGATGACAGAGTTCTAAAGTATGAAGAAAAAAGCATAAGTAGAGATGCATACACCGTTATTCTTAGAAAGAAGCTGATATTTGTACTCTTCATTCTTATGTTGATGATATAAATAGAGGCCGGTAAAGGCCACCTGTAATTCCCTCTGGGCTAAGTAGTTTGAGTATTAGGAAGGAGCAAAGTGATTTAACTTGCCTTTACCATTACTCTAAGTCCCTATTGGTCCTGATTTCAATTTTTCACTTCAATTAAGCTGTGTAAGGATGGGTTTTCCCCCTACGTATGACTTTATAATTATCTAGGTATTAGATCCTTTGGACAATGATTATATAACATATACCTTTTTGAACTAAGACTATGTATAGTTTCATTTTCACAAGAGGAAGAAGTCTGAACACCAGGTGTTTGTGGATGGTCAGCCATGAAGTACTAATGAGGCAGAAAACCCTTTCATATTTAAAAAAATCTGGCAAGTTTATGATGTTGCCCACTAAAGCCATCTGCCTGAGACAGCTGTATCTGACTACAGCTTGCGATGGCTCAGGCTGCTCTTTCCCCAAGACAGAATTGCACTATAGGTTAGTAACACAGATTTAAGATTTTGTGTTTCATGCAGCATGTGGGCTCACAATGCAGAAGAAATATTATTTTACTAAAGTTGATGTGATGAATTCTGCACTAGAGCAAGAATGATGGATACTATCTAGGAAATTGATGTACTGAATGTATACGTGACTGCCAGCCTAGCAATGTGCAGCT
The DNA here is from genome assembly GCF_937001465.1 of Orcinus orca. Taxonomy (NCBI): domain Eukaryota; kingdom Metazoa; phylum Chordata; class Mammalia; order Artiodactyla; family Delphinidae; genus Orcinus; species Orcinus orca. Next base: position 94,285,196 of record NC_064563.1, read on the forward strand.
TACAACAGTCCCCCTCTACCTGTGGTTTTGAAACAATAGATGTTTCTCCAGTCATTCTCTAATCCTCCCCATTTTATTGTTCTTCACAGACTTTGGCATTGTATTCATCTGATTTGTTTATTGTCTATCTCAACCAGTAGGATGCAAACTCATCTAGAGCAGAAGCTTTTTTAACTGCTTTTGTACCTGTGCCTGGTGTGTAGAAAGTGCTCAGTACTGAATAATGTTGAATGAATACACACGTGAATGAATGCTATTTTATATTTATAGCTTTATGAGAAAGTATAGTTTAATCTTCATAGAGAAAAGAACTCAGCAATAATTGGGTCCTCTTCTATGTACTGTGTAGGATAATACAGGGAGAAATCTACTTATATTCCTTTCTTTCATTAAATAAAGCAAAGTCTAGGCCCTGAAAAGTGTGCCCTTAAGTATCATGGTGACTCAAGAAGCTGGGTGTACATGAGCATTTTCCTGAGATTTGTGGTAAATGGAGCACAAGAAAAGGTAAATGAAAGAGACATATGTTGCAGATTGTGTTCTCTGGAAGTGGACACTGAGACAGAGTTTGGGATGCAAGATGTTCATGGTGAAAGGCCGGGGTGAGAAGTGTTGCCTGCTGGGCCGGTCGCTGGAGGCGGTCTGCCCTGGGAAGGACGCGGCCCCAGGTAAGGTGGCTCTGCAGGTGGGACAGAGCCTGAGGGAGCTGACAGCTGGAAGCCGGCTGCTGGCCACCTTGCCCGCAACTGAGCGCAAGTCCTTCCTTGAAGGGAGACCCTAGAGGTCTAGCTTCCTGACTCCCACTGCATAATTGAAGCCTGTAACCGCTAATTTGAAGAATTTGTGAAGAGATGCTGTGTGCCCATTGACTAAACTTTAAGATGTCTGCCTAATCAGACTGTAACGCAGCAGCAGTATTTCATGAGCACTGAAACCGGTGTTCTAAGAAAATGGCGCTTCCTATCAATCACGAACGCTTATAGTGATTGTTTGGCACTGGTTTGTTGGGAAGCAGGTGTTTTTCAGAATAGTTATTTACTTTGAGGTTTAAAAGTATTTTAAAGCCATTTTTGCTGTGATTTCTTCCTCCAATTCTGTTACCCCATTGTGGTTTGACCAATAATACAGGCATACCTCATCTTGTGGCGCTTCACTTTATTGTGCTTTGCAGATACTGCATTTTTTACAAATTGAAGGTTTGTGGCAACCCTGCATCAAGCAAGTCTACTGGTGCCATTTTTCCAACAGTATTTGCTCACTGTGTCTCTGTGTCACATTTTGATAATTCTCAAAATGTTTCAAATTGTTTTCAAATGTTTCAAAATGTTTGTCATTGTCGTTATATTTGTTACAGCAATTTGTGATCAGTGATCTTTAATGTTACTGCTGCAGCTTGCTAAGGGCTCAGATGATGGTTAACATTTTTAATGATAAAATATTTTAAATTAGCACATACCTTATGTTTTTAGACATAATGCTATTGCACACTTAATAGACTACAGTGTATTGTAAATACATCTTTTATATGCACTGGGAAACCAAAAAAATTGCGTGACTTGCTTCTTTATTGTGGTATTTACTTTATTGAGGTGGTCTGGAACCAAACCTGCAATATCTCTGAGGTATGCCTGTACTTTGCAAGATAATAACTTCTGCAATTAGTGAAGGATTGCTTAATTTTCCAGAGTTTGATTTGCAGGTTAGTTATTGAAATTTTGAATTTTTTCTTAGAAAGAAAAAAATATGGATGGATATTAGTCTTTGAAGCTAGCCCACAAAGTTCTACACTCTTTCTGTCCCTCTGATTTCTGAATGGTCTTGAAATCTGAAATTGAGCGGAAGCGTCCCTGAGAGTGGCCGTGGTGGGAGGGACACTGGTGTGGAATTAAAGCTCTGACAGTTGGGCAGAGCCTGTGAGGGTTAGGGGTGCGGTAGAATGTTCTGAGATGTGAGGGGTGGGAGCAGGGAAGGAAGGCTCTGGTGGCAAGGTGTTCGGCAGGTGTTCTGGGTCATTTCTGTTTCAAACTTGAGTATGCTGATTGGAAAGTACCTGTATGTTCATGGTAACTGTGCTGTAATTATGAGTGGTCTCTGTAGCTCCCCTCCATTCTGAAGCTCAGTAGAATCACAGCAGTAGTGTTCTGGCAGCATGATGCAGATGTGTCATTCTTCTCCCCCAGTGGAAAAAAAAAAGATGGGAGGGAAGCTGTGTGCTCTCTGAATTCTATTTTTAAATGCCCATCACTTCATTTCAAAACATTTTTTTCAAACATGCCATAGACACCATTCTTACTTGAGATGCTAAATTTGAGGTTTCAGAAACCAAATCCTGAGTTATACAGCATAAAACCAACTATCTCAAAAGGTTTAAACACAATTGGTTTCTAATTACTTAGCAAAAAATTCATTGTACCAAGAATGAGAGAATTTTTAGCTTAAAAAGCAGAAGCTGTAAGGAAGTAAAAATCTGGGCGTAGAATAAAAATCATCATTTCAGTTTTAGTTTAGGATGTCATTGTGGCAAGGCTGCAATATTGTGATCAAAAGGGGGAGAAGATGGATCTACTTCGATTAATATCTTAAATACTTTACATTTCCCTCATTTTACATATGATTTACACTTTACTCTTCAACAAAATGTCCTTTCTTAATACAGGAAAAAAATACCATTCTACAACACAACGTGCCCCATAGGAGGCCCCTGGTTCTGATTCCTGCTCGAGGAAAATGTTTTTTCTTCTCTTTTCCTGAAACATTTGGGTGTGAGTTCTCCTATCTGGGCTCTGACTGTGGGAAGTCTATCGTTGGTGTTTCACAGAAGAAACAATTAAAATGCCACATGTTCGAGTGTGATGGAACACATTGCTGAGTAAATGCTTTTATTTCTCTGGTAGCTAGCCCGTACCACCCCATCAGTTTTACATCTGGAGGTGAATAGGAAATGTAGGTTAGAGAAAAATGCTGTACTCCTCACTGCTCAGAGGAGGCTCAAACAGCAGTCCTTGCTGGGTGTAAAAGAGACTTTTACTTGATCTTTAGTGTAGCTTTTGAACGCACACTTGAAATAGGAAAGATCCTTATTTTCATTCGTGGTGTTATTGTGAGCCTAGAAAGAAGTAGGAAGCAAGGACTTTTCAAGGTCCCTTCTAGCTCTGAGTCCATACCTTCAAGGTCAATGCTACAGTGGAAAAGCAGCCTTAGATAAAATCCTGACCACATGTCACTAGCCATGTGGCCATACTGATTTATCCTCTCTGTAACTCAGCTTTCTTATCTGTAAGATGGGGACACAATTCAACCAAGGGTTATTTTAAGATTAATAGAACTTGTGCACCACACCTAGCATGGTGCTGGCCTAGAGTATACATTTGATGCATTTCTTATTTTGTATAATTTTTTACCTCTCCTAGAGACTGGAATTAGTTACAAACATTCTTAGGTGCTGTAGGAGAATAGAAAAAGCCCCAGTCTCTCAATACAAATAAATTTCTAGATCACCATGAGTATTTTTGAATAAAAAGCTTACATAGCATATAAGTTATCAAGAAGGTTGCATTTTGTTGTAAATTAGGAAGCTCTGGTGATAGCATGGCTTTATTTTCATAATCTGTCACGTGAATTATTATTGAAGTCCCACTGGACTCAATCTGCTGTCACGTAGGGTCTCCCCTGCGGAAATGACTAAGGGGAATTTAATGAAAAGTAATACAATGATTTTTTTTCCAGGAATCATTTGAAAGCCGTCCTTTTATAAACGGGTAGGTTGTATTTCCTAAATCAACACTAACAGCCTATATTTATTATGTAATTCAGTATATTAGATGCATACCCAGAATGTGTGCTTTTTTTCAGTCCTCCTCTGCAAACGTACAATCTTTAAATACACCCACCCCCACCCATCCCCCCAACAGTGTTAGTGCTTTGAATATCTGACTGATTCATTTTCATCCAGGACATCTAGTTAGTTACTAAGACCTCTGGATGCTGCCTTTGAAATCTCTCTCATCTTCATCTCCCCACCTCCCTTTTCCAAAATAGTTTTCATCTCGCTCCTCAGTCTTACTTACCAAAACGTGACTTTAGTCAGATCATTCTGAATTCAGTAACTTTTGATGGCTTTTCGTTGCCTTCAGGACAGTTTATACAGATTATAAAGCAATACATTTTTGGTCTGGCTTTCAAAACCCTTAGCAATTTGACAACTGTCCACATAGCCAACTTTATTTTCTTTCACTGGAATAACTTTTCCAGGTTAAGTTAAAGAGGACCTCTCGTAGGTTTTGAAACACCTCAGGAGTATATCTGCTCTCATCCTATCCTCTCTTCCTTTGTCTCTTACCCAAAATGCCTTCCCATCATCTCTCTACCTGACTCTTCAATGTTCAAGGTTCAGCTCAAATTCTGCCTTCTTAGTGATACCTTCCCTTCTAACCCAGCCCCATTTAATCCTATGATCCACAAATGTACAACCCACAAATCTTCATAAAACACAACTAGCATGTTCTTTTATGAGGATTTTTTATCATTTTATTCACTGTCCCTGGAGTAGCACAGTACCTGGTATACAGTAGGTACTAAATAAAGTTTGGTGGGCTAAGTTATTTTACCTTGTTTGTAACTTTACTTTGCCTCCCCTCTGGCTTAAAGGACAAAATTCACATTCCTCAGCCTGTCCTCTAAGGTCTTTCACAATATATTCAATATTTTTTGCTCCCCAGTATTCACCTTTTTAAGCCCCTCGTCTCTCTTCTCGTGTGATCTTCACAAGCTGTGTTCATTCAATATTTCATATTTTGGCTTATGATGCCTTCCTGGCTATATAAACCCTTGGCTTGCCTTTTCACATCCCAAACTTCCTTGTAAAGTTAAACTTAAATCTCACCATCGCCATTAAAACGCACTTCTCTCTCTTATTCCAACTCCTGAAGCATTTACCACCTGTACCAGCTAGTTTTTGGAAGTTAATCAAACATATATTTTTACTTGTTTTTATTGAAAAAAACTTTATTGTTTTTAAAAGGGAAGTATATTCATTGGTTTTTTTTTTTTAATGAAAGCACAAAAGAGTACAAAGAAAAAATTTCTTCAAATCTCAGCTCCCGGATATAAACATTATATCCCTTTATGCATAATTGCCCTGAGGTCATGTAAGATGCTAACATTTAATGAATCTGGATGAAAGGTATATGGGAATTCTTTGTGCTACTTGTGTAATTTTTTGTGTAAGTCTGAAAAAAATTATACTGACACAAAAATAGATTAATGAAGTAGTGCAGAGTTCATAAAATAATCCACATATACAGTTATATTAGTATATGAAGCAATGCAAATCAATCAGGAAAACTATTCAATTAAATGGTGATAGGATAACAGGCTATTCATTTGGAGAAAAAAGATGGACTCCTCCCTCATATCTTACACCCAAATAAACCTCACATGGATCAACAAATTAAAAAATGATGAGGCACAAGAATATGAGTGGCAAGTGTAATATTCATGGGCTGAAATAGGCATGATAAAGCATGGCAAGGAAACTAAAAACCATAAAGGAAAAATACTAATAAATCTGAACGCATAAAAATTAAAACCTTATATATGGAGGGGTGGGGAACACCATAAAGTTAAAAAACAAGTAATAAACTGGGCGGATATAGTTGTTACCTATATGACAAAGGATTGATAGGCGTACAGTAAGGTGTTTCAGAGCTTGTGCTCTAGGGTAACATTGCCTGGGCCCTGCCACTTACTAATGATGTGACATTGGGAAAATTACCTAACTGCTCTCTACCTCATTTTTCTCATTCGAAAAAAATAGGAATAAGTCTCCTTTGATTCATGGTGTTATTACTGGGCACTTAACCCATATGTAAAGGTATCTAGTACCAAGCGTGGCATGTAATAATGATAATTATAGCTGCTAACATATATTGAGGGCTTACTACGTACCAAGTATTGTGAAAGCCTTTCAAATACATCATTTAATTTAATCACCATATCAACCCTTCCAATGAGGAGAGGTTACTATTATTATTCCTATTTTACAGATGGGAACCCTGAGGTTTAATGACAGCTAGTAAGTGATGAAGGGGGGGTTTGACCAGAGATGGCATTCCTGATTTCATCCACTTAACATTTACATCATGCTGTGGTGATTCTCAAGACAGCTTAGTTCCCTTTTCCCTGAGTCCTGGGAATATTTACTCTTGACAGTTAAGTGGACTTTCATGTTCCTCTCAGTAAGTATATGAATCGAGTTCTTCAGATGTATTTGAGCACTGATATATCCATGTGGTTACAATCTCAAAAGAAACCTTATAGAAATTTGTTCCATTAAAAAGTTAGACTTATTTCACCCTCTACAACAGCAGTCCCCAGCCTTTTTGGCACTAGGGACCGGTTTCATGGAAGACAATTTTTCCACAGACCGGGAGCGGGGGTGGGATGGCTTCGGGATGATTCAAGTGCGTTACATTTATTGTGCACTTTATTTCTCTTATTATCACATTGTAATATGTAATGAAATAATTATACAACTCACCATAATGCAGAATCAGTGGGAGCCCTGAGCTTGTTTTCCTGCAACTGGATGGTCCCATCTGGGGGTGATGGGAGACAGTGACACCCGAGGTGTGTTGCTTATGTCCAGTTTACTCCGTGATCTCGTTTTGGTTGCTGTCACTGCAGAAAACCCTGCTTCACAAAGATAGGGTGTTGGAAACGGAAGCAGGCTTTTCAGTGCTTTTGTGGCAATCTCAGGATACTCCGCCTTGACTTTAATCCAGAATGTATGGAGATTTGAAGTTGTCTCAAACAAACTTTTAAGGCCACCGTCATTTGCGATCTCAAGCAGTTGATCCTCTTCTAGCACGGACAAAGTCAATTGCCACTCACTGGTAGGATTTTGATATGAGTTTGCAAGCAATTGATTTATTATAGTCCCTGTGCAGTCAAACCTCTCTGCTAATGATAATCTGTATTTGCAGCCGCTCCCCAGCGCTAGCATCACAGCCTCAGCTCCACCTCAGATCATCAGGCATTAGATTCTCATAAGGAGTGTGCAACCTAGATCCCTCACATGCGCAGTTCACGGTAGGGTTCACGGTCCTATGAGAATCTAGTGCTGCCGATGATCTGACAGGAGGCGGAGCTCAGGTGGTAATGCGAGCAATGAGGAGTGGCTGTAAATACAGATGAAGCTTCACTCACTCACCAGCTGCTCACCTCCTGCTGTGCTGCCTGGTTCCTAACAGGCCACAAATACAGGTGTGCGGCCCGGGGGTTGGGGACCCCTTCTCTTGATATTGACCAAGTATGGTATTTGAGCACTGGTATATCTATGTGGTTGCCATCTCGAAGGAAAGAAGCCTTTTAGAAATTCATGCCATAAAAAGTTAGACTTATTTTGCATACTCTGCAACACCAAGTATAATGTCTACATTAGTTCCTCCAGACACACTTCCAGGGATACTTTCTTTTGGTTTTATTTTGAGAAAATAAAAAGTCAGAGATGGTTTTATCTTAGCACTTAGTGTACCAATGTAGCTAAAGTAGTTAAAGTAGTAGCAAAGGTAGTTTGATGTATTAAATAGAAATAATATAGGAGGTTAAATTGTCATTGAAAAATAATTTCATATTTCCTATTGGAAAATTAAATTTATTTTGTGTTAATTTGGGGAGCTTTCTTTTTACCTTTTTTGATTTGTTGGAGCATAATTTATTCGTCTTGGTTCACATTATAACTTAGAATAAAATTTCTTTTGATAGTCTTAAAATTGAACTTAAGAAAACCTTTTATGAACTTCATATATTTAAAGATAGAGGCTACCATCTATCTATTTCTTTTGATAGATTAGCCGGGGTTTAATTCGGTTATTCAGAACAAATCTGAAGATACTTTTTTTATGGTATTAAACATTTTTTTTCTTCATAGTAATATAGTGTTAAATTATGTAAAACCTAATTTGGAAAGAAAATAATGAACCAAAATCACAATTTGTGCTTCTTTAATCATGAAGAAGAATTGGCTTATAGGGACATGAAAGGTTTTAACTCTGCCTTAAGTATAGTTTGTTAAAATCGTTGGATTTTGATGAACACTCTTGATTGAAATAACTTATCCCTCTATCTAGCTTTATTGATAGATTGTAAGGAAACAGGGACACTAGATATCCTTAGGAGAAACCCTGTTTAATTCATAGTAAGACCGTATATACTATGTTAGCCTTTTGGCCACCTATCATATCTTGAAAAAACAGCAGATGAGGAAAAATGCAAAAAAGGCCTCTGAGGAACCAAAATAAGTATAAACACTTCCATTTAAAAATATTCTATGAAGAGACCTAACCTCACTGCCCCCTGTCCCTGAGTGCCCACTTTTTTCCCCTGTATTCTGACTTTGCCTACGTTCTAACAAGCTTGGTTATTAGGTTTCTAAACCCACAGCAGCCTAGGAGGAGGAAGGGGTACTACAGGCAAGCAGGGAGACAGCCGCAGGTGATCACTGGCATCTTGATAACAGGAAGCTACAGGAACAGTATACAGGCAGAATGTGAGCAACTTTAGTTATCTGGGATCATTTAGTGTGGGATCAGTCGTATCCAGATTTCTCCGCCCTGAGGGCATCATTGTATTATGGAATAGTACATACAATACGAGACATCAGAAAGATGTAAGGGACTTCCCTGGTGGTCCAGTGGTTAAGACTCCATACTCCCAATGCAAGGGGCCTGGGTTTGATCCCCGGTCAGGGAACTAGATCCCGCATGCCGCAACTAAGAGCCCGCACACAGCAACGAAGATCCTGCATGCCGCAACTAAGACCCGCTGCAGCCAAATAAACAAATATTTTTTAAAAATTACAGCCAGTAGGGCTTCCCTGGTGGCGCAGTGGTTGGGAGTCCGCCTGCCAGTGCAGGGGACGCGGGTTCATGCCCCGGTCCGGGAGGATCCCACATGTCGCGGAGCAGCTGGGCCCGTGAGCCATGGCTTCTGGGCCTGTGCGTCCGGGGCCTGTGCTCCGCGATGTGAGAGGCCGCAACAGTGAGAGGCCCGCGTACCACAAAAAAAAAAAAAAAAAAATTACAGCCAGTAAATGTCAGCATTTACCAGTATCCAGAATCCAGTCTGACAGTGGTGTCTGATCTTCCTAAGAGGTAGGGATTTTGGCTTGGTAATTGTAGACGTAAGCACCTCCACTTATTCTCGTTTCATTACTAGTTCGGTGTTGGGATCTTCTAACTCTCCCTTCATCTCCCGTTTTCACCTGGAAGTCTGTGAATCCAGCTTCTGTCCAGGCCCTTACGATCTAGGTCCTCCCAGCAGGCTCCCATCTGAACTTGTGATCTCTCTGTAATGTCTGACATGGGGACTCCATTCCCAAGGAAATGTCTTCTCATTTCCTTGCCTGAGCCTTGAGCTTCACTCTTGGGTCTGCCCATGCAGGCATATATGTTCCCTTTACCAGACGAGGTCTCAGTCAGTGATCAAGGGATGTAGGGTGGCCATAATTAGTCAAGTTTTAGAAATACTGCCTTACGCTATTCCCAGCTTTCTTCTTTATTCCCAATGGGGGGATGTCTTAACCAGAGCCAACTGCCCAATCTGGCTTGGACCCTTGGGATCAAAAAGATCCTGTAGTACCAGGCTTTTGTTGTTATGGACCTAGCAGAGTTGAAATGAGTGGAGTTAACTCTTGCTGACATCAGGAAGTCATAGTCAACATTTCTCTGGCCAGTAACCTGATTAGTCCCTGTTCTCTTACCGGGTTTTCCAGTAATGTGTGTGCAGTACCCATTAGGAATAGTTTCTCCCCAAAGAGATAGTTTTAAGTTCTTTGTTTTAAGATGGCAACTCAACAGGTATACCAAAAACATGACCAGTGCTTCCACTGTATATCACCTGTAACAGTTTTCTGTATTAATACTTAATAGGTCCGTCTCTCTCTGTTAATACATTACTCCCCCTACTGGTAGCCGTGGCCTACCTGTAGCCCCCAGAGTTAAGTAAGAGGTTTTGCACTTTGAAAATGTATCAGGTTTTGTAGTCATACTTAGCCTAGTTGACCAGAACAGCTTTGCAGCACTATGCACGCTATCCAATGCGAAGGGCTTTATATATCCTCACATGATCTCCCTTACTGAAATGCAGGGCCTTCTCTTATTACACCCCTATCTTCATAAGACCAACCACAACCAACTACGTATATTTATGTGTGTGTGTGTGTGTGTGTGTGTGTGTGTGTGTGTGTGTGTATAAATACACACACAGAGAACACAGTATTTCTTCAGATGCTTAACTATCCCATTAATATTACCTGGGAAAAGGGGAGACTACTTTCTGGAACAGGATTCTGAGCAGGCAAGTAACATTGCATTTTGGGGAGGGGTTGTATTTCAGGTTCATTTTATTTTTTAAAAAAATTAATTTTATTTATTTTTGGCTGCGTTGGGTCTTCTTTGCTGCGCGAGGGCTTTCTCTAGTTGCAGCAAGGAGGGGCTGCTCTTCGTTGTGGTACGCGGGCTTCTCATTGCGGTGTCTTCTCTTGTTGCGGAGCACGGGCTCTAGGCGTGTGGGCTTCAGTAGTTGTGGCACGCGGGCTCAGTAGTTGTGGCTCGCAGGCTATAGAGCGCAGGCTCAGTAGTTGTGCCACACGGGCTTAGTTGCTCTAGGGCATGTGGGATCTTCCCGGACCAGGGCTCCAACCCCTGTCCCCTGCATTGGCAGGCGGATTCTTAACCACTGCACCACCAGGGAAGTCCCTCAGGTTCATTTTAGAAACAAACTTCTCAGGACTAAGGTGATGGTGACATGGTTCAGATCAAATGTCTTGGTGGCAAGCTGGGGAAAATCATAGGAGAAGATCCCAGGCCTGTTGTCTGTCAGCTTGGCAATGATGTTTGAGCATTGACCTGGTTGTGAGGAAATAATGATATCGTCATCCTGTCCTTTATCTGGTCCAAAAGTAGAGTGCAGAGAGCTCCATACAGAGCTCTTGATATAAGGCTGTGCAAGGCAGATGGCCCTCACATCAAGTGTCTTGAGTGGTGGATGACCTGTGAAAGCAAGTTCCTTGACAAATTTTTTAGTGACCGTGTGGACAGTAATTAGCTTGGAAGGATGCTGTGGGAGAAGACACCACAAATATAAAGTATATTTGAATTGCCTCTCAATCAAAAGAAGAAATAGAAGTGACCAAATAAAAATATTTGGAGCCTATGAAATTAAATTTCACTGAAAAAGAAATAAAAATGATCATTTTACATATGAAGAGGCACCCAACCTCAATGATGGTATGGGGAAAATAAATTACAATGCCAGTATAATAGTTTTTATTTCCATTATATTGAAAACTGAAAGTGCCTTTGTAGCATCTCTTGTCATCCTCAGTGGAAACAAGCCCTTTGATGTACTCTTACAGGGAGTATACATGACTAACATCCCTTTTGAGGCAGTTTGTCTCCCCTTTTGCTTCTTCAGGATCTGGGCTTTAGGGGTTCTGTGGGGCTGATGTTTGTGTGATGACTTTTGGTATTTCCTGTGTTCTTGGGCCTCTGGTCAGTCTCCTTCGGGCACTGATAATTTGATTTCCTGGCCCGCGGTCCCCAGGAAGGTCACGGCTTCGGCCGGAGGGGCCCCTCCAGAGCTGGCGGCGCTGCAGCCGTGGGCGGGAGCGGGGTTGGGAGTCGCTCCACCCTCCCATTGGGCTCTGGGGCGGCTCAGCAGCAGTGGAGGGAAGAGATCCTGAGCCAGGAGTTAGAGCTCCGCATAAACGCGGGCTCCATTCTGGGCGGCGGGGTTGGGGGGTGGGGCCCCTCTGCCCTTAGTCATTCCGGGAGGGAGGTAGGGAGGCAGGGGCTCCCGGGGAGGGAGCAGTACGGAGCGCCAACCTTCCATGTTCGATCCTTGAACTGACCCTGGGTAGTATGCCTCAAGGTTACGTTAGGGGATGCCTTGGACTGTTATCTTCAGCTCTCCCTTTGGCAGTCTTAGGGTCAGTTCTCATCAGTTTCTTTTTCTTAGGACCAATTATTACCCCCACTAACTAGCCACAGACTCTTCCTAATAGGCTGTAAACTCTTTGCAGGCAGGGATTAAATCCTTCTATCTCTCCATACCAAGCACAGTGCCTGGATTCTTACCTTGAATGTTGTAGGAGCTTAACAAATGGCTTATTGGTAAATTAATTAATTATAAATGAGACTTCGGGATAACCTGTGTCTTATTGAGCTTCTAATTGTTTCTTCAGCAGCATTAACTGGAAAATGCAGTTTCCCAGGAGCCATGCTTTATCTTCGTTAATGTTGTTTCAGAGAGGAACTTTGTCATGATGATGTAAAATTTTGATTAAATGGAAACAGCAGTTTATTTCTCTTTAACTAATAGCTCCACATAAAATACCATTTGTTATTAGAGAAACAATCAGAAAGGAAAGGTTTTCTCAAAGTATTATAACCAAGGTGTGGTTAAAATGATTTATACTTCATATGTAGGGCTTGCTCAGTTAATGTATCCACTTATTAGGCATTAGGAAATTCTGAGTGAGGAACAAGGTTATGAAATAGATGTGCAAAGATGGAAGTAGAAAGGGACTGTATAGTTTGAATAAGTTAATGCTGTTCTACCAAGCCTAATGTTCTCTTTTTTTGCCCTTTCTTCATTTAGTAACTAGGCCATTTCCCCCAGTATATTAACTATAGCCTAGGAATGAGTGAAAATTTTTGAGCTGCTACATTAAATCATTTCAGGACATTGGGAGCAGGAATTAGCAAATTATTGCCTGAAGGAACCAAATAATAAGCTAAGAAGGGTAAATGTAACTTACTGAAGTGCCCAATATAAAACCAAACAGTATTATAGCTTATGCACAGGGCTGTCTTGATGTGGTGTTTGATCTCCATGTACTCTACTGTCCGATTCAAACAGAGCCAATACTAACCATTTGCCTTCGTGAAAATTAGAAAAATGTGCCCTTCCTTGAGTCAAAATTTTAAGTATGTTATGCACAGCTTGAACAATCCGATGTTCAGGCCTGAAGAAGGTGGGAATGTGGATGGGTACCCTCTCTGGCTTTGTTTGGTGATTTTGGACTCCACCCTCCTGTAAGGAAGGGAAGAAGGGGGGATGGGATGGAGGGGATGATGGGGTTGGGGAAGAGTGGCTCAAGGATTTAATCAGTAGCACTAGTTTCAATTCACCCAAACAGTGGTTCTGTAAGTCAAACTTATTTTTAAATCAGTGACCAGAACACCTGCGTTCTATTAGGAATCATACAGAACTGCTGCTTAAAAGGACGTGCCCCTTTTCGACTCAGTCTGGCTCTGTGCGATTGGGATGTGGGGCTCATAACCCTGGAAGGAGCAAGCCTGTGTATATATCACACACACGCTCCAAATGTCAGTGCTCACATCCCACTGGTAGTGTGTACATCCTCCCACCCCCACTGTCATCCTCATAAGTCTACCCGGTTTTTTATAGAAAATGAGCCAGTCAGAATTGGGCCTCCTAGAGCCAGGGATGGATAGTGGGATGTGCCAGTGAGTGTGCAAGTATATGAACATTAATGAATGTCAGTGTGGAGTTTCATGACTGAGAATTTTCCCTGTGGCTTTAGGTTTCCACTGGGAGACCCAGTATCTCTTCTCATGCCATCACATACATTCTTATATAACTTCACACATGTCTGCTTTGTGAATACTGCCACCCGTCCCCAGCTATGATGCTATTGTGCTACCTTGGATTCAGTTTATATAGGTCTATAGCATTATATTAGGTGCTCAAAATAATACAATGTTTCTATATTTAAATGAGCACTTTAATGCTTAAAATAGAATCTTGGACATTTTTCATTTGGAGTTTCCACATTTTACTTTTCTTAAATTAATGCTTGTATTTTTTATACTAACTGAATAAATTCAGACCACATATTGTGAAATGTAAAAGCATATATTAGTTACCCATTCTCTAATTGCGTGGTTAGAACTGTATAGCCCCCTGAATTTCTGAACAGAAAGCAATATGTGCTCCTTTTAAGGCTGAGTCTGTTTAGAACTTGCTAATATGAGCTGGGAGGTAGGAGAGAGAGAGAGGTTTTTTCACATCAGCAGTGACCTAGAGACTCAGTCGGGAGTCAGTTCAAAGCCCCTGAAGACCTCAAGCTCCCCCCAAAATTAAATCCCAATATAAGGTTATTCTTGTGCTTAGTGTTATACTGGACAAGAAACATCTTTTAGTGACATAAATTCACAATGAGAATGTAATTTCACCATGAGGTTGTTTATATAGTCTTTTATTTTTAAATGTTGTATTATGGGAAATTGCAAACATATACAGAATTAGAATGAGATAATGAACCCTTATGCAACAGTACCTTGTTTAACAGTTAACCTTTGGTTGATTGTGTTTCCTCTAAAGCCCCTCCCTCCTTTTCTCTTCACCCCATAGTATTTTAAAGTAAATTTCAGACATTATGTAAATTCACCTGTCAATATTTCAACATTTATCTCTGATTTATAAAGCCTTTTTTTAACGTATCCATCATGCCATTGTCATATCTATAAAATTAATAATAATTCCTTAATATCATCTAATACTCTTCGTATTCAAATTTCCCTAATTGTCTCAAAAACATCTTTTTACAGATTGTTTAAGTTAGAATCCATGTAAGGTTTATACATTGTATTTGGCTGTTTGTATCTCTCAGGTTTCTTTTTTTCTATATTAATAATTTTATATTTTTCTTACTTTTTAAATAATTTTTCAAGGGAGCATAAAAGGAAAAATACTACCAAAATTAATGCATTAAACTTTATCTTTAAATCATTAATTTTTACGTTCTTTATGTTTTCAGATCCATACATACTTAATGCCGATATGTGGAGGGCTGAGAAAATGGAAAAAAAAAATTTTCCTTTTCTGATTCAAAAACAGGACTGAATTGAGCTTATTACTCAACAGCAGAAAACAAATGCAAGAAAGTCGACCTCTACCCTATTTGAGTTCAAATAGGTCTGCATTAAATCACATTTTTAAGCTATATTATGGTTTGACCTAACCAAAATATCATCTTATAAATACAAAATTTGTAAACAATGTGCCCTTTACTTCTGGGATCTTATCTTTTTTGTCTTTCAGATTTTGGGTTTGTATTTCAGTACAGTGAATTCAAACTAAGGCAATGTTTTGTTACCAAACATGTGAGTGTTTGCATCTTTTCTACCATTACCAATTAACATACCTAAATGGCTTGTTCATTTGACAGTATTCCCATTGAGTTCACTCTGATATCTCAAAAAAATTATTCTTTGTAAAAATAGTTAAATCACATATTTGCTTCTTTTATAAATACTAACTTTTCTATTCTACCAGGTTGGTGCATCATTTTCTTTCAACATGGATAAGAGGACAGAAAAAAATTTCTTCTGCCGCTGTAATTTTAATACTACCATGCTTGATATAAATTGTGCAGTGCTGCTAAAATGCCTCAAAATTTTACCATTTCTTTTTATAAACTCTCAATCCTGTGATATCTTTCCTTTCTTAGGATATGAACGAGTCTGCCAAACAAGAAGATATTTTGGAATCCACAACAGATGCTGCGGAATGGAATCTAGAAGTGGAACGTGTACTACCACAACTGAAAGTCACGATCAGGACTGACAATAAGGTATAGAAGAGAGAACACATTTTGTTCAGATAGATTTTTATAAGGCCATTTCAGGGTCAAGGGTACTCCCAGTTACAAAAGGGATTTAAGAAGGGATTCAGTTTCCAATGTTTTATTTTAATAGAGATTTAATAAATTGTTGTTGAATGAATAAATAATGTAATATGGCCCACAAAGCAAGGAGTGTATCTTTAAAATGATTTGGAACACATCACATTTCCCTAGGATTAAGGCGTATTTTCTCAATACATTTTGATATATTTTCTTGGCAATCATATTTTGTTTAGGTGAATAGTGAATGAAATTGGAATTCTGTGACTGTATACTAACTGAGTAGAGTTAAAAAATGGTTTAGAACTCTGCTGGTTGACAAAACAGAAGACATCCTGGAAGCTACCTTACATAATCTACTCAGTACACTGATTAAAAGTTTAATATTAAGAACATAATCAAGAAATCATATGCAATAAAGATTTGGGGATTAGGCCAGATGAACTGGCCCATTTAATCAAGTTTCTGCTTACTTTTTTCCTACAATTTATGAGTAAGAACTTCAGAACAAGCTAATAGGTGACTAGACAATACTACTCTTATTAGTATTATAATAATCTCTATAAAAGGGGCTAGAGAGACATCTAGGTAAAAAAAATTCAAGGATTTTTATCCTTGGAGGCTAGAGACAAGCCCCAGAATTATGGAACAAGGTTCTAGGGAAACTTGTCACTCTACAAATGTGGTTGTATGTCTGCTCCCCAAAGTAGCAGCTATACAAAGATTGCTGTTTTCAGTGCCTTGGAAGCTAATTCATACTTCAATTGCCTGGATTTGGGCATGTAGAACTGTATCCTAGAGAAGCTAAGAAGTAGCCTAGACTCCTAGGGCAGTCCTAAAATAAGATAAGGACAACAGAGGTCTTCCTGGACTGTGAACAGCTGTGGAACAAGCTTTATCTGGAGTAAGTGGGCAAATCCTACAGCCTGTTTACAATATATTTACCCAATCATTATGGAGGACAGCTATTATTTGAATACATTGGGGGTAAATTCTCTGTTTATGTATCTCTCATATGTAAATACATATTAATAAGAATTTCTTTCCTGATTTGATCTCTGCTGGAAGTCATAATTTTCAAAAATGGAATTTTTTTGTGAAAATGTAACTTCTGATTCTTTAGTTTTGTCAGAACAAATTTTCTTCATACAATTAAACATCACTATTATTGTGACTGTAGTTAGAACAACATGTTAAAATAATTGTGTAGTTGGGAACTCTCAAGTACATCTTAGTCCCGTGAGGAAGCAAGTTTAATTTGTTTACTTTCAAGATAAGTAAACTCTTGAAATCAAACATCTCACTTAAAATCTAATAGGATCACACGAGTGTGTGTTTTTTTTTAAGAACTGTCATTGATCTCCACATAGTAGAAGTAACTGAATAAAGAAAGAGAGAATATAAATGTAACTGCTAACCTATACAGTTTTATAAACCAATACTGCAGTAGTCAAAATCCTGGATTCTTAAAGAATCAATGTTCTCCTGATTTGGGGAAGAATTAACTAATTCGGAGTTGGACTCTTAGTCTCATGCCATTCATTACCAGCCTTGACCTTATGAGGATATACTGTGTCATTAATTATACAGTCCGTGTTACAGGCAACATTCGAAAATGTCAGATAAAGTTTTGGGGGGGGGTATTTTTTCGAATATGTGAATGTCATTTTGAGTTTAGATTTTTGTGGTAAAAATACTGACATAGAGTCCTATTTGATTGCTTTTTCAGAATTCTTCTCTAGATAATTTGGTCCTTGTGTCCAGTGTTTCGTAAACCCTTCTTTCTCCTAAGTATTTCAGCTGTAGCAAATGGGAATTACAGCTTTAGGGTCAATTCTTTATTCAGCTTACTTAAGAAAAATAAAATTATACATTGATTTGAGAAAATAAGGGGCTAATGAATAGAGAAATGTTTTTCATGTCTCAGAAATAAAGTAATCTGGTTATACATGTGGTTTCTCACGGACTCATTATCCTCCTTAATCAGGAAGTGTTGACACCAGAATCATGGTTGATCCCATTCTTCCTCAACTCCTAACTCTACCAAAACCAAACCCTCTCCTTTACTTTTTGACAAAACAATAACCTCTTACTCACTGCAGGCCATTTAGGACCTTTCAAGATTTCAACTTCATGTTTGAGGGGGAAGAAAAGGAATTAATTACTTTCAGATCAATGTGTTTTACTGATCACTGTTACATTAATTTTTAAGTAGCATAGAGATGTAGGAGATAAGTAATATAGGGTCAGCACTATTTAAAACAATGATAAATTTCTTTAAAATTACCTTGTGTTAGAAGTAAAAAAAGTCCCATATTTATTTGGCACCAGATCAAATGTTTTGCTTTTTTTTCCTCACAGGTTCATTTTAGTCCTTGTATGCTTCCCAGCAGTGTATTATATTAAAAAAGTAAATCTTCTTTTCCGTTCTTTTTGCATATTATAGTCTGTATGCTTGATGACATCCTGTCATACACCAGTATTTTCTTTTGTATACTCTTCATAATGTAATCAGGTTTTTATTGCTAGGCTAGCTTATTCTTGTTTCTGGCACTACTTGTTACTATTACCAGTTCTCAAAGAATGCAAATAAATTTTAATATTAGCTTAAACAAATTACAACTGGGAAAATAAGTATGTTGCCAAAACTACAAATAATACATTCCACAACTGAAGATAAAGGATTTTTGTCATATGCTGGCTTGAATGGACTGTATTAGCAGTTCCCTTTTTAGAGCTGGGTATAGAGAATGCTCCTGGTGATTACTTCTAGAGTAGCTATATACCCATCTCAGATCTGCCTCAATTTGGAATAATGTATCTGAAGACAGTCAGAAGTTTTGCCAAGAGAGTTGATAAATTCAGCCAAATCCTGGGTCATTAACCAGATCATTAGCCAACCCTAGTTAAGGCCTCAGTTCTGACCAAGTAAGGCTCAGGCATCAATTCCTTAGAAGGGCAGTCTGAGGACACCTAAACTAGAGTGGACGTCGGTGCCACCTAATAAAATCGTCTACGAGTATAATACATCCTGGACTTTTTGTTGTTTCCTTTCTTTTTTTTTTACTCTTTATTTCTCTAACTCTTTCCTTTTCTGATTTTTTTAATCTTTTTTTTTATTGTTCTTTATTAGACCCCATAGTAGTGCCCACAAGTGTTATATAACTACGCTGGTGGAATTTAAAACTAAGAGCAAACATCTGTGATTATACTCACTAGACTTAAATCTGTAACTGGTCAAGAATTATCCTAATCTCTGAGTCTTTTTAAAACACAATTTTGTTGTTAATTATAAAAATAATACAGAAGTAATATTTCAAGGGGAGAGGAGGCAGGTAGTGTACTGTGAATTAGAAGCTAGGGATTACACATTTAGTCCCACCATCAAATCCTGATTTATTGACCCAGAGTTTCAGAAACTTAGTAGAACTTTGGTAGCTATAAAGACCCAGAGAGGATGGAGCCTATCTCACACACCTTCCCTTGACACCCAAAATTCATATTTCTACCACTTACTAGCTGTGTGATCTAGGGCAAGCTACTATAGCTCTCTGTTCCTCCTTTCCTCATCTGTAAAATGGGACTAATTATATTCCTTACCTCATGGAGGAGTTGTAAAGAAACAAGAACAGTGTCTGACACATAGTTACTGCCTAATAAATGTTAATTATTGTTATGTTACAATATTGTTTTGTAATATTATTGTATTCTATGATAGCTCTCTTAGGTTTGTATCTGTATCGGTATTCAGGAAGAATTTACAAAATTCCTGCCCTAATGCTTCCATCACTTAAGGGAATATTGATAACAATCAGCCTTATATTTTTACCTAGGGTGTAATTGGATTCATATAAGTATCACTTTGGTAAATCTTTCTAATTTTTTCCTTAGTAAAGGTATATATGATATGATGAAAATAATAATAATAAATGATATTTACTAAGTGTTTGCATTGTGCCAAGTGCTATTCTTAGCACTACGTACATTGACTCATTTAATCCTTTCCACTGCCCTATGATATGCAGGTACCTTTTACTACAGATGAGGAAACTGAAACACAGAAAAGTTATTTGCCTCTGCCTAGTTAGTGACAGATATGATATTTGAACCTCCAACCCAGGCTCTTACCTATTCAATTAGTGACAATATAGCATACTGGTGAAAAGCACAAATTCTAAACTCAGGACACTTGAGTACTCATCTTGAGTCTAACACTTATTAGCGGTTGGAACCTGTGGGTAGGTTATGCAACCACTCTGTGCCTCAGTTTCCTCATCTGTAAAATGGAATTCATTATAAAGCTTACCTCAACAAAGTTATTAAAAGTATTAAATGAAAAAAAAAAAGGGGTCTTCCCTGGTGGCGCAGTGGTTGAGAGTCCGCCTGCCGATGCAGGGGACACGGGTTTGTGCCCCAGTCTGGGAAGATCCCACATGCTGTGGAGCGGCTAGACCTGTGAGCCATGGCCACTGAGCCTGCGTGTCCGGAGCCTGTGCTCCGCAATGGGAGAGGCCACAACAGTGGGAGACCCGCGTACTGAAAAAAAAAAAAAAAAAAAAGTATTAAATGAATTAACATATCTAAAGCACTTAGAATGGTGCCAGAAGAATCACTTAATATATGTTGACCACTATTTCTGTGTGCTTTTATGTATGGTGCTGAGATTTTACCTCTTTTTTTAACATATCATTTCATCATGAGCATTTCCACATATCCTTAAAAATTACAAACCATACCTTTAGATGGCTGTCTGTGGTGCTAGAAGGTTACTGTCAGTCTCCAGCTGAGTGCTTGGTAGGGAGATGGCTTGGCCAAGCTCAGCAGGTTGGGGTCAAACCAGGAGCTCTAGGATCTGGGTGGAGAAATGACAGGGCATTGTCCTGCAGGAACTGATGCTTAGGATATGGGCAAGCCTAAGGACCAGAAGATCTGAGAGCACAGACCACTAGCAAGAAATGGATCGGCCAGTGGGTCATTTTAGAGAACAAGTGGTTGTTGAATTTGGAAATCCAGCTGAAAGAGAAAACATGGAGAGCAAGAAGCAGAAATGAAGATTAAATAGAAAATGAAATTTAGAAATCTTGTATACTTACTCATTGCTGCAAGAATGTACAGTCAGACCAGCCTGTAGGTTGTAGCTGCTTTAACCTGTTTTTAACCATGTGAGGGGCTCTTCCTCAGGGTACTTTATGATAATTATTGAAGGGTAATATTTCCTACTTGATTGAAATATTTTAAATTCCATAATAGTAATTTTTTAAACTTTTAAGTGAGTCAGTTGACAGTTGCTGAGTTGAATAATAAAATGGTTGAAGCTGAGCTGCGAAAGAATTCTGCATGTCCTCTATTTCTAGGGGAATAGAAAATGTGAATGCATATTCATATAGATTTCACTCTCTGTATTTTTGATTAATTTTGATTGCTAAATAAATACTTAATGCCGTATCTTGAGGAAAATTATTCTATCTTTTTTAGTTTCTGTTTTACTATTAAAAACAGCAAGCTTTTATTTGGCTTTGTGGAAATAAACAGAAGCCGCCTAAATGAGAACAGGCAGAGGCTATTCAGAGCTTGCCATAGCAAGGGAGTCAGCCATCACTACTTGCGACGGCAGAGAACTTAAGGCACGCAGGAGAATTTGAAAGACGTGTAGTGGAAAAAAGGGAAGGCTTCAAGTATGTTCATATGTGACTAGAAATTTGGAGGTGGGCTCACTAGAAGCAGGGCCTCTCATGTGATTGGTTAGGGGAGGATATTTGGCTTTGTCTAATTGGTCCTACATTGGAAATGTGGGGCGGGGCGGGAGAGTGCGGTTTGAGCAAAAATTGGGGAAGCTGACAGTTACAAAGTCCTTGCTACAGAGGTCAGTTGCTACAGAGGTTATATTTGGCTTCCTGCACTAGGTGCCACAGATTGTGGGTCAGGATTCTAAATATTTTGGGTAATGATCTAGCTGTTATCTGTTGTCCATTTATCTGTTGTCCATTTGTCAGTTTCTCAACTTCATTCATTGAACCGAGGGAAAGTGTCTTCTTAAAATGGTCACTCTTATTAATCTTTATCAGGAGAATGATTTTTTTCAAGTCAGGGGTTTTTACAAAGAAACTAAGTAATCATTAATAATATTTATTTCTGTTCCCCAGAATTAAAGAAGAGCAGCAAGCGTGAAATCAGTTTTCAACGAAACCTTACATAGGCCCTTTTTTTTCAATTACGCAGTATTTATTCCTAAAAGATTGTATATTGTAATGATTTAATATTAGGTATATAATGCAATGAACAAATGTTCTATCATGCTTTAATGCCCTGTGGATATTGTAATTAGAATTTTGATTAATGACTTAAATAGACTTTTTTCCAAATTATAATTAAATGTTTCCTGCTTTGTTGTTTTAAAAGATAGTTGGCTAGGTACCCCCTTCATTCCACCAAAATGTCTTTAGTAATTATGTAAATCTTCAGGTTCATTACAAGGAATTTAGATAAAGAGATTATTTTTTATTTAAGGCTTAGGAAGTACTACAGCATGTGTGTCTAATTATTTCAAGCCTTTGCTTCACTGAACTGCTTTTTTACATCCTTACCTGTTCTTCAGTGTCCAACTTTCTGAAGGTTGCAGTTGTAAAAAGAACCTTAAACTTAAAATTTCAACTCTAAGCAATTGGATTTCGTTTTAATGTAAATAAACCGTACAGGTGTTGCCTTGGGTAATTCACAGCAGGCAACCTTTTGGGAGTCTTTTTGCTAAGGATGGAATCATGACAATAGTCTTGAGCCCTTGGGCTCTCTAGTCACTGTGAGAGCTAAAACCTAAGAGGGAATAGAGAGGCCTTCATTAATCAGCAGGTGGAATTCCATTTAAATGAACCTGGGAGGACCACAGAATTGCCATATTAGATCTAAGTCTCTTGAAATTGGAAGCCAAATCATGCAGAAATGGACAATGGTAGGCTTCCTCTTTTCACTCTTGTAGACACATCTATATCTGGAAGCAATGGAGGGTATTTTCTTTCATTCCGAAGCAGTGGAAGGTCAACTTGCTTTGACCTTCTGCCATCACTGTGTTTGGATGCAGAGTAATAAAATTTAGCTTTCTAAATATTTCTGACCTGTAGGGATTTATAAATTATTATAGTTTTGGAGTAAAGAGCATTTCTCAAGACTTGTACTCTGGTTGCCGGATAGGCTATATTGATAGGTTTCTTGCAGTCATGAGCAAAAAAGTATAATATATTCTGTGGGCTAGGATACAGGAATACCTTTTACATATATGTTCCTCATAAAATGGAATTCTGCCTGTTATTTAAATAACGGAGAAACCACGTTTATAATTCTTACAGATGTTCTGGTAGACAGACCTTTTGTTGAAACATAGTCACACAATTTCTAAAAAATAAGGAACCAAATTTTTAAAAATCAGCTTTTGCAATTACCAGTAACACATGTAAATACAGGTGGCAATAAGTTGGTCTTCATGAGACTCCATGCAGGAGTAATAGCTCCAGTTACTGTCACAAATGTTTGTAATTGTATCCATTGCTGCCAGACAGTAAATGCTTTTTAATATAGTAAGGCCATAAATGTACATGCTGCTGTTGTTTAAACAAAATACAATTTTCAGCAAATTTATCCTTGAAACACCTGCTGTAATCAGAAAGAGGTGAATGCTATCAAAATAAACTGCCTAAATTAACTAGACACATACATTTTTAGAGCAGCCGGTGTGATTACTCAACTGCCACGTCGTCTCAGAGAATGAGGGGAAGTATTCACTGATGGACTTTTACAGGCAAGCTTTCTTTAAGGGAGACTTACACAAAACAGAATACCGTTTTGGATTTTTGTGTTATTTTTAAAATATGGTGTTATTTGGTGGACTTTAAGTTGTATTCTCAAAGTCAACATTTTTTTTTTTCCTTTGTAGCATGTAGGTCATGGACAGGGTTGTGGGAAAGAATACTATGCTTAAATTATACATTTGAAAATACTGCATAGGGGTGTAGAAAAATCCAGCCATCCTTAAGCAACTGGAAATGATTTTCAGCTGCTTCTGTCCCAGTCTTGTTGAACATTCAGGGTATTCTGTGTTTAAAGTTAGTTGATGATGCCTTCCTTCCTATTTACCCTGAGCATGATAAATGTTTCAGCTGGATCCGTAAAGGTTTCATTTATCACAAGTTGAAATAGGAGAACAAGTGTTTTTGCTTTAGAGATTACCATCATCTCTAACTAAAGAGCATCAACAGTGGTAGATTTTTAAGGAAATAACCAATAAAGACTGCATGTTATGTAAATGCTAAGGAGGAAAGTTACTAATGCCTCACAGTAGATATACCTCAAATAGACATTTGTGATTGAGAGCATTGAGTTAATATACATTGATTATAATTGAAATTTCTAGCCTAAATACATCATTATTACAAAGTATAATTTCATGTTTCCTTTTACTTAATATAAAATATGAATTGAAGCAGAAACCATGTATTGTATGGACCTCCCTATAAAGTGCACTTTTTAATTGCCTTGACTCATTTTTCCAATCAACAGTATTAGAGCGGTTCTCACTATCAGAGTGTTTTATTACAAATTTCTTAATATTTGGACAAATTGTTACCCCCATAGTCTTTTTCCCATTATATGTGATTGTTTCTTTAGGCCAAGGTAGTGACTTAATGTTTCTTAGTTCTTCAGATATGGAGATGACTCCATTTTTTCAGTTTTTGTTTTTTGAGTATCAGTATGAGATCAAAGTTTTGATTAGTAGATTCTCAAAGTTGAGAGGGACCGGCGAGGTCATCTCTTCCAGCTCTCCACCATGGTTCCTCAGCATCCTGTGAAACAGTGACATTCTGAGTCAGCCTAAGGGTGTTCCTGCATTCTCAGAAGGCCCCCAATCTCTGCCTTGCCAAATCTCTTCTCAAGGCTTGCAATGCCTTCTAAAGTCTGGAAAACCTCGCTCGGAAGATTTGTGTGGCCCATAGAAAAGGGGTGTGGATAGAATAAGCATGAATAATAAGTCTGAGTCAACATGTGAAAATGCTTAGTAGCAGATGGTAGTAAAGATAATTTCTGAGCACACATTAGAAATGTAATCATTTTACTAACAAGGTATTTTATGGAGAGATTATGGATCTCCAGTTTCAGTTCAATTACAGGCAGGTGTGAGAATCCCAGTGATTGTTATAATAGCCTTTGCTTACCCTCTATGCACACGTATTATTTTTCTCTACAAGAGCAATATCTAGAAAGCAAGAACTTTCCCGAGGAAACATATGTTTCCAGCTTGATTGCCACACCCCCTGCAACAAACACACACATACAGCATACAGCACATGTACATACTGAACTCTTCCTAGGTTGTATGTCTAGTTCTTTGAACACTTATGAAGAAAAATCATGCTCTCACCACAAAGGTGTATACCACAGAAGACTTTAAGCTGCTGACAATTAAAGAAAAATGTCACATATAAAAATTTAGGAAAGCCACACTCTGCAACTATCCTGCAACCTGATGGGCATTTTTCATTAAGAAAGTAATCTCACGAAAAAGTTACTTAATTTAATGGACTTTCTCTCTCACACATACACACACACAAATACACACATAAATGTGAGCAGTGATGAAGCTGCAAATTAATCTAACAATTAGAACAGGAAGAAGAGATGGCAAAACTGCTTGTGCAAAGTGGCAAAAGGAGGGAATACAAATAATGTTCTGTCATTAGAGAAAGGAGTGTTCTGGGTAGAGGAGGGAAATATGCTGCTCATATCCTTGCAAAGAGAATGATAAATTATTGACCTGTCCCAAAAATATTTGCTACAGTGAACTTAGACATATGCAACTCCTTCTATCAAGCTGTCTTCTCTGCCTCTTTCATTTAGCCTGATTTCTTGCCATCAGATTTCCAGAGAATTTTATCATTCACTGTGGATGGAGTATTAAACGTGTCACAGGAACATCAGTATTCCACAGTGAAATCTTGAGACTGATCACTTTGGGACTGCAGCTCACCCTTGGCCCTACCTCTCTACCACTGCAGCTACAGTTATCATTTTAATAACTAAGTCTGTCTCCCTGTGGTTAAAACAGAGATGAATTGTCCAGATCCCCTTCCAAACAAGGACTTGCCGCCCAGCCGCAGAGAGTGCGGTCAGCAGACAACCTCCAGCTGTCTGCTCCTTCAGTGCAGAGCTGCCTAACTCAAGGTTGTGCCCTTCCAGGGGAGCCCACATCTGGCTTATGTGAGTTGTTTATAGTTTGTGACTTAAATAATGCTGATTTGAAAAGTCTTGAAGTGTCTTTTGGGAAACGTAAGTACACCTTTCTCCTGCAGTTTCTGCTGAGAGTGAAATTGCTAGGTCATAGTGTCTGCATATTTGAAAGTGGTTATACAAATTTATACTCCTAGCAGTATCTGAAAGTTCCAGTTGCTCCCCGTCTTCATCAACATTTAGTATTGGTTCAGTCGTTTTTATTTTAGTCATCCTGGTGGGTCTGTTGTGATGTCTCACTGTCATTTTAATATGAATTTTCCTGATGACTGATGAAATTGTGCCCCTTTCCATATGTTTATCTGGCAATTGGATATTCTCTTTTGTCTTTTGCTATTGGCTTATCTGCTTTTTCTTTTGATTTATAGAAGTTCTTTATATACTCTGGATATGAGTCCCTTGTCAGATATATGTATTGCAAATATCTACTCTTTAGCTTCCTTTTCACTCTTATTGGTGTATTATAATAAAGGCGGCTTAATTTTAATATACTCAAAATGATCTCTTTTGCAGGGAGTGGAGTATGGCTAATATTTATGTTTTAATCTTAGTTTAAAGAATCTTCGTTTACTCTTTATTTAAGTCTATGTTTAAGAATCTTTGCTTCGCCCGGTGTTATGAACATATTCTCCTGTTTTCCTTTTGATGCTGTATTGTTTCACCTTTTGCAGTGAGATCTGCAGTCCATCTAGCATTTATTCTTGTGTACAGTATGAGGGTGTGAGGTAGAACTCAAGATTTATTTGGTTTTCATATGTATATGCAGTTGACCCAGTTTATTGAAAAGGTTATCCTTTTACCAGTGCTCTGCTTTGTCATAAAAAGAGAACATGCTTGTGAGCGTCTGTATCTGGACATTCTGTTCTATTACATCGGGCTATTTGTTTCAGTGGTATCTTTTAGATTTTCTTTTCTGTTTATTTGTTGCTGTTATATAAAAATACATTTCTCTGTGTGTGTATATTTGTATACATCTTCAGCAAACTTGCTAAATTCACTTATTCTAACCGTAAGCCTGTAGATTCTTTTGCATTTTCTGTGTATACAATTATATCATCTGCAAATAACATCAATCTCATTTCTTTCTTTACAAGCTTATCCCTTTTATTTCCTTTATCTTGCTTGAAATACCTAGTCTGTGTTGGTTATAAGTGACATTAGCAGGGGGAAAGCTTTCAGTATTTCAGTTTTACCATTCAGGATGATGTTAGCTTTATGACTTTCACAAATATCATAAGGTAGATTAAGGAACTTTCCTTTGGTTCCCAGTTTGCTGAGTTATTGTTATGAATGGATGTCAAATTTTTTCAAGTGATTGTTTTTTTTTTTCCTTCATCTATTGAGATGACCATTTGACTTATCTCCTCTTTTTTTCTCTCTTGTTATGGTGGATTATAATGGTTGATTTTTTTTTTTTTACTCTCTCCATTTTATTGCTAAACAATCAATATATTTGTTAACAAGCAGTTGACTTTTATGCAATAACATGTATTGTTTGTATGTCAGGCCATAAATGTTATCATTTACAATATAGCAAGGCAAAACCAAAACACAAATAAATGAATTTTTGTTAGAACAAAATATATTAAATATATTCAATAAAAAAGCAAAGTGTTTCCACAAAAAGAACTTTTACTCCCAAATGAGAAAGAAAATTGAAGCATGAAAAAAGCTGAGGAAGGAGAAGGAGGTAGGCTTAAAGCAGACACAATTTGTCACTGGCTGTGAAAGTTTATGGTGCTGGTTTTTGTATGAACATATGTCTTGAGTTGTCTTCGTGTACTTGGCAGCAATTCCAACAAGTGGAAATGCTAGATTGTATGGTAACTTTATCAACTTTTTGAGGAAATACCAAGTGTTTTCCACAGGGGCTGTACCATTTTACATTCCTACCAGCAAAGAATTTAGGATTCCAATTTCTCCACATCTTTGTTAAAACTTGTTAATTTCCTTTTCCTTTTTTTAAAAAAATCACCTTCCTAGTGGATATAAAGTGGTATTTCATTGTGGTTTTAAAACTCTTCCCTGATGACTAATGATGCTGAGTATCTTTTCAAGTACTTGTTAACTATTTGTGTATCTTCCTTGGAAAAAATGTCTGTTTACTCATTTTACTCACTTTTACTCATTTTTTAAATTGGGTTATTTGTCTTTCGTCTTGCGTTATAAGAATTGTTTATATATAATGGGTACTATCCCATTATCAATTATATGATTTGTAAACATTGCTTCCCCTTCTGTGGGTTCCCTTTTCACTTTTTTGATGGTTCCCTTTGAGCCAAAGTTTTTAATTCCAGTGAAGTTCAACTTATCTGTGTTTTCTTTTGTTGCTTGTGCTTTTGATGTCATAATTAAAAGGCCTTGTCTAATCCAAACTCATGAAGACTTACACCCATTTTTCCTCCCAAGAGTTTTCTAGTTTCAGCTCTTATATTTAGGTCTTTGATTCATTTTGCGTTAATTTTTACATTTTGTGTGAAGTACAGGTCCAAATTCATTGTTCTGAATATGGATATCCAGTTGCCTCATGACTATTTGTTGGAAAGACTGTTCTTTTCCCATTGAATGGTCTTGGCCCCCTCGTTGAAAATCAGTTGACCACGGATACGTGGGTTTATAACAGTATTACTCATAATAGCCAAAAGGCAGAAATAACACCAATGTCCATCAATTGATGAATGAATAAAGTAAACATTGTATATCCATACAATGCAATATTATACAGACATGAAATAATATTCAGCTTTAAAAATAAAGGAAATCCTGACTTTTGTGACAACATGGATGAAGCTAGAAGACATTATGCTAAGTGAAATAAACCAGACGCAGAAAGACAAACATTGTATGATCTCTGTTATAAGAGGAATCTGAAATAGTCAAATTCATAGAAGCATGTAGTAGAATGGTGGTTGCCAGGGGTTGAGGATAAGGGGAAATGGAGAGAGATGATTAAAGGATACAAAGTTTCCATTATGCAAGATGAATACATTCTGGAGATCTAATGTAAAGCAGTATGAATATGGCTTACAATACTGTATATAATGGTTGATTTTTGAGTATTAAACTAACCTTGCATTTTGGAATAAATGCAACTTAATCATGTTATATTACCTTTTTGTATATTATTGGATTCTATTTCCTGGTATTTTGTTGAGGATTTTTATATCTGTTTACAAAAGATATTAATCTTTAATTTTCTTGTTTTTTAGGTGACTTTGTCAGGTTTTAGTGTAACACTATGCAGTTCTTGTAAAACAAGTTGGCAATTGCTCTCCCTTTTTTTCCTGTGCTCTGGTAGAATTCATACAAGGTTGCTGTTATTTCTTTCTTAAATGTTTGAGAAAATTCACTGATAAAGCCATGTAGGTGTGGCTATTTCTTTGTGAGAAAGTTTTTAATTATATATATATGTTTATCCTAAAATGTTTTAAATATATTTTTTCACTATACAGTTGATATGTAAATACATTCTTATAAAAATTCAAATATTAAAGATAAAACTAAAGTCTCCTTTAACCATTGCCCCATTAAAATTTTTAGTTATGGCTTTACTGCATTTCATCAGGGGAATGACATAATATGATATAGTGGTCTTTGCAGGTTTAGGCTCTACCACTGTGTGGGCTTGGGAAGCCTACTTTAAAGTAGCTGCATCTCAATACCCTCATAAAGTTTTTAAGAGAATCGTATGTGATGATGTACGAACAGTGCTGAGCATAGTGCCTGACACTTATGAAGCCTTCCTTGAATGTTAACATGGAAGTTGTTGTTATTAGACTTAAAAAGATATCAAAATGGATGTGAAGTACATAGGATTTCCTCCCCAGGGTGATCTTGAAAATCCCTAGAGAAAGTGAATTCAGAGCTGAAACAAAGGCCTAAGAAAATTAAGGCCTAAGATGATTAAGAAAAAAGGCCTAAGATGATTAAGAAAAAAATGGGTTAGGCACCTTTAATGGAGGGAGCCCATAAAAGCCCTTGTAAATATTTTTATATTCATTAAAATAAAACTGCAAAAGCAGAACAATGAATTAAGATTTCATCACTAATTATTCATAACAGAATTGAGGGAGGAACAGTAAGAATAGAGGAGAAAAGTGGGGTATATGGCAGAAGTTGCATTTTGTGATGGACAGCAATTCAAGGCACGTCAGAGCCTTGGGGCCCTGCGCCTGCCCTTGGGAGAGAGGCAGGGCCCCTGCTGCCAGAGTCAGCTGTGCTCTGGCATGCACTTTTCGTGAGCCCAGGAGAAAACCATCCCAGTACACATGAAGGTGCCTTCCTCAGCTTTTCTGTATCAAGAGTCCTTTGGCACTCTGCCTCTCCACACATAAAGAAGCTCAAACTTGGGTGAAAAAAAACCTGAGAGTTTGACATTTCACAAGTTGTAAATTAGTGTAACTTATACACAGATAGAAGTTCCATTTGCCATGCTTAGCTCATGTTTCAGTCTGTCTTTCCCCTGCAGTTTCAGAGAGGTACTTTAAGCACTGAGCTGGAGATCCAGCCAAAGAAACAAAATGTCTCTGTGTCCGCAAAGGAAACTGTTCAGGTGCTGTTCTGTTGAAGGAAAACCCAGAGATCCATATAGTCTTCCAGTCACCTTAACTTCTGCGAAAAGATCTCATACGTTGTGATTTTACAGTATACTGTGAATCACCATCTGCAGAGATGTCATCACAATTCTCCAGTTTCTGAAAAAGGGAGATATATAATTTGGTGCTAAAGAATTTGGAGCCAGGAGGGGAGTTATAGTTCAACAATACCTTTGCCATCTACCTCACAGGTGACAGAGAGAATTACACATGAGAGTTTGTATGAAAGGATTTTTAAAAATAGAAAGTCTAAAGAAATGATATTCTATATCGTTATTAGTCTTCTCATTTCCATAGAGAGGAAATGTGCTAGATTAGGTGAAAAACTCAACTTCAACAGAGATCAGAAATGATGCTTAATAGACACACACGTAGAGCACTTTGGGATAGGTGACTAGTAACCTCCAGTGGCCCATGTGGTCTCACTTGATATATAACAAAAAGAATTCTTGGTTTACCTTAGATACTCTTTGGTAGTTCATTTTATCATAAAGAAAAGCAGCATATAATATGTGGAAAAAGCACTGGTATGGAGTGCTTTCCGCTTTCCAGACATAAAACTTTGGAAAGGTCATTTAACCTATCTGATTCTTTTTTGTCCCTATAAATTATGTGTATATAGTCAGTTTTTTGGCATAACAAACCACCCTCAAATCACAGTGGTTTACAATAAGAATAGCATACATTTATTCTCACTCAAGATACACATCTGCCAAAGCGTGGCACAGCTGTGGCTCTATTCCAGCTATGTTCCATGTTTCATATTCTCAGACCTAAAGCATAAACCCCTCTGTGGGGCATGCCTATTATCATGGCTGGAAGAAAGGGCAAGAGAGCTGGTGGATGCCTCTTACAGCTTCTGCACAGTCCTGGCATAGGCCATGTCCACCATCATTCTACTCGCCAAAGAGAAGCACATGGCCAAGGCCGGCATCACTGGAGCAGTGAAGTGCAGTCCTCCCACAACCAGCCAGCAAGTCACATAACCCTCTTACAGGGAAGGATAGTGGTGAAAAGGAAGGGATGAGAATATGTACTTAGTGCTCCAAACCTTTGTGAGTCTCAAGTAAGGAAAGATGTTTAAAAGTGCATTGTAACCCAATGGATTCTCTCTTATTTAAGAATAGCTATTATTGATTAACAGTTCTTTTTACTGTTACTTATTTGGAGGATTAAATCCTTACATATCATTAAAACCTATATTCTCCATTCTTACCACAAACGTTTGTAAAGTTTTTAACCATCTCAGTTGCAGTTTTTTAAAAGCTGTGTATTCATGTCTTTAAACAGTTACAAGTACAGTCATTTATATTCTCTGTTATAACTATATTAAACCCCTTTAGGAAACGTCTTGGGCACCCAGAAAGTTTTTGACATTTTTTCCCCGGATGATTAAAAGTGACAAAATTCTCTTATAGGAAATTTGGAAAATGTTGTTAGGATGAGGAAGAAATTAAAAACACCAGTATTCAAATCCCTGTGTTAATACACACATACAGATATACACAAATATTAATTTTTACTAAATTGGACAGCTAATGAATATACTCTTTGGCAGTGTTTTTCCACATTACTGTATGTTGTTAACATGCATTTTTTCTGACTATGAAATATTTTTGGGAACATGAATTTAACATTTCAATATACAAGACTAATGTATTTAATATGCAATCATATAGAATTATAAAATCCAGTAATAAAGCGATCACTTATGAAACCACTACCCAACTTGAAAACTAGACCATTACAACATCCTGGAAGTTACCTATGTGCTGCTCTGCGGCTGCCCCTTCCCACCTATAGGTAACAACTGTCCCCTGGTTTGTGTACTGTCATTAGCTGCCGCTGCCTCTTCTTCTTCGTGTGTGTGTGTGTGTGTGTGTGTGTGTGTTTTCACATATGTGTGTATCTCCAAATAGTGTGTATCCTTGAGTTTTACTTTGAGCTTTATAAAAACAGTATCATACCCCATTATTTTTAGGGATGAAATGAACATTACAAAATTAGTTGAAATTGTCCTCTACTGTTAGATAGAGAGTCTTCTGCTGTTTTACACAGAACTTGTACATTGATCTTTGTGTGTATCCCCAATTATTTCCTTGGAAATAATTTCTAGAGGTGAAATTGCTGGGTTAAAGGGTAAGAACACTTTTAAAGCTTATATAAAAATAGCTGTACATCAGGAAGTGTGTCCACTTAGAAGATTTTAATGAAACAAACATTCAGATTTGCCTGATGGATAATTATAAATCATTACTAGCTTTCCACTTTGAAAGGCAATAAGAATACACAGTGTTCCAGTGGCTTATCAAATTAAAAAGTGCAAAACCAAATTCCTCAATAATTCAGACTCCCTGAAATCTACTCTGTTCTTGTCACACTGTGATATTACTATCCTCTCAGTTCCTCAGACTAGAAACCTTACAAACATCTTCTCTCTACTGGCCCACCTCCACTTCAGCCACCCCTCACTTCCCCTTAGTCAGTAATCAAGTGCTGCTAGTCTGTGTCTGCAATGTCCCTCGAATCCATCCTTTCCCTTCCATTCTTACAAGCGCTGTTCTAATTAACCCCTGCTAATCTGTCAGGTGGACCGTGACACAACCTCCTAACTGGTCTGCTATCTGTCTTCAGTCTCTTGCCTTTCTAATCAGTCCTTCACTCTGTACTTTCCCAAAACACAGACTTGTCTTTAAAACTGAAACCAAAAGTCGTTGATAGCTCTCCATTATCTACAGGATAAAATCCACACTCCTTAATTAAAGCCCTTGATCTAATCCAACCTACCTCTCCAGCTTTGTTTCCTTGTGATTCACCTTCCACACCCCACCCCAAGAACTTTTTGTGTTATATTCTAGCCAGCCTAGGCTGCCTGTTCCCTATATACTTTCCTGTTTTTCTTTGTTCTTGTTACTCCCTCAGCCTAAAATACCCTTACTCTCCTCCTCCTTTCCAGTGTGTTGAAATGCTACTCATGCTTCAAGGTGCCACTGAAATGCCAGCTCCTCCGTGGAGCTTACCATCAACGTAAATTATCATAGTTATACTTCTTAGATGAGTCAGGCATGTTTTCTTCTCTCAAAGTACTTTGAATATCAAAACATGAAAAAAATATTTTTTACATTTGCTGGATAGAAAATAATGCTGCGTAGAAAAAGCAGAACACAAACTATTTTAAACACATCAATTACAATAAATTTTAAAACTATATAATGTATGTATAGAGATATATATATATATGTGTGTATGTTTATACATTTATATATGTATATATACACACATATACATATATATCTATTGACAGAGACAGAGACCGATAGGAATACTTGAGTTTGGTGTTTATTAAGCTTCTAAAATTCTTTTTGGAATCAGGCAGGATGAGTACTTCTTTAAAAGATTAACATAATGATACTTGTTAGGTTTATTATCTTTCATAAAGATGCTTGCTTGGGCTTAAGCAGGTTTCCATTTTGAAGCTTAACCATATTAGGTCTCGTCGCAGGAGGCCAGCCAGTTGCTTCTCCTTCCTGTTCCAGTGTTCACTGGCTGAGCTGGAGGGGCCTGTTTCCTGGCCGCATCTGTCTAGCCGTAGTCACAGGTGGTGAACAGTCCCCTCAACTGCAAAATGAAGGCATTGCTCTAGATGACTGTTAGACGGATGAGTAGGTGATCTTCAAGGTCCTTTCCACGCTCTGTATTCTGAGATACTTTCCGCTCATGAGACAG
Source organism: Orcinus orca (assembly GCF_937001465.1). NCBI lineage: Eukaryota > Metazoa > Chordata > Mammalia > Artiodactyla > Delphinidae > Orcinus > Orcinus orca. The sequence continues at coordinate 94,319,501 of NC_064563.1, forward strand.
AAAAATGCTTAAGGACAAAAGAAAGTGCTGTTTGTTCTCTGCTCTGGCACTTTCACTGGTGTCAAGCAGCCAATTCCTCCTTTTATTAACTCTGAACTGCCAAAAGGTACTGCATGGGAATTAGTGCATTTGGCTTCTGATCCAGGTGTACCACCACCTCTGTGGCCTTGGGTGTGCCGCTTTCTGTCGCTGGGCCTCTGTTTGCCTATCTCTGCAATGATGAAGGTCAGGCTAGATATTCTTTCAGGTTCTTTGCAGCTGTAATGTAATTGTATAATTGGTATGTGTGAAGTACCCAAGGATTTTTTTACCCTATGGTCACTGGCCCACGTTGCAAAGTTAAGAAGTCAGTAGAATGGGATTATTCACAAAATTGTTTTTCCTTCACTAAATAGTGTAGATAGCAAAGTGGAGCGTCAGGGCATGCAAGCAGATGTGTGTGATTGAGGGATATCCTGGCTCCATCACTTACTCCAACTCACCTTAATATATTTTCTCTTCTGATGAGTGTTTCTCAAGTCTTAAAATTGTTACCTTTAGTAATGTAAACCAAAACATTTTGAGGATCTTTTGTAGGAAATTAAAATGTTAGATTAGAGAGTTCAAATATGCACACAGGGCTTCCCTGGTGGCGCAGTGGTTGAGAGTCCGCCTGCCGCTGCAGGGGACACGGGTTCGTGCCCTGGTCAGGGAAGATCCCACATGCTGCGGAGCGGCTGGGCCTGTGAGCCATGGCCACTGAGCCTGCGCGTCCGAAGCCTGTGCTCCGCAATGGGAGGGGCCACAGCAGTGAGAGGCCCGCGTACCGCAAAAAAAAAAAAAAATATATATATATATATATATATGCACACAAATTCAGATCGGTCTAGCAGTAGTACAATACATCTCAAATATATGAACTCTAACTATCATTACAGACTTCCTTTCTTAAGAAAGAGATTCCAAAGTCCAAAGAAGCGTCCCACTTTAATTTCAAGGGACAAGCTAATATTTGATATATGTTACTTGATTCCAGAGTTGCTTCTGGCAAACATAATTGTTACTGTTTAAACAGGTATTTTTTTCTAGCAATTAGAATTTTTTTCATTTTGATGGGTAGTCATAACTATTAACCACCAGCAGTGCAGGGATAATTTACATTCAAATTGTGAGACATCACTCTGTGAATACATAAAATAATTTAGATTTATTTAGAACCTTTTATCGTAAAGTGCTCTACACACATTTCTTTACAATCTGATTGCAAGCTATATATAGGACTCTCCTACCTGAAATAGGGCAGCAACCAAAGTAATTAAAATAAAGGATACAACTTCAAAAAAGTAGTGGAAATGTAGTATGTTCTACTTGTTCCTGTATGCTCTTATGCCTATAGGATTGGAGAATCCATGTTGACCAAATGCACCAGCACAAAAGTGGAATTGAATCTGCTCTAAAGGAGACCAAGGTATGTGAATTACTTCAGATGAGTACATGAGTACATTTACTCATCTGTGTAATACCTATTAAGAGAGAACATGAAAGGAAAAAAGACCCAATCCTTGCCCTTGAGGAGTTTCCTGATTGAATGTACCATATTATGTTTCAACAGCCCTAACACTTAAACCAACTAAAGAAAGGTAACTGTATAAAAGCAATATGATATATACCTAGTATATTATTACATACTCTAGATATATAGGTAGGCACATTAGAATCATTTCATCATTCTTTCCCCACTGAATCTCAGGGGATAACAGCATCAGCCCAGCAACGCCTAGAACCTACAGCTTCCCAGGCTTGCTGCCCTGCCAGAAATAGGGACTTTTGGAGAATACCACAAAGAAGCAAAGCTGGAGTAAGAAGTTATGGGTCCCAGCCTAGAGCTATAAGTTTAATGATCTACTTCCAACTGGAATATTCCAGTCATCTTTGAATTGTGCTATAAGAAAATTGTGTTATTCCCTTACCTACTTTGATTGTGGACTTTATATAAAGCACATTCCACTCACATATATTTTAGATTTGCGTAAGGACAAATAAATTGACTAACACTACCAGGTGCTTTTTTATTTTAACATTCTGCAAAGTGTGACTAAAATAATTTTCATTACAGACTTTTTTGTTGCTGAAAATTTCAAACTACTTTTTCATTGGTGGTTGAGAATTTGTGAGATGAATTGAGGGAGATTTAACCCATTTAAAACTACTTTTGAAGAATATATTTGTGAATTCTCTGTCTACTAAAATTTCTAGGGACTTTTGGACAAACTTCATAGTGAAATTAGCAGGACTCTGGAGAAGATTGGCAGCCGGGAAAAGTACATCAACAATCAGCTTGAGCACTTGGTTCAGGAATATCGTGCAGCTCAAGCCCAGCTGAGTGAGGTAACTGAGGAATGATATCCAGGGTTCATTCCAATTAATGACCCTAATCCCTAAACTTGACACAGCACTTTTTTTTTTTTTAAGTTTTTGGCCTCACCCCACTGCATGTGGGATCTGATTTCCCCGACCAGGGATTGAACCTGCGCCTCCTGCACTGGAAGGCAGAATCTTAATCACTGGACCGCCAGGGAAGTCCCGACACAGGACCTTTCATTTGAGAATCATGAAATACTTTTCACAAACAGCAGCACATTGATTCTCTGCCCACTTTAGGAAGCAAATACAACTTGTCATCTCCATTTTACATGTGATAGAAATTATCTCCTAGAAGTCTTTAAATGTATTTCTTCATTTGATTTAAGTAAAAGAAGTCATATTACTGAGAAACATGGCTTAGAACAGGAACAGAGTGTCAGGACACCTGGTTTTGTTTCTAAGTCTGCTGTTAATTTACTGTCTGAGTAGGAGGAAGTGGAATAGTATGCATTTACATGTGTCAGGGAGAAAAGACATCCTTGCCATTGTGGCTTACAAGCACATAATAAGGAATATGAAAGCAAGACACGTTCGAAGGCAAGCAGTTTAATTAAATGAGCAAATTTTTTAATCTTTTCAAAGTTTTAGAAATTCTACCAAAATAAAATAAAACCTTCAGCCTTTGAAAGCAGCAGTGCTTTGTTCCAACAGTAGGGATCTAAAGGCTTTCCTTTGGGATTTATGCCCCCTCTTCCCTGATGTTGAGGAAGACTACTAATGTCTTCCTCAACAACTGCGAATGTCAGTTGAAGGCATATTTTTTTCTTTCAGCAGACAAGGTTAGAAGGAGAAAAAAATGGAAATAAACTTGAGATACTTCCATACTTTCAGAAGTTCTCAAAGACCAAGCAGAAAGTAACCTTCACTGTTTTATTATTTGTTTAATTAGTTATTCACACATATACACGTCTATTTGCAAATGTTTTTACTTCTAAAATGCTATAAAAAGTCTCTGATTAAAGCCACCCTGTATCTCTCAAACATTGATATTAAATAATTGATTAAGTTCGTTCCCAAGGACATATTCCATATTGTCATACTGTTTGTTAATCCTTATTACTTACTGACTCTGATGCTGTATTATGATTTATTTTTTAGAACATGTTTTCTCTGCATAGCACGCAGATTAGATCGACCAAGAGCCGTTGTCTAAACTGTTTAGGAGTGGCTGAGGACAGTTTTTATTGTGAACCATGCCCCTGTGAGTTACACAATTATTATATGAAGGTTAAGGTAGTTCATCGTTGTATAGTGCTCTTGTTAAATACATGGTGCCTATGAGGGACATAAAATAGCTACCGTTAAAATGTCACTTTTCACAATAGTATTCACAAACAAGGAGGGGCGTTGTCATAAAATGATATGCAAAAATTATAAACACAACGAGGTCATATTTAAGTCATGGGCTTCTGTTTTGAACTTGCCATTAAACAAAATGTTTTCTCCCTCAGGCAAGGGAGCGTTACCAGCAGGGAAACGGTGGAGTAACTGAAAGGACCAGACTCCTGTCTGAGGTACATACTGTGTGCTCCTGCCAGATTCTCACCTGTCAGCGGGGTACCATGGTTCAGAGCCATGAATGGTTTAATCTGCTACTGCCGTGGGTTGTTTCCTCTAGTAATTGCCTCCTGTGGCTCTTAAATCCTTTCCTTCAGGAGAAAATCCCTAAATTGTCTTATCAGTGAATCAATTACCTATTTATATACTACTTGTTTCCACAAAAATGCCTGAAGTTGTTTTACTAAATGTAACATAACACATGCTCATAATATTAGCACATTTATAATCTTCCTTAATCTTTTTTAAAACATAATTGTAATTAATATATAGAAGAGTAGGTAAAGCATTGACTTAAATGTCTTATAATAAATTTTAATGTTAGTCTTTAAGATATAAGATTTGTTTTTAGTGCTTGTTGTTAGTAACTTGTGTGTGATCCTGCGTATTTCTCTGTCCACAAATTGGGAATGGCTTGTAACCCTTTCCCTTCTAAAAACTTATGGAATATTTACATATAGTGTATTTATTTTCATCATCTTGCAGGAGATGTAAGACCTAACATATAACATACTACATGAATTATATTAGTAATACATATATATTATATATTAGATCTTACCCATGTATATTTATATATGTATATTAATAATATATACTCCCATTTTTCACTGAAGAGCTGAGAGGAAAAAAAACCTTACAACAAGGTCAGTAGCCAATATGGGACTAAAGTCCAAGATTATCTTTGGATACAATCAAGTATAATTGTCACAAACTTTTCTGTATAATAGAATTAAGCTTCTTTTATGGAGATTATTTGAAGAGTAAATAGTTATTTTAAAATACTAAAAATATAACTTTAGAAATATTTAGACTCTAACCCCGTGGTGCTTCTAGGCAGATAAAACATTATACAGAAGTAAAGTGCTCACTTATGTTAGGTAAATTAACACTTGAAGGGAGTCCAGGGAACCATTTAGTTCTTTTGGAGTATGTAGTTATCCCCAGTTGTAACATTTCAGGTGCCTGAAAGAAGTTAATTTGCTTTTACTTGGATGAGCACTTTATTCCCAAGGAAGTTTTTACTCACCAGCATGATAAAAATAAAGCCTACTAAGTTACGATTATGGTTTCATTCTAGATCATATCAAAATTTTTCAATTTTTAAAAGATATTTTCTACCTACATTTATGCTAGTTTGGAATTTATAGAGGCTATAGGAGTATAATTTTGAGTATGATATAGAGTACAGATTAGAGCCAATATAACAGCCCAGTGTGCCTCTTGGAGTTCATGGATTAGATAAAGTAAAGCAGTTAGAATATTTTTATATATACCCATATGGTATAAACGTTATTTTTAGTGTCCTGTAGAGGAAAAGGTGGCATATTCTCTTATAAAACTGTAATATTAAAGATACGTAGTAAACTTCTAGAAATTTAAAATCTTTTTAGGATGTTTGTGCTGTTTTAGTTAATAACTGGTCATTAGAGACTGGCATGGTAGATGCTATGAGATAACTGCAAAGCTTGAGTGCTTGATGCCTAAAAAAACAACTTGATCGTTTTTATTCTATCATGTTACAACCTGAGACAGTCAATAAAAGAATAATTTGGTGAAGTTTAACAATAGGAGCACTCTCAGAAGATAAAAAGCTTTTCATGTCTGCATACTTTATTATTCAAATTATGTCCAGAATACTGCTAATATCTTTGTATCCCTTTATGTATGTATTATATCTGAATTAATTTTTTAATACATCATACAAAAATTTTGAAAGTTTATTAAAATACAGTGCTCATGAAAACTTTTGTTTTCAATGAAAGGTTACAGAAGAGCTAGAAAAGGTAAAACAAGAAATGGAAGAAAAAGGCAGCAGTATGACTGATGGTGGTAAGTACACACTCATTTTAAGAAGAAAATGAGCAAAAGAAGAATATATCTTTAAGAAATCTATTTTTTAAAGAGGTATTAATAAATAGGAAGGCTGCTTTTTAAAATGAATTTGTTTGAAGGGGAGGTACATGGTGCAAAAATGAGGTCTGATAATCAGTATACTGTTTTCCTTATAAATGAACTGAGAAGAGTCATAATTTTTTTTACTATCATTTAGGATTTTTAAAAAAATTCAAACTGTATTAATTCAGAAATAGAGTAGGAGATAGTTAAATATGCACTTTGTTATGCCAGTTTAAAAAAATAATATTTTGTTCTGTTTTCATCAAATGAGCTTCATTATTCCATTTTATGTACAAAAAAAGCACTAAGTGTACGCCCAAACAGCGCAAAGGTGGTGATGTGATGACCTTTTTTTCCCCTCTTCCCTGGGGAAAGGTCAAAGACTGGGCAAGGGTCAAATAGAGAAGAATTAATAATCCTGCAGTAATCATCCTCTGTTGTGAGCTAGTTACTTTGACATGGCCCAGTGGTGATTGCCTAAGGCCCTTCGTTGCTCTAGAAAGATTTTCTAGAGTTCTAACAGAATATACTGAGTGATCTTTCAGAAGGTGATGTATAGGGGGTTTGTAGAATGTTTGAATGAGCCATTAGCTATGTCTTAAAGGTAGTTCTTCCTTCTCTTTTTCTTCCATTGTATCCCCTTTTCCTTTAGATAAATATACTAGCCCCTTAAAAAATATTGAAGACGTTCTTGGGCTTCCCTGGTAGCGCAGTGGTTGAGAGTCCGCCTGCCGATGCAGGGGATATGGGTTCGTGCCCCGGTCCGGGAAGATCCCTCATGCCACAGAGCGGCTAGGGCCGTGAGCCATGGACGCTGAGCCTGTGCGTCCGGAGCCTGTTGCTCCGTAACGGGAGAGGCCATAACAGTGAGAGGCCCGCGTACCGCAAAAAAAAAAAAAAAAAAAAGTGTGTGTATATATATATATATATATATATATAGAAGACATTCTTAAACACACCTTTAGCAACTCTTCCTCTAGAAAAGAAAGGAAGTTCAGCCTCAGTACCTCAAATGCTGCATCATTTCCCAGCCTAGAAATCTCAGGTGTTTAAAATGCCACAGCAAAACTGTGTGAATGTCAGTAAATTGTTGGCTGTGTTTTTAACCCCACTTTTGGCTTAAGACAAAGTGAGGAAAATGTCATACCATTCTGTAATACACTGATACTCCAAATGAACATTTTTATTCCATGTTATTTTCATTCTGCAGCTCCTTTGGTGAAGATTAAACAGAGCTTAACGAAGCTGAAGCAAGAAACTATTCAGATGGACATTAGAATCGGTGTTGTGGAACACACATTACTCCAGTCAAAACTGAAGGAGAAGTCCAACATGACCAGGGACATGCATGCCACAATCATTCCAGAATCTGCAATAGGCTCTTATTAAAACATATCGTTTTTCAGGCTTCTGATTAGTTTTTTTATATCAAATCATATTTCATGTTGCATAGACTTCAAAACACAGTTATTTCTTTAAAAGCATGTTGAACGGGTATTTTTTACATATATACACACATATTGTATGTGTGTATACATACAATGATGATTATGGATGGTCAAAGCCTTTGAATTGAATATAATATTTAATAAAGTAATGAAAAATTCTCACTTTCAAAGAAGCTTTCACTAATCATTACATATGTTAAAGCCCCCACCTGGTGGCTCACTGTCCTTATGGTTCCGTGCACTTGAGGAAGAGGTACATGATGCCAAATGTGTAGGACCCGTGCTTTCTGCAGGTGCTGCCGCTGCTGTCACCACATGGACCTTTGACATAAGCCTGGCCCCTTCCACTGGATCCACACACAAGTACTTCTGCACCCAGAGGCAGCACCCAGTGATGGCTGGGGATTCTTTCCAAGAACCCAAACTACCCTTGCCTCAGCTTTATGGTTACCTAAAATTACATTTTTTAAAAAGAAAGCATCAGAAAAATCTTCAGTATCTTTATTAACATTTGAAGTTTATTATTTATCACAAGCATTTCATGACTAAACTGATTTTATATCTTCTATGATCTAAGGCCACCTAATAAAAAATAAACATTTCAGGGTGTTTGGCCTTGCTTCTATAGTGATGAAAATGTATATACATTTCTCAGTTCTACTTTTTTCTATGGTATCAGCTATACTAAGGAATCATGTTGTAGCAGAAGGAGAGACAGCAAGTCATGTCAAGATCAACCTCCTGATGCTGGTGATCTTTACTTACACGTATTACTGAGCAACTTTCTAGTCTGGGATTTCTAAATTGGTGAAATAAGTAATATTAGAGTGACCAACTTGGAACTGGGGGAAACTGGTGAGATGCACTCAAACCACAAGATAGTCCACATTTATTTTTTGAAAAGAAGGGGAAAATAAATTTACCTTGTGATAAATTTTGATAAGAATACATATATATACAACAAAAATAATAAAATCCCTTTCTCATTTTTATCTTAATATTTTATCCCCACCCCAATTTCTTTTTTTAGCCATTACCTTCTAGATATATACCCTCACACACACAAATCTTTTTCTTTCCTTCATACTCTCTCTAGTTCAAGACTGAGTTTAGATAAAAGAAAATCAGTATGTGTAAACTATTACACAAGAGGGTGGCAATCGATACAATGGCAAAGTCAGTTTATTTAATTTGGGATAACAGGCAGTTTGAAAAAGTCCAAAATTTTTCCCTTCCTGTATGGTCAGAGGAAGGGGCAGAATAGAAAGTGTGAAACCTAACCTTTGGACCCACAAACTAACAGTGATTCCCGTGGAACTTATTTGCATAGGTATTGTCAGGGCTGAGTAGTTTTGTGATGAATTCAATCGATGCAGAGAACCCTTCTAGATAAATCAGAGCTCTCCACAAAATGTACTTTTGCTTGGAAGCAAAGTGCACTCTTCATTTCATGCAAATTCAGTAATCTAAGAACTCTTCCAATAACTACTGTAAGCAACCTATTTTTACGTCCTTTGAAATAACCCAGTTTACTCGGGTTGGGTTGGGGGGCCCTCCTCTCTGTTTCCATAGAGCACTGTGAATAACTCTAATACAGAACTTATTGTACTATATTGTAATTATTTTTTCCTCAACTGTCTCTAGTAGATTGAGCTGCTTGAGGACAAGGAGAAAGTCTTTTTCATTTCCATATTCCTAGCCAAGTCCTAGCACATAGGGTGTGACTTAGTAAGTGAATGGGTAGATGACTGGAATTATGCAGTTCCAGAATATCTTGTAGCTGCTATTCTACAGCAGGTGAATTTAATGTCTTCAAGTCTATGAGATTTGACACAGTTTCAAGATAGTAATTATAAATGATGGGTCCAGGACTGGAATTGGCAGCATCAGTATGAACTCATAGGTTTTTCATACATAGATGAATAGAAAATATAAATATTTATAGATACAGATATGCATATACACATATACATGTATTTACTAGTTCTGTCCTCTAAGAGGGTCTAGAAGCAGTGACAACCCAATAACAATGAGAATACCTAACACATCCTGGTTTCTAAATTTTCTACTTAAAGAAAAAAACCCAACAAACACACCCAGACTTCTTAGAAAAACAACTGATTCCTGGGCTGGGGCAGGGAAAGCACAAGATAAGCCTGGAATACCTTGCTCTGCCAGATAGTAAGGACGTGCTCAGAGAATGATGGGGATATGACTAAAGGACACAGATTGAGGGGTATCCCACCAGCCAATCTGAGATAATTGAGTGTCAAAACAAATAATTATAGTAATAAATTATAACCCACAGAATGAAACAAGAAACCACAAGTCCATACAGATAGAGATAAATGAATCAACAGCAGAAGAGAAGGGTCTTCCTTACAATAGAATGACAGTTAAAGTAAAAGGAATACTGCGTTTAGAAATCACCATCTGGCAACTACCATGCAGGAATATCTCAGAGACACTGCAGGTTCAATTCCAGGCTACCACAATAAAGTGAATATCACAATTAAGTAAGTAACATGAATTTTTCAGTTTCCCATGCATGTAAAAGTTATGTTTACAATATACTGTAGTCTATTAACTGTGCAAAAACATTGTCTTTAAAAAACAATGTACATATTTTAATTACAAAATACTTTATTGTTAAAAAATGCTAACCATCATCTGAGGTTTAGTGAGTCATAGTCATAGTAGTAGCAACAAAGATCACCAATCATATAATAATATAATAATAATTAATAATAAAGTGAAATATTGCAATAATTACCAAAATGGGACACAGAGAATGAAATGAGCAAATGGAAAAATGGCACCAATATTTCTGGTAATTTGAGCTTGCCTCAATTTACCTCTTTATTTAGGGTGACAGATGCTAAAACTCGTAAGCGAAAGTTTAATGAAAAACTGAATATTTACATAATCTCGAAGCCTATAAGATATTACATGAAAAGAAAAATTGTAACTTTATGGTAGAGAAACCTGGCAGATATCACTTTAAGTGATCAAAAGTTAACCTTACTAGTAGTGGAACAAATAGCCATCATGTGTCTCTCCTGAAAAAAGCCCACGTTCTTGAAAATGTATGACTTGAATCTAGTCATGAGGAAACATTAGACAATCCAATGGAGGGACACTGTTCAAAATGGCCTGTGTTCTTCAAAAATGATAGTGTCATGAGTTCAAAGACTGAGGAACTGCTCTAAATTAAAGGAGGTGAAAGAGACATAATTAAATGCAACAAGTGATTCCAGACTGGATCCTGGGCCAGGAAAAAACAAAACGAAACTTTGTTTGTTAGAAAAGGACTTTTTTTTTTTTTTGGCTGCATTGGGTCTTTGTTACTACGCGCTGTCTTTCTCTAGTTGCGGCGGGCAGAGGCTACTCTTCGTTGTAGTGCGCAGGCTTCTCATCGCAGTGGGCGGGCTACTCATTGTGGTGGCTTCTCTTGTTGCGGAGTATGGGCTGTAGGCGCACGGGCTTCAGTAGTTGTGGCTCGCGGGCTCCAGAGCGCAGGCTCAGTAGTTGTGGCACACAGGCTTAGTTGCTCCACGGCATGTGGGAATCTTCCCGGACCCGGGCTCAAACATGTGTCCTCTGAATTGGCAAGCGGATTCTTAACCACTGCACCACCAGGAAAGTCCCAGAAAAGGACATTATTGAGACAGGTAAAATTCAAATAAGGTCTGTAGACTGGATAATAGTATTAAATCAATGTTAATTTTTTGATATTTGTACTGTGGTTATATAAAGGGATATCCTTGTTTTTAGCAATACACACAAGTCTTTGGAGGTAAAGGAGCATCATGTCAGCAACTTGCTCTCAAATGGTTCAGGGAAAAAAATGTACATATACATATGTGTGTGTTTGTATATTCACACACATATAGAGAGAAAGGGAGAATGATTTTTAGAATGTGAACCGTTAACATTTTGGGAAATTTGAGAGAAGAATATATAGAAATCCATTGTACATTTTTTACAACTTTTCTATAAATCTGAAATTATTACAAAATACAAAGGTTAAAAAAAATGATGTTTCTTGGAAATGATATGCTTTATACAGAATTTAGTCCCCCTCTGAATCAAATAGACAATCAACTGTGTAAATCATATAATCTCTCCAATAAAATTATATGGCCTGGTGAACATGTCTTAAGCTTATATAATCATTTACTCATTGACCAAGTAGGAACAATTTTTTGACACCTCTAAGGAAGTTTTTCTCTACTGCCCTCTTAATTTATCTAGGTCAGCATTTCCCATGAGTTTAAACAAAAGCAAAAGTCTCTGTAACCAGTAAATTTGAGAAACGTTAAACAAGTTTCATTTTCTTCAGGACTTCTCATCTACATTGTGAATCTGCAAGCAGCAAATGTAATTCCTTCTTTTTGCAAATATGTAATCACAGACACTTTTCACTCAGAACATGCTTCAAGCATGCAGATTTAATTAAATGGGTATGTGAAAATCAGGATACAAATCTGAGATTATTTTCCAACCTTTTATTAGAACTGGTGGACCTGTGTAGGAATATGAGAAAACATGTAATTCTGATTCAAAACTCTGCTGCGTGGATGGTTAACAAGCATGGGATGGATGCTCTCTGAATGTCAGTAGACTGAGGATTTGGGAAACTTTGTAGAGAACATGGGATTAAATGGCCAAGTGCTTTTCTTCTTAAAACTCTTCTCTGCCAGCCCAAAAGGCTTTTTGTGTTTTCTTTAGTCTTCATTATAACAATGCAATTATAGTAGTTAGAAAGCACCCCTCTACTTTGCGGTCAAATAGCAACCATTGTCAAAGCATTACCTTTTTAAAACTGAGTGTGCCCAACAGCCAGGTCGTAATTCCTAAAACTTTATATTTGAAGAGGTGTAATGGCATTTCTAAAGGGTAAAAACAATTTGGGGTTCACTAGTTGTTGTTGCTGTTGCTGTTGTTTGACAAGTCTTTTTAAAAATACAGGGAAGAGAAGGGCAAGAACCATGCTCATCTTAATATGTTCTAAATAGCAGGTCTCAAGCATTGGATTTCCATAATTGGGTGCTGTTGATACAGACATGCAAAGTTCAAACCTGTGATTTGCTGACTTACCATCAGTGCTTTATTTTAGGCCCACCTTGGTCCCCTCCATACTTTGTCCTTGCATTGCTAAGTACTACAAGGACATTTTCCAGTTGACCCTCAGACAGTACCCTAGAGCCCACCTGCTTCTTCTCATCCCCTACTTGAGAAGCTATTGGATAAAGTCTTTGTACATAGCCCCTACTGTGTGGGTCAGTAGTTAACAACTAATTACTGCTTTCTTACCTTACACAGCAGTCTCTAGGCTAGAAACGACTGAAGTTCCTAACTCTAATTGGGAATCAAAATCAAACAGGCAACTTCTAGAAAAATACCCAATTTTTCAGCCCTCTTCTCCCTCAGTTCTTACTTCACAGGTCTCTGGTGGGACCTTGGGTGGTCAGAAATTTTAAAAAGCTCCTCACGTGACTTTTTTTGTTGTTTTTTTGCGGTACGCGGGCCTCTCACCGCTGTGGCCTCTCCTGTTGTGGAGCACAGGCTCCGGACGTGCAGGCTCAGTGGCCATGGCTCACGGGCCCAGCTGCTCTGCGGTATGTGGGATCTTCCCGGACCGGGGCATGAACCCGCATCCCCTGCATCAAGCAGGCAGACTCTCAACCACTGCGCCACCAGGGAAGCCCTCCTCATGTGACTTTGATGCAGCTAATGGAAGAACTACTTTAAGGAGCTACCACTCTAGAAATGTTTCCTGGCTGCGAGTAAACAGGTAAACCATTTTAGATCTAAAAGGGTCTTTAAAGAGGATCTAAATTATTGTTTTTTAAAGTATGGCCTGTAAACAATCTCAAAATGTGCCCTGCCTGGAATGATTTTTAATAAGTACCCTAGACTATGTAACAAACACTAGAGTTTAAGACATACTAATATTAAAAACTGTCACTTAAAAAAATCATAAAACCTAAGCCCCCAAAGGTTAAGTGGCCTGCCCATTTAACAAACCAAGATTAAAAACTTCACGGTTTCCTAAGTGATTCTTAACACGGCTTGAAACAGCTCTGAGGGAACTTCTCGTTCACAGCCCCCGTCACCCATCCTGTCCCATCCACATCCCAACGCAAGATTATACAGTAATATTTCCATTTATATCCAATGACTACTTTTTTCTCTACTCCCTCTATAAAGGCTTTGGCATAGAATACTGCATGGGGAGTCCAGACACTTTGATTCCAATCCCAAGTTTGCTGGTAATGGCCTGCATGACTTTTAGGATGTTACTTCTCCTTAGTGTCAATTTTCTTCTTCTGAAAAGTTAGCAGTAGGACTAGAATATTTTGGATACTTCTAGTCCTAAGACTGCATGATTTTAAAACTTTAACAGGCTCTCCTCCACTGTTTGTAATAACTTGCAATGGTGTACCATCTCCTAAGAGCTGATTGTCAGAGATTCAGAAACTTTGAGAGCATTTGTTAAACTTGTTAGCTTTAAAACCAGCCCATAATGGGAGTACTTACACCATAGAAATAGGAAAACACTAAAAAGCAAGGCTTTAAAAAACAAAAAGAAAACAGAACAGAGATCCGGTTTACCAGCACACCGCTGATAATAAGTATTCAAATGTTCCATAGACTAGAACCAAATGCAGTGAATAGACAACAGAATGTTCCACCATATTTTAAGGTAGATTATTAAAGTACTAACTGAATTAGACCAGATTTGCAAATTGTTCTCAAAACTCATTGTCTCCATAAACCTGAGTGTGTCAAATGTGCATCCCCTGCACCATTTTATTGATGTTACTTTACTGCCTTCCTAACTAAACCCAGTTCCTTTTACTGCTTCTCGAATCAGTAGGCTAAAGCAGCCCAAGCATCTTCTTACATGATAGATTCAAAGATCATGCTTGTACAACTAAAAATATGTAGAATGCACAACGAGTTCAATTACTTGGCTGTAAGAAAACAACTAATTCAGTTCACTGCATCATTAATCCATTTAATTGTATAGCAGCTTCCTATTGATAACAGGAAATGTCCCTGACCCAACCATGCTGAGACTGAAACTGGCCAATTTTCCACAAGCATAAATTTCAGTAAGAATTCTTCATAATACACAGGGACTAAAAATCACAGCCAGAGTTTATTAGATTTTTTTCGTAGTTTCACTGATCTATTGCCCTTGCATATGACCTGGTTTCTTTTACGCTTCCTGGACTTCGTTAGTCATTAAATGTTAGCTTATACTTATGTTCATGACTGGATATTTTATTTCAGATAGATATTGTGATACATTTTAAACCACTTATTCATCTGGTTCTTGGAAACCATTCAGCAGCCCATGAGCTTTACAGAAGGTACTGCTGATCCAGAAGTGTCACCTTCCGTCATATGTCTGACCTATTGGTTTAGGCGATGCTATTTAGTACATTTAAGTAGTACAAATACAACAAAAATTTGATGGAATTACTCCTATATTTTGAGCACAATATTAGGTACTGAGGGAAACAAATATGAATAAGACATTATCCTTCCCTCCAAGAGCTCACAGTCTAATGGGAAAGATATGTGCATATAATTAAAATGTTATAATGCTAAGTTTCCTAACAGAGAAATAAACAGCGTTACTGAAGCTAGTTGAAAAAAGTAATTCTAACTTGGAGGAGACAGAGAAGGATTCATAGAGTTGGTCCTTGATGGATGAGTAAGATTCCAGTAGCAAAGAAAAATGGGGAAAAGCCATTCCTGGCAGAAGGAAAGACACAAAGTCATGGGGGTGTGTTACAGTAAGGGATCAGGTGGTTGAGAGGAAGTATTAGAGGAACATTGGGAGAAAGGAAAGGTAAAATCAA
This sequence comes from Orcinus orca, assembly GCF_937001465.1. Classification (NCBI taxonomy): domain Eukaryota; kingdom Metazoa; phylum Chordata; class Mammalia; order Artiodactyla; family Delphinidae; genus Orcinus; species Orcinus orca. The sequence goes on from NC_064563.1 coordinate 94,334,685, forward strand.
TACCAGGATAAGGAGTCAAGCAGGGAAAGTGGTAAATCAAATATGTATCATGCAATAAACTGTAATAATAGACCTGAATGCAGTGGAACACAATTGAGGAAACATGAATCCACGAGGAAGAAATGAAGTTTCAACCAGGTCTTTCTTCTGGAATTTTGCAAAATGAAGAAGAGGAGAAGCAGTATTCTAAGAAGACTAACGTGAACAAAGGCACAAATATAGTGATTGTCACTCTATATGCCAGGCACTGTGCTGAGCGTCTTATCTATATTACCAGATTTCATTTTGCAACTGAGTGAGGGAGGTATTATTTCCATTTTACAGATATGAAACTGAGCTGCAGAGAAGCTAAGTAACATGCCCAAGGCCCCACAGTAGTAGACTTGAACCCTTTATGCGATAATACTTTCAATCTGAGAAACGTAAAGATATATGATGTGGGAGGGCAACGGTAAGTCAAGCTGGTTATAGTGTAATACATTTTTAAAATTATAATAATCCTTTATTGAGCAACTACTGTTTTGAAAGGAACTTAATATACGTACAGGCATACCGTAGAGATACTGTTGTTCAGTTCCTGACCACCGCAATAAAGTCACACAAATTTTTTATTTCCCAGTGCATATAAAAGTTATGTTTACACTATACTGTAGTCTATTAAGTGTGTAATAACATTATGTCTAAAAAATGTAAATACCTTAATTTAAAAATACTTTATTGCTGAAATATGCTAACCATCATTTGAGCCCTCAAAGGGTCGTCATCTTTTTGCTGGTGGAGGGTCTTGCATCGCTATTGATGCTGCTGACTGATGAGGATGGTGGTTGCTGAACGATAGGGTGGCTGTGGCCAATTTCTTAAAATAAGACGACAGTAAAGTTTGTTGCATCGATTGACACTTCCTTTCACGAATGATTTCTCTGTAGAGAAATCATGATTTCTCAATTCTCTCAAACCCTGCCACTGCTGTATCAACTAAGTGTATATCATATTCTAAATCCTTTGTTGTCATTTCAACAATCTTCACTAGGAGTAGATTCCATCTCAAGAAACCACTTTCTCTGCTAATCTATAAGAAGCGACTTCTCATCCGTTCAAGTTTCATCCTGAGATTGCAGCAACTCAGCCACATCTTCAGGCTCCACTTCTATTTCTAGTTCTCTTGCTATTTCCATCACATCTGCAGTTACATCCTCCACTGAAGTCCTGAACACCTCAGAATCATCCATGAGGGTTGGAATCAACTTCTTCCAAACTCCTGTTAATGTAAGTGTTTTGATCTCTTCCCATGAATCTCGAATGTTCTTAATGACATCTAGAATGTTGAATGCTTTCCACAAGGTTTTCATTTTCTTTGCCCGGATTCCATAAGAGAAATCACTATCTAAGGCAGCTATAGTCTTACGAAATGTATTTCTTAAATACTAAGACTTAAAAGTCAAAATGACTCCTTGATCCGTGGGCTGCAGAATGGTTGTTGTGTTAGCAGGCATGAAAACAACATGTATCTAATTGGACATCTCCATCAGAGATCTTGGGTGACTGGGTGCATTGTCAATAAGTGGTAATATTTTAAATGGAAACTTTTCTTCTGAGCTGTAAGTCTCAACTGTGGGTGTGTATTCCATAAGCTATGTTGTAAAAAGATGCGTTGTCATCTAGGCTTTGTTGTTCCATTTAGAGAGCACAGGCAGAATAGATTTAGCAGAATTCTTAAGGGCCCTAGAGCTTTGGGAAAGGTAAATGAGCATTGCCTTCAACTTAAAGTCACCAGCTGCATTAGCCCCTAACAGGAGAGTCAGCCTGTCATTTGAAACTTTGAAGGCAGGCATTGACTCCTGGGCCACTATGAAAGTTTTAGCTGGCACCTTCTCCCAATATAAGACTGTTTCATCTATGTTGAAAAATCTGTTGTTTAGTGTAGCCAGCTACCTTCATGAAGTATCTTAGCTGGATCTTCTGATAACTTACTGCAGCTTCTACACCAGCACTTGCTGCTTCACCTTGGACTTTGATGTTATGGAGGCAGCTTCTTTCCTTAAAACTCATGAGCCAGCCTCCACTGGCTTCAATCGTTTCTTCTGTAGCTTCCTCACCTCTCTCAGCCTTCACAGAATTGAAGAGAGTCAGGGCCTTCCTTGGAATTAGGCTTTGCCTTAAGGGAATGTTATGGCTGGTTTGATCTTCTATCCAGACCACTAAAACTTTCTCCATATCAGCAGTAAGGCTGTTTCTCTTTCTTATCACTCGTGTGTTCACCGGAGTAGCACTTTAATTTCCTTCAAGAACTTTTCCTTTGCATCCACAACTTGGCCAACTGTTTGGCAAAAGAGGCCAAGCTTTCAGCCTGTCTCAGCTTTTGACATGTTTTCCTCACTAAGCTTGATCATTTCTAGGTTTTGAATTAAAGTGAGAGACGTGCGACTCTTCCTTTCATTTGAACACTTAGAGGTCATTATGGGGCTACTAATTGGCCTAATTTCAATATTACTGTGTCTTAGGGATTAGAGAGGCCCGAGGAGGGGAGTGCTGGGGTACAGCCAGTCAGTGGAGCAGTCAGACACATGCACCATCTATCCATTACGTCTGCCATCTTATATGGGCATGGTTCGTGGTGCCCCGAAACAATTACAATTGTCACATTAAAGATCACTGACCCCAGATCACCATAACAAGTATTATAATAATGAAAAAGTTCAAAATGTTGTGAGAATTACCAGTACATGACACAGACACGAAGTGAGCAAATGCTGTTAGAAGATTAGTGCTGATAGACTTGTTCAACAAAGGGTTGCCACAAAGCTTCAATGTGTAAAAAACACAATATCTGTGAAGCACAGTAACGTGAAGTGCAATAAAACAAGGTATGCCTGTATTAAATTTTCAGAACAGCTTGAAGAAAAGCTTTGACCAAAGTCACCCAGTTAGTGGCAAAGCCACACAAAAAGGGCAGAGGGAGCTGAGTGAGGGAGGGAGACAAGACACCAGTCATGACTTTCCAGAGAGGTATCAGTGGAAAATAAGTGAGGAAGTCTTGGTAGCTGTGGATGACAACTACACCATTCTAGGCCTTCTGCCACTGACCCTTCTTCCATTTGAACAGAGAGAAGGAACCAGAGGCAGGGTCAGGAGAGAGGCCCTACTTTATCTGAGTCTCATGGGGTTTGAAGCATGTTCAAAACATGCATGTGGATACACTCAAATAGGCAGCTGCTGGGACTGTCAGTCAGTAGTTGGTATGGGAGATGGTGGAGGAACCTGAATTGAAACTAAAATGGAAAATGAGAAAATGGACCAAGCTTCCGTGCCTTGGAGGGGGCCCATATGGCAAAGACTGAGTCTGCTCAGGGATGTCACGATTTAGTCCAGTCTGGAATCAGGAAGTGGCGATCCTGAGGTTTCAATCCAGGGACATGGGTCAGAGCAGAGTGGATATGATACCAAACACTAAAGTAGGTAAAGCCAGATTGTGGAGAACGAGTATAAGAGCTGGTCTTCCCAGGCCCTGGGGCTGGTAGGGAAATAGGATTTGGTAGGGATACTGGATGGGTGTCCCCATGCAGTGAACACACCTGGGAGGGGATCCAAAATGCCCAGGACGCCAGAAAACACAAGGCCCTTGGAAACCACTCCGTAGCCCCATTATTTCCAGAGGGTACTGCCGATCCAAGGTGCCCCCTTCAGTCAGATTTCTGACCTCCTGGCTTAGGCAGATGCTCTTTGGTCCTGCTCGCACTGGGATTCTGGAAGGGGCTGGAGTGACTCTGGCCTCACATACGCCCATTGCCCGTGAGCAGTTCAGCCCTGCCCATTTAGGTAGGGTTGGGAGCCCTCAGGTAGCTGGGAGCCAGCAAGGCTGCACAGGTCTGGAATTAGGACAGAATCAGGGCTAGAGATGGGAGTCGTCTTTCAGGAGGCTGTACCTCAAGCCTGGAGTAGGTAAGATCTTTCAGAAACAGAGACTGGGAAAGGACCAAGGATTGGACGTGCTTACCCTTAAGGGCTGTCCAGAGGAAGGAAAGTAAGAAGGATTAATCAGATCAGTTAAAGGTAAGTGAGGAGAATGTAGCTTTTAATGTTTCCCTTCTTTCCCTCCTTCCCTTGTTTCCTGTGTATCACTTTTATTTTTCACTTTGATTTCCAACTAGAACAAACTTTCAAAAGGAAAACTCGTTTCATTAGAAAATGAAGGTAATGATACCTCCCTCTGGGGAAGCTGTGAGTATTAAATGGGACCGTGGACTTGACTGCATGGTGCTCAACGTGTGTTGATTTGCACCACTTCCTACCCTCCCGCTTCCCTGGGGTTATACGCCTCAGCTTATAAATCCCTTGATCTCATCATCAAAATAGAAACAGGTGTGATTATATTAGGTGTGGTTGATTTCTACACACAGGCTTAATAGTGAAAGAAAAGAATCAAGCCTTTGGTTTCCAAATCAGCTTTCACGGTGTATGAAAAGGTGTTCTTTGCTATACCCTTTAATGGGTGAGAAAATTGAAATAATCAACTGAATAGAAGTACCCTATCCAGACTTATAGTTCTAGTCTGTGCCCCAGCAGACACTTTCTTGCCTGTCGCTTAGCATTTGGGAAATTCCAGGGAGTCAAAAGAAACAAGACAATGAGTCATTTGGAAGTACTTATCCTTCCAGTTCCGGAGCAAAGCAGTTCCCCGGAATTACCTTACAGGAGGTCTGTTGCTTAGCTCTTACATTTCAGCTCTTCTATTTCACAAGTGCAACGAAGTTAATCATTGGCCTGTTTACCTTTTCCCCTTATTAGAAGTAGCCAGCGTTTATGATTCTAGGAGTCACCAAGACCACTTCCCAGACCCTCATTTCCTGTAATACAATGCACAGTGTTTTCGCTTAGAAACCCACACAGCTGTCAAAGCATAGTTCCATTATCTGCCTGTTAACTCTCTTACGGCCGGGGGAACCCCTGATCCTTGACAAATCACTCAGGGAATCTAAAACAGTTGTAAAGGAGTCTTTCTCAGCTGCCAGTCCCTAAGAAATTGATGAACGTTTCCGTCATGGCCCAGCAGCCTCTCTTCCCGCACCTTGGAGGTTAGGCTGAGTTCCAGAAGGAGAGACCACGATATTGTTGAGTTATAATCATGTCTGCTCCTTGTGCCTGGCACCACTATCTCCTCTCCACCCCTGAGGGTCCAGGGATCCCCAGGAGACCACCCCAGCTTGCCTCACATAATGATCTGTGCATGTATGTATAAGTACATGTATACACACGCCAACATCCAAAACTTAGAATAATGTCACATAGAATTCATTAGACCTCAACTAAAAATCGGAGGATGCCACAACATGAAGCCTGCATCCCATCTGTGACCTCAGATCAAGAGGATCGATACCCTCTGTTGAACCTCAGTCCGTTGCAGTTCTGATTACGAAATATAACGACACTGGATGATAAGGATTCTTATGTCGGCTGCTTCACTCTTCTACATTACCTGATGAGCCCAGTAGGCATTTGAGTGGAAACGAGTGAATTTTCACTTTCTCCTAGACTCTCATCGCCACCATGGGCACCAGCATCACCAAGCCCTCAGTTAGCTGTCCACTTTCAGGGAAAAAAAAGGATCAACAGGTTTTTTTCCCCCCCTTCTCACTGAGTCCCTAGAGCTCTTGGAAGGGAGTTGTACCAGGCTCCTAAGGGCATCCAAAGGCCACGAGCCTGTTCTCGGGGCTGGAACGTGGGCTGGCAGGGCTCTGAGTTTGGCATTGGCCCGTTTGACATTTCTTGTCTCTTCAGGGGGCAGAAAACCAACTTGCGTCATAGGCCAGTTCAGTGTGATCTGACTGAAAGGAAGATCTTTTTGTTGTTGCTATCACTGAAGTATTGGTATCCCTATATTTTATATCCATATATGCATATTTTACATATATCCTGTGTACATATTTTATACATATATAGGCCTATGTGATTTTGATATATCACAGTAGAAAACTTAGATATATTACCGGTCTGTAGTTCAGTTGAGGTTGGGAAGCCCTGGCCTGGGGTGTGTGGCCCCTGTTTCCTGACATCTCAGTTTTCTTTCCCATGTGAGGAAGTACCCTGCATAGACGTTAATAGTCATAGTAATCTTTAATGGACCGTATCCTACAAAACAGCCTGTCCATCCATTGTCACTGAGCTTTCCCATTCACTCACAGAGACGCACAGGGCAGGAGTCATTACCCTGATTTGCTGAAAAGGAAACTGAGGCTCCGGTGAAGCAGCTGCTCACAGGCTTTCAGGTGGTTGGGGAGGAGTCGTAGAAAAGCCAATCTCCTGGGCAGGAGCCCAGGGCTCTTTCTGAGACTGATGCCTCCACAGAATCCAGTGAACATCTAAAACATATCTGCTGATTGACTAAACGACCACAGTCTCCGGCAGTTAGTACATAAGAAGATAAAGCCGAATATTAAAAATACGCATGCGCTGTACTGAAAGTTCCTAGGTATTGTATTGGAGTTCGAGGCTTAAAGCAGTTGTCAAGGTACTCTACAATGAAAAATGGTCATGGTTGGAATGTGCTTCTTTATCTCACTAACTCTATACCCCAATTTTTATCAAGAACCTCAGGGCTGAAGAGCTCAAACTGCATTTTGAAGCTTATTAATATTCACCACCACACCTTCAATGGGTGCAGGGCATGTATTATTATTTTCATGTTTCCGACGGAAACATGGCAGGGAACAGAAGCATAGCCACGTGTGTCTGGGTTAAGGATTCAGAGACTGTTCTCTTTTAGCACCATCATCCACGTGCAATTCGGCTCTGCCCTCCCCTGTAAGAAACAACACTGAGATAAACCAAGGGGGATGCTGTCATTTCAGCCTGATGTCCCTGGTGTCACAGTCTGACCAAAATAATAAGATCAAAGCCCCAAGGCTATGATGAAAATAAGAGGCTATGGTGAAGCGAGATCAGCAAAGAACCCTGCGTACTCAATTGTCCTTAGAAAAGAAGTAAAAACATAGATGTGTATTATGATACAGCGGCAATTAAGACCTATCTCTCACAGTGAAGACAGCCAGCTTAGCCATCCAAGCAGTGGCCACACAAGAGCTGGGATTTTAGATTCGATTCTGCAGTGATGTTTCAGCCTGATCTTAAACATCCATGTGTCAATTTCACTGCTTCCTATACTCCACTATTTCTCATCCTGCAAATCTCTCTGGTTTTTTTTAAGCAGGCCAAAGACACCTGGCGTTAGCAATGACCACTGAAAAACACATAAGAAATGTCATGCAGGGCAGGTCAGTGGTCCATTTGATCAAGAATTCTGTCACCATTATCTGAGACATTTAAGGGAAGACATGACTTCTTAAAAACTGGTGTTGCACATCTGAAAACTTATCCTACAAATACAAGAATCACACAAGATTATTCATTGCACTGACATTTGTAAAAACAAGAACTTGGGAACTAACTAGGTGGTCATTAGTGAGATTGGTTGAATAAATTATGGCACATCCATACAATGGACTATAACTCAGCTCTAAAAAAAAGGACGGGGGCTTCCCTGGTTGGCGCAGTGGTTGAGAGTCCGCCTGCCGATGCAGGGGACGCGGGTTCGTGCCCCGGTCCGGGAAGATCCCACATGCCGCGAAGCAGCTGGGCCTGTGAGCCATGGCCGCTGAGCCTGCGCGTCCGGAGGCTTTGCTCCACAACGGGAGAGGCCACAGCGGTGAGAGGCCCGTGTACCGCTAAAAAAAAATAAAATAAAAAAAATAAAGGATGAAGGTCTTTATGTACAAATAAGGAAAGATCTCAAGGACATATTTTCAAATACACAAAGCAATATGCAAAGAAGCAAGTATGTATAGGATGCTGCTATTCGTTTAACAATTATGGGGGTAAATATATTTGATCATTTAATATATATTTATTGAACATCTTTGATGTCCCAGGAACTCTTCTAGACTCTGAGGATATGACTGCAAACAAAACAGATTAAACTCTTTGCCTTCAAGGAATTTATTCTTATCTGCCTGTATATGCACTTTAAAAAGTATTTTAAAAGATAAAGAAAATCCATAATAGTGATTACTTGTTGGGAGAGGCAGGGACTGGGGAGATGTAGAACAGGGGTTAAGAGAGCAAGTTTTCACTGTATGGCCTTTTACATTTACTAAATATTCAAATCAAATCAAATACATATGAAAAAATAAACAAGAAAATCTTAAACATCTTTCTTTATTAATCTGATATGGATTTGCGCTCAGTAATTTATCCAAACCTGTCTTGAACCTCTTTATCAATTTAGCCTACATATTACACCCTGTGAGCAGGGATTCTTCCATACATTTCCTTGTTGAATTAAATAAAATAGCATTCCTTTTGTTTATCCTATAAGCATTTCTTTCTTGGTTGAAAAACAAACACCTTTCATCTAATATGCTGAGATTAAATGAACATATTTATGTTTACTGTCCTCAGACCATTCATTAATCTATAAGCCTTAATGAAATCTCCCCATTCTCTTTGCTTTTTCTCACTGAAGAGTTCTCATTCCTGCTAATAAAATCCTTATTTCCATTCTGTTCATTACATAAATCAGCTTCTCGGCTTGTAATTGAAGTGACTGGGACTTCATTTCTTCCCCCTACTGGAACCATCAGCCACCAGTCTCACCCCTCCCCTGACTACCTTTTACCTTCATTTTCATCCATGAGCTCTTTTCCCTGAGAAAACATCCAAAAATGATCATTATGCAACACAGACATTTTTAAAAACATCCTAGCACTGAATTCATCTCTTCCTGTCCCCCGTCATTCCTCTAACTCCCAGGTTTCTTGTTCCCTTTACACCCTCGTCCATGGAGGACGCTGCGCTGTCTACCCATTGTTGAGTTTCATGTTGTACCATTGTGTGTCTGCCCCTCTTCTTTCACCCATGCCTCTAATTGCCAAACTAAAAGACAGTTCCCCACTCTGACCATCCTCGGCCCTTCTGCAGTGTTTGAAACAGTTTGAAATCATTTATACCTGTCATAGGTCACAGGCTCTTATCATTAAGAGGGTCCTTGACTGCTGGTTGAAGTCCAACATCCCTGGACTCTTACAGAGGTGCCTCTGACGAGTCCTGTGAGCCCCACTCTCTCCAGTTTAGAGATATTCATGCATCCGCTATAGCAGATGCTCTCAGGCTCTGCCCATGTCCCCTGGGATCCCTTTCTAGGGTGACCAACTAATTGTTTGACTTGCCTGGAACTGAGCAGGTTCCCAAGATGTGGGGCTTTCCATTTTAAATCCAGTCCCTGGCAAACTGGGATGAACGGCTTACCCTCCCTTTTCTAATTTACATCCCCTGCTTCTGTGAGCATCTTCACTCCTGGCACCTGTGTCTCCTTGCTGAAGAGCTGCCCTCAGGCTGCTAACCTCCCCTAACCTCCTCCCCACCCCTCCCAAAGAGCCAGAAGTGACTGAGAGTTTATCTGTCCCTGGGGCAGCTCTTAACCAATGACTGAAGGGTGAAGGGGGTTAGCTACACCAGTGTTTTTGACCCTGATGGGGTCAATGCTGAGTTAGGACTTTCACTGTCTCCAGTGCTCCTGACAAGATTAGGTCAAACTTACCCTCCGTGGGACTTTGTCTGATGCCACATCCTGGCTTGGTTGTCTTCCCTTTGCTCTCCCACTTCCCCATTCACTTCTAGTATTCCTGGGGGTACCTCCTAATACATCACTTCCTTATCTCAGAGGCTGCTTCTGAGGAATCCAAATATTTTGGTTATCTCTCGCTGTGTAGTAAAACCATCCCAAAATGTAGTGGTTAAAACAACTGTTTTATTCTCTCTCACAATTCAGTGGGTGGACTGTCTCTGGTGCGTGGTTCTTCTATCGCAGGTGATGACAGCTGGGGCTGCAGTCATCTGGGCTGGAATGTCCAAGACGCCCCATGCCGTGGATCCTCATGTGTCCGAGGCCCCTTGACAGTTCTGCTTGTCACACCTGGGGTCTCTCGTGTGGTTGTGGTCAGATGACAGCTGGGCCTAGAGTCACCTGAAGAACCAACCAGAATGCTGTATAGCTGGTCTTCATTCCCTCTCCATGCAGTTCCAAGGCTGCTTCTCTTATATTTGTTTCCTAGGGCTGCTGTAAAAAAAAAAAAAAAAAAGTACCACAAACTGGTGGCTTAAAACAACAGATATGTGGGCTTCCCACATATGTGGGCGGGAGAGGCCACAGCAGTGAGAGACCCATGTAATGCAAAACAAACAAACAAACAAACAAACAAAACCAGATATGTATTGTCTCACAGTTCTGGTGGCTAGAAGTCCAAAATCAAGGTGTCAGCAGGACCACGCTCCTTCTGCAGGCTCTAGGGAAGAATCCCTCTTCACCTCTTTCTAGCTTCTGGCAGTTGCTGTCAGTCCTTGAGGTTCCTTGACTTGCAGCTGCATCACTAAAATCTCTGCCTCTGTCATCACATGGCCTTTTCCCCTTGTGTATCTGTGTATTTACATGGCCTTCTTATGAGCATACCAGCCACTGGCTTTAGGTTCCCTCTAATCCATATGACCTCATTTTAACTTGATTCCATTTGCAGCGACCCTATTTCCAAATACAGTCTCACTCCCAGGTTCTGGTTTGGCACATGGTCTATCCATCTGGTATCTCCATCAGAGTAACCAGACTTCTTCTAGGCAGCTCAAGGTTCCCAGAAACACAGAAGTAGAAGCTAACAGGGCTTCTTGAGACGTACCAATTACTCACAATGTGCTTGGCACTGTTTTAAACGCTGAGGTTACAGTGAAGAACGAGACAGGCAAGGTGCTTGCAGTCATACAATCTCCACTGTAGTGGAGAGAACATCATTGACCATTTCCCTTGCCTAGAACTCTTTGAGTTACCATGTTGTGATAATGTGGGAAGAATAATAAACTACATCTGACACCTGGACTTTAGCTGTGCTTTGGGTTCCAGACAGAATAAAAGATAAAGTAGCCCATCCTTGGGCTCAATCGCATAATGTCCCCAGGCCTCCATTTCCTTGTCTACGTAGTGGAAGGTTTGAACCAGACAATCTAACAGTATCCAGCTGAGGTCTCCACTCGACACAACTGCTTTCTTTTGTTCAAACAACGTTCCAACTTCTATCTCCTTCATAGGCTTTGGAAGTACCTAAAGCTTTGGGGGACGAGTAAGGAGGGAATGAAAACTTACAAAGAGGAAGAAAGAAAATGATCTTCCTGGACAGTTGAAAACTGCCTCTCCCACTTCACAAGACAGCCCGTCTTCTCGTCCTCTTGCCTTTAAATTGTCACACTTCCCTAACTTATTAATACACATCTGCTCAAATTGTGGTTTCCGTCTCAACTGACCCATTTGGCAGGAGCGACAGGCTGCAAATCGTGATCTGAGCCAACATCATCTGATTTTTTACCATTGCTATCTCGAGCATACACCTGTCACAGAGAACGCCAGGTGTTAAGCAACAGATGTTCCTGGGATTCACAAAGAAAAACAGGTAACTTCTCCTCTATGCTTCTTAGCATAAAAACACAATAATAGCCATTAATATATTTAATAGAAGGGACAAGAGGATCAGCCCATTTGTGGAATATATGTATCTTGTTCCAAGCAAGTCAGTAGAGCTAAGAATATGGGCTTTTTTTTTTTTTTTTTTTTTTTTGAGAATAAGTGTTAACAGTGCTCTGAATAAAAGGTGACTCTATGCCACTGTTGTTTCAAAGTGCAGTACAGGGACCACATGCATCAAAATTACCTGGGCTGCATATTAAAGTGCAGATTTCTGGGCCAGTCTCAGAGATTCAGAGTTAGAAGACCTGGCACTTAATCATTTCCCCAAAGCACACTGAAAATATTGCATCCTATTAGTATCTCATCTTTTCATGCAATTCTCAACACTCCCTGTTCTTTCTTCTAGACTGTTTGGATTCTAGGTCAGACCTTCACAAATTTCCCTCCTGCCATGCCTCTGGAATGAGCCCAACCATCAGTATTCCCAATGCCATCCTCTCTTCCTTCCATCCCCAGCCCTGCACTCCCCACTTCTGCTGAAGCTGTAGGGACACAAAATCCAAGGGTGGAGCAAAAAATAGAGCCTAAGAATCACCCCAACCAAGGGCCAGCAACAGGCTCTGAGTTGAAGGCAGGGTAGCTGGGAAGCCCAAATTGTTGAAGATGCAGGGAAGTGTAGTGAGTGTGATGGAAAGGGGACAGCCAAGCCAGTATCCCAAAGCACCCTGTGGCTGCCACACACTGCAGTGAGGCCAAGTTTCAAGACCCAAGGATGGAAAAGATTAGATCATACCCTTTTGTCATATGTCAGTAAGAAAATTAAAAGGATTATACAATTCAGAGTGTGGTGAGAGGCTTACAACAGAAGAGAGTTTTGAGTCAAAAAATTTTAACTACCTTAAAATTTAATATATTCCCTATCACTCAACAGAGATTTAGTTCTTGCCATTTAATCTGTTGCATTTAAAATGAATTCTGTTGTGTTTTAAAAGTCAACTTGGATTTGTTCAATGAATATTTATCAATGCCTGCAGGGGATACAATGTTCAGCAAAAACTGACTTGGTCTCTGCCCTTAGAGAGTTTATATTCCCACAGGGAAGAGAGTGGTTGAGTAAATAATCACATTAAAAAAAGCATTATTGCAAACAGAGCTAAGTGTTACGACAGTGAGGTTCAGGGTATTATAAAGATATATTACAGGAGTACCTGTCCTAGTCTGGGAAGGTCGGGGGTGGTGCGGCAAGAAGGTGTCCCTGCAGAAGTGACATGTGGTCTAAGAACTGAAGAATGAGCAAGTTAATCAGACTTGGTGAGAAGAGCATTTCAGACAGAGGAAACAGCATTTTTCCTCTGCAGTGGGTTGAAGATGTCCACATGAAAGCAAGCAAGTGGTCCTGAGTACAGAGAACAGAGAGAAGGAGATTCGCATGAGGCTGGAGCTACAGGCAGAGGTCAGACTTTGCAGGGCCTTGCTGGTCCAGCTAAGCAGACAGTTCTTTATCTAAGAACAACGAGAACCATGTGAAGCAGGGGATGATATGGTCAGTTTGCATTTTAAAAAGTCCTCTTATACTGCAGTGTCAAGAACAGATGAAGAGGGCCAAGGTTGGAAGTGAGAACACCACTCAGGGGTCTATGGAACCAGGTCAGATGAATGATAACCGTGGCTTGGGCAAAGCGGGTGGCAGTGGAGATGGGGAGAAGAAGACTGCTTTGAGACACATTTCGGAGTTATCAGTGACAGGACTTAATAATGGATTTGATACAGGATTAAAGGGGAGGAGAGGGATGAGTCAGGAATTATGCCTAGGTGTCTAGCTCGTACCACTAAATGGAGGACTCTGTCCTTCCCTGATGGAGGGAACACTTAAGAGGACTGGGTTTGGAGGGGAAAATAATTATGTTAACTTTTGGATATGCTTAGCTTGAAGTGTTCCTGAGACACCCGAATGGAGATCTGGAGGAGGGACCTGAAGTTCAGGAGTCATCATGCTTTGATGGTAATTGCACTCGTAAGTGTGGATGAGATCACTTAGAGATTCTATGTAACCCATGCAATACAGAGTGGTGATTGAGGGCAGGGGTCCTGGAGTAAAACTGCCTGGATTTGCAGCCCACCTCAGTTTCCTCCTAACTGTGCACCCATGAGGAAATGGCGCAAATACTCTAAACCAAATTTTCCTATCTATAAAACAGAGACAATACCAAATTTTCCTATCTATAAAACAGAGACAATAATATTTCTTACCTTATAACACTGTTGGGAATATGAAATGGCATGAGGAATTTAAAACTCTTAGCATGGTTCTCAGAATCTAGTAACTATTTTATAAACCAGTGTAGACTTTCCTTCTTCCACCCAGGGCTAAGCCTTGTGGAAATCCAATGTTTAATGACTGGATACAGAAGGATGAAGAACAACCGCATTACAGTCTGAATCTGTGCTGTCCAAATCCACCCACCAGAGAAACTAGGTCAGCAGCTGTATCTGGAGTCTGCTGGGGTGGGTTATCCCTTTTCAAGCAGATAGAAAGGGAGGCAAGAGTCCTTGAAGGGAACCCAAAATCAAAGGCCTGGTTCAAGGAATAAAAGGAGATAGAGAGTAGGGGACAATAAAGCAGAGTCAGGAACAGGCTGGAAATAGCCCAGGAACAGGTCAGAAATGAAGGAGCGAGAGACTGGGAAATGCCTGCTAACTATGGGATGCCCAGAGCATCTTACTGAAGATAGAGGGACAAGATGGGAGAAGCCACAGGATTTCATACCATTCTTAGGTAGATAGATGCCTGCTGCTCAGAACCACTTACCCCTAAAAATAGTTAAAATTGTTCTATACATAAACAATGAAATAATAGAATTTGGTAGCCCTTCTAGTTTAAGAGTGTCCTGTGTTATATAAGTTAAGCCATGACACATTATGAAATTCTGATACTTATATATGATGTTAATATGTTACTTTAAAAAACATTCTCTATAATTTTCAATTACTGTTATTGTTTTAGATATATCATACAGGAGGTATTTACTTTATCCAAAACGCAGTTCACAGCCACGTTCAAAACGTTCTAAAAATGTTTATCAAGATGATGATAATGATGATGATAATAGTGATATCATCCATGTCATTATTAGTGTTGTCCAGAGACAATAGGATCTGGTCAAATGTGATACCTGTGCTATAATATATATATATATATATATATATATATATATATATATATATATATATATATATAAAGTGTGTGTGTGTGTGTGTGTGTGTGTGTGGAGAGAGAGAGGATCATGCAATGGCAAAAAACTTAATTAAAAATTGAAGCCAAATATATAGCAATCGAATTTGCATTATTAAAGTATTGATATTGGCTGCTGCTCCTAGAAGTCTATTCTCATTATTATGATAGCTTCTGTTTCTCCCATTAGATTGATGAATTGCTGAAGGAAGAAAAAAGTGAATTCGTTTCAGTAAGTGAAAATCATTTCAGTGAGCATGAATTTCTTTTGGTCCAGCCCCAATACTAAAATAGTCACAGGGTGAATATCAAATGGTGTCTAGCTCAGGCTATTTTCAGTCAAAGGCAAACATGCAATGAGGTTCAAAGGAAGAAACGTTATTACCTGAAATTTAACAGAGATCTTGGGGAATATTTAAATAGACTCAATCTACTTTTATTTATTTATTTATTTTTTCCGGAGTAGAAATGTTGTTCTGAAAGTTCTTCAGGCTGACATGGTCTGTTTACTTATCGATTGCATGTTCCTCACTGTGCCAGCAGCATTCTAGTCCCCGGGATCAGTTTTGAACATAGCTTTTTAGTTTTTTATATTAGGACACTGTAATGTATTAAAGGCAGGCAGAAAGTGAAAAGTAGCTATCTCTCCACACACACCCACAGGCACACCCATTCCTCCACGATATCCTCCCCTCCCATCTCCTTGCTGCCCTGCCTCTCTTCAGGGATGCTCCCGTTCTATTGGAGTTTGGGGGGCAGGGTAAAAATCACTCATCCAATCCTCACCTTCCAATTCCACGCAGTTAAGAACTTGGCAAAAGGAGCAACTGGAGAACCAGAGCACAGCATCAGCTTTACCAGCAGTAAAGCCGGATAGGGTAACACTGTGACGTCCAAGCAGAGGATCAGTTTTCTGATAGGGCCAGAAAACACAGGGCGCTTTGTTAACCTGCGCGGAAGTTCAGCCCGGACCTCCTAGTTCTCTGCTCAGTATCTATACCTGGGGATCCACTGGACCATGACTTATTACCCACCTGCAAGTGGAGAAGCAAGAACAAGTCACTTAGCTGGACCCATCAGTGACAAGCTAACCTCTTGGAGACTTGAGATAGGCACGTGCAGCTCCTAGGAGCACTTGGGTCTAAGAAACCAGGAGAAAAAGAACAGTGACCTATCAACACTTAACTTTGCCCAGTAAGGAAATGTGGCGAGTAGGTGGGGCACTTTCCCTAGTCTCACCAATCAGAAGACCATCTTCCTCCAAGAGAAGAACTGAGGAAGGTGGGAAGGGCAGGGCTATAGAACATTTCCCACCAGGGTCATTGACCATTCCGGAAGCATGTAGAGAAACTGTTATTCTTCATTATTTCTCCAGTGGAAATAATACACCAAAATACTTTTTCCTTTCATATCAAGCACTGGTTATTGATGACCCAGAAATCCCAGGATGGAAAAGAGTTTATTGAGGTCAAGTTTAATTATTCATGTTCACCATTTTGATGATTATTAACCCTCTTTTCAACTGGCAGCAAAGGATTTCTGGAGATCAGCTAATTCAGTGTCTCTGAAGAAGCTGGTACAGTTTGTTGTAAATGTGTTTTGCTTCACAGACAATAGTGCTGTGATGGAATGGTTTGTCCATGAGTCTGTGAATAAATCACACACCTGTTAAATTGTGTGCTGCACATAATGAAAGGGTTGTGATGTGGGGTTTTTTTAAAAAACAAATTGTTGCTTCTCTCCATTTGCTGCTCCTAAACAATTTCTCAGTGTAATGTCTTGTGTATCTCCCCTTTTAGTGAAGCTCAAAGTACTTCATGGCATTCATATTTATGAATTCCAATTCTATTTATTCTCCCCATCAACTTTCAGAGTTGCAAATATAAACACTGCAATTTGGCATATGAGCAAATTAAAATATATCAACATTCTGATCCTGTACTAGGTCATACTGTAAGTCAAATAGGGAGAAGTAGAAGTGGTAGCTCCTGAACCGGTGCCAGGTCATGCCACTCATCTGGGTGCCCTGTGGAAGGTGTGCACGACCCTGGAGGGACTCCCCTTAGCCTTGGAGCTCAGGCACCTATTCAGGAACATCTACAATGGATGAGATCTCTACGCCAGGAACATGGCCATTTTGTCCACTGACCCAGGCTAAAGGAAGGAGGAAACCATGAAGATTCTGTGTTTAAAAACTTGTGCATGGATACCTTCTGAATCTTCAGTTGTATCTTGTAGCTTTAAAGCAATTTCGTCTTCAAGGCTAGGGAAATATATTCCCTATGAAGGAGGATATTACATCTTTATCTAAGCTAAGCAGTAATTGCAACACTCATTTGGTCCTACTTTGTACATGTTATCTCCCAAGATAGGCAGGGAAAAGAATAAAGGCTTTGGAGCCAGACAATCTGGCTTTGAATTCATGCTCCACATTCTAGTTATTGACCTAGCTACTTAACTTACCTGATTTGTTTATTCATCTTAACATAGGCATTTTTTAGATTCCAAATGGAATAGATTCTAAAAAATACAACTAGTGAATATAACAATAAAAAGAGGCCGACTCACAGATACAGAGAACAAACTAGTGGTTACCAGTGGGGAGAGGGAACAGGAGAGGGGCAACATAGGAGTAGGAGATTAAGAGGTACAAGCTATTAGGTATAAAATAAGCTATAAGAATATATTGTACAACATGAGGAATACAGCCAGTATCTTACAACTATAAATGCAATATAACTTTTAAAAATTGTGACTCACTATACTGTACTCCTGTAACGTATAATATTGTACATCAACTATACTTCAATAAAATTTTTTTAAATAGGCATAAAATTATTATAGAGTAGTGCTGTTGGGGGAATTAAATGAGATTGTGTGTGTGTGTATATAAACAGAACATGTCACATGTTTTGTTAGATGTTAAACATGTAGAAGTTAGATGCTTTTACTGTGCTTTGGCTGCTTTTTATATTAACTTCTTTATTGGTCCACCTGGTCCACATATACTTATCTATCATAGCATCAGAGAGGTTCTTTAGCTTGAAATATCGTAACTGCAAAGGGAAGTGAAAGAGACAGAGAGAGAGAGAGAAAGGAAAAAGAAAAAGAAGAATTGAAAATGACTGAAATGCCTTATTACTGAGAGCTACATGCAGTTGACTTAGCCATAGCTGTACTAAAAAACTGTATGTTCCATACAGCGGAGTTCTGATATAACTCACAATTCCTCCTCACTGAGAACTGAAGAAGACTCCCACGGGCAAGACAAATAGAGTAGTCTCTGGTCTAGGATAAACTTTCCTTTCCTCCTTTTTCAGCCAAGCCTTCCCTGCCTGCTCTGAGAGGCTGCAGTCTAGCTGGCCCCTGTTCTCAATATTTTCTCATTCACTTGCTCCACGTTTGCTTTACTTTGAGAAGAGCTCTTATCACTGTATTGCTAAGGAAGGTCTCATACTCTCCAGAGACTGAATCAGAATGCTAGCCACTATTTACTTGGGATATCATTGAAATACTCCTCTTTTTATTTTTGTTTCCCTCAAAGCTTTTTTCTCTTTTTTATCCGGCCAGAGGAGCCCCCTGCCCTTTTCCGCAGGGGATATGTTTCACGACCTCCCAGTGGATGCCTGAAACCACAGATAGTACCAAACTCTATGTATATTACGTTTTTTTCCTATACATGCATACCTATGATAAAGTTTAATTTATAAATTAGGCACAATAAGAGATTAACAACAACTCATAATAAAATAGAATAATTATAATGATATACTGTACTAAAAGTTAGGTGAATATGGTCTCTCTCTCTCAAAATATCTTATTTTACAGATTTAATACCCTTTCCATCTTAACTAAGCACTTATCACTTAATGTGGTGAATGTGAATTTCTTTTTCCCTCTTCCAATTTTACAAAGAGAAGATTCATTCTTACCATAGGTCTTAGCAAACACAGCACATGATTTTTTTTTTTTTTCTTATTAAGTTGAGAACTTTCACCTCTACATTAAATTTGGATAGCACTTTACGGCTTCTCTTTGGCGTATCTGAATTGCCAGCATCACTACTTTGGGGCCATTATTAAGTAAAATAAGGGTTACTTGACAATAAGCAACGTGATACTGCAATAGTTATCTGATAACCTAGGTGACTACCTGGCGGAATACACTGGACAAAGGGATGATTTACGTCCCGGGAGGGACAGAGCGAGATTTCATCATGCTACTCAGAACAGCGTGCAACTTAAAACTTATGAAATGTTTATTTCTGTAATTTTCCATTTAATCTTTTCTGACCAAGGTTGACTGTGGATAATTGAAATTTCAGCAAGCAAAACAGCAGATAAGGAGGGTCTGCTGTATTCTAGGTCATACTGGGGAGATTTTACTTTCGTTTTTCTTCTCATTCTCTGCTCCTGTTGGTGGAGGCAGTAATTTTCATGTTGGTTTCAACCTGAACAATGAATTCCCTCATTGAGTAAAACGTGGATGCCATGACTTTTTTGTATAATTTCTGTATATGAACGGTACCTCTGGCTGTAACAGATTAAGACTGCACCCCTTAACTAACCATTTACATCCAATGCTGAGTGGGTTTCTAAAAGCACATAAAGTGATATTGAAATCTGTGTCTGTTATCTTCAAGTGCCGTTTTCTGAGGTTGGTCAGCAGGGCCTTCTAGCCTCATAAAATAACTAAGTAGGAAGCATAAACAAAAACCATCTGGCCTCGAAAATGCTGCTCTCCTCTCCCCTTACTCTTCTATAGCTTCTGAAATCCTCAGCACTTCATTCATTTTTCAGTCCACAAGTATTTATTGAGGTCCTCCAAGTATTTCATCACAGAACTAGGTGGTGGGAACTCATAGAGCAGTATATGTATATGAATATATATGAGGCTGCAACGTACACAGAACTCACAGTGGGTCCAGAAGGGGGCCAGTTAAACAGTGATCACAGTAATTGGTGCTCAGTGCCGTGGCAGGAAAAGTACGCTTTGCTCAGGAGCCTTTCTATAACATTTTAACCTGTGGAGATGGAGGGAGACAGGGGATACTTCCTGGAGGAAGTTAAATTTTAACAACCCTATGATGCCAGTCTTTTGAACTAAGGCATTTGTTTTTACCTTTGTTAAAATGCAAACTATGTACTCGGAAGAAAACTACTTTGACATCATAAGAACTATGGGTATTAGTACCAATTAATGTTCACAAACTGAGGCCCTGAAGAAATAAATATTTGAACTGTTAAATTTTGGACGGTGGCGAAGAGAAATTAAGCCCAGGGCACTGGTAAAAAGAGCAGGGAGCCGCTTCTGTGGTGGATTTTGTGTCTGCAGGAATTCGAGGTGCTTGGGAGGAGATAGGGCTTGGGCTCAAGACACTGAAATAGGTGCAGCTACAGCAATAATTTCCCCTGCATTTAGCTTTGCCTAAAGCCCACTCCACTCTTGAGCTAGTCCTTACAAATCCCCCTCATCAAGGAAAATGCCTCAGCTTGGCTTCTAGATAGTGAAAGTGAAGTGTGAGAGGAAAAATATCTTTATAAAATCTAACAATATGTCTAAGGTAGTTGTGATCCAAGACAAGTTTGGCTGGAAAAATCCATCTTGTTTTCCTATAGGTTATCTCTATGACCCCTCCTTCTATGTAAATTGTTTATAACTGTGTGATTCTATAACTTAACATAAAAATTGGTCGTTCATTATTTGATTACATTACATGAACATGAGCTGGCATCTCCACTTCCTCATTCCTATAGCATTTCAGAAATGCCAGTGAGTCTCCTCTTTATTATTTAGAAAAACTTTCAGTTAAACATAACTGCAACATAATTTATATTGGTGCTCTGGGATGTAATAAAAATCCTTCACCCTAATCTCAATCTGTGTCCTTTTTTAGTCCAATTCAAAACATTTATCAAATGATTTGCCTTCTTCCATTAAGTAAATAATAGGAACTCTTTCCTTGTGAAAATGAAGAGAGTTTGCAAGTTATCTGCAAATAGGAATTTTGTCTCTATTCCCCTTCCTGCTGTAGGGGATGAAAACTCTGCAAACCCGGAACCTTACCTCTCCTGATAGTGGGGTGTGTGTGTGTGTGTGTGTGTGTATTAAGCAACTTATCTAATTTGTTTATTCATCCAAAAATTGGGCATAACATTATTATAGAGTTGTGCTGTTAGGAGAATTAAGTGAGACTGCATGTGTGTGTATGTGTGTGTGTAAATAAAACGTACCACCCTCAGATTGAAATAGACATGTAGAAGCTAGATATTTTTACTGGGTTTTAGCCACTTTATATACTAACTTCTTTATTGGTCCACTGGTCCATATATATTGATCTGTAACAGCATCAACAATGTTCTTTAACTTGAAATATCATAAAGACAAAAGAAGGTAAAAGAGACAGAGAGAGAAGAAAGAGAAAGAAAAAGAAAATAAAAAAGAGAATTGAAGATGACTGAACACATGCTCATATGTTTGAAATAAAGAGGGATTGAGCTTGGAGTTCCCACTTTTGCTGTGGGACAAAGATCTGGCCCTGGTGTCCCAACATGGAAGTGCAGAAATGGGGCATGTTTCATGGAAATGATAACAAAGCTCTGAATAACATTTCACAGTTTCACTTCACTTTATTCCAACAACAAAACTGTGAAGAAAGTAGATTAGTTACAGTCACTCTTCTGCTTGCCGACTTTCAACCTATGGATGTGCACAGATAAAAACAGAACTCTCCTGTGAGAACACACTGCATGGTACCAGCAGTTGATGTTGGAATGTGGGCTGCTGCCTTTTGGACTCTAAAACTGCATTACTTACCATCAGTGCATCTTGCTGTGTTTGTGTTTAAGACACTTTTCCCGAACATTATTAACCACATCAGGTCCAGTAAGTCCAAGAGCACTGAGTGTTAAAAGTCTTTGCAAGATATACAATCACCATGGAAACGGAAGAGATTTTTAAATTTTTAAAGTGGTGAGAAAAGTAGGAATGTTTCATGTTAATACAGAATGTATTATTCAAGAGTAGAAATGATTCTGAAGGACAAAGAGCAAATCATTTAACATATAAAGATGCTGTGCTTGTTGCAATGGACAATATCGTCAAGAGAAGGGAAGAGGGACACAGTGGAACACTATTTGAGTGCGTGGCTAGACACGGGGTGGGTAGGAGCCTTGGGTTAATTCTAGGCATTGGAGAAGTTTAAGGATTAGCTGATGGGGCCCTACTCCTGAAACTGTTGTCTCTAGCCAAAGAGAAATTCTCTTCCAATCTGCCTTACATCCACCCCAGTGGGGAGGTGGTAAGATGGTGACTAGCTGCTAAGGGACAGCTCAGAACCCTGGTAGATTCCCAAGGAGAGCAGTTATCTGCCTGCATAGACTTCCAGTAGACACAGACAAGGATGATGTGGCGAAAATAGATCATTCAATCATTCAAAAAATATTTATTCAATATTTTGTGTGTGCCAAGCTCTATTGTCTCATCTAGGCATTCACAACATAGCACATGTATGAATAAGACTGCTAGCCTTAGTTAAAAGTTTACAGAACTGATTCATGCTCCTATTTCTGGAAATGCACTTGGGACTGCAAGTTTAGTCACTTTGGACTTTCCGACAAATGGATTCACTTGCAACTTGATTGTTGGTAGAGTTTCTGTATTCGTAGCTGGTCTACTGATGAGGAAAGTGGGCTTTAGAGAGGTTAAGAGAATTGCCCAAGTAGTCAGAGGTGGAATGAAAATTCAAATCCTGGAGCTGACTTCAAACCAGTTCTGTCTTCTACTGCATCATGATTCTTTAAAATAGCGTTCAATGTATTATCCAAAACTGGACCAAAAACGAATCCCCAAAATTTCCTTCCTCCAGTTCTTGGAAGTAAATGACATACATGACATACAATGCCTTAGATTTTCTTTTTTACATATAATGAGAGTTTCTTTTTAATAACCAACAAAGTATGTTGCTAAGGATTACTAAAATATGGTATTGTGATCTAAAATAACACACTATTAGAGTTTACCAAGGACTTAATTCTACATTCTACTAAGAAAATTGAATAGCACCAAAGGATTGTCATCTTTGGCATGTGACCTCCTTAAAGGCATGGAGACAGTTTGGAACTTCTGTAATTTTGAGTAAATATGCTCTACATTTTTAGTGCTGTTATCATGATGGGCGGGAGACTTCAACTTCTGTTGAAGTTACTGTTACCTTTAATTACAATTCATTGTTACTTTAATTTTAGAATTCTTGTTTTAGTTTGCAGTGAGTTGTTGGGTTAATCCTACAGTGAATAATGATGTATCCATAATATTTGGGCTCAAAATTACCTAATGACTTGATTTTAAGCCATAGGTTCTTTGAAGAGCAAAATAAGCATTTATTTTGCTAACGCACATATATGTAGAATCCACCCTCATCCAACAAATGTACTTGTACATGGCCTTCATTTGGAAAGTGGAAATGAGTAGAATAGTACACAGTATTTTCCACCTGTGCTCAAGAATGTCTGAGAGTCACTTTAACCGGTAGAATTCAATTGTTACTATCCTCTAGGTGTGTCATTCACAGCTGGTTAGCTGTTTATGAGCTGCTCCCAATCCCTTGTCTCTTTCCACCTCCCACTATCGAGGCTGAAAAACAAAACATGTGCTTTCCCCATTTTTCTTGAAGCTAGAGACAGTCAGTGATCCTGTCTGGCCCATGAGATGTAAATGGAAGTCTTCTAGGGGAGGTTTCATAGAGAGCTCGTTCTTTCCTCATTCTTTGCAGGGCAACCCCACTTCCAAATTCTTCTGGCATTGAAACCAACATCTGGAACAAAAACAACCATTCTGTAACTATGAGGAAAGCAGCAACAGAAACACAGGGATGCATTGTGAAAACCCTGAACTCATGCTGGCTGTTGCCTATGTACACATTTCTTACTATGGGAGAAAAAGAAAACCCCTATTGGATAAGGTCAATGACTGTTGAGTTTTTTGTTAGGATCCAAAAGCATCTCTATTAATACTTATGTATGGGAAAGTAGGAATTTAGGTGCTGACTTTTGTGTATAATTCTTATTTATAACATTACTTCTGGGGGGACAAAGTATTCTGGGTTCAGACTTTTTAAAAAGTTTTAAACGTGTTTTTAAACTAACACAACATTGTAAATTAATTATACTTCAATAAAAATGTTTTTTAAAAAGCATTTGAAACTTAAGTCCCTAACTAATAAACAGGTTCAAGTGTTCATTTTCGTTACATCTCCCTCAACTCTTTGCTCTCCCTAGCACCCACACACACACACATTTGTGCACACACACCTGCTCAAAGACCCATATTTGTCCCTATTACCTAGTGCTGGGTTGATAAATTGGTTTCATCTCAGAGGCCAACATTGATAAATTGTCAGTGGCTGTCTGGATCACTATGCTGAGAATAATTTTGAGGCAGACAACACAACTCACGAAGAGGAGTGTTGTGATCAATAGGCCAAGGCCCCATGAATGTGAAAAATGGAGTGGCAGCACCCTATTTTTGTAACAGTTGACCTGACCCAGTGTATCAGATTTTAATTGCTCAACCTAGTGTAACCCCTTTTCTTCTCTTAACCCTGTAGGCAGGAATTTAGTATTTTCAAACTGAGACGTTTAGTCCTTACGCAGGCCATAGTTTACTAACTAGAAAGTCAAAGTATTCTACGTAAAACAATATCCAGCTAGCGTACCTAAACTGTATTTGTAAAGAAAATGTCATATCTTAACTAACATTCAATATTTGCTGTACTGACCATGGGGGTGCACCGCTTGCCTCTCCCCTTGAGAAAGAACTTGTCACTCAGCTATAAGAAGAGCAGTTAGCTGATAACATCCAGCTGCAGTGCCTGCAGAATCCACCTCAACCTTCAAGCCAAGGACACATGCTTCCTGGGCAGACCCAGACATTGATGAGCAAGGTGAGGGGTCAGAGCCTGGCCATTTCTATCTAACGTGGGGCTCCACTACAGGTAATCTTTGCTCAGGGATGCCTCTCATATTGGTTAAGACTTCATCAGATCTGTAACATGGTCTGAGGCACTCCCAGCTTGAGTCTGCTTCCTTCCACCTCTTCTCTCACAAGGAGGGATGCAAGATCTGCATCCCTGCCCCATCCCGCTCCCTCCTTCTTTATCTTTCACACGTGGTACTTCCTCTTCCTCCTGCCACGCTCCATCAGAGTGTCAGCTTCCTGGAGGACCCAAACTTATACACATACCTACTACGGGCATGGCTACTTACAGTTACAAGGCTTTTACATCAAGTGTACAACATTCCAAAAGAGGCAAAGTGCTGTATTGGCTTTGACATCGGAGAGTATGGATTAAAATCCCAGACACTTACCATTCAATGGCATTAAACTAGTGTCCTTATCTTTAAAATGAGGTTGCTAGTGGTGATAACTGATGGGACTGTGTGAGGATTGAATGAAATAATATCCATGAAATTGATTTCTAAACTATTAAGCACTGCATACATTTTAGTTATCACTATTATTATTATTCCAAGTAATCTTAAATAGCAACTACCGGCTGATCAATTAACATTCCTTTACAAATATTGATTGTGCCTTTACCAGGACACTAGTGCTGATCTAGGAAATGAGGTAGACAAAGTCCACCTGCTCTGGTGAAGCTTACATTTTCTACGCTAACCAAGTAAATATGAGTTTCATTTTTAAAATACTAGTAAGTTAGCATTAGCTCACTAACAGGGGAGGCTATATCTCTGGCTTGGTTCAAGTGTAATCCCAGTTTGGTCTAGTCCCAGGATTTGTCTTTGTTGATCTTTCCTGCTGAACTGCCTTTTCCTTCTTTTAGTTTCACCATCCTTGATGCTGTGAATCCTGCAGGGGGCTAACAGACTAGAGCGATAGCTTTTTACTGTGCTGTGGGTCAGCTGGCCCGCTCCTTGCCTTATACACTTGCTGTTTTTCTCTTTGCCTTTCTCTCCTTGATGACCCTACCCCACCTTTCCCTGAACATTTGCCACAGCTCACCTCTCTGCCCCCTATTTCTCTGTCTTCACTTTCACATTTCCTTTTTTGCTGTCACCCTCAGTGGGAGCCGCTCTCTCTGTGTCTTCAGATGGCTTTGGTGTTTTGGCAGGAAAGAACAAACTTCCTGGCAGAAATAACAGGAAGACACACTTCTCAGGAAATAATATAATACCTCTGTTTCTAACACTTCTTGGTGCCTGGTAGCCACAGGAATCAACATGTGTCTCTGAGAGGTTTCATCATTTCAGATTAACTCAGGCCTCAACAAGGCAGAAAGAGATGTAGCCGTGCCTTCCAAGCCGTGGTCAGGGCCAGCTGGTGACCCTCCACCAAGCGGATGGATGTCCAATGTCAAATGTCTGCATCCAAAATATGAATATTGTACCACATTCTGCAGCCATAATTTTTAAATGGGATTTTTAAGTTTTTACCCTAATATCTAGAAGCCAATAGATTGGTGGCTACCAATTTTTTGGACCATACTCTACTGTTATAAATAAATATGTATACGTATAAACACACACATGCACACATATATATACATATGTGTATGTGTACACACACCTATTTATGTATCTGAAACAAAAGTTTCACAAAATGATACTCACCCTTATCACATACAGAGCTCAAATTGTTCCTTTTCATTTTAATCTAGTCTATCATAATAACTTTTTTAAAATACTGGTCTTGATCTTGGGATTTTAACCTTTTTTTTTTGGTGCCATTTCTACTCAGTGTGGTGAGGCTCATGGATCCCTTCTTGGGCTAATGTTTTTTAATGCATAAAACAAAACTCATAGGATTACAAAGGAAATCAATTATACTGAAATACAGTCTTATGCTTGTGCCTCTGGGGGGAGAGGGGACTGTGTCCGTGGACCCAGGTTAAGAAACCCTGCATGACCAAATTGATCTCACAAACGTCTGCAAGGTACAACCTGCGGTACAGAAACTTTGGCTGTAGATAAAGCCGCAGAACACTTTGTAGTAATTAAATATTTCAGATGCTTATTATCCTGTCATGGTTTTACAGCTCTCTTTTCAGTCCCTTTCCCCATGCTTCCCCCTCCAGTGACAGCCCACCCCCCCCCCACGCATGCACACACACAAAGACACACACACACACACACACACACACACGCAGATCTTAGGTCACGTACTGAAGTGAAACCAGCCCCTAGGCTACTGTGTCTGGCCCCCTTATCTCCCCATTCCCACTCCCTGACTTCTCCTCCATCCCAGCCCCTCTGGCTGCCATCTCAGAATTATTTCAATGGCTCATTATCTCTGCAGGCCAGTGCTCACAGTAGTGGTTTTCTTGGTTTCCTTCATGGCACTGTGATCCGATAGGTGCATTCTAACCAGAATAATGGTGGAGGCCAGAGCCCTGGATATTTATTTCTGAGACTTCAGAGAACCCTCTGTGGCAGGTGTTTCCATTTGATAGGTGGCTGTGCCACCACCCACCCCACCGCAAGGCAGCCCCTTGCCTGTCACTCCCAGGCTGCAGCTGAAGCTCTAACTTGGCTCCCCATGGCCATGCAGGGCACACGGCGTCCCTAACCCCAAGCGGCTCAGCGAGGTCCTCTGGGAGGAGCTGTAGTTACGGCCACACTGAATTGCTCAAGTGCTTTCTTGAATGGTTTGCTGCTGTGGCTCCCCACAAAAGTGTGCGCACTCCCCTGAGGAAAGAAGGAAAAAGAAGAGCCTGTGTTCACTTCCTCTTTGGCCTGCAAACAAGGCAGACTGCTCTAGAATCACTCTATCAGCAGAATTTCCTCGTCCGAAATATGAATGTTTCACCAGACCCAACACTCCGAATTTTAAAAATAGACTTTCTGGGTTTTACCCTAATGTCTGTAGCCTATAGACCAAGGACTACAAAATGGTTCTTTAACCATGTTCTATGATGAGAAATGCAAACATGCAGAATAGGGCCTTGGAGGCATTCAATCCAATGACTTCATGCAGACAGGAGGGCACTGAAGCCCTGAGAGAGGATGGGACTTGCCCAAGGTCACACAGCAGGAAGAAGCAGATTGGGAACTTGAATTCTGCCCTGTTCTCCAGGGGTCTTTCTACCAGGTTTCCATGGTACATCCTGCTAAGGAGCATTCTACTATAAAATCTATACCGTGAAAATTAATTTTTAAATTCATGCCTTACTACCTTTCCCTCAAATAGGCATTTAGATGTTGCAAGATCACAAGAGCCTCATAAAATTACCCAGAAGAATGCTAAAAAAGGCAACTGAAGACAGAAGTCTTTGTTTCAAAATCTTTGTTTTTCATGAACACAACTTTTGTTTTCTCAGATAAAATTAAATTTCTCTTTTTTCCTTCCTCGTGTTTTTCTAATTGTGCTTAGGCTTTCCTTTTAAAAATTCTCTGAAATAGTTCTTTCTTTCTATATGTTAGTCACCTTACAATGCACACTTTTTTTTTTTTTTTTTGCTGTACGCGGGCCTCTCACTGCTGTGGCCTCTCCCGTTGCGGAGCACAAGCTCCGGACGCGCAGGCTCAGCGGCCATGACAATGCACACTTTTTAGCAAACAAAATTCTAAAACTTGTTTAAACTCTTAGTCCTTTTCCCTTATCCTAATTCGTTTTTCCTACGCTGTTCAATCAATTATATAATTATTTTCTCAGCTTCCAAATAGTTTGCTATTGTGTGTGTTGTAGTTCACTTCTGGATGAGAAAACTCTTATTTCACACAATAGTGTTATTGCTTTTATTATTCTTCCTGTCACCGAGGGGGCAAAAGATCAAGAACCAAACAATAAGACTTTTATTTCCAGCCACTGGAGAGCTGTCTTGAAAGTTATTACAGGCCTCTGCTATTGTGTGCTTCCACCTTGGACATGCTATCCGAGATGCGTAGAATGGCAGCAGCCTTGGTCTCCTAGACCATGGAGTCTAATCCCTTCATTTCACAAAAGAAGAAACTGAGGCAACCAGGTCTTCCCAGGACCACACAGCTAGCTAGAGGCAGATACTGAACCCAACCTCAGGCCTCTGATTCTCGACACGCTGTCTTTTCCACTGTCCGATAAGTCTCAGGAATTCCTCCTGATCTCCTCAAGTTCATCCCAAACCAGGATTGTGGTCCATTTGTGTTTATCTCAACAATATGGAGGAAAGAGGATGTCGTGACTCCTGGCTTAACAATAAATTTTAATACTAATTTGCATAATTTTGTTGATTAATTTCAAACTGCTCCAACTCCAACCTTCAATCCATCTTCAGAAGTTCTTCCATCTATCGGAATCTAGAAGCTGTCATCAGGATCCTGCACATGACCTTGTGTTGGCCAGAGGATGGGCTCTGGCATCAAACCCAAGCAGGTTATTAACCTTCCTCTGCCTCAGTTTCCCCATTTGTTAGATAAGGATGCTGATAGCACCTGCTCATGTTGCTGTTTTTGAGGATTAAATGAGATAATGCATGGAAAGGGCTTAATATTCATAACAGCTCAATAAATATTAACAGTTATAAGTATTATTATTTATAAATAATAAATAAATATTATATTTATTTATAAATAATATTTATAAATAAATATTATTATTAAACAGTTATAAATATTAACAGCTACCAATGAGGAAACTATTTGACAGTGTTTTAATAAAAATGTATAAACAAATGTAAAAGAAAAATTGAGTGCATCTTTATTTTATTTTTTTTATTTATTTGTGTGTGTGTGTGTGTTATGCGGGCCTCTCACTGTTGTGGCCTCTCCTGTTGTGGAGCACAGGCTCCGGACACGCAGGCCCAGCGGCCCTGGCCCACTGGCCCAGCCGCTCCACGGCATGTGGGACCCTCCCAGACCGGGGCACGAACCCGTGTCCCCAGCACCGGCAGGCGGACTCTCAACCACTGCGCCACCAGGGAAACCCCGAGTGCATCTTTAATAGTTGAGGTGCAGTAGAGATCATTGTGGGAATTGGGAAGTCCCAGCACCAGATTCAGCTCTGCCTCTAACTAGCTGTGTGGCCAGAGAAAAGCAGGCTCATCTCTCTGAATTTATTAATCAACAAATCTAATTCTAATCTCTAAATGGGAGAAAAGGACTCCCTGAGAAGTATGATTTAATGGACTCAAAGCCTGTCAGAGTAACACCATCTCAAGCCAGAAGAAGGTGTACCTCTGCCAACAAACATCGTCCTCTCTGCAGCAAGGAAGCTGGTTCCTTGGTCCACCTACATGACAGAAGCAATTGCTGGGACATTGCTCTGAAGCACCCTGTCCCCAAAGCAACCCAGAAATAATTCCATCCTTGCCTTTGCGTAAGCCACCTGCCTGAGCTCAAGCCAGAGAAGAGAGCAGATGAACAATGAATGTCACAGCAATTAGTTTTGGCAATTAGGCAGCCAATTAGTTCTGCTGCATGGAGAATGGGAAGAGAAAGTAAATCAGTGCTGAGAGGTGACAGGGAAATATGATTAGGACATCAGTTTCCAGTGACACCCAGGTGGAAAGGCGTGCAGCAGGGGCCCAACCTCCCCTTTCCCATCGCTGCCATGACAAAGAAGGAGGGTGCTTTCCAGAGACCTTGGAAACAGCTTTGTGTGGAAGGAGCTTCCAGCCCACAGTTCTCTTCTGTTTCTCAGGGTCACCTCACACCTCCCAGTGTTGTTCACTCCACGCTGCCAGCGTTCACTTCAAGCTACAGCTCTTGCTGGTTTCTCACCAGGAATTCTGCCCACAATGTTAAATAAATGGAGCAGTAGATTCCTGGGGGTTGTCTTCTCTTAGCTGAAAATGTGTTTGATTTTTGGTTTGTTATTTTTTTTGTTTCACGTTTGCTTATTTGTTTTAATAGCTTTGGTAGTTCTTCTCTAGAACTAATTCCACGTTCTGCTTGGAGTGGGTCAGAGGGAGATTTTGCATAATTGTATCATATGATGAAGGGGAAAAAAGCAGCTTTAAAACCAAAGACCTGGGCTTGGATTCCACCTCTGCTTCTTGCCAGACTCTGAACTTCAGTTTCCTCCACTACAAAAGGGGCATAATAATTCGGTTGCCAGTAAAATGTATGGCATTTTGGTAGCTGTTCTCCAAGGACAAGTTCACTTCACATTTTGGGGGAAAGGGCAAACTTACATTAAAAATTACTTACTTTTATCTGAAATTTGTATTTAACTGGCATTCTCTATCTTATTTACTAAATCTAATAACCCTAGGTAATAATAATAATACCTAACTCAGAGAGTTACTGTGAAGATTAAGTCAACACTGTATTAAAACCCTTCCCAGTGAGCCTAGTAGGGAAGTTGAGGAAGAACTGAGTTATTTCCTTTTCCCTGCTCTCTGCCATTGTCATCTGAAAGGCTGGACTTGTTCTACTGAACCCACGAGAACAGAGCCATACCAGCAGCCACAAGGTTTGACACAAGACGAGAAAAAAGCCTTAGTAGTTCGTTGCCTCTGGCACGGGGTTGAAGCTCAGGCTGGAATATGCCTTGAAGAGGAGAATGGAGCGGCAGAGCAGTGGCTGCAGTTGACTCTCAGGTAGGGCCCTTCCTACCCTGAGATTCTGAGCTGGTATTTCCAAGCTGCTTTTCCCATTAATAAGAATCGAAATCAGCTTAGGAGGAGACAGAGTGGAATCAGAAGTGTGGTGGCCCAAACACAACCGCACTTTCTAAACGGTACTTAGGAAAAGTCAGGGATGGACTCTGGTGGCAGACTTCACACTTGGCAGTCCTCAGTTAATGTTCTGAGGACCCAGCTAATCAAAGGCACCTTAAGGGTTTGTGAAGCATGAAGCTTATACAATTACAAGAGCCCTCTTTAAGGAAAAACAATGATGCAGATTTACAAATACAAAATTAGGCATGGAAGTGAAAATTTACTTTGAATGAGAAAATAGATAATGACAAATTTCAGGAGCACTGGAGAATCAAGTCCCTTTCTTCTGAGATCTTTTCAGGCAGTTTACCAGAAATGCTGACATAGAAATTCTTCTGATTGTCACGCGGCTCTTCTCTCCACCTGGAACACTTTTCAGAGCCCAGCAACTCAGGTTCTCACTGGGCCCAGGTAAGTGAGGGGAACTGCAGCTTACGCTTTACTAGGTTCCTGGTGTATCTTCTCCTGCACCCAACTGAATGCTTTTATAACTGTACTTACTACACATGCGATATTGTAAGGGTGCCAATGGAGAACTAAAAACAACTGGGGGGAACTTTCATAATCCCACCATCTTAATCAACTGCCTTTTTCCTCTGTCCATATTCCTTTTTCAGTCCATGCTCATATATACACAACGTGTGTATTTGAAATCATGGTACAGATACAATTTCATATTCTTTTTCCCTTAACATGCCATCATTTCCCTATGGTGCTCCATTGTCTTAATCAACGTGATACTTCCAGGATGTGGAATTATCCACTGTCCGCCATTGTTAGAAATTCATATTATACAAACAAGAATGATGAAGATGGGAATGGAATTTTACCCTGACTATGAACAGTTCTAACATCCAAAAAAAATATTTTAAAGGAAGACCCTTGTAACATTGTAATTCACAGAGGCAAAAATAATCTGTCAATTTAAAAAGAAAAATCAGTCAAACCAATTATTAGGTGTGGGCAGATAAAGAAACTATGAGCAGGTTGGATTTCCACTTTTCAACTAATTTCTTCAGATAAGCAATTGAAAATCCAGTGCGAATGACCCTTCTCAATGTGTTATTGAATAGAATAAATAGAGATTGCCAGGTGACTGGGTGCTACAGGGAACATTTTTTTTTGTAAGGGGTATTTCCTAATGGAAAGTGTTTCTACCAAAGTCACACCTTGCCAATTCTAGGGAAATAATTTAATTATGCCATTTAGAATAGAAATTGTTCCACGAAACACTGTGAGGACCCTCTCTCTGAGAAATTCTGAACAAAACATTTCCATAGGCTCAGTAGTTTTGCCTTCCTGGGTGGAAATTAGGAGCTGAACACAATGATTCATAACTTCATGGAACAGTTGCTGTGGGTGGACTCATGTCACTCACATCCCCCTTTACACCCATGGCTACACCTTCTGACCTTTTACTTCTCAACTTCTCAGTGGGGTGCAGCAACCAAACCACCCTTTAGGGGGTTGACTTTTTAAAATTCCAACATAAAAACCTTGGGTAATAAAGAAGTGGCAGAAGAATCAAAAGCTCCTATTCTAAATTCTCTGAGTGTCATAATAGGTGGCAAGATCAGGGTCTGAAATTGTTGCCTCTGTGGTTTGGAACTGTCTCCACAGCCCATCCGATTCATAAGTAACGTGATTACAGCTCATCACAAGTCTCTTGCAGCATTATACCAAAGATGGGTCTAAGCTACTAAAATTATGCCTAAGTCATTTTTAGAATGAACCTGCGCATTAACTGGCATGATTCACTTTATTTGGGGGTTCCTAATATATCAAAGTTTGTTACAAAGGTCCCCTATGAGAATTTAAATCTGTTATCTCTCATGTTCTCATGTGAAGGGCAGGATAGGGGTCTGAGAGCGTCTGAGAACATCTGAGCAGAGGCCAGGTCTCCATTTCAGCTGAAGGATATATATATATGTGTATATATATATATGTGTATATATATATATATATATATATATATAAAACATCCCCTCAGACTTTATGGCTTTAGTGCCTTGTAATGAAAGGTGAGATTTGGGGGGTAACTACGAAGAAGTGATTTCACCGAGTCTCCTAATGTATTAATCTCCCTTCTGCATCAGTGACTCACCTGATGTCACAGGGATGGCGACGATCAAAGGGTTTCTGCCTGGCAAAGACAAACATGTGTACATTTATTTTTTTTTTCTAATTTTATAAAAGCCAATGTCTATGTGAACCAAAAACAGGGACTGACATTCTGACCAGCCAATTTTCTCCCTGACGCTTTTGTAAAATGAAATTTTCTTTGCTTCCTATTTTTATGCGGTCTTCTAGTGTTGCTGGCACGGGTAACAATCACACTTGGCGCTTCTGTCGGGCTTTTCATCCAAAGATTTCAAAGTGCTCCACAACAGGATTTCATCCTCACTGCAGGGCAGGGAGGAAGGTCAGCTCCAATTTGCCTAGTGAGCAGATAGGATGCTGAGAGGTGACGTGACTTATATGCCCGCCCTGCAAAGTTGCAGGGGCAGAACAAAGTGAGAGCCAGTCTTCCCAATCCCTATCTCCATCTGCTGTTCACTTGTCCGAACTGATGGAGCCTCTTTTCCGAAGGGTTGAACATTAGATCCAGCGAGACACATTATGAACCGCTTGTTAAGGGTTTTCCTGTAAAGCCACCATGCCAAGGTGACTGACCTCAAGGAGAAACTAGAAGCCCAAATCCAAAGAGGTTGGATTTGTTTTGAGAACTAGTTTTCAGACTTTAAGAACTTGGACAAATAAGCCTAAAAAGTGAGTGCAAATCTCCTGAGTAAAAAATGGCTACCAGATTTCAATACTTGAAAATATCAAAGTATTGGCAAGAAAGTCAAGAAACAAGAATCTTATACTCTGCAGTTGGGAATGTAATTAGTACAACCACACAGGAAAACAATTTAGCAATAGCTTATAAAATTGAATATGAACATACACTTCAGCCCAGCCATTCGATTACTGTGTATATATACCTGTATGTACAGGTATATGTATAATATATATAATTCATGAAATGAAATATTATCCAGGGGTGAAGATGAATGAATCATATACTCGCATAAAAGATGGATAAATCTTATATATAGTACTTAATGGGGGAAAAAACGAGACTGAGAAGATAAGTTAAAAGATGAATCTATTTTTGTAAAGCTCAAAAATATGAAAACTAAACATATGGTTAGAGGTACAAACATATACAGGATCAAACGGTTTTTTCAAAAAAAAACAAGGGGATGATAAAGGCAAAAGCAGGTGGTAGCTACATCTTGGGAAAGACAGGAATCTGAGATTGCGGAGCATATTAGTCAGGGTTCTCCAGAGAAACAGAACCAATCAGATACGTATAGGAAGAGATTTATTATAAGGAATTGGCTCATGATATGATGGAAGCTGGGAAGTCCTGTGATCTGCCATCTGCCATCTGCCAGCTGGAGACCCAGGAAAGTCAGTGGTGTAGTGCCAGTCCAAAGGCCTGAGAACCAGGGGAGCTGATGGGGTAAATCCCGGTCCAAGGGGAGGAGAAGACCCATGTCCCAGCTCCACAGGCAGGCAGGAAGCAAAGGGGACACATTTTTCCTTCCTCCACTTTTTTGTTTCATTCAGGCCCTAAACAGATTGGATAATTCCCACCCACACAGAAGAGGGCAATCTACTAAGTCCACCAATTCAAATGCTATCTCATCTAGAAACACCTTCACAGACATACTCGGGTATAATGTTTAATCTGGGCCACCCCAGGGCACAGTCAAGTCGACACACAAAATTAGCCATCACAGGGAGGAACACTGAGTAGTTAGTATGTTTTAGTTCTTAGGTTGGGTGGTTAATTCATGTGATTTTGTTTTACCATTTTTCTTCAAAACTACATATATATTACACATATTCTTTTCAAATATTACAAAATAATTGAAGTCTGATGAGCTGAGTTAAAAAAAATAGACTTTTAAAGGAAAGCGTAGACCTCTCCCAAGTGTTGTATGTGTGCCCATGCATGTGTGCAGAATTTGCTACACTGTCATTAACATCTAAGGTTTTAAGGGTATTTTTAAAAATAAATTTATTTATTTATTTTTGGCTGCACTGGGTCTTCATTGTTGCGCCTGGGCTTTCTCTAGTTGCGACGAGGTGGGGGGCTACTTTTCGTTGCGGTGCGTGGGCTTCTCATTGTGGTGGCTTCTCTTGTTGCGGAGCACGGGCTCTAGGCGCGCGGGCTTCAGCAGCTGTGACCCACAGGCTTAGTTGCTCCGCGGCATGTGGGATCTCCCCAGACCAGGGCTCAAACCCCTGTCCCCTGCATTGGCAAGCGCATTCTTAACCACTGTGCCACCAGGGAAGTTTTAAGGGTATTTAAAAAACGTCTATCTAACATTTAATCAGGAAAAGTATTTGAAACAAGTATGACATAAAAAGAGTTATTATAGTTAGACTGTAAGGAATTCATATAAACTGAGAAGCAAGATATGAAATACAAAATCTGAGAAACTATATGAACAAACAATTTACAGAAAAGTTCAAAGGAGAAAGATATGAAAGAGGTTTAAGCTTTATTAACAAACAAAGAAATGTAGATTGTTTAGAGTAACTTTTTTTTAACCTGTAACATTGATGAAGGTTGAAAAAATTCTCAGCGCTGGCAGGAGTTGAGTGGGGCAGGTGTAAACACTGCTGATGTACAACCTTTTCTGGAAGCATTTTGGAGATAGGATTCAGTAGCATTAACTAAGCCCATAACTTTTCACCCAGTTCGGTCCTGGAAACCTTTGCAAGAGAAATCATTAGAAAACCAAAGATGTTCAATGCAACATTACCTTTAACAGAAAAAAATTTAGCCTAAATGCTGAACAATAGGAGAATGGTTAAATAAAGTATAGCACATCCTCAGTGGAAATTATGCAACAATTAGCAATGATCTTTTCAAAAAGTATTTACTGATATGGTAGAATGCTCATGCTAAGTGAAAATCAGGACACAGAATTATTTGTACTGCACAATTTAGATTTGTAAAATATACATATACACACACACACACACACACACACACACACACACACAGAAAAATGCATGGAACGTGCCAAAAGGTTTAAATAGTGATCTCTGCATTATGGACTTGTGTGGTTTTTAGTTTCTCTTTTATTTCCTTCCATGGTTTCTAAATTTTCTAGTTTAATAATAAAATATAATATTTTTGAGATAATAGAAAGTATCTGCAATAGAGAAACAGGCATTTCCTGTAGCATAATGGTGTTGGGTCATAAAGTGTCTATTGTAGTGTGATCAACTCACATGTTTCAGCAAAGAAAATATATCACATCCTGGGAACCCTCTCAGCCCAGGCAAAAGCAGGACAGTTGGTCATCCTATTTTTGGCTTAAAAAAAATCACTGGAGTGGAAAGATTTCCCAACTGTGAACTGCAAAAGTAGTCTTGATAATTCCTTGAGTCTTCCTATAGATAGAAGTGGCTATTTTGACCTTGCATTATTTATGAAGATTTTTAAATAAGTCACATCTTAAAGAGCTTGTTGAAAGCAGAGCAGATTGCATAAATGCTAAATAGGCTGGTTAAGCTACATTATACAAGCTCTGAATGCTTACCCAAATAGGTCAGGTTAACTACCTCTTGTCTCTGGGAAGAGAAGCCTATTTATCTCTCTTTTCATTTTTTTTGTGCTGTGCACATTCTTTCCTTTGGCAAGAGTGGGAGTGGCAGGTGTATCATGTCACCAGAGGAAAACTGAGCTCCAGGGAGTCAGCTCAGAGGGTGAAGTGTACTCCCAGTTAGGGCTAAAGCCCTCTGGAAGAACAACAGTTAGGGCTAAAGCCCTCTGGAAGGCAGTCTGGTTAGACTGCCTTTACCTGCCTTTCTTACATGATCAGGACAAATCCCCTCCCTTGCTAAATCTACAGGAAGTTTTTCTACATCTTTGCTTAGGAAGCATCTCGAAAATATGATAGAACTAGGATACTGTGTGTGCCAACAGCCATCTCTTGTCACAGAGGAGAGCTCAGGGAGTGGCAGGGCTGTCAGGTGCCTGTGTGTGAGTCATGCCTTTGTACCTTTGGGTGATCAGTTAGCCACTCTCCGTGCCTCAGTGTTCTCACATATAAAATAGGGATGCTAATAGCACCTACCTCATAGTGTTTGAGGATTACATACATTCATAGCTAATAAGAGCTTGGAGCCGTGCTTGGAGATGGGCGAGCATGGGGTTTATTAGAGAATGCTCTTAAAATCCTCAGCTGGTGTAGCTAAAGGAAGGAAGCAGGACTGAGCAGAGTGAGACATTGAACTGTGATGAAATCTTGACAGAGCCTCGGTGGGGACCCTCCAGATCTGTCCTGAGTTGGGGTGAGAGGGCAGTTCGCCTTGAGATCCCTGCAATCAATCAAATGAGGACCACCCCAAGAAGAGGGCATGACCCTGGTGTGGCAGCCTTGTGTCACCTCTCAGGTCTCCTCCCACAGACCCAGGGCTGGGATGTGAAATCCATCAGGATGCTAAGGCAGGTCTCTTCCTGATCTGATGGCTGATTTTGTCTGGAGAAATCCCAATGGCTTTGCTGAAGTTTTCTTAAATTTCACAGGGTCTAAGATGCTTCCACCCAGCTTTCTGTCCCTCTCTCCTGTACTCAGGATCTGATTCCTTAAAATTTGTGTTGAATTCTGTGATATGCAACTCCAATCCCCCTTTAGGAACAAATTTTAAAGTTAGCTTTAAAAAAAAAAACTCTTTAATTTTATTTTTTGAATACATAAAACTATGTGATTTGAAAGCCAACACTTAAAATACTAAACAAACAAACACAAACAAGAAGCATACTTAGATAATTCAGATGTCTACCCCAAAAATGCAGAAAACAGGGTAGAGGAATTGTTCTAGACTAAAAGAGACTAAAGAAACATGGTGACCATTTGGTTCAGGGGAAAGAAATCTAGCTATAACTAGATACAAAAAAACCAATGTGGCAAAATGCTAGCAACTGTTGATCTAGGTAAAGAACATTGTATTAGTCTTTGAGTCTTTCTGTGGACTTTGATAGTTTTCAAAACTATAAATTCAGGGGAAAAGTAAGAAATCGCTCCGTGCTGAAGTGTCTGGCACTTGGGTTCTTATTTGTTGAGTTGGCCAAAAAGTTCGTTCGGGTTTTTCTGT
Organism: Orcinus orca; assembly: GCF_937001465.1. Classification (NCBI taxonomy): domain Eukaryota; kingdom Metazoa; phylum Chordata; class Mammalia; order Artiodactyla; family Delphinidae; genus Orcinus; species Orcinus orca. Next base: position 94,373,232 of record NC_064563.1, read on the forward strand.
AACACCTAACTTTTTGGCCAACCCAATATCTGCAAAGATGTTAAAACAAAAGATGAACAACATGGCCTGAAGGGGAACGAATAAGTCAAACACTAAAAACACACCCTAATTTCTCATAAGTCAAGCAGGAATTAGTAGAGGGAGATCTCTGGGTTTTAATATAAAACACCCTTTAATTCTCAATGAAATTTTAGAGGAATTAAATGCATGATGTGTGAGCACTTAGAAAGGACATGACCATTAGGAGACTACATATGTTATGAAGAATAAGTCATGCAAAATACACCTTTCCCAGTGGGGAATATCAAAGATACAATTTAATTGCAACAAAGTATTTGAAAAAGTCAATCATATTGGTATCATGATTAACATGGAAAAATATAAACTGGGTTAACAGCTAAGCTTTCCTTCCCATTCTTCATTCCTTCATCCCTTCCCTCATTCATTCAGTATTAACCATGTGTTCAGCACTGTGGTAGACAACCACCCTATTAGAATGAATGAACACATTACTGTTAACTCAGGCTTAAAGAAATTTCTAAATATGTTTCTAAAGTGTAGCCTAGGACCCAAAGCATCAGAATCACATGTAGTGCTTGTTAGAAATGCACATGTGAAGTCCCATCCCACACTTACTGAATCAAAATTTCCATAAATGAGACTTGGTCATCTGCATGTTTAACAAATGTCCCAGATAATTCTTTTGTACATTAACATTTGAGAGCCACTCTAAAGTTCTCTGCCCTCTTTCCTAAAACCCTAAACATATTAATCAGTAAGTTAGGTGAATTCCAACATAAATTTTGTCTATCAAATTAATAGATGACTGAAAGTGGGAGGAAAAACGGATAAACCATTTTAAAGAATCAAACTTGAAAAAGACCTTGACAAAGGAGAAAGGTGGAATGCAATTAACGATATACAATTTAATAGGGTTAAATGTTAAGTTCTGCATCTGAGTTCAAAGAATCAACTACTTAAATACAAGGTAGAAAAGCTCTGGATTGACAGCAGTTCACTTGAAAAAGATTTAAAGTTCAATGAGAGTCAAAAATATGGTATTATTTTTAAAAAATGAATACAAATTTTAGGATACATTAATAGAAACTGAAATTAAGGAAGGGGGGAGGGTTGCACCCATCATATTTTGCACTGGCATATTTGCACATCAATTTCAAAATATTTAAATACCTATTTTTCAAAAAGTCATTGTCAAACTAGAGTTTGTCCAAGGGAAGGTGACTAGGTAGTAAACTGTCTTAAACCCACATCATATGAAGACTCAATTAAGAAATAGAATATGTTTCACATAGAAAAGGGAAAATTTACTTCTTCATGATAGCTGACTTTGTAGGGTTGAAAGGCTATCAGATGAGGAAAGAAGTGATTTTTTTTGTATGGTTCTACAGGAAAAACCTGGGAACATTGGGGCAAACTTATAGGAAAGTTATTTTTGGTATAATGTAAGAAAGAATTATCTAAGAGATGGAGGGCTCTGTATATGGTATTATCTGTTCCCTTTAGAGATAGTGAGTTCCAGAAGTAGGTTAAAATGTCTGTCAGAGACATTGTGGAGAGGATTCCAATTAATCACTCAATCAACAAAGGGAGGTCTTGCTCGGACCAATAGTGATGGTGGGCTGGGAACTGAGTATGGTCAACTCAATGTTCTGTAACTGAGATACAAAAAAAAAAAAAAAAGTAACAAAAAGAAAAATAAATAAGAAAGAATACCTGCATTACCTATGTGGTCCTTTCAAACAAAGTTTTTCTTCTTTAAATTTCTATATAATTTTATCCAGATTTCTGGTGTCAATGAAAGGGCTTTAGATCTTTATCTTGTTATATCAGCTGTGCCTCATTCTAAAGGAATCCATTTCTGACATCTTTTAGAGGGGCTGTTTTGGAGAAGGCAAGAGTGAGAGTGTCCATGACACACTTCCACAGTCTCCTGCAGAGGAAACCTGACCCAGGTGAATCCTTCAACTGATGTGATTTTAATCCTTAAGCTGTGGTACTCCTCTGACACAACAACAGCCAACCTCCCCAGAAGTGGGAACTGAACTCAAGGGCAAACAACATGTAGGCTGGCTGGTGCTCTTATGAGGCAGCTTGGCACAAAATCTATGTCAAAATAGGGATAATGGTGATTAAATGAAGGAATTACTTTCCCTCTTTGGAGACTTTTACACGTTAATACGCAAATTGGTTTGAGCATTTGAAAGATGGAGCAGAAGAAAAGATACCCAGAAAGAGAGTCGGCTGGAAAGGATATGAAAGACTACTGGATATACTAAAATTATTAGAAGGCAAATGCAATAAGAAAGAAGAAAGCAAAAGATATATAAAGGAATGGAGAGCATGGTTGGCTGGTGGCAGTAAGAACTGTCAAAGCAGTCGTATAGACCCTAGATGGAGTTATCTTAAGGGCAGAGGATGAAGCATTCACCTGCTGAGGTGATGTCAAGATAATTCATTTTCTAGAGCCATCCTGGAATTTTTTTTTTTTTTAGCTTGCTCTGTTCTTTGAACAACATTCCAATTTCCAACATTTTGTTGTGCAGTTCTTGCTATTGTCCTTGTTTCTATGTAAATCCTATACAATACTTCTCTGACCTTTCCACTTAACTAAAGAAAAGAAAATCCTGTGTACTACTAGCAGTCTGGGACACAGCCCAAGCAGCTTATCACAAGTTCAACATTTCTTTGCAGTCTCTCGTTATTTTTATCTTTAAAATTTCATGAGAAATTTGCATTCTCCTCAAGAGATCTGTACTGGTTTTTATATAAAAATAATGTTTAATCCATTAATTTAAATTAACAACTTAAGGAGATGTGCCACAATTTTTTTCAGTTGCTTTCCGTAAACTCCTGGCCAGTAACTCATGTAATCCTCGGAGGTGTGGTGACCTCAGTTTGAGAAACATGGTTGTATGATAAACTAACACTACTTGAGGTTATCTGAGTGACTGTTCCCTGAAGATTCTAACAGATGCTTTTAGGGAATATTTTTCTATTTTTTTAGAGTTGACAGTGAAAGTTTACAATTTACTAATTGAGCTGTCTTGCTAAGGATATTAGTTTGCATCTGGGTTTGGTTTGGTTTGGTTTTTGTTTTATTTACTTATTTATTTTATTGAAGTATAGTTGATTTACAAGGTTTCAGGTGTACAGCAAAGTGATTCAGTTATATATATATATATATATATATATGTGTGTGTGTGTGTTTGTGTGTATATATATATACACACATACAGACACACACACACACACACACACACACATATATATATTCTTTTTCAGATTGTTTTCCATTATAGGTTATTAGAAGATATTGAATATAGTTCCCTGTGCTATAAAGTAGGTCCTTGTTGGTTATCTATTTTATATATAGTTGTGTGTATCTGTTAATCAAATGCTTTTAGAGATATATTAATGTGTGTGTGTGTGTGTGTGAGCCAAAACCCCAGAACCTCTTCTGAATCACAAAAGCCAGGACAGGCAGCACTGCAGATGTTTTAAATACTTGTTAATTTATAATAAAATTAACCACAGCCTATAGAAAAATGGAATTTTAAAGTTTAAACCCAAAAATGTTTATTTGTAGACATTTTTATATCTTCCTATATATTAAAAGTAACTATATTTTGTTGTCTTTCTTTAGTCCGTGTTGTTTTCCCCACGTTACAGTAGCCCTGAAGAAAGTCCATCTTCTTTCACGTAAACCTTACTGAAGAAATAATAGGAAGAAAAAAGGAGAGAAAGCTGTGGAATGAGAAACACAAAGAGAATCAAAGATAAGATTAGACCCAAAACTTGGTCAAGGTGTAGAGTTGCATGCAGAGTAATTTTTCTATTACATTTTCTTTAAAAATTAATTATGTTAAAAATTAAGTGTTTTATATGCTAAAATATCATTGGCAGTTATTACATGTTATTTATTAAAACCCTAATAAGAATTACATTTTTAAATTAAATATTGACTCCCAATAAGCTAAACTTAATAAGTAAGCCTAATATTAATGGTGAAGGATTACAGGAGAGAAAGACAATCGTTAAAAGTTTCATACATAAATAATGCGTTCAAAGATTATGATTTTCCAAGCCACTTTTTTTTCCCCATTACTAGTGTTTACATTCTCTAGAAACTGGTTTGTTCTTCCCAGGCACTATTATGTCCAGTGACATTTACTGAGAACCCACTAGGGACTGTACACACCAGTTTAGTTCAAAAGCCCTTACTGGACAGTAATATCTGCCGGACACAGTGAGGCAAGAACACTAAGACTGGCCCTGCCTCCAGAAGCTCACAGCCTGGAGACAGGGAGGGATGTGTAAACACATCATTACAGTGAAGCGTGATGCGTGCAAGAGGGGAATGTGTACAGGGCATCAAGGCAGGAGGCTCAGAAGAATCTCCGCAGACATGAGGGTCCCTAGGTAGGACTTTGACAGCTGAATATCAGAGAGGAGGATTCCAAGCAGAAGTACGCAGTGTGTGCAGAGGTGTAAAGCAACATGGGGTGTTAGAGGAACAGCGATTATTTCAGTGTAACTGGGAGAGGTTAGAGGAAATGAATCACAGCTTGAGTAAGAAAGGAAATGGGATCAAAGCTAGATTTGTAATTTCTTCTCTCTGCGTGACCTTAGGCAAATTACCTGACCTCTATGAGCTTGTTTTGTCGTTTACAAAATTTATTCTTAGAGTCATTGTGAAAATCAAATGAGATAAGGCAATTTAAGATTACAGGCAAGGACTGGTCCTGAGCACTCAAAGAAGACTAGTTGCTCATGGCGTTTGTGGAGTTTGATACAATTAAACACAAGAAGGGGGATACCAGGCCCATGACCATACAGGACCACCTCAAATTCCCTGCCATGCCAATGTCTGTAAACTGGCGACAGCACAAAGACAGAACTTTGGTGTGTGCATATGTGTGTGTGTGTGTGTGTGTGTGTGTGTGTGTGTGCATGTGTGTGTGTTGAGACAGAGAGAGAGAGAGAGAGAGAGAGAGAGACGAAGACAGAGACAGAGATCGACCCTGGGAAGCAGGAATTCATTCCACCTGTGTCTTCTGCTCTCTGACACCTACCAGATGATTATACTTCATCCACTTTCATAATAAAATAAGTGTGTTAGTACTGCCCCTTTTCTTCTCATCCTAACACCCGTCCTGGACAACCATGGAGCTTGTAGGAATTGTACATGTTCCTCCCCCACTCCTTCAGAAATCCACTAGAGTATGGCAAAAGAACACCCGTATGTTTGATGCCCATTAGAGTGAAATACAATACACTTCTTTAAAAGCCACTTGATTGAGGGTTTTTTTTTAATTATTATTATAATAATCTTTTTATATAATTTATTTATTTTTGGCTGCGCTGGTCTTCTCTGCCGCGCACTGGCTTTCTCTAGTTGCGGCGAGCAGGGGCTTCTCTTGTTGCAGAGCACAGGCTCTAGGCGTGCGGGCTTCAGTAGTTGTGGCACGCGGGCTCAGTAGTTGTGGCATACGGGCTTAGTCGCTCCGCAGCATGTGGGATCTTCCCGGACCAGGGTTCCAACTGTGTCCGTCCCCTGCATTAGCAGGCAGATTCTTAACCACTGCACCACCAGGGAAGTCCTTGATTGAGGTTTGATTGATATACAAAAAGCTGTAGGTAGTTTGTGTATACCACTTTATGAGTTGGAGATACGTATATATCCATGAAACCATCACCACAATCTATGCCATAGATATATTCATCACCTCTAAAAGTTTCCTCCTGCCCTCTCGCTTATTATTTTTAATTTTTTGTAATAACATGTAACAGCTACCATGTTAGCAAATTTTTAAGTATATAATACAGCATTGTAAACTGTAAGCATTTTGTTGTACAGTGGATCTCTAGGACTTGTTTATCTTGTATAACTGAAACTTTGTACCCTTAGACGACACCTCCCCATTTCTGTCTTCCCTCAGCACCAGCAACCACCATTTTACTCTCTGCTCTACCAGTTTGACTTTTTTAGATTCCTCATATAAATGGAATCATGCATTATTTGTCCTTCTGGGTCTGGCTTATTTCACTTAGCATAATGTCCTCCTGGTTCATCCACATTGTCACAAATGGCAGGATTCTCTTCTTTTTAAAGGCTGAAAAATATTCCATTGTGTGTATATACCACATTTTCTTTATCTTTTCATCTGTTGATGGACATTTAAGTTGTACCCATCCCTTGGCTATTGTGAATAATGCTGCAATGAACGTGGGAGTGCAGGATCTCTCTGAGACCCTGATCTTAATTCCTTTGAGAATATACCCAGAAGTGGGATTGCTGGATCATATAATATTTTATTTTTAATATATTTATTTATTTATTTATTTGCGGTACGCGGGCCTCTCACTGTCCTGGCCTCTCCCGTTGCGGAGCACAGGCTCCGGACGCGCAGGCTCAGTGGCCATGGCTCACGGGCCCAGCCGCTCCGCGGCATGTGGAATCTTCCCGGACCGGGGCACGAACCCATGTCCCCTGCATCAGCAGGCAGACTCTCAACCACTGGGCCACCAGGGAAGCCCTATTTTTAATTTTTTGGGGAAACTCCAAACCTTAATTTCCACAGTGGTTGCCCAAATTTACATTCCCACCGTGTACAGGGTTCTTTTTCTCCACAATATGCTCAATAAAAGTCCTCACATCAAAGCCCAACCGGACATCTTTCTAGTTTTTGATAGGATATAGGCGCTGGGAATTCATTTATCTGAAAATCAATTTCCTTAAACATTGCCCCCAAGCTTGTATGCCCTCCTCTGCTCCCAGTGCTGGTCAATAATAGCATCATCATACAACTAGAGCTCATGCTAGAAGCTTGCAAGTCATTCTTTATCCTTCCTGTCCTTTACCACCCACATTCAGTCAATCATCAAGTCCTAGTAAATCTAACTCCAAATCATCAAGCTTGTGTTCTTCCTTCCACTTCTGCTGTGGCTTCCTCAGGTCAGGTCCTTATTATTTCTATGTTCTCACGAGACTTAATTGCAAAAGCCTTCTCACTGGACTTCCTACATCCAGAAGGGCCGTCCCACATGGTGGCAGAGATGTAACATTACACATTTCTGCTTAAAATCCTTTCAGGGCACATTATTGTCTACAAAAGGAAGTCAAAATAGAGTGGCCATGGTCCTCCCTGTTCTGACCCTGCCTCCTTCTTTAAATTATCTCCCACCATACAACCCTTCGCATTTTGTGCTCTGATTATACCAAGTTCCTGGTAAAACTCTTCCAAGACTTCATACCTTCACACCTGCAATCTCCTCTCCTTTGCTACTCAGAGTGTGGTCCATGGACCAGCAGCATCAGCGTCACCCAGGAGCTTATTACTGAATCAGAATCCACATTTTAACAAAATCTCCAGGCGATTCTTATTCACATTTTAGAGTACTGCCTAGAATGCTTTTTCCACCTACTTTGCCCATCTCACTGGTTCTCACCTTAGAACCCGTTTTTAATATATTTTTAAAAAGTAACCTGCTTTTTACTATCTTGCAACAAATGTCATGGGTAACATATAACTCATAATTTAAAAAAATCCAAAATAATACTTTAACTATAATAGGAAAAAAATGCAAGTAGTACAGAATAAAATATGTGTTTCTGTATGTAAATGCTTGGGCACAACTACACTCAAAGACATAACAAATGTTTGCTTAGAACCACTGGGGATTGAGAGATACAAATGGACCAATTCGGGTGTATTGTATTGGCAAAACAAATACCATGATCAATGAGACAGTCAGTGATGTGACTTTTCAGGATGGTGATTGCCTCTTGACAAAATTCCAAAAAGAACAGAATGCAATCTTTGACTCATAGAGAGTCATATTCCTGGAAATGCAATTTTTATTAAAACCGTGCAAAGTGTACTTTGTGTTTATATATGACATGAGTTGGATTTTAGGCTCAGATAATTATAACCAAATTTTCACCCAGATAAATGTCTGGTAGGACACTCAAACATCACGTTGGCTGCAGGATTGTTCTTTGCAATATAGGACCAAACCATGTATAGCAGGACATCTAGAATCTCTGGGCTTCATCCACTAAATGCCTCCCATCAATGACCACCAGTAACACCCCCTAAGATTCTCAAACTCCTGGAAGGAGCAATACCTGTCCTGCTGAGAACGGCTGGTCAGCTTAATCCAGTCTAGACCTTCCTTCAAGCCTTGATCATCCTCACCACAGTCCCCCTCTCCAACCCTGGTGCTCCCTGGCTCTTTCCTTCTGTGGTCCTTAGCTCTCCTGAATATAGTTCTGGTCCAAGCCCTTGTAGTGCACGAGGGCAGGTGTGCAGGGCAGGAATGTCTATCAGTCACCTTCATACCTGCCCAAGGAATCACACAATCTGAAACTGAATAAATGTTCAACAAAGGTTGATGAATAAATGACTTTAAAACAAACAAAAATAAATAAATAAATAAAAAGAACAACTCTAAGAGCATGTAGATTGGAGATTAGACAACAACTGAGTGTTTTCTAATTTATCGACTTTACCCTGACATGATAAAAATAATACACTTCTCGGAGACGAGGGGAAGATGGTGGAAGGGTAAGACGTGGAGATCACCTTCCTCCCCACAGATAACCAGAAATACATCTACAGGTGGAACAACTCCTACAGAACACCTACTGAACGCTGGCAGAAGACCTCAGACCTCCCAAAAGGCAAGAAACTCCCCACGTACCTGGGTAGGGCAAAAGAAAAAAGAATAAACAGAGACAAAAGGATAGGGACGGGACCTGCACCAGTGGGAGGGAGCTGTGAAGGAGGAAAGGTTTCCACAACTAGGAAGCCCCTTCGCGTGCGGAGACTGTGGGTGGTGGAGGGGGAAAGCTTCGGAGCCAGGAGGAGATCACAGCAACAGGGGTGCGGAGGGCAAAGCGGGGAGATTCCCGCACAGAGGACCAGGGCCGACCGGCACTCACCAGCCCAAGAGGCTTGTCTGCTCAACCGCTGGGGCGGGCGGGGCTGGGAACTGAGGCTCGGGCTTCAGTCGGAGCGCAGGGAGAGGACTGGGGTTGGCGGCGTGAACACAGCCTGCAGGGGATTAGTGCACCACGGCTAGCCGGGAGGGAGTCCGGGGAAAAGTCTGGACCTGCCGAAGAGGCAAGAGACTTTTTCTTCCCTCTTTGTTTCCTGGTGCGCGAGGAGAGGGGATTAAGAGCGCTGCTTAAAGGAGCTCCAGAGACGGGCACGAGCCGCGGCTAAAAACGTGGACCCCAGAGACGGGCATGAGACGCTAAGGCTGCTGCTGCCACCACCAAGAAGCCTGTGTGCGAGCACAGGTCACTATCCACACCTCCCTTCCGGGGAGCTTGTGCAGCCCGCCACTGCCAGGGTCCCGGGACCCAGGGACAACTTCCCCGGGAGAACACACGGCGGGCCTCAGGCTGGTGCAACGTCACGCTGGCCTCTGCCGCCGCAGGCTCGCCCCGCGCTCCCTACCCCTACCTCCCCCTGGCCTGAGTGAGCCAGAGTCCCTGAAGCAGCTGCTCCTTTAACCCCGTCCTGTCTGAGCGAAGAACAGACGCCCTCCAGCGACCTACACGCAGAGGCGGGGCCAAATCCAAAGCTCAGCCCCAGGAGCTGTGAGAACAAAGAAGAGAAAGGGAAATCCCTCCCAACAGCCTCAGAAGCAGCACATTAAAGCTCCACAATCAACTTGATGTACCCTGCATCTGTGGAATACATGAATAGACAACGAATCATCCCAAATTGAGGAGGTGGACTCTGAGAGCAAGATTTATGATTTTTTCCCCCTTTTCCTCTTTTTGTGAGTGTGTACATGTATGCTTCTGTGTGAGATTTTGTCTGTATAGCTTTCCTTCCACCATTTGTCCAGGGTTCTATCCATCCATTTTTTTCTTAATAATTATTTTTTATTTTAATAACTTTATTTTATTTTATATTACGTTATTTTATTTTCTTTCTTTCTTTTCTTCCTTCCTTCCTCCCTCCCTCCCTCCCTCCTTCCTTTCTTCCTTTTCTTCTTTCTTTCTTTCATTCTTTCTCTCTTATTTTTCTCCCTTTTATTCTGAGCCATGTAGATGAAAGGAGGCTCTTAGTGTTGCAGCTAGGAGTCAGTGCTGTGCCTCTGAGGTGGGAGAGGCAACTTCAGGACACTGGTCCACAAGAGACCTCCCAGCTCCACATAATATCAAACGGCGAAAATCTCCCAGAGATCTCCATCTCAACACCAGCACCCAGCTTCACTCAACGACCAGCAAGCTACAGTGCTGCACACCCTATGCCAAACAACTAGCAAGTCAGGAACACAACCCCACCCATTAGCAGAGAGGCTGCCTAAAATCATAATAAGTCCACAGACACCCCAAAACACACCACCAGATGTGAACCTGCCCACCAGAAAGACAAGATCCAGCCTCATCCACCAGAACACAGGCACTAGTCCCCTCCACCAGGAAGCCTACACAACCCACTAAACCAACTTTAGCCACTGGGGACAGACACCAAATACAATGGGAACTACGAACATGCAGCCTGCAAAAAGGAGACCCCAAACACAGTAAGATAAGCAAAATGAGAAGACAGAAAAACACACAGCAGATGAAGGAGCAAGATAAAAAACCCACCAGACCTAACAAATGAAGAGGAAATAGGCAGTCTACCTGAAAAAAAATTCAGAAAAATGATAGTAAAGATGATCCAAAATCTTGGAAATAGAATAGACAAAGTGCAAGAAACATTTAACAAGGACCTAGAAGAACTAAAGATGAGACAAGCAATGATGAACAACACAATAAATGAAATTAAAAATGCTCCAGATGGGATCAATACCAGAAAAACTGAGGCAGAAGAACGTATAAGTGACCTGGAAGATAAAATAGTGGAAATAATTACTGCAGAGCAGAATAAAGAAAAAAGAATGAAAAGAAATGAGGACAGTCTCAGAGACCTCTGGGACAACATTAAACACACCAGCATACGAATTATAGGGGTTCCAGAAGAAGAAGAGAAAAAGAAAGGGACTGAGAAAATATTTGAAGAGATTATAGTTGAAAACTTCCCTAATATGGGAAAGGAAATAGTTAATCAAGTCCAGGAAGCACAGAGAGTCCCATACAGGATAAATCCAAGGAGAAACATGCCAAGACACATATTAATCAAATTGTCAAAAATTAAATACAAAGAAAACATATTAAAAGCAGCAAGGGAAAAACAACAAATAACACACAAGGGAATCCCCATAAGGTTAACAGCTGATCTTTCAGCAGAAACTCTGCAAGCCAGAAGGGACTGGCAGGACATATTTAAAGTGATGAAGGAGAAAAACCTGCAACCAAGATTACCCAGCAAGGATCTCATTCAGATTTGATGGAGAAATTAAAACCTTTACATACAAGCAAAAGCTGAGAGAGTTCAACACCACCAAACCAGCTTTACAACTAATGCTAAAGGAACTTCTCCTGGCAAGAAACAGAAGAGAAAGAAAAGACCTACAATAATGAACACAAAACAATTAAGAAAATGGGAATAGGAACATACACATTGATAATTACCATAAATGTGAATGGACTAAATGCTCCCACCAAAAGACACAGATTGGCTGAATGGTTGCAAAAACAAGACCCATATATATGCTGTCTACAAGAGACCCACTTCAGACCTAGAGACACATACACACTGAAAGTAAGGGGTTGGAAAAAGATATTTCATGCAAATGGAAACCAAAAGAATGCTGGAGTAGCAATTCTTATATCAGACAAAATAGACTTTAAAATAAAGACTATTAGAAGAGACAAAGAAGGACACTACATAATGTTCAAGGGATTGATCCAAGAAGAAGATATAACAATTGTAAATATTTATGCACCCAACATATGAGCACCTCAGTATATAAGGCAAATACTAACAGCCATATAAGGGGAAATTGACAGTAACACATTCATAGTAGGGGACTTTAACACCCCACTTTCACCAATGGACAGATCATCCAAAGTGAAAATAAATAAGGAAACACAAGCTTGAAATTAAACAAGATGGACTTAATTGATATTTATAGGACATTCCATCCAAAAACAACAGAATACACTTTTTTCTCAAATGCTCATGGAACATTCTCCAGGATAGATCATATCTTGGGTCACAAATCAAGCCTTGGTAAATTTAAGAAAATTGAAATTGTATCAAGTATCTTTTCTGACCACAACGCTATGAGATTTGAAATTGTATCAAGTATCTTTTCCGACCACAACGCTATGAGATTAGATATCAATTACAGGAAAAGATCTGTAAAAAATACAAACACATGGAGGCTAAACAATACACTACTTAATAACAAAGTGATCACTGAATAAATCAAAGAGGAAATCAGAAAATACCTAGAAACAAATGACAATGGAGACATGACGATCCAAAACCTATGGGATGCAGCAAAAGCAGTTCTAAGAGGGAAGTTTATAGCAATACAATCCGACCTTAAGAAACAGGAAACATCTCGAATAAACAACCTAACTTTGCAACTAAAGCAATTAGAGAAAGAAGAACAAAAAAAACCCCAAAGTTAGCAGAAGGAAAGAAACCATAAAAATCAGATCAGAAATAAATGAAAAGGAAATGAAGGAAACGATAACAAAGATCAATAAAACTAAAAGCTGGTTGTTTGAGAAGATAAACAAAACTGATAAACCATTAGCCAGACTCATCAAGGAAAAAGGGAGAAGACTCAAATGAATAGAATCAGAAATGAAAAAGGAGAAGTAACACATGAAACTGCAGAAATACAAAAGATCATGAGAGATTACTACGAGCAACTCTATGCCAATAAAATGGACAACCTGGAAGAAATGGACAAATTCTTAGAAATACACAACCTGCCAAGACTGAATCAGGAAGAAATAGAAAATATGAACAGACCAATCACAAGCACTGAAATTGAAACTGTGATTAAAACTCTTCCAACAGGGGCTTCCCTGGTGGCGCAGTGGTTGAGAGCCTGCCTGCCGATGCAGGGGACACGGTTTTGTGCCCCGGTCCGGGAGGATCCCACATGCTGCGGAGCGGCTGGGCCCATTGTTTATTTGAGATGTTTCCTGTTTCTTAAGGTAAGATTGCATTGAAATTAAGAAAACACTCCCATTTACCATTGCAACAAAAAGAATAAAATATCTAAGACTAAATCTACATAAGGAGACAAAAGACCTGTATTCAGAAAATTATAAGACACTGATGAAAGAAATTAAAGATGATACAAATAGATGGAGAGTTATACCATGTTCTTGGATTGGAAGAATCAACATTGTGAAAATGAGTCTACTACCCAAAGCAATCTACAGATTCAATGCAATCCCAAACTACCATTGGCATTTTTCACAGAACTAGAACAAAAAATTTCACAATTTGTATGGAAACACAAAAGACCCCAAATAGCCAAAGCAATGTTAAGAACAAAAAACAGAGTTGGAGGAATCAGGCTCCCTGACTTCAGACTATACTACAAAGCTACAGTAATCAAGACAGTATGGTACTGGCACAAAAACAGAAAGCTAGATCAATGGAACACGATAGAAAGCCCAGAGATAAACCCATGCACATATGGTCACCTTATCTTTGATAAAGGAGGCAGGAATGTACAGTGGAGAAAGGATAGCCTCTTCAATAAGTGGTGCTGGGAAAACTGGACAGGTGCATGTAAAAGTATGAGATTAGAACACTCCCTAACACCATACACAAAAATAAGCTCAAAATGGATTAAAGATCTAAATGTAAGGCCAGAAACTATCAAACTCTTAGAGGAAACCATAGGCAGAGCACTCTATGATATAAATCACAGCAAGATCCTTTTTGACCCACCTCCTAGAGAAATGGAAATAAAAACAAAAATAAACAAATGGGACCCAATGAAGCTTAAAGCTTTTGCACAGCAAAGGAAACCATAAACAAGACCAAAAGACAACCCTCAGAATGGGAGAAAATATTTGCATATGAAGCAACTGACAAAGGATTAATTTCCAAAATTTATAAGCAGCACATGCAGCTCAGTAACAAAAAAACAAACAACCCAATCCAAAAAAGGGCAGAAGACCTAAATAGACATTTCTTCAAAGAAGATATACAGACTGCCAACAAACACATGAAAGTATGCTCAACATCATTAATCATTAGAGAAATGGAAATCAAAACTACAATGAGATATCATCTCACACCAGTCAGAATGGCCATCATCAAAAAATCTAGAGACAATAAATGCTGGAGAGGGTGTGGAGAAAAGGGAACACTCTTGCACTGCTGGTGGGAATGTGAATTGGTACAGCCACTATGGAGAACTGTATGGAGGTTCCTTAAAAAACTACAAATAGAACTACCATATGACCCAGCAATCCCACTACTGGGCATATACCCTGAGAAAACCATAATTCAAAAAAAGTCATGTACCAAAATATTCATTGCAGCTCTATTTACAATAGCCAGGAGATGGAAACAACCTAAGTGTCCATCATCGGATGAATGGATAAAGATGTTGCACATATATACAATGGAATATTACTCAGCCATAAAAAGAAACGAAATTGAGCTATTTGTAATGAGGAGGATAGACCTAGAGTCTGTCATACAGAGTGAAGTAAGTCAGAAAGAGAAAGACAAATGCTGTATGCTAACACATATATATGGAATTTAAGAAAAAAAAAAAGTCATGAAAAACCTAGGGGTAAGACAGGAATAAAGACACAGACCTACTAGAGAATGGACTTAAGGATATGGGGAGGGGGAAGGGTAAGCTGTGACAAAGTGAGAGAGTGGCATGGACATATATCCACTACCAAACGTAAAATAGATAGCTAGTGGGAAGCAGCCGCATAGCACAGGGAGATCAGCTCGGTGCTTTGTGACCACCTAGAGGGGGGGGATAGGGAGAGTGGGAGGGAGTGAGACGCAAGAGGGAAGAGATATGGGAATATATGTATATGTATAACTGATTCACTTTGTTATGAAGCAGAAACTAACACACCATTGTAAAGCAATTATACTCCAATAAAGATGTAAGAAAAATAATAATAATACGCTTCTCAAACAGATGATTTGAAATTAATATCATGGGTTTTTTTTCCCCACTAACCTATTGAGTATAGTACTTGGGCCCTAAGGAAATTTAGCACTAAAAAATATACTCGTTTAGTTTCAACAGTAAATAGAATAGGTCTTGAATGTATTTGTAGTTTTAGGGTGTTTTGTGGAGATGGTGGTAAAAAATTAACACGAAAATACTTCTGACAGTTGTAATATTTAAGAATTACAACAACAACGTATACATCTGCCTGGTTCTCTGTCCCAGAGTATGCCACAGCTCCTAGCATGTCTAGGCAGGTAATAAGTGTTTGTCGAACGAACTAACGCACACATACATAAATGAAATGGTCTATATTTCCATTTGTTCTGAGCTTCGGAATTTTTATTAAAATTAGTACGTTTTAGGGAAGTAAAATATGTTAAGGAAAACAACCAAGAAGGGTTTTCCTTCCCATGCTGCAGTGAATGCAGTCTTTGTGACACCGAGGACGAGCGGTGAGGGAATGCTGTGACCTCCGGAACCTAGCACAAAGGTGGTCTTTTTTGTTTTCCTCCTTCTCTTCACTGGTTTCGTGAGCTGGTGCCAGCTGAGTCTAGATGGCGCGCGGTTTACACTTGAATGAAACACTCCCTGCCCTCCGTTCTAGGAGCTCCACTCTGCTGCCTCCATCTGCTGCTCTGATAAATGCTCGTATTTTAAATCTATTACTATCAGCTCACTCCCAAAGTGGTTTGCCAGCTCCCCACACAGTAAACAACCCCACTGGCACTGAGCCACTTCTGGGGTGGAAAGAATTTGGGCAGACAGAAGACATATCTCCCAGGGAGGAGAGATGAGAAAGAAGAGGGAGGAAATTGCCTGCAGAACTGATGTCAAAGACCCTGTCTGTGTCCCGCGGGTCCCCACGGGCCGTCAGGACCTGCGCCCAGCTCTGGGGTATCTATGCAGAGGATGAGTGTGTCTGAAGCGCGGCCGTTTTGAGAGAGGAGCAGAGGTGAAGTCGAAGAAGATGCTTTGCTTTTTCTCTGAAAACAAACTGAACATTCTTAGCCTGGTGGGCTAACAGCCCTCCAGTATGAATAACCTCCAGGAAACTAAGATACACAGGAATTTGCCTGGGCACGTACGCCATTCCTGCCACTCTTCCAAGTCCCCCCCTGGTACCTTCAGCTGGCATTTGCCTCCCGTTCAGTGTTCCTCCCTTCCAGCAACTGATCTCTAGCTTGCATAATCACCAATTGCATTTGGGAAAGATGGAGTAATGCAGCGTGGAAGGTCTCCCTGAAGAGCACAATTACCGCAGAAGCCACTAGGGTAGATGTTCATTCTCTCACAGTTGTGGAATGATAGAATATTAGGGCTGGATGGAGAGTAAGGGAACATATGATCCAATTCCTTTATCCTAAATGCATCTTACATTTTCATTTCCCAAACTGACTCCTGATACCCTCCCCTCAATCCCGCACTGAACCTCCCCACTAGGTTTTCTCCATTTATTTCCGTAGTGGTGACCCCATTTGCTCAAGCCAAAAACCTTGGAGTCACCCTTGGCTTCTCTCCTCGGTTTCCTTGGTTTCTCTCACACCCCACATCTGGTCTGACAGCAAGTCCTGTGGGCTCTACCTTCAAAATGTAGTCAGAATCTGATCCAACTTCACTGCTACAACCCTGGCCCAAACCACCTTCATCTCTCCGGTGGGTTACTGCAACAACTCTAGGGTCAGCACAGGCCAAATCTGGCCTGCCCCTCGTTCTTATTAATAAAGTTTTGTTGAAACACAGCCACACCCATTGGTCTACCTTGTGCTATGATAGCATCGTCAAGGAGTGGCAACAGAGACCTCGTGACCTACTAAGAATATTTGCCAACTCTGGCCGACCCCAGCAATAGCCTATTAAATTGAAGGTTGGCTAATGACACTGCCCTCCAAAACTCTCTCACTCAGAGTAAAAGTTAAGTCTTATAAGGTGCTGTTAAGTCCAGTTAACTGGGCTCCCCACGGTCTTCTGACCTTATCCCCAACTATTCTACCCTGTGCTCAGTCTCGTCTGACCACACTGTCCACTGCCCTACCCACAGATCCCCCTACCTCCAACACCCCTGCTCTTCTTCAAACAAGCCAGCCAGACTCCTGATGCAGGACCTTGCATTTACTCTCCCCTCTGTTGGAAATGATCTCTTCGTGGACATCTGTGTGGCTTCCTTACTCCCTACTCACTTTTTACTCAAATGTCAGCTTCTAGTGAGCCTTCTCTGACCACCTCATTTAAAATGGCACTCCCTCCCCAGCCCCTCTCATTGGTTTCTTCTTCTCCAGAGCCTCTATCACATTTAACTTACCACACTTCCCTTACGTACTGTGTCTGCTGTCTCTGCCCACCCCCTGCAGCCCACACTAAAAGGCAAGCTCCTTGAGGGTTGGGTTCTGTCTGGTCTGTTGTTCTGATACACCCACAGTGCCTAGGTATGTACTAGGTGTTCAATAAATACCTTTAAATAACTAAATAAATCCTTGGAAATAGTGATGCCAAAGCAAATGTGAAATTTAGCATTGTCTCAGCAAGGGTTTCTACAACCACTCCTGCCTAGGAAAGAATCTCTAGGAGCTCCTGGCAGAAATGATCTGTGGACTCAAGGAGCCACCTTATTTCCCACTTTCCTATTTCCATCTTACTCCTTACCGTGTAACTAGTGTCCTTGTGCTATTCCTTGAGCCTATGGCTATAGCTTCTATAGTATTTCCTATCTCACTCTTTCTTTTCCACCTATCGTTATTAAAACATATCTCTCTGGCTTCTATTACCAAAAGACTCTGGCCCGTTCTCTTCTAAGCTGATAAACTCATTAAAACCCAAATATTAATGAATAATAATGTCTCTACCACCCAGAAAATCATTTGCATTTAAACAACTTTCAGTGCCTGAATCCAAAGAGGCCAGTGATGTGGGAATTCCCAACAGGCAAAGGGCCTGGGCCAGCGGGGGTAGTCACCGAGAGGACCCTAGAGCAAAATCAAATCCCGGCCCGTGGGCAGCTGTCCACTTTGCCTCTACGGGGTGAATCCAGCCATGTATATCCCCATCAGAGTGTGTGTGTGTGCACAGATATTCAGGGCATCAATTAGAGGCACTGAGAATATCTTAACTTGCATGGAAATGAGCCTGTCACTTGTGATATATACACACACTTACATACCTTACCATGGATTCCTTCCCTTAGTGCTTTGATAGCTTTTCATCTAGCTTCCAGTTCCACTGGCACAAAGCCACTTCTTGGGGAAGGAAAGGAAGCTAGATAGGCATAGACGTAGCCCCCCAAAGAGAGGAGACAGGGAAAGGGGAGGTGACTATTGGAGCACAAGTCACAAGCATGTTCAGTTGGCCTCTGGGACCATATTTACCGTGTTCCAAAACACAGTGAGGGTTCTGGGACCATATTTACCATGCTCCAAAACACAGTGAGGGTTCTGAGAGTGGAAAGGAGGAAGAGCTTGAGAAATGCAACCTTTTCACCAAAAAAGGGCAAAATATAAAATTCCTAGTTCACCAGATTTTGTGCTGTGCGAGCAAACCAGTGGACTTTCTTAGGCAATCCAGTACTGCTGACAAAATTAAGAGAATCATCTGAACAACTGAAGGAGAGGAATATATCCATTAGCAGATCTGACTGATTCGTCCATCAGGAGCCCTTCTCTCATCTCCAGAGGAAGGAGCGCTCATGCATTCCCCCTGACAAGTATGCCACGTACCCCCCAGCGATAGAGCAGGTTAAGACGAGCCCTTTACCTTAGTTTATCAGAGCCAACTCCAGGTGGTCTAGCCCCTGTGATTGTTTAAAATGAACACATCATTTTCTTTTAAATTATGATAGAGTACGACTCGTTTCTCCCCTACTTTACATGCTGCCTTGTGGGTGCCTCTGAATTTGTCATCTGGTGAAATGGGTACTGATCTGTCCTTTCTCCAGGGGATCCCCCGGTTTCACTTACTTCATTCTCTAGACAAAGAAGCACAATTACATAACCATATGGAAGATTTCTACATTTTATCAAAATGGCATCTCGTAGTGGAAACTCAAGAGATTAGCACAGATTTCAGGTCCTAAGTACTTTGATGGACACCCAAGAAAGCCGTTTGTAAACTACAATAAAACCAGTTTCTTAAACTATTGCTAAACTCACTAAATATAGAACTGAAGAGATCCTCAAGCCTCTTTAAAGCACACATCTGTTTCTCTCAGAACGAGGTGGGATATGTACTCCTTCACCATGAGACGTCAGAGAAGCCCTGCTCCCATGTGAGATGCTTCTCTTGTGGCCGTCATGATTCTGTCTCCAGGTCACCACCACAGCCTGGGTAGAACTTGTGACCTACGGCAAACACAAAATGCCCAGAGGGCCAGGAGATAACCGGGGTTCCAAGGGATTCTCCACTGTACTACATCTGGGTCTTTCCCAGCAAATCAAAGGGGACAGAGGAGCTGATGATATTTTTACCAAGATGGGTGACCTCCTAGGCAGGCCACCTGACTTCTGAGATCAAACCCTAAGCTGGTGGCTCTCAAGCTTTGGTATACACCAGAATCACCTGGAAGACTCCCTAAAACACAGATTGCTAGGTCCCACTCCAGAGTTTCTGGGGTAAGGTTCAAGTTCCCAGGTGCTACGGATGCTGTTGAACCAGATACCATGCTTAGAGAACCATCCCTCTAAGCACAGTGTTGCAATAACTTTTTCTTTTCCTCCTACTATTGGGGTTCATGGGACCTATGATTGGGAGAAAGTGAGTAGAAGTTGCAGCTGCAGCAGCAGTGGCAGTTGGTGTGTGGGAGACTTCAAGTCCAGGCTGCCATTCAAGACAGACAGATAAGTGAGGTGAAAGGCACATGGAATCAGGAAACCCTTCTCATGATTCCAAATATGTACATCTGTCTTGTCTGGCAGTTTGATCCTAGTTTATCCACTTCACTTTTAAAGCCCATCTGATGATAGTTTGAGTCTCTGGCCCACACCCATAGCAATTAGACCAGTATTAGAGAAAAGTAAACTGACAGATGTACCCAGGGAACTCATGTAGCATCAATAAGCAAACCTCATGAGGCACAGTGTCTTGAGTAATTTTGTGCTGTGGCCATAGTAGGGGATGGGGGGAGGAGCACACGTAGGGAGCCCTGGTTTTGGCAGAGAACAAAGGTTCCTTAGCAGACATTCCCAGCTGCTGCAGGTGGGGAATTCTTCTGAAACTGGAGACGAGACTCTTAGCCTGAAATGTACACAGTTTCTCTGCAGCTAATTTCAAAGAACACCCATGTGCTCTAGCCTTCATTCTTTTTTTTCTAGAAAACTTGCCCATCTAAGGATACAAAAGGCTGTCTTTAAAATCCATTTCTTCCTACACCTTGGCCCCAAAGAGGAATGATAAGCAGTAAAATGTTGCCAGTGGAGTTGGAGCTAAGAGGAACAGTGAGCCTACAGAGTGGTTTTGGTTAACGCCAGCATTCAAGGGTGTTTTTGTATGTAAGGAAGGAAACGGGGAGCTGCATTAGCTGCTGGAAATATCTCTGAAGGGCTGGACTGTGGTCATTAAATACTTCAGATGCTATCCCTTCAGGAGAGATGACACACTTATTTCTATTCTTGTTGCGTTTCCCTTGTAGATCAGCTGGGGCTCCGCTTTGCTCCATCTTCACTCCAGGACCCAGGCTGAGGGAGCAACCGCTGTCTGGAGCACTGCTAATTGTTATTGGGGAAGGGAAGAGAGAGCAGCAAATCCCATGCCCAGAGCTAACACACTTTACTGGCTACAGTGAGTTGAATAGTCTCCCCTCCAAATTCACGTCCGCTCCTGGTACCTCAGAATGTGACGTTATTTGGAAATAAGGCCTTTGCTGATGTATTTATTGATCGTTAAGGATCTGGAGATGATATCATACTAAATTTAGGTTGGACACCTAACCTAATGATTGGTGTCCTTGTAAGAAGAGAGGACATATGGAAAGAGCAGAAGGCCATGTGGGGATGGAGGCAGAGAGTGAAGTGTTGCAGCTCACACCAAGGAATTCCAAGGACTGTCCGCATCTACCAGAAGCTAGGAAGAGGCAAGAAACGATTCTTCTCTAGAGCCATCAGAGGGAGCAGGGCTCTGCTGACACCTTGACTTAAGACTTCTAGAATAAACGTTTCTTGTTTTAAGCCCCCTCGTTTATGGTAATTTGTCAGGGCAGCCCTAGGAAACTAATACACTGGGCAAAGTCAGTCTTACCCAGTTGCAAGGGGATAGGGAGGGATAGTCCTGGTGTGCTGGATATTCTCCCTCAGGTCAACTCTCTACCCTTCCATACTCTCCTGAGCCTGGAAAGCTGAACTTCAAGAACTGCCTAAGCAGAGATTTTCCCCCCTGGCTTCTAGCTGAGAATTGCCCACAGCAGGAATTCAGAGGGTGGGAGGGAGTGAAGGCTGACTTTGACACCTTCCTCTCCAGCAGGCTGGTGGTGGCTGTGTTCCTCTATTGAAGGCCACAGCTCTTGCCTGGAAGCCCTCCTTCAGTTTCTCCTTTCCCTTTCTGGTGACCACTTCCTCCTCTTGCACCTCCAGACCTAGGGACCTGGGAGCAATAGCTATTGTTAGCTAACAGCCCTTGTCTGTTTCCTTTAACCCCACCCACATCCTTGCAAACAGTCCCTTAATCCAGGGGTCCCCAACCTTTTTGGCACCAGGGATCAGTTCTGTGGAAGACAATTTTTCCACAGATGGGGTTGCGGGGGATGGTTCAGGCCGTAATGCGAGAGATGGGGGGCAATGGGTAGCGGCAGATGAAGCTTCGCTCGCTCGCCCACCACTCACCTCCTGTTGTGCGGCCCCGTTCCTAACCAGCCGGACCAATACCAGTCCACGGCCAGTGGGGTGGGGACCACCACCTTAATCTATCTCTTCTAAATCACTTCATTTGAGCGCACCACCTGTTTTCTGCTGATGCCTAGTGGATACACTTACCTGGGACCTAGGAAGAGAACTGGAAGTTTGGTGGACACAGTGGTGACTACCGCACTAAGTTGAGAAACAACACTAGTGAAACAATAGTGGGAACCGCAGCGAGAGCAACAGATCATGCAATTGCTTTGCTCGCACTATTCCTTCCCTCTAGCGGAGGAAGGAGTGTGAGCTCTGAAGCAAGATTCAAACTGCAGCTCCACTGTCTCTTACCTGTGATATAAGCCTCTCTGAACCTCAGTTTCTACACATGCACAATGGGTATAATGAGGTTTCCCTTATTGGGCTGTGATGAGGATTGAGGGACATAAATATAAAAGAACCCAACTGTGGTAGGCAGAATAATGCCTCCCAAAGATTTCCAAGGCCCTAATAGCTGGGAGTCTGGGAATGTTACTTTACATGGCAAAAGAGACTTTGTGGATGTGATTAAGGTTACAGACCTTAAAATAGGGAGATTATCCTGGATTACCTGAGGGGCCCAATCTAATCACTTGAGCACTTAAAAGTAGAAGAGGAAGGCAGAGGAGTCAGTCATAGACATGTGGCAGAATAAGGGGAGACAGAAGAAATATGACAACAAAAAAAGGGTTTTGTGTACCACTGCTAGCTCTGACATGTTTTGAGATGACACGCAACTATACACAATGACCCAAAAGAGGCCTCTAGGTGCTAAGGGGCACCCCTAGTTGGCAGCCAGCAGAGAAATGCGGACCTCAGTCCTATAGCTACTGAATTCTGCCATCACCTGAATGATCCTGGAAATGAATTCTCCCCTAGAACCTCCAGAAGGGTAAGGAGCCCAGTCAACACCTTGATTTTGGCCTTGTGAGACCAGAAGCAGAGGAGCCAGCTGAGCCCACTGGACTTCTGACCTACAGAACTGTGAGATAATAAATGGGTGTTATTTTAAGTCCCTAAATTCGTGGTAATTAGTTCTGGCGGCCATAGAAAATGACACACTAGCATGGTGAGGTCTCGGTACATAGTGTGACCTGCTATATGTATGTTACTTGCCCTCAGAGAGGAGAGTTAGGCAAGATACAAGGGGCCTTTCCAGGACCCCAAATGTTATGTGATCTTAAAGAAATAAGCCTTTGGCCATTTTACAACCTAGAGTAGAAGCTGCCTTTCTCTAGTGCTTTCTCGCTGTCCTGAGTACGGGCCCCCCACAGGGGTAGCGGCTAGCAGCAGCCGCAGCAGGAGCAGGACACGCTGTGCTTCTCCCGGATCCGGGCAAAACAAGCCTGTGCACATCTGACATCCACAAGGAAATTCACACCAGATCAGGTTGTCATCTCTCTGGTAGGATATCTCTTACCAGAAACCTTCAGTCCTACTTACCATCCTCCTACTGAGAGGCAATTTCTATTTCGAGTATTTGCCCCTGATTGAAACATGGGCGAGGAAGAAGGTCATTTCCTGCTGCTGGAGCCTTCCTTCCATTTCCCTAAGCCAAGTCCATCTCCCCAGTCACACGTCGATATCTTCCAGCTGCCTAACCAACCAACCCCAGTCCTTGCCCGGAGAATACAGACCCTCATTGCTACACGGCTTTATTTAATGACTGGGACTCCTATGCTTTAATAACTGGGTCAAGTTGAAATAACATCCTAGGACACTGGGCCCTGAGCCAGGTGACAGAGATGTGGGTCCCTCAGCATTCAATCACGAACACAGGGTGCAGAAGAGCAAGAGGATTAAGGCCTACCCACTGGGCACAGACATGTGCCTCTAGCTTAAATCAAAATTATAGATAGTTCACCAACCCACAGTAATTTTGCAGGGCTCCAGATCAGTAATTGGTGATCTTTCTGAAATACTCTTCACTGCCCATCTAGGAGACCCATCTCACTGTAAGAAGATTGTAATAAAATTGACTGTGCGATTACTGTGCACCAGGCACAGCTCTATGTAACTGTAAAAGTATTAACACTAAATTCTCAAGGCAATTTGAAGAGTTAATTTCTATTATTTTTATCATTCTATCACCTAGCTTTTAAAATGAGGAAGGAAACTAGGGCTCACAAAGGTTACATAACTTGTCCAAGGTTAACTGGTAGTACGTGGCTGTAACTCAAACCTAGGCTAAAGTGTTTCTGTATACTACATAGCACACTGATTTCTCTTGATTGATTTAACACACACACAGCCTTAGATCTCAACCAGGCACTGTGCCAGACCCTGGAGATACAAATATACTCAGAAACATTTCACTTTTTTTCTAGCTAACATGATAGAAGAGGAGACAGGTATGTAGAAAGAAATATATATTGACACATTTTATTAGCAGCATGAACAAAGTATAATATAATGGAAGAGGTCATTAGACCTGAAAAATGGTGGAGAGTTATGCGAAAAAGGAAAAGTAGGGTTGAGAAAGGCTTCTTGCAGGAGGTAAAATTTGATCTTGGCCTTGAAGAATGAGCTTGAATTCTTTGGGTTGGAGAGAGAAGAAGAAAATGTGGGGAAGGACGTGTGAAGCAGAGGGAACAGCATGACTGAAGCACAGAAGCCTGAAAGTAGAAAAGTCTCGGCATGGAAAAGTCCAATGTTACGAGTGTAAAGTGCCTGACCAGGGCACAGAAGTTAGCTAGTATCACACTGGCCAGAAGTGTTAAAAATACAAGAATCTTCATTACAAAAAATGAACCCGAAAAGAAAAAATCATATTCAGAGATGCTAAGAAGAGAGATAATACTCATCATGTACTGCAACAAGCTTGATGATTGATAAACCAAAAAATTGGAACTTAGTGGTGATAAAAACCTCTGGTACACCAGATGAGCACCAGGGTTAGCTCAGTAGTTCAGTTCACAGAATTTCAGAATGGAACATCCCCTTATGATGGATAATTTGCCAGACAATCATAGAAGATGGAGTTCCTGGCCTTGAGAGGTTATTTATAATTCTTTCATTCACCCTTTTAACAACCACTTGTTGATTACCTATGATATGCCAGGCAATGGGACTAGCAATGAATAGGACTCACGTGGTCTCTCCTCTCATTGGGTTTACAGTCTAGGAAGGAGTTGCTATTGAACTTGAAGACAGCAACACAAACAGGTACTTTCAGTATGATAAGGTAACTCATATGCACCAAACATGACTAAAAATACAGAAAAGGGGGACTTAACTTACACTGGGCTTATCCTGGGCTTTGGTCTACTGTGGGATCCTTTGACATGGGGCCACTTATGTAGAAAGGTTCATCTGGCTCTGCACAAGGCACAGGCCTTGCACAGCTAGGCAGGTACAGTCCTGAGCTAGCTCTCAGGAGTATCGGGGACAATGCATGGCGCTGCATGGCACTCCAACATGGGGCCAAAAAAAAGGTCTAGTTGAATGAAAAATTACAGTAAGGATACAACTGTATCAATATAAATTTTTAGACGATATCATATCAATATGAGCTATGTGGTAGCATGTAGGTTTGGGGAGGAAGATAAAAGTAGATGTACTGTTAAGATAGAAGGTGAAAGAAATGGAAGTTGACCATGAATTCAGAAGGGAAGCTTGTGAACATTTTCATTGGCCTTGGAGTCAGACCAACCACCATCCCCTCCCTGAGCTTGTGAGCAAGCTTCACTTTCCTCACCTATAAGGGTTTTGATAATGGTAAAGGGTAGCAATTATTTGGGGGTTGTAAGTTTATTCATCTACAAAGGGGAAACTATAACATCTTTGACATTACAGAGTGAAAAGAAAATGTAGGAAGAAGAGGGCAAGGGAGTTAGATGCAAATGAGAGATAAGTATCACACAGAATAGGCAATGTGCTCATCGTCCCTCTTTCCCTTTGTCATCACTAAAGTGAAGATCATAATACCCATTCTAAGGCTGGTATGAAGATTAATTTAGGTAATATACCTAATGTGTATTACCTCTGTTCCAAACATTCTAAGCACTACTCCCTTGTCTTCCATCCAAGAAAACCTGTCACATAAAGATAAGATGAGATCAAAATCCAAATAAAAATGCTTGCAAATGTTACAAGGGAAACACAAATGTGAGGTGGTTAGATACTAGAGAAAGGAGCCCAAGGTTATCCCAGAGAGAAGATCATCAAACCCACGTAGGTTGCTTTGGATTGTCTCTCCTGGAACAGGCCTCCTCCTGCCCCACCATCAAAACCTATCCCAGGGCTTCCCTAGTGGCGCAGTGGTTGAGAGTCCGCCTGCTGATGCAGGGGACACGGGTTCGTGCCCCAGTCCGCGAGGATCCCACATGCCGCGGAGCGGCTGGGCCCGTGAGCCATGGCCGCTGAGCCTGCGCGTCCGGAGCCTGTGCTCTGCAACAGGAGAGGCCACAAGAGTGAGAGGCCCGCGTAACGCAAAAAAAAAAAAAAAAAAAAAAAAAACAACAAAAAAAAAACCTATCCCAGCTAGATTCCTAAGAGCAGAGGTGGTCACCCAGGTGGCCTCTCCTTTACCTGACTTAAGCCTATTCCATTTTCTGCACAAAGCTACATTAAGCACATAGCCTCAGCAGCTCCCAGGATAAAATAGAGAATCACTGATCTGTACCTCTGAAAGCTGGGGACAGTCCTTCCCAGTCACTCTTCAGCTTTAGGGGGGTTGGTTGATCTCAGGGACAGCAGACAACCTTATTTAGCCAACCAGCTGCTCTGTGATACACAATGTCCCAAATGCTCGAAGTCTGATGGATGATTCTTTTGTATCCACATAAGCAGCAATGGGAGGAGAATCCATCAGTCTCTTTGGTAGCCTCAGGGTGTCAAGGCTGCCATTTAAATCATTACTACCATAACTATTAACCATTGTTTTAATAAGATATCTGCCAGGCAATTCTTTTTCTTTCTTTCTTTCTTTCTCTTTCTTTCTTTCTTTCTTTCTTTCTTTCTTTCTTTCTTTCTTTCTTTCTTTCTTTCTTTCTTTCTTTCTTTCTTTCTCTCTCTTCCTTTTTTTTCTTTAATCATTAAAAAACTATCAAATTTCACTGGAGCAACACTTGCCTCAAGTCACATCAACAAGTTGTTTAAAACCCCTTCTGTCTTCCCAGTTCAACAGAAAGTCATGGAGAAGGGAATACTTAAAATACTCTCTCTGATTTTAAAGAATTGATAACGCTGCGGGGAAAAGGTCTACACAAAAAATAATCATAGGGAAGAGTTACACAGTATATTATACAGTACACTGCTACAGAGGGTCAGAGTGGTAATTTTATTTCCTGGATGTTATTACCATGGGGATGCAATGGAGGAAGTGCCATGGGTAGAGGATTTGGAGGAGTGGAATATTGCGGTGGGAAATTGCTTTGCTTTGCACGGCGTAAGAGAAAAACAACCAAGGGAGCGGACAGGATATGCACGCCATCAGAGTAGTCACCAGAGCATGACTTTTTGACAAGAGGTTTCATCGTTTAGGGTAAATGTTAAAGGTAGTTCTAAAAGGGCTTTTGCTTTAGCATGAATGATGTGGCCTGTGTGATTCGGTGAGCTATTCAAAGGGCTTGTCCATATTGTGGCTTGGAGCCACACTTTGAACCCATTTTTCAAGCAAGCTAAACCCAAACTGAGCAGAGGAGTGCACAGGGCGAGATCACTAACCAGGCCCAGTGACTGTGCAGGAAGGGACATCTTGGATACTTCTGCTAACGTTTGTGACCATGCCTGATCGCCCCTAGGGTTCCAGAATTAACCACATCTCAAAGTGTTTACCTCCGCGAGCGGAACTTGTTTGAGTAATCCCGTTCAAAGGTTGAAAACACTATAGAACAAGGCGAGAAAAAGAGCTGAGAACCCGAGAGCCGCTAGGAAAACAAAAGCAGTTGGGGTCAGGTGAACCGAGGAGCGCCCACGACGGGCGAGGGGAAGTTCCCTGCAGACAGGCGCCCGCCACCTGTCTGCCCTCGGAGCGGTGCCCCCCGGCTCGCTGCCCGCTGGGGGAAGCGTAGGGACGCCCCCACGCGGTGTGAGCTCCTGCGGCAGGCGGCGGAGCTTCGGGGGAAACGGGCAGAAGTGAAAGGCGTGGAGGCGTCAAGGTCCAAGCGCGCAGGAGAACGTCGGACCCCGGGAGAGGCGAGTGATCCTGGGCTCGAGAGGGGCCGGGACTCCGCGGTCCGGCTGAGCAGCGCCTGGGGCGGTAGTTCCTGAAGCGTGAGGATGGGAGTGAAAGCAGGAGAGGACGAGTGGAGGGAGGACAGTGGGGCCCACGGCGGAGCGGGAGGCAAAAAGGGAACAGCAGACAGGGACAGGGGTAATGAGGCCCCGGTGACCGTGGGAATACGCGCTCAGTCTCGGGGACACTGACAGGAGGGCGGGGGACTGGGGCGGCAGGGCGTGACCGGGAAGCCCGCCGCGCGCCACCGCTGGGGAGCTGGCGGGAGTGGAAACTCGAGGCCGCGAGTCGTGAGGGCGACGCGTTAACAGCAGTCGCGGCGGGGCGGGGGCGAGGCCGAGCGCGCGTGCGCGGCCCGCGCGGGAGGGGGAGCGGGTGTGGGGCGGCGGGAGCGCGCCTGCGCGCGGCCAAGCCGCCTGGGCGCCCGGTCCTGACTGTGACGGGAGGCGGCGGTTGGTCCTCTCTGTAACGGCGGCGGCGCCTGCTCCAGACACCTGCGGCGGCGGCGACCCCGCGGCGGGGGCGGAGATGTGGCCCCTGGTGGTGTTGCTGCTGCTGGGCTCGGCGCGCTGCGGTGAGTGGTCACTCGCTCTTGGCTCTGCGGCTAGTGTCTCGCCGCCCCCGCGGGTGTGTGGGCTGCGCCTCCTCTGGCCCGGCGGCTCCCTGGAGAGGGTGGCCAGGGCGCGGGGCACGCGGGCCCTGCACGCCCGGGGTGCGGACGTGGGAGGGCCCCGCGGGTAATCTGCTCCCCCTTCTTTGCTTCCTTTGCCTCCTCTTCCTCTTCCCCTGGGTGAGAGCGGGGCTTATCTTCCCCTGTTCTCCACCTCCAGATGCACACACTGAGGAAGACTCCAAACCGTGCACCTCGCGCAAAAATTAGCTGTAGAGAGAAAGGGCACGATCAGAGGAGAGGGGTTGGCAGCTGTTAGGGTCCCCCCTCTTTCGCACCCTCCTCAGTGCTTTAAACGCATTTGGGGTTGAAGGAGGGAGAGTGGGAGGGCCCGAGCCTCATGCGATGCAAGTGCGCATTTTGGCGAAGTCTGAAAGAAGGGATTTCTCCTGTTTGCCCTCCCACCTGAACATAGGAGTTAAGGGGACGTAAAGGACACAGTTAAGTTTCATTTCCAGCCCAGCGTTTAATCAGAAGATTCTTCTGGCTGCCTTTTTTTTTTTTTTAATACCCTAGATATAAGCTTCCTGGATGGAAACTCTTTCTCGCTACTCCCACGCCCCATCAACCACTTTAATACAGTCCGAATTGCACGTTCAAGTTTTCCTACTTTTTTTAGGGGAACCATTTTAAAAGTAATCCAGATTTCGCTTGAAGTATGAAGACAGTAACCTCTAGTCAAAGCATATTTGCGGCAGAGTGAGATTTAGTGTCTTTCGACGCCAAAGGCGTTTTGGCCCCCCAAGCTTTTGGAATCCATTTCTCTTTTTTAAAACGTGTGCTTCGTCTATAACAACTGAGGAAGGAATGGGAATTTTCGTGGCTGTACAGTGCCTGTCACACTTCACATCTATAGAGCCTCTTGTGAACTTTTTGTAAAATTCAGAATTGAGTTGGAGTAACAGTAACGAGCAGTTGTTACATTTTATTCTAGAATGCTAAGTTAATTACATTTTAAACGGGTTATTCGCCTCACTGTGCCATTCATAAAGGCTTGTGACTTCAAGCTATTTCCAAAATGCCCTTAAGTCCCGGCTTAGCTCTCTTTCCTCACTCTGAAGCCGCCTGGAATGTTGGAGCTGCTAATAATCAATCTCTGTTACCTGAAGGGTTGATATTAGGTAAGGTAGTGTTTTCTGTTATCATTCTTAACGGCTTACTGCCCATTACTATTATTATAGCTCAAATAATACTGCTATCAGAAACCTGTTGTGTGATCAGAAAGCCTTATATTGAACCCGATTATGAATTTGTAATAAAATATTACTAATTCAGACCGTTGGTCTCAAAGCTAGTTTGAAGCGTAAAAAGTGTAAATCATGTACTGTTTTAAAAACGGGGTCCTATTTTCAAGTAGATTAGAAAGAAGCGCTAGATTGGTACTTTTGGGGATAGAAATGGTTAGGCCTCTTTTAGTAATAGGTATGATCACATATAATTAGCACTCATTTACATACAATAGTAGTGTGCTCAAGTCCCTACAGAGTCTTAGAATTCAGAATTTATGGTATTTCATTGTACTTAGTTAATAATAACCTGAAAAAAAAAACAAAACAGAGGCATTATGCATTTGATGAATATAAAACAGGAAGGGATAGTGTTTGTCATAGGATACAATGGATTTTTATGCATGTGTGTTTAATATGTAGTTTTAAAAGAACATGTATGAAGAGATGTTAACAGTCTCAGAACACAAGTAGTTATAAACCAAAGTATTTGGGAGACTGAAATTAGATTCTAAAATGAGTAAGGAAGTCATGGATTTGTATGTTTATTTGTACTCAGGTTTGATTTGCTTTCATTTTCATTTATAAATGATTGTTAATCAAATGCTACTTCCTGGTAACCACTACAGTTTCCATTGATCTTTGTAGTAAAGGAAATTGTCTAAAATGCCCATTCCTTCTAATTACAGGAAAAATACAACCTCCTTTATTGGTTTACAAGATGTAGAATGAGTTACTATTCTCCTTTCCTCCCCCCTCCCCCATATGTCCAATTATACATTGTTTAAAAGCACATCAGCAGTTTCAGTGGTATTCACTAACTGGTAAATAAAACGCTACTCACATAAGGACAGTGATGTGAACTGTCTTATCAGTGGTTGAATGATTTTTCTTTGTTCAAAGTGAGTTTTTAAAATCAAAGATACACATGATTAAAAAAACATTTTTATTGCGTAAGTCTAGTAGTCATTTGGCTTGCTTAAACAAAAATGTTTTCTTCTCTCCTCAAGCATATATTACTTTTAACCACAATTTGCCATTTTGAGGAAGTAAATGCCTATTTTAAAGTACTTATTTCTGGGGCCGCCCAGCAGTCTAGAGGCAGTATGCTAAAGCATTACACTAAATGCCTACCATTAGGACATTTGCTCATGCTGTCATCTGTATTTTGGCAGATGTTTTATCTTTGCCACTGAATTGTTAATGGAGATTTGAAAGGCCAGGTTCTAAAGAGGAAAAATAGGTGGTTTTCCCAAAACTGATAAACATTCTAAATCCAAAATGCATTATTAAAACTAAGTTTGCATTCCTTGATGTTAATTCAACTCTAGCTACTATACATTTATGTTCTTTTCGTGATGTAATTTTCTTATAACCATTTTACCCGTCTTTTAGGTTTTTGCTGTCATACCTTTTTATACAAGAGAAAATTTTTTTCTCTTTTTATACAAGAGAAAAATTTCTATATTTTTATATCTTGTGCCTCAGCCTAATATAATGCACTCTTGGGTTGTGATAAAGCAACTTTCACTTTGTGTACTAGTGCCGATATTTCTTCTATGATAAAAGAACAAGAATGATAGTGTACGATCAATTTTGCTAAACTCATTGTAGTAATAAAGTAAAAAAAATATAGAGCACCCAGGAAATTTGATTCTGATATACCTAGACTAAGACAGTAGAACCTGAATTTTCCCTCTTTGTGGTTACATGGAGTTGCAACAGGAATTAGAAGTTACACCCTGCTCTGAATATTTTATTCCATCTCCATGGAGCAGTTGTATAAGACTCAGAATCTGGTCAATCCCAGGGTTTAAGATTTAGATTAGGAGAATAAGTGCATATCTGAATACATGTCACACTTACAGGTTAAAAAGCAAGGCAAGGGATTTGGCAAGTGCAGGGTCTATCAAAATTGCTTTTCCTGTTTCAAGCAAGTATGAGCCCACGTTATGCTCTAAGCATTTTGCAAGGCCCTCTTGGACATACAGACAAATTTCGGACTGTATGCCTCTTAATAACTTAAAGTGTATTTTATGAAGAGAAGGGATTTTTTGTTTTTATACCGCAGTAATACTTAATATATTTTAAGTGCTTGATAAGGCTGTAATTCTGGATGTCACTGACTTTAAACTGTCCCGGGCCTTATAATTCTAGGTTGACCATTTCTGTTCCTATGAGGCCACTTTGAAATCGAGTGGGAGATTAGTTTGAGTTAGAACTAAACAGGTGTGGACACCTCCATTTTACCCCAGACTTTATTTAGTTTCTGTTGAGGAGAGATCTGACTAAATCCTCCTTTTGACCCTAATTCTAACCCAGTTCAGTTTGAGACTCCAGTTCTTCCTACCAGAGACCAATCCTGATGGCAAATATTAGTAGGATTCATTTCTTGCAGGCGTCTTTACTCAACAAGCTTTGCTTCATTCACCTTAGTGACTGCTGGGGCTTCTTACCCCAATCCTGAACATCCATTCCAAGCAAATAATTAACTTCCTACTCTACTGCAAAAAATAGTGATGTGTGGTGTGGACGCTCTCAACTTCCCGCCCACCATTACTAAACTTGTCCATAATATCTTAGGCAACGTTCATCTCATTCTCCTCCTTCACCCAGTGTCAGAAGTGTTCCTATTCACTTTCCAAGGAAAGGATCCCCTGTCTACAGCTCTTTCACTTCCACCATCTCGGAGACCTGCCTAATCACCTTAATCCTTAAGCTTTGAACCTTAGATCTTTCCTTCTTCATTGATTCCTTCGTCTTAGCTAGCAGACATGCTCAAGTTTCAGCCCATATTAAAAACAAACAAGAAGAACAACCAAAAAAACCTTGGCCTTGTCCCAGGCTCCACGCTCTTTCCATTATTGCCTTCTTTCTCTGCTTTCTTATACTGCCGAGTCCCTAGTCTGCTGACATTGCTGCAGGTAAAGAAGTTAATGGTGAATTTTTAAATCTCTAGAGGCTGTTTTTACTCATCCTGCTTGACATCTGTTTTGTCCATATTAAGACCCTTGGTGTCTGCAGTGGCATTCTTTGCTGCCTCACCTACTTCTATCACTTCTTTTTCCCACATCGTTGGTTTGCTCCTCTTTAACTATTTGCTCCATAAATATTGGTATTCGCCCACACTTTATTCTCTGGTACCTGCTCTGTTTGCTTTGCAAGGACTCTCTGGGTGATCCTGTTTATGCTCACAGTTTCAATTACCACCTATATTCTTGGTATTTCCCAAGTCTTTGTAGCTCAGACTTTTCTTCTTAAATCCAAATTGATATATCCTGGGATCTACTGGACATCTCCATTTCATTGCACCACAGGTACCTTTAATACTCAGCCTATTAAATATTGAAAGAACATTCACCCCTAAATCTCTTTTCTCTATAGTTAATCCACAATCTAACTAGTTATGCATACTATTGATATTTTAGCTAGCAACTTTATTTTTATTTTATTTTACTTTTTAATTTTTTTAACAACTATATTGGAGTATAATTGCTTTACAATGGTGTGTTAATTTCTGCTGTATAACAAAGTGAATCAGCTGTACATATACATAATCCCCATATCCCCTCCCTCTTGTGTCTCCCTCCCACCCTCCCTATCACACCCCTCTAGGTGGTCACAAAGCACGGAGCTGATCTCCCTGTGCTATGTGGCTGCTTCCCACCCACTATCTATTTTACGTTTGGTAGTGTATATATGTGCATGCCACTCTCTCACTTTGTCACAGCCTACTCTTCCCGCTCCCCATATCCTCAAGTCCATTCTCTACGTCTGCGTCTTTATTCCTGTCCTGCCCCTAGGTTCTTCAGAACCATTTTTTTTTTTTTAGATTCCATATATATGTGTTAGCATACAGTATTTGTTTTTTCCTCTCTGACTTACTTCACTCTGTATGACAGACTGTAGGTCCATCCATCTCACTACAAATAACTCAGTTTCGTTTCTTTTTATGGCTGAGTAATATTCCATTGTATATATGTGCCACATCTTCTGTATCCATTCATCTGTCAGTGGACACTTAGGTTGCTTCCATGTCCTGGCTATTGTAAATACAGCTGCAATGAACATTGTGGTACATGACTCTTTTTGAATTATGGTTTTCTCAGGATATATGCCCAATAGTGGGATTGCTGGGTCATATGTTATTTTTTTTAGTTTTTTAAGGAACCTCCATACAGTTCTCCATAGTGGCTGTATCAATTTACGTTCCCACCAACAGTGCAAGAGGGTTCCCTTTTCTCCACATCCTCTCCAGCATTTATTGTTTGTAGATTTTTTGATGATGGCCATTCTGACTGGTGTGAGGTGATACCTCGTTGTAGTATTGGTTTGCATTTCTGTAATGATTAGTGATGTTGAGCATCCTTTCATGTGTTTGTTGGCAGTCTGTATATCTTCTTTGGAGAAATGTCTATTTAGGTCTTCTGCCCATTTTTGTATTGGGTTGTTTGTTTTTTAGTTAACAACTTTACAATTCTTCTTTCTTCTTCTCCTTTACCTCCCACATCTGACTTATGTCGATTTTCCTTTTTTGTTTTTTTACTGTAATTTTTTGCCTTCTTTTCAGTTGTCATTTGCCTGGATTCCTGCAGTGATCTCTTAATGTATCTTCTTTCCCATCTCCTTTCCTGCCGCAATTCACCCTTCATACTGCTGTATTATTTTTTTTTAATGTAAATAAGTCTGAGTGGTTTGCTACTGCTTGTGTTTTCAACTCCACACTCCTCAGCATGACATTCAAGGAAGCCTTTACAATACTTCCTAACCATCTTTTCCAGCCCCCTTTCCTAGAGCTCACCTGAATAATCACCAGCCTGCGGTTATTCTCTTTCTTCATTCCTCTGTACTCATTGTGTACTCTGCCTAGAAAGCTCTTACTTTTCTATAACATTCCTACTTCTCCTTCCAGACCCAGTTTAAACACCACCTGGTAGGAAGAGCATTCTTAGACACTACAAGTAATTTTAAAGGAACTGTTCCATCCAATCTGCAACTGACTTGATTTAGAGTTTTCATTAAAATATGTAGCTTCACGATACTGTAATCAGGTCTATAGAAGTAAGAAACAGTGGAGGATTCTTCTGAAATATGGAACAAAAGTGAATCTTCCCTGATATGATGTTTAGATTTTCCTTTCTTGGGATTCATACTTTAAATTTTTACGTTCAGAAGAAATGTATTAAGTCCTACTTGCTGGACCCTGGGTTAGATCCATAGGATACCAAATGAAGACATGGTTCTTGCATTACTATCTTTTGATCCTAAAGGAGGGATCAGTAAAATAAAACAGTAGTTACAAGATTTGATAGTAAATGCAGTGACAGCACTTGAAGAGGGGGCAGTGGGAGCAATAAGAAGGGATGAATACAGTTGAGTAGTAGCAACGAAGGGGACAGGATTGAACATCTCAACCGTGCTTTCAGGAAGAGCCAAAGTTAGTGAACTGTAGCTGCCATTTATTGAACATTTGCTGTGTACGTGAAAGGCACTGAAATGAGAACTCCATGTTCTTTATCTGATTAAATCTTAACAAAATCTCTATGAGGTGTACACTATCAATATTCACGTTTTATAGATGAGGAAACTGAGATACAGAAATTAAGTAACTTGCCTAAGGTTATACACTTAGAAAGTGCTAAGTCACCATCCAAGGTCTGACTCCAAAGTTTGTGCTCTTACCTGAACACCCAGTGAAAGGTACAGGCCTCCTTAGGCTGGGGAACAGCTTGTGTGTGGGGGGAAAGGCATGGAGAAGAGAGTGCATTTGCATATCCATGGAATTGCAAGGTCATTATGATTGGAGCTTAGTTCGGAAATGAGGGAGTACAGGAAGTGGAGCTGGACAGGATCTTGAAGGACCTAGTTTGTATTCCATGCTAATACCCTTAGAATTTAGCCTGAAAGTCGGGGGGCGGCGGGTGCTGTTAAAGTATATTAGGCAAAAGAGTGTATATTTGCATTTGGAACAGTTATTTCGGGAACTGTGGAAAATACATGGCTGGGATGGGGAAACATTGAGGCTGAAGGCAGGGAGCTAGTTAGGAGGGTATGGCAATAGTTCAAGGCAGAAATGATGAATGTCTAATTAATTCATACAACAGACATTGGATTTAGGAACTGTTAAATAGGCTGAGCCCAACAAGAACTCTCCATGGCTAAGGAGAAGCCAGAATCCAGCGTGATTCATAGGTCCAGGTCTGGTTGACTGGTAGATAATAGAAAATACTTTAGGGAAGTGAGGATTTGGAATGAAGGTAGGCAGAGGGTAAATAGTTTTTGGACATGTTGACTCTGAAGTAACTGTAGTGCATCCAAGTGAAAACACATAGCAGCCAGTTGGCTTTCCAAGGTCTACAGTTAAGGAGAAAGGTGAGGCCTAGTTAAATAAAATGAGTCGGTAGTTAAAACCTGGAGTGAGGGAGAATACTGGGGCGGGGAGGGGTGGGGGGCAGCGTTGGACAGGAAGTCCTTAGGAACCTAATATTTATTGTGAGTTAAGGAATAGATTTCAATAAAGAAAAAATGCTGCAACATTTTGGTGGTGAAGGCTCTAGGAGGAAATCCAGAGACGGAGAAGCCAAGAGACAAGAGCAAGAAAGGAGCTGCCCACTGGCTCAAGAACTATAGAGAAGTCAAGATAGAGAGTGAACCATGTGCATTCCGTTTTCACAGGGGATGATTGGTGACTTTGGCAAGAGCTGTTGTAGTGAAAAAGGCCAGGGTGGAGGCCAGGTGGCAGAGATTTAAGAAGTGAGTAAGAGGTGAAGAAATGCATGTAGATTATCTTTCTAGGATGCTAGGAAACAGAGACAAGTACAAGGGATTTTTTTTTTCAGTTGGCTAATATTCAAGCATTTACAAAAGTTTTTTTAAACGTACTGTAAATGAACTTGAGGGATGTCGGAGGATGATAGTCAACGAGGGAAAGTTCTCGAGGAGATTGATGAGCGTGGGGCAGAAATGTAAACTAGCTCTCAGGTGACAGGGTTCATTACTGAAGAGGAGGAAGTGAGGGGAAGAGAGGTGTGGATAGTTGGGGTAGCAGGAAAATTTATAGGTGGAAGTATTGGAAGCTTCTGGTTTCTTATCTGGAGGACTCAACTTGAAATAGGAAAAGAGGGCTCCTTCAGAGAGTATAAGATAACCTCTTCCAAAAGGAGAGTGATTTCAGAGTTGTTACAAAGGAGAGAACTTTTATGTGGAACATGTGAAACGATAAAAGATTGAAGGCCTAAATGGTCAGGGTCTATGGCAATCTTCTGTTGTTCCCTTAGTAGCAGCAAACATTTTCTTTTTTTTTTTTTAATAAATTTATTTATTTTATTTTATTTTTGGCTGCGTTGGGTCTTCGCTGCTGTGTGTGGGCTTTCTCTAGTTGTGGTGAGCGGGGGCTACTTTTTGTTGCAATGAGTGGGCTTCTCATTGTGGTGGCTTCTCTTGTTGCAGAGCGCAGGCTCTAGGCACATGGGCTTCAGAAGCTGTGGCACACGGGCTCAGTAGTTGTGGCTCAAGGGCCCTAGAGCACAGGCTCTGTAGTTGTGGCGCATGGGCTTAGTTGCTCCACGGCATGTGGGATCCTCCCCGACCAGGGCTCAAACCCGTGTCCCCTGCATTGGCAGGCAGATTGTTAACCACTGTGCCACCAGGGAAGACCCAACAAATATTTTCCTTGAAATCCGTAAGACTGATTACTTTCCTGCCCATCCATAGCACTTCATACAGGAAGGACAGCCCTTATGACCTTGGGTTATAAAAAGTATATATCAGTCCCCCAGGTGAGAATTCTAAGCTTCTTAAAGATAATTCCTACATTTTTTTTCCATTAATGTATCCCCACATCCTGTCACAGTGTTTCAGATCAGGTAATTCTCAATAAACATTTGCTGCATGTTAGCATTTCTGACCTAGACCTGTGTACTGTGAGTATCATGTATTAAGCCTTTTCTGAAAGTGCATAGCAGCTGTTTTGAGGACTGTGTTATGAGATGGTTTGAGTTGGTGGTCTGTATTCACAGAGGTTGTAAGGTCCAATATTTTTGGCATTTGATATAAGTTAATTTTCTCATTTCATTTGTTAATTTATCTGTAACTCTAGCATGGCTGATGGTTATACTTATCAGTTTCTATCTGATTTAGACTGCTGTAGGCATTTCTTGATTATTCAGAACTTACTTATTCATGATAATTATCTATATGATCCTTTATTTGCTCTATTTTAGATCATTTCTTCACTCTGCTGTTTCATCAAAAGGCAGTAGGCAAAATAGAGAAAAACCAAATCAGATAATTTTACTGCTTAATAGCTTTTTAACAAATGTTTATAGAGGATGAAGTTGTAGTTAACAGCTGATGGAGCAACATTTTTGGACTATATTTATTAATTATTAGTGCAAGGATTATTCAAATTATAGTTTATCCAGGTCAATTTCACTTTGAAGTTTATTGACAGCATTTATTCTACTTAAATTACTTCAGCTATAAAAATGTTTGCATTAATATTACAACAAATAACAGTGTAATCAGTGCTTTCTGTATTCTTTCAAAAATTCATTTTCTAAACATAAGTTATGAAATCGTGGAGTGCTTGCTGACTGCTTCTTACTTACTTAGAAGCGGTCTTACCACTTCTAAAAAAGATCGCTGGGATAACTTAGCTCTTCACTTGTATCTCTTTAATTAAAGGATAATTTTTAGAAGGTAAAATCTTGACTCAAACAAATATAAAATGAACATGTGTCAAAGTTTTTATTTCACATTAATAAGCAAACCAGCAAGACGGTACAACCATCTTGGTTTTAAAAGAGAATTCGAAGAATAGACACATGTACATATGGGAAATCAGGAATGGTGAAATGAATTTGTGAGCAAATGCAAAATTGGTCAGTGTCCTCAGCACAGTAAAATGTAATTTAAAAAAAAATTTTTTTTTTAATTTTTGGCCACGCTGCAAGGCATGCAGGATCTTAGTTCTCCAACCAGGGATCAAACCCGTGCCCCCTGAAGTGGAAGCACTGAGTCTTAAGCACTAGACCTCCAGGGAAGCCCCTAAAATGTAATTGTTTAAATTCCTCTCTTCCACCAGGTGGAAATCAATGGCAGAACAAAGTTTATTTGTATCTCTATGGATCTGAATCATTCGCATTACCATCAGTTTTCTACAACTTACAAAGTTGTAAAAGCAGCCCAGTCTTAGCAAAATGCACAGGCCCCTATAGAATCAGATATTCCAAAAGCATCTCTCAGACAGTGCCCAGCACTCGCGTCTCTCAGACAGTGCCCAGCACTCCGCTGAAAGGACTCCCGGTAATCTTTTTGTCCATTTCAAAATCGTTGACCATATTTTCTGACACTTTCTTTCCTTTCTAATTCCAACATCATAGCCACTTTTCTTCTCTCCTTGTACACTGTAGTCTCCCACTAATGCTTATTTCTCAGGGGAAATAATTTACAACTCCAAGGTTTTGAAGAATGCAGTTGGAAGTCCAGGTTTTGCCTGGGGCTTCCTGATATTTGGGTGGCTAGAAATATAAAGAACTAGGGAGAGGTGAGCTATGGAGGCCCACGGGATTGATTCAGACTGCAGATTCCCAGAAATGTAACAATTTAGACCTGCCAGTCAGAGAAGGTCTGGAACATTACATTAAAATGCTGTATAGTGCTTAGTTTTTATAGTATCATCCTACATATTTATAGCACAGTATTGTTTAGAGAGCACTTGCCAATATATTTTCTCCTGTGTTGCTGACCACAATTCTGTGAAGCAGCCCAGTGTTCGTTTTTGTTTGTTTGTTTGTTTGTTTTTGCGGTACGCGGGCCTCTTACTGTTGTGGAGCACAGGCTCCGGACGCGCAGGCTCAGCGGCCATGGCCCACGGGCCCAGCCGCTCCGCTCCGCAGCATGTGGGATCCTCCCGGACCAGGGCACGAACCCGCGTCCCCTGCATCGGCAGGCGGACTCTCAACCACTGCGCCACCAGGGAAGCCCTTTTTGATCATCTTACTTACAGAGAGTAAACCAAGGCATAGAGAAGTTAAGTGAATTGCTTAAGGTCGCATACTGAAAATTGACAGAGATGGGATTTGTTCTCAGGCTTCTTGAACATTGTTCAGTTCATATTCCACTCTGCATCCTAGCATTCAATTCAGTGGGCATTTATTGAATAGTAATTATGTTCCTAGAGTAATACCATCCTATGCCCCGATGAAGGAAAAAATCTTAAAGATGAATGATTAAACTTGAGGTTTTATTTATATTTGTTAGTGCTTTTTTTGAGAGAAACACCAAGGAACTACTTAGATGAAAGAGTTGATAAATGGCTGAAGAATATGGAAGACAACTACAATTTCTCCACATTTTTACACATTCTAGATGAAAGGTGATGCATTTCTCAATCCCTCTTTTATAAGGCAACAACCAGTAGTTTATCCTATTGAAAAGAGTTGATGGAATATATGCTACTTATTAGCAGTATCTGCTCTTGGTTTCAACTTGCATCTTAGCTTTATTTTGGGTGGTTTTTGGTTTCTAGAAGGAAGGGATACCTGTAATATACATTTGGAAGTTGTTCCTTAGTTTCAATGAAATGTGGGAGTGGGAAAATACCATTCAATTGTGTATAATCTTTTATAATACTTGCATACAAAATGTCTCTTGCTGTCTGTATTTTGCAAAGGGAAAATAACCATAGAGAATGTTTTTTTTCTCCTTAGCATTCTAAGACTTTCCATCCTAGTGGAAAGATGTGATGTGACTCATGTGATTTACTTTTTATATTTAAGTACAGTAGAGCCTGACACCATTTTCGGAAATGCAACATAGGGATAGAGATAAACTTCATATCAGTTTAGCAAGTTCTATTTGGAGGAGTGTATAGAAGTTAAGACTGAATATAATATTTGGTTTTATTTTCTGTTTAAAATTTTCTCATAGTAAGGATAGTATTTTTCTACATATATCAGAAGACAGTAATGATTACTTCAAAGCTTCCAAAGCCAGATACTACACCTGCATGTTCTAACACAGTTGCTGAATTTATTCCCAAGATGTGTGAGAATGTATATTTTGTTTTACTGGGAATGAATAAGCAAGAAGTGTACAGTATTGTCTATCAGCTGTGCATGTTAATATTAAAATAATTTGTTTCTTTTTTTAACCTTGCCCATCTTCTCTTCTCTATAGCTGCTTGCTTGCTTAAGTGAACAATAGAAGTATTTCTCTTAAGGATTTGTAACATACGTAAAATCTCATAGTATAGAATTCTGTAATGAAATGAAACCATTTTATTTCTCTTTTCCAGGTTCAGCTCAGCTAATATTCAATACAACCAAATCTGTAGAATACACCGTTTGCAATCAAACTGTTGTCATCCCATGTTTTGTTAATAACATGGAGGCGAAGAGCATCGCTGAATTGTATGTCAGGTGGAAATTTAAAGGAAAAGAGATTTTCATCTTTGATGGACTTCAGCAAAGGTCCAATTCCAGCGATATCTTTACTAGTGCAAAAATCTCACCATCAGAATTACTAAATGGCATTGCCTCTTTGACGATGGATAAACGTGAAGCCGTCTTAGGAAACTACACTTGTGAAGTAACAGAATTAAGCAGAGAAGGCGAAACCATCGTAGAACTAAAATATCGTGTTGGTAAGACTTCTATAAAGTTTCCCTTTTATTTCTCCTGAAGCAACATGATCCTGTTAGAAAGGGGGGGGTAACATGGGGCCACCAACTCGTTTGAATCAAAAAGCAGACTATTAATAATAAATGTTGATGGAATGTTTAGCAGCTTTAAGATCACGAGTTTTATCTTATATGCTCTTCTGCTTTTCACAGTAAATCTCCTTTGTTGTTGGTTAATTTGTACATTGTGTGGTTCTCAAACTTTTTGTCTGAGGACTGTTATATTGCGGTGAGCAGTCCGGGGGGTCATCTCCTCTGCATTTCTGTTTGCTGCCATCAAAAGTACTTTCTTTCATGTGATTAATTTTCAAGGCTTTTTCCAATTATTTTGCCTTTTTTTTAACCTTACACTTTGATCAATGGTTGACAAGTCCCAGCCATGCTTCCTCTGGAAAGAACAGATTAGGAGGAGAATCAGAATATTAAAAATCAGGTTATCATAGATGATTCCTTGAGGTTTCCTGTGCTTAGCCTTGCTTTGTTATTTTTTCCCTTGGCCAAGATGTGGGAGAGCTAGGGATCCAATTTAATTTATTTATTTATAATTATTTAAATTATAGCACCGTTATTCTGCCCTTTCTTCACAAACTTGAGTTGGTGAGTTGCATAAAGCAGTAGTTACCTGGAGTAAATTTAAAGTCTCCTTTGTTTCTATTCTTTGCTGTGCCAGCTGAGTTCTTCAACCACATAGAAGTACATTTCAACCTCCTATTTTGAAAGCTGTATTTAGAATCACTAGACATATTACTGATCTCAGGATTAGATCATACTTTAAGAACCTCTGCTTTCAATGGGATCAGATCAGTTCAATTGGATCTGCTGTTTGCCTCTGTTCTTCTCGCATTTACTGTTACTAAATATCTGTTACCACATTGGGAATGGGGTGCTTAGGTTGATAGAATATTTTGACATTGCTTAGGATTAGGAATCAACAGATCTGAGTTATATCCCCTATTCTGCAACTTAACTGTTCACCTTTATGGTATGGAGAAGTTACTTTGCCAAGTCAAGTTACCTCATCTCTAAAATGGGAATGAAAATAGATACTTGCTTTTATGTATTCTACAGTCTAATGAGCACCAGATGAGATCCCTTGTGTACAAGTGCTTTGTGAACCAAAGTGCTTTGCAGATGTAAATTGTGTTTTGGGGGTGTTTGTTTTATGAAGGAAGGTATCAGGTTGCTGAAGCTGGCCTGGGGTGTTGTGAGAGGGAGGGCAGGAGATGGCTTAGAGTAGGCTAGCAGAATCTGGAAAGCTTTTCTGCTCAGAAATCTCTCTTACACTGTAACTTTTATTAATTTGATATTAATTTGGGCTGAAGAGCTTTTTTTCTTTATTTTAGAGTATACCTTTCATCAGGAGTCTAATCTGGAGTTGGATAACCGAATATCTAGTTGAAATTTCTGAAGGAATGTACAGCTTCATTGGAATGAAAAAACAAGGCATAGGGACCAGTAATTTTTTAGTGTAGTGTAGGTCACTGAGCGGTAAACTCAAGATATGAGACTTGAAAGGCCAGAAGATGGAATGAAGATGGATGAGAAAGTAATGCCAACATCTGAGATGAAGAGAAAGTTTATAATTTTGTGTGTGATTGTTTCATCTTTCTTTGTTTTCAAAGTACCCTATAAAAATATGAACTGTGTTTACTCTGGGACCATTCAAATGAGGAAGTACTGTTTCACTGTAGAGAACGTAGAAAATTCTACCAGAGGTCTCAGACATTTGGCTTTGCATTCATTTTTATTTTTTGAAATACTTATAGATTCACAGGAAGTTGCAAAGATAGAACAGAGCGGTGCTTAGGGGTGCTGGGTACTCTTCACTCAGTTACCCCAGTGGTTGGTTACCTCTTATATAATGATACTAAAATATCAAAACCTGGGGCTTCCCTGGTGGCACAGTGGTTAAGAGTCCGCCTGCCGATGGAGGGGACACGGGTTCGTGCCCTGGTCCGGGAAGATTCCACATACCGCGGAGTGGCTAGGCCCATGAGCCATGGCTGCTGAGCCTGTGCGTCCAGAGCCTGTGCTCCGCAACGGGAGAGGCCACAACAGTGAGAGGCCCGCGTATTGCACAAAAAAAAAAAAAAAAAAAATCAAAACTTGGAAGTTGACAATGGTACAATGTACGTATATTCTTTGTCATTTTATGATATGTATATTTATGTAACTACCACCATAATCATATAAAGCTATTTCATTTGCACAAAGCTCTCCCTCATGCTAACTTGACAAGCACTAATTTGTTCTCCATGTCTATACTTTGGTCATTTCAACAGTGTAATGTAAATGGAATCATATAGTATGTAATCTTTTGAGATTGGCTTTTTACACTCAGCACAGTACCCTTGAGATCTATCCAAGTTGTGCCTGTATCAATAGTTTGTTCTCTTTCTCTCTCTTTTTTGGCTGAGTAGTATCCCATGGTATGGGTATATCACAGCTTGTTTAACTGTTCACCTATCATAGGACATTTTGGGTGTTTCCAGTTTTTGGCTGTTACAAATGGAGTTGCTGTGAACTACCATATAGTGGTTTTTAGGTGCACATAATCTTCATTCCGCTGAACAAATGCCCAGAAGTACAATTACTCAGCTGTATGCAAGTGTATGCTTAGTTGTTTGTTTGTTTGTTTTAACATCTCCATTGGAGTATAATTGCTTTACAATGGTGTGTTAGTGTCTGCTGTATAACAAAGTGAAGGAAACTGCCAAACTGTTTTGCAGAGTGGTTGTACCATTTTACATTCCCATCAGCAACATATGAGTGATCTAGTTTCTTCACATCCTTGCCAGCATCTCCTGTTGTCATGTCATTATTTTGTACCCATTTTTTACTGGGGAAAAAAAAAAAAAACCTTCTCTCTGCACAAAAAGTTAATTGGAGCAGGGCTCTTGTAGTGGAATACAAATGTATTATGATAATGAGACTTA
The DNA here is from genome assembly GCF_937001465.1 of Orcinus orca. Lineage (NCBI taxonomy): Eukaryota > Metazoa > Chordata > Mammalia > Artiodactyla > Delphinidae > Orcinus > Orcinus orca. The sequence goes on from NC_064563.1 coordinate 94,417,884, forward strand.
CCCATCATGGGGACTTTGGGGATTTAGGCAATAGAAACCATTTTTACAATGTGGTACTTTTTCACAAATATAGGCATAAGTGAGGAATAGAAATTGTGTAATAGAGAATTCCACTTAGTAGAATGTGAATTAAGAGTGGCCATTCTTTGTGCCCTTTTTTTGGAGCACAGTATTTTAGAAATACTACCTATGAGATAAGTATACCTCTCTATGAGATTTTATATACCTCTGGTGCCTACATATAGTATAGTACCATGGACAGAGCACAGGACTTGAATTTAGAAAGCTTTTTCAATACATTACCATTTTCTAGTTTAAGAAAATTTGGATAAAAAAACTCAACCTGTCTGGTCCTCTGTTTTTTATCTGTAAGATGGGAATACCATTTCCATCACAGGTTTGTTCAAAATATCTTGCTTACTTAACAAAGATTTATTGAGCACCTACTATGTGTCAGGTGCTATGTTAGGCACTATGGATTCATTGATGATGAAGACATAATCCCTACTTTCAAGGAAGTGATAGTACAAAAGAACAGTAAAATAATCTTACATTTATTAGGGTACAGATAGTTTATGTATATGTGCCAGACAGTTTATGTATATTGTGTCCTGAACTCAAGAACTCTAGGAGGTAGGTATAGGTCTTACCATTTAACAGATGAGGAAGCATGAGAGATTTAGGGTAGTTGTTCAAGACCAGAGTCATAGCCAGGATTTTAACCTAGATCTGTCTGTCTTTAAAACCAGTATGTTTACCACCCCTGTATATAGTTTCTGTGGAAACACCTTGTAAACAACAAGATTACTAAATGTAAATAATAATAGTTATAAAATGTGTTATTAATATTTATACTTATAGTATTAATGATACAAAAACTTGGAGGCTTAAAATTTTACTTTTTTCTGAGTAAGCTATTAGGGTTTTGTTTTAAAAGGTCTGTTCAAGTTTAGCAAAGTTGCCATTTCCATTACCATCATCATGAGATACGTTATGTTCATAATGTTGACATGAAGGCATTTTGAGATCCTCGTGTTAGTTTTCAAGTGCATGTACAAACAACCACAAATGTAGCAGCTTTAAACAGCACCCATTTATTAGCTCACCACTTTGTAGATCACAATTCTGGTCATGGTATGACTGGGTTCTCCAATCTTACGAGGCTAAAATCAAGATATTAGCAGGCTGTGTTCTCATCAGGAGCTCTGGGTCTTGTTCCAAGCACACATGGTTTTGGCAGAATTCAATTCCATGTGATTGTAGGACTGAGGTCCCTGTTTCTCTGCTGGATGTCTGATGGGGGCTTCTCTTAGCTCCTAGAGGTTGCTCCCATTCCTTGCCACACAGCCTCTTCCATATTTAAAGCCAGCTAAGGAGAATCCTCCTCTTGTTGAATCCCTCTCGAACATGTTGAATTTCTTTTGCCAGAACAATCCCAAACCCTTTTAAGTTCTTATTTGGTCTGCCCCCTCTCCCTCAAGAATAATCACTCTTTCAAAGTCAACTGATTGGGGGCCTTAATTACATTTAGCAAAATCTCTTTGCCATATGAAACAATATAATCACGGGAATGAAATCCATCATATTCACAGTCCCATCCCTCCCTCCAGGGGAGGGAATTTAAAAAGGCTGCTTTCAGGGGGCAGGGTGTTTGGGGGCTACCTTAGAATTCTGGCTTTGATTAAATAACTGGGGACTATACCCTCGCCAAGTCAATACATCAAAAAAAAAAAAAAAAAAAAAAAAAAACCCCATCACAGTCCTGAAGCATCAAGTAAAAATTTGGCTTGAATTTTAGTGTCAGAAATTTTATCGTGATCATTCTCTGTGGAAACGTGTTCTCTGTGCACGGAGGTATAGCTTGTATATATTTGAAGGAGAGGCACGCTTAATGGATGAGAGTGATTCCTTGGCTCTTTCAGGTCATTCCATTTTGTATACAATGATAAGAGAAATGAGGTCCTAGGTTTTTATAATGTTTAAACTTGGAAGCAAAATGTAAGTACTTATCCACAGACCACATCCTCTTAGTATCATTTCGTTGCCTTTCCACTAGTAAGTTTATTTTCCTGCGAGCCACTCTACCTGACCAGGAATTGGAGAATAATGGGCATAGTTGTCAGTCATAGCTTGGGTGGAGTAAGAGTTTGGCTGACTTTGGATCGTCTTTCTTAATCCTGGACTGGAAAAATATCTAATATTGTTCTTAGTCCATTTTAAGCTTAATTTATTTTCTTAGTGCCATAGAAACTCAGAACTGAAAGGGACCTTAGAGAAGTATCTTGTCTCCCTCTCCCCTCGGGAGGCAAAGAGTTAGTCGTCTGACAGTACTAATTACTCTAACAAATCAGTAGCTTAATGGGCATATACATAGTTTTATATAAAACATTGGGTTTTTCCCTAGCATCTCATTTGCTACTCAAAGATCCAATTCAGTGATCCTCAAACTTTTCCCACCGTAACAAATTAGAGAGAGGTAACATGTTCATGTCAGTGAGAGAAGACAAATTACAGCAGGGAGATGCAGCAGTGATTTTAAATTGAGAGACTCGTGGGTCACCCCATGCCTGCCCCCCCCCACACACACACACAGTTATTGGGGTAGAAGCTGAAAGGGGAGAGTATGTGGCATTTGGATAAACTCCAGGTAATTCTGATAAGCTCCAGTTAAGAATCACTTAGACAATAATATTTTTTGTTCTATAATCCCACCCTCTGTCTTTGAAATAGCTCTTATTATTATTTCTGCATAGAGGTATAGAGTCAGCTATTAGTCATCTAGTCTATCTGCCCATGTAATTCCTGAATTACTTCTATCACACCCCAGGTAGTCGGTCATTCAAAAAAATTTTTCTTTCAGGTAAAAATCATGCTTTCCTTTTAATTGACACCGTTTCGTCTCTCGGGTGCTACTTTGGCAATGATTAGGTTCCCACCTCTCAAGAACATTGTATCTGAACAGGCCGAGACAGAGCCAATGTGAACACAGACCCCAAACCAGGGCTTTGGGAATAACAAGAACAGAAATAAACAGCCTTTCTCTTCACTTACAAAGGGAGTCACTCAGAGGGTACAAAGCTCTGTTTTCCAAATGTAGAAAACCTGGAGCTCAATGCAAACTGGAAACCAAAATATATCAGAAATGAAGCATAGCGCTTGGTCAAACACTCAAGGGCTGATCATCCTGCCTCTTCTACAAGGAATGGCCCCGCTCCAGCATCTTTAAAGGAAGATGTTTCTCTTTCGCTTTCCAACTAGGTATAAAATCTACTAAAAGGGATACGAGGAATCACAATAAATGTGCTCACTCACAAGAGACACTCCCAGATAATGAGTTTGGGTTGCTGAGATTATTCAGCACGTTATTTCAAAGAGGCAAAATTCAGGACAATATGAGAAGAGAATTCAAAAGTGGCAGCTACATTCGCTGATAGGTTATGTGAGACACACATACTCACAACCCATTTTTCAGTGTATATGTCAAGGGGCCAAGACCCCTGATCAGCACAGTACGTTATTTTGTAGAGTACAGTGCACAGAACAACAGAGGGAGAGACACTTTCTTGGAGAGGTTCGTCCTCTCTGAAGGAGTCTGGAGCCCAGCGCGCCCCGGGGCCTTCATCAGCTGGACCCCTCCTCTTTTTTGGTTGTGATGGCCTCAGAGGCAGCCATTTCCTCTAATCGATCCGCTGGCTTCTCCTTCTCCTCCTCCTGGGGATAGAGGTCCGGGTACTTCTGCATGCACTCCTGCATGGCCCGGAACTGGTCTACACAGTCCGACCCCTTGACATCCTCTGTGCTGCAGTGGAAGCAGGAAAAGGCCGCCTTGAACTGTTCCCCACACGCCCCGCTGGCCATGCCCCCAAGGCACGGGCAGTTCCAGCTGAGGTCTCCGTGGGGCAGGATCAGTCCGTGCTCCTCATACGGATCATTGGGGTCGTCGGACGCCAGCTCCACGTTGCTTGGAGTTTCATGGTCTTCTTTGGTCACAAATATGATTCGATCCTTCCCTTCCTGCCAGCAGTAGGCCACGGTGCAGCCCGGCGCTCCGACCTCCGGCGATTGAAGCATTGGGGGACTGCCTCTCGCTGCGACCTCTCGCTGTGACCTCTCCGCTGCGGCCTCTCTGCTGAGGGGCGGGCGGCTTGGAGGCCCGCGCGGACCCGCCCCCTCCCATTCAAATATTTACCTAAGCGCATGACAGGAAGAGACTTTTACTGCCCAGAGGATTTTAGTCTATTATCAGGCAGTTCCAGTTCTTCCTGAAGTCAAGCTAAAACTTGCAACCCTGCAATTTCTCACTCACTAGGAGGTATGGTATTTCTCTTCCAAGTTTATTCTTCTCTAAGGTAAAAATCCCCAGTTCCTTCAGCCATTGCTCATGGTTTCAGCATCCCTATTCTAGTCATTTTCCTTTGGGACGATTCCCTATTATGTCTTTAAATTTGATGAGTAAAACTGAACTCCGGACTGCATTTGTGGGCCGTGTCCTACCTTCCTGCTACTACCTGATGGCTGCATTAACTTTCTGGTAGGTCCTGCTTCTCTATAATCCATTCCCTTCAAGGCTGCCAAAGAAGATTTTAAATAAATCAGGTCACATTTCTTCCCTACTTGAAGGTTTCCGATCACTTTTCATTGCTTATAGAATAAAATCCAAACTTTCTTAACAAGCTGAGAAGACTTTCCCCACCTTAACAAATTAGAGAGAGGTAACAGGTAATTAGAGAGTTCTTAATCCCAGCAATCTCGTTCCATCTTATCTTGTATCATTAAATTCTAGTTACACTGGCCATCATTCAGTTGCTCCAACTTGCTGTTCCTTTGGCATATCTTCTCCCCTGTCCTCACATGGCAGGCTCTTTCCAGTCCAAGGCTCAGAGCCAGTTCCTCTCCCCATGAGGCCTTACTACCCACAAGAGTCTGTTCTTCAGCCCCTCCCCCTCCTCAAGCCGGTAGCCCCACCTGGCTTATTCACTGCTAGATCTCAGGTACCTAGAAGAGTACCCTACCCATGGTGGGCTTTTAATAAATGTTTGTGTAGTAAGTGAAAAATGAGTGGTCAGACCAGGTCAAACACACTTCTTATTTTCACTGGTAGATTTCTATTAATATATGCTAAGACTGTTGAAGATTGTTCTGTTGTGTAAGGAGGGAGGCCAGTGAAGAAAGAACATTTCATTGTCAGCCCATGTTGAACATGAGATCAGATTCTGGCTGTATCTTGAAGGTAGCAACCACAGGATTTAGTGTCAGGCCAGAAGTGAGATGTGAGAGAAGTCAAGGAGTCAAGGATGACCCCAAGGTTTTTAGCTTGAGCAACTGGAGAAATGGGGTCACCACTACTGAAATGGGGAAAACTGAGAGGGTAGGTTTGCTGAAGGAGTAGGGGGAGGAGTTTCAGGAGTCAGTTTGGGACATGAAGATTTAAGATATTTAAGACCCTTAATTCTCTAGGCCTCAGTTTCCTCAATGATAGGAGGCATGTAATAGTTGTGAGGATTTGAGGAGTTAATGTACACAACTCAAAAAAAATAATAAAGCACGTAGAGAAAAATAGGTTAAGAATAGTCGTTATATCATTGAGCTTTTACCAAATCCTCTGGGCATTAGATACGAAAAACTAAAGATGATTCATGAAGGTTTTTCCTGGTAGGATTTTAGACTGAATTGAAATGGGTTTTCTTTGGTATAGGAAGATGCTCAGTAATTCAGTTGGAAATTAAGATATGAATTCAGAGTATCTGAAGACATCTGTCTCTTGGTAGAGATCTGCAACCATGAGAGCATCCACCCCCCAACCCCAAAAAACTCTCTTTCATTCACTCACTATTTTTTGACTATCGGAACCTTCAGCAACAAACCAATTGAGTCTCTACTATGTGTAGTGCAAAATGCTAGATTATGGAAAGTCAATATCTGTGAGATAGAATTCATAATATTATATTCTGTGGATTGTTGTGAACATTTACCAGAGCTTAACATTATAAGCTAACACAAGAAATGCATGCCTAGTATTACTGTATGAAATCCCACAAGTCTTCTTGCATGCTGATACAGAGGCAGAGCAGTGGAAGATTTGAAAATGTGCACAGCGCATTCCCTCTTCACAGGCAAACTTTGAAATGCTTTCAGTGCATTTACTTGGCTTTATTGTTAGAGAAGAAATTTCACAGGCAAAATTATCGTCTTAAGAGTTGATAAGATGCAATTAAACTTAATTTTTCAAAAGTTCTCAACAAATCTTTCTGAAGACTTAAAATCACAATTTCCTTTATATAGAACATATCATTTCATATTATCATTCTCTAGGTAACTTGTAAACCACTTAATACCTAAAGCCCCTCATGTTACTTTATATCTAAACAATCATTTGAAGCCTAATTATTCATAAATACGTCTTCTATTCCAGAGTAAGTTTGAGAAAAGCCAGGGTCTATTCCAGAGTAAGTTTGAGAAAAGCCAGGGCTCACATCTGTCTTGGTTTTAGTCAGAGTAAGGTGAAGGTACCCAGTTGTACAACTTCCACACTTTGATACCCTGAGTAAGTCTTTACAGAAAGACTTCATTGTTGGTTTAAGGTAAATTCTTGGCATGTTACACATACAGGTGTTCACTGTAGGAGCACATAATAATTGAAGTTAATGTTTACTGAGCACTTGGTAAGTGCCAAGATTTGTTTTAGGCCCTTTTCATGTATTAACTTCGTTAACAATCAAAACAGTCCAGCTATCCCAGTGTAACAATGAGGACACTGAAGAACAGAGAGGTGTTAAGACTTTGTCCAAGATCACAGAGATTGTAAGTTAGGGTTGGGTTTTAAAGCCAGGCGCTATAGCTACAGAACCTTGTTCTAAGCTCCTGTACCATATTACCTCCTTCCAGAAGTCATAGGTTAGGGAAAATGTGGTGAAAAGCACTTAAAGAACTAGTTTCTTGTTTCATAAGTAAAATTTGCTGTATAAGTTAAATTATATGTATAATTTGTTACTTAGTTATTTTAAGACCAAAGGGTTTTTTTGGGGTTTCTTTTTTTTGGGTTTTTTTTTTTTTGTTTTTTTTTTTGCGTTACGCGGGCCTCTCACTGTTGTGGCCTCTCCCGTTGCGGAGCACAGGCTCCGGACATGCAGGCTCAGCGGCCATGGCTCACGGGCCCAGCTGCTCCGCGGCATGTGGGATCCTCCCGGACCGGGGCACGAACCCCTGTCTCCTGCATCGGCAGGCAGACTCTCAACCACTGCGCCACCAGGGAAGCCCTAAGACCAAAGTTTCAATTAATTGTTTTTATTTTCCATCTCCACAATAAAATATATTGTTCACTATTCATGGGCAGGAGCTACAGTGATTATAGTAAATGTTAATTGTGATTTTTGTTTTCTCTTTTCCCAGTTTCATGGTTTTCTCCAAATGAAAATATCCTCACTGTTATTTTCCCAATTTTGGCTATACTTCTATTCTGGGGACAGTTTGGTGTTGTGAGTAAGTACTTACTTCTATTTTTCATTTATGTTATACTGGTTAAATTGTTATTTCTGGCAGACAATGCTGGTGAAATATTTTATTTAACCAAATTGTATTAGCAAGCATGATAACATGGTAAATAAGAATATACAGTCAATATTAATATTCTCCTTGAAGTCTATATTGTTCCTCATACTTTGCTTCAGTTCACTTTTAATTCCTAAGAAGGTTTTTTTTTTCCTTAGCTTCTTAAGAATGAACATTGGGAATCCTGATAATAACAATACCTTTGACTCAACTGGTTTTAATATTTATAGAGCATTTACACATACATTATTTTCTTTGGTAAAGAGATGGTTACAGCCTACATTGGTGTTGACAAAATAGGATGACGTAGAAGGAGTGATCAAGATGGCGGAGTAGGAAGCCCCTGAGCTTACCTGCTCCCATGGCACACCAAAGTTACAACTATTTACAGAGCAACTGTCTCTGAGAACGACCTAAAGACTAACAGAGAAGGTACTCTACAATTAAAGATATAAAGAAGAAACCACAACAAGATGAGTAGGAGGGGCAGAGGTGTGGTCTTGTCAGGACCCACACTTAAGGGTCCTTAAGTAGGAGGAAAATCACAACAATGGAAATCCTCCCCGAGGACTGAGGGGTCAAGCCCCACATCCACCTCCCCATCCTGGGGGTCCTAAACCATGAATACAAGTGCCCAAAATGTCTGACTTTGAATACCTGTGGAACTTATGTTTGGGAGAGCCAGAGAGCTGTAGGATACCAAGACTTTGCTCTTAAAGGTGTGCACAGAAACTTACTTGCTCCAAGTCCCAGCACAGAGACAGCAGTTTGACAGGTGTCTGAGTCAGACCCACTTGCTTATCTTGGAGAGCCTCACTGAGAGACAGGAGGCAGCTGGAATTCCCCCTGGAAGTGAGATGCTGGCGGCAGCCATTTTCGTGATCTCGTTCTACCACTCCACCACCTTCACTGGAGGGCACCATATTGGAATCCTCCCTCTAGCATATTAGCTCTGGGGACCAGCACAGCCTACCAGCAATCATGCAACTTGTAGCATTTGCATGCTGACAGGTTGCACAGCCAACAGTGCTGGGGAGCCTATCATGCCCACCAGTGTGCCCACAGGAGTTGGCCTCACACACAATAAAAGGGCACAAAGAGTCCACATAGGGGACACCCCTGGAGCATCTGGCTCTGGTAGCCATAGGGAAGCTTGCTGCTGGGCCCCATAGGACATCTACATAAGGCCACTTTTCTAAGATTGGGAGATGTAATGGACCTACCTAATACATAGAAATAAACAGAGAATTAGGCAGTATGAGGAGACAGAGGAATATGTTTCAAATGAAAGAACAAGAAAAACTCTCAGAAAAAGAGCTAAATGAAACAGAGATAAGCAATCTACCTGATAAAGAGTTTAAGGTAATGATCATAAAGACGCTTACTGAACTCTGGAGAAGAGTGGATGAACACAGTGAGAACTTCAACAAAGAGTTAGAAAATAGAAAAAAGAATCCATCAGAACTGAAGAATACAATAACTGAAGTGAAAAGTACATTAGAGGGGATCAACAGTAGATTAGATGATACAGAAGGACAGATCAGTGATCTAGAATACAGAGTACTATAAATCACTCAAACTGAACAGAAAAAAAGAAAAAAAGAATTTTTAAAATGAGGATAGTTTGAGGGACTTTTGAGACAACATCAAGTATACTAACATTCACATTATAGGGGTCCCAGAAGGAGGAGAGAGAGAGAAAGGGGCAGAAAATATATTTGAAGAAATAATGGCTAAAACTTCCCTAATCTGGGGGATGAAAGAGATATTCAGGTCCAGGAAGCATAGAGAGTCCCAAGAAAGATGAACTCAAAGAGATCCACACCAAGACATATCATGATTAAAATGACATAAGTTAAAGATAAGAGAGTTTTAAAGGCAGCAAAAGAAAAGCAACACTAGTCACAATCGTGGGAATTCCCATAACGTTATCAGCCAATTTTTCAGCAGGAATTTTACAGGCCAGAAGGGAATGACATGCTGTATTTAAAATGCTGAAAGGAAAAATCTTACCACCAAAAATATTCTACCTGGCAACATTGTCATTCATAAATGAAGGAGAGAGAAAGAATTTCCCAGACAAGCAAAAACTAAGAGTTCATCACCACCTTACAAGCTGGTTCATAAACCAGCCTTACAATAAATGTTAAAGGGTCTTCTTTAAGTGGAGAAGACAAGGTCATATCTGGAGATAAGAAAGTATATGAAAGGAAAACTCTCACTGCTAAGGCAAATATATAGTAAAGGCAGTGGATTGTCACTTAAAAAGTGAATGTTAAATGACAAAAGTTGTAAAATCAAGTATAACTACAGTAAGTGTTATTTGTGTATACAAAATAGAAAGATGTAAGTATGACATCAAAAACATAAAACAGGGTTGGGGGGGAGTAAAAACATAGTTTTCAGAATGTGTTTGAACTTAAGTGACTATCAGCTTAAAGCAATCTGCTGTGTATATAGGTTCATGCATATAAACCTCATGGTAACCACAAACCAAAAACCTATAATAGCTACACAAAAAGTAAAGGGGAAGGAACTGAAACACAAAGCTAAAGAAAATCATCAAACCATGAGGGAAGAGACTAAAAGACGAAAGAAACAGACAAGAACTACAAAAGCAACCAGAAAACAATTAACAAAATGACAATAAAAGTGCATACCTATCAATAACCACTTTCAATGTAAATGGACTAAATGCTCCAATCAAAAGACACGGGATGGCTGAATGGACACAAAAACAAGACCCTTCTATATATGCTGCCTACAAAAGATTCACTTCAAACATACATGCACTGAAAGTGAAAGGATGGAAAAATATGTTCCTTACAAATGGAAACAAAAAGAAAGCTGAGGTGGCAGTTCTCATATCAAGGAAAATAGACTTTAAAACAAAGACTTTAAGAGAAGACAAAAAAAAAAAAAAAAGGTGTTACATAAGGATAAAGGGATCAATCCAAGAAGAGGATATAACATTCATAAGTATTTATGCACTCAACAAAGGAGCACCTAAATATATAAAGCAAGTAGTATAGGAAAATTGACAATAATACAATAGCTAGGGACTTTGATACTCCACTTACGTCAGTGGATAGATCATCTACACAGAAAATTAATAAGAAAATATTGGCCTTAAATGACACATCAGACTTGATAGAATTAATAGACATATATAGAACATTCCATTCAAAACCAACAGAATACACACTCTTTTCAAGTGCACGTGAAATACTCTCCAAGATAGATCACATGCTAAGCCACAAAACCAGTCTCAGTAAATTTAAAAAGATTGAAATCATATCAAGCATCTTTTCCTATCACAACAGTATGAAACTAGAAATCAGTTACAAGAAGAAAAATGGAAAAAACACAAACAAGTGGAGGCTAAACAACATGCTACTAAACAACCATTGGGTCACTGAAGAAATCAAAGAGGAAATTAAAAAATCCTGGGACAAATGAAAATGGAAACACAATGATCCAAAATCTTTGCATTGCAGCAAAAGCAGTTCTAAGAGGGGAGTTTATGGTGATACAGGCCTATATCAAGAAATAAGAAAAATCTCAAATAAACAATATAACCTTATACCTAAAGGAACTAGAAAAGAGGAACCAACAAAGCCCAAAAGTAGTAGAAAGAAGGAAATAGTAAGGATCAGAGCAAAAATAAATGAAAAAAAAGACTTAAAAAAAAACAGTAAAAAAAGATCAGTGAAACTAAGAGCTGGCTTTTTGAAAAGATAAAATTTTATGAAGCTTTAAGCCATACTCATCAAGAAAAAAAGAGAAAGGGCCCAAGTAAATGGAATAAGAAATGAAAGAGAAGTTACAATTGACACCACAAAAATACAGAGGATCATAAGAGATTATTACTAACAGTTATACACCAGCAAATTCGACAACCTAGAAGAGATACATAAATTCTTAAAAACACACAATCTTCCAAGACTGGATCAGGAAGAGATAGAAAATCTGAGCAGTCCAATTACTGGAAGTGAAATTGAATTAGTAATCAAAAATCTCTGAACAGACAGAAGTCTGGGAGCAGATAGTTTCACAGGTGAATCTACTAAACATTTAAAGAAGAGTTATTACCTATCCTTCTCAAGCTATTCCAAAAAAATAGAAGAAGGAATACCCTCAAATTTGTTCTGTGAGGCCAGATTTACCCTGATACTAAAACCAGTCAAAGACACTGGAAAAAAAAAAAATACAGGACAATATCCCTGATGAACATAGATGCAAAAATCCTTGACAAAATACTAGCAAAATGAATTCAGTAGTACGTTAAAAGGATCATAGGCCACAATCACGTGGGATTTATCCCAGGAACGCAAGGATGTTTCAATATCCACAAATTAATTTAACATGATACGCCACATTAGCAAGACAAAAGAAAAATATCATTTGATTACCTCAATTGATGCAGAAAGAGCAGTTGACAAAATCCAACATCCATTTATGATAAACACTCAACAAAGTAGGTGTACCCAAGATAATAAAGCCACATATAACAAACCCACAGCTAACATCATATTCAATGGAGAAAAACTTAAGGCTTTTCCTCTAAGGTTAGAAACAAGACAGGATGCCCACTCTCACCACTTTTATTCAACATTGTATAGGAAGTCCTAGCCACAGCAATCAGACAAGAAAAGAGGTAAAAGGCATCCAAATTGGAAAGGCAAAAGTAAAACTGTCATATTTATGTATAACATGATGCTACATATAGAAAAGCCTAAAGACTCCATGGAAAAAATGTTAGAACTGGTAAATGAATTCAGTAAGTGGTAGCATACAAAATCAATATACAGAAATCTGTTGTATATCTATATATTAAGAATGAACTATCAGAAAGAGAAATTAAGAAAGCAATCCCATTTACAATTGCATCAAAAAAAATAAATTTAACCAGGGAGGTGAAAGACCTATAATCTGAAAACTATAAGACACTGATGAAAGAAATTGAAGACAACACAGACAAATGGAAATATATTCTGTGCTCATAGATTGAAAGAATTAATATCGTTAAATTGTCCATACTACCCAAAGCAATCTACAGATTTAATGAATCCCTATCAAAATACCAATGGCATTTTTTAAAGAACTGGAACACATAATCTTAAAATTTTCATGGAAACACAAAAGACCCTGTATAAACAATCTTAAGAAAGAAGAACAAAAAAAAAAGAAAGAAAGAAAAACAAAGCTGCAGGTTATCACTCTCTTTGATTTCAAACTATACCACAAAGCTTTACTAATCAAAACTGTATGTTACTGGCACAAAAACAGACACACAGATCAATGGAACAGAATAGAGAGCCCAGAAAGAAACCCACACACTTATGGTCAACTAATTTACAATAAAGGAGCCAAGACTATACAGTGGGGGAAAGACAGTCTCTCTTCAATAAATGGTGTTGGTAAAACTGGACAGGTATGTGGAAAAACATGAAACTGGACTACTTTTAGTAGTCTAAACTTTTAAACTTCATTTATTTACTTATTTGTTTGTTTGTTTGTTTATTGGCTGTGTTGGGTCTTCGTTGCTGCGTGCGGGCTTTCTCTAGTTGCAGTGAGTGGGGGCTACTCTTCGTTGTGGTGCGCAGGCTTCTCATTGCGGTGGCTTCTCTTGTTGTGGAGCATGGGCTCTAGGTGCACAGGCTTCAGTAGTTGTGGCACATGGGCTCAGTAGTTGTGGCTCACGGGCTCTAAAGCACAGGCTCAGTAGTTGTGGCGCATGGGTTAGTTGCTCCACGGCATGTGGGATCTTCCCAGACCAGGGCTTAAACCCGTGTCCCCTGCATTGGCAGGCAGATTCTTAACCATGGTACCAGGGAAGTCCCAAAACTTTTAAACTTTTAAAATGTAAGATTTATTTCTCATCTCCCTATAGCACACTGAAATAGTCATTGAAAGCTCGTAAACATTTATATAAGGCAAGGAGTAATTAATGGCTGATTTCATTTATTTATTTTATTCACTAGTGCAACCCTTATAAAATGAAAGCTAGTAAAATATTGTAGTGGATTGACCTATTATATATTTCATGAATTTTACTCAGAAGTTTAAGTCATGTGTATCTAAAGTGATACATAAAAATGGAAGGGAAATGACTGATTATGTATTCTAAGGATTCTTTTCAATGTATGGCACTCTGGAAATGCTTTGTGATTTCAAATCTGTTCTCAACTTTTGTTTAAAAGGGCAAAAAGGAGGAAGAAAGGGCTAAGGGAGAAAACTGTCAAGATATTTCACAACTCTTACTTTCAAAACAGTGTCTAAAATTCTTGTGGAAATTTTCTTAGAATTTCGGTAAGTCTTTTATATCAAGAAAAAGACTGGTATAGCACGAAGACCTTGTCCACTGATGTTAGGGAAAGCCTTTATCCCTATTGGCAGACTCAGGCCTTAAGGCCTACGTCATATGATTTAAATAGGCAATAGCCTTTTTCTAAGATCATGAAATCATTTCGCTGAAGTGTGATTTGTTGCATTTGGATTGATTGAACTGTGCTGATCATGACATTACCATTAGTAACGTATTAGTTTTAGTGGACTGAACCGGGAGTGTATTCACTATCAGCCATATTCTTACAAAATAAGCTTTACCATTGTTTTTCTGACTTAAAAAAAAGTAATACATATCACTTTAGGATACCTTATACAACATAGGAAGTCTAGAGAAAAAACAAAAATCATCTAGAGTCTCACAGCCTGGAAATAAACTATTGAGGTGTTCTAGTGAATTTCTCCTTCCCTTTCTGTCTTTTTTCTTGAAAAAGGAAAAACCATAAATGGACTCATATAGCTTACATACTTGTAAATGCTGATTTGCCTCCCGTGTTTTCAGAAATCTTTTTGTAGTTGCCTGTGCTCTACTTTTATGGATGTACTATAATTTACTTAACTCTCATCTTGATGGATATTAAGGGTATTTCCAAATTTTCTTGACACTATGAAAGTATCTAGTGTTACATACCTTTAGTACATACTAAAGGTATGTAACACTAGAAATGGCAGAGACGGTATTTTAAGCCTCATGATACATGTTGCCAACATGTTTTCCAGCACCATTGTATCAATTACTACTGCAGGTGAGAATACCTGTCTTTCACCTCACAAGCTTGACATCATTATAATTCTAAAATCTTTGGTAATTCGATGGTTAAAAAAAATCATCTTAATTTTCATTTTTGTGTTAGGGTAAATGTTCTTTTTTATATGTATTCTATTGGTCATATTTTTGGGGGGGCCATGCCTTGTGGGATCTTGGTTCCCTGACCTGGGATCAAACCCGTGCCCCCTGCAGTGGAAGCACGGAGTCCTAAACACTGGACCAGCAGGGAACTCCCTTCTATTGATCATATTTTAAGGAATGTGATCATAAACCTAAAAAAATATTTTAGTGGCAATTTTTTTTTGTAAATAATTTTTTAACATCTTCATTGGAGTATAATTGCTTTACAATGGTGTGATAGTTTCTGCTGTATAACAAACTGAATCAGCTATACCTAAACATATATCCCTTTATCCCCTCCCTCTTGCGTCTCCCTCCCACCCTCCCTATCCCACCCCTCTAGGTGGTCACAAAGCACCGAGCTGATCTCCCTGTGCTGTGCCGCTGCTTCCCACTAGCTATCTATTTTACATTTGGTAATGTATATATGTCCACATAGTGGCAATTTTTTAATTAGGCTCATCTTAGAACAAGTAAATGTAGTGTGTGTGTGTGTGTGTGTGTGTGTGTGTGTGTGTAGGAGGTACCTATATACTTGATTCACCCAGCCTGCGCTCACACTTAAAGGTGTTTTTGATAATAGTACCTAAATATTTGTAGAGCTCTTGCTTTGTGTGATAAGCACTGTGCAAAGTACTCTACATCTGAAATCACATTTACTTCTTTCAGGAACTCTATGGGGATAGATACTGTTGTTATCATTCCCATTTTATAGACAAGAGACAGAGGTACAGATTGGTTAGGCAATTTGCCCACCATCACCCAACTGTTTCTTGGTAGTACTGGGATTTGAAACAGTGCTATTTACCACTACATTATAGTGCCTCCCTGTCTTGAAATTATTTGGAATGTGTTTTTGTTTTCTTTTCCCAAGAAGGGTGAACCTATATCTGGATATACACACTGAGTAAAAGAAACTGTTATTTATAGAGTAGAATGTGGACCCACTTTATTTATTCAATAAATGTCTTTTGACAGGGTACCTACTGATTACTAGGCACTGGGCGGTATGCTAGAGATGTAGAAGTGAAATGTAAATTGCCCCTGTCTTTGTAGCACTGCTCTGTGCCTTCTGTCACATCTTCAGGATAGATATGAATCTAAATCTACTTCTCCCTTGGTACGCTTTGTAGGAGGCCTCCTGTTTATGGCCTGGGGATTCCACCAACAGGAAAGCCCCCTTTTTCCCCACTTGCTGCTTGGTTTTGCATTTTTATATCAAGAAAAAGACTTGGGGCTTCCCTGGTGGCACAGTGGTTGAGAGTCCGCCTGCCAATGCAGGGGACACGGGTTCGTGCCCGGATCCGGGAAGATCCCACATGCCGCGGAGCGGCTGGGCCCGTGAGCCATGGCCGCTGAGCCTGCGCGTCCGGAGCCTGTGCTCCGCAACGGGAGAGGCCGCAAGAGTGAGAGGCCCGCATACCGCAAAAAGAAAAAAAAAAGACTTGAATCAAGTCTTTACATGCTCTAAAGTATTAATAGTAACTCAGACCCATGACTTTCTAAGTTTCTAGTTCCTTTTAACTTTTTCTGTACTTGACCTCAGGGGGTTTCTCTCTGGTTTTTCTAGCTCTGAGTGTCATTCTTTTTGGTGATCCAAGATAAAACCTAAACCTTCTGTCAGCTAAACATCCAGTTATGACAGCAGATTATGCTTTCACTTTGAGGAGAAAGAGTTTCTTTATACCAGAACTGTATCTTGAACTGTATCTCAGGATGCCATCGATCCTACTGAGAAAGAAGCCTTGAGAAGACTTCTAAACTCTGGAAGCCAAGCCAAGGGGTCCCAAACGTGGTGAGCCTTAGACCACATTTTGAAGACAAAGGTCTCTCACAGGAAAATGTTCCTAAATACCTTTGCCTTTAGCTTTAACTTAACAAGCTTTTAAGCAGAATCTTACGCTTAGCACACAGCTCAGAGAATCCTCGAATCAAACACTGAGCCTTAACCAAAGTAACAATTTTCTTAATAGTATTGCATTTCAGGTATTTTGTTTTTGTTCTGAAAACTGTACCAACTCAGTTTTCCACTGCACTGACAATTATGTTTCTGGCTGATTTTCAGGGTTGTCCTTCCTTACTCTTTGACAATATAACAGGTATTTTCTATCATTTAGATGTTTGATGAATGATTTCAATTGCTGCCCATCGAGACCTGTAGTTTTTATAGGATTAAGGTTCAACTTCATATCAAGAACTGGATAACATCGGGGAAGGGGAAGGGGAAGCTGGGACAAAGTGAGAGGGTGGCATGGACATATATACACTACCAAATATAAGACAGATAGCTAGTGGGAAGCAGCTGTATAGCACAGGGAGATCAGCTCGGTGCTTTGAGACCACCTAGAGGGGTGGGATAGGGAGGGTGGGAGGGAGATGCAAGAGGGAGGGGATATGGGGATATATGTATACATATAGCTGATTCACTTCATTATAAAGCAGCAACTAACACAACATTGTAAAGCAATTATACTCCAATAAAGATGTTAAAAAAAATAACTGGATAACATGTTGAAATTCTTTGAGATAGGAGTATCTATTCTTATTTTTTCTTCTTTAGAACTGTTGTATTATTCAGTGAATCCCTGCTTTACACAGAACTGCGGGACTATAAACATGACCATATAAGCTGAAACTCTGCAAAACAATCTAATAATAAATGCCAAAATTTACTATAGTTCCATGACCTTTAAACTTTTTGTCAAAACATTAAAACCTCTCTTACTGTCAGTAATAAATGTATTAGGAAATGAAAAAAATAGTAAAACTAATATTTAGTACATGATAAATTAAAACATAAAAAACATTGAGAATTGAAGAATTTTATCAAGGGTAGTTTGAAAAATGCTTGCCTCCTCTTCTCATATAACTGACTACAGAGCAAGCATCTTGTCTATGCCTTGGTGAATTGTCATACTCCTTTCTAAGATCAAATCAGCTTCCATCACTTTCAATGTCACGAACTATCCATCGCAAAGAATTCCTTTCATGTGAAGTTTTTCTGCCAGAGTCACGTCCTCTGGGACATCTTCATTCTTTGTCACAGCCGCCTCATTGTCCTCATGTATGCCAATAAGTTCACTTTTACTAAGTTCTTCTGGCTGCGTATCTAGACTCTCTTGAACGGCAGTAGTGTTGACATTCCACAGTCAGCTATTCTGTAACCCCAGTTACCTTCTATTCGAATTTCGCTTCCAGCATTATCACATCTCGTTTCTTTGCTCCCTCACCGTTATTGCCCTGTTTCCTCTTTTGATTATCCATTGTAAAATGTTGCAGTGGCTTATGACTGGGAGACAGGAGGTAACACAACATATGCTTTGCTGTCTGTGCGTGAATTGAATAACAGATGTGCAGTGACCAGTCACCAGCAGTCTTTGAAAAGCGTAACATGAGTGGTCACTGATCATGATGCATATCTGTTATTTATGCAGTGATTTGTGAATTGAAGAGATATCAGAGAAGTTTACACTTTATGCAATTACTCAGTTAATATATTGTGAACTCTGTTTTGGGGGGACTTGTGTTATTTAACTAAATGATGGTAACTGAAATTCATGCATGTCAGAACCGGGCAAAGAGAGGACAGCTGTAATTTATTTCAAATTTGTGCATTCTAGGCATCTTTCATTTCGTTTTCTAACTTTCTAGTCCCTGCTCAAGATTATTCCTTCCACAAGGATTTTGGTTACTGCTCAAGGGTCTCTACAGAAATTGGTTAGGGGTCTCTATAGAAATCATTGTTGGAAAATTCAAGGAAAAAAATTCTCCATCACAACAGCCTTGAGATCCTACTAAGTCCTTGAGTGCAATCTTGAGGAGTAGCTTAATATTGAACGTGATTAGGCCATGAAAACACATTTAAAAGAAGTAATGGAACAGAATTTCTTTGTAGATTAGAAAAATCATTCCGACCGAAGTAAAGATGTATACTAACTGCACCAGGAAATTTCTGTCCACAAAGGTAAAGTATCATCATGATAGATATTATTACAAAGAATTCTATTAAATAATCTTGGACTCCCATTGCTTTCCCTTGGTCCTGTCCACATAATTATCAAATTCTGTTATTAAATCGTGTTTTTATACACTGATTTTATTGTGGAAGGAACTGAACAAAACTATAGTTTAGCAGTATACTCTTTTGTAGAAATACAGTTGCTATTCCTTTGACCCTTTCCCAATTCAAACGTCCCAACTTCCTGCATATATTCTGAAGGTGTGGCACCATCGACAAGACCAGGAATGTTTGGAACCAAGGAAAGGAAGTTAGTGTGTTAGACATCATCTTCTTTTATCTTTTATATTCAAAGTACTTCAAAGCCCAGGCTTCATAAAGATTGGGCTCTTTTATTGCCGGGCCCTGTAGACTGGGAATGTGATTTCTAGTCAGTCTTCATTTTGACAAAATTATTTCATCGAAACAAGTTGGATAGTGTATGGAGTCCATTATAAAATTATTTTACTCTCCTTCTGGCAAGTAATCAGTTTATTATTGGCATTAATATTCATTTTTATCCAGCACCAGTTTCACAAAGCCTTCACTGTTTTTTTAATGTGTGTTAAATATTTTTAAAATAGTAGTTTTAATTTAATTTAATAAAAAATTTGAAATTGTAATTTTATTTTAAAACTTATGAGATGTGCTTTATACTGCATTGGAGACAATATTGATGTGCAGCTCAACAGAAACCAAAAACATTCTAAAATTACTTTCCGAGAGTTATCAGAAGATAGCACTGTAATAATAAAATCAAACGTGTCTCCCTTTATGATTTTTTCCTTTTTTTTTTTTTTTTTTTTGTGGTAGGCGGGCCTCTCACTGTTGTGGCCTCTCCCGTTGCGGAGCACAGGCTCCAGACGTGCAGGCTCAGCGGCCATGGCTCACCGGCCCAGCCGCTCTGCGGCATGTGGGATTCTCCCGGACCGGGGCACGAACCCGTGTCCCCTGCATCAGCAGGCGGACTCTCAACCACTGCGCCACCAGGGAAGCCCCAATTTTTTCCTTATTTGTTGTGCATTTTACCTCACTGCTTAACCTTCCTGTTTACCACTAACTCACTAATCACTTAGTAAGGGATCATTTAAATGTCATGCATTATAACAGGCATTGAGTTCATGTATTTTAGGGTTTTGTTAGGTGGACTTCAGCCTGTGTGGGTCTATGTGGGCTTATTGAATACCATCTTTGGGGTGTCATTAAAACTAAGATGATAGTTTTATTTGATCTCCAAGTTGAGCCTGGTAATTTCACTAGACTTCTTCTGCCACAGCCTGCATTCTGTCTCGTATGTGCTTTATGTCAGTGACAAGGAGACAAGAAAACCTTAATGGAGTAGCTATTCATAGTATTAGCCACGTTTCTTCAGGTGGCTAGAGGGACATGTCATTTCTCTGTTCACATGAATCTGACAGATTAAATACATAATAGGGCTTTCTTAGGCTAGGGTAGACCCACACCTTTTATTTAACTGGAGAAGAAGATCTGGGAGTAACACTTCCCATGACACATTCCCCACCAACACACACACTCATTCCATATTAGAATGTCAGGAGCACTGAGGCAGAAGTACTTGTCTTTGTTCACTGTCAGCACTTAGAATAGTGATTGTCACATAGTAGGTGCTCGATCAACTGTTACTGAATAAAGTAACCTCTACTCCTACCTCAATTTGGTTGGTATGACTTGGGCTAATAAAAGGGCCCAGTACATGGTGGGCACACAGTAAGTTTTTATAGAGCAAGCAAATGAACAACCTATCTCATCTCTGAGAAGAAGCTGGCTAGATTTAATTACTTTATAGACGGTATAAAAGGGAAACTTTTAGAATTCCTAATTTGTTGAAAAAACTTGACATTGTCTCCCCATATATTTGGTATTCCCGTGTCAGGCAGCACTAAGTTTATAAGTATCTGTTAAAAATGTAAGTACCAACCATACCCAGTGTTGGTCAGAATGTGGAGCAACAGGAACTCTCATACATTGCTGGCGGGAGTGCAAAACGGTACAGCCTCTTTGTAAGACAGTTTGGTGGTTCATGTAAAACTAAATGTGCTCTTTCCATATGATCCAGTAATCATGCTCCTTTGGGTATTTACCCAAATGGAGTTGAAAACTTAAGTCCACACAGAAACCTACACATGGATGTTTATAGCTGCTTTCTTCATCATTGCCAAAACTTGGAAGCAACCAAGATATTCTTCAAGAGGATTAATGGATACACTGGGTGGTACATCCCGACAACAGAATATTATTCATCACTGAAAACAAATGAGCTGTCAATCATGAAAAGACATGGAGGAACCTTAAATACATATTCCTAAGTAAAAGAAGCCTATCTGAAAAGGCTACATACTATATGATTGCATCTGTAAAGCATTATGGAAAAGGCAAAACTATGCAGGCAATTAAAGACACAGACCTACTAGAGAATGGACTTGAGGATATGGGGAGCGGGAAGAGTAGGCTGTGACAAAGTGAGAGAGTGGCATGGACATATATACACTACCAAATGTAAAATAGATAGCTAGTGGGAAGCAGCCGCATAGCACAGGGAGATCAGCTCAGTGCTTTGTGACCACCTAGAGGGGTGCGATAGGGAGGGTGGGAGGGAGACGCGAGAGGGAAGAGATATGGGAACATATGTATATGTATAACTGATTCACTTTGTTATAAAGCAGAAACTAACACACCATTGTAAAGCAATTATACTTCAATAAAGATGTTAAAAAAAAAAAAAGGTCAGTGGTTGCTAGGAGTGGGTGGTGGGGAGGAGAGATGCACAGGCAGAGCACAAAGGATTTTTAGGCAGTGAAGATACTCTGTATAATATACAATATTGGATATATGGCATTATAAATTTGTCCAAACCCATAGAATGTACAGCACCAAGAGTGAACCCTAATGTAAACTATGGACTTTGGGTGATTATGATGGGTCAATGCAGGTTCATCCTTAGTAAAAAAAAAAAAAAAAAAGTATCATTCTTGTGAGTGAAGTTGATAATTAGGAAGGCTATGCATATGTGGGGGAAGGGAGTATATGGTAATTCTCTGTACCTCCCTCTCAATTTTGTTGTAAACCTGAAACTGCGCTTAAAAAAAAGTCTTTAAAAAATGTAAATACTGTATTTCCCCTATTTTATTTTGTGCATTTATTTCAGTACTTTTAGCTAAGGTCTATCGTTGAAAGCATGGGGATTTTTGCCAGAAAATCATACCAGGAAGTTTGATAAGAGCCTGCAGTTAAGAACACATTAAATTATCTTAATGCTAAATGTTCGGGGAATTACTTGAATTTATTTTCATTGTTACATTTAAAGTTTTGATAGGTTTGATAAATAAGAACAAATCCACTTATTAAAGGATAAGAACAGATCACACACACAAAAAAAAATCCTTAAGATTAGTGGGTTCTGTGGCATCTATATCAGATTCCTGACCATTTAGCTAGCTGGAAACATGACATCTGAACCTAGCAACAAGATACTTTCTCCAAACTTGCTATGGGACCTGCTAAAATGTGGCCATTGTAAGCAAAGAAAATGAGTGAAAAGAAACCCTTTTTAAAGGTTTACAAAAGAAAACATGAAGATAACCTTTCATTGCCTGTGGTTACTTAAGTAGACCCCACTAGAATGTTTGTTAGAAATTGCTGCTTAATTTTGAGGAAGAGGTTAGGTAGCCTTGAAAATTAGTAGTTGAACCAATCAACAGGAATGAAAGCTACCTCCAAAAGGTTTTGAAAAGACCATTCTATGATAACAACCCTGTCAATAATAGCATTTTGTGGCATTTTATTTTTGTTTGTATTGTTGATATTATTTTTCTCCTACAGCTCTTGTAAGCCTGAAGAGATTGAATTTTATATGAGGTTCAAACTCTTATTTTTCTTAAGCATGGTGTAAGTCAGACTTTTTGTGTGAATTTATACTGGACTCTAAGGTGAATTCTTGTTGCTTGATCTTTGTAGCTCTTTTATGTACTGAATTAAACCTAGAAGAGTCTCTTATGAATGTTTGATTGATTGTGAAGTACATTTGAAACAGCTTCTATTTTATAACCCTTTTGCAGAACTTTCAGACTCTCTTTAAATAATAGTATACATGGGATTAAAATGGAAACATGGGATTAGAATGAACACATGTCTAGAGAAAGTTTCTTTTTCTGTGTCTGTGCCTTTTGCGACCTCTACACTGAATTTCATCCTAGCCAGTGTTTGACCCTAGAAAATAGGGAAGCCCCAAATCTTTGCCCTGTATGAAGGCAGGGACATGACTGAGTCACACTCACATAAATTTCGAGGCTGGATGGATCAAATGAAAGTTTGGGGAGCTTGCTGTATTGTTTCTCACTATTTTCTGATTAATGTGGATTTCACTTACCTTCAGGACTGATTACTGATTGGCCCTCCATCTCCCTCTAAAGAGGAAGAAGTTGAGGTTACAATCTAAAGTATGAGTAGAGGTTTTAAATTCAAGTGCCTGTATTATACTTTAAGTACCTTAACCACAGGTTATAATCTAACCCTAGGTTATAATACCTTAAACATAGATTTTGTCATGGTCATTTAGGAGTTTATTTGTTGTTTTTACTATAATTGATCTGTTTGTCATTTTAGTGGATGCAAATTAAATGCTAAACATAAAATTATTTAAAATTTCCCCCTCAGGACCATCGCCCATTGATAAATGGCATGGAGAGTACCGTGTGTAGAGGAAACAGCAGAATTTCATCATGCACTCTATTTCTCTCTGCTACTCAGTCTGCTTTTAGGTTGCTTTTTACAACTTTCTTGGTGAAAAATTAGTGTTAATATTAACCAAAACAAAACCCAAAAGGTGAATATATGATAAAAATATAACACTTTTAGGCTTATGCATTACATTATTCTTTTAGGGAAGCTGGATACTTGACAAAAGCGTAACACATACGTTAAGGCCTATTTGTAGTTTATTTTTATGAAATTGTTTTACTTGAACAATTAAAGCATTTCCCCCCACCTCAGGATTTCAAGAGGGTGTGATTTGTCCAATGTTTACTCTACTTTTTCAAAACAAAATGTCTAGATTTCCTGATGCTTTACTAATTTTATGTAAGGTGGAAGAAAGTTCTGTTTTTGCCGCTATTACTAATTAGCCAGTTATTTCTCATCAGCAATGTGTATATTAGTTGTAAACCTGAGGCAGTTCTGCTTCTCAGGGGACATATGACAATGTCGGGAGATATTTTTGATTGACGCAGCTTGGAGGCTGTTACTGGCATGTAGTGTGCAGAGGCCAGGGATGGTACTAAACATTCTGTAATGCACAGAGCAGTCCCTAACAACAACAACTTATCTGACCCAAAATATTAATAATGCCACGATTAAGAAAGGCTGATAGGGCTTCCCTGGTGGCGCAGTGGTTGAGAGACCGCCTGCCGATGCAGAGGACGTGGGTTCGTGCCCCGGTCCGGGAAGATCCCACATGCCGTGGAGCGGCTAGGCCCTTGAGCCATGGCCGCTAAGCCTGTGCGTCCGGAGCCTGTGCTCCGCAACGGGAGAGGCCACAGCACTGAGAGGCCCACGTGCCGCAAAAAAAAAAAAAAAAAAAAAAAAAAAGCCTGATATATATAACTTCATTCTAGGGCAATAAAGTGTCACCCATAAATTCAGCATCCATATTTATACTGCCATGATACCATTTAGCCACTGACATATTGTGGAAAAGATTTGACATGGCTTGACATGATGTGAAGGACTTGTTCCTCAAAGGTTATTCAATTGTAGTAAGTTATCAGTTTAATCTTTGCACCTTGTAAGTTACAGAAATGGCTTTACTTCTTGTGATTGAGTTCATGTAATTCTTTGTGTTTTTTTTTTAAGCGCTTAAATATAAATCCAGTTATACGAAGGAGAAAACCATTTTTCTATTAGTTACTGGACTAGTGCTCACTATCGTTGTCATTGTTGGAGCCATTCTTTTCATCTCAGGTAAGATATAAAGTTATTATGAGGGAAAGCAAGATTGATAAGGTTGAGGGCATTTCTGGGGAGGTGCATATTAGTTTCCTAGGGCTGCTGTAACAAATTGTCACAAACTGGGTATTCTAAAACAATAGAAATTCTCTCACAGTTCTGAAGGCCATAAATCTGAAATAAAGATGTTATCAGGGCCATACACCCTCGGACACTCTAGGGGAGAATCCATTCCTTGCCTCTTCTGCCTTCTGGTGTATCTGGCAATCTGTGCAGCTCCTTGGCTCGTGGCAGCATAACTCTGATTTCCTCCGTGGTCACATTGTCTCCTCCTCCGCTCCATGTCTCCACTTAATTTCCCTCTGTCTCTCTGTTACAAAAATACCTGTCATTGGATTCAGGACCCACCTGGATAATCCGGGGTAAGCTCCTTCTTTCAGATCCTTAGCTTAATCATATCTTTTACTATATAAGTTAATAGTCACAGATTCGGGGGATTTGGAGGTGGACATATCTTTAGGGCCACCATTCAACGCACTCCAGAGGCACACTTCATTGGCCAATACCTGGAAGTGGGAACAAATGTGGGAAGCAGATCTATCTGAAATTGCAGTTGCCTGTGAAGGATGGCAGTGTGAGTGGGAAATAAGGGTCTGCAGCACATGGAAAGAACAGCAGAGACAGGCTGGGACTCACAAGTGTAAACTGTAGAAAGCCTTTGTTGTTTTTTGAGCAGAATACAGTATAGGTGTAATATTTAGGAACATAAATTTGGCACCTCTGTTTGCAACTGGAGTTAGTAAAGACATGGGGAGGAAGGATATGAATCAGAAGACAACTTGAAAGAACAACTGCTTTGACTTTGGGACAGGTTGAATATAGCAAATGAAGGGAATGGTAAGAGATTCCAGAGTTTCTCACTGGAATTATGTAAGGTAGGTAAGAAGGGGGTAGAGCCAATTCAAGGTTTGACGTGTTGAGACTTATATGTTGACATTTAAATGTCTTAAGTTTGGTCTTGAATAATC
This sequence comes from Orcinus orca, assembly GCF_937001465.1. Lineage (NCBI taxonomy): Eukaryota > Metazoa > Chordata > Mammalia > Artiodactyla > Delphinidae > Orcinus > Orcinus orca. Next base: position 94,443,655 of record NC_064563.1, read on the forward strand.
AAAAAAAAGTCATTTATTTTATGTGAAGTTTTTGGGGAAATATATATTTTTAAACCTTTTGTAGTTTATAAGAGTAGTATTGAAATTAATACATTTAATAAATTAAATACTTTAATATCCCATAAGAATAGGAAGTACATAGGAAAATATTAATTAGTATTTTTAATTTTTAACAGGTGAATATTCAACAAAGAATGCTTGTGGACTTGGTTTAATTGTAATTCCTACAGCAATATTAATATTACTTCAGTACTGTGTGTTTATGATAGGTGAGTATTTGTTATAGCATGATTTTGCCCACCTTTTTCATTTATAAAGCAGCAGTTTTGGTTAAAATATTCTTGTATGATTTTTTTTAACAACTCAATAGAAGTTGGTTTATTAAAAGATTTCACAGGCTATTCTTAGTGATATTTTCCCCATATGGATTAATTTTAAGGTTAACTTCGGTTTTCAAGGCATTCAGTTATCTTGTCAAAAATGATTTTCATATACACTTGATATCAGTGGTTTTTAAAATTATGCTACATAATTTCTTAATGATTATCTTCATATTTTTATTTCAGTTTTTTGAAGCTATAAGTAGATATTAAACATGCCCTTTCTCTTCTTTTGCTAAGCCTCTCTGTTTAAAATTCTACAAAACAGGATTATAAATAACAAATAATAGATTTATTTTTTGTTGTTGTTACTGGCAAATCTTTACATTGTAGTTTTAAAAAATGATGTAGATATCCAACTATAATTGATGTCATTTTCACTGCATTTTGGGAGTAAATCATTAATGTATTTTTTATATCATTAGAGTCTATTTTTTTCTGTTTACATGTTTAACTCTCAGCCTTAGAGCCTATCTCTGGCTTGCTGTACACTGGAGGGGTATTGATTTGCTATAAAATCACAGATCTAGGCACACGGATAGAGGTTCGGATGCTTACAGTGGCGTGTTTGTGTAACGGTTCTCTCCACCAGAGCAATTCTGTGTGCATGTGGCAAAGGCAGGCATAATAGCCATTCACGTGGTAAAATGCACAAGGGTGGTAAAAGCAGCACTGTTTTAAGATTCGGGGTAAAAACTGCCAGTCCACCTCAGCTCACTGTGAAAATGAAAGATTGCTGAATGTGTTTATCTGGAGCTGACCGCTTGTATGGAAAGGCAAGGTTTAGATCACTGGAAAAGAATCTACCATCTGACAAGGAACTCCAGAGGCAGTCTTTGGTCATGGGATATTATTCTTGATTGCACAGAATACAAGTAGGAGTGATTGCTTTTTAAACACTCTCAACCCACTTTTCCTCTCTCCAGCTGTGGGGATGTCCTTCTTCACCATTGCCATATTGATCCTTCAAGTACTGGGCCACGTGCTCTCTGTGGTTGGATTCAGCCTCTGTGTCTCAGGTAAAAGTCTCATCCTTCTCTAGTCTCACTTTGTCTTGCCAGGGATTTCTCTTAGAGTTCTTCTTTCTGTTTCTTTTTCTTTCTTCTTCTTTTTTTTAATATATAGACTTTATTTTTTAGAGCAGTTTTAGGCTCACAGCAAAATTGAGTAGAAAGTACAGAGAGTTCCCATATACCCCACATAACGGCCTCCTCTGCTATCCCCCAGCAGAGTGGTAAATGTGTTACAGTTGTTGAACCAGCATTGACATATTACCACCCAGAATCCATAGTTTACATTAGGCTTCATTCTTAGTGTTGTACATGCTACGATTTTGATAAATGTATAATGGCGTGGATCATAGTCATAGATATAATATCGTACAATAAAGTTTCACTGCCCTAAAAATCCTCTGTGCTCTGCCTATTCATCCTCCCTCCCCCTAAACCCCTAGCAACCACTGTTCTTTTTACTGTCTTCATAGTTTTGCGTTTTCCAGAATGTCTTATAGTTGGAATCATACGATATTTTGCCTTTTCAGATTGGCTTCTTTTACTTAGTAACCGTGTCTTTTTGTGTCTTGATAGCTCTTTTCTTTTTAGCACTGAATAACATTCCATTGTATGTATGTACCACAGTTTGTTTATCCATTCACCTATTGAGGGACAGCTTGGTTGCTTCTGGTTTGGGGCAATTAAGAATAAGTTGCTCTAGACATCCATGTGCATTTTTTTGTGTGGACATAAGTTTCAACTCCATTTGGGTCAATACCAAGGAGCGCATTTGCTGGGTTGTACGTTAAGAATATATTTAGTTTTTTAACAAATTGCCAAAGTGTCTTCCAAGGTGGCTGTACCATTTTGCATTACCACCAGCAGTGGATGAAAATTCCTGTCGCTCCACATCCTTGCCAGCCATTTGGTGCTGTGAGCTTTCTTTTAGAACTCTCATTTTCACCCCACTGAGAACAGTGCTTTCCACATTGCCATAAGAATATTGGCTGTATATGGCTTGTGGGCTGATTGTTCCAGCAGTCAAACTGCTATGCCTGTATTTGTGGGAGAGCTTTTAAAATAACCAGGCTCCATCCAGTTGGTTGGAGCCTTAGCTTTACACACTATTTTCCATTAGTCTTGGTGTGATAAGGTACATATTATACAGACAAAGGCTTTTTTCTTTTAGTAATTGGGAGTCATTTCACTGACTGACTTAATAGTGATGAACATATGTAGATAATTTTTGTTTCTTGATAATTAGAAAAAGAATCTCCTTAAAACTGAATATTATTACTGTTATTGCTAGTTCTTTTTTAAAAGTTCAATTATTTCATGTGAATTTCTAATATAGAATTTCATTTGTTTTTTCAGAGTGTACCCCAGTACATGGTCCTCTTCTGATTTCAGGTTTGGGTATTTTAGCTCTAGCAGAATTACTTGGATTAGTTTATATGAAATGTGTTGGTAAGTCAACCTTATTGTTATTAGCCTATGCCAGGAAAATGCTTTTGGTTAATTCTTACTGTTTAGGACCAAAGAAATGCATTGGTAACTCCAAAAATGAGAAAATACAGTGAATGCTGCTGTATTTTTAAAATAAATTTGGAATTATTTGGGGGGCAATAAAAGAGGGTAGAAATCATATGAACTAATGAAAAGTTTAGATTATTAACTAGTTAAAAAGAAAACAGCTGTATGTTTTAGAATGTATAAACTTTTTTATACTAAATAAAAGGAGAGATTGTTGAGGATTCTTTTTTTTTAATTAATTTATTTATTTGTTAGTTTTGTTTTGGTTTTTATTTTGGCTGTGTTGGGTCTTCGTTGCTGTGTGCGGGCTTTCTCTAGTTGCGGTGAGCAGGGCCTACGATTTTTTTTTTTTTTTTTTTTTTTTTGCGGTACGTGGGCCTCTCACTGTTGTGGCCTCTCCCGTTGCGGAGCACAGGCTCTGGACACGCAGGCTCAGCAGCCACGGCTCACGGGCCCAGCCGCTCCACGGCATGTGGGATCTTCCCAGACCGGGGCACGAACCCGTGTCCCCTGCATCGGCAGGCAGACTCTCAACCACTGTGTCACCAGGGAAGCCCCAGAGCCTACTCTCCATTACGGTGCTCGGGCTTCTCATTGTCGTGGCTTCTCTTGTTGCCGAACACTGGCTTTAGGTGCGCGGGCTTCAGTAGTTGTGGCACGCAGGCTCAGTAGTTGTGGCTTGCGGGGTCTAGAGTGCAGGCTCTGTAGTTGTAGTGCATGGGCTTAGTTGCTACATGTGGGATCTTCCCGGGCCAGGGCTTGAGCCCGTGTCCCCTGCATTGGCAGGCAGATTCTTAACCACTGCACCACCAGGGAAGCCCCGAGGGTTCATTTTAATTAATAAAAAAGATTTTTAATTCGCCCGTTGTTTCTATGTAGAGTCCTTTCACAGAGACCCATTTGTCTTGTTGCTCTTCTTGCAGACTATTTACAGACCTTGACTCCCCTAGTAGACAGAATTGAAATTCAAAATCTGTCACTTTTGTTAATTAAAGAGCAGTGTCCTCTGACATTTGACTTTAAAATATTTTTAGTTAAAACCAGTATAATCAGAACATTGAGTTTTAAATTTTAGGCTTTTACTACTCTTAAAATCAGTTGTAAGTGTGGACTTAGCTTATTGTTTCTAAACTTTGTATTTAGTCTTCCAATTTTCAAATAACAGATCTCTGTGTAAATTCTTATTTTTAATATGTTTATGGAGATAGATGCCTTTAATATTAAGTACCTAAAACTAGTGTGATGTCTTACTTAAGCTAAAGATATTTCCTACAATCTGGTTATATTAATCTCCCTTAAATAAAAGATTTCTGGTTTTTATTTATGAAGTAAAGCAAACTCTTAAACATTTGTCAAAATAATCAAAAGTTACAAATTAATGGAGTAAAAAAGTCAGTCTTTCTGCTTTGCTTTAGGTAAACCTTACATGTTTCTAAAAATTAACATAAACTTTGAATTGTTACAGTCAAAGAATCCCCCACATGACTTGTATAGTACTTTCAAAGAAATTTTACCTTTATTTATGAACCTCAGCTTTTGCTGACTAATCATTGAGTTCAATTATTTTGTATATTTTTGCCCCCCTTTAATTAATGCTTATTAGATAAACAAGTAAAATACTTAACTAAAATTTACTTACCTTTAGTTTATGTGTTCATAAATCAGAGTTGTCTCCTCAATGAAATTTTCTTAGTTCAAGCCATAAAGCACAATTAAGACTTCTAAAGCAGAATGGCATTCATTTGTAGGCATTGTGCGTATCACATTATGAATGCTGATACAGATTCTATTTTTGTTGAGTCTTCTAATCACCATTTGTCTGGTTCTTGAAGATGACACTGCTGCTGATGTTGCTCCCTATGAATACTTGAGCACAGTATGTGACCCGCAGTGTCCATGTAGCGTGACGTAGTATTAGGTGTCTTTGACTGATGGTCAGCTCTTTGTTCTTTTTCTTCCCTCCTTATCTGGATCACGCTCCCTTTTATTCCCATGCTCCCACATGCCTTCCATGTCTCATGAAGACCAGCAGGTCTGGAGATGCTGACTCAGTGGAAATAGGCATTGTCTAGCTGTTACCCCCTTGACCTTGCTCTCCCCCCTTCTCCACCGCTACATCCCTAAGAAGCCTGTGAAACCAGTATAATATAATTACAACCGTATTATTCTCACATCAAATTCAAAGTGAAACTGAAATCCTGGAAAGTTCCCCAGATTATTTTTTCTTTATGATAGTTTGACATATAAATATACCATATGTAAGTTAAGAATTTAGTCCAGTTTTATTTACATTTTGAAACTATTCTAAATTAACTCTTCCAATCAACTTGTCTGATACCAGAGTTCAGAGGAATACCTTCGGTCAGTTAAAGGGCAAGAAGAGAAAAGGTACAGGAAAGTAGCTCTTTAGATACCGTGGTAGACTAGAAAAGTTGATGTGTTTTTCATATATAATCTGAATGTGTAAATCTGAGTATATATAACATTAAGGTTGCAAATTTGAGCATTTGTATCAGGAAGTAAAAATTGTAAATGCTTCCAATGTAACTTTTACTTGTTGCAGAGGCTCTATTTTGGAAAAGTCTAAAGAGTGTGTCTTGATTTAAATGTAATAAAATCCTCAGATAGTTTTTTTTTAAAAAAAATCCAAGCTATCTTGGAGTAAGTTTATGTCCCTATGAGAGATTTAACTTTTATCATTTTCATTATTTCCCAGTTTAAATTTGTAGCCTTAATTATTACTTTAAACAGTAGGATTTTAAGTTTAATTTTCTCTGTTGTTCTTTTTAAACTGTGTTAGGGTTTTTTGTTTGTTTGTTTACTGAAACATTTAAATTTCATAAAATGAAATCAAGGGCTGAGAACAATAAGAATGTGAGAAAATATAGAAGATTACAAAGAACTAACTAAACTCATTGAAGTTGGGTGTGTTACCTATGTAGGATGCCTATGTCCATTCTTCGTAAGGGTCAATACTTTTTAATTTTCCTAAGCCATTGCTATCTAGTTAAGTATAAGGGAATATAGTCATGTTTTGATATGAATCAACATACTAGCAGTCAGAAACTATATTTACCACATCTCAGATATTTTAGAATGACATGAAATAGGTATATAAAACTCAGTGATAATTTCTTCCCCATTGTAGAGGAGAGGTGAATCTGGAATCAATAGAAAAAGTTGTCCCTGAAAATTCAAAACCTGGAAATATATTTATAGCATGGGTCAAGTGTTTCTGGGAGAGAAGAACAAATCCAGACGAAGCATTGCAAGTGAGCTCATATGGAATGCTTAAGGCTTGTGATTTAAATATATATATATACAGGCTGTCAATGCCTTAGGCCCATGGTAGCAGCAGATAAATCACAATCATTCTTTAGTCACATAGGTCATATGCCTATTGGAGAGGATTAACTCAAGCAAAATTCACTTCTACACTGTTTGGTTTTATAATATTTGAGGCATCACAGCTGACTGGTGCCCTTTGAATCCCTGTTCTTTATAGATATCTTTGTTTCAGAATGGGCTAGCCAAATGTGATGTTCCTTGGACCTGAGAATCAGAACTCAGAAACTCTTCTTTACACATTATTAGGGTTATTAAAGGAGTTGCTTGGCGGTTCTTAATACTAATTCTGATAAATAATTTATGAGCTCAAAAATATAGCTCTAAAATCTTACCTCTGACCCTTCACATTGCCAATCAGAAATTTGCATAGCTGTTCAGAGCTCTTTTCCTTGATAGAACATAGACACAGGACATGGTTTAGTTAAAGTAAGTTGTATATACATGTAACTATCATGATTGTCCCTAATAAAGTTGTGTAATTCTGCTTGGTTTATTTGGGAGGTTGCTAAATGTGATTTACCCATATTCTCAACACATTTCACTCCATAGTACTTTGAAAAGAGGTTTCCTTCTTGTTTGGTTGCAAGGACAAAACCACTCCCCAGGTGCCTCCAGTAAAGGAGATTTACTTTCAAGCCACACATGACACTAACAGAGATGGGAATCTCATGAGAGCAGATCTATAACTGGGCCTCACAGAGTAAGTACAGTAAGTAGTTTAGGAATTGGAAGAATCCAGTACATCTCTAAAGACTGAGTCATCATTTGCCCTCTCAGTAACAAGAGTTAGCGGATGCCCTCCTGCCAGTGTAGTTACTTAGTTCCTCTCTCTTTGGTTCTTTACCTGCTAGCCAGCTAGCTCATCCTCTCCTTAATGTTTTTATTTTTTTGATCCTATTCATGTCTTCTCACTGGTATATTTTCTTACCTTTGTCTCTAAGCTTTGAGCCTCTCTTTGCCTACTTTCTGTCTCCTTTTCACCTTTCTTTCCCTTCACCACCTTTCTAGTCTTCTTTCTGTGTCTCCTCTCCAGGTTCCAATGGGAGAGAGAAACTTTTCAGGCCAGTCAGTTGCCATTCCCCCCGTTGGAGTGAGCCTTACCTGCTTCTGACTCCTCTATAAATTGGCTTGGGTCAGGTGTCACCCGCATTTCCCATCAGTTTTAGAAGCTTGGTAGAGCGGACATGGAGGAGTGGTAGGACATAATTAGCACAGAAAACCAGAGCAGTTCTGGGGGCCTGCCTCAGTCTGCTCATAAGTAAATCCAGTGCCATCATCCAATCCATAGACCAGTGGAACTGACTATCCATCCAGTAGCATCACCTTCCTACAGAGTCACTCGCAGGATGTTGCCCCTTGATGCTTATATCTGTAGGACTCTGATTCTGTATTTAGGACTGGTTTTAGCTGCTCCGGGACCTTCTCACTTGGTTTTTGTAAGGAAGTTCTCTTTTCTTCCCTATGCAACTAGAGCAGTTCTTTTCCCTTTTGTCACTTTCTTCATGCCCTGTATTCCTTCATCTTCATTAACCAATCCATTGAGCAGCAGCGAAGGGTAACTTGAAAATCTAAGAAGGGACACAGAGAAGGGCTTGATTGTAGCTAAAACTGGCTGCCTAGAATAATTCTCTCCACTCAGAGGGATCTGATATTTTCTTTAGTTTGTTAGCTAGGTGGTGCTTTGAAAACTGGAAAGACGGAAGTAGAAAAAAAGAAGACTGGGCTACAGGGAACGAGAGCAGTGAGCTAAGGGTGGGCGATGGAGTGGTCATTGCCCTATTCTTTCCACATTCCAGCTGGGTCAAGTAGGCAGGGGTATAGAGCCTACAGAGGGGCTGAGTCGATGCCAAAGTTTTTCCACCACAAAGCGTAACAAGTGGCTGATTTGGGGGGAGATATAGCATGCAAAATGAGAGAGTGTGTGTGTTTATTATTTGATCGGGGTAGATTGTTTGCATCATTTTATTCTGTCGATGTATATAATTAAGAGTGTTCTGTATTTTTTCATAGTCTGTCAAAGCCAGAAATCTTTCAGTGGAGTTTCTGGCACCTTTAGTTTTAGCCGTAAACATTTTATCTTAAAATTAAACATAATGTAGCCTTAATTTCTTTCATTTATTAAATTCATTTTCTTATTTTTTAATTTCATCAGCTTCCAATCACAAGACTATACAACCTCCTAGGGTAAGTTAAAATTTCTTCAATGAATTGGGTATGGTCACTTGATGGTTTAGTCTGAGGAATGGTGATTGAGATATTGAACCCCATTGCTCTCTGTTTGGTGTGACATAAAATTAAGAGAACACTGAAGTCATTTCATGACCTTTGCATGGATAGATCCAATCTATTTTAAAACTTCTGTTTGGTCATTTACTGGCAATGGGATAGAATAAATGATTCCTGAAGATTGTGCTGTCTTCTCACACCCAGAACTGAAAAGTTTATGTGTAAGAATAATGGTCGTTATCTGCGGAAGGAAGCCGATTCCAATATATTGCCTCACCTGTTGGATCCATTTGATGTGCATATACAGAATGATATTTCAGGCTTAAAAATGAGGGAGAGAAGTTTATATTAAGTTGATTTCATTAAAAATGATAATCTATAAAGTAAATGGAAATATGGCCGAAAAATAGCTGTTCTGAATTGATTCATTTCCCTCCTTCCCCCATTTTATAAGCATTTTTCTTCCGGCAAACTGTACTGTAGTTTTTACTCTATCTTGGCTACCTTAATAAGCTACCTGAGAAAATTCCAAGAAAAGGAGCAAATTTAGGAGATACACTGAGAGGGATTAATGAGGGGGGGTGAAAAAAACCTTTGTAGATAGAGACTCATCCTGGTGACAAGCACAAGAGCTACTTTATGGAAATAAGATCTTGAAAGGACTGTATTGTACTCCTCTTCCTATAAAGGATTAATAATAGCTCTGTCTGGAATGCCAAAAGCAAGACTCCTGTCTGTGGCAGGAAGTGGAGATTACATATACCCCTAAAGCTGATAAGCCTCAACAGACGTGCTTGAGAGGCGAGGGAAGTGGGGTTGCACCTTACCCCAGGTGTTCACTCTAAAAACATTGGTGCCGTAGCTACACTGGTCACAAACAGCCGGAAGTTTTAAAAGTGCCTCTGTTAGACATAATCCAGCCATTAGACCATTAAATCATAACACTTTTTCTTTCCCTGTTACTGAGTTCAATTTGCGTGACTTGAAAATGATTGTTTTGTTCTCATCTCTGGCTTAATTGTATTATTTATTATGTTGCTATCTGTGTCTGTGCTTCTCAGTTAGGATTTCTTGAACTGAGAGAGGCAGGGTGGGGTGGGAAATTCTGCATAAAAAAAGAATATTAAGAGAATAATTCAGTTATTATAAAACTAATAGCTAGACTTGGCAAGCTTTGCTTTTCTAACTAACTTTTATTGCTTTACTTTGGTTTTTGACTATATATATTCACTGTTTATCTATAGTTTAAATGTTAGCATATATAAATTTTAGTAGAAAAGGACATGAAATAAATTCTATTTTATGTAAATATATTTTAAATATTTTCCAGAAAGCTGTAGAGGAACCCCTTAATGGTATGTGGTTATTACAAATTTATAAATTCTTCTTGATCCATTACCAGTTCATAATAATTTGAATTGGTCCCCAAAGTAGTTAGAATGCTGTCTATGCCTTGGGAAGAATCTAGGTTTTTTTATTGCCTTAACCTCTCTTTTCTTGATTATTCATCAAGAATTAAGAGTATTGCTTTTGTAACATTTTCACCTCTGAGAAAAATGCACTGTTCTGTGTCTCTCCAGTAGTTGCTTGTGCTAGCCAGGTGATATCTGGGTGAGGGGACTGTTGCCTTTTTAATTGGCCAAGATGAAATGAAACACCCCCGGTAGAGAAGAATCTCAGTTAATTTCAATTTCTAATTATAAATTTCAGGAAGACACAGGTTGTCATCTTGGAGTGAGACCAGAACATCTCACTTTCTTTCTCCCTAAATCTAGATCTGTATTCCCAACTTTGTGTCCCTTTGTGGAGCCTGTGGGTATGATCCACAGAAAGTCTTTTGTAATCAAATAATAACCTTAAAATTAATTTGGCTTTATAGCTGTGGAATAGTTGGCATGATATTACTGCATATTTGTTTGTCTAGAAATGATTTCTAATTGAGGAATCTTACTAACTGCTTGGCTTGTTACTAATTCTTAGCATTTAAAGAATCAAAAGGAATGATGAATGATGGTAAGTATAAAATGCACCTACAATTATAGGTCGGTTAAAATATGGACATTGAAAAGAAATAAAATTGACTCTTGAAAGTATGGCTTTCTTTAAATAAAAGGAACACTGTCAAATCATAAAGGCCTACATTTCTTGGTTTCTAAAACTTCAATCTACTCTGTTAAAAGTTGCAAAACTAGTAATATAAAAGCTGTAGGGTGTCACTGATCAGACTCACCAGTCTCATTGCTCACAACAAAGAGGAATTACTTCTTTTTTTAAAAAGGTATTTTTCAGATGCGATGTCTGGTGACTGTAACTTAAAAATGCTTTTTATACGACACTTAGATAATTTGGCACAAATCTTTATCATCTTGACAGGGTTTCTTTTGTGCTTGTGTGATTTTGTTGCATTTAACCCATGGAGACTTAATATCTCTGCTTTTCCAAGCAGGAACTGGGTTCTAACCTTTTGGGAAAGGATTTAAAAAGAGAGAGAGAAACGTTTAGTCACTTCCGCTCTTGGGAGAGGGGACTCTGGGCTAATAACTTCTAATTTTTATTGACTTTCAAAGGCCTATATTTATTAGTTCTTAAAGATAAGTAAGTCTGAGATATTGAGTGCTGTAAGCATTCATTTTGATTTTACCTTAACATGTTCTGATACTTTAGTTCTGTTAACATTTTAAAAACTATGTTTTCATTTTATCAAAACTTTCTTCATACCTTTGCTATCTCCAGTCATTCCTTGATCATGTGAATAGTCTGCTTCGTATTTCACTGTTTAAAGTCTGTGACCTACCTGCTCACCTCTACAGCAAAATGCAGCATTTATCTCAAGAGGCTATATTCCCCTGAGTGTAATTAATTTTTGCGTAAGATTAAAAACACGCTGACTGTGCCTAGTGGACTAAGTTTAAAACAATGCTTAGACTGTGTTCAGTAAGCAGTCACAGAATAATCCCACCTTTGTAACTTTGTGTCACAGCCTTTATTACAAAAAATGCATGCTCTGCTAACCACTGCCCTCCTAAAAAAAACACGATTAGCAGGAATACATTAAATGGCATTTAAAAAAGAACTGGTACCTGAAAGTGTGGCATGGTTTGTCCGTGTTTGCATTCTGGTGTTTTATTTTTTAATTTCGTTGTTTTTTTTTTTCCTTTTCTACTGTGGTGTTATTCCTCTGTAGTTGTATGAAAAAACTAAACACTTCTTCATTTTCAGAAAACCAGTAGGAGAACCTTGAGTGCCTCTTCCTTTGTTAATTTCCTTTAAGATGTGACTTTTTTTGCACCGTTGTATCAGAAGTTAGACTGCAGATTTTGTGTGTTCATAGCGCATGAAATCTATAATGACCTTTGAAATTCCCTTAATTTTGCTAATTTTTAGCTGTTCAGAATTTGTGGGTTTTTTCCAAATGTCTGTGGTGGGCTCTTCCTACTGACAGTGCACAATGCCCATAGTGTAACTGCCTTGTTGGTGAGTGAGGTTCCAGGTACCCTCTTGGGACCACAGTTCCATTTCCTCTCTCACTTATACCTAATCACATTTTTAATTCTCTTACCTTAAATGAATGGTGTCGATCTAAAGTGAAAGTGATAGAATATTGTTCTAGGATAAATATCTTTTGCTTTGGAAGAATCAATGTCTCTTGGCTTCTCCGCCAACCCAGCAAACGGAGATTATCAGATTTTGTTGGTTTTTATTTCCATTTGACATTGGCCTTTTACTTACTGCAACTAAAAAGGCTAGTGATTTGCCTGGTTTATGTCTGTGACCTTTGCAAAGCTAAGATTAAATAATTTTTCTTTATTTTTAGATACCATATATCTGAAACGATTTTCAAATTTTAAAATACAGCAACTTGTTAAGGCATAGAAAATAGACATCATAGCAATTATATGTTCATTTTTCAATTTTCCAGAGTAACTGAAGTAAAGTGATGGACTCTGATTTGGAGAGTAGTACGACATGAAAGAAGTACACTTGTGTTTAAGCACCGTGGCCTTGATTCATTGTTTTGGAGAAGAAAACAAGAAAAGTAACTGGTTTCCATCTATGGGAAAAAGTAAATAATTGACCTTTCAATGATTGTTACAGTTAAGTTTTTATTCAAAGCATTTTTAATTTAGTTAATAAAAGAATTATGATCTGTGTTGTGTGCCCAATTGATATCCAGTTTTCTGTTGTTATTTTTATTCAATTAGGGGCAAAGTAGAGTGGGCAACTTACAAGAATGATGCCTTTCAGATCCTGGGGCCTCTTGACTGTAGGTCACCAGTTTAAATTGGTTCAAGGTGAAAATTTCCTGACACTAACCTGGTTACCCAGAGCTATCTATGAAAACTGTGGCTTCCGTCAAGCCTTAGAAAACTCAGGTTCACAGCCACTGTGGCAATTATGGTGTTAGCTGAATAATGTGTCTGCCACTTCCAGGTCAAGGGAATAACATTAAGCACAGACAGGAATTCGGTTGGGAACATCCGTGGGATGTGATACTGATGGGGATCATGGTCTTCATTCTTGGGGGTTGCCACTCACACATTGTTCCTTCAACATACAGTGTACCAGACCCTTTCCAGATTGAGGGTAATTTTACTGATGGATGTTTTCTTCTTTTCTTCACACAACCCTTTACATCCTGTCTTGTCCTTCTGTTATTTGCTTCTGCTGCTGTATGAGATGTAGCACTTTTTCTCCTCTTTGAACATGGTCCAGTGACACGGTAGCATCACTGCAGAAAGGAGCCAGACTTATTCTCAGAGAACTATGTTCACACTTTTCAGCAGAAATAGCGATGGTTGTAACATACGTATTCCCTTCCTCGGATTTGAAGGCACAATCTACAGTGTTTCTTTGCTTCTTTTCTGATCTGGGGCATGAAAAACCAAGATTGAGATTTGAACTATGAGTCTTCTGCATGGCAACATAATGTGTGTCACCGTCAGGCCAACAGGCCAACCCTGAACGGGTGATTTTATTACTGTTGTATCTGTGTTGCATGATAAACACCCCTCATCTTCCTCCTGTAGTCCTGCCTCATATTCACCTTACTCTAAGGTTGAAAAGTAAAACAAAACCCACGTTTCCTACCCCCATTAGAAGAAAATTAACATTCTGACAGTTGTGATCGCCTGGAGTACTTTTAGATTATTAGATTTTCTTCCCTTGTGGGTGTGTGTGTGTATGCGCTCATGTATAAGATAGGCACATGTATCTTCTGTATGGACAACAGTGGGGTACCTACAGGAGAGCAAATGTTAATTTCATGCTTTTAGTGAAAACATTTAAAAACAAAGATCTTTATTGGGTGGACTTATATTTGATGTGAATATTTGATCACTTAAAACTTTTAAAAATTCTAGGTAATTTGCCAAGCTTTTTGACTGCTCACCAATGCCCTCTAAAAATACTAGTTATTCTTCCTGTTTGTGTAATAAGACATTCATATTTGTAGTTGCATTATCAATAGTCATTTCTTAGTCCACTGAATGTTCCCACGTGCCTCTTTTATGCCAAATTCCTTGTCATATTTTACGTTGGGACCAAGTGGTTTGCCCGTGGCAAACCAAAATTTATAACCTGCTGATGCCTCAGAAAAGTGAACACACTATGAAGACAGCTCTTCTTAAAGAAAAAAAAAAAAGTTCTTCCCTAATTGTGTTCCTGTCCAAAATATTCTCATACGTAGAGGGAGCTGTATTCCTTTATACAAATTTGTTGGCTCCCTCTGCTCTCTTTCCTTCTGAAAATATTTATATCTCACTAATATTGTTTGTTCCTTTAGAAATCAATTTTGATGAAAGGAGGGCAAAAGCAGTTGGACTTGAAAAAGATCCAAATTCCTATTCTCTATTAAGAAAAAGTCAGGTCTGAAATCTTTATAGTAAACTTTTTTATGAACCAAAGTTGAACCTTTAATACGTAGTCAGCTCTCATTGATTTGGGGTTCAGTCTTGGAACTTATCCATCCTTTGTGTTCTCTTTAACACTGCCTGTCTTTTGAGGCATTCACTGCCCTAGACAACACACAGAGGTAGCAGGAGAAACGCCAGATGAAGTCCACCCTTGCTGTTCCTCGTCAGCTTCTCTGGAAAAGGGACCCACAGCAGCAGGAACCCTCTTACTTGGGCATCGTTGGGCCAGTTCATTCTCTTTAAATTAGACTTATAATGGCAGGAAGTTTTCTGTCACACCAAATTAAAGTTGCTAACAATGTTTTGAACATCATACATCTGTTCCCCCCATAATCTGCTTTTTCACTTAGTGATCCCAATTTTTCCATCGACTCTTCGATCCAGTTTTATTTACTGTATGTTCTCAGCGTGACACCATTTGTCATTTTGGCAACAAACCTTTCCAACCTTTTCGGCCAAATCAAATTTCTTTCTCCTTCAAAACATCCTCCCTCCCTTCCTCCCTGACTGGCTCTCCTTTGCGATCTGTGCCTATCTGTCCAGCTGCCTCTTTCATCTCTTACTTACCTTTCCTAGTACTTCACGTGTCTCTGCCTAACTTTGTTGGGTTTTTGTCTTGCCTCTTGTTCAATTAAAAAATTCCTCCGTACATAGCAAGAGGCTTTTTTTTTTCCTTCCTTTCTCTTCCTGCAGTGTTTTACATATATTAGATGCTCATTCCGTAAGTTTGATGACTGAGAGCAGGCTGTGTTTAGACTTCCCCGTGTTTGTAAGAGGGTGAGCTAGAGAGTTTTCTTTTTAGACAAATTTCACATGCTCTGAAAACCTTCAAAGGTGATGATTTTTTTCACCTGGAAACCCCAGGCCCAATCTGTTAAAATTTCTGAGAATGTCAGAATGAAAATAATGGGGCTATCCCATAGTTGGAAGTATTGCTCTTTTCAAGATGCTGTAGTCAGTTTAGTAAGTGACCAACGAAATTGTGGTTTGAGTTATAATAAAGCTTAAAAAGTGGTGAGTTTACTCCTCCTTCTCATTAATATGAATTAAGCTCTATATCACCTAGATTTCTCTTGTCCTAACATGGGTATTCAAAAACGACATCTGTGGTGTATGCGTGGAATGGCATACCCCTTTATTTACCCGTTGGTGGAAACTAGAGAAATGATTGTTGGGCAACCCTTTATCTTTTCATTGTGTGTCGTTTGATGGAGCGTTTGTTTAAAAACATTAGTTTTACATGTGTCATATTTTCAAAATCACTGACTGCCATCACCCACTGGGGTCCTTTGTTAAGTCATTTTCTGTGGCTAATAAGGAGAATCCAGGTAACTTTTAAGAGATGCGCAGCGAACAGGAAGTTTTCCTGTCTTTGGCTTTTGACAGCTCTTAACATTTAAGACCAGCTTTTCCATAAATTTAGCCTTTTGTAAAAAAAGGGCATTCGTAATAAACTTCTCTGTAAGGCAACATCAGTGGAATCTTAAAAGTGTTGTTGTCAGCGTTGGTGAGAGAGGGAAGCATTTTTGTTTCTATTAAACGGAGCATTATTTACTAAAAGCCATTGCTGAGAATTAGATCCCACACCATAGAAATATCCATTAACCATTCTAAAGAAAACTCCAACGTTGCTATGTGCAAGATCCTCTCTTGGGGGCTTTCTTCCATAGCAATGAAAGGTGTGCTATTTGTCAGCCATTTTTTGCAGTGATTTAAAGACCAAAGTTGTTTTACAGCTGTGTTACCGTTAAAGGTTTTTTTTATATGTATTAAATCAATTTATCACTGTTTGAAGCTTTGAATATCTGCAATCTTTGCCAAGATACTTTTTTATTTAAAAAACATAACTTTGTAAATATTACCCTGTAATATTATATATACTTAATAAAACATTTTAAGCTATTTTCGTTGGGCTTCTTTCTATCGCTGCTTCAGCAGACCACAGGCGCATTACTGAGAAATTTACTTTATCAATGTATTTTCGAGTCCATATCCTAGGTAACAATGCAAAGGATGACTTAAAATATTAATTTATAAATTCTTTTTGGAAGTATAACAATATCCAATAAGTAAACTTTTGATCAGAGCAAAGTTTTAATTAAAACTTCTAAGCAAGTCCAATGCATTAATTTTCCCCCTGGTAGAGTGAAAACATCACTTTTCTAGTCCCGGCTGTACTACTGACTAGTAGAGGACCTCAGCAAGGCACTTACCTGCCTCTCAGTGTGCCTCCTTATCTGTAGAATGAGATAAGCCTCTTCAAGACTGAAATGTACATTGAAATGGTTCTCCACTTTAATTGGTTACCAGTTAGGACTATTTTGATTACAAATGAAAGTAAACCTAAATCGAAGAAAAGTGGGATTTATTGGCTAATATAACTGAAAATGTAGACGTACAGCTGGCTAATGGGTCTCCAAGCAGCGTCCTCAGGATCAGCGTCTCTCCAGCTTTCAGCTTTATTCTCTCTCCTCCCTGTTGCCTTCCTTCAGAGATTGCGTGTGATGGCAGAATGACTGACCTCAATCCCAGACCCACCTTCTCCTGAGTTCAGGGAGGGTAGAGGGGAGAAAAAAAGAGTGCCTCCCCTTTCTGAATAGTCCCATCCACCCCAGATTGCAGCTCGGTTCTCTGCCTGGGCCATGCACCTCTCACTCAGCCACTGAGGCTGAGCATCTCTGACACCCCGACTGGGCCAGCCTGAGCCACATGTCTGTCTGGCCTGGAATGGAGTTGTGGATTCCATCTGGGGCGGGGTTGGGGGACAGAGTGGGAGTTAACTGAAGCAAACTCGGGATTGTAGCCGGATCGAGATGGCATTAGGTTTTAGGCACCTTCCTTGCAGGTATGTACTCGGATTCTGCATTGTATGTGTGATCGTAAACCATTTGAACGGAAAATAATATTTGGCGGCAAAGGACCGCCTCATTCCTTACCTCGTAGGCAATTCAATTTTTATGCATTTATGCGGACTTTTTTTCACTCTCAGCAGGAGTAACTAATGAAGTTCAGAAAGCATTTACTATCCTGCCTCCTGCACGGAAAGCTGTTCTGTGTAGCACAGAACTGCACTCAACCTGATTCAAACTCCCACGGAGGTGTAGGCTTCCAGATGCAACTGGATTTCATTTTTGCGGAGCAACCTTTCCAGCTCAAGGGCTCAAGTTTGACAGCTTTAGAAAATAATGGATTATGGTAACACCATCCACGTAGGACGCGATTTCACCAGTAGCTCAGAGATTTCAGCACAATTTACAGTGTTTGGGGTTAGAAGTGAGACTGTGCCGGAACTATACCCCCAGTGTTTAGTTTGAGTATTTAAGCTTCATGCTCAAGTACCCATCCATCAGATCAGAGGGAAATGAAGTGTATTTAACCCTAAGTTATGGATAATTGGATTGATTATTTAATGCCGAAGATAGCACTGCAGACTGCATAGAAGTGATCATGGATTTAATCACTAGAACTCCACTTATTCAGCAGTCATTTATTGATTTAGTCATTTGGCTGTAAGACGGCAGCTTTTCAGCTCTGTTAATAGTCACTTGTGGAAGACCAGGTATCTTTTCCCAATTTGGATGATGAGGAATGCTTGGTAAAGAGTCCAATTTGAAAAGAAAATGATTTATAGTTCTGAAAACCGCCATCTGATGTCAATCTGGAGGTCAGATAGCAGGTGAGTTTGGCAGATTTACAAACCTGCAGCTGCTGTTCTCTTACCGATGTTGTAACACCATGGCATAGTACCAGGTGCTGGGAGCCTCCTCTTAAAATACTCTTATTGGGACTTCCCTGGTGATGCAGTGGTTAAGAATCTTCCTGAGCTTCCCTGGTGGCGCAGTGGTTGAGAGTCCGCCTGCCGATGCAGGGGACACGGGTTCGTGCCCCAGTCCGGGAGGATCCTACATGCCGTGGAGCGGCTGGGCCCGTGAGCCATGGCCGCTGAGCCTGCGCGTCCGGAGCCTGTGCTCCGCAACGGGAGAGGCCACAAGAGTGAGAGGCCCGCGTATCGCAAAAAAAAAAAAGAAAAAAGAATCTTCCTGCCAGTGCAGGGAACAAGTGTTCGAGCCCTGGTCCAGGAAGATCCCACATGCCGCGGAGCAACTAAGCCCGTGCGCCACAACTCCTGAGCCTGCACTCTACAGCCCGCGAGCCACAACTACGGAGCCTGTGCGCCACCACTACTGAAGCCCACACCCCCTAGAGCCCGTGCTCCGCAACAAGAGAAACCACCGGAATGAGAAGCCCACGCACTGCAACAAAGCGTAGCCCCCCTCACCGCAACTAAAGAAAGCCCGCACGCAGCAACAAAGACCCAACACAGCCAAAAATAAATAAATTTATTTTAAAAAAATACTCTTATTTAATCATAGACCTGCCTTCCAAAAAAGACAACTATCATATGCTTCCTGATTTTCTTTGCATTGCCTGAAAAATTCCTCAAGGTTAAACTGACAACATAATATCTGGTGGACTTCCATTCTAAACAAATGGATTGTTTGCAAAGTTTAAGCACATTTGTTTAAAACATGGATTTTATCTTCCATGGAAGCGCTCTACTTATTCATTTTAAAAATAAATGGTAATTAATTCTTCAGGTCAGTCCATAAAGACTTTCTGAGTCATTTTTATTAAAAGCATTGTTTGTTGGGGGGGGCGGGGTACTGTGGTTAGGCTGCATTATGGGTGAAGTGAACTTTTGTGTACATACCAATCATTGTGTAGATTCTGTGGGGAAATTTTTCTCTCGTGCTCTCATGTTGAGGGCAAGTGGAAAGTACTGGAACCTTTGCTTTCCCCACTGCTACGCCTCTTTCCCAGCAGTTGTAGGAATAGCTGCCGCACCACCTCAGGCGCGAGCCGTGGGCTGGAACACCTCCAACTGCACCTCCCGGGTAGCTTATTCTAGGGATGCTGCTTGCCTTCTGGGGAGTTTACACCCCCAGCTCAACCAGATATTTTTTTAATGTAATGTTTGTAAGTCTCCTTGTAAGTCAGAGGATGCATATATTTGGTTACCCCAAGAAACCTTTCTTTATTGCAATGTTACCAGTTGTTCAATTCTCAGAGTTGAATTGGTAGGCATATATGTTGGATTTTTAAAACTTTAGCCTGAATTCAATAGAACCCATGTCTCCTCATATCTTTAGCTATATGCCTAGCTATAAACAGGGAGTGATTCTGGTAACAACTATTACTAAGTGGAACAGAAAATATTTCCCTGGGTCCTATGCAGGAATATATTTGAAAGCATCAACAAGTATCAGTTCTCACTCCCATTCAAAGAAAGTTGTTAGAAAATTATAGAATCTTTCTTTAAGCTTTAAGCTGATGGACGGATTGTGGGGCATTTAGTGATTGCCTTAAAATAATTGTGCTCGAAATTATACAAAACAATTTTTTCAGAAGCTCAAGTTTAGTAAAATTAAATGCTCTTGTATTCATTTTATATCTCTGAAAAAGTATTCGATACAGTCTCCCGGAAAATATTTGGCTAAAATGTTTGGCTGGAATAGTTACCAAATATCATTTTGGGGCCTTCTGGCTAGAATCATTTTCTTTACTGTGTGAATAGACTAGACTTAGTAGAGACCAGTCAACTCTTTGCCTCCCTCCTCAAAGGAACTGGGATTCTCCAAAGAGTCATAATATAAAGTGATAGGAAGGTCTCGGAACAGATTTTTCCTGAGCGACTGGGTCCCCTGAGAGGCCACTCAATTTCTTTAACAGACGTTAATGAGACCAGCGATCCCCACCTGAGCCAGTTACTTATTTAGGTGACTCCTCTAGCTCCTCAAAGGATTTAAAGTGCCCCATTTGGGTCAGGTATGCTTACACAGAGAAAAGCTGCTTTCCAGGATCACAACCACTTGAGCGCCTGTCACAAATAGGCGTGGGAGTGGAGGAGAGCAGGGCAACCGCTGGGTATAGACAGCAACACCTTGCCTCTAAACCTCTTGCTCAAAGCGACTTCACGCGGAGGCCAAGAGATACATTTATTCATATAAAGCCCAGTTTTATATTTTTCCCCTGAGAAGCAAAGCCACCACCATAATTTTCACTATATGTAGAAAACAAATTTATATTAAAAACAAAACCAAAAATACCCAAGTCAATAACATTCTAAGAGCCTGGATGCTGTCCAAGTGAACCTGGCAATGACACAGGTGCCGATGGGAACAACATTTTACGAGGCTACCTTCTCTGGTCCTCCTGGGGATCTTTAGTCTTCAAATTGGTGATAAAAATAAGGTTTGATCTCTCAAGATGAGGAGAGAGACAGCAGCATGTATTCTTCAAAAGACTCAAATAGATAATAGATTTTTTTTTTAAAGCTGTGGCTGAGTGTAACTTATAGTTTCAAAGGGCTTTTTTTTTTTAATGATATCTTTGCAAGCAATAGTAAAGAAATCTAGAACCCCCTGGGGTGACGGTTAGAGTCCTGTCAGGGATTTAGATCTAATTATTAGCCTGAAAGTAAAGAAGAGAAAGAACCGGCCAAGTGTCAGCCTGGAAAATAATAATAGCTGGTGGTGTTCAGCGGCCTAGTCATTAGTGCCTTAAAGGATAGTTCAGCAAAATTTATTCTTTCCCTGGAGAGAAGGCCACAGAGGTTTCAGTGTTTTCTGACAATAGTTCCTTTCTCTATGGAGTAGAGATGCTGCCTATGCTTCTAGATTTCATCTCTTCTGAGGACCTGGTAAACCTTGGAGCCGGCTCCCCAAGCAGGAACTTAGAGAAGCGGCAACACGCACAGAGTCAGAGGGCCCACGCCCTGCGCTTCACCAGCTGTGTGACCCTGTGCAAGTAACTTAACTTCTCTGGGCCTCTGTGTCTTTGTTTTACAAATGAAGCTGACGAAAGATAATGCGTGTGAAGTATTTAGCACAGTACCTGGCCCAAGATAAGCACTCAGGAACTGTCAACTATTTCTCTTTTTCCTCTTCTTATTAAACTTTTGCCCAGAAGGAAAAAAACTTAGCATGATAGTCTAGAGGTGAACATAGCATATGCTGGAATTTGGATTTACCTATGTTGGGTTATTACCAAAAAAGCAAATCAAACATAAACTGAATTGGTGTATAAACTAATACAATTGCTGCTACACTGCAGACCTGATTCCTCCAAGCACCGTGTTCTGTTAGGACACCTTCTGGTTCCCTCAGTGAAACAAGAGGGCAGGAGGTGACATTAGAGAAAGGCAACGGATGAGTGGATTTGCCCTTTCCTGGAATGGAAGACGGGAGCTTGTCCTCATAGCACATGGAGTCTTTGGAACCGGCTTCTCCTGCCAGCAATACTCAAGTCACCCATTTACTCATTCATGTCAGGGGCTGATGCTCGAGGCTCTAAAAACGTGTTAAGAGCAGGCCCTCTAATCACTGTAGATAGAATTTGATGGAGAATGTAGAGCCTTTAGGCTAATAACTAGCAGAGACTAAATCCAAGTACACAGGAGTGAAAGTTGATGTTGAAAATACTGAGTCCTGGTAAATATTCTTTCACCAATGCAAGTATTTAGGTCGGAAGTTTTGATCAGGCTTAGGTTATATGTAATCAGCTCACTCTCTTCTCTAAAATGATTAGAGTCTCTGCTCCACCAGTGCTCCTGGGTGTCTATAGAAAGCAAAACAGGCAGCTGGAGACGTGCTGTGAATTGGAAGTCGCTTCTATTTATTCCTTCTCCACCTACTCATACGGCCACGGGTGATGCCCAGTTCAAGGGGGAATCAGAAGCCAAGTGGGGCCGCTTGGCTGAAGTCCTTTGCGTGGAGTGCAGAACCTGCTTCAGAGAGCGCTTGATTAAAGGCCCCTGATTCATTTGAAGGATTAGTTTTCTATTAAGCCTTGGACGCTGAGACTATTATATACTTTCCACAGAGAGGGAATCTGAACTATCCTCATATGTCATGTTTCAACTCCTGACTCTTGGCCAGAGGTGTGTAGTGAATCAATATGTCACAGTCCATTAAGGTATGTTGCTGTTTATGTTTGTTGGGGGTTTAGAGATGCAATAACTATGCAGGAGTCTTTTCTTAGTCTGTCATCTGTCTCTGAGGGAACAAAAAGGAATGCAGAAAGCCAATCACAGAACCATAATTATATCAGAAAGGGGGCACTTGTGTCCTTCATTAGGAACATTTCCATTCCGTGCTTCCCAATGAAGAATCTTTTATAGACACCTCCCTCTCATTTCTTCTTCCAAACCAATTCCTCAATTCCTTCCACCCAGAATTACAGTATACTGTGAGTCATGACATTATTGATGAGTGTTCAGTCGGAAGGATGTTCTGAGCAGTGAAAAATATAAAAATAATTGGTTCTACACTGGAATTAATGGTGAAACCAGGAAGATAAACACAGAACAATTAACTGCATCCAAGCAAGATTATCAAGAGTATTGCTCTATGGAAAGAAAGAAAAAATCAACAGCATTAATGAAAATTAAGCAATATCTTAGTGGAACTAGTAAATAAATAAATATATCTATATGTTTAATTAAAAGCAAGACTCAATTATGTCTCATTTCTTACTGAGCTGCTTAAATCAAGAAAGTCTAATGTTAAATGAGAAAATCAACTCAGGATACCTTTTCATCTGCATTTAATTAAGACTTCTGTGTCTCAGACAAGCTTTTGAGACAGGTAGTAACAAGCGTGTACTTAGGAGTCTCATGTGAACTCCCCTCAGCTTCCAGTTTACAGGTCTCTAGATTTCCAGTTTGGGTACAGAAATCTCCTAAGTATTGTGACTGTAAAGCTACTTCCTCTATAACCTTCGTTTTGTGATTCTGATGAAATGATACTATATCAAACTAATATAAGCAAAGCCTGTACTATAGTTAAAATTATTGGTATGTTCTTTTTTCTAGTAATAAAAGCAACACAGAAATGGTCAGCAAAGTATTTACTTGAGGTTCTGCTTCAATTCAACTCAATTTCCTGGAATGTTCTAGGTATCGCAGTAAGCATTAAAGATCAGATTTGGGGAAGAAGACAGATTTGGGAGGTTGTCCCCATCTGCGTTGTCTAAACACTTCTCCATATTCTTCTAAGTTGTTTTCTCTCCACCTGCTAAGAACCCAAGGTGAATTT
Organism: Orcinus orca; assembly: GCF_937001465.1. Classification (NCBI taxonomy): domain Eukaryota; kingdom Metazoa; phylum Chordata; class Mammalia; order Artiodactyla; family Delphinidae; genus Orcinus; species Orcinus orca. The sequence continues at coordinate 94,467,141 of NC_064563.1, forward strand.
AAGTTACTCCTCTTTGCTGAGTTTAGTGACTGTCTGCTCCTAGGTGATGGGGTTGGGGTAGGGGCAGAAGGTCCTTTCCCCAGAGGTGCCTGAAGAGGGAGTGCCCTGAAGATTCCAGTGGGGCCTGTCGGCGTGCGCGCGGAGGAGGACGTAACCGAGTCTGGCCCTCGGGCTGCGTGTGTGACCCTTTCTAAATCATTCGGTGCTTCATGTCCCCTCACTTGACAGGAATATCGCCAGGACTGGTGAAAAGGCAAGTGAGATAACTGTCAAATACCTCAAAACCCTTGTAAGAAAGATGCTGTGGTATAAATCAAAGTCATTTCTTATTTCACTATTTATTATGCAAATCTCTTCCTTTTCTTCTTCATCTCACAAGGTCTTTTTTCATCTTTCATGAATGCCATCACTCACTGGCTTCCACCCTGGGAAATAACATTATCGGCAACTATTTATCAAGCCAGGCACTGTGCAAAAGCCTAAGAAAGTAGCCGGGATTACACAGACAGTCCCTCCAGGGTGGGGTATATATTTAGAAAGTTTCTCACTTTCTCTGACCCTTGATCCCCTCATTTGTAACACAGGAAAAAAGGTTTTTAAAATAGATATCACACCTTCAAGAAATATTTTGAGAACTACATGAGACGAGGTATGTAAGTGTCTAGTGTCATATAACTAGGAGTTTAATAATGTTACTTCCCCCACCCCCATCATAAGCAGGAAAAGAAAAAAAAAACTAAATTCACACATTTCCCCATTTCGTAACAAATTTTTTAATAGGTTGTTGTTGGAAAGAAAGTTGAAGCTCTTGATTTTTTTAAAAGAATGCATCATTTAGGATGAAATAGCAGATCACAGGTTAGAAATCACAGGACCAGCAATCTTCAAGTCACTCTTTCCCTCCCAGGATACATTCCATCAGGGGAAGCAAATCCTTCGGCCGAGTGAGAAGTGTGTGGATTTGAATCTCAAGCAAGTGGAGCCCTCTGAGCGGGGGGATGGAGCGAGAGGCCTTGGGAGATGTGCAGCCCGAGTCTTCACAGAGCCCGAGCTCGCCTCCCTTGTGGGCCTGGGGGAGCAGCTCTGTGAGCTAGTGAGACCAGTGGGTGAAACACCTCTGCCAGGGCTGCCTGCAGGTCGAATTTGCCTTTCAGGACCTAACAGGCTCCACGGGCGTGGGTGCCCACAGACCCGGGCGACAAAATAAGCAAGAATCCTTTTTTGGATGGATCTCAGGTGAATTCTGCTCACTTTCAGGAGAGAAATTTTCCCCCTCCTCCAAATTTTCCCCCTCCTCAGTTTCCCTCTGGCCTTCCCCACTTTTCCCAGCCTCAGCTCTGAAGTTCACCATTTATGCAGCGCCAATGCCCAATAACCTCCAGAGAAGGTCTGGAGGGGTGAGTGTACCCAGTGCGGGCAGGGGCAGTGCGTGACAGTAAACAGTGCTGGGCATTGAGACAGGAGGCCTAGGATCTCATCCCTTGGCTGTCTGTCACGCATGAGATGTGGACCCCAGGGAGGTGGCGGGAGATTTCTGCATCTCTGCTTCTTTATGTGTAAAGTGAGGGGCTTGACCTCGATGCCCGAAGGGCTCACCCTAGCGCTACTGGTCTGTCATCTCTCCAAGAAAGTCAGTGAGGACAGCTGGACAGTGTTTCTTCTTTAATATCACCCCAGGAGAGGTCAGGAGGTGGCCCACAGAAGAGGCCAGCACCTCGGGGTGATAGAAAGACCCCAGGAAAGAAATTCTGCTGAGTAAAGGAGATTGCACCACTGTCCAGCCTGCACCAGCCTCCTGGCATCCCCTAAGGACACAAGGCCCAAGTCAAGGTCAAAGACATAGCTCCCCTGGTCACTGAGGTTTCCAAAGCCTCCCAACGTCCCAGCTTCTTGAGGAAGGACACGTGGAATGTTAAATTTGGAATAATTTAGCAAGAACACTTCAAGATTCAAGTACTAGGCAGAAGGTGGGATACAAATGGGCCACAGGCAGGTAGGTTTTATTTGGTGTACACAAAGTTTTAAACCACATTTGCACTATTAAAAGAAAAGGAGAAAAAACAAAACAGCAAAACCAGGAGGTTCTACATTTTTTAAAAATCTGGATTTCCAGCATTTGTTAATAAACACAGTAGACGATCTGGCCATACTGGTCCCCATGCCCACCCCCCAGTGAGGGTCTGTTGTTGCACAGTTTCCCGAGTTTCCACAGCTCCTTCCGCAGGTGCAACTTGAGCCTGTAGTTTAGTATTTTGCTTGGAGTTGTGAAATAATTTTTCTGTGATCATGAATCCACGAAAAATGAGAAAACAAAACACATATCCGGAGGACCACTTGTTTTACCAGCAAGCAGAGAAAGCATCGTTGTGGACGTGAGGGTTGTGGTTAATGTTTACTATGCAAACCCCCAGCATGCTCCATCCATTTACGATACCTGCCTGACTCTCAAAGCCATTTGACTTCCTGTCCTCTCCCTGGAAAACTTGGGGGATAGGAATCTGCAGATAGTCTGCAACTTTGGTGCAGCCCTTCCTCCTCCAGAGGTACGCAAGGTCAAGGTGGGGTGGGCTTGGCACCTAACCTTGGCAGGAGTCTCGTTATCTTTAGCCCTTGATTCCTCATCTGCAGCAAACAACAGATCTCATCCATCAGGCTTTGGGCAGGTAGGAATTTGGGAAATTAACTTTTATTTTGTTTGCTTGGTATTGACAACATGGCTTTCTATTATGATTTTCTCTGTCTTTGACCCAGATGAGGAAATTCAGGCTCAGGTAGGTAAGTTACATACCCCAAGGACAGAATCCCAGTGTCAGCTGGTCTAGAAAGGGGGCTGGGAAGGGAACCTTTCCTTGCTCTTTCCCTGGGGACAGCGAGGTGCCCTTCCAGCACAACCCTTCCTTGTTCTCCCAGCTCAAATTCAACATGGGCGCACACATATTGTAAGGTTGTGAGCCGGCCAGCTTCTCCCAGCCTCTCCTGGTGCCACCCTCATCTAGCAGATGGGGCGGTGCCGGGAGAGGAGCCAGCTGGTGTCTGCACGCTGTGGACCTGCTGCCTGTGGGATGGTCCCTGCCAGCCACCGCCGCCTGATACTGATGGCGAAGAGCCAGGTGCTGGAGCCTTCTGCAGGCATGGACAAGGACGGGCCACAAGCTCTCTCAGTTTTCTACATAGGGCTGCTCAGTGCTGCCTGGATCCCAGCCAGGAGAGCATTGGGAAGTGGGTAAACGCTCTTCCCAGCTCTGAAATGGAACTGAGACCAGAAGCAAGATCAGTACTGTCATGACGCATGGAGGGTATATAAACACCCTAGCAAAAGAGCAACCCGGCAGCATTGGTGTTGACAGGGCAAAATTACAGCCCCAGCTGTGGATTCCCGGGTGGCCTCACTTCAGTTACAATCACCCACTCAATCCCCGTCTGGTGAGCGCCTACTCTGTGCTAGGTACCCAGACAATACACAGTTTCTCCAGCAGCCCTGGATAAGGCCACACGAGCCACAGAGGAGCTTGCTTGCTGACCACGGATCAGATCTGGAGAAAGTTCTGAAGCTTCTGTGTCTGAAGTTCCAAGTCAGGGTGGAAGCAGCCAATTCACCGCCTCTGTCCTGAACGTGTCTCCCCAAAATTTGTATGTTGAAACCTTGATCCCACTGTAATGGCATTTGGAGATGGGCCTTTGGGAGGTGACTAGGGTTAGATGAGGTAATGAGGGTGGGACCCTTATGATGGGATTAATGCCCTCATAAAAAGAGGAAGGTGAGGGTCTCGGCAAGCCAGGAGGCGGGCTGTGACTAGACATCAAATCTGGGGAATCTGGTGGCACCCTGACCTTGGACTTCCCAGGGTATCCAGAACTGTGAGAAATAGATGTTTTTTATGTAAGCCACCCAGTGTGTGGTGTTTTGTTATGGCAGCCCGAGCTGACTAAAATATCCCCCAAATTCAATTCTTTGGCAGTGAATCCACCAAATGATTGCTTTGCAGGATGACCAGTTAACTGTGGATACGAGTCAGAAGGTTGGGCTAAAATCTTCCATCCAGAGTATGTAGGAGCCTGACCTGGGCTCCAGGACAATGCTAAGAACTTGAGTTTCTCTGTTCCAATACTGCAGTAGGTGCTTTCCTGTATGTTGTTATTCTGTGGAAACCTCAGAACACTCAACAGTAGTTTCTTCAGACATATTTTATTCCTGAGGCATGTGAGGCTCAGAGAGGGTAAGAAACACATCCAAGGTCACTCAGTTGGTAACTGATACAACCAGGATTCAACCCAGTTCCTTCTGGCTCAAAGCCCCGGTTCTGTTTTCTGCAGCTGTGCCCGGGAAGGCGGTGCTGCAGAAACATTTTAGGTCTCAGGCTGCTGAATTCACCTTGAATCCTTGGAAGTGTTTTAAACCAGATGCAAACACACGTTTCTAAAGAGTATACCCATAGTTACTTCTTGTGTCAATATCTTCTTCCAGATGACTGAGACACGTCTGATAAGACCAGATTAACCTATTTCAACTTGCTGGCTGGATTCTGACACACTGGGGATAAAAAAGTATATAAAGGACCAAAACCACATTTACACCGAACACAGTAATATTTTCTCCTAGGAAACCTTCAGGTTGTACAACCAAATATTGACTATAGAACCAAAAGAAAATAAGAATCCCCATCCTTCCTTGATTCTAAGATATGTCATTTGGATAGTCTGAAATCAGGGCATCTGAAAATCAATGTGCAATTTAATATGGCTGTCATTTCTCCTCCTCCACCCCGAGTAGGCTTTGACCTTAAGTCAGGAGACATCAAAGGTGCAATGAAAACAACTGTGTGTCTTAAAACCAATGTCATCTTAGAAACAGGAAATGTGAAGTGATGATAAGAAGTCTAGCCCGGAGAACATTAATTTGTTTCTATAATCCCAAAACGTAGTGAGCAGTATGATTTCAATATGTTTGTTAAAAGGACAAATACCTCAATAAAATAGGCACTGATTTTTTTTTTTTGAAAAAATTTCAGACATATACCAAAGTATAGAGTGTATTGTAGTGAACTCTCATCACCCAGTGTCAGTATTTTCAACTCAGGTCGATCTTGTTTCCTCCTCCACTCCCTCCCCGCTCCAGATCATTTTGAAGCAAATCTCAGATGCCAGGGCATTTCATCAGTAAATGTGTCTGTATATATTTGTAAACGACCAAGACTATCCTTTTAAAAAACAACGATGGGGCTTCCCTGGTGGCGCAGTGGTTGAGAGTCTGCCTGCCGATGCAGGGGACATGGGTTCGTGCCCCGGTCCGGGAAGATCCCACATGCCGCGGAGCAGCTGGGCCCGTGAGCCATGGCCGCTAAGCCTGCGCGTTCGGAGCCTGTGCTCCGCAACGGGAGAGGCCACAAGAGTGAGAGGCCCGCGTACCGCAAAAAAAAAAAAAAAAAAAAAAAAACCATCTCTGGGACTTCACTGGTGGTGTAGTAGTTAAGAATCCGCCTGCCAATGCAAGGGACACAGGTTCAAGCCCTGGTCCGGGAAGATCCCACATGCCACGGAGCATCTAAGCCCATGAGCCACAACTACTGAGCCCACATGCCACAACTACTGAAGCCCACACACCTAGAGCCTGTGCTCCGCAACAAGAGAAGCCACCGCAATGAGAAGCCTGCACACCAAAACAAAGAGCAGCCCCACTCACCACAACTAGAGAAGGCCCACACACAGCAATGAAGACTCAACGCAGCCAAAAATAAAAAAAATAAAAAAAATAAAAAAATCCTCTACAGTAAAGGTGGAAATCAAAGACATCAGAGTAAAGTTCTTGGAAGGTGGACAGATTCCAAATGCATGAATTAAGACTCTTCAGAGATAGGAGTATCATTACACTGTGAATGAGATCAGAAATTGGAGCTGTTTATATTTTCACATAATAGGACATTACTAAGTTCCACCTTAGGTGACCAGACAGCCCTTTGGCTGTAATTTGTGATCAGGTTAATCTGGGGAGTAAATCTATCAGGAAGAGCAAAGTCCAGCCGCCCTGAGAGCCAGCTGGAAGCCCTGCCTCTCTAATTGTGGCTGTGATGGATCTGCACTTCCGAACAGTCATCATCCGTCACGTGAACCCACCTCTATTTTTCTAGCTCAACAGGGCTCACTGTGCTCTCTGAAGCCAAAAAGGGAGAAAATATTCCCTCCAACCTTTCTGCATGATGAATTCTTCCACCCCTACATAAAGCCCTGCTTACAGGCCTGTCTTTTTTAATGTCCTAGCTATGATAAAAGGACTGGCCTGAAGAACAGAAGTGCTGTTTGTTGCTCCAGCCAACACATATTGCCTTACATTTTTCACCTCTTTCCTTATAAGAGCTCCCAGTGCTAAGGGGAAAAAAAGGATAAGAGGAAAGGAAAACCCACACAGTATCAATAACTTTACCCTTGAGATGAAGTCACTTTCTTAGATAGTGTTTTCACAACATAAATGTTTTATGCATTTCTGCTTAGATTTTAAGATATTTGGGCAGAAATCAAATTTCCCTCCAGATTTTATTCAGCACCACCTCCTAACACGCAAACGTGAGCGCGCGCACACGCACACACACACGTGTGGAAAGTGATTTCTGTGTCAGCGTTAATTTCCCATTTACCAAGAGCATGGAGCTGTTTTTTCAGAATATGATCAACTTAGAGGTGTTGGTGTATGGGTTTAATAATATTTTTGGTAACTGAAAGGAGGAAATAACCCATGAGTCATGAAAAACCTGAAAAGATTACTCTGATGTTTGTTTATCTTGAACTAAATTTGCAGGGAAATAAAATCACTCTGGCAGCTAAAACTGCACACTCACATTCTTTTGTATGAATTAATTGTACTTAACTGCTCTGTAATGTCCTGATTAATTATTTCCTGTTCCAGTCGGTTGACTGAATTTTTGATACGAAACTTGCATCATGATGAGAACCTTGGACCTGTTTCTCATCTTGCTTGGGGCTCCCGTAGAGCTGATCTAAACAACTAGCTTCAAAGGAAGGCGTCACCTTCATCAGAGCCCTAGGAGGGCTGTGTCACAGCACACACAGTGACAGTGCAACTGTATTTTGGGCCCAGGGCACGGAATCAACACTTACGCGTGGGCAGCAAAGAGCGGAGCTTTGAACGCAGCACTATCTTTGAGAAGCGTAACCCTTGCCCTGCACCAGCACTGGGTGACTTGTCTCCCACCAGCAGGCTCTCCGGAGTGATGCGGCTCTAGACAGGAGGGCGGATGTGATCAGGAAGGTCCTGGAGAAGCTGAGTGTTTCAGTTTCTTATCGCGGCTATGACAAATTACCACAAACCTAGTGGTGTGATAGCACACAGACTTATTATCTAAGAGTTCTATATTTCAGAAATCCTAAAATCAAGATGTCAGCCGGGCTGTGTTTCTTCTACATGCACTAGGGTGCAAGCCACTGCCTGGCCTTCTCCGGCTTCTAAAGGCTGCCACATGCCTTGGCTTGTGTCTACTTCATCCCTTCTAAGCCAACAGAGTAGCCTCTTCCAATCTCTCTCTTTCTCTGACCTCTTGCTTCTGTCATTGCAGCTCTTTCTCTCACTTTCCTGCTTCCCTGTTTTTCTTGTAAGAACCCTTGTGGCTACATTGGGTTCAGATGATCCACAACCATCTCCCCATCTCGAGATTCTTAACCATGTCAGTCCCTTGGTTCACAGGTTCCAGAGATTAGGATGTGGGCATCCTTGGGGGGCCCTTATTCTGCCTTTCACACGAAGGATCCAGACTGAGAAAAAGCCAGTGGAGGCCAGGCCCAGGCTGCCCCAGGGGCAGGGCAGTGTTTAGCCAGGCCTGCACCAGGCACCAGGGAGAGGGTAGAGAAGTCAGGAGGTGTGAGCTCTAATCTTGGCTTAAATTATCTCCCAAGGCTGATCTTGCTTGTTACCCGGTTAAAGGTTGATTTGATTCAGTTGCCCTAACACCATTCATGTAGCTATTACTACAACGACCCAAGGGACCAAATGAGCTTGCACACGTGGGCTAAGGACAGCAGAAAAGTGACACTGAGGACGTGAGCACTGGGAGTGCTCCTGGAGTGAATGACTAACATCAACAGCACGGCTGATTGCATAAAGGGCTGCAGTAAGTGGGTTAAGCCCAAGCTACAGTTAGCGTTCACACATTTAAAGGAAGACTGAGACTTGGGAAGGTTAACAAGCTTTGGAGCAGAGAGGCCAAGGAGGTCAGGATGGACCAAGCACTCACCTCTCCTCTTTCCCCTGACAAAGCCACTGAGCCTGTCCCCGACAAGAGATGGGCACAACAGACACAGAGCCCAAGGTCCTGAAGCCCTCAGGTCGTGTAACTAACTGCTCTCTCCTCTGATTCCAGGCTTGCCATGAAACCCTGGGGTAATTGGGCTTCCCAGGGGGCCTCCACGCAGGGAGAAGACGAACTGTCAATCTTGACAGATTCACTCTGCTTCTCATAGAAAATGAACAAACCGGCGTGCGGGCTTGCATATATTAATGCCTTGGGAATTTAGTTAGCGTGAGTCAGCACCTCAAAGCTGTCAATCCCTGGTCTGCGTGACAAATGTATACTCTAATTTCTCATGAAAATTAGCAAACAGCTCTGCTGGTTTATATTTATTAATGCCTCATGAGTTTCTTTAGGATGTGTCAGTATCTAAACGCTGACCAGATCAGGGGTCCCTCACCGCCCCCTGCTCCATCCCCACCCCCACCCCGACCATATACCCTGACCCTCACTCTGGGCCACGTCCTTGCGCATCTCCATTCACACGGAGCACGCCGTGCAAGGTGCCCTTGGAGCTGGGCAACCCTGCAGCGCTGCCCTGAGTCGCTCCCCAGCACCCTTCAAGGCTTCACTTAAATGCTGCTTCTTTTAAAGCCTTCTGTAACCCCTCAGGGATCTTCAGACCTCCCTGTTCTTTGTTCTAAGAATCCTGCCCTTTCCTTTCTTGTACTCTTCACCCTTGTTCTGCATCTTTCCCACCACGAAGGGAACCAGGGGTGTTTTACTCACTCTTAGACGGCCAGTGCCTAGCACAGGTCCTGGCACAAAGTAGGTACTCAGTAAATATTTATTGTAAAATAAATAAATGGATGCTGTCCTGATGACCCCTCACGCCTCTTTTTGAACCACTAGAGAGTGAGAAACGGATGTTCACACACCAAAAGATTCAAGAGAAGATATTATAAATTAAGGGAAAAGTCACATTCCAGATAAGGCAGAGAATGCCTTTGTCGAGCTAACAGGAGGCTGTCTTCCCAGGAGCAGTGGAGAGACAGCCCATTAGGATGGAATGTGACAGGACAATTCTGCCGCAGTGACAGGGCAGCAATGAGGCGTCTCTAACAAACAGCCAGACATTTCTATTTGAATGTCCTGACATTACAACTCAAACGGGTCCCAGAGCAAGCTCGCAGTCCTTTTAATCTCGACGACTTCCCAGTGTTCTTATTTCTGGGTGTTTCCCAGAATCTTAACTTTGGAGTTAAGATTTCTCTCTCTTTAAAGTTCACACCAATTGATAAAGCAACAACTTACGTGGGTTTCTCATAATACTGCTCTCTGAGTTCCAAGTCCCATCGTGTCCCCCACCTGGGGGAACTGCAAAGGCATCTTGAGCTGCCTTGCAGTTTCTGGTCTCTCACCTTTTCATACCCATACTGTGTCTCAAACACTTTTCTTCAAAACAAATGCCACTTTTTTTTTTGGACGCGCCAACACGGCACACGGGATCTTAGTTCCCCGACCAGGGATCGAACCTGCGACCCCTGCAGTGGAAGCTTGGAGTCTTAACCACTGCACCGCCAGGGAAGTCCCAATACCACTTTTATAATCTCAACTCTTCCCTTTTCTGAAACTCCTCTAAAGGCTCTATGACTCCACACTGTCAGCAGACAGGTCTCGGAGGCCTCACACCTCTGCCCTGTTTTATCCACCCTTATCTCCTGCTGCTTCATGCCTCATCCGTGACCCTCTTCATTATTCCTAAGCCATTTCTCCTCCCCCAAAGAACAGGCAAATCTTATCCCTCTCCCTCTACATGCCCAGGGCCCTCCTGCCTCCTGTTCAGGCTGGACTGTCTCCCCTTCTCTTTCTCCCGTTTGACCCTGTCTATTCTTCGCAGCCCAACTTAAGTCCCAAGGCTTTCATAAAACATCCCTTAATCATTTCACCCCACTAAGGAGACTCACCGAAGCAGACGGAGTGTTGAAAGGACTTGGACTTCAGAGTACAGCCCCACTTTGCAGCTCAGGAAATTGAGGCGGACAGAGCCTGACCCGGATCCCTTTCTGAAGCCATCACTTTTCCTTACAGTTCACCATGGTGCTTAGTCATCAGCCCGCCTGTGTTCTCACTGCTTCCCATCTTCCCGACCAGGCAGGCTGGCTCCAGGAGGACAAGGGAATCTATTAGGTTTCTTCTGTCGCAGCCTCAACATCTCACTCCCTGACGGGTTTAAAAGGTTCTCAATAAATACTCGTGTTGACAGAAACCCAGGGAAAGTGGGTCATGGGGGGTATAAGGAGATGAAAGGACAGGGGAAAGAATTTCGCTGTGGGTATTTTCCAATCATTGCCATGTGACAAGGTGGCCTAACTCCAGTGACCCATCCTAACTTTCATCCATCAGGTAACCTGGTCTAACATGGCTCTCCTACAAGCTGACCCTCCAGCCCCTGGAGGAGCTGACGGCTGGAGACTATTTGCTGAGCACACTCCTCACAGCTGGACAGTACAATGGGTTGAATAATGGCCCCCCAAAGAAAGGATGTCCACCTCCTAAACCCATGGTTATGACCTTTTTCGGAAAAAAAGGGCCTTTGCAAATGTAATTAATTTAAGGATCATGATATGAGATCATTCTAGATTATGCAGGTAGGCCCTAAATCCAATAACAAGTGTCCACATAAGGCACAGAAGAGCAGACAAGCCAGAGATGAGAAGGTCATGTGAAGACAGAAGCACAGATTTGAGTTATGCAGACAAAAGCCTGGAGCACCAGCAGCTGGAAGAGGCATGGACAGATGCCCCCTAGAGCCTTCAGAGGGAGAACCTTGATTTCGGACTTCTGGCCTGCAGAGCTGTGAGAATACATTTCTATTGCTTTAAGCCAAACAGTTCCTGAGAATTTGTTTCAGCAGCTTTAGGGAGCTAATACAGACAGCAAGTTCTTCCTTGAAGAAGGACCTGGGAAGCACATCTGTCTCTTCTGCACTGTCCACAAAAATGTTGGAGCAGTCAAGCATTAACAGGTCCGGGTAACTTGATAGGACGGATGTTGGGAGAGTATTCCCAGGGTGCAGGGTGCACCCAGAGGAGAAGCTCTTGTCCGGTCAGTGCTGGAATGGGGGTGGAGGCAAGAGGCAAACAGAAACAAGGTAAAGGAAGGTATTCAAGGAAGCCTTCTGGAAGGAGGAGACCCTGAAGTAAGCCTTGAAGAATGAGGAGTTAGCTGAGTGAGGAACTAGAAGAGCTGTCACGCAGGTGGCAGAGCACAGCAGTTACTGTTAACAGAAAACCAAGTGCGCAGTAAGGAGGTTGGAAGTCTAGGTAGGGGTCAGGTCTCTGAGGGCTTTGCAGACCATAGTAAGAAGTATGGACTTTTCTCTTAGAGGTGATTGGCAGCTGGGACTGTACCAGTGCATGTCTGAGAATGTGTGTGTACATTTCTTGGTTGTCACTGTAGGGGAGGAAAACTCTTCCCTTCTAGGTTCTCTGGCTGGCCAGATAATTAAATTGATGTAAGACAGATTAACAGGAGGAAAAACAAATTTAATTGCATGTGTATATACAGGAGCTCATAAAAATATGAGACTCAACGAAGGGACCAAAGCAGGCAGCTTTTATATCTTTTATATAAAGAAACAATAAATTTGTGAAGAATTGATCAGACAAAGGGGTTTGAGTTTGGGGTAGTAAATTAGTAAAGAATTAACAAGTTTTGTTTATATAGCCGTCTCTGCCCTATATTTCCTATCTCTGGTGATAAAGATAACTTTCTTCCTCCTGGTGCAGGGAGAGTACCTTTCACATGGGAGATTTATTTCCTGCTTCCAGACGGACAAAAGAGGGTCAGAGTGTCTTTCCTACACTGGCTGTTTCCTAAGTAAATTTAATTCAATTAATCAATACGCCAAAATGGCGTATTTTGTGGTGGTGTATTCTGCTCCCCCTGAAATGGAGCAGGACTCTGTGGACCCCTCCCGGGAACAGATCCTCTCTGTGTCCCCCATCTCTTGGATGTAAGAAATAGGCTTCATTCAGGCTCCTTGACCTTCCCTGAGTCCCAAAAGGCAGATGCAAACATTTGCTTATTAGAGAAGGGAGAGAATGCAGACACTAAGGAGGAACAGTCAAGAAACAATAGTGCAGCCCTGGGATAGGGTCCTGGTTCCTCCTCAAGGGATATATAGATAACAGAATGTCTCTGAGTTCTTCTGCAGGAACTAAGAGCCCCCCACCCAGGTGGAGGATGGTAACTCCAGGCTGAGCACAAGATTCCTGGAACACCACCCTGTTACCTCACCACCAACCAATCAGAAGGAAGTCTGCACACAGTGGAAGATAATGAAGACTCTTACCACCTCCCCAAATGATCCTCCCTTTAGAAACTCGTGGAGGAGCAGAATCTTCAGAGTTGCTTTTGGGATGCAAGTCCGCCATCCCCCCAGGTAGCTGGCCTTCTGAATAAAGCGACTTTCCATTCCTACCAGCATTTGTCTCTCAAGTACTGGCTTTCAAGACTCAAGCAACTGAACCTGAGTTTGGTAATACTCCTCATCACAGCGAGATTTTCTATTAGAATTTAGTAGCCTGCATACAGGGATGCTTAATGTCTTGTGGTGTGAATGGATAGTCCAGCACAATGAAGACCTTCTTGTCCCTCCCAAACTTGCAAAAGAGCCCCACCATCTTGAGCAAAACTGCTGGTGATAGTAGGATACCACTGAAGGGGTTTAGACAAGGAAGTGACAAAATTTGGAATTGCAGACGGATGGCTGTGGTGTAATGGGAGTGTAAGATTCAGAAAGACAGAAGTAAAGTCCTGAGAAAAATTAGGAGGCCACAGTTCAAGTACCGTGAAGGTGTGAAAAAGATGAAGACCTGAGCCAGCAGGGGAGGGAGGGATGGCAGGAGGAGAAAGAGTTGGGGAGGGGATTGGGAGGCAAATTCAGGAGACATTTAGGTAAGAAATGCAGGGGTTTGTATTTGAATAAGAGACTGCATCTCAGATTTCTAGTACAGAGGTGTCACTCACAGATGTTAAGAATGGAAAAGGAGTTACCAGATCATAATTCAATTTGGGATTGTTGATATTGAGTTGCCTACGAGATAGCTAAGCAGAAATGCACATTAGGCAATTGAAATCTACTAGCAGTCAAAGGGTGGTGTGAACGTTGTAATCTCTAAGGAGAGTATTTTCAAACAGACTAACAGAAGGTGTTTTCCATAAATGGACAATTTGAAGCCTAGAAAATTACTAGTCTCCTAAATGGATTGGGTGCTTATAATTTAGTGCCATTTCACAAGAATGTGGTTTCTTTAAATAAAGGGCAAAAGAAACTCTTGACCTTCAAATGAAGTGCTTTGTTTGCGCTCAGATTAGTCTACAAAGGAAGACAACTACTCAGGTGCTCAGGGTTCTGCCTCTTGGATAAAAAGGAACTAGACTGTTCTTGTGAAACAAACAGTCAGAAAAACACAAAGCATTAGAGTGTTTGGACATCTAAGACCAGAGTCAATGTTGACTCTTGGCCTTTAAGAGAAGAATCTAGCCCAAAGAAGGTGGTATCTCATTTTCAAAATAGTTTTCTTCGTTGTGCTACCTGGAGTACTTGAGATATTTCTCTTATCGTATGTTTGATTGTAAAAATAACTTCAGAATTTTGCTTCAGTTTAGTGGGGCTAAAATTTCCAGTATTGCTGATTTTTTTTAGCTATTTCTCATCCATGAGAGCTCCCAAAAGTTCTAAGAACTCGTTCTGACATCTCAATTTGGTAACTTTATGTAAAAGCCATGAAGGCAGTGATCAAATCTGCCTGATTCACCACTGAATCCCCAATAACCAGCACACTACCATGAACATAGTAGGCAGGAAACTGAGCAGGACCCTGTGGGACCCTCCCGGGTGCAAAAGTCTTTCTGTGTCTCCCATTTCTTGTTTGTAGGGAAAAGACTTAAGTCTCCCAGACCTCCCCTGAATTAAACAGTTACTAATTAGGGAAGTGAGGGAATGTTGAAACAAAGGAAAAGCAGTCAGGAAACAATAGGACAGCAAGAAAAACTCCTAGTTCCTCTTCAAGGGATAAGCATAGCAATCAGATACATATCTCTGAGTTCTACAGGAACTAAGGCCCGTGCCCAGGTGGAGGATGGTAACTTCAGGCTGAGCACAATCACATAGACCCCAGACTGGTTGGAACCAGAAGGCTGATGGTTGAGATTCCTGGAATTCCACCCTGTTAACTCATCACTAACAAATCAGAAGAAAGTCACACACTCTACAGCCCTCCCCCCAAATTTTGCCTTTAAAAACTCTTCCTTGGGGGCTTCCCTGGTGGCGCAGTGGTTGAGAGTCCACCTGCCGATGCAGGGGACACAGGTTCGTGCCCCAGTCTAGGAGGATCCCGCATGCCGTGGAGCGGCTGGGCCCGTGAGCCATGGCCGCTGAGCCTGGGCATCCGGAGCCTGTATTCCACGACGGGAGAGGCCACAGCAGTGAGAGGCCCATGTACTGCAAAAAAAAAAAAAAAAAAAAAAAAACTCTTCCTTGAAGATTATGAGGGAATATGGGTCCTTGGGGCACAAGCCACCCATTCTCCTTGCTTGGCCTTCACAATAAACCTTTCTCTCTCCAAACTCCTATGGTTTGTTTGGCTTCTGTGTGTTGGGCATTGGAACTTGAGTTTGACAACAGGCACCCAATAAGTAATTGATTTCTAAAAACACTTTCATTCCAGTAAGTGAGAGAGGTGGGTGTTAAACAGCTAACTACAGCAGTAAATCCTGAATTGCTTTTTGATGATGTCTTCCAAGGGAAAGAACAGATTGCTATCAGAAGGGACAGCCTGTAGGATTTATCTATTCTGGAGAGAGGAAGGCTGAGGAAGAATCCTTTGAACTAAGATCTAAAGGCTAAAATAAGTACCTGTTAAGACAAGAAGCAGGAGGGACAGAGGCAGTGGATGGTTAAGCGCTATGATGCATGGTACAGATGAGTGATGTAAATAGGAGATTAGGACAGAAAAAGAGGCCAGGCTCTGTCAGCCTCAATTTCCTGAGCTGTAAAGAGGAGCTGCACTCTGAGGTCTAAGCCCTTTCCCTATGTGGGTTTAAATAATCAAGAAAAGTTGCATGAAGGCCTTGGACTGAATCTGGGTTGTGAAGATAGATCAGGCTTAAAAAGGAGGGTGGAGGGGGGAGAGAAGGGAAGACACACTCACGTGGTGGAAACACTCTAAGCAAAATCACAGGAGCAGGAAGGAGCATAGACCTTCTAGATAGAGAGGGATATGATTTGCCTGTCCAAGAAAAGGAGGAGGAGAAATGTACGAAAAAAGGAAGAGAAAGATATATAATAGAAACTATTAGGCCAAATCATTTACTGAGGAGGGAATAAATGATCTCGTATAATCTCACAAAACCCTCTGAGATCAGGACTGTACTCTTATTGTCCTAATTTTACAACTGAGAACATTGAGGCACAGAGAAATAAAAGAATATGTCCAAAGACATATGACAATTGAGTGGTGGGACCAGGACTGCCACATGGGCAATCCCACTTCCCAGTGACCCCTGGGAGCACAGGGGCAGGGGCACAGATAACCTGTGCAGTGCATTTCTTATCACAGTCCCAAAAGGTGCCTCTTAGCATGACTTAGGTTTTTGTCTCGTTTCTCCCCAGTAAATTTATAAGCCCTGTGAGCACAAGAAGAAAGACTCTATCAAGTTTTTTATAATTTGTTAGAGTTCTAGAGCCTGGACAAGGACTCAACCCTACATTTTTGACTGGAGAGAAATCTATAATACACTTGTGCCTTCCCTACGAAGTGAAACGGAGCAGGACCCTGTGGGGCTCCTGGACACAAACGCCTTTCTGTGCCCCCACCCCCATTTAAGGTTCATAGGGAACAGACCTCAGCCTCCATGACCTCCCCTGAGTTCTAAAGGTCAGGTTCAAACAATTGTTAATCAGGGAAGGGAGGGGATGCAGAGACAAGGGAGGAGCAGTGAAGAAACAATAATGCAGCCTTGGGACAGGATCCTGGTTCTGCCTCAATGGATATATATACATAACAATATCTTTGAGCCCTTCTGCAGAACTAAAACCCCCAACAAATGGATGATGTTAATTGCTTGATGAAGCATTCTTCATTCCAGAGAGAAGGTAACGGTTTGATAACCTCGGAAACCACAGAAGCTCATCAGGAGACTGCCTGAGGCCAGATTAAAGGAATGCAGGTCTTGCATACACCCTGATCCTCATCGGCAACCCTGCATTTGAACCATTGCTATAAAACTCCTCACCAAATCCCCCTGGGTTGGGGACACACAGTTTTGAGGGCACGAGCCTGCTATGTCCCCCTTTGCCTGGCAAAGCAGTAAGACTGTTCTTTTCTACTTCACCCCAAACTCTGTCTCTGAGATGCGATTAGGCATGGGTGCACAGAGGCCACAACAGAAGGACCCCCTTCTGTCCATGTGCACCTGCCAGCCTGGCCAGGAGTGGGTACCTGAGTCAAGGTCAGCCTATGACCTTGAGATGAATTATTGATGGGGCTCTTCCCAACAAAAAATGATCTCTGCTAGAGATCTGTGTAGTATCCATTTCGACCTATCAGACTCTGTCTTCTGTACGGTCTGAAAATGAGATATTCAGAGAAAATCATCAGTCAGCAGCAAGGCAGAGGCCAAATGCCATACAGTAAGCAGAAACTATAAATCCAAAAAAGCAGAGTAGAGTCAGTAAAAAGTCAAAGGAGACATTGAAACAGGGAGTAGCTGAGTCGCCTGGTAGAACGTATTAGGATAGAGAAGGTGTGGCTTCATTAGGATAGAGAGGGTGTGGCTTCATTAGGATAGAGAGGGTGTGGCTTCTGGCTGGGCAGGCTTGTGGGGGGGGGTGCGGGTGGTTGTGACCTGTGCAGTCTCTCAGCCCCATGCTCAGAAAACCCCTCACGGGCTATCATCATCTTAAACTTCTTGATAACTTAAAAAAAAAAAGAGGGACTTCACACTTTTATTTTGTACTGGGCCCTGCAAATCATGATAATGAAGGTGATTACAATGACAACAATGATTACTATTTAAAAAAAAAAAGAAAAAGAAACAGAGCTGGGGACTTCGGCAGACTTGAAATTGAGGGGTACTAGTATCGTCGCCTCTACCTCCTCTCAGTTCTCCAGACCCACCAATCATGGCTCGCTTAGGATTCCGTCCACTGCCTCCAGGGTAGTCTGCTTAGAACATAAGCCACACCACTCCATTTAAAACCCTCCAGTGACTCCCAACATCCTTAGGTCAATGCCACCTGCCATCATGAACTTGACACTCTCCAATTCACCTGTCCTTGTCTCAGAGACAAGTTAAGGACAAGCTTGGAGCAGTTCCATTGGAGCAACCTCTGTGAGAGACACCAGAATATAACCAGGCACCAAAGTATCACCAGAGAAGTATCTCTGCTTAGGGATTACTGCATGTTTGGGGGAAGCTTCAGACCTTTGGGACTGGGGACAGGGGAATCATGACCCTCAAGAATGGTTGATGGGGAGAGGATGAGACCCCCAAAGGGTACACTGGAGGAAAAAGAGCTGATGGCTAGAGTGAGATCTGAGGTCAGTTGAGAGGCACAATACGAAGTAGGAAGATCCTAGCTACCATAGAACCTCTGCTTGGCTGAGTTGCCTGTGATGGCTGAGGTCAGAGCTAAATTAGGATGGTGAAATAAATGAGCACAGCTTCCTCTTCTGCCCTTTTCCCAGGCAGCGCTCAGCCCCTCATGTAAGCAAATGTCGAGTAAATATTTAAAGAAAAAAGCTTTAAAGGGTGCCAAGTTATTGGACTGCAAGACTGGACGTGATTCAGCCCAGCTGTGCACACCCCTTTTTTCTCTTTCTGTCAGCTGACACTCTCTCTCTTTCTCTCCATACCACCCTTTTCTCAGTTCCTGGAAAAAGTTACCTCAGGGACTTCTCAGAGGCTGTTTTCTCTGCCTAGAAAGTGCTTTCCTTTGGCATTTGTGGTCCAATCAGCTGTGGGCACAACGGCAGGTTCAGGGACAGAAAGGGTTATAGGGATGGCAGGTACAAGACAAAATAAACTTCTCTCCAATTCCAAAAGGAAGCCTCCAGAACCACAAAGAAGTATACGAAATATGATGGAATCTGGGTTCTTGCTCTGAGGCGTCTCTATGGACCCCGAGCTTCTCAGTGATAGAGACTGTATCTCCTGGTTCAATCTCTGCCCTTCCATTCCCAGCAGCGGCTAAGCACAAAGACTGAAGAATTAGATCCCAGTGTTGGACACCTGGCCTCACCACTCGATGTTTATGTGTCCCTGGGCATGGTTTTGTTTGGTTTTGTTTTTCTTTTCTTTTTTTTCTTTATTTTCTTTATTTTTTTAGGCTGCTCCATGTGACATGTGGAATAGTTTCCCAACCAGGGATTGAACCCATACCCTCTGCATTGGGAGCGTGGAATCTTAACCACTGGACCAGCAAGGAAGTCTCTCTTTTCTTTTTTAAAAATTCATCTCTGTGCCTGGTTCCTCATCTGTAAAGTCAGGATAATAGTGGTACCATATTAACTTTAGATTCAATAGTATTAAATCAGATAATTCATCACCCGGCACCACACTTGCATAAAACATTTCAGTTATTAACACAGTGTCTAACACCTGGTATTCCTTTGAACCACTCAACTCAATAAGTACTTCATAGCTGTTCCTTGCATTGAATTGAATGCTGTCCCAATAGGCTCCTATCACTGTGTCCTCACCTCTCTGTAGTCTCATTCCCTCCCTTGTAAGAACTATCTGAAGTCAAGATAAGAATGAAAGGAATAATCCAGCTTCTCCATTCTTAGATCCCATAAAATATTTTGAATTGCCAACAGAAGCAGAATGTTTTCTGATGGAATATTCTATTTTCCTGAAAGGCTCTAAAAATATTCATCCACTATACTTAGTAAAAGAAGTCCAGTTTGCAAAGCAAATGAAAGATGTTATGAATTTCTCTGTTGAGCAGAAGAGTGTCAGTTCATGGGAATTTATTATGTGCAGTTCATAAGGCCCCAGGGTCGTGATGTTGGCATTCAAACGTTCGCAAGAATAGCACTGAGAGCAAAGTTGACATCTGTGAGAATGAGTGGGCCCCAGTGCTGCCTTTTTGTTCTTCCAGAAAGATCATAACATATTAATCAGAGCTACTCCTAATTCTTCCTCAGCTGTTGCCCCATCAGTCTGAACATACCATCCTTCAGTCTTCTAGATGGTCTATATGGTGATAATGGAGTGAATATTAACAGGGTCCTCCCTCCCTCCCTCCCTCCCTCCCTTCCTTCCTTCCTTCCCTCCTCCCTTTTCCCCTCCCTTCCTTCCTTTCCCCTTTCCTTTATTAATTCATTCTAGAATATGTAAGCCCATCGACCAAGGGCCAGGCTGTAAACCATATTTATCTGATACTTACCCTCGTGAATCTTACAGTCTAGCAAGGAATGTAGACATTGAATGTTAGTAAACTAGAAGTGGCTGTGACAGTGAGAATATATTGGATCCAACCTGGTCTGGAAGCCAAGAGAAAGCCTCCTGGAAGAAATAATTGTCCTCTGAGATCTGAAAGATGACCAACCAGGAGAAACAACTAGGAAGAGAGGGATATGGGGTTCAGTAGGGTGGTGGGAGAGGGCCATGAGGCCCTGCTGAGCTAGGGAGCACGAGGTCTCCCACGGCCTAAACTGTAGCTGCTCTGGGAACATTCACAGCCCCTCACCCTTATGTGTCTGTACTGGGAAAGATTTTGCTTTCAGGTGAAATCAGAGGCCACCTCCTGGTATGATATGAGGGGATGATATGCTCCTCTCTGGCTTGGAAAGGATCAGTGATCACCTCCAGCTTGCACACATGGAGGTCTTGTCTCCAAGTGGAGAAGCTTGTCCCAGACTCAATGCTCCAAGAGGCCGAGCTGGAGTTAAGACCAGGACTTGGTGTCTCTAAAATATATGCCCATCCCACAACAGTAAGGTAACTCCCAGAGGTCTTTTTGGTCAATCTTCCCCCCCTCCCACCCCCCAAAAAATACAGTCTTCACACTGATACCTGAAATTCCTCTACCAGGAAGAGGTCAATACTTTAGAACAAGGTGTGGTTCTTTCCTCGTGGCCCTCTTCCACAAACAAACACTGAACAACCTTTGGAATGTTGAAAAATGCTCATGATAAAGAAAAGGGGACCAGACACTTCTTAAAGTTTTGTCCTTACTATTTAAATCATGAATAATTCCATATCTTGAGTTCTTTTATACCTTAAACAAATATATAATAAAAATTTTTTAAAAAGCAAATACTCCTTGGGAGAGGTAAACTATTAAGTCAGTAACACTTAAGAGTGTATATGTTTATCAGGAAGCTTTCATCCTAACAAGAGAAATGAGGGCAGCACATAAATTATGGGCTCCCACCAAAGTTTGAGACACAGAGGCAGATGTTATGGTGCTAAATATAACTGTCATGTTCTTCAGGATTTTACCTTGTGCCAACTCTTCTAAGTTATTATAAAATATTCTGCACTCCCCAAGCCTAGCTCACAGTTCCACTGGACATTAGCTCCAAGTCTTCTCTCTGGGTGGAATATCTTCTAACCCCTTGATATAGATTTCACCTTCTCCAGGAAACCTTTGCAGATCTCCTTAGTCAGAAATCATCTATGCCCCTTGTTTTTCCCGTACCGTGTAGTGATCTCTCTACTATTAAGCCCTTATTGCATTTGTACTTATCCTAAAGTTAATTAGGCATTCGCCTGTTTCCCCTTCTAAGTTGGGAATACTCAGGCATCACAGCTCATTAATCTGTACATCTCCCACAGGGTCCAGTTAAATGCTGTGTACATAGTAGGGGCTTAATACATGTTTAAAGACTTGAAAGGAAAATATGTTCCTTCTAGCTTGAGTAAATCTTTAGCAGGAATTTCTCCATGATTGTCCATAATGAAGAGTTCTTCAGCATGAGCCATTTGCAGGATTGCTTTGGCCCGATGAATTTTCTTTGATAGAAAAAAAAAAAAGTAAGCCAAATGCTCTTTCCTATGATAAGAGTCATAATTTCAAGAGACAGAGCTGCTCATAGGCAAACACTTTGAATTCTGTACTATGTTCTGAGCCAATTAGAAGCAACTGGATTTATGAATTTTTTATTTCCCTGATTGATTTTCTATTTAGTTTCCCCTGAATAAGTACTTAAAAATCTTTCCGTAACATTCACCCTTTTCATTGATTTCTAGCCTTAGAGAACTCACCTTTCAGCAGTCATACAGGCCCTTGGCATTTCTTTTTTTTTTTTTTTTTTTTTTGCATTCCACTTCTCTTAAAGTAGTTTATTGAAATCCTCTCCAGATAAAAACCTTGAAATCATTAAGCAGATCCCTGTTCAGAGCCACATTAATTCTTCTATTTTTCTCCTTAAAGTAGATGACTGGTAGACAGCTCAGAATAGCAATGAGGTATGGTATTTATCTCTAATACCTCTTCCATGATGAATAACTAATTTATTCAAAATCCCATTACTCGGAACATTTCAATCATGGTAGAATGAGGTCTCTTATTTGGGTCCTGGTTAGTTTAGCAATGGCCTCCTTCCCTGGGGACACTGAGAGCTGCTAAGGCCAGCTGGTGATGGGACCTGAATGTGAACACTGCTCACTGGGAATGTAGGCAAGAGCTTCTTAATTCCTGGCTCAAAATAGCCTGCAAGGTCTGTGCCCACCTCCATTTTCTCCAGGGATTTCATCCCTTGTCCCAAGGATCTTCTCCCTGCCCGAAACACTGCAACAGCTGTCCTGATGGCTTTGGTATCTACACGGAATTGGACTTCGTCAGCAGTCAGAGCTATTTAAGTATGAAGCGCTCAGTCTCTAGGAAACCCCTCCTGGACCACTACCTTGAAGCGCCAAGAAGCCGTGTTCTTAAACCTCACCACAGTGTCCACCATTGCTTTCCAATTCATAGAGGAAGAGCTGTGGGTCCTAGTGCTGGCTGGGCCCTTGGAGAGCACTGTGCTCAGGGATTTTAGCCCAGGAATCCTATCCTCAAATGAAATCATACATGGATGCCCCATGAGAAAGAACAGAAGGAACAGAGCTGCTCAGACTGAAACAGGTGTATAGACCCCAATCACTCATCATGTCTTGTGCCATGGTTTTATAGATCACAGAATGGACGTCTAAACACACGGCATTTTGAATAAATTAGGTTTGTAGCCCCAGGCTTTTATTCTTATCTGTGACACAGAGCCTCAGCCCCCAGCAAACTCCTCCTTCACAGGCAACTCTTCCCTGAATATTCTTGGAAGGTTCCAGAGAGTTTCTCTGAGTTGCTCATGAATGAAATCATTCAGCTCCCCACATGGGTCTGCTGTGCTGTCTCCACTCTGTTCCCCTCTCTCCCTGCCCTTGCTGCCCTCCTGGGCTCCAGGCAGTATGCTCCTAAATCCCACAGCCACTGCTGCTGCCTTTGCTGGGCACTACGGCCACCCTCCACAGGCACCACTCAGCTAGTGCAGTGGACGTGGGGAGACCCTGAGGTTGACCGGCCTCCTTTATGCATCCCTTCTGCTAAAAGGGTACCAATGCAAGCTCATTTCTTAGAGAATCATTCATGAAAATAGCCTTCTCATGTTTGCTCACAGACTTCTTTCTCCAGGTCCTGAATATTGAGTCAGTAGAAGGCTGGGATGAAGACCCATCTGTGTTACTGAGACCTAAAGCTTTGGCCCTGGGTCTGGTGAATTGGCTGGGTTCTGCCCTCAATGATGATTTCCCATCTGCAGGCTCTTCAATTTCTCACTCAAATCATTTCTTCCGGCAGTCCCCTGGGTGTGTAGACTCCCAGCGGTGGCTAAGGCTTAGACATAAGCAGGGCCATCTCCTCTGGCCCCATGTCTGGACTCCTCTCTAGTCACCCTTGCCTTTAAACACACAGTAGACAAAAAGTTGTAATTACGTAACTCAATTTAAACTGATTGATTTTTACCGAAATGAGAGATCAGGGTATTTTGAGAGAAGACGAATTTCTACAGGTAAAAATTTGAAAGTTGTATTCATGGTTATGCATCAATGAGAACATTTAAAATTTTGATCAAGCAAACGAATAATTATGCAGGATCTGAAGACAGCACAAGGATAAAGCTAGTCACTAGGAAATGTGGGGAGAAACCACATACACACACACACACACACACACACACACACGCTTCCCTAAACAAGAGAGAAAAGGAGGGACCTTTCTTATTCCCATTTGCTCACTTTAGGATTGCTTTAAGGCTTTGCAACTTGTGAAATAATAAGAAATATATATATTGGTCTCCCCTGTCCCCCACCCCAGTTCCTGACACAGAGCTCCTGAAACTCTTATAAATGCTGAAGTATAAGAGCACTAGGAACATCTTTTGTTCTAGTGAGGAGACTGGGTGGGCTCCCAGATGACACTGGTCACCAGAAAGACGCAGCCGTGCTCAGAAGCTTGGAATCTTCAGCCCCACCCCGTAATCTCCAGAGAGGGGAGAGGAGCTGGAAATGGAGTTAATAACTGATTATGCCGACGTGATGAAGCCTCCATAAAAAGCCCCAAAATATGGGGTTCAGGGAGCTTCTAGGCTGGTGAACACATCCACATACCAGGAGGGTGATGCCCCCAACTCCATGGGGACAGAAGGTCCCATGCTCTGCACCCTCCCACATATCTTGTCCTATGCATCTCTTCATCTGACTGTTCGTCCATCTCTTTTAGTAAACTGATAAGCATAGTAAGTGTTTCCCTGAGTTCTGTGAGCTATTTGTGAAAATATTGAATCCAAGGGGGAGGAGGTCATGGGAACCTTCAATTTGTAGCCAAGTTGGACAGAAGTTGTGGGTAACCTGGAGACCTACTACCTGTGATCTGATTCTGACGTTGGGGCTGGAGAGGAGTCTTATGGAAGCGGGCTCTTAGCCAGGGGGATCTGATGCTATCTCCAGGTAGACAGTGTCAGAATTGAGTTAAATTGTAGGACACCCAGCTGGCATGGCAGAATGGCTTGGTGTGGGGAAAACCCACACATCTGGTGTCAGAAGTGTTGTGAGTGTGGTAGTAGTAGTGTGAGGGTAAAGGAGAAACACAGGAGGAGGGCTGGAGGCATTTTCAACCCACAGTGCAAAATGCGGTCCACAGACCAGCCACAGCAGCATCACCTGGGAGCTTATTAGGAATGCAGAGTCTCAGTCCTTACTCTGAGGCTGCGGGACCAGAACCTGCATCTTAGCACCGCCGGAGATGCATAACACTTGAAAGCTGTGAAGCACTGTTCTAGACACTAACAACCACTTACACACATGGAAAATACGTCTCAGATCCTTCCAGACCTCACGTGTGGATGCTCTACAGGAAGAAAGAAATCTTGGGGAACTCAAAGAGGACTAAAGAGAAAAGTGTTTGAGAGGAATACTGGGAATGTTCGAGGGGGAAAAAAAAACTTCAAACTTCTCTGTTTTGCCAAAGATTAGCTCTGGGCACCAGCCTTTACAGTTGAAGCCAAGAGAAACACCGTCCAAGTGTATAATTTCGAATAGGAACTGCGGGGTTTTCTCCAACTCCAGGGCTAGGCTGAGATCAGGAACAGCCCGGGACCCCAGCTTCCCCATTCCTGGCAGATGTCAGTCCCAGAAGAATTGCTTAAGAAATAGATCACTGGCTTGGCAAGAATAAGCCGTATTCACTGTTGCTTTCCCCTTGAATGGAATCAGCGAATGCTCTGCCTCAAGATTAATTTCCAACCCCCGACAGCAATGTTCAAGACATGAAGGTGGGGAGAGAAAATCCTCACTTTAGTAGGTAACAGTGATACAACGCAAGCTTCTTTCTGTTTAAAGCTCCTCATGCTAGGGCAGTTGGAGAGCTGCGGAATAGGAGGTAAGTGCGTGGCTTCCAAAACAATGACTTCATATTTGCAGAGGATGGATGAAGGTCAGCAGAACGTCTGAAAGTGAGACACATCTTTCTTCTGGGCACTTCCATTCCTAGGTGTATTGTCCTGCTGATGAATTTCTCCCTGGGAAAGCATCAGATAACAGCATTGCAGGAAGGGGGGTGATACCTGCACAGGTGGGTCTTTGCT
Organism: Orcinus orca; assembly: GCF_937001465.1. Classification (NCBI taxonomy): domain Eukaryota; kingdom Metazoa; phylum Chordata; class Mammalia; order Artiodactyla; family Delphinidae; genus Orcinus; species Orcinus orca. Next base: position 94,492,510 of record NC_064563.1, read on the forward strand.
GCACCTGTCTGGCTCACAACGTCCCGTCAGAGAGAGAAGTGCAGCCATGCACACGCTCTCTGCTCTGGATATGTACCACTGCCCCGGAAGCTTTTATTTTCCGCTCAGAGAATCAGTTTTGGTGACCCAGGAGATCCAAGGCTTGCAGCCAGACACTGTGCTGTGGACACAGGGCCTCTGCTTGGCCAAACCACCGTGTGTGACAACAGAGAATTAGAAGTGGAATCAGGGCAATGCATCACTTGCCATTCTCAGAGCTCTGGAGACAGGCTGTTATTAATCAAGCCGGCCACATCCATCAGGCTCTTCCCATTTGGCCACGGTTCATAGTCACAGAGGCACAGCCAGGGTCTTCTGATAAATCAAATCCAACAGTTCTATGATAAGGATGACACAGGTGAATGGGGGACAGAAGTGTACAGTCTTAGCCATGTGTCCACAAAATTTAAAAGGTGGAGGAAGGAAATGTCTGCTTAATGCCAACCAAGTGCCAAAGACTTTCTTTCTTTCTTCCCTTCTTCCCTTCTTCCTTCCTTCCTTCCTTCCTTCCTCTCTCTATTTCTCTCTCTCTCATCTCTTTCTCTCCCTCTCTCTCTCTATGTATAAATAATCTTACTAAATCTCCACCGTAGCCCTGTGTGGAAGGAAGTCAGTATTATCGCTGTGCTCAGCTGAGGAGACTGAACCTCTGAGTAAGAAATGTGCCCAGAGTCACACAGTTTGTAGTAGTGAAGCTAGTATAGAAATTCAGGTCTAGGACAGTGACAGAAATAATTAGAATAGAGAGGAAGATAAAGAGTAAGGAACTGAGTCAGGGACATAGAGAAGATGAAAAGAGAATGAAGAAAAAAGATAGGGAAAAAAGAATAAGAGGAAAAGGCCAGAAGCAGAAAGCACACCACCTTCACAGCCAAGTTCCTGCGCTGGGCTCCCAGCTTTGCCACATGCAGCCTGGTGACTTGGGACAAGTCCTATCACCACAGACTCTTCATCTGTGCAATGAGGTCAGGGCCAGGCAGCCAGCTGTGTCACTGGTTTGTTTTCAGGATCAAATAAGACTCTGCGGGCAGTTCTACATAACTGGACGTTTTGTACGAATGGAAGCTCAGATGGCCTTTAGAGGATGGATGAGGCTTGGAAGGCCAGGCCCCCAGGAGAAAGGGAATGAGAACATCCACCAATGGTGAACAGGGCTGTGAGGGACACCCGCCTCAGATGCGGAGTCAACTTGGGTGACAACCTGCAAGTCCTGCTCTGCCCCGAATCAACACCAGCGGTGGAGGTGAGTCTGCTGACACGGGCATCTTCCCCAGGTGCAGATAGCCACTCACCTTCCCACTGAGGTTTCAGACAGTGGAAACCCCTTCTCCCAAATCTGCGTGGGAATCAAAGGTAATTACCCCCTTTCTTCCTGGGCCAGGAGCATGTCATCGAGCTGTCATCATTCATGGCAGCCCGGGAAGACAGTGAGAAGTGAAAATGTGGTGAATTGGGGGCGTGGGGGGAGGATGGGTGGAGATTTGGAAGGAAGGAAACAGGAAGTTTGGATGCCATTCTCATGCAAAGGATTCACATGACTCGACTGAGAAATCGAGGCGCGGGTACTGAAGAGGCATTTTTGTGAAATAAGGTCCAGAAAGAAGAAACCGGAGGGCAGTAAGTTAGTTGGAAAACCTTCTCTTGCTCTTTTTTTGTTGAGAGCAGAAAGCCAGAAATGAGAAAGGCTAATTTGGGCAGTTTCTTTGAGGTGAGGACCGTAAAGGAGGAGACCAGGGAGCTCCTGGGAGTGTTACCCGGCCTGTCTATTAACGGTGCTCAACTAAAGGTGACCACAAAGCTGTATTTGTGAGTATCCACCTGTTTGATATGTGCCTCAAGGTTTCTGACTTTTTTCTATAGCACTGCCAGAAAGGTACTAGAGGAAGTTACTGCAGAATGAAGGAGACAAGGCCCAGATCCCAGGATGTGCTCCTGTGAGGTGGAAGCAGAAAGCTCCTCTTTGCAATGTCCCTCCTCTCCTGGGAGGGAGGTGAAGTGGGCTGAATGGTGCCCCCAAAGATATGACCACATCCTAAGCCATGGAACCTGTCAGTATCACCTTATGCAGGAAATGGTCCTTGTGGAGAAGGTTAAGTTAAGGGCCTTGAGATGAGGAGATCATCCTGGATTATCCTGGTGGGCCCTAATTGCCATCACAAGTCTCCTTAAAAGAATGAGGAAGAGGGACAGGAAATGGATGCACAGAAGAGAGGTCAGTGTGAAGACAGAGGTAGAGGTTAGAGTCACGTGGCCTTATGAGAAGGAAGGTCTGGAGTCACCAATACCTGCAGGAGGTGAGGACGGATTCACCCCCAGGGCCTCTGGAGGGAGCTCAGCCCTGCTGACGCCTCAATTTCAGACTGCTGGCCTCCAGACCTGTGAGAGAACACCCTTCCATTGTTTCAAGTCACCAAGTTTGCAGTAATTTATTACAGCAACCATTGGAAACTAATGCAGGCTGTAATGGGAAAAATTACCCAATAGCAGAAATACCTCCTAGTCTGCTGACTTCCCTCTTCAGGGAAAGTCCAAGACTGGGTCCATTTGCCAGAACAAAACAGCCGTGGAACCATATGCTAACACATATATATGGAATCTAAAAAAAAATAAAATGGTCATGAAGAAGCTAGGGGCAGGACGGGAATAGACGCAGACCTACTAGAGAATGGACTTGAGGACGGGGGAGGGGGAAGGGGAAGCTGGGACAAAGCGAGAGAGTGGCATGGACATATATACACTACCAAACGTAAAATAGATAGCTAGTGGGAAGCAGCCGCATGGCGCAGGGAGATCAGCTCGGTGCTTTGTGACCACCTGGAGGGGTGGGATAGGGAGGGTGGGAGGGAGATGCAAGAGGGAAGAGATATGAGGATATATGTATACTTATAGCTGATCCACTTTGCTATAAAGCAGAAACTAACACACCACTGGAAAGCAATTATACTCCAATAAAGATGTTAAAAAAAATTAAAAAAAAAACAAAAACAGCCATGGAATTGACCAACACCCACTCTGTGCAGACCACCATGCAGAGTTTCAGAGGGAGGGTGACCACACAGCTACGCCTACCACAGGGGTGTTGGCTGAGAGCAGGGGCCAGTGGCCAGAGGTGAATGCCACCCTTCTGGGGATGAGGGATGAAACATAAAACCAGAGGTGTATTTCCAGGATCTCATCAAATCCCCAGCAGGACTGTGAGTTGGAAATGGAAGCTCAGAGTTCAGCCCGAGAGAAAAGTAACTCAGACCTGGGTTTGAAACCCAGCTCCCCCATTCAGTGACCATGTGACCTGTCCCCCTGACTCTAATTTTTTTATCTGTAAAACAGAACTTATGACACCGACCTACAGGCTTGTTGGTGTGAGGTTTAAAGCCCTTCACAGAACCCTCTGCTTCCTGAACGGCCCGGTAAATGGTTCTTGCTATTATTGCTTATGATCCCAGAGCTGCAAGACAGGCCTGTCTGACATGCGAGCCCGAGGATGTCTCATCCTGCAGAGATCAGCCTGTCTGTGCGGAGGTGCTCGTTTCAACTCCCCCCACAATACCGGTCTGGGTGACATGCTGCCTGCTATGCTCAGCACCTACCTCTCTGTGCTCCCCAAACCACAAGGGCTAGAAGCCTGTAAACTATATTTCTTAGACCCCCCCTGCCAGCAGAGTTCCAATTTAGATGCTGCCCTTGGGAGGCTTTTGCATGAGAGCAGGAGGTAGAGAGAGAGATTCTTTTTCTGGCTCCAGCCTGGGAGGCAGCTGTCGGTCTAATACCTCCTGCAGGGCAGCGGCTGGTTCCTGCTGGCTTGAGAAGGGCCGCAGGGCTGTGAGTCCCTCGGGCTCAGAGGCAAGTAGGTTCCTACAGGGCCACAGGGACTGACTGCAGTGCGGGATCTCTGGCTAGCACCACTTTCCCACACCCGGTTTTGCTCCTTCCCTGCCGACAACTTGGAAACGTCACACCCTGTATTAAATCTCTCTCTGTTTGAAATACCTACAGTCACTTTCCTTTTCCTGACTGATTCCCTAACCAGTACATCAGTCCTCTACAGAGGCACAGGGGCCGAGGTACAGAGATTTTCGGGGGCCCAGAAGGCCATCTTCACCACGAAATACAACCTTGTGTTTTCCATTAGAGATAATCCTTAAAATGAAAATATACCCGGGAAAGCTATAATATTGGCTCAAACACCTACAGGGTATCATTGATTATATCAGAGTCTGTCTTTAGAGAAAGTTTTGTAAATGGGGAAGAGTGCAAAATGCAGTAGGGCAGAGAGAGGAAGCTGGAATGAAAGATGCGGAAATGAGAGAGAATCCCTCAAAGTGAGGAAAAAGTATCAGTGGAGAAAAATACAGGTTTGCCCAGGCAGCAACTTATAGCTTGATTTTTTTTTTTTCATTTTTAGAGTTGTGGTAAAATACACACAACACGGAATTTACCATTTTAATTATTTTCGAGTGCACAGTTGAGTGGCACCAAGCACATTCACATTGTTATACAGCCACCACCACCACCATCCACCTCCAGAACTTCTACATCTTTCTAAACTGAAACTCCATATCGTTTCACAATAACTCTCCATTCCCCCTACCCCAGCCCCTAGCTACCATCATTTTACCTTCTGTGTCTATGAATTTGTCTCCTCTAGGGACCTTAGGTAAGTGGAATCACACAATATTTGTTCTTTTGTGTCTGGCTTATGCCACTTATCATAGTGTCTTCAAGGTTCATCCATGTTGTAGCACGTGTGTCAGAATACTGTCCCTTTTTAAGGCTGACTAATATTCCATTGTATGTAAATATATACCACATTTTGTTTATTTCTCTGTCAATGGACACTTGGGTTGCTGCTACCTTGTGGCTATTGCAAATAATGCTGCTATGAACATTGGTGTACAAATATCTGTTCAACCCCTGCTTTCAACTCTTTTGGGTAGAAAAATTCTACCTAGAAGTAGAATTGTCAGATGACATAGTGATTCTAGATTTAATTTTTTGAAGAACCACCATATTGTTTTCCACAGTGCCTATATCATTTTACATTCCCACCAGCAATGCACAAAGTTTCCAGTTTCTCTACATCCTCTTTAATACCTGTTATTTACTTTTTTTTTCAATAATAGCCATCCTATTGGGTGTGAAGTGGCATCTCATTTTGATTTTCATTTCCCTAATGATTAGTGATGAACATCTGTTCGTGTGCTTATTAGACATTTGTGTATCTTCTTTGCAGAATGGAACTTGACTTTTTACAGGAATTTTAAAAAGGATAAAGAGACTTAAGTCTGTAGGAAGAAAAAAGATGTGACCCCTACCCCTCCTCATATGAGCTTCAGAGACTATGAAAAAAATTTTTTTGGTGGGAATGTAAATTGATACAGCCACTATGGAGAACAGTTTGGAGGTCCCTTAAAAAACTAAAAATAGAATTACCACATGACCCAGCAATCCCACTACTGGGCATATATCCAGAGAAAACCATAATTCAAAAAGACACATGCACCCCAATATTTATTGCAGTAGTCTTTACAATAGGCAGGACATGGAAGCAACCTAAATGCCCATCGACAGATGAATGGATAAGGAAGATGTGGTACATATATACAATGGAATATTACTCAGCCATAAAAAGGAACAAAATTGGGTCATTTGTAGAGACGTAGATGGATCTAGAGACTGTCATACAGAGTGAAGTAAGTCAGAAAGAGAAAAACAAGTATCATATATTAACGCATATAAGTGGAATCTAGAAAAATGGTACAGATGAACTGTTTTGCAGGGCAGAAATAGAGACACAGATGTAGAGAACAAACATATGGACACCAAGGGGGGAAAGTGGTGGTGGTATGATGAATTGGGAGATTGGGATTGACATTTATACACTAATATGTATAAAATGGATAACTAATAAGAACCTACTGTATAAAAAAATAAATAAAATAAAATTCAAAAAAAATGTGTCAGATCACATTCCTTACGTGTATTGGGTGCAAATGAATGCAGAATGAGACTTTTCTGCCTAGCCAAATAAAATTAATCAGAAAGCAGATTCCAGTATAAATTCAAACAAGTTGGGAAATAAAATGCATTAAAGCTTGTCAATTTCTATTGAAGGATGCATAAAAAAGTAAAACTCCCCTTGTCATTCAAATTACGATTTATATGTGTCTGGGCTTCAGGAGATGGGCAGCTGCATTTCAGGTTCATGGGGTAGGGAGGAGGGGCAGATTTGAAGGGAACAGCAACTCAGTGAAAAGAATAAAAAGAACTGCTTCCTGGCTTCTCTCTTTCACACCACACTTGAGGCCCACACAAGTGATACTCAGAACTGTGCAGGAGAGAAAGTTCTCTGCAGGCAGAGGGAGGAAGATTTCCTGCTCACACTTGCTAAGGGTATTTGAAACGAGTGTGTGGGAGGCAGTCTGTCTTCAAACCTAGACACAAGAGAGATCTTATTTGCTTTCATAATTCCTTTTCCCCTCCCTCCTCATATTTTTACTCTAAAGAGTGTGCAGATTTTTCAAGCATCTAGGACCTGATTCACCATCACTCTCTATAGCTTTAAGCATTGTACCATTCACAAAAGAATAGCAATGAAGTTAATTAATGGCCAAATTAATTGAAATCTATATTGCATCAGATGTCTATCTCAACGTTTTTGGCAAAAAAAAAAAAAAATTGCACCAATGCTAACAGCTAATGAGTGGCTGGTACATAGCGAGATTCTCAGTAAGTGTGAATGAATGAACATTTGAAAACCTGAACCCCCATCACTTCTTCCCTGAATTGTTATAATTGCTTCCTAATCGCTCTCTCTTCTTGCATTCCACCTCGTTGCCATCCACCAGATGATGTAACTGGGAGTCACTTTTAACTCTCCCTTTCTCACTCTCCACTAGCCATCCACAATCAGGGGCTGTTGTATTGCCTTCTAACTAAATCTGCACCATTTCTACTCCTCTCCAAGCTCCCTGACACAGTTTAGTTGGGACCCTAATCAACTATCACCTGGGTATTTTAATAGTCTTCTAACTGTCCTCTTTTCCAAGAAAACTCTCTACATTCTAATACTTCCAGTAGAATTCCAACACAATGATCTTCCTTTCCAAATTGAATGACATCAGGAATACCATTTCTAGATGCTTACATCGCAGAAACTGGAAGCCTATGTAACAAAAACAATAGGCATGGATACATGAAGAATATATGTACAATGATGTTCATTGCATCATGATTTGTAATACCAAAAACTGAAAACAAACCAAGTATCAATCTATACAGGAATGGTTAAAGAAATTGTTTGTCTATAAATGGAAGACCATGTAACTATGACAAAGAAGTAAGTAGACCTACATGAATCGGCATAGAAAGATGTTCACGATAGTATTATCTTTAAAAGAAAAATTGCATACAGACAGCAGCAGAATATATAGAAACAGAGCATTTTGTACAAAATGTATATGTGAATTGTGTAAGAAAGTTATCTTAGCAGGCCCAACTGTAATCCTTTGAAAGTCCTGCTTACAAGGTTGGCTGTCGGTGGGCATAGAGGAACTTAGACTTCAGGAGAGTTCGCACTATTCCCAACAGATAAGAGGGGTCACTATGCCTTAACTCTTTGCTCAAACAAAGTGGTTTGTGCTCTGAGCGCTTGCTTTCCTTCTGGGAGTCTGAAACTTTAGGATGTACTAGTTAAAGCCTGCCTGTGTGACCAGCCCCCGTTAAAAAGCCTGGACGACGCGTCTCTAAAGAGCTCCCCTGGTGGACAACATTTCACATCTCATTTCTGGGGAATTAAACAGGGCCTTTGTGACTGCACCAGGAGAGGGCCCCAGGAAGCTTGTGCCTGGTTTCTCTCCAACTTTGTACCATGAACCTTCTGCCTTTGTTGATCTTGCTCTATACCTTTTCACTGTAATAAATCTTAGCCATGAGTACGACTGTCTGCTGAGTCCTGTGAGTTCTCCTAACAAATCATAGAAGTTGGGTATGGTCTTGGTGTTCCCCCAACTCATGAATACATAGCTTTATTTACATATACACAGGAAAATGTGTGGAATCACTGAGAATTTTTAATTCTTAGTAGTGGGTTGAAATAGTCATTTTACCTCTGACTATAGAATATTTTCAAAGCTATGGGAATACAGCTGAGGTTTATTTGTTTGTTTGTTTTTTTGCGGTACGCGGGCCTCTCACCGCTGTGGCCCCTCCCGCTGCGGAGCACAGGCTCCGGACGCGCAGGCTCAGCGGCCACGGCTCTCGGGCCCAGCCGCTCCGCGGCATGTGGGATCTTCCCGGACCGGGGCACGAACCCATGTCCCCTAGCATCGGCAGGCGGACTCCCAACCACTGCGCCACCAGGGAAGCCCAGCTGAGTTTTAATGTTGCGCGTCTTCAGTGACTTACTATGTTGTAATGACTGCTTACCTGTACACTCTCACATAATGATGAGTCCCCTGGGGGAGGGGTCCTGTCTCATTTTTTCAAACATTTACAGTGATTAATATAGACCTGGGACATGGTAGGTGACAGAAATGATGATGATAATTGAATTTGAAAGAAAACTAAGCAGAAGGACATAGAGATGATTTAGAAATAACCTGAAAGGTAATATTTACATGCTGGATATCCTTTTCTTTCATAGATTTTCAGTACCTTTGACTTCCCAGCTTACTTCGAGCCTCCCCCATTTTCACCCCTCTTTGGAAGAGATAGGGAAAAGCCAAAAATATAGAACAACAGCAACAAAAAGTTGAGATAGAGTTAGATGAGGTTAGAAAAATAACTACTATGTAAACATCCTCTCTCTTCAGCTCAGCCATAGGCAGCAGGTGGTCCTTTCAATTAACATAGTTTATCCTCAAGAGGACAGTATGTGTTCCTTCTCAAAGAAATCTCTGTTGGCAGCTATATCAAAGGACCTCGGATATATAGTAGGAAGGGTATAAAACAAATGCAGAAGCCTTTTAAATTTTCTTTCTTTTTAACGTGCAGCTTTGTAAGACTGATTAAATACCTGAATAACTACAGGGTACCACTATGTGAAGAAAAGCTAAATCAAGTGTTTATTCACTGCTTTAGGCTATACTAATATAGAACAGTTGAGTTTTTTCATTTCACCTGATACATAAAAGTAAACCATCATAAATTCAAATTTTGGCACCAAATTCTGAAGACTTGTCAGAGTACAGATTTTGAGGGGATATAAGTAGTTAAAGAAACATATACAAACACTCAACTACTAAGTAAAAAGTGGGTTTGGTCCAAGACACTTTGTTTTGAGTTTTAAACTCTGACTTAACTTGGAGTCTATAATTCAAGCTGGCACTGAGTCAGTGTTTTCTAAATTTCTTCTTGTTTAGTCATAGATGTACCATGTAGTATATAGACAGCCGCAAATTGAGATGACACAGAAATGCATACTTTACATATGTGTAGGAATTTTTTTATCTCCATATAGCAGCCAACCTGCAAAACATTCCCACTTGAAATGGATATATTTGAGCAGTCAGGCTAGCCCTACCCAGGTTCTGAGACTAATTTAGAAGCATCCAAAACCATAATTTAAAAACCATTAAATTCCTCTCTGAGCTACTGCTACCAGGGGCTTCCAGACATAGCCTTGAATAAGTTTTTATCCTGGTGAAAATCAGAACCTTGTTTTACATGCTGAAGCTTTGTGAAAAGGTGAATCCATCTATTCTGGTTACAGAAAGTCAGAGTTCGCTTGACATTTTCATTACTAACAGTCATTTTTCAAAGTAAATCCACACTTCGGTTGGGTCTCAGTGGTCATAAATGGCTGTCAGAACTTGCCCAGGGTTCATCTAGATAGTCCCTTGGGATAGACTTATTAGTGAGTGGACAGATTTCTTCCAGAGGCCATAATATATAGCCCACATACGGCCAAATACAAAATTGTGTGTGTGTGTGTGTGTGTATTACCGTGTCATATCTCAATGAACAGATAGCTTCTTTTTCTTAAAAAAAAGGTGGGGCGGTGGGGGGGAGAGTTGCCTTTGCAGATTTGGTCCAATTTCCCCCTTTTACATATAGGTTTAACTGATTAATGAGAAACAAAGGCCTAAAGTCAATTACCTGGATTTAGAATTCAATGCAATGCAAAGCAATTGAACAATTAACTATTTGAGTAAAGCCCAAAGGCAGTGAGCCAGGCCTGTATCTGGGAGAAGAGTGTTCCAGGCAAAGGAAGTAACAAGCACAAAAGCCCTGTGTCTGGAGTGGAATGAGTCACAGGAGAGGAGCAGACGAGTTGTTCAGAGAAATCCCAGGTCACGCACCGGATCTCATAGGGCCTTGCAGCCACTGTAAAGACTGGCTTTCCTCCAGGGAAGGTTGTGTAGCCACAGAACCAGCCCCAAACTGGCCTTATCCTGTTTCTAACAAGACACTGAGTTGTTTTTCAGGGACAACTGATCAAAACCACAAGTCATGCATGTGAAACACGCGCAGAGGAGAAAATGTTGACCTCCACACCCAGGACAAAAGTCTCTCCCCTCCACGGAACCAAAGGACTGGGACATGACTGGAACCTGAACACGGGAACCCTTTCAAAAGTGAAGGGTCTGTTGTCCAGGAAGATCCGGTGCGGATGCCCCTTTACCATCCTCACCTCCAATGGCCAGGTTCCAAAGCCCTCCAACCTACACCTGCCCCACCGGCGCTTCAGCACCCCAGCCCTCCTCCCCTAACTCATAAAGATGTGACTGAACCCCTGAGCAGGGAGACTGATTTGAGTCCTGCCTCCTGTCTCCTTGCTCATCGACCTTGCATTGAAGCTTTTTCTTTTCTCAAAAGCCGGCGCCATAGCATTGGCTTCTACGCACGTCACATCCAGCAGAGAGTGAGCCCTTTGCTCGGTAACAGTGGAAAGCTGTTGGAGGGAAAGTTCTAAGCAAAGGAGTGACACAACCTGATTTAACTTTGGCAGCATCACTTTGCTGTGCTGATTAGACCACAGAGCAGCAAAGGTGGAAGAAGGGAGGTGTCAGGAGCTTTGAAAGAGACGATGGTGTCTTGGAGCAGGGTGGAAGCAGTAGGGATGGCAAGAGATGGTCAGACTCTGGATGTGTTTTGAAGGTGGAACCTTCAGGATTTGCAGGCTGGTGGAATAAGGGACGAGGAGGCAGAGGCAACGTCAAGGTTTCGGTCATGAGCAGTTGGAAGAATGGAGCTGGCATTATTAGGTCTTCTCCATCTAATTTCTTCATTTTCCTGGAGTGATGAAGATACAGCCTCAGTGGACAGATGGGCTGACAGCCTTTCTCAGCCGCAGGCAATCCCTGGGGTGTGTCTGGGGACTGAGCTAGGCATGCCCAAGCGGCAGTCAATCTGAGCCCAGGCCTGCATCGCAGGGAGGCACCGAGCGGGGTGAGGGGCCAGGAGTCTTTTTATTTGAGGGACTGAGGCGCTTCCCAGAAGAGAACTTTCCCCAAGGGAAAAGAAAGTAAGAGTCATCAGACCAATGACAAACAGTCCCCAGTAATAGAAGGGGAGGGGAAGTTCCAGAATCAGCGGGTACCGCTGATGCCAAGATTCTTCCCCAGACCAGGGCTCCACTGACTTCTGTCCGGGTCCCAGAGAGAGCGAGAGCCAGAGTGAGAGATGAGAATAACATCTGACAGAGAGCAGCTTCCACTGAAATCTCTGTAGGGTCCGTGGGCTGAGCTGTACCCAGTTGGGGTCCTAGGTCAGAGGGTCTCCCTGGCCTGTGCCTCCTCTTCCTCAACACCCCACAGGGCTGGCCCAAGGCCACCCAGTAGAAGAAAAATAAGTCAGACTGGGACCATTGTAAGTGAATGCAGGGCACCCCTGGGCACTCATTCGGGATTAAGAATTATACCAATGAATCACAGACTGTGTGAGTCTTCAATGAAGCAGTGATTTCTTAGGCAATGAAAGGTCAGCACGCCCTACAGAAGTTGCTGGAGACACGGCCCCTCCCACTCAGACCTTGGAAGATGCTTGGCAGCCTACCCTCAGCTGGGATGGCCCCAGGTATGGCCAGGGTGGCCGTTACTAGGGGCGAAATTTTATGACCACAAGGATAGTGGAGATCCATACCAAAAGCAGGGACCTTCAAAAGGCTAAAACCCTGAGATCAAAAGGTTTCCACCCTTTTTTTTTTAAATTGGAATAAAAAGGTTTTGGGTTTTTTTTAACATCTTTATTGGAGTATAATTGCTTTACAATGGTATGTTAGTTTCTGCTTTTTAACAAAGTGAATCAGCTATACATCTACATATGTTCCCATATCTCTTCCCTCTTGCGTCTCCTTCCCTCCCACCCTCCCTATCCCACCCCTCTAGGTGGTCACAAAGCACCGAGCTGATCTCCCTGGGCTATGCGGCTGCTTCCCACTAGCTCTCTATTTTACGTTTGGTAGTGTATATATGTCCATGCCACTCTCTCACTTTGTCACAGCTTACCCTTCACCCTCCCCATATCCTCAAGTCCATTCTCTACTAGGTCTGTGTCTTTATTCCCGTCTTACCCCTAGGTTCTTCATGACCTTTTTTTTTTCTTAGATTCCATATATATGTCTTAGCATACGGTATTTGCTTTTCTCTTTCTGACTTACTTCGCTTTGTATGGCAGACTCCAGGTCCACCCACCTCACTACAAAAAACAATTTCGTTCCTTTTTATGGCTGAGTAATATTTTATTGTATATATGTGCCACATCTTCTTTATCCATTCATCTGTTGATGGACACCTAGGTTGCTTCCATGTCCGGGCTATTGCAAATAGAGCTGCAATGAACATTCTGGTACATGACTGCCTCTGAATTATGGTTTTCTCAGGGTATATGCCCAGTAGTGGGATTGCTGGGTCGCATGGCACTTCTATTTATAGTTTTTTAAGGAACCTCCATACTGTTCTCCATAGTGGCAGTATCAATCTACATTCCCACCAACAGTGCAGGAGTGTTCCCTTTTCTCCACACCCTCTCCAGAATTTATTGTTTCTAGATTTTTTTGATGATGGTCATTCTGACCAGTGTGAGATGATATCTCATTGTAGTTTTGATTTGCATTTCTCTAATGATTAATGACGTTGAGCATACTTTCATGTGTTTGTTGGCAATCTGTATATCTTCTTTGGAGAAATGTCTATTTAGGGCTTCTGCCCATTTTTGGATTGGGTTGATTGTTTTTTTGTTATTGAGCTGCATTAGCTGCTTGTAAATTTTGGAGATTAATCCTTTGTCAGTTGCTTCATTTGCAAATATTTTCTCCCATTCTGAGGGTTGTCTTTTCATCTGGTTTATGGTTTCCTTTGCTGTGCAAAAGCTTTTAAGTTTCATTAGTTCCCATTTGCTAATTTTTGTTTTTATTTCCATTTCTCTAGGAGGTGGGTCAAAAAGGATCTTGCTCTGATTTATGTCATAGAGTGTTCTTCCTATGTTTTCCTCTAAGAGTTTGATAGTGTCTGGCCTTCCATTTAGGTCTTTAATACAGTTTGAGTTTATTTTTGTGTGTGGTGTTAGGGAGTGTTCTAATTTCATACTTTTACATGTACCTGTCCACTTCTCCCAGCACCACTTATTGAAGAGGCTGTCTTTTCTCCACTGTATATTCTTGCCTCCTTTATCAAAGATAAGGTGACCATATATGTGTGGGTTTATCTCTGGGCTTTCTATCCTGTTCCATTGATCTATCTTTCTGTTTTTGTGCCAGTACCATACTGTCTTGATTACTGTAGCTTTATAGTATAGTCTGAAGTCAGGGAGCCTGATTCCTCCAGCTCTGTTTTTCGTTCTCAAGGTTGCTTTGGCTATTCGGGGTCTTTTGTGTTTCCATACAAATTGTGAATTTTTTTGTTCTAGTTCTGTGAAAAATGCCAGTGGTAGTTTGATAGGGATTGCATTGAATCTGTAGATTGCTTTGGGTATTAGAGTCATTTTCACAATGTTGATTCTTCCAATCCAAGAACATGGTATATCTCTCCATCTATTTGTATCATCATTAATTTCTTTCATCAGTGTCTTATAATTTTCTGCATACAGGTCTTTTGTCTCCTTAGGTAGGTTTATTCCTAGATATTTTATTCTTTTTGTTGCAGTGGTAAATGGGAGTGTTTTCTTAATTTCACTTTCAGATTTTTCATCATTAGTGTATAAGAATGCCGGAGATTTCTGTGCATTAATTTTGTATCCTGCCACTTTACCAAATTCATTGATTAGCTCTAGTAGTTTTCTGGTAGCATCTTTAGGATTCTCTATGTATAGTATCATGTCATCTGCAAACAGTGACGTTTTATTTCTTCTTTTCTGATTTGGATTCCTCTTATTTCTTTTTTTCTCTGATTGCTGTGCCTAAAAATTCCGAAACTATGTTGAATAAGAGTGGTGAGAGTGGGCAATCTTGTCTTGTTCTTGATCTTAGAGGAAATGCTTTCAGTTTTTCACAATTGAGGACGATGTTGGCTGTGGGTTTGTCATATATGGCCTTTATTATGTTGAGGAAAGTTCCCTCTACACCTACTTTCTGCAGGGTTTTTATCATAAATGGGTGTTGAATTTTGTTGAAAACATTCTCTGCATTTATTGAGATGATCATATGGTTTTTCTCCTTCAATATTTTAATATGGTGTATCACATTGATTGATTTGCATATATTGAAGAATCCCTGTATTCCTGGAATAAACCCCACTTGATCATGGTGTATGATCCTTTTAATGTGCTGTTGGATTCTGTTTGCTAGTATTTTGTTGAGGATTTTTGCATCTATGTTTATCAGTGACATTGGCCTGTAGTTTTCTTTCTTTGTGACATCCTTGTGTGGTTTTGGTATCAGGGTGATGGTGGCCTCGTAGAATGAGTTTGGGAATGTTCCTCCCTCTGCTATATTTTGGAAGAGTTTGAGAAGGATAGGTGTTAGCTCTTCTCTAAATGTTTGATAGAATTCGCCTGTGAAGCCATCTGGTCTTGGGCTTTTGTTTGTTGGAAGATTTTTAATCACAGTTTCAATTTCAGTGCTTGTGATTGGTCTGTTCATATTTTCTATTTCTTCCTGATTCAGTCTTGGCAGGTTGTGCATTTCTAAGAATTTGTCCATTTCTTCCAGGTTGTCCATTTTATTGGCATATAGTTGCTTGTAGTAATCTCTCATGATCCTTTGTATTTCTGCAGTGTCAGTTGTTACTTCTCCTTTTTCATTTCTAATTCTATTGATTTGAGTCTTCTCCCTTTTTTTTCTTGATGTGTCTGCCTAACGGTTTATCAATTTTGTTTATCTTCGCAAAGAACCAGCTTTTAATTTTATTGATCTTTGCTATTGTTTCCTTCATTTCTTTTTCATTTATTTCTGATCTGATTTTTATGATTTCTTTCCTTCTGTTAACTTTGGGGGTTTTTTGTTCTTCTTTCTCTCATTGCTTTAGGTGTAAGGTTGGGTTGTTTATTTGAGCTATTTCCTGTTTCTTAAGGTAGGATTTTATTGCTATAAACTTCCCTCTTAGAACTGCTTTTGCTGAAACCCTTAGGTTTTGGGTCATCGTGTCTCCACTGTCATTTGTTTCTAGATATTTTTTGATTTCCTCTTTGATTTATTCAGTGATCACTTCATTATTAAGTAGTGTATTGTTTAGCCTTCATGTGTTTGCATTTTTTACAGATCTTTCCTGTAATTGATATCTAGTCTCATAGCATTGTGGTCGGAAAAGATACTTAATACGATTTCAGTTTTCTTAAATTTACCAAGGCTTGATTTGTGACCCAAGATATGATCTATCCTGGAGAATGTTCCATGAGCACTTGAGAAAAATGTGTATTCTGTTGTTTTTGGATGGAATGTCCTATAAATATCAATTAAGTCCATCTTGTTTAATGTATCAATTCAAGCTTGTGTTTCCTTATTTATTTTCATTTTGGATGATCTGTCCATTGGTGAAAGTGGGGTGTTAAAGTCCCCTACTATGAATGTGTTACTGTCGATTTCCCCTTTTATGGCTGTTAGTACTTGCCTTTTGTATTGAGGTGCTCCTATGTTGGGTGCATAAATATTTACAATTGTTATATCTTCTTCTTGGATCGATCCCTTGATCATTATGTAGTGTCCTTCTTTGTCTCTTCTAATAGTCTTTGTTTTAAAGTCTATTTTGTCTGATATCAGAATTGCTACTCCAGCTTTCTTCTAATTTCCATTTGCATGGAATATCTTTTTCCACCCTCTCACTTTCACTTTCAGTCTGTATGTGTCCCTAGGTCTGAAGTGGGTCTCTTGTAGACAGCATATATATGGATTTGGTTTTGTATCCATTCAGCCAATCTGTGTCTTTTGGTGGGAGCATTTAATCCATTTACATTTAAGGTAATTATCGATATGTATGTTCCTATTCCCATTCTCTTAATTGTTTTGGGTTTGGTATTGTAGGTCTTTTCCTTCTCTTGTGTTTCCTGTCTAGAGAAGTTCCTTTATCATTTGTTGTAAAGCTGGTTTGGTGATGCTGAACTCTCTCAGCTTTTGCTTGTATGTAAAGGTTTTAATTTCTCCATCAAATCTGAATGAGCTCCTTGCTGGGTAGAGTAATCTTGGTTGCAGGTTTTTCTCCTTCATCACTTTAAATATGTCCTGCCAGTCCCTTCTGGCTTGCAGAGTTTCTGCTGAAAGATCAGCTGTTAACCTTATGGGGATTCCCTTGTGTGTTATTTGTTGTTTTTCTCTTGCTGCTTTTAATATGTTTTCTTTGTATTTAATTTTTGAGAGTTTGATTAATATGTGTCTTGGCATGTTTCTCCTTGAATTTATCCTGTATGGGACTCTCTGAGCTTCCTGGACTTTATTAACTATTTCCTTTCCCATATTAGGGAATTTTCAACTATAATCTCTTCAAATATTTTCTCAGTCCCTTTCTTTTTCTCTTCTTCTTCTGGGACCCCTATAATTCATATGCTGGTGTGTTTAATGTTGTCCCAGAGGTCTCTGAGACTGTCCTCATTTCTTTTCATTGTTTTTTCTTTATTCTGCTCTGCAGTAGTTATTTCCACTATTTTATCTTCCAGGTCACTTATCCTTTCTTCTGCCTCAGTTATTCTGCTATTGATCCCTTCTAGAGTATATTTAATTTCATTTATTGTGTTTTTCATCGTTGCTTGTTTCATCTTTAGTTCTTCTAGGTCCTTGTTAAATGTTTCTTGCATTTTCTCTATTCTATTTCCATGATTTTGGATCATCTTTACTATCATTATTCTGAATTCTTTTTCAGGTAGACTGCCTATTTCCTCTTCATTTGTTAGGTCTGGTGGGTTTTTACCTTGCTCCTTCATCTGCTGTGTGTTTTTCTGTCTTTTCATTTTGCTTATCTTACTGTGTTTGGGGTCTCCTTTTCGCAGGCTGCAGGTTCGTAGTTCCCGTTGTTTTCGGTGTCTGTCCCCAGTGGCTAAGGTTGGTTCAGTGGGTTGTGTAGGTTTCCTGGTGGAAGGGACTAGTGCCTGTGTTCTGGTGGATGAGGCTGGATCTTGTCTTTCTGGTGGGCAGGTCCACGTCTGGTGGTCTGTGGACTTATTATGATTTTAGGCAGCCTCTCTGCTACTGGATGGGGCTGTGTTCTTGTCTTGCTAGTTGTTTGGCATAGGGTGTCCAGCACTGTCGTTTGCTGGTCGTTGAGTGAAGCTGGGTGCTGGTGTTGAAATGGAGATCTCTGGGAGATTTTTGCCATTTGATATTATGTGGAGCTGGGAGGTCTCTTGTGGACCAGTGTCCTGAAGTTGGCTCTCCCACCTCAGTGGCACAGCTCTGACTCCTGGCTGGAGTACCAAGAGCCTTTCATCCACATGGCTCAGAATAAAAGGGGGAAAAAATAGAAAGAAGGAAAGAGGATAAAATAAAATAAAGTAGGATAAAATAAAGTTATTAAAATAAAAAGTAATTATTAAGAAAAAAATTTTTTATGTAAAGGAAAAAAAATGGATGGACAGAACCCTAGGACAAATGGTGAAAGCAAAGCTATACAGACAAAATCTCACATAGAAGCATACACATACACACTCACAAAAAGAGGAAAAGGGGACAAAATAATATATCTTGCTCCCAAAGTCCACCTCCTCAGTTTGGGATGATTCATTGTCTAGTCAGGTATTCCACAGATGCAGGGTACATCAAGTTGATTGTGGAGATTTAATCCACTAATCCTGAGGCTGCTGGGAGAAATTTCCCTTTTTCTTCTTTGTTCTCACAGTTCCTGGAGGTCAGCTTTGGATTTGGCCCCGCCTCTGCGTGTAGGTCGCTGGAGGGCGTCTGTTTTTTGCTCAGACAGGACGGGGTTAAAGGAGCCGCTGATTCTGGGGCTCTGGCTCACTCAGGCCGGGGAGAGGGAGGGGCACGGAGTGCGGGACGGGCCTGCGGCGGCAGAGGCCGGCGTGACGTTGCACCTGCCTGAGGCGCATCGTGCATTCTCCCCGGAGGAGTTGTCCCTGGATCCTGGGACCCTGGCAGTGACGGGCTGCACAGGTTCCCCGGAAGAGGGGTGTGGATAGTGACCTGTGCTCGCACACAGGCTTCTTGGTGGCAGCAGCAGCAGCCTTAGCGTCTCATGCCCGTCTCTGGGCTCCGTGCTGATAGCCGCAGCTCGCGCCCATCTCTGGAGTTCCTTAAAGCGGCGCCCCTAATCCCCTCTCCGCGCACCAGGAAACAAAGAGGGAAGAGAAAGTCTCTTGCCTCTTCGGCAGCTACAGACTTTTTCCCAGACTCCCTCCCGGCTAGCCGTGGTGCACTAACCCCTTCAGGCTGTGTTCACGCAGCCAGTTCTCTCCCTGCGATCCGAGCCTCAGCTCCCAGCCCCCGCCCGCCCCGGCGGGTGAGCAGACAAGCCTCTCGGTCTGGTGAATGCTGGTCAGAACTGGTCCTCTGTGCGGAAAGCTCCCCGCTTTGCCCTCCGCACCTCTGTTGCTGTGCTCTCCTCCGCGGCTCCGAAGCTCCCCCCCTGCCACCCGCAGTCTCCGCCCGCGAAGGGGCTTCCTAGTGTGTGGAAACCTTTCCTCCTTCACAGTTCCCTCCCACTGGTGCAGGTACCGTCCCTATCCTTTTGTCTCTGTTTATTTTTTCTTTTGCCCTACCCAGGTACATGGAGAGTTTCTCGCCTTTTGGGAGGTCTGAGGTCTTCTGCCAGCATTCAGTGGGTGTTCTGTACGGGTTGTTCCTCGTAGATGTATTTCTGATGTATCTGTGGGGAGGAAGTGATCTCTGCGTCTTACTCTTCCGCCATCTTCTCAAAATCCTCTTCTGTGGTTCTTGAGGTTATCAAACTGTGACCTTCTCTCTGGAATGAAGAATGCTTCATCAAGTAGTTAATATTTTCCATTTGTTGGGGGTTTTAGTTCTGCAGAAGAGCTCAAAGATATTTTTATGTGTATCCCTTGAGGCAGAACCAGGATCCTGTCCCAAGGCTGCATTATTGTTTCTTCCTGCTCTTCCCTTGTCTCTGCGTCCCCTCCCTTCCCTGATTAACAATTGTTTGAACCTGCCCTTTGGAAGTCAGGGAAGGTGATGGAGGCTGAAGCCTATTTCCTATAAATAAGAAACGAGGGACACAGAAAGGCTTCCATGCCCAGGAGTCCCATAGGGTACTGCTTGGTTTCAAGATGATAGCAGAGAAGAACATTAACTAAAACAACTCAAATGCTTACTTAAAAATGTCTGTCTGTCTTTGATTCCAACATAGAGAAAAGACAGCGTGAACATACATAGAAAAAAGAAGTAGCCATTATCAGTGGATCAAGATGGTGGGACCCCCCCACCCTGGTTGGGGCTTCTGGTCATCATTTCCCACGCCATGGCCACACCCACTTGAGTATTTGCAAGTCAAAATAGGGCACTCCAATGGGAGGCAAACTTATGGGCCACTTCTCATGGCAGAATTATGTCACCATTAACTGTTGCCTGCCCAAGAACCTGTAGCTACATAAGACCTGTCATGTTACCTAGAGGAGGCTCCTTCCTTATTAAAAATAAATAGCTTAAGCCCCAATGTAGAGGGAGACAGCACAACGACCTGATCAGACATAGGTTCCTTTCTTTTCCGTCCCTTTATCTTTCCTTTTGTTTACCCAAACTAGAAAAACAAGGAAAAGAAGTAGCGTGAAAAGCACACAACTTAGGCTATAAGCTACTGCATTTATTCCTGGTTTGTTCTCACTTGACTTTAGGAAAAAATCTATTTACTGTGGAGAAAATTTAAGAATTTTCACTTTCCATTCTGATGTTCAAATCCAAGGCAGACATTAATCATTCTACAAAAGAAAAAGGATTACCAAATAGTATAATCCTATTTTCATTTAAACAGATTTCTTTTAAATGTCTGGAAGGCTATATGCAAAAAATTAAATATCTGTGGTGAATTACAGGTAGTTTTTTTGACTTTATTTATTTATTGATTTTTTTGCTAACTCATTTTTCTAAATTTTCTGTAATAAACCTGAATTACATTTATAAACTGAGAAAAAAATTAAAAATAGATACATTGAATTTAGTTCTCAAGTCTATTAGGCAGGCTTTTTGATTTAGCAAGCAAGAAACTCATATGGGTTACCTTCAGTGCTGAACGCTTTTCTTTCCACAGGAAGAAGGACAGTTATCAATCTGAACCCAGACTTTCAAAGACTGGGATGTAGAGCATGTCTCCCTGAGAATTAGTTCAGTTAAACAGTAAAATCTTCAGAGAGCTGCAGCCCAGGAATATGATTGATGTTATGACTCAGAATTTATCATAGATCTGTAATTTTTGAACAGTAGGGAAAGTTTTTTCAGGTTGTGTTCAGGCTTGTCAGTTGCTCCCTGCTGGCCATTGAAGGAGGAAGTATCCAAACCTTTCACATATTGGGAAATTCAGAGAGAGTTGAAGCACCGAGACAGAGAGAATGTTTTGTAATTAATATAAAAATTCCCAGGATTAAGGAAATGACCATTTTGAAACAGACTGCTATCCGAGTGAAAAATGTAAGCGGACTGGCAGAAGATAATCAGGGTGACAGTCCCTAAGAAAGAACGAGGACAGAGATACTTTACAACTTCTTAGGTGGAAGGACTGGATTTGAACGTCAGAACCTCACTGTGTCTTTTATGTTGAATCGTCCATAACTAGGTCCCCAGTAAGGGTTTAGGTTCTACACAAGCTGAAACTTCCAGGATGCCTAGTGGGCCTGTGGGCAAACTTCAAGCAGTTGTTGACATGGGGGACCATGGAGCTTCATGGCATGGAAAATGACTGGACATTTTGAGGCTGACGTCTGAATGCTGGATCTTAAAATCCCTAAGCCAGAGGAAAACAAAGGTTACCTTTCAACACCCTCCTCTCCTCTGGCCTGGGCAGTTTTCGGGGTGGGGCAAAGTTCTCTCTAAGCAGAAGTGGGAGAGTTGCCCTTAGAGCTCCCTATGGCTGGTGCCACGCCAGCCCTGGCTAGACCAGTTCTGTAAGTTACAGGGAATGAGGGTTGTAAGACAAAGAGCAAATGATAAAAACAATAATAAGAAGGAAACACACACATGAAAATTCATACAGCCCAAGACAGTACAGTTCTGAAACCTGAAAGTATCCTTTGGAGGGTTATTTCTCCCCTTTCACTTCAAAAGAGAAGTTTGGACTGGGAAGGAGAAAAGACAATGGTAACACATTGGGGATCCAGAGAGAATTTGTAAGGAAATGGGCAGTAGAGGAAAATGGGGCCCCGCGGGCTCTGCAGCAGTGAGCTGAGGGACTTCTTCCGCTGGCCAGTAGTATAGTGGGCAGTAGTGACCATGTCACTGTCACTTGTGTGACATGCTGCAGGTCTACCCTAGAATGAAAGGGGGTGGTTAGAGAGGGATGAATTTCCCAGAGCTGTCTCTGGGGACAAACAAGAGATTTACTCTTTTATTTCTCTTAGAAAGACTGAATTGTGTCGCCTGGGCAAACACACTTTCAGCCAGTGGCTTTGATATTCTCAAATGATATATTCTGTTGGCACTCATAAATTATACAATAAAATAAGTCCTTCGTGTATCGTTAGACATTTTAGCTAGGTGTATCTAAATGAACGTTTCTGTGAGCTTCCTAGTGCACACTTTCAAATCAGGGTGTTGGGAAGATAACGTAGTATCACCTTTAGGAAAGCAATTTAACAATATACAGCTCATGAATTTTAAAGGTACTTTTACTCTTTGTCCAGTTACTCCATTTTTGGAAATAATAATTAATGCAAAGATCCTTGGGTGAAGATGTTTATTATCTTGTTACTTACAAAAGTCAAAAAACTTCTGTCAGTCTAGGGTTTGCCTGGTGGCGCAGTGGTTGAGAGTCCACCTGCCGATGCAGGGAACATGGGTTCGTGCCCCGGTCCGGGAAGATTCCACATGCCACGGAGTGGCTGGGCCCGAGAGCCATGGCCGCTGAGCCTGCGCGTCCAGAGCCTGTGCTCCGCAACGGGAGAGGCCACAACAGTGAGAGGCCCGTGTACCGCAAAAACGTCTATCAGTCTAAATGCTCAAAAATTAGAAATTGGTTAAGTAAATTGTGAAGATCCACACTATGGATGTAATGAAAATACTAAAGTGATTGTTATAAAGTGTTTTTTATGTCACTGGGCTATGTCTGTGACATAATTTTAAGAGGGAAAAAACAAGCTAGTAAACTTTAATATGCAGTATAAACTCCAGCAATATAAAATATGCATTATGCATAGAAATAGGAAATAGATGAAAAATTATCTGAGTGTTAAGATTATGTTTGAGTTTTATTCCTTCTTCTTTCCCTTTTTTAGATTTTATGTTCCAAGTTTCTACATAAGCAAGTCATTAAGTTATAATTTAAAAAAAAAGAAATGCATATGTGTGCGGGCACACGTGCATGTATATTCCTAGCGTGCACACGTGTGGGCACACATGCACTTGGTAATTTGATAGGAAAGAAGCTTGCTCTTGCACAATGGTTGTCACTTATGTTACAAACTCAATATTCTTTTTTTTTAATTCTTAAATTTATTTATTTATTTATATTTTGGCTGTGCTGGGTCTTCCTTGTTGCGCGCGGGCTTTCTCTAGTTGCGGCGAGCAGGGGCTACTCTTCGTTGCAGTGCACGGGCTTCTCACTGTGGTGGCTTCTCTTGTTGTAGAGCATGGGCTCTAGGTGCACAGTCTTCAGTAGTTGTGGCTCGCGGGCTCTGGTGTGCAGGCTCAGTAGTTGTGGCACGCAGGCTTTAGAGCGCAGGGTCAGTAGTTGTGGTGCACGGGCTTAGTTGTTCCGTGGCATGTGGGATCTTCCCAGACCAGGGCTTGAACCCGTGTCCCCTGCATTGGCAGACAAATTCTTAACCACTGTGCCACCAGGGACGTCCTGATAAGCTCAATATTCTTATTGCTTTTCCTTTTCTATCTTGAATAAGAGTTGCAGGTCTATTTGCATACACACACACACACACACACACACACATCCCATATATACAACACACTTGAACACAAACGCACCCACAAACATGACTAAAATCTTTCTGGACAGAGGCCTGAGATCAAATAGGATGAAATATATAAAACTCCCTCTCAAAAAGTCTTCCCTCTCCCTTCTTCTTCCTTCCTCCCTCTTTTACTTTCCTCCTGGTGAGCACTCTTCCACTCCATGTTGCCTGAAGAGAGAATGAGAAAGACAGGTATGGGGGAGGGGACAGCGAGGCCAGCAGGTGACAGGTATGGGGGAGGGGACAGCGAGGCCAGCAGGTTGCCTTGGCAGCACTTGAGGGTAGTCAGTGCGCAACGAGCCAGAGCACTGCTTAGACGGGGTCCAGGCTGGGCTGGAGAGGCAGAGAACTTGGATTCAATGAGACAGGCCATTTGGAGCCCCAGTAGTCTCCTCAACAGGGAGCATCCACATTCCAGAGAACACTAACCGTAAGGAAGGCCCAGGTCCAAGGTGCAGGCCCAGCGGCCAGATTGTCCTCATGTCCAGAGCGCCAGGAAACTCAGGGCTGGCTCAGAGTGATCCTCTTTCTGTGGGTCAAGGGGGGCTATTTCCTCTCCCCTTTCCCAATATACTGGCTTCGTGTAAAACAGAGGCCACAGACTCAAATGGCTCAAGATTCAGCTGTTATGTAAGTGAGGCAGGCCCAGTGTGATGAAACACAGTGACAGAGACTGCAGCCTACCGGGAACATTTGCTCTCTCAAGTGGTCCTGCATACTTTCGTGCCAGTACTTTTGCTCAGTGGGTATGAGACCAAGAGTTGTAGGTCTTCCAGTTTTTCAAAGGAAGCTGAAAATCCAAAGGAGCTTGGAATTCTAGGGGTGTGTGTGTGTGTGTGTGTGTGTGTGTGTGTGTGTGTGTGTGTGAGACAGAGAGAGAGAGCGAGCGAGAGAGAGAGATCTCACCTTTTTAAATGTTGGCTCGATTTAAAAGAGAAAACAAAACCATAACTGTCTGTAGACCAAATAAAATATGTCTGCTGGCTGGATTTAATGTGGGCCATTGGTTGGGGAATTTCTGAAATAAAACTAGGTAAAGCTGCCCCCACTCTTGCCTTATGGCTGGTAAGAAACATGGTGTCTCTTGTAAAGAGACAAATATTTAATTCTTACTGTGTGCACAACATACCTTACCTACTATAAGGGACACATGTGAAATACTGAGTTGTTCTCTGCCTTCTAGGAGCTTAAAATACTATTGAGGCAATAAGCTATTCACTCAGGAAAGTCAGGTAACGGTGTTACGCAAAACTCTGGTATCAAGGCCTAAATGGATCAGATTAAATATACCAAAGTCATCTTAAAAAGAAAGAATGGCTTTAGATCTTTATCAAAATTTGACTGTGGTAAAGCCAGTGGTGTGGAAGTATCCAGGGTATTGCTCACTTTTATATTCCTAGCATTTGGTACATAGCAAATGATGTTCAACAAATATTTCTTGAATAAAAGGATAAAATTAATGAGTCGTAGAAGGGAAAAAATAAGACTTATGAGCTTAGAAAAATGGGGGGAAAGAGAAGCAGATATTTTCACTGTTGATGACAATATCCAATGGAGAGACACTGAATTTGGGGGCCAGAGCATTTGGTCAGTAGGGGCCCCATTCCTGCTAGGGGGCAGAGGGATGTAGCCAGTTCTCACTGTAATCCATATTAAATAGTTCACAAAGTGATTTCCCTTCTTTGCTGAAATGTCTAGTCAACCTCCTGATGACCAGTTAAGCTTCCCTGACATATTGAAGGTGGGAGAAAAGAGCCCAGGATAGGGGACCCATGCATTCTGCTCATGTGAATGACCTGCATCTCTTTACAATGAGTGTTCTGACTTATACGTGAGTGCTGGGAGAGTCAGGTTAGCGGTACTCCGTCTCCCCAGTCCAGATGCCACTCTTTGGGATCCTGTCTTGGTAACTGCAACTGACCTTCCTTGATGGTGTGTCTAATGCATCATCTCTTTACTCCTAGAACTGCCATCATGGAATAATGGCCTAAGTGAGCAAGGCAGACAGAACACACAGTTGTAGATCAAAGAAGGGAGAAGTTGTGTTTTGAGTAGTCAAGAGAAGGCTCAGAAGAAAAGAGGGCTCAGGGATGGTTCTTTAACAATGAATCAGCTTCGGAAAGGTGGAGAGAGTGGGGAACAGATGACATGGAGGGTGGTGATAAAACTTGCCTGCTGTATCAGAAAGTTAGGGTTAGTTGGGTTAGGTCAGCCTAGAAGTCAGGCTGAAGAATTTGAACTTTATCCAACAGACTTACAGGGGAGAAACTAAAGTTCTGAGGAAGCAGATGATGGGATGAAATTGGTGTTTACTAGGATCTTTTGGAATGAGTAGAAAAGGCTTCATTGCATTCTCGTTATTGTTCAGAATTAATGAATCAATCCTAAAGGGATTTGTGGGAGTCAAACAGGGCCCTCTCCAAGAATGTGAGCTGACTGCAAAAGCCTGATGCTTGGTCTCCAGGAGATAGGTGGACAATCTGAGAACACAGTGGACCTTGGATTCCTGCAACAAGCTCGTCCATGAAGACGGCAACAGGAGAAACACCGCGGTGAACTCAGACCCCATCACTATTAACAGCTCATCTCTGATCGTCCCGATGCAATAGAAGCTCACGGCTCTGGTTGTCATCATGGACAACATTTTCAACACTGCCATTTACAAACCCTCAGAAACACCCTTAGCCTCCGGCAATACCAGGGATTCAAAGTCCCAGCCATGTCACTCCCAAAAAATGAAAAGTAAAAGAAAACTTCTAACGGCCTCGTGATCACAGTTTTATGAATTTGGGGTGAGCAGCAGAGACAAGTGCTCATAGGGCCCCTTAGATTAGCTGGGGGACTTGAACAGGTCACAGGTATCTGGAGCTGCAGTTTTCAATCTGTTTTATTTCAGTCCCAGAACCCACTGTTTAAATGAAAACTCATCTAGGATTCCAATACTTGAAATGGGTGGAGGCATCAAGGTTCTGACTAAAGAATATGGGGAATGCTTCTGATGGGCCTTTGCCCCTGCAGTTTCCACAGCTACCCCACCTCCACCTCTGGGGTCCCTGGGTCACCTCTGCTCAAGCCCAGTGCTCCCTAGAATGTGGTGCGAAAGCGACTGTGCTACACTGTAGACCTGTAGGGCAAAAACTCAGTTTCGCTGTGGCCCAAGGTAGTAATAGCAATTGTAATCATAATTTCAGTAACATTTATTTTGCACTTGTTATGGGCCAAAAATTGTCCTAAGCACTTCTATGTGTTAATTCTTTGGATCCCCTCAACAATCCCCATTTTACGGATGAGGAAACTGAGGTCTAAGGAAATTCAGCATCTTGCCCAAGCTAGTATGGTAAGTGGTAAAGCCAGGATCTGATTCTGGGAAGTCTGATTACAGAACCAGCTCTCTGAATACTTCAGAGTCATTGGTCCTTCCTCATTACCTTGGGAAAGTTATTAAACCTTTAGGATTTGTGTACAAGTGTTTAGTTTTAGTTTTTTTCCCCTGCCCTAAAAAGAGAGGAATTGTCAGAGGAGCCAATCAAGGTTCATGGGGGCCTGGACTCGAGGCCAGATTTCTTCTGCCCCTCTTTGCAATACTAGATAACAAATGACTCCCCCCCAACAGCTTCAGGGAAATCTGACATCCCTGCTCTATGTTTCACAGGAGGAGGGATTGTAGCATCAAAGCCATAGCTATAAATATCAGAGTTAATGAGGGAGGACTCCTGGATACCTAAATGAATCCATTTTATGGGTTTGTCATATATCAGGTTAATATGATTCTGACAAATAATTATACTGAAAACTGGACAGGGACCAAGAATGTTGTTACTCCTTTTGAATGTTACAGCAGAGGCTTCTGGCCCATTAAAGGGTGATGACGCCAATACTGAAGTGCAGAGCAAAACTATAACAATTTGTGGCATTTAGACAAAGCAGCTCACAGCTCTGCACCCACTCTGGCTCAGACAACGGGATTGTCATTGTCTGATTCCTTAATGAGGAGAGCAGCTCCTTCGTATAGATTTCTGAACTGTTAGATCTGAACTGTTAGAACTGTTAGATCTGTTAGGATGGGGTAGAGGCACACTGGAATATTAATATGGCTTTTCTTTCTTTTTTTTTTTAACATCACCTATAAGGATTTTCACACGGAAGGACATATACATGAAATCCCTGAAAACAGGATTTCCATTTGAAGATGTCAACTGTGATAGGAGCTTCTTGTTTGACTAGAAGGATGGCTTGTTCTCTCTCGGGTTAATTACAGTGGCCTCTGAGGGGAAAGGGTTTCTTACAGAAGAAGGGGGGGAAAGGCACTATGTGGCTGTGACATTTGCCATCATCTAATTGGGTCGCCCTGAAGTCCTGGCTCTGTGTTCCAGGCTGGAGGGCTGGGACTCCCAGGAAGACTGACCTCAGGGAAGACACTCAAGTTCATGGGTCTTTCCTCAGCCACAGGGGCTTCTCTCCAGTGCTATGAGTGTTCAGTGTACTATCCCAAGGGGGTGCAGAGAGGCTGAAGTTCAGACCTTGCTCTGCTCATCCAGCCTCACTGCCATTCTCTAATTTGAACAAAGGCGCTGCATGGGTTAGCAGGCAGGGGTCCTTGGCTCACCCAGCGTGGACAGGGACCCACTGCCTGGGCTGTTAGAGCAATATAAAGGGACAGCTTTACTTTGCCTTTCTAGCGCTCCCAAACAACTTCCCTCTGTATTCTCCTGCCTTATCATGCTCAGCTTCTTCTCATGTGGCATAAAAAGAGGGAGAAATAAATGTGCTCGTAGTTACAGAGAACAGACTGGGTGTTGCCAGAGGCAGGCTGTTGCGGGTGTGAGTGAAATGTGAAAAGGGGGTCAAAAGGTACAAAGTTCCAGTTATAAGATAAACAAGTCCTGGGATGTAATAACATGCAGTGTGGCGACTATAGTTAACAATACTGTACTGTGAGTTTGAAAGCTTCTAAGAGAGTAAATCTTGAAAGTTGTCATCACAAGAAAATAAAAGTAGTGACTATGTGTGTTGATGCATGTTAATTAAACTTATCGTGTTGAACATTTTGCAACATACAGCCCACCCTCCTTACCCATGGATTCCGTACCTCTGGATTCAACCAACTGTGGGTGAAAAATCTTTTAATTAAAAAAAAATTTCCAGGAAGTTCCAAAAAGCAAAACTTGAATTGGCCATACAACTATTTACATAGCATTTACGTTGTATTACAACTAGTTACAGAGCATTTACATTGTATTAGGTACTGTAAGTAATCTATAGATGATTAAAAGTGTATAGGAGGATGTGCTTAGATTATATGCAAATACTACACCATTTTACATAAGGGACTTGAGCACCCATGGATTTGGGTATCCAAGGGGGGGGTCCTGGAACCAATCTCCAACGAATACTGAGGGACAACTGTATACATATATCAAATCATTATGTGGCACACCTAAAACCAATATAATGTTACATGTTAATCATATGTCGAAAAAAAATTTACAAATTACTTAATAAGTTAATTAATACCTAAAAAGAGAGTGAGAAATGAGACATATAGGTATGGCTACACTAAGAACAAAATCCTATTTGGTGGGCTTCCCTGGTGGCGCAGTGGTTGAAAGTCCGCCTGCCGATGCAGGGGACACGGGTTCGTGCCCCAGTCCAGGAAGATCCCACGTGCCGCGGAGGGGCTAGGCCCGTGAGCCATGGCCGCTGAGCCTGCGCGTCCGGAGCCTCTGCTCCGCAACGGGAGAGGCCACAACAGTGAGAGGCCCGCGTACTGCAAAAAAAAAAAAAAAAAAAAATCCTATATAGCTCTGACTCCGCTGGCACTATTTCTTTTCACTAGTAAGAAACTTTCCTCACTAATATCGTTTTTCTTCTGCTTCTCTCTCCTCCCCAATAGCTTTTCAGCCAGGAATGGCCAGTGAGATGTTTCTTCAAATGCCCACACCAAAGCCCTCTTCCCAAACCTAAGTCAGCCTGGACTTTGTACAAACTGAAACCTACGGAAGCTGCTTTAGCAAGAAAGCAACCCAGAAACTGTCTCCTGCCAGTCAATCAACACTTAAAGTGAAGACTCCAACGTGGTGTTTTTCCTCATAACATCCTCCAAAGCTGTTCTGTGTTAAATTGTTTAGTGAAATTCGCATTAAGATAACTGTGGTGACTTCCATGAGAACGCATGCCAGAATATGGCCGCGAGGAAAAGCCTCAGCTTTCGAGGACAGCTGCTCCTTCCTGCCATCTAAAAATTACCCAGAGTGTGGAATCCTCTCCAGGTCACTGAGCCCTGGCCCAGGGACCCTCTGTCAGGGCCCCTCCAGGCCCCATGTGGTCCATTCTCCCTTTTGCCACTGCCTAGTCTGAGCAGGCAGCCTTTGGCTGGAGTGTTGCATCCCTGAAAACAGAGAAAAGCCTAACACCCTAAGCTACTCAGACCTTGAACCCAGTATTTGGAGAACACGCCTTCCTTGTTTTCTTTCCCAACCTCAGGAAAGGATCATGCCATGTATTTTTCTAAAGAGAAGACACACAGCATAAGATAAAATGATTTTTTTCCGGCTAAGCCTCCCGCTGGGTTCCCCAGCCAACTTTCTGCAGCTCATAAAATAAACACAATTCCCATTCATCCCCCCAGCTCCAAATCCATCATTACTTGGCTGTGGACAAATAGGCAGGTGGTACTGCACAACAGGGCTTGGATGAGCTCTTTTTTTCCTTCCTGGATGGAAGAAGGAGAATTAGCACGAAATCTTTCGTATTAATGAATGACAGGGCAGGCAACTGGGAGGATCATGTGAATTTCATCCTGGAGGAAAGTATGGAGGTGATTATTAGAACAGTTTTGCTGTCTCCATAAAGGCAAGTCTGGAATCTGCCATACTGGCCACCATCTCAGTAGATGGTCCAGGATGGCTTCGCTGGATGGAGATGAGCAACTATGTGGTGGGGAGGCTTGAGGCCGGAATAACGTGGGCGAGTGGAAAGTGGATCCTTGATCAGAAACATGAAGCCCTACTGCAAAGCATTACCTACTTTTGGTTTGTTTCCTTTTAAATATTGAAAATTGGGGGAACTTCCATGAAGTAGTGTCAGGACAGGGAAGACATAAACAGATATAGATTTTTCTGTAAAGTGTGTAGGGCTTAATTATCCTCCCTTGCTTGGGCCTCCTGTGAGCGCTGAGAGTTGCTGGGGGCTATTAGAATGTTCTAGGTGGGGAGGGGAAGCCAGGTAGTAATTAGAAAGTATTTCTGGATAAGCACACACTCATTTTAAAGCCGCTGAAGCTTTTCTGTGTCGGCACACTCGCAAAGCTGCCAGGTCTTCGTGTAGCTAAGAGGTGGCTATTAAGTGGTAGAGCCTAAGGAACTGTCCTTCCTTTGACATCTGCAGGCCCTGAGGCCTGGTCTGGAAGCTGGAAGAGGAACAAAGAACTTCCAAAGGTGCTCGAGGTAGAGGTAAGTGTTCAGACTCCTAGGGGGGTGTGAGCTGTGCAGGGTTAGTGGCGCCATGAGGAAACAGGGTCTCCTCCTCAGTAAGTTCTGGGACTTTCTGTTGTCGATACTAATGATTGTCCTAAGGCCTTATTACCTGTGAAGGTGTAATGTACTTGATCCAATGGTTACCTACGGGCTGGCCTTGAGTAGTGAGGAGACAATCCACACCTATAGGAGCAGCGCTAATAACCTTTTTGGACGTGGATGCCGAGTCCGCCCTGAACGATCCTAAACGTCCCCATTCCTACTATTTTCTGAGGGAAAGATGGGATGGATCCCAGGCCAGGATAATCCTTCTAAATGGGAAAGGATTTCCTTAGAGGAACCTACATATAAAACTAAGTCGGAATTTATGAAGGGTCTGAGACTTTTATTTTACCTGCAGACTAACAAGTTAGCCTGCCACACTTTTATTTATGTGTACCATGATATATATTTTTATATAAATATATATCAATCTAATAGACCTATATACATATATGTGACTATTTGTGTATATATACATATACACAGAAAAAAAAATGAGACTTCTGTGTCAGAGACAAAGACCATTGATTGCTCTCAGCAAAAGCAGTGTGACGTTTGGACAATATTGCCCTCAGGGCTATGCAGTGAGGGCTAAATGAGGGCTCTGCATACAGTGGGGAGCATTATTAGAGAGGATTCCCACAGTTAGGAAACTCTGATTTTGCATCAGAGGGCTACTGGTGGCCTGCATATCATCTCCTCAGGAAAGAGAAAAAACCTAACTGTAATCTGGAATTGAAGCTACTCTTCTTTGGGTAGAGGAAGAGGAAGTCTTTATCTTTTCCACCTTGAAATATCTCTAGGGAGGGAGATGTTGACAAGTTTCAGTATCCCAGAATGTCTCCTTATACAAATATTCTCTTTATTATTATTTTAAGTGTTTTTTTAAATTGAGGTATAATTGACATATAACATTATATTAGTTTCAGGTATACAATATAATAGTTTGATATTTGTATATATGGCAAAATGTTCACCACAATAAGTCTAGTTAATACCTGTCAGTATGCATAGTTACAACGAAATCTTTTTCCTTGTGATGACAACTTTTAAGATTTTCTCTCTCAAACAAATTTCAAATATGCAATACAGTATTATTACCTATAGTCACCACATCCCTGGGACTTATTTATTTTAAAACTAGAAGTTTGTAACTTTTGACTCCCTACACCCATTTCTCCCAGCCCCTCCACCTCGTGCCTCTGACAGCCACCAATCCATTCTCGGTATCTATGAGCTTGGGTTTTTGCTGTTGTTATTGTTGTTGTTGTTTTAAATTCTACATATAAGTAAGATCATATGGGTTGTTGTTTTTTTTTTTCGGTACGCCGGCCTCTCACTCTTGTGGCCTCTCCTGTTGTGGGGAACAGGCTCCGGACGCATAGGCTCAACGGTCATGGCTCATGGGCCCAGCCGCTCTGCGGCATGTGGGATCTTCCCGGACCGGGGGCACGAACCCGTGTCCCCTGCAATGGCAGGCGGACTCTCAACCACTGCGCCACCAGGGAAGCCCGATTTCATTCTTTTTTGTGGCTAAATAGTATACCATGCTATATATATACCACACCTTCATTATCCATTTGTCCATTGATGGACATTTAGGCTGCTTCCACATCCTGGCTATTGAAAATAATGTGTCAATGAACATGGTATTACCAAACTCAGGTTCAGCTGCTCGCTGCTCAAAAGCCAATACAAAGACGAATGTTGGTTAGAAAAGGAGAGGTTGCTTTATTCAGGAGGCTGGCAACCTGGGGAGAAGTGGGCTTGTATCCGAGAACCAACTCCGAAGATTCTGCCCAACCATGAAAGTTTTTAAAGGGAGAAAGGGGAAGCTAGTCACTATTAATCATTCAGGGAGGGGGCCACAATCTTCGTCATCTTTCACTGTGTGCAGACTTGCTGAATACTTGTGATCTTTCTTTAGATGCTATCTTGTTCATGCAGTTTGCTCACAAGATTACTGGAGGGGAATCTGGGGAGAAGATCTAGTCCACCGTTAATTACTTATTCATCATTTCTACTTCTTTAATTTAAGAAAAGAATCAACACATTAAGCAAGGCATTGTGTGATCAAAAGATTTGAAGGGTGTGCTTGGTCCAGAGGTTAGTGAAGCATGAGGGCACCTGGTGTAAAGGTTAAGTTAAAATATAGCTTTGTTAAATACTGTTTGATTCCATTTATATGAGGTACCTAGAATAGTCAAATTCATTGAGTCAAAAGGTACATTGGTAGATGCCAGGGGCCGGGGGCGTGGGGGAAGGAGGAATGGGGAGTTAGTGTTTAATGGGGACAGAGTTTCAGTTTAGGAAGGTGAAAAATTCAAAAGATGGATGATGGTGAGAGTGGCACAACAATGTGAATGTACTTAGTGCTACTGAACTGTACAGTTACATATGGCTAAAATAGTATGTTTTATATTATGTGACTTTTACCATAATAAAAAAACATTATGTGTGTGTGTATATATATATAACTATTGTTAAAGTCATACGACACAGGGCCTCCTGAAAAGAGCTGCTTACAATGGGGGAACATACATCTTTTCAAATTAGTGGTTTCATTTTCTTCAGATAAATACCCAGGAATGGATTTGCTGGATCAAAAATTCTTAATTTGGCTGTAAATGTCTTTGCTTAGAGAAGCCAGATAGTTCAGAAATGTGCAATGTTCATGGAGAATTGCCTCTCAACAGAAACATGGAGGCAAAATAAAAAAGCTCCTCCCTCAGTAAAAGTCCCTTTAGTTATACACAGCCTTTCAAGAACATTTTATATAATTATACCACCTTATATAGTAGCATTTTGGAGAATAGAAGTAAGGGAAAGTGTGACTGACTTCCATGTTTCTTCCTCTGTATTGACCACATGTGGGACGCAACATTCTATTAAGGAACACTGGAGTTCAGGTGTTCCATCCTGCAACCATCAATAACATGAACGGCGGTCAGAGGAATGGCAATAACGTGTAATGTGAAAGAACATCTGCCCGGTGGACGACTCAACGGAAGATATGAGATAAACTCCTTCTTTCTCAAGGGATGCTGGAAGAATGGGACTCGTGGAGCAGGGGAGACCTACACTTGGAGTACAAGGATGCTCTCATTTGCTCCAAGGTGAGCTGGCTTGCTGAATTCTTCTCCTTGGCCTAGAGGCTGGACCATCCCCAATCAGAGGAAGCCCAGCCTGAAAATCTCCACTCACCCTCTTCAGACCTAAACACTTTTGACTTACCTGCAGGTGGCTCTTTTGCTAATGACTGTCTCCCTGGGCTTCACTAAAAGGAAGACGGAGGGCTTGTTTCTCCTGAGGGTGTGTAGGAACTCTTCCCTGAGAATAAACCCCTTCTTGGCAGTGCAGTCGTGCAGGTCATCAGCACACTCCTGCCTCAGTGTGGCTGACCTTCTCCTGCCTGACACTGGCAAGGCCCTCAGATTGTCAGGCTGCAGCCCGAGTTTTCCAGTCTCTGCCCAGTAGCTCACCCAACTCTTCTGTTATTTCCTCTATCTGCACAAGAGGTCCAGTATCTAAATCGCTATTGTAGGTGATGAGGGCATTTTGGCTTCTGAACCCAATTTCCAATGTGTGTGGTCAGGGGATTCCCAACACCACCACCAAGCAATACTTAGGACACCAGCCAGGTGTCCTACAAGTCAACACGATTCTAACATGATCCGCCGTGAGATAGTATCAGACCACAAAACACCAGTTGCGAGCCCAGGTTGTTACCTCTGCTTCTGACCCACTGGCTATAAGTCTGAGGTCCCCAGAGCCCCCTACTTGGGTTTCATTAATTTGCTGGAACAGCTCACAGAACTCAGGAAACCCATTTACTCACTAGATTACCAGTTTATTACAAAGAATACTAAAAGATACGAATCAACAGCCAGAATGAAGAGATACATAGGGCGAGGTCCAGAACAGAGGAGCTTCTGTCCTCACGGAGTTGGAACCCGTGGAAGCATTCCGGTTCCCCAACCTGGAAGCTCTCAAAACCCTCTCCTTTTGGGTTTTTAGGGAGGCTTCATTACCTAGGCATAACTGTTTGAATCATTGGCCATTGGTGATTGAACTCAATCTTCAGCCCCTCTCCCCTCCCTGGAAATCAGGGGATGAACTGAAAGTTCCTCTATTCATGGTCGGTTCCCCTAGCAACAAGTTCCCATCCTTAGTCACCTCATTAATATAAACCCAGTTGTAGTGGAAAGGAGTTTATTATGAATAACAAGAAACCTATTTTACCTTTATGGCTGTGAAGCAATTTCAGGAACTGAGGACAAGCGTTCAAAAGGGTTTGGGGATCCGTGAGCCAGGACAAAGACCAAATACATATGAGAAATACAGAGAAATACCTTTTGGTCATCTAATGACCAAATACATATTTCTTATATGTACTACAATATTGCAGAGGGTAAAAATAATCTCATGAGGTATAAGGATGGGGCTAATCTTCATTTGAACCATATGAAATTCTTTTCTTGACAGTCAGAAAACAGTTAAGTATTGGCAATTTCATATGATTCACCTAATGGTTCTTCCTGCCTCAAAAGGCAATGTAGGGCACGTCAATTCCCCAAGTCAGCTACACTCATTCGATTTCCATGATTTCAGCAAAGCACATACACAGAGGACTCAAGCGTGTATCTCCAGCTCCTGCTTCTCTCCTGACCCATTGGACATCCCCATTTGGATGTCACAGATGCACCACAAAGTTGCTAATATGTCCCAGTTAAAATCACCCTTCCTTCCTTTTCTCAGACCTACTCATTCTGTATTCTTTATGGCACATGGCTCCAATGTCTACCCAAAGTCACCCAGGTCTACCCAGGAGACTTCTTGGCTGCTGTTTCCTTAATCTTCACCTCCACTCGATAGACACACGTATTAATAATGTCTCCTTAGCAGTGGTCAGTCAATTTCCTACTTCCCCACTGCCCTCTTCTAAGCCTACATTGGCCCATGCAAGTGTCCTGGGGCCATCTTGTTTCTCACTTGACTCTTTTTCAAGGCCTCCTACCAGGTAGTCCTCCATCCCCACAGGCCTTCTAGTCTTTGGGATCCATACCACCTGAGTTTTCTTTCTTTCTTTTTGTAATAGCTTTTTTTCTTTAACTTTTTTATATTGGAGTATAGCCGATTAACAATGTGTGATAGTTTCAGGTGCACAGCAAAGCAACTCAGCCATGCATATACATGTATCCATTCTCCCCCGACTTCCTTCCCATACAGGCTGCCACATAACATTGAGCAGAGTTCCCTGTGCTATACAGTAGGTCCTTGTTGTACACAACCTGAGTTTTCACCAGTTAATAGTTACAAGTAACTGATTACTACTGTTAAAAATGACCAAAGAAGACAACTTAGGTGACACAAACAAACTTTATTTGATACTTCATGAAGTGAACAGTCAGAACGTCAAAATGGGGCGGAATGCAGGAAGCTTTTGTAGGCTAAAGAAGGAACAAGGAAGTAAGTAGAGACCCCAGAGTTGGCTTCGTGTTTGGGGAACCACCTTTCTGATCAAGTGGAACATTTCCAGGGACACAAAAGTTGTCTAAGTTTTGCTTTGCTGACATGGCACCCTGTGCAGAAGCAGCTCCATCTTGGGCCAAGAAACTTATTTCAACACTGCACAGGAAGAACGATGTGCAACGCTATGCTCCCAGATGGCTGCAGCTGGGCAGAAGGGGGAAACGTGATCCTTCATCTTTCTGGAAGGGGAAATGATTTTTAACTGTCAGAAATCTAATAAAAAATTAAAAGTACATAAAATCAGTTACATAAATTATAAAACATAAGTCATGATTCTATTTGTTTTGTGACAACTTAAAAAATGACTAATTTTTCATCAATGTAGAAATAAATACGGATCACTACAAGTGGTTGTTCCCACTTCCTCCCTCCTCTGCAAATATTATACTCACCCTGGGCCTGTGGTTGGAATTCAGTATTGGAAGTGGAGGAAGCTGGAGGGAGTGGAGGGCAGGAAGAGAGGATCCAGATGGAAAAGGTGGGAAAATGTCAGAGAGAAATTTCCCTTGTGCCCAGTTTCGCTCAGAGCTGCTTCTGCCTGGAGCTCTACAACAAAAACGGTTCAGAAAGGAAGCCAAAGAGAAAAAACTCTTTTGTGAAGCTTTCCAGGTGTAGACATGTCTGAAAAGTGATTGTGTTTCTTCCCAATCATGCAGGTCCACGGTCACCCAGGTCCAATCAGCACAAAGACTGAGATGATAAACATACGTCACAGAAGTTTCTGGACTCCAGGCCTCTTTTCAGAGACAAAAAATGCTTGAAATATACGGTTCCTCTCTGGAGGTTTTGTTCATCGCAGGCCCATGTTTTACTAACTGTCAGTTGGGGAAGCAAAGGCAGGAGTCGGCACCACGTCCTGAGGATCTATCTTCTGGGGATTTCAGGAGACACCAGGGAGTGCTGTGAGCTATGGGGAAACATCCCACATCTGCCCTGGAGGAGCAGTTCATCTGGCTACTGTATTTTGTATAGCAACAACAGTGTTTCAATCAGATAGATGTTCTCCTACTTTCATTCATCCAGGTAGTCCATTTCTGCCCAGTCAGGCAGATTGGCTGAACAGAAAGACTGGCCTGTTCATCCCAGGGTCTGGAAATGCCAAATGTATTTCTTTTAAATCCTGGACTGCTTTTCACTGAACGAGGCCAAGCCTCCATCCAGAAGGTTCTGCTTGGCAGTTAAGCCAGGTCGTGCACCTGGGCTGCTAGGGGTCGGGACCTCGTGTTGGGCTGTGAGGGCTGGAGGTCCCCCATTCGCCTCTACCATGCAGTGAGCCAGGCTGGAGCAGTGGAAAGAGCATGGGGTTTACAGACAGTTTCTAGCAACGTTCCTTACTAGTGTTGTGACTTCTTTCTCGTCGTTAGCATTCAGTGCATTGTTAGCTATTATTATGAACAAGTATTAGAGGCCGAATGTCACCAGCACTAAGGCACTGTTGTCCTCTTGTCCCTTGCTACTTACAGATTGGTGCATAGATTGGTGCATCTTCATCACCAGGGAGCTTATTAGAAATGCAGACTCTCAGGCCCCACTCTAGAATGATGGAATCAGAATCTGTGTTTTGGGCTTCCCTGGTGGCACAGTGGTTGAGAGTCCGCCTGCCGATGCAGGGGACACAGGTTCGTGCCCTGGTCCGGGAAGATCCCACATGCCGCGGAGCGGCTGGGCCCCTGAGCCATGGCCGCTGAGCCTGCGCGTCCGGAGCATGTGCTCTGC
Source organism: Orcinus orca (assembly GCF_937001465.1). Taxonomy (NCBI): domain Eukaryota; kingdom Metazoa; phylum Chordata; class Mammalia; order Artiodactyla; family Delphinidae; genus Orcinus; species Orcinus orca. Next base: position 94,530,756 of record NC_064563.1, read on the forward strand.
AACGGGAGAGGCCACAACAGTGAGAGGCCCACGTACCAAAAAAAAAAAAAAAAACCAGAATCTGTGTTTTCTCAAGATCCCAGGAGGTTTCCACGTGAACAGTCTGAGAGGCCCTGAGGTCTAGTGGTCAAGCTTCCTGCCTCCCTGAAAGGGCCGACACACCCACTCTGCTTTATTCAGAAGGACAGTCTCTCCGAGTGTTCTCCTTGTGGCGAACAGTCTTCCTACAACCCACATCTGGACACGTGGTCAAATCAAATATGAACTGACTTAATGGGGTCAGTGGGACAGGATATTTGATGCTGAGATTGACCATCACCATATTTAACTCCCATTTCATAACCATTTTGCTTTCTTCTTTCTGAAAAGGGTGGAGAATTATTTCAAAACAGTCCACCTCCCCAGCTGAGTCATGGATGAGGCTGTATGGTAGCTTTTTATACACTTCTCTGCCAAAACGTTTTTTTTAAGGAAAAAAAAAAAAAGAGTCCCTACCAGACACACCCTGGGAATCTGTTCCCTTCCCACCTGGCTTCTGGAGGTCAGTCGCTGCACAGATGGAGCTGGTCCGTGTGGCCACCTGGCCTCCCTTTCAGTGAATGTCACAGATTCTGCCTATTAAGTGCCCCTTTCTTACACCTGCACATGCAGGACACTGAGCCATTTGCAACAGCAATTTTTGAATGTGACCCACAATGCATCCTTGCAGCAACTCTCCATCAAGACACACTGAATTAGAGGCAGAGGCAGCTGCTGCTCCTAAAACCCAAGTTCCCAGTCCAAGGCCTCTGCCGACCATCTGTGACACCATGGAGACCCTGTTTAGAATCAGCAATGTTGCCTGGACCGTAAGGGGTGACTCTGAAGGTGTGTGCAAACAGAGATCTCACTCGTGTTTGGTTAAAATTTCCTATTCTTCCCATTTTCTATCCTAAAAAGCTGTTTATGTCCACTGTGTGAAACTTTCAGCAGGAGTGGCCTTCATCCCATACTCTTGGCCAAGAGCTGTGCAATTCGTGGGCTGCATGGGAATTGGTCTGAGACCAGTGGAATCAAGGAAGAGGCTGGCTGTGGGTTCTGAAGATATGTCAGCGGGGGGTTGGTCGTTTGCAGGTAATAGAAACCCAACTCACACCAACTCAGGTTAGCTTAGTAACTGGGAAGAGTGCTGAGTGGCTCACAGGTAGGAGAGAGAGTTGAGAACCAGGGTGTTGGGAACTCTAATAGGAGATGATGTAATGCTTCCAGGAATTTCTCTCCTTGATGTGTGTGTGTGTGTGTGTGTGTGTGTGTACATACACTCAGGCTGACTTCCTCTTTGCCACGAGATGATGGTTGCAAGGAGCTCTTTGACTTGTTTTTCCCTTGTATGACCCTAAGGGGTCAGCAAATCATTGGCCTGGTGGCCTATTTTTGCACACCCGCAACTCCACACATGGCAAGCTAGGAATGGTTTTAAATTTTTAAAGAGTTGTAAGACAGCAAAAAAGAAGACTATGAGACAGGACCCTATGTGGGCTGCAAAGCCTAAAATATTTACTATCTGGCCCTTCACAAAAAAAAATGTTCTGACTCCTGAAGGGAAAGAGTTCCTCACCCGCTCCACCAATTCCAGCAGAAATGGCCCCAAGAGACACGCACATTCCTGAGGCGGTCACTGTGGCAAGAGAGGTTGGGGGATTCTGATTGACCAGGCTTGCTTCATATGAGCCCTGGGTACCTGGGCGGCAGGACCATTCTTCCAAGATAAAGCAAGTTGCAGCTCCCAAAAGGGAGAGTTGGGCAAGTCAACCAACAGATAACCCATAGGAAACCGATGACACTCTTTTTTAAAACAGGGCTGTTTCCAAAGATGTGGACAGTGGGCGAGGGATGGAGGAGAACACGGGGATGAGACACAGGGGAAACCTAGTCCTGAAGGGGCAGGGAGGGAACTGTTAGCTAAATCTACAGGAGCTGTGACCATGAGATCGGTCACCAGGCTGGAGAGAGAGGGGAGAACACAGCAATGGCCAAGCTGCTGCCTGGCGGGGAGGGAGCTCACACTGTCCAGGCCTCCAGCCTCCTGTCCGTGCCCCCCATTGGCCACACCAACCAGGAGGCAGCAGCCACATCCTAGAGGTCAGCCTCCTGGGCACAGAGCACGTGGAGAAGTGTCTGGAGCAGGTCTAGAGGGGCAAATGGAGACAATGCGGACAGTCCACAGAGAGAAGTCTGTCCTCCAACTCTACCCGGCTTATGGCCTGTGCAGTCAGAGGGCCTGAGCTTAGACGGGGCCCACACTTGGGTCAATGCCATCACCGTCTTGAAATTCTTAATAATTTTTGAACGAGGGGCCCCGGTTTTTCATTTTGCACTCAGCCCCACAGATTGCACAGCCAGGCCTCACTCTATATTTACGACTGCGTGATCTCAACAAGTCCTTTTATCTCTTCTGCCATTCGGTTTCCCAATCTGTAAAGTGATCTGAATGATATATTCCTCTCAGGGTTGAAGAGCGAATGAGGTTTGTATGTGAAGGGCCTGCTGGAGGGAGTGAGCCACCAGCCAAGATGGTCCTACCTCTCCCGCAAGGGTGCGTCCTCCGCTTTCCTCAGACACAGACCTTGACAGCTGTGGGCAGCAACTCGGGAAAGAAGAGGAGGCCCTAAAGTGCAACCCGACTAGAAAGAATCCTGGTCTTATCTCAGGCCCAGAGAGCTGACCACGAGGGAAGAAGTGACAGAGATGGGGAGGGGTGGTCGTTTGTTCGGCTACTAGTCATTCAGAGACCATTAGAAATAAACCTAACAATCCCCTAGTTACCTTGTTTGACATGAGGAAACTGAAGTCCATAAATAGCCAAAGCCTTGCTCAAGGTCACAGACATAGTGAACAGCAGAGCTTGACCCCAACTCAGGACTTCTGGGGCCAAGTCCAGGGAGCTCTTAACTCCCTGCTGTTGACAAGGAGGCCATTAGACTGAGGGGCTCTGATGCCTCCACACACGTAAGCAAACCCAGCTCTAAGTCTGGAAATGTCTCAGGGTTAGCAAATCAAAAGGCTAAGGACAACCGGCCACAAACAGCCCAGTAGGCTTTAAATCAAGCCATTTCCTTTCTTTGCTTCCCCACTTTCCCTATATGTCTTTCCCTTGACCTCATCAGGTTTGGTACTGCCCCATATCCACTGGAATGGATAGATGCTCAAATAATGCTCAAATAGATGCTCAGTTCATCTTTTAACAGACGCATTCATACTCACACCAGAAACTGGACATGGTTTGACCTCAATACAAGACTTGGGGATTATTATCAATTTGCTGTGGTACAAATTGTTTGTTAACAGTTTGCCTTTTCTCCTCTGCTCCCTCCCCAAGAAATCCCCACTTTCTTTCTTCCTCTGCACTTCCACTGGAAGAAACTCAGGTTTTTATTCCTCGAGGGTGCATACTAGCGTCATACGTGCCGTGGGCCTTGAACCGAAGGGCCTCATCAGGACTCTGATGAAGCCCCTGGCATGAGGCCCTGAATGCATCTCAGAGCTGAATGGAATCTGGATGAAAATTTCATTTTCTCCACATAATGCCTGGGCCCTAAATGGTCAATGTTTTGTGAGTCCTGTTAAGGTGAAATAATTCTGTTCGTCCTGACTCACAGATTTTCTGCCTGCTTATATACCTAAAGGCTTTTTCCACTTCTCATCAGAGTATTTTCTTTTTATGCAAAATTGTCTTATATCCCACAGCAAGCTTTAATCTGGTGAGGACAGTCTGTTTCTCCTGGCAACCTCGAGGATACTAGATGAATGGGGGTCAGCTGGGTAGTCTGAAGAGAAGCCTTGGTAATCTGTTAAACAAAGCTGGGAATTTTCCGAAGAACGTTTAGCAAAGATACTGCAGTTTGAAGTGAATAGGAAGGGTTTTGTTCGCAAGCTCTGCCTCACTGTTGGACTCAAAGAGTGTTCAGCCCCAGAAAAGAACATCAATGTCTTTTTGGAAATTAAACACACACACACACACACACCCCAAAGACTTTTCTGCCCACATTGAGTTTGCTTAACTGTAAAAATGTTTGTCACGCCTGAAAATATGTATCTTTGCCTTTGACCCAAAGCAAATGCTATAGAGGAAAAAAGATACCATATCTTTTGTCTTTGGGAAAATGAATTGTGAAAGATTGTGCTTCAGAGAGATCAACAAAAGACCCAAACGATTCTGCACAGTGAAATCTTGGAGTTTGGGCTGTGGATTGGGAATCCGGAGGCACTTAATCTCTTTGTACATTTATTCTTCCATTTGAAAATCAGGGATAATACCTGCTGCCTACTTAACCTTAAATGGATATTTGAGGATTAGCCAATTAAAGTTTGCCAAATGCTTGGAAACCAATGGAGGGAAAAATCTGTATGAACATAAAGTATTACTATCATTCTCCCCGTCTTCCTTTTCTCTCTCTCTTTCCAAGCACTGCTGTCCTGGGAAACTCAGTGAACAGTGTTCGTGGTTTTGCTTCTGGTTGCTATTGTGGAAAGGGGCTTTTTCATTTTATTAACAATTTATTAAGTGGTTTGTTTGAAACTGGTCCTTCCTCTACCATCAAGGGGAGGTTTCCAAACCAAAGCATCCTAGAGTGATGGCCAATGGCTCACACCTGACAAGGTTTCTTTTGGGTTTATCTCTAGAATCCTATAGAGAGGCAAAAACAACAATTTTCAGGTAAAATAGTAAGTATAATTTGGAAAAATTTGCCCATTAGTGCTGTAAAGCTAGTGAAGTAGAAAAATAAAGTTAATTTAGAACCCTTGTTACAATCCTTAAAGAAATTCCCCTTTAACCAAAACAATAACAGCACTTTATATTTACAAACATTGCCCCTCTGGTTCTTAAAACCACCTGTAAAATGAGCATAACACAATTTGGTTATATTATACTCATTTTACAGTTGAAAAAATTGAAATGTAGAGAGGTTAAGTGATTTTTCCCAAAATAATTTAGCTAATGAATGGCAAAGCTGGAACTAGAGTCTAAATTTCATTATATTTTCTGGTTCCAAGAGCAGTAGATTTTCCCTTGCTGCTATCTTTTGACTATGGCCCAAATGATGTTAAAAGTCCAAACCTTGTTGCTTTGGTACTCTGATATGTTTTTGTCCACACCACCAAACAGCTCAGTTCTGACACGATCTACCTAGAGGTAGCATCAGATCCCACAGGTTAAGGGTTGTCCTACAAGACTGCCCCTCCTCCCACTTCAGAGGCCACTCAAAAGTCCAGGTTGTCACCCGTCCTATTGTTCAGAGGTTCCAATAATCCCCCTCCTCGGGTTCAACTAATTTGCTAGAGCAGCTCACAGAACTCAGAGAAATATTTTACTTACAAAATTGCTGGTTTATTATAAAAGGATATAACTCAGAAACAGTCCAATGGAAGATATGCATAGGGCAAGGTGTGGGGAAGAGACAAGCAGCTTCCATGCCGTCTCCAAGGGTGCCAGTCTCCCTGAATCTCCACGTGTTCACCAACCTGGTAGCTCCCCAAATCCCGTCTTTCTGGGTTTTCATGGAGGCTTTATTACATACACATGGTTGATTAAATCATTGTTCGTTGGTGACTGAACTCAATCTCCAGCCCTCTCCCTTCCCTGGCCTGGGGGTTGGGACTGAAAGTTCCAACCCTCTAATCACTACCATCCTTTGGTTACTAGGGACTTTCCAAAAGTCACCTCATTAATGTAACAAAAAACACTTTATTGCTTTCATTACTTAGGAAATTCCAAGGGTTCTAGGTGCTCTCTGCCAGGAACAGTGGGTGGAAACCAAATACATATTTCTTATTATATTAATAAATTACAATCTCACAGGTACCCTTTCCTTTACTTCACAGACTATTTGGACTTGTGCAACACATCTAATGTGCTGTGAGAACCTGTGGAAAGCCTGGAACAGAATGTCCTTTCCAAGATCACTTCTCTGTGCTAAGGGATTGTAAGGCCAAATGCAGAGAATTACCTAAGGAAAGCTGGGAAGTCAGGACCAGGAATTCTTACTGGAACAGCATTTATCGCTCAGGGTCTGACTCTAATTCCACCCATGCCGTTGCTCCGCTATGTCTAGAGTTGGGTACGCAGTCAATCTATCAGGAATACTTGGTAGGTCCTAATGCATAGATAGAAAATCATTATCATTGTTAAGAAACAAAATTCAACTAAGTAAATTTTAAAGATTTTATTGACTTTATTCAATGAGTCATAAATGAAGCAGCATCCAATCTAGCAGGTAGAAAAGAACTCCATGGAGCTGTACAAAAAGAAAGACTTTTATAGGCAGAAGGGAGAAGATACAAGGAAGTTACACTAGGCAAAAAAGCAGGTTGGTTATTGCAAGGTTACTTTCCTTTAGGGGATGGCAAGGGTCTACCAGGCAGGTGACCTAACTAGTGCTGATCAGGCAATTCCTGACTGACTGGTTTAAGATTCTATTTCTGGGAGAGCTGAAGCTTTAATTAAATTAAATTTTGGTTTGGTGACATGGAGCTTAACATAAGTGACTCCATTCTGGGCCTGTTGTCTTGTTTTTAACATCATTGTGTGGGATATAATGGATGTTGTGGTATACCAATCAGATCCTTCTTTCAGGACCAACACTCTCATTCTCCCAGATTCTGGGAACTTTCAGCTGAGCTCCGATCCAAGAATTGGCAACAGCCAAAGACAGCTGCACCCACCAAGGTCACCCTTCCTACCCTGTGGCAGGATGTTTGACTCGGGGAGGATGGGTGTGGTTTATGAAGGTCCAACACCCCTGCCTCAGGGCATGACAACTCTGGAGGACAAAATGATGGTCCAGAACTCTTCTTAAGATTGATTGAGGCCTTTGTTGTAATTCCATGACAGTTCAGTTTCTCCCTAGGTCCAACCTTTTTCTCCCGTCACCTCCTAAGAACACTCTCTCAGTAAACCTCCTGCACCCAGTTCTAAGAATTTCAGAGTCTGCTTCCTAGAGAACCTGACCTGCCATATAGTACCAGAAGGGGCCCAAAAAAACAGACTTCAGCCAGCTGGCAATGATGACTCCATCGCTGGTGGGAGATGAAGCATTAATAGCCCTTGGTATGTATTTGCAGTACGATTATTAAAACTTTTACCAGTGGCAAACTAGGATGGCATACCGGTGGAAGGAAATTGTTCTAGCAAACAGCATTGGAGAGTGTTGTGGTAAATGGTAATTGTAAGGACTGTGAAACTGAATGACTATTGCTAAAGCCATCCATGCATTAAAGAATGTCAATGGGGCTTCCCTGGTGGCGCAGTGGTTGGGAGTCCGCCTGCCGATGCAGGGGACATGGGTTCGTGCCCCGATCCGGGAAGATCCCACATGCCGCGCAGCGGCTGGGCCCGTGACCCATGGCCGCTGGGCCTGCATGTCCGGAGCCTGTGCTCCGCAATGGGAGAGGCCACATCAGTGAGAGGCCCGCGTACCACAAAAAAAAAAAAAAAAAAAAAAAAAGAATGTCAATGAAGGCCACTAACCCTCAATATAAGCAAGGTATGAAAGCCAGAAGGGGGCCTCCTTGGCAGTATTTAAAGGGACTCTCATCTCCTGCAGCAGGCAGGCAGAAAAATCTGAGGATCAAGGCCAGGATTTAAGTATAAAAGTAGCAGATCTCCATGAAGGTTGATATTTGACCTTGACAGTTCACCTACACTAAGATTGTGGCCCTGTTTGGGAAGGAGTGGGACCCTAAGAGTTATGATGAGGAATCTAAATCTTCATATTCTGCTAGACTCTCTGGGCCAAGAAAAAAGGCCCATTCCTTCTTGTTAAAGCCTAGTTCTTCCTCCTTACTTGAAGATGAGACAGAAGCTTCTACCTTGCAAAGCCATGTGCACCCACCCCCATAATCTACCACACCTCCCTTTGTAATCACCAGAAGAATAACTTAGGGTCAAGTCACAGCATAAGCCAGCTGAGGGAGCGCAGGAGTTGCAAAGCAAGAAAAGGGGTTATACACCTAAGGAGCTGAAAGATGTAACCAAATTTTACTGTCAAGAGCCAGCAGAATACAAATAGACTGGACTCTTGGAGGCGCTGGATTAAAGGGGATGGAATATAAAGTTGGAAAAAGGATAGTTTATAGATCTTGGAGCACTAACCCTTGATGCAGGATTTAAGATCATGGCAAGAACTTTGGGAAACATGCCAACATTTTGGGGGCAAATGAAGGAGGAAGGAATTGAAGGGCTAGGAAAGTGGGCATATTGCACTGGCTACATTACACATTGGCAGAAAACCTGTTAGCTTATTATGTTCTGTGAGAGAGTTCAGAGGACATTCCATTTACCAAAGAACATGGGATGTGCAGGGGACACTGGCATTGTTAAGAATCTCGGTGGTGGTTAACCTCTGTAGAATAGGACTGATTTGGGAGGTTGCTCTTGCAAAATTGGCTCTCAAATAGCACAGTGCTTGTAGACTTCTGAAAAAATAGAGGCCAGGTGGTAGCACTTAGCCATCAAAAGCAAAGTGAGCTCAATTATTGTAAAGAGTAGCAAGGTTGGGGAGCGGGGAGTGGCATGACTCGCGGAGTGCTGTGGAGATAGTTAATGGAACACAGCATCTCCAGGGTCAAGACTGAGCGGGCAACAAGGTTATTTCTCAATCTGTGTAACAAAAAGAAACAAAGGCTAAGGGCTACTGCTACTATAAAATGTCACAATCTCTTACTAAGTTTCTGGACCTGATTCAGTTTTCAACCCAAAGACCTCTGACTGAAAGCAAGGCTGGGTTTCATGAGTGAAGGACACTGCAAGATCAAAGGCTATCATAATGATTCTCCCAGTCCTTCTCCAGAGGGATCTACAGCCATCTACTTAGGGAACCATGTACTGAGGAAAGGGCAATATTCAAACACTCAAGAACTGTGTGTTGACATTGGTCCCTGGCTCACAGTAGGTCAGCTAAGTGTATGGACCTAACCAGTAGCTATTTCTCCAGTCTCTGAGTGTATAATTAGAATACGAGGTTGACAGAATCTCTATATTGGTTCCTTGACCTGTGAGTTAAGAATTTTCATAATGGGAAAGGCCAAGTGGAAGCCTCTGATACTGTCCCTCCCACCATGGACAAGATATTAAATCAAAACCAACATTGCATCCTTTGGGAATAGATTAGTGTCAGTTCTGAAGACCTAAAGGATGCAGAGTTGGCAATTACTGCCCCATCCACATTTAATTCACCAGTCTGGCACCTACAGAAGCCAGATGGACCCTGTGATATGACAGTGGACTACCACAAGCTCAATCACGTAGTAGCCCCAGTTGTAGCTGTTGTACCAAAAATGGTTTCTTTGCTAGAGCAGATTAGCCTGGTAGCTAATACACTGTATGCAATCATTGATCTGCATATGGGATAAACAACGGTACAGACATATGATCTTGCCCCAGGGCCATGTTAACTCTCTCCCTCTCATAATATAGTGACCTGACTGGGCATTCCAAAACACCATATATTTCTTCACTTTACTGATGACATCATGTTAATCAGATCAGATAAGCAAGAAGTGCCAAGTTCATGTGCCTTGGTAAGACACATGAACTCCAGAAGGTGGGAGATACCTCTAAAGAAGAGTCAGCGACCTACCATAGTAATGAAATCCTCCAGGTTCCCCTTCAAGGTAAAGAACAAAGGATCATAAATAGCCCCTTCTACCCCTACGGAGGAAGTACACTGGCTGGTAGGCCTCTCAGATTTTGGGTGTAGCCTCTTACACATTTGGTAATAATACTCTAACCAAATGTTTATTACTGTGTTCAAAACTTAATTATTTATAAATTATTTATTCATATAAACGATAATTATTTTATTCATTGTTTTGTGGGGCAGCTGGGTGGCTCTGACTTGGGTCTCTCAGGTATTGCAGTCAAACAGTGTTTGAAGTTAGAATAATGGGGGGTGGGGGAAGGAGTGGAGACCAGTGAGAAAGAAGAAAGCTGGAATAGCTGAGAGCTGGCAATACATTTCCCCCCACTGCCCCCCCACCTTGTCTCAGGATCTTTCCAGAGAGTCTCTCTATATGGACCAGGTTGGGCTTCCTCACAGCATGGTGCCTGGGGTCCAAAAGCATTCTCAAAAAACCAAATAGAAGTTGCATAATCTTTTCTAAACCAGTCTCAAGAATCATGCAGCATTACTTCTGCTACTCTTCTTTGGTTGGAGCTGTCAAAAGTTCCCACTCATATTCAAGAGCAGGGGACATAGACGCCACCTCTTAATGGAAGGAGTGTCAAAGGATTTGGGGGCATGTTTTTAAAATGCCATAGTGTGATAAATTGACATTAGCACCAATTTTAGAAAAGTCTGTGCACCTGTGTTGACTCCACCACTTTCTACTTGCCTGCCTATGAAATATAATACGATCCATCCTCTCAGGAAAGGACTTTTGCTTTCTCCTTTTGCTGCTCAACAGCAACATGGAAGATAACAATGCTTTGTAGTCAAACTCCTTTGGACGCAAGGAACAAAGACTCACTCATGCTACTAAAGGTTGCCGGGAGAAACCAAACCAAGAGCAGGGACAGCAGCTGCCCCAGGAGCTGGAGGTGAATCCTCGTCACCTTAGCGGCAGGAGGTCTTGGAGTCCCACCCTACTGCTCTTGCATTTATCTCATTTGGCTATTCTCTACCTTTCAGTTTCTCCCTTCTATTCCTTTCTCACCTTCTGCTATCTCTGTGTCCTTTCTTTCCTTCTCACTTCTGCTGACCCATCGTTTTTGCTCGCTTAGACCCCAAATTAGCATCATGGCCTCTCCAGCTTCTCTCTACATCAAGGCTTCTCTCTACATCAGCTCTCACCACTGTCTTAATCTTCAGGAATTTCCTAGTTCAAATTCCCAGGAAAGGAATAATTTGCTGGTGTCAAAGTGGCTTGTCTGTGTTTGGGTAACATCATTTTCTTATTTACTTACCAACAACTTGTATAAAGAAAGCTCAGCTCTTAGCAATTCAAGCTGGAAGGAAAAGGCAACCATGATTGGCATGGCTGTACATTCATCAGCAGAGTCCAATGTAGATGTCAACCTGCAAAGAATTGTGGATCAATTAAAATAAGAAAAGTAAAAGGTACTGTAAAATATAAAGTTATCCAAGAAGATGTGATATTATATTTTTAAACATACATTCAAATGGATCCACAGATTCACTTTTTAAGTGTCAATGTATCAAGTTAACATCCTTGCTAATTAATCCATCGAATTGATATATGCAGATCAATGTTTTGTTTCCATGAACGATTATTGTTACTGTTCTTCCTTGACATCCAGCTACATGCTAGCTACATCAGGACCTCCAAGAGTTGAGCCTGACTCTCAAATTTCAAGAAATTAGATGTTCAAATGAATGCCTTGCTGATTAATATACAGAATTTAGCATTATATTTTTTGGATTCTCTTTAAAAAGGGGGAAACTCAGAAAGCATACTTTGTTCAATAATAAAGGCTTGAAAATGCATCTGTTTCTAACTGCATGTGGTACCTACTCAAACCTGTACTGGAAAATTACACAGTAAATGTTTCATAGGCTTTTCTTTTTCACTCATTTTCAGTCTCTCACAGTCTCTCACTTCTTAATCAATTCCTTTTTTCTCAACACAGACTGCATTGCCATCGAGCTATCAACTAATAATTTTTTAAGAACTCAGAATGGAAAGAAAACCTAACCAAACAAATAAACAAGCGTAAAGCTTCAGGAACCTTTGTGCCTGAACCATTATGCTAAGGCATCCATCCCTCTGCACATGGTGAGTTGAATTCAGATAGGCTCCTGATATGGTGATTGCAATTTTCTAATTTAAGAATTTTCTAAAATCTGAAATGAATTTCCTTTTTCTTGTCTTCAGGAAAGCCTGAAAATACCAAATCCAATAATGAGAGAGGTTTAATTTCCTTTTTGGTCTATGACACAACATAACAATTATCTGTGGGTGATTAAAGAAAATGCAGAAAGTAGGATGCGCTTAGTTCATACCAGATAAAGCCCCCGTGAAATGATGCCATCGTTGGCGTCATCTGCTGACATTCATGCATGATTCAGCACCTCTAGACAACAATTTGGAGGAAATCTGCTTCTCCATTCCAAGCCAGACTCTGCCTTTTTGCTAGAAAATGAAAGGATGAAAATTCCCAGCTTTTAAGGTTGGCTACCTCCTGTGACATCCAGCAACCAGAAGCAATCCAGAGACTCTGGTGTTCCTCTGCACTGTTCAGTGCATGGTAGACATGAGGCATCCAGGTGATTGACGGATTTCTCACTTGTCCTCTGGCTGCTTTTGCATCTGTTGACATAGCCTCGGTGTTTATATGCGTGATTAGGCCGAGACTTCCTGCGTCAACCACCCACAGATTGTATCAAAAATAATCAATCTTATTTGACTGCCTTAACATTTTGGCTATTTTAGTTGTTAAGGCAACCAGATCTGATGAAGTATTCACTCATCAATTTGATGTTCAGCAATCGTCTGTCATGGTTCTGAAGTTGGAGGGAAAAAAATAATAAACATCAACTGTCAAAACAGTCAATCCAATCATGAATTTCTCCCTGACACCAGAGACCATTGTTTCTCCTTTCCATTTCCCCTCCTTTGCCTCCGCCTCCTCTCCTGAGATCTGTCCCTCCCACAGGTTCTTTCCTCCAGCGATGCTGAACAGCAGAGAAGGGAGATACTCCAGGTTCACAAAGGCTTACATTTGCCTAAAAGGTTTCCCTTTACTTTGTTTTGATGTTTGATAATTTTTTGCTAAATAATCCTAAAAGGTCCTGAAAGGATGGATACATTGAATGTATGGAGAAAGTTATTCTGAATGGAGAATTTAAGCAGAAATGTCCTTTGCTTTCTCTTTCAAGATGAATTTCCATTTTCGGGGAGCACAGCTCCAATGCCAGCGACAGGCACCTGGCTTGCACAATCCCTTCCTTTCCCTTGAGCCTGTTCCAGCCACCTTGGAACAGAAGAGCTCTGAGTCTGGCCCTGGTGTGGGATGTGGCTGACTCTCCAAGTTGGAAAATGTGTTAGTAATTACTTTTTACTGCTGTCTCCATTTGAATTTCCAGACTTCTCCCCCTTCTCCCAGCCTGCGTTTCTCCACCCAGCTTCCTACCTCATTGACTGCTAATTTAACCCTGGCTCCCTTCCTCCAGAAACATTTGACCTTGTGCAAGAACTTGGCATCAATTTCTCTCCTCCTGCTTCCCCAGAAAGGAAGCGCCGGACTAGGGTAATTAGCATCAGCAGGCATCCCTGTCAGACTGCCTGCCTGTTGTCCACTGGGCTCCGCCAGATACAACAGCAGCCCCCTTTTTCCAGGCAAAAGGGCAGTGGCCACTAGTTGCCATTTGCCAGGAGACCTTTTCCAACATTTTGCTTCAAGATGGTGTTACCAGGGATGTGGACTAAGCCCAATTAGCTTGTTTAGTGAATTAACCTACAGGGGAAAAAATGTATCAATAGAAGCACTGAAACTTCCTTAGCTCACATATCCCTGCTTTAGATTTGAAAGAATTCTATTGCTTTTTCTTATCAAGAAAGGTTATTCTATGTTGACTGATAATCTGGAAAGGGTTATAAAGAAACTAAGAGTTGTTTTACCTGCTTAAGAGAACAAACTTTGCAATCACTTAAGAAATGCCCATTTCTTCCTTCTGTGGATGAGCTGATTACATACCACTTTTATCTCCCCGTTAATTAAGTCCCCAAGGACAATTACAGGGTATAGTTTCATAACTGAAATAAGAGTATATATGTACTTGAAAATAATGCTACTTCAGTTTTTTAGAAATAGTCCCTAATTCCGTATTTTCACTAATTCAGTCCCACCTTCCCTTATTACACTGAATGAGTGGGTTTCATGTTACATGTTTGTGAATGTACGTTCTTGAAGTTTATAGAATAGAACTATCTTTGTAAAATGCCTTGTGTTATAGGGATTCAGTATAGAGCTAGAAGTTGGTTGAGTAGAGATGGGGATAGAAATTACAAATAGGGCCATGGACTCTACTCATTACTATACACATTCTATATCACCCAGACTATGAAGTTCAAAATACATAGTGCAGGGCTTCCCTGGTGGCGCAGTGGTTGAGAGTCCGCCTGCCGATGCAGGGGACACGGGTTCGTGCCCCGGTCCAGGAAGATCCCACGTGCCACGGAGCGGCTGGGCCCGTGAGCCATGGCTGCTGAGCCTGCGCATCCGGAGCCTGTGCTCCGCAACGGGAGAGGCCACAACAGTGAGAGGCCCGCGTACCGGAAAAAAAAAAAAAAAACATAGTAAAAATATACATATACATACATATGTATGTATACATATAACATACATATGTACAAAGTATATAGTACAAAATTGTGGATAAGACATCCTATTCTTCTATTTATTGGGCAGGAGGAAGTAGCAACTCTATGGGTCCCAAGTGACGAGGCCTCTATGTATAATATTAGGGGACGCACATCCAGAGACGGGGTTCCTCCATGTTGTTTCCACTTCTCAGATAAAGGAAAACTGAGACTAGTTCCTTAATTAAGCACAAGTTTTCAGTAATGAAGTACACTACCTACACCCAAAAAGAGCATGTGAGAGCAAGAACGCATGCTCCAGAGCTAAAGCCCTGGCTGTAGCTGTGGGACTCTCAAAGTATGGTTTTTAATAAGGTAAAAACTTGACTCTCATGCAAACATACAAAGAACACATGTCAAAATTCATTTAATCTATGAATGAGGGAAGCATTAGGATTATAATACTGGTTCAAGAATTGGAGAGACTGAATATATATCTATAGAGAGAGAGAGAGAGAGAAAGAAAGGAAGGGAGGAAGGAAGGAAGGAAGGGAGGGAGGGAGGGAGGGAAGGAGGGAGAGAGAAAGAAAGAAAGAAAGAAAGAAGAAAGAAAGAAAGAAAGAAAGAAAGAAAGAAAGAAAGAAAGAAAGAAAGAAAGAAAGAAAGAAAGAAGAAAGAAAGATCTCTCTAGAATTATATTTTCTACTAGACAAAAATCTACAAGTTGGGACTTCCCTGGTGGTCCAGTGGTTAAGACTCCAGGCTCCCAATCCAGGGGGCTCAGGTTCCATCACCGGTCAGGTAACTAGATCCTGCATGCCACAACTAAAAGAGCTCTCATGCCACAACTAAGACCAGGTGCAGCCAAATAAATAAATAAATGAATAAGTAAATAAAATAAAAATCTACAAATTAACCTATAATTTCACAGAGTTTAGTACTAATCAATACTAAATAGTAAGTCAAACAAAGGTACATTCTGTTAGAGAATTAATCTGTGGTCTCTTATTAGATAAAGCTCCACATAGGGTTCTTTTTGCCTTATTTTCATGTTTGGAATAATTTTTCTTAACAGGATTTAGGGCAAATTACCTCAAATCTCTCTGAACCTCAATGCCTTTATTTGAAAAGTGGGAACAACAATATCTACCTTATGGGGTTGTTGCAGGATTTAAATAAAATTATGTATCTAAAGCATTTCCCACAACATGTCAATAAACGGTAATTCCCTTTTCTCCATGTATTCCTTTTATTCCATATTATCTGACATTTTGCCAACCAGATCTCTTTTGATTGGCACTTCTACATGTTACCAAAATAATGGTAATTCATGGTTATAATGATGATCCTAAGACTCTTCACAGCCTTCTGTATCATTATAGATAAAATTATGTGCTTAGTATATTATTAATGTTAAGTGTAATTTATTATGCTTCACTTTTTAAAGTCATTATCCATGGAACTTGACTCAGTTAAAACAAAATATCCAGTTAACCAAAACCATATTTTCCAGATTATTAAGCATAAAAGAAAATTCTACCAAGTGTTTTTACTTGGAACAATAATTTGAATCCACAGGTAGATTTGAACAAACACACTCTAAATTTTCTTCCAGCTCTAAGATTTTATAGTAAGTAGAAAAGGATACCTAAGGAAAAAATAATATGCAGAAAGGAGAAAGTTTATGTATTTTAGTCCTCAGAAAAAAAGAATACAATTGTATACTAAAAATAATGACTTAATGACTGTGGGGTAGCATTTTTATTTCTTTAAAAATATGAAATTATAGGCAATTTCAAATATATAGAAAATAACAAAACTCTCGGGTACCCAGCTTAATATTTAACATATCTTAATATTTATCTGTGTCTCCTTGAGATTGAAAAAGAAATAAGATACAGCTAAATTTCTCTTCTCATCCTGCACTCTCTCCCTTTCTCCACCTCCCACCCGACAAAGGTAATCATTATCCTGACGTTGATCCATATCCTTATGGCAATGTTATATACCCAAAACACTATATATCATTATTTTGTGAGATCTGTAGACTTTACTCAAATGATATCGTATGCTATACGTTTTTCAACATCTTTTGTTCACTCACATTAGGTTTTTTAACTTTATCTGTGTAGATATATCTAGACCTACCTTACTTTGTATTCCAAAATGTAATTATTCTGCAATTTGTTGA
The DNA here is from genome assembly GCF_937001465.1 of Orcinus orca. Lineage (NCBI taxonomy): Eukaryota > Metazoa > Chordata > Mammalia > Artiodactyla > Delphinidae > Orcinus > Orcinus orca. The sequence continues at coordinate 94,547,245 of NC_064563.1, forward strand.
ACTGTTTCTTTTTTTTTTTCTTTTTTTAAATTTATTTGTCATTTTTATTTTTTGGCTGCATTGGGTCTTTTGCTTGTTGCAGCGAGCCAGGGCTACTCTTCACTTCAGTGCACAGACTTCTCACTACGGTGGCTTCTTTTGTTGCAGAGCACGGGCTCTAGAGCACGCAGCCTTCAGTAGTTGCAGCACGCAGGCTCAGTAGTTGGGGCTCGTGGGCTCTAGAGCACAGGCTTGGTAGTTGTGGCTCACGGGCTTAGTTGCTCTTCAGCATGTGGGATCTTCCAGGACCAGGGCTCGAACCCATTTCCCCTGCATTGGCAGGAGGATTCTTAACCACCGCACCATCATGGAAGTCCATCATGTTGAGTTTTAAGTGTGATCTGTGTGTATGTGTGTGTGTGTGTGTGTGTGTAACCCTTTAATGGTTATATGCATTAAAAATATTTCCTCCTAGTATTGGTTTGTACTTTTAATTAATTTATGTAATATTATATATTCTTTTCACTTGAATGTGGTCCATTTTCCTCTCTTGAGTGGTAGTGTATACAGCAGTGGCCCTAGAGTGGATCCATATTACCTGGGATCAACTCATACCTCTGCCACTTACCACACAGGTTAGGGAAGTGAACAGTCTCTCCAGGCTTCAGTCTTTTATGACGATCATAGTAATGATGGCCTCCTAGGGTTTTCATGAGGATTACATAAGTTAGCATATATAATTTACTCAGAATCTATGTGCACATAGAATAGCTCAATAAATATTGGCTTATTGTTATTTTACTTTTATGGTTTGTGATTTTGTGTCTCATTTAAGAAATATTTATCTGCCCCGATATAAAAAAAATATTATCTTAAATTTTCCATTAAAAGTTTTTAAATGTTGCTTCTACATTGATCCATCTGGAATTTGTTTTTTAAGTGTGGTATGGGTAGGAAGTCTCTTTTTTCTCACATTGATAACCATTTTGTAGCAATATTTATGGATAGCTAATCTTTTTCTCATAACATTACCTCTATCAATGTATCTATCATACATTACCTCTATCATTACCTCTATCATAACATTACCTCTATCATACGGTCTGACAATGGGTTCTTGATTTGTTCCAATGGTCTATTTGTCAATGCTATGCTGCTTTAATTACTATAGTTTTATAAAGTACCTGCAGATACATTAGTATGGGTCTTCCCTCCTTATTCTTCTTCAAAATTTCCTGTCTCTTCCTGGCCTTTTGCTCTTCCACATGAATTTTAGGATCAGGTTGTCAAGTTCTATGAAAAATCCCACTAGTTCACTTCGGTTTTGGGAAAGAGTCAATTACAAGGCTAGATTTTATCCTAAGAAAGTTCCTTTGTACTACATGTCAGCAGTATGTTATGTGAAAAGAATCCTGGATTAAGATTTGGTTTAGAATATCTAACTAAATGAGCTCCTTGGGACAAGTCCATTCATAACTCTAGGCTTCAGTTTCCTCATCCGTAGAAGAGTCTGGACCATGATCATACAATAGCATACCTAGAACAATACTACTCAAAAAGTACTCCCTACAAGAGCTGCGTTAGCATCCCCTGGCAAAAGTATAGCAAATTAGATTCAGAATCTGAGGACAGTGCCCAGGAATCTATGTTTAACAAGCTCCTCAGGTGATTCATACATATGGCATGAATGTTAATTTTATGGCTAGGCCATGGTATCCAGATATTTGGTCACACAATATTCTAGATGTTTCTTCAGAGAAACTTTTTAAAATGAGATTAACATTTAAATCAGTGAACTTTGAATAAAGCAGGTTACCCGCCACACTGTGGGTGAGCCTCACCCAATCAGTTGAAGACCTTTCTAGAAAATAGACTGACCTTCCCCTGGGAAGAGAGAATTCTAACAACAGACCATGTTTGGACTCAAACTGAAACTCTTCCCTTGGTCTCAAATCTGCTGGTCTACTCTTCAGATTTTGGACCTGCCAAGCCTCTATAATCACATGAACCAATTCCTTAAAAAATATATACACACATATATATATATGTGTGTGTGTGTGTGTGTTATATTTACATATTTTATATATATCTTCCTCTTACTGGTGTGTTTCTCTGGAAAACCCAGACTAATACACACAGTAAAGTTTGAGAGGCTTATCCTCCAATGCACCTGGCATAACTCCACCTTTCATGTATGACCTGTCCAGATTCATTCATCTGTGGAAGAACTATGGCTAGAATCTAGGTCACAGGACACCCAGTTTGATGTGTTTTCTGCTGTGCTCTGCTAGTTAGGGAAAATACCCTGTAACGAAAATAAACTGTTTATGTTGAGTGGGTGAGTTAAAGAGAGCAGACATTTTATTTCTACAATGAATTAATTTGAGTTCCATTTAAATAAGAAGCCCACCTGGTGATTCATTTATAAATTTCTATATGCTTGACAGAAAAAGCAGCAGCAGGGGACTGAAATATTAGAGCTAAACGTCCATTTAAAGGTGAATCACTAATTAAAAAAGTATCTCTGAAATGAAAATGTGAGACAATATAAGCTTCTTTTAGCAAAATATTTTATTTCCCTACAGGATGTGTGTGTGTCAATGGAGCCATAGAGGAAGTGTAGATGTAAGCCCTTGTATGTTGATTCACTTGGGCCTAGACAGCATTTAGTGGGAGAAATTACCCACTCAGGCCCCAGGGATGTGAGCGACCCCATATCCCAATAAGGGAGAATGAGTAAATGCAGCTCCAGACTTCATCCACTTCCTAGGAACACACCCAGATGTGGGGAGAACAGCTGACACAAAAGGATCTAGGCTTAGATCATTAGATCATAGGAAGAATGTCCACAGTGTAAGCATTTTGACGCAGTGGAATGTACTCTGTGGGAGCTGGATCTAAACTCCTACCCAGCAAGCCAATGACTTTATGGTCCCCACCAGGCCTCACACTTTGTTTCTAAATATATGAACTGATCACTATCAGAGAGATTTTGCTGACTTGTACTCCGTGGTGTATTAGGCCTTAGCGAGTAATCCGTCGATTTAGAAAAAGGGAAATAAAAAAGAGCATCTTCCGATCAGGCAGATGTGTTTCCTCACCTTTGCGTGTTTCGCGCTTCACACAAAACACGCAAAACCATGACTACTTATAACAATTGGGAGAGTTTGCAGAGAGTGGAAGCTAATCCTCTCATGTGGAATATAAGCTTGGACACACGGACATTTATAAACCCTTTATCCTGACTGAAAAGTCTTTGGTGTTTTCAAATGGCTCTGGGTTGTCTGAGGCTGACTCGGGGCCTTGTTAGAAATTTAGCATCTCCTCGGGCACCACGCTCTTGCCAGGGTAGGGAGCCTGCACTGAGTCAGTTGGGGAGGCGTCAGGAACACTGCTTGAATATTTATAAGTGAAAATATATTAATAGAGCTTAGAGAACCTCTATCCCCAAACCTCCAAGAGACAAAAGAAATGTCCAAGGGAGATCGCTGACTAGAATTTTTTAAGCTATTGATATTTTAAAATCTTTTTTAAATGACACTTCTCCTCCCAGCAACTGAATGGGGAGTTTCAAATACACACTGCCCATTCCCTGCCTTTATCACTTGTCCTCTTGGGGACCCTGTTGGGAAACTTTCTTTTGAGTGTGTGGGACCTGACTCTCCAAAGAGAAAGCGACAAAGCCGGTGTGTTTCACAAAGGCACATGCTCTCGTGAAAATAGATGTCCCTTCTCCCAGAAAGCCTCCCATAAAAGCATTTTCATTCTCTAACTAAAATGTAGTGCAGCCTTTATTCCACAAAGCCAATTTGTTTATGTTTCCAAGTTCAATCACAATCTATTTGTAAAACCTATTTAGAATCAGAGTCACATAGCCAGAAATGATCATGCTCTAATTTCCTTATTAGAGAGATTCTTGTTGCAGCTGGCAGCCTGATTTGACTGCTCCCAGGGTTTGCAGCGACGTGTTCTTACCCTCGTTTCCCAATTTTGTTCTTCATGCCTTTTGTTCCCCCACCTCCAACATACAAATATCAAGCCAGAAGGAACAATTCCCGACATTGTTGCTTAAATGGAGGTGAAATAAAAGACTGCCACCTTTTCACCTGTCAAGAAATTAACAAAATTGGGTTACTCACAATATCTGCAGGAGAGAAAGGAAGGAAATGTTCACAAAACACACTATGAAAAGAAGGATGCTTTAGGATTCAGGTAAAATGTCGATTATTTCAAAGGACTTGGGGGGAATGATGTTTTCTGGATAATTGAATCAGAATTAAACAGAACGCCAATGCAACATTCAAGAAAACTTTCTTCACCTACTCTTTCTTACAATTTTTTCTTTATAAAATAGGTGAGTTGATCTTTATGACATAACAAGATGTCTTTTCAAGGTAATTTAACAGTTCTCCAACAATGCAGGGTCTTGAAGTGTCTCTGTGTCTGCATCAGTTAGTGAAACCTTACTCATCCTTTAAGGTCTGGTTCAAACATTATTTTGTAAAGCTTTCACCAACTTCTCACTATTTTCCTGATGTAACATAGTCATTTGTTTTACACAGTATTATAGACTCCACTAGTTCAGTCAGAGGATGCTATGAAAACTGCAAAGATGTTCTCATTTTGCTTATAATGATGGTTAAAGTAATATCATAAGGTTCACCCTGTAATAGATTAAAATGGCTCAGAGACCTTGCCTGTTATGTCTCTCAAATTAAACTGGACTGAGAACATTGTCTACTAATAAGTAAGTGTCAAATAAATATGTAACACTTGTCACTCAGCACTAAGCTTGTTTTCCAAAAGAGTCTAGGGTACAGAGGATCAGGCAAAATGACATATTCCAGATCTTAAAAATGGAGGTTTACTTTGAATTGGGTGATTTGACGCCACTTGAGGTCATATATTAGTTTGCCTGAACAGCCAACCTAATGCAACCTCTTCACTCATGTTTCCAAATCTCTTTGGGATTCCTCCATCTTCACCCAGACTTTCTCTTTTTCTTTCATCCACTATTGAAATACCACCTGTTCAATAAACACCTTAAGACACACGCTACTTATTGCCCACCTAATATTCATTCATTCTTACCTTTTTTCCTTAATAACTGAACCTTGAATTTATCCAAGGTGTATGTGTCCAATTTTCCAGATTCCCAGAAATCAGGAAACCCTAGATGACCAAGTTCTGACCAAGGAGATGAAAAAGGACTTCACTGGGTGCGACGCACAGGAACTTTTCTTAGAGACAATTTCAGCTGGCGTGCTCTTGGGCCCTTTAAACTTTATCTTACCTTTTCCCCCCTTCTTGCCTGTCACCTACACTTACTGTCTGGAAGTACAACAGCCATTTTACAATGTTAAGGATGATGAAACCGTAGGATTAAAGGAATCTGGACTCTTGATGACATTGCTGATTCACACTAATCTTGGACTGCCTAACTCTGATCTTCCGTGTCATGAGAACAGTAAGCTCTTTTCCTGTCTAAGCTATCTTTTGTTGGGTTTCATTACTTGCAGCCAGAAACAGTCCCAACAGACACACCCTTCTTAACCCACTGAGAGGCCTAGAGTAAATTTGCCTGGGACTTTCCCTGTCCAAGCAGACAACTCCAACATTTCCTATTTCAGTCACCACTCTGCAACCTCCCCTACAGTAATGCTTGACAGGCGTTTCAGAGAAAATGGCAATCCACATCAATGAAACTCCCAGAGATTATCAAGCCCTCTTATTTTTAACTATTTTTAGGATTTCCAGATAAAATATTTTTATTTGCTAAATCTAACAGCTCTACCCTTTTGGGGTGGGGGGGAACTGTCTCAAATGTTTTGTATGTTTTCCAAATATCTTGAACATTTTGTAATTTTATTATTTTCTGCATGCTGTGATTACTACATTGTGCTTTCTATACAATGCTCTTTACTGATGTTTACCCATGTGTTTCCCCTATATTAAGTGGTTCCAATCTGCTGAGTTTTATATGTGTATCTGTATACACACACACACACACACACACACACATTTTTCTCCTCTTGTCAATTGGCACTGCTTTACTGTCAGAATGCCTGTCTATGGCATTTTGACCTCGCTTATCCAATTTACTCTTAAATCTGTTTTTAACGTGACTGTGTAAGAATTTGATCTAAAATAAAAATAGATAACTCTAAATAAGGATTTGCAGGACTAATCTATCAATAAAAATGATGAACTTTGTGATGTTTATTTTGACTACTCAGAGAAATGTTTCTGGCCTCTCGGTTCTTGATTATGTTTGGTTATAATACCAGTATATTCAAATGCTCCCTCGATAAGAGAGGTGCGGCTATGTAAGATTGGCTCTTTAAATATTTACCTGTTCTCAAAAAATTTCACAATTTGTATGGAAACACAAAAGACCCTGAATAGCCAAAGCAATCTTGAGAACGAAAGGAGGAACTGGAGGAATCAGGCTCCTTGACTTCAGACTATACTACAAAGCTACAGTCATCAAGACGGTATGGTACTGGCACAAAAACAGAAAGATAGATCAATGGAACAGGATAGAAAGCCCAGAGATAAACCCATGCACATATGGACACCTTATCTTTGATAAAGGTGGCAGGAATGTACAGTGGAGAAAGGGCAGCCTCTTCAATAAGTGGTGCTGGGAAAACTGGACAGGTACATGTAAAAGTATGAGATTAGATCACTCCCTAACACCATACACAAAAATAAGCTCAAAATGGATTAAAGACCTAAATGTAAGGCCAGAAACTATCAAACTCTTAGAGGAAAACATAGGCAGAACACTCTATGACATAAATCAAAGCAAGATCCTTTCTGACCCACCTCCTAGAGTAATGGAAATAAAAACAAAAATAAACAAATGGGACCTAATGAAACTTCAAAGCTTTTGCACAGCAAAGGAAACCATAAACAAGACCAAAAGACAACCCTCAGAATGGGAGAAAATATTTGCAAATGAAGCAACCGACAAAGGATTAATCTCCAAAATTTACAAGCAGCTCATGCAGCTCAATAACAAGAAAACAAACAACCCAATCCAAAAATGGGCAGAAGACCTAAATAGACATTTCTCCAAAGAAGATATACAGACTGCCAACAAACACATGAAAGAATGTTCAACATCATTAATCATTAGAGAAATGCAAATCAAAACTACAATGAGATATCATCTCACACCAGTCAGAATGGCCATCATCAAAAAATCTAGAAACAATACATGCTGGAGAGGGTGTGGAGAAAAGGGAACACTCTTGCACTGCTGGTGGGAATGTGAATTGGTTCAGCCACTATGGAGAACAGTATGGAGGTTCCTTAAAAAACTACAAATAGAACTACCATATGACCCAGCAATCCCACTACTGGGCATATACCCTGAGAAAACCAAAATTCAAAAAGAGTCATGTACCAAAATGTTCATTGCAGCTCTATTTACAATAGCCCAGAGATGGAAACAACCTAAGTGCCCGTCATCGGATGAATGGATAAAGAAGATGTGGCACATATATACAATGGAATATTACTCAGCCATAAAAAGAAACGAAATTGAGCTATTTGTAATGAGGTGGATAGACCTAGAGTCTGTCATACAGAGTGAAGTAAGTCAGAAAGAAAAAGACAAATACCGTATGCTAACACATATATATGGAATTTAAGAAAAAAATGTCATGAAGAACCTAGGGGTAAAGCAGGAATAAAGACGCAGACCTCTTAGAGAACGGACTTGAGGTTATGGGGAGGGGGAAGGGTGAGCTGTGACAGGGCGAGAGAGAGTCATGGGCATATACACACTAACAAACGCAGTAAGGTAGATAGCTAGTGGGAAGCAGCCGCATGGCACAGGGATATTGGCTCGGTGCTTTGTGACAGCCTGAAGGGGTGGGATGGGGAGGGTGGGAGGGAGGGAGACGCAACAGGGAAGACATATGGGAACATATGTTTATGTATGACTGATTCACTTTGTTATAAAGCAGAAACTAACACACCATTGTAAAGCAATTATACCCCAATAAAGATGTTAAAAAAAAAAAATTTACCTGTTCTCGTTGTGTGTATGCATGCATGCATGTGCATCCCTGCATGCACACTCGTGCATGCACACACATGCACACGTGTGCACACATTCAGTAGTTATTTGACAGTTTTTGTGCCCTGAAAGTCCATGCATCTGAACGTTGTCTGTGCTAGTGTTTAAGCTCTTAGATGACAGGAAATCATTTTATTGAATTCACTTGACATCCCAGCACCACTGGTCAGCTGGGATTAACCGTTGCTCCTGTTGATGTTACTATTCTATATATTCTTGCTACTTAAGCAAAGACCAGCAGCATAGGCGTAGACAGGGAGTTTATTCAAAATGCAGAACCAAAACCCCTCCCGGACCTACTGAATCAAAATCTACATCTTTAACAAGATTCTCAGGTGATTCCTATGCTCACTGATGTTTGAGAAGCATTGATCTAGAGCAACAGTTTTCCAACTTTAGTGTGCATCAGAATCACCTGGAGGGCGTATTAAAATACAGATTTCTGGGCCCAGCTTCCAGAATTTCAGACTCAGTGGGTCTGGGGCGGGGGCTGAGAATTTGCTTTCCTAACATGTTCTCAGATGGTGCTGATACTGCTGGTCTTTGGACCACAGTTTTGAGAACCACAGCTCTAAAGGAAACCGAGTGGCAGAATGGGCAAAAATTCAGTGGCTTAATAACCAGAAGGTCTGGATGTTAGCTTTTATTCCTCAACTGGCCGTGTGACTTTGAGAAGCTCTCTGTGCTCTCCACGGCTCTTTTTTCTCATTGGTAAATACGACGGTCTGAGGATCAGCTCAAGCACAGCACTTGTCTTCTCAGTTCTGTGTACACGTCTCCGCTCTGCACTGTCAGCTCCTTGAAAGCAGGAACCATATTTTAATTATCGTTTTATCCCCAATGAGACCATAGGAGTCTCTTGGTTGAATGAGTGAGTAAATGAGCAAATAAAGAGATGAATCCAAGATGTAAGATACTGGTTGTGAAAACATTTTTAAAACGAAAAGTAGTTTTATTACTGTCGTATATGGTACCTAGTTCTTTTAAATTGTTGATTAAACTACTAGAGCTTCAAGAACACAGAGGATTATAATAATAAGAACAACAACAGCAACAACTAATACTCATGGTGATAATATTGGATTAGATGCAAAAATAATCTAACTGGTGAAGAATACATATCCCAGATGTTGAATCCACTAGGCATGGAAACTGCAAGACTCGAGGAGGCGTGATCTGATGAGTCAAGGGAGATGAGGGCTGGAGCAATTAAGCCAGACTCAAGGCCAGCCAAAAATTCTAGCAAACTGGCAGCTAACTCCTGCTTTAAGGGTGGTACTGCCGCTTGGGTGAGTCAGAGGATTTCTGGGAAAAGGACTCTGCGGTTTCAAGCTTAGCAATTCAGCATTCTCTTTTGGGGCTTGGAGGGGTGAGAGGTGATGGGAGTGGAGAGCGAGCACGGTACAGGCTTGTCTGCATTCCAGCCCTCCCTGTGCACAGCCCCTCTAGGCTCCTTGCATGACCTCAAGGTGCAGTTCAAAGCTCCAAGCCAGGGCTAGGCTCTAACTCTCATTTTATAAGTCCTGTGACCTGGCTTAGAATCCTTCCGTTCCCAGTGGACCAGGTAAACAGGGTGTGACACTAGGAAAGTGTACAACTTCCTTGTTGCTTTAGAAACTGTTCAACTCTCCCCGTGGGCCACAGCCTTACCACGTCTGATGGCAATAAAACTAAGAAGCAAATGTTTCTGCCTGTGCCAAGAGAACGATGCTTGTAGAAAGGAAAATTGGATCAACAGCTCTATATGTAAGAAGCTGAACTGCTGGATGCGATCAGGGACCTAGAATATCATTTTATTAAGAGGGAGTAGATGCCCTTGGTACTTGAAAACTCAAATTTGTTTCCTCAAGAAGTTTTCATTTTCCTCTGCTATGTACATCTGTTTCTTACTTGCTTGCATTCATTTAAAAAAAAAAAAAAGAAAAAATGCAGCATACAACTAGGCTACAATGTAATGGGGTTTAATTAATGTTTGGGAAGTATTTTGAGTTTCTTTGATGAAAGATGTTGGCTGCCACTCAGCGTCTTACAGCACAATTTTCCTGCTGGTTGTTAAGGTTTTAAAGTGAAATAAAAATTCAATTGGATTTGAAACACTGCTGATGGGTGAGCTTTTATTTAATAAGTTAAAGAAAATAGCACATTACAATCACCTAAGCACGTGAGTTTCTCTGTAACATTGCTAAACTATAACCCAATATATCTCCAGAAGAAAAAAAAAAAGAAAAGAAAGGTAACAAAGCCCAGGAAAGTAGGTGTCAGCTTCCTACCAACAGATAATTGTAATGCCAATGTGGGTACCTGAAAGAAACACGAATAAAATGACCAGAGTCAGTACCTGGTGTTTCAGGCAATTTCTGTGGGAAAGTTGAGCATGGCTACTATTTGAGTCTGCATTTGAGCTCAGCAAGGAACAGAACATTTAAGTAGAGCCAAATGTGGGTATAGCAGATATAAACATCTATGTATTTATGTATGCAAATTAGTATAAACATTTGATAGGCTTCAAATTATTTTCAACGGCTTTTCCTTCTCTCTGATGACACCGAAATGTCACCGTCTTCAAGCACTAACACTTCTTCAAGTGTGGCTCAGCGACTTCCCCAGAGTATACTTACTCTTATTCGAAGCACAGTTCTAACACGTTTGGTTAGCTGGTTTCTGAAGCCATGGCATTATCAGAGGCAAGAAATTAGATAAGGGAGTAGGGCTGCTAAGAAGGATGCCCTGATATCACCAAATAGTGACCGAGACATGCTTGCCAGGTATTTCATCCAGCAGTCATTTTAGGCTGTACAATGTTCACCTGTATACACTATCTGCCCCGGTTAGTCAGGCGGCTGGGGAGCCATCTACAGTCAGCAATTCTTTGTCATCCACTCGCGTCCTGTGTGAGGCACTGTCCTATCATTCCAGGGAAATTCCTAGCTTTCTGGATCTGTGCCCTGTTAGTAAACCCACTGGGCAGGACACAGCCTGCTCGTCATAGCATGGGTGGTGCATGATCAAGGGCATTGGGAGTAACTGCTGAGCAGCCATTGTATAAGGATCTATTGCACGTGGCTCTGAGCCCTGCAGTTCAGGGCACTGATTTAATGTGTAGGTTCTGGGTTCAAATCCTCATTTCCTAGCCAACCGCTAGTTAAGGAACGCTGACCAGTTACTCGTTCTTCCTGAGTCTCAGTTTTCTCATCGGTAAAATGTGAAATATAATGGGACCTGACTCAAAGGGTTGTGAAGAGGATCACATGAGATAACATAAGGAAAGCACTTAGCACCTCTACAGAGACTGATATAGGAGACACTTAAGCTGGAAGAGATCTTGGCAGTCAACTTATCCTAACACCTCATTTTAAAAATAAGGAGGGCGGGCTTCCCTGGTGGCGCAGTGGTTGAGAGTCCGCCTGCCAATGCAGGGGACATGGGTTTGTGCCCCGGTCCGGGAAGATCCCACATGCCGCGGAGCGGCTGGGCCCGTGAGCCGTGACCGCTGAGCCTGCGCGTCTGGAGCCTGTGCTCCGCAACGGGAGAGGCCACAACAGTGAGAGGCCCACGTACCGCAAAAAAAATAAAAATAAGGAGGGCTTCCCGGGTGACACAGTGGTTAAGAATCCGCCTTCCAATGCAAGGGACACGGGTTCGAGCCCTGGTCCAGGAAGATCCCATATGCCGTGGAGCAACTAAGCCGTGCACCACAACTACTTAGTCTGCTCTCTAGAGCCTGCGAGCCACAACTACTGAGGCTGCATGCCACAACTACTGAAGCCCATGCTCCTAGAGCCTGTGCTCTGCAACAAGAGAAGCCCCTGCAGTGAGAAGCCCGCGCACTGCAACGAAGAGTAGCCCCCGCTCTCCACAACTAGAGACAGCCTGCAGGCAGCAACGAAGATGCAACGCAGCCAAAAATAAATAAATAATTTATTAAAAAAATAATAATAAGGAAAATGAGTTCCAAAGAGGTAAAGGTCAACAGCCAAATATTGGCAGAACAGGGAACCTGATGGAAGAAAAGAAAAACAATTGCATACCTAGTCTATACCAGGAACATCACATCTACTATCATTTTTGATCCTCAGAAAGTTCTATAAGGTATTGTTTTATCTGTTTCGCAGAAGAAGAAAGCTCAGAGAGGTTCAGTAAGTGGTCAAAGGCCACACAGACAGTGTGTGCTAGAACTGGGATGCAAACCCAGGTTTGCTCGACTCCAAAAGTCCATGTCCATTCCTCTTTACTCTGTCTCAACGTAGAAGGCAGGACTCGTACTTTTTTGGTAACCTACTTGACATTGGATATAAAAATGCTTAAAACCCATCAGAACACTCCTGAGCTATTATAAGACTGGGTGAGATTTAATTGTATCCTAGAGGTGCTCAATGGGACATTCACTTTTTAGCTGAAAATCCCAATATCAAAATGTTTCTTCCTAGCAAAGGCAGAGAAATATGGCTCTTTTCACAGCCTCAATGTGGCAGAGAATGCTAATAGAGGAGAGGAGCACAGGGCATGGGGGCATGGTTGGAGCAGACAGAGCCACAGTGCCATGTAAACAAACCCAGAGAGAGGTATTTCTTGGCAATTAGAGGCAGATATATTGCAGAAAGTACTGAGGGAGCCAATCTCCATAGAAATCAACAGACAAAGACTGTATTTAAAGGGAAAGATGAGAAATTACATTAGCAGAGATGGAGAAAGATCTCCAGGTAGTAGCAGGACCCCACAAGGAGCCAGCACCGTTCCCACACAGGCTGCCTGGGACGAAAACAGTGCAGGGGCTACAGCAAGGATCAGCAGAAGGTGAGAGCAGAGAAGTCCTGACCACATGTAAGCACCACTATTCCCTCAGTCACAGAAGGGACGGAAAATTTTCACTGGTCCATCAGGTATCTTTTGCAGGTATGGTTGCAATTGATCGCACGGGATTTGAAATCACACCGCTGGGTTTGAATCCCAACTTCACCACTTGCCAGCTGTATGACCTTGGACAAGTTATTTAACCTCTCTGTGGACCTCAGCATCCTCATTTATAAAGTGGGTCCAAAAACTGTACCCACATCATGAGGCTATTAGGAGGATTAAATAAGTAAGTTAGTACATAGATGACACTTGGAATAATTCCTGGCACATAGTGAGAGCTCAATAAATCTTAGCTGTTTTTTTTTTGTTTTTTGGGGTTTTTTTTTTGCGGTACGCGGGCCTCTCACTGCTCTGGCCTCTCCCGTTGCAGAGCACAGGCTCCGGACGCGCAGGCTCAGCGGCCATGGCTCACGGGCCCAGCCGCTCCGCGGTGTGTGGGATCTTCCCGGACCGGGGCACGAACCCGTGTCCCCTGCATCGGCAGGCGGACTCTCAACCACTGTGCCACAAGGGAAGCCCCTTAGCTGTTATTTTTATCTCATACTGTTTCCTAGAGGATGAGGTAGGATTCATGCCTGGCATATAGTAAGTAATCAATGTTCATTTTTATTTTATATTTGTTTATATTTTTCATTCACAAGCATAGTAAACATTTACTGTTGAATTCATAAAGTCTCAGGTTGACCCATTTGGTATAGTTATAGATAGATATCTGGCCTAGGTTGACCCTACCACCAAGATCCTAGTACACAGAGAAGGCAACTGGGCAAGTACCACTGTCCCCTGCTCCCCACCATGGAGAGGGATGTTCTAAAAGGAGGATTTCTGTCTGATGTCCACAATGTAATCCACTGATGGGAGATTCTGGTGTGGTTTCTTTTTCTGATGATGTTGGCAATTAAAGGGCACCAACCACAAAGCAGCTTTCAGCATTCTCTTCTGAGGAATCATCTGATTAAAAGCTGTCACAGGCCTTCCCTGGTGGCACAGTGGTTGAGAGTCCGCCTGCCGATGCAGGGCACACAGGTGCGTGCCCCGGTCCGGGAAGATCCCACGTGCTGCGGAGCGGCTGGGCCCGTGAGCCATGGCCGCTGAGCCTGCGCATCCGGAACCTGTGCTCCGCAGTGGGAGAGGCCACAATGGTGAGAGGCCCGCGTACAGCACAAAAAAAAAAAAAAAAAAAAAAAAGCTGTCACGGATCCTCTTCCATAAACCTCTTCCAAAATTCTCCCAAAGAGAGTAAGCACTGACCTGCTAATTTACTGGAGTGAGAATGGAACCCTTCATAATATCAACAAAAGGTACTTTATTTTAAAGGGTCATAACTGATGCTAATGCGCAAAAGCTAAGAAAAGTGAGATTCGTAAAAGTAGCAGGAAAATATACTGAGTGTCTTTGCATCAGTCAACTGACATTCAGAATGAGGTTCACCCAAAGGTCACCCTCTGACCAGTGATTTACACCGGTCTGAGTTAAATAATAAAGCAACCACGGGGAAACTCAATGAAAAAAATATTGCTTCCTCTGCTGCCTGACTGGGGGGTGGTGAACGAAGGAATGTGATTCCCCAGAGAAAGTAGGAGAATGTGGGGTGCAGGTTGAGCGGGTGGGGGGAGGAAAATCAGGTGAAAATGGCTTCGCCTTAATCGGAGAGGTATTGAAATTATCAAGAAACAAAGGAAGACTTGGCACCCCGAGGTCCGTGATGAATAAAGCAATGTGCTACCCTGTGAAGAATAAGACGGCAGCACAAAGTGTGCTGTTTCTGACTAGCTCTTCAAACCTACTGAATCGTCAGCCCAAAGGCAAAACACTTATGATACTAAATAAACCAGACTTAAAATGTCCAGTGTAGAGTTTATTTTATTTTTAAAAGAAGCAGGTTTGTATTCTCAGGTCCTGTTCATGTCTATATAGTTGCTTTGGCCGTAGCGAGTGACCTGACCAGTTGATGCAAATGAACCAGATCAAATAAGAGGTCTCTTTGGTGAAACTACTCGTTGGAGTTGAGGTGCACACGTCTCTCAGAACCTTCACACAGGTAGAGATAGCACGTGGCCAGCCAGGCTGTCAGCCCATTCACTCAGGCAATCTATGAATCCCTCTAGAAGATTCCACAGGGTACAATCTGGCTCCAATGGAAACCTAATTTAAAGTGGTTCCCAGATGACCAGCCTGGAGCCATCCTGTCCCCAATACAGAAAATCCGGAGGCTGCACATCTTTAGTCTGACATGACTATCAGGCACTTTGATTCCTCCCGGCAGGAAAAGCAGCAGTGAAATTTGTGTAAATCCTCCTTTCGACATAATGAAGCATTCCATAAACGGAACATCTCAGGACTCAATTATAAAAGCCAAATTGCTATTTTACTCACTAAGATAAATAGCTACGGCCTCATCAATCTTGCCCTTTGTAATTTACCTTATCTCATGGATACGTCACAATAACTCTATGAGGAAAACATTTGTTCTAGTCAGGTATCTATTGGTCACAGGTAACAAAAGCTCAATTCAGCCCAAGAAAACAGGAAGGAATGGAGGCTGGGGGGATTATTGTAAAGTTGTAGCACAGTCTCACTGGAATCTAGGAAAAAGTGAACAATCAGGCCTCAGGACACATGAAATTAAGGTGGTTCTGGGACCTGTCGCTCTCTACTTCCACCCCTTGAGTCAAGTGCCCACCTGGTCTGGGCAGACTTCTTTTGGAAGCAGGATCATGTGCTCAGAGGGCAACGATGCCCAATTATCAGGGTCTAAAGTGAGAGGCAGACTGCCAGACAGGAGGGTACAAGCAAAGCCTTACCCCCAAATAATCCTAGTATGGCACTATTATCTCCACTCATCAGAAAAGAAAACTGAGGCACAGAAAAGTTAGGAGGGCTTAGTCATGTAGCTGGCAAGAGGCTCTAGGCTTTCTGAGGGCTTGGGTGTTATATTCAGACAGTAAGTTGAAATCCTATAGTTTGCTTGCTGTTGGACCCTGGACAGGTTATTTAATCTCTTTGTGCTTCAGTTTCCTCACCATCAAAATACACTCATGTCAAAGGTTTATTTTTAGGATTAAATTAAATGAGACAATTGATTTAACTCATATAATTTAGTGCCTAGAATAGAACAGCAGGCAAAAAAATTGATACTAGCCTTTCTGTCACCTGTGAAACTATGTCCTAAGCTGCACCACAGTTTACCACTGAATGTCATGGGTACTTTGCTGTTCTTCCTCCAAGTCTATGTGTTGCCACTCCCAGACTTCCAGCTCCATGGGGACAGTGTCTCACTCCTCTTGCATCCTGCCCTGGCTGGCTGAGCACATTGGCAGTCTCTTCAAAATCTTGCGGGAGTAAACTGCTGAACCAGTTCACATGTCACTCTCTTCCCCACAAGCCCCCTAAGGACCACGCACCATTGTTGTGTTTCATTGTGTCTTTCTCAGGTCATCTGCATCTCTCGAGTGCCAACCTGGTTTTTTCTTTTCCCTTCTTTCTGTCTTTAATGCAGCTCCACCTGGAGGCCAATGGCTTGAGTTTGTCAAGAAGACAAATTTATCACAGGAGAAAAATGCCCGCCATTCAAGGAGGGCTGTTCGACTTCAGATGACTCCAGATGAAGAAAAGGAGTCCTGAATTCTACTTCCTGGGTATGTTATCAGGGAATTCCTCTGTTGGGATGAAAGGGGGAGGAGAGCAGGAAATCTTTATGCCAAATGGGGAAATTTGGGTAACATCTAAAGTGGAGGACTACTCTCAAAGCAAGTCCAATTGACCCTTGAACAGCATAGGTTTGAACTGTGCAGGTCCGCTTGTACACAATTTTTTTTCAATAAATATGTCGGAAAAATTTTTGGAGATTTGCAGCAAGTTGAACAAACTCACAGACAAACCAGATAGCCTAGAAATTTCAGAAAAGCTTAAGAAAAAGTTAGGTATGACCTGAATAAATAAAATATAGAGATATACATATAACATACAAAATATAGGTTAATCAACTATGTTATCAGTAAGGTTTTTGGTCAACAGTAGGCTATTAGTAGTCAAGTTTGGGGAGAGTCAAAAGTTATACATGGGTTTTCCACTGCATGAGGGTTGGTGCCCCTAACCCCTACATTGTTCAATAGTCAACTGTATTAGAATTATGAGTACAAATAAAATAAGAAGTAAAGAATTGCTTGCCTAAAGATGACCTCACATTATTCATCTCACAATCTTCCCCCAGTTATTTTCAAAGTTGATATCAACAATGTGCTCCAAAAGTCTTCTAGACAAGGTGTTAACTTTGAAGAGAGATATTCCACAAGGATGCATTAATGATAAGACCAGGAAGGGAAAGGGAACTCCTATTTGACAAATACTTTCATGTGTCTGCATTGACCTAGGCACTTGTAATACTGCATTCCTGCCCCCTCCCAACCTTGCAACATTGGTAATGTTCCAGTTTTACAGATAAGGAATACCAAAGATAATGCCCTCAGATTATGCAATTAATAAGGGATGTGCTGGAGCCCAGCAAGGAGGCTGCTACATACAATATACCAGGTCAGTCTTTCTTCTCAAAATTGCTCATTTCTCTTTTTCATGCTTCAGGCAACTCAGCTTGACCACCACTATCTGACAGAGAAGATTGGTCCCAAAAACATGACCCGCTAAGAGCAAGAAGAAGGAATGGAGTTGTTGTTTAGGAACCAACCATGACTGACCATCACTCATAAGGAAAGATTTGCACCTACTAGTTTGGAGCTATTGAAAGATCATTCTGATAAGTACAAAATTATTAGCACATGGGTTTTTGGGTCAGACCGAACTGGACTCTACCCTTTACTAGATGTCCTTGGGCAAGTTACTTAACCTTGCTAAGTCTCAGATTCCTTAGTTTAAGAGGAGAATAATAGTGGTACTTACCTCGTAGAACTACAGTAAAGATGAAGTGCAATAGCTTGTAGAAAGTGTTCCTTGCTTAGGAAAATGCCTGGTGCATAGCAAGTACTCAAGAAACGTTAGCTATCATCAGTAGTGGATAATTTTAAAGAAATAGGGATTTCTTTGTCACAGAAATTGCTACAAGAATGATAAAGAAGAGGTTCTTCCTTAATGAAGAAATGTGAATCATTTACGAACAGCACACATTTGCATGTAAACAATAATGAGATAATATCCTTAAATACAGTGTGTTTCTCTAAAAAGTCTGAACATACTACTTCCCACTGATTCTGAACCCCACTGTGTTATTTATTTACATTGTTAAATTGCTTAGCAACACCTGTTCTAGGCTTGAGTAGAGATATAAAATTTCAATCAAGAATAGGACAAAATACCACAAATGATAAATAAATATACAACTACCATATTAAAGACTAAACATGAAAATCACATTTATTTTAAAGTATCTTCCCGGGATTTTGACTTTCTGTAAATTCAAATGGTTCTTCCTATGCCATGTGTGAGGTGAGGGCTTGGTGTATTGGTGGAAGTGGAGGGGCATCGTGGGCAGAGATGGGTTTCGCTCCTTTTTTTAAAGCAAGTAAGGGATTTAATTGTCTCATATGACAAGTTAAGAAGCCTGGGGAGGCCAGTACAGTGCTGGTATGGCAGCTAAACTTGTCTGCCAGGTCTGCCATCCTTATCATGGAGCTTTTGTGTCCCTGGCATCTGATGCTCTGCCCAAGAAGTCTTCCCAGAAGCTCTTTAGTCAGAATTGGGTCAAAGGGAATCTGTCTCCCCATGAGTCTTGGAGCTGGGGTGTGTATGTGTGCTTCTTGGGAAGGAATGAGTCTCTGTGCTCCCTGTTCCAGAAATTAATCCTGCTCTCTTTCCTTCCTTTCAAACCTTGACTAGCTCAGCAACGATAGAGGGGAGAAAGGTGACCGTGATAAACTCTCCCTACAGAAAAAGATAGAGACATTCACTTATTATGTTTTCGAGGACACGAATCCAGTCTTTGCCTCAGTTACTCTGTTGAGCAGAGTAACTCATGAGCTGCCAACACCTACAACATGCTGAAATTTCATCGGCTACCAATATTCCCCAGCCAAGGGTAATATTCTCAGCCTTCTGATAACAGCCTTTCCTACTCTTCACACGTCCATCCTATTTGCCCCATCTGTAACCTCCCGTGGAGGAGCTCTTATCATTGGCACTCCATTTTAAATCCTGTTTTCAAACAAGGTAGGAAGAAAAGAAATAAGCAAATGTTAAGTTTTACGATCGACTCAAAAGAACTTAGCTAGGTATTCCAACATGAATCTCAAAATTTTTGAGGGCTGATCACTTGGACAACTACTGCAAAGACTCCAAAGTTGCTTTCCGTTTCAGGTGGAGTATTTTCCATGGTATATTCTTTTTGTGTCTGTCTCTTTTTCTCCTTCTTGTCCTCCTGAATACTGAACTTGGGATCAAGAGACCCATCTCAGGGCTTACCTCAGGTCTAATTTCTAGCATGATTAGTTTGGAGTCTAGAATAAATCACTTTACCATTCTGAGTATCTATTTTTCTATATGTCCAATGAGGTATCTGTATTTGGTAAATGCCAAAGTCCTTTCCAGCTCCAAAATTTCTAACCACTTATGCATCTGAGAGGGACTTTCACTCCTGGATAGAATGTAGAAGGTCACAGCAGGCTAACAACCACATTGTAGCAAAAAGAAAAGAAAAAAAAAACAGATACATTTCAAATATCATTAAAGACATTGAAGAGCTATGGATGCAAAGAGAACTAGATAAACTAAAATTTCTAAGTGAGCTTACAATCACCAGCTGTTTGCTTCCCAAGGCACATTTGCCCATTGTGGGTACAAGCTGAAGACTGGATTTAGGCCAAGCAGAGGACTGTACTGGGAAAAAGAGAATACAGCAGAACTTTTGGTGAATGTGTGAGACTGAAATAATGGATTAGAAAACAGAGAAATGCAAGACTCATTCCCTTATGTTCTGGGGTGATAGGGAAGACTTATGTGTGCTGAACCAGAAATAGAAAGTAAAATCTCTTACAGTCTGCAGTGTCTTGGAGACACAGTCCAACTAGAAATTTGGGTTTGCAATGAATGCACAGCAGTTCTTCCCCTTAAACCATTTGCCAGGCTTTGAACCTGTGTGAAGTGGAAGTCTAAGTTGTAAGCTCAAGATTTCTGAAGAGCATAACTTTTAGACCTGAAGAGACCAGGAGCTGTTAGGCTCCCCATCAAAAGCCCAAGAGAACTCTCTACAAAGAACAGGGACAAACCAGAGGTGAACTGACACTTACCAAAAACTGCAACCCAACCTCACACCCAGCTCAATTTTTACCTATCTGCCTATCAGAGAAAAGGAGGAACACTTGCTGGTAGAAAATTTCAGCCAAGCATTCTCTGGGGTCTTTTGTTTTGTGTTGTGTTGTTTTTAATACCCAATGTCTACACTACAAGTCAAAATTCCTAACATGAGAAAAGAAGGGAAGATGTGATTGATAATCAGAGCAAAAAAATAAAACAATAGAAGCATATCCACAGATAACTCAAATGTGGTAATTAGCAGAAAATGATTTTTAAATAATTAAGATTATTATATTAAAGAAAATAGAGGATAAACTGATTAAAAGATTAAAAATTTCAGCAGAGAATTGGCATTGCTAAAAAGAAAGCAAATGGGCATTCTAGAATTGAAAAATACAATAATATCTAAACTGTAGAATTCACTGTATGAGTTTAATAGCATGTGGAACACAGTATATTTAATTCAAAGACAAGATTAATTTAAAAATAAAAGAAAGAAAACCCAAACTGAAACACAAAAGTAAGGGAAAAAGAGTAAGAAGAACAGAAGAAAACATAAAAGACATGTGGTACATAGTCAAAAGATTTAATGCATGTATAAGTGAAGTCCCAGAGGGAGAAGAGAAAGGGACTAGAAAAAAAGCAATTGATGTAGTGATAAAACTGAGAATTTCTCAAGATTGAGCAAAGATATCAACCCACAGATCCAAGAACAGGGAACACTAAGAAGAATAAATACAATGAAAACCACATCTAGGGGCATTATATTCAAAGTGCTGAAAGTTAAAGACACAGAAAAAAGAGTAAAAGGGGGGAAACAAAATAAAATACACTGCTTTCAAAGTGACAACATCAAGACAGAGAGCTGACTTTTCAACAGAATCTATGGAAGCCAGAAGATAATGCTCTAACATCCTTAAAAAGCTGAAAGAAAAATATTATACCAAGTGAAAAGATACCTCAAAAGTTAAGCCAAAATAAGATACTTTCCAACAAACAAACCTTGACAGACTTTGTCTCCAGAGAAGGGCACTATAAAATTTACTAAAGGAAAATTTTCAAGCAAAAGGAAAATAATCCCAGATTGAAATATTAAATTAAGGGAAGGAATAAAGAACACTACAGTAGATAAATATATGTGTAAATATTTGAAAATATTGACTTTATAAAACAAAAATAAGGAAATAGTTGTGACAAAATAACAATGTAGAAGTAAAATTATAAATAATATCACAGAGAACTTGAGGGTCTAAATGAGGTTAAACTGTTATGAGATTCTTGAATTACTTGTGAAGTGACAAAAATACTAAGTTAGGATATATACTAAGAATATATACTGGATATATACTGAGGATATATACTGATCCTCTAGGTGGAAAGCTAAGAGAAAACCAAGAATGTATAATAAAAAGCTAGTGAATGAGAAAATGGAATATTCATACTTGATTCAAAAGCAGGTAGGAAAGGAAGAATAAAGGAACAGAATAGAAGGGATAAATAGAAAAAAAGATAGCAAGTAGAAAGAATTAAACCAACTATTTCAGTAATTATATAAATAAATGGAATAAACACTCCAATCAAAAAAAAAGAATGAATTTTTTTAATACAGGATTCAATTATAGGCTCTTTATAATAAAAATAGTTTAAACCTTGAAACACTTATCTGGCAGTCAGCAAAGCATGGGCCTGGGAAATGAAGTGCCCTGGGTTTGAATCCTAACTTTTAATTATAAACTGTTTGAACATAGGTTAGTTACATAACTTCACTGAATCTCACTTTCCTTATCTATAATAAAAGGGCATATATATGTGTTAGCATATGGTATGTTTTTCTCTTTCTGACTTACTTCACTCTGTATGACAGACTCTAGGTCCATCCACCTCGCTACAAATAAGTCAATTTCGTTTCTTTTTATGGCTGAGTAATATTCCATTGTGTATATGTGCCACATCTTCTTTATCCATTCATCTGTTGATGGACACTTAGGTTGCTTCCATGTCTTGGCTATTGTAAATAACGCTGCAATGAACACTGTGGTACATGACTTTTTGAATTAAGGTTTTCTCAGGGTATATGCCCAGTAGTGGGATTGCTGGGTTGTCTGGTAGTTCTATTTTTAGTTAAGGAACCTCCATACTGTTCTCCATAGTGGCTGTATCAATTTACATTCCCACCAACAGTGTAAGAGGGTTCCCTTTTCTCCACACCCTCTCCAGCATTTAAGAAATGGTTCTGAAGAACCTAGGGGCAGGACAGGAATAAAGACGCAGACGTAGAGAATGGACTTGAGGACACAGGGAGGGGGAAGGATAAGCTGGGACGAAGTAAGAGAGTGGCATGGACTTATCTATACTACCAAATGGAAAATAGCTAGTGGGAAGCAGCCGCATAGCACAGGGAGATCAGCTCAGTGCTTTGTGACCACCTAGAGGAGTGGGATAGGGAGGGTGGGAGGGAGAGGCAAGAGGGAGGGGATATATGTATACATATAGCTGATTCACTTTGTTATAAAGCAGAAACTAACACACCATTGTAAAGCAATTATACTCCAATAAAGATGTTTAAAAAAAATAGGGGCAATATTACTTATCTGCTAGGATTTGTGTGAGAATGAAATAAAATTAATGATAAAAGCTAGGACACAAGAACCTCAATGAATGATCATTATTATTGTTTTCTCATCACCACCACCCACCATTCCAGTCTCTAATATTGTGGTTAAAGGCTTGCATGCTGGAAATACAGTACTTTGCTTTTAATTCCTGCTCTATAGGTTATTAACCATGTGACCTCAAGTACTTAAACCTAAACTCCCTACACTGTGGTTTCCTCACCTGTAAAATGGGTACCTCTCAGAACTGTGATGATAAAATGAAGTCACCTGTTAAGACACATATCACATTGCCTAGAACCTAAGTGCTCTCTACCCAGCAGCCAGAGTGACTATCAAAACATAACTCAGGGGCTTCCCTGGTGGTGCAGTGGTTGAGAATCTGCCTGCTAATGCAGGGGACACGGGTTCAAGCCCTGGTCTGGGAGGATCCCACATGCCGCGGAGCAACTAGGCCCGTGAGCCACAGCTACTGAGCCTGCGTGTCTGGAGCCTGTGCTCCGCAACAAGAGAGACCATGACAGTGAGAGGCCCGTGCACCACGATGAAGAGTGGCCCCTGCTTGCCACAACTAGAGAAAGCCCTCGCACAGAAACGAAGACCCAACACAGCAAAAATAAATTAATTAATTAATAAACTCCTACTCCCAACATCTTAAAAAAAAAAAAAAGTAACACAGATAATGTCAGTCATTTACTCAAAAGCTTCCAATGTCTTCCCATTGCACTTAGAATAAAAGCCAAAATCTTTACAATCACCAAGAGGTCCCTTAAGATCCATTACCCCTCTGAACTCATCTACCAGCTACCCCCTTCCTTACTTCAGACACACTGGCCTCCTTGTACTTCCTCAGACAAGTCAGTTATGCTGTTGTCTCAGGTTCCTTGTACTAGGAGAGTCTTCCTCCTGGGGAGTTCTTCCTTCTGCAGTCACCCACCAACTTCTCAGAGCCACACTGCTTGCCATTACCACTGTTGGGTCTTGTTCAAATGTATTAGTCAGTAAAGGCAGATGGGGCTACACTATGTAAAATCATACCTTACCTCCCACTCCACACCACTTCCCTATCTTACTTCCTTGGTTTATTTCTCTCCTTTGCAGAAATCACCGTTTTACATTCTTTTCTATTATAGTTCTTTATTAGTTGGTCATATGCCTTCCCGCATTACAACGTAATCCCACAAGGGCAGGGATTTTGGCCTTTGACCACTGCTGTAACCCCCAGCACATAGACACATAGTAGGCATTCAAGAAATATTTATTAAATGAGAGAATTTAAAAGTTAGTCACCATTATTATTTACTTATTTGATCATTTCTTCCTCCTCTTCCTTCCTTAGTAACTATTGAAGGCATTGAGCCATACCCGAAATCAAGGCATAGCTCAGCTTATCCATCACTTCCTCAAGGAATTCTCCCCTGAATTCCCCATGTCATTTCCTCCTGTTTTGTCCTCTCACAGCGTTGATCTCTGTTGTGTGATTCTCCGGTTTAAGTCTATCTTTTCTACTAGACTCATATCACTAGAGACCTCATCAATTTTTGCTTGCCTCTATATTTCCAACACTGAGTACAGAGCTTGGCACATAAAATATACTCAATAAATAATGAATGAATGAATGATCTGAATAGGCTCTTGATTTACTTTGCCTATTGTAAAACTAATTCTGCACATAACAAGACCATTCTGACTGTGCTATGTTTAGTGTTTGTTCATGATTGATAAGCTTTGGCATTTTATGTGCCATTTCCTCACTGACACTGAACTGTATAACTTAAGCTAAGCTGTGTTCTGGTAGGTATTCACAAATGGTTCTCACTGGTTTGTATGCAGAGTAGAAGATGGAAGGGCAGTAAGTTGCCAGTCAGCAAAAGTCCATTGGCTACTGCTCAGATCTCTGAAAGTATCCAATTAATATTATGCATTAATATTTCACTGATCTTGGAAATCAGTCTAGTAATAAAAAGAACAAGTGAAGATAGAGGCATTCTTCTTTACTGTGATGGAGGAATTATGGCAACTATAGTATAGGTAAGAGGAAGGAATGGTCATTTATTGGGAGCCTGTCATAGGTCAGACTCCATTCAAGATACTTTGCATTTATGATCCCATTTGACCCAAATCATAAATGTGGTTGAGGAGGGAAGATGTTGGCAAATGTAGACACATCTGTGTATGCTTTTATGTGTACGTATTTGTGGGTGTTTGAAATGAGCAGGCTCTAGCCCTGTCTCTGCTTCATATTTGCTGTACAAGCTTCAGCAAGCCAATTAGTGCCCCTGAGCTTCAGTTCCTACATTGTAAAATGTGGATCGTAAGGCCCCATCTCACAGAGCTGGTATTAAGATCAAATAAAATAATGAATATGAATGTTCTTTGAAAAATATTGAAAACAAGTGTTGGGATGGGGGCGTAGGGTGCTGCAAGGATCAAAGCAACAATCTATGCCTTTGGATAGCATAATGTTTTTCCATTTTCCCTGATGAAAGCTAAATCTGGGGTAAAGTCATATTATATCAGCTGATTACCTATTCATTTATTGCAATTCATTCCAATAAGTATATTAAATACCTGTTATGCGCCAGACTCCATAAGGCCATGGAGAATAAAATGAACTAAACATGATCCTGCCTCAGGGAGTTCACACTTGAGAGGAGGAAACATATGGGTATAAAAATAACTATAAAATTCAAGGCAGAATATGCATAATGCTATAGATACCAGGAAGTCACACCGAATAATTTATACAATAACTATATACTGAATACCAACTATGGACTAGGCACTGTTCTAGAACCCAAAGAGACAGGAGTGAACAAGAAAGATAGAGAGCTTGTTTTCGTGGGGCTTACTTCTCATACATGAAAAGGGATAAACGGTCCAATTTCAGCTAACTGCTGTGTTGCGAAGAAAACAGGGTGATGTGATCCTGAGTTCTGCAGGAGCAACAGGTGGTCAGCTAAGGTCTCTGATATCTGAGCTGAGACTGGAGTTGTGCCAACAGGACTGCTTTGAGAAGATCTTCTGAAAGAGAGTTCTCCGCAGAGAGAATAGCAAGTGCTAGGAGCTTGTGGGTTTGCGGCTATGACAAAGTGAGAAAGTGCAGTGAGATAAGAAGACGCGAGCAAGGGTGCATGGGGTCAGCTCACACACCACATTGTGGCTGTGTTGAAGAATTTGGGGTCTAATCAAGGTACAATGGGAAGCCGGGGAAGGGTTTAGAAAGAGCAGAGGTATGATCTGATTTATATTTTAAAAGAGCACTCTGGTTGCTACGTGGAGCAGGTTGACTGCAGCGGGGAGAAAGTGAATGAAGGAAGCCCAGACAAGATGCTATTTTTGTAAATCCAGGTGAAGGAGGATGAATGGTGACTTGTAGCTAAGCTAGAAGCGGTCTAGATGGGGAGAAAGGGACAGATGCAGGATATATTTGGGAGGTGAGCCAACAAGAATTTGAGGAGGAGGAAAAAGGTTGTTTCCAAATGAAGAACACTTCAGTTTCTATCTTTACTTCAAAATCCTTTAATGTCAAACAGTAAATGTGTCTAATGTATATTTAAGCTAATATTAAAATACTTTGGCTCTTTAAAGTTTTCCTATGGTAAATATGGTTATTCAAGAAAGTTGTAAAAAAGAGCAGAGTAAAAATTAAGAAAAATATACAAATATATCATATAAAATACGAAACATACATATCGAAGATGAGAATGCTTAACTTTTCCCCCAGAACTATGATTTGATCTTGTGTTTCTGAGGAGGTGGTGCTATATCAGATTTTGCCTCTTTGTCTATAGCATCTTTCAAAAGCTGAAAACAGTTTGACAACTTTAACACAAATGCTAGGTGTGAGCATTTCTTTATATAGCGGAGGTGACTTCCACCCATTGGGGAAAATGGGAATGCCTAGTGTCCCAGTATGTCAGGGGCTGGATGGAGCACGCGGGCATCTCACCAAGGCCTTAAATATAATGCAATCGGACAGATTGCTGTTAAGTCCATTCCCACCCCTGCTTTGACTGGGGAGGGGGGAGACTGCAGCTATTTACAACAACTGGCTGAGCGAGGCCTGTGTAACGCAGTCCCTTGGGGAAGCTAGGTTAGAAAACTTTGTCCACAGGCAGTCAAGCCCTGAAGGGTTAGAAGGGGCCACTAAGGACCCCACATCTACAGGAGGGCCCCTGATGATTGTTATGCCTTTTTGGTCCTGTCTGTTTAAAGACTAAGTATTCCAGAGAGGTAAGGAATGGGCGGGAGTGAGTTCTTGGGGGGTCCTCCAGGGGAAAGAGTCCCATAGACAGCAGTTGGGTCACCGACTGCAGAAGTGTATCCTCCCACTGCCTACCCCGCGCGGATGGGAGGTCGAATGAAGCCGGGACAAGCCAGCGAGGCTGTACCGTGGCGCGCATCAGCCCCTTGGAACATCCTCTCCCCTGCCGCGGCTGTAATGGATCTTTGCCTCCTAAAAGAGGAAGATAATGCCGGGTTTAGCTTATAAATAGATAGTTGTACGCTCTCCCTGCGAAGCATTGATTGAGAGAGCCAAGCTGACTGTTGATCTAATTTTAACTTACATTTTAGCATGCAGCCTCTCCGCCTCCCTGTCGCTATTTGGCGGAGCGCAGGGCTCAGCTGTCTCAAGCGACCGCCAGAGGGCGGGCCGCTAGTGTTCCTGCCACCGTATCCGTCTGGCCTCTGTTTACGCAGGCATACAATGCCGGCCTTTATTGGGTTTGAAAAATAGGAGTTTCATTTTCCTGCGCCGGGATGACCTCATCACTCATGAAAGTCAGAGGAAAGCGAGGAATTGACAGGCAGTCAGGAAAATAAAGCTTGCATTTCACCTTCTCCCACTCCACCACCTACACAGAGCGATCAGGATGTGCTTCTCATTTAAAAATCACGTTGCTGAAGCCGGGAAGTGGGGGAGGGAGGGGGGGGAGCGGAATGTTAAATTCTTGTTGGTACCCCGGCACTGTGTGGTCTGTTTAGAAGGTTAGTATCACCTACTCTCTGCCTGCAAGAGTTCTCTATGGAGCTGTCACCAGATGCCAGTGCACCAACACTCTCTACGAGTGACTTGACTTAAAATATTATTAGTTATTCTTAAGTATGATTCACCTTGCCACAGTTTAAATAATGGTCATCAGCAATTTTATACTGCTAGCTTGTAAATTTCAGATCTGCTTATGGCTTCAGACGAACAGGATGGGTAATTACAGTCTATCACGTTTTCGTTGCCACCTTTTGATACCACAAATTATAGGGTAGAGTATAATGTGATGGGAAGGGAGACAGAAGACAAAGAAAAAAATCCCCCTCAGAAATTCGCCAGCCCTGGAGCTCAGTATTTGGACTTTCCTTCTGGGGTTGAGTGAAACATATTAATGGAAGCTAATGTTTATCAATCACTTGCTATGTGTCTGGCACTGTACCAACCATTTTACATTTGTTGCCTCCTTAAATCCACAAGACAACCTATCTGTTAAGTTCTATCCTTATCCCCATTTTAGGGTTGAAGAAATTGAGGCTCAGTTACTTGCCCAAAGTCAGGTTAGCTAGAAAGGGGCAGAGCCAAGGTTCAAGGCTCATAGGTGTGTGACCCCGAGCTCATGCTCTTGATCCCCATGTTATATGTCTTGAAAACCTGCCTACCCTTGGCAAACTCGTAAACTTTCTTCATCCCTAAGCAAAGGAGGGTACATGTGAAGAGAGGGTGGCAACTTTCAGACAAGGCTTGCCAAGGCCAAAACCAAAAGGTTCTTCACAGGGAGAGCTCCTGAAAAAGTGAAAAATGTACAAAGAAATTATCATCTGCAGCTTTGCCCCTGACAATATCTTATAAGATGGACATAGAGTCACCAGAAGAAGGAAATGTTCAACAAAGGGTCCTCACTTGGCCAATCATTCAACAAATATTTGCTCACAGTGAACTGGCCATTGCAGTGAGCACTGGGATAATATGATGAAGACAACAGACATGGTCCATCCTTTTCTGGAACCTCATGAGGGAGGGGGTTATAAATAGATGAACAACAAAACACATAATTATAATTGATGATGACTGTAAAAAGAGCATGAGTTATTTGGGGAGCCCAGGCTGGCCTGTCTGAGGAAATGACATTCCAGCTACAACATGAGTAGGAATTAGCCAAGTGAATGACAGGAATGAGTGTATCGTGGACAGACATGGGAAGGCTTTGAGGAGGAAATGGTGTTGAGAATGGAGCAATCAAGAGGGGGAGAGATGTGAGAGGAGACTGGAGAGCTCACATAGGTCTTGTAAACTAGAGTGAGGATTTCGAACATCACCTTAAGTGCAATGGGAAGACCATGAGAGTGAAGTGATTTAATTTATATTTTGAAACAATTACTTTGTGATGGGGAGAATGGGTGGGAGATGGGATAGGGAGTGACCGTGGGTAGACCATTAGGAAGTCAGTGCAACAGCTCAGGTGAGAGATGACGGGAGATTGGACAAGGCTTGGCATGTTGGAGGAGGAGGGAAGTGGATGAACTAGTTGGGGGTTGGTGATGGATTAGACAGGAGAGTTGAGGGAGAGAGAAGGGTCATGGATCTCTCTCAGTTTCTGGCTTGAGGCACAAGATGGAATGAGGCATCATTTATATTTATAAATCCAGTGGACATGAAAAGAGGAGCAAGCTTGTGCAACAGTTGGTTTGGGCCATTCTTATTTGAAGAGCAAAGGCTGCTGACCAGCAGACAGAAAGGAGACTTCAAGGGGAAGTTTTGAGTGACTTGTCATTTCTTTACGGAAATGACCTTGTTTTTGTTGCCTCCATGGTTGAAAGGTAAGCATTAATACTGTTGTAAGACACTATAAGGAAGCAGTGAGGTGGTGGTATACGTATATGCTTTTATTATGAAACTTGGAGTCTGTGAGCTCCAAAGGAACCTGAAGAGGCCAACCAGCAGCAGCTCTCGACTTGTAAAGGGTCACAAGCCCGGGCAGCAGCACTGTGTTTTACAGCCCCACGTAGAAGCAGAATCACCAATGTCAAAATTGGAAAGGATGGCATTACACCCACTAGGAAACTAAATACCTACAGAGATGAAGTGATTTGTCCAAGATATTGCAGCAAATCTGTAAGTGAACAGGGAAAGGAAAAAAACAGGTCTTCCGGTTCTTTCCCATGCCACTCTGCCTCTCAGGGGTCAAGGCTTTCTCTCTTGGGCACACAAGTCTTCTGCTTCATCAGGGGACATTGCTGAACTGCTGTGATACTGGTAATACACTTTCATCCAAACTCCATGAGAAACGCAAGTCTCTGGAGTCTGCCCACCATTCTGCAATTCTTCAGGACAAGAACCCCAACTTCCTTAGCATTTCTGGGCACTTGCCCAGGCAGCGCTGCCTTAGGTACCCAGCTCCTGGCGAGAGATCATTTTTTCTTGAGTCAGAAGGGAAGGATGGATTATTTCCCTCCCTCAGGGACTGTAGGATACACTCTTGCCCTTGTGGGAGGCTCCCAATTATAAAAGAAGAGTTGATGACCTGCTATGCACCAGACCCTTTGCCCATGGAGCTCTTCTCAGTTAATGAAGTAAACACTAGCTGCTTCTCTCCTTCCTTCACATTCTATTTCCCTGCCTTTTATTCTTTGGAAATTTTAGTATTGGACTGGAACTGAAAATCATTATCTTATGCTTTCCTATGCTGCTTTAGAGTCATGGAAACATCTCTTTTTCCTCAGGTATGTACAAACCTGAGATGAAATCAAGTGTCCGACCAATTTGACATGTTAAGAGTAGAAATATATGATCAAAATTTGCTGCTATCAAGGTAAAGCAAGAAAAGTGAAAATGGTTTAAATCCATTTATCTAACACATCATTTTGAAATAAAGTTTTTCACAACTATGTTTAGTGGTGGTATTTAATGACTATGAATCTTAGGTGTTAGGTATAAACAGTCATATCTACTCAAATACACTAATTTCTTTTAATCTCTTCAAGTGGTAAATATTTGTGTATGCAAATCTTCTTTTTCCAGTTTTATTGAGATATAATTGATATACAGCACTGTATAAGTTTAAGGTGCACAGCATAATGATTTCAAGTGGTAAATATTATTGTCCTTATTTACACAAGTTTCTTCTGAAATATTTAATCTCCAGGAATATCAGTCTATACTATTATAAGGACAGTAATATTTAATGGCAGTAGTTTTCTAAAGAAGGGTATATTCAAAAGTATGACTTATAGGAAAGCAACTGATGGCATTTCTCAGCAGAGATGGACATTTATGCAACAGAAAACAGCCATAATGATGTTTTAAATAAACAACTAGGTAAAAACAATGGCATGAGGAGATAGTTACGAATGATTCCTGTAGCATAGAATTTTATCAGGAGAATTTAATCAAATCACTTAAATGCTAAAGGCTGCTTCATCATTTAGTCTTAGTTTCTTTAAAAAAATTCTTCTCACATTGACTAAAGAAGGCTTAATTTTTCAATTTATACTTTTCTGCATTTTAGTATTTCTACAATGCATATATGTGACTTTTACTAACAGAAAAAGCAAAAACATTAAAGAAAATTTATCCCATGTTAAAAAAAAAGACATCTCAAAATCAGAAGATTGTTGCATAACAGGAGGATGCTACTTTGATATTAATCTCCAACAAAAGTCATTTGGAGGAAAAATGCCTGTCAAAGCAGAGAGCCCATATAAGCAATAGGAAGAGCTTGAGAGTTGAAAATTCTGTTGTTTAGGCTGTCCTTACATAGGAAAACATTTATTCTTTTATACCAGAGAATAATTACAGTGGTCTGTGATTCATACAAGATGTACACTGAAATGACGCTGCTTTGAATTCTTTCTCCAGTAGGGTCTGGGCTTGTGCTGGCCCTGAATATGGGCATTAAACAGAAGGATGTCTTCCTGGGATTAGGCACTCAGTTTGTAACTATGCAATACAAGTTAACTGTCCTAATTAGGTTTAGAGTCCACGCCCTTGACCTCATTAGCAGACAGTGACACTAACTGCTTACAAGCAAGCAAAAGCATTGATAACCTAAACTGTACAGATTAATGAAGGAAAAGGACCCACTGTTCTGTGGGAGCAGACTTTTCCCAACCAGTTGATGGGTGAGGGATTGCAGTCTCCTTCTGGACGTTATAGGCAAATGAATTATTAAGAACAAGTCTCTGAATAAACAAATCGAAGCACTTTTTCTCTGCTTTTCATGCTGCTTATCTCACTTAGGGTAGCTGTTCATTGATAAGAAATTTTTTTAACGACAAAGTTTTGGGGAGGTCCCATTCTTTTCATGGCCGTTTGATAGCCTTTGACATGCTCAAGCACAAACATGGTATTTTAACCATCCCTGCTTGCTCTGCACACATATCTTGCCCTGTTTTATTCTTTTCTTTTCTTTTCTTTTCTTTTCATAGGGAAGTGCATTTGACTTCTTGATGCTAATTGAGGAAAGAAGACTGGGAATGAAAACGTCTTAAAATTCTTTGCTCTTGTGTTCAGGCAAAAACACATTTTCCCACTCTTCAGTGTTTTTAACTATTCTCCCCCCTCCACCTTTTATTCCTTCAGTTTGGAGCTGTGGTTCCCAGTGCTTTTCCTTCAGAAATCCACATAGGCCTGTGCCACCCCCTCCCCAGGTGTAGAAATAAGATGGGATGCAGGTTGGTTGCCTTCTGCTTCCTCGCCTGCTCTGTCCCCGCTCTGAAAGCATGTGAGAACGTGTGGGAAGGAGAGCAAACTTGGTGCAAGGATAATCTTACATCCACTGCAACTTTCATGAAAAGTACCCCATTTGCAAACTTCAGAACTTTATTACTTATAATAAATTGCCTGTGGCAAACTGCACAACTGACTGGACAGTATGTCACAACACGGTGCTTAGTAATTAGAGCAGTAATATATTCCCATTCTTAAGATGAAGTGAGGGACAGAGTCTACAGGATTTTGCCACAGAGGCCCCAAGACCCACCAAGCACAGTACCTCTATTCAGAGTAGAGGTTTCTCCGTGAGTATCAATCTGCAAGAAGGAAAATTAACTCTGATCTGATGCAAATGAAAAGAAATACAATGTGAAGAAATACTGAAACAATCCAGGTTATGATGCTAAATATTCATACCAAGAAACCACATTGATTCAGGCTCTTATCTTTTCATGACGTGGTTTCCTCTTCTTTACAACAAAGGCAATTATAGTACATACCCAATAGGACTGTTAATACCTGTGAAGCAGTGTAAATTCTGCCTGTCATATAATAATCTCTCAGTAAAGGTTAACTCCATCACTATTATTCTCATGACATGAGCACAGGCATTGAAGTTAAACTGAGGATAAACTCCAACACAGCTAGTATTGTTAACTTTATGAGCACTAAATTCACCCTAATTATGACATAATACTGAAAGGGAGGTGGGTTTATGGCCATCCTTGTAGCCAGTTCAAATTATCGGTGAGCCAGAATACAGTACAGGTATGGTTAAATAGAAAATTGACCTTGGGCTTCCCTGGTGGCGCAATGGTTGGGAGTCCACCTGCCAATGCAGGGGACACGGGTTCGAGCCCTGGTCCGGGAAGATCCCACATGCTGCGGAGCAACTAAGCCCGTGCGCCACAACTACTGAGCCCACATGCCACAACTACTGAAACCTGCGTGCCTAGAGCCCATGCTCTGAAACAAGAGAAGCAACCGCAATAAGCCCGCGCACCGCAACAAAGAGTGGCCCCCGCTCACTGCAACTAGAGAAAGCCTGCACACAGCAACAAAGACCCAAAGCAGTCACAAATAGAATAAGTAAATTTTTTTAAATAAATAAATAAATTGTGGTAAACAAATGACATCTTGAAAAAAAAAAGAAAATTAACCTTTAAAAATTGTTCATTTCTAGTGGAACCATAAATTGGTACAAACATTTTTTTTTAACATCTTTATTGAAGTATAATTTCTTTACACTGGTGTGTTAGTTTCTGCTGTATAACAAAGTGAATCAACTATACGTATACATATATCCCATATACCCTCCCTCTTGCGTCTCCCTCCCCCCCCATCCCACCCCTCTAGGTGGTCACAAAGCACTGAGTTGATTTCCCTGTGCTATGCGGCTGCTTCCCACTAGCTATCCATATTACATTTGGTAGTATATATAAGTCCATGCCATCTCTCACTTCGTCCCAGCTTACACTTCCCCCTCCCCATGTCCTCAAGTCCATTCTCTACGTCTGTGTCTTTATTCCTGGCCTGCCCCTAGGTTCTTCAGAACCTTTTTTTTTTTTTTTTTTTTTTAGATTCCATATATATGTGTTAGCATACGGTATTTGTTTATCTCTTTCTGACTTACTTCACTCTGTATGACAGATTCTAGGTCCGTCCACCTCACTACAAATAACTAAATTTCATTTCTTTTTATGGCTGAGTAATATCCCACTGTATATATGTGCCACATCTTCTTTATCCATTCATCTGTCAATGGACACTTAGGTGGCTTCCACGTCCTGGCTATTATAAATAGTGCTGCAATGAACACTGTGGTACATGACACTTTTTGAATTCTGGTTTTCTCAGGGTATATGCCCAGTAGTGGGATTGCTGGGTCATATGGTAGTTCTATTTTTAGCTTTTTAAGGAACCTCCATTCTGTTCTCCATGGTGGCCGTATCAATTTACATTCCCACCAGCAGTGCATGAG
Organism: Orcinus orca; assembly: GCF_937001465.1. Taxonomy (NCBI): domain Eukaryota; kingdom Metazoa; phylum Chordata; class Mammalia; order Artiodactyla; family Delphinidae; genus Orcinus; species Orcinus orca. The sequence continues at coordinate 94,581,705 of NC_064563.1, forward strand.
TCAAGGGCACCCGCTTCAGCATTTATTGTTTGTAGACTTTTTGATGATGGCCATTCTGACTGGTGGGAGGTGATACCTCATTGTAGTTTTGATTTGAATTCTCTAATGATTAGTGATGTTGAGCATCCTTTCCTGTGTTTGTTGGCAATCTGTATATCTTCTTTGGAGAAATGTCTATTTAGATCTTCTGCCCAATTTTGGATTGGGTTGTTTGTTTTTTTGATATTGAGCTGCATGAGCCGCTTATAAATTTTGGAGATTAATCCTTTGTCAGTTGCTTCATTTGCAAATGTTTTCCTCCATTCTGAGGGTTGTCTTTTTGTCTTGTTTATGGTTTCCTTTGCTATGCAAAAGCTTTCAAGTTTCATTAAGTCCCATTTGTTTATTTTAGGTTTTATTTCCATTTCTCTAGGAGGTGGGTCAAAAAGGATCTTGCTGTGATTTACGTCAGAGAGTGTCCTGCCTATGTTTTCCTCTAAGAGTTTGATAGTGTCTGGCCTTACATTTAGGTCTTCAATTCATTTTGAGTTTATTATTGTGTATGGTGTTAGTGAGTGTTCTAATTTCATTTTTTTACATATAGCTGTCCAGTTTACCAAGCACCACTTATTGAAGAGGCTGTCTTTTCTCCATTGTATATTCTTGCCACCTTTATCACAGATAAGGTGATCACGTGTGCATGGGTTTATCTCTGTGATTTCTATCCTGTTCCATTGATCTATATTTCTGTTTTCGTGCCAGTACCAGACTGTCTTGATTACTGTAGCTTTGTAGTATAGTCTGAAGTCAGGGAGCCTGATTCCTCCAGCTCTGTTTTTCGTTCTCAAGATTGCTTTGGCTATTCAGGTTCTTTTGTGTTTCCATACAAATTGTGAACTTTTTTGTTCTAATTCTGTGAAAAATGCAATTGGTAGTTTGATAGGGATTGCACTGAATCTGTAGATTGCTTTGGATAGTATGGTCATTTTCATAATGTTGATTCTTCCAATCCAAGAACATGGTATATCTCTCCATCTGTTTGTATCATCTTTAATTTCTTTCATCAGTGTCCTATAGTTTTCTGCATACAGGTCTTTTGTCTCCTTAGGTAGGTCTATTCCTAGGTATTTTATTCTTTTTGTTGCAATGGTAAATGGGAGTGTTTCCTTAATTTCTGTTTCAGATTTCTCAACCTTAGTATATAGGAATGCAAAATATTTCTGTGCATTAATTTTGTAACCTGCTACTTTATGAAATTCATTGATTAGCTCTAGTAGTTTTCTAGTAGCATCTTTAGGATTCTCTATGTATAGTATCATGTCCTCTACAAACAGTGACAGCTTTAATATTTCTTTTCCGATTAGGATTCCTTTTATTTCTTTTTCTTCTCTGATTGCTGTGGCTAAAACTTCCAAAACTGTGTTAAATAATAGTGGTGAGAGTGGACTACCTTGTCTTGTTCCTGATCTTAGAGTAAATGGTTTCAGTTTTTCACCATTGAGAATGATGTTGGCTGTGGGTTTGTCACATATGGCCTTTATTATGTTGAGATAAGTTCCCTCTATGCCTATTTTCTGGAGGATTTTTATCATAAATCGGTGTTGAATTTTGTCGAAAGCTTTTTCTGCATCTATTGAGATGACCATATGGATTTTATCTTCCAATTTGTTAATATGGTGTATCACATTGATTGATTTGCATATATATATTTTTTAACATCTTTATTGGAGTATAATTGCTTTACAATGGTGTGTTAGTTTCTGCTTTATAACAAAGTGAATCAGTCATACACATACACACGTTCCCATATCTCTTCCCTCTTGCGTCTCCCTCCCTCCCACCCTCCCCATCCCACCCCTCCAGGCGGTCACAAAGCACCGAGCCAATATCCCTGTTCCATGCGGCTGCTTCCCACCAGCTATCTACCTTATGTTTGTTAGTGTGCATATGTCCATGACTCTCTCTCGCCCTGTCACAGCTCACCCTTCCTCCTCCCCATATCCTCAAGTCCGTTCTCCAGTAGGTCTGTGTCTTTATTCCTGTCTTACCCCTAGGTTCTTCATGACATTTTTTTTCCTTCTTAAATTCCATATATATGTGTTAGCATACGGTATTTGTCTTTTTCTTTCTGACTTACTTCACTCTGTATGACAGACTCTAGGTCTATCCCCCTCATTACAAATAGCACAATTTCGTTTCTTTTTATGGCTGAGTAATATTTCATTGCATATATGTGCCACATTTCCTTTATCCATTCATCCAATGATGTGCACTTAGGTTGTTTCCATCTCTGGGCTATTGTAAATACAGCTGCAATGAACATTTTGGTACATGACTCTTTTTGAATTTTGGTTTTCTCAGGGTATATGCCCAGTAGTGGGATTGCTGGGTCATATGGTAGTTCTATTTGTAGTTTTTTAAGGAACCTCCATACTGTTCTCCATAGTAGCTGAACCAATTCACATTCCCACCAGCAGTGCAAGAGTGTTCCCTTTTCTCCACACCCTCTCCAGCATTTATTGTTTCTAGATTTTTTGATGATGGCCATTCTGACCAGTGTGAGATGATATCTCATTGTAGTTTTGATTTGCATTTCTCTAATGATTAATGATGTTGAGCATTCTTTCATGTGTTTGTTGCCAGTCTGTATATCTTCTTTGGAGAAATGTCTATTTAGGTCTTCTGCCCATTTTTGGATTGGGTTGTTTGTTTTTTTGTTGTTGAGCTGCACGAGCTGCTTGTAAATTTTGGAAATTAATCCTTTGTCAGTTGCTTCATTTGCAAATATTTTCTCCCATTCTGAGGGTTGTCTTTTGGTCTTGTTTATGGTTTCCTTTGCTGTGCAAAAGCTTTGAAGTTTCATTAGTTCCCATTGTTTATTTTTGTATTTATTTTCATTACTCTAGGAGGTGGGTCAGAAAGGATCTTGCTGTGATTTATGTCATAGAGTGTTCTGCCTATGTTTTCCTCTAAGAGTTTGATAGTTTCTGGCCTTACATGTAGGTCTTTAATCCATTTTGAGCTTATTTTTGTGTATGGTGTTAGGGAGTGATCTAATCTCATACTTTTACATGTACTTGTTCAGTTTTCCCAGCACCACTTATTGAAGAGGCTGCCCTTTCTCCACTGTACATTCCTGCCACCTTAATCAAAGATAAGGTGTCCATATGTGCGTGGGTTTATCTCTGGGCTTTCTATCCTGTTCCATTGATCTATCTTTCTGTTTTTGTGCCAGTACCAGACTGTCTTCATTATTGTAGCTTTGTAGTATACTCTGAAGTCAGGGAGCCTGATTCCTCTGGTTCCTTTTTTCATTCTCAAGATTGCTTTGGCTATTCAGGTTCTTTTGTGTTTACATACAAATTGCGAAATTTTTTATTCTACTTCTGTGAAAAATGCCAGTGGTAGTTTGATAGGGATTGCATTGAATCTATAGATTGCTTTGGGTAGTAGAGTCATTTTCACAATGTTGATTCTTCCAATCCAAGAACATGGTATATCGCTCCATCTATTTGTATCATCATTAATTTCTTTCATCAGTGTCTTATAATTTTCTGCATACAGGTCTTTTGTCTCCTTAGGTAGGTTTATTCCTAGATATTTTATTCTTTTTGTTACAATGGTAAATGGGAGTGTTTTCTTGATTTCACTTTCAGATTTTTCATCATTAGTATATAGGAATGCCAGAGATTTCTGTGCATTAATTTTGTATCCTGCTACTTTACCAAATTCATTGATTAGCTCTAGTAGTTTTCTGGTAGCATCTTTAGGATTCTCTATGTATAGTATCATGTCATCTGCAAACAGTGACAGCTTTACTTCTTCTTTTCTGATTTGGATTCCTTTTATTTCCTTTTCTTCTCTGATTGCTGTGGCTAAAACTTCCAAAACTATGTTGAATAAGAGTGGTGAGAGTGGGCATCCTTGTCTTGTTCCTGATCTTAGTGGTAATGCTTTCAGTTTTTCACCATTGAGGATGATGTTGGCTGTGGGCTTGTCATATATGGCCTTTATTATGTTGAGGAAAGTTCCCACTATGCCTACTTTCTGCAGGGTTGTTATCATAAATGGGTGTTGAATTTTTTCAAAAGCTTCCTCTGCATCTATTGAGATGATCATATGATTTTTCTCCTTCAATTTGTTAATATGGTTTATCACATTGATAGATTTGCATATATTGAAGAATCCTTGCATTCCTGGAATAAACGCCACTCCATCATGGTGTATGATCCTTTTAATGTGCTGCTGGATTCTGTTTGCTAGTATTTTGTTGAGGATCTTTGCATCTATGTTCATCAGTGATATTGGCCTGTAGTTTTCTTTCTTTGTGACATCCTTGTCTGGTTTTGGTATCAAGGTGATGGTGGCCTCGTAGTAGGAATTTGGGAGTTTTCCTCCCTCTGCTATATTTTGGAAGAGTTTGAGAAGGATAGGTGTTAGCTCCTCTAAATGTTTGATAGAATTCGCCTGTGAAGCCATCTGGTCCTGGGCTTTTGTTTGTTGGAAGATTTTTAATCACAGTTTCAATTTCAGTGCTTGTGATTGGTCTGTTCATATTTTCTGTTTCTTCCTGATTCAGTCTTGGCAGGTTGTGCATTTCTAAGAATTTGTCCATTTCTTCCAGGTTGTCCATTTTATTGGCATATAGTTGCTTGTAGTAATCTCTCATGATCCTTTGTATTTCTGCAGTGTCAGTTGTTACTTCTCCTTTTTCATTTCTAATTCTATTGATTTGAGTCTTCTCCCTTTTTTTCTTGATGAGTCTGGCTAATGGTTTATCTATTTTGTTTATCTTCTCAAAGAACCAGCTTTTAGTTTTATTGATCTTTGCTATCGTTTCCTTCATTTCTTTTTCATTTATTTCTGATCTGATTTTTATGATTTCTTTCCTTCTGCTAGCTTTGGGGTTTTTTTGTTCTTCTTTCTCTAATTGCTTGAGGTGCAAGGTTAGGTTGTTTATTCAAGATGTTTCCTGCTTCTTAAGGTGGGCTTGTATTGCTATAAACTTCCCCCTTAGAACGGCTTTTGCTGCATCCCATAGGTTTTGGGTCATTGTGTCTCCATTGTCATTTGTTTCTAGGTATTTTTTTATTTCCTCTTTGATTTCTTCAGTGATCACTTCATTATTAAGTAGTGTATTGTTTAGCTTCCATGTGTTTGTATTTTTTACAGATCTTTTCCTGTAATTGATATCTAGTCTCATGGTGTTGTGGTCGGAAAAGATACTTGATACAATTTCGATTTTCTTAAATTTACCAAGGCTTGATTTTTGACCCAAGATATGATCTATCCTGGAGAATGTTCCATGAGCACTTGAGAAAAATGTGTATTCTGTTGTTTTTGGATGGAGTGTCCTATAAACATCAATTAAGTCCATCTTGTTTAATGTATCATTTCAAGCTTGTGTTTCCTTATTTATTTTCATTTTGGATGATCTGTCCATGGGTGAAAGTGGGGTTTTAAAGTCCCCTACTATGATTGTGTTACTGTCGATTTCCCCTTTTATGACTGTTAGTATTTGCCTTATGTATTGAGGTGCTCCTATGTTGGGTGCATAAATATTTACAATTGTTATATCTTCTTCTTGGATCGATCCTTTGATCATTATGTAGTGTCCTTCTTTGTCTCTTCTAATAGTCCTTATTTTAAAGTCTATTTTGTCTGATATGAGAATTGCTACTCCAGCTTTCTTTTGATTTCCATTTGCATGGAATATCGTTTTCCATCCCCTTACTTTCAGTCTGTATGTGTCTCTATGTCTGAAGTGGGTCTCTTGTAGACAGCACATATAAGGGTCTTGTTTTTGTATCCATTCAGCCAATCTGTGTCTTTTGATGGGAGCATTTAGTCCATTTACATTTAAGGTAATTTTCGATATGTATGTTCCTATTCCCATTTTCTAAATTGTTTTGGGTTCGTTATTATAGGTCTTTTCCTTGTCTTGTGTTTCTTGCCTAGAGAAGTTCCTTTAGCATTTGTTGTAAAGCTGGTTTGGTGGTGCTGAACTCTCTCAGCTTTTGCTTGTCTGTAAAGGTTTTAATTTCTCCATCAAATCTGAATGAGATCCTTGCTGGGTAGAGTAGTCTTGGTTGCAGGTTTTTCTCCTTCATCACTTTAAATATGTCCTGCCAGTCCCTTCTGGCTTGCAGAGTTTCTGCTGAAAGATCAGCTGTTAACCTTATGGGGATTCCCTTGTGTGTTATTTGTTGTTTTTCTCTTGCTGCTTTTAATATGCTTTCTTTGTATTTAACTTTTGACAATTTGATTAATATGTGTCTTGGCGTATTTCTCCTTGGATTTATCCTGTATGGGGCTTTCTGTGCTTCCTGGACTTGATTAACTATTTCCTTTCCCATATTAGGGAAGTTTTCAACTATAATCTCTTCAAATATTTTCTCAGTCCCTTTCTTTGTCTCTTCTTCTGGAACCCCTATAATTCGAATGTTGGTGCATTTATTGTTGTCCCAGAGGTCTCTGAGACTGTCCTCAGTTCTTTTCATTCTTTTTTCTTTATTCTGCTCTGCAGTAGTTATTTCCACTATTTTATCTTCCAGGTCACTTATCCGTTCTTCTGCCTCAGTTATTCTGCTATTGATCCCATCTAGAGTACTTTTAATTTCATTTATTGTGATGTTCATCATTGCTTGTTTCATCTTTATTTCTTCTAGGTCCTTGTTAACTGTTTCTTGCATTTTGTCCATTCTACTTCCAAGATTTTGGATCATCCTTACTATCAATTTTCTGAATTCTTTTTCAGGTAGACTGCCTATTTCCTCTTCATTTGTTAGGTCTGGTGCATTTTTATCTTGCTCCTTTATCTGCTCTGTGTTTTTCTGTCTTCTCATTTTGCTTATCTTACTGTGTTTGGGGTCTCCTTTTTGCAGGCTGCAGGTTTGTAGTTCCTGCTGTTTTTGATGTCTGTCTCCAGTGTCTAAGGTTGGTTCTAAAGTGGGTTGTGTAGGGTTCCTGGTGGAGGGGACTAGTGCCTGTGTTGTGGTGGATGAGGCTGGATCCTGTCTCTCTAGTGGGCAGGTTCACGTCTGGTGGTGTGTTTTGGGATGTCTGTGGCCTTATTATGATTTTAGGCAGCCTCTCTGCTAATGGGTGGGGTTGTGTTCCTGTTTTGCTAGTTGTTTGGCATAGGTTGTCCAGCACTGTAGCTTGCTGGTCGTTGAGTGAAGCTGGGTGCTGGTGTTAACATGGAGGTCTCTGGGAGATTTTCGCCATTTGATATTATGTGGAGCTGGGAGGTCTCTTGTGGACCAGTGTCCTGAAGTTGGCTCTCCTACCTCAGAGGGAGAGCCCTGACACCTGGCTGGAGCACCAAGAGCCTTTCATCCACACGGCTCAGAATAAAAGGGAGAAAAAGTAGAGAGAATTAGTAGAAGTATGAAAAAAGAAAGAAAGAAAGAAAGAAAGGAGGGAAGGAAGGAAGGAAGGATGGAAGGAAGGAAGGAAGAAGGAAAGAAAGAAGCAAAGAAGGAAAGAAGGAAAGAAAGGAGGGAGGGAGGGAGGGAGGGAGGGAGGAAGGAAGGAAGGAGGGAAGGAAGGAAAAAAGACAGAAAGAAAGAAGATACAGTAAAATAAAATAAAGTATAATAAAGTTATTGAATTAAAAAATAATTATTTAGAAAAAAAAAAAGGAACGGATAGAACCTTAGGACAAATGTTGGAAGCAAAGCTATACAGACAAAATCTTACACAGAAGCATACACATACACCCTCACAAAAAGAGGTAAAGGGGAAAAAATCATAAATCTTGCTCTCAGAGACCACCTCCTCAATTTGGGATGATTCGTTGTCTAAAGGAGGGAAGGAAGGAAGGAAGGAAGGAAGGAAAGAAAGAAAGAAAGAAAGAAAGAAAGAAAGAAAGAAAGAAAGAAAGAAAGAAAGAAAGAAAGAAAGAAGGTAAAGTATAATAAAATTATTAAAATTAATTATTAAGAAAAAAATTAAAAAAAAAACATGGACGGATAGAACCCTAGGACAAATGGTGGAAGCAAAACTATATAGACAAGATCTCACACAGAAGCATACACATTCACAAAAAGAGGAAAAGGGAAAAAAATCATAGATCTTGCTCTCGAAGCCCACCTCCTCAATTTGGGATGACTCGTTGTCTATTCATGTATTCCACAGTTGCAGGGTACATCAAGTTGATTGTGGAGCTTTAATCCGCTGTTTCTGAGGCTGCTGGGAGAGATTTCCCTTTCTCTTCTTTGTTCTCACAGCTCACAGGGGCTGAGCTTTGGATTTGGCCCTTCCTCTGCGTGTAGGTCGCTGGAGGGCGTCTGTTTTTTGCTCAGACAGGACGAGGTTAAAGGAGCCGCTGATTCGGGGGCTCTGGCGCACTCAGGCCGGGGGGGGGGGGGGGGGGGGGGGAGGGGCACTGTGTGCGGGGTGGGCCTGCGGCGGCAGAGGCCGGTATGACGTTGCACCAGCCTAAGGCCCGCCGTGCGTTCTCCCGGGGAAGTTGCCCCTGGATCCGGGAACCTGGGAGTGGCGGGCTGCACAGGCTCCGCGGGAGAGGGGTGTGGATAGTGACCTGTGCTCGCACACAGGCCCCTTGGTGGCGGCAGCAGCAGCCTTAGCGTCTCCCGCCCGTCCCTGGGGTCCGTGCTTTTAGCCGCGGCTTGCACCCGTCTCTGGAGTTCCTTTAAGCAGCGCTCTTAAACCCCTCTCCTCGCGCACCAGGAAACAAAGAGGGAAGAAAAAGTCTCTTGCCTCTTCGGCAGGTGCAGACTTTTCCCCGGACTCCCTCCCGGCTAGCCGTGGTGCACTAACCCCTTCAGGCTATGTTCAAGCGGCCAACCCCATTCCTCTCCCTGCGCTCCGACCGAAACCGAAACCCGAGCCTCAGCTCGCAGCCCCGCCCGCCCCGGCGGGTGAGCAGACAAGCCTCTCGGGCTGGTGAGTGCCGGTCGGCACCGATCCTCTGTGCGGGAATCTCCCCGCTTTGCCCTCCGCACCCCTGTTGCTGTGCACTCCTCCGCGGCTCCGAAGCTCCCCCTTCCGCCTCCCAAAGTCTCCGCCCACGAAGGGGCTTCCTAGTGTGTGGAAACTTTTCCTCCTTCACAGCTCCCTCCCACTGGTGCAGGTGCCGTCCCTATTCTTTTGTCTCTGTTTTTTTCTTTTTTTCTTTTGCCCTACCCAGGTACGTGGGGAGTTTCTTGCCTTTTGGGAGGTCTGAGGTCTTCTGCCAGCCTTCAGTAGGTGTTCTGTAGGAGTTTTTCCACGTGTAGATGTATTTCTGGTGTATCTGTGGGGAGGAAGGTGATCTCCGCGTCTTACTCTTCCGCCATCTTCCCAGACCCCGATTTGCGTATATTGAAGAATCCTTGCACTCCTGGAATAAACCCCACCTGATCATGGTGTATGATCCTTTTAATGTGCTGTTGGTTTCTGTTTGCCAGGATTTTGTTGAGGATTTTTGCATCTATGTTCATCAGTGATATTGGTCTGTAGTTTTCTTTTTTTGTGACATCTTTGTCTGGTTTTGGTATCAGGGTGATGGTGACCTCGTAGAATGAGTTTGGGAGTTTCCTCCCTCTGCTATATTTTGGAACAGTTTGAGGATAGGTGTTAGCTCTTCTCTAAATGTTAGAATTCGCCTGTGAAGCCATTTGGTCCTGGGCTTTTTTTTGTTGGAAGATTTTTAATCACAGTTTCAATTTCAGTGCTTGTGATTGGTCTGTTTATATTTTCTATTTCTTCCAGGTTCAGTCTCGGAAGGTTGTGCTCTTCTAAGAATTTGTCCATTTCTTCCAGGTTGTCCATTTTATTGGCATATAGTTGCTTGTAGTAACCTCTCATGATCCTTTGTATTTCTGCATTGTCAGTTGTTACTTCTCCTTTTGCAATTCTAATTCTATTGATTTGAGTCTTCTGCCTTTTTTTCTTGATGAGTCTGGTTAATGGTTTATCAATTTTGTTTATCTTCTCAAAGGACCAGCTTTTAGTTTTATTGATCTTTGCTATTGTTTCCTTCATTTCTTTTTCATTTATTTCTGATCTGATCTTTATGATTTCTTTCCTTCTGCTAACTTTGGGGTTTTTTTGTTCTTCTTTCTCTAATTGCTTTAAGTGTAAGGTTAGGTTGTTTATTTGAGATTTTTCTTTTTTCTTGAGGTAGGATAGTATTGGTATAAACTTCCCTCTTAGAACTGCTTTTGCTGCATCCCATAGGTTTTGGGTCATCGTGTTTTCATTGTGATTTGTTTCTAGGTTTTTTTTTTAATTTCCTCTTTGATTTCTTCAGTGATCTCTTGGTTATTTAGTAGTGTATTGTTTAGCCTCCATGTGTTTGTATTTTTTACAGTTTTTTTTTCCTGTAATTGATATCTAGTCTTATAGCATTGTGTTTGTAAAATATACTTGATATAATTTCAATTTTCTTAAATTTACCGAGGCTTGATTTGTGACCCAAGATATGATCTATCCTGTAGAATGTTCCATGAGTCCTTGAGAAGAAAGTGTATTCTGTTGTTTTTGGATGGAATGTCCTGTAAATATCAATTAATTCCATCTTGTTTAATGTGTCATTTAAAGCTTGTGTTTCCTTATCACAGGGAAACACAAATCACCCTTCCCAAATCACCTTTCTGATTGGTGAAAGTGGGATGCTAAAGTCCCCTACTATTATTGTGTTACTGTCCATTTCCCCTTTTTTGGTTGTTAGCATTTGCCTTACGTACTGAGGTGCTCCCATGTTGGGTGCTTAAATATTTACAATTGTTAAATCTTCTTCCTGGATTGATCCCTTGATCATTATGTAGTGTCCTTCTTTGTGTCTTGTATTTATTTTAAAGTCTATTTTGTCTCATATGAGAATTGCTACTCCAGCTTTCTTTTGATTTCCATTTGCATGGAGTATCTTTTTCCATCCCCTCACTTTCAGTCTGTATGTGTCCTTAGGTCTGAAGTTAGTCTCTTGTAGACAGCACATATACAGGGCTTCTTTTTGTATCCATTCAGCCAGTCTATGTCTTTTGTTTGGAGCAGTTAATCTATTTACATTTAAGGTAATTATCGATACGCATGTTCCTGTTACCATTTTCTTATTATTTGTGTGTGTGTGTGTGTTAAGAAATATTAGTTTTATTTAACCAGTTTTCACAGCTGAATATTTATTCTATAAAAACTTTACAGATTGTACAGTTTATATATAGTTCAAACTACTGAACCAAAAAAGTAGGTCCCACAGATGCAAAAATACTGCACCAGCCAATCCATGGTAAAGGCAGATTTACACGCTGTACAGCTCTCCACAAGGCCAGGAGGTGGTCGGTTCTAAGTATAAACTTCAAAACTGTACAAAAATAAGGCTTTGATTTTATTTCATTCTTCATACATTCAATATGATTGCAAGCTCAGAAGCCTACCGAATGATAGGCGTCTGGAATCAGGAATCAGTCCCCACTCCTGGCAGGAATGCGGACGTCTATTTACACAGGGCACTCTCAGACAGAATCCTGTACTTGGTATATTGTGTAGACATGAAAGCAGAGACCAAGAACATTAAACGTCAATATAAGGTAGTTTTTTATCTTAAAAAGGAGTTTCTGCATTTAATAGTGTGCCAAAAGAATTTTAACTTATTAAATAAAATATATTCTAAGTGAACCGAAAAATTACACTTTATAAACATAAAAATACTTTATTTTTGGTGTAATACATCAATCATATCTGCAAATAGAAAACCAAAACTGTATATAAAGTAGTTCTCACCCAGTAACAAGAAGCACTTATATAGTTATTTTTTCAAATGGGTCAGAAAAACTAATTATAAACCCCCTATAACTTAGAGATCATACTTAGCTATTCAGTGATTTGCTAACACTGCAAAACAAGCTTTCCCCTAGAGAGAGAGTGGTTTCTTCCTGTTAACTGGGTAAGAATCGGACATATTTAAGAAAGAAGGCAGAATCAACTGATTTCTCAGCATGAATCCTAGGAGTGTTTTAGTCTGGGGGTATATTCAGCAGTGGGTGTTTAATCAGAAATACTTAACCTAAAAGAATAAGTCTTCCTTTCGATTGAGAAGTTTCCATCTCTGACGTTTTGTACCTTCCTGGAGACAAGGGCATGCCTCAGATCTTTCCGTATTTCTATTTGGGGTGGGGGTGGGGGGGCAAGGCGGGCTAACACCTCTTTAGATTCTGTTTTCTAGAAGGAAAAAACAAGGAAAACAAACATTATTCCAGACTTTTCTGACACCCAAACCAGGAAAACACACTCCTTTTTTATACAGTACTAGCCAAAGATAACAAAAAGTAGAGCCTCAAAGAGCAGCCCAGAGCTCACAATTATACTTTTATACCTGTGTGTGTATTAAGTATAAAATAATGACGTTTGGACAAGCTTTGTAGTTATTTAAAGTTACAGTACTTAAAGACTCCTTGGTAACAAATAGCTTGGCTGTTTTAAGTCCTGCTTCCAAGAGTGAGCTCCACGTGAACCTGTTTCAGGCTGTGAGGGTGGGTCCGCACCCCAGGGAGCCCCAGCCGGCCTGCGCGATGCGACTACAGGGTCGTCTGGGGCAGCCCGGCCATCAGAACTCGTCGATCTTCCACTGCAGGTACTTGAACATGGAGTCCATGCCCTGGGCCGAGCCCCAGATCTTCTTCAGCACCTTGCACTCTCGCTCGTTGGCCTGCTCCAGCTCCAGCTTCATGTTGCAGCGCACCAGGGCCTTGGATTCCTCGAGCACGACCGGGTTACAGGAGGCGAGCTCCTTAACGCGGACCATGACTTCCTGGGTGAAGGTCCCGGGGCAGAACACCTGGGAGACCAGGCCCTTGCCGCACGCCTCCTGCGCCGTCAGCTTCCGTCCGCTGAGCAGCATTTCATTCGCAGATGCTCCTCCCATAATCTTGGGAAACATCACGGTGGAACAGCCATCTGGACTCTGTCCAAAGGCAGTGTAGGGTGTTTGGAACCAAGCCTTCTCATTGGCCCAAACCACGTCACAGAGAGCCAGGATGGACGCTCCTAGTCCAATGGCTGGGCCGTTTACGGCTACAATAATAAGCTTCTTAAACTGAATGAAAGTATTCACAAAGTTTCTGATGGCCTCGGCCATCTTCGTGCTTTCTCTCTTCCAGTCGTTGGTCAGGCGCCGAATGAAGTAGATGAAGTCAAGGCCGCAGCAGAAGACGCTGCCCACGGCGCTGAACAGCACCAGCTTGCTGTCGTCGGCAGCGGCCGTGCTCAGGGCGCTCTGCACTTCCTTCATCACCTCTGGGTTGAGAGAGTTGTTCTCGGATGACTTCGTGAACAGCAGGATGTGGGTGAAGCCGTCCTGCTTCCGGACGACGATGTCCCTGTACCTGTAGGCGCTTTCCGGCTGCCTCACGCTGAAACGCAGTCGCTTGTCGAAGGGCTGGTTTTGTCTGTCATCGATGAATTTCCTCTTCCCGGCCGTCACGCCCGTGACTGACGTCTGCAGGCTGGTCATCCCGTTGGCCGTCAGCACGTCCATGAATGGGGAGGAACCTTTCCCGTTCACGGCTAGCCCCGTGGCCATAGCCGCGGTCACAGGGCCGGACACCTGTGGCACCAGCGGGTGTATCAGGGGCCGGCTCCCCATCTGCGCACACTCGGCAACGGGGCCCAGCAGAGCTCCTACCGGCTTTTTGGCCGCCACCTCCGGCACCACCGTGTCCTCCTGCCCCTGCTCGACGGGGTCCAGTTTCTCGGGGCTCTCGCTCTGAAAGCCGTCCACCGCGCTCCTGCTCTTGATGGGGCTCTTGGGCACGAGGATCTTTATACCTGACTTGGCCAGGTCCATGTTCTTCCGGTTCAAGAGGGACGGGGCTGGGTCCTTCCTGAACTTCTGGCTGGCGGCAAACAGCGGGCTGGCCTTGGGCTCCTGCTCTTTGCCAACCACTAGCGATTCAGGAGAGGCCTTGGAAAAGCCGCTGTTGGTGGACCTGGAAATCTGCTTCCTAGCGTTGTTCGGGGAGGCCCGGTTGGCCCTGGTGAAGGGGCCCTCCCTCTGCTTCTCGGTGTGGCACCTATTGAAGTCGTGGATGTACTCCTCGCAGTTTACCAGGTTCTGCTCTGGTTCCCAGGTGTCGTCCTCGCTGTCGTAGCCCTTCCACCGGACCAAATATTCTGTCTTCCCTTTTTTGTTCTTCCTTTTGTCAACGATTCTTTCAACCTCGTACAGCTCCTCGGAGGCCATGGTGGGCGGTGGAGCTGGGGGCGTGGGGCAAGGCCGTTGAGGCGCCGTGCAGCCGGCAGCCCACACTTTGTTTCAGTTGGGTCCCTGCGTGGCCTGCGCTTCCGGCTCCGCTCGGCTCCGGCGCCGGTCGGGTGCGGACCGGCGCTCACTCCTGCCGGTGTGGGCCGTCGGCCGGGTTGTGCGCAGGAGCAGCTACGCAACGTGCCCTCCGTGCCGCGCTCACTCCCCGGCGGGCCGGCTTGGGCTCAGGCTTATCGCGTAGCCGCGGGGCGGGGCGGGGCGGGGCGGGGCGGGGCGGGGCGGGGCGGGGCGGGGCCGGGCCGGGCCGGGCCGGGCCGGGCCGGGCCGGGCCGGGCGGGGCCGGGGTGGGCGCGGCGGTGGTGCACGGCGGCGCGTTGGCTCCGCGGCTCCCCCTCTCCGGTGTAGTGCGAAAATCTTCCTCTTTCTTATTATTTTGGGTTTGTTATTGTAGGTCTTTTCCTTCTCTTGTGTTTCCTGCCTAGAGAAGTTCCTTTAGCCTTTGTTGTAAAGCTGGTTTGGTGGTCTGAATTCTCTTAGCTTTTGCTTGTCTGTAAAGGTTTTAATTTCTCTGTTGAATCTGAATGAGGTCCTTGCCAGGTACAGTAATCTTGGTTGTAAGTTTTTCCCTTTCATCACTTTAAATATGTCCTGCCATTCCCTTCTGGCTTGCAGTTTCTGCTGAAAGATCAGCTGTTAACCTTTTAGGGATTCCCTTGTATGTTATTTGTTGCTTTTCCCTTGCTGCTTTTAATACTTTTTCCTTGTATTTAATTTTTGATAGTTTGGTTAATATGTGTCTTGGCGTGTTTTTCCTTGGATTTATCCTGTATGGGACTCTCTGTGCTTCCTGGACTTGACTATTTCCTTTCCCATATTAGGGAAGTTTTCAACTATAAGCTCTTCAGATATTTTCTCAGTCCATTTCTTTTTCTCTTCTTCTTCTGGGACCCCTATTATTCTAATGTTGGTGCATTTAATGTTGTCCCAGAGATCTCTGAGACTGTCCTCAATTCTTTTCATTCTTTTTCTTTATTCTGCTCTGCAATAGTTATTTCCACTATTTTACCTTCCAGGTCACTTATCTATTCTGCCTCGGTTATTCTGCTCTTGATTCCTTGTAGAGAATTTTAATTTCATTTATTGTGTTGTTCATCATTGTTTGCTCTTTAGTTCTTCTAGGTCCATGTTAAATGTTTCTTGTATTTTCTCCATTCTGTTTCCAAGATTTTGGATCATCTTTACTATCATTACTCTGAATTCTTTTTCAGATAGACTGCCTATTTCCTCTTCATTTGTTTGGTCTGGTGGGTTTTTACCTTGCTCCTTCATCTGCCCTGTGTTTGTCTGTCTTCTCATTTTGCTTAACTTACTGTTTTTGGGTCTCCTTTTCACAGGCTGCAGGTTCGTAGTTCCCGTTGTTTTTGGTGTCTGCCTCCCGTGGGTAAGGTTGGTTCAGTGGGTTGTGTAGGCTCCCTGGTGGAGGGGACTGGTGCCTGTGTTCTGGGGAATGAGGCTGGATCTTGTCTTTCTGGTGGGCAGCACCGCATCCTGTGGTGTGTTTTGGGGTGTCTGTGACCTTATTATGATTTTAGGCAGCCTCTCTGCCTATGGGTGGGGTTGTGTTCCTGTCTTGCTAGTTGTTTGGCTTGGGGTGTCCAGCACTGGAGCTTGCTGGTCATTGAGTGGAGCTGGGTCTTAGCGTTGAGATGGAGATCTCTGGGAGGTCTCTGGCTGATTGATATTACGTGGGGCTGGGTGGTCTCTGGTGGACCAATGTCCTGAACTTGGCTCTCCCACCTCAGAGGCTCAGGACTGACACCCATCCAGTGCACTGTCAGCCACACAGCTGCTACTGTTGGATGGTCTCCTGCAGAGGGGGTGTGGCTGTGGCTCACCGCAGGGACAAGGACACTGCCAGCAGAAGTTCTGGGAAGTACTCCTTGGCATGAGCCCTCCCAGAGTCCACCATTAGTCCCACCAAAGACTGCTACAAACATTCTAAAGAGTGTTAAAAACCTTAAAATTTGAATTACCCTATGTCTCAGCCATCCCTTAACTGTGAATTTATCTTATGGAAAGAATTAGAGATGTGTGAAAAGATATACATCTAAGATGCTTTATCAAATTTATTTATAACATTGAAAAACTGGAAGAGCCTTAATGTCCAACAATAAGTTACTAGTTAAGTAAAATACGTATGTTTAAATGATGGAAAGCTGCATAGACATTTAAGATTATGTCATAGAAGACTATATACTGTCATGGAAAAATGTTCCTGATATGTAGCCCAGTGAAAATAGCAAGTTACAAAACAGTATATTATAAAAATACTATTCATATATAAACATAACAGACTGAGGTGTACAAATGCAAATATTTTTTTAAATGAAGCTTGTTGCTATATTCTCAAAACTTTGATTTTCCAATCTACGCAGAACATACATATTTTTGGCCTATTCTTGTTTAAATCTTAGTCTAGTCCCCTGATATTTATAATCCAATCTAGTTATTAGAGTCTTAGCCTCTCTTTGTTGACAATTCTGTCAAAATTCAATATTATTAGCTGTCACTATTCATAGTTCCAAGCTTTCTCTCTCTGAACTAACACTGTCTCCTCTACCTTCACCAACTCTAAACAGAGCAGGGGAGAGAAATCCTCTTCTTGTGCCTGCCCAAGAGCATCAGTAGTGGGAGGAAGACCTGGTCTTGACCTGGGGCCACCTTATTTCCATGGCATCTACTGCTATGGAGTCTCGGTGAAAGCCAGATGCATGGTTTCCTGAGACCATATTTTGTTCCACACTAGCCCCCTCACAGAGCACCCCCTCACCATGTAGGGGCAGCTGTGTATCGTTTTGGCACACTCAGGAAGCTCTACACCTCCTACCTGTCTGCTCATCTCTGCGCTCAGGTTAGACCTTGAGATCTTCTTCTGTGCCCTCTGAGGAGAGTCATTGACAACTGGAAAAGGTGTGTCTCTTTTCTCTTCTCTCTTCCAGGCACACCCCAAGATCTCTTTGAGTCCTACTAGTATTGATTATCCCATCGATCATTCTGCCTTCTGAAATCACCTGATTTCCTGAGCAGGACCCTTCCATCTTTAAGGGGCACATGTCAAATAGCTACCTTGCTACCTGGGAATGGGATGGGATGGGGTAGAAAGGCCATGGAGTCAGGAAGACAATTTGTCATCCCTGAAGGATCTCAGAGAGCCATCCTGAGAATCCTGGCCAGGACTTTCTCAATTAAAAAAAAATGTTTTAAGTATATTTATGTAAGATAAACTTCTCCATTGTAAATATACAGTTAGGTGAGTATTAACAAAGGCAAACACCCATGTAATCACCACAATCAAAATACAGAACATTTCATCTGTCCAAAAAGTCCTCTCTTGCCCTTCAAAGTCAATTCCTGCTCCCCTGTCTTAGGCAACTGCTGATCTGCTTTCTATCCCTTGAGATTTGCTATAATTTCATGTAAGTGCTATATACAGCATGTACTTTCTTGTGTCTGGCTAAGCACAATGTTTCTGAGATTCATCCATGGTATTGCTGTAGTTTGTTTCTTTTCATTTGTAACATTCCATTATGTGGATATATCACAATAGGCTTATCCTTTCACTTGTTAATAGATATTAGTATTGTTTCCAGTTTGGGGTTATTACAAATAAAGCTGCTATAAACATTTATGTACAAGTCTTTATGTGGATATATGTGCTCATCTGTCTTGGGTAAATACCTACGAGTGGAATGATTTGGTCATATGATAGTGTACATATCAATTTATAAAACTGCCAAACTGTTTTCCAACGTAGTTGTACCATTTTTTTTCATTCTTATTGGAAGTGTATAAAAATTCCAGTTCCTCCATATCATTGCCAACACTTCTTTTTGTCAGTCTTTATAATTTCAGCCTTTCTAGCAGCTGCATAGTGGTATCCCACTGTGGTTTAATTTGCATTTCCTGATGACTAGTGATGTCGAGCATCTTTTCATGTGCTTATTACCCGTTTGTGTGTCTTCTTTGGTGAAGTATCTGTTCAAATCTGTTGCCCATTTTTTAAAAATAAACTTTTTTATAATAGTTTTTTGATTTACAGAGAAGTTGCATAGAACAAAAGAGTTCCCACATACCACACACCCAGTTTCCTCTACTGCTAACATCTTACTTTAGAACGATTTATTTGTTACCACTAATAACCCAATATTGATATATTATTATTAACTAAAGTTTGTATTATATTCTGATTTCCTTTCTTTTCACCTAAGGTCCTTTATCCCCACAGGATCCCACCTAGGATACTACGTTAAACATAGTTATCATGTTTCCTTAGGCTCCTCTAGACTGTTCATTTCTCAGGCTTTCCTTGATTTTGATTATCTTGACAGTTTGGTAGAATATTGGTTAGCTGTTTTATAGAATGTCCCTTAACTAGAGTTTATCTGGCGTCTTTCACATGGTTAGACTGGGGTTGTGAGTTTTTTGGGAAAAGACCACAGAGGGAAAGTGTCACTCTTATCACCTCAGTCATATCAAGGGCACATGCTACCAACATGACTGATAATTGTTGATGTTAACCTTGATCACATGGCCAAGGTTATGATTGTCAGGCTTCTCCATTGTACAGTTTCTCTTTTTTTCTACCTCCCATAATATATTTTGTGGAAGAAAGTCACTATGCATAGCCCACACTTAAGGGTTGGGGAGTAATATTCTACTTTCCTGAGGTAAAATATCTGAATAAATTACTTGGAATACTTCTGTATGGGAGATTTGCCTATTGGCCCCATTTATTTACTCATTCAAGCATTTGTTTATATCAGTATAAACTCATTAGCATACATTTTCAACTTTGGATTATATTCCAATACTATATTATTCATTTTGTTGCTCAAATTGTTTTAGCGGTAGTCTTTCAGTTAGCTCCTGTGTCCATCTGATATGTCCCCATCGTTGTGTTTTTTCAAGCATTTCTCTTCTGGAATGATAAGATATATCTAGGGGAAAAGATTTGATGTGTTAATTAATTTGCTTCATTTTTCTCCTACCCAGGTGCTTGCAAGACTCAGATCTTTCCACACTCTGTTGCTGCTGGATCCCTTACACGTGTCCCCCACTCCCCACAGATGCCATCTTTTGTTTAGAGGACACAGGGCAAGACATGTAGAGAAACATTTCTCTGCATGCTTGAATGGTGCTTGAATAGGTTCATAGGGAAGAGGTTACAGTAATTGTAACCCTGTGACAACACTGAGTATAAGATTCTGCATGTCCATTAGGAGCTATATAGTGTATGTGATACGGAGCACCCTCTAAAGCAAAGTTTCAACAGCGGTACCAAGTGGAGGAATTAATGTATGTAGGTCAACGTAAACAAGTGACTGCAGGTTCTGTTTTTAAAAACCTGCAATGGAGCACCTCAGTCAACCATTCCAATGTTGAAATAACTTTTTCCTCTGCTTGCTGTGTATGAGTGGTCATAAAACTATAGCCCACAGGCCAAACCCAAGCCCGTGACTGCTTTTGTAAATAAAGTTTTATTGGCGCACAGCCACTCATTCTTTGTGCATTGTTTATGCCTACTCTCACGCTCAGATGGCAGAGCTGAGTAGTTACAAAGCCTAAAGAAATATTTTTCTGGCCCTTTACAGAAAAAGTTTCCTGACCACTGCTCTATTTCATGACTAGCTTAAATCTTACGCAACAATAAGGGGTCATTTTTGTGAGTTACAGCCTCCAGGGGGACAGAGAACCACCTATCAGTGCCATCTCTCCAAGTAACCTTCATATGAGAAGTCTTAAGTACCCACTTGTAAAATTAAATAACCATGTTTATCTAATCCCCTTGCTTTGACCTTCTCTATTTTATCTAAAACCAAAATTCACAATTATGCTTAATTGCCAAATAGGCTCACAGGTTAGGAATACATATGCAGAAGCCTAAAATGTTGATCAAATACCTTTCAGAAATTTAGGAGTGAGACAAACTTTCTCCTTAACTGGAGGATGTCAGGCATTTAAAGAAGTGAAGAGCACCTGGATACATTGTGGGACTTGGATCTTTTCCACTTTTTTGCTTTTCTAAATTCAGGGCATTGTATTTATTGATCTACAGAAAGGCTTTGGGTAGTGGGTGTGGAGAGGTGGAACACACGGTAACACAGGTGTAACAAAGGCTTTCAAAATAAAATGCAAATTGGGTTTTAACGAAGTGCAACTATCGCAAACCCATGAAGCGATCAGGGAACTTTTTGCTCTACCTGCTTGGTAGAGTTTTATTTTATTTACTTTATTTCCTTCTATGTACACATTTCTTTAAAAAAAAAAAAAGGCAGAGACTACTGAGAATGGTCATGGGAGATATAAAGAAAGGGCTAAGCGGCCAGGTAGCTCTCCTAACTCAAGAACAAAGTGACTGCCAGAGAACTCTACTGCCCAAGGTTGGCCGAAGGTATGTTT
Source organism: Orcinus orca (assembly GCF_937001465.1). Lineage (NCBI taxonomy): Eukaryota > Metazoa > Chordata > Mammalia > Artiodactyla > Delphinidae > Orcinus > Orcinus orca. The sequence goes on from NC_064563.1 coordinate 94,602,349, forward strand.
GTCTTTGCGGACAGGTGGTGCCGTCTAGTGGGAAGACATCCTGTCTGGCCTTGGCTGCTGGTTCAGCCACCCTCGGTTCTGTGTCTTGAGCTAATTCTGTAGTCTCTCTGAGCCTAATCTGTATAACAGGGATTGTGTGTGCCTTGTATAGTTACTATAAGGATATGATATAATAGACATACGGTGTATGGCACCTGACAAATGATAGTTTTCATGACTTATTATTTCCAGGACACTGTACAGCTACGTACACCAAGAGTAAGGGTGTCAGAGAGTGAAGTGAGATGCGACAGACCACAGACATTCTGGAATAATCACTGCGTGATCATCTCTCCTCTCTGACATTGTTTAGTTTGCTTGGACATGGAAAAGGTTAAGGAGAGCCCTGATGTAATCTCTGTACCACTCCCTTTTCATTTCTCCCTCTGCCTGCACAGAAAGTCAGGGACCTCTATGACAAATTCCAGGCATCCGTGGAGGAAATGCAGACTCCAGCATAATGAAGATTCAGAGCACAGGGAATCTGCACCCATGTGACACCCTGGCTGGGCCCTGCCTCTAGTCAAATAGTCCATTTTCTCTAGCTCCAGAGAAACAATTTAAGATCAAAGTCAGAACTTTATTTGGTTTCACTTCTGATTCTCTTCACAGCTGATGGGCCCTTGGTTTAATCCTGAAGGTGGCCAGATAGGTCCACTTTGTGTTTATCTTTCTCTGAAAGATCAGGAGGCAACCCGAGGTCATGGACTCCACGCTCCACAAGAGGCCAGACCAGGGAATGAGGCGGCAATAAAGATGAGCTACAGTGCTGAGTCACCAGCAGGGCTGGCATCAGGCAGGAGTAGAAGAGGTGACTGCCTGCACCTTGAGATTGGGGGAGGGGATGGGTGGGGAGAGCATGTCCATTTGCTAGGGCCGCTATAACAGAGTACCACAAATTGAGTGGCTTCCAACAGCAGACGTTTACTGTCATACAGTTCTGGAGACTACAAACCCCAAATCAAGGTTTTGGCAGAGTCCTGCTCCCTCTGTAACCTGTACAGGATAATCCTTCCTCACCTCTTCTAGCTTCTGGCGTTTGTCAGCAATCCTTGACATTCCTTGGATTATAGGATTATATCCTTGATGTGCCTCTGATGTTTCCTGTTAGAAAAATCCTTGCCTCCCAAATATTTGACAGAGATGCTAGGTCCCTCTTCTTCAGCCTGTTTTCAATATTGCTTAAGAATTTAGCTTCCTGGAAGGCTAGTGGCTCTAGGCTAGAGGAGAAATGTATAGGAATGTGTTCAAGAAATGAATCATCTTGAGCAAAGTAGAGATGGGAAGATGTCTCAGGAAGAGATAATAAAAAGAACAAATAGATTTTGCATTTCCAGGAGGAATAGTAATAGTCAAGCTCCATGCAAATAAACAAAGGAAATGGGAAAAGGAAGGGAATTCCGTGACCACTCACAGGAGGGGTTGGGCTGGGGGTAAAGATGTCTGTGTCCATCAAGGAAGGAGACTTTTAGGGAGGAGGAGAAACAAACTTTATATTTCTATGTTTTAGGCCTAGAACACCAGGATATGGTTCTGTTTTCCACAGTTGACAAATTGATATTTGGAATACGAGTTGCATAAAAGGAGTTATGAAACTCTGGACTGCCTTTGTCTCCAAGCTGGCCCATGGTGGTGGGATTTCTTCAATCGGAAGTGCTCTTTCAGTGTAATAAAAATGTCCACAGACGGCACTGCCCCAAGCTGTTACTGTTTGAAGAGTTCATGTCCATCTGTGTTTCATATACAGTGTGATTTCCTGGGGGCATGAGGCTCTATCTACCCCCAAACATCACCTGTTTTAGCTTCTCCCAAAGTCTGAAATCTCCATGATTAAACCCCTTCCTCCAGTTTAAGACATTTTCTCCCTAAGACTCCTGTAAAAATGCAAGTGTCTTCCTAGGAAAGGCAACAGTCCCATGGTTTGTCAGATTCCCTCTTGACACAGTTTGGCAGCAGGGTCCCAAGAGCACCAAATTAGTCTGTAAAGGAGGGAGAGGGATGATGTGATAAGGAGCTAAGTCCTTCTTCCCAGCAGGCTCCACCCATCCAGGCGTGAGGGCTGCAGAGGGGCTGGCCTTGGGTGTAACTACAATGCTGGGGCCCTGGCAGTAATGGGCCATCAGATGGGGGCAGGGGATAAATCATCCCCAAAGTGTGACTTGGGAAACAGTGACGATACTCTCAATTTATTGGCAGACAGCCCTCCGTGAGAAATACTGTTTGGTTTCGGTTTTAATTTCTAAAGGCATACTCTATGTTTTAGGGACTTTCTAATTTTTTACACCATGGAAGAACATGTTTTCATTAAGCAACACTGTACCAAAGATGACATTGCTCAGGTTCTCAAAGTTGGTGTACAGACATTGCCTTGAAAAGCATGTACTTCAGTTCCTTTGCTTACTTTTAGAAGCCCTGAGACAGGCACTGCCAGGTCTCCCTGGGTTTCCTTTCTTGCTGGGGTGTGATTCTTTCCTCCCTGTTGATGCCCTTCTGGCCCTGAGGCTCTTCTCCCTTCTGCACAGAGCACCCCTAGACTGTTGGTTCTCTATGTCCTTCCTAAATAAGACTGTTTAACATGAGATTTTATTATTGTGCATTTTGAATTCTACCTTTTTTTAGAATGAAGCCAATGACAAAAGAGCAAGTTTATAGGGCTAATATGAAATACATATAGAACACAGAATAATTAAACAAATACAATACAATCCTCTCTAAGTCTTTGCAGATCTCTGCTTTAGGGTAATTTGAGAAGTTTCTTTCCTTCTTTTTAAAAGAAAGCAGCAGGGAATAGTGGAGAAAACATGGACTTTGGACCCAGACAGACATGAATTTGAACCAACTCTGCCTCTTGTGAAGCGTGGCTGGACAAGTTTAATAAGCTCTCTCTGAGCTGTGCCCATTCAGCATGGATAGAAATTGCTATGTTGCAGAGTTGTAAGGATTAGAAGTAATTCATAAATCCTAAGGCTGTTTTGAGGACTAAATAAGTTAATGTATGTCAACCAACTAGCAAAATGCCTGGCACTTAGGAAAAGCTCTATATATGCCATGTACTCTTATTAAATTGTTAATAAACTTATAAGATATACATAAGAAAACTAGAGTTGAAAAAAATCAAGACAGACAATGGAATATTATTCAGTGCTAAAAAGAAATGTGTTTATCAAGCCATGAAAAGACACGGAGGAAAGTTAAACGCGAAGTTACTAAGTGAAATAAGTGAAAAGGCTATATTCTGTATGATTCCAACTACATGACATTCTGCAAAAGGCAAAACTATGGAGACAGTAAAAAGATCAGTGGTTGCTAGGGGTTTGGGATAGGGGGTGGGGGGAAGAATAGGAAAAGCATAAAGGATTTTTAAGGCAGTGAAAATACTCGGTATGATACCGTAATGATGGATACCTGTAACTATACCTTTATCCAAGCCCACAGAAGGTACAATACCAAAAATGAACCTTAAGATAAACCATGGACTTTGGATGATAATGATGTGTCATCGTAGGTTCATCAGTTGTAACAAATGCACCACTCCGATGGCGGATGTTGATAATGGGAAGGTTATGTATGTATGGGGCAGGAGGTATATGGGAAATCTCTGTACCTCCCTCTCAATTTTGCTGCTCTAAAATTACTCTAAAAGATAAAGTCTAAAAAATTTAGCCAGACAAGGAACAGAAAAGAAACAATGAGCAGGGATAAGTAAAGTTGCCTTCTTTCCCACTGTGAGTTAAGGTCCTGATTTTTATGGCTCTGGACCTCCAGCAGTGAATAAAGATGAACACCACCAGAGGCAGGGGAGATGCAGCTTGGGGGAAGATGACAGGAGGAGAGGAGAGTGCACAGGCTTTTAGGCAGCTACAGTCTCACAGCATTTGGTAATAGCTTGAAAATGGGAGATGCCATTATCATAAAAGCATACAAACAAGGAAGTAGAGAAGTATTCATTGTTTTAAAGTCACTTAGTTAATAACATTTATCTTATTGTCTGATTATGAAAATAGTATATGTTTGTATTGAAAATTAGAATAGACAGAAAAACACAAAGTCGAAAATGAAAATAATCTGTAACAGAGAGAGGACCATCCATCAGTCCTTGTAGTTTTTATATATATATATATATATATATATATATATATATATATATACACACTTTTTTTTCCTTCTACAAACACAGGTTTATTTTATAAAAGTAGCATACTTACCTTTTCACTTAATTATATAATATGAACATTGTCCCATGTCATTAAATATTCTTCTAATGCATCTTTTAAAAATTGTATTATTAAAAATTTTAAACATATATTTTATATTTATTTTTTACCAAAAAAAGGCACAAAAGCAAATTTATTTATGTTAGATATAAATATCTAACATACCAACAAACAACCAACAAACAAACAAACCAACCAACAAACAAAACAAACCTAATATATTTACTGGCACCCATGGATACCCATTTACCAAGCAAAAAAAAAATTTTTTTTTAACATATAAAAATATAGAGTCCAGGGCTTCCCTGGTGGCGCAGTGGTTGAGAGTCCGCCTGCCGATGCAGGGGACATGGGTTCGTGCCCCGGTCCGGGAAGATCCCACATGCCGCGGAGCGGCTGGGCCCGTGAGCCATGGCCACTGAGCCGGCGTATCCGGAGCCTGTGCTCCGCAACGGGAGAGGCCGCAACAGTGAGAGGCCCGCGTACCGAAAAAAAGAGAGTCCAGAATACTGAACCTCCATGTACTCATCACCCTGATATAACAATTAACAACTCATGACCAGTTTTCTTTCATCCATACACTGTCCACTTCTCCCACCCCTCTTGGATTTTCCTGAAGCAAATTCCCTGTAACATGGAATTTCATATATAAATATTTCAGTATGTATGTCTCTCTAGAAGACATAGGCATTCTTTTAGAAGTATAATTACAATAACATTAACACACCTAAAAAATAGTAATAATTCCTTAATATCATCAAATTGCTTTCAGTGTTTGCTTTTTCATGGTTGTCATATTTTAACTGTTTGAATCGGGATCAGATCTGGGTATGTGAGAGATTGCAAGAACCCTGAATTTAAATTGGAAGTATTGATATGAACTCACAATGTATTTTTATCTAAAACCAAAACACATTTTTAAAAACTCTGTACACTGAAAAGGACTAGAAACAATGACTAACCCAGTAGCAAAGAACACTTCTAGTGCCAAGATTATAGGCTCTAAATACCATTTTCCACTAAGAAAAACTAGAGTTTCTTGGAGAAATGTTAGATTCCAAGTCTGGGGCAGAAAATGAGCAATCTCTTATACCAGAAAGCAGAGAAAGTGTGCACAAACCCCAGGGTCACATCCAAAGGGCTCAGGAAATGGAATAGGCTCCTGTGGGTCAACGATGCGATCATTTAACAAGGACAACTTCAATAGATTGAAATGTGTCAAATATGTGTCAATCCATGAGTTCACAGTGTTACCCCTCCAACTTCAAAGTACCCACAAGTCACTTTGAAAGACAGTAGGAAACAAACTGTATTGTGGAAATAAGCAAATTAAAGAGAAAACCTCAAGTATTCACTTTGCCTTTCCTTTACAAATGGTACCTTAAGATAAATAGCTAATGAGGAGAAGTTTTTCTTTTTATGTTAAGTTCTAACTCCAGATAGAAGAAAACAGTAGGATTAGAATAGCACCATTTTGTAGGCTTTATATTTAAGGACTCTAACATCACCAATAAACAAACAAAACAAACTATTTAACATCTATTTGTTCATAATCATTCATCTCCTCTCCAAGCTTGTCCTGATCTCCTGGCATGCCCCAGTGACTTTGAACTTGGTCATGAGACTGCCTTTGAATAATGGAATGTGAGCAAACCTGACATACACCACCTCCAAACAGAAGCAAATGCATCTGCGTGGTTTGGCCCTTCTTACCTTGAGCTTCGTGGAAATGGCAAGCACCAGGTGGTGGCTGCTTCCTCACCCTGAGTGTCAGAGTGAGAAGACATGGAGAGAAGACCTGAACAAAACCCACAGCCTGGAGGAGAGAAGAGCTGACCTGCAAACCCTGTGAGCAAGAAATAGTATCAGCCCTAGTAAGCCACTGAAATGTGGGGAGTTTGCTAGTGAAGTAGTTTTGCCAAAAACATTAAACTTGACTCTGAGTAAGTTTTCATCCTCACGAATGACAGGACATACAAGGGACAGAGCCACATGTTAAATGACGTCATGGGGAATTAGTCGGCTAAGGCCAAACTGAGAAATCCTATGAGACAAAAACTCCAGTTGCCTTTCCAAAAAAGAATTGCAAGGAATAAAAAGGAGATAGAGGAAGAAATTGTAGGTGAAAAGAGACTTGAAAGACATTCAACAAATTGCATGTATTCTATAATTTTAATTTAATCAATATCCTTTAACGGACAGCCCTAGATCCAAGAGTGGCCAAGAAGTGACCATTTGCAAGTGGAGGCTGGAGGGTTATAGATAAATTTGGTTGTAGCCTGGGTGTTCGCACACATGCCTCCTTGGCCCCTTGTGGTGGGATAAGTTGAGAAGAGAAGGCAGGTAAACCAGAGATCTTATTTGTTCTCTTATTCCAGCACTACAAATGTTAGGGCATTGCTGGATTGGTCTAAACACTACTCAGGTGGTCTTCCATAAGGAATGGAAGCCAAGGGAGAGTTCCTGAGCATGGTCATGCCATGATGAGAATGAGGCTTAGGAAGATTAACAGCCTAAAGAGGGTGGATTGTTGGGAATGGGAAGGGAGGCAGGCAGCTCAGCTCAGAGGCTCCTGCAATAATATAAACAAAAAGAGATGTGACATATATACACCAATATGTATAAAATGGATAACTAATGAGAACCTGCTGTATAAAAAATAAATAAAATTAAATTTAAAAAAAAGTGATGTGTCAGCCAGGATGGGGATGGAAAAAGAAATACAAGAAAATTCAAACACCATTACATTGCATGCTGATGGAATCTCCACTTCTGAAAAACTACAGTATTGCTCAAACATTCCCAGGTCTTGAAATGATGACAGTAACTACATTCAAGAATCAAATTTAAAATTTTGAATTTTGTACCTATTTATGGCTTCGAAGGAGGAAAGTTGGGCAGAAGTGAAAGCGTTGTATCAGAAGAGAGGACCCAGTGTGACGGCTGCAACAGGGAGCGCCTTACCAGTTGGACATACAAGTTGGTAAGAGAAAGCTAACTGTGAAATTATGGTGATGGGAAAAAGGAAATTTTCAGCAAAAAAGATGGAAGGCAGATGTGAAATTAAAGAAGGAGGCAGGGTGGTTATTCATAGCTATTCTTCTGTTACACCGCCGAAATATGTGTGCTTAAAGAATGAATAGAAAGTAATTGATTTGAAATGGAAAAGCATTAAATCCTGAAATTATGGAAACATGAGAAATGACCCTGAATTAAATGTTTCAAATGGTTTTTAGGGCTTTCTTTGGTCCATATAAGCCACCTTAACAACACCTTAACATTTTAATAAAAAACTGAAAAAATAGTCACTGGACTTTTTGGAAGAAAATGTCCCTACTGATTCAAGGCCAGTTTTATGGCTAAAAATTATAAAAATGTTTGCAGAGCTCCAAAAGGCAGCTTTTGCCTCGGGGGGGTGGGTGCTGATTTTTGTTCTGGGGAGGGTGTCTATGTGGTCAAATATGTGGTCAACACCAGAGGTTTCCTCCCTGTCCTGAGTCATGTTTCCTAGCTGCATATCCTGAGATGAGTGATGTAACCAAAGGCAATTCTCTAGAGAAGAGGACAGCTAGCCGTGGTCATCAGCCAGCACTGCAGCACTTAGGGGATAGGTGTCCAGCTGGCAGGGTGGATCTGGGTTGGGCATTGAGACCACGCACGACACCACCTAAACACCTTCCACCCAGAGACATGTCGGACAGCAACAAATAGTGTGCTCTCATCAAAATCAAAACTGAAAGACAGTGAGGCAGCTTAGCGCAGAAAAAAGAATCCCTTTGATGGAGGTAGCATACCTGGGCAAAGGTTTGCCTTCCTCCAAAGTTGTGAGATTTGGGGCAAATTACTCAGCCCCTCCAAGCTTGTTTCTTCATTAGTAAGATTGGAAAAAAATTAAAATGCCTATTTTGGGTCCTAGTAGAACATAAGTATGATATACATAGAAAATATATTTATATATGATATACTAGTGAATCACATATACTTTTTTATATTAATAGAAAAAAGTCTGGAATGCTGTACTCTAAGGTTAACAGTAAGTGATCTGTGGGTGAGGGGCCTTGTGGGTAGTCACAGAGAGAAGCACAGCAGGTGGCAATGAGCATAGACTTTGGAGCCAGGCTGTTTCCGGACTCGGGGAACGTTGTTTAACCTCTCTGTGCCTCAGTTTCCTTAACTCTAGAATGGAGCTAGGTAAAAACCTACCTTCCAGAAGGTTTCTTTGAGAATCAAATGACCTAATATATGAAATCATCTAAAACAGTGCCTAGCAGGCCATAAGGGCAATAAAACTGTTATATTTATATTGTTTTACTTGGCTTATTCCTGCTTTCTAGTTTTTCTACAGTGATTAAATATTGGTTTTACAACATGAAAGACGTATAAAACCTAAGAGAAAATTTCTTTGTAACGTGCGAACTGTTACTGACAGACATTTTACTTAATTTCTATTCTAAAGGGAACTAAAATAATGAAAACTGTTAAAGTGATATATCAAACAGAGAACCATGGCCATAAGCTTTCTACTGCTCCATTCAAGAAGATAAAGCCTCTTAGGAGTGAGGTTTATATCTTTGCGTGAGTTTTCACTGCGGTTATCTTCACCTTGCCCTTTGCGCAGCCGTGGGCACCTCCCGTCCTGTGTCGTGTACTGCTTTGTTCACAGCCAGCTCTGTGTAGGTGCAACATCAGGATTTCAGCTGTCAGTGGTGCGGGTAAACTCGCTTAGCTGTCCAAGCTGCGCAGGACGCTTTTGTTTGTTTTTTTTAAGAGTATGAAAAGGTAACAGCTCCTGCCTCGCTCACCATAGACAAATGAGTACAAAATGGTTGACGCATCAGCAACTCCTGACAGACGCTAAGCCCCGTGGACGACAAGGCTCTCCTGAGACCGGCCACTTTGGTCACGGCCTTCTGTTGTCATGGTCACATGCAGACTCAGCAGGTTCTCCACGTACTGGGCGTCTCTTGAGTGAGGGGTGGGTTCAGGACAGCCAATTGCTGTTTTATTGAAAATATTCAGCTGGCTGAGCAAGGCCAATATTGAAGAAATTTATTGTTTGAATTGTTCATTTTCCCCGGAATTTTCCTCTTACTGTTCAGGAGAAATGAAGAAATGGCAGTGCATAGCACACACACACACACACACACGCACGCACACACATGCTTTAGGCTAAATTATCATCAAGAAGCCAATAGGATACCTCTCCAAACGTGCTGCTGCAATCACATTTCAATCCAGCCACCACACTTTGCAGGTAATTGCAAGTCAGGGGCAAGCCGCAAATACCCTTAAATACAGACTTTATCGTTCCTGACGCCCATGAGCGCCATCACCATAATGAACACTCAGATTCCAGATCACACGGACTATATACATTTCACAAGAACTTTTAAAGTCCAGACTAACGGAGGAATTCTCCAGGCTATAAAATTTCTTTGGAGACGACATGAATTCAGAAGGATAAAGTTAATTGAGGAAAAAACAAAAATAGTGATGGATTTATTCTAAATTTAGAGAGCAGAAAGGTGTCTCTTTTGTGATTCAGCTCTTTTCTTTCAAGGTTTTTTAAGGCCAACTGGCCCTAGGCAGGGGAACGCAATCAGACTCACAGGTTGAAACTGACCTGGAGACTTTCCGGACCACCCAGTTCCAGGGACCGACCTGTGGACTTTCCACCCGGCCCAGCCTTCCCACCTTTCAAGGGGCGGGACTATCGGTCCCAAGACTGATGCGACCGGCCCCAGATGTTGCCATGATACCCGAAAAGACCACCAAATAAGGAATACCCTGCGCGCTCCCGGATTCACCACACCCCTTTCCCTTCTTCCCCTATAAATTTTGTTCACGCCCACAACCGGGCGCGACTTTTCTGGCCCCTTTCTCTCGGACCAGTGAACCCCGCCCGGAAGCGTACCCAAATAAAGGTTGTTTAAGCTCTCCTCCGTTTTTGGTGCCGTTCCTTACAGGTTTCTTTCTGTCTTTCTCCAGTGGGTCTATTAGCATGACTCTCTAGACCTAATTGGCAAATAGAAATAAATAAATCATGGGCGCCCACCCAAGCATTTTGAGGGAATTTATAGCTGGAGTGTGTACATATTGATCAAAATGGGCATCCTGCCATTGTTGATAAGGACCTTGGCAGACAGACCTCGGAAAACCGAGCAAAATTATAGTACCGTAAACTGTAGAATCACTAAACATTTCAGCATGTATCACAAATAAAACAATACGGTTTCTATCAGAGGAAATTGTTCCTGATGGAGTTGCCAGACTGTTCTGAGGTATTGGGCATGAAAATATGAGATGTTAGGGAACTGCTTTATCTCCATATTTTAAAAATCTTCAACAGGTTTTATTTCAAAGATAATTTAAAACAGCACACCCTGTATTGGGGTGGGGACGTTTTGTTAAGACATACAGATTTTGAGACAGAAATCAAAGTTTAGAGGCAAACAAGGGCTTCTCTGGATAAAGAAGCATAAGTAGCAAAGTCTACAGGCCAAAGTGCCATTTAACTTATTTTGTAAATGCTCAGGAAGTGGGAATACAAAAGCAAATACTTTCAGGGACATAAAGACTTTAAATGTTTTTAGGTAGTTTAATAGTATACTAACTGAAACGATTGACTCTGTATGGGATACAATGTGGCATTTGCGCTTCAGGATGGGTAAATCAAGAGGAAATATCTTTAAGAAAAAAGAAAACAAAACTTACTTATAAAATTATGAACTCTGACTGATCTGTCCAAATAATGAATATTCAGTGTCTTTTATGCGCAAAGTACAGTTATGCAAATTCTGGAGAGGAAGGAATTTGCATTATAAAGGATCCCAAAGATGTGGCACAAATGTGTGGCTGGAAAATAAGCTCTAGTTGTCATTAGCATGAGAATTAGAAACAAAATGAAAAATATTCTTCAACCTTTGCTCAAGTCCTGTTGTGTGTGCATCTGGAAAATTGCTTCAATATTGGACATCAAGAAATGCAGTGAAGGGGCTTCCCTGGTGGCGCAGTGGTTGAGAGTCTGCCTGCCGATGCAGGGGACACGGGTTCGTGCCCCGGTCCGGGAAGATCCCACATGCCACGGAGCGGCTGGGCCCGTGAGCCATGGCCGCTGAGCCTGCGCGTCCGGAGCCTGTGCTCCGCAATGGGACAGGCCACAACAGTGAGAGGCCTGCATAACGCAAAAAAAAAAAAAAAAAGAAAGAAAGAAATGCAGTGAAGCAATTGAATAGGGAAAATCCACTGGGCACGGTATGGGCAGAAGGCCTGATTCACACGTAAGGAGAGACACACATCTTGAACATTAGGCTAAGAGGAACTGGATACTCATTCGATGAAATTCCAAGAGGTACTGAAAGAGTCCATTTGGACTTAATCCCTACGCTTCCTTTCTGGTTCAAACTTCTTAATAATGTACATACTTTACGTTTCTAATTTTGATTTTCTCACCTCCATTTTAGTCTTCAATCATTTAATCAAGTATCTGTACTCATCGCTCTGGATGAACAACTCCTTCTGACGGAATTAAAAATTTCCTAATTCCAAATTTAATAGAGAATTTCTTCTTCTCATTTACCTGATCTTTCTTCCCTGGCCATTCCTTTATTGAAATTCTCCCCTCCCACAGTTCCTGTGATACCTACTCCCAGGTTTTCTTTCTGCCTCTCTGATTATTTCTTGTCACTCCACTGGCTCCTCTCTCTCTACTTGTGCCCTCAGTTAGGTTATCCTTGCCTCTTCTCAAGCTACATGCCCACCCATGATCTTAACCACTCCCAGACTTCAATTACAACCTATTCTCTAGTTTTTTTCCAAAATCCTCCTCTCTCCCCATCATCTCTCCCCTGAACTCTAGATCCATATTTTCAGTTGTCCATTGGACATCCCAGTTGAATGTCCCTCACAAATACAAAGACAACATGCCTAAAATCAAACTCAGAGTTCTCCCTGCACCCCTAACCCACTCTTCCTCACTCTCGGTCCCACTGCCAGAGCCCTTACTGACACACACTGGGTCTTGGGTGAATTACAAAAAGGATCCTTCCCTAGGCTAGCTCAGCCCTGCACCAGACTGGACTGTGGCACTCAGGGAAGACTTTAGCCCTTACACCCCCTCTGCTGAATGTCTTTGTGGAAAGTACAGACTGCCCAACAGTTTGAAGTAGGTAGTTCTATGTCGGGGAGGGGAAAATTTCCCCCTACCCCTCCTGGTTCTTTCGGCTGGCCTAATAATTAAGTTGACACAAAGCAGGGTAACAGGAGGGAAAATAATTTTTGATTTTGTATATATGGAGGTCATAAATATAGGGCTCAAAGGAGTAATCAAAGCAGGCAGCTTTTATGCCTTTTAGACAAGAAACAATAAATTTGTGAAGAGTTGACAAAGAAGATTTGGCTTAGGGTAGTAAACTAGTGAAGAAGTAACAAGGTTTCTTTACACAGCCTTCTCAGCCCTAATCCCTACCTCTGGTGATAAGGATGTCTCTGTACCTTCTGGTGTAGGGAGGCTACCTTTCACATGGGAGATTTATTTCCTGCTTTCAGGGGGACAAAGAAGGGTCAGAGTGTCCTTGTACTGGCTGTTTTCTAAGTAACTTTAATTCAAAATAATTGATATGCCAAAGTGGTATATTTGGGGATGGCCTGCCCTGAACCCCATAACCTACTATTTTCTTGTCACTCAAACTTAGAATTTCAGACTTACCATCTCTATAACTACTCAGGCATTAAATTCTGTCCATTTTATCTTAGGAGTAAATGTACTGTATGAGAAGTGTTTTCGCCTAATATACTATCTCTCAATTTGTACAGTGTATGTTAGCAAGGCTTTCTTATTTGTTAAAATAAATAAGCATCAATAGAAATTCTAACATTTTTGTTTTAGTCTGTCTAGGCTGCTATAACAAAATACCATACACTGGGTGGCTTAAATAACAAACATTTATTTCTTACAGCTCTGGAGGCTGGAAGTCTGAGATTGGGTGTCAGCATGGTGAGGTTCTTGGTGGGCTCTCTTCTGGTTTGCTAGTTGCCAATTTCTCATTGTATCCTCACATGACAGAAAGAGAGCAGAAGCAAGCTTTCTCATGACTCTTATAAGGGCACTAATCTCATTCATGAGGGTTCTACTCTCATGACCTCTTCTAATCCTAATTACCTCCCAAAGACCCCACCTACTAATACCATCATACTGGGGGTAGGGTTTCAACATATGAATCTGGGGGGAACACAAACATTCAGTTCATAACATTTTTCTTTCCTCAGTGCAGTAGATCACTCACTAGGGTAGACGTATCCCACTTGTAGACTGATAATAAAGATTAACTTCATAGCATAATGCACAAGACCTTTAACAACTGGTCACAAAATGCCTTTTCAGCCCCATGTTTTATTCCTCCATGCTTGCTTCACCCAGAACATGGTACTTGGTGTTTCTTGAATGAATCCACATGGCTTCCTGCCTCTGTACATTTGTACATTCCTTGGTTCTTTCTAGAATCTCTTTACATCTCCTTTCCCTAATGCACTCTTCCTCATCTTTCAAGGCTTAATTCAAAGGTTACTTTTTCCATCAAACTTCCTCCAATCCTTCTTCCACCCTCTCCCACTCCAGCTACCACCCAGGGAAGAGTTATCACCTCCCCCTGCTGTAACGCCATAGCTCCTTCTATATGAAATACGTACTACAACCCTCTCATGCTAGTTGGTTAGTGATTTTTCTACATGACTTTCTCCCCCATTAGATTTTACTCTCTCTGAAATAGAAATCATGTCTTATTCATTTTGTATACCAAAGGCTTAGGATTGTTTGACATATTGTAGGTGCTTTGTGAAGGCTGAATGACTGAATAAACAAAACGAATGACTATTTTAAAGTTCCCTTTCCCTATGTCCAAGCAGAGGCTGGCAGAAGGAATTTACATATTGACTAGGTGTGTAGTCTAGATATGGTTTAACACACATAAACAACCTGTGTATGCCAGCAAGCCCCTTCCAACTTCAGAATGTCATGTCAACACCCCACCCCACCAGCAGGACACCTTCAGTGTCTGCAGAAAAAGTTGAGGTCCTGTAAGTCTGCTACTTAATTTTACCAGGCACCAAATGTGCTAAAAATACGTCTATCTTCTAATTCTATTGTTCACCGCAGTGGTTTAACAATATGTTCACACATTTTTTGCTACACTTTTCAAGAGTTGGAGCCTAATTCCCCTCTCCTTGAGCGTGGGCTGGACTTTTAGACCCCCTTCTAAGAAATAAAATCAAGTGGAGGGGATGGTGTGAGACGTCGGAGTCTAGAATTTTGGATCACAAAAGGCACTGCGGCTTTCTCCTCACTTGCTTGCACTCTCTTGGACTGCTTGCTCTGGGGGAGGCCAGCAGCCATGTGAGGACATTCAGGTTCCCTGCAGAGAAGCCCATATGGTGTGGAACCCCGGAATCCTGCCACCAGCCAAGTGAGGAGCCATCTTGGAAGCAGATCTTCTAGCCACAGTCAAGCTCTCAGATGACTGCAGCCCTAGAACATCTTGACTGCAACACGAGAGACCCTGAGCCAAAGCCACACCTCAGAAACCTTGTGCAATAATGAACGTTTGTTGTTTCAAACTGCTAAACTTCAGGGTAATTTATTAGACAGCCAAAGTTAACTAATACATGCATTGACTCTCTTTGTTTTGAACAACTCCCAGAATATTAGAAGTAGGCTCTCCTTCCTCTCTGCAATCCTCAGGAAAAGGTAACTTTAAGGCAAAAAAAACAAAAAGGGAATAATGTTTACCAAGGCTGAAAGTAAATTCATAGAACTCATGAACCCATGAATTGTAATAGCTTGGGTGTATTCCTAGGTTCAAGGGTTTAGCTACACTGACAAATGATATTCATTTACTCATTCATTCATAAGTCATTTAAAAGCACCTATTCTATGTTACTCACTGTGCCTGATGATGGTAGGATCCTACTTGGTTATTAAAGAAATTGACTTATATTGGTAGGAGGCACCTGTAGCTCCCTGAGTCTAAGGGAAAGGCAGACATCCAAGCGCTCCTTCAAACTGCACCAGAGTGACCCTGGGGGAGAGGAAGTGAGCTGGTGAAGTACAGACCAAGGAGAGGATTAATTAAGCCCTCGTAGTTAATGTTTCTGAATTGATCACTCACTGACTTCCACGTGACAAACCTATGGTTTTTATCTCTGCAGCATCCAGGGAAGTTCTTTTCATTTTCAGAGCCTGAGTGTGCCCTCTCCACAGTGCTGCAGACATGAAAAGGAAATGCTGCCCAGCACAGAACATCAGCAGAGTCCCAAACCTACAGTCATCATGCTTTTCCCAGCCAGAAATTTTTAGACATTTGAACAGGAAACTTGTGGCACAGATGGAAAATGAATTTCATCTAAGTTAAGCAGAGTAAATGAGAGAAAGAAAAAAGAACCTCAAAGATCAGAAAGCTGTGTAAGAGATACTCTAAGGACCCAGATTATATAAATGCTTGTAAGCTATGAGTGTTTTCATACAGTGCTATTAAGAAACCTGCAATTAAGGTGTTGGAGGTTTTACTTAAACACACATGCATGCACACACACTCGCAGGGAAATCAATCCCCTATCAAGAAAGAACAGTGGTAGGTGTGCAGAGCAGTTTCCATGCCACAGGAAGACACAGCGCTTCTCGTGCAAATGCAGCCCCCCTCGAGTCGAGTCAATCTAACCTGTGGGAAAATATAATTTGCTGTACTACTGAGAGCTGGAAGAGAGCAACACCTCCCTAGGAGCCTGCCACGTCTCCTACAAACCCCAGACAAAGATGTATGGAAAACCCTGCTGCTCAGGGGAGGGGGTGGGGGGCACGGGGGAAATGTTTTCTCCTCCAGAGCCAGGTAGGGCATTTGTGAGACAGTCCTGCCATCTCCTAACCAGGTACATGCACGTGCTTCACACCTGCAGCCTCTCTGGAATCAAGCCATCATGCCTCTGCTCAGCCGGGTTCCTTAAAGGGCACATTTTAGAATGGCCAATGCCATTGCTGGTGCTATTTTCTCAGGGCTGACTCACAGTTAAAGTGTTTGAATAACTTAGACCCACTGTTGTCTGAAAAAGCAATCCAGGCTGTGCTTAACTTTAGTAAATGAGACCCAGCCGAAGAAGTGTGGTATGGGTAAAACCAGGATGTCATATCCTTTCTTTAGGAAATGGTTCTCAAGTGTGGTCCCTGGAATAGCAGCATAGGCATGACCTGGAACTGGTTAGAAAGGAAAATTCTCAGGCCCCATCCAGACCTCCCGAAGCAAAACTCCAGGAAGGGGACCCAACAATCTGTGTGTTAACACGCCTTCCAGTGATCTGGGGTGCGTGAAAGTTTGAGAACCAGTGCCTCAAAGGGATGAGTCATGATCTCATTCTGTGGCTATTCATAGAATCATACACATGGTAGAGGAGAATCTACTGGGTGCCATCCAAATGTAATAAAGTAGTTCTGTTTCTGCCCTTTTCCAGGTGAGAATTTCCGGCTTCTTGTCTTCCCTAACTTGTCTCAGGAGCCACAGTGAAAACCCTAGGATACCTCCCCCCACTGATCCCTGCTGTGGTGTTTGCGAGGCCTGCATCAGCTAATCTTACACTTTCTCAATTTGCGTTATAGCTGAGTCTAGTTTATCCCATTTGATATTGGAGTAATGCTTTCCTAGAAAAGCAGACGATGCTGCATGTGATGATATTTGGTAAATGTGTTCGGGCTGTGAAAGTACACAAATGCCCACATAGAGAAAAATTTTGTCCAGCAACGAACCACTACTGCCAAGCATCACAGAATCACACTGGATTCAGGGCAGGGCTGGGCAGAGGACCGAGGTATTATGGCATCCTTCTTTCCTGTCACTCAAACTTCACTTACAAAACGTGAGCCTCCTTCAGAATTAAAAAGGAGGAGGACCCATGACTTCTACTTAAATAAAATAGCCTCTCAATTCAAGGCTCTCATAGCTATTAAGCTAATGTTAGTACAGTGATTCTGGACTTACCAACGTAAGAAGTTAAATAACTGCATATGGAATATGATTATCAGCAACAGGAAACAACAAGGTCAGGGCACACAAGAACCACGAATCAAATATCTCATTGTTCTCCTTGACAGGCTTTCTCTAGTCCACAGTTGTCATTAGTCCCAGGAAGCTGACCTGTAGTCTCTTTAATCATAACCACCCAGTATTATAGCTCCGAGAGTGAGATTTTTTTTCTCCTAATGTTTAGTGAAAGAGATTTCTACAATCATGTTTCTTTGGCAGAGGTAGTCAGAAAATGAATAAAAATGCTGTTCTGAGGTCTGTTGAGATGCCATATAATTTAATACATAACTGTCATCTTGTTCCTCACTGGGTTAATTTTCCAAGAGAAGATTCCAGAATTTCTTGTAGGGAGTAATTATGAACATACAGGGATATCTGTTGAGCAGGTCTGTAAAGGTGAGGAAGTGGGAGAGGACTACAGACTAGAATAAGCTCTCCAGCCCTTGTTCTTGACCACATGAAAGATATCACCGTCTCACTATCCTTAGAACAGGCCTGCAAGACAAAACGGTATGTGAAATTTGGGTTCAACTCTCCCAGCAACATTATGATTTCCATAAGTGCGGCTACCAAAATGTCCAAAACTTTAGGCATCAAAAAATCCTCTACTTTAGCCCCCATGTCTGAAGTGGTAGGTCATATGTCCAATAGTTTCCAAAATCATCTCAATTTCTGTCCTGTTCTCAGGTAGTGGGCCTGAGATCATAGAAAATATATATGTTGGTCTCTGCCCTCATTTCCTGGCACAGAGCTCCTGAAACCCTTGTGATTACCTGGGTGATAGGGGTGCTTTTACTCTAATGAGATGACTCTGAGTGAGCTAGTGGATGTGGACTTGTCACTGGAAATACCAAGCCATGATTAGAAGCTTGGAATCTTCAGCCCTGCCCCTCATTTTCTCGAGAAAGGAGAAGGACTGAAAATAGAGTTTATGATTGGTCATGCCTGCATGATGAAGCCTCCATAAAATTCCAAAAGTAAGGGGCTTCAGAGAGCTTCTAGGTTGGTGAACAGGTGGAACTTCCTGGAGAGTGGTGCTCCCAGAGAGGGCACGGAAGCTCTGCGCCCCTTCCCATATACCTCGCCCTATGTATCTTCCCATCTGGCCGTTCATCTGTATCTTTTATTGCATCATTTAATAAACTGGTAAGCATATGTAAATGCTTCCCTGAGTTCTGTGAGCTATTCTAGCAAATTAATCAAACCCAAGGAAAGGGTGGTGGGACCGTCCTTTGTAGCCAAAGTAGGACAGAAGTCTGACAGGGGACCTACTACATGCAATTGGCTCTGAAGTGGGGGGGGGATAGTCTTGTAGGACTGAATCCTTAACCTGTGGGGTCTGATGCTATCTCTAGGGAGATAGTGTGAGAATTGAGTTGAATTGTAGGACACCCAGCTAGTGTCACAGAGAACTGCTTAGTGCGGGGGAAATCCTCCATACATTTGGTGACCAGAACCTCTTAGTAGGTAACATTATTATTTCATTAATGCAACAGTTATTCTCAGCCCCATTTTCCCTCACACATCTTCCATGATAAAGGCTGAAGAAGTGAGATTATTTGCTTTCCCAGATTCTCTTTCAGCTAAGGGTAAGTAAGCATGTGATCCAGTTCTAGCTAATGAGCCAGAAATGGGTTTCTGGAAAAGCTTTTATTGCCAGCAGTATAAAATATGCAAAAGGTTTTTGCTTTCTGCCCATTCCTTCTTGCTTCAAATGCTGCTGTTAGAACATTATGCCCAGAATGTGGTGGCAATTATGTGATCTTGAGGATAAAAGTGATTCTGCAGGGGATGGTTATGGGAAAGGATGGAAAGAACCTGAGTGTCCGGTGGTGTCACTAAGTCAGCAGATCAAACCTAGAACTGCCTACCTCAAACTCACTGATACGGAAAATAATCAGATGTCTTCACTGATTAAAATATCATCAGATGGGTTATCTGTTGTTTGCAGCCCAGGTCATTCTTAACTGAAATATATGTGTTTTAATTCTTGGCTTATAAGATATCAATGTACCCATGGCTAATCAATAAGTCTCATCAAAGTTTCCTTTGGGAAAGCCTCCTCATGTGCTACTCTCTCTCTAGTCATGTTGTCACCTTACTTGATATGTGGATAAAAACCTGTTGTTAGGGACTGGATGTTTGTGTCCCCCCCAACAAATTTATATGCTTAAGCCTTAACTCCCAATGTGATAGTATTTGAAGATGGGGGCCTTAGGGGGGTAATCAGGGTTAGATGAGGTTGTGAGTGTGGAACCTTGGTCCCATGGGATTAGTGCCCTTATAAGAAGAGACACCAGGGAACTTGGTTTTATTCTCCACAGTGTAAGGACACAGAGAGGAGGCAGCCTTTTATAAGCCAGGAAGACAGCCCTCACCAGAAACCAACCATTCTGGCACCCTGATCTCAGACTTCCAGCCTCCAGAACTACAAGAAATAAATTTTTGCTTAAGCCATCCAGTCTATGGTATTAAGTTATGGCAACCCAAGCAGAGCAGTACACATGTTTTGGCCCAAGAATCTTTTTATTAGAAAACTTAGTATAATTTTTTTTTTTTTTGGCCACACCACGCTGCTTGTGGGATGTTAGTTCCCCGACCAGGGATTGAACCCAGGCCCTCGGCAGTAAGAGTGCAGAGTCCTAACCACTGGACGACCAGGGAATTCCCAAGTATTAATTTTTATTTTGGAGACATTACAGACAACAAATTAAGAAAAAATAAAATATATCAGGAGCTTTAAATCTTAACTTCCCCATGAGTAATAATAGTTACTATTATTATTACCATTATTATTACAGATGAGGAAACTGAAGTCTAGAAATGTTAAGTAATAATATGTCCAAGGTCTCTTTAATAAGGATCAGAGTCAGGATAAGCACCATGACTTGTCTTATGGCAATAACTCTGCTCTTTCCTCTTCATCCAAATCCTCTTTCTCCTACTTTCTAAGAGAACTTGTTTGTTCCATTCATGAAACTCTTTATATATTGTCTTTCAATACAGGCATTTGTAAAAAAAAGTGTATACATAATCACTGACAATATAATAAATACATGGTCAAAATATTATTTTTTACATACCTTTCATCTTTTCACAAGTTGAGCCCTTGAGGCCAGGAGATATGGACCTGAGAAATTGTCTCTATAAGGAGGTACCAACACTTTGAATATCTAGTGCTTGTTAAGGGACTTAATTCCTGTTATGAAAAACTTAAGTTTATAATCATTACTCTGATACAGACTTTTTATAACAAAAACTGTGTTAAAATAAAAATTGATGGAACCTTTAATTTTAAAAATTATGAAATAAAACCTTAGTGGATGAATAAGGTAAAAAGTTGAGAATAAGATATTTTTCAAAATTGAGTTATCTTCTCACCATTAAAAATGATAGGATATAGGGCTTCCCTGGTGGCGCAGTGGTTGAGAGTGGGCCTGCCGATGCAGGGGACACGGGTTCGTGCCCCCGTCCGGGAGGATCCCACATGCCGCGGAGCGGCCGGGCCCGTGGGCCATGGACGCTGAGCCTGCGCGTCCGGAGCCTGTGCTCCGCAACGGGAGAGGCCACAACAGTGAGAGGCCCGCGTACCGGAAAAAAAAAAAAAAAAAAAAAAGATAGAATATAGAATAATATGTTCTTGAATAAAAGTGTGAGTAGAAATTTGCCATGTTATAGATTCTATAAAACTCTTGGTGCACTAAGTACATTTCACAGATGTTAATTGCTATTATCACTTATAAAAATACCAGTGATGAGGTCATTAGGCATTCTGTCCAGTCTAAATCCTAGTTTTAAAAAAATCAACTAATGTAAAAAGATGTCAGGAAACTACCTCAAAATTATATTATCTGCTAAGCTAATCTAGAAGGCTTAATATATATTTAAATATATATATATTTATTTAAATGTATTTATACCTATAATAACGATTGAGCTTAAAAAAGATAAAAACTCAAAATATCTTTTATCTCATTTCTTTAGAAACCGTTGGTATCATTTTAGGTGGACGAACACAAGACAAGAGTAAAAAATAATACCTTCAGCTTGAACACTCTGGTATTTTATAAAAAAACACCTATTCCTTGTTCTGACTGCCTAAAAATAAAAATGATTTAGGAGCAAGAAGGTTTGAAACAATCTTTAAGTCAAGTAGTATATAAAAGCAATTATGAGGGGAGACGTGTTCTATGCTATGAGGGGAAAAGTATATAAAAATGTCAAAATAGTAGCAATAAAAAGACTATAAACTTCATCCTTATGTCCAGTCAGGAAATGAAAGATCTTTGTACAGGCTGTGCTTTGAAAAAGTTAAAGTGCGCTATGAATTAAAGACATTGTAGGACCAGGACATTACTAGTTCGCAGAAAGGATAAGGGGGAGAAAGTACACACAACATAAAAGTGGTTGTTTTAGAACTTTCTTTCCATTTCTTTGTACGTGGGGGGAATAAAAGGCAGACAGGATTTGCCATCATGTTTCTTCCCGCGCAGAGAAGCTCTGGACAAAATACCGGAGCAGTCACCCGTGCTCAACCTCCTCCATCACTTTCCTTCCCCACGCTGTGTGCCCCCTCCCTCCGTGTGGTTCAGGGCCTCTCTCTGTGGACCCCACCTGGACCAGTAGTTTTCTGCCCTGAGCTCCATTCTCCAGAGACTTGCGAGGTCTTGCCAACTGGATAAACAATATAAGCTAAAATGTTTCTCACTGATAAATGGCAAAGTGTGTTATCCAGCGTAGAAGACATTTCATTTTAATGCTTTATGCCAAAAAGAAAATGGCATAGACATTTCTGGCAAGGCCAATAGATGAAAACTCTGTGGGCCTTTGAACTTTCTCCAAATAAACCATTTCACCACATTCCCAAACCCTCCCTGAGTCAACAAAACAGAGCCTTCCGGTCTCACTGCCTACTTCCACCAGAAAAGCCCTCAAAATACTCAATCTGATATCCTAAGACCTCCTTACATTAAAGATGCCTCCATATACACATATATATATTAAAAGTTTAAAAAATTGAGTCTTTGGCCTTGAGTAGAACTTTTACCTCTGTCATTGTATTAGTTCTTATGGCAGCATAACAAATTACCAGGAAGAGAGGGACGTAAAGCATCCTCCACTTATTAGCTTCCAGTTCTGTGGGTCAGAGTCTGGGCAGGCTCAACTGAGGGCTCTGCTTAGGTTCTCACAGGGCTGAAATCCAGGTGTCAGTCCAACTGATCTCTCATATGGAGCCTCTCTTCATTCAGATTGTTGGCAGAATTTAGCTCCTTGCGGTTGTAGGGCTGAGGTCCCCACTTCCTTGGTGGCTGTCACTTAGGGACCATGCTCAGCTCCTAGAGGCCATTCTCAGGTCCTTGCTCTGATGCTTCCTCCATCCCAACAGCAGCTTCCTTCACATTCATCCCTTCTCAGGCTTCCAATCTCCCTGACTCCCTTTCTGCCACCAGCCAGAGAAAACCCGTTGTTTTTAAAGGGGTTTTTAAAGGATGAGGTTGGTCCATCTGGATAACCTCCCTATCTGTGGTCAAATGACTGGTAACCTTAATTACATCTGGAAAATCTTTTTTTGTCATGTAATGTAACATAATAACATGAGTAGCACTGAGGGCAACGTTCACGGGGCCCGTTTGAGAATTCTGTAAGCCACAGAGATCTCATAAGCATTTGCTTGTAATGCTTTAGAGCAGTCTTATTTTTGCCCTTTTTATGGGTGATTATGTAGATGTCTTAGTTGTCTGTAACAGAAAGGTAACTCTTTAGAACAGAGATCTTTTGTTTGTCAATAAATTACTTTGAAAGAAAGATAGGTGACGCAAAAAAAGTAAAATATAAAGAGGGTGCTGAATTTGTTATGTCTAATCAGACAACAAAGAGGTAAGTTGCGATTTAGCTAAGGGATTCAGAATTCTGTCTATGGAAATCAAATAACAAAAATTTGAAAATTGGGGTCAGGATGAAACTCAAAAGGCACACAGAAGACATACATGATACATTGGACTATGAAACTAAATTTTATCCCAGTTGAAAATTGCAAGCTTGGAGTCTGCCAGGGATAATGCCGCTGAAACCAGATTGTAAGAAGGGACTCAGAAGATGTGGCTCAGGTAGCACCATCCTGGGTGCTGGTTCCAGGCCACATTCCTTACCTGGACCTGGACTAGTACCCTTCTTGTGGTCCTAAGACTTTAACCAGCAAGCACAACAGTCTCTCTCTCTCTTTTTTTCCAGCTTTACAATTGACAAATAAAATATAAATATTTCTATTTATAAAAAATAAAATATAAATATATATTTAGAGTATACAATGTGATGATTTGGTATGCATAAACTTTGTGGAAAGATTACCACAGTCAGATTAACTAACACATCCATAACCTCACACAGTGATCTTTGTGTGTGTGTGTGTGTGTGTGTGTGTGTGTGTGTGTATACGCTTAAGATCTATTCTTTTAGCCAACTTTGAGTATACAATACAGCACATTAATCATAGTCATCATACTGTACATTAGATCCCAGAACTTATTCATATTATAACTGAAGGCTTCTACCCATTGGTCAGCACCTTCCCCCATTTCTCCCACCCCCCAACCCCTGGCAACCACCCTTCTATTCTGTTTCTGTAAATTTGGCTTTTTTTATTTTGTAAGATCCCACATTTACGTGAGATCATACAGTATTTGTCTTTCTCTGTCACACACAGCAGGCTCTTGATGGTGATCCCTTTGGTTGGGTGACTGAGTGCCCAACTCCAGGAAAGTATAAATTCAAATAGAGTTCATCTTTTTGTGTAAGCTGTCTACTGTTATTACGCTGCTTTGTATATGCTTTATCTGTTTTTTTTTAATAAATTTATTTATTTATTATTTTTGGCTGCGTTGGGTCTTCGCTGCTGCGTGCGGACCCCCTCCAGTTGTGGCGAGCAGGGGCTACTCCTCACTGCTGTGCACGGGCTTCTCATTGCAGTGGCCTCTCTTGCTGCAGAGCACAGGTCCCAGGCACGCGGGCTCTAGAGCAAAGGCTCAGCAGCTGTGGCGCACGGGCTCAGTTGCTCCACAGCATGTGGGATCCTCCCGGACCAGGGCTCAAACCCATGTCCCCTGCATTGGCAGGCGGACTCCCAACCACTGCACCACCAGGGAAGTCCCGCTTTATCTGTTTTAAGATGTTTGAAATGGATAAGAGAATCTGATTTATTAAACTTGTAAATCTGATTTACTAAATTTACAAGAGTTTTGTAAAGATTACAAATATCTTGCATGTTAAATTTGTAAGTTTGCCTTATCAGGTGTTTGAAATATTTGAGAGAATCAGTTTATCAAATTGGCAATGATAGTGTGAAATGTCTAAAAAAATTTAGTTACTAAAGTTTCTAAATAGTGTTACCATATAAAGGATTTAATCCATCAAATTTATAAGCTAATTGAGCAATAATTAAATAATAAATAAAGTTAAGTGTTTAAAATCATAACACAATATCATTTGTAAATATAGTAAAAAGATTTGTGAGTTAAAAGTAAAGGATTATAGGGCTTTCCTGGTGGCGCAGTGGTTGAGAGTCCGCCTGCTGATGCAGGGGACACGGGTTCATGCCCTGGTCCGGGAAGATCCCACATGCCGCGGAGGGGCTGGGCCCGTGAGCCATGGCCGCTGAGCCTGCGCGTCCGGAGCCTGTGCTCCACAACGGGAGAAGCCACAACAGTGAGAGGCCCGCGTACCGCAAAAAAAAAAAAAAAAAAGTAAAGGCTTATAAAAACTAAGTTATAAAATTTATACCTTTTATAAATTGAATATTAGCACAAACATAAGGAACTATAAATATGATCTTCTATGCCAAAAAAAGCAGCTTTGGGCACTAAAAACTCAATTACCGTTATTAAACACTGACGAGCTATATAACTGTAATGGATATCAATCATAGTAGCTACTAATTATTATCTACCAACTACATATCAGTTGTGTGATATATACTGAGTTTATTCATTTATTTGTTTGTTTTTGAAGGTAAGAGAGAATATAAAGTACATTGCTCCTTAAATGTGTGTTGAAGTGAACTGACGATATTTTAAAATCTAAAAATATTACTTCACATACTAGTTGGAATTCCTTTAGTTACAATTAACAGAAAAGAACTGAAGTCAAATTGTTTTCATAATAATAATAACAGCAGTAACAACAATAAGAAGAAAGGGATTTAGTTGTTCAAGTAACTTAAGAAGTCCAGAGCTGGAGGAATTACACCACGTGGATCTTCCTTCCAAACAGAATGAACTGTCACCTGTCAGGAATGCAGGAAACTGACAGCCACCAGCTGCCGAGC
This sequence comes from Orcinus orca, assembly GCF_937001465.1. Classification (NCBI taxonomy): domain Eukaryota; kingdom Metazoa; phylum Chordata; class Mammalia; order Artiodactyla; family Delphinidae; genus Orcinus; species Orcinus orca. The sequence goes on from NC_064563.1 coordinate 94,627,986, forward strand.
ATTGGGGTTCCCTACAGTCTTGAGCTGGAACCACACTCTTTCTGGACAGCTCTGGTCAGTAAGCGTAGTAGGATTAGCAGGGCCTGGGCGTTTCTGCCCAATGTGAGACTCCTCCAGTAAGCAAGTTTTGCTCTAAATCTCCCTGTTAGGTTGGCCAATACTTTATAAAATCTGCATCACAGTCTGGGCTCCCCCTGCCCAATCCTGAGTTCTCTCCCTTTGCTTTCACAGGCGTCACTGTCCAATATGCTTCCTCCACCTTTGTCTTTCACCGGCATTACCCCCAATAACTCTTGGTCACTGGCAACCCCATGCTGCTTACCAAAGGGCTTGAATGGCCTCTTGGGAAAAGCTTGGCCTGGTTGTTTAATGACACCACAGGGCTCACTTTATTTCTCTCTACTCTGCCTTCCCAAGTGGCAGAATTGCCCTAAAGCTGTCACTCTTCATGACAGCACCATGCCACAAGTACCAGCTGGAGCTATAACTGCTTCCCATTCACAACCAGTGGAAGAAGGGAGCATCTTTTGGTAACAGTCATGAGAGAGAGAATAATTTTCTTCTCCAGATGCTCCTCCCTCAAGCATCTCCTTTCTGTCCCTTTGACACAGCTTGAATCATCATCCTACCCGACCACCAGGACTATGGCCCATCCCTAGAGCTCCTGTGAGATCAATTCCAACCAATCTGCAAAGCTGGGAAGCTCTGGATCCCATTAGAAAGGAGACAGAGAGAATGAATGCTGGGGAAGCAACAACTACATTTCCCTGAGATGCTTATTTTAATGTTTATTTAATTTACTAAATTAATTAATAAATTAATTTAATTTAATAAATAAATTTTAATTTAAGAAGTTGGAAGAATTCATATTACCCAGAACAGTAAAATTTTGAAATTGACTCTTGCTGTAGTCCACAGATCCATTGCAATTGACCTAATGTGAGACCACTATCCAGGTTGGCAGCACAAATACTTACTTCTATGAACACCTGTGCAGGTGTTATGTAGGTCTTATGCAGAGCCCTTATTTTACTGTTACTGGGGGACTGACACTTTTGCACTACTAACAAACTCTCTCTGTTTTTGTATCACAGACTTTGAGCCCCAGATCATCATAGTTATCCTATTTTCCTCTGGAGTAAACAGTATGCCCCAACTTAACTTTATTCCTCAAGAATTCTTTGTGTTTTAGCTATTCGCAGCTTGTTTTTATAAAATGGGGACATATCAGTTAAGTTTTTTGTTCCAGATTAAAAGGGTAAGCATCCTTGAACACTACCCAAGATCACACCACAGAATTAGTCCCATGAGGGCACTGCTGCTCCCAACAATGAGCATAAACTCTAGAGTATAAACTGTTAATAATGCAGGCACACAAGTCAGAAGCTACAATTGGAACTCTGACCACTGCAGCTTCTGGAAGCTGGATGTCCTGTTGCTTCTGCCCACAGACTTGCCAGAGTGACTTCTGTAGAGTTCTTTCTCCAACTCACTGGGTTCCCATTCAAAATGGGGCCAGAGCATCTGATTAGCAGAGCCCACATCCTGAGCCCTGACGGCAAGGGAATGGTAGGTGGAGAGTTTCTATCAATTTCAGCTTCTAGAATGGGAGATGAGTTCTGCCTCACAAGGTGGAAGATTCCAGATGCTGGATTCTTTGCATTTACTTTCGTTCTGCTAGAATCTCCTGTGTGTAATCCTCAGAAGGACTTTATAAGAGATTTCCTTAGTACCTAAAGCCTATGAGAAAAGAATACCCTAGTGCTCAAATGTCTTAGGTGAGCCAGTGTCAGTCATAATTATCAATAATCCCATTCAGTTTGGACTTCTTTGGGGAAGCCGGTTACCATATTAATAATACATTTGTATTCCATTTTTGTTTTTGTTAGTAAGACAAGAATATATTGCCTTTATTAATACTAAACCCATAGACTGTATACAGAGTACTTGTCACTATTATCTCACCGTTCCTATAAACATTCATCTTGGAAAGATTAAATTCAACTCGGCAGATGTTTATTCAGCTCATAATAAATGCAAGACCTTGTGCTAGGAACTGGGGGATGACAAATTTGCCTTAAATTTTCACTGTGGTGACTACTTAGTTGTTATTTTAATTCCTTCATCATAGAAAAATTGGGTATTAACTATTCATAATCGACTTTTATATTTCACTGTCAATTTTCCATTATTTCCAATTCTACAGGAGAGTTCCAAAATCTTCACACTACATTTTTAGAGGTTAATCTTCACTACAGTTTCTCTTTTGTTCATATTATGAATATCATTTTGAAATCTAAGCAATATATATTTGAATATAAAATGCAGTTGATAAAAGACATTAATTATTCATATGCTAAAGTTATTACTCTCATTATTGTGCAAAAAGAACGTTAGAAATTCACAAATGTGAGTATGTGTTTGAAGGGATATACCGTTTACGCTTGCTTTCGTGCTAACCTGATATTTAGTAGGCGTTAACAGCAGAGGAGCCTGATGAGAAAACATTGATCAGAGCTCTGTCTCAGCGCTGGAGATTGACACAGTCGTGTACTATCTGAACTGGATAAAAAGGTAAAGGTCATGACTCATCTTTAAATTGAGTTTTGAATTGACTCTCATTGTCATCTTCATATATTTGCCACTTTGTGATCCACTCCTATTTTCCCCAAATCGATTCTATAAAGGCTTTCCATGTAACAGGCTCTAATCCTTTTGTTTCTCCATCTGAAATCAAGTCTTGAACACACTTGATCGCAGGAGTGATGAGGCCACACTTTTTACTTTAACTTCCAAACTGATTAGATATAGCTGGGAATAAGTGAGTAGTAGTTACAGAAGAAGTAACAGTTGAGACCTGACTCTGCAGTCAAATCTGGGTTTCTCCCCACTGACCACGTACTTTTAGGCAATTACATAATCTCTGTAAGTCTTAGCTTTCATCTCTAGAGAGGAATTGACACTAATACTTTTCACAAATGGCTGCTGGTGAGAATTAAATGGCATACGGTATTTAAAACTCTCTGTCATATCACCTAGTAATCCCAATCCTAGATATTTACTCAAAAGATATAAAGACAGACACCATCCAAAAACCTATACACAATGACCATTGCAAATAACAATGTCGTTGATCAGATACGAATTGGATACTTACAGTGTTATGTTGCGATGCCAGCTCTGAGGGAAGCCAGAGTGACAAGGCCTTTGCAGAGTTATTAGGGTCCTTTTCCACTGCACATCTAGGAACTCAATTTTTCAGTTCACTATGAGATCACAAGGTTATAGGAGACTGATTTACATTAATCTCATAAGCCATTGAAGTATAAAGGCGACAGCACTTACCAACAGAATTAAGGCTGCCACACGGGTCAACACAGTCCTGCGCTCCGGTCCCATCATAACAATCTCTCCTGTGGGCAGATCTCAAGGAAGCCTGATACATCTCAGCTTCCTGGGTGGGCAGGGGATCAACACAAGGAAAAGAAGTTAGTCCAAAACAACATATGATCCAGGTCATAGGAAGAGCCCTGGCAATCGTTCCTGTTTTCATAATTCACCAGAATCAATGTCTTTGTTTCTGGAAAAGTGTGGGATAAGCATCCGTAAAATCTTGTTGGCAGCTCTCTTTTCTGTAGACGCCATGCGCCCTCTCCTCAGTCTTTCTTTGCATCTGGTACATTGCCCTTGACAGAAGTAGCTTTCTTGGTTACAGTCACACTTGTTCCTTCCCCCTGAGATGTTGCCTTTACTGGATTTGGTGTTCCCAAGTCGCCTCTGCCCCACAATGAGAGCTAGTATCTAATATTTCCTCAGCAAGTAGTTAATCTCATCCTTTTATGGATTGCTTTTGCTGGATTAACAATTAAAGAACAATTAAAGCTTTGGTTATCTATTGCTCTGTCACAAAAAAACCCAAGGATTAGTGGTGTGAAACAATGGCCATCATCTTACTATTAACTCTCCTGGTTTGGGGTGTTGACTGGACTCGATTAGGTGGTTCCCCTCAGGGTGTGACCTGCAGTTACAGTCAGACGATGTGTGGTGCTGGGATGTTCTGAATGCTTGCTCCTCACGTGTCTGGTGTGTAGGCTGGGAAAACTCAGACAGCTGGAGGTTGGAACCTCTAGAGGCCTCTAGGCACGTTTCTTCATCTCTGCGTGTCTCTCCACATGGTCTCTCCAGCAGAGCTGCATCAGGGTAGCTGAAAAACTCACAGGGTGGCTCTGGGTCCAAAGGCTCATGTTCCAAGTGAGGCAGAGCCAGCAGTCCCCCAGCATCATTCCATCATACTCTATCAGTCAAAGACCCCTCCACCTCAGGCTCAAGAGGAGGGACATAGACTCTGGCTCTTGATGAAGAGGTGGCAAGGTTCTGGAGGTGCACACTGGAAATATTATTGCAGACAGTTTTGGAAAATACAATCGACCACAAAAGGTAATGTTATTTGTAGTTATTAGAGGACCGAGGCCAAATGCCTATTTTCAGGAATGCTAAATATATGGCCCTTATTTTCCTGCTCTTCTCCACTGCCCTGTGAGGTGGGGAGTGAAAGGTATAGGTATTGCAAATGAATAGATGAGGACATTAAGATGATTTAAAAATTGATAAACTTCCCCCAAAATATAATATGGAATTATTTCGGGATCTCTGACTCTGATCTAAATAGTCAAATGCTTTTCAAAATGAAAAAGGCAATTCAAGGAGAAGAATACACCATAAACATTTTTTTAAAAACAACCAGTTGAGTTGGTTTAAGATGTGTGTCAGGAAGTGAATACTTATGTGTCTGTGTGGCTAGGGCCTTCTTGGCAAATTTACTGGGAACTGGTTACAAGGTAGGGCATAGAAGTTAATTGATAACTGGATAGATAGTAAGAGCTGTATCTCCCTGGAGGCATGTGTTTACATTTCAAGGGGGGTTAGAGAATGAGACCCAAGCCTTGGAGACTTCCCAGAGACTGTAACTCAGAGATGATTGCCTTCTCTCCCGCCTGGAGACATTTATTTGTATTTCAAAAGGTAGCAAATCAGGATCCTTCTCCTTCTCTTCCCAAGGGGACTTTGCTTTCATTAGGGAGATTAAGTTTATTTCCCACCCTCAGGAGGGAAAATTTTATACAAACTCGGAGATTCATATCTTTTGGGGGTTCCTCCCTACTGTGCAGACCCTGGTATGTGTAGGATGGTGTTCTGCTCTCATCACAACTCTCCAAGGAGGATTGAGACAAAGAGGAACCAATGAGATTATTACTGTGAGTTGGTGATAATAATCTGTCTTGGCCCCCAAAATCCCATGTCTCTATGAATATAGAAATTAAAAACCTATCAATGTGAAAACAGTACAAAATATACTTAAATATACCTATTTAGGTACATTATTGCTTAATTCTCTTTTTCTTGTTACTATACTTACTGTTGCATTGGTTTTGGTCACAGAGGGAGTTAGAATTCAGTGGGGTTTTCTAAGTGAACTGTAGGAAAGGAAAGATTCTCTTCTACCCTCTTTGGGTCTAAGAATTAAATTGAGATAAGACAGATTCATGGGAGAAAATCATACATATTTTATTGAATTTTCGCATATGCATGGGAGATTTCACAAGAGAATAAAGACCTAAACAAGTGGCCAGAGCAGGAAGCTTTTATACCTTTTAGACAGAGAAACAATAAAAATAAACAAAAACAAAGAATTGACAATACAGTGGCGTTCGGGCTGAGGTAAGCGGTGAAGAAGTGTCTAGGAAGATAAGGATTAGTTTAACAAGGCTTATTTGTACAGATTTATTGGCTCCAAATGTCCTGTCTCTGGTGATAGAAACGTCTTCCTTCCTCCCGGTACAGGCAGGGTACCTTTCACATAGGAGCTTCATCTCCTGCTTTCAGTGAAGAAGGGTGGGTGGGAGTCAGAGTGATCTTTCTGCTTCTGCTGTTTTCTCAAACTTCTTCAAATTAAGATATTCAATATCCCAAGGTGGTATATTTTGGGGTAGTGTGTCCTAAATCCCATCACTCTGGAAGTCTTAATCCATGAACTCATGACTATGCTTCCCAAAGCCCTCTTGACTAGTCCTCCCATGGGGTAGAGAAGCCCTAATTCCCAGGGAAGACAGGTACAAACTCAATAGGGATCATGGGTACATCTTTCATGTCAATATATTATGAGGCTAAAAGTTTAAAGGAGGCATAAATTTTGTTTTTGTCTCTTCCATAATGCCTTTTCAATAAATATTGTTGAATTGAATTCTGTTGGGGAGGAAAAAAACTTTACTGTTGTGTTGCACCCCACAAGCCTGCCAGCCTCAAGACCCAAGAAAGAGCCTGGAGTCGGCAACAGAGACATTAACAGCTTAATGGATATGGGATCTCACATGTCTGAAGCAAGGTCCTGGAGTGACACCCCACCATGTCCGGCAGACAGCAGGCAGGACATGGTGGGGGGCAGGGCATGTTACCAGTTATAGGGAGAATTGACATCAGGTTGGCTCATTGGTCACCAGAGAAACCAGCAGGGGAACACACCCTTCACTGCCCCTTTGATAAGCTATCATAGTGGAGGTGTTCTAATCTTTAGATTAGAACAATCACTAGCTGGGGTTTGAGGACAAGGATGTAAGCATTTATTGATTTGACTCAATGATTAAGAGGGAAGATTAGACATGTGAATGGGATATAGGTGAAGCAGGGACTGGTCAAGCAGGGGATGCGTAGAGAGCAAGAGAATGGCCACCTTGAATGGCCTGACCATACGTCTACCCTACTAGGTTCTTCTGGCTGGTCTAAGAATTAAATTGACATGAGAGGCTGATTAACTTAACTCCAGTCCAGGATATCACGATTACCATGGCTTCTAGAATAATATAGAGTAGGCAGAGGAAGAAAAAAGACAAGAAACCTTTGAGGGAAGAAAACTGATTTGAATGAATGCTGTATCCAAAGAGCTAAAGCAGAAGGCTGTCTGGAAGAATCACTTTACAAAGAAAAATAACATTATCTTGAAGAATCCTTCTGGAGACCGTTCAGATCATCTGAGCCAGTACCTAGAACACCAGCTCTTCCAGAAGGTAACAGGATTTATTTTTATTTTTTATTTGGTGATGTTAGCCTATGAAGGCATGCAGTTTGGGACACGCTTCTATTTAGTCTCTGTGCAAACTGACAAAATCTTATTCATCTGTGTTCTCATGTGGAAAATGAGGTAAAAGAGTGATGATTTGAAATTCTGTAAAACACACACACATGCAGGGTCAGTGTTCTGTCCTTCAGCTGTGTGGCCTCACATCACATGGAAATGGCTAAATTCTAAAGGACGACATGAGTTCTTCCTGCATCTCATTCCTCTCCTTCTCTAGGATGGAAGGTTGGACCCTAGGAGGATTTTTCCAACAGATGCCAGTCACTGAGTTGCTGTGATGATGCCCTGCGGGGTGGGGGTGGGGGAGGGTGATGGTATGTTAACTCAGGTGAGTTAACAGTGAGCATGGAGATGAGGGTGTGGTAGCAGAATCAGGAGCCCTAAGGATGCCACGTCCTAAACCCCAGAATCTGTGAGTGTGTTACCTTACATGCCAAAGGGAAATGAAGCTTCCAGAAGGAATTAAGGTGCTCATCAGCTGGCCTTGAGATGGGGAGATTATCCTTGATTATCGGGGTGGGGGGCCCAAGGCAATCCCAAACATCCTTAAAAATAGAAGAGGGAAGCAGAGAGAGAGAACCGGAGAGCTGGCAGCATGAGAAGGACTCAGCCTGATGTCCCTACCGACTTTGAAGAGGGAGGAAGGGGCCACGAGTCAAGGAATGCAGGAGCCTCCAGAAGCTGGAAAGGCAAGGACACATTTCTTGGAACATTTCTTGGAACAGCCTCCAGAAGGGAACACGGGCCTGATGCCACCTTGATTTTAGTGAGATTTGTGAGATTTGTGTTTGTACAGAACTGTGAGATAATAAATGTGCGTCAAGCCAAAAAAAAAACAAACAAACAAATAAAAACTGACATGAGAGATTAATAGGAGAAAATAAAATTTAATTTTACGTATATATAGGGGGGTCCATAAGAATATGAGGCCCAAGGAGAAGTTAGGCAATTAGGTTTATATGTCATCTGAGAGAAGCAGAAGGGGATAGAGGTTTGGGGCTTCCAAGGGAAGGAAGACCATTCACAAAAAAAGATGAAAAACAAGCGAATGTTTGGTAAACAAGTGTTTGCTGGGCCGTATAGAAACCATGGGATACAGAGAGGAATTTTAACAAACAGGCTTTGCCAGGTTCCTCGCTGTCTACCAGATCCAATTCACGTTCTAGTTCACATTACAGTGTAGTTATCTACGATGATAGATCCCTTCCTGGAACAGTCATCTATCTAAATTCTTTTAGGCAGTTGGAGGCAAGGACAAAGGTTCTTTCTGAGTCTTTTGAGCCTTGTTTGTTTTTAGCTCGAAATAATCCCCGTGCCAAAGAGACACATGTCTTGGGGTGGCAAGTTTTGCTCCCCTACTATTCCATTAATCCACAAAGATCCAATTTAAAGACAGTGAAACTCTCCAGCCTGCTTGATTCGATCTACATCTTATCATTTATGGGAACCATTTGTACTAGAGACCATGGTTCCAAAATGGACTACTTTACCACATTGATGTCAGTGGGCAAAAGCATGTCATTTGCCCCTCCCTCACCCCTTTTCAGGCTTACATTGGAGGCTTGGCAGAAAGCCGAAGTATTTAAACTCTTTACATATGGTCGCTAAATTTTCTTTAATCTTTGAAACTAAGCCACTGAGCATTTGTCTATCTCACTCTTACTAGGTTTTCACACAAGGCTGTGGATCTGAGCTGCAGACGTGCGGTAACCTAACCCACATTCTCCTCCTCCTAATGTAACTATTTCTCCTCGCCTCTAAGTGTCTAACTATTAGTAGGGCTGTAGCAACAACCACTGCTTGATAAGTCCCAACACAGAGCCTGCATGGGATGTTCCATGAGTTCCCCTGATTATACATCACAGAGGAGACCCAAGGAATAAGTGAAAATTTGCTGAACTGGTAGGCTTATCCTCTGCTGATCCTACGCTAAAATGTAAGCTGCCCTCCAACAAGTTACCTGGACCTGTTTAGCAATTCTCTGATAACAGTGCTGGTCCCTGAATAAATTATCTCACCTCTTAGCAACACTTAGTTTTTCCCTCTTAACTCCCTTTTTCTCACCCACTGCGAACCAGGGAGGCCCAGAGCACATAATGTAACGTGGCCACCTCGATCGAAGAGCAGAATCTCATCACAGAGAGCAGAGTCCACAGATGAACTCATACAACAAACAGTAGCTGCACTTTAATTGGTCTCCATTGTCTAACTCCACAAGTACTTTTGATTAGGATATGCTTACAGCAAAAGAAGACTCTATGCAATTCCACCAAGGAAGATACATATTATTCACACACGTCTGAAAAATTAAATATACATGCTCAGCATTATTCACAATCAACAATGCTAATCGTTCCCAGAATGGTAATCAGCAGTTATAATACAAAGAAATGGAAACATCCACATTATAGCTTTGTTTCATTGACTTAGGAATTTTCTCACAGGTAACATTTATATACATTCTCATTTAACCCTAGTTTAAGACTTATTAAATATTTAAGAAGAAAATTAAAAAGGAAATAACAGAAGACTTTTTTTTTCAGGGCAGGTAGAGAGACTGTGTCCTTTCTAGGAGCCAAATTTAGGGAGACAACGTTCTTAGCTCCTTTACTCATGTATTAATTTATTCAAAACACATTTGTTGAACTCTCATTCACTGCTACTGGGAGTGAAAATTGGTACAATCACTTTGGAAAACAGTCTGGTGATTTTTACTGTAAAAAAATTAATAATAGAAACCTCAGTTAAATAGAGTCAGGGGACCAGAAGGGGAAGCTCTCATGCCCCGTGATGACAGCAGAGCCCAACAGGAAGAAGAAAAACCTCTCTTCTTTCCAGACAAGGACGCGGCCAATGAAAAGCCATGGACTCTCGGTTTACTACAACCCTCCCAACTTCCTCTTCCTTCTATAAAAGTGTTCTCTTCCCCTTGTGTGGGGGGACTTGCATGTGGCTCACCATGGTTACAGACACCCCTTTGCAAATTCTCTGCTGATACCAAATAAACACATCTTTGCTGGAGGAATATCTGGCGGTCTATTTGTTTCAGGTCAACACCAAGAAAGCTGAAAATATGCAAAACTTATGATCCATCAATTTTTCTCTTAGAAATGCAAATACACATGCACCAAAACACACATATGAGGATGTTCATAGCAGCTCTATTTGTAATAGCCCCAAACTGGAGACTTAAATGCCCAAGAGTGGACCAAATAAATAAATTATTGTATACTTACACAAAGGAATACTATCAAGCTAGGAAAATAAACTAACTAGAGCTATACACACAAAAATACTTGAAAGGATCTTCTGAACGGGAGGAAAACTAATTTTCCCTCTCCCCTTCTGAGTTCTTGTAATAAAAGACAAGTTCACAACAGGGAAAAAAAAGTTTATTAATATGTATACTTCATGTATATGTGAGAGATACCCAGGAAAAATGAGTTACTTTCCAAGATGGTGCAAGCTATCACCTCAAATACCATCTTCAGCTAAAGAAAAAAGAAAAAGAGGGGAGGAAAGGGAGCAACCAGTTTTGGGAAATTACCAGGAAAAGCATGATAAACAAGGATACGGTTTATTATGTGGATTTAAGTCTGTGTCTACTCCATTGATAACAGTTTCTTGTGATTTAGAGTCATCCTTCTTTTCCTGGTACACAGAAGGAGACACCTTTACAAATGGAGATTTCCTTAATAGGTGTAAATTTCCTTTACAAAAGGGTAACTTCTCTATTTTCAGAGCTTCTCTGTGTCTGATGTTTCTCAAAATAATCCTTAAGCCAAAAGAGACATATTTTGGAGTGGCACATTCTGCAACACTTCAAGTGCATATGGGATATGACACCATATTTAAAAGTTCTTCTCTTTTCCCTACTGTTAAAGGAACCAATAGACCCAAGATGGAGTCACCCATGCTTAAGCCCCCCCATCAGCAAACCAGAACTTAACTACGTGTCTGTGCTCAGCTCTCCCAGAAAAGGAAAGCCGAGGTCAACAAGGCAGCGCGTGCCTCTCGACACAAGTTACCTGACCCAACTCCAAGATTTCTTGTTCAGTTTTGACTGGGGCTGCAAATTATACTCAGTCTGAGATTGTCTTCTCCAATATTTTATTTAACACAGATTCACTGCAGGAATTATAATAATTTCACAAGCCAATAGCATATAGGATAATGTCTCTCAGCCAATAAAGAAATAACGTACTCCAAACCAATAATGGATTAATCATATGATTGTTCCAGGCAAAGGGAAGATGAAAGGAATAAAGTCCTAATTTAGTTGAAGTGTACGATTCTACAAGTTGGTTCTGGGGAAAATCTGTTTAGTCAACCAAGAGCTGAAGTCCAGCTGCCAACACAAAAGTCCCTTGTTGCTAGAGCTCGTTGCTAGGGAATGAAGATCCTGGTGTTGAAGGGTAAGATCATCTCCTTCTCACGGCCACTGCACAGTTTTCATCACTGGTGACAAAGAGTCGCTTTGCCCAATCAGGAGCTAATGTGTCAAGGTCTTCGAGAGCTATTTACATCAGCAAAGGGTAGCCCTGCCCAGACCCAACACTCCGAGTTGCAGGTCAAACCTCTTGGTATTTAAAGCTTACACATCCCCTAGCCAAAGTCTCTTCCACACGTTCATATTGATAAGCTCCAGCAGTGCTCATCAATAGCTGAGCTACTGAGTGCTGATCGACAACCTCAGATGTCGATGATGACATCCTGATGCAACTTCCTCAATGTAAACAACTTCACCCTTAGAACAGAACTTCCTTCTTAGATCAAAAAAAAATACCTGGATTTGAAATCATATCAAATCAATACACATTTGTTTGCTCCATGCAAGGAAAGTAACCCTGCTTCAATCGATCAGCAAATGCCCAGTATGACTTCCTCATTCCTGATCACTTTGGTCTACAAAAATCCTGTGACCTTGTCTAGTTCTTCCAAGCTCCTCTTTATCTGCTAGGTTGGATGCTGTCCCATGTGTGAATCACTGAATAAATGCCTACTAGATCAGTAAGTTGGAAAATGTTCTGTGGAAAATGTTCTTTTAGCACGACTAAAAGATTGCCTGTCTTCTTATCACTAACCATTCCACCACATTTACATGGAAATATGCACCTAAGGACTTGAGATTTGGAGGATTTCTTTAAAACCAACTGGCTTAGGCCCTTCTAAAGGAAAAGGCATTCTTCATTAAAGGCATCTCAGGCACTTGCAGCAAATTTCTCTCTTTGCTTTTTGATTTATATTTGAATTAACCAATCTCTTGTATGGGTGGCCCTAGCTTGTTCTCCAGAGCCTCTACCTGCTGGTTCCAGTTTAGAAGACCATCTGATGTGCAGCCTTGAGGGGACAGGAACCACCCCCATCCACTGTGCTTGTTAAGGGAGTTTAACCAGAAACCCAGAAATTAAGGTTTTCACATTCTTATCTCAAGAAAAGGAAATACTTAAAAATAAAGTGCTGTTTTAAAATACTCAGATACTAGGCTTCTACACTCCAGCATAATGCTTCCTTTTTGCAAGTTGCAGATTCCTGGCCCTCAGCTCCTTCTTTCAGTGACCAAACTAAAGAAACTCAAATATTTGACAAAATCCTTTAATTTTTCTTCACATGCACCCCCCCCCCATAAGACCTGGGGGCACTGAGGCAAATGAAGTCTCAGGGATTGCTCACTTTGATCATCTGGGTATTCCATAGTTCTCCAAAGTAGTTGTGCAGATTTAACAGCAATATGTTCCAGGGTTGGAGCCATATATTAAAAGGAACAAACTTTATTGCCAAGAAGGAGACAACATTTGCAAAATCCTTTCTCTCAAAGAAAGGTCATAAGATGGAATCTTGGGATAAGGCAGAGAGAGGAATGAGAGAAGAAAAAAGCAAGTCTGAGTCAGGAGCCAAAATCTAGTCCAGGAGTGCTTAGGACGGGGTGACTATAGGACAGGTGCAATAGAGACGAGCTTAAAGAAGCCCAGAAGTGAAGAGTCATGGTGCTCAAGAACAAAAGCATATCAGACGCAAACAGCAGAAGCTGGGGTACACAGTATCCACGGAACTCAGGCAAATTCATGGGAAATATTATACCATCATTGTCTTCCCCTGGGCCCGTACCTCGACTGGTGCTGAGGGACCTCTCAGGTTCATCACGACGTGGTCAAGGGCAGAGAGCAGCAAGCAGTGCCTGGGAGTCCTTACTCCCTGACTAGGGCCAGCGAGGCCTCAGGAGTCATAGGGTCCCACCAGCCCACCAAATATTTGAATAGAAAAGCTAGTTCGATGCTAGTTTCAGCAATATTATAGACTGAATAACCTGAAAAATACTCAGGGATGGCGCTTCCATGGTGGCGCAGTGGTTGGGAGTCTGCCTGCCGATGCAGGAGATAGGTGTTCGTGCCCCGGTCCGGGAGGATCCCACATGCCGCGGAGCAGCTAGGCCCGTGAGCCATGGCCGCTGAGCCTGTGCGTCCAGAGCCTGTGCTCCGCAATGGGAGAGGCCACAACGGTGAGAGGCCCGTGTACCGCAAAAAAAAAAAAAAAAAAAAAAACCTAGGGATGCTGGATAAACATAAATAAGTGTCCTTATAAATTTTCATCTGAGAATACTAGAAAGTAAAGGAAATTCCCAGTGGCCTAAAAACAAAGAGGAAACCAAAAAACAGAGTAGTAAGTGTATGGGTTGATACTGTGGCAGCTGTGGAGATGGAATAGTACCTCTTTCCACTGCCTGGGGGATTGGGTACAGTATGCAGAAGAAAAATATTTTTTCCTCTATTCTTCTGAGTTCTTAGCTGAGATCCCTGTTATGAAATACAGATTAACAAGAGAAAAAACAAACAGAAGTTTAATTAACAGGTACACATCGTGTATACATGGGAGAGAGAGAGAGCTCAGGAAAATGAGTAACTCGAAGAGGTGGGTTAGAATTCAGGCTTAAATACCATCTTAATAGGGAAAGGGCAGAAGGAATGTAGGCCTCTTAGGGGAGAGTAAATGATTTTTAGGGAAAATGAATGAACCCTTAGAAGAACAGATGGGAGGTATGATAGTTTGTGACGAAGTTTGTCTGGGTGTGGTATCAACTTTTAGTCTCCTTTTCTGTGATAACAGTCCATCTTTTCTGGTTAACTGAACTCTTGAGAAAGGGATCTATGACAACCAAGTTCCTTTTGGAGGATTAGCCTTTAAGCAGATAAGTTCAAAGAAAACGTCTCCCTGCGTTTGCTAGTTTTCAAGAGCCTGCGGCTCAAAATAATCAATATGCCAACGTGGCAGATTTTGGGGTGGCATAGTCTGCTCTCCCTTAGGTATTAACCCTAGATAGGAACAGGAATAAGATCTGGGGCCTACATAATACATGGGGGTGGTAAGAACTGTATCAACACATGAATCCAGGATCCTTGAAAGTGTTATTTGAAAAAGATTCTATAAAATGTCTAGAGTCAAGACTTTGCATTTCTGCTCAGACATGTAAAGAGCTTGAAGCTTGTCACTCCTGTTTTTATATTAAGATGAAGCTGGATAAACTGAAAATCAATGACTTTTCTTGGACGCCTCATAGACCCGAGTTTGCAAGGTCAACCAGCACCTTGTAATCTGGAAAGGGAGGTGCATCTATATGAGTTACAGTTGTGATCTGGCGGAACAGAAGCTTCTGGAGCCAAAACCCGGTAGGAACACTTAGGTGGTAATTTTGATGAATTGCTGGATGCTGAGTGTGAAATAACATGAGGATAAGAAACTCCTGGAAGACACATTTCTTGGGAGGGATGGTCTTTACCTCCAGGAACTCTACCAGATTCTAATGGTGAAAATCCAAGAGAGATCCCCTTATTACTCTGGCAGGGGGAGAGAAAGAGTAATCATTGTGAAATATATCCAGAGACCTCCTCTGCAGGGGAAAAGACTTTGCCAGAGCCTCATCCCAGCTTGGGAGAGTGCATTCCCCTCTTCCTGTCTCACATAATTGGGAGGACAGTGTAGTCAACAGAGGTCAAGGCTTTAGGGACATAGATTGGGAACACAGCAGCCAGGGAGAGGGTTACCGGATGCAAGAAAAGCTGTACCACTGGAGAAATATTTCTGAAGGTGAAAGCCTCAAGACACAGGCTCACTAACGGACTGAGATTTAATTGGAAGATTATATATAGAATGCTTTCTCTCGCTGATACCTTAGCACCACACCAGGGGGCTCCAGTCTAACAGTGGATACTGCTGAAAGATCTGCAAAACGTCTACCTTCTCTGAGGAGGAATACTAAGAAGTCAAGAGAGAAGACAAAAACAAGGAATTCGGAGCCTCTAGTACCTGTAGCTACAAAAATGATTAAACACAACACAACTCTTAGCCAGATTAACATAAATCCTCATATAGACTTACTTACCTTAATTTCTATCATCCAATATAACATGTCCAGCTTTCGACGAAAGATTATAAGGAATACCAAAAGGCAGAAAAACACAATTGGAAGAGACAAAGTAGTCATCAGAGCCAGACTTAAATATGACAACAATGTTGGAATTATAAAACAGGAAATTTAAAATAACTATGGCTAGTAATTAAGGGCTCTAATGGAAAGAGTAGACAACATGCAAGAACAAACTTAAAACTAAGAATCATACAATAATTAATTTTCATACAATAATATTAAAAATAAAGTATATTCATATAACTTATCCTCTTTGCATATTAAAAAAGAAAACCATATGATCTGTCAGTAGATGCAAATAAAAGCACATGATAAATTTTAGTATATTTTTATCATAAAAATTTAGCAAAATAAGAAGAAAATTTTCTAAGCCTGATAGAGGGTATCTGACAGGAACTCACAAAAAATCTATAGTTGGCATAATTCTTAAAGCATTAGAAGTTTTCCCTTTAAAAGCCAAGGATTTCCATTATCCTAGATTTTATTAAACATTATATTTGGAGGTCCTAAACAATGCAGTAAGATTTTAAAAAAAGGTACAAAATTTATAAAAATCAGAAAGAAAAAAAATACTGTCACTATTTACAAGTAATATCAAAATTAAATCTAAAAGAATCCTCGCAAAATCTCTTAGAGCTAATAAGAAAATTTGGCAGGGTTGTTGAACAGAAAATCAACACACTAAAATTGATTTTCTTCTAATGGACCAGCAACAAACAAAACATGATTTAAGGATGCCATTTACAATAATACAAAAACTCGAGGTACCTAGGAATAAAGCTAACATAGATGTGCAAGATTTTTATCAAGACATAAAAAGAAAGACTGGAGAGATGAATAAAATTCATCAGTAGAAGTTCATATTGTAAATATCCATTAATAGGGCAATGGACAAATAACATGCGCTTTATTTAAAAGCTGAATACTATATAGCAGTTCAAAGGAATAGACTAGCTACATGCATCAATGTGAATAACCTCAAAAAGTTAATATGGAGCATAAAATCAAGTCTTAGAAAACACACACGGTTATAAAATTTATATATTTTTAAAACATTTAAAATTGTATATTGTTTATGAAGACACATGTGTAGTAAAAACATAAACATCAAATGTGGGATAATAGTAACCTTTGGAGTGGGAAATAGGGCAGTATTTCCCAAACTTTCCACATTGTAACAATTACCTTGGAATCTTAAAAAAATATTAAGACATTCCAATGTGATTGGTATGAAATAAGACCTGGGCAATGGGAGTTTTAAATGTTTGGTGGATTCTAATGTGTAGCAAAGTTTGGGAACCACTAAGGTAAATATGAGTTAAGGGCAGGGTAGTTATACAGGTAACTTCAACTCTATTTGTGAATTTCTGTTTCTTAAAATAAGTTCTGGATCCAATACACCAAAATGTTAAGACTTGACAAGACTAGGTGGTAGGTGTATATGTTTATGATATTACATATCAAGAAGGAAGAAGGAAGGGAGACAGGAAAGAATGGAAGGAGGGAGGGAAGAGAGGAAGGAAAGAAGATTTTGTTCCTCTAACAAAGTCACCCACACCAATGCTACTGTTCAGAACAGTAGATTGTACCAGTTTCCCTTATTCACCCTGATACCTACTTACCAAATTTGTAGCCACTTAACTGGAGCAGGAAAGTGTTAAGCAAAAGGTCTTAGAATGCTGCCCTTGTTAACCTGATCTTGGTCCTACTGTGATGGCAAATACCCAGCTCAGAACACATGGTAGAGAGGAGCAGCTGAATGTTTACACATGTGTTAAAAGGCAAGTAGAGTAATGCCTTGGTTCCTGCAGTGAAATTACTCATTCAGTGTGAACCTACTGTGTGCAAGTACAATAATTGGTTCAATTTTAGCATTTAAAAAAACCACGTAAGACAAAATGCACTCTAACATTGTTTTATCGACGTCAACACTAACATTTATACCTGAGCACTTACAGGTTTGTCAAAACAGACCCTCTTAATTGAATGAAACACATCTCTTCTTGACAACAGACACAAATCAGTGGAGTTAAAACAGTGAAGTGAAATGGTTTGAGAGTCAGCAGTTATTCTTGGTGGGTGTCAAGGTGGGAATGTTGATTTATGAAAGAATATGGGAAGAAAGAATAAAACAATCTCCATGAACATTAATTCTCCTGGGCAAAACTCTATCTCTGGCAGAAAAAAAATGAGACAGAGCCCCTACTCATTTCTGAGATCAATGCAGTTGGACTAAAAATTAGTTCTATGACCTGGCTGCAAGTTAAAATCCTCTGCGGAAAAATTTTTAAATGTTAATGTACCCGGCAAATTCATTGAATCGGAATATGTAGGGGTGGAATCTGGCATGAGAGTGGAGAACTAGAGGACTTAAGTGAACAGAAAATTTAGAATTATCTAATTTGGTAATTCGAAAAATAATTAGTTTTAAGTTTTGGAGCCTTTTTTCAAATCCAATTAAAGCAAACTAAGTATGGGACTTCCCTGGTGGTCCAGCGGTTAAGAATCTGCCTTCCAATGCAGGGGACACAGGTTCAATCCCTGGTCCGGGAACTAAGATCCCACGTGCCGCGGAGCAACTAAGCCCATGCGTCACAATGAAAGATCCCACACGCCCTGGAGCCCACACGCCCTGGAGCCCACGCGCCGCAAGGAAAGATTGCAACTGAGGCCCAACGCAGCCAATAAATAAATAAAATTTTTTAAAAATAAAGCAAACTAAGTGTATAAAATGTAGGCTGTGCTGGCTTAGTCAAGGTTAGGAGGGCAATGTTGGGGCTGAGAAGAGGGTGTTCAGACCCATGCCTACTCACACATCCTACCCTACTCTCTGCCCTCCCAGATCCTGAGTGGTTCTGTACTCCTTGGAGCTAAGTTTAAAAACTTCTCATTTGAAAGTTTCAAATGTTTTATTTGGCAGATTTGAAAGTGAAGACACATTTGCTGCTCATTAGTGCCTGGCTAGTATTGGTAGAGCCAGAATTTGAACCCAGGGATGACTTCCTGGAAAATTCTGCCTTTTCCTAGTAGAATATATAATCAGGAGACTCCAGGCAAAATGTTGAAGTAGGCAATGCTTGCCTTTGGTCTCCCTGCCACCCCCATATTTTGTGATCTCATTTCTCGATTGGAGCCCATGCCCTCCCCCACCCCTTTCCAGTACTTCCTTTGTTGTTCTTTGGTTCCAAGCACAACATAGAAACCGTCCATTTAGAAATACTCTCTCCATTAAGTCTCCTCTAATCTAGACCAGAGCGGTCCAATAAAACTTTTAGCAATAAGAGAAATGTTCTATACCTGCATCGTCCATTATTGTAGCCTCTAGCTACCTGTGGCTACTTAGCACTTGAAATATAACTAGTGTGACTAAATGACTGAATTATTTATTTCATTTTAATTAATTTAAATTTGAATTTAAGTTTAAGAAGTCACACATGGCTAGTGTCCCTTGCATTGGACAACACAGCTCTAAAACATTCTCAACTCACTTCGTGTTTAAAATATTTTCCCATGTTTGATTTTCCAAAGCCTGTTCAGCTAGGACACAGTATCACTGCATCTAGAACACTGATGATAATTAATTTGTATCTGTATCTCCCAGAAAAATAAAAAGGTTGCATTTGAACAGAGGCCTTCTAGACATGAAAATGTGAATTTTCAGACACAATGACAAGACACTGGGGGAGATTTCTCTTTTTTTATCAAAGGGAACTTTGAATCTCATTAATTCTGTAATGTGAACAGCTAGATGTTGGTGCCACAAAATATTTTTTGTCACATTCACCCTTTACAATAATCAAGCAATTTGTATTACACATCTCAATACAGAACTCGGATATTTTCAAACATTTTTCAAAATACTTTTCCCAGTGTACATTTTATTCTGATTTCTTTCTATTTTGGGACCCAGAAATGTAACACCAACTGGAGTACCCAGTTCCATGAAAAATACTGTTTCCTCGGGCCCAAAGGCAGCAGCCCCAACATGTCCCTCACCTGTAGCAGGTGTCTGGGAGGTGCTAAGGAGGCTACAAGTGGCTCTCCATCTCAGATACCACATTTTTTTCTCCAGAGTTACAAAATTGAAGGCTTTCAGAGTTACAAAATTGAAGGCTTTCAGAGTACAAAATTGAGGCGCAAAGTGTGTAGCTGAAACACAAAAGTAGATAATAGGAGCTGACCTCATCCAATCAAGGGGCTTTGGGAAAAGAAAAAGATGCATAGGGATGGAGGAAGGTGGATCAGGGATCAAAGCAGAAGTTGAAATCCAAGGACCAAATAAGACAACTCCAAATCATGCCCCAGGTGACAGGGAACAGGTTCAAAGAAGCCTAGAAAACAATGCGAGGTCTGGAAGTTGATTCTGAAGGTCTGTTGGTCTGAAAGGGCCTTTGCTTTCTGGAAGGTTTTCCATGTGACACCCAGATGTTCACCTGGTCTTACATAATCTTAAGGAATCCTGAAAGGGGGTTATGTGAGGATTTGCCTTACCCTAATATAACCTTTCTTTCTTGCACACAAATTTAGCACAGATCCCCAGATGGGCTGTATCCTGTTGGCATTTAACTTCAGGAAACTGACATGGTAGGTGTGAAATAATAAGAAAGGTATACTGGTCTTTACTCCTGGTTCCTGCTAATATTTAGTCTTTAACCCCAGTTCCTGACACAGAACTCATAAACCCCTTGGAATTTCCTGGATGATAGGAGTGTCTTTTGTTCACATGTGGTGACTCTGGGTCAGCTCCTGGATGGGGGCAGTCACCAGAAAGACCAAGCCATGACTAGAAGCTTGGAACTTGCAGCTCCACCCCCATCCTCCAGAAAGAAGAGAGGGGCTGGAGATTGAGGTAATAATCCATCATGCCTACATGATGCAGCCTCCATAAAAATCCCTGAAGTACCTAAAGTACAGGCTATATTGCTGAACACATCCGCATGCTGGGAGGGAGCTGTACCCTAACTCCTCAGGGACAGAACTCCTGTACTTGAGACCCTTCCAGACCTAGCCTTAGGTATCTCTTAGGTATCTGGCTGTTCATCTGTATCCTTTATTATATCCTTTACAATAAACCAGTAAATGTAAGCAAGTGTTTCCTTGAGTTACGTTAGCCCTTCTAGCAAATAGTCAAATCCAAGAAAGGGGTCACGGGAACCCCAGTTTATAGCCAATTGGTCAGAAGTACAGGTGACAGCCTGGGATTTCCAGCTGTTGTCTGAAGTGGGGGCAGTCTTGTGAGTTTGAGCCCTTAACCTGTGAGATCCACGTTAACTCCAAGCAGACAATGTCAGAAATGAACTGAATTGTAGGACATCCTGCTGGTGTCACAGAATTGGTCAATGTAGGAAAAACCCTTCACATCTGGTGGCAGAAGTGTGAGAGTAAAGGAAAACACAGGAGTTTTCCCTAGATGGCAGGGAAAGAAAGGCCGAAACCCACAGAAAACAACTGAAGAGAATTATTAAAACAAATACCTCCAAATTTTCACTCAAAAACAACTCAGGGAAAACCACCCTTGTCAGTGTTTATTCTCAGAAATGTTTTAGTTCTTTCATTCACCATCAGTACACCTTCTCTCTGGGTTATGCACATAAAAGCACCATGTGGCTCAATTCTCATTGAAATTAGAGGGACACCCTCTGGGAAAAGCATTACAGTTTATATTTCTATCCTTTAGATACAGCTCTTCAGGTACCTGAAGCCTCTCCCTTGAGGGACATGAGCATTACAGCATTAAGTTAGCAGATGTGACGTACCATGATTTCCCAATGAAAATAATAGTAATTTGGCTAAGTAAAATAAAACATCTCTTTAGGGGGCTTGCAACTGCTCATTTTCTGTCTCTCGAAGATGACTGTCCTCAGTGTTTTAGGTGGATGGCACATGCTTCGGGTCCAACACCAGGGATGAGAGGACTGAGCAATCTCTATTCTGAAGCTCTTTCTGGCAACGGGCCCTCGCCAAGCCTTTGGAAAAGGTGAGTCTGTGGGGTTCACCACCCCAACTCTTCAGGTTTTTCTGCATACACATTAAAAGGAGCTTATTCTTCCTGACAGAGCCTTTCTGATTTGACAGAACGGTGGAAGATATATTCACTCAAGTGAGAAAAAAGGAAATTGAGGTCTGTTTGTATTTCCTTTAGGCCATACGTTTCCTAAGCCGAGACTTGCACATTTTTGCTCCTCAGTGGACTAGAATGACAGCATGATACTCTGCATCTAATTAGTCATTTCGTTAATTTTATTGGACCCACGATGGTGACCACTGGCCTAATTCGAAGGAATTGCCCTTGGCTTCTAGGCTTAAAGATAAGCCCTTGTAGTGTAGAGGGAGGTGATGCTCTTGACAAAAAAAAACCATAACTCCGCTGCCCGGCACTGCTATCTCTGCTTTGCATTTCTCATTTCCTTCAGTCTCAGGCCTGCTGAGGCCCTGCAAGGGGCCTGGGAACAGTTGGCAAGGGGTGGGGCGTGCCCACAGGAGCGGGAGGGGACCCAGGTTCCGCTGTGCTGTGCTTTGTGGCTTCTGGGTATTGGGTGACAGCTTCATCAATGAATTATTGCTTTTAACTTATACGTACACATTTAAAAATTGTAATTTGAATAAATTTATTATGTATATATAATTATATATTATACATATGTGTCTGTGTGTGTGTGTGTGTGTGTGTGTGTGTATATATATATATTTTATTAAAAGACATTACTGAGGGCTTCCCTAGTGGCGCAGTGGTTGAGAGTCCGCCTGCCGATGCAGGGGACACGGGTTCGTGCCCCGGTCCGGGAAGATCCCACGTGCCGCGGAGCAGCTGGGCCCGTGAGCCATGGCCGCTGAGCCTGCGCGTCCGGAGCCTGTGCTCCGCAACGGGAGAGGCCACAACAGTGAGAGGCCCGCGTACCGCAAAAAAAAAAAAAACGACATTACTCTCAGAACAGGTCAGGAGTATTTAAGACCTTTACCAAACTTATAATCTACCTAATGGTGAACATTCAAACTATTCGCTCCCCCAAACACCTTTTAACTAATTTTTCAAGGTCTTTTGAGAGTGCTCACACCAGGAGAGTGCTCCTATTGTGTCTGGCCCACCACAATTCTGGGGCTACAAGTAGAAGGAGATTTTATTTTCACACCTCAGAGGGTTTATTTTCCCTGCCGGAGTTTATTTTCACAAGCCAGCTCCTGCCCCCAGTTTTCTCATAACAATTCATTATAAAAAGCTGACTTAAGGAACAAATGGTTAAGCAGGAAGATTTAGTTGTCCTCATGTTTGCAGAGTTTTATATTCAGTTTAAATTTTCCGGTGCAAAGCACAATTAACATTTGAGTCTGCCTAACCGTGAAGAAATAGCGATTACTGTTTTTACTGGAAATAATTCATTTTGGTGTCTTCTCACAGCCTGGTTGCCTGATCCTTCTACGGTTCCCCTTCTCCATGACAACCCATCCAACACGGCTTTCTTCCTGCCCTGGTGTTTTATTACATATAAGTGAAGACTCCTTTACATGCTGCTTGGTATATTTTTGCCAAAAGGAAAAAAGGATTGTGGAGGACGGGGACTGAATTATATGCAGTATTTCTTTAGAAGCCCATTCAGCATCTAAAACAGTGTTTAGTACCTAGAGGGCCCTCCATAAATATTTGCTAAAATGAAACTAGAAACAAATGTTAAGTCAAGCTCAAACCCATGAATCACTGTGGCTAGTAATCATCTTTTAGGAAGAATTTGAATAATTTCTCAACTATTGCCTTAAATCATTAAGATACCGTTTTTCTGATTTTTGCCCTTGCTATTCAATCACGTATTTCTCAAATAGACTTTTACCCAAACTCAAAAGTCTGGGCTTAGAAGGCAAGCATAGAGTGTACTTCTAGGCCAGTTCACCAACAGGTTTTTGGGGGTTTTTTTTTTTCAGTGAAAATGTCCAAATTTTTCCCGTTTGAAAACAGTGAGATACTCTCCAGTTCACAGGTCCAATTGTGGATTTGTGAACAAAGTAAAGTGGGTGCCTGCGGCATTCTGGAAGAGAAAACTTCTGTGTTGTATTTCACGGCAGTCTCCTGGTCAAATCAATAACCTTCTCCTGGTACCACCTTGTGCCTTCTGTACTGTAACCAAGAAGAAGTACCTTCCCAGGTTTACCAT
This sequence comes from Orcinus orca, assembly GCF_937001465.1. Classification (NCBI taxonomy): domain Eukaryota; kingdom Metazoa; phylum Chordata; class Mammalia; order Artiodactyla; family Delphinidae; genus Orcinus; species Orcinus orca. The sequence goes on from NC_064563.1 coordinate 94,651,684, forward strand.
CGCCGTTAAACCCCAAACACACCAGGCAATACGGCCCTCCAAAGGCGCAAGGGTGATATCTTTCCTCCTGGTGTTTCAGGGCCTTATCATTTCAGGTGCTTTATCTCAGTTCTCACCACAATTTAACCAGTAGTCATGTTTATATTCCTTGTAGAGATGAGCTATCTTTTGAATGAGAAACGTGGTGCCTGGATTCAAAGATTTTGAAATATGTGTAATGAAGATGAACAATTTTGCTTCTCTCATCTCCCACCAACTCAGTTCTCATTCTCCCAACCTCCACACGGCTTGTTGTTGGTTTCTGTGAATCCTTACAGAGTTCATTGATGCATAAAAAATTTAAAGTGAACATATAGTCTTATCCCCCTTGTTCATTAAAAAAAAAAGTTAGTAGGCTACCATATAGTTTGTGCCTTCATAGGAGAAATTTTAATCCAATTCTAGCAGACGTCAAAGCTCAAGGTTTCTGTACACTGCAAAACTGCTTTCTTAACTACAGAGAAGCTGAAAAAGACACCCTGGATCTCGGTCCATATTCCTACCCAGCCAGTCTCCCTGTCCCAGCTATGCAAAGTCTTCAAGGCTCTAGTAGCCTTGATGATGAGCTGAGAAGTGCTAAGAGGATCACACGAAATTAGTGAAACTTTTCACTTGCTGTTTTCAAGGTTTGCATCAGGTATGGTGAAGACAGGAGAAGAAAAAGAAAAGATCCATGATCCAGAATATTTCCTGACCATAATACCTTCTAACCAGCTTGCATTCCAATTCAAGATCTGTCTTTTTATATCAAAAGAAGCATGTTTTACTGGAAGTAGGATGTCTGGGGTGAGTATTACAGACCTGGCCCAGGTTGCTCCTGGGAGCTGGGGTTAGAGAATAGGAGAGAAAGGGAATTCAACTCTTACTAAACTCCCAGTGGACAAGGAACCCAAAGGGAATTATTTAAAATGCAAATGGTTGCAGCAACATGGGTGGACCCAGAAATTATCATACTAAGTGAAGAAAGCCAGACAGAGAAATACAAATATGATATGATATCGCTTATAGGTGGAATCTAAAAAACATGATACAAATGAACTTATTTACAAAACAGAAATAGACTCACAGGCATAGAAAACAAACTTATGGTTACAGAAAGAGAGTGGGAGGAGGGATAAATTAGGAGTTTAGGAATAAAATATACACATATCTACATATAAAATAGATAACCAACAAGAACCTCACAGATAGCACAGGGAAATATACTCAATATCTTATAATAACCTATAATGGAAGGAGAATGTGAATAAAGAATATACATATTTATATATATGTATAACTGAATCATCTTGCTGTATAGCTGAAACTAACACAACATTGTAAATCATCCAAATTTCAATAAAATTTTTTAAAAGAAAAAGAAATATTTAATTTCTTCCTTGTTAAAAAAAAGTAAAAAATAAAAGGCAAATGGTATCATATCACTCTTTGTCTTAAAATCAGTCAATGGCTCCCATTACCTTTAGATGAAAAGTCCATACTAGTTCTAGTCGTAGCACCCAAGGCCCTTGATTTCTTTCAGGCCTCTTGTCTCATGGCTCCCAAACCCCTCCAGCCGTGCATAACGTACAAGGTGCCCTATTGACTTGCAATGCCCTTCCATGCCCTTTCCCAGTTAATTCCCATTTATTTTTCAAGACCCAGATCTGGCCTCAACTTCTCCAGAAAACCTTTCCAGACACCCTTATTCTGGATGTGTTGCCCTTTCTATGTGTACCTACTGAAATTCTGCTTATCTAAGTATGCCACCCGTCGTACTATATCCTCATTTTCTGTCTCCCCCACCAACTGGGAGATCAGTCCTACATTTAACAGGTGGTTTTCACAAAGTTTTATAGTGTAATGAGCCCTAGAATAAAATTTCCTGAGTTTGTATTTCATCTCTGCCACTCATGGGCTTTGAGATTTGGGGTACAGTGATTTACCCTCTCTGTCCTTCATTTTACTCCTTTGTAACATTAAATGAATAGTAGTACCCACATGGGTTGTTCTGATAATTAAATGATACGGTGTAATTAAGTGCTTAGCACAGTGTAGAAAGAGAGTCGTTAGCTTGTTCATTTATTTGCTTGGTTTTTATTGTTTTTTCTTTCCCCTCTGGAATGTAAGCTCCAGGAGCACAAGGAGTTTATCTGGTTTGTTCACTGCTGTATTCCCAGTACCTGGAACAATAGCCAGGAGCCCAGTGCATAATTATAGACTATTTGTTGAATGGATGTATCAATGAATGATGTGTGAGTTAGTCATGGTGTGTTCACACCACTGCAGGCCAGCCAGTTTCCTCCTAGCATGGTCGCTAGACCTATTAGCTGCTCAACAAATATCGGTGCCTGACCCTCGTGTTGTCAGTCACAATCTCTTGCATAAGAATGAGACCCTTTGGCAATATCCACATGGAGTTTGGTGACAGTGACAAATATGACTACAAAAATCAGCAATTGCAATCTCTCTTTCAGATGTGAACATATACAGCCTTACTGGTAACAATGACAGTCATAGCAACCATTTCAAAACAACTCAGGCAAAGCAACTTTCTAGTTATCACTTGTATCTCTACAGATATTGGAATCCAAGTCTTTTAGAGTTTATATGCTTAACCAGAAATTCATATTTTGTAGTCACTGACATCATCATTTAACAAACAGGAACTTGACATTTTCAATATGAGAAATATATTGTGACTCCCTTTTCTCTGTAGAAGAAATTTTTTTAGCATCTCAAGTAAGGAGAGCACCATATAATAAAAACCTTTTTTTCTGTTTGTTTGAGGGAAGTTTTTTGTAAATGGAGTTTGGGAGACATTACTAAATTCATCAAAGTTTGTACTTACTTCTGCTCAAGCTAGCTGGCAAAAGAGTATATGGAGAATAAGGAGACCAGGCTTTATTTACTCTAGACCAGGCTACTCAGTGTGCCCCTATCTGGCTGTGTGATCCTGGACCATCGCTATATTTCTCACTGCACATGCAGGGGGGTTGAGCAGGTAGTCTCCAAAGTCTTACTGGCCCTATCCTTCTGGGTACTTTCAGCTGATGTGGTCAACTCTATAATGGATGAAACAATCATGGGACACTCCCTGATATGACTCCATGCAAAACATAGTAAAGAATGAATAAGAGGTGGTTTTCACCCTCAGAAGGCTTACCAGTTCAATAGTATTTCAGAACAACGGGACAAGGGGGACAGACCTTGAAAGCAAAGCAATTCTCTGTCCCATTGCTTTGATTTTCTTTTAAATACACAAATTAATTTGTTGTAAAAGGTTATTTTTAAAAATCATGCTAAAGAAGTCATGAAACTTTCTGTGGTTATCATAGGGAATGGATACAAGAAGTGGTAGGTGGTGGGAGAAGATTGTGGTGGGATGGGTTGAAAGGACTGGGGCTTCCCTGGTGGCGCAGTGGTTGAGAGTCCGCCTGCCAATGCAGAGGACATGGGTTTGAGCCCTGGTCTGGGAAGATCCCATATGCCGCGGAGCAACTAGGCCCGTGAGCCACAACTACTGAGCCTGTGCGTCTGGAGCCTGTGCTCCGCAACAAGAGAGGCCGCGACAGTGAGAGGCCCGCGCACCATGATGAAGAGTGGCCCCCGCTCACCGCAACTAGAGAAAGCCCTCGCACAGAAACGAAGACCCAACACAGCCAAAAATAAATAAATTAATTAATTAATTTAAAAATAAAAAGAAAGGATTGATAAGCACTGGTCCAGTGAAACAGGATATGGGTGTCATCTGTGAGATGTTGGACTCATTCCTTAGTCTCTCTTACCCTGTTTCCCAGCAACCTCATCTACAACTTGAGCATAATACCTTTCCTGCCTACCTCCCACTCTTCTGGAAAGACCCCATTTTTAACAAGTTCATGCTTTGAAATGGTAAAATCTACAACTGTAAGTTTAATCATTCTAACATCTACAGAGGAGGGTAGGATAAATAACACTATATGACATGAACCTTGTTCATAATTCAGATGTACAAAAACATAGTTGATTTTCTACCACTAAACTTAATGTCTGTCTCAAGTCTAGAAACACACTCTCAGTCACTCTCACACTGAGTGGAGTGTAAGTTCTGGGGGTCCTCGGAGCACAAGGCGTTGAGTATGGTAGGGGTACGGGTGCCTGGCTTTGAGTCTCCGCACACATGCCTGCTGGGGCCTCCATGCATCTTCAGCTGTGGACCCACAGGTTGCCAGTGATATATCCTTTCTTTCTGTCCAGCTGGCACCTTAGACCCCATGCCTCTCCCCACACATCCTTGTGTGTCTCCACATCTTTGGAGTTGTGGGAATGTGTCTATGAGGCTATGTAAGGACCCTCTTCCTCTATTTATCAAAGTCCCTCTCTGGGGTCTTCCTGCCCCTGCGAGCCATCAGCTTCCACCTGTCACCCAGTTCTAAGATTGTCTCTCAGGCTCCTAGTTACTCACAGGAAGGAAACATCTGTCTATACTTTCTGGTCTCTTTACTGGTTCTGGGGAAATGCCTCCCAGGCCCCGGAGGAGACTTCTTCCCTTATAATCCCTTCTGACAGTCTCCTTCCCATAGATTTGGTTTTTCCCCAAAGGCTCCATCATTCCCTGAGGCCTTGGGTTTATCTTGCCTGTGCTCCCTTCTCTGACGTCCTCCCTTGAGAAAATGAGCTCAGAATTGCCTAGGGACATGAGGGGATGGAGACGGTCGTGGAAAATACTGAATCAGAGATGGAAGAAAGTTCAGTTAACATTTTATAAAACTTACAATACTTTATGAAAGTTAATATCCCACTACTGCTACCAACAGTAATAATGGGTGTGCATAAACAGAACCAGGTTAGTTGAGTTTGAGACAGTCCACCTAGTCAAAAAAGAAAAAAAAAAAGATTTCAGATAACGAGGAAAGGAGAAAATAACACATGGTCTCTGTGACATGGTTGCTTTTGAACTGAGTTTCACAGAGAGCAGCATCGTTTTGTCACGTGACTCTCCTGCCGCTCTCCTACGTCTAAGGCCAGTCTGTAGCCAGGGGTCTGTGTCCTCCCGCTGGAGGGGCTGATGAGCAAACCTCGCCCTCCTCTGCTCCACCCCTGCCTCCCAGACCCTCTCCAACCCTGACACTCCTGCTAACCTGTCAGGCTGCATTTTCAATGACTGTCCTTGGAAAATGTCCAGGTGGACCCATTAAATCAGTGAATGCGATGAGCTGAACACAGGCAATGGCAATTCTGTGGCCTCCCTTGGAATAATTGGTGATACCCCGGGGTGTTAAAAATACAAGCCTGAAAATCATTGCTTTGAAGGACAACTGAGCCATTTTTTCCATTAAAATGCATGACATTTAAGTAATGCCCTTGTTCTTCTGGGTGTCCATCAACCTTCGCTTTTTTACGCACTGAAAAGTCTAGATATTTATTAACTTCAATTCACAGACTTTATTATAGCTGCATTCAGCCAGGGCACATGCACGCATTTTAAAACTATACGACACTTTAAAAATAACATCATTTATAAATACTTAGGAAGTAATTGTGTTTTTATTTTAAAGATACAAAATACTTCTTCGCTTAGCTCTTGCCTGAGGGTCCACAGTCGACAGGTTTGCGTTGGTTGGACCAGCTGGATACAGCTGGCATCATTCCACGTAGACAAACCAGAATTGTTCGCATCTGGGGACTCACTAGCTGGACCAGTTCAACTGCTCAACGGTCAGAGGAAGCAGAGAAAGTCTCTCCAGAAACTTTGCCTCCAGCCACGTTCCAGGCTATCTGGTTATGCTCTTCTGTGAAGACAGAAAGCTGGTTCTGTGTTTTCATGGAAATAGGTGAGATCCCAGCCCAGACTCTAGGAGGAACACCTTTTCAGGTGGCCAGACGTGACTTCAAGGATTGGGGGAAGCGCGGGAGGGGAAACTTTGACCGTCGTCTCTGTAATCGCTCTCCTCATTTTTGACACATAGATAGTTGGAATTGATATCATCTCTATCTTATCTGGAGTGCTCTGACACAGCTTCAGCCTGCTCTTCCCAACAGATGCCTACAAAGATGTTCTGGAACTGCCTTCTGTGTGTTTCTTAATGGCCATTTCCCACCAAAACCGCAAGTGATTAAGAAGATACTCTGTGTTTCTTCCCTGTCCCCTTCATCATCATGCTTTGTTATCAACTAACACAGTTTTGGGAGATAATATTAGAAAAAAAGCCAACAAAGGAATATAATTTGAAACTCCACCATGCAGAGAAAACCACTTTTCCTAGGGAATATAGACCTCTTCCAGTTTATGCAATCATGTAGTTTTCAAAGGTCTCGAGTAAATCACATTTCATAAACATTGAAATGCTTTAGATTTGCTTCCACTACTTTTGTATCAGTACTAGCAGTGGTACCATTCCTTTATTAAATGATTTTTTTAAAAAGAAAAAGACAAGATCTTTAAAACTATTGAACCACCTGTGACTAGCTGCAAACTTTTGTACTAAGGATGCTGTATTTTTCCTTTTATGTCTTCAAATAGACTGCTAGTCTCTGCCTTATCACCACTGTGGAGTTGCAATTAGAATGCAGTAAAGGAAAATGTCACAAACAACAGGGGAGGAGCGGGCGACACCTGAGATCCCACCGGCAGCAGGTGGGGTCACCGGGCCAGGTGGGGAGGCTGCCATGGGCTGACTTGCACTCCCCACGGTTTGCCTGCGCAAAGGGCTACTTTGTGTTGTACACTGGGGGTGAGAATGTCCAGTCTCTAAAATTAAATTACGTCCTTTATGGAGCAATTTTGTGTCCATTCTGCGTCCCACAACCTGGGGAACATCTGTATACTTATAATTTCTTTAAAAAATAAACTCACAGTGTATATACCACTTTGTAACTCACTTTTTTGTTGGCAGATGCCTCTTTACATCCATAAATAAGCACAGGTGTCATAAAAAAGATTCTGTTGTATGAATCTATAACAATTTATTTAAACAGTCTCTAATTAGTGGCCGTTTGGGGTGTTTGCACTTTGGGCTGTAGTGATGTCTCTGGTTCCCAGGGTCACGTTCCTTGGTGTACCTACCTCTGGTTGCAGCCATGACTGCAATGATGAAGTGTCACGAGGGCTCAGACTCACCTGGTGTTGACAGCCCAGCCCAACGTTGCACGGGTTTTCCAGTGCCGAAGGAGCCGGGAAGCAGAGGAGATGGTGTTGTCCCCCCTGCCCCCAGGCAACCTTCAGTGAATGGGGAATAGAGCTAGTGAATAAATGCTCCAGCCGTCTGTCCTTCAAGAGGAAAACTGCAAAGGATTTTTGAGTGATAGCCATGTGGGTGCAGTGGAGTCCAGCCCCAGGACCCCAAAGCATCCACCTCATTATATTTGTTTTTCCTTCTTTCCTACTCTCTCCCTCCTGCTTCTCAGGATCATCTTGGAAATAAACTACCTGTATCCGGCAAGTTCTGCTCTCAGGCGCTGAACGAAAATAGACTATGATAAACAGTGATGCATAAGATGTCCTTAAATGTACATCTCGGCCGTTGATTTATCTTTAGGATAAATTCCTAGAAACATACATTGCTGAATCAAATGGCAAGAACTTTTAAAACCAGGCTCAAACTAGTGTCCTGTTTAACAGAGTTCCTAACTGTAAGGGGATTGATTTTATTTTATTTGCCTGTGCCTATTCAATCCCAGAGCTCTCATGAAGCTGACTTTTCCATCAAGAAGTGAAGCATTGACACTAACTTCCTGTAGTCTTTCAAGCCACCCTCCCCAGAGGCTCTGAAACTCCCTGCCTTACGCTACCTTAAAATCATGATGAATGGAATAATTGGAATGCACACCCACTGTCTCCCAAATAGACATCTCGCTTTATTGCTTGGTAGTTATTAAGAATGAGTAGTAATTTCACTGCTGAAAAGACTGCTTAAGGGGAAAGTAAGAAATAAGAAAAACATTTGCTCATAATTTAAGCCACAAGGAGATAAAACCAACCAGAAGATAAAATATCTGTTTCTCAACTCAACCTTTATATCATAGTGGCAGCAAAACTCTTAATTATAGATGGTAAAGTCTCTGGATTTTATTTTTTTACCCAGCATCAGTGGTAAGAAATGTATAAATAACTGCTTGGCGTTGTCCAGAAGGAACTCTATATCAGGCACTTTGGGGGGATAGCAGAATCCTCTCACTCGAGAGAGGACCATGGAAAGACAGTGTCAAAGCCAAATTGGATAAGCCACAGCCTTTCCACGAGGGGAACTGGTGAGCATATGTTTGCATATATAATTTATATAAACACATATGGGATTATTTTTTAAAATAAGTGAACTATTCATAAATCATTTAAAGAGGCAAGGTACCTTTCTGCCATCTTCCAGGACGTCTATTTCATTTTATTTTTATTTTGGGGGACAGAGAAAGGTTGTATTTGACTTTTGAAGGCAAGTAGTACACAGCATACCAGATTCTAATGTATACTCCCCACCTTTTTTCTCCATCTGCACTGCGAAATCTCAGCTCCTCACGAAGTGTATTTTAAAATGGTATATAAAATCTTTCTCTCGGCAAACACTTGCAGGTTCTGCCCTCTTGAACAGTTTCCCTAAAAAGAAAAAGAAAAAAAAAAAAAAAGAAAGAAAGTCTTCCTTGGCTGTGTTTGCCATCAACATCAATAACTGCAGCAAGGCATTCTGACTGCTATTTATTCTGTCATAATTACTATCACCAAACTTACATGATTACGGAGTTAGTAATTCTGTTGTTTATAAATAGCACTAATGCTGTAATACATCAGCAAAGACTGGCAGCATTATGGAGACGTGGTCCACACGCACATGGAAAGTCAGACCTTTGAGGATTATAATTTATATATTTCCCAGAAAGTGTTATCCCCACATGGCCTCTCTTTCCAATCGCTCCGTTAAAGGTTTCATTTAAACATTACTACCCTGCTCCCCGCTCAGTGTCTCTGTGGCCTTCTCGAATGTCCTTCACAGAGTCTGGGCTGTGTTTTGTATTCAAAAGATAATCCCTTGATAGTGTATGGACCTAGTAATGTCCTGATTTCTTGCATTTCCTAAAAGCAGGGGCACTGGATTGTAAAAGCCACTAGAGACAATTCTATTTCTGTTTAAACAGCGGTATATCTTCCTTTTGGCCAGAGGTTTACTGAGTGAATTCTTGTAGCATTGAAGCCTTCACTGCTGTGGGGTTTTGGTTTGGTTTGGTTTGGTTTGGTTTGGTTGAGGGAGGAGGGCAAAGGGTACAACTGGACCTTTATTCAAAATACCCACGTGTCACAGAGGGAATCTGCATTTACTGCGCAATTTCAGTTTTCAGAATTTTTGTAAAAGGGTCACTTGGGTAAAGAGAATTCCCCTGTGGAACAATGTGTTTCCACCTTCCCCGAAGCATACTCCTCTCTGAGGAATGATGCTTTCATTTAAAATGACGTGTTCTCGGGTTTCCCTGGTGGCGCAGTGGTTGAGAGTCCGCCTGCCGATGCAAGGGACATGGGTTCGTGCCCCGGTCCAGGACGATCCCACATGCCGCGGAGCGGCTGTGTCCGTGAGCCATGGCCGCTGAGCCTGCGCGTCCGGATCCTGTGCTCCGCAACGGGAGAGGCCACAACAGTGAGAGGCCCGCGTACCGCAAAAAAATAAATGAATAAAATGATGTGTACTGAATAAAGGTGATATATTTCCTGTTTTCAGCTGTCTACCTGATTCTTGGGAGCATTTTTTTTTTAACACAAATCTTTCTATATTGATTCAGAAGTAGAAGAATGTTTAATGCAGTGGTAACGTTTATTAACAAAGGAAGTATGTTTTTGGCAATTCTTTGGTTCATGGCATGAATGTGTATGAGTCTGTGTGTGTAAAAACTCTTCTGATTCATCTTAAGGTGAGTTTTTTTAAAAATGGAAATATAAAAATTAGTATCTGATAATCACGACTACAGTTTGATATTTTACTATGTCGTTTTCTGCTCATATTCAGATATGGTGGCCTCACATCTGAAGTTTTCAAGGATAATCAAAATTCCAAATATCCTGTTATGTTGTTAAATAACTTGTCCTGATTTGAAGGTATGGAAAAGATGCCACCTTAGGTAAGAACTGAAGACAGGATAATTGTACAACATGATAAAAATACACAGACTGTAAGAAAGCTTAATCCCAACCTTCATTTCAAAATATTTGTTTGTTCTACTTGGAAGAGTTTTGAAGCAAATAAACATTTTGATTGTCTCCCAAATTTATTTCAAATTAAATTTGTGTTCTGCTTAAACTTCCAACCATTCTGCAGCTATATGTAGACCCCAAAGGCATGCAAATAATGAAGCATATTGACAACTAGCTGTTGTGTGTAAACCCAACTTAAAAGAAACAAAAAATGGTAGATTTTCAGTACTGTGATTTTATTTTGAAAGGAAAGCCAATTCCATTGTGGAGCTTATTTGTAACATGAATTACTCTTCTTAACAAATAAAATCAATCTTCTTACCTTACTTGACCCTACCCCAAACAGAACAGAGACCCCCCCGGTCAAGATTGCTGAACATTTTCTGAATAGCAACAGACTTCCAATGCTTCCATTAATTATTACAAATGTTAAGTAGAGAGATTCTGATTGCATTTTTCTTAGACCTGCTATAACTATGAAAAGGCTTTTGATGAGGCTCAGAAATTTGGATGAAAAGTAGAACAGAGCCAGTGACTCCAATGGCTGCTTGGGTCACCAGGCCAAAGCAGTGAGTGGCTTTCATTTCGTATTTGCTCTGAGTGAAGATCACATGACTTAAAAGAGGGATGTATTATTTTGATTCCAATGCTTCCAGAATATTTATATGTCCCTAGAGAGAAGAGGGAGTGGAGGAAAAAAGCCTTCGGCGAGCATCACATGGTGCTCACTTTTTTTTTTTTTTTGCTCATGTATTTTTTTAATTTGAGGATTGCTTGCTCTGTGTAGGGCTCAACTTCAAATGTGAATGACCATGAGGAGATTTGATTACAGATTTAAATGCCCCAGAAGGCACAGCCTGCCCAGAAGTTAGGTCAGGGTGTTTTTCTTCACTGGTTTGATTCAATCCTCTGGTGGCTCAGATATAACTTAAGCATGATTAAATTTTAGAACAAGATGCCAGGAGGACTGTGAAATCTTCATTCCTAAAATTAGGAGCAACAATCACTGGGCTCAGGTGGTTGGTGGAGGCAAAAGTTTGGGCTGGACTAGTGATTTCTAAATGCTGGTCCCTGTCCCCTGCCAGGCCATCATGAGAACACCATTTCTCAGCAAGATGAGAAAAATGAATGATATATCATGTTTTTCCATAAGTTAAATTTGTTCCATTTTAATTATAGATTATATCTGTCATAGAACTCCCTTTGTTTGTAACACCATATTGTTGCTGGTAGCTGGAAATTAATTTTCCCATGACTTAGCTTAGAAAAATAAAAAGTAAGCAGCCCTATATCAATCCCAATTTCTTTTCTAAAGTTTTAATGGGTCTGAAATCCAAAATTGCTTTTTATGAAACCAAAGCTTGAGCAGTGGGGTGGAGAGGGCATGGTGATGAATCAAACAACAAAGATGTGGGTGCTATAAGAATTAGTGGAACTTTTTGATGTCATGAACCCCTCTAATGAGTCAGTTTTCAATAATCAGAGACCACGTGTCCAGAAGGCCTGATCTTCCTAGCTCAAGCAACAAATCTCCACGTCACAGGCTATCTGCTTTCAGCTCCGCAACCCATGTGAGCATTTCTGCATATGCTGAAGCACTAAACAAGGTGTGAACAGGAACTGGTATCTAGCTCATGGTGACGGCCAATTATAGAAGGGAAAAAAATAATAATTTTCTTTTGATCGAGCCACATTAATATTAAGTCTAGGGGCTTCCCTGGTGGCACAGTGGTTGGGAGTCCGCCTGCCGATGCAGGGGACGCGGGTTTGTGTCCCGGTCTGGGAAGATCCCACATGCCGCGGAGCGGCTGGGCCCATGAGCCATGGCCTCTGAGCCTGTGAGTCCAGAGCCTGTGCTCCGCAATGGGAGAGGCCACAACAGTGAGAGGCCTGCATACTGCCAAAAGAAAAAAAAAAAAATTAATTCTAAATTCAAAATCAGGAATAGGAATGAGGGTATATGCCAAAGCCACTTGGAACTACAACCCAATCCTTAAGTCACTGAGCTCTAAACTAGATGAGTTAAGTCATCATTTTGATGCTATTTTTCACATGTAGAGTGAGATGCCCCAGATGGGGTCTAGAATCCCTAGAAGATAATCAGTTAGCTGTTGCTATGGACTGAATTGTGTCCCTCCCACCCCAAAATCATGTATTGGAGCTCTAATCCCCAATGTGATAGTATTTGGAGGTATGGACTTTGGGAAGTAATTAGGTTTAGATGAGGTCATGAGGGTGGGGCCCATGTGGTGGGATCAGTACCCTTATAAGAAGAAAAGATACTAGAGCTCTCTCTCCACTATGTGAGGATACAGCAACAAGGTGGCTTTCTGCAAACCAGGAAGAGGGTCCTCACCACAACCCAGCCCTGATCTCAGACCTCCAGAACGATGAGAAAATAAATCTGTTATTTAAGCCACCCAGCCTATGGTATTTTGTATTGGCAGCAGAGCTGACTAAGACTGCTGTCCTTAGAACTGTGAGGCAATAACTCAACTGCAGTGAAAAGATGTAATCAGCACTTTCTGATTGAGATTTGAAAAAAGAAAAGCAACCTGACCCCAAGATACATGAATCTTCGGGGAGGAGAGGAAAGAAAGGTCTGCATCCACCAGGGGCAGATGCCTGGCATGATTCTGATACAATGCTGACACAGAGAGCTGCAACTCCAGCAAGTAAGCAAGGAGTGTCATCTCTGAGCATCTCTGGCACAGAGAGAGTGTCTGGGCCATCCCGGAAAGCATACGCCAGGCCAGTGCTGGCTCAGCCTGCTGTGACGGCTCAGCCTATGAGACCAGTTTTCAGGACAGCCAATGGGCAGTAGCAGAAAACAGTAGCAGGAATGGTGGCAGAGGACTTCAGAGCTCTCCACAATTTGATGTAGCTGACTTCTCGTGTGTCCTGCGTAGCCTGCAGCCTGAGACAGTTCAGTGAAAGAGCAACACTCCACAGGGAGATAACAGATTTGTTGACCATCTGGCATAGGGAGTCCTAAGCTGGTTTGTATTTTTAATTGGAGAAATAAAGATTATGTGTGTGTGTGTGTGTGTGTGTGCGTGTGTCTGAGTGTGTGTGTGTGTGTCTGAGTGTATCTCTATCTATCTATCTATATATCTGTATTTGTACCCTTAGTTTATTGAGCTGCTATAATAATAAATAGAAATAAAGAAAAAATGGCTTTTTTTAAGGAAAATCATCAACTCTGGACTCTGGAAGGTCTCTTAGAGAGGCAGTACTGCATGGTGCTTCAGAGCACGGGCCTGGCACCATGTCACCAGGGTTGGAACCCCAGCCTTGCCTACTTGCTAGCTGTGTAACCTGAAGGAAACTCCTTTATCTCCATGTGCCTCATCTGTTACATGGATATAATGATACTGCCTTCCTTCAGGAGTTACAGTGAGTATTAAGCATGAAGTATTCAAAACTAGGCCTTGGACAAAATTCATTCTTATTATTATTTCCAACCTAATATTTTATAGAACAGGTTACCAGGATTCAGAAATAAATCCCTAAGGTCACAAAGCAATTTAGTATCATTATTATCAGTATCATGTTAAGGTGACCACCTGCCCAGCTTTCCCGAGACTATCTCGGTTTTAGCATTAAAAGCCCTGCATTCTGGGCAAAGCAGGATGTTTGGTCACTCTCCCGTGATGGGAGATAAAGTCATATGGAGTGGGATCAGCTGAACAAGGTCCTAACCATTGGAGAGATTTTCTTCTGGAAGGGAGCAACATTACCCCCGAAGCTGTAACTCCAAATGTAAGTGCTGGTGTGAGACTCTGATAACAGTTAAGAAAGCATCGTTGAGTTGTGCGTGACCATACGAAGCAAAGTTTCTCTAATAATGTGTTAGTTTGGTGGACAGGCTTTCCCTCCTCTGGGGGAATTCCAGCCATGCAGACATGGTCTGGTCTCATAAGTTGAAGGTCTGTCCTGATATTTACAGAATGGAGTTCTGAATAATAATCTAAGATGGCATTTGTAGAACATTTACCTCCAAGGTACTTGGTGTTCTTGGCAGTCATTATTTAATTAATCCTCGCCCTGTCTCCATGCAACACAGAACAGGCAGGTGTAATTATCTCTGTTTTGCAGATTTCATGACTTGGAGTGATGCCTGGTTACAAGGTGCCTTGGAAAGAGATGTTCCACTCTGATAACAGGTCTGATTTGGTTCCCATTCTTTTTAGGGAGCCTGAGACTTGGTGTGACTCTAGGGAATCCCAAATGAACACCATAAACATACTCCACCTCTCTTTGCTTGTCACATGGTTTATTTGGTCACCACGTGGCACAGCTCGTGCCCTACAGGCAGGACACTCAGCCTCCAGAGGTCAGCCGACCCAGTCCATTCCCTGCGTGAAAAACGTTCACGCTCCGCCTTTGTGTGAACTGTGAGATCTTTACTGGTGGATTAAATAATGGATTAATCATTGAGAAGTCCCAGACAACTCAGCCCACACCCTCACCTCGGGAGCAGTAAGTCCAAACAGGGAGGGAATAAGTGAAGATAGGGGAAAATTGATTTCCCCATCAGAAAAGCTGAGCTGACAAAGGTGGTGCTAAGAATAACAAAAGGGAATAATAGTCGACACGCACTGAATTCTGAAGGCACACCAAGCATTTCACACGTATCAATGCTATGGACTCAATGCTTGTGCGGTCCCCGCAAGATTCATGCGTTGAAACCTATCCCCAATGTGATAGTATCAGGAGGTGGGAACTTTGGGAGGTGGCTGGGATGAGTGCCCTTATAAAAGAGGCCCCAGAGAGCTCCTTCCACCCTGTGAGGTTGCAGAAGATGGATGTCTGTGAAGCAGGAAGCAGGTTCTTACCCTAAGGCGAATCTACCAGCGCCGTGACCTTGCATTCCCCAGTGTTCAGAACCGTGAGAAACAAATGGTGTTCAAGCCACCCAGTCTATGGTATTTTGTTATAGCGGCCCAAATGGATTCAGATAACCAATTCATTTAATCCTCACCAATAAGACAGGAGTTAATATTTCAGCTAAGGCCATGTGCCCTTAGAGAGATCTTCACCTCCTCTGGTTGGGGGTATGACCAACAAGGAGAAAGTTTTATCTGTCTAACCTGAGTCCAGGAGGGGTACTGGGCACAGCAGAAAGTTTGCCAGTACTGAAGGCCTTTCCTGGTTTAACTAGTTTCCCAAGCATGTCATTCAGGCTAGTCGGAAATCAACATCATTATTTTGTGCCCCGTGCCTCCACATTTATCATGGTTTGCTCACAGGGACACAAGCTCATCATTTATTGTGATTTCAGCTATGGCACCTTCATTTGTCCTTGTGCAAGTCAGGGGAAGGTGGAGTGGAGGAATATCCAGAGAGAGGAAAGATTTCGGAGGCACTCAGATAGGAAGGGGAAGGCTGTTCATTATGGAACACTTTGCACTAGTTCCAAAAAAACAGAGCTCTCACCATGGGTCCAAGGCACACTCCAGGGTCAGGCAGTCCCTACAAGCATCTATGGCCATAGGTACAGGGCCTCCTGAGCACAGAGCATTTACTGGTAATGAGAAGTGTGTTGACAAGAGCTAGTTTTAGGCCAGTTCTAAAACGTGACAAGATGTCATCATCAGTAGGGTCTTAAATCAAGCCCCATATGCAATTCCAATCAGTAGTTGCTTTTTTGGATACTTTGGAAGCTGCTACCAATCTGCTGGGGTGAGAACAATTGAGAACAACTAGTCTCCACTTCCGTTTCATTTTCAGAACACGAGCCGATATAAACTGGCACAGCACTTGCCAATTTGGACATTGCTCTTAGGAAGTCAAAGATATTTGAGAGTCGGCAACCACCAGTCTCGCTGAGGCTGCTTTCGCCTGCCTCAGGTTCACAAGTGATTCTCCCACCGACATGTTCCATCCAGTCTCCCGGTCAGACAGATGGAGGCAGGTAATAGATGAAGGTGAACAGCATAAACACTGATCCTGCCTCACCACAAATCTCTCCCTCGACACCAGCATCCTCCTTCCCTGCCACAGAGCTGCTCATCTTCTGGGCCAGACTCCTAAGCCTCGTGCATAAGACTGAGCTCTGCCTGGATCCCTGAGGAGTCTAGCGATTCCTCTGGGACCCTGGGACCCTTACCATTCCCGAGGCCCGGGGCTCACCATGCCTGCAGCATGGATTAGCATGCGAGAGGACCTGGGGATGGTGCCAGGAGCAAGATGGACTAAGCCTTTGCCTCTTAGGGGCAAAAGGCAGGTGGGCAACCAACAAACAATAATAAATACTCAAATTCAGGAGATGAAGACGGCTCTGAAGAAACATCAATCTGGGTAAGGAGGTAAGAGTGATGTAGGCTGCAGAGTGGAATGCAGTTTGGCCCCAAGCTCTAAATTGCTTCCTGGGGCCCTGTCACCCGACAAGAAACATCACCCTCCCCTCTCTTGCCAGGGCCCCAAACCACAGCGCAGGACTGGCCCAGTGAAACATGAAAATGCCAGCCCCTTGTTAAAAAGTATTAAGCGTTTCAAAACCGTGAGAGCGGAGAATTAAACCAAGCTCGGGGCCCCGCGCACGTGCACAGGTCGCCAGCAGCTGCAGCTCCACGCCTCGTGGGGAGCCAGCCCGTTCCTGTCGGTGGGCTCAGCTCAGCCATCAGGATGCCCGTCTGCTTCTACTGCAGCCCGAGGCCTGTTGGCCTCTCTATGGCTGGGGCTTGCCAGGCCCCTCGAGCCCAGACCCTGCACCCCGCCGCCCTCCAGCCCCCATCCCAGCCTCCAAGAACCTCACCTGGCCACCAGGCCCGCCCCCCAGCCCGTGCTTTGCTGTAGAAGCTGGTCCGTCTCCAGGTTATTTCAGATTATCCTTCCTCGCTCCCCCGGGCTCCTGTCACTTCCGCTCCCCACTCCGTTCTCCTGTGCTGCTTCTCTGTCTGGCAACCCGCAGCAGGATTAGGTCCGTGGGCACCAGTGATGGTAATATTTGGCTTTGGTTTCAGAACCTCTGGGCATATTCCTCCCAGGAGCACTTAAGGAGAGAGCTCAGAGGATCACTCACATTCAGAATATGGCTGCAAGGAACTAGCCAGTCTGTCCAAACGAGAAGCGCTGTCGCGAAGATGCTGGTGCAGGAATACTCACTGGGTTCTTTAAGCCGCATGCAAAGGCATTTTAGCGCCCAGGTTTCAATGCCATGTTCATCCCATCTCTGCTCCTGCTACTGGTGAGATGAAGGGGAAGGTATAACTGAACATGTTTGTTGAATCAGCTTCTGTGACAAGAGAGATAACAAATGTGAGTCAGAAAGTGAAAGGAATAGGTCTTACAAGTAGGAAGCGGCAGCATCCTTTTTTCCCCCAGTGTGGAACTTGGAGCTGAGTCACGTGGAGAGGATCGGGCTGGGTAAGCTTCTTTCGCGCATAGGAAGGAGGATGATAAGGGCTCCTGCCTGGGACTCACTATTGTACCTGGAGGAAGAAGGGAACTGATACCCTTTCTAGTTTAGTAATAAAGAGGATTAAAAACGTGCTTTCAGAACTGTGTGGGCTCTTTTTTATATTCTATAGCAATAGGAAAGCATACAGATTAACCTGGTTCCATCTTCCCATCCACATAAAAACTGTGAACAAAAAGATGTCTTAATTTTTTGAGTTCATATGATTTTAGCATATTCAGATAATCTGAGATGATGGCCTATTATTTCGGTAAAATATATTAAAGCCTGCAATTGATTCCTGCCGAAAAGGAACTTATCCAGGGCATGGTTTCACTCCTCAAATTGAGACAAAGCCCTGTGGAAAGGTGCAAGCTTGGAACTGTGACGTTGACCCCTCCAAGCTGAGGAAGGTGGTGGGCACGCTGTCAGGATCGCGGCGGAAGAGGGAGTGCCAAGCAGAGGAAGCAGCTCCCCCGGGTCTGGCCTCCGGTGCCTGAGAGTCCCCTGGGCCCACCTGCCCCCACTTACTCTACGTTCTCCCTATCTCTCAATCCTCCTGTTTTATTTTGCTTCGTTTTGGTTTTGTTTTCTTTGTCTTGACCCATTTCTGGCTATATTGTCCTTGAACTTGAAACTCTCTCAAGTGTCCACTTTCATCTGTCTGGCTTTCGACTCTTTTCTGGTGGATGACGCTTGGACCGGGTCATTTGCAGTCTCCAGACCCACCCAGGTCTGGAGCTGAGCATCCTTGGACAGCCTCACCCAGGACAGGAGACTCCCACCTGTACCTTGTCTTCAAACAGGGCCATCTCTTACCCCGAATACTCCCTCCCTGCCATGAGTTCCTGCCAAGCTTGAGGCTTTCCCCTCCACCTCCTGTTCAGGGGGTACCAAATATACATAGTTCATGGATAAACATCATTGAACGAGAGTAGGCAAATTATTTTCTACTTCTCCTTCTTGGGATAGTTTTTCCAAAAAGTAACATTTTTTATTAAGCCCGGATCCTATGAGTAACACATGCAGAAGTGCTTTGAAAGTGTAAAGTGAGATACAAACATTAGCTATTACATTTCATCTGAAGGAACCCTTCTGTAATGGCAAGTAGAAATAAAACCTTCACAAGAGGCATATCTACTCACTTTAGGTTTTTGGTTTAGTTTTCTAAAAACATTCCTCAAATTTCAAACACCATTTAATATGTGAAAATTCCCCTTATCCATATTTTTAACCATCTTGATCTTAAGGAATTCCATTCAGCGTACCTGCCTATTGTATAAAATTACAAATTGGTCACCCTGGAGTCCTTATGAGCCCAGATAGGCAGGCTATAGGCCAAATAGAATGTTTCAGCCTTCCGGTAAAAACCTCCCTAGGATAATTTCCACTGGAATCTTTGTTATACCCAAAGCAAGCTCTGATGTAGGGTTCCCAGGACATGTAGGTAAAGAAACACACCCACAGGCCTTTTAAGATATCTACTCAATACTCTGTTTCAACGATTTATCAATAAAAAATAAAAAATGTAGTGGTGGCATTAATTGAAATGAGCCTGTTTCATCCAAAATGTTTTCTATTGCTCCCATGTTATAGTCAATAACACATTTGTTTGTTTAGATCCCCATGTTTGTTCAACACTCTGTTAACTCCTTACAGTGCCTTAGTGAGGTCTAAGTAGAACACATTGAAAAATGTTTGGGAGTGAAAAATGTTTGGGAATGCAATTTAGTGAGTCTGTTGTTGTTGTTTTAAAATATGCAGTAGGAATTATCTTAAGAAGATATCCATAGCCTTACAAGTACTATATGTGCCAACAGCTAGAGCTATTGTTGGTGTAATAGTTAAGTCAATAAGCACATTTAAATTAGGTCACACTCAACTCTCCGCAGTCAGTGTTATGCTACCTTTGTATTTTACATAATATTTTCACATCACACTTAACTTGATATAAAAATTTTAAAGTACAAGTTTCTAAGAAAGAAGTCCGTCAGATTTAATAAGTAATTCTTAACCCTAATTGCACATTAGAATCATCTGGGGAGCTGTTGCAATTATATATACCCAGGCCGCATCTAAGACCAATTAATTCCAGATCTCTAGGTCTTGGTTCTCAAAGTGTGGTCCCCAGACAGGAATTTCAGCATCACCTGAGAACTTGTGAGGAATGTAAATTTTCAGGGCCAACTCAGACCTACTGAATCATTACTCTGGGGCTGAGGGTAGCCCTGGGGCCCAGCCATCTGTGCCTAACAAGCTCCCCAGGTGTCCCTGATGCTAAAGTTCAAAAACCACTGCTTTAGGTACCAAGATTTGCATTTTTTAAAAAGCTTCCAGAGATTAGAAAATGCACCCAGGGCTGAGAATCACCAGGATAGCAGTGATGTAAGACTTCAGAGGCATAAAAATGGAAGAAATTGCTGGAACAGAAAAACACACCAAGCTTCTGTTTATAGGGGAGCTGTCTCCTACACCCCAAATGTGGTTCTGTGGAGAAAAACAGTCGGTCACACTCAGTGACTGGAGTAGACGGGCCATGTCCCCGGATGGGACATTACCCACAGCCCCGCCACCCAGACTAACTCCTTCTGGTCAGGATGCAGAGATGGTGATAAGAATGACTGGCCAGCGGACTCACCTGCAGGGTCAGATATATTACCGCCCCACCTGGATAGAGTATTTCAGACCAGATGGTTGAATGTGGGATTTCAAGTACATAATATTTCATTTGAACTTGTACCTATCAAGTTTCATTGAAATAAATATTCCAAGTGATTGTGTCAAAGAACATTCAGATAAATACATAATTACGACAAACCAATAAATGCTTCCACTTGATCAAGCATTCAGGTTGAATACAATAAATCATTTTCAACCATTCTTTCACAAGTTTCTTAAGAGTGACTCTTTAAGAGACTGAAAATAGGCATGTGGGAAAATACTGATGGAATCAATTTATAGCTTAAGTTGTCTACAATTAATTCCCCTTACTAAATTCCTGGTAATGAAATATATTAAAAAATAAAAGATTTATTTAATTTTTCCTATAGTGTATATATATTTCCTAGATGTCAACATAAATTTCGTTTGAAGTTACTTAGGATTTTTTTTTTTTTTTTTTTTTTTTTTTTGCGGTACGCGGTCCTCTCACCGTTGTGGCTCCGGACGCGCAGGCTCAGCGGCCATGGCTCACAGGCCCAGCCGCTCCACGGCATGTGGGATCTTCCCGGACCGGGGCACGAACCCGTGTCCCCTGCATCGGCAGGCGGACTCTCAACCACTGCGCCACCAGGGAAGCCCTACTTAGGATTTTTAAGCTTACCTTTGGCAGGCACTTTAGGGTTAAGTAACTTTTCTTTGAAATCACTTCCTTCAGAAAGAAAGGAAGCCTTGTATTTAGATTCAGTAAAATATATTTTAAGAATTACTTAAAATAGAATTATCTTAGAAAAGAGTAAGAAAAAAAGGTACTAGATTCAAAGTCAGCTCACTGCAGTAAAAACCTCCTAAACTGAAACCTCCTCATTAGCCTTCAACCAGGAGGCCTCCTCCCTCGTACGCTCTTTGCATGTTGATGAGATTTTATTTAGGGCCATTTTAAATTCCACTTTGTGTCTGGAAGAGATATCGTCTAATGCCTGAATCATCTCTACTATGTCCCTCTCCAAACACCTATAGTGACATGAAACTTAACCCCTCCTGAGGCAGAGGAAGCATCCTATTTTTGTTTTGAAGCCTAGAAAATTACTTTTCCATGCTGACCCTTTATCTGTCTTTCTCTTGCCCACATCTGTCCTGCTTCTGGTCCCTGGTCGCACAGACCCTATCTAATCCCTCCACAAATATACTAACCCTTCACATATTGGAAAATTGCTACCAAGAAAAATTTTACTGAGATAAAAGTAAAGTTTCTATGGGAACCTAAGAAATAAGCTGCAAAAATACAAGATTGGAACAGCGTGAGTCAATGGCCCACGTATTTTAGCTCCAATGTACAGAAGAGGAAGTTGAGGCTGAAAACCATGAATGAGCTTGAAGCTCACAGTGCTGGTCACTGGTGGGACTGAGGCTCGAGCCCAGATCATCTTATGTGAATTTCTGTCCTCTTTCCAGCTCTCCGTAATGCCACACTCTACTCTTTTGCAATCTTTTTGAATTTCCAATTTAACCCAGTTTATTATCTTCCCACACCAGCGCTCTCTATATGGTAGACTGTTTACTTGGCTTCCCAAGCCTCCCCTGTTAGAATATGATTTTTTTGTTAATGTCAGAGACCATGTCTTTAATTTAGTCTAATATTTCCCATAGTATCACCCACATTGACATGTGCAAAAATTATTTATTCACGTGCGATAAAAAGTCAAATCTTTATTTTGACAATTTACTCTCTGTAGAAGCAACATAAGGAAAAAGAAAATTATCCCAACCTAGAAATGTAAATCCGTTTTTGTTTTTGTTTTTTTTTAGTGCTGTCTTATATTACATATAGTTACTGGTGCCAAAGGTATGTCTTAGCTAAAAATTTGGTATATTTTTTTTCCCTAAAGATATGAATGCTTAAGTATAACACTAACAAATGCCTAAATATTTTTCATTTTTCCACTTCTTTGATTAAACATGTTACTGAACTTAAGCACATTTCTCTGCTTCCAATCTGTCTTTCCTCCAGATCTGTCTATAAATTCCTTCCATACTACTCTTCCTCCATAATCAAATGAGCCTCCTGACCCCCAGAACCAACTGCATACTCCTTGGCATGGTTCAGGGCTGAATGGTCCTGCCCCTTTATCTCACTCTGCTCCCCTCGCAGAGACCGTGAACACCCAGCCACACAGAACTGCGGGCCCTTCTCCAGGCCCACACCAACTTCTCCCGCCCTGCACTTTCTGTATTTCCTCTGCTATCCTGTAAATCTGTGGAATATGGGCAGTTTGTTTACTTTTTGTTCTCTTCCAAACTACTAAAAAAATTTCCAAAAGACAACCGGCAAACAATAGATTAATCTGGTTCTTAATATGACTATCAACACTGAAAAGAATATATTTCAATTCCTGGTTATTCCCTCATAGGGAGAATGCTGGTAAAGGAACTGCCATTGATTTGTTTCAGGCTGAGCCTTGCTGGCGGGTTTGATGGTTAATTTTGTGTGTCAACTTGACTGGGCTAAGGGATGCCCAGACAGCTAGTAAAGCATTATTTCTCCATGTGTCTGGGAGGGTGATTCTGGAAGAGATTAGCATTTGACTCAGTAGATTAAGGAAAGTAGATCACTGTCAGGAATGCCTTGAGGGCCTGAAGAGAGCAAAAAGGTGAAAGAAGAGGAAACTTGCTGTCTTCCCTTGAGCTGGGACACCCACCTTCTCCTGCCCTAAGACATCAGTACTCTGGTTCTCAGGCCTTCAGACTCAGACCGAATTACACCTCCAGCTTTCCTGGGTCTCCAGCTTGTAGATGGCAGATCGTGGGACCTCTCAGTCTCCATAATCACATAAGCCAATTTCTGTAATGTAAATATATAGATAGGGGGACCTTCAAGATGGTGGAGGAGTAAGACGTGGAGATCACCTTCCTCCCTGCAGATACACCAGAAATACATCTACATGTGGAACAACCCCTACAGAACACCTACTGAAGGCTGGCAGAAGACCTCAGACCTCCCAAAAGGCAAGAAACTCCCCACGTACCTGGGTAGGGCAAAAGAAAAAACAAAGACAAAAGGATAGGGTCGGGACCTGCACCTCAGGGAGGGAGCTGTGAAGGAGGGAAAGTTTCCACACACAAGGAAGCCCCTTCACTGGCAGAGATGGGGGCGTGGGCAGGGGGGGAAGCTTCGGAGGCGTGGAGGAGAGCCCAGCAACAGGGGTGCAGAGGGCAAAGCGGAGAGATTCCCGCACAGAGGATCGGTGTCGACCAGCACTCACCAGCCCGAGAGGCTTGTCTGCTCACCCGCTGCGGCGGGCGGGGGCTGGGAGCTGAGGCTCTGGCTTCGGAGGTCCCATCCCAGGGAGAGGACCGGGGTTGGCTGCGTGAACACAGCCTGAAGGGGGCTAGTGCGCCATGGCTAGCTGGGAGGGAGTCCGGGAAAAAGTCTGGACCTGCCTGAGAGGCAAGAGACCATTGTTTCAGGGCACATGAGGAGAGGAGATTCAGAGCTCCACCTAAACAAGCTCCAGAGACGGGTGCAAGCCATGGCTATCAGTGCAGAGATGGGCATTAAATGCTAAGGCTGCTGCTGAGACAACCAAGAATCCTGTGTGCAAGCACAGGTCACTCTCCACACCTCCCCTCCCGAGACCCTGTGCAGCCGCCACTGTCAGGGTCCCGTGATCCAGGGACAACCTCCCCGGGAGAACGCATGGCGTGCCTCAGGCTGTTGTAACGTCACACCAGCCTCTGCTGCCGCAGGCTCGCCCCGCATTCCATACCCCTCCCTCCCCCCAGCCTGAGTGACCCAGAGCCCCCCAGTCAGCCACTGCTTTAACACCTTCCTGCCTGGGTGGGAACAGAAGCCTGAGGGCAACCTACATGCAGAGATGGGGCCAAAACCAAAACTGAACCCCAGGAGCTGTGCAAACAAAGAAGAGAAAGGGAAATCTCTCCCAGCAGCCTCAGGAGCAGCGGATTAAATCCCCACAAGCAACTTCAGGTACCCTGCACCTGTGGAATACCTGAATAGACAACAGATCATCCCAAAATTGAGGCGGTGGACTTCGGGAGCAATGGTAGACTTGGGGTTTGCTGTCTGCAACAGACTTGTTTTTGATTTTATGTTTATCTTAGTAGAGTTTTTAGCGCTTGTTATCATTGGTGGATTTGTTTATTGGTTTGGTTGCTCTCTTCTTTCTTTTTTGTCTTTTTTATTACTTTTTAATTTTTTTATTTTAATAATTATTTCTCCTATTTTAATTATTTTACTCTACTTAAAAATTTTTTTTTCTTTCTTTCTTTCTCCCTTTTCTTCTAAGCTCTGTGGCTGACAGGGTCTTGGTGCTCTGGCCTGCTGTCAGGCCAGAGCGTCTGAGGTGAGAAGCCA
This sequence comes from Orcinus orca, assembly GCF_937001465.1. Taxonomy (NCBI): domain Eukaryota; kingdom Metazoa; phylum Chordata; class Mammalia; order Artiodactyla; family Delphinidae; genus Orcinus; species Orcinus orca. Next base: position 94,676,290 of record NC_064563.1, read on the forward strand.
AGTTCAGGACACTGGACCACCAGAGACCTCCCGGCCTCACATAATATCAGTAGGCGAGAGCTCTCCCAGAGATCTCCGTATCAATGCTAAGACCCAGCTCCACACAATGGCCAGCAAGCTCCAGTGCTGGATGCCCCATGCCAAACAACTAGCAAGACAGCAACACAACTGCACTCATTAGCAGAGAGGCTGCCTAAAGTGATACTAAGTTCATAGACACCCCAAAACACACCACCAGATGCAGCCCTGCCCACCACAAGGACAAGATCCAGACCCAGCCACCAAAACACAGGCACCAGTCCCTTCTGCCAGGAAGCCTACACAAGCCACTGAACAAACCTTACCCACCAGGGGCAGACACCAAAAACAACAGGAACTATGAACCTGCAACCTGCAAAAATGACACCCCAAACACAGTAAGTTAAGCAAAATGGGAAGGCAGAGAAATATGCAGCAGATGAAGGAGCAAGGTAAAAACCCACCAGACCAAACAAATGAAGAGGAAATAAGCAGTCTACCAGAAAAAGAATTCAGGGTAATGATAGTAAAGATGACACAAAATCTTGGAAACAGAATGGAGAAAATAAAAGAAACGATTAACAAGGACCTAGAAGAACTAACGAGCTGGCTTCCCTGGTGGCGCAGTGGTTGACAGTCCACCTGCCGATGCAGGGGACATGGGTTCATGCCCCGGTCCAGGAAGATCACACATGACACGGAGCGGCTGGGCACGTGAGCCATGGCAGCTTGGGCCTGCGTGTCCAGAGCCTGTGCTCCGCAATGGGGGAGGCCACAATGGTGAGAGGCCCACATACCGCAAAAAAAAAAAAAAAAAACAAGAACTAAAGAGCAAACAAACAATGAAGAACAACACAATAAATGAATTAAAAATTCTCTAGAAGGAATCAATAGCAGAATAACTGAGGCAGAAGAACAGATAAGTGACCTGGAAGATAAAATAGTGGAAATAACTACTGCAGAGCAGAATTTTAAAAAAAAATACTGCAGAGAAGAATAAAAAAAAAAAGAATGAAAAGTATAGAGGACTGTCTCAGAGACCTCAGGGACAACATTAAACGCACCAACATTCAAATTATAGGGGTCCCAGGAGAAGAAGAGAAAATGAAAAGGTCTGAGAAAATATTTGAAGAGATTATAGTTGAGAACTTCCCTAACATGGGAAAGGAAATAGTCAATCAAGTCCAGGAAATGCAGAGAGGCCCATACAGGATAAATCCAAGGAGAAACATGCCAAGACACTTATTAATCAAACTATCAAAAATTAAATACAAGGAAAAAGTATTAAAAGCAGCAAGGGAAAAGCAACAGATAACATACAAGGGAATCCCCATAAGGTTAACAGCTGATCTTTCAGCAGAAACTCTGCAAGCCAGAAGTGAGTGTCAGGACATATTAAAAGTGATGAAAGGGAAAAACCTACAACCAAGATTACTATAGCCAGCAAGGATCTCATTCAGATTTGACAGAGAAATTAAAACCTTTACTGACAAGCAAAAGCTAAGAGAAATCAGCACCACCAAACCAGCTTTACAACAAAGGCTAAAGGAAGTTCTCTAGGTAGGAAACACAAGAGAAGGAAAAGACCTACCAAAACAAACCCAAAACAATTAAGAAAATGGTAATAGGAACATACATATCGATAACTACCTTAAATGTAAATGGATTAAACGCTCCAACCAAAAGACATAGACTAGCTGAATGGATACAAAAGCAAGAGCTGTACATATGCTGTCTACAACAGACTCACTTCAGACATAGGGACACATACAGACTGAAAGTGAGGGGATGGAAAAAGATATTCCATGCAAATGGAAACCAAAAGAAAGCTGAGGTAGCAATTGTCATATCAGACAAAATAGACTTTAAACACAAAGAAGGACACTACACAATGATCAAAGGATCAATCCAAGAAGAAGTTGTAACAATTGTAAATATTTATACACCCAACATAGGAGCACCTGAATACATAAGGCAAACGCTAACAGCCATAAAAGGGGAAATGGACAGCAACACAACAATAGTACGGGACTTTAACACCCTACTTTCACCAATGGAGAGATCATTCAAATTGAAAATAAATAAGGAAACACAAGCTTTAAATGACACATTAAACAAGATGGACTTAATTGATATTTATAGGACATTCTATCCAAAAACAACAGAATACACTTTCATCTCAAGTGCTCATGGAACATTCTCCAGGATAGACCATATCTTGAGTCACAAATCAAGCCTTGGTAAATTTAAGAAAATTGAACTCATATCAAGTATCTTTTTCAACCACAATGCCATGAGACTAGATATCAATTACAGGAAAAAAAAAACTGTAAAAAATACAAACACATGGAGACTAAACAATACACTACTAAATAACCAAGAGATCACTGAAGAAATCAATGAGGAAATCAAAAAATACCTAGAAACAAATCACAATGAAAACACGACGTCCCAAAACCTATGGGATGCAGCAAAAGCAGTTCTAAGAGGGAAATTTATAGCAATACAATCCTGCCTCAAGAAAGAAGAAAAATCTCAAATAAACAACCTAACCTTACACTTAAAGCAATTAGAGAAAGAAGAATAAAAAAACCCCAAAGTTAGCAGAAGGAAAGAAATCATAAAGATCAGATCAGAAATAAATGAAAAAGAAATGAAGGAAACAATAGCAAAGATCAATAAAACTAAAAGCTGGTTCTTTGAGAAGACAAACAAAATTGACAAACCACTAGCCAGACTCATCAAGAAAACAAGGGAGAAGACTGAAATCAACAGAATTAGAATTGAAAAAGGAGAAGTAACAACTGACCCTGCAGAAATACAAAGAATCATGAGAGATTACTACAAGCAACTATACACCAATAAAATGGACAACCTGGAAGAAATGGAAAAATTCTTAGAAAAGCACAACCTTCTGAGACTGAACCTGGAAGAAACAGAAAATATAAACAGACCAATCACAAGCACTGAAATTGAAACTGCGATTAAAAATCTTCCAACAAACAAAAGTCCAGGATCAGAAGGCCTCACAGGCGAACTCTATCAAACACTTAGAGAAGAGCAAACACCCATCCTTCTCAAACTCTTCAAAAAAATTGCACAGGAAGGAACACTCCCAAGCTCATTCTACGAAGCCACCATCACCTAGGTACCAAAACCAGACAAATATGTCACAAGAAAAGAAAGCTACAAACATGTATCATGGATGAACATAGACGCAAAAATCCTCAACAAAATACTAGCAAACAATATCCAACAACACATTAAAAGGATCATACACCATGATCAAGTGGGATTTATCCCAGGGATGCAAGGATTCTTCATATATGCAAATCAATCAATGTGATACACTGTATTAACAAATTAAAGAAAAAAAACCATATGATCATCTCAATAGATGCAGAAAAAGCTTTTGAGAAAATTGAACACCCATTCATGATAAAAAACTCTCCAGAAAATGGGCATAGAGGGAACCTACCTCAACATAGTAAAGGCCATATATGACAAACCCACAGCCAGCATCATTTTCAATGGTGAAAAACTGAAACCATTTCCTCTAAAATCAGGACCAAGGCAAGGATGCCTACTCTCACCACTATTATTCAACATAGTTTTGGAAGTTTTAGCCACAGCAATCAGAGAAGGAAAAGAAATAACATGAATCCAAATTGGAAAAGAGGAAGTAAAGCTGTCACTGTTTGCAGATGGCATGATACTATACATAGGAATCCTAAAGATGATAGCAGAAAACTACTAGAGCTAATCAATGAATTTGGTAAAGTCACAGGGTACAAAATTAATGCACAGAAATCTTTTGCATTCCCATACACTAATGATGAAATTTCTGAAAGAGAAATTAAGGAAACACTCCCATTTACCACTGCAACCAAAAGAATAAAATACCTAGGAATAAACGTACCTAAGAAGACAAAAGACCTGTATGCAGAAAACTATAAGACCCTAGTGAAAGAAATTAAAGATGATACAAACAGATGGAGAGATACACCATGTTCTTGAATTGGAAGAATCAACATTGTGAAAATTACTCTACTACCCAAAGCAATCTACAGATTCAGCACAATCCCTGTCAAACTACCAGTGGCATTTTTCACAGAACTAGAACAAAAAAGTTCACAATTTGTATGGAAACACAAAAGACTCCAAATAGCCAAAGCAACCTTGAGAAAGAAAAATGGAGTTGGAGGAATCATGTTCCCTGACTTCAGACTATACTACAAAGCTACAGTAATCAAGACAGTCTGGTACTGGCACAAAAACAGAAATATAGATTAATGGAACAGGATAGAAATCACAGAGATAAACCCACTCACATATGGTCACTTTGTCTTTGATAAAAGAAGCAAGAATATTCAATGGAGAAAAGACAGCCTCTTCAATAGTGATGCTGGGAAAACTGGACAGCTACATGTAAAAGAATGAAATTAGAACACTTCCTAGCACGATACAGAAAAATAAACTCAAAATGGATTAAAGACTTAAATGTAAGGCCAGACACTGTAAAACCCTTAGAGGAGAACATAGGAAGAACATTCTTTGACATAAATCACAGCAAGATCCTTTTTAACCCACCTCCTAGAGAAATAAAAACTAAAATAAACAAATGGGACTTAATGAAACTTCAAAGCTTTTGCACAGCAAAGGAAACCATAAACAAGATGGAAAGACAACCCTCAGAATGGGAGAAAATATTTGCAAATGAAGCAACTGACAAAGGATTAATTTCCAAAATTTACAAGCAGCTCATGCAGCTCAATGTCAAAAAAAACAAACAATCCAATCCTAAAATGGGTAGGATATCTAAACAGACATTTCTCCAAAGAAGATATACAGATTGCCAACAAACACATGAAAGGATGCTCAACATCACTAATCATTAGAGAAATGCAAATGAAAACTACAATGAGGTATCACCTCACACCAGTCAGAATGGCCATCAGCAAAAAATCGAGAAACAATAAATTCTGGAGAGGGTGTGGAGAAAAGGGTACCCTCTTGCACTCCTGGTGGGAATGTAAATTGATGAAGCCACTATAGAGAACAGTATGGAGGTTCCTTAAAAAACTAAAAATAGAGGTATCGTGTGACCCAGCAATCCCACTACTGGGCATCTACCCTGAGAAAACCATAATTCAAAAAGAGTCATGTACCCCAATGTTCATTGCAGCACTATTTACAATAGCCAGGACATGGAAGCAACCTAGATGCCCATTGACAGATGAATGGATAAAGAAGATGTGGTACATAAATACAATAGAATATTACTCAGCCATAAAAGGAAACGAAATTGAGTTACTTGTAGTGACCTAGAGTCTGTCATACAGAGTGAAGTAAGTCAGAAAGAGAAAAACAAAAACTGTATGCTAACGCATGTATTTGGAATCTAAAAACAAAATATGGTTCTGAAGAACCTAGGGGCAGGACAGGAACAAAGGCAGAGATGTAGAGAATGGACTTGAGGACACGGGGAGGGGGAAGGGTGAGCTGAGATGAAGTGAGAGAGTGGCATGGACTTATATACACTACCAAACGTAAGATAGATAGCTAGCGGGAAGCAGCCGCATAGCACAGGGAGATCAGCTCGGTGCTTTGTGACCACCTAGAGGGGTGGGATAGGGAGGGTGGGAGGGAGATGCAAGAGGGAGGAGATATGGGGATATATGTGTATGTATAGTTGATTCACTTTGTTATAAAGCAGAAACCAACACACCATTGTAAAGCAATTATACTCCAATAAAGATGTTTAAAATACACACACACACACATATACATATATAATATTTTACTTTGGTTCTGGTTTCCTGGAGAATTCCGAAAATACAGCAGAAAAACTCTACTGACCTGGTTTCTTATGAACTTTCTGTTCTATCCTTGAGCCAAATGGTGATGTCGAGGAGAATCATGAGGAAAATAATGTTAGCTAACTTTTACGGAGAGCTTACTCTATACCACTATTCTAAACTCTTGTATAATTTTATCCACATCCCTCTACAGCTCTATGAAGTTGGTCCAGGCTTTGTGAGAAGACTGAGGCTCAGAGAGGTGAGGTAGCTTACCCAGGGTCACAGAGCTAGGAAATGATAGAACTACACTGAAATCCGTGTCGTCCGATACAAAGCTCTGGCTTGTAACCATCATGAAATACTGCCTTCCCAGCTTCAAGGGTTTGTGAACACCCACTTTGGGTAGATGGGCTCATACTTTGTTTTCCACACGTATCAGATCTGTCCTCAGGTGCGAAGGATTCTGGGGCTGACTCCCCTCCTTTATGTGCACAGAAGTAAAGCATCTGCCGATTCTCAGATGTCGCTGTGGTTCTCACCTGGCTGTCCATTGGAACCACCACACGGGCCCTTTCAGACTACTGATGCCCCATCCCAGAGATTCTAAGTTGCTCCGGGATGAGGCACCAATGTTCGTAAAGTCTAGGGATTCTAATGAGAACCCATGTGGGTCCAGGTTGCCACAAGTAAATGAACTGAGACTTTAATTTCATTGAAGAGGAGGCCAGATTCACTCCTCACAATGCTGACAGTATTCCAGAAGGGAGAGAGGCCACCGAGACCCCTGTTCTCTATCTCCAGGGGTTAACTCCACTTTTAGAGCCCACTTTGCTGGGCCAGAGGAGGGAAGAGAAGCACGCAGGGGTGGCGTATAGCTCTCAGCCAGGCTCCAAGTCCCAGCTGCACCCAGGGCTCTGGCGAGGGCCGCCCAGGCAGGTATAATCAGAATTTCCCAGGGGATATTCAGAGCAGATCCCCCAGCAAGCACAGCTTCTAAATTTGTCCTCAAGAATGATTAATCTGTTTAAGCAAATTTCTAGAGCGTAATTAAGTTGCTCTAATCAAGGAAGGAGATTGTTATGCGGCAGCCTCGGGCACTGATTTGGTGGTAGGCAGGTTCTGGCCATAAGGCCTGAATCACCTAGAGGAACCAGTGAAGGCAACGGAGCAGGCTCAGCCAGGCAGGCAGGAGGAGTGAGCAGCTGGAGGTCACGAATGTCAAAGGAGAGAAGGCGGTGACGGCAGAGGGCTCAGCCCAGCGGACGCTGCTGAGGGTCAAGGGCGATGAGCTGCGAGGTCATACCTCCAGATTTGGGGGATCAGGTTATTAACGGCTTTGGGAACAGCAGCAGTGTTTGTGGAGGTGGATGTTCTTCTCAAGGGGCCGTGAGGATTGGCTACTTGGTCCCTGGGGGCTTCCAAGGCTGGGAGAGCGAGGCCAGGGGCTAGGGCGCAGGGCTGTTTCTCCAGTATGCGTCTTCCTCTTTGGGGAGGAGAGTTGGACGATGTTGGCCCAGATCATGTCTCTGGGCCCCAGAAAGTGACAGCGATATAGCATCTCCCCAATCACCCCCCAAGGCCTAGCATCACAATGGCATTTCCCCTCCCCATTTGGGTGGGACACGAGGGCTGCTGCCGCCACGCACGTAGTCTTGAAGTGACACTCTGACATTCTCGTTGGGCCCAGGTCTCAAACTGCAATGACAGGGATCCCCTCTCCTCTCCCCTCCCTTGCACAGAATAGTACTGGAAGAGGCCTGGGTCGGGGAGGGGGAAAGAAGGGGGGAGGAGAGAAGCTTGGGGAGGGCAGGAACAGGCAGAGGGCGGTGTTTAGTATTTGTAATCTCACCTCTGGCTCAGTCTGCCCCCACCAGACCCTCACTACCTTCCTTTCCGCCGTGCTGTGTCACTGCCAAGCCTCTGGATAACACACATCGCATCTTCCCAGTCCCTTCCTTCAAGCCAGGTGCCCCAGGCCAGGCCCACGCCACTAACGAAAATGCATGGTCTTGGTTGGTTGGCACTCTAGTTTCCTCTTAACCTGCATGAGGCCCATTAGATTAAGCACTCTTGACACCCAGGCTCTTAAACCAGAAACGGCTCAGAGCACTGCGTGGTCAGCATAGGAAAGATGGTGGGGTGCTGGGCCAGCCCCTTCCCTGGTTCTGGGGACTGGAGCACCTCGCACCTCAGCTGGCACGCAGTGTCCCTGTGGTTTAAACAAGGGGGAGGAAGTGGGGACACTACAGATACAGAGGATGGTACCAACTCAGGCACCTCTGGCACATGCTCAATGGCTCAGCTCCTGTTTTGGTGAATTGCCCTCCCTTTCAAGACATTAGGACGTAGTTTCTGAATTAAGAGGCCAGGTTAAGAGAGGAAAGTGGAGTCAAGTGTGCGAGGCCAGTGTCAACAGGCCAGAGACGCGTTTTCTAGGAATTCAAGGGAGACTTGACTAGATGGAGTTGCAGCCTCTGTCCAGGGACAGTGCGGGCCCTCGATGGTGAAATTAGCAGGAGCAAGAATAGCAGCCAGGATGTCCCTGAGATCCATGCCTTCCGTGCGCCATCCCCACCACCGGAGCTCAAATTCCCCGTTCTCCAACTCAAGGGCCCCTCTGAGGAGCTGACACAGTCCTGATTCCCATTCAAATGTTTTCTAAGGTTTGTTGACTAATATTGAAGCCAGCTTCCAGCTCCCTAAAGAGCGCAGCTGTGGGACAATGTGAACCTCATTAATGCTCTACGAACACAAGATATGTTTAACTCCAATATGTAAATACAAACGCTCTGTTTTGGTACCAAGAACAGATGAAAATGCTCTGCTGCGTTTAACTGCTGAGATCCACGGAGAGACATCAATGTTATTAAATAACCACAAACGATCCCCTGGAAAAATCCACTGGGGTGTCATGTACTGACCCTGAAGCTTTTCTAAATTGGCTGTGTGGGGCAACTTGCCTCCTGAATTATGTGTCTCTCTACTCCTACCGGGCCTGAAGTGTGCCGACCAGACTGACACAGGGGCAGGTGGCAGGGCACATGTGTGGCTGGCCTGATGAGCAAGTTATGACACTTCCTACCCTTCAGGCTAACAGCCCAGCTCTTCTCAAGGTCAGAACCTCGTGAACTCAGCTGAGCAAAACATATGGTCCCTCCTCGGGAGCCTTTGATATTCTTGGCTGGAGCTCACTGAAATCTACCAAGATATAATACTATAAATCTACCAAGATATAATACTTTTCAAGTCAGATGATCCAAAAGGGGAGGGCCAACTGAGACTTTTAGAGGCCTAGAGCTCAAAATAAAATTGTGGTTGCTCCTTTACCATATATTTCAAAATAATATACTAAGATATAAAAGAAATCAGGGCTTCCCTCGTGGCGCAGTGGTTGGGAGTCCGCCTGCTGATGCAGGGGACGTGGTTTCGTGCCCCGGTCCGGGAAGATCCCACATGCCGCGGAGCGGCTGGGCCCGTGAGCCATGGCCACTGAGCCTGTGCGTCCGGAGCCTGTGCTCCACAACGGGAGAGGCCACAACGGTGAGAGGCCCGCGTACCGCCAAAAAAAAAAAAAAAAAAAGCAAGACATTTGGGGTACCATCAATGACCACATAAGCATCCTATGCCGGGTATCTTCCCTTTGCCGCCCTCTTCCACTCTCCACTTCTCTCTGACCTGCTCTGTGTCCGGGGAGGCTAAATGGACTGATTGTTCCAACAGGTTCTCTTGCTCTTGGCTTCCAGTAGGGTCTGGCCAATGGGAAAAAGAGCAGGAGATGAGACGAGTAGGAGGAGAGTGAAGCCTTGTCACCGTGGGCTGACAGTGGTCCTATTACCTGCTCTTTCCCCCTAGTTCTGTGTGTCTCCAGGTGTAGGTCACCCTTCCAGGACCTAGACCCTTCAGGCCTGGGGTAGACAGGGGTCACCGGGCCCACTGTTACTAGCCCAAGGACCCTGCACCATCTTTTGTGGTTCCCCTATTCCTTGTTAAATAATTCTCTTATTAAACTCAAATTTGCCCAATTCAGTTGTGCCATTTATTTCCTGCTGGGACTTAACTAATATAGTATCAAATGTCAAATTATTTCAAAAATGTTTCCTTTGGTGCCCCAGCCTTGGTAATGCCTTAAGAATATCCTGAGTTTTTTTCTTGGGTAATCCAGCGCCTCAAGTAAGGGTCAGTTTGTAATGCAAAGTGGTTGCCCCTGTATTGGGTCTACCCCTAAAATATTACACCAGGGCCAATGCACTAAAGTGCAGACGGCCATGGGCAAATAATGTTAAGAACAGAGTAAGATATTCAAAGGCAAAAGAAATCAGTACTTTTCTCACAAAAATTCAGAGAGTGATTACGATTTCTAATTTAGTATTGCGAAAGATCATAAATGATTTTATTACAAAAATCTACTTAAATAGATGTGATTTGGATTTTAGCATTGTCAGCTGAAACACTGTAAAGAGCCTTAAAACATTGTAAGGAAAATAGGAGTAAATTATCAAATTTTGTAACATTTGTGCTCACTGGGAAATCCATCCCTGCCTTCTCTCTCTCCTTATGCCACGGTCTGCTTCCTGCAGAAATGAAACAGAAGCTAGCTCCCGTTGCACGGTGAAGGATGTGCCAGTCTGCAATATACCTTTTGATTTCCTGGGTCGGGGAATAGAGTTCAGATGACTCATCCTGATTCCAGGCTTAATTTAGTCCTCTCCTCTGGAAAGCCTTCCTGGCTCCTTCCACTGTACTCCTCTAGCATTAAAAGGATTAGTATTTTATATCATAGTTCTCAAATTTCTGTCTTCTCAGCCTCCCTGCAGATTGTGATTTTGCTGATGGCAGAAATGAGGCCTTTTCTCCTGTTACAGTATCTCTCACATACACCTCAAGCCCCATCCTCAGTTATTTGCTGAGAGGATGGATAAGTGCATTGATGAGAGAGTGAAGGTCTATCGCCTCTCAAGATAGATTCATTCTCATATTTTAAAAAATTAATTAATTTACTTATTTATTTTTGGCTGTTTTGGTTCTTCCTTGCTGAGCACGGGCTTCTTATTGCGGCGGCTTCTCTTGTTGGAGAGCACGGGTTCTAGGCACATGGGCTTCAGTAGTTGTGGCACGTGGGCTCAGTAGTTGTGGCTCACTGGCTCTAGAACGCAGGCTCAGTAGTTGTGGCACATGTGCTTAGTTGCTCTGCGGCATGTGGGATCTTCCCAGGCCAGGGCTTGAACCCATGCCCCTGCATTGGCAGGCGGATTTTTAACCACTGCGCCACCAGGGAAGCCCACAGATTTTTTTTTTCCAGGTCCTAATAAATGTCACATTGCCAAACCTGATGCAAAATAGTAGTGAAGTTTGGAAGTCATTTTTTTCCAAATCTAAAATACTGAAGTGGTTTAGTCAAACAGGACAAGGCACAACTACTTCTCCTTTGACGGGCATCAGGACTTTCTGACGACTGTAGTTTTTAAAACACTCTTTTATATTTGGAAGCAAGCAGGAGCACTTGCATAAAATGAGGTAGGTGTCCCTTTCAGAGGAGAGCTTTCTTATTTTCATTTCATGCAGTTTTTACCAATCTTTTTTGTATATAAACCCATTCAGGAAAAGGAAAAATTTAACAATGACTTGTTTTTCCCATTCAAAATAGGAAAAAAAAAAATTAGCCTTGGGCTTCCCTGGTGGTGCAGTGGTTGGGAGTCCGCCTGCCGATGCAGGGAACACGGGTACATGCCCCGGTCCGGGAAGATCCCACATGCCGCGGAGCGGCTGGGCCCGTGAGCTATGGCCGCTGAGCCTGCACGTCTGGAGCCTGTGCTCCGCAATGGGAGAGGCCACAACAGTGAGAGGCCCGCGTACCACAAAAAATAAAAAATAAAAAAATAAAAATAAAATAAAAAATTAGCCTTGTTGAGTCCCAGAAGGAGGAAAAGTGGGGTTTTTCCCATTTAATTACTATAGCAAACAGAAAAATGCTGATGAAAAAATTAACAAGGGCTTTTAGCCACCTAACTGTTCCTTTTTGGTGATATCTGAGAAGTAGACAGGCAGAGGAGCTATTCTAATTTTTATTTAATTAGTAGACTTTATTATTTGTACTGGTTTTAGGTTTACAGAAAAATTGAGCAGAAAGTACAGAAAATACCAATAAATCCCCTCACTCTTCCAGCCCCTCTGCACTCCCCTCCCCCAGTTTCCCCATCATTAATATCTTGCATTAGTGTGGTGACTTTGTTACGATTGGTGAACCAATATTGACATATTCACTAAAATTCATCATTTACATAAGAGTTCACTTTTCTCATGCAGATTCAATGGATCTTAACAAATTCATAACATCATGAATCCATCATTACAGTATCATGTAGAAGAGTTTCACTACCTAAACATTCCCTGTGTTTTACCTATTCACCTTCCCCAACCACTGATCTTTTTACTGTCTCCATAGTTTTGCCTTTTCTATAATGTCACATAGTTGGAATTATACAGTATGTAGCCTCTTCAGATTGGCTTCTTTCACTTAGCAATATGCACTTAAGTTCCTCCATATCTTCTTGTGCCTTGATAACTCATTTCTTATCCTTGAATAATATTCCACTGTATGGATGTACCACAATTTGTTTATCCATTTCCAATCGAAGGACAACTTGGTTGCTTCCAGTGTTTGACAATAATTTGTTTGTTTGTTTAGTTTCTGTAAACATTCACGTGCAGGTTTTTGCATGAGTATAAGTTTTCAACTCATTTGGGTAAACACCTAAGGGGACAATTGTTGGATCATGTGGTAAGCCTATGTTTAGCTTTGTAAGAAACTGCCACACTGTCCCAAAGTGGCTGTACCATTTTGCATCCCCACCGGCAAGAGTTCTAGTTACTCCACACACTTGTTAGCATTTGGTGTTGCCAGTCTTTTGGATTTTGGTTATTCTAATAGGAATATAGTGGTATCTTGTGTTAATTTGCAAGTCCCTAATGACATAAGATGTTGAGCATCTTTTCATATGCTTATTTGCCATCTGTATATTCTCTATCACCTCTTGTGTGGTGTCTGTTCAGATCTATTGCCCACTTCTTAATTGGGTTGTTTTCTTACTGTTGAGTTTTAAGAGTTCTTTGCAGAGTCTGAATACAAGTCCTTTATCAGATATGTGTTTGTAAATATTTTTTCACATTCTATGGCTAGTCTTTTTATTCCCTTAAAGTTTTCTAATTTTTTAAGCATTATAGAATTTTAGAATTTACAAAACTTGTTCAAATGTTGTATCTCATTGCATCCACAAAAAATGATCCCTGGAAGCAGATGTTATAATGCCCACATTAGAGAGGAAACAAAGAGGTGAGGGGATTTGATTCTGGTTATGTAGGGGTTCAGTGTACAGAGCGGGGAAAGCTTTGCCCTGATCAATGGGATTTGGGGGCTGCCTGTGGTGTGTTGGCACCGTACTTGCTAGGTGTTATAGGGCTGTACAAAATAACTCCCTCTCCTTCCCACTGGGCTGTCTGATTCCTGGAGATGTCTGTTTTCTGCCTGCAGTGAGCTAAAGATTTATATTAAAGAGTATCCTGGTTTTCAGAGATCCCACATCTAGCATTCCCTATCCCACATCCCTCAGTGGATCATGGGGTTCAGGGCAGGCCACCCCAAACATGCCACTTTGGCATATTGATTGTTTTGAATTAAAGTCAAGATAGCCAGTACAAGAAGGACACTCTGACCCTCCTTTGTTCCGCAGAAAGCAGGAAATATATCTCCCAAGTGAAAAGTACCCTCTCTATACTGGGAGGAAGAGACATCCTTACCACTATAGATAGGGACTTCAGGGCTGAGAAGGCTGTGTAAACAGACCTTGTTACACTAATAAGACAAGGCAAACCTTGTCTTCACTAATTTACTACCCCAAGCCTAAACTTCTTTACCTTGCCAATTCTTCACAAATTTATTATTTGTCTAAAAGGTATAAAAGCTGCCTGCTTTGGTCACTTCTTTGAGTTTCATATTTTTTAATGAATTCTCCTATATACCAAATTAAATTTGGTTTTCTCCTGTTAATCTGTTCTATGTCAAGTTAAGTATTAGGTCATCCAAAGAGCCTAGAGGGAAGGAGGGAAAACTTTTCCTGCCCTCCATGGGGTGACTCCACCCGCTCTCAGCCTCCATCTTGGGGTGCCTGTGGTCCAGATCCCACTGGAGTGCAGCTATATTCAGACAAGAGATTTCAAAATGTTGTTTTATTTTTTTTTTTAGAGTCCAGGGTGATTGTCCTGGAAACTCCCTCTCCTCCTTTGGCAAAAAACAACCCACGACAAACAATACCAGAATGAAAAAGTGAAACCTCTCTATTTTTGTGAGCTGACATACTGCATTTTGGCTTATTTGTGAGTGAGCACATCTACTAGGGGTTGCCGATCTCCATTTTACTCTAGTCTCAGCCTCTCTGGAGGTGGGTACCACTCTTTGAGACTCATGGCACATTAGGAAGCTGCATAAACTCTCTCGGTGTATCACTAGTAGTAAAGGAACCATGACTCTGTGCTATAGATAATCCCAATGACATCACCCATGCACAGGGACCCACCTGTCAGCTTCTGCCCACCTGGATGCTCGGGTCCAGCCTAAGGCAGCGTCAGGGTCTCCAGCTTCACGTCTTTCCTGAGCCTAGAGATTTAAAGTTCCCTTTCTTCTCGTTCTTGGCTGAATCAGACTAAACAAAGACAACATTAGCACTACAAAGAATGTAATGGAGTGGTTAATGGTGTAGGTGATGTCAAGAGGAATTTGGCAGCATCTGAGAGAAATAATCATGACCTGACAACCCTTCTTTCAGAAAGCAAAATTGCCTGGTTCTGGTTACACCAGTTGTTATTGGCTTCCCTGCCTGCAAAAATGTCACAGTAATTCCAATGAGGTTGTTTACACAAGTGGAAAAAATCTGACTCTTTGATAACATGTTTCAGTTGCAACCCCTTTAATGACACTCAGAGGCCTTCCAGTAAGAGAGAAATTTCCTGCAAACTAAGGGGGCAGTTATCTGGAAACAGTGCCCTTCCTCGGTAAGGTTATTTATGTTCATTGGGCTAATGGTTTTTGTCCAGTAATACATTTAAATTGCTTTTCATTTTACAGTTATGCTTTGCTATCACATTTCAGAAAGTGGCTTCTCTTCCTTTGTACAGCAGGCAATTTCCTCAAGTATGCGATGACAGCGTTGTCCTTTAGAAGTCATTTGAAACAGACTCGGTCTCAGCCATCTCTCAGGAGAATATTCTCTGGCTGATCATCATAGCCAAGTGGAAAGTACAAATGAACTCAGGCTGTCTGGTAGCTCCCTTCGCTCTCTGGTTCCCTGGAGGCCTGCAGCACGGCAATGGTGAGCCTGTTGATCTGGGACGGAGCCCGACATTCAGAACTCTGACGTTGCCTGAGAAATAGGCCCCCAACTTGGGTATAAGAAGTGCAAGGATCTAGAGTAGACACTGCAAATGATTTATAAACTGAGTCACACTTCCCTGGTATGGATGACAAAGAAAAAGAGGGCTCTGTAGAAATGAACATGATTAGGTTTATACAACATTGTAGCAGAGATTGCTCAGTTAAACTGATAGCTCATGGGGCAGTTGGGAAAAAATCATATTCTTTTAAAGCTAAAAAATCAGGTGGATTAGGCTGTGGAATGAATTTGAAGCATATATGATTCTATTCAAACATATTGGGTAATAACTGTAATATAAGTGCTATAATACACTAGCTTTATTTTTTAAAAACAGAGGTAAAAATTTACATGAAAATGGATCACGCTTCTGCCTGATTTTCAAACTGGGAACAGTGTTTGTATATGGTAAGTTTTGAAGGTACAGGCATACCTCTTTTTATTGCACTTCACAGATTATGCATTTTTAACAAATTGTAGGTTTGTGGCAACCTTACGTCGAACAAGTCTATTGGCACCGTTTTTTTCCAAGAGCATTGGCTCATTTCGTGTCCCTGTGTCACGTTTTGGAAATTCTCAAAATAGTTCAAACTTTTTCATTATTATATTTGTTATGGTGATCTGTAATCAGTGATCTTTGAGGTTGCTACAACTCACTGAAGGCTCAGTTGATGGCTAGCATTTTTTAGCAATAAAGTATTTTTAAATTAAGGTATGTCCCTTTTTTTTTTGACATAATGCCTTTGCACATTTAATAGACTACAGTATAGTGTAAACATAACTTGTATAGGCACTGAGAAACCAGAAAACTCTTGTGGACTCTCTTTATTGCAGTGATCTGGAATCGAATCCACAATACCTCTGAGGTATACCTGTAAATGGTTTAAGCTCATATGAGGTTGACATTCAAGTTAAAAAGTTTTAACCTTAATATATAATTGACTAGGAAGCAAAGAAAAGAGACCAAGAAGTGTAAACTGCGTTGCTCATCTGTAGCGGATCAAGCTCAGAAAACTTGGCTCTGTTCCAAGACTTGGAAGCTTGTGACGGCAGTCAGCGCTCTTCAGCAGGGAGAGGTGAGCCGCTGAGGAAAATCGGTTCCCTGCTCCGTGACTCGGGCATCTCCCAGGGCCCCGCCCCCTGTGCCATCTTGCCACTTGGTTGGCTCTGCCTTGTCATTGGCTGCAGGTGAAGGGCTGCTCTTCCCCAGGAAATATTATTCACCAGCTGATTTATGACTCAGTTCATCCCGCCACCACCGATTTCCGACGCTGCTGTCTGCGGTAGGCTCGAAAGCTGGGACAGATTCCGTCTAAAATAGATCTTTGGCTGAGGAGCAGGTCGTGGGGGGGAGCAGGCAAGAATGTCACACAAAGGTGACTCGGAAGAGAAGAGTGCACACCCAGACCAGACAACCAGTTGTTTTTTCAAAGAAGGCATATGGAATATTGGATGTATGTGTAGGAGTGAAAGAGGAAAGCCAAAATAGTAATCCACATGGATAAATGCCCATACACAGAAGAAAAAGATCTTGGTCTGATTCCAGTTTGAATGGTGTCCCTAGGGAGGACTGTGGCATGTGTAAGAGAGACAACCCCTCTGCATTCCCCTTCGAATTTCAGGTGTCACACCAGGTGGGCTGGTGCCAGCGTTTGAAGACCCTCGTCTTCGCTGTTGCTTCAGCCACGGTCCTCGGCACACGCTAGCCACTCAGGAAATGTTGTTCCATATGTGACCCACTCATTTGAAGTCAGACCTTTGGGATGTGGGGAGAGGAAGACCAGTGAAGACTTTTGGGCAACACAGATCCCACTGACTTGAGCCTTCGAGGGCCACAGACAGAGGCCTGATGAACTTAGAATTAAACTCTTTAAAGTTCTAGAACTTTTCTGAATTCAGACATAAATTACAAGGCAGTTTCCATACCTAAGAGATAATCTTAATTCCTAAAGCAGATGATTTTGGAGTTAAAGAATTCCTAAATTTAACTAGCAATCCCTAAAATGGGGATTTTGATTTGGCCGTACTGAGGTAAATATTTAGCTTAAAAATTAGATTCATGGCCTTCAATACACGGGAAGTAATGCTGAAGAGTTCTGGGTAAGATTAGGTTCTTCCTTTCTAAAGGCTGAGGATTAGCAAAGGACTCACGTGCCCGATTGAGACCCAAATTGAAATGGTGTCAGCACACATCAAAAAACAAGAATCTTTCCCAATAGTTCCTTGGAGCAAAGCATTTCTTGAGTCATTCACCCAGCCATAAAAACCTTACAGATATTCTCAGTGGAGAAGAAAAAAAGAAAGGGAAAACAGAAAACAGCTTTTGAGTAGGGAGGATGTGGAAGTGGGAAGGTGTGTTGTCTCAGCAAGATGCAAGAGCTGGGACTAAGGTAGGGAAAAGATGCATACCCCACGGAGAAGGAAAAGAAAGTCGGGGAGTCATATTATCTGGCTCCAGGACTACCTCTCTAACCCTACGGCTAAATGCTTAAACTGTGCTGCTTGACCTTGCGATTTCGGGATATTCTCCAGCCATCATGGCAAGGTGGTAGCCGATGTGCTATCTAACTGCACATCAGTCCTGGAATTAGCAGAGCTGGGAGGTTGCATACCCTGGGACACACATAAAAGAAACATATGCTGCACCATGGATCGTCCCCAGAGGCTTTTATCACATTTTTGTCATTCTCAGAGATCTGAGAAATTAAAAGAATTTTATTCTTTTAAAGTAGAACAGTAACACACCCATTTTTTTTTAGTCTTTAAAATGCAGATTATCAAGTTTCACATGCACTTATATGTAACTTCTTTCTGACAGTCTTTGATTTCCATGCCCAACCTCATCTCTATTGTATTTCAGTGCACCATTTCTAACCCCCACTAGATTATATATCCTTAGAAGACTGTCTTGTTGATGCTTAGCGGTCCAATAGCAGGCATCCACCGCAGATTTGCGGAACGACTGGATTGTTGTAAGAGCATGACAGCAATTTAATGGACGTGCCATATGGGTAAAGAACTCTTCTGGAGCCAAAGCAAGTGAGGTGAACTAATTTTCATGGGCTCTGAAAACAGAGAAGTGGATGAAGCACTGTTTTTAAGGCGTTTTATTCTAACAACACAGTTTGTATTTTGGCTGATACACAATACAGGTTTAATACAGGTGAGGCTGATTGGTGTGTTAAGTACTTCATATTCCATTTACAAGAGGGGTTTAGATTTCTGAGAACTTGTCAGAGTATCACTTTTATTTTTAATATAATGCTATAAATACCTAAGCCAAGATGCAGTATGGCAGAAGTGAAACTTTAAAGTTATTTTGTAAAACTCCATCTAAACTTCTCCAGTATTTATCCCAAAGATTATATCCCCAAGGGAAAAAAAAATTTAATTATATCAATTTTGCTTTTCTATTAAATATACTTCAAATAGATGCTTCATATTAGATGGCAAATTATTACCTATTTTTGTATCTACTGAGTATATTTTAATTGCTTTTAATGTATTTTTTCAGTGCTTTCATATGTCTATTTCTGGAAGATATGAATTGTTATCTGTTTAATGTCTTTCATAAGCACCACAGATATGATGCCCAATAGTAGAAAAAAATCAAGAAATTATACTCAAGCATATTTCTTGGAAATATTTCCATGCTGGCTTTAAAACCATTTGACTTTGGCTTCAAAACCACTTTGACTTTTAGACACTGAACTCTAAAGACGTGTTTGTATGAAATTTCCCTTTCCCCCTTTCATCCTCCATCATTCTCAAGAAACTTTCAATCCCCACATTTTCTCTTCTGACTCTGCAATACACAATCCTGAGACAAAATGACCTTTTGTGAAATTCTCTAGGGTAAGGGATCGCTGAGTAGATGAGCCTTAAAGTAGGAATTATCATTTTATCTCTTCCAGCAAGGGATTTCACTTTATGCTTTAATTTCTGGCCTGTTGACCCAGGATTGCAGATTTTTAAAGTCTCTGGCAAACTGCCTTCCAGAGTTCATCTAAAATTTTGTCTCTACCTCTCCCCTACAAGAACAGATTTCACTCTTAAAAGTCTGAGACAGAAAATGCAGCAGGGACAGGGTTGGAGGGAAAAGTGTAAAGGACACAGCAAGTTTATAAAAGTTTTACATAGTTGTAAGTTTTAGCCCTTGGGCCTTTTTAGACATTAACTACAACAAAATCATAGAAAGCAAGACCTAAATAAATTAAATAAATAATATGCTAAGAAAAGTCCGTCTTTCTTAAAATCTGTTTAGAAACTGTAAATTAAAAATGTCAAATACAGAGATACCCAATTTGAGCAGCGTTTTCTAATTCCAAATGATCTTCACTCCAGCAGTGCTGTGGCTCATGAATTCCTTTTGCTTTGGACAAGAAACACACTTTTGGAATCGTGAGGAGGTGATACTTAAAATGAACGTGCATATCAAAATATTTGTTTTTAAAGACTATCTCAAGTATTTATACATGAAATCACACTTCTGGGATATACATATCTGGGGTTGGGGGATGAAATGGAGGAAAATGGGTGAAATACAGACGAAGCAATTGAGGAAATGCAGGTGCTTGAGGCTGGGTGATGGGTACGTGGAATTCAGTATACTAGCCGCTCTATCTTTGCATATATTTGAAAATTTCCATATTTCAAAAAGGTGACAAGGTTTCCGATACATTATGATCAGCAACTTTACCTTTGTTCAATATGCATGGAATAGAGTCAGTAGTATTAGTTTTAGCTCACTTATTGATAAGAACCATTTTATTGTTCCTTGCAAGAGATTTCATGTTCTACCCAAAAGGACAGATGCGATTGTATATGTAGGATCATAAAACCACACACATATGCATATTATCACCCTTTTCCCTAACAGAATTTATATTCCCCCAATACATTTTATTCTCAATAATTCAAAGGAAGTGTGCTGGAGTATTAGGAAATGTAACTCATTAGGCAGACAGATTTTACAGAAAAATCTTATAGTGCTACACATACAAGTATGAGTTAGCTATGTGAACTTAACCTACCGTGAGTTTTCCACAACATCAAATCCAAACAGCTTATCCCCAAGGCATCAGGACCCTAGCTCATTCTGAAGACGAAGTTATACTTAGCATCTCTTTTGAATACACTAACGTATCAACCTTCCAGTTGGAATAAATATAATACAGTCAACAATTACCACTTAATGAGCATTTCCGTTACAGGCCCCATGCCAACATTTTCATATGTATTTCCTTTTCATCCCAGTAGTGGTGTTAAGAAGTTATTATTAACCACCATCATTTAGGTTAGTGAAGTGTGATTCAGGGAGGTTAAGAAACCCAGCAGTAAATGGGTGGAGCCACACTTTGGAGCCAAGTCTGTCTGAATGCAACGGCTGTGACATAATTATACTATATATGTATTTATACACTGCACACATGCACACAATTGTGTGCCAATTGGCACAATTGTGTGCCAATCCAAAGAATTAAAAAAAAAAAAAGCATATCCAAGGTTCTACGGTTCAGGAACATCATATTCACCAAACTTGAGGCCTGAGTTTATACTACAGTCTTAACGATACTACTTCCATCCTTTTATTATAGTTCGGGGCAAGATGGTATGCTCAGGCAGGTCACACTTTCCCAAGGAGACTCTCCTCCTGCGCAGCAGACTGAAGCATGTTTTCCTTCTTCTGTAGGGCTGATTTCTGCTCCACACGTTAGGCAAAAGCAACCAAGGCTGCTCATACAATGGTGAATCTCAGGTAAAGTTTAGGGGAGACCATCATTTGGTATTCTAAAATAGTTGAAGCGTCTTATTTGTATTAAAGTATTTTCCCTACTGTTTTTAGAAAATATGGTATATTGAAGGCACATACACTATGGCCAGTAGTGTGAACCAAAAAAAAAAAAAAAAAAAATTGAATATCTTTAAAATATTTCAAATTTTTATTAAATATTTTTATTCAGTTTTAAGATCACAGTTAAAGTACTTTAGCATGTTATACACATGACTTACATGTGCAATTTTTAGAAATATCAAATTAAGTATAAGATTTTGAAGAAAGAAATTATATAAATGTGTATATTGACTTTTACTACACATACATCTAAGAAAGCAATAATTCTGTTGTACCATTAAGTGGAAATCATTTATTACATGGCATGTTTACACCAACTCTAAAGAGAACCAAGCCAATTTCTGAAAGCAAAAAAAATGAGCGATTCGGTCATGCTGAAAACTGTCAACAGACTTAAGACCTGGTGGTCAAATGAAGCTGTGGTTAATTTATGACAGGTAAGTAAGCAATTCAAACCTATGGGAAAAGTTCATAATCTGGTATGTGGACTCTCAGGTGGTTTTTATTCCTTTTTGACAGATTCCTGAGAGCAAGACATGAGTGCTAAGGAAATGAGAAACATGTTGCCAAGCATGTGCTGAGCTCCAGATCACAAACCTCCCCCACCCCAGTTCTGCCGCTACGAGCTGAGGCACTAAAGTGAGGTGTCAGGGGACGGGAGCACCCCCCTGGGGCCGCAAGGGGAGGTCATGGTTAGTCCACGAAACGCGTGCCTCTGTGATTTAGGTTAGAGCTTGTGAGGTAAGATGTGTGGTGCGGTGCAGTGGGAGGGTGTGGAGGCATGGAATTAGGTCCTTGCTCCTCGGTAACCAGTTCTGGCCCAAGTTATTAGAAAATCTTTGGAAAGAGTAGTAATGTTCACAATAACTAATTCTGTGCATAAAGATCAACTTAAGGGCAGGATCAATTTTGACCACTGACTGCAACAAGAAAATAGTGGCCACCGAACTTCTAAGCACAAGGTTTCCTCTTTTCAATTATTAGTATAAATCATACCACCACAAACAAAATTTGGCCAGGAGAGGAAACGTTTTTGTATGTGTGAAGAAAATGTATATTTATATTTTTAAGGAAAGCGTAGCACAAACAGATGGAGGCGTATGAGGGGAATCAAATGTACTTGTCTTGTTTTTCACTCTTTTGCTGCTTCTTTTCCTAAAATGTAAGATAGTGTCCCCAGTGAAAAGGACAAGGCCATTTAATATGGGGTATAATAAACTTCGCTATCACTTCCAAACTATATAAAAGCAAAGCAGTCCATCAAACCCTGAATACTTCACCAGACATATCTGGTAAGATGAACTGAACAACTGTTTCTTTTTTTCATTGTTAAGTATGATGTTAGTCAATCTAAATAAGATAACTGTAAAAAAAAAAAAAAATCCCCAAACTCAAATAAACACAAAATCCAAATCTAATTCTTTGGGAATGCTTGTATAAATAAAAGCAACACCTAATTAACAATTAGTACACTCTTTATAAGGTGCAAAACAAGATCCTATGTGGGGAAAGCTAAATTTTAATTCCCACCTAGCAGTCACTCTGAATACTTTATAGGTCAAATGTAATAAGAGCATTTGCTTCTACTGCCCATTTTCAGCAATACATTGTTCTCTCTGGAGAAGGTGGTTTGGGAAGTCAAAACACTGCAGCGGAAAATAGTGGCACTGAAGGTAGAAGCAAAAAAAAGACAAACCTTTGAAACAGGACTTACTGAAATTAACCGTTAAAGCCGAGGTAGCCCATTAGGATTGGCCTTATCTGAGGGCTCTGTGGAGCAGTGCAATCAAAGGTGAAACTTCTCACAGCATCACGTACACCCCGACTTTCCCTTTACAAATGATGACTCCAGGCCTTGCACGACTTCCTTCCTTTTCCCCCATGGAGCGGCGATGCTTCCCCTTTGCTGTATGGATGCTGGCCTCCAGCCTCCAGCTGCTGGTCTCCAGAACACTTAGGATTCATACAGTAGTTTAGCAGGCAGCATGGTCCCACTGCTTCACATTAATGCCAAATGCCAAACTTGGAACAGAGTTACTTGATATTCCCCATCCCTCCCCCGGAACTGTATAAACAAAACATGTCATTCAGTTTTCAGCTTACTCCTAGTGCTGTATCGATTTATAATTTGCTTGAGATTTTACATAGGTGCAAACATTTCCAGAGGATGAGCCAAGGACTACAGAGTGCAAACAAAATTTTCTATGACTCAGGCAGGGTAGCATCTGACTTGATAAGAGAGTGACAGAGATTACACAAGTTGCATTCTAAATAACCAGACCAGTTCAGATGCTCCTTTTTGTTCATAGTGTTCCATCACTTTTTTCCTCTGCAGCAGTTTTAATGGCAGGAACTATAATAACAGTGATAACGTGGTAATGAGTTCAGCATGGCTTTGAGGGGGGCACTGGTAGAAAGCTCATCTGATGGAATTAAATAAATATATTTTCGGGGGGGAAAAGACTGTCAGAATTACAATGGTATGATATATCCTTTAAAAAAGAGGGCTTTAAAGAATTCACCATGTTCATCTAAAATCTGGGAACTAACCTAGTTTGGGGATAAGAACCTGTGTCTTCAAAGTGGCTGTGGGACCTTTTTCCTTTTCCTGGCCTCATTACAGTTATCCAAACAAATAAACACTTAAGAAGGGTGTCTTACAGTATTTTCTCTCTTTCACTCAGCTTCTTAGAGCTGCAGCTTCAGTAACTATAATATACTCTACACACTTCAAAATTACATAGGAAAATACCCAGAATAACTAAATAAATAAAAGCCTAAAGAAAACTGGAGCAGTACTATGTCTCCATCTGAGACTAAATCATCCACTTCCAGCAACACAGAGAAGGGCTAGGACAATTTTTTTCAAAAGATTTATATACAGGTTTGAATCCAGAAATTAAGGTTAAAAGCATAAATATTGATAATTTCAACTAGATTCAGAATGGTTTCAGAAAGATATGATACAACAATTTAGAATAAAACAAAAGCAGAAGAGCATCATATTTTGGTTTGCTTGAGATATACATAAGGTGCAACAACTTTTTCGCTTGAGGATGCGTGTGGGACAAATGTTAGTGTAGATGGTGTTTGCTGGCAGATTAAGGTACACACCATAGCAATATGATTTTCCAAAATAAAAAAGAATGAGAGAAGTGAAATGAAGATGATAAATGGGGGAGGGTACTACATGTTGGTCTGCAATATTTGTGCTAACAAATGTTGTTACCTGAAAATACCAACACCCCTCTCCAGTGGATTCAGGGCATGAGAAAAGCACTATTTTTGAAATCAAGACTTTACTCAGAGAAATGACAAGGCGAGTGTCTAAAAGACTATAAAGCTTTGCAGGATTTCTGCTACTCTCAGTGCCTAACCGCTTAAAAATTAAGCATGTCTACAAAAAGGTGGGGTTTTTTTTTTTTTTTTTTTTCTAAAGTATCTGAAAACAGTCGTATCCAGTAGGTTGCCCTCCACCCCGACCCCTGCCTAAGGGAAAAGCCACTGAGGTTTAGGAAAAGCAGATCAAGTAAGATATATTAATCACATAGAAAAAAGTAATCTTTTGTTTTGCTTCTTTTTAAAAAAGGTCCCATGAATATACAGCACTCTCTTAAGGAACTCTAGTGAAATGTAATCAGAGGACTGGAGGAGAGGGCACTGGCAAAAATAGACCTATTCTAACATGTTCTAGAGAATAACAAGTTAGTACCATTGTCAAGGTGCATGTTCTGCACCAAACAATTTTTGTTGTTGATTCTTTTTTTTTTTTTGGATTTTAGCTAATTATAATTTTTAAATCACTGCTAGCAAGTGGTCCAGAAACTCCAACAGCCACCAACACTGGGACCCAGCAATTTTCAAACATTCAATTTGTGTTTCGAAATTTAGAAAATATTAATACAACAGCATCATAGTAAAAATCTCATGCTAAAATCTGGGGTTGCTCACCTGATTTATTTCTGTGTGAATGGGGTTAAGCTTCTGCCTCTGATTAACCTTGCTTACTAATTCCTTCTTCCTCCATGCCCACAAGGAATATGCATTTTTGAGGACACCATTCCAATGCCCTGATGCCCTCTTTACCTGCTTTGAAAAAAAAACGCCCAAATCTCTCTGTTCTTTTTCAATTCTGTTAGTATGTTGTACATATTTTCCAGCACCGAAACTGAAGTAATATCTACAACCGTGAAAAGCTAAACCTAGTCAGTACTAATAGAGTCATTTTTTTGTATGGCTATTAGGTCAAATTACGATTAGAAAAAAAATCATCATTACAATTCAGTCAAGTATAAATAAGAAAGCTAGATAAAACCTTGTAAACTGTCACCATTTAGAGATCTAATTCAAAAGTTTCAAACTTGAACTAACACTATCAAAATTCCGCCAGTTTGAAAACCAGTAAAAATTATTGCTGGAATCCAATAATTAAAATTTGGTAGTTTGTGCTGTGATGCAAGAGTGGGGAAATACTTTGTGCTATGGAACAAATACCCTGTAAAATCTGTAGCCGCCGACTAATTTTGATTTATCACTTTGCATCTGTTGCTAAGAAACAAGATACTGTGAACGTCAGGTGGTGGAGTCAATATGTTGAATGTTCTAAGCCAGTTAATCCACTTGCACTGGCATATGTATGGTTGGTTTTATGTTCAAAAGCAACAAAACATGAAAAGGAAACAGGAAACTTGCAGGTTGGATCTATAACTGCGAGTCCCACTCTGGTCAGGCACACCTCCCTCATCAATACCTCCGTAACCACAAAAACTCAAAATGGCTCTAAAAACCTGCAGTGCCAATTAGGCTGTGCATAGCAATTGCTACCCGTCCAGTCTGTCTGGGATGGATGTAAAAGGTCTGTAGCTCAAAGTCCACATGAAGTGGGTGTGTCTTCAATGTGTTCTGAATAGTGAAGTAATACTAAGGTCACTTCTGAATAATATTTTTCTTTTTTTGTCTGTATGAACGATCCATTGGTCACTCAGACCCTTGTGTAAAAATAAAAGAATCCTCAAGGCATGAAAACATCAGTAATCTGTAATCTGCTGGACTCTTCCCCTGTCTGGGAAAATATTCGCCACAATTTGACCCAAGCAAATTCTTCTTGGTCACTCAAGGCTAAGAAAAAAATTCTGCTTGTAAGAACTGTAATTTTTCTTCTTCTCTCTCTTTCTCTTTTTGCCAGCAAACTACCACTCTGGTGGCAAATATAAAAGTGCAGAATATATGGACCACAAGGCCGAGCATACACCGCTAACAATGGTACATCTGCCTGCCCGTGCTGTCTGGGAGTCTCTGGAACAGGCTTTTTAATATTATTCTACAATATAAATGTAGGTATAACCTATTATATAAACCATCTTAGAACATAAATCTCCATGTACAAAAAAGACTAAGAATATCTAATAATAACTAGTGCAGTGTGTCAGTTTTTGTTTTTTTTGTTTTTTGTTTTTGTTTTGAAAGAATAACTAGGTAATATACGAAACTAGTTTCACACTCTCTGGTTGGTAAAAGAGATGCTGGATGAGCTACAGTAAAGGCAGCCTTTTACCAAGTTACCACCTATTACCATCAAAAGCCTTCAATAGAAAGCAAAGCTCTAGGATCATCCCGTTTCTGCTCATTATCAGACAGATAACATCACCCTCAAAGACTCTGGGTTCTGAAAGAACAAACTGGCCCAGGGTGCCAACTTCTGCTTCAAGTGAATCTGGGCCGTGTAGGGCAACAAGCACTTGTTTGCAGTCTATATTTTCCACCACATGGACTCACTAGCATCTCTCAGTAAAGACAAGGCTAGGGTAGTAGGTAAAGCACAATGTTTTACAATTAAAGGGCGCTTCACTGGTCAGCGCAAGAAATAAGTACAGGAGCCTGTGGCATTTCTTTTGGCTGTCCATCATGGGTGAGCGGAGTTGATCTCTGACCTCTGTAAAATAAGAGGAAGAAAAAGAGAGAAATCACTTTTTGAGAGTACATTATCAGAAACAGGAGAGGATGATGAATGACCAACAAACGCTTTCCAACATATCTTGTTTAATAGCTACCACTGACTTACTACTTACACCGTTTAATTAAAACTGTTTTTATTCTTAAAGCTTCTTTATTTTTCTTTTTTAAGGATTTCTTATCTCAGTTCCTCTCATACAACTCAACAACATACTCTGCCCCCAAACAACCACCTCCATTATGTAGAGACAAAACCTGAAGCACCAACAGATTTGGTGAAATTCCCAGGAAGTGGAAACCTTTCAGTCAAGGGCTGTGGTTCTAGGATGACAATTTTCCTCTGGATCTACTTATATTAAAAAATGACAGGGCTTCCCTGGTGGCGCAGTGGTTGAGAGTCCGCCTGCCGATGCAGGGGACACGGGTTCGTGCCCGGGTCCGGGAAGGTCCCGCATGCCGCGGAGCGGCTGGGCCCGTGAGCCATGGCCGCTGAGCCTGCGCGTCCGGAGCCTGTGCTCCTCAACGGGAGAGGCCACAACGGTGAGAGGCCCGCGTACCGCAAAAAAAAAAAAAAAAAAAAAAGACACATTCCTTTCCTTGACTTGCCCAAGGGGAAGAAGACTCTCCTATACTAACCGATGACCTCCGGCTCATTTCTTGAGATATATAATAATAAGCCCGATTTCAAAACTTAAGGCCAATAAAAGGGATGGCCTCTGCAGAGAGATGTGAACTGTGACTTAAAAAAGGAATGAAAAGAAAACAATGAAACCCACCTAACGAAAGAGAAGTCTCAAAGGCATATGGAGGGAGAATGCACAGGGAAGAAGGCAAGTACCAACTCTGAATTTTAGTGTGTGAGAAAATCCAATCAACTTGGGCCAAAATCAACACATATGGAGAAAGAACTCTAGACAAGACTTAAAAAAATTCATGGAAATTCTTATCATTTGGATTGGATCTACATCAAACAGACATAGATCAAACAGTTATTTTTCATTCAGCTTGTTGTTTAATGAGTAGGAAGAAAAATACGATTTACTTCATGGTTATAAGAAAATTTCTTGGTACTTTCTATAGAGCTTCTCGTTCTAAAAAGATAGGATTGGGCACCTCCTTGACATTTCCTAATAGGTTTCCCAAGCCTCAACAATGCATACTCACTGCTCTGGCCTACGATGGTCTGTAGTGCACAGCACTGTGCTGAAAATATGGGATAGAGCAGCAGTGTTTTCACTGGTTTGACCGTTTCAATACAGTATCTTCTTCAGATTACGTGAAATAAAAGGAGCTATTTTAAAATTCAAATTGTATCTCTCCATAACTATATCTAATTTTCTTTTTCTTGATGAACAAAAAAGAAAATTAATACAGATAAATTACATTTGGGGATTTCAGAATCCAATGATCACTTAGCTTAAGATATTAGGAATTTAGAAAAACAAAACGTGTTATAATCAAGCCTCTGGATTAATCTGTTTATTTATGTGGGGATGCTGTAAGAACCAACTATTCAATATGTTCAACTCTTTGTTCAAGAAAGATGAAATTAAAATGCTATTTTTTACTTTTAAGATTGAATATGTAACAATATTACAAAAGCAAAAAAGAATTTTAACAAGTATTGGAAAAGGAAACATACAAAGAAAAATAAGTGAAAGATGAAAAATACAATGCAAAAACAAAAAAGAGCAAGCAAGAGGGAGAGAGAGAAATCGGGGTGAAAGCCCAGCTTACTCAGTGGAAAAAGAAAAGGAGGTAGGAGCATGAGGTGGCTGCCACGAAGTGGTGGTTCCAGCTCCCAGGGGAAGGTCAGGTGAGATTCCCCATGAATCTCTATGACATGACAGATAATTGCTTAAGTGGCACGCTGGAGCAGAGGCAAAGACAATGAAGTTCAAAGACCTGGATTCAGATCTTGACTCAAGTTTAGCTGTGTGCTCTTAGCAAGTTAATTAACCGCCTGTACCATCATTAAAATGGAACTAAAAAGACGCACCTGGCAGAGCTGATTTTAAGAATAAATGTAATGAGCTTCCATCCTTATAAAACTCCTAGTAAAGAAACAGGCTCTCAACAAAGGTTAATTCCAATTTCCTACTTCCTGCATTCTGTAAAACTGTTCTTCTATGTTGGGTTTCTGAACCCAATATTAAGATTGCTTGTGGCAAGAATGCAGGTAATATATGTTTACCCCTAACTCTGTCGACCACTCTCTAAATTATGAACTAGGTGATGCCTAAGCAATAATTAATTGATGTGCAACCCAGGTACAATTACATTAAGCCTGCAGGTGGAGGGATGGCTGGGATCTCTGCTTTAACAGGTTAACCGCTGAAGTTACAACTAAGATTCTCCAAGGCTGTCTGTCTGTCTAGATAGTAAGAACACTAACCATTTGTTAGGTTGATAGTAAAATTCTTTTTTTTTTATGGTACGCGGGCCTCTCACCGCTGTGGCCTCTCCTGTTGCGGAGCACAGGCTCCGGACGCGCAGGCTCAGCGGCCATGGCTCACGGGCCTAGCCGCTCCGCGGCATGTGGGATCCTCCCGGACCGGGGCATGAACCTGTGTCCCCTGCATCGGCAGGTGGACTCTCAACCACTGTGCCACCAGAGAAGCCTGATAGTAAAATTCTAATAGGCAATATTTTTTCTTGCTAATGGGAGGTGTAAAAAAAAAAAAAGAACACCATTTTTCTATGTCTGCTAGCTAACTTAGGCAGTCATTCTCAAGAACACCTCATTTATTCACTCAGCCGTTCATTTGTTCATTCGTCCATTGCGTAACAGGAACTAAGGAAGCTGTGTACATGAAGAATAACACCAGTGCTTTGCTTTCAAAGTGTACTGGAAGGAGACAGATGTATCAACAAATAACTACAACCCAGTGTGGCAGCTGGTCTAAGAGAGGTGTGCACAGCGAGTGTGCAGGACTTCGGGAGGAAGACTGAGAGAAGAGGACAAAAGACAGACAGGCTGTTCACCCGAGAGGAGGACGCACAAAGGCAAGAAGCGGGCTTATCTGGACGGGAGTAAGCGATTCCACGTGACCGCAGGACAGAGAGGAAGGTGGTGGTGACAGTGGAAAGGCTTGCTGCCGCTTTCTGCCGCTGCAGCTGAAAGTCACTGGGTTGGAGGCGGCTGGTTAACAGAGGTGTCACCAGTCGTGCTCAGAAGGGGACGCTGGCAGCAGCAAAGGTGACTGTGTGGTGGCCCTTCCTGAGCCCCGGATTATGACCCCCCTCTGAATTCTTACATGACCTCTTATTCCCACAATTTATGGGGGCACTTAATAACACTCAGGCATATTTTTAATTCTTTTTGCATGCGCTATGAGTTTGTCCTCTGTGCTCGACTGTAAAACTTCACGAGTGGAGAAGTGTCTGTGCATTATCTCCCTCAGAGACCTGAGCAGATTTTAACAATGTCTGTCACCGTTCACTTGCTATTAGGCACTTGCAGTGTACACATGAAAAGGAATTTGAGGGCTTCCCTGGTGGCGCAGTGGTTAAGAGTCCGCCTGCCGATGCAGGGGACACGGGTTCGTGCTCCGGTCCGGGAAGATCCCACATGCCACGGAGCGGCTGGGCCCGTGA
Source organism: Orcinus orca (assembly GCF_937001465.1). NCBI lineage: Eukaryota > Metazoa > Chordata > Mammalia > Artiodactyla > Delphinidae > Orcinus > Orcinus orca. The sequence continues at coordinate 94,706,934 of NC_064563.1, forward strand.
GCCGTGGCCGCTGAGCTTGTGCGTCTGGAGCCTGTGCTCCGCAACGGGAGAGGCCACAACAGTGAGAGGCCCGCGTACCGCAAAAAAAAAAAAAAAAAAAAAAAAAAGGAATTTGACTTCTTGGAAAAATCTAGAGGCTATTTGTGAGGAAGCACTAGAACTGTAATATGACAGGTAAACAGCAAGAGGCAAACAAAGCTTCCATTGGGGTCTCCTAAACCTGGATGTGAAGGAGAATGGAGCCTGACAGATGGGTAGACACGTCGGGGTAGATTTCAAGCTCTGTTGGGCTGAAGACTGAAAACCTAGGAAAGAACTCATCTGTGGGTAATCCACTTCGAATAAAAACAAGAAATACCTGAATTCACAAAAGGCTTTTTTATCTTCCCAAAGGATCCATTAAGTAGCAGAACACCCAATTATATACTTAGAACTTAATATACTTTCTGTGGGACTTCACTGAGTTCAAAAGGCTTTCGTATCTGGTCTCATCTGAGCCTTACAACTTTGTGATTCTTTGGGGATATTGTTATACTAAACAGAAGATGAGAAAACGGAGGCCCAGAGAAATAAATGACTTTTTCACAAACACAGAGAGCTGAAGAAAAATCCAGGCCTTCTGCCTTCCATGAGTCAGATGCTGAGATGCTCTTTTTCCTGAACCACACTGTTTTCTTCTGCTAGTACCACCAACGCCATCCTCAATGGGGGTGTTACCATGTGCCGGTACTGGGACACTAGATTTATTCTATATAACATCTCTATGAAATGCGAACCACTTACAGCCATAGTATAAAAGGAAAAACACAGGATAGAGAAGTGAATGGTCTTGCTCAAGGCCTTACAGTTTTCAGGTGACAGAGGTAGGACTCAAACTCAGGTCTGAGACCTGACTCTAAAGCTTTAACGATTAGATGATATTGCTTCTCTGCTCTCTCAGGCTTTTTCAGAAATGAAGCTTAATCACAGAATAGTACTACGTTCAAAGTAATATACCTGGTGGGCAATACTCCCTTATATTTTCCCACACTGCTGAACAGTATACATACTTCGGTTACCACCTCGTAAACAAAAGTCTCCCGAACCCCAATCATTGAAAATATCACAGACCACATCAGAAAGGATGATTTGGGCTTCCATATCACTGTCTCCACCCATGTTCCGTGAAAGGGGGTGAAAGTGAACAGGTCCCCAGAGCCCAGGGCAGCGAGGTTCCCCACTGCTGACCTGTGCACATTTTCCATGGCGGCCACTTCGGCCAGCGCAGCGAGGCTGAAGAACGCAGACACGGCTGGCATCTCCGGGGTGCTGCTCCGCGTCTCCGTGGCCTCCCGGTTGTGTGAGCATTCGTCATTGCAGCCCGTCTCGGTCACCTTAGCAAGACTCCTCTGCAGTTGTTCCTTTGGTTTGTCATCTGTAACGAAAGGAAAATTCATCACGAGAGGGATCGCTCTGTCCCCTCCAGAGAAGGGACACAGAGAAAACTCAGTGTCAGACAATGTGAAATGAGCTAATATGCTTTACTGTTCACTTCTGTCATCCACCGAATATTAAGGCTTTTACAGAATCTCTTCTTCCATGGGAATAAAACACTTTTATTAAGCTCAACTGCAACCACGGGCAGCACCATGCCCTGAAGCTGAGCGGAGGAGCTGTGTTTTATCCAAGAACAAAGAATAGGTCAATCTTAGAGAAAGAGGGAAAAATGGACCGTGGCCAAAATAAAACCCAAGGGACTTGTGCAGAGGGGCCAGTGGATGCTGTAAAATGGCCCTTAAAAACTCAACTGACCAAACATTCCTGATGAGGCCACAGCATGCCCTACTGTGCACCGTGGGCATTCAGTATGCTGTGTTACCGACACTTAGGATAGCCTAAACTAATCCCAATGAGATGAATCAGTTCCAATGAGATCCTAAACTGTTATTTTTGTTCTGAAGACCTACTGAAAGGAAGCGAAGGGCCCTCTGGTATTTATGAAGAGGTGGCTGAAATGCTATGCCAATACATTTGTTGGAAGTAAGTACACTTTATACAGCCATTAGAGAGGAAGAGGAGTAATCTTTACCATGGTTTTTATAATAAAACATTTTAACTACAGAAAGTAATTGATAAAGGCTGTAAATGTCATATATTAGAACATGAAGTGCTATATGCTTTTCTACATAAAAGGGAATATTTTCTAAGATCTTTCACTCTTCCTAAAGCAAAAATGAGGCTATAACAATTTATACAACGTGAAAATCACAGAGCAGAATCCAGAGTGGAAAGGGAAGGAGAAAGGAGCCCGCTGGACTAAATATCATGAAAACTAGATTCTAATCGTCATCCTACTTAGTGGTTCGATGTGTTATGAAACAAAATTCCACCTCTTTGAGTTTCACTTCGTATATGACAGTAAAATTAGGGGTCTTTAATATACTTTAAGGTTTAACAATCTACATATGCAAAACACAAGTGCACAAAATTCACTAAATGACTTCGATCTCAGCATACAATAAGTCTACCAACTAGATTAACCTAAATCAGTTATTTATAAATATTCTCAAAAAGCATTCATTTAAACATTTTTTTTTGCTAGTTACAGAAGTCATTATGGACCCTTGACCTTTGTCTGGAAACTGGGTTAGGGTAAGGGGGGTGGGGAACACCTCCTTCAGGGCTGATAGAATGAGACGCTAGAGGCGCTGAAAGGCAGAAAGGCAGCAGCTAAGTCCACTAATGCTTGGTTGGTGTACCACCCCTAGATAGGAGGGGGGGATGCTCAGTGTCACTCGCTTAAGCCGGGCCCCTCAGGCAATTCCACAGAGGCCACCAGGAACAGTAAAGAGACCACAGGCCAAGACTGAAATGGAGAAATTCACTGTAAGTTAATATTTGGTTCAGGATTAGCCCAGAGAATCAAGAAATCCAGAAGCATTCTCAGGCTCCCTTAGTGGTCTGAATCAGCTGTACAGGAAATGCTGGATGCTTTCTTTCTCAGTTTTCTTAATTCATTGGTTTGAACACCTGATGATCTGGTTTGTAATGACTTAAAACGTGAGCCAGGGACAAAGACTCATCCAGTATTTTTAAAAGTCTCGGATCTTTGGGAATTTACTTAAGACTGTTTGTGTGCATGCTGAGAAGGAGAAGGTAGCTGACAGTCCTAAAAGCTACCTTTCCTTCCTAGGAATTCCGGACATGCTCTTGGGAAAAGAGCTATGATTTTAAAACATGGACTAAAACATGTACGTTTAGAATGCTGTAGGAAACCAGTTCTCAAGGAGATCCAGAGAGAGAAAATGTTACTGTGACCAGACTGACAGACAGACCCATTTTTCACTGAGGACCCACAGTTGGATTATAGTCATTTTCTGGCCACTGTGGCCCTGATGGTCACCTGCTTGCTCTGGTCATCTCTGTCTAAAGCTTCCTTGTCTTACCCAAAGTACCTCCTGCTGGTGATACCCGGCCATCTGCCGTCCTGACAAGGTGTGTGATCTTGGTTTTCCTTGCTTTTCTCTTTTGACTGCCCACCAAGGGTTCTTGCGTTGTTGTTGGCTCTGGAGTGCTGGGAATGGATGGGGCATTTTTAACCTTATAAGCAGGCTCTGTGGTGTTTTTGTCTTCTGAAAATATGGCTGAAAAAGGACAAACCATATAACGTTACACACAAAAACACAAGGCACCAACGTTGCTCTGGGAAGGAAGTATTTCTAAATGTCTGACTTATCTGAACAAGAACTTACATTTAGAGTTTTCAGAGTATTGATAGAAAAAAGAAATACTGACTATAATTTTAAACAAATATTTCTATAAATATGTGCTTTGATAAATTAAGTACAGAGGGATAGGATGCCCTCTCTATCTTTTAACAGAATACTTAACTAAGAGGCCATTGGAGTAACATTTTCCAAGTGTTTGGATCTTGCAGGTTGGTGGGGAGGACAGTGTATGCAAATCTGAATAAACTGTGTCCCAATAGACCACAATTTCTACATGTGGTCAGGGTCCCTATCTGAGATCCTTTTGACCAGCTAGTCTGGAAAGTATGATAAAAGAAGTTTCTCTTCTTCTGAGGATACTGAGATTAAGTATGTGCTTCTTAAATTTACACTTATCATTTGGACACCTGCTTTCAACCTCCAGGTTGGACTGATGAGAAAAGAAACTTTCTTTTATGCACACTGAGTACTCAGTAAGGACCTGGCAAACACTGATGAAGCCAGCACCTATGGAAACTCTCTCCCATCGGCTGAATTCTAGGACCAGGTGAATGTGCTTTAGGGAGATAATTTAATAAAGTACCACATGTCAGCAGGACACCCCGAAAGGTTAGTTTTAGGTACCCTAATTTTAACTGTTAACACCAGCAAATCATTTAACAGCACACACTTGTACCCTATTAGTCACTGTGTCAAGAGTAAGGAACACACTTGCCACCAAAGACTTTGCTTCCAGTTCAGATGGGTTGGGAATGCTGTGTCTCTTCTTACTCATTTCCTTAGGAGTTCGTCTCTCCCCCTCCCCCCTTAATTTAAATTAAGACAAGAATATGCAGATGTGAGTACAACAAGCATTTAGGAGTATATATTTGTAGTCATTTCCTCATTGGGGCTGTTTTTATTCCAGTGACCTACGGGCTTTGGGGCAGGAGAAAGAGGCATCTTTCCATTTTTTAACTATCCAATCTCTTTAAGACAGGCATAGAAATTGTTTTTGACAAAGAAAAGGGGGAGTGTGGTTCAGGAAATCACACTGTCATGTTTGTTTGACATGACAAACTCTGTGCAAACTTAACCTGGAGAATACCAGGTGGTGCTCATAAGAAGGTGGATACGAAGGTAGATAACTGGAAATAAGACAATATATGTAATGTAGGAAGACAAAAAAAGCTAAAATAAAAGGAACAGAGCAAGAACAATTCAGGGTGTGAAAAAATGTACTTATTGGTATAAACACTTACATAGGTTTCATTTAAAAATTTTAATATAGCTCCCTAATGGGTTTAGGTACATCCTTGAGAAAGGAGGCTATAAAGTAGTAACATCTTTGCCCTCAAGCATTTGATTCCAGGCTTCCTATTCCAAAACAAGTGGGAAATAATTTCAATTACATCAAGAGAAAGGATGTAAAGCTGAAATCATACCATGATTTGTGGCTTGGCCTTACCATATTATTGCGTAATAGATGGCTGTGTGTGGACAGGCTTAAGATAATAGTTACTTAAAAAAAACCCCAGAACTATTTGGCAATGCTCCCAAACACCTTTTTTCAAGCAAGTAATCAAAAACTAGGAAAAAGGCTCCTTTCAAGTTGTAGGTCTATACCCAGGTCAAACAATCTTAGTTATTTATACTTTGATAGTTAACAAAGGCCAGTGGTAGTACATATGCATTAAAAAAAATTTTTTTTACACTTAAATTTCAATAAAAGCTACCAGCAAAATGAAAAGATAATTTGGTTAGAAACACTCCAAAGGAGTTTCATGACTCTGCATTAGCCCTGAAGTTCAAAGCCTCCTATACAAAGAGGCCAAAGTCTGAGTTTACAGCAACCTCTACTGGATATTCACAAGCTTCAAAATTCTAGTTTCTTATCCAGGCCTATCAGTTGTCCCTTCTGATTACAGAGGGAAGCTTGTGATCTCTCCAGTATGATCACTGAATCATAGATGAATCTTCCAGAAAAAGCACGAACCTCTGCCCAGAAAAATCCAGAACTTGTGGAGATAAGGGTACGGCAGGATTCCAAATGTATTACATTCAAATTACTGCTTATGGAAAGAAAAACCAAGGAGGTCAAAGAAAAGGCATGGACACCAGAAAAGGGCTAAGAGGTCTGGGAAAGATGACCAGGTTTCTACAAGACCAGGGATAATGGAAATAACATAGTCAGAGACAGACCTAGGTTCTACTTTTTAACTGACTTTTTAATTTACCAACTGTGGGACCAGGGGTCTCAGTTTCTTCATGTAAAGAAAGAAGCTGGACTAGATTAGCTCTAAAGGAGCCATCCAGCCCTAAAATTCTTTTCATTTTGCCACACAGCCTAGAATCAGTGTCCTGGCCAGTGTTTTCTATAGCCAGCTTCAGAGTCTCAAGGCTGTGGAAGAGTACTCCCTTCACTAGGACTGTTAGGTTTTTGTTTTTGGTGAGCCGTCAGCTGTTTTAATTTCTTTTCAGGGGTTACTCATTCTCCTATGTGTTCCAGATGAATTGATAAAAACACAATACGAAGCCAAGGGGATGGATGCAAAGGGACTGCGAATGGAAGGTGAATCAGGCCTTAAGGCAGACTGAGACCAGGGGAAGCTCAGAAACCAGCAGACAGGAGCCAGGGGGTCAAAGGCAGGGCAGCCAATAGATACAAGTGATCATCGAGTCCCAGAGGTCTGGAGGCTGGGAGATACTGAGTGAATCAGGCTGCAGACCAAGTGAAAGAGGCAAAAAAGGAGAATGCATTGGAATTTCTCATAAATCACTGGAAAAGAGGCAATGCAACCCTTCTATATGTTGTCTTCTCGAAACCTACTGTCAGATCAAGAAGTAATCACAGGGCCTATAGATCATCCACATTTGAGAAACATGTAATGTGTATGTAATGTGATCGCATGTAATGTGATCTTGCTGGAGTTAGGAAGAGAAGGTTAGAGTGAGTCTACCCCATGCTTTGACCCATGGGTGACCCCTAGAACATCCTGTCTTTCTGGCGGCCTAGACCGATGACAGTCTTCAGGGTCGGTGCTCAGGGAGAACCCTCTCCTAGGAGAGAAGAATTGGGGAAGGCAGGTAAGGCTAAGTCAAAGAAGTACAGTTGACCCTTGAACAACACAAGTTTGAACTGTGCGGCTCCACTTATAAGTGGATCTTTTTAAAGAAATACATACAATAGTACTACACAATCCACAGCTGGTTAAATCTGCAGATGCAGACCTGCTGATATGGAGGGCCTGGAGGGCCAGCTGTAAAGTTAGACATGAATTTTTGACCAAGGGGGTGAAGGGGGAGGGTGTACCCTTAACCCTCACTTTGTTCAAGGGTCAACTATAATTGTCTGGGACAGAACAGTAGATCTGAGTCCAGCAACATTAGCAAAGAGAAACTTCTTTTATCATCCTCTCCAGACTAGCTGGTCAAAAGGATCTCAGATAGGGACCCTAACCATATGTAGAAATTGTGGTCTATTGGGACACAATTTATTCAGATTTGCATACACTGTCCTCCCCACCAACCTGCAAGATCCAAAACAAAGGCTTAGTGGTGCAAAAAATTAATAAACAGAAACCTCAATTAAATAGAGTCAGGAGACCAGAAGGAGGAGCTCTCATGCCCTGTGATGACAGCAGAGCCCAACAGAAAAACAAAGACTCCTCTCTTCTCTCCTGGCAAGGACTCAGCCAATGAAAAGCCATGGACTTGATTTACCATAGCCTTACCTACTTCTTTCCCGCCTATAAAATTCTCCTTCCCTTGACGTGTGAGGACTTGCATACCATGGTTGTACACCTCAAATTTATATTCTCTGCTGATCCAAAATAAACCCATCTTTGCTGGAGAAATAACTGGCAGTCTCTTAGTTTCAGGTCAACAGCGGTGAGGGACAGGAAATGAAAAAAACTCAGAGAGGGAAAGAGCCCAAAGTTGTATACCAAGACAGCAAGGCAGCTCCTTTTTTGCCCTCCCTGCCAAACTAATGGAAATGTGAGAAAAGAAAGGTTTTGTCCTCTAAAAACAAATTAGTCATTTCTCTTTGGGCTTGTAATTGAACACACAAACCCACCCAAGCACCACCAAACGACTCCACAGGGCTGATTTTTACACTCCACAATAATCATAACATACTTGGAGCATATCATGTGAGGGTGATAATGTGAGCTGATTCCTGGAGCAACATTAGGAACATGGCAATCAGAGACTATCTTGTTTTCCAAACTCTGCTCCCAAAATGTAGAGTAAGTTTTTTTGGAAAGCAGCACTGTGCTTGTACTATACTCCAGGAGGCCACTAAAGCGCTCCAGAGTCACGAATTCACATGCCAACTACAGGAGGCAAACCTGCACTGAAATTATTATAGCCAAGTCTGGAATCTCATTGCCATGGGTTAGGCTCCCATGAGCTGAAAATGCAGTTAACTGCTGAATGGAAAACAGGAATCAAATGAATGAGCCTTACCTCAGATCCTGGGGACCTTGCTGAAATTATAAGGCAACTATTTTGAACTTAGGAAAAGAGATTAAGTTAGCCTGAGTGTGTGGATCATATTTCAAAATCTAACTAGAAAACCAGATTTTTCTCCCCTGTAATTAGATTTATGTATTGCAAAGAAACTAATCTTTTAGAGATACCTAGTTTGAGGTTTAGGTTTTTTTTTCTTTTCTTGTAAGACAGCATTTATAATTTCAACAAATGAGGGCTATCCACAAACACCTGAAAAATCAAAACTGCAATGCCCAGTGTACTTTAGTGCTGGTTTCTTCCCTTCCTGCTTACATTGGTCAGGCTTCAATTCCTTATCATGTATTTGGGGCTGATAAGGTCTCCTTAAATTGACTGGAGATACTGTTACGATTAGTTTTCACAGAAAGTATACGTGAAAGCCCTCTGGAAACATAAAGCAGTATAGTAATCATCACCATCATTATTACTACAATTAGAAACCTCTACCTTAAGCATGAACATATGACACCATAAGTTGGTAGAAAGATAAACACAGTGGCAGAGGGAGGTCATCTTGGTTTATCTGAAAACTTTAATTCTAGCCTATAGGCAATCTGTTTTTTTTGATCTGCAAAAATTTCAAGAAGTGGTTTAGCGATTTTGAATTTTAAAAGCATGGGGAGAATTCTTAAAATAGATTATAAGCATAGCATTTAAACCGCAGATGTGATTACTAAACACCTGAAAATTTCTAATATCTTGGGGAAAAAAAATTCAAAGCCAATTATACTCAGGGTGGTGTAAAAAAAGGATAGTGAACTTTAAGTCATCCACTTTAACAGAAGCCAGGAGCGGCTAACAGCTCTGAAGCCTCAGTTGAGTCAATATTTCATTTATAGACATCAGCTACAAACAACTCCTGTCTAACCTTTGCCCAGGATAGCCTACACATGCTAACTGTCCTGATTATGGTTTCATTTTTCTGTCCTTATATATTTATAATATCCAAGGTAAAGTTTTAATAAGCAATGATACGGACATAGGTGAGAAAGAGGATGGAGTAAAGGGCCTAGATAATTTACAAAGCACGTAGTCACCACCTGAACAAGTAAATGTAGGGGATGTTATAAAAATAAATAACAAAAAAAGTCACTTTAAGTTACTGGTTAACTTCCAACCCTCAAATTGATTCCTTTTTTTCTGGCCATGTAAAATGAATTTGCATCTACACTAAAGGACATGCAATTTTCAGTGCATGTTCTCCACAGTTTTGTTCCATATACATTAATAGTAAATATAATTAAACATCAACAATAATAAATATTTCCAACTAAACCCTTTGGACTGCCTAGAAGACTCAAAATTGATTTGCTTTTCTGACCTCCAAAGGGCAGAAAATTAGGGCTTCAGAATATGGTATTTTTGGTATCACACCACCCACTCAAGATATCACAGTAATAAAATCATCAGGTGTTAGAAGGGAAATGAAATGTATAGATCATGTATTACTATGCCTTCTCATTCACTCCACCCCTAAACACACATATCTTACAACAGAGTACAAATGTGGACAGTGAATCCTAGTAAGGTTAAATGGTCTGTCCTACTGAAAACTGCTAATTAGTGGCAGATCTGAGACTAGCACCCAGGTCCCCTAATTCCTACTTACTTCGCTCTTTATACCACCCTGGCACATGCTATGATACCTCCTTTTATATGAAGTAGGGTTTTCATTGTTTAAAACCAAAATATTTAGAATAGTATCATTTTAAGAAAAGAGTAACATTGTCTTAAATGCCTCTTTTAGATTCCTCTGATAGTTCATCAGTGCCTTACGTTTATTTTTAAAATACACAAGTGTGAATGTATGTCAATTTGGGGATGTTAGGATTTAATGCTGAGAGCAGCACAACAATTCATATTTTGTTTTGCCAGCAAAGTGCAGAAATGATACTCCACAGAGGTTGTAAATGTGAAGTAACAAGCCAGAAAAGAGATGTACTGCTGGCATTTTCTATAAAAGCAAAATGACACAAAAGCAGACATGCAGCTCATGTGAACTGTGCCTACCAAACAACAGAAGTTCAGGTTTATAATGAACTCAAATTTGAATATTTTTCACAAATATCTTTAAAACATGAGTATTTTTTTTTATAAATGACTTAGGCCACATGTGCATTTTAATTTTTTTCTCCTTTTAACAAAGAAATGAGGGTACATTTGGAAATCAAGAGAATGGACTTGTTCATCAAGTTCCCCATAAGTAAATCAAAGGGGTAATAAATCAAACGATGATCACTACGGTCCCTTCTAGTTTTCAGATGAAGTGACTCCTCATTAAGCACTACAAAAATGTTCAGCTCTTCTAAAATATCTAAATGGAAAAGAGAGCATCAGTGGGAAGAATGGAAGGATGGCTCCTTACCACCACGAAATCAACATTCACCTAAGGGTTCAATATTTAAGAAGAATTAAAGTCACAAATAAATACGACTGTGGGAAATTTTGAAATAAAATCTGTACCTATAACATCATACCAGCCAATATGGGACTTTTCTTTGGCTACAGTAAGCCTCGGGGACATTCCATTTGATCACAGTTAGAGGAAGTGGGAGGTGGGCTAGGAAGGAAGTTCAGGTCAGGAACCATGTCTGCAGGGCACTCACGTCCAGCAAACCAGGAGAGCCCCATGCTGCCCTGACTCCCCATGAGCACCCGCCTGCAACGTGAGCCGCAATACTGAATAGTTTTCAGTTATGAAAACCTCTAATTTCTGGTTATTGTGGTTTAAAGCTTACAAATCCCCCTTTCACAAATTAAACTCCAAAGGACACACAGCCTGACCCTTAGTAGGATCAAAAATCTATCAGTTTTGATTTGAAAATTAAAAATAACCCAATTATGAACACTCAGGTCTAATGCCGTTGGTTAAACCTATATAAATTATGCCAGTTTAAACCTACAAAACTTATGCCATTTCCAGCACAGACTACCTGAAATGATACAATGAATGTTGCTTCTTTTACCTTCTGTAGGGTGAATGGCATCCAAGAAGAGTTGCTTGTTTGACCATTTATCCCCACTTCCTAAAAAAACAACAACAGAAAAGGAAAGTGAAACTCTACCCCTAGTATAGACATATACACTATAAAAATAAGACAATACACAAAACCACTTCAATAAAAAGCATTATCACACAAATGAAGCAGAATTTTACTTCAACTACTTAAGTCTCAAAACTGCATTTGCCAGCTAAAATAATTAGGCCATATAGGAAATGCATTAAAAGTAAACAAATTTGCCTTTTTAAAAATATGTTGTTGGATAATTTCTATGACTTTAATCAAGATAACCTGAAGATTGGTTAAAAGGTAAGGATAAAAGCTGACATTTTACCTAAGAGTGATCTCTCTCCACTGGAAGCAGAGAATAAATATTAACATACAAAACAAAACTAAGAGGCTAAAGTGGAGGTGAAAATAAAACCCAAATTAAGCAAAAGGTTACACACAGGAACACAGAGGCACGTATGTCTACACATGGAAGACAGCTGCATTTAAAGCCTCATTCCAGAAACACGAAAGGCTCCACATCTGGCCATGCAAGTAGGATGCAAATGGGCATCAGGCTCATGGCAGTCACGACACTAACATGCAGGAGATGCTAGAGAAAAAGCCTGACTTCCAGGACACGTGGCTATACTGAACCAGATGGGATTTATCTTCTGTGTGAAAGAAGGATAGGAGTCTGACCTGTGAGAAGAGACAAATCTTCAGATGAGCCCTGAAGAGGTTCAAGGGCCTATCCAGATCGTAACAACGAGACAGATGCTCAGAGTAAAGGGAGGGTTGAGTGCGTATATTTCTAGCGCCCTCTGGAAATAACAGTTATGTGACTGAAGGAGGTGGGAAGAGTCTGACAAAGTATATAAATAGAAAAAAAGAAGATAGATAGGTTACGATGTAGGAGTGGAATCCTCCTGGACAAGAATCCTCAAGTGTCAGAGAAAGTATAGCAACTGTGGGACTTTCATACGTATACAAAACTGGTAAGATTTCAGGAGGCAGGAAAACGTGGTCCTGCTATGAAGGCTGCCAAACATGAAAAAAACAAGAATAGTCAAAGAAAATAAGTGGAGAAGAGCTCAAGAAGACTAAATTAGAAAATGCACCAAATACAAATAAAAAGAAGCAATTTCAGGATTCATATGGAACTCTGAAAATAGAGACAAACATGGGATTTCAGTAGGAATCCAAGTGAAGAAGATCTCTCTTTGCAATTAGCTGCAGAATCTAGAAACAATGAATGTGCCTGCGTCAGGAGCGGATGACATTGAAGCAAGCAAAGGGGAGGTAGAGGCAAAGGCGGTGCAGTGAAGCATCATTCAAAGATGAATTCACAATGGACGTGGCCAAGAAATCTTAATGGAGGATGGAAGGCACCAATACCTTTTTCCGGAACATTAGGCTTCTCCTTTTTGTGCTTATATTTGCTGACAATTTTGTGGAATAAGTTCTTTTTCTGAGACTGGAAAGGACCTACAGACAATATTAATATAAATATATTTAAAATTCACAATGTTTCATAAAAAAATACTGTGTTTCTAAACAATTACACCCTCCCCCAGCTTGTGGAATAAGCAAACTGATTCACAAGAAATGTCATCTTGCATCTTTTCTCATCTAACTCGTGCTTAGCGTCCTTCCCTAGACTTACTGAAAAACCAGTGAGATTTTCCTTAGAAATATATTGGACAGAAGTCTCCATTAGGGCTGGGACTCCCTCAGCAGAAACTGCAGATTTAGTGACTAGAGACAGACCACAACCAGTAACAGCAGAGTAGATGCAGTCTGTAATAAAGAAAAGGTTTTACTTTAGATTCCTAAATACCATGAAGGAAAGGATGGCACTGGCATTTCATCTCTCCTAAGAAACTGATTTTCACAAGGACAGCAGTTTGAGGACAACTTTTGGGTTGGCCCGACAGCTTTCTAGCCTATTCTGAGGATATTCTAGGAGGAAAAAAAGTGATTTAAAAATAGAAAAATATTTGCCAAAACTTTTTTTTGGAGGGTGGCGGGGGTAGGGGAGTGGGGAGAAGTCTCAGACTGTATCTTAGTTTTTTCACATAAAGAAAAGAGAATTGGGATTTTTCAGTCACCCATCAGAAAGGCCAGTAACAGCACTGACCTCCAAAAAGCAGGTTGCTTTCTACACTTGACTGATATTCCTATGTGAAACTGACATTTTCCATAACTTCTGTTTCCTCGTGTGTAAATGGGGATAATAATAGTGCCCAAGTCACAGGGCTGAAGGGAGAATTAAAAAATTAGAAGCTCTAGGGCTTCCCTGGTGGCACAGTGGTTGAGAGTCCGCCTGCCGACGCAGGGGACACGGGTTCGTGCCCTGGTCCGGGAGGATCCCACATGCCGCGGAGCGGCTGGGCCCGTGAGCCATGGCCGCTGAGTCTGCGCGTCCGGAGCCTGTGCTCCGCAATGGGAGAGGCCACAACAGTGAGAGGCACTTGTACCGCAAAAAAAAAAAAAAAAAAAAAAAAAAAAAATTAGAAGCTCTGTAAGCTGCTCCTGCTGCCAGTGTCTGCATCCACATGCCCTGACTTCCTGCCAGAGGTAAACTATCTGTGCTCCTATCTAAAGTATACAATAAAATGGTTTTTATATTCACAAATATTTGCAGCCACCATCAATTTTAGAACATTTTTACCACCTCAAAAATAAATCCCATATTCTTTAGCTATCACCCCTCCCGACATCTGTATTCTCCCTATCCCAGACTGCCCTGGCTAGAACCTCCACTATAATGTTGGATAGAAATGGTGAGAGCGAACGTCCTTGTCTTTATTCCCTATCTTAGGGGGAAAGCAACAAATCTTTCACCATTAAGCATAATGCTAGTTGTGAGGTTTCTTTTTTTTTTTTTGGTGTCTTTTATCAGGTTTAATAAGTTCCCTTTTATTTCTGAGTTTGTTGGATGTGAATCATGAAAAGGTGTTGAATTTTGTCAAATGCTTTTTCTACATTTTCTACGTCTATTGAGATGATCCTGTGGATTTTTCTTTGTTGTTGTTTTACCTATAATTTTTGTTGTTTTACCTATAATTTTATAGGTAATTTTACCTATAATTTTACCTATAATTTTTGTTGTTTTACCTATAATTTTTCTTTGTTGTTGTTTTACTGATATGGTAAATTACATCAACTGATTTTTGGATGTTAAACCAACCCTGCATTCCTGGGGTAAAATACCAGTTGGTCACGGTATATAATTCTTCTTATATCAATTCACTTTGTTAGTATTTTGTTAAGGATTTCTGTGTCCATATCTGTTAGAGATAGTGGTCTGCAATTTTTCTTTTTGTGATGTGTTTGTCTAGTTTTGACATTAGTATAAGACTGGTCTCATAGAATGATTTGGGAAGTGTTCCCTCCTCTTCCAATGTTATGGACAAGCTTATGAAAAACTGGTATTAATTCTTTAAGTGTTTGGAAGAATTCAGTGGTGAAGCCATCTGAGTCTGGTACTTTTTCGATTACTAAATTCAATCTTTACACTAGCTATAGGTCTATTCAGATTGTCTACTTCTTCTTAAGTCAGTTTAGGTAGTTTGTGTCTTTCTAGTAATTGTCTGTTTCATGTAGGTTATCTAATTTACCGGCATATAACTGTTCATAGTATTCCTTTATAATCCTTTCCACTTTTGTAAGGTTGGTAGTAATGGTCCCTATTTCATTTCTGATTCTAATGATTTGAGTCTTCTTTTTTCCTTGGTCAGTCTAGCTAAACATTTATCAAATTTGTTGTTCTTTTCAAAGAATTAGCTTTTGGTTTTAGTGATTTTCTCTATTGTTTTCCTATTCTTTAATTAATTTCATTTCATTAATCTCCTCTCTAATCTTTATTATTTCTTTTCTTCTACTTCCTTTAGGTTTAGTTTGTTCTTCTAACAGTGTCTCAAGACAGGTTATGTTATTGATTTGAGATCTTTCTTCTTCCTTAATATATGCATTTACACCTATAAATTTCCCTCTAAGCAATGCTCTGGCTGTATCCTACAAATTTTAGTATGCTGTGTTTTCATTTTACTCATCTCAAAGTATTTTCATATTTCCCTATTGATTTCTTCTTTGACTTATTGGTTATTTAGAGTGTGTTGCTTAATTTCCACATATTTTTGAGTTTTCTAAATTTTTTCCTGCTGTTCATTTTTAATTTCATTCCGCTGTGGTCAGAAAACATAATTTGAATTATTTCAATCCTTTTAAATTTACTGGTTTGTTAAATGTCCCAGCATACTGTGTATTCTGGAGACTGTTCCATGTCCACCTGAGAAAAATGTATATGATGCTGTTGTTGGGTGGAGCATTCTATATATATCTGTTAGGTCTAGCTGTTGTATAGTGTTCAAGTTTTCTCCTTCTTTGTTGATATTTGGCCTTCTTGTTCTATCAAAACTATTCTTTTTTCCATATCATTGCTCACCTTCTGATACATTATATACTTTTCTTATTGTTTAGGCTTGTTTATTCCTGGTAGTCCCACTAAAATGTAACCTCCCTGGCAGCAGGGTTCTTTGTTTTCATTCACAGATATATTCTACATGCCTAGAGCAGTGCTTAACACATGACTGATTCTCAACAATACTGTTGCATGCACAAATAAATAAAGCTCTTAAAACACTGATGGCATCAATAAAGAGCTCAAGAAATGACAGTT
The DNA here is from genome assembly GCF_937001465.1 of Orcinus orca. Classification (NCBI taxonomy): domain Eukaryota; kingdom Metazoa; phylum Chordata; class Mammalia; order Artiodactyla; family Delphinidae; genus Orcinus; species Orcinus orca. Next base: position 94,722,809 of record NC_064563.1, read on the forward strand.
TTTGCTATGATTACTGATAACATAAAGGTGTACAAGTGTTTTTTGATGACTACACCAAGTCATCCTAAATAACCAATAGCAAATACTTCTGAATTGGGTGGTGGTGATCTGAAATGGAAACAGAAAACACTTCTTATTTGTTTTTTGGGGGAGGTGGGGGGGGGAGTGAGCAAAAAGGGAAAGAAAATAAATTTAACAAATACAAAGAAAATATATCATGTATACAATCTACACTAATATTATACGTATTCCCTATAGTCCATTTGCAATTACTCATATGTATTTTATACAATCTAGGAAACTGCAGGCCAGTGCACATGAATGACAGACACATGGGTAATCACAGAAAACAGAAGAAGAAGAAAGCATAAAAACAATTCTGAGACTTCTCAGGACCATAAGGATTCTAGTGATTTACCCACAGGAAAATAATTTAATAATAATAAGCTATTGCCTCACAGGGAGAATGATTTCTGTGTTCATCACTGTGTATGAGGACAATGGGATAAGGAAATGGTTCACAGAAGCAAACTGATTTGATGTATGGAATGGGTTAAGAAAGAAGAATAGAATACATATTTTCAGACCAAACCATACTCAGACAAATCTAAAAAGTATAATTTAAGGACAAAACTAAATATAGAGCTTGCCAATTTTAACATAAAAAAAGAACATCCAGGGTGGTTTAGTACATAGAAGAGCTCCTGTAAACTTATATTTTTAAACCTCCTTGCTGCTAGCCATCCCCAAACTATAACTATAAAACAAATCTAAGCAAATGACAAGTTCAGATAAAAAAGAAAGTGACAAACTTGAAGGAGTAATAGATAAGATATGATGGTATTCACTGAAAAGCAGTAGTTTTAGAGTCAAGAAGTGAACAATTTGATTCCTGCCTACCAGGAATTTTTCCATAGTTAATTATTCTATTAACATAGAAATATGTCCATGGAGGGAAAAGGTAGGAAGTCAAAAGCAGAGAAAAGAGTTTTAGAAGGAATCATTCAGAAAGCAAAGAACTGGCAACTGTCTTTCACTAAAACACCATCTCATGTTTCCATGCCATCTCATCTCATCTTCCTACCAAATTTCTTTAAAGACTGTATCAGCTTCCACTTCCTTATGACAAAATCACCTGTTGCTGGCATATAAACTAGCTTAGGACTCCACGTACATTTTGGGGCTGGATGACCTGTGTTTTGAAGGTATCAAACTCTTTGGCACCCCAACTTCACAGCTGGGTAGAAAATAGCAGAGACAAATCACAATCTGAGCGGGTAAGAAGGGTGCCATAGAGACATTAACAATAACTTTTCCAAAACATTAATGTTGTTCATGGTTTGCTGAAAAATGGACATGTTTTGGCTGAGAAGTGTAGTGACATAGGAGCCATTTCAGTATTAGCATGGTATGAAAACTTTTCAAGGTCAGCAAGTAAGGTGAATTAAGTGAACCTTGCTCTGGAGAACTATTACAGGAAACAAGTGTTCGGCATAACTAGAATGGTGGTGGCTTAATGTACAGTTTCTATAGTTTCATGTTTTTAAGCTATAAAAAGGGAAGAAGGTTTATTCTAAGACTAGGCTGTCATTTCTGTAATGAACACATAAGTGATGAATGACCAGTGAAACAACAAATTCCTTTGCAATAATTTATAGCAGAGCTTCCCTGGTGGCCTAGTGGTTAAGAATCTGCCTGCCAATGCAGAGGACATGGGTTCGAGCTCTGATTCGGGAAGATTCCACATGCCGGGGAGCAACTAAGTCCGTGCGCCACAACTACTGAGCCTGTGCTCGAGAGCCCATGCTCTGCAGCAAGAGAAGCCACCGCAATGAGAAGCCCGTGCACCGCAATGAAGAGTAGCTCTTGTTCACTGCAACTAGAGAAAGCCCATGCGCAGCAACAAAGACCCAACCCAGTCAAAAATAAATAAATAAAATAAATAAATTTATTAAAAAAATAATTTATACCGAAGTGCTCCCAGCTGCTTGGCATATGCATCTGTGGACTGGAGTAAGTTCAAGTAAACCAGCCACAATCAAGTTAGGATTCACTGAGGGGAAGGGGCCACCTTAGTGCGCTAGACATACATGCCTTGTTTAAAAAAAAAACTCAGGATTATACTAGGTATACCTTTTATACATGCAAATGTGCTGTCACCATGTTCAAGAAAATGTCTGGTGGCAGTGAAGACTCTCAGTTACATGGCGAAAAACAGAGTTCTGCCCAACCTGGAAGCTATCACTTCCTGATAGGAAAGGATGGCCTGGCTTTCATCACATTTCAGCTCTTGAGCACAGAAAGTATCTTCAGGTTGGCTCAAACCCAAACAGGGGTTCCTGTCCTCAGTCTTTTATTTTGTAAATCTGCTTCTTTTATTCCACTGTGATTTTTAAAAATCTCAAATCCTTAACCATTTGAAATTTCAATCTTGCAGTGTAAGTGTGAATTGGAAAAAAAAATGAGAAAGACCAACAGTATGTTTGTTAATGGGCAAAAAACAATGTGAAAAGATAAAGAAATAAGGGAGGAGAAATTAAGTCAAGGGTCAAGCTCAGGCATAATTTAAACACTCTAAATTGAACTCAATTAACTTTTTCTCCATGACCCTACTTTGCTTGAAAATTACTATTTTACAGAGCAGTCCGACTTCTGCAACTTTTGTAAAAAGTGCTTCATACATTAAGAGTAAATACACACTTAAAATAATGTGTCAAAACAAACCTCTTAAGAAGTTACAATTAAATTTAGATTTATAATTCAAAGCTTTCATTTGAATATATATAAGTAATTGTGGGAGAGAAACCAGAAAACACTATAGGAATGGGCTGCTTCAGCTGACCTGCATTGTGAGTTAGATGGATTCTAATTTCCTGGATAATTTGTTCTTAGAAGCAAAGGGAAATTCTATTCCTAAATCATCTATATACTAAGCCTACTATAATGTAGTCTGAGTCTCCTTGGAGGAAGGTGATAATTATTTTCATCCCTTTTTATTGTAAAGTTTCTGACAAGACCTATTACATAGACATAAGGGACAGGGCAGAGATGGTGGAGGGGACGATGGAAAAGGGGAAGACTACTTAGAAATACAGATATAAATAAGAAGACCAGTGGAAAAACAGAATTGTTAAGCCCAAGCAGGTGCTATGATTTTGAGATATGTAACTATATAAATCATTTTCCTCTAGAAATTACATTTCATAAAAATTCTATACATATAACCTGGAGGAGCTAAAAAAGTACCTAGTATAAGGCAGGGAAAAATTGTAATAAGTGTTGAATAACAAATATAGGAGAAAATAAAATACAGACAAATGGCAAACTGTGGGAGAAAAAATGGGGTTTCCTATGAATACTCGCTCCTTTACTAAAGAACTAATGATCTCACTCACAATGTTTGCTTTGAACGATTCATTATGTAAAGATGCAAAGGGTCTAGACTCCAAGAAAACAATCTCCTCTATCCTCTAAAGATCAGGCAATTACAGCACAGCTAGTATGATAATTTCATTAATAACTTGTAGGATAGTACACTGGCGCTGCTAATGCCAAATTACAATCAGCCACAAATACTATTTCTTTAGTTTGCTAAATAGAGAATATATTATTTAATTTCTGCTTTATTTTAATCACATTTTGCTCCACAAGTCGGAATGCAGAGCAAAATCTAAAGCCTTGACAGACCTCCTACCTATGTAATTATTGATATCCTGTATAAGAACCAGGGACTTTGTGGCTTGAGAGGCATAATGGAAGAGTTAAGGTGATACTGTATAAAGTATAATCCAAAACTCCAAAAAGCTATTTCATAGCAAAAGAAATACTGTTAATCTCAGCTGGGAGAGGAAAAACATATAACAGACAACCAAGACCCAAGAGCAGGTCTAGTGAAAATACATTCTAACTTCAGGGTTTTATGGCTTTACAAAGATAAATCTACTGTTACTATCCCTGAAGGATAATTTGGCCAACTTCAGAGCTCTAAAATGAATGTCTCCAACTGCAAGGAGTGGAGGAAGAGAATACATCCTGTACAGCAATCAGTTAAGTTCCATTTTATTAGCCTGTCAGGTATTTATCAGCAACTTTAAATCCAAGAATTATGGGGCTGATGATACCTGGCATCTTTGGGCTCATGGACTACTTTACCTATTCCTAAATATCTCTAGGGCACAAGGACTGTCATTTCATTTGGCAATCTATTACAGTGCTCAGCTACCTACCTGTCAACAAGCTGCTTTATTTCTTTCCTATGTATCTTGGGAGATCTCAGAACAACCCTAATTTATTTTCCCAGATGAGCAGACTTGGTGATGCAACGTTTCTTTTTTAGTTCTTTATTCACTAGACTTGTTTTTATTAACCACAGCGGAAAGCCAAGCTAAATCTAAAATCACTTTTACATTCTTCCCTGCTTTTAATCATGAAGGGAGAATATTTTTCAACCTTTCAGATTCATCCTGAGATACAGGTCTCCTCAGTTGTTTCAATTCCAGTGTACAATGGGGGTTTTAGGTCTTGAGGGAAAAAGGTTTACGTTTCTTCAGACATAATTTTTCCCTAGATATATATACCTTATATACTTCCCCAAATCTATGAAATTATATATTCTCATTAACATTTATCTTTGATCATTATCCATGATTGCTAGATTTGGGCAAGATTTATGTAAAGATATATGTCATCATCTATCCATCTATCCAACTAAAAAACACACACACAAAAGAATTAATCTGATTTGCCATAAAGCAAGCAACAGGTAGCCTCTTTTACAGGGTAATTATGAGAAATCTACCAAATCCTGCTCAGAATTCGATCCTGGAAATAACAAAACCTTGGCCACACTAGTTCTTCATCTCTCCATTCACTACCCTTATAGGAGAGCTACCAAAAGAAGTCTTTCACATCTGTATGGAAAACTAGAGGTATATTTGCCCATCAACCTTTAGACCTAAAGTAAAATCAGAAGACGAGTTTCTCACTGGGAGCAATACTGTCATTTAGGGTAGGACAATTCTTCATTGTACTTGAATGTCCTGGGTGGGTTTGGATGTTTAGAACCCCAGCCCCTGCACCACAAATGTAATGGTGGTCCCAGGTGTTGAGACCACTGAAAAGGCACCCCCCACTCTTTAAAACCCCTCTAAGGCGCTTCCCTGGTGGCGCAGTGGTTGAGAGTCCGCCTGCCGATGCAGGGGACACGGGTTCGTGCCCTGGTCCGGGAAGATCCCACATGCCGCGGAGCAGCTGGGCCCGTGAGCCATGGCCGCTGAGCCTGCGCGTCCGGAGCCTGTGCTCCGCAATGGGAGAGGCCGCAACAGTGAGAGGCCCGCGTACTGCAAAAATAAATAAATAAATAAAACCCCTCTAGGAACTACAGTGTTGCCCCTAATGAGTGCTGAGATCCACCCAAGTCACACTGATAATTTAAAAAGCTTCCTTGATATACACAGAGGAGAATCTGATAATCTTGAAAACACAGCATTTTTCTAAATTTAACGAAACCAATAAAAATTATATTGCCGGAGTATTACAGGGAGTTTTATTTTCATTTGATTCACACTGCCAGTAAAGAATAGAGTCTCCCTATTAGGTGAATGGAAGGATTTCACTACCCCAGAGTCCAACCTGTTGCAGACAGACAGGGAACAGAAGAATTAGGCTCAGCCAGCAGTTTCTGCTCAAGAGAAGCTCAACATTCCCAATCTGAATTCTGGAGAGCAGGAGGTCGAAGACCATGTATAACACTTTCAAAAGAGCTACACACTTATGGGCAAATGTATAGGCTGAGATGCCAAAGGACAAAGGCTGAAGAGACTTAGGAAGGAAAGAAGAGAGAGAGAAGTAAGGCAGGAACCAAGATAATCTTGGAAAGCAACCTGAAATTCCAACTCGCTGCTTCAACTGTAAACCCAGTTACATTATCTAAAGGGAGCTGCAGACGCTAAGAAGAGGCTTCAGTTAGATTCTGACCACACTGCAGGAAAGTACAGCACACATCTAACCTTTGCTGGTTTTAGTCGGTTCTGAGGACATATTTCCAGTCTTCTTCTTTTTTCTTGGGACAGGTACACATTTCCGGTCAAATGTAACAGGACTATACTGAGGGAGGCTGTTGAATTTCTTTTCAAATTCTTCATCCAGCTTTGCTGAGCTAATAAAAGAGGGGAGGGGATAGAATCAATCAGCACATGATGTAAATATTTAAACAGAAAATGATCTAAGATATATTTAAAGATATTCCATTTGAAAATGGGGTCCCTAAGAATTAGGGCATTATTAATAAATTCTGTGCAAGGACAAAAAACATCTTTTCAGAAATGCTTGAGATTTACCAACATAATTTTCTTCATAAACTCATACAACAGGTTATTACCTTAGAAAAGTAGAAACATATAAAAATAGCAGAATATTTTTTAAAGTGGAGAATTTGCTGTTCTTTCCATTGGCGTGGGAATTTTTCATTAAGTTCAATACAAAGCATATTCCATCCAGACAAGTTTCTCATTCTAAAGATTCTCGTGTGTGTGTTTGTGTGTGTGTGTGTATGCAAGCTTACTGACAGTATGGTATATTGGTAATTTTGTAAGCTTAATTTAAAAAAATTATTGACTAGTACATGATTAAAATATACACACACAAAGAAAATGCAAACAAATATTCTGAATATTAGAAAAAAATTCTGGGCAGTTGACCAGGATGAGGACAAGACACTCAATGAAAAAAGTAAAGCCAATTTTCAAAGAACACAACTGGCAGAGAGGCAACATTGCCTTAACGCAAACCACAAATGACTTCATAAATGCCACCAGCAAGCCACCAGCAAAGTTGGGAAATCCTTGGGTTGCTTTTGACTGTCTCTAAGTCCCCCTCACAGCAATGGCAGTATGCCTGCTGGATCCTAGGCTAGCTGCTGGCTTTCATTTATAGTGAGACTTATTAGCTAAGATGCAACCCAAACAGATGGGAGAAGCTGCAGAACTGCTGTGCTTGGTAGATGGAAAATGGAAAGCGTACTGAGAAGAGAGCAGCTTTGAGTACCAACTTACAAGAAGTTAACGTGTTAGGCTGCTACCTGAGGGATGTCCTTGAGGTGTGTCCACTTAAGACTATTCTTAGTTTTGGAGAAATGTACAGGAATTGGGAGCAGAGATAAGACAGTCAGATGACCATCAGAATGGCCAACTGAAAAAGGCCACTACTAAGTTCTAACAAAGCAGTGAAGGGTGGTGGGTGGGAGTGATGTTCCTCCCTTAATCAAACTGTCTTTTCTCATTTCAGTTAATAAATATTTATACTAATGGAAAATCAGATACTATCTGATACTAATCAGATGCGGTCAGAAAGCTATCTATAAGTCGTAAATTTTTCAGATACTCTGGATAACCAAAAGAAAAATACGAAAATGCAAGCTGTAACTCCTTAGGTCCTTTCTTTTTTCAACTAGAATAATTACCTATGTTTTTCGTGGAGAAGTCTATTAAAAGTAGAACTGCCAATACTGAGTGAATTTTCTTTGGCTATAGTTAACTAAACAGGGAGCACACTTTCTGCAATAAAAAGGTTTAAAATGCTCATTTAGAAATCTCAGAGAAGACTGACAGGATCTGGCATTTTTCACTGCTCATGAACTATGTTGGCATGTTCCAAACAAAGCAAACCCAGATAGTCTGATTCTGATAGGCCAATTTGTATAGAAGGGAGAAGAGGAAAGATCAGAGTTTTATCACCGATTTAGCCTGCAGAAAACCACACTCCCAGTTAAATACATGTGGCTTCCTTAGAAATGATTAAAACAAAAAAAAATACCCCACATCCCAATCTCTTTTCAGGAACAGATTTTCAAAAGATTGTTTCACTTTTCTTCTTCCTCAAAGAAGACTGGTAAAAATCTCTCTCTCATAGCTTCAGCAGTTTTGAATGGAAGCACCAGAGAACTTTCTGCTGGGGAGCCTTCATGCCTGCTTAATTCCCCTGGCCTTCATATTGTTTGCAACAAGACCTGCTTCCTTCTCAGTTTGCGGACCCACAGGGCACTGGTAGTTCCAGGAGATATAGAGCACTGGTCCTGATGCTCAATTGTCACTTTTTAAGAAAATCATGCAAATACTTTTGTATTTGACAATGACAAATGTGAGGATTTTCATGTCATTCTTTAAGCATAATGTCAGCAAAACTAATTTGAACTACTTTGGACTTTTAAAAACGTTAGAAACAAAATATATAAAATTATAAATATATCATCTTGATATATATAATATTGAGGAATCATCATCACAAGAAATAATTTCCACCCTCCCACTGTATGATGAGGGCCTTAAGATTAACCAGACCTTAAAGCACTGTAACGTCCAGTTGAAAAAGTACACTATCCCACAAAAAGAAATGCAAATATTTATGGATAAACCAAGTATAATACTCCCAAATGCATAAAATTTGCATGCCTCTAACATACTTATGAAAAAATATGGAAAATATATTAAAATGTACTTATTTCTAGTCAATGTATTCTTTTCAAATTGGGCTAATGAGAAATCTCAAAGAAATTTTAAAGCAGTACAACTGAATATACAGATGATTTCTTCACCAATATAAAGTACTGAATCTCCTAACAAAATGCTTTCTGTTAAGATTGGTATTAGGAGTCTGTTTTATATAATAAAAAAGGAAATAATTCTTTTTTTTTTTTTTAGCGTTTTATTGATTAATTTATTTTTGCTGTGTTGGGTCTTCGTTTCTGTGCAAGGGCTATCTCTTGTTGTGGCAAGCGGGGGCCACTCTTCATCGCGGTGCGCGGGCCTCTCACTATCATGGCTTCTCTTGTTGCAGAGCACAGGCTCCAGAAGCGCAGGCTCAGTAGTTGTGGCTCACGGGCCTAGCTGCTCCGCGGCATGTGGGATCCTCCCAGACCAGGGCTCGAACCCATGTCCCCTGCATTAGCAGGGAGATTCTCAACCACTGCGCCACCAGGGAAGCCCTTTTTTTAATTTTTTTTTAATTTTTATTTATTTTTGTGGTACGCGGGCCTCTCACTGTTGTGGCCTCTCCCGTTGCGGAGCACAGGCTCCGGACGTGCAGGGTCAGTGGCCATGGCTCACGGGCCCAGCCGCTCCGCAGCATGTGGGATCTTCCCAAACCGGGGCACGAACCTGTGTCCCCTGCATTGGCAGGTGGACTTTCAACCACTGCGCCACCAGGGAAGCCCATAAAAAATGAAATAATTCTTAATGATTTTACCTTGATGTATGCTCTTTCTTGATACTGCATTTTAATACATAATTAATTGCTGAATATTCTCTGTATCAAGAGAATACTTAATCTAATATTTTAATCTCAGAGCATTAGAACATAGCTTACACAAAACAAAGTCAGAGGTAGAAACATAATTTTATCTACATTTTCAGCTGTCATTATTTTATAAACATGTACATAACCTTCAGAAATATTAAATGAAGTACATACAGTATGTAAAATGAGCAAAGTATAAACATACTTATATAATATCCATCATAAATTTCAGATGAGAAATGCATCCTGGAGATGTATTGTAAATGTAAAAACATATATAATGTAACGCCACTAATACAAGATGGACCTCCATTCAAACTCAGGCCTAAGTCTAAAATCTACACATTTTGTACTATACTTAAAACATGAATGACACTATCACTCACACAACCATGCTAACAGCAGGAATCATGCGATACACTTGATTTGTGTTCCTTCATGTGCTTACTAAGACGGCAGGAGGTGCTGACTGGATACTCCAAGAACAAGCAGTTAGTGATCTGTTTACCTTGAAAATACCACCACATTTGGGGTCTGTGCTGTGTGTCTGACTGGGCTCACAGACACTTACCCAAGGAGAGAGTCTTCCTTTGGCTTTGTCTTCTTGAACTTCTTGCTTCCACTGGTCCCACTCTGGTTAAATGTCCAGCTTTCTTCATTCCAACACCCTTCGTGATCAGAGGAGTTTCCTTTTCCTGAGCTTCGTTTCCCTAAGGAAATTCAAAAGAAAGAGTGTGCTTGGTATATTGGGATGGAAGGGAAATCATCTTAGTTGCTTCACAAGTGATCTCTTGACCCCTTAGGTATCATTTGCATGATGCCATTTGTAACTATTTCAGATTCCTCAGAGTGATTCCTGATGGACCACCTTTAATAACAGAACATGCAAAAAAGTAACTTACAGACTCTGAGATCCACAATCTCATCATAACAGGTGCTACATGACTCATGAGACAGACTAACTATCAATACTACTAATTTTTCCATTAGGTAATCAGCCTGAGGTGTGGGAGCCCTTTTCTGGTATGCACTATTAATTCTAATTTCCCCAAGACTTACTGGAATGACATCCCTGGAGAACTATGTACTCTCAAGGATCTTCATTCAGGACTTGTTAGACCTATTTTCACACATCTCTATAGTTGGAATTTAGCTTGGCAACAGGTAGTCCCCTAGCCAGATACTATATTTTAAAATAGATGAATTTATATGAAACACTCTATGGAATAAAGGTATATATATTAACTGGTTTCTGGATACTGTTATGTTTTAAAGAGCTCTTCACTTCAACTACAGTTTTGATTACCTAGTGGGGAGGGCCAGATAAGTTATTTGCTTCTAGAGTCTACAGGTCAAAATTCTGCCAAACATATCTGCTTGTTTCAGAAAATTATTTCCATCAATTTTAAAAACCAGACTTAAGAGCTCTACACATGCAATACTGATCCTTCAAAACAAAAAGCCAGCCAACACCAGTAAAAAAAAAGGTTGGAGTAACTTTGAACACTTATATTCTGAGAACCATGTACAAAGTGAATAGAAACTCCCCTTAATGGTGCTAAAAACATATAGGTAAAATGACAAATGTATATAATCTAAAAACTGTAAAGAATTGTACAAATGTAAAATATTATTCTGATACTATACTGTTCTTTACTGTGGTTCTTCTCAATACGTTTAAAGGAGAAATTCTGCTAGGTTTCCATGTTCTTTTCAGATTTAGGGAAGTCACTCACCTCTGTCAACATTAGCTCGCAGAGAGGTGAGCATACCCTCAGACACCAGGGTTTTATAAAGAGCACCTTTGCAAGACCTCTCGGATTTCCGGGAGCCACAAGTCTCTATTTTTCTGTGACAGTCACTGTCCTCAGGCTTGGCCTGTCCCGATAGGCTGGGTGGTAATGCATCCTCCGTAGGGGTCAATGGTTCTGCTTTTATACCCTCTGGCACCTCACCAGAAATGTTCTTGCTGGCAGAAATACTGATAAAATCTTGAGGTCTTGACTCTTTGGTGGTGTCTGAGGATTTCTCCTTTGACATTTTCTTCTCTCTTGATTTCACTTTCTTCTTTGGTGGCTTGGCATCCAAAATGCTTCCCTTGCCACTTGAGGACGTGCGGACCTTCTTGCGAGGGGTTTCTCCAAGCTTCTCGATGCCCCAGTCTCCCTTTGCAACAGCTTCAATGGTGTACATGACACTCTCGATATCAGATTCCGAGGACTGCCTCTTTTTGCAAGTCTTCTTGGGTGTGGATTTATCATTTCCATGTCGATCCATTTTGTTTTTCTTCTTTTTCTTTTTTAGCTTTTCTGGTTTGCTTAATGCTGTGGGATCCTCAATGATCATAATTCCATGAGGATGGCACATGTGATCCTTTCTACTGGGAACATCGCTTATTATGATCTTGCTACTGGCAGAGTAAGAAAAATCAGGGAAGTGACTACACTTTTGATCTTCCTCTAATTCTTCCTTTTTAATTTCTTTGGGAGCTTCCATTTTTATACCCATTATATCATCCATTCGCAGCTCCTCAAAATTTCTTAATTCCTTAGAATCTCTTACATTTTCCTTAGCTGATTTTTCAAATTCTGCTTCTTTCTGTAACCTGGCTTCATCTATTTTCTCCATTTTTATTTCTCTTTCTTCCTTGCCCTTCTCCAATTCTTTGATTCTTCCGCCATCTGATTCTTTTGCTTTTATCAGCTTTGATTCTTCCATTTTCACCCCCTCTGATGCCAGGCACATCTAAACAGTTAAACATGAGAGAACAAACAAAATACATTATTCTATACTTGAAACTAGCTTAGACTTTTAAATTACATCCTTTTAAAAAATAATCAAAACAAACTTCAAACTTTACAAGTCCACTTCTGCCAAAGTAACTTAAATTATTCAAATTAATAAAAGGCTTTGTAATATATTCATTCAACTCTAGAGGAGTATATACTCAAATTCTCACTTTCCAGCTTCTCATGAAGGTTTCCTCTGAAAACAAGATTTGGTAAAAGAAGGATGGGATCTAGAATTGAAAGACCTGAGTTTGAGTCTTAATTTTGCTACTTGCTAACTCTGCACCTAGGATGAGTCATTTCAGTCCTCATTCCTCTGTTGTCTTTGTAAAATAAAACTGATAATAGTTGTCTCAGAGGATCCTGTGAGGTCTAAGTGAGATGATGCACATATGGCAGTACTTAGTAAATCATCCCCAAACTCTATTCAGATATTTACCTTTTCTTTTTCCTTGGGGAAATGAGAGAAATAGCAACAATTTCTATCTACCTGCTTAAAATTAGAAATGATAAGATGATTCACTAAAGAACTACAGAAGGTTTTGGTTAATGAACAAAACATTATGGGTCCACAAATGCCAAAAGATAACCTGAAAGATCACAAAAGCTCTGAAAAAGAAGTGGGGGGTGGTTGTTTTTTTTTAAAATCCATTTGATGGCAAACTTGATCTGATCCAAACTTACCTGGCTGCAAATTCTGACCAGAACTTTTATCTGACTTAATGTGACTATTCATTTTTTTGCTATTAAATCTCCATGAATTTGAATATATATTAGGGGAATTAATGGCACACTGTAAGATACACACACTGCATCATTTTCCCTAAAATCTGAAAAATTTTGAGCCCCAAAACACATCTGCGAGCAATTCGGTTAAGTTTTTAAACTCCCCAAATTTCACATATAGGACATTAAAGGAGAAACTCGCCATCTTCCTCTCCAGCAACTATGTACCTTGAAACTGCAATCTAAAAGCTATTTTCTAAAAGAGGAAATTACAGCTCATTGTAAAATTCATTTTCAGTACCTGGCTTTTCATTCATAAACACTCCCCGTAAGGCTCCCCGGTGCTAGGCTCAGTGGGGGACACTAAAGGTGCAAAGATCAATAAGGTCTGTCCCATGATTCCTGACAGCTTCCACCCCAGCCCCCCAGCCCCTCGGAGGGATTCATCACGAGTCACTACAAGGCTGATGAAGCCAACGGCAGCAGAGGAATTCTTAACCATTACTCATTTTATCTACTCTGCACTGTCAATTTAGAGGAAAAAAGATTATTAGGGCTTGCTGAACCCCCCAAATCAAGTACATGAGTAGGAAACTGATCTGTTTTAAAAGAAAAATCACCATATTATGGAATGGCAAGTTGTCAGAGATTGTTAACAGCTATAAAATTCATTTTTTAAATGGATAATACATTGAATTAAACATCAGATACTATTTTACCTCATTTTTTCCCTTAGTACTTTCAGTATATCTCAAATCCTTCCGTGAGAATTATGTTATGATTAGTAAGTCTCGCAAGAAGCTGGAGAAGGGGCGGGAGGAGGCAGACAGTGCAAGGTTTTTTTAAAAAAATGTACATGACAAGAGTACCCAGCCCTTCAGGATCTTTCACAGGGAAGATGTGTAATATCATGAATTCACAACAGAGCTGCCTTTTTCAGGAAATCATGTAAGTTAACTTTTAGACCTCAGCAAGTAGTTATGAAGACTGAGAACTTCCCTTTATTAAACCTAACTAGAAAGAAGATCAAAGCAAAACGTTAAATTAATTCTGAAACACTGGGATACATATCATCTTCCCTGCATGCTTTATTCTCAGGGGAGATTTGCTGTTTTTGTATCAATTTTGGAATAATTTTTATTTTCCTTTCTCAATCATCCTAGTCCTTCATGAATCTAACTATCCCATGTGGGGAGAGAGACTATGCTAGAAGAAGGCTAGAAAGGCATCCTCAAGGTGAATTTTATAGTTTTCAATCACTATCACTCTGGTGGCCTTTAATAAGTCACTTTAGGGACCTTTGCCACACAAGCACTGATTTTGCCAACGGTTTGCATTTGCACAGGTTCATCTTAGCAAACCCAATAACACTTTGCAAACTCTATTCTCAGCTTCAATGTATTTCAAAACAATTCTCCTCATCACCCTTGACAGGATTCTACAGCTAGGAATGAAATGGAACAAATGCAGACATTCTCTCTGGGGACATATTCTGGGAAACAGCATAATATTTCTTGGGAAGGTAATTACCCCGAACACTAGTCATGCTTTACTTCCTTGTTTCAGGCTCTTAAAGTTTTTTCATAAATAGAGCATGTTAATTCTAAATTATAAGAAAAACAATTACATGGCTGGAAGTTAAACTATAAAAATAAAACTAATAACTACAATTCTCACTAACCAAACCCCCAAATAAACACAAATCAAATTCTCAGAGTTGGTGTCACTCTAGACTTACCTAATTATCTTATCTAATGTTATCTAATTTAACATTCTTCCTAATGTAGCAACTCATTTTATTATAAAAGTCCTGAGAGTTACACAACTTTCTGCACAAAGACAGTGACCATATTAGAGGGCAATGCTGTTTGAAATTTTTAAAATATTGAGCAAAAATCTATAAATCCTATCAGTCCTGGTTGTTCCCTGAAGTCACTTAAATTAATCCACTCCTTCTCTCATGTGACAGACTTTTAAATCCTAGAAGATAGACTTTATGTTTCTGTGAGTCTCTTTTCCTGGAACAACTGCTCATTATATGTAAAGGCTTCCCAACCTTTCAAAAGTTGGGTCCCTCTTATCCAGATGCAGTATGGTTGTCCTGAAGTGAGAATGGACTTTATTGAAATAAGCTGGGTTTCTGTGCAAGCACCATACTTGCTTGCCTAAGGCCACACAGTGAGCTAGGCAGGTAGCTTATACCTGAACCCATATGAGGATATAAAGGCTGAGAAATCGTAACAGTACATCATCCTCCGCTGGGTTGTTGCCAGGCAAAAGTAAACAAATGTGTGCAAATAAAACTCATAAATGACATAAAGCTTATAAGGGCTGGAAAACAATGATGTTTCAATTTAGCAGTATTTTAGATTAAGTTCCTAGCCTTCCTGTAATACTCTAGATGAAAAGTGGAGCTATTTGTCAGTTGATAAGGACACTAATCTTCTAATGAGAACCAAAGATGAACTTGCCCCACTGTTTTTATTTTTAATTCATTTTTACTGGAGTATAGTTGCTTTACAATGTTGGGTTAGTTTCTGCTGTACAGCAAAGTGAATCAGCTATACATATACATATATCCTCTCTTTTTTGGATTCCTTCCCATTTAAGTCACCCTAGAGCATTGAGTAGAGTTCCCCGTGCTATACAGTAGGTTCTCATTAGTTACCTATTTTATACACACTAGCGTATATATGTCAATCCCAGTCTCCCAATTCATCCCACCTCCCCTCCTCCTTGGTATCCATACATTTGTTCTCTATGTCTGTGTCTCTATTTCTGCTTTGCAAATAAGATCATCTATACCATTTTTCTAGATTCCACATATATGCGTTAATATATGATATCCTACCTGTTTTTAAAAAAACAGGTCAAAACTTCTGGCTTGTATTGGGCTTGTGGTCAATTAAAATCCTGGATTACCCACATACTATACTGGGAAGCTTGGTCTCTCCCATTCTGTATCTTTATACTTTTTGCAAGAGTTTCCATTTTTCCTTACAAAGTATATCTTTTCAAAATTTGAGTTAAATTACCTTCCAGCTTTGTGTTATAGACACATTTGATAAAGTTGCTTTTTACGTCTTTGTCTAAATCTTTGGTAATAAAGTTGAGTAGGTCATGGCCAAGGACAGAGCGTTCTGGCAAACCTCTAGAGCCCTTTCATCAGGTTGATTTGAACATTAATAAGCTCCAGCAATCTAAGAATGTTTAATAATCCAGTCTAAACTCCCCCCATTTTGTTTACAAGGACATCATAAGATGTCTGTCAGAAGTTTTGCTGAAATCTGGGTACAGTATGCCATTAGCATTCTCTTAGCCTATTTTATAAGCATACAAAATAAAAAATGAGGATGGCTTGTGCACCAGTCAGGGTGTAACTACGCAAACAGAAACAACTTAAAGCATATCTAGCGAAGGGAATTTAATGCAGGGAATAAATTAATTACACAGGGATACCAGAACAGGAGGTCGTGAGGTAACCCAGGGATTAGCAACAGCAGGAAGGCACAGTAGGGACAAATGGCGGAAGGAGCGTTACGAAGCCCAGGGGCTAGGTCCCTGGTGGAAGATAGACCTGTGGTGGGCCAATCTGGAGGGAGCTGGATACATGGATGAGATGATGCCTTTGCTTACTCCCACCCCCTCCTCACCCCTTCCTTACACATCCCAGCCTCTCTCTTCCTCCCATCCCCTAATCTTCTGCCAGTGTCTCCCACTGGCTGAACCCAGCTAGAAATCAGGGGACACAGGAACCCAAGAAAGGCAGTCTGCAGCCACCTGGGATATAAGCCAGCATACAGGGTACAGGGATTCTGGGGAAGCACATTAGACAATAACTTTGGGGGGTGGGGGGAGACTTCAATAATTCCCAGTTTTCATCTTCTTTTCTATGAGTTCAAACATGATTAAAAATAATTTTCAAAAGTTTCTAGGAGGGCTTCCCTGGTGGGGCAGTGGTTGAGAGTCCGCCTGCCGATTCAGGGGACCACGGGTTCGTGCCCCGGTCCGGAAAGATCCCACATGCCACGGAGCGGCTGGGCCCGTGAGCCATGGCCGCTGAGCCTGTGCATCCGGAGCCTGTGCTCCGCAACGGGAGAGGCTGCAGCGGTGAGAGGCCCACATACCGCAAAAAAAAAAAAAAAAAAAAAGTGTCTAGGAATTAATAGTCTGTATTTTTCACATGACATAAACAGAGCCCAGGAACAGCTATGGATGTAGTAACTCTTAGAAGATGCCATCACTCTGAGATGTGAACAAATTTTATATTGAGAGGCAGTTTCAAAAGGCAGGGATTCTAGAGAGATTGTCTATGACAACAGACTGACTCTGCCATCAATTAAGCTCCTTTTCTCTAAACCGTTCTGTGCCTGTTTCTCAATCTACAGAATGTGGATGTTAACATAGTACTTGCCTTAGGAATACTGTGAGGTTCAATGAATTGCACATGTATAGTACTTAAAATAGTGTCTAGCACAGAGCAAGAATAATGTATTGTGACAACCATCCCTTTGGGGCTTAATGTCATGTAGGATAAATGCTGGCTATTATTATTAGTAGTAATATTCGTACTGTCTCATTAACAGCACATCATAGCCCTGGTAGACTAACTGCTTTGCTCCAGTTTTTCATTCTAGGGTTGAATGATTCTATATCCGCGGGGAAAACCATATACAACAAAATTAGATTCAGAAAGATCTTAAATCAATTATCTTTCAAGAAGCAACTCTTATTAAAGATATAATCAAGCTCAGTTCTACTTTTGGGTACAAGCATTATCTACCCACATCTACTTTTGGGTCCATATATCAACACTTTAGTGGGACCTAGGAAAGCACACACAAACTACATTATGTACATATGCACGGAGTGCACATAGAGAAGCACACAGTGGACACAAAAGAACATAAATCAATGTGAACTCAAGTGAATAAAACTGCACTGTGGGAAGCACAGAATTAATGTCTGTTATTAATTGGCCAACTTGCCCTTTGTAGAGAGAGGGTTGGTTGTTAATCAGGCCTTGAAACAGAACATGCTTTAGTAAATGACAATTTATTCTTCTGTTATTATTTTAAATTGAACAATAACCTTCTTTAAAAGTGAGAATGGGGGCTTCCCTGGTGGCGCAGTGGTTGAGAGTCCGCCTGCCGATTCAGGGGACATGGGTTCGTGCCCCGGTCCCGGAAGATTCCACATGCCGTGAAGCGGCTGGGCCCGTGAGCCATGGCCGCTCAGACTGCGCGTCCGGAGCCTGTGCTCCGCAACAGGAGAGGCCACAACCGTGAGAGGCCCGCGTACCACAAAAAAAAAAAAAAAAAAAAAAAAGTGAGAATGGAAAATCATGTGCAGGACACCTTCTGGATGGAATTCCCATGGCTGTATTCAAAGAAGTTAAAATGTTAATGTTTTCAATCAAATGCTGGGCATAAATATTTGATATATATCGTTTATTTCCTCAGGAACTACTCTATTTTTTTTATTTTCCTGCGGTACGCGGGCCTCTCACTGCTGTGGCCTCTCCCGTTGCGGAGCACAGGCTCCGGACGCGCAGGCTCAGCGGCCATGGACCACGGGCCCAGCCGCTCCGCGGCATGTGGGATCCTCCTGGACCGGGGCACGAACCCGTGTCCCCTGCATCGGCAGGCAGACTCTCAACCACGGCGCCACCAGGGAAGCCCCTATTTGTAATAACTGTAACTTCCGGGGGCAGGGGCACAAAATGTATCCTGTTCACCTTTGTATTCTCCTCCAAGAATATCCTAGTAAAAAAATGAAGACATTCAACAGATAATTGTGTTGAATTGAACGGTTCATTAATTCCGAGGTAAATGATGAATCTAAAATGCATTCTGATTAATACCAGGAAAGAGTTAACGAGTCTATAAAAAACAATGCTAATTATGACCATGCTGCTGTTTGGCCTAGACCAGTGATCACACTGTCCTTAGTTACGGTTCCCAGGAGCACCAGTGAAAATTAATCACCAATATTTTAACTTTACCTCTGACAACCGAAACCACACAGAAGTTTTTTACTGTTTCGCGTAGTCGGAGTGGCCTGATAGTGATGTGCTAGAAGAAATGTAACTCATTCCCAAAAGAAAAACAAAAATCATTATGTTGAAACCCAGATCCTTTGGATGTACACATGGGACAGACATATAAAAAACTATCCTCTTCAAATTGGTTGCAAAGGAAAAAAAAAATCAATAAAGATACTGAAGGGATGAGATAAAATGGAGGGATTATTTTTCCCGTCCCTGAGTTCAGGGAGGCTGTCATTTTCAGTTCAGGTATGACCACACCTTAGGTTCAGGGTTTGTTATTGGGTAGTGGCTTTAAACACACAATAAATCTGTGCGGCACCAAGCTTTTACCTCCTTAAAGACATTTAAAAATGTATTCCTTTCTACAAATGTTAAGATACTGATTCATTTCTTTAATGTGTCCTGATTTAAAAGACTGAGTGAAATGGCCAGTGAAAAATAATTAATCGTGCACTAGATGAGAAGTAATACCACAGAAGAAGATGCTCTTAACTGGTACAAAGAAATGGGTAAGTAGTTCCAAATGTACCATATTATTTCACTCTTAATTATATTTTGTCTTTCATTGTCTGTTATAAAGGAGCCAGCTAGATTAAAAACAAGGCAGTATGGAAACAGACCCACTGACACTAATCAAGAAGTTTCCATTTCTAAATTTCTGCTTTTTAGACAAAACAAATGTTTTGCAGCCAAGGTATATTTACAATCATTTTGTACTGGCTTATTATATGCCATAACAGTGTAGACATAACCCTAGGATGGCATTTCACGGTGTTTTTCCAAGATGTGCATGTCTCCCATAATTAAATAGAACCAGAATGTTTTTGCCATAAAAATATACTGGTTAATGGTTTCAGAGAATAAAGAATAGCATCACTGCTAGGATAATTCAATTTTATTATAAAAGATAACTGGTCACAGAACAGTGGTCTAAGTGTCTCTCAGTACTAAAATCTGTGCATATTAAGTAGCCTACTGTTTGGTTTGCTGAAACAATTAGGCCAGGTGAAATGGTGGTTTAAATGTTTATTCACTATTTCTTCAGAAACTATACCATTTCTGAAGACACTAGATGGGGTGGGGATAGCCTTTGCTCCAAAAGGCCATTTACTGAAGTCTCCCCGAAAGGTGTTGAAGGAAGTCATTAGGTGCATTCCTATATTTCAGTTCCTACAAAAGGAAGTTGGTGCAATTGGAAATAAAATGAAAAGTTTTAGAATAGGAGTTTTCTGAAAATGACTTGCAACTCAGCGCAAAAAGGAAAGAAACATACCACTTTCAAACAAAAGGCCCCCTCTAATATATCGTTAAGTGTTAGAATTCAATTTTACGATAAGAGTGCAGGTGAAGCTGAGAACTTGCGAACTACGTGTTGAGGTTCTAGGCTTCAGGGGGTTACAGTAGGGTGAAAGGATAATACACATCAATGATATGAGGACGCAACAGAACACCTGAATGGAGTCATACCTCAATCAAATACCACCTATAATTGGTAGTGGGGGGGGTGGGATTTCCTACTTTTTTCAATATAGTATAGAATTTCTGTAATTTTAACATAACTCATCTTTTCTTAAAGTGAGCCATAATTTTCCATAAGATTTAATTTTTATAGGTACTAGAATAAATTCATCTTTACCTACCCATTTGACTATAATTATAAGGGTTTTTTGCAAATTAGAACGCAAGGAAAAACTAGGGTGTTGAGGTCTCTGAAAATGTCTTCATCCCTTTTTTAATAAATAGGGTTAATGACAACTTTTCCAATTCCCTTGGACCCACCATATCTACAATCTTGCATTTTATACATATGAAGAGTATGTCTAGAGAGATCCAGCATTCTCTTTCTTCAACTTCACCGTAACAGATTATCAGTTTTACGAATTGAGATAAAGAAGAAAAGTACAACACAGACAAATCCAGCAATCCTGGGGTGACCGTGTTTTACCTTTCTTTCTTCTGTGCTCAGAGAAACATGGGTTTCTGCTTTCCAAACTCAACTGTTTACCTAGCTGGCAATCCCCTCGTGTTGACTCTTTCAGTACTGGATTTCTTCAGTTATCCCTTCCCCTTCACCATCTTTCATCTCTGCTTTTCTACTTGTGGGGCCCCCTCTCGGTTCACAAACATCCAGGTTTCCTGAGGTTGGGCTCCAAGATCAGGGTAAACTGAAAGCCGTTCTTTCCCCACCCTCAGGTTCAGAGCTGGAGTTGTCTCGGACTCCCCTTTGCTTTACCTCTCACGTTGACTCGATCACCAAATCCACCTGAATCCCCTGCAGCCTCCCATGCCCACTGCCAGCTCCCCCGATGCTGGTTCTCGTCTTCCCACACCCAGACGTCCACAGAGGCTTTCCGCTCTGTTCTACACAGCTGCCAAGTGAGGCTCTCCAAGCGCTGCTCTCACCACTGCACACCCCTGCTCCAAATTTTCAACCGCCCTTCGTTATTTTCAAGTACAAATTTCTCTGCTTTACACTAAACACCCTCCCAATTCTGACTTGCAGCTACACTCTACCTTCACCTTCCATATACCTCCTAGCACAGCCCTCCCCTCTGCCCAGCTGATTTACTTGTCATCTACCTATTTCATGTTTGCCTGCCTTTATCTCTTTGCTCTATCTCCCCCATCTCTCCATTTAATTATGCATAAATCACAGTCTCTACTGTGTTTGGATGGTTAGGTATAAAGGGGTGGGTACAAGTGTAAATGGATGTTGGCAATGACTGTTGGACTCAGAGTCGGGGCTCAGTAGGGAAAGGAGAGGACGGTGACATTTGTACAGCAAACACCTCTAAGGGGGCAGCCATTTATCAGCTCTGACCAATTGTTCTCATGCAGAAAGGCTGGTCCAGCGTCTCCAGATCCTCTACATTCTCAAGAGAGGTCAGAGTACGCATTTATTTGAAATCTATAATTTTAAAATATTAGCCACTAATTCAAATGTAAGATATAATGCAGGTCAACAAATTGTGGGCCAAAGAAAGCATCTCTTAACAAAATTGGATGTGGCCCAAAGGATGCTAGTTTCAACCTCTGTTCCTCAACAACTCCTTCATCAAGAACCATCTTTCTTCACGTTCTCTCCCCTGTGCTGGGTCCCCAGAGCACTCCAGTTGATATTAATTTCTCCGTTTCCTGGTTTTACACGTTCACTTTGGTATCACTCAAGTTGAACTTCCTCCTTTCATTGCATGCTTTCCTGTGAAACCACTTGCACCATTAATTTATTTCTTATCCCTTAACTTTTTATATTTTACCTCTTTGCAACTGGAGAATAAGTTCCTGGAGAACAGGAGGCATACACTGTAATTTCCTACAGTCCTCACCGTATCTTCCAAAGTATATTCACAAACAGGCACTCACTTATTTAAGGGTGTAGGATGTATCTTGGCAGTTTCAAAAGTAGAATCACTTTTAAAAAAGGAAATATCAGCTCCATTTCTCTGACAGCAGTCTTGAACAATCTGTCATTTTGTTCAGCCATACACATGTGTGTAGGAGTAGGCTATCTTCCACAGAGACTTCTATAACATGCAAACTCCTATAACAAGTAACTTGCACAGTCTTTTCTATTCATCTAAAACAAGGTGACAGAATAGCACAGTGCTGAAGAGCCCAGGCTGTGGAGAGACTGACTGGGTTTCTACGGAGGCTCTAATATTTCCTGTTCACATGACCTCAGGCAAGTCAAAAAACCTCTCTGTCCTTTTGTTTCTTACTGTGGAAAAGAGGAATGATAATAGTACTTACCTCAAAGGACAGATGTGAGAATTCAATGAGTACATATAAAGTACCTAGAAAAGTGCCTAGCACACAGTAGATAATAAATGTCGGTCATTATTATCTTACGTTAGATAATAAAACTTACTTGCAGATAAAAAAATTAGAAGTAAAACAAATAGTAATATTTTTAGGCTTATGCTCCAGCCTTTCATGGCACACCAAACACCAAAACTGGATCTTGAGGTAAGGTCTTCCTATACCACTGATCTCAGAAGAAGGCAGGTAGCTTGAACAACCTCGCTGTTAATAGCACGGAGTAGGCCCTCAGAAACT
This sequence comes from Orcinus orca, assembly GCF_937001465.1. Taxonomy (NCBI): domain Eukaryota; kingdom Metazoa; phylum Chordata; class Mammalia; order Artiodactyla; family Delphinidae; genus Orcinus; species Orcinus orca. Next base: position 94,745,720 of record NC_064563.1, read on the forward strand.
ACTGTTTGTTAGAATAAATGAATAAACTGCTCCACTTGCTGTACTAGGCAATATTAGTAACAGGTATCTTTAAGTGTAGAATTTTCTTTACTAAAATGTACAGATAAAGATGTTTCTGTGTGCTCTCCAACTATAGCAATTATAATACACAATGATCTCCAGGAGGATGCTTTGCTATTCTTTATGTGACCTGACCTAATTAATTTCAAAAGGAAAGGAAACACAATACATTATAGTACCTGTGCCAATTAACTGATTAACTGAACAGTATGAATCTCATGGAGGTTCAAACATAAAGGACTGTATTTTTTACAATTCCCTGACCTCAGCAGCACAATGCCAAATCTCCCTTCCTAGCTGGAGTAGATTCCTGAAAAATACCTGGAATGGATTCCAGAATTTTCAGGTCACTTTCAGCTATTAAAAACCCACCCAATTTAAAATGCCAATCAAACGCCTGAAGCAGACCCTTCCACCAGAGCATCTCCTGGCTTGGGGTGCTGGGAAATGGGGAGCGCTCCTTGCAATGCCCAAATTGAGAGTGCAGGCCAATCTAAGTCTCCTTCTATCTGCCGCCAGCCTCCTCCAATTTTCTTTTTGCCTGCTGAAGTGGGTGTAGGGCACAGCAATAAATATATGCCTACAATATTTCTTGCTTCTCTCCAAGAGAAGAGTTTTCTTGCAAGCAACAAACCCTGTCTTTGGGAAGGCTCCTCATTCACTCCTTCTCCTATGTCCACCCACCAGAATGGAGCTGGGAAGGGTGAATGGTTAGTTCTGGGGCTGGTTCCTGGACCTTCCTTCACAAGACATATAGCCTCTGGTTGAGAGGACAGAGGAAGGAATGGTGCAGGTAAAACCAACTGTGCATGGTTATGTCTTTGTCTGTTCCTGCTAACTCCCATAAGACTAAATGACCTTGACAGAGATACCAAGGACAGAGACAACTTACAAAATATTTAACAGGCAGGGGTGCTAAGCAATCAGAAGGGATGTGGTCTCAGGGGTAGAACAGGGTGCTGCAGGCCCCTTGCTGTGCTGTCCAGTCGCTAGAAGGATAGGGGAGACCTGGGATGCTGGCAGTTACTGCAAAGGTACTCAAGGGGTAGGGTCCCAGTCTTTTTACCAACAATAGGAAGTATTCTGTATTTTAGTACTGGGACAGCTGTCCTGGTGCAAACAAGCTGAACATCACTCCTGTTTGTGGGAGTTCCTCAGAGTGTCCTCAAGTGAGAGATGGGATGGTCCCAGGCCTGCCCTCTCCCCACGACCATTCCGTGGCCTCTTGCCTGATCAAGCTGAACTACTTTCTACTTGTTCACTTGGCCCCTGGAAAACTCATGCATCTTTGCAATGCCAAGACAGTGCGTCAGGCTATGCTAAGTCTCTCCCTGCTGCTGACTTCCTCCAGTTCTCTTTTGGCCTGGTCAGAGAGGTGAAGGGCACCGCAGTAAATCAACGTCTAAAACATTGCTTGCTTCTCGCCAAAACATGAGAAGACACTTCTGGTAGTACGACCCCTACTCTTTAACAGGGGTTCTCTCAGAGCTGTCTTCACTCTGCTTGACAGAGGCCAGGCGTGAAGAAGGGAAAGCACTGCCTGCTTTCCTCCACAGGACAAGGAGAAAAGCCACAATATTCCAGATGACTGTCAATCCCATGATAGCCCCACCCATGGGGTTAGGGTGGGGAAACCCTTGGAGTGGTAAAGGGATGACAGCTGGATAAGGCTGTCTCTTTATAAATCCCAAGAGAAGAATCTAGCCCAAACTGAAGGTAGCTTGTTGATGGCTTTCCCTTTAGAATGTGTAAATTTAAAGCTGTCCCTCAGGATATCAGACAATGGCATCAATTCTGGGCCACAGGAAAAATCCTCCTCAATATCCTATCATACTTATTTAAAGAGGTACCCCAAATAATTAAATATTATACTCTGTTCAAGAAAAAATGAACATCAAATACACAACGAATAAAAAATAACTGAGGAAGCATATTTCTACTGGTGATTATTTAGAGATGCTGATTAATCCATTGTGCACATATTTATGTTTAATTATAAACTGGGAAGGCTTTAGGATGTTATTCTAAAACACACTCTATTAGCATTATGGCATCATATTCATGTGGTGCAAATAATAATGTGAGGAGATTTTCTTGGTAAATTATTTTTTACCAACCCTGTTCCATCAAAAGCATATTATTTTTACTTGGATGTTATAAGAAACTAAGTCTGAGTATAAGCTGATTTGCTATAATTGGAATAGGCTTATTGCAGTCATTTTACCCCTTTAAATTATGATACCAACATTGAAACATCTGTTAAACCATAGCATCTGTTTTATATTTGGGATGCATCCTTACAAATTTGAAGAGTGTTCTTTTTAATGAGCTCTGATTTAATGGGGAATCCATTTTTTTGTGACTGTTATGCCAAAGAAAGAAAACGAGAAGACAGATTCACTGCTCTAGCACCCCGCCCACGGCAAAGCACCTCTAAGGTCCATACATTTCTAATACAAAACTATTTAATAAACAAATATTCACACTGAAAGCTAGTGTGTTTTATAAATCAGTGTTGTTTAATATTTAAAAGACCATATGGATATGTCTGTATATATGTACATACCCCACCCCCCTGGAAAGGTAGAAAGGGCCATATTTATCTTATTTAAGAAAAATAATCACTTCTTTCAAATAAATTATCTTGACAATCTATATAGTCTTAAAGATACTGGACAAATTTATGGCCTCATAGTCTCCCTGTTTACAACTCTAAAGGCAGACTCATTGCCAGATCTTTATTATTTTAGTTCTATCAGAAACAGTACTTTGCCACTGACTTACCCAGTTCTTTTAAAAACTATTCCCTGGGGCATTCCTAATTTTTCTAGTCATTAGTAGCCCTCTACTTGAGTCTGAATTTCTCTTATACAAGAAGCATGTCAGCTTCATGTCAGACAAAAATGGATTAGTTTGTCCCACTATTTACATACTTTACTGTTTCAGGCCTTTTTATTTTTATATTCCTAATTTGGATCTGGCTGGACTTTAAAAGCTTAATTTAAAGATATTTAGGGGGAATTCCCTGACGGTCCAGTGGTTAGGACTCAGCACTTTCACTGCCGGGGCCCGGGTTCGACCCCTGGTTGAGGAACTAAGATCCCGCAAGCCACGAGGTGCGGCCAAAAAAATAAAATAAAACTTAAAAAAAAAATAAAGATATTTAAAACTGCTAAATTTTTATGATACAAGCTACCATAAAATTTAGAAAATGACAGATTGTCCCATTAAGTTCAATAAACTCAAATAATTTATAAAAGAACATCACAAAAAAACTCAGAAGGAACTCATTGGAAGGAAGACAGAAAAAAAGAGAGAAAAGGAAGTTTAATATAGAGATTTTGGGTCATTCATTTTGTACCTCCTAATTTGTCTCACCAAAAGAGAAAACTGCTACAACAGTGTCCAGGCGCTAAAGCCATTTCTTGCACAAGTCCCCATAGGGCAGATCGGTCCAGCTTGGCAGAGGAAGCCTTGTTGCCACCCATCCCAGCAATGACCACTCCCGGCATCTTCTCCCCCCCACCATCCCCTGCCAAGTGAGGGCTCTGTTCTTAGGCTTTACAAAAGCATCTTTTCTACTTTGCCAAAGGAGTAGTAGCATTTTACACCCACATCACATCAAATGTACAACTGATAGATGCTATAAAACCAGACTTTAGAACACATCCTTTGAGTTCTTCACTGAAAACAACCCCCAAATTAAAACATCAACTACCTAGCTTAACGGTAGCGCTTTCTAGGGATTTATAGATATCACAAGAGAATCAGAGAAGAGGAAAATGACGTAGGCCATTCTTCTCGGTTTAGGATGTACTTACTTAACCAATCTGAGAGAGACAAAAACTGACCTTATTTTAAAATACTACCTGTGAAAAAGATTTTGCAATTTCCCCAGGTAACCTTTTTCAGTGCTTAATGATTTTTCGTAGCAAAAGTCCACTTCCTTAAATTAAAGGTTAACCCTCTCATTGTTGAAAATTAGATACAACACACTTTATGGCCACAGGTGAGATGATACAGTTTAGGGAACACAGTTATGATTAACTTTTTTGTGACTTCGACCACTGCAGATCTTATCACAACATATTCTTAGAACTTGCCTCTGCCAGTTGAAAGAGTGCAGACTTCCCACAGCGTTTTACAGGTTCAGCACTGCCCAACTGTGAAGTGTTCGAAGAAATCTATATTGAAAACAATTCACATAAGGAATATTAATTGTGATATCAGAATTTTCACTCCCCATTCACACATATTCAGGAATTTTCCTTAGTTTAATGAGAACGTCATTGCTCCCAAGTACCAAATACGCTTGGGATTATAATTTTGAAACCAATTTTAGTAAATAGCCTCAAAAATAATAACAAAAAAACAGGAGTGGCTTGGGTGGCTGTTGGATGACAAGAGTATTATTATCTTGAGGATTCCAGGCCCTAAATTTAACTCTACAACCTTAAAACAAATTATGCATTTCCATTTCCATATAAATACCAACTCAGCAACTTGCCACATAGAAAAGAGATTTAATGTCATTTTATATTTACTAAAAAGCAATTAGTTAATTTTTTGTTGAAATATATTTGGAATCACTGTGAAAAGACAGCCAACAAGACAGTCAACAAATTTTGTTTTGAGAATCCAATATAAATGTGCTAGGCAATATGACAAGAGCTGGTGAAGCTAAAAGTTTTACATAAAACACTGGCACCGGCTCTGAGAGTATGCTCTAAAGTACACAAAGATTGACAGTCAAGACCACAAATCTCAAGAAGCCATACAGTTAAGAACTAAGTTGTAGCACATCGACATACACACAACATGACACTGTGACTGCATTCTCTTCTGCAAATCTGGTGCAACAGCAGCCAGGCACTAATAACAATGAACAGCACTGTCCTTTCTCTTTTTTATATGAAAACTTAATTTTCAATTTCTAGCTTAACTCCATAAAGAATGGAGAAGGGCATACATTCTTAAAGATCTTTACAAAGTATTCTTCTCCTAGAGAACTTCTATCATCATTAGAGCAGCTAGCTATGGTCTAAGCTTTTAATATTCTTCGTGATTCTGAATTCTTTCTCAGTTTAAGACAGAGGTATTTCTCAGTTCAGTTTAGGAGGCAAACTACCTTGTGTCTATACCTTACAGGTGACCCCAAGACCCCCAGGGAATTCTATGGAGCTGTCAGCCCCAGAAGAGACTGGGGACTTACTGCTAGAGAAAATTCTCCCTAGAACACCTGCTGAATAAGAGCCAAATATTTAATAAGCTACCTGGGCCACTCAGAAGGGACTAGTTTAAGAAAGTTTTAAGGAATTTTTCTTCCTGGGTACTATCATTTTTCAAAGAGTCCTTTCCTATTTATCCCAATCACTTACTTTTTCTTTAGAAGATCAACTTAGGGGCTGAATCATTTTGAAGATTTTCCTCTAGCTGAATTTCCTCTGATATATGCCATTTCTCCTTTTTTAGACAAGGTGAATTCAATTACTAAGCTTATCACTAGACTAAGAGAAATAAACACATTTAATATAATCACTGACTCTAGTGACTTGGGGGAAAGAAGTACTGAACATCAATGCCAGTCCCATGAACCAAGGTTGTATAATAGAAAGGACATGGCTTTTGTGTCAGACAAACATGCCTTCATTACTTCTTGTTGTGTGGACTTAAGCAAGTAATTAAGACCTCATCTTCACCTTCAAAATAGAAACAATACCTGCCCCATATTAATTACTTCTGTGAAGATCAGATGTTATGTGAGTGAAGAGTTCGGCACAGTGCTCAGCCCACATTATGCTCTCAATATACATTACAATTATTAGTAATAAGGATTTATCATTGTTAACACTAATAAACTCTTTTAGGACACTTCCAAACATTAGTTACAGACTAAAATTAGAACAGAATTAAAAATTGCAATGTCAGAGGAGAATTATTAAATTTAATAATCTATAAAATATTAAATTTGTCACATAATCATACGATACCCTCAAGAGAACAACAAGCTGAGTGATGCTCCCCTACACAGCCTGACACTGTTTTCTAGCTCTTCCACTGGCTCCCTCTGCTGTCGCTTTTGCTGCTGTAGGTTTATGTTCCCGACGGTGTGTGTGTGTGTGTGTGTGTGTGTGTGTGTGTGCGTGTGCGTGTGTGCGCGTGTGCGCGTGCGCGCGCGCGCACGCGCGCGCACTACCACGAAGCCTGTCAAATGCCTGCACGGCACACCCAGAGGCTCAGCGTCGAACTTCTGACCTCTCGGACGTATTACCTGCCAGCTGAGTTAATGCACAGCTGTTCGAGTTGAGGCTTGAGAATGGTTCCTTGCCTTGCAAAAGAAACCCTCACCTAATGTTTAGTAAGAACTATTTTCCTCATCACTTATGGGAGGATTTTTACCTATTTGTAGGTACAGGGCAGTATTTTAAATGCTCAAGGTTGCTGGAAGCCTTATTTTCAAATAAGGGGGAGAGTCAACATATTTTAGCAGTCCAACGTTTCTAGAATCACCTAACAATAAAATTTTCATAGAACAACTTAGCGGTAAGATATAGTTTCTAAAAATGTCTTTTGGCTTCTTAATTGGGGGCAGGGGGTTGAATACATGTTAATGTCTGCAGCACTGGGCATAGCTGACCTTCCTTTTGAGAGTCTCCTCTGGATTTCCAATACTGCAGAGTCCTTGTTTTCCTCCTACCTCTCAGGCCACTCCTTGCTGTTCTTTGTTGGCTCTCCTTTCTATAGAGAGCATTTAAATGTTTCCCTCAGGGTTTTGTCTTAGGGCCCCCACTCTTTTTCTTTACACATTTTCTCTCAGTAATCTCATGTAATCTCTCAGTAATCTCTGATGGCTTCTAATATAAGCATAGCTTGTGTAATGCCAATTTGTTATATCATTGTTCATTTCCCTGTTTTTTTTTTTTTTTTCTATTTAAGAGGCATACACATCCTTTCAAGTAAGAATAATGCAGCTAATACATGTTTTTCAATGACAGGTCAGCTAGTGGTGGAAAGTGTGTGTTATGCTACCCTCCTGGGTAGGGGGCAGTAGTAGGTCATACTGTACAGTATGTTCATGGCTATGCTTTTTATTTTCCTCAAGTTGGATGGTGCTTGCTAATCTGTTAACTCCACTGTAGTCTCTCCTCTGCCTATTATGGAATGTTCTGATAAACAGGGTGGGTGTTAAAAGTATGTGATGTTCAGCAAAAGCGCCAAGAAAAATTATCACCCTGGGTGTTAAAACTGTTAATTTTATAGCTGACTGAGGTAGGGGCACACACCAAGGAAAGAGGTGGTAAAGATCAAAAGCAAATTAGCTGGAAGGCTTTTGCAATTATGAGGGGTATCATAAACACTGTAGCCTGGGAGGAAATGACTAACAATTGTTGAGTGAATAAATGAATCAGAGAACAAATGAACAATATGAGATGATTGGTCTTCCTTACCTTAAAAGAAATATTAACACTTCCAATAAACCATGTAAGACTTTCACACTGATGAGCTGCAGTGTGAGTATATGGAGTCTGTGTTGAGTGTAATATTCCGTAACATTGGGCATTCCATCATGAAAATGAATGCTTTAAATGTGCACCTATTGCTTATATCCAATTGTGACGATACCTTGGTGAGATTACGGTTGTATTTATATTGGCAAAGTAAAAGCCTTCTAAGGAAAGTTTTAATGTTCAAATCTATCTGTCTAAATTGTCCAGATTAGCTCCCTGTCTTCAAAGTAAATACGCAATTTTTCAACGCAAAGATATACTCTAGGTGTAAGAGTCAGCCACACAGCAGAGAAGAGGATATGTGGACCAGGCAAGGCTTCCAGACTTGTTAAATAACGGAAGACAACAGCTCCCTTCTGGCATTACATTTGGTCATTAGTCTTCAGTAAACGAGATCTAAACAGTGACAGATGTGTCACTCTACCTGTAAACAACAAAAAATGCAGATAGGAAACTCACTTTGACAGACTTAATGGATCAGAGCCTGGAAACAGAGTGATGGCTCTTCAGAAGGGCCAAGTTGAATCTAGATGAATTATGAGCATCAATACAGAATGGGAGACAGGCTGAAATGCGAGGAAAACAGGCTCTGCACTCTTTATTTCTTTCTAGATCTTGTAAAGCAGATGTATCTTTCTCCCTTTAAACATAAACATTTATGAGGAACCTACAAACAAAATGTTCTTTATTCAATTTCATGGTTCCATGCAGGTTACTTCAATGGGTTTGAAAACTATCAGATTTGGTTAAGAAGGAAAGATATCCTTCTCAGCTTGTGACACGGAGACCCAAGACATAAAAGAAAAAATATTTTCAACTTAAAGAAATGCCCAGGGCTTACTGTTATTTTAAAAACTGCGTTTCTAGGATAATTGTATTACACGATAAATGACCAATAGCTAATGTCTTCCTAGAGTTATGAACACTTGTAAATGAAATTAACGCGAATGGTCTCTAAGAATTCTGCAAGCCTGATCTTAAAGTGATATTACAAAGCTAAACATTTTTAAAGAGTAAATTGGTTCCTAAATTATACAAACACCTACTTTTCTCTAAGTGCACATAATAGGACTGAGAATACCTCTGAAAAGGGATGAGGGGTATAAAGTGGTCCATTGGGTAAATTTCTATTATCTGCCCATTCCTTCCTCACTGAACCCTTTCCCTGTAAGTTCCAAGAGATACCAGAAAGTGCCTTACCAATGCTGATTTAATAACCTGTGGTAAAAATTGCAAACCACAGAGCAGTGATCTCAAACTGCGGTTCCCTAATAGGAAACTTGTTGAAAGTGCAAATTCTCAGGCCCCACTGCAGACTTAATAAGAAACTTTGGGGGTGGGGTTCAGCAATCTGTGTTTGAAGAAGCCTTTGAGGTGACTCTGGTGTATTTTAAAGTTTGAGAATCTCTGCTATAGACTAATTAGAACAAGAATTTCAAGAGTCTTTGTGTTTTCTCAAAGGTGATGGGTGTTTTATGAAATAATTATAAGAGTTTTAGGGATACAATCACAGTAATTATAGGCTATTCTATTTCTACTGCAATAGATATGCTCATAGCAGATTGTAGTAGATAATTTTATTAGTTCATCTAGTTAGCTATTGTTTAGCTTTGAATAAACCAGCCCAGTACTGGGCTGACAATATGGTCAGATCATAACATGAAAGAGACTGAAACTTCTCTTGAGTCAGCTGAGGAAAGTGACTGGAGAGCACAAATATCCTTAGAGAACCATGTACTATACTTTTCTTGTATAATCACATATAACATTTACAAATAAACAACTAAGTATATAATAATTTAATTTGCTTAGGAATTGTAAGGGCTCTTAATTGTCAACCTATGCAAAATATAACTGGGAAAAATAATATATGGAGTTGAGAAGGGGAACTGTATTTGATTCTAGGGCAGAACATTTTATTTTGGTTTCTCCATCATGCATGTCTTCCTCTGTTAATGATGCCAGAAACAACTCATAATAAGTTTTCAAATTAATTTTTTTAAAGGTTCCTCAAATCTTATAAGTGCACAGTAAAAAACCCTCAGAAGACAAGTGCCATTGAGGAGAGGAGTAACATCTGGAAATGTCTCCCTGCACAACTCCTAAGTAAGAAGAGGTTCTTCCCCAGAAAAAAACTTTCTTTTGGAGGAGTGAGTGTACTGAGCAGTAAGAACAAATTAATTTAAGAGAGGTATGGGATCTTACTCTCCAGAATCACAGGACAGTGGCTGTTACACTATCAAACTGGTTCCTCAGAGCTGCCCAGGGCTTTGAGGCACCTAATAAATCTGATGGTGATCTCACTTAAACAAGAACCACACTCTGAGTGGCAATACCTGTTAGAAATGCATCAGCTGAGGTATATCATACAAACATTTTTAATTAAATTGAAAACTCTTGGTAAATAGTGCATATGTAAATATCAGATGTGTCAAAGACGAGCCACTACGTTCTGATATTCATGCTACAGAGTGTAGAATTTAATCAAAAGGAATATATAGCAAATAACTTCTGTTTTGAAGGAGCTGTTTCTAAAAGGTTGGATGGGACTGCTCAGGTACCAACATTAAAAATAAATTTACAGTCATCACGTCAAAATTCTTTTTTACCTTTGAAAAAATTATTAGTATCAAGTAAAAGGATGTCAATGACTAGAGGAAAGCAAGGAAATATTAAACAAAACTATTGCCCACACAATGAAAAGAAAAGCCTGTTTATCATAATGAAAAATTATGATAAAAATCTTAATTTATTCAGATTCATCAAGCAAATTGTTCTTCGTGAAATGATACCATTATATGATATTTTTGTTACCAGTTTTATAGAATAGCCCTCAACGAGTAAAGCAAATACTGTGGCAGAGAAGCCTAAGAGATAAACAGGCCAGAGGGTTGGATCAAGTCATGGTGGTTGACATAAGTGTCCAAAGAGGAAGCAGCATTTTTTTTTTTTTAATGTAAGCGCTAAAAGTAATTTTTTCTCATTTTCGAAGTAAGATGCTGGGTTTTCTCTTGCCAAAAGGATATCATTTTACATTTCATTTATGCAGCACTCTTTATGCAAATGAATCAAAGTGATTCAATACATCAATATTAAACAGAACAGTCTTGCTTGTCATTTTCTCTCAACCCTATAAAAAATTGCTTAGTTTATTATATGCATTTTTGCGGTACGCGGGCCTCTCACTGTTGTGACCTCTCCCGTTGCGGAGCACAGGCTCCGGACGCGCAGGCTCAGCGGCCATGGCTCACGGGCCCAGCCGCTCCGTGGCATGTGGGATCTTCCCGGACCGGGGCACGAACCCGTGTCCCCTGCATCGGCAGGCAGACTCTCAACCACTGCACCACCAGGGAAGCCCCTATTATATGCATTTTTGGTTGAAATTAATAAAAAGGAAAATGGGGAAAGACCTAAAGCAGATGGCATCTTATTTTTACAAAAGGGATATATTTTATTATTTGTCATATAGTGCTCATTAGAAATGAGCATACGGTTGAGGCCAGGGCTTTTGCGGCAAAATCAAGCATTATCAGATTTGCCTCTCATCATACCAACCAAGAAAATACTCTCTAGTGTGTACTCTCTCTCTCTGGCTGACAATCCGAAGAAATCTAAGATCCTGCATGAGCTGACCTGACCTAAGCCCAGGGTTAAACGCTAATAAAAATACTGGCTGAAGCTACATCACACCCAAAGCTAAGCACTGATGATCTAATAGGTCCTATTCACCCCTGCATTCACTGTGAGAGTTATTCATCAACTACAGCATCTAATTTCACTACTGGAAAAATTTAATAAATTGGAATGCTATGGCCTTCACATTGACAATTTTCCTAAGCTTTTAAAATAAGTTAAAAACAAGACAAAATGAAATAAATGAATTACTGGAAAGTGTGTATTCTACGTGAACTCTTTAATGAATGCTTGTAAAATGGGTATAAATTCTGGAGCTGATCTGTGATTAGAGCAAAGGCAGCAATAAGCAGCCTCCCATGTGTATTATGTTAGTAATGGCAAGAGGCATGCCTAAAGTTCTCTATATGTTATAAAAGTCCATTCCAATACTTCCTGAGCTCAGTAAGTTTTCTGAACCCAATGTGTGTGTGTGTGTGTGTGTGTGTGTGTGTGTGTATATATATATATATATATATATATATATATATATATATATTAAAAGAAGGCCATACCTCTGCAAACTGAAACTATAAGACACTGATGAAAAAAATCAAAGATGACACAAACAGATGGAGAGATATACCATGTTCTTGGATTGGAAGAATCAATATTGTGAAAATGACTATACTACCCAAAGCCATCTACAGATTCAATGCAATCCCTATCAAATTACCAATGGCATTTTTCACAGAACTAGAACAAAAAAATCTCAAAATTTGTATCGAGACACAAAAGACCCCAGATAGCCAAAGCAGTCTTGAGGGGAAAAAAGGAGCTGGAGGAATCAGGCTCCCTGACTTCAGACTATACTACAAAGCTACAGTAATCAAGACAATATGGTACTGGCACAAAAAGAGAAATATAGATCAATGGAACAGGATAGAAAGCCCAGAGATACACCCACGCACTATGGTCAACTAATCTATGACAAAGGAGGCAAGGATATACAATGGAGAAAAGACAGTCTCTTCAATAAGTGGTGCTGGGAAAACTGGACAGCTATGTGTAAAAGAATGAAATTAGAACACTCCCTAATACCATACACAAAAATAAACTCCAAATGGATTAGAGACCTAAATGTAAGACTGGACACTATAAAATTCTTAGAGGAAAACATAGGAAGAACACTCTTTGACATAAACCACAGCAAGATCTTTTTTGGCCCACCTCCTAGAGTAATGGAAATAAAAACAAAAATAAACAAATGGGACCTAATGAAACTGAAAAGCTTTTGCACAGCAAAGGAAACTATAAACAAGACGAAAAGACAACCCTCAGAATGGGAGAAAATATTTGCAAACGAATCAATGGACAGAGGATTAACCTCCAAAATATATAAACAGCTCATGCAGCTCAATATTAAAAAAACAAACAATGCAATCCAAAAATGGGCAGAAGACCTAAATAGACATTTCTCCAACGAAGACATACAGATGGCCAAGAAGCACATGAAAAGCTGCTCAACATCATTAATTATTAGTGAAATGCAAATCAAAACTACAATGAAGTATCACTGCACACCATTTAGAATGGGCATCATCAGAAAATCTATAAACAACATATGCTGGAGAGGGTGTGGAGAAAAGGGAACCCTCTTGCACTGTTGGTGGGAATGTAAATTGATACAGCCACTATGGAGAACAGTATGGAGGTTCCTTAAAAAACTAAAAATAGAATTACCATATGATCCAGCAATCCCACTACTGGGCATATACCCATAGAAAACCATAATTCAAAAAGACACATGCACCCCAATGTTCATTGCAGCACTATCTGCAATAGCCAGGTCATGGAAGCAACCTAAATGCCCATTGACAGACGAATGGATAAAGAAGATGTGGTACATATATACAATGGAATATTACTCAGCCATAAAAAGGAACGAAATTGGGTCATTTGTTGAGATGTGGATGGATCTAGAGACTGTCATACAGAGTGAAGTAAGTCAGAAAGAGAAAAACAAATATTGTATATTAATGTATATATGTGGAACCTAGAAAAATGGTACAGATGAACCAGTTTGCAGGGCAGAAATTGAGACACAGATGTAGAAAACAAACGTGTGGACACCAAGGGGGGAAAGCGGCGGGGCGGCGTGGGTGGTGATGTGATGAATTGGGAGATCAGGATTGACATGTATACATTGATGTGGATGAAACTGATGACTAATAAGAACCTGCTGTATAAAAAAATAAATAAAATAAAATTCAAAAAAAAAAGGCAAAACAACAACAACAAAAAAGAAGGCCATACCTCTGCAAACTGAAACAAGGCTGATGCTTGACATTGTTTTGAAGGAACATCAGGGTGGGAGGTACCTGAAGATATCTGAAAGGAAACAAATAATTTTTAAAGCACAAGGACATTTTACCATAACAGACTCATAGATTCTGCCAAATATTTCCACTGTACACACAGATAAAGATTAAGACATGAGTCATCACCCTCAATCCCTTTTAGAAAAACAGTATCAATGATAAATGAAGACAAAGGCCATGTTTCTAAAAACACATGTGGAAAGAACAAAAAAGACTGAGTTTGGCTCATTTGCCTTGTCTCTTGAAAGGGTGTCAGATATGTATCAAATAGCAGTTGAGGACACCTGTAGAGATAAATTTCCTTATTTCAGTGAATTTTCTGAAATATTATTAAAAGTTGAAAGCTGCAAGTAAATCTCTCTCCTCCCTACAGCACTCCCCTCAAGCTGTTCTCTGCTTTGAGACAGCTGTGAAACAGGGTTGGAGAAGCAAACCATGTGGGTCAGAGTATCTGGGACTGAATCTTAGTTCTGCTACTCACTAGCTACATGACCTTGGGCAGCTCAGCTAATCTCTCTTGAGATTTATTTTTCCCAACTGTAAACTGATGATGATGATAATCCCCATTTTACAGGATTATGGTAAGAAGAAAATAAGCCATAGAATACACTGCCTGGCATGGCACCAAAACTCAATAAATTGTTTATTGAATATGAACAGCATTTCTTTATTTTATAACACCATGCATCCTCCCATCCAACACACACACACACACACACACACACACACACACCCCCCTCAGGTGTCTGACAGTGGATAGAGGATTCTGTCACACCATCCTTGCTTCAGCTAGGAGAACTTTTGTTTCTATTTGGTGATTATGGTAGCCTCATTAAAAGTTTGCTCTGAGGGTCACATGGAAATAGTTTTTAGGATGTTTTGAGAGCAAGGTCAGTTATTAATTTTGGTTTCAAAGTGAACAAAGTTTCTATACAACTACAAACTAGGGTGAAAATGAGTCACAAGTGCAGAAAGCGTGAGCATTGTAAATTCAGCCCATTTCCAGTTCCACAAAAGTCTTTTTCTTCAATTAACTGTGCTCACTGACTCCATCAAAGGGAACTTACTGAGCAATACATGCAGCTTGATCATGACTCCTCAATCCCAGCAATCACTTTTTCATATTAATTAAATTAAGTTGTTTAGAAAAACAATGGAGCCAGTTGGTGATACAATATCAAAGTCAATTTTAGGGATAAGAAAAAATTAGAAGAGAGCCTGATGGAATTATTGACTCTATTCACTGCTGAAGGCATTAGGAAAATTTTAATTCCACCATATCTTTTGCATCAGACAAATAAGGATTTTTAGAACAAATATCAGTAAAAAGAAAAAAGATCTCCCAGATCCTATTTAACAAACTAGACATATACAAATTGTCGTAAATGGCTAAGATCTAACCAAGTACTTTGAAAATATTTCAGGGTAAAGATGTAGAACTCTTCTTGGTCAAACCATGAAACCTATCATTTCAAAAGACCTCCATGTGCAAGCTGTGACAGACTGCAGATATGAATCCACAAGGACGTTCCTGAAATCCTGGGAATTATAAACTGTAGGTCTTACTTCCAACATGACTTTTCACTCCTACAAACCCTCTATAAAAGTTAAAGAAAATAAATAGTTTGTGTAAGGGGAAATGCCTGACCTACAAGATATTTCTTTTCTTTTTTTTTTTTTTTTTTTGCGGTACGCAGGACTCTCACTGTTGTGGCCTCTCCCATTGCAGAGCACAGGCTCCGGATGCACAGGCTCAGCGGCCACGGCTCACAGGCCCAGCCGCTCCGCAGCATGTGAGATCTTCCCAGACCGGGGCATGAACTCATGTCCCCTGCATCGTCAGGCAGACTCTCAACCACTGTGCCACCAGGGAAGCCCATACAATATATTTCTTCAAGGATTAAATTAGATAGTGAACAAAACAGAACCAGTAGTATAAACAATCTAGATTTTTGAAAAGCATTTCACAAGTCTTTAAACAAAAGGATGTTTCTCCAAATTAATACTGGGATAAAGGAGATGATGACATGAATAGGGAGCTCCTGAAGAAATATTAGGTTAGGGTCAGGGATCTCTTTGGAATCTGGTTTGCTGTAGTAACCAAAAACATGCACATGTGTCAACACACCCAAAATTTCATGTGCAATTTGAGAGATTTCACTATATCTTTCACCAGGGATCACTGGTTAAGTATCTCTGCTTTCAAAGTTGAGACTAACATTATTTAATATGTCTAAAACTACTGTTTAAAAGGGAGTGCAGATTGAATCTGCTATTACATTAAATTCTTGAGGAAACAATATAAAAAACAATTGGAATTCATGGCACATCTCACAGAGAGCAGAAAGGAAAGTGACAGATAAGGAGTATTATGTGAGCAAATATATATTAAAACATTCTGGTGATATCAGCAGGACATTTAGGCATATAATAAACAATGTCATAAAAGGAATGACCTAATATGCCAGTGTGAAAAGTAATTCTGCCAATGAAATGTTGAGAACCACCAGGAAAGGACACTAGAGGAGAAAAAATTCTGAAACTAAAAATATGCTCTCCTTTGTACAAAACTGTACCACAAGGGGCAAACTTTAGGAAGGATGACAGTGTGAAAGAAGGTCTAGTGAAAGACAATTAGAATGATCAAGGGAAGACCATGTGGTTTCAAGTTTAGAAAAAAGTAATCAATGATGGCTCCATATTGAGTTCTAGGGTAAATGCAGATATTTGGGGAAGCAGTCTTAACCTTTAGACTTGATGTCAAGGATAATGTGCTTTTCTACATCATCTCTGAATATGTCAGAGACATACTGAGCCAAACAGGTCTGACACAAGACATAAGATTTTGAAAACTGCCAACTGCATGCTAAAGTTTCAATTAAGAGAAGTTTACTTAAAATAAATACAAAGGAATGCACAGCCAATAACCATGAGTCAATTCTGTCTTCTGATTTAATACCTGACAAATCAATATCTGATAAATGACTAAGTTTTAAAAATAGTTCAATTATATTCTTAACTTCCCTATCCATGAATAAAAATTAGTGATGAGGTTTCAGTGCAATAATATTTAGTATGAGTTAATAACAAGCTTCTATAAACATATTTATTCTTTAATTAAGAGACTCTAAAGTTCCAGAATTTGGTACTATTTTCCGTTTTATGATTACTTGAGCTAAGAACGCAGGGTTCTTCTTTGCTTTAAGTTACTTTCATCAGCCCAAATTTAAGCTCACTTTACAATTTCATTAAGTATAAATTGTAATATATTACCTCGGCAAACTGAAATAATGGTGACTTCTGACGCAATTCAGAGGATTCTGAAACATCAGGCCTGCAGGTGCCAGAGGATATCTGAAACAAAGAAAGGTGGTATAAGGCATCATAAGAATAGCTTCTGGAAGACAACAGAAGACAAATGTCACGTAAAACATTCCTATTTGAGGAAGGAATGGTTTTGACTCCCCAAATTTGAGGCAGTACTGTGACAAAAAGGTAGTTATATTCTGCAAAGTCTTACACAAGGTTTTATCAAGTTTTATATGTTCATTCAACTTCTAAATAATGCCATAAATTGTAGGAGATAGACAGGACAATGCATTTCAGAAAAATTACTATTAATCAAAGAGAAATGTCTACAATGATGCCTATTTGATCTCTTGGCTTTCTGCAACCAAATCCAAAGAATATCTACTTCTTCCATGTTCTGTGTTTCTCCACTATTTCATATAACCTGACCACATGAAAACGCAAATGAGTTTCGATTATAAACCTTTTGGGAAAACAAAACTAAGGTCCAATTTTTGTTTTCCAGGGCTTTCATGTATTTATATACAAGCCCCAATCTTAGAAAAGTTAGTACTATTTTCCTAAGAGAAATTTCCTTTATAATATATTCTTGTATATTATTTACGACACTGGGTAAACATTTAACGCTCTACCATCTTTACCTGTGATTTTCATTATTAACAGCAGTTACAGAAACACCACTAATTTTTAAAAAAATTCTTGCTGTTTATCAAGTACTGTTCTCAGGATACATAATTCCTCTTTATCTCAATGTTAAAAATTGACCCATTTCTGCATTTGGGTGAAATAATAACTTAGGTGGTAGCCTATAATTCAAAAGTCACAGGAGTCATAGAATGTTAGAGAGGAAGGATTTCAGCATCCCTCTGATCTAACCTTTTTTACAGATAAAGGAACGTAGGACCAGACAGGTAAATGATGTCTCTACTCCCCAACATTCAATAATCCCCTTATTCTTTATTATTATAGCACTTAGCACTGACCACCACAAGCATAAATATCTGTTTATGGTCCATCTTCTCCCAGGGATTTTGTATAATGCAGAATCCTCAACATTGCCTGGCACAATGTAGATACTCAAGTATTTGTTGAATTAACTAAATCAAAATTGACAACATGTCTTCTAAACACCAAAACAGTGTGTCCCCTCTCTCTCCTTTCCTGAATGACAAGGTTAGAGAGTCTCAGGGAACAAGTTATCTTTCACTTTAGAGGAAAAATAAAAGTTAAAAATACTTTTTAATAACATGTTTCTGACAACAAAATAATCCAAGATCACTATTGAAAATTTGAAAAAAAAAAAAAAACACAGAAGAATCATCTCCCAAAGATAAGCACTGGTAATATTCCATGTATATTCTTCCAGTTGTGTGTATAGATAATGTTTTCAACAGAAATGGGACGATGTATTACAGTTACAAAATGTTCGTTTTTAGGGCTTCCCTGGTGGCGCAGTGGTTGAGACTCCGCCTGCCGATGCAGGGGACACGGGTTCGTGCCCCGATCGGGGAGGATCCCACATGCCGTGGAGCGGCTGGGCCCGTGGGCCATGGCCGCTGAGCCTGCGCGTCCGGAGCCTGTGCTCCGCGACGGGAGAGGCCGCAGCGGTAAGAGGCCTGCGTACCGCAGAAAAAAAAAAAAAAAAAAAAAAAAAAAAAAAAAAATGTTCGTTTTTAACAATACATTGATTTTCCTGTTATTAAACCTTTTCCAATGTAATTTTAATAGCTGCATGTGATTAAATTAGATGGTTGAATCTATGGAAAAAGCTGGCAGTCACCCAGGTTATGTTCCTAAAACTAGAGTTTCTCACTGAACTTCTTCAGTAGACATGGAAGATGTGTTTCTCTAACAACGTCATAGGCCACTGGGCAGGAATAAGCATTTAAAATTTTAATTGTCACCTTTGGATTTGAAAGGGTAATGGCCAACTTCTTCCAGTGATAACCTCCATAGAAAAGGTGCAGAAGCTTTAGTTAATTTGCCACCTGTGGTTTGGCTGCCAAAGCTTGATTCCCTCCCTGTCACTCGACTATTTGAAAACTAGTGTGCCAAAAAGTCCAGAAGTTTTTATTTGCTTTCTAAAACTTTGAAGCCAAGGAGACACAAAATGTACTAAAAAAGGCCAGCAAATCCTGAAATTACCAGCCACCAAAAATTCCTTCATTGGAAGGAATACTTGAATGAACTGTATCTTTATAATTTCTAAACAATGAAAAAAAATCAATACTGTCCTGGTTTATAAAGAAATCCTGTGTGCTTAACCCCTAGATATCTTGGTAAATAATCAAAATTTTGCTTAAAATTGAGCCTAGGGAATTCCCTGGTGGTCCAGTGGTTAAGGATTTGGTGCTTTCACTGCCATGGCCCAGGTTCAATCCCTGGTCGGGGAACTAAGATCCCACAAATTGCGTGGCCAAAAATTAAAATAAAATAAAATAGAGCCTAGGACTAAATAAAAATTATAAAGTGACTTTATAAAACTTTAATAATGTAGGTTGTACACATGACAGAAAGCTATGGAGATATTTAGAATTAAGTATATTATCATATAGGGTAACTACCCTATATAAAGCCTATATAATATATAACACACATTTTTATTTCTAATCCCATGATGCAGATGCATGAGTTATCATTTATGAGATTAGTTAACCTATGGCTCAATCAGAGTTCATATTAACTGTAAGAAGAAAAGTCAACTTTCTTTTAAGTGCCATTATAGATAATATGGCCATGACTATGCATCTAGTCATAAAGGTTTAAAGTTAAATGAGACCCTCTGCAATCATTATGATGGACGGTCTTAAATAAAACTTTCTATTTGTATGGAGAATTCAAATGTAAGTACTTATCAAGACATCTATAATCCTACACGTTATGTCAATTGTACTATGCAATCAGAGAAGTCTACGCGTGCGTGTTTGTGCTCCCCACACACCTGATGCACAATAGGTGCACGATGAATACTGGTTGACTGACTTGATTCTCTGTGTTTATGAATATGAGGAATCTCAATGACCTGGCCAGGAATCACACAACAAAGGCTGTCCAGTGGTTAAAACAGCAATTATAGTCACTGAGGCTATGCATTTTACTGTAGTGGACAATGTCTCCTTTTAAAATCTAGTTACTCTTACTTTAAAGCACTGTGGGTTTAGCCTTTATTTTCAGTGTAGTATAATGGAAACAGCACAAAATTAGGAGCCAGAAGAGTTGGCTTACTACTAAGCTGTGTGGTTACCTGACTTTCTAGGCCACATAATGAACAGAAGCAGCAAATCAGAAGGGGCCAAGAGTGGGGATAAGAAAAAGGAAGAGGGGCTTCCCTGGTGGCGCAGTGGTTGGGAATCCACCTGCCACTGCAGGGGATGCGGGTTCGAGCTCTGGTCTGGGAGGACCCCACATGCCACAGAGCAACTAGGCCCATGAGCCCACGTGCCACAACTACTGAAGCCCGCGCGCCTAGAGCCCATGCTCTGCGACTGCAACAAGAGAAGACACCGCAGTGAAAAGTCCGCACACCGCAACGAAGAGTAGCCCCCGATGACCACCACTAGAGAAAGCCCGCGTGCAGCAACAAAGACCCAACGCAGCCAAAAATAAATAAAATAAATAAATTAAAAAAAAAAGGAAGAGCGTTGAAAAAGAAACAATGCCACCAGCAAGAAGACACAGAGCGAAAAGACTGTAGGCACGATTTAAAAAAAAAATTTTATTGAAGCATAGTTGATTTACAACACAAATGTTCTATAAAGCATTGTAGTCTATTTAAAACAAATAACCAGGGCTTCCCTGGTGGCGCAGTGGTTGAGAGTCGCCTGCCGATGCAGGGGACACGGGTTCGTGCCCCAGTCTGGGAAGATCCCACATGCCGCGGAGCGGCTGGGCCCGTGAGCCATGGCCGCTGAGCCTGCGCGTCCGGAGCCTGTGCTCCGCAATGGGAGAGGCCACAACCGTGCGAGGTCCGTGTACCGCAAAAAAAAAACCACAAGAAACAAATAACCAAAATATTGGGTGTAAGATAGGCTTAAGGATGTACTGTACAACATGGGGAATATAGCCAATATTTTGTAAAAACTGTAAATGGAAAGTAACCTTCCAAAATTGTATTAAAATTTTTAAAAATCTCGGTTATTTAGTAAAGTGGATTATCACAAAAAATAAATTAAAAAAAAATAATAAAATAGAGCAAGTAGTCCTAAAATTTTTCCTAAATGTAATAATTAATATTTCTAACTGTGATTCTAAGTTGTCAAGATAAGAATAATTATAAAATATATCACTTATTAAAAGGCAGAAATGCATGTGATACATGCTAGACATATTTCCAACTAAAATCTCAAAATGTAAAAATGGTTGAATGACATGGAAAATGTACTGAGGTAGAATTCATTCTTGAGTGTTTGATAAATGAGGCATCCAGTGCAAGTGTATATATTTGTGCATACATGTAAATGTTTGGCAAAGAAATCTGGCATTACATCCACATGGAAGGAAGAGGTTATTTCCCACAAAAGACTCCTGTTTAATGTTATTAGAGGATCCTAGACCTTGTCACCTTGCAATATCACCTTGCTGTTTGTATTTACAGTATCATAAATTACTTATTAGATGGGGTATGCTTTTTACGGAGAAACATCATTCTTCAACAACCATTCTTCAGCTAAAGCCAGTTTACTTTCTAAACATAACAAAATATAGAGATCGAAGATATCTGTTCATCAATTAAGAGGAAAGAAAAAATACCAAATAAGTAGAGATTCAATAAAGGGAGGAAAAAACCCAAGAAGCTCTTTTTAGAAATAGTCTCTGAAATAATCCATAAAGCCACTAGGTGTTGCTACATGCCCAGTAAAGAAAACTGCTAAAGGGATTTTAAAAGCAGTTTTGTTAACAACGTACGTTTTCAACTTCCCTTAAATCCAATCTTCCCTTTAAATTAGCTATAATTCTCAATAACCAAGGAAGGGGAATGATTAGTATAATTAAGAATTATGACGAGGTAATACTTTTTCCCCACAGGCAAAATGCACATCATGATAATGAGAGCCATAGAAACATGATCCAGCCCCTTGATATAAAACAAGATCAAGCCACTCAGATGCACTGTTTGGAAAGCTAGGTTTTATTAAGAGCCCATTCCTACTTCACAAGGCACAAGACCACAGACACAGAGCTGGATTGTGATGGACACATAGTCAACAAAAGGGATGAAGTACACTGGTTGTATCTGAACTCCACATCCCTGCTCTTGCTAATTTAAACATTTACTGATTACTCACTCCTTCAACAAACATTCAATAAACACCCATTACATACCAGCCACAAAGACGCTGTTCCCTTTCAAGAAGCTTACATCCCACTTGTGTGCATTATATGCTGGGGAATAAAATGAGACTAAGGGGATGTGTCTGGCCGTTAAGTTGCTTGCATTTCAATGCAGGAGACAGCTACACATTAAGAACGGACGTGCCTCTTGGTGGAATATTACAAGGTCTGTGGGAGGACAGAGAAGCAGCCTTCATTCTTTCTGGGGACAGATGGAAGAAGTAAGGTAAGTAGCATCTGAGATCTCCCTAGAAGGAACACCAGAATTGTGGAAATGATGTGGTCACAGCAGGAGGAAAAGCATGGAGGAAGTGCCCTGTGTGTGTGAGAAGCAGTGACTTTCCCTGTGTGACTGAAGCCTGAGATGCCCGGGAGTGCAGTGGGAGATGAATCAGACTGAGAGGGAACTGAATGCTAGGTTAAGAAGTCTGAAAATTAGGCTGGAGGCAATGGGGAGTCAGCCAAGGTTTTCAGTCAGAGGAGCGGCATGATGAGAGATGTGTAGTTAAATAATTCTGTCAGTGGAGTGCAGGATGACCTTGGCTGGGGAGTGACTGGAGGCAAGAGACCAAATAGAAGGTTAAGGAAATAAACCAGCTGAGATGCAGGGCCCCAATTAAATCAGAGATGGCATTTGCCAGGGCTCAGTAATTGCCTGGAAAGGTGTCAGGGCGGAGGGAGAGGGGTCAGTCAGTGCCAGTGTTCCTAAGGTAAGTTAAACCCTTTCACCGAAAGAGTGAATACGAGAGAAGGAAGACTGTTTAGGCAGTGGTGGAAGGCGGGGTTGTCTTCTTCTGGAGGAGAAGGGTTGGGGGTACAGGATTCCATTTCAGAGTTCAAGGACAAAGATCCCGTGTGACTCCAAGGCCCAGTGATCTGATTCTCACCCTCATTCAGCCTGGCCCAGGCTTTCCTACGATTGGCAGCTTTTGCCAGGTATCCTTCTATAACGGAGGACCTGAGTGATCACTTAATTTGCATTTAATATGAGATGTTAAATGAAGCTCTGAAATGGACTTGAGCTTTTAAACACAGGTGAATTCAATGTAAGTATATTACATACAAGTTAGTCCTTCAAAACCTACTTAAGGACTAAAATGAAGCCACTCTTAATTAAACCTAAATGAGGTAAAGGAGCACCTGAGGACTAAAGCAGCGCACGTGACTGGCGGACACTAGGACTGGGCTGCAGTTGAGAGACAGCGGGGCCACCCTGAGGAGCGCAACCCAACAGCACCGCATAGAGTTGTGAGTGCCTCAGAATCAGAATGTAAGTCAAGTCATTTGGCCGAGAGGAAGGATAAGTCCCTGGTTTTTCTCAAGGCGCCAGGGCTACCAGAGTCAAGTTTCCTATCATTCTAAGCCGTGTGGCAGAGCACTAGGATGGAAGTCCAGGACAGACTCCAGGTCACCTCTACAAACTGCTATAGTAGTTGAGACAAACCATAGCATCTTCCTGCCTCAGTTTCCTCATTTGATGAAACAGGTAACAACGCTACTGACGTCTTCACAGGACACTGTGAGAACAGAATGCAGTCGTGTATACAAACGTGCTCCCAACGACAACGTAGCAGCAACAGTACCACCCTTCTCGTTTACCTTCTTGTTCTCTATTCTCCTCTTTCTCTTCCCGCTCACTTGTTGCCCACCTTCCCCACTACCCCTTCCCACCACCTCTGGGAGACGGAAGAGCTCATGTGAGTTCACCACTGTCTTGAGCAATGCAGCCTAGGAACTCAACGAGGACAGATGCTTGTCAATCTGGTTGGGTAGAAGGACTTGATTCTCCGGGCTTTGAGCCCCACTGCAGAGAGATGGAAGAGGCTGGGCTGGATGGGCAGTTCCAGCCAAAGTGGGCAGTGAGGAGTGACATGAAAAGGAGAGGTTTCTACCCGGAGTTGAGAAAGCTCAAAGAGCCTATTTAATGTAAAATTTAAGTATAGTATTTCCTCACGAAATATGTTTAAAAGCTATAAAACTGTGAGAAGGGAAATTAACAGCTTCAGTGAGAAGGGGGCAAGAGTAGGGGGTAGGGTTGGAATTCAGTGGATTTAGGCATCCTGGAGTAGTCAAATATAGTAGCCTAAGAGAGGCACATGTCAAACTAGCTCAAATGTACCAACAGGCAGTAAAATAATTTTCCCCACTTCACTGATATCAGATATTATAAGAAAGGGGAAAACTTTCAATTTTATCAAAAATCTGTATTTGTTTTAAATTTAAAACTCACAGTGTTTTAAATATAGACATATTCATTAACAAGTATTGGTATTATCACCTTTTCTCTATCTTAGATTTCACCCACCTCATTGCTTAATGGAAAATACACAGGTTTAAATCCTAGTATAATGACTTTCTTGCTCTATGACCTTAGACAGGCTATTTAACCTCTCTAGCCTAGTTTCCTCATTTACGAAATGTTGAATAATAAATCAACCTCTTAAGGCTCATGGAAGGATGAAATGAGATAATCAGTGTAAGTGCTTAGTACAGTACTTGGTCCCCAGAAAGCACTCATGAAATGGCTGCGTAAGGGTGCAGACACCACTGTATAAGTGGCCCGAGTTGAGGTCAGGTGGGTGGGGACCGAATCACAAAGGTCCCTGTAGGCTATATGAAGACTGAAGCTAGTCCCCCTGGGTTCAAATCCTAATTCTGTCACTTCATAGCTACACAATCTTGAACAGATTATTTGCTCAATGTGAATACGCTGCTAGTAAAACATACCATAGCCTGTAGGAGTAATAGCCTGACATAATATAAGCTTTCAAGTTAAGTATGAAATACCAAGAATAAATTATGGTAATAATACTAGGTACCTACAAGAATGCTTTTCAGGAGAGGTGAAAATGCCTTACAGGTTTTATTTAATTAATCTTCATAGATGTCTTGGGAGTTAAAAGCAAGTGGGTATTATTATTATTTTTTTAACATCTTTATTGGAGTATAATTGCTTTACAATGGTGTGTTAGTTTCTGCTTTATAACAAAGTGAATCAGTTATACATATACATATGTTCCCATATCTCCTCCCTCTTGCATCTCCCTCCCTCCCACTCTCCCTATCCCACCCCTCTAGGTGGTCACAAAGCACCAAGCTGATCTCCCTGTGCTATGCTCCCTGTGCTATGCGGCTGCTTCCCACTAGCTATCGGTTTTACATCTGATAGTGTGTATAAAAAGAAACGAAATTGAGTTGTTTGTAGTGAGGTGGGATGGACCTAGAGTCTGTTATACAGAGTGAAGTAAGTCAGAAAAAGAAAAACAAGTGGGTATTAATAGTTCCATTTTACAGGATGGAAGGCAAAGAAAAACGTGGCTTGATCGTAACTCTACTGTCGTATCTCTTCATTCCAACAAAAGAACTAGGCATTCTGAAATCACAGACCCAGGTCTAATATTACTTCCCGAACACCTGAAAGTTTGCCTTCAGTTCATTCATTCAACTAAATAGATATTGATACCATCACACCTTTTCATCAGCCAAGATTACTCTGCCTAACTTTTCTTATTTTCTTTTATTTCCTAAACCATCTTTTCTGTTCTAGCCAGATGACTTTCTGGTGCTCACTTAGGTCCAATACTGAAATGTCAACCTTTCCAATATTATTCCAAGCTGTTCTATATTATTATGTGTTGAATAATCTCCCCTTCCATTTCTGAAATGTATCACTCCCTGCCTTTATTTTTTAAATTTAATTTAGCTTTACATTTTTATTAAAATAAGTTAAAAATATAACACTATAGAAATTTTCAGTCCTGAAGATTACTTCTAGAAATTCTAGATCAAATACTTATACTTTATTTATTACATTTTCATCTTCAGATAGTAACTCACCGATATGAATCATAAAGGCTTAACTCAATGTAACTAACTGCCTTCTCTTTAGCTCTTCCCAGAGTTTGATGTGAACATTATTACTTTTATTTCTTCTATTTTTTCTTTCTTGTTCTTTTAAAGTAAAAAGGAAAAGTGTTCACTTAAGCTGCTAGACACTGTAGAATGGACTGGCTCTCCATAGCCCCCTGGTTAGCATATTTTAAGCTTATACCATATTTTCTTGATTAAAAAGCTTCATTTGTTTTTCAGCTTCTGTTTGCTAAAATCTCATATTCATTGGAAACACTCATTTCCATTTCCTTCACTATTATGGGGTTATTTCCTAATAAGACTTCTATGCTTACATTTCACTGGGTGTCAGTAGAGACAAGCTTAGGCTGCTATTTTGAGTGTGTGTGTGGGGGGGTGTAGGGTGTCACTCCCTGATGGCTGCGTTGCTCAATACAGGCAAACCTCGGAGATACGGCGGGTCCGGTTCCAGACCACCACAATCAAAAGTGAATATTGAAATAAAGCTAGTCTCACAAAGTTTTTGGTTTTCCAGAGCATATAAGTTATGTTTACACTATAATGTAGTCTATTAAGTGTACAATAACATTATACCTAAAAAAAAAAGGACATGCTTTAATTTTACAATGCCTTATTGCTAAAAAATGCTATCATCTGAGCCTTCAGTGAGTCATCCTTTTTCTGATGGAGGGTCTTGCCTCGACATTGATGGCTGCTGACTGGTCAGGGTGGTTGGTGGTAGATGAAAGTTAGAGAGGCTGTGACAATTTCTTAAAATAAGACAACAATGAAGTTTGTCACATTAATTGACTCTTCCTTTCATGAACGATTTCTCTACAGCATGCAATGTTGTTTGATACCATTTTACCCACAGCAGAACTTCTTTCAAAATTGGAGTCAATCCTCTCAAACCCTGCCACTGCTTATCAATTAAATTTATGTCACACTGTAAATCCTTTCTCATCATTTCAACAATCTTCATAGCATCTTCACCAGGAGTAGATTCCAGCTCAAGAAACCACTTTCTTTGCTCCATTAGAAGCAACTCCCCATCTGTTAAAGTTTTATCATGAGATTGAAGCAATTCAGTCACATCTTCAGCTCCTAATTCTAGTTCTCTTGCTATTTCCACCACATCTGTAGTTACTTCCTCCATGCAAGTCTTTTTTTTTTTTTTTTTTTTGCGGTACGCGGACCTCTCACTGTTGTGGCCTCTCCCACTGCGGAGCACAGGCTCCGGACGCGCAGGCTCAGCGGCCATGGCTCACGGGCCCAGCCACTCCGCGGCATGTGGGATCTTCCCAGACCGGGGCACGAACCCGTGTCCCCTACATCGGCAGGTGGACTCTCAACCACTGTGCCACCAGGGAAGCCCCTCCATGCAAATCTTGAACCCCTCAATGTCATCCATGATGGTTGGAATCAACTTTTTCCCAACTCCTGTTAATGTTTATGTTTTTGTTTGTTTTTTATTTTTTTGGCCGCACTGCACAGCTTTTGGGATCTTAGTTCCCCGACCAGGGATCGAACCCAGGCCTTGGCAGTGAAAGCGCCAAGTCCTAACCACTGGACCGCCAGGGAATTCCCTTAATGTTGATATTTAGATCTCTTCCAATGAAACGCAAACATTCTTAATGGCATCTAGGATGGTGAATCCTTTCCAGGAGGTTTTCAACTAACTGACTTTGCCCAGATCCATCAGAGGAATCACTATATATGGCAGCTACAGCCTTACATAATGTATTTCTTAAATAATAAGACTTGAAAGTCGAAGAGACTCCTTGTTCCATGGGTGGCAGAATGGATGTGTTAGTAGGCATGAAAACATTAGTCTCGTTGTGCATCTACATCAGAGCTCTTGGATGACCAAGTGCATTGCCAATGAGCAGTAATATTTTAAAAGGAATCTTCTTTTCTAAGCAGTAGGTCACAACAGCGGGTTTAAAATATTCAGTAAACTGTTATAAACAGATATGCTGTCATCCAGGTTTTGCTGTTCCACTTATACAGCACAGGCAGAGTTGGTTTAGCCTAACTCTTGAGGGCCCTAGGATTTTTCGAATGGTAAATGAGCACTGATTTCAATTTAAGTCACCAGCTGCATTAGTCCCCAACAAGAGAGTGGGTTTGTCTTTTGAAGCCTGGAAGTCAGACATTGACTTCTCCTCCCTAGATATGAAAGCCCTAGATGGCATCTTCTTCCAGTAGAAGGCTGTTTCATCTACACTGAAAATCTGGTGTTCCGTGTAGCCACCTTCATGAGGTATCTTAGCTAGATCTTTGGGATAACTTGCTGCAGCTCCTACATCAGCACTTGCTGCTTCACCTTGCCCTTTGATGTTATGGAGATGGCACCTTTTCTTAAAGCTCCTGAACCAGCCTCCGCTGGCTTCAAACTTCTCTTCTGCAGCTTCCTCACCTCTCTCAGCCTTCACAGAATCGAACAGAGTTACGACCTTGCTCTGGATTAGGCTTTGGCTTAAGGGAATGTTGTGTCTGGTTTGATCTTCTAACCAGACCACTAAAACTTCTCCATATCAGCAATAAGACTGTTTCCCATTCTTATCATTTGGGTGTTAAACGGAACAGTACTTTTAATTTCCTTCAAGAACTTTTCCTTTGCATTCACACCTTGGCTGTTTGGCGCAAGAGGGCTCACTTTCAGCCTTCCCCAGCTTTCAACATGCCTTCCTCACTAAGCTTGATCATTTCTACCTTTCGATTTAAAATGAGAGACATGTGACTCTTCCTTTCACTTGAACACTTAAGAGACCAGTGTAGAGTGATTAACTGATTTAATTTCAACATTGTTGTGTCTCAGGGAATAGAGAGGCCTGAGGAGAGGGAGAGAGATGAGGGGGAGGGGGGGACTGCTGGTTGGTGGAGCAGTCAGAACACACACAACCTTTATCAGTTAAGTTCGCTGTCTCATATGGGTGTGATTTGTAGCACCCCCTCCCCAAATTACAGTAGTAACATTAAAGATCGCTGATCACAGACCACCATAACAAATATAATAATAAGGAAAAGTCTGAAATACTGCAAGAATTAACAAAATGTGACACAGAGATATGAAGCGAGTAATACAGTTGAAAAAATGTTGCCAATAGACCTGCTGGACACAGGGTTGCCATAAACCTTCAATTTGTAAAAAATGCAATATCTGCAATAAAATGAGGTATGCCTATACATTTATTTTGCTTCTTTAATCCATAAACTCTTTAATAACAAACACTGCTTTTAAAATTTATCCCAAATATGTAATGCATTTCAATGTACTCTGGGTATAAAGAAAATACAGGACTGATCATTTATGTGAAAAAGAAACAAACAAATTATAAATGCAATTTTTATCCCTTTTATTCATCAGAGACACAAATTACAGAACCAAGCTTGGCTTAATAACAGTAGCATATAAAAATGTTGACCTGATAACGCCAAAAATCTATTGTGGCAGATTCAGAGTTAATCAGAAGACTGAGAAAAAAAGGAGAAAACTCAAACATTTTGCTTGTTATTATTTGTTCACTGCTATCTCAAGAACATATAATTTCTCTCTGAAAACCCTAAGAGCACATCACATGTAGATCTGGGAAATTGTACAGGCCAAAGAAGCTTTTAACCTGGAATGTTACTGTTCCCGTAACAGCAAGCCTCTCTACCTTCTAGAATTGTTTTTAAAAATACAGCTATTACCTATATTAAATTTTCTATATTAAAAAATAGACTTTTGAGGACTTTTTCTATGTGATTAGGTTTTAGACTATTGAACAAAGGAAAATCTCCCTTTAAATAAAATATTTCAGAATAAGAATTTTCTCGTGGCATTTTAAAAAGCCATTACGATTAGACCTCCTCTGTGGCAGAAGTTTTGTAAAATGTCACTTTATTTGACTGGTCCTACCTAATAGTATAAACAGACTTCATAGTAATTGTTCCAAATGTCAGAAGCATGAAATTTCTGTACTTCTCTCCTTCTCTCATTATATTTATAATTTTCTTTTAAAAATACAAGTATGTATTCACTGTATTTGTCATCTGCCAATGTACATAAGCCCCTAAAGTTCTATGACCATGTCTACATATTTGGAATAAGACATTGCATAGAAATTAGGTGCTAAATGAAATCTACTGATACCTATGACATAAACTCTCAAACTAATTATATTTAGAGACAGCATTATTTTATACAAATTTTGCTGCTTTATTATTTCAGTATCTCAAGATTATTTTCAATAATGACCTAAATATATCTGAGATGAAAAATACAGATTATGAAGAAAGAGTTGTATTCTTAGAAGTGGTTCTTAAAGACCTAAGTGCTGGCAACTTCTTCCTTAGCATAAATTCCCTTCTCCTGTACGGTTTACTTCTTTAAGCCATTTAACTTTATTTCTTTAGCTTGAGAATTTTCAAAACAGTTATATATGGAATTTAAGGGAAAAAAATGTCATAAAGAACCTAGGAGTAAGACAGGAATAAAGACACAGACCTACTAGAGAATGGACTTGAGGATATGGGGAGGGGGAAGGGTAAGCTGTGACAAAGCGAGAGAGAGGCATGGACATATATACACTACCAAACGTAAAATAGATAGCTAGTGGGAAGCAGCCGCATAGCACAGGGAGATCAGCCCGGTGCTTTGTGACCGCCTGGAGGGGTGGGATAGGGAGGGTGTGAGGGAGGGAGATGTAAGAGGGAAGAGATATGGGAACATATGTATATGTATAACTGATTCACTTTGTTATAAAGCAGAAACTAACACACCATTGTAAAGCAATTATACTCCAATAAAGATGTAAAACAAACAAACAAAAAAAACAGTTCCCCTTCATCAGAAATGGAAGGCTGACCAATGCATGGTTTAAACTGCTTGTGTCAAACTCTGCTGTCCTTAAAAGCTGTGAGAAGAGCTATTCACTAAAAAGAGCCTAAGAGAGAAACTTTAATCAAAGAAAAAAAAGTATTCCTTTCTTTGACTAGCATTTACAGATAGATAGCATCTATCTGTAAGTTCTTAGATGTTTGTTTACATTTTTTCCTGAAAGTTAAAAGGAATGCTAATAGATATTGGGAAGAAAACTCCATTATTATCTAATCTGTTAGAAAAGATGATACTAACTCTCACAATATAGTGTATTCTTGGAAATCATGAGTCAGACTGTGTTGAAAGGTCAAATGTGCATTATTACTCCGACATTCACCTGTGGGAACATGCTTGGGATACTCTACACCCAAGTGAGAGTCAGTCTGATTGCTATTAGGGAGCATCCATGTGTTAGAAAGTAAAATGATGCCAGAGAAGGCTATTGTGTGAGGAAGTACAAACATGCTGAATAATGAGTATGCAAAGGTACAAAGTGCCATGTTTACTTTTTCTAGCTAAAGATTAGTACAATGTAAATAACTACCAGTCCACCGAATTTACACATTTATTGCTACACTGAATTGAACAGAAATAAAAAGTTAAATCAAATTGAACATATGGTCAACTACTATGGATCCCAAATATAAACTGTAAATGATAAAAACCTTTTGTGATGTAAATATCTTATGTGGTATCCTCTAAAACGATTATCTGAATAGACTTCAACTGTAATCCATATAGCACGCACACGACTTAAAAAACAAAAGAAAGAAAGAAAGAAAAAAATATATATATATGCAATAAAATTGCTATTTTGTCCTAAATAGCAACTCTGGTTGGGGATTGAAAAACTTCCAGCTCAAGGACCTGAGTTTGGTAAAATAATATGATCTGCAGGTCACTGCATCTGGCCTCTGTTAAATGGGTCTGGAAAATAGAGGAATTCCACAAATGCAAACTATGCATGGCTACCGGATACTACCTGCCTATCAAAACCATACTTAAAAATATTTAGCAAAAACAGCCTAATAACAATACAAGGGAATAAAAAATGAAACCAAGGTCATAAGGGCCTGGGTCCTTTTTCATTTTCCATTTTAAAAACTAAGCAATCTTGGAATGCCATGTTTCCTGATTTTCAAAAACAGGAGTTTGTATTTATTTAGGTACCAGAGAGACTGACAGTTTC
Organism: Orcinus orca; assembly: GCF_937001465.1. NCBI lineage: Eukaryota > Metazoa > Chordata > Mammalia > Artiodactyla > Delphinidae > Orcinus > Orcinus orca. The sequence continues at coordinate 94,777,826 of NC_064563.1, forward strand.
ATGCTTTTTTTAACTCTCATCTTTTCACTAGCAAGTCTAATGAGAACATCACAAAAGCAGAGAATGTTATGAATAGAATGAATGAATCATAGGATCCACCCTATGGACCCCATGGCACAGTCATGGCAAATGCTAATTATCTGTACATTGCAAGTCTTATTCCTATGCTCAGGGAACCTCAAAATCTGCACCTGACTTGTGTTTGTGTCCTTTTGGGTTTATGTACCCCACTCTGTTACCCTCAAGGCACAATATAATGCACATAGAGAACTTAATGAAAACAATTAAAAGCAGAGTTTATTCATGAGCTGTAAAAAGTGAAACTGTAGAACTAACAGTGTGAACAGAACACAAATGTCTGTGTTCTCGACCCGCAGCAGGTGCAGAGTGGAGAGGGATGAGGGACCACTTACCTCGGGTGTACCAAGAGCATGTTCTCCAGCTAAAAGCAGCATGCTCAGGCCTCCCATTTGAGTAGGATCTAAATAAGTCAAAAACAAGTAAATCGTCAATTCATAACCACGAAGTACATATAGTCCAGAGTCGAAAAAGAATACTCACGAAGACCAGCAATCAGAAATCCAACAGAACCACATGTAACTTATTACAGAAAACTTCTGAAACTCTTCATGAAGGAAAAACCCGGGGTACATGTGCTTAGTACTCATACTTTTGTGAGCTTTTTAAATACCACTGTTGTCCACCATTCCAACAAAATACTTTCTTCAATACCACAGCTGTTTATAACATGAATTATCTCCTAATGTGATGCTTCTTTCCTTACTGCATGGGGAGTCTGGATGGATTTTTTTTTTTAAACGAAAGAGTGCTTATACTTGTGTTCTAAGAAACTTGAGATTGTTATTCTCAAATTGTTATTTCTGCCACATGATATCAGGCTGATAAAAAGAACAAGGCCATCAGAGGAACTAGAGAACAGGGAGGTATTTTACAAAGGGGACTCCAAAAATCTAGTGGGCTTTGCTCAAATATTCTTTCTTTAAAACTTACAAAAACAAATTTAAATTAAACAATGATATATTTATAACATCTTAAATCTTAGGGGTACAGTTAGGCCCTTCCTTGAAAGGCCTCGAAATACCTTTAACATTGAAAATGAACCCTTTTTATACTACCAAAGGTCTTTGTTTTCATTCCTTCAATAATCAACAGAAAAAGAAAGAGAAAATGAAAGCAAACTGATACATCTATGACCCAGGATTATATCTAAACAGGGGAAGTACAGACAATAAGAAACCTACAGACTTTGTCTTAAATGAATTAAATTTCAGAACTTCAATGAACTAACGTATCTGAAACTGTCTAAGTCAGTGCTTATCCCAGTGCATATTGGTCCTCAATAAATGCACTTTTTATTTTAGTAATCTCTCTACAATTCAAAATGAGGACCGGGCATAGTGTTGCCTGAAGACATTAAGGTGTCTCTCTTCTCTTTCTTTTTTGATTTTTTTGTTTAAAGATATGCCCTTAAGTACATCTTTGAATACAATCTGTCTCAGGAACTCATGAAGCAACTCTGACCACATCTTACATATAGTCAAATTAAAAAATATATATTTTTTTGAAAAAAGAATCTGAGGGGAAGGAAGGAAGGAAGGGAGGGAGGAAGGAAGGAACAAAGGAAGGAAGGAAGGAAGGAACGGCTTAGTAGAGGGGAAAATATGTCAGCAAACAATCAGGTGGTCACAAAACAGCTCCATATTGGAAGGTAGCCACGTAGGAATACACAGAGGAACATGAGCTGGTTTGCTGAAATAAGGCTCTCTGTTGTTGTTTTAAGAGCCCATCCTTAATTAAATGTTAAGTTTATGAACTATTTTGGCTACTAAAAGAGACACATAAATCTACTGGCAAATAAAAATCAGGAGAGAGAAATGAATTTAGCAGAAAGTAAAGGTGTACTTTGGTTCTTTGGGCAGCTAAATACTTTTGCAGCTGCCATTCTAGAGATCAGGAGTCTTGCATAATTGCATTCTAATAAAGATAAAAATGTGTTAGTGCATAATTGCATTCTAATAAAGATAAAAATGTGTTAGTTCAAATTATAAAGTAAAATAGGAACATACTTCCATGATAATTTATTTAACTTATATACCAATATGACTTTGCTGTATAGACACTAAAACACAGACAAGAAATCATCATCTTTTATATTAATTTATATAATGTTATTTGGATATATCAAAAATATATTTATATAAATAGCTGCTTTCCCTTCACCAAGAGGGCTTCTACTAAATTAAATTCTACATAGCTTTCCCTCCTTGGAAATTATACACTTGACTGCTTTGGGGTTATTCAAAATGCAAAATGTCATGTGACAAGGACTATTGGGAAAACAAAGCAAAATGAGATTCCATGCTGAGGAAAAGCATAAACTGGCCTCTAAAAGCCCTAAAGTATCCCCTAGATTTAAACAGCTAAGCACCATGTTTCAATTAAAGGCAAATTAATTTGCTTTCATTGTGTTAAAAAGGAACATCACACCAATGTTATCCGCTATACACTAGCTTAACAAGGGCTCTGATCATGGATTTCCAACATCCATCACAGGCCCTTAGATATAATGAGATAAATGTGAGAAAGTTGTTTTCCTTCTTTCCTGTATTTTGCTTAAAGAATGCTGTTTTTAAAAGCTGACTTGTAGGGGCTTCCCTGGTGACACAGTGGTTAAGAATCCGCCTGCCAATGCAGGGGACACGGGTTCGATCCCTGGTCCGGGAAGATCCCACATGCTGCAGAGCAACTAAGCCCGTGCGCCACAACTACTGAGCCTGCGCTCTAGAGCCCCGTGAGCCACAACTACCGAGCCCACGAGCCGCAACTACTGAAGCCCGCGTGCCTAGAGCCAGTGCTCTGCAACAAGAGAAGCCACCACAATGAGGAGCCCGCGCACCGCAACGAGGAGTAGACCCTGCTCGCCACAACTAGAAGAAAGCCCACGTGCAGCAACGAAGACCCAACACAGCCAAAAATAAATAATTAAATAAATAAAATTTAAAAAATAAAAGCTGACTTGTAAATATCCTGGTTGAAGTCTAGGTCCCACTTTAAATTTGTAGGTATAACAGGTAGATTAATAAACTGTCAGAAACGGTGCTACAGGCAGACATCTTTCACTGCTTTCTGTAGTTTATCTACAATTACTTTTGGCTTTTGAAGAGCCACTGTGTGCAAAAAAAAAAAAAAAAAAAACCTACATAGACCAATCTAGATTTAGAACTGGGAGAAAAAGCAATGGAAGATAAATGCTAATCAAAGGAATTTATTTAGAAGCCAGTAATAATATCCTCTTATTTGGTCCTGATGATAAAATGTTTTATAAGAGACTCTTACTGACACAATCTGGGGAGTCTAGAGAGCTCACCAAGACTACTAGCAAGTGGGTTGAAGCTAAAATTATACAAAGTAACAGCTAAAACAAGGACAGATTTCTATTCTGATTCCTCTGGGATATGCAAAAGCATCATTTTGGAAGCTCACCTAGAATTATACTACAGACACTTACATAACAATCACCTGAAGACTTTGTTCCCCCAGAATGCTGCCATTGCATCATACTGCATTTCTTAGATTTATATATGACATCACCACACACTTTGTTATACCATGAATCACACACTACACTGTTAGATCTCATTAGGCCTACTGGCTATTAAAAAAATGAAGTGTCATCACAATACTGCTTAACTTCCATTCCCAAGCTTTCCATTTTGCAAACTGTTCAGAGCTCTCATCTTAAAGAAAATTTGCTTGTAATAATGAAACAGGAACCCTATAGCTCAACACCAACTTCAATGCTTCCATCCTGCCCAATCTCCCTATTTCATCCCGGAAAACTCCTCTCTTGATTACGGTATTATAATAGCCATGGAAGATAGAATCATTTGCAGGGTGAATATAAATGCTTTATTTCATGGTAATAAATGCTGTAGCATTCCTTACCACCCAAAGAGTATTAAGGTCTCATAACAAATGGGACCATCTGGAATGTTAAATTTGCCTGGCCCGTAACAGGAATGGGGGCCAGAGAGAGGGTAGGATGGAAATTCCCTCTAAGAAACAGCTGTCAGATCCATCACAGATTTGTGATAGAGTTGTTCATACTCTTGGTTTCGATGTTTAATATCCTCAGATGATCTACATAATTGTGTTTTTTTTGGTATCCAAGATAACTAAGGTGCTTACTGTGAATGAGTTTGTAAGCTATTTTGTTACATTATAAAATTCCCTGAGCTCCGGACAATCTCCACATTGCTGTCTGCTTTTCCATGATGTCAATGTCAGGAATCCACACATATTTGTAATGACTCAACCACTTGGTCCATACCTCCTTTCTTTAACTATATTATATATACACATTCTATGTATGTTATACTCCAAAGCTTTAAGCTATGCTGCATATTTGCCATTGCTTCCTATTGGTTAAATTTTGCTTTTCTCTCTCTTTCTATTATCTGTTAAAAATACTGCCTAAATGAATTGACCTGTTCTTAAAGAACAGGTGAAATTAGTGTCTAAACTCACCAGCCATCCCAAAGTTCAGCTGAGGCATTTCTTCAGTCTTTGCTTTCTTGGGGCTTGACAAGTCTCTTGAAGAGTCAGATGGGAAGGCCCACAGTTTCTTCCGTGGATTGACAGTGGATGTTGGGGATTTCACAGGCTTGTTTGTGGTAGGACACCATTTGTAGCCAGGATTTGCTTTCATAAATGCATCTTTATACTATAAATAAAGAACAGATAACATATTTTAATTAACACATAGATTGAAAAAGTACCTTCACCTTACTCCCCTATTTAGATAATGAATGAAAAAAACACTTTCAGTAAGTTCTTTCCTTGTAGAAGAATGACAATCTCAGTACAGGGCTTTAGAGCTAGGACATGAATTTATCTGCTAGAAAGTTCATTTGTGGGATGAGGGTTCAGAGGCAACACATTTTGTATCTTTTTTTTTTTAGGATCCAAAAAGTTACCTGACCTTGGTAAAGAAAGGGAGTTATTCATAATGTGGTGTGTAAAGCAGCACCTATTTCAAAGCAGGTATCAAGTACCTTACAAAATGTGAGTCAGTCCCAGGGCCAGTAACTAGATTCTGCTCACTGCTTAATTTACTAAGTATGTTAAAAATTAAATCTGTGCTTTACTGTACAGGCAAATGCAGGGACACCTAACAGAGCAAAGTAATCAGTTGTGGGATAAAAGCACCAAGATCACGAATGGGAGAAGGGGAACAAAGTAGGGCAAACTGATGCAGAACGTTTTAGTTCTTTGAAGATGCAGGGCCATGTAGAAGAAAGAGTACTGGATGCAGAATCTGATGACCTGGGTTCAAAACCCACCTCTGCTATTAGCCAGCTGTGGACATTAAGCAAATTATACAACCTTTCTCAACCTCAATTCTTCCATCTAAAAAGTGTAGCTGCACCTGGTAACATCCCAGGGTTTTGTAATGAGCACATGTGATCTCAAAAGTGAACATGCTGAGAGCTGTGATGTGTGATGTTGCAGATTAATCCATCACAAACTGTATGTCTTTATTTGGAGGTTTCAAACTTCACTGTTAATATCTTCCTTTCTCCTTCACTTTTCTGTGGTTTTCTCCCTTTTCCCCAACTTGGCCATTTCTTTCCCTTTCCTGGCGATAATTAAACAAAAATATATTTCTTGCTATTCATGTTATATTACCAATGGTTATGTTATCTGATAAAATGTACTTTTCATGTATTCTTCAATGATTTTGTTATATTACTGCTAGATACCTTATTTAATTAATACAATTCTTTCAATCCCCTAAACTTGCTTTTTAAAATGGTCACTCTGTGTGTAAAATTAATTTAGTGTAAGCTCAAAAGTTTATGAGTTTATCTAACTCATTAAAGAAAAAAAGGTTTATTTAATGAGCTTATCTAACTCATTAAAGAAAAAAAAGGTTCCTTTACCCTTAGTGTAAGCAAAGTATATGTAATCCAACTAACAAACTTTTTCCACCACTTCACTTTAAATCATATAAATGAAAATTGTACTGTAAATAATATAATGCAATGTTAGTAGTCAATGGTTTAGAATCACCCTTAATTCAAATTTTCTGAATAATCAATTTTTTTAAACTAAAAGCTGCATATCTGCCTATTGATACATAGGTACAGGAGGAAGGAAGGTAAGCGTAAAAAACAGTAAGATACAGTTCTACTTTTCCTACAGAAATAATTAAAATGGGATACAAGGCCAGATGCAAACTAGAATTTACCATCACATAACAGAATAAATTTGGAGGTATCAATGTAATGTAAGAGGTACTCTATCCCAGCACATTCACATGCATGGGGGGATTTACATGTTAAGCTGAGGCAGACAAATAGCCTCGCCTGCTGTCTGGTGATGGAAAGTGACAAATGATAGGGTGAGATGAAAGCAGCAGGCACATGCATCATTATTTTGTCCCAGCAAAATGCACACGAGCTGGTCTGTCAGATGAAAAGTCATTTGGACAAAGGTCACCACTCTATAACGTAACAAAAGACTATCAAACAATTTAACATATTTGTCATAAGAAATTTTAAAAGTTTTGGGTACTTTCGGTGGTTTCTGAAGAAAAAAGTCCCAGGCTTCCCTGGTGGTGCAGTGGTTGAGAGTCTGCCTGCCGATGCAGGGGACACGGGTTCGTGCCCTGGTCCAGGAAGATCCCACATGGTGCGGAGCGGCTGGGCTCGTGAGCCATGGCCGCTGAGCCTGCACGTCTGGAGCCTGTGCTCCACAACAGGAGAGGCCACAACAGTGAGAGGCCCGCGTACCGCAAAAAAAAAAAAAAAAAAAAAGTCCCAATTCACAGATGGAACTACACAGATGGATGTCACTAGCCTTCAGATTTCTTCTGTTTCTTAGGTGTCCCCTTCCTCCCCTCCAATGTTGTCGATCTGCTAGGTAAGTTCTTTCCCAGTAAATATTACATCCTTTTCTAAGAATCACTTAGCAATTTGCTTTGATGAAAATCAACATGTGTAATGAAAATGATAATACTGTCATTCTTATGAATGAATTATTACCAGCATCAACTATTTTTAAAAGCACTGATGGTATTAATAAAGGCTAGCTTAAACTAACTTATGATGTGGAGCTGTGCTGAAGATAACATAAAGCAGAGACAATCACTGACCATAAACATCTCTTTCTCTTGCACTTATTCTACCCACCCATCCACAACCATCTCAATACTTTGTGAGGATCGACTAGGTGACAGACACTGGTTAGACACTGGGGACTAGAAGAGCATAAATTAGAGTCTCTGCCTTCAAACTGTTTACAATCCACAATCAGTAATCAAAATGTTACTTCTTCTTATACATGGTCCACGGACTTTCCCCTGGCTCAGGCATGAAAAATGGTTTTGCAGAGGGTCCGTAAAAGGGGAAGCTACCTATGTGTTGAAGAACAAAAGGCAAGAGAAACGCCTGGAGTATGTGAGGTTTTATGGAAAATGGTGACTGAGAATTCATTATGAGAGTCAATGCTCTATAAATGTATTACAATTTTAACCTTGCAGATTCTTAAACTCGATGTAAAACAACATTCATTAGCTCAGTCAAGTATATATTTGAGCAAAAGGGTTAAGAATGTAGGAGACAGAGAAAAGAATAACACACAGCCCTTGTCCTTAGACGGAGATGCCATAAATTCATGAAAAGACATACAGGTCAATACAAGCAGTGTATGAACCCCAAGTGAGGGCGGAGGCAGGAAGAACCCTCAGCGTGTGAGGATGTCTGTCCTTGGAACTGGGCTCATCATCAATCACTTGCTCTGATTCAGCTATAAGAGACAACAGAAAGGCTTAATCATTTGTTGTGATGAGGTTATTAGGAAAGGGATTACAGAGAAAGCTGAGTAAGGGAGAAATGAAAAAAGACTATATATAGTCTGAAGCAAATAGCTGAGTGAAAGTATTAGCAAGCTGGTCAACCATGTGGGCAAAAATCCATCAGCACAGGACTGAAAGGACCAAAGAGACAGGCCCACCCATCCAGATCCCCAAGGCAGGGCTTTCATGCTGGGGGTGGGAGGGGAAGCTCAGTTATCCTCCAAGAACATCAATCACAGGCTACTGGTCCTATCTCCTAGGTAACTAACCTCCTGCTAAAACACTGATTTTTTAAAATCGCCCATTAATATAAAAATTCCTATTTTATTTTTGCAAATTTCCAACTGATTAGATAACCTAAGTGAATTTACCTTATAGGCACAGATCCTGACTTACACAAGATGCTCAGTAAATGCTGGCTCCTTTCTGTCCACCCTCAACTACTACCACATTTCATTAGCAGTGATAATATATCACTGTTATTCAATAATGGTATTAAATACATACCCTTTGCCACAGTATTCTGTCTACTTCATATATGACAATGGCATTACTATATACCAAAAGACAACACTCTATTATGTTAATCTTTAAAAAATTGGGTCTCAACATTACATACTTTTGCAGATCATTTATAAGAATGGGAAATCTGATCTTAAAAAGCACCTTAAGGAGAGATGTACTTATTAACTGTCTTCCAATTGTTTGTTTCTAATTGGAGGGGAGGGGATGTATCAAAAAGTCCAGGAGTATTTCTAGCTATTATTACATTCTAGATCTTCTCAACAGAGTGAAAGAGAATGATAACCCTGGTGAGGTCCAGTAATAAGGGACCCTGGGAATATCTATACAAATAAAGAGAGCTGATTCTGGTGCAAATATGTGAAATATCACCATGATAAAAAAAAATCTACCAGAATTATGAAGGAGAGATTACACAGGAATTATCTGATTTTTAAAGAGCTATAACACACTTTTAAATCTTAGAACTCTGCAGGGGGCTAAGTGAGTCCCTAGCATAATAAATTTTGAGACAGCTAATGAATTTTGAGACAGCTGTACCTTTTCACATTGGCAGGCAGAAATCACATTATACAGGGTGGAAGAGGAGAGGAAGATATTTGAGAAGTGGCATTAATTTGTACTTCCTTAGTTTTAGGAACTTTCCCTCACAAAACTTTAAAACTTCTCATTTAGATCTGAATTATTCTTACTAGATATTTTAATAGGAAGAAAATTAATTAGACTTTTATATGACAGAACATTGAATTAAGTTTACAGTTCCAACAGAACAAAAATATTTCAAATTATACATTAACCTATAAAACTTTCATGTTAAAGCCACTCCAGTAAAAACTATACACTTCAAAAAGTGACTTGAATAAGTGACCAGGGAATTGTTTGGTTCTCTTGTAGAAAAGTCATAAAGGAAAAACTGAGTTGGCTACAGATACAGTTGCCTAAATTGCCTATAAGGATTACTGTGGCAACGGCAGTTCATTTCAACATACAAAGTTTTTTAAAGGACAATTTTACTCCCTAATTTGGGTAAGGAGGAGAAAGTCAGTTTAATCAGTTAGCACTATTTAAAAAGTACCAAAATTTCAGAATTTCTTTTAAAATGTAATTTTGGTACATTTTAAAAGGTAGATAGGGATCTGGGTAAGAAAACTATCTACATTTCTGAAAATGTATGAATAGATAATTCATGTTAACTAATTTGAATTGTAAAATGTTTTCTTTAAAAAATATGTTCGCTTAGCTTTAGTAATTTCCTTAAACACTTTAAACCTTTTCTTTAAAAAATAGTTTATGACATGAATTTGCAATATTTCAAACGGTACAAAAGTTAATTTTTACCTACATCCCTTTGAATGACCACAAATTCCAAAGTAATCAAGATTTACTGTAGGATATTGGAGTATTAGGTCCCTGAATCAATCCAAATATTAACATCTGAAACCAATACCAAAAATTAGTTTTAAGAGACTCAGTTTAAATTCTCAGTGTCACTCACTATGAGGTCTATTTTTTTTATCACTAGCTATGGGGGTCTTTATAAAGTCCCTATAATTTTATTTGATTTGAATATCTAAATAGTAGTGTTTACTAACAATGGATTGATGTTTCTGAAATCAAGTAGTTAGCTCACTTAATGGAACATCTATTTTGTTAGGGATTATTAATCACATTGGACAGTATCTGCCAAGTTGGGCAAATGATGCATTTTAGTTTTGTTGATTCTTGTGTTTCAAAGACTAATTTTGTATTTCAGTAGCACTTCAGCGTGTTAACAGGCCCTAATAAAAACAGTAAAAGATTACTAGGTAAAGAAGTAACAAATACAAACAAACATAAGTTTGCTTATCAGGAACAATTAACGTTTGTATAGCATTTTAAACTTCAGACCATGCCTGTGCACACAATGCCTTATTTGCATCTTACCTCGACCCTGTGAGGGCAGGCATCTTTATTGCCATTTATAGATGTGGAAACTCAGAAAGGTCTGAGAATGGAGAAAGCCAAGTATGAGAACCCAAGCTCTACTACTACTAATTTGCTGCCCTGGATAAGTCACTTAAGTCCTCTGGGCCACAGTGTCCTCATCCTTAGCTTTCGGAAAATAACATCTAACTCATGGGATTATTCTTAGGATTAAATGAGTCAAATGTTTATAATGGAATCCTGGGCAGAATAAAGCAATACTCAAAACTTGATATTATTATTTCAAAAATAAACACTTGAATATTTTTTATAGTAAGAAAGTCCTGACATCTGGAACACAGGAATGGGAAAGGTCTCAGAAACAAAAAGTACTGGGAAACATGAAGCCCAAATCTTTGGTTTCACTACCCACCTCCCCGCAAAGTGGCGGGGCCCCTAATTAAGTGATACTCAGAAAACCCCACACAGAGTAAAGTCATTTCATTAGAGGCAGTCCAAAGCGGCTGACAGAAGAAAGAAATGTCAATTGACAGCTGAGGGTGGACCGAAAAGAAAGACTCATGGAAAAGCAAAGAGGAAATTCAAAAGAACAAAAGGGCTAAGAATCATTTAATATACAGATAAAAATATGACTGTAACTCAATTGTTCACAAAAGTCTCACCAAGTTACAGATTATAAAATTATTCTTGTAGAGAAACAATGGGTTGAAATTTTGAAAAAAATTAACAGGCATTCTGAAATTTTTAAGTAAGGAAGTATTTAAACAAAATATTACATAAAATTTCTGGGATAAATATATAAAATAAGAGTGTTTAAAGAAACAGCAAAGTTTCATCTACCTAGAAATCACTTTTGTGTAACACTTGTTTCTCCAGAATGTGGAGATAAATGAGCTACTGCTCTAGCTTAGTAGTATGAAAGATGCCACAACATTCTTGTAAAAATACAAATTCTGTTAAGCATGATGTGATAATTAACAAAAACTGTTCAGAGTAATACATGAGAAAATGACGGTAAATCTTCTTTGGAGAAGAATACATTTCCGATGAAATCAAAGCAAGGGAATGAATATGTTAATTTTATCTTGAAGAAACATGGAGGAAGAACTGATCACTAAAGACCCCATGGAGATTTGTGGTGATAATCTCTCCTAGACTACTGACGACAACAGATACCAACATTTACGAAAGGCTATTACGGTTTCCCTTCAAGCTGTATTTTATTGCATTTAATTCCACAGCTTTTTATTGACATACAGCTGAACTTCCAACTTTTCAGGCCAGTCTCCCAAGATTTTTTGCCTTTATATCATCGTTTCCTGTTACTCTGATACAAATACCCCAGGCTTGGGGTAAAACTTTCTTGTTCTTGAAATTGTTCTCACTTTTCCATATCTGCTCTTATCCTTGCCTTTCTTCTAAATCCTATACCAAAGCCCACACCAAATTCTATCAACTTCATAAAGCCTTTTCTGAAATACCCCCAACCTGACCCCAACCTCTGCACAGGCAGACTCCTCCCGTAAGACCCACGACATGTTATTGTTACCATTTTTGACTGACTTACTCAAATCTCTAGTCTCTCAGCTGTCTAAAGTGAGCAGTATATACTACAAGGATGCTAGAGTCAAATAGGCAAGAGTATCCCAGGCTCCACCAATGTAGAGGTGGTCAAGATACGAACTCCAAAGAGCCTTAGATCCCTGCTCTGAAGAATGGGATAACTGACTTTACATGTTTGTGCTTAGGTAAAACATCCAGTCTGGAATGAACCAATTAATAAATGCATGCATTCTGCCTTATGCCTCAGATCCTACAAAAACCAAAGGAGGGGGTATTATAAAGGTCACTCAAAATTGCCTTAACTTTCCAGGTCCTCCCCTCTTCTTTGCACTGACTCTGCTCTACCTGAAGGACAACATATGTGATCCTCTACATTGACTGTCCATTAATTAACTATGACTATTAGTTTAAGTGACATGTGGAAGTTTCCAGCAATATCTTAGTCAAAAATGCAGGCTTATATTCATATATTTGTAAGGGAAAATGATAAAAGGAAAAATAATATTGTTTCTGGGTCTCCTAACAGGCAGTTGAAGAAGCTAGAGCCTGTGAATGTCCACAACACTGCACCATCGTGCACACTGCCGAATTTAAGAAAAGAACCCAGGTTATATCCTTAGGACAGTATTTTTTAAATTACTTATAACTAATTATTGCTCTAATGAGATTCATCAGAGAATATGAAACCCTCATTCAACCATTTTTTCAACAATGCCAATCAGTACTGGGAAATAATTCAAGAAACCGAAAACAAATCCCAAAACAGGTATGTCCTCTTACCAGATGCACACATAGAAAATAATCAAAAAGCAAGGGAAGAGTCAGAGAAAGTTTTAACAGGTTAAAAAAAAACGATCTCTTCAAAGTTGTATTAATTATTACTTTAAGAATATATTTTAAAAACAAGAAGAGAATGGAAAAAATTAAGTACTTCTCATTCAATTGGTAATGACAGAATAGATATTGGTGAACATCACATAACTATTTACACTCACATGCAAACTAAGCTGCAAGACTATGTCTTGTTCCTAATAGAGAACACATTTTAAATTGGGGGTTTAAAATTAAAAGGTTACACATATAAAAATTGTTTTAAAAATGACTGCCTGGAGAGAGGGGACCTTGAGGAACTGAGACCATATTTATCACAAACAATCGTTAAGACCCGGTACATTGAAGCCACCCAATAAGTTTTTGTTGATTAAACTGACATTTCAATTAAGGATGCAATATTAACACAAAAAGCACCAGCACAATTACCTGCACTTTAACGTAATTTTGAAACCATTTGGTCAATAAGTTGAAACAAGTATCACTTATGCCTAGAAACCAATTGTATAAAGGATTTTCAAAGCAACTGAACCTTCCACACTTGGTACTAGAAGTGAGACAATATTTCATAAGAGCAACAAGGCAAGTTGTGAGATGGAAGATCCAGTTATGGTCTCTACTTGAAGTAGTTTGCAGTGGGGGGCACCTTATCAGATTTAGATTTCATTACTCACCACAATGGCAAATACTGTGAAGCTAATTAAGTAATTAGTAAAGGAATTCCTGTATGAAAATAATGCTTCCTCCTCTTAAAAATGGCCACCTATTTGGTTTGTAAAGTAGCAGTATTTAAGAAAAAGCAAACAGTATAGTGAGACAGGTTGCATGTTATCCAAAAACAGTAATCCAAAAACAAACTCAAGAGTTTAATTATAGGAAGTTTGTGCAGTTCCCTATGAGGTTTCAGATAATTGTTTGTTTTATCATATAAGCATGACTATGAAAGGATCTAAAGCTATCTAATAGGAAAATTTTACTGTTAATTACTGTTATGCTCATGAAAATGTCCTGCAACATTTAAAATCATGTAGGTTACTGGAATTGATTTTAAATTTTCTAGATGCTCTACATAGTCAAAATCCTGTCTTTAACAATACAGTTAATTCCTGAAGCCTTATGTAATCGTTAATTACATAGCAACTATGCTAATCATTTACTCTGGATTCAAATTTCCCTGAACATTGCATAAGAAATTTTTATGTTCCATCTTAGCTTGTTAAAAAACTCAATAAAACCACAGCAGTTGAAAGAACTATTTTTCTACATACTGAGATATCTAATAAAATATCTCACTTGAAACTCTGTATTTGTCCCCTGCTGGTTCATCTTTCCATAGAACTTAACCAAATGTTTGCGTGGCTAGGAATCAAGATTATTTGCAAGTTGCAACGCTCAAGAAACAGTTAGAATTACTCCTTTCAAATTTAACCACAATGATATTGCTTTGCTTTCCCCTTACTTGCTAAATCCACTAGACAATACATTTTAAATGCATAATGAACTCACATTCATTTAAGATTATTTTAGGAACAGACTAGAATACAATTTTTCAAGAAATTTACTCACAGTTTGGAATTAATGCCCCACCTCTCTGAATAGCCTTCCTGCATAGAAATACTTCTCCACAACTATTGCCTACACAGTGTTTACATGCATGCACACATCACAGTACATCCTGTTCCACTGCCATTCATTCATTTACTGGTTTTAAATATTCAGGCTGCACAACCTACAGAAACAAGTCAAGGCAAATCTCTTGATAATTGCGTTTATTGCAAAATCAAAAAGTATTAGCACTGGAAGGGATACAAATTTTGCTCTAACTTTCTCATTCTAAAAACATATTTTAAAAAAAGAAAAGAAAAGAAAAGCTGAGACCCAGAGATTGACTTAGATATGGTTACAAAGCTATTCAGCATCAGAACTAGATTAATATTGTCATCTTTACTATGGGCATTCTCTGACAGCAGAAGCGGGTTCCTAGAAATACTAAAAACAAAAACCATTCATAATAAATAAAATCACCTTCATAAAAATCAATCCCTCACATCAATCAGTGGAATATATACAATGCGAAAAAACTTCTTGGTAATAGGTTGCTTTTGGCACCTCACCAGTATTTGCAAGGTGGACTTGGAATTCAGGAATAGGAACAAAGCTTGTATGTCTTCACATAACACTTGATTCAAGGATTCACCTTCGTGCTGCTAGACCTTTAGCACGGACTCCAAATTTACTGACTGGGGGTTACAGGATTGGTTGCTCACGGTCACCATAAAACCTCGTCACTGTAACCTACCTCCTTGGCCATGTCTGTGTATTTCTGCTTTTCCTTTGGATCGAGAACAGCCCACCAATCAGCTAGTATCTTGGTAGCACCTCGGTTATCAAGCCTGGGGTGTTCCTGACGTACAAGGGAGCGATGACGTTTGCAAAATAAGAGAAATGCATTCATTGGTCTCCGGGCTCGCTGTTCTGGTGATTCATCATCTTCAGTTTCACCGACATCTTGCTCTAGACCATCGGCCCCAAGAAGTTGAACCTATTAGCAATAAAACAAAAGCCAAATGTTTAACACATCCTGGATAACTTTGCTTTAGCAATTAGTCTTGGTTTTCAAATTGTATTTTTCCTTAGCTCCACTTAAACAACTTACAAATTGGGGGAAAAAAACGATTTTTTAAAAGTCATCAACCACTGTTTGTGGTTGGTAACCAACTTAAGATGTTTTCTTTTGCTTAGTTTCTACAGCAACCTGTGCATGTCTGTACTACAGCATATATCACATTGTTGTTATAATTGCTTACATTTTTTTCTCACTAACAGTGAGCTCTTTGAGGACAAAAGCTCTCTTATTTTCCTCATACACAGTGTATAGCTTAATGTCTGGTCTAACATTAGTATTTAACTAACTATTGAATGAAGGATTCAACCCATTCTGTGATATACGGGTCTCAAGATTAACAACAATATCCACATAAGACACATAAGCATTAGTTCTGTCTTTCTACTCTTTGGAATGTGCTGTTGTACAACTAATAATATGAAAATGTTTAACATGAAAGTAGATAAAAATCTAATACAGACTACTTAATGTTTTTGTGCATATCACAAGTGGAGCCTCTTAGTGTAACAATCAAAACAGACCTCTAACATTATTGGAAGGAAGAGCTACATAGTAAATTTTCAAGCTTGTAGATATCACACTTTCTTGTCCACTGAAATTCAACGGTGATAGGGCTTAAACTTTCAAAATCTGTTTTGAATCCTCCCTTTTCTTAAACATTTCATTGAAGGTCTTCAAGGACTTCTGCAAAGCTCTGATCCTCTCCATCTGTGTAATTCTCATTGCCACTGCCCTAGTACCACTCTTGCCTATGGCCTTGTCTTCCTGCTTTCAATCTCTTACAATACTTCCTGCGCATGGCTGCAGGTTACATTTCTTAAAGCACATTTCTGATCACAGAATCTCAGAATATAACAGGATTGTTAAGTATCTTCTAAGGCTAAAATATGACAGTGTGACCAAGAACAGAAGTCCAGTATGCTTACTAAAACCATTTCTTTACTTGCTGCTTCACAGTTAAAATCAAGAAGGATCGAGGTAGTTGTTAGACTGCATTACACGGTAGGGCAGTAGTTCTTAAACATGAGTGGGCACTGGAATCCCTGGAGGTCTTGTTAAAACACAGATTGTTAAGTCCCACTCCCAGAGCTTCTGATTCTGTAGGTCTGGAGTGGGCCTTGAGAATGTGTATTTCTAACAAGTTGCCAGGTTATGCTGATGCTGCTAGCCTGGGGATCACACTTCGAGAACTACTACTAGAAGGCAACCACATTCTCTTATATCGTGTTTATTGGGCAACTGTTACAGACGCTCTAGGACAAATCACTAGCTTCATCCAATTAGATGGTTTTTAAAAGTCTTTTAAGTTTAAATTAAGTATTGCACATGCATTTAATTAACCATCAATTATCTTCAAACACAAATAGTACAGAACAATCATGAAGTCATAGCTACTTGATTTGGAAATACATTAGGGATTATTACTGGGGGTGAAGGATACAGATTTATCTTCCTCATTATGTGTACAATCACTAAAAATGATTTGAGTTTTCAAGGAATATTTATTTAGCATTCTGAAACTAAGAAGCTACAGAAAAAGATCAGGCATAAAAAAATGTATTACGTAGGTTGAGGAAGTAATTATAGTTTCCCTTCAGAAAAGAATAACTTTTGATTCAGTTACTAAATTATAAAACTCAAGCCAAGAGCTGAGATAAATAAGACAAATCCTGGCCCAAGGAGCTCACTGTTTGGGGAGAGGAGAAAGATATATAAGCAAATAAATTAAAAAGCAGGATGATGA
The DNA here is from genome assembly GCF_937001465.1 of Orcinus orca. Taxonomy (NCBI): domain Eukaryota; kingdom Metazoa; phylum Chordata; class Mammalia; order Artiodactyla; family Delphinidae; genus Orcinus; species Orcinus orca. The sequence continues at coordinate 94,794,914 of NC_064563.1, forward strand.
CTGCAACAATGAACCAGTGCAGTAATGAAGCACTAGCAGATGGGTAGGAGAACAGGCAAGTCTCCCTAGAAAAGGTGTGGTCTGGGCTAACTTTTGAAAGATGAATCAGAGCGTGTAGGGTAGTCAATGGGGAGTCATGGGGAACTAATAGAGATTAAAGCTCAATAGTTCAGACACTTATATGCAGCTCAATAGTACCAGTATATAAAAGATTAGAACAGGAATCTAAGGTTACAGAAGAAGGTATGGGCCACTTCATGAAGAATGTGCTCTGTCGTGTTAAAAAAAAAAAAGATTAAAAAAATGTGCATTTAACCCTGTAAATGAGTGGCTTCAGACTGCATGGATCAATAAAAACCCTTGGGAGGGGACCAACACAGATTACCAACTTTTTGTTTTGTCAAGTATGAACATTAAAAAAAAATTTTAACTACTATCTAATATTATAACTGTTTCATTACATTAACTAATCAAAAAGTAAGTAAACAAATCAATAAATGTATGATATATAAATTAAATTAAAACAAAAAGGTATCTGGACCTATTTTTCTTTCACCAGAGGCCAAGTAACACTGCAACAAATCAACACTAGCACTGGACCAGGATATGGAAACCACAGCTGGATGCAATGAAGAGCCATGAGTGGTTTTAAGCAGGGGAAAGACATTGTTAGATCTGTATTTTGAGAGAACTCCTGTCATCAGTGTTGAGCATGAATTACAGTAGCAAAACTAGAGTCAAAACTAGAGGAACAAGTTAAAAGTTTATTTCAGCTGTCCATGCGAGAATGGAGACAGGGCTGAATCAAGGCAGTAATCATGAGAATGGAGAACTGAAAACAGAAACAATATTCACTAATGAGGTAGGACCAAGAGTGATTGGTGTCTAACTGGATGTAAAGGTTGAAAAAGGAAGAAGAGTGTTTCCAACTTTGGCAGCAAGATTCCTTCATACACAACAGAGAACACTTTTTCTCAAATGAGAGAAGTTAGATCTGGTGGCAGAATGTGAAGTGGCTCTTAGCAGAGAAGTCCCAGTTGGGATAATGAACTGATGTACCAATATAAAGAAGTAAGACCAAGGGTGCGGGTGAGATCTCTGAATGTGGACCAAAAAGAGAACAGGACTCGATGACTTCATTCTTTCACTTAATAACTATTTACTGGGCACCTGATATGGAGCAGGCACTGTTCTAGGTGATGCAGACAGAACAGTGAGCGTATAGACTCCCCATCCTCATGAAGATGAAGAGTAGCACAACTGGCCTGCCATTCTGGAAGGATCTCTCTGGCTGCTCTGTTGAGAACAGACTGTAGAACGGCAAGAGCAGAGGCAGAGAGAGAGGCAGAATACAATAATCTGCACTAGCATTGGTGGTGGCTTGGATCAAGGTAGCAGTAGTGACACTGCTAACAAGGGGTCAACTTGAGAACTATTTTGAAGGTATGGTTGAGAATTTACTGATGGATGGACAGATGTGAGACTTGAGCAAAAGAAAACAGACAAGGTTTCAGGTCTGACCAACTTGACAGCTGGAGTTGCCATTCACTGAGAAAGGAAAGATGTAGGAGGATGGGGTTTGCAGGAGAAAAGTGACAGCTTCATTTTGAACACATTCAAACTGAGATTCTGATTTGATACCTAAGTGGATATGTCAAGTAAACAGTCAGAAATACAAGTCCAGAGTTTAGAAGAAAGGTCCAGGGTGGAGACAGGAATTAAGATAAGAAGCCCAGAGAACATCAACATTTGAAGGTAGAATAATGGAGGGATATCAACTGGAAGGAACCAGAATGGTATAGTTGGGAAGTTAGGAATAGAAATGAGTGATTGCTGTCATGGAAACAGCAGACAGCTTCAAGGACCAAGTGATCAACAGGTGCAAATGTGTCAGAGAGATCAAACTAAGCATAAGCATAAACTTGGCAATTTCCTCATACAGGAAGAATAACACCATTTCTCTGAAAACGGAAAGGAAAAGATGGATAAGGAGTGAGATAAGAGTAAGATGAGTAAGTAGAGAAAGCTGAAGGAGTCATTTCTGGTGGCCTCTGTGAAAGAGAAGAAAAGTTCAACCGTGAGGAGACCATAAACAGTACCCAGAGAAGATGTCTGTGAAACAGGAAAAATGTTTATAATTCCTGCTGAGATGAGTGGAAGAGGGAGCTGACCCAAGTCTAGGACAAAACACTGAACGGATATCGAAGGCCTGAAGAATAGTAAAAGCATGTTTATGAAATTTGTAGTGACACAAAATAAGTACTCATCTATTTTTTACTGATTGATTGATTGATTGATGGCTGCGTTGGGTCTTCATTGCTGCGCGCGGGCTTTCTCTAGTTGCGGCGAGTGGGGGCTACTCTTCGTTGCGGTGCGCGGGCTTCTCACTGCAGTGGCTTCTCTTGTTGAGGAGCACGAGCTTCAGGCACGCGGATTTCAGTAGTTGTGGCATGGGGGCTCTAGAGCACAGGTTCAGTAGCTGTGGTGCACGGGCTTAGCTGCTCCACAGCATGTGGGATCTTCCCAGACCAGGGCTCGAACCCGTGTCCCCTGCACTGGCAGGCGGATTCTTAACCACTGCACCACCAGGGAAGTCCAGTACTCATCTATTCTTCTACTGAGCATATAACTATTCAAAATCTACTCTGTGCCAGCCACCATTCTAGGCTTTGAGGAAGGAGAAGAGGACAGGAAGGGCAAGACCCTTGCTCTTACCGAGCTTATAGCCTAGTCTAGGAAGGCAGACATAAACAAGTGCACAGCTAAACACAAGGCATATAAGAAGAAGTGTGAGGGAGGAAATCCTCAGACGTGGAATGCACACTGGGTGGGAGGGACACCTGAGATGATGGGGAGGTAGTCCTTGTGCTGAGACCTGAATGATGAAGAGGAGGAACCAGTCACGCCAAGATCTGAAGGGACGTGTGGCTTTCTAAAGTCAGCTGCATGGCTGGTGGCTTTCTTGCAAGAGCCGGCTGCTCAAGTGTGAGACCAGAGGAGGGGACTAGGAGGAATGACTGAGCACAGAGGCACGGAGGGGTGACAGCAGCCAGATGCCCCGGAGGCCTCAGAAATGAGAACCTGAACAGCTCTGAACCTGCCTATGGTGGCAAGGCTAGGCTGGGAGGGAAGAAAGAGAGGCCAGGAGCAACAGGTGGGTGCAGGTAAGCACATCAAATTTTATGAACTCACTGCATTTGAATATTGTCTGCAAATTATTAGTTAATTGACAGAAATACTATTTAAGAAGGATCTGGGGCTTCCCTGGTGGCGCAGTGGTTGAGAGTCTGCCTGACGATGCAGGGGACACGGGTTCGTGCCCCGGTCCGGGAAGATCCCACATGCCGCGGAGCGGCTGGGCCCGTGAGCCATGGCCGCTGAGCCTGCGCGTCCAGAGCCTGTGCTCCGCAGTGGGAGAGGCCACAACAGTGAGAGGCCCGCGTACCGCAAAAAAAAAAAAAAAAGAAGGATCTGTTTCAGTTTAAACTACTACTACAGATACTTTAAGAGTCATCAACATTTGGAATAAAAATGTAGATTAAGTAGTTAACTAGGATACAAGTTATACAGACTCCTAGTAACGCCTCCTTTGCACCACACAGGTTCACTGCAGTTTCCAGAATGAATGGTCAAATAAACTTAAAACTTCTACAATAAAAGGAGGAAATTACCTTATCAATATCCTCCTCTTCGTCTTCCTCTTCTTCCTCTTCTGAAAAGTCAAGAAGTTTCTTTGCTAGCAATGGATGCCACTGAAGACACTTTCGTTTTGGTCGTTTTCCAGCCCCTTCTCCTTCTGCGGAATGATCTTTATTTCTATTACTGCCTTTCATTACTGTGACCTGTAGTAATGAAAAAAAGGAGAAACAGAGAAATGAAAGTAAATTTGATTAAAATTAGTTTATTTAGCTTCCTTAACTTTAACTGTATTATAGTTTTAATGATTAAAGTATCTACCAGCTTAGACATTTACTGGATTCAGTAAGAACTAAGTACATAATCAAACATTCATTTTAGTGGGTTAAATTGCTAATAAAATTTGCCTTTTATGAAATCTGCTTCCTTCCACTTCATAACTTCAGAACTCAAAACACAAATAAAGTGTCAGGATGATTACAAGTTACTGTCACCTGTTCGTATTTACTCAAAATAGTGTTTCTCAAAGTTTTCCACCAGAGGAATGTGAAAGATGCCTCCCAGGGGAGCAAAGGTGCTCACAGAGGTGGGCCTCCCTACATTCTCCAATGGCTCCTATTTTATCATAATTTACATGAATTTCACATTCTATACTATGATAAATATGAGTCTGAAGTATTATTAAGTAAAATGAATGCTTTATAAGAATCAAGTGTTTTAGATTTAAAATAAAACTATTTCATAAGACGACACACATTTTTCAAAAACTAACTGTGCAGCCTCCAAGGATCCCGTCTATGCATGAATCACTTAGTGGGATGAGCACCCTTCTGCACCCGCCTGTGATACAACAAATCACAAAGATCTTTGCATCTCCCTATTACATATGCCCTAGAGATACAACAAATCACAAAGATCTTTGCATCTCCCTATTACATATGCCCTAGAGATACAACAAATCACAAAGATCTTTGCATCTCCCTATTACATATGCCCTAGAGATACAACAAATCACAAAGATCTTTGCATCTCCCTATTACATATGCCCTAGAGATACAACAAATCACAAAGATCTGTGCATCTCCCTATTACATATGCCCTAGAGAGCAACAAAGTTTTGCTCTCTAGGCCTTTTTCCCCTAAAAGATGATTGGCTGAAATAGCTAGGCTATAGTCAGGCTATGAATCTGACAATATCTTTCAGAAGCCGAAAATTCTAAATTATTTTTCAGTGAATATTTTAAAAAGTTTTTCTCAATGAAAGAAACTACGTATTTATATTATAAAGGTGAAAATAACAAAAAATGAGGTTTACCTTCTCCATCATGCCCAGTCCCACAGCCCAAAGGTAAATTATACACAGTTTCTTACCTGCTTTCTCATAATTATTTAATATTTTTCATTCATTCATTTGAAGTAACATTAATATACACATTACTCTTTATACATAGTCATGTGAAAATTGAAACAATACAGTTAAATGCCATCAACTTAAATGGTTCATGCTGACAATTACAAACGTAAATGCCATTGCCAAAATCACAGGGTGGTGGTCGTTTTGGTCAGTTTAAATCTGTATTGGTCCAAACACTTGCAAAGTACTTTTTTTTTTCAATAAACCTTTTTTTTTGTGTGTGGTACGCGGGTCTCTCACTGCTGTGGCCTCTCCCGTTGCGGAGCACAGGCTCCGGACGCCCAGGCTCAGCGGCCATGGCTCACGGGCCCAGCCGCTCCGCGGCATGTGGGATCTTCCCAGACCAGGGCACGACCCCGTGTCCCCTGCATCGGCAGGCGGACTCTCAACCACTGAGCCACCAGGGAAGCCCTATCAATAAACTTTTAATGCCATGTTGCTGACACTAGGATCCATGAACATATAGTTTCAATATTCATCTAGTTCTCAAGCCTTCAAAACAATACGACATAAGCAATTTTTTAATCTTCCTTCCTTGTTTCTGAGTTTGGGGTCATATTTAAGTCTTCTTCACTTCAAAATCGAAAAATATTCACTAATGTTTCCTTTGAGAACTTACGTGACTTCATTATTTTAAAGAAACCATGTAAATAACTGATCAATCTGGAATTCATTCTGACAAAGGAGTGAGGGAGGGATCTAGCTTTTTTTTTTTCCCCAAATAGCTAACCAACTCTTCCAAACCATTTATTAAATCATCCAGCTTTCCCCCATTCCTTTGAAATGCTACTTTTATCCTATACTGCATTACCACATGTGTATAAGTCTACTTCTGGATTCTCTTCTGTTAATAATCATCCCCTCTGTTTTCCTATCCTTTGACCAACTTTAATATCCTTAGGACAATATCATTCTGTACCTTTTTCTATACACAAATATATCAGTAAACACAGCCATTTAAAAGTTTTAAGTTGAAAATATCATGCTCTTCTAAGTCAATACACCTTGATCATCCTCATTTTGTAATAACTATATAATATTCCAAAATAGGAACATATCACAATTTTCTCAATTATTCCATGATTGATAGATGTTCAGATTATTTCTTGTACTACAATAAAATCTTCATTTTAATAATCTTCATTTTGATAAAATCCTCATTATTAAAAGCTGTGTCTAGCCAAAAAAAAAAAAAAAAAAAGGGTGGGGAGGTGAGAAAAACATGTTCCCGTGGTTTTCTTAGCAAGAAACTTCTGCTGAGAATCTGAAGCAATTACATGATTCATGTGGCTGCCTCAAGAGTAGAAGTTATTGAAAACTCTAAATGGAATTAGTTATCTGGTATGCTCTTAATAAATAATAAAGGAACAACGATTTCTTTGAATTGATAGACCATTTCACGATTCCCAGTCTATCTACAAATAAAACTTGGCATGGAAAACCCAATTTCTAAAAATACCAACGCTATATAGAGAGAAGAGGAAACAGCTATTTTTGTGGCTTATTAATCACTTCAGGATGAGATGCTTGAGTGGTAATTAAACCCATACTGGGTTTTAATACCGGATATTTTATAACACATTTTTTAAACAATAAAAGAAATTAATGGGAAACTATACTTCAGGCAAGCTGTTATCAGCGGGAGAGGTCAAAGTGACTGCCAGTGCCTAGAGAAAAGTACATCATTTAGCCTCAAGGATTCTGATTATGCGATTTGATTATGTGTGAATTGTGTTTAAGTGTATGTGCCTTTGCACATATTTATGTGTAATTTCAATATTCAAACAGAAAATAGAATATCAAGAATCAAATGAATGGATGGTATATGTGGCTTTGGGGTTCAAAATAACCACGTTCACCTCCTCCCACCTCAATGTTCTGATTCTTTCCACATAGCTGCTACAGCACTACGATAATGTATATCTTCTCTGATACTCCCAATTAATCTCTCCATCTCCATAAATACAATAGAAAGATCTTATATTGCTAACAACACTTACCACATTTTCCCTTGAATTACAATTATTTGGGTACATCCTACCTCCATCACTAGGCCTTTTTCTTGATGATCCAAGACTAGTTATCTTTATATAGAAGCATCTGGCTTATCAGAACATCAAGATCAGTCAGTTGTGAGAATTGTTATAAACAACCATATGAAACTCCATGCTAAATTATGGTGATAATTCACTATTTTTATACAGTAGAATGGCTTCAAAATTAACCCCCATCTCTCTCATTCCTGTGACTTCAGCTATTTCTTCCAGAGTGGGAAAAAAGGAGGTCTGAAAACTATGTATCACACTGAATGCGGGCCAGGGCGGCATGTTCTGTGTGAGAACCACCGAACCCCTGGGCTGTACGAAAAGTAAGATTGATAACCTCTAGCACAGTCTGGAACAAAGTAGGGGGGAAGTAAGTATTTTTGGCATGAATGAAAGCTGAACTGAAGATAGTAAACCTGGGACAAAATAGTCAAGAAAAGTGTAACTGACCTAATGACCATGAAATACCCCAAACTATAAACTAGAGATTTTAATAACTTATAGTTATCTGATTACTTTTTAATTCACCATGGATCTGTTTTCAAACTGTTGAAAGAAGGCAGAAGAATGTGTGTGTGGGGGGAGGGGGGGAGGGGATGATGCTCCTGATTATCATTCAGAAGTAATGACAAAGCAAGAGAGGAGAACGCAAGAAAAGATGAAAAACATCTTGAGAAAGAAAAGGGAAAAAGAAGGCAGAATTTTGAGACTCAAGCATATTGCTTTTCCTATTTCAACAATGAGGAGGAAAAATTGTTAAGTTCTGTTAATTTTTGACAGTAACAGAGGGCTACCTTTGTAATTATTTTGCCACTAAAACCCCCCCACACATTATAAAGTTCGGCTTCTTGTTCTGGAACATGAGCAAATTAAGCTAGCAATCTATACGTAATGAATGAAGCAATTGGGGGACTTTATTCAAAAGGGGTCCTTCTTCCTTTCTGCATGGCAACTGTAGAATAACAAATCAGGTTATTCAACTACCAGTGGACTCTGTACTTGAAAGACTCAATATCATAAAATTATGTTGCTGAGATTATCAAACGATGGAGGCTGAAGGTCCCTATCCAAAATACCGTTGACCCTTGAACAACATGGGTTTGAACTGTGAGCATCCACTTATACATCAAATTTTTTTCAATAAAAACAGACTATATTACTACATGATCCACGGTTGGTTGAATCTACAGATGGGGGAGCCATGGGTACAGGCAGGTGACTGTAAAGCTATATAACCCCTGCATTCAAGGGTCAGCTGTATTGAATATTTACTTATCTTATAAAAACAAACCAACCCATGTGTTCCCTTTTCTTTGCCAGATGAGTTACCCTAATTAGTACTCATAATACTGATGTAAATGTAAATCAACTTGGTGATAAATTAGGAAAAACTTCATTTACCTTTATTCTTCAAGTGCAGCAAGTCCATTCATGAAGACCTTTACTGAGGTCAAACTTCATGAGAAATTTAAAGAAGAAATATCATAGAAGAAACAGGACAAAGTAAATACCACGTTTAACAAAAGAAAAAAATGGACACTGGAGCCTAACAGGCCTCCTTTAGAATCCGGCCTCCTGCCACTAACTGCTTGTTGTAAAGTTATTCATCTTGCTGATCTTTCCACACATTAAAACTAAGTAATAGCTCTACTGTGAGAACACTTTTTATATAACACCCAGCACAGAGCCTGGCATCTAGAAGGTTCTCACTCCATGTTAGTAAATCCTCCCTTTACCCACAAGCTTCTTAGAGGGAGTATGGGTTTAACAGGCAGCACGTTCTCGCTTAACTCAGCCTAAGATGCAGTTCAAGAGAGAGCACAGAGGACTCCCATTTAACAGTGGTCCACATGCTTCCCAGATGATATAACCTCCAGCCTCAGCAACTGAAAAAGAAAGACGGAAAATTTCTCTCCTTTTGTCTGAGTGATATACAGTCAGAAACAGAGCCTTGGCATAGTCATAAATTCTGTAAGATCCTCTAGTCTTTCCTCTTGTCTCACAACTTAGGCAATCAGTACACTTTAGCTTTTAAAACACTGTGTAAATTTAACTGTGTCACAGGGGTATTTTAGAGTTTAAACTGTTTCCTAAATGTCCAATAAAATCCCATTCAAATCATATTAATGGAAATTCAGACCAAATGAGACAGGGGAAGGTAAGGGAGGCCCAGGAAATTTCATTGTCAGACAGCCATGCATTCTAACCTCAAGTAAGGCCTCTCCTGGGTCCAACTAAGACTGTAAAGCTTTAGAGCTGTCTCGGATCTACAGAGAAGATGAAAAATCAGCGCAAAGAAATGGTGGTAAATCGGTAGCTCTAGAGCTTCCCACAAGTTGGACCAACCTGCTTAAAACCTTCTGAGAGTGCCGCTGCTCTCGACACCCCTTGCTTCCACTGCCTTGCGCACTCCCTAAAATTCTCCCACTTTCTGCCAAAACGGACATCCTCCTCCAAAGCCCAGGTAATATATCACTTCCCTTCTAAAGCTTTCTGTGAAAATCTTAAGTCAAATGCCATCGCTCTTTGATCACACTTGAGCTTGCTGGTCAAGCACTTACCATGGTGTTTCAGTCACTATCCTCCACAAGATAGGTTGTGAACTTCTAGAGGGAAGGTGTCATGGTTTCTTACTTTTCTGGCCCAGGACTTCAAACTGAGCCTGGTACACAGCAGTCCCTGTAAAGGGTATTTATGGCTTATAATTTCCTCACCTAACACTTAACCACATATCACAACTTCCCAGAATGAATTGTTCCTCAGGATAATTTTAAAAACAATACTAATACACAGCTAATATTTATTAAATACTAATCACTTCATACTTAATATTCATTATCTCATTTAATCCTTATAAGAACCCTTGAGGCAGGTACTATACTATGCATCCCAGTTGAAGAAGCTGAGGGTTAAGCCACGTGCCTAAGGTCACACAGTTAGCAGAGAAGCTGGCGCTAGAAGCAGGAAGCCCAACTCAAGAGCCCAAAAGCACACCTAGGACAAGAAGCTCTAATATAAAGCCTTCCATCTGTTGATGCTCTGGGCATTTCCCATGGAACAAATAGCTTATGAGCCATGGAACTACCTAAAGGGAGCACTGAAGGGTTGGAAAGTGAACACTTTCAATGGTTCACAGCAGAAAAGTAAGTGTACATCTCTGATGACTCCAAGCGACAATTAAATTAGATTAACTTTAAAACTCTTTGAAGATTAAAGCCCTATAAGTGCTAATTATTATTTATTGTAATTCTAATGACAATTTTAAACTGTAGACAGATTAAATGAAAAATATCTTTCTATAAAGTAATACTCTCATTTTAGAAGCAATTCAGTCACTCTATTCATGCAGAGTGTCTTTAAATGCACTCCTTATTGAAAAGCAGTAGCTCTTCAAGTTGAAACTTTAACTCTGTCAAGATGTTATCTACATGCTCTTCATGAATATTAATAAGACACACACTATTTAAAGAACGGCTTAGCTATACTGGCAGTTCTGGTTCCTGTGTCCTTCTCTCATGAAGGAATATGTATTCTAAGATCTCTGATACTTACAACTCCATGACATTTAGCCTTAGGAGAGCTTAACATGGTTCTCAAAATGCATGCTACTCTAGGCTACAGACAGAAACAACAGCTACCTTGAAAGAGATAAGGCACCAAAAGAAGTGACTTAGGGAAGAAAAACTACTTACACAAGGAATTCAGTAACAGGGTGGAACATGTTCCCCATCACACCACGCTCCCCCAAAAGCCCAACTCTCTGTTTTCTTATAATTTTATGGTGGCGTTTACATTCTTCATCACAAAGTCACCAAATTCCTATCCTTCAACAGGCTTAGCATAATACATTTGCCTCTTTTAGTTTCTAAATTAACAAAGGTGCTTTCTTTTTAATCCATTTATTATATTGTTAGGACATACCTATCCCACCGACAAGAATCTGATGCACAACAAGACAAACTCACGGCAGTCTCTTCCTCATTTATTCTCAATGCAGCTGAACGCGTATTTATTGATCGCATGTTGAGCTATGCACTGTGGGAGTTAAGTGTACAGCCTTACCTCTCATTTAACCATCGCCCCTGCCGCCTCTGCTCCCCTGCCGGGCTGGTGTCGTCCTGTCTGGCAGCACCTGCCCTGTGCTTCCTCAGCTCTCCCAGGCCTGCACACTGTACCCCACACACCCATTCTCACTTTCTGTGCAAGTCCCCCTGAACTCCCATTTCTGAGGAGCTATCTTCATTTGACCCAGCTCCTGTCTCTTTCCTTCCTGAGCACCGGTTTTGGCCACCCACGTTTCATGGCTGTGCCATATTTTTTGACACTTGATTGTATAACAATCATCATTTTCCCGTACAATATATGTATAATGATTCCATATGAACTCCTCCCACAGAGACCCTTGAGGGTAAAGAACACGCCAGATGCTATATTTTCTGGATCTGTCAGAGCAAACATCCAGTGTTAGACAGGGAGTACATGAGGAAGTGAACACAGAAACAATACCTCTCTGCTTTCTTAGTATGCTGTTTCTTTACATTGTTTTGCTAGAAGGCAGAAGAGATATAAGGCTTGAAAAGAAAATATGCAGAGAAGGAAAAATAAGAACCCAGAAGGGTTGCTCGGGAGGGGAGAGGAGAAACAGGCAAATTGACAAGGCGATGTAATAAATATAATGAAATCTAAGTCACTTCCAAGCAGCTGTCAGTACCAGTCTAAGAACATGTTTTCATAGCTTTATTCCCCTCTCTGGTTATTTGTTACTGACTCTCATTATTCTCTCAAAATACAATAGCATAGCACCTTCAGCTCACTAGCTCTCTTTTCCTATCATAACTGGTCTGCTAATTCACCTCAACTCTGAACTCATCTAACCATTTTTCTTTCCCAGTCTAACCCCAAGCTGCCAGCCGCTCCCGTGGTCTCACACTACTACAAACTTTTCCAATCTCAGGTTGGTCTTCAGTGCTCGTTCATAGTCTTGACGGGTCTTAGTCCCACCCAATCCCACAGTGCCCATTATAACTTATTGGTTTCTCCTCAACCCCTACTGATGATGATGAGTAAGGATAGTAATAATAGTTATATATATATGTATAAAATGCTTCTATATATATAATGCTTATGTATATATTGCTTCCTATGTGCCAGAAGCTAAGAGCATTCTACTTATTAATTCTCTTAACACACCACAAGCCTAAGAGGTAGGTACTATTATAATCTCCTTTTTACGGATGAAAAAAACTGAGGCACAGATAACATATAGTTTGCCTTGTTTAGTTTGTTAAGTTAAAAAGGTTTTAATAATATTATATGTATCAAAATGGTGGGACACAATTATCACACTGGAAAGAAGCTGAAGCACAAGAAGACAAGCTCACGGAGTCACTTATTGTCAATGAAGTTGAATACATATTTACTGATCACCTGATTAACTATGCATTATGTTTGTACATTACAGAATGTCCAAGGTCACACTGCTAGCACATAATTGGTGGAACCAGTATCTGGCTCCAGTCTGGCTTCGGAGTCTGGTTCTGGACCATTATACAATACTGCCTCCTAATAATAACTAACCTGATTAAACCTTTGCTACTTGCTGAACACTGTATATGAATTAATTTCTTTAATCCTCCATATACCTCTTGGAGAAAGGAACTATAATGGTCATATATTATACAGGAAGCAGCTGGGAATGACAAAGCTTAAACAGCATATGCCCAAGGCCATTCTGCCAGCATGTGACAGAGCCAGGATTCAAACCTAGGTCTTCTGTCCCCAGAGCTCAAGCTTCTCCATACTGTCCTTCCCACTGTAATCCTAGTCATTCTAAGAAAATGTCTTTGCCTCCTGGTTGACAGAAAGGTCTCCATATGTGGACCCTCCCAAAGTCCCACCTTGCCTACCAATTTCAAAACTTGTTTCTTCTACCCTATCTCAAAGGCAGAGTTTCAAGGTCAGCTTCTCCTCTCACTCCCAGTCTATGCTTCTCATCTTTCCTGCTACCCTGGGCCATTAGTCTTTCAGTTTCTTTGATGAACTACTGATGAACTATCCACAGTAGTTGAACTTCTCTTTCGCTCTGTATACAATCTCAAGTCTAAGGCCCTCTCTGAATCCTCCTCCTCCTTTAGCTAGTCCTCGTTTTTGGTACAAATTGGCCTCCAGCCATCAGGCCAGGAGACTGCCTAACCCCAAGCCATGAAACTAGCAGCCAGGAAGAACTGGCCTGTCTGGTACTAAGACTGTTCACAGGCTCCACCTTGCACTTCCCGTATTGACTTCCTTCCTAATCTTCTTGGTTCTAAAGCCCGGGATTAATTTCCTAGAAAGCATTCACAGCTCATTCCAACTGTGTCACAGGCTTTGGCTTCTCTACCTCAATAATTCACGCTTACATCTTTGATTTCTAGCCTCTCAGAGAAAAACACCTTGCCTGGGCCAGCCCTGTGTCTCCACCATATCCGTGGGAAATATGCCAGAGCCCGCATGGTGCCTAGGAACTAGACATTCCTTCCTTTCACAGAAACATCTGGAAAACATATACTATCTTTGCTACTTTCTCACCGTAAGTTCAAATCATTGCAAACGGCTCCTAGCCCTGACACCTAACCTCTCACCACGTTCTGTCCCCTCCACCTGTTACATGTATGGTCTGCTCCCGTCCATCCCCCATACTGGCTCAGTGGTCTGGTCTTCTTATCTATAGCCATGCTGACTTCAATTCTCCACACTACAAATATCTGCTCATGCCCTTGTCCTGCATGAATCTCTTTAACAGTCAGTCCCTCAATATACTCAGGAAGACGTCCGAACCTCTTTCTTCACAGAGCACACAAGGCTCTTCGTCCCTACTTAGTTTTACGGCTCACGTTTCTTTGCTCAATTCTCACTCTTAAAGCTCTACCTACACTGTGTTACATGCCATCACCTGGAACTCACCAGGGACTCTCACCTCTTAGCATCTGTACTACTGTCTCCTCCCAGTGGAGCTCGGATCTCACATAAGCCCCCACTGGCCCTTACTAGTCTGAGAAAGAGGTGCTTCTTAGGTGTCTCCACAGTACCCTGTACTCGATATCCATCCCCCAAAGAAACGGTGTGTTTCCCTCTGTATATCCCACTTGGCTCTGACAGGGAACGAGGGCTGTATAATGTTCACCACAGTATCTGCAGGGCCTGACACAGAGCTGGACCCACTGTGGGAAAACACTTGTTCGGGTCTGCTCCCTGCGGTCTCTTCCTGTCACCTTCATTGCTTCTCACTTGCCACTGCTTCTTTTCTGCTCCTTCCTCACCATGCCTTGCTCTTTCTTCCTGCCCTGTGACCCTCCATCTCAGAAGTTGCTTGCACCAACTTCAAACAGCATTCTCAAACTACCAAACCAGAACACCTGGCAATTTTACTTGTTTGGAAATTCTAGTTTCTAGGCAACAAATGTCAAAATGACTCAATGAATAATTTTGACCTCATAAAGAGAAATAATTATCTATTCCCTTTTCTCCTGTACCCATCACTGAACACTATTTAATCTCCTGTGCACCAGTTTACATACAGCCCTTTAAATTGTAAGAATGAGCATGCATATTTTTAAAAGCAAATATATTAAACTCCATCTAAAATAATCAAAGTTTTAAAAATTATTTTTTCATTTATATTAACTTAAAACGTTTTCTAAACTAATAAAAAGGTCTGGATGTCTTTAACCATCCTGATCTCTAATTATAACTTAAAAAAAGACAACCCAGAAACAATGGTTCTAGTTAAGAATCAACAATCTATGATACCTCTAGATGGAAATTTCTTTTTCCTAAGCTACTGTTCTTTACTCTAAAAAGATGGCAAATAATCTTAAGTTACAGTTAAATTTAGTTTACTTAATAAAGCAAAACTTCTCAGTCTTAATGGTTACAAAGCAAAACTATTTTTCCACAATGTAAAAAGGAATTGGTATTTCTTATTTTAGTAGTTACAGTGTTTACTGAAACAGCTTATCCTAGCTTCTGCAATGCCCACCTGCTTTACACTGTGGCACACCAGAATTGAGTTAACTTGTCATTGACCAGATCACATACTTTAAGAAGGTAGGACGTTCCTTATCTATATATTCCCAAATGCTTGGACTACTGTCTTGAATATATTATGTATTTAATGGAAAGTGTTTGAAAATGCATTAACTTAATGATGTTATATCAGACTGCACATTTGCCAAGGAAATTAATTAGAATACATAGGGAGCTATGATACATTTATAGTTTCCATTTAGAGCTACGCAGAAAACCATTTGTTTTATACTTGCTTCACACCTGGTGAAATTTTTTCCTTAAATATATTCCAATTTTCTGACTTAATACACAAGATACAAAAGTGCTTATTTGCTGATTCAGAGTCATAACAGTGCCCTGTTCAGAGCATTATACATTCCATTTATATTCCTTTCAGGTGTTATAGTCCTTTAAAATGTTTGGTCTGAATGTGCTCTAACTTCAGTGCCAAGTACTGAAAGCTTTTGTTAATTTACCAAATGTATTAAATTCATATTTGTTTTAAAAAGTTCTTCATAGAATTAACAAAACAAGTTCCTATTTGCATACCATTTGCTTGTGTTTTTTCCCTTTTGAAAACTACCAAAGTGAGAATATAAATGGCTAGATGTTTTAGGATGACCCTAAATCCAGTCTTCTTTCCTTCCATTTTTCTCTCAATGCACAGTATGAGAATGGACATTGCCCACAAAATACATGTTTACTGAAGCATCCTGTAATATTTTTCTTACAACCTAATTTACATAAGTCTGCTCCCTCTGCTGGCCGAATTTTTATCCTCTAGCATCCTATTTAAATAAAAAGGCAATGAGTTATACTATAAAGAAAACTAGGGCTTCCTTGGTGGCGCAGTGGTTGGGAGTCCGCCTGCCGATGCAGGGGACACGGGTTCATGCCCCGGTCTGGGAAGGTCCCACATGCCGCGGAGCGGCTGGGCCCGTGACCCATGGTCGCTGAGCCTGCGCGTCCGGAGCCTGTGCTCCTCAACGGGAGAGGCCACAACAGTGAGAGGCCCGCGTACTGAAAACAAAAAAAAAGAAAACAAAAGCTCCTCTATAAAAAATTATAAACCAAATAAACCTGGAAAATCACTTAAGAAGCTCTTCTACATCATTAAGGCATGGCATTAGCTGATTTTAGGGAGAAGCAGTCTTTCAAGTATTGAATTTTCAAATTTAGTGTCATTTTGCCCCTAAGCAAGATTCTTAACTCTACTAAGACCATTTCTCATTAATTCAGTTCCTTTTAACCTGGAATCTCCATAGTACTTTGCAACGAGTATCTAACCAGACCTTCCATATTTACATGAACGGCATTATGTAGAGTGGGCAAGCAGGAGGGAGTTTGCCTCACTCATACACATAGTGATTTGTCACAGCAGCAAGAGTTAATGGCAGAATATACAGTCAACAACAGGGGCTACACAGTGCTACCCATATGCCCACACTACTTTTTCTTTCACCTTCTTTTTTCAAAGATGGAAGTTACTTTGCGGACATATGTAAGAAATTCTGTTTTGATTATTATAATAAAGCTCTTTATAATATGAAATTTGGGTACATTTCACTAATAAGTTCTAAATGTATTTTCTAATAAGAAAAATCAGTGTTGCTCTAAAAACCTCCTGGCTACTTTAACTGCTACTTCCCAATCATGAACCACGTTGTAACTTGCAAAGCATGTATTGCATATATTAATTTATTTAATATTATACAATCTTGTTAAGTGGGTATAATTAAGCCCACTTTACAGCTGAGTAAGAGGAGCCTCAGATTTACATAATTTTTCCAATGTCATCAAGGGGCAAAACAGGGACACAGCCTAAAGGCTCTGACTTTAATCCCAAAGCACGACTACTTTCTTCCACTTAACTGCATCACTGATTTTAGCTTTCAGTCAATACATTTATTTTGAGAGGAAAAGTAATCCATTTCATAAGCCTTTTAAAGCATTTTTTTAGTGCCTTAGCATTTACTTAGCTAGAGAATTCCCAAATTTCCAGTCATATTTCAAAATAGTCCTTTGTATGGGTTTAGACATACGACATACATTGGGGAAGGGAGGGAATCAGGGAACAAGGAAGCTTATGTATCTGTGACTCAGTGTACTTTGCTTCACTTTGCATTTTGTAAATATTGATGTTGCAGCTCCTAAAGTGCTCTCAGAAGTAGTTATGACTGATAGCCCACGAGTGCTGTGTCTTTCAAAACAAATATGCTTTACTGATGGAGAGCACGTGCATCTCCATCTAATTATTCTGAGAGGCAGGGTGGAACAAACAACATGATTTCTCAACTCAACTCAGCATTCTACGTTGAACACAATAGGCAGGTTACAGTTTAACACATACCATGAAAGCTTGTCATTTCCACGAGCAACACAACATGTAAGGGAAGGGCACTACAAATCTGCCATATAATCCTAGAGAAGCATAAGACTTCCTGTGGTTATTGCAAATATTTTTAAGTATAAACAAAAATTCAGAACATATTTATTACAAAAAGAGGTTTTTTACATATGTCCAAGTATTTACTGGATTTTAAAATATGTAATAATATATACAGTTTTAGAATAAAAGTAAGTTTGGGCAAGAATTTGAAAAAGAACCAACTGGAGTAAATAAAATATGCTTGCTCACTCCGATTTTAGGGAAAAAAATAAATAAAACCTGTTATTGTCTGATGTGTACCCAAAGTCACAAGCTAACAGAAAATATCAGGCACATTATTTATATCCTACTAAAGCATTTCTCAAACTGGAAGGTAAGCCTCATTGAGGAGTCACAGAATTCTGCTTGCAGCGCTATCCCAGCTGTCTGGATTCAGTGACTACCAAATCTGTTCCTGAGAGGTAGGCAAATTCCTCCTCAGCTCTTATGTTGCTCCTCTAGGGAGACCTCCTGATCCCAAATCAGCCTTTTAAGGACCTACTAATGCACTAGGATTAAGATAGATGACACTGATTATAAAAGATGAGTTGGACCAATAAAGGACTTGTTGTTGAGATAAGATCTATATAATAATGAAACAATTTAGGAACTAGATAGCACACAATAGAGTGCAATAGACATGGTCCAAACAATTAGGGAATATTTAGTACGCAATAATAAGACATTCTCGGCACCCAGATACTTGGCAATTATAACAGACATTGGAGAATTCAGACAATTCTCTTTATTCACTTTGATGATCTCAATTCGTCCCAGTGTTAACCCTTTAACTAAAGGCTAAACTTACCCACATCACTGAGGGCACTGCCAGGGGTGAACTACAGGTTCTGGGATTTCCCTGTCACTGCAAACTTTGCCAGCTCTCACCTGGCTTCTCTTACTCTGGGCACCAGCAAAAATAGCCCTTTGAAAAGATCCTGCAAACAACTATTCAGATCCTCATTGTCTTGTTATTTAAGACTGGGTTAGGGTCTGCACCTTTCCAAAGGATGAGGTAGCTGGAAGGAAGTCAGGTGGCTGGCTATTCCTGAAACCTCAGGCTTGACTTAAGAAGAACTGGCTGGCACCTTATGGGGAAAAGTGATGCTTAAGGGAACACAGAACTGGAATTTTGTTGGCATCCACACAGAAACTGGTCAGTGATGATCTGAGACAGGTGTAAAGTGTAGTAATATTTTCATGCTTCTCATATTCATTTTTCTCTTGCTTGTAGAGTTTTTGCATCGAGAGAAGATGGGAACTATGGAACCAGTAATAGTAGCAGATTCAGAGTAAGGAGGCCCAGCATCTAGTCCTGGTTTTCACCTCACAAAAAGAGAAAGATTCAAAACCAGACCCGAATCAAGGACAAAATTAGTACTTGATTAAGTAGGAAAACTGTGGAAGGTCTTCAAGCATGAGAACCTTGGTCTAGATGACCTTGAAGACCCATTATTACCATTCTCTGCTATGATTTTTGCCTCGATGTCTCCAGCTGAGACCAGGCCGCACTGCAGAGTCCCCCCTCTCCTGTATATAGGCCTTCCTTCCCCTCTCTCATCTCCTACCAGGAAGATAAAAGACACAATAAATCAGCTTTCACAGCCCCTCACACAGCATTTACACTGGTGACAATTCACCTGTATAGGTAGGTCTTTAAAAAATACAATAGCTGTTTTGTATATTTCTTCCCACATTGCTTTTCTCACAGTCTATGCCAACCCCTTCTACCATTAATTAACACTGGATTCTATAATTTGAAAATTGAATACAATTTTGAATTTTGTATATCTTCATTAAGTTGTTTTTAATTACTGACATTTTAAACATTTTCCATGTGCTTCTTAGAATTCCATATTAAGGAAAAATAACTCTTCCAACTTTTAAATAAGACTTCCCAACATCTTTTTAGAGAGTGTATAGGAAGCATTTTTTTCCCTTAAAAGAAAAAGTCAATTTCTAATAGCTTCAAATCAAGGCCATGGAGGCCCCTAGTAACTTTTTTTTACTTTATTAATAATTGAGTTTATGCTTTTTTATGGAGATGTTAAACTCTCAAAGACCAGGAGATTCAGATTGCTAACAGGTTGGTTAGGATTAAATCACCTTTGCCCTACTTTTGCATTTATTAAGAATCACATAAGCCTGGAGCAAAACTCTGCCTATGACACTGGAAAATTTGAACACCACAATATGCAGCTCAGACAGGTAATAAATGTGGCTAAATCTGAGACTTTAAATCCTGGGTCTCTTCACATCAATCCAAACCATTCATGTGCCAAGAGGGGAACGAGCTGGAACACTGAAGAGCTCCCTGGTGATGGAAAGATTAATGGGGAATTATAGGTACCTAATACATGAACAGTAGACAAAGGGGGCTGTCCTTCACCACTGAAAGTGCTAAATTATTAACTGTGACAAGCCCAGGCAACCACTGTCACTATTCTTTCAACACCTAACTTCCAGACAGTTTAAAATGTTTACTTTTCTACCTAAAAATTACCACAGGTTTATAGTAATAGAAATCTAGTCATCATATATCCATTTAAATATGTTATACCTAATATTTAGGATTTACAAAGTCAAAAAGAATGCTGTGTAATAGAAACAATAATAAACACTTCCATTTCAGACATTTACTTTCAATTTAGTTAACTACATTTTTATTGTAAATAAGGAAAGACTTGTAATTTAAAACTGAAAATAGAATTTTCATGTGCACAAAGTATGTCTTTTATCATTTTCTTTCTGGACTTAATCATGCATCAGGACACTATTCTAACTACAATCATTAGTTCATTTAATCCTCAAAACAACTCTATGAAGTAGGAAGCCTAATTATCCACATTTTACAGATAAAGCAGCTGAGGCCCAGACGGAAACTTGCCCAGGCTAACAGCCAGGAAACTGGTACAATGGACACCAGGATTCAGACTCAAGTGGTCCAGCTGCCATACTACACTGCTGTTCAATACTTCTTGTCCGTACATGGATGGCTCTAGAAGCATTTGGGAAAATGATAAACTGCAGTTGTCGCCATGCATTTCTTAAAATGGGATTAAACTAAAAAGGTTCCTACTGAGTCCTCTGAAGATCAAGAGGGCCTCGGAAGTAAAACACGTGATGATTACCTTTGTCAGCTTTAACCTGTGATTTTCTTTTTCAAGTGACATGCACCCATGTACTGCTAAAGTGACTGAGTACAGTTTAACTTCCCTGTAATTAGCATTATGAGCCTGCACCACAATTAAATCATTGCCTTACCTCGGTAGTTTATAAGAGTTGTATTATTAAATATCCTTGAGTTCACTGAATGATTTTTATATAAGAAGTGAATATTAAAAGACAGAATCCAGATAAATATTTTGTTGGGTGACTTTCCCCTCCCGCCAACTCTTTGGCTGATTAGTTAAGTATTTCATAACTAAAACTTGCTTTACTTAGTATTCCCCAAAAATCCTGGAGTCCATATGTTATAACAACTTTCAAAAATTCTAAGATTCATCTAAGAGGTATCTCTGCTACCAAATGGATCCCTAAATCCTAATTTCTCCTCTGCTACTACAAACCTCACACCCTGGGTAGGATAAAGCAAAGTATGTGGGAGGTGCAACAGGTGCAAGAGCTATAACTACTTCATTCATAAATGTGACAGTATCTGAACCACAACCACTACCGAACTTTGGGAATTCTGTAACTGTAATTCTCAAGTCCTGTCTGGAATGCTCCCTAAACATACTGCAGTCAGAAATTACTGGCCAGGTACCTATCATCAAAAAAGATGAAATTCTTTTAAACACATTAAAAACGGAACAGGGCTTCCCTGGTGGCGCAGAGGTTGGGAGTCCGCCTGCCGATGTAGGGGACACGGGTTCGTGCCCTGGTCTGGGAAGATCCCACGTGCTGCGGAGCAGCTGGGCCCGTGAGCCATGGCCGCTGGGCCTGCGTGTCCGGAGCCTGTGCTCCGCAACGGGAGAGGCCACAACCGTGAGAGGCCCGCGTACCACAAAAAAAAAAAAGGGAACAGGGGTGGGGGGAAGAATGGTTATTCTTATATAAAAATTGGACTCTACTACTGCTAAAATGGAGAGAGGCAAACCAGAAGATTTCTCATGGTTGTTTCTAGACACTGGATTCTACGAGGTATAAATTTGGGTTGGCTAATAAAACTGCACATTAGAACTGAAAGGGACCTTAGAAATCACAGACCACCCCATCAATTTAAAGATCTGTAAACGTAAGTTCACAAAAAGTTGGGTTTAAAATTAAATCTTCTTATTCTCTGAGTTGGTATAAAGTTTGGTCCCTTTTGAGCAAATTACTATCATTATTATTAGGGTATTTTGGTTTGTTGTTTACTGAATTACAAACCTGAGATTGCTTTAAAGTTGTATTATTAGTAAGACAAATGAGAAAACTGCCATTTAAAAAATTCAGAATTGCCAGGTTTATTTACAATCAAATAATAGAAAGAACTCTTTCTTTCTCTTCCTCCACTTTCAGCCTATGAAATGAACTTGATCAATATAGGAAAAGCTTCTAAAGGGCAATTTTATTCTATTATCCTAATGAAAGAAATCACTGCAGAATGGAACAGCCAAGAAATGATCTGTTTGAGAAACTTACAATTCTCCAGGTTCCTTGCTATTTGAAAGAATAAAATATCTCAAAGAAAAAGTACATACCAACAAAAAAACCTAGTGGCCGCAAAATGTAGGAGAGCAAAAACCTGCACTGAGAGTTAACTGAAAATCAATCAATAAAGACAAAAATCAGGAAAGTTGAATGAAGGATTCCATGGTTTGGGGGACTTTTGCCCAAAACACAATATTAGTCAAAATGCTCTAGGACACAGGGAGTATTTCTGTAAGGCATTACTTACAGCAGATAGCAAGCAATCAGAAAAGTGGAAATCAGGATCCATTACTCATGGCAGGACAACCTGCATTATCCTCTTACAGATGCATCACTGGCGAGAGTGGATGAAGAAAATGAAGGCTGAGAAAGAAAGGAAATGGTGTTTCTTTTACACGTAATTTTCAGCAAACTTTGATGAGTTTCAATCCTGGATGAGTTTTCCTCCCTCTCCTTCCTTCAATTTCTTTTAGAAAAATCATCTTGGTTAGGTTGTTCAAGTGTGACTTTGCAACTAGCCTAATGTGGACCCAAATTACCACCTTCAACATTCCTTGTAGCAAGCACCTGATTAAATACCCTCTGGTTAAGCGGATCGAGGTAGCTTTACGCCAGTTCCAGGAACAAGAACCTGTCAAGCTGACAAATCAGGATCTTCACCCTGTCGGATACTGTCTCCTGTCAGGACGGTTTCCTATTTCTTAAAACTTGCTTCTCCACTTTGGTAGCCTCCTAGCAATCTATATAAGGGTCTGGCTCCTAAAGCACGTAAATTCTTATTTTCCATTCTCCTTTTTCTCTGAAGATTACACCGTTGACCTGATCTGGCAGGAAGTTATCTGGAAGCCATTTGCAGTGACCCTACCACAGAATTAGAACTGCATTTCTACCAGAGCCAATTTTAATTTCTAAAATGCCTAAATCAGTTGCGGGTGTTTTAAAACGACTCATAAAAAAGGATCACCACTACTGTGGTACTGCTTCCCCCCGCCGCCCCACCCTTTGTCCATAGTCAGAAAAAAAGATTAAAGGCAGGAAGTAGCCTAACTATCAACAAGCAGTCTTCCTTTGAAGACAGATAACAAGATACTGCAGTTAAAAGTATATCTGTAATTGCAAAGTTACTCTTCTTGAACAAATTCCAAGTACAATATCTGCCTTTGATCTTTGAAAAGCATTTTTCTCACTTTTCATAGCTGACACTGATAGTTCAGTTAGGCACCCCTGCTCCCAAATATGGGAAAAATATTCCCTGAAATTCAATCATGTGAGTTATTAGCTTTTAGCCGTCAGCCTAGAAGTAGCTGCTTATGCTCTGCCACAGCTGCTACCTGGGAGAGTTCTGCCTGCTCTGACGATATGAGGACTTGTCATAGTAACGGCATCCACCTGACCACCTGTGTGATGTCGGACTGTCCTGGAGAGTCATTCAGCATCTCCTTGGACAGGGACCTTTATCTCAGTAAAACATAATTACAACTATGAGAAAAAAGTTTGAGGACCTTAAACCTAAACCCTGTTTAAAATGAAATCCATTCTCAACCTTCATTTTCTATTTCAGCAAAAGTCTGATGGCAATATGTGGTTTCAATAATGAAGCAAGTCTATTTTAAAACAATAAAAATATTCCTAGTGTCTCTATGGTCCATTTTAAACAATTAGGGGAGATAAATACCATAGCATTGTACCATTTATTCAAAAATATTTTCTTAACTTCAACAGCTATTGGTTGTGGATCTCGTAATATAAGGAGGAAACAAGAGACATTAACATGGTAAAATTATGGGGTTAAGCTCTTATCTTTGGTAATTAATAACCCTTAAAGCTCAATTAGTAGAGAGAAACAGTAGTATCTAACTGAACGCTAAGAAAGATTTGTAATCCTAGGTCAAAATCCCCCATTACAACAATAGGATTTTTTCAGGCAATGAGAAAAAGAACACCTTCCATGGAAAAGAGCTATGCTTTTAAAGTTCACACACGCGCACACACATGCACACACACATACACACATACACATATACATACACTCCCAAAGTGTAGAGCTGATATATTGATAGATACCAGAGAACTGCTATCTAAACTTGGATAGTAAAGTATTCCATGCTTTCATAAAATATGATTTTGATTGAACATGACCCCAAAAGCCAAATCTAACTTTTGAGACTCTTTGAAAGTAGCATTAACCACCTAAGCATGTGAACACACAGTGACTCACAGTATCTGCAAGTAACATGCTAGGTAGCAGAATTAAGGAACGATAATCATGTCACTCTGTCAGCATCAGGCAAATGTTGTCATTAATAAATCCTTACAATACCCTAGCAAAATAGCCATTTTCTTTTCCCTGAAAAAGAAAACTTTGCCTCCCATCCTTACGAAATGGCAGTGATTTTACAGATATATAGGGAACACACACAAAAAAGCATACATTTCTAAAATGTACAGCTCCAGAGTGCATCAAACCCTGAATCCCACCATCTTTGTGAAATACAAATAAAACACTAAATAGGAAGAAAACTCTCAACAAGAAAGGGCATAGAAATTAGGTAATCAAGAAATTAACAAACAAACAAACAAAAAACCCCACCTTTCCTTAAATGCATTTATAGCAACATTCATACCCCATGATTCTAATTTAGAAGAAAAAAATCTGTAGAAGTGTATCTATACATAGAAAAGACACTGGAAGGATAAACATCAAAATGTTGTGTTCACAATGGATATGGAGTAGTATATGCATTGAGGGTGATTTCCATTTTTGACTACATGCTTTTCAGTGTTTTCGACATGTATTATAAACAAAAAAGAAAGCCAATAAGGTGTTTTAAAATCAGATATTTTAAATGTAATTTAATAGAGAACAAAGTAGCAGGCTTCTGAGGTACCAAATCAATAAGCTGCAGTGGAAAGTCATTTTCTCGTTCTGATTCTGTCTGCGACCATGTGACATCTTTTCACACTTGCTCAAAATTAACTGCTTCACTACATAATGACTGCAACTACAGCAAATGGGCCTTTTTGTCTGTAATTCAATTACTGTAGAAGGTTTTATAGTTAGAATATTAAGACGTGAAGCATGCATTTGACTACATACAGAGAAATATAGCAGACTCTCAACATACCATATGCTAATTAAGAGTGAATTTAAAAATTCCATTGTCTATTTATCCCAGAGGCCTCCTAGCTTATTAACCACCGCTGTGGGTCTAGTGGGAGAGTAGAGACGTTGTTCTGTCTCATTTCCAGGTAATGGAAGTGATTTCCATACTGTGATCAAACGCCAGAGTTGGTTTGCTAGAATGTGTTCCCTGGGCCCCACAGTATTTTATTCACACAGCTACCGCGACTTTATCACCTTGGATAGAAATTTTCATGTCTTCCACACTTGACTGAAGCATACTGACTACAAAGAATGCATCCACTAAATGACAGACAAAAGAACAAACTGTCCTAGAAATAACTAAACTTGCAGACAAATGTCAGAAATGGCTCAAGAAATCATAGTGAATCATCTGTAATCTCAGTAACATAAAACACTGAAAGAAAGCTAGTAAATGTTCCTTCCTTATGAGAGGTTCCTAGCAACTTAAGGCTTCTTTCCTTCCTTCAACCCCCTGCTCACCCTCCATCCATGTTCCTAACATCTTCAAGAATTTATTCAACATCTGCTTTTAAAAAGAGAGGGACAAAATTAGTTTTTTTCTGCAGTACGATTATAAAGCTTGATTTTTCTCCTCACTAACTACAAATTATCTTTTGGATTTCATTATACTGTGCTGTTATGAAGAATGCTGAACATGTGTCATTTTATTTTACATTGGATTACGTGATCAGTAGCTGCTGAGAACACGCTTTAGGTGTAGCTATAGGTGCAGCCTCCTCTATGATCTAGATTGACTTTTATAGCCAACAGGTGTTAGATTTGGGGAATTTATATCTACAGCATCCCCGCTGTTAGTTTTACTCTGAAGACTGGGAGATAAAAGTTTACCCTCAGTTAAGCAGCTGAGTAAAAGTATCCACAAGATAATTTAACTTAATAAAATAGTAAGTGTAGAAACCTCCAGAATTTCTACAGGATTATAGTACCATCCACCTTATTCTTTATATATGTGGCATGCATCCTCTGAGTCCGAAGAGAAACTTCCAATTACTTATATGGTTCTGCTCAACTTACAGGAATATCCTTTACTCTAAATCAGCATTTCTTAGTGAGGATACTTTTGGCATTTTGTGTGGGACAGGTCTTTACTAGGCAAGACTGTTTTCACTCCCTGCTGAGTCAACATACATCTTAGCTCCTTTCCCATCCTTTCATCCCCTTCCTCAATCTCAGGTAGTAACACGCCCCAATTGCTGAGAAAAATAATGTCCCACAACTTTCCAAACACTCCCGAGGTGAGGGGCTGGAGGGAGTACTATGATCCGCACCCCCCCGTCCCCCCCAGCCAGTTGAGAATCACTGCTCTAAATAAACCCTATATATAAAAATTCACAAAGATAATTTAAACTTCCTAAAAAATCAAGCTTCATAGGGCTCTCCCCACATGAAGAGCCCATGAATGACTGCATTCACTAACACCTCCATCACCCCAACCTCACCCCTTCCATTTTCAGGAATATGCAAGGCTCACCTACACTATATTCTTAAGGCATCCTTGGTCAGCTTGAATATTTTCTATGAACCTCTGACCATTAACCCTTATGTCATAAAACTTCTATGTCAGTTAATATTTCCACATCTATCTGTGTTGATTACATATGAGATATATAAATTGATTTAACCTTGTCAAAACAGGTTTCTAAAGCATTATTTATTCGCGCTACAATCATGCTTCCTCTAGTCAGTTATTTGAAGAGCGACAAAGACCCAACTTGTTCAATTAATGAAATTAATTCGTTTCGGAATTGTAAATCTCTACTTTTTTTTCATTGTCAGAACTGAATAATCACTTACATAGAAGTTGAAACATGAGTGCCTGCCTTATTTACATGTGCAGCAGCTCCTATAGGACCCGTCAACAGCTTAGAGGCCTTTTAAAAACTGGTATAGCAAGACCTGGTACTTCAATAGAATCACAGATGGTCTCCTATAAACATGAGATAAATAGTGGTTTTAGTGGTTTGTGACTGAAAACCCAGCCTCCTTCAGGTGCAGCAAGTCCTCATGTTTTCGTAATTTGGCTCTGTCGCCAGAGTCAGGCCAATCAACATTCTCATTTTACTTGGAAACCACTCCCCCCTTGCTTTCTGCATGTCTACCACCACTTGTACTCCTTGGCTTCTGGGATCCTATTTGGATTTCACGATCTTTTGCCTTGGGAACAGACACTCCTTGAGATAAATGAGGTAAATGAGTCTGCTCAGGGTTAGCTCTAGTTAAAACAGGGAAGCCAGATGTGTTCATTTATGCCACCCTTCAACTCTGCTCTGCAAACAACTTTTCTACACTTTCCTCAGAACCAAACAGTCCCATGTGGCCAATGAGCAAGTCTGGCTTCTTCAGCCCTCTATCATCCAAAAATAGGACTCGCTTATCAGTGACGGCATTCTGGGCACAGTAACACTTACGGGCTCAGCAGGAAGCATTTGAAATCTTAAATTACGCTCTGCTTTACACTTGTTCCTCCCAGCCTTCCTTGATCCCTGGGACTCAGATCGGACTTTCTTACTGGTGCTATTCATTGCTACCAGACTTTCTGCTTTAAATGCCTGCCCTGAATCAAAGCCCAGAAAATTCCATGAGCCTAAATTTAGGGTAATGTACATTAAATTATTACCATGGTCTATAAATTCCAAACAAGTTAAAAATTATGTATCTTTGTATCATCTTCACAAAATATTTGCTAGGTAGCATAACTCTAATCTATATTGAGAACTTTACAATGTCCAGTATCGCATTCAGTAAGAAAATCTGATGATACTGATATCAATTTTAAAGAAGCCACTTAGATTTCTAGTCTTTTTTTTTTTTTTTTTTTTTTTAACGAAGCCCTTAAATACAATTTTTAAAGAAATCCCAGACCATCCTGCCTAATTCCACTTTGGCTACATCTAGTGCTTCATGTGGTTTGGCAGAAAGGTTAACAGTGTGGACTCTTGTTTTTTCCTGGATTCATAAACCTCGATCAACAAATAATTAACTGTGTTACCTGGAGCAAGTAACCTCTTTGTGCCTTAGCATCCTCATCTATACAAAGGGGAACAACAGTCCTACCACATTGTGAGGGTTAAACCAATTTCTTTATATATATATATATATAAAATATATGAACTGCTTAGAGTACTGCCTTGCTTATAGTAAGTGTATATGTATGAACCTTGCAAAGAGTAAGTGTATATGAGAGTTTGCTATTATTATCATCGTTATGATCAGTCACAGAATATAAGCCTTCAAATCAACTTGAAATAAACTATAATTAACAACTACTAATCATTAACCTCATATAGTCAAAAAAGTAACAAATTCATTCAACACTGAGAACTTATAAACAGATGCCACAACTTATAAACAGATGCTATGCTAAGCTGACCCACGCTGCTTTAATCTAGTGCTCTTATCAGTAAATATTACAAGTAAAGGAATACTTCTGCATTTCAGAATTCTATGGGTAGAAAAAACTGGGGGAAAACCAAAATATAAACAGTGGGAGATTAGTTTAAAAGGAACAACATGAAAATCCTTTTCTTGGCATGAAGAGATATTTGAGATAAACTGTTAAATGAAAAAAATAAGGAACAGGTTCATGAGACATAAGAAGATTAAAATTTCTCTTTTATAAAAATACGACATAATAAATACGCTTATATATGCATAGACAAAAAAAAGAAGCCTGGGAGAATGAACACTGAATTGTTCACACTATTATCTCTATATAACAGGATTGAGTTTTTCTAATTTTTGTTAAGTTTTTAATAAATAAAAATAATTCAAAAACCGAAAGTAAGAAAACACCGGGGTATACTGTAAGCTTTCATAAAGGATAAGCTTTTAAAAATACTAATTGGCTAAACAGAGATTAGCCAAATCATTCATAAATTTGTATGCACTATGCAGAATAAGCTTATTAGCATATTAATAATTAACTATTTGAAAGCTTAACTCAAATAGCAAAAATCTTCCATAGAATCAGGCCAGTGCTTCTTACAACCTTATCTTAAAAGGAACTTTGGAACCACACCAAATATAAAATTTATATCTGTTATAAGCACAATGTCTTGTATGTGGCAGAAAACATACATTATTTTCTAATTGATGGCTATTCTAATAGAGGACCAGTTTTTTCTAGGCTTGCTGTTTTTTTAATAAAATTAAGAAAAAAATAGTTAGGAAAGCAGGCTTCCCCATGTTATTAATACAGGTTACCAACATCATGTGTTTGAGAACATGTCAGGGATGTTGTAGAAACTTTCCTTACAATGAGTGGGCGATACGACAAAATCACTGATAAAAACTTTTCACTTTAGGATTATTTTAAAGTTCATATAAGTCCAGATACTCACGAACACCCAACCTTCAAAGAAAGACATTTTCTGTTTCAATGATACCCTTTAGTCAGGAATGCTGCAGGGCCAATTCTAAACCCAAATATAAAGTGCCACCTAGTGGATATTTTTATAAAGTTTCTCTGCTTACACTTCAGTGTTATGAAGTAATCTTTAGAAAAGCTACTTTGGGTGGTCAAAAGGTACAAACTTCCAGTTATAAAATAAATAAGTCCTGGGGATATAATGTACAGCATGGTAACTATAGTTAATAATACTAAATTCCATATTTGAAAGTTTCTAAGCGAGAAGGTCTTAAAAGTTCTCATCACAAGAAAAAAAAATTTCTATTTGTGGTGATGAATGTTAACTAGACTTATTGTGATAATAAGCATTTTACTACATATACATACACACACTTATATATTGAATCATGTTGTACACCTGAAACTAATATAATACTGTATCTCAATAAAATAGACAGCTACTCTATATGAGGAAACAGCCATCCCTTACAGCATTTCCTCACCAATTAGTAATCTGAGCTGGTGGATAACATATAACTTTTTTTAAAAAACACACCTCTGACTGATAATATTGATTTTATATCTCAAGTTGAACCTCTGCCACCATCACAGAGAATAAAAAAGGGCCCAGTTATCTTCTAAGTGTTCCAGGACCTGTAACAACAGCATACATAAGCTAGAAAGGAGATCCAATTTAACATCCTTTTATCATTCACTTCAGTTGATAACAATAAAATATTAGCATCATTATATGAGGACAGTAATTACTATTACATCTGCTCTACACTATATGAAAACAAATTCACTTGGTCTAAATACACTATATCTGGTATTTAGAAATCAGCAGGGTTTCCAGCAAAGCCTTTGTACAAGCTGCAAAGGCCCTGGTTTACCATTAGAGGTGGCAGAAACACAAGTTATGACCAATTAAAATGAAATTAATGAAAAGAATTAAAGTGATATAAACACATAACTGAGGTAAAGTAGAAGGCTGAGGTACCTAAGTGTTCATAGTTTTAGTATGTGATAATTCAGATAACAGTTTAGGGGTAAACAGATGAATTCCATATCTATCTAAATTTTCCTAGTTATAGATGCAATATTTTGCCTTTGGAAGCAGTCTCTATAAATATTTTTAAAAGCTTCTAATTATCTAGATATTTTCAGACTCCCACATTGTAAAACAGAAATGACTAACTTATTTGGAGAGCATCACACTCACTGATGAAAAGTTTTGACTCAGAAAAGAGTTGTTCACAAGTTGTATCTGACATCTTTAGGAAAATTTTGCATGTTTTACTACTGTTCCTGGGTGTCATATTTAATTTATAGTATAATTTCTGTTTAAGGAGCTACTCTTCTAAAAATGAGACGCTTCCTTTTATAGAATTGACAGGGACTGCAAATCCAAAATCCAATCCTTGGAGGTCACTGTGTCCTCCAATTTACAGATGAGGAAAAAACAAGATCCACAGGGGTCAAAGGTTAGATCAAGTTCACCAAATAACTTAGTGGCAGAGTGAAAATACAGGTCTCTTAATCACAAAATTAGAACCCTTTCCACTATCTCACACTGCCTTTTTATTCTTCCTCAAACAGAAATGGAATGTTTCCATTAAATTCTTCTTAAAGTACTACAGTTTCACTTTTAATCTAAAAGGTCCACATGGGGACCTCCCTGGCGGCGCTGTGGTTAAGAATCAACCTGCCAATGCAAGGGACATGGGTTCGATCCCTGGTCTGGGAAGATCCCACATGCCACGGAGCAACTAAGCCCGTGCACCACAACTACTGAGCCTGCGCTCTAGAGCCTACGAGCCACAACTACTGAAGCCCGGGCGCCTAGAGCCCGTGCTCCGCAACAGGAGAAGCCACCGCAATGAGAAGCCTGCGTACTACAACCAAGACTAGCCCCCACTCGCCACAACTAGAGAAAGCCCGCGCACAGCAACAAAGACCCAACGCAGCCAAAAATAAATAAAAATTAAATCTTAAAAATAAATAAATAAATAATAAAATTTAAAAACTAAAATAAAAGGTCCACATGGTAAATGCTGCCCAGATGTGCATGAAGGGCAAATAGGAGTGTTAGAGCTGTGAGTTTCTTCATAATCATCAAAGAAAATATAGCGGGATGGGCGCAAAGCAGCTTCTGTGGAGAAATTTACATCAGTGATTTTGAAGAGGGGACCAAGAGACCAGGGAGCAGACCCAGCAGTTATTAAAGTGGGAACCGTTATTGTTTACTGAGAGGGTAGAAGGAGCTGCCTCTCTGCCTCTGCTCCCCACTGGCATGGTCCTTAAACTTTCAACAGCTGGGGAGATACCATTTCCTCAACAGGTGCTCAAAAAGTGATAGTTGAGAAACAGAAGTTCGCAGGGTAAACAGAAGTGCACAGGCTAACATATTACTTAAGAAAAGCTCTGATTTCCCTCAAAACTGCTATTTTTTACCTCTCATACCTCAAAAAGTAAGTATATACACACCACACATTCTTTCAGCTCTGAATCAGTTGCAGTTTCCAGGGTCTGAAACTTTTATCTGTGGTCTTCCTGTCAGATTTGGAGAAAGTGACACTTCTCTTTAACTTCTAATCTACAGTTAAAAGTGTCCTTTTTGTTACTACTTTAATATTTATTCCTTAGTACTCATAGGGCCATATTCCTGACACAGTAAATACACACTAAGTGAAAGTCTGGGGGAAAAAAAAAACAAAAAAAAACACGTGGATTCAAATACTGACTCTAAGCAGGGGCATGCCTTGGCTAAATGACCTAACCTCTGAATCTCTGGTTGCTCTATCTGTCTCTGGAGAGGCCCATCTAGCTCTACATTATTTTAAGGCTCTATTTCTTGAGAACACTCTACAATAGACTTCAACACAACAAAACCTATCTGGCCTGTCTCTAACATTACGTCTTCAGCAAAGGCTTTAAACAGAAGTCTGAGGAGTGTAGTGATAGGACCAAATCTAAAAGGGGTTCTTTGTAGCTTATAAGTGAATTGCTTTTGAGAAAGCCTCTGTCGACATCTTACTTTGGCTCCTCCTCTATACAAACTGCTGTGGGAGCCTAAGAAAAGCAGCTTTCAAATGTGCAAGTGCATAGATTTGGTGTTGCTGCCGCCAGGCTGCAACGGCTGCCAGAGGACCAGAGTGAGTCAAAGCAATTCTACACATCGCAGGCCTCAAGGTCTTCCCTTTACTTGGCAAACTATACACTGGGATCAGTCATCCAGCTAAATGTCAAGAGTCCCAAAGTCATTACTGGTGCAAAGGGTTCCAGTCTGAAACTTCCAAAATGATATAACTTAAATCATTACAAAGGAGATCTTTTTATGTTACTACAAACTTAGACTAATTTGTGAAAAATTAAAAGGGTAGTGAGACCATGACTCAGGAATTACATGATGTATGTGTTTGGAAGAACATTCACATACACCTTTTCTGGATCAAAGGTATTACTGGCATGTATTAAAAGAATCAAATAGAATCAACAGGAACCATTTTTAATGCTACTTACACAGTCTGAGAATTCTCAAAGATATTTACATCTGAATGCCTCATTTTCAGGCTCCTGTAACACTTGTTTCCAACTTTTAAGGCAATTATAGATGATCTACTTACAGGCTCTTTTCCCTTGAAAAATGTATCTCCGTAAGTATTATTAATGGTTTCGGTCAAAATACATCATATGTAAGCTTGAATGCACTTTATTTTTTCGAAAGGGAGAAGAATTAACTTTACTTTTGTGGTCACACCCCTCTGTAAAAAGTAGTTCATTTCTACCCTCCAACATAAATGAAACACTTGAAGGCTATCACTGAAGACAGCTCCTCTTCTACAGACACTGTTCTATGAGACTTTTCACTGTTCTAGATGAAAATAAACTATCAAATGAAAAAAGGTCTACATGTTTAGATATTAAGAAATGCATTTCTATCAAATAGGCTTCTTAATTTTGAAAGTAATTCTGCATGTAATATGTTACACTAAATTTTGAAAAAATATACAGTAGACAAACATCCTGAGTAAGAGATATTTCTAAGAAAAAATTTTGAAATAGGTCTTACTAATAATCTGTTCTCTTATCAAAGAACAATTTGTAAAAAGGAAAATCTTATTATAAAGGAGACACACTTTGATCTTAATCTTAATCTTCTTTCTCCAACAGCCTGACAATTTTTAAACTTTTGGCTATACTCTTAATTTGGGGAAGAAACTACACAACTCAGTTAAAGAGGAAATGAATAAAACAATTCTTATGGTTTGGAGAGGTGGGGAATGGATGGGTAATGAAGCAAAAATGCTGGGGGTTTGAAAGAAATGTAGAATAAAAGTTTATTATAAACAGATTTTAAATGGCCATTTTATCAGAAATTGAACTTTTTGACAGGATATAAAAACTCACTATCTTACTCCAAGAAAAACCTTTTCTTGAATCAAACAAATCTCACTGTTACTGAATCCCACACAAAGTTGTGTTACTATGTAACTCCTTGCATCACTTCTGTAAGGAATATTTTCTCTACCAACTTGCTCTTTTCTTCCTCATCAAAATTCTGCTAAAAACATAATGAATGTGGAACTCCTTCTCTTATTAACCTCAATAACCTGATTTAGGAATACTCATACTTATTTCGAATTCCTACTTTGTTCTTCATTCAAAATCACAGATTTCTAGAGTTAGAACAAACTTTAAAGATTATCCGTTCAACCGTGAAAGAGGAGGAAATTCAGGTCCAAATGAAGAAATTTGCTCAAGGTCCCAGAACTTGCTCAAGGTGAAAGAGCTGGGACTAGTAACAAAGTCATCCCTGGGATTAATTTTTCATTTTCATTCATCACTGAGGAAGTTGAAAAGGCAACATATAATAATAACTAAAAGTTTATTCATTTTATATTTTTTAAAACAAGAAAGCAAATCATTGACACTTTCCACAAAGTATAAAAATTTATTTTCATTAAATTTCATGTCATTGTGCTTTCCTGGTGGCGCAGTGGTTAAGAACCCACCTGCCAATGCAGGGTACATGGGTTTGAGCCCTGGTCCGGGAAGATCCCACATGCTGCGGAGCAACTAAGCCCGTGCGCCACAACTACTGAGCCTACGCTCTAGAGCCCACGAGCCACAACTACTGAGCCCGCGTGCCACAACTACTGAAACCTATGCAGCTGGAACCCATGCTCCACAACAAGAGAAGCCACCGCAATGAGAAGCCTGCGCACAGCAACGAAGAGTAGCCCCTACTCGCTGCAACTAGAGAAAGCCCGCACACAGCAACAAAGACGCAACACAGCCAAAAATAAAAATAAATAAATTTAAAAAAAAATTCACGTCGTTAAATTTGTTTCATTAAAATGATCAACAGCCATTCAACATTCAAAACAAATGCATCCACTGCCTTGCCAACCATCTTGAAAAAAAGGCAAAACAATATATGAGAACTAAAAAGGAATTCAGACCTATGAGAAAATTCATAAGATCATAATATTATCTTGGAGAGGTTTGATTAACTCACCATACCATATTCCAACAGACGACAGAACTTAGTAAAAAAAAAAAAATACCATTGTCTCTATTCTTCCACTGTGTAGCTGCTTTTTACACCACCCCCTACTTCAACCTCTAAATGATTCACACCTTACACTGAGGGTATATCCTATCTCAAGGAACTAGTGACAGTACAGCACATCACAAATTCAAAAACACTGTAAATGTTCCATGAAGTTTTTACCTGGACTACACAACATTTTCAACCTAGGTTTTTTCCATGAAATGCCACATTCAACTATGCTTGAAAACTGCAATCATATTATCCTAGATCTTCTTTAACTTAAAATACCATTTTGCATCATATGTCTCTATAAAGTAGCTAGGACCTTTCTACTAATAGGTCAAATCTTCCCAATACTTACTTTTCAAATTGTAATTTCAGAATAAGAACAATCTTTCTTATATAACCTGAACTAAGAATTATGTAAGAATACATAAAATAATTAATGCACTTATTTTACACTTGAGGAGCTAAGCTGAAGAGATCCTTAAGGTTTCACATAAATAACTCTAAGACATCTGCTCTACGTCTCAATTCAACATTCCAGACATAAGATTACATTTCATCTAAAAGTCATCAGGCAGGAGGCAGCATTTCCAATTTGCCACGTTTTAATAATGAGTTTTGTCAATGGTCATAATTTGGTGTTTAGAGCTTTTCCCAACCATGTTAATTTTTCTGTGCCTATCAGGGATGAACAGTCACAAGTGAAAACTTTGAAGATATATGATTTTCAAGACAAGGATCTCAGAAAACAGAATCATAAAAGTAACCTGGATTTCTAATTGAAATACAATTTATTCTTTTAATACACTCTTCCATTGTGAATATTTAGTTATGCCAGAGACTTATCAACACTCTTTCTCCCTAAGTATTTACAGCAAGTCTCTCAAGTAGACAATCAGTTTGCAGTCCGAGATGGATCTAATAAGATGTGTGAATAGTTTTACACCACTGCACTCAATTTTACAGTTCCTAAAAGTCTTTGGGGATATCATTCTCAATATATATTGTTTCCGGTTTTGTCCATTTCATTCTTTGGATCGATTTTCTCTGGTGAACTAGAGCATTCATCGCTTTTTTACCAAACAGCACACACACAAAATTACAGTTTTCTTCCATCTTGTGAACAGTATTGAGATATATCCCTTGTCATGTCAACCTTGAGATGAAGATTCAATGTTTTCCTTTGAGGGTCAAAGAAATAATTCAAGAGAAAAATAGTAAGCATATTATCACTTAAGACTTCTTATTAACAGTCTCATTGGTGTTTACACTCAAATTTGTCCAAATTTTAATATGAGATTACACTACATATGAATTTCAAGACTTCAAGTTACAGACAGAAGTTCTTATTACAGCAGCCAAAACCTAATCTGAATGCTTATTTTTATTTCTTTATACTACCCAAATCAAAGAACTTTTTGTTGGGCAACTGTAGACACTCAGCGGAGTCAATGAACATATTTCAGACAGCCGCTTCTTGTCTGTGAACCTAGAACTATTTCTGCTGAATGAAATGCAGGTTATACAGAGAGAAAAATTAGGATTCCCCCACCCAAAAAAAAAGCCTCCACTTAGCACAGCTGGAGGATGAAACAGCAAATGAAATATATATGTAAATCTCATTTAACTAGAAAGCAACTAACCGATATTCCTTGATTGACCACATGGGCCAGGAGGGGGTAACCTTTTAGAAAAAGCCAGGAATTATATAAACAAGCAAACATCAGCTTAAAAAACAAAAACAAACAAACAAAAAAACAACCTTCCAGAATGTCTTAGGCAGGAGGTGGAGCGGTTGTTGGTGTTGGTAGTGGGCAATTCACTAGATGTCTGTACCACATACTTCTTCAAACCTCCCACCTCTTCTACATACTATAAATATTTAAAACTGTGAAATAAGTGTTAATCATTAGAGTGATGACACCAAGCTCATCTTCCCATTAAAAAATAAGCTTCACTTACTATTAATAAGAAATTCAGTTGTGTACTAACATTTCTACAATGATTTTATTTACAAATATTAAAACTTCTCTAGCTTTCAATGAGTAAGAAAAATTAACCAAAACATTCTTTTCTAAACAACTGTTCCAGTTTATCCTATAAATTTTATTCTAGGAAACTGGGACACTGATTTCATTCACTATACACCAAAATTACTACTTGGTAGGAAATATCTCTTCCTATTTATTCTAAATTGATATAAACTATATCACTGACCCAAATTTTGTCAATTGACATTTTTCTCTAAATTATCAGAAAAGAGCATTTTTCTCAAATGCTGTGATTGAGAAATAGCTAAGTCTAACATATAACACCTTTATCAAACTCAAATTCAGGTGTACTGACATACATACAATTATGTGTATATGAATATCATCCTAATTTGGATCCATTTAATAATTCCTAAGAAAGGAGTCTATGACAAATCAACTAAGGAATAAAAAGTTCATCTGTTCCCCATTTCATGGTTCATGAGTCAGAGCAAGGGAGTAGGAAAGGCTTGGACTTGGCAGCCAGATAGGCCTGGCTATGAATTTTTACCACTACCAGTTGTCTAATTTAAGGGCCTCTCTGTTCACTCATCTATAAAAGTAGGCTAGTAGCTACTTCA
The DNA here is from genome assembly GCF_937001465.1 of Orcinus orca. NCBI lineage: Eukaryota > Metazoa > Chordata > Mammalia > Artiodactyla > Delphinidae > Orcinus > Orcinus orca. The sequence goes on from NC_064563.1 coordinate 94,832,806, forward strand.
CAGGATGGTAAGAATGGAAACAGATAGTACAGAAAATCCCTTTTAGAATGCCTCACATATGCTGCCTTAAATATTTACTTGTAAAAAAACAGCATGACAGGATGTATTTTCTTTTTTTTTTCAAGCCCTCTGGCACCCCTCACCCCAAGAGATGCTTACGTAACTTCTAAGTGATCATCTCCATTTCCAAACTAATCTGTATCAGTAGATTTATTCAGAGTCATGCTTTAAGCCTTTCATTCTCTGAATCCAAACTCTGTGGGACTTCACAGTCTAGTCCCAGAATTTAATTCCTCAGATAGGCATTCCACATCATTTTTTGTGCCCTCCCTGCCTCACCCCAACTCTCGCCAAAATCTGGCCCCAAACTTCCATTGCCTTTCTCTGTATCCAATACCCCAGAAGGTGTATTCAAGGCCCAGCTTCCTGCGTTTGAGTACTTCCTTGCCTCTTTTTATTTGCCCAGGGATCCCTTATTTAAAATGCCCCTTTCTCTCTTCCTCTCCATGCAGGTGGAAATAACAGCCCCTTCCTCCAAATTTCTTAGTTCCCTACAGCATGAGATATAAACTTCCTTGTGACCCTCTTCTGTTATTGGCTTGAATGATTATTTTACATCTGTTACTCTTAGCCTCTTATCGTTTTACCTCCACTACAGACACATCCACAGCACCATCATCGGTAGCCTCTTAACCACAGACAGTGAGTCTTACACAGAGTCCCCCATTGAAAATGATAGGCTTAAATCCTGTAAGATAAACTGGTCCAGGTTCATCCTACTCATAATTGTAAACTCTAAATGGAGGAGGGGGATGAGGAAGGGTGGGTATCCCTATGGGTCTTTGAAGTCCCCAGAAAAATGTAAAGGGAGAAACAGGAGAACGCAACCCCACTGCGATTTCACCATCCTTACTAGGTACAAAGAGTAAAAGAGCCAGAACCTCTGAACGAAAACTGTCTTTGAAATTATTTAAATGCAAATAATTTTACACAGACCCACCAAAAAAATCTCTGGCACATTTTTTAAAGTTTGAAGGAAAAAGAAACAATCCTTGAGTAAGCTCCAGTAAGAGCAGAAGAAAGGCTGTCTTGATGAGCTTTAATCTCGAGAGAACAGCTGACTGGATGATTCCATTCAGTGAAAAATCAGACTCACTCACTCTTGCCCTGGCACTGAGATCTAGACGTTCTCTGACTCGAGAGTTCCAGGGCACGGACTTCCCTAGGTCCAGAGAGGTCCTTCACAGTTGACAGGGTACTAATTGACGAACACAAATCCTGTGTTTACAGGGCAGCTTGAAACTCACAGAAAGTAACACTGCCATCTACCCAGTGTAAGGGCTAAGTAACAGAAATTATTATAAATGGATGAAAACAGCAGCCAAGATTCTCCTAAGCGCAAAACAGACCTTAACCAAAGAGCAATGATGCCATCATTCAAACAAGACACCGTGTGTGGCTAGCACAGGGAAAGGGAGTGAAGTATCCGCCAGCAAAGCACAAAAGAAATGTACAGAATCTGAGGGAGATTTTGCAGGGGAAACAGTCTGGCACAGACACAGAAGAATACCATATTTAGTGATCTTTAACATTACGGTGCCCGGGTGAGCTTCCTAGGAGTCCCAATCCCTCAAAACAATTGTCAGTATTAAGGTGCTGCTGCTCTGCTTTCTGTTCTATTGCTTTTATTTTAAAAAAAAGAAAAGAGGGGCTTCCCTGGTGGCGCAGTGGTTGAGAGTCCGCCTGCCGATGCAGGGGACACGGGTTCGTGCCCGGTCCGGGAAGGTCCCACATGCCGTGAAGCAGCTGGGCCCATGAGCCATGGCCGCTGGGCCTGTGCGTCCGGAGCCTGTGCTCCGCAACGGGAGAGGCCACAGCAGTGAGAGGCCCGTGTACCGCAAAAAAAAAAAAAAGAAAGAAAAGAATCAGTGATTTATTATTCAGATTTAATACAACCTAGTCAGCCTTTCAGAAATGTAGATTTTGCAACTAAGATAATGAATGGAAATTAACTTCAGGAAAACAGACTCATTCCTCACTTCTTTTTCCTCAAAATTACAGACCCATTTGAACATTTCACTGTTTTCTTATCCAGATACAAACTCCCACACAAAATGAATATTGCTATTCTAGCAACACCTAAATTTGAATGAAGTTATTCAGAACTATTTTAAAAAAGATGCTTTTTAGTAATACAGATAAATCTGTATTTTGTATAATTACATGAGTAATTACATAAAGCTCAACTTTGACCTTACTGTTGTATGTATTACTATCTTTGCCGTATAAAAAATATAAACCAAGAGTAAAAATTAAATGTGCAGTTCAAAATTTAGCATTTAAAAATTCCTCTTCCAAGTTAATACCATTCAGTGGAAAATCTGTAATAAATGCATTTCCTAGTTTCTACCAAAGGAAAATTTTGTATCACTTGTTTATATATATTTATAAATTTTCTACTGTATTTAAACATGATCCAACTTATTAACACAATGGTGCATTTTTAATATTTGCTGCAACTTAGTCATTAGAGAATATATGGTTCTTTTTCAAAAGACATTAAACTAAAATACTAAATGACTAGGTTTTCAGACGCACTTTCAAGTCTGTCTAAATTAAAATACTAAGTGAATTAGTATTACAAAAGAAACTTATAACTGATAAGTTAAAATATTAATGTGAACATTTAATAGGTCAAGCCTTTTACATTAACCAAAGTCACAATATAAAGGCAGTTAGAGTGAGCATAAAAGGATGTTTCTCTCCATGTATTCCTGAGGAACAAACAGTAATCTGCTCTAGAGATAGGATGGTATTAACTGCTTCTTTCAGAACAGAACATTTGGTGTAATATGGTTTTGTAGAGTTCTGTGAAGGAAGCGGTTAGGAGGAGTGAATTATCACCGGTAGCCTGGATTCTGGGTCCTCATGGCAGGATTGCACAGTAAATCTCCAGTGTTTCGTGTGTACTGAGGCTGGAGGTGAGTTTGGAGGTTAACGACTGGTCTTTCACTGAGTACTTTAACATTAAAAACAAAAAAAACCTAAAAAGATTTTTTAAATCCCATTTAGAATTAAGTTAATGTTATTAAAAATAGATCCTCATTTTAAAAGTTTTCTCCCTTTTTCATTTGTTTTTTTAGTTACAAAACTTTTCGCTTGCCTTACTCTCTTATTAACCTAAAATTTGCCTGACTTCCATGGGATTTTTCACAAAGCAGATCCATAATATCTTGACAAGATTCGATTATTCTGTGTCCCTTAATGAAAGAAAGAGCCTCCTTAATCTTGGTTAATGCTCAGATAGACAGCTCTCTGGCCAGGACCCTCAGGAGTGATTGGGCAGTGTTTACAATTTACAGAAAGTTAAGACAGTTTGTGGCCCTTGCCCCATGTAGTCTGCTCTCTGGCTTCTTTTGCCTCTAATCCAGAGTTCAGCGGTACTCACAAAATGAATTCTGGACAAGTAACAGGTTCAGGAAACACTAGTCATGTGCAAATCCGAAGAGTCAGATAACTCCTTGAAAGGGGTTAGAGCACAAATCTATCTTAGAGTGAGAGTCCCTGCAACAGCTATAGGAAGGCAGCGAGCGAAGGAGTTCAGGTCTCACTCGCCATTTACCTTGGGTTGAGGAGTTCCTAGCAGAGAAACCACAGGAGAAAGGAACGGGCAACTTGCCTTTAGCACCAGATAAAGACAGACCCATAGACTTCAAGGATCCACAACAGTTAAAACCGAAAGTTAAAACCAACACTGACTCAAAGATGGTAGCTGGCAAGTGAAAGGAGACATGGAGCTAGGTGGTACAGCAAGTAGCAAAGGGAGGATGCACTGCCCCACTCACAGCTGAGGGGCTGGTGGGGGGGGGCGGGGGAGGAAGAGGCCAGGACTCAAGGTTTTGCGCTGAACAATGCCTGGGCTGCCTGGTGAAAGAAATTGAGAAGCCAAAGGAATTCATTAAATTCATTATCCTTTCTCAAAGAAAGATAAATCTATTCTTTCCCCAGAACAAATCAAAGCTAAATAACATGAAGGGAAGTTCGATGTATGCCCCACTTGCTACGGTTATGAGAGACAGTAACTGGCAGGTTGCTGTGACATAGCCCGGTAAGGTAGATGGATTCAGGTTTTGGTAGTGGTGCCCAGACATCCCATGAGAAACTGTATTTCATTTCCATTGAAGATAAAATACAAAAAGGTTGGAGTCAAAAGGGTTCTTACAGATCACTGTTCTACCACTCTCATTTTGCAAAAACCCAGAGTGAAGCTCAAGAAGAAATGACTACTTATGGTTTACAAAGCTACCCACAGGCAGAACTGTTTATAGTATGCATGATTTTTGCCCACTGCTTTTAGGGTAATTATTATTGCTGAGCTGGGAAAAGGCATTTCCGTCCTTACTACATTTACGTCTTTCCTTTCTTCATTCAATAAACATCAATTGATTAATAAGTACTAGGCACTACACCAGAACCTGGAAGACTCCCCTGGAAAACCTCAGAAAATGAATGTGGTAGATAGTGGTACCAAGTTTGACAACAGGCAAAACACTGAAGTCAGTCAACTAAAATCACAGACCATCAAGTACAAAGTACCAAGTTAGGAGGAACTGTGATATGAAAATTGGAATGGATTGTGCAAGTATAATCAGATACCAAAAGAACCAATGGCTGAGAAAAACAGAAGTAGGTGAAGGACAGAAAAGGGGAAAGAGTGGCAAATAGAAGTTGTCATTTACTCGAGCTTTTGGGACTTTTGCAACACAGAACAAAACACAGGTTGCAAACAGTCCTCTGTAGGTCACTCCTTCTCTATCTCAATTCAAATTAAGGAAAAAAGAAATCAGTAAAAGATGTGTACATTTCTCTGCCCAAACTATCTTTAGAAGGCAGGAATAGCTGACAACTTTCGTTTAACATGAGAACATTACATTATTATGATGTAGTTTTCCTGGGAGAAAACACTTAGCTAGCAAACATACCCAGCTATTTCAGGATGTCTGGACTTAACTGGGTTTGAGAAAAGGTGTGAGTGACAACTGGAAAACTAAGAAATAACAAGCAGCTGCTGCAAAGGATGAAACTAATTTTTAAAAGGTCATCAGGATTATTGCTAAAATGGTGTTACAGGCAATTTACAAAATTATTTTTTTAAAAATCTAGTCATTTTAAAGAACTATATAAGAGATATAGAATGAGAACACTTATACTCAGCTAGAGGGAGGATTAAGATGTAACAAGTTCTATGTAAATCCATTTGCCATGATCCTACAGAGTTTGAGGTTGGGTTGACGTAGCATTTCTACCCATGAACATATATCCTAGAGTGCATAAAGAGGCATGAATAGGACTCTCAAGACTTTTTCCTTTGCAGTTTTATCTCCCATAACAAAAACTGGAGACAATCTAAATAGCCATCCAAAGAAAGTGGATAAATAAATTGTGGTATTTTCATACAATGAAATACAACTGTGATCATAAATGAATTACAGGTATAAGAAAGGATGAATCTCTCAAACATGCTGAGTGGCAAAATAGGTGTTGCAAAAGAAAACATATAGTATTAATATTTATATAAAATTCAAAAACAAGCAAAACTTAATGTAGGGGATACATAAAACGTGGGGAAAAACTATAAAGGAAAACATGGAATTAATAAACTCAACATTCAGGATTGTGGTGGTAGTTAAAGAGAGGTGATGGAATCTGGGCCAGGCATAGCTCTATTTCCTAAGTTAGTGGTAGGTACTCAGTTATTCATGTTAATGTTATTCTTTGTATCTTATTCACATGTTATAAATACTCCTTGTATATATAGCATTTTCTAAATACTATGAGGTTTACTTCTATTTTTAAAAAGCTCTCAGAAATAACACTATATTTAACAAACTATTTTAAAGGTACGTTTTAAGTATCTGCAAGTAACAAGTACCTAGCACACACTCAGGACTTTATAAAATTATCTCTTTTAATTCACAGAGCAACTCTCTGAGGTAAACATTTTCATTTTACATAGGAGGAAACTGAGATGTCTGTTACATAGATTGCCCAACATTACATAGCTAGCAGCGGTAGAATTCAAACCATATCCAACTCTGAAAACCATGGTGCGCCCGTAGGTAGGACTATCTAAAATACAACAGCACAGATAAATTTCCAACATAAACACAAAACTGACTTGTTATACTGAAGTTTACTATTTTAATTCATCTTAGCATTTATAATGCAACCCTAGATCATATTCTAATACTGACAGTCTGTATTAACTTTATGTCACAGTACCTCATTATTACTTCATAATCACAATTTACTGTTAAACTCTATAAATTCTAAAACTGGCAACAGATACCAAGTATGTTTATGGAAATTCTCAATTTGGCTGTACTTCTTTTCATAACTTGACTTCCTCTAGGACTGGAAGTTTAAGGAAAGTTAGCTGCTGGTAGGCTGAAACACAGCATTCTCATTTCACTGCCCTCCCATCAGGGACTCGTTCGCAAGCAAGCAAACAGGCTTGCCAAGTGAGAAATTACTCACTTCCACCCTCTTTTTCCTCATCTTTCTTCCAATAATACTTCAAAACCTAATTTTAAACTCATGCAGGAAACCTGATTAATACCACCTGCTTTTCTCTACTCCATTAACTCTGGGCCTCTTTGGCACACATACAACACACTCACTTATATAATTATTTGTCAGCTTTGTACTTCGGTGTTGTTTTCATTTGCATGTGTGTCCAGCCTGCAAGAGCCACTGAAAAGTGTTTACAAGTTTATTGCTTCTGAGCTATGCCCTAACTCATTCTTCTTTGCCCAAAGCACCATCAACTGTGCTCCGTAAACAGTAGTCACTTAATAAATGCTGATTGACTTACTACAGCAGAACAATTCGCCTCTGGTATTTCTCAATGTCCCAGTGACTCCTCCACATCTACAAACATGCTGGAGATGATACCAGGTACCGTTAGAGGCTTGGGGTCTTCCTGAGGGTGCCTGGGACAAGAAAAACACAGAGAGAGACCAAAGACAGTCAGGAGAAACACAGAGAGAGGGAACATGGAAATAAACAGAGGACAGAACAGAGTGAGAGGAGTCAAAGAGTCAGGAGTTACGAGAGACACTCAGAGACAGGGAAGAGGTCAGCAATCCAAACTTGGGTTTTAGGTTGGAAACCACATTTTTGGTATTATTGACTCCTATTATAGGTGCATTCATGTTACTAAATTTATGATATAACTGACCACTTCAAGGTTATTTCTAAGGTTTTTCTGAGCTTGTAACTTTATCTATTAAAATTCATCTTTATGTGGTAGCATCTTTGGAGACCTACACACAGATACAAACATGATTCTCCTATTAACCCAGCTGTAAATAAGGAAATATTTTTCTAATTCTTCAGTTTAGAAACTGGTTACTTCAGAGAGGTAATGTGACTTGCCCAAGGTCACAAGCAAGAATATGATCATTGGGGCCCCAAATCTTCTGATTCCGAACTCCAGTGCCTTTTCTGATGTCCTATGTTCTCTATTAGAAATGAATCATATATAAATCCAAACTGTTTTTATAAAATAAAGTTCAAACCACACATTCAAGATAAAACTTTCTATCTGTTCAGACAATGAACTGCTGAGGTTACTCTCTTAGGATACTTTACTTCAGAGCTTCATTTATTTAAAAAAAATCTATCAGAAAAAAATAAAGCAGAATAAAACTATATCAGAATGACAGAAAATTTCAAACACAAAGGAAATTACGTGAACAGGCACTTGACAAAATTTTAACATTTTTAAAAAGGAGCCAGAGTTAGTTCATTGCTTTTACAACTGTAATTTCAAAGTTTTGGTGATTCAACAAATTTCAGCTGAAAGATCAAAAGCTCCACATTTCAATGAGTTCTTACATCTGAGTACTAGTAAACCTGTCTCAAACATGTTCTCTCATGATGTCGCGTACCTAAAGTCTATACTGCAATTCTATTTCAGGGTACTGCATATAGTAGCAATGATTTAATTGTAATCAATTTTCTGTAATTGTCAGAAAAGCTCCTTTGATACAAGTGTAATAAGCATGTGAGTGGATTTCACAGCAAGACAATAAGACCACAAAGAAATTTCTATTCAATTGTGTATCAATATTTTCCCATGTTCAGCAATTTTTTAAATTGTCAAATCAGGCCTAAAGTACAGTACTGTTCTGCCCTCTAGTGACTGCCTAGGTTCTGTTAACTACATGTGTTTTTTAATTGCTTTTTGAGCAATACTTAGGGTTTGTTTTTTTTTTTAAATACATATGACAGTGCTTTTTTATAACTGAATAGTAAACAAAGGGAACTGGTCAAATTTAAGATACGGCTTGTGGTATGAACACAATGCAGGAAAGATAACACAATTTCTTCTCATAAGGATGGTACACCTAAGTATTACAAACAAAGAAAGTTTATATCATTTATTCCAATCTTTATTCATATTTTTATGTAATTTATTTGGAAAGGCCAAAGAATTACATTCAGTTTCTTTGCTAAAAACTTTACAAGTGTCACAACTATAAATCCCAAGTTGGTTTAATTATATTATTTTGGAGTCTGAGGTATCAAGGCAAGTGGTACTACATATATCACACATAGATGAACAATTTTCTAATAATTATAACAGAGCCAAAATATGCTTAATACAAAACTATCCTGAACATTATTTACCTTTAACTGTTTCAAGTGGCACTTTAGGATTTTTCTGAACCTCAGTGTTGTCTTTAAAATATTGTTACTTTATATGTGGAAACATTCATCAAGGATGGCAATTAAGACACAATTATTACACAGAGATTCACCATAGTATTTTGATGAAGGGTACTTCTTTCCCTCTTAGTTTCTCTTGCCATAAACCTCTTGTAAGAAACCAATGCATCTCTAGAACAGCATTTCTACACTCACTAATCCTAAGCATACTACTTCTGTGTCTACACACTTATGTTAAAAACAAAATTACATTTGTACACATGAATGTAAAAGGATACCTGAACATGTGAGGATAACCCACAGGCAGTATGGTGGTGTGGTTAAGAGCACAAACCCTGCAGCCAGACTGCTTGAATTCCAGCTCTGCCCCTATTAGCAGTATGACCTAGGGAAGATTACTTAATTGCTCTGTGTTTCAGTTTCCTCAGGTACAAAATGGGAGTAAAGAGAGACACCTACCAATAGTAATGTTTTATATCTTCATAAGTATTTGGGTTATACAGGTACATATATGAGATTATCAAAATCCAGAAAATATATGTTTAAGATTTGTGTATTTCACTGAATGTAAATTTTACATCAAAAGAAAAGACTTGTACATAAATACTGAGCTACAATCAGTAATATACATGCTGAAGTAATTAGGGGATTTGCAGTGATGTCTTTTAAATGCATCAAAAAGAAATTGAACTGATGATGGATGCACAGATTATAGGTATGTAATAAAATAAGTATAGTAAAATGTTAATGGTTAAATCTAGGTGGTGAGTATAAACATATGCTATATGTTTGAAGTTTCAAAATAAAACGTTGAGGGGGAAATACATCTACCTTTCAAATAGTTGATGTGAAGATTAAATAAATAAGGGAATTAAATATACAGAAGAGAGCCTGACAATCAACAGTAGAGAATGGCGATATGTTTAAGCAAATGAAACTATTCATCCCTAGTTGGAAGGAAAAGGTAAGAAAGTAATAAGGCATTGGGCTCCAATTGGGCTCCACTGGACCAAGTAGTTGCCATCAAGGTTGTTAAAGCTCAAATTTCAAATATTTACATCATTAATTTGCATGGGCCATATAGAGAACATGGTCTTTGAAAGTCAGAACGAGCTGATTTGAATCCTGGCTCTGTCTTCAATCACTCAAGAAGCTCAGACAATTTATTTAAATGTTCTGAGCCTCAGTTCTCTCATATATATAATATGAGAGTAATGATACCTACATCTAAGAGTCATTGTGAAGATAAGAAAAAAATACACACACACATACAGAAATTAGCACATGAAATGCAAATAATAACTACTGCAGTTCTTTAAAATTATAATCATTATTACTACTTAGGGTGAGTCTTTTATACCCTTACAACTATTCTCTGCAGATGGAAACAAAAGTGGCTATGTATCTGATTCTAACCTAGAAATTTCATGTGCAGGTGGCCCTACTAATCCAAAGAGCTTTCTACAGGATCTTTATTAAAACAGTAGGCCTTTCTAAAAGTACCAGTGTACTTAGAGTAAAAGAAGAACTGGCAATGACAGGGAATTCACTTACCCCTCTGTAATGCCAATTATAATAAATGTAAGTCCTACGGGTGAGGCATTTAGGAAGTATGTTTGCTGATGATATTTTAAAGAAAGTCACACTTAGTGTATCTGAGGAAATAATATTAGCATCTGGATAAGATCTGATTTGAAACAGTCTTAGGTAACACATTTAAAGAAAAGAATATTAAAACTATATTTATAGAAGATGAATTCTATGCTCCCAGGGAGTGGCTTTGAGTCATTATAGATTACTCCACGAAGACAGTGGCTCAACATAGTTTCAGCTAAAAATAGAATCAAGAAAGTGGAAATGAAAGGGGGAATATTGAAAACATATACACAACTTGGCTTCTTCCTTGACTACTCTACAAAAACTGCTTCTCCAAATGTAAATCAAAACCACAGTATCAGAATGGCTATCACCAAAAAGTCTACAAATAACAAATGTTGGCGAGGATATGGACAAAAAGGAACCCTGGTACACTGTTAGTGGGAGTGTAAATTGGTGCAGCCACTACAGAAAACAGTATGAAGGTTCCTCAAAAGACTAAAACTAGAACTACCATATGACCCAGCAATTCCAATCCTGAGAATACATCCCAAGAAAATAAAAACACTAATTCGAAAAGATATCTGCACCCCAATATTCATAGCAGCATTATTTATAATAGCCAAGGTATGAAAGCAACCTAAGTGTCCATCAACAGATGAATAAAGAAGATGTGGTATATATGTGTGTATATATATATGTGTACACACACACACACACACACACACACACACACACACACACACACACACAATGGAATACTATTCAGCCATAAAAAAGAATGAAATTCTGCCATTTGTAACAACATGGATGGACCTAGAGAGTATTATGCTTAGTGAAATAAGTCAGACAGAGAAAGATAAATATTGTATATTATCACGTCTATGTGGAATCTAAAAAATAAAACAAATGAATATAAATGAATATGACAAAACAGAAACATAATTATAAATACAGAGAACAAACTAGTGGTTACCACTGGTGAGAGGGAAAGGGGGAGGAGGGGCAAGGTAAGGGTAGGGGATTAAGAGGCACAAATATTATGTATAAAATAAACAAGCTACAAGAATATATTGTACAGCACAGGGAATACAGCTAATATTTTAAGATAAATTCGAATGGAGTATAATGTATAAAATACTGAATCACTATGTTGTACAATATAATGTTGTAAATCAACTATACATCAATAAAATGAATTATTTTTTTTGAAAGAAAACCCCATTTATTTATTTTTATACATTAATTAATTAATTTTTGGCTGTGTTGGATCTTCGTTGTGGTGCGCAGGCTTCTCACTGTGGTGGCCTCTCTTGTTGTGGAGCACGGGCTCTAGGCACACGGGCTCTAGGCACACGGGCTTCAGTAGTTGTGGCTCACTGGCTCTAGAGCACAGGCTCAGTAGTTGTGGCACACGGGCTCAGCTGCTCTACGGTATGTGGGATCTTCCCAGGCCAGGGCTCGAACCCGTGTCCCCTGCATCGGCAGGAGGACTCTCAACCACTGTGCCACCAGGGAAGTCCTGAATTAATTATTTTTAAAACTGCTTTCTCCAAAGGACCCATGGATCACCTAACCCAAACACCCTTTTTTTTTTAAAAAAAAGATTTTTTTTTTTGGATGTGGACCATTTTTTTTAAAAGTCTTTATTGAATTTGTTACAATACTGCTTCTGTTTTATGTTTTGGTTTTTTGGCCACATGGCATATGGGATCTTAGCTCCCCAACCAGGGATCGAACCTGCACCCCCTGCACTGGAAAGCAAAGTCTTAACCACTGGACAGCCAGGGAAGTCTCCCCAAACACCTTTTTTAAGCATTAAATGTCTCTATTTTTCTTGAAAACTCTTTCCCATCTTCCTTAGCACTATATTGCTCTTCCCACTAAAGACCTGATTGTTCTTCTTTCCTTTAGACGTCTCTTAACAAGTAGGTAGGTGTTTTCAGAGGTTCTGTCTTAGCCATATTTTCTACTTTCACCAATTTTCAAAGTTTCAGCTCCACCCCTCTCTTAAGCTATACCCATCTTCAACTGGAATCTCTTCCAAACTCACATCAAATTCATAAATGCATCCTATACATAATCACATGGATACTCTCTGCATTTCAAATCCAATCCACCCCAAACTTCACCTTCCCCTCCCATAAATCAGTTTCTACTACATCTCTCTACATATGGTAGTAGGATTATCTAAACATCTACACTTAAATTAAAAACCTACCTCTGACTTCCTTTTCAACACCCCCCCACCGCTTCTTTCCCTCTTATGATTCCTTCTACATCCCCAACACAAGTTCAATCTGTTGCTAAATTCTACACATTAGTAGTTTGGTTCAAGCGATAAGACAGGATTTGTATTCTTTGAGAAACAGAGTGAAAGCTAAATTTACAATCACTAAAAACACACAGAAACACACACACACAGGCTAAATAGTAGTAGGCATCAGACATTTGAGAAAATCATTGAAGGAATCCTTAAAAGTGAGTATCCATTAATTTTTGCCTTGCAAACTGGGAGAAGATTTATTTGATTTTGTGAGTTGGATACCTCAATCCAAAATATTTTAAGATACATCCAGACAGGGTATAACCTTCATAATGTCTCCCACGATGGTCCTATTTACAACTCTCAAATCCTATTAGAAAAACAAATTTCTTCTTACCTAGGATATGTATGCTAAAGCCCCCCAAACCAAACTTTCCAATGCCTACCTCTTTTCCCTTCCAATCCATCCCATTTATATTGTCTACTCAAAAATTTCAGTGGTTTATCTGCCTTTAAGAAAAAAAAAGTAAACTCACTGTGACTTTCAAGACCCTCTTACATCTAGCTTGCGACCAAAATTTCCCATTTTACCCTCATAAACATCCCATCCAAATGGCAAAAGGATGGGCATTCCTTGAAGATATTGTGGATTTGGATCCAGTCCACCTGAATACAGCAAATATCAACATAATAAAGCAAGTTGCACAAATTTTTTGTTTTCCCAGTGAATATAAAAGTATGTTTACACTATACTGTAGTCTATTAAGTGTGCAACAGCATTACGCCTAAAAAAATGTACATGCCTTAATATTTTTTTATTGCTAAAAAATGCTAACCAACATCTGAGCCTTCAACAAGTCATAAACTTTTTATAATAATAACATCAAAGATCACTGACCACAGATCATTATGATGAATACAATAATAATGGAAAAGTTTGAAATATTGCAAGAATTACAAAAATGTGACAAAGAGACACAACGTGAGCAACTGCTGTTGGAAAAAAATGATGCTGATAAACTTACTCGACATAGGGTTGTCTCGCCTTCAATGTGTAAAACATGCAATATCTGCAAAGCACAATAAAATGAGGTATGCCTGTATTCGCCTTCTCCAGACTTCTGTATTTACTCCTCTGTGTAGTCTTCCCTGATATTCCTACCTGGGATTTTAGATCCTCCTCAGAACTCTTAATGAGGTTTATTTATCTACCTTTATTCTACCTAATTAGTTTGCCTTCTATTACCACATCGTGACCTTGACAGTGTCTAACACTTTGCACATAGTAAACATTTATCAGATAAACAAACCGAGGAGCAGAAAGTATATTACTCTATCTTTAAATAAAACATTTTTCCAATGAGATTACTATAGGGAGTTCAGGTTCTAAAAAGGAACACAAGAGCTGGAGAAAGAGTGCAAACACTCCTCACTTTTTTTTTTTTTTTGCGGTACACGGGCCTCTCACTGTTGTGGCCTCTCCCGTTGCGGAGCACAGGCTCCAGACACGCAGGCTCAGCGGCCATGGCTCACGGGCCCAGCCGCTCCGCGGCATGTGGGATCTTCCTGGACCAGGGCATGAACCCGTGTCCCCTGCATCGGCAGGCGGACGCTCAACCACTGCACCACCAGGGAAGCCCACTCCTCACTCTTATAGGTGGGCCATAAAGGTTTAGAATTTCAATATACAGTACACTAATAATTGAAAAAATATATAACTAAAGTCTATAAAATCCATAGTTGTTATGGTTAGAAAGTTCACATATTCGACTAGGAAAAGGCAAAATTGCTATAAAAAGATCACAAATACCTAATACATACATGCTAACTTACAGAAAAGCTTTTTGAAGGAACCAAAGTATTTTCATAGATGGTCCTAAATCATCTTCAAAACCAGTTTAGATACACTAGAGATATTCAAAATTAATAAATAAAAGTTACTAGGGACAAAGGACAAAGGTGTACTGCTTCATGCTCATGTGCCTGAAAATTATTAGAAATAAAAATACTTTCTTCTCTTGGATCAATTAATTGTGAAATGCTAAGCCAATGACCTAAAATGAAGTGAAATTTTGCTTGTCTAGTTATGGAAGAACAGAGTAAGGTCATGAGTTCACAGCTGTTTAAAATTTTTTAAATTTTTTATAGTTATCAGGTTGAGATAATCAATTTACAAAAATAGCTCTCATACTTTAAAATTCATTAAGAATTTATAATATAGCTCCTTGTTTTGTTAAAATAATTATAGTCTTTGAAGAAAATTGTGTAATTATAAAAATGTACTATTATGCTTAAATAATTTACTTGTTGTTTGAGGTGATAATTTTGTTAATACCAACAGTATGAGATGATAATATTCCTGAAATAACTATAATCCACTGAATGATAGATGACTTATGTCCTAATACTTTCATATATTTGAGCTTTGATTATGCTTTAATAAAATTGCAAAGTTAAATTGGGCAAAGTATAATTAAACTCAAACATCTATTATTATGATTGTATAGAAAATATTTTAAGATATCTAACAATATAAAGAATAAATGTTATTCTTTCCTAATGGCTTAAAGCAAGCCAATCCTATATTCTATAGACTTTTAATATAAGATGTGCAGTATAATGACATTTCCCTTGTTGTGAATAGAGACAATAACATGCTTGAAATTCCATTTCAAGGAACAGTTAAAGCAGTAAAAAAAAAAAAGTCAAACGCCACTTTTGACCCACTGTCATTGTGAGAACAAACATTTTCTTAGCAACCCTGCCAATGTGCTGAGTTGGCAGTGTACCCTGCAGCACTTTTAATCCTCTTAAGAACCTTACATGGTCAGTATTCACCCCATTTCACAGATGAAGTTAAGTAACTTTCCCACAGCCCAATCAGTAAACAACTGAGTTAGATGTAGTCTTGTGTAGAGTCCATCTGACTCCACAGCCTATGCTTCTGAGATCAAATTACAGCCTAAAAAAGTGATCCATTTAAATCTGTCTTCTATAAGGAAATCTACCTATCCATAGGAATCTCCAGGAAGCAATAGTGATCATTATGCAGTTGACAATCCAGAGGCAAGAATAAGAATGTTTATAAGCATTAGGAAGTAAAAGTTCTAAAATATTTTTCACAGGCACATTATGAACTCTAATGTATGGAATAGTTTATAATAATAGAAGTAATCGGTAAAAAATTCTATGTCTTTGATGATTAGGTAAAAATTCATAAAGAAGAGACATAACTGGGACACCCTTACCATCAACAAGATAGATTTATCTTATGTTCTCTAAAAAGTGAAACTCTCAGTGAATAATAAGGAAAAGCAGCACCCATTATGTTAACAGGAAAAACTAAACTTTCGAACTTGAAAACTATCATCCTTTAAGTATTCATTTCACCAAATGAACTGAAAGATGAGCTGTATGCGTCATCAAATGGCAGGACAAAATGACTGCTATAGGAAGAGGTTTGGTACTTAAACAGGGGATTGACAGTGGCTGCTGATTTCAAACTTTTCTCTATTTTCTCTTTATATAATACACCCATTTGATGATATGGCAACTCTAACAAAGCTGAAAACATAGCAGATATTCAAAAACAATATTAAGGTCATGGTTCAATTTCAATTCGTGTCCATCCGGGTGCTGCCTGGATAGATAGATGGACATATACTCCTCTGCATGGATACATCTCACATTCTGTAGGTTTCACTCTCTCTAATCTTCTAATTAGTGTGGCAAAACTAAGAATGCTTGGGACACTGTTCATCACATAAATGGTATCTTCTTATTATTTAAGCCTTATTCAGAAGCCAATTCCTCCCCATCTAGCTGGCTCTTTCAAGAAACCTGTACACTGTATGTGCCTATGATAATTCAACACCTTAAAACATTACATTCCTGAAGAGGAATACTTCTGCCTCAAAGAGATGCTTGGTAATAAATGACTTTACAATAAAAGTTAAGTAAACACTGAAATAATTAGATAACTCATCTACTTTTTAAGAACAGTAATATAACCATGGCAGAGGCAGAACAACTGCAAATTGAGCAAGTTATAAAAGTCTATAAAACCAAAACACAATGCTCTTCTCTAACATCTTTATAGATCAATTTGAATATGGAAATATCCTAAAAATAGTACCCCTAAGAATAAAACATCTAAATGTGGACTTTAGTCAACATTTCGGTTACATATTAACTGAATCCAGGTACCATATAGCATCTCTTTAGGCCCAGCCTGAACCAATCTGCCTTCCTTAAATCTCAGAACCTTAACAGGCACTCCACTCACAGGGCCACTGATGGAGTGTTAGGGAAGTACTTGGCAGAAGGCTTACAACTCTTAATAAACCCCTGCTGACTCAATGTACACCACAAATGAGCTAACAGCTACCCAGAAATTTTTTGCTGCTCATTTTAAGTTCTTTTTTAATTTTTAAAATAAATTTATTTATTTATTTTTGGCTGCATTGGACCTTCTTTGCTGCACGCGGGCTTACTCTAGTTGCGGCGAACAGGAGCTACTCTTTGTTGTGGTGCGCCGGTTTCTCATTGCGCTGGCATCTCTTGCTGTAGAGCACAGGCTCTAGGCACACGGGCTTCAGTAGTTGTGTCGTGCGGGCTCAGTAGTTGTGGTGCACAGGCTCTAGAGTGCAGGCTCAGTAGTTGTGGCACACGGGCTTAGTTGCTCTGCAGCATGTGGGATCTTCCCAGACCAGGGCTCAAACCCATGTCCCCTGCACTGGCAGGCAGATTCTTAACCACTGCGCCACCAGGGAAGTCCTTCATTTTAAGTTCTTAAGCTTACTAACATTTATTGATTATAGGACTAACTGCAACTTAAAGGCACAGAAAGATGTATTTTTAAGAAACACTCCCCTTCCTGAACTCAGACTGGGAAGAACAACTATCTCCAGGTAGACCTGGGGATGTTTATTAACATAAAAGTCAATGGAATACATGATTAACAAAAGTGAACTCCTGTATTATCAATTCGCCAAATGTTCACTAAACAAGTTCCACATGTCAGACACTGTTTCTACGTTTGGAGTATACAGCCATCGACAAACTAGACTCTCTAATGTAAACTTAAGTCTCTTGGCTTCTTCAAGAGGTTATCTGAAAAAAATTACATGTATATACTCGTATACATTTACATTTATCTGTGTATGTACAGAATATCCAGTAAATGCAGTACATACTTTACATTAAAATGTATGGAAATTCTGACTGCAATGTTATGAGAAATTTTACACCATTTGATCCATTTCTTTATCTGGAGAAACACAATTCTCTGTAATAGAGATCAGAGGGAATATGTATGGACTTCAGTATAAAAATAATTTATCTATCACCTTTCATAGTAGTAATAATGAATGAAGTGGTATGTCTGACTTTATTTGTACTGTCCTTAACTAGTAAATTCAATATCAGTAGACTGATCCTACTGTCTACAGAAGAAATACATTGCTAAAGCTTATCATATACAAGGCTTGAGTTTCAGTCATTCTGTAAATAGCTTTAGAGGGAAACCGAAATCAAAAGCAGATAAGGAGATTGGTTCAAGACGGCAGACTAGAAGGATGTGT
The DNA here is from genome assembly GCF_937001465.1 of Orcinus orca. Classification (NCBI taxonomy): domain Eukaryota; kingdom Metazoa; phylum Chordata; class Mammalia; order Artiodactyla; family Delphinidae; genus Orcinus; species Orcinus orca. Next base: position 94,850,983 of record NC_064563.1, read on the forward strand.
ATTCATTCCATCTTGCGAAAGCACCGGAATCACAACTAGCTGATGAACAGTCACCAACAGGAAGACACTGGAACTCACCAAAAAGGATACCCCACATCCAAAGACAAAGGCAAGCCACAGTGAGACCGTAGAAGGGGCACAATCACAATAAAATCAAATCCCATAATGGCTGGGTGGATGACTCAAAACTGGAGAACAACTATACCACAGAAGTCCACCCACTGGAGTGACAGTTCTCAGTCCCACGTCAGGCTTCCCAAATGTGGGTCCGGGAATGGGAGAAGGAATTCCTAGAGAATCAGACTTTGAAGCCTAGTGGGATTTGACTGCAGGACTTCGACAGGACTGGGGGAAACAGAGACTCCACTCTTGGAGGGCACACACAAAGTAGTGTGCACATCGGGACCCAGCAGAAGGAACAGTGACCCCATAGGAGACTGAACCAGACCTACCTGCTAGTGTTGGAGGGTCTCCTGCAGAGGCAGGGGATGGCTGTGGCACACCACGGGGACAAGGACACTGGCAGCAGAAGTTCCAGGAAATACTCCTTGGCATGAGCCCTCCCAGAGTCTGCCATTAGCCCCACCAAAGAGCCTGCAGCATCCTGTGCTGCCTCAGGCCAAACAACCAACAGGGAGGGAACTCAGCCCTACCCATCAGCAGACAAGCAGATTGAAGTTTTACTGAGCTCAGCCCACCAGAGCAACACCCAACTCTACCCACCATCAGTCCCTCCCATCAGAAAGCTTGCACAAGGCTCTTAAATAGCCTCATCCACTAGAGGGCAAACAGTAGAACCAAGAAGAACTACAGTCCTGCAGCCTGTGGAACAAAAACCACATTCACAGAAAGACAGATAAAATGAAAAGGCAGACAGCTATGTACCAGACGAAGGAGCAAGATAAAACCCAGAAAAACAATTAAATGACGTGGAGATAGGCAACCTTCCAGAAAAAGAATTCAGAATAATGATAGTGAAGATGATCCAGGACTTCAGAAAGAAAATGGAGGCAAAGATCGCAAGAAATGTTTAACAAACACCTAGAAGAATTAAAGAACAAATAAACAGAGATGAACAATACAATAACTAAAATGAAAAATACACTAGAAGGATTCAATAGCAGAATAACTGAGGCAGAAGAACGGATAACTGACCTGGAGGACAGAATGGTGGAATTTACTGCTATGGAACAATATTAAGAGACCTCTGGGACAATATTAAACGCAAATACATTCACATTAGAGGGGTCCTAGAAGGAGAAGAGAGAAAGGACCCGAGAAAATATTTGAGGAGATTATAGTTGAAAACTTCCCTAACATGGGAAAGGAAATAGCCACCCAAATCCAGGAAGTGCCAAGTCCCAGGCAGACTAAACCCAAGGAGAAACACACCGAGAAACACAGTAATCAAACTAACAAAAATTAAAGACAGGGAAAAATTATTAAAAGCAACAAGGGAAAAATGACAAATAACATGCAAGGGAACTCTCATAAGGTTAACAGCTGATTTCTCAGCAGAATCTCTACAAGCCAGAAGGGAGTGGCACAATATATTTAAAGTGATGAAAGGGAAGAACCTAAAACCAAGACTACTCTACCTAGCAAGGATCTCTTTCAGATTCAACAGAGAAATCAAAAGCTTTACAGACAAGCAAAAGCTAAGTGAATTCAGCACCACCAAACCAGCTCTACAATAAATGCTAAAGGAACTTCTCTAAGTGGGAAACACAAGAGAAGGAAAGGAACTACAAAAGCAAACTCAAAACACTTAAGAAAATGGTAATAGGAACACACATATGGATAATTACTTTAAATGTAAATGGATTAAATGCTCCATCCAAAAGACACAGACTGGCTGAATGGATACAAAAACAAGACCCATATATATGTTGTCTACAAGAGACCAACTTCAGACTTAGGGACACACACAGACTGAAAGTAAGGGGATGCAAAAAGATATTCCATGCAAATGGAAATCAAAAGGATGCTGGAGTAGCAATATTCATATCAGATGAAATAGACTTTAAAATAAAGAATGTTACAAGAGACAAGGAAGGACACTACATAATGATTAAGGGACCAATCCAAGAAGATGTAACAGTTATAAATATATACGCACCCAACATAGGAGCACCTAAAAACATAAGACAAATGCTAACTGCTATAAAAGAGGAAATCCACAGTAACAATAATAGTGGGGGACTTTAACACCTCACTTACACCAATGGACAGATCATCCAGACAGAAAATTAATGAGGAAATACAAGCTTTAAATGACACAACAGACCAGATAGATTTAATTGATATTTATAGGACATTCAATCCAAAAACAGCAGATTACACTTTCTTCTCAAGTGCACACGGAACATTCTGCAGTATAGATCATATCTTGGATCACAACTCAAGCCTCAGTAAATTTAAGAAAATTGAAATCATATCAAGCATCTTTTCCGACCACAATATATAAGATTAGAAATAAATTACAGGGAAAAACACATTAAAAAACACAAACACATGGGGGCTAAACAATATGTTACTAAATAACCAAGAGATCACTGAAGAAATCAAAGAGGAAATCAAAAAATACCTAGAGACAAATGACAACGAAAACATGATGATCCAAAACCTAAGGGATACAGCAAAAACAGTTCTAAGAAAGAAGTTTATAGCAACACAATACTACCTCAAGAAACAAGAAAAATCTCAAACAATCTAACCTTACACCTAAAGGAACTAGAAAAAGAAGAACAAACAAAACCCAAAGTTAGTAGAAGGAAAGAAATCATAAGGATCAGAGCAGAAATAAATGAAATAGAAACAAAGAAAACAATAGCAAAGACCAATAAAACTAAAACCCAGTTCTCTGAGAGGACAAACAAAATTGATAAACCTTTAGCCAGACTCATCAAGAAAGGAGGGAGAGGACTCATATCAACAAAATTAGAAATGAAAAAGGAGAAGTTACAATGGACACAGCAGAAATATGAAATATCATAAGAGACTACTACAAGCAACTCTTTGCCAATAAAATGGACAACCTGGAAGAAATGCACAGTTTTAGAAAAGTATAACCTTCCAAGACTGAACCAGGAAGAAACAGAAAATATGAACAGACCAATCACAAGTAATGAAATTGAACTTGTGATTAAAAACCTTCCAACAAACAAAAGTCCAGGACCAGAAGGCTTCACAGGTGAACTCTAACAAACATTTAGAGAAGAGCTAACATCCAACCTCTCAAACTCTTCCAAAAAATTGCAGAGGAAGGAACACTCCCCACCTCATTCTACAAGACCACTGTCACCCTGATACCAAAACCAAAGATACTACAATAAAAGAAAATTACACACCAATATCACTGAAGAATATAGATGCAAAAATCCTCAACAAAATACCAACAAACAATATCCACAACACATTAAAAGGATCATACACCATGATCAAGTGGGATTTATCACAGGGATGCAAGGATTCTTCAATATATGCAAATCAATCAATGTGATACACCATATTAACAAATTGAAGAAGAAAAACCACATGATCATCCCAATAGATGCAGAAAAAGCTTTTGACAAAATTCAACACCCATTCATGATAAAAACTCTCCAGAAAATGGGCATAGAGGGAACCTACCTCAGCATAATAAAGGTCATATAAGACAAACCCACAGCAAACGTCATTCTCAATGGTGAAAAACTGAAAGCATTTCCTCTAAGATCAGGAACAAGACAAGGATGTTCACTCTCACCACTATTATTCAACATAGTTTTGGGAGTCCTAGCCCCCACAATCAGAGAAGAAAAAGAAATAAAAGGAATACAAATTGGAAAAGAAGAAGTAAAACTGTCACTGTTTGCAGATAACATGATACTATATATAGATAATCCTAAAGATGCCACCAGAAAACTACTAGAGCTAATCAATGAATTTAGTAAAGTTGCAAGATACAAAATTAATACACAGAACTCTCTTGCATTCCTATACACTAACAACAAAAGATCAGAAAGAGAAATTAAGGAAACAATCCCAACAAAAAGAATAAAATACCTAGCAATAATCCTACCTAAGGAGGTAAAAGACCTGTACTCAGAAAACTATAAGACACTGATGAAAAAAATCAAAGATGACACAAACAGATGGAGAGATATACCATGTTCTTGGATTGGAAGAATCAATATTGTGAAAATGACTACACTACCCAAAGCCATCTACAGATTCAATGCAATCCCTATCAAATTACCAATGGCATTTTTTACAGAACTAGAACAAAAAAATTTCAAAATTTGTATGGAGACACAAAAGACCCTGGATAGCCAAAGCAGTCTTGAGGGAAAAAAACGGAGCTGGAGGAATCAGACTCCCTGACTTCAGACTATACTACAAACCTACAGTAATCAAGACAATATGGTACTGGCACAAAAGTAGAATTATAGATCAATGGAACAGTATGGAAAGCCCAGAGATAAACCCATGCACCTATGGTCAACTAATCTATGACAAAAGAGGCAAGGATATACAATGGAGAAGAAACAGTCTCTTCAAAAGTGGTATGGGGAAAACTGGGCAGCCACATGTAAAAGAATGAAATTAGAACAATACCTAACACCATACACAAAAATAAATTCAAAATGAATTAAAGACCTAAATGTAAGACCGGACACTATAAATTTCTTAGAGGAAAACATAGGAAGAACACTCTTTGACATAAACCACAGCAAGATCTTTTTTGGCCCACCTCCTAGAGTAATGGAAATAAAAACAAAAATAAACAAATGGGACCTAATGAAACTTCAAAGCTTTTGCACAGCAAAGGAAACTGTACACAAGATGAAAAGACAATCCTCAGAATGGGAGAAAATATTAGCAAATGAATCAACAAAGGATTAATCTCCAAACTGTATAAACAGCTCATGCAGCTCAATATTAAAAAAAAACAAACAACGCAATCCAAAAATGGGCAGAAGACCTAAACAGACATTTCTCCAAAGACATACAGATGGCCAAGAAGCACATGAAAAGCTGCTCAACATCCCTAATTATTAGAGAAACGCAAATCAAAACTACAATGAGGTATCACATCACACTGGTTAGAATTTGCATCACAAACAACAAATGCTGCAGAGGGTGTGGAGAAAAGGGAGTCCTCTTGCACTGTTGGTGGGAATGTAAACTGATACAGCCATTATGGAGAACAGTATGGAGGTTCCTTAAAAAACTAAAAATAGAATTACCATGTGACCCAGCAATCCCACTACTGGGCATATACCCAGAGAAAACCATAATTCAAAAAGACACATGCACCCCAATGTTTAATGCAACACTATTTACAATAGCCAGGTCATGGAAGCAACCTAAATGCCCACCGACAGACGAATCAATAAAGACGATGTGATACATATATACAATGGAATATTACTCAGCCATAAAAAGGAACAACATTGGGTCATTTGCAGAGACGTGGATGGACCTAGAGGCTGTCATACAGAGTGAAGTAAGTCAGAAAGAGAAAAACAAATATCGTATATTAACACGTATATGTGGAATCTAGAAAAACGGTATACATGAACTGGTTTGCGAGGCAGAAATAGAGACACAGATGTAAAGAACAAAAGGATGGACACCAAAGGGGGAAAGCGGCGGGTGGGGGGATGAATTGGAAGATTGGGCTTGACATATATACACTAATATGTATAAAATAGATAACCAATAAGAACCTGCTGTATAAAAAAGTATAATAATATTCAAAAAAAACACAAAGGTAGATAAATGAGTTAAAATAATTTTCAACCAATTAAACTGTCATCCACAAAATTAGATCAGTGCTCAAGAGCTTATCCTTTAGTCTATAAACACACAAGATGAGAAAAAAAATTACAAATCAATTTAAAATTATTTTTATACAAAGGTACATGTCTCAAAGGTTTGTTTCCTTTGGAGTATGTTTTGTTTTTATAAAGGCAGTAAATCACCAGAAACTGAAATTATTCTAGTGACACAGAACACACATATTAGAAAAAGTTTAAAGATAAAACGAAGAGTTAAGCTGAGCCTACATCAATGCTATTACCCATCAGTAATCCCAAACACCCATCAACTGACTTACCTAACAGAAAAAGTTCCTATTGTGTAGTAGAAAGAAGTACTATACAAATGTTCAAAGAACTGCACTTAGACTATTATACTTGAGAAATACGATGATTCCCTAGCTCAAGAGCTGATATCAGAGGAAAGAAGGGAAAGGAGGAAGAAGAAAAACGTGGATAAAAAAAGAGAGAGTGGGAGGCAGGAAAATAAACAGGTAGAAGAGCAGATTTAGGACTCCATGGCTTCTGCTGGCTTTATTTCAAATAAACAATCTCTTCTTTCTGTTTTCCAGAATCTTTAAGAGTATGCCATTTCCCTGTTGAATTCACAACTGATTCACAAAGTAAAAGAATATAGCCTTGAAAAAATGTGAATTGGCTTGATTATAGTAAGCAGAAACAGATACAACTCAAAAGAGTAATCGTCTTATTCCTCAACCTAATTTTCAAATACATTCCATTCCTAGAAAACAATGAATACACATGGAAATCGATTTTTACAATGATGTAATTCCTCCATCATACAAAACACTCTAATTTTCAAGTTCTTAGATTTGATCCCTTCACTTGAAAGACACTTTTTCATGCAGTGACTTCAAAGTGGAAGAAATATGAATTCAGTAATTTCAAATGTCTCCCATCTCAAAGATCCAAAGATATTTTTAGTCTTAGATGACTATAGTAAACCAGGTTTTCTTGTTTATAGATTAAATAACATAGAAAGTTTTTTTTTTTTTAACTTTCACTTCACTCTTTGGTACAGAAAAACAATTACCTCTGGGATGAACTGAACTGGTTGCCCTCAAATTCATATGATGAAACCTCAAAGCCCAATGTGATTGTATTTGGAGATAGACCCTAGAAGTAGGTAAAAGTTAAGTAAGGTCATTAGGGTGGGGCCATTATCTGATAGAACTGGTGTCCTTTTAAGAAGGGGAAGAAACTAGAGCACACTTTCTACACACACACACACACACACACACAAAAGGTCATGTGAGAACACAGCAAGAAGGCAACTGTCCATAAGCCAGGAAGAGCAACCACACCAGAGACAATTTGTCAGCATCTTTATCATGGACTTTTAGCCTCCAGAACTGTTAAAAAATATCTGCTGTTTAAGCCACCCAGTCTGTGGTATTTTGTTATGGCAGCCCAAGCAGACTATATAATCTCTAAAAATTAAAAGATTCTACTTTTGAAATAGTTTTACTCTATCAATAATCCAGCTGAGGGGACTTCCCTGGTGGTCCAGTGGTTAAGACTCTGTGCTCCCAGTGTAGAGGGCCCGGGTTTGATCCCTGGTCAGGGAACTAGATCCCACATGCATGCCGCAACTACGAGTTCTCGTGCCGCAACCAAGAGTCCGCATGCCGCAACTAAAAGATACTGTACGCGGCAACGAAGATTCCACGTGCCGCAACTAAGACCCGGCGCAGCCAAATAAACAAACACACAAAAAATCCAGCTGAATATATCACTGATAGTTGTTGCAACAATGATTCGTTTATGAAGAGAAGTGCCTGGAGCAATCTGAAGAATAATTCACTCCAAAATTATTTATATATGTGTGTGTTGTTCTACATTAAATTGTCATTTGGAAATAGCATAAAGCTTTGAACCCCTAAGAGATATCCTCTGTTGTCCTGATTCTGAGTGCAAGGGGACAATGCCAACAGAGAAGTCCTCGAAGGAATCTAAATAATCTCACCCTCCCTGGAAAACAGCAGCGTAAAAATCTTGAAAGAGAAATGCTGATTCTTTTGAAACCAAACAACATTTGCTCTACATGGTGAAGAAAATTTCTGTGGCACTGTCTCCTGTCCTTGTACCTTGTGCACCGAGATTATATAAAATTTGATTTCTTTGATGCTGACCTCATTAATATCCAGAGTCAAGGCCATATATCCACTTTTGGCAATCACTCTGTCCTTAGGATTTCTACGTTCTCAGTGGCAAGAAGTGATTTATTAGATCATAGGGTGACTAGTATTTCTATAGGATTCACCCTTTCAGTGGTAACTGTTGAATATATAGGCTCTTATGCATTCAGGACAATTTGTTAAAACTCAAAGTATGTGTGTGTAAATATAAATATGCAAACACAGCTTATACATACATACACTGTAATAAAGGTATATTATAGTGCATTCAAGATTATTGAACTATGATCACATTTATCTTAACTACCATTTCTTGACTGCATCCCATGTGCCAGGCAGCGTATCAACACTCAACATAATTCCCTTATTTAATTATCAGAATTCCACAAGGTAGAGATCATTATCCGATATTAAGATGAGAAAACAAAATTTCAGAGAGGTTACATAAACACCCAAATTCTTTCAATTTAAAAGTTCCAGAACTACGGTTTATGCCTAAGTTTCTCTGACTCCACAGATGTCTAAGAATGTTCCTTCTCCCCAATCTTAAAGAACTATGAACTATCGAACAAAGCACTGTTTATATACTCCTTGATATTTAAATCATCTCAGTCCACACAGGTCTGGTAGCAATGTTTTATAAAACCTGTGGGATTAATCAAATCTACATTGGTTGAGTTCATAATGCCTAGCAATTTTCTAGAAAACTTAGGAGCGAATAATGCAATCACTGTAGAGTGACTATGACCTCGAGTGAAGTACATCAGAAAACCCATGGGATTCAATTGTTAACCACCCTATAGTATTCTGCATTTTTTCTCTCTAGAATGATTCCTTAAATTGATCTTAAGTAGAAGCATTTGGTTACCATTACATGGTAAAATTATTGTATTACTACTGGAAAAAGCAAAGTACCCATTTTCTCATGCTCTTCCTCTATATCCAATTAGATAACATCTGTCAAAAGTTCTTAACTTAGTAAACATAGGTAAGAAGTTATTATGAGAATCATTATATCCCTTCTCTAATGCTGTATGCAAACCACAGAGGGTCCAGTCTGCAGTAATTTTCATTCATTTTAAAACAACTTATAAAACAATAAGGTAAGTAAGTTTAGTATAGACTGTATTTCCACTTATTGCATAGTGGAAAAGTGATAATGTTCAAAACTTAATGAAACTCTTGAATTGTATCAACTCCTCATTCCTTAAAACTTGTCACAGGGTTTCAAAGCTCAATGTGTTCCACGTAACTACAAGAGGATTCATAGTCAAATAACTTTCCATGTTAAACAGATTCATTTACTACAGGACTTCCTGGAAGCTTAACATACAAGGTGCATTCTGTCTGTCTAGAAGAACCGTAGACAGGATTATGCAGATATTATACTTAAAATATGCATTATGCCTCCCTATCAGCCTTCCCCTACCCCACCCCTCTTAAAAGGCCACTCCTATCCAATGCCATGAGTTGGCCATGTGACATGCTTTAGCCAATGAAATATAAGAGGTAGTGACATATACCACCTCTCAGCAGCAGTTTAAAGAGCCCAGATTCCACCATCATTCCTTTCTCCTTTTGCCACAAGACTTCAGCATCCCAGAGAGGTTGTCCTTCAGCTTTGGTCCAGGAATGAAGAGGATATGGAGCAGAGTGGCAGCAAATTCATCAAGAACATGAACATGAGCGAGAAAGAAACTTTTACTGCTATAAACCACTAAGACTTGGGGATTCTCTGGATAATTAAACAAAACTTTGCCTAAGCTAACTTAAATAGCATGTTTCCCAGATTTACTGAACCCTGGCATCATTCTGCTCGGTAACATTTTCCAAAATTTGTTTCCTAAATTACTCCTGATTTTGTGTGGCAATTTTCTGTTAGTTAATACTGTATTTAAGATGAATGTATAGTTATGCCAGAAGTATAAAGTCTCAGTCTTCTTAAATTTTATCAGCATTTTTTGTCAACTTCTGCTTACAGTCAATAAAAATATTGTATTAAAATAATCTGATTAACATTTAGAGATCATAGATGAGATGGCTACTTAAGCCAAGACTGCCAACAACTACTGATTAATGATTTAGTTTTCTGAATAGGTAATATAAAAGGTCCTGCTTTACTTTCTATATATGTATTCATATTCAGAAAACTAAGAATACCGCCACAAATTTAATTTTCTTTGTATCTCACTATACTCAACTGCCTTTAGGATTAGTAATCGAGAACATATTTGACATTTCAGTATAGATATTCAAATATTCTGTAGTCTATTCTGCTGACTCAGAAAAACCATAACCAACTGTATCCTAACTGGCATTTGTAAATCCAGAATTTATATTTCTAACTTCACTGTGCCTTAAAGGATAGCACAGAAAGGAGGAAAACTAACTAAATCCCAATCTTCTCACTGGCACTAAGATTTTTTTGTTGTTTCAATATCCTAGTAAACACACAAGCTAAATGGCATTTATTTTTACAATGTGTACAATCCTAGACTGCAACATTCAGAAGAATGGTTCAGAGGCCTTATATTTATACTCATATCATAAAAGCAACATTCAGTCACATACTTACTACAACAAAAAAGGTAGACACAGATATTCTAGACGGACCTAATAAGCTATCAAAAATACTTAAGAACAGAAAAGATTTAAGATTTCAATGAATAAAAAAATTGAAAAGTAAGTTCATGTCCTAAAAATTGCAACTAAACAATATTTACTACTTCTGTTAATTTTAACTTATATTAAATTCCTTGGTCTTATAAATCATCAGTTCACCATAAAGTATTGAAACATCAGTAAAGCAATCACACATTTTCATTCCCAGACTGAGAAAACTCTATGCATTTAAGTAATCATGACCAAAATTAATCTTAAAATATTCCTAAAGAAGCAGTTTTGAATATAACTTATATACAAGAGGACAGAATTATAGTATCTGTGAGTTTCAAAGTTTGATATAATTTGCCACATGTATATATTTTAAAATCTCAACTTTTTCAGGCAATACAAAAAAAGGCTTTGGAGGAACAGGCCAATGTAATATTTATTTAGGTATGTATTCTCTAGATAATTAGGACTTCAATAAATGGACTTTTCACCAACAGCCCACTACTGTGGAGAAACAAACCAGAGATTCTGAAATAGTTAATTTTTTAAAATTCATGATTTTAAAGGAAAATTTAACTTACTTGATGATAGAGATTAAAGTGTCCCTTTAAAAATACTAATAAAATTGACCAAAAAAATACACAATTATCACACTTCCTTGATCAATACGGAAGGTGAATCCATCAGATGGAAAAAAGTTGAGACCAGCTCTGTTACCACTTAGCTCCTGACAGCTTCACTGCTTCCAGGTAAGTAAGATGCACCTGCAGGGCTGCTCTTACCGGTCAAGTCAAGACTTTCCATTGTGATTTCAATGGAACATCAGAACTTCCAGCTTCTGTGATGCAGCAGAATTCTGTGAAGGACCCATAGCAAAGTGATTAAAATGGTGAGCCAGGAAGCCCTTTCAAACAAAGCTGACACTTATTCTCCTTTAGCAAAATAATCCCTAAATAAGATGAATTAACAGCCAAGCAATCAAAATCAGGAAAATTATTAAACATCCCTCTACTAACACTATTTAGGAAAAAAAGACCTAAAGTGTTTATTGTCAACTTTAATGTAACAAAAAGATAGTCACTAAAATTACTCAATGGGAATTCTGAGACTAAAGTTACAGAGACAAAGAATTACAGGCAATCACTTCTTAGCTTTCTGACTAAATTCACGTGTAGAGTTACAGGTGAATTCTCTGGAAAAACATGAAATTATATTGACATCCTGACTAAATTCAAGTTATTTAAAATGACTGGCCCAACCCATACAGTTAAGCTGTGGTTCAGATGTTAATATCTTATATTTTATCTTTTAAATGTTTTAAAGATAACAAGTGAAATCAAGATAGTTTTTTTTTAAGGTGGGGAGCGGGGGGGAACACATACAAATAGAGAAAAGCTGTAACTAAAAAATTACTTTCTAGTTACATATGATGAAATAAATATAAGAGGATCAGAATCAACAAGAGTATACAAATTAAATGAGCATTTTACATTAATACTGCAAATATAGACATACACTTAAACTGTATCTTTTTTTAAAATTATTTCAGTTTCTGGGACATTCATTTAGTTTCTCAAGTGCTTCATGGTAATACTAAATTCACACTCAACTAAGAGAGACAATTTCCTACCCTCCTGCAGATTATGACAATTTATTTCCTTACAATCAGTAGGCTATAACACACTCTAGAAATCAGATATCACTTACTGGCTTACAGCTTGATCAATACTGTTAGTCATTTTATGGCTTGGCTAAAGTTTTTTCCCCTAATCAGCCACTACAATATGGAAGAACTGGCTCTTACACATTAAATATCAAAAATGTGTAATGATTCATCTGAGTAATCCTAACTAGACTTAGATGGTTCAGTTGTCACCCAGTGCTATGGAAGAAAACAACAACTTGAAAGAATAAATAAAATATTAAATGGCCTCACGTGGCTTCACACAAGATACTACTCATTCATCCACATTTTTTAAAACAAGGATATGGATGAAAGAATAAATCCAGATCTTTGACGAAAACTACGAAGGACACATGAATACTTTCAAATTAAATGCCTATGTTTTTATCAAAGAAGGGTACAATTCCAAAAACTGATTAAATAAATGATATAAAAGTCTATCCTTAATTATCATAAACTAGGCAACTAACATTAAAACTGCTGTTTCGGGCTTCCCTGGTGGCTCAGGGGTTAAGAATCCGCCTGCCAATGCAGGGGACACAGGTTCGAACCCTGGTCTGGAAAGATTCCACATGACGCAGAGGAACTAAGCCCGTGGGCCACAACTACTGAGCCTGCGCTCTAGAGCTCGCGAGCCACAACTACTGAAGCCCGCGCACAGCAATGAAGACCCAACACAGCCAAAAATAAATAAATTTTGTTTAAAAACTGCTGTTTTAAGAAAATCACATGTACTATCTCATATATTTATTTCCATACTTTTTCTTCATATAAATCCATGAAAGCCAGTATAAAGAACTATTAAAATAAAAAGTTAATAAATAGGCAAAAATCATGAATATCTATAAATAACTGTCAAGTAAATAAATTGGTATAAACTAAAAAAACAAAGAGTATATAATTAATACTGCCAAAACTGGGAGAGGAGGGTCCAACATTAATTCTGATAGTGTGGGTTTAATTCTTATTTTGATTTAGAGATTTGCTTACATTTTAGTGTTTTTTTTAATTTATTTATTTTATTTAATTTATTTTATTTTTGGCTGCGTTAGGCCTTCGTTGCTACGCGTGGGCTTTCTCTAGTTGTGGCGAGCGGGGGTTACTCTTTGTTCTGGTGCGCAGGCTTCTCATTGCGGTGGCTTCTCTTGTTGTGGAGCACGGGCTCTAGGCGTGCGGGCTTCAGTAGTTGTGGCTCACGGGCTCCAGAGCCCAGGCTCAGCAGCTGTGGTGCACAGGCTTAGTTGCTCCGTGGCATGCGGGATCTTCCCAGGCCAGGGATTGAACCCGTGTCGCCTGCATTGGCAGGCGGATTCTTAACCACTGCGCCACCAGGGAAGCCCCTACATTTTAGTTTAAGAAGTTGAGTGCATGCTATCTGAGAAATAAAATATGCTAGTATATCCTATATACAGAAGTTCTTTTAGGAGCTCAAAAATAAACTCTCACTAATCTTAAGGTACCCTTACACATTTGTTTGTTTCTATAATCAAATATATACCCCCCAAATGGACCGTATCTATACTTTATTTTGATTACTGTTCAATAATTTATCACCTGGGATGCAACTATCTATGGATAAAGTAGGGAGGGAGAGGGAGGAGGCTGACTATGCTGTGGCCAATATGGGTTTTAAAACTCAGGAAAACGAAGAAATCATGTTGGACTTCACTGACTAGGAGGGGAGCCAGGGAATCAGCCACAGAGCAGAGGTCAACTTTAAGGCTGAAGATCCTGCCTGCGACAGACTCCCTTTGAGTTCTCTGACAGCCAAACTCCAGATTTTATCTGGCTACTACAAATGCCCACATGAGTAGCTTCAGAAAAGCAGTTTCAGCATAAGCTGCTCTGCATTTAAGTTACCAGTACTTCAAAAGTGTTTTGATTTGATGGAAATGGGTGGCTGTGTGAGGTGTCAGAAGGGCAGGTGGGCAAGAACGGGAAATGTCTAAAGGGTGAATACAACCCTGCAGAATGGTGACTTGAACATGCCCTTAGACCATAGCCAGGAGAGATCTTCCACTGAGCCACACCAGGCCTGTCTGTGTTCTCTGGGTCACACTACAGCTTCCTCCTAACCCTCACTTCCCATCCACACAGGGCCTTGGATTCCTGACTGCCCACACTTAGCTCCCACTGCCTCATTAAGAGCCTGCTCCGTTAACGGGCTCCTTTTCCCTTTGCAAGGCCCGCTTCCCACCACAACACTACTTCCCACAGGATGCACACCTAGCCAGGATGGACCTGGCACAGCTCAGGATGCCCTCTGAGATCATCATGGCAGATGGGAGAGCTAATGTTGAATTATCTCCTCTTTACCTCTTAACCACAAATAGGGTATCTGACTTGGCATCTGAAAAACCCATCTTAAAGATCTGGCCTCAGCAACCACTGAAATATCCCAAAGCAGCTGGCTTTCTGGCAGTTTACACATTGCCCCCCTTCGGGGTCCTATGTTTTGAAAGCTTATTATACTAAAAAAGGTGAGGTGCCACTTCTTATAACGAGGCAGTCTCCCTCATTAGTGTTAATGTCCAGTATAACATTCAAAGGCACATCATGACAAGATCCCCTTCTATGCCAACACTGTATGTTTTGCACCCTAATGTCACTACAACCTAGTCAGTGCAGAAGGGACTCCAGGCAACCATGTTGCCCATTTACATGGAAGACTATTTAATCCCCATGAATGACTGCTTTTCTGATGTTTTCATCATTTCTCTGGGTAATAGATTAAGCTTTAACTAACTCATTTTCATACATAACCCTAATTCAATCAAGCTCAGTAAAAGTCATTCTGGACTGCAATTATTTGCTAAGGAACAATTACATTCAAATGAAAAAAAACTTGCTGGGCATGATACAATGCACGGTACAGATGCCTCTCCATTTATGGAGCCAGAAACAACAACAAAAATAGCCAAGCTGCTAGAAACGGAAATAGATTTTTTTCCTCATCTTCCTGAAAATAGAATACGCATGCTTTTACACCTGAAGAAAACAAAATGGAGAACCCAAGAAAGCAAATTTCAAAATTTTTTTTTCAATTATGTTTATGCTTTGAAAGAGGCTGCATTTCTAATCTAAGAGTAAGCATGACCTCTGAAAGCCAAAATAAATCCAGGTCACAAATAACAGTCTTAACATCCACTCTTTCACTAAATCTTCCACTGGCTTCCTCCCATTTTCCCAACAATGTGTATTCCGATTTCCACTTTACAAAGTAGGTGTTCTTAAAAGATTTTTCCTGTCTTAAAATTACTTCTTTAAATAAATACAATTCTTATATTTTCCTCAATTCACTCTTTTACACACTGCATGTTTACAAATGAAATGTAAAGGTTGTTTATAAATAAACTTAAATACAAACACCGAGCTCTTACTTCTACGTAAATATACCGTATTTTTAGTCCAAAAAAACTCATTAACTAAAGCCTCCTTATGTATATGCATAAGGTCTCCCACTCACCCCACTGTAATTAATATTCTTTTCATCTCCTCAGTAGTAGCACCAGGCACATTACAAAATAATATAGTACTGAAATTGCATACCGGCTGTTATGCAATTTTGGCCAATGAATTCCATACCTCAGGTCACTGTGGTACACCAGAGGACAAAGGATTTTTTTTTCTAGAAATGATAAGCTCCGGGTAAATCATTTGCTGAAATAAATTATCTTCATGTAGACAAAGATAAATGCAGGGAAATATATAATATGTGTGCTTTTAACAAGAGTTGCCTTTATTTCATACTTCATATTGTCACTGTCTTTATTTTATGACAGTGACAATATAAAGTATGAATAAAGACAACACTTGTTAAAATCACCCACTCTGACTGTCTTTATAGTTGAAGCTTAAACCAAAGCTATTTCACAGGCATTTCTCGCCAGACACCAATCTTTAACAGAAATTACAAGTGTCAGCTATACTGAGAATGGTAATTTCTTAAAAGAAAATGCAAATCTGAAGTATCTTTTTATCACCTTCCCACCCCCACCCCTGCATTTCCTCATGACCCAGAGCCTTTCAGGTAAGAAACCTTAAACATAGCAATAAAGGCAAAACAAGTCTTAAGAGTTCACTAGATACTAACAGCAAAGCAAAGTAACTACAAGTCATTACAGATCTGTCCATCTGTTTGGAATTTCCAGAAAGGTGTTGGAAAACACCAGCAGGCAGAGACAGAAACTCTAGCATTCACTGTTAGACATAGGTCTAAGATGAAAGATTTGGAAATCCTCTCTCCTTCAGTACTCAATATTGACCAATTATAAAACTGTGCTTTAAAAACTACCTTCCACCTATCTACATGCCAAGAGCACAGAGATGCAAATGGTATAACCTTTTACAGTTTGAGAAATTAATAATGACCTACCATGCATTAACACTGCAAAAGGTATTCTAAGAGTTGTTGTTTTCTAGAAGCTGATGATCTAGTTGGGTAATCGCATACACACACACACACACACACACACACACACAGTTACACAAGAAGAGAGAGAAATGTATAACGTCAAAACGGTAAGCAAAGAATTCCCCAAAAGTTAGACTGCACAAGGGAATCTTTAGGCAGGAAACAAATAAAAGCCGCAACCTAAGGCACTAGCTGCAAACTGGGATATGGAGAAAGGGGATGGAGAAGGGTGTCACAGGCACAGGCAGAGACTGGGCCTAAGTTACATACTGGGAAGAAGCATGCTGAAAGGGACCGGAGGCAGATCTGGTCGAAGTGCAGGGCTCACATCAGAAAGTGGAACATGAAATGTGGGCAAATGAGAAAGTAATGCAACTTGCTTTTTTCTCTCCGTAGCCTCATAAACAGCAGAGCACAGTTAGCAGCATGGTGTTCTGCAAAGCATACTGGCTTTAGGGCCAAACTTGTACCCCTCATTTGCTTACTCCCCTGCAACTGTAGGCCAATTCCTGAGACTCTCTGAGACTCCAATCCTCATCTGCAAAATCAGGGTAACAATTCCTACACCCCTAAAGGTTGCCTTAAATTATTAGAAGATATTATAAATACAAAGGTCTTGGCATACAGGAAGTGCTCGGTAAATGTTAGTAAGGTCACTAGAGTTAAACTATGTGGTAGAAAAGCATTTAATAAAGTAATATTGTGAACATGCTGAAGTTTGCTTTGAATATTCTCAACATTTGGTTGAGAACTGCTAAGTAAATTGCTAGCTTTCCAAAAGGTAGATTTTGTTTTAATTTAGGTAGTAAATTGCTAAGCTTTTCAAAAGGTAGATTTTGTTTTAATTTACGTAGTTTTAACATACGTTTAATTCTGACAGTCTGAACAACCACTTTTTACTCCTACCAATTTCGAGCTACATTACCTGATTTGATAATATGATATTTTATTATAATGCTCATATGCCATAAGACTGTTGTTTCAGGGACCATGGTGGAACTATGAATTTCTGCAGTTACCGTAAGTAGAGGTGGAAAATGAGTAGGCATTAGTCCAGTCAGATGGCTTGGCAGGGAGGCCCTGAAAGCCTCTTTTATGCTCTTGTGAACTATATAAATGTGCCTTTGACCTTCTCAGGCAGGGGAAATTGCACATTTAAGGCAGAAAGAGTTTCACTTCCAGGAAGAGTATAAAAACATGCTTGCCAGGAGCTACGTGAGGAACACTGACAGGGAACCCCAGGTACTTTGGGAAGATTCCTTAGCTCTGTCAAGCCACTGAGCTGGAAAGTATAAGGGTAAGATAATCCCAGCCCTGTGGGGACATCGCGCCTATGCATTACTCTGGTTTAGCCCAAGTAAACCTTGGCCTACACACTTGAGGAATTAGCCTATATCTTTAGAGAGGGGTTCTGTGAATGAAACCCACTGGAGGAATCTCAGGATCGCCTTGTCCTTTGAGGTAAGAAAGGATTCCTTTAATCAACAATAATTCACAATATACAGAAAATCACACTCTTAATTTAGTCCAAAGTCATTTGATTAAAAAAGGAAGTCAGCTGTTAGCAATTTACATAATTTTAAATGGAAAATATTCTGTTCTGAGAAGTAAAGGACACTAGTCTTTCCCTTTTTTCCTTTATCACTTAAATTTCACAAAGACAATTTAAAGACATATAAGTGTAATTTTAAATTTTGTGATATAAAAAGCTCATCTCTATTAAAATTTACATTGTGTTATTAAAAACCAAAAAAACTATACTATCCAGAAAGAGCCCTTGTCCCTTTCAGGTGCACCTAATGGATATCCAGCAAATAGCTTTGCAACAGAAAGACTGGTTCCAGATATGTTAATTGCAAGAACATTCCTGATATGAAGACATAAAGGAGTCTGCTCAAAAATGATCCACAATAAAGTGTTAATATGCTCCCTTTTTGAAGTTATTTATTCATGAAGCAGTTATAAATAATAATAAAAAATAAAAATAATCCTATACAGTAATTAGCTACTTTAAACCAGATAAATAATCCTATAAATAATCCTATAAATAATAAATAGGATAAATAACAATTTATCCTATACAGTAATTAGCTGTCATTAAATAATCCTATACAGTAATTAGCTACTTTAAACCAGAAAGATCCAAAAAACTTTCCTTAGAGGGAAACAGAGATGTCCAATCCCAACATTTCCATAGCTGAAACCAAGACAGACCCAAAAAGGTTAAGAGACTGGACAAAAGGCCTTCAGCTGGTTTGTGGCCACGCTGGACAACACCCCGTGGCTCCACACTGCTGCCCCCGCAGGATTTGATGTTATTAGCCCCTACTGGACATTCCAATCAGTCGTGGAATCACAGAATGCTGCAGGCAGTCGGAGGTCATTCGATTCAGCCCCTTCGACCACACGGCAAGCTACAGGCAGAGCTAGGCCAGAACCCAGGGCTCCCACTATGGGTCAGTGCATTGCCCCTACTGCACACTGCTCTTCTGGACTATCATCAATCAGTTTGATCTGACAGCAGGGGGCTCCAGACCAGGTTACCTTAGATCCCTACTCTTTCTCTGGTCTTCCATTGTAAATAGCAACATTCAGCTGGAAAAGGATCATAAAACAGGGCCTAACTTCACTCTCGGGGTTGTCAGAGAATGCTTCTTGGCTCTAGAACACTTTCCCCTTTCTAGTCTGAAGACAGAGAAAGACAACTTCTAGTTGCAGAAGTAAAAGCACACAAAATACTTCTTTGTGTTTCTAAATACTTTTATAAATACCTTGAATAAAAAGTTAATGTTCGTTTACGTGGGGGGAGGGGGGAGTGAGTATATGGAAACTCTGTACTTTCTATCCAATTTTGCTGTGAACCTAAAACTGCTCTAAAAAGTAAAGTTTATTAATTTTTTAAAAAGCTAATATCAACTTACTTCATTCTAACAATATGAAAATTATATACTCACTAGCAAACGACAGGCCAATACCAGTTGAGAATTTATAAACAGTAATTCTCCCTTAAATGCTCACTCCCACCAGAAACACCTAGTAACAATTAAATTTATGTCCTCCATTAAAACTAAGCCCATGCCCTACAACAACAATGTCTGAACAGTATACATGCTCCACTGATCACTAATCTTCAGTAAATGCCTCTGCTCCTATGGCAGTCATTTAAAGTAATATACAATATCTGGCTCAAATTAAACCAACCAAAAAAAAAAAAATCAAAGGACATATTCTCCAAGTATTCCCATTGATAGACAAAGGGTTTATCCTTTGTGGTTAATTCCCGCATACTGACCCTTAGAGCTCAGTGTTATACACCCACCAGAGGCCACCAATTATAAGGTGAATGGTGAAAGGTGTATGCCCTGCAAACATCTGTAACAGCCATGGTTCTCGATACTGCCAATAAGTATTTTGAAATTTTAACTTTTTTTATAGTTAAGAAAATCAGGTTTTGTCACCTTTCAAGTTAAAATGGAAACTCACTGTAGATGCCTTATTTAAGTGGGAGAATAATCAGCCACAAAGGTATGTTTTTCTATACTGGCTTTTCTTAAGCAGAAATTATAGACATGTATGTTTTTGCCTGCAAGGTATATGTATATCTCCCATTTTCTGGTTAAAGCACTTTGAGTTTTGAGAAAATACTCCACCTTCTCAAGGTCCATGTGCCCTGAGTGGGACTGAACTAATTCTACTCAAGCTTCAGAGATAGAAATATAACCCAGGCTTGGGCCATCAGCTTATTCCATCTTCCGGAATGAGAAATGGGTGTGAAACCTGGATTGGGGCACAGCACACAAAATATATAACAGGTGTGTTAAGCTACATTATTACTAGTGTCTGAAGTGAGAGGAGAAAAGAAAGTAGAATGCTTTGCA
Source organism: Orcinus orca (assembly GCF_937001465.1). Lineage (NCBI taxonomy): Eukaryota > Metazoa > Chordata > Mammalia > Artiodactyla > Delphinidae > Orcinus > Orcinus orca. The sequence goes on from NC_064563.1 coordinate 94,871,535, forward strand.
GTGTTGTTGTAATAAGAGAAAAAAAACCAAAAGTAGTGGACCACACATAAAGCCCCTGAAAAGAAATGAAAGAGAGCACTGATTTATTTTACTTTATTTCAAATCCTAATTTCAATAAATTTATTCAAAAATTTTGGCACATCATGACATTCAGTAAGTCAAGATGTTTAAATTTTCAATCTGTACTCCTGTAGCACCAATTTTCTTTCAATTTATATTTCCTATAAAGAGAAGTTTCAAGTTTCAACAAAAACACTGAAAACCTGGATAATGTTAATGTGACTTGTAAAACCAACTCTAAGGGCATTTCCAATGCCTTGTTTGTTATGTATGCTATTACACTTACGTGGAGAGTAGCACACAATTCATTCTCCATGCCTGAAATTATTATTTTTTTTCTTATATTTCGGAGGAGGAAAAAAAAAACATGGAATAGTTGGGAATACAGTGCTTTGCTTTAGTGAGAGTTACCATACAAATTTCTGGAAAAATAACCAATTTTTAAAGAACTAAAGTAAAATATAATGACATGAAAGCTATTCTGAATATCATTTTTTAATTGAGGTAAAACTGGTATATAATATTATATAAAATTCAGGTGTATAAAATTATAAATCAATATTTGTACACACTACAAAGTGGTCACCACAGTAAGTCTAGTTACCATCCATCCCCATACAGTTGATCCCCTCTACCCATTTCACTGTACCCCCAAGCACTTGTCCCTCTGGTATCCACCAATCTATTCTCTGTGTCTATGATTTTGTTTTTGTTTTGTTTATTGTTTATTTTTTAGATTCCACATATAAGTGAAATCATACAGTATTTGTCTGACTTATTTCACTTAGGATAACACCCTATAGGTATCCATGTTGCAATGAATGGCAAATTCAATTAATGAATTTCACGTTATTTTTTATGGCTGCATAGTATTTCAGTGTCTGCATGTATGTGTGTGTGTGTGTGTGTGTGTGTGATCTTCTTTATCCATTCATCCATTGGTAGACACAAGTTGTTTCCACACCTTGGCTATTGTAAACAATGCTGCAATGAACGCAGGGGTGCATATATCTCTTTGAATTAGTGTTTTTGTATCCGGATAAATATCCAGAAGTAGAATAACTGGATCATATGGTAGTACTGTTCTTAATTTTTTGAGGAATCTCTATACACTGTTTTCCATAGTGGTTGCACCAATTTATATTCCTACCAACAGCATATAAGGGTTCCCTTTTCTCCACATTGTCTACAACACTTATTATTTCTTTTTGGTAACAGGCTGAATATAAATTTTAAAGGGAATCTTCCTCGCACCCTAAGTTACTTTTATAGATAGGAATAGTCACAAAGAACCAAAGAGTTGGGTATCATACAATATATTGGAAATTATTTTCTTCATAAATCTCTCATATAAGTTTACTTGACCCAGGCCTTTCATAAAAGTTGACAATAATATATGTGATGTGTTCACATATGAATGAACACATACAGCCTCAACTCCAAAGTGTTGAATTCTATCGTTACTCTGATTCCAGAGAGTACTTGCTATAATTTAAAAGCAACAACACAAGCACTTGTTTCTTACTTTGGATGTAAGATGGATACAAAGAAAGAAATATCATTTAAATGTAAAATCAGACCTAGAATATATTTCCAAACATTAGCTATACTAAGGAGGCTTATACAGTGTTCTATAAATGTCAATCCCTGCTTTGACAACACAGTTACTTCAATTACTCTACTTGGGGTGAACAGTAACAGGAAGAATAGGAATATATCTCAGATTCTGATTCTGGAATATGATTCATTGTCTTAATGAATCTAGTCAGCGTCAAGAGTTTCATATAATGAATTTTTGGGAATCCTCCAGATATAGTCTAAGATACACACTTGAATAGAAGCCTATTTATTTATAATAAAATCTGCAACACAGTTCAACACTGTAGCTAACAAGACAGTCTTAATTAACTAATTAGCTTCCCTTTATCCCATACTCCACTCCCATTCCCCTCCCTCCCTCCATTTTATTGACTCTTGTCCTTCCAGTTTTATTGAGATATAATTGAGATATAGCACTGTATAAGTTTAAGGTGTACAGCATAATGGTTTGCCTTACATACATCGTGAAATGATTATCACAATAAGTTTAAGGAATATCCATCATCTCATACAGATATAAAATTAAAGAAATAGGAGAAAAAATATTTTTCCTTGTGATGAGAACTCTTAGCATTTATTCTCTTAACAACTTTCATATATAACATAGAGCAGTGTTAATTATATTTAGCATGTTGTACACTATATCCCTAGTGATTCATTATTTCTATACATTTCAATATAGTGATTATTTCTATACATTTCAAAATGATCACCATGCTAAGTCAGAGTACTATATGTCCCCACACAAGGATATTTTATATATATATATATAGTTACTAACTATATTCCCCATTCTGTACATTTCATACCCTTGACATTTACTTTGCAACTGCAAGTTTGTACCTCTTCATCTCCCTCACCTATTTCATTCCTCTCCCCAACACCCTCTCCTCTGGCAACCACCTCCTTGTTCTCTGTACCTCTGTACCTGTAACTCTGTTTCTGTTTTGTTATGTTCATTCATTTTGTTTTATAGATTCCACATATAAGTGAAATCATACAGTGTTTGTCTTTCTCTGTCTGACATATTTTACTTAGCGTAATACCCTCTAGGTCCATCCATGTTATTGCAAATGTCACGATTTCATTCTTTTCTATGGTCAGTATTCCATTCAGCCACTCTACATCTTTAGATGGGAGCACACAGTCCATTTGTATTTAACGTAATTATTAATAAGTATGTACTATTTGTCATTTTGTTCATTGCTTCGGGGTTGTTTTCGTAGTTCTTCTTTGTTCCTTCTTCTTTTGCTCTCTTCCCTTGTGATATGGCTAACTTCAGTGTTATGTTTGGATTCTTTTCCCTTTTTTTGTATGTGTATCTAGTATAGATTTTTGGTTTGTGGTTACCATGAGATTTATATATAGCAATCTATATATACGTGATTACTTTAAGTTGCTAATTTCTTAAGCTCATACACATTTTTACTTCATTTTTACTCTCCCCCCCAATGCTTACTGGGTTTGTTTTTTTTAATGAGTGGGATGGAGGAGTGGTGGGAGGGAGGTCCAAGAGGGAGGGGATATATGTACACATATAGCTGATTCACTTTGTTGTACAGCAGAAACTAACACACCATTGTAAAGCAACTATACTCCAATAAAAATAAACTGTTTTTTACATATTTCACATTTTTTGTTTTTGTTTGCCTTAACTAATTACTGTAGATATAGATGATTTTATACCTCTTGTCATTTAACCTTCTTACTAGCTTTGTATGTGATTGATTTATGACCTTTACCATATATTTGCCTTTACCAATGAGCTTTTTTCCCTTTTGTAATTTTCATGTTTCTAGTTGTGGCCTTTTCTTTTTCGATAAGAGAAGTCCCTTTAACAGTCTTGTAAAGCTGGTTTGGTGGTGCTGAACACTGTTGGCTTTTGCTTGTCTGTAAAACTTTTGATTTCTCCATCAAATCTAAATAAAAGCCTTGCCAGGTATTCTTGGTTGTAGGTTTTTCCCTTTCATTACTTTCAATACATTGTTTCACTCCCTTATGGCCTGTAGAGTTTCTGCTGAAAAGTCAGCTGACACTCTTATGGGAGTTCCCTCGTATGCAACTTGTTGCTTTTCCCTTGCAGCTTTTAATATTCACTCTTTATCTTTAATTTTTGTCATTTTAATTACGTGTCTTGGTATAGTTCTCTTTGGGTTGATCCTGTTTGGGGCTCTGTGCTTCCTGGACCTGGATGTCTGTTTCCTTTTCCAGGTTAGGGAGGTTTTCAGCTATTATGTCTACAAATATGGCTCTCTGCCCCTTTCTCTTTCTCTTCTCCTTCAGGGACCCCTATCATGTGAATGTTAGTAGGCTCGTTATCCCAGTGGTCTCTTTCAAACTGTCCTCATTTCTTTTCACTCTTTTTCTGTTCAGCTTCAGTGATTTCCACTCAGATCAGCGAGTTTTCCAGCTTGCTGATCCGTTTCTCTGTATCGTTTAGTTTACTGTTGATTCCTTCAAGTTTATTTTTCATTTCAGTTATTGTATTATTCATCTCTGCTTGGTTGCTCTTTATATATTCTTTTGTTAAAAACGTCTAACTTCTCACTCTGTGCATCCATTCTTCTCCCTAGTTCTTTCATCATCTTTACGATCACTACCCTGAACTCTTTCTCGAGCAGACTGCCTATCTCTACTTCACTTAGTCCTTCTAGGGTTTTAGCTTGTTCCTTTGTTTTGAACATATTCATCTGTCACCTCATTTTGGCGTAATACACTGTTTTTATTTCTATGTATTTGGTTAAGCTGGTTTATGGTTCCTGACCTTGGAGAAGTGGCCTTTTGTAGGAGACGTCCTATGTGTCCCAGCAAACACACTCCCCTCTGGTCACCAGAGCTATATGTCTTAGGGGTGCCCCCATTGTGGGCTGCATGGGTCCTTCTCTTGTAGCTGGGTGACTACCGTGGGCAGTATGGTAGGTGTGGCTGGCCCCCAGTTCAGTTGGCTGCTGCCGGGCTCTGCCTTATTTGGAGGATGCCAGCCACTGGTGGGCAGGGCCAGGTTGCAGGGTGGGTGGCTGTGGCATCAGGAGCCCCAGATCTAGTGTTGGCTGGCTGGTGGGCAGGGCTGCTTCCTGACACTGCTGGCTATAGGGTCCAGGGTATCCCAAAGCTGGTGTCTGCCCACTGGTAACTGAGGCTAGATCCCAGGACGGCTGGCTGAGTGGTCCAGGGTATCTCAGAGCTGGTATTCGCTTGCTCGTGTACAGGGCCGGGGCTGGGGAGTGGGTCCAGGGCTGGTGCTGGCCTGCTGGTGGGTGGGCTGGTTCTTGACAAGGCAGGCTGGGGGGCTGTGGTAGTCCCGCGGCTGGTGCCCATCCACTGGTGGGTGAGGCTGGGTCCTGGAGCTAGTGCTGGCCCACTGGTGGGCAGAGGTGGGTGTGAGTGTCTCGGGCTGCAAGGCCCTGGGGGTCCCGGAGCTGGCGTTGGCCCACTGGTAGATGGGGCTGAGGCCCAGAGGGTCCTGGGGTTAGTGCCTGCCCAGTGGCTCACAGGGTTTGGTCCTGGGGCAGCTGTGGGCTCAGGGGATCTTATGGCAGCTGTGCTGCTGGTGGGTGGGGCTATGTATGTCCCTTCCCATCATCTCCCCCCTACCCTCCTGCTAGTTCCCTGGCCTGAGGCGTCCCAGTGCTGGAACCACTGACAGGCTGGTGGGTGGGGCTAGTCCCAGTACTAATAAGCCAGAGGGAGAATTCCAAAATGGTGCTTCCCAGCTCCAGTTTCCTTGCAGTACAAGCTCCCCAAAATGGCTGCTGCCAGTGTCTATCTCCCCAGGGTCAGTCCCAGTTGCCCCCTGCCTCTCTGGGGTGCCCTCCAAGATCAGCAAGTGGGTCTGACTCAGACTCTTTTCAAATTACCACGTCTTCCCTGGGTCTTGGAGTGTGTGAGATTTTGTGCTCGCCCTTTAAGAACGGAGTCTCTATTTCCCACAGCTGTCGGTCTGCAGAAAGTAAGTCCCACTTGGCCTCCAAAGCCAGTGTTCTGGGAGTTTGTCTTCCCGAGGTAGGATCCCCTGGTTGGGGATCCTGATGTGGGGCTTGGACCTCTGGCTCCTTGGGGAGAAGCTCTGCAATTGTAATTGTAATCCTCCCATTTGCAGGCCCCCCTCCCCTCCCCCGGGGGTATGGGTCTTGACTATATCACACCTCAGCCCATCCTACCTGTCTCATTGTGGTTCCTTTTTTTTTTTGGTTTTTTTTTGCAGTATGCGGGCCTCTCACCGCTGCGGCCTCTCACGTTGCGGAGCACAGGCTCCGGACGCGCATGCTCAGCGGCCATGGCTCACGGGCCCAGCCGCTCCGCAGCACGTGGGATCTTCCCGGACCAAGGCACGAACCGGTGTTCCCTGCATCGGCAGGCGGACTCTCAACCACTGCGCCACCAGGGAAGCCCTGTGGTTCCTTCTTTATATCTCTAGTGGTAGAAGATCTTTTCTGCTAGTCTTCCAATCTTTCTCATCAACAGTGGCTCTGTAGATAACTGTAATTTTAGTGCGCCCATGGGAGGAGGTAAGCTCATAGTCTTCATACTCTGTCATCTTGGCCACTCCTCCAAAGCAATAATTTTAATGCGCTTACTGAGTATTCTGAATATGTGCTAATTTTACACAGAACTGAGAATGGTACATCAGATAAACCGAGGTAGAGGAGAGGACAGATGCTGTTAAGAGGAAAATCTCTTTTGAATTTCGAATATGAGAACTCAAATAATACTTTTCTTCTATTTATTTCCTGAGCTATGTTTTCCACCCCCTCTCAGAGCAAAACGTAGTTGAAGATTCAACTCTCTGACCACCTCACCCTCAACACCACCTTAAACTTGGGTCACCCAACGCATGGTAAAGAGGATGGTAGGAATTGGGGCAGGGAGAGAGAAGGAGTTGCTAAGGCTAATGTAAACCTGACAATACCCAACATACCATATGAAATATCATTCAGAGACTACAAAGCGGGGGCTTCCCTGGTGGCACAGTGGTTAAGAACCCGCCTGCCAATGCAGGGGACACAGCTTCGAGCCCTGGTCCGGGAAGATCCTACACGCTGCGGAGCAACTAAGCCCGTGCGTCCCAACTACTGAGCCTGCGCTCTAGAGCCCGCAAGCCACAACTACTGAGCCCACGTGCCACAACTACTGAAGCCCGTGCACCTAGAGCCTGTGCTCCGCAACAAGAGAAGCCACCGCAGTGAGAAGCCCGCACACTGCAACAAAGGGTAGCCCCCGCTCAGCGCAACTAGAGAAAGCCCACGCGCATCAACGAAGACCCAATGCAGCCAAAAGTAAATAATAAAATAAAATAAATTAATTTTTTAAAAAAGATACTACAAAGCAGCTGCAAGCCATCTAAATTTCAATGTATAAGGTTCAAAAAAACCAACATAGTTTCTGTCCCATGAACACTCAGTGTTGAGTGTTGAACACTCAACACAGCAGAGTCTCAGCAAACACACAGAACTGTTTGCTTATGTTGTGACATAAAGATTTAAAATTAGAAGAAGAAATGTACTATAGAAATGGTCCGAAGCAAAATTAAAGCTGAGAGGACTTCCCTGGTGGTCCAGTGGTTGAGACTTAATGCTTCCAATGCAGGGGGTCTGGGTTCGATCCCTGGTCCATGGAACTAAGATCCCATATACCACAACTAAGCCCGCATGCCACAACTACTGAGCCTGCCCTCTCTAGAGCCCAGGCACCGCAACTACAGAGCCCACGCGCCACAATTAGAGAGTCCACTCACCACAACTAGAGAAGCCCACGTGATGCAACGAAGACCCAGCGCAGCAAAAATAAATAAATAAAATTTTTTAAAAAATTAAAGCTGAGGTTTGGTGTCCTCAAACTTTCTTCGCAAATCTTCTCCCCTCCCCCAAATATTCCTCACGTCACCACAGGTACCAGCAGGTTTCACTCCATCATCCTCCACATCAAAACCTGCTTTTACATCAATGATGGAGAATGTTTACCAAGTAGTAAAATATGCATGGTAACAAGCATTATGTCCAAGTAAAAAATCTCTAACTGTGGAGTAATAAGAGTAGGTAGCAATGAAAGCACATCCACAAATTTATAAGTAACCATCATCATCTCCTCTTTGTCTGCTTTTTATTTATTTATTATTATTTACTTTTGGCTGTGTTGGGTCTCTGTTGCTGCGCACGGGCTTTCTCTAGTTGCGGTGAGTGGGGGCTAGTCTTCGTTGCGGTGCGTGGGCTTCTCACTGTGTTGGCTTCTCTTGTTGCGGAGCACGGGCTCTACTTGCGCGGGCTTCAGTAGTTGTGGCTCGTGAGCTCTAGAGCACAGGCTTAGTAGTTGTGGCGCACGGGCCTAGCTGCTCCGCGACATGTGGGACCTTCCCGGACCAGGGCTCAAACCTGTGTCCCCTGCATTGGCAGGCGGATTCTTAACCACTGCACCACGAGGGAAGTCCCTATCTGCTTTTATACCACCAAAATGTAACAGTTAGTCTAAAATGAGTAGCATCAATGGGGTAAGAAAAGTCTGAAAGTAGCAAACAGGGGATCCTTACCTTAACTGAAAAGCATGTAAAATGACTTATTGCAATATGAGTCAGCAGTGTAAAGTACTCAAAAGGAAATCGAATTTAGTAGAACTACACTGTCCAGCAAGAAGGAATGAGAGCCCACTCTACATGGTGCTGTCTGTCTTATCAAGTGAGGACAGACAGAACTAAAGTGCCTCTAGACCCGATCATTCAGAGATTATGGACAGGAGCTAAGCAACCCTGTTAGGGGCAAAATGGTTGAAGGCAATGAAATATTACTCTGGAAAAGAAGTGCTGTTTTCATAACGTTTTGGGGTCTTATAAAGAAGAGGCATCAAAGACATAATTTTATATAGTCGTTTCAGAGTTTAAAATGGGAATCAATTAACAGATGTTTCTAGGAGGCAGTTTGAGGTATTCAGTATGAGGAAACACTCTCTAACCATCAGATCTGTCCGAAAGTCAAGTGAGTCTCTCTTGGATATTTATCCATCAATGGAGATGTTCGAACAGAAACTTTAGGAGTCACTGTATGGGCGCTGAGGGCTGGTCGCTAAGCCTTAGAGTCTAAGATCCAAACATTTCAAGATTCTCTAGCTTTCTGAAATCAAAGCAAATAAAAGCTGGAAGCCATGAGGCTTGGAATCCATCATGCCCAGCAGTCATGGTGCCCAGCAACCACAGCTCTATGCCCTTGATCCAAATGCCAAATGTGCTAGTACAGTAACATACCAAAGGAAAGTTTAGGCTCTATGCACTTTAAATCATAACGAATGTTAGTTATTAGTCAAACTGCTTAAGGAACTGGAAATTGATCTGATGCTAGTTTCTATTAAAAGTCTACACAGACCGTTTCATAAAATCAAAAGATTTAATATTAATACAGTTCAATCACCTACTAAGCTTATGTTCATATTGTTACACTGAATCCAAACTGGTTTAATATAAGAAATTAAAAATAAATATGAAGTACTATTATTTTCATAAAACTGCTCTTTGAAATCCAAAACTTTTTAGACATTCAAATCTATAAAAAAATTATTACAGTAATTGATATAATAAGTTTTTTTTTATTTTATATATTAAGAAGACACAGCCACCAATAGTACAGTTATACTCATCAACTTCACAAATATGAAAAAAATTTTCAGAGTAAAAATTACCAGATGGGTAAATCATTTAAGCACATGCCTTCTCAATGTGTATTTTTAAAATCATTATTTTATGAACATCCCAAAAGACTAGGCTACTAATTGTAAGAGAGCAAAGGATTTGTCAGACACTCACATTTGGCTAGGGATTTTATTTTTTAATTTGTATCTTACAGACTTAGGTCCACATTTTTATTTCATTATCTTATGAAATTTGTCTTTTGGCATATTTTTAGCTGAACTTGCAGGGTGGAGAATATACCCTGGCATTGAAGATCATGAGGTTAATATTTTGGTAGGATTAACATACCTTATAATTGACTTCCTAAGGGATTGTTCCATTGTTCCCCTGCCAGAGGACATTCCCTTTCAGTTAAAATTCCACTGTACAGATAACTAATTTGATATCCACCCGGTGAGTTCTTTCTGCAATTGTACATTTTTATTGTGTGAACCCTTCTCTGAAGGTTATCCCAAACACCTGACATAAAAGCAAAAAACAAACTCCCACAACCTTAACTTTAGAAATCATATGTCCTCAATAAAAATGAACTTTAAATTACAAGTAGATACACGTAGACACTTCCAGAAACTGAAAAGCAGTAACAAACAAGTAGAAACAAGCATTTCTAAGATGCCACAGAAGATTCCCACTAGGATCTGTAATTCCCACTAGCCAGCTCTTGGTTGCCAATGCTTATGGAAGACTAGATTAACTAGATTAAGTATTCTGAAAACCATTTTCAATTCACTTTGGAATACTCTGTCTTCCCATAAATGAATTTTCTTAAAGTGATAAAATATATGCAAAAATAATTTGAAAAAAAAAATTAAAAAAAAATTAAAAAAATAAATAAATAAAAAATAATTTGAAAAGTTTTCAAATATATAAAATTTTAAATAACAACTATAGCTTTTTCTTGTAGCTAAAAGTAAAATCAATTTTACATTTCTTAAATACAGGTCAGAAAGATAGCAACTGGAGAGAAGTTAAGGAGTCTTTGGTAGCTAAGGAAAACTGATCTGATTGAAATGTCACTAGGTTGCTATGGATAATCCACAAATAGCAAGAAGAATGCATGCACTGGTAATATTTATATGCGAGACCTCCTCCTAAAAAAGACAATGTCTTTAAAAACAAACCAGAACCCCCAAGCTTGTCTTAAATTATCAGCTTTTCCTTTTTCTTTTTTTAAGCTAATTCCAAGCAAAAAGAATGGTTCCAGTCCAAACATGCAAGAATAAAACTTACACTACATACCAAACACAATGCTTAATTCAAATCTTCTAGATACCCTAAACCAGAAGACTTACTTGAAATTTTTATCTTTTTCCTAACACTTAACCTTCTCCCACCATACACATATTCTATAGTAATTTTCTTCTTCTTCCTTTTCACCTAAATATCTTCACTATTTTCATGCAAGTAGTTTACTATCATGACTGCCTGCCCGGGGCACTTTATGAGGTAGATGTGATTAGGCAACAGTCAGATGTGCTGAGTGAAATGGGGGAAGAGCCCAAAATGAGCCCAAGGGCTTGGAGGCCTGGGCAGAGGGACAAGGTGATATTGCCCTACTGTGGTGGAAAAGCAGGGCGTCCTGTGGTTAGGGCAGAGGAGATCGCAGAACGGTTTGCTCTAGTCGGCAGAGACCCAGTTGTGACCTCTTTGTTACATGGAGTGAACCAGAAAAAAGTGGAGGAGACAGCAGGATTTGTGAGTCATCCCAACACGCACAGGCTAAACCTGTGGTTGAGAAGTGTCATCCAGGGTCCTCACCTCTGAAGAATGGGGAGGACAGGGGCCCCAGGACTGAAATCTCAGGGAACCTTCACAGCCTGCCTTTGGACATTTCCCTCATCATTTTGAGAACAGTCAGGAAAGAAGCATGAGGGCTCATTACCCATGACTGACACTGTTGAGTATTTTGAAAAGTTGGTGTGACCTGTTGTCCGGGGGGCCTGCTGATCCTGAAGTCCCCTTTCTCTACAGCACCCTATAGCCTGCCGGTAGCATAAACTGCTCTTCCACTTTTCCTTATGTTTACAATCCCTAAGCATTGCAAAAAAGATCTCTACATGCCAAAACATATTTCACTCACAGAATTACCAGACCATATCCTATCTTCTGTTAGAACTGGTTTAAAAGTGAAAAGATAAACTAACTGCTTTAGTGGGTAACAGAAATGACAAACTCATCAGGATGAGGCAAACCCTATCTGAAAATCTAGAATCACTTTCCCCACTCCTTACCCCAGAAATTTAAGTAGTTCAATTCAAATTAATGGAGGCAATATCAGCAACCGAAATAACCCCAAGTTTGGTTTTTTTCTTCGGGGGTAAGTTGAGGGTGAGGAGAGAACATATTCAAATATAAAGAGTAGCTGTATTTACTCTGAGACATTTGTTTAACTAATCAGAACTTGAAGGGGCCTCAAAAAGTTTCCACAATGCAGCTTCCTTTTGAGTCAATCACTCTCAACCCAGACAACAAAACACAATCACAGGAGACACTTTTAAAAATGCAGAGGCCCAGGCACTTCCTATCCTGAAACCACTAAAATGAGAATAAAACCACTTAAATGAGAATAATCAGTGAGGATGCCTGTGGTGGCTTTTAAAAAAAAACAAATCATTCCATACAGTGCCTCAAAAACATGTGCATAATTAGTACTAACTTAGGGACTACTACCTTGCATGATTTTTATATTTATATTTTGGTATTCATATTTTTGGGGATTTATATATTCATAGACCCTGGATAGTTTTCAAATGAACAGGTTTAGAAGTTGTTTGTTTTTTACTTTTGTTTAATTTTGGTTTTGGTTTGTTTCCCCCTCATTAGCAATTAATTAGCATTACAGCTTCCTTTATGAAGAGGAGGTGCTAAGGGACAAAGCTACTGAATAACTGGGGAGCTTAGCTACTCACATCACCTAAAACAGACAGCCTCAGCTCTGCAAGCTCAGCACAAAGAGACCCACATCTTATCAGGAGAAAAAAATGCTTAACTACCCTAGAAATTGCAGGCTTCCCCAAGTTCAGATCAAACATTTAAAAAGGAAACATTTCACAATTATAAATAAATCAAAACACTTCTTTCAAGTTGGAGAGATCAAGGAAGTAAAAATGCTGTTGAGGAATATGGTAGTTTCCTATCTAGAATTTTTCTAGACAAAAAGAGTCTACCTTCAGGTACTGACACCTGTTATAAGAGTTTCTAATTTCTCAATGTTTTAAGTTCTCATTTTACTTTAATACTGGAAAATAAACCCTGAAGCTCAGGTTTCAGTGCATAACAATGTAAGCTACACATCTGGATCAAAGAAATGCTAATATCAAATATAAAGACTCTAAAAATTGGTGATTGCCAATTATTTGATGCCACATCTACTTTTGTTTTTGGTTCAATTTTCAAAATGTCTCCTAATGTTCTGTGAATTTTATTAACTATGTCACAGCATTCACTGACATACTGAAAGTTCATTAAACTAAATGGAAATAATCTCAATGAACCCTAAAATAAGATGTTTCCTCACATAAAAATAGTACATATAGGAGAGAAAGATGAGAAAAAATTACTTAATCTATCTCAACCTCTTTGTTTACTGAGGGGCTTTCAAGTGACTAGTTTTATATTTTGATATCAGAGTTGGGAGATATTTTATTTATGAAGAAATTCTATGTTTTATTTTCATTCCAATGTAAGAAAAAGGAGGAAGCAAACACCTATTAAATACACTTTACTTGCACACGCACACAATTTTCATTTATAACCAGCAAGTATTTAATTCAATACCTTTACTAAAAAATAAGGAGCCCTTTAAATCTTTCTGTACTGTTTAAAATTGTTGCAGTGAGCATTTTTGTCTGTTAATATAATTTTTTAAAATATGGAGCCCTCCAGTGGCCAAATATTTATGTCACCATTGAAAGAAACCATTAAATAAGAGAGTTCTCGTCATGCTTTCTTTTTCACAACAAACAGAAATAACCATTGTACATTCTTGTTATTTATCATTTTCTAAATAATTTAGTAAATGTCCTCCTCAAAATAAGCCATACTTATATCATCATCAACGGTAAGATATAGTACGCGTAGAAAAGAAAAAAATATTTTGAACCTGTTTAACCTTAGAGAAAGTAGAACTTAAGTAATATACAATCACATACAAAAACGCATGCATCAGATTGAAAATACACTGTTTTTCCTCCATGATCACATGCTAGGTGGTAATAAAATTAAGTGAGTTCACTGTGAGTCAAAATTCTTGCTTATAGTATTTATCAATATTCTTGCCTCAAACTCTAATCACCCTAGCTTCTAAACAAATTAACAATTACAGGAACAGTTTGAAGACTTTCCTCATCAGAATTCTCTCTTCCATAAAGACGCATAAAGCTTCCTGTGCATTTGGGAAACATCTAGAAACTGATTTCTATTGATCGAGACCGGCAATGAAAAACACACTAATCAAACAGGTATTGCACAGGGTACCTACTAGCTTCCAGAAGCTTCACTGGGATAATCTCATTTAATAGTTAAAATAACCCTATAAGATAAAGTCTCGGCCAGTCTCCGAGATGGCCCCCCCGCCTCCTAGAAGTCCCCCCGTCCACACTGAATAGGGAACACCTGTGTAACCAACAGGGTACTGAAGAAATCAAAGAGAATTCTGAGGCTGGGTCACACAGAAGACACTGTGACTTCTGCCTTAATGGCTCTTCAACTCCTTGCTCTGGGGGATGCAAAATCATGAGGACACTCTGTAAGTCCTAAGAAAAGGTCCATGTGACTGGGAAGCTCATGAACCCTCCTGCCAACCAGGCACAATCTAGCCAGGCCTGTGAGTGAACCATCTTAAAAGTAATCCACCACCCCAGGCAAGGCTTCACAGGAACCCTGCCCAGAGTCACCCAGCTAAGCCACTCCCAAATTCCTGACCCACAGAAGCTGTGAGATAATACATGTTTTAAGTTTCATGTCAATCTGTTATACTTCCATAGGTAACTAATACAGACTGATGCTTCTACTGTCTCCATTTTACAGAAGAGCCTGGGAGTGTTTAAAACTTTAAATATATCTAGGAAGAAGGATATTTTTCTTTCTGTAGAGCTTTTCTACCTCTGTGTTATTATTTGGCCATTTCCCCAAAACATTTAACTTGTAATAGTCTGGATTTTCAAATCACCCATATAGAACATTTCTTCTAGCTTTGCTTGTTAAATAGATTAGCATCCCTAAACTTAAAAAAATTTTTTTTTAATTCTTCACAGAAAATAAAAGTATTGATTATATAATACGTAGCCTATTTTACTAATGATTATGTCTCAGCTTGTATTCCAAATATGTAATATGGCTTATGTATAAGTAAAAATCCCCTTTTCTTATAATTTGCCTCTGTAGCTCAAGAACTAAGGCTGCTAACACAGCACATACAATTTGACTTAATTTATCTAAATGCACAGTTGTAAATGGTGGATAAAAAGCACTTCTTATATGCCAGAAGCTATTCTAAATCCTATTAAATATTAACCATTTAATCCTCACATCAACCTAGGAGGTAGGTACTATTACCCCCATTTTACAGACATATAGAGGTAAGGAAAGGTTAAGGAACTTTCTCAAAAACACACATAATCAACGGCAGAGCCACGACTGAACCCCAGCAGCAGTCTGGCTTCTGATCCTATGCTCTTAACCATGAGCCTATACTGGTTCTCCTAATCTCTATTTCACAAAGTACTATGGGTAGGAGAAAGACCATGTGCTTTGGAATTAGAGTTATTAAGCCCTTTATATCTGTATGATTTAAACATTCTAAATCTAAACATTAGATTTAGAATCTAAACATTCTAAATCCATTTTTCTCATGTGCATAATGGGGATAAATGGGTTGCATTTTTATTTTTATGAATATTAAATAAAAACATGAATAAAAAACACCCTGTATAATGCTGACCCATAATCAATATCTATTCGTGTTTTATCTTTTCCCCAAAGGCAGATTTTTTATTAATGCCAGTGAAGCTTAAGCTTCAGAGTCCTTCACTTTCGCAGCCCAACCCAAGAACAATGTGCCTAATTGCATATTCATAACTCGTCTTCCTTTTCTTAAAAGAGGGCCTCCAAATTTTATGACCCTCAGACACCAACAAAACCTGGACCTACCTCTGCTCTTTCCATTAATTATCTCAACACTAAAGCAAGCCCAATGGGTTCCAGTCTGGGTAAGAGGGAGTAAATATACTCCACCTTGTCTGTCCCACTAAATGTAGCTATAAAACCTGGACAGAATATATGCCACAGCTATCTAAGTAGCAGGAAAATAATGGAAGAACAACAAATTCTTAAGTACCATCTTCTCCATTCTCTCATGTGCTGGACTTTTAGCATTTCTGTGGTAGCAGAGAGACGCAGCAAAAACAGGAACCAAAAGGAACAAAAAATCTGAATAAGGGGAACCTTCATCTCTGATTGGTTCCAAGAGGGTGGGGCAAACCCACCTCTTTATCCTCCCACCACTTACTCCCAGACACGGGTACAATCATGGGACGTGCACAGTAAGACCATGGTAACTAAAGCCCCAGCTTTCCAACCAGAGAATCAAAATGAAAAGTGGGGAACTTCCCTGGCAGTCCAGTGGTTAAGACTTCGCCTTCCAATGCCAGGGGTGTGGGTTCAATCCCTGGTCAGGGAACTAAGACCCCACATGCCTCAGGGCCAAAAAACCAAAACATACAACAGAAGCAATATTGTAACAAATCCAATAAAGACTTAAAAAAAAAATGAAAGTGGGAGATGGTAAAGAGGAGTTCTTTATTAACTCTTGGTCTCATCCCAAGCTACACACGCATGGATCTGACCCTAAGCAGTACACAAGGACATTGAGAACTGAACTACTGGATAGAGCACGGCTCAATTCTCAGATTGGCCACTGGGTGGCAAATAAGAAGACAAATCCAAATAACACTGAAAAGGCTTTCAAAACAGAACTGACCTAGAAAACAATTCACAGATATCCAGCTTGAACTTGAATCCTGAACTTAACTTAATCAATTTCCTACTAAAACTAAAATATCACAATTTTCCATAGACTTTATAAAAAAACCCGGAGTCTCATAACAATCAAAATGTCCAGGATAAAACCCAAAGTCAGTCAGTGTATGAAGAAAAAAGAAAAATCTCAACTTGCATAGGAAAAGATAATCAACAGACCCCAATTCTGAAACAATGCAGATGTCAAAATTATTTGACAAAGATTTTTTTTTTTTTTTTGCAGTACGCAGGCCTCTCACCTTTGCGGCCTCTCCCGCTGCGGAGCACAGGCTCCGGATGCGCAGGCTCAGCGGCCATGGCTCACGGGCCCAGCCACTCTGCTTCATGTGGGATCCTCCCAGACCGGGGCACGAACCCGTGTCCCCTGCATCTGCAGGCGGACTCTCAACCACTGCGCCACCAGGGAAGCCCCCTTGACAAAGATTTTTTAAATCCTCCAACAAGTGAAGGCAAACACTCTTGAAGATGACAAAAAAAAAAAAAAAAGGACTTAAAGGTGGTACAGTGCTCTGGAAAAGTCTGGATATTCCTCCTATAAATATGTGCTTATGATATAAACGTGCAATCCTACTTACTCCTAGGTATTAACCCAGGAGAAATCAATGCATATGTTCACACAAAAATCTCTACATGAATGCTTATGGTGGCTTTATTCATGATTGCCATAAATTGGAAATAACCCGATGGGTAAATAGATGAACTCTAATACATATATAATGGAATACCACTCAGCAGAAAAAAAGAATGGGCTATTGATGCAACAACTTGGGTGAACCTCAGGTACTACAGTAAGTGAAAAAAGCAAGTCCCAATTAGTCAACTTGTATCACATGCTCCAAAAGATAAAACTATTATAATGAAGAAAAAAACAGCGTTGGCAGGAGTTGGGGTTGGGAGAAGGGTATGACTACAAGTAATATAAGAAAAGTTGGAGGGGGAGGAGTGGAACTTTATAAATGTGAACATTGAACTGTTCATAAAATCTATTCATGTTTTAAATAAATAGAGTTATATACACCAAAAGCCAATTTTATTGCCAGTTAATCTAAAAAGTTTAATAAACAAAAAGTTTTAAGCCCAAAGTTTAAAAAAAATAATAAATTGCTGGAGTATTTATGAATAAAAGCATTTGTAAGAAATGAGTAGTATCAATTTACTGATTGAAAGGACATTTGGCCCATTGCACTAAAACCCAGTGGAATCAACTAAACAGCATCAGAACTGAAAATGACTTAGAAAGGTGTAATCTTACCCAATATGCTTCCTATTCTATTGTATACACAAAACCAAGACCAAAATAGCACATGGAACGAAAATCAAAAACACTGTGTCACTGTCAGTTACCAGGCATCAACTCAGGCCTTCAAACTGAAGGATATCCAAATTACCTGAGGTAAGAATCTCTCTGTCTTTGGAAGACCCATTCCAATGTTAATAATTCCACCTGGAAATTTCAAGCTATGTTCTCCATAATACCATCTTTGCAGTGTTTTCATCTTCTCTACCACATTAAGAAAAAGGTGAGGAAATTTTACTTCCAGAAAGATGATACAAACATACTTATCCCTAATGCTCTCACTAAATACAACTAAAAACACTAGACACTACATATCAAACAATCATAAGAAGACTCTGAAAGGAGGAAAAAAAGACAAGCTAGCTAGGGACTTCACGACCCAAGGAGCAACACAGTTTTGAGATCCCTGGTTCTTCTTTTCATCCTGTATGTCCTAGACTTGGAACTGAAGAAGCCAGCAACCCAGAAATGCCAATGAGGCGCAGACCAAAAAGTCCCAACAAAGGTCCACTCTCTCCAGCCAAAGGACCAGGAAAGCCTAGCAAGACAGAAAACTTTTAGACAACAACTGTACTACCTGAGACAAACATGACAGAAAAAACTATGGTCCCCAACACCCACAATGGAGGAGTGTGTTAGAAGGACGAGTAGGGAGGTGGGATTTTCATCCTATCAGACAGTAACAAGTCCAAGTCCTCCCTCGCCCCCTCCATATAGAGAGTCAATGGAGATCATGTGCAGACATAAACTTTCACCTCCCACCTAGCAGTAATAATGTTTCCCTCTCTTTCCCCACTTGGGTGGTATCAGAAGAGGCCTAGTGAAGACACATCAGGATTTTGACCACTGCCCAGCAGTAAAGAGGCCACCACTGACCCTGACCCTTGGTGTCAGTGGAGGCCATGCATAAAGCAGTAATGAGACACTCCTGACCCTTCCAGCTGCAGTGGTATCCTCAGAGGCCTACTGACGAATGGGACCTCCCACCTCTGCCCAGAAGTACCAAGGAGTCCCTCTCTACCTTGGATGTCAACGGAGGCCAAGTGGGGAAAACTTGATTTCTCTTCCAACCTGGCAGCAAAAATATGGTGCCATTCCTTCCCCCTGCTACAGCAGTGTCAGAGGAAGTCAGCTAAAACAGGAGGTTTATGTAAGATCCAAAGATTCACAAGATAATGCCCAAAATATCCAGGTTTCAATTGAAAGTCACTTCACATACCAAAAGCAAGACTGTCTCAACTTGAATGAAAAAAAAAAAAAAAAACAATTAACAGATGATAAATTAAAGATGAGACGTTAAAATTATCTGACAAAGATTTTGAAGCAGCCATTATTAAAACAATGTTTCAGTGAGCAGCTGCAAACATACCTGAAACAAATGAAAACATAATATGTCTCAGCAAATAAATAGAAGATATAAAAAAGAACTAAATGGAAATTTTGGAACTGAGAATCACAATAACCAAAATTTAAAACTTAAAG
This sequence comes from Orcinus orca, assembly GCF_937001465.1. Classification (NCBI taxonomy): domain Eukaryota; kingdom Metazoa; phylum Chordata; class Mammalia; order Artiodactyla; family Delphinidae; genus Orcinus; species Orcinus orca. Next base: position 94,890,683 of record NC_064563.1, read on the forward strand.
AATGGGCACAAAGGCAGAGTGGAGGTGACAGAGGAAAGGATCAGTGAATTAGAAAAGAAAACAACAGATATTACGCAACTGGAACAAAAGAAAGAAAAATTTCTAAAAATTCTAAACAGAGCCTCAGGGATCTATGAAACAATAACAAAAGTTTAAAATCCATGTTATTGCAATCCAGGAAGGAAGGACAAAAAAGGGTAAGGCTGAGAAAGTGCTCAAGCAAATAACGGTTGAAAACTTTCCAAATCTGGCAAGCAACATATACCAAGATACATCATAATCAAACTAGAAACCATGGAGATGAGAAGGCAGTGGCAATTTTTCAAGTGCTTAAAGAACAGAACTGTCAACCGAGAATCCTCTACCCAGTGAAAATACCCCTCAGGAAGGAAATGAAAATAAAGACATTATCGGATGAAGGAAAACTCAAGAGAATTTTCACCAACAGACCTAACCAAAAAGAGCAGCTAAAGAAATGTAATAAACAAAAAGGAAAAAACAAAAGAAGGAACCTCAGAATATAAAAAAGAAAAAAGAACATAAGCAAAAATATGGGTAAATACAATATGCTTTCCTTCTTCTCTTGACTTTTCTAAATTATTTTTGATGGTTTTAACAAATTATAACAGTGTCTAATACAGTTCTAAATGTATGTAAAATATTTAAGACACTTATTATAAATGCAGGAAGTAAAGAAAGAGGAAGTAAATGTACTAACTAAAAAGCCAGATTGGCAGTGGGTTAAAAAACATGATCTAACTATATGCTACCAAAAACTCACTTCAAATATAGTGACATAGGTAGGTCAAAGTAAAAGAATGTAAATGGCATATCCTGCAAACATTAATCAAAATAAAGCAAGAATGCTATATTAATCAGAAAAGTAGACTTCAAAGAAAATCACCAGACACAGGGAGAGGGACATTAAGGGCCTCATGATAAAAGGGTCATACCACCAAGAAGATACAGCAATCCTATAATATGTATGTACTAATAACAGATCTATAAAATATGTAAAATAAAAACCTATCGAACTGATATGAGAGTGTGAGACGTCAACAAACCTCTCTCAGGAATTGACTGAATGACTAGAGAGAAAATCAGAATATACAAGATCTCAACAACATCATCAAACTACAAGATCTAATCAACATTTATAGAACACTTGACCCAACAACAGCAGAATACACATTCTTTTTCAAGTGCCCAAGGAATACATACCAAGAAAGACTATATGCTACCCTATAAAACAAGTTCATCAACAAATTTAAAGAAATTTAAATCTTAGGAGTGTGTTCTCTGATCACAATAGAATCAAATTATAAGTCATTAACAAAGATAACAGGAAAACTCCTTAACGCTTGAAAACTAACAATATACTTACACATAATCCATGAATCAAAAGTCTCAAGGGAAATTTTTTTAAAAACACATTGAACTGAAGGAAAATGAAAATACAGCCTAACAAAATTTGTGGAAACTAGCAAAAGCTGTGCTGAGAGGGGAGGCTGTAGCACTCTTGCAGCTTTCTCTTGGAAAAGAAAATCTTCCAAATCAGTAATTTAAATTCCCACCTCAAGAACCTTGAAAAAGATCCAAATAAACCCAAACAAGTAGAAATTAAGGAAATAATAAAGAGATGAAATAAATGAAATTAAAAATAGAAAAATGATTTTGGTATTACCTTGATACCAAAACCAGACAAAGATAGTACCAAAAAGAAAAACTATACAACAATATCCCTCATTAGCACCGATGCAAGAATCCTTAACAAAATATTAGCAAATAGAATTCAACAATATATAAAAAGAATTATATAGCATAACCAGAGATTTATTTCAGGAATGCAAGGATAGTTCGATATTCAAAAATCAATTAATATAATCCACCATATTAACTGGTAAAAAGAGAAATATCATATGATCATATCAATTGATTCAGGAAAAGTACTCAACAAAATTCAACATCCATTCCTGATAAAAATTTTCAGTAAGAGGAATTGAGGAAAATTTCTTCAATGTGATGAAGAGCATCTAAAAATAACATATAGCTAACATTCTAACACTAAAATATTGAATGCCTGTTTCCTAAGATCAGGGACAACGCAAAAATATCCACTCTCATTACTCTTATTATGTAGTGCTGGTAGTTCTGCCAGTACAGTTAATCAAGGAAAGGAATAAAAGGCATATAATCCTGAAAAGAAGAAATAAAACCATCCCTATTTGCAGATGACATGATTGTCTATATGGAAAATTCCAAGGAATCTATAAAAACAATTTCTAAAATGAGTATGTGAACTTATAAGGTCATAAGTTAAACATACAAAAATCAATTATATTTTTATTTATGAGCAACGAACATATGGCCATCAAAATTAACGTTTTTATATACTAGAAGTAAACATGTAGACACCAAAATTAAAAATACAATAAATACCATTGGATTTCCCTGGCAGTCCAGTGGTTAAGACTCTGCGCTTCTAATGCAGGGGGCACGGGTTCTATCCCTGGCCGGGGAACTAAGATCCCACATGCCGCACGGCACAGCCAAAAAACTAAATAAAAATAAAAATGTAATACCATGTACAGTAGTTTTTAAAATGAAGTAATTATTTGTAAATCTAATAAAATAAAATAAAATATATAAAATATGTAAATAAAATAAAATATATCTAATAAAAATATGTCCAACACACAGACATCCAACACACGGATGCTGAAAAGTACAAAATGCTGATGAAAAAAAATCAAAGATCTAAATAAATGAAGAGATACACTGTGTTCAAGAAATGGAAGACTAAACATAATAAAAATGTAAATTCTCCCCAAACTGATATACAGATTTAACACAATTCCTTTAAAAAAAATTTCCCAGCAAGATTTTTGAAGATGCAGTAGATAGAGACAAGATTAGTCTAGACTTTATACAGAAAGGCAAGCAACTAGAATAGCTAAAACAATTTTGAAAAAGAAGAATGAAATCAGTCTATCTGATTTCAAGACCTAATATATAGCTACAGTAATAATTAAGAATGCATGATATTGCTGGAGGAGCAGACACAATAGATCAATGAAACAGAATAGAGAATAGAGAACCAGAAATAGACCCATATAAATATGCCTACCTTATTTTTGACCAAGGCACAAAAGCAACTCAATAGAGGAAGGTTAGCTTTCAAACCAATGGTGCTGGAGCAACTGGACATCCATAGGTCCATCCAAAGGACCTCAAGCTAAGAAACACATCTTATACAAACATTAACTCACAATGAATCATGAACTTAAATGTCAAACACAAAACTATAAAGAGAAAAAGAGGAAAAAAAAAGTCTTCAGAATGTAGGGCTAGGTAAAGAGTTCTTGGACTTGGACTTGACACCAAAAACACAATCCATAAAAGGAAAAAGTGATAAACTGAACTCCAACAAAATTCAAAACTTTTGCTCTGCCAAAAACCCTATAAAGAAGACGAAAAGGTAAGATATAGATTCGGAAAAAATACATGCCAACCACATATCTGACAACTATTATCTAGAATACATAAAGAACTCTCAAAACACAACAGTAAAAAAACCCAAACAATCCAATTAGAAAATGAACAAAATTAATGAAAAGACATTTTACCACAGAGTATACAGTTGACCCTTAAACAACACAGGGGTTAGGGGTGCCAACCCCCTCTCCCCACCACACAATCAAAAATTGTGTGTGACTTTACTGTCGACCCTCCGTGGTTTCAACCAACCATAGATTGTGTAGTACTGTGTTAACATATTTACTGAAAAAAAATCAATGTTTCAGTGGACCTGCACAGTTCAAACCCACATTAAGAGTCAACTGTATTGATACACACACTTGCATGAATCTCCAGAGAATTATGCTGAATGAAAATAAGTCAATCTCAAAAGACTATGTACCATACAACCTTATTTCTATAACATTCCTAAAGTGACAAAATTACAAAAATGGGAAACAGATTAGCGGTTGCAAGCAATTATAAAGGGGGAGAGGGCAAGAGGGAAGTGGATGTGACAATAAGAAAGGCAACATGAGGTACCCTCGAGGTGATGGAAACGTTCTACATATTGTCTGTATATATGCTGATACTCTGGCTGTGATATTTTACCATAGTTTTGCAAAAAGTTATCACTGGGGGGAACATGAATAAAAGGTACATGGGATCTCTCCGTATAATTTTTGATAACTGCACATGAATTGACAATTATCTTGAAATTAAAAGTTTAGTTAAAAAACTATAAAGCAATAGTGATACAACAACAACAGCAAACAAAAAGCAGGTGAGAAGTGTGTACTTCTTCATGTTCTCATTCTTGGGGTAAGAGTCTCCTTGCAAGGCCTTGGACTAGGATTACCAAGTCAAATTTACTCTCACTCTACATTCCTCCTTAGCTAACATCATTCATTCTGGAGGTTTCAATTACCTTACGCCATTCTTCTCTTCAGAAGTCCAGCCAACAGATCTGCTTCTCTTGGGGCTGTCCCTGTTTCGGTAGTTGTCACTATATCATCAATGCATCAGATGTTACTGTTAATGTGTGGTTTCCTCTGTCTCACTCTCACACATCTAGTCAATCATAAAAACCATTAATTCAAGTTTCTAAATACATGGTAAATCAGTCCATTTCTTCTCATCTTCACTGCCACCTCCTGGTCTAAGCTACGACTATAACAATCTCTTGACTGACTTCTTCATCCCCATTTGTGCCTCCCTCAAAAGCATCCCTCCTGTAGGAACCAAACTGATCTTTACAAAACATAAATACAAACCCCTCACTCTCTAGCTGAAAATCTTTCAATGTTATCCACTATGCTTGCAGTAATCTCATCAAAGCACACAAGGTACCACATATTCTGGTTTCCACCACAATGATTCCACCCTTCTCGCTCTTTTCTAAAATCCAGTCATACTATTCTTCTAGTTTCTCCTAGACATCCTGCTTTTTCTCACCTCAGGGCCTCTGCATTCCCTCCCACCACTCCCAGCCCAATCTACCTAATTTTCTACTCATCGGATCTTATCTATCACTTCCTCCAAGACAGGTTTTCCTGAACCTTCAGATGAGGATAGGTCCCTTATTGAATAATGAAAGAGATACCTATACAGTACTGTACAACTTCAAATAAATCTAATTAAAGTGTTTTAATAAAAAGAATCAAATAATTCTAAGATTCTATTTCAATTCACAAGTCATACATATTTGCTTTGGTGATTTATTTAGGTTAATTTAGACCTACCTGATAAAGACACTTAACATCCATTTTCTTTGGAACTTTCTAAATATGAAATACAATAGTAATAATTCTCCTAGTAAGAAGCTTTGTCATTCATAGTCAAATCTGTGACCGTGATCTCAGATTTCTAGCCTGCAGAACTGTGAGAAATAAATGTTTGTTGTTTACAAGCCACCCAGTCTGTGATACTTTGTCATAGCACCTTGAATTGACTAAGACAGAAAACTGGTACTCAAAGTGTGGTGCTGCTATAACAAATACCTAAAAATGTGAAGTGGCTTTGGAACTGACAGTAATGGGTAGAGGCTGGAAGAGTTTTGAAGTGCATGCTAGAAAAAGCCTACTTTACAGTGAACAGACCATTAAAAGCTATTCTAGTGAGGGCTCAAAAGAAGAGCTGCAGAGAAAGCCTCAGTCTTGCCTAAAGAACACCTAAGTGGCCTTGAACAGAATGTTGGTGGAAAGATGGACAGTGAAGGCCATTCTGATGAGGTCTCCGATGGAAATGAGGAACATGTTATTGGAAACTGAAGGAAAGGCAATCCTTGTTAAAAAGCAGCAAAGAACGAGGCTAAACTGCCCTCACGTCCTAGTGTTTTGTGGAAAACAGAGCTTGTGGTTCTATCTTGTGCAAGACAGAAATAGCCAACAAAACTGGCTATCTGGCTGAACCTTTTTCTAAGCAAAGTGTTGAAGGTACCATCTGGCTTCCCTCGAATGTTATAGTAAAACGTGAAGAAGAAAGAGATGACTTAAAGACAGAATTTGCAATCAAAAGGGAAGCAGAAATTTAAAATTTGGGAAACTCTCAGCTTATCCATATTACAAAAAATAAGCAAGCATGTTTGGGAAAGACCACTAAGGGTGTGGCCAAAAGACCTTTTGAGGAGAAGATGAGTATGCATATGAACCAAGGGTTTAATCAGCCACCCCAGCAAGAAAACTGCAATTTGAACTCGAGGGGAAGGAGACAGGAACAAATGAAGGTTGGCTGTCAGACTTCTTGAAATTCATAGACGGGAACCATAGAGCTATTCTGCTTCAAATGTGTGATATTCAGCACGAGGTAATTCAGAGATCATCAGGGCTTCCGGCTCAGTTTCAAAAGTGGGGAGGGCATAACCTGGGTTTCAACAGGCCAGAAGACTCCCACCCAAAGCCATGGGAGACAGACCCCTCCCCGGCAGAGCTGTGGGGAAGTGGCTATCTTCATCTAGATTTCAAGGGAAGGAGCCACTTGGAGGCACAAGACCCAAGCAGAAGGCACCACGGCAAGGGCAAGACCACCAGAGACCTCACCAGGGCAGTGCCCAGCAGAGCTGTGAGGGCGGGGCTGCAGGTCCCTACAACTCCAAACCAGCAGAGCCACGGGTGTACCATTCCCACCCTGGAGAGAGCCTGTGGGACTGCACCCAGCAAAGCCCTGGGGGCAGGGACGCTCTAGTGTGTCCAGAAAGTGGGGCTCCTGCCTCAGTGGGCCTGGCAGGCAGAGCATCAAATTAAAGAAGATTATTCTTGAGCCTTAAGATTTGATGCTGTTTGCCCTGTTGGGTTCTGACTTGCTTAGGAACTATCACCCCCTTGTTTCCTACTTCTCCTTCTTAGAATGGGAGTGTTTAACGCTATGCCTGTACTACCATTACAATCTGGAAGCACATGATTTGTTTGATTTCACAGGTTCACAGCTAAAGGGGAATTTGTCTCAGGATGAACCATCCCTTGAGTCTTACCCATACCTGATACAGATGATATTTATTTATTTAATTTATTTTTTGCGGTACGCGGGCCTCTCACCTTTGTGGCCTCTCCCATTGCGGAGCACAGGCTCCGGACGCGCAGGCCCAGCGGCCATGGCTCACGGGCCCAGCCGCTCCGCAGCATGCGGGATCCTCCCAGACCGGGGCACGAACCCGTGTCCCCTGCATCGGCAGGTGGACTCTCAACCACTGCGCCACCAGGGAAGTCCCACAGATGATATTTAGATGAGACTTTTGAGTCAACCGTGGAACCAGTTAAGATGCTGGGACTACTGGGATGGTGTGAGTGCCTTCTGCACGTAACAAGTTCATGAATTCTGCGGGGCCAGCAGCAGGATGCTCTGGTCTAAATGCTTGTGTCCCGCTCCCGCAAATACATGTGCTGAAATCCTAATACCCAACGTGATAGTATTAGGAGGTGGAGCGTTTATAAGGTGCTTAGGTCATGAGGATGGAGTCTACATGAACGGGATTACTGCCCTTTAACTGGCCATTCTGTCATGTGAGGATACAAGAAGTCTGGGATCCAGAAGAGGGCCTTCACCTGGCCAGGCTGACACCCTGATCTCAGGCTTCCAACCTCCAGGACTATGAGAAATAAATGGTTTTTTGTTTATAAGCCACCCAGTCTGTGGTAGTGTGTTATAGCCACCTGAACAGACTAAGACAGACTTACTCATTATGAATAATTTAGCAACCAGTGCACTATTTTCTGGCAATTTTTCTTTGCCATTTTATGGGCTTTAAGGGCAACTTCATACATACATACACACACACACACACACACACACACACACACACACTTTGTTAGAGTTGTTAAGTTTACTGTGTAAAAAGCAACACGTGCTTTGTAAATAAATACTAAAAATTGAACTTAAAGTTTAGGTTTCTTTCTGAAGTATTCTTTCTAAAGTTTGATAAGTTCGACTTAGTTTCTTAATTGTAAAAACAACAACACCAGAAAAAAACATAAGAAAATGACTGTTGGGATGTGCCATGTAAAAAGAAATTTGTTTGAAGCTTTAGAAAATATGTCTATATGCACTTTCTGAATAGTACCTTAGAGAGGTTAGGGCTTTAGATCTTTACATTTTAAAATTCTACAAGTACTGAATCTGTATTTCCCAATTTCATGTTTATTTTCCAATACCCCATGTTGACTTAAAATTACATATGGACACTTGGTACTGAGTACTACTCTAGAATTAACTAATTCCACTAGTAATCATACCTTCTTCTATTTGTCATATTACAGTTTTCAACTGTGCTTCTGTATAGGTCATGTACACACAGTTCATAGTTCTGTATACATTTATATGTTCATTTCCTGTTAAATACATCTAGTTAAAAGCATCATTATGAAGCATAAAAATAATGAATGGGTCATGAGAATGGATTTCAGAATATAAGATAAGAGTAGCCATGTAAAAATACAACCACTATGTTTTTTGTTTTTTTTTTTGCTGTACGCGGGCCTCTCACTGCTGTGGCCTCTCCCGTTGCGGAGCACAGGCTCCGGACGCGCAGGCCCAGCGGCCATGGCCCACGGGTCCAGCCACTCCGCGGCATGTGGGATTCTCCCAGACCGGGGCACGAACCTGCGTCCCCTGCATCGGCAGGCGGACTCTCAACCACTGCGCCACCAGGGAAGCCCCAACCACTATTAATTGATGTAAAATATGCTTACAAAATAGGAAATAGAACTTGAGACTACTGGGTTTTGCAAAAGAAGCAAGGAATACTCTAAAAGTGCAGCTTCACAGGGTATTAGTGTTTATATTTTACCAGCCTCAGGTTAATAAAACTGGGCTGTTTCCAAACTGTGAAGGAGGACATACACTCAAACCTGTATTAACCAAAAAGCTGGAGGAGTAGCTTCGTTTGACTGACTAAATTTACTTATAAGGCCTTTTTGTTTCAACTACTGCTATTGAAAAACTTTCTAAAATGTATTAAGGAATACTTTCTTGCTTTAGTAAGTACCCTATAGTGAATATAATTAAATCACCAGTGACTGACTGCAAGTCTTATACATTAGGGTCAGCCTTGTGAGCATCAGTATTCATTGGACCCTAATGAAGATGTGCACATTCAGGCTAAATGTATACAGACTGGCCCTAGGCTATTCATTCTTTGGGAGCTCGTCTTTTTTAAAAAAAAAAAAAAAACTGAATTGTTTAAAATCAATATTTCAAAGGGGAGGAAAGGAGCTTATTTTCTTGTAAGTCAAAAACCAGGAAAAATAAACCTGGTTATCTGAGCTTTTACTATATCACTGGAGCTTTCCTAAAGTAATAGGTACTCTTGAAAAATCTGTTCCATTTCAACACTTTTAAGGAAATAAATGCCCAAGGGCAAAGCTGGGGGAAAAGAAAGGTAAAATCCAATTCCTATATAGAGAAGAAAACAATATTGAAGAAAGCTGCGCAATATCCAGATATTTACTATGTACTAAGTATGCTTAGGTACTAAGTACTCTGCTAAGCACTATGGCTACAGGAAGCCTTTTGTGCCTGGGCCTCAGTTTCTTCACCTGCAAAATTAAAAGTCGAGCTATATATGCCTCTCGTTTAATATATAAAAACTTCCCATGCTGTGATTCATTACGAACAAAGTGATAGTACTCTACTGTGACCCACTGCGTGTATGTGTGGGGTTCAGGGGGTGGTGAAATAACTTTCCAAGGGACCTAGGATGCCTGAACTCCTAAGAATACTATTCTCTACAATTAATTTAGGAATGCTGGCTAGTCATTTTATCCCTCTTTTATTGGGCAGAACAGTAAATTAAGAACAAATAAAGAGCTGATTGGGCTATGTGTTATGGGATTAAATATTAAATATCCCAAAAGAGACAGTGAAGCATCCGTGGAGGCCTTATTTCCTTTCAGTTTTCTTTGAAGTCTTATCCTAAAAGACAAATGGTATCAGCACTTCAGTTTGATCCACAGAGCACTGGAGTGAACATGAGCAGGGCTGGATTTGGGTTCTAGCCTTGACAGTAGCAAACTGTGTGATCTTAGACAAGTCACCTGCTCATCTGCAAAATATTGTCTTCTATTTGTGTCATTAAACAAGAAAGCCATGACAAATTCAGTGTATTTCCTTTTAAAATAAAGATATTACACAAATAGTTCAGGAGAATGCCCTGGATGTATTTTGATTTTGGAAAGGCATTTGACCAAGTATTGAATACAAACATTAAGACAGACTGCACAGTCAAATGGGTTCCTAACTTTGAACAGCAAGCTCTGAGTAATGAATCAGAAGAAATGCTGGAAAGATGGACTGAATTAACAAGATTAAATTTAACTGTAGATTCAAATGAATGGCCTAGATCACTCTTTAAAATCGCAACTATATGCATATAATAAACTTCTGGCTTTCAGTTTGGATACATCAGTCTCCCTGTGTGGAATAACTGATTCATTGGGTTTTCTTCTTATGTTTCCCAAGTATAAATGTAAACCCTGGTACTACAGTGAAAAAAAATCCACCAAGCATGGAGTAGAAGAGGCCTGACTTAAGTACAGTTCATGTGAAAAAGAACAAAGCTTGAGCTGACTTCGAGCTCAACATGAGTCAACAGTGTGATATGACTGCCAAAAAAGTTAACGTAAGCTTAGCCACGAACAACAGAAGTATAGTGTCCAGAACAAGAGAGTTGCAGCTTTACTGTATTCTCTGCATGCTGTGCTGGATACCACACTTCTAGAATGATAGGCTCCATCCCCAGGACACCCTACTTAGGAGTGATACTGACAAAACAAGCACAATTCCATGACAGGAAGTGACCAGAATGGGAAAGGACCTAGAAAACAAGCCCTCGAGACTGAAAAAACTAAGACTATTTCTCCTGGAAAAGCTAAGTCTTGGGGGAGAGATACTGAATATCTGATGAGCTGCTGATGACAAAGTTCAGACCTAATAGGACACATAGCAAAGCAGATTTGGTGTCATACAAACAGTACCCAAAACAGAATGGGCTGCTTCAGCATTGGGGACATTCAGGTAATGCAATTGTTGTCAACTCTGGCTACACAATAGAAAACACCTGGGAACAGTTTTAAATCTATCAATGCCCAGGCCCCACCCCTAACCAATTAAATCAGAATCCCTGGGATTGGGCCTGGGCAATGGTAGGTATTAAAAGCTTTCCAGGGGTTTCTAGCATGCAGCTACACTTAGGAATGACCAAGGTAAATACAGTCAGGGTGGCTACCTGTCTGTGTGTGGTATAGTGTAGAGGGGATTCCTTCTCAGAAGCCTGCATTAGATTTAACTTGTTAACATTATCCTCTATGATCATGAAGATTAGCTCTCTTTGCAAATATTTGAGAAGAAATCAAGTTTAAATGGCACAGTCTCTTAAAGGGAAGAATTTAGGTTGAGTTATAATAGCTAGCCTATTCTATTCGTGAATAACTGCTTTCAGTGATTTAAGCATTACCATCTTTGAGGAAAAGGACAACAGTATCGGCATGTTTACTCGTTGATAAATTTAAACAATTTAATTCCAAAGTTTGTAAAATAAATTTAAAATATGCTAACATTCAAGAGTTCTCAAGTTAATTTCATGATAAAATATTCTTAAAATCAAGCAGAAGCTCCCTTGTAGTTTGAATGGTCTCTGCCACTAGTAGCTTATCAGATGTACATGATAAAATGTTATATTTTCCTACTTTAAATATTTTCTAAAATGTTTTATAACATAATAGCCTGGACCAATATACAGTCCTCCGTATTTCCTCCAGTGTTGGTTATATTCTTATTCTTAATCCTACTCTTCTGACCACTGAATAGAGGCATTTATACACATTTCCTAATCTCCTTTGAAAAAGATACATCCAGAGCCTTCTGGTCTTAATATAGGTCAGGCAACTACTGTAGTGGGTGGGGTTATGAGTCTAAATTTTAGTGACCCCCTCCAGATTTTTCCACTTACATATAACACACCCTCTAAACTTTAAAACTTTCACTTTAGGTTACGGTAAGTCATCAACCATTTCCTTTTACTTTCGCATCTGTCAATGCAAAAAGCTCCAAATGATCTGAAGCTTCTTCTAGGCTACTCAAAGTCTCTCTCATTAATCTTTGTCATGTGGTTCTAAATAACGAGAGAGATATAATGAGAGAGATATTAAACAGGATCATCTTGTTTACAGACAACCACCACCAAAAGAGTCTGGAATAACGCCGTGGATTTGACTAGATGGATTCAGGGTGAAGGAGCTTTTCAGGAGTCCTGATGTGGGGACCAAGCATACAGTTAACATTTTACCAATAGCTGGCTAACTGTACCACGTTCCAAGTAATGACTGCCCTTTCCATATCAAAACACTAGAAAGAACTACGACCTTACAACCATCTGAGCAGCTGCTGGGTGGACAGTCTGCTCCACAGCCAACAGTCACCTTTCCATTTTTGAAGCACATACCTCTCACAGAAATGTTTTCAGTGCAGCAGTCTACAGAGCTGGTTATAACACCGGCACGATGTGACAACAAAATTCATGATGATTTTGCTTTTTTAGCCTGCCCCTTTTTTTTTAAATTCTTCCCTCCCCCTTCATCCCGCAAAGAAAACCAAACCAATGATACTTCCACAAAACCTGACTCAGACTTATGAATATAATGCTTTCAGTGAAAGCAGACCAGCTTTATAGGAGAACAGCTTTCATGAGAAGCAGGAAGCTGATCTGAGCAGCAGAGAGCAGGGATGGGGCGGAGCAGAAAGGAACTGAGCTGGGGGGGAGCGAGCACAGACCGTCCTGGCTGCTTCTAGTTACTTATCGACAGTTTCAGCTTATAGCACAGATTTATGAACAGGGTGAGCATCGGTCCTGCCGTACCTTTTCCTTCTTTTACGAATCTCTGTCAATCTGGTAAACTATTACACGGGATAGTGAGGCCTTACAGACTCGCCAGAGCCCAGTTGCAGGGAAATGATGTAAGCTTCCCACCTCCCACCAGCCCCTGCTCTGCCAATCCACCTCTACTCTGACCTGTTAACATCCCCTCCCTCCCCCAGTGCCACTGCCGTGGGGCGCCCCGGGCCCCAGGCTCGCCTGGCTGTGTCCTACTGTGCAGCAGAAAGTATTTGCCAGGGGATAAGGAGCATTTTTGTTTTGAGAAAAGTCTTCAATGAAAAAAGTAAATACCTCTCTATTTAAACAATAATGCTGAGTTGACAAAAGCTAGTCCCCAGTCGCCAGGAGAAATAATATTAAATAGGATGGTGGTAAAGAATGCAATTTAGCAAAAGGCAGCAGAAAGTGTGATGCAGCAATGGGTATAATAATGGGAGTTAGGAGACACCGGTTCTCCTATTCTAATACCACCTCGATGACCTTGAACAATTGGCTTAATCTCTCTGGTTTCATTTTCTGTAAAGGGAAAGAGTTAACGTAAATTACATCTGCGGTCTCTTGTGGTAATTTTATGAACTGATATGCAAAAGAGACAAATCGGGGGAAAAAAGTAATCTGACTGTTGCCAATTGTTTGTTGTTTACTCAAAATTGCACACAACTCCTTACACTGAGCTATTTAACATACGCTTTGCCAAGGTGCTAGTAAATGTGAGTAGGAGGACTAGCAAAAGATGTTTAGGAAAAAAAGTTACAGGCAATTTGAGTGTTAATCCTGACCTGGAGAATTTATAGAGAATTAGGATTGTGAAGATTCATTCTCAGGAAAAGATGATTTATTAACAGATGCTTAGAAGCAATTAAGACCTTTAACATTAACCTAGACAACATAAACTATTTACCTTGGCCAGCACTGTTCTAAGTTTACAGGAGTGTGTGTGTGTGTGTGTGTGTGTGTGCGCGCGCGCGCGCACGCGCGTGCGCACACACACACACACACACACACATCGGGGGAGAATTTTTTTTTAATTAAGAGCCCACTGGTTACTAGGACAACAGTCTTCAAATTAGGTTAGGCAAACTCCTAGAAGTGCATAAGACTTTCTAAGGGGTATGAAGGGTATGCAGGCACATAGATGGTAAATCAATTTCCATATCAACCTTTGTAAGTACACTTATCTGCCAGAGAATGCCCCTAGAGAGCAGGTTCACCTGTCCCTTCCCCTCTTTTCCTATCCCCCCTCTCCCACTTTACAAAATCAAGGCACATAGTCATTCATCACAAATGTCACTCTGGGGCATTGCTTATGGTAGGAAAAAACCTCTGAGCAGGACATAAGGGTACAATTAGAAATACTGGTAGCGGTAGCGAGGGGCTTCCCTGGTGGTGCAGTGGTTGAGAATCTGCCTGCTAATGCGGGGGACACGGGTTCGAGCCCTGGTTTGGGAGGATCCCACATGCCGCGGAGCAACTGGGCCGTGAGCCACAACTACTGAGCCTGCGCATCTGGAGCCTGTGCTCCGCAACAGGAGAGGCCAGGATAGTGAGAGGCCTGCGCACTGCGATGAAGAGTGGCCCCCACTTGCCACAACTAGAGAAAGCCCTCGCACAGAAACGAAGACCCAACACAGCCAAAAATAAATAAATTAATTAATAAACTCCTACCCCCAACATCTTCTTTAAAGAAAAAGAAAGAAATACTGGTAGCGAAAAAGTGTGTGGCCCTAACTCTTGCAACTCAGGTGGTTTTGCCAATTTTTTGCTTGGAATAAAATTGGAGGAGGACCTAATTTGGTTGTCAGCTGATAAATCATTAAAGACAATTTTAAATGATAGAGCACTGTGGTTTTGAATATAACTGAGGAGGAGTTCAAAGAACTGAGTGACACTGCTGTAATAATACTCTCATCCTCTTCAACATATTTATGTAAACAAAATTTCAGTGTATATATTAAAATGAATGAAAAGTATGCTGAACTCTTTCTGCAGTGAATAATATTCATGTGCTGATATATGAACTAACTAGAAGAAAAGTACCAATAATGCACTGAGATAAATTTCCAGTAAAATAATATTTTTCTCTAATATTATTTATCAAAATTTGTAATTCACATGTTATTTTGATCAACTGTGTACTAATAATCACTGTGATAAATATCTTTTAAAGTCTCGTGATCACAATAAATTAAATTTTGTCACCAGAAGTACCATAGGGTGATCAAAAATAGATTTTTTAAATGTAATAATACATAAGGATAAAATTTAGTAGGAAAAGTATAATAATAAAGACTTCAAGGAGAAAACTTCACACTAAAATCTGACTGTTAACATTGTGAAAATGACTCTACTACCCAAAGCAATCTATAGATTCAATGCAATCCCTATCAAACTACCACTGGCATTTTTCACAGAACTAGAACAAAAAATTTTGCAATTTGTATGGAAACACAAAAGACCCTGAATAGCCAAAGCAATCTTGAGAACGAAAAAAGGAACTGGAGGAATCAGGCTCCCTGACTTCAGACTATACTACAAAGCTACAGTTATCAAGACGGTATGGTACTGGCACAAAAACAGAAAGATAGATCAATGGAACAGGATAGAAAGCCCAGAGATAAACCCATGCACATATGGACACCTTATCTTTGATAAAGGTGGCAGGAATGCACAGTGGAGAAAGGACAGCCTCTTCAATAAGTGGTGCTGGGAAAACTGGACAGGTACATGTAAAAGTATGAGATTAGATCACTCCCTAACACCATACACAAAAATAAGCTCAAAATGGATTAAAGACCTAAATATAAGGCCAGAAACTATCAAACTCTTAGAGGAAAACAAAGGCAGAACACTCTATGACATAAATCACAGCAAGATCCTTTCTGACCCACCTCCTAGAGTAATGGAAATAAAAACAAAAATAAACAAATGGGACCTAATGAAACTTCAAAGCTTTTGCACAGCAAAGGAAACCATAAACAAGACCAAAAGACAACCCTCAGAATGGGAGAAAATATTTGCAAATGAAGTAACCAACAAAGGATTAATCTCCAAAATTTACAAGCAGCTCATGCAGCTCAGTAACAAAAAAACAAACAACCCAATCCAAAAATGGGCAGAAGACCTAAATAGACATTTCTCCAAAGAAGATATACAGACTGCCAACAAACACATGAAAGAATGCTCAACATCATTAATCATTAGAGAAATGCAAATCAAAACTACAATGAGATATCATCTCACACCAGTCAGAATGGCCATCATCAAAAAATCTAGAAACAATACATGCTGGAGAGGGTGTGGAGAAAAGGGAACACTCTTGCACTGCTGGTGGGAATGTGAATTGGTTCAGCCACTATGGAGAACAGTATGGAGGTTCCTTAAAAAGCTACAAATAGAACTACCATATGACCCAGCAATCCCACTACTGGGTATATACCCTGAGAAAACCGAAATTCAAAAAGAGTCATGTACCAAAATGTTCATTGCAGCTCTATTTACAATAGCCCGGAGATGGAAACAACCTAACTGCCCATCATCGGATGAATGGATAAAGAAGATGTGGCACATATATACAATGGAATATTACTCAGCCATAAAAAGAAACGAAATTGAGCTATTTGTAATGAGGTGGATAGACCTAGAGTCTGTCATACAGAGTGAAGTAAGTCAGAAAGAAAAAGACAAATACCGTATGCTAACACATATATATGGAATTTAAGAAAAAAAAAATGTCATGAAGAACCTAGGGGTAAGGCAGGAATAAAGACGCAGACCTCCTAGAGAACGGACTTGAGGTTATGGGGAGGGGGAAGGGTGAGCTGTGACAGGGCGAGAGAGAGTCATGGACATATACACACTAACAAACGTAGTAAGGTAGATAGCTAGTTGGAAGCAGCCGCATGGCACAGGGATATTGGCTTGGTGCTTTGTGACAGCCTGGAGGGGTGGGATAGGGAGGGTGGGAGGGAGGGAGACGCAAGAGGGAAGAGATATGGGAACATATGTATATGTATAACTGATTCACTTTGTTATAAAGCAGAAACTAACACACCATTGTAAAGCAATTATACCCCAATAAAGATGTTCAAAAAAAAAAAATCTGACTGTTAAAGAATAGTTTGTAAATGGATAGTGGTAGGTAAATATTAAACAGCTATGGTATTTGATTCAAGTAAATACATTTTAAAAGGCTATACCAATTTTATTAAGAAATGTCAACATTTACAATCAATGACGATTATATCATTAGCAAATGATTAAACCTATGACAAAATTTTTAAATGTCATTGAAGAAATATATGACAGAATCCAATAGTTTTCAAAATTCTTTTACTGCAGCAAAAATGTTTAAAGACTGGTGAACCCTTCTTCCAGTCCAGAGCACCTTTCAACTGTTACTAAGAGTTTAAAATAAATAAGTAAATAAATAATTTTTTTTAAAAAAGGACAGCAATCTAGAACCTCAAGAAATGAGCCACATGGAGCAACTAAGTTTTCCAGTTACCTGTGGTTATATTCTTTGAGTATCACAACAGTTTTGTCTCCTAATTTTAAGCTATCATAAATGAAAATCTTCTCAAAATGGGGAACTTCTGAGACCACACCAACGTGATTTAACCGTTTATTAGTGTTTCCCAGACAATTATTACTAACACCAATCCTGCAAAGTATTCATATGATGCCCCCAAGGCTTTTGCTGATCCTCGTGTTTGGCATTTTGCATTTCTGCCAGCAAGCGGGGGATGTGGGTTCAATTCCCGGACCACCAATCACGAGCTGCCAGCCCCTAAGCCAAGGTGCTGAAACACCCTGAGCTACACCTTTCTTCCCTATAAAAATAAGTTCATCTCATTTTCTTAAACTATCTCACAAAACTGAGATGAGTTCACAGAAGTGAACATGCTTTACTTTAAAACTCCACACAGAGAAAACTTAGGTTCTCACTACTGAGTGCCTGCATGAAGCTCCCCTCTCCATTCTAATTGTGGAAATCAGCCAAAAAGCTAACTAAATCTGTTTAATTCTGATAAAAATGGTTTAAGTAAGGGATGGGTGTCTTCTATAAAATACATACATCAACTTAGTGACATTTATTTCCAGAGGTCATATGAGTTCTGGATCACTGATACTGATGGATGGCTGAGTAACATATAGAAAGATGTAACTCTATATATGTCCCATCCAAAACCTCAATCTGCTGATATAACAAAAGATTCATGGAAAAGAGAGGCCTAACATTTTTAAGATGTGATGCTCATTCACCTTAGTACCAAGCCTATCACCCTCCCAACCACCAATATACAAATACATGTTGCTTTTATTAATTATCTGCTCACTAAAAGTTTTTTATTATTATGGTGTTTGGTAGTCCAAAACTTCAGTTCCCAAGCTACTGGTCCATCGAGTGCCCTAGAACCTTAGGTTCATTCCCAGAAGCACAAAATAAACCTTTCACTTTCAAAAGTAGCAAATAAAATTCAAATAACATCGAAGGGGAGATAAGGTTTTAAAGAGTTAACTGATACTACCTGTTCTATTTAAAATGTTCATATGGTAAGCTTACTCTATTCCATGAATTATTATGTGGTTACTATTATTACAGTCTCACTTGACCCTTGAAGCAATTCTAATATTATTTCCAGGCTACTGATTGTGAAACTGAACCTCAAAAGTATTGAAGTGATTTGCTCAACATCACAAATGAAAGCCAGAACTAGAACTCAATCCTGCAGATGGATGGTCCAGCAAAGTTTGCTGGTACATGTACTTGCCCCACTGAAACTGCTGGTATAATCAACAAAAACTGCAGTGAGAAGCTATGGCAGCATTCTTGCTCTTTTCTGTGTTTCCCATGGGGCATCATGGTTTTAGTCCAAAAAGCAGGCATTTTGGAATAGCACAGATCAGAGTTTGAATCCAGACCATGTGACTTCGGCGAGTTATTTAACTTTTCTAAGGCTCAATTTCCTCAATGAAAAGCATTTACCTCTGAAAGTATCAGGGCCCAGCAAAATGTCCCTTTCAACTACTGAACTGCAATTCTATTCCACTGGCAAATCTTCAGTCTCATGCTCATGCCATGTTATTGCTGAGTTCCTGTGGATAACTGTGTTTGGGGCTTTTAATCTACATTATTTTCCTCTGTGCCTTCTGTCTAAATCTAAAACCTGGTTTTTTTCATTTAAAGGGACTGCTGGATATCTCAGTTTACCTATTTCCCTCAGGCAGAGTTAGGCTGCATTCCATGTGTTCCCAAAAGCTCTGCATGTGCCACTATTACAGCATGATGACTCTCATTTGTGACTAAAGATCTCATTACCCTGTGAGATCCCACAGAAAAGAATCCACGTTTTGCTCATCTTCACAACCCCAGCATCTAGTACACTGTGTTGCACTCAATAAATGTTGAAAGATCAGCTGCAAGTTTTCAAACCTGTTTTTTGTCTCCTTCAAGGTTTCCTTTGCCACTGTCTCTTTAGATAGTGATAATCTTGGATCACCAAAAGTGATTAGGATTTAGAGGATTAGTGATTACTTCTCTGGCAACTGGCTGGGGAAATAAAAAGGAAACAATCCTGGGTTGATGTTTCAGTACCCACTTTCCTGAATATGCCCAGATTCTGTTTTCAGACAAAAGATATGCCTTAGGGTCACGATCACTTAAATTTTTTGACTAGCTCAAGGGGCTTTGTTTACCCCATAATATCCAGCAAAGTGCCTAGCACAAGGTCAATGTCAGATAAACACTTTTCATATTGGTTAACTGACTGCTGCTATTGGAACTGCCATAGGCCAAATGCAGAAGATCCCTGAACTACCAACAAGGGTGTTAAAAGATTTAGCAAAACACCAGTTAGTCTCTAATTTCAGATAATTAGCTTTTTAGAAATGTGAAACTATGATTAAATATAGTCAGACAATAAAAATTCCCCCAAATATCATACTTCTATCTTTTCCATATGGAGGTCTTTGAAAAGTATAGTGCTAAGAGAACTTCCTAATCTTAATGTGGAAAAAAACACTCTCTCATAAACTATATGGCACAAATTAACAGAAACTGTTGGTGCTTTAAGGTATGTGTATAGGAAGGAGACTCGGGATCAGTGATAAAGTAATACTCCTGCAATTCCCCAAATCTGATTCTATTTTGATAAATCTAAACATACCTATTTGAAAAAGTTACAGGGGGCCCAGAGGGGTGGGAGTTCTGAAAGTTGCACGTGCCCCTTTTGTTAATAAAGCCTGCGCTTGTGCATACTGGTAAATATAGCAAAATAAACTTTAAAGTAAAACTTTAGGTTGTATGCAAAGATCTATCTTTAAATGTTTCAAGTTCCCCTAAGATTTCCTTGCATTATTAGCCTTCAAGAGACATTAAGGCTGAGCATTCTGTTGAATGCTAAGGCAGCTATTATACTAAAAATCATCTTAAGATATTTTTAAAAATCAGCAATCTCTCAGAGAACACCTGGTGATCTTAACAACCCTTTTTTTAACCCAAGACATTAAGAAAAAAAAATATATATATATAGTATAGTAAGTAGCTTACATTTTACAGGCCCATAGGCTTATAAGTTTTCCCAAATGTCAAACTCATACTATACTGAGAGATTATTAACTTTGTGATGGAATTAATCTCTTTAATATAAAAGCCACAGTCATAGCTACCATATAATCAAAATTAAGTTATATACACAATGCCAAAAACATTCAAAGTAACATTTTTTTGTGTCATAATGATTATAAAGGCTAAATGGTATATATTCACCAGTAAGTTACAGATTCTCCTCACCACATACATTCAAATATTCTTTTATTATCTTCATGAAATCTTAATAAGAACATTTAAATTACCTAAAGTATTCTGCTCAAGGAAATATTTCTATTAGTATTAAGACCCTTGAAAATAGAATGTTACTAGGTTTGTTACTAGATTTGTGTTCTCCTTTTAACTGCATGCTATTACTAACAGGTGTAACATTCATTGATTTTTTTTTCTTTTTTAAATTTTATTTTTTTATTGAAGTATAGTTGATTTACAGTGTTGTGCTCATCTCTGCTGTACAGCAAAGTGACTCCGTTATACACATATAGACATTCTCTTTTTATATTCTTTTCCATTATGGTTTATCACAGGATACTGAATATAGTTCCCTGTGCTATACAGTAGAACCTTGCTGTTTATCCATCCTATATATAATAGTTTACATCTGCTAATCTCAAACTCCCAGTCTTTCCCTCCCCTATCCTGCTCCACCTTGGCAACCACAAGTCTGTTCTCTATGTCTGTGAGTCTGTTTCTGTTTTGTAGATAGGTTCATTTGTGCCATATTTTAGATTACACATATAAGTGATACCATATGGTATTTGTCTTTCTCCTTCTGACTTACTTCACTTAGTATGATAATCTCTAGTTGCATCCATGTTGCTTCAAATGGCATTATTTCATTCATTTTATGGCTGAGTAGTATTCCATTGTATATATGTACCACATCTTTATCCATTCATCTCTTGATGGACATTTAGGTTGTTTCCATGTTTTGGCTATTTTGAATAGTGTTGCCATGAACATAGGGGTGCATGTATCTTTTTGAATTATGGTTTTGTCTGGGTATATACCCAGGAGTGGGATTGCTGGAGCATATGGTAATTCTATTTTTAGTTTTCTGAGGAACGTCCACACTGTTTTCCACAGTGGCTGCACCAACTTACATTCCTACCAACAGTGTAGGAGGGTTCCCTTTTCTCCACACCCTCTCCAGCATTTGTTATTTGTAGACTTTTTAATGATGGCCATGCTGACTGGTGTGAGATGGTACCTCACTGAAGTTTTGATTTGTATTTCTCTAATAGTTAGTGATGTTGAACATCTTTTCATGTGTCTACTGGCCATCTGTATGTCTTTGGAGAAATGTCTATAAGGTCTTTTGCCCATTTTTTGATTGGGTTGTTTGTTTTTTGTTGTTGAGCTGTATGAGCTGTTTGTATATTTTGGTGAACATTCATTGATTTTTATAGTTCCTTATAAAACAAGTAAATCATATTTAGTAGAAATATATTTTCTCAAATCAGATTACATATATTATTTATTTGCATGTTTTTTAACCTGATAACTTTTCCAGAGAAAAGCTGTTTTTCTATTATCCTCTAACATCTCTCTAGCTCTATGAGGTCTCAGGTTTGAAAGTCATAATTTGTCAATGTTTTAGCAAGTCCCTTGATACAGAGATATCTAAGATGGGTCTACAATACACAAGGTTTTACTGATGGAAATTTAGCAAGCATATTTTACAATATATTTTCACTTAAGAGAAAAACCACTGAGGTAAACATTTCCATTTTACAGAGAAAGACACTAAGCTCCGTAGAGGCCAAGCAACTCACATACTAAATAAGCTTTAAAAGGAAAGATTTGAGTTAGGTTTTCTTTCTTGAAATCAGGTGCTTTTAGCATATACTGGAAAGTTTAAAAATACATTTGTTCTTCAATGAAGAATAAAATTTGGGGGAGCAGGGAATTCCACATGCTTCTCAAATGCCTCCTGCTTCTCCTCCCCTTTAAAGCAGCTGTTTCTGCATCATATTGGACTTGCACTGCTCCCCGAATTCTCTAGCTATTGTTTTGATCTCTTTCATTATTTTTATAACTTTTTTCACTGTCCTATGAGAAATGAAGAATGTTATCTATGTTTGATTTTTTGTTTTTTTGTTTTTAGATAGGCATTATAGTTTTAAAAAGAAAAAAGGCTTCTTCTAGAACTTACAAGCACCAAAGAGAAGGGAAATATACCTTGAAAGCTAATGATGTGATTCTACACTTAATCTATGATTCTGTCCTTAAGATTATAGGGAAAAAAACCCATCCAGAATGGCATTAACCTTTAGGAAATTGGCCACTTCCCAAGAGTGGATAATGCATGGAAGCTGGAGGTATTATGGGTTGTGTTAAGGAGGCAAGGTCACAAAAGGTCAGTAACTAAGTTTCCGGCAATACTGGGGCACGCAAAGTTGTGACTTCTGTTGGAACCATACACAGCCTGTGCTTTTATTGATGAGTGGAACCCCTGACCTCGCACTCCCGAACAGCTTAATTCCTACTATCTGTCCCAAACCCCAAGTGCTGGTTGTAGGCCCACTGGCATGGCTTTTTATGATAGACTAAGTAATAGGTAAATAAGCTCTCAGATGTGAAACACTGCCCAACACGGTCACTGCAAGAGGGATTCATCTATGTAGGTAGGAAGTGCTCTGGATAAAGGTTAAACTCTAAAATGATTTAAAGAAATAAGAGAGGGAGTGGTAAAATAAGAGAGATGAAGATTTAGAAAACTGAAATACAATAGATACGTGTATATGAACATAGATAAATAATTTTGTTTATAATATAAAACATATATCTAATTATTTCAGTCATAAAATCTTCATGCTTAAAGCTGATACACCCTTACTGGTCCCACGGAATGGTTATTTATAAAAATATTTTCAGAAGTGTTTACAAGAAATACTTCCTCTTTGAAACTGTAAAACTCATATTGTACTTGTGAAGTAATATATTCCTGGGAAAAAATGAAAGGATTAAGATCTGTAGAAAGGATGAAGGGACCAAATTACACCCCAAAATGTTGGAAAGCACTAAAACAAAGGCATAAAGGAACTAATCAAAATTCATGGAGCACAAGGCAAAATTTCCAGCCAACTGTGAAAATCACACTTTTGAAACAAATTTTGTTTTGCTAGATCTTGTCCTTTCTTTAAATACATCTATGTGCCTTTTTTGTGATTAAGAAGGCCAAAATTCTCAATTCTGAGATATTTCTGTACTTGAACAACAGGTTAACTGTCCTTTGATATCTTCCCAGAGAAAATGAAGAGCACGATTCTACTTCCGAAACTTTGAAAAAGAACTGCTATGTGGCACTGCTCAAAAACTAAGCCAACACTTAGGCTTTCATGCTTCCTCTGGTGGAACTTCTTGAAACAGTGCCAAGAATCATTTGATCACGTAAACCAGTGCTGATGAGTTAGAAGCAGCTGGAGTATATGAATCAGTGGTCATTTCTCTGTTACATTTTTGTTTTCAAATAATTATCTGGAGAACCAAGTAACTTGATCAAAAAGGCACACTGGAAACAAAATTAGGAGGCAGAAAACCTAGAGAATAGTTCTGAATTAGGAATAAACTCCTTTGACTTCAACTGTTCTCTTTTTTTCTATAGCTTTGTTTTCTCAGTCCTCTTATAAGATTTTGGAGAGTAAGGAACCAAGTATACTTCTACCTTCCTAAACACAACAAGATAATGGTCAAATAGCAGATGTTCAAAAGACATTTACTCATTGAGTGTAATTAATAAGCTCAAATAATAAAATGTTTCCTTACTTTTCCCCCACTAAAATCAAGTATGCATTAAAAATAGGAGAAATTGCATAAAATGATTTCTAAAGATTCAAATGCAATGCATCAAAAAAGCTAAAGGGAAGTTTCATGGGGCAGAGTACAGTAAATGCAGAAATGGAAATAAATGTGTGTAACACAACAGCCCTAATTCTTACAACACAGATGTTCTTTGTAAACACCATTTATGTTTTTTTAAACTAATTTAGGAGATTTAATTTCTTATATTCATGAATGTTCACTAGTAGACTATATACAGTATATGATTTTAAACTGAAATAAGTATTGCCCACAATCACATCACTCCATAGTGATTTTTGACTCCCTGCCTTTTTTCTTTGTAACCCTGAAGCCTGCCATGCCTTTACATCATGCTATATGTTCAATTTTTACCCCATTCTTGCACATTTCAATCAGAGAATAGGACATGAGAAAGGCAAGAGTTGAGAGGAAAAGGTAAGTGGGTATTAAGAAATAAGAACAAAAAGATAAACAGCCAAATCATTCAGGACTTTCTTAGTCACGGTAAGGAGCGTGTATTTATCCTAAGAATGATGAGAATTCAGTATAGGAGTAATAAGATTAGATCTGCATTTTGGAAGGTCCCCCCCTGGCAGCAAGGGGAGGAGGGTGCACAGAAAAAGGGCAAAACTAGAGGCAGGGACACTTTTTAAGAACTTGCTTAGAGACTTCTCTGGTGGTCCAGTGGTTAAGACTCTGTGCTCCCAATACAGGGGGCCCAGGTTCAATCCCTGGTGAGGAAACTCAGATCCCGCACACTGCAAGTAAAAGATCCTGCAACGAAGATCCCGAGTGCCACAACTGACCCGGCACAGCCAAATAAATTAAATAAATAAATAAATTGAAAAAATTGAAGGAAAACAAAAAAAAAGAACTTGCTTAAATTACACAGGCAAGTAATGTGGTGGTCTGTATTAGGATGGGGTCAGTAAAGAGGAGGAGCCATGGATCAATTCCAGAGATGCAAAGGAAGTAGAATCAACTAGACTTGATGATTAAACGTATCAGGGTAGCAGATGGGAAGACAGGGAAAGGGAAGTTTTACTATAAATCCTTCCTGAGGAGTATTTTTTAAAATGACGAGCTATAATAATTATAAACTTGCTTTTCTTTATATGCTTCCCTTTATGCATGTATTCCTAAACAATACACTGTTTAAATTTGCCAGCTTCTGAACTCTAGATAAGTAGAATATTCTTCTGTAACTTGCTCCCTTCTCTCAGGATTATATGTCTGATATTCATCTGGGTGCTTGTGTTTACCTCTTTCGATTATATGGCCAAATGTTGAATGAATATACCAAAATTAACTGTTCTAGTAAATGAATGATATGCAAAAAAAATTTTTACCCCATTCTTTTTTACTCACATATGTTAGTTTTAGGAAAAATAACATAAGCATTTCCTAATGTTATTAAAAATATAAATGAACATAATCTTAACAGCTGAATTTTTTTTTTTTTAACTGGAATTGGGAAACTCAGGAACAGAGAAGTTAAGCATCTTGAACAAAGTTACCAGATTTACAGATAGCAAACTGGGATTTGAACCTACAGTGCGTGATTCCACAGCCCATGCTAGTAACCAAATTGCTTCTTCTGTTTATGCAATGTATGTTTGCCACACCCCTCCCCTCGTCCCACCTACATATCATTCAACTGCATTAGCTTCCGGCTTCTCTCCAACACGAGAAAGGGCTACTCAATCCAGGCTGGCTTCTTTACTGATCCTCCTACTGTCTACCTTTCCGACCCCCATCCCTGTGCTCCAGGCCACTTTTCTTACTTTGTGACCATGTTGTTCATATAGTTCCCTCTGTCAGTCACTTCATCCTTTTCTACCTCCTCAAAGCCTGACCACCTTTTAATACCTGGCTCATGTCCCCTCCCCTCCATAAGGTCTTACAATTAAAACCTTCATTCAAATCATTCAGTAATTACTTATTTAACACCCACTGTATATCAGGCACAGCTCTGAACACTAGGATAGAAAGGGGAATGAAACAGACAAGGCTTCTACTCTCAAAGGAAGAACAGAAGATAAACAAGTTAAAAAATAATTTTTCAGTGATAAAATATTATGAAAACAAGGTGATTTCTGTACTATTTCTGCTTGGCTTTCTGCCAGCTTGCTGTAAAACTGTAAATCATTGAAGGCAAGGATTCAACCTTTTGTCTAAAGCCTGGCATACAATAGGTACCTCAGTGATCAGTGACTTAATACGTGTACAAATGAAGAGAATGGATGACTGGATGGAATGACGGATGGACGGAGGGATGAATGAATGAACGAGCAACTGCCTCAAACTGTGACTAAACCATTCCGTCTCTAAGTTTTGCCTTCCCCAACTAAATTGTTCCCCCGACTAGACTTGAGGGTCAAGAGCCTAGAGTCTGAAAATCTGTACTGGTCTGGCCTGCCCAGTGAAGGTGAAAATGAATCAACATAGGGCAGGCACCTCCAGTTAAGGCGTGATCCCCACTATTTCTTATCCTCTTACCCAATGCCCATTTCCCATAGTCACGCTCCCTGCCTGGTTCCTGCAAGCATCTGCCCCCATGCAGGTTTACCTTTAGGACAAGGTCCCAAATTTTCATAACTAATAGTAAATAGAAAATTGAAAAACTCCATAACATAATCTTAACTAATTCTTTAGGAATTGTGAGAATAGCAATTTCTAGCTCAGATTTATCTAGAACTACAAGAAGTTCTGAATCATCCTAATATGCGGCTAAATTCTCAAAAGCTTACCAAAACTAATTTCAATTTTCTTTAAAAATGCTAATTTAAGTTTTCAAAACATTCCGAAGAAGTGGTGGAATATAGTTTTAAATTAAAGCAGGATAAAATGGACAAGCTCTCAACAGTGTGGAATCGCTTGCTTACATCATTGGACACAATAATCACAGACCACAAACAAGGACACTGTTTACTTAGCCTTGACAACAAAAATAAATCCACAGACAACTCTGTAGACCCCAGTCTAATGAACACAGTCTTAATAGTTCAACATTCACTTTAGGTGCACATTTAATTGTCAACAATATTATAAACATAAATGCAAACTTTGTGACAAAAATCCAACAGTAATGGTCAGTTATAAATAAGTTAACTAACCAGGGCACCCAGAAAATACATTATTTCTTTTGTAATAATCATTAAGTGAAACATTAAAAAAAAATTTTTTTTTCTCATTAACAGCTAGCTAACCCCTGAGGATGTGCCCATCACTTGACTTAAGTTTAAGAAACCCAGATCTAAAAAATACAATTAAGGGTATCTCTCCAAAAATGAATTCATGTTTATTTGTGATATGGGCACATATATGTAAAACAAACTGAATACTTTAATCAGAGTTCATTCCTGATTAATATTCAAATGCTAGTGATTCTTAAAACATTAAAACTTTACATTCCTCTGCCCATCAGCCACAGTTCTCTGATGAACAAATAGTTAATGTACATAAATAAACTCTTTAAAACAGCAGCTTACTGATTACTGTTACTTAAGAGAACCATGTGGATGAATTATCTTGGCCAAATAATTATCTTCTATTTATTTGATATTAACTTCCAATTTTGCATTGGGATTTCTTAAAGTGAGAACATTTGTTTAATATTAAAGTTATATGAAAGAGCATCTGAAAAAATATCTGAAAGTTGATCTTTTATTGTTCACTAACAAAATGCCCCAAAGTTATAATAAAGTGTAACCCTAACCAACAAGAGTTAATGCAGACTGAAATCTGAAGAGTCTGGAACCTCTTAGTTTAGGGGTTACTGAACTCTTTTGTGAAATAAACATAATACATCCAAATATCTTATCTTCTTGCATCTCCATACTGTGCTTTAATAACAATTAAAATAAGTCCACTTTTTAGTTATCCAGAGAGTCTTAATTATATAAAACACAGGTTTCCTATTCAGGAAATATTTCTCTTATTATTTCAAGTGCCTCATGCCAATTTAGCATCACTAAAAATTATAAATTTTTTTTTTTTTTTTTTTAGTATGCAGGCCTCTCACTGCTGTGGCCTCTCCCATTGCGGAGCACAGGCTCCGGACGCGCAGGCTCAGCGGCCATGGCTCACGGGCCCAGCCGCTCCACGGCATGTGGGATCTTCCCGGACCGGGGCACGAACCCGTGTCCCCTGCATCGGCAGGCGGACTCTCAACCACTGCGCCACCAGGGAAGCCCTAAAAATTATAAATTTTGATAAAATATTTTCCAAAGAAACTAACGAGCCATAGAAAAATAAATAAGATTGTATTTTTGTGGTACTGAGTTAGCTAAAAGCCACAAAATTGGAAAAGAAACACTTCTTATAAACATAATTATAAAAACTTAATAATTTAAAGACTTGAATTGTACTTGCTTTCATATATATAGTATGGGCCTTTCAAGAAGCTATTTTTTCCTACTTGGAAATAAAGATATTTCCTTTTTATCTTAGCATAAATAACTAATTCCAATTCCAAGCTCCCAATTCCATCTCCAGGTACTATTCTTTCTCTCTTCCTCCTTTCAAAATAACACTTATCAAAACACTTGTCAACAGCAACCATCACCTTTTCTCCCTTCCTACTTGCTCCTCAACCCACTGCTATATGGCTCTCACCCTGCTCCAGCTCTCAAAACTGACTTTCCATGAGATCACCAGTGGCCCGAACGTGCTAAATGCAGGGGTGGATTTACATCCTCATCTTACCGTTTCTTCTGCTTGAGTTACTGACTTGACATTCTCCTGGTTTCCCTTCTGGCTCCCTGACCAGTCCTCAGCCCCAAACTGGTTCATGCCATCCATCTGCCCTCTTCAAGGCCTTATTCCTATACATTCCCCTGCATTTCTGTCTCCCAAAGGCCTAACAGTTCTTAAGATTTCAACTGAAAACACTTGCTCAAAGAAGCCTGCCCTGCTTCTGCAGCTTTGGTCAGCTACCCAACTGTAATTTTCTTACTACCCCATTCTTTTATTCTTGAGCATTTATGATTATTCGAATTAAAATAATTGTATAAGTAATTATTTGATACCAACAGCCTTCACTGAAATGTAAGGGTAGGGACTGTGATCTCTAGTGCCCAGCACACAGCATTCCACACATGAACATTTGAAGGAAGGAAGGGAGAAAGGGACAGAGGGAGGAATGAGTTTCACAAACCAAATTAAAAACTATTAACTTTGATTCTAAATAGTAAACTAAAGGAAAAAAAAGCATCATTTCAATAATCTGATTCAGGTGTTATAAACGAGCCAACTGTGAAATCAGTTGAA
Source organism: Orcinus orca (assembly GCF_937001465.1). Lineage (NCBI taxonomy): Eukaryota > Metazoa > Chordata > Mammalia > Artiodactyla > Delphinidae > Orcinus > Orcinus orca. Next base: position 94,920,247 of record NC_064563.1, read on the forward strand.
TTTCAGACAAGTAATATTGGAGATACTATGTATAATTTAAAGTACAATTTATCCTGAATATTGAAATGACTGGCACTTAAAACAACAACAGCCCTATAAAAAAATAGTTCCAGAAATCAAAACTGAAGACTGTTTTGCAGAATCATTAATCCTCTCAGGCTCAGTAGAAATCAGGCTATACATGAAGAAAACCATAAACATACTGGAATAAATATTTCTGGTTTTTGTCTTTTGTGGGGGTTTTTTGGCCTGGCCAAGACACATGTGGGATCTTAGTGCCCTGCCCAGGGATCGAACCCATGCCCCCTGCAGTAGAAGCGCGGAGTCTTAACCACTGGACCACCAGGGAAGTCCCTGGAATAAATATTGCTTAAACCTGAATTAACATTTTAAAACTACTCTCAATGACTCAGTTTGCTTCTTAACATGATAAAGGAAGCATTAATTGCTACAAATATCTAGTATACAGTGCTGTTCATAATAAGGTGTAAATCATTCACGCTCAGTCTACTCATTCATAAAATAAGCAGTTGAGTAGCTGATCTGCAAGTTCCCTTCCAACCTTTTTGAAAGTTAAGAGTTATACCAAGAAACCTAACACAGCAACATCCCAGTTAATCTGAAAGTCTGCTTCTGAGTCTCTTTTAACTATTCGAAATACAAAGGATTAAAGCCTAAAAGAACATTAAAAGCCCTCTGAGTAGTCAAGATTTGTTTTTATTAATACACAAGTCACATATATTGAAGGCAGGCCTTTAAACTTCACAACACCTTGATTTTTATTTTGATCCCTGTTGCAATATGCTTCATTAACTACTAAACAAATCATATAACTAGGCTGCTAACAGCCTTGAGAAGGGTCAAAAATGTAATGAGATAGGAAAAATGGAAAAAGAAAAAATATTAAAGCACAGTTCATTCTCTAAAGACCAGCAACGCAGAGAGGATTTAGTGAAGCAAAGAGCACAAGTTACCTCCATAGCTTATTATACTACACCATTCTATTAATACTAACAGCAATAATGATAATTTTGAATTACCAAAAACAGTAAAATTATGTTTGTTATATTCTATTTAGCAAGGTAGGAAAATATATCATCATTGAAATGTTTAAAATTTAAACTTACATTTTCTTTAAAAGTTAAAAACTGTTAAAAACAACGGGTCCTAGAACTTAAACTACCAAGCACTACACTTTAACTGGTACATTATAGTCCCAGAGACAAAACATTAACACAGGAGGTATTATCTTATTTATATGCCAACAGCTTTAAGGTAGGAAAAGTTCTTTAAAGTAAGTAAAGAACTGCTTTCCACTCATGATGTAAAACAAACACAGAAAACAAGAAACAGGGAGAAGACTCTCTTTTGTTGAAATTTATGCCTGGAAGCTCTCTTAAAATGAGTACTAATTGTTTGGCATTTGGGTGACTCCGGGTTTTCAAAGATGGCTACTTAACTGGCATACTAAGACAATCTTTCAACAAAAAAGAAATAATTTCAATGCTTTTGTAAAAAAAATCAATACCTTTTTAAAATATCCTAGTTTTATAAACATTGTCTGGATACTTGGATAAAACTAAATACAATGTGACCTAAAAACAAAACAGATGGGTGAAGGTGGTCACCTGGCACAAACTTACAGGAAAAAACAGAAAAATGTCATGAAAAAAAAACTTTACACATATTTAATATGTGTGCTGAAACTTAAGGTAAATACTGAAGAAATTTTTGCCGCATGTTTCCAAAAGTATACAATCTTGCTAACTGTTTACTACCTATGGAAAGTACTTTAAAAAATACTTCTACCAAGTTAATGTGAATATTTTATTAAACAGAAAGTTTGCCAAAATACCTAATGCCCTAACAAGCTAAAAAGAAACTACTGCTTCTGCTGAAATCTTTGAAATAAAGAATTTTTAAGTTAGAGATTCTTTTTATAAATGAATATTTTGGCTTATATATATGTGTATTATACTTAAATGTACATTATAAAACATGTTTTATAAATATGCAGCTACAGATGTAGTAATACTGTATACAAATTAATAGAATCTAAATTTTATTTAAAAAACATTTTAATGATAGTAATTATAATTATAAAGCATTATTCTTTTCTAAAAATATCAGACTACTCGTTAGAGGACATAGTTCTTGATTAAGAATTAGATTTAATAAATTCTATAAATTCTGCCCTGTGGTTGATAGATTGTACTCTTTACGTAAAACTTGTAAGCTAACTTATCTTAAATTCCTAATTCCAAAGTAAAAGAAACAGCTAACTCAAGGATGTTAAGTATGGAGGATGTATGCGATGTATAAAAACCTGAACAACGTCAGTTCATGCCCACAGCAGAGGAGACTAATCAGCAAAACACTAATTATAATTTGGAGTATCATTCCATTCTCAAATCTACCTTTTAAAAACTCTGCTTAATTCCACAATTATTACCTGTCTAGTATGTACAAAGCACCCGTGCAAGACAGAAGAATGAAAAAATATTCAGACTTGGTAGGAGCAGGGCACAAATACAGGATCACAGAAGAATAATTCCCAAGTCTAGGAATCCTGACACTGGCCTGTAACACCAAAAAAGATTCAGCATAAACAGGGAAACAACTATTCCTTTCCTAAATGTGGGGTAAAGGTATTAAGTTTCTCTTTTATCCATTCAACACTTCAGAACTTAAGTGTGATTACTCTTGAAAAGCTCAGTAAGTGAAAATATGATTAAAGGGATTTTAAGGCAAAACTAGCAGCTTCTATAAAAAATCAGAAGCTTGGTTTAAATTTGCTCCTTGCTAAGTACAGATTGTTCTTTAAGCAAAACATTCAAGGATTCACTTACGAATAACAATTTAAAAGGTTAGCAACAGACTAGGTATCAGGTAGACTTTAGGTCTTCCATATTTAAACATTTATTTGCATAATTACTTACAGAAGACTAAAATCATGAAATTTTGTGTCTCTAAAAATACTGACTAGGGCTTCCCTGGTGGCGCAGTGGTAGAGAGTCCGCCTGCCGATGCAGGGCACACGGGTTCGTGCCCCGGTCTGGGAAGATCCCACATGCCACGGAGCGGCTGGGCCCGTGAGCCATGGCCACTGAGCCTGTGCGTCCGGAGCCTGTGCTCTGCAACGGGAGAGGCCACAACAGTGAGAGGCCCGCGTACTGCAAAAAAAAAAAAAAAAAAATCTTCCAAAAAACAAAAGTCCAGGATCAGAAGTCTTCAGAGGTGAACTCTATCAAACAATTAGAGAAGAGCTAACACCCATGCTTCTCAAACTCTTCAAAAAAATTACAGAGGAAGAAACACTCCCAAGTTCATTCTATGAAGCCACCATCACCTGGGTACCAAAACCAGACAAAGATATCACACACACAAAAAAAATTACAAACCAGTAACACGGATGAACATAGATGCAAAAATCCTCAACAAAATACTAGCAAACAATATCCAACAACACATTAAAAGGATCATACGCCATGATCAAGTGGGTCTTATCACAGGGATGCAAGGATTCTTCATGTGCAAATCAATCAATATGATACACCGTATTAACAAATTAAAGAACAAAAACCATATGATCATCTCAATAGATGCAGAAAAAGCTTTGCACAAAATTCAACATCCATTCATGATAAAAACTCTCCAGAAAATGGGCATAGAGGGAACCTACCTCAACAGAGTAAAGGCCATATATGACAAACCCACAGCAAACATCATTCTCAAAGGTGAAAAACTGAAAGCATTTCCTCTAAGATCAGGAACAAGACAAGGATGTCCCCTCTCACTACTATTATTTAACATAGTTTTTGAAGTCCTAGCCATGGCAATCAGAGGAGAAAAAGAAATAAAAGAAATACAAATTGGAAAAGAAGAAGTAAAACTGTTACCGTTTGCAGATGACATGATACTATAGAAAATCCTAAAGATGCCACGAGAAAACTACTAGAGCAAATCAATGAATTTGGTAAAGTCACAGGATACAAAATTAATGCACAGGGCTTCCCTGGTGGCGCAGTGGTTGAGAATCTGCCTGCTAAGGCAGGGGACACGGGTTCGAGCCCTGGTCTGGGAGGATCCCACATGCCATGGAGCAACTAGGCCCGTGAGCCACAACTACTGAGCCTGCACGTCTGGAGCCTGCGCTCTGCAACAAGAGAGGCCGCGATACTGAGAGGTCCATGCACCACGATGAAGAGTGGCCCCTGCTTACCACAACTAGAGAAAGCCCTCACACAGAAACGAAGACCCAACACAACAAAAATAAATTAATTAATAAACTCCTACCCCCGACATCTTCTTTAAAAAAAAAAAAAAATTAATGCACAGAAATCTCCTGCATTCCTATGCATTAACAACGAAAAATCAGAAAGAGAAATTAAGGAAACAATCCCATTTATCACTGCAACAAAAAGAATAAAATACCTAGGAATAAACCTACCCAAGAAGATAAAAGACCTGTATTCAGAAAACTATAAGACACTGATGAAAGAAATCAAAAATGACACAAACAGATGGAGGGATACACCATGTTCTTGGATTGGAAAAATCAATATTGTGAAAATGACTACACTACCCAAAGCAATCTACACATTGAATGCAATCTCTATCAAATTACCAATGGCATTTTTCACAGAATTAGAACAAAAAAATTTACAATTTATATGGAAACACAAAAGCAATCTTGAGAAAGAAAAATGGAGCTGGAGGAATCAGGCTCCCTGAATTCAGACTATACTACAAAGCTACAGTAATCAAGACAGTCTGGTACTGGCACAAAAACAGAAATATAGATCAATGGAACAGGAAAAAAATTCCAGAGATAAACTCACACACCTATGGTTACCTATCTATGACAAAGGAAACAAGAATATACAATGGAGAAAAGATAGTCTCTTCAATAAGTGGTGCTGGGAAAACTGGACAGCTATATGTAAAAGAATGAAATTAGAACAATACCTAACACCATACACAAAAATAAACTCCAAATGGATTAAAGACCTGAATGTAAGACTAGACACTGTAAAACTCTTAGAGGAAAACACAGAACACACTTTGACATAAATCACAGCAAGATCTTTTTTGACCCACCTCCTAGAGTAATGAAAATAAAAACAAAAATAAACAAATGGGACCTAATTAAACTTAAAAGCTTTTGCACAGCAAATACCATAAACGAGACGGAAAGACAACCCTCAGAATGGGAGAAAATATTTGCACACAAAACCACTGACAAAGGATTAATCTCCAAAATATACAAGCAGCTTATGCAGCTCAATATCAAAAAACAAACAACCTAATCAAAAAATGGACAGAAGACCTAAATAGACATTTCTCCAAAGAAGACACACAGACAGCCAAGAGGCACATGAAAAGATGCTCAACATCACTAACTACTAGAGAAATGCAGATCAAAACTACAATGTGGTATCACCTCACACTGTTCAGAATGGCCATCATCAAAAAATCTACAAACAATAAATGCTGGAGAGCATGTGGAGAAGAGGGAACCCTCATGCACTGTTGGTGGGAATGTAAACTGATATACAGCCACTATGGAGAACAATATGGAGGTTCCTTAAAAAATTAAATATAGAATTACCATATGACCTAGCAATCCCACTAGTGTGCATATACCCTAAGAAAACCATAATTCAAAAAGACATGTGCACCCCAATGTTCACCACAGCACTATTTACAATAGCCAGGACATGGAAGCAACCTAAATGTCCATCAACAGAGGAATGGATAAAGAATATTACTCAGCCATAAAAAGGAACGAAATTGGGTCATTTGTAGAGACATGGCTGAACCTAGAGTCTGTCATACAGAGTGAAGTAAGTCAGAAAGAGAAAAACAAATATCGTATATTAACGCATATATGTGGAATCTAGAAGAACGGTACAGATGAACCACTTTGCAGGGCAGGAATAGAGACAGAGACGTAGAGAACAGACGTGTGGACACGGGGGTGGGGGGAGTGGAGGGGGATGAATTGGGAGATTGGGACTGACATATATACACTACCATGTGTAAAACAGATAGCTAGTGGGAACCTGCTGTATAGCACAGGGAACTCAGTTCAGCGCCCTGTGGTGACCTGGATGGGTGGGATGGCGGGGAGGTCCAAGAGGGAGGGGATATATGTACACATATAGCTGATTCACTTCATTGTACAGCAGAAACTAACACAACATTGTAAAGCAACTCTACCCCAATTAAAAAATTAAAAATTAAAAAAAAATTTAAATAAATAAAAATATTGAATATTTAATATTTCTAACCCACAGGATATTTTTTTTCCTGATAGCATACCTATATATTAGTCAGATTTTTGGTAAATACTTCACTATTAAAAAATCAACTAGGGGCTTCCTTGGTGGCGCAGTGGTTGAGAGTCCGCCTGCCGATGCAGGGGACACGGGTTCGTGCCCCGGTCCGGGAGGATCCCACATGCCGCGGAGCGGCTGGGCCCGTGAACCATGGCCGCTGAGCCTGCGCGTCCGGAGCCTGTGCTCCGCAACGGGAGAGGCCTGTGTACCGCAAAAAAAAAAAAAATTCAACTGAAGTTCAGAGTGACTGACATCAAAAGATAATGTTCCTTTACTAATTGAATCCCACATGGAAATCTTACTTTTGACTCTTCAGTAAAATAAAACAGATTGTTAATATATATTATCATATGAACGTGCTGGTATAAAATAACAATATTGAACATTTAAAGAAAGAGCAAGGATGACAATGATGAAGGAGATAGTGAGAATAATAATAAGGAAAAAATTAACAACAAAAAACCTTGGATTTAAGACTTATCTTCCATCCAAAATGCTAGCACAACAGAAGCAATGTCTTTAAAAATCAGAATAACAGCCAACATAAACTCCTGGTAAACTAAAACTATTTTTTCACTTAGAAAACTATGATATATAGAATCTTATTTTTTTTATTTATTTATTTTTTTGCGACATGCAGGCCTCTCACTGTTGTGGCCTTTCCCATTGCGGAGCACAGCCTCCGGATGCGCAGGCTCCGTGGCATGTGGGATCTTCCCAGACTGGGGCACAGACCCGTGTCCCCTGCATACGCAGGCGGACTCTCAACCACTGCGTCACCAGGGAAGCCCTAGAATCTATTTTTTTAACACTAATCGTTTATAATTTCCTCTAACTGAAATTAAACTCTATAACTAATGTCAAGTGGTTAAAATGAACTAGACCTGATTAACTGCCTATATAATGCCATAAGTAACTCAAATTTTACATAAAAGATTATTGGCTTTTTAAAATCTGCAGCACTGATTTAAAATGAGTACAACCCAGTTACTTGGGGTTACAAAATCCACTGCTAGATATATACAATTATATTACATAAATAACAAAAATACCCCAGAACTTGCCAAATCATGTTCTTAAGACGAGATTTAAAAATTAATTCTACAGAAAATGATAGTAAAACTAAAAGATACTCTACTATAGGTCCTTTTTGAATGTCCCCACAGGATACTGAGAACACAAGTACAGAAAAGAGGGATACAGCTTGACATCTGACTAAAAGCCGCTGTGCAAACTGGGGAAGAACAAACTATACACCGTGAGGATTAAACTCCTTTAATTTCTTCTCTCTGGTCGTAAAAGAGGCACCCTCAACATAGGTTAAGTGTCTATGTAAAAAGAAGCATAAAGAAGTCTGTTGGGATGGGAGGGACTGCAAGGCATCCATCAACATTTGTTTGAAAAGACCTGCCAGGCTCTCAGGAGTTACACTTGAATAATGTGACCCTTCTAGACAGGACAATAAGGAGACAGATTAGACCTTTCAAGGGGTGATTCATCCTCGGACACATGGTGAGACGGGATCCAATATACAGCTTGGATCCTGCAAGTTTGCTTAAGCGTCTGGGCAACTCTTTCTGTAGCCCCGAAACTAACTAGTGGGTGTAAAGCACCTACAGTCCCTGGAAGCACTCGGGGAGGCTCCAGACCGAGCGGTAAAACGCAGGGCTCTTCCAGGCCGACCCCCAACCAACAGCGCCTGAGCGGAGGGCAGTTCCCAGAGCAAGATCTGCAGGGTGCTTACGCACTCACCCTTTCACAAGACCTGCTGTCTGCCTGAGATTTTGAAGAAAACTCTTAAACCTGAGTAGTCTAATGAAACAATGAAAAGCAGATATTAAAAGAAAAGTAGCTGGCCTCGACACTCTAGAGGGGACCCAACGTGAAAGTGACGAAAGATGGCATTCTACACTGGCGACTCTTTTCCAGGTGTGCGACCCTCCTGGGGTTTTTCTCACCGGTTCTAAACTCGACGCCCACCCACGCACTTCAGGGCGGAAGTATAAAACCGGAGGGTCATTCGGGGCCCAGACAGTTACTGTTATCAGTTACAAGAGCTGCGGGGGACCAGTATGTACACATCCACCCTTTTTAATACCTCGAAAGGCTCAAAATCAACTCCCCCCACCCCAATCAGGTAGCTGCCTTCTGCAGACGGCGTCTTCCTCTCTTGCAAATCCACCACTCTCCCTGCATTGGACAGCACGGGGAAAAAGCCACAGGCAGGTGACCGGCCCGCACTCCGCATGGCCCGGGGCGCGGGAGGGACTCTTCCCCCTCTGCCCTCGGTGAACCTGGCGCTGGCTTCACCGGAGGAGGAAGCACCTCCCGGTTGGCGAGGGCGCTGTGCTTCTCCCTCCTTCCTGCAGATGGAGGCGGGCGAGGAAGGCGCCTGTTCCAAGGCCAAGAGCCCCTCTGCTCTCACAGCAGACAGGCAGGGCAGTGAAGCCACAGAACGCCCCGTGCTTCTGGAAAAGGGGAAAGGAGGCGAACACGCAGGTGCTACTGTTTTCAAAACACTGTAAAATTCTAACCCGGCCGCTAGTACGTGATATTTTTTGTACACACAAAACCTGAAGAGAAATGGGTTTCCAGAAACTTTACCCATTGACAAATGAAGTTTAAACTCCACCCTCTCTTCCAGAATCGAGTCTGTGTCCCCACCGGCTAGAAGGCAGTGTGGTAAAATGTCCTACCCTGAATGAATTTATATTCAAGTTGCTTTCCCTCGGTAGCTCCTCGCTGTTGCCTGGAAACAGGAAACCCTTCCCACCTACATGCTTCCTGACTACTCCCCCCGCTCCTCTTAACAGTGCAGTAAATGTACCTGGCCATGCTTCCAGATACTGTTTGTCTTAAAGAAGAGCTGAGCTTTTAAATAGAGCAATGGCAGAAATTTTGCCATTCACTAGCCAAACAAATTAGTACCGAACACTTGAATTACTTAGAACAACAACAAAAGGCACTTTACTTAGAAGCATTTAAAAATGGTGAATGTTAAATATAAATGTTAAAACAGGTGTGTCAAATAAAAACAGAAGTTATCCTGAGTTTTTTAACCTACTATTTTGCCTCAATATTTCTTTGAAATCCTGTGTTCTTGGGGTAAGGGAGGACACCATCTCTTAAACAGCCCCCTATGCTGAAATGATCACAGTCACCTTGGCGCTCCCTAAACTTCAACACCCAGATCACACCAGTTGCTAAGACCTCATGGAGTCTAGTTACCTATTCTTCACTCATTTGGTCTTTCCTTTCCACTCCTTTTGCTATCACTGAACGTTAGCTCTGAATGGATTTTCATTGAAGATTATTGCAGCAACAAGAGCTACTGCATTATCATCAATTACTTAGAGACTACCATATGCCAAGAAGCCATTTACATGTTTTAATCTCACTATTTCTCTCAAAAGTCAGTGAGGCAGGTACTATTATTATCCCACTTTAAAGATGAGGAAACTGAGATTTACAGAGTTTAAGTAACTTGCCCAAAGTCATACACGCTTAAAGTAAGCCTCAAAGTCCTCTCCTGGGAAGACAGAAGTAGAACATCTTTATCTTCCAACGCTGCCTTCTGTTCCTACTAATTTTTGTTGGGAAAAATTGTTTTGATAAATTTTTAAAATTTTAAATGTTCATTCACTGCCTTGCTAGGTGAATCACATTGTGCTTCACACAGCAACAGTACCACACAATGGTCCACCCCCTCCCTTTAGAGAGGAACAGGTGTATTAGAGATCTTTTTTAGTGTTTTAATTAATGGGATTTATGGCAACAAATTTTATGTGCCTTTCAGAGATGCAGTAAAAAAAAATAAATTTGTTCTTGTGATTTAATGTTTATAAACAGCGGTGGGAGAATAAAAAGTCATAAGAAAAGTTTTGCTCAGTCCCTTGTAGCCAAAGACCCAAGACCCTAATAATAAAACAAAATTCACAGGGTAAAAATAACTAACCAGATAGATAGACAGACAGACAGATCGATCGATGGATCAAGCCTCATTATGTTGACTTGTACCTAAAGCAAAACTGAAAACTAGAAACCACCCCAAAGTTAGTGAATTGGTGAGGCCATTAAGTTGAAATTGTAAACAAGTTATTGAGAATTTCTAGTTAACATATTCTTGGGCTTTAAAAAAGTCAGTTATTTATTCAGCAAAATGTAGGCAGCGTTTTGATTCTTAAATGTATTGAAGGGCTTCCCTGGTGGCGCCGTGGTTAAGAATCCGCTTGCCAATGCAGGGAACACAGGTTCAATCCCTGTTCCGGGAAGATCCCACATGCTGCAGAGCAATTAAGCCCGTGTACCACAACTACTCAGCCTGCACTCTAGAGCCCACGCGCCACAACTACTGAAGCCCACACGCCTAGAGCCCGTGCTCCGCAACAAGAGAAGCCACTGCAGTGAGAAGCCCGTGCACCGCAACGAAGAGTGGCCCCCGCTCACGGCAACTAGAGAAAGCCAACATACAGCAATGAAGATCCAATTCAGCCAAAAATAAATAAATAAATAAAATTAATTTATTAAAAAAAATTGTATTGAAGAAATCACTTATGCATATGCCAACAAAATCATAAAACAGCCATTTAATTCTAAGCAAACACCATAGGCAGGATTGGGTTCCAGTTGTAGCATTATGACTTACAAGCCACCTCAACTTCAGCACATCCCTCAGATGGCCTGAACCTCAGTTTCCCCACATCTACAAAGATAACAATGGCAACCCTGACTTCACTCTAGGTTGTTCTGAAAATCAAATGAGAATATGGATGGGATCTAAAAATATAAAGTTAGTTTTTCTGAACTATATATTCCTTGGTTCTCATCACATTTTAAATTGTCAAACATACAACAGAAAGATTTGAAGTCAGCACTTCTCTAGTTTCTGACACACATGCTTCATTTATCTACATTTAGAAAACCTGCTTTACCATTTTTATTAACTTTCGAGATAGTACGCTATTCAAGAACTACATGCCTAGTAAAATTATTTAAATTACACATAATTACCCAGGGAAATTAGTACAATGACCAGTACTGCGTCTGCAGTTATTCAAGATATGATTGTTACTTATGAAATTTTCAGCTATGGAAATTGTATTCATCTAGAGCCAAAACCGAAAAGCTAAGAGAAATGGACAGATGATACAGCATTTCAATAAAAATTAGTATTATAACTAACATAATCCCATATGGTATTTGTTCAGACTACAGATATCTATCCCCATCAGGTGGTCAGTATAGGCAACACTGGTGGCAATTCTGCCAAAAACTGAAATATTTGTGAGCTGATAGGTTTGGGGTTTTTCTTTTCCTAAATGAAAACCTAGGCCACTCACTGCAAAATATAGTCCAAAAACATCTTATTCACCAGGACAGTGATAAAATCAAGCAAGCCTTGGATAATCAAACTGTCCCTGAATACTGGCAACAAAATGAGACAATACCAAATAAACCTGAACTGTTATCATTAAATGTTTTTAAAATTTACTATGGTGCATAATTTGATACACAACTAAACAGTGTATGTGTTCATCAAGTGGTGAGGTGGGGAAAGGAAAAGGGGAATACAACTGAGGGTGTTACTATTTTTAATTCAAGTTGTTTACTTACACAACTAACGAGGAAAGAAAATTCTTTACAAGAAACTTTATCAAGTTCACTGAGACAAAAATGTTTTTAGGCCTAGATTATCCAGGTAATGATCCTGGTTCTTCCACTAGAGTTTATAAGGATACAATGGTGAATGTCTAACTGCCAGCCTTTTCATGGCTTTATGTAATTCTTTGGTTCCAATATACCTTTCATTTATCCTTCTCTGTTTTTAAGTGTGAGACCATTCTAATAACCAGTGGTCAGATACCTGGGGTGTTAACCCTATGTGGATATCTGGACCGCAGCGACTATTATAGCACCTCTCTAACCCACGAAGTCCACTCGAGCTGGTTTACACTGCCCTCTACAGCCTTGAGTCATTCCTTCTGAAAAATAAATCTGTCTTTTTGTAATGTGGAAGGACAACACAGAACAAGGGGTCAAGAGATATTCTTAAGCATTCAGTTTTCATCTCTAAATCACATTAATAACGGTGACTTGAAAGCTGAATTTTAAAATATTTGTCACATATGTTTTTACCCATTTTTATTCATCACGCTCCCAATGAGGAATTTTCCTTATTTCATTTCAACAAACAATTACTGAGGGCTTATTATTATGCATGACACTGTGCTAAGTGTTAGAAGTACCAAAATATCTGTGATGTGATCCTTTATTCTTCATAATTTCCAAAGAGCAGCCTAAGATTTAATAGATAATAATTAAAGATATGTATGTATTTGAAATGACATTTCTTGAAAGATCAATCTAAAGCTGCTATATTGCAAAGAAGAGTAAAACAACCTATACCCAATTATAACTTACTATAATGTTATCTTGGAGTAAAAGAATGGTGGGTTTGAATCTAGAGTCCTCTATTAGCTGTGTGATCATGGATAGTTACTTCACTTTCTGGATCTCAATTTTCTCATTTACAAAATGGGGATGTTTGTAATTCTTACCTCCAGTTTTTGGAAAGAATAAGTGATATATCCTTGAACCCATATTGCCTTATCATAATGACTGTTCAATAAATGATAGCTCCTAAATTATTTTTATTACCCACATGTATTTTCCAAACCAAAAATGGAGACACATAAGCTGAAAAAATGTTAGTGTATTTATGAAGACAATGAGAGAGGAGATTTTAAATTAGTACTGTCCCAAAAAACCAAAACTGTGCATTTCCTCTTAAATCTACTGAAAATAGTCAATAAAACTGTACCTATGGGCTTCCCTGGTGGCGCAGTGGTTGAGAGTCCGCCTGCCGATGCAGGGGACACGGGTTCATGTCCTGGTCCAGGAAGATCCCACATGCTGCGGAGCGGCTGGGCCCATGAGCCATGGCCGCTCAGCCTGCAGGTCCGGAGCCTGTGCTCCGCAACAGGAGAGGCCACAATAGTGAGAGGCCCGCGTACCGCAAAAAAAAACCCAAAACTGTACCTATGTTTAATCTATAGTTTCATTTTGAAAGCCTACATAACATTTTCACAAATATATTTATTATTTGTATCTCAAGAAATTCTCAGCTTATACAAGGATACCAGATGATCTGACTAAGAAATCTTCAAGGAGAATACTTCTTAATCTCCATAAGACATATTTGATTCTTTTTGCTGTTATTTAGATTTAATCTACATATATTATTAAAGGAACAAAATTGTGAAACATTGAAAAACAGTTGCAATAATGTAGGTTGATTATTGTAAATATGATCTTATTCCTATAATAAGGGTGTAAGACTGAACAGAATCATTTCATTGTTTCTACTTGGTTAATCTTTTAATAACTAAATTGGGATAACATTAAAAATTAGTATATGAGTTGCATATTTGCTCAAAATTTTTAAATAAGCCAAAAATACATGAATTGGTATACTGGTAGTAAATTAAAGGCACTGACTTCTTTTGAATTCACAATTAACAAATAGTGTGACATTTAATAACATCAATTAATGAATTTTTGTTGTTTTATATTCTGTAAAACGGGCCTCTTACTATAACAGAAGTAAATCAATATAGTATTTCCCAAAAAAGACTAGCTTTCACAGTTATACTTCAATAAATATAATCGTTATTTCAATGGTTGATAATTTGAATGTTACTTTAAAAAAATCAGCCTGTTCACATATTTGTATAATAAACACTGAAATGATTATTCCATATTGATAGTAATTTTAACCTTTTTTTAAGAAGAATTTGTAAACATACTAACAATCAGAAGACTACAAAGAAAGGAGGTAACATGTTGAGAGTTTACTGTAATTATAAAGCATTTAAAGACTAACATACAATTACTTTTAACACATGAAGATCTCCAGTCCACTTCAAGCATTTTTGGCTTCTCTGAAGAGTAACCATCTCAGTAAACTAGCCCTTTGATGGGTACCAACTGCCTCAAGATAATGTATTAAATGAGTTTTTAATTATTTGCTCTTATTTAAAAAAAAATAAATGACTGTCACAAATCCGTTCACTAGGAATTGCTGAGAAGTAACAAAAGGACCAGCTGAATACTGCAATTCCAGAAGGTTCAGGCAACACAGAATTTCAGAAGTAGTCACCAGCACACAGTGGTTCTGTTCAGAAATAACTGTACCATCCAAGTGTACTTTCTGGGTAATATTTTCAGTCTCTTAGTCTAGCATGATATAATGTCCCGTAACCTTTATTTACCCTTTCACATTATGTTGCTAAATGACTTCTTCACAAAATAAGTACATTATCCTTTCAGAAAGAGCAAATGCCCTGCACAATAAATGGCAAACAGGAGAGAAACTGCACCAGTGGTGTGTAGCTCAACTAACATATCCCAAGAAGTGGATTAAATGATGCACGCACACACACAGGGACCAAACACTGAGCAGGGGGGAAAAGAAGAACAAAGAAATTACTCTAAATAAGAAACACAGTCAAAGGTAGGCCAAACATACCTCTCTTAAAAATACTGTTTACTTAGTAAGTTTGAGAAGCCAGTAGAACCAGTGATCAAAGATTTGCTTAAGGCAATGAATTTCAACAACTAGAACAACATGATCAGCTGCTTTCAGGGGAATAAGATACAAGAAACTATCATATTTAGGATATTTTCTTAGGTTGTTGAAAAGGAATTGCTAACTTAAATGAGGTAACAGTTGTGAGTAAAATAACCTAGTACAGTTTCTGACATGTAGTATCTAGTAAGTTAGCTAATAGTATTACAATTACAGAATTTCATCCCCACACCAAGATAGCACAGTGATATTTTATCACAATTTTGCCAGAAAATTGAAGCTTAAATAGAGGCATCAAGTAACCAGCCATAACACAGTTAACTGGTGGTCAAACAAGATGTGAACACAGGTCTGTATGATTGTTGAAAGCTATATGGTTGTATCAGACATATACTTCACAGGTGTTTCAAAATCATCTGTATATATATAAAAAGAAACTTGAATCCTGGAAATGAAAATCTGGACCTCTTGGAAAAGACTGAATATGAATAGTAGGATACCACTAAAAGAATACCACTGAAGAAGGAGTTAGTGGGCCAAAGATTTCTTCAGAATGCAAAAGAAAAGGATAAAGAAATAAAAGGTAAAAAAAAGAAAAGTTTTCAGACACAGAGACCCAGAGGACAGATCTATTTTTCATTATCTATTATCAATTCCAAGAGGTGAGAATAGACAGTGAGGGAGAGGCAATATCTGAAAATAGAGTATTTGAGAATTTGACATAATTGAAGAACATAATTCCAAAGGAATAAAACTTCACATTGAAAGAAGTCACCCACTGAGTACCAACTGGGATAAATTAAAAACAAAAACACACACAACAAAGAGAAATTCTGAGTAACAAGGATAAAGCAAAAATCTTTTAAATTATCATAAAAAAGAAAAAAGACTTATCCACAAAAGAGATACCAAACTTCCACTTTTAATAATAATTCAGGGGGAAACTTGTCTTTATCAACCTAAAAGGCTGAAAACAGAGAACGGGGGAAAATAAGAGCATGCTGAAGTTCTTCTCTTATTCAGAGAAAAGCTAGATACCTACAATTTCAGACATTATAAGAAAAACATGTTTAAATACACATGTTAAAAATATATTGTGGGGCTTCCCTGGTTGCTCAGTGGTTAAGAATGCAAGGGACACGGGTTCGAGCCCTGGTCCGGGAAGATCCCACATGCTGCAGAGCAACTAAGCCCATGCACCACAACTACTGAGCCTGCACTCTACAGCCCCCAAGCCACAACTGCTGAGCCTGTGCTCTACAGCCCGCGAGCCACAACTACTGAGCCTGCGAGCCACAACTACTGAGGCTGCATGCGCCTAGAGCCTGTGCTCCACAACAAGAAAAGCCAAAGCAATGAGAAGCCCACGCACCGCAACAAAGAGTAGCCCCATCTCGCCACAACTAGAGAAAGCCCGTGTGCAGCAACGAAGACCCAACGCAGCCAAAAATAAATAATTTATTTAAAAAAAAAAATATATATATATATATAGTGAAGGTGGGGGAATTGGAGGAAGGGGGTCAAAAGATACAAACTTCCAGTTATAATATAAATAAGTACTGGGGATGTAATGTACAGCATGATAACTAGTTAACACTGTTGTATGGTATATTTGAAAGATGCTAAGACAGTAAATCCTAAAAGTTAAAGAACGTTTTTTTTCTTTTTTGTGGGGGGGGATCTATATGAGATGATGGATATTAAGTCAACTAAACTTACTGTAGTAAACATTTCATAATATATGTAAGTCAAATCATTAATTCTCTATACCTTAAATTTGCACAGAGATGTATGTCAACTACATCTAAATAAAACTGAAAGAAAACAAATAAACAAACAAGCAAACAAACAAAAGTGATAACGAAGTAGGAAAGAAAGGTATGCTATTCAAACCAGTAGAGCAAATAAAGAATAAAACAAAGAAATGTGATCATTCCAATGATAGTATGGAAAATGGAAACAAAGAGAGGGTAATATAAAAAAATTAGCAGGTGTAAGTCACAGTAAATATTAACACACTGTCAGAGACATGCTCAGACTAAATTAAAAAATAAAAATCTATGTCCACGTCCATAAAAGACATCTTAAAACAAAATGACACATAAAGTTTTAAAATTCAGGGATATGAAACTATACAGCAGGCAAATGGAAAGAGAAAGTACATATAGCAGCAGTGACACCAGACAAAAAAGAAATCAAGGAGAAAAATCATTAAAAGGGAAAAAGAAATATTTACATTGCCAAAAAGAATAATCTTCCAAGAGTGAATAAGAGTCACTGATTCTTATACATTTAACAACACAGTTTTTGAAATACAAAAAGAAAACATTTCAAATAGCAGAAATTAACAAATCACAATCAAATCACACTGACAGACTTTAAAATACCCCTCTCAGAAAATAACAAAGTAAAAGAAAAATAATGTTATGAAGGATAGGAATAACATATTCAAATTATCCTAATGGATATAATATTAACCTAACAGACATTTCATATGTAACACTCTGGACTCCACATGAAAAGAAATCACATTCTTTTTGAAGACATGAAACACTCAGAGACTGATCATATAGTGGACAGCAAAGGCTAAATTAACAATTCCTGGGGCTTTCCTGGTGGTGCAGTGGTTAAGAATCTACCTGCCAATGCAGGGGACACAGGTTCAAGCCCTGGTCTGGGAAGATCCCACATGCCGCAATGCAACTAAGCCCATGTGCCACAACTACTGAGCCTGCACTCCAGAGCCCGGGAGCCACATCTACTGAGCCCGTGCGCCTAGAGGCCGTGCCCTGCAACAAGAGGCACCTGTGCACCACGATGAAGAGTAGCCCCTGCTCACCGCAACTAGAGAAAAGCCCATGTGCAGCAACAAAGACCCAATGCAGCCAAAACTAAAATAAATAAATAATTTTTTTAAAAAAAAACATTCACTTAAAAAAAAATTCCTAAATATTGTTATCCTGCAGGCCACATTCATTAACCTAAATACAATAAGGTATGAAATCAATTAACAAACAAAATAGATAAATTAGGAGTTTGAGATTAACATATCACACTACTATATATAAAATAAACAAGGACCTAATGTATACCACAGGGAACTATATTCAATATCTTGTAATAACCTATAATGGAAAAGAATCAGAAAAACAATATGTGTGTATATGCGTGTGTGTATAACTGAATCACTTTGCTACACACCTGAAACTAATACACTGTAAATTAACTATAGTTCAATTTAAAAAAGGTTAAAAAAAAGAATATGCAAAAGAAATCAATAATAAAATGACAGCCAAAAAAATTTAACTGGGAACTTTATTTCTAAAAGTAGCGTATTGGGGCTTCCCTGGTGGTGCAGTGGTTGAGAGTCCACCCGGCGATGCAGGGGACATGGGTTCGTGCCCCGGTCCGGGAAGATCCCACATGCCGCGGAGCGGCTGGGCCCATGAGCCATGGCCGCTGAGCCTGCGGGTCCGGAGCCTGTGCTCCGCAACGGGAGAGGCCACAACAGTGAGAGGCCCGCGTACCGCAAAAAAAAAAAAAAAAAAAAAAAGTAGTGTATTGGTTAAAGAGCAAATCAAAGTGCAATTTTTTTATATTTCAAACTGACAATGACCACACTACGTAAGAAAAACTGTGAGATGTCACCAACATGGTACTCATTGAAAATAGTGAGACAAATGACATTTTAGAGAACAATTAAAGTTTGAAAATAAATGAATTATTTCAAAACAAGCACTAGAAAACAAGAACAAAAAAGACAGAATTAATAATAAAAGTTAATAAATGAGAAATACTAGAGACAGAGAAAAATTAAGCATTATAAGAAAACACTAAGAACAACTTCATACCAAAAACTTTAAAGTCTATATGAAATGGATGGCTTCCTAACAAACTATAACTTATCAAAACTTACCAAAGAACAAGCAGAAAAACCAACACCACACTAACCGAGGTAAAAAAATTAAAGCAACTGGCCAAAGGTCTACATCCTCAAAAAAGGCACTAGCCTGAGGGAGTTTTATAGGAGCTCTAATACACAAGCATTCAAAATAAACAACTTTCACCTGAAACAAACCCTTCCATAAGTGAGGCTCACTTAACCCCATTCAAGAACCAGGTAAGAATAGCAAAGAAAAGAAAAATTATTGTTCCGTCACACTTCAAAGTAGATGTAAAATTCTTAAGTAAAATTTAAAAATGGAATAAAACAGGGTATGCGAAGAATAACATCAAATAGAGTTTAGCCCAGAAATGTAAGGATGATTGCCATCAGAAAATGTATCAATGCAATTCACTATATTAAGAGGTAAAAGAAAAAAATGACATGATCAGGTCAACAAACTATTTTACTACACATTCATGATAAAATGTCTTAGCTAAGAATAGGAGAGAATTTCCTTAATCTGATAAAAAAAGATCTAAGAGAAGGACATAAAGACACTATTCATAGTAGTCAAATATTAGATGCATTAAAATATGTAAATATAGAGACTTCCCTGGTGGTCCAGTGGTTAAGATTTCACACTTCTAATAGAGTAGGGGGCACGAGTTTGAGCTCTGGTCTGGGAACTAAGATTCCACATGCCATGTGGCGTGGCCAATAAATAAATAAATAAATAAAATATCTAGATATATATACAAGAAAGGATGTACACTATTCACCAGGAGTAATCAGCATTGTACCAGAGGTACTAGTCAATGCATTAACCAAAAGCAAAAATAAAAAGAAAGAAAAACGGAAAAAGGAAAACACTGGACAAGGCAACACAACTATCATTCATTAGTGACTTAATGATTTGACTTTATGTAAGAAAATCTCCAAGAGAATAAACTAACAAACTAATAAAACCAGTAAGAGAGGTATTTTAAAACTATATAATTCAATCTATCATTTCCACAGAAATAGAAAAATACATCAATAGAACACAGTATTTAAGTTCCAAAATATTTGTACATGATTAAAGCATTTCAAATTAGTTAGAAAAAGCACACACTATTCTACAGATGGAGCTAGGACAACCAGTTGTGTGTGTGTGTGTGTTTGGGGGTGGGGGGTGACGGGAGAAGAGGGGTAAAAAGATTGATCTCCACCTCACAATATTAACAATAAATTTCAGACAGACTTTTTAAAAGGCTTAAACATGAGAATCAAACACATACATGTATAAAAGAATATATAAGGGAGTATATCAATGACACTGGGGTAGGAAAGACCTTCTTAAAGTACAAAAAGAAAAGCAAGAAGGAAAAGATTGACAAAGTTGACTACATAAAAACTGTCAGTGTCCCCTGGGAAATGGCATTATAAATAAAGTTAAAAGAAAACACACCTAACTGATAAAGTAGCTAGCCTGGGGAACTGGTGGGGCTGACAGCAAACATTAAGACTAGGAATGAAAGTCAAAAGGAAATTTCTTCTTATCTTTTATTCATTCAGCATTCATTCACAAACATTTATTGAGTGTTCAATATGTGCCAGACCCTGTTATAAGCACTAGGTATATGGAGCAAGCAAAACAAAGGGCCCTGTTCTCATGAAGCTTCCTTTCGAGAGAGAGAAGCAAGGCTCTAAACATGTAAGCCAGCAAGCAACTAAAACACTTTTTATTTTAAATTAAAATAACTTCAGAAATTAGTAAATAGTAGGAAAAATAAAACAGGATTATAGTTATTCTCAAATGTATCGGGTTTTGGCAAAGAAAATGTATTCATGCATTACCTCTGAAATGGAAACATTAACCTTTGAAACTTTATAAAATTTTATTTTCTCTATAATAGTTTATATTTAAGGAATTTAAGGAATTTATGCACATAAAGATATTTAACCTTCTGAAATACCTGGATAGAAATTCTTAAAAGGCCAAATCCAGCAATGACTGACCAGAAAATGGGGGTTTAATGAAAGAATTACAGGCTTTGTGGAGAGATACTTATATATCCATTGTGGCACCAAGTTGAGGATAGCACCTTGTGTCTGGTCCTGAGAGATGGAGCTGAAAGCCACACTGAGCTTCACAGATGTGGTGAGCAAGTTCCATGGGTCTTGAGAAGGATGCAGGGAAGGGCCCTTTAGGTCACAAACACTAAGGCTCTAACTGGGCAAAGGAGACGGACCAAAGATGTCCAGACACTCCATCACGCCATCAACAACCTGCCACTCTCTCTCTCTCTCTCTCTCTCTCTCTCTCTCACTCACACACACACACACACACACACACACTCTTGCTATACATCAAGGAGGAGAAGCTGTAGAGCCCAAAGCTGTGGGGCTGACAAAACTTCTAAACCAAAAACCTTACATGGACAGTAAAATAACAGGCTTTCAGGTCAAAAACAGATGTCAGTCTGTCTACTTCCTAAATATCTGCACAATAGCACATATAAAAATCCACCATGCCCCCCCCTATTTTGGAGGGAAAAAAAAGACCTCAGGCTGCTATAATCTTATGGTTCATTTGTTAAGGAAAAACCCTCAAATACTGGTACTTTATAAGTTACATTCCACTTCATTAAAATATTTTATAGAAGGCTGAAGCATGTTAACTCATTTCTTTGCAGGTTACCTATAGTCATTTCAGCAGAAATAGAAATGTGCATAGTACTCTTCTCGCTTTGAAGCTTTTCTCTATTTTCATTCTAAAATTTAAAATGTAAAAACACAGATTTACAAGTCTAATTAAACAAGAAGCAGTTTCCAAAATATAAAAAGCTCCTTCACTTTTTAATTTTTCATTAATATTTCTTAAAAATATACTCACAAATATATTTAACATATTATAAAATTTATTTAAAATTCTATTACATTCAGTCAATCTGTCAATAGTAAATGAATTCCGGGAGTTCCCTGGTGGTCCAGTGGTTAGGACTCGGCACTTTTCACTGCCGAGGATATTAAATTTCCCAGGTTCAATCCCTGGTGAGGGAACTAAGATTCCACAAGCTGAGTGGTGCATCCAAATAAATAAATTAATTAAAATAAATGAATTACATAAAATGTGATATTCAAACATTATTTTTAATTAATTACTTACCCAAGACAACTACCAACATACTAAAAAATTGCCCATTAAATAAACCCTGCGTTTGTCTAAAGCAATGACAGACTCTAAAGAACTATTATTCTTTTTAGACACTCAGGTCCACATCTGCCTTCTATAAAACACATGTTCAAAGCATGAACGTTTGAGTAAAGCGAAACTTTCCTTAGAACAAGTGTGTTTATTTGAACACACAATTTCAGAACCAAATCAACAAGTGTTTTATGGGTTCACACTCATAAGGGATCACATGTGTGTTTATTTGAATGTAATCTCATTGAAATAAACACAGCTGCGTTTATTTCAACGTGTGAGAATCGAGATCTACACATGTTTGTGCAAGGACAAATCATGAAACCATGGCTTAGTGCATGGAAATGTGACTAGGAAATAGCACACAGCACAATCACTTTCTTCAAACATGTCACTGAAAATTAAAGCTACAGCAAAAAGATATTTCAGAAAAGCTACAATTCAATGCATCCCATAATGAACTCAAGATATCAATTTACACTGTGAAGTATTAAAGTGTCTCTTTTATGTTTCATTTGAAAAGAATAAAGAAAAATGCAAAGATGATAAATAATAAATACGCAAGAACCTACCCACTGAAATTTACCATTCTGTAGTATAACTTCAGCCCTTTTTAAAAAAATAAACAAAAAGATGTAAATAAAATTGACATCCTCCATTTTTCTCTTCCTGGTCCCATTCAGCTTCATCCCTTCCTCCTCAGAAGTGAATACTGTCATGAATTTGAGCTAAACAATGTATATATCATTGTTTTGCTTTTTTCTAAAACATATACAGAAGATATAAAGTAAAAATTCTCCTATGTTTTGTTTTCTATCAACTTTGTTTTTGAGATTGATCCAACAATGCTATTTCCAGTTTTCTCTATTACAAAACAATTCTGCCATAAATATCCTTGTACACATCCTTGTGCAGATGTTTGAGACTTTCTCTAGGGTATAACTAGATGCAGAATTGCTATATTTCTCAAGTTCTGCTAGATACTGACCAACTGTTCCCCTAAGTGGTTGTATCAAAGTGTACACTGATTTGGAATGGATTCTATATAATCAGGACAATCTTTCCCAAGCATAGTGTTCAAGAAATTGGTTTCTTAAATGGCAAAATTCCATTTATTCCATACCTTACAACACCTAAGATACAAATGTGCAGACTTTCACATTTTTGCTTGATCTGCTTAGGTTAGCACAGTAGTTCTCCACCAGAGGTGACTGTGCCCCTAGGAGACATTTTGATGGTCCTGACTAGGGGAATGGTACTACTAGCATCTAGTGGCTGGAGATCAGGGATGTCTCACTCTCCCCAGCTTTACCTTTTGAAAAATACAATGTCCAACTGGCTTGTTCTGATATAAACTCAAATTCACTCCTTGGCCAAGTAAAAATGCCAGAAACTTTTGGCCTACGAAATCTTTCTTTAGTTAATAATAAGCAGTGACCTTAAGTGGAAGTGCTTTCTGACATCACAAACAGTTGAACTCAGAATAAGGAGAACAAGCTACAGCACATAAAGCCATTCTATAGCCCCATTAATCAGACTTTTTACAACACTTCTTTCTGAAGTAACTGACTACACATATCTAAACTGAAACAACTGGAAATACAACTAAATCTGAGTCTCATGGTTTATGAGAATGAAATCTTACTCTCACTTCCTAGTCGACTTTACTTAGTATCTTGGCTGACATTCTTGCCTTTTCTTTTATTTACATATCTATGCCATAGCAAGAGCAAGAAAGAAAGATTTTTAAGCTAAACTATTTAATTACCTCTTTTGGAAAAAAAGAAGACAGGTGATAAAAGGTCAAAATACTACCTAGGAAGAGCTGAAAAGACATGTTTGCTTTTGCCTCTCTGAGAGGGGTTTTTTTTTTCCTCTTTTTTCCCTACCCTACCCTAAGTTAGAAAGTAATAAAGGGTTTAACTTTCTCTCAATTTAATATGCAAAATGTAACTTCATTATTCATTTGGAGGCCATGTGAGTCAATGGATTAAAAAAAAAATGAACAAGAAGTTGAGACAAAGAATTTTAATCCTAACTGACACTGACCCTCTCTTATTATTGTCATCCTTGGCAATTTTATTATCAGACCTTGTGGCTCTCAATAATGGCCTCTACAATGAAGTCTTCTCAATCTACACAACCATCCCTGAGTTTTAGTTCAGCATTTCCAACTACTTGCTTGACATCTCCACAATCGTTGCCCCTTACCACATTCCATGCTCCTGAACCTGAACTGCAATTTCTCTGCTCACTCTCAAACACCCTCCATCACAGAAGCTCCATCCATTTTTGAAAAACCCCAGCATCCTCTTGGCCAGCTTCTTCTCCTTTATTCCCCTAACTCCTGTACTGCTTCCTCTATAGCAACTTTTCTATCCAGTTCTTCTTTTCCACACCCACAGCCAAGAGCAGGTCCTGGTTTACCATGTACATTCACCGCCTCCAGACTTGTCTCGCTTCTGCTTATTCCCAGTTTCTCCTCCTGAAATTCACCCTACACATATGTGGTCATATTAATCTTTCTTCTTCTTTTTTTTGTTTGTTCTTTTTTTAAAGTATTTTAAATATTTGCAGTTTTTATTTATTTATTTGGCTGCGCCAGGTCTTCGTTGCTGCATGCAGGATCTTTAGTTGCGGCATGTGGGATCTTTTAGTTGGAGCAAACACTTAGTTGCGGCACGTGGAATCTAATTCCCTGACCAGGGCTCGAACCCCGGCCCCCTGCATTGCGAGTGTGGAGCCTTAGTCACTAGACCACCCGGGAAGTCCCTTGTATGTTCTTTTTTTATTGAGGCATGATTGACACACAATCAACTGAATATATTTGAAGTGTACAATTTGATAAGTTTGATAATCCTATGAAACAGTCACATTCAAGACAATGAACAGATCCGTCATCCCCCCAATTTTTTCTTGTGCCTCTGAAATCCCTCCCTCTACTCCTCTCCACTGTAAAGCAACCACTTATCTGCTTCTTATGACTACAGATTAGTTTGTATTTTTTAGAATTTCATGTAAATGGAATCATACAGTATGTACTCTTTTTTGTCTGGGCTTTTCAATCAGCATAATTATTTTGAGATTCACCAATGTTGATGGGTGGATCAATAGTTCTTTCCTTTTTATTGCTGAATAATAGTTCATTGTATGCATAGACCATCATTTATCCATTCATTTGCTGATGGATATTTTGGATATTACAAATAAATCTACAATGAACATTCATGTATGCATCTCTGTATGGACATACACTTTCTCTGACTTGGATAAATACTGTAAGAGGAAAATGACTAGATCAGTGGTAAGTGTAGGTTTAACTTTTTAAGAAACTGCCAAACTATCTTCAAAGTGGTTCTACCATTTTACTTTCTCACCTGTAGTCTATGAGAGTTCTAGTTTCTCTACACTGGATATGATCAGTCTTTTTAATTTTAGCCACTTTAATAGGTGTGTAATGGTATCTCGTTGTGGTTCTAATGTGCATTTCCCTAATGACTAACAATGTTGAATATTTTCCATGTGCTTTGTAGCCATCACCTATCTTCTTTGATGAAATGTCTATTCAATCTTTCACCCATTTTTATTAGGTTGTTGATCTTTCTATAATATCGTTCTGACTATGTTCTTCCCGGATTAAAAATCTTCGATGCCAATTGCCTGGCATCGAAGGATATCTAAGACCTGGCCTCAAACCAATACGAAACGACTTTTCTCCCAGAACTCTTTAATAAGCCAAATTGCAGCCCAGCAGAATAACTGGTTTCTAGACACCAACCCACATTTGCATGCCACTATGCCTTTTCTCAGGCTATTCCTTCTACCTAGAAAGCCTCTCACAGAAATTTGTACATACATGTCCAGATCTCTCCTATGTCAAGGCAAAATCAAATAACACCCCTTTCATGAGGGCTTCTGTTTTCCTCAGTCAAAAGCAACTCCCTCCTCTAAACTGTCTCTTGTTCATTTATGTCCATGTTGTTATTTCTATCTGGCCCTTTACAGAGAAAGGTTTTTTTTTTTTTTGGTTTTTTTTTTTTTTTTTTGCGGTACACGGGCCTCTCACTGCTGTGGCCTCTCCCGTTGCGGAGCACAGGCTGCGGACTCACAGGCTCAGCGGCCATGGCTCACGGGCCCAGCCGCTCAGTGGCATGTGGGATCTTCCCAGACCGGGGCACGAACCCGTGTCCCCTGCATCGGCAGGCGTACTCTCAACCACTGCGCCACCAGAGAAGCCCCCATGTTGTTATTTCTATATTGTTCTGACCACACGAGACACTACAGCTAATGGTTAGGAAGATGGACTCTAGATCCAGACTGCCTGAGTTCAAATCCCATTACTAGCTGTGGGACTCTGAGCTAGTTACTTAACTCCCCTGTACCTTAGTGTAATGGACACCGGGATGCCCCACCTAGACCCCCCTTCAGGCCAGCAAACCCACTGCCCAGCTGCTGGAAGTGTGGAATGCTAAGGGCTCAGAGCTGCACAAGACCTACCTTTTCCAGAGATTCTGGGAGATTATACCCCTCCCCTCACTGTCTGTCCCCCAAGGCAGTCCCCCACAGCGAATGTCTGACTGGCCCTCTATGTTGCCATTCCCGCTCCAAAACTCCTCAAAGGATCCCACTGAGGCTACATTTTTAGCAAAACCCAAATCTTTACCTGTTTTTTTCTCTATCTAAGCGGCTCTCAAATTTTAGTGTCAATCAGAACCACCTGAAAGACTAGTTGAACTGCAGGATGCTGCCCGACTCCCCTGAGTTCCTGAGTCAGGGTTCCTGAGTGAGACCTGAGAATATGCATTTTCAGGTATCAATGAGACCACTGCCCTCCCCATCCTGCTTCGCTCCCCTGCTCAGGTTCCTGCTGAGCCCTCCCTCAATAAATCACCTTCGCAAGACTTTGCGTCTCAGGCTCTGCTTCTAAGAAACTTGACCTAAGACACACAACTTAATGTATAAAACATGTACATTATTAATTAGACTAAATGATAATTGTGGAGATAAAATCAGGAAATATATGTGCTATGCTCAGAACAGTACATAGCACATAAAAAACTTTTAATAAGAATTAGTTACCATGATCAGCTCCCCTAATATTACTAAACATTACTTGAGCATAGGGTCTATCCCTTATCCAACTTTATATCTCTTATATTACCTACGACCAATACCTACAATTGAAATCAATCTAGTGGGCTTAATGTATTGTTCGTTGCAGTAGCTAAAATAATTACACCTTGGTCTCTACTGAAAGAGAGATATAATATCTGCTCTCTGAAAGAATTCTGGAGGAAAACAAAGTACAAGCACTCAGTTATAGTTGCAGGCAATGTTCAAGAAAGAATTCAAGAAATGAGAATAAAAAGCTGGGAGTGGATCATCAGTGGGATTCCTACAAGGTGACTACTGCAAAGGAAAGAGTGTCAAATGTTATCTGGAAAGAATGTTAAAGGAACTAAATGGCAGATCACATATACACGTGAATAAGGCCCTATTATAAAATAGATTATCAGAAAAAACAATGAAAGTGTTTATTGTTTAATTTCCTGATCATAGATCTATTGCTTGACTTGGTAAACCATTTGCAATTAGAGCAGTCAGAATTTTTTGGTGTTTAGGTAAACAATGGACATCAACCAACTTCTCTAGCTAGACTTTAAAGAAAATCCATTAAGATGCCTAGCCATTTTGCAGAGTTATCTTGATGAGGCCCACACTTCTCAAAACAGAATAATCATGCCATGTCCACTGCCATCACCCCAAGAGAATACAGAGTGGTATAACAAGTAGAAGACACAAAATTAAAAAGGCAGATAGTCTTAGGGAATGAATTTTCTTTTTCTTTTTTTTTTGGGGGGGGGTCATGAATTTTCTTGATGGAAAATAACTTCAAACACTACTTCTATGTTAAAACATGTAGGTATATTCTTGATACGTGTGTAAATTACACCACTGTATGCTTGTGTCAATACTCACCAAACTCTATACTTAAGATCTATACATTATACTGTATGTCATTTTTACCTCAATTTTAAAAAAAAAGAGGCATATATTATGGAATAGAATATAATATTCAAATAGATTTTTAAGATCAAGCATTCTGGAAACTTCAACAAAACTGAGCTTTCTGGAAGCACAATTTGGCCTATGACCCATGACTTGACAAGAAAATGATTTTACCTTCTTCTGCTATTCAGGTACTTCAGTAGAAAATTTGAGAAGCAGAACACCAAGAAACCAATTATTGGTTTTTCATTGGTTATTTTATATAATTTGAGCCTTTTCTGGAAATTTAAATGGGTGACCTGGTAGGATTACCACCTAAGACTGGTCTGTGCCTTAAAACACATTTCCTAAAACAACCTCTTCAAAAGAAATACCAGAAAAATCACCGCAACCACAGTAGCCCCAGTGGGGCAGCCCCACTGCTTCTGTTCATTAAAGGAATAACTACAGAAAGTTACCAGATACCTGTAAAGCTGTTTAACACAGAGAATTTACATGTAATACTCCCCTACAGAGAAAAGGGCTCTGAAAGTTTGCTCAGCAAAATGATTTGGCTCAAGGCCAGCATCAAAAACAGCATCTAATCCAAAAAAAAAAATATATATATATATATATATACACACACACACACGACACTCTTAAAAATCATGAATCTAACGTGAGCTCTTTTGTATGTAATAATAAGTATATAAACCTGTTCAATAAACATCTGTTAATTCACGGAGTTGAACAGGCAGTGGATTCTATTAACCAATAATTTTCTAAAATGGAAAGCAAAGTCCTACATCTTGGAAGAACTTGGCAGGATAGCAACAAAGAGTGATATAATATCAGAGCACTGAACAACAGAGCTGAGCAGGCCGGGCCACCTGAGCCCATACTCGATTTGACAGTAGAGACAAGGGCTTGCTGTGGAAGGATATGGCTTCCACCCCTGACATCAACCACACGAGATTATGGATAAACTCCAAAACCTCCCAATTGCTATAATGAGGGGTGGGGAGGAGGGGTGAGGGGAGGGTGATATTCGTCCAGAAATTTTTAGGACTCTAACGCATTACCACTCATTCAAATTCACAAGAATGTGGGTGAATAATCCTTGGCTGGCTTCATCCATGATTCCACAGGTTTAAACTAGAGATTCTTCAGCATTCAAAAAGAGAGCCTCCTTCAATGATAGCACTCCATCCCAGCAGTGTTTCAGATGCCCTTCCATTGGGGCCTCCTTAACTCACATCTTTCTAACCTAGAAGTGCAAAATGTATTTGTGGAAGATGAGCACTGTGTTCTTAAACATGAGTGGGATGGTATTTCTGGTTCTGTTTCTGCTTTTTGATGAATACTTTTTTTTGGTTGGACTTCCATGATCATAGTGGTGATGTGATCTTAGTCAATGTCTTCTTGGAAAAGTTAACAAGCACTCAAGTTTTTTCCAGGGTCTTTTTTTTTTTTTTTTTGCGGTACGCAACCCTCTCACTGTTGTGGACACGCAGGCTCAGCGGCCATGTCTCACGGGCCCAGCCGCTTCGCGGCACGTGGGATCTTCCCGGACCGGGGCACGAACCCGTGTGCCCTGCATCGGCAGGTGGACTCTCAACCACTGCACCACCAGGGAAGCCCTTTCCGGGGTCTTTAATGAAGAACCCAACTTGTGTGAATTATTTGACACTTGCACATCACTTTTCCTTTCTAAACTGCCCTTTGAAATCTACAAATTCCTTTGTAGGCTGGGTATATCTAAAACCTTAAACCAAGAGGCAAGCACCTGAAAAGTTACCCCAACTGTGCTATTTTGTTTGGTCAAATCACCCTGTTCTCACCCCCTCCTACTCAAAACTGTTAGTCTACATGCAAACAGAGAGGGTAAGATAGGGTGGGAAATTGAGCAACTAAACCTCAAACAGGAGGCTTTGGTAGAGCAGAAACAAATACTCTGGAAAAGAAGTAGAATCAAAGATTTTTTTTTTTTTTAAGGATGAATTGCCATGTTAAGGTAAAGCCATTCTCAGTCATTTGCATGGATTTATGTCCTGCCAAAAATATTTCTTAGGTAGTAGAGAGGTTAGACAATACGGAAAAGGCAAAAAATGATGTCATAATAATTGCTGTAGATGAAAAGACCTCAGGAGAGCCCCATCACCAGACTCAGTATTAACTTCTGGATTGTCTTCCCACTGATTCACTTCCATATCATCTTCTTATCACTCAAGGTTTTAGAAAAAAATTACCGCTAGCAAGTTTAAAATATTTACAAACCATAAGATATAACCACACCTCCAGAGTCACTCACAGTAACTGCTTATCTGGAGCATTAAACACAATGCACACACACACAAAACAACCCTAAAATACTACCATCTTCCCAAAATATCACATTCCACCACTGTTAGAAACCTAGAAAATAAGTGTTGTGGAATTAAAGATTTAATGAAACTAGATAGAATAATTAAAAGAATTAATTAATAAGATACTTAGAAGTTAAGCTGAGTAACCATGTCTTTTTGCTTAAAATTAATATTGTGCTCAAAAAGTAAGTGAAATCATACCAGTCTACTTACAACACAACCTCTTTGTGTACCAGGTCATTTAAGCTAGGCCCACTTCATACACATAAAATGTGAGAGAAAAAGGTCAATTTATTTTCCACAAATAGCCAGAAAAGGGTTTAAAAATTAAGAATGAATAACACTCCAAATCTGTAATCACTAGACCCTCACCACTGTCTGTTTTGTTCACTGATGTTTAGCTCTGTTCTTCAGAAAAGGAACAGCCCTCAACATACTCAGCACTCCTGGGTTTAGATTCCAAATCCTATTTCATCCACTTTACTCTCTCCACATACCTTTTGGTATCCAACTAGCATTTGGGCATATGAGAATCATCTGCACAGGGCTTGTGAAAAATACAAATCCTTAGATCCTACTCTGAAGATTCTGATTTGTTCAGGAGGAGACCAGGGAGGCAGTAGTTGGGGCAGTAGTAGTAGCGACATCTCAAGGCCTGATTTATTTACCTCTTCATCTGCACTTTCACTTTATAGGGTCTGACGTGGTATCTTTCAGTTACTATCTTCGGTTCTGCTGTTTAAGCTCCAAAGTCTCTCCTCCTTCACGTGCCCTCACAGGCACAACCCTCATCTACCCAACCTGTCCTGTAGCCCAGGCATTAAAAAGCACAGGCATGATGTTAGCTATAAGTATGTGAGAGCAGGGGGAAAAGTGGTGAATTGGACTTAGACTCTAGAGTCAGAATGACCAGAATTCAAATCCTGACGCATAGACAGCATATATGGATAAGATATTTAGCCACCTGCAGTCTTAGGTTCTTCACAAGTAAAATGGGGAATAATAATCTCTCTCTCATAGTATTACTGTAAAGATTAAATAAGATGATTTTAAATACCTATGGCATTGTCTGGAACATTACACTCTAATAAACAGTAGCAATTATTATTATGGAGAAGAATTTATAACAATGGCTAAAATCCATCAGTTGCAGGCAGTGAGAATTGTTATCATTCATTTTAATGGGATGTCTAAATACCAAATAAGTCAGATTTTTCACTACTAACCATCTGTTCAAACTCAGATTGAGCAGATCCTTACCAACCTGAGGTCACACTGTACTCCAAAATAAAACCTTTGAAATGGAGTGTTCTCCTTATGAAGCCAAGTACAGCATTTTAAGGGTGGGTGAAATGAGGTCTTTGCTACCTCAGCAAAACTGACTAAAAATGACTTTGATCTATAAATTCCTAAATACTTGGAGCTGCAGTGTCCTTAGAGATTGCCTATGTCCCTCCCTCCTGTCATGGTTGTTGAGACTAGCTGAAATGTCCCTGTTCTTTGGACCTGAACAAGGGAAACATGAAGAAACCAGATGAGAATTTGTCATCTTACTTCAAAAGAAAGAACCTTAAGTTGGGGGAGGGGAAGTTGGGGTAAGTCCTATTATCTTTCCGTTTTTTGTAGGTGCTTTTACTGATTTGGACATTTTTTAAAAACACAATTTTACTTTTAACAATGATTTAAAGGACAGTCACTTGATATGTAATACTGGAGTAATACCTGTCTGTACTAAGTCGTAATGCCCATCTTCTCTACTACTGTGGAAGCTGGCATTGGGGATACCTATTTTTACTTACTTTATGTTCTCGGGGCTTAATACCATGCCTGCCAAGCAAATGTCAGGACCTCAATAAATGTTCCCTGAGTGTATATAATGGTTTCTGTGATCATCCATTCAAGAGTTTACTTCTGATATGGCGAGAGTTGTTTCAACTGCTTTTCTGACATCAGCAGAGGATCAGATCAAGTCCAAGAATAATCCCTTAACACACTAATGTCTCTCACAGCTGAAACAAACCCAGCAATTGTTTATTGGGGGTATCTTCCATGTGCCTTGCACTCTGCTCAGAAAAGGGCAATGTTCTGCAACGTAAACATGGGCCTTTCAGCCTCCTACATAAAAAAAGGTACTAGTCAGGAACTTGGGAAGAATACTAAATAATTTGAATTTTGAAATATTACAATTCGTCAATGTTTCTGGGAGATTCTTCCCCTTGTGGCTGTAATGGGTCATAAAGTCACAAGGAGTTACCATGGGAAGGACCTTCCCGATCATTCCAAGTCAGGCCAAACACTTATTTAATGAAAGAGAAAACTGAGGCCTGTTGAAATAAAGGGTCTGGTACAGGTTACACACTTAGTGCCACAAAAGCCAGGGCTGGAATCTGGGTTTCTCAATTTTCAGGACTTACACCCTAACACACGAATATACTGATGAGCTCTGTAACACTGGAGGGAAAGGATCAAACATATTACATTTTTTTAAATTAATTAATTTATTTATTTATTTTTGGCTGCGTTGGGTCTTTGTTGCTGCACACGGGCCTTCTCTAGTTGCAGCGAGCTGGAGCTACTATTCGTTGCGGTGGGCATGCTTCTTCTCATTGCGGTGGTTTCTCCTGCTGTGGAGCACAGGCTCTAGGTGTGCGGGCTTCAGTAGTTGTGGCACTAGGGCTCAGTAGTTGTGGTGCACGGGCTTAGTTCCTCTGCAGCATGTGGGATCTTCCTGGACCAGGGATTGAACGTGTGTCCCCTGTGTTGGCAGGCGGATTCTTAACCACTGCACCATGAGGGAAGTCCCTACATTTTTATATTGTCTCTCCCTACAATCTTATACACTTATGCTAGATGTGAAGGCAAATGCTGATTTTTCTGAAAGTGCTTTTCTAACAAAAATGTATTGTACTAAATAAAACCTAAATAGCATTATTATTCAAAAACAAATTTCTTTAAATGGAAAACAAAACAAAACATAAAACCTCCTGAAATGCTTTCTCGGAAACCATTTTATAAAACTGATGATCATAAGGAATTTTTACATTAAAAAAAAGTGTTATCATTGGGCTACGTTACTGATTCAAGATGCAGCATCAAATAAGTAACTGATATGTGGTTATTTCTGTATTTCCGCTCTTCTTTCCTGGTGTGTGTGTGTATTTAGAATAGAATATACAAAGGACTCAAAAGAGCTATAAAACTATATTTATAGTATACAAAAACTGAGCTCTGCTGTAAATTACCTAAACATTGATATAATAACTTTACTTAACATTTTTTTGCTTTCATAGTGTTTATAAGGGTTCCTGAGAGCATGACTTCAGATACTGCTAAACTCTTAGAAAAGTTGTTGCAGTGAATTTGATTTGATGCTTTCATTTTCTCAAAAAAAGCTCCTATATCAAAAGGAGGCATTCAAAATCACTCCACCGAGCTACAGTTGAAGTACTTTAGTGTGCTGTCAATTCAGCCTTTAAAATATCAGACCTGCACGCCACGAGAGAGAAGCCCATGCACAGCAACAAAAGATACTGCATGCCGCAACTAAGACCCAATGCAGCCAAAAATAAATAAAATAATAAATCGGTCTTTAAAAAATATATATATTACCTGGCTCCATTCATGCCTCTTCAATCCCTGCGGCCACCCTAGATGAGTTCCCAGTTACTTCCAGCCTCTGATGCTGTAATAGTTTCCTCACCTGATGCTCCTGCCACCCATCCCCTCCTCCAATGTTGCCAGTGCAGGGTGCATTCTATGGGGCCTGCTTCAATTATCCTCCACTGCCTGGTCTGGCAATTATGAGTTCCTAGGATCTGACCCATTATTACCTTGAAGCATATTTCCCTTTCCTAAAGGTCCTTGGGCTTCCCAATCTCTACCATGCCCTTGCTCTAGGTTTCCCCTTCACCAGGACTGTCCTTTCCCCTTATTTATTCAAACAACAAATATTTATTGACCACCTATTCTCTATCACCTATTAAAAATACAAAACCAAATAAAGTAATCTCCCCACACTCAGGGGCTATGCCCAAATCCCAATCTCCAAGACCCATTTCCAGTTCCCATGAAGACATCCTTAATAATGGAGTCAGATGTTACTGCTCCCTCATCTAACCTCCTTTTAGCATATTATTTTTTTTTTTGGCCACGCCATGCGGCTTGTGGGATCTTAGTTCCCCAACGAGGGATCGAACCTGGGCCCACGGCCGTGAAAGCGTGGAGTCCTAACCACTGAACTGCCAGGGAATTCTCAGCATACTATTGTCTTTACCTCTCCAGTTACTAATTACTTTATCCAAGGGTCAACACACAAGTGTTGAGCATCCACTATACTCAATTCCCCTTGTGTTATCACATTAATATCTTATAAGGAGGTTATTTCTGTACTTCCTCTCCCTTCCTATTGTACTCACTCCTTGTGAGCAAGGATATCACCTTACCCACCCTTATCTTCTTGGTACCATTCACAGAACATAGCAGTTGCTCAATAAATAAATGCTGAAAGAATTAACAGACCTATAAATGAATGTGGTGGGGGGAGTATTAACTCAACACTATTCCTCTTCTCCCTGTCTCGATTCTTCATAGATTATTTTAAAATTTAAATGTACCCTCCTCTCATTCAGTGTTGCAAAAAAAAAAAAAAAGGCAATTAAGAATAGCACACTAGGGCTTCCCTGGTGGCGCAGTGCTTGAGAGTCCGCCTGCTGATGCAGGGGACACGGGTTCGTGCCCCGGTCCGGGAAGATCCCACATGCCGCGGGGCGGCTGGGCCCGTGAGCCATGGCCGCTGAGCCTGTGCGTCCGGAGCCTGTGCTCCGCAATGGGCGAGGCCACAACAGTGAGAGGCCCGCGTACCGCAAAAAAATAAAAAATAAAAAAAATAAAAGAATAGCACACTTGGGGCTTCCCTGGTGGCGCAGTGGTTAAGAATCCGCCTGCCAATGCAGGGGACCAGGTTCGAGCCCTGGTCCAGGAAGATCCCACATGCCGTGGAGCAACTAAGCCCGTGTGCCACAACTACTGAGCCTGCGCTCTAGAGCCATGAGCCACAACTACTGAGCCCACGTGCTGCAACTACTGAAGCCCACACGCCTAGAGCCCATGCTCCGCAACAAGAGAAGCCACAGCAATGAGAAGCCCGCGCACAGCAAGGAAGAGTAGCCCCCGCTCGCCACAACTAGAGAAAAGCCCGCGTGCAGCAACAAAGACCCAATGCAGCCAAAAATAAAAAATAAATTAAATAAATAAATTTAAAAAAAGAAGAGCACGCTTGTTTAAGACACTCTTCTCAGTCTGAAAGGTCTCCTTACTAGCTCACCTGACTGCTATCAGGGAATTTCAAAGAAAAGTCTTGAGAAGTATGAGAGAGCACTTTAGCTGCAAGGAATGCACATGGTTTGCCTCTAATTCTGCCAACTACAGAGAAAGCCATCCAGAGTACCAGGCATCCTCTTCCAAGCATAATAGTATATTCCCCAAAGCCTGCCACCAGGTACAAACTTCTGTACCACCTTTCATGCTGAGCAGGAATGTCTCCAAGAGTGCCAGAGGCACTCTAAAAACGGTGCAGAAAAAGACACTCAGCTCCTGGAAGAAGACAGGGCATTCCTGAGGTCAGCACCACGCTCTGCTCTCCATCTCTGTAAGAACCCCTCCTGGACTTGCACAGTTCCTGACCCCTCTCTAATCACAAACCACCCAGATAAAACGGCAACCCCACATTCCTTCTCCTTCCTGTGCTTTATTTTTCCTGTAACATACTACCATCTAACATATCATACAGCTTACTTGGTTTATTTTATTGTTTGTTTTCCCTCATGAGAAGGTACCTTCCATCCAGGAAGCATTTTTTAACCATCTTATTATTATTACCATAGTCCCAGAGACTAGAACAGAGCCTAGCCCATAGTAGCAGCTCAATAAATGTCTGCTGAATGAATGCTACAATTCTTTTATTATTTATCTTTAACTGTATAATACTACCCATTATAGGATACCTCCCTCATTCCCAAGAAAGCCACTTGTCTTCTGGTTTTTGTTTTCATACAGAAATGACTGTAAATATAAGATCATATGTTATGTGTATGAATAGACAAATGAACCCACACATAAACACAGATGTACTGAATACATCTAACAGAGGCAGGAGTGTCTTTTTTACAAAGGAGTATAATTATAGCTGCTAAGTTAATCTATTGATATAGGCAAAGCACTTGACTGCTTTACATAGGTTATATCTTCTAATTTTCAAAATAACTTTAAAAAAGTAACCATTATTTTTCTTTTTTATAGATGAGAAAAACAAAATACCATGGGATTAAGTGCCTAGTCCAAACTCAGACAAATAAGAGGTGGCAGAGATGACACTCAAACAGGGCTTGTCTGACACACAATGATAGTTTTAAACCATGCTGCCTCCCGGGTAGATATTAAAAGACCAACTTAATTAGGTTTCTGAGTGTGGCTGGATCCAGAATATCATTTTAAATCATGAAAAAGAAGCCAGGCAAATGCAGGGGGGAAAAAAAGCAACCATTCCAAGAATCAGAAATTAGAGAGTACAGGCTTAAGAGTCCCTGGATAAGTCAGGACACTGGAAAAGGAACTTTGCACTTAGATGCTGGTCCCTCCTGTGCGATCCTAGCAAGTTACTCATCCTCTTCGAGCCTCAGCTTCAAAATTTGTGAGAGAAGGAAAGAGGAGACGAGGAGAGAAGGGGGTAGCTGGATAAATTATACCTACCAGCAAAAACCTGTTATGATATGAGATACGTGAAAGTGCATATTAGAGTGCCTGATATACAATAGGTAGTAAATATGTTATATTTAATGTCAGATCTTACTGATTTCTTGAAGGACAGGACAAATATAAAACAAAAAGAAAAACCAACTGGGATAGGTTTCATGAGCATCTGGGAAAGATCTGATCAGATCTTATAATGACATGTCAGACGGGCCCACAAAACTCTGAATTCAGCCTTACATTTCATTCAACTACTAAGTTAACTCCCAAATGCCTCTTTACTTGATAAGTAATGAAGTAGGTACTGTTGGGTCATGAAAGGCAAAATCATCACCAACAAATAAGACAAAGTTCAATAATTTCATTTACTGAATAGCTATTTAGTGAATGGTCACCAATACCATTAATTTACTAAGTTTTAGAACCGTCGTAAATTCTTTCAAACTTTTCTTAAGTTTCTGAGGAAAACTATAATTCATGCCATTATCCTGAGTTTAGCTAAGAAAATTTATGTATTACTTATTTATAGCATATTTATTTATAGTATAACTTTAAAATTTTTGAGAATGTTTGAGTTTTATTTTCATGTTGTCAGAGCAAATACTTTTCTAGCACTATCTCTCTATAATATAAAACAGCTTGTTTAGGCAATTGTTACTTGAATAGCACTTACACGTTTTAAAGCAAGGAAATAAGTACTGATTAATCTTTCAAACTATCTTGAACATCATGAAGTTTACCTAAAATACTCATTACTCACAAGTCAGAACAAATAAACTATCAGAGCAGTTTATGTTAATAGACCATAACAGATACTGGATGGCTAAAGTTACTCAAGAAATCAATATAATCACTTTTCCTTCTGAATATACAGCAGGGGTTGGGGGGATTAAGGAACCATACATTATTTTCAGGTACAATAACTATATCACATTTGTAGTGAAATAAAATAATTTTACAGGTATGCTTAATGAAACGCCCAGCAAGACAACCAGTTTTCCAAATATGATCAATTATCTAATTCATACATTTTAAATTAATAAGACATATTTAATGAAAAAATTTCTTGCATTATTATTATTACTACAATTTTTATGAAGGTAAATTTTTTTTTGTTAGTATTTAACTCAGAAGTCCAAATCCTTCTCATAATCATAACCTAAAAAGAAAGTAAAGCGGATACCAGTTTCTTTTTTTTTTTTTTTGCGGTGCGCGGGGCTCTCACTGCTGTGGCCTCTCCCGTTGCAGAGCACAGGCTCGGGATGCGCAGGCTCAGCGGCCATGGCTCACGGGCCTAGCCGCTCCGCGGCATGTGGGATCTTCCCGGACCGGGGCACGAACCCGTGTCCCCTGCATCAGCAGGCGGACTCTCAAGCACTGCACCACCAGGGAAGCCCGATACGAGTTTCTTGCAAAAATTACCTGTCTCATGTGAGATAAAATGAGCTTATCACATTTCCTAAAATGATTTGTCACTAAAACCACTTGATAATGATTTATTTAATCATGTAGCCCTGTGTATCATGATATCTAAAAAAAAATCTGGGTTTTATTTAGTCAATAACCAATAAGCAAATAACCAGTGTTCTGACATAGGACTTTAAAAACCATGGTCCTGAAGTTACTCACGCTAACATTTCCTAAAATTATGGCAACAGGAAATACAAAATTTAAAAACCAGTAATTTATGGCCAGGAATGACTAGAGAACGAATGTTATCTCAGCAAAGTCTAAAGAGTTGAGGAATCAAAATATGGATGGTCTGTGGATCCCAGGTCTTAGAGACGATCTTCAGAGGGCAGAGAAAAAGGTGCTAATTCAAATAAACTTCACATTATCGAATCAGTCTCCTGTAAGCCAGGAAGCCGGCAGGAAAGCTCTGGACAGGTTAGGTACTACAGTATGGAAAAACTGGTTACTGGCCAGAGGTACCTAAGTAAAAGTAAAAGGTTAAGGATTACCTGGAGATTTCATGTATAATAATATTCCTACTAGAAACAATTAGCATGTTGGAGCTACTGCAAAAAAGCACTCTCCTTTTTACACACCAGCAACACTTTACTGCCATTTCTCCCAAACTCTGAAAAGGATTGGCAAAAGAGCACATTTCAAAATCTTTGTTTGGAGCCTAGTAATTTACGATCATGTCACCAAACTGAATGAAAGACCCAGCACAACTGTGGTTTTAGCTACTTAATGCATCATCACTACCTACTGGGCAAGACTCAAACTCAACCAGGGAAGCACCACAGACTACAAACAGGGTAATGGACTTCCTGCTGAATATCCCACCAACTGCCACTCCTGAAATAAGACTGAGAAAGCTAATTATTGCTCCTGTTAAGAAAATAATTCCACAGACCAGCACAAAGATAGTGAACGCATTACTGTCCTTTCCAAATGTGTAGGGGATTAAACCTCTACACTCCCGAGTCACCCAAACGACCACCCTCACGTCAGACAAGCTGCATTCTGAAACCTTCTGCTTCCAACTAAACATAAGGTACTGATCTGCTATCACCCTCCTCCCACAAAATTAAAAGCTTTTATTTCCATTTAGCTGCCACTTAAGATTTATAAAAAGTTTGTTTTTTCCTTTCTTTCCCTTAACTCAAGTCCTCACAGAGCATACTTTCCTCATCACAGGTTGCCAATTTTTGGAACATTATAAATCCCATCAAGTTGCACTTATATGATGTGACAATTAACTTTTAATGATGGATAAAAGAGATGGATGCTTAAAGTCATTCTGCATTCTATTACTGTACCCATCTGATAAAGGAAAGCTCCTTCATAAAGGTCAAAACTTTTCTTCTTTAATCAGAACTCTAAAAGACAGACTAACTTTGAAAATATATTAAATTGGTTGGGCCAAGAGATGTGTAATAGAATGTAGAGGCTTTTGTCAGTACACTGCAGAGGTAAAGAAATGTCTCCACTCCATTCCAACAGAAACAATTTCTATTATGTTTATAACTAAGAAAAAAATGATTTCATAAATAACTAGCATTTTATATTCAAGAACTATACTTATAATTTTCTAGATGTGACGTTTTAATATCTGATGTCTAAAGACAATCTCCTCAGATACAACTGTCTGCAGGGTCTCCATGTACAGCTGTGCAAGCTGTGCTGTGCACAACCCTAGGGGGCACCATTCACAGCAGAGGGCATAGATCTATATATTTATTATGACAATTTCCTGCCAAAAGGCAGTAAAGTGTCTTGTTCTAACAAAATCAATCTATTATGACAATTTTCCAACATTTGAAACTAGAGTATCTCAAGAAAAGGGTGTTTTTTTTCTGAATCACACAAAGAAGCAGAAGATGCCTGCAACTGCTGGGACTACATAGCTCTTATTCTCTGGAAATTCCGGGCTGGAGGATGGCAGGTGAACTCCGAGAAGCAATGCTTTGATAAGGCATTACAGGCTTCCTCCCTGCACTGCAGAAAAGAGGTTAATTTCTCCCAAATGAAACATAGAAATACAAACCTTGAAAATATTATCGAGGGTCTTAACTCACCAATGTTCATGCACATGCATTTGAGGGGATTCAGTCAGAGATACAAGGTATGTGGTCACTATGTTTCACTACAGTAGTTTCTTAATAAGGCCACCATGAGGCGTCGCAGTACACAAATCTTTCACAACTAAATCTGTTAGGGTTTAAAAA
This sequence comes from Orcinus orca, assembly GCF_937001465.1. NCBI lineage: Eukaryota > Metazoa > Chordata > Mammalia > Artiodactyla > Delphinidae > Orcinus > Orcinus orca. Next base: position 94,961,026 of record NC_064563.1, read on the forward strand.
CTTCTTTCTCCTGATCAACAGCTTTATACTTTCTTGGAGAGAACAAAATCTAACAGCCCTAGAATAACTTCAATGGCTCTTTCGCTTAAGATTAGGATGAGCTGTTATAAGGCTGAGATGTTTTTTCCTAAGACCAGACTGTAATAAACTCATGGCATTTGATAAACTGGCATGCCATTTAACAATGTGTTATTGTTTTGCAAATTCTTCCTGTTTTCACAGGACACAGGGAACAACACCAAAGCCATGTATCTGTTAGATACCAAAATTATGTTATACTACTAAATAACTTAGAAGTCAAGTAGCATGATAATAAAATACTTTCAAAGTTACTAAGTATGCTGTATTACATACAGCTCTACTCTAACAATACATTATTTTCGTTCTTTAATGTTTTTAACCATTATGAACAACACACCAAAAAAGTCACATATTCCTGCTGTGAAAATGGCGCCATCAATGGACGAAAAATATTTTCTACATCATTTTGGAGCTAAGCAGATTTCTCTAGCAAAACACCAAATCAGAAGTCTTACGTCTTGGTTCCAGCACGGCCACTCACATGGCCTGGGTCCCAGTTCCTTAATCTGGGCCTTTCTTTCTTCAAATTTAAAATGATGGATTACAGGCCTCCAAGATCATCTGCAATGTCCCTTCTAGAGCTCAAATTCTACTATTCTCTTTGAATGTAAATTATCTGAATCCTAGGACTTCCCTGGCAGTCCAGTGGTATGGGAATCCACGCTCCCACTGCAGGGGGCATGGTTCAATCCCTGGTCAAGGAACTAAGATCCCACATGCCGTGCAGTGAGGCCAAGAAAAAAAAGATTATAACATTAAAAAAAAAAAAATTATCTGAATTCCAAAACTGTTTTCTTTTTTATATTTGCAGCACAATCTTATTTTAAAAAAAACCAAAACAAAACACAGATATTTCACCTCTTAGAATACTATATAATACTACCTTTTTTAACTTTAGAAGTTACCGTATGCTTGGGATGATTTAAGAAATAATTAACAAGCAAATGTGAATATGGCAACGTGTTCGACAAAGAAGAGGTACTTTTATCCTGGGCCGGAACCTCAACATTACAATTCAACAGGAGCCAAGACGGGTACAGGGCACTACGCAGTGGTACAAAGGCCGTGCTGGCAGCACAAGAGGCAGTGTAAGGGAGAGAGTGAGTAGGAGCGTGGCCTCCTTAGAGTGAGCTGGAATGGAATGCCAGCTCCACCACTTACCGGAAGAATGACCTTGGGCAAGTTGCCGAGCCTCTGAGACTCAATTCCCTCATCTAAAATGGAGATGATAATTCCTCCCTCACAGGCTGTTTCAAGGTGGAAAGAGAGGAACCACTGGATTCAACTGCTTAAAAACTGAGGGTGGGGAGGAACTCTACCTAATTATCCTCATGATTTTTATTTTCATACCTCATTTTAAATGAAAAGCCAAAGTAACGTTCACAGTTTCTAACCCCTTCCATCTTTATACGCTTTCTTCAATAAACACAGGCTCTGGCTTTTCTTCAAACTGTGATTCTTCAACAAACTTCTTTATCCATTAATACTACACCGTGTCCCAGAGTTGGTATAAATATGCAAAATCAAATTATGAAAATTAAACTGAATCAAAAGGAATCTGTAGAAATAAATATTTTAAATAAATTTCTTTTGTGTCAGACCTTAAATCTATTAAATAAAAAGAAAAGGTTTGGGAGATCTAATGCAATCAACCTTTTTATCATTCTCCCACAGTACAATAATTAAGTTGGCCTCTTTACTCTTAGGGAACTTTGAGATAAGATCCTAACAAATAAAACTTTTCTACTATGTAAAATATGAGTTGAATAATTGATCCTGTCGTTATTTTTGGATATAAATGTCTTCTCTTGTAAAGTTGGCAGCAGTGCCATATTGAATTCTCTAACTGGCCTGTGAAACGTTCCTTTTCTACAGAGTGCCAAGTTAAAATGCCTTTTAAATTTACAAAGAAAAAAACTTTAGCACTTCCCATCACTTCTTTGAAAACACCAGTTGATATCACATTATAATATATGTCCTAGAAATGGGTGTAGCTTAGATATTCAGATATCAATTCATATTTTCCAATTAATTTTCATTACAGTTTCAGAAATATGTCTCACAGGAAAAAAAAATGGCCCCAACACATAATCCAAATCTCACTTAAGAATCCTAATATACACTTCAAAGCACATTCTTTGTCCGTGTGTGGTTGCTATGCATTTAATTTTCCACCACAAGCTGTAAAAAAGTTAAGTCAAATGGACAATCATTCCACATGATCTGAGAACACTTATTTAAATATACAAATAGATTTAAATACACCAGAAATTTACGGCCCATTCCACTGATATCTTATAGCCCACAGGACACTGACAATTAAACAACCATATTGTCTATGCCACTGTCGTTCCAGGTATTTACAATAAGTTATCAGGTTGAAAGTAAAAACAGAAAAAAAAAATCATAGTTTAAATAAGATAAATTCTGCTCTTCACCATGGGCAGTTCTCTAGAGGAATGGTCAGAATACAGGGTTTTTTGTCTCAGAGGAGCTACTGCAAACTCAGTAACTCGGGTCCAGCCACTTGACAACGTTGAACCTGTTTCCTCATCTGCAAAAATGGGACTAATGATACCCTCCTATCTACTTCACAGCATAAAGAGCAAATAAGATGTCACTGAAATCACAGTGTAAACTCTAGATTGCAATAACAAGTGTAACATATAATACTCTTGTGCCTTTAAGGGTGACAAACTTACAATAAAGAAAGACTTGATGACTAATGACCAAAAGGATGAGAGCAAAGAAGTTTTAACAGTTTAAGTCTTTATTTGGAGACTATGCTAAAGATGCTGGAGGGCTCTCAGAGAAAATTTTTATTCAGCTCTAGGAAGCTTGGGCAGACTAAATTGTTTTTGTAAGGGCAAAGGGGAACTCGCTGTGCTTACTACAAGACATCAGAAATGCAAATTAGAGCACAGTAATTTATTAATTGTGCAGATGTGAAACTGCTTTAAATAAACATGCCCTAAATGAGATTGAACTGCAGAGGGGGTAAAGGGGTACCTGTTTTGACTGGTGTGTCAGAGCCAAAGAAGGATGCCTTCGTCTGGCCAGCTTCTAAAGGAGAGAGCTAATGCCATAGCTGCTTCTCAGGGGAAATGTTTGTTCCCCCCAACTCTGACAACACTCAATAAAATGCATGACAGGTTTATTTTACGATCACAAAACTAGAATTTTTAGCACCTTTTAAAGAGGAAGTCTGAATAAGAAAATTCCAAAAATAGGAGTAAAAATACTAACTACTTTGTTTTATTTATTTGTAAATAAATTCAGTCCTAATTGAAATAGTATACATGAGGGTGATCCATGACATATGCCAGCATTAGTGATGAGGGAAGAAGGTATAGGATGATAGCTTATAAAAAATAATTCTATCACAAACCCCATTTTCTTCATTGATAATGTGTCGATAGAAGTATGTTAATAATGACATTTAAATAAACAGCTAAATATGATTTGGCAGTTGTGGTCACCAGAGCACCTCTGTGCAGGCAATACTGCCAAGGCTTAAAACCATGTCTGCGTATGAGGTAATCCCAGAATCGTTGGCTTTGCTTCAATCAGGGCAGGATTCATTTACAGGCCTCTGATCTTTACACTAATCCATTCCTGTACCTTGCAGAATCTCCTATATCTAGTACATAGTATAAAACAGAGCAATTCAACATAAATGAATCAGACACCTACTATGCTGTTCTACGAACTGTGGGTACAAAGATAAGTAAAATCCAGATCTTACTGCTTAAGAGGGTCACAGTTTTTAAGATCTGAGGCTACCAAAGTCATTCCTCTGAGATGTTCTTACTAACACTGTGACCCCCTCCCCCCATTGGCTGTATTTTTCTGCCTACTGATAGCCAGTCTATCTCCATATACTGTCCTGCTCTAGGGGACCTCCTGGAATTTACCTTTTCATGCCCATCTACGGCTTCTGGCAGATACCTCATGCTGAGCTACACACTGTCCACCCCCTTAACTCAGTCAACTAATATTTTTTGAGTCCCTACACTTTTACAGGTATGGGAGATACAGCAACAAACAAAAATTATCTCTATTCTTATCAGATCCCTCATGCTGAGCTAGACTCTGTCCTCATCCCTACAAATTAGCCTAATTCTGCCTATTCATTCAACAGTATCCTCTGCACTCCTACCATGATCTAGGTGCTGAGGATACGGCAGTAAGCAAAACAAAGTCTTTGAGCTCATGGAATTTATGGAAATTTGGTGTGACACTGCCCAATTTTGACCTATGGTCTCCAAAATGGAGTTCCTGAGCCCCAAAACATGAGTAAGACTTAGCCCACTGGAGTAGGTAAGAAGGAAATAATATAATTTTTCTTTACATTCAATTTATTTTTTATTTCTAAGCATTTATATTTTATTACATTAAATAATATATTAATAGCCCAGTATACGTAAGTTATAAATAAATGTACAGATATTGAAGATATATGCTCCAATTCTTTTACTGAAGGGAATAGCACTTAAAAAGTCTGGAGACCATTGGCTTGGATGATGACACAACTGCAGGGAACTGTTTGGCCAAGATGGGGTTAGCCTGGGCTTTCCAATAGCCTGGTTCATTTTTCTCTGACAGACCCAAGTAAGCATTCTGGCAAGGATGCCTAAACATTAAGCTAAACAACCAAAGTTCACGTCCATCCCAATTTCCCTCCCTAATTATCTCCTAACAACAATATCCTCATCATCCCTGTGTCCCATGGATATTATAGCATCTTTATTTTCTATTCCACATTTGGTATGTGTATGTCATTACGATACTAGAAACAACCTGAAGCCAAAGCTATTACCATTTTATTCTGCAAGCCCCAGAATTCCTAATCCAGCTTTACACATAATGGGTAGTCAATAAACACATGCTATATAACTGAATATATGGAACCCAGAATTACCAAACAGATATGATAGAGGCCAGTCATTTGCTTTACCAAAGATTGCTCTCCTTTATAATGATCAGTACTGTATCCCTTTAAGCAGCTCTCCTCTGTGTAACTTTACAGATCACTGATTACTATTAGGACCTGGCAATGGTAAAGCTTCAAGTAACCACTGCTAATTGAAGATCAATTATAAATACATATGAAATGTTCTGAAATTATAGTTTGTCAATAAGAATACATAGTTAATTTTGAAAAACTAAGTAAGTCAAAACTTTTCAGGAAAACATCTTTAACGATGAAAAGTACCAATCACCCTAATACTTAAGACCTATATATTAGACTTCATGATCATCTAGCTGTATTTGAAATATATGTCAGGAATGATATAGTTACCTTAAAAAATATTAAAGAAATAAAATCCACCACTGATTCATGATCACAGTTCCTTATGTAGTAAACTCACCACTCTGTGTGTGAGACCAGATCCTCAGACGTATAACTCTACGCCCATTCCTCAAGACCCACTCCCAAGACCTTTCAAGCTACAGAAGGCTTTTGTATGGATTTAAATGTATGCAGAGGCTGTATGTAGAAAATCATTAAAACTTTTTAAAACCCTGGGCCTTACAACATATCTGAACATGTTGTCTGGGACAACAAAGAATGTATAGCACCAAATGAGACAAGAATGCATACCCATATACAAAATTTATTTAAAAAATTCATTATTACCATGAGGACTAGTAAATAAGGTCCGAATAACTGTACTTCCATGATGCCAAACAGCCCCATGACAGAGAACGGAAGAAAGACTAACAAACCACTCTTCTGTGTGTCTCCGTTCCTCTTTGCTTCTTTAATGTAAACATTAGGGTCATTATCAATGTTGTGAGCTTATGAAGAAATATTTTCCCAGATCAGTTTCTTCCTTATGATTTCACTTACGAATGTATTTGCTTGTTATTAAAGTACCCAGGGTTGGCATCTGGAACACTGAGCAGTTTACAAACAAGGTTTTAATCTAAACTGTGTTGATGTCCAGAAATGACCAGTCAAAAGGGAGCCATAAATAAAACCGGGTGAAAATGCATACATTCTGAGGTGTAATAAACATAAAAGTCATGATTTTAAAACGCGATACTGAAGGTCTGATCAAGTCAAAGGGAAATCCAAAGACCAGAACCCAGATTACTAAACATAAAAGAGAAAGAAGACCAAACTCATGTGTGCCCTCCAGGTCATGGCTTACTAAGCCATGAGAGAAACCACAGCTGTAAATACAGGTTGAAAACATCCTGGAAAACCTGAAAATTGCTTGATGGAAGCATTGGGCATAATTTTTAATCTATAATCTCTCATGGATAGAAAAGTACATTTTTACCTCTTCAGAATCTCACGTGTGTTTAATAACTGGGCTTGAGATCTTATTAATATATATATTTCTAACCAGTATAATTTATCTAAGTAAGAATAAGTGTTAGCTGTAGTAGTTTATATTTTTATTGGAATGTGAACACAGTTCAAACTTATTCTGTTTACTATACTTTTAACATGACTTGGTATACAGTGGAATCCTCAAACCCTACCCTTTACTTCAAAAGTGTTGTCATTACAGATTGTGACATTAATAGCAATAAACAAAAAAGTAAAAATAAATAAAAACAAAGTCCAAAACTCTTGAATGAAACATAACAACATAAATTGAAAACTTCATCCAAAAAAAAAAAAAAATTCACTGGCTTTTGAAATAGACTAAAAGCAAAAAGAATGTACTAATAAGTAAATAAAAGCCAAATCAGGGTTAAAAGTCTAATTTTTAAAATCCACTCCAGTGCTTGGGCCAAACTAGTTTACAACCCTAATGACAATTAGGACAAATACAGTGCCACAGGAAGAAACCCCTGCTGTATTTCAATGTCAGCTCCTACGCTGGAATTAGCCAGTGTTTTAGTGGTTTTTACTCAGTATTATTTTAGGCCATATCTGTTAGAACAATTAGCACAGAATAATTTATATTATGTATATTTACATCTACTGGACTTTTCCAGCCAGTAGAAGACACTTACTTTGAGGATAAGGGTTGTTCTATACTCACCTTTTATATTCTCAAAGTTTAAATCAGCATCAATACACTGTAAGTACCAGTGAATTAAATCAGTAGTAGTTTTTGCTACCTGAATCTCACCTACACTTGACCAAATTATTTAACATGCAAAATGGTCTTTGAACATGACCCAAGAAAGCAAGTCAAAAGAAAAGTGTCAGATGCCATAAAACATACTCAGTTTACCAGCCTACCTGAATGAGAACAGTATGGAAGTGGTTTATTGTGGGGGGATGAAAGACAAGAAATGGAGAGCCTGACACACCCCGGGCAAAGCATCATGCAGCTAGAACCATGCAAGAGCACTCTTCGTAAGATTATCATCCACAAAAGCTACTTTGCCAAAATAGAAAAATACCCTATTTCTATGTTTCATGGATCAGGGAAAAAGAAAAGCCATTTAAAAAGAACAAACTTTTTATCTTCTATATCTGAATCAGGCTCTGACTTTGCTGAATTTGCAAAGAAAAGAGAACTTAATTTCACATGAATAGGGCTCAGTACAAAAAAAGCAATGGGTTACTTTGTATTTTTTTAAATGATTTGCTACTTGTATAGAAATGTGTAATTTATAAAATCTTTTCTACTTATCATAGCAGAAATAAGTTTCTTAGGTAAAATAAATCAAAAGTACCCATAGACCATTTTGAAAACTGGTAACTTCTGATTAACCCTCTAATCCATGTTTGCTCATTAAGACACTCTGAAATGAAGTCTATGAATCTGCTTATTAATTTTTTCCACAAATACTGAATTTCTTTTCAAAGCAAATGCCAGAAAACTATTTTATAACACTATCCATGTTAAACTGTTAAATTCCTTTTGTAAAATATATTCAGATTAAGTACTTAAAAGTACCAGAGTAAAAACATATAGAATATTCAGTGAGAAAAACTCCTCATGATGGATGATTGCTACTGACATACCAAAGGAATTAATAAGTAGTGAAACCAGTAACTGTTATTAGACATTTCTGTACTAGATATACCAAACAGAAAGAAAGTTCACTAAATATCAGTTTATAAACTAAGTTTGAAGTCGGTTTTGTCTTTGACTGTGACCTCACAGATGAAAACTGACAGCTGGCCCCAGCTCAGAGACTTTCTCATCTACCTCTCTTAAGACTGATAGAGAACAGTGTTCCAAGCCCTATCACTTCAAAATGAAGACGATTTCTCTTTTGGGAGAAAGAAAAATTGGAGGGAATTCTTGGCTAAAAGTTGCCTCAAAACTTTCATTTCTAACCTTTTGGAATGTGGTCCTCAAGGCAGGTAAATACAAAACAAGCCCAGGAGACAGTGGCACTGCAGACAGGCATTCTAAGCCTGGCACAGCCACTTGCTAGCTGTGTGACCTCAGACAAACTACTTAACCTAAGACTTAGTTTCCTCCTCATTAAAACAGGGTCACCTCTCCTCAGAAAGTTGTTGTGAAAAATAAACAAAGTAGTAAAAATAAAACTTGTATTGATACTTCACAAGGCAGCCCTCAGTCCAAATTTCTCCCGAGGGGTACAGCTCAGTGGCAGAGCATCTGACTGCAAATTATCTTTCTCCCTTCCTCCCAAAGAGAAATACTATTTGGGCAACTCTTCTAAAAACTGCTTTCAATTTTCCCTTAAATATAATTGAAACCATGTAATCACACTATCACCTTAAAAAACAAAAATGATTGGATAAGGAACTTACTTCATAAAAACAACAGGTGCCTTTAATTCACAGAGCCCTGCGAAAGGCTCCACATGATCCCTTCCTAACTGACACATACGTAGAGACTCTGTAAGTCTCCAATTCATATATCAACAACTTTATGATAATACGTAGGGATGAATACTAAAAGGACTCAAAAACTACAAACAAATCTTTAAAATCAAATAATGGTAAATTAAAAAAAAGTTCAACCCCACATCCCATTCTCAGACATTTCTAGGCAGTATCCCGGATGCACATTAGTGAATATAATAATCAGCTGAGAGAAACAGGACAGAGAGATAAAGGGGGAGGGGAGGGAGGAGAGGGAAGGAAGAATGCAAGAGAATGAAGAAAATGGTAACTTCAGTAACTTAAAATATAATCAGAGTTTGACAGCTGGGTGTAGAGAATTATTTTCTCATTTTGTTACATGCTCCACCACATTCCCTTTGCAGTCAATGAGAACTCTACCCTTGGGTGAGTTTTGAGAGGTGCACCAAAAGCTGGAAAACAAGTCAGCATTCTTTATTATTAAAAGAATCAGCACTGCTAATAAGACTCCCTCTGAATCACTCAATCTGTAGCTTTCCTACACCAAAGGATGTAGTCAAATCAACAAACAATAAAAGACAGAAAACTTTCTTTAGCCATTAACAGTTTTAATCTACCAAATGAAGACTGATTTAAGTCTTACCATAACAATAGTTCAGATACAGCTATTACTTTATTCCTAGGGTGTCATATAGACTCTTCCTCACATCATACTTTTCAATTTTTATAGTGGTTTTTATAGGAAATTAGAAGTACAGATGAAAGATCTTGACTCAGCATTTCACAGTTATTTATTGAAAATAAAGATACCTAGAACCTCTACAAAACAATAAAACCCAGAAACATTCTCACCTGAGAGGAGACCAAATTTGCAGAAAACATTTTCTATTTTTACTTTTCTGATAGAAGGAAAGAAACATGCAAGTAGCAAAGTAATAAAGGAAATATAACCCCTTCATGAAACTTCTCCTAAGAGTAAAACATAATGAAAGTAACCTAAATTTTGCTGACCATTATGAGAAATGTTCAACATGGTAGAAATTTCAAACGTTACTGCTATCAGTGTGTTTGTGTTTGCTTTACAAAACTAAAAATTACAACACCCAAAAAAGAATCACAATGTCAAAATGGATAGACGAGGTTCAACTAGTGTGTGTATGTGTGTTTAAGCTTTCCTTATCAAAATTAGCAAAAGGATTTTCATTGAATAAAATGGGTAGGAATACCAGATAATTTCACGCTGTGGACTAAGGAAGTTAATACAATAGGATCACAATCCCTTATAGGAAACCCTAAGGTCCAATGCTTCAGATTTTTGTGGGCTTTAAAAAGGTCAGATGGAGCATATAGTATATTTTATGTAACATTCCTAGTCCAATCTAGGATAGGGCCTCATAATCAACCATACTACTTACTACTTCTACAGCAAAATATGTGAATATTCTAAGTGGGCTTTAAAAACTATTTTAAACAGGTCCATGACACTCTGGGTCAGGTTTTGCCACCAAGTGAGTTTTGATGTCAAACTTTTGGAGGAACAAAAACTTTTTAGTTTTTCAGAGATTTTTTTAGATAGAGGATTGTGAATGTATATCCAATACCACTACAGATCAAGATACAAAGACTGTTTATTTATTTATTAGAGATGAAAAAGTATGGCAAATTAAAATTTAGCCAAGTAGGAAGATGTTCCTGGCAAATCTATCCTTACAAGTTAGGAAATACAGGGAATTCCCTGGTGGTCCAGTGGTTAGGACTCCACGCTCTCATTGCCAAGGGCCTGGGTTCAATCCCTGGCTGAGGAACTAAGATCCTGCAAACCGCACAGTGTGGCCAAAAAAATTAATTAACTACTTAATTAATTTTTTAAAGAAAGTTACAAAAAACAAAGTTATTTAATTTTAATTTATTCAAATAAAGTAAATGAACATTGAGACTACTTAAAAATGTCTATGTTAGAAGCAGTGAGTATTCAAGTTTGAGAACCCTGGTACTTGCAGTCTTTTGCACTTCCTTTGCACTTAACCACAGGTTGCATTTCCCCTGGCCTTTGATTTTCACATTGTTCAAGATTTCAGGGATTTGGAGTATTTCCCATTCATCTTCTCCTTAGTATGTCCCACTTTTTTATTTAAGTGTCATTTTGCACAATGTAATTTGTTACGCACTTCGGATATAATGCTTCTCAATCTTCATGCCTTGACACGAAGGTAAGTTTTAATTGGTTGTGAGGAGTGCCCCCAAGTAATTAGTTATGAAAAGTTAAGGTACCACAGTTTATAAAGGATTTTACATGTGCATATATGGGTGTATTTAAGGTTTTCATCATAATAACATCACTCTTGCTTGTAATGATATACTTTCTTGTTAGGGAAAGAAGTGGCTTTATCACACTGTGAACTACCTATAAAACCGACTGCATGGAACTTCCCTGGTGGTCCAATGGTAAAGAATGCGCCTTCCAAGGCAGGGGATGAGGGTTCAATCCCTGGTCAGGGAACTAAGATCCCACATGACGCAGAGCAATTAAGCCCAAGTGCCGCAACTACTGAACTAGCGCACCTCAACTAGAGAGCCTGCATGCCGCAAATTACAGAGCCCACACGCCCTGGAGCCTGCAAGCCACAACTAGAGAAGAGAAAACCTGCAAGCCACAACTAGAGAGAAGCCCGCGTGCCTCAACAAAAGATCCCTCATGCCTCAGTGAAGATCCCGACTACCAGAACTAAGACCCGAGGCAGCCAAAAATAAAATTAATTAAATAAATAAATAAATAATAAATCTTAAAAAAAAAAAAACCTGCATAATTTACCTATGTCTATAACCAGGGAAATCATAGTGTCCCATGCGTAAACATTAGTCGCATGTGTCTTGGTAGAAAAGAGAATTGATGCTCTAAGACATTCCAAGATGTATCAAAGTCACCAGAGGGAATGTCCAGTGCTGTCAACTAACCACTCTGAACTGTGTACTGTCCTGTGCTATGTCTTTTTAAAGAGGTGGGAGGAGCACTTGAAGGAGCACTGTACTTAAATGTGGCATGCCTCAGTTGTTTTTTTCTTTTTTTCCTCCTGGTTATTCTTATTATTTCCTTCAGTAACAACTTGTTTGTCCAGCACCTCATATCCAGTTAAAAATGCACCAGTGTTTCATGATATCAGAGTTGAAAATTACTTTGGAGGAAACAAAAATTAAAAGGCACAGCCTTGTGAAATTTCAAACTTAGTGGGAGTTGGGGTGAGATGAGATGTACTGAATAACTATAAATCATATATTATTGAGCGCTGACTGTGGATAAGGGTCATTACAGACATTATTGTCTTATGTCATTCTCATTCTGCTGCATGGTAAACATTAAGATGCCCTTTTGCACATATGATAATGGAAGTTCATTCTGAAGTGACATGCCCAAAGTCCCTCAGCTTATAAGCTAGAGAGGCAGCAAAAGTGAAACCCAGGGCTCTTTGGCTGCAAAGCCTCTGCTCTCTGTACTATACCTGCTACTATGGGATATCTACAGAGTGCGATGAGGGCCCTCTGAGTATTGTAAACATGCTGACTGAAATACAGCCATAGAATCTTGAGGCTCTGGAAGGGACCTCAGCAGTAAATGAACTCTAAGCCCACATTCAAGTATGTGACTCCATTCAATCTTTTTCAATCTTTTTCAATCTTTAGCCATCAGTCCCTAATACCAGAGTTCCTCAAAATATGTCAGAGGACTTCACACCTGCTTCACAATCACTGCAGTACCGTTAAAATGCATATTCCTGGGCCCTATCCCAGACACACTGAATCAGAATATGAGGATGGGGCCTGGGAAATTCCATATTTTGCAAGCAAAACTGGTGTTTTTTAAATTGTAAGTCATAAAACAAATTTAGTGAATGACACCCTGTATTTTTTTTTAATAAAATTGTTTGGAACAGATTAGATTTATAAAGATTAGATAGGAACAGAAAACATTAGAGCACTGCTCTTAGTACTGTTTCAGGAAACTTTCGTTCCAGGTTTTTTTATGTGGATTGGAATATAAAAGGTATTTCTCACCATAGATCTCAAAAACATTTGAGAAATACAGCTGCTTTAAACAACTTTTATCCTCATTCTTATTTGTCCTTTGAAATAAGTTATCAACCTTTTTTAAAATTATTCCCTTTACAAAATATCCAAACTTCTATGTCCTTTTCAGGATCTCAGTTATTCCAATCCAGGATTTTCTGTTTTATTCCCTGATCTTTTCACCCAAGGGCTATATTTAACTATTGGTTTAATTATTTAATCAATATTTTACAATATTTTTCACTTTTCTAAGATTTCATAAAATCCAATTCATTCTTAATCATTTTTACTTCGTATTTTACTCAACCTCCTCACTATCTGAAGTTATTTTACTATCTAGATCCTGGATCTGACTCACATATATTAACTTATTAAGTTTATATTTTGGAAGGTGTGCCAATGCTCCATGGTCTATATTTAATCCTTTAAGTCTTTCATTCCCTTAGTCTTTCATTTTCTATTTATATATACTATTAGATAGAATTCTTTACTGGCTTGTCTTCTTTTGAATTTCCGTTGTGTAACTGGTACTTATTTCAATTTTCACTTTATCTTTTTCTTTGAAAGAAAAAAAAAAAGGAAAGAAAACAATCCCCATTAAGACATGAGGATTTTCTGGGTATATCTTTACAGTTATAAAATGATGTCCTGGCATTTTAAGAAACTATAATTGCCTTCTAAGGGATAATATGAACACATATGAATGTTGAGTGAAGCTGAACTCAAAAAGTGCTTTCCTCAGGTATGACTTAAAATACAGAAATCTCTACAATTTGACACAGTATGTGATGACTGCCCCTGAGGTAGTACAAACCCACTGATGGAATTACAGTCACAGAATCTTCAAGCTGGAAAAATGTCCATTCAGTCATTAACCTTAGTCCTTACCACCTTTGGAGCAGTGTTTCTCAAAGGGTAGCTGAGGACCCTCTGCATCCAATTTACTTGGGGCACATGATAAAAATGAAGCAGTGGGACTTCCCTGGTGGTGCAGTGGTTAAGAATCCGCCTGCCAATGCAGGGGACATGGGTTCGAGCCCTGGTCCGGGAAGATCCCACATGCTGCAGAGCAACTAAGCCCGCACGCCACAACTACTTGAGCCTGTGCTCTAGAGCTCGAGAGCCACAACTACTGAGCCTGTGCTCTAGAGCTTGAGAGCCACAACTACTGAAGCCCATGCACCTACAGCCCTCGCTCCGCAACAAGAAAACGTGGCAATGAGAAGCCCGTGCATCGCAACAAAGAGCAGCCCCCACTCGCCGCAACTAGAGAAAGCCCGCATGTGAAGACCCACCACAGCCAAAAATAAATAAAATAATTAATTTTTTTAAAAGTGAGGCAGTGAAATTACAATGTTTTTATAATTTGGGTTTGTTTTCATTTCATAGTGAGAGGAAGGAAGCTGACTAAAAATACAGGAGAGATACCACTCAGACCTATTTTAAAAGGTGCCCTTGGTAGTGAAATGTTGAAAAACAAGGTGGATTTCAAACTACGAGTTCAAGAAAAGTGTCTTCTTCTTAAGATAAATACTTGCTTAAATTTAAATTTTAAAATATAGGTATGCCACACTGGTGGTGATGCAATATGCCAAAATCAACTGCCTATATTTAGTAATTCAGAACATTTAAAAACACAATCTTAAACATTTCTGCACTCTTGCAAGAGACTAATAATTTCAGGGATTTCTGTTAGTACAGCAAAAACAGGCACATCTATAATGAGGCTATTTTCAAAAAGTTCTTTTAATAGGGTGGAACTGTGAAGTCTTTATTACTTCTATTAAAGATTTCTAATATTAAAGTAATTGATATTCATGGTAAGATCCCATTAAAACTATGGCCCTTGCTTTACCCATGCTCTTTATGAAATGTAGGAAAACGTAAACATTAAGTATACTGGCTGATGATTAATAATTAAAAATTATGTTTGTAATTTTACTGAAAAATATGGTTGTATAAATACTTTAGCTGCTGAATTAGATTTTCATGAGTTGTGCCACATTTTAAGGCTATTGTTCCTTCTTTAACTATATACAAAAAACATTATCAATTACATAGTTACTTACAGCACAAGCAAACTATAATTATATGTTCATCCTAGCTTTCACTCAAAGCTATGTTATAAATTCAATGTCTAAACAAATCTGTTCCAATGGATGAAGTATAAAGATCAGGTCTGTAAGGTCAAAGACAGTATACACTTTTCAAGTTGTACAGCAGAGCTATATATACATTAAAAGCAGAGCTACCTCACAAACTCCTAAACCCGGAACTTTTTAAAAAAAATTTGGATATAAAGATCAAGGTGGATATAAAAAAAAGAAAGGTGTCAAAATTTCAAAATGTGTTAGTATCTTAGTCCCTAGGGGAAGATTCTACCTAAAACCGCCACAGTACCTCCAAAGACGTACCACTAAGAAACAACATAGATGAACCCCCTTTTCAATAGCTAGCTTTAAATGTGAAATGCAAATTAAGACTTCAGCTTCAGAACTTAATAGAGATATGCAGAATAATAAAATGAGAAGTTTGAAAACTCTTGGCAATGTAGAAGCAAAACCTTTATCTAAAATCTTATTTTGAAAATTAAGCCTCAAATCCAATAAATACATTTTAGATGCAAATAACTTGTAATTCATTGTCGGCGTGACTTTTAAAATCACTACTTCAAATTTTATACTATAAAAACTACTCTGATTTCAAAGACCAAGACTTTTCTTGAAAACATCGTTTTAATGAAGCAGTTATTTGATATCTCAAAGAAATGCAAGAGCTCATCAGATCGCTTTTATTCTGGAAATTACCTATTCCCATTTTAAATTTTGAATTGGTCAAATATATTTCGACGGCAAAAGAACTAGCATTAAAAGTTTGCTCCAGTGAACAAAATAACGTGCCTCACATGTATAAATGTGGTGTTCTTCAGTAATCAGGAATGCATTTTGAATACTCTTGCCATATGTTCAAAAATGAAAAACTTCTCTTGCAAAGAAGCTTTAAAAAAAAAAATACGCTGAAATCCACATATTTTGGTGTGTATTAAATTCATCTTACAGACCCATCTCATTCTGACCACTCCAATTGGCCTGTTATGCATGTGACATATTAGGAGGCTCTTCTATCTGAAATAACACGATATTTTACATTCCATTAAAAAATGCTGGACACAGAACTTCTATTATATATCATCTAAGGTTCTCAACAATGTCAAAGTACATTTTGCTACCATACAGAAACTACCAGAAAGGCCTGGTCTTCAAAACTCAATTCCTCTCAATACTAAGACAATCTTTTAGTAACATACACAATATGCCAGCAAGCCAGGAAACAAAATAAGGTCCCTTTGCTTTTTCTTTTATGGAAAACTGAATTCAAGTCCATTTTCATTCACAAAATACAGTCTGTCTTCATTATGGTAATATTACAAAGCACCAAAGCTGATTTACACGATTTCGTACAACCAGTTTTCTTAACGTATCAGCAACTTAAAGTACCTGAGGTGTTTCTGACAATGGAGGGGCAAAATTACACATTGGTTTTCTGCAAGTTTGGGCTCACCATGCGGCTTTCAAATGTTAAACCCTCAGTTTTCACCCAGAGGGTTACTTCTCACAACCACACTTTTAAGGCACTTACTGTCCCACATGTTATTTCACCAACTTTTCCATTTGGGAGGCATATATCTGAAAAAGGCACTTAGTGTCAGATTTCAAAGTTGCTATTTATTATATATACAGACTGTTAAAATGCACTCAATTTCTCCAAATATATAAATTTTGACAAAAATTACTATCAATTAGGACAGTTATTTGCCTTTTGAATCAAGCTGGTACACTAAATGCTAGATTTACTATATTGCCCAGTCCACCCTCCCCCCACTAAAAAGGTAACTGTCACAAACAGCACAAGTTCCCTAAGAAAGAAAGCCCAGGAAAGAGTAAGCAAATGTCAGTCACTGTAATTTAGAGAGGTCTTCTGAGCAATGACTCCTTGGGTTTTTAATAATTCTCTCTACTCACAAGCTACAATCTTTCTACAATATTATCTAGCATTAAATTTCCTAGGCCTTCAACTCTACGTAAAATTTTATTATCAATTAAAAAAGATAAGTTTTCAAATGACACTTGCAGGAAAATGTGAAATGCACATTTCAACTATCTTAAAATAATAATAACTATAGCTGAATTGTAAATACTAGAAATCATAAATTGACTTCTGCTATGGGAAACTTAGCAAGACAAGTTTCTGGGATGCTGCAAACCCAATAAGGCATCTTCTTATGTGTACAGTAAGAACCCTTATGTCATTATTAATACCATCCAGCTTCCCTGTATGAAGAGTTTGCATACTTACCCAGGAAGGCAAATGGAAAGTACACAGGGAGGAAGATGAACTGCAGCAAAGCCTTTGTCATATGATAGTGACCTATAAAGTATCAAATAAAGGTACATCATCAGTGTGGTAGAGCTCTACAACTGAGTCCCAACTCCTGCAACATCTGTGAAGGAAGGACCCCGAAACCCAGGAGTCCAGCTCCCCACCAACCCCTCCTTCTCACCATCCCCACCTCTACGCTCGAACTGTGGGGCAATAAAGGCAAAGAAGCTCCCTGTATTCAAAGGGCAGAGGCTGAGGGGAGGGTAGCCCAGCTGGCATTCTAGGGTGTCTCCAGCACACTTGCCCCCTACTCCCGGTATGTACAAGGCAGCTGATCCATCCTGCAAACCCAAAACCCACATCGTGATCATTCATCAACTTGCACAAGTGATCGCCGCCCCCAGGACAAATGCACCAGGAACCAAATCATGGCAATCGATAGGCAGTCCGAGCCTCCCCGTGCCCAGGAGCCGGCAGGAGGTAGCAGGGCGACGGCAGCAAATCCAGCAGATCCAGGTAGCGCAGCCCTCAGCCCTGCAGACCTGGGCGGCCACAAATGTCGCCCCAACGCCCGGCCCCGGTCACAATCCCGAGATTGGAGATCGGAACCGAGCGGGGAAACACATTCACCAGAGCCCCCGGCGTCAAGTGCAGGGCCACCAGGTCTTCGAGGTCGGGGTGGGGGGAGCTGGAAAACGGAGAGGGAGGAAGGGAGCGAGGGATCCCACCCCGGCTTTGTTGCTGGTCACCATCAAGTTTGCATCTTAGTACAAAATGTCGATCTTTAAGGCTGACAAGACAGAGGCAGAGGGAGAAAGAGAAAGGGAATAGAGTCCATCTTGCTTTGGGGAAGAGGGGGGAGAAAAAAAAATGAAGTGCAAAGCCCACACTCCGGGCGTAAAAGTCTGCTAAACACCGTTCCATAACGGAGGAGCAACGAGTGGGGTGTCCCCGTCCCCGTGCCCGCTCGAACTGGCGGCGGTCTGGACAGAAAACACCTCCTCCCTCTCCTCCTCTTCCTCCTCCTTCCCCTCCTCCTCCTCCTCCTCCTCCTCCTCCCTCCCTCTCCTCCCTCTCCTCCTCCTCCCGCGGGCCCCGGCGAAGATCCCGCCGCCACCGCCGCTGCCTCCGCTGCCCCCCGGGGGGGCACAGCCGCTCCGCCCGGCGCTGCCATTCCGGGCTTGGACCGCGCGGCGCGCGTGGGGCCGGGAGAGGGGTGGCCGCGCGGAGACGTCCGCGCCGGGGACCCCCTGCGCCCCCTCGCCGCGGGCTGGCTACAAAAGTCGCGCGAGCCGAGGTGGCGGCGGCGCGCAGAAGAGGCGCGCGTGGGGGCCCCACGTCGCGAGTGGGCAACCCCAGGAGATGGCGAAGAACGCCCCTCCCCGCGCGGGGAAAGTACCCCGGTCCCCGGCAGCCCGGCGTCCGCGGCCGGGAGAGGAGAACTGGACGTGTCATTAGCAGGACAGGCAATGGTTTCAAAGCCCCAGGCCAATGACCATCAGCAGAGGCAGAGCTCGCTCCGTCCCCATCCCCCATCACCTCCACCCACCTTCCCCTTCGTACCCCCCCACCTCCACCCCACCTCGCGAAACTTTTCGGCGAGATCCACCTGGACTAATTTGTCCTCAAACAGTTAAAATATTGACTGGACCCTACACACCAGGAGGGAAGGAGAATGCACGCTTTATTTTCCTTTCTACCGAAAGGAAAGCAAAAAATAGCTTCTCTCTCCGTCTCTCCCTCTCCCCCCCACCCCTGTCGTACATGTTGTGTCTTAGCTTTTTGCATCGTTTCGTTTTACCTTCCTCATTTAGCTGAAATGATCGCGGATTATTTCACACATAAACGTGTTCCAGATTCCTGGATTCAGGGTCCTTGTAAATTACAGGACTCGGGTTTGGTCTCAGTTACGTTAAGTTTCATACAATACCAAAAAATAAAAAAAATAATAATAATAAATTGCTGAGGGTGAGCGAGCGAGACGAGGTGGAGGAGGAAAAGAAACCTCGAGTCTGATTTCTGTAATTTACTAGCGACCCGGATCGCAGCAAATAACAGGGTAACACGAGTGTGGCTTAAGAGGGCTGGGGAGCTCTTTCTAGAGGCATCGACCCCATCCCCGGATAAAGGATCTGCAAGTTTTCTGTCATCGCGACCATGCAATGCCATCACTTACCTTCAGAAATAAGACTTTAAACAGCCAAGGCCTTCCTCCTCCCCTCCACCACCGCCCCCCCCCCACGCCAGCTTCGCTCTCTCCACCTTAAACTTATTGACACAACATAATCCCACATTCAAGCAAAATCCTGACACAGCCTCCCTCCTCCTCTTCCCCCTCCTCTCTTCCCTCCCGTTCTCTCGTTCGCTCTCCCTCTCGTCCTCTCCGGTTTTCTCTCGCTCTCTCTCTTGCCCTCACCCCCCGCCCCCGCCGGCTTTCCCTCCCTCTTCTCTCTCCCCTTCTCCCTCGCCGTCTTCCCCCTCTCCCCCTATTCTTCCTCCTAGCCACTCTGGCACTAAAACAGCACTTTCTCTACTCGCCGCGCATTTGGTTAGGGGTGGGGGGGTGAGAGGGCACCAATCTCCGGGGCCGGAACACCCAAATCCCAACTCTCCAGATGAACGAGCAACTGGGCTGCTGTTCCCGGTCACCGACGCAGACGAAACGTTCGATAAATCCACTGAGGGCTGGCTCCTTGTACCTTCCTCCCCTGCCCCGACTCCCCAGGCCCCACCTCCCCGGCAGCCGAGCCCAGGCTGGGCTCCACGTACTTTCGCCGAGATGAAGTTTGGGGCTCCCCAGGCGGCCAAGAGCCGCCCGCCGGCGTGAGGGCTCTGTTGTTGTTTTCCTCAGGCTGCTCCTGCCCGCGCCGCGGCTCCCGTGCCCCTCTCGGGCGGCGCTGCCTGTGTGCCGAGAGGTGCTGGTTGCAAACGCAGCCTGGCACCGGCTGGCCTACTACTCCCCAGCCCGGCCCCCAGCCTCCCGCCCGCAGGGCACTGCCTTCGCGCCCCCCGCTCGCCGCCGGCGCGGCCGCGGCGACCCTCGCCCCCGACCTCTCACGACCCAAAGTTTTGGCGGAGGGGTAAAGTGCCCGGGGAGCGGGCCGGCTGGCGGCGGCTCCGGACGCGCGGGGTTCCCTCCGTCTTCCTCAAGTCCAGCCTACCGGCTGCCGCCACAGCCGCCGCCGCCGCTGCTCCTGCCGCGGAGTCCTTGGGGCTGCAGCCCGGCGGCTCTCAAGTGAGTAGGAAAACAGAAAGTGCGGGGAGAGCGCCCGGGAAGGGCTGGGGATGGGGGGGCGCTTACCTCGCGGGCTCGCCGGGCGCGAGGGCGTGTGTGTGGCTCGCCCTCAGCGGCCAGTCAGGGGTTCTCTATGGGAAAGTGGAGAGAGAGGAGCTCGCGGAGCCGCTCTGCCTCCGCTTCACTGTACACTGCTCCACATACAGTACATGCAGCCAGGAGAGACTGAAAACACTCATTTTATATAAGGCAGCCTGCCATTGGTCCGCTCCGTGATGGACAGGCCGCGCGGCCAAACAGAAGGCCCGTTACACCCAAACACACGCACACATACACACATTTTACAGAGACACACAAAGATCATCACATTTTCTATTTTCTAATGTTCGGGACCTGTAGACAGTAGGAGAGGACAGGTAGAGAGGCCCAGCAGAGTGGGTTGCGAGCGAAAAACCCTGTTTGCACCAAGTTGCAAGGCTTGAAACTGGTGTCCTTTTGACTTGGGAGGGTTATAGTAATAAACTACAACTCCACTGGATATGGAAGTGAGGGGTTTTTTTTTTCTTTTTTTTTTTTTTAATCGTTGCCTTGTGGTGCCCCATGGAAGAGGCGTGCATTGTGTTATGATTTTACATCCTGACCTGGCTAACAAGTGGCCAGGAAAGGCTTTTATCAGCTTGGATTTCTTTTGTCAATGGGTTAACTATCACATAGGCCAAAACAGTGCAAGATAAGTTTATTAGGACTGTAAGCACTGAGGTTGTTAGTGCTTCATTCGTAGGTAAATTGAGAAAAATCAACACAACAATACACAGAAACAAAGATAAACATTTTGCTGAAATAGCCACTCTACTTTTAGCTGGTCAGAGGACTGCAGATCACCTGTGTTGGCATACAAACAGTGCTGTAAAGTAGAATAAGTCATGGAAGATCGGCTATTGCCCCTTTTCCTTAAAAATAGGCCTTTTGAATCAATATATGCAAGATATATATTTTGCATTTTATATATATATTTACTTTCCATATTTCACATCATATGTGAACATCACATGTTGGTTGACTTTGGGAGATGGAGAACCCAAGGGCTCTTCTTTCTAATTTTTTTTCTGTGATGCGTCTTTGACAGATTATATTTGACAGTCCTATATAAACAAGTCAACAGGTTGCTGGGAAAAGAACATAGCTGGAAACTAAGAGGAATAAATTCTAGACCCAACTCTTAAACTTGCTAAACAATCTTGAGCAACTACTTCAGCCTCTTTAATGCCCAGATTTGGTTTGGGGTTTTGTTTTCATTTTTTCTTTTAAGGTTAAAATAAGAAGCTTCTCCCAGTTTTACTTCACTAAATGTTTATTCAGCATCTACTGTGTACCAGGCATTACCATAGGCCCTAGATGTTTTCTTATGGTTCTTTCTGATTTAAGAGTCTGTGAATTATTCTTAAACACAAACATTTTGAAGATTAAATAAACATCATGATTTTATGGCCTAGATGCGTAGCTTTAAAACTTAAAGGGAAGCTGGATAAGAGAACTTATTTCAAATCCCGCTTTATTTCCTTGATGTTATCTTGAGATTTTTCTCTTACATCCATAAAGTTATCGAATGAGTGTGTATGTGCGTGTGTGTGAAAGACTGGGAACCAGAAACAGATACAGAGAAAATTTAAGTTTATGAAGTTTAGACAACAAACAGTGGTATTTAGAAATGTGATGTTTTGTTTATTTTTTAAAGGAAAATAAATTTTAAAAGGGAAAAGTATATAAAACCACAGCATTTTAAACTGATAATATTAAAGATTATATTAATGATGCTCTGCATTTAGTTGACGGAAGGAACAAAGTGTTCTTTATCCACATTACACACTGCTTTGAGATTGGTGCTAAGTATTGTTATCTCTATTTTATCCATCAGAGAAATGGGACTGCTCAAGATTACACAGAATACCAGTGAAGAAGGAACTTAAACCCAGGACTCTTTAATACCCAACATAGGTTTTAAATAACTTGACAGTCCTTCCTTCCAAATGACAAACTTCAGGGACAAGAGGCAGATAGAGGAAAAGCCAGAAAAACTTTCTCAGGATTTCACTATTCTCTTTTTTGAAGAGGAAAAAAAAAAAATCAGCACAAGTTGCTATATTTAGTTGCTGAGTGAAGTGCTGTGAATTATTTGCTAGTATATTCGTGTTATGAAAAATATGAAAGACCTGTCCATTCCCCACCCCTACCCCCAACCCCAGCCATAGGAAAACATTCTTTATTTCTTTATGGTCTCAAAGATTTTTTTTTTTTTGGTTGAAGTATACTTAGCTTAGCAGGATTATTTAGAGTTACATTTTCAAACTTTTGGATCACCCATTGCTATCAGTAAAACGTTTGGGTGAGTATCCTCAATATATGTATATTTCTGTATATGTTTTTAAAATGTACCACTACATGGATATATTATTTATTATTACAAAGCGTGCAATCACAGAAACTAAATGAAAAAGCGTGAAATAAAAATAAAAGTTAAGGGAATTCCCCGGCGGTCTAGTCGTTAGGGCTCACCGGGCCACGTTCGATCCCTGATTGGGGAACTAAGATCAGCAAGCCACGCGGTGCAGCCAAAAATATAATAAAATAGAAGTTAAATAAGAGTTTTAATATTTTCTCCCCACGCTCCTATGATATAGTCTTATCACGTGCCCCAGAGTTTTTGTATTCAAGTTTCGATACCTCTGACAGTACAAGGTACTAACTGACCAGGACTGATGCAAGGGAGCATGAAGAAGTGCATAGAAATGATTAGTTGCAAGTCATTACTGCTACTGGAAAACTGGTGGGTCCACAGAGCCTTTAGATTCGGATAACGGCACATTTTTTTAACACAAATTATATATTGGTGGTGTTTTGGGCATTATGTGGCAGTATAAGCCATCATTCAGTACTCTTTTGCAGATCATTTATTGAGAAGGATCTATGTGCTAGGTAGGCACTGTGCATACCAGAATTTTGGAAAAGGAAAATTGCCTGCTCCTAGAAGTGATGGAATACAATTCCAGTCTCTTGTGTGATAGGTAAAGCCTTGCCAGGAAGTAAGGAGAAGAGGCTTAGAACTAAATGTAATGTAGCACTTTACGATTTATCATTTAGGGAAATACTTTTTAGAATTTTAATTATCTTATTTAAAAATAAATATCAAGAAATTTTAAATGCCAATAGTGCCCCAAAATTAAAAATATGAAAAATCATAGCTTTCAGGGAGTTTATTTAATTTTTATAATGTAGGGTTATGAAAAGAAAAATAACTGTTGGTTTCCTGAGTAAAATGGCATTCAAAAGGGTCTCCAAGAAAGGGTTTTTCCTTTCTTGTTTTCACATTTGATGGTCAATCACAGGTTGAACTCATGGTTAGCATATTCCTCTTTTTCATGGCCTTCACTGTCCATTTTCTTAATTTCATTTTGAATAAAATAATTTCAAAATAATTTGGGAAGAATAAATTTAAATATATGTGTAAATGTGCACATACAAGTGTTTATGTGTACATGTGTATATATCTATAAACAACTTTTTACTTCCTTATTTTACATTATTTCTTTATTCAGTCCTATTTCAAATCCTGATTTCACCACTTCCTAACTGTGTAACCTTGGACAAATTCCTTGATCGCGCCAAGACTCAGTTTCCTAGTTTGTAGGATAACAAGAGAAACCAAAAATGAAACAATCCATATAAAATGCTTAAACCTGGAACATACTGAACATTCAAAACATATTATTTTTACCTTTCACACATACAAGCCCATACAACTGCTTTACAGGATGTCTTCTAAGACTTAACCTTCACATCAAATGGAGCTTATAGAACTTGTTGCAACTTACTTGCCCAGTGTTTGCAATTTCCTTTTAGCCTGCATTCTACTAACTCCAGCATCTCTGCACATAAAAGGGATGTCAGCCTGATCCCAGCATAAAGCAAACATCCTATTGGGTGGCCATTATTAAGCACCTGAAAAGGCAAACTTGTAATAAATCATTTCTTGAAACAAGCCCTGCTTTGTGCATTGAAACTCTAGATAGTTGCAGAGAGGAGGGTCTGCCTTACATAACAATTTTTGACTTGTACTTGACCTTGCTGAGCTTCACTTTCTTTTCTCATATAAGAGAAAAATAGAGAAAATCACACCCCTTTCCCCAAGGCCAATGCAAAGGGACTAGAAATTAGAACTTGGACAGCTGGACCACTTCTCAGCACCAATGCAAAAATTCATAATCTTGAAGAGAACCAGCTTCTACTGGATCCCAACAGAGTTGGGGGTAGAAAGAAACAGAAAAACACCCTTTGGCTAGAGCAGTGCTAGCCAAATCATCTTGGAATTCCCTCTCTCCTGTGATCTTCTGTAGCATTTTATCTATATTACTCTTAAGGCATCCAAATGCCTTACCTTGTATTACATTATTTGTATGTTGATAGAGATCTCTATTTGATGGCAAACACCTTGAAGAAAATGATGATGTTTCATCCGTCGTTTTGTTTTCCAGCAGTCGCTAGCACAATAGCCTGTACATTGCCTAACACGTAACAGTAACTCAACAAAGATTTGTAAAACAAATGAACAAAACAAGCAAAAACAAACAATAAAAAGACTATAAATTTTAAAAAGAATCAGAGAGAATCTAGGGATGAGACAGGTGCCAGAGAACGTTGGGCGCCCCAGGTATATGGCGAACAGAACTTACATTATAGTCATCATAGGTTATACCCACATACTGTTTAAATTTTCTAAAGCACCTTTACATTTGAGATAGCCTGTCATACTCACTAAAATCCACGTGAGGTAGGTGAGACAGATAGAGGGAACTTCTTTTTAAAGATGAAAAACTGAAGCAGGGCGATTTCCCTGGTGGCGCAGTGGTTAAGAATCCACCTGCCAATGCAGGGGACAAGGGTTCGATCCCTGGTCTGGGAAGATCCCACATGCCGTGGAGCAACTAAGCCCGTGCACCACAAGTACTAAGCCTGTGCTCTAGAGCCCTCGAACCACAACTGCTGAGCCCGCGTGCTGCAACTACTGAAGCCCGCGCGCCTAGGGCCTGTGCTCCGCAACAAGAGAAGCCAACACAATGAGAAGCCTGTGCACCGCACGGAAGAGTAGCCCCCGCTCGCCGCAACTAGAGAAAGCCCGTGCGCAGTAACGAAGACCCAACGCAGCCAAAAATAATAAATAAATAAAATAAATAAATTTATTTTAAAAAAATTGAAGCAGGGAAAGGTTAAATGATTCTCTCAATATTATACAGCCAGTAGCAGTGCTGGAGTAGTAGTAAGGTTCTAGACATCTAGTTCTGCAAGCTTTCTGCCTTAGGTAGCAGGCAGGGGAAAGGGGAGTTGCCAAGGCGTCACTTAAGGATCATACCATAAAAATAGTTCTCTAAGTGGATGATGATTTTACACTAATGGTTTTGATAATAAAGTCAGTTAGCACTAGCATTAGCATTAGACAGCCCTTCTAGCCACCATCTCATTAGAAGCTTCAACAACATCCCGAACAGGGAAGGTATACTGTGACACATCCAGCTCTTGGGAACTCCTATCTTCCCAAGACAATCTATTTCATCTTCTGATGGTTTTGACCACGACAGAGTTCTTCCAAATCTTTAACATACCTTCTCTCCTCCTAAAATATACCTTCTCTCCTCCTAAGTGTTATTCAGTGCTCCTTTTTCTATTCCCTGGTTACCACATAGAACAATCTAATCCCTTTTCCATGTGCCACTTGAATTATGTGAAGACAGCTCTCATGACGGCCTCCTGCTTTGAGCTGTACCTTTTCCAGGTGAACAGTCCCGGTTCCTTAAATCATTCTTCCTATTCCTGATTCTTGGTCTTCTCTCAAACCCTGCCTATTGTCCTTCACATGGGATATCTAGAGCAGGTGGGGGCGGAGGCAGTTTGCAGTACAGCATGACCATGACTCCCTTCTCTCTGATACAAAATTTCTATTACTGCAATCTAAGATGGAACTCGCTTTTTTGGCAGTCACATCACTCTGCTGACCGTTATTGTGCTTATTCTCCAAAAAAACTTTTTGTTTGAAATGTGGACTGTTAAGCCATGTCTCCTCCATTCTATTATACGATGTATTTTGGGGAAACTGAGGCATAGGCTTTTATAACCCTGTGGTTGTATAGTGGTTAAGATTCAAGGCTTTGGAGTTAAAACAACATGAGTTCAGAGCTTGGATGCAGTAGTTACTAATTTGTGTGGACAAATTTTACAACCTGTCTTTGCTTCAGTTCTTCATGTGTAAAGGGGAGGGTAATATGTAACTCATAAGGTTATTAAAAGAATTTGATAAAAATAATGTATATAAAATAATTAAAACAGTGCTTTCATATAATAAGTATTCAATAAATGGTAGAGTTTTCTTTTTCCTGTAGCTGATGAAACTCAGCCCAGAATTCCATTTTGCCAGCATCTTTTTGTATGCTGATTGTTTCACTCAACATATTTGCTATTGATCTCACTATCCTTGGTTCATTCACAAATTTGACGCCTTCTTTACATTTTTCCAAGTCATTTTTAAAAGCATTGTCTAAGGCAGAACCTAGAGCACCTACCCCCAACAGGTAGACATTGATCATTAATCAGCACTCCCATGACCACAGTTATTGAACCTGTGATAGAGCCACCTAATTTCACCTAAATTTTAAAAATTTAGAGCTGGAAATTCCCTGGTGGTCTAGTGGTTAGGATTTGGCACTTTCACTGCCATGGCCCAGGGTTCAGTCCCTGGCTGGGGAACTGAGATCCCTTGAGGCCCATAAAGGAAAAAAAAAAAAATTTAAATCTAAAGAAATTTATAAAGAATTATATAAAATAGCAATCATGTAGGAGCTTTATTATAATTTAACATATTATTATATTGCCTCAGATTTCTTTATAAGAAATAAAACGTTGAATATACAATTGAGGACCCATTCGCTGGTCCAGTTCCTCTCCAGTTCTCCCCAGAGGTGACCATTATTTTGTAATTTCACTCTCATCCTATCCATATTTTTTGTAGCCTGCTCATGAAGACATCTGATGTGGCTTTGTCAAAAGGCTTTATGAAATTTTCATTCACTAATGTTACCAGAGAGGAGTTCTTTGATGGGTGGGTTATACTAATTCTGGTTAATTAAAACAAAAAGAGGAAATTATGGAATGATATGAGAAGCCTCTTAGAAATAAAAGAAAAGCTGCAGAGCCAGATCTCAGAAAGCCCAGGGGCATTGTCAACTCCAGGGATTGAGATCACTTTTGGTGAGAATATCTTCATTATGATGAATTTGCTCAAACTCTTTTCCTTCCCTTCTTTGTGCCACTAAACAGAGTGGAATGGAAGAGTCCACTTGCCCTTATCCAAGTTTTATGCTTACTCTTCGGCCAAAGTAGAAGAGGACACTTTGCTTGACCCTCCCACCAAGATTGCATGGTTACATGCTGTGGGGAGAAGGGGGCATTATTGGAGGCAGCGGGGAGATGAGTTAGTACAGAATTATTTAGATGGAGGCAATGTGTTGCTAACATTCTGCTTCTTGGTGGACTCACAGGTGCTCATTTTATAACTTATATAGATGCTACATTATTCTTTTGTATGTATCAAATATATTTTGAAAATACTTTAAGAAAACAATAGAAAAAAGGATTGCATGCAAAGGCTATTAGCTTTCCAAAGTAACACTGGAGTACTACTAAGAGAAGAAGGCAAATAGATACTAGGCAGGTAAAAACAAGAGATCTGTAACACATCCAAAGGCCACAGTGCAACTGAGCTATCAGTTTATTAACCTTGTTACAAAAGAAAAATAGATTTAGGCTAGTCTTAGGAACTCCATGCTGGCTTCTAGCGATTACTTGGTCCTTTTTTTGAGTACACGCAGATCTTTCCTTCACTTGCTTATCTTAGTCAGATTTCATTTCGTTCCAAGGACCGTAAAGCCACTCAGATAAACTGAAGAGAAAAGGGAACTTAACTGGACAAATATTGGGGTCTTTCACAGAACTCAAGTGCAGTAAGGACAATCAGGTATGGAAACAAAAAGCACATGGCCTCCTTCGCTGGCAATGCCACCAGGTGAGGGGCAAGGACTCCCCTATAATGGAGGGCTGCTCTTTTGGTATTTGTAGGCAGAAATTGTCCTCTAAAGTGAGGACAGGGATGGGAGGATATAATGGGCATTCCACTACATAGCACTTTCTAGAATATTATCTAGGTTCGGTATCTCATTTACAACCGTATAATTTGCAGAATCCACCTTTCTTCCCCTAATCCCAAGAAATTTAACTAGAGTGTTTATGGCCTGATTTTATACTCACATATATTTAGAAATAAATTATTTCCTTGTATGTTTGTTTATTTATTTGTTATATCCCTTGACTCATTCCAGAAAGGATTTCCATTGGTGTTAAACAGTGCAAACTTAACTGCATATTTTCTCAAGACTCTCGGGTATTATTGAATAGAGCTCGGAAATCTGAACACATTTAGAGTGCCTAGGTGGTCTCTTAAATTTTTTTAAACTTATTTTTACTTCCTATTACGTTCTACAGCGATCTTCTCAAACTAGCTAAATAAAAGGGGGATTTATTAGAATTACCACACAGGTAAAGTTACAGCAAGGAACAACCAACAGAAAGCTATAATTTAAACCCCAAATGAAGTGAGATTATCAGGGCTCAGAGATAGGCAATAGGCCAGGGACATTTTCTGAAGCTGCACTTGCAATGCGGGAAGTACAACTCATGAGAAAGGTTCCTTTAACCTGGAGTGGGATGGGACAGAGAGGAGAGGCATACAATTGAGAAGTTAACTCAAACAGTGATGTTTTGAGGTAATGGAGCTAAAACTAAGGGGGAAAGGTTGCGTTAAATAATGGTTTTTATATGAATTCACTTCTAGGCTCACCCTCACCATATGGAGTTATTGACAAAAACAAATCTATTGAGGATGGCTGACAAGAAAGGACAGCTTTAAAAGAACGGTGTGACAGTGCTTAAAAAGGAAGCATTAAATGTTACCTGAAATCAGACTGAAGTCTCTTTACAGTGGAAGAATCGACTCCAGGTCTTAGGAGGATTTAGCTATTTGCAAAGAGATGTTTTCCTTTTCCATCATTTGACACTTTTTCTTACAATACCATCTTCTTCATTCAAAAACCAAGATTTCTAGTCTGTTGGATTGCTAAAGTCCTCTTTCCAAATATCAGATCGACTGTTACAAGTCTGTCAAAGTGCTGACCTTTGGCCAGTGCTATTTGAGAGAAGGAAAAATGAAATGAGTAACTTTGCTTGTCACAATATAGAAGGAGAGAGGAAGGGAAGAAAGGAAAAAGGAAAGAAATAGGAAGGGAAGGAAGAAAGGTATATTCTAAGAGAAGTTATGCTGGGATGATTTCAGAATTCACCCACCCTTGGCTCTGACTTTACATTTAGATGTGACCTGAGTAGGAGCTGAAGAGGGGGAAGAAATAAATATAAAAAAAACCTTTCCCTAAGTAGATAATTCTGAATTAGAAGAAGAAAGGCTTTTCAGCAACATCTGGGTCCCCAGCATCAGACAGGGGGATAAGGGTCTCTCTGCCCTCTAAGTCCCCAACTGCTCCAGACATAACAAAGTCAATGGCTGCAGCCAGACGAGGCCTCCTTTGGCCATCCTGCCTTAGATGATTGTTATCTTCCTGCTATACCTTAGCTGCTCAGTAGAGTCCCATTGCTTCTCTCCAGTCTTACTTGTTCTGTTCACAAGAGAAAAGCAGGCAGCAGAAAGCTCTCACTTTTTCATCCCCCACCACTGTATCCAGTCTTCCCTTCCCAGTTTGGAGGCTGTATCTGCCTTCACCTACTGGAGTTGTCTCTAACATTCCAAAAGAGGAAGAGCCAGTGATCTGACAGGTATTGCAAAGTGATGAGTAGAGAGGAGCTGGTCCAAATTCTTGGTGATTGTCTGCAAAACTAGTGGCTCTTCAATCCTAAGTGAAGTAAAGTAGAAAGAGGCATCCACTAAAGTTCAAACTATTCTCCTGGTGAGGTTGGAAGAAAGAACCAAGCTCTAGGAGCCACTAAGTTTCATGGGTCATGCGTCCATTAATTCATTCAACAGCACTTATTAAGTGCCTTCTTTGCATCAGGTACTGTGGTTATTGTAAGAGATACCAAATAGATGTGGTCCCGTGCTAATGGAGCCTATGGTCTAGCAGCAGTGATGGATATAATACACAACATAATACAAAATGTTCCTTGGAATCATGGATGGAGCCAGAGCAAACCAGTTTACAATGCTGAAGGAATCTAAAAGTAAAGGAGCAAATGCAGGATCTGAGGGTGCTAAAACTTTAGCTGTTTTAAAGGGTAAAGAGGTTTTCCTTCGCTAAGGAAAAAGGCTGGATTATGAGATCTTTAGATTCTTAGATTGGCTTTGTATTCTACATAAAAGAAAGTACTATTTTGGGACATGTCCTTTTTATGATTTTTGTGGTCAGTATTCTTCTTTTAGAATTCTAGGGTTTGTGTGTACTAGTGAGTGGCTGGGAGAGATTATTTTGTTTGCTTCAGAAATTTCAGTAGGAGGCTAAATGTATTAGAAGTATTCAACAGCAACAAAACATTTTAAGTATTGGTGGTTATGAGAAGATATGTCAGGGCTTCCCTGGTGGCTCAGTGGTTAAGAATCCACCTGCCAATGCAGGGGACACGGGTTTGAGCCCTGGTCGGGGAAGATCCCACATGCCACGGAGCAACTAAGCCTGTGCGCCACAACTACTGAGCCTGCGCTCTAGAGCCCGTGCTCTGCAACAAAAGAAGCCACCGCAATGAGACGCACCGCAACAAAGAGTAGCCCCTGCTTGCCGCAACTAGAGAAAGCCCGTGCACAGCAACAAAGACCCAATGCAGCCAAAAATAAATAAATAAAATAAATTTTTAAAAAAAAATTTTAAAAAATGAAGATATGTCAGAAAATATGACGCATTGGAGGTTTCAGGTGGAAGCTACACTGAACAAAAAAAGTTTACCTGCTAGCAACAAGAATCACCATTTCCATAGTTAAAGCATGTCTAGCAAGAATGGCAAGCACTGGATAGTGATGTCGATTTTTATTTATATTTTGGAGAGGCATAATTACATTTTGATCTTATGTCATTTTTTATGAAATAGACCTGTTACTCTGCTGGGGTTGTGTATCTTTGGTAAGCTATGCAATTAGTATTGACATTTGCTTTATCTGTGCATGTCCATAGGGTGTGTGTGAACGAAGACTCCAGTGGAGACAGAATTGCTTAGAGCTTTAGGAGCTGGTGCTTCTGGAGTCAGAAAGATCTGAATTCCAACATTGGCTCTGCTATTTACTAGTCATGTGACTTTGGATAAGCTTTTTTTTTTTTTTAAAGAAGATGTTGGGGGTAGGAGTTTATTAATTAATTTATTTATTTTTGCTGTGTTGGGTCTTCGTTTCTGTGTGAGGGCTTTCTCTAGTTGTGGCAAGCGCGGGCCACTCTTCATTGTGGTGCACGGGCCTCTCACTATCGCGGCCTCTCTTGTTGCGGAGCACAGGCTCCAGACGCGCAGGCTCAGTAGTTGTGGCTCACGGGCCTATTCGCTCCGTGGCATGTGGGATCCTCCCAGGCCAGGGCTCGAACCCGTGTCCCCTGCATTAGCAGGCAGATTCTCAACCACTGCGCCACCAGGGAAGACCTCTATTTTCTTTTTTAAGGTGACGTTGGTTCATAACGTTACATAAATTTCATGTGTACAACATTATATTTATACTTCTGTATACACTACAGCACGCTCACCACCAAAATTTGGTTTCCATCCATTGGACAAACATCTTAAACCTGCTAAGCCTTAGTCCTCAGTTTCATAAACTCTAAGATGAAGATTATAATGGTCCCTACCTGTCAGGCTTATTGTGAGAATTAAACAAGATGCTGCATATAAAAACAGTCTCTGGCACTCAATAAATAGTAGCTCTTATTTTAAGTGTGGCATGTCATGTAGAGTAATGTTTTGTGTCCAGTGATGTGGAGCCCTGGAAGATAAATAGAAATTTTATCTTCTGAGGTTGATAGTTAAAATGCTTGAGAGATTTGGGAAGGCCATTCTTGGAAGATTGCTAAAATTTTATATGGTGGCACAGAGATTACAATGGATGGAATGAACTAAACATTTCCTTCTGCTTCTTTATAAAATATAGTGATATTCACAGTTATTTGGTAACATTGGAGAATTTAAGAGTGTTTATACTCTTCTGATTTGACTTGTTTAGCTTTCCTCGCATCTGGAGGGATCTTAGTTCCCCAACCAGGAATCGAACCCGGGCCCTGGCCATGAAAGTGCCAAGTCCTAACCACTGGACCACCAGGGAATTCCCTTGTTTAGTTTTCTTAATATGTCTGTAGTCCTGTAGTCAAACATGAACTCATTTTTAGCTCCAAATCACCACTGCATCCGTAGTACTCTGCAGTCTTATGATAGCATATTTCAAAATGTGGTTCATCAGAATCATCCGGGTGACTTGTTACAAATTCAGATTCCTGGCCCTGATGTGTGAAGAAGTCTCTGAATTTTAAATAAATATCCCAACCCAGCTTATTTTTATCAACACCTAAGCTGAAGAATGACTAGACCACATAAGTAATGATGCTTCACAAATCAGCTCTACTCCCCAAGCTCCATCAGGTTGTGCCTATTATTTAAATGGTAGCTTGTATGAAACATTTACCCTAAAACCCTCACAGGACATGAAACTATTTGTTCTTATGCCTTAACAACCATTCAAAATCACTTGATTATTTATTTTCTCTTCTAGTCTTCAGAAACAATTGTCTTTCCCTGCTTGTTGTGGTTACAGCTAAACTGTTACCTTATCCCTGTTACTGGAGAGAAGGGCTGGGTTGATGGAGCAAACGTGAATAAATGTGTGATTAGGATCCAGAGAGACACCCTCCCCTCCGCTGGTTTATGCAAACCTCTCCATGGTTGAACTGGTTAAAGCTGGCCTTTCTCTCCCCACTTTCCTCTGTCCTTAAAGTCTCAGATATCCCTGGCATATATCCCCATGACATCCCCAACCTGTATATCCCTGACCCTTCCATCTTGATCACTACTTCAGATCCATGTTGATCACATCAGCCAGATACCTGTGATTACTGTCTGCTTCTGCTTCTAGAAATTCGTTAGCCATGAAGGCAGTAAAACTTATATTTCCGCGTCCCAATTTGTAAACAGGAGAAATATATATGTGTGAAAGTATCAACTCGAGTTGTGGGGTGAAGAGTAGAAAAGGAAAAATGCCTATGAAGTCAGGGAAGAAATCTCTACCTTTATATAGCCTAAGTGATTGCAGGCAAAGAAGCAGGTAAGCCATGGAAGTGGGTCTGCTGCTGGCTGCCCCAATATGTTGAATCTGTGAGTACTTAACTCACTAAGCCATTTTCTACTGCCCAGGCAACACGACAAGTTCCGATATTTGAGTTCCATGGTTTGGGGGATTGATTCATGAATGAATCCAATCCCAATTTCCCAATTTACTTCCCCCCCCACAATTTACTTTTGATTAAGAATGTTTTTAGGAGATTTGTTATGTGGTAAATTTGGAAAGCAAAACCTGTTCAGCATGAATCTGCTAGTGTCCCACAAAAGAAACCTGTCCATTTAGCCAGTTTAATAGAATCAGGCCTGTATGCTGAGCTGGCTCCACCAGCACTCTGGTTCACAGGGGTGGCATTACATAGTCTGCTACAAAGCAGTGGGGACACACATGGGCTTTGCAGTCAGGTGTGAGTATTGAGCCCTGGCTCCACCCCTTACCAGTCGTATGAACCTGAACAAGTTATCTAGCCTCAATTTCATCAACTGAAGGAACAGAATAATAGCTATGATAATAAGGTAATGGACATAAAGCTCTGTGTTGTCCCTGGCATGTTGTAGTGTTCAATAAGTGTTCTTTTCCTTTGTCTTCATATGATTCTATTGTCCCCATCTTTTCTTTGCATCTCGTCCAAGTCTTTTTCAAATATAACCGTGTAATATGTCAAGACGTGCCTTAATTCCCTATTCTTCATTTTCTCATTTTCATTTTTTAATTCAACAAATATTTCCTGAGCGCCTGTTATGTGCAAGGTACTATTCGAGGTAAACAATCAGAGAACTAAACAGAAATCCTTGCCATCAGGGAGCTTACATTCTAGTTGCGGGGAGAAATATAATAGCCAATAAACATAATAAATGAGTTAATTATGTTGTATACTAAGTGAGATGAGTGTTATGGAAAAAGAGAGATCAGAGGAATGGAGACTGGGTGTAGAGGTAGAGGTGTTCCAGTCTTAAATAAGATGATCAAGATAGGTCTCCCTGAGTTGTTTAAACACAGAGGGTGTGGGAACTGCGTGGTTTTTGTTGTTGTTTTGGGGCTTTTTTGGGGGGAAGTTGGCAGAGCTCACTATACTTGGGGAATTTTAGGCAAAAATGAGAGGCTGGAATGCCTAAAAGAAGTAGGATGTTATTCCTTAATTTCTCAAATGCAACAGGAAAGCAGCAGAAGACAGCTTAGTGATGCTTGTCCATTAGGTGGCAAGAACTGTTTTTCTGCTTATCTCTTTCTGATCTCACTCACCTCTAGTCTCTACTAAGGCCATTGAATCTTCATCCCTCCCTCTCCTTGGTTTCACATCTCAGGACCTTGAGGAATGGTTAGTGACATCAATAAGAAATAAGAAATTAGGGCTTCTTATACTATATCTCTGTGTTTGATATAAAAGAAATCCTTTGCAACTCAGGGAAACACGTGATTTAGTTATAAACACATGATTGGACTTAACCTTAGACAATTTTTATTAGAACAAAGCAGATAATTTTTTTCTAAAGCCTGGTAAAGTAGAAAGAGCACTGCAGTGGGAATCAGAGACCAGTGTCTGCCCCGGTCCTGCCACCAGCTACCATTTAACAGTCTACGTCCAAGACAGTCTCACCTGTGAGTTGTGGGTAGAGGGAGGTGTCCCTTCCACCTCTCTAGTTACACGAGTCTTTGAAAAACTCCAAAAAAATTTTTCTCCTAGAAACTAAAGCAGGTATAATGTGTGGGCTTAAAAACTCTTGACATCTGCTTTATTGAAAACTGCAATTAAGGTGATTTGTCCATTTCTGGATGGGAACAAAAGCAGGGTGGTAATCTTCCACATATTATTTGTGC
Organism: Orcinus orca; assembly: GCF_937001465.1. NCBI lineage: Eukaryota > Metazoa > Chordata > Mammalia > Artiodactyla > Delphinidae > Orcinus > Orcinus orca. Next base: position 94,996,759 of record NC_064563.1, read on the forward strand.
CTCTTTACCTTTCATGCGATAAATGAAGGGGAGAATATTCTTACCACATACTGCTCACCAGCAGTTTTGCCAAATACATTGAACATCAAGGCCTTCCTATTCGATGTTATCTATCAAACACTTAAATTAATCCAGTACTTAGGAACTTAAGAAGACCTACGAGTGACAAAGTCCTGTTCTCAAGGTCTCAAAACATTTTAGCAATTATTATTTTAATATCACAGTTAATTATATTAGTAATATGTTATTACATAAGTGATATAATCTTCATTTTACATGGGAATAAATTGAAATTCATACAAACGTCCACTAAAAAAAACCGAAGTCACTCCAAACTGTAAAGCCAGACCTTTCCTTAATCTCCTAAACCAGGGACTGGCAAACTACTCCCCACAGGCCAAATATGCTTCCCCTTACTACCCGCCACCTCCCGACCTATTTTTTTTATGGTTTGTATATTTTTTTAATGGTTGAAAAAAATCAGAAGAATAATATTTTGTGACATGAAAATTATATGAAATTCACATTTCAGTGTTCATAAGTAAAGATGTACTGAACCACAACCATTCCCATTATTTATATATTATCTGTTTTATATATACGTGTGTGTGTGTGTGTGTGTGTTGGACGAGGTCATCAAGAGGGCATAACTGCGCACTCAGAGATGCCTCACATGCTCCCCTGTCTTGGAAGGTACCTCTGCCCACCGTTCCCTCCGTGGGAGCTGTTCCAGGGACGCAGCTTGAGTGAGCAAGGTGTTGTTGAGACCATCGCCACTGAACACGTGACTGAACCCGGTAAGGCCTCTGTATAAACTTTTAAGATTCTGGCGGGAGGGTGTGGAGACGTGTGTAAGTTCCGTTGCTTATTAAACCTGCCACCTACCAGTCTGGAGTGACTTACTTCTTTCTTCAGTCTCTCTGTGCCCTCAGTGTCTGGGGTCAGTTTTCGAACCAGCAGCATGGCTGTTTTCTCTTGAAAATGGCAGAGTTGAGTAGTTGTGACAAAGATCATATAGCCCACAAAGCCTAAAATATTTATTGTCTGACCCTTTACAGAGAAAAATGACCAATCCCTGGTCTAGCCCATATGGCTGTCTTTGTTAGGGGTCTAAGGAGAACATACATAGACTTATGGCATTTCAGGCCTGCCTGATTTTATATATAATTGCACATGGTACCATTTTGCAAGAAAAACTACATGTCTTCTCCCATGCTACTGCATTTCCTTCTTTATGGGTTGTTAATTGCTATTCATGGAAATTCCTATTTCTTCATTCATTCACTTCATGAGCCCTTACGGTGCACCTACCTGGGAGTAAGCGACTAACAAAAAGTAGCTTTACTGGTCAATTTTTTATTTTATATTATTTATTTTTGGTTGCGTTGGGTCTTCATTGCTGCATGGAGGCTTTCTCTAGTTGAGGCGAGCGAGGGCTACTCCTCGTTGCGGTGCATGGGCTTCTCATTGTGATGGCTTCTCTTGTTGTGGAGCACAGGCTCTAGGTGAGTGGGCTTCAGTAGTTGTGGCACATGGGCTCAGTAGTTGTGGTTCACGGGGCTCTAGAGCGCAGGCTCAGTAGTTGTGGTGCACGGGCTTAGTTGCTCCGCGGCATGTGGGATCTTCTTGGACCAGGGATCGAACCCGTGTCCCCTTCATTGGCAGGTGGATTCTTAACCACCACACCACCAGGGACGTCCTGTTGGTTCATTTTTATAGACAAGTAATGAACAAATATAGACCATTATTATACAATAGTGAGAAGTGCCATCCTAGGGTTATGACTGGGACAGAAAAGAAGGTATTTGACTCAGCTGCAGGGGTTGGTGAATGCTTCCTAGAAAAGAAGACACTTGAACTGAGAACAAGAGGATGAGGAGCTGAGAGGGGACATGCATTCCATGTTAGACAGAGCAATATTTTCCAAGACTTGTGTTAGTCAGAGTTCAGTGCAGGAAACATAAATCAATATAGTCATTTGAAGAAGGTGAAAATCCACGGGTGATTAAGATAAAATCATGGAAGGGCCAGAAGAATGGGCTGTAGGCTGGCCTACCAGGAATGATTCTTGAAAGACTATAGTACTGTCCCGCTGAGGCCATCACTGGAATTATTCAGACCAAAAACATGTTACCGGGCTTCCCTGGTGGCGCAGTGGTTGGGAGTCCACCTGCCGATGCAGGGGACACGGGTTCGCGCCCCGGTCCAGGAAGATCCCACATGCCGCGGAGCAGCTGGGCCCGTGAGCCATGGCCACTGAGCCTGCGCGTCCGGAGCCTGTGCTCCTCAACGGGAGAGGCCACAGCAGTGAGAGGCCCGCGTAACGCAAAAAAAACAAAACAAAACACATGTTACCATCCTCTAATGAGGAATCAGGAAGGCAGCCCTGATCCTGGTGCCACTGGACTCTGCTAGAGAAAAGGATCTCTGCAAAATTGCTTGCCAGTAGAAAAACAGCCAGGAGAGCAGGAAGATGGCCTCAGCTCTGTTTTTTTAATTTCTAAATCTCACAGGAGTGCATCTATTTTGTGCATTCAGAACTTTTGCTGCAAAGAATTTGAGAAAGAAAGCCATTAGCTTTCTAGTCTCTGCAGCACAGGAAGGCACCATAGAAGTACGGTGGGATGGAGGTTGATCAAGCCAAACCACAGAATCCACCACATGTACAGAATCAATGTCACTGTCCATTCAAGGAAATGCAAATAGTTTGGATTGGCTACAGCAGTAGTTCCCAAATAGTCAAGAGTGGATCCCTTTTTAACATCAAAACATTGAGCCCCTGATGCATGTGACAGTAGTTTTATTTAATATCCTGCAACTTAGAAATATATTACAAATAGTTTCATTCAAAAGGAATTTTATTTTATTAATCACAATAGAAATAAATACATTTGGGAAATGATGGTGATAAAAGTAACTCACATAAGTTGCATGCATTATATATGTTACCTCAGTAGTAACGCATATATATTTAAGCTATATCATTTGTTTAGTCAGCAAATAATGCCTGGACCTCTTCGGAATTCCAGAACTCTTTTCAGTAATGCCTAGGAAACCAGGTATTTTAGACTCACACTTGGGAACCATTGAGCTTTAATAGTTTAAGGCGTGTGATAAGGAAGACATAACAAAGAGGCTCTAAAAGATGGCTAATTTCTTTTGATATTAGTCGGGAGGTGATGCAGAGTTACTGAATTTTGAGCAAAGAAATGACAAAATCAGATTTTCATGTCAGAAAGACCTCTCTGGCAAAGGCTGGCTGATACATCAAAGGAATGAGAGACTGAGGGCAATTAGAAAATATAGGAGGCTAGTTCAGCGATCCAGGTGGGAAAATCAGGACTCTAATAAGCAAGGTATAGATAGTGGGGATGAAGAGAAATGGATGTTTAGTGGCAGAATTGATTGCTGATTGATTGATTTGGTGTGATATGGGTGACTAAGAGGACATGAAAGGAAGGACTAAGAGGCCATGCTTGGGTAACCATGTAAATATGAAATATAGGAAAAAAATAATTGTTCCAAGTTCTCAAGATATGTATTGGGTTGGCCAAAAAGTTAGTTCGGGTTTTTCCATAAGACCAATATATATCTTTTTTAATATTCTCAAGAAATATATATATATTTAAAATAAAAATCAGTTAAGTGACATGATTACTGTTCTAAATTAGTCAGGACAAGCTAACTGCTATAAAAATAACCCCCACATCTCAGTGACTTGACACAGTAAAGATATGTTTAGATCGCAATCCAATGAAAGAGAGGCAGACTCTGGCCCATGTGATTATTTAGAGACCCAGGCTTTTCCTTTCATTGATTCTGCCATCTCCTAGGGCTACTGGGTTCTCTACAACATCTGGACAAAGTAAGATAGAGAGCTGAATTGCAAACAGGAAGATCCTATGGTCCAGGCAAGGAAGAAATGTACATTACTTGTCACATGTTCCAATGGTTAGAGCTCAGTCGTGGTCATGAGAATGTAATCTAGCTGTGTGCCCAGGAAAAAGAAGACATGAGTTTTAGGAGCATTTAGCCAGTCTCTACCATAAGCACTCGTTAGGTTATAAAGAAAAACTCACAGAATTTTGAAATATGATTGCAGTGAATGACAAAGTGATTTGAGTTTAATCAATGTCTAAATGTAATGATATAACAGAGAAAGCTGTGAATCACTTGACTATATTACTGAAGAAATTCTGTGGTCATATATTGTGGGGATTGGGAAGAAATGGGAGGGAGTAATACCTCTACTGAGTTCAGAAATAGGTGAACCAACGATAAATAAATTATCACTATCTCCCGGGTTGGGGTACTCCACCTGTTTATCCATTAACTATTTATTAAGTACCATTTGCTAGGCACTGTTCTAGGTTCTGGAATAGAAACAACTTATACTGCCTGACAGACAGGCGTATCCCTAGAGTCGAGGTGGGTCTACCAGATCCTCATGGCTTGAAGGCCCAAGCTTTTATAATGTTCAACTCAATACACTTTGCTCTGATTCTCTCTCTCTCTCTATTTTTTTTTTATTTTTTGAGGTATGCGGGCCTCTCACTGTTGTGGCCTCTCCCGTTGCAGAGCACAGGCTCCGGACGTGCAGGCTCAGTGGCCATGGCTCACGGGCCCAGCCGCTCCGCGGCATGTGGGATCTTCCCGGACCGGAGCACGAACCTGTGTCCCTTGCTCAACCACTGCGTCACCAGGGAAGCCCTGCTCTGATTCTCTACTAAGCAAGTGCCTTCTAATTCTCTCCTGACTGTCTTTGATCAACCAGCACAAGTCTTCTAATCCTTGTGGTTCCTGCAGCCTCCTCTCCTCCTCTTCCTCCTTTTTGTCATCACCACTATCATGCTCCTCATAATAACCACCATTATTAGGTGTTAGGTACTTTATACATTTCTTCTGTTCCTCATGACAGTTGCATTTTACAGAAGCATGCACTGAGTCTCAGAGAAATTCAGTAACTTGCCCTCACAGGTAGTAGTGGTGAGCCTGGGTCAGAATGCAGTTCTGCTGACTTCCTATCCCAAGTGCTTCCTACCGTTATAAAGGAGTAAATCTGCATCTGGGTCTATAGATCAGTCCCTTGATCATTTATGAAATATGGATTACTTGAATTGGTAAAGTCTGGGTACATTGACAATATCAAGTTTCTGGTCCCACAACACTCAGGACCTGAAACTGAGCTGAGAAAACTCCTCAGAGGTCTTCGACCCTATGAGGTCTTGCCAGGGTTGCTGGTTGGCCACTGGCCTCTATTCCTTTTTTTAAGGTAAAAAGTCGTTTATTTTATTATTTTAATTGAAGTATAGTTGATTTACAATATTGTGTTAGTTTCAGGTGTACAGCATAGTGATTCAGTATTTTTGCAGATTATATTCCATATAAGCTATTATAAGATAATGGGTGTAGTTCCTTGTGCTATACAGTAAATCCTTGTTGCTTACCTATTTTACATATAGTATTTCTTTTTAACATTTTTGTTGGAGTATAATTGCTTTACAATGGTGTGTTAGTTTCTGCTGTATAACAAAGTGAATCAGCTATATGTATGCATATATCCCTATATCCCCTTCCTCTTGCATCTCCCTCAGTATTTTTAAATCTGTTAATACCATACCTCTAACTTGTCCCTGACATCCCTATTTCTGAACTTTAACTTCAAATTTGTGACCTGGTAATATCACAAAATAATCTGTTTGTCAGAGGGAACTGTTAACATATTTACATTTTTATAATGAGAAAAAACACTCGCACAACAGATACAAAATCTACTGAGGTTACAAGATAAACATTACATTTGATTCCTTCAACAAAACCATACTGTGTAGTTGCAATTATTGAACAAAGGTGTAATCAGAAAAATATATTTTGAATTAAAATATATTGATAGGAATAAATCAACATAAATGTGTTTTCCTCTAATGGCAGTTTTATTTTCCCAGAGTGGGAATTTAAAATTGCTTAAATTGCTTTTAAGTTAGGAGTACGAAAAGTGCTTCAATGGTGATAAAATGCGTAACAAATGTTTAACCAGCATGCAAAGGATGACAATGAAAAGCAGCACAGTTCTGCACGTGTCGAGATAAAACATGCACACTTACATCACTCCATACTGATATTTCTAACCCATGTACAGCTAGCAAAAGCATCTACTTCATTATAATCTTTCACATTATTACATATCCTTAGGTACCAGTTACCCTTGCACAATATATCATTTATTTTAGTTCACAATATTTCTGATTTTGCATCTTTTGTTGTTATCTCTGCTGGTCCTTCACTTCTGAATTACATCATCATTATGTTATAGAAGTAGTAGAAATGTAGGTCAAAGTGTGTCTTTCAAAAATCACTGTAGGAACACTAAAAGAAACAAATGAGGGAAGAATGTGCTTTTCTTATACAATATCCAATAATGATGACAGTTGCTCACGGCTGTTCTTGGGAGAAGGGCCATGGTAAGTGTGTGACTTGGGTTGCAATGACTTTTTTGGTGATCTGTACAAACTTGAAAACCCACTGTTCTCAAGTGAGTTGCACTGAAGCCTAGCTTTATCACAAGTAAACCTGTGATGATTGTCCAGCTCAACATCTCTGTGGATAGAGTAGACAACTACAAGGCTGCCTGGCAGGACTTGATAACTCATCAATCTATGAGCACTTTAATGTAGTGACTGCAAATCCTACTCTGAGAAAGTACAGGAGCACTGCCTAAGAGTGAGGATACTTGATTCTAGCTCAAGTTCAAACCTGTGACTCTGAGGGATTCACCTAACCTTCTGCAGGTTCAAGTTTTTAATCTGTAAAATGACGGGGATAGGCTAGATCTACAAGGTCCCTTCCAGGTTTAAAATAGAGCAATACTACTCCATTGTGGGAGATAACAGACTTCCTTAAAAAATTGATTAGTAATATTGTATATGAGGTGATACTTAGAAAATAATTGCAATCTATATGGTTGCAGTACTAGTGTAGGGAACATGAATATTCTTTTTTTTTTTTTTTGAGGTACGCTGGCCTCTCACTGTTGTGGCCTTTCCCGTTGCGGAGCACAGGCTCCGGAAGCACAGGCTCAGCGGCCATGGCTCACGGGCTCCGCGGCATGTGGGATCTTCCCGGACCGCGGCACGAACCCGTGTCCCCTGCATCGGCAGGCAGACTCTCAACCACTGCGCCACCAGGGAAGCCCAACATGAATATTCTTAATAAAAAAGATTGAATTTCTTTTTGTCCGATAAACCAGTTTAAACCTGCGCCTGCATCATTGGCCTCCAGGCTGGTGATAGCTGTAGTATGTGCTTACTGGGACTCCCCATGCCTGCGAGGGTTCATACAAAATTGCCGGGTTCTCTTGATATCACAAAGTTCCTGGGAAGCTATTCTGTTGATCCTACAGTCAACCCTGGTTTCCACTGGAACCTGTGCCAGCCCATGAGGACCTTTTGTCTCAGGGGTTTGGATGGATAATTCGATGACACTGCCGAGGCAAGGCAAGTTTGGGTGAGACAAGTTATGTCTGGGCCTGGGACCCAGCCCTGCCAGGTACCCCAATCCAAGGGCCACTTGCCCCAGAGTCCTGTTCCCCCTCTACCCTTGACTTCTCCCAGGGTTGAGAACAGCCCTCTTTTTTCCCTCTCGTTACTTTAAAAGGACCCTCCCTCTCTCCTGTCCATCTCTAGGAAACCTTGCATAATCTCTTCAGTGAGTTTAGAATTTTATCCAAGTTGGAAGGAGGGTATGGTTCATGCAGCTTCAACTTGGTCATGTAAATACCTCTGAAGAAAGGAAATTCAAAATCTTGAGACTAACATCTGGGATTGAGGGCAAAGAAAAATGCACAGGCCAAAACACAAATTAATATTTCAATAAGTGATCCTGTCACAGTATCAAGTAGATAAAATGTAATCACATTTAGGGGGAAATGGATTTGTATTTGTTTTTATTGTAATTTTTTTAGTAACTGCTTTACTGAGATATAATTATATACCATACAGTTAACCTATTTAATATGCATGTCTTTATTTTTAATAGTGAGTTTGAATGAAGGCATATTTAATTAGAGGGATAGCTGGAAAAATTTATGGGTATTTTTAAAGGGAACTTCTGAATACCTTAAAATATTTAAGAGGTTAATTATGCTGGCATTTTTATTGTGTAAAATTTCAATAAAATATTACTTCTATAGGATGTAATGGGGTACATAATAACATTAAAAGTTTTTATACTATGGGCTTCCCTGGTGGCACAGTGGTTGAGAGTCCAACTGCCAATGCAGGGGACATGGGTTTGTGCCCCGGTCCGGGAAGATCCCACATGCTGCGGAGCAGCTGGGCCCGTGAGCCATGGCCGCTGAGCCTGCATGTCCGTAGCCTGTGCTCCGCAATGGGACAGGCCACAGCAGTGAGAGGCCCACATACCACAAAAAAAAAAAAAAAAAAAAAGTTTTTATACTATGATGTTAACTGAAAGGGCAGGCTACAAAATTATAGATATGACCATACCTATAGGAAAATATGCATAAATAAAAAGACAGGAGCAAAAAAATGGGCTAATTTTGGGTGGTCAGATTTAGGGCACATATTTTATTTTCCATTTTTATAGATTATTATATTCCTCAATTAGTATGTATACTTTTGGAATGAGAAAGGAAACTTTATTTATGAAACTTTGGAATTATCTTTTTTTTTTTTTCTGAAACACATATCATGGGCACTACTCATCAGGCCTGACTTGGGTTATTTAGGGAGATTATAAATGATAACAATAAACTGCCTTTGTTTATTGCTTTATAATTTACAAATTGCATTCAAGAATATTATTTCATTGAGCAAAGAGACAGGCATTTTCCTGAGGAAACTGTCAAAAGTTGGGGAAGCCAAGGAAAGAAGAACATTTTTAAAGGACTTCTAAGTGTAAGCAGATGTCTCTGGTGGTGAATTACCATCATCTGAGATGATGGAAGAGGAAGCGGGGTCGGGTAGAGGTGGGAAGAACACAGAGCAATTACACGGGGCTATCACTGACTCGAAGGAAAAGGGGAAGAAACGGGATTTGGGGGCATGGGATTCTTATACATATTTCTATGCCTTTCTATAGTATCATCAACTTAGGTCAGGTTAGCAGTTGTTCATTAAGAGGTTGTTCACAGGGGGCAAAAGAGGAGTGAGGAGTAAGGAATCCCACTTCAGTGCCAGTGAGTAAGTTTAATAGAAGGAAGGAGATAACCAAATACACCAGTGGCATTTGTAAATCCATTATTTGTTAAGTCTGAAAACACATTAGGGAGTATGCAAGATGGGTTTAGATAAAGTCTATATCATATACATTTTAAGAGAAATGGAGTTTATTTATTCTAATATGAGTAGACTGTATTGACAGCAATAACGAAGATAAGGTGAATGAAAAAATATTTCTCAAAATACTTACATTACATTATTTTACATTAAGATTATAAACACTGTTTTTTGTGGTATGCGGGCCTCTCACTGCTGTGGCCTCTCCCACTGCAGAGCACAGGCTCCAGACGCGCAGGCCCAAGCGGCCATGGCTCATGGGCCCAGCCGCTCCGCGGCATGTGGGATCTTCCCAGACCGGGGCACGAACCCGTGTCCCCTGCATCGGCAGGCGGACTCTCAACCACTGCGCCACCAGGGAAGCCTGAGAACATGATCTCTTTAATGAAAATAATAAGTAATAAAAGACCGGTAAATGATAAAAGGCTAGGCCATTATGGACACTGTACACTTTATCAGGCAATCCTAAAACAAATAAAGCAAATCCATATTTATTATTAGGTTTTTTTAAAGCACATAGCATCTCAAGTCCTCCGAATCCCAGCCACTCCCACCCCAAATGCCTGGTATTGTCTACAGATTTTGCAAATATATTAGGGTTAACTTTCAGATTATCAAATAATGAGTATATTGTTATATTTTTAGAAAAAATTGTCATACTCTACCTCATGTGATACTAAAAACTGAAATAAATAAAATAGCTAGTACTGGATAGGAAAGGGTAGAATAAAATAGCTAGTACTGGATAGGAAAGGGTAGAATAGAGGTGATTCTCTGATGTCAGGATGGGGAAGAATGCTTTTAGCATAAATCAATGCAGGAAACACTAGGAAAGAGATTGAGTACATATTCAATACATAATCAAGATACTGACTATAAAAATTTTTAATTTCACAGACCTATCATAACTAAAATGAAAATGATATGAAAAAATTTTCAAAATATAGGGCTTCCCTGGTGGCACAGTGGTTGAGAGTCTGCCTGCCGATGCAGGGGACACGGATTCGTGCCCCCGGTCCGGGAGGATCCCACATGCCGTGGAGTGGCTGGGCCCGTGAGCCATGGCCACTGAGCCTGAGTGTCCGTAGCCTGTGCTCCGCAGCGGGAGAGGCCACAACAGTGAGAGGCCCGCGTACCGCAAAAAAAAAAAAAAAAAAATTCAAAATATATGAAAAATTGGTTAATAGCCATAATATATAAAGAACTTTTAAAAATTAAAAGTAAAAATATGCTGATCACAATTTTTAAAAACAGGGTGCATATAAATACTTAACATCAAAAGGAATAAACTTGAAAACATGCACATTACTAAAAATAAAAGAAATACAAGTGAAAGTAAATAGTATTTTCGACAACTAAATTGGCAATTTTTTTCAAACCATTTTGTTTGCTGAATATGCACTGAAATGCTATTCTCATGCTGGAGTGCAAATTAATGCATAGTTTTTAGAAGGAAATTTGGCAATAGTTTCCAAAAACCATAGAAATATTTGTATGCTTTGATCCAGTATATCCAACCACTAATTTCTTTTAAGGAAACAATGAGAGATGTGTGTAAGTATTTTAAGAATGTTTATCTTAATACTATTTTAATTGCAAAAAAATTAAAACATCATGTGTCCAAATAACTTGATAAATGTTTGATGGTTTATTCATATGATGGAATAATAGCCAAAAAAAAACACATGTTTTTAAAAGATTGTTTAATGACATAGCAATATTCTCACATTGAATGGAAAAAAGCAGGGTAAAAAAGCTATACATATAGTTTTTTCTTAATTTTGGTTTTTAAAATATTCATGGAAAATGTATGAGAAATGACTGCATGAAAATGTTAACAGTTTTATCTCTGGTTAGTAACATTTTGAGTAATTTTTATTTTCTTTATAATTTTTGTATTCTTTCTATAATTAATCATACTATTTGAAAAATAAAATCTTACTAAAAGAGTAATTCTTTGGTACTTTCCCACATGAAATAACACATTTAGTAGCATGATCTGCCTTTAGTTGTGTTAAAGAACTAGAAACAAATATTCATTTAGTCCATCTTAAGAACCGTTGTTAATGATACCAGTTAGGAGAGGAAGAAATTGAAGATTAGAGAGACTAAATGATTTGCAAGTATTCAGTTAATTCAACAGCAGTTTTGGTTTTTTTTTTTGAGCATATAGTAATTACTGTGAATTGGATTAGGCATTTAGGCATTAAGAATAAAAGATTAAAAATTGTCCCCAAGAGTGTGTGTTCTCATAGTAGGTGACATTATATTAAAAAAATGATATTTTCAATTAGTGGGATAAGTGCTGGCAGAGATCCCACATACCGCAACTAAGCCCTTGTGCTGCAACTACTGAGCCCACATGCTCTAGGCCTGCGCGCTGCGACTAGAGAAGCCTGCCACAACAAAGAACCAGTGCACCCAAATTTAATCAATTAATTTTAAAAAAGAAGCAGGGGATATGATTAAGGCGGGGTTGGCTAGATAGAAGTAAAGAGAACTCTAAAGGACCAACCACTACTCAACCTTAGCAATATACCCAAGGAAGAGCTCCTCCTTTCTACTCCAGGTCTGAGAGCCAGAAATGGCAGAGAAGTTGCTGCGACAGAAGTCTCTGGGGTGTAGGAGAAGTTGTTCCCAAGGAGGTATTTCACTGAAGGTACTCTGCTAGGAAACAGCCCAAGAGGGTGCTGGGGAAAGCTGCTGACTGCCCTGCACTGAAGAGGCTGCCTGAGCTGCAGGACCCTGGTATTGGCAAAGCTGAAGTCACCAATGCTGCAGGAGGTGGGTGCCTGGGAAGCCACGGGCACTATAGGAGCCAGACACTTGGGAAATAGTGAGCGCTGCTGGAGCCTGGTACTGGAGAAGCTTCACATGCCTGCCAAAGGAGCAGACTGGGAACTGGAAGGAAAATCCCTTCATCCTGCAATGCCTCTCCACCACCCTCTATTGACAAAGTTTAACATTATGTCAGCTGGCAAATAAAAACTATTTTAAAGGCACAGTTGCATTTTTGCACAGCAGGCAATGAAGAGTGAGTTTGGAACTGAGGTGATAAATTTGTAACTGGCATGGTGTGGAGAGTTTTCCAGCTAATGGAATAACATGAGAGAAGACATGTAAAGAGGACTTCCATATCTGACAGCATGATAGACTAGATACCCAGACTGATGCTCTCACTATAACACAAACCAAAAAATCCCCTAATATCCTGGATTTTAAAAATAAGATATTTGTGTTTAAATACATTGGTGAGATGGCAAGACAGTATGGAATACATAGATGTCAAAACTAAGAGAAGACATGAACTTGAACACACTGGAAATGTCTTTCACTTTGGGGGCAATTGCCAAATCTTTTGAATTTGAACTTTACTTTTCAGGTCTTGAGGAGTACAAGGGATAAAGATTATTTCCAAGTTCCTCTCAAATTGGGGAGTCTAATTTTGAGACTCTTACATTTCACTAGGATGCAGAATACTCAATGTGAAAGTAAACAAAAAACTGATGGTGAATCTGTACACTTAATCAGTGTGATGGTGAAATAAACCCACCCTACTCCCCATTTTGTAAGGGAACTTCAAGGAAAATTGTAGTATTTAAACTTTGGCAGTGGTTGAAGGAGGACAATTCTTTCCTCATAATTCATAAATACAAGTCAACCCCTAGGGATTACAGCCTGGATTTACACTACCCACATGGTCTGAAAAACTTCAAGGTAAATATTAAGTTTGAAGTGATGCCAAATTAGTAGTGTCCTAGGGTTTGGAAAAAGTAAACACAAATCCTGTCAGAAGGATAGTGCCTTCAATCCAGGCATCAAAAAAGTCCTACAGATAAATTCCAAGAATGACTAGGTCACCATCAAAAATCACAAAATAACCAAGGAAGAATAGCCACAATGAGAAAGAACCAACAGAATCAATAACCCACAAAAGCTTAACTGTTTGAATTATTAACACAATTGGTATGTTTAATATGTTTAAAGAAATAGTAGACTAAAAGATGATTGAGCTAATTTGAAAATAAATCACATATAATCTCTGGAGATGAAAAATGTAGTACTTGAAAAAAATTCAATAGGTTGCTTTAGAAGCAGATTAGACACTGCTGAAGTCAGAATTAGTGAACTGGAAGATAGTACTGAAAATTAAAATGTAGTACAGAGATATAAAGAGGCAGAAAATATGAAGAGACATTGAGACACAAATGATAGAGTGAGAAGATTTCACATACATCAAATTGGAATTCTAGAAAGAGATGAGAGACAGAATGGTGCAGGCAGAACATTAGAAGAGTTAGTGATAGAGAACTTTCCAGAACAAATGAAGAACCTATATCCAAATATTCAAAATGCATTATCAATTCTCAAACAGCATAAAGTAAGAGAAAAAAATACCCCCAGCCATGCTGTAGATAAATGTAGAACACCAATGACAAGGAAACTTAAAAGAAAAAAGTAAATTACCATGAAAAGATAATTAGACTGAGAACTACCATGGAAGGCAAAAGAAAGTAGCATAATCTTAATGTGCTAAAAGAACATAACTCTCACCCTGGAATTATATGATTGTCAAAAACATATTTCATAACCAGGGCAAAATGAAGACATTTCAGACAAACAAAAACTGAGAGTTTGCAATTAACAATCCCTAACCTAAGGAAACTCTAAAATATGTGCTTCATATGGAAGAAAGTGACCCCAAATCAGTGGTCTGTGATTCAAGAATAGGTGATAAAACCAAACGTAAAATATAGGTAAATCTAAGTAAACACTGTAAAAAAATAATTTTGAGGAGCTTAAAAAAAGATATACCTAAAATATACAGCTATAAATTATAAGGGATAATCAGAGTTAAAGTGTCCTAGAGACCTTATGTTGTTCAGGAGGATGATACAAATATTGATTAATTTTATGTTTTTTAAGTTAAATATTATGGACAAATTTCTGTGGTAAATGCAAAAGCAATGGAAATAGAGTGGGCTTATCTGTATTTTCAGATTTTTCTTCCATGGTTATTTATTACTTAGTTAATAAAAAGTAATCTATCCAAGATCAGAATTAATTGACATCTATGAAAAAGTTCAGATGTATAAAGGGCTTTGTGAAGGTTTGATATGGGCTTCATCTCTATATTTTCTTTTTATGATTCTCTCACTGGCCTTTTTAGTATGTCAGCTTCACTCTTATAACAAAACAGTTGCAACAGTTCTAGAGATAACGTATGTATGAGTCAGACTGCAGATTAAGAGAAAATTTCTCTTTGCTCAACTTTACTGTGATAGGACCCACACATAAAGCAATCATTGTGACAGGCGGGGACAGTGTCGGGGGGATGTCATGCACAGACTCTCTTAGACTTGAGTTGCACAGTGCTCTCTATGCATCTGACCGTGTCCCAGTCCATTAAGCTAAAAAAATAAGACAGCAGTTTTGAGGATTAGCATTCCTCTATCAATTATTTACCCCATGTATGCTTATTGAAACTTTATGTTAGTTCTAAGTCTCAGGTTTTAAACTTTTAAAATAATTTTAATATTAAACCAGACTCACGTTTCTGGGTAAGTCCCACTTTGTCATGATGTAATATCCTTTTTGTTCATGGCTGGATTCAACTTGCTAATAGTTTGCTGAGAAGTTTTGAATCTGTAGGGAAATTGATTTGTAGTTTTCTTGTAATGCTTCTGCCTGGTTTTGGTATCATAGTAAATGCTATTCTCGTAAAATGAGTTGGTACGTATCCCCTCCTCTTCCTTTATTTTCTTAAAGAGTTTGTGTAAATTTGCCATTATTTTTTAAAATATTCAGTAGATTTCATTAGTGAAGCCATCTGGACCTGGAGTTTTCTTTGTGAGAATACTTTTTTTTTTTTGGCTGCGCTGTGCATGGCATGCGGGAATCTTAGTTCTCCGACCAGGGATCAAACCTGTGCCCCCTGCAGTGGAAGCATAGAGTCTTACTTAACCACTGGACCGCCAG
Organism: Orcinus orca; assembly: GCF_937001465.1. Taxonomy (NCBI): domain Eukaryota; kingdom Metazoa; phylum Chordata; class Mammalia; order Artiodactyla; family Delphinidae; genus Orcinus; species Orcinus orca. Next base: position 95,012,034 of record NC_064563.1, read on the forward strand.
AGAAGTCCCTGTGAGGATACTTTTAAATTATGGAATTCTACAATAGTTGTATGGACATAGTATGATTCAGATTATCTGTTTCTTCTTTTGTTAGTTTTGGTCATTTGTACCTCTCAAGGAATTTGTTCATTTTATATAAGTTATTGGAATTGTTAGCATAATGTTGTTGATAATTTTTCCTTATATCTTAATTGATCTGTAGTGATATTTCCTCTTTCACTTTTTAAAAAAAAAAAATCTATTTATTTATTTTTGGCCGTGTTGGGTCTTCGTTGCAGCGAGCAGGGGCTACTCTTCATTGCGGTGCGTGGGCTTCTCATTGCAGTGGCTTCTCTTTTTGCAGAGCATGGGCTCATAGACATCAGTAGTTGTGGCACGTGGGCTCAGAAGTTGTGGCGCATGGGCTTAGTTGCTCTGCAGCATGTGGGATCTTCCCGGACCAAGGCCCAAACCCATGTCCCCTGCATTGATATGCAGATTCTTAACCACTGTGCCACCAGGGAAGTCCTCCTCTTTCATTTTTGATATTGGTAATTTGTGTTTTTTCTCTTTTTGAGACTTTTAAAATAATTTGAATAATGATATACACCTTCATATTGCATAATTATAAATGCCAAGAAGCAAACTTGATGTAATGAGGCTTAACTACTATTGAAAGTCACTCTTGTAGTTTTAGTACCAAGGAAATCTAAGAATATTGGGGTTTCTTGAAGTTGAAAGGAATTAAACATTAGTTAATCAATGGTGGTAATATATACTTGGTCATGATAACTCAGTATAGGATTCTTGGTCCATGGTAGTTGTTAAATTAATAAATGGATAAATATCTTTATTATAGAATGAGGAAAACTAGATTGATACTAGATGAATATTCATGGAATTCACTCCAATGTGATCAGTCCTCCACATTGCCACATGTATTATTTTTCTAAAACACAAATATGCTTTTGTAAATTCCTAAATTAAAAACTTCAGTGGTTTTCCATTTTCTTTATGATCCATCTGAATGCCCTACAGTGGCATTCAAGCATTTTTATACCATGGTAACATCTTACTTATTCAGCCTACTTCCTACCTCTTTCTCCAATATGTTGCATCCATCCTAGATACATTCCTTTTACTAATTTAATTATTTTGCCTCAGGTCACCATACACATGTTGTTCTCTTTTACCTGAATTTTTCTTTCTTCCTTCAAGGCCAAAGTCAAAGGTCATGTCATATGCATTTTTTCTTGTCTCACTCCCAGAATAATTTACAGAGTCTTTTTCTGTTCTCCCATGGCATTTGTCCATCCCTCTAGTCTATTATAACATGTGTCACAATTAGTCAGGTTTAGATGGTTTAGTGGCTTTTCCCTAACAAATACAAGCTCTTTGAGGACAGTGATTATCTTATTCGTTTTTGTTCTACAAATTTCTAGCAATGCTTTGAGTATTGTAGGCACTCAGGAAATGTTACATGATGCACAGACACATATAATTCCATAGTCCAAAATCACAGTCTCACTCACAGAACAAACTAGAATTTTACAGAGGAAGACACTGTACTTTGGTCTGGGAAAACACTACCAGTCTGGATCAACTAATTTACAAATGTGAGTCTTTTTTTCACAAGGGAGAAAAATCCAAGTGTAAGTTCAGCTGGGAAAGTATTATCATTTTCATGTACAAAAGAAACTACACTCATCAAAACAATTATAAAGTAATTGGAGGTTATACTTAGCTGCTGAATGAACAACACGAGTATACTGTTAATTTTGCAGGTCAACGTTATGACCTCAGATGTGAGTTTGCAAATGGATTAATACAGCATTATAAATGTAATCCTATGAATGTGTTGGAAAATTGCTACAAGGTGTACTGGGACAGAGACATGGTAATATCATTAAAGTCTACCAATAGACTAGACATTCTGCTGTTTGATAGGCCTATAAAATTGTAGTGCTTATTGGTATTCCCATTTTGCTAAGCATAAATATTATAAGAAATACACAGTAGGGAAGCAAATATGTAGGTTAGATTAAGAAGCCAAAAGAAAAGTGACATTTACAGCACATCAAAGAAATGAAATCATCATCTCAATGACTCCATTTAATTATCAGTTGTTTAAGAACATATACCTAGTTAAATATTTTAAAGAACTGCATTTATCGTGAGTTTGCATTAGTTTCAGATATAATATTTCTGCAAATAACAAAGCCTTTTCTCCTTAACATAGTACATTATTATAAATCACACTAGAGCATGGTTTACCTTTTATCCAGACAAGCAAAATTAAAGGCCATGATATACTCCTATGAGAAATAGTGGTTCATAACAGTGTTATAGCGCAATCTGAGGAATAGACACCACCCCCATCACACTGAGAATCATTTTCATAGGGCATGTTAGTGATGACAGTCATTTATTCTCCTCCATACAGGCTTCTTGGAGATTTGACCCTCCATAACATGGGAAGGGACAGACCTTTATATCACATATTCCCCCAGCAATTGTGCATTCGATGCTTGGACAAGGAAATTGACCCAGAGACTGTTAATGGCTACAGGAGCTAGATGTATAAGGTCATATAGCCACTGATGCCACCACTTAGGGGCATTCATTGTAGGCCATGTGTGTTTGATAAACAGGCAGGGAGCACTGAGAGAGAGATCATGTGGTTTTGGAAAGGGGGAGAGCTGGAGAAATAAGCGGCCATGGGCTCGGAGAGCTTCCAAGTTCTTAGTCCATTCCAGCTATGAAACTCAGTGATTTCTCCTGTCCTTGGATTCTGCAGTTTCCTTGGATTCGGGCTTCACTTAAACTTTCTCCAGTGTGCCTGTTTCTTATAATCAAATGGTCCTTGAACATCAGGACATAGAGTTAAAAAATAGGTTAGTAAATGTCCATATGCTTCAATGTTTTAAAATCTGATTAATCTGACAAATATACACACAATTTATCTATTAAAATACTGTCAACATAACAAGATTGGGAAATATTTTCAGCATGTTTATTCTTTATTGAGGTTTAGGAAATAAGGGTTTGGAGTTTGTAATATTCCTTATGTCAGATCATCTTTCAGAGTCATAAATCAGTGAGTTGTGCTTTAATAAAACAGGCAGTGGGCCAGATTTGACCTCTGGCCATAATTTGCTGACCCCTGGACTAAACAATTATAAACCCCTGGGCCTAACCAATTTCAAGATTTAGTGTTAGTTTTTCCAGTGATTCTCTAAAGTCTTATAAATTCATTCAGTGTTTTTCAGACTCATGTTTTTTAGTTTATAAAATGAGGTTGTGAAAATAATTCTAACTGGCCTCATAGAATTTAATGAAGAATATTTAATTAATCAGATCAAATGAGATTAACTATAATAAAGTAGTAAATAAAGTGCCTGGCTCAGGATTTATTCAACAAATATTGTCTGTGTCAGACTTTAATATAGCCATTAGAAGAAAGAGCAGAGCTAAGTAATACAAAAAAAACAGTAAGCAGCAATAAAATTAATACCTACACAAAACTAGCAGTGCAATAGATAAAGCAGAAAGAGCTTTACACTGGGAAAGAAGTTATTTAAATACAGAAATAGCACCTTACAAAAAGGAACCGAGAAATGTAAACTTGGTAGGTAGATTCAAGTATAAAAGTTATACCCCCAACTCTTGTACCAGAATGAAAGGGCTTCCCAAACCCTGGACAGTGTAGGGCACACACACACGTCCCTCAGTGCTGACTCAAAGCTGCATTTCCTTAGCAGGATCACTGACAATCTTTTTTTTTTTTTTCTCATTTACGAAATTATATAATGATAGACTCAAGATTGCCACTGCTTCTTCACCACTGGAGGGAGGGATTTAAGGGGGGGAAGGTAGTAATAAGTGGTATCATTATTTATGGGAGGTGGATGGAACACGGGAGAGAAGTTCATAAACTCTATACATTTCACTGACCAATCTCCTATTAAATAGGAAGCTTTTAAAAATTTAAAACACTGATAAGTTAACTTAACTGCCAGGAGCTGTAAATAGCCCTATAACAAGAGGAGAAAAAAATAAATCGCACTCTAAATGCTAATAAATACAATTTAGCATCTTATTATATATAAAAGATGTGTTTAATATGTTAGTAAAATATATTTTTTGCTTCCTTGTTAAAATAAAAAACTACAATTCCAACCTGTCAATTTAGATTCATTCTGTCCAGAATAAAGAATCTTACCACCTTTGTGCTAGAGAGAGTCTCGGTGGCTTTAGTTAAGTTTCTAATAAAGTCCTGACTGGTGAGACTAAAGATATAAAAGGATCAGGAAGCCCACAAGCCTCCCTCCTGTGTTTCTTGCAGATAAAGGTCAAGGGTCGAATGACAGAGAGAGGCTTATATCATTGTTCTCTTAACACAGACTGAAGTTATCTTCCAGGTTACAGATAAAGTTATTGCAGATAAGATAAAGGAGTTATCCCAGGCACTGTGGAACAACAAGCCTCCAGAATCTAAGAAATCCTTACCCTTTGTGCTCCGAAATTATGGGGTTCTTAAAACATCAGTGTATTTATTTGGCACCTTTGTTAAGAGTTCAAGCCTCTCAGTGAATCATGTATTCCTTTTAGTCTCTGCAGAATCCTGAGGGGAAAACCGGGGAGATGAGAGAGAAAAAGAGGGAGAATATTTCCATTTCGCAAAAGAGGAAAATTTAGTCACAGATTTCATTTCTGATGGAAACTGTAAACCGCTCTGCCCTGATGGTGAACCTTTAGAGTTAGACTGCTGTCTGCCCGAAACCAGTCACCTGAGGGGCTGGCCGGGCAGCTGTTGGGAAATGCTCTAAAAGGCTTTGATGCTTGCTTCTTTCTCTTCCATTTGGAAACACAAATTGCTCTCAAAAGAGGTCTCTGCTAAGTTAGACTCTAGGCTAATGCATCTGGTCAGCAGCCGCTTAATTACCTGGTAGGATCGTTTAAAATGCAGATTCCTGGGCCCACCCCAGACTCACTGAATTAGAAACTCTGAGGTGTGTGTTTGTGTAGACAGAAAGGTGTGTTTGGGGTTGGGGGGCTTGTGGGAGTGTCCAAGAGTATGCATTTTTTTCTAGATTCCCCAGTTGATTGTTAAGCAAAGTGAAGATAAAGGCTTCAGAAATGCTTTTCTTTTTTCCTTTTTCTTTGGCCATGCAGCGGCGGCCGGCGGCGCGGCTCGTGGGATCTTAGTTCCCCGACCAGGGGTTGAATCCCTGGCCCTCGGGAGTGAAAGCGCAGAGTCTTAACCACGCTGGACCTCCAGGGAACTCCCCAGAAATGCTTTTCTAACTAATCCTTCCCCACAGCACTTCTCAATTCTTGTCATTATAAGGGTCCCTGTGTCCAAAGCTGCTGCTGTGTTAAGAGGCTGTATCCTGTCCTTCTAGAGAAACTTTCCTGGCCAAAAATTTTGACAGTGATGGAACTTGTCTGTGGAGTGTCTCTAACTCAAGACAGGCCAAGCTGGGCAGGATGAAGCAGACAGGGTCAGACTACTGGAGTTAAACAGAGGGGTTTTACCCCCAGATCCACAGGTCCCCCCAAGGGGTCCATGGATGAGAAAACATTCACATCTTTACTTTCACTAACCTTTAACTGAAAATGAGCATTTCTTTCTACTATGAATTTGGCAACAAACCACATTAGTGTTTGCAGTACCTGTGACTCCTTGTCGCTGGTAGAAATCACAGATATTCCTGTATCACATTTTAGTTGTTATGGATAGCTTGAAATATTATTTACACTCATCTAACCATCAAATTACAGTTGTTTTTAGACTTGTCACTAGATCTTTTTAAAGATGTTAATAAGGAAACACAGCTATTACCCTATCACACATTAAAAAAATATTTTGATAAATGTAATTCAATATAGTTGCCTGCCTTTGTCATTTCATACCTTTGTTTTACACATTAGAAACATTGTTCTGAGAAGTGGTCTATAGGCTTCAACCTTTCTCAGAGTAATTTTCTAAATACATGCTATGTGACTTCACATATGATTGCCAAAGGAGCCCATGGAACTTAAGAACCCCTGATCTCAAGGAACCCCAAACCATCAAACGGCTTTGGAACAATGAAAACGAACATTTTGAGATCTTTGTTGTCTTAACCTTGGGTTAATAGTTGTAATACACTGGAGATCACCCAAGTACTCCTACATCTCTCAGACTAAGCACGAAGTCTTATCCTTGACCATTTAACCCGCTTCATAACTAACCCAGTCAGAAAATAGAATCTAACCCCTTGTGGTCCTGACTGAACATCTTGATACAAGGTGCCCGTAGTCCTACTGTTGTCTGGCTGGCTGTTCTTTGGTTCTTTCTTTGTCCATGGTCATTAATTCAACAAGTACTTTTTGGCCGGTTCTGTATGAAGCATTCTGCTCCTTGTGGAAGGAATAGAAGAGAACTAATGGAGGCATGTTTCTTACCCTCCAGCACAAACTCTGGTACTTGAGGCTATATAATTAGGGGTTAAGTATGTGAGTATGAATGCCTGGGTTCAAATCTTTTCCGTCTTTTACTAGCTGTGACTTTGGGCAAATTGTTCTGTGTGCCTCTGTTTCTTCATCTGTCAAGTGAAGATAATGAATGGGTGCACTCAGGAGAATACTTCATATATAGTAACCATGCAAATGTTAGTTTATACAATATACAGAATTTTGGGCCACGGCCCAAACTTCTGAATCAGAATCTCTGGGGGCTTGGCCACATGTAGTTTACCAAGTTCCGCAGGTGATTTTGATATACTTTAGAGCAGAGTTTCTCAGCATATTTTTCATTATTCCCCCTCTAAGTAAGCATTTTAGACATTTTTTCCCTAATTGCTCCCTCCCCATGAAATTTTAGTACTATAGATATGTGTACTATATATCTGCTTAGATACTTGTGCCTTTTGAAGGATGACAGGCCATTGTAATATCTAAGATTTTTCTACCCCAATCCCACCCCAAGCACCAATTTTAGCCCTCCCTGTTGAGAACACAAGCTATAAAATTGTGGTTTCTCAATCTTGGCTGCACATTAGAATAAAGTAAGGAAGCTTTTTAAAAAATACCTATGCCTAGGACACACCCCCAGACCACTTAAATTAGAACCTCTTGGGGTGGGACACAAATAAGAGTGTCTTTAAAAATCCCCAGGTAATTCCAATAGGCAGCCAAAGCTGAGACCCACTGCTTTAGAGTTTGAGATCTCCTTACAGGAGATTAAAATCTGGTTGGCAAACAGGAGCTACTAACATGAACATAAACAATGCAGAAATGAAGGGACCAATGAGTGCTATAGGAGTTCGGGAAAAGGAGAAACTAATACAGGCTGTTCTGATTAGGAGAAGCTTTGTGAGCTAGACTTAGAATCTGAGCAGGATCTGGAGAAAGGAATGGAAGAGAAATTTCAAATGTGGAAATAACATGGCCAAACGTATAAAAAGGACATAGGGTCTTCGGGTGATGTAATGGATTTAATGGTGGTGTCCCAAAAGATATATTCACCTGGAATCTTTGAACGTGACCTTATTTGCATAAAGGATCTTTGCAGATGTGAGTTTAGGATCTCGAGATGAGATCATCCTGGATTAGGGTGGGCCTAGTGATAAGTGTCCTTAGAAGAGAAGAGCACCCAGAGAAGGCCATGTAAAGACAGAGGCAGAAGTTGGAAACGGATGTGTATATAAGGCAAGGAACATGAGGGATTGCTGGCAACGCCGAAAGCTGGAAGAAGCAACGAAGGATTCTCCAGTAAACTCTTAGTAGGAAACACAGCCCTGCTGAAACCTCGATTTGAGACTTCTGGCCTCCAGAATTGTGAGAGAACAAATTTCTGTTGTTTTCAGCCACCTAGTTTGTAGCAATTTGTCACGGCAGCCCTAAGAAACAAATACAGGGGACAATGAGGAAACCAATCTGATAGAGTAAAGGAATTGTAATAAGAGTGGAAAATAAAATTGGAAATATAGGGTGGGTCCAAACAGGAAAGCCATTGTTTGCACAATATACTGACTGCAATGAGAATAATTACAGGTCCGGGATAGAAAGCGCAACCTGATAAAACCAATGTTACTGCAGAATTAATCTAGTAATTAGTGCAGTTTAGCCTACAGGGAGTAAATAGAGTTAGGGAAAACACTTACAAATATAACAACATTAAGTAAGGAAGTAAGAAAGATCTGGATTAGTAAAATGGCTTCAGAAAGAAAAATAAAGAAATTCTTCATGCAGTAAAGTTCACAAGAAGAACAAGCAAGGCCTTGATACCTGATCTGTGTAACCACGAAGAAGAGGAATGTTTCAAAAATGACTTTTAAGATTTGAGTTTGAGTAAATGATGTATATTCCATCAAGAATCAAATGATACATTGACTTCTACTAATTTATTTTTTAATTTTTTTTTACTTAACAACTTCATTGAGGTATATTTTATGTATAAAATTTACCTATTTCAAATATACAGTTCAGCGATTTTTAGTAACTTCACCAAATGGTGCAACCATCACCATAAATCAATTTTAGAACATTTCCACCCCCCTAATAAGATCCCTCATACTCACTTACAGTTAATCCTAGCTAGTACCTGTAGCAACAGGCAACCCCTATTCTAATTTCATTCTCTATAAATTTGCCCTTTTTTGGAAATTTTATAACAATGGAATTTCAAAATATGTGGTCTCTGTGTCTGGCTTATTTCACTTCACATAATGTTTTTGAAGTTCATCAATCACATTTCCTTTTTATTGCTGGATAGCATTCCATTGTATGGATAGACCACGTTTTGTGTATCCATTCACCAGTTGATGGACATTTGGGTTGTTTCCAGTATGTGTTGATATGAACATTCTGGTGCAAGTCTTTATGTGGACATGTATTCATTTCTCTTGAGCAGATACCTAGGAGTAGAATTGTTGGGTTGTGTGGGAATTTTATGTTTAACTTTTTAAGAAACTAACAAATTGTTTTCCAAAGTGGCTGTACCATTTACATTCTTATCAACAATGGATGAGGGTTCCCATTTCTCCACCTTCTGGCCAACATTTTTCATTGTCTGTCTTCTAGCCATTCCAGTGGGTGTAAAATGGTACTCATTGTGGTTTTAATTTGCATTTCCCTGGTGAATAAAGATGTTGAGCATCTTTTCATGTACCTATTAGCTGTTCGTATATTGGGTTGGCCAAAAAGTTCGTTTGTTTTTTTCTGTAAGATGGCTTTAATAACATTTAGTTGTGTTTAACTTCATTCAAAACAATTTTGTTAGATCGTATTGTGACAGCTGTCATATCAGCATGCATTAAAAAAAAACTTATCAAAATTGGTGAATTGGTGAACACAAAAGTTGACATTTTAATACTGAAGATGGAAGAAAAAAGCAACATTTTCGGCATATAATTCAAGAAAGGTAAAAACGCAGCTGAAACTGAAAAAGATTTGTGCAGTGTATGGAGAAAATGCTGTGACTGATCAAACGTGTCAAAAGTGGTCTGTGAAGTTTCATGTTGGAGATTTCTCGCTGGACGATGCTCCACAGTCAGGTAGACCAGTTGAAGTTGATAGCTATCAAATCGAGACATTAATTGAGAACAATCAACGTTATCCCACGCGGGAGAGAGCTGACATACTCAAAATATCCAAATCAAGCATTGAAAATCATTTGCACCAGCTTGGTTTTGTTAATCATTTTGATGTTTGGGTTCCACATAAGTTAAGCAGAAAAAAACCTTCTTGACTGTATTTCCGCATGCGATTCCCTACTTAAACGTAATGAAAATGTTCCGTTTTTAAAACAAATTGTAACAGGCGATGAAAAGTGGATACCGCACAATAATGTGGAACAGAAGAGATAGTGGGGCAAGCAAAATGAACCACCACCAACCACACCAAAGGCTGGTCTTCATCCAAAGAAGGTGATGATGTGTATATGGTGGGATTGGAAGGGAGTCCTCTATTATGAGCTCCTTCTGGAAAACCAAACGATTAATTACAACAAGTACTGCGTCCGATTAGACCAACTGAAAGCAGCATTCAATGAAAAGCGTCCGGAATTAGTCAACAGGAAATGCATAATCTTCCATCAGGATAATGCAAGACCGCATGTTTCTTTGATGACCAAGCAAAAACTGTTACAGCTTGGCTGGGAAGTTCTGATTCATCCACAGTATTCACCAGACATTGCACCTTTGGATTTCCATTTATTTTTGTCTTTACAGAACTCTCTTAATGGAAAACATTTCAATTCCCTGGAAGACTGTAAAAGGCACCTGGAACAGTTCTTTGCTCAAAAAGATAAGTTTTGGGAAGATGAAGTTGCCTGAAAAATGGCAGAAGGTAGTGGAACAAAAGGGTGAATATGTTGTTCAATAAAGTTCTTGGTGAAAATGAAAAATGTGTCTTTTTTTTTTTTTTTTTTTTTTTTTTTTGCGGTACACGGACCTCTCACTGTTATGGCCTCTCCCGTTGCGGAGCACAGGCTCCAGACACACAGGCTCCGCGGCCATGGCTCACCGGCCCAGCCGTTCTGTGGCATGTGGGATCTTCCCGGACCAGGGCACGAACCCGTGTCCCCTGCATTGGGACAGGCGAACTCTCAACCACTGCACCACCAGGGAAGCCCAAAAAATGTGTCTTTTATTTTTACTTAAAAACCGAAGGAACTTTTTGGCCAACCCAATATCTTCTTTGGTGAACTGTTCACACCTTTGCTCATTTATTGATTGAGTTTTTTGTCTTATTATTGAGATGTAAGAGCTCTCTATATATCTCAAGTCCTTAATCTGATATGCGGTTTGCAAATATTTTCTCCTAGTCTGTGGCTTGTCTTTTCATTTTCTTAATGATGTACTTTGAAGTACAAAAGTTTTGAATTTTGATGAGGTCTAATTTATTTTTTTTTTTCTTGTATGCACTATGCTTTTGGTGTCATATCCAAAAAATCTTTGCCTAACCCCCAAATCTTGAAGATTTTCTCCTGTACTTTCTTCTAAAAGCATTATTGTTTTCACTCTCACATTTAAATCTATGACCCATTTTGAGTTACTTTTTGTATATGGTGTGTTGTGAGGATCTAAGTTAATTTTTTGCACGTAGATATTCAGTTGTCCCAGCACCACTTGTTGAACAGAATTCTCTCCCCAATGAATTGCCTTGGTGCTTTTGCCAAAACTCAATTGACTGTAAATATAAGGATTTATTTCTGGACTCTCAATTCTGTTCCACTGATCTATGTCTATCTTTATGCCAGTACCACACTGTCTTGATAACTGTAGCCTATGGTAAGTTTTTAAATTGGGAAGTGAAAATCCTACAGATTATTCTTTTTCAAAATTTTTTGGTTATTCTAGATGTTTTGTATTTTCCACATAAATTTCTGGATCTGCTTGTCAATTTCTGCAAAAAAAAAAAAAAACAAACCTGCTGGAACTTTCATAAGAATTGCATTGACTCTATAGATCAGTTGGGGGAGAAAAATCATCTTAGCAGTCTTGAGTCTTTCTTTCCATGAGCATGGACTATCTCTCCATTTATTTCGATTTTCTTTAGCAAAGTTTTAAAATTTTTGGTGTAAAAGTCTTACATTTTTATTTGTTAAATTTATTCCTAAGTATTTTTTCCTTGTGATGCTATTTTGAATAGAATTGTATTCTTAATTTCATTACTAAGTTGTTAATTTCCCATATGTACAAATGTATTATCCCACCTATTGCTTAATAAATACTTTTTCAATTAATAGATTGACATGTGAATGAGCAAGAGGAAAATTTTTAGCCAAAAGAGAGAGAAAGATGTAAGGTTAAAGATAGATTTATACAGCATAAGCTTAATATTTCAATTTAACATTTGTGAAGGGCCATGATATGTGTGGTTTATGACAGAGTTTATAATGTCTACCTCACAGAGTGGTAGTAAAGGCTGAAATAGAATAGCACATGTAAAGTTCCTGGCATACACATAAACTTCAGATGCTCTAGGGCTGGTATTCAGAAGGGAAGCATTTTGCTCAGGAATGAAGTTGGCTTGGTACTTACTGTTTTCTTGTCAATCTGGGGAATCACTGGGGTTGTCAGGGCTGTGCCTCATAAATATTGAGGCTCTCCTAACTACTCTTTTTCTCAGTTGGATGTTTCTCCCGCTGTTTCTCTACTCTTGGTTTTCCTTTCCATTCTCTCCACTTAAGTCAATTTGAATGATAATTGTTAATAATCGTTAATAATTGTTAATGTTTCACATAAAACTCTGGAAAGTAAATTGATGCATTTCTCAATAAAAATTGAGTTTTTTATTGCCTTAACTGGAACAGCATCAATTATTTTCTCCTCTTGTACTCTTTTTGAATGAGAGGGAAACTTTATTCATTTGTTCATGTATTCATTCTTTCATCATTTCCCATTTATCGAGTGCTTACTCTCTGCTGTGCTCTTTGCTAGTTGAGAAGTGATTCCACAGAAACAAATGGACAGAATAAGTCTTTTGTCATTTCCTGGGTAGAAAAGACTGAGTCTTTCCAGAGTAGAAGAAGGAACACAGTCTATATCCTCAGAAAATATTGCTCAGATCAAGATAAATAGGGGCCATGTGAAAGTCTGCTGCTTCATTAAGTTCCCGCTCTGGGTTAGAGATTCTTTGAAAAAGTTATCACCACCTGGCTGACGTTTCTGCTCAAAGGCACCTTTGAGTGGTACACAAAATTGTTCAATAAAGTAACAGTGTGTTTTTTCAGATATCTTCTTTAAACTTAAGGGGTACTAGCCTAAGATTTTCGACTACTGAACTGTGTGACTTTGGGCAAGTCACTTCACTTCCCTGCACTGACAGGTCAGGCTAAGTGATCTCAGAGGATTTTTCTAACGCTAGATTCTGTTTTCCAACTCTTATTAAGTCCTTAGACTATGAGTTTGTGAGTGGTGAAGAAGGAAGATAAGGAACAAAGAAGAGAAGAGTCTTTTTCAGATGGCTTCACGTTTTCAGGGTATGGGCCATCCAAGTAAATAACTGACTGAAAAATAAATGACTTCGCTTGTTGGTGATATGGGATAAGGAACTGGGCATGCATGACTCTCCCCTTTTCTCGTCTTTTACTTTTGATGCTGGGAGCATCATTTTTTGTTGGCTTTTCCATGCCTGAAGTTTGTTTTACAAGGTAGGTTCCCACATAGGGAGGCCTGTGGTTCTCCACTTTTGCATATGACTTGGTGGATAAATCTGTCTAATTCAGAGGTTCAGCATTAGGATGTCCATTGCTGTTCCTCATATAGGCCACAGCTCCTAACCTAGTCTTCACAGTGATAATGATTATGATGGTGGTGGTTGTGATGATGATGATCGTGATAATAATAAAGGTGATATGTTGTTCTTCATTGACCTGATGTCTTTTGGTTCAAAACTCAAATGAGAAAAATGATATGTTATTTATTGGACCTTCACAAACTTCAACCCATGTCTTCATCACTAACTGTCAGATGAGCTTTAGTAAGGAAAAGAGCAGAGAGGTGGCCTGAAGTTGCTCAAGAAATATTTTTCAGAGCCTTTGGAGGTGCAGATTACCAGGTACACAGGCTTTGGAAAAGGAAATCAAGTGGCCAGTTTAGAATACTAGAGGAGCTTAGCAAATGTGAATTGAGTGACTGCTTTATTTTATACTTTAAAATTAGTAGCTCCCCTCCTGGAACACAGTTGGAGTATTTCTGGAATCAGTCAATCACTGCTGTCAGGATATAGTGGTTCAGGTACTTTTAGCCATTACCCAAAGATCTGAATAATGCATTTGTAGTTTATCCTCGATTTACACTTATAATTCCTGTATTCTAATTCATAGGAATAAATCATATTCAGTAAGAGAAGGAAATGTTTTATATTTTATAGCTCATAAGCCTTTTACTCTCATAGTTAAAAGACAAATTAGAAAAGGAAATTATATATTCTAATTAGTGAGTATCCTGAAATGATTGTTCCAAATTATATATACAGGAAAATATCACTAATTCTGAGTATTTGGATAGAGACCAACCTGGAGTTGTCTCACTTTATCCTCTTCCTTGGTAACTGCTTTTGGACGAATCTTAAATGTATACCTCTGGCTCCAACTCTCTCTTGAGGCTCTGGACCCACATCCTTCTAACTGCTTGCTGGACCTCTCTAGATTAACAGCCTACCTTGAATTTAACAGATCAAATTCCAACCACAAAACCTCCTCTTCCTGCTATGATTTGTTACCTCAGTTAAAAACATCAGTCCCGGGCTTCCCTGGTGGCGCAGTGGTTGAGAGTCCGCCTGCCGATGCAGGGGACACGGGTTCGTGCCCCGGTCCGGGAAGATCCCACATGCCGCGGAGCGGCTGGGCCCGTGAGCCATGGCCGCTGAGCCTGCGCGTCCGGAGCCTGTGCTCCGCAATGGGAGAGGCCACAACAGTGAGAGGCCCTCGTACCGCAAAAAAAAAAAAGAAAAAAAAAAAACATCAGCCCATGAGCTACCAGGCTTCATTCTGTGGGAGGCTCATCTGCTCCTCCATCTTCCTCTCTGGTACCCAGCCCTGGGAGGTTCTCTCAAAGTGCCTTCTGCCTATACTCCTTCTCTGTTCTTACTGTCAATCTCCTGGTACCACCACGGCTTATGCCTCACCCTGGCTATAGTGATGGCCTCCTGTCCACCTCCTCCACACCATCCTGAACGTTATGACAAAGTTTTCAGAGTAGTCTTGCTAAAATAAAAACTTTAATCATGTCACTCCAGTCATCAGACATATTCAGTGTCCTCAAGACCTATAGGACAGAGTTTAAAGTTGCTAGATGGGACATTTAAAGAGGCCTTCTTGGGAATTCCCTGATGGTCCAGTGGTTAGGGCTCAGTGCTTTCACTGCCTGGGCCAGGGTTTGACCCCTGGTCGGGGAACTAAGATCCCACAAGCTGGGGCTTCCCTGGTGGTGCAGTGGTTAAGAATCTGCCTGCCAATGCAGGAGACACGGGTTGGAGCCCTGGTCTGGGAAGATCCCACATGCCGCAGAGCAACTAAGCCCGTGTGCCACAACTACTGAGTCTGTGCTCTAGAGCCCGTGAGCCACAACTACTGAGCCCGTGTGCCACAACTACTGAAGCCCATGTACCTAGAGCCTGTGCTCCCAAAAAGAGAAGCCACCACAATGAGAAGCCTGCACCTCACAACGAAGAGTAGCCCCTGCTTGCCACAACCAGAGAAAAGCCCACGTGCAACAATGAAGACCCAACGCAGCCAAAAATAAAATAAATAAAGTAAAATAAAATTAAAAAAGAACAATAAAGATCCCACAAGCTGCATGGCGTGGCCAAAACAATAAATAAAATAAAGAGGCCTTCTCATTCTGATTACTATTTTCCTTTTAGCCATATTTCCCTCCATCCCTACTTCCTTGTGAGTCCTAAACTCTGTTTACCCAGGGCTGCTTGTCTTCAGTGACTACTACGTGCCTCTGCTGTGGTTTTTCCTCCATCACCACTTTCCTCTTGTGCAGCCTTACTAAAATACCATTACTTCCAACAGCCTTCTTCCATAACCATATCTGGAACCATATTTTCCCCTTGTGGAGCAGTTACTATGAGTACCCTGCCCTTTCCCCCCAGGAACATCACTCCCATACACTCCAACCAAATGGGCTTCCAGCTGTGAGCAGCTGCCTGAGGACCTTCTTTTTGCACCTGAAACAAGGGCAGGCTGCAAGAGCCAGGAGTTTTCATTTCCCAAGAGTAGTTCTCAACCAATGAATTGAAGCAAGCTGGAGGATAAAAACCCAGGTATCTTTGCCCCTCAGTTAGGATAACTGAAGCATCTTCTGTATCGTTTACCAGAGTTCCCCATCAGGATTGAATCCCAGTTGCTCACAGCAGGAATCTGCTCAGTAATGCACCTTTTATTACTGGCTACCTTGCTTCCTTGCCTGACTTCCCTGCTGCCCTGCTGGTACTTTCTGTGACCTCCCAGATAAACCATTTGCATGTACATTCTAGTCTCAGGGCTGGCTTTTGGTGGAACCCAATGTAATACTCTGTGTCTATGATCTCCTAGCAGGCTGCTTAGGCTGCTCCTATTATAACTTCACTTACCTTGGGAAGTATTCATTCAGAAATCTATCCCAATCCTTGAGGTCAGGAACAGCGTTTCCTTCCTGTGTTCCTATTAATACCTGGCACCATCTCTTCCATGAAGTAGGCACTAAACAAATAAAGGTTGAGTGAAAGCATTAAATCTGCATTACAGAACTTAAAAGAAAGAAAATATTAAAATTTCAAGTACTTAACAGTAACTTTATACCAGAGCAATGACCACTTCATGCTTTCGGAGATTTGTCCTAACATACAGAACAAATTATTTGTAGCCCTCATTCCATACTGTTCAATTTACCTGGTATTGAGAATTATATTTCCTTTTATCTGTTCTGTTTCACCCTCTGGCCTCTAAGCTCAGGCCAGAGTTATGCTGAGACAGGCCTTTGGTTTATGCTTCTTTACAGTACCAGCTGTACCCTCTTGACGTCTTCAGTATGTACTCAACTCCAAAAATATTTTAAAATAAGGCTATAAAGCACCTAAGGGTGCTTTAAAATGGTTTATTGTTTAACATAGTTTACTTTTTAATAATCATCTTTATGAAACAGGAGGGAAGGGGGCAGGGCACGACCTGTAAAAGAATGACATAACCCTTGAGGATATGACATAAACTGGGTTAGAACCAACTAGGTCCAAGATGGTAGAAGATTCGACTTCCAATAGACCTTGAGCCACATTATACAATCATTGTAATACATTAGTATATGCTAAATGACACACCCATAGGCACCATGACAGTTCTGAGGCCAGCCATAAAAGACCAAAAAGTGGGCCGTGGCCAAATTCCTGGAAATATCCACCCCTACCCCGAAATAGTTGGAATTATCTTCCCACTCATCAGCCTAGGAAATTACTCAGCCCATTAAAAACTAACCACCCCATATTTCTGGGCCTCTCACCTTCTGTGATGGTCCACACTCTGTCTGTGGAATGTGTTTCTCCCATGGCTGCTCTCACTTACCTAGACAATCCCATGCCCTGGGGCTGCTCTTGCCTTTTGAGACATTCTGTCTATGGAATGTGTATCTCTCTAAATAAATCCGCTTCTTACCTATCACTTTGTCTCTCACTGAATTCTTTCTGTGATGCGACATCAAGAACCTGAGCTTCATTAAGTCCTGAGACCAGGTTTGTGATCCCAATGAAAAGGCAGTGGGTTCAAGTCCCCACCTGGGTTCTGGCTGGGTTCGAGTCCCAGCTCGTGGGTTCAAGTCCCATCTGAGTTGTGCAGCTTCATTTATACTAGTTATGTTTATGCCTACTATATAGAAAGGGGAACCAGCAGAGTTCTATCATATTACTTAAACAAATTTTAAGTTGAAAGCATCCAAAGTAATGGGGTTTTACTGTATATGAAATTACTTGAACAATTACTGAAATCAGAATCTTGCAGATAGAATGTGTGATATAAATAAATAGTCTGAAGATCCTAATTCTGTAGGCGTCACCCATCAGTTTCTCTTTTTGCCCTCACCTCTAATGCAGCATTTATTCACATTTAGCTCTCTCTCTTCACTCCAAAAAGGCAGTATACAGATCTTGTAACTTTTCCTGCAGCCAGAAAATCTAATTCACCATAACAGACACAACAGAGTGTGTTCCCTAGGCTGACATAGACATAGCCCTTTAAAAGTTAGCTTAGTTAAAGAAAATAAAATAACACAAAACTATAGGGGGATATTCAGTGTTGTATGGCCTGGACCCAGTTGTATCTTTCTTATAAAGTGACTCTGTGTTTGGCATTTCAGCTTTATTTTAATCATCAGCAAGTCTGAGTAGGTCATAATTTCACTTGGGCATCATCCCTTAGGAAATAGTGTTAGACATTTCTCTGCCAGTGGCATTTGCAGCGAAGAAGGGGCAAATTAGGCATCAGTCAGTACGCATTTCACTTCCTTGCACGATCTACAAATCTGCATGATTTTACATATGGAGATAAAAGTCAAACACTTTTGAATAGATCGTTCTTATGGATGTGGGTCGAAGGCTTGTGGATGTAGCTGTGGTTCAGAAGCAGTTACTCCGTGAAAAGGAATGCAGATACAATGCAGATGTATATAAAGGAAAAACATTCTGCTTGAAACTACTCATAAGATCACCGTCCTGGCATTCTTTTTTTAATGCAAAATAAATTTTGGATTAAATAAATTTGCACTCTGCAAGATTTAAAAATTCTTGTTAAGGAACTATAGAACACATAGTTTGTCAGGGTGTAGCAGTTGCTTTGAATGACCATCTCTTTTGAAAATTATCGCAAGCAGGAGTAGGGTGCCCAGGCGGAAGAGATGTGCCACCAGGGAGGGAACTGTAATCCACATACTACATTGTTACACTCAAGATGGCCTACAAAACCTGAAGCCTGATGCAAACTGAAAATGCAGAACACTTTGTTCAAAATTTATTAAACATTTCAAGACAGCGACTACAGAACTTTTTTTTTTTTTTTTTTTTTTTGCGGTACTCGGGCCTCTCACTGTTGTGGCCTCTCCCATTGCGGAGCACAGGCTCCGGATGCGCAGGCTCAGCGGCCATGGCTCACGGGCCCAGCCGCTGCGCGGCATGTGGGATCTTCCCGGACCGGGGCACGAACCCGTGTGCCCTGCATCGGCAGGCGGACTCTCAACCACTGCGCCACCAGGGAAGCCCGACTGCAGAACTTTAAACCAAGTTGGGGGAGGAGGGCCTGTGTGACTGCACAGGTGCCATGCCCATGAAACTGTTCCTGGTCCCCCTCCATTTACTGAGATTCTACAAGGCCTCGTTCTTAAAGGTTCTTGACCAAATGAAGTGTCCCTGGGCACACTTAGAAATCTAAAGCATGATTGAGCCTAGATAAGGGCTATGTAAACATCGTTCTGTAATTTCTTAATATACTAGAATACCTATGCACACCACAGTGGGAAACATCAGAGACTTGTTGGGTAGGGCTGGCTCTTAATAGAACTTTAAGAATTAATCCTGGAAGGATATTCTCTCATTCCTTCTCATTGGATTGTCAGCTGTTAAAAGCCAAGACCTCAATCTTGGAATCCTGAGATTTTATGCAACCATCTACCTCCACAGTGTTTGGGAATAAGGGAGAAATGGCAAATGCACCCATGTGATTATTTCACTAAGGCCTTTCCAAAAAATCCCTCCCAGATCTCTCTTGCTGTAACTGAGTCCTTGCAACCCTTTATTTCAGGACCACCCACCAGGCAGGTCTGAGCAGTCTCCTCTAGGCCTTCCCTCCCTTTCCTATCTCATTCTCTAGGCAGTGAGTTGGGGAACTTGATATTCTTCACTCCTCCTGCCCCAAACTCCACTCCTCTCCTTATCTTGGAGGCCACTTGTATCCTTGAGTTTATCCTTGACTTGTATTCCTTTGTTCTCCCTGGGAACAGAGTAATAGAATAGAACTTATGTTTTCTTTTGAAATTAGAATAAAGATGTAGTGTGTGCGTGACCCAACTCTAGTATATTCAGTTTTGCATTCCTAAACCAGTGGGTTTCATGTATCTACTAAGCCACAAATAATTTGAGAACAACATGTATTAGTAATCCTGAAAAATTCCAATAATAGTTCTACAGGAGTGTCTCCAAATTTGATTGGAATTCTTTGCTCACTGACATCATATTTCTTCCAAGTCCTAAAAACACATGTGCTGTATGAAGTAACTTTACTGTAATTGTTCTAATTAATGTCTTTAAGAAGCACTGGCTATTATGCTTATTGGTGAACTCCTATGAAAAACCAGAACATTCAACTGAATTTTAAACCAATTTTTGACTCTGAGCAAAGCAAACTTCCAAACATATTGTGATCCTTGTTATCAAGAGCACTTAAGGAAGAAGTTATGAAAATGGCATTTTGGGGTAAACTTAAATTTTATTATCTATTAAATGGGAATAATCCTATGTATCCTCTTACTTATTTTAAAAGGAAAATGAGAATTAAAAAAATTTTTTTAAATGGGGAATTTAATAAGAAAATGGTATTACTTCAACTAATATTATTATAACTATTGTAATTCTATTTAAATATTATTTTAGTTTTTAGAATTCATGACCTCTTAAGGCCCCATTGTTTTTGCTTATTTTTAAATTTTTATTTAATTTAAATAAATATTTAAATTTGTTTGCTGTGTTTGTTTCAGGTGTACAGCAAAGTGATTCAGTTTTATATATATGTATATATATTCTTTTTCAGATTCTTTTCCATTTTAGGTTATTACAATATATTAAATATAGTTCCCTGTGCTATACAGTAGGTCCTTGTTGGTTATTTTTTAATAAATGGTAGGGCATATTTTAATACCAAGCTCCTAATTTATCCCCCCCACCTTTCCTTTTTGGTAACCATAAGTTTTTTTTCTATGTCTGTGGGTCTATTTCTGTTTTATAAATAAGTTCATTTGTATCATTTTTTTTTAGTTTCCACATATACCTCATTGTTTTTTATTATTATTTTATAAATATTTATTTATGTATTTGTTTATTTATTTGTCTGCGCCGGGTCTTAGTTGCAGCACGCAGGATCTTTAGTTGTGGCATTCGGGATCCAGTTCCCTGACCAGGGAACCCAGGCCCCCTGCACTGGGAGCACTGAGTCTTAACCACTGGACCACCAGGGAAGTCCCTACCTCATTGTTTTTTGATGAACTAGAATTTTCTGTTGAATTAGATTTTCATAGAACCTAAGTTATTGTTTAATTGATATTTCTACTTGGAAATTGGTAAGACATATTAAGTATAGATTAGACATGCTGAAAGGGCTGGTTTATCAAAATTACCTGTTCTATAGGTCTGAATCTATACTAAACACAATTTTCAATCAGTTACTTGTAGGCTAATGATACTGGCTACTTCACAGGATTTGTGGATTTTACTTAATATATTTAAACACGAATGTGGTGGTTTTTTTGTTTAGTTGTTTTTTGGTTGTTTTGGTTTTTTTGTGGCCTTGCCACGAGGCATGTGGAATCTTAGTTCCCTGACAAGGGATTGTACCAGTGTCCCCTGCAGTGGAAGCACAGAGTACTAACACTGGACTGCCAGGGAATTCCCACAAACAGGTTTTTAAGAGCTTTATTGCACTATAATCAACATACAAGAAACTGAGCATATTTAAAGTGTACAGTTTGATAAATTTTAACATATTTAGATACCCTTGAAAGCACCACCACTGTCAAGATAGTGAATATGTCAGTCACCTCCAAAAGTTCCCTTGTGCCCATTTGTAATCCTTCCCTCCCAAGTCTTCTCAAGGTCCCCTTTCTAGCATCCCTAGGCAACCACTGATCTGCTGTTACTATAGATTAGTTAGCATTTTCTCATTTTTTTAATTATTATTTCTTTGACTTGTTTTAGTCACCATAATTATCTTGAAGTTATTCATGTTGTCGCCTGTTGTTTTCAATAGTTCAGTTCATTTTTATTGCTGAGAAGTATTCTATTGTACAGATATACCATATTCTATTTATTCATTTACCATTAAATGTTTTATCTTCCTTTCTTTAATCTCTTCTTTAGGCTAAACTCTGCTTCAGTCATGCCTCTGCAGAGGCCTCATAGTACTACAGGAGTTTTGCTGTCAGCACATCTAGATCCAAATCCCAGCCATGTCTCTAGTGAGCTGGGTGAACGTGACCTGCATCGGTTTCTTTTCAGGGTTGTAGTTACCTCGTCTGAAAAACAAGCATAGTAATATGTAGGATTGTCGTAAGGGTTATATATGTAAAGCACATAGAACAAAACTTGACATACATTAAGTGCTATTTGGGTGGTGGTTATTATTATTTCTATTGTTATCATTACTATTATTAATTCTATATGACATGTTTGGTGGAACTTCTAGCCTGCCATAAACCCTCAACAGATGTTAGCTATTATTAGTAATTTTATTAAAATTACTACATTACCAAACAACTATTCATTCTCATTCTTTCCTCATGCCTCTTATGTTTTCAGTCTCTTCACTATCCTAGTTACTAGTAATCTCAGTGTTACCTGACCAGGTAGAATAGAGGAAGGCAGTGGTTCCCAAAGGATGATGTAGGGAGAGCAACTTTAACACCAACCTGGAAACTTGTTAGAAGTGTAAATTCTCAAGCCCCATCCTAGACTGACTGAATCAGAAACTTTGGGGGTGGGTGTTTTAACAAGACTTCCCAGAGATTCCGCTAAAGCTAAAGATCTAGAGCAGTAGGGTAATCACCATGCTTGGGCAGGAGTTAATGCAGGCTCAGTTCACACTGACTTTCTTGTTAGCAAAAGCAAACTGTTGACTAATTGAGCTTAATATCAAGTAAAACCCCTAAGTCTTTTTCACACATGTTGCTGCTAATCCCCATATTCCCCATCTAGTACTTGTACAGGATTCTTTTTGGACTGAAGTATAAGTCTTTACATTTATCCCTATTAAACTTAATCTTGTTAGATTCGGCCCATCGCTCCAGTCATGTTTGGGGAAATTTTAGTTCAGCTGGAATGAACCATGACAAAAAGCAGGGCCTGGAGATGGGGGAGGGGTGCTTTAAGGACAACGTCCTTTTATATATCGGCCAGATACTGGCCCTTGAGATTCAGGCTATGGTGGGCTTCTAATTAAACTCTTGAGACCCAGGAAGAGTGGTAATTTGATTTCAGTGTAATCCTCCTAACATTTATTGGGGACCTACCAAGTTCCTAATTGTGTACAAGGTATAGGAGAGATTACTAAATAGTGCTCCCTTCAAGGTCAGATATAAGTGGAGATAAAGAGGTTTTCGGGGTTTTTTGACATGTGAAGCCCAATACACCGACGATTGCAAGTCTCTTGAGGAAGAGAACTAGTACTTTTTGAGTACCAGATCCTTTGCTGTATGCTTTGTTTACATTTTCACATTTAATTTTCAAGCCAGTTCAACGATATAGGGATAATTACCCCATTTATAATTGAAGAAACTTACAGGTTAATGCATTTCCTCAAGGTCACACAGGCAGTTAGCAGAACTAGAGGAAATCCCAGATTTGTATGGGTTTAAAGGACGTGCTGTATGTAGGCTTTCTCCCTGAGATCAAGAAAATTAAGCTCCTATTTTATTTTTTTAATTGAAGTATAGTTGCTTTACAATGTTGTGTTAGTTTCTGGTGTACAGCAAAGTGATTCAGTTATACATATACATACATATTCTTTTCCATTATGTTTTATTACAGGATATTGAATATTGTTCCCTGTGCTATACAGGAGGACCTTGTTGTTTATCTATTTTATATATACTAGTTTATATCTGCTAATCCCAAATGCCGAGAAAATTAAGCTCTTTAAATATCTTAACTACCAGCAGCTTACATATAACTATTGATTCTCTTGGGCTGATTTATAATGAGTAAGTTTATGATCCCCCAAACATTAAAATATCAATAGATGACCCAATCCTATGTACACTAGGGAATGCATCTAACTGTGCTCACAGTCCTAAGTTTAAAAAAATCTTACATTTGGGTTTATTTTTATTTGCCTCTTTTAAAGTGATAGCTACATATTTTCATCAATATCTATCACAATATTGTAATTGCAAGTCATTGCCTCTAGCAAACAGATCTTTGGAAAGGATATAATTTCTTCCTCTAGGGGGCAGAACTAGCCAACCCTACTCTATTTAACAGGTAATACCTATTATATTTTATATGATATAAAATGTGTATTTTAATAAATTAGATTGTAGTATAATGGAAAATGCACTGGACTTGGAGTCTGAAGAGTAAAATTTGGTTCCACTTGCTGGTTATATCACCCTGGGCAAAAAGTTTAACTTTTATAAACCTCAGTATTGAGATCTCTAAAATGGGGTAGTGAGAATTAACTGATATAATATCTATGAAGGAAGGCACTCTGTAGTCTGTTAAATGTTTTATAAAGATATTATTATACTTTTGATACTTACCTATTTTACAAGTTGCCATAAAGAGAAAATGTGAAATATTTTGGACATTTCTGCCACCTACATATCAACTTAATTGATAGAGCAGAATTTGAAGTTTTTGAGCTTCTCTGAAAATGCTACGATTCTTTCATCATTTCTTTTTAACTGTAGAGCTTCCAATAGAGTTATATAAGAACAGTGTGGTAGAACTGATATTGAAATACTAGGTTTGGTTTGTTAACTAGCATTTCAAAGATAAATGCTCTTTAAACAGCACTAACATTGTCAGTATCACTAGCATCATCATTATAAAGGACACTCACTAGGTGCCCATCTGCCTGAAGGCATGTGGTTATACAAAGTGAGTTAATCTGGTAAAAATTCCAGTTCTTTAGGGCTTTATAATGTAATACAGACAGACTTTATATAAATAGGGAAAAATAAAGATATGCACTTAAATGCCTTCAGTTGAATCCCTGATATATCCCTTACCAGTTGTGTGACTTTAGGCAAAGGACAATCTCTTAAACTTCAATTTCTTCATCTTTAAAATGAGGGTAAACAATTGTACCTACCTGATAGAGATGTGAGAATGAAATGCTGTATTATGGGTAAAGTCCTTAGTATAATACCAGTACTTAATGCACTGACGATATTAGCTTTTTTTAAAAGAGAAACTGAGACATGTTAAACATTTTAAGAATTTGAGCAAAAATTGATTCCAATCAGCTGCACTAAACCAGAAGTGTTTAGGAGCACTCCTCTAACAAGAGCTCAGGGAGAGACTTTTACAGAGAAAAGGCACAAACAAAGTAAGGAAATTATTGATTGGCTATAGTTTAAAGCCTAGTTGGCTATGATTGGTTGTCCTTAGGTTTTAATTTTGTGACCCTGAGGCATTTACAGGCCTAGAGCTCGGTTTGCTTATGTGGGCGCCACTGCATTACAGCTACCTCAGTCTAATAGCCTCTTTATTTAATTTAACAGGTATTATTCGAGCTAAGTACTCTAGACTCCACTATCAAACTCCTAAACCTTTCCCCTCCCCCTTCTGGTCTCCATACCCTGCAAATAATGAGCTTTCTCTGGTCATTATGAATAGAATGTGTAGTCTGGAAATCATTGTCAGTCACCCATGGTGCTTCATTAAGTCCCTGGAAACACAGAGTCCTAGAGCAGGAACCCCAGACTTCCAAAGTCATTTAGACCAGTGACCTTATTTTGCAAATAAGGGAACTGAGGCCCAAAGAGGTTGTGTCCTACCCAAGCTATAGGGCCAGTGAGTGACAAAGATAGAAAAATCTGGACTCCACACTCAAAGCATGTCACTCTCCCTCCTCCAAACACTCTCTCCAGACTCCGTGCTCCCCTTAATCTCCTCTTCTACTTGCTCTGCCAATAGGACCATGCTTATCTGGCCTGCCACCAATTCAGGTTGTCTGGCTTCAGCTAAGTCTTCGTGGTTAATCTTGTTATTCATTTTCTCTTTTTTCTTAGTATGTAAGTTTCACAATTTATTTAGTGGGGAAAAGAAAAAAAACTCTGCCTTTATTTATTTTTCCAAATAAAGCCTTACTTGTGCCAGTAAATGAAACCAATCAAAGCTTCTCTGATTGGACCAGGAATGGGGTTATGGGCCCACAGGCCCATAGGCTCAGCTCGGCCCTTCTCTCCCATCCCTTCTAAAGTGATCCCTGAGGGAGCCTTAGGGCATCCAGGGAGATGCCCTAAGAGAGGGAGGCTGAACTCTTAGGGCATCTCTTAGCAAAACAATTTAAAAGCTACTTCCTAACACCTACACTTAACAATGGTTATTCTTGGGAACTCTCAAATGTCAAGAAAGGCTCAGTCCACTTCCATACTAAAAACATACAGAAATACTAAACAGGATTGCACAAATTATATATTTTAAGGATTTACACTTAAGAGGTTAACACTTTTAACTCAGATACAAAATTGATGGCAACGTGTGTGGCCTCCTTTTGGCATCACATCAGGAGTTAACTCTGAGGCACTTCGCTCCCACCCCCAATTTTCCACTGGCTCTCACTTTTCTTAACCTGGCCTGTTTCTTAATCCTTCAGTTCCATTTCTGCTCTCTCATTCAACCATCACTTAATGAATGTCCACTAAGTGTTACGTTCCATGCTAGATACTGGGATCACAAAGATGAAAAAGATAATCTTTGCCCCTCAGGTAAATGGCAGACTAATGAGAAAGATAGCCCCAAAGATAGTCCCCAGGGAACCATGCCTGCTGGTATTCATGCCTTTGAGTAGTCTCAAGCCCTGAGCCCCATGACTTGTGTTAATAGCAGGGGGAGTGACACAGTGTGGGAGTAGCATTTAAGAGGACCTGCAGCTTCTGATTCTTCCTTTTGGAATGCTCTTCTTTGGGAGCTCTGAACTGCTATGTAAGAAGTTGGGCTACCTTGGTGGAAAGACCATGTGGAAAGAACTCATGGAGAGAAAGAAGCCCAGTTTCCCCAGCATGCCAGCTTGAGCCCAGTCTTCCAGCTATCTCATCCAAGGCACCAGATAGATAAGTGAACCGTCTTGGAAGTTTCAGCTTAGTTGAGCCCTGCAGTTGACTGTAACCCCAGCTGTTATCACATGGAGCAAAAGAATCACACAGCTGACCCTAAGCAATCCATAGAATTTATAGAGATAATAAATTCGTTTTTGTTTAAACCACTATGTTTTGGAGTAGATGATTGCATAGCAATAGATAACTGAAACAGATGGGTAAAAAAAAAAAATTGCGATGCATGTGGTAAATACTGTCATTGAGGTGTGCAAACGAGCGGTGCATTGAGGAAGCATTGACTGTGCAGTATTTGCCTAGGAACTAGGGATATACAAGGATTCACAGAAGAGCTGACATAATGAGCTGGAATTTTGAGTAGAATTTTGTTAGGCAAAGAAAGTAGCATGCGTAAACATAAAGAAGCTTAAAAGAGCATATTTTCATGGAGAATAGTATGTAGGTTAGTTTGGGATGGGTCATATATTAGAGCCAATTTATAAAGGGCTTTTTTTGGTCAGGCTAATATTATTCTATAGACAATGGAAAGCCAATGATGGCTTTTAGGCACCACCATCAAATGAGCAGGTATCATATCTGTTATCTCAGGCCTCCTCTTTGGCCATTTAATACCAGTGATGACTTCTTAATTCCCCTTTCTTCTTCTTTCATGGCCCTATTTAGGTTCTCCTCCTGCCTGTCTAATAGATGCTACCCTTACAGTTTTATTATCTCCACAACACTGTTTTCCAAGTTTCTGTCTTTTGTTCTCATCTCATCTTTCCCAATATTCTCTTTTGGCTGCAACTGAGATTTCTTGGCAGAAGATTCCAAATCTGTCTCTAGACTGGCCTTACTTTCTAAACATCACATTATCTCAGAGAAGTCTAAGACCCAATTCAATCCTCTTCCCTTCTCTACTTTTCCCCCAAGAAAATTTAGCCTCTTCTCTTCATTTCCCCATCGCTGTAATTTCTTTCTGTTACAGGCTTACAACCTCAGAATTATAGCTTCAATTCCCAACTTCTCACACACCTAATCTATCAGTCAAGTTCAATTGTTCCTCCTTTATACGATTTTTCATATTTTTCTGTTTCATTACTCTCTTCTTTATAATTTCCTTAAAATCTAGTATTGATCTTGTCAATCTCCTGATGAATTATTTTTTTCAAGGCCATTGGCTTAGTAGCTGAAAAAATGGTCCCTTTCAATCTGGTCCAAATCTATCTTAAACTCACTGCTTCACAATATAGCTACTAAAGGGCCTTAATGTCAAGTCAAATGTGGAACTCCATCCCTGTGTTGTAAGTTCTATGTGTAATACCTCCTTTTTATTTTGCAAATTGGCAAGTAAAGTTAGCTAAATAAGGATGAGATTCTTGGTTAAAAAAAAAAAAAGAGAGGAAAGGAAAGAGGTGATGTGTTTGTTTTTTCTTAGGAGGTTAGAGAACTGACTGAGGAATAGAAAATAGATGCCTTAGTGCTGAGGATCAAATGTTTTTCATGGGTTGGCTGGGAAGAATCACTTGGCTCACCTACTGAAAGCACAGATACTCAGGCCCTACTGCCTACAACACTGGGTCTCCAACTTAAGTACACATTGGAATCACCCACGGAGCTTAAAAAATTACTGATGACTGGCTCCCACCATCAGTATGTCTGATTTAATGGTCTGGACTACAGCCTTGGCATCAGAATTTTTTGTAAAGCTCTCCGGGTGATTATTATATGCAGCCAAGGTTGAGGTTCTGCCCTAGAGGTTCTGTTTGGCTATATGTATCTAGGATGGGGACAGTGAATAAAGCCCCCCCACGTGATTTTGGGAGTCATTGGCATAGATAGAAACATCTGTTTCCCTGAGTATTTCTGGAAAAGGATTCAATAAATGCATAAGGCAGCCACAGGATGGAGCATTAGGTCAACAACAGGTTGTTCTGTAGACAGGGTAATAGAACAGTTTCTGAATCCTGCTGTGGATATGCTCAGCTCATCCTCACACCCTCCCTCACCATGAGACTATCCCTCACTCTTTTTCAGTTCTCTCTTTCCAGAAACCAAATTGACTTTGTTTCCTCACTTCTGCTCTAGCCAAATTGGCCTATCTTGTGTTCTTTATGATTTTTCACATTCACGGCTTCTTTGTTACCCCATTCCTTAGCTACTTACATCAAAACCTTATCCGGGCACTTCCCTGGTGGCGCAGTGGTTAAGAATCTGCCTGCCAATGCAGGGGACACAGGTTCGAGCCCTGGTCCAGGAAGATCCCACATGCCGCGGAGCAAGTAAGCCAGTGCACCACAACTGCTGAGCCTGTGCTCTAGAGCCCGCAAGCCACAACTACTGAAGCCCTCACACCTAGAGCCCAGTGCTCTGCAACAAGAGAAGCCACCGCAATGAGAAGCCCACGCACTGCAATGAAGAGTAGCACCCGCTCGCCACAACTAAAGAAAGCCCCATGCAGCAACAAAGACCCAACACAGCCAAAAATGAATAAATAAAATAAATAAATTTATTTTAAAAATAAATTATTTCTCTAAAATAATTTTTTAAAAGACCTTATCCATTCTTAATACTCAGCATAAATCATACTACCTTAGTGAAAATTTCTCTTACATCTCGGCTAGAATTGATCTCGTGAAAATCTGAATGCCCATCCAGTCTATAACATCATCACTGTGGTGTCACTTTAACTTGCATGTGATTATGATTGCCTGATGAGTAGTTTCTGTTCAAACATAATAACATGTTACATGATTAACATACATACTTGAATTTTTTAAAAATTTAGGGCAATCACATTTCAATACCTATATATTGTATTAATAGTCAGTTATGTTACTAACCTGTGCAAGCAACTAAGTCTCAGCTATTGTATCGGTTTGTCAGGGCTGCCATAACAAAATACCATAGGCTAGGTGGCTTATCAACAGGAATTTATTTTCCCACAGTGCTGGAGGCTGGAAGTCTGAGATCAAGGTGTCCTTAGGTTTGCTTTCTTCTGAGGCCTCTCTCTTTGGCTGATAGATGGCTGTCTTCTCTCTGTCTTCACATGGTCTTCCTTCTGAAGGTGTCAGTGTCCACATTTCCTCCTCTTATAAGGCCATCAGTCATATTGGATTATGACTCACCCTAATGACCTTATCTTAATTACCTCTTTAAAGACCCTACGTCCAAATACTCACATTCCAAGGTGCTGGGGAGTTAGGACTACAACATGTGAAATTTGGTGGGACATAATTCAGCCCACAACAGCTATCTTGCTACATTAATGGCACACATTATATGTCAGGACGTATATAAATCTTAGCATACTGAAAACAAACAAGCAGAGAGATACCTAGTTACAGCTACATCTGTGTTTTATGATCATGCTAATAATTTTGTATTGAATGACAATTCTATGCATAAGACTCTGAAGGTAAGAAAATATAAGCAATTGTGAACTTAATTTTAATTTTACTGATATTATAAAGTCTTGATTCATAATTGCCCGCATAAGAGTTTACTTTTCAAGCAATAGGCGTAACTGAAGTTAAAATGAAAGAACATAGAAGGCTTTAAGGTATTGTTGAAAGAGGCTGGGATTTGTAGGTTGACCTTGGGTAAATCACTACTTTTCTGAGCCTTTGTCTCATCTATGAAATGGAATGTTAGCTGCTTTATCTCTGCTTTATTTCTGAACATTAAAATCCTTTGCAAGTTGTGAAACACCATTCAAATATTACTCAATATATTGTGATGGGCCAGGAAGAAATTTAGAGAGAAGCCCCTAAAATGGTATCATTCCCCACCAAATAAATAGTTAACAGCAGCTCAGAGAAACTGGGAGTAAACTGCTCCAGATAAAAGCTAACTGTCTTCTGTTGCTTTTCTTTACTAAAATCTCCCCTGTAGAATCCACCGACCATGTATGACAACATGGACAAAGCCCAGACATTGTGCTAAGTGAAATAAGCCAGTTAGAGAAGGACAAATACTTTGCGATTCCACTTAGATGAGGTATCTTTAGTCAAACTCATAGAAACAGAGAGTAGAATGATGTTTGCCAGGGGCTGAAGGGAGGGGGAAATGTGGAGTCGCTGTTCAATGAGTATAAAATTTCAGTCATGTATGATGCATCAGTTCTAGAGATCTGCAGTACAGCACTGTGATTATAGTTAGCAATACTTTATTGTACACTTAACAAATTAGGTAAAAAGGTAGATCTCGTGTTATCTGTTGTTACTACAAAAAAAAGCAGAACCCAAAACTAGAGTGGGGTAACAAGGCCTTTTCCCAAGTCCCTGACATTGAAAGGGCTCCTATATTTTTAAATAATGCTTTTTAAAGGTTGTACAAATGTTTAAGCTACTCCCTACTTGGCCTCCCCTGAATCTCTAGTCAAGGTGGCAAATTAGCCTTGGGCCCTGGGCCAGCTCCCTTGGCACCAGCTAAGTTGATGGAGTAGGAAGCCAAAGATCAAGACTGGGGAGGATCCCTCCCCCTTATCTCTTTTCTTCCCCACACTACTGATTTAAGGGTTCTGTGGTACTCTTCACACTTGGGTCAAAATTGCTACTTATGGCTCTTAAAGTCATGTAAAAGGGTCAACAGCTTTGAAATCAATGCCTGCCTGATCATAGCTCGTCATTGTTAAAGGCAGTAAATGTAGTGAGAAGTTTGCATACACACTGGGTCTATAATATAGTAAATAGATCTGATCCTTTCTTCTGGTCCTACCTACTAGTCAACAACAACTCACCATCTTCTTCACCTTTCTCTCTTATTCATACCTATATACTGAGTACCTACTACAATATTCCTGTCACTTAGTGAGTAACAATCTCAGTGGAAAAGAGGGTAAGTGGGATTGCTAAAACACATATGGTTCAAGTGAATCATGTTAAAACAGAGCAGGACACATTGGAGGTCTGCTTAGGGCCCATCTCTAAGTTTGCTGCTCTACTCCTTAGTTACCGAACTTGTCAATGGTCCCAGAGCCATGGAGAATGGATAAAGTTGCCAAGCAGCACTGAAAGGTGGGAGGTGATGCCGTATAGCCTGTTTTTACATAATTAATCTTTTAGGGGTTGAAAGGTAAATGTAAAGAGCCAGAAATTCAACCCAGGAGACTAGGCCAGATCACCGCCCCTCCACGTCCCAGGCTAGTTAGCTGGGAGGAGAGGCAAAATGACACAAAGCTTGAGAGAATGACTTCTTTAATCAATGTCAAGCCTCATTAAGTTACAACTAGCCTAGAAAATAGCTGGGATCTTCTTCAGGATGAAGGACCACTGTTGCAGCCCTTGCTTTTTCAGGAGAGTTTGGAAAAGAAGAGTCCTTCTGACAGAGACGAGGTTGTTGGAGTGGTGATGGCAGCCAGAGAAGCAATCTGCATGACCTCTCTTGAGCCGAGAAAACAGCTGGACAGCTGATATTTTCATCAGCTATGTCTTTGCCCAGCTGCACAGATGGGCCCTTAAATTATATAATAAATCACCAGCATTCCAATGTACCCATCAAGCCTCGTCAGTCACATTGCTTACAACCTTTAGAATCACAAGATCCTTGAGTGTTCTAGTCACAAATGGACCAGTTTGCTTTTTAATACATTATTTTACCTATTGTTGTAAAGGAAAGGAATCTCTTGGACAAGGAGAGTTAACGCTTGTATTAAACCCGATGTTATACCTTTGCTGAAGATCTTGCTTGGCTTCTTAGGGAACACGTGGCCTCATCTGTGAATGGGAATTGTTGCTGTCTAGCCCCAGTGTATCTTCTAGGGTAAAACTGAAATTGAGCTTTGTGGAAAAAAAAAAGAAGTAATAGTGTTTTTATTTCTTACAGGTTGTAAAGAGGTTAACTTCATCAGTATTCAAGTGGTCTTGTATCGTTCATGATGACTCAATAGCAACATGTGTCTACAAATTATTCAAGCCCTTTTCATGACTCATGCCATGTATTATGGCAAAGTAAATTTTTCCCTCTCCCCTGGAAAAAAAAAAGTCATGTTTTTCTCATGAAAAAGTTTAAACATTTAGAAACTTGTAAGAAAGAGATTTTGCTAATAATAATAAATGGTTATTAACCTTTTTTTTTTTTTTTTTTTGCGGTACGCGGGCCTCTCACCATTGTGGCCTCTCCCGTTGTGGAGCACAGGCTCCGGACGCGCAGGCCCAGCAACCATGGCTCATGGGCCCAGCCGCTCCGTGGCATGTGGGATCTTCCCAGACCGGGGCACGAACCCGTGTCCCCTGCATCGGCAGGCAGACTCCCAACCACTGCGCCACCAGGGAAGCCCAGGTTATTAACATTTTAAAAGTAAGCTTGTCAGTAAGATACAACTAAGATCCTAGAAACCAAAGACCTCTATTTTGGTGGTACATGAGCACTGGTATTATGATGATTTCCAATGATTCTTCTAGAAATGCTGACTTTTACCCAAGTGAGAAGAGTCTGGTCTACGGTCTATGTAGGGTTGGAACCAGTTTGACATGAGTATATCTAGACAGCCTATTGTCATTGAGAGTGAATTTAAGCCTTTTGAAGCCTTCTCCACCTACCTGACCAACATCCTTCTACTTTCTTCTGGCCAATTTCCCAAGAAATCCAGGGATAAAGCTAGTCAGTGCAGAAGATGGTTTGGTGGGCAAGGCCATTCCTGCTCCCAGGGCTGGGTATAAAGAGTTCTGGAATGACTGATCAGCTCAGGATTGTCATTGCTTCTGGCTGGTTCCTACTGTCACTGTGAGGCCTGTGCCCAAAATCCAACAGATGCCTATCTACTCTGTGTGATGCCCTTGCTGGTTTGGATTCCTGCTAGCCTCACAGTGGACCTATGAACTTGGGCTTTGAACTTATAGCTCTCTTAGTGCGTACTCAGGTATCCTGCCATTATTCATCATAACAAAACCTTCCGTGTGTCACTGTGTCATCAGGGGTAACCTTAGTCACACAGCATGGAGACCACTCCACAAGTGTAGACTGGGGATACCACCCTAGACTTGCCCTTCCCCCAAGGTTATTTCAGGTTCATCCTTAACAGTTCCAGCTCCTAAGCCTTAGGCAGGACCACCCTGTTCACCCTTCCAAGTCTATTCTACTTTGAGTCTCAAGGAGAAGAGGTCAGTGATTTGGGCCCTTTGCCACAGAAGGCCTGGGCTCCTTTTGCAAAATGATCCATCACCTTCCAAGGACAAGTTCTCTTTATGAAGTTATGAGGTAGATTGTGTTAAAAAAACCCCACTTTTTAAAATATATTATTACAGGGACTTCCCTGGTGGCACAGTGGTTAAGAATCTTGCCAATGCAGGGTACATGGGCTCGATCCCTGGTCTTGGAAGATCCCACATGCTGCGAAGCAACTAAGCCCATGTGCCACAACTACTGAGCCTGTGCTCTAGAGTCCAAGAGTCACAACGACTGAGCCTGTGTGCCACAACTACTGAAGCCCACGTGTCTAGAGCCCATGCTCCGCAACAAGAGGAGCCACCACAATGAGAAGCCCGCGCACCACAACAAAGAGTAGCCCCCGCTTGCCACAACTAGAGAAAAACCCGCGCAAGAGACCCAACACAGCCATAAATAAATAAATAAATAAATAAAATTTTATATATATATATATATATATATAAAAGGATATTATTACACCCTACTTTTGAAACCATGGATACTTAGTTATTTAAGTAACTAAGAATTTCCTTTCGAATAAGTCTTCTCTGAGATTTTTTGCAGGTAATTTGTAGTCTGTACATCTAAACATAAGAGTGAGTGACATAATTTTTAAGTACTTCTTTGTCCCCACCAAGGGGCACCCTGTTTATGCTCAATCATAATAGATATCCTGAATATACAAATATCATCCCAGTAAATGGTACAGTTTTTACCACCTGGTTTAAGCTAAAGAATGCTTGATTTTCTTACATAAACATCCAAATCCAATTCCTGTTGACCAAATAGGATATATACCAAAATATAGCTTTTTTTGGGGGGGCGGTTGGGGGCACACCACATGGCTTGTGGGATCTTAGTTCCCCGAGCAAGGGTTGAACCTGGGCCCGCAGCAGTGAAAGCACTGAGTCCTAACCACTGGACTGCCAGGGAACTCCCCACCACCAAAATATATCTAAAGACAGCATCAAATATTCTAATATATCATCAAAATATACCACCCAAATATATCACAAATTTCTCCATCTCAGTAGTCACCCCTTAGTTCAAACTATATCATCTTGGACAACATGAATGACTTCCTTACATTCACCTGTTGCCATTCTTGCCATACCCCAATAGACTTCCGTGCCACAGCAAGATATAAAAACAGAAATCAGATCATGTCACTCCCTAACTTAAAATCCATCAAAGCCTTCCCCTACTTTTTATTTTTCAAAAGCAAAAAGCCCTTTCCCAACTCTGGGCCTTTGTACTTGTTTCCTAGTCCTGACATGCTTCTCTCCAGTTCTTCACACATACAGCTCATTCTCATCCTTTTGATAACTGATCTCATGTTGCTATCTTGGAGAGGTCTTCCCTGACCTCATCTCTTAG
Source organism: Orcinus orca (assembly GCF_937001465.1). NCBI lineage: Eukaryota > Metazoa > Chordata > Mammalia > Artiodactyla > Delphinidae > Orcinus > Orcinus orca. The sequence goes on from NC_064563.1 coordinate 95,047,028, forward strand.
GTTGCCACCTGCAGTTATTCTTTTATTATTCTCTTTATTTCCTACATGGAACTGTCATTTTAGTGTGGTTTCAGGAAGGAGTAAAGGTAAATGTTGTTCAGTCTGCAATATTTACCTGGCTATTGTAGTCATACATTTTTGGGGAACAAAAATTATCACCACGCTCTGCGTGGTTTTAAAACCTGCTTTTGATAATATTAAATCACAAACCCTTCTTAGATTATTAAATATTCATCTAGAGCATACGTTTTAATACATCATATAGATGTGTCATAATTTAGGTACCCAGACTCTATTGTTAGAAATTTAGGTGCTTGTTAGTCTTTTACAGAAGAGTTGGAGAAGACCAAGGTGCTCATTAAAGCCCTCCAAAAAAAAAAAAATGGAGGTGGGCTTTGGAAAATAAGATTATTGTCTGAATGGAGAAATGATGGATCAATGAAAGGGTAAATAAAAATATATTCACAGAATCATAGAGAACTAGAATTTGGGTTGCCCTTTAAGGTCAAAAGAACTAAACTTAGGACAAATAAAGGAAGTGCAATGCTAAACATTATTGAGCTCATCGCACTGAGGTTTCTCTACTTAAGCAACTTGGTGGATAGTGATAGAAGAGCAGATTTGGTGGTGAAAGCAATTGGTTGGGTTTTAATGTTTAATCTGAGATATGTGCAGAATATCCAAGGGAAGCTATCTAGTAAGCTGTTGAACTGAATGGTGTGTGGCTTGGGAGGAAGTTCTGGTTTAGAGTTAAAGACTGGGGAGACATCGGCATATATTGCATGGTAATTGAGACCAGTGGAACTGGAGGCAAAAATCCAGGGAGGGTATGCAGAATGAGAAGAGAAGCGGGCCCAGGACGAAATGGTCAAGTACATAAACACTTGCAGAATAGGCAGAGGAAGATGGGCATTTGAAGACGGTGGAAAAAAAGAGGCCAGACCTAGGAGCAAAGCCAGGAGAGAACGTGTTGTGAGAGTCTCCAGCGTTGATTAGTCTGACCCTGTTTGACTAGTTATATGACTGCTGACTTTTCCTCCTCTTCACTCTTTGTTTATATCTCCCCAAGCTGTGCTCAGAGAGAATAACTTTTCCAGATAGATTCTTCTTCAGTAGAAGATATACATGTTGTTGTTTTCTCCAGGTGGGATATCAAGTAAGTTCTTTAAGCTCATTGAATGGGTAGGTGGAGATCTCTAGGATGTGATAGGGAACATTCAGGGGAAGCTGCTCCTGTGTCCTAAAATAGTTCTCTGGCTGACCCGTAGCAGTGCCTGACATCGTGCACACTCCATAAACCCTCTTGAGTAAATGGATCCATTTGTTCAATATGTAATAGTGAATGACTAGGTATCCTAGCAAAATGCAAATACCCTGAGCGGGATGACAAAGAAATTGTCAACCCCTACTTAACAAGTTGGTGGGCTGGAGGTTTGTTATCAAAACTCTTCCCACTCTGGTCAGTCTCTGTACAGTTGACTCACAGGGCCGGTTATTGTGGTTGGTTTACAGGCCTAGAGTGGAGGCTTACCTGGGAAGGGAATATCTGAGCACATTAGTTCAGTTTTACAACCATCTATACAAACCATCTGTTTTCATTTCCTAGGCTGCCATAGCAAATTATATACTACAAACCAGGTGGCTTAGAATAACAGAAATTTACTGTCTCACAGTTCTGGAGGTTGGAAGTCTGAAATCAAGGTGTCAGCAGGGCTATGCGGCCACTGAAAACTCTAGGGGAGAATCCTTCCTTGCCTCTTTCTTAGCCACTGTCGGTTGTCAGGAATCCTTGGTGTTCCTTGTCTTGCAGATGTAGCACTCCAATCTCTACCCTCATCTTCACATGGCGTTCTTCCCTCTGTGTTTGTGTGCCTCTGTTTTCTCTTCTTACAAGGACACTGGTCATTGGATTAGGGCACACCCTAATCCAGTATGACCTCATTTTAAAAAATTGTTTTTAAATTTTGGCTGCATTGGGTCTTTGTTGCTGCGCATGGGCTTTCTCTAGTTGTGGCGAGCGGAAGCTAGTCTTCACTGTGGTGCGCAGGCTTCTCATTGTGGTGGCTTCTCTTGTTGTGGAACACGGGCTATAGGCGTGCGGGCTTCAGTAGTTGTGGCACGCAGGCTCAGTTGTTGTGGCACGCCAGCTCAGTAGTTGTGGCTTGTGGGCTCTAGAACGCAGGCTCAGTAGTTGTGGCGCATGGGCTTAGTTGCTCCATGGCATGTGGGATCTTCCCAGACCAGGGCTCGAACCCGTGTCCCCTGCATTGGCAGGCAGATTCTTAACCATTGTGCCACCCGGGAAACCCCAGTAGGACCTCATTTTAACTTAACTAATTATATCTGCAAATACCCTATTTTCAAATAAGGTTGCATTTTGAGGTCTGGGTGGGTATGAATTTCTGGGGGACACTATTCAACCAGCACACTATCTATTAAGTCTAGACACTCATCTAACCTCTAGAGCAAATCTGGTTGTGGAGACAAGTAATTATATGATATGGGGCACTGACACTGTGTGTGTGTGTGTGTGTGTGTGTGTGCGTGCGCGCGCGTGTGTGTTTCCATTGTTTCCAAGTAAAAGGGCACTTGGTACCTATTGAATATAAGAGGTCACCTGAGATTACCATGCAGTAGAAAAGAAAGAAAAGGACGTTAAGTTACTCTAAAAAATATTGTGAGTACATATTATGGGCCAGGCTTTGGGTAAGGCCCTGGAAGGAGAGTGGTAAATGGAAGGACATTATTCATGTCGTCAGGGAACATACAGCCTAGGAGGACAAGATGAGCAATAGAGACATATAGAATAAGTACATTTTAAATTTAAAAACTAAGAAGTATTATGAGATTTACTAAGTGCTTTGTGATAGAAAATAACCAGGAAGAAGCTTTTCAGATAGTAAGGTCAGGAACAAACATTTATGCTGTAACTGGAAAGTTGAGGAGGTTCAAGAGTGTTTCATTTTCTTCATCAGTTTTTTAGGGCTGCCTCTGAGCAGAGACCCTGAAACTCAGCCATCAAGATGAGGGCCTTCAGGGCTTCCCTGGTGGTGCAGTGGTTGAGAGTCCGCCTGCCGATGCAGGGGACACGGGTTCGTGCCCCGGTCCGGGAAGATCCCACATGCCGCGGAGCGGCTGGGCCCGTGAGCCATGGCCGCTGAGCCTGCGCGTCGGGAGCCTGTGCTCCGCAACGGGAGAGGCCACAATGGTGAGAGGCCCGCGTACCGGAAAAAAAAAAAAAAAAGATGAGGGCCTCCATATCCTAACCCACATTTTAATATTTAGGTGTACTTCCAGATAGAGATCTTGATATGTTTCTCCTCACATTTCCCTATACCCCTCCTCACTCTGCCCCTACACACACACACATACACACACACACACACACACACACACAAATACAAACTACAAACACCACTTTTCTTTATTCTCTCTCTCTTTTTAAGTGATAAGAACTATACTTAACACTTCATGAAGTTTCTTTTCAGAGAACTGCCACACCACTTTTTTTTTCCTGAATCATTTGAGAGTTACAGATATCTTGACACGTTAGCCCTACAAATTTCAGCATGTATCAGCTAAGAAAAAGGATATATTTCTTAGTATAATTCCTATAATTGGACAATTTAACATTAGTTCAATACTAGTATCTAATATACAATCCATAATTTAAATTCTTCAGATTGTCTCAGTAATGTCTTTTATGACTATTTTCTTTTTTTCTGATCCAAAATCTAATGAAGAATCAAAGGTTATGTTTAGTTGACATGTCTTTTTAGTATCCTTTAATCTAGAATAGTTCACCAAACTATTTTGTCTTTTGTGCCTTGACATTTTTAGCGAATCCAAGCCATTGCTTTGTAGAATGTCCAATAGACCCAAACATATACTAGATTTGTAGCAGTTTTTGATATTTGCTCTAAATGCTCATTTGGAAATTAAAACTAACTGAAATGGCTAGCAACCTATGCTATTGCAGATCAAAGTATCCCAAACCAGTTCTGTGGGGTGTGAAAAGACATTTTGTTAAGGGGGACTTGGAACTGCATTATAAAAAAAAAAAAGTAAAACCAGGTTTCTTTGCTGGATGTTTCTAGAACCTTTATATACAGATAGACATTATGAATCTTTAAGAGAGTTTCCCAAACTTAATTGATCATAGAACACTTTGTTTGAGGACTGTATTAGTAATCCATTGCTGAGTAACAGATTACCCCAAACTTATAGACTTAAAGCAACAAGCATTTATTATCATAAACAGTTTCTGAGAATCAGGAATCAGGAAGTGGCTTTGCTATGTGGTTCTGGGTCAGAGTCTCTGCTCAGGTTGTAGTTAAGATGTTGGCTGGGGCTCCAGTCATGGTAAGGCTTGACTGGGCCTGAATGGTCTGCTCTAAGGTGGCTCATCCACATGGCTGTTGGCAGGAGGCTTGAGTTCCTCACCATGTAGACCTCTTCATAGGGCTGCATGAACACCCCCACGCCCTGCAGCTGGCTTCCCCCAGAGTGAACAATTTAAAAGAGAGCAAGGATAAAGCTATAATGCCTTTTATGACCTACTCTCAGAAGTCACACACCATCACATTTACCAATGAGTCACTAAATTCACCCCACATTCAAGAGAAGGTGAATTAAGTTCCACCCTTTTTTTAGCTTCAATTTTTGAAGGGAGCAATGTCAAAGAATGTGTGGGCATATTTTTAAATCACTAGAAGGACTATTTTGGGGGTTCATAAATCTTCATAACACACTCTAGAAAACATTAGTTATAATGTTGAAAGAATTCAGGGTAAGAAGTTACAAGAGGTGGGTCTGAGCTCCACCTCATTGGTTAATTGTGTCTTATTAACCAGTAACTTGGTTATTGAGATAACTTGGGCTTATCTTTGAACTTCTTTTTTTTTTTTTTCGGTATGTGGGCCTCTCACTGTTGTGGCTTCTCCCGTTGCGGAGCACAGGCTCCAGACAGCGGCCATGGCTCACGGGCCCAGCCGCTCCGCGGCATGTGGGATCCTCCCGGACCGGGGCGCGAACCCGTGTCCCCTGCATCGGCAGGCGGACTCTCAACCACTGCGCCACCAGGGAAGTCCTCTCTGAACTTTTTGAGCTTGAATTTTTACATAAGTAAAGTGAAGATGATAATACTATTAATCTTTGAGTATCTTAGGTTTGTTGTGAAGATAAAATGAACCAGTGTACATAAAAATGCTTAAATAATTATAATGTACCACTCAGATGTTCACTCTTACTAAAATCACTGGCCAGCATATGGCCTGTCAAATCACCAAATGCTAGATGTCTTACTTTTCATATTAAAAAGCTCCTCTTCCTATCTTCCAGGAGAACGTCACATGCATAGATGTACTTAAAAATGCTTTTAATGAGCCTTATAACAACTCCATGGGAATTTTAACCTGACATTTATCTTCTTATGCAATTGCTTCTTTGCTAGACATATAGAACTTGTCTCTGCAAGATGCTAGTTGTCTGCTAAATGAATTGTTGCTGTTGTTTTTAAAGATCTTTCTGTATTGCCACAATTTCCCTAAACCATAAGGAGGCTGCTTTTCTCCTATGTCTCGTAAGCCGGTTCTAAAGCAGTTTCTAAAGAGCATTTCAGAAAATGTTTTAAGCAATGGCAGCCTCAACAAAATAAATACCAAGTTTCCTATGGTGACCACATGGCAAGGCAGAGCAGGGTTGGATGCATGAGTCTTGATGGGGTATGCTTGTCCAAGATTAGTCTCTCTACTTTAAAGTCGTATCCCATTACCAAATGAACCACACAGACTAGACATAAAGAAAATGTTGCTGCCAGCCAACTGCAGTTTTTAAATCCAAAGAGCTTAGAACACTTATAGGCATAATCTCCTTAATCTTCATAACACTGGGAGGTAAGTCAAAGTATCATCCCTCTTAGAAGCAAGTGTGACCAAACTTGGGTTTATTTTGAGTCCCTGTATTTTTCTAATACTTTGCTCTGTGCAACTATTATTTGAATTTTGAATATGGTTTAATTCTAGTACATAAAAAGAAGAACAGACATAGGCGTTATGGTTTAATTAGGACCAGAGCTCTTAACCTAGAAAGAGCTATTGGTTAATACATTAATTAAGACATCAAGTTTACACCCTGTTGTCAACAGTAATTGTTTATTGCCTAACTAAACCCTCCTTAATTTATTATAGTCATTAGTGTCTGTTAGCAAGGGAGACTGTGCTTGAATTTTACAAGGGTATGTGGTTAGTAGTTTTCTGTCTCCGAGCTGGGACCTGACTCACTTGATCTTCTCACCTCACACTTAACACAGGACCAGGGCCTGACTTAAGAAATGTTTAGTCTTTTATAATTGTAGAATTATAAACAGTCATAATTCCTTCTATTCTGTGCCTCAGCTCTCAAAGCTATAAAATGAGAGGATAGGATTAGATGATCTCTAAATTATCTTGTATATCTAAAATTCACAGTTAATGATTATCTGTTTTGATGCAGAGTTTAAAGCAACGACAGAAAGAAATACCCCAAATTAGAGCATTTGAGACAATCTGAGTTATTTGCATATTTTCATAATTTCCTAAAATCTGTTTGAGGGTCAATAATTTGATCCAGAAAAGTGAAAGACCTCTGGCCACCTCAGTATTGACTTTCTGAGAGGGAGATGGAAGAGGGAGAGGGAAAAGGAGAAGGAGAGGGAGGGGGAGAGAACTTTTGCTTTGCAGTTCAGCAACACATGTTTGGGGCAGCAGGAAGTCGCCAGGAATCTAGACATCACTGAGGAAATAGGCTGTTAAGGGAGAATTGCTAAACCTATAGGAGCAGATCCAGGCTTTGTAGAGCCTACAGCTTCTTCAATCTTAAAGGCCCCCCTTAAGAGAAAGAATTCAGAATTAAATAGGAAAATGCATGTTTATTCAGAAGTGAATTCATTTGGAAGTGAATATTTATTTGAATGCTCATAGCCTCTTCAATACCATCCAAAATGGGGAAAGTGCCATGGAGGAAATATGGACAAAGACTGAAGTCTTAACCAATCATGTTTGAAATATCTTGCTCTTGCAAATTTTATAAAAACCTATGGCCGGGGCTTCCCTGGTGGCGCAGTGGTTAAGAATCCGCCTGCCAATGCAGGGGACACGGGTTCCAGCCCTGGTCTGGGAAGATCCCACGTGCCGTGGAGCAACTAAGCCCGTGCGCCACAACAGTAAGCCTGCGCTCTAGAGCCTGAGAGCCACAACTACTGAGTCTGTGTGCCACAACTACTGCAGCCCCCATGCCTAGAGCCCGTGCTCTGGAAGAGAAGTCACCACAATGAGAAGCCCGCACAATGAAGAGTAGTCCCGCAACTAGAGAAAGCCCACGCACAGCAATGAAGACCCAACGCAGCCAAAAAAAAGGACAAAATTAAAACAAACAAACAAAAGAGCTTATGGCCATGTGAACATGTTGCTAACCCCTGCCCAGGTCCTAGAAAGGGTCTGTGAGAGTGAGGAACCCAGAAGCCTGGGTTTTATTAGTTTCATATATTATCAACCATTATAAACATGAAATATATCTAGTCTGGTCCAATAGATAGTTCTTCTGGAAGTTCACTTAACTGAAAATTAAAAAATGAAGCCATTGAAAAAAATGAGAAAGATCTATGTAAGCAATCATGAAGATTCCAACTATATGGTTAAATGAAAAAATAAGGAATGGGATAATATAGCATGATTCCATTCATGTAAAAAAAAACAACAAATAAACCACTGAAGCAATGGGTGTGTTGCATGTATATATGTATATGTGCTATACATTTGCTACATATCAGATCCATAACACTGGTTACTTTTGGAGAGTGTATGGGGTTGTGGAGTATTATTCGAATTTTGTGTAACAGATATTCTTGTGTTACATGTAGGCCTCCTTATTAATAATAACTGCTCATCCCTCCATAATCTCTATTGAAGCATCCCATTCTCACACCATCATTGGCTACTTTTCCAATTCACTTCTTCTAGAGTTTCTGTCTATCTTTGACCCACCAGCATCTATAATCAAGCCTCCTATCATTCAGTGTCCTCAGTTCCTTCATATCCCCACTACCATCCTCACCTAGCTTAAATTTCATGGTCCATTATTATAATCACTCATTTGCATACACCTTTACTGCCCTGCTACCTCTCACTTTGTTATACTTACTAGGTAAACTCCATCCGTGCTTGAATCCAGCTCGCCTACCCTGCCCCTATAGCTTGGCAACTGAATGTGGTTGGAGAAAAACCACACAACTCATGCTGCCTGGTCTCATTTTCCATTCCTCACCTAACCTCAAGGGAGCTTTTAGTGCTGCCCTGGAATCCTACTACATTTTCCCTGATCCATTCACACTCCCACACTCCTTGTTTCTTCTCTCTTCAAACCTTCATACCGCCTCCACCATCCTCACTCTTAGCATGGCCATGCTTACTATTTCATTGAGAAAAAAAAACAATCAGGGAAAAATATGCCAAATACCTACCCTGCACAAACTCCCAGCACTGTACCTAGCCCCTGTTGTCTGCCTTCTTTCCTGTTCCTGTGGATGAAAAACCAGGGCTTTCATCTCAGGCCAGCCCTCTATTGTGCACTAACCCTGTCCCTTTCTCACCTACTTAACAACATCCAGGGCCACGGATCTACAGGTACAGTAGGCACAGTGTGTAGGGCCCACCTTGCTTTTAGGCACCCATGAAAATGTTTAATTCCCTTTAAAATCAGAAGAAAAGTATGAACTTTTAGGTCAAAAATGTTTTAATATATAGTGTTAATATATTCATTCTCATACAATGCAGGTCTTGATCTCTGGGGTCTCTTTATAAGGGCACTAATCCCATTCATGAGGGCTCCACCCTCACAAAAGGCCCCACCCCCTACTACCATCACCCTGGGGATTAGGCTTTCACATATGAATCTGGAGGGACACAAATATTCAGTCCATAGCATTATCTAAACCCTGTCTTGACTCACCTTCCCTTCCAACCACTCCCTCTCCATCAACTCTCTGCCTCTTTTTAACAGCAAAACTTCTTAAGAGATTTGCCTGAATTTACTGTCATCTGTCACTCTCCTCCCATTCTCCTTTGACTTCTAGTTTTCACGCCCACTGTACCACTGAAACTGCTTTCCTGACAAGGTCCCAGTGGCCTTCATGAGACTAAATCCAGTAGCCAGTTCTCAGCCATCCTGTTACTTCACTTGGAAGCAGCATCTTAAAGAGTTGATCATTCCTTCCATTTAAACTATTTTCTCCACTTGGCTTCTTTGTAGGGAGACCACACAGTTTTCTATCAGAATAAAGACATATTTGAGAGGGAAAGTTGGGCATACTATTGATTACATTGATACAGATGCCAACTGGGACCATCTCAGACAAACTGGACCACAGAGTCACTTTTCTTCTAGGACACCACACCTGCCTGGTTCTCCCTCCTCAGTCTCCTTTGCTGTCCTCCTCTTCTCTCCAACCTCTAAATATTGGACCGCCCAGAGCATCCTTGGACCTCTTCTTGTTCTTCTTCTCTTGTTCTTTTCCTTCTCTTTCTTCTCTACACTCCTTCGGGGCTATTTTCCAACTGCTGCACACTGGTATGCTATAATGCTTGATAAAATGTTGAAATATTTCCATTCAAATTAGTAAAGAGCTGCTCTCAAACTTTCCTGCCCCACCACTCTCGCCTCACTCTGGGAGCCTCACTCCTACCCATGATCTAGTTTCTAAAATGTTAACACCTGACCCTTTAGAACTGTGCTCCAGCACCTTCTGATTGGTTAGCATGATTACCATCTAGTTCTTAAATATTCTGAATATCATCCTTGCACTCATTTACAGGGCTTTAAATGAACTCATAAATTTATACCTCCAGCTCAGACTGAAACATTTCCCCTGAACCCCAAGACTTGTATATCCAGTCATCTAGTCAATATCACAACTTGAATACATAAGGGGTATTTCGAACTTAAAATATCCCGATTTTTTCCTCCAAACCTGCTCATACAGTCTTCCCCAATTCAGGTAATGGCAACTTTATCCTTTCAGTTGCTCTGGCCCCAAGTCCTGGTTTGTTTGTTTAACTCCTCTCTTTCACACCCCACAGGCAAGCTAGACAAATGCTGTCAGCTCCACCTTCAAATAGATATCCCACTTTTCACTACCTCCACAGCTGATACTTTCCACCATTATCTCTCACCTTGACCACTGCAGTAGCTCCTGTCTCTCTGTTTCCACCAATGTCATTTCTAGTTATTGTTAACTCAGCAGACAGAGTGCTCCTTATAAAACATAAGACAGCTCATGTCAGAATCCTCCCATCTCACTTATGTAAAGGCCAAACCCTTATAATGGCCTCAAGGTCCTATGTGTCTGCTCCACACCACCCACTTATTACCTCTGACCCCATCTCTTACTCCTCTCCCCATCCTCCAACCACGCCAGGCACACTCGCCTGCCTGCTCTTCCCCACCAGGCACATTCTTGCATCAGAGCCTAGGCACTTGCTGTCTCCTCCTGCCTGGCCTGTTCTTTCCCCATGCTGTACACAGCTAGCTTTTTACCTCCTTCAGGTCATTAATTAAAGGTCACTCTCTCAGTGAAGTCTTCTTTTAACAAATTATAACCCCTTACCCATTGCCTTTCCTACTTTATTTTTGTCCATAGCACTTATAACCACATGCCCCATTGTAGATTTTACTTCTATGTTATTTGTCAGTTTCGTTCCTTGCTATCTTAGTCTACTTGGGCTGCCATAACAAAATACTATAGCCTGAGTGGCTTAAGCAACAAAAGTTTATTTCTCACTGTTCCAGAGCCTGGAAGTCTGAGATCAAGGTGTTGGCAAATAATTTTCATTCTGAAGCCTCTTCTCTTGACTTGCAGGAGGCCACATCTTTCTGTGTGCTCACATGAGTTCTTTGTGCAGGTGCCCAAGGCGAAGTGGGGGGGAGGTGGGCGGGCAGGAGAACAAGCTCTCTGGTGTCTTCTCTTATAAGGACACTAATCCCATCGGAGGGTCCCCCTCATGACCTTATCTAACCCTAATTATTTTCCAAAGGCCCCACCTCCAAATACTATCACATTAGGGTTAGGGCTTCAACATGTGAATTCTGTGGAGACAAAATTCTGTCATTAACACTTGATGCAACTTCAGGGCCTAGAAGAGTGCCTGGTACATAGTGGGTACTTGGTAATTAATTGTTACATGAATTCATAACGAGAAAATAATGTTGGAAAAAAGAAAATAATGTTGAATATTACTAATTTTTTAATTCCTCAAAAAGTTTTACTACTATTAAATTTTACTCACTATTAATTAATATGCTATAGGGAAAGTCTCCAAAAACGGAGTAGCTCGTTTTTCACAGCCCTGTTCTACAACTTTTATATAGAGGTAGTAAAATATAAATTTTTGTATATTCTTTGGAAGTTTATATACTAAAAGATACATCATGCAGACTTACACACCTAGAGTCAGAGAGAAGTCCAAAGCACTGAGGCAAGGGACTCAGTGTCCCAAGCCACTCACGCAGTCAAGTCTGTCTACACCAGTCTCTGGTCACACTGCTGATCCAGTATCACACAGTGGCTAGGGAACTCTTGCTGGCAAACCCAGCTCTCTCAAATAATGCTGAAAACTGAACTAGGGAAAAGCAATAAATCAGGCCCTCTGTTCTTCAAGGAAGACTGGAAAACAGAAGAAAGTTAAGAATGAATTGGAGCCATGGAGATGCTGTGAGGGTTTTCCAACTCATCCTTTTCTTTTCTCCTGATACTTAGACTAATTGTCCTGATAACATCCACTAATTGGCACAGTGTATCATGAAACCCCTTCTTTTGTCATCTATGATGCTGTTATGTAGACATGGACCTATCTTTTATTCTGTCTGCTTAAGAACAGTTTCATTTACCAAGTTAATCAGGAAAATACAATCATAAAACTGAAGAGTATTTAATAATTCTCGTAGGCGTTTTCATAGCATAACCCCCTGGACAACTGTGTAACCCTGAATATGAACATTACTCACTACTTGGCCTTTCCAGGGAAACCTCCAGAGAACATCAGTTCTCATTTGCATAGAGATGGGAGTTGCCAATCACTGCCTTCCCCACTGCAGAAATATACAGAATCATCTCAAACCTGGCTTCTCTACCTGTTAGAAAGGAGCTCAATTCAGTAAGTCACTCAGGATGGTTATAACCTTATAGGATTTAACAGATGTAAGGAACTTAATTCTACATACAATTTTTATGTAATCTATGAAAGGCAGTGGTGCTCAAATTTTCCCTTTCCTTCTCCAAAATAAAAAATGTTTTGAGTTAGGCTTGTTTTGTATTTTCATTTTGCAATAATTTTTCTTCTTTTTTTATTTTTTCTAGTAGTTGGGAGATAAGATGAAACTGGGGGCATGTTAATGCAATTATTATGAAAAGGATATACATTTTGATCACTAATCACCAACTTCTAGGGAAGATAGAGGTGGGAAGTGAAGCAGACAAGTCTTATTTAAGAAAACCTGACTGGAAGAAATGGGTGTTGTTTTGAGTTATTATGCCCCTTGTTGCTTCTTATACAGCTATTTTTATTAGTGCATTTTCCTCTCACTTCCAGTTTGAACAGCACTAGTTTAGAATTATGAATTCATAGCATCATTTTGCTTAGGGAAAAAAATGGTTTCATAATCAAACGTGAGGATCTACAATAGAAAACAACTTTTTTGTCCTTCAGTTTTCTCAGTTGCCTTGAATATAAACTCACAAATATCTTGATCAATGGCTACAGAATTTATAAATGTTTTGTTTAAGGCTATTGGCATAGATGCTAATAATGAACCCATAGTAAAATAGTGAACTCATAGTAAAATAAATTATGTAAAATGACAAGAGGGATCAGTGATACTTTTTTTGTCACTGCATTGATGCTTTCTTCATTGATTTAGAGTAGAAATTGGTTGGTAGATTCAGTAGTATCAGGACTTGTTTTGCTGATCAAATACAAAACGAAACCCAAAAAATGGACAAATATTTGAGAAGGTAGTTTCTTGGTACCTAATTCAGAGAATTCTATTCTATGAGTAATTTCAAGAATCAATCTGGACATTTCCTTAATTCATTTCAAGGAATATTTCTCTTAATTAAAAATTGTAAGACCTACATCAGAAACATATATTTGAATTGTTCTGCAGTTCAAAGTTTAGTTTTCATATCCAGTACCTTATTTGATTCTCACAATACCTCCCTAATGGTAGACAGGGCAAGTGAGCTATACCCGTTTCACAAAAGGGTTAACAAAAAGAGGAAAGAAGCTAAGCAAGGCCGAGGTCACAGAGCTGATAAATGGGGGAATCAGGATTTGAATACAAATCATTTGCCTCCAAATATGTCCAATAAATTGTGTTGCCTCTCCTACTTTAAACTAATATGATTACAATGGTGATACTGATGAGGTAATTGAAACAAAGATAGTTTATCTGGGGGCCTAAATTACTCAGATAACTGACTGGATGTTTTTGGTTGCTTTGCAAATTGAGACATGACCTGAGTGTTACTGAGGAAAAATAACAAAAATTACATTTCTAAAAATGCCCCTTGTTGGGGGTACTGACACTCACCCCTACTTCTCAAATCTGTAATCTAAGAAATCTAAAAACTCTTGAGCCAAGAGTTCGCAGAATGATTTTTGTTAGAGAATATAATCACTCCTCGGTTATAGAGACTTCATTAATTCTTCATATCTTGCTACATTTCACATTATTTTCCTTAGGACTAAAGAATCTAAAGTTCTAGATTCTCATCCTTAGTGATGTACAAGGTATATTTTAGTGATATTAAAAAAATACATTCAACTGTACCTACTATGTCACAGGTTTTCTTCTTCATCAGTTACCTGAGGTGAAAATATGAACATTACTAATATACCTAAATAGACAAACATATGAGATAGTCATGGTATTATTAAATGCTATGTGAACTTTCTAGAGGTTCAGATCTCTCATCATATGAGATCAGTTTGTTAATGTGAGACCGTTTTTCAGGGATGTGGACTGTAGGTACATGTTTATTTGTGCTCCAGAGGTGCTATTAAATATCTATCAATTATTTCTTAAATTTTGCATCAATATACACAAAATTCTTTAGTCACTAAAGAGTTAACCTGACATGGAAAATTTATCCATGCATAGCCCTTACTTTAAGTGCCTGGTTTGGGCACGCCCTCATGGTCTTGGAAGGTATAGAAAGTTCTTGCACACTCGTAAGCTTCCGGCCATAGGAAATCCTGCAACAAGCAAGACTGGTGATGGGACTTCCCTGGTGGCGCAGTGGTTAGGAATCTGCCTGCCAATGGAGGGGACACAGGTTCGAGCCCTGATCTGGGAAGATCCCACATGCTGCAGAGGAACTAAACCCGTGCGCCACAACTACTGAGCCCACACGCTGCAACTACTGAAGCCCGTGCCCCTAGAGCCGGTGCTCCGCAACAAGAGAAGTCACTGCAATGAGAAGCTGGCACACCGCAACAAAGAGTGGCCCCTGCTAGCTGCAACTAGAGAAAGCCCGCATGCAGCAACGAAGACCCAGCGCAGTCAAAAAAAAAAAAAAAAGGTTGGTTAGCACAGGGCTCCTCTGCAGGTCTGGGAGGCCATTGCCTGGCCCATAGCCTAGCAGACAGCACATGCTGGAAAAATATTTGTTGAATAAATGAATGAATGGTCCATTAGCTGATTTGGAGGCTTTATCTGCTCTACTGCTCCATCAACTGTCTCTATCCCTCAATAACTTGTACTGTCATCAGTGGGGAAGAGTTTGGGGACTCCTTTCCATAACAAATGTCCAAAGCATGTAAATAATTACAATTTAGCCCAAAGCACTGATTCTAGCTGAAAGAGAGAACAAATGGAGGAGTGTGACTGACAAAGTGACTAAAGCTGATAAGAGCTCACCAAAAGGAGAGACAGAAGCTGGAGCTGCGATGAACTAGAACTGGAAGCCCCTGGACCAATGGATATTTCAGTTGGTTGCTCTGTTTAGTTTAGAACAATACAGCAGTTAACATATTACATATCAGACACTTGACATAGTCTTAGGTGCTGGGACTACCAGGGGTCTGAAATTCAGGAACAGGATATACTTATATTTAAACAGTATTTTAGTTACAGTTTCAAATAATATGCTGAGTATTTTTTCTTCAACCTCCAGAAATCTTTTTAGGTTAAGTATCTCTAAATTTAAAGTGATGGGGTAATCTGAAAAAAGTATAATACATACACTATGTTTTCCTCTATTTCCAGACTTTTCTTTGACATCCTGTAGATAACAAATGGACCTTTTGTTTTAAACATACTGAGCACATTAAAAACATAAATAATATCCTACTTAAAAATAAATTAATCCTATGTTTCCTAATTTTTCTGATACACTAAACATAGGTTATATAGACAGATTTTCAAGAAGCTCCAGTCTAATAGAAGAGAAGGACATGGGAAAAAAATCATTTTCATAGACTGAGAGCCATCACAGAGAATATAAAAAGAACAGAAATGGCTTCCCCCATGAGCAAGAGATTATTGCTTTGGGGAGATGTAGCAGAGTCAGGAAAGAATTCACATGTGTAGCACTGTCTGAGCGGAGTTTGGGGCAATAAGTAGGCATTTACCAAGAGGACAACGTGGGGAAGGAATTCCAGGGACAGGATGGGCATAATGCAAGAACACAAAGGCAGGAGACAGCATTGTGTTTTTATAGAACTACAGCTAGTTTAGTATTGCTCAAAGTTTCAGTGAGAGGCAGAGGTGAGGGTGGTGAGAAGTAGTCAGGGGCTAGTCAAGTAACATATTGTTTGCCATGTTAACGGGTCAAATTTTATTCCATAGAGTTCATGGGGAATCAGCAAATGATTTTAAGTAAGGAAATAATTTGGTCAGAGTTGTTGAGAAAAGGCAGCAGTCCCCGTTGTTCTTGCACAGCCTCTCAACATCCCTATGACCTGAGAGTAGGTTAAAAAGAAAGAGATTAAAAGCAAAATAGGGCTTCCCAGGTGGCGCAGTGGTTGAGAGTCCGCCTGCCGATGCAGGGGACGCGGGTTCGTGCCCCGGTCCAGGAGGATCCGACATGCCGCGGAGCGGCTGGGCCCGTGAGCCATGGCCGCTGAGCCTGCGCGTCCGGAGCCAGTGCTCCGCAACAGAAGAGGCCACGACAGTGAGACGCCTGTGTACCGCAAAAAAAAAAAAAAAAAAAAAAAGGAAAATAAATAGAAGTCAGGATGTTATAAGCTGGCTAAATCTATTTGTTTTAATGACAGTGTATGACTGTCTATGCTCAGTGCTTGGGACTGAAGATGGAGGAATAGTGGCCTAGTTCGTACTATGGCTCTTCCATTCTCCAAAACAAGAGTAAAAATTTTTCCAGAATACTTCATCACACTCCCTTTATTATTTCCTTTCCTTTTCCCTACTTCTCAGTTATCAACATTGGTTAGGCATGGGATCACAGGAAGAGGAAGAGTGCAGGAATGGCTGCATTAGGTGGGTCACCCATATTGCTTCTTTCCCCACTTCACACCTTCACTACAGCAATGGGAGTTATTAGTAGCATGGAAAACCAAAATCCAGGGATCACCTGCAAGTCTTATTTTAGGAACTTGTTCTAGCCTTTTCTGCTATCAAACCTCTCCGGCTTTTCTTTTTCATATTAAGAGTTCTTACCAGTTAACATTAGCAGAAAGGAAATAATTGAGTTTCACCCGGTTTCTCACTCCCTCTGGGAGAGGAACTACAACATTAAAATATCCAGAAGGGAAGCAATTAGAAGAGGAAGCTAGGGATAATCAAGATTTGACTGTACGTTTATTGTAATTGTTGAATTATTTACATTCTTTGATTCCTCTTGGACTGAACTGCTGTGGTTTGGAGGGTAGAAAGGACACTGGGCAAGGAACCAGGAGGTGCTTCTCTGGATCTCATTCTGCAATTAATTAACTGTGTGTCTTCAGATAAATCACTTCTTTGAGTCTGTTTTCTGATGAGGAAAAAGAGGGAGTGTGATTATATCAATGCTTCTCAAGTGCAAGTTCTCAAGTACTTTGCATCAGATTCACCTGAGATGGTTCCAAAATATGCAGATTCCTGGATCTGACTGGAGGATATAGTGTAGTGGTTGAGCCTGTGGACTCTGTATAGGACTGGGCGTAACCCCCTGCTATGCCACTTACCAACTAGGTGACTTTGAGCAAGTTATTTCAAGCCTGTAATATCTCATTTTTCTCATCTGTAAAGCAGGAATAATAATAACGGTATCTACTCCATATTGTCCCTGGAAGGGTAAAAAGGTATAATACTTTTAAAACATCAACTATATTGCCTGTCTCTAAGCATTCAACAGATGTATGTTATCATTTGTATAGCCCACAGTATGTATGTATGGGGTATGTGTGTGTGTGTGTTTGGTGCTGGGTGGGTGCTCCATAAACATCTGTTGAATAAATAAGGGAAGTATAACTGAAGGGTTAGGTTTCTTGTTTTTTTGGGTTTTTTAAAAGCAACATTTTTTGACCTCAGATCTGAAATTCTTTATTAGCCCCAGGAATTATTTCCCCAAGAAAGGTAAAGATAGTTTGAGTGTTGTGTTGTGCTCAATCTTTGTCCCAGTCTTAACTCTCAGACTCATGAGAGCCTCATGATAATTTAAAAAATAATTAAATGATAAAAGTCCCAACAAGTGGGTGAGCTGAGAAAGGCAGGGAATGAGTCTCACGGACCTTGTTGGCTGGATCCAGCTGCCACTACATAACACAATGACTCTCACCTAGGTGTGCATCTCCATTGTACCTCACAAGATGCCGTGAATTCTCAGTCACTGTTATTACAGTTGATTTTGAATCATAAAAAAAGGCAAGATTCCATTTCCCGTTGTTGACCGAGCAGAAAACTGGGCAATGTAACTTTAAAAAAAGCTTGAAAATCAGGGCTATCAAAAACAGAGAGCGAACTTCTATCCCCCATTAACCTACTGATCAAAACATTCCACGTACATTGAACTATGTGCTTTTTTCGATGATGGTGGCCCCTCGCTGAATACTCTGCTTGTGATTCTCCCTGGTGTTTTTAGTGAGAGGAGTTACCAGTTTAGTACCAACAGAGAGGAAATCGCCTCGGAATCTCTGGAGGTGGCCTCCTAGAAAGATCGCCGGGAGGGGAGGAGTCCTGATTGTCCTGGAAGAAAAGCATGGCCCCATCCGGGAAGTCAAGGCTTGCCGGGAGGCTGGGGTTGGCGGCTTTGAGTCCTGGAGGTGGCAGACGCGGGTAGCGGCCAACGTTGGAGCTGTGGCCTGCGCGGCTGGTGGGGGCTTGGTGTGTGCAAGTGAAAGACGCACAGCCGGGCGGACACGCGTGGGCTCCGGCCTCAGCCCCATCACGCGCGGGTACGGGGCTGAAACTGACCAGGGGCCATCCTTCCCTGGAGGGCGCAACGGCCGCCTAAGATCTACTCCTGCACCGACGGGCGCCGCCGGGGGTCGAGAGCCCTGGGCCTTGCTGGGCGCGGCAGCCCCTCCCCTCCGAGCCCCGCGCTTCCGCCCGAGACCCGGCAGCGGCCGTGACCGTGGACGTGCCGCGCCTTCCGCCTGCGCCTGGGAGCTGCCGCCGCCCGTCCGCGCCCCTGTGCGCCGCGCCCACAGGCCGCGGGAAGGGAGAGCGTCCGGGCCCGGGGACCTCCGCCACACGCCGGAGACCCTCTCGGAACTGGACGCTGGGAGGTCTCGGCTAGCCCCGCGTTTCGCTCCCGCCGGGGATGGGCCACTCGGCACCTGCGGCCACTCGGGAGCGGGGACTTGGCGGGGCTATGACCGGCGGCTGCCGCCAGAGCGATATGGGAGGGAGAACGGAGCTAGCGGAGCTTCCTTCCTCTCCCAGACTCGCAGCGACACTGGAGGGCCCGACCCCCAGCGCGGACGAGCGGGGACCTCGTAGGGGACCAACTGGATTCCGGATCTCCTGCTGCCACTTGCAGATTGGGGGCGCCAGTACTAGCGCTGTGAGCGTGTAGTGGGACTTTTCCGTTGTCGTCCTCTAGACCCTCCGCCGGGAGCGTCTTCCCGCTTAAACATTAAGTCTGGCGTGGAAGGCGATTCTCCTCCCTCTTCTCTTCCCTCCCTGCCCCCACTCACCTTCGTTCATCTGTCTCTCGCCTTCTTACCAAAAGGGCCAAGACACATGGACACGGGTGAACAAGTTAGGATACTACAAAGTGTGTGTGTGTAGGGAAGTGGTAATGGGGTGGGAGAAAATAAAATTAGAAATATCTGGGTATGTAACAATAACACACATGTCCCCAGCCTGCTAGCAGTCTCGGCGTCCAAGTGGAGGCAAATTTTACACTTTCAGTCCTAGGAGAAAATTAGCCCAGGGTATCCGGGAGCTTTCTTCTCGATATTTATTTTATTTTTCTGAAGCATATACATATTCCTACCAAATAAGAATCATCCCCAACCGAGAAGTAGCACGCTGTTGGGAGGCCATTCCTGGACACAATTGAGGCGGCTTCCGTGGCCTTTGTCACCTCTACAGCAGAGGTCACTGGACTCTGCTCAAGGTGTTACATGAGGGGCAGGTGCTTGGGAAGCCACCACATAGTGCTCTAATGAACGATCCCATCCCGACTGAGGGCAAATGCTTTTCGTAAGGGTGAGGTGGATTGGTGCAGGGTGGAAAACATAAACTGAACCTGGGGTGTATCTTGGACGCGCCCCCTCTCCCTCTCCTCCCCAGCCTTCACCGAAGCAGCGACACGTTCCTCTTCACACCCAACATCCTCTCCCTCACTTGCTAACACCTGCATTAAAACGCCGCAGTCGGAGGGGAGTGTCTGCGAAAGGCAGGCTCCCTGAGAGTCCTCTCGCTACTGCGTAGTCATGGAATATTCTTTTATTCAAGAGGCTCTTCTAGTTGATTCTAACAGGGCTCGGGCTACTTTGCCCCTCACCACCGATAGGGGGCGGCAGATGCCCTGCGATGCCCCGGCGACTTGCAGGAAGAGCGTCCTGTTGTCTCTGGGAATCCAGCTTAATGGAACGTGTGGGTTGGAAGGTAGGACCTACCGCCTCTACGTCTATCGCAGCAGCTCCGGGGTTTGGGGTCTCGGACTCTGGGCGCGTCCTGGGGGCCCTCGGGGCTTCCCTGTGCAGGGAGTGAGAGAAGTCCTTTGAGCCCCAAGCAGTGCCTGTAAACTCAGCGTACAGCATAAATACATTCAGATGTATGCGAACGTTATGATTAATACGATATATAGACGTTTGAAGGTGTTACAAAATCGATTGAAGCTCTTGATTGTTTTTCTTTTTTTCTCAGTTCTCTTACTAAACAAGACAATTGGAAAGTACGGCTACCGCAGTCTGGATTCTGGTGGCGGTAGGGTCTGCTCAATTGCTTTGAATTTTAAAAGGGTTTCTCTCAGAAGTTGGGAACTACTGTTTAGCCATAAAGTCGTAGGATTAGTGTGGTAAAGGTTCCGAGGCATCTAGGAAGGGAAACAGGGTGGGCTCGGCCAGGGTGTGTGTCTGCGAGCGCGGCGAGGCGTCTGCAGCTGAGCCCTGTTCCGAGAGCGCGGAGCTGTGCCGGCGCGGATTGGTCCAGACCCAGAGGGATTCGCTACCGGCCGGATTTTCCCGGAAACCTACCTCGCTGGGTAACTCCAGCCCTTGAGTTTTCTCAATTGTCAAAGAGGCATTATGTGTCTTCTGCAAAGCCATATTCCCTCAGAAATGAGAACTACGCCCTACGAAGGTAAAAAGTACATATGTGGAGCAATAGTTTGTTTTCGAAGAAAAGAAAAATCCAAAAAAAGTTTAAAAAATTGGAAGACTGGCTATTACAGTCATCTCTAAATAGCTTTTGCAAGCAATAGCTTCTAGGTTTTCCAAATGAAAAAGTACGTAATAGTAGCAAGGTTGTGTCCTTACTCTATAAATCTCATGCACAATTAAAAACTCTGATTAATACCTAAAATACCTTTGGAAGGTAGGGAAGAATTACAGTTTTTATTTGTACACATTATCACAACACGTGTCTAAGATGTTAATATTAATTATGGACAAAACATATTGGTGTTATATACTTTAAATGTTTTTCCAATACTGTAATAGATTCTAGAAGTGCAGCCATAACTACTAAAGAAGGGAAGAATTTCAATAGCACACTTAATTGTCAGAAATTTCATTAACGTGGGAAGTCCCTAACATGTTGTGAGAATATAGAATCTTCCCCAAATAATGATGAATATTCATTAAGGTACTATAAAATTCGTAGGAAAATGTTAAATTTGTATTTGAGAAGAATGAGGAAGAATTAAGAAGAGAAGGAAAGGACTGACTTGTCCAGGTGAGGAAAAGAAAGCTAATAAGTCTGGGTAGGGAATTTCCAAATTGGGTTCAAAATCCTAAGACAAACCAGAGGCCCTGCTGCTCTTGTGGATAGTCAGTCCTATAGCTGTTGAACCAGGAGATCTGGCTCACCTTGGAATCTGAGAATGCAGATAGTTCTTTGTGTCTGAAGACAAACCTGAACAATTTTAAATTTGCCAAGGACCAGCACTGTTTACCTTCAAATGTATGTATTAAACAATTGCACAGGAAGCATGGAAACATGTTTTATTCCATGTTTTACAGGTGGCAAAAATTGCACCAAGGGCCAACCACGAAAGGATTCTTAAAAAAATTTTTTTTGGTCACAAATTATCAATACTATGAAATATCGATAATATCAACTTTTAAAACAGTGTATTGATGTGTAACACAACTTGGCTTATTTACTTTATAATGATGCTGTCATTTTGTGTGCCACACAGCAGCTTTACAAGGCAGGTGTCATTAGTTCCATTTCGCATATAAGGAAATTGAGGTTCAAAGAGCCTAAGCTATTTGCCTAAATTCACAAAGCTATTCACTAGAATGCTACTTTCTGATTCTAGAGCCCAGGCTTTTTAAGACTATCTTGCTGCAAACCCTAAGACTGCAGTGTATCCTTATAAGGGACAAACTCTTGGACTCTCAGATATCTGGTGATTGAGCAAAAATGGGCAAACTCATTACTATCACAATTTGAGTGACCAAAAACCCAAAACTAAATTAAAAACAAAAACACCCAATATGCTGCAGAAAATCTCAGCCTCCAGATCATTTATGGAGGTAATAATGTATAGGGAGGAATCCACACCTATTTTAAAATTTCAAAGATCTAAACAGAAATTTCATGATTACTCTAGATAGAATAACTAAAATTCCATTGTTTTTGCTTTACCTGACATTATTACATGGATACAGCTCTGTATCCATGTAAATTTCCATGGCTGTATCCAAATAAATTTTCTATTTATTTTTCAGTCTAAAAGAGGAAAATGAATTAACTGTTACTCAAATGTAGTTTGTTTGCTAGATAATATCTTTAATTACATTACGTTCATGGAGGGTAGTAAATGATAATAAATATTAAAAAGGAGACTTTGGACATGAAAAGGAACCACTGGTACATGGTGAAATCTCATATAATACAGTTAGTTATTCTGTGTTAGTTATTAGTTCTACCACTTAACGGTAGGTCTCAGATTATGAAGGAGTTTTGCTGCATTTGGGATTTTATATTGCATTTCCACAAGTACCATGCATTGGTATGTAAAGAACACTAGTGGAAATTGGTTATATTTAGATAATTAACACTATTCATTTGGGGCCTTGAAAGATTTCCAGGAAGGAGTATGTTTGGATATGATGTGATAACTGGTCAGACAGAGCAGTTTCCCTAGCTCCTCCTGATTGCTCCTTTTTCTCTAGTCCAACAATTCTCAAATATTTTAGTCTCAGGACCCCTCAAAACTTTTGCTTAAAAAAAAACACACAACTTTTGCTTATGTGGGTTGCATCTGTTGAGACTCATTGTATTAGAAATTAAAATTGGAAAAACGTTTAAAATATTTATTTGTTACCTAAGTTATAATAATAATCAGCCCATTACATGTTAACATAAATGACATATTTTAATGAAAAGTAGCAGAATTTCCCAAAACAAAAAACAAATTGAGAAAAATGTTTTACATATTTTAATTTATTAATTAATTTATTCATTTTTGGCTGTGCTGGGTCTTCGTTGCCGCGCAGGCTTTCACTAGTTGTGGTGAGCAGGCGCTACTCTTCATTGCGGTGCGCGGGCTTCTCACTGCGGTGGCTTCTCTTGTTGCAGAGCATGCGCTCTAGGCGCACGCGCTTCAGTAGTTGTGGCACACAGGCTCAGTAGCTGTGGCTCGCGGGCTCTAGAGAGCAGGCTCAGTAGTGGTGCACAGGCTTAGTTGCTCCGCGGCACGTAGGATCTTCGCGGACCAAGGCTCGAACCCGTGTGCCCTGCATTAGCAGGCAGATTCTTAACCACTGCGCCACCAGGGAAGTCCTTGTTTTACATTTTATAAAGCTCTTTAATATCTACCTGGATTTCATAGTTAGCTGAATCCAAGCAGCTGGATTCTCACATTTGCTTCTGCAGTCCATCTATTGTGATACAGTGTGTAGTTTGAAGTATATGAAGAAAATCTGGCTTCCAAGAGATATGTAGTTGGAAAAGGGAAATGTATTTAAATAGCTTTTCAGATAATTATGGATAGTCTTTAATACTACTGTAAAATTCTTCAAGTGGTAATTTTTAAAAAGTTAGTTGCAATGTGGAATAAAAATCCATATCAATAAACTTTTCATACTTTGTGCCATTAAAACCTATTGGTCTATTGGATGGACTTTTTACTCATGCATGATTTGTAATATTATACACTGATCATTTGGAGACTTTGGTTCACTGAGTTATGCAGATCTTCCAAATGTTGACTCATTTCATCATACAATATCAAAAATATCATCTTCCTTAATTTTATCACTGTTTGCGTCAGGAAACATTTTACATATTAGGATACAAGTTTTCCAAAATTCTAATTTTTGTTTGAAAGTTCAAATTTTATCATTGGCAGGAAATACTGTTGGTTGTTTTCCTTGAAGAACGCTCACTTTGTTTATTTCTGAGAAAATATCTGTCAAATATTCAAGTCTGAAAAACCATACTTTGTCAGTTGGTCTTTCAAATAAAAATGCTACTCCGTGAGAAAAGTGTCTAGTTCAACTTGAAACTCAATTGCACCAGTGCTTTTCCTCAAGACAACCATTGTACTTCTATCTGTAGCAGAAGCACTTTATGTATCCCACCCATTTTGTCCCACAAATTAAAAAGACATGTCCTGAAGGGTCAGGATTTAATAAAATTAATAATTTCACTGCTTTCTCAGAGACATTTGTAAGTGAAAATGACTTTCTTCTCCTCCTTTTTCTCCTCTTCCCTTTTTTTTTTATTTTAATACATGTGTGTGGTGGTGAAGAATATAGTGACTATCACTACAGCTTGATGCCACTGCCTTGCTTTTACCCTGTGAAAAAGATAAATAATGTCTTAATATTATCATGAAACTAGTTGTAACCTCAGAGAACCCCTGAAAGGTCTTGGGGACCTCCTGGGTTCTGTGGACCCCACTTTGAGAACCACTGCTCTAGTCCTAGATCAATTTTTATTTGGACCATTCTCTTGCAGTTTTACTGTATGCTACTTTATGTTATTAGTGATCTTCTGTTGTCTATAAACCTAATCTCTCTGATTAGGAACTGTATCATTTATGTAGTTGTATCTTGATGTCTGTTGAAGTGCCTGGCACTCAGTACAATTAAAGTTTGTTGATATTTGATTGACACATTGGAATTAGTGGTTCATGTACACTCTTATGTTATCACGTGCCACATTCTAGTTGGTTTTGCTTTTTACTTATGTTACTTAGTGAGGATGATGGTTTGGGGGAATACATTTATTCAGAGAAAGGAAAGAAGCATTTGTCATGATATGTTATCATTTTTCCAAACAGTTAGCATCAACTGGCAGCCATGCTCATGTATGCATCGTATTTTAGCTATTCCATTGCTAGTACTTAGGACATGACTTATCATAACCAGTGTGTAAGAATTCAAGTCCAGTTTTTGATGCATTCAAAATATTGCAAGGATTGCTTCCAACAGTACAGGGCTTGTGCAATTTGTATGAACAAGCTGAAAAGCACAGCTGAGCTTTGGACAGTTCGTTAGTTCTATTCCTTTGGGTCATTGCAAGACTTCTTAAATATGTAAGGAAGTTCTGTTGCCTGGGCAATCACAAATCCATCTACTGTAAATAGCACAATTCCTGTATTTCAAACTCTTCACACCCTCAGTCTTTCCTATTAGAAATTGTACAGTGGCAGAATCATCCCTAATCCAGCAAAGGGAAGTGAAATTGTGCAGGGGACTTATTGCTGGAACCAATACCTCATTTTCATATTACTTCTCTTTTTGTAGCTAAATTTGCTGAGAATAACTCATCAAGTGTGTGATTCAGTGATATTAAAAAGAGGCCAAGAAAGTAGGTAAGGATCCACAGTTTACATTTCTTTTAACATGATTAAGATTTAGATTTGAACTTGCTGAGTAGTAGGCATATTCACACAAAGTTCTCCATAAAGTAGCATATCCATTGTCAACACTCACTATTAATCCCTTCCAGGAGAGATGTCCAAAAAAGTAGCCTCTAGCCATGCATGAAATGTGGCTAGTGCAACTGAGGAACTTGATTGTTAATTTTATTTAATTTTAATTCACAAATTCAAATCTGAAAACAGATTCTCAATTCAGTTATAGGAAAATTTAATTATGTTTGGAAAAATTTATGAATGTTAACCTACTCTTTCAACAGTAAATTTATGAAATCTAAACACAAGTCAAGTATTTCCAATGAAAATTTATCAACTAAATTGAGATATGCTGCAAATGTTTTGCATTTGCATTTCACTAATAATTAGCGCTGATGAGCATCTTTTCATGTGCCTGTTGGCCATCTGTATGTCTTCTTTGGAGAAATGTCCATTTAGATCTTCTGCCCATTTTTCTATTGAGTTGTTTGATTTTTTGTTATTGAGTTGTATGAGCTGTTTGTATATTTTGGAAATTAAGCCCTTGTTGGTTCCATCATTTGCGAATATTTTCTCCCAGTCCACAGGTTGTCTTTTCATTTTGTTGATGGTTTCCTTTGCTGTGCAAAAGCTTATAAGTTTGATTAGGTCCCATTTGTTTATTTTTGCTTTTATTTATTTTGCCTTGAGAGACTAACCTAAGAAAACATTGGTATGATTTATATCAGAGAAAGTTTGCCTGTGTTATCTTCTAGGAGTTTTATGGTGTCATGTCTTATATTTAGGTCTTTAAGCCATTTTGAGTTTATTTTTGTGTATGGTGTGAGGAAGTGTCCTAATTTCATTGATTTACATGTGGCTGTCCAACTTTCCCAGTATCACTTGCTGAGCAGACTGTCGTTTCCCTATTGTATATTCTTGCCTCCTTTGTTGAAGATTAATTGACCATAGGTGTGTGGGTTTATTTCTGGGCTCTATATTCTGTTCCATTGATCCATATGTCTGTTTTTGTGCCAGTACCATGCTGTTTTGATGACTGTAGCTTTGTAGTATTGTCTGAAGCCTGGGAGGGTTATGCCTCCTGCTTTGTTCATTTTCCTCAGGATTGCTTTGGCAATTCTGGGTCTTTTATGGTCCCATAAAAATTTTAGGATTAGTTTTTCTAGTTCTGTGAAAAATGTCATGGGTAATTTGATAGGGATCACATTAAATCTGTAGATTGCTTTGGGTGGTATGGCCATTCTAACAATATTAATTTTTCCAATCCAAGAGCATGGGATATCTTTCCATTCCTTTGAATCGTCTTTAATTAAGGAATCATTTTTTTGAAATGTATGTTGCATATGATGTTTCTGCTTTCCCATTAGTATACATGATTTAAACATGGAATTGAAATAAGGGTTTTTAATGGTTTAAAAACAACTCTTTTTAAAATGTCATATTGTTATAGAAAATTTGAAAATACAATCAGGTATTTTATTTATTTATTATTTTTAAAAAACTTATTTATTTTTATTTTTGGCTGTGTTGGGTCTTCATTGCTGTGTATGGGCTTTCTCTAGTTGTGGTGAGCGGGGGGCTGCTCTTCGTTGTGGCAGGCGGGCTTTTCATTGTGGTGGCTTCTCTTGTTGCAGAGCATGGGCTCTAGGTGCACAGGCTTCAGTAGTTGTGGCACATGGGCTCAGTAGTTGTGGCTTGCAGGCTCTAGAGCGTAGGCTCAGTAGTTGTGGTGCACGGGCTTAGCTGCTCCGCGGCATGTAGGATCTTCCCAGACCAGGGCTTGAACCTGTGTCCCCTGCACTGGCAGGTGGATTCTTAGCCACTGTGCCACCAGGGAAGTCCTACAATCAGGTATTTTAAAAAAGAAAAGAAATCAGTAGTATTTAGTATTTACCACTAAAAAAAAAAATCAATTAACAATATGTTGTCAGTCTCTTCTCTCTCTGTATATAAGTATACATTCTGATTATTCTGTAATATAGCTTAATAACTCTCTTTAATCTTTTTATAAATACTTGAGCATTTTCCAATGTAATTATTTTTGAAACTGAATAAATAACTGTATAGTATTAATTATTTATTTTACCAGTCCCCACCATGATTATTCTTATATATAAATTTCTTTTGTATCTTGATTATTCTTTTTGGACATACAGGACCATGGCCTAAGGAATTGCTGGGTCAAAGAATAAGCACATTAAGACTTTGGATATATATTGGCAAACTGTTATTCAAAAAAGATTACATATGATAGTACCCTTTTTGCAACACACTTTATGAAGCCAGGTATTACAATTTTTAAAATATTCATTGATTTTAGAGGCAAAAACTTGCTCTTTTAATCTGTTTTTGATTCCTAATGAGATTAAACATTTCATATTGTATATTGAACATGAATATTTCTTTTGACTTGTCTATTCATGACCTTTGCTCATTTTTTGCTATATAGATATTTATCTTATTTGTAAGGTATCTTTAGATATAAAGATATTAAACCTTTACCTGCCATTAATGTTGAAAATTATTTTTCCAAGTTTGCTATTTGCCTTTTAATTATATTATGATGCTTTTAACAGAGATACTTTACATTTTTGTTAACTCACACATCAATCTTTTTTCTTTATTGTGTCTTCTTTATCTACATTACAATTCAATAAATATTCACTTATTTTTTTAAATAGACCTTTATTTAAAAAAATAGTTCACTCTATTTGGGCTTTATTTTTGTGTATTATGAGGTAAGAGATATAATTTTATTGTTTTTGCAAATAGTTAACCAATTGTTCTATCACCATTTATTAAATAAGCAATTTTCCCCACATAAAAAAATAACACATGCTAAATTCTCATCTATCCTACTATCTGTTTCTGCTCCATTCATCTATTCTTCTTTTCACTGAGATTTTAGTTTATACAATTTTAAATTAATCTGGGGAAATGACATCTTTGTAATTGTCAAATTAATTTAGAAGATAAAAATAACAGGAGGTTTTGTGTATGTGTCCTTTCCAGTTGGTCTATGTAATTCATGTTTTGTGACATTTCATGGTAATTATACTTAAAAAAAAAAACTTTGTTTTGGAAAAGTACTTGATGGCATTGTCTGATAATAGGGAATGGATTTTGAATAAAGAGAAAACTGAAAGTGGGCACTGTAGGTATTGCTAATAGTACATAAAAGTAATTGGCAACTTACAATGGACTTTCTAAGTGAAGCAAAAGTAAACCAATGAAGAGAGGATGAAGATGGGAAAAAAGATAGGGAAAAGTATAAGCACAAAGAAAAGTAATTTTAATAATAATAGTAATAAAAATTAGATCAAGAATAGATTATGAAAAAGAGAGCTGAATTTATAAAAGAAAAAAGAGCAGAGAGAGAGAGAGAAAAAAGTTGGTACAGAACTGCTTATAATTTTTATGTTAACCCATAAATGAAGGAGGAACTAAAATGTAAAGGGGAAAAAAAACCTTCTAGTTTAGAAGCCTCAATATATACATTTAAGGAAATATTTTTTGTAATATGTACAAATTGTTCTGGAATTATTTTTTAAAACCATGTACCTAGATGTTTTTATATATATTTTATTATTTGAGCACAGAAAATATTTTAGGGCCTGTTCTTCATAATTTAATATCTACAAAGCCATGGTTTTATTAAAGTAATTTTTATTTGATGGATAATTGTGAATTCTCTTCCATTTATTATTTATGGGCAGCTTTTTACTGTAATATTTAGTTGTTTGGGAAAAAACTAATAAGTTAAAAAGGTATACAGAAATAAATTACTAATATTTAGATATATGGGAAAAATAACAGGATAATTTACAGGTATGTTTAAAGAAAGGGAAGTGTAAAGTTTGGATTTAAAGGGAACCCGATGAGAATGCAATTGCAGATTCCCACATTTCTTCCTGAAGGTGGCAGTATTTCAGTGACTAAAAACTGACGACAAACCAAATAACTACCAGGAGCTCTCAGAGATCTATGAAGGTGTCATTTTGTGACTAGAAAGTCTCTTTAGCAAGGTTTTTCTATTTCTTGGTTTGAATCATATGCCCGCAAGGACACATGCTGCTTGTCTGCTAGCCAGTGACTCCTTAGGATGAGGACTCTGGAGGGTAAGGTAGAATTTTAGTTGCCCAGATATTGGGGAAAAATTTTTGTTGGCATTTGAGAGAGAGAAAGAGAGAGAGAGAGAGAGAGAATAGAAATATGTTATTAAATTTAGAATTTAGTGCCAAGTAGAAAATGTAGAGAGACAAGAAGCAGAATGATGGTTTTACAATTGTCAGCTACCATCTTTAATGGGTAAGTGGCTGTTTAATTCATACTGTTATTTTTCTTAAAGGACAAAATTTTCCAAGTGTTTGGTAGATATAATGACTATATAAACACAACTTTATTTTTGTCAGTAATTAACACATTGCCAGAAGTATTAAGAGCATTAACAAATTTTGGAATAAATGTACTAACAGTCAAAAGAAAATGAATTTTATATGTTTTTTTTTTTTTAAACAAATTTTATATGTTTTGAGCAGCAAATTCTGAGGAGAACATGTACATGTATATGTTATATGTATTAATTAACTAACATGGAGAGGTGAATACACATAAGCAACAAAACTAAATACAGATGAGCAAAACTGATCTAAAAAGTGTGTCAAACTGGTAGTACTATTTAATTTTATTATGCTATTTTATGATGATATTTTAAATAACTGATAAACATTAACAGTATTGATTAAAGTTTGGGATTTAATTCATTTATTTTGATTGGTCAAGACCACATTAAACTTTTTTTTTTCATTCATAAATGACATTTGGTATATTATAGATGTGGCACTAATAGGAGTGGGGAAAGGATGGTTGATGCAGTTTGATATCCGTATGAGGAAAATGAAACTTGACTTCCAACCTCATACTACATCATTACCTGTGTGCCATACACACACATTAGAAAATTTCTTGCATTTGTACATTTGGACACATGACATAAGAATGTTCATAGAAATAGTTTGTGTGAGAGTAAAATATTTTAAAACCAAAACAACACAAGTCCATAAAGAGTAGAATGAAGAGAGAAAGTGTGGAATGTTTATCCACTGAAATACTATAGTGCCATGAAAATGAATGTTACAGCATAGATTAATCTCAAACAGAATGTTAAAAAATTTGTTTACAGAAAAAGAAAAATATGATTCTACTTATACAAAATAAAAGTGTGCAAAACTAAAAATATATTGTTCAAAGATGTAAACATATATCATAGAACTATAGAAAAGTAAGAAACTGATAAATGCAAAAATAAGAAGAGTGGATACCTCTGGGAAGAAGGACAGGATGAGGAAAGGCACTGAACAATAATAGCATATTGTTCTTTTTCTTAAATCAGGTGGTAGGTGCTAGATAATCCTTGTATTCTGATTATTCTTTCATATCTATTCACAATAGAAATGTAACAAATAACACATTGGCTCAATACCAAAGGGCCAAGTTTGAACTCAATATTCAGATGAAGTCAAACCAAAGCTGGGGTCACCATCATAGAATGAAATTCTTGAGACAAGGATACACCTGAAAATTTTTCCACAAAATAAATTGCATCATCACTTTGATCTTATTGCTTAAAATATTACTTCTCAAATGTCTGACGTTGGCATTATAGTGCAGAAATAATCATTTCCTAGCTCTGTTGACTGCCAGATTGCTCCTATGTGTGGTCAACATACCACACACTGACAATATCAAGTAGGTTAGCAAAAGGGGAAGATATTTTTTGCCAACTTTAGTCAGAATAGGCTACCGCTGGTAGTAATGTTGCCCTTCCACTCCAGTAGCAACTGGATTCAAGTCATGTCTCCTCTGCACCTTCTGGACTTAAAGCTTTGGGCAATAGTAATTATGCAATTTCATTGACGCCACCTCACAAACAGAATCTCTGTGCATTGCTTGAAGAAGATGCTTTCTGAACATTTTCAGAAGCAAAGTAATTATTTTGCTTGCACTTATTTTTTTTTATTTTTAATATTATGCATGAACTTACTGCTTTAATTTGCCCTTAAACCTTGGATATAAAACTGAAGGCCACATTAAACTTAAAATGGAATGGCTGATTTGTAGTATTGTCTGATACTTAAAATATCTGGAGTATAGTTCTTACAAGGGAATTTGAAATGACAAAGCCCCAAAGAATGCTGGGAATTGTAGTCCTCTGAAAGTTATCAGGAATGGAAACTGATTCTGGACTAGCATCAGAATGATATTTTATTCAGTTTATGATATTTTATTTTATTTATCTTTTTTCAACATTTAAAAATCTTTGTTATTATTTGGCTCTTTCTCAGAAGCACTTTGAAAACTTTAGACTTGCTCCATGGATACTGCCTTTCCACAAAATATTTATGGAATTGCTTTTGTTCCTTAACATACTATTTTGCATGCATATACTAGTTTCATCTGAATTCTTTTTTTTTTATACATCAGGTTCTCATTAGCTATTTTATACATATTAGTGTATACATATCAATTCCAATCTCCCAATTCATCACAACACCACCCCCACCCCCATCCCCACTTTCCCCCTTTGGTGTCCATACGTTTGTTCTCTACATCTGTGTCTCTATTTCTGTCTTGCAAACAGTTCATCTGTACCATTTTTCTAGATTCCACATATATGCGTTAATATACAGTATTTGTTTTTCTCTTTCTGACTTACTTCTCTCCGTATGACAGTCTCTAGGTCCATCCATGTCTCTACAAATGACCCAATTTCATTCCTTTTTATGGCTGAGTAATATTCCATTGTATATATTACCACATCTTCTTTATCCATTCGTCTGTCGATGGGCATTTAGGTTGCTTCCTTGACCTGGCTATTGTAAATAGCGCGGCAATGAACATTGGGGTGTATGTGTCTTTTTGAATTTTGGTTTTCTCTGGGTTTATGCCCAGTACTGGGATTGTTCAGTCATATAATTCTATTTTTAGTTTTTTAAGGAACCTCCATACTGTTTTCTATAGTGGCTGCATCAATTTACATTCCCACCAACAGTGCAAGAAGGTTCCCTTTTCTCCACACCCTCTCCAGCATTTGTGGTTTGTAGATTTTCTGATGATGCCCATTCTAACTGGTGTGAGGTGATACCTCAGTGCAGTTTTGATTTGCATTTCTCTAATAATTAGTGATGAGCAGCTTTTCACGTGCCTCTTGGCCATCTGTATGTCTTCTTTGGAGAGATGTCTATTTAGGTCTTCTGTCCATTTTTGGATTGGATTGTTTGTTTTCTTAATATTGAGCTGCATGAGCTGTTTATATATTTTGGAGATTAATCCTTTGTCCGTTGATTCGTTTGCAAATATTTTCTCCCATTCTGAGGGTTGTCTTTTCATCTTGTTGATAGTTTCCTTTGCTGTGCAAAAGCCTTTAAGTTTAATATGGTCCCATTTTGTTTCCTTTGTTTTTATTTCCATTACTCTAGAAGGTGGGTCAAAAAAGATCTTGTGATTTATGTCAAAGAGTGTTCTTCCCATGTTTTCCTCCAAGAGTTTTATAGTGTCTGGCCTTACATTTAGGTGTTTAATCCATTTTGAGTTTATTTTTGTGTATGGTGTTAGGGAGTGTTCTAGTTTCATTGTTTTACATGTAACTGTCCAGTTTTCCCAGTACCACTTATTGAAGAGACTGTCTTTTCTCCATTATATATCCTTGCCTCCTTTGTCATAGATTACTTGACCATAGGTGTGTGGGTTTATCTCTGGGCTTTCTATCCTGTTCCATTGATCTATATTTCTGTTTTTGTGCCAGTACCATATTGTCTTGATTACCGTAGCTTTGTACTATAGTCTGAAGTCAGGGAGTCTGGTTCCTCCAGGCCCATTTTCTTCCCTCAAGATTGCTTTGGCTATTTGGAATCTTTTGTGTCTCCATACAAATTTTAAGATTTTTTTGTTCTAGTTCTGTAAAATATGCCACTGGTAATTTGATAGGGATTGCACTGAATCTGTAGATGACTTTGGGTAGTATAGTCATTTTCACAATATTGATTCTTCCAATCCAAGAACATGGTATATCTCTCCATCTGTTTGTGTCATCTTTCATTTTTTTCATCAGTGTCATATAGTTTTCTGAGTATAGGTCTTTTGTCTCCCTAGGTACATTTATTCCTAGGTATTTTATTCTTTTTATTGCAGTGGTGAATGGGATAGTTTCCTTAATTTCTCTTTCTGATCTTCCATTGTTAGTACATAGGAATGCAAGAGATTTCTGTGCATTAATTTTGTATCCTGTGACTTCACCAAATTCATTGATTAACTCTAGTAGTTTTCTGTTAGCATCTTTAGGCTTATCTATGTATAGTATCTATGTATAGTATCTATGTATCTATGTATGTACAGTATCTATGTATAGTATCATACTTATCTATGTATAAGTATAGGCTTATCTATGTATAGTATCATAGTAGGCTTATCTATGTATAGTATAGTATGTATCTATGTATAGTATCATGTCATCTGAAAACAGTGACAGTTTTACTTCTTCTTTTCCAATTTGGGCTCCTTTTTTTTCTTTTTCTTCTCTGATTGCCGTGGCTAGGACTTCCAAAACTATGTTGAGTAATAGTGGTGAGAGTGGACATCCTTGCCTTGTTCTTGATCTTAGAGGAAATGCTTTCAGTTTTTCACCATTGAGAATGATGTTTTCTGTGGGTTTGTCGTATATTGCCTTTATTATGTTGAAGGAGGTTCCCTCTATGCCCACTTTCTGGAGAGTTTTTATCATGAATTGGTGTTAAATTTTGTCAAAAGCTTTTTCTGCATCTATTGAGATGATCATATGGTTTTTCTTTTCAATTTGTTAATATGGTGTATCACACTGATTGATTTACATATATTGAAGAATCCTTGCATCCCTGGGATAAATCCCACTATGATCCATTTAATGTGTTGCTGGATTCTGTTTGCTAGTATTTTGTTGAGGATTTTTGCATCTATATTCGTCAGTGATATTGGTCTCTAATTTTCTTTTTTTTGTAGTATCTTTGTCTGGTTTTGGTATCAGGGTGATGGTGGCCTCATAGAATGAGTTTGGGAATGTTCCTTCCTCTGCAACTTTTTGGAATAGTTTGAGTAGGATGGGTGTTAGCTCTTCTCTAAATGTTTGATAGAATTCACCTGTGAAGCCATCTGGTCTTGGACTTTTGTTGGTTGGAAGATTTTTAATCACAGTTTCCATTTCATTACTTGTGATTGGTCTGTTCATATTTTCTATTTCCTCCTGGTTCAGTCTTGCAAGTTTATACCTTTCTAAGAATTTGTCCATTTCTTCCAGGTGTCCATTTTATTGGCACAGAGTTGTTTGTAGTAGTCTATTATGATGCTTTGTGTTTCTGCAGTGTCCGTTTTAACTTCTCCTTTTTCATTTCTAATTTTATTGATTTGAGTCCTCTCCCTCTTTTTCTCGATGAGTCTGCCTAAAAGTTTATCAATTTTGTTTATCTTCTCAAAGAACCAGCTTTTAGTTTTATTGATCTTTGCTTTCTTTGTTTTCTTTGTTTCTATTTACTTCAGCTCTGATCTTTATAATTTCTTTCCTTCTACTAACTTTTTGTTTTATTTGTTCTTCTTTCTCTAGCTCCTTTAAGTGTAAGGTTAGATTGTTTATTTGTGATTTTTCTTGTTTCTTGAGGTAGTTTCATCAAGTATTGCTATAAACTTCCCTCTTAGAACTGCTTTTGCTGCATCCCATACGTTTTGGA
Source organism: Orcinus orca (assembly GCF_937001465.1). Taxonomy (NCBI): domain Eukaryota; kingdom Metazoa; phylum Chordata; class Mammalia; order Artiodactyla; family Delphinidae; genus Orcinus; species Orcinus orca. The sequence goes on from NC_064563.1 coordinate 95,082,299, forward strand.
TCATCGTGTTTCATTGTCATTTGTCCCTAGGTATTTTTTGATTTCCTCTTTGATTTCTTCAGTGCTCTCATGGCTATTTAGTAATGTATTGTTTAGCCTTCATGTGTTTGTGTTTTTTACATTTTTTTCCCTGTAATTGATCTCTAATCTCATAGTATTATGGTCGGAAAAGATGCTTGATATGATTTCAATTTTCTTAAATTTACTGAGGCTTAATTTGTGACCCAAGATGTGATCTATTCTGGAGAATGTTTTGTGCACTTGAGAAGAAAGTACTGGTTTTGGATGGAATGCCCTATAAATATCAATTAACTCTATCTGGTCTATTGTGTCATTTAAAGCTTGTGTTCCCTTATTAATTTTCTGTCTGGATGATCTGTCTATTGATGTAAGTGAGGTGTTAAAAGTCCCCCGCTCTTATTGTGTTGCTGTCAATTTCTTCTTTTATAGCTGTTAGCATTTGCCTTATGTATTGAGGTGCTTCTATGTTGGCTGCATGTATGTATATATATATATATATATATATACATATTAATTTTAAAAATAAATTTATTTATTTTATGTACTTACTTTTGGCTGCATTTAATCTTTGTTGCTGTGTGTAGGCTTTCTCTAGTTGTGGCAAGCAGGGGTTACTCTTCATTATGGTGTGTGGGCTTCTCATTGCGGCGATTGTCTCATTGAAGAGCATGGGCTCTAGGCACACGGCTTCAGTAGTTGTGGCTCGTGGGCTCTAGAGCACAAGCTCAGTAGTTGTGGCTCACGGGCTTAGTTGCTCGGCAGCATGTGGGATCTTCCCAAACCAGGGCTCAAACCCCTTCCCCCGCTCTGGGAGGTAGACTCCTAACCACTGTACCACCAGGGAAGTCCCTGAATATATTTTTATGATTGTTATATCTTCTTCTTTGATTGATCCCTTGATCATTATGTAGTGTCCTTCCTTGTCTCTTGTAACATTATTTTAAAGTCTGTTTTATCTGATATGATCATTGCTACCCCAGCTTTCTTTTGATTTCCATTTGCATGGACTATCTTTTTCCATCCTCTCACTTTCAATCTGTATGTGTCCCTAGGTCTGAAGTGGGTCTCTTGTAGATAGCATATATATGGGTCTTGTTTTTGTATCCATTCAGCAAGCCTGTGTCTTTTGGTTGGAGCATTTAATCCATTCACATTTAAGGTAATTATCAATATGTATGTGCCTGTTACCGTTTTATTAATTTTTGGGGTTTGTTTTTGTAGTTCCTTTTCTTCTTTTGTGTTTCCCAGTTAGAGAATTTCCTTTAGCATTTGTTGTAGAGCTTGTTTGGTGGTGCTGAATTCTCTTAGCTTTTGCTTGTCTGTAAAGCTTTTGATTTCTCCATCAAATCTGAATGAGATCCTTGCCAGGTAGAGTAATCTTGGTTGTAGGTTCTTCCCTTTCATCACTTTAAATATATCGTGCCACTCTCTTCTGGCTTGTACAGTTTCTGCTGAGAAATCAGCTGTTAACCTTATGGGAGTTTCCTTGTATGTTATTTGTCATTTTTTCCCTTGTTGTTTTTAATAATTTTTCTTTGTCTTTAATTTTTGTCAGTTTGCTTACTATGTGTCTCGGTGTGTTTCTCCTTGGGTTTATCTTGCTTGAGACTCTGTGCGCTTCCTCGACTTGGGTGGCTATTTCCTTTCCCATGTTAGGGAATTTTAGACTATAATCACTTCAAATATTTTCTCAGGTACTTTCACTGTCTCTTCTTCTGGAACCCGTGTAATGCGAATGTTGGTGCGTTCAGTGTTGTCCCAGAGGTTTCTAAGGCTGTCCTCATTTCTTTTCATTCTTTTTTTTTATTCTCTTCCATGGCAGTGAATTCCACCATTCTTTCTTTCAGGTCACTTATCCATTCTTCTGCCTCAGTTATTCTGCCATTGATTCCTTCTAGTGTATTTTTCATTTCAGTTATTGTATTGCTCATCTCTGTTTGTTTGTTCTTTAATTCTTCTAGGTGTTTGTTCTTTAATTCCTCTAGGTCCTTGTTAAACATTTCTTGCGTCTTCTCGATCTTTGCCTCCATTCTTTTTCTCTGGTCCTGGATCATCTTCACTATCATTATTCTGAATTCTTTTTCTGGAAGGTTGCCTATCTCCACTTCATTTAATTTTTCTGGGGTTTTATCTTGTTCCTTCATCTGGTACATAGTCCTCTGCCTTTTCATTTTGTCTATCTTTCTGTGAATGTGGTTTTCATTCCACGGGCTGCAGGATTGTAGTTCTTCTTGCTTCTGTGGTCTGCCCTCAGGTGTGTGAGGCTGTCTAAGAGGCTTGTGCAAGCTTCCTGATGGGAAGGACTAGTGGTGGGTAGAGCTGGGTGTTGCTCTGGTGGGCAGAGCTCAGTAAAACTGGCTGAGTTCCCTCTCTGTTGGTTGTTTGGCCTGAGCCGACCCAGCACCAGAGCCCACAGGCTCCTTGCTGGGGTGAATGGCGGACTCCAGGAGGGCTCACACCAAGGAGTACTTCCCAGAACTGCTGCTGCCTGTGTCCTTGTCCCCACGGTGGGCCACAGCCCCCTCCTCCACCTCTGCAAGAGACCCTCCAACACTAGCAGGTAAGTCTGGTTCTGTCTCCTATGGGGTCACTGCTCCTTTCCCCTGGGTCCTGATGTGCACAGTACTTTGTGTGTGCCCTTCAAGAGTGGAGTCTCTATTTACCCACGTCCTGTCAAAGTCCTGCAGTCAAATCCCACTAGCCTTCAAAGTCTGATCTCTGGGAATTCCTCCTTCCGTTGCCAGACCCCCAGTTTGGGAAGCCTGACGTGGGGCCCAGAACCTTCACTCCGGTGGGTGGACTTCTGTGGTATAATTTTTCTCCACTTTGTGAGTCACCCACCCAGTGGCTATGGGATTTGATTTTATTGTGATTGCACCCCTCCTACCATCTCATTGCAGATTCTCCTTTGTCTTTGGATGTGGGTTATCTTTTTTGGTGAGTTCCAGTGCCTTCCTGTCAATGATTGTTCAGCAGTTAGTTGTGATTCCAGTGCTCTTGCAAGAGGGAGTGAGCCCATGTCCTTCTACTCTGCCATCTTGAAGCAATCTCCAGTTTATGATATTTTAAAAAAATCTTTTGAAGATAAAATATTTCTCCTTTATATTTTTCATCAATTTGGTGTCAAAATATATTTCAGTAGAATTGTAAATGTGTATGTATAATTAAACCAATTTTAGCTTTTCTCTTCTTTCTGTCCTAACCATATAAACTGTAACAATTTATGTTGACATCCCATTTATGAGTATAGTCCCACAAAGATTTTGCTAGGTTTTTTTTTTTTTTTTTGTGGTATGCGGGCCTCTCACTGTTGTGGCCTCTCCCATTGTGGAGCACAGGCTCCGGACACGCAGGCTCAGCGGCCATGGCTCTCATGGGTCCAGCCGCTCCGCGGCACGTGGGATCTTCCTGGACCGGGGCACGAACCCGTGTCCCCTGCATCGGTAGGCAGACTCTCAACCACTGAGCCACCAGGGAAGCCTTTGCTAGTTTTTGAAGATCTCATTTCTACATTTATAGACACCTTAGGCATATTTTCTCAAACATCCCAATCTCTTGTGAATTAATACTCTCTTTTCTTGACTCATAGATATTTACTGGCCTCTTTATTTTTTCTCTCTTCTTTTCCACTCTATACAATCAATATCTACTAGAATGATGAACACTTTTAAAATCAGAAACTACCTTATTCAATTATTTGCTTTTTTTTTAAAAGAGCAGTTTAGGTTCATAGCAAAATTGAATAGAAAGTACAGGGTTCCCATATATCTTCTGCCCAGATACACCTACAGCCTCCCGCACTATCAACTGCACGAGAGGGGTACATTTGTTACAGTGAATGAACCTACAATAACACATCATTATCACTGCAAGTTCATTATTTACACTAGGGCTCACTCTTGGTGTTGTACATTCTGTGGGTTTGGAGGGATGTGTAATTCCCCCCTCCTGTTCCTTGTGTCACTGCTTTCGTTCATTTCACTTACACATAAGCATATATATGTATATGTTTATGCATGTATATACATATATACACACATACATAGGCATACACAATCACATACATGGTTGTTATTATTTTGAACCAATTATTATCTGTTAGATTAAGAATAAGAAAGATAAATAATTTTTTGCCTTTATTCATTCTCTGATTCTCTGATTCATTCTCTGATTCTCTGATTCATTCTCCTTTCTTTGTGTAGATCCAAGTTTATGACCTCTATTATTTTCCTTCTCTGTGAAAAACTTCTTTTAACATTTCTTGCAAGCAGGTGTATGGCAACAAATTCCCTCAATTTTTGTTTGTCTGAGAAAGTCTTTATTTCTCCTTACTATTGAAGAATAATTTTATAGGCTACAGAATTCTAATTTGGTGATTTTTTTTTTCTCAGCACTTTAAATACTTCATTGTACCCTCCTCTTGATTGTGTGGTTTCTGAGCAGAAGTAGGATGTAATTCTTTGCTTTTCTATAGGTAAGGTGTTGTTTTTCTCTGTATTCTTTCAAGGTTTTTCTTTATTCTTGATCTTCTGTAGTTTGAAAATGATATGCCTAGGTGTGGTTTTGCGGGGCATTTATCTTGTTTGATGTTTTCTTAGCTTCCTGGATTTCTGATCTTGTGTCTGACATTCTGACATTATTTCGGAGGAAATTGTCACTCATTTTTGCTTCAAATATTGCTTCAGTTCTTTTGTTTCTTTCTTCTCCTTCTGGTATTCCCATTACATGTATGTTAGACCTTTTATAGTTGTCCCAAAGTCCTTGGATAATCAGTTCTATCTTTTTTATTGTCTTCTTTCTCTTTGCTTTTAAATTTTGGAAGTTTCTATTGTGTGTCCCCAAGCTCAGAGATTCTTTTCTCAACCATATCCAGCCTACTTAGGAGCTCATCAAAGACCTTCATTATTCCTAAGACACGGTTTTTGATTTCTAGTATTTCTTTTTGGTTCTTAGAATTTCCATCTCGGCTTACATTATCCATCTTTTCTTGCATGGTGTCTACTTTTTCCATTAGATCTCTTAGCATATTAATCATAGTTTTAAATTCTCAGTCTGATAATTCCAGCACACCTGCCATATCTGACTCTGGTTCTAATATTTACTCAATCTCTTCAAACTGTAATTTTTGCCTTGTAGTTGTTTGCCGAAATCTGGACACGATGTACTGACTGAAAGGAACTGCAGTAAATAGGCCTTTAGTGGTACAGTGGTAAGGTATCAGGGAGGGGAAGCCTTCTGTAGTCCTATGATTAGGGCTCAGTCTTTTGATGAGCCTGTGCTCCTTGATAGTGAATTTCACCAATGCTTCTTTTTAAACTCTTTTTTTCTTGCCTTGCCGGGTGGCATGCGGGATCTCAGTTTCCTGACCAGGGGTTGAATCTGGGCCCCCTGCAGTGGAAGTGCAGAGTCATAATCGCTGGACTGCCAGAGAAGTCCTCTCTTATACGGGACAGGATAGCTAGAGGGGGCTGGAATTGTGTATTTCCCTTTCCCCATGTGGAAGGCTAGAGGAAGCTGACATTCAGTATTTACCTTCCCCAGGTAGGTTAGGCCCTGGTAAAACCCCAGCAGGTTAGGCTCTGGTAAAATAGTTTCTCCTGAGAGCAGGCCTTGTTAAGAAGAACAGAAATCTCCACCATATTTCAAAATGGTTATTTTCCCCTCCCCCTGCCAGAAGCATGAGGGGATATTTCTCCGATCTTCACTCTGAGGACCTGGTAGAACTCCTGGAGGTGAGACTCACAGCAGGTTGCCCCCCTGCTGCCCCACCCACCTCTGCCAAGGCTGGATCTTTCTGGAGTTTTAAACTCCCAGACTTGTCCAGCAGCAATTCATCAACTGCAGTTTTGGTTTTTATACCCTGACACCAATTCCCGTGGAGGTTTTCTGCTGTGGGCTTTCTTTTCTGCAAGTTGTGATTCTCTGTATTGCCTATCTGTCTTTCCAATTTAGGGGGCAGCATTTTGCTCTGTGGCCTCTCTTCTCAATTTGACCTAGGAAGAGTTGTTGATTTTTCAGTTTGTTCAGCTTTTAACTCATTAGGATGGAGTGACCACTTCTGAACTCCTTTCCTGATGGACTGGAAGTCTGCAGTTCTTTACTTCATAATCACAGATATGAGTCCCCTATGCAGGAAAATTGAAGCAATATATCCATATATTCACTTAGTTTTTGTACCTAATGCTTTGGAAAGCTTTTCGAGAAAAACGTTACTGTGGTATAATCCTTATATTCTCCTGAGAGGTAGCAGTATAAGAACAAAAGAAGCACAGCCATTCTGTATTCCTGTTGGTAGGTAAAACCTGAGGTGTGCAAAATTTCCTTTTTTTAATCACTCACTATTCGGGCATTAGGAGATAGTAACGTAGACACAACCTCAAACGTAAAGAAAATGCACCCTTGCCCCACCTGTGTCCTGAGTCCTCCCTGACATTCTCACTATAAGCAGTGGATCTCATTGTAGAAGGGGCATGATAAGCACAAGTTGACTACATTCTTTCTTTGAAGTGTCACAGATAATTTTTTTTAACCTCTCAAAATACAGAATGTTCCTGAGCTATTAAATATTTCATCAGTGTGGTTAATTTTTCCACATGGATTATTATCCTAGAAAGCTCATAAAATAGAGATTTTGTTCTCTGTGACAGCTGTTATCCCAGACATTCAATAAGCAATCCATGCTATTTTCCCAGCTTTGGCTCTCCAGAAAAATGGGTCCCTAATACTTTGTATGTAGTTTTCATATTTTTCTGCATAGAATAATATAACCTGATGAACATAGGGTTCAAAAATGATATAAAAATTCATAGGTGAGTGAAATTAAGTTAAGAGATCTTTGGTTAAGATCTTAATCTTTGGTTAAGAGATCAAAACAGAAATCACAAGCTAATGGCATCAAAGACAAACACTTTCAGTGTTTCATGCCAGCAGTGTGTACCAACAGCCTTAAAGCTGTTCATGCCATTTTGTCTAGTTATTCCACTTTAAAGTGATTCCAATTATTACAAAGTTATTCATCATAACATCATTTATCATAGCAAGACAACTAACATTAGGGGAGTAGGAAAAACCAGAGAATTTCTTTTTATCCTTTTGGTGGAAATCCAAGCAGCCATTGGCATAACCTCGAAAATGTTTGTCATCCATGCCATTATCTTTGTTAGCTCTTTTTCAGTCCCTTGACCAAGGGTAATTTCACTCATCTATTTTTACATCATTTTGAACATCATGTTCATCAGATTACAGAAAGTATGTAGTTATCTTATTGCTGTCCATTAAGCTGTAAACTTGTTGAAGTGAGGGATTTTGCCTTTCTCATTTGTGTTTTTCTTGAATGTGGCATATGTTACTAGATTTTCAAGAAACATACAGATTAAAAAAGACTAAATCCTTCAAAGGAATTTTAGTTACCATGATTTAGTTAAATAGCACCAGCCCCCCAAAAACATGATTCAAATTTCAGTTAATATGCTATGGTAGGGACTTCCCTGGTGGTCCAGTGGTAAAGAATCTGCCTTCCAATGCAGGGGACGCAGGTTCGATCCCTGGTCAGGGAACTAAGATCCCACATGCTGCGGGGCAACTAAGCCCATGTGCCACAACTACTAAGCCCACACGCCTCAACAAGAGAGCCTGCGTGCCGCAAACTACAGGGCCCATGTGCTCTGGAGCCTGCACACCACAACTACAGAGCCCATACGCCCTGGAGCCCATGCACCACAACTAGAGAGAAGCCCGCGCGCCACAACAAAGAGCCGCATGCCACAAATAAGATCCCACATTTCACAACTAAGACACGACGCAGCCAAAAAAAAAAAAAGTATGGTGATAGTGACTAATTACCTAAAGTACAAACATTGCTTCTCACTCTTCAGTCTGTAAATCACTTCCTAAATCACTTCCTAGTAGAGGCACATCATGATTAGTGACGAGTCACGTCACTGCTTTCAGAGATAGTTGGTGATTTGTCACTGGACATCTGTTACTCAGTTTATGCACAAACAGCAAAGCATGTGTTGTGTTGCCTCTTTGTCTCCCAATGATAAGTCCAAATGACATGTTTACAAAAGGATAATTGAAAGAGGAAATTGGCCAACAAAAAATGAATGTGAAGCAAAACAGCAAAAGTGGTAACACTGGAAAGGGAACTTTGAATCAAATGTGAATAGAGTCATTGCAGAAAGAGCTGACTATGGGAATGTTGACACTACTGCTGTTCAAGAGAGTCTAGTTGTACAGCCAGAGGAAAATAATGAACGTGAACTTGTGGACATCTATAAGGCACTTAGTTGTGAGGAAAAGAATGAAGATGTCCCAGAGGAAGTGACGCAAAAAATTTCACATTAAAGGAATTTTCAGAAATATTTCATGATGTTAAAAGTGGGAAGGATAAAATGTTGGAAGCTGATCCAAACTTAGGAGCACTGTAGTTCACCAAAGTGTAAAAATAGTGTTTGCTTCTTATCATAAGTTAATTTGGTGAGAAGATAAGCACTGTTCAAATTAACCTTGATAAATTTTTTTACAAAGAAATAGGCACTTTACTTTTCAAATTATTATAGTGTTTCAAATTATTGTGCATTAAGTAAATACTAGTTTAACTTTTTTTTCCATTTCTCTATGGGATTATAACTGGCAGTAAGAGTTTTTAATGTTTTGATAAAAATAGGAAGATTTCTCACTAGGCTTTTAACTTTTAACAGTGTTTATGCTAATTTTGATTCTGTCAACAAAATTAAGTTAAATAACTTGCATTATTCTACATATAATGGCAAGAGTATAAAGCAGAATATAAACCACAATGAGGTATCACCTCACACCGGTCAGAATGGCCATCATTAAAAAATCTACAAACAATAAATGCTGGAGAGGGTGTGGAGAAAAAGGGACCCTCCTGCACTGTTGGTGGGAATGTAAATTGATACAGCCACTATGGAGAACAGTATGGAGGTTCCTTAAAAAACTAAAAATAGAACTACCATACGACCCAGCAATCCCACTACTGGGCGTATACCCTGAGAAAACCATAATCCAAAAAGAGTCATGTACCATTGCAGCCCTATTTACAATAGCCAGGACATGGAAGCAACCTAAGTGTCCATCGACAGATGAATGGATAAAGAAGATGTGGCACATGTATACAATGGCAAATTACTCGTCCATAAAAGGAACAAAATTGAGTTTTTTGTAATGAGGTGGATGGACCTAGAGTCTGTCATACGGAGTGAAGTAAGTCAGAAAGAGAAAAACAAGTGCCGTATGCTAATGCACATATATAGAATCTAAAAAAACGGTACTGATGAACCTAGTGGCAGGGCAAGAATAAAGACGCAGACATAGAGAAAGGACTTGAGGACACGGGGAGGTGGGGGGAAGGGAAAGCTGGGACGAAGTGAGAGAGTAGCACTGACATATATACACTACCAAATGGAAGATGGATGGCTAGTGGGAAGCTGCTGCATAGCACAGGGTGATCAGCTCGATGCTTTGTGCCGACCTAGAGGGGCGGGATAGGGAGGGTAGGAGGGAAGCTCAAGAGGGAGGAGATATGGGGATATTGATACATATAGATGATTCACTTTGTTAAACAGCAGAAACTAACACAACATTGTAAAGCAACTATACTCCAATAAAGATATTTTTAAAAATAAATAAATAAAGCAGAATATATAGTGTGCTCACTAAGATTACACTGAATTTAAAAAACATCAGCAACATAAACATGCTAATAGTCCCATAATAATTATTTAATTTAAAAAGTTACCCCCCATCTCTTTGGTTATGAAAATATAATACTTTTATAGTTAAAAAATTAATAAAATAGAAAAGACAAGAAGGTAAGATGGAAAATATTCACAGTAAAAGTTAATTCTTCACTTTGGAAAACAGACAACTTTAACAATGTACATGGCATTTGCTCTTGTAGTCAGGTGAAAACTCATGTAGTTGCTTCACCTTCCTCCTCTAATCTGCTGTCTTTATGGTCTGTGCTTGACATTCGTGAACGTCTGAGCCTCTTTCCATCTCTTAGAACAGGAAAGAAATTGGAATTCTTCTGTGGGGCCCACTCTTTGTTGCTCCTTGATTTTCCTTCTCAGTGTGTCCGTTGTGTGGACACTTCATCAAGAAATAGGTCCTTTGCCTTCATTTGACTCCTTTTACAGTCCAATTTCTCATCCACTGATATCAGGATTAGACAATATCATAATATTGATTTATCTAGTTGTGTTCATACTTATATTTTTAAAGTTAGTAGAGTGTTTTTTCCAAAAGAATTCTTAAATGGAAGGTGAATGTAAGAGTCAGATGAAGGGATTTCCCTGGTGGTGCAGTGGTTAAGAATCTGCCAATGCAGGGGACACGGGTTAAGAATCTGCCAATGCAGGGGACCAGGGTTTGAGCCCTGGTCCAGGAAGATCCCACATGCCTCGGAGGAACTAAGCTGGTGCGCCACAACTACTGAGCCCGCATGACACAACTACTGAAGCCCACGCACTTAGAACCCATGCTCCACAGCAAGAGAAGCCACCACAAGGAGAAGCCCGTGCACCGCAATGAAGAGTAGCCCCTACTTGCCACAACTAGAGAAGGCCCGCGTGCAGCAACAAAGACCCAACTCAGCCAAAAATAAATAAAATTAAATCTTGAAAAACAACAATGACAAAATGCACTTCAAGTGTTATTAAGCACATTGAGTATTCTCCTAGACTTTAAAATTTTAAATCCTTTGCTGTTGTCTTTTTGTTGTCTTACTAGCAATGCTGTTTTAGACCAATTGATACCCAATAGAAATTGGGATTTTTCTCAAGCACCAGCTTTGAATTTTATCATATAACAAAACAAATACCCCCTTCTGCTTAGAGCCTTAATCAGTATAAATAATACTTAACCAGATTTTCCAGGAACAATAGCTAATGTTGTGAAAATGTAACAGGGACACTAAACTTTTGGGGAGGAGGAAGTGTAGCACAGTGCTGTGTTTTCTAAACTGTTTTTGACCATATACGCCCCAATACCAGCATTTTTTTTAAGATTTTTTTTTTTGATGTGGACTAATTTTTAAAGTCTTTATTGAATTTGTTACAATATTGTTTCTGTTTTTTAATGATTTGGTTTTTTGGCCACATGTCATGTGGAATCTCAGCTCCCCAACCAGGGATCAAACCGGCACCCCCTGTGTTGGAAGATGAAGTCTTAGCTACTGGCCTGCCAGGGAAGTCCCCCCAATACCAACATTTTTGAGTGCGGTTTCAATATACGTTCATTCATATATTTATAAATTACTTAAATAAGTGTATTGTGTATTATAAAGAACATTCAAAAATAGACTCAACATACATTAAATAATACTTAAATATAATTTGTTTTATTTTACTTTTGATAGTATATCAGTATGTTTAATAAGAGCACTATTATTAAATATTATTAAATAAATATTATTAAATTATTATTATATTAATAAATATAAAATATTAAATAAATATTATTAAATATTAAATACTAATATTAAATATTAAATATGCTTTATTACGTTTGAAAAAATTTATGAGTACTTTCTTATGTAGCAATTCAAAATTCTTGTTCTATATTTAATTTTAATCCTGTCTTCCTGGAAAAGAAATCTCACAAAGATATGTAGATTAAAATGAAAGAAATGTGTAGTTGGCTAAACAAGTTTTAATCATGACAATAATTTTTCAACTCTATCCACTAGTTATGCAAAGTTTCAGTTGAAATTTGTATAGTAAATTATCATCTTCCTTCATGACAACCAATACTTCTTGCAAATTAGCAAGAATATTTGTAATATTGGGACCCAAATTCACCAAAACTCTTTTTAAAAAATTATTTATTTATTTATTTTGGCTGCACTGGGTCTTTGTTGCGGCACGCGGGATCTTTAGTTGCGGCATGTGGGATCTTTTTTTTTTAGTTGCAGCATTCATGCAGGATCTATTTCCCCAACCAGGGATCGAACTTGGGCCCCCTGCATTGGGAACGTGGAGCCTTACCCACTGGACTGCCAGGGAAGTCCCACCAAAACTCTTTTTAAATAAGATAGAAAACTTTGTTTTCAATTTTTTGATTGTACAGTTATGATGACATCCTTTTTCAGCAATAAAATGATGGAAACATCTCCAATGACACATTTTCAAAATCCTTTCTCTATAGCACAATTTTTTTTTGAAAAGCAGATATTATTTCACCCATTATCAAAGTGTTACTTTTTCCTCAAAGGAAAGATAAAGTTTATGTATTTTTTAAAAATCTGCGAGGTAGCACACTATTCATAACAATTTTTCATTATAGAAAAGGTCAATAAATTAGGAACACTTTTCAGTTTTAAAAGAACAGTGTGTAACATGTCAACTTTAAGAACTCTTAAGTGTTTTGTCATGAGATAACTAGTGAACCTCTATTTTCAGTGGCTCTCAACTGTTGGCTATCTATTAGAATCACTTGGAACATCAAAAAAAACCAAAAGACAAAAACCAAGAAACAGTTCTCAGGCTTCATCCGGGGAGATTCTGATTTAATTGCTATGGAGTGGGACTCAGATGGTGGTATTTTTCAAAAACATCCTAGGTCAATCTCACGTGCAGTCAAGATTAAGAACCATTGGTATGTGTAGGACAAAGATTTCCTTGGATACTCTCTATACTGTACAGTATAGAATACAGTATATGGTATATATATATAATATAGACAGTATATTAGAAAGTACTATATATATTCTACTTAAGCTAATATAACCCATAGATTCACTTAACGGGCCGCAGGTCAAGAGCAGTATGTCCCAGTATCCAGGAGAAGAAAGACTATGATTGCTATGTCAAATCCTTTGTTTGATAAAACTCTCACCCTTCCCTCTAGTTGTGTTTTTTAAAATTATAGTTTAAAATTTAATTGTTTAAATTAAAAAATTTAATTAAACAATTAACAAATTTAAAGCACATAATATAAAATTTACTGTCTTAATCATTTTTAAGTATACAGTTCAGTGAAGCTGACTAGATTTACACTGTTGTATAACAAGTCTCTAGAACTTTTCCATCTTGCAAAACCGAGGCTTCATACCCATCGAATGACTCCACGTTTCCCCCTTCCCCCAGCCTCTGGCAGCCACCATTCTATTTTCTGTTTCCATGATTTTGACTATGGATATCTTATATAAGTGGAATCACACAGTATTTGCCCTTTTGAGGTCCTCTAGTTACCTTATTGTTACCCCCTCGTGTACCTTATTTGTCATGTGACCATCTCACAAAGGGAAGGATGAAAGAAGAAGGCCATGTTTCCATACTACGTTCAATATTTGTTGGGTTATTTTCATGTTATAATTGAATGTTCTAACATTTTCTTTCTCCAGCCCCAAAGATAGTCTTGTATAACTCACTATCAATGCCCTCCAGCCAGAGACCACTGGGAACATACTTGTGGTTGAACAAGTTGGGTTTATTCCTTGTTGCAGCAAGGGAGAGCACACACCATGGGAACAGTGGTGCATTTCAGTAAAAGGATGTTTAAAAAGACATTATGGGATTTGGGTGATTTTGAGGAAGGTCTAAGGAAACAAAGACTCACTCTATGTGGGTGCTGTTGGGAAGTGAGGGCAATTCTATGACTGGGTATCTCAATACATCTCATCTATAGAGAGAAAAGGATAAAGCTGTACTTGGTAAAGAAGCAGCAGAAGCTCCTCTTAGGAGAGGGAGATGTTCGGTATTTTGTGAGTTTTTCACAGTGACCATATTTTGGTCTGTGCTTAGACAAGGTTATAAAGTGGCGTGTTTTGTCTCACTTTGTCGTGGTCTCAGAGTGGCCTTGTCTGATGTTGATGTTCTGCGAGATTGTTTTTGTGCAGCAGGAGGAAAGCACGGTCCAGCCTTTGAGGTCAGTCTCCAGATTGTGATAACACCGAGACCTGGCTGGGAGTGTCAGACCAGTTCCTGGATTTCAGGAGCCACTATTTTCTTCTCTACCACTTTTGGAAACATACAGGTTTGGAATCAGGAAACCTGTGATTCAACCTGTTTCACCACTTACCAGCAGTGTGAGCAAGGGCAAATGACTTATTCTCTGTCACTTCAATTTCCCACCTAGAACCTACCTCAGAGGAACATGGTGAGCATTCAATGAAGTAAAGCATCTAAAATGCTGAGCAGATTAATTCTTACAGAATAGGAGCTCATGTTAGCAATAAGAGCCTCTTATTTGGTTCTCCCTCATGCGAAATTCGTTTCTTTTTTTTTTTTTTTGGATGTTGGGGGTAGGAGTTTTATTAATTAATTTTATTTATTTTTGCTGTGTTGGGTCTTCGTTTCTGTGCGAGGGCTATCTCCTGTTGTGGCAAGCGGGGGCCACTCTTCATCGCGGTGCGCGGGCCTCTCACTATCGTGCTCTCTCCTGTTGCGGAGCACAGGCTCAGTAGTTGTGGCTCACAGTCCTAGTTGCTCCGCGGCATGTGAGATCCTCCCAGACCAGGGCTTGAACCCGTGTCCCCTGCATTAGCAGGCAGACTCTCAACCACTGCGCCACCAGGGAAGCCCATGCGAAATTCTTTTATTCATTTAAGAAACACTTATTGGGTGATTGCCATGTATGGGTCACTGTGCTAGGTGAGCAGGACACACGAGGCCTCTGCCCTAACAGAGCCAGCCGTCTAGCAAGGGTTTCGGACAATTAAATAGGAAATTTAATAGAGGGTGAAAGGATCTATGAAGGAGGACTGCAGGAGAAAGTGATGTTTTAGCTGATATCTATCTAATAAATGCACGGGACTATCTGGGGAGGAATGCTCCTGGTAGCAGGAACAGCATAAACTAAAACAAAATAGTGAGAGAGTACAGGACACAGCCTGTTTGGTGGAAAACAAATGAACAAACTAAAAAACCACAAGAACAGAAAGGAAAAGAATTCTCACTTTTTCAGTGCACGCCGTATAAAACAATTTCTTTCCAAATCTTGTACACAATTTGGTATGCCACGGCAATAGTAATTATCACTCGTTAATTAATTAATGATGATACAATGCTTTGAAAATACAAAGTGCAGCACATTTGCTAACAAATTGGTGGTTAGCATGATTGCTGTTTCGATACAGCCTCTGTTTACTCTATGCACTTGGACTTCCAACTGTCTGCTTGCCTTCGTGCATCAAAGACAGCTGCTTCACAAAAAGCTTGGCGTGGTGGCTATTTTTGGCTTTCCTTTCCCTGGGTTGTGAATGAACCTAGGAATGACTAATAGTGGAGAGGAAAAAAGTGACTGAATGACTTCCAACATCCTTTCCTAATAAGTCATTCTGCAGGGTTTATTACTCTCTCAGTTTCTGATACACTAAAATCTGACTAAAAATATTGGGAGACTGTGCTGTAGGGGCACCTGTGGAAGCAAATATACCAAAGGCTATTTTTGGTTTAGTATTTAAATTTCCTTGATTGGGGTCCGCCAAATAAACATAACTTCTTGTGGCTTCCACTTATACCTCTACTATTGCACATAGTGTCCAGAGAAATAATGACTAAATGGAATTCTAGCAGCATGTATCTTTTCCCCTGATAAAAAAAGATTTCAATGTTATCATCTTCTACCAGCTAAAAAATAAAAAACAAACCCTCAAAAAATAAAATAAAATAAAAAATGAAAAAAACAAAACCCAGCGCTAATGAGTTTTGATTGTCAGTGAAGATCTGAAGGCATTTAGTTTATAATTAAACCCTATCAAAATGTTTTTTTTTTGTTTGTTTCTGCAGCGAATAGCCAGGATAAGCAGGTATGGGTGGTAGCCTCCTCTTGATAAAAATCCCATTGACTAGTAGACATAGTTCCATCAAAATGCTGGCTTTAACCAGTCTGAAGGAAGTTTCTGGTGAAATGTTCATCTCCTTTGTGTATAGAAAGCCCTTGAGTGTCAGGTGACTCGCACACTTGGTTGGTTGCCTAGGTAAGCCAATGGGAATTAGGCTTGGAGAGGCTGCACTAACAGACCGAGGCCTGGAAGGGGTTGAGGCCTTGTTTTTGTTTCATCTGCTGAATGTTTACAGCTATCTTTTGGCCTAGTATGGTCCCTACCATCAAGAACTTACTTCGAGTAGGGGAGAAAAGACACATTTACAAATATATTTATATTAAATGGGGTAGATGGTGGCAAGTGCAATAGGAGATGACAGATCCATGCTAAAAAGGGAGCCGGGAAGGGGGAGATTACTCTGAGCTGTGTAGTTTTCATGGCGGAGGTGGTTTTCCTTGAACAAGAGGAATTATTTCAAACAGCAGAGATGGCATTGTGGGTGAGAAAAGGAGAGCATTCCAGGACTTGGCAATGGCAATCACAAGAACACAGAGATAAGATGACACTGGATGTTCAATCCTGTCTTTTCTATTAGGAAAGGGTGACCCAATGTCCCAGTTTTGTTGGGATAGTCCCATGTTATACCTTCTGACCTATGGTAACTGTGGTAAACTGAATAATATTTCCCATAGATGTCTATGTCCTAATTTTCAGGACCCATGAGTTTGTTACCTTACATGGTAAAAGGGACTTTAAAGATATGATTACATTAGGGATTTTGAGATGGAGATATTATCTTGGGTTAGCTGGATGGGCCCAATGTAATCACAAGAGTACTTTCAGAAGGGAGGCAGGAGGATCAGAGTTGGTAGTAGGAGATGTGATAATGAAGCATGAGGTTGGAGTGATGCTGGAAGGGGTCATGAGCCAAGGAATGCTGAAGCTTCTAGAAACTGAAAAAGGCAAGGAAACAGATCGTGCCCTCAGAGCATCTACCAAAAGCCAACATCTTGAATTTTACCCAATGACACCAATTTTAAACTTCTGACCTCTGGAACTACAAGAAAATAAATTTATGTTGTTTTAAGTCACCAAGTTTGTAATAATTTGTTACAGCAGCAATAGGAAACTAATACAGTAACTATATTGAGCCCTTTTACTCCCTCACAAATAACCTGGTTTGGTGATAAATTATATCCTTATTATCTGCCCTAGGCTACAGCAGTTTATAAATCCATGGTTCTGTCAAAAGTAACTTTAGGAAGTAGAATTTAGGTCCATGAATGGTGATTATCAGGGATTAGACCTTGGACGTCTAAAAGAGGATCATCTTCCAGAGGGTGTGGGATGAGGGGGTTACATTACCAACCAACCAGATTAAATGAGGTGAGAATCCAGAGGGAGCAAACAGGGAGATGGGATGGCATACTGACTCCTTTTCTTCAACGACCTTGTATGTTCAGATTTCCCTGGGATCTTAATCAAAGGCTGAGCTTGGCTTCAATCATGTCTTCTGGTTCTGATTGCTGGACTGTGACATGGACAGGAAGTAGAAATTATGGTGCAACATTTTCAGAACTTCTTTCCAGAACAGTTGGGAGTATTTATTTGCCTTTTAGATTCAGCATCTCAGTTCATTTCCCAAAACTATATGGAAAGGATATTTTATTCTAGTTAAATATCTCAGTTGTATCTATTATCTATTTTAAAATAAATGCAATAACTTCTAATACCATGATTTCTTCAATTAAAAAGTCTCAAAATGTTTTAGTCAGAGAAAACCCCTCCTACAGCCAATTCCTATGACATCTATAATGCTTGAGGGATTAAATCTTTAGTCAACTGTTTTTTATTTATAAAATGTTTTGATTCTTCAAGGATTTCCCACAAATTTCTGAGACATTCTTTGTAGGAGAATTAATTTAAGATGGCAACTCATTCATATATGTGCCAAAATGGTGTCTTGGCCCAGTTTATTATTTAATAGAGAAATCCATTTCAGTAGTGACTAAGTAAAGCAGTAAAATAATTCTATCTTTGTGACATTATAAAAGCCATCTCTTTCTGTCTCATTATTTCTTGAGCTTTTAGATTTGTTCAAATGCCTATATTAAATGAGTGATTAAATTATATACTAATTTTAGTTTTCTGAAAGATAGAAAAGATTTATTTTTATATTTTAAGACCTTATGAGTCCTAGGAAAATTATCACTTGGACTTATAAATTGACGATTTTTATCCTTTGTATTGACAGGGTATTACTTTATAATTATTCTACAGAACGCTATGTGATTAACTTTTCACAGCAGAGTATATATGGTTCTGATCTTGCTTTTACTTAGTTTATTCTATTCTAAATTTTAGACATTCTTTATTAATTAAAGAAACTAAGAAAAAGTCAACAGAAGAAACAAAGACAGCTATACAGAAGCAAAATAAAAATTAGCTTATGAAACAATTAGCGTAATTAAAGTAAAAATCTAGTTAGCACTTTAGTAATTTGTGAGCAAACTCTCAGGTAAAGTAAATAATTAAGTATAATTTATAAAAGAAAAATTTCTATCATGGATTACTTTATTATTCTTTGTAAAATTTTTCTTTGTAAATATCTAAGACTTTAGAAATAAAAATACTATAAGAATCTGTGAAAGTAGTAAGATAAAATAATGCTAGGTGATAGCTGGAGAAGAGTAAGTCAGAAACAGAAAAGAAAAAAAAATGATGGTGAAAACTGATGTATGTACATCAAGACTAATAAAGCATATGCAAATACAATGACATAAAAATCAGTTTGAGTAGTACAACCTCGCATACGCAAAAATTAGTAGACTGAAAAAGTCAGTACTAATTCCTGGGTAAACAGGAACTCAGTCTCACAGGACCGGCTCCTTTCGTTAAACATTTTCATCCTTGACTGTGTGAAGTAAGTTGTTAAAATGAACAAACAGGTCATCAAAAGAAACAGAGAGCAACAATTAAGCCAAAACAACATAGAATGTCCTAATGCATGTTCTCAGCAATATTCTGAAATCTCTTCCAAAACTAAGGCTTCATGACTGCTGCACAGGGTACTTTATCACAGATAAGGAGATCCAGTCAGATTCCCAGTGTACATCTGCTTCTTCATGAAGACAAATGTTCCAGTCTGTGTGTAGAGCTGAATTATTTTGGAATTTTAGATACTTCGCATTACTGAGGTCACTCATTAGTCTCCCTTTATAGCTTTTGTAAAACATCAAGCTGGATCTTTTGGGTAGTAGGCATATTTCTAAAGTTCGTGGGCTGTATTTGTAACATACCAGAGGAAAGAATTCAGGAGAGTCAAGAGTCACTCAATGGCCTAGGCAAAGAAATAAGTGGGGATGACTCAAAGGTCACATAACTATTGCACAGAAAGCTCTGTGGGTGTATGTGAAAGAAAGCTGTAAATGGTAAAGCCACATGAACCAAGTGTTTTATATTTTAAATATATATATTTATAAGTATATAAATTATAATTATGAAGAGTAATTACATTTGTGACACAACTGACTTATAAATGTTAATCTAGGCATACTTTAATAAGCTTCCTTAAGCTCTGTCTCATAGTTTATATCAGTATTAGTGAATGATTGATTACTAATAGAATCATGTAAGTTAAACTTCAATTAACTAGGACTAGAAAGCTATCAGTTAAGTAGGTATACCCCTAAATATACATGAGAAGATTCAAAGGAAGGAAAGAACCCTACGAATATAAGAAATACAGGCAAATTTTGAGCCATCAAATATCCCTTAATGAACATCAGTTGCAACCCTTTGGATGTAATCAATATGGAAAATCTTTTGTGCCAACACAGATATGCACATGTATATATACACACACACACACAGACCCACACCCCTCTACAAGTTACCAGATAGTGAAGACTTGTTCATCATTTACTGGAGAAGAAATCTGTTAGATTTTATATTTGGAAGGAATCTTTTAAAGTATCTATTCCAAAGTCTTTATTTTACAATTGGAAGCTGAGCCCCAGAAAGGTATCTTCACATCCTTATTAGGTCTAGAAAACCACTGGGTGACAGAAAATGTCATGTCACAGGTAAACAATGCTAATCACAGAATGTTCCTTTAATTAACATTTATTGAGTATTCATAGCATATCTGATTCTAAGTGTTATAGGTTTAGAGAGGTCCTATGGAATGATGTGATGAGAATTGAGCTAGGAGTCCAGATACCTCAATTTCTGTCCTGGCTCTGATACCTCCTGGCAAGATGTCTCTTACAACTTTCCCATCTATAAAATAATGATTATAGTATATAATAGAATATAACATTCTTCAAGTGAGATTATGTGTGATCAAGTTTTATCAACCATAAAACACATATGAGACACCATCATCGTTATCTTCTGAGTTAATCTTTTAAATATTTTTAGACCAATGTTTATTAGGTTCAGTAGAATTTTGGTTTTATCAGACCACTGGGGGAAAAAACTAATGAGCTTAATTCTGCTTAGGCTGGAGAATAAGTGTTTATAACATACCTTAGCCCTTTAGGGAAAGCCTTCAGAAGTTCACATACGAGAGATGCGCCTACTTCGTATGCTGTGGGCAAAGTTATTTTTCACAAACAGTAAGTGGAATGTATACATTATTTCCTCCTGTACCTACAGTTTCTTTCTTCCCAAAAGGTTTTTCAAGTTTTATCTGCAGTAGTGATGTTCTCCAAATAGCCACTTTCCCCTTAGTATTTGACAACTGCCTGACTATCCCAGGTCTTGCCTCTGTCCTATTGAGATAATTTTCCTGGTTCACTCTCCTCACATGCTTCCTCTGTCTATAGCTGGGATTTCCTGATCCCTACCTGTAGGTTTAGCCCCACCCAAGGCTGTGAAATCAACCAATCAATCATGTTCTTAGACAAAAGAACTTGACCAAGGATCTATTCAATCTTACTATTTATATTTGTGCCTGAGTTTTGGCAGCCAGGCTCTGTCTTGTTGGAGTCCTGGCTGCCAGCCTCTGCCCAAGTTCTAGCCTCTGAGAAACTGGATCTGCAGTAATGGAAGCAGGTTTCAACCTGTAAGAATATTCTCCAAAAATTAAAAAGTGCCAAATAATTTTTGAAAAAGATGATTATTACTATAATGAAAACATGTTGAGGAACTAGTGGGAAACCAAACTACTGAGGAATATGGGAGAGAGTCACATGGTGGCTCCTTTTAATTTTTTATTTTCTTGGCTGTGTGATGTGTGGGACTTTAGTTCCCTGACCAGGGATCGAACCCGCACCCCCCGCATTGGAAGTGCGGAGTATTAACCATTGGACTGCCAGAGAAGTCTGGTGGCTCCTTTTTAGATGTGTATTCTCCCAGTAAATATAGGCCCACGCCCTTCCCACATGTACCACTGGAACTTAGCTCTGGACCTCAGTTCCGTGACTGTGTTGCTTCTAAATCTCTTTGATGCAACTGCCTACCTACTTTGATCTCTAAGTTGCAGCTTCTCTCAACTGATTCTCAGTGTTTGACATGCCCCGATTACATCTTGCTAACTTCTCTGTTACCCACTGCTTATCTAAAGTACCACGTATTGGCTATTACTATACTGGAAAGATATACTAATTTGCTATCTCCACTGTCCTTCCTTGCAATGTTATTTGCTTGGTCTTGACTTCAACTCTTCTAATGTCAAAGGACCACCCAACACCAACACTACTGTCTTTGAAAGGCAGTGGTGGTAGAAGTCGAGGTGGTTGGGGGAGTACTTGGCAGAGTTGTATTGAAAGTCCCCCTGCCCCCATTTTTAAAAATGATTTAGACAATTTTCTGAGAGTCTGCACGAGAGAAGACACACAAGGGTACCCAGACTAGCAAAATAATAAACCACCATCTTCGTTCTTTACAGGTTCTGTATCAACATAGTCTGGCTAAATTCAGGAATTCATCCTACTTTCATCTTCCTTCAATATTTATAAATCAGTAAACTAACTTTCTGCTAAAAGTGACACTAACTAATAAATGCTTAGTGTCTTAGTTTGGGTTCTCTGGGAAACACACCCTGAGATGGAGATTTGTGTCCAGGAAGTTTATTGGGGCATGTGCTCCAGAACAACCCCTATGAGGGAGTGAGGGAAGCAATGCGGATAGAACAAAGGCTTCAGCTAATATGATACCACAGGAATCTCTGGAGCTGGGATAGTCCTTTATAGTTGCTCTGAATCGAAACAAAGAGGCCTAGCCTTGGTACACCCACATTGTTGAATCATTGTGTGTGCACTGCCCCCGGGGCGTGGGGGGTGAACTTGACTGAGTCATCTCTTCGCCTGAGGGCAGTTGCTAGAGAGACCTCAGTTGTTAGCAGGCTGTAACCAATCTCCCAAACAACTGACAAAATGTGTGCCTGAGGCTTCCCTGGTGTCGCAGTGGTTGAGAGTCCGCCTGCCGATGCAGGGGACGCGGGTTCGTGCCCCGGTCCGGGAGGATCCCACATGCCGCGGAGCTGCTGCGCCTGTGAGCCATGGCCGCTGAGCCTGCGCGTCCGGAGCCTGTGCTCCGCAACGTGTGCCTGATTTCTGAAGGGTGGATCTGGAGGGTTTCCCACACTGTGTACATACACACACACATTTATATAAATATACACATATACAATATACGTATACACAGTCATACACATACATATATGTATATACACACA
This sequence comes from Orcinus orca, assembly GCF_937001465.1. NCBI lineage: Eukaryota > Metazoa > Chordata > Mammalia > Artiodactyla > Delphinidae > Orcinus > Orcinus orca. The sequence continues at coordinate 95,104,795 of NC_064563.1, forward strand.
TACATATACACATACAGCTCTAATGCTGCTTATCATAGTTCCTTGACCTCACCCAACAACTACCTTGATCTTTTTATTTAAATACAGAATTCCTCAAGAGAGAAGTTAGTCCTGTTTCAACATGAAATCCTTCTGGAAATTCCAAGTTCAAATCAGGTTAGCTTATACTCAGTAACAAAAAGTCACTTTAGAGTCTAAAAATAGCATTCTCCCTACCTCCACATTCTCACCACTGCCCCAGAGCTTCACCAGAAAGCTTTTATTATACATTATTTGAAATGTTTCTAAAGGCATTTCTTTTTCAGAGAGAATAATACCCTCATGTACAAAAATCTATATATCAGCTAATGGCTAAGGATTACACTGACTAAGGTATAATGAGGTCACCATGTCAGGTTAATATTAAGGATATTTCTTTTTAGCCTTTTGGGCCTAAGTGTCAGAGTGGTTATTCCTCTGTGTTAAAAATTCTATATTCTTTTTAATTTATAATAAGAAATTCCATTACAGTAGCACCCTGAACATAATTGCTAACCTTGGACTCAATTGTTTAGTCCATTTTTACTCCCAGCTGACACTGTCAAAAAACTTTTTAAAGATTTTTTGATGATACCAGACTAATACTAATTCCTTTTTTTGTTATTGTAATGGATTAATTGGTTAAATGTCCTATCTTGGTATAAAAATACATTAGCATAATACATCCTATATTATGACAAATTATATCTTACTTCAGTCACTTGAAATGAATGTTTTTGGGGCAAACTATATTGTACAGTAATGTTTGAACTGATTGTAATGTGAGTCAAACTGGTTATTGAGAGCTGGTGCTTTTCTTCACAAACACTGAGTTTTTTTCCCTCTGGTAACTTGTTAGGGTAGGGGTCAGATTCTCCAATAATATTTTCCCAAGATGCCTAAGCCACTATGGACCAAAAGCCTGAGTTCTCTTTTGTGACATCTTGTGACTTCATTCTTATCATTTGTAGTATCATCATTATCAGTGACTAATTATTATCTTTGGCATAATGATGGGCATTAAAGAACATATAAGATAAAGTTAAAGTAAGGAGCTGAAAATGAGCTTGCAAATGAAGTGTGTAAAACAGTACAGTCAATAGATAGATAGACAGTCAATAGATAACATTTATTGAGTACTTAATATGTGGCAGGCAATGTCCCAAGAGCTTTAGTATTTTAACAATAGTATGAGGCAGGGATTATTTCTTAATTTTTCAAACTCGGGGCAGAGACAGGATATGCCCAAAGTCACATGGCTAGTGACCTTGTGATCTTAGTCCAGATAGCCTGGCTCCAGAGTAAATGTTCTTAACCATTACACCACAGTTACTTCTAATTAAGAGAATTATATTAGAAAGATTATATTTGCTCCCCCATTTCTGCATTTTTGAGTATTTTTACTGTGATATTTTTTCTTGAAATATCAAGGAATGCAATGGAAAAAGTGAACATTAGCCCAAAACCTATAATTAAAGTAAAAAGGCAAGATTTTAAAGACGTGTAGTTAGTGATATGTAAGGAGGAGGAATTGGATCACCCCCCAGTCTGTCCTCATAAGAAGTCTAACACTTTGGGATATGGTGAGGGATGATGTCAGAGCGAGAGATATCAGGGTTAGATGCAACTTTCACTTTTTAAAATTTTGGGCCTGTGTCTTGGCTAATGGTTCTACCTGAACCTGAGGTTGGGGAAAATGTGCAATGGCCTCACCTACAGCCATATTTGTTGGAACTATTAAATAATATGAAACTGGTCAATACTGGCTGGTAAAACATTTACATCTATGAACTAACTCAATTATCTTATAAATCTTTTGCATTCTTAATGGTATCATGAAGCTCAGAGTCATTGTCCAGCCCAAAGTAACAAATTTATTCTTTGTTTTTTATTTTATTTGAGTATAGTTGATTTACAATGTTGTGTTTGTTTCAGGTGAACAGCAAAGTGGTATTGAGTAGAGTTCCCTGTGCTATACAGTATGTCCTTGTTGGTTATCTATTTTATGTATAGTAGTGTGTGTATATTAATCCCAAACTCCTAATTTATCCCTCGCCCCCACATATGTTTCCCCTTTGTTAACTATAAGTTTGTTTTCGAAATCTGTGAATCTGTTTCTGTTTTGTAAATAAGTTCATTTGTATCATTTTTAAAAATTAGATTCCACATATGACTGATATCATATGATATTTATCTTTCTCTGTCTGGCTTACTTCACTTGGTGTGATAATCTCTAGGTCCATCCATGTTGCTGCAAATGGCATTATTTCATTCTTTGCTATGGCTGAGTAATATTCCATTGTGTATATGTACTGCATCTTCTTTATCTATTCACAAATTTATTCTTGGAGTAGAAGGGGGATTTAGGCCCTGGAAAAAATTGACCTCAGTAAGAATGTAATACTTATCATCCCTGTCTATTTTTCTTTTTCTTTTTCTTTTTTTTTTTTTTGCGGTATGCAGGCCTCTCACTGTTGTGGCCTCTCCTGTTGCAGAGCACAGGCTCCGGACGCACAGGCTCAGCGGCCATGGCCCACGGGCCCAGCCGCTCCACGGCATGTGGGATCTTCCCAGACTGGGGCACGAACCCGTGTCCCCTGCATCGGCAGGCGGACTCTCAACCACTGCACCACCAGGGAATCCCCCTGTCTATTTTTCTTGATTGCTCCTTCAGAAGGAAGAGAAGAGCCTGTTTTACACCTCTGTCTACTGGCCATTGTAGTCTTATCTTTTTAGATAAATAGTGTTCTTGTCCACTATGTCTAAAAGTCATCTTTTTAACACTGTCCAGCTGTCTTAGTCCATTTGGGCTATAACAAAGTAGCACAGAGTGGGTGGCTTATAAACAGCAGAAACTTACTGCTCACAGTTCTGGAGGCTGGACATTCTAGATCAGGGTACCAGCATGGTTGGGTGAAGACCCTCTTCCAGGTGGCAGATTTTCCTTGTATCCTCTCATGGTAGAAAGGGCTAGGGAGCTCTGTGGGATCTCTTTCATAAAAGCACTCATCCCATTTATAAAGGTTCCACTGCATGACCTAAGCTCCTTCCCAAAGCCCCACCTTCTAAAACCACTATATTGGGTGTTAGGATTTCAACATATGAATTTGGGGGGGGCACAAACATTCAGACCATGCTTTTTTTTTGGTGTGTGTGTGTGTGTGTGTGTCTAATATTTTATATACTAGTAAATAATGTTTTTCTCACTGATAGAATATTTTCCTTCTCCTTTGACACCCCCTCCCACCCCCTATTCAAGCAGCTAGTTTCTTTGAACTCATTGCCTCATTGGAAGAATGTCACAAGGTGGGAAAGAGAAACCCAATGTGTCTTTCTGTTTTTTGGTCTAAAAAACCCTATGGTACCTTAGGGAAGCATCACAAGTGAAAGCAAGACTTCCTTCCCATGACTCCCCAAAGGAAAAACATCCCCCACCCCAAACCTGTATTGAATATGGAGAGAGATGGAGGAAATGAGCAGAGAAGTGGTGGGGATGAAAAGAAGATGTCTGGACCCGAAACAGCTCTTGCAGCCAGGAGTGAGGGCTGTCTCAGAGCAGGACCCCAGTGAGAGGTATTTCCAAGAGTCCAAGGGCTCACTGAGTGTGGAGTCTGTGTCCTTGTCATCCAGGGACTCTCCTAGTTGCCTTTCCCATTGGAAACTAATGGGGATTTTCTTGGTCCAGGCCTGGATTTTGCCTGGTGATGTCTAGCAGGAGTGTTATTGCCCATCCTCTTGCAAGCCTTGGTTCAAAGCCAACCTCTGTTCAACTATGCGGTGTAAATAATTCTCTCTTTCCCCCAGTTTTCATCCACAGAAGAAGAGTGGGTCTGTGAAGACTTAAATCAGGTTGGGGAATGGAAATCCTGACTGGCACTAGCTCAAGGTCCCCAACATCCCATAAGCAGGGACAATGTAAAGCCCCTACTCTTATTCACTTTTTTAATTGAGGTAGGTATCTTACTTGATAATTCTATGACATTTGATTATCCTTTTCCCCCTCTATCCCCTTACTTCTTTGGATGTTTCTTGTCAATCTTTGTCTCCTCCCATTTCTCTGCACATTTTTATTTATTTATTTTTGCGGTATGAGGGCCTCTCACTGTTGTGGCCCCTCTCCTGTTGCGGAGCACAGGCTCCGGACGCGCAGGCTCAGCGGCCATGGCTCACGGGCCCAGCCACTCCGCGGCATGTGGGATCCTCCCGGACTGGGCCACGAACCCGTGTCCCCTGCATCGGCAGGTGGACTCCCAACCACTGCGCCACCAGAGAAGCCCCCTCTGCACATTTTTAAAGTGTTGGTGATTTTAGGTCCCCTTTCATTCCTTTTCTCTTTTGATTTTACACAACTTTTTTTAATGCTTAAAAAAATGCATGGCTCTTTTGTTAATTTATTTTATTTATTTATTGGCTATGCCGCGCGGCCTGCAGGATCTTAGTTCCCTGACCAGGGATCGAACCCGTGCCCCCTGCAGGGAAAGCGCAGAGTCTTAACCACTGGACCACCAGGGAAGTCCCTACACAAGTTTTACAGGCTGAGCTCATCCACTATCAAGACATTAACTACCATTAACATTGCAAAGATTCTCAAATGTGTTCCACCAGCTTAGACCCCTTTCCAAGCTTCAGATTTACATATCACGGTGCCCAATGAACATCTCCTATTTGATGTACCACAGACATTTCAAACTCAGAATATCTACAATTGAACTCATTACAGTTCCCCACTCCCAACTTTCTTCTCCTATATCTTAAAGAGTATCACCACCATTCTCCTCTCTTACAGGTAAGAAATCTGGCAATTATCCTCGTGGTCTTCTCCCCCATCCTCACATCCAAATGACCTTCTAATTCAGATCCTTCTGAATTTATAGAATTCTGACCCTCATTTTCTTATATGGATCACTGCCATAAACTCTGTAGAGGACTCCCTGCTTCTCTTCTCCTAGATTCTCAAAAATGCAAATCTATTTATGCTAACTCTCCATGGAGCCTTTGGGATAAAATCTGAAATCTAACAAGGCCTACAAGGACCACTCTGAGGTCAGAGGTTAGAGTGGTCTTGCTGAGACAAGGAGGATAGATTTGTTTAGCAATGAGCTGGCCTAGGAGCTCAGGATTTCAATCTCTGTTTGGACCTCAGTGTAGTAAATGAGAGCAGATTGCTGGCCTCCTTTACTCATAAGTTCAATTCTTCAGCTTCCTTGGTCATCTTTGGAAATATTAGAAACAGCATTAAATGCTACAATAATTTTATGTAAAAGAGACTATTTTCAAAGCATTAATATGCTTTAATCTTTTGTAATTTGGTGTACTTGGAAATATTGATTTGTTTCAAAGGGTGCTTATTGAGTGGGATTACATGCATTACATCAGAAGTGCAAAGAAAAAGGGTTACTATTGGCTTCTAAAATTCAAAATAAGACTTTAAGCAAGACAATATATTAGAAGATCAGGCCTTGTAGAAAAGGATTATAAAAACACCTCAGGATATAAAAAACTGAGCCTAGAGAACTCAGAATTTAGTGTTTCTTCCATAGTGTGAAAAAGATTTCCCTTTGCCTATGACCTATACCATGAAATTTGCTCCCTCAGAGCAAATCTGCTCCTTTTTCTCCAAGACACAATCTAGATTAGAGTTCTCAGCCTCCCTGGCATTTAGACATAGCTGTGTTACTGAGTTCTGGTCAATGGAATGTGAATGGAAGTGATTTGTGTTATTGCCACAACCTTATGTATTTCCTAGCAATCTTATAAGTAGGATGCCTTAAGGGCCAAGAGGAAATCAGAACTACATGATGGAAGAAACTTTGTCCCTGTTTGACCACATAGAAAGTCATCTGACCAGGAACACATGCACTGAACTGTGACAATATAAGTGAGATACAAACTTTTCTTTACGTTAAGTCATAAATATTACAAGACATATTTGTTATAGTAGCCAATCCTCTCCTAACTACTACAAAGATACGATTCAGAGGACATGAAAAGCTCTTACTGGGTCTAAGAGATTGTGAAAAGGAGGGAGGGAGGGAGGACAAAGAAGTAGATAGAGAGTGAGACCTGCAGACTGTGAGTTCCCATCATCTCTCTCCAGGTTTTGGCTTAGACATAGAGGTGTGGTATGTTAGAGAAGTTGAGGAGACACCAACTACCTAAGGGCTTTTGCTCTTCCTAACAAGTGGAACTCAGGAAAGAGATGCCTTACAGACTGTCCCACAGCAAGCTGGGAGTAACTGCATCAAAATGCACTTAAAAGCTCAACAAAGTTGGGTGGGCTGACAAAATTCCAGAATTTAATGTTCCTAAGTCACTCTCGATTCCTAAAGTGTGACTGGGATCCAGATATTTCCCCATCCCCTTGAAGAGGAACCCAGAATTCCTTTGGCTGGAGACCAGGCCAGTGTGTCGGACGGGTGTCACATGGAAGAGGGGGTGAAGTGGCTTGAGAAAAGGGCTACAGAGAGAGCTAGACCTGCGTGTGTGTGTGTGTGTGTGTGTGTGTGTGTGTGTGTGTGGTCTGTAGCACTAGAGAGAGCAGAGATGGAACTGAATCAGCCAAGGAGGGATATTGAACCCTTCCTACCATACAGACCAGCACATAGGTTACATCAATGTCCCAATGTCATCCTTAAATGTCAGGAGGGTACACGGTCAAGTGGTGGATAAGGGATCCTGCTGTGGAGACAGAAGCAAGGGTCAGAAGACCTTTCTGCCCCTGCTATCTGGAGATTACCTGAGCCACACACCTCCCCATATTCTGTATTCTAGATACCACTTTAGGGATGAGAAGGGGGAAGGGCAGACATCTGAAAGACATAAGAATGAGTTATCCAAAGGAGATTTTTTTTTTTTTTTTTTGGCGGTACGTGGGCCTCTCACTGTGGCCTCTCCCGTTGCAGAGCACAGGCTCCGATGCGCAGGCTCAGTGGCCATGGCTCACGGGCCCAGCCACTCCACGACATGTGGGATCTTCCCAGACCGGGGCACGAACCCGTGTCCCCTGCATCAACAGGCAGACTCTCAACCACTGCGCCACCAGGGAAGCCCCATGACTCTTTTTTGAATTATGGTTTTCTCAAGGTATATGCCCAGTAGTGGGATTGCTGGGTTGTATGGTAGTTCTATTTTTAGTTTTTTAAGGAACCTCCATACTGTTCTCCATAGTGGCCGTATCAATTAACGTTCCCACCAACAGTGCAAGAGGGTTCCCTTTTCTCCACACCCTCTCCAGCATTTATTGTTTATAGATCTTTTGATGATGGCCATTCTGACCGGTGTGAGATGATATCTCATTGTAGTTTTGATTTGCATTTCTCTAATGATTAATGATGTTAAGCATTCTTTCATGTGTTTGTTGGTAATCTGTATATCTTCTTTGTAGAAATGTCTATTTAGGTCTTCTGCCCATTTTTGGATTGGGTTGTTTGTTTTTTTGATATTGAGCTGCATGAGCTGCTTATAAATTTTGGAGATTAATCCTTTGTTGCTTCATTTGCAAATATTTTCTCCCATTTTGAGGGTTGTCTTTTCATCTTGTTTATGGTTTCCTTTGCTGTGCCAAAGCTTTTAAGTTTCATTAGGTCCCATTTTGTTTACTTTTGTTTTTATTTCCATTTCTCTAGAAGGTGGGTCAAAAATGATCTATTTTTTTTTTTACATCTTTATTGGAGTATAATTGCATTACAATGGTGTGTCAGTTTCTGCTTTATAACAAAGTGAATCAGTTATACATATACATATGTTCCCATATCTCTTCCCTCTTGCGTCTTCCTCCCTCCCAACCTCCAAAGATTTTAACAAACCAGTTGGATAGGGAAATGTAATTCTGGTAGATTGAATGTTTAAAGTGAATGGAGATAGTGTAAAACAGAAATTAAAATATTATAAATCAATAATTTTAAACTTCTGCCACTACTTAGAAGGACGTTGGTTCAAAAGGAAGATTAGACATGTTTCAGAGACTAAAGGAACCAAGTGTTATTTGTATATGTGAGTGTCCCTCAGGTATGATAGTGTCATCTGCCCTCTTTTTGTTGTTGTTGTTTGCTTGTTTTGTTTTTTAATAAAATCATCTCTTACCCCAAAGCAAAGGTCTTCTTTCTATTTACTTGTCCTCTTGTTCCACTCTCACTTCTCATCCAAAATTATCTTTTTTGCTTGGCCTTGACCACACCCCATATCTCCTGGTCTGAAGGAGAAAGAAGAAGTTTTTCTGTAATGTGCAGGGGCCCACACTGGACTTTGTTCAAGGCCCTAATTTGCCTGAGGTATGTTTTTTTTTCCTTACCTTTTGCCATTTCTGAAGACAGGAAGACTCTTACAGTCAAAATGTCTTATAAGTTTGCCAGGCAGAGGAGAGAGTTATAGTGTTTCATCAGTAGTCATTTCTTGAGCATCTGTGAACCAAGCGATGCATTGTGGTATTTCTTCATTTTATTATCTCTCCCAGTTGAGCTTTTTTGCACTGATAACAAGTGGTTGAATTTAACCTAAATTTGGATCCCTAATTCTTTGCTTAGAATGTCTGCAAAAGGATATCTTTATGATGCAGCACTGAAATGAAAATAAATTCTGTACATAGAAGATTGCCTGTCATGTACTCCAGGAGATGGAATTAAAGGGTGTCGAACTTGCCAGATCTCTTGCAACGGATCACAGGCTTTCCAAAACAGGGAGAAGTTCGTGTGGCTAATTTCTTTTTCACATAGGACTATTAGTCAGTATTGGAATACCGATCTGTGAAAAGTTTTTGGCTAACTTTTAAGAGAAGCTATTTGACCTACAGTAATATGTAATAAGGTAATAAGAGAAAACACAAAATGCTGAGTTCAACCAAATAGGAAATGCAGAGGAGAAAGTCCTAATATGATTTGATATGGCTTGAAATTTACTGACAATCTTAAAAAATGTCAAGATCACAGGCGCGGTGAAAAGCTAACTTTAACCAAACTCCAAATCACTGAAGGTGATTTAGAAGGAACTCCAGATCCTCTAGACTGTCCTAGGCAAATATTGTCAAGAAGGTTTAGGTCGAATTCTGGTTTAGGTATTGAAAAGAGAGAGTTTAGATCGATAAGTGAATGGTATTTTTAGTTAGTTTTAAAATAAATGAGTACATTTAGTGTGACGTTTACATTTTTAACTTGAAACCTCTTATAGACAGTGTGTCATAATCGGTGGCCTCTTAGACTCAAGAAAATGGGGAAGTTATATTGCTCCCTCTCTTTCATGATCTTGTTTCTGCTGTCCAGCTGATCTCTGAACACTTCCTACCTCTCATACAATCCAGCTGCCCTGAACAATTTCTAGCTCTGTAAATATACCATGCTTTCATTATACCTGTGGCACATGCTCTGCTTCCAACCTTGAATGTAATTTTCCTGGCACATACTCATACTTTAAGACTCGGCTCCGGCATCCCTTCTCTAAAACATTTTCCCTGACTACGTACCGCCTCCTTATTGCACACTGTGCTTGTCTCTGGCACTGCACTTACAGCACAAATCTTATATTTTTACTCGTATCAATTCAACAACACACAAACAAAAACAAACATATTTTTCATGCAGCATGGCCCCTAAACGGAAGCCAAATTCTTCATCTGGTGCTTAACTGAAGAATCTGATCTTTTTTCTTACTGAGGGTGTGTGATCACACAGTGTGAGGGGTTTACTGAGTTATTGCAGTTTGTTGTATAGAGTTGCTGGGCTCAATTTGCAAAAAGCAGAACTCACTTTACATATTTTAAGTAGGATAAACTGGAATTAAAAGAACCAGGCTCATACATATTCATCAGAGTGCTAGAGACTATGGTTGAATCTTTCAGAAAAAATTCCAGAATAATATTGCTACCTGGACTGCCAGGAGTGCTGCTGCCTCTCTCAGAGCAGGTATGTGGAATTAGGAGGGCACTACTGACTTGTTGAGTTCAAGAACACAGTGCTATAGCTGCTGTTCGGAGGTCAGGAAGCCACCACTATCCTCACTGCACCTACCTTTGGAACCCCAAACCCCTTTGGAACATGGCTGGGGAAATCCCAAATACTCCAGGACTGTGCCTGTGAGCAGCCAGCAGTAGGAAGATGGGCTGGTCTTCACTTTCAGATTCAATCTCAGGCAAAGGATTGAAGGACTGAGCCAGTCTGCACCAGGAAACCTGGTAGCAAGGGATCCTGGACCAAGTAGTTTTATCTCTCCAACTGGTGCAGGTCAGGAGGGTGTCCTAGGAAGCTGAATTGAATGTGAATGCTAATTCCCTACATCCACTCTAACTAGGTATGCTGTGCGTCTTGAGCAAGGTTGAGACCTTTCTTGGGTAACTTTGTTTATGCATTAAAACCAACACCTCACATAACTGCAAATCCATGATCTGTTCTAAGACAATGGCCTCTTTGTCTTAGAAGTAGACTTTCAGCTCTGAACAGAGCCTGTGCTCTACTCATCTTTGGAACACAATGTCTAGTACTGTGACTTGTCAGATGAGTGAAGGACTGTATGAATCGATAAACCGGTGAACGATAAAAACAAAAACAAAAACAAAAACCAAACCCTTTGTCTCTTTGTCCTTTTTTGATTCAGCTAATCCCTTTGACTTTTTCTAATCCAGTGGTTCTCAATCAGGGGCAGTTTTGCCTCCCCAGGGGACATTGGAGATGTCTAGAGACATTTTTGAGTATAACTACTTTCAGGGGGGAGTGCTATTGGCATCCATTGGGTAGAGACCAGGCTTGCTACTAAATATCCTACATTGCGTAGGACAGACCCCTGAAACAAAGGATTATTCAGCACAAAATGTCAGTAGTGCCAAGGTTGAGAAACCTGCTCTAATTACTTTTTCTCACTCTGTCTGCCGCAATATTCTTATGTCAATAGATCAGAGCCCTTGAGAATTTGGACTTTCTCAGAATTCAAATCCTCATCTGTCTTTTTCCTCTTCGACAGGGGTTTCCCCCGTCATCTCTCATTCCATGTTAATCATTCTGTCCCCACATGTATTACTAATGGACCTCAGGGACACAGACTGGCCTTTAAGCTCTTATATTAGAATTTTTCTAGAGGGAATTTTTGGAGTGTCACTCTTCAACTTTGTTTCTTAATCTCATAGCTCTAGATTTGGAATTAAAATTTCATTCAACTTAGAAAATATCTTGAAAAAGTGGGAGCTTTTATTCTAACGTATTTTGAACCTTGATAGTTAATATAACAATTTTACTGGATTAGTTGACTTTTGACTTTTTTTCTTTCCTCTTTTTATAATTATCTGTCCAGTAGTCTTCACTAACAATGAAATTTTGCTCCTAAAATGAACTTCCTAGAAAAATTCAGTACTTCTTTTAGTTTATAGAAATTATCCCTTTTCACAATTAAATACTTCTGTAAGTGTAAGTACACCACAATTAGATAATTAAATGTAATTAAATACTTATAATTAGAACATAAGTATTTCATCATAATTAAAGCCATACATGTCTATGATCAGAACAGGAAGTTAATATAGGTCTTAAAGTCAGAACTACATGAAACTCAGCTTATGCATCCAACTCTTATTGATCACCTACTATTCCCCACTGCTTGCCACTGAGAATACATCAGTGAGCGTATTATATCCAGTACTACCCTCATGGAGCTTACGTTATTTAGTTAGGGTCTCTCTACTAGATAATCACACAAGTAGGATTTAATTACTATGGTGACAATCCTATAATTAAAAATCACAAGGTGGTATGAAAGTAAATAGGGAATCTGACACTATTTCTAACTTAATCAGGAGAGTTTTCCTTAAGAAAATAGTGATTAAGCTCATACCTGAAAGATGAGTAATAGTTAGCTATGCACAGTCTGGAAGAAACAGCATTCCTGGAAGAGGCATATGTAATACCTTGAGGCAAAAAAGAGTTTGTTTGTTCAGGAAACACAAAGAAGGATTTTGGATTTAATACTTAGAACTCATGAAATAGTTTTAGTAGAGGAATGATTTAATCCGATTTACATTTTAAATGGTTGCTCTCACTGCTATGTGAAAAATGGGCTTGGGGCAAGGAAAAGTGGGTTAGAGGACACTAGCGAGAGGGTCATTTAAGTAGCCCAGGTGAGAGATGATGGTGACTTAAATTGGAAAGCAGATGGACTTAGGAGGCAGCATCAACTGAATCTGTGATTGATTTTTTGGAGGCGGAGGGGTATGTGCAGAAGTTGGGGGAGAATCGTTGAAGGAGGGGGAAGTGTTAAGAATGGCTCATAGACTTCTTTACTGAAGAGTCTGGGAGGATGTTAGTACCATTTACCATGATAGGTAACGCTAGAAGAGAAGCAGTTTGGGGATAAGATAGTTAGAGATGATAAGTTTACTTGGGGGCATGTTGTATTTGAGATTCTTATAACAGGTTCAAGTGTCTCAACTGGAGATAATATAAACATTTGGAGCAATGAGTCTGTAACTCAGAAGAGCAATCTGGGCTGGAGATATGATTTTAAAACCATTGCCTGGGGCTTCCCTGGTGGCGCAGTGGTTGAGAGTCCGCCTGCTGATGCAGGGGACACGGGTTCGTTCCCAGTCTGGGAGGATCCCACATGCCGCGGAGCGGCTGGGCCCGTGAGCCATGGCCGCTGGAGCCTGCGCGTCTGGAGCCTGCGCTCCGCAATGGGAGAGGCCACAACAGTGAGAGGCCCGAGTACCGCAAAAACAAACAAACAAACAAACAAACAAAACCATTGCCTGTAGATGGTGTTTGAAGATACTGGAATAGATGAGATCACTTTGGGAGAGAATTGAAGAGGGCCCAAGACTGAGCCCTAAGGAAGTTCTACACAAAAAGGTGGGTAGAGGAGGAGACGTCAGCAAAGCAGGCTGATAATAAATCAGAAGAAAAACAAAGGAAGTGTGGGGACATGGAAGGATGCAAGGCAAGGAAAGAGACTGTTGTAGAGGGAGAAGTGGAAACCTGTGTACTACAGAGGAAGCTGGGAGTTTAAATAGGATAGATGTGAACAGTTTCATTGACTTGGCAACATGTAGGTCATGGGTGGCTTAGGGCTAGAATTTAGGTGGTAAGAACAGAAGCCAGGTATATGGCCATACCCCTTTGAACACGCCCGATCTTGTCTGATCTCGAAAGCTGAGCAGGGTTGGGCCTGGTTAGTTCTTGGTTGGGAAGAACAGACGCCAGACTAGAAAGGACTGAGAAGTCAATAGTAAGAAAAACTAGGAGTTGAAGCTATAGCTATATATTTTGTAACTAGGAGAATAGATAAGATTTTAGTTGGAAATTTGTAGTCTGGTAAAATTTTGTTTTTTAAAATAGGAGAAATAGTATGTTTAAATGATAATGAAGAAATTCTGGTGAAGAAAGAGTTTGAAGTTATGTAAGAGACAATGGATATAATCCAGAGGGAGAAGTTCCTGAGAAAGTGGGAGGAGATGGGATTCTTCGCACAGATCAAGAGATTTTCCTATGATAGAAAATACTTTCTATTTAGTAACAGGAGGAGAGAGATAATGAATGTGAAGTTTAAAATATTTAAATATGACTCTCCTTTAGAATGAAATATGACTTAAATCCTCTTGTGATCTGAGGGTATTTGCATATATACCTCCAGAGCTTGAAATTAGTAACAATATTATTGGGAGATTAAGATGTAGGAGTGCATTTGTGGATGCCTTCCTACCTGGGGAGTACTTAAGAGGTAAGGTGCCATAATCTTATTTAAAGTGAGTTGAGGGGCTTCCCTGGTGGTGCAGTGGCTAAGAATCTGCCTACCAACGCAGGAGACACAGGTTCAAGCCCTGGTCCAGGAACATGCCGCATGTCACGGAGCAACTAAGCCCGTGTGCCAAAACTACTGAGCCTGTGCTCTAGAGCCCGAGAGCCACAACTACTGAGCCTGTGTGCCACAACTACTGAAGCCCGTGCACCTAGAGCTTGTGCTCCACAACAAGAGAAGCCACCGAAATGAGAAGCCCACGCACCACAACGAAGAGTAGCCCCCAGTTGCTGCAATTAGAGAAAGCCTGCATGCAGCAACGAAGACCCAACACAGCCAAATAAATAAATAAGTAAATAAAGTGAGTTGATATCTGTGTCACTCCACTGGCATGGAGATTGGGTACATACACGCACCACAGGTCTCACTTCTCATACTCAGTCCCACAAGATGATGTGATAAGTAGCCCCAGGCAAACAACCAAAATAAAAGTTGATGGAAACCCAACAACCATGAGAATCCTGATGTGCTTGTAGACTTCATCAGGATTGAATAACACTTTGGGACTAGTTTTTCACTCTTGTTCTGGACAGCACAAGAATAGAAAGATTTGCTAAACTCTTAAGATGCTGAGGCACCCTTGGCTGTGATAATGTGTCAGTAAGACTTGCACTGGACTGCAAATGACAAAAAAATCCAACTACATTGACTTAAACAATATGGATTTATTTTCATATAATAAATAATATGAAATTATTTTCATATAACATATGAAAATATATTCATATATTTTATATATAATATATTCGTATATTAATGAATATATTATATATTCATATATATAATATATGGTTCATATAATAATACTGGTTCATATAATAATCAGTCCTTCAATACAGATTGCTGGTGTTGTTTCAGTGGCTCAGCAATGTCAGGGCTGGTATCTTTGTAGTCTCTTGATCTTTCCTCAAGTTCACAATATAAGTGCTGACGTTCCAGCCATTATTTCTGCTTTCAAAACAGGAAGAAGTAGAAACCTGGAAGTGCTTACCAGTTGCATGTGTCCCTCTTTATCAAGGAAGAAAAAATTCCTCAGATTTCCCTCCAGCAGATCTTTGCTACCATCTGGGGCCAGAGGATAAAAGAAGCTATAAAAGCGTATACTTGACTATGTAGCCTCTTTGGTGGAGGCATGTGGTAGAAAAGGGTGGGAAATGGCTCTTGGGTAGCCCAATCAACAGTGTCTATCACTTAACGATGGGGGCCAAGGAAGCACCCCAGGGGGAGATAGAAGTGGCAAGTCATGTCCAGGGCCAAAGCAAAGGAAGTGAGTCACCACATAGCAATGGCTCTGAAGAGACTGAAAACAGATTGGCATCTGAGAAGAGGAAACTTTAGGAAGACTCTGGGTCTCTAACCCATTCCCTGGGAGCTTCAGGATAGTATCGTATCTGTTTTACTCACCAACATATTACCAAGTACTTAGCATGGTGTCTGGTATATATTGATAGTAGGTGCTCAGTGATTGGTAAATTAACTAATGCATGAATGAATCATCCATGACCATGGTGAGATAAACCCAAGATAACAGTAGGAGGACCTGGTGCTGCCTCACTCAATTTGGGACTTATTTCAATGGAGTTGGGGCTGATTTGGCAGATTAAAATTCTTAATTTTCACAGACTGGGAGGAGGACATATCCTCTTCATTTTCCTTTCCAATGTATGTCCTGGAAAGGGGCCTGTTTAAAAAAAATCACACAGAATTGAGGAGTTTGGGACTGAGATAAGTTTCAGGGCTTCTTACCCACTGTAGGGACTGTAGGAGAATGCACTGGGGAAGAGGGCCCCTGTGTAGCTGAGCCCCATCATGTCCATGCATGCCTTTCTTGTCCTTAAAGGCTATTCTGCACATTCAATTAACAAGAGACCAGAAGAGTTGGCTGGGGAAATTTCACTACTGATTAAAAATTCCATTTGTCTGTGAGCTGAGCTTGTTTTAATAATGTGACAGAAATGAATCTGAGGCTGCTAGTTTGTTGGCCCATTTAAATGAGTCATGGTGAATTGAATCTTTCCAATTTTTTCAGTCTTCTTTAGGCTGCTCAGTCATATACAATAGTATTCCCAAAGTTATAAGTACATTGTAATTGATTTTACAATTGTGAAAGTTCAAAACTTGTGAATTTTTTTAAAAACAGAGAAAACGGGGGAGCTATGCAAGCTATCTCATCTCAGATTCAAGTAATTTCCAAAAATCTGAAATTTATGTATAATTATTGTGTCCGTGTTCTTCTTGACTTTCTTTTCATTGTTGTAGATGACAGTTATGATCAGAGTTCTGCAAAACATGCTTATTCTGAAAGCCATTTTCAGTGAACTGAAAAAAAAACCCAACCAAAATACCTCCTACCCCTCCTTAGAAATTAAAAATAAATTAATTTGTTGGAAGCTATAAAGGGACCACAATAATAGAGCAAATAAAGAGAAGAAAATTAGATTAAGACCCTTCTTTATATATTTTCTCAGCATAGAGAGTTCTTTTCTCAACTGAGAGACTATAAGAAAATAATAAGTAAAAACAACTACAATTAATGTTATTTCCCTAGTTAAATTATAACTTACTCCACTCACCTGTGTTTGAAATTCAGAATAAGGGACATTCAATTGTCTTCATTATATATAATAAAATCTATAGTAAACTTTTATTCTATATCATGATTAATTTTTTTGGGGGGAACATGAAAGTTGGAATGAAAAAGAAAGGCATATGAGGAGAGCAGCAAAGGAAGACTGACCAAAAATGGAGGAAGTAGTGTTTTTGGGAAACTGTCTTAGGAGGTCACCCTAAAACTATAATTAGAGTGGAGATACAGTCCAGATTCAGTTATGTAAATTGAAGCAGCCATCCAAAGGGGATAATCAGAGGGTGAAGTGTAGTTGCTGGCATGAACTGGATACAGAAATCAGGACCTGGAGAAGAAAGTCTGTGGAATAGGTATACATGGCCACATGCCCAGATAACTGGTTAGATATTATTTCTGGGTGTGTTTGTGATAGTGTTTCTGGAAGAGATTAACATTTGAGTGGGTGACCTGAGTAAAGCAGATGGTCTCCTCCAACGTGCACAAGCATCATGTAATCTGAGGGCCTCAATAGCACAAAAAGGTGGAAGAAGGTTGAATTCACTCTCTTCCTCACTGATGAGCTGGGACATCGATCGTCACCTGCCCTTGGTGCTCCTGCTTGTCAAGGCTTCAGACTTGGACTGGCATCTACACCATTGATTTTCTGGCTCTCAGGCTTTTGAACTACACCATGGGCTCTCCTGGACCTCTGCCTGCAGGTGGCAGATCATGAGGCTTCTCAGTCTCCATTATCACATGAGCCAACACTTTATAATAAATCCCTTTATATATTTTTGTGTATTTTAAATTTTATGTAGGTATGTATGTTTTCATTCATTCATTCACTCATTCATTCATTCGTTCTGTTTCTGGAGAATCCTGACTAATATACCAGGGATGCCTGGAAGTAGAATCAGGAAGACTAGGAAAAGGTCAACACTAAGGTTCATGGGCTGAAACTGAGCAGGGGAAAAGAGGAAAGACAAGTAAGTGCACATGACCTTGGCTGGCAAGTGAATGTATGTCTGAGAAAAACTGAGATAGAGAGAGGAAAGAGGGAGGGACACAGAGACATGGAGAGAGAGAGAGGTAAAGGGGAGGGAAAAGCCCATGGGTGGAAATAGTAACACATTATCAAAAACACAGGAAAAGAGGGAAAGAGAAATACTCTATGTTTTAAAGACGATGAGAAGGAAGACAGGCTAAGAGTGTGGTTCACTAGGTTTTATGTCGTGTATTAATACATATTTCCTGCCAAACTCTGTTGTTCCCTTGAATGACAGGCTGTCCTTATCAGGACAGGTTATCACTGTCCTTTAAAACTCATATAAGCTACTTAAACACTGTTCACAGCTCTTCAACTTTTTAAAAATACTTTAACATTTAGAAGTACGATCTGAGGCTTCTACCAGAAGTCTGTGTGTATTTATTATTATTACTTTTAAACAAACTATAATAACCAGAAAAATATCACTGACAAAAGGCAAAGAAATTAATCAAAAGTTTTATCTACACATATATATTTGATATAGATATATATGTATACATATATATTTGATACCAAATATATGCATGTGTGTATACACAAACACATTGCCATATAATATTTGTGCCTGATCCCTGATGAAATGCTCAGATAATAGAAGACCCACATGGCAAATTCTAGTGCGAGAAAGGTCCAAGTTTCAAAGATAATGGAAAAAGGAATGAATGAGCTGGGGAAAGAGGTTGGGTGGCAGTAATGGTAGATTTCTTATCCTTGATCAATGCACCGCCCTACTTAGAGAACATTAGGAAGCTCACAGAGATGGTGAAAGACATAGTTAAATGTGTCTTTGACCACTAACCCAATGCATTTCCCCCTGCATCTTTGTGTGTGTGTGTGTGTGTGTGTGTGTGTGTTTGTGTGTGTTTTTGGCGGTACGCGGGCCTCTCACTGTTGTGGCCTCTCCCGTTGCGGCCTCTCCCGTTGCGGAGCACAGGCTCCGGACGCACAGGCTCAGCGGCCATGGCTCACGGGCCCAGCCGCTCCGCGGCATGTGGGATCTTCCCAGACCGGGGCACGAGCCCGTGTCCCCTGCATCGGCAGGCGGACTCTCAACCACTGCGCCACCAGGGAAGCCCCCCCCCCCTACATCTTGCTATTCTTCTTCTTTTTTTTTTAATATTTATTTATTTGGTTTTGCTGGGTCTTAGTTGCGGCACGCGGGATCTTTAGTTGTGGCGTGCGAGATCTAGTTCCCTGACCAGGGATTGAACCTGGGCCCCCTGCACTGGGAGCATGGAGTCTTAACTGCTGGATCACCAGGGAAGTGCCTCTGGTATTCTTTTATCTGTCAGAATGCAAGAATTCACTGTGGCCTAAAGGGCACCAGACCCACCATCTGAAATCTGGTCCAGACTCTTCTAATCTGGGTAACTTTAGGCAAGTCACTTCTACCTCTGGATCTCAGGTTCCTCTTGAGTGAGTTGGACTAACATTTTGGTCCTCAGTCTTTTTCTGCCTCAACATACTGGATAGTTGCTGCCCAGCAAATTCAATAGTAATAGTAGTAGAGTATGTATTCGGGTTCTGCAGAGAATCAGAATGAGTAGGATAGATACATAAGAAGAGATTTATTGTGAGGGATTGGCTAATGCAATTATGGTGGCTGAGAAGTCCCATGATCTGCCACCTTCAAGCTGGAGGCCCAGGAAAGCTGATGGTATAGCTCCAGTCCAAACCTGAAGGCTTGAGAACCCAGGGGAACCAGTGGTGTAAGTCCCAGTCTGAGTCCTAAGGCCCAAGAACTGGAGGGCTGAGGGTGTAAGTCCTGGTCCAAGGCCAAAGGTGCAAAAGCCAGGAGTGCTGATGTCTAAGATCAGGAAAAGATGAATGGTCTAGCTCCAGCAGAGAGGAAATGCACCGTTCCTCCACCGTTTTGTTTTATTCAGGCTGTCAACAGATTGGTTGATGCCCACTGCATTGGGGAGGGAAATCATTTTTACCTAGACTACAGATTCAAATGCTAATCTCTTCTGGAAATATCTTCACAGACACATGCAGAAATGTTTTACGAGCTATCTGGACATCCCTTAACCTAGTCAAGTTGACACACACAATTAACCATCACAAGTTATATTTATTGAGTATTTACTATGTGTCAGATGCCGAGTGAAGCACTTTTCCTCATTTCATTCTCAGCACATGATTTTGCATTATTATTATCCCCAATTTAGAGACAAGGAAATTGGCTTAGAAAATTTTAAAAACTCAGCAAGGTTACACAACTAGTGAATAACATATCCCTTCTTAATTCAGGCCTATCTGATATGTAGGTGTTTGTTCTTAGTTCCCTATATTATACTGCTGCATTATATAGTCATGATTCTCAAATGGGGTAGCGATAAGTTTATGCCCCCTGACTCACAGATATGTCATGATATTGGTCTCCCAGGAGATTTTTAAAAGCCCACTTGAATATCACTGAACTAGATAATCTTTAGGCTTGTTTTCATAGATAACTTTGATGACTTTGGGATTCTGCTGCTGAGAAGGAAGGAAACTTTTGTCATGCCTTGCAACAAGATTGAATCTAGTAAATTCCATTGCTTTTTGTTGTCCTCAAATAGCCTGCATGAATCTGCCACTCATCAATTCCTCTTTGTCTCCTTCAATAACTCACTGCCCTCAGAGCAGCCTCTGATCAGAAACATCATTAAATTAGCTCTGACTTGTCTTCTGATCATACCTCTTAGATAACATATTGAAAATGCCAGTTAGGTCACTGATGGTGTTCTTCTAATTAGACTGCCTTAGGCATAATTTTGTTAATATTTCTATAACAACAAATAACCATGTCACTGATGGCTGTGATCCAATTACAACCTGTACATCAAGCAATTAGTATCTTTATAGTTGGCAAAGATAAGTTGACTGAGGGTCACTATAAATAAGAGTGGCACCCATATTTCAATTTTCTGATATCCAAAAGATGTGTCACACCTTCCATCGGGGTATTGTCTCATGAGAGCACCCCTTCTGAAAGGACTGGTAGAAAGAATACATCATCAGAATCACACTACCACCTGGGCACGTTTTCATGCATTTCATTTCCTAGCTTCGATAAGAGCCGGGGAGAGGAGAAATGGCTAAAAATAGGTGGGATCCTTGACTAAAGGAAAAGATTGGAAAAGTCCTGTGGAGAGCTGTTCCTGGAAGCTTTACAAATTCTTTAGAGCTAAAATGTAACCCAAAGTAGAAAAAGGATGACCATCACATTTGATTTAACTGCCTTGGAGGCACTGCCTGTTTTTGTTTTTTTTTTTAAAGTATTTTCAGAACACATGGTGTAGTGCCTTACTTCTGCCTGGTGGGAAGATCCTTATTGTATGAAGGGCTGCACCAGAACCTCAGGAGTGTTTTTCACTCCTATTGGGGGTTTTCTTTTTTCTTTTCCTTGTCCTTCCCCTCTTCCTTGATTCTGCCTCTGTCTGGGGTGCATGTCCCCACGGAGTACACTCTTCCACCTCAAGCTTTAGGTGAAAAGAGTGGGCTGCAGAAGGGGAAGGATGAGGGGCTATGCAAACTTATCCTATCTTTGTCACAAGAGCCTTACAAGAGCAACATTCCTACCTTCATTGGTCCAGCCACTGCCCTGCTCCACTGACCACTAATATTTCATAGTTCAGAAAGGCTTGGAGTTCCATGTTTCTCACCAATACAGTTGTTTTCTAAGTAGATTGTATTCTAAAAGACAAATGAGAGAGAAAAGCCTACAGGTTTTGCCTCTACCTCACCATCTCCAATATCTCCATCACCATTTATTGAACACCACCATGTACCAAGAATTATGCCAAGTGCTTTACATGTAAAAACCCTCTCCCTTCTATCTCAGCTTTCAATCCATCACTGTAAAAGATGACCCTGGCCCCCCTTCAGCCCTTATTCCCTGGACTAGATTTTCAGGAGCCACATGGAGCACTTGTCTCCCCTGCCCAAGAACTCCCCATCTCAGCTTTTCATCCTTAGAGTTCCTGCATTGGTCCCCATTTGCATCCTGCCCTTTGTCTCCTAGTTCCCCAAGGTGTCCTGCTAATACCATCAATCTCTGAAATCTTCACTCTACTATCAGAAGTGGGGACCCTGATCCAGCTGTCAGGATACTGCTCTTGTTACTTTCCTGAATACACTTTGGCACGAGAACACACACAAGCTTGGCTCTATAGTTTAATGAGTACCAATATCTCAGGTGTATTGTAGTTCAGTCGGCTTTTACAGGTTGGCCCCAAATCCAACTCTAGTACTGTTTCTTTGTAATATGCATTTTGAATTGTATTCAGCGGATTTACAAATGAAGTTTTGAAGCATAATCTATTGATATGTTAGGGACTGTCTACATTTTGGATGCATATAGAAAAGGTTGCATTTTTGTGACTTGAAGAATTAACCTTAAAACATTACTTTTAGGAATAGCAATGTCTTTTCCTAATGAGACTTGAGTTGTGTCCTGTGACAAAACGAAATTAAGTTTTAAATGAAGTATGTGGTTTTCTACTCCAAATCGAAGCAATGGACCAAAATAATTGGCAACTGGAGAGAGCACTATTGAAAAGTATGTTCCTTTTTCAGGAAAGGAAAAGAAAGTATATGTAATTTTCATCTCTTTTGCTTCACATCTAGCTCAGCTAGTTCCTGGCATAGAGTCACATTTCAGTAAATGTTGGTGAATGCAGTTTTGAATAAATAGGTTGCTCTAATGTCTGTGTCTATGCTAGCAAGTATTCCTAACTGAACCAAATTATTTATCTTAAACTGAGTCTCTTCCCCACTCCCACCCCCCGCCCCAATACTTTTCTCTGATGTTTATTTTTATAGTGTGCAATTAAAGGTTGGTGAATGGCTGTTACAAATGATGGCATATTTGTTGAAGGCCCAGACCAGGAGGAGAGCCGTCACACCCTATCTTATTCTTATGACACTATCTTTGGTTGAGGGAGTCAAGAGTTGGTTTGGAGCTTTTGTATTCAGCCTGTCACTTGGTTCATTATTTGTCTGGAGTCCTTTATGGTTGATGAAAGGAGGCAGAGTTCTAATGGGAGCTCATCGAGACAGGGTCCATCCCTGTTCACCTTCATGCCCTTTTTAAACATCTAGCTTAGAGAAGGAAGGAAATGACTACCATTTGTTAAGTATCTACTAATTCAGGCACTGTTCTGGGCAGTTTATACATATGGTCTCATTTAATTAATACAACAGTCTTATGATACAAATTTAGAGTTGAGAAAACTGAACAATACAGGCTTAAGGAATTTGCCAAAATCACATAGTTATGAAGTTCACCATTGTATACTCAGCTCCTAGCACAGTGCCTGATACATAATAAATGTTCAGTAAATAAAGACTGTTCTGTTTTGAATGTTTTTGCTCTTTTCACTGTCAAGCACTGCCTATCCAATAATTGTGCTTAATATGATAGCCACAAAAATGGTTTGAGACATTTTGGTGAATGTGCAATGGTTTTCATGTTTGACATATACATTATAACCATTCATCTTGTTATATCCACTCTTTGTAGAGAAAAATGGTGCTTTCTTTTCTTTTTCTTAATTCAAAAATATTTACCTTTCAGTAAAACTGATTATGGTGTTTAAGAGAAACAGGTAAGTTTCTGTCTCTAACATAAACAGCTCAAAGTTGGGACTTCTCTGGTGGCACAGTGGTTAAGAATCCGCCTGCCAATGCAGGGGACATGGGTTTGAGCCCTGGTCCAGGAAGATCCCACATGCCATGGAGCGACTATGCATTTTGAATTGCATTCAGCGGATTTACAAATGAAGTTTGAAGCATAGTCTATTGATATGTTAGAGACCGTTCGCCGCAACTACTGAGTCTGAGTTCTAGAGCCGGCGAGTCACAACTAGGTGCGCCGGCAGCGCACCTAGAGTCTGTTCTCCACAACAAGAGAAGCCACTACGATGAAAAGCCTGCGCACCGCAACAAAGACCCAATGCAGCCAAAAGTAAATTTAATTAATTAATTAATTTAAAAAATAAAAAGCTCAATTTTTTATGAGGGAGACATGTGAGCACAAAATGACAATATATATTATATGTATATAAAATCAATGGCAACACTGGCAGGGGTTTTTTGGGAGTCTCCAGTTTCTGCTACAGAGAGACTGAGGTAGAGAATAAGAGTCAGGGAGGTGTCTTAGAGAAAAAATATTTGAATTGAGACTCAAATGACGAATTACTGCTTATCAGCTAGATAAAAGAAAGGCATCCAAGGCAGTAGGGGCAGCAAGTACAAAGATACAAGATTTGAAAAATTCTGCAAGACATTTCATGTGGTTGGATGGTGGTTTGCATGTAAAATTATCATGGAAGGATGAGGATGAAGAAGTAACTTATTAATAAATACCATTTATTTTATACTGACTGTATGTCAATTAGATTGCTAAGCGCTTCATATAATAATCATCATTATTCCTGGCAACAATCTATGATTATTATTCTTATTTTGGAATAAGGATATTAAAGCTTTGGGAATTTACACTTTGACTTAATTCCAAAGTCACACAGCTAGTGAGTGACAGAGCCGGCTCTTGAATCAGGCGAGTCTGACACCATAGCCATTGTGCTTTACCACTATGGAACACTGCCTTCCAAAGGTAAAACTTCAGGATGGAAAGAGCATAGGCTCTGCTAAGAAATTTGGATTTTATTCTCTTCACTATGAGAAACAATAAAAATATTTTAGAACTGTTTGTTTAAAAAAACCCCACCCTCTCTTTGACAGTGGTCTTGGCAATATATTTCTGGATGTGTGTCCTTAGGCAAGGGAAAAGCAAATATAAACAAATGGGACTACATCAAACTAGAAAGCTTCTTCACAGCAAAGGAAACCATCAATAAAATGAAAAGACAATGTGCTGAATGGGAAAAGATATTTGTAAATCATATATCTGTTCAGGGGTTAATATCCAAAATATATAAAGAAGTCATACAACTCAATAACAACAACAACAAAAAACCTGCACAAACAACCTGATTCAAAAATGGGCAGAGAACCTGAATAAACATTTTTTCCAAAGGAGACACACAGATGGCCAACAGTCATATGAAAATATGTTCATCATCACCAGTTAATAGGGAAATGCTAATCAAAACTACAATGAGATATTGCTTCAGGCCTATTATAAAGGCAAGAAATAACAAGTGTTAGCAAAGATGTGGAGAAAAGGGAACCCTCATACACCGTTGATGGGAACATAAATTGGTGGCCACTATGGAAAACAGTGTGGCGATTCCTCAAAAAATTAAGAATAGACCTACCATATGATCCAGCTATCCCATTTCTGTGTATTTATCCAAAGAATATGAAAACATTAATTTGAAAAGATATACGCAAACCTTATGTTCACTGAAGCATTATTTACAATAGCCAATATGTGGAAGTGACCAAAGTGCCCATGAGTGGATGAATGGATAAAGAAGATATGGTATATATATACACACAGTGGAATACTACTCAGCCATAAAAAGATGAAACCTTGCCATTTGCGACAACATAGATGGACCTAGAAGGTCCATTACGCTAAGTCAAATAAGTCAGAGAATTTCACTTATATGTGGAATCTAAAAAACACAACAAATGGACAAACATAACTAAACAGAAACAAAGTCACAGATACAGAGAATAAGCAGGTAGCTGCCAGAGGGGAGGGGTATGGGGGATGAGTGAAATAGGTACAAACTATGAGGGAAATTAAGAGGTACAAACTTTCAGTTACAAAATAAATGAGTCATGGGAGTGAAATGTACAGAATGGGGAGTATAGTCAATATATAGTCAATAATAATGTAATATCTTTTTATGAACAGGTGGCAACTGGACTTATCATGGTGATCATTTTGTAATGTATAGAAATATCGAATCACCATGTTTTATACCGGGAACTAACATAGTGTTGTAGGTCAATTGTACTTCAAAAAACAAACAAACTTATAGAAAAAGATTTGTGGTTACCAGAGGCAGGGGGTGGGAAGAGGTGGAATTGGATAAAGGTGGTCAAAGATATAAACTTCCAGTTATATAAGATAAAAAAGTACTAGGGATGTGGTGTATAACATGATTAATATAATTAACACTGCTGTATGTTATATATGAAAGTTGTTCTCATCACAACGAAAAAATATTTTTTCTTTTTCTTTAATTTTGTATTTGTATGAGATGATGGATGTTCGTTAAAGTTATTGTAATCATTTCATGATGTGTGTGTGTGTCAAATCATTATGTTATACACCTTAAACAATGCTGTGTATCAATAAAACTGGAAGGAAAAAAATAAAGCTTTCTAGTTGGCTTTTTCCAGCCTGTGGAATCACAAACAAACAAAATAAATGAACAAACCAAACCAAACAAAAACAAACACACAGATGGTACAGATGAACCGGCTTGCAAGGCAGACATAGAGACACAGATGTAGAGAACAAGCGTATGGACACCAAGGGGGGAAGCGGCGGGGGGCGGGTGTTGTTGTTGTGATGAATTGGGAGATTGGGGTTGACATGTATACACTAATATGTATAAAAGAGATAACTAATAAGAACCTGCTGTATAAAAAATAAATAAATAAAATTAAATTCAAAAACAAACAAACACACAGATACAGAGAACAGAGCAGTAGTTACCAGAAGGGACTGGGGAGGGGAGTGGGCAAAATGGGTAAAGGGCCTCAACTGTATGGTGATGGATGGAAACTAAAGTTTTGGTGGTGAGCACGCTGTAGGGTATACAGAAGTAGAAATATAATGTTTTACACGTGAAGCTTATGTAATGTTATAAACCAATGTTACCTCAATAAGAAATAAATTTAAAAATTATCTTTGTTTCATAAAAAATTACCCTATTAGGATTGGACTGTGGACATTGTGGAGGCTGGGAAACCAAGCAGGAAAACTTTTCATTCATATAGAGATATTATGGCTTGAACCAAAACAGAAGTGGGGACAGAGATAGAGGATGGATTCCATGAACTGTTGGAAGATAAAACAGGGAAAGATTTGACGATTAATACATCAAGTAAGGGAGAAGATGAGAGTAATTTCCAGTCTGGTGTTGTGGTTAGCTTGCACTGTCATGCCATTAACAAAAAGGATACTGGAAGAGAAATGGGTTTGAGTCAGAAGAAGGAAGAGCTATTAATGTTAATTTTAGAAAATAAAGAGTTTGACACTCATCCAAGTAGAGAAGATGACTTGGAACTAAAGCTTAAGATGTCTCAGGAGAGGCTGGGTTAGGAGTCCTTTGATTTGGGAGTGAGTAAAGTGAAGTAAAGTAAAGTGAAGCATCAGTATTTTAAGGGAATGACTAGTGGCAGAGGAATCATCTAAGAGACTGAGGAAGATCTGCCAGAGTGATGGGAAGAGGACCAGAAGAGAGAGCATGGAAGACATGATTCTAAGAGCTGTGGAAAGAGTGACAGAGGAGGAGGTAGGGACAGGAAGGTGGGCCTCTCATTCAGAGAGGATGACGAGAGATCAGCAAGAGAAGAGGGGACGCAGGGACAAGGCAAACATATACTTGTGAAAGCTGAGCACAAGGAATTGGGAAGTAGTGATTAACAGGGAGGAAAGAACAGGACTAGCTGATGAAGACCCTATGAGCCACTGGAGGAGGAAGGTGGACAAGAGAGGCATCACTTCCTCTGAGCCAGGTGGGATGGAGGTGAGTAGGCTGAGAGGCAGGTGGATTTGAAAGCAAGGACTGGGGAAAAACTATTTGCTCACATGTAGTTTCAAGTTGAGTTACAATTTTAATGAGTCATGTGAGATCTCATCTAAGTGATGATAATAAGTATTTGACTCAAGAGCAAAATTCTCTTTCCTCACAGGAAACCAATGTGAATTAACAGGGTAAAACAGTCATCTTCTGGGAAAGTTTGAGATCCTGAGAAAATCATGTAGTGTACCTCTCACTTTCTCCTTCTCTAACATTCTTATGTAGGTGAAAAACAGGTTAAAATGAACATGGTGGGGATCCCTGAAGAGAAAAATGAGATCCATAGAAGAGTTAAAATGATAGCCCAGGGCTTCCATGGTGGCGCAGTGGTTGGGAGTCCGCCTGCCAATGCAGGGGACACGGGTTCGTGCCCCGGTCCGGGAAGATCCCACATGCCACAGAGCGGCTGGGCCCATGAGCCATGGCCGCTGAGCCTGTGCGTCCGGAGCCTGTGCTCCACGACGGGAGAGGCCACAACAGTGAGAGGCCTGCGTACCGCAAAAAAAAAAAAAAGATAGCCTGTCAGTACTTTACATTAATAAAATGCTTGGTGACTTTTATTTCCCACGTTCCCTACTGGCTCCACTTCTGTGCTCTTGTTTTTCTGTACACTGCCCTCTCCATCTCCTCCTCACCTTCCCTCCTTACTACAAGGCTCATCAACCCTCTTTCTCCTCTGATACCAGGAGCACTTTTTATATTGTTCTTTGCTGCCCATCCCCATCTATCGTGCCTTAGAGTTGTGTGTACGTGTTTTGTTTGTGCCATTCGATGTTATGTGTCTACAGTACAGGGAATGTCTTCTACTTTGTCTTTTACCCTCCACTATCCCTTGCTATTAGCAAACACTGAAGAAATATTTATGAAGTGAATATAATGATTCCCTTTTTATAGATGACAAAACAAAGGTACTTGAGACGAAATAATAAAGCTTGCAAGTGTAGAATTTAAGACTGTTCAGAGCGAAGGTCTTCTGATTCCAGGCTCTTTTCCTAAACTCTTTGCCTCTCTAGTAACATGAAGCAAGTGCAAAGGGGGAACATAGTGCAGAAAAAGTGAAAATGTGCATTAATATAGAGGCTCAGGTGACCCAGGCAAATACCAGTTGAGTCACTTTTTACTCTCCCAGTAGCCACTTGTAATGTCATTTGCCTGTGTCATGGCCAACCTTCCCTAGTTACTCTGATGCGAGGGTCACAACCAATGTGCCCAGCTAGAGCTCAGCTGTTCTTTACGGATATCGCTGATGGTCAATATAGACATAGAGTTTGCTGGTGCCTTTACCAAAACGATACTTTACTTTGTTGGCACTGTTAACCCATTGAAAACAAACCCATTTAATAGATAGCCTTGCTTTAAGTAGGTATATGATAGGATCATCCATGCTGCCCCTATCACATATTGACATATTTTAAAAGTTATGTGCACATCTTATCTGTAAATTTGTAAATAAGGATCAAATAAAATGCATTTTTGTAATGAAAAAGTTGTAATGTATAATTATTACCAGACTGGCACCAGATGATGTTGTGTCTTCTTATCCTACTTCTCCCTTTGTTTCCTCTATACTCACCGTAGTTCCTTTTTCCTCATTTGAAACTGGGTTGTTCTTAGCTAACTGCCAAAGCCCTCATTTCAAATGATTAGCTGAGAATAGTTTAAAATAGTACATTTTCCAAGGATATTTGTAGTTTAACAGCATATGACTGACTATTGGTAGATTTCATTTACTAACTTAGTGGTGAGGAAAACATTTTTTTTGCAGTTAATTTACATGATATTTAGATATTTAGAAAAATTACATTACAGTGGCAACCACCTATTATGTCCAAAAATGAAGCACACACCCTGGATATGTAGTATATGGTTCATGCAAACAAAGGCTGTCACATAAGAATCTATGGTGGTATAGTGTTGAGATTGAGATTTAACTTAGTTCACAAATCCAGCCTCAGATTTTCCCTTTTCCTCTGTCTCAAACCTGCAAGATATGGTATTTGTCTCATTTCATGAAAATGTAAAAATAAAACCGCAATACCATAGTCACCTTTTCCCCCCTTTTCTAATTGTTTGATAGAGACGAAGTTGAAGTTGAAAGAAAACTCCCATTTTTGGAATAAATATTTTCCTGGCAATAACTTGTCCTTTCAGTGCCTTTCATTTTTTATAGCTCTAACTTTAGTAACCTTGACAGTGGGTATCTTTTTCACTCTATCCTGTTTAAAATTTTGTTAGTAGAGTCTGTCTCTAGTATCACGAATCTTATCTGCTAAGGCCACTAAGATAAGAATGCATAGAAAACTGACGTGAGGGCTACTAAATGTGTTTGTCATTCCTTTGACCCCTTTATTCTTTGCCTCCAATTATCTATGAAATGGGCGCTGGATGAGTCCTCATGAATTGCCTTTGAGAAAACAAGAAACTTGACAGAAAATGTATCACGACTGTCCAATGGGATGATATGCCTCAACTTACTGTAGACGTAAAGAAACTTTGCAGACAGCCAACCCATAGTGAGCTAACTACCAAGGAGTTCACAGCAACCACAAAGATGTGTGAATGCTTGGAATGGCCAGGTTACATTTATTTTGTACCAAGCAAAGCAGAAAATTACTCTGTAGTCGAGTCACTTCCTCTTTTGAGGAACCAAAAAGACAGTAAATGTAGTTGAAAACAGAGAGACAGATTGTGGTCAAGCTTACAATAGGCCCAGTGAGTGGACAATATCTCTGGGTTATGACTAGTGGTTCCTCAGGAGGGATGGCTGGCCCACAAAGAAGCCACTGGATGGATTTCTCTAACTTGGTTGCACTGAGGAAAAATCTCCACTTTCCTCCACGGACAAAAGTTAGCTTGATCCATGTATTAAAGTCTGGGTAAATACAAATATTTGACGTTGCTTTTTGAAAGCTTCTTAAGGCATTTTAATGATTACTTTTCTTCAGAGCTTTAATTTGGGGAGAAATTGTTTTTTCCTCAAGATGATCAGTGGGCTTGGGATAACCGGGCACTTTCTCTGGTTCTGCTGAGATTTCAAGAGTCTGTAGAAGCCAATGTGTTCTTCAAAGTTTCTGGTTGTATGAGTTTGTGAAGAAGTTCTATGATCTCTCTATCCTTTTCTCTATCCAGAACCTCTAAACAATGTACATTGGAGCAAGAATTCTGGTTTTCCAATTCTGTCACCTTTTTCTTTAAAGCATCAATGTCTTCCTTCAGAGAGAAGATATCTTTAGTTATTGTGCACTGTTTGTCTTCACTAACATTCATTCTGGTTTCCAGTACCTCCATTTGCTTCTGATAAAAGTCAGTCCTTTCCTGGATTTTTGGTACTGGACCCACAATGTCAGTCACTTGCCTGAGGATTTCAATCTGGGCAGTTTTAATATCTCGGAGCATTACTATAACATTCATTTCTTCATCAGCGTTTACGTCATCTTGATCACAATCATAGGAAATCATAGTTGGATATCTAGTTGAATTTGGGTGCTGGTTCTTACATGTATGGTAAGCATTTTTTTTTTCACGTCGTTATTGGAGTATAATTGCTTTACAATGGTGTGTTAGTTTCTGCTTTATAACAAAGTGAATCAGCTATAACATATACATATATCCCCATATCTCCTCCCTCTTGCATCTCCCTCCCACCCTCCCTATCCCACCCCTCTAGGTGGTCACAAAGCACCCAGATGATCTCCCTGTTCTGGTAAGCATTTTTAAGACATTGTCTGATCTTGGAGAAATTTGAATTCCACATCTGCCAAGCAGCAGCATTTACCCTTTTTTGTTTGTTTGTTTGTTTGTTCGGTACACGGGCCTCCCACTGTCGTGGCCTCTCCCATTGCGGAGCACAGGCTACGGATGCCCAGGCTCAGTGGCCATGGCTCACGGGCCCAGCCGCTCCATGGCATGTGGAATCTTCCCAGACCAGGGCACGAACCCGTGTCCCCTGCATCGGCAGGTGGACTCTCAACCACTGCGCCACCAGGGAAGCCCCAGCATTTACCCTTTTGGTGTGAAGTTTGTACATCTTTCATAATGAAACAAGAGACAAGGTGTTGGGAAACCTGACCAAAATTAAAGAAAGAAACAATGTCAGAATGAAACGGTCTTTCTCTTACTATTTTTTCGGTGGCATCCTAGAATGCCCTATGGAGAACATCAAGGACAATAGTAGGCACCCTTCGATGATTAGCTTCTTACAGGGCGGTCCAACTGGAGAGCTCTGTGAAATAATGGGCAATTGCATGTAATCCCTCATAGGCTGACCTGATGCTGATGCCACAATGGCTGCTGGCTTAGAATATATTTAACCTTAGGGCAGTAATTCTCAAAATTTTTGGTCCAGGACTCTTTTTCACTCGTAAAAATTGAACACTGCAGAACTGTTGTTTATGTGAGTTATACCAATCAATATTCCATACTAGAGATTAAAACTAAGAAAATCTTAAGATATTAATTTATTTAAAAAATAAACCCATAACATGTTAACATAAATGACATATTTTTATGAAAAACTAATTATATCTTCCAAAAGAAAAAAATAGTGAAAAGGGTGGCATTGTTTACATATTTGCAAATATTTTAAATACCTTGAATACCTGGATTAATAGAAGACACCTCTATTCTCATATCTGCTTCTGCATTATATCTGTTGTGATATGTTGTTTTGGTTGAAGTATATGAAGATATTATGGCCTCACAGAGATATATAAATGGAGAGGGTATTTTAATGGCCTTTTCAGATCATTGAGGTCTTTATTCTTTGCTACTCCACCAAAATTTGACAAATGATAATTGATTAGAAGGCAAGTGTAATGTGTAATCTTACAACAGAATAATACTGTTACACTAAAATTCATTGATCTATCTTCCATTTTTAATAGATGTGTAATATCATGCATTGGTCATTTGGAAAATAATGATTCACTGAATTATGCAGATCTTTCAAATGGTAACTCATTTTATTATATAATATCAAAATATCACATTCAGTAATATCACCACCAGTCTCACCAGAAAAGTCTTTGAGTATTGGCAAGAAGCCAAGCTCATGGTGGCAGATAAAATTTTCTGAAATTCTAATTTTAGCTTGAAAAGCTTGAAATTTATTAAGCGTGTTAGTTGTTTCTTTTGAAGTGACAGGCTCTCTATATCCTTTTTTTTTTTTTTTGCAAAAATGCTTGTCAAATACCCAAATATGAATACCATAGTTTACCGCCAGTTTTTCTTTCAAAATGATGTCCCATGAAAAAAGCAGCTACTTCAGTTTGTAACTCAAATAAATACTTTTCCTGGAGACAACCATTATATTTCTGTAAGCAGCAGAAGTGCTTCATGTGTACTTCTCATTACATCACATTTAATATTAAAAAGACATACTGAAGGTTGAGATTTAATAAAATGTAAAATTTTTACTGCTTCATCAAGGACATTCTAGAGCTAAACTGGCTTTTTCTTTTTTTTTTTTTCTCTCTCTCTCTGAGTGGAGGTGAAGAATACAATCACTATTGGTAGCTTAGTGCCATTGCCTTGGCTTGTGCTAAGGTATCAGTTTTACCCACCCTTGCTTTTGCAAGGCAATTTGGAAAATTAAAATGACATGATAACCATGTCTGTCAAGGTATAGTCCCACTTTATTAAAGAAGATATTCCTTCTTGGATCAGTGCCAGTTCCAACCCTCTTCTAAATCACTCTTTCTCATATTTATGCTTAAATGCAGGGCCAGCTTCAGCCTAGGTTTTGGTATAAACTCTGAATTTAGGCAAAAGTAATTTAAGAATTTTGGGTCATCAGTGATATCTGGGATTTTGCTTTACTGTCCTATCTTTGAATCGTTCTTTAGTAACTTTTCCAAAACTTCTAGAAACCTTTCCAAACTCTTGCTGAGAAAAAAAGTTCCTATCACAGAAAGATATTTGGAGCCAGAAAAGGTAGTGTTCAAAGCTGTCCCGTTTACCTTGGCCAAGGCCATTTTATCCATCAAGCACTACAGACACGGTGCTTAGGACCTATGAAATTTCAAGGAACCAATAAAAATAAATATTTTAGAGCCAGAAAGGGAAAAAAAAAAATTGGGCTCAGAATACTAAAATCTGCAAGATTGAAACAATAAATGTTTAATTAAATATCTCCAAAGTGTACAGTTATATCATCTTCATTAATTGTTAAATTAGTATTAAAATTTCATTACATTTGGAGGCAATTTGTAGATTAGGTATTCTTGCTTTACAGGAATTCCCAGTTAAATTAGAGGGATTGCTTGTAGCAAATACTCCCTTCGGGTTACTAACAGCTAAGTCTTATTGGCTGCGTACCAGACATTGTTCTAAATATTAGCTTATTTAACTGTAATTCATAGAAGTCAAATAATTTTCCTTTCTGCTAAAAAACGGGCAGAGTCAAATTTCAAATCCTTACATTCTAGCTCAAGGGTCCGTGTGTTTTTCCTCCTACTGCCACACAAACAAATACGATAAAAATATATATTTGTCAACTCAAGAGAAAGATAGACATTTCACTTTTTAGAAAAAATACACTATATATTTATTAAAAAAAACTTATTTTGATTAAATTTTTAGAAATATGAAAAAACTAATTTTTTGCTTATTTATCAAAGCTATTTGAAGCAGAACTTTGTAAAGACTTTAGAAGTTAAACTATCTCTAATTCGAATAAGTAAACATGAACATTTAGAGGCTATTCTTGCCTTATTGTAGTAAAAGTATAACAACTGTAATTAAAAAAAGACTTAAAAATTTTCAACTAAAAATATTTATGGATACTGATTATTTTTATAAAACAAAAATTAATCTAGTAGATTTGATGCAAACATAAACCTGTCTGGTTTCTAATTACTTACCTATTTATGTTAACAAAAGGAGCCACAGCCTATTTGGGGCTTGTTGGGCAGTGAAAAGCTGTAGTGGGAGAATACAAGCCTGTTGATCAGGGTCAAGTCGTGAGAGTAGTCAACATGTGAATGAATAACGGGAAATGAGCTGACCCCCCTCTCTTCATGTTCCTGCCAGAGATGTGGAGCCATTTAGGAGTAAAATAACATGGCAGACTGGAGCCTAGTTACTGACTCTTACCAAGGAAAAATGTCCTTCAGGAGGCAGGCTTTTAAAGGCATGGTATTTGGAGCCTGAAAACTTAGAGTTCAAGGCCTTCCCATTTATTAACTCTGTGCTCTTAGTCAAGTTACTAACTTCTCACAAGACTGTAAAATGGGATAATGACAATACCTATTCCATAGAGTAGTTTTGAGGATTAACAGTGCTCAATCTTTGTAAACTCTTTTCCTGCTCCTCTCTGACCATCTTCTTCTTACTCTCCTTTCAAATGAAAGAGGAAATGGTGAAGAGTTTTAAACTTTAGCTCTGCTCTCCCCGTCTCTCAGTCTGCCTTTTATTCCTCTCCTTCAATAAAGAGGCCACTGTACCATCATATGACCAAGACATAAAGCATATGCTGCTCACTGTTCAAAATCTACAAATGCAGGTAAAGCATTTGGATTAGGACACCAGAATGCAGCAAACAAGGCCAAACAAACTGGCATTCTGTCTCCTAGTACAGCTAATATAGCTAGCAAAAACAACTATGGTGTCAGACAGCCTGGCATGTAATAACCAATGGAGAGATGGCTCTAATAATAGATAATCTTATTAATGTTTAAAATGCTCGTGTTTGAGTAAGTTAACTATAAATTAATTACGGTAGAGTCTTTTTTTTAAGATTTATTATTTATTTATTTGGCTGCATCGGGTCTTAGTCGCAGCACGCGGGATCTTAGTTGAGGCATGTGGGATCTTTTGTTGTGATGTGCAGGCTTCTCTCTAGTTGTGGCATGCGAGTTTTCTCTTCTCTAGTTGTGGCACGCAGGCTCTCTAGTTGAGGCACGTGAGCTCAGTAGTTGTGATGCACGAGCTTAGTTGCCCCGTGACATGTGGGATCTTAGTTCCCTGACCAGGGATCGAATCCACATCCCCTGCATTGGAAGGTGGATTCTTTACCACTGGACCACGAGGGAAGGCCCTATGGTAGAGTCTTTATTAAATTAAATTAATTAATTAAATTTTGGCTGCGTTGGGTCTTCGTTGCTGTGTGCAGGCTTTCTCTAGTTGCGGCGAGAGGACGCTACTCTTTGTTGCAGTGCGTGAGCTTCTCATTGTGGTGGCTTCTCTTGTTGTGGAGCACGGGCTCTAGGCACACTGGCTTCAGTAGTTACGGCACATGGGCTCAGTAGTTGTGGCTCGTGGGTTCTAGAGTGCAGGCTCAGTAGTTGTGACACATGGGCTTAGTTGCTCCGTAGCATGTGCTATCTTCCCAGACCAGGGCTCAAACCCGTGTCCTCTGCATTGATAGGCAGACTTTAACCACTGTGCCACCAGGGAAGTCTCTCTGGTAGAGTCTTGATTATCTATATAAAATCACCCCAATTTACATTTTTTTTTTTTTTTTTGCGGTACGCGGGCCTCTCACTGCTGTGGCCTCTCCCGTTGCAGAGCACAGGCTCCGGACTCGCAGGCTCAGCGAACATGGCTCACGGGCCCAGCCACTCCGCGGCATGTGGGATCTTCCTGGACCAGGGCACGAACCCGCGTCCCCTGCATCGGCAGGCGGACTCTCAACCACTGCGCCACCAGGGAAGCCCTACATCTTTTTTAATATGCTTTTTCAAGTTGGGAGAGAATGGGGTAGAATTATAGTTATCCTGCTAGCATTTGGGCATTATTTGTACCCTTTATGTTACACCTACAGTCATCTACTATTACTCGTGTACCCTTAGGGCTTGTGACCATGAAAAATTATTGCAAGTCTTTTTCTTCCCCCACAAAATTTGATGACCAGGTTTACCAGAACTTGGGCCCCCCCCACCTGAATATCACTTGTTACATGCAGAGTGAGATAAAAGACTGAGAAAACAGGAATCATGAAGGTCTTTCTGATTTGACCAGGGTGTCTGACCCATGGGGATAAGAATGTATTAATGAGAGAGCTCTAACCCAATGTTACACAAAGTAACAAAGCTGTTTTCTTCTTCCTTTCTTTCTTTCTAGCCATGAGGAGTAGAAGAGAATGAGAGTGAAATCAGAGCTGTTGTGCTAGATCACGACAGGGATGGAGCAGAAAGCAAAGGTATGGTGTTTATGAGATAGGCAGAGCCTGACGCAGTGATGCAACACTGTCAGCTTCATGAAGGGTAAAACTGAGTGACATTGATAAAGCAAACTGGTTAGAGTAACACATGAGGTGACGGGGCCACTTCCATTCTGTGGTGTCAATAAATGTTTATGATAACACTTTAAAATCAAATGAGGACTTCCCTGGTGGCACAGTGGTTAAGAATCTGCCTGCCAATGCAGGGGACATGGGTTTGAGCCCTGGTCCAGGAAGATCCCACATGCCGCGGAGCAACTAAGCCCATGTGCCACAACTACTGAGCCTGCGCTCTAGAGCCCGCAAGCCACAACTAATGAGCTGGTGTGCCACAACTACTGAAGCCCTCACTCCTAGAGCCTGTGGTCTGCAACAAGAGAAGCCACTGCAATGAGAAGCCCATGCACCACAATGAAGAGTAACCCATGCTCACTGCACCTAGAGAAAGTCCGCGCACAGCGATGAAGACCCAACGCAGCCAAAAATAAATAAATAAATAAATTTATGTTTAAAAAGTCATATGAAACCAATGCCAAAAGAATATGATGTCATTAGAGAAATGCAAATCAAAACTACAATGAGGTATCACCTCACACCAGTCAGGATGGCCATCATCAAAAAAATCTATAAACAATAAATGCTGAATAAGGTGGAGAAAAGGGAACCCTCTTGCACTATTGGTGGGAATGTAAATTGATACAGCCACTATGGAAAACAGTATGGAGGTTCCTCAAAAAACTAAAATTAGAACTACCATACGACCCAACAATCCCACTACGGGCATATACCCTGAGAAAACCATAATTCAAAAAGAGTTCAAAAAGAGTCGTGTACCACAATGTTCACTGTAGCTCTATTTACAATAGCCAGGACATGAAAGCAACCTAAATGTCCATAGACAGATGAATGGATAAAGAAGATGTGGCACATATATACAATGGAATATTACTCAGCCATAAAAAGAAATGAAATTGAGTTATTTGTAGTGAGGTGGTTGGACCTAGAGTCTGTCATACAGAGTGAAGTAAGTCAGAAAGAGAAAAACAAATACCGTATGCTAACACATATATATGGAATCTAAAAAAAAATAAAATGGCTCTGAAGAACCTAGGGACAGGACAGGAATAAAGATGCAGATGTAGAGAATGGACTTGAGGACACGGGGAGGGGAAGGGTAAGCTGGGAGGAAGTGAGAGAGTGGCATGGACTTATATATACTACCAAATGTAAAATAGATAGCTAGTGAGAAGCAGGTGCATAGCACAGGGAGATCAGCTCGGTGCTTTGTGACCACCTAGAGGGGTGGGATAGGGAGGGTGGGAGGGAGACCCAAGAGGGAGGAGATATGGGGATATATGTATATGTATAGCTGATTCACTTTGTTATAAAGCAGAAACTAACACACCATTGTAAAGCAATCATACTCCAATAAAGATGT
Source organism: Orcinus orca (assembly GCF_937001465.1). Classification (NCBI taxonomy): domain Eukaryota; kingdom Metazoa; phylum Chordata; class Mammalia; order Artiodactyla; family Delphinidae; genus Orcinus; species Orcinus orca. Next base: position 95,142,505 of record NC_064563.1, read on the forward strand.
TAAAAAAAAATAAAAACTCACAGAAAAATGAATAACAACAACAAAAGAGAATATGATGAACACCTCTAAGGAAATGATGGAATGATAATTTTGATAACTGGTAATGATAATTTAACGTCTCACTGTAACTAAAATTGTGTGGTCTGTTTCTGGAATGCCCTCCATATATATATATATATATTTATATATATAATGTTTTATTTATTTAATTTTGGCTGCATTGGGTCTTCGTTGCTGCACGGCTTTCTCTAGTTGCGGCGAGCAGGGGCTACTCTTTGTTGTGGTGCGTGGGCTTCTCATTGTGGTGGCTTATCTTGTTGCGGAGCACAGCCTCTAGGCGTGCGGGCTTCAGTAGTTATGGCACGCGGGCTCAGTAGTTGTGGCACATGGGCTTAGTTGCTCTGTGGCATGTGGTATCTTCCCGGACCAGGGCTCAAACCCGTGTCCCATGCATTGGCAGGCGGACTCTTAACCACTGCGCCACCAGGGAAGCCCCCCCCCTTTTTTTTTAATTAATTAATTTACTTTTGGCTGCATTGGGTCATCGTTGCTGTGCGGCTTTCTCTAGTTGCGGCGAGCGGGGGCTAGTCTTCGTTGTGGTGTGCAGGCTTCTCATTGCGGTGGCTTCTCTTGTTGCAGAGCACGGGCTCTAGGTGCTTGGGCTTCAGTAGTTGTGGCTCACGGGACCCTCCATATATTTATTCTGCAGTCAAACTTCTACCCATCTTTTAGGAGACATCCTGATAATACTTTCCTTGTCCTGTCCTGTTCTGATTCTCCCTGTGATCTTACCAGTGCTACTGACCTGTTCTGTGTCCCTACCCAGTAGCACTCAGCATAGTGTATCATTTTTGTTGGTGTGCCTATGTCCTCTCTAGATTGGGAGCTCCTTGAGGGGAGAGACTTGCTTTTCAGCTCTGTGTCTCCAGTGTCACAAAGCCTAACATATAGTTGGTGCTCAGTATATCTTTATTCAATGAATGAATGAATGCATGCATTCATGCACTTGTGAATGATTGTCAAGGTATCCAATGGGTCCCTCCTGCGCCTATTTCTATGGGTGGCTAGGGAACATATTGCTTGCTTCATAAAGGTAATCTATGATAACTTTTTTTAGTTCCTGAGGGATCATTTAGCATTTTGGGATAGGGATTTAATAATTTCTTCCCTGAAGACCTGAAACAGTTAAGTAGCATGAGAGGTAAACTGAGATCAGGCAGATGGAGGTAATTATGAACCTGGAAACAGCTAAGGGGTGGATAAGAGAGAGCCTGGTAAATGATGGTAACAGCAGTGGTGTTAATGGCACTGATCCTACCGGTGACTAAGGTACCCAGCATACTGCCTCTCTGCAACATATGAAGTTTTTTAGGCCTCCAGGGAACTGCAGGTAATCAGCATATTCTCCAGGTCTCTGTGGAAATGCCTGCGAATGCATTTGTCATGAACTTGGGTACACAGGCACTTATCTCTTTACTCATGTCATCTTATATTCTGAACTCCAGATTTACAATGAACTCTCTCCAGCTTATCTAGACGTACTCTTCACCATTTAGTTCCAGAACCCTGGGGACACATTAGTATTTTATGTAATGTCTCCACCCCGTCATCTTCCTCCAGTTCTTTCTGTTATGCTTGGCTCTCCCTGGTAATGTATCATATTAGGTTGCTCGGTTTCTGTAATTCTTAAGTTCACCTCTTGGTTTCCCTGCTCAGATATTACCTTTAAACTTCTGCTCCCTTTAGCTGATGATTGACACTCTTTTTACAGTGCTTTATAAGCCCTGATGTGCACAATTGATGTAGCCATTAAAATAAATGGCTTGAAAAAGGAAGAGAAAGCGAAAGAGAAGTGTTTTTGCTTAACCATTCACCTTCCTTTAATGGAACCAGTGAATAAATCCAGTGAGTTAGTTTTTAAGCACCTCTGTTTTACTGAATTTATATCATTTAGCAGAACTTTTTGAAAATCATTATATGATGAGTGCTGCCCAGTGTTAACTTTCTGTCTTGTTCCTGAATTGCTTTGTACTTCATTTAGGGAACCCCGAAAATTAAAAGGTATGGAATACATAGTGATCACATAGGAAACAGGGATTTAAAGTGTAAACAAATACAGAAATCATAAAGTGTAAAAACTGGAGAATGTTAATTTTCTCACTTCTAATTATGAATACTGTACAGTTTGTAGTCTTGTCTTATTTGGGTCTGTTAATATATTAGTAGAGCCTTATTTAAGAAAACTTCTGTTCTAGTGTTTGGCTTTTCACTTGTAATGATGCTTTATAGTACTTTGGATTACAATATCCAAGGAGGTATCTTCTTTAAAGTTTTAAAGATTATAATGTGAAAGATTGCACTGGCTTTCCTTCATGGTACTCACCTTGAAAGACATCTGTTTTTATGGCATTTTATGTTTCTGAGGGAATTTGCGACAATGTCTCTGTGAAGTAAATGTGTATTTATCTCTTGGCTTTAGTTTTCCTTCTGTTATTAGTCTGTTCTCTGCCTATCTTGGACCTATTACTTCCTATTCTGTTTCATAAGAATGAAACAATAAGAACAGCATAATGCCACGTGCTGTTACTAAAGGAGTGTCATAAGGGTTAACATGAAAAATTTTATTACATCTAATTTTTAACTTTATATAATATCTCTTATTTAAGAACTGTAACTATTATTATTACGCACTATTTCTGCAGTGTTTTTCCTTCAGGAGTTTGATTTTTAGAATCATCTCCTCTCTCTGTTTAAAGCTACCTTCCTTCTTCCTCCTGTATGGGTTTGGATTACAAAGATCTTATTTAACTTTCCAAACGTATTATTTCTCCTTACACACTCTGATTACACACAAAATGGAAAATGCTGGAAGGCAATCATAGAACTGAAGGTGTTTTCTCCTCCTTCTTTACCTAGGCTTTGACAACTATGATCTAATGGAAAAAGTATTTAGTCATTGTTTTAAATATTTATTGAAGGTTCCCTCCACCTGCCACCCCTCCCCACCAAGAAATGTGTATTGCTGCTGCAACTGCTTCTGTATGACAAAAGCCAACTAGAGTATAAAAGGTATATAGGAATGCTTAACTATAAGATTGAAAATTTGTTTTTCTGGGCCATTTCTTTCAGGAAATTTGAGGTCTCTTTCTGGTGGTCTGAATGTAATGTAAGTATCAAATGACAGAAGCTGAGAGTGATAAAGCAGTTCTATTAGACACATATTTCAATAATTTTCAGCTTCAGTCTTTGGCACTAATGGCTATGATTCTCACTGTAACTTGTAAGAATTAATTACCATTCATTCTATTTATGTCCCCAAGTTTCTCCTCCATGATGTAGTATAAAATGATAGCAAGCTGGTTGAAGCTCCTGGGCAATTTACATATTAGAATAGGTAAAAAATCTTTATCATAACCTCCACTGGGCTTCACATTTAAATTTTTCAATGGCACTTCAAAAGAAAAGAGATGTTTCTGGAAATCACATTCTTTGTTGTTAGAAAGTAGAGCTGGAATCAAATGGATGCCCAGGCTCACTGTTATGATTGAGAAAGTGACATAACTGCTTAAAACCTAGTAAAACAAAAGATCTTAACTTTTTTTTGTATTCCTTTAATAATCCTATGAAAGCTTTGCATGCTTCCTTAGGAAACAGCATATACATACAATTTTGCATATAATTTTAGGTGATTCACAGACCTCTGTCCTCTCCCCTGCCCCCTCAGGCATTTATGGACATAAATAGTACCATAAATAGTACCTCAAGTTAAAATTCCTGACTGTAAGAGAAGGATTATTCTGGCTCCAATACCTGTTTGTGGGTGTTTTGCTTCTAAGGGGTCTGGGAGCTTCGAGGTAGTTTGGTTCCAGACCTTAGACTGACTATGTGAAGTGCTGACAGTGAAGGTCATTAATTATTAGGGATCAAAGGAGGGAGAGGCCAGTGGAATGCAGTGACATGGGAGGTTTCAGGATGAACCTTTAAGAATGAGCGAGATCTGGGTAGATGAAAGTTAGAAGGGTCTTCCAGGTTGTATGAACCATGAAATCAGGGTCTCTGTCTGGTTTGTTCTTCACTATGCCTAGCATGGTGCCTCCTATATGCCCCTAGGCTTTCAATAAATATTTACATAGTGCTTTGTGACTCACTTCTACTGAAGAGCGTGAGTCAAGAGAAATGGCATTAACTCAGGGGTGGAGTTCTGTAACCGACCCTCCTGAGACAGCACCGAAAAAGGATCCTCCTGCCAGCTATCATTTGCACCAATAGAATGAGACCAAGTTTGGTTCAAAAGCAAAAGAAGCAAAAGAAAGCTTTATTCTTTCACCAAAGAATGGAGGGCTTCCCTGGTGGCGCAGTGGTTGAGAGTCCACCTGCCGATGCAGGGGACACGGGTTCATTCCCCAGTCCGAGAAGATCCCACATGCCGCGGAGCGGCTGGGCCCGCGCGTCCGGAGCCTGTGCTGCTCCGCAACGGGAGAGGCCACAACGATGAGAGGCCCGCGTACCGGGAAAAAAAAAAAAAAAAAAAAAAGAATGGGGAAATGTGAGCTAGTGCTCTAGAGTACACGCCCCCTCTGCCCCCAACCACAGACAGGCCGGGGGCGGGGCTGCTTTCTAGGGATCTTGTCAGCGGGAGCGGGGGAGGAAACCGAATTCTCTCTCGGGCTGTGACGCTCCCGCTGCAGATCTCACGCAGGGCCCGCGCAGTGTCTCTGCGCACGGCCCACCGCCGCCATCTTGAATCGCAGTGTCCTGTGCAGCGCTTCTGCACACGGTCCGCTGAGCTGAGGCGTCTGGCGCAGCCATTTTTGCCTGAGGAACTTTGATCCGGAAACTCTGGGTGCAGGGCCTCTGCGTGCAGCACCCTATGAGCAAGTGAAACTAGACAAAGCACAAAGGAAAACAAAAAGGTTAGACTTTGTTTTACTACCCAGATTGTATTTTTATTCCCCAGGAATTGTTAATGAGCTTTGCTGGTGACAAATCTCTCCTCCGTCTTTTGTCCTGCTCCTTATTCTTGAGGAGAGCTGAGGGGTGAAGGTCCATCTGATTTTGGGTGTCGGTCATCATAACCCTGGGTAGAGGAATAGAACTTCTTTCTCCCAGCTGCCTTTAGATATGTTTGGCTGTCTCCAGGCTTTAGCCCAACTGTTCATATCCCCGAGCACCACCATTTGTCTAACCTTTTGGAGACAAAGGACAGCAGACAATTTAAGGTACATGGCCCAAATATTAGCAAGAGAATAATGGTCATATATCAAATTTGTCATAAAAATGCAAGTGTCGGGCTTCCCTGGTGGCGCAGTGGTTGAGAGTCTGCCTGCCGATGCAGGGGACGTGGGTTCGTGCCCCGGTCCGGGAAGATCCCACGTGCCGCGGAGCAGCTGGGCCCGTGAGCCATGGCCGCTGAGCCTGCGCGTCCGGAGCCTGTGCTCAGCAACGGGAGAGGCCACAACAGTGAGAGGCCCGCGTACAGCAAACGAAAAAAAAAAAAAAAATGCAAGTGTCTACGTCTTTCGCCTGTAGGCAAAAGTGTACCCTGATTTTGAGGCTCACTGCCGTGGCTCAAATATATCCCTGGTCACACTTCCGTTGTTTTTCAGAAGAGAAAGCTTCAGGTCAGAGAAAGATGAATGGCATCTACATACTGGAGGAGGGTTTCCTTCTCCAGGTGTAGATCTTTTAGGTCTTTAGCTAAATTTTCCCCGGAGAGGACGGCGAAATTTTTGAGCACTTGGGGCAGGCCTGTCCAGCAGTATTGTTTTCGTTGTGTGTTTGGGTCCTGCCACTCAAAAGCAAACATTTCTTGTGACTCTGGGGCTAATGGAATACAGGAGAAAACATGTTTTAAATCTAATACAGAATACCAGGTCCTAGTGAATAGTAGAGTAGCCAGCAGAGTGTAAGATTAGGGACGACTAGTTGTATATCCCAGGTGGCTTCACTGACTGCCCTGAGGTCCTGTACCATCCGGCATTCCCCACTGGGTTTCTTTACAGGGAGAAAGGGGTATTACAGGCTTATTGGCATGGTCTAATAAGGCCTGGGTCGATTAGGCCCTGTATAACGGGGGCAATGCCCAATAAGGCCTCCTGATAGAGACGACACTATTTTCTATTGGTCCGTATTTGTACTACCATGGGACTGGCTCCTGCAGCTATTCCCACCCATACCTGGGCCCAGACTTCAGGATTTACTCCCAGGAGGTGGACTTGCTCTGTCCCTGGAGGTTTGTCCTCAGCCATTAACATTATCATCTTGTGCCCTTGTCTAAGGGGATGCCAGTCTCCAGTTTGTCTCCCATTAGGTCACCCCCAATTTATGTAAGATATCTCTTCCTCGCAGGGGTGTAGGGCATTCGGGAACATACAGGAAGGAATAGGTAAAAGTATGTTCATCCAACTTGCATTCTAATGGCTCTGTGAATGCCTGTTCTTGAACCTTCCCTGATACCCCCATAATTTTACAACCCTTGTGACAGAGTTTGCCTGGATCTGGTGTTCAGAATCAAATAAGTGGCACTGGTGTCAACTGAGAATTCGACAGGCTTTCCCCCATGTCCAATGTCAGCCGGGGCTCTTGGGGGTCATTTGAAGCGCCAGCTTAGAACCCCGTGGCCCCATCATTCTTCATTTATTTGGATCATCTGCCTTTGAGGGTAATGGCCAGGATCTTCCATTTCCATCCCCCTTTGGGGGCGGCGAGGGCATTTTCCTTTTCAGCGTCCCTCTGGTTTACATATGGTGCAATGATTGGGTCCCACTTTCCTTGGCTTCCTCAGCCTTCCTGAGGGGGCTGGGGCTCACTCATTATTAGAGTGGTTAATTCAGAGTCCCATGCTGACTGGTTGACACTGGAGGGCAACAGCCAGTAGGTGGGCTTGCCTCTGGGCTTATTTATCCTCTGACTTTTCCTCCTCTGTATCTTGGTTATTAAACACCCAGTAGGCAACCTTGACCAGGCGAGAGGTAGGGGTGTATCTGGTTCTATTTCCAGTTTCTGAAGTTTACACCTAATGTCGGGGGCACTTTGGCAAATGAGATGTAACCTCAGGATTGCATTCCCTTCCAGTGACTCAGGAGCTGTGGTAGTAGATTTAGAGGCATTCCCTGAGGTGCTCTAGGAATCCTGGAGGGTCTTCCATTGGCTCCTGATTGATTTCCTTTATCTTATTCCAACTGACAGGTTTCTTTCCTGCTGCCTGGATTCCCTTTAGGATTTTATTTTTATAATGGGTCAGCCTCTGTCTTCACCTCCTTCTCCATTGTCTGGGTGGTCCCACTTGGGTTTGGTATCTGGGATCACTTTCCCTGGTCTGAAAATAGCATGACCTGCATTGTGTCTGTTCTCTTTGTCTGGTCTTTTCTTCCCCTGTTAGGAGTACATTGAGGAGGCCCTGGGCGTTAGCCCAGGTAGGTTCATGGGTCTGAAAGATTCTCCTAATCAGATTCAGGAACTCCTCTGGATCTTCCCTCAACCCCTTACTATGATTCTTCCAGTTATACAGGTCAGAAGTGGTAAATTGTTGTATACCTGGCTGAACACTCCTTCTCCTTCTCCTGCCTCAAAGGGAGTACTTTCCCTGATGGGCTGTTGGACTGTGGCTGTAATTAGTCCTGCTTAGTGTAGACGGCTCTTCGGGCCTGTGGCCCAAATCAGGGTATATTATCTCAGTGGAGGAGAGCTACATCCCTTTTTTTTTTTTTTTTTTTTTTGCGGTAGGCGGGCCTCTCACTGCGGTGGCCTCTCCCATTGCGGAGCACAGGCTCTGGACGCGCAGGCTCAGCGGCCATGGCTCACGGGCCCAGCCGCTCCGCAGCATGTGGGATCTTCCCAGACCCGGGCACGAACCCGTGTCCCCTGCATCGGCAGGCGGACTCTCAACCACTGCGCCACCAGGGAAGCCCGAGCCACATCCCTTTTGAAGGCCTTTGTTCTGATAGAAAGCTATAAAAAAACTGGACATAGGGAATTTTATCCAATTTATTTTGTCTCTGGCATAGCAGGTCCAATTTTAAAATGGTGTTGTAATTTAGAGACCCATCAATGGGCCAACTTCCCCCATCTCTCAGCCAGATTGGGGCCAGGCTGTCCAACTACCGAAGAGGGTGGTTGGAGTGATTTGTTGGCATGCAAATGCCACAAGATTTGACCCTAATAAGATTTTTGGTTCAGGAAATTTGGAACCAGCACCAAAATGTTAATGGATTTCATAAAAGACCAAAATAGGAGGCATCCAAATAGCATGGACTCTGCTGTAACTGGGGGTCTCCCTTGAACTTGTAAGGGCCTGTGCTTGGGATAGTGAGTCCCTCCTCAGTCGGAATATCCCACGGCAGGTTAGATGGGACTGCCTCTGGGCCGGAGCAACTTAGCCACATTAGTTCCTGACCAGCTTGGTCCATTAGGGAGTGGCACAGCTGTCTGAGGAGGGGGTCTTCTCTTTCCTCCTTTCGGCCGAAGAGGAGGAGTTTTCAAACTTCTCGCCAGGTGAGAGTTAAAACATGAGGGATTTCCATGGGATACTCCCCAGATTGCTGGGGAGGAGAGCCTGTGGAACCTCAGTTGATAAAGAATCACCCAAGGTTCATCTCACAAGCAGTGGGGGAGGAGAGGTCTGGCAGTGGGTGTTTCCTGTACTTGCCAGCAGCTCACAGGGCTTCCTGATAATGGGGTTCCTGGTCTTGTGAGCAGCTCACAGAGCTCCCCTGCACTTCAGAGAAGCTAGAGCTGACTGGAAGAGGTCAACCAGCTGCATACCTACCTTTGGACCCTTTCACACTCAGGCATCCCTGGTGCTTTCCCCTGAACTTGGGTCAAGTGTCCTTCTTCCGTTTTGTCATGTAGTCCTTATTACCTGGCCCTTTACCCAATCTTGCCTATAGGCCCTTGGGGCTGGCCACTTTCTTTTACCAAACCTAAAGTGACTATCAAGAATGCTACTGTTGACCCCTGGAGGTTGGCGAGGAGAGCATAAAGCCCTGGTGCAGCTGCTACTACTGCCTTGTAGAGGGGTCAAGAGGATAGCACTACTGGTGAGCCAGAGGGCAAGTCTGCCATCCCTCCCTCTTGTCCACAGGTCCCCACTGTTCCGGTACCGCAGGAAGGCCATCCAGAGGCAATGGACAGTGAGTTTCAGTCTTTGATCCCCAACAGTGCCACAGTATGATTCACTCAAGGGGGCACAGTCCAGATATCTCTGGGGGACAGGCTATGTGGACACCATACCTGGGTATTGGGTTGCTGGGCAGAGTTGCTCTGAATTTGGCTGAAGGCTGCTGCCTTTCTGCCCTGTCAGAGTTACTCAAAAATCAGAGTCAATCATTCTCACACAAAACTCCCAAAGCCCCCGCTGTCCTCCCACTGAAGCCAGGATGAGCCCAGAGCCTAGTGAATAGGTACAAGCAAAAAGGCCACCGTCTGTCTCTTTGTGGCAGACAAAATTTTGTTACCACCCTTTCGAGTTGGGTGCCAACAAAGGTCCTCCTGCCCAGTGTCATTTGAGCCAATAGAACAAGACCGACTTTGGTTCAGAAGCAAAGGAAAGCTTTATTCTTTGATAAAAAGATGGAGGGGCTTCCCTGGTGGCGCAGTGGTTGAGAGTCTGCCTGCCGATGCAGGGGACACGGGTTCGTGCCCCGGTCCGGGAAGATCCCACATGCCGCGGAGTGGCTGGGCCCGTGAGCCATGGCCGCTGAGCCTGCGCGTCCGGAGCCTGTAGTCCACAACGGGAGAGGCCACAACAGTGCGAGGCCCGCGTACCACACACACACACACAAAAGATGGAGAGGTGTGAGCTTATGTTCTGGAGCCTACCCTTTCCCTGAAAGGCCGTAGGTGGGGCTGCTTTATAGGATTCTTGTCAGTGGGGAGGGGAGGTGGAGTTCTTGCAGGTCAGTTGCAGCTGTGCCGCTCCCTGCTCTCCACATAGCAGCGCTGGGTGCATGCAGCATCTCTGCACATGGCCCACTAAGCTGGAGTGTTGGGTGCAGCCATTTCGCGCTAGGAATTCTGGTCTGAAGTGCTGGGTGCAAGGCCTCTGAATGTGGCACCCTATGAACAGGTGAAACTAGACTAAGCACAAAGGAAAAAGAATGGTTAGAGTTTATTACCCAGATTCTATTTTTATTCCCTGGGAAAGTTCTGCCTGTGCCTGTGATACAAAGTGACTGAGATAAATGTTGGTGGCTGGTCTAGATATCTCTGGTGATGAGTTGGAAGTATGGAAGTGTTTTATAACAGTTCTTGGGAGGTCAAAGCTGCAAAATTAAATGTCTTAATTTTATTGCTAAGGAACCAAGAATCAGCACATGTGACGTATCCAGTATTTTATGATAAATAAATTCTGATAGTCCTTAGGACTAGAACTTGTAGTGGTGATTCCAAATCTGAAAACTAACTCCTAGACCTAAATCCCGCATAGCAGTGGAGGAGCTTCTGTGTTTATCGTGGCTCCTCCAGTGTACAGTTTTCACCTGAGCACTGCACCTAATTTCCCAGAGTGAGGAGGAAAGAAGGAAAGGCTTTGTGGGACAACTGAGTCGTTTTTCATTTTGACTTTCCCTCTTCTTTCAGTACCGTTTTAAAAGGAGGTGTTATCATCAAACACAGAACCTGCTTCATTCACAACCGCACACCTTTTCTGGCCTCCTCTTCCCACCTCTACTCATGTGGGCTCTCTACCTGCTGAGTCATCGCGGCATGGCGGTGAGTCCGTTTGTGGCTTTCCTTTATTCCAAAATGTAAATTAAGCACTAGCTATTATTTAATTGAATCCTGAGTCACCAGTGGGCATTTTTGTTTTCCTTTCTGTATAATTTCCATATCTATACATATATTAATGTCGAAAAAATTAATCAGTGTATCTAAGAAAGAAATGGAAAACGTTCTTTGAGTCAAATTGAGGACTATAACCTGGAAACAGCATCTCAGAATGCTCCCAGAACTGTTCCGTCCATTAGAAGTCAAGGCAGATTTATGTAAGTTTTTTGAGACAGAGGGCTGTACAATAAATGACATTGACAGTTTACACAATCCAGATCTAAGCGTCATTGTGGCCCCTTACCAGATCAGGAAGGGATGTTATCTTTTAAGGAGTTGTCTTGTTGATGCTTGGAGAATGTCGCTCCTTATGGTTTGGCAGGCATTTCTGCCCATGGCGGAGGTTCGGTTGATGCAGAATGCAGGTACACAATGCACAGTAGGAGGAAGAGAGGAGGCCAAAGGGAAGAAGAAGTTTGTTATGTTTAAATTTTTCTTGTCTTGCCATGAACTATGAATTTTATTTCACATTAGTCTGTCTTAAACATGCAACACAAGTGCCAGTGAAATTTCCCTGTTTTAAATCCTTGACTTTACCCGCAACAGCACTATGTCTTTTCACTTCTTCTTCCTTCCTGACTGTTATGAAGAAAATGATCATGAACTGAAGTGCTTGAGGTCCAACATGTCCATAATGAAGAGAGTGGAGTGTATCACAGTCCAGCCACATGGCATGTATCTCTGTGTGTGTGTGTGCGTGCGCACGTGTATGTGCACATGCGTGCATGCCCGAACATGTGAGTGTGGTGATGGTGATACCTCCTTTCTCAGACTTCGTGGTTCCACAAAGAGGGACAAGAATCAGAATGTTGCTCCTGCCCTGCCTCCACCTCCTCAGAGGAGGATTGCCTTTGCTTAATGCTGAGTTTGGGATAAGGAGCTGGGAATGCATACCTCATCTCTTTCCTCCTTTCCTTTGTCTTGGGATTTGCTTGCCAGCTGAGAACTCTTCATTCTGCCCTCCATGTCACCAGCTGGACAGGGGCTGACTCTGCTCCCCTCCCCTCTCCCTGCCCAGCTCTGAGAGACAGTCCAATTCTGAGGTTGAGTATTAGGAAGACTATGGTCGCCATACGTCCATGCCACATCCATCATAAGGGTGATTTTTTTTGTCTCTGAATAGCTGTACTCTTCTGCCTATTTCAGCTATAGAAACTGGGAGAGGAAAAACAGCATAATTTGCTCACCTTCTCATACACCCAACAAAATAGGCTCATTTTTAGTCATTAGAGATTTGGATGACATTACTCAGCCGCTTGTTTTGGAGAAGCTCAGAGTAAAACCTGTTGAAAGTGGACTGTATTTGGTGAATTTGAAATTCTGATTTTAGGTGCAAGGTTTATAATTTAGATATGACTGAACCTCTGTTTTTTCTTGCTACCACAAATATGAGAAAAACCATACTGACCTGATTTTTTAAGAGAGCATTGTGAGTAGTAACCTGAAATTACCAGGTATAGGTACTTCAATCTGTTTCTTAAAATTTTCTCTGCCCCTGTTTCCTTATCTGTGATATAGGAATAATAGTAATTCACAAAATTGTAGAGAGGATTAAATTAAATGAAAAAAATGTATATGAGAAACCTGGCCCATCATAGGCAGTACCTGGTCCATCATAGGCATTCGATAAATATTTAATAAACACTTATGATGTGGTAGGTGCTGTGTCATAAAAAACTGTTCTTTATGAATCAGTGAACTCAATGACCCACCATTTTGCTGTCCAAGATAGAACCATTTAAAAAGAGGGAATGAGAAATCAGTCTGTTACTGGCGACCTCATATTTTTCCCTTCTGTCTATTCCCTAAATGTATCTTTTTATTTTTAATTCAACCAATGCCATTTTGATCCTGTAAAATCTAGTTCTCGATGTTTCTAATCAATGGACTTTCCTTTAAAAATTGTTCATATTGCCTTAAGAAAGAGAGAAATCCAGAAGTCTGCTGCCAAGTAGGTCTCTTGGTGGCATCCAGACTGACCCCAGGGCAGGGGGAACAGGGTGGGAAGGCTGGAGGTTGGCTTGGCTCATGTTGCCAGACTAGTCTAAACTGAGTTTGAGGCATAAAATGAGAGGTAGCAATGTTTCAAGACAACCTCAAAATTTTCTTTCCTATCTGTCTGGAATATAAAACAAGTTTCACCAAACTTGTTTAGTTTTTTGATATTCCTGTGGAGCAACCAGAATTTCTGTTTGTAAGTGCTCATGAACCGTAGGCTTTGGGGGTAGAAGGTGGGAGTTGGAGTTGGTTCCCTGACTCTTTATCATCCTTCCTGCTTCACAATGGCTCTGTCAAGTTGGTTCTTCCCGGGAATGTGCTGAAGAAGAGGGAAGGCTACCACATAAAGTCAATCCACAAATTTACCATCTCTCACAGGCCTGTCTCCCTCCCAGAACTGGTAGATCCCAGTAATCTCCTACAAGGGTCATGGTTTAAGAAGAAAAAGAAAAAAGGAGAAGGAATTCTTTCTCATTTTTAAAGATCTGGGCCTACTGGATTTGTTTGCTTTTACATTGGTTAAGAGACCTCTCTTCTCTGTGCAAAAGGAGGACGATTCTAAAAAAAAAGAAAATTTTCTCTCTCTCTCTGTGGCCTTAGGAAGGCTTGTCCAACACAAGTATGACAGTCTGGGGTTTGGCTTGGTGAGGTGATGGAGGGAGCCCTGGGCAGAAGGCTCTGGTTTTGCTCTGTCGTTAACCATCTGTAAGAGAGCCCCTGGGCTTAACTGAAGGGACTAAACTCAATGATATCTTTTTTTTAATATAATAAACTTATTTATTTTTTATTTATTTTTATTTTATTTTTGTCTGTGTTGGGTCTTCGTTGCTGTGTGCAGGCTTTCTCTAGTTGCCACGAGCGGGGCTACTCTTCCGTTGCCATGCGCAAGCTTTTCGTCGTGGTGGCTTCTCTTGTTGCGGAGCACGGGCTCTAGGTGTGCGGGCTTTGGTAGTTGTGGCTCGAGGGCTCTAGAGCTCAGACTCAGTAGTTGTGGCAAACGGGCTTAGTCGCTCCGTGGCATGTGGGATCTTCCGGGACCAGGGCTCGAACCCCTGTCCCCTGCATTGGCAGGTGGATTCTTCACCACTGTGCCACCAGGGAAGCCCCCTAGACTCAATGATATCTTAATTCCATTCCAATTTCAATATTAGAAAAAGTATACCTTATGTGTCAGAAGGGGGATTTAATTAACTTTCAGATTTCTGAATTAAAAAAAATACTCCCTGTTGTATTAAATGTTAAATACTCTATTATATACCATGTTCATAATGTAAACCCGCTTTTATATGCTTATTAAGGTTGAAACTTTTTAAAAAATCACTTGATTATTATCTAATAGTTGGTTATTAACAACTTAAATATTTACCTATTTAATTGAGAATAGTCACATGTCATGCAAAAAATTTAAGAGTTGAAGACTCTTCTTTTATTAATGTCTGCTTCAGGTATTAGAAACATAAAAGTATTCTAAGACCAGGAAAATTCCAAGGTCATTTAAACTGCATTTTATTGGATCAAAGATGCAAATTTTTTGCCTCATATTTTAATATCACTGAAATTGGAATTCATCTTACAATAGATGGCATCTTAGCATTGTATCATAGATTAATTGGTGATGCTTTTCTTTTCTTAATAATACTTGCAGTTAATGACATCCTAGTTTTATTGAAATACAGTAAATATTAATTTACTATAAATCAATACCAAAATTTAAGACTAGCTTTCTAGTCTTATATAAATGCATTACACATATTAATCCTTAAGCATAAATCCAAATTTCATGAAACTAATATATCCTAACATGATCATTTTAAATACACAGAGCTATATTGAGCATTTTTCATTCAGTGAAAGTTCCAACTTGAACCTAAGCTGGGATTTAACATGTCCGGGCATGTTGAGTGAACCTGAGCCTGCATATGAGATGTTGACATATATGAATCGATTCGTATGGGTGCTCTCAGAGGAAGAAGAAAGTTCTGTTTTGGTGTCTGCAACTGGACACAGGTGTATCAGTTGGGTTCTCTAGGAAGCAGCACTGAGAAGGAGTTGGAAGTACAGTTTATTGGAGAAGCATCCATGAAAGATAAAAGTAAGAAGAATTGTATTGAGCAGGGAAAGCCTTCAGATCTGACAAAGTCTTGGCCAACCCACCAGGGAGCTCTGGAGCAAAGATTATCTATTAGATTGTGTCCTCTACTGAGCAGAATGTCCTGGTTAGGGCTGCCCAAATAGAGCACAGTCTCTGCTTGAAAGCTGAGGTGGATTCTGAACATGCTACAGCTGGAGACTCAGCAAGCTGCCCTCCTTGCAGGTAAAATATAAGATCTTTCTTGATGGGGAAATCTGAGAACTGCCCAGGATAGCACAGTGTCTGTCTTAGGTAGCAGTTCTGATCCAAGGACTCATGTCTGAATCCTGTAGTGAGAGTTGTGTCTACAACTATGTAGGGTCTGAGATTTTACCCTACTTGCAAACGAACAACTTAGCCTGGCACAGTGTCATGGACACTGACAGAAGACATGAGACTCCTTGGTTAGAGACAGAGGACATTATTACTCGTGGCACAGTAGATATCATGGTTGCATGTTTCCACAGGGTGATGCAAAGAGGGCTAAATGATGTCTGTGCATGCAGTGGGATGTGTTACAGAGGGAGACCTCAAGCCTAGGGAATCTGAGTCTGTTATAATTGCACAGAACCTGCCTGATTTTTGCCTTTGCCCCAGAGGACAGTAAACAAATTTGCCCTTTGCTCCAGAGGCAGACACTGTATCTTCCACAGCTTTTGGCTATGCAAACATCCTTAAAAAGCTAATCCAGAACAAAGGCAGCCACTGTCTCTGCTCACAAGATGTGCAGAAATGTGAGAGACCCAAGGGGAATTGTCTCCAAAAAGGTACTCCAAGCAGAAGCTTAAGGGAGTATTTTCATAAGTGACTCTGGAAGATAAGGGGCACAAAGTAGAGACAACTCTGCCTGGTTCTAAAGTGATGTGTTGGCACATAGTAGGGAGAAGGACATTCTTCCTACTTCTTGCAACAAAAGCAACTTCAGCTCAAAGAGAATTATAGGGGAGGCCATGCCATGTAGGCACCTGGAGGGTTTGCAGTTAGAGGAGCACTGAGAAGCAGCATTATCGACATGAATATCAGCTCTCTCACTGACTTCCTCTCTCAGTGTTTGCCTGTAGTGAGTCAGGCCACAGCCTGAAAACAATAAGACTGTGAAAATTGTGGAGATACTCTTTCAGGACCTTTAGAGATAGTTGGGCAGGGTTACAAGGGCTGACTTTCATGAGACTGATTTCTGTTGCCTCTGCAGGTGAGAATAAGAGACAGAAATCTGAGATGTGATCATTACTATTATCCTGCTAGTACCCAAATGCTGGGGAGACTTGCTTAAAGAAAGTCAGGTCATACCAGTCATGCTTATTCAGTAGTTCTCATGAGCTCTTTGATATATGAATGACTATATTTAGTAACTCTTTTCAGCCTAATTATAGTTGGCAGTGTGTCTATTTCCATTTTTGGTCCTTAACCCTCCTTTCTCCAGAATGCCTAAGGAAAGACTGAATAAGCAAATAATTTCATCTGGATTAAAAAAAAATAAAGATTTAGAATTAATGAAGGAAGTTCTCATTCATTTTCAAAGCTCAATTTCAATATCAGTATTTTCAATATTGAAATATTTTTGATATTTATCTCTTCCTTGAAGCTGGTTTATTCCAGATCACTGTGGTCTCTTCCTCCTTCAACTCATATAACTAATTGTAGGAATGGCAAAACTGTTTCATCACATATACTTAATCACTCAACTGGGAGTGAGTAGCAGGAGTACTTTGTTGAGAACTGTGAGATCATGTCCCAACTCCTGGGAAAGGCAGCCGCGAGCAACGTGGTTCATGACTTTGGCACAGAGGGGTTGCAGATGCATGGTATATATTTAATGACACTCGCCCAACTAGTTTTTTCAAAGCTTTTCCACAGAAGACAGTTTGGTTTTGGTTATTTTTTTACACAGAGCAATAAAATGTCATGAAACAAGTTTTCTTTTTCCAAACAAGTTTTGAAAATGTTGCAAAGTATGAAACTCTTGAGAATTCACAATGACCATTGCCATAACAAAGACTAAAAGAAATTAAGCATTAAAGAAAGCTGCTTGAATATATGTAATCTAGAATCTTCAAAAAAAATTTTTACTCCATAATATCCTAACAAACTAGTCATTATATAACACTCTGTGATAAGTTTTTTTAATTCTCTTGTGTAGCAATATAATTCTTGAATTATTTACTTTTTTGTGTGTTTGTTTCTCGCTGCGGCTGAACTATAAACCTGTTGAGAACAGAGATTATGTCCTAAAATTCTTGAATGCGTCACAGACTTTAAATCAATGCCATGTACATAGTTAGAGTTCAACATGTATCTTTTTGATGTCTTAAATAAGTTCACCATGGTAATAATGATGGTTATAGATACTTCACCAATTCACTGGTGTATTTCCAGTGCTTAGCATGTTGTTAGAACTGAATTAAAATGTATTGCAGGTTAGAATTGTGTGCTAAGGCAGGTGAAGATGCTAAGATAAATCAGTTCTTGAAATAAAGGAGCCTTGAAGTTTTTGAGGCAATTAAAAATTTTTATTTATTTTAATTTTTTTCCAATCTTATTGAGATATAATTGACATATAACACTGTGTAAGTTTAAGGTGTAAAATGTGATTTGATACACATATATTGTGAAATATTTATCATAATAAGGTTAATTAAAACATCCTTCACCTCACTTAATTTCCATTTTGTTGTTACTGCTGTAGTTGTGGTGAGAGCATTAAAGCTGTACTCTCGTGTCAACTTTCAGGTATACGATCCAGTGTTGTTAACTGTGGTCACCATGCAGTGCCTTAGATCCCTGAAACTTACTTATCTTAAAACTGAAAGTTTGTACCCATTGTCCAGCATCTCCCCGTTTTCCCCACTTTTCTGCCCTTGGCAACTACCATTCTACTCTCTATTTCTGTGTGGTTGGTGTTTTTAGATTCCATATGTAAGTAAGATCACATGGTATTTGTCTTCTTCTGTCTGACTTATTTCACTCAGCATAATGTTGAGCCAACTTTTAAATAAACGTAGTGGGCTCATGTTGCAGCAGAAGAGAATGAAGTAAGAATACAGAGAAGAACCTGACAGTGAGTTTGGCTCCCCTGGAACTGGGTATCTGAGAGGGGCATCCCATCTGTACCGAACTAGCAGTTTGCTTGGATACTTATGAAGCAGTATAGCAGTGGTGAAGTGCGTTTTCCTGGTTAGACTGCCTAAGCTTAAGACCTAGCTCTGCTACTTGCTAGCTGGCTAGATTAACCTCAAGTTAATCTCCAGTGCCTATCTAGAAAATGGAATGAAAAGAATGCCTACCTTGTAGGGTTATTGTGAACATTAAATAAGATATTTAAAGAATTTTCACAGTGTGTGTTGCATGTAGTGGGCAGAAATAAATACAAGTAATCTATCTTGCTAGCGTAGATTAAAAAAAACCACAGAAAGCTCTTTGAACTTTTGAATAGCAATGTAGTATAAGTCTTTTTTTCCTTGATGTTTTCAGATATCTCTTTTTTCTCAATTTTTACACTCTTGTTATATGCTATGTCTTGTATAGCAGTATGATCAGTCAAATTTCTACAATAAATTAAAGTCAGATTGTAATGTATGATTTTACTTCAGGGCAAAAACCATATCCTACACTTTTTTGTATCACTTGCTGAGCCAGCACAGTACTTCCTAATAGTTATATGCTCAATAAATGATTATTAAACATTACATTGAAATGTTTCAAAAATATATCCAACATTAAAAATAAATAACTTCCAAATATGATTGTGAATTAAGAGGTAACTGGTTCTTTTAAGTATGACAAGATATGTTAGCTGGCTAGATAGCTGAATTGCTGCTTTGTATATTTTCTTATAGGCATACTTTCTTAAAGCTTCTGTTACTTTAGATATTAACTATTTCAGTATAAATTTCTTGGAGCCTACTTTTAGAGTTGCTTCTGTTTTCCAACTCCCAAGCAATTAATTGCATATATAAATAGCCATTTTTCTCTTTTTTCTATTTAAAATTCATTATTTATTTCCTTCAACAGTACCAATAATTCTTTCAAGTTTAATACTGTCAGGTTTAGAATTACGTATTTTAAGACAATTCCCCAATTGTGTTAGAAAAATATCACAGATGATTGTAACAAAGATTCTTAAACATCCCATTTGTTTCTCATTACTTCTGTTGGCTATTTAGGCTTTACCCAACTTAGACAAAGCATGGATTGAGCACCACTTAAGTTTTTTCATCTTCCCTCATAAGCCATGAGGTCTATTTTGGAGCTCGGCTGGAGGACTGTTCCTCACAACACTGTTATTCTTCCTGGACAAGAAAAACATAGCTAGGAAGAAATAACTTGATAAACCTCCTGGATCTTTACTGTGATTTAGGAACTTGTTATATCTGTAAACCTCATAGCAATCTTATGAGGCAAGTACTAACATTATTTTGCTGAGGAAGCGGAAGCCTAGGGAAGTTAAGAAATTTAGCCAAAGTTAAATGGCTAGTAACTAGTTGCACTGGGATTTAAGCCTAAAGGTCACTCTTATCCAAGTCTTAACACTACTCTGTGCCACCTTTTTCTTTTAATTTTTGGCTGCACCCTGCAGCATGTGGGACCTTAGTTCTGTGACCAGGAATCGAACCCACGACCCCTGAATTGGAAGGCAGAGTCTTAACCACTGGACCACTGGGGAAGTCCTGGCCCTATGCCATCTTTTACCCATAACTTTTGACATGGTACAGACGGTCCCCAACTTACAATGTTGTGCTTGGACTTACAATTTTTTGATTTTACAATGATGCAAAGGTGATAACGCATTCAGTAGAAATCTGGATTTTGATCTTCTCCTGGGCTAGTAATATGCAGCCGGATACTCTCATGATGCTGGGCAGCTGAATTTTGATCTTCTTCTGGGCTAGTAATATGCAGCCAGATACTCTCATGATGCCTTTGCCGCTCCCAGTCAGCCACGCCATCACGAGGATAGACAACCATTATATTACAACGATTCTGTTTTTCACTTTCAGTAGAGTATTCATTGTATTGAGTAGAGTACTGATTGAGATATTCAACACTTTATTATCAAATAGGCTTTGTATTGGATGATTTTGCCCAACTGTAAGCTAATGTAAGTGTTCTGAGCATGTTTAAGGTAGGCTAGGCTCAGCTGTAATGGTTAGCAGGGTAGGTGTATTAATGCATTTTCAACTTACAATTTTTTTGACTTACAATATTTTCAGCTTATGATGGGTTTATAGGGGTGTAACCCCATAGTAAGTCGAGGAAGATCTGTAGTATTATCCTTATAGTTAAAATATGAATGAATAAGCAACAGGAGGCCATTTTGGACTGCTCAAACTACCAGGACATTGAAATACCTCCCACTTTTCTTCATACACACTCCAACTCTCGAGTATGTTTAATCTTAAAAAGAAACAAAAATGTTTCACTGTAACTTTATAAAAGCTATAATTTGTTCTACAGATTTGAGTCTAGTTCTCCTGTTTTCACGTTCACTCAACACCTACTGAGAACTCCCATTCATGCTGAGTCAGCTAATAAGGTGCAGAGATAATTCTAAAGCTTATGAATAAGAAAATTGGGATGACTACCATGGTATAAATCTTTCTTTTAAAGCCAGAATTTGAGGTTTAAATAAATGGCTGTCTTGATTACCTACTGATCCCCCTGTGAGAGAAAGTATATCTTTGACTCATCTGTGTCTTATTAGTCATCTATAAAACAACTAGAACATAATGAAGAAGGGGAAGAATTATTTTGTTTATGCTATAAAGTATTTCAAAAACATGTATTTGTCATTATCAAAAGTGTGTACTTTTATTCACTATTAGTTTTCTGAGAATGTTATTGTCCTCAAAAAGCTCACAAAATGATAACTTGGAAGAAAGAAGGCAGAGGCTTTTGCTCTGGACTTTCCACCATATGATAAGAAGATTCTGCATAAATCTTGTTAAGAAAATTTTCTTGCATCACTGAGCTTGCAGGAAGAAAGGAAAATCTCCAAGAGCCCCAAACATACAAACACATGAAGAAGAAAGCAGAAAAAATTATCTATGACGTAAAATTGGAGGAATGAGTAAGCATCTGTGAAAAAGCAGGGTTACACTGGTTGTAATGTGAGAGCTAAGATAAGGAGACTAAGACTTAGGTATGTAACAAAGTTGAGTGGGTGATACCAAGACTCCCAGATTAAGCTGTGGATCTTGGAACGGGCTAGAGTGTTCTCAAGTCAGTAGTGCTAACTGGGTCTCAGAAGAAACAAATTTAATTCTTTTCTGGATGATAGTATATTCAATTTAGGCTCCTGTGTTTTTCCAAAATATTGGAGAGCAGGGCCTATTAAGAAAGGTGAGAAGTGGTAGAATCCTCCTGCTCTGAGTTGAGACCCTTTTGATTTAGTGTTCCCTTTTCTCTTTCTTACCTTCTTTTCTTCTTTTTTTATAGTACCATAGCTACACTCTAGAAGTAGTAGTGAGTGGGAAATGAAGCAAACCCTTGCAGGGACTGAAACCTAGCTTGAAATAATTTCAGTTTCTAAAATTGCATTAAAGTGACCCCAGATTGTTAAAGCTCTTAACCACTTGCCAAAAGACATATCAAATCTCTCTTTGGGAAGATAATATAGGCCTAAATTTAATTCTAAAAATTTTTATATATAATATCTGGCACTCAAGAAAATAACTAATTAAAGGGCACATAAGTTTATAAGAGACTATGATCAAAATTTAAGAGAAACAATAAATAATGGAATAGATCCACAATGGATCCAGAAAATGGAGATACCAGATACAGATTTTAAAGTAACTGTGCTGACTATGTTCAAGAGAATTTTAACAGAGAATGAAATGGAAGCTCTAGAACTAAACACATTTTTAAAAAATCCCTGAAAATAAGAATTCAATAAGGAGTATTAAACATACTCTGGACATCAGATTAAACCCAGCAGAAGAGAGAATTAATGAATCAGAAGATAGTTTGAAGAAAATGTATATATATATATATATATTTTTTCGGTACGTGGGCCTCTCACTGTTGTGGCCTCTCCCATTGCGGAGCACAGGCTCCAGACGCGCAGGCCCAGCGGCCATGGCTCACGGGCCCAGCCGCTCCGCGGCATGTGGGATCCTCCCGGACCAGGGCACGAACCCGTGTCCCCTGCATCGGCAGGCAGACTCTCAACAACTGCGCCACCAGGGAAGCCCGAAAATATTTTTTTAAAGATAGAAATAGATAAAATATTTGGGGCTGCTGAGGGGATAGTCTGAGAAATATTTAACACATGGATAATTAGAGTTCCTGGAGGACAGGAGAAAGAAAATAAAGCAGAAATATGTTTGAAGTGATAATGGACTTTTAATTTTTCAAAAATGATTAAATACATCAAGCCACAGATTCAAGGTACTTTATGAAACCCAGGTAGGGTAAATAAAAGCAAAATCACACATAGGCACATCATAGTAAAACTGGTGGACTACAAAGACAGAGAAATACTTAAAAGCAGCCAGAAAAAAGCTTTTTGTAACCCCCAAAGGAATAAAAATAGGATTAACTCTCTAAACTCGCGGTATGTAGCTAAAGCCATGTTGAGAGAAATTTTTGGTTATAGATACATATACTAGAAAAGAAGAAAGATTAATGAGTTAAATAGAAGCATGGAAGCTAGAGGACAGTGAAGTAAGTGCTGAAAGAAAATGGCTGCTAATCTAGAATCCTATTTCCAGTGAAAATTTTCTTTATGAATGAAAGTGAAGTAAAAGCATTGTCCATACAACCCAAAACTGAGAATATTCATCATTAGCAGCTTCACGCTAAAAGAAATACTAAAGCATGTCCTTCAGTAGGAAAGGGGGAATGATTCCAGACAGATGATTGGAAATGCAAGAAAAAGTAAAGAGCACCAGAAAGAGTAAATATGTAGGTAAACCTAAAGAAATGGTTACTGTTAAAATAATAATAATAACAATATTATTATCTTTGGATTTTAAAATATGTAGAGTTAAAACGTGATAACAGTGTCATAAAAATCTGGAGCGGTAGATATGAGGTCCTGTATTGTCTTGGAAGAAGTAAAAGTACTAAATTATGTTAGACTCTGTTAAATCAAGAATCTATGTTTTAATCTCTCAGGATAACCCCTATCCCAATAAAAAAGAACAGTAAAGAGGGTATAACTCAAATAGTCAATTATTCAAAGAAAGTAAGAAAAATCAACACCAAATAGTGACATTTTTAGCTTGATTCTCTGTGATGAGAGAAAATTTACTAAAAGTTAATATGTGCTACACCAGAAAGCATGTCTCAACACATTTAAAGGGATTAAAATAAAATAGAGTATGCTCACTGACCATAGTGGAATTAAGATAAAAGTCAATAAAGTAAGTAGAAAATCCCCTAAAATGTTTGGTAAACAAACAGTATGCCTCTAAGTAATCTGTGAGTCAAAGAAGAAATTGCAATGGAAATTAGGAAACATTTTTACATGTTAAAAAAAAATACTACCTGTCAAGCTCATGGTATGTAGCCATACTGAAAGACAAATTTTTAGTTTTAAATACATATATTAGAAGAGAAGAAAGGTTAAATGAGTTAAGCATCTATCTCAAGAAGTTAGAAAAAAAAATGAATTCTGAAGAGAGTACAGGGAGGATAGAAATCTTAAAGAGAAGAAAAGAAATCAGTGGTAGATTTAAAAAAAATGATAAAGATCAACAAAACCAAGAAATGGTACTTTGGGAAGAATAATAAAATTGACAAACCCATTATGAGACTGATCAAGGAATAAAAATGCAAAGAGAGCAAGAAAGCAGAGATACTTAACACTAGAAATGAAAAGGTGATGTTTCCACAGATCCTGTGTATCCAGCTTCATGCCAATAAATTTGAAAATTTACATGAAATTAACAAAGTCCTAGAAAAACATAATATTAAAACTGACATAAGAAAAAATAGAAAATTTGAACATTCTTGAATAAAGGTATTTGCCAGTGAATTTTTTAAAATACTTAGGAAAAAAGTGCTAATTCTGTAATTTTTTCTGGAGAATAAAACAGGAGGGGGCTTCTCTGGTAGCACAGTGGTTGAGAATCTGCCTGCCAATGCAGGGGACACGGGTTTGAGCCCTGGTCTGGGGGGATCCCACATGCCGCGGAGCAACTGGGCCCATGAGCCATAACTACTGAGCCTGCGCGTCTGGAGCTTGGGCTCCGCAACAAGGGAGGCTGCGACAGTGAGAGGCCCACGCACCGCGATGAAGAGTGGCCCCCGCTCGCCGCAACTGGAGAAAGCCTACGTACAGAAACGAAGACCCAACACACCCAAAAATAAATAAATAAATAAATTAAAAAAAACAAACAAACAAAAAAAACAAAACAAAACAAAACAGGAGGAAACACTTCCCAACTTACTTTATGAGGGAAGTATAATTTTCATAATAAAATTTTTAAAAGGATTTGCAAAATGAAAACCATAGGCCAAACTGACTCAATTGTGAGAGTCCTAAACGTTCAATTAGGAAATTGAATCAAGCAATATATAAAAAGTATAAAATATTGACCTAGTTTGATACAGGATATATAAAGCATATTCCCAAACAAACAAATCAAACAAAACAAACTACAGCAAGCATCACGTTCAATGGTATAACGTTTCTCTCTGAGATAGGAAGGATACTAGTTGTCATCACTTAAGTCAACATTTTGCTATAGGTCCTAGCCAGTGCAGTAAATCAGGAAAAGAAATAAAAATATTATAATTGGAAAGGAAAGAAAACATCATTATTCATATACAATATAATTTTGTACTTAGAATATCCAAAAGAATCACTGATAAATTATTAGAATTAATAAATGATTTTAGAAGATTTGCTGCATGCAAGGTCAATATGAAAACATCACTTATATTTTTATGTATCAGCAATGAGTTAGAAAATAAAAGAAAATAACAATTGCAGTAGCTTTAAAAAGAACACAGCAGGGACGTCCCTGGTGGTGTAGTCGTTAAGAATCTGCCTGCCAATACAGGGGACACAGGTTCGAGCCCTGGTCCAGGAAGATCCCACATGCCTCAGAGCAACTAAGCCCATGTGCCACAACTACTGAGCCTGTGCTCTAGAGCCCGTGAGCCACAACTACTGAGCCCACGTGCCACAATTACTGAAGCCTGCATGCCTAGAGCCTGTGTTCCCCAAGAGAAGCCACTGCAATGAGAAGCCCGTGCACCACAACGAAGAGCAGCCCCCGCTCGCCACAGCTAGAGAAAGCCCGTGCGCAGCAACGAAGACCCAACGTAGTCAAAAAAACCAAAAAAAAACCCCCCAAAACACAACAAATACCTAGGAATAAATATGACAAAAGTTGTACAAGACCACTATGCAAAAAAACAGTAAAAAGTAAAGAGAAAAAAAAATTAAGGCCTAAATTAGTAGAAAAATATGCCATATTCATGGCTTGAGTCAATATTTTAAAGATGTCCATTCTCCCCAGTATGAGCCACTGAATTCAGTGCAATCCCAATGAAAATTCTGACTTATTTTTATGTGGAAATCAACAAGTAGATTCTAAAATTAATGCAAAGAGCCAAGAGTCAAGAATAATCAATTATCTTGAAGAAGAAAAAGATTAGAGAACTTGCTCTCTCTGATATAAAGCTTATTAGGAAGTTATAGTAATTTCAATGTGGTGCTGGCACGAGGATGGATAAATAGCCAAAGATAACAGATTAGTGCCCAGAAACAAACACACACATATAT
Organism: Orcinus orca; assembly: GCF_937001465.1. Lineage (NCBI taxonomy): Eukaryota > Metazoa > Chordata > Mammalia > Artiodactyla > Delphinidae > Orcinus > Orcinus orca. The sequence goes on from NC_064563.1 coordinate 95,168,196, forward strand.
GTCTACTTGATTTCTGTTAAAGAAGGAACTACAGAACAGAAGGAAAAGGAAGATTTTTTGATAAATGGTTCTGGGTCAACCAGATATCACCATAGGCAAAAGTGATACCTGATATCACATGCAAATATGAATTCCAGGTGGATGTTAGATCTTTTTGGAAATAATATAGAACATTTTCATGACCTTGAGGATAGTGATAGATTTCTTAAGCAGTGCACATAAAACATTAGTCATAAAAGATTGATACACCAGAGTGAGTACCTTAAAGTTAAGAACTTGCATTCATCAAAGGAGTGAGAAGGCAGGCCACAAAGTGGAAGAACATATTCATAACGCTTATAATCAACAAAAAGCTTATATTCAGAATGTATAAAGAATTCTTAGATATAAGATATAAAATTCTTAGATATGGATGAGAATAAGATGTTAAAAAAACAATATAAACAAAGAATTAGTAAAAATTAGCACATTAAATAAGGAGAAAGAATCAAACATTCAATAGAAATGACCATGTTAGTTTCTGAAATATTAATATTTCAGTTTCTGGAATATTAATAAAGTCAAATTTTGGCTAGATTGATAAAGTAATTACATATAATATTATTAATGAAATTGATATAACTGGATTCTGTACAGAACAAAAAGAGAATACAATGAATAATTTTGTGCCAGTATATTGAAAACTTAGACAAAATGAATTTCATATAAATGACTTACCAAAACTAATTCAAGAAGAAATAGAAAGCCTCAACATTCTTAGGATCATTATCTTCACAAAAAAGAAAACAGGGACAGGTGGTTTTAAAGGAAACTTCTACCAAGCATTTAGGGAGCAGATGATTACAATCTTACTAAATGTTTTTTTGCCAATAGAAAAAGAGGAGATATTCCAAACTCATGTTATTAGAATAGTTTGGCCTTGTAACAAAATTATAAACAGGTATTGTGGTAGTTAAAAAAAAAAAGTGTATGCACACTCTTTGATACTCAAGATGGGGTTTGATAAACCCCATCAAGAGGTGGGGTTTATTTCCCCTCTATGATATTCACTGCTTGAGACTGTCTTAACAATAAGTGATGGCAGATGGCAGAAATGGTGCTATGCCAGTTGTGGCCCTAGCTTTTAAGAGGACTGACGGGTACTGCCTTGGTCTCTTGGAGCCCTGAGCCATTATGTAAGAAGTGTGACCACCCTGTTACATAGACCGTGTGGAGAGGCCCTGAGATTATATATAGGAACCCAGCTGAGCTTAGCATTCCAACCTTCCCTGTTAAGGCACCAGACATTTGATTGAATTTGTCATGAACTTCAGCGCAGTCCAGTCACTAGCTGAATATCACTGAGTGATCTCAATAAGTGGCCACAAGGAGTTGAAAAATTTCTCAGTGAAACCGTGCCCAAATTTTCAACCCATAAAATCAGGAGACATAATATAAGTGGTGCTATTGTTTTAAGCCTCTATATTTGGGAGAACCTTGTTTTGCAGCAGTAAATAACTGGAAAAGATTGTATGAGGGATCACATTTGCAGTTCCATATCAGGCATAAACATAGATGCAAAAATCCTAAAGAAACTATTTGCAAATCAAATCCAGTGAAGTATAAAAAAAGTAACATACCATGACCAAATTGGGTTTTTTCCAAGCATGCAAGAGAGTTTACTATTAGAAATATCATTAATGTAATTCACTGCATTAATAAATTAAAGAAGAAAAACATAATCTTATTTCAGTTAATGCAAATAAAGCATTGACATGTCAAAACACATTCGTGATAAACACTCAGAAAAATAGGATTAGAGGGATATTTTTTAATTTTGATAAAGAGTCTATCAGAATTGAGCAGCAAACATTCTTACTGGTAAAATATATTAGCATTTCATTGAAAATCAGGAGGTTGTCTGTTATCAACATTTCCATTTAACATTGTACTGGAAATCCTAGATAACATGGTCATACATGAAAAAGAAATAAAAAGCATTAAAATACCATTTATAACAGCAACAAAAATAGGTACAGAGTAAGTAGCCTAACAGAAGGTAGGCGAACCTATATGGAAACAATTTAAAACAATTTAAAACTTTGTTGAATGATATTAAAGTAGACCTATATAATATTTCGTGGATTGGAAGATTTAATATCATAAAGATTTGTGTTTTCCCCAAATTAATCTTTAGAATTAATGAAATGCCAATAAAAATTTCAATAGTTTTGCTTTAGTGAAGCTGTACAAGCTGATACTAAAATTTTGTATGAAAGAGCAAAAATTCAAAGACAAGACATTCTTAAGAAAAATAAGGTGGGAGGATATCATGATATGTTACAATGCTATAGTGGTTATTATATTTAATATTTGTTAAAGGATAGGCATACTGATCAATGGAACTGAATAGAGAGCCTCCAAATAATATATAAGAATATAATCTTTAATATTGTATGTATAATATCTATAATAATCAAGAAGTACCAAATGTAAAAGAGGTATTTCAGCTGCAGCTCTAAACTATAAAAGTTTTTTTAGAAAAAGCACTCAGGGGCTTCTCTGGTGGTGCAGTGGTTGAGAGTCCGCCTGCTGATGCAGGGGACGCGGGTTCGTGCCCGGGTCCGGGAAGATCCCACATGCCGCGGAGCCGCTGGGCCCGTGAGCCATGGCCGCTGAGCCTGCGCGTCCGGAGCCTGTGCTCCACAACGGGAGAGGCCACAACAGTGAGAGGCCCGTGTACTGCAAAAAAAAAAAAAAAGCACTCAGAAAGGATGGTATATCCTAAGAAATCTGATGTTCAAGCGCAGGAAATTCATGACAATTAGAATTGTATCTGCACCTAAGCAGAACACACTACTATGTCATGGCTTCAACGAACATTCTGTTCCCTCTATTGCCTGACTAGTTCCTTATCATTAAAAAAAAATCCGTATCAGGTATTGAGATGTTCCCTGCTTAATTAAGTTTCTCTGGGTTAGCTTCAAGAACAGTTCATTGGTCTCTTTGTTGTACTGTCTTTGTGAAGAATATAAATTACTAATGTATTTTTGGACTTGAATCACGGTAATGCAATTTATTTATATGTTTGCTGTATTAGATTGAGTTTCTTGAAGATAGACAGCCCTTTTATAGACCACAATTTTGGCCAGTCTGTACGCTGGGTATTGAAGATACAGGAATAAATATGTATTGAGAATGTGCTTGGAGTCATGAAAAGGATTGAGAGAAAAAGGAAAGGAAAGAGGAAACAATGGAAAGGTAGTAACATATTTTGAATTATTTAGCACTGTGCTTATCACATTAACATATATGGGTAGAGTCATGGAATTACAGAGCTGGTATGGACTTTGAGACCATTTATCAAATCCTCTTATTTTACAAAAACAACTAAGCCCCAAAGAGGTTTTGTGGCTTGTTCAAGGTTACCTGGCTGTCTGGTCATGGAAAGTGCTGAAGTCCAGACATCCTGACTCCTAGGCCAGTGTTATTTCCCCTATATCATATTGCATCTAGTTCTGGCCTTTCTATAATAAAAGAACAGAATTTAGTATCTCAAAACTCATTTATATTATCTGACCATGACACATGTCCATTATGTCCTAATGCTTCCAAAATAACAGTTTTAAGCTTGCTTTAGAGGTTGTTTTATTTCTTCCTGTGAAAAATCAGGTACACATGCCTTTGGATTATGTGACTTAATACTAAATTATGTACCATGGTTTAGTCTTTATACTGTTTGTAAAACCCAAATATCATCAAGTTATTCTAATTTATGTTACAAAAATATCTGTGAACCCTGGGCTGGACAAGTAACATTATTCTTATTAAAAACTTCAAGTGTATGTAAATTTATAGAATTAAGCATTTTTAATGCTTAGATTATGTGATTGTCTATAATTACATCAGGTCAAAACCTCTCCTTAAAATTTTGTTTCAACCTGGGTTATATCCAATCAATTGAGACACTGTTATTTAATATTTGCTTTTATAGTTTTGTATAAAGTTTAATAATCTACTTAATTTGATTTAATTTTATAAAGGCTGAAGTGTTTTTGAATAAGCTTTGCCTTCAGTTCCTATTAGGATTCTTTCACTCATAAAAAAGTTAGTTTCATTTATATTGCAAGAACTACACGCAAATAAAATACTTCTCCTGGCTTATAATGATGTCTCGATTTGAACCTGTACCATTCATTAATTAAGCCACCTAGTTAACAAAAAAAAATTGACTGAATAGCATACATAATTCCAAAGTTTTAGATTTTAGGCCATTAGGTACTTTTAAATAACCACTGATCATTTGTCAGAGAGCTGAACTCAAAAGAATTTTCCCTGTTCTCCAGAGATGAAAGGTGAAGAAAGGGGAGTCTGAGAATAGAGACAAAAAATACTCAAAACACCATCTAACTTTTGTTTTTGGGTCACTAGAGATATTCTGAATAACATGTCTCCAGACTGTTGGAGAATATATTGGAAATTTTCTCCTGTCTTCCCTGACCTTTCCAAAAGCAAGTTATTTGATTAATCAATTTGAAAGTCTAAAATTCTCAGCTTTTCCTAAAACCAGATTTCTGAAAACCTAACTATATCAATAGTAGATTGCTATGAGAGGTATGTTTATTAAGATCCTCAGAAATGATGTTTGAATATCATGTATGTGATTTGACTCCATTCCAGGTCCACTGTTCCTCTGTGTGTGTGCATCTTAATCTGTCTTATTCTACTTTCTCATTTATAGATGGAGAAAATAACTTTCCTGTAGCTGAGAGCTGGGGGAACTGTTTTGAAGCAGGAATGAGTGCTGTTGTGTCACTCTGCCCTGGCACCCTGCTCCTTTGGGGCAAGAACCTCTGCAGGTTTGCTGGGGCAGCCAATCACACCATTATAGTCTCAGTACCTGGTCACAGGGGTGGACAACCAGCCTAACTGGGCCAGCCCTTGATGTTGCAGGGACCTGGCTAAGGAGGCTTCAAGGGGTCTAGACCAAGTTAGCCAGGGTCCTGTAGGATGTTCTAAACAGAAGTTGGGAGAGAAAAGCTATCTCTACTCTGTGTTCAGAAGCTGTGAAAATGTGGTCATGTCACCTGCTGTGTGAAAAATCTGAGAGAAAAACAGCATCATGCAGTGATGAATATAATAGGGCAGACAAAGAAAGCAGGGACAAGGCTGACAACATTCGAGTCCCTGGCCTGGTCCTGGCCCTGTTCCCAAGGGGGCCATGTTCCTGCCATTCTTCCTTTGATTCTGGGGCATAATCCAGTATCTTCAAGAAATATTCTTTTCATGCAAACATATTTGAGTTGTGTTTTCCTGATAATACAATTAGCTATCTAACTATTCTTCCTCTTTTTTTTTTAATGACAAAAATAAGGAAAGAAGACTGCCAAAAGGAGATACTTTTTTTTTTAATTGGAGTATAGTTACTTTACAAAGTTGTGTTAGTTTCTGCTGTACAGCAAAGTGAATCAGTTAGATGTATACATACATCCCTTCCTTTTTGGATTTCCTTCCTATTTTGGTCACCATAGAGCACTGAGTAGAGTTCCCTGTGCTGTACAGTAGGTTCTCATTAGTTATCTGTTTTATACATAGTAGTGTATATATGTCAGTCCCAATACCCCAATTCATCCCACCTCTTTCTGCCCTTGACGTCCATATGTAAAGGAGGCACTTTTTAAGAGACAAGTAATGCATTTATATCTGACATGGATGGTGGTTGAACAGCAACATTGCTGGGAAGTTTCATCCTTGCTAGATTAATTTATGGAGTGTCAGCAGGCTTTCAAATCAGAGAAAATATCTTTCTATGGCCTCTCCTTAGGGTCTTCACCTCCCATGAGGGCCTCTTGGAAGTCAGGTCAGGTACTGAGGGATGAAGGGTCTGAGTAGCCTGCTCTCTCTTGGCTGCAGTACTTCTGGTCTAGACCACTGTCCTGAAGCCACCCAGGAGTGTCTCATTACCCTCTCGGCCAAATTAGAATTGTACCAAAATGTGCTTTCACAGAAATCCACAGCACTGATGTATTCCTCAAAGCTTTATTCTTTCTAGCACATTTATGAACAAAATTTTAAACAGAAAATTTGACAAGGTTTCTGAACAGAAATTTAAAGCAATTGCATAACAGTGGTGGCTCCTGTAGCCCCACCATACTTTAGTGAGGAGGCAGGTGATATCCTATTTATTAGAGAGAGGGACAGAAAGGGCAGAGGAATAGATATGTGCCCCTAGTCATTTGAGTGTATAAATGTAAGAGCAAGAATGGTGTATTGAGAAATTACATGGCATTGAGAGGCATAGCTTTTTCTTGAATTCACGTGAATGTTCTGAAGTCTTTTCTGTGATAAAAGTAAAATGCTTTAAGAAATTCTTCTGAAAGCTGTTACACTTCTGTAATAATAATCAGTTTCTGGCAATGGGGCTGACATATTTCAGCTCAAAGTACACACACACACACACACACACACACATATTATTTTAAAGGCAACAGGGGCTGACATATTTCAGCTGAAAGTACACACACACACACACACACACACACACACACACACACGTTATTTTAAAGGCAACAATCTAGCAGTTACCCATGATGTGATCCAACTTCTTGTGTCATGTTCCTGACTCTATCGGGTAGCAATGCTTGGAAGGAAATGTTTCATTTTATTTGATGATATCAACATGAAGTTTCATACAATAAAAGTGAAGGCAAGGAACAAAGGCAGCACATCATTGTTTGACAACATTTATAGCAATGGCCAGGTGTGGAGATATTCTCTTGTACCTTTTAGGTGAAATCTGGCTCTGTGTTGTTTCTTTAGATTAGAGTTTAATTCAGTACTTGAAGAACATTGCCTGAGTATTTTTGTTTTTAGTCATCATTGTAATAGGCCAGTGATTAATTGAATTTATATATAGTAGTATGTTTTCTTTTGCGGGGCTCAGTTCCATTTTAACAAACTGTCTTCCATGTAATAACATATTCTTTTACCAATGGAGCATAGTATTTTAATAAAATATTAATACATTGTGTTTACTCATATATTTCATTGGAAACAATGGATCATATTTCTTAATTACAAGACAGAATGAGTTCCAACGATTGAACTAAAAGATTGAGTCAAATTTAAGGAGTGAAACAGTTATTCTTGATGAAGTGCAGGTAGTGATGTAATTTCCATGCACATTGATGTAAGCATCATTACTGAGTTATATTTTCATGTTTATATAATTTTGTGATTCATGTGCATGCCCTGTAAGCAACTTTCCTAAGAGAGTAGTTGTCTCAGACCCAGACCATGGGTGGATTAAATGTAAGTTTTAAATGTAAGTTTTTCATCATGGTATCGTGTAAACAAGTGCCACCGAAAGTGTGGTCTGTGGACCTGCATCCTCTTCATAACCTGGGAGCTTGTTAGAAACTCAGAACCTCACTAAACAGAATCTCTCTGTTGGCAAGGAGCTCAGGAATCTATGCTTTAACAAGCTCTTTTGGTGATTCAGTGTACACTAAAGGTGGAAAACCACTGATGTAGACATTATAGCATTTCAGTTCCTCAGGTATTCTATTCAAGAGCCATTATAAGAGCTGAGGTTTCCCCTTTCTACCATGGACACTTACCCAAATAAATAATCAGATTACTTTAGGGAACAAGTGACTCAATTACTATCTCTGTGTTCAGAGTACTTTCTCATGGGGACCTAGTCATTCCTTTAGTCGATGGGCCATGAGTCAAAGAACTGGCTAAATTCTAGAAACTGGCAAGGATTTGTGACACTGCATTGGTGCAACTGACATCAGCTTAATTCTCATCCCTATTTATTTGTTTGTTTGATTATTTATTTATTTTGGAAATTTATAAAGTTGTGTAACCATTACTATGATCCAGTTTTAGAACATTTCCATCACCCCTCAATATTCCTTTGAATCGATTTAAAGTCAATCATTTGAGTCAATCCTCACTCCCACTTCTAGTCCCAGACAACCTCTGATCTGCTCTTCAGCTCTATAAATTTGTGTTTTTTGGATATTTTATGTAAGTGGAATCATACAATATGTATTCTTTTGTGCCTGTCTTCTTTCAGTTTGCATAATGTTTTTGAGGTTTGTCCAGCTTGTAGAATATATAAATATTTGTTCCTTTTTATTGCTGAGTAGTATCCCATTGTATGGATACCACATTTTGTTTATCCATCACCAAATGACGTATATCATGGATAACAGTACTATGAACGTTCATGAGCAAATCTTTGTGTGGACATGTTTTCATTTCTTTTTTTTTCAGGTTGATTAGTTTTTAGATTTTTTATTGAGGTATAGTTGATGTACAGTATTATATGTTTCAGGTGTACAACATAGTGATTCACAATTTTTAACGGTTATACTCCATTTATAGTTTTATAAAATATTGGCTATATTCCCTCTGCTGTACAATATAGCCATGTAGCTTATTTATTTTAGACATAGTAGTTTGTACCTCTTAATCTCCTGCCACTATCTTGCCCCTCCCCTCTTCCCTCTCCCCACTGGTAACCACTCGTTTGTTCTCTATATCTGTGAGTCTGTTTCTTTTTTTGTTTAGGTTCCACATATAAGTGATATCATACAGTGTTTGTCTTTTTCTGTCTGACTTATTCCCTTAGCATAATATCCTCCAAGTCCATTAATGTTGTTGCAAATGGAAAAATTTCATTATTTTCTATGACTGAGTAGTATTCCATTGTATATATATACCACATCTTCTTTACCCATTCATCTATTGTTGGAGGCATATTTTCATTTCTTGTGGGTATATACTTAGGACTGGAATTGCTTGTTCATATGATAAGATTATATTTAAATTTTTAATTACATAACCCAACTTATTTCCAAAGTGGCTGTACTATTTTACATTCCCACCAGCAGTGTATGAGGGTTTGAATTTTCCTACATTCTCACCGGTACTTGGTATTGCCTGTATTTTTGATTATATCTCTTCTAGTGAATGTGTAGTGGTATCTTACTATGTTTTTAATTTGTACTTCACTAATAACTAAGGATCTTGAGCTTTTTTTATTTGATTATACCCATTTATATGTTTTCTTTGATGAAATGTCTCTTCAAGCTTATTTTTATATTTGGTTGTATATATTCTTATTGAATTGTAAGAATTTTTAATATATTCTCGGTACAATCCTTTATCAGATATATTATTTGCAGATATTTTCTCTTGGTCTGTGGGGCAACCCATTTTCTTAATGGTGTGTTTTAAGCACAAAAGGTTTTACTGAATATTTTTTACTGAATATCAGTTAATCAGTTTTTTTTTCAGTTGTAATTTGTGATTGTTTTAACATATTTAAGAACTTTTTGCCTAATGTGTCACAGAAAATTTTTTCCTAGAAGATTTATGGTTTTAGCTCTTTATGTCTGTGATCCATTATTGAGTTATTTATATGTGAGCTAGCTAATTGACTCAATTAATGGCATTAGTAAAAGGTTCATATTTGTAAATATATTCAACTGTCCCAGCACCATTTGTTGAAGAGAATATCTTTTTCCCATTGAATTGTCCTGGCACTTTGTCAAAAAAACGATTGAATATAAAAGTAAGGGTTCTTTTTGGATTCTCAGTTCTGTTGCATTTATCTGTATGCCTCCATTTATGCTAATACCACACTGTCTTGATTACTGTAACTTTATAGTAAGTTTTGAAATTAGGTAGGTGTAAGACCTCCAGTTTTGTTTTTTTTCAAAGTTATTTTAGCTATTCATGTTGCAGTAGAACTTCATATCATTCTGGAAGAAAGGTTAAATCTGTGATACAACCATATTACGACTGGTTATGCAATATTTTGTAGATATATCAACTTGAATGAATATGTAAGGGCTCCTGTCAGCAGCAGGGAATCTAACAAATGACATATGACAGTAATTTCTGATTTTTAACTTATGCTATATTTTTGCAGAGCCTGAGAAAATTTTGAGAACTCAGAGGCCTGTGTATGATTGACAGTTTTAATAAATACTTTTCTTAAATCTTTATGTGTATCTCTATTGACTAGGATTTCTCTCTGAATACAACTGTAGGTATATGTGCAATAGCTCAGCTGTGTTAATCAAGTCTTCTTGTTGAACGAATTGTCTTTGACACATGTGTTTAGCCCAGTATCGCTTATTGTCATTGTAATTGATTATCTGAATTCATCAATAAATATTAAATCACTTCTTCAGTTGTACAATTTGACAGTGAAGAAGTTTTTATAGACTACTTTTATTCGCATTTTTCCAGATTTAGTCAAAGATTTTCTGACTATACATTGTTAGTGGATTCATCAGTCTGCAGAAAATTGTATTGACTTTGTCATTCTCTGAATAATAATTGATGCTTTACTTTCTCTTCATAACTGTAATTCTAAAATGCACCCTGTTATTTGACAGAGGCACCTTATCAATCACTTTTCTTGTTTTGTCCCCAATCATTGCTTTGACATTTTTGCTATGAGGATTCTATGTGTTTCACCAGTTACCTCACAACACCATAAAGCTTTTGTACTCTTATCCTTATTATACAGCACGTTAGTTTCTAGGGTGCTTGAATGTCCTTCTGTTTTGCTTCAGTAATTTTGGTAAGTTTCTCATAGTGTTCTTTGTATGTGTCGAAATGACACTAGTGTTTCCAAACACAACATGTAATAAAATAGGTTAGTTCTCAGCTGGCAATCAAATTCCAAATTTCAAACAGTATTTGTCATATTTGTGCAATATTTTGTTTTTTGTTGAAGCTGGTATGTCTTTTAACACTAACAGGTGATTCAGTCGTTATTGTGACTTTATTGTTTTCACCATTAGTGTTCATATTTGTTATAAATTTCTTTTATTAGGCCTAAAAATCTCTTTAAACCTGTGATAGTTTCAATTAAAACACGAAGAACTCAACCCAGATTATAATTCACAATGGTATATACTCATATAGTAAACTATGATTGACTTCCTGATGTGATAGATTGATACATTAGTAAGAAATACATGATGATGGGAATGGAAATTTGATATACAAGAATCTGTACCAGCTATCTGTTCATTCATACTACCCTTACATCCAAAGCAGAAGTTTTAATTATTGAAGGTTTGACCCATTCATGGATCTACTTGAGTAAACAAACTCTATGCACAGTAGACTACCTATTTTGGCTTTGTTGTAAGTAATAACATCCATAAGAGTAAGGGTTTGTTCTGCTAGTTAATTTCTTTCCTGATGTTAAAAATATACAACTAGTAAAATATTCGAATGTTAACAATATTATCTTGTGGGTCAGTGGTGGTATATGTGGCATGCTTTGGGAAACATTGCCTTATCCTGTAACATCAGGATCTCAAGTCACGTAAACAAACCCACTAACTTTAAGTCATCTGACCATCCACACTGTGCCATTCAAAGATATAAACTCATATGAAGAATATCTGTCAGTATTTTTGATTCCTGCTTCTGAATCTAACTTTTTAATGAACAGTTGAGATTGTTAATAGATGAAAGAGGCAAAGAAAAATTTGGATAATAAAAACATCTTCCACTCTCTTCTCTACATCATTCTAATTGTGAAGCAACCAGAGTGTTAAAAAATGTAGCTGGAGAAATCTGGATTCCAATCCAGATTTTTAACTGAGAACTCTTAGGTAGTTTAAACCATGCTACATATGGTTTCTTCCGTGTATATTAAAAATAATTATATCTATCTTGGAGAATTCTTGTGAGGTTTAAATAAGATATCAAATGTAGTGTGACTGGCACAGGGCTTAATGCATAGTAGATGTTCAAAGTATTAAAAATACTTTTAATCAATTTATTTGTCTGGGCTACGAATAACCTTTATACTCTTTTTATGCTACTTAGAAACTAAATTACATTGTAAAAATTCTTTGAGCTGTCTATCAAGAGTTAACAAGACTTTCTTTGAAAATTCCAAAGGCACCAACAAATCTAAGAAGTAAGACAAATAATGGAAAAATTAAAAATTTCTAAAATATAGTACAGCCTAATAATGTACTCTAAATGTTGAATGTTTTGGGTTTTCAGATGAAAGGCACTGTGGAAATAAGGTATCATTACTGTGAATATTACTATGCCGTGCCAAACAAATTTTTTAAAATTATAGAATCAAGACATGTAGCTCAGCCTTCCTATCACATTATCCCTAAGAATATGTACAAAAATCTCTAAATGTATCGGTAAACTTGAATCACACTATACAAAATTATGATCCCAATTATGAAAATACAGTATTGTATTCCCTAATTGGTGAACCTAGAATTAAATAATTTTAAGAGGAAATGATAAAAGTTGTTTGGACAAATTAATATTTAAACAAAAGACAACATAGAATGCACAAAGCTAAAATGATATTTCATTTAAAATATTGTTATCCTTGTTATTTTTGTCTCTAAGAAAAAAGAGTCAGAATTTATTTGTGTAGGAATTCAGGAATGATTTCTATAGCGTATGGTTTTGTTTGTGATTTTTCTTTTCCTGAGAGACAAGCTACCTGGAACCATGAGTGATTTTTCTAAATCCATTCCCCCTTGACCTGCTTATGTGCTTTTTCACTCATTACAAATATTATAGGATAAGCCCAGAGCAAAGAACTTTGACCTTAAAATGTTAGGAATATAAGAAGCCAATGAAAAAGCTTAACACCATTTAAAGACCATTGTTTCTTATAGGTATTAATGAATAGTAGTAATACAAAAGAATGTGGTCCAAAAAAAAATAATAAAAGAATGTGGTCACTCTTCTGGAACAGTTAGTGAGCCAAATGAACTTGTATTTGATTGCTTAAACTGTATTCTCCAAGGACTGAGAGGGAAGTCCAAATTTGGACCTAGTTGAGCAGAAAGCTCAGAGGAGTCTGATTAAAGTTAGGTCAAGAAGAAAGTCTTTGTTACGGGGAAGCAGACAGACTATATTATTAATAATTAAGTAAACATGGATGTCAGTTTGTGATAAGTTCTATGGTAAAAAATAAAATAGGGCTTCCCTGGTGGCTCAGTGGTTAAGAATCTGCCTGCCAAGGCAGGGGACACAGGTTTGAGCCCTGGTCTGGGAAGATCCCACATGCTGCAGAGCAACTAAGCTCGTGTGCCACAACTACTCAGCCTGCACTCTAGAGCCCACGAGCCACAACTACTGAGCCCATGTGCCACAACTACTGAGCCCATGTGCCACAACTACTGAAGCCTGTCTGCCTAGAGCCCGTGCTCTGCAACAAGAGAAGCCATCTCAATGAGAAGGCCGCGCACTGCAACTAAGAGTAGCCCCTGCTTGCTGCAACTAGAGAAAGCCCACATGCAGCAATGAAGACCCAACACAGCCAAAAATAAAAATAAATTAATTAATAAAATAAATAAAGTAAAACAGGATAATAGCCTAAGTGACCATTGGTGGATGAATGGATAAAGATGTGAGAGAGATATATATATATATATACACACACATATATAATATACAGATATATAAATATATATTATACAGTGTATGTAATAGTAGTATTCTATTTTATACACACACACACACACACACACACACACACACACACACTACTCAGCTATAAGAAAAAGGAAATCTTGACATTTGCAACAACATGGATGGACCTTGAGGGTATTATGCTAAATGAAATAAGTCAGAGAAAGACAAATACTATGTGATCTCACTGATATGTAGAACCTAAAAAACAAAACAAATGAAGCCCTAACACCCAATGTGATAGTATTTGATGTATAGTATTTTGGGAGGTAATTTGATTTAGATGAGGAAGTGAGGGTGGGGCCCTCATGATGGGATTAGTGCCCTTACAAGAAGATGCACCAAAGAACTTGTTCTCTAACTCTCTCCACCAACTGAGGACACAGGGAGAAGGTGGCCATCTGCAAGCCATGAAGAGAGCCCTCACCAGAACCTGACCATGCTGTCACCCTGATCTTGGATTTCCCAGCCTCCAGAACTGTGAAAAATAAGTTTCTGTTGTTTAAACAACCCAGTCTATGGTATTTGTTATGTCACTCCAAGAAAACTAAGACAGAGGTAAATGTATGAAATAGTTGCATAGGAGAGGGCAAAAGGAATGGATTAGAGAAATTAGAATTGCTAGTTAGCACTAAGGGCCCACTTGAGATTGGAATTGATACATTTCAGTGAGATCTGCCATCCTGAGAGTGTTTTTCACCACTTACTTTCTCTGTGTAGCTGTAGAGTCACAGATAATTATCTTTTATTGCTCATACAGTAAGGGTTGATGAGAGTAAGACAACTAAGCAGCTCTTACATGTCCAGGCACAGTGGAAACGTAGAGGTAGATAAACATAAGAAGCAGCGAACCATAGCCCCAAACTCAGTAGCAGAGCAGTGTCTGTGGTTGATTGAAAACCGCAAACAAACTAGATCAGCTGACTTTAAGCCAAGGAGTTTCAATGTGGGGATGCCCTGAATCCAGAAGAGCATGGATAATGGATTGCTTGCTCATTTTTTATCTCCTGTTTGGCATATTGTAGACTTAATCAGAAATATGTCTAGGATGGAGTCATTGTCAGGTACTGGGACTTTCTAACCATTAACATTAATCCAAGAGTGAATCTTCATATGTGTAGTCAATCCTCATTATTCACAGATTTCATATTTGTGAATTTACCTGCTCACTAGAATTTATTTGTGACCCCCAAATTAATACTTGTGGTGTTTTCACAATCATTTGTACACATGCACAGAATGGTAAAAAATGAGTCCTCTGACATGCGCATTCCCAGCTGAGGTCAAACAAAGTGACACACTGCCTTCTTTTTTCAACTCTCATACTGTAAATTAATTAAATAGACCTTTCGTTGGTCTATTTAGTGCCATGTTTTTTGCATATTTGTGCTTTTTGTTGGTGATTTCACTATTTAATGTGTCCCACAAGTATGGTAGTGTTCCTAAATACAGAAGGCTGGTATGTGCCTTATAGGGAAAATACGTCTGTTGCATAAACTTTGTTTAGGTGTGAGTTATAACACTGTTGGCCAAGAATTCAATGCTAATGAATCAATAATGTTAAATAAGGTGGCTTTAACAGAAACACACATAAAACATCGTTAAGTATTGATCAGTTGGTGAAAATGTTATGACCAGAGTCTTACAGGAACTTAACACTGTATTTCTCCTAGGAGCAATGGTTCAATATTTGCTAATGCAGTGTGCTTTTGTGATTTTATAACACGTAACTACCAAGAACAATGAGAATGAGTTGTATCTGCTAGGTCATTCAGTTAATCATATTAAAATTTTCAGAAATACTGCGCTCTTGGTCTATCTCATTTTCCCCATGGGACTCACTCACCTCCTCCCTGTCCTTTATCCTTGTAGCTTTCCTATGTGCCCAGTCTTGTAGGTACCTTCCTACCTCAGTAGGTTTCTTCCTTCTCCCATAAACATTGAATATTTGCACTGCCATCTAGTACTGGAGTCCCCATAGGGGTTTTATGACTGTACTCTCTTCTTAATTACCTTTTTAAAAGAAGCCATGAGTGTTTTGTCTCTTCTATGTTCTTGCCCTTGGGCTTGTCTTGGCTGTCCCTTCTCCTATCCCTGCCCTGTGACTTGTAGAATCCACTTGCCTCCCTTAGTGGCTTTGGGATATGTCAACTTGTCTAAGATGAACAATAGTATCCAGAATTCCCTTTCTAGTATGTTTCTGGTTAGCATGGGCTACAGGAAGTATTCTCGTAGGAGAGTTGAAGGAGTACAACTTTGTAGCTTACACACGTTGTCCCAGTTATTCATTCAAACACTAATCTAGGTTCTGCTGTGAAGGGATTGTGCAGATGTGATTAAAGTCTTTAATCAGTTGACTTTCAATTAATCAAAATGAAGATTATCCTAGGTATACCTGACTTAATCAGTTGGAAGGCCTTCAGAAGAGGGCCTAGGTCTTCCCTGAGGGAGAGATCCGGAACAACTACTAAGTCTGTAATTGTCCTCCCTTTCTCCTGGATCTTCCTTTCTGGTTTCTACCTATAGACAACAAGCTTCACACTGTGCCCATGAGCTCTAACTGCTTGGGATCTTCCTTTTCTGCCTGTCTGTTCTACTGACTTCAGACTTGCTTAGCCAGCCTCCATAATTGCATGAGTCCATTTCTTGTTTAAAAAAAAAAAAACTCTTAATATATATGTATATATCTGCTACTGGTTTTACTCCTCTGGTTGGACCCTGATTGATATACTTCCCATGTTGCAGATTGCCCCTCCCTATCATCTTCTCTTCCTCTGTAAATATTTCACCTTTTTCCTACAGTATAGGATAAATATTCAAACCCTGACTCCTTCATTTTCTAGATGTACAAGTTTAGGGAAGTTACTTGAACTTCCTGAGTCTTAATTCCTTCATCTATAAAATGAGAATGTTACTAGTACATACCTTATAGAATTGTTGTGAGGATTAAATTGGTTAATGTGTGTAAAGCACTTAAAACAATAGCTAGCATATTGAAACCATCAATAAATATAATTGCTAAAATTATTATTATCTAAAGAATTTTATTTATTCCTTTCACATCCCCAGTACTGTGGAGAACATAGGGGAAGCTGAAGATAGTTCTTTTCCATTATAGGTTATTACAAGATATTGAACATAGTTTCCTGTGCTACATAGTAAATCCTTGTTGTTTATCTATTTTATATATAGTAGTGTGTATCTGTTAATCCCATACTCCTAATTTATTCCTCAGCCTTTCCTTTATGGTAAGCATACATTCGTTTTTATGTCTGTGAGTCTGTTTCTGTTTTGTAAATAAACTAATTTGTATTACTTTTTAGATTCCACATGTAAGTGATATATAATATTTATCTTTCTCTGCATTACTTACTTAGTATGATAATCTCTAGGTCCATCCATGTTGCTGCAAATGTCAATAGTTCATTGTTTTTTATGGCTGAGTAATATTCCATTGTAATATCCTATTCTTTATCCATTCATCTGTTGATGGACACTTAGGTTGCTTTCATGTGTTGTAAATAGTGCTGCTATGAACACTGGGGGGCATGTATCTTTTCGAATTAGAGTTTTCATTTTTTCTGGATATATGTTCAGGAGTGGGATTGCTGGATCATATGGTAACTCTGTTTTTAGTTTTTTAAGGAACTTCCATACTGTTTTCCACAGCAGCTACACTAGTTTACATTCCCACCAACAGTGTAGGAGAGTTCTCTTTCTCCACCCCTCTCCAGCATTTATTATTTGTAGACGTTTTAATGATTGCTATTCTAACCAGTGTGAGGAGATATACCTCATTGTAGTTTTGATTTGCATTGACAGTTCTTTCTCTTTAGACTTTTGTAATGTGCTTGGGAAGAGAAGACAAATGTATGGAGATTTATTTCCTGAACCAAAAATAAAAGAAAAAAATGTAATAGATTGGATTACATTTATAGGGGCAGTGGATATAAGGTGAGATGTGTAGTCCTCTGGGAGAGGGAAGATACTCAATTTCTCTGGTTTTTTTCACCTCTCTTACTTAATTTCTCCCAAGTGGAGAAGTTATTAATCTGGATAGATAGATTTGAGGACTCTGATTGGGTCATGTTTATTGGTAAACTGTGGTCAGTGTGCATTACAAGGTCCCATGCATGTGTCCCACACATGTACTCTCCCTATTCTGCCCCTGCTTCAGAAGTAGTAAGTGGACTATTGGGGTGAGCCCTGCTCGCACAACTGGCATCAACTTCCTTTTTCCACAGGGTGACTCCTACACGACAAGATCTGTTCACCTGAGCTCTCTTTCTTTTTCTTTTGTATACACTTTATAGATTTCACTTTTTCATTCAGTCTCTGTTCCATGTGGCTTTTAAGACAGTGGTTAGTTATATCATGAAATTTGGGTTTGGAGGTTAGGGCACAGGGAGGCAAGCCCAGAACTCTCTATGCTGGGATTTTAGGAACAGGTCCATCTAACGAGAAATGGGTGCTTTTTTTGTTTGGCTCTGTCTCTTGCTGTATACGTCCCTTAGGGCTTCACAGGGAGAAGAGGAATATTAAACAAATATTTCTGCCCTCAAAACCTTGAAGATATATACATAGGATAAAAGCCACCATGTAGTATGTCATCATCATTTGTAGTTTTTGGCTCCTTTTGGAAAAGTTCAAGTATGTAGCTATGTAGCTTTCTTGTACAAATTACAGGCCTAAATGGCCTCCTTCCCCACATTCATTCAAACCCAAATCTCCAGATTCATTACTCCAAAGAAATAAAAAGCCGCACATGCCAGTCCTAAGGGAAGTAAATCCAGAGAAAGGATGTGTTTGTTTTGAGGCCTAGGGGTGCAAAATGCAAGAATTCTGGGGGCAGGATAAGTCCTGAGCCCATGATGGCGTTAGAGTGTGGAAAATTAACTCCAAATTGCTCAACAAATAACATTTCTAGAGGAAAATAGCAGGGAAGGGATGATCCCTTTGGGTGATGTGATCAGAGAAAGTTTTTTGATGGAGATGAAATTTGAACTGGGTTTTAAAGAATGAAGAACTTTGATTGATGGAGAGAAGATGGAGAGAATTTTAGGCAAAGGTGATCTGTAAATTTAAATTCTACTACCATCATTATTATTTGTCTTAGTTTGTGTATCCTCTAAAACCAAAGCCTGAGGCAACCACTTATTTTGAATTTGATTCCACGAAGCACAGTGAGGAAGTGGGCGAAAGTGAGATAGGGTAATGAGGAGAGCCAGTAAGGAGTATGTTAATGAGGCTGTTACCACTGTAGTCAAATGGAGCTCAGTCCATTGGGGATTCTCTGAGAAAATGTATGGAACATGCTTCAGAACTGTTCCACCAGGGGCCAGGAAAACTAAGGCATTTATCCACTGGGTCTCACACTCCCCATTGATTGAGGGTTGTATGTTTAATATTTTAGTTTGTACCTGCTTACAGTTCAGACAGCTCTTGAGGTACCAGAGAAAACCTTCAGAAAGAGGGCTTCAGAATGCAGAAAACTGTCCTAATTCCTTTTTCACCTCACAAAAGTTCCTTAGTTCAATTGGAAGAGCCAGAACTTAGAGTCATTTACTCAACTATAACATTTATCGAGCACTTACCCTGTGCCTGGTACTCATCCAGGTGCTGAGTGCTAGCACATCCTACATGTTCTACTCCAGAAACATCCCAAAGCAGTCCTCTTCTTTCCAAATCCATTTCTCTATCAGTAATACGGAGCATGGTGGCCATTTAAAATTGTTGCCAAATTGAGACAAAGTGCTGAATCTTTGTAGCCCTTTATTGTGCCACTACCACAGTCCATTCCCATGCCTTCCCCCCCACATTTTTGTTCCTGATTTTCCAATTTTGCTTTTTCCATATACCTGTCCAGCCAGCCAAATAATTCACTGCTGCACATGAGTCTACGTATATTCCTAGTTTCGGCCACTTCTCTCTCCACATGAGTCTATGTACATTCCTAGTTTCAGCCGCTTCTCTCTCTGCACCCTAAGTAGATGATTGCCATGGTTAATTTTATGTGTCAGCTTGACTGGGCTAAGGGGTGCCCAGATATCTGGTAAAACACAGTTTCTGAGTTTGTCTGTGAGGGTGTTTCTGGAAGAGATTAGCATTTGAATCTGTATACTGAGTAAAGAAGGTCACCCTCGCCAGTGTGGGAAGGCATCATCCAATCCACTGAGGGCCTGAAAAAAACAAAGAGGTGAAGGAAGTGCCAATTTGCTCTCTCGATTTTAGCTAAGACATTCATCTCCACTGACCCTTGGATGTTTGGTACTCCTGATTCATGGACCTTTGGACTTAGACTGGGACTTTCACTATCACACCACCTGCCCCCCCACACCTTGCAAATTCTCAGGCCTTAGGACTTGGACTGAATTATGCCACCAGTTTTTCTGGTTCTTCAGCTTGTAAATGGCAGATTGTGGGACTTCTCAGCTCCATAACCATGTGAGCCAATTCCTATAATAATAAATCTCTTCTTATATGTATATCTTATTGGTTCTGTTTCTCTGGAGAACCCTGAGTAATACAGTGATGAAGTGCACTGTCTGAAGCTATGCCCAATGGGAAGATTTATTCTTGTTTCTATCTTTCAGTGTTCTGTGAGTGGAATTGAGTTGTGTCTACCAAATGGTATATTGAAGTCCTAACCCCTGGTACCTGTGAATGTGACCTTATTTTGAAATAGGGTCTTTGCAGATATAATCATTCAGATGAGCTCATACTGGACTAGGGTAGACCCCAATTCCAGTGACAAGTGTTCTTTCAAGGAGAGGGAGATTTGGAGGCAGACACACAGGGAGGAAAGCCATGTGAAGACACAGGCAGAGACTGGAGTTATGATGCCACAAGTTAAGGAATGCCTGGAATTGCCAGCAACCACCAGAAGCTAGAGGAGGCAAGGAAGGATTCTTTCCTATATTCTTAGGAGGATGGATGGCCCTGAGCACACCTTGATTTTGGACTTCTAGCTTCTAGAACTGTGAGAGAATATATTTCTGTTGTTTTAAGCTACCCAGTTTGTGGTACTTTGTTATGGCAGCCCTAGCAAACTAATACACAGATCACTCCTGAGTGGCACTGTGGTGCGGTTACAGTCCATTTTCAGCTTGCATCCATCCATCAACCAAGCTCAGCTGTTTTTCTCCTATAGTGTTGATCATAAAAGACCCCCACTACCTACAATGTGACATAGGTATGAGCTGAGAAAGAGTTGCCCTTACTATCGTGGTAAATTGTGTAGTTCTGGGCCACCTGTTGGTATATTTTTAGTGCCCTCTGGCCCTCCTTGTAACTGATCATAACTGATTCGACTTTCATCTTACAAGTGATTGTAGCTGGGCTGCCTGACCATATGACTTGATGGATCTGACAGAATTCAGCTTAGGGTATGGAGTATGCTGTCTCTATAACTCAGAGGCCTAGCAAGTTTTATGCTTCCTTTTCATTGCTGGGAGAATCAAGAGGCAGTAATCTGTCCTTTACTTTCAAATGGATGTTCATTTAGGTCTCAGACCACTTGCCCCTTAAAATCTTCACTGATGTGGAAAGATCACTGTCATAAACATTTGTGGTGCTGTTGCAGGATTCTTCTTCATAGGGATCCAGCTCATCTTTCAGTCAATGGTTTTTAGGCCTGAGGATTGGCTCAGGTTTAGAAACTAGGTAAAGGGTTATGAATTTTCATTGGGATGATTGACTCCATCCTTCTGTTTATCCACTCCTGATTACTTTTGATTATATATATTTAGCAAAGTTTTTGTTGGTTTCCCACTTATACCTGTAAATAAAATATTTTATAAGCCATTTTCATAGAACCCTACAAGTCTGGTCCTCCTGACTGCCCTTCCAACATTGCTGATCGTTATGGCAATTTCCCACCTTGCTTTTGTCAGTAAGGTGCTACCATCTGGCCCCCGCTATTTCATGATCCTATCATCTTCTTTGGCACTAAGGGCTTGGTTCTGTAATAACATCTCCTGGTGTTAGTCACAGCCCAAAGAGAGCAGCCACAACTGAGCTTTTCAGTGATGCTGGTGCCCTTCTCACCAGCACATTTCTCGTTCTTTGGTAAATGGAATGCTCTTTAGGTCCTCCCATGGGACACAGTTGGCTCATGGATTGTTAGGCCTTGAAAAGTACAGTATATTCACTTTTGCATGCTTTGTTTTCTGAGCTTTTCTTCTTCCTCCACTGTCTGCTCCAGCAGATCTAGTATGTATACTTTACGTAGCGTGTGCCGTAAGTTCCTTACAGTTGCCAAGAGCTATCTTAGCAGATATTAGTAACACCTGCTCTGGTCTTTGCTAAGGTGTTAAATTCAGTATTATAAGAGAGTACTCTCCTGTTGATAAACCCCCTCTTATCCATCTTTATATTTTACGTCCCTTAATCCAACAGCCTCACTTTTCTGTCCCATGTGTGCTCTCCTGGATCCTATGAGCTCATGTTGTGTTGCCCTGTACTCTTTCAATGTGTATAGTCCCTTTCCCTCTCTTAGCAGGCCCAACAGTTTCTCAGGTGGGAGTTATGCTGAGATTGACCCTAATTAGGGTTTTGTGGCTAAGAGGTAGGTAGGGATAGATCCTGAGAGATAATGTGCTATCTTTTGAAAATAGATCTCATCTGCAAACAAGGGGGCAGGTTAGCCTTTAACATGAAGAGGTAAAAACATTTACTGGCCCATAGGTTTCATCTAGATTTTGGTGTCCAGGTTCTAAGGTGTATTGCCCCAGATGTCCCTATCCTTAGTCCTAGGGTCCTACTTCTTTTTAATTAAAGCCTTCTATTTGGTGTGGCAGAGCTGCTGGTGTTGGAGTTCAACCATCTCTGAAGCTTCATTACCCTTACAATGTTATTAGACTGACCTTAGCTTTTTTCCACCTTTTAGCAGGTAATTCAGATCAAAGAGTCTACTTCCTTAGGACCATTTCTAGTACCCACCATCTTAGAGTGAGTTTCATGGAAGCATATCTGAGATGAAGATTTGTGTGGGGTGTTCCCTCAGGAACAACACCTTTAAGGAAGTACAGGAAGCAGAACTTGATAGAGGTAGAAATTCCACTGTGATGAAATTACAACAGAAGTTTCAGATGATCCTTCGGGGAATCTCTGGACCTGAGACACATCTATAGAGTTATCCACACATTGATGCAGGGGGAACAGGTTTTTATACTTTGCATTAACCAGGCATTTGATGTAGTCTGCCCTAGGGCAGTGATTGTAACCTTGGATGAGGTGGGTCCATTTGATAGAGGGCAATTCGAGGGGAGAGATGTGGTTATGAGATATCAGCAGCTAACACTTCCAGCAACTCACAAATAAGCACCTTGGTCCTGATAAGGGCATCCAAACAGCACTCTAGTATAATACGTAACACATACCTGCATTTATCGGTTTATTTTAAGACAATAATTAGAATATAAACTGCAAGAGAACAGGGACCTTGTCTGTCTCATAAATTGCTATATACCCAGAATTAGAACAGCCTGGCTTAGTATTTACTCAATAAGTATTTGTTGACTAAATGATTGAACTAAATGAGTAATTAAAGCATATTTATAGGTGCCACATTTTGTAAAATGACAATCACTTGGCACATAACAGGGGATACAAATAAATGAAAATTTAAATAGGAAAGCATCCCAAAGTACATTTCTACTCTCACATTCCAGTACAAATCTCCAACATGAGTTTTTTTAGTATTCTGAAATTGAAACCACTTTTTTTTTTTTTTTTTTTGCGGTACGCGGGCCTCTCACTGCTGTGGCCTCTCCCGTTGCGGAGCACAGGCTCCGGACGCGCAGGCTCAGCGGCCACGGCTCACGGGCCCAGCCGCTCCGCGGCATGTGGGACTCTCCCGGACGGGGGCACGAACCTGCGTCCCCTGCATCGGCAGGCGGACTCCCAACCACTGCGCCACCAGGGAAGCCCCGAAACCACTTTTAATGCATTAAATGCATTGATGAATGGCATGGGCAATATACTCATTTTCAGCCATGACCTTTTACTCTGATGTGGATTCTTAATGAACTGACTTGGTTGTAACTGGTGTTAAAAGAGTATTGAGAGAGAGATTATAATTGGATCAGCTCTTGTAGTTGGATTGACTCACAAAGGCAAATTTGGTTTTGCACCTAGATCTCATTAATATTCACTTTCAACTGCCTTCCAGCAGATGTCTGTTTTGACTTTAAACGTAGATTTTTCCAAACATTTTTATGATACTATAAACATATAGAATCTTCTGAAACTTTTTTCCTAACCATGTTGTATTAAATTTTGGCACTGTCCCATATGGAGTGAGAAAAAAAGTAAGACTGAAATGTCATCTTGTCCACTCTTTAAATATTTCTAATGCAAAATGTCACAAAAACTCAACATTAATAAAACATTTACTTTTCCCCATTTTGACAACTACCATGTGTGGGTTCAGGTTTACAATTGAAAACAAATAAACACCTAATTATGAAGAGCAAATATCAAGAATAGCAGCAACAAGGAGTTCTGTGGACCTGTTGCCCAACAAAAGAAGCATAAGTGGTGATAATTATTTTTAAAACAATTTAAAATCTTTGGAACTTGTGCTAAGGATATACAGTAAATGAAGAAACAGTTATTAAAGAAAATCTACTAAAACTCATTAACAGTAAGACTCTGCGGCACTTGATCCATGACCCTTTCCCTCATTCTCACCCCCAGCACAGCTTGATTGAAACTCTGCTTCAAGTGAGTATGGGCAAGAAAATGGGACTTCCTCTTTCCTAAACTCTTAGTCAAGGAATACCATACCTCACATGGAGGGACAGGCTGCCAGTATTTCTCGTACCCTCCCACTGTGAGCTGCAAAGGCTAAATTCCTGGTGAGTGGCTGAGAGGTCAGGAGTGCCATTCCTTCACCCAGACTCCACTCAGAGGGAGGAGACTCTACCCAAGCACGGCAGGCTGAGTGTCCAGGGGCCCTGATCACTTTCACTCCAACTCACTACTGGGGTGGAAATTCCATGCCAGGAGGGGCAAATTGAGAAGACCAGAGGCTACCACTCCTGTCCAGTGCCCAGAGTATTGACTCAGATTTTTTTCCCCAGGGGATAGGCAGTCTGTAAGAACAGACATCTACAAAGCTTTCCCCAGAGGAATTGATTTTATTTGAAACAGAGTATGGGGAATTTCAAGCCTCAAAAGCGATGTGCTCAAGAACAATGGAGATTTTGGTGATAAGCAATTAAAAGGACGTTGGCATGTCTGTAAGAGACTTAAACCAGAAGCTTTCTGGTTCAGCAGAGAGAACCAGCAAAAGACAGTTAAGAAGAGCCCTCCTGGGGCCAGAACAAACGTCAAAAACTGTCCTCCAAAAATACTCCTGAAAAGGGGCTCCAATTCAATTAGATCAGACTGTAGAACAATTTATGCCCCAGAACATGGTCAAAAATAGTAGAACAATCAGTCAGCAATTAATGGAGTCTAAGAGCTTGGTGTGATGCCAAAGGGGGAATACAGCTAAACAGGAAGATCAGAGAAAGAGAAGAGCTCTGCTGAAACCACTGTCATCCCAGGGTAACTCTGTGCATGCCCAAAGCTGTTCCTTCTGAGGAGAAACATCAGAGGTTTTATACAGGATAGCAGACTTTACTAAAACTGTCTATCCAAGTCATTAAACAAATAAACAATCAAGTAACAATAACAAAAACACAAGCTCCAGAGATGGGAGGGGATCCGTATCCAGTGTTGCTATAATATATTACTTAAAATGTCCAGTTTCAAGACAAAATTAGGAGACATGCAAAGAAACAGGAAAGTGTGACCCACACAAAGGAAGAAAAAACAGGCAACAGAAACTGCCTGTGGCCCAAGATAGTAATTTGAATCCACATGAAAAAGCAGAGGGCTGGTAAAGGTAATTATGTAAATTTAAAAGACAAAATGCATAGTTCTTTTCCTATCTTTACTTAACTGATCCAAAAGCAATTATAAAATAAAATATGTACATAATTGTACTGTTGGACCTGTAACACATAGAAATGCCATATATTTGCCAGTAACAGCACAGAGAAGGTGGGTGGGAGCAAAGCTGTATTGGAGTAAAGAAGAGACAACAGATGGTAACTTAGATCCACAGGAACAAATGAAAAGAACCAGAAATGGTAAATAAGAAGGTTAATATAGCAAATTCTATAAATATGTACTTGCTTTTTTCTTTTCTCAGCTCCTTTAATAGACATAAAATGAGTAATTAAACATTAATTAATGTAATGTAATAATTATAACAATGTATATTGTTGGATTCAAAACACATATATATACTATTTATAATAATAGCACCAAAATTGGGGAAGAGAGAATAGATGTGTATAAGAATAACATTTCTGTATCACACTGCAATTAAATTAGTATAAATCTGAAGTCGATTCTGATTACGATGTATATGATAAGCCCTAGAGCAACCACTAAGAAATAAATTTTTTAAAAAGTGAAAAAGATAATTAAAGACAGCCATGTGAAGATGGACGCAGAGATTGGAGTGGTAAAGCTACGCACCACGGAATGCCAAGGATTGCCAGCAACCACAGAAGCTAGGAAGAGGCAAGAAAAGGCTTCCTCAGACTTCAGAGGGACTGTGGGCCTGCCAACACCTTGATTTTGGACTTCCAGCCTCCCAAACTATAAGAGAATAAATTTCTGTTGTTTTAAGCCACCCAATTTGTGATAGCAGCCCTAGGAGGCTAATATAGACATCTAGAACTGTTGTTGAATGTTTTTGGAAATGGATGTTGGCATACGAGTTTTTCTAAAAATTTAGAAAGTAATGTCTCAGAAAAAAAATGCATTGTTATGGGTTGAGTTGTATCCCCCATGTGTTTGAATTCTAACCCCCAATACCTCAGAATGTGACCTTACTTGGAAATAGGGTCATTGCAGATGTAATCAGTTACATTAAGATGAGGTTATGTGGAACTAGGGTGGGCCTAGTCCAATCCAATATGACTGGTATCCTCAAAAAAGAGAAAACGTGGACACAGACTTGAATACGGAGATAACACCATGTGAAAACTGGAGTTATACTGCCACAAGCAAGCAGAAGCTAGAGAAGAGACCTGGAACTGATCCTTCCCCAGTCCCTTTAGAGGGAACGTGACACCTTGATTACGGCCTCCTAAACTCCAGAACTGTGAGATAATATGTTTCTGTTGTTTAAGCCACTCAGTTTGTGAGTACTTAGTTACGGCAGCCCTCACAAACTGATACACCCACAATGCTATTTCTGAGCCATAACAACCGTTAATTTTTCGGTTTGTCTCTTTTCAGTTTCATCTCTATAAAACTATAGATCCACATTTACTTTATGCACAGATATATACATGGAACCTCCATCCAAATTATCAGAGGCAGGTTCCTCTTAATAAAATTATCCAAAACTTGGAAATCAAGGCAGAAAGATTATTGGGTGGCCTTTCAAACTCCAGATGGAGACTGTCTAACAAGCTGGTCTGAGCCACTCTAAAGGGAGGTAATTTGGACTTACTATTTACCATTGATTAACGCCCAGTCTCTATTAAGTTACATATTAGCTGGCGAAGATCAGTAAGGCATACATTACTTTTTTTCTGGTAGAGACTCAAATGATTTCTGTCCTATAGAAAAGATAACCCCCAAAGATTACCGTTTCATTGCTCTGTATCTAAATTAGCAATCTTATTTCAACTTTCTTTCTTTTGGTAACTCTCTTTCAAACTCTCATATCCTCCTTTGAAACAGGTTTACCATCTTGCTAATTCTCTCATTAATGAGTTCAAAAAAATCTTTGACATCTGTACACTATATATTTGTATGAGTCATGATTTTAATTTTTTGAAAATTATACTTGACATGCCTTAGAAGAGTAGTTCCCAAACTTTCAGAGTTCATGAAGAAGAAAAATTATTAAAATAAAATGAAGTTGGCTGATTGAGATAGGGTTGCCAATTTTAATTTTCCAAGTAATGTCAATTTTAAAATTACAGACACAGAAATAATCTATTAATACCACCATTTCATAAAAGGCAGTGCATGGCTTTTTTACACCAAGAGAATAGAATAAAATGTAGTATAAACTATGTAACATTATGAAAAATTGCCCCATTCTATTTATTCTTCTCACTGTACAGTATATTGGTGAAAACAAGCATAATTTAGGAGGCACTGCCTACGGATGACTGGTTTCCTTCCTACTTGTGCAGTCTCTTTTATTCACTCATTTAAAGTCTTTACTTAGGGCTTTCTGTGTCCTAACAAGAGCCTGCTATGTGGCAAAAGAGCATCAATTACATGTCAGGGAGGCATCTTCTATATACAAACAAAGTTTCTGACATTGGGGGAAATATATTCTAGTGGAGAAAGATGCATTAAATAATCCCTCCAATATAATTAAAATTGTGCTGAATATTATAAGGAAAAAGCATACATTTAATAGTGTGCCCTGAGCTGCTTTTCAGTAACTTCTCAGTGAAAACTGCTACCTTGATAGAAAGGCCCAGAAAATTATTCTCAGAGTTGCTTCTCTCAATAAAAGGAAGCCACTTTCCTCTCCTTAAAAGTTAAATATGTGACTGTGCTTGGTGGTACCAGATCACCAATAATAATAGACCTTGACTTGTATAGCCACCTGGGCTTAACAGGAACCCTCAGAAAGAGCAGAGACCTCCCACCTCTTCTTTCCCATTTTCATCCCTAGAAGAAAGGAGCTGGGCATTGAATGGTCCCTTCTAGATGAAATAAACAAATTAAAATGAGGTCAGTTCATAGTCTTTTTAAGAGCACAGAAGTGCTTTGTTGCAGTTGATTATAAAGTTATATTGTTAATTAGCTCAGCAGCTCCACAGACTTGGGCCCTAAGGCTGTAAAGCAGTCCTACAAGGAGGGAAGAAGGGCATTATCATATGCAAATCTCCCTTATCATAAACTTTCTGGAGATAAATTTTGACTTGGTTGAAAAAGTGTCGGCAATTTGAGCTTCAGGAAAGTTTGTAAATACATGAGTGAGGAGGCCAAACACTTCATGCTCTCCCATACAATGTCATGGAGAGTTAATTGAAAGACAAGCCAAAACTCAAAAATTTAGGACCAAAGACACTTGCTTTAATAAGGGTGGCGATGAATCCTAGAAGAGAAAGACATCATCAGGTGTTTGGACTGGAATTCTGAGACTATGAAGTTGGTTGAGGAGCAGAGAGTATCTGACTCCTAGAGAGCACAGTTTGCTGCATATTGCAAGCACGGAAGTGGTTGGTGGATTTCTCTTTGTTGTATAGTCAGGGAATACTCCCTATATGTTTGCATGTGAACGTAATTCAACAAAGTAGCACTTTGTAGGTTTGGCAGAGGACTAGGACAATTAATAATCTTCTCATTCTTCTGCCATCCCCAAGATTTATCTGCATTCCACTGTAGTGTTCATAGCTAGGGGATGAGCCATGTGGGTGAGGCTCACCCAAGGTTGGGATGAAAGTCTGCTATAAACTTCTGAGGAAGCTCGAGGGATAATTATTTAATTTATAGGAAACTAGCCAGGTAAGATATTCTGAGGACTAAAGGCCCATTTTGCCACTCAGGATAAGAAAAAAGAAATTTGATGAAAAGTTTAGTAGTGTCAACTCTCTGCTCCTCAGTAGACAACCAGAGAAGCCCATTGATCAACGAAGACTAAGTTTATTTGACTTACAGCAGTGAGGAAGAACACCAACTTGAAAAAATAATGGTTGCTTCTCAAACTAGGGAAATTATGGAAGAGTGTTTATAGGGTTTTAGAGCCAACTAATTTGGGAGATTTCAAGCTGAGTCCTGCAAGGTGGGTAACTTCTCAGGATTTGGCAGAGTTTATGATATAATAACTTTGGGTTGATGGGCACAGCAAGATGAGGGACTTAAAGAGAGTCTTGATAAATACATTTCTAGTTTTGATAAGTAAGCTGTTAAGTTGGTTCACGGGCTTATCTTCTTGGGAGCAAGTAATTCCTAAAGCAAGCAAGTACCTATTTTTGCTCTGACCCAGTATTGTTTAAAATAGGGACAGGAAAGTTTGCCTGGTCCCAGTATTGTTTAACGTAAAATGTAGGAATTATGTTGCTTTCAGTTCTCAGGAATCCTGTTGGTCTTTCTCTAGCCTAAGCTGCAGAATAGACCATCATCACCTAGGGATGTGACAAATCAGGATGTATATCATTGTTTGATATGTTTTGGTCATGTGAAGAGTTTCTGAGGGTTGTCATTCAACCTCTATTAGTGACAGATTTTCTTGTTCATTTTGTTGGAGAATCATGTTTGGATCATTTCATGGAACAGCATCTGCACAGCAGAATTTGAGACTCCAGAGAACATATATTTGAGAGTTGCAACATGGACAATTACTAAGAGAGAGATTGTGATACGATTGTGGTATGCGTAATCACTTTTAAGGCAGGAGCCAAGAGTAAACAAATTAAAAAGAACTAATACCATTCTCAATCTGAAAAGGCCACACAACCAAATATGAGGATATTAGCAAATTACATAATTTTATGATTTTTATGTTTGCTTCCCAGATAATTTTAGTATGGTACTAGTAAATATCCAGAGGTCTGTAGCAATGTAAGTACAACATTCTTTCCCTAAGTCCCATCTGAAAAGAATGTTGTACACATGTACCACCTTGAAAGACCTCTATTTTGAACCACCTGTCCAAATTTATGAACCTCTTGGGTGAGGAATTCTATTGCCTCAGTAATGTTGTCATTCTTCTGCTATTCTCTGTACCATTGCCTGTAGAATTCTACTTTTCAAGCCCCATGGAAAGTGTGAAATAAGGAAAAAACAGTCAAATATTCCTTTGGTGGTTATTTTTTAAATGTAAATTGAAGCTCAGAATTTTTTCCTTTTTGGATTAAATTATCTAAGTATCTGTTTTTCTTAGAAGGGAAATGGGTGGATCAAAATGGACCCAGGGTGATATTAAGAACCATTCTGAAGGCCATCATCAGTTTACTGACATTATTGATCCCTGTTCAACTTACAGATTTCCGATTACAGTCAATAGTCTTTTGTGCTTCAAATACTCATATATGGATATCAAATAGAACAGGCATGGCACAAATTCCATTACCTGGTGCCAGGGCAATTCTATTTGACATCCACATATGAGTATTTCCACTGAAAGCAGATCATTGTGTGGCTCCTAACTACTAGTATTGGATTTAAATCACAAAAGACTATTGACTGCAATCTGTAAATTGGACAGGGATGAACATTTAGCTTAACTAATGCACCTTTCTTACAAGGTCTGTAAAAGTGAGGCGACCTCTCAGTATACGCCATCTGTTCCTTAGATTTTTTTATGCCCTATTTCTGTGAAAGCTTGATTGCAAAGGCTAGCTCTTCTGTGTATTTCTTTTTTCTACAGAAAAAGGAACACTCCTTTCTAGGTTTGACATACAAGAGACTTTAGATTTCTGTTTGGTCTGTTGTAGTTTTTGCCATCTAAATAAGTTGCTTGGTGGTTGAGTCCAATTAGCAAGGATTATAACAAGGAATGCGTTTTGTCTGATTTGTGACAAAGAAATGGTACCAAATGAAGCTGGGTAGCTCCCAAAGTAAAATGAGTACAAACCAAACATTATGTTTGATTGTATGCTTTAACCAAGTCACAATCAAATTATAGGCAGGTATTGGAATCATGCCAAGAAGTATGTAAGTATGCAAAAAAATTATTAAGTTTAGGAACTTTATAGGTGTCATGGTTAAGAAATAGTAAGTGTCTGTTAACTACTAGGAATCTTAAACCAGAAAAGAGGAAAGAAAATATTTAGGGAAATAGAGAAAAAAAATAATGCAAATTAGAGGATGGGAATCAGTGGTTCTGGTCATCTGGATCTTATTCATGGATCTTAAATGGAAGCAGTCTATTATTCACAGTTGTCTCCTTGATCTGAAGGTCTTTGTTAGAAGCTATCTCCACCCACAAAATCATGTGTTTCTTGAGGATTCCTAAGGACCCTCAGCTTGAAGTCTGGCTGGGACAGGTTTTTAGTGTTTTAGGGATGAATTATATCTCTTTAGTTAAAAGATGTAGATATAAGGGTCCACACCCTATAGTTTTTCTCTTGTATTATTTATTAACAGGAGCCACTAAGGTTCTTTTCATCAAGTCTCAAGAACAGTTTTTCTGTGATGTTTCTTCTAAAGACTAAATCTCCTCGAGAATTAACAGAATGGAAGAAAGTTAAATTCTCTTGAGGCAGAAAACACAGTAAGTTTGTGAGGATATAGTCTTACTCTGAGAGTAAGAACATATTATGAACAGAGAGGACACTGACAAACCTCCAGGGCTTTTAGATTTGTGCCGTAAAGTGTGCTATGATTGTCCCTGATTAAAATAGGTATCGAGACTGAGTAATCTACAAATCAAATCTTTTTTTAGACAATTATACCAGTCTGTGTACATGAACATTAGTATGCTTCTAATGTAAAAGTGTACACAGTTATTGAAATATTTTGTTATATTAGACTTAATATAATCTAGTTTCAGGCAATATTTTAAAAATATACAATAATAAGTAAAAATGATTATTAGTAACCTATCTTTTCTCAAAAGTAAGAAACCTTTGGTTAAAATTCAGAGAAATATCTTAGTGATAAAAAGGAAACTTTGTTACCGAACAAAGAATGGCTGAAAAACTCACAAATTTGGTGAAAGAAAATAAGTCAACATCCAAGAAGCTCAGCAAATTCTAAACAGGATAAACTTTAAAAAAAAATCTTTCAAACACATTGTAATCAAACTTCTGGAAGTCAAATATAAAAAGAGAATTCTTGAAAACAGCCATTGAAAAGTGCCGACATTTTGAATGACTGAAGATTTCTCATCTTCAGATGAGAAAACCCAGAAATCGAGATCAGAAGATAGTGGAACAACATTTTTCAAGTGCTGAAAGAAAAGAACTATCACCCCAAAATTCTATAGCCAGTGAAAATATCCTTCAGGAATAAAGGCAAACACATTCTTAGGTGAAGGAAAACGAAGAGAAATTACTGCCTTTAAAATAACTGCTAATTTTTTTTTCAAGTAGAAGGAAAATGATAACAGAGTGAAACCTGGAACTTTACAAATCAAGGAAGAGAAATTGAAATGGTAAATATCTGCATTAGTTTCCTAGGACGGCCATAACAAATTACTATAAACCTGGTGTCTTGAAACAACAGCACGTTATTCCCTCATAGAAGTCCAAAATCAAGGTATTGGCAGGACTGGACGCTCTCCAAAGACTCTAGGGGAGAATCCTTCCTTGCCTCTCTCAGCTTCTGGTTGCTGTAAGCATTCCTTAGTTTCCGTGACTGCATCACTTCAATATCTGCCTCGTTGTCACTTTACTACCTCCTCTTCATGTTTGTATCTTCTCTTCTGTCTCATATGTACACTTCTCATTGGATTTAGGGCCCACCTGGGAAACCCAGGATGATCTCATCTTGAGATACTTAATTACATTTGCAAAGACCCTTTTTCCAAATAAGGTCACAATGACCTCTTATGTGCTTTAGTATATATATGGCTTTTGAAATTAAAAATTATAACATTTTGAGATTAGATTTTCTATGCACTTCTTTCTATGTGTCAGTTGTAATATATTTCACAAGTACAACATGGTGGATAAAGGGACATGTGTTTGCTGTAAGGTTTCTATATTTTGTCTGAAGTGGCAAAATATTAACTTTAAGTTTATATTTTAAGTTAATTAATTACAGAAAGTTAGGCATGTATATTGTAATCCCTAGAGCAAGCACTGAAAAAATATATATGAGAAAGCATAGTAAAAAGAGCCAATAATTAAATGGTTTACTAAAAAATACTTAAGTAATTCAAAAGGAGAAAAAAGGGGAAACAGAACAAAAAACAGAGGGACTAATAGACAACTAATAATAATATGCTAGACTTAAATCCAACCATATTAAAAATTACATTAAAAGTACTATTTTTAAATTAAAAAGAACAGATATTGTCAGATCAGTTAGAAAAACAAGACCCAACTATATGCTGTCTATAAGAAACCCACTTAAATTATAATGATATATAATAAATAGGTTAAAAACAAAAGCCTGAAAAATGATATACCATGCAAATACTCATGAATAAAAAGAAGCTGGAGTGCCTATATTAATATCAGACAAAAAAGACTTCAGAACATGGAAAATTACTAGGAATAAAGAGGGACTTTACACAACTATAAAGCACTCAGTTTACCAATGAGACATTAAGATTTTAAATGTGTACACATTAGCAACAGAACTTTAAAAACTTTGTTTAAAATGATGCAAATGCTGATAGAATTTAAAGGAAACAGACGAGTCCAGAATTATACTTATAGACTTTAACATTCTTCTCTCAATAATTATATAAAAAGTAGATAGAAAATCACCAAGGATTTCAAAGCCTTGAACAATGCTATCAACCAATTAATCTGATTGTCATTTTTAAAGCACTCTATTCAACAAAAACAGAGTACATATTTTTTTCAAGTGCACATGGAATATTCACCAAGATAGCCAATGTTATGAGTCACAAAAAACTTATTATATTAAAACAAATGAAATAATATAAATTATATTCTCTAACTACAAAGGAAATAAAATAGAAATCAACACCAGGAAACCTGGAAAGTCCCTAAATATTTGTAAATTAATTAACATAATTCTATAGAAAATATGGGTCAAAAAGGAAGTCTCAAGGAAAATCAGAAAATATTTTGAAGAAATAGGAAATAGAACATATTAAAATTTGTGGGATGCAGTTAAAGCAGTCCTTAGAGTGAAAGTTATAATACTCAGAGCACATACTGGAAAACAAAGTTGTCTCAAACCAGTAAGGTAAGATTTACATTAATAAACTAGAGAATCAGTGCAAACTACACCAAAAACAAGCAGAAAGAAGGAAATAATAAAGAGAGGAATGGAGATCAAGAAACTGGAAACAAAAAAAAGAGGAAAACCAATAAATGCTAAAAAAAATTTCCTTGAAAAGATTAATAAATTGATATACCTCTAGCAAGACCAATGAAGAGCAAAAGAAAAAAGGCACAAAATACCAATATTAGTGAGGAGAGAAAAGATATCACTGCAGTCTCACAGACATTAAAAGGATAATAAGGGATTACTATGAATAACTCTTAAGCACATAAATTTGACAGCTTAGATGAAATAGACTGATTTCTTGAAAGATAAAACAAAAAGAGAGAGAGCCTGAAGAGTCCCATATCTATTTAAGAAATTGAATTCACTGTTAAAGATAGTCCAAAAAAGAAAACTCCAGGCTCAGATGATTTCACTAGTAAATTATACCAAACACTTTTGGAAGAAATAACACCAATTTTGCATAATCTCTCATAAAATCTCTCATAAAATAGAAGGACCATCTCCCAATTTATTTTATGTAGTTAACCTTACACTGATTCCAAACACAGACAAAGAGAGTATAAGAAAAGAAAACTGTAGACCAATATCTCTCATAAACACAGATGCAAAAATCCTCAACAAAATGTAGTAAATTAAATTCAGCATAATATGAAAAGAACAATACATCATGATCAAATGGGGTATATCTTGGGAATGCAAGGCTGGTTCAACATTCAAAAATCAATCAGCGTTAACTCACCATACTAACAGACGTAAGAAAAACCACATGGTCATATCAATTGATGCAGAGAAGTTATTTGATGAAATTCATGTCCATTTATGATAAAACCTCCTCACAAACTAAAAGGAAGATGGAACTTTTGCAATATAACAATGGGCATCTGCAAAAACAAAAAATAATAACCTACCTCTAACATTATATCTGGTGGTAATGCAGACTGGAACAGCTCATCTGGAAACGTTTGGCAGTTAAACATACATCTATCACATCTGGTTCCTAGGTTCTTACTCTAGAAAAATAAAAACTTATGTTCACACAAAAACTTGGATGTGAATGTTTATAATAATAGTATTATTCATAATTGCCTCAAAGGAGAAACAAACCAAATGTTCTTCAATGGGTGAATTGATAAACCTTGGCATACTTTTCAGCTATAAAAAGGAATGAACTACTGACACACACAACAGTGTGGTTGTATGTTTTATACTAAGCTAAAGAAGTCAATCTTTAAATTTATATGACATTCTGAAAAGGGCAAAACTATAGGGACAGAGAAATGGTGCTTACCAGGCTTACGTGTGAGAGGAGAGTGACTACCTCCTGGGCAGTAAGGAGGAATTTGGCGGGAGTTTGGGGATTGTTCTATATCCTGTTTGTGTGGAGCTTACAAGAATCTGTGCATGTGTGGGGAATTCCCTGGCAGTCCAATGGTTAGGACTCCCCACTTTCACTGTGGAGGGCCTGGGTTTGATCCCTGGTCGGGGAACTAAAAAAAAAAAGAATCTGTGCATGTGTTAAAACTGTACACAAAAACACAAAGTTCACTCTATGTAAATTTAAAAAGGCTAATATAGAGATTATATATATTTATTAAAATATATTTATTTACCTATAGATTTTTAAATATGTAAATAAATATATAAATTTAAAAATAAAACAAACCATATTTATTGTCTTGTATACATATTATGATTTCTCCATAGTCAATTTTATTAATTTTAACAAAATTTTTACTTTTAACTAAATTAACCAACTTTTACTTTTTAAGCTATATGAGCAAACTAGAAGATAAACCAAAATAAGTATAGCTAATTTTTTATGAGCATATATTTTATTTTACTTAAACAAATTTTAAGATGGCAAACTAAATGTATTTACTATCATTTGAATACATTTGCCTATCTCCTTAATTTTTAGTAATTCCCTATATAAAAATAAATGATAAAGGAAATTTAAAACTATGTTTAATGACCAAAGTGTTATATTTTTCTTATCTAGAGATTATCCACATATCCAAAGATTATTTATTAAATAACACAATTTAACATTAGTCTAAAATCTTAAACTAAAGGTCTGGAAAAAATTTAAATCAGAATCTCCTGTGATTTAGATTAGCATTAGAAAAGTTCACAAGGTTAAACACTTTAAAAAATCTGTCAGTTCAATTTCATTTATTAAAAATATTTAAATATTTTTTCCAATTTTAAACAATTCTCTAGAAAAAAATTATACCTCCCAAGACACATGGAACTAATGGAAGAAATTTTTAAAATAGTAATCATTACAAATTAAGCCCAAATCTTGTACTACTTAAAATATTGTGGAAACATTATCTTTTATGTGGTGATAAAACCAGGGAAAAGACATGGAGTTGTTTAGGGAATTCTCTGGCAGTCCAGTGGTTAGGACTCCGCACTTCCACTGCATGGGGCACGGGTTCCATCGCTGGTCAGGAAACTAAGATCCCACAAGGCATGCATCGCAGCCAAAAGCAAAAGGAAAAAAATTAAATCACTCTAATTTGTTCAAAGTTCATCTATTTATCAGGCATGTTTTAAGACCGTTGAATTAACTTCAAAAGGTCTGAGTGTCTAGCTTTTCTTCTCATCTGGAATCAAAGGTGATTATACAAATTCACAGTTAAACCTTTTCTTCTGAGTTACTGTTTTAGCTGGGAAAACATACAAATGAAGTACAGTTAACATTTTCTCTCTCTTTTTTTAAAAAAATTCTTGACAACCTAGAGTAGATATTTCTAGAGTGTGTAAATTAGTACAAAACAATATTTTTATGATCAATTAATCTCTAAAGTTTCCCAAGAGTAGGGAAAAGGAGAGAGAAAGAAAGGAAAAGGAAAAAAGAACTAGCTGGCTTTAGGCAAATATAAAATTATTATTGAAAAAGGCTAATTATGTCCTCTCTACAAGGAGGGAGTAGGCTTAGATGTGAGAAAATCCATCTTTACACTTAAGCACTCTCGGGCTAGCACGAATGTGAGCACACACATACACCCACACACACAGGGTCAGACAAGGAGACAGAGAGGCAGACACAGGCAGAGACAGACAGAAAGACAGACCAATTAAGCCAGTTTAAACAGTACCATGTGATCCAGAGAACCCACTCCTAAGCATGTATCTAGAGAAAACTATAATTCTGAAAGATACTTGCACCCCATTGTTCATAGCAGCACTATTTACAATACCCAAGACATGGAAACAACCTAAATGTCCATTGACATATGAATGGATAAAGAAGTTGTATATATATACACAATGGAATATTACTCAGCCATAAAAAAGAATGAAATAATGCCATTTGCAGCAACATGGATGGACCTAGAGATTATCATACTAAGTTGAAATAAGTCAGACAAAGACAAATATCATATAATATTGCTTACATGTGGAATCTAAAAAAATGATACAAAAGAACTTATTTACAAAACAGAAATAGACTCACAGACATAGAAAACAAATTTATGGTTACCAAAGGGGAAAGGAGTTGGGAGGGATAAACTGGGAGTTTGGGATTAGCAGATACAAACTACTATATATAAAATAGATAACCAACAAGGACCTACTGTATAGCACAGGGAACTAGACTCAATATCTAGAAAATAATCTAAAAAATAATATATATATATGTATATGTTTATATATATATATGTTTATATATATATTTATATAGCTGAATCACTTTGCTGCACACCTGAAACTAACACGGCTTTGTAAGTCGACTATATTTCAGTAAAAAAAAAATAGTAACTCAGGCCTTTGATAGTTCTATCAAGTGTACAATTTAAAACTCCAATATCTTTTGATCCCTGAAGTACAAAGCTAAAAAGGAAGATTCCTCCTTTGTTATCAAAGTGTTGTCTCTTTTATATTGACAAAACAGAATCTTGTAAGGGTTTCTTCCCTTCTCCTTTGAATGTATGTCTCAAATGAATAATCTTATTCTTGTTAAAATTTCCCCAAAGTGGCCACTGAATATTAGTGGCAGAATTATGCTAGGTACAGAAAAATGCACATGAAAGAAAACAGAAATCAAGGAGGCACTCAGCGAGGGAGGCAAACAGATAGAGAGGATCCCATTAGAATTACAGTGATTACCAAAAATGATGCTTGTGCAAACCTCTAATCTCTAGAAACTGACCAAAGATTATTTGTCACCAGCTGGGGTCCAGTGACCCCTCCATCTCTGGGTAGACAAAACCAAATGAAGCAGTTCTCAGGGATACAAAGATAAGACTGAGGAAGATCCTAATAAGATGTTGAAAAAGTGTCACAAGTCAAAGAGTGTCCAAGGAATTTGATCTGGCAAGAACTCCTGGACTTGGCAGTTCACAGGGCTGACTTGAGGACATGCTTCTCATGTTCATGTCTGTCCTCTTCTTTAACTTTTGTCATACAGACTCAAACAGAAAGTGACAGGAGAAGACAGGGAAACAAACAGAAGCAGGTTCCACCATGTATAAAGGATTTCAATAGGGAAGAGCCAATCAGTGATTGTATCTGGAGAACTGCTCTGAACCTTCTGATAAATGATCAAGTGGTACTATCTACAGAAGGTAGAATGAATGACAGACTAAAAGTTTCACCTGATCATAGAAATTATGTAATACATGGTTCTCAGTTTATCAGGTGCTGAGCTTGCTGAGAATTTCTTGCTCATAAAGTCATGTGAAGATGATAATTTTTACTTATTCATTTCAGTTTATTTACCTACTGAGTAGTTTGAGGTTTGATTTCACTAAAAGGTACTGGGGCATAAGAATGCCATTTATGAAATACTTTAGAAGTGGTGATAAACTTGTGGTATGTAAACATGAATTCGATCTTGTCCCAAACTTCAAGGGGTTTTTAGTCTAGTAGATAATCATTTAAAGTAATAGGAGGGCATCCGTGTGTTGTTCCTGTCTTTAGGAAAATATGGTTCCAGTGTTTAAAATTATGTTTACTACTAGTTTATGATAAATACTTTAAAAAAATCACATTGTGGAAATGTTTTTCAATTCCCGTTTTCTAAGAGATTTTTATCAGGAATATGGTTGTCTTTTCTGCATCCCTTGATATGATCATGTGATTTTCTTCTTTAATAAATGTCTTACTATTGAACTGCTCTTTTGTTTCTAATATGAAACACACTTGCTTTTATACTTCTTTATTACACTTTTGGAATAATTTTTTAACACTGTATTTAGGATATTGGCATCTGTATTCATAAACACTCTTTCAAGTTTCACTAGGCTAGCTTAACTAGAGCTACAAGTTGATTTTAAGAGTGAATAGGAATTCCTTGTTTCAGAAGTGTTTGATAGACTCTTTCTCCAAAACCTCTAGTCCTCTTGCCTTTTGGGGGTGAAAATCTTTTCATTTTTTTCTTACCTGTTTGATTTATCCAGTGCCTCCACAAGTATGTACTGAATGTCTCTCATCCAGTGCCTCTGTGAGGTGCTCTGGGTAGGGGCATTTACTATGTTGAGCAGTGCAGTCACGACTCCTGCCTTCTGCCTGTGTGGGTCTTCAGGATCTATTCAGATTGCCTACCTCCTCTTGAAGCAGTTTGGCTGCTTTCCTAGTGTATGATATGTTTCATCTGGATTTTCAAATTTATTGCCATAGCGTATACAATAAGTATATCTCCCTTTATATTTCTAATAGTTTATGTTTTTTTTTCTTTTTATTTCTTGGTCAGGAAGTGGTATATAAAAGAAGATCTAAAAAGATGCATTATTATAATAATCACTCATGCTTACATCGTACTTCCAATCTGTTCTGTTTTTCTTGTATTATTTTATATAACCCTCATGAAACCCTATGAAGTAGATCTAAACTGAAAGCTTATGCCCTTTTAGAGACCCTATGCCAATTTTCTATACCTGGCATATTGACATCTGATTTTGTATCTTGCCATTATTTCTTTTTCCTGAAGGAACACTTCTATTCCTTTTTTTTCTTTTGTCTTTTTTTAGCTTAAGTATTTCACTGTCTCTGTAAGAAATAAACACTAGAGAGAAGAAATGAGGTCAAGAACAATACCACAAAGGAAAAGATAGAAAATTTTTAAAAAGAAATACCTCTTGCTATCTGTTTTGTTTAGGAGCAAATGTTTACTTGTTAAATGACTGGAGTGAACATTCTAAAAGCTCTCACAAGACGAAGCTAGGAAAAAGTAGATATACTGAAATTGTAAACATTATAAAACCTGCTTGGGTGGACAGGAACCAGAAGATAATATTCTCAAATATTTCTCTTAGAGAAGAGGTCCTGGAATTTAATTTGGGTAGGTACAGAAGGCAGAACTAAACTAACAACAGTTTACCAGGAAGCAGATATTAAATAAGCATGAGGAAGAACTTTCTAGGAATTGGAGCTTCTGTCTAAGAAGGGGGGGACTGCCTCACAGTGTAGTGAATTTCCTCCTCATATAGGGTGACCGTATGAAATTTGAGAGTAAAATAATTATAGTTGCATAATTTTTTTTTTTTTTTTGCGGTACGCGGGCCTCTCACTGTTGTGGCCTCTCCCGTTGTGGAGCACAGGCTCCGGACGCGCAGGCTCAGCGGCCATGGCTTACGGGCCTAGCCGCTCCGCGGCACGTGGGATCTTCCCGGACCGGGGCACAAACCCGTGTCCCCTGCATCGGCAGGCGGACTCTCAACCACTGCGCCACCAGGGAAGCCCTAGTTTCATAATTTTAAAAGTAAGTATTTACTGATTGATAAACTGGTTTTGTTTTATTGGTGGCCTTGTATAATAAAAATTCTATTCAGAAACTTTAAAAATGAAATTCTTAATAAGAAGATAAATCTACGTATATTAAAGCAAAATATAAAAATGACTTATATGGATTATCCATATATTCAAATTATATAAGCAGAGTTTTTTGTCTTATTTGAATACTTTCTTATTTTAAAACTTTTTTTGTACTTGTTTGAATACTTCAATCAGTACTTTACAGGTTAGGGCATCTTTGTCTTTATTTCCTCTACATATTTCACATATATCAGCCCTATAATTCCCCTATTTCCTCAAGAATCCACTGACTGGCAGGCTGACATCTTGGGGTACCCCGTGGGCTGGGGTGAGGCCGTGACAAGAATCGCTGCCTCAGCCACACCCCACTGGCTGGACCATCACTAAGCTAGCAGGGCAGGAAGCATCCAGATGGTATTTGTAAGCATTTCTTTTTATTACTGAGTGTCCTGCATGATCTCCTTGGGAGATTGGTGTTAGTTGCTTTGTTCATAGAAAGGTTTGGGCATCTGTCAGATTTAACCATGCACTAGAGTGGGAACTCCACTCCCTGCACAAAATCTCAATTGGTCTCAGCTGAGTCAGAGCTGAAGCTGGAAAAGTGAAAGTCGACCAGACCCATCTTAGCATTTTTAATGAACTATTACTAATAATACTAGGTTAAAAATGAAGAACCCAGGGCAAATGCTAAATTAAACAGGCCAAAAATATGATGGCGTAAGAAGAGACCATCCTTGGCAAACCAGCTGTGAAGATCTCAGACATGCAGAGTTGTTTTCTCTTTTATTAAGCATAAATTCTGCACAGGCAGAGGAATTCAACATAAAAATTCATGGGGTTTTTAAGTATGTCTAAAATGTCCTGTCTCTAGCACTGTTTGTTTGGTGCATTATTCATCAAAAGTTTTCCTCCATCCCTGTCGGAGCCTGGAGACATTGGAGACCTCTGAGAAAGGACGATTGTAGCCGGCTGCTACTGAGTGATGGAACTGAGGGACCTGCACTTGAATCTGGGCTCACTACCTACTGGTCTTGAGCCCTCAGTGTCTCCTTTTTCTCTGTAAATTGGAGATAACAGTAGTAACTATGTCACAAAGTTGCTATGAAGATTAAATCACCCAACATTTGTAAAATAGCTTTCACTATGCAATTGTTAAATAAAATAAAATCAGTTCCCCAGCCATGTGGGAGAGAAAAGGAAATGTGTTGTTCTACCGTGTTCTGTTCTTCAAACTGACTGTTGAGAGAGTTCCTCTTCACTCTCTACAAGGAAAGAATTACTTTCAGGCTAAAATAAGAATCCTATTTGATATGGTGACGAAGACACAATGACACGAATGCTGCTACTCTCAAAGGGCCTTTAATGCAAGACCATCTTGCTTGTGATTAGAAACTTAATTAAGGGCTTTTAGGTCCCTGCACTCTGGTTAGGAGATACCCTTAAGATTCTGAAACCCGGAACTACCCAGGATATTTTCTGCAAAGAGCATCAGCCGTGGACAGTAAGTAGCAGCCTCAGGGAGGAAAATTAGAATGAGCTGAAAATCTCTTCAGACTCCTGTGATAGTTACAAGGGAGAACAAAATGTTAGCACTGTAAACAGGACCATGACTCATCATCATATGGCCTCTGAAATTATGGTCATGAAAATCAAAATGCTGTACATAAGAAATCATACAGCAGCTTTGATATACTGTAAGATTATGTCATTATTCTGGTTTTAAATTTAACTGCCTGTCATTCCACGCTTATGCTAACCCCAACAGTGTGGGGCATTCAGTATTTTTTTTTTCATTCCAGAATAAAATGTTCTTTAACTGGAAAACTGTTCAGATGAATCACAGCCTAGGAAGTGCACGTGGGCAGTTCATAAAATAAAAGCATTACCTTTGCTAAAGCATCAGAATAATAATTTTTTTTAGTAACATGCACTTTGCATTCAGTGGTAATTACTATGTTTTTAAAAACAGCAGTTGAAAAAAAAGCGTACTACTTATTACTGACCTGCTGACTCACCTGAATTTTAGTGCCTCTAGATGACGCCAGATTGATTTTTTTCAAAGATAACGTCCCAGGTTT
The DNA here is from genome assembly GCF_937001465.1 of Orcinus orca. Taxonomy (NCBI): domain Eukaryota; kingdom Metazoa; phylum Chordata; class Mammalia; order Artiodactyla; family Delphinidae; genus Orcinus; species Orcinus orca. The sequence goes on from NC_064563.1 coordinate 95,211,422, forward strand.
AGCCATGAATTAGGGTAAGCTGGTCATGGCATTCACACTTCTCTGACATCACTTCTGTCACCTAGTTAGGACAGTCTGAGTTCCAGTTCTTATTCTTCAGACACTGTGATGAAAGAAGTTTGAGATTATGTATCGACAGGTAGCTCCTGTCTCCCACAAAATCAAAGGGTCAGGCTCAAAGCATTTACCCATGGAGTGGACCTGTCTCAATTAAAACTTGCTGAAAAGCTCTCTGCATGGCTATGTTATAAAGGAGTTAGTTGCTAAGGGATAAAGACCTGATTAGCCACATGAGAACCTAGGAGCACTTTCACCCACAGCTCACATGCATTTCCATCTGTTCAAATGCTCAGACCCTTCAAAACAGAAGGCTGAGAATAAGAACATGATCAATGAAACTCTTCCTCTTAAATTTCAGGGCTTCCTAATACACCCCATAACTTCATGTAACAAAGAACAATTTGTGAAACAAGGAACAAAGTTTTTAGGAGTTGAGGTGTTTTTTTTGTGTGTAAGGAGAAGGCTCTTGCATTTCAAGTATCTGTAGTAACAGAATTTGAGTTTTTATTAACTTTACTAGTAAGAAGTCAGCTTTTTCATAGGCATAAATCCTTTATTGTTTCATCAGTGAAGGACCAAGTAATTTATATTTGAAGCTTAGACATATAGCTGTACTGATTTGCTTAATGCAGAAGGTGGCAAGCTATGGCCTGCAGACCCAATCTAGCCTTCACCTATTTCTATAAATATTTGTTGGAACTCAGCCACACTCATTCATTTAGATATTGTCTACAGCAGCTTTCACTCAGAGACTATGTTCAGAATGTAAAATAATTTCTGTTTGGTCCATTACAGAAACAGTTTGCTGATCTCTGGATTAATACATATTTTCATAAAACCCTCATGGATTTTCTTTGTGGCTTCTTGCATAATGGGTCCTGGTAGAGAGAGGAAAGTATGTAGGTGCAGCTGAGCAAAGATCTATTCAATAGTTTTATACTCTGTGCTGCCTTTGTTTACCCATCCAAGCAAAGTTGCTTCTTACTTCCTTTGTGTCTCTTTAGACTCTAGAGATAAGTCTCTTTTTGCAGTCATTGGTTTAAATGCTTGTCTTTCCTATTTGATATCGAGTAACTTGAGAGTAAGGCTTGCGCTTGACTTAATTTTTTATTTTAAAATCTAACCACAATACTTGTTATAATACTAAAAATTTTAAGGAGTTGAATTAAATTGGGCAGAATTTCCCAGCAACCTAAAGCAGAAGCATTTTATGATGGGTGCAAAGAGTCAAAGAATGCATTCTCCCTCAGAGCATTTTAAATTATTTTTAAAATAACATGAACTCTAATCCTAGGATTATATGGAAGAACAGGAGTTGAAAGCCTCTGATACACCTTGATCATATAGCTCAAAATCAGTAACCAGGAAGCATGTTTAACAAAGATGGAGATTTAGTTTTTGCTTTTAATTTTTCTTTTGAAATAGTTAAAACACTATGAACTCCTATTCATTGAAATGATGAGGGAATGGGATTTTTTAGTTAATCTAATAATCTGGCTAGTTATTATACAGTTATAAGTTTTCAATTTTTAGGGGGAAGATGAAATCAACAGTGATAAAACCATCTGGACAAATTCTAAACTTCCTTTGATTGTAAACTTGATTCAAAAGGCACTTCAGAATTTTGAAGTAACAGTTATAATGGACATAAATAGTAGGTGGTCAAATACTTATTTATTTGCATTCTACACTTCAAAGTAGACAGTCTGAGAAATTGGGCTGAAAAGATGCTGACCCTATGGTATATTTTGAAAATTGCTTCAAAAATTCCTGATACCAGCTTGTTTACTTGTCATTTAAATTTTTCACATAAAAGTAAATTGCAGTTAAAAAAAAAACCTTTCAGTTATTTGAGTTTCTAGGCTATTTACATTGTAGACAAAGGAAAGTTTTACAGTTTTTAAATACCATGAGAGTTGGCAGGGTTCTAAAATACTTTTCCTTTCAGTTTTGATGTCAGTAATAAGTATTAGTTTGTACCCATTTTAAACAGCAGAAGCAAATATTCTTCTATCAGTCTTCTTCCAAAATTGGTTTTCTGTCTCATTGTCTAAAGTGATGATTGTTATGGGCCTAGATAGAGATGAGCATAAATCCTGACTCAGCCACTTATTATTTGTGTGATCATGGCAATTTATTTAATCTCTCCATGTTTCAATTTCCTCATCTGTGGAATAAGGAAACTTAACAGGGTTATGGTAGGGATTAAAAAGAATGAATATAAAGTCTGTGGTTAGCAAGTTTCTGGCACATAGTTAGAGATTTGAAAATGGTAACTATGTTACTCAGAGTTCAAGTTATTAAAAATTATTTACTTTTTAATTTTTTAAATTAACATCCAGTAAAATTCATTTTTTGGGTGAACAGTTCCATGAGTTTTAACATGTGTATGGATTCATGTAACCATCATCACAGTTGGGATATAGAACAGTTCTGTCACCTCAAAAGTCCCTCACGCTGTCCCTTTGAAGTCACACTCTGCCCCCAATCCCTAACCCATGACAACCACTGATCCAATTTTCGTCACTATAATTTTTCCTTTTCTAGAATGTCCTATAAATGGAGTCATACAGTGTAACATTTTGAGACTACTTTCTTCATCCAACATGATGCATTTGGGATTCATCCAAGTTTTCCTGTGTGTGAATAGTTTGTTCCTTTTATTGCTGAATAGTATGCCATCGTATGGATGTATCACAGTTTGTTTATCCATTCACCCATTTAAGGACATTTGGGTTGGTTCCAGTCTTTTACAGTTGTGAATAGAGCTATTGTGTGAACATATGTTGTGTGGCATATATTTTCATTTCTCCTGGGTAAATATTTAGGAGTGGGATTTTTGGGTCATATGGCAAGATGTGTTTGACTTTATAGGAAACTGTCACAGTTGTTTTCCAGAGTGGCTATATCATTTTGCATTCCAGGAATGCAAGAGTTCCAGTTGCTCTGCATCCTCACTGACACTTGGTATTATCCTATACTTTAAAAAAAATTTAGCCTTTCTGATAGGTGTGACATGGTAGCTCACTGATTTTTTGTTTTTTGTTTTTGGCTGCACTGCGAGGCTTGGGGGATCTTAGTTCCCTGACCAGGGATGAACCCGGGCCCTCGGCAGTGAAAGCCTGGAGTCCTAACTGCTAGACCTCCAGGGAATTCCCTGTTTCTTTGTTTGTTGTTTGTTTTATAATAACGTTGAGCATATTTTCATACGCTATTTGAAAACCATGTATTTTGTTTGGTGCAAAGTCTGTATGAATATTTTGTCCATTTTAAAATTGAGTTGTTTTCTTATTAGTGAGTTTTTCAGAATTCTTTGAATATTCTTTGTATATTTTGGATAGAAATCTTTTATCAGATATGTGACTTGCATATATTTTCTCCCAGTTTGTGACTGGTCTTTTCATTCTCTTAACAGTCTCTCAGAAAATGAAGGTTTTAGTTTTTTTTTTAAAAGAGTGTGAAGATTATTATTTTTTTTAAAATATTTATTTATTTGGCTGCGCTGGGTCTTAGTTGTGGCACACTGGATCTTTAGTTGTGTCATGCAAATTCTAAGCTGCAGCATGCGGGATCTAGTTCCCTGACCATAGATCAAACGCAGGCCCCCTGCATTGGGAGCTTGGAGTCTTAGCCACTGGACCACCAGGGAAGTCCCAAGGTTTTAGTTTGAAGTCTAATTTATCATTTTTTTATTTTATGAATTGTACTTTTGGTGTACTTTTCTTAGACATGTCTAAGAACTCTTTGCCTAACCACATATCATGAAACTTTTCTCCTATATTTTCTTCAAAAGTTTTATAATTTGATGTTTTACATTTAGATCTATGATTAATTTTGTGTTAATTTTATATAAGGTGTGAGGATTTTTTTTTTTTAATCAATGGTCATATTTGTGTGGGTCTCTCTCTGGATTTTCTCTTTTATTCCATTGACCTTTGTATATATCTCTTCGCCAATAGCACACTGCTTTGATTATTATCTTTATAGTAATTCAAAAATTACCTCCAACTTTATTCTGCTCTCTCAAAATTGTTTTGGCTATTCTCTTTTTTTTTTCCTTTTCCCTATGAATTTTAGAATCAGCTTGTATATATTTACAAAATCGTGTTAGATTTTACTTGGAATTACATTAAATCTATAGATCAATTTGGGGAGAATTGATATCTTTATTATGTTAAATCTTTAATCCACAAACACAGTATGTCTCTCCATTTATTTGGAGCTGCATTGACTTCTTTCATCAGTATTGTGTAATTTTCTGCATACAGGTCTTGCACATATTTTATTAGATTTATTCATAAGCGTTTCATTATTTTGGAGTTATTGTGTTTTTTTCTTTGTTTTGTTTATTTTTATTTTTTTAAATTTTTGGCTGCATTTGATCTTCGTTGCTGCATGTGGGCTTTCTTTAGTAGCGACGAGTGGGGGCTGATCTTTGTGGCGGTGCGCAGGCTTCTCATTGCAGTGGCTTCTCTTGTTGCGGAACATGGGCTCTACGTGCGTGGGCTTCAGTAGTTGTGGCACGCCAGCTCAGTAGTTGTGGCTCATGGGCTCTAGAGCGCAGGCTCAGTAGTTGTGGCACATGGGCTTAGTTGCTCTGTGGCATGTGGGATCTTTCTGGACCAGGGCTCGAACCTGTGTCCCCTGCATTGGCAGGCGGATTCTTAACCACTGTGCCACCAGGGAAGTCCGGAGCTATTGTGTTTTTTTTTTTTTTTTTGTGATATGCGGGCCTCTCACTGTTGTGGCCTCTCCCGTTGCGGAGCACAGGCTCCGGACGCGCAGGCTCAGCGGCCATGTCTCATGGGCCCAGCCGCTCCGCGGCATGTGGGATCTTCCCAGACCGGGGCACAAACCCATGTCCCCTGAATTGACAGGCGGACTCTCAACCACTGAGCCACCAGGGAAGCCCTGCTATTGTGTTTTTTAAAATTATTTTTGGTTTCCAATTGTTCATTGTTAGCATCGAGAAATGATTGATTTTTGTGTGTTAAGTATATATCCTGATACCTTGCAAAACTCACTTGTTAATTCTTAGGTTTTTTGTTTTTGTTTGTTTGTTTTAAACTACTATGGATTTTCTACAAAGACAATTTTGTCTCTTGCAAATAGGAACTATTTTATTTCTCCTTTCCAATCTTCTTAATGTTGAATAGGAGTGGTGAAAGAGAGGATTTTTTTCTTTGTTCCTTATTTAAGGGGGAAAGCTATCAGCTTTTCATAAACAAGCATGTTGTTAGTGAATTTCTTTTTTTTGTTAGATGCTCCTGCTCTTTAACAAGTTAAGAAAGTTATCTTCTATTCCTAGTTTGTTGAGTCTTTTTTTTTTTTTTTTTGGTCATGAAGTGATGTCAAACTTGATCAAAAAATTTTTGTGACAGCTTGGTTCAAGATGGCAGAGTAGAAGGGTATGAGCTCACTCCCTCTTGCGAGAGCACCAGAATCACAACTAACTGCTGAACAATCATCAACAGGAAGACACTGGAACTCACCAAGAAAGATACCCCACATCCAAAGACAAAGGAGAAGCCGCAGTGAGACAGTAGGAGGGGCACAATCACAATCAAATCAAATCCCATAACTGCTGGGTGGGTGACTCACAAACTGGAGAACATGTATACCACAGAAGTCCACTGGAGTGAAGGTTCTGAGCACTACGTCAAGCTTCCCAATCTGGGGGTCTGACAACAGGAGGAGGAATTCGTAGAGAATCAGACTTTGAAGGCTAGCGAGATTTGATTGTAGGACTTTGACAGGAATGGGGGAAACAGAGACTCCACTCTTGGAGGGCACACACAAAGTAGTGTGCACATTGGGACCCAGGGGAAGGAGCAGTGATGCCATAGGAAATTGAACCAGACCTACCTGCTAGTGTTAGAGGGTCTCCTGCAGAGGCGGGGGGTGGCTCTGGCTCACCGTGGGGACAAGGACACTGGCAGCAGAAGTTCTGGGAAGTACTCCTTGGCGTGAGCCCTCCCAGAGTCTGCCATTAGCCCCACAAAGGAGCCAGGTAGGCTCCAGTGCTGGGTTGCCTCAGGACAAACAACCAACAGGGAGGGAACCCAGCCCCATGCATCAGCAGACAAGCAAATCAAAGTTTTATTGAGCTCTGCCCACCAGAGCAACACCCATCTCTACCCACCACCAGTTCCTCCCATCAGGAAACTTCCAAAAGCCTCTTAGATAGCCTCATCTACCAGAGAGCAGACAGCAGAAACAAGAACTACAATCCTGCAGCCTGTGGAACAAAAACCATATTCCCAGAAAGACAAGATGAAAAGGCAGAGAGCTATGTACCAGATGAAGCAACAAGAGAAAACCCCAGAAAAACAACTAAATGAAATGGAGATAGGCAATCATCCAGAAAAAGAATTCAGAATAATGATAGTGAAGATGATCCAGGACCTCGGAAAAAGAATGGAGGAAAAGATCGAGAAGATGCAAAAAATGTTTTACAAAGACTAGAAGAATTAAAGAAAAAAACAAACAGAGATGAACAATACAATAACTGAAATGAAAATACAGTAGAAGGAATCAATAGCTGCATAACTGAGGCAGAAGAACGGATAAGTGACCTGGAAGACAGAATGGTGGAATTCACTGCTGCGGAGCACAATAAAGAAAAAGAATGAAAAGAAATGAAGATAGCCTAAGAGACCTCTGGGACAACATTAAATGCAACAACATTCGCATTATAGGGGTTCCAGAAGGAGAAGAGAGAGAGAAATGACCCAAGAAAATATTTGAAGAGATTATAGTTGAAAATTTCCCTAAGAAATTTTGTTTATCTTCTCAAAGATCCAGCTTTTAGTTTTCTTGATCTTTGCTATTGTTTTCTTTGTTTCTATTTCATTTATTTCTGCTCTGATCTTTATGATTTCTTTCCTTCTGCTAACTCTGGGTTTTATTTGTTCTTCTTCCCTTAGTTCCTTTAGGTGTAACATTACATTGTTTATTTGAGATTTTTCTTGTTTCTTGAGGTAGGCTTGTATAGCTATAAACTTCCCTCTTAGAACTGCTTTTGCTGCATCCCATACATTTTGATCATCATGTTTTCATTGTCATTTGTCTCTAGGTTTTTTTGATTTCCTCTTTGATTTCTTTATGAAAAGAAATAGCCACCCAAATCCAGGAAGTGCACAGAGTCCCATAAAGGATAAACCCAAGGAGAAACACGCCGACACACATAGTAATCAAGTTGGCAAAAATTACAGACAAAGGAAAATTATTGAAAGCAGCAAGGGAAAAACGACAAATAACATACAAGAGAACTCCCATAAGGTTAACAGCTGATTTCTCAGCAGAAACCATACAAGCCAGAAGGGAGTGGCATGATATACTTAAAGTGATGAAAGGGAAGAACCTACAACCAAGATTACTCTACCCAGCAAGGATCTCATTCAGATTCGATGGAGAAATCAAAAGCTTTACAGACAAGCAAAAGCTAAGAGAATTCAGCACCACAAAACCAGCTCTACAACAAATGCTAAAGGAACTTCTCTAAGTGGGAAACACAAGAGAAGAAAAGGACCTACAAAAACAAACCCCCCAAAATTAATAAAATGGTAATAGGAACATACATGTCGATAATTACCTTAAATGTGAATGGATTAAAAGCTCCAACCAAAAGACACAGGCTTGCTGAATGGATACAAAAACAAGACCCATGTATATGCTGTCTACAAGAGACCAACTTCAGACCTAGGGACACACACAGACTGAAAGTAAGAGGATGCAAAAAGATATTCCATGCAAAGGAAATCAAAAGAAAGCTGGAATAGCAATACGCATATCAGATAAAATAGACTTTAAAATAAAGAACGTTACAAAGGACAAGGAAGGACACTACATAATGATCAAGGGATCAATCCAAGAAGAAGACATAACAATTATAAATATATATGCACCCAGCATAGGAGCACCTCAATACATAAGGCAACTGCTAACAGCTCTAAAAGAGGAAATCGACAGTAACACAATAATAATGGGGGTCTTTAAAACCTCACTTACACCAATGGACAGATCATCCAAACAGAAAATTAGTAAGGAAACACAAGCTTTAAATGACTCAATAGACCAGATACATTTAATTGATATTTATAGGACATTCCATCCAAAAACACCAGATACACTTTCTTCTCAAGTGCACATGGAACACTCTCCAGGTTAGATCACATCCTGGGTCACAAATCAAGCCTCAGTAAATTTAAGAAAATTGAAATCATATCAAGCATCTTTTCTGACCACAACACTATGAGATTAGAAATCAATTACAGGGAAGAAAATGTAAAAAACACAAACACATGGAGGCTAAACAATACATTACTAAATAACCAAGAAATCATAAAGAAATCAAAGAGGAAATCAAAAAAACCTAGAGACAAATGACAATGAAAACATGATGATCAAAATGTATGGGATGCAGCAAAAGCAGTTCTAAGAGGGAAGTTTATAGCTATACAAGCCTACCTCAAGAAACAAGAAAAATCTCAAATAAACAATGTAACGTTACACCTAAAGGAACTAAGGAAAGAAGAACAAATAAAACCCAGAGTTAGCAGAAGGAAAGAAATCATAAAGATCAGAGCAGAAATAAATGAAATAGAAACAAAGAAAACAATAGCAAAGATCAAGAAAACTAAAAGCTGGATCTTTGAGAAGATAAACAAAATTGAGAAACCATTAGCCAGACTCATCAAGAACAAGAGGGAGAGGACTCAAATCAATAAAATTAGAAATGAAAAACGAGAAGTTACAATGGACACCACAGAAATACAAAGCATCCTAAGAGACTACTATAAGCAACTCTATGCCAATAAAATGGGCAACCTGGAAGAAATGGACAAATTCTTAGATAGGTAAAACCTTCCAAGACTGAACCAGGAAGAAATAGAAAATATGAACAGACCAATCACAAGTAATGAAATTGAAACTGTGATTTAAAATCTTCCAACCAACAGAAGTCCGGGACCAGATGGCTTCACAGATAAATTCTATCAAACTATCTATCTTCTCTAAATGAGAAGAACTAACACCCATCCTTCTCAAACTCTTCCAAAAAATTGCATAGGAAGGAACACTCTCAAACACATTCTATGAGGCCACCATCATCACCCTGATACCAAAACCAGACAAAGATACTACAAAAAAGGAAAATTACAGACCAGTATCACTGATGAATATAGATGCAAAAATCCTCAACGAAATACTAGCATACAGAATCCAACAGCACATTAAAAGGATCATACACCATGATCGGTTGGATTTATCCCAGAGATGCAAGGATTCTTCAATATATGCAAATCAATCAATGTGATACACCATATTAACAAGTTGAAGAATAAAAACCATATGATCATCTCAATAGATGCAGAAAAAGCTTTTGACAACATTCAACACCCATTTATGATAAAAATCTCTCCAGAAAGTGGATATAGAGGGAACCTCCTTCAACATAATAAAGGCCATATATGACAAACCCACAGCTAACATCATTCCGAATGGTGAAAAACTGAAAGCATTTCCACTAAGATCAGGAACAAGACAAGGATGTCCACTCTCACCACTATTACTCAGCATAGTTTTGGAAGTCCTAGCCACAGCAATCAGAGAAGAAAAAGAAATAAAAGGAATGCAAATTGGAAAAGAAAAAGTAAAACTGTCACTGTGTGCAGATGACATGATAGTATACATAGAGAGTCCTAAAGATGCCACCAGAAAACTACTAGAGCTAATCAATAAATTTGGTAAAGTTGCAGAATACAAAATTAATGCACAGAAATCTCTCGCATTCCTATACACTAATGATGAAATATCTGAAAGATAAATTAAGGAAACACTCCCATTAACCATTGCAACAAAAAGAATAAAATACCTAGAAATAAACCTACCTAGGGAGACAAAAGACCCGTACGCAGAAAAGTATAAGACACTGATGAAACAAATTAAACATGATACCAGCAGATGGAGAGATATACCATGTTCTTGGATTAGAAGAATCAATATTGTGAAAATGACTATACTACCCAAAGCAATCTGCAGATTCAGTGCAATCCCTATCAAATTACCAATGGTATTTTTTACAGAACTAGCACAAAATATCTTAAAATTTATATGGAGACACAAAAATCCCTGAATAGCCAAAGCAGTCTTCAGGGAAAAAAACAGAGCTGGAGGTTTCAGAGTCCCTGACTTCAGACTATACCACAAAGCTACAGTCATCAATACAATATGGTACTGGCACAAAAATAGAAATATAAATGAATGGAACAGGATAGAAAGCCCAGAGATAAACCCACGCACCTATGGTCAACTAATCTATGACAAAGGAGGCAAGGATATACAATGGAGAAAAGGCAGTCTCTTCAATAAGTGGTGCTGGGAAAACTGACAGCTACATGTAAAAGAATGAAATTAGAACACTCCCTAACACCATACACAAAAATAAACTCAAAATGGATTAGAGACCTAAATGTATGACTGGGCACTATAAAACTCCTAGAAGAAAACATAGGAAGAACACTCTTTGACATAATTCACAGCACGGTATTTTTTGATCCACCTCCTAGAGTAATGAAAATAAAAACAAAAATAAACAAATGGGACCTAATGAAACGTAAAACCTTCTGCATAGCAAAGGAAACCATAAACAAGACGAAACGACAACCCTCAGAATGGGAGAAAATATTTGCAAATGAATCATCGGACAAAGGATTAATGTCCAAAATATATAAACAGCTCATGCAGCTCAATATTAAAAAAACGAACAGCCCAATCCAAAAATGGGCAGAAGACCTAAATAGACATTTCTTCATAGAAGACATACAGATGGCCAAGAAGCACATGAAAAGCTGCTCAACCTCACTAATTATTAGAGAAATGCAAATCAAAACTGCAATGAGGTATCACCTCACACCAGTTAGAATGGGCATCATCAGAAAATCTACAAACAACAAATGCTGGAGCGGATGTGGAGAAAAGGGAACCCTCTTGCACTGTTGGTGGGAATGTAAATTGATACAGCCAGTATGGAGAACAGTATGGAGGTTCCTTAAAGAACTAAAAATAGAATTACCATATGATCCGCAATCCCACTAGTGGGCATATACCCAGAGAAAACCATAATTCAAAAAGACACATACACCTCAGTGTTCATTGCAGCATTATTTACAATAGCCAGGTCATGGAAGCAGCATAAATGCCCGTGGACAGACGAATGGATAAAGGAGATATGGTACATATATACAGTGGGATATTAGCCATAAAGAGGAATGAAATTGGGTCATTTGAAGAGACGTGGATGCATCCAGAGACTGTCATACAGAGTGAAGTAAGTCAGAAAGAGAAAAACAAATATCATATATTAACGCATATATGTGGAACCTAGAAAATGGTACAGATGAACCGGTTTGCAAGGCAGAAATTGAGACACAGAAGTAGAGAACAAACGTATGGACACCAAGTGGGGAAAGTGGCAGGGGTGGTGGTGGTGGTGGGATGAATTGGGAGATTGGGATTGACATGTATATACTGATGTGTATAAAATGGATGACAAATAAGAAAATAAATAAATAAATAAATATTAAAGAATAATAATAGTAATGAAATAAAATATGATACTAAACTCCCTGGTGGTCCAGTGGTTAAGACTCCATGCTTCCACTGCCATGGGCCGAGGTTCGATCCCTGGTCAGGGAACTAAGATCCTACAAGCCACACAGTGCAGCCAAAATAAATAAATAAATAAATAATAAATGAACTTATCTACAAAACAGAAACAGACTCACAGACGGAGAAAGCGGACTTGTGTTTGCCAAGGGGTGGGATGGGGAAGGGATGGATTGGGAGTTTGGGATTAGCAGATGCAAACTATTATATATAGTGTGGATGAACAAGAGGGTCCTATTGTATAGCACAGGGAACTATATTCAACATCCTGTAATAAAATTTTATAACTGGATCACTTTGCTGTACACCAGAAACTAACACAACACTGTAAAAAAAAAAGGAAAAAGAAAAAAATTTTTTGTGGTATCTATTGATTCCTTTAGATGGCCAATATGGTAGATATATTAATTGGTCACAGTGTCCAGTGGTCATTATTTTATATATTACTGCATACTATTTGCTGCTATTTTGTAGAGGATTTTTGTGTCAATGTTCAGGAGTGATATTAGTCTGTAATTTTCTTTTATTTTCTTGTCCTCTTTGGTCTGTAACTTTCTTGTCCTCTTTGTCTGCTGAAGAATGCTGGCTTCATAAACAGGTTTGAGAAGTGTTCCCTACTCTTTTATTTTCAGGAAGAGACTATAGAACTGATGCACCTTCTTCTCTAAATATACCACTGAAACCATCTGAGCCAGGAGATTTTTTTGGAAAGGTTTTTCCTTAATTAAACAATTTCAATTTTTAACAGTTAAAAGACTATTCAGAATATCAATTTCATTTTGGGTGAGTGTTGGTAGTTTATGATTTTTGAGGTGTTGGTCCATTTCATAAGGTTATTGGATTGATGTAAAATTAATTGTCCATAGTGTTCCCTTATTTTCCTTTTAATTCTTATAGGATCTATAATGACATCCCCTGTTTTATTCCTGATATTAATAATGTATGTCTTCTCTGTTTTTCTTTTTCAGTTTTGATAGAACTTTGTCAATTTTATTAGCCTTCCTAAGGTTAATAAAACCCAATTTTGCTTCTCTATTGTTTTTCTCTGTTCAGTTTCTGCTCTTAACTTTGTCATTGTCATTTCCTCCCTATGCTTACTTTGGGGTTTAGTTTTTTTTCCCTCTAGTTTCTTAATGTAAAAGTTTGGACTACTGATTTGCGACCTTTCTTTTTTCTAACCTAAGCATTTAATACTATAAATTTATCTCAGTGGAGGGCTTTAGAGGCATCCCTCAAATTTTAATATGTTGAACTTTAATCTTTTCCAGTATAATATAGTTTTTAACTATTCATGAGATTTCTTCCTTGATCTGTTGCTTATTTATTAGTGTGTTGTTTAATATCCAAGTGTTTAGAAAATTTTCTGTTATCTTTATGTTATTTTTAGTTCAGTTGTATTACGGAGAACACATTTTATGTAATTTCAATTTTAAAAAATTTGTTGAGTTTTCTTTGGTAATCTAGGAGAGAGTCTGCATTGGTGATTGTTCCATGTGCACTTGAAAGGAAGGTGTACTTGGCTGTTGTTAGGTATTCTGTAAATGTGAATCCAGTTAGTTGATGCTGTTATTCAGTTCTTCTATATCCTTTCTGAGTTTTGTTTGCTTGTTCTATCAAATACTGAGAGAAGTTGAAGTTGTCAGATATAATTATGGATTTCTCTTTCCATTTTGTCAATTTTCGCTTCATGTATTTTGAAGCTTTGTTGTTCATTTAGGATTATTTTGTCATCTTGGTGGATTGACCCTTTTATTATTATGTAATAGCCCTTTTAATCACTTTAGCTTTCTTTTGATTAGTGTTTGTATGGTATACCTTTTTTCCATTATTTTACCTTTAACCTACCTAATTTTTATTTTTAAATCCTTTCTGACAATCTGTCTTTTAATTTGTGTTTCAACTATTTACATTTAATATAATTATTGATATATTTGGATTTAAGTCTATCATTTTATTATTTGTTTTCTGTTTTCCCCCTTCATTATTTGCTTTTCTGTTTCTGCTTTACTGCCTTCCTTTGGACTATATGAATTTTTTAATTATTTTACTTTATTTATTGTGTGTTTGACTCTCTTTTTCATAGTTTGTGTTGTGCTTAAATGTTATAATATACTTAATTTTTCACAGCTTATATAAAATCAATATTTTACTACTTAAGTTAGAATGTGGAAAACTTAACACTGTGTAGCTCCTTTTATTCTCCCCCATTTATGTTGTAGCTGTCCCATGTATTACTTTAATGTGCATTGAAAAATTATCAATGTAATAATTTTTGTTTTCACATATCAAATGTATTTTAAAGAGCTCGAGAGAAGTCGTATTTACGCAAGTATCTACCATGTCGGTGGATTTCCCTTCAGTCCTGTTGGTACAAGTTTTCCTTTTGTATCATTTCCCTTTGGTCTGAAAAACTTCCTTTAGCAATTGTTTTAGAGCAGGTTTTCCAGCAACAAATTTTCTTCATTTGAGAAAACATTTATTTTATCTTTATCCCCAAAGGAAAGTTTTGCTCTTGAAAATATTGAGCCAATTCCTTCTGGCCTCTGGGATTTCAGATGAGAAACAACATTTGAATTGTTGTTCCCCTATAGTTAATGTATTATTCTTTTGTTTTACTTTTTAATATTGTTTTGTCTAATTTTCAGAAGTTTGATTATAAAATGTCTTGGCATGAACTCTTCTTTGTGTTTATCCTGTTTGAAGTTCACTGAACTTTTAACATGTATAAATTCTTGACTTTCACCAAAAGTAGGACATTTCAGCCATTAGTTCTTCAGATCTTTTTCTGTACCACTCTGTTTTTTCTTTCCTTCTGGAACTCCAATTTCACGAATATTAGACCTTTGGGTACTGTATCACAGGTCCTCTTTCCTGTCATCTCCATTCTGCTATTGAGCCTATCTGGTAAGGTGTTTTTTTTTTTTTTAAACAGAGTGAAAACAAGGTCTCTTCTTTTTTTATTTTTATTTTTTAAAATTTTATTTAGTTTTGGCTCTGTTGGGTCTTTGTTGCTGCACGCGGGCTTCCTCTAGTTGCAGGGAGCAGGGGGTACTCTTTGTTGTGGTGCTTGGGCTTCTCATTGAGGTGGCTTCTCTTGTTGCAGTACACGAGCTCTAGGCACATGGGCTTCAGTAGTTGCAGCACATGGGCTCAGTAGTTGTGGTGTGTGGGCTCAGTAGTTGTGGCTTGAGGGCTCTAGAGTGCAGGCTCAGTAGTTGTGGCACATGCACTTAGTTGCCCCGTGGCATTTGGGATCTTCCTGGACCAGGGATCGAACCCATGTCCCCTGCATTGGCAGGCGGATTCTTAAACACTGTGCCACCAGGGAAGTCCCTGGTGAGTTTTTATTAGAGATGTAAAGGTCAAAAAACATTATGTTGTTGAAAGTTTCATGGAAAATCCCTTATATTCTGTTGAGTCTTATATTTGTCCAGAATTTATATTTTTAACAAAGTATTATTCTTCATAGGTTGCATTAATATAAACTGTCAGTCAGATCAATGGTACATAGGAGAAATTATTAGTTTCATGTAAAGTATGTGTGTGTATGTTGTGGTTTTTAAACATGTCCACAAACTTTTTAATGCTCTTCATCAAAAGATTCACTTTAATTACCCTCCCCTTGAGTAGTATTCAGTACTATACTAGTGACTTGCATCTAACGAAGAGAATGCATTGAAAAGTGAAGCTGTGTTACTACCAAGGTCAAGATAGAAAAGGCAATACAGCTTCCTTATGACCCTCTTTCTTGAAAAACTCACTCTTGGAAATCAGCCACCATGTTGTGAAGGCACATGCACAGAGCACATGTCGGTGTTTTAACTGACACCCACAGCCAAGGCTCCCGGAGAACTCCAAGACCACCAGGACCTCAGAGTGAGCAAGACTTCAGATGATTCCAGTTGCCAGCCAGGCTTCAATCTACCTCAGCCAAAGCTGAGTGGAGCATAGATGATTTGTCCCAGCTGAGCCCTGTTCAGATTATTGGTTTTAAGCAAAATACATGTTGTTGTTGTAAGCTTCTATATTTGGGGTAATTTGTTACCTAGCAATAGATAAATGGAATAGATTTTGGTATTTGGTACCTGGAAATGCTGCTGGGGTACTGCTTTAACAAGAAACTTAAAACATGTAGGAAGTGCTTTGGAACCTCAAGGAGAGTGTTAATGAAAGCCTAACACCTTGAAGAGACTGTTAATAGAAAACAGGCTTTAGCAAAATCCGTCTACCAATGCTTTCCATTCTTTTAGTTACATCTGCCCCCATACCATTCAAGTACTGGAGATACTGCATATGCCAAGGCTTTGCCTTTTGCTTGTACCTCATTCCTATATACTGTAGATGAGAACCTTAGTCACGGTGATGCCACAGCATGGTTAGGAGTTAACCTCCCTCCTACACTTGCCCCACACAATGGCTGCTATCTGACTGTTGCGTAATTCAGTTTCAAAATCCTATCCTAAGGGACTGTTTTCTGGAGCCATTTTCCATTCTAACTCTTAAATTGGGTTTTCATGGAAGCAGAGTCTGACTCAGTGATGCAGTGAAGGTGCTTTATTTGGGACATAATCCCAGGAGACAAGTGAAAGAATGGAGAGAATGATGTAGGAAAGGGAGAAAAGTCAACAAATGGTACATTATTGTGCAGGTTGTTGCCGAGAACAACTGGGATTCAATCCCACATGTGAACTCTGAAGAACCTTGTAGAATATGCCTCCGATGTCTTGCTAAAGAACTGGAGGCTAGTCCATTTCCATAAAAACTCCTGTTCAACATTGTTTAAGGGTTGTCCCCATGATTATTAACACTTCTTCACTTTTGTGTCTACTGAGCCTCTCCTGAGTGACTTCCAAGACCTCAGAGAAACTCTGAGGCAGAAAAGCAGAGAGGTGTCATGTTTGAGGAGAGATACTGACAATATGCATGGAATTGTTCACCTCAGCTGCACTGAAATCAGATGGACTGAGTGGGATGTGGTTTTGGGCCTCACAAATGTCTATTACACCTACATATATATTTGAAGAATATGTAAAATTTCAGTTAGAGGGTAGGATGGAATTCATTTTTCATGAAGCTAAAAGATCTTTCGGCAGCCCATGAGTCCCATGTTAAAAACTCTTGGTCTAGAAGCTCAGTAATTTTGTATATATCCTCTTTCCAGGCGCACAGGAAGCCTCACTCTCCAGCCTCCCTTGCAGTTAGGTTGATCATGTGACTGAGTTAGAGACAATGGCTAGGGGACAGAAGTAAAGTATACTGTTTCTAGCTCTGTCCCCTAAATTTGCTCATCAACAAAGAGAGGATTCAGTGGGAAGATGATGGAGTCACATGATGGAAGGAACTTGAATCCCTGAATTGTCACTTGGAAGAGAGCAGCCCAGGCTAGTCACCCAACTCCCATCAGACTTGAGTGAGTGACTTGAGTGAGAAATAAGCCGTGTGTGTGTGTGTGTGTGTGTGTGTGTGTGTGTGTGTGTGTGTGTGTGTGTGTGTGTGTGTGTGTGTGTGTGTGTGTGTGTGTGTGTGAATCCACAGCTGTTCTGAGTTCGTTTTTTAGCAGCTGGTTTTAATTACTTTGGCTAATACAGTCAAAGTATCTTACAAAGTAATACTGGTATCTTACATAAGACTGGTAGTTTCTTGATTCTTACTACACTTGGGTCATTGAAGAAAGTATTAGTTATCACCTCTTTATCTTATTGGCAGGCATGTGATGATAATTGACAGAATCATTTTTGTGCTTTGCTTTTAGTCTCCTAGGGGGCTAGGCAGCAGCTCAGCTGTAAGCAATAGTATAATTATTTTTAGATCACTGATTGCTTTCCTCCTAGTTAGGGAGAATCACCCATTGTCACCTTGCACTTGCTGCACACAACTTGAGAGAGAAATCCTCCTTCACATTCCCAAGATAATAAACAAGAGAAAGAACCAGCATGAAACACTGTCTGTTTTTCTCCTTTATCATGAATGGCCAAGAAAATATCCTGGATATAATAAATATGGATCAATGGAAGACAAGAAGATAATCACTTGGATTTTAGATGAGTAAAAAAGAAGCTTCCCTAGTGTTTAATAATATGTCATCATTTTTATTCAAACATGAGGATAATATCTATTTGGTGTCAGAGATGGACTGTGACAAAGAAGTAAGAATACTCCCTCTTGTGGTTCTTGAGAAAAATATTCCCTCCTATGAGAGTGTATTGAGAAAACAGAAATTCTGGATTCAAAGGCAATTTCAGTGGATAATTACAGTTTACCTTTTCTCTCTGACCTGGTTCTCTGAAGCTGAATAACCATTTGAGGCTGTGGATCTTCTTGAGGGTGTTTATGAATTTATACTCTTAACCTCAGGGAGAAACTGAGAATGTGAGGAAAGGCTTCTTCATCCTGAACTGGAAAAAGTCTGCTTCCACTTGAAGTTTTTTTTTTTTTTTTTTCCTGAAACGTTAAGAAGTAGTAATTGTCACTCAATTTATTCTTTCTTTAACTTGCAGCTGGTTCCCCAGTGTCGCCTTGTACTAGCTTTTGGGGAAGCTTTGATTTAAGAAGAGTAAATTTGTGTTAGGGCACTATCTCCTCTAAAATACATCACTCATTATTTTGTGGGGCGGGTGTAAATGTATTTCTTGGATATATGTTTTTTCCCTTTATTCTGTTTGGAAACTTATTTAGCAGCTTTGTTTTTCTCAGAGGATGGTTGGCTGCAAAACACTGGATAGTAAATTTACTAATTTCTTAAGAAGTAAAGTAGGGATGGCGTTGCAATCGAAAGACAACACATATCCAATGTCAGCAGTGGTTTGATGTGAAATTATCATTTGTTTTCTCATAACTGTTGCCTTCTGTTTTTTAATTCTAATGTTTCATCATTAGAAACATGATATCCTGCACTTCTGAGGAGGGTGGACATCTGTGTAGGAAATCGATATCTATTTATCTCTTGATCTCTCTTTCTTTCTGGTTAGGTTGTATATATTGTTCTGGTTTGCCCTGAAAAGTCCTTGTTTACACTGCTGTCTCTGTGTCCCACTTAGCTTAGGATTTGTTCCTTTCTCTTTCTTTCTTTTTTTCAGTGAAAATTTTAGCAATTTCAATTTCATAAGTCAAAACATGCAACTTGAAGAACACAGGAGGCAATTTTAAATTTAAAAAGATTTAAATTTTACATTAAAAAATACATTCTTTAGAAAAATACCTGACATATTATAAACAAAAAACGAAAGTACATGAATTGTGAGGCGAAAAGAAACTGCCTTGGACTAGATGAAACACATTACTTCTACTTATGTTTCATTGGAAAGACAAGTCACACGGGCCACCGAGTTGTGTAGCTGCTGGGAAATGGAGTTTAGCTGTCGGCTTAAAAAATAAGAAATGGGTTTGAGAAACATATACTCGGTCTCTGTCATATTATGTTAGAACAAATGAATGAAGAGAGGGCATGAAAAATATATGTAGTACAAAAACAAGAAAGGTGTTATTTACACTTTATAGATAAAGAAACTGAGGCTCAGAAGAACTGAGAAAATTGCTTCTAGCCACACAGGCAA
Source organism: Orcinus orca (assembly GCF_937001465.1). NCBI lineage: Eukaryota > Metazoa > Chordata > Mammalia > Artiodactyla > Delphinidae > Orcinus > Orcinus orca. The sequence goes on from NC_064563.1 coordinate 95,230,702, forward strand.
AAAGGGGCAGAATTAACCATCAGACTTGAGTCTACTTGACTTCAAGGCCCAACATTTACCATCACATTCCAAAGATCTCGTTGTAGTTTCCAGAAATCATACTTTATAGTACCATTTATATCTTTATCTGTGTTTAACAGAAGTTAAGATTTAAGTGATTTAGGTTATTATTTCTAATTTTACCTGAATTATAATACTTGCATACATTTTTGGAACTATAAGTATAAATACTGAAAGGATTTATGTATACTTGCCTATCAATAATTTAGATTTGATTTGAACTTTCTTGTAGCCTTTCCTTTTGCCAGTCTATCCATCTATTTTATTTTATCTTTTTTCTCATTTGAAGCCATGGAGTTAGAAGCAAAATCTCAGGAGATTTTATCATTTTTTTCTGGATTGGGCATAAACGCACAACCTGGTTCTTGCTCAGAGCTCTTTATTACTTTTGGGGGTGAGTATACTGTAAACCTGGAAGGTGTCTCTCTTTATCTGCATTTTCTCCCACATAAATAATCTTGAGATTCATAAAAGGGAAATAAAATTCTGAGATTAAATTCCCCATTGCCTTTGTTGGTTCATTTTATCAATTGTGTTGACTGGTTGGTTTAATAGAACAACTTCCTAAAAACACGTAACAAATTGACCAATCCACTTTTGCTCTTTTCCCATATTTTTTCCGAAGTCAAAACACAAGATTTTTTGTTGTTGCTGTTAAACAGACAATTAACAGAATTATATGAATCTTAGACTTTGAAAGAAAATGACAGACATTATGTATAGCTTGGGCACTTTTGCTCTGTCTTGCTTTTTGGAGTTACTTTCTGTCAAGGATGATTCTACCTGACACCTGTTAAGCAAAGTTGAAAAAAGTGAAAGATTGGTTGGTGGCCTTTAACTCCACCCCCTTACATTTCTGTCTGCTTCCTTCAGCCAGAGTTCACATTTGGGCTGTCTGTGTGTTGAGAGCAAAGTGGACAGAAAAAAAGTGAAAGTAGAGGACACATTCATTTCTTCCCTTAATGCTAACTCCGGCCTTGCTTTGATTCTGCTGTTCTCTGTTCTATACTTAGAGTACTTGATTCTGGACCAGCAGATCTTTTTGCAGAAACAACACTGATGATTTTCTACCTATCTTTCTGGAACTGTGTCTGGTCAATTGTTGCTTTGCCCTTACCCTTTCCAAGCACAAAAACTCTGAGGCTTGTCCTTTGAGGAAGCATGTAAGCTAGCAAAGCATAAATCCCTGTTTGTCTCAAACAGGTCATGCATTTAGTTGCTCATCAAGAAACATTCTATCTCGGTTCCACAGAGAGCAGCAGCTCAGCATGCTCAGTGTTCTGACTGACACAAAGCTTGGAGATCCCATATCAATAGTATGTAAATGTAGCAGGTGAACAGGCTGGAGACTCGAGTGGAATTCAGACATGTCTGAACATGCCTGGTGTACTGGTAGGGCCATCTCCCCAAAAGACTTGTTTTTCTGATGAACTGAGGAGATACCTAAGAAAGTATGTGTCCTAAAACAGGAGACTTTGAGCCTGTAACAAAGCCTTAGTTGTCTGGATGGATGGGTAATTCTGAATACAGCATCAAAATTTTCACTTTCATTTGACTAGTAGGCAATACGCTATTGGATGGAGGTTTAAATCCTGTGGCGAGCAATGGGTCTGTACTTAAACCCTGAAAGATCTGATTTTCTAAAAACTCTCAAGTATAGATGCACAAACAGTGCTTCACTGGAGGTCTCTAAAACAGACACAGATGTGAGAGAAGCTCTTGTCCACGCGGTAAGTGTGGTGGACATGAGTCTGAAGATGCTTTCCCCCAACCCCACCCCAGGGCTTCTGACTCATGGTTACCTATCCAAACAGTTATTTAGGTACATCTTTGAAGGGATTTTGCAGATGTAACTGAAGTTCCAAGTTAGTTGACCTTAAAGTATGAAGATTACCCAGCTGGGACTGATCCTATCAGGTAAGCCCTCTTGTAGGTAGGAGCACACAAGGAAGTCAGAGATTCAAAGCACGAGGAGATTTGACGCACTGTTGCTGGATTGAAGATGAAGGGAGCCTTGTATTAAGGAATGCAGGTAGCCTTAAGGAGCGTAAGTGTAGCCCCTTTCTGACAGCTGGCAAAGACACACGGACCTCAGTCCATATTTGGCCAATGATCTGAATGAGTTTGGAAGCAGATTATTTCCTAGGGCCTCTAGATAAAAGCCCAGCCCAGGGGACACCTTGATTTCAGCCTTGTGAGACTCTAATCAGAGAACCCAGTTGAGCCCGCCCAGACTTCTGAAACAGAAGTGTGAGAGAATTTATTTGTGTTATTTTAAGTCACTACATTTACGGTGATTTGCTATGCAGTGAGAGAAAACTAATGCAGTAATAGAATCAATGAAGCTTTGTATCTTGTGGGACTTAGGTCTCAGTGGTGGTGGGAGGCCCTAGTGTCCCACAAACCTGGTGGTATACAGTGGGTGCTAGTGGCAAATGGTGGAGTGAGAAAAGACTTGGTGAGTGCTTGCGAAACATCCCCTAGGAACTCCCAGAAATTCTCCTGTTTGGGGAAGCAACCAGAAATTTAGATTGTTACAGCTAATATGAGTCACTAGAACCTATAGGCTCATGAAGTTCAGGGAAATTGACTGCACATATCTCAATAAAGTCCAGGTTAGTTAAATCTCCTAGCATAACTTCATTCACCAAAAGGGACACAGTTTTGTTTCGTTTTTTAATTGTTTCGTTTTGTTCTTTGTTTTTTGTTGTTGTTTTTTCTGATTTACTTCTTCCTACTCCTAAATTCTGTGGCCTTTTTCTTGGCCCTGATGTCTTTTGGTAGATGCCAAGAAGTGGATGTAGTAAGTATATCCTTGGATAATGGAAACAGTAGAAACAAGTATCTCTTTTTCTTTATTATTAAATCCTTGCTACTGAGATAAAATAGCAACTTAAGAAATAGGTCATCTTTTTCAGTATACTTAGGTGCCTTTATCACAAACTTCCAATCAAAAAAATAGTGAGCAAACATTTTATATTGGGTTCTTAACAAAGGAAACTTGACCATAGTATGGAAGAGCATGGACTTCCCATTTTCAAAGCCAAGATATAGATTAGTACAGAGATGATTATAGTATAATTGCACTGTAATTTTATAGGAATATTATTGGGAGACAATTTCCTTCAGATCTCTTGCATTTCTGCACATCTGAGCAGATACATTGGCAGCTTCTGTTCTAGAATATCTTTTTAAGTATATTTGTATGGCAAACAGTTTTAAAAGATAAAGATAGTGTCTCTCTCTGAGGCAAAGGGCAGATTTGTTTGTTGTCCAAGATAATAAAGATAATGTCTCTTTCTGGAGCAAAGGTTGGGCAAATTTGCTGGCAGTTTCCTTTAAAAGTTTGGTGTTGCCTAAGGTCAGGGCATCTGGGCTGTGATACAAACTGTGTGTGCACCAGGTGATAAACTTATCTCAGTTTGCCTGATACTTTCCTGATTGTAGCATAAAGTCCTGAATACCAGGAACCCTTCCGTTTGGAACACACCAGGGAGTTGGTCGCTTTAGTGAGCTGCATGCACCTGAGATGCTCCTTATCACCCCCATGGGATTTGGGAGGCAGGGAACCAATGTAAGTGTGAAGCTCATGCTGTCACTGTGCTCTGAGTAATAAAGTCCTTTGGCTCTGACCCAGGAGTCTCATGTCTTTGACTAGCACCCTTAAAATTGTGGTAGCCTAACTTGTTAGGTAGCAAGTACAATAAAATCTCTGACCCTTCACAGTTCTTTACAAACATAAGTCCAGTGACTGCTGGAACTGTAGTTGGAAAAATGTCTATTTTAGATTGGAGAAGTGGAGTAAGCCCATAAGCTTCCTCTAATGTTTTCCAAAAGCTGTTTTATGAAATGAATAATTCAAAAGCAAATCAACTTATGAAAGTGACTTTGTAAGAACTTGTGTTATTTCTATTGCAATTTTTTTCTCTTATTCATACATTATTTAGAAGTGCATTGTTTAATTTTCAAACATTTAGGAATTTTCTAGTTATCTTTATGTCACTATTCTTTAGTTTAATTCCACTCCAGTCAGAAAATGTACCCTGATTTCAATTCTTTAAAATTTATTAACATTTGCTTTGGTCTATTTTGGCAAACGTCTAACTGCATTTGAAAAAAAAATGTGTACTTTGCAGTTGTTGGCTGTAGTGACTATATTATTGCTGATTATTCTGTCAGCTATTATAACATTTCCAGGAATGATTGTGGATTTGTCTCTTTTGCCTTTAAATATTAGGTGACACGAATTTAGGAATATTTTATTTTCTTGTTTAATGGACTCCTTTATCATTTTGAAATGTCACTCTATTTCTAGTAATGCTTAAAGTCTACTTTGCTTGGTATTATTAAAGCTGTACCATCCTTATTTTGTTTAGTTTTTGCATACGATATATATTTCCATTCTTTTTATTTTTAAGGCTTCTGTGTTCTTATATTTAAAGTTTGTCTTTTGTAAACATCATATAGCTGGATATTATTTGTTTGTTTTAAATTCAGTCCAACAGTCTTTGTCTTTTAATTGAAGTCTTTGTTCTATTTACATCTTGTATAACTACTGATATAGTTGGTGTTATGGAGTGAATGTTTCTCCCTAAAAATCATACGTTGAAACCCCACCTCTTAATGTGATGATATTAGGAGGTGGAGCCTTTGGGAGGTAATTAGGATTAGATGATGTGATAGTGGAGCCTTCATGAATGGGATTAATGCCTTTAGAAGGGGAGCTTGCTTCCCCTTTCTGCACTCTGCCATGTGAGGATGCAACAAGAAATCAGTAGTCTGCAACCTGGAAGAAGGCTCTCACCAGAACTCAAGCATGCTAGCACCCTAATCTTGGGCATCTAGCCTTTAGAACTGTGAAGAATAAGTTTCTGCTGTTTATAAGCCATCCAGCCTATGGTATTTTCTTATAGCAGCCCAAACTGACTGGAAAACAGTTTGGTTTACATCTACTAACATATTGTTTGTTTTCTATATATCCCATCTGTTCTTTGATTCTTCATTTTTCCTTTCTTGAATTACTTTAGATTAATCAGGTATTGTTCATTACTCTATTTGCCCTCTATAGGATTTTTTTGTTGTACACTGTAAAAATTATTCTTTTTGATGTTTTCCATGTAATTACAATATACATCTTATTGTAGTCCACTTTAAATTAGTAACTTTACCAGTTACTGACCAATATAAGAACACTTCAACAGTTTAATTCCATCTACCTACCGGCCACCATTTGTTCCAGTGTTGCCATCTATCTATCTATCTGTCTATATATATATATACACATATATTTACCACATGAGGCATTAACATGAGTTGAAGGGAAGTTGAATGCAGATTTTTGGATCCTTCTCTCAATTCCTTTCCTGTCTGGGATTGTGATGCTCAATTCTAAGACACAATGGCAGTGCTGAGCTCAGACCTCTTTCCCCTCAGTCCAGTAAGACTGTGCCTTTCTGTTCTAGCTATATTCTCTACATTACAATTAGAAAAATGCCCTCAGAAAAAAGCCATAGCGTGAATATAGACCTCACCATATGTGCTTCCTTTCTCTCAGAGACTGAGTCCTGCCTATTCTGTCTTTTTTGTTTTTTTTTTTTTGCCTGTGCCTTCAAACAGTTGATTTACGTATGTCATCCAGCTTTTATAGTTGTTCTTGGCAGAAGGCTTCGTTCAATACCAGCTACTTTATCATGCATGACTGAGACTGGAAATCCCTTAGAATGCTTTTATAAACAGAAATTTCTCCTCATGTAATATTTGGTACACCAGTGGTATAGTTCATGTAAAAGCATGATTATTTCTTATCAGTATTTAAAATAGTGAGATAATTCCTTAGCATCCTTCAATGTTGACCAACTATTATTATTTTTAGTGTAATTATGAGTTCATGATTAAAACATATTTGTCGTAGGAATTATTCTTAGTGATGCCCAAATTTTCCCACCTTTGACCACTGGGAACCTCTTTAAGTTAGCTCTTGAGTTCTTTTGAAATGACCCTGGTGGGCTTTTATACTTTCATTGTTATATGTTTGACAGATATTCCAGGATCATCTTGTGCGTTTTTTTTCTTCCTAGACCTGGAATCAGCCATTTGTCTAAGGAACCCAAGATAGAGTATGAGAGGAGGATCAAGGGTCAGTGGTGTTCTCAGGGCACTGCCAAGTTTCGGTTAAAGCAAGAAGGTAAAGAGCCTACCTAGACAAAAAGTTGAAGACATATTAGGTGATTTTGCTGATGGTGGTTCATGATTTCTAGAGGGCAGAGAGATTCTTAGAGGTAGGTAAAGGGTGCGAGATTAGGTAAAATGAATGAGTTAAAGGAAAAAAGGAGATGGAAAATAGAAGCCTGGTGAATACTAACATGTATATGAAACCACTTAGTATGTATATACTTATTTCTTGTGCTAACAAATTTCATTATAAAAAGTCACCATCAAACAATTCCCATGTTGCTAATAGCTGCATAGACTCAAGTGTAGGACTTGACTGATGATATCTGTTGGCCATGCCTTTGTTTCTATCAGATTTATCTGGAAAATATCTCTGTACAGAGCTCAGAAAATGTGAATATTTCCTCCTTTTCATTAGCTTAGTAAAGTGGTCCCCTTTGAGAAGTGGGAAGAATCACCAGACACTGTAGAGAAACAATGAGTAGGACTGTAATTCATTTGTACATTTTATTCAGTAATAACTCTGCTCCGTACATAACACATGTAAAGATATTTATTTCATTTACATATATTATTGAAAGAGTCTTAGTGCATAAACTGTTGGTTGATATTTTCTGTTGAGTTGATAGATTTTAGAGAAATTCCTGGTAGGAACAGTATCATTACTTGCAAAGTTATCTTCCTGGGCAGGAGTCTCTTGAAATTGTAGTTATGCTAATGGAGATAGTTGAATAGTAAAGTCATGTTAATGTTGACTCTAAACTGTGTGTGTTTGTGTATGCGTGTGCGGTACATGATTTTGATTTTTCACTGCGATGGATGAGACAGACCTCTCTGATTTCAAGAATTTCATTAAGTCTAGCGGTAGGGACAGGTAAGCTATAGAAAATATTTAAGGTACGTAATAAATGCTTTATGCTTGGGCAGCAGGGATGTAGGGTTAGTAGTAAGTGCTTTGTGCCTGGGCAGTAGGGAGCATCAGAGGCTTCACCGAGGAGATGATCCTTGAACCTTGTAGTTGGTGTTCACCCGCAGTGGAAGGAGCCTTTCCAAACAGAGGGAACAACTTGTGCAAGGGTGCATAAGGAAGAAGGATAGGAGATAAGGCTATAATAATGTATTATTCTATATATAATGTAGCTAAATCGAATGGCCTTTATTCCATCATAAGGAGTTTGCACTTTTATCCTATATGAAAAGGGGAAAATAACCATTAGTTGAAATTAGATACAGGCAAGAGAAATTTAGTTAGTAGAATAGAGCCAGAACATTTTTAATAATTAGGTATGGGAGATTATGGAAAAAGAAAGGTTAAGTGGGCTTCCCACATCCCTGATTTTATAACTGGATAATAATAGAGTGGGAGTGGGGTGGAAATAAGCAGTCATTGGGGGAATGGGACTATGATAAATTTTATATTTATATATCTCTATTAATATATTGATCTACAGTTGTGTGTATGTCTCTCATGGTATTTTTTTTAAAAATAAATTTATTTATTTATTTATTTTTGGCTGCGTTGGGTCTTCGTTGCTGCACGCAGGCTTTCTCTAGTTGTGGCGAGCGGGGGCTACTCTTTGTTGCAGTGCACGGGCTTCTCATTGCAGTGGCTTCTCTTGTTGTGAAGCACGGGCTCTAGGCATACGGGCTTTAGTAGTTGTGGCACATGGGCTCAGTAGTGGTGGCTCGTGGGCTCTAGAGCGCAGGCTCAGTAGTTGTGGCACACAGGCTTAGTTGCTCTGCGCCATGTGGGATCTTTCTGGACCAGGGCTCGGACCTGTGTCCCCTGCATTGGCAGGCATATTCTTAACGGCTGTGCAACCAGGGAAGTCCCTCTCATGGTATTTTTTTTTTTTTTTTTTTTTGCGGTACGTGGGCCTCTCACTGTTGTGGCCTCTCCTGTCACGGAGCACAGGCTCCAGACGCGCAGGCTCAGCGGCCATGGCTCACAGGCCCAGCCGCTCCGCAGCATGTGGGATCTTCCCGGATCGGGGCACGAACCCGTGTCCCCTGCATTGGCAGGCAAACTCTCAACCACTGCGCCACCAGGGAAGCCCTCTCATGGTATTTTTTAACCTTATATATTTCTTAGGCTAACCTCTCTGCTCTTCATTGATAATGAAATATGTTCCCTTGTTTTTATTAGGAAACGTTTATCTTGTGCTGCCCTGTCAGCTGTTTACTTGTTCTGTAAGCTTTCATGTTTTCTTGAATAATGTTATGTACCCAGTGGATATTTTTATAATGAAAAGTCACACATAGGGCTCTATCACACATAGAGATAATATTAGTCACTTCAAGAAAGTGTCATCACACAAAAATGGGCCAGATTGAAGTTAGCTAGATATGCCTTGCTGGTTGCAGCCATGAAGGGGGTTCGGTACTTGACAACAGATTTAGACTTTAAGGGAGGAATTAACTGAAAATTCTTGAAGAAGACACAGGTAGCATAGAGGCAGACAGACAGGACGATGTTGGAACGGAAAAGAATGCATAGTTTGGGAGGCAGCTCTTTGATACACGTTTGGCTTGCATTAGAGTCTGCCACATTAACTGAGTATTCAATCACCTTGCTATTTGTTTCTTGTATGATTTAAAAATTGAAATGTTGGAGTTCCCTTGTGTCACAGTGGTTAAGAATCCGCTTGCCAATGCAGGGGACACGGGCTCGAGCCCTGGTCCGGGAAGATCCCACATGCCACGGAGCAACTAAGCTTGTGCGCCACAACTACTGAGCCCACGTGCCACAACTACTGAAGCCCGTACGCCTAGAGCCCAAGCTTTGCAACAAGAGAAGCCACCGCAATGAGAAGCCCGCGCACCGCAACAAAGAGTAGCCCCTGCCCGCCACAACTAGAGAAAGCCCGCGCACAGCAACGAAGACCCAATGCAGCCAAAACTAAATAAATAAATAAAGAAAAATATTTTAAAATTGAAATGTTTACATATCTGTAAGTGAAAATATTGAGAGAGATATGGATTTGAATTTTTTTATTTGACCAAGTTCTCCATATTGGTAGGAGGTAGGACAGAGTTACAGAGAGTTATGAAGCACCATCACAATGTCTCCCATTTGTCTCTTCTGACTCAGTTTATGTGCTCATTATCTCCTCCTGACCTACTGAAATAGCCCTCTCTCTGTTATGTTCCTATCTCTAGACCTCCTTCCTTCTGATGCATTTCAAACACAGCTAGAAAGAATTTTAGATGCCATTCAACAAGTCTTAACAATATGCATGTTGCTAAATTAATTAAGCAAGGAGTCCACAGACTATGGCTCTAATGCCCTGGTAGCCTGTAAGCAAACTGACCTCTAAGTCTGTCAATGCGTCAAGGTTAGGAAATCAAAACTCTGAGGATAACCAATCACAAAGAGCCAACTAGGCATTAGCTTTAACCAATCAATAATTTCCTTTCTTTGCTTCCACACTTTCTCTGTATGTCTTTTTCCCGGCTTCTCTTGGTGGAGTTCTCATGACCACTTTCAGTTTGGGGCTGCCTGATTCACATCAATTTTTGCTCAGATAAACTCGAAATTTTCAGTATGCCTCAGTTTATCTTTTAACAGTGATTTTTCAGTCAGTTTGTACTTTCAGCAAGACCTCTAGCTTTTAACTTTAATACGGGGTTAATGTTTTTGAAATTTCTTTCCAAAAGGCTTGAATAAAGTCCAAATATTTTACCTCAGCATTTGAAACTTTCCAAGATTTTGTTGTAAATTTATTAACAGCCACTCTTCCCTTAGGCCATCGTGAACTTGCTCATGTCACCTCACTTTCATATGGCTTTGCCTGCCATCACTAGAGTGTAGGCACCACAAAGGCTAATCTCCAGGAAGTTGAACAAGGGGAAGATTTTGAAATGAATGAATCATTCATGAATCATCCACTCATTTGTCTACCTCCTCCTCAGTCTCTGCATATCTAAATTCTGTGCTTACCATAAGGCCCAGATCAAATACCACCTCTTCCATGATGGTTTCCCAATTCCTTCACACAGAAGAGCCATGTACTCTGGAGTCTATAATATTTTGTTTATGCCTCTTTTATGATGCTTATTCTCTTCTTGAAATTATTCTTTACATATTCTCTAGAGTGGAGTCTATATTATATTTATTTTTGTATCTTCCCTAGACCCTAGACTCATGGGGCTTGGCACATAGTAGGAACTTAGTTAATGTTCCTTGAGTCCATTAATTATGAAAAGAGAACTGAGAGGTGATTGTTGCATGAATGCCTGAATCTCTAGAATAAGTTCGTGTAAACACACATTTGGAGCTCTCTTTTCATTAAAAAAAGAAAACCTAGTGAAAATAAAATTACAGCCCATTTTGGTATTACCATTCCAATGATTAACAACTTTGATAATAGTAGCAGCTATGCTTTATTGAAAACTGACTCTGTGCCAGACAGTGTAATCACTTTAAGTATATTATCATGAATCTTCAAAACTACCTTGTCAGGGGCTATATCCATTTAAATAATGAGCGTATTAAGGCTGAGGCTGAGGCTTACACATTTAAAGCTTACATGACTAAGATTTACATATTGATCTGACTGACTTCAAAGCTCTACCCACTCGGCCATACCTCTGCACTTTTGGGGTTAAGAAATACTTCTGGTTAACTAAGTTAAATGTCTTGTGTGATGTCCACAGTGGAGACACAAACATGACCAGGAAACCTGGCTATTTGCAGTGACAGCCCTTAGTCTCCTTAATAGAGAGCTGTTGACTATACTGCTACCAAAGGAAGAAGGTACTGTTAGTAAACTTTTAAGGGAAGTCCCAGAATTTAAGTTGAACTTGGTCACCATTTTCTATAATAACTGAACATTACAACCTGGAATCCAGGGGTGAAAGGGAATTTTGAGAGCACTCCTAACTGTGGCTACCTGATTACAGGTTAAAGACCTGTGTATCCTGATGACCAGGAGTCCACAGGGTTGCCTTCCTCTACACTGCCTCATTAACCTAACTCCCCCTGCCTACTCTATCTCCAGTCATCCCTGGGAGATGCTAATTGTAATGGCTCTGGAGTCAGTGGAAGGTAGAAACCACACAGGCACAAAGCAAATAAACTGCAGAATTTCCAGTTTTATTTCACAGCCTCAGACTTTTGTCCTTATGATTTTCTTTTCTGGTTGTTTAAAAGATTATAGTATGGCTAAGTCAATGAACCTTTAATTCTGTAACTCTATAGTGGGTGTTCATTATCTTTTACATGGGAACTAGAGAACATTAACTCTCTTTCCTTCCATTTCCCTAACTGATAAGAGTTAGGTAAGTGAGGAATGTTCTAGCTTTTTTTTTAGTTTCTAAATTAATTTTTTTTATTATTGAGGTATAATTGACATACAGTATTATATTAGTTTCAGATGTACAACATAGCAATTCAACATTTGTGAAATGGTCAACACAGTAAGTTTAATTACCATCTGTCACTTTACAGAGTTAATGCAATATTATTGTCTAAATATAGCTCCTTCTTGATTGTCTTCTTCCTGCTCCTCTAGTCTATCCCTGTTAGTAAGGTTTTCTGCCTCCCCACTTCAGCACTTCTTTTAGTATCTCCCAGTAGTAATAATTAATGAATGGAAATCATCCATGTTTTTTGTATGGTGATTTCTATTTTGCATATCCATTATCTTATTTTAGCCTAAAAATAACAATCTATGGAAGGTAGATTGATAGTATTTTCATCTCCATTTTACAGCTAAGGGGACAGGTCCTTTTTCTTTTGAATGTGAGAAAAAATAGCATTTGTAGTTCTGCTGTCATCAGAGCCATCAACTTCAAGACTATATTGTTGTAACAGAGGACCAGGAGATAAGCAAGCTGAACTAGGGTTCCTCTTCCTTGTTTTCTCTTGAACTTATCAGTACATGGAACACTGAGTTAAGAGCATAGCCTTTGGATTAAGACAGCAGGAGTACAAGTCTCAATTATGATACTTAGAAGCTGCATGTTATTGGGCAAGTTACTTGACCTACCTAAACCTCAATTTTGTATTCTAAAAAGGTAAAAGATAAGGATTATGATAGTTATACCCAACTCAATAAAATAACATTAGGAACCATTTAATTCCAGGTCATCATCATTACACTTAACACTCATCTATTCAAACTGGATAAGTTGTTCCGGTGTTCGTACGTTCCCTTAACAAATATTTGAGCGTCCACTGTGTATTAGACACTGTGTTGTAAACCAGACACACACAGTCCCTGCCCTCATTAAAGTGTACATAACAAGCTCTTCACCCAGGGATGAGTTACCTGCTACAGGTAGATGGATCATGAGCAATTTAGGCCACTGCTTCATAATGTGAGATAGAATATGCTGTTATTATATTTGCAATACCATTTACATGGAAGATTTATTTAGAGAATCTGTAAGTGCTTGCAAATCATTGAGTATTTGCCATAAGTCCATAAGGTGAATGCTATGAAGCTATTTCCTTTGAGTTAAAGTGACTCACTAAATAGAGAAATCATAGCCATCATGTTTAAAGGTACATGAGTATATAGAAAAGGAATAGGGCCTCCAGTTCACACATCATGCCAATTCTTTGTGTAGATTGCCTTGGGGAATAATATTTTTTAAATTATAGGTATCCATAGAAAATAGGAATAGCAGATCATTTGCTTCTCACTGCTCACATTTACTAAGACTCTTATAAAGATTTTCCCTGGGCACATGAATCAGTTTAATAATGATTGCTGCCAGTTGGTGGCTAGACATCAGACTGCCAGCCTACTCAACAGTGTTGCCATCTGCTATTTGGATTCACAGTGTGCTGCGGCTACGCACCACCTCATTAAGAACAGGACCCTTGTGAGCTATAGACAGTAGCTTATTCAAGTGAGCTGAGGCAAACTCCTCCCCGGGCCACATTTGTAGAAGCTGCATGCATCTCATCTTCTTTGGGAATTGCTCTGATTATACAGTCTGATAGCTCACCATCTCTGATCATTTAGGCGTTAGTCTTTCAAGCCAGCTCCTTGTTTCAAAGTGGTATTAAAATACAAAAATGATTATTTCAAAGATATGGATTTTTTTTTTTTGGTAATACAGTTACATCTTGGGATGATATTAGTCAGTGGCTTGCCAAACACAAATATTTTAATAAGTTAAGTATATTATAATTCATTGGGCTTGTTTTGGTTAGACTTTCCAGTTCTGAAGTTTTTTTCAGTTTTGAGGAAATCCTACTGCCTAGTTTTCATGGAAAATGATTTTCAAAGGCTTTCAATATACTTTTCTTTTTTCTTCTCCCACTAAGTATCCCAAGGCAGCTGTGAATGCAAAATATTTGTGTTTGTCAGACAAAATTAAATGCGTTTTATCCGAACCCACTGATCACTTTTAGCGTTTTTTACAGGAAAATAAAAATTTATTTGTGTAGGTCATATAATATTTAGAGTTTCTCCCTCTGCCTCAATAGCTAATGGATTCTGTAGCACCTTAAGAATTAGGTATATCTCAAAATTGGTCTGGTTTCAAATTGTAAAGGACTCATGGGCTGGTGTTCAGGCTCAGGCACCCTTCCCTCACTTCCCACACAGACACTTACCCAGTTCTCACACTTGTACTTACCAACATCCAAGATGCGTTTCCTAACCCTGTGCTTGTTAGGTACTCTGTGAAGAAAGGTTTTTTCGTGGGCAAACAGAATTGGGAAGTGGGGCATCTCAGACTGGTTTCTCCAGGATGCAGACTCTGAGATGTAGCTTAACCTGCAGGATGTTTATTTAGAAGAGTGCTTGGGACCAATACTTGTAGAAAGAGGGGAAGAAACAGGAATGGGTAGAAGGAAAAGCTGAGATGTAATGCAGGTCCAACAACAGCCTTGGCCGACATCATGGAGAGCTCTGGAGTCGGAATGACCTTCAGAGTTTCCCTGAGATGGGCAAGAGAACAACTTTGTAATCTTGCACTGGTGGGTCATTGGATATGGGCAACCCATGAAGGGGTGCGACCTTGGTTGAGTGGTTCCCTGCAGCTGAGGCAATTCCCAAAGAGGGCTGACGGCTGCAGGCTGCCTACTAACAGTACTCCCAGCAAATGAGGAGCAAGTCCTTCCTTGAAGGGGGATCTAGGCAGTAAATAGATCATAATGCTGCCATAGGACCCAGATCGAATAATATCTTTTGAAGAGCTGTACTAAACTTCCACATATGAATGGCTTTGAGAAGCTGACACTGAAGAAACCTTCCAACTTTGTTTTTCTTCTAACATCAATTCGTATCCTATAGAACTAGTGTGTCACAGAACATAATATGATAAATGTCTCACTAATCTTACAGTGCCTTGCAGGCTATGTTAAAAGAACTGAGTACAGATGATTTTCTCCAGGCTCCGCTGCCTATAAGTCCTGATTGAAAACTTTGGTGTTGCCATAGCAATTATGGGCTTGCAAGTCACACATTCAGGTGTGTGGAAAAAGGACTTTGCTTTTCCATAATTGACCTTAATTTATTTTTTAAGCTGTCCTTCTGCCTAGTGGCAAACATACAGTCACACACCCCAGATCCCTAACTTTAGTCATTTTCCAGGTATACAGACATCATATCTTAAGGTAAGTTAATACAACATCTCCTCTTCCACCCAGGGTTGCAGCTAAGCTCCAGGGGACTTCAGTCATGTCTTGGTCTTGGGGGTACATCTGATTCTTTATTGGCACCTGTCCACGGCTGGCATCAGCTGAGATGAACACTGTCCTTTCTGGTCTTCACTGACATCACCTTCCATGCTGACATCTGATGGGATGTCTGCATTTCCATCCAGTACTGCTTCAAAGAGTTCACACTCCATCTCTGGCCAAGAGGTCCCTCTAGTCTGTCAGCTCTTGAGGTCATGTTTTCAATCACACCAAGAAAAGCATTAGCTCCATTCTGTAATTCTGTGGTCCCATAATGTCTGTGACATAGTTTAGGATCCATCTGCCTAGTTACTCAATGCCGATTTTTTTTTTTTATTGAAGTATAGTTGATTTACAATGTTGTGTTAGTTTCTGGTGTACAGCAAAGTGATTCAGTTATATATATATATATATATATATATATATATATTCTTTTTCATTATAGGTTATTACAAGATATTGAATATAGTTCCCTATGCTATACAGTAGTACCTTGCTGTTTATCTATTTCATATCTAGTAGTTTGTATAAGTCCAAACTCCTAATTTATCCCTCCCCACCCCTTTCCCCTTTGGTAACCATAAGTATGTTTTCTATGTCTGTTTACATTTTGTAAATAAGTTCATTTGTATCATATTTTAGATGTTTTGTAAATAACATATTTTAGATCCCACATATAAGTGGTATTATATATTTGTCTTTCTCTGTCTTACTTCACTTAGTATGATAATCTCTAGGTCCATCCATGTTGCTGCAAATGGCATTATTTCATTCTTTTTTTATGGCTAAGTAGTATTCCATTCCATATATATATATCTATATCACATCTTCTTTATTCATCTGTCAATGGACATTTAGTTTGCTATGAACATTGGGGTACATGTATCTTTTCGAATTAGAGTTTTCTCTGGATATATGCCCAGTAGTAGGATTGCTGGATCATATAGCAACTCTATTGGAACCTCCATACTGTTTTCCATAGTGGGTGCACCAATTTACATTCCCACCAACAGTGTAGGAGGGTTCCTTTTTCTCCACACCCTCTCCAGCATTTATTGTTTGTGGACTTTTTAATGATGGCTATTCTGAACAGTGTGATGTAGTTTTGATTTTCAATGTAGCTATTTCTACTCCAAGTTTAATGCCACAGTGTCAAAACAACACTGTGGGACTTTCTCAGGATAACCAGACAAGAAAAATAGGACACTGGTCTCTCTATTTCTAGTTCACATACATTTTTTCTGGGGGGTTCTTTCATGCTCTAAGTTAGAATAATGAAACTCTCTTCAGAACCCTCAGCAGCAGTTAACTCTCTTGCTTTCTCTTCAACTGTGATTTACTTTCTTACTTAGTGTTGAGATTTTTTTTTTCTTCCTTGAATGAGTTTGGAGGAGGTAGGCATGGAAGAGATTGGCTAGACAAGTATCCCTCCAAGCCTACATTTTAGGCCATGATTTTGGTCCTTGGAATCCCAAAGCCAATAACTAACTTTTATTTTGATGAATCATCTATGGCCTCTCTTCCCCAAGGCGTGAAGCCTACAAGTATAATTTGAGTGGGGGAATGAGCTTGGGTGGGGAATGGGTGCTGGGGTAGGAACAAAGCGTTTGCTTCTAGAAAAAACATAACCATAGTTTTACTTCATTATTCTATTCTATTAACTTATTAATTTATCGTTGTGCAAATATTACCTGTCTTTATTTCTGTAGCTTTCTGGTGGGTTTTGATATCTGGCAGTGTAAACCTTCCAACTTATTCTTCAAGACTGTCTTGGCTATTCCAGTCCTTTCTATTTCTGTATACATTTTAGATTCAGTTTATTAATTTCCTCAAAAAAAAAACCCTGCTAGAATTTTTATTGGTATTGCAATGACTCTATAAATAAATTTGGAAAAAATTAAAAATATTGATCTTTAAAATTTTGAGTCTTCCTTCCATTAACATTGTTCATATCTCTATTTAAATATTCTTTAATTTCACTTAGCAATATTTTATAGTTTTTAGTGTAGAAAAATTGTATTACAATTAGTTTACTTCTAAGTATTTGATCTTTTTGATACTGTTGTAAATTTAAAATATTTTAATTTGTCCAATTGATCCAGTACAATAATATGTAGTACAATGGATTTTGATAGAGTTACCCTGTATCACAATGTTGACCTCACAGTCATTCTAATTGTTTATTTGTAGATTATTTCAGATTTTCTACATATGGTAGATCATGGGGTAACAATTTTATTTTTTCCTCTCCAATATATATATTCCTGTTTTTTTCTCTTCTTCACTGTCCTGGCTAGGACATCAAGTGCAATGTTGAATAGAGGTGATGAGAGTGAACATCCTTGCCTTAATCTCAACCACAAGGGGAAAGATTCCATGTTTTACCATTATGTATTATGTTAGCTGTAGGTTTTTAGCAGATACTCTTATCGGGTTAGGAAAGTTCCCTTCATTTCTAGTTTGCTGATAATTTATAATGTTAATGAGTGTTGATTTGTCAATTGCTTATTCTGCATCTATTATCATATATTTTTCCTCATTTTTCTGTTATTAATGTTCAAATGTTAAGCCAACATCCTGATGTACTAATTAACCTCTTTACATATTGCAGATTCTGTTTGATAATATTTCATTTAGTGTTCTAGCACCTACATTTGTGAGGTTTATTGGCTTCTGAGCAGGAAAGAGTTAAGTAGCTAGATTCCAAAGAATATTTCCTGGAAATGTTTCCAGGAAAGAAAGATGTTTCCAGGAAAGAAAGAAGAAAAAAGAAGCCAGGTTAATTATCTTGTAAACATAGTGATAACAGACTTCATGTAAAGAAAGTAATATTAATTAGTAGGACATGAATCCTTATCTTTGAAACATTTTTAGCAGAATTTCCCTGACTTAGAATTGATTATGGTAAACAGAATCACAATCTCTGCATTTATGGGGCATGGCTCTCAGGAAAGTATCATGTAAGTTACACAATTACCTGGATATAAAATGAAGAAGTGTCATCACCTAAAATCCTCCATGTTGTGTGAAGTGACCTCATTTAGAGAATGTATCTTTCCAGCTTTGCCAAATAGCTCATCCAATGCAAGAAGGAAGGAAGTAGGAATACATAGACATTATTCACGACTTCTCTCTGCTTTGCCTGTGCCTCTTGATTGCTTGTATTCTTGAGATTATTAGCAAAACTATATCATGGATAAAATCTTTTATTCCTGTGTCTTTGAGTCTGATTTGACAATCCTATCTTTTATGTCGGCTCCATCTATAACTTTCCCTTTTTGTAATTCCATGTCAGTTATGCTTGGTTTTTTTCCTTAAATGTTTGGAAGAATTTACCAGTTAAGTCATATGGGACAGCATAGTATTTTATGGAAAGCTATGGACTTTTCCTGTGGTGGAAGATATCACAGAGCCCCCTTCTTGACAAGACAGTAGGTAGGTGACCCCTTATGAGATGCCTCCATCTTCGTTCCAGTCTGCTGGGCAGATGACTAGAATTAAATCCAGCATAACCTCATTTGAGAAGTGCTGGGCCTGATAAGGGAAGAAAAAGATTATATACTGAAGGTGCTACAAGAAGTAGTATGTACCAGGTTTGGATTTTTGAGGGTGCTTTATCCAGGGGCCAGGATATAAGACTAGAAAAATAAGAACGTGTTTATTAAGGGACACTTTATTGGGACACAGGATTTATCATCCTAGCAAGAACCCCAGGAGATGGGACAAATTCACTGATAGGCTAACCCTTAGAAGTCTGATATAGTTATGGCCAACACAGTGAAATGGAAATGCCCAATTTGTCCTGGATAATGGTAGGACATTCAATGAAAAGGCTGAGGGAAGTGGTTATACTGGACTGGATACATTAGGAACCTAGAAAACCCAGCACATGATTTTGTTCCAAAGCAGAGCCCAGAGGACACGTGATTCAAAAGGTTGCCAGGGATGTGCTTGTAAAAGGGTACGAGCATCATGGGTTCAGTGGTGGCTCTCCTCTTTAGAACAGGGCTGATTGCAGGTGAGGTGGTAACAGAGGTGGGCTTGTTAATGTCATTGGGGGTGAGGGGCGCTGAAGTAATAGCGGACTGGTGCTTAACTACCGAAAGTCAGGCTGCCATAATCACTGTAACAACTGGTGAAGTGGGAGGGACAGTCAAGGGGGCTTGACCCTCAGGGTGTTTGGGAGATGATTAATTGAACATAACACCCCTACAGCCAAAATAAAAGGGCAAGTGACAAGAATGCTACTTAATATCTATAACCGGTAAGGCAAAAATGGAAAAGGATGAGGCCGAGGACATTGTTCCCAGTGAAACCTCGTGCTCCCTTGTTCACTCCCCAGATCTGAGGCAATTTTCAGATTTGGAACCCACAGATGGAAGAGGGGGCTGGGTCCCTAGGAGGAAGAACCCTGCTATACAGTGGCATGAATATACTGTGATGAATCACCAAGTTCTTCCCTAAACGGACATGTGACCAGTTACTAGGGTGACATTGATACCTGGAAATCCAAAGCAGCATCACGGCCCCCTGTTAAAGTGCGGGCTCCTGGGGACTACTTGGTCCTGGCTGTCGTACTGGCTAAAATCTGGTTCACAAAAGACACACTGAGTCTGTGGACCCACAAGTGGTCACGCCCACAGTACCTTAATGTGTTCTTAGAAACGATTGCAACATACACATAAAGCCTTTTGGAAACCTCTGAAATTCCTCCTCATCCCAGCCAAAATAGGAAATCAAAAACATTTGGCCAGGGTGGGGATGGGGGGAGGTGGAGAACATTGGTGGTCCCCATCATTTCTCCATTTACTTTGCCAGTTTGGGCTTTGAAGAAACTGGAGAGAATGGCTGTAGGCTACTGCAGGTATAACCTTGTATGAGCCCTGATTGCAGCTGCTGGGCAGATGTGGTTATCATCGGTGACAGAGATTAAGAAAAGCTCAGGTACCTAGTATGTGTCATTGATCTGGTGAATGTATACTTTTCAATCCCAATCAGGAAAGAGGATCAGAAAGAGTTGGCTACATTATAGCTATGACCAGGAATGTACTTGAAGGTCAGTGAGGGGGCAACTCTTTCTAATAAGCAGAGCTGTGAGTGGTGTACCTAATCATCTGCTTTGTGTAGAGAACTGGTTCTAGGTGAGAATGTGTACTTTACTGGCCAGTGGCTAATGGCTGAGGCATCTGTTCAGGGACTTGGACGGAAAAAGTACTGGATAATTGGAGCCAAGGAAGTCTGGTGTAGAGGTATGTGGATGGGCCTATGGGAGTGGACACAGAGTGTGAAGATTTTTGTTTCACACACTAACATCCACCAGAAAGCAACCATTATGAAAGGGGCACTTAGCAACCAAATAAACAAAATGTTTTGACAGTCAGGCCTTGTCATCAGACACCCCGAACCAGCATGATAGGCACATGAACGGAGTAGCTACAGTGGCAGAGCTGGAAGTTATGTTTGGGCTCAACACATGGACTGTCACTTACCAAGGCTGATCTAGCTACTGTGGCCTCTGAATGTCCAGCCTGTCAGCCACAGAGACCATCAATAAGTCCTCAACATGGCACTGTTCCTCAAGGAGACTAACTGGTCACCTGGTGACAAGTTAACTATAACAGGCCTCTCCCATCTGGGAATAGCTATTAATTTGTCCTCACAGGGATAGAACCTAGTGCAGGTATGGGTTTGTCTTTCCTACCCGCAGAGCCTCAGCCAGCACCGCTATAAAGGACTTACATAGTATCAGACCACTTGATGGTGATGAAGGTGCAAGAGTAGGCCCATGACCATGAGATCCCCTGGTCTTATCACATACTCCACCACCTACAGCCTGATACATGCAGCCAGCCTCGTGGAATGCTGGAACAATCTTCTAAAGGCACAGCTAAAGTATGAGCTTCTTGGCAACATTCTGAAAGGTTGGGATGTTATCCTTCAGGATACAGTGTATTCATTAAACCAGAGACCTCTATGGTGCTGCGTCCCCAGTAGGAGGATTATGAGAGTCAAATGGGATGGCAGAGGAGTGGCCTCATTTACAACACTCCCAATGACTTCTTACTGGAAGCATGCATGCTTCCTGCCCTGCAACTCTACGCTCTCTAAGCTGAGGCCCTGGTTCCCAAAGTGGGGATACTCTTGCCAGGGGCTATGGTAAGGGTCCCATTGAGCTACAAGAAATAACTGCCATTAGGGCACTTTATACTCCTTGTGCCCAGGGGTATGCAGGTGAGGAGTCACCATATTCACGTGATGAGCAGGTCGGGCTGCTTGTACACAATGGCACAGGGAGGCATGTGTGTGGATTCCAGGTGAGGCACTTGGTGCCTCCTGTTCCTGCCTTGCGCTACTGTAACTGTGAACAGACACACGTGGCAAACCCAACCTAAGAAGGGCGTGGTCACCAAAAGTTCAGACCCTTAGATGTGATGAAAATTTGCATCACATCATCAGGTAAACTGCCAAGAACTGCTGAGACGATTGGTAAATGTGATGGGAACCCAAAATGGATAGTGGAGGAAGGAGAGGATGAGGACCACTTGAAGCTCTGAGATCAACTGCCAAGAGAGGGGATGTAGTTCATCTCGCTAATGTTACTACCTCCTTCTTCTAAGTTTCCCCCAGGAAGATAGGCCCACAGGGACCACGGAGGCCTCGCTCCCTGAGCTCGGCAGCACAAGGCGTGGACTACAGAGCCATGGAAGTACATTACCCAGATCTATTGCAGACAGTAGC
Source organism: Orcinus orca (assembly GCF_937001465.1). Taxonomy (NCBI): domain Eukaryota; kingdom Metazoa; phylum Chordata; class Mammalia; order Artiodactyla; family Delphinidae; genus Orcinus; species Orcinus orca. Next base: position 95,252,309 of record NC_064563.1, read on the forward strand.
ATACCTGAGGGCCCCAGCTGCTCTCTGGATCCATTATTTTCATGCTTAGGCTACATTTCCCATGGGTCGTTTCCATTGGAACAACCACTGAGCAGGTATCCTAACGCACGCCTATTCCTGTGAGGTAGGAACTCCTTTGGGAGGCAAGTTCTGACCTTAAACCTTCCTGGAATTATGCTGCAGTCTGGGACCCTTGCCACTCAACCCTCCTTCCTTCTCTCTTTCTTTCAAAGGGGTCAGACATGTTAGGCAGTCTGAAGACTCTACTCCTCTGGCTTCCTCTCTATTTCAACCCTTACAGGCATTTCCCCAAGTACATCTCTTGTAAATCTAATTCCATATTTGCATGTGCTTCTTGGAGGACCTGAACTAACAAATTTGGACTTGGTTCTGGCAGGTAGTTACTTGAGGATCAGCTTCATGTTACTGAGGCTTGTTTTTTGAGCAAGTCTAGATTTTATTGTCACGCTAGTTTAGCCCTACTTATGTAAGATGTAGCCTTCCTGGTGTGGAGTTCTCTGTGAGGACACCCCACTATGGCTGGATGGAAGTTAAATGTTTCCCACTCTTGTGCTTGTTTTGGGAATTGTTCAGTGTGCAGCAGTGGCACAGAGGGATCCGTATGCAAATTTCTGGAAATTTTTTCTCTGCATACCTTCTTTCTTGCTGATACTCTGCCCTGAAATTCAAGACACTTGTCCCACTCGATACTAACCCTTGTCTCCTCAAGTCAGCAGGACTGCTTTGCTCCGTTCAAGCTCCTCCTCCTGCAACGAGGTCCAGAGTGCTTAAACCCAGAAAGGCAGGACAATGGTAGGGTCACCTTGTTCCACCTGCTTTGTGATCAGTCCTTTGCTGCCAGTTGTCCCATGTCTGAAAAGCTGCTTCATGCAACTATTTTCCTAGCTTCTTGAAACACTGATAGCTAACCTTTTTGTAAAGTTTCTAATATATGTATTTGGAGGTATAAATTTCCCATAAGCATTTGCTTTCACAGCATGCCACGAAGTTTTGATATGTTGTATTTTCATTAGAATTCATTTAAAAATATTTTCTAAATTCCACTGTGATTTATAGGTTGACTCAGGGGTCATTAGGGGTATGTTCCTTACATTACGACCATTTGGGAAATTTTTTATCTTTATATAATTGATTTCTGATTTCATACTCTTACAGGATTTTAATCTTTTGAAATTTGTTCTGACCATTTGTGATCAATCATATGGTCAGTTTTGGTAAATGTCCTGGGTATACCTTAAAAGAGTATGTATTCTGAAATGTTTGGATGTAATGTTTTATATTATGTCTTACTCATATGCAGTGTGCCAATACATAGCAAATAGTAGGAGCTCGATCCATATATATATACTTTTTTATAAATTAATTAATTAATTTATTTTTGGCTGTGTTGGGTCTTTTTTCCGGTGCGTGGGCTTCTCATTGCGGTGGCTTCTCTTGTTGCGGAGCACAGGCTCTAGGCGCGCGGGCTTCAGTAGTTGTGGCTCGTGGGCTCTAGAGCACAGGCTCAGTAGTTGTGGCCCATGGGCTTAGTTGCTCTGCGGCATGTGGGATCTTCCCGGACCAGGGCTCGAACCCGTGTCCCCTGCATTGGCAGGTGGATTCTTAGCTACTGCATCACCAGGGAAGCCCTCGATCCATATTAAATAACTCAAAAGTTTATTCCTACTGGTGGCAGTTCCAGACCAAACAAGTGAGGATGATAATGACATCACATGGATGTAGGCAGAGAGAAAATTATTTCTGGTAAAATGTAACTTCAAAAGAGGAACCCCAAGTCAAAATGTGCAGTTTCCCCCCTGCCTCCCCGATTCCAGCCAATATTAATGCCAACCCTTTAGGTTATGGAAATTATTCCAACATTTTTCCTTCCTGTGTTTCTACCAATTTTTCCTTTGTTGGTTGTAAGCTCTGTATCACTAGTCTATGTGACAGTAGAAAACAATATCTTAGGAAAAATTAATGACACTGATTTATAAAGCTAATAGAAATATAAGAAATGATTAATTTTATTTCTCCAAACAATTCATGATTACTTCTGAGATTACATGAGTTTAGAAGATATCTAATATTGCTATCCAATGGTAAAATGTTTCAAGTAGAATAATTTAAAAATTTTCCAAGTTCTAGGGTCACTTTCTATTTCTTGTAAGTGTCACTCAAGGTTAAAACTGTTAACATACAGCTTCTAGGAAATACATTTAACCTTCCTATTTAACCCTTCTGCCAGCCTTGATCTGGACGATGAAATTTTGATGATAGAAAGAAGAGAGAATATGGATTTAGACAAGGCTAACAACACATTATCTAGGCTTATGAGATGCCTCCTGTGCACTGTCTCCCATCTCTTCCACTTCCGATTCCAGCCGCAGCTTTGGTTAACAGCTCTGGGCAGGTTTCATCCCGCTCTGTGCTGTCAGTGCCTCATCTCAGGGTCGCGTCAAGAATCTAGCTTCCTGTCCTAAAGCTTCTCTGTTGCAGCACATGTGATGCTGTAGTTCCAGTGAGGGTCTCCTCAGGGGGCAGTTAATGCCCCATGGGAGCAGCCCTCAGCACACAGGTGATAGCTGCTGAGAGATAAATCCTTCTTTTCGTCCCTCAGGCAGACTGTTCTGAGCCAAAGTTTGTTAAGAATCCTGGGAAGGCTCTGCACTAAGTAGCCATGAACGCTAGTGGACCACTCAATAACACTACCTTGTTTTGTCTGGACTTTCCCTTTTCCGCCTGTTCACTCCCCTCTGTCTCATTCCTGTTCCCTGGGATCACATTCCCAAATAGAATGTGTCTACCTTTGTTTCAGGCTCTACTTTCAAGAATAACCCAGATTAAGACCGTAGGTAAATAGGTTGTTGGTAGACTAAATAATACAGGAATATAATTTCCCTTGACTCTGCACATGCTATAAGGAAACACTTAAGGGAGCACAGTTCATGGTAAGTTCGATGATTTTCCATCCTTTTCCTTTTTGAAAGTTCATCATCGATCCTGATGCCTGAATGCCTGAAGAAAGAAGTTGGTACAAATTAGCTTATAATTGAATAGGCAAATTTCTTTGTGATGACAGCTCTAACTGTTTTTTCTTTGTGAGGCAGCCCTCAGCTATTTGATTGGATATTTCAATCTAATAAGGAGAAACCCTCAGTCTACTTAATGAGGTAAAGCTTTTCGTTGCTTTGGAAACAACCATATCACATTTCTTATTCTCTTTGGTAAAAAGCTGGAGCTTTTACTGCTGTAATCCTTTTTGCTAAGACACTCAGACATACCTTAAACATTTAAAAATTACTGGAATACTGTCAGGACTTTCTTATTCATGAAAAACTGAAGAAGTATCTTGAAAGATTTAGAGGTTATTAGGAATAAATTAAGGTTGCCCACATGCCAGCCCTGAGAAAAATGTTATCAGTTATAATTTTTTACTCATTTAAGGTACTGAAGACACTACAGAGAACAAGATTGGTTACATCCCCCTCCGTCTTCACCAGAACTTATATTCTACTGGTGCGGAAAGTGAGACAGTAAGGAAATTAAATAATTAAAATACATAGCATTGGGCTTCCCTGGTGGTGCAGTGGTTGAGAGTCCGCCTACCGATGCAGGGGACGCGGGTTCGTGCCCCGGTCCGGGAAGATCCCACATGCCGCGGAGCGGCTGGGCCCGTGAGCCATGGCCGCTGAGCCTGCGCGTCCGGAGCCTGTGCTCCGCAACGGGAGAGGCCACGGCAGTGTGAGGCCCGCGTACCACAAAAAAACAAAAACAAAAACAAAAAGAACCCCATAGCATTTCAAATAAAGGCTACATATAAAAATAAATTGGGGATGGGGGAATGAACTCGCAAGTTTTTTGTTTTGTTTTGTTTAATTTCTAGGTCTCATTGAGAAAATGACGTTTGAACAAAGACCTGAGGAGGAGAAAAGAGTCAGTCATGTGGATGTCTGGGGGAGAACCATTCAGGAAGTGAGAAAAGCCATCCCAAAAGCCCTGAGATGGAAAGATGCCAGTGTGGTTTGCGAGATGTGAGCATTAGAGATGAGGTTAGAAAGGGCATGGGGCAAGGAGGAAAGGAGGCAGTGGCAGATCATGTGAGAGAGGGGTTCTCGATGGATGTAGGGCCATACTATGCACCGAGGGGATATTTTGAAAAACTGGGAGGACATTTTGGTATTACTATGATTGGGGTGGTACTATGGGCTTTAATGGGTAGGCAACATTTATGCGCAAAGTACAGTAATGTTCGGGACAGTTCCACCCAACAGAGTATTTTTCCACATTTGTGTGTCTTTAAAATGCCCTGCTGCTCATTCGTGTAGATGTATGCTAACTTCTAAATTCCATTCATGGTAAGCTAGGTTATTGGGATCCACTCCCCATTGAAAACAAGTAAACGTCCTGGATAAAATATAGTTGATCAATTTTGGAAAGCTTTTGCTAATAATTTTTCAAATATTTTTCTGCTCCAGGCTCTCTCTCCTTGCTTTTCAGGAGTTCAGTTTCATGTATGTTAGGCCATTTGATGCTGTTCCATCAGTCACTGATGCTTTATTTAAAATATTTTTTTCTCAGTGCACTTATATTCGGATGATTTCTAGCAACCTGTCTTCAAGTTTAATGATGCTTTCATGACTGTGTCCAACCTACTGATAACCTATCAAATAATTTCAGATATTATATTTTTCAGTTGTAGGATTTCCATCTCATAAAAAAATATTACCCGTATCTCTCTCGAAATTCTCTACTTCTTCACATATTACATCTTGTTTTAGTAAGATTCCTTAACATGTTTATCATGGCTAAAGACCTTGTCTATTAATTGCAGGATCTGTACTGATTTATGTTTCTATTGATTTATGAGAAAGGTGACACTGCAGGGCAGTGGGAAAAGAATAGTCTTTCAAGAAGAGCACCTGGGTCAGCGGGATAGCTATATGAAAAAAAAATTAACACTTAACTGCACACCATACTCCAAAATCAATCCTACGTGGTTAGTAGATTTAAAGATTCAAAGAAAAACATTATGTTTTATTTTTAATTAATTTATTTTTTTTTAATTTATGGCATGTGGGATCTTAATTACCTGACTAGGAGTCGAACCCTTGCCCTCTGCAGTGGAAGTGTGGAGTCCTAACCACTGGACCACCAGGGAAGTCCCCCAAACATTATGTTTTTAGATGGTAAAACAGGAGAAGGTCCTTGTAGGCAATGGTTTCTTAGGATAGCAAAGGTACTAACCATAAAAGAAGATTGAAAAGTTAGACTTCAATAAAAATTTAAAATTTACAGTCATTAAAATTTAACAATGAGATGGTTAAAATGCAAGTCACAGATTAGGAAAAGTGTTTGTTTGTTTGCTGTACTCATAAATGAAAATGGACTCACTTTAAATCAAACAGAAAAAGACAACCTCACCAAAAATGGAATAAAGAACCAAAAGGCATTTTACTAAAGGGCATATTCAAAGGACTAATAATTACATGAAAAGGTGCTTTTTTTCATTAGTCATCAAGAAGTGTAAACTGAAACCACACAACCACCAAATGTTGGTGAGGGTGTGGAGCAATGAAAAGTCTCACACGCTGCGGGTGGGAGTGTAAATTTCGACAATTGTTTGGCACTGTCAACTACAGCTAACCATAAACGTAACCTATGTTGGAGCTATTCTACTTTTAGGTATATATCCCAAGAGAAATATGTATCTATGTGATACATATATAGCTTTAGATACACATAATATGCTGATTAGTATAGTAATGTTCACAACAGTATTATTTGCAATAGCTGCAAACCTGGAAATAACATGAATATTCAGGATCAGTGTAAGGGACCAGCCACAAAAGACATATGACTCCATTTTTATGAACTATCTAGAATAGGCAAATCTATAGAGACAAAAAATAGATTAGTGGTTGCTTAGGGCTGGAGAGGATGCAGGGTAGGGGAGTGACAGCTAAAGAATATGGAGTCGTCCTGAGGTGATGAAAATGTTCTAAAACAGACTGTGCCTGTCAATGGTTGCACTTACCTGTGAATATACTAAAGAAACATTAAACTGTACATTTTAAATGGATGAAAATTGTATGGTATAGGAATTATACCTTAATAAAGCTGAAATTTAAAAAATAACAGTATAAACGATAAACTGCAGCATATTCACACAATTAAATGCCATACAGCATATAATAAAATACAAACCTGTTACATGCAACAGTGGATGAATCTCAAATGTAATATGGAAAGAAATAAAATACTACAGAATATTTACTGAATAATTCATTTCATGTGAAATTAAAGAAAAGACAAAACTAATCTTTTGATTATGGTTATATTTGGGGAGAAGTTGCCCTTGACTGAGCATGCTCTATTTCTTGATCTGGGTGGCAGCTGCAAGGTTATGTTTGTGTTAGTCTTTGAAAGTTTATTGAACTGTTTATTTACAGTTTCACCACATTTTTGGATTTTGTAATTCAACAAAAGTTTATTAAGAAAAATTTTTTAGAAATCCAGTTCAGTAAGTTGTCCTATTAATATGCATTGAAAAGCTGGACTAGAAGAATACAGAAACATTTTGATAGTTCATTTTTGTGGGTTGGGAGCATGCTGAATTTTAATTTTTGTCCATATGCTTTTCTGTCTTTTCCAAATTACCAGAGTGGACATAAATATATTACATCTATCAGTAGAAAAAATGCTATATAAATACAATTGTCTGAGATCTTGTATTGTTTATACTCATTTAATCACAGTGTGAGGACTTTGGTTTTTGCTCCCAGATAGGAAGGGATTGTCATTTTAGAGTGAAGGAGGGTGTGGCTGCTTGTCTGGGGATATCCTGGCCGCCCTCCTGACTGCCAGGAACTCAACGGCCACTCAGCAGAGAAGAGCAGAGGTGCAGGTGTAGGGGCCCAAAAGATGGTAAACTAAGCCTCAGTAGGTGGCGCCCAGTAAGCCCGGTTGGATCGTGGTCCTCCTGGAACCTGAGTCTTTACTGCAGAACTGTGGTTGGACCAGAGACTTAAGCTCTAGCCTCCGTGCTGGGTAAACTGAAAGACTGTAATCTAATCATAGTAATCCCCATGTTTTTGTAAAGCCCGAAGCTAAGAGCGGTTTTTTTTCCTTACATTTTTATGAGGTTGTTAAAAAAAAAAAAAAAAAAAAGAAAAATAAGCGACAGAGGCGACTGTTCCTGCCCTGCAAATACTAAAATATTTGCTATCTGGCTTTTTACAGAAAAAGTCTGTCAACTCCTTGATTAAGAAACTCTAGGCTGAAAATTTTTAAGGTATTTAAAAATGTTACCTGGGTAAGCTGTTGTTGGCGAGAAGCCCCGTGTGGAATGAGCCTGCCCGGGCATTTTCGGTCAGTGGTCACGAGCTGTAGTACTGCCCAGGCTCGTCAGAAAGTAAGTCAGAATCCACTAAGCAGAGTGTGAAAGCTCACCTCTGGAGAATCCAGCCTGCACGGGAATGGCCAGGCACCAGCGGCCTCACGCAACGTGCTCTTCCTGGCAGAGGGCTCCAAAGGATAAGCGAAGCTCCGTGCAGCCCGCAGCGGATCGCAGAGGAGGGGGCGGGGTTCAACTGGGAAAGCAGCGTCGTCACTCCTGGAGAAGACAGCGGAGCCCCCTTGGGAGCTTTCTCTTCTCTCCTCTGCTCCAGGCAGCCGAGGTGACTGCGAGGTCTGCCCCACCTCTGTTAACTTTCGGAGAAGCGCCGCGTGGGCGTGGCTGCCACCTAGCGCCTGCGCAGTGGTCGCTCGCAGGGTCCTCCCACCGCGCAGGCTCGGCGGGTCCGTCCGCGCTAGGAGGAGTACGACCCTGCTTCGGTACCCGAGGGAGGAGGAAAGCAGGGCGGAAGGACATGTACAGTGTGTTTTGCTGAACAGTTTGAGAGTGAGTTGTGGACGTCATAACCCTTCACCCTTAAATGTTACCAATATTTGACCTGCGCGGCAGACCATTTCATTTAATTCAGCCTAATATCGCAGTACTGTCCCCTGAGAATAAGGGATTCTCCTACATCAAGGTTTATCAACTGTGGCACTTTTGATTTTGGCGTGCAGGCTCTTTGTAGTGAGGGGAGTGGGGCTGTCGTGGGCATTGTACAGTGTTCAGTAGCACTCCTGGCCTTCACACGCTGCTGGATGCCAGTAGCACCCGGCCCTCCCCTCCCCAACTTGTGACAACCCAAAATGTTTTCAGACATTATCACGTGGGTGTGGGGAGGGCGGGGCAGAGCAAAATCGCCCCAACTGCGGACTACTGGCCTATAGGATCAGTGCTGTGTCTTTAGGAAATGTATCCCTAGGGTTTTCAGACCTGGGGAGGCGGAATGCGCTAAACGTTGTTACATTATTCTAAGTTAATATATAGTCCATATTAGAATTTCCTCCATTGTCCCCCCACGCCACCCCGAATCCTTGCTTACCCTGTTGTTGTCTGTAGAATAAAAATCCAGGATATAACAAGGATCACGTGTCGATTTTAGTCATAAAGTCTCTTGAGCTTCCTTCAGTTTAGACTACTTCCTCAGCCTTTTTTGCTGATTTTTTTTTTTTTTCTGGCATTGACTTTTTTGGGAAAGTTCAGACCAGTGGTTTAACAGAATGCCCTTCAATTTGGATACTCAAATTGGTCCTCGTTGAAAGATTGACGTTGAATTTTTTGGCTTTTCTGGCTGGAATTCCACTTAGGTGATGTTATATCCGATGTTTTCTGTTTCACAGACCTATTTAGCTGTTCTAACAACATTTAATTTTCAAAAGCCCATTTATTTCGCAGTGATTTGAGATACCACTTTTATCACATACATAAATTTCCACATTGTACGTGGCTCTACATCTATATTTACTATTTTTTTCTATTGATCTGATTGTCTACTCAAGTGCTAATATTATACTGTTTTAATTATAGAAACTGTATAATATGTTCTAATATCTGGTAGAGCTAGGCCTGCCTTATTGCTGTTTTCTTATTTTGATTTCCTGTTTTGGGGGAAATAATCTTGCTTATTTATTTTTTCCATGTAAACTACAGAAACTAGCTGTGTAAAAAACACTTTGAAAATTGGCATTAATTTATGATTTTGCATTATTCAATTGAGGAGCAAGGTTTATTTTTCCTTTTATTCAAGTCACAGTTTTCTATCTTTCAGGAAAGCTTTAAAGTTTTTCTCATACAGGTTTTGCACAGTTCCTATAACATTTACTCCTAGGATATTTTTTCATTTTTGTTGGTAATGTAAATGGGGTCATCTCTTCTATTTTCCCCTATAATCACTTATTGCTTAAACATATGAAGACATCGATTTCTACATGTAATTTTGTATCTCGCTCTCATATTGAATTTCCTATTGCTTCTAGTTTTGCATTGATTCTATTGGCATCTCTATTTACGCTTTTATATAATTGCAGTGATTATTCATTTTAAAGCTCAAATTGCCCATCTTTGGCTTCTGTGTTCATTTGATAACTGCAAATGTCTTGATAGCTTCCTTGCTTTTGGATACTTTAAAGAGTCCCAGTCTCGTATTGGAACAGTCTCATTTACTGCTCCAGACCTAGAATCAGCCATTTCTCAAAGGAGACTTCATTGCTTTCAGTGAAAATGGTATTTGTTGACCACAGTCTGTGCATGTAGGATGTTCCTGGCTAAAAGGCTTGTTGTTACTTCTCAGACATTTTAATACAGATCTAGGAAATATGTGGTTTTTCAAAGAAAAATAAATCATAACTTTGTGCTGATACTCCAATTCTAATGAAAGGTTATAAAATTTTTTACTTATTTAATTTTATAGAATCTCTTTTCTGCTGAAAAGCATGGTTCCTAATAATGTTAACATAATTGCTTATTTACTTTTCCCCATAATATATGTTAGTTTCAAAATAACAGAACCAAAGTTATAATGAATTTATAAAAGTGCTAAATGCAGTTTGATACAACTAAGCTTATTTGTTTCAGGTTGTTTTCAAATCTAGGTTGCTTAATTAAAAAGAAAATTAAGTCCAAAGTAGGGAGAAAAAAAAAAAACAAGTCTTAAATATTTCTAACTTTTTGAGGATAATGTCTATCTCATTTTCTCTCATTTTTATTGATACAAATATTTAAATCTATGAATCTTTTTCTAAACACTCTTTAGCAGTATCCTGTAAACTCTGATATCATGTTTTCATTATTTGTTTCTAGAAAATTTCATTATCAGTTGTTATTTTTTCCTTGAGTCAAGCTAAGTTTAATAGAAACATTTAAAATTTCACAGTGGGAAGATTTTCTTATGTTTTGATTGTTATGGATTCATACTTTTATCATCTTGTTGATGGAGAATATTATTTGTACTTTTCTTTATGTAATTTATTGAAGTATAGATGTCTCTGTAATTATGGAATCAATTATTATAAATGGTTTTTGGTACCATTTTTGGTCTTGGACCAAGGGAGGTATACTAAGGTCTGCTATTATTTATGTATTTCTAGTCTCTTTGAGTCTCCCGTAGTTTCTGCTAAATGAAAGAAGCTACTGTGTTATTTGCTGCATATTTTATAAATATTTTATTTTCACTGTGAATTGTAGCATTTAGCATTTGTAAAGTGCTCTTTGACTTGTTAATAGGTTTGGGTCTAAATTCTACTTAGTTGGATTTCCAAATCTCAATTCTTTCTTTGTATTTTCTTGGTATACCTTTGTGCATCCTTTCATTGTTAGCATTTCTGAATTGTTTTAGGTGTGTCTTTGTCTTTTATGTGCAGCAAAGAGTTGGGTTTTGCTTTGGAATCAACTGTTTTGTCCATTTAGTAGGGGGGTTAAGCCCTCTGTTGGTAGATACGTTTGGTTTCAGTAGCTCATCTTTATTATATGTAAGATGTAGCATATAATATTTGATGATGGTAAGTGCTATTGAGGAAGATAAAGGAGGGGGAGGAGAGTAGGAAATGCTAGGGGGGAGTTTTCTATTTTAAGTAAGTGGTCAGGGAGAGCCTCAGCGAGAAAGTGACTTTCGCACAAACTCTTGAAGTAGGTGAAGGAATGAGTCGTTTGGATAAGTGGGCTAAGACTTACCCTGACTGAGAGAACTGCAAGGCCCTGAGGCACAAGATTACTTGGTGTGTTTTCAGAGAACAGCAAGGAGGCTGGTGTGACTGGAGCGCTGTGTGCAGGAGAATAGTAGGAGACAGGCCAGAGGGGATAAAGTCGAGGGTATCAGATAGAGCCCTCAGTCTCAGGGAGGGAAAGGACTATCCCTTGACGAGGAATTTTAGTGCCAGATGTTGAAATAATATTACTTCTGCCATTCCACAGTCATAAACTAATAACTCTGTGAGAATGCATTAGTAACTCTGGGAATTCCAGCCTAGGTGGGAGAAAGAAGCCAGTCTTATGGGTTTTATATTTTGGGGTGCAACTCAAATTATGCATGAAATAGTTTAATCTCTGCTGATTTTGAAGGTTGGATTATGAAACACCTTCCAATGCAGTGGAAATGATCCTTGAATATATTCCTCAAATCTCTGATGTTATAGTTTCTACTTTATATTCTACCCCCAAACTCATCAGATATAGCTTCACAACTGCAGCTTTTTGCTGTTTAGCTGAAGGCGTGAATTTACAGGGGAAAACTTTATTGAAACATAGCAATGAAATGTATCTTGACTAATAAATGTTTAAAAAGCAGAAAAACATTAAAATTCTATACAGAGATGCTTGACCAAAGGCGAGCACACAGTTTTTTGAATTCTTTTAAAAAATATTCAGCTTAAAACAGTTTGTTCTTTTTATAAAGAAATACGTTGTTTTAACAGAAAACTGTATGACAGAGAAGGTAGAATGAAATGAGTGCATCTATGAGGGAAGGGTTAAGGGTGAATTAAGTCTGTAATCCAGGAAAACAATGTTTAAGATTCCAGTGGATGGGAACAGAGAAGGGACAAACTTTCAATACATGCAGGATTACTTCTTCCTTGTCTTTTTGTGTTTCATTTTGCTGCACTTTAATTTTCTTTCCTCTTTTTTTTTTCTCCTTCACCTTTTTTTTTTTCTTAAGCTAAACTGTCAGTGAAATGCTGTCTGAATAAGTCACAACTCATAGAAAACTGAACAGTGCATTGTAAAATAGGACAGAAAACAAAAGACTTCATCTGAGAGCTGAGATCATTGCGTTGGGGTACACAGACCCAGTGCAGCAATTCAACAGTGTTTCTTAGAGCCTGAGACAGTTTCCACAATTCTTGGTGTGCTATTGCCCCCTGCTGTTCTTGTGGAAGCACTGACAACAGAAATAGGTTTTCAAAACGTTTCATGTTTTAGTCTAATTTAGCGTGCCATCAGAGAAAATTAGATGAAGCAGTTCAGATATTTAAAACAATAATTTAAGGAATTGTTTTCTAAAAAGCTGAATATCAGAGAAATCCCAAAGCATCTTCCCTACTCCCCAATAGATCAAAAAGAAATGTATGATTCTGTTATTTGGCTAATGAATCTAGTTTCCTTTTTAAGTTTCTGAAGAGAGCAAAGCACAAGGCAATTGAGGTAGCTCGGAGAAAAAGTGGTGAAGTAAGCAGGGAAAATGGAGGGCAAAATGTGCAAAAGGAGGGGGTAATGAGTAATTTACATACAGCGAGGGTAAAGCAGTTCAGTCCTGAACAGATCATTCGCATTCCTCTGAGGGTGTTGGATAGAAACTGTTTTGTCTCCACAGAAGAGGGTGGATGGGTCATTTGCGAACCTTCAGGTCTTCTGCCTCCTTGTTCTTGGGTTTGGTCATGAAAACTTCTCAGAACCATTATGATGTGAATTGGGGCCCCTGAAGCAGAGTAGAAGCATGTAATCCTTGGAGCTAATTTCCTGATTTACTCTGCAATTTCTAAAGAGGTCTGGGCTGTCTACTGGATGAAAGTTAGCCCATGTGCAAATATGTGTGTTTGAGCATAGGAGTTTCATGTTATTTTTTCCAGGTTTCATAACTCTAGCAACCATGGGCTGCTAGTTCCTGCATGCCAGTTCTTCCAGTGGGATTAGGTAATTAGGTGCCAGGATCCCCTCCACTCAGTAAAAGCAATTTAAAAACTAGGGGCCTTGTTTCAGCATTTTGTTTTTGCTTAGACTCTTTCTCCATGAGGAACATGACTAGAGAAGAATCTTTTAATATTTAGAAAATCACATGCATATTTATATACGAAATTACATCCTGTTATGCTAAACCTAGAAATCCAGCCTGAACTACTGTTGAAAGATTTAGTTTTGGCTGTAAATACCACTAAGAATGTCGTTTCTAACTTCTGAAGTCCCCACCTCAAAGGCACGAATGATGAATTCTAAGATAAAAATTTGAGAAAACATTTACATCATTTATTTCAGATAACAATAAGCTGATTCCTTAATACTTGAGGTAGTTACGTTCACAGTGTTGGTTTTAGTGCTTACAGAATTTTGTTTCTCCTGTGTGATATTTTACTGTTTACTTACTCACTTAAATGTGTATTTTCCACTATGGCAGATGTTAAAGATATGGTGAAAAATATGATAGACTCTGCCTTTAAGCTTTTTATAGTAGTTTAGCAAAATGTAGAACAACAGTATGATAATCACATAAGAAGGAGCCAAGAGTAGAAAAATAATTTCCCATTCCTTTTCACTTTATCATTTTATTCCCTTTCATTCCGTTCCATGTCATTCCATTTCTTCTCTTTACTATTTTATTTTATTTGTATTCATTTTGTTTAAATTACAAATCAGGAAAGCTGATTGTCCTTTTAATTTATCTTTGCACAACCCCTAGTACTCCAGCACTTTATACAAAGTTTGCATGTATTTGTAATAAATATCTGCTGAATGAAATATGAGCACTTACTAGTTGCCTTAGTACTATCCTGTGCCTATGTAAACTAGATGCACATTTGATTTCAACAGAGGAAAAGAGTGAAACTAAGGGGAATTTATCTAGACCTAGATGGAAGTATTAGAAATATATTTTTTGTATTCAAACTCTAAGGGGTAATAAGAAACTTTTTAAATGAGAAAAACTAGAACACAAAAATTCCACCATGTAAGTACTTGAATCTTTTTTTTTTAAAACATCTTTATTGGAGTATAATTGCTTTACAATGGTGTGTTAGTTTCTGCTTTATAACAAAGTGAATCAGCTATACATATACATATATCCCCATATCCCCTCCCTCTTGAGCCTCCGTCCCACCCTCCCTATCCCACCCCTCTAGGTGGTCACAAAGCACCGAGCTGATCTCCCTGTGCTATGTGGCTGCTTCCCACTAGCTATCTGTTTTACATTTGGTAGTGTATATATGTCCATGCCACTCTCTCACTTCGTCCCAGCTTACCCTTGCCCCTTCCGTGTCCTCAAGTCCATTCTCTACGTCTGCGTCTTTATTCCTGTCCTGCCACTAGGTTCATCAGAACCATTTAAAAAAAAAAATTCCATATATATGTGTGAGCATGCGGTATTTGTTTTTCTCTTTCTGACTTACTTCACTCTGTATGACACACTCTAGGTCACTACAAATAATTCAATTTCAATTCTTCTTATGGCTGAGTAATATTCCATTGTATAGATGTGCCACATCTTCTTTATTCATTCATGGACACTTAGGTTGCTTCCATGTCCTGGCTATTGTAAATAGAGCTGCAATGAACATTGTGGTACATGACTCTTTTTGAATTATGGTTTTCTCAGGGTATATGCCCAGTAGTGGGATTGCTGGGTTGTATGGTAGTTCTATTTTTAGTTTTTTAAGGAACCTCCATACTGTTCTCCATAGTGGCCGTATCAATTTAAGTTCCCACCAACAGTGCAAGAGGGTCCCCTTCTCTCCACGCCCTCTCCAGCATTTATTGTTTGTAGATTTTTTGATGATGGCCATTCTGACTGGTGTGAGGTGATACCTCATTGTAGTTTTGATTTGCATTTCTCTAGTGATTAGTGATGTTGAGCATCCTTTCATGTGTTTGTTGGCAATCTGTATATCTTCTTTTGATAAATGTCTCTTTAGGTCTTCTGCCCATTTTTGGATTGGGTTGTTTGTTTTTTTGATATTGAGCTGCATGAGCTGCTTGTAAATTTTGGAGATTAATCCTTTGTCAGTTGCTTCATTTGCAAATATTTTCTCCCATTCTGAGGGTTGTCTTTTCATCTTGTTTTCATCTTTTCCTTTGCTGAGCAAAAGCTTTTAAGTTTCATTAGGTCCCATTTGTTTATTTTTGTTTTTATTTCCATTTCTCTAGGAGGTGGGTCAAAAAGGATCTTGCTGTGATTTATGTCATAGAGTGTTCTGCCTATGTTTTCCTCTAAGAGTTTGACAGTGTCTGGCCTTACATTTAGGTCTTTAATCCATTTTGAGTTTATTTTTGTGTATGGTGTTAGGGAGTGTTCTAATTTCATTCTTTTACATGTAGCTGTCCAGTTTTCCCAGCACCACTTACTGAAGAGGCTGTCTTTTCTCCATGGTATATTCTTGCCTCCTTTATCAAAAATAAGGTGACCATATGTGCATGGGTTTATCTCTGGGCTTTCTATTCTGTTCCACTGATCTCCCACGTTCCCTTAAATAGAAAAAGGTGCTAAATGTCTCTTCATAGCCTATTTGGCCATAGTTGTCCCACCTACAGTTTTAAAAACAGACTGAACTTGATCTTCTGAAATCCTTCCTTGAACTGCAGCTCATTCTGTTAAAGAAGTCCTGGGAGAGAGGTCCTATTGGTATTGTTGATAGTCCCTAAAAGGTGAGGATGGTAACTGGGATGAAGGCAGCTGGGAGGGGTCTTCAGCAAACGGAGGGCTGTTGGGAAACTGGGCAGAGGCACATCTGGTCAACAAGATACCAGCTCCTTTGATGAGAGCTAGCAGAATGCCACCCATCGCGGCTGACCCAACCATGGCCACTGGTCCATTTCTTGCTGCCAGGATGGCTCCTGTTAAGGCACCACTCGTGATGCAGTTCCAGGGGTCTTCTTTCCCTCTGACGTGAACCATACTGCAGTCAATCATGGAAAACAGACCTCCCCAAACTGCAAAGCTACCTCCCAACTGCAGAGCCCTGGTTCTAATAGCTGTCAGATTCTCTCATAGTCTGTGGTTTACTCCCACCCGAGAATTGCGAAAACCTTTGCTTGAAAGATCCCACCACCTATGGCTCCCATCGTAAAGACCCCATCACAGTCGTCCACATTGCGCCAGGGGCAAGGCTTGTGCCGTGTCCTCCTCCATCTTGACTCTGCCACTCCTGAATCTCTTTTTAATGATTATCGTAAGTTGCCAAAACATATGAATTTTCAGCATTTCTGCCTGTGCGATTCTTATCAGATCTGAGTACATGCAACCTACTGAAGATTTGGTAGAAACCTGAAGATAGGTAGCGAGCAATGATGATGCCTGTTTTTCAAAAGGAAGCTGAAACTTATTTTCTTTTTGAATCAAGAACTAACTTATCAGTGTTTCACTGTACAAAATTCATAGTATATTGGAACATGCTTTTTGCCACCTTAATGGTGTAACCCAAATTGTCTGCTCCTATTTAATTGTTCTACTTAAATTGTATTGAATGCCAGTATCTAAGAAAACTGTCAGCATAAATGGTTCCAGAATTTCATTGGGTTACTGAGAAGTGGATCTTCTCTGCAAGTATACTATGTTATACTATAGAGTATTCTATATATGTAGTTTTCTTATATAGTATCTATATGTAGTTGTACTATGAAGTTATCTATATCTAGTAATGCAGTATTCCATTAATGTCTAATATTTGAGAACATTTACAATATGAATGGAACTTAATCTAAGAGACATTCAACTAACTTTTTTTTCTTTTTACATTTCAAAACTGGATATTAATACTGGATTATTAATAATACTGGATATTAATAAGAAAGATAGTCAAAATAATTATGATCAATATTATGTCAAAAATAATAAATGCTTGGTGTTAGTCTACATACAATTCAGTTTTTGGTGTAAAGTTCTTTGGTTGCAAGAAGGAATATTTAGTTTATTTCACTAATAGAAATATCTTCTAATGCTAGATGGCCTCTTGGTATTTCTTCTGCTGTTGATTTTTAGCATCGTTATCTGTGATTACATGAATGGAGTTGAGTGGGGAGGTACTCATCATGTTTATTCCAAATAAGACTATGTAACGGATTGCTATAGTAGTAATGAGGTAGACAGGCAATGCAACTGCCTGATATTTTTGAGGCCAATAGGTTAAGCCTAAGGTGTTCAACCAAGATTCAGGAATAAAAGGCCACATGAGATATAGTGTGCACCAAAATTGGGAGCTTAACAGCAAAGAAAGCCATAGATCGCTCTTTCTGGAAATGGCAAGGGTGACTTTTCCACCATTTTTTCTGTGGCTGTAGACAATCTTGGGCCCGTCTTGCTGGCAGCTCGGCCTCCTGAGTGCCGAGTGCCCTGCAGGAGGAGAAATTGAGGGAAAGGCCAGGGCGTCACCCGCTGGGGTGCAGGCGCACCACCTTCGTACCGGGCCGGAGGGTGCAAGCTGTAGAGTAGGTTTATGTTCTTCTTTCTTTCCCGTCTCAAGTCCCATGGACTCCACTTAGAAAGTTTGGAACTGTTTTCTGGTAAGTGGTCGTGTGGAAATTAGTATGGAAGAAGCTCACAGGGTTCAACAAATAGTTGACAGGAACTGTAGTTTAAATAGCGTAAAGGCTTCTTTTAATTTTAGTATTTTGTGACTCTTCTTCACATCAGGCATTGCCTAAAAGCATGTTTAAAAAAAAGCGCCAGCTTCTGAGTTTCATATGTGCGGTGGCTTCATGTCTAGTCAATCGTCACAAGGCATTTTATAAGTGCTTCATTGCATATGGTGCTGGGCTAGGTGCTGATGAGGGAGAACAGCACAGACTGTGTTCCATCCTCGAGTTATTTATAATAGAATGTGAGAGGAATAAAAAGAAGTCCGAAAGCACAGAATTAGAAGAAAAAGTAAGGTAGATAGCGTCTTGCTTCTATTTCAGTGAAGTGTCTTTGGGGAGGCTTGGTTAGTATAGGGTGGAGTGGTTGAAACTGTTGAAGGTACAGACCTTCTCAAATTATCCACCAAAAAGTTGGAATTCATGAATATAGATCCCCCTCTGTACAGGAAGCAATCTGCCTGTCTCTGTCCCTATCTCTGTGTTGCTTTGAAACCCAGATCTCTGTCTGGATGGCTGAAAACAATGGAAATTATTAGAGCTCCTCATAATTGATCACTCTTGCCAAAGCCATATTGATAGATATGGTTGGGATTTAGGACAAAAACAATAGCCCACATGACTTGGAAAATGAAAATAAATGTGCTGCTGAGATGCTGAAAATATATCATTAAATAGCCTAAGAGGTATAGGAAATAATTTATGTATGTTTTAGGCTGGTCAGTATGAGGTTTGTATTTTAGATGGTCTCTTCTCTCAATTCAAATTGCCTTAGGCTTCTGGCTTTTTAAAAATATTTTGTATTCATGAACACTTCTTTTATAATTGATGGGGATGTTTGCTTATGGCCCAACTCTAATTTGTAAGCTGGAAAGTTCATTTATTTATTCATTCCACATCTATTATGTATTTACTGTGTGCCAGATATGATGATAGTGATTGGGCTTTACGTTAATTATAAAGCATACTTAAAATTTTGTGAGCTCTATTTACCTAAATTCCAAGAAATCATGTTCAGAGAACAAATCAAGGCAAGAACAAGTGGGTCTGTTACATTTTGTCTAGATCTCTATTGTAGCAGTTGTCACACTTTCCTTTTTTACATTAATTTTGCCTGCTGGAATGAGAGCAGAGCATGGTCTGGATGTGATCATCATTGTGTTTTCAGCCTCTGACACAAAACGTGAAACATAATAGAGACCCAACAAGGGAGGTTTGGATGAATTTAAAGCACCACATACACAAACATAACATTGTTCTTTCTGAAGATATTTTTATTTTCACTGGGTGTCAAGGCCGTTTCACACTGGAATATCTTCCTCTAGGAAGAGGCAACATCTTTTCGTAAAAACCCTTGTTATCTAAATATCTTTCTTCCAGAATTAGACTGAACATTGATCTGAAGCACTTTGGCTTGACTTTGATCTGAAGCACTAAGATTCCCTCTTAGTGGAATCTGATTAAAATCATTTTTGTTATAATTAAGGTCTTCAGGTTCCAAGTGAGTATTTGCTCAACATTTATGAGAACAATAATATTTTTCAATTTGCCTGGTAGGTAAAAATCAGGCTTTAGAGAAGCAGTTCTTATTTGGGAGATGCTCACGATGAGCTTTCTGAGGAACCCTTCTCGTTCATCTAGCATTTGTTGCTTTCTGTGTTTTCAGTGGGTTTATGTCCACCTAAATACATTTCAGAAGTGCTTTGAGTATGAAACAGTGCAGAAAGGAGACAGCAATCATATGCCGCCAGAGGATTATGTAATTCACACGAAATTCTTGATGATTCCCATTTAGGGTGGGAGTTAATGGTAGTACTTCGGAGTAAAATCCCTGATGCTACGTTTATTAGATCTCATATGGGTCTGATGGGATTGTCACTTACCATTGAGTAAATTGTGCACTGTACAAAGAAACTGATCTAAGGTGCACACTGTTTATATCATAGACTTATCAATTTGAATATTTATTGAGACAATTTTATGGCAGAGGGCAGTCAAGTTTCTTGTTCAGATAAAATTAGTATATTATGATACATTTTCTGGCAAATGGAAGTAAAATGTCTTGAGGAAGAGGTACCTTGTTTTTTCTGTTTGCACAAATGCTCTGTATGGGCTAGTGGTGGCCTGAACTTGGACAAGTTACATAACTCCTTTGGCCTTCAAGTGAAGATATTAATCCCTACCTCACTAAATTGGTTGACAGTGTTAGACATGTCTGGCATATGGTCAGCATTCAAGAAATGCTTTTGAATGAATAGGAAAGCACTGAGCTTAATGTATGTGGTAAAGGTTTGATAAGTTGCAGCTCACTTTTGCCTTGAATAAGGGGACTTTTAGAGGGATTAAGTATATGTGTAAATATATGTATTTGAACTTTTGAACTTAAGTGTTTCACATTTTACACTTATTACTATGTGGTATTACCTTGGATATCCATACTGAGATGTTTGGGGTCCTTCTTTATTTTCCTGAGGGGTATGCATCCAGCATAAAGAAAATTATGATAATGTGACCCATTGAAAGGAAAATAGTGTCTCGTAGTTGAGTTTCTTTTGGAATCCCAAAATACTGGTATCCTAGGTTTAGAAGGGTCTGTCTGAATTTCCCTTGATTTATCAAATACGTATTAGTCAGTTATTACATGGGAGTATCTCTGCTATGCACTAGGGCTGTAAAGATAACCAAGATACTTTTGTCAAGTAGTTGCAAGTCTTTGCATGAACATTTCCAGGGACAATTCACAATTACTAACTTGATTTTTAGGAATCTCTTTTAAGACAAATCAAAATTTGTCTTCCTGTAACTTTCATTTATTGATGTTAGCTTTACTCTTTGGGGCACAAAAAATAAGTCTGATTCTGTGATAGAAAGGTCCTTCTTACTTATTAAGGTAATTAAGGTTTTTCAGAAACTTCTGTTCTTCAAGTTAAACATCACTGTATAAATCTGCTGTTTCTCAAGCCTCTTCTCCCTCTTGCTCCCATTAGTGCCTTCCAGGTCATCTACTTACCTCTAAAGGTGTGGTAGCCACTGGATATTCAGGGCTCCAGGTGTATACTGACCACTGCAGGATACAGTAGTATGATCACTTCCAGCATTCCAGATTCTGTCCCTCAAATCTCTCTGAGTGTTCATTTTGTACTGTATTAAAAAGTATTATATTCATTTTGCACAAGTTACCATGTAAAGTATTTTTGGGAAAAGGATAAGTGACCTCCTTAATTTCTTGAGGAGCTCTTCATATACTGTATCCGACATTCCAAATGGGAACTATAATGAGGCTACCTTGCTAGAGTTCTGGGTTATTGAATTACGATTTGGAAGTCATTTTTGGTCCAGTTGGTTAAAGCCACTGTAATTCATACATTTTCTGACAGCTAAGAGGTGACTGACTAGCAGAGGAAGGACTTCTATAGTTTTGCACAATCCATTTCTATAAATTATTATCTCACTTAAACATTGTTTCTTTTTGATGAACAAAGAATATGACAGGGAAGGAATTGTTCTACTTATAACTCTAAGCACTTACTAAAAAAACTTAATATCTTCTTAACATTTTTATTTAAGTTAACAAATGTGTGGAACTCTCTTTATACCAAGTGTACTCTGACTCAGTGTTTGGGACAAGTAGCCCTGTCTAGCAGAGTGCCAGAAGATGCCAGTTATAACTCAGCCACAATTTATAGGTGTGTGCACTGCTTTGCTTTGTTCCTTTTAGTAGAAGGAAGGGACAAAGAGAGATGCAGTAATTAATTGGAAGATGGGAACAGGGAAGAGAACTATGCTTAAATAAATGCGGAGTGTTTGGCAGTAGTGTGGGTTAGAATTAGATGGGTAGTGTGTTAGTTTCTTAGGGCTGCCATGACAAATTACCACAAACTTTGTGGCTTAAAACAACAGAAATTTGTTCTCTCTTAGGAGGTCAGAAGTCCAAAATCAAAGTGTTGGCGAGGCCGTGCTCCCTCTGAAGGCTCCACAGAGGAATCCTTCCTTGCTCCCTCCGAGCTTTGGTGGCTCCCGGCAATCCTTGGCGTTCTTGGCTTGTAGATGCATCACTTCAGTCTGTCTGTGTTTTCACATGACTTTCTTTCCTGTGTCTCCTCTTGTCTCTTTGTCCAGATCTCTTTTTCTTATAAAGGCACCAGTCATTGCATTAGGGCCCAACCTAATCCAGCCGAACCTCATCTTAACTTGATGACCTGTAAAGATGCTATTTCCAAATAAAGTCATATTTACAGGTACTGGGGGTTTGGATTTGAACATATCTTTCTGGGGAACACAATTTAACCAACAACGGGTGAGACGGTACTAAATCATGGAACACTTTCAATGACAGGTAGAATAGTTGGGGTTTTATTTATAAGCCAGTGGAATCACTGGACAATTTAAGCAAGGGTACTGATAAGATACTTATGACAGGAAGGTCTGGCAGCAGGCATTATGCTTCAGTATACTGAACTGAAGATGAAGTTTAGAGGCTAGGATATTAATGAGGAGTATGTTGCAATGTTCCAGGAATAACATGAACAAAAATTTATAGAGGAAGATGGGGAAGAGTGTATTTTCCAAAGGTGGCTCCAACAGTGTCTGTCATACCACTTGCTCTTCTGCAACGAGACCTCCTTACACCTTCATCAATAGTTGGTGTCTGTTTCTCTATCCATGAACTTGGGCAGAGCCAGTGACTACTTAGACCAATAGAATAGGGTGAAAGTGACACCACGTACCAGTTATACGCAAAGACTTTTCTTGGCCCAGCAGCTTTAACTCCCTTACCTCTTGGAAGATAGTCATGATGTAGGAGGTGTGACTCCCCTGAGACCACTGTGCTGTGGTGTGTCTCAATTTGGTGCTTCTAAGCCATATGGAGAGGCCCTAGAGGTAGGGCCAGGGCTGGGGTGAGGCAAGTGGGTTTTCTAGGGTGCAAAATTTAAGGAGACATTCGCTCTCAGGTGTACTTGCATAATACTGAGAGTGAGCGCCTCCTTAAATTTTGCACTCTGGGAGATTCACTCTTAAGAAGGCACTCATTCTCAGGGGTCAGTAAGTACTGGGGCAGCACTTGAGAATTAGTGCCCCCTTAAATTTTGTGGCCAAGACACCTCTTCTTGCCTTACCCTAGTCCTCGCCCTTCCTGGAGGATGACATACAAAATGGAGAGAAAGAGGAGAGAGGAGAGAGGGGAGAGAGAGGAGAGAGAGGGGAGAGAGAGGAGAGAGAGGAGAGAAGAATGGGCCGGTAAGGAGCTTGAGAGGGAGAGAGAGAAAGAATAAAGCAAGAGTGGTGCAAGACATTTAAGTGAGGAGACCATCTTGAATATTGATCTTTTGGCCTTAGCTACCAGCTGGATCAGGTAGATGAGATGAACCACTCAGCTGAGTCCTCCTTAATTCCTGATCCACAGAATCGTGAGTGAGTTTTTTATACAGCAATATATTACCCAAAGCACTCTTGCCAATATTATGTAGGACTGAGAGTTGACTGAGAAATACCAGGTAGCTGTATATTTACTCAATTCTGATGGAGCAAAATATGTTTGATTGCTGCTTAGGGAGAAGGGATGAAGAAGGTGATGTAGAGAGATTATAGTCACTGGCAGCCTAGGAAATAGAATTTAAAGCTTTGCTTCTTCAACGCTCTGCTTAAACTACATACCCGTACAACTTTTAATGTTTGAAGTTGGCCAGAACAAAAAGATATACACACTCACAGTTTGAGTCTTTATAGAAACAAAGTCTGTTTTGATCTGACATGTAGAGGGTTGTGAAATTCTCATTTTTAAAGCAGATGGTCTGGATTCTTATGCTAAATGAATACAATTGTCCTTGGATCTCATTAACCCTCATATGGGATGGAGGGAACTCTGTATAGTTATTTCTTCTTGGCTTTGTCTGAACAAATCAAGCTTTGAAATGAAAGGTTTAGTTTTTACAAAGGCTGAATTTACTAATTCTTTTATTGAGTACCTCTGTTTCATGGTAATTTACACATTGTTTCAAATGGTTGTCGGCACATTTATTTTCCTTTGAAGTATTTTCTACTTACTTGTAAACAAAGCTGAGAGAAAAAGCAAATTTGGAAAAAAAATTAAGGGACTGTTTGGCAGAGGAGTTGTATTACACATAAAATTAAATATGGATATATATTTTAATATTTATTTATTTTTGGCTGTGTTGGGTTGTTGGGTCTTTGTTGCTGCGCACGGCTTTCTCTAGTTGCGGCGAGCAGCGTCTACTCTGTTGCGGTGCGCGGGCTTCTCATTGTGGTGGCTTCTCTTGTGGAGCACGTGCTCTAGGGCGCGTGAGCTTCAGTAGTTGTGGCACGTGGGCACAGTAGTTGTGGCTCACGGGCTCAGTAGCTGTGGCTCGCGGGCTCTGGAGTGCAGGCTCAGTAGTTGTGGCGCATGGGCTCTGCGGCATGTGGGATCTTCCTGGACCGGGGACTGAACCCGTGTCCCCTGCCTTGGCAGGCGGCCTCTTAAGGACTGTGCCACCAGGGAAGTCCCTGATGGATATTTTTATAATCCTTCAGTTCATTTTATAGGTTTCTCTGCTTGCTCCTACAAGTGGGCAGTGAGTAAAGATTTCCTGACCCATTATTCATTTCAACAAGGTGTTAGACATTTTTATGACCTCCTAGAGTACTTTATAGTCTGTACTACACAATTTAGCACCTAATTATATTCTGTGTTGTATTGTTCATTATTATATCATTGTATGATTCTTGTTCCCTCAAGTAGATTATATGATCTTAAAAGGCAGGGACCATATCTTATACTGCTATATTTGTATTACATCTAGTATAGTGCTGGTCATGGTATCCACTTGGGAGAATTTAATTGATAGAAGTATATCAAGTAATTTTAGTCCCTCAAAGCTCAGTGAATGTGTCTGTGGAGCATTTGTCATGGCTCTGGACTTAAGGGCAGAGATAGGCAAGTTACTTTTCCTTTCTCCAGGGAATTTGTCATCAAGTGGAAGTACCAAGGTGAAGGATTGCTTTGACTGATGAAGTGACTTCTCCTTTTTTCCTTTAGTGTCAGACCAGGGCAGTTGAAAAGCAGAGAGGCATGCGCCATTGTGCTACCATTATCATTTTGATATAGATGATGGTTGACATTTTTTCCTCTTCATTTCTTCGTTGGACAAGCCAGCTAATGGTGTCTGACCTGGGGAGGGATGGGTATCTTTTTTGGCTGAGCAGCTATAGGCTAAGTGGGTTGGCAGCCTTTACCTTTCTCTTGTTTTGAGTGAGCATGCTGTTTCTCAGGGCATTAGATCTACATTATTATTTTTTTTTATTGTGGTAAAATGTAGGTAACCCCAAATTTACCATGTTAATCATTCTTTTTTAAAATTTTTATTGAAATATAGTTGATTTACAATGTGTTAGTTTCAGGTGATTCAGTTTTTACATATTTATGTATATATATACACATATATATGTATCCTTTTTTAGATTCTTTTCCATTATAGGTTATTATAAGATATTGAGTATAGTTCCCTATACTTCAAGGTAGGTCCTTGTTGATTATCTATTTCATATATAGTAGTATGTATATTTTAATCCCAAACTCCTAATTTATCCCTCCCTGGTCTTCCCCTTCGGTAACCATAAATTTGCTTTCCATGTCTGTGAGTCTATTTCTGTTTTATAAATAAGTTCATTTGTATCATTTTTTTTAGATTCCACTTGTAAGCAGTGTCATATGATATTTGTCTTTCTCTGTCTGACTTCGCTTAGTATGATAATCTCTAGGTCCATCCATGTTGCTGCAAATGGCATTATTTCATTCTTTTTTTATGGCTGAGTAATACTCATTTTAAACATTTTAACCATTCTTAAGTAGACAGTTAAGTAGCAATAAATATATTCACATTGTTGTGCAGCCATCGCCAATATCTATCTCCAGAACTTTATCATCCAAAATTGAAACTCTGTACCCATTACACAGTTACTGCCCATTTTCCTTTCCCCAAGCCCCTGGCAACTACCATTCTACTTTCTGTCTCTATGAATTTGATAACTAGGTACCTCTTACAGGTGGAATCATAATGTTATTTGTCCTTTTGTGTTTGGCTTATTTCACTTAACATAATCTTTAAGGTTCATCCATATTGTAGCATGAATCAGAATTCCATTCCTTTTTAGGGTTGAATAATATTCTATTGTATGTATATATAACATTTGTTTGTCCATTCATCCATTGGTGGACATTTGGGTTGCTTCCACCTTCTGGCTAGTGTGAATAATGCTCCTATGAACATGGGTGTACAAATATAGATCATTATTATGAGCACCAATACTGATTTAATGCTCATGGTGAGCAAAATATCCTTATCACCCATTAAACTATCTGGAAGAATCAACATGTCTCTGGAATTTCATAACTTGAATTCAGAGACTTAAGTACTCATAGGAAAATGTGGCTTGACAATATTTTTTAGATTAGGACTGTGACCAGTACTTGCATTCAGTGAGTATGTCTTGTTTATTTATCCTTCAAAACGCTTTTTGTCTCCATCTTTCTACTTGTCACTGCTCCAAGGTATGTCTTCATTGCCATGAAGTAGGTGTACTGCAGTCACATCCTAACCAGTTTGTCTAACTTTTCTCCCCTTTCCAGTTTTTCTTATAAAGTACTGCTTTGGTCATTTTACTTTATTGAACAAAAACTTTCAGTCCCCGTCATTGTACAGGACAAAGCTCGAACTTGTTTGAAGGACTTTTGTAACCTGCTACCAGCTTACCTTTCAAGTCTTACTTCTATTTCCTTATACAAACTCTACTCAGAGTCAAAATTGTCTTCTCATTCCCCCCTGGAAAAATCATAATTATTTTGACTTTTGCTGTTGATTCCACCATGTAGAAACTTTTTCATGCTGCCTTCAAGTGTTAAGTCAAACCTCAGTGTTACTGCTAATTCTTTTTAAAATAGACACATTTGAAAATGATTGCTTGCTCTTTTGAATATTTGTACACTCACCATAAGATTAATCATATTAATGTTTTTGTGGTAGCTAACATTTTTTGAGTTCTCCGGCTTGGCCTAAGGGCTTTAGTTGCATTATTTCATTTCACCTTTATAGCAACATGTGAAGTATATACTATTATTATCCATTACGCAGATGATAAACTTGAGGCTTTGAGACACTAACTTGTCCCAAATCACACAAATAGTAAGTGGCAAATCTAGGGCTTGATCACAGGTTTTCTGCTGCTAAAGCATCATTTTAAACATACTATCTTAATTAGATTATAGACCTGTAGGTGAATAGGGTATTTGCTGCTAATGGTGTCTTCCATAGGGACTGCCTGTGGAGGTCAAAGTCAAAAAAAGACTGCCCATTGAGTGGAAACTTTTTTTTTTTTTAACTAGCTCACTGTGGATGAGCTTAGCATGATTTTTCAACTGGTTACTTTCTACTGTTTCTTTAAGACCAGGAAGGCTTCCTGACTGCTCACATCTGATTAGGTATCCTTCTGAGGCATTTCCTTCTATCAGAGTACATGCCACACTGACTGTATTTATCTGCTACATGTTTGTCTCCTCAACAGCATCTTTGCTTGAATTCCTAGTACCTAGAACAATATCCAGCACGTATGCGCAGTAAATGCTTATTAAATGAATTAACTGCATTTGTGATCATGATCCATACAAGGAGTTGGTTTCTAAATGTGTTGCTGTTATAGAGTTGAGTAATACCTAAGTCCAATGGAGTTGAACAGGGTATATCCTCAAGGAGGCATAATGGGAATATAAATGAAAACTGTAATTTATTTTTATTTTTATTTATTTATTTTTTTGCTGTACGCGGGCCTCTCACTGTTGTGGCCTCTCCCGTTGCGGAGCACAGGCTCCGGATGCGCAGGCTCAGCGGCCATGGCTCACGGGCCCAGCCGCTCCGCGGCATGTGGGATCTTCCCGGACTGGGGCATGAACCCGTGTCCCCTGCATCGGCAGGCGGACTCCCAACCACTGCGCCACCAGGGTAGCCCTGTAATTTATTTAATTGTACTGCAACTTACATTACGTGGTATAATGGTATTTGTGGTCACTTTTAACAAAGGCTGATTGATTGGAAGGAGTTGACATCTATATTAAAAGAAGAGAGATCCTGAGTTTTAAAGGCATGGGTGTATTTGGTCTGTAGGTAATTTGGGAGCAGATATAGTTTAATGTTTTGTATAATATTCTTTAAAATTAGCCAGTTATTTCTGGATATATGCTGTACACATAACCTTCTGATTAATAATTGGATTTCTCAAATACCTTGATACTCAAAACCAAATCCATAGACAGTAGATATTAATATTTTGGTCACTGAGAAAAAGTATATTCCCCACAAAAATAGCAGATGATTTTTTATATTTAATTATTTACGAGTCTGCTAACGGTGTCTTAAAAAAATTGAAGCAGAAAAGCATAAGACGTTAGACAATGGTGATGTTACTAAAAAAATTTCCCCAGAGTTCTTGCCTGAGAAGCCAACAAAACTCTTCATTTCTCTCTACAGATAGGTACAGCAGCATCTGGCACAATGCTTTGCACACAGTAGACCTGCAACAAATACTTTTTAATTTTGTCAGTTCAGTAGACTACAGTAATCTAAAGCAACATTTGTCTATCATTTTTCCTTCATGACACACATGATAGATGTTGCTTCAGCCTTCTAATGCATCGCTATATGTCCACTGAAGTTTGTTTCATGTATACCAGCTGTAACTGCACTTTCTCTCTCGTGAAGTATATGGAATGTGCATGAGAATACATTATTGTAGAGGTAATAACAATAATAGTGATGATGATATAGTAGAATATTTCAAGCATCAATCTGATCACTGTTTTGTTTATAACCTTGCAGTAGCTTCTCGTTGCCCAGTGTCAGCCCCTAAACTTTTGTTTGGGACACAGGGCTTAGCATGGTGGTGGTATCAGCTGCAGCTGAGTGCTTGTGCCCCTGTAGGATGCAGATTCACTTTGGCAAAGGCCACCAGGCCCCAACCACATTCCAGACCATAGAACTATCTGAAAAATAACTGAAGAGAAGCAGGAATAACAACTTGGTATTCAGTGTGAGCTCAGCTTGTTTCCTAGTCAGACAGCGGGTATATATAGATTCTTGGGTGCTCAGGGATTGTGAACTACTCTCGGGAAGTCTCAAAGAGGCAATTTGATATGAAGCAGCTTCCACCTCGGGACCTTACTGAGGGTTTGCTAAAAATGGAACGACAGAATGTCCTGCTGTGAGGTTAGAGGGACCTCACAACAAGGATAGAGTTATCTGACTTTGATGGGTTTTTGAGTACCACGCTGCCACTTCCCAGTTCTTTGGCAACTTAATTCTGAGAAAAACTCAGCTTTTCTATGTAACAGAATTTTAATTTTCATTGGATTTGAGGCATTAAAAAATTTTTTTTTGTCCCTTATAACTAGTTTATGGTACTTCCTGAAGGATTCCCAAGGCAATTTAGAGCAACTGAGTCATTGATGGACTATCCTTTAATATCCTAAGGGTAAAGTAGTAAATAATTAATTGATTTTTTTTTTTTGTACTCACATTATGGTATAATGGAAAGAGAGACTAGTTTCAAATCCTGGTTTTACAATTTACATGCTATAGGACATTGGGCAATGCAGTTCATTCGTTCATTTTTTTATATAGGAGATTATGGATTTCTTACTTTGTGTCAGACACAGTATTAAAGCTCTGAAGAGAGAAGTCAAATATAGAAATGATCTCTGTATTTACAGAGATTTTAGTCTACTGGGGGAGACTGGCAAGTAAACCAGCGATTTCATGAGTGTACCATGGAAGTATGTAGAATTGTAGTGTTGTGTGGAACTGAAACCAAGGCGAGTGTGAACTGAGAATGGGGGAGGGCGTTAGGGAAGGCTTCTCAGGGAAAGCCATACTTAAGCTGAGTCTTAAAGCCAAGTACAATTTAGTTGAATACAGATATAGAAAGAACATTCTAGCAGCCTGAGCAAAGCTAACAGGGAAGCACGAAATAAGATATATTTACAGATCAGTATTAACTGTTCAATATTACTGATATGAAAGTTTCATCTTGAGGAGACAAAGGAGATAAATTTAGACAAATGTTTACATTTCCTTTTCTCTAAAATGAAAATAACTATGTCTACCTCGTGGAGTTGTTGTAAGCACTCAGTAAAGCAGCATATGTAGAGTACCTAGCACTTAGGTGCTCAAAAATCTTAGCTCCTTTTTTCTCCACCATATACCCTCCCCTGCCCTTCCTCACTTATGATGTTGCTAAGTGGAAAAAAACCCCTAATGATGGTTAGGTTATCAGTTTGGAAATTATGGCTGCATTTGGAAAGTGGAGGAAGAGTCAAGAGCTTTAGAACTCTGTTCTTTTTCTGACCTGGACTGCAGAATGTTGAATTGAATGGGGGCAGTCCTTGGCAGCAACAGTACTTTATTCTGACACTGCAGTTTCCTGTGTCATCACAATTGGTATGTGAGGAGGGCACTGGTTCCTAAAGGGCACTGTATTCTTGGTCTGTCTGTTTGATTTGCTGAGTTCAGCACTGAGCACAGGTCATGGGCGCTGGAGTGCCTGGAACAAACCTGGGAATGATGTTGCCTATGTTCTCTTTTCTTTCACCATTTTGAAGTCTCTGGATGTGTTGCAGGGAGCTCAGTTTTTAAGTATGCCTTTTTTTCTGGGTAACAGGTCCATAATTTCTGTGATCCAGTAAATGTTAAGGATCACTGCTTTTGAGGATTTTTGGTCTACAGTTTGATATTTCTTTCAAGGAGCTTTGCCTCAAGTACTGGGTTGGATTCTGATAAGAGTTACCTAGTCTGGAGAGATTTTATTCATTCTACCATTTATTGTTAATAAGAAATTGTTGTTTATACTCAAATGTAGTTTTCCCAAATGTTTGTCATTTGCAAATATCTTTCATGATTTTTGTCATACCCAGATACCTTCTGTTCTATATATTTACTCAATATTTTCTTTAAATTTCCAACTTTTAAAAAACTTACATGAATTTAGCCTCATTCTAAGCAATAATACTTATGAATTCATGGACTTGGTGTGCTAGTTACAGTTTTCCAATACATATTCAGACAAGTGTTAAAATAAAAAATGATCTAATCTACCATCTAATACAGGAATCAACAAACACAGTCAAGTCTATTCATTTATGAATCGTCTATGGCTGCTTTTGACCTATAACAGCAGAGCAGTTGAGACAGAGACAGAATGGCCCACAATGACTAGCATATTTATTATTTAGCTCTTTAAGAAAACTTTGCCAACCTCTGACCTAAAATTGTCTGCATACCATCAATACAACACAAAGCACACTCTGTAAAACATTACTGTAGTGCAGTTTTGCCGAGAGAGTGTGCGTTAAATCTTTAATCACATTTTTTTCCAGAACCAGCAAATACTTTACCTTTTTATTCTGGAACTGAAATATTTAATTATAAATAACTTATGTTCTGAGACTCCTGGTGACAAGTCTGTTTGAGACCCAAATAAAAACATAGACATTAAGGATAATTTGTATATTTTTAAAAGGGAATATTTGCCTATAAAAATACCTGATAGTACAAAAATGCATAAAGTGAGAAGTAAAAAATTCCCTGCAAGGAAACTCTAATCTTACCCACTAAAAACAACATTCGTTATATTTCCTCCTAGTCATTTTCTTTGCATATTCAAGATTAAAGACTTTTTTTTTGTGGTACGCGGGCCTCTCACTGTTGTGGCCTCTCCCGTTGCGGAACACAGGCTCCGGACGTGCAGGCTCAGCGGCCATGGCTCACGGGCCCAGCCGCTCCGCGGCATCTGGGATCTTCCCGGACCGGGGCACGAACCCGTGTCTCCTGCATCGGTAGGCGGACTCTCAACCACTGCGCGACCAGGGAAGCCCCTAAAGACTTTTTTTCTTTCTTTAAAATATAGCTTCTTTTTTTTAATGAAAAAATATGATATCAATATTGCAAGCTTTTTATAACTTAGATATATTTCTGTTTAGAAATTTAAGTAATATGGCTAAAATTATAAATTGTTTAATATTACTTCACAGTGTTTCTTAAGAGCTTTGTTGATATATAATTTACATATTGTGAAATTCACTCATTTTAAGTGCACCATTCAATGATTTTTAATAAATTTGCAGAGTTGTGCAGCCATCAGCACAGTCCAATTTTAGAACATTTTCATCATCCCCAAAAGATTCTTCACGCCCATTTGCAGTCAGTCTGTTCCTACCCCCAGCCCCAGGCAACCACTAATCTACTTTCTGTTTGTATAGCTATGTCTTTTCTGGATATTTTACATAAATGGAATCATATATTATATGATCTTTTGTGTCTGGCTTCTTTCACTTAGCATTTCAAAGTGATTTTAAGGTAAAAGATGAAGGAATTGTTCAAATAGCCCCAGGAATCTTCATTCTTTTGTATAGGATGCTTTAGCTACAGTCAGTATTTTGCTTTCTTTTCTTTGGAAATTAGTCTTTGAGACATGCAGTGATACAAGTACCAGGTAACTTCTGCAGTTCCTAAAATCCACAGCTTCCCAAACTTCTGTGTACACTTGGAACAGTGGTTATTTGTGCAGCACTCTGGAGTGATAGAAGAGGCCGCTCACTGCTGGTGGCAGCAGGTCCTTGCCTGGCCACCTAGAGGGGAACAAGATCTTGGCACAGCTGTATCAAATGTACACCATCCCAGTGTGCTGTGCCAGGTGGACCAGGAAGTTCTCCTGCAAGTCTTCCAGCTTTGATGTAACAAAAACTTCGAAGTATTCTTATGAATGTGCTATGTGGATCCAGCCCCAAGAGCCCTTTTCTCAGCCTTGGTCCTATGCCCTTTCCTATGTAATGACGATGGCTTAAAGCCAGTTAACAGACAGTCAAAATCAGTGAGAAACTGATTTATTTTTCTTTATCATATCAGCAGATATATATTTACCTATTTCTTTTTAACAGAATTTCAATGCTTTGATATCACACTTTATTTAATCAGTTTATTATTTAGTCTCTTCTTTTTTATTATTGCAAGCAGTGGTAAATGTCACATTGTGATTTGCATATTTTTGCTTTCTCCTCAAGTGTCAGTTGGATAAATTTCTACAAGTAGACTCGCTGGATCACGGGCTGTGCACATGCCTGTGGCACATGCCGCGGGACAGCTAAGCCTGGGCACCACAACTACTGAGCTCACGTGCCTCAACGAGAGAGCCCGTGTGCTGCAAACTACAGAGCCCACGCGCTCTGGAGCCTGCACGCCACAACTAGAGAGAGAAAAACCTGCACGTCACAACTAGAGAGAAGCCTGTGTACTGCAACGAAAGATGCCACAACTAAGACCCGACACAGCCAAAAAAATAAAGAAAATAGATATAGAAAATAAATAACAAGTGGTCGCCTACTGATCTCTGGAAATCTACTTTTGCACTATAATAAAATAATCCCAGGGTATAGTTTCAAGTTATAGGACAATGATACTCTGAGTTTCAAGGAGGGAAAAAAAAAATGAAAAAGGATATTTCTAAGTGGGTGTAGAAACATTTCCAAAATCAAATAGTAATGAATTAAACTGTTCAAGTCACAGTGTACTGTGGGATCAGGAAGCAGTTGTGGGTCAGCTTCAGAATTCTGGTATTTTCGTTGGAATTTCTTGGCAGTGACTCCCACTTAAAGGTTTATAGTGAATATAATATACTATTTCTACTGATCAAAGAAAGTTACTTGGTGTCAGACAGCAACTTGGGAGCCAGAGTGTTTACTATTTCTTAATGAGCTCTGGCTCATGGTTCTCATCTTTTTAAGAGGGAGGAATGTAACTCGGAATGCACAGAGTCAAACCATGAGCATTTTGGCAGATGTGGAGATGCAGCACAGCTGGAGAAGACCTCCCTTCTTTGAAATCTCATATCTCAAGTGCTACATCAATTTTTAAGCTTTTTCCGCTGCCAGTTCAGATTTTAATATGAGCAGGAACTGGGGGATATTTATTGATACAGTCAAGGAAACATCAGTATCTGTTCACTGGTTGCCCTCTTCTGTCTACATGTAATTTGTGAGGACAGTGGGTGAGGGGCAATGAGGGAGGA
Source organism: Orcinus orca (assembly GCF_937001465.1). NCBI lineage: Eukaryota > Metazoa > Chordata > Mammalia > Artiodactyla > Delphinidae > Orcinus > Orcinus orca. The sequence continues at coordinate 95,286,078 of NC_064563.1, forward strand.
GAATGAGGTGCTCTGTTGTTGCTGGATTGGCAGGAAGCGTGGCAGCAGGGACAGCTGGGATAGTAATTTATCCTATGGCATGATCTTCACCTCCTGAATCAGAAGCCCTGTGGTTAATCAGGGGGACACAAGGCACTGATAATTATTCTTTTAAAAATGCTTTTTATTTTTCATTATAAAGTTGTACATGTTCAGTACATAAAATACAGGAAGTAAAGGAAAAATTGGTGAAGATGTTGCTTTGTGCAGCTGCCAGCTTTCTATCTTTAATATATCATTTTTCTTCTGGCCCAATATGACTTGAATAAAGACCTCAATTCCCCCAGGCAACAAAATATAGTTCTTCAATAGCAGTCAGCAAACATATATCACATTGCAACCACCAAATCAGGAACTGGACTACTGCTGAAAATACAAAGGCAACAGAGATTTGGTTCCTTACACACAGATCCTAATGAGTAGTGTAAATGATGAACAATTAAACTAATTGATGAAGCTTGAGAAATTACAATATAACTGGAGGCTCAATGAGTCTGTATAAATAAGAGAAGAGTACAAGTGGCATGGGTCACTAACTGGTTGACTTGATGTGTTCTCCGCGCCTTGGCTTCTTTCCCTGTGAAATGAAGGGTCTGGACCAGGTGATATGTAGAGTGAGCAACTTGTTCTGATCTGCCTGGGACTTTTTCCAGACTGAAAGTCCCAGGTCCCAGGAACTCCTTAATCCCAATTTTAAGACTCAAAGTCCCTTGTCTTAGTAGCCTCAAAGTCCTGGGCAAACAGAGAGTCGGTCAATCTATTTATAGGGTTCCTTCTAATTTTCATGTTTATGATTTGTTAAAAAAACAAAATTCAACTGAGTAAATTTTAAAGATCTTATTAGTTTTATGCAGTGATTCATGAATTGGGCAGCATCCCAATTCTAGCAGATAGAAAGGAGCTCTGAGAAGCTGTACAAAAGGAAAGACTTTTATAGACAGAAGGGAGCAGGAACAAGGAAGTTATACTAGGCACAAAAGTACGTTGGTTATCCCAAGGATACGTTTCTTGAGGGGATGGTAGGGGTCTCTCAGGCAGCTGACCTAGCTAGTGCTGATCAGGTGATTCCTGATTGACTGGTTTAAGATTCCATTTCTGGGAGAGCCAAAGCTGTAGTTAAGTCCTGGTTTGGTGACGTGGGGCTTAACATAAGCAACTCTATATTGGGCCTGTTGTCTTGTTTTTAACAGATGGTATATTGAGAAAGAATATTAGGCAAAGTGAGAAAGAATATTTGCCAAAGTTTATGATATGACCAAGTGTTAAGATGCTTAGGTTGAAATGCTGTATGTACATTAACAATACTACTGTTTATGGGAAAATGGGTTTTATGATATTTATGGGGAGATGGGTTTTATTCTTCTGAGAAAATATCTCACAAATAAGTATCTGCAAACACTTTGTAGAGTCAAGAGTTTTCTGCAAGCCGCTGCCTTGGTTGTGATTCTCAGTTGAGTCCTCTAGGCGTCTGGTGTATACAAACAGCACTGGCTTTGTAGTCAGGCAATTTTTGCTCTTTTATTTACTAGCCATGAGAGCTGATGAAAACTCTTTTGTGATGTAGTTTCTTCATTTTTAATATATGAATAATAATAGCTACCTTGCAAAGTTGTTAGGAGAATCACAGAGTATATTAGTAAGTAGTAAGTGCTCAGCAGATGTTTGTTTTGTTTTCCTAAACAGTTTGCTTTCTATTGTTTTTAAATTAATGGGAACTGGATCCAAATTAGGACAAAAAAAAAAAATCTGAGAAAGATGCTTTTTACAGGAGCTTACCCTAAAATAATTGCGTATATAAATATATACGTGTGTGTATACATATGAATACATATATGTATACTTAAATATATAGATGTGTGTATACATATGAATACATACATAGAAGTATACTTAAATATATATTTTCCATTAATGTTGCCCAAGAAAGCCAAAGCATGTTCTGAGTGTTATTACTGAAAATTAGGATCCAGCTTAGGTCATAGAGTCTTACAAACCCCATTTAACTGTTGAAACTAACTTTTAATGCAGTGATTTTACTTGTTCAATATCCATTAAGTTTAATTATTTATTTGAATTTTAATAGCAAAAAAGAAAGCTACAATTCTACAGGCAATACCTTGTTGAATGCTGATGCATAGGTTACTCTCACAAGGATAATTTTAAATTTAAAAGAAATATTTAAAGTGAAAATTCTTAAATATATACCATAAATGATGACTAATAAGTGATAATAGCTTTTAATTTATTCTAGTATGCATATATTAGAAAAACTACTGTGGGCAGTAATGGTCTAAAGAAAAAATAAGGCACACATAAAGGAAAAAAAAGCCTGATGTCATAATGCATCTGAAAAAAAAAAAAACTGTAAAAACTCAAAGGTTTGTTATACATGTTTACTGGTGACTTTAAGGGCAAGTGGGCCCAGCTCCTTGAGATGTATAACTATTCAGTAACAAGTCAGAGTGTTATTAGCCTGTTCTAGATAGTGAATAATATAATTCCTCCCCTCAGCTCTACATTTATACATTTCTTAGCTAAGAGACAAGTGTCAGTGTGTATTTCATAAGCCCAAGCTATTTTAAGTGTCTCCATTTTCATTTTTCTGTATAGACAAAAATGTTGGCTTCCAAAAACATAGCCTTAAATATTGAATTACCTAGTTCTAGTTCAGTTACCAAAATGCGGTTGTATACCCACCGTGTGCATGGGAACCATGCTAGGTTCTGGGAGGAGTGATGATAAGTCAACTCACTAGCAAACAAACAAACAGTAGGCATATTTCTTGCCTTCTAAGAGTTAACAGTTTTGCTGGGGAGGCACAATTTCACAAAATAAAATAAGCAGTTTAGTTAGGATTGTTTAAATATGAGTTTTTGAAATGTTTTCCCCCAAAGTTAAAAAAATAGGATCAGTGCCAGAGTGGCCAGTTCCAAAGTGATGTTCTAAAACTTCAGAAGTTTCCTTGGAGTAGCAGAAACTTTCCAGGAAGTGAAGCAGTTTATAAATAGTTTCAGATCTTTGGGGAAATATACAGAGAAACTGACAGAAAATGAATCCATGGAGATTTGACACCTAACAAGACCCACCTAAGCAAGATCTAAAAATAAAACTGAATGGAGTTGTCCAAGGATTATGTACCTCTTATCAGAGACATTCATGCAAAACTTTAGGTTAGGCGGTGACAGGATTACAACCACAACAAGAAAGTGAGATACAGTTAGTGAAATTCTAAAGTGCTCTCTTAGGCTGAGTCAACCTTAAGAAAGAACACCCCCATTTTTGATAACAGATGAAGAAAGGCTATGGAGGAGACAGATTCTGGTAAGGCAGAGATTTCTGTAACAAACACAATAAAGATGGCATTTCTAATATATGGGCATGGGCTTTATTTGCAGTGTTACAACTGTTTTTTGGTCAAATGTGTTGTGCAGGATTTGTGGCATAATAGGCATCAAGGGAAAAGGTTTGGATATTTTTAGAGAACTGTACCTTCAGTATGTCTCAACAGTGTGATTGAGGGCTTTCAGGGAAAGCTTCCCATCTCCAATTAACTCTCACACTTAGGAATAAAAAGTTCCATTATTAGCAGTTTCTCTACGGTGAACATCATCCTTTCCTTGTCTCTTTTTGAAGGTGGAAGAATTGCCGAGAATGGCAGCACTTTCTTTCCTTCACACTTCAGATCAATACTTGTTAGGTCACTTTCCTGTTTGATGAGAGAGATGGCAAAGCTTGAGAATGAAAGGAAGTGGGTATGGAAGGGAGTGGGGAGAGCAGAGGCCACCGAATCAGAGTCAGAGTCCTGAAAGACAATCGTGTTGGTTTACCAACGGTTTCTGGGCTCTACTGAATGAAACATGGATTTGTGTACAATGACTTGAGAGTTAAGGGATCTTTATGTAGGAAATAACCTTCTGTCCTATCTCACTGGTATATTGTTAGGATAGAAGTAATAATGAAATAATAATAAACAACTTTTAAAATTCTCTGAGCATTGCTGAAGAATATGATTATAATATTGTGATAGTGGATAAGTTATCAGTAGTCAACTTCCACGCAAATCTGGGTCAAAGAAAATTTAACCACAGGGGGAAGAAAATAAATCCATGAGACTGCCTTTAGCAAGGTCACAGAGCAAGATACTTTCCAGCCCTGAGAACCCGCGATTTCCTTCCTGTTTCTTTTCATCTTTATCTGTTCTGTATTCCACTATTTTATGTCCCTTCTCCCACCCTTTGCCTTTCTCAGTAAGGATATTTTCTTTTCGAGACCTGAGGATATTGCCACTGTTTTGGTTATTGCTTTTGCACTTGTGTAGCAGCTTTTAAATTCCCATCTTCTTTAGCAGCTGCAGCCAGACAAACATATGAGTCAGTGGGAGGGGTTTAGAGGAGCTGGCTCAGTTCTCCAGGGAGCAGTAACCTTTTGGCAGTCCAACAGACACACATTTAAAGTCCAATGACTGCAAAAGCTCTCTCTGTACATGTGATAGCAACTGCAGCTTTCCCAAGCTCTACCAAGAGTTTTTTCAGAGGGAATCAGGTTTCTGCCTATAGAGAGAGACATTCCTGAAGGCTTAACTCTGACCTCAGCTAAAATCTGAAGACAGCTGGGAAGTGATAGGGCGGTGGGGGGGGGGGGGGAATGAAATTTGGGGATATGAATGTGAAAAGGTCTTATTAAATGTTCTCATTAGGTTTTGTTGCCGTGTACCCTATACTCCAAATAGCGAATCAAAGCTAATCTTTCCTTTTTCAGTAGTTCAGAGTACCAAGATATTTCTCTTTACAGTGTTCACATAAGTGATTCTCAAAGTGTGGATTCCGATCTGGTTATCCTTGAGGGCCTCCTGGAGGGGTGTGCATTTTCAGCTCAATCTTTTTCACCTGTTTATCCTCTGACAATGACAGTGGTCCACAGACTAAGATGTTCCTGTGAGTGAAGCTTCTACTTTGCTAATTGCTTATATTTGATTAAAGACAAAAATGCCAGTTTGATCAGCTTAATATTAAGAAGAAAATAAAGATAGGAGTGGGTTGTTGATTCCTACAAGAAACCAGTAAATGATTTCTTTCTCTCTTTCCTTACATTGTACTTCCTGTATCTTTTGCTTTCTTCTTCATTGTTTATCATAAAATGAAAACAATAAGAGGATCTTGTATAAAAGGGATGAATCATGGAAGATTTTTTTCTTCGTGGCAAGTAGGAACAATTGGTTCTTTTGCTAAGTGAAAATTCAGACAATACTTTCCTTGATAATGCATTTTGCTAAGATGAAGTTTCACAATAAAGTCTGTTTACACTGAAAAAGGCAACAGAATAGTATCTTAGTTAACATAGAAGAAAGTGATGATTAGAGGCCAGTTGGAAAGCCAAAGCCACAGTCTCAATGAGGCTGGAAGTTTTACTTGATGACCCAAGGTACCAGTTGGGGTTCTTGGTTTCAAATAACAGAGAACCTCTGTCTAACATAGGCAGAAAAATAATTTGTTGGAAGGATATTGGGTTTCTCACAAATTGGCTAGAGGGCTAGAGATCGAATTCAGAAAGAGACTGGGAACCAAGGGAGAATGAACAGCTGAGGACATAGCTGAGATCCCTCCACTGCTTAGAATCTGTCACTATTCCTGTTACCATTGACATTGATGCCCCTTGGCATTTACCACCACACCACTGGCCACTGCCCTCTGCTCTGGGGGTCAGGAATATTTCCTGGCAACTCGAACAACTTGACATCTCTCTCTCAAGAATCAAAGAGCCAGGTGGCGCAGTGGTTGGGAATCCGCCTGCCGATACAGGGGACACGGGTTCAAGCCCTGGTCCGGGAAGATACCACATGCTGCGGAGCAGCTAAGCCCGTGCACCATGGCTACTGAGCCTGCGCTTTAGAGCCCGCGAGCCACAACTACTGAAGCCCATGCACCTAGAGCCGGTGCTCAGCAACAAGAGAAGCCACCACGATGAGAAGCCTGCACACCTCAATGAAGAGTAGCCGCCGCTCTCCTCAACTAAAGCTCGCGCACAGCAACGAAGACCCAATGCAGACAAAAATAAATAAATTTTAAAAAATAAAATAAAATATAATAATAATAAAAAGAATCAAAGGGCCAGTCAAGAGCACCTAATTGGCTGAGTTCAGGTCATGTGTGTTTGTCCAAACACCTAGGGATGGTGCCTGATGCAGGGGTGTGTGTGTGGGGGCGAGCAGGAGATGAGGAGGTGGACCTTTTCATTTTCAACTCAATTTTATCTATCTATTCATCTCCCAACAATGACAAGAAGCCCCCTCCCCTTACTTACCCTGTTGGAGGTGAAGATATCCACCTTTCTTGCAGTACTTCGTATATCGGCTTTACTGCATTGTTTTATTTATAATTGACACGTCTGCTTTCCCTTACTAGACCTAATTTATGGAGAAGGATTGAGTTATGTTTTTAGCCTCATCATCTAGAGTGCCTAACAAGTATTAGGAGCTTAAAACATATTAGTTGAATAAATTATGTTTAGTTATATCACAGGGAAGGCTAATACAATGAAAACATATGAAATAATAATAGCAACCAAGTACTAATGAAGCACTTGTTATATACTGACCGTTCTCTCATTTCATCCTTATAACAGTCCTGTGAAATAGTTTCTATTCTTTTCTTCATTTTATGCATGAGAGACCAAGGCTCAGGTTAACTAACTTGTTCTAGTTTACATAACTGAAACTGACAGAGCAGGGATTTCAGATTCAGGGCAGTCCGACTTCATCAGAACTGTACTGCCCCCTGGAGGTAAATCAGAGAGAAGAGGAAAAGGGGTCCAAGTCTCAGAGAAGAGAGATCTCTAGTTTGCTATTCTCTGTTCTTAGATGTTCACCTAGGATGGATGGCATTTACTTGATGGTAGACGAGTCAGGCAAGAGAGTTTTATGTTTACTGATATAAATGAGGTCCTTTTTTGAATTTGATATTGTCCTAAAGAAACTGGTGTTTCATCATAACTTGATTAATAAAGCATTCCTTATTTATGGAATTCTTAGCTCTGTGTTTCCCTCATAATATAAGCAAATAAAATAAGTATAAAATCCACATAAATGTAGATTATTCAAATCAGAATTTACAAATTTTGTATCTCACATCAAAATCTTTGTTTTATTTAGTTAACAAAAGCCATATTTTACCCTAAAACAAGAATTTTGAGTATTTTTTCTTCTTATCTTTAGAACATCTTTAGGAAATGTACTAAAATCACGATTGTCTGCTTTTGAGAAGAATTCTTGCCTAAATATGAGTAAGAAAATAGCAGTAATCCAGATATTTTTATTGGCATAAATGTATATATTTTTATTTTTATGGCGAGTTGTATCTGAGAGAGAGCATATACCTTCTTTTATCAGAAATGATGAAAACATGGGATTGCTCCTTGGGAAACATTAAAAGCAGGTTTTCTTCATGATAGTTAAGAAGACAGAATAGAGTGAATTTAAATGTGATTGCTTTGTATTTGGATAACCAGTTGCTAAAGCAAGGATATATTCTGTTTTATCGTCATTTTATTCCTGGTACTTGAGGCATTATAGAAACGTGCAGAACTCATACTTGTAATTGCATTCTTATACATGTCTTCTTGTATAGATGGCTCTGTTACTCCGGAAGGCTAATTACTAGTGTGGATTTACTCCACTTGTAAGTTTCAAGTAAATGGACAAGTAGTAAATGCAGACATAGAGGAATAATTTGAGTTTAAGTAGGCTTGTGGGAAAGACTTTGTAGGTTATGGAAGATTGAGTATATTTGTGTTAGAGGGAAGAGAGAGGAGAGGGAAGGAAGGAGTAGAGGTATGAAAGAGGCAGGAGATTGTTTATGAAGATGTTAACTAAAGAGTGGAAGGAAAAAGATCAGATTCAGTAATGGAGAGATTGGCGGTGGAAGTAAGAGTAATATAGCCAGAGAAAGGAAATGCAAAGATCATAACCTTGAAGGGGGGTGGTTCTAAAAGATGATAGGATGCAGAGTGGCTGAAGTGGATCACAGTTGTAGTTGTTTGACATTGAGAAGGTCATGGAAGATGGGATGACAGATGTGGGGCTGTAGAAGATTTTCTCTTGGGTGCTAAAGTTTTTAAATAACTTGGGAATGCCCTGGAGGTCACCAGATGATAGTGGTAAAGATACAGGAAAGTACACAAATGCTCAAGTATGCCTCAGAAACTGTGCTGAGAGCTGGTGATGGGCAATTGTGGGGAAGCCGCAGTGGAGATTATGTAATGCTAGCTCCTCCAGCCCACTGAATCCAGAGGCACGGAAGAGAGCAACGTCTACTGGAGAGAAACCTGGGGGTGAGCATCAGACAGAAAAATTGAGATTTCCAATCAGGTTAGGAGAAAGTACATCTGTTTTTGGCTTTGGCTTTAATTATTAACACACTCTTAATGAGTTACAACCATGTGGTAGACATCATGCTGGATGTTGGGAATTCAGATATTTAAAACAGTGTGTCATCATGAAGAGGGTGGATTTTGAAGCTAGCCTCAGTAGGCTTTCAAATCTGACACCATCACCACTATCTCTGTGGCCCTGTGGAGTTCTTAGTTTACCTGAGACTTTGTTTCCTCTTCTGTAAAATAAAGATATTGATAACTTATCTTGTAGCATTGTTGTGAGGATAAAATAAATTGTAAATAAAAGTTCTATCATTGAGTGGCCTTGCAGTTGCTGTCATCATCATTATTATTGTTGTTGTTGTTATTATTTTGGTGTCTAATCTGATTGGTTGGGGCAGATGACATGCACATAACCATCAGCTGGTAGGAAGACTGAGGCTAACTAACCCCTGACAGTCTTATTTGGGAACTCTGGCAGTGGGTTAAAGTTTAATGAGCCCTAGGCCAGGCAATTTTGATGAGATGAGATAAGGAGGTAGAACACACGAGGACCACATTAACAGCACTGCCATATGTGTAGTGATCATGGATGCAGACCCAGAAGAAACACTTGCCTCAGAAATCAGAGAAACCATCTGTCTGGGTTTCAGTTTCTTCATTTACTGAGAATATAGACTTCCCTTCTTTCTGTTTGGTTGTTGTGAAGATGACGAGATAAGTGCGTTGACAGCTGTGAGTGGTGTGTATCTGAAAGGTTTTGTTGTTTATGAATTTTTGTGGACAGAATTTCCAGTGGCTGCTGTCCCCACCATCCTTACAAGACCTAGAGAAAATGGAGAAAATACCCTCCACAGGAGATTAAACCAAGAGTAAAAAAAAAAAAAAATTCTCCTCAGTGTAATTGAAACACTTGTGAATCATATGATAGGGAAAAGACAGAAAAATGTTGTAGCATGTAAATGTTGAAAAATGTAGGCGTGATCATGCTTGGTAGCTTCTAGAGTTGTCGTCAGTCATTAGAAAATGTTTTGCTTAGTAATCAATACTGTAATACGATGAAATGTGACATTTCTCCAAGCCATTCTTGGATCCTTAAAAGGAAAAAAAAAATTTCCATTGTTTATTTGGAAGACTATCAGAAAGTGAGGATTTCTTGCCCACTAATATTTCTATCCAGACTTGTGTGACCCTTCCCTTTAACCGATCAGCCATCTCTATCACATATTCTTCCTCCCCCCTGCCTGTCTGTTGTCTGGATGGAGCAGGTTCTGCTCATCGGACTCAGCTTTGTGTTTCATTTGGCGTCCAAATGATTGGTTGGATCTAAAATATTTAAGAGCTAGCCAGTTTAAACTATGGTAACAATAGGTAAAAGTGAGTAAGTATAAGGGATTGATTCCTCAGCAAATGCCACCCATTTAAGACCAGATGAAAGAGGTTAACATTCATAATAATAATGGCTAATATGTTGTGAATGCATCTTTTAACCAGTTTAAAATCCTCATTGCGACACGCTGAGCTTGTTATTACTACCCGATTTTAAAGGTGAGGGCATTGAAGGAGGAGAATAAAGTCACCTGCTCAAGGACTCCATTTAATCAGTGGCAGAGTTGGGACTGGAAACCTGATAGTATAGCTTTAAGCACTAGGATGCATCATCTTTTCAGGTTTGAAAGACTTAGAGAAGTGTTAAAATGGAAAAAAATCAGTCAATCAATCCATCCATCAAAGGCCTAGAAAGGATTATAGTTGGTTATCAAATTTTAGAATGTGAGGAATAAGAGCACTTTTTGAAATGTGAGAGGTAAATTTAGCACAATAATTGGAAATGTGTTTCATAAATTTATGCAATTTAGTAACCCAAGAAACGATGTATACTGAAAACCTCCTCCCTTTAAAAAACCTCTGATGAAATAGATGTACATTTGAGTATCTTTTAGGGCATACATCCTCTAATTTTTAGGCTTATTTCAGGGAAAACATTAGGCTCTTTGCCTTTTATTCTCATGGTGCTGTTTACAGAACCGTAGTACTGGGCTGTGGGAAACGTTTTGTGTTCTGACTTATGAGAACTTAACTTCCTTCTGTGGGTTTGACTTTATTCTCATGTCTTTGTCTCCACGGGGAACTGTCTTACAGTTTTTCAACATCAACCTGACAACAATGAATGGAACAATGACATGGTGGCTGGCAAGAGGCAAGAGGCTCAGGTTTCCAGTAGTTTGTATAATACCTGAATTTATGTAATTTATGAAATACTCTAAAGAGGAACTTTTTATTATGAAATTAACAAGGTAGATTTTCAGATCCTTAAATCTGTCTTTGAAAAAATTATCCTGTTCTAATTTGTTGAAATGTAGCCCTTGAATCTTTCATTCAAAAATATGTGTACTGTCTTGGGTGTTAATTTGCACTTGTGAATTTTTATGAGATTTTCATTTCAAATTGTTAAATGGAGTGATTACTTCTGTTTTTTTAACTTTTAGTTTTTAAAAGTTATTTCAATTTATTTTCTCTAATTTTTTTTTTTAATATTTATTTATTTGGCTGCACTGGGTCTCAGTTGCGGCATGAGGGATTTTTTTGTTTTTTAATTGTGGCACGAGGGATCTTCATTGCAGCATGCAGGATCTTTAGTTGCGGCATGTGGGATCTTTTAGTTGCAGCATGCGGGATCTTTTATTTGCAGCGTGCAAGCTCTTTTAGTTGCAGCGTGAGGGATCTAGTTCTCTGACCAGGGATTGAACCTTGGCCCCCTGCATTGGGAGCACGGAGTCTTAACCATTGGACCACCAGGGAAGTCCCTAAATGTTTTAAAGAAACTTAAGATTTAAAAATATATTTGCAGAGCCAGAGCTATGATGTAGTGTTATTTTGTAAAATATTTTAGCAAAAAATTGCTAAATTTTTGCAAAGAAGGAATGAGATCATTCAGTAGACTTGTAGAGACATGGTTAACTCTCAATGCAGTTACTCCTGTGTCTTTCCTGCTCTATTTGCCAATAACAAGAATTGAGTTTTTTGGATCCTGTGGTTTGGAAATAACAAATTACGCATTCCACATACTCTTTATTGAGGTATACTATGTGAGACAAATGGTGTGATGTTCTGTTTGGAGACCAGAAAGCTGAGATGTTCTAGGGGCAGTGGGCATTCCTAGGCGGCGTGTGGGGAAGTAGGATAGTGTGGTGATAAGGTGATGGTTCCCAGAGGCCACGGGAGTTGGACTGGTGGCCTGGCCCAAGGGAGATACCCTGGCCTCTGGGTCACGGCTCTCTAACCCTCTGGGTTTATATGCTGCATTCGCTCAGAAACATTTCATGCTCACGTGAGAGGAAAACACCCTCACTGGTGCATTAAGGCACAAAGAGGCTTTCACAAATGCTGTCTCTGTTAGTTTCTGAAGGGGCTTTTCAGCTGTCACCATGACCCCTGCTGGACTAAACATATGTTTAAAACATGTGGAGGAATGGTCAGGTTGAGAGGCTCTGTTGCCACTTGGTATTATTCCTGGCTCTCTTTTCCAGTCGACTTGCCAACATTCTAATTGTGTGGGGCTTGCAGCTGCCACAGTCATACTAGTCTCAGTTTGGTGTTTCCAAGCTCCTGAAGGTTCCACCACTTCTGCCAGAAGTCCTTCCAGTTGTTACCACCCTGATTGCTTTCAAGTTCAGAGGCAAAGCAGGGGGCTGGGGGTCAGTCTGTCTCTCTCTGTCTGTCCTCTTGTGCTCTAGATCATGTTCTGGCTTTTTCTTATTTACATGCCATATATTCATGGAGAGCAGCTCTGTTACCTTGCTTGTATGCAGCCTCCACAGGGCTCTGTGAAGAACACTTCATGAATGGCTTAAATATCACTCACCAATGTCTTTCTAGTCCCCTCTGTTGTTTCTTGCTAAAAGGGTATCTGGGTTAACTTAAATGCTTCTATAGCAGGATCTCTTTCCTCTGTGTCAATGCAGTTATTAATGGATCATAAGTAGATCAGTTGTGATATTTAATTCTGGCAGCTTTTCATAAAAGATTTACCCTGTTTATTCAAATGATCCCCTCAATTTCCTGCTGGCTCTGGTACCTAAATGTAGTGGTCCAGATTGGTCAGGTACTATTTACTTTAGTAAAACAATGGATGTGACAAATATTTCAGTTGGTCCAAATGAAATCTCATTAAAGAGTCTGTAATGTAATTGATTCTGATGTTTTTGAATAGCAGCACTGAAGGAAAGGAGAGAAAGGGGGATTGGAAGACAATTGACATTTGTCTCCCCCAGGAGCCATGTTTAGATCTTTATAAGCATTTTCCCATTTAATCCTGGCAAAAGCCCTTTCATCTAGTTAGTTTACTCCTATTTTAAAAATGGGGAAACTGAGGCTCAGAGGGTTGAATATCATATCCTAGGATACATACGTATCTAGTAAGTGGTAGAAATAATTTCAAATCCTGGTGGGTTTGATGCCAAAGTCAGTGTTCTTTCACTTGAGTATACTGCACCCAAGGTTGCTTCACACTTACCTTGGTAAGTGTATAAATGTGTATGTGGAAGTCTCCTTACCTGTCCTGTTACCATCTGTGAAGACTGCCTGCCAAAATTATTACCTGCTTTATGAGATGTAAATATAAATTAATGAGGCTCATTTAAATAATGTCCTTCCCCTATTTGTGCCAAACAAGAGCTGTCCCCACATATCACGTACCTCAGGAGGTTATGAAATCATACCAAAGCCAGTCCTGGTTAGTGGCATTTTAGCAATCTCTCTTTGGGAATCGTGCAGTGCAATTAGCTTTGAACAGTGTAAGGGCCAGCTTTCTCTCAGAGATTTGTAGAAAGGAGCTGAGATGGGCCAGACCTCTGAGGGACTTCATGTTTGCCACCCTCAGTGTCTCTGTGCAGTCGCAGAAAATGTTTTCTTTTGAGAGCAGGGTGGGTTACAGTGAGATGGGGTCTTGAAGAGATGTGTGGAATATCTGCTGTGGGGAATTAACCAGTGTCACAGGGCAGTAGTGCTGAGGGTCTAGCCCGTAATTCAGAGACAACACGTTTGGTTTATTCTAGGAGCGCTAGATGGTTGGACTGATAAATATGTAGAGTGAGTATGGAAAAAGGAGCCATGGCAGTGAGGATAACGGCAGGGTGTGGAGGATATGAAGCACTCTGGGCTCTGGTGCTAGGGAGGAAACTGAAACCATAGGAGGGGTGTTGTTAAACAAGAGGATGGGATAAACATCCCAAGTGAGAAATGATGTGAGTATAAAGCAGACACTTAACAGGCACAGGGCTGGAAGGATGCCTGCCTTTAATCTGCTGCTGTGAGTATGTGTGGTGGGGAGGGGACAGAGGTCACCTGACCAAGTTGAGAGACTTCAAAATAGTATTTTTAAAGGGTTGTAGCTATTCTTTGTTTATAATTTCAGACTAATGTAGAATACAACTTTGACTATAATTTAAAAAATTCTACTAATTGTAGTGATATCTTTTGCATGATAAAAGCAAATAAAATCAATTTGTAGCTAATTACAAAATTTATATTCAGTTTCAAATGTACAGTGGTAAATCAAAGTTGATAAGAAACCCGTGATCTGAGGTCTTCCAGATTTTTTTATTCCATAGGTTCCAGGCCCAGGCTTCCAGTGTTTAAGTTGAGAACAGAAACTGGTTTCCATATTCTGAGATAGAACACATGAAAGTCTTTAGTTCAAGGAAGTTCAGCTTGTAATCAAGTTTATAATGACTATATACAGTCTTGGTAGGTGAAATGAGCCATAGATTTGTCTTTTAGAATACAACTGCATTTACATTAGAGAGAATTTCAAAGATAAACTAGCAAGAAATTTCATGAATATTGTCTTTCTTTATATAAACTGAACCCTACATACAATAGTGAAATCTTCTGGTATAAATTTACAACCTGTATATTCTGATAAGTTGAAGATTTTCTAAATGTCACAAAATTGTCATAAGAAATATCATCATCGAAATTGCTTTTCACAAAAGCTCTCGTTTATTAGTTCTACTGAATAATTTATATGTTTTGGAAATGGCATGTATTAATTTTTATGAAAAGTAATAATGTGATTTATTTGAAAGTTCTGTTTTTTCTGAGAATAAATCAATGCTTCTTAATCAGTTGTCTAATCTGCAAGCATTGTAGGTATAAATCAGGTTACAAATTAAGTCAGAAATCTAAGTTTAGACACAGATTGATTTTGATTTTGATTCCACTTGCCTTCAAGTGAAATAGCCTGGACCCAATAAAATTCTCTCCATTGATTTCCAGAAGTGGCATTTGGGGTAGCCTCATGGTGTTAATGTGCTTGTCATGGCCCGGTATTTGTACTCAGCTGTGGTAGTAGAGTAAGTTTAAATTGATAAGATTGGATAAATAGCATTCTTCAGATGTTCTGGATGACAGCATATCTAATGTAATTGCATTTGTCTGCCAGTTTCTATGTGTTAGAGCACAAAAGATTTTGATCCATGAATAATTTCAATAAAGAAATTCAACTCACTTCCTTCTATAGTATACTACAAATTATAAATTTTCATTACAACTATTCAATCACTTGAGAAAAGAATGCATTTTAAATCAGGTTCCATGACAAATATCTCATTTATGGAGCTGTGCGGCTTAACACTGGACAAATTGATTACTTTGGTGAATGTTGAAAATCTCAGTTGGAAACATTAAAACCATCTTTATTAGTTCTAGGATCTAGTAACACATATACTTGTGTAATGTTAGGAGCTACTAATAGACCAGCTTGTAAGTGAGAGAATATCTATTTGCTTAATTGTGGTGAATTATCGGGATATGATTACATAGGCCTGGGTGCTGAAATACGACTAAAACATTCATGAATGCTATCAGCTCCTTTAGGAAGCTAATAAATATGCCCATTAGATAGTCTTATGAGATATTGTGGGCTTTAAGGCCTGATCATAATGGTTGATTTATGCCTGTGTAGCTACTTTTATTACAAGATCGTGAAAGGCTATGCAGTCATTCGCTAACTGATCACCACAATCCCTTTATGAGTGAAATGTCTGGTATTTATTGTTCCTGCAGTATCTGGTCACTTTTCAAGAGGCTAACGTTTTAATCAATCTCTTTTGGTTCCAGTAACTTCATAATTTGAATATATGATACTGAATTGAACTATTATGTTTAGAAACTCATTTATGTTTCACTTTAAAAGATAGCTAATTTTTTCAAAAGTTCTATTCCTTCCTCCATGCAGTCTCTCCTTACTTTTTT
The DNA here is from genome assembly GCF_937001465.1 of Orcinus orca. Taxonomy (NCBI): domain Eukaryota; kingdom Metazoa; phylum Chordata; class Mammalia; order Artiodactyla; family Delphinidae; genus Orcinus; species Orcinus orca. The sequence goes on from NC_064563.1 coordinate 95,301,741, forward strand.
ATATTAAATTTAACTCTGTAGCTTTGATAAAGTTTTCTGGATTCTGTCATGAAGAATCAGAATTGTGATTGGAACTGACCTTTAAAGTTTCAGGTTCTGACTCCAAGCCTCAATCCACTCTGGGCGTCTCTGAAAGATGGGCGTTGGGCCAGGATCATAAGTGTTTTCCCTGGAGTTTGTAGCAAGAAAGCCCTGATTTGAGTCTCTACCTAGTGAACCTGGTGGGGTTATTGCAGATTTTTTGAGATCAGCTTTTCAGTTAAGAGACAGCTTGAGTGATTATAGTTTTATTTTTATACCGAGGTAAAACTTCTTTTGCAGTGACCTTAGGAATTAATAGAGTATGTAGCTTCTACTATTTTGACACTTTTAATGACTGATATGTTCTTTACTTTTCCATATTCTGTGGTAAATATTTCTATTTCTAATTTCTTCAATCCCAAAATAATAACATGGTTTCCGGAGGTCTTGCAGATCACTCTCATCCGTATTTTCTCCTGATAGCCACAGTTGTCTTAAATTGTTGTTGCCAGAATTGCACATGCTGGTGAAAAACTGTCATAGCTAACCTTTTTTTTTTTTTTCCTAAAGTAGGCATTGTACTAAGTAGTTTATATGCATTATGTATTTTAAAAAGTTAAGCATTTTATTTAAGGTAATTATAGATTTTATCACAAATAGTTGTAAAAAATGATGCAGAGAGATCACATGTATCCTTTACTCCGTTTTTCCCAGTGGTAATATATTCCAAAATTATAATATGTTATCATAACCAGGAAGTTGACATTGATGCAATTAATCTGTCTTTTCAGATTTCCCCAGTTTTATTTATCCTTTGTGTTGGTGTATTGAGCTCTATACAGTTGTATCAATGGCTTATGTCCACCACAGTCCAGAGATGGGATATCCATCACCTAAAAGATCCCTTGTGTTGTCCCTTATGCAGACACATCCCCTTCCTTCCTGCTTCCCCTCCCCAACCCCATCCTTAACTCCTGGCAACCACTAATCTGTTCTCCGTTTCTCTAATTTTGTCATTTCATGAACGTTGTATAAATGTAATCCTAACAGGTATGCAAACTTTTGGAGACTGGCTCTTTTTGTTGTTTTTTTTTACCAAGTAAAGTTATCTGGATAAACATTCAAACTGTTGTATGTATAAAGGGTTTGTTCTTTTTTATTGCTAAGGAGTATTATATAGTATGGATGTACCACAATTTGTTTATCCATTAACCTGTTAAAAGACATCTGGATAGCTTCCAGTTTTAGGCTATTAGAACATGAACAATCGTGTACAGGTTTTTTTGTGTGAGCATGCATTTTCTCTGCGATAAATGCCCAAGAATGCAATTGCTATTGTGTAGTAATTGTATGTTTAGTTTTCGAAGAAACTGCCAAACAGTTTTTTCAGAGTTTCGTACCAGCAATGTATGAGTGATCTAGTTTCTCCATATCCTTGCCTGTATTTGGTGTTGAGGTACTTTTTAAAACATTTTAGCTATTCTGATAGGTGTGTACTATCTCACTGCCAAGATGACAGAGTAAGAAGACTCCCGAGTTCATCTCCTACAGGCACACCAGAATTACAACTCTTTACAGAGCAATTATTGATGAGAAGTATTAACATGCATTTTTTTAAATGGCTAATGATTTGAATATTTTTTCTCGAGTTCTTTGCGATTTGTGTATCCTTTTCAGTGAAACGTCTGTGCATGTCTTTTGCCTATTTTCTAAATGGATTGTTTGTTGTTTTGTTTGAGAATTCTTTATATATTCTACTAGTCCTTTGTTGGTTTGGAAAATTTCCTCTCAGTCTATATTTTGTCTTTTCAGTCTTTTAACAGGGTCTTTTGCAGAGCAAGAATTCTTAATTTTGATGAAGTTCAATTTTCAATTTTTCCTTTTATAGGTTATGCTTTTGGTGCTCAGTCTAAGAACTCTTTGCCTGGCTGTAGTTCCAGATGATTTTTCTCTGTTTTTTTTTCCCCTGGAAAGTTTTATAGCTTTCTATTTTATGTTTAAATACATGATATAGTTTAGTTGATTTTGGATAAGGTGTGTGGTTTAGGTTGAGATTCAGTTTTTTTTTTTTCCCACCTAGGGACGTCCAGTTGCTCCAGACCATTTGTTTAAAAGGCTATTTATTCTTCCTTCACTGAGTTGCTTTTGCACCATTGGAAAAATCAATTGAATGTATTTATGTGGGTCTATTTGTGGGTTCTCTGTTCATTCCATATATCTATTTTCTGTCACTTCACCAGTACCACACTCTCTTGATTATGTAGACATACTGTATATAATTAGGTAGAGTGATTATTCTCACTTTATTTTTCTATTCAAAATTGTTTTAGTTAGACAAGAGTGGCCAAGATGACAGAGTAAGAAGACTCCGAGTTCATCTTGGAATTACAACTCTTTACAGAGCAATTATTGATGAGAATGACCTGAAGACTAGCAGAAAAAAATTTCAGAACTAAAGATATAAAGAATGAGCCACAGTGAGATGGGCAGGAGGGGCGGAGACGTGGTACAGTCAAGACCCATACCCCAGGCTAGGTGACCCACAAGTGGGAGGATAATCACAATTTCTGAGGTTCTTTCCAAGGATCAAGGGGTCCAAGCCCCACTCTGGGCTCCCCAGTCCAGGGGTCCTGCATCAGGAAGATGAGCCCCAAGAATTTCTGGCTTTGAATGGCATTGGGGCTTGTGTATGTGAGACCCAGAGGGCTGTGGGATTCAGAGACTCCACTCTTAAAGGTCACATGCAAAATCTCACACCCTTTGGCACCCTGCGCCAACAGAGTACTTTGAAAGTAGCCTGGGTCAGACTCACTTGCTTATCTTGGAGAAGCCTCCCAGAAGTGAGAAGGCCATGTAACCAGCAGAAGGCCACTGGGATTTCCCCCAGAGACAAAGATACTGGCAGCAGCCATTTTTGGGAGCTCGTTCTACCATGAGAACACTAGTGCTGGCAAATGCCATTTTGGAGTCCTCTCTCTAGAATGTTAGTGCTGGGACACAGCCATGGCCACCAGACAGTGGGCACCAATCCACCACATCCTGAGCAGCCAGTTGTACCGGGACGTGACCCCTCCCACCAGCAGCTGGCACCAGCCCCAGGTCCCCTGGCCTCACAACCAGCCACCATGGGACCCAGCTTCAGCCACCAGTGGACTGGCACCAGCTCTGGAATCCCCCAGCCCCACAGCCAGCTGCTTTGGGACCCTGGGCCCATAGCCAGCCCACTGAGACCTGGCCCTGCCTGAGGGTGGGCCAGCACCAGCTCTGGGAAGCCCTGGTCCAGGCATCCAGCTGCCCCAGGACCCCATAGGCCTGAAGTTAGCAGGCTGGCACCAGTCCCAGGATGTTCAAGGCTCTGGCCCTGCCCACCAGTGGGCCAGCACCAGCCTCAGGACTCACCAGATCCCACAGCCAGCTGCCAAGGGGCACTGGCCCTGGGACCCCCCCCAAGGCACCTCAGCCAATCATGCCAGGACCCAGCCCCATCCACCAGTGGGCTAGCATCAGTCCTGGGAGTCCCGAGGCCATGTAGCCAGCTGCTCCAGGACTCAGCCTTGCCCTAGAAACAAAAGTCCGGGACTCAGTGGCTTTGCAGGTGAGTTCTACCAATCATTTAGAGAAGAGTTAACACGAATCTTTCTCAAACTATTCCAAAAAATTTGCAGGGGAAGGAATGCTTCTGAACTCATTCTGTGAGGCCGGCATCACCTTGATACCAAAACCAGACAAAAATATTACAAAAAAAGAAAATTAATGAGATGATGGATGTTCGCTAAACTTATTGTGTTAATCATTTCATGATGCATGTAATTCATATCATGCTGTACACCTTAAGCTTACACAGTGCTGTATGTCACTTATATCTCAATAACACTGGAAAAGTTGTTCTAGTTATTCTAGGTCCTGTATCTTTCCATAAAATATAAAAATAAGCTTGTCTATGTATGTACAACACCTCTATGAGATTTTGGTAGGAAAGTTTTAAATCTATAAATCAATTTAGGGAGAATTGACATCTTTGCTATGTTAAATATTCCAATACATGAACATGGTATGTCTCCCCGTTTACTTAGATCTTTGATTTCTTTCATCAGCATTTTGTAATTTTAAACATACAGATCCTGTTCATATTTTGATAAGATTATACCTGAGTATTTCAGTGTTTTTGAGGTGACTGTAAAAGGTACTGTGTTTTTAAATTCTAGTCAGCATATTCATTGCTAGTGTATAGGACTGCTATTGATTTTTTTGTGTTGATCTTGTGTCCTTCAGCCTTGCTGAATTCACGTATTACTTCTACAAGCATTTTTATAGATTCCTTTGGATTTCCTACACAGAAAATCATGTGATCTGCACATAAGTTTCTTACTTTCTAAACTGTATGCCTTTTATTTCTTTTTCTTGTCTTATTGCAGTGGCTAGAACTATGTTGACTAAGAGAAGTGAGAGTGGCTATCTTTGCCTTGTTCTTAATCTTAGGAGGAAAGCATTCAGTGTTTTACTATTAAGTATGTTATTAGCTATAGGCTTCTTGAAGATGCTCTTTATCAAGTTAAGGTAGTTTCCCCCATTACTAACTTGCTGAGCTTTTTTCTTCTTTAGCTGTTAGTATGGTGGATTATAGTAATTGATTTTCAAATGCTGAGACAGCCTTTTATACCTGGAACAAATCCCACTGGGCCATGGTGTTTAATTCATTTTATACATCGCTCAATTTGATTTGCCAATGTTTTTGAATCTAAGTTCATAAGAGATACTGGTTTGCAGTTTTTGCTTTTCGTCCTATATTTGTCTGATTTTGATATTTCGGTAAGACTGGCCTCATAAAATGAGCTTGGAAGTGTTCCCTCTTTTGTTTTCTGGAAGAGATTGTATATTTTTTCTTTAAACATTTAGTAGAGTTCTCCAGTGGAATCATTTGGTTGGAGATTTCTTTTTTGGAAGTTTTAAGTTGTGGGTTCAATTTCTTTAATGATTATAGGACTATTGAGATATTTCCTTCATCTTAATTGAGATTTAGTAGTTTGTGGTGTTCAGGGAGTTGGTACATATCATCTAAGTTGTTGAATATATGAACATTTTTCTATCAACTCTTCCAATCTGTGAATTTAATTGATGATTTTAGACCATTTGCATTTTAGGTAATTATTAATATTTTGGGGCGTAAGTCCGTCATTTCAGTGTTTATTTTCTGTTTCCTGCATTTCTCATTTTTATGTTTCTTTTTGCTTTCCTTTGGGTTACTTAAATATTTCCTAGGATTCTATCTTAATTTATTTATAATGTTTTTTAGTGTATTTCTTTTATAGATTTCTTAGTGGTGTCTCTGTGTATTATAATATATACACAGAGAGTATAATATAACATAGTATAATATACATGTGTTTATTATCAAAGTGGTATCAATATTTTACCACTTTTATTGAAGTGTATACCTTACTGCTGTTTAGGTTTATCTCCCCTGCTTTTAAGTGTCATTGTCTTGAGTATCAGATAGTGTTACAATTTTTGTTTCAGTAATTGAATATGATTTATAAAATTCATGAGGAGATAGTCTATTACATGCACTCATATTTGTGCTTTTTCAGTTGTTCTTTCTTCCTAACTGATACTCCAAGGTTCGCTCTTTTATCATTTCCTTTCTGTTTGAAGAATTTTTTTTAGTCATTATTTATGGTCCTGTCTGCTATCAACAAATTGTTTTAGTTTTTCTTCATCAGAGACTTTCTTTATTTTTTCCATATACCTGAAGGATAGTTTCACTGGTCATAGAATCTATAGTTGACCATTCTTTTCTTTCAGCATTTGAAAAAAGTTGTGCCACTTTCTTCTGGCCTCCAAAGCTTCATATAAAAAATCTGCTGTTGTTCAAATTAGTTTCCCTTGTACATGTGTTGTTTCTCTCTGGCTGATTTTAAGATTTTCTATTTGTCTTTAGTTTTCAGAAGTTTAATTATGGTGTATCTTGGATTAAATTTCTTTGGATTTATTTTATTTGTTGTTTGCTCAACCTCTTGAATCTGTCACTTTATGTCCTTTGCCAAATTTGGGAAGTTTTCTGTCATTATTTCTTCAAGCACCTTTTTAGCCCTACTCTCTCCTAGTCTTCTGAGACTTTAATGATACAAGGTGTTGGGTGTTTTGCTGTTTATCCCTCAGGTCCCTCTCGCTCCCTCCCTCCCCTCTCCCTCCTTCTCTCTCTCTCTCTCTCTCTGTTGTTCAGGATGGTATAAATTCCATTGATCACTGAGCTTATCCTCTGTTATCTCCACTATACTGTTGAGCCCATTCATGAGAGTCCATTCTCCACACCCCCCCCCACTGTATTTCTCAGTTCTGTTTTTTTTGGTTTGGTCATTATTATTATTATTTTACAAATTCTGTTATTTGCTGCAACTTTTACATTTTTCATTTGTTTTAAGAGAATTTGTAATTGCTTATTGAAGTATTTTTTTTCAGTCACTTTTGGGCATTTTTATGTTTTTTATATTCAGTTTCTCTATACTTTTATCTTTTTTTTAAAATTGTAGTTTGTTGAAGTATTTTTATGATGGTTTCTTTAAAATTATTGTCAGATAATTCTAACATCTAATTTACTTTGTTGTTTATATCAGTTGATTGTTTTTTTCTCCTTCAAGTTGTGATTTTCCTAGTTCTTGGTATGAGAAGTGATTTTCCTTCTTTCCTTCCTTCCTTCTTTTCTTCTTTTTTTTCTGTATTCTGACAATCTTGGTTATTATGTTATGAGACTCTGGGTCTCAATTAAATCTTTATTTTAGTAAGCAGTCATCCTGTTTAGATTTAGCTTGCAGGTCCTGGCCTACTTTCTGGGTTGTGATTCCAGTGGAGGTTTAATTTTAAGACCTTTGTGGTGCTATTTTCATCTGTTTATTGTCTGGTGCTGCCTGAACTTATAATGGTGCTTCCTGAAGCTGCAGGGAGCTTCCCCAGTCCAGACTTGATGGTTCCTCTAGATGGCAATAGGGAGTCACATGGTTCACGGGGGTGACAAGCACTTCTTAGGCCAGGCACTTGTGGTTGCCCCTGTTGGTACTGTCTGGAGAAAGAGATTCTCCAGCCTGTGGAGACTAAGAGGCTTCCTAAGCTGGGCCACTTGATGTGGTGGGATTCCACCTTGCCAGTGGTGTCTGGTGACTCTCAGTGGGGGAGGGTAGTCTCAGGCCCAGCAGAGGAGAGTGCTTTGTCTGGCCTTTTATTTTCAGTGGGGTTTCTAACCACTGCCAGTTATTGCTGAGCTCACTTAGTGTTGTCATTGGGATCCTATTTGATCTGGGGGGAAAAAAATCACCTTCTGTTGATACGTTGGAAATGCCAGGTCTGGGTTGCCTTCTTTTGTTGAGTTGGATGTCATGTCATAGGTTCTGTAATCAGTCTATCTTCCTCTTTCCACATTTCAGGTTTCTCTTTCTCTTGCATCATTTCTAGAGTTATATTTGTTCTTAGTGGGGAGAAGCAAACAGAAATGAGCCCATGCCATCTTATTTAGTATGTACTATTTATTTTAATTCTAGGAACTGCCCAGTGCCATAGGAATAATTGCCTCCCTGCTGCTGCCTGCCCAATAAGATGTTTTTTCGGTAATTGCTGTTTTAGCTGCCAACATGTTTTGAAATCTTAAGAGGATTTTATTTTTATATTAATTTATAGTCTAGTAGAAATTAAAATCATACATTTGGGAAGACTGTAGTTAATGTTGTTTTCAGGGACTATCTTCTTTTTTTTTTCTTGTCTTCCTCAATGGTATAATAGCCACTCTTGAAATTTTCTCTAAGATAAAGCCAAACCTCATAGTTTCTGGAATCATTACACCTCTTTAAGAAATTTGCTTGTATTCCATCATTTGAGATCCTTAAAAACTGTATGAATTCTGTATCTTTTGCTTTGGGGTATAATATTAATATAGGGACTTGCATCATTTAGATATACTCTTATTTCATTGCCTATCTCTCTTTCTTTAATCATTCCAGACTATTCTCCCATCTGATTGTGTTTTACAAGGGTTTCAATATTATCCTTCATTTCATTGGTGAAAATGGAAGAAGCACAGGAGTTGAATAGATCTATGGTCTTTATCTGTTAATATTGCACTATTTTCTCCAAAAAGGAGCCTATCCATTCTTAGGCCTTCATTTGTTCTGAATACATGTTTTGTTCTTTATCACATTCTCTATCAATTTTCTTTGATCTTCACTCTGAACTTTCTTTTTTTCTGGGTCCTACAAGTCTTAACAGTTCTTCTAAATAAAGAATTGGTCACTGTCATTACATAAGAAATATGGTTAAATTTTTCTCAACTGTCAAAGTAATACTATTATATGTAGACAGTACACTTCATTATGTGCTGTCCATCATATGCAATGATAAAAATGATGTATTATTATCCCATGAGAATGGAGTCCCTTTCTTTGGATAGCTCTGTGTGTGTGTGTGTGTGTATGTGTTAAAGGAATTTGCTTTTATCCATTTATATGATTTTATCATATAAATGATGTGTGTATGTGTCAAAGGATTTTGCTTTTATCCATTTATATGATTTTATCCTTTTTTTCCTTTGAAATCATGGCCATGTTTTTGATATAGCTGTCAGGTGTAGGGGTACAATTAGACTAGGGAACTAGTCATATGAAATCTGAACTCATGACATGAGCCTCAAAGCAGTGCCTGGATTGAGCTAGCTGGATACTAAATTATAGTATGCAGAATTTTTGTCAACTGAGTGGGCTTTACAGTCGGGTTAAGAAGTTCCTTTTGCCATGCATAGGAGATTATTTCAGTTTTTGAGTACTATACTCCGTATTTTGTTCTACCTATTCATACATGGTCATGAAAGAGCTATTCATTATCCATGACTAACTTACTCAGATGAAACTTATTTTGCTGATCATTCTTATCTTTAGACAAATCCTATAGCCCAAGATTATTTCTCCTCCTTATTTTCCATGTAAATAAACATACCTCCCCTATTTTTAATATTATTTTATATCTCCTTCCATTTCTCTGGATAGTAACTGTCCTGTCTAATGTGAGGAATTATCTTACCCTCAGCCCAGAGAAGGCAGCAAGTGGATGCTGTAGTTAAGTGTATGGCTTTGTAATCAGACTGCATCCTAACTTCACAACTGAGTAGCTTAGCTTTGTGACTTTGGACAAGTCAATTAAAGTTCTTAAAACCTCAGAACAAACTGAAAAGGCAATGGTTTATTTTTTACAGGTCCAACAGTTAAATTGCTCTAATTATAGATGAGTCTTTTATCTGTTCTGAGTTCCACCCATAGGCCTCATCCAGAGGTGTTTCTCTCTCCTTTCTTCCTTCCACCCCCCCTCCCTCCCTTCTTCCCTTCCTTCTTCCCTTCCTTCCTTATTGTTTTTAATTGATATATAATTTAGATACCACAAAATTAACCTGCTTAAAAGTGAACAGTTAATGGTTTTTGGTACATTCAGAAGGTTGTACGACCATCACCATTATCTAATTCCAGAACGTTTTCATCACCCCAGAAGAGATCCTGTATTCATTAACATTACCTCTCTGTTTCCCCTCCCCCGGCAACCACTAATCTACTTTCTGTTTCTATGGATTTGCCTATTCTGGATAGTTCATATAATGGAATCATAACATATATGGCCTTTTGTGTCTGGCTTCTTTCACTTAGCATGATGTTTTCAAGGTTTATCCATATTCTAGCATGTATCATACTTCATTCCTTTTTGTATTCCATTGTATGGAATAGATGCACCATATATATATATTTTTTTGCGGTATGCAGGCCTCTCACTGTTGTGGCCTCTCCCGTTGCGGAGCACAGGCTCCGGACGCGCAGGCTCAGCGGCCATGGCTCACGGGCCCAGCCGCTCCGCGGCATCTGGGATCTTCCCGGACCGGGGCACGAACCCGTGTTCCCTGCATCGGCAGGGGGACTCTCAACCACTGTGCCACCAGGGAAGCCCCCATATTTTATTTATCCATTCATCAGCTGGATATTTGGGTGGTTTCCACTTTTTGGCTTTTTGCTGCTATAAACATTCATGTATAGGTTTTTGTATGCATATATGTGTTCGTATGTTTTAAGTCTCTCAATTATGTATCTGGTGGAATTACTGAGTCATCTGATAAATCTATGCTTAGCTTTTTAAGGAACTAACAAACTGTTTTCCAAAGCGGTTGCACTATTTTACACTCCCAGCAGTGTATAAGGTTCTGATTTTTCTCTACATCCTCACCAACACTTATAATTTTTTTTATAGTCATCTTTGTGAGTGAAGTGGTGTCTCATTGTGGTTTTGATTTGCATTTCCTAATGACTTCAAGCTCATCTCCCACCTTTTCTAAATATATTACACTGTTAACTCAGTAAAAACTTGTCTACCTGTGTCTTTTTTTAATCTCTTTTGTTTCCTATACCTAGAATGCCCTTATCTGTACCTCTTTTGATAACACTTGTCATCCTCAAAGACTCATGGTTAAATCAACACTTTATCCATGAAATAACTACTCCATATAAAAGTGACCTTGCAGGGCTTCCCTGGTGGCACAGTGGTTGAGAGTCTGCCTGCCGATGCAGGGGACGTGGGTTCGTGCCCCGGTCCGGGAGGATCCCGCATGCTGTGGAGCGGCTGGGCCCGTGAGCCGTGGCTGCTGAGCCTGCGCATCCGGAACCTGTGCTCCGCAATGGGAGAGGCCACAACAGTGAGAGGCCCGCGTACTGCAAAAAACAAAAACAAAAACAAAAACAAAAACAAACAAACAAAAAAAAGTGACCTTGCAATTATTTAAACCTCCATAACACTCAATGCTTCCTTTATTATAATTATTTTACCATTTATCATAATTTTATAGTGGTATTGTACCTCTGCATAACAGATTTTAATTTATTTAAGATAAAGGATAGTCTCTACAATTTTGGTTTTCTCTAAAGTGACAATATGTATTTTCTATATCATTGACAATCATATATTAGTGAATTGAACTGATTATCCTGCAACTCTCTCCTTTCCTTTTGTGTTCCACAGTAGTTTGGGCTCTTAATAGTTCCTGTCTGCCTTAATTTGATAAAATTCTAACCAATTTGCCTGACTCTGTTTTCAGTCTGAATCAGTCTATATATTGTGTGATGATAATTTTACAACCCAGGACAAATCATGTCTTTTTGTTCCAAACACACTGTTGCCTTCTAAATAAGATCCAGTTTGGTTAATATGGCACCCAAGACCCTCCTGCCTCTTCTCCTTATCTACTCAGTGCCTAAACTTGATGCATTCATCTTGATTCCTTAAATAAGCTCTTTGGTGTCACGGTACACATAGGAATAACATTAGTAAGTCACCCTGGGGTAGCTGCGCACAACTATTTCTGACAGTGGTAATTGGCCTGTGGTCTCTGGCTACTCAGTGTTCACCCAATTGTCTTGAGAGTTGAGGGGAATTTATTTAAACACTGCCAAGCCCATTTATGACACATCTTGGCAGAAACTTTGTACCATGCTTTTGTACACCTTGACTTTTGCTCATGTTGTCTCCTTTCCTGGGAAACTTTGTCCTTCACCAATTCCATGTGCCCTCTATCCCCTCCTCCCAACGTGGCTTCTGTTGTCAAAATGTATGCCTGTCTTTCAAGGCCTGACTCTGATGTTGCCTCAAAACTTTTTTTTTTTGATGTCTTCTTCTAAAACCAATTTGTTTTGTTTTCCCCATAACATTTTATTTTGCATTTTCTGTAAAACTACAAATAATCTTTCCGGTATCAGTTAATTTTTGATAGCTTTCCTTCTTTCAGCCTCATATGGTTGAAAATTTTTTATTTGCACTCCAATCACTATTTAATCCACTCACTTTTTAAATCTTCCTTAGCAGATAAGGCGTAGCCTACACGTATAAAACATGGAACAAACATTTTTGAGTTGAATTGTTGGGTATCTAATAAGAGTAATATGTTATGTTATATGTAGAACAATTACATTGGCAGCGTTTCTAGTCATTTCTTTTTAAAAAGAAATTAATCTTGATTTTGCTATATCGTTTTTTTCAAAATCATTAGGTCAGTGGTTCTCTAACTTTAGTGTACATAGAATAACCTGGAAGGCTTGTTAAAACACAGACCGCTAGGCTCCAATCCCATGGTTTCTGATTTAATAGGTGTGGGGTAGTATCCAACATTAGCATTTCTAACAAGTTTGCTTGTGATGCTGATGCTGTTGATCAAGGGGTTACATTTGAAAAATTGTGCTTTAGGCTACAGATATACTTTTTTATGCTTCAGGAGGCCTTGTAAAAATATATCATTTTAGAAGGATTTTTTTTTTTTTTTTTTTTTGCATAGGTGTGACAAGACAGAAGTGTTGCGGGATACATTAAAACCAGAGGTTAGGCTTTCTAACCTCAACCGTGTTTTGTTGGGCTTATAAATAGGAAATAATAATGTTCCTTTGGGATTTACTCTCTTGCAGATATATTGGATCTCTCAAACTACAGATGGACAGTGCTGTGTCAGAGATTGTTCTCTTTGTGGGCCAGGGATCAAGAAACATTCTTGGAGCCTCTGTATTTTGCTTAGTATCTCCTAGAAGCCAGAGGTCACCAAGTCTACACTATTTGTGTTCAAATTCTAGAGGAGAGAGAGGAGAAGGGCCAGGTTCATTGCTGGACCTTGTTGCCATCTTGAAAATGGGTGATTATAGCAAATGTGTGGCATAGAGAAGAGTAGAACTATGAGTGAGAGAGAGATGCATGTTCCTGGTGCCACATGGTTTCCATGTTATGCCCTATGAAGGATATTTTTCCCAATAAAGAATAGTCCGTTATTAAAGGCAGTGGCATTTTAATTACGTTGTGAGTTTACCAGGGCTTGTGGGCAATACTGTGAAGCTGGCCATCATTTATAACACTGTTTATGGGATAATTCTGAGCTCCAAGTAGCCAATTTGCAAATCAACTTAGAGAACACAACCTATCTCCAAATTGGGAACTGCTTGTATTGCAATTTCTAGAGCGTATTTGTTCTACTCATTTCCCCAAATGGTTCATCTGTATATAGCAGGGCAATAATATGAGCAGGTGCTTAGTCTGTACAGAGGAATTGACAATTTCTTATACCTAGACATTGTTTCTTCACATAGAGTGGAGACAAGGATATAAAATCCTTCTTAAGGTAGTTGCAAATTTTAGCTCTGAATCAAAGAAAGGCTAAAGGCTAGTTCTGGATCAAAGAAAGGCTAAAGACTACATCTGTATAGTTGCCAACACTCCAGTGTGGTAAGTATCCTAAAGCCATTGTGTCAGTAGTGGCCACTCTGGGCATGTTTGGCTGGTGGGCAGGTTGAGGAAGTCCCTGAGGAAGGAAGGACCAGGACTAAAGGATAGCACTGGCTTTGACACGTAGCACTTGTCCAAAAATAGTGGCCAAGAGGGTTGTGCATGTTTATTTTACCAAATTGTGTGTTGATTGTACGGTGTCAATAATAATAGCTAGGTGAGCGGTTTCGAGCAAAGGATTGTGGTAATCTCTTGTCACCAGATGGGTTCTCCAAGAGGCCAACTCTGAGCCAGAGATGGACAGGTAGCATGTTTATGAGGGTGGGCTCTTAGGATCAGTATCTATAGGAAAAATGTAGGGAAGCAGGGCTGGACTGAGGGAAAAGTTGGGCTGCAGTGCAGTCACCACAAAGCCTCCCTTGGCCACCCCTGCTCTGAGGGTGGGAGAATTTCCCTGGCTTGGGCCAGTGGCACTGGTTTCTATCCTCTTGCATCCACCAATCTTTGGATACAAACCGCCCTTTCAGGAAGAGGGTGTGACTTTGGCTCAGGAAATTCCCAGAGAGGGCTGACAGTGTCTGTCATCAGTGGGGGAAATGCATCCTTTGGTCCTGAAGGGGGGGTCTGGGTGGCAAAGCAGGGCATCCATTACATCTATTTGGGAGGAAGGAAAAGGAGCTGGTAATACAAGGAATAAGAGGTCCATGATCTCAGTTGAATAGGCTGTTACAGGGCTGTGTGCACAGTGGAAGGAACTGGAATACTATAATATGACCCTGATTTATTGATTTATTGTTATTTCTTATCATAGCCCTAAATGTAGATATTAATAACTCTACTTTACGGAAGGACACTCACAAGAAAAGGTCGCTTCCCCACAGCCAGATGGATGATAAGCGCCTGAAGCAGAATCCAACTCAGTTTCTTCCCAAAGCTCCTGCTCCTTTGATTCTGTTTCCCGAACACACTCAGGAAGTTGTCACACAGATTTTCAGAGCCAGGGCAAATCCTGGACTGGCCTCAGACTGGATGAACACAGGCTGGGGGATCACTCCCGAGTGCTAGGCTTAGGGCAAGAGGGTTCCTGACAATTAGCAGCGGAGGCCTTGGTTGGAGTTTAGCTCACAGATGAACAGAGCTGGGGGAGGAGCGATGACAAATCAGAGACCCAAAGTCAGTGTTTCCACCTCAGAATGAGGGAGTCCACTGACTGAAATGCGATGGTTTATTACTGTTGAAGCAGGCTTTCAAATTAAACTCACACTACACTGAGCTGTGTGAAGGAATGATAGCTTTATTTTCTGTAGATTTGATCTTCTTTAAGAACCTCCTATCTAGTTAGTGAGGAGGGTGGAAGTAAAACACCCAGATCTAGTCATTCTAATCCAATGATTTATACAGGCTTTTAAGGTAACTCAGAGTCTTTTAGATCAAATCCTAATCTTCAAGATTTTTACCCACCACCCCCCTCATATTTTCTTTTCAGACGATATATACATGGAGGTGGACGTGACTTGGCCCAGTGGTGCCAGGGAGGAATGGTGGGGACCCAGGAACCATGAGCAGGTCCCAGTACTGCTTCCTCTCCTTTGGAAGCAGTTTCCCTTATCTGCCCCTGAGGTCAGCTCAGGTCAAGTTGAGGTCTCTTCCCTCTGGCTCAGTCACATTCCCAAGGACTTCCCTGAAGACTCAGCCTCCCCTTGCCTTTGACAGCCCTGTGGGCCTGCCTGAAATCTGCTTGCAACTGATTTGATTCCCAACTGTGGTCTTTCCTGCTGCTTCCAACCTCGGCCATCTGACCTTTCTTGCCAGTCATGATATCAGCTACCTTCTGCATCCCTCCACGCTGCATGTGGAAACCTCTACCTACTGTTCATGTCCTCAGGAACAGGAAGCCTCCAGACAGTTAGGTGCAGACCTGTCTCTGACCAACAACGACACCCTACCTCTTCACATTGGAATGGCCACCCAATGCTGATCTGAGCATGGCTGGTTAAATCATTACCTCACCATCTCAGACAGACATAGGGTCAAAGCATGCTGACTTTTGGCTTGACCCTTTCTTAACCATGCCTCCTGCACTGGCTGAAAAGGAGGGCAGGGCCGACAGTTGCTCTGTTCCTTTCTTCCTCTCACCAACTCCCCAGTGCGGCAGTGACAAGCTCTCATATTCCTTCTCCTGATTCCTAAAAACTTCTTTCAATGTTCTCGTTTTTGGAGCAATGATGGTGGAATTGCTGTTGGGGAACAGGGAGAAGATCAAAAGCACATTGGTTTAATATTGCCAAATAGTTTTTTCTATCGGCTATGACACATGCAATGAATCGTCTTTGTACTCTTTCTTAGCACCCAATTGTCTGTGCAATGCATCCCCACTGGTATTTGCCTTAACTTCTACTGACTTATCGTGCCTCAGAATTAAATATTTCGCCAAAGTGGAGGAAAGAGCCTTTCTAAAACTTTGCATTTAGTTAAACTGCTGAATTCAATAATTTAAAAAATCCTTTGGTTGCTTGACTGTGTGGTCAAAATAATAATAAAAAAAAGCTGTAGTTAAATTTTTCAGAAATTGAAATAGTCATACACTAAGCCATTTCTTATATGATAATAATGGGTACTTTTAAGCCCATGGCATATGATCAGAAGTCTAAGAGGTCAAAAGAGCAATTTTAAATCATTAATATTAAAGACTTCTTCAGTCATTCAGTTTCCTTTAAAAATCTCATCAGTATGTAGTTGACTTTCATTCCCTGCTGATAGACCATTTCTTACATTTGACAGCTTCGCAGTGTTTTTGCCAGTCTCATATTCTGAAGTGCTGTGTAGTTGGCAGTTTTGGTACTCAGTGTCACCCGTGGACCAGCAGACCTGGCATCACCTGGAGCTGGTTAGAAATGCAGAATCCCAGCACAACCCAGACCTACTGAATCTGAAGTTTAACAAAGTCCCTAGTTGACGTGTGTGCACATTACTGTCTGAGACGCACTAGGCAGCAACACTGGTGAAAACCCTCTAAAGAGACATCATAATTCACTCAGTGTGTTTTTGTAAACCATTTATAAAAAATAATAAAGTGGAACCAAACCATCTCTTTGCACTCTGGTTCATAGAATATTATTTTTCAAATCCGTGACCACTTTTTTCCCCTAATCGAAGTAGAGACAGCTGTTCACTTGGTGCACCTGGGTTACGCCTGTTCCAGGTTCAGTTAGGTTTCTGCATCAGTCAAGCCAGCTGAGAGCAGCTGTGGCTTCAAGTCAGCAGTTCTTCAGGCCACCTGTTGCAACAAATGACATTAGAACACTCCCAGGCAATCCTGTCTCTAGGTCTTTCCTCCTCCATCCCCCAGTAACAGTCCATAGTAATTGAAAGCAACATAAATTACTAGTCAAAAGTAAATCTCTCTGAAGAAAAGCAGCTGTGTTTTATGGAAGGGACCTAATTTTACTGAGTAGTTTTCTTCCTCCCCATCAGTTAAAACCACAGGAGAGAGAGGAGTGGGAGGATGGGTTATAAAATTCCCTCATAATCCCACCAGGAAAGGCCTCTACAGCCAAAGAAAAATGAAGATCTAAACAAAGATCCTGCTAATATAGGCCAAACCCAGAAGTGTCAGGGTAATTGAGGATAAGAGTTTCTTTGTTCTCCCTTCCCACTCTCTGCTATTTTCTCCTGTTTCATTCCTCCATTTAGCTTTATCCTCAACAATTGCCCTACCTTTTTAGCATTCCAAGAATACCTCTAAGTATCTGTCTCTTCCTGTATACACCCACCCCTTCCTGCTCAATATTCTTTTGTAACTTGGTTAACTCAACAGATAGACTGATGTAGAGTCATGCCCATAGCTCCGTTCTTTGGTAACAGGGGAGCAGAGCCCATAAACAGGCACAGTCTGGCATGGAGCAGAGTTTAGGGAGGAAAGAGGACAGTAAGGGCACGGAATCCAGTGTGCCTGGTGATAGGTGTAAGCTATTGGCCTTTGTTAGGAAGGTCCAGCAATGGTTATAAATAAAGATGATAATGATGGCTGCATTTAACACCCATGTCATGTTCATTTACTTACTACAGAGCTTTGAGGCAGATATTGTTACTATCACCATCGTCACTGCTTTAGGAAACCAAGGCTCTAAGAAATTAAAAAGAAATCCACAGTTAGTAAACTGTGGTATCAGGATTCACACCCAGGTTTGATTCCCAAGTCACTGCTCTTGCTACAAGGGCCTGCTTCCCTTATGGGTGTCTTAGCAGATGGGCACGGCATGAACACAGACATGTCTGACAACAAGACAATACATGGATATGCAGCCAGGTAGCCATATGGTGGGCATAAGGAAAGTCTGGTTGGAAGTAACAGAACATCTGCTATGGGCCTGGGGTTCGTGGGCAGGATCTAAATGCTGAAAGTATGGTTAAAAACCTAGTAGGATCTAGTCTTAGGAGAATGAAGCTTCTTGGCAGTTATCAATTGTAGGCTCTCTGTCTGAGTAGAAGTAATTATCTGGAATAGAACATGGGGGCTGAGTCCTAGCAGCCACTTACTAAGGAGAACTAGGGACAAGGATAAAGTGGGAAAACAAGGACATGAAAAAAATATGTTTCATTTTCACTTGAGATGTGGATCTGTGAATTGTGGAATTCCCTCTGAGTACAGAACTGGTGCTAGAACAGGATTATAGTGGAATCTGAAGGTGGGGATTTAGAAAAAGAGGGGACGTTTTCTGGGGCTTCCCTTTGTGGTAGTAGGAATTTCAGTGGAAATTATAAAAATAAAACTCAGGGACGCTATGGTGGAACAGAATGTTGTATGAAGGTGTTATGCTCCTGGTCTCTGAGACTTTGGCAAGCATTCCCCTCCTTACAGGGCATTTAATGGCTTCTGTCGGCAGTTCTTCACTCTCACTGTGGCCCCAAGGTCCTCTGTAATGTGCCCTCTGTCTGGTTCTCTGACCTCCTCTTTAACAATTTCTCATTCACTCACTATTCTCTGTCAGGGTTGCTCAAAGGAAGTGCTGGTATTTTGGGTGGAAAATTTCTTTCTGGAGCAGTCTCCTTCAGATTGTGCTAGATATCGAGTGTCCTTGGCCCCTGTTCGTGAAATAGCAGCAACACCCCCATCCTATCATGTGACAATGAAAAGTGCTCCCACACATTTGTGGCACTCCAGTGAAGACTCGCTCTGTGGTTTTCTGGCATGCTCTCGTTTTAACATGCCAAGCTTGCTCTCATCTCAGGGCTGTCATGTTTGCCTTGGATCTTCCTCCCATGACGTTTCATATTACTTCTCATTTTTCAGTTTCCATATCACTATCTCCAAGAGCATTTCCCAGCCCTCATTCTGAGCATTTAACATGGTATGAAATTACTTTCTTTTCTTTGCTTCTTTCTCTTTTCCCTTCCTCTCACTAGAATGTAATCTTTGTGAGAACGGGACCTTGTACTTCACATTCACGAGGTACATTGGCACACTGAGGAGTGCCTGGGGCATAATAGGTCCTCAAGTATTTTTTTATTTTATGAATTAAAAAAAAATTTGAGCATTATGAATGAAGGGACAGATGATCACTTTCCAACATCCTGTATAAGAGATTTTTGCATTGCATAGAAAATTGGGTTCCTTATCAACTGTAAGATTCTATTGCATTCTTTTCTATAGCTTCTGGAGTATTCGAAGGAGAAGAAATTCTTCTTGGTGAGCTTCTAATCTCCTGTTTGCATTATTTACCTGAAGATAAATATGACTGTATAGTTAACAGCATAATTAAATCCCTCTCTTGGAAAAGACATTTTAAATGATAGAAGGGATCTTCACCTCATCAAGATGAAACTGCAGAACACAGATTCATAAATATGACCTCCAAATACTGAACATACCCTAGTGTTTCCAAGATGACTGGGAAGATAATGGAATTAGTAGAGAGTCCTGAGCAAGCTTCTTGATATCAAAAAAAAAAAAGAAAACTCAAGAAGCCATTCATCCATTTTTTTTTTAACATCTTTATTGGAGTATAATTGCTTTACAATGGTGTGTTAGTTTCTGCTTTATAACAAAGTGAATCAGTTATACATATACATATATCTCCATATCTCTTCCCTCTTGCATCTCCCTCCTTCCCACCCTCCCTATCCCACCCCTCTAGGTGGTCACAAAGCACGGAGCTGATCTCCCTGTGCTATGCGGCTGCTTCCCACTAGCTATCTATTTTACGTTTGGTAGTGTATATATGTCCATGCCACTCTCTCACTTTGTCCCAGCTTACCCTTCCCCTTTTCGTCCATTTTTGTTGCATATTCCCTCGATTCTCGGCATTCTCATGGGCACTGGGGGAATGGTAATTTGGGGGATCATTTCATCCAGCTGTCAGCGAAATCAAGAATGGCCCCAGAGGAAGTTTATTTGGTTTAAAACACTTTCGTCCTCTTACAACCCAGGCATAGAGGGAACTGGAGTCTGGTTGGTACACTAGTACCATCGTTTCCAGGTATCGCACAGCCTGTTTCCAACCCAGACCCCAGGAGTTCTTTGAAGGTAGATAGCTCCAGTCTTCTGAGAAGAGCATGACTGAGGTTGCTTTATATTTGTTCACTATTTTCAGTTCATATACACAGTTCATATCCTCTTCTTGGGTCAAACTGGACCTCGTTTCAGAAATCTAACACTTCATGGTCCTAGAACTTATATCCCTACTGTGCTGGTCTTTCCAGATACTTTTAGATCCACCCCTACCCTTCCCTGTTGTCTTCTGTACCAAAGGGTTGACTCTTACTGACATCTCCCAGATCTCTTGCCAACTGGCTTCAGTTAGATTAGGCCAATGTGAAGCACTGGAGCAGACTCTGGAGGGCAGGAAGAGGGAGCAACTGGAGTGTTTCCCTTTTCTCCCTGCCTCAGTGCCCAGCACTGGCTGTGTCTCCTCTGTGGTTCTAGCTCTTACTGATGACCTCTACCCTGAGCTCCAGTTATAACATCTGTGATGGTCAACTTTATGTCCACTTGCCTAAGCTATGATATCAAATGCTAGATGTTGCAGTGAATGTTTCTGTGGATGTGATTAACATTTACCGTCAGTTGACTTCGGGTAAAGCAGATTACCCTCCAAAATGTGAATGGGCCTCATCCAATCAGTTGAAGGCCGTAAGAGCAAAGACTGAGGTTTCCCAAAGAAGAAGCAATGCTGCCTCGAGGTTGCAACATCATATCTTCCCTCAGTTTCTGGCTGTCAGCCATCCTTACAAATTTCTGACTTGCCAGCCCCTGCAATCACAGGAACTGATTCCTTAAATCTTTCTCTCTCTCTCTCCCCCTCTCACTCCTCTCTCTCCCTTTTCCTCCCCATCCTCCCCTGCCCCCATTGGTTCTGTTTCTCAGGAGAACCCTGACTAATACACCACTTCTTCCCATTGTCTTTCCAGCCTTGAGGGTGACAGTGACTTCCTATAATTTTTTATCTCTGGAACTGCCTCACTAGCTCCTAAAAGCTCTTTAGTGCTTCCAGCTCCTTTGTGAACCAGTTCCCTGCATTCAGTTCTCTCTACTGAACTACAATATGGGTGTTGTCTTCCTAACTGAATTCAGCTTTATCCCAAGGCAGATTTTTAAGTCACTCAAAACCTAATCTGCCCTTCTCTCAGGAGGACAGGTAGGAGGCCTGTTCCTTTAGCACTTAAATAAAAAGGGATAGCACTCAAGAAAACCTTATGAAAAGGAGGAGACTATATTATTGTGCCATTCTCTGTTCCTGTCTAGTTAAGAAGTAACAGTTGTAAAATAACAAAATAATGTCATTTGCAGCAACGTGGATGAACCTAGAGATTGTCATACTGAGTGAAGTAAGTCAGACAGAGAAGGACAAATATGATACTGCTTACATGCGGAATCTAAAACAATGGTACAAATGAACTTATTTACAAAACAGAAATAGAGTCACAGATGTAGAAAACAAACTTGTGGTTATGGGGGGGAAGCAGGGGGAGGGATAAATTGGGAGATTGGGATTGACATATACACACACATATGTATAAAATAAATAATTAATAAGGACCTACTGTATATCATAGGGAACTCTACTCAATACTCTGTAATGGCCTATATGGGAAAAGAATCTAAAAAAAGAGTGGATATATGTATATGTATAACTGATTCACTTTGCTATGCACCTGAAACTAATACAACATTGTAAATCAACTATACTTCAATAAAAATTAAAAAAGAAAAAGAAGTAACAGTTGTGGAAGAGAAAACAATTGTTGGGTGGAGCACCCCTGTGTGACTTTGGGTATGGACGTCAGCTAGGGTGGGGAGAGGGAGGTTAGGTGAGTGGAGCTGTGACAGAGTGAGAGAGGGGGAGGGTAGAACTGAGTAGATGGGATCTGTGTGAAGGAGTGGCACTGGGTGTTTGTGTGAGTGTGAGTGAGTAGGACTCACTCAGTTTGTGAGCTTGTGTGGAAGTGGGGCTTTGTGTGCGTGCGTGTGCGTGTGTAACCGGGTGTGTGTGCCCATGTGCATGGGACTGTAAGGAGTGTGGGTGAGTGCATGTGACTGGGGTTGGGTATTACTGTAGAGGAGTGCATGGGACTGAGAGTGAGTGTGTGAGTGTGCTTGTGCTATGGACTGAATGTCTGTGTCCCCCGAAAAGTCGTATGTTGAAACCTAACCCCCAGTGTGACAGTATTAGGAGGTGGGGCCTTTGGAAGGTGCTTATCTTCCATGAAATGAGTGAGATTAGTGTCCTTATAAATAATAATATTAGCACCCTTATAATCTCATGAATGGGATTAGTGCCCTTATAAAGAGACTCCAGAGAGCTCCCTTGTCCTTTCACCATGTGAGGATACAGCAAACATACACCATCTGTGAACCAGGAAGAGGGCCCTCACCAGACACCAGATCTGCTGGTGTCTTGATCTCGGACTTGCAGCATATAGAACTGTGAGAAAGAAATGTTTGTTGTTATTGTCACCTAGCTTATGGTATTTTGATATAGGAGTCCGAACAGACTAAGGCAACTTATATGTGGGATGGGGAAGGTCTGTGTGAGAATATAATTATTGTAGAGTAAATCAAGGAGAGGAATAATAAAAGAATCATGAGAACAGGAGGGCAGGGTGAGAGAATTGGTCAGCCTCTACCCAGCAGCATAAACACGTGGACTCTATCAGGCTAGAAACCAGACACCTGGGGAGCAGACGTGACATGCAAGCTAGAGGGAGAGACCTTCTCAGATGCTTCTTGATAGAGTGTGGACTAAATCCAAGGTGTAGACCCCTCAGTGCTCATGTGGAGACAAGGTAGATGATTGAAGGCCCAGTGAGGTGAGAGGCAAAGTCTTGACAAAAGAATTAAATTTAGTTAATTGAGATTTTAATTTTATCTCTTGTCACCTCCGGTATCCATCAAAACTTGAAAACGTTTATTCATCACAGAGATCCCAACACACACATCAAAGAGGTTTAATGAAGCAGACTGGTGTTGGCAGTCTCCTCTTTCCTTCCATCTCTGAGCAGTGTACATCCTATTATTTTCTGTGCCACCCCCGCCCTGTTCTCTTTCTTTCAGCCTCACTTATGTTATAGAATTAATTTCTTACGGTTAAAAATGAGAGATCATTGCTCTTAGATAAGTAAACAAATGAAGAGATTAAATTGCAAGTCTGGATCATACCTACATGTCAGGATTGTTTGCAGTAAGTTATAAAAAGGTTACTTAGAGGGAAGGTTTGTCTTTCCTATGCAATAAATAACCAAAATATTGGTATGGCTGCTAGATAATGTTTCCATTGGAAACAAGGAATATAATATTTAATAATCTCTAGATGATAAATCAAAAGTTTATTAGCTAAGTTCCATGAACTAACTATTCTAAGAACCCCCTGAAATCCTATTCAAAATCTGAATTTGCATTTTTCTGGATGGAGCATCCATTGTGTGCATTACAGTCTCAGAGGGAGACTCTGACCTCCCAAGGTCATGAACTACTGCTTTAGAGATTACCTCCCCTACAGACTTTGAGTTCCTGTGGGACTTAGTGATTGCACTAAAGCTGCTCCTGCTTCTTTGGCTAGAGCTGGTTCTGCCGGGGCCTTGACCTTCAGTGGGTTGCTGTTATAGAATCTTTTGCAATCCTTAGAGTCAACATCAAAGGGAGAGAAAAGGAGAGGGAGTTTGCCATTTATTCACATTAAAAGCAGTATAAATAAATTCAGTTTATCTGTATATATAATAATTTTTTTGTTGTATCAGTTTCCATGGCAACTAGTTCTTTAAAATATTCTCATTTAGAACTTAGGTTTTTTCATTCAATACCTTGTTCCAGGTATTGGCATACCGATAATTTTGCTCATATTAGATAATATTCTTTCAATATTCTTCTCTTTCTCTTTGACTATTTCTTTTTTTTTTTTCCTGTGTTGCAATTTACGAAGAGGGAGTTGCATCTATTTTAGTAGTGTATGTAGGGGTAAATCCCGATTTGTGGGACCTCAAGTTTATACAGTTTTGGGCCCTTCTTTAAGAAAAAGAATAAATATTATGCATACAGCAATGCTAGGGACTTTCTCTGGGCTTTGGGCAGGTGAGGGGCCCTGAAGCTTAGGCATCACCTAAGGCATCATTGGCATCACCCCATGCGAATGCGTGCATGTGAGGAACAAACCTATTTAACTTTTTAATGTTGGGGTAAGGGGTTAACATTGGCCATTTTGTTAAAGTACACCATTAAGAAGAGCTACCTGGCCAAATCATTTATTCAATGTTAGCTTGAGGGATTTATACAAATTTAGACTATGCATGAAATCTATAAGACTCCAAGTACCATAAGTACTCTAGTACCAAATGGGCAGTTCAAGGGAGAGTTGGTTCAGTTTACAAGTTCAAAATAAGAGGGAAAACTAACTCTGGAAACTTGTTCCCTTGAGATGCTCAGAGAAGTGTCCTGGTTTAGAAAGCAAAAAAAGAAAAAAAAAAAACACAGAAAGGAAGCTTTATTCTAAAAGCTGGGTTTGTCTTTAGGAGGAGAGTTGCTTCATACTCCTTGGCTCTGAATAAATTAGTAATGAATGCTATCATGAAACTATCAGTGGGGCTTAGTTGTTTCAGAAATAATTGTGAATGGGATGACAAAGAGAAAATGAGTGAACAAGAGAGATTGGAATGAATTACATAGACATAAAATTTTATATACAGACAAATGCTGGTGTGAGCATACAAACAAAATTTCCAAATGTGCCATTAATAATTTCATTTTATAATTAATTTGTAGGCTGCTAAGGATTCTGAATTTATTGAAGAAATATCTGATTGCAGCAAAATAAAAAAGCTTGCTTGGCTTTGGGAAGCAGCAGGCTTAGGAGAAAAAATTGTACAGGAATTCTTACTATAAGGTCAAGGTGAAAACATTGCATTTTTTCTACTGCTTCACTGCATAATCTAAAGATGTCTGGAAAGGAGCCAATCAATTAAAAATATAGCTGGAGGGAACTGTTCAGGGAGAAGGCTTGTGGCAGTAGCAGTCCATGAAAACATTCCCTTTCTCTTTCTCTCTTTGCAATTGAAAAATAAACTTTGATTATCCCTTTATCAAAGAAGGGTATTCAATTGCCAGTGAAATGTGGAAATTGCATCTCCTGAACAGCATAGTACCCAATTATTCTTACAGAAAATAATTTTATTTTTCTGTTACATACCTTAAAAAACCATAATGTCTCCTTGGGTGTGATTATTATTTTTGTGTGTACAAATAACCCTGTTTAGAATAATATTTAAAACTGCCGTGGATTTTTTGAGGGTTTCTGGATTAAGACATTGAGTAGATAATTAAAGTAAAATGTTAATAGAAATTATTCTCAAAGGTGGTCCTCACCCAGGAGTCTTTTAAAACTTAAAACGTATCATACATTTCTTGTTGCTCTGCGTACATATGTGTGTGTGTGTGTGTGTGTGTGTGTGTATGTTTATATACCTTGTGGGAAGACGTGGGTTTAATCAGTATAATTTCTGTGGTAGTCATTAACAAAATTCTATCAGTATATCTGTCTCTTCACCTTTTGGGTTCACAGTAGGATTGAATTCCATCATTCCATGGTCCTCTTACACCTGGGTTTGGATCATGTGACCAGTTCTAGCTAAATATTTACGAGCAAAGGTGACATTTGTTACTCTGGCCGATTGCAAGGCTCACTAGATGTCTCTTTTGCTCTGTGACGTTTGAAATGATGGCTGTTCTATGAGTCTGGGTTTCTGAGTGACTAAGGTCAGCAGCACCCCTGGTTGACCTATTATGGACATATTCTATGAATAAGAAGGAAAGCTTTCCTGTTTAAGTCATCACAACTTGGGGTTATTTGATATTGCAGCATACACTAGACTATTCAGACTTCCGCAGGCTGACAATAGGGCACATTTGGGGACAGTTTACCCAAAGTATTATTCTGGTGACTCAGGTTGGAGAAAACAAATCCCTGGAGCTGCCATCTCTAGAAATAAAGGGCAATTGCTTCAATTTTTACAGATTCCAGTTTGTTTTCTGACTAGGACTCCAAAGGGTTTGTTGCACTATACAGTTTTTTAGAAATTTAAAGCTAAAACTTGGAAAATCCATTTTTTCCTCTAGAGCTGTTTCATGGACTGTTTTCAGTAGTAGAGACCAGATCCCACTGTCTTGGATACACCATAAGCATTGCTAGTTTTTCTTTGCAAAGGTGAAGCTTCAAGTAACTATAATCTTGATTTATAATATACATTAATACAATGCAAAAATTGATACTTCGGGGGGGTCTCTCATTAAGCACATTTTATTGATTGCAGAGTTTTACAGCCAAAGGTGTTATAGAGAATGTTGGGGGATGCCTAAAAATGCTGAGTTTGTTGGCAGAATCTAGATTAATCTTAATTTCCAACAGAA
This sequence comes from Orcinus orca, assembly GCF_937001465.1. Taxonomy (NCBI): domain Eukaryota; kingdom Metazoa; phylum Chordata; class Mammalia; order Artiodactyla; family Delphinidae; genus Orcinus; species Orcinus orca. The sequence goes on from NC_064563.1 coordinate 95,327,926, forward strand.
TGTTACATTTTTGGGGGCAGGAGCCAAATGTTGTATTGTTTTAGCCAACCTTCTTGAAAGATTAGCCTATAATTTCTTTCGCTGTTTTCTGACATTTTTACTCACTGTCGTGAAGTTTTAGTCACCATCTCCACACCAGGCCTGCTCTGGAAAAGGTCTCTACTTTACTCCAAATCACCAAGATCCTTGGACACACTGCACACTTATTATTTTGATCTCTCTGCAGCCTTCAAAACTGACCAATCACTTCCTTCTTGAACCTCTTCCCTCCCTTCCTTCCTTGACTCCACTCTAGCTTGGAGGTTCTATTTGTCTCCATCTTAAAGTTCTGTTGAGGGCACAGGAGCTATATTGAAAATATTCACCTGCTGACGCTTGGATTAAGATCCTCTACGGGGCTCCTACATTCAACAAATCAAACAGAATCCATAATCTTCCCCTTTCCAAGCATCTCCACCTCAGAGTCTGTTCTTTCTTTTGTGTTTCTGTTCTTGATGAATGAAACTTCCATCTGTTGAGCTATTAAACCAGGAACATGGGATTCATTATTGGTCATCCATATATGTGTTAAAACCCCATTGTTTCGACTGCCTACATATGTCTTGAATTTATGTTTCCTGCTATATCCTTGTTAAAGCTGTCATATTTCTCTTTGTCTTTTTTTTATGAATTAATATAGTAGCTTCCTAATCAGTTCACTTTCCTCTTGTCTAAGCTTTCTGATTTATCTTCCACAGGCAAGTCAGAATGATCTCTCTAAAGACAAATCAGAACATTTCATTCCTTTGAGCAAAACCAATCAGTGGTTCTCCATTGATTTAAAATTATACTGTAAACTCTTTTGTACAGCACATAATGACCCTTAGAATGGTTAGCTCCCTGAATTTTTATTTATTGCTCGTCTCTCTCTCTCTTTTTTTTTTTTTTTTGTGATACACGGGCCTTTCACTGTTGTGGCCTCTGCCGTTGTGGAGCACAGGCTCCGGACGCACAGGCTCAGCGGCCATGGCTCACGGGCCCAGCCGCTCCGCGGCATGTGGGATCTTCCCGGACCGGGGCACGAACCCGCGTCCCCTGCATTGGCAGGCGGACTCTCAACCACTGCGCCACCAGGGAAGCCCTGCTTGTCTCTTTTATGTGTGCTCTAGAACGATGGAATTTTTTAGGTCTCCAAATACCTATATCTTATTTTACCTTTCAACCAGTTTGTTCCTTCTGCTTAGAATAGAATGACCAGTTGTCCCGGTGTGCCTGAAATTTACCTGGTTTTAGCCCTGAAAGTCTCCCCTATGCCAGGCAACCCCTCATTCCCAGGCGAACAGAGTTGGTTTATCACTCTAGCTCAGAATGTCTCTTTCCCTTTAGTTTTCCTGCCTTGTTCTTCAAGAGTCTGATTAAGTTGACTTTTTCTAAAATCCTATTCCAATCCCATTTTCCCTCCAGGCTGAAATGTATCTGTTTATGCCGCAGGGAAAGGAATTGCCATATTCTGCTTTAATCTGGTCCTGCTATACTTTGTACTCTTTGAAGGGAGTTGCTTTGTTTTGTTCATTTCTACATCTCCTGGTGTCATACACATCTAGCATAGTGTTTAGCACGTGGAAAGCTGCTGACAACTATTCGTTGTATGGTATTAGGAAAACCCAGGGCTTCTATCTTAATGTTATTCAACAAGTATCATAAATACTTTGCTGATTAAATTAGTCTGGTGTTTCCAAATGTTTCTGTTGTTTTCACCTTGAAATAAAATGTTTCATTTTTACTCATCTAATTTACTGTCATTATTTAACTCAAAAGTAATGATGATTTTTCTTGTTCTTTTAGTAAGTCTCCTCACACGTTTAACACGTATTTGAATATCTCCCCACTGTTTCTTCTGTCCTAGAATATTTAGAGATGTTTGGAATACTTAAGATTGTTTTCCAAAAGGATTTCTTACATCACCCAATGATGTCCAAAAATTTACCAGATGCTGTGAAATGCTAGGTATAAACCAAGGAAGTTAGACTTCTGTTCTCCAGAAGTTTACAATCCACGTGGTAAAGCAAGCATGTAGAATTGAGTACAGAATATTTTCTTAAAGATTTATTTTAGCACATGGGCCTGAGAACTAGAGTTCCAAATTACAGATGTACAGTCTAATGACCTGAGGATCCCTTCCTATAATGTATAAAATGTGCAGTTGGTAGAGATAGTTTGAGAGGGGGTATTGCTTAGGGAAAATAACCCGTCTACCTCCTGTGTTTCTCCTTTACCCCCACCCTACTGTTACACTCAGGACACTCTGGTCACAAAATGTGTGGCTTTTTCCCCCACCAGGAAGTTGTCTGTGATACCACCTGGGTGTCCTACAGTTTATTCAATTCTGACACTATCTACCTGGAGATAGCATCAGATCCCACAGGTTAAGAGCTCTGTCCCACAAGACCACTCCCACCTCACTTCGGTTACCAATTGCAAGTACAGGTTGTCACCTGTGCTTCTGATCCCTAGGCTATAAATCTGAGGCTCGCATGACTTTCTTTTTGGGTTTGATTAATTTTAACTGAGCAGTTCTCAGAACTTAGGAAAGCAGTTACTTATGCTTACCAGTTTATTAAAGGATATGATCAAAGACACAGATGAACTGGGAGGATCCCGAGCACAGAAGCTTCTTTCCCATGGAGTTGGGGTGCATCACCCTCCAGGTCTGTGTTCACTAACCTGGAAGCTCCCTGATTCCCATACTACTGGATTTTATGGAGGCTTCCTCATGTAGACCTGATCAGTTATTAACTCCATTTCCAGCTCTTCTCCCCTCCTAGAGACTGAGGGGCAGGGCCGAAGATTCCAAGTTTCCAGTGACGGTCCACATCCAGGAGCCATTCAGGAGCCCATACAGTCTCCTCATTAGAACAAAAGACACTCCTTTCACCCAGGAAATTATGAGTTTCAGGAGTCCCATGTCAGGGTCACAGACCAAATATTAGAACAAGAGATGTTCCTAGAGCTCTTATTACTTAGGAAGTTACAAAGGGTTTTTAGGAGCTCTGTGCAGGAACTGGGGACAGACACCAATGTATGTATTTTCTATTATCTCACAGGTATTTGACTTGTTAGTTGCCAAATAAAACCAAAAAAAGGGCATAGTATTATTTGAAACACAAAACAGAATCTTTCCCTTTTACTTTTATTGATTTGTTTTCAATTTTAGCTATCCTGTTTTTAATTTTAAAGAGTTTTTTTGTCTCCCATTGTTCCTTTTCAGTAGCGCTCTGTTCTTTGTTATTGATGTAAACTGATTTCTCAGAGTATGTTAGTGATAGGTTTTTTTTTTTAAAATGCTTTATTAGACCCTGTATTGCCTTTATTCCTTCTGTATTCCTATTTTGTCCTGTTCATTTTTCCCATTAGGGGATTCTTTCAAACACTGGTGATAACTTGGCTGTCCATTCATATTAAGAGTGAGGCAATAGAAAGTTAATTGAAAGCCTTGGGTCGGAGGGATTTATCTGCTGATGATTTACTGTAGGGTAATCTGAGGGCTCAGCCTTTTCATTAGGGGCCCTTAAACTTGTGGTGTCTTTTCTTTGGGACTGTTTGATTTTTTTTTTTCCTGGGGAAGAAACCTTTTATATCTTGCCCTGGGGTTGGGATTTAAGCCCAGCTTCTGGCATTCTAGAATCAGGGAGGAGGAAACTCTACTTCTTCGGTCCTGTCGTCAGCTCCATATTCCTACCTCCCTCCTCCCCCCCAGTTGTGTCTGGTGTCTTAAGTCTGGGGCCTTCAGCTTCAATTTCTCCAGAGAATAAACCTCTCACCTTTAGGGAGGTGGTAGTGGTAGGGGCTTGGTAGGGAGAGGAGTAACCACAAATCCGTGAAGGGAGGTTGGGAGAAGACTATGGATCTAACCTCTTTACACGTAGATTTTCCTTTTAGTTTGTCTCTTCAGTCACTATAAGTATGATAGAGTGTGTTGTTGGTAACATAAGACACTACTTCTATAGAACACAGCCCATGGATGAACTGGAAACTAGCCTTCTTTAGGCATTCTAGAAAAATCACATTGCAAAATTACGTAATCACTTAAAAAATATTCTGTGCAGGAAATTTCTTTTTTTTACTACTTTTTGAAGGGTGGTTTTCATGTAAAATAAAGATACAACAATAAAAGCCTTAACATTTTCAAAGGACCAGTTTTCTACTTAATCCACCCCCTCTTTTTTTGATGTCAGATATTACTAAGAAGTGAAGTCTTTTTTTTTTTCTTTCCATATAGATATAAAAAACAAACCTTTTCAATCTCCAGGTTTTGTTGATTTTGTTTCTTCATTTTCTCACTTTCTATTGCCTGTACTCTGATCAAACCACCCTCACTGTTCCCTGATTCTGATGAAAATGGCAAATACTTTCCACTCCTTCACTGCAGCCTTTCTTGGCTTATTCCAACCCATTCTCCACATTGCCACCATAATGGTATAAAAACAAGCATTATCATAATCCTACAGCAGAGATTCTTAACCTGAAATCATCCATGGTTGATGACTTTAGAAGTCTGTGAGTCCTTTGAATTATAGGCAAAAAATTGTGTTTATGATTATTTTATTTCAGGGGAGAAGCATTGGTATTTTATCATATCCTTGAAAGAGGCTATGATACCCTCAACTATTAAAAACCACTCCACAGAGAATTAAGATGATGAGTAATGATGAGAATAGCTGATGATCTCAAAAGAGTCTCCATTATTTCTCTGGAAATGTGTTTACTAGAAATCCAAACAGCATATGTAATTGATTGCTGTTCTTTTCTCCCCATACAATGGTGGCAAAAGAATGACTGTTAGTGAAGTGTCTGTCAAAGTGAGTCACAAATATGTTCATTAGAAAACAGTCTGTTAAAATGGATCAGGTATAAATATACTTTGCATACCACAAAAGAAGCCTAAATTAAGGAAAGCTGTGGAAGAGCCGATAGCCGTTTTTCAATTATATATGACCAGTGTGGCGTTTCTTGATACCTTAGTAATTCAAAGGTCTGGAAATGCCATACCTGACTTTGTAATTTGGAGTCATTGCTTTTTTAAATTAATTAATTAATTTATTTTTTTGGCGGTATGCAGGCCTCTCACTGTTGTGGCCTCTCCCGTTGCGGAGCAAAGGCTCCGGATGCGCAGGCTCAGCGGCCATGGCTCATGAGTCCAGCCGCTCCGCAGCATGTGGGATCTTCCCGGACCGGGGCACGAACCCGTGTCCCCTGTATCGGCAGGCGGACTCTCAACCACTGCGCCACCAGGGAAGCCCTGGAGTCATTGCTTTTAACACGGGCAGTGAGTCTAGAAATTCCTACCCTGCTCAGAACAATCATGCTTTGACTTTTCCCTATTTGTGCAGTTACCGAGATTGCACCTCATTGAACACTTTTATGTTTATGCACATGAATATTTACTGGGAAATAGACATGAGCATTAAGAAAAAAGTCATCCAGCTTCCTTGACTTCATCAGGTTGTTTGTGGAGAGGCTCTTTCACAAACATACAAGCTATAAATCAAAGGGATGTGACACCTTTTTATATTATCAGGCAACATGGTGAAGAAAAAAATGAAATGGAGTGAACTTTATTACTCAGGGTGACAAGTTAATATGTGGGTGATGGTGTGCTGCTCCCAAGTGAGATTCGTTGCATCCTCAGCGCTGCTTAAAATGTCTAAAGAGAGAGGGAAGTTTCCGCGCCCGTTGACAGACTCGTTGGCTCTCCTGAGGATGTTAGATTGGAAACGTATAAGTCCACAATCGTTTGCAGGTGATAAAGTGTGTGAAGTGGAGAGCTGGGAGAGACTGTGTTTGCGTGAAGAATTTTAATGAGTTAAAGTTTCTTTTCTTATTATTAATTTTGGCATAGGGAGGCAATGAGATAAGGAAGTCATCAATCTTACAGATGTCTTTTTCCCCTACAAAAGGCATGGTTGATTTTGTACAAGCACCATAAAGCAGGAAATCAAAAAACAGAATCAAATCAAACATGATTTTATAGTTATCATTCCTAAGAATGGCTGCACTCCCATTGACGTATATCTTAGATAGGAGAATGATAGTGGAAGTCCTAGTTTGTGCACCGAGGGGCTATGCATTTGGAGAGGATGTGCTTGTTGGATATGACAGGCTTGCTCCAAGAAGCATCACTGGGTCTGCTCCCAGACCTACTCATGATTCAAGGCTGTGAGTCTTCTCTTTGCACATAAGACAGGTGAGTTATATTACTTGCTGGGTTAAAAAGGAGGGCAGGAGATGAGTTACCTGAAACCATCTGACTCATTATTATCCCCTCAGTACTAACATGATGTCAGAAGAGGATCACTGAATCAACTAGAACTAAAACATTCTTTTTAATCTCTGTGTTGGGGGCTTGTCTGTCCTGCTGTGCTAGACTGTTCAGGTGGAAACCAGATAAACTCAAATCACTTGTCTGATTAAATGGGCCAACTGTTTCAATCATAGCGCAAATAAATGGTGTTTCTGTGTCAGTTTCCACATGTATACTTTGGAGTAAACTGCTATATTGTCATCTCATGTTTTCTAGAGGCGACTTAGAAGTATTGGAAAACTGTTTTGAAATCCTAATTAGAACCTAACATTGAGGCTCACATTATTTTTCCTTTTTATGTGGGCATTCTCAGTTTAAATAGCTTTATATTTTTACTTTTTCATTTAAAAAATGTAAAATAATTTATTTTGCTCCTCTTTGGGGATGCTAAAATAGGATCATTGAAAGGACACTTATAGTTGTCCACTTGGCCCAGAATTCCTGCCTTTTTCTGAGATGGCACTAAAACGTTTGATCTAAAATAACACAGTAATTCCCAGATTAGACCCTCATCCATTAAAAAAAATTACTTAGCTATGAAAGATCAGAACTTGTACTTGCTGTCTACCATTCCGTTATTAAATCAGTGAGCATAATGGCCTTAAAAGGAACATTCAGTTGAATCCAAAGAAACATTATTTGAGGTCCTATTATATGTCAAACCTTGTGAAGCGCATTGGGGAGGAAAAGGCAAATATACCATTTATGAAAGTAAGTAAAGATATTAACAAACAATTCTAACACAATGTGATAAGTACTATGAAAGGGAATTTGGTTGTGTGATTTCAGTGTCAGTAGATTTCTAATTCAGTTAGTCTCATCTGCCAAAGGAAATATTTTTGTAGTGAGGAAATGCTACTTCTGTTCACCACTGGAAATAACTGTTTATCACACTATCATTTACTTGGATAATTTTACTAGGTATTGCCTTACAGACAATATTGAGGGAGAATAAAACTGTTTTCGGCAGACCCACCTTTGGCTTATAAACTATGATACTTAACAATGTTTAGTGCATGGTGCATATGTGGCTTCCTGCCCATCTGGTCTTTTGTTGAAGGACTAAATAATTGGATCTAGGACTAAAACAAGTCCTCACTGTGATTAATTTTATTACTGTCTTCCTTGGGCCATTTTTTCCAAATAAGAATATTTACTGAGCATAAACTTAATTGCTTCAGAGGTTTTCAGAAAAGTATTATGGTCATGCCCTTGATTTGCTCCTTATCCCATGGATGAATTTTAATTGACCTTTTTTCCTTAGCGAGTGTTTCAGTTTCATTTTTTATGACTTAGAAAAAAGAATCAGTTGCATATGCCAATCCAGGAAGTCCCTGAATTTAAAAACTCTGAATGAAGGGCAAGAAAGGAAGAATCAGGATGCCCTGTGATCCTCTCTGTGTGTCTAATGTCTGTCTTCTTCATGTCTGCCAACACCCAAAGCCCTGTACAAAGACTCCACATTCACCTTCCTGTCGCCCACAAGGAGTCTCCCTGGCTCTTCACCCTCTTGCTTTTACAGGTTGACTTCCCCTTGTCATTGTGTGCATCAGGGTCTGACTCCCTTAGTGCTGTCTGGAAACCCTATATGGCCTGACCTCTTATCTCTGGCACTTGCACTGGCTCAGCTCTCTCTTGGTAACTGTGGACACGAGTGCCCTGCCCCCTTGCCCAACTCCTTAATGACATAAACTGGAAACCAATGTATGTGCTATCGCTAAAATCAATCAAAGCATAGTGACCTAACAGAAAGAACATGGTCACCCCAAAGGGAGTGGCCACAGGGCAGGAGGCCTTGGATATAGAGAAGAAACTCACTTTGGGATACTGGAAGCTTTCTGTGAATGGATACAACTTGTGTCCAGGGGGCCTTGGGTGAAGGCTGGTGAATAACGTGAAATTATAGGAGTTGTATGACCTTAATAAGTAATACTATTTAACCTGAGTTTTTTATACAGATTCCAGTTGCACAGTGTCCTAAGGCTGTCTAAGTTTAGCAGAATGATTTCTCCTAAGTAAATCGCCTTACTCTTCTGAGCAGAGCCCGGGTAGCCTGGTTATCTTAACTGAAAAACTGAGAGTTCTCTTGTCTCCTTGGGGGATATTTGAAAATACATAAGGCAAAATTATATCATCTTAACTACACTATGAGTTCAAAAGCATTCAGTCAGCCCCAACAGATTTTCCTTTGCCTTGGAGAACTGGAATAATCATAAGTGTAGACAAAATGAGGTTTCTCTCACAGGCAGTCTTGTGAGTCCATCCTGGATCTTTGGGAGTTCTTTTCAGTTTCTCTGGGGAGCTAAATTAAATTTCTGCAGTGAGGCCAGTGGGGGGCACCAAATAATCATGATCGATAGAGTGGTTAGGCTGAGCGGTTGTGGGAGGTTCAAGCATCAGGCCTGTGAAGCCTCTGTGTCTGTTGTGAACATTTTGGGCAGAAAGTGTATTGAAGTCTCTGTGTTACTGAATCATCGTCGAAGCAGGAGCTGACACCCCAGCTTAAGTGGCCCAAACTGTGCTCAGCTAACGAGGAAGCAGAAGTTGGCAGGATCTGTGGTAGCAAACATTCTTAGAAAGCCTCTGTACTCCTTACACCCTTTTCTTCTTTCACTAATCAGAGTTAAACTGTAGGAAGAATTGAGAAGCAAAGTTTGCCATGTCCTTAAAAAGGACTGGGATGGGTCTTTCTTGATCTTTCTCTCTGAGGCAGAGAAATCACTGGCAGGTTTCCAGCTTTAATACTTCTGGATACGTTGCCAAAACGTCACTTTGGTCTTCAGGAAAGGGGGATACATTATCACATTTTAAAATTCATCTTTACCTTTGGCTATTTGAGAAAAGTCTGCTTCCTTCCCTTCGGCAGGATTTCTAAGTTGAAGACAACTTTCAGAAGTATTCCACCATAATTTTGTAATTTATCTCATATGGAAAAGTCATGCTTCCTGTTATTGGTACTTGTTACCCTTTGTGATCTGTAGTTTCCTTACATTTCCTTATTTGTAGTGGATTAATTGAGGGCAAGGGGCTAGGATGAGGGCAGAGAAGTTGGAATTTCCTCTGTTCAATTGAGGAGGATACAGGTATGCCTACTCTGTTCTTTGCCAATACTTGATAGGTTCCAGCTCTTGCAAAATACGTTTGAATGCCAAAAGTTGTTAGTTATGATCATGCGAAGTTTAACACACACTTAAGCCCTGGGCTCTCATTTGTCACCTCAGTTCTCCTTTTTCACTTTCTGTATGGTTTAGGGGTATATATTTCAAAGTGGCCCTTTACTGTCTCTTTTTGTAAGGTAAAATCTGTGCTTATTTTCTTTCCCAGTATGGGGTACATGACAAGTAAACCGATGTGTGCAGAACAATTCTGACTTGGGGAGACAGACACTGTGAGGATCCTTATAGCTACAGGCCCCTTTATATGTCCACATTTTAACTTAGTGTTTAGGAACTTGGACTCTGGAGCCAGACTGCATTTAGGCTCTGCCTGTTACTACCTGTGTGACCTTGGCAAGGTGCTCAGCCTCTCTGTGCTTCAGTTTCCACATTTGTAAAGTGGGGTAATGACAGTATCATAGGGTTATTACAAAAATTAAATGAGAATTAAATTACATATAAAGCAGTTAGAATAGAGCCCCTTATATAGTGTTTCATAAATACATGCTAAATAAATGTTAAAAGGCAATGTAAAACCTGTTACTCTAGTCCTATAGACTTTTTATTTCTCCAGAGAAATTCCCCATCAGGTGATTTTTATATGGGCAGATATTGACTTGGGTGTTTCATGTACATGTACCTGGTACTCCCTGGCTGGAGGTTTAGGACTCTCCCGCTATCTCTTATGCACATAGAAACCTTTGAGAGAGAAGAAATGGAACAGCCAAAATCTTGTACAAAGATCCTGTTACAACTGACTCTTCAACATAATTTATTTAACAAACATTTATATAGCACTTACTATGTGCCACACAGTGTTTTAAACCCTGTCCAAATATTAACTTATTTAATCTTCATTATAACACAAGAATACTTGTTGAATTTCAATTAAGTGACGTGGGAAAATCCTGTATCCCAGTGTCCAACATGATAATCCTTCAGCAAATGTTTGTTGAGCGAATGAATACCTGAGAGTGACTCGATCAATCAGTCTATCTTGTTTGCTATCAAAAAGCAAACAATACACCAGGATGTTATATTAAGTGGCCTAACGTGTTCTCAGAGACTGGAAACAGTTGAGACTCTTCTTCCACAGATAAATTCAATTTGTACTGAAGGGACTAAAGTAGTCTAAATGTTCCTGTTGCTTTCTCAGTATTCACTCACTTATTATTTTAATGTTAAGTTTAGCTGTTTAAATGTCATAGAATAGATAAAGTCTTTGGTGACTTGTAGACTATTACACTCAACTATATTGACAGTTGAACGTACCATTCTAAATTTTCATTTTTTAATCGTTATTTTGGATTTTGAGCAGAAAGTATTATGGTTCTGTTTGAAACACTAAGATTTGCCAATTTTTCTGCACTCTAAATTGCATCCTTTATTTTTATTCTAATCTAGGAAAACATATTTACATCATACTTCTTAATTTGTCACTATTCTGAGAAGATAAGCAAATAAGTACTTAATATTTTATAATGCTTTATCATAGTTGAATATATCCACAAATTAAGCCTGAGGAATAAATTACCTTAAAAATAAATATGTCAGATCTATTCAAACACCCATTTGGGAACACTTGAGAGGTAAATGACAGTTTTTTATGAGGTACAGTACATATTTTTATTCAGCATGTTATTGCTCCAATCAATTGTAGACTCTTTTTATAGTCACCAAATTTGTTGCATTTAGTCTTAAATTGTACTTGTTGAAGCATGGTTAACAGGACAGAAAAGAATCAATGTAATAACAACCTAAGACTTCAATAGTGTCTTGTCCGTCTCTCTTTTCTCTTGCTCTCTCTCTTGCTCCCTTCGTCTGTAGCTACTAATTGAAACATTTATCTCTTCCTAACTATGACAAGAATCTGGTGAAATGGGATTTAAAATTTTTTATGGAGCTATTGAGATGTGGCAACTGAAGGGCATTTGGAAAAGTGGGTAAATTTGCATGAGGACCTTGGTGGTTATGAAGTGGAGAGGAAAGATCAAATCTGCAGCCTTTTATCTCTGAGATTAAATGTTATTGATACTGCTGGGGTAGACACGGGTGATTGTGGGCAAGTCCTGGATTAGGGGAAGTCAACAAGTCTAAAATCACAATGTTGGCGAAAATTACAGTTGGGGAGTGTATTGCTCTTGTACCTCCATCCATTGGTCAGAGGTAGAAGGTGGGTTGCAGTTGAAGAATTGTCAGTTGGTAAAAACTGTCCCAATCCAGCCAAGTGACGGTCAGGCTTGAAGCCAGGTGGCTGTTCAAATTACTCTAAGAATTCCAGTCCAATTTGGACACCTTTGTTTGCGTGTAGTTCTAAGATGGGGGAAGGGGGCGGTCTCCTCACTGCATGTTGAAGGTTTATTGAGGTGAGGGCACAGTGAGGAAAAGAGGATATCATTGGAAAGTCTAGATTTCAGCTGTGAACTGAAGCCTCACATTTGGCAGTAGGGACTTTGGTATTATTCAAAGAATATATAATTTAAATTCCAACAAGCTTTTAACACATTTTCTTCAAAGTAATGCCTACAGATTAGTCCTTTACTTCCCCTTCTTAGACCGGGGCTGTGACTGAAATATCAGATGGGAAGAGGATCATAAATTTCTGTTACAGTTGGACCTAGATCAACAGGAGGACCTATGGGTAAGTAGAAGCAGAGTTACGGATGGATTCTGGAGCCTGCTTGCTGACATACGCTTGTGGCTGTGACTTCGTAAGTTTAGTTTTTAATCTGCTGTCAACTAGCACAATATCATAAATAGCGTAAGGGAATAAACATTTAATCTTATGAGGAAGGCTCCATTGACCTGAACCTTTCTCTGAATAACGTGACAAAATATCTCATTCTCCATGATGTGAGAGAAGTCTACCAGTTGCACTGTTTTGCTGCATAAAGTATATTCGAGTTTAAATTAGTGGCGTATAAAGTTATCATCTTGCTTGAACAAAAGTCATATTAAATTGAGCATGTTTTTATTCCCCCCCAAAATTAAATTTTTAGACAATTATTTTTTCAGTTGGAATTTTATTGAGTTAATAGAAAATAAGTTACACAGCCTTCCAAGGAATATATTACACGGTTTTGCATTTTGGTTTTCTTTGGCATTGTGTGGTTTTTAGAAAATCTTGCAAGTTAAATATATTAGGGTAGAAATTGAAAGAAAATAACCAGAGATATAACAGTAAGTTTGCAGATAAAGATTTCTGTAAATAAATGTTCACCACAATATTATTTATATATATAGTCTGGAACTACCAAAGTCTCTAACAATAAATATATTGTTACAAAAACTGTGACCTTTCCATTAATGGACTATTAGATAGACATTAAAAATATTTTTGAAGAAGTTTTAAAAGCACATTTTTTTTTTAATGTAAGAAAAAATACAACAACAACAAACCCAGAAAACCAACTTTATATACAAGAGAATTTTGGTTTGTAAAGACAAACTCATGAATGGGCATAAGGCAAAGTATCATATTTAAGCCTCTTAGGAGCACAATGAGATTGTTATGGGCAGCTCAGAAAATGCCACTGTCAAGGACTGATTCCCTGGATGAATAGTTTTTGGAGATCATTTTGAAGTTGAAAATCATAGGTCAACAGTTTGAAATTTTGTACTGGGAAGAAATTAAATATGCAAATATAGTGGATGTAATTGATTTTAAGAGTATGTTTCTTTGGAAGAGGTGCATTAACTGCTGTTGTTCAGACTGGTTCGTAAAGTATAAACTGGCCAAGTGGGTTTAGGCATTAAAATACCCAACAATGACTGGTTCCCTCTGTAGCCTTGGCTAGAACTTTAACACCTTAAGGCTCCCCTGAAATGAACTGCTTTACCGCGATGAAATAGAACAGTCTCTTTGATAGAACTTACATTCCAGTCATGGTGGTTTTCCCATGAGGACTCCAAAGAGGAGGTGATCTTCTCCCAAAGCAGAACGAAGAGTCCCAACATGCTTGGAGTCCAAGGTTTCTAGGACCTGCCTTTGCCATTTTTCTTCACTTATTGCCACCCTCCCATCATCTACACTGACATCTAAAGGGTTAAAGAATGGCGTTGCTTGTTGCGCTAACAGTCTTCACTTATGATTTTAGGGACTGAGGTAAGCACCAGCAGTAAAGTGTTTGTGCTTAGATGCCAATTTTCTCCTAAGAATCATTATTATGTTATGTTGCCAATGCATGCAAATGTTTTTTAATACAGAGGAGAATTGGGCTTTGGTTCTTTACTTGAGAATGATACCGAAACATTGGTTGGTAACTTCATTTAGCGTATGAGTAAAATTAAAACATAGAGAAGACCGTAATTTGTCTAAAATCCTGTCTACTTGTGACAGACAGAGTCAGGATTTCACCCAGCTCTGTCTAGCCTTTGGTTATTTCAGTAATGGGATCACAGATAGTTTTTCTGCTTTTTTTAAAAAAATTTTTTTCCTCTGTATTTTCTAAACCTTAGATGGTGGTATTGCTTTTATAATTAAGTGATAAATATTACGAAAGCAGAGATAAAACATTTTAACATAACCTGAAGAAGTGGGAAAGAAGAGATTTTTCCTATTAATTAGAAACATGTTCCTGTTTCTCTTTTCCATCCTGGACTATTTGCTGTGATTGCACCTGACATAGTCTGAAATGACCTGAAGACAGATAGAAACAATGTGTGCTCTACAAGCCTGGAAATATATACCTCAACCTAGTTTTATTAATGCCTGTGTGATCAAATTGTGCAAAAATTAGTGTATATTATTAGGTAAAGTTATTCAAGTGCTATTTCTTAATAAAAATACAGAACAATAAAAACAGTTCATAAGATATTCTTTATTAGTTACCACTTGATTTCTTTCAGTTCCACCAGCATTCTGTTTAACTGTAGAAACTTGAATATATACAAATCTGCATGGATATAGTTCTTAGTCCTTTTTGGGCTAGGTGTGCTTGCCCCCAGGAAAGAAACAGAATTTTTGGAATTCATTTTTATTCATGGAGGTGCTCTCTTTAGACTTCTGAGAGAAGAGCTGCTGGGCAGATGAGTTAAATGTTACTCCTGTCTGGCATGTCTGCCCATCAAGACTAGCTGATACAGTGTACTATAATGACCCTTCTATAGTCAGAACTGACACTGGCACTAACAAAAAGGATTTGGGACAAAGAACTGTGTTCACCTGCAAATCAGCTTCAAGTTTCACCACAAGCTTTGCTTTTTGTGTTACCTATTCTGCTTAAGCACTTATTTGTATCTCTATAAATTAAATGCTACTTTAATACTTAAGGACTTTATCCTAGGTCGGGGAGGGGACAGTTTGGATCATACTGTTTTGGCAGGTAAGCTCTTTGATAGGGAAAACTATGTGGCTCGATCATTTAAGAGCTAAAAGTCACTAAATCTGGAACTACTGAAATTTTAAAATATCTGTTGGAATGTCTCCTATTTGAGCCATGTTTGTAAATGAACTTATTCAAAGGCATTTCAAAAGCAAGTACGTTAAAAAATTCATTTGATTCTGAGAGTTATATAAAACTTCAAGTACTTTATTAAAAACCCTAAAAATTGAATGATTGAAGATTGTTAACAGAAGACTGGGCAGTGAAAACAAATTGGGAGTTGGAGAAATGGAGTGGTATTCAGATACACAGCTAATTTAGACTATCTCCAGGGCAGGGCTTAAATAACTGAAAATTCGAATGGACTTCTGAAGGATAGCCTGTTTGTGTTTGAGTCTTACATTACAGGATGTTCAGCTTTAAAGAGTGTTTAAGAGTATGGTTCCAAGGAGCTTGAGGGCCCACAGCTGCAGTGAATCCTGGCATAAGCCAATAACAAACTTTCAGAATGACAAGAATTCTTCTGAAACTGTTAGTTCTTCTCAAGGAATAGCAAAACACTCAGCTTTGAGACTCTCTTACCAATGCCCATTAGGTTTAGAGCAATAGCTAGATGATAATTAACCTAGTAGCTCTCTCAGTAATTTTATATTTAGGTGATCAATGTCAATATATATCTGCATGGTTTCAGTTCTTTTGTGTGTACCTGCTTTGTACCAAATTGAGGCAGCCCTGGCGCTTTGGGATGATTGAATTGGACTGCTAGGGGGAGGCTCCCTTCTGACTCACCCCAAGAATACTGGTGACTCCCATGGCCTCAGTATCCCAGGAAGAAGTGAATGAAACAGCTAAACAGAAAATCCGTGGTGATTACATCTAGGGATTATTTAATGCTGGTAAATAGAATATTTCATAGAGATTGTAACTGATCAAGGAGGGTAACTTTTTCCTCTGTGAATGCAACCTGAAAATTCTATCAAAGCAAGAGTGAGATAAAAATCCTCCTACTGACAGGACTTATGGTAGATAAGGAATGTAATACAGCAGAAAAGAAAAACAGGCTCACAGTGGATATTAGGCAGAGCTGAGAGAAATTTTCTCAGATAATAAACACTTGCAGTCAGGATTTTGCAGGGTGTTTGGGAAGAAAACAATGCCACAGAAATGCATTTGAGGGAGACCATGTTGAAATGTTGAATTTTGCCATTTGTAATAAAGAGAACAAAAGTTACTTTTGAATTGTATTGAAAACATTGATATTAAAAAGTGACCACTCCAATAGATATTTGTGGAAGGTATAATCAGTGTCAAATGCAGATATGGTCTACAGGTGAAAAGAATTAGATGACTAACAGGGACCAGAAGCCAAACCAGAATAGTGCTGAGTCACTTCCTCTGGCTTCGGGAGGGAAGAGCTGGATGCTTAGCGCAGGAAAAGGCTGCAGGTAAGTGAGCATAGGGTGCCTGTGTGTTTGAGGATGAGTGAAGCCTAGTTTTAGTATCAGTAATGAAGCATTTGTTATTAAAACAAAACAAAACAAAACAAAACTCCTGTTAAATTAATTAAGCAAAGAGGCTGTTAGACTGAGGTGTCTCCACTGCCGGGACCCATGTGATCAAACCAGAATCTAAGCCTGTAAATGCCCTGAGGTTACCAAATCAAAACATGCCTTTCCCCTGGCTCCTGTTGGTGGAGCACCCCGAACCACTTTTGTTTGGCGTTGCCCGATTCCAGTTGTGTTTCTGTATGTTGAGATAGGACATATCAAGCCTGACTTTAGGGGAGGAAGAGGGGAAGCCCAGTGAGGTCTAGTTTATTCATTCAGTGAATGAACTGAATTTTAAATGTATACATTTTTTCTTCTCTAATCTATAGGGTGCGTTTTATCATTCTCCATTTTTGTTTATCTTTATAAAATATTTGTTTAATCTCCCCCAGATGTTATTACACATAAGTAACTGAATTAGTGAAACTTCTGCTGACAGTTGCAGTCAGGATTCTCTGCCTAGAGGGTAGAGTGGATGAATAAACATTTTTATAGAATGATTCCAGAAAAACTTTCATTTCTATTGACGTGAGTTTGACATAATATGCCTACAAGTTATCATTATTTGCAGATTAATAAGACAGTTTAGAAGCTTCTTATCAATTTTGTCAAGATGTAATTCTTTATCCAACTAAGGAGGGATTGTTAGCACATAAGTAACATTCCAAGAGTGTGTCTTGCCCATTATAGTAAGTCAAATACGTATTCAGTTGGTGTTACAAACAAGATCTAAATTCAAGAGGATTTTATGTCCTTCCTCAGTTGAAGGTATAACGCAAAGTAAATTAAGGTTCTGTATAATTTATTGGATTTTTAAAAGCTTTGTGCACTTTTCCTAACAATGCCTTGAGGCATTAACAATAAAATTAAGCATCTGCATCTCCTTACTACAATAATGATATATTCAAAAGGAAATTAGGAACATGCAAATGAAGCAAGATGCCTAGTTACCCTTGGAATACTGAAGGGTGCATTAAAGATATATACTTATTTTCATGCGGAAGGGTGAAAATCTTTCTTGTGTTCTCTTTTTATATTCTCTTCACTTCTCTTGATAAAGCAGCCTCTTTTTGATAAATATTCCACCTGTTCAAAGTTAAAACTCACTATCAGGGCTGCTTCTTTTCTTTCAGGTGGTACCACCTCCTTCTCTTCCTTCCCAGGAAGGCAGGTTGGTGCAGGAGGACGCTGTGTTCTCACAGTGGGGGTGGGAATTAGTGGATTGAGGATGGGAGGAGGGTCTGTTCCAGCCAGTCCTCTGGGTCAAGGTGTCTTGTCCTGCTTGTTCATGGGCCTCTGTCACTGACACGTCTGGTACTGTTCTCTCAACACCAGTAGTGCCGTGGGCTCTAAACTATCGGGCTGCTCCCGATCATTGCTTTCTTCCCCACATCTGCTTTTCTGAGCCCTAGATCCCTGAGGTTTGGCAGTGAGTCCCATTTAACCTCAGCTGGACAGCTGGCCCCTCTGCTCCCTTCCTCAGGGTTACTCCCTTTCACTGTGCTGCTCCACCAGGTCAACCCACCAGCCAGTGACACCAGCTGTTCCCTCTGGGACAGAGGGGGCTTCTGGATCACTTACATGTCACACCTAGGCCCTGGAGAATGTGGGGTACTGTCTCAGGTTCTCTCTCTATCTAAGCATGCCATCAGCCATTTTATTCCACTGTAGTCACCCCAGATTGGCATGGCTGATTTTGAGGGATTGATTGCCTCCCAGAGTTCCAGATAGCACTTGGCTTCCCCTTTAATTAATCTGGGGTAACCAATCTGTCCCTCTTGACCTGAGGCCTGATTCAGATCTGTAGGTTTCTGTAACCTCTCCTTCCCACTGCTCTTTCCCCCTTATTTTCCCCTGTGAAGAAGGAGCCATTCTTATGTGGGAAATATAAGGAGGAAAAAAATAGGTGATCAATTGCCTGTAATCTTGAGTCAAATGCATGTCTCACTCCTAGCTCTTCAGTGCTTGGTGTGTGCTGGGGAATCAAATCCCTTGACTCCTGTGAGTGCAGATGTACAGCCAGGGGCTGTGTTAGCCGGTACTTGGTAGGGAGAGGAGAAGGAACACAAGGCACGGGAGGAGGACGTGTTGCAGAAATCTCTGTTAATAACTTAGTAGTGTCAGCAATGATCCGGGATGCAGCATGGTTGCCATCTAGGAGTATGGATTTGCTCTCACTCACTGTGTTCATCTCCTCAGCTGAAAAATGAAACTAGCTTAATAATTTTTGTTTGCTTTTTGCCTTTAACCCCTTTTAGTGAGAATAAAATAGGAACCAATAGATAAATTTCATTTTTACAGTATTCTTATACAGCAACGATATTAGTTTGCTAGGACTGCCATAACAAAATTACCACAGACTGTATGGCTTAAACAACAGAATATGTTTTCCCATAGTTCTGGAGGCTGGAAGTTCAAGATAAAGGTGTCCGTTACTTTGGTACCTTCTGAGTCCACTCTCCTTGGCTTGCAGATGGCTACCTTCTCCCTTGTGTCTTCACTGGTCTTTCCTCTGTGTACAGCATCCCCAGTGTTTCTTCATCTTCTTATAAGGACACTAGTCATATAGGATTAGGGCCCTGCTTAATGGCCTCATTTTATTTTATTTTTAAAATTTGTTTATTTTTGAAATTTATTTTATTTATTTTTTATACAGCAGGTCCTTATTAGTCATCCATTTTATACACATCAGTGTATACATGTGAATCCCAATCGCCCAATACACCACACCACAACCCCCACCTCTCGCTGCTTTCCCACTTTGGTGTCCATATGTTTTTTCTCTACTTCTGTGTCTCAATTTCTGCCCTGCAAACCAGTTCATCTGTACCATTTTTCTAGGTTCCACATACATGCGTTAATATACGATATTTGTTTTTCTCTTTCTGACTTTACTTCACTCCATATGACAGTCTCTAGATGCATCCACGTCTCAACAAATGACCCAATTTCGTTCCTTTTTATGGCCGAGTAATATTCCATTGTATATCTGTGCCACATCTTCTTTATCCATTCGTCTGTCGATGGGCATTTAGGTTGCTTCCATGACCTGGCTATTGTAAATAGTGCTGCAGTGAACATTGGGGTGCATGTGTCTTTTTGAATTATGGATTTCTCTGGGTATATGCCCAGTAGTGGGATTGCTGGGTCATATGGTAATTCTAGTTTTAGTTTTTTAAGGAACCTCCATACTGTTCTGCATAGTGGCTGTATCAATTTACATTCCCACCAGCAGTACAAGAGGGTTCCTTTTTCTCCACACCCTCTCCAGCATTTGTTGTTTGTAGATTTTCTGATGATGCCCATTCTAACCGGTGTGAGGTCATACCTCATTGTAGTTTTGATTTGCATTTCTCTAATAATTAGGGATGTTGAGCAGCTTTTCATGTGCTTCTTGGCCATCTGTATGTCTTCTTTGGAGAAATGTCTATTTAGGTCTTCTGCCCATCTTTTGATTGGGTTTTTTTTTTTTAATATTGAGCTGTATGAGCTGTTTGTGTATTTTGGAGATTACTCCTTTGTCCATTGATTCGTTTGCAAATATTTTCTCCAATTCTGAGGGTTGTCCTTTTGTCTTGTTTGTAGTTTGCTTTGCAAAAGCTTTGAAGTTTCATTAGGTCCCATTTGCTTATTTTTGTTTTTATTTCCATTGCTCAAGGAGGTGGATCAAAAAAGATCTTGCTGTGATTTATGTCAAAGAGTGTTCTTCCTATGTTTTACTCTAAGAGTTTTATAGTGTCGGGCCTTACATTTAGGTCTCTAATCCATTTTGAGTTTATTTTTGTGTATAGTGTTAGGGAGTGTTCTAATTTCATTCTTTTACATGTAGCTGTCCAGTTTTCCCAGCACCACTTATTGAAGAGGCTGTCTTTTCTCCATTGTATATCCTTGCCTCCTTTGTCATGCATTAGTAGACCATAGGTGCGTTGGTTTATCTCTGGGCTTTCTATCCTGTTGCATCAATCTATGTTTTTCTTTTTGTGCCAGTACCATTTTGTCTTGATTAATGTAACTTTGTAGTATAGTCTGAAGTCAGGGAGTCTGATTCCTCCAGCTCTGTTTTTTTCCCTCAAGACTGCTTTGGCTATCTGGGGTCTTTTGTGTCTCCATACAAATTTTAAGATTTTTTGTTCTAGTTCTGTAAAAAATGCCACTGGTAATTTGATAGGGATTACGTTGAATCTGTAGATGGCTTTGGATAGTATAGTCATTTTCGCAATACTGATTCTTCCAATCCAAGAACATGGTATATCTCTCCATCTGTTTGTGTCATCTTTGATTTCTTTCATCAGTGTCTTATAGTTTTCTGAGAACAGGTTTTTACCTCCTTAGGTAGGTTTATTCCTAGGTATTTTATTGTTTTTTTTTTTGCAATGATGAATGGGATTGTTTCCTTAATTTCTCTTTCTGATCTTTTGTTCTTAGTGTATAGGAATGCAAGAGATTTCTGTGCATTAATTTTGTATCCTGCAACTTTACCAAATTCATTGATTAGCTCTAGTAGTTTTCTGGTGGCATCTTTAGGATTCTCTATGTATAGTATCATGTCATGTGCAGACAGTGACAGTTTTACTTCTTCTTTTCCAATTTATATTCCTTTTTCTTCTCTGATTGTCGTGGCTAGGAATTCCAAAACTATGTTGAGTAATAGTGGTGAGACATCCTTGTCTTGTTTCTGATCTTAGAGGAAATGCTTTCAGTTTTTCACCATTGAGAATGATGTTTGCTGTGGGTTTGTCATATATGGCCTTTATTATGTTGAGGTAGGTTCCCTCTGTGCCCACTTTCTGGAGAGTTTTTTTCATAAATGGGTGTTGAATTTTGTCAGAAGCTTTTTCTGCATCTATTGAGATGATCATATGGTTTTTATTCTTCAGTTTGTTACTGTGGTGTATCACATTGATTGATTTGCGTATATTGAAGAATCCTTGTATCCCTGGGATAAATCCCACTTGATCGTGGTGTATGATCCTTTTAATGTGTTGTTGGATTCTGTTTGCTAGTATTTTGTTGAGGATTTTTGCATCTTTATTTATCAGTGACATTGGTGTGTAATTTTCTTTTTTTGTAGTATCTTTGTCTGGTTTTGGTATCAGGGTGATGGTGGCCTCATAGAATGAGTTTGGGAGTGTTCCGTGTTCCTTCCTCTGCAATTTTTTGGAAGAGTTTGAGAAGGATGGCTGTTAACTCTTCTCTAAATGTTTGATAGAATTCACCTGTGAAGCCATCTGGTTCTGGACTTTTGTTTGTTGGAAGATTTTAAATCACATTTTCAATTTCATTACTTGTGATTGGTTTGTTCATATTTTCTATTTCTTCCTGGTTCAGTCTTGGAAAGTTATACCTTTCTAAGAAATTGCCCATTTCTTCCAGGTTGTCCATTTAATTGGCATAGAGTTGCTTGTAGTAGTCTCTTATGATGCTTTGTATTTCTGCGGTGTCCAATGTAAGTTCTTGTTTTTCATTTCTAATTTTATTGATTTCAGTCTTCTCCCTCTTTTTCTTGATGAGTCTGGCTAAAGGTTTATCAATTTTATTTATCTTCTGAAAGAACCAGCTTTTAGTTTTATTGATCTTTGCTATTGTTTTCATTGTTTCTATTTCATTTATTTCTGCTCTGATCTTTATGATTTCTTTCCTTCTGCTAACTTTGGGGTTTGTTTGTTCTTCTCTCTCTAGTTCCTTTAGGCGTAACGTTAGATGGTTTATATGAGATTTTTCTTGTTTCCTGAGGTAGGCTTGTATTGCTGTAAACTTCCCTCTTAGAACTGCTTTTGCTGCATCCCATAGGCTTTGGGTCGTCGTGTTTTCGTAGTTATTTGTCTCTAGTTATTTTTTGATTTCCTTTTTGATTTCTTCAGTGATCTCTTGGTTATTTAGTACTGTATTGTTTATCCTCCATGTGTTTGTGATTTTTTTCCCTGTAATTGATTTCTAATCTCATAGCATTGTGGTCGGAAAAGATGCTTGATATGATTTCAGTTTTCTTAAATTTACCGAGGGTTGATTTGTGACCCAAGGTGTGATCTATCACGGAATTTTCTGTGTGCATTTGAAAAGAAGGTGTAATCTACTGTTTTTGGATGGAATGTCCTATAAATATCAATGAAATCTATCTGATCTGTTGTGTCATTTAAAGCTTGTGTTTCCTTATTAATTTTCTGTCTGGATGATCTGTCCATTGATGTAAGTGAGGTGTTAAAGTTCCCCACTATTATTGTGTTACTGTCGATTTCCTCTTTTATAGCTGTTAGCAGTTCCCTTATGTATTAAAGTGCTCCTATGTTGGGTGCATATATATTTATAATTGTTATATCTTCTTCTTGGGTTGATCCCTTGGTCATTGTGTAGTGTCCTTCTTTGTCTCTTGTAACATCTTTATTTTAAAGTCTATTTTATTTGATATGAGTATTGCTACTCCAGCTTTCTTTTGATTTCCATTTGCATGGAATATCTTTTTCCATCCCGTCACTTTCAGTCTGTATGTGTCCCTAGGTCTGAAGTGGGTCTCTTGTAGACAGCATATATATGGGTCTTGTGTTTGTATCCATTCAGTGAGCCTGTGTCTTTTGGTTGGAGCATTTAATCCATTCACGTTTAAGGTAATTATCGATATGTATGTTCCTGTTACCATTTTCTTAATTGTTTCAGGTTTGATTTTGTAGGTCCTTTTCTTCTCTTGTGTTTCCCACTTAGAGAAGTTCCTTTAGCATTTGTTGTAGAGCTGGTTTTGTGGTGCTGAATTCTCTTAGCTTTTGCTTGTCTGTAAAGCTTTTGATTTCTCCATCAAATCTGAATGAAATCCTTGCCAGGTAGAGTAATCTTGGTTGTAGCTTCTTGCCTTTCATCACTTTTCATCACTAACTATAACATGCCACTCTCTTCTGGCTTGTAGAGTTTCTACTGAGAAATCAGCTGTTAACCTTATGGGAGTTCCCTTGTATGTTATTTGTCGATTTTCCCTTGTTGTTTTCCATAATTCTTCTTTCTCTTTAATTTTTGTCAGTTTGGTTACTGTGTGTCTTGTCATGTTTTTCCCAGGGTTTATCTGCCTGGGACTCTCTGTGCTTCCTGGATTTGGGTGGCTGTTTCCTTTCCCATGTTAGGGACGTTTTTGAGTGTAATCTCTTCAAATATTTTCTCTGGTCCTTTCTCTCTCTCTTTTCCTTCTGGGACCCCTATAATGCAAATGTTGTGTTTAATGTTGTCCCAGAGGTCTCTTAGGCTGTCTTCATTTCTTTTCATTCTTTTTTCTTCTGTTCTGTGGCAGTGAATTCCACCATTCTGTCTTCCAGGTCACTTATCTGTTCTTCTGCCTCAGTTATTCTGGTACTGGTTACTTCTAGTGTATTTTCCATTTCAGTTATTGTATTGTTCATCTCTCTTTGATTGTTCTTTAATTCTTCTAGGTGTTTGTGTTTAATTCTTCTAGGTCTTTGTTAAACATTTCTTGTATCTTCTTGATCTTTGCCTCCATTCTTTTTCCAAGGTCCTGGATCATCTTCACTATCATTATTCTGAATTCTTTTTCTGGAAGGTTGCCTATCTCCCCTTCATTAAGTTGTTTCTCTGGGGTTTTGTCTTGTTCCTTCATCTGATACATAGTCTCTGCTTTTTCATTTTGTCTATCTTTCTGTGAATGTGGTTTTCCTTCCACAGGCAGCAGAATTGTAGTTCTTCTTGCTTCTGCTGTCTGCATTCTGGTGGATGAGGCTATCTAAGAGGTTTGTGCAAGCCTCCTGATGGGAGGGACTGGTGGTGGGTAGAGCTGGGTGTTGCTCTGGTGGGCAGAGCTCAGTAAAACTTTAATCCACTTCTCTGCTGATGGGTGGGGCTGGGTTCCCTCCCTGTTGTTTGTTTGGCCTGAGGCGACCCAGTACTGGAGCCTACCCGGCTCTTTGGTGGGGCTAATGGCAGACTCTGGGAGTGCTCACACAAAGGAATACTTCCCAGGACTTCTGCTGCCAGTGTCCTTGTCCCCACGGTGAGCCACAGCCACCCCCCGCCTCTGCAGGAGACCCTCCAACACTTGTAGGTAGGTCTGGTTCAGTCTCCACTGGGGTCACTGCTCCTTCCCCTGAGGCCTGATATGCACACTGCTTTGTGTGTGCCCTGAAAGAGTGGAGTCTCTGTTTCCCCCAGTCCTGTCGAAGTCCTGCAATCAAATCCCATTAGCCTTCAAAGTTGACTCTCCAGGAATTCCTCCTCCCGTTGCTGGACCTCCAGACTGGGAAGCCTGACACGGGGCTCAGAACCTTCACTCCAGTGGGGGGACTTCTGTGGTATAAGTGTTCTCCTGTTTGTGAGTCACCCATCAAGTGGTTATGGGATTTGATTTTATTGTGATTGCGCCCCTCCTGCCATCTTGTTGCAGCTTCTCCTTTGTCTTTGGATGTGGGGTATCTTTTTTGGTGAGTTCCAGTGTGTTCCTGTCGATGATTGTTCAGCAGTTAGTTGTGATTCTGGTGTCGCAAGAGAGAGTGAGCATGTGTCCTTCTACTCCGCCATCTTTTTTTTTTTCTATTTTTCTTTGCGGTACACGGGCCTTCCACTGCTGTGGCCTCTCCCGTTGCGGAACACAGGCTCCGGACGCGCAGGCTCAGCGGCCATGGCTCACGGGCCCAGCTGCTCCGCGGCATGTGGGATCTTCCTGTACCGGGGCATGAACCCGTGTCCCCTGCATGGGCAGGCAGCACTCTGCCATCTTGAACCAATCTCCAGTGGCCTCATTTTACATTAATCACTTCTGTAAAGAGCTTGTCTCTATATACAGTTACATTCTGAAGTAATGGGAGTTGGGACTTCAGCATTTGAATTTTAGGCTGGAAACAGCTCAGCGCATAAGAGCAACTGTATTCTAGGGAATTCAAAGTACTTTTAAATCAAAATCATTACTGAAACAAATGTTTGTATTATCACTGCTTTTCAGACAATAATATGCAAGAGTCAGGGGTGGTTTATCAGAGGTTCCAAAGCTCAGGAGAGAAAGTGAGAACTTCATTTAATCCACTTAGAATGAATGGAATATATGCTTTTGCAATTTTATTTTGTTCTTTTAATTATGTAAATAATACCTTAAAATGTGCTAGGTGGGGAAATTTCAAACTGTACAGAAAAATGTAGAGTTGCTATCTACTTTATATTGTCTCCCTTTCCCCCAGAAGTTAAATACTGTTAATATTTTAATATCTATTCATCCAGAAAAATGATATTTATACGCAAACACATTGTGAAGATGTTTAAATTTTGATTTTGATTTTACGAAGTGTGATAATACCCTAAGTGTTGTTGTCTGGCTTGCTTTTGTCACTTAGCATGATGACTTGGAGTTCTTTCTATGTTAGTATAAGGCAAGGTTTCTCAACCTTGGCACTATCATTTGGGACTGGATAATTCTTTGTTTGGGGGAGGGGTGTCCTGTGCATTGTAGAATGTTTAGCAATATCCCTGACCTCTACTCATTGGATGCTAGTAGCACCCCCACCCCTTCTATTTGTATCAACCAAAAATGTCCCTCGCTGTTCATTGCCAAAACTGTTTCCAGCTTGAAAAACCACTCGTGTAGAGATTTCCGTTAATTTTAGAAACTGCTGTGCAGTATCCAGAGTATGGGTTACGCCATAGTTTATTTACCTCTCCTCCTGTTGTTGGACATTTAGAATATTTCCATTTTATTACCATTAGGAATAACACTGAACTGACCATCCTTGTGTGTGACTCTTTGTTACACGTACTAACATTACTTTAGATGAAAATACCTGGAAATTTAATTGCTGGGTCAAGGATAATGCACGTTTTATATTTTGATAGATGCTGTCAAATTATCCTTCAAAACCTTTGTTTAGTTTACATTTCCAAAAGTGAGTGTTCTTTCCTTTACCTTGCCGACACTGAATAGTATCAAACCTTTTATTTTTCGTTAGTGTAACTAAAAATTTGTATCTTGTTATATTTCCCTAATGACTAAAAGTTGAGCATCTGTGTACTTTATTTCCAATTTTGTGATCTGTTCAATTTTCTTACACTCTACCTTTTTTTTTTTTTTTTTTTTTTTTTTTGCGGTACGCGGGCCTCTCACTGTTGTGGCCTCTCCCGTTGCGGAGCACAGGCTCCAGACGTGCAGGCTCAGTGGCCATGGCTCACAGGCCCAGCCGCTCCGCAGCATGTGGGATCCTCCTGGACCAGGGCACAAACCCGTGTCCCCTGCATCAGCAGGTGGACCCTCAACCACTGCGCCAACCGGGAAGCCCTACCCTCTACCATTTTTATGGACAATTTGATATGTAGGAGTTCTTCATATGTATTCTGACTCCTAATCCTTCTACTGCTACATACATTGCAAATATTTTCTCCTAATCTGTTACCTGTTTTCTAACTTTGTTAACACAGCCTTTTATGATCATGCATTTAAATTTTTATACAGTTAAGCATTTGAATCTGATTTCAGAAAGCACTCCAAACCTCTATTGCAAAGTACTTTATATTTTTATTCTTCTTTATGTATTTTTATCTTGCTTCACATTTTACCATTTAGATCTTTAATTGTCTAATCTATTTTTTGTAAATATTTTTATATGGGGTATTTTCATTATTCTTTTTTTAAGGTATATTTTATTTATTTATAAATTTATGTATCTATTTATTTTTGGCTGCGTTGGGTCTTTGTTGCTGCCCACGGGCTTTCTCCAGTTGCGGCGAGCGGGGGCTACTCTTTGTTGCGGTGAGTGGGCTCAGTAGTTGTGACACGCGGGCTCTAGAGTGTGGGCTTCGATAGTTGTGGTGCACGGGCTTAGTTGCTCTGCGGCATGTGGGATCTTCCCGGACCAGGGCTGGAACCCGTGTCCCCTGCATTGGCAGGTGGATTCTTAACCACTGATCCACCAGGGAAATCTCTTTTCATTATTCTTGAACCAAGCATTTACATAAACAAGGTTGAAGCTGTATGATCAATTTTTATTTGGGATGTTCTGTCCAATACAAATGTGATGATAGAAAACAAATGAAATTTGCATTTCTATCCATATTAAAATTATTTACAGATCTCCTATCTCTCTTTTATGTAGAGAATTCATGGCACTTAGGGCAGGTGAATTTCTGAGTGTTGTTCCCCTTGCTCTGCTGTTCACTGTTTGGCTACAAGTGGATGGAGTAGAGCAGTCTCTGAGCGGGGAGCAGAGGAGCGGGATAGTGATGATTCATAACTAGTGGCTCCTTTCCGGAGAGCAGGATCACCATCCATGTGAGGCCTTTGAATTCCTTCTCCGTTTTGCTCTGGGCTAGCCCCCCTGTGAAATGTATGCCACGCAAGAGATGGGTCTCTTTTCATTCCCTGGGTTGGTTAATCTGGATGACTTCCAAAGGTGCAGGATCGTCACATATTGAAGAGCATGTTGTTTTTGGATTGCAAACCAAGAGGATGAGGTGAGGCCTGGGAGGGCCCTGCTAGGAGGCAGGAATTTGAAAAGGTTCTTGAAAAGAAGCAGCCCGGAGCCCGAAGTTCTAGCAGAGTCAGAAGAAGTCAGTGGTTTCTTTACATTCTCATTACCAATTCTGCCCTCACACTGGATGAGTTCAAACCCTTTCATATTCACTGCAGATTAATTAAACTTTGTACTCAGGGAGGAGAACAATGAAGGAAATAAAAAGAGTCTCAAAGAATATAGCATTAGTGAGACTGTACATGAAAAAGGACAAAATAAAAATGTAAGTGGGCAGTGACATGTTTCCTCCTCTGACCCCATGTCCTACCAACCCCACATCTTCTCATTCAGCTCCAGCTGCCAGCACCTCCTTGTTGTTCCATGAATACACCAAAGTGAGCCACTTTGGAAGGGGCACTCTGACCCCCAATATTCCGGGCCTGCTTACTCACTTTCTTCAGTCTCGGCACACAGGGAGCCTATTAGTGAGACCGCTGAGTCCTGTCTATAAAGTAACACCTCTCTGGTCACCTTATCTGGGTTTGTCTTTCTCTGCAGCATGTCATACCTTTGCTGAGCTGTATACTTAGTTACAATGTGCACATTCACTTATGCACATGCATTACTGTCTGCTTCCCCCACTGGAATGTAAGTGCCTCATCTTTAGTACCTAGAACAAGTACCTGGTGCTCAATGTATTTTTCTGCTGAAGGAATGACTAGATTGAGGTTACTCAGCTAAGATGTGGGGAAGGGAAGACATCAAGTACCATCCTCTGATTCCTAATTCCATCCTTCTTAGGAGCCCTGAGATATTGCATTTAAAATGAATATGTCATTTAGGGATGAGGTAAATGTACTTTTAGTGTATATTTTGTGTGTATCTTGTACTGTGCATCTAACTTGTGGCAGTTTAAAGGGCATGCTAAATTTGCTGAAATAAATGCTGTCGTCAGTAACTTTGGAATTTTGTGAGATCAGAAAGCAGAAACTAGGGGATGCAGTGTTACTATGATAGATTTCCCTGGTCCGTGGCTAGGCTGCACCTCTCTATGAGGCCATCCATGAAAATCTTTCTATTTCAGGCTCAGTAAGGTGCACTATTAGAGATTTATCCTTTTGTGAATAATGGAATCAATAAAAGATTAGAAGGATGTTCCTTGAAAACTAACAAATACTTTTTCTTCTGTACTACCTGTTTCCCAATAATTATGAATAGTATCTCCTCACCTTCACATATTGTTATGTGAAAAATAGAATCAACTGTACACACTGTATATCTGCAGATGGTCAAATAAAACCTCTGAATCCTGCTTTCCTGTTTTGTGTATTTTGATAGAATGTTTGAATCTTTTTACCATATAAAGGAAGAAAAATGAAGTAAATAGAGAGTATTATATTGAAATCAAATTCATTTCCAAATCCTGTCTTAAAATTGTTGTTCTCAGTGAGCTTATCCTGAGCCTGTCAACCAGTGGAGCTTTCCAACCTTGGAACAAGGAAGTACTTTGGACTTTCCTGAAAATACTTGCTGGCTTTATATTTTAATAAATTATATACATGTCCCATTTGCTCAGTGCAGTTGTGATTTTAAAATTTATAGCTGCTTGGGATAGGCCTTTTAAAAATTTAAAATAAATGTTGAAAATGTCAGTTTCATAATAAGATAAAATAGGATTTTTTTCATTTGGTTATATTTAGGGCACCATGAATGTTTATCTAGAATAAGGAATATAATTTAACATTCATCAAACTATATTACTAAATTCTGAGAAATGAGACTGCCCTTTGCCCTCAAATGATTCTGGTGAAAAAAACATTAAAATAAATATCTGGAATACATGTGAGAAATCACAAAAAGAAAAATAATGAGCAAAATGACATTCTTAATTCCCATACTTAAGCATTGTGCTTTTTCTAAGAGTTCTCACTGCAGAACTATGGCACAAAAGGAGGGCAAACATATGCAGAAAGACAAATTAATAGAAATTTTCTATTAATTTCTCTGCTCGTTCTCTCAGGCAGCAGAGAAGTGGAAATATCTCTAAAGAAACGCAATGAGAAAAGAGAATGCAATTACCAAATTTACCAAGCTGAATATTTAAGCTTTATGAAAAATCTAATGTTTCCAGCTTATATATGCACTGGAAACATGATAGCTAGAACTGTCCCATTCCATAATATCTACTCTTATTAAATGGTATAAAGAGTAAAGTAAGAATTAACTTGGATTATTTAATAAATAGTCTCATCTCTAATAGTGAGTTGTTTGCGTTTTTTCTTGAAATCTTTTGCCTATTTTTGAACAATTCATTGTTTGCTTTATTATCAGTTATGACAGGATCATCAGCTACAGGCTTCCTTCTGCAGGGATGTTACTCAGGAATAGGTTAACTGATGCTTTCTTGGAAACTTTATTCTAGGCAGGATTTATAATGCTGTGGCTCTTTGGTTCAGCCTAAATCTCATCTGTTTAATAGTTTTACTGACCAAATGAGATACTTCTAGAGATTCATTGAGAGCCTGTCAGTTCAGTGGGAATCCTTAGATATAACAGCATTGCTTACATGGCGGATCCAGAAGACACCACTCATTTGCTGATGACTGTGAAATGAAGTAGAAATGGTTTCCAGTGAATGTAAGATGAGAGCTAGGGCTAGAGATATTTGCAGAAAACAGTGCCCATAAAACTGTCAGAAAAATAAAATTTCCTTTGAAGAAAAACAAACAAAAAAAACAACTTTCTACCTAAGCCCAACTTACATGACTTATGTGGTGGTGGTCATTTTCAAGGCAGTATTCCCTCCCTCCTCCCCCATAGGTAGCAACTAGGTATTTGGATAGGCAGTAGAGCATAAGTATTTATTTCCGAAAGATATACAGGAAAGAATGACTTTGAAACTAGAATGATTTTCTCTTTCTCTTTCCTTTCTAAATATTCATACACTTGCTCTTCCCTCTGCCAGGCACACGGTATTGTACCTTGTTAATAGGGTACAATATCTAGAATAAGGAATATAATTTAACATTCATCAAACTATATTACTAAATTCTGAGAAATGAGACTGCCCTTTGCCCTCAAATGATTCTGGTGAAAAAAACATTAAAATAAATATCTGGAAAACATGTGAGAAATCACAAAAAGAAAAATAATGAGCAAAATTACATTCTTAATTCCCATACTTAAGCATTGTGCTTTTTCTAAATGCTGAGAAATGAGACTGAGGAGACAAGGATCCAAGCAGGAACCGAGGTAGGTGGAATTAACAAGGATAATACCAGGATTGCACACTTCTTTCTGTGTGTCATTCTTTTATAGGGCATTGACTCTGGAAACACACTTCTTTCTGTGTGTCATTCTTTTATAGGGCATTGACTCTGGAAATCATCTCCGACAATTACTACTGTTAGTTATATAGTATGACACAGACCCTTAGACTATTATCCTTCCATGGCATTCTCATTACAAGTCCCATTAAAATGTGATTTATTGTTTCAAGTACCCCATACTTTATGCGGAATCGCTGTTCAAGGCTGATATAAACCACTCCATAGCTTTCTTTTTTGATCTATTAAACAAAACAAAGGCTCTACTGTCCAAAATCTGTGTATATGTCATAGTAAAATAATGCCTATTGAGTCTTTAAAGAAACTAAACTTCTACATGAGACTGCCTTTAATGGGAGCTGCTGCTGACTTATTGTATTATTGTTGGCATTAACCAGCACAGCTACATGCTCTTGGGCCTTTCCCCCCAGGTCTGAGTGCTTCTGTAGAATGTAAATTGTTTCAGGACAGGAGCTACATCTTTTGAAGGTGCCATTTAAATTTATCGTATTTAATATCCATGGATGCAAAGTATGAAGTGATGATGAATGTGATGAAGATGAGTCTAGGTTTTCTTTAACTCTAATTTATTGTAAGAATCATAACAACACCGGTGCTTTTAGTCTCAAAGATCCCCCTGCCTCGTAGATAATTTTATAAACTGTCTCAGAACTTCTTCCTTTGCCCTGATTAGTTTCTGCATGTGTATGCAGTGGACCACCAGGCTCAGTGTCTTGAGACAGGACAGAGCTTGGCAGGGACTTAACGTAGAAAAGAAGTTCTCAAAGTGCTGGATTTCCTCCAGCCCCTTTCAGGAGACCAGGCTCTCAGGCTGTGTAACTGAGTGGACCTGTGGAGTCTCTAGGTTTCCACCTACCTCGGTTCCTGCTTGTTGCTGGTGGATGATGAGGAACCCAGCTCCTGGCCCAAAACCTCTGTGTGATTTGTTTTAAGCCTGACCGTAGGAAATAACAAAGCCCGCCAAGCGAAGCTGCCTTCCTCACACCAGGCTTGGTGCAAAGCTGATGTATTTGCAGTGTCTGGAGGGAATAGCAGCTGAGGACTCCAGCCCCCTGGCTGGCCATGCTCTCAAGTATTTCTGCATTCCTAGACCAGGCACCTCCATTTGGAGGTCTCTTTATTGGGGGCCTTTGGCAGAAGCCTTTCTCAGATGCCTCTGCAGAGACCTCCTTGTCTAGGGAAGGGGGGAAAGCTTGAAGACACTTTTTCTCCATCTGACCCTGTACTTAGTACTTTTTCATTCCTAACCCTTCCCTCTCCCTTCTTTCTGGCCCTCAGGTCCATAAAAACCTCAAGAGCCTTTTATTTTGGACTCTCTTGGCAGTGAGATGATTCCCATCTGGGCTTATTCACCAGACCCTGACCTAGGGCTGATCCACGGGGAAAAGTGGTCCAGTGAGGGAGCTGCCACTTCCCCTATTTGACCTCTTGCTTATACTGTCACAGTAAGTTATTAAAGGCTTGACTGTTTCATTTTGCCTTGTTATCTTAATTGACCACTCTAACACCACTCAGCTCAACTCAGCTCAGCCCTTGACAGTCGATATTACTTGCATGTAGCATTGTCTCACCTCACCCAATTTCACATCTGAATTTTAAACATCAGAATTTGAACCAGAAGTCTTAACCATTGAACCATATCTTGGAGTAGTGTACAGAGGGGGGAATCCACTCTTGACCATTACTAGGACAACTGGTTTTATAGGTGAAGCCAGTCATTAAGACTCACTCATGAACTGTCTTCCTTCATCTGTCTGCCATGGTTTACCTTATCTGCAATGTAGATAGAAATTTTAACCAGTAATGTCTTTAATTAAATAATAATGAACATTTATTGAATGAACACTTTGTGGCATACACTATGCTGGGCATATAGTAATAAAAAAAATCTCACAAGTTCTGTATAAAATATTGGAGCAAAATGTGGGTGGGTAATGCTTAAAAGCAGATGAGTAGAGCTTCATGTTTGCGGATCATTTTTTACAATAGCAAGGTGCTGACTAGTTGTTGGTGGATGTGGAGATGAGTAGGTGGCTAGCAAAGATGGGGTGGCTAGCAAAATTCAGGTATCACTATCCTGGCCGTGTAGGATGGAGAGCAGGGCATGGTACTAATTTCACCATGTCACTGAAATGTCAGATGGGAAACAAATCAGATTAGACATATAAATGGAAACAATATTGTAGGTATCAGGGAAGGTCCTTGTAGTTGAAGAGCTGTGTATATTAATATCCAGTCATCCTGCCTAGTCCCGTAAACAGACTCTAACCCTAAAGCATCCACCTCAACCCTGTACATACAACCAGAGGCTGGTAGGCAAGGCAGTGAGGTTGCTAATTTATCTATTGATCTGATGAAAATTGGCATATAAACTGGGCCAGGAGGAGGGCATCAATCACTCTAGTTGTACAAGCTAGTAAGTGGGAGAGAAATTTGAGCAGGTATTGAAAGATCATTTATCACTGGCCCATCTGTTGAATGAAAAGGTTATGGACCTTAAATATATTGAAATACAAGGACTTCTGCTTCCTGTTTTGAGGTAGAAAGTTGAAAAAGACCATCGATTCCACTGTGAATGAGAACAATCCGATAAACTTGAATAGCAAAGAGCTAAAGAATGACAAGTGAATTAAAGTCAAGAAAGGAATCATGATCCTTCCTAGCAGCAAAGGACCCATGACTGCTTTTTTCCCTGGGGAACAGCAGAAAGAGGCACCAACTCACCTCAAATTGGACAGGAAGAAACCAGATGAACTTCTAATAAACATTTAACAATGCCTGTTGGATTAGACCCCAACGAGCCCTGGTCAGAGAGCAAAGCCATGTCTACCTCCCAGTTCTTGCCACTGAGAGTAGAGGCAGCATGCTGAAGGATGGGAGCAAAGTAGGAGAGCTAAGAAATTCCCCTGAGGCACACAGTGTCTTCTGGCATATAGGGCAGGTGCATGGCCTAGAGGCTGGAGGCAGGGCCAGAGAGCTGAGAGCAACCCCTTTGGCATACCAGGAATTTACTGATTACAACATGGTGGCACACTGAAGTCTAGGGGAAGGATAGTAGGGCGGAGAAAGATTTTCATGGTTTGGGATGGGAGAGCAGAGGGACTCCACAGAGGTCTTAAAAGCTGTTGGATAGATTATAAAGCATAGAGGGACCTTTGAAGCATTGCTTGTGTTCAGATCACAATCCGTGATCTTGCCTGATACAGGAAGAAGCAATATCTGAATAGCCTCATGTCAATGAAAGAAATTTAATTTGTAATCAATCACCAGAAAACGCCAGGACCATATATTTTCAATGATGAATCTTATCAAACATCTAAGGATGAGAACTATTGATCTTACATAAACTTTTTCAAAATACAGAGGAAGAGAAAACACTTCCTAACTTGTGTTTTGAGCATTTCCCTGATACCAAAACCTGAGAAGGACATTTCAGGATAAGGAGACTACAGATGAGTATCCCTCATGAGCACAGACACAGAAATCTTCAGTACAATATTAGCAAATAAGTCTAATAATATATAAAATGTATTCCACTAAAATATGCTGTGGCCATTTATTTAAACCAAGGTAAATATTACTGTGTTACTGTAAACTAGTTTCAAAATGATTACCATAACAAAAACTCTTCATGATAATAGAAATGCCTTTCAGGTAGAACTACAAAACCAGTTGCTGGATGAGATTTTTAACATGTTAAAGTTAGGCTGCTGCCTTAATGCTGGCAAATGTTTAAACAGTTTGAATTAGTGTCACTTTAGAACCAACCTTCCTCCCTTCCTCCCTTCCTCCCTTCCTTCCTTCCTTCCCCCCATCCCCCCTTCCTTCCTTCCCCCATCCCCCCTTCCTTCCTTCCCCCATCCCCCCTTCCTTCCTTCCTCCCTCCCTCTCACCCTCCCTCCCTCCCTCCCTTCCTTCCTTCCTCCCTCCCACCCTATCTATCTATCTACATCTATCATCTATCTAGTAAGCATTATTCAGTTTTCTTTAATCATGTTCTTGTTATCTACTGACAAGTTTTAGTAGGCTTTGTCTTCCTACATTAGTGCTTCCTAGAATGTGTTGATCCTTAATTCTATGACCTATACAGGGAGGCCTTGCAGAGCCTTATTGGTCCAGGTATGTGTGATGCTAGTATAGTGGACTACTTTGGAGCCTGCCTCAGTTGGTATGTTCCCCAAACTTACTGCTTTGGTTTCAGACACTTTAAGAATGTGGATCTTAACTACAGGTATTCTTGAAGAGATAAACATAGATTATGTAGTGTGTTATAAAGCAAACATCCATCATTAAAGCAGCTGCTCAAAAATATTTTCTCTGTGCCATTTTCTCCTTTTCTCTTCTTCCTTTTCCCCACTTACCCATTTATCTGTTTGTCTTTCTGTTTTTCTGTCAGTCTGCCTCTCTACCCATTTACTACTACATTCATTCTCACTCTTTCCGTGCATTCATGTTTATTTACCCTACACATTTTCTTTTCCCTCTCCTTTTCTTTAGTTGAGATATCTATAACTATATATCTCCCTATATATAGAGAGTGTGTATATATCTCTCTCTACACACACACACACAAGCAGCCCTCTGTATCTGCTGGTTCTGCATCTGTGGATTCAACCAACTGCTAAAAAGCTAAAAAGCAAAATTTGAACTTATGTGCCAGCAACTATTTACATATCATTTACATTAAATTTACAACTAGTTACATAACATTTACACTGTATTAGGTATTATAAGTAATCCAGAGATAACTTTAAGTATATGGGAAGATGTGCATAGGTTATCTGCAAACCGTATGCCATTTCATATAAGGGACTTGAGCATCCTGGGACTTGGGTATCTGTGGAGGTCCTGGAACCCATCCCCCAGAGATACCAAAGGATGCCCTCCCACCTCTCTCTATATATGAAAACATTCCCAATATGAAAACTTTTATGTCTTCTGCAGCACCCTTGGAAGTTTAATATAGTTTATGCTGTATTTTCTTTTTGACTTTTCCTTTCCTCCTTTCTTTTTCTTTTCCTCTCTTCCCTTCTTCTCCCTACCTTCTCTCTTTGCCTCTTCTTTTTGTAGGGATAAACATCCTGGGATTCTGGTAAGCAAAAATTTCCAGCTAATTACATTTCATTTCTCTAAGAGAGGTATTTATTATATGGTGTGTGCTGTTTCATCAGCTTATTTAACCATAGATTTTTTTTTGAGGGGACATTTTGTGGAAATAATTTTATATGGAAAAAAATTGGGACACTCTGCTCTATTTTAATAAATTCATTCTCTTTTTTTGCTTTTAAGGTACTTTTTAATAATAAAAGGAAAGTAAGTGCTCATTATAAATGACAATTTTACAAATGTATAAAGTTAAAGAGTTACAGTTCTCTTACATTGCAACTAAAGGGGTGCTCCATGAGGGGAGGGACCATGTCTGTCTGATTCACTGTTTTATCCTTTCATCCAGCACATTGCTGGGTACTGAGTAGGCCCTGAATAAATATGTGTTGCATTTTATAAATTTGTACACACATATAATGCATATCTGTTAATCAGAAGCTGAAATATATTTGCAACTATTCTGCATTTTAATGTCATATAGTTCTTATTCAGTGACTCACAATGAATTCATAGTCAGTCTATGTAATGTGAAAGTCCCTGCCTAACAGCAGATGTAATCCAAGGCTTTAGACTGAATTATTGCAACAATTTATGAATATATTCTCAGAAGCAGTGGGCTGCTCAGAATCCCCCTCCCCATAAAATAGAATCCCTAATGTAGGGACCCAGGATTCTATTTTCTGCAACAGTCTTAAGTACACCTATTTCTCTGCATCATTCATGCCACAGGCAGTAAAGAATATTAGACACTTCGAAATCACAGACCTGAATAATTGCTATTCTGTCTATAGGGGGAATCAGTGTTGGCAGCTGCCTTCTAATTTAAAACCACATTACCCTGTATACTGTCTGTGACAGGTCATAATTTAAATTTATTTTGATAACTAGTTCTTTAAATTTGAAAATAAATTCATGGAAGCTATTAAATGTTCGAATAGCATGGAAGAGAATACATTAAAAACAAGTCTAGAGACCCCTACCCACCTAGCCCACCCTTTCCAGAGGCAAATGCTCTAACAGTTTCCTTCCAAAATTTTTTTGATCACAGATTTAGCTTCCAAGATTGTTTTCTGGGAGAGAGTTAAACAGAGACATACAGAGAAAACACATAACAGGAGATCATTAAAAAAAAAAGAAGAAAAAAGAAAATGGAGCCCTCTAGTTTCCATATATCAAGTTGGGAAATAGAGATTAAAATACACACACTCATTTGTACTCCAGGCCTCCTGCTTTCTGTATTCTCCATGGGGATGTTGAGAATCCCAGCCTATCTTTTGTGAATGAGAACTCATGGGATGGGTGGTTTCTTGGCTATTGTCCTGGTGGTCTGTCATTTGATCACCCCTCCAGAGAATGAGTCATGTTAAAAAAAATTCCGGGCTTCCCTGGTGGCGCAATGGTTGGGAGTCCGCCTGCCAATGCAGGGGACGCGGGTTTGTGCCCCGGTCCGGGAGGATCCCGCGTGCCGCGGAGTGGCTGGGCCCGTGAGCCATGGTCGCTGAGCCTGCGCGTCCGGAGCCTGTGCTCTGCAACGGGAGAGGCCGCAATGGTGAGAGGCCCACGTACCCCCCCCCCAAAAAAAAAAATTCCCTACTCACTGGTAACTGTCTTGTTTCATATGGATAAAGGGTGTTCTCAGTATGATAATGGCAGGTGGGGTGATACAGATTTGGAACTGGACAAGTGTGTGTGAGCTTTCTTTAAACCAGTGGTTCACAATGGAAGCAATTTTGTCTCTCCAGGGGCATTTGGCAATGTGTCTGGAAACATTGTTGATTGTCATGACGGGGTGGGTGAGTACTGCTGGCACCCAGTGGGTAGAGGCCAGGGATGCTGCAACATCCTACGAGGCATAGGACAGCCTCTCACAGCACAGAATTATCTGGTCCAGAATGCAATACTGCTAAGGTTGAGGAACTCTAAATTAGCTGTTTTGCCATTTGTTCTTTTGGGGACAATGATTTTCATTCAGAGAAACAACTCAAAATAAGCAATAACGTCAACAGCAATAAAATCCTATGCAGTTTTCCACTGGGTTTACAGTTCAGGTTCTTGAACCTTGGAACATAATGGAAGAATTTGGTGTCTTACTAGTTCATCCAGAAAATACTTTTTTCATAGCATTATCTACCCTTAGCCTTTTTTCTCTCTCTCTTTTTAAATAACCTTTCTGATTATATTGCCAATGGGAAAAAAGCAACATATTGCAGGGAGATGAAACTTGAATAGCAGGGAATAATATCAAATAAATATTCTATATCTGTTTGAAAAATACTAAAAAAATAGATAGCAAGCCCCATGTTCATTTTCCTTTGCTGAGTTTTATTACCAGCTATTCTTTATCTGGTTGTGACCAGAATCTTTACACAGATACCCTCTTTCAGTTAAGTGGTGCTATATAAATCCCTTTCAGGGGGTGAAGCCTGACAACTGTGTTCTGGTAGGTTAATTATATTTAATCTGCTCATTTCTGAATGTCATCACAGATTAAAGCATGTGAAAAATTAAATAATGTGAGATTGCATTGACTCTGGGTTAGAAGATTCTTGACGCATAGTAAATCCTGCCTTTGCTTCATTTTGGAGCATTTTGTTGGCATAGAGGAAAATGTGAAATATTGAACACTTAAAGTTATCTTAATGAAGGGAATTAGATTGTTGGATCTGCAGTAAGGTGGTTTAGAGGGTATGGAATACATCCCCTTGAGTTGTTGATGAGGAAGTGGAGACTCCAACAGGTAAGTGGCTTGGCCTGGGTCACAGGTCAGTGGTGATCCTGAGGCTAGAGTCCAGCCCCGCCCTCTCCCCCCCCGCCCCAATCTGAGTCCACTGCTCTTTTGGCACTATTTCTGTGCAGGAGTTCATAATTATCACCCTGTGACCAGAGCTGCCCAAAGTGAAATATGCCAAGGTCAGACCATAATATCTTGTATGTGTTCATCACTTTAGATTATTCAGGCTACTTTCACATATATTATCTCATGTCAGAAACAACCTTATTACATAAATAGAACAAGAATTATCTCAGTTGATCAGAAGAAATAGAGATGTTAAGTAACTTATGTGAAGTTAAATAACAATAAGAAATAGACGCAGATGTCCCAGTTCAGGACTCTCCTCTCCAGTTCCCTGCAGGTCTATTGTAGAGGTAAACAGTTCTGCACTGGTGTAAAAATAGCTGCTCTCTATTGGTTGCTTACTGTGTGTCTGGTACTGTGCGAAGTGTATGCATCAGCCCATTTATCCCACACAGTAGCTCTAAGAGGTTGGTATGATTTTTGATATTATTTGTGTGATGAATAAACTGAGGTGTAGTGAGGTTTTGTAACCTGCTTAAGTTTGCACTGTTAGTAAGTTTAGACTAAGATCTGTTTCAATCCAGAGTCCATACATTAACAATTATACTGTTCTACCAGCATTGTTCAGTATGGTTTTTCTATGGCTATTTTGTAACCAGTACAATTTCTTGATTGGAATAGCTATTGCACATCTAATTTTATGCGTTGATACTCTGATTTTTTTTAAAAAATATACTTTTTCACCCTTATTTGTAGCTGATATTGGGGAGAATGGAGACAATAGGTTAAGGTAATTTTCTCTCTTTCTCCTCCATATTTACCCAATAGCTCCTATCCGATTTTCCTCCCTCAGCATACCTGCATTTACACATTCGATCTAACCTACCCACTGCAGATAGAGCAGGCTTTCTAGGAATGAAATCACTACTTAGGGGCCTTTAATGGATCACCCATAACGTAAAACACAAGATATTCTAAGATCTGTTCCCTACTTTATTATGCAATTTTATCTCTTGCCAATCTACCACAGACTCTGCTCTAGCCATCCTGAAGTTTGGTAGTTTCCCAGTGACACATGCTGCTTCATGTGTGTGCATTTTCCTCTTTTTCAGATGACATCTCCACACTGCTACCTGCTTCCTTCCCCAGCCCCAATCTGGCCCTTATTTAATTCTTTTTGTTTAAAACTCCCTTCAAGAATATTGCTTCTGAGCTCCCAAAACAGTCAAAACATGGTTCTATCATGGCCCCTATCACTGTCATTGATAACTGACTTTCCTTCTCGACTATTTTATGAGCTATTTGATAGAAGGCACCATTTTTTATGTGTCTTTATTTCCCCAATGCTTAGCTCAGTTCCTGGCATATAATGGCAAGCCAATAAAGTTGAATGAGCGTGGTAATATCACAAGAATTTGGGGATTGAGTAGATATGGAAAGTAAAGGAGAGAGAAGAGTGAAAGATGATTCCAAGATATCTCCTTTGGGTAACTGGGAAGATCTTTATGATATTAACTGGAACAGGAGACTTAAGAGAACGATAATGAATCTGGTTGTGAGAAGGAAAGTTGGTAAACTTGGGTTTGCTCATGACCAAAGAATAGCAATCTTCAACCAACTAAATAATATGTAACTAGCAGAGTAGTTAGAAATTTAGGTTTTGGGACAAAAAACTTGAAAAGGCTCTGTTATCCTTTGTAACTGTAAAATAAATAGACCTTAAGTTCCTCTTTAATGCATGTGTTTATGCAAATGAAAGAGTGGGCTGACTTCCTTGCTCAGACTGCAGGTTTTCTTCTATTACCTTTTTGATATTGCTCATGCAGAAGTAGAAATTGACTCTACACTTATGAGCAACTGTTCTGCAGCAAGTGAGTACACTTTATGAGTTTGGCTGAAATGGAATGCTGTGTACAAATGGAATGTTTTTTGGTAGCTAAATGGCTCTTAATAACATTGTGTAAATATCATTCATTGAATTAGCGAACTAGGAGTAGTTTGCTTTAAGATGCTTATGCCTTTAGTTTATAAGCCTTATTATTTAAGCAGAAAATTTGTTTATGCAACTGGACTTTCTATTCTCAAAGTCTGAGCTGGGGACCCAGTGTAGACTGGAAACGAAGAACAGAGAATAGAGTCCTGTGATGAATAAACTCGCTTTGTAAGAATTATACAGATAATGCAGAAGGGCAGATAGTATACAGTTAGTGATTTTGCTTTTTCTGGAATGGACCTGTCTAGTTACTTCACTACTATTTTATCTCCGACATGCATGCATACCTTTTGGCAAAGTGTAGCCATTATGATTTTTAGTTCCACAAGGATTTTGAAAATACAGAATGCCTCTCTGGCAGAGGGGCTAGTTAGCAGAACTTAGAATTCTCTTAACAGAGAACTTACTGTGAAGGCAGTTTAAATAGAAGAAAGGTAAGCTCATTGCTGGGAAGTAGAACTCTGTCAGGCAAGTGCTGGACAGCAACAATAGTTTTGCTTTCCCAGGTCTTCCTGGGAGCACTTCACTGAGAAATCACATGTGAGTATTCTGAAGTAGGGCATGTGTCTGTTGTGGGCTGAATCATGTCCTTGCCACAAGTTATCTGTTGAAGTCCTGACTTTCAAAATGTGACTGTGTTTGGAGATAGGGTCGTTACAGAGGGAATTAGGTTAAAATAAGGTCCTTAGGGTGGGCTTTAATCCGATAGAAGAGGACATTTGGACACAGACACACATAGAGGGAAGATTGTGTAAAGATACAGGGTGGAGCCAAGGAGAGGGGCCTGGAACAGATCCCTCCCTCACAGCCCTCACAAGGGTTCAAACTGGAGACAGTTTCATCTTGAACTCCTAGTCTCCAGAACTGTGAGAAGATCAGTTTGTCTTGTTTAAGCCACCCAGTGGTACCTTGTTGTGGTAGCCCTAGCACACTAAAACAGGGTCTTCTCATCTTTGTATCCTCAGGCCTTAGTGTGTGGCCCGGGATATAGGAAGTTCTCAATAAGCATATTTGTATCAAAGGAGTAGAAAAAGGTCATTCTGGTCTTTGTAAAAGGATTAGCACAACTTGGAGGAATGTGCATAATCCACAAACTATTATCCATTTAAAAAAATTCACCAATCAGCCAACAGATACCACAGCTTTAGGTGTTTGGTCTTATAGTGGGTCCTGTGTGTTGGTTGTGCTCAGAAGAGTGGGCATCAGCCCTGCTTTCAAAGAGCTCATTGCCTGGGTTTCTTCATCCTGGAAAAGACTTAATGAACAGTCTCATGGTAGCCTCATCTGCAAAGGTGGTCCTCCCTCTTTACTCCCTAGCTCTGTCTGTATCAATAATGGTACTTTTTTTTGGTGGTGTGGGGGTCATCAGTCATTTAAATTATAGCCCCGTAAACACATACACTCAAATTTTCCTGCCAGTAGGTAGAGAAGTAGGCTGGCATAATTGGGGATTGTTTTTGGCCTGGGTTCCAGGCCAATGATCAAATGATCATTAGTGTCCACTGGGATGTAAGTATCCACTATACATTTGTCAGTATCATTTTAGTGTTCTTTATTTAGACTTGCAGCAAAAGAGAATATTTACCCTGTGCATGAACTTTACCTGAATTTTCTATGGAGTTGAATCGAGCATGAAATACACAAGGCTGAGTTTAAGTTGGACCGAAAATCTTTTCTCACTTTGAGAGCTGGTAAATTCTCTCTAGCCATCCCTGGATACATCGACATTTCAGTCTTGCTTTCTGGGAATGAGAATTATTCTTCAGTGCAACATTCTCTATGTAGCACATATTTTGGTGACCCTTTATAGCTGCTGCAACAACCCAAGGCAGTGAATGTAATTGTGCTGAGCCATATTACCTCCTTGTTTTCATCAGTGTTCCTCTTTTGATCCACTTTCTCCTGTTCTTTTCTTACGAATGTTGTGTGTATAGTGGGTAGATGTTGAGAGGGCTTGGAACTTCTTAATGGCTTTACAATTTCCCAACTTACCTGTTTCTTAACTCTATTCTTTCTTTGTGTCTCTGTGATTCTTATCCTAAGCATATTCACTGAAGGATGTTCTCTGCTCCGTGCCCTGCTGCTGTGTGTCCTGACACTGCCACTTCTCCACACTGCCATTCCAGCCCTCCGTTTTGGGAGTTTAGCCTTGTCTGCTTCATCATCAGCCATTTCCTTTCCTTGTATGCTCTGCATTTCCTTTCTTTGTGTTGCCTGATACCACACTCTGTTTACACTCTCTGGACTTGCCTGCCCTCTAACATATGATTTAGCTCACTCTAGAGGCCTGGGCATTGGATAACTGGTTTCACATACTCTGTGGTCCCACTTATTTACTTGTTTCTTTTATAAGTAAAACAGAAGCTTATCTTTTGCTTAGGCAACTTCACTCTTGAAATGGGAAAAGATCTACTTTGTGGCAGCACCTGCCAGGAAAATTATCTTCTCAACCCACACAAAAAAAACCCTTTTATGAATACCTATTCAAGAATACCTATGGTTGATATCAAATCACACAGAAGATTAATCTAACATGTTTCTAGACCTGCATTTTCCAGTGTGTGTTCCCAGAAGCATTAGTTCTGTAATTTTTTTCCTTAAAAATTATAATCACAGATAATCTCATGTCATTTTCCTCTCTCATTCACCTCACTCCTGATCCATGAACACAGAGAATATGCCCATCTTGTTCTGATGAATGCATAGTACCTAACACAGAGCCTGGTGAGTAATAAATATGCAATAAAATCTCATTACATGAGAATTCATAAATAAAGAAGTGAACAATAGCCCTGTGAAGTACACAGGCTTTTCAAAGAGGCCAAGATTATTTGCTAATATCACACACCTGTTAAATGATGAGCAAACTAGAGTTTAAGCCTTTGTGATTGAAAGTTTAGGGTCCAATCATGTTCATTGATTGGCTGTCTCCCTCTCCTGCTACGCACTTCTGTTGAGAAAATTACTAAATAATGGGAAAAAAACTGAGAATAGTCATGGAGCATGAACTGCACAAATAATAGATAAATTTATTATTTTTTGTGCATGAGGAATGAGCAGACCAAATATAATATCTGTGAAGTATGTAAAAAACAGATTGGAGAAGGCCTTGAATGTTAGGGTAAAAAAATCCAAACTTTATTTGGGAGGTAATGATCAGCCTTTGAAGGTTTCGGAACAGAGAAATGGTATTTATAAAACAGAACTTTGCAGTGAAGAATGTGAGGATGTTGTTTCAAAGGGGAATGGAAGGGATGTCCACTAAGGGATATACTGCTGTTTGATTATGTGGTTGGTCACATCATATCCTTCTTGTTCTTGGTGTTAAAATGATGAAAGAAGGAGAGTCCAGAACAAGAAGAGCATGATCCCTATTCTTCTAGTCCTCTTGTGACTTCCTGAGGTTGTCTCATAACCTCTCTGGGTTTTTCCAGCCAGTCAGGTAAACAGTTCGTACTGGATAATCTCTTAGCTTCTCATTCTAGCACTGGTGAAAGTGCTAAGCATATAGCATGCACTAAAGAAATATTTATTTGTTAAATGAATTAGGGAAGAAGTGAATGAATCTATGACTATGACTATGTGATACATTTTCCACCTTTTAATATTTATAGTTCCTTGCAGAAGTCGTGAAATTTCAGAAAAGTACGAAGAAGGAAACAAAAGTCACACATAACCCCATCATCCTGAGACAACCATGATGAACATTCTCATGCATCTCCCTTCCATCCTTCTTCCTCTGTCTTATTTCTTCCACCCTGCCTTTGTAAAAATGTTTGTTATGAATTTCTTGGGGGTGATTAATATATTCTCT
This sequence comes from Orcinus orca, assembly GCF_937001465.1. Taxonomy (NCBI): domain Eukaryota; kingdom Metazoa; phylum Chordata; class Mammalia; order Artiodactyla; family Delphinidae; genus Orcinus; species Orcinus orca. The sequence continues at coordinate 95,372,769 of NC_064563.1, forward strand.
ATGTGAAACATTTGGAAACTCCAAGAAGAAGAAAATATTTCTTTAGAATAAAAAAATTTATATAATCACAGTAATATGTCCCTTTTGCCCCCACCAGGATGCTGCGGGTGGTGGGAGCTAGTCACAGAGCTCTCACCACTGCCCCTCACTGCTGACCACATGCCCCGTCTCTCCATCACAGTGTGCCTGAGAGGCCCATTGAAGGAGGCTACAAGTACACCTAACCATCTGCCTTTCCCTAAGATGTCACCAAACCCTGCATCTTCATTTTTCTCAATCACTTCAAGCCTCCCAAGCCTGCCAGTCTGTCTTGCGGCCCAAGACCCTTATTCTCATGTATTAAATGTGACTACATTCGCTGATAAGCCACAGTCTCCCTCCCTTCCCAGCTCTTCCATTGCACGTTCTGCAATCATGGAGTGTGTACAAATCAGGAGAGACTAGGTTTTACTGTGGTGACAAATCAAACACACATACACGCAGACACACACACTCACACCCAGAAACACCACTGGCCCTCACAAAACAAAAGCTCATTTCTCACTTAATCTTTATGGTCAACATTGGTTGGCAAGGAGTCCATTCTACATAGTCACCCAGAGAAGCAGCTGACAGAGGCTCCAGTCTCTTATCAAAAACATCTGGCAATAAAGCCTTCTTGGCGGCCTCAGAAGAGTAAGAGTGAAATGAGAGAATTGCACATGGGCTTTTCACTGCCTCAGCCCAAAAGTAACATGGGTCATGTCTCACATTTCTTTGCCAGAAATATTCAGATGTCCCTGCTTAAGTAGAATGGGGTTGAGAAGTCCTGTCTTCCAAGTGGCTGAAAGGGGAGGTGAATGATATTTTTGATCACCAGTAAAAACTATCTCAGTCTGTAATTTAAAAATAATACCCCATCTTCAATCTCTTCTCTTAAATTTCTCTTCAACTTCTTGTACTAAGAGAATCTGGCTTTTCCTAAAGCTTTTTCTCCTATACCCCATATACTCCTGGACTTGTAGGCAAAGTAATATATTCTTTGCTCACTGTTTATTCTTCCAGAATGTGGCTCTCCCTTGCTTTCTTTGCTTCTTCCCACAAATCTCAGTTCCTTTAAAACACATGCCGTCTGACCGGACCATCTGATACCCTTCCTTGTTGCAGCCATCCGCTGTCTTCTGGTCACCTTGCCTCCCGTTCTCCCTCCCACCTGTCCCACTCTCCCTCCCCACACCTCCCACACACAAACACAGGTTCATGGAAGATTTTAGCACTTTCTCTACTTTGATTTACTGTATTTTTCTCCTTTGTGGATTCTGTCATCAAGCTTGGTGATTTCAGTATCCACAAGGATAATTCATTCTGTGCCTTATTCTTGACTGCTTCATCCCCAACTGTTTTGTCTTTTCCTCACCTCTGACATCTATTTTCTTTTCTTTTTTTTTTTTTTTTTGTGGTATGCGGGCCTCTCACTGTTGTGGCCTCTCCCGTTGCGGAGCACAGGCTCTGGACGCGCAGGCTCAGCGGCCATGGCTCACGGGCCCAGCCACTCCGCGGCATGTGGGATCTTCCTGGACTGGGGCACGAACCCGTGTCCCCCGCATCAGCAGGCGGACTGTCAACCACTGCACCACCAGGGAAGCCCTGACATCTATTTCCTTGATCACACTCTAGGCCTTTGCTTCCAAAACCTCAATTTTGTGCATCTTATTTCCTGGACGTCGCTTTGTTTTTCCATTTCAATCCCCTTGTTATGGGCTGAATTGTGTTCCTCTAAAGTGCTGACTCTGAAGTCCCAATCCCCAGTACTCAGAATCTGACAGTATTTGGAGATAGGTCTACAAAGGTGATTACAGAGGTGATTAAGTGTAAATGAGGTCATTAAGGTGGGACTAATTCAATAGACTGGTGTTCTTATAAGAAGAGGAAATTTGGACACAGACACACAGAGGGAAGACCCTGAGAAGATACAGGGAGAGAGGATGGTGATCTATAAGTTAAAGAGAGGAGACTTCGTAGAAACCTGATCTTGTACTTTCAGCCTCCAGAATTGAGAGAAAATAAATTTCTCTTGTTTTAGTTACTCAGTCTGTGGTATTTAGTTATGGTAGCCCATGTTGACTAACATAGCTTGCTGATAGCACCATGCTCTCACATCTTTCCTCAGATCAGATTTCATGGTCCCACATCATAATCATGGCCTCTCTACACCTTTGTTTTTGTGGTGCCTCATCTTTTTGTTATATTTTATAAGTCCTGCTTGGACTTATAATTGGACTCTGATTAGATCCCGCTCTCCACTTGGATAAAGCCCGTGGCCAAACAGCTGAGCACGGCTAAAGGAAAACAACACTCATTCAGTACCTGTGGGAGCATCTCACATTCAACATTTACTCTCTTCTTCCCAAGAAGACTGTTTTTTTTTTTTTTTTTGTAGTACGCGGGCCTCTCACTGTTGTGGCCTCTCCCGTTGCGGAGTACAGGCTCCGGATGCACAGGCTCAGCGGCCATGGCTCACGGGCCCAGCCGCTCCGCGGCATGTGGGATCTTCCCAGAGCGGGGCACGAACCCGTGTCCCCTGCGTTGGCAAGCGGACTCTCAACCACTGTGCCACCAGGGAAGCCCCGAGAAGACTGTTTTACAGCATCAGGTTAGTCCTCATACTTTACACTCCCCTTTACAGTCTCAGCCAATGATCTGCTTCGTGATTTAGGGCCAGAATAGTGGTAGCCAAAACAGTACCCCCGATCCTCCCTCAGCAAATATACCAGCTTCACACACTCTGTAGTCTTATCTGTGAAAATGGGTTCCTGCAATTGTCCCCTTTCTCTCCTGCATCAATGCCCTTCCCTCCTTTCTGCAGGATCATTCCTATCAGCATGTCTATATGCCCTAATACTTTATTACAGTAGGCTTTGCTGGTTTGTGGTTACAAGCCCCGAAATCTTAATGTACAGAACAGTGATTTATTTCTTGCTTATACAGCATTAAGCAGGTGCTGGATGACTCTTTAGAGCAGCTCTCCCCTATGAGAGTGACACAGGGATTCTGGTTCCTTCAGCTTGTGAGGTCAACACATGGCTCTAGGGTCCCCATGCCCAGGAAAAGAGAGTGGAAGGTGGCATAAACAGAGTTGGAAAAAGAAGCTTTGAAGAACAACATATAAATTTTTTTTTTAAGGAGAAGCTGTTTTAGAGATAAACATTTAAAAATCCAAGATATTTTAAATTTAACTGTTTACTATCCACTATGTGAGATTTCACCTACCACTGATAAATAAAATAAGGATGATGATCTCCTTTGCATGCAGTAGACACATTAATGGGATTTTCTCTTTCATTGTGTGTGTGTGTGTGTGTGTGTGTGTGTGTGTGTGTGTGTGTGTTCTCCATAGAATCTATAGCAGTATACTCATCTTATTCTTGGGAGAGCAAAGGTGATTTCATTCAGTAAATATGCAATTGAGAGGGAGGGATTGTTCATCTGGGTTAAATTTTCTTTTCAGACTCTGAAGAATCAGGCATAAAAATCATCTGAATTCATATATGAAAGGAAACTATTTGCTGTCCATATTGTCAGAGTGAGGGCAATGTATTTGTTTATGCTTGTGCATACCTGCTTGGGGTTTTTAATAGGCATTCATGTCACTCCAGACTAACCTTTGGTTTTAAGAACCCAGCTGCATGTTTATAAATATGTCCTTCAAAATTGACAGAACTAACAAAGAAGCATATGGTATATGATTTCCTTTTGTTACATAATAAACCACTCCAGAACTTACTGGCTTAAGACACTTGTTTATTTTGTTCATGATTCTGTGGGTTCGTTTGTTCTTTTGGTCTCACTGGACTAAGTTACGTGTCTGCAAGCAGGTGTCTTTCAGCTAGGCAGCTCTGCTTCTGAGGGTTGGCTGGCTGTAGACTGGGTGACAGTGGAGATGGCTAAGCCAGCGTCTCTCATCTGCCTGCAGTACAGCCCAGGTGTGTTCACACAGAAGTAGGCAGGATCCCAAGAAAGAGTGGAAGAATGTAGGGCGCTTGAACTCAAGGCATGGAACTGATACACTCTCAGCTCTGCCACATTCTATTGGCCAGACAAAGCACAATGTCAGGCCGTATTCAAGGAGTGACGGAATAGATTCCAACTTTTTTGTGGCAAGAGCTGCAAAGTCAAATGCAAACGGATATAGGAAAAGGAAGAGAAATGATTTATGGCCACTTAGTAACCTATCACATCGGACAGGCACTTGAGAAGTGCAGCACGAGATCTTTGAAATCTGTTCCTTCACTTAGTACTAGCCAGCGAGGAAAACAAAAGTCAGAAATAAGTGTTTGAAAACAAGGCTTCCTAAATATTTCTCCATTGCTTGCCCAGTTGTGCTGTCACTATTAAATACAGAACTTTAAGAAAATAGTCATTCTTTTAAAACTAAAAGCTTCAGTTTTTGAGCTCATTTATTTTCCTGTGGAAATAGTTTTTCTGAACGAGGAAGCGTGTTGACTGCACTGAGAAGGACCAACATCTTGTCCCCATGGTAACAAAATTTTGAATTCTCCAAGTGTTCGCCACGTGGTGTTTTGAAACCCAATAGCCATATACTACTGCATTATATAACATGACGACGGAATCTACACACACTGCACGTACAGGGACAGTGATTGGGCTCATAGGTGCAATTTGGTATCAGATCAGAATTATGGCCTATGAAATAATAAGAATATGGTTATATTGCTGAAAATAATAATAATAAAAGTAATCTTTCTTGTAGGAGATACTTGGATAACTCTGTTATCTTAGAAAAGTACTCCTTTCAGCAACATAGGAATAGACTGCATTTTAATGCTTTTAAGTACATTGTAGGCATCAAGCTTACATGCTCATGTGCAAATATACAGGAACATACACACACATGTGCATGTGCATAACTATTGAGCTCTGAATTTAAACAAAAGTGACAGCAACTGTAACAGGCCTGCTATTAGTTACTGGAGTATTTGAAATGATGACTCTTGTCCTGACTTACTATATTCTTTTAAAGAAGATGTTTAAGAAATATAATGTCTGAGTCATAAGATATTTGTGTGGGTGGTTGCTTTTCCATGGTAATTGTTCACTCTCCTAAACCCCTATCTTAGTAAGTGTCACTAGGGCTTTTAAAAATTAGAATGTAGATTCAAATCAAGCTACATCTCTATGTAGTGATTTGGGGTATATAAATGATAGATTTAATATCTGTGTCTATGACTTTTGTCAAGCTGCATAGGAACCATGAAAGAACAGATTTCTGCTCACTGTGGTAGCTGGATGGCTGCTGTTGCTGCTAGGACTGTAAAGCAATTTTCTGTTGTAAAACCCATGGTAATAGAATGCAGGAAAGGTGGATTCCTAGGGGGATTGAGGAGGGGATGCATGTGGGATGTTTTTGAATGAGTCACTGGACAGGATTGGAAGCATTCTTCAGATTAGAGATAAGAACTAGTGCTTGGAAAAGCAGACATGGGCTTTGAACTGAGAAGAGAGAGGTTTTCGGGACCCTAGGAGGGATCCTGGGATGATGTCTTCCATCTGAAGGGGATACAGAAAGTTTGGAACCTAGATCCTGATACTAACTGCAAATAGTAGGTTAATAAGACAGGCCTGTCATCAGCTGGTGTAATGATTAAAGAAGTCAGTGGAAGCAACATGTTTTAAAAAGCAATGCACGAAGCTCTTTCCTCTTCACTGGGGGCCCACAGAGGGAGAAGTGAGCTAGAAGGTAGGTGGAGTGTTAAAAAAGAAAACACTGTTGATATGCACTTTCCTTCCCCAAACTGCAGAAGGGCCGGCTCCCATAGGGCTTGGAAATACAGGTCTGAAGAAGGGAATACTGAGTGGAAGAAGGGGGATCTATGTACCTTCTCAGTGTGCCTCTCAGGTCCCTTGGCAACTGGATGTTGGTTATCTTAGGAGAGGGAGTTGATGCTCAGGAAAGATCTCCCTTGTACTTGCATTCCTTGGGTTCTCATTTGTAATCCATCCTACATAATCTTATGAGTTTCTATCCACCATATGTCATTTATTTGTCTATCCACCATATGTCATTTATCCACCATTTATTCCTCACAATCACTCTAGGATGAATATATTTATGGGTTGCCCTCCCCAAATTCAAAAATCCAGAAAGCTCTAAATTGGAAAGTTCTTTTTGTAATTTTGGTGACAACACCTAACTTGAACTGCCAGAAAACTGTTAATAAATTTTATTTTTCTCACCTGGTAGATTACTGATACTTCATTTTTCTGAAGGAATATCAATATGTTTGCTTACTAGTTGCTGTCCCAAACATTGTGAGTCTGGGACATTATAAAAAATTCTGAAATCTGATCCCAAGGATATCAGGTAAGAGACTGTGGACATGTATTATCTCTAGACTAAAGATTGAAACTGAGGTTCAATGAGGCTAACTGCTTGGTTTAAGGTCACATAACCAGGAAACAATGGATTTCAACTCAGGTATATTGGAATGGTGGTTTCTTTTTCAACCAAACTGTAACCAGTTTCAGTGAATTCTTTGTTTTTGAGTCAGAGAGTTATTTTGATGCACCACTTTTAAAAGAATAATGAAAAATGTCTTTGAGAGCTGCAGCCTTAGGCAAGCACTCACCATCGATCCATCACTCACATTGTAAAGACGGAGAAACCTTCCATTGTTCTTTTAGCTTGCAGAAGCCTGTTCATTCCATACGCCTTTCTCTCTAGCATTAGTCCCTGGATGACGTACTGGCTTCCTGTCATCTTAAGCTGAATATCTTCTTAGCAACACAAATAAAACATGGTGAGGACAAAGCAAGTTCCAAACACAATCCCTGGGCCCTCAGTATGTGAAATCTAAACCTTGTGATCATTGTCAGTCTTTCCAGACCTCGTTCTTCATCTCAATCTGTTTCTATATTCTCTTTTCTTCGTTTTACACACTCCATGAAAGAGGGTTATATGATGCCATCTCTACTCTTTACCTGCTTCCTTTTAAAGGGCTGAGTTTTCCTTTTCTCCCAATCATTTGCCAATTTTGGTAGATCAGGTGATTTAGTTGATTTAGTGGTGCATAGTCAGGATTCCACGATTATGGTTATATTTATTTTAGAAATGGAAAAGTGTGTGAGGCTGATGTCATCTGTCTTAGTCAGCTTGGGCCGCCGTAACAAAATACAATAGACTGGATGGTTTAAACCACAGACATTTTTCACAGGTCTGGCTGCTGGGAAGACCAGTATCAAGGTGCCCGAAGATTTGGCTCTTGGTGAGGATCTTCTTCCTGGTTTGCCTTAGTCCCAGGGCCATCTTCTCGCTGTGCTCATGTGGTGGAGAGACAGAGAGAGCTCTGGTCTCTCTCTTTTTCTTATAAGGACACTAATCCTGTCATGGGGCCCCCACCCTCATGACCTCATCTCCAAAGGTCCCACCTCCAAATACCATTACACTGGACTTAACGGCTTCAACATATGAATTTGGGGGGACACAATTCAGTTCATAAAATCATCTATTTACTATAACACATTCTTTTAATATTTAAAAATTCTACATAAATGTATACATAGCATTGGATTGGTAATCAAAATGTTAGATTCTGGTTCCTGCTTTGCTATTGGAAGGAAAAAAAAACACCTTAATACAATATACCCCAGTTAAAATAATTTTGTCAAGTCTGAACACTATGTTACATGTATAACAGAGCAACACAAAAGTAATAATATCTCTAAAGTATACTACAAAGACTTTTTTGTAACTTCACTTTTTCTTACTAGTTAGTGATTTATCCATCTTTTCTGAATTGCTACAAGTAAACATTTTCCTAGTTTCACAGATTTTGGAGTCATTTTTTCAGCTTCTGCTCAATGGATATTTCTATGGTAGATAATAATTGCCTTTTGATCTCCCCCTCTCTATCTCTCTCTCTCTTTTTTTTTTGGCCACACTGTGTGGCTTGCAGGATCTTAGTTCCCTGACTTGAACCTGGGCCTCAGCAAAGCTCCAAGTCCTAACCCCTGGACCACCAGGGAATTCTCTGCTCTCGTTTTCTTTTGCTCCCTTTTTAGGTAGCTCTGACTTTGCTCTTTTGGGGGAGAATTGATAGTGATAGCGCAGTGGCTATAAGTGTTTAAAAACAAGTGAGATGAAAGTCCTATATTTTCAGAATATAATTTCTATACAATTTGCAGTTTCAAAATTGAACATTGACATGATCCCCTTTCTAAAACAAAAAAAGGTATAAAATTCCCAGTGCATGTGTTTAAAAAAATTCTTTCATTTCATAGCTGGCAAAAATCATGCCAGATATTTAATTTTTTTTTTTTTGCTAAAAGACTGTTCTAAAGTAGCCCTGACTAAAAAAAAAAAAAAAGTCGTTCTGAAGAACCTAGGGGCAGGACAGGAATAAAGACAGGAATGGACTTGAGGACATGGGGAGGGGGAAGGGTAAGCTGGGACGAAGTGAGAGAGTGGCATGGACTTATATATACTACCAAATGTAAAATAGATAGCTTGTGGGAAGCAGCTGCTTCCCAGGGAGATCAGCTGGGTGCTTTGTGACCACCTAGAGGGGTGGGATAGGGAGGGTGGGAGGGAGACGCAAGAGGGAGGGGATATGGGGATATATGTATACATATAGCTTTGTCGTACAGCAGAAACTAACACAACATTGTAAAGCAGTTATACTCCAATAAAGATGTTAAAAAAATAAATAAAGTAGCCCTGAATATGTCTTTTCAAAGTGTATAAAGAAATAAAACTGTCATCTATTGGGGTTCGGTGTGACTTTGTCCTTTGTCTTTTCTGTCACACTAGCCTGCAATCGTTTGCTTTAGCTTGGCCCACTTTTCAGAGATGTGATTGTGTGGGTTTCAGGACGCTGTCAGCTCTCCTTTCCCCAGATGCTGTGGGCCAGCTCGAGGCCTCCGGACACCTCTGACAGAGGCAAGTCCCAAAGTCGATAACTCTGAAGAGGCTGCTGATCCCAGGACGGATGACAAGATGTGCTGAGCCTTTGGGACAGACATGGCAGGACGTTACTATTAAAAGACATACCTGCTGCTGAAGGAGGGGAGGGAAGCAGATGTGAGGGCAAGATTCAGGTGACAACCTGGGCACTGCAGAGATACAGGAGGTTATGGAGGAGGGAGAAACGTAAGTTGGCATCTGGCAGTATGTGCAGAGGCGAGACCTGAGTGTGGGCAGTGGAAATGGCAGCTTTCAAAGATTTCTGACCTTCTGCCTGCCAACTTGGAATTAGATTTCTTGATGGAGGGGGAGGAGGAGGGAAGGGGTGAAAAAGGCAGATGCCAAGAGAGATTATTGACCTGGCAACCAGACAAAAGGCTACTGTGGCTGGCACCCAAGGCAGAGAAGGGCAGAGTGGTGTAGCTCATGGGTGTAATCCAAAGGGCTGAGTGCCAGAGTTTCAGCTGCTAGAGAGTAGCCTGAGGTGGCCTCTTCTGTTGACAGGAGAAAATAATCAGTACAGCAATAAAAGAAAGAAAAGTGAAATTTAATATCTTTGGATAATTTTTAGGGTTGGCATTCAGAAGTGTATTCAGCTACCTTTATCCTATCTGAGAAGCATAACCTCTTGCAGCCAGATTGATAATGCTTAAAAAAAAAAAAAATCCCAGTAATACTGCTGCCACCTTTCCAATTCCAAGACCGAGGTGGTATGATTTGACTACCGGCTTCTCATTCCCCAGCAGTGAATATTAAGTGACTTTTCCAAATGTTGACCCAGAAAAATATTTTCTTGGAGACAGGACTCACTGATTCCATTGGAATACAGTTTTGTTGCCACATAAATCAGGAGACTTTAAATGTAGCTCCATAGTTCCCAGGTTTTGCTCTCAGCTCTCACTGAGCATTTCTGTCTCACCCTCCTATATCACTGTGTGCCACTAGATGTCACTGTTACCCGTGCCTTTGGGTGACAGAAACAGAGCAATCCGTCTGCCGTTTTGTGCAGGGGGAAAAATCTTCAGAAGTGGAGGATAATGCTATGTGGATTTCAATACAAAGACCTCTTTACTTGGCATTTTTCATTGAAAAACAGACACTCTGTATATTGTGTTATTTGGTTGCTATTTCCCTTTGTGCTTTTGAAAAGGAGAAAATGAATTAAGTGCAGTTCTTCCCGCAAATGCACCTTCCCCTACATCCTTACTAATTCTTAATTCTCCCTTAATATATAGTTTTCAGCTTTATAATATGAGGACTATTCGTTAGCAGATTTGGAAAATTGCTGTTATTCTGTCTAACCTTGTTTTTTCCCTTTAGAACACTTCCACAGTAGTGACACTATACTGGTTCGCTTGTCCTTTGTCTGTCACCCCAAGTTGACTGTTAGCTCCCCAAGAAAAAGTGCTGTATCTTTTTTACTCATTGATATACTCCCTAGCATCTAGCACAGTAACTTGCATGTAATAATGCTAAAATAAATGATGGTTTGATGAATGAATACTTGAGAAGAAACAGGTGCTATATAATGTCATTGTGAAGAGAGAGAACTGTCTAGGGCCTGACTTCCCTGAGTGCAGATCCTTTCCCAGGTGTGTGACTTGCCTAAGTCATTATTCATTCTGTGCTCAAGTCCTTCACTTGTAAAATGAGGGTGATAATAGTAACAACCACATAAGGTGGTTTTGAGGATGAAGTATTTTTTAATGTTTTAATATATGTCAACATTCCTGGCACAGAGCAAGGACGAGGTATTAGCTAGAGGAGGTAGAAGCAGATCATTGTCATGCGGACCTACAGAAAGAGAGCTGGGTGAGGGAGGGATCCTGTCTGTGGAGTTGACAACCTCAGGCTAGAGGGCTGCACCCAGGGCAGGGGAGGGGACAGGGAGCAGTTGCTCAATCAGAGAGAAAGCCTGGAGCAGGAGGCAATCTGCATTCTGTATGAAAGATAGCTCCAGGAAGGGTGCTGTCAAGTGGAGGTGCCATGAAAGGCAATGCAGCCATTGCCAGATTTTGCCTGCCGCCTGCAGGAACTGTCTGTCGTTGGCAGGGACCAAACTGCTCCTGATTTTGGCAGGAATTCATGAAACTGATATTTTGGAGTTTGTTTTTCTCAATGAAAAAAAAAAAAAAACTTGAATTAACGATCTTAAAAGAGGAGAAATGTGCATGCTTGCTGACCTGTGGTTTGCAAATTGCTTATAATTCTATTACTGTCTGCCACCAAAATATCTCAGCTGACAAGATCAGAACTACTGTCATCCTTTTACATTTAATTTTAATGTACACGAAATAATGTTCTTCTGCTCCATTTCTTCCAGTTCTTTTCTTCTCCTCCCCTGTTCATTTTTCCTTATCATTTCAAAGTTACTTCTCTCAGCAATGTCATCTTCTGCTGTAATGTGCTTCACCTTTATACATCTAATAAACACATTATTTTCATTTCAAGTTTATGTCCTCTGTGGTCACACTTATAGGCTGTAGAATTGAACTTAGAAAAAAATAATAAGCTGACTTTGTAACAGAGATGATTTCGCTTTTGTTAACAATCATTTTGGCTGGCATTTCTTTATTTTGGAAACCTTTATTTTGAATTTAATTTAGAAATTCAGGGGGCACTAGAGTGCACATGAATGACTCTTTCTTCCTCCCCTCCTTTCTGCCTCTCTTTCCCCACATCTCTTTCCTTCTTTCCTTTTCCATGCCTTTACAATACACCTATAACATGAAGAAAATTTTAAAATTTTATGGCTATTGGTTTGTATCTTTTCTAGACCTTAGATTTATTACTAACAGATTTTTAAACAGTTTTCTATACAAAAATGTTTGCTTTGACACAAGACCTTGCACTGGGGAATAACTTTACTATAAGTATGCAATGTACAGCTTTAGGGATAGGCGTTTGGTTTCTTTTTCAGCTCAACAAGTAAGCATTTACTAGCCACCACATTTAGAGACCTAACACTATCCTGGATGAATCATAAACCTGCTCTAATTTGTTAATTCTTTATGTACTTGCACGGGAGCTACAGATATTTTATCATAATACATTGCCTTCATAATTATTCTGCTTTGGAATACAAAAACACCCAGTGCTCTGATTTCTTCTTTCTGGTAAATTTGTCTCCCATTTCAACTCTAACCTCTTCCCAAAGAGGTTACCTCTTAATTCCATTACTAATATCACATGTTGAAAGTTCGAACAGACTTTTGCTAATTCACTTTTTCCCCAAGAGATGATGGCTACTATTCTTTTGAATTATTGCATCCATTTTAGAAAAGGAACTAATTATTCTTTATTTAACGAAGACTATCCTGTGACTGATATAGTTAGATTCATGTGAAAATGCATAAGTGGTAGTGAGGATATCATTTTCTCCAACAAAATGTAATTTCAAAAGTAATTTAAATGGAACATAAAGAAGTACGCATGACTTTGGTTGCTTTTATAGCTAATGCAGATATCTTACTTCTACCACTGATATTCCTGAGTGCCTTCTACTTAGCAGGTTCTCAGTAAATATTTCTTGATATTAACAGTTTTCCAATCCTGAATTTTGTGATAGCTCTTGAAAGCTTTACATAGTGTTTAGAAAATATGAGATCCATAAATATGGATATGGGTATAGGTATCCATATCTATGGATCTCATATTATCTAGGTGATATTATAGCTGGTGACCTGGATAATTGTGTGTTGATATGACCCCAAAAGACTCTAGTGCCATGTACACTCCTCTTCCTACTGCATAAGTATCCCTTTATGTGCCCTGGCTTGCATTCCTTCCTTCAATTACAGACAAAACTTTGCCTCTTTCAAGGCACATGCTTGGCTATAGGAAGTTTTGTGACAGTTAAGAATTTACTTCTGAATTTTCTGCATTACAGATTCCACTTCAGTGCACTAAAACTGGCTGCAATTAAAACAATGTGTATCATACATTCTGTGTATGCTACCCATTTGAGCGTGATGCTTGGAAGATAACAATTTTTCCTCGTCATTGACTTTGGTGAGCCTCATTGCTGCTGTGAAAGCAAAATACCCTACACATGAAAGCAGAAAAGAGGACTCTATATAGAAACGTGGCGTGGGAGTAGTGATGGCCACTGCCTCCATTGTTGTTTCATTGATTTTCCTTCATTCACGATCTTTAAACAAGCGTTTATTAATTACGTAATATCAATCAAGGCTTCTTCCTGGGGCTTTGTTTTCCTTTCACATCTGCTTTTTCGTTTTTGTTTTTGGCCATGCGGCTTGTGGGATCTTTGTTCCCTGACCAGGGACCAAACCGGGGGCCCCTGGCAGTGAGAGTGCCAAGTCCTAACCACTGGGCCACTAGGGAATTCCCATATCTGCTTTTTCTTTAAATAACTTTTATTTTACAATTTAAGCAGGATTTTGTTTGATTTGGGCCATGTTGTTTACATGATGAGCAGTTATAGTTAGAATGGATTTCACTGGTTGCTAAGAAAATGGGTTAAGCTGCCAGGTGGGATACCATTCAGGGTCTAGTTATCATAGTTGTGGGAAGTTAACTGCAACACCCCTCCTTTTGGATCTTCCAGTTAGTTGGTGTTCATTTGACACCAGATTTGATCAGTTCCTAAAGGTGCGCTGGACCTGGACTTGATGCTCCACCTGGTTATTCGCAACTTCATTGTAATGTGAGATGTCTGCTTTGCTCCTAACTCTATGCTCTTGTGATTCGGAGAGCAAATCTCCAGAATTACTGTCAACTTCTAGCTGTATATGATAGAAACTTTTGAAACCTGATGCAGGCTCCTGACTTATTTGTTTTCCTTAGGCAAATTACCATTTCAGAATAATATGCATCATCTAGAAAGTATATCATAATTAGATGTAAAGTATATATTGAAGCTTCCAGATGACTCATGGAATATGTTTTGTTGATGCTTACAGACTAGCTTATGCTACTCTTCAGGACTGTATAAGACTGGGACCAACAGGTAGTACTTCAGTCCTTTGGTAATAAGGGAATTCATTAATCAAGAAACCATTATTTCTGAACAAAGATACTTCTAATATATTAAAACACTCTGCCAATTCTCTTATGCTCTCTCTTCAATATTCTGTTGCAGAAAATGTCAAGTCACCTAGCTTCAGCTCTGCTTTTCTTTTGTTTGCTCTGGCTGACCACTGTGTTCTCCTTATTCCTTTGAGAGGGAAACATGCTGACACACGTGTGAGTATAAAGTGAGAAGCTGACTCTAGAGTTACATCTAATCACCATAGTATTAGGAGAGTTTTGGCCCGCAGTCCCAAGCTTCTGACAGTGGCAGGATGCTGAATCTACTGGAATATAAATTCCAGTGAGATTTACACCAGAGCTATGCTTCTCAAACTTTAATGTGCATATGGACCACCTGGAACCTTTCGAAAATGTGGATTCTAATTTAATAGGCTCGGGATGAGGCCCAGGATTCTGCTTGGTTACAAGTTCAGCACTTGAACCAGGCCTAGAGGAGCAGAACCCTTTTGATTTTCAGTATAGGCCCTAAGTGTTATGGGCCAGATAAAATTGATATTCTTAGATTTCCATGCAGAGGAATTGAACTCAAAGAGAAGGCCTTATCACTGACATTCTCATGCTGAATGGACCCACTCAGAATTCTCAATCCAGAATTCTGGGAGTACTGAACTATTCATTCTAAAGACTACTGAACTTGTACCGTGCCTGAAATTAGTTTACAGTTTCTAACGTCTTATAGAGTTGTTGTACAGAGACAACAGAATGGGTGAATGGGACAAGTAGATTATCCGGAGTCAGAAATTCTGAGTTTGAACCCAGTTTTGCCTCTACTTGGTTCCTTGAGTTTGAACAAGTCATACATCCTCTTTCAGTTTCCATTTTCTTGTGCCTAAATTGGCAATAGCAAAGTATAACTTTATAGGTTTGCTTTGATATCAAGTTGAGAATATATATAAAGGTGTTTTGTAAATATCAAGCACTATGCAAACATTATTTGAGGAGCTTGTAACCTAGCGATGATGATTTACATTCACATCAGAACACTTGTGTTTCCTGAGATCCTTTTTTTTTTTTTTTTTGCGGTACACGGGCCTCTCACTGTTGTGGCCCCTCCCGCTGCGGAGCACAGGCTCCGGACGCGCAGGCTCAGCAGCCATGGCTCACGGGCCCAGCCACTCCGCGGCATGTGGGATCTTCCTGGACCGGGGCACGAACCCGTGTCCCCTGTATCGGCAGGCGGACTCCCAACCACTGCACCACCAGGGAAGCCCCTGAGATCCTTTTGTTGTTTGTTTATTAGCAGCGAACATTCTGACTGAGAACACAGGTATTTCATTGTTTCCTCTGGGTGTCATTTGTATACAGTCATTGGTCATAATTCTGTAGTAAAAAATCCTTTATTTTGTCCCTTAAAATGCCAGTGTTGTCGTTAACACCCCATTATGTTTTGGGGAAGGAGAAGTGATGGGTAGCATGTATAAAAGTTGGTATAGAATTCTGCTTGGAAGAACTAATTAGTGTTCTGTGGCAGTCATGGATGGTGTACTGGGTTACCCACAACTTTTGAGAATTGCTTAATCATCACAGAGATATGCTTGCTCTGAGGAGACTACACCGTGCTCATCACCTAGGGAAGAAGTCGGCCTGCAGGCAGCTTGCATTTTAATTGATTTCTTTTTTTTTTTTTTTGGTACGCGGGCCTCTCACTGTTGTGGCCTCTCCCATTGCAGAGCACAGGCTCCGGACGTGCAGGCTCAACGGCCATGGCTCACGGGCCTAGCCGCTCCGCGGCATGTGGGATCTTCCCGGACCAGGGCACGAACCCGCGTCCCCTGCATCAGCAGGCGGACTCTCAACCACTGCACCACCAGGGAAGCCCTTAATTGATTTCTTGATGAGCATTGACTTTATTAAATTTTAGACAAAATGCCCTATGGCATCTGTCAGTGATAAGTGACAGGAAAGACATTAAAAGTTTAGTGAACACTTAGGAATTCTTTATCAGCAGGAATGTATTGAATGCCCCTGGATGAGAATAATAATGCTTGCATTTATAACTTACAAGTCATTTCCACAAATTTTATTTATGACACAATTTTCATTGGGTCTATTCCCTTTTCTGATATAAAAATCAACTTTGTGGTGCTTTCATTCATCATTATGTTACAGACGCAGCACAGTTTCCATTTCAGGGAGATATAATGTATCTTTGAGGGAGGAAGGGAGAAGTGGAAGGAGGAAGGATGGATGGAAGGAAGGAAGGAAGGAGGCAGGGAAGGAGGGAAGGAAGGGAAGGGAGGGAAAGGAGGGAGGGAGGGAGGAAAGGGAATGGTAAACACAAAAGTGTTGTTTTTTGTTTTGCTTTGACTTTCCAGAAAACCTGCTCTGAGTTAATGCCCAAGAAAAGAAGAAATGGTTTTGGACAATTAAATATGTGAGACATGGTGTCAGGTTTTTTGGAGTTGATATCTCAGTTTGTCAAAACGTGCATCTTTGCAGGAACTAAAGAGTTCAGCAGCTGCTTTGGTGTGTGTTTTAGCTTGATTTAGTCCCACTTTCCGCTTTTCTTTCTAGACTCTCTCTGATTTTTGTTTTCATCCTTAGCCATGTCTTTTCATTCCTGTCGTTCTCTTCTATAATTAGAATACTCTAAGGATTTGTCATTAAAGTTTAAGGTATACTAAACATCCAAAGTCTTTCTTTTAAGATAGTGCTGTGAATAAGGTAGATGACACTTCCCAAGGACATCTTATTTAGAGGGTCCTTCTGTTGCTGAGGAGGCCTCATCCAGGACTACCAGACTCATCATTTCGACACACAGACCTGTTGTTGAGTAGGTGGTACCTGGGTGAGGCTCCATTCGTTGCAGCCGACTTCTGCAGAGCCTGCTTTGGCTCAGACCCCTGTAGGTGTTGCATTCATTGGAAGACTAGTTCAGAATAAGTAGAGAACGGCCAGTAAGAATTTCTGAAAGTTTTGAATTAAGGGATGTTTAGAGAAGATTGAACTTTAGATTTTCAGAAGTATAAATGACATCGTATCTGATCTGACTAGTAAATATGCGTCTTTACACGCAGAAGTTAGAAATAATGAAATGAAACGATCTTCTATTAACTGGTAAATAAACAGAACTTTTCTAAATGTTTGTTGCTTGTATTCAACCATTTATATATAATATAATTTATGTTTAATCACATCCAAAGCCTTGCCAAGTAGTAGTCCCACAGGAATTACTCTAATGAATACACGAGCATCTCTTGTATTGAGCATATTAATTGCTTATATGCAAATGATTTTAAGTACTTGAAAAGTTTACCTTAAGAAGGATAAACATTATCTTTGTAATCTTGTATATGATATTCATTTGCTTAGCAAGCCCTTTTCTGATGGATTAAATAAAAGCAAACTTTACAATCAGCTGGATACAAATTATCCTGAGTTTGGAAAAACAAATTAGTGAGGTTTTATGATCTTAAGTTCCAGACCTCTCTGCCACCTGATTCAATATAGGACAATAGTATACCATAAATTGATATGAATGACTCGTAATTTTACAATGACTTTCAGTCTTTATTTTTCTCTACTAATTTTTAGATGAATCCCTAGGTAATTCTGAGAGATAGAATTTGCATTAGTATTTGGGAATTAGACATCGGGCAACTCAGTTTGCCTATATGAATGGCAGCACCTTCATTCTCTTGGCATTTACATGAATGAATCTTCTAGTACCTTTGTTGTCCAAAGACATCCTTGATGATATTTCTCTAGGGTCTTAATATATCATGCATCTATTTGAGGTGTTAGTTCTTAAGTACAAAAAGTAGAATCGTATCTCAGAGTTGGCAGGACCTTTAAGATTAGCTTGTAAAAAGTACTCTGATGCACAAATCATAATTTCCAGAAAATCTTTTATTTGGAAAGTTCCCCTAGTGCAATGAGAGGAGTTTTCCATATGTAGATCCAGGCAAATAGTCACATGCACCCTAATTAATCATAATCATACACATATACATTCATAGCAGTCAGATGATAAAATAATTTATTGTTAGAGCCAAGTAAACGTATCATAATTAATTCGAACCACACACATATCGGTCCCTATACCTGAGAAACAGGACTTTGATCATAGGATCATTAGTTGATAGAAAGAGGGTAGGAGATCCTTTTAGAATCCATCTGAAAAGTTTCAAGAATCTGTATAAAATTCTCCTAATCAGATTCTGATTTCTGTTTTTCAAATCTGCAGATATGTGACCTTCTTCCTATGGATTTACTTGCCAGGACATATCTTTATCCCAGGGAAGTTTAGATAATTGGCATGTTTCCTGAAGTGTGCTCTGGATAATACTGGTTAAGCAAAATATTTATAAGTAGGCCTTGTAATCTTTTTACAAGTAAATTAAAGGAATTCTGGGTACATTTATTTATTTATTGAACAAATGTCTATTACTTATTACGTGGTGAACACAGTGCAAGATGCTGTCAATACAACGTTGAACAAAATGGACATGATTGCTGCCTCATGTTGTTTATGATCTAGAAGGAAAACAGACATTGATTGCCATGGTCTGAATGTTAGTATCCCCCCCCCCAATTCATAAGTTGAAATCCTGATGTCCAATGTGATAGTATTAGAAGGTGAAGCCTTTAGGAAGTGATTTAGGTCGTGAGAGTAGAGCCCTTATAAATGAGGTTGGTGCTTTTATAAAAGAGACCTCATAGAGCTTCCTGTCCCCTTCTACCATGTGAGGACACAGCAAGAAGACACCAGCTCTGAACTAGGAAGGGGTCCTCATCTGACCGTGTTGGCACCTTGATCTTAGACTTCCACCCTCCAGAACTGTGGGAAATAAATTTCTGTTGTTTATAAGCCACCCAGTCTGTATTGTTAAAGCAGCCCAAATGGACTAGGACATTAATCAGCTAATTACACAAATATATGATATCTAACTGAGATAATTCTAACGAATAAAAAGTATAGGACATTATAGCAGACTATTTTAGGAGGTCTTGTTTAGCTTTGGAGTATCTGGGGGCCAGAGAAGGCTTCTCAGAAGAGGGAAGTCAGCAATGCAGAAATGGAGCAGCATGCACAAAACAGAAACATGGTGTTTGAGAAATTTAAAGAAGGTCTTTGTAACAGAAGCGCACACAGGGAGGTAACAAGGTAAACAGAAGCCAGAATGAGCAAAGCATCAATGATTTTTTTTTTAAAAGACCATTTTTGAGGGAGAGTGGCATGATCAGATTTTCATTTTTAAAGTAACACTTTGATTACAGTTGGACATTAGAGTAAAAGGGGGTGGTATGAACTGAATTGTGACCCTCCAAATTTATATGTTTGAAACCCTAACTTCTAATGTGACTGTATGTGGAGATAGGGCCTATAAGGAAATAATAAAGGTTAAGTACTTGAAGTCATAAGTATGGGGCCTTAATCTTATAGAACTGGGGTCTCTATAAGAAGAGGAAGAAGCAACAGAGCTCTTTCTTCCTCTCAGCCTGTGCACAGAGAAGAGGCCATGTGAGGAGTAAGAAGTGGCCCTACAGTAAGAAGGTGGCCATTTGCAAGCCAGGAAGAGGCGCCTTGATTATGAACTTCCAACCTCCATAACTGCGAGAAAAAAAGTTTCTATTGTTTAAGTCACACAGTCTATGGCATTTTGTTATGGCAGCCCAGGCAGACTGATACTAACAGGTGGCAAGAATGGACATGAAGTACTGGGTAGGGAACCACAGCAGTAGTTCCGGTAAGAGATAATGTAGTACGTACTACAATGGGAACGGCAGACATTGAGAAAAGTGTACAGAAGTGAGAGCCTTTTTGTAAGTAGAGGTGATGGGATTTGGTGTTGGATTGTGTGTATAGGATGAGAGAAAGTGGTATTGAGCTTGCTGATTTGCACCACTAGATGAATGACTTGCACACTTTAGGCATCACCTGAGAAGATCAGGTTTGGGGATATAACCCATATGTTCAGTTTTTGACACATGAGGGCTTAGATGCCTTTGGATATGTCGAAGGGGCAGATGAGTGGAGCTTAGAGAGAAATTAAACAATGTTCAACAGGTTCTGTTACTACATGACTTCTCAGAACTTTTAGTGTGTTTAACTATGTATGTATGTGAATTGTGACTCTCCAAGACAGGGTGATGGGTTCTTGCACTTTTCCAAACTTGGACCTCTTTTCTGAATGGAGAAGATCACAGGACTTCTGTAGACTCTATCTGGTAATTGCTGGTCTATCAGCACCTTTTTAATCATTCTCCTTCCTCTGATTTTATTTAATAGAACATGCTTTGGACACATGATGGCCACTGTACTTGCAAGTTGTGAGAATAGGTGGAGAAGGACTCAAGACAGGAAATTCATAGTCTCTCACAGTTCCTCAGTGAACATTGCCAGTGTCTTTTAGAGCACCTGTCAGGAGCTGAGCTGAATGCCACAGATGCAGCGGGGGGAACAGCCTCTGCTTTCAGGTCATTCCTGGATACGGTATTCAGGTAGAGTGAATGAGCAACGCCTCTCTCAGGAGATCCTTGCCTTCCTGACTCTGTCTCAGGGTAGTACCTCTCCTGGGCTTGAATCCTATCTTGTAAACTTAGGAACTTAGGATATGTCTCCCTTGGGTTGGCCTATACCAAGTTTTCAAAGTTATTGCCTAGAGGTTCAAGTCAATTGAGCATTAGGGTCTTAGAATTTAGATAAAGATAATTATGTAAGTTATAACGAATCCTCCTTAGTGTTTTGGCATATATAATATGATACAGTATACAGCATTCAACAGCTGGCTTTTCCATTCAACATATATTGTGGAAGTTTATTCGTCTAACTATGTGTAAAAATGTTTTTTAAGCTACTGTGTACTATTCTGTAGTATGAATATATCAAAATATATCATTTAGCCATTCAATTATATTCAGCTAGATTAAAAATCAAAAACAAAAAAACACTGTGCACCAGGTAGTATTAGTGGGAGATATAGGAAGAGGAAGATTAAATACATGAATTGAATGATTCTGCCTGTTCTTTGCCGAAAAGATTACATGGACTACTAAAAGTTTAATTTATTCATATGAATTACCTTCTCTTCATGCTCATTTTGAGAAATAAATTACCAGCTAAACAAATCTCTAGAAAAACCCTTTGTGCCAGGTTTTTTTTTTTTTTTTTTTTTTTTTTTGCGGTACGCGGGCCTCTCACTGTTGTGGCCTCTCCCGTTGTGGAGCACAGGCTCCGGACGCGCAGGCTCAGTGACCATGGCTCACGGGCCCAGCCGCTCCATGGCATGTGGGATCTTCCCGGACCGGGGCATGAACCTGTGTCCCCTGCATCGGCAGGCGGACTCTCAACCACTGCGCCACCAGGGAAGCCCTGTGCCAGGTTTTATTCCCATTGTCAAATCCTCCACAACACTTTTCTTGTGGTTGCAAAAAGTATGATCTCTCACTTTTTTAATGCTTCCTCTGCACTCCAGTTAAATGGCTTGGGACCTTGTATTCCAGTTAT
Source organism: Orcinus orca (assembly GCF_937001465.1). Taxonomy (NCBI): domain Eukaryota; kingdom Metazoa; phylum Chordata; class Mammalia; order Artiodactyla; family Delphinidae; genus Orcinus; species Orcinus orca. Next base: position 95,394,230 of record NC_064563.1, read on the forward strand.
TTGTGATAGCTTATTAAGGCACACAGCCTCCTTTGTGTTCCCCAGAATGCCTTGTTCTTAGGGCTTCTGTAGAGGTGTTTTGGTTTGAATTTTGAATTAAACTCGATTACTTATTCAGTTCTGGTTATTAAGTGACCAATGTGTTCTTGAGCTTCATTTGTACCATTATATTCCAGAGGGACAATTTTTAAGAAATTATGAGTTGGAAGGTTAATAGTGATTTAAACACTTCCCAAAGTAGACCTATTAGTTATCTGTGCTTCTAATGCCCCTTTCCACCTTACTATGCCATTGTCTACATGAAGTACAGCAGCAGAATAATTGCTAACTAGCTGAAGATCTTGAACTCAATTTACCAATTGCTGCAAAGTAGAAAGAAAAATTACATGAGCCATACTTTCCATTATGAAATATTCATAGAAATGAGTTTCAACCTGTGTTACAATAAAATGTTCATAAGACTTTTAAGAAGACAAAGACACACGTTTACTGTTGGGATAACTAGATTCAAATCTTTTATTCCTCAATTTGGTAAAAAAAAGGGGTAGTTTGGGATTATTTAAGTGTAGTGTTGTCAGGTAGATGGATACTTGCTTATTTCCAGGAAAACTTTCCATTGCTATGAAGTTTTCATGGATAATTATAATTTTCAGCATCTCCCTGTGGCAAAATAAAACAGTTGGAGGTATATCTAAGTATGTGCTCATACCTTACTACCATAATATATTTAATAGCAACTTAAATCACCTTCATTTGGGGGGAGCTCAAAAATACTATCTAAGATTGTTTGCTGTCCAAGTGAAGATCATAGTCAAGGAATAATAACATTGCTCAGAGTTTAGGAATTTCTCCGCAGAGATAGAAGTGGGAAGTCAGAGTATCTGCTGAGAATTAATAAGCTCTAATAGGATGAGAAGAGTCTCTCCCATTTTTTTTCGTATTGCTTCACTTACTGACTCTAAGCAGCTGTGGAGAGAATGTCAGTCCCCTGTCACTTTAGGTGGCAAGTGTAGCATCAGCCTAGTGTATTGACCTACAGACTCTTTGCCTCTATCAATTTTTCTGTTGGCATTGTGGAACTGACCGTTCTGGGCAAGACTACTACTGAGCTGCTCTTCTGAAATGTCAAAGATATTATTGACTGGAACTCTTGCATTTTTTGACAATAATAAGTTCCTTGACAGGACATCTGGACTCTAGCTTGTCTATTTACACTATAGGGAGAAGGAAATTATCTATGTTGTGTCTGCAGAATTCTGGAATCAGCAGCCATTTTTTTGGAATTCCTAATGTGATAGCCTCGAATTATACAACATGCACCGATAATACAGTGGTCACCATGACTTGGAGTATAAATCGTCAGTAGGAAGCAATGTTAGTATTATGCTGAAGCCAGAGGAAAGAGGAGAAGTTTGCAGCATATACAGAGCTGGCTTGAGGTTATAAGAACCCAAGTTCTTCTAAGTTTTAATCTGACATATTCTGACCTTCTTCAATTCAGTCTTTTATTGTTAAAGCATTCTTTTATAAATAACAGGCAATGGGTGGCAGGCTGTGTCTTCTTACTCTTTTGCATATAACTACTGGTACTGAGTTGTGGGTGTTTTGGTCACACCGTGTGTATTCAGGGCTACTGCTTTTGCTGGTGATTGCAGCAACTGTTCAGATAATTGCAGTTATCTCTATATGATCCCTTCTATGATTAAAAACATTAATATGTGAATGTAATTCTAGAGAGAACTGTCCTTATAGCTTATTATCAATTTTCAGCACACGGTTATGCAAATCTAGGACTTCATAAATGTCACTTTCTGCTAATGATTTGCAGTTTGGTGAGAAGTTTTAGCTTTTTAGATGGACTAAAAGAATATATAGAATTTTAAATTTGTGAGAAATGCAGTGTCAGTGAAGTACCTAATTGAGAGGCTGATCTTTTCTGAGAGAGAGAAAAAAATGTTACCTTTTTGTTTCTGTCTACTTAAAAACGAGGTTAACATCCCCTCATTTCTTTCTCAAGCCTTTCTCAGGATGGAGACGCCATCTGTGTCACATGCCTCGAAGTGAGAAAGCATTGTAGAAGAGTTGCAGCTTTTTGTTATCCCAGTGGTATAAAACACCAATTTTCTGGGATAAAGTATAAGTTCAAAGAAAATAGAATTTACTAGCATGTCAGTTTTGGACATTCTGTGAGTGTCCAGCAAGGAAGGCTGTGAATTGCTTCTGTCATTATGACTGACATAAGCTCTTCAAGCTGTTGACAGCCTGCAGTTCTTCTTACTGACTTTCAAAGAATTATTGACATTATTATGCACTAACTCTCCTGTTAATGCAACAGTAAATGATAAAATATAAATTTGATTTCAAATAAAATCTCACACTTAAAAATTAAACCTCTGAAGATCTATATTTATTGTCATTCAGTGGCCATTTGATTGTATCAGGGTGTTGCACTTGAATTCAGTTTCAAACAAGTTTTAAAATCTGAGGTAACTTCCTGGGATGTCCACATGCTTGAACTGGATTGGGCCAACATTGTGTTGTTAATTAATCCCTCTGGAAAAATTGCATCTGGCTTATGCTTTTACTCTGCAAAAGCAATTATATTTTGAATTATGCTGTAAACTATGCCTTACCAAATTCTTTCTATGCCTTAGCTAGTTGTATTCTGATATGCTGCAAAATCGTTTGTATTCTAATAAAGATACCCTGATTTATCATTCTTTTATAAGCCAAGATCTCAGATAGTGACACTTATTTATTATAGTGTTTAATGCTGAATTCCACCTTTTGATTAAAGGCTTAGTCTACTAAAATGGGGTTTGGTTTAAATTCCAGTTAACCTTTTGCTTCCTCTGTGCTATTTAGGTACATAGTATTATTTCACCTTGATAAGAGAGTGCAATTTTATCCTTTAGTTTTTCACTGAAACCAACTATATTTATTAAGCTAGTTTGAATCTCCTAACTCCACCTATACTGCTGGGATGAGTAAACTGATCATTGTAAAATAAAATAAATGATTCCATTTACAAATTTTTAAAAAATTATTTCCTTATAATATTTTTAGGACTATGAGTAAAATATTTTTTGATAAAAGTGAATATGAGTCACATTTTTATAAACTTGGATGAACTTCATATGACTCTAGCTTTGGTTAACACCACCTATTCTGAAATATTTAATAGTAAATTATATTCAATTTAATTCAGCAAGGCACTTGAGGCCTTTGTAGTATAAAGTTGAATAGCATCTCCTGACTTTGAAGAACTCAGTAACCAGCAGGGAAGACAAGCACATGAAGAGTTAGCATGTTGTGTGATACGCTCTGAGGGAGTAGTGTGTATGAAGTAGTGCACAACACTGATAATGGAGCATCTGATGTGGGACCACGAGGGAAGGCTTCCCAGGAGAGGCAGAGCATTTGAACTAGGTCAAAGTAAGAGTACGTCAGGCATATGAAAGGATGGGGATGCACTATCCAGGATGAGAGGGTAGCATAAGCAAAGGCCCAAATCGATGGAAGTGTATTGTGGATTTAGAAAGTTTGAGTTGTGCAAAATGAAAGGTTCATGGTAAGTGTATATGGAGCAGGGGAGATGGAATAGAAAGGTGGGAATAGGAGGGGTAGGAGATTAGGATATAAAGGGTTAGATAGCCACAGGATATTTTTATGCAGGCTAAAATGTTAAAATGTTTTACTTTAAATTGTTTTTAGAAGTATCAGATAATGTGCATAAAGACAAAGACGCTCTTTCTCCACCTCTGACACTTGTGCTGTCAGCCATTCCCTAAACTACTTAGGGTTAGGATGAAAGCCAGAGTTGTAAGGTGCTGTGAGAGATAGGATGGAAGTCCAGATTCAGTACAATTTAGGAATAATTATTTTTCATATTAGCTGGCTTCTTTAGACATCTTGGACTACAAAATTAGTTGAAGATGAATCAGCACAACTGCTGTAAGTTTGCCCCTTTTCTAATAGGGCTCAAAGGTAAAACCGTACACTAAGACCACGCCTCACCAAAGACTTTTTCCTACCCAGTCCCAGGACTAAGGTCCCATTCTAGAGACTTCTTGACTCCATGACGAGGGGTTAAGAGAAAGTTCCAAACATCCAACCCTCCCCACCTCTGAACTCAGATCATCACCAACACAATTGACCCTGAATCCACCAGGACAAATCTTATGGCTTCTATCTCTTCCTGATCTGGCAGACAATAAGAGGGCCCCTAGACTATCAGTCATCCTTTAGCTCCAGTGTTCTCCATAAGGCTTTGTAGAATCTTGTGCTCCCTTTTCCCACCTATCTCCAACTCCTGAAATATTTTTGTTGTGCTTTCTAAAAATCATTATCTAGCATCACCAAATAGTATATCAATATATGTGACTACTCTCTTATTGAGACATTCAGATTACCTTTTTTGAGCTAATGGAAGCCTGTTCTTTCACATGTGTACCCCCCTGGCCCTTAAGACACTACTTCCCCTTTAGCTCTTTCAGCTATTGATAGTTTTTCTCTCACAGATATCATACTCTTGAACCTGAAGAGGAATTTTATGTCACCTGATTATATCACCCACTTTCTATTATTTTTCTGTCATCTCAATCTCTGGATTGTTCCTGTTCCTTTTTCATAGATTTTAGCACCTGGTTACTTGATGCTTTTGCCAACACCATTCCTACCTTAATTCTGCTTGGGTTCAGCTTCACTGATGATCCTTTCAACATTCTATCCTCCAGTGATTTTGTCCTTTACCCTGTTTCAGCTCTCACTCATATGGTGTTTCTCTAGACCCTATCATTATCAGTAATTACAGCCCTTCTAATATGTTAATTTCATTCATTCCACTCTCTTACCAGGCTTGAATTCTGTGAGCAATCATTATAGATGCTTCTTGCACACATGCTCAATTCTTTTCTTCCTTTCTCACTTCATTGAACTTACTTGGAAAGAGCACAACTCTAGTTAAAAGAGCTCTTTGACTACTCAGTGCTTGCCCCTGTCCACTGATTGGAGAAAAATACCTAAACATGCTGATTGGTCCTACTTTAAATTCATGGCCATGAGCATCAATTTTTTTATTTTAATGCTGCCTGGCAATCATGATGAATTTTTGTAGGCTACCATGGGCTCTCCTAAACTACTATTTCATATTCTCCCCTCTTTCCTCAAACCTCCCAAACCTTGCACTCCATCTCCTATCTCAGTTAATGACATTGGTTCCTACTTCACTGAGAAAATTGAAATGCCAAAATAAAAACTTCTAAGGACTCCCACAGCTGCATCCAGTCACCTGTCAGCTTTTGCATTCATATTCTTATGCCTTTGTGCTTAAATCTGGGCTCCTATCTAACACTATCCTAACAGATTTCATTCTTGCTCCCCTATTTGATTATCTTTCCACTTAGTTTCTCAAAGATAGCACTTCAGCAGTAATCCACTGTTGACATCTAAGTTGACATCTTAAAAATATTGACTTTTCTGACTCAAGAATATGGTTTACCTATTTATTTGGGTTTTCTTTAATTTCTCTTAGAAACATTTTCTAGTTTTCAGTGTATAGGTACTGTATATATTTTTTGGTCATTTATTCCTAAGTATTTCTTTTATATATTTTGTATTACAAATGGCATTATTTTCAATTACCAACTGTTTCTTGCTAGTATACAGAGATAAAATTGACTTTTGCATATCGATCTTGAATCCTATGTGACCTTGCTAAATTCACTTGTTAGTTTTAGTGTTTTTTTTTTTTAAGATTTCATTGAATTTTCCAAGAACATGATCATGTCATCTGTGAATAGTCAGTTTTACTTCTTTTAAAAAAATACGGATGCATTTTATTTAATTTTCTTGAAGAATTACGTGGAGTAGAACCTCCAGTGTAATGTCCAACAGAAGAGATGGGGGCAGACATCCTTGTCTTACTCATGATCTTAGTTTGAGAAAAGCAAGCTGTCTTTCATTATTTGGTATGTTGTTATGTATGTGGTATATTGTTAGATGTAGATGTTTTGTAGATGCTCTTTATGAAGTTGAAAAAGTTCCCTTCTATTCCTAGTTTTGTGAGAATTTTTGTCAAGACTGGATATTTTGTCAAATGCTTTCTTGTCTATTGAATTGATCATATGATTTTTCCATTTTGGTTTGTTGCTGTGATGAATTACATTGACTTTTGAATGATTAAATCAACATTGCATTACTGTGATAAATCTCTTTTGGTTATGATATTACTCTTTTTATAGATTGCTGGATTTAATTTACTAAAATTGTGTTAAGAATTATTTCTGTTTGTATAAGGGACATTGATTTGCCATTTTCTTTTCTGGTAATGTCTTTGTCTGCTTTGGTGTCAATATAAGGCTGGCCTCGTAGAATAAGTTGGGAAGTATTGCCTGTCCTTCAATTTTATGAAACATTGAAAAAAGTGGTATTATTTCTTTCTTAAATACTTGGAAGAATTCATCAGTGAAGCCATCTGGTCCTGTAGTATTCTTTGGGGAAAGGTTTTTGACAAATTCAATTTCTTTAAGAGATATAGTACTATTCAGAATATTTATTTCTTAAGTGAGATTTAGTAGTTAGTCTTTTAAGGAACTTTCATTTAATCCAAGTTGATGAGTTTATTGGCGTAAAATTTTTCATAATATTACCATATTGTGCTTGTAACAATAAAATTTGTAGTTTGTTACTTCATTTATTCCTGATATTGGTACTTTGTTTCTTCTCTCTTTTCCTTGGTAGCTAGGTCTATTAATTTTATTGATCTCAAAGAATCAGTTTTTGTTTCATTGATATTCTCTATTGTTTTTCTGTTTTATACTTTATTGATTTATGCTCTGGTTTTTATTATATCCTTTCTTTCAGTTGCTTTATGTGCATTTTGCTCCTTATTTTCTAGATTCTTAGGTGAAGCTGAGGTCACTGATTTGAGATCTTTCTTCTTTTCTAATTTGGGCATTTAGGGCTATAAGTTTCTAAATACTGTTTTAGTGGCATCTCACAAATTTTTATATGTTGTGTTTTCACTCATTCTAGAATACTTTCTAATTTTCCTTTTGATTTCTTCTTTCACCTTTGGGTCATTTAGAAGTATGTTATTCAATTTCCAAATGTTTAGGATATTTCCAGATATATTTTTGCTATTAATCTCTAATTTAATTCCATTGTGATCAGAGAACATGCCTTGTATAAATAAAATTCTTTTAAGTTTATTGAGACTCAATTTATTTACTCTGGTAAATAGGCCATATACACTTGAAAAGATTGTGTATTCTGCAGCTGTAAGGTGGTGTGTTCTCTGAATGTAAATTTGGTCCAATTGATTGATACTGTTATTCAAACCTACTATATCTTTACTGAGTTTGAGTCTCGTTGTTCCATCAGTCATTGGCAGGGCATTGGATTCTCTGACTGTAATTGTGGATTTATCTAGTTTTCCTCAGAGTTCTATCAGTATTTGCTTTAGCATTTTAAAGCTTTTTTTTTCATTATGGCACAAAACTTAGGATTTTTAGGTCCTATTGATGAATGGACCCATTTATCATTATGAAATGACCTTCTTTAACTCAGGCAATATTCTGTGCTTTGAAATCCAGTTTGTCTGATAACAATATAGCTACTCCTGTTTTCTTTTGATTTAGTGTTTGCAACAATTTTTTTCTATCCTTTCACTTTTAAGCTTTTTGTTTCTTTATATCTCTTGTAGGCACCATGTAATTGGGTCTTTTTTCTTGTCAAATCTGAAAATATCTGCTTTTTTATTAGGGTGTTTAGATCATTTATATTTAATATGAGATCCACACCCACAATTTGCTACACCTGCAGTCTTCTCTTACGTTTAATAACTCCATTTTCCTTTCTCCAGGCCAAAAAAAAAAAAAAAAAAAAGGAAAGAAAACATAGGCTTAGAATTATACCTGACTCTTCTTTTTCTCTCATAATCCCCATCCAATCTGTTAGGACATGCTATTAGTTCTACCTTAAAACTATATTCATTATCTAACATCATTTTCACTGATGCCACCTCGTTCTGCGCCAACATCATCTTTCACTTGGATTAATGCAGAAGCTATTCACTTTGTTCTCTGCTTCTTCCCTTTTCTCCTCCTCAAGACAGCAGTTAGAGTGTTGCCTTGAAAGTGTAAATTAGATCATGCCATGCTGCTCAAAACCCTGCAATCATTTCCTACTTCACTCAGAATAAAGGCTAATATCCTTCTAATATCAGCCAAGGTCTCAAATAATCTGTCCCCTCATACTCTCTGCCCTCATTTTATACTATTCTTTTATTCACTTCCTCTATGTCAGCTATACTAGTCTCCTTGTTATTCCTTGAGCATGCTGTGCCCTTTCTTCCCTTAGAACCTTTAAACTGGCAGTTTCTTTTGCTGGGAACACCCTTTCTCTGATATGCCCCTTAGCTCCTTTAACTCTTTGCTCATGTCTTATATTCTCATTGAAGTCAATCCTAATAACATATTAAAAATTTCAAACTGCCCCACTTCCCAAACCCAGCATACTTGATTCTTTAACCTCTTGAACTTCTTTATTATGCTTGTCACATTGTAACATATTAATTTCATTTCTTATTAGTTTATTTTTATTATCTCTCTCACCTTACTAGGATTTAAACTCCACAAGGCAGGGATCTTTGTTTTGTCCACTGATATATTCTAAGCATCTGTAAGAGCACATGCACCTAAGAATGATTAGTTGAACTAAATAAATAAAAATGTTTTTGTATTTTGATGTTACCACTTTGTTATGGGAATGTTAGAATAATCCTGTTAAAAGAGCTGATTCAAAATCCACTTACTGCCACCACTGCTAATAGGTTATGTCTCTTGTCCTGTTTCAAGCATGAGCTATGTATACTTGGCTACAGAGTTTGTGTCTTATGCTACAGGTAGTAGGGATGCATACAATTTTTTTTTTTTTTTAGCAGTTGTACTATAAGACATGACGTGTTTTAGAAAAATGAAAAGTAGCCATGTGAAAAAGGGGTTTTGATGAGAAAATACTGCTAGCAGAAAAATCACTTAAAAGAGACTATTGTATAAATCTGTTTCAGGGATATTTGAGGTACGTGAGTATCTCTCAGTGTGCCTTGCTCTCTAGTATCTCACATGCTATTCCCTCTCCTTGACATACTCTTCAAAACCATGTATCTGCATCTGACTCCTTCAAGAAAAATCAGTTTTTTCTTCTCCAAGTTTCTAAAGTATTTAACATGCTGTATCTAATTGATTACGCATCTGTTTTCACAACTATACTTTGACATCTGCTTTTTTAAATTTAATTTTTGTGAGCCCAGTAACAAGCATGTTGTTTGGTGCAATGTATATAGTAAAGTGTTCAATAAATTATTTTGAGATGATTGAACAGGATGATGAGAAAGTGAGTGGCAGTGACAATGAGGATGGAGAAGTGTGCATGTATGTGTGGCAGAGGGAGTTAATCAGTTATAAATGAGCCGTGAAGGAGATAGAGAATCTAGGATATCATTTAGATTTACGCCTTGTCCTTTGGATAAATATTTGATTCACCAAGGACACTAGGTGCTATGGTAGAAAAAAATACTGTATGTAGTCTTTGTTTGGAGACATTTGGAAAATATCCCTGAAATGTATTATGTGCTTTCTAACTTATAAAAGAAAATATGATGGGGTCCAAGTCCGATTCAAATAATTGTTGGAAAAAAGTGCTTTTTCCAGTATTGGGTTACCCTTAATTGAGCACAATATTGTACATTCATTGACAATGTAGCCACATTTACAGTCATTAATATCTTTTGAAAATGTCTGGCTACAATATTGGTAAGCATTTGTATAAAAGAATTCTAAAGCAGCAGTGTGATAGCTTGGGTGCTAGCATATATTTGAATGAGTCACACGTGGTTCTAAAGATGCTGACTGAGAATAATTGATCTGGGGGAAATCTAGATATCAGTTCAATTTGGTGGGTGCTAGTCTGGGACATGGAGAGTCCAATACAGAGTAATAATGTAAAATTAAATAAGAGTGGGCATTCTCCTCGATGGTAATCTGGTTCATTGTAGGATGGATAAAAAGGGTAGCCTCCAAACACAAAGTTTCTGCCTTGAGTTGAATCAGTCAAATTCCACATCCACAGTGAAATTCTAGAAGAACATCCTCAAATGAGAAATAAGGGACGAATATATTCAGATTCATTCATTTTATTTGTTGTCATTAGGTGTCTTGAATGTGTCAATGAGAGAAGTATTTGAATTGAAACAGGTTCTTATAAATCTCTGTTGATTTAAATACATAGCATATATGAATTAATATTAGATCAGTCTCAGGAATTATGGGTAGAGGTGTGCTGGTTTCTGTAAAAAGGAATATATTGGAAAAAGGTATTTGGAGATATTTTCCACAATTGTGTTCTATGGAAATGGGGTTAAGCATCTCCTTATACTGCTGTTATGAAGATGAAAGAAAATAAAGAAAGGAAATACCTTTGAAGAAGAAAGAGTACTGTCCCTATATATGTGGGTGTAGGAACATTTCTGTTCTTCTCTGTGCACCAGGAAGCTTCCATTTCTGCTTGTTTCTTCCTGTATCCACCTCCATGAGAGAAGACTATTCAGTGAGTTATGTTTACAAGTGGGCAGATGACTGTGTTAAAAATTAGGTAGTTATGTTCTATTCTCTCCTATATAGCTGGGCAGAATGGTGGATTCAGTCATTCTTGCTATTTCTTGTCTTTTACTTTATTTTATTCTCACCACCTCTGTGAATATTGAGGAGGGGGTAAGTGGGCCAGGGCTCATGCTGTAAATCCAGCTGACTCTTTTGATTCCATTTCTGCACAAGCATGTAGATCCATGTAGACTGTCATCTTTCTAGGCAGTGTGTCATACAGGCTGCTAGCCAAGAATAGGGACGTTGTTGTTTCAGTGGCCTGAGATTTCCTTCCCTGGGAAACTGGAGGAGGCAGACAGCACTGTTGTCATTGGTTTTAACAAGTACAGCATACCTTTCCTATGCCCATACCTTTCCTATTCAGGGTTCCTAGGCAACCCTGAAAATAGGGCTATTTGCTTGGAGCAGGAGGGCCAACTCCAAAAGCGTTACTTCCTACCCAGACAAAGATTTAGTTTCATAGAGTGGACATCAAGGGCAAGCTATTTAGTTCAGCTCTTAGAAGGAAATTCTGGATTGAATTATTGGGCCCTTATCTTGTTACAGGAGGCAGTCTGGGGGAATGTTTAGAACACAGGCTCTGGATTCAAATCCTGCATTCAGATCTGAGATTTGCCGCATATTAGCTGTTTGAGTCAGTTTATCTTTGACTCTCTTGGACTCAGTTTTCTTTTATGAAAAATGGAGATAAGAGTAGAACCTTTCTTATAATAAGGTTTGCTTTGAAGATCGTATAAGTTAATGCACATAAAATGCTTAGAGTGAGTCCTGACACACAGTAGATGATTAAAAATTTTAGTCATTATCATCATTTCTGATTTATTACAACAACTATACTTTGGTTCTTATTTGTTACTCCTTGTATGTGTAATTCCCTTGGGGATGCCTTGGAAAGAATGGGTGATTGACAAGAATTTCTGGTTCTCTGGAAGTATTATCTATCTCAATTGAATAACTTCTAACTCAGTTCCTAAAAGAATAAGTTATTTCTATTAGTCAGCAAACTGAAGGCTACATTTCTGAAGTTTAGCGCAATGCCTGGCAAATGGTCAGTGTACAATAAATACCTGGGATAAAGGAGTGAATCCTAGAACCCCCTCTGTTTATGGGGGACCGAGTCATGACACAGAGCAGTGAGAGATTAGTTGAAGGCCACACAGCTAGGTACCAACAGGCCAAGATACGAAGCTACCTGTTCTGATGAATCTCAGTCTATTACTTTTAAAATTGTTTCCATTGCTTCTTCTTTTTTTTTTTTTAACATCTTTATTGGGGTGTAATTGCTTTACAATGGTGTGTTAGTTTCTGCTTTATAACGAAGTGAATCAGTTATACATATACATATATTCCCATATCTCTTCCCTCTTGCGTCTCCCTGCCTCCCACCCTCCCTATCCCACCCCTCCAGGCGGTCACAAAGCACCGAGCCGACATCCCTGTGCCATGCGGCTGCTTCCCACTAGCTATCTACCTTACGTTTGGTAGTGTATATACGTCCATGCCTCTCTCTCGCCCTGTCACAGCTCACCCTTCCCCCTCCCCATATCCTCAAGTCCGTTCTCCAGTAGGTCTGTGTCTTTATTCCTGTCTTACCCCTAGGTTCTTCATGACATTTTTCCCCTTAAATTCCATATATATATGTTAGCATACGGTATTTGTCTTTCTCTTTCTGACTTACTTCACTCTGTATGACAGACTCTAGGTCTATCCACCTCATTACAAATAGCTCAATTTTGTTTCTTTTTATGGCTGAGTAATATTCCATTGTATATATGTGCCACATCTTCTTTATCCATTCATCCGATGATGGGCACTTAGGTTGTTTCCGTCTCCAGGCTATTGTAAATAGAGCTGCAATGAACATTTTGGTACATGACTCTTTTTGAATTTTGGTTTTCTCAGGGTATATGCCCAATAGTGGGATTGCTGGGTCATATGGTAGTTCTATTGGTAGTTTTTTAAGGAACCTCCATACTGTTCTCCATAGTGGCTGAACCAATTCACATTCCCACCAGCAGTACAAGAGTGTTCCCTTTTCTCCACACCCTCTCCAGCATTTATTGTTTCTGGATTTTTTGATGATGGCCATTCTGACTGGTGTGAGATGATATCTCATGGTAGTTTTGATTTGCATTTCTCTAATGATTAATGATGTTGAGCATTCTTTCATGTGTTTGTTGGCAGTCTGTATATCTTCTTTGGAGAAATGTCTATTTAGGTCTTCTGCCCATTTTTGGATTGGGTTGTTTGTTTTTTTGTTATTGAGCTGCATGAGCTGCTTGTAAATTTTGGAAATTAATCCTTTGTCAGTTGCTTCGTTTGCATATATTTTCTCCCATTCTGAGGGTTGTCTTTTGGTCTTGTTTATGGTTTCCTTTGCTGTGCAAAAGCTTTTAAGTTTCATTAGGTCCCATTTGTTTATTTTTGTTTTTATTTCCATTTCTCTAGGAGGTGGATCAAAAACGATCATGCTGTGATGTATGTCATAGAGTGTTCTTCCTATGTTTTCCTCTAAGAGTTTTATAGTGCCTGGCCTTACATTTAGGTCTTTAATCCATTTTGAGTTTATTTTTGTGTATGGTGTTAGGGAGTGTTCTAATTTCATTCTTTTACATGTAGCTGTCCAGTTTTCCCAGCACCACTTATTGAAGAGGCTGTCTTTTATCCATTGTATATTCTTGCCTCCTTTATCAAAAATAAGGTGACCATAGGTGCGTGGGTTTATCTCTGGGCTTCCTATCCTGTTGCATTGATTTATGTTTCTGTTTTTGTGCCAGTACCATACTGTCTTGATTACTGTAGCTTTGTAATATAGTCTGAAGTCAGGGAGTCTGATTCCTCCAGCTCCGTTTTTCTTTCCAGGATTGCTTTGGCTATTTGGGGTCTTTTGTGTTTCCATGCAAATTGTGAAATTTTTGTTCTAGTTTTGTGAAAAATGCCATTGGTAGTTTGATAGGGATTGCATTAAATCTGTAGATTGCTTTGGGTAGTATAGCCATTTTCACAATATTGATTCTTCCAGTCAAAGATCATGGTATATCTCTCCATCTGTTTGTATGATCTTTAATTTCTTTCATCAGTGTCTGATAGTTTTCTGCATACAGGTCTTTTGTCTCCTTAGGTAGGTTTATTCCTAGGAATTTTATTTTTTTGTTGCAATGGTAAATGGGAGTGTTTCCTTAATATATCTTTCAGATTTTTCATCCTCAGTGTATAGGAATGCAAGAGATGTCTGTGCATTAATTTTATATCCTGCTACTTTACCAAATTCATTGATTAGCTCTAGTAGTTTTCTGGTAGCATCTTTAGGATTCTCTTTGTATAGTATCATGTCATCTGCAAACAGTGACAGTTTTACTTTTTCTTTTGCAATTTGGATTCCTTTTATTTCTTTTTCTTCTCTGACTACCATGTCTAAAACTTCCAAAACTGTGTTGAATAATAGTGATGAGAGTGGGCAACCTTGTCTTGTTCCTGATCTTAGTGGAAATGGTTTCAGGTTTTCACCATTGAGAACAATGTTGACTGTGGGTTTGTCATATATGGCCTTTATTTTTTATATATATATATTTACATCTTTATTGGAGTGTAATTGCTTTACAATGGTGTGTTAGTTTCTGCTTTATAACAAAGTGAATCAGTTTTACACATACATATGTTCCCGTATCTCTTCCCTCTTGCGCCTCCCTCCCTCCCACCCTCCCTATCCCACCCCTCCAGGCGGTCACAAAGCACCGAGCTGACATCCCTGTGCCATGCGGCTGCTTCCCACTAGCTATCTACCTTACGTTTGGTAGTGTATATATGTCCATACCTCTCTCTTGCTTTGTCACAGCTTACCCTTCCCCCTCCCCATATCCTCAAGTCCATTCTCTAGTAGGTCTGTGTCTTTATTCCCGTCTTACCCCTAGGTTCTTCATGACCTTTTTTTTTTTTCTTAAATTCCATATATATGTGTTAGCATACAGTATTTGTCGTTCTCTTTCTAACTTACTTCACTCTGTATGACAGACTCTAGGTCTATCCATCTCATTACAAATAGCTCAATTTCGTTTCTTTTTATGGTTGAGTAATATTCCATTGTATATATGTGCCACATCTTCTTTATCCATTCATCCAATGATGGACACTTAGGTTGTTTCCATCTCTGGGCTATTGTAAATAGTGCTGCAATGAACATTTTGGCACAGTCCTTTATTATATTGAGGCATGTTCCCTCTATGTCTACTTTCTGGAGAGTTTTTATCATAGATGGTGTTGAATTTTGTCAAAAGCTTTTTCTGCATCTATTGCGATGATCATATGTTTTTTATCCTTCAATTTGTTAATATGGTGTATCACACTGATTGATTTGCATATGTTGAAGAATCCTTGCATTCCTGGGATAAACCCCACTTGATTATGGTGTATGATCCTTTTAATGTGCTGTTGGATTCTGTTTGCTAGTATTTTGTTGAGGATTTTTGCATCTATATTCATCAGTGATATTGGTTTGTAATTTTCTTTTTTTGTAGTATCTTTGTCTGGTTTTGGTATCAGGATGATGGTGGCCTCATAGAATGAGTTTGGGAGTGTTCCTTCCTCTGAAATTTTTTGTAAGAGTTTGAAAAGCATGGGTGTTAGCTCTTCTCTAAATGTGTGATAGAATTCACCTGTGAAGCCATCTGGTCCTGGACTTTTGTTTGTTGGAAGATTTTTAATCACAGTTTCAATTTCATTACTTGTAATTGGTCTGTTCATATTTTCTATATCTTCCTCGTTCAGTCTTGGAAGTTTATACCTTTCTAAGAAATTGTCCACTTCTTCCAGGTTGTCCATTTTATTGGCATAGAGTTGCTTGTAGTAGTCTCTTATGATGCTTTGTATTTCTGCAGTGCCCGTTGTAACTTTTCCTTTTTCATTTCTAATTCTATTGATTTGAGTCTTCTCCCTTTTTTTCTTGATGAGTCTGGCTAAAGGTTTATCAATTTTGTTTATCTTCTCAAAGAACCAGCTTTTGGTTTTATTGATCTTTGCTATTGTTTTCTTTGCTTCTATTTCATTTATTTCTGCTCTGATTTCAACTTCTGCCCTCTCAATATGGTGAGTTAAGCAAGGGAATTAAATCAATAAATCTAAGACAGTATGATAGCATAATAGTGGAGCTAAGTTCAAGGTACTGTGGAAGCATAAAGATTCTGAAGAGGAAATGATTCTTGGACCACAGATAATGGACTACAGCACTGTGTAGAAACGTTGCTGAGTTGGATATACTGTAGTGTCTTCTGGGGTGATTATCTTAAGTACCTTGAAGCTAATACTGTATCTTTAAATATTTGCATGCAAATGATTCAAGTATCTGCATAGGGCAGATTTAATACCATCTTTTAAAAGTACTCAAAGTGAGTTTAGAAGAGGGAGATCGAGTTTGGAAAGGCCTGAATTTCGATCTTTGGTTCTTTACGTGGAGGCCACCTAGCACAGGTGGCAGAGGGCAGGGTGAAAAGCTTGGTATTTGGAGCCAGTCTTCCTGGGATCAAGGGTCAGCTCTGATATTTACTGACTTTGTGCCCTTAGACAAATTAATCCATAAATCTTACTTCCTTTTCTTCATTTGAACAAATGTGGATGAAAATAGTATATACGTTTATAGGGCTGTGATAAAAGTTAAATGAATTTATTCTTATAATTTAGGCCAGTTTAGAGCAGTTTCTGACACATAAGGGCTCAATTAGTGTTAACAGTTACTATTATTATTACTATATAACAATTATTATAATTACTATATTATTGTTATTATTATTATGCATTATAACAAAAACAAATATTAAGATTTTTAACCCAACATTCTTCATGGCCATTTTATATTTGAAAACAAACAAACAAAACAAGTAAATGCTATATTACCTGACTACATTTCTTCACCTTCTAGACCACTGGTGAAGGGCTGGTTAGAATGGAGTTGGGTCACTCGAAGGGGTGTGTCTCATTGGATGATCGTGTTGTAGGATAGGACTGGGTTGCACTATTACAATACATTTTTCATGACAATAACAAATGGATAAAGATTCCAGAAGTAGCTGGCAAGAGTTGAGCTTAAATACACAGGTCACTGGATATATTTCTGATGACTCTGTTGATTGGAGTCAACTGTGAAAGGGCCTGCCTACTCCTTTGAAGTGAATTTGGATTTTAATAAAAAAAAAAAAATCCAACTAGTATTGCTACCGACCCTCCTGGGTTGGGCCCCAACAAGGGTCCTTCTGCCGGGTGTGTTGTTTGAGCCAATAGGAGATGCAGTTCGGTTCAGAAGCAAAGGATGGAGAGGTGCCTGCGAGCCCTTCTCTAGAGCACACTGTTCCCTCTGCCTCCCGCAAACCAGGCCATGGGCAGAGCTGCTTTGTAGGAATCTTTCAGCAGGGAGGGGTAGAGTTGTCGTGGGTCAGTTGCACCTGCGCCGCTCATGCTCTGGGTCGCAGTAGAGGCACAGTGCCTCTGCGCATGCCCCGCCGACGCTATCTTGAATTGAGGTGTCGTGGTGTCCCGATTTCCATGAGGAACTCCGGTCTGAAGCGCTGGGTTCGAGGCCTCTCTGCCCGCAGCATCCTGCGAGCAAGTGAAACTAGAGTAAGCATAAAGGGGAAAACAGACAAAAAAAGCTATACTTTATTTTATTACCCAGATTCTATTTTTATTTCCTGGGAATTGTTAATGGGCTCTGCCAGTGATGTTATGGGATAGATTTGTTATGACTTGGATGAAGAGAAGGGGGTAAGAGAATTACAAACTGGATCTTTATGGAGCAGATATCAATAAGCTACATGTAGTGAATTTCATCTGGATATAAGTCTGTGAGGAAAAAATAAGGGTGCGGGTTGCTGCTGAAGATTGGAGAAACTCAGTGAAGAAAATATTATGTGCTTTAGTGTTTTACAGAGATTGAATCTATCAATTACCAGCAACGTATTTTACCTAATTTCTTTGATATGCAGTTTCCTCATCTGTAAAATGGGTGCAGTATTTCCTGCTTTCAAGGTTGTTATGAGGAATAAATGTACTAAAGCATGCAATATAGGACAAGAGAAATTCCTATTAAGTATCAGATCTTTTCCACAATCTGGGAATTCTAGATAATTTGCTACTGACATCTGGAAGGAAAGCTGCTCTAGGAAAGTAGGAACGGATTACTACTGGAAGATGCTCCTTCCTTCTGACCTTCCCCTGTGCTTTCTGTAATTCCACATCTGGTAAGCTAGGCTTCCCATCTCTCTAGATAATAAAGTTCTCCTTTTCTTGCCTAATGCATCCTTCTAGAAAATATTAGGGTAGAGAGTGTATAGTACTAGAATTCCCAAAGCGGTTTAACTTATCTCTTTTTATATGTAGCTTTTAAAAAGGGTAAATATTAAATCACTGAATTTGATTTTCAGTGAGGAGGAGGAAAAAAAGAAACAAATAGAAGCACACAGAGAGGAGGAGAAGAACTTAATAGTCTCTGAATTGCAGCCTCTGCTGATTCAGGCAAATGGTGGCTGCCGATGTGCCGTGTGTTTTGCGGAGTCCTGCAGCGCTGCCAGCCATTATCGACCTTAATATTTAATAGGCATTTGTACAGAAACACCACATGAGTATGAGAGATGTTAATTGTTCATAACACTTTAATATTTTTTTTTAATTTAGCAGGCTGTTAGTCATTAAATAAAGAATGCTGTTTGGCTAGGTTGAGATTTTAATGTTCAGCTCTTAATTTTTCTGAGATAGTTTTTCTGTGAAAAGTTTGTAATAAATACTTTGTATTTGCACCATGCCTCACTCCAAAGAGATCAAAGTCCTGATCAGAAACTTCTTGAGACCTGGGAAGGATTCCAGGCTTTTATGTACTTTGCTCAGCTCTCATGGAAATGCTGCTCCTAGCAGTGGGTCTGACCTATGGGGAAACCGTCTCTTTTATGTACCATCAGCTTCTTGAAGTTCTTCTCAGTTACTTATCCCTTGTAGCAAACATCTCAAATCCTGAGGTTCACTGCCCATCTAGTTCTAGTACAATCATTGAATGATTGTTTTTTTTCATGTTTTTGTTACAATTTCACTTAAAAATCAGTTTTAGTTTAAAGAGAGTTATGCAAAATATCTGTACAAAAGCACTAAATAAAACAATTTCTAGTAACCTCTTAGGGTTACAGCAGGAGAAGTGATACCTGAAGGTAAACAGTGACAGAATGTATTTTAATAGAGAAATCTTACATAATCTGAGACTTTTCTGATCATTCATAGTATATATAGTTATGTTCTATACTTCTGTGTTCTTTTAATGAAACGTGCTATCCTGCATGCTTTTAATGTGTTTTGAACCATTCTTTTCACTGCTGTGAAGGCTTATTCTTTTTTTGTCTGTTCAAAAGTTACTTCCTCTGAGAAGTTTTTCCATACCTGACCATAGGCTCAATTTGTTATTATTTACTCCATCCTAAATGTTTCCTCAAGTCTAGTAGCCTAAATGTTTCCTCAAGTCTAGTATCCATGGCACTGTAAATATCTGTATACATGTTTATCTCTCTCTCTGTGCTATGAACCCTTTGGAGAGAGATCATCTGTCTTACTGTTTTCTGAATGTTTACTGTCTAACACAGTGCTGCACACATATAAAGTGTTCAGAAATATTTTTAGAATGAATGATTTCTGTAAATTACCAAAAGATTTTACAAAATTTAAAACTACAACAGATGTTC
Source organism: Orcinus orca (assembly GCF_937001465.1). Lineage (NCBI taxonomy): Eukaryota > Metazoa > Chordata > Mammalia > Artiodactyla > Delphinidae > Orcinus > Orcinus orca. The sequence goes on from NC_064563.1 coordinate 95,413,602, forward strand.
CATTTCAAATAGGCTCCTCTCTGCTTACACCAAATTAGCGTCACTTCAGGAGACTTTCTATTGTTGGTGCGTTAAAAACAATTCAATCATTTCCTTTATTGACCTTAAATGAGTATTTGAGAAAGAAATAGGAAAAAGGAAATAACCTGTAGTCTTAAATAAAAATTAGGTAAAAAAAATTATGGAATTAACTTTCTAAAATGAATTTGCTTTGTTAAGTGAAAAACTCTGTGTATTTAAACAGAAAGGAAAATGCCTGCCTATGAAAGGCAACAAGGTGGTGCAATTTCTGGAAACTTCCACAGATATATTAAATGTAATTCTTTGCAGTTTCATCCCTAAAGCAATATAGTCACTTGTTTGCTCTTGTGTGTTAATTCAGCTCTTCATTTTTTATCTCATTTGTCTGCTTGAATTTCATAGCACAGGCTAATCTAGAAGAGAATGTGGGTGTAACTTTCTCATTCTTTCTTACTCTGTAGAAGCTTGAGTCAGTTTTTCAACAAAATAGTTCAGTGAATTGCTGTAGGCCACAGAGCAAGTAAATTGTAATGAAGGGAAGCAACTTCAGGTCTCTCACTTTCCTGGATTCCCATTCTACTCTATGAAGATTAAAATGTTCTATCCTTAGACCACATATTTCATAATGATCTATAAAAGAGTATAGAGCTTCTAAGGTAGTATGACCCTCCATAAAGAAATAAAGATCTATATAAATAATAGAACCTTAATACAACAAATCTGGAAAGAAGAGCTTTTTTTTTTTTTTTTTTTTTGCGGTACGTGGGCCTCTCACTGTTGTGGCCTCTCCCGTTGCGGAGCACAGGCTCAGCGGCCATGGCTCACGGGCCTAGCCGCTCCGCGGCATGTGGGATCTTCCCGGACCGGGGCACGAACCCGTGTCCCCTGCATCGGCAGGCGGACTCTCAACCACTGCGCCACCAGGGAAACCCAAGAATAACTATATTTTTTTCATTTTTTCAGTATCCTATAATGAGCATATATTGCTGCAGAATTTTTTCAAAAAGGAATCTTGAAAGATACCAACTTATAGGTTAATAATTTTCTATTCAGATTTTACTGCAGAAAGTTACTTTTCAGGGTAGATTCAATACATGATAGAGTGTTGTTATAAGTGATATCTTGCTGCATAGTGTCCTAGAAAATGCAAATGGATCTCATTTGATGATCACTGTTCATCAGAGTAACTTTAGTAGAGAGAAGCTTTTAAAGAATATTCCTGCCTGGGACTCATCTCAGTCCTGTTGCATAGGTACATCTGGGAATGTGGATGTAGAATCCAGTATAAATACATTCTGTAAACCTTTCTCCAGGTAATTCAGATACATATCACTGATTATGCTTTGCTACTTTGGTTATAAATAAAGAGACTAAATCTTGAATCAAGCTTAAAGAGGAGAGGTGAGGTTGGATGAGTAGGAAACATTTAGCTTCTGGTGGAAAGGATAAGTGAGGTGCTCAGAGCTCTCTGAATAGGGAGATAATCATCGAAACATCTTTAAAAACCTGCCAGTTACAACAGATATAGAATAATAGTTGGTGACTTACTACTTTCTTAAACTCCAGAACTGAGGGTGGGCAGAAGAGGAATAAATAGATATTTTTTTAAATTGGAATTATGACTTGAGAAAGATATTTAAATCATTTATAAGCCTATGCATATCTAAATTGGCAGCCTGATTTAATCAATATTTCTATTCTTTAGCAGTACCATACACCCAGCTCAGGAAATTCCTATTACCCTCTCCCATTTTATATAATACTATTTCCACTATTCTTATCTAGTTTTTATATCACAGAAATTTTTGTTACTTTTTAGGATCAGTGTTTGTTCAAATTGACCATAAAATCTGGCAATTTATTTGCTCATCTTGGTTTCTTTCAAACCATTTTTTCCTTTATTCAAATTATTTCTTATGAAAATATAGTGGCTCATTGTGAGAATGCGAGTGGGATTCTGAATTTTCTCAGACTTTGACTTTTAAAATGTGTGAATTTTACCCTCATTCTTGAATATACAAAACAAAATATGAGCAGATATCAGCAAGATGGAAGAATAGGTCTATGCTCTCATTCCCCCATAGAAACACTGATTTAACAATGAGATACAAACCAGAATACCTTTATGAGACTTCCAGAGTCCAGTTAAGAAGTTGTAGAACCCCAGGTGAGCCCGAAGCTGAGAACTGCTCCACTGAAACAGATGAGAGCAATTTCACTTTACCCACATCAACCTCTCCTTCAGGCCATCACAGCTCAATGTCAGCAGGGAATGCTCTGGCTCACCACTTCTACTTTGGGGGAAAGAGGAGCATGGAACATGTGTACCAATGTTCCAGGATTTTGGAGGGCTGCACAAAGGACTGGTGTCTGTCTTACCTCACTTAGAGAGTTAAGAGGACCAGGATAGTTTGAATGCTAGGGTTGACTGAAAGGTTGGTTCAGTGGGGAAAAGCATACAACTTGAGGATTCTTTCTCAGAGGGAAGAAGAAGAGTGCAGTGTGTTTCTGGCAGTCCAGCTTTTCAGAGATACCTCAAGAGACTGGTGGTATCTGTCTTTACTGACTCAGGGTGCTGATAAGGAGTTGGCATACTCTGGATGTCTGGTGGCTTTATCTTGCTGCTGAAGATCCAGAGAACATGCAGTTGCACAGACAGATACCAGAGGGAGCAAGAGATTACAAGCTCCTGAAAAAGAAACTGGCAAACCTCTCTAATTGAGAAATTTTATGCACAGGCCCAGAGAAATTGCTTCCCAAAATGGTTCAGAGGCCCTCACAATCTGTAGATGGATAGACTGGTGAGGGTCTCTCCCTGCACAAAGTCAGTCTATAAAGACAAAGAGAAGGCTGTTTTTCAAATGTGTGGATGTTAACATAAAGCTACAAGACACATAAACAAACAGGGAAACATGGCCCAATTAAAGAAACAAAGTATATTTCCAGAAGCCAACCCTAATGAAACGGAGATAAATGAGTTATCTGACAAAGGATTAAAAATAATCTTAATAAAGATGCTCTACGAACTCAAGAAAGCAGTGCATGAACAAAATGAGAATATCAACAATGAGATGGAACTTATAAAAAAGAACCAAACAGAAATTTTGGAGCTGAAGAATACAATAACCGAGCTGACAAATGCACTAGAGGGGTTCTACAGCAGACTTATCATGAAGAAGAAAAATCAGCAAACTTGAAAATAGGTCATTTGAAATTATCTAGTCAGAGGAAGAATAAGAAAAAAAAGTGAAAATGAGTGAAGAAGGCCCAAGGGACATATGAGGCACCACCAAATGGACCAATATATGCATTATGGCAGATTCAGAAAGAGAAGAGAGAGAGAGAAAGGGGCAGAAGGTTTATGTAAAGAAATAATGGGCGAAAGCTTCTCAAATCTGAGGAAGAAGATGGACATACAGATTCAAGAAGCCCAGCAGAACCCAACTAGTATGAACTCAAAGAAATCCACAGTGAAACACCTTATAATTAAAGTGTCAAAAATTAAAGACAATTTTGAAAGCAGCAAGGGAAAAGCTACTCATCATATACAAGGTAGCTCTTAGAAGAAAATTTCTCAGCAGAAACTTTGCAGGCCAAAAGGGAGTGGGATGATATATCCAATCAGTGGATTTTTCGGCAGATATCTTGTAGGTCATAAGGCAGTGGGATACCATGTTCAAAGGGATGAAAAAAAACCCTACCAAACAAGAATACTATAGCCAGCAAAAGTATCTTTCAAAAATAAAGTATAAATAAAGCCTTCCCTAGATAAACAAAAGCTGAGAGTTCATCAGCAGTAGGCCTGACTTAAAAAATTGCTAAAGAAGTCCTTCAGGTTGAAACAAAAGGACACTAAACAGCAATGCTAATCATATGAAAGTTTGAGGCTTTCTGGTAAAGGTAAATATATAGACAAATACAGAATACTGTAATACTGTAATGATGGTGTGTAAATCACTTTTAAATATGGTATGGAAGTTAGAAGACAAAAACTATAAAAAAGTAACTTTAGCTATAAAATATGCAATACTTTGTTATTCATTTCATAAATTACATATTTTATATTGTATATCTAAATGAGTAACAAAGTGTGGGAGAGAGAAGTGAAAGTGTAGAATTTTTGTATGCATTTGAAGTTAAGTTATTATTAGCCTAAAATAGATCATTATAACTATAAGGTGTTTTATGTAACCCTTATGGCAACCACACATAAAATATCTATATAAGATATAAAAGAAATTGAAAAAGGAATCAAAACATGTCACTACAAAAAAAAAATCAATGAAATACAAAGGAAGGCAGCAAGAGAAGTAAAGAGGGACCAAAAATGCTACAAGATAGAAAGAAATTGACAAAATGGCAATGAGTTTTCACCTATCAGTAACTACTTTAAACATGAATGGATTAAACGCCCCAATCAAAAGACATAGAATGGCTAAATGGATTAAAAAAAAAAAACAAGATTCAACTATATACTGTCTACAAGAGACTCACTTTAGACTTATGCACACACATAGGCTGCAAGTAAAAGGATGGATTTTCCATGCATGTGATATCTAAAAGACAGCTAAGATGGATATACTTACATCAGACAAAATAGACTTAATATAAGAAACACTGTCAAAAGAGACAAAGAAGTACATTACATAATAATAAAAAAATCAATTCACCAGGAAGATATAGCAATTATAAAAGTATATGTACTCAACATCAGAGAACCCAAATATATAAAGTAAACAATGGCTAAACTGAAAGGAAAAATAGACAGCAACACAATAATAGTGGGGATTTCAATATCTCACTTTAAAAATAGATAGGACAGGGCTTCCCTGGTGGTGCAGTGGTTGAGAGTCTGCCTGCTGATGCAGGGGACACGGGTTCGTGCCCCGGTCCGGGAAGATCCCACATGCCGCGGAGCGGCTGGGCCCGTGAGCCATGCCCGCTGAGCCTGCGCGTCGGAGCCTGTGCTCCACAACGGGAGAGGCCACAAGAGTGAGAGGCCCGCGTACCGCAAAAAAAAAAAAAAAAAAAAAAAAAAAAAAAAAGACATCCAGACAGAAAATCAGTAAAAATACAGAGGACTTGAACAATATTCTAGACCAAATAGACCTGAAAGACATGTATAAAACATTCCAACAGCATTAGAATACCCATTCTCTTCAACTGCACATGGAACATTCTCCAGGATAGATCACATGTTGAGTCATAAAAGAAGACTAAACAGATTTAAGGTGGAAATCATACAAAGTATAATTTCTGACCACAATGGAATAAAATTAGAAATTAATGGCAGAAGGAAAATTTTAAATTATATGAAAATAAATAACAGTCTTTTTTTCAGTATTTTTTAATTGACGTATAGTTGATTTACAATGTTTTGTTAATTCCTGCTGTATAGCAAAGTGATACAGTTTTTTATATATATATATATATGTATACATACACATTCATTTTTTAAAATTCTTTTGCATTGTGGTTTATCATAGGATATTGAATATAGTTCTCTGTGCTATACAGTAGGGCCTTGTTGTTTATATTCCATTCTATATATAAAAGCTTACATCTGCTAACCCCAATCTCCCATGCCATCCCTCTCCCAACCCCCTCCCTGTTGACAGCCACCAGTCTGTTCTCTATGTCCATGATTTTGTTTCTGTTTCATAGATAGGTTCATTTGAAACAACACAATCTTGAACAACCAATGAATCAAAGAAGAAATCAAAAGGGAAATTAGAAAATATCTGTAGACAAATGAAAATGAAAACATAACATACTAAAACTAAAGGGAGGCAGCAAAAGCAGAACTAAGAGGGAAGTTTATAGTGATACTTGCCTACATGAAAAAGAAGAAAGATCAAAAATAAACAAAATAGCTTTACACCTCAAAGAGCTAGAAAGAGAAGAACAAACTAAAATTATAAAAAGGAAGAAAATATTAAGATTAAAGTAAAAAAAGATGAAATATAAGAGAGAAAGACAATAGGAAAAAGTGAAGAAACTAAGGAAGACAGTTCAAGATGGTGACATAGGAAGATCGTGAACTCACCTCCTCCCATAGACACATTGAATCTACAGCTACATATAGAACAAATCCCTCTGAAAAAGACGTAAAAACTATCTAAACAGCTCCTTCACGTCAAAGAAAAGGGTCATATTGAGGCAAGTAGGAGTGGCAAAGACACAATCTCACCTTAAACCCTGGTGCGGCAACCCACAATTGGGAGGGAACTCACAAATTTGGAGTATCTCCCTAAAGAGCGCAGTGTTCACACCCCACATCAGGCACCCCTACTCTTCAGGTTTGCCACACATCTAAAGGCCTGTGGAGGTCCTTCCAGGGAATGTAGGCTGGGGACTCCATCTTTGTGCTCTGTCTCTGCCTTGTGGCAGCTTGCTAATACCTCCCAGAAAGGAGCTTATCCACTCCTCTGGAGCCCTGAGTTTTGCAACTGTTGCCCAAGGGACACTTCCACATTGTCTGGTCTGGAGACCAGTGGGGTTTATGGCTGTGGTACCATGGGATTGTGTATGTTTGCATACTTTACAAGCCGTTGCCTGAAGGTCTGGTTTCCAGTCACCCTGAAACTAGGTGCTGACTGAGATCCCTTTCTTTGGAGCACTAACAGGTCTTGGCACGTCTTCAACAACTAGGAGCTAATAAAAATAAAATGGGCTGCTTGGATAATCACAAAGGTTTGAGACACAACCAAGAACTGAGACAAAGTTGAACAATATGGTTTATTCTCTATATGAGGCCACACGTCAACTCTGCAAGAGGTAGTTGTTTCACCTAATACGTAGAAATAAACAAAGAAGAGTCAAGCAAAATGAGGAAGTAGAGGAATATGTTCCAAATGAAAGAACAAGATAAAACCTCAGGAAAAAACCTTAATGAAATGGGAATAAGTATTATTTACCTAATAAACAGTTCAAACTAATGTTTATAGAGATGTTCACCAAACTTGGGAGAAGAATGTATAACTGCAGCGAGAACTTCAACAAAAAGATAGAAAATATAAGAAAATACCAAACAGAAGCCACAGAGCTGAAGAATAAAGGAACTACTTGCAGCTGAAAAGAAAGGGCACTAATTAGTAATAAGAAAACACATGAAAGTGTAAAGCTCACTGGTAAAAATAAATATATAGTAAAGGTAGATTAATCACTTACAACGCTAGTATGAAGGTTAAGAGACAAAAGTAGTAAAAATAATTTTAATTACAATAATTAGTTAAGGGATACATGAGATAAAGAGATGTAAAATATGACATCAAAAACATAAAAACTGAGGAGGAACCAAGATTTTGGAGTAGAAGGACGTGCTGTCACTCCCTCTTGCGAGAACACCAGAATCACAACTAGCTGCTGGACAGTCATTGACAGGAAGGCACTGGAACTCACTAAAAAAGATACCCCACATCCAAAGACAAAGGACAAGCCACAGTGAGATGGTAGGAGGGGCACAATAACAGTAAAATCAAATCCCATAACTGCTGGGTGGGTGACTCAGACTGGAGAACACTTATACCACAGAAGTCCACCCACTGGAGTGAAGGTTCTGAGCCCCACATCAGGCTTCCCAACCAGGGGGTCCGGCAACAGGAGGACAAATTCCTAGAGAATCAGACTTTGAAGCCTAGTGGGAATTGATTACAGGACTTTGACAGGACTGTAATCAATTTCCTGTCAATTCCTTTGACAGGAAACAGAGACTCCACTCTTGGAGGGCACACACAAAGTAGTGTGTGCATCGGGACCCAGGGGAAGGAGCAGTGACCCCATGGGAGACTGAACTAGACCTACCTGCTAGTGTTGGAGGGTCTCCTGCAGAGGCGGGGGGTGGCTGTGGCTCACCATGGGGACAAGGACACTGGCAGCAGAAGTTCTGGGAAGTACTCCTTGGCGTGAGCCATCCCAGAGTCTGTCATTACCCACCAAAGCATCAAGGTAGGCTCCAGTGTTGGGTTGCCTCAGGCCAAACAACCAACAGGGAGGGAACCCAGCCCCACCCATCAACAGTCAAGTGGATTAAAGTTTTACTGAGCTCTGCCCACCAGAGCAACACCCAGCTCTACCCACCACCAGTCCCTCCCATCAGGAAACTTCCACAGGCCTCTTAGATAGCCTCATCCACCAGAATGCAGACAGCAGAAGCAAGAAGAACTACAATCCTGCAGCTTGTGGAACAAAAACCACATTCACAGAAAGGTAGACAAGATGAAAAGGCAGAGGGCTATGTACCAGATGAAGCAACAAGATAAAACCCCAGAAAAACAATTAAATGAAGTGGAGATAGGCAACCTTCCAGAAAAAGAATTCAGAATAATGATAGTGAAGATGATCCAGGACCTTGGAAAAAGAATGGAGGCAAAGATCAAGAAGATACAAGAAATGTTTAACAAAGACCTAGAAGAATTAAAGAACAAACAGAGATGAACAATACAATAACTGAAATGAAAAATACACTGGAAGGAATCAATAGCAGAATAACTGAGGCAAGAAGAATGGATAAGTGACCTGGAAGACAGAATGGTGGAATTCACAGCTGCAGAACAGAATGAAGAAAAAAGAATGAAAAGAAATGAAGACAGCCTAAGAGACCTCTGGGACAACATTAAAAGCAACAACATTCACATTATAGGGGTCCCAGAAGTAGGAACATGGATACAAAACACTGACAAAACACAATGATCCAAAACCTATGGGATGCAGCAAAAGCAGTTCTAAGAGGGAAGTTTATAGCTATACAAGCCTACCTCAGGAAACAAGAAAAATCTCAAACAATCTAACCTTACACCTAGAGGAACTAGAGAAAGAAGAACAAACAAAACCCAAAGTTAGCAGAAGGAAAGAAACCATAAAGATCAGAGCAGAAATAAATGAAATAGAAACAAAGAAAACAATAGCAAAGATCAATAAAACTAAAAGCTGGTTCTTTGAGAAGATAAACAAAATTGATAAACCATTAGCCAGACTCGTCAAGAAAAAGAGGGAGAGGGAGAGGACTCAAATCAATAAAATTAGAAATGAAAAAGGAAAATTACAACAGACACCACAGAAATAAAGAGCATCCTAAGAGACTACTACAAGCAACTCTATGCCAATATAATGGACAACCTGGAAGAAATGGAAAAATTGTTAGAAAGGTATAACCTTCCAAGACTGAACCAGGAAGAATTAGAAAATATGAACAGACCAATCCCAACTAATGAAATTGAAACTATGATTAAAAATCTTCCAACAAGCAAAAGTCCAGAACCAGATGGCTTCACAGGTGAATTCTATCAAACATGTAGAGAAGAGCTAACACCCATCTTTCTCAAACTCTTCCAAAAAATTTTGCGGAGGAAGGAACACTTCCAAACTTATTCTATGAGGTCACCATCACCCTGATACCAAAACCATACAAAGATACTGCAAAAAAAGAGAATTACAGACAAATATCACTGATGAATATAGATGCAAAAAATTCTCAACAAAATACTAGCAAACAGAATCCAATGACACATTAAAAGGATCATACACCATAATCAAGTGGGATTTATCCCAGGGATGCAAGGACTCTTCAATATACGTAAATCAATCAATGTGATACACCATATTACCAAAATGAAGAGTAAAAACCATATGATCATCTCAATAGGTGCAGAAAAAGCTTTTGACAGAATTCAACACCTGTGTATGATAAAAAACTTACCAGAAAGTGGGCATAGAGGGAACCTACCTCAACATAATAAAGGCCATATATGACAAACCCACAGCAAACATTATTCTCAATGGTGAAAAACTGAAAGCATTTCCTCTAAGATCAGGAACAAAATAAGGATGTCCACTCTTACCAGTATTATTCAACATAGTTTTGGAAGTCCTGGCCATGGCAATCAGAGAAGAAAAGGAAATAAAAGGAATACAAATTGGAAAAGAAGAGGTAAAACTGTCACTGTTTGCAGAGGACATGATACTATATATAGAGAACCCTAAAGATGTCACCAGAAAACTACTCGAGCTAATCAATGAATTTGGTAAAGTTACAGGATACAAAATTAATGCATAGAAATCTCTTGTATTCCTATACACTAATGATGAAAAATCTGAAGGATAAATTAAGGAAACACTCCCATTTACCACTGCAACAAAAAGAATAAAATACCTAGGAATAAACCTACCTAGGGAGACAAAAGACCTGTATGCAGAACACTATAAGACACTGATGAAAGAAATTAAAGATGATACCAACAGATGGAGAGATATACCATGTTCTTGGATTGTAAGAATTGACATTGTGAAAATGACTATACTACCCAAAGCAATCTACAGATTCAATGCATTCCCTATCAAATTACCAACAGCATTTTTTATGGAACTAGAACAAAAAATCTTAAAATTTGTATGGAGACACAAAAGACCCCGCATAGCCAAAGCAGTCTTGAGGGAAAAAAACGGAGCTGGAGGAATCAGACTCCCTGACTTCAGACTACACTACAAAGCTACAGTAATCAAGACAATATGGTACTGGCACAAAAACAGAAACATAGATCAATGGAACAAGATAGAAAGCCCAGAGATGAACCCACGCACCTATGGTCAAGTAATCTGTAACAAAGGAGGCAAGGATATACAATGGAGAAAAGACAGTCTCTTCAGTAAGTGGTGCTGGGAAAGCTGGACAGCTACATGTAAAACAATGAAATGAGGACACTCTCTAACACCATACACAAAAATAAACTCAAAATGGATTAGAGACCTAAATGTAAGACCGGACACTATAAAACTCTTAGAGGAAAACATAGGAAGAACACTCTTTGATATAAATCACAGCAAGATCTTTTTTGATCCACCTCCTAGAGTAATGGAAATAAAAACAAAAATAAACAAATGGGACCTAATGAAACTTCAAAGGTTTTTGCACAGCAAAGGACACCATAAACAAGACAAAAAGAGAGCCCTCAGAATGGGAGAAAATATTTGCAAACGAATCAACGGACAAAGGATTAATGTCCAAAATATATAAACAGCTCATGCAGCTCAATATTAAAGAAACAAACAACCTAATCCAAAAATGGGCAGAAGACCTAAACAGACATTTCTCCAAAGAAGACATACAGATGGCCAAGAAGGACATGAAAAGCTGTTCAGCATCACTAATTATTAGAGAAATGCAAATCAAAAGTACAGTGAGGTATCACCTCACACCAGTTAGATTGGGCATCATCAGAAAATCTAGAAACAACAAATGCTGGAGAGGGTGTGGAGAAAAGGGAACTCTCTTGCACTGTTGGTGGGAATGTAAATTGATATAGCCACTATAGAGAACATTATGGAGGTTCCTTAAAAAACTACAAATAGAATTACCGTATGACCCAGCAATGCCACTACTGGACATATACCCAGAGAAAACCATAATTCAAAAAGAGTCATGCACCCCAATGTTCATTGCAGCACTATTTACAATAGCCAGGACATGGAAGCAACCTAAATGCCCATCAACAGATGAATGGATAAAGAAGATGTGGTAAATATATACATTGGAATATTACTCAGCCATAAAAAGGAATGAAATTGAGTCATTTGTTGAGACGTGGATGGATCTAGAGACTGTCATACAGAGTGAAGTAAGTTAGAAAGAGAAAAACAAATATTGTATATTAATGCATGTATGTGGAACCTAGAAAAATGGTACAGATGAACCAGTTTGCAGGGCAGAAGTTGAGACACAGATGTAGAGAACAAATGTAGGGGCACCAAGGGGAGAAAACCACGGTGGGGTGGGGATGGTGGTGTGCTGAATTGGGCGATTGGGATTGACATGTATACAGTGATGTGTATAAAATTGATGACTAATAAGAACCTACTGTATGAACAAATAAATAAAAGAAAATATAAAAATTAAAAAAAAATAAATTTCCCATCTTAAAAAAAGAAAAACATAAAACTTGGGAAGGGTGGTGGGAGTAAAAACATAGAATTTTAGAATGTGTTCAAACTTATGTTGTTATCAACTTAAAATAGGCTATTATATATATGTGTTGTTCTATGTAAAGCTCATCGTAACCACAAAGCAAAAACCTATTGTAGATACACAAAAGATATAATGGAACAGGATAGAATGCCCAGAGATAAACCCACAACAAAGGAGGCAACAGTATACAATGGAGAAAAGACAGCCTCTTCAATAAGTGGTGCTGGGAAAACTGGACAGCTACATGTAAAACAATGAAATTAGAACACTACCTAATACTATACACAAAAATAAACTCCAAATGTATTACAGACCTAAATGTAAGACAAGACACTATAAAACTCTTAAAGGAAAACATAGGAAAAACACTCTTTGACATAAAGCACAGCAAGATCTTTTTTGATTCACCTCCTAGAGAAATGGAAATAAATAAAAAATAAACAAATGGGACTTAATTAAAAGCTTTCCCACAGTAAAGGAAATCATAAACAAGATAAAAAGACAACCCTCAGAATGGGAGAAAATATTTGCAAATGAAACAACCAACAAAGGATTAATCTCCAAAATATACAAACAGCTCGTGGAGCTCAATATCAAAAAAACCAACAATCCAGTTAAAAAATGGGCGGATGGGACTTCCCTGGTGGTGCAGTGGTTGAGAGTCTGCGTGCCGATGCAGGGCACACGGGTTCGTGCCCCGGTCTGGGAAGATCCCACATGCTGCGGAGTGGCTGGGCCTGTGAGCCATGGCCGCTGAGCCTGTGTGTCTGGAGCCTGTGGTCCGTAACGGGAGTGGCCACAACAGTGAGAGGCCTGCGTACCGCAAAAAGAAAAAAAAAAAAAAGGATGGACAACCTAAATAGACTTTTCACCAAGGAAGACATACAGATGGCCAAGAGGCACATGAAAAGATGCTCAACATCACTAATTATTAGAGAAATGCAGATCAAAAGTACAATGAGATATTACCTCATGCCGGTCAGAATGGCCATTATCAAAAAATCTAGAAACAATAAATGCTGGAAAGTGTGTGGTGAAAAGGGAACTCTCCTGCACTGTTGGTGAGAATGTAAATTGATACAACCACTATGGAAAACAGTATGAAGGTTCCTTAAAAAACTAAAAGTAGAACTACCGTATGACCCAGCAATCCTATGGACCTAGAGTCTGTCGTACAGAGTGAAGCAAGTCAGAAAGAGGAAAACAAATACCGTATGCTAACGCATATATACAGAATCTTAAAAAAAGAAAAAAATGGCACTGAAAAAACCTAATTGCAGGGCAGGAATGGAATAAAGATGTAGACATAGAGAATGGACTTGAGGACACGGGGTGGGAGGGGGAAGCTAGGGTGTAGTGAGAGTAGCAGCGACATATATACACTACTGAATGTAAAATAGTTGGCTGGTGGGAAGCAGCAGCATAGCACAGGGAGACGGGCTTGGTGCTTTGCGATGACCTAGAGGGGTGGGATAGGGAGGATGGGAGGGAGGCTCAAGAGGGAGGAGATATGGAGACATGTGTATGCATATGGCTGATTCACTTTGTTGTACAACAGAAACTAACACAGTATTGTGAAGCAATTATACTCCAATAAAAATCGATTTAAAAAAAAAGGTAATGAGAAAGGAATCTAAGCATAACACTAAAGAAAGACATCAAACCACAATTGAAGAGAGCAAGAGAAGAAGAAAGTAACAGAGAGGAACTACTAAACAGCCAAAAAACAATTAACAAAATGGCAATACATACATACCTATCAATAATTACTTTAAATGTAAATGAAATAAATTGTCCAATCAAAAGACAGAATGGCTGAATGGCTGAAAAAACAAGACCCATCTGTGTACGCCTACCAGAGACTCACTTCATATGTAAGGACACACACAGACTAAAGGTGAAGGGATGGAAAAAGATATTCCATATAAATGGAAATCAAAGGAATGCTGGGGTAGCTATTTTATATCAGACAAAATAGTTTTTAAAATAAAGACTGTATCAAAAGATAAAGTTCTAGAAGTGGAACTATTATGTGATCCAGGTATCCCACTTCTGGGTATTTATCCAAAATAATTGAAATCAGGATTTTGAAGATATTTGCACTTCCATGTTCATTGCCTCATTACTCGCAATAGCCGAGAGGTGGAAATGACCTGAATGTTCATTGATACCTGAATAAATAAATAAAATGTGGTATATACATATAATGGAATATTTTTTAGCCATAAAAAAGAAAGAAATTCTGTCATGCCATAATATTGATGAACCTTGAGGACATTATGCTAAGTGAAATAAGTCAGTAACACAAGGACAACTACTGTATGATTCCACTTATTTGATGTTCTCTAAAGCATCTTAGTAGAAGCAGAGAGTAGAATGGTGGTTGCCAGGGATGTGGGGGAGGAGGAAATGGAGAGCTGCTGTTCAGTGGGCTTTGAGTTCCAGTCGTGCAAGATATAGAAGTTCTGGAGATCTGCTATATAACATTGTGCTTATAGTTAGCAGTACTGCGCTGTACAACTAAATTTTTCAGAACAGAATAGATCTCATGTTATGTGGGGCTTTTTTGGCTGTAATTTAAAAAAAAGAGAAAATTGAATTCAGTAATACATAAACTATGTTAACATGTATAAGAAGTATGGTTTATTCTGAGGTAGCAATGTTGATTTAACATTTGAAAACCTCAGTCACTGCATTGACCAAATTAACCTAATCAAGGAGAAAAGCCCTGAGTATCTCATTAGAAAACCAAAAAGTTTGATAAAATTAAACACATATTCATGGAACAAAATTTCAGTAAGCCAGAAATGGAAGGGAACTTTCTCAATCTGAAAAGAATATCTATAAACATTTAAATAGAATATTTAATAGATTTAATAGAGTATTTAACAGTAAATATTGAATGCTTTGCTTCTTAAAGTATGAAATGAGACAAGAATATTATCACTTCATTATACTGGTGGTCCTAATCTGTACAATAGTGCAAAATGAACTTTATTATTCACGTATCTATATAATATTAATATTTCATGAAGATTGAAAATATAGATTAAAACAGCTATTATCTGCAAATGACATGGTGTGTGTATATAGAAAATTCCAAAAGAATTCACTAAGAACATTAGAATTAATAAGTGAATTTGGCAGTTTTCCTGAATAAAAAGGTAGATATAAAAACTGTTTCTGTATACTAGGAACAATATTTAAAATAGTATGAAGTATTAAATACCTAAAAACAAGTACAATAAAAGATGTACTAGACCTTTCCTCTGAACATACAAATGCATTTTAGAAAAAAAATTTAAAGACCATAATAAATGGAACAATATAAAGTGTTTATGGACCAGAGGACTCAACATTGTTAAGATGTCAATTTCCCCTAAACTAATCTGTAAATTCAAAGCAATATTGACCAAAATCCCAACAGTTTTTTCTGAAATTTTCATGCTGTTACAAAGAACATAAAATAGCAAGAGCCAACATGATCTTGAAAGAGAAGAAAATAGTTTGAAGGACTTCTATTGCCACACAGCAGTATTTAACACAAAACTACAATTATCAAGGTAGTGCAGTATTGGTATAAGGATAGAAAATAAATTTGAAAATTTTTGATAAATTTATACATTCGTGTAATCTAGACTCTGATCTCCTGATCAAAATATAAAATATTTTTATCTTCCCAGAAAGTTTTGCCTTGTTGCTTTCCAATAAATCCTCACCCCTTCCTCAGAGTAAATCACTGTTATGATTTTTATGACCATAGATTATTTTTTCTGTCCTTGAACATTATAAAAATGAAAGTGAGTACTCTTTTGTGTCTGACTTCTTTCACTCAAAACAGTATGAGAGTTTCATTCATGCTGTTGAGTTTCTGTTTTGTTTTTTATTGCTGAGAACTATGAGCATAATTTGTTTTTTTCATTATCCTTTAGATGGGTATTTGGGCTCTTTCCAGTTTTGGCCGATACGAATAAAACTGCTATGTAAATTTATGTATAAGTCATTTCATGGGCATATGTTTTAATTTTTCTTGGACTTGCCTAGGAATTTCTAGGGCATGGGTAAAGCATGTGTTTAAGTTTATAAGAAATTGCCAAATGGTGTAGTTTTTTTTTTTTTTCACCCCAAGGTGGTTATACCATTTTGCCTTCCCATCCACAAATTTTGAGAGTTTTATTTATCCCACATCCTTGCCAATGTTTGGTTTTCTCAGTCTTTTAAATAATTTTTTTGAGTATGCAATTCTTTATCTGATGACTGATAATGATTAGTACATTTTTATGTGCTTTTTTGGCCTGGAAATGGCTGATATATATATATATATATATATATATATGTCTTCTTTTGTGAAAAATATGTTCAAGTTAATTGCCTTTTTATTTTTCATTTGGTTGGTGTTTTTCTTATTGATTTTTAGAAGTGCTTTATATATTCTACATATGAGTCCTTTGATATCTATGTTACAAATATTTCTTCCAACCCTTGTATTGCCTGTATATTT
The DNA here is from genome assembly GCF_937001465.1 of Orcinus orca. Taxonomy (NCBI): domain Eukaryota; kingdom Metazoa; phylum Chordata; class Mammalia; order Artiodactyla; family Delphinidae; genus Orcinus; species Orcinus orca. The sequence continues at coordinate 95,430,083 of NC_064563.1, forward strand.
TAAAACATTTTAAAGTAAACATATGTCAAGGATTATTATTCAACATATGAATGAAGTAACCAGTAAGAATTTTTAACTGGTTCATATGAGAATTTGAGTTATAAAGATTCATAATCTCTACTAAAGAAAATTGACTTACATTATTACGAATAGGGATTATTTTGTTGCTAGTAATCCTTTGCATGGCTATCAGTTTTCTACAACTTAATCACTACAATGTAGAGTTATAAAATTTCCCAGTCAATAGAAAGTTAATGAAAGGTGCATGCTCCTATAGAATCAGATAATTAGAGGGTTCTCTAGGCAATGCCTAGCACTCCACTGAAAGGATACCAAGTACACTCTTTTAACTATTTCCAAGTTGTGGGGTATTTTTTCCCCCAAAATATTCCTTCCTCTAATCACCTGTGACTATGAATAATCTCTAAAGCTTATTCTTGATCACAAAAATGTCTAGTTCATTAGATCTTGTTTGATTCCTTACTAAGATGCATCAATAGTGTTAATCAATTATATATGTCTTCTTGCATTTTCTCGGCAAATCTTGAGCCATACACTATAGACCAGCAACTAAGTCTAAAGAATTTACTTTAGCCTAAAATATTTATAAGGATTTTTGGATTGGAATTTTTACATCCTTTTTGATTACTTCACTTAATATGATAATCTCTAGGTCCATTCATGTTGCTGCAAATGGCATTATTTCATTCTTTTTCATGGCTGAGTAATATTCCATTGTATATATATTCCACATCTTTTTTATCCATTCATCTGTCAATGGACGTTTAGGTTGCTTCCATGTCTTGGCTATTCTAAATAGTGCTGCTGTGGACATTGGGGTGCATATATCTTTTCAAATTAGAGTTTTCTCTGGATATATGCCCAGGAGTGGGATTGTCGGATCATATGGTAAGTCTATTTTTAGTTTTTTTAAGGAACCTCCATACTGTTCTCCATAGTGGCTGCACCAATTTACCTTCCCACAAATAGTGTAGGAAGGTTTCCTTTTTTCCACACTCTTTCCAGCATTTGTTATTAGTAGACTTTTTGATGATGGCCATTCTGACTGGTGTGAGGTGATATCTTGTAATTTTGAGTTGCATTTCTCTAATAATTAGCAATATGGAGCATCTTTTCATGTGCTTTTTGGCCATCTGTTTGTTTCCTTTGGAGAAATGTTTATTTAGGTCTTCTGCCCATTTTTTGATTGGGTTGTTTGTTTGTTTTGATATTAAGCTGTATGAGCTGTTCGGCACATGTAAAAATTTTTTATTTTATGTATTTAATATTTTTGATGCTAACTTCTATTTCTCAGAGAAAACTAAATGGTAGATAATTGAGAACTTTCTGTAACATAGAAGAAGTTTTAACAGTACCAAAGTGCATGAATAAAGGAAAAAACCTTATATTCCTTTACACCTTCTTATGCTCAGTGATCTATCTTCCAGTAATCAGTCCTTCATAGAAATAATCTCCCATAGAAATCAATGGGTAATTACCCATTTATTAACTTAAGATGATATTAGTATAAGTTATTATGGTACCTAAAGATCTTGAAAATTAAGGTCTAGCTGACACACTAGAAAACCTAGTTACTATTGATATAAAAATGATCAAACTTATGATTCGATTTAATTGAACAAAATTTTATATAAACATTATTTTAAAGATTAAGCATTAATCTGAGTCATCTGAGAAACAGAAGACAAGATGGCATTGGTCATTCATGAGCTTCATTGGGAGATTTCCCTCTGTGAGGGAAAATGAGAAGGGAGCTGGAGGAGGCTGGGCGAGCATCTGATTGTGATCTGTCTGACCCCTGTGAAGGAGAAAAGGAAAGAAGGAAGGAAGAAAGAAAGCCTTAGATTGCAGTGCCGTTTTATGAATGTTTTGGCAAGGCCAGTGTAGAGTCTCTGTGCCAAAATAGTCTGTCAGAGGAGTCCCAAATCACTGGAGTGTGCTTGCCATAACATCCCTTTGCACTAAGTCATTGGTTGGGAGCAGCTCAGTGGAAGCATGCCCTTGGCCAGGATACAGTGATGTATTCAAAGCATAGCAGCTGGGGGTGTCAGTCAGTTGTAGTCACTACAGTTGGAAATTTGAGTGGTACTTTTTTTTATGACTGTCATAGTCTATCCCTTACATCACACAGATCTGCTTCTCCATACAAGTTCAGGGATCAGCTTCTCCATGATTCCTACGGGCTTATCTTTCTTTCTTTCTTTCTTTTTTTTTTTTTTTTTTGGCGGTATGCGGGCTTCTCACTGTTGTGGCCTCTCCCGTTGCGGAGCACAGGCTCCAGACGCGCAGGCTCAGCGGCCATGGCTCATGGGCCCAGCCGCTCTGCGGCATGTGGGATCCTCCCAGACCAGGGCACGAACCCGCGTCCCCTGCATTGGCAGGCGGACTCTCAACCACTGCGCCACCAGGGAAGCCCCGGGCTTATCTTTCTGAAAGGAAACTTAGCAGATTAGTGAGATAAGCTACAGCTTTAATAATTGCAGTTGATATTGGGGCTAAAACCATTCTCATCTTTTACCATTTCCACTCTCCATTCCAAATTCCCCTCACCCTCTGCTAATGCCGTGTTGGATCTTAGTAGCTTACCTGGTGGTGTGACCCAAATCTTCCTTTCAGAGGGCTCTGAAACTCTGGGAATTATTTCCAGGCCGGAGTTGCTGCTTATGTTCATTTCTTGCTACAGTGGACAAAAGAGTACCAGTTGCCATCCAAGTGGATCACCTGGGTTCCACATGTATTCTTCCCTTTCCGTATTGTGCAAAACCATCTCTACTCCTCCTGTCGATCATGGTTAATTACCCTGGACAATATGGTAGTAACTCCTTGACTGCTGGTCCCTGGACACAACAATTCCAAAGTGCCTAGCAGCAGCTCTAACTTATAGTTCCTTGGAACCTTTGCTCTGTCCACTGGCAAGATTATGTCCCTATGCTCTCAATTGTTAGCTTCATATATTTTGAAGTTGTGTTATTAGGTGTATATATCATTAGAATTTTTTTTCTCGATAAATTGACCTTTATCACTACAAAATGAGCTTTTTTTCTCTGGCAACACTTCTTGTTTTAAAGTCTACTTTGTATATTCATATGGCTACTTCCGTTTTCTTATGATTATTTTATCTTTTCTCTACCTTTTAATCTATTTGTATCTTTAAATTTAAAGTATGTCTCTTGCAAACATCATTCAGTTGGTTCTTGACTTTTTAATCCAGTGTGACAATGTGTGACTAATACTTGGAATATTTTGTCTATTTACATTTAACATAGATATCAGTATGATTTTGGTGTAAGTCTATCATCATATTATTTATTTTCTGTTTAAACCATCCGTTCTTTGTTACTTAGACTGAATTTCCTGCTTGAATTTTTTAAGAATTTTGTTCCAGATATTGTGCATAAAAAGTAGAGATTGAAGTGTCATATTGTTCGTTATGTAGTTTAGAGAGCTGAATTCCTTTCTTGTGTTGAGCTGAGGCTAGGTCACAGCTTTTATTAGATTGAGTTCATTCCCTTTAAATCTCATAAATATGTGAGCTGGGAGTCAGTTGGCTGCAGCTTCAAATATGTTGGTTAGTCTTTGGATTCTATACCTGTATGACTCAGCAGTCCGGTCACCGTGAGAATGCATGGATTATGTTTCTATTCCTTTCTCCACTGAAGCTCTCTTTGCAGAATTTTAAGGATAGAGTTGGTGTAGAGAATTGTCAGGCTCAGCAATTTGCTCTTGTACTTGGGACTTTTCTATACTCCAGTTCAGTCTACACTATCATTCAGGGCTTGTCTGACCTCTCCCGTTCCCACGTACTTGTTTCATCTTTAGCATCTCTCTCCTTAGTCAGCTGTACCTAGACCATATACCCACCTCCAGGTATGGAGGCTGTCAGCTTATCAAGACTCCTTTGTCACATTGAAAATATGACTTTTATTTTGTTAGGTTTTTTTCTGGTTGTTACCACTAGGATCAAGGTCTTTTTCATCCCATACATTTTATCCAGAAGCAGAAGTCTTTTGCTCTTTCTTGAAAGGTCAGCTATGTATTATATTCTATCTGATGTTTGAGCTGGAGATTTTTTAGGCCATCTTATTTCTCCATCTTGTTGAAATACGAACAGAAACCATAAGTTTAGCTTTACATTATAACTATTAGAGGGATGATGTATTAGTGGTTTAAAACACTGATGTGCGTTAGAATTTTTTGAAGCCTATAAAAATATAGATACCTTGGTCTTAAAATAGATGATTCAGATTCACTCACTTCATGGGGAAAACCCAAAGGAATATATGTTTTCCAAAGGCTCCTCAAACTTATTTTGATGCAAATAGAAGTTTGAAAAGAAAATGATAAATTAAATGAATGGTGCCCTGAAAGTCCGTGATATTTATCTATATTTTATCCCTAGTGCCCAGCACAGAGCTAGTGAGTGCTCGGTTTATGTTTGTTGAATGGGTGAATGCATTCATTATGGCATCTTGGTTTTCTACCTAAATCAGTTGTGAGATGATTTAGACATTTTAGACATTATTTCAGTAAGTAAAACTATAGCCATATGAGCAAAGACTGAATCAATTTACTGCTTTTGAGAAGGTTACCGATGTCCTCCTTGTTGCTTAATATATTGGACACTTTTCCTTATATATTTTATTTGAGCTCACTTTAGAGTTTGACACTATTTTCTTCCTGAAATAAAAATATTTCCTTGCCTTTATTATTTTTAATTAATTTTTTAACATCTTTATTGGAGTATAATTGCTTTACAATGGTGTGTTAGTTTCTGCTTTATAACAAAGTGAATCAGTTATACATATACATATGTTCCCATATCTCTTCCCTCTTGCATCTCCCTCCCTCCCACCCTCCCTATCCCACCCCTCCAGGTGGTCACAAAGCACTGAGCTGATCTCCCTGTGTCCTTGTCTTTATAGTTTCTGGTTTCTCCCTACCTGTTGGTCTCTTCATTAGAATTTATAATTCTGATTTCCTCCTACTAAATCTAGGGCTTCTAACATGCTTTTTTTTTTTTTTTTTTTTTTTTTAGGGCTTCTAACATGCTTTTTGAAACTTACCATAGTTGCCTCAGTTATCTCAAGATGGGTACAACAAAATTCTTATAGACAAGGAATTCGCTATCAATGCATGAGTCTGTGTGTGTGTGTGTGTGTGTGTGTGTGTGTGTGTGCATGCACACACATGTATTCCCCATCAAGAATAAATATTTATTAAGTTTTCTTTACTGTGCTAGATACTGGGAATACAAAGAACCTTAAGATACCACCTCTGTGCTTAAGGAGCTTGTAAATCAAATAAGTAATGGTATTATTGTAATTCTGAAAGAGTTCTGAGAACACTGCCCCAAGATATGAAACACAGGTTGGTTCCTCCTCAAAGACTTTAAATGTCCTTCTCTTCACCTTCTCTTTTTATTTTCTTGGAAATTTCTTTTAAGGACTTCACTGTCTTCAAGTATATGTACATGAGAATTTGTGATAGGAGGAGATGGGGGAGAGCAGTGAGGAGGAATGGTAAGAGGGAAGGAAGGATGGTCTCTAGGCATGTGGCTTTCTGCTTCTTTATTATAAACAAGCATGAACAGAATAAAGATACACTATAGTATTTTAACTTTCTAAAGTGTCCTTAAAACTTCCTCCAATTTTATTTTCACAACATTACATTTTACTGATGGGGAAACTGGATCAGGGGATGTCCATATGCCTACTAGACACCTCCATCCTTCAGCCCTCAAAGCACATTTCATCTACAGTATCAATTTGACCCTAAACTCAGTCCTCTGAGTTTGTTGCTCATAAAACAGGGAGCAGCAGTAGAATGAACCATGTTTGAAAGGGAAAATAACACAACCCAGCTGAATTTAAATCTCTGCTCATCCATTTGCTGGCTGTGTGACTTCCAGTTAACCTCCATGAGCCTATTTATCTATTAAATATGAATAAAAATTCCTACCAATAGAGTTTTGTGGCTGACCTCATGCTTTCTAAATGTTGGTTAATTTTCCCTTTTGTCTGAATTTACTTTTGTTCCTGGAGATCAGTCCTTCCAAAGACAGGTTTGTTTTTGTTTTGTTTTTTTCTTTTCATGGCAAAAGACAGTAATCTGTCTGTAATCTGCATTTGAGAAGGTAAACACGAACTGCATCTGGCTGTTACTAGTCTGGTAGAGCCCGTATCCCTTTCTCTCACATGAAACAAAGTCTCAGGGAACACTTTATCCTATGCAAGATTTACTTTTTAATAGCACAGCAACACCCTAGATGGAATAATCTCTTGAAAATAGAAAAAGAAAAGAAAAGAAACGAAAAAGAGGACCTGGAAGTTGTTATGTGCCATGTGTGTAGCTGCACAATTTCTAATCTAGTAAGAATTCAAATGTAACAATTAATGTCACATCTCACTTCATTCAGATTAGTCTAAAGCTTATCTGCCTCAGGCAGTAATAATTGGGACTCAGTAAAAGATGCTAGAGCAGATGGATGTACTACAGTTCCCAATTAAACTCTTCTTTGTTAAACTTTGTATTCTTTCATGATTTATTGAACTGACTTCAGCTCTCCATCACCTACACAACTGCTGTGTGTGTTTAGCACAACCGGACGACTTTGGTTACTTTCTTAGGTAAGGAAGGGCTTTGTTTAAATAGAGAATCTCATTTTACCTTAATGAGATAGTTGTAGAAAAGATGGCATTTCCTTTTGTAGCTGGAATAAAACGAGAAGGAGAAAAAAGGCAGCTGATGTTTACTGAGCATTGGGAATGCCCTATAGGCATTTTGAATAAATGTACTCTGGGGCAATGCTTTGTATGTATTGTTGCATTTAATCCTCATAACCATACTGTGAGGAAGAGGTTGTTTCTTGTTCGCTCACCATTTTGTTGATGAGAAAACGGAAACTGGCATGAGTCTGAATCAGCAAGCTTATAAAATCATATCATCAAGGGAAAGAAAGGTAAGAGAGATTTTACAAATGAGAATGTTGAAAATGTTAAGAATAAAAACATCTGGTTTTATTAAAAGAGGAACATAGAGCATATACATGTATATATGAATCAAAATTAATCTTTTGAAAATTCGAGGAGTCTCTTCTGCATGTGAATAGCATCACTATGTGAAGCATGTAACAAACATGTGTGTAGATGTCACACAGCCAGACACTGTGCTAGGCATTGGCAGTTTAGTGGTGGAAAAGACCGCCTCTATTTTTGCTTTCATAGAAAAAATGAACACAGATATTCATGTAATTCCAGTTAATGCTTACCCGTTGTTCACTAAGAAGATGAGAGCTTTGTCTGCTTGAGTAGTCTGAGGTGATTAACAAGGCAGAAAGGATGCACTACTGTGGGAAGTGCAAAAGAACTCTAAAAAGAAGGTGGGAAAAAGGCAGGTGCTATCTCACCTCATAAGTCCTAGTTCCTGAGAAGGACTATGGAATAGAGTGAGAGATGGGTCAGGTGTTTCAGTATCTTGTTAAGAACAGCAGGGTCTAAAAGTGTTTAGGATTCCTCAGAAAGTGGAATTTCTTTCTGTGCAACTGTATTTGCTCCCAAGAAATTACTGTTCTTCTTGGCACTTTAATAAGGCAGTTTAGCTAGTCAATAGCAAGTAACACTTGCTAACCATGTATTTCTTGTATCTCATGACCAGGAGACACTTAACTGTCTTAAAAACAGTGCATTTGATATGTCATTCTACATACACAGATTCAAAAATTTTGTGTTGCAACATGAATTCTCCAAATACCATAATTTGAGTTAAGCCAAAAATAAGTTAATCATTGATAGCTTAAGTGTAATGTTGATGTCGTATCTTTTGTTTCCAGAATTTAAAAATAGTTGGTTATATTTTCAAGATACAGTGAAAGATGTAAATTCAGGAGTAAACATATGATGTGAGATGTGAGTTGATGATAAAGTTTGGTGTAGAAATTAACGGACAGTCCAACAAAAGCATCTCAAAAACAAGCAGGAAAAGAGTAATAAAGGAAAAATAAAATCAGGGATTAGTCCGCATATTTGGGCAAAATATGAAGCAATATTCAAAACATTATTAGACTGTCGAGTTTATCTAATTAATAGGAATGTTGGAAAGGCTCAGATATCACAAAAATGATCAAAGGGTCAGAAAAAAGGAGCTATAGAGAAAACTTTAATTAGAAATATAACGAGAACAAACCCCTCATTACCACACCTCATATCACAAATTTGAATATAACACAGTCACATGACTCCCCAAAGAAAACTTCACAATAAAATTATAAAATTTTTAGCGTATAAGGTAATAGTTCTATCCCCTACATTAGCACTGAAATTGGGCTTGGAAAGAGAAAGATAAGAGCAGACTTAATAACTCTTTATAATAGTTCTTTATATGGTGAACCAACAAATTGTGGAAGCAATGTAAGAAGATGCATGATTTGTGATAATGGCAGTGAACTCTTCTAAAACTTAGGAAACTATTCTAATTCCAGTTCTTTGTAGCACATGGATATATCATAAAACATGTGTGTGATTCCTCATTTATACCTGGGGATATACTTGGTTTATTCATTTAATAAAGCATTAGTGGGTTAAATTAACATGCTTTCAGAAAAGGGATTTGAAAAATTAAAGTTACAGAGTAAAGTTTCTACCTATAAAATAGTCAAATGATAGAGTGGATCAGAGAAGATGGTTGTTGTGATGCCAAGAGTAGGAGGAAATTATTTTAGTTTTGACTCTAGAAAGTTAAGAGGTTCTTACCACAAGAAGTTAAGACCTCGTGCCCCTCAGAGACCTGAAATTTTGCCTTTTAGGTTTTATGGAAGTGCCATGTGTTAATTCAGTGGCTTGAATTCTAATCTAGGTTCTCAGGTGTGGGAATTCTAATAAAGGCCGCAAATGAACTTCTTATTATGCTGCCCGGGCTGTCTTACATAATAGTTTCTAGACACACCCTTCCTCTTATCTGCAAAAGTCTCTCTTTTTTTTTTTTTTTTAAATTTATTTGTTTATTTATTTTATTTTTGGCTGCGTTGGGTCTTCGCTGCTGTGCACGGACTTCCTCTAGTTGCAGCGAGTAGGGGCTACTCTTTGTTGTGGTGCGTGGTCTTCTCATTGCTGTGGCTTCTCCCGTTGAGAAGCACAGGCTCTAGGCACATGGGCTCAGTAGTTGTGGCTCACAGGCTCCGGAGCTCAGGCTCAGCAGTTGTGGTGCACGGGCTTAGCCGCTCTGCGGCACATGGGATCCTCCCAGACCAGGGCTCGAACCCACGTCTCCTGCATTGGCAGGCAGACTCCTAACCACTGCACCACCAGGGAAGCCCCGAAAGTCTCTCTTATTTGCAGAAGTCTATGGAATGAGGACTAGGGTACAAATACAGTCTACTGAAAACGTGAAAATGTGCAGTTCTCTATTATTGCTGTTAAAAGAAACCATAAATTTTCAAACGTTGTACTCTCTCTGAAGTACAGCTTTCCATTTGGAAATAAATACGGGTTTATTTCTTCGGGTATTCAGGAAGCACACAACTTTCATTGAACAATGAAAAATGTTTTAGGAATATGGAAACTTAATATTATACTGTAATGATATATAATAGAATTTATATTTTTTAAATGTGTGTGTGTGTGTGTGTGATATCCACATTCAATTTCCTAGCCAATTTTAGAAGTGTATCTAAGGTAGGGATTAAGAATGCCAGAAGAGGAAATCAAAGAGAGTGAATTAATATTCAGTTTCTGACACTATACAGATAGAAGTTTACAGAAGACAATAGACTTAAAAGCCTGGCTTTGGTAAAACAGAGGATTTTCTACATTCTTTTATTTCTTCATGAAGCATAACATGAGTGAGGCTGATGAAACTGGACTGCAGAGTTCCATTTTCAGGTGGTCCTTATCAAGCAGGGGCAGAGAGAGAGAGGGAGAGAAAAACTGCTGCTTGTCTTGGTAGTTTGTGGGGAGAGGAAGGCAGAGGAGAGGACAGAGAGGAGAGTGAGTAGATGAGGAATAAGGGCTCTTACTATCTGCCTAAATTGAAAAAAAAAAAAAAGAGTTGACTTGATATATTCACATGGGTATGCGGGGCCTGAGTCCATTCAGGCTGGTCATGCTTCCCTGGCAAGACTGAATGGAAGCCTTTGAGCCTCTATCCCTCAGATACTTCCAGCTTGGCATGGAGTGGTTATGCATATCCTTGCTGTAAGGCAGCTAGGTAGATGGTCTGTATGGCGTTCTGGGATCCCAGAATTTCTCCAATGAAGTGATGAAGAGATGTTGAAGTTGCTGGCAGGTAGCAGAGACCAGGGATCAAGACAGAGTGGCCACCATAGGTAAGGACTTTGAGACTGGGTGAAAAGTCCTTATGGGTCCTAGCAGTGGTGCCAGCATGTCACCCCAAAAGCCTGGTCCAGCCACCTGCCCATCAGCAGTCACCAATCTGGGGAGGAGACTACTCCATATATTCCGTATAAGAGAATATAGAGATCCAGGTGATACCTCATGGATCTGAGGAATGAATCTCTCCACCATCCTTTCATGTGTCCTTCACCTACTTCTATGAGGACAAGGTCAAACCCCCTCACACACTCATATAAACTTGAGAGGACTAAGGGGGTAAATCTGAAAGACTGGACATTTACCTTAAAAGACTAAATTCTGTGAAAGAGGCAAATTTTAAAAAGTCCTAATAGGAAGTTGAACTTTGGAAAGACTGAATAAGGGTTGTTGAAACAAGAAGAGGCAGAAATACTTTAACTGACCAGTTGGAAAAAAAAAAAAATCTTCCTACCCATGGTTAGAGGTTGTGAAAAAAATAAATGCAGATTTAAAGAATTTAAGAAGCTATTTTCTTTGTGCAGCTCAATCACAGTGAGTAAATATTAAAATCTTCACAGAGTTTAGAAAAATAATGGAGTTTGAGGATTAAAATGTTGGTGTTTCTCTTGGGAAAATGATAATTTCAACCGATACAAATATTTTGAATTAAGAAAAATGACTTTACTATTGCCTCAGTGGAATTACCTCCAGAGTAGCCAACTTTGATGCAACAGAATCTGACTTGAAATAGGAAGTCCTGGTTTGAAAAATTCATTAGCATTATTACCTGTGTCACTTCAGGTAATAAGTCGATTAATTTCTCTGAGCCTCAGTTTCTTCACCCATGAAATACATAACGCTAACCTCGCAGAGTTGTGATAAATCTCTCATATATGATCATGCATATGACTTGTAGTGCAGACCTGAGCCAAAGCCAAAGCCTGCGTGCTGCCTGTTTGGTGTATGAAGTTATAGTGGGAAATGGCCTTGCCCATTTCTTTACCTGCCCTATCCATGGCTGTTTCACACTACAAAGTTAGAGTTGAGTAGCTGTGACAGAGACTGTACTCTGTGAGCAGGTGCTGTTGTTTTTTATCATGTTAACCCCTTTGCTCTGAGTCCAAGCTTATATAATTGCATTTTGGTAAATATATATATTTTTAAAGCCTTCATTCTGGAGAAAACTATTCTTTCATTCAAAAGTATGTTTCTCATTGTAAGTTAACCAGTTGGCAACGGGTTTATAAAGCAGCCTATTCAGAATTTGGTTACATTTTCTCTCTTTGCCAAGGCCTGATCTCCCCAACTGAGCTGATACAATTAAACTTCTGAGTCTAAAATCTAAGGACCACCTGTTCCTCTGCAGCCACAATGAGCCATTCCCTGCCCAGCATCATCACTGAGATCAGGAGCCTGCTACTTTACCACACTTATCACAGGATAGCCATAAATTTTTGCCTCCTTATGTGAACATGAAATCAAAAGATAAATTACTTTCAAAAAAGACACAGTATATCCACTTTGATATTTTTCCTTTTTCTTTTCTCCAGTGTTCATCCTCACATGGACCATCTGTCACCTGCTGCAGGGCAAAACCCACTGAGAACAACAGGCGGCTATTCCGTGAAAGGTAACCTTGGGTAGATTTGCCATGATGCTAATAATAATTTCAAATGCTAGTTTATTATTAAATGAAGCCTGATTTCTAAAAAATAAAATTAGTGATATAACATCCAGTGATGGGAACGTAACATGCTTGGGTTAATTATGTCACTCTTTAGGTAAAAAGTTAGTTGTTAACAGCTAAACACCTGCCATGTGTTAAAACATAAGAGGCTTTAGATTCCTTTCTGGAAATAAAACATTTTTGAAATTGAGATGCTGTAATTTTGCCAAATGCTGATGAAACCCCAAAAGGTAATTATGTCAGCCTGAGAAGACTATGATGGTGAAAATAAGATTAAAAAAAGAATTGTGGGTTTTCAGCCATAACCAGCAGACAATTTTAATTTTGGAAGTGAACGTCACTGTGCTTGGACATAGTTTAAATTTTTTCCTCCCTACCAACTGTTCCCCTCATTTGCCTGAAAACCTTCCAGTTCCCTCTCACCTTCTTTTCTCTCTTTTCCTTCTTTTCTTCCTCTCTGGACTCTTCTCTGCTTCTCACCCCTCCCATGGCCACAAATGCTCTTAACAAAACTTAGAATAATATAGAAACCTGTGCTCTTTCAACAGTGATGGGAAAGCAAAGGGTTTTCTTAGTGCATCACCTTTGCTTCTTCTTTACGCATTAAAAAAGTATCGAGCATTCCCCACAAGTCCAATTCAAGGAATCTGTTCTACAGATAGACTCTCACCAGGGTACAAAGTTCTATTATGAAAATGTTCATTGCAGCCTGAGGATGGAAAGAAAAAGAGAAGCTGAGCCCAGCAGAGAGCTGGAACGATAGGAGCAGTGGGAACAGGAGAGCCCAGGGGCTGGGAGCAGCACTAATAACGGAGCAAGGTTCAGGAACAGCGTGGGAGAGAAGAGCCAGCAGTGCGGGCTCCCCGCTTCTTCTTGGTCCCCAGTGGGCTGTGTGCCAGGCAGGTATCCCTGCAGGCTGCATGGCAGTGGTGACAGACGCAGCTGAGCAGTGCCAGCTGCCTTACAGGAGCCTCCCCGCTGTGTGGATTCTAAAATGCTTCCACATCCAAGATTATCCAGTGCCCTAACTGGAAGGATTGAATTGAGGGATGGGAAACTTTGGCATTTCCAAGTGGCATAGCCAGTGGGGAGAAAACTCAATCCTTAAAAACCACAGAATGAAAATGGGTCTTTACATAGAATTTGTTTTTGAATAGTGACCATTTTCTGATCATTTTATCAGTAAAAAAAAAAATGAGCCTTTTGTTCTCAGATCTTGTCAAATTTTATACCAGTGGTAGTTGTTAGTGAACACACTGCTACTGGGAGCCATTTTCTGTTTGTCAATACTCCAGGCTAACATGACATAAAACATCTGGCAATTTGAAATGTTCATTAAAACATTTAAAGGAATATAATTGACTGTAGTGTAAACAAAACATACTAGTACATGGATAGACCAAGATATTTCTTTCTGAAGCATCATTTAAAGACAACTTAGAGACTAGAGGTTTATTGGGTACAGTAACTATTTTCACTATTGTCCAGCCCATTTCAGAAAGTCAGATTTGATGGTAAAATTTTACTCATTTTGCCTGTGAGTATTATCTCACAGGTTCCTAGTGAGGTCAAGATTAAAAGTTTGAAATAGTTTTTCAGCCACTTAATAACCTCTAAAAGAGGTCTACTATGGGTGACTCATTTTTCAAAGCAGTATACTAAGACCTTGTGAAGAGGATATTATTTCATGTGTTATGGGATAAATTGTCCCACCTTCCCTCTGAAATTCATATGTTGAAGCCCTAACCACCAGTACCTCAGAATGCGACTGTATTGAGAGACAGGGCCTTTAATGAGGCTATTGATTTTATTTATTTATTTATTTTTTAAATTGAAGGTTAGTTGATTTATAATGTGTTAGTTTCAGGTGTACAGCAAAGTGATTCACATATATGTGTATATATATACATATATATATATTCTTTTTTCAGATTTTTTTTTTTGCATTATAGGTTAGTACAAGATATTGAATATAGTTCCCTGTGCTACATACTAGGTCCTTATTGTTGAGGCAGCTAATTTAAAATAAGACCATTAGGGTGAGCCTTAATCCAATCTGGCTGGTATCCTTTATAAGAGGAAATTTGGACACATGAGAGAGACATCAGGGATGCACTTGCACAAAGAAAAGGACATGTTGGGATACAGCAAGAGAGCAGCCATCTGCAAGCCAAGGAGGGAGGCCTCAGGAGAAACCAAACCTGCCAACACTTTGATTTTGAACTTCCAGCCTCTAGAACTGTGAGAAAGTACATCTTTGTTGCTTAAGCCACCCACCCAGTATGTGGTATTTTATTATGGTAGGTGGAGTAAACTAATACAGTGTGTCACAAACAGACTTTATACAGCATAAACTGTACAAATTTCATTGTTTTAACTCAGTATCATAGCTGTAGAGAATCTCTTTTTATTTTGTTGGTGAGGCATTAGTAATGAGCCCAAAGTATCCTAGAAAAGTACTGGGTACATCTGAGGGTACTTTTCATTGACAGCATATTAATGAAGGATGCCAGAGAGAAGGAGAGCATTAGGCTGCCAAAGGTATTTATCGTAATAAACTTTGTAGGATGGGTCATGTGGCATGATGAATCCTCAATTGTTTGACCTGCAGCAAGAGAAAAACAAGTTAGGAACAGGCAGTGCCAGGACTAGGGAAACCTTCTCAGCAGAGGGTTTGCCTGTGAGGATGGTGGCAGGAATCCGATTTGGGATCCAAGTTGATGCAGCAAATTTGTTCTCCATCTGGACTTGAATTGATATCCTGAGATTCAGATCAGGTGGTGGGGGCCCCTCAGCCTGAGTTTCCCTGCAGTAGTGCCATGGAGACAGGTGGATGGGGATTGTGTGGTTTCCGGAGTGTGGGAGTCCATCTGGGTTGAAGCAGGATTCCAGCCAGCTGTTGGCAGGAGGGACAGAGGGTCCAACTCCTAGGGAAAGTAGGCTTGTTTTAGAACCCTGTTAGGATTGTTGAAACTGAGAAGCCAGATCCAATCCTAGTCAGAAAACTGGCATATAAATCAGCGCTTGAAACAGTTTTCCATTCGGGTGGAGAAAGCAATAGCTCTGTAGGCACAAAAGCATCTTGGAACTCACACCTGTTACAGGGCTGACAGTTATTGCAGACCCTAATTCAAAATTATACAGTCAAGTTTGTTCATTTGGTTTGGGCGTGGAGAGGACAGTATGAGAAACAACACAGGCGATCTGAAATGACATGCATGGTGGAATCTTAAGAAATGTTTTGAATGGTGCTGACAACTCAAAAGATACTGGAAGCACAAGCAAAGAAGATAATTTTTCTGGCAAGCAAGTAAAGCAGTTCAGGGATGATTACTTCACTCTTTAATTTATTAATCTATTCTTCAAAGAGTTCATGGTGTTCTGTTGCCCTGAAGGACAAACAGCTCAACATATTCAATTTCATAAGAATAATGCAGATGAGCAAAAAGCAAGCTAGTCATCTACTTTATATAGAAAGCAAGTGTTTGAGAATGTCTTTAAATCCATACTCCTTACTCCCTACATCCCACATCAGGAGCAGCTATGGCATGTGTAATTAATATAATGATAATTCTAAGTAATTGAAATTTGGTTATATTGTACCTAAGAAGGCAGAGAAAAAATTTGCTATTTAATGAGTTGCTTTAAGAGTCTATACTGGGACTTCCCTGGTGGCTCAGTGGTTAAGAATCTGCCTGCCAAGGCAGGGGACATGGGTTTGAGCTGTGGTCCAGGAAGATCCCACGTGCTGCTGCGGAGCAACTAAACTAAGCCTGCGCGCCACAACTACTGAAGCCCGCGCACCTAGAGCCCGTGCTCCGCAGCAAGAGAGGCCACCACAACGAAGAGTAGCCCCTGCTCGCCACTAGAGAGGGCCCAGTGCAGCCAAAGATAAATAAATAAAATAAATAAATTTATTAAAAAAAGAGGCTATACTAACATTGTAAATATCTTTTGAAATTCCGTTTTTACAAATTTTTTTTTTTTGCGGCATGCGGGCCTCTCACCGTCGCGGCCTCTCGCGCAGGCCCAGCGGCCATGGCTCACGGGCCCAGCAGCTCCGCGGCATGTGGGATCTTCCTGGACCGGGGCACGAACCCATGTCCCCTGCATCAGCAGGCGGACTCTCAACCACTGCGCCACCAGGGAAGCCCCGTTTTTACAAATTTTAATCTTTAATTTGTGTTATATAATATCAGATCCCATTCATGCTTTGCAAATGTGAATTCTCTGTGGTAACTCAATTACAAACATTTCCATACAGGTACAAATATAAGTGATTTAGCAGATGTAACAAGTTTTCATTCATAATGTATATGTGGGTATGAATATTTATATGCAGGTATATCCATTGTGTGATTACAGTGTACTTAGAGGAATGGATTTCTGCACATCATGATAATTATCATTAGTGTGTGCTTACTAGTTGTCAGACATTGTATTAAATGATTTTACAAACGTTAACTCTTTTAATACTCAGAAAACTTCTTTGTAGCAAATACTCTTATCCTGATTTTACAGATAAGGAAACGGAGAGATAACAAGTGGTTAAACTGCCTAGGGCCCTAGACTTGGAGGGTGGTGAAACTGGAATTCGGGCCAAAGTCTGTCTGGTAGGCATTGGTGCTCTGAACCTCTCTGCTACATTACTGTGCAAATTAACTTAAGTATTCACGAATGAAGCCACAGTTGTACAGTCAGTTTATACAGAAGCCAGTTGGCTTTGCGTAGAGGAAAGACCGCTGCTTCACTGTCACCATCCTTGACACTGCTTGAAACATCTGTGCCTCTTATTTCCACATGGTTGGGCAAGACTGAGGAGTTATTTTATATTTTATAAAACTTGCAGATGAATAACTCTTTCAATTCCACATTTTGATGCCGTGGTATCTAATATGTAGGAAAGTAAGTTATGACATTTCTTAATACTTTCTAATTATATCTAAGTCAACAGCAGATAGTATGATGGAAAGAAGAGCATTTCACTATAGGCAATGCTATTCACTTAACCTCTATCTCATTTTGCCCCATCTGCAAAATAGAGGGATGGATTCAGGTTCCTTTTATCCTTAAAACTTTTATTCTAAGCATCTAATTCATTTCTAGTCAAATTATATTTTTTAGAAATAATACAAAACACGAAATTAATATTCACTGAGCTGTTTTTGTACTCCAAGGAGTGCAAACACATATATACACTCACAAATTTATTCACTTGTTTAGTTACCTAGTACTTTGTATAGTAAAACTGCATAGCATGTGATATTCTATGCATTTTATAGAAAAAGCATATTAGGACTTAGAAGTCATTTAACTTTCTAAAGATTTCAATCATAAGATGTAAACTTGGTATTTAAAACCAAGTTTATCAAACTCCAAAGCCAATGTACTTCTGTTTAATAACTAATCTTCAGTTTAATTGGGAAAGTAACTTGTTTAGAACACACTGTGTATTAGGTTAGGCAAGGATAAGCAGTGTAACAAATTAGAACATGCAGTAACAGTGATGTAATATGGAATTTTTTGTTTTTTTTGGCCGCATGGCATGGCTTGTGGGATCTTAGTTCCTGGACCAGGGATAGGGATTGAACCCAGGCTCTCCGCAGTGAAAGTGCTGAGTCCTGACCACTGGACCACTGGGGAATTCCCTGTTTCTTATTCATGTGAAATTTAGCAGCAGGTCTTAAATGGTTTCAGAAGAGAGTGGGCAGAGGATATATACCCACCCTTAACTTCTGACTAGAATTTACATGTATGAATTCCATTTACATACTGCTAGACGGACTAATCATACAGCCCTGACCTAATAGCAAGGGCAATTTGGAAATGTGGTTTTCTTGCATTTTCAGAAGAAAAATGAAATGAGATTTCATGAACCCACAGCATTGGTTCTGCCTGTGCTGTATCTCCACCACTGGTCATGGTGCAAATAACTGAAGGACTGCTACATTATCTTTTATTATTATGCTTATAGACAGAAAGAGGGTAACACAGAGCTTATGTCTTCCTGATAGTAGTATTCTTTATTTAGAAATTTCCAGAAAACTGTAATATAGTGGGACATCAAAGCCTTCCTCTTGATATAGGAGTTCCACAATTGCTTTATCATGTTTCCCATCTTCATCATTTCCCTCCAGTGTCTCTCACAGGGTCCAGGCATCTGTACTTGTGGCAGGGATGTTGAAATGTGGCTGTAGTGATTATGGATGATTAATGGGTGAAGATACTAATATTTTATCACCTGCTTGAGAAACCTCTCAATGGAGGTAAATATTTAGAAAGACACCACTGAAATTTTGAAACATTGTAACAGTGTGAGTTTTATGGTCTACTACCTTCTCTCAGTCTCAACTTAACTATATTAAAAAAGAAGACATGTTTCATCCACAATGGTTTAAGCTATTTCTGAGCAAAGGCCTGACCTTTCTGCTGAAACAGAATTCACAAATGTAGACAAACTCAGGCAATGATGCCTAGAGCAGTTTAGATGAGAAGGCTGAACAGGAGCACTTCTAGTCTGTGTATTCCTTGACTCAGGTGCCCTTTGCTGCTTGCCGGGGAGCTTGGGGAGGGCAAGATGACATTTTGGTGGTGCAGCATGACCTAGACCTGTGATTCTCAACCTTTCCATGTTTAAGATTCCCATTTAAATGTCAAACTTTTCAGAATCCCCAAAGACACTAGTTGTATTTTTTTGAATCAATTGCCAAAGAATTTTAAGATAATGAAGGAACTACAAAACAATGAAGAACTACAAAACAATGCTAATTCCGTTGAACTCAGTAGTAGTTTTAAATGCATTCATATTTTATTAATTACAATGCATATATCTGAAAGATAGTCAAAGAAATGCAAGACAGATTTATGTAGTCAATCAACTATTCTTCGTGCACTGTGGACTTGAAGATGCTTTGCAGTAACTCTGAGGACCACTGGTTGGGAAGCCTTGAATTTGGCTGAAGCATGGGTCCTTGTGGTGCCAAATGCAGTTCTGAGCTTCACAGTAACACTGCATGTTACTTGTATATATTTGACATATACAGGTACTTTGAACAGTTTTAATTATTTAAAAGTAAACACCTGATTATGAATATTCCACATTTCAGTAGAAAGTTAGGATGTGCAGAATGTATATGTGTACATGTGTGTTTGAATATTTATCCATTCATTTGCTGTTCTAGGCATTGAGGAAAGTGGTGAACATAAACAATAAAAGCCAAGACTTATATAGTGGTTAATATCTATAAAATATATATTTGTTATTGTATATTTTAAAGTGTATCAGTCCTGTTATTAACTGTATTTTCCAGGTGAGGAAACCAAGACATGGAGACATTAAGCAATGTGCCCAGGACTCTAATTCTAGTGTTTAGTCCTCAAATCTGTGCTCTTAATCTTTATACTGTGTGGCCTTTCAAAATCGTTACTATCCTCTGTCTCATGGACCTTATATTCCATTGGGTGAAAAAGAAAATAACCAAGTAAAAAATTAAGAAGCGTAATTAATGCATATACAAGCTCTGTGATAGAGTGAGTGCTGGGCATCTGTTTTCTATAGGAGTGTATAGGGAAAGCCTCATTGAAGAGATGACATTGTAATATTTAAATAAGGATATGTTCAACTTCTCCCTTCTCAACCAGACCATCACCATCAAAGCCTCTCTTTTCTTTTTAGGGAACCAATTGCAAATACAGTGCTTGTGAAGTCATAATTTGTAGCATCTACAGAATGATTAGATTACTGGCTTAGACATATCTTTCCAACATAATTTCATTATATATTTAGCTCTTTGTATGCATAGGTAATCTGTGGGTTGATCAACTCTGCCAACAGAGGTCCTATATTAAAAATTCTAAGGAATTGCTTTTTGCTTGTGATTTTTTTTTTTTTTTTTTTTGGCCACCGCCACGCAGCATGCAGGATCCTTAGTTCCCAGACCAGGGACCGAACCCGTGCCCCCTGCAGTGGAAGCATGGAATCTTAACCACTAGGACTGCCAGGGAAGTCCCTTGTTTGGGATTTTATTGCAAAATTGTATTATACTGACTCATTTGCCATTCTTCTGTTTCTATACACCACTTCTTACAAGAACTCTGAGCATAAGTTATGCTAAGAAGTTGACTTAAAAGAAAATAGCATCTAATAAATTTAAGCCAGCAGCACATCAGGGTGACCTGCTACCTCAGCCATGCTGCCAAGCTCCTTATATTTTGAATTTCTTTCACCTTGTTCCATTAACTGGAACTTTGAAAAGTAAGGTCATGAGTGTTAGGAGCACCTCAGAGGCAGGCTCCATCTCATCTGCACTGTTCCTCTGTATTCTTATGTCCTTGTTTTGACCCACGAGGTCTGCTTCCCACATTTGTGGTACCCACTGGTGGCTTGTTATCTATATGCATCCATTGCTCTATGCTGTCGGCTCACTTTTGCTCTGAAATACATAGGAGACACACACACACACACACACACACACACACACACACACACACACACACACACACACACACACACACACACACACACGCCTCTAACCTTTGTGGAGAATGTGAAACCTCTCTCCTCTAAGTAACTGTCCCCAGTATTTGTCTCCGCACAGAAAATCTCTGTCTCTGCTTCTATATATGTTTTGAAACACTCAGGACTCTATTCTCTTTGAAGAGTTCCCTTCCTGGTTCATCTCTTCAGCTTTCCTGACTCCTGTTAAATTTCACATGTGATTCTGCATCTTTCTGGGGAGACCTAGAATGATTAAGCTGTCAGTTTGCTCTTGTGTATGATTTCAGAAAGTTTTCCTACATTTCCTTGGAACACATTGTGGATATTCGTTCAGTGCATTTCTCTAAGTTCTGAGGGGGTCAAAGTAGTTGATGCAGTCTTGTTACCCTCATGAATTTTTTCTATTAGCTTAATAATCAATATCCAATATTAGCCTATCTCTCCCTTTCCATATTTTTTTTTCTTTAGGAAATATCTATTGTATGCCTGTTCTGTGACTTGTACCTTGCAAACTGCTGTGGGATGTAGTTTTGAAAAATTCATAATCCTTTATCCTCAAGATAATAATTTTTACACGATGAGAGAATTAATATAAAAAATTGTGTGTGTGAATATGCAACATATACATGTAATTCCCAATAATAATAATGGCATTGTTTTATTGACTGCTTATGATGTACCTGCTCTACTCCAAGCTTTTAACCTGTATTAATCCATTTAATTTTCATAATAACCCAATGAGCTAGGTATTTTGTTATACCAAAATTTTAGCTGAGAAAACTGCTGCCCAAGGATTTCAGCAGCAGTTCTGGGTACCTCAGTAAGTAGAGTTGCTGGGAGTCCAGTCAAGACACACTCACTCTGGAGCTCGTTTCCAGTATGTTGTATACATTAAAGTGTTCAATGCAATCATTAATTTCTTAATACCCTACTTTACCACTGCTTCCTGATGAATCTTCTAAGACAAAAGCTTACAGGTTGTATTTTCCTACTTCAATCCTTTTGGTGGCTGTCCCTACAGGTTCACATGTGCCATTTAACACTCTCCATTAACCAGGTACTATGATAAACATCCCATTGATGAATCAGTCACATTGGTTAACCTCTGTCTTCTACATGCTCATTCCCATTTTGTACCATTTTCCAAGTGGTCTCCCTTCCACATGAGATATCTTCTTGCCTCTCCACCAATCAGTTCAACACATATATTTCCTTCAATGACAGTTTGAGACCAAGCTCTTCCATTCCTTGCTAAATTCCCAAAGCAAGTATAGTTTGAAAACGTTCTAGTGTGTTGTAATACACACTACACTTTATTTTCTAGTAACTTTTGTATGTCTTTTTTTAAAACAACCAGATACGATTCTTCACCGGTAGAGGTCACATATTTTACTCTTTTTTTTTTTTTACTCTTTTTTTTAAACCTCCACAGTGACTAGAATATATTTGATGATGACTAGCTCCTTCTTGATTGACAACTTTTTGAAGAATAAGAAATTATAATGTGATTTAAGGCACTTCTTCAATGTGGAAAGTATGTTTCCAGAAAAGAGTTAAAGTTTCAGGTCAATGCTGTTCATGTAAGTGATAATTGTAGCACATGCAATATTATATAAATTATTCCCCAGAATTTTAAGACTCTCTGCCCTTTGACTACAACACAGTGTAAACGAAAGTGCTCGCCTGACTTATTGGTATTACTTAAATGCTGTTTAAACACATGCATGGTTTGATCTTGTCTCCCTTGGAACAGGCAGAATACAGATAGCAGGGAGAAGAGGCAAGTGGAAGCTGCATAGGATGTTGTTTCCCCAGTAATCTTCCTGTTTCTTTTGTCCTTGATTCTGTGGAAAGGACTGCTAGAGCAGGTGGTAGGACATGCTTTTATTACTATTCAGAATTTGAAATGGGTGAGCAGGCTTTTGATATGGTGCTTTGGGCATTCCTGCTTTTTCTCAATGGATGAACTATCTCTGTTTCAAATTCTACTTTCTTTATAAATTACAGTTTAAAATGTCTACCAAGAATCACAGAGTTAGTAGGTGTACACAAGCCCCTAATAAATAATTATAGTGTATGGTATGTCACTGAGTTAGGGAAGGCTGTCTTACTTTCTGATATAACTCATAATGAACTAGTCACGGAATATAACAATATAATAAAAGATTGGATTGTATGGAATTGAACAATACTTTTAATTGTAGTCCCTAGGCATTCATACCAATTGTTGCTTATATATTTTTTGAAAATATACTGGCAAATAGCAATCATCGTATTTCATAGGAGAAGTTGCACATCAACTGCATACTTCAATTTGTAATGGACTACAGAGAAGTTGACATTTCTATTATAGATAGTGTTTTAGAGCATTAACAGAACCATAATAATTGGCCACCAGACAAAATCTTCAATGCCAAGCCTAACCTTGGGGCAGTTTTTAAGCAATTATTGTTGTGAAGTCAAACCACTTTGGAGTATTTATTTTACAAAGTACTGTATGCTGAAATAGACCAGGGAAATATGACTTCATTTTCAATATGTTTTAAAAAGATTTCTAGCTTTGGGGCTTGAAAACACATTTTCTTTTAAATATAGAGGATTCATAACTCCCCATCAAAATAAAAGCAATCAGAACCTACCAGCTTTAATACATAAATATCCTTTACATATTTTAGGCTTATATACTTAAGGATAATTACTCTTATTTGAATACAACTTTAGTGAATTCATAAAGAAGACTTGGGGTTTATGCTGTTGTATAGAAGATTAAAAAGTATTATTATGAAGGCTCTAGTAAGTAGCTTTTGGGGCAATATGAATATTCAAAATTGTGCTAAATATGCAACAAAATGTATCTGAAATATCCTATTGTGTATACAATAGGGACTTACTCTGCAAGAAAGGAAATCTCTTTGAATATTTTACAGCAATATATATTTTTGCAAATTATTTTACAATCATTTATATGTTTTTCTTCAGACACGTTGGCTAGAAATGGTGCTGTTTTAAATTGGAAGGAATAGAAAGAGGAAAAGAAAGGTATATATACAGATGGAGTCACAACCTCTCAGATGAAGATAGCTCCACACAAGGAAACCTTCTCCCCTTGCTCATTTACTGTTAGTTTACTTAGAGGAGCTCAAGAATTTTGTCAGAATTCCTATCTTCTTGGACAGTATTTGATCTCCTTGGGCCTCCATGGAGTTGAAACTATAAGGCTGATTACCATCAGAGAGCTGAATGTACCACGGGGAACAGAGAGAACTGGGAGATATGGTGGAGTTGGAGCTCTCAAATGAGTGGCAGTCTGATTTGAATAACATGTTAGTGCATGGCGAGACTAAGGTTGTCAAACTAGCTCGAGCCAGGGTTATTTGAGTACTTGTGTCTCCTACTTAGTACTGCCACTTGCTTGGCTGACTCACAACACAGACCCATTTCATCAGTGTGGTGTATATAAGACCTTGACTGGAAATGGTGGTTATGCCCCCTCAGAGGGTATCATCACCTGTGACTGAGGATATCCAGGTAGTCATGTTGCAGTGGTGTGTGCCTGATTCCTGAGCAGCACTAGATAGACATAGACCTAGAGTTTTATTATTATTATTACTGTTTATTGCAGTTAGCTTGTCAAATCAAGTGCATTTATTTTTATGTCTTCTTGATTACAAAGGCTGTATTTTTAGATGATGTACATTTGCAGTTCTAAAAGAAGGAATTTCTAAATTTAATGTTAAATGTAGCATTAACTTTGAATTTAACGTTTGAAAGCCTAAACAAAGGAATTTATAAAAGCAGTACAAAAACTCCATACCTGGGTTCTAAAATGAAAATACTTCTTAAAGACTGGCCTCAGCTCACTGATGTCTGCTTTCTGTTTCAATTAGCCATTATGAGCCATTATGAAAAATACTAACACTAACATTCATATATTCCTATTTCAAACATGTGCTGTTAATGGTTGATGTAAGTTACAGGGGCACTGACTTTCGTGAATTATTCCATTGTTAATGTACCAGACAGTAGTTTAAGAACGTGGGTTTGGGGGACGTGTTGCCTAGGTTCACATTCCAGCTATAATACGTACAAACTAGACGACCATGGGCAATTTACTTAACCTCCTGTGCTAGTTTCCTCATCTGTAAAATGGGAATAATAATATAATAATAGTTCCTTTATCATAGGGTTGTTGTGAAGACTACATTACATATGTACTTCTTAGAACAATAAAACAGTGTCTGGCACAAAGGAAGTCCTATATATAGGCATTCGCCACTAGTATTATTGCATGCCTTCAGATATCTAATGAAACATTTCTCTCAAAGTTTCCATGTGCTCAAATTTTTATAATAGCAGAAATTCTTCTCAACTTTGACATTTATTTTGTATTGGGTTTCATGACTGAAACAAGAATCCTCCTATACTGCTGCTAGGACTGGACTATAAATTAGTGTGATCACTTTGGAAAAATACTTAATAGTATCTCTTAAAGCTGATCTTTTGCATAACTTATGACCCAGCAATTTCACTCCTTAGTGAAATTGGATAGGGGTATCCAGCAGAAAAGTGTGTGTGTGTGTGTGTGTGTGTGTGTGTGTGCGCGCATGCACACACACACACCAATGGACATACAAATGAATATTCATAGCATCATTATTCATTATGATCCTAAACTGGAAAAACATAAATGTCCACTGAACAGTAGTATAGATAAATAAGGGTGTTATAGTCATACAATGAAATACTGTTTAAAAATGGAAATGAAGGAACTACCATCACAGCCAACAACAGGGATGAATTTCACAATTATAATATTGCTGGGAAGGTCAGAAACAAAAATGTCTATACTATGTAATTTCGTTGATAAAAAATTGTATCAAATAGTGAAAACTAAGTTGTAGTGTTAGAAGTCAGGATAGTGGTTTCCTCTGAGGAGATGGGAAAGCATGGTGGTTGGGAGTGGCCATGAAGGGAGGGCTTTTGCAGGGTTAGCAATATTCTTTGTTGACCTAGTGATAGTTACACAGGAACTGGTTTTGTGATAACTCACTGAGCTGTACATTTGTATTTTTTTGCACTTTTCATTATGTATATTATATATCCTAATACAAAACAGTTTTGGTGTTTTTTTCAACATCTTTATTAGAGTATAATTGCTTTACAATGGTGTGTTAGTTTCTGCTTTGTAACAAAGTGAATCAGTTATATATATACATATATCCCCATATCCCCTCCCTCTTGCGTCTCCCTCCCACCCTCCCTATCCCACCCCTCTAGGTGGTCACAAAGCACCCAGCTGATCTCCCTGTGCTACGCGGCTGCTTCCTACTAGCTGTTTTACATTTGGTAGTGTATATATGTCCGTGCCACTCTCTCACTTCGTCCCACCTTACCCTTCCCCCTCTCCGTGTCCTCAAGTCCATTTTCTACATCTGTGTCTTTATTCCTGTCCTGCCCCTAGGTTCTTCAGACTTTTTTTTTTTTTTTAGATTCCATATATATGTGTTAGCATACAATATTTGTTTTTCTCTTTCTGACTTACTTCACTCTGTATGACAGATTCTAGGTTCATCCACCTCACTACAATTAACTCAACTTTGTTTCTTTTATGGCTGAGGAATATTCCATTGTATTTCTGTGCCACATCTTCTTTATCCATTCATCTGTCAATGGACACTTAGGTTGCTTCCATGTCCTGGCTATTGTAAATAGAGCTGTAATGAACACTGTGGTACATGACTCTTTTTGAATTATGGTTTCCTCAGGGTATATGCCCAGTAGTGGGATTGCTGGGTCATATGGTAGTTCTATTTTTAGTTTCTTAAGGAACCTCCATACTGTTCTCCATAGTGGCTGTATCAATTTACATTCCCAGCAACAGTGCAAGAGGGTTCCCTTTTCTCCACACCCTCTCCAGCATTTACTGGTTGTAAACTTTTTTTTTTTTTTTTGGTGGTACACGGGCCTCTCACTGTTGTGGCCTCTCCCGTTGTGGAGCACCGGTTCTGGATGCCCAGGCTCAGCAGCAATGGCTCACGGGCCCAGCCGCTCTGCAGCATGTGGGATCTTCCTGGACCGGGGCACGAACCCACGTCCCCTGAATCGGCAGTCGGACTCTCAACCACTGCACCACCAGGGAAGCCCTGGTTGTAAACTTTTTGATGATGGCCATTCTGACTGGTGTGAGGTGAAACCTCATTGCAGTTTTGATTTGCATTTCTCTAATGGCTAGTGATGTTGAGGATCCTTTCTTGTGTTTGTTGCCCATCTGTATATCGTCTTTGCAGAAATGTCTATTTAGGTCTTCTGCCCATTTTTGGATTGGGTTGTTTGTGTTTTTTGATATTGAGCTGCATGAGCTGCTTGTAAATTTTGGAGGTTCATCCTTTGTCAGTTGCTTCGTTTGCAAATACTTTCTCCCATTCTGAGGGTTGTCTTTTCATCTTATTTATGGTTTCCTTTTCTGTTCAAAAGCTTTTAAGTTTCATTAGGTCCCATTTGTTTGTTTTTGTTTTTATTTCCATTTCTCTAGGAGGTGCATCAAACAGGATCTTGGTGTGATTTATGTCACAGAGTGTTCTGCCTATGTTTTCCTCTAAGAGTTTTATAGTGTCTGGCCTTCCATTTAGATCTTTAATCCATTTTGAGTTTACTTTTGTGTCTGGTTTTAGGGAGTGTTCTAATTTCATTCTTTTACATGTAGCTGTCCAGTTTTCCCAGCACCACTTATTGAAGAAGCTGTCTTTTCTCCATTGTATATTCTTGCCTCCTTTATCAAAAATAAGGTGACCATATGTGCGTGGGTTTATCTCTGGGCTTTCTATCCTTTCCCATTGATCTATGTTTCTGTTTTTGTTCCAGTCAAAACAGTTTTAAAAAGTGAATAGCTATACTGGCCACAAGCATGGATCTTTCGGTGTGTGTATGGCCAGTTTACATATTTAACTGTATAAGAGATTTGCAACTAAAAGACCAAAAGTGCAGTAACCAAAATCATGAACTGAAATTTTATGTGTGCATACCCATGAATACTTTAAATTTTAATGTTGCCTCCTGTTCCATAAGTCTAAATGCCAAATCAGTCTACTTTTCTCTTTTCATCATTCTAAGATTTAAACAGGCATTCTTAGAATGGCTGGTTCACACCAAGCTGTTGAAGAGGCTGCTATTGAGAAAGGAGCTGAATACAATTGCCTAGGCTTTTTAGCAGACAAGAGCACAATCAAGGCAGTTTTTCTCCTGTGCTGGCACGACTGGCACCATGTCAGGGGCCCTAGCCCTCTAAAAAGAGCCTTCAGAGCAAATTTAGTCACGGTTGTTTGTCACTAGCCTATCTGAAAACTGCTGAACCTTAAAGATGTTCTGCATATTCATTAGTGATCACTGTGGCAATCAGGACTTCTAAGACAATCATGCAGATGAATGAATACCTTCCACTGATGTTTTTTGGCACAATGCACTGTCCATGAAATTACAAATAAAAGCATTCCAGAAACAGTTGCACAATTTTTTCTAGACCCCAGCTATTCTGTTATCCTAAAGGTCTGAGCATGATGCATTCATGCTAATCATTTGTCTCTTGGAAAACATACCCTTCCTCCCCACCCCCGCCCGCCGCCTCATGTATTACTGACAGCACATTCACAGAGGTGTTTAGGTGGATGCAGGTTACAGGTTTTTTCTTTTTCTGTTCTTTGATCTCTTTGGCTTCTCTTAGTGAGAAATTAGCTTCTGGATGATGAAGAGTAGTTTTTAATTTGGGGGACATTTTGTAAGCTTAGTAAGGTTTGAGATATAAGTCTTTGCATTCCAGTAGCAATGCTAATCTACTAACAATGAATTTATATACATTAAATATTTAAGCCCGATTTAAAAAAATGAGCTTTGGGACAGTTGAAAAAATATTTGAATGGGCTGTCACAAAGGAGGGAAATGTTTTTTACCTGGAAGTCTTAGGAAATAGGATTTATTCTCATCTACCTGGGATAATATAAGTGGAACACAGACTAGACGACCTGAAAATGGTTTCTTCTAAGCAGTTTAACTTATTTTTCATTAGGGTGAGAGCATACGGAGGACTTTAGACACATTTGGGGCGGTTTATTTCTGGATTATAATGTTTTGCCATTTGTCATTAGCACTAGATGAAGATGAATTGTGACTCTTAGAAAACCATTACAGCTCATTACTTTAAGCCAGTGTTTTCCAGATATTCCTGATGACAAATTTTAATTTGGGTGTTTGTGAAATAACATTTGTCTGGGCCCCTCCTGAATCTGAATCTCCAGAGGAAGCCCTAGAACTTATTATTCATGTAACAAGCAACTCAAGAGATTCTTCCGTTCGAACATGAAGGGGAAACATGATTTATAATTGAATCTTCAGATTGGGATATTAAGGACATCAAGGGAATATTATTTAACTATTCATCTATATATGAAAAAGGGATAGGATAAGAAGAGATATTACACAAAAAAGCAAAAGTAAATTTCAAAATTTTATTTTATTACAAATTGGCTTAATAATAATGAATAACGTGTAGTTTCTTTTATAGTGAGGGCCTGCATATGTGGCAAATGACTTTTTAGAAGATTTTACCATTTATAAAATATAAAGTCAGATATATTCATCCATTTAGTCCTCTCAAAACCTTGTGATATGTGTGTTACTATGATCAATCTCAGTTTCTAAATGTCAGTGGAAGATCACAGAGGTTAAATGACTTGATCTTGTATCTCTTGCAAAGTTAAATCTCATCTAATTTTAGAACAATTCATATTGAAATTGCTTTTCTACTCATGACTTTGCAAGCAGCTAAGATTCTGAATGCCCTGGGTTACATTTTTCCTACCAAACTTCTTTTCATGGAGTAGCCTAAAGAAAACAACCTCTTGAAATAAAAATCTTCTATCTGAAGTGAAATATCCCACCATGATTTTTCCTTTTATAGCAGAATTGTTTTGGAGCTGCTATTTTTGTACTAGAATCTGTTGGTGATATTATTCTACCCAAAGTTCTCTAAGAAATTATTTGTTTTTGTCTTCCAGGTAGAATAAATATTCTTTTCTATCTTATTATTTCATTTAAAGGCCAAAAGTATACTCAACTTCTCTTTAGAAAGCTAAAGTTGACAGCACGTGAATCACACAATAAAGCTAATCTTTCTATTAGCTGTTCTGTAAGTTAGCAGTAAACTCATTGCTAGTGCAGGAGCAGGATTTTGGTATAGCAAAGAAAAACAGTGAAGTGCTACAGCAGACATCCTAACAGAGAATCTTCCCTTTTAAAAGGAGCACAGAATTAAAAAATCACCAAGTACTCAGGGAAATTCATTGCCATGAAAGAGAGACAACAAAGGTGATAAACAGAAGAACTTAAACCCAAAGAAACAGAGCTGTTAGAATAAGGATTTCTTATTAGAGCAAATTATATTTTAGCAACAGGGAGTTGCAAGAGGATATTGATACCTAAAAAGTAATCAATTATTTTACATGGAAAATAAAAATTGGTTAGTCAAACAACAGCAAAATAGATGAACTAAGTATAACAGAATGAGCCCTGAAGCTGATAAGTGAATTTACATACTAAAAAAAATATATATGAACTGAGGAATTCTTACAGAATCCAGAACAAAAAAAAGAGATGAAACGTATTAAAGGTAAGGTAATCTCCTGTCTCAAACTTCACATTCTAAAAGATTCAGAAGAAGAGAGTGGAGTGGAGGTAATTAATAACATTAAATGAAAGAACTGTCAAAAATTTCTTAGAATTGGGAAAAGTTCTGTCTTCAGGTTGAAGAAAGCTATCAGAGCACCACCCATCCTAATGAAATTTAGAAGGACAAAGACAAAACCAAGGACAAAGACAAAACCCGAAAAGCTTCCAGAGAAGGAAAGTAGAAGAGATTGTTTACTAGGAAATAATGGTCAAATTGAAATTAGATTCACCTCAAAGTTCACTAGGTTAAATAGATGCAAGAAGATAATGGGAAAGTACATTTGAGGTAAATAACTTTGTATAATTCTTTATCTGATCATTCAGTTGTGTGAGAGAAAGAGGGTTGGTTTGTACATAGAATGGTTCAGAGAATGTATCACTTATAGACAAGGTTGAATTACTGTTGGATGTTCTCCTGCAAGAAGACAAATATGGATCCAAGAGGAAGAATAAGGATACTAAAGCACTGATAAGCAACTAAATTAGTCAAAACTATTATAAATCCTAAATAAATATTGACTGTAACTATTTTTTCTAAAATTATTTATAATTAAAAAATTCCAGGTTATATCAACAAGGCAAATGGGATGGTGAAGAAAAGCATAAACATGCTACAGTTCTTAACTTTTAGTGAGAAAATTTGTTTATGCCATTTTTAGAAACAGTAGAATTACAATTCATTATAAAGGAGTAGTTTAAAAATTAAAGTTACTACTAGAAGAAGAGAAAATAGATGTTTTACCCATTAGTAAAAATAAAAGATACAAACAAAAGTTGATTGATTCAATAAAAGGCAAGAAAGGGGGAGTACAAATATTTAAAAACCTGGTAAAGAGAAAACAATACATAGGTTCACAGAAAAAACATATAAACATAGATGCAAAATTTTTAAATAAAATATTTATAAATATCAAGCAGTGCATTGAAATTAAAATATATCATGAACATCCAGTGTTTACCCCAGAAATATAACAAATGTTTCAGCAACACAGAGTCTGTCAATGCAATACACAATAGTGACATACTAGAGGATACGAAAAACTTTTTAAATAAAACTTAAATTCATTCTTTAACAAACAAGGACTAGAAAGGTTGTTATCATTATCTTGAAGGTGTTTTACAAAAATCTATAAAAATACATATCCCATTAAATGGTACTTTCAGGATTCCCATTGAAAAGAGGGACAATAAAGAAGGTCCGTTATTACTGTATCTATTTAACAGGGCACCAGAGGCCTGGTCAATGAAACAATAACAACAACAATGTAACCGGATAACCTACAGAAGATGATTGTCACATAGACAATCCAAGAGAATCAGCTGACAAACTATCAGAACCCAAGCTTGTTCAACAAGGTGGCTAGATAAAATATCAACATACAAAAGTAATTACTTTCATATATGTGAACTTAACAAACTAGGGAATACAGAGTTAATAATCCAAATAAAAATAGCTAATAGCAACAACAAATACACAAACCATAAAGCACTTAAGAAGAAAGCCAGCAAGTCTGTCCACGGAACTCAGGATTAAAATTTTAAAATATCTAAAATGTTATTTAAGGAGTTTTATTAGAAGAGCTGCAAAAATGGAGAGAGAGAAAATTTTATGGGTGAGGAAATTTATCATTTTAAATACTTCAGTTGCCATAAGGCAAATCTGTAATCTAGATCTGTAATTTAAATTCACACCATTCAAAATCAATAGATTTTTTCCAATGAACTTGAGAAGCTGATGGCAATTTATAAGTAAAAGTAAATGTGAAAAAATAGCCAAGACGATATTGAAAGAAAAGCAATGGTGGAAGCTTGCCCTAATAAAGTGTTAAAAATTATAGTAATTAAGTAGGAATTAAGTAATTATTAATTGAAAAAGATATTAGCAAATAGGTAAATGGAGTAAAGAGCCCAGAAGTGTTTACTTCTCTCTTCCTTTCTTCGAATTTGACATAAATTGTAAAGGAGACATTTTAAGTCAGTATGGAGAATGGGTTATTCAGTAAATAAGATAAAAGTTGGTGTGTGTTCTACAAAATTTTTAAGATATGATTTCTTACTCATACAACTCATAAGATAAATGAAAAACAGATTAAATATATTCATGTGAAAGTAAATTATAAAACTATTAGAAGACAATATAGAAGAATGTATATTTGATCTTTAGGTTGGAGAAACCTTTCTAAAATAAGTAGCCAAACTTATGAAGGAAAAATTGAAGAAATTGACATTACAATTAAAATTTAAATACAGCAAGAGACACGTTAATATTTAGAATACACAGAAAGCTACACAAATCAATAAGGAAAAGATAAATAGCCTTATAGGAAAAATGGAGGAAATACTTGTATAAGTAATTCATAGAAGATGAGAAAAAAAGCTCATTTTCAGTGGTAATAGGTATATTCCTACATTGCTATTGGAATTTTTATGGATTTGTGTTTGTATGTGTAGTGTATATAAAATACTATGTACTTTTACATACACATTAAAGTATATGGTATTTTACATATATATTATTATATATTATGTTTAATAGTTATACATAAATGTGATAAAAGGAGGAGGAAGGATGCACACTCAACTGATAATGTTGGGTACCTCTGGGGATGAGACTGAAATTTAAGTTAGTTATCAACATTTTCTTTAATCTCACATCTTAATTTTGCACAGGGAGAATATGTGTTATGTGTGTTTGAAATTATTTTAATCAATTTATATATAAGGTATTAAAAAAGGTAAAATGAGAAGTTCACATAAATATTTTTTCTAAATTCTAAGCTCTAGATATTAGTAACTGAAGCCAGTTCATATAACAACCAAGCACTCTAACCAATGTTCATTTTGGAAAAACAATTACAACCATTTAACTAAGTTATCACTAATAAGGCACCAAAGTTTTTATACTTTACATGGGTGTCCAACAGCACCTAAGTCTCATCTACTAGCTAACCCTCTCTTTTTTGTCCCTTGCAGAATTTGACAAGATTAATGTTAAACTTCCAGGCCACATTGACATTTTCTAGAGTTTGTATTTCAAAGCATGTACATATTCATAGGGATAAATCTATAACTTCCTAAAACATTATTGTCATTTGTTGAGAGCAATACAAACAGATATTTAATTCCACTTTGGGAAGATTTTTTAAAAGCATTTTTGAAAGTGAATTCATAGCTTTACTTTAGAAGTCAGGGAAATGTTATTACAATATTTGTAGCACAGAGATGCAAGAATAGTCAAAATGTGCTGTAATTTAGAAGTGATCAAATTATGATAGAAAAAAAGCCTCATTTTGGTATCAGACAATGATGATAACACAGTCTGAAAACGATTTCCTAAAGATTCATTTCCAGAAGAGAATTGATGGAAATGGAGCCTTGATATCCATAATTTATCACCTTGTACAGAAAACAGACCCACAGCACAACCAGGAAGGTGATGAAATATAGCCACCCCATTCTTCTATGTTTCAATGGCTCACTTATTTATTTGGTAGAAAGCTTTTTACACAGAGAGAGAAGACTTGTTCAAGGATTAATATAAAGAATAGAATTTCTTAAAAGAGAAAGCTGCCACAGAGTAATGGTATGCGTAGACAAATAATATAATCAGAAGCACTTCAGCTGTTAATCCTATTGACAAGCCCTGCATTCATGCAATTAGCTTAATTTTTCTTGCAGAGAAAATGGTTTTCCTGGCTTCTCTTTCTAGTCACCCTCATAACCTTTATACTTAAAAACCCAGGATTTATCTAGAGTCCAAAATTTAAGGTAAAAAACATTGATTAAATTTAGTTTTACTTTTAAACCTTCATTAATTTGAAAACTTCTGTCCCTAATTAACTATGCAAATTTTTTCATCATCATGCAATTCTTTTAAGTTGTTTTCACATATTCTACATTATACACATTTAAGAAAAAGTATGGCAGCATCTGCCATAACAGATCTATCGTAAGACATGTTAAAAAGCTGTAGATGCAAGTGAAAATGGCAGTTGACTAGGCAGGTAGATGACTGTTAGGAAAATAGAATAACATGATTGTTTTTCTCAGAAGGACACTTGACCCTGCACTTCCTGGTAGACAAGGATGAAAGGAAAACAAGCAGGTGTATAATCATCAGAGTCTTTTAAAAAGAATGACTCGGATTTTCCGTATTAAAAAAAAAATCCTTGTACAGAATTTTAAGAGAAAAATCAGTGAATCATTATATGAAAGAAAATGAATAGAAGTTTTCAACCAAGATTTAAACATTATTTTTACCTGTTGTTATACTAATGATTGCCAGAAGCTAATATTTTCTTTTTAAATTTTTCCCTCTTAAATGATTAAACATTTTCTCTCTTTTTACCTTTTTCTAATAGTAAGTGATACAGACTTGTTTTTGAAACATGGAAAGCAAAAACAAATTAAATCTCTCATAGTACTTCCGTAAAGCCAGAGTTACTCCCAACTTTTTGGAATATTGTATTCCAGGCTTCTTTGATATACATTTTATGTAATGGGAAATATAATGAATATTTTTGTACCCTTTCTTATTAATATTATATCATATGCAGTTCACAATATGTAAAAACCTTTGTAAAATCTTTATATAAGTATATAGGGATTGGATTTAATCATTTCCTAAAGCTGAATATTTATGTTGTGTCCACCATTTTACTAGTAATAAACAATGCAATAATATGTGGTGTTGACATAAATTTTCTTTTAAATTTAATTTCATAAAACAGACCTTCAAAAGTAGAATCACTTAGTCATAGGTTTTGGATACTTTTCAAGCAACTAATAACTGGGTTGTTCTTCATAAAAATTGTATCAGTTTAGACTATTATCAGTTGTGGTTGGGAGTGCCTAGCTTCAATGCACCATTTCCAGAACTGGATGTTCTTATTTTTTAATCATTGTTTATTTTATCAATTAAAATTGGATTCTATTGATTTAATTTGCATGTAAATGATTCTTAGTGATGTTAAACATTTATTCAGATGTTTATTATACATTTATTTTTGCTATTTCTTCAACTACTTACTCAACTGTTATTTTTCCAAAACAGATAGGAGGGTCTTTCATTTTTACTTATTTATTAATTTGCATCAGTTCTTTACATAAGAATAATGATTTGTCATATTATAAAATTTTTATGTTGTGATTTTAATCTCCATATTATTGTAGATATATTGTTTAAACTTCTGTATTTGACCTTTACAGTACTTTTTTTCCAGAGTAATCAACTCAGTTACTGTATGATTTCTTCATTTTTAAGTACGTTAAACCTTTCTTTGTGATTTATATCAATTTTTGTGAGTAGTTCATAGATACAGATAAGATGGTTTTTTCTCCATGAAGTAAATGATTTTTCTTAATTTGGTTTAGGGTCTAAAAAATTATCTGATGTGGATATTGGATGACTAATTTAATTACATTAAAATTGTGTTATGTAACAGTGTAGACTGGTATTTTTTCTGGCATCTGTTTTATTTTTAAAGCAAAAATATAAATAAAATATATTTTTAATAAAATATTTTTAATAATGTTTTCTAAAAATAGGTTAATAGTTCAATGTTTATGGGTAAGCAGCAATATATATGAAGTTATAACTGTCAGCTGGTTTACTTTTATTTATTTTTGTCAAATTTTAAATAAAAACTGTTTTTCTTTGTAGTTCACAGTCTGACCTCAGGTCTGTTAAAGGCACAGTTCTGAGTGAGAAGTAGCATGTTGCTTTCTAAAGACTGAAGGCTGTATTACATGTTAATGGGTTTTATCTGCATTTAATTTTCATATATCAGTGTTTTCAGAAATTAGAATTTTAAAAATATTCTGTTGACAAATGAACACCTTTAAAATGAGACTCCAACACTGCTATCCAAAATATATGAAACATTCCAGAAAAAAGTACCTTAAGTATAATTATGCTATCTTTGACAGCAGCTGAGTGGAAATTTGTCAGCATTTGAGTTATGAAGTGTCGGTGATTAGTTTTGGATGAGAACAACATTATAGGCTCTGAACTCTTAAGGTCAATAAATGTTTAAAAACAAATTTGGAGTAATTATGTTTTTGCCTTGCATGCCCCTGTTACTTTAAGTGGAGTTGTAAGCTTAACACACCTGAGGGTCTTGCTCGAGTTGAATGCTTATTGTAATATTTAAAGGTTCCTGCAATTTTCACAAGGGCTTAAAGAAATTACTTTATAAAAAAAGGAATCCTGTATTTCTTTCTTTTTCACAGTAGGTATGTTTTTATTTATTTTTATTATTTTCGAGAATGAATAATTCAATTCTAGATTATTGATGGTAGTAGTCCACAAAGAAAAATCAACTAATTGTGTGTTTTTAAAAAGATTTTGCTCAGGAATCAGTTAGGCAACACTGGCCCCACCCATGCTTTCTCCAATTAAAACATCTCAGTGGTACTACCAGAGGGAAAAATGCCTATATAGTCCTAAAAGCAGACAGTAAAATGAAACACATGTACCCAGAGTTTGCACTGAGGAAAGAGAAAGAAAGATGAGTGAAATGTTTATATTCCTTTCTGTTCAAAGCAAGTTTTATTTGTTAACCTGCAGCTTGTTCAGAGATACTAGTTAAGTTCTAGCTTTTTGCATACAGGAAATGTGACTTTGTATTGTATTCTTATTACAAAGTTATAAGGTGATAAAACTTTTTAAAATTAAATTTTATTGAGGTAAAATAAGTACATAACATTATATAAGTTTCAGGTGTACAACATTATGATTTGATATCTGTATTCACTACAACTTTGTTGTAGTGATCATCACCAAAAGTCTAGTTACCATCTATCACCATATGCTTGACCTCCTTCATCCATTTCACCCACTTCGTAACCCCCTTCCTTTCTGGTAACCACCAACCTGTACTCTGTGTCTATGAGTTTGTTTTTGTTTTGTTTCATTTGTTGTTGTTGTTCTCCTTTTTTTTAGATTCTACATATGAGTGAAATTATATAGTTTTTGTTTTTCATCTTTTGACTTATTTCACTTAACATAATACCTTCAAGGTCCATCTATGTCATCGCAAATGGCAAGATTTCATTCTTTTTTATGGCTGAGTAGTTTATTATGTATATATAGCTCATCTTCTTTATTCATTCATCTGTCAGTGGACACTTAGATTGTTTTCATATCTTGGCTATTGTAAGTAATGTTGCTATGAACATTGGGGTATATATATCTTTTCAAATTAAGTGTTTTTGTTTCTTTGCATAAATACCCAGACATAGAATAGCTCCATACTGTTTTCCATTAGTGGCTGCACCAATTTACATTCCTACCAACGTTGTATGAGGGTTTCCTTTTCTCTGTATCCTCGCCAACATTTGTTATTTGTTGTCTTTTTGATAATAGCCATTCTGACAGGTGTGAGGTGATATCACTGTGGTTTTGATTTGCATCTCCATAAAACTTATGTTGAACATCTTTTAGTGTCTGTTGGCCACCTGTATGTCTTCTTTGGAAAAATGTCTATTCAGATCTTCTCCTCATTTTTTAATCAGAGTTTTTTTGTTGTTGTTGTTAAATTGTATGAGGGTTTTTTTTTTTTGTATGAGTTCTTTATATATTTTGGATATTAACCCTTTTGTTGGATGTGTGATTTGCAAAAACCTATATTCAGTAGGTAGCCATTTCGTTTTGATGATGGTTTATCCTTTGCTGTGTTTTTTAGTTTGATGTAGTCCCATTTGTTTATTTTTGCTCCTGCTTCCCTTGCCTTTGGAATCAGATCCACAAAAACATCGCTAAGATCTATGTCAGTGAGGTTACCGCCTATGTTTTCCTCTAGGAGTTTTATAGTTTCAGGTCTTACACTCAAGTCTTTAATTCATTTTGAGTTAATTTTTGTTTATGGTGTAACGGTGGTCTAATTTCATTCTTTTGCATGTGACTGTCCAGTTTTCCCAACACCATTTATTGAAGAGACTTTCCTTTCTCCATTGTATGTTCTTGGCTCCTTTGTTGTAAATTAATTGTTCATATATGTATGGGTTTTGCCATCACCTGTATTTCTAAAACTTTTCATAAAGACTTGCAGTATTGTTGATGATTTGGGTATTATAGATACCATGTTAGATGAGAGAGGGAGAGAGCATTTTAAGCATTTTAATGTAACAAGATATATGACGGGAAGATAATTCTATTGGAAGTTAAAAGACTATTAATTGGTTCAGTGACCTAGACAAGTTATTTTAACTCTCTGTGCCTTACTATATTTATGTGTAAACTTGGGGTATTTTGTAGAGGAGCACTAAATCCTCTTTATAGCATTAAAATCAGAAAAAAATGTATAGATTTCAAATACATATTCTTAAGATACAAGACTTAAGATATCATTACACTTTGAATTTTGGAGGCATGTAAGCATAGACATCTCAGTCTTCTTTTAATAGTATGTGTGGCAGATCATATTTACCAAAATGGTTGCAATAAGTTCTCTTATTCTACCTACACTTCTTATGATATATTATAGGCATTTCTCCCACTGAAATGTTGGGGCAAAGGAGGAAGGTTGTCTGTGTTACCTTTCCTTGAATTTGGGCATGCCTTTGACTAAGGCAAGAGTCATACTATGTGACTTCCAAAGATAGGCCATAAAAGGCAATACAGCTTGTTCTTTGAACACAATCACCATGCTGTGAGGAGATGAAGAGACCATATGGATTGGCCATATGTAGGTGTTCTGACTGATAACCCTAGCCAAGGGCCCAGCTAATAGCCAACATTAACCTCAAGGCACCTGAGTGACCAAAGCATCATATGATTTCATCCCCCAGCCTTTGAGTCTTCCCAGCTGAGACTCCGGACATTGTGGAGCAGAGGCAAGCCGTCACTTCTGTGCCCTGTCCAAATTTCTGATGCACAGAAATTGTGAGATATAATAAATATCCATAAGGTGTTGGAGTAATTTTTGCTCAGCAACAAAAAGCCAGAACAGATTTGGGTGCTGGAAATGAGCAGCTAAACAATTAAAACAGGTGGCTTTGGCTTTCGATGGCAGATGGAAGCTGGAAGGACTTTGAGAAGACTGTCAAGGGCAGCCTAAAGGACCCTAAAGAATGAGTTAGTGGACACCTAAAAGCCACAGGGAGGCTACTGGTGAAGCCTTAAAGGAAAGTAAGAAAAATGTTATTAGAGACTAGAGGTAAAGGAACCATGGTTATATAGTGGCAAAAAGTTTGGTGACATTGACACTTACAGTATATGGAAAATAGTATATGTATCTAATGAATTGCATGATCTAGTTAAAGAACTTTCCAGGGAGAATGTTGAAAGTGTCACTGAACTTCTTGGCACCCATGATAAAATATGAAAACAGGGAGATAAGCTAAAAAACAAACTGTTAAAAATAAAGGAGCCAGGAAACACATGTAAAAACAAAACTGTTTTTCATTCCCACCTCTCCAAATGGAAAATTATTCTAAAATTAAGAAAAGGCTTCCTAATATATGTCAAATCCACGTCATTGTCAGGAAAACATGGTCTAAAGAAAAAGCCAGGAATATGACTGTATAGTCTTTTTTTTGAGACCTCAGAAAGATTTAAGGTGGTGCTTCGTCGACTCTTTTAGACAGACTAAAGCCTCTCTAAGGACCTTATGGGTGTACCTTATAGATCTCTGTTAAGTAATAAGGCTTCAAGATTCTTACATTTGTTGAACCATAGCAGTGTTTCAAGGAAGACTAGGTAGAGGAGCTCATCCAGAAGAGATTTGTGGTTAATGACTTTTGCCTAATGAAGTGAATGAACACCAAAAAATGTCGTAGAACATCTCAAGGAATTTTTAATTTCATGGAGGCACCACCAGCTTGGACTGAAAGGGACAGAGCGTACAAGTAAAAGAGACTTCCAGTCCCTTTCCCCACAAGTTTTACTAACAAGACACATCTTGAGAAAATTACTCAGCTGCAAACATGAGCTGATTTATACATAAAAGGAAAGATAATTCATAAGGCAGAACAAAGAGTCACGGAGAATCGTTCCTAGGGGCAGTAATTAAGGAACTGGCAATATATGTTAGGATGGATTTCAGAATTGCTGTTAACTTGTGACTGCTATGTGCCTCCTGCTTTTCCCCTTTTTGAATGTTTGTCCTGTCCACTGTCGCTGCCTGAGTCATTTGTAGGAAAGACGCTGCTCTGATAATCTGTTAATGCCTAACTTGTCTCCTAATGTCATAAGTCTCCAGCTGGAAAGGAAGGGTGCTTAAGGAGCTGTAGTCGAAGAATCTCAGCTAAGGAGCCCCATCTGCTTGATTTAGATGATTCTCATGGACTTTGAGCTGTTGCTGTAATGGAATGAGACTTTGTAGTCTTGATGGTGGGAATGGAGGTGGTTTGTATGTTTGAGAGAGAGTCGACTGTAGCAGATTGTATTTTCCATGTTGGCAGCAACAATAATATCTCCTGCCCTTTATGCTTTTCTTATAATGTGATGTTGACACTCTTCCTTAGAGTCTGGGTGGACCTATGACTATGGTAGAAGTGAAGCTATATGACTTCTGAATCTAAACAGCAAATGGTGATAGAGCTTCTGCCTGCTCTTCCTGGGATACTTACTCTTAGAACCCTCTCACTATGCTCTAAGGAAACAGAAAAACCGTGAGAGATTACTGCTAAGTATTTTGGCAGATAACCCTAATAAACCCACAGCTGAGGTCCAAGTCAGTAGTTAGCAACAACCTTCAGAAATGTGAATGAATGAGCTATTAGATGATTTTGTCCTCCAGCCATTCAGTTACTTCAGCCTTCAAGTCTTCTCAGCTGAGACCTCGAACGTCATAAAAAAGACACAAGTTGTTCCCCCTGTGCCCTGGTCAAATACCTGACCCAAAGAAACCATAAGAGGTAATTGAATGATTATTATGGTTTTAAGCCACAAAGTTTTAGGGGATTTGTTGTACAGTTGTAGATAACTGGAACACTATCATTTATTTAAATGATTCTTGGAAACAAATTATATCTTTGTACTCATACTCCTTATACACATGAGCTACATCATGGAGTTTACAATCCAGTACATTTAAAGGTAACAATTACACAATCAAAATGTATCTTTTGATTGAATTTCAATACTTATTAGAGCATATATTCTGAACAATGTTCATATAACACTGAAATAGAGTTTAGTACATTTTTTTCTTGGGAAGTGTCTTAATCTATTCATTCACCAAACTCTTTTTGAGCACCTACTATATTACAGACACTGCATTAAGTTCTGGGGATACAGAGATGGATTAGACTCCAGTCTTATCCTTAGGGAACTCATAAAGCTTTCTCAAACTGGAAAATTTCTCTCTAGTTATCAGAATACTGTGACTTTTTGATCCAGAG
Organism: Orcinus orca; assembly: GCF_937001465.1. Classification (NCBI taxonomy): domain Eukaryota; kingdom Metazoa; phylum Chordata; class Mammalia; order Artiodactyla; family Delphinidae; genus Orcinus; species Orcinus orca. The sequence continues at coordinate 95,471,655 of NC_064563.1, forward strand.
TTTATTTTTCTGATGAATCAAATTTATATTTTCTTACTAGTTATAACCTGTTCTTATCCATTTTTCTGAGGAGAGCTTTTCTCGGATTGCCCAGTATGTGAAGATTTGGAAATGTTGGTTCTTCATTTTTTGTTTCATCTCAGTTAGGATAGCACAATTTATTCATTTTTTGATTTGATCATTCAAAATATGTTAATTGAACACCTACTATACATTATGTCAGATTACTAAGGATAAAGTAGTAAACCAAATTAATAGTCTCTCTGTCCCAGAACTCAGTCTAGTGGGGGATGTAGACACGTAAGTAATTACAGTACGGTGCTATGGTAGGACAGGATACAGTGATCTCATGGATGCGGGCACCTCATTCATTTGGGGGTGAAGGAATCCTTTCTGGAGAATGCTACTCCCATGATCTTAAAGTGTTTTCTGATTCCCAGGTTTTATAGAGTTGCCTCCATCTCTTCCATTCTTAACTATCCTGTTTCCCAGGATCTTAAAGATACACAGTTGTAACATTTTTATACTGGCGCTTTCTTTGGAACCAGCTCCTCTGACTCATAATTAGCAAATAATTGTAGACATTTACTCTTACTACACACAGATTTAGCCTAGGCTTTAACTCTAATAGTTACAAGATCTCGGCAAGAAATATAGAGATGGAGGCCCATTTGCCATAGGTCTAAATATTTAGAAGTTATAAATCAAGCCAACAGACTGGTAGATAAAATATATTCTATCCTCCTTCTTTGACAAATATACTTTTATAATTGCCTGGAAGGCCAACTTCAAATTTGAATTATTGGACTGCCCCATCCACATCTTCTGCAAAAAGCCATCCTTGACTATACCTAAGCTCATATCAGTTGATATAACCTTAGGAGTATAGACCCTTGGAAGTGCTTGTGCAGGCCCTGAAAGAAGGCTGGGTCAATTGGAGAGGACATAGTAGGGTCCTAGGTATAAAGAGAGTGGCCCAAAATTGGGGGCATGTATCTGGTTGGGCCTAGTCCCATGGCCCCATAGACTCCTCCCCTTGTATGCTGGGAGCGAGTGGGGGAGGGCAAGAACAATGTCCTCTTTCCCTGCTCTAGGGTGGTATGCATTACCTAAAAGGCCATACCTAAGTTATATTCCAATGGTGATGAGACTGAGCTTTGTATTCGTCAACTTTTATAAAAGGAAACTGAACTGACTACACCTCACATCTGTCTAGGAGGCAAGTGCATGACCAGAGAAAGAAGTGTTGATGGGAAAACGTTCCCAGCAATTAGTTCTGAGTGAGTGATAGTTAAGGATAGCCTGATAGTCTACTGCTCTTTTCCTGGGACTCCATGTCCACTGAGGAGTGAGGAGATTTCTTGAGGTATGTTGCTTTGCCTACCAGACCTGCTGAGTCTTTAAAAAGTTAAGTCTGCAGTTGAGGACTTAGCAGTAAGAGGGTATCAGCTCCTTACACATTCTCACAGTTGCTCAGGGAACAAAGGGCTCAGGAAATCATCTCAGGAGAGGAGCAAAGACAGAGTAGATAATACTTACAGATATGAAAGATAGTTCTAGATGTTTGCATCTAAACTGCATAAAATCACATCCGCAGGCATATAGTGTACCAGTAATAAATTGTCTTGACAAGCAGTTGTTTATTATAAATTTAGCAACTTTTTATTCAGATGCCTTTGGTTTCATTAAATTAAACATTAAGATAGGAATGCATAGCTGAAGATAAATATTCCAGTGTGAATCTTATGGAGGTAAAATAAATTTAATGTTTTTACATTTCTATTAGGATATTTTAAGACCTGCCTCGGGAAAATGCTTGCTTGGCAGCGAGCTGAGCTCAGTGTAACTTTTGATTTTAAGATCATTTTAGGGGCATGCCAGAGTCGAGCACGAAGCTGTTCAAAAGACTATGAGTGAAGGGAGATTTCTTCCTTGAGTTTTGGGGACTTTCTGGTAGCTCAGGATTTTCTAATCTGACCCTCGTGGATGCCCTGAGAAACAGGAAACAGTGTCAGTAGAGGCCAGGATGGGAGCGACAACAATAGCAACGCAGTATCTTTTCAACTAGAGAGTTGTCACCGTTGTCCTGCTCGGGGGATGGAGTTTCAGCCACTGCTCCACAGTACCAGTTAGCTCCCACCTTGGGTATATATGAAGGCTGAGTGAGGAACCTGGGCGTCTGCCTCCACCTGGCTGTAAAAGTCAGCTCCTCTCCTTGCCCTGCCGAGTGGTTTCAGAAACCCAGCTAATGCAGGAGACAAATAAGATAAAGTGTTTCATAACGTAACATCTACAATGTCCAGGTTTCAATAAAAATGACGCCTTATTTGAAGAACAGGGAGGATCTCAAACTGAAATAAAAAAGATAACCAATAGATGCCAACACCAAGCAGAGAGAGAGATAATAATTATCTGAAAAAGGGTTTAAGCAACCATCATGAAAATACCTCAATGAACAGTTATTAACTTGCTCGAAGAAAAAAAGTCTCAGCAAAGAAATCAAAAAGTCTCAGGAAGAAATAGAAGATATAAAGAAGAATCCAGTGGAAATTTTAGAACTAAAAAATATAGTAACCAAAATTTTAAAAAAGCTAATGAATTGGCTCAACAGCAGAATGGTGGGAAAAGACAAAGGAATCAGTGAACTTGATGACAGAACGATAGAAATTGCCCAATGTGGAAAAAGACGAGAAAAGAGACTGAAAAAAAATTAGCACAGCCTCAGAGATCTGTAAGAACTAAAACAAAAAATCGAATATTTGTGTTATCAGAGTCCTTGCTGTGTGGTATTGATGGAGAGATAGACACAGAGATCAATGCAGCAGAATAGAGAACCCAGAAATATGCCCACAAATGTATACCCAACTGATTTTTGACAAAAGTGCAAAAGAAATTCAGTGGAGGAAGGGTAGCTGGAGCAGCTGGATATCCATTAAGAAAAAAAAAAAAGAACCTTGATTTATGTCTCATACCTTCACATCTTACACAAACGTCAACTCAAAGTGGATCACAGACTTAAACTGAAAATGTAAAATTATAACATTCTTAGAAAAAATATAGAAAAATTTTAAGCTCTACAGTTAGTCAAAGAGTTCTTAAAATTGACATTAAAAGTACCATCCATAAAAGGAAAAACTGATAACTTGAACCTCATCAAAATGAAAACCTTTATTCTGCCAAAAAAAAAAAAAAAACTGTTGATAGGATGAAAACATAAACTACAGACTGGTACAGACTGGGAGAAAATATTTACCAACCATATATCCATCAGAGAATTAGTATGTAGAATATATAAAGCACCCTCAAAACTCAATAGTAAAACAAACACTCAATTAGATAATGGGCAAGAGACAAACATTTCTCTGAAGAGGATATACAGATGGCATATAATCACATAAAGAGGATGTTCATCATCATTAGCTATTAGTGAAATGGATATTAACATCATGAGATATCACTGTGCACCTATCAGAATGTCTAAAAATGACTAAAATAAAGACAGTGACAACACATAGTGCAGACAAGAATGTAGAAAAATTTGCTAACTCATACACTGCTGGTGGGAATGTAAAATGGTACAGCTACTCCAGAGAAGAGTTTGGCAGTTTCTTAAAAAAACTAAACATGCAACTACCATACAACCCAGAAGTTGTTCTTTTGGGCATTCATCCTGAAGAACTGAAAACTTGTATTCACACAAAAACCTCTACATGGATTATACAGGGATTTAATTCTCTTAATTCTTTTTTTTTCTCTAATTTTTCTAATAACTTAAAAAAAATTTTTATTGGCGTATGGTTGCTTTACAATGTTGTGTTAGCCTCCACTGCACAACAAAATGAATCAGCCATACACATACAGATATCCCCTTCCTTTTGGACTTCCCTCCCATTTAGGTTACCACAGTGCATTAGGTAGAGCTCCCTGTGCTATACAGTATGTTCCAATCAGTTGTCTGTTTTATACATAGTATCAATAATGTATATGTGTCAATCCCTGTCTCCCAATTCCTCCCTCCCCACCCCTTTCCCCCTTGGTATCTATACATTTGTTCTCTACATCTATGTCTCTATTTTTGCTTTGAAAATAAGATTATCTATACCGTTTTTCTAGATTCCACATATATGTGTTATTGTACGATATTAGCTTTTCTCTTTCTGACTTACTTCATTCTGTATGGCACTCTCTAGGTCCAACCACATCTCTACAAATGACCCAGTTTTAGTTCTCTTAATTCTTAAGAGGGGAGTGGTTAAACTCTAGTACCATAGATTACGACTCAGCAATAAAAAGAAACAAACTATTAATATACTCAACAACTTATACGAATCTCCAGAGAACTGTACTGAGTGAAAAAAGGCAATCCAAAAATGTTACATACTATTATGATTGCATTTCTGTAATATTCTTGAAATGTCAACATTATAAAAATGGAGCCCAGATTAATGGTTGCCAGGTCAAAAGGAGGGGATATGTGGCTCTAAAAGGCAGCATGAAGGATCCTTGTGGTGATGGAAATATTTTATATCTTGCCTGTATCAATGTCCATATCCTGGTTGTAATTCTGTACTATAGTTATGCAAGACGTTACCATTGGAGAAAGTTGGGTAAATGGTACATGGGATCTCGCCGTATTATTTCTTACAACAGTATATAAATCCATAATTATTTTAAAATAAAAAGTGTAACTAAAGAAAACCAAAATATAAATCGTATCCTTTCCTTGCTCAGATCCTCCAATTGTTTCCTGTAACTCTTAGAATAAAATGTATACTCCTTTCCATGTCTACAAAGTCCCAAAATACATAGTTACTGCTTACCTCTCCCCTCTCCTTGCTCTTCTTCTAACATACCAAGTTGTCCTCAGGGCCATTGTGTTTGCTGTTCCTTCTGCCTAACACACACTTCTCCCTGTTTTCCCAATAGTCAACTTCCTTACTTAATTCAGAGCTCTGCTCAAAAGTTAATTCTTCAGAGATGCCTCATCTAGCACCCTCTTTAAAGAAGAACCCTTCCGCCATCCTCACTAAGTCTCTTTCTCTGTCGGTCTGTCTCTCTCTTTCTCTCTCATTCTCTTTTCTCTACATACTATCTGTAATTGCTCAAAGTTCAATATGTTATAAACTAATTTATAATCTGTTTCAGACCAGATCTTTGCATGGTTATGTTTTCCTTATAGAAGTAAAATATTGTAGAAAATGCTGAGGTCCTCTTTGACCATGAAAACTAAATGTGTGTCTTTTCCCTACTCCTCTGTTAGATGTGTTTATTGTCAGATGTTTTTCTATGGACTAATATATACAAGCTCCATGTAGATTGTAAGTGTTGTGATTTATTGATATCCTCATATACTACACATTATTTTGCAAGTTGCTTTTTTCAGTGATACATTTTGGAAATGGATCCATGCTAGTATCTACAGATATAATTGGTATTCCATGGTATGTGTCCCATGTTTTATTCAGCAATTTTATTTATCCTATTAAAGAACAGACTTTTCCCTAAAATTTTATTTGTTGTTTAAAACAACAATTAACTAAACATCTTTTACATGTCTCCTTGGGCATATTTGTGATAACTAGTTTGTTATTTAATTTCCTACATAGTACAATGACTGGTAATGTGAATTTCAATTTTAAGATGTATGAATGTTTCTTGCTATTTTTGTTGTTGATTTCTAATTTTTTCTAATAGGATCAGTGAATAAGCCTTGTGAGACTTATACCAATTTTTTGAAACTTGTCATCTTCATAGCCTGATAGAAAATCATTTTTTTTATTGTGTAAGTGTGCTTAAAAAAGAATCTGTTCTTTTTCATGCAACTCCTCATGGGGGGGGTGTGTGTGTGTGTGTAGTAGATCAAACTTCTAAAGTGTGGCATTAAAATCCTCTGTACTAATATGCTTTTCTATTTTATCTGTTGATTTCTGAGATGTGTTATATTCTCCTACTGTGAACTATGGATTTATCCATTTTCCTTGGAAGTATCAGTTCTTCCTTTATAAGTTTTGTACTTCTGTTGTTAGATGCTTAAAATTTATGATTAGATTGTTGTGTTATCAGTATGTCATGAACTGCTTGAAAACTCTTTTAAAGCTTTTGCTTTGAATTCTCTTTTGTGTGCTATTGCCAATGCAGATTTATTTTGCTAGCATTTACCTTTATTTTCAACTTTCTTGTGTCCTTTTTATAAAAAGTGCATCATTTAAAAATAGAATATGGTTAATTAGTTTGTTTTAACAAATTTGAAAATGTCTTCCAAAAGATGAGCTAATTTAAACACATTTATATTTACTGTGTCCACTGAAACCTGATGTCTTGCTTTGTGTTTTCTCTTCACCATGGTATCTCTTTCTAAATTGAAAATGTTACTGCTATTTCTATGCTTTTAATGTTTCCATTGTGACTTTAGCAGGTGTTAGAACTTATACTTTCAAAAACAAAGATTTAAATTATTGAACATCTATATATACCCTAAAAGACGTAAACAAAGATGTGTTTGCATCATTTAATTTCCACTTCTGTGCTCCACCCTCACCTCAGGCACCTCTTCCCTTCCCCCACATACACATATGTGTTAAATGTTTTAATAATCAGTACCTATTTAAACTTTACAGTAACGCTGAGTAATTAATTTACTGTTACTTCCTGAATTCCAATAATTCCTCCTGGCTTCAGTTTTCTACTTTCTGTGGTACCTTCTTTGGTAATTCTTTTACAAAATACCTCTCCGGGACACATATTGTGAGCCCTTATAGATCTGAAATCTCCTTATGTTAGTCCCACTTTTGAATAATAGTTTGTCTGTTATAGAATTCTAGGGTATGAGGTGACTTGGAAGCTGGTCTCTGGGCACAGGTTGCTATGGGCCCTGCCAGGGCTCTGGAGCATATGCTCTTGCCTAGACTTTCCACCCAAGGGGGGCACTCTCCTTTCTCTCTGTGTAGAGGTGTGTGCCTGTGGAGGGTGTGTATAGTGCATGGGTGGTGTATGCTTGAGGATCTGTCTCTCCTGGCTGATTGAACATTGAATACACTTAAAGTGTTCAGTGTTGCTGCAGTGAAAAATGGGAGGAACAGAGCTGCTCAACCATCACCCTAAAGCTGTTGGACATTACTTTCCTATGTGCTTTCCAGTAGAGGATGACAGTGCTACCTCACCCATAGATGCCGTGGTTATTTTGCTATAGTGCATATGTAATTGAGCTTCATACTCTTCCAGCTGATCACCTATAAGACAGCTTTTCAATACGAACTCTTGAAGACAAGGGTGTGTCTTAGTTCCTTTCAGGCTGCTACAACAAAAGTATCATAAACTATGTGGCTTATAAACAGCATTCACTTCTCGCAGTTATAGAGAAGCTGAGAAGTACGAGATCATGGTGAGAAGTGCTTCCTGGACTGCTGTCTTTCCACTGTAACCTCATGAGACCCAAGAGGTGAGGGATCTCTCTGGGGTCTCTTTTATAAGGTCACTAATCCCATTCATGAGGGCTCCACGTTCATGACCTAATCACCTCTCAAATTATCTAACTCTTAATACCATCATTTTGGGGGCTAGTGTTTCAACATATGAATTTGGGGTAGTGCAAACACCCAGACCATAGCAGGGTGTCATCAGTAGCTGTGAGTCACCAGGCCCTAATGGGTCCTGAACCTCATTAGGTGAATGATTTAATGCCCTAACCTAACTCATTCTCTTTGTATCTTATGCTTCCCTAGTTTATCTTTTCTTCAGGCTACTGCATTATCATTTGACACCACTTAGCCCTTTGCTCCTCTTGTCACTGAACCCTACTACCATCTTCTGCCTTACATTGGAGGATTGGTGGAAGAGGAAGAATCTATAGAAAGATGATATTTATCGAAATCATCAAGAGGAGATGTTTATCGAAATCATCAAGAGGAGAATGGGGAATGTAATTACCACTGGTGTGTAGTGATTGTGGATACTTTTTTTGCTTCTTTGTCTGTTCATGCATTTAGTAAGTATTTACTGAGGATTTGCTGTTGCCAACCACAGTTTCAGGTGCTGCAGTTAAATTATGGACAAAGTGCAGGTGATGAATGTGGTCTTGGAGTTTTGTGTGCTATTGGTAAAGACAGAGGTAGTTGTTTGAATCAGACACTTTTTGTGATATTCTACCAAATCACAGTTACAGTTTCTGGATTCAGATTTATCGGTGCATATTTGTTTTTCATTAACTTTTTGCATTCATTTTCCTTTGATTCACTATTGCTGTGTGATGTGGGGAATCCATAAATCTTTGAGAAATAGCTGCTTTAATTCATCCATTCTCCAAAGTGACCAATTAAAAACATAAGAGTGATTGTGTCAATGTATTGCTCAACACCTTTTAACGGTTTCTTATTGTTATCAGGGTAAAGTAAAATCTTTGATGCGGCTTCCAAATCTGGCGTGATCTGACATCTGCCTGCTTCTCCCTCTGCCTCATGCCATGCTTTTACCTCCTCTTGGCTGTCTCCATTCTGGTTTTCTCTCAGTTCTCAAACTTTCAACACATCAATCCACTCTGGGTCCTGTTAGCCTGAATAGTTTTCCTTCTCCCACAACTAGTTCCCAGCTGCTTTCCCTATTAATTCTCTTCATCTTTCAAAATTAGCTCATGTATCCAATGAGTCATTCTATAAGGCTCCACTTAGTCAAAGCTATTAAAAGCTCCCATAATACCCTGTTCTGCTTCACAATGCTTATCACACTAAAATGAATAATTAGTTGCTTTTTTTTTTTTTTTTCCTACATGTAAACTGTAAATTCTGTGCAGGCAGGGACTATGCCCATCTGGATCATTGTTTTATTTTTAGAACTTAGCATAGGTAACAATATAGATACTCAGAAATATTTTTTGGTAAACTAATTCAATTTTTAAGTTGATCTGGTGTATGCAAAACACACTTTGTGTATTAAAGTCATGAAATAAAGCTTCTGTAGATGGTGGATTCAGCAATGTTTTCTCTTGGATGGGAACACAAGAGGAGTATAACTTCAGAGAACTGATGAAATGCACATTAGGGTATGCTCTTGGATGAGAGTTGAAATGAGTTTTGAGGAGGAGAAGTTCTTTTGTACTTCTTGAGTTTTCGGATATTGACTTGCCTAAATTGAACTACAATATAAACCAAGGGTCCACTCAGCTTTTGTTCTTTTTTCATTTTGTTTTTCTTTCAAAAAGCCCTCTGGACATCTATCAAAACTACAAAGTGGAAATTGGTTAACTTCATTTAACACCATATCCTGCTGCAAAGGCCTCACATCAAGGCACTTGCCATTTTACATTCTTCTTATTTTAATAGTTTTCCCAACTTGAAAAACTTAGAGTTGTAGATAGCTAAAGGCTCCCATTGTAAATCCCTCGAAGATTCAATTCTATGAAGATTTTAAAACCCCAGCGTTTCAGCAGCCAAAGGAATACAAACTTTCTCTGATTCCTCATCGCAAGACTGATGAAATCACACTGATGAAATTAGGAGGGCTTTGGCAACACACATTGAAAGCAACATCTCTGGTGCTTTAACAGTAGAATTCCTTTGCTTGGCTGACAGTATATATGTGTCTCTAGTCTCTAGCTGTAATTTTAAATTTAAAAGGCATTAAAAGTTTTCTGCTTTTCACTCAAATTTCACAAGAAAAAGACAGGAAACCGTAAGGTAATTTCCTCATAGGAAACAATATTATTAAAGGACAAATTGTTGTTGCTTTGTTATACTTATATTTTGTTCATGAATATGAAAGCTTGTGGAGTTTGCAATTTATATAACTAGTTAATGAAAGCATAAACTTTACAAGTGGGATTTTTAAGAGATTTTACAATAAAATATACACATTTTGATACATGCCACAGATACTGCACCAGGAAACTATTCCTGTTTTATTGATGACGTCCCCTTCTTTGGTGTTTGATAGATTTCCTACTAGAAGCAAGCTTGTTTTGTTGAATTGTTTGTCCAAAAGTGTGACACTAGACATTTTGACAATAAAAATAAGAGTATTTTTTATAAACAACTGTAAATACTTTTTTCTATTCTATATTTGTTTGCAATTAGTGTTGCTTTAGATTTCTGTAGGGAATGTATTATCTGCTTAATATTTAGCACTTGATTTTTAAAAAGATATGTTCTGTATATCCTAGCATAAATGAGGCTTGATATAACTTGTCATGGTCAGCTAGCTCAGAAACCTTTTCATTTCAAATGCTGACTTGGGGAGGTGGTGTCAGGAACTACTTAATGACCTAAAGAAATTACAGAAAGAGGTTAGCAATTATATTCACAATGTAAGATCTATATAGCTCTTTATTTTTTAAACTGACCTCTAACTCAAGGCAGAAAATTAAGTCCTCTGTGATAGCCTGCAGACGGTACTTCCGTCTGTTGGTGCTCCTTCAGCTGAATTAGCATTCCAGTGTTGTCTGTTTTCAGTTTTGTGACTGTGGCATTTGGAACTTTGTGTAATTTAATTGTCAAAACTTGACCATTTCTTTAATTTGTTATTGGGCAGTTCATCAGGAAGTTTTATAAAGTATTATCATGAAAGAAGTTATAGCTCTGCAGGAATTCTTCTGAAGCTGGATTCCATTCAGGAATATAAATGTTGTACATTTAACCAAATAATGGAAAACATCCTTGCATAGGGTAAATAGTAAATAGTTGCTAGGTAAATAGTAACTCCCCTGGACCAAGCTCTGTGATAGGTACTTAAGGGGCATGGTCTTCAATTCTCCCGACCACCCTAAAACATGGCTATAATACAGAAACAGTCTCCATTTTACATGTGAGAAACTGAGGCATTGATTTCTTCGGTAGCTTACCTACAGTCACCTAGCTAGTAAGCAGAAGAGCCTAGAATTCCAGCTGGCGGGTCATTCAGTGGTGATATAGATGACCCCACCCGCTCCACACACACCCCGCTCATATCTTTCGGCCTCCAATTTTATACTTATTTTTACCATACAGTAGTAGAATTTCTTCTCCCCTCATCACAGATGTTTGGTTTATTGCATTATGTAGCCCACATGTGAACCATTTCTTAGATGTCACATTGAAGAGTTTTGTTCCTTGGAATCATACTAAGAACTTTAACTGACATTTAAAAGTACTTTCATCATCATTTTTTATACAAAAGAGGCCAAAGAATCTTTTGTTATAAACTCTTTTAAGTCTTTGTTTCCAGATCAGTGAGTATAAATTCCAGACAAATATGCCGTGGTAGGCATAATAATGGCCCTCCAAAGATGTCCGTGTCCTGTGAATGAATGTTAGGTTATATGGGAAAAGGGACTTTGTAGATGTTATTAAGCTAAGGAACTTCAGACTGGGAGATTATTCGTGGATTATCTGAGTGGGCACAACATAACCACAAAGATCTTTAAAAGAAGAAAAGGCAGTTGGAAGTGGTGGTCAGAGGCAGAGAGAGAGATTGGATGATGATGCTATCCAGCTGGCTTTGAAGGTGGGAGAAGGAACCATGAGTCAGGGTTTGCAGGTGGCCTTTAGAAGCTGGAAAAGGCAAGGAAATTGGTTCTTCTTTAGAGCCTTGAAAAGAAATGCAGCCTATTGCCCCTTTGATTTTACATTCAGTAAGGCCCATTTTGGACTTTTGACCTTCAGAACTGTAGCATAATGAATTTGTGTTGCTTTAAGTAATTTGTTATAGCAGTAATAGGAAACTAACACAGATGCTATTGATTTAACTTTAATTTTAGATGAAATCAAACGTAGATTGCCTTTTCTCCTCAGTGGGAGCCCAGAAGTTCTACGTAGAAGGTGGTTAAGGCCAGTAATGTGACTGAAATGGGGAGCTGGGAGACTTGTATCGACAGCAAGTCTTCACATGACAAATCATTTTTCTTTGTAAAAAATAAAGGTACTATTTCTTTTTCTTATTTATTTCTTTATTCATTTATTTTTACTTTGATTTTACTTTACTAGCTTTTTGATTTGGAGGAAACTAAAATCACACTTGGGTTTCCCCTTGTCTAGAGGGTGTTTTGAAGATAAACTTTGGCGATGTATCATCCCCCACTAGAGTAGTGTAAAGAAAAGAACGTTGCCTGCTGTTCCAGTTCTTCAAGGATCAAGCCCTTCGTCACTGCAGTTACCCACCAACATTATACCCTGAGGGGAATTCAGGACGGAGAAAACCAGGAGGCATTCTGTGCTTTGGATACTGGCCCTAGACAGTTCAGATGTATATTTAGATACAGTAAGTCCCCTACATACGAATGACTTCCGTTCCGAGAGCAAATTCAAAAGTTCAGTCTGCTCGTGAATCCAACAAACTTAGCCTAGGTACCCAACTAACACAATCGGCTATATAGTACTGTACTGTAATAGGTTTATAATTCTTTTCACACAAATAATACATTAAAAAAACACAAAAACTAAAGAAAACCTTTTTAATCTTACAGTACAGTATCTTGAAAAGTACCATAATCCAGTACAACAGCTGGCATACAGGGGCTGGCATGGAGTGAACAGGCAAGAAGAGTTACTGACTGGAGGAGGGAGAGGAGGTGGGAGATAGTACTGTACTACTGTACTCTATACAGTACTGTACATTGAAGTACACAAAAGCACAACCACTTGCAGAGGGTGCACGCATGTGACACTGTACACCAGACACATGAGCTAACTTACTTGACTGGACATGCGAATTCATGTTTGCATCTTTGAAAGTCCACAACTTGAAGGTTCGTGTGTAGGAGACTTACTGTATAGATAATTTCAATGACCCCAGATTTTTGCATCTTCCCATGCATAGATAGAAAAGCACTGAAACCATTAACTTGAGATGTCTGTTCTTTTGGATTAGAAGTAATCATTTGATGTTCGACTACATGTCTTTTCCCAGCAAAAAAAGCTCGTATATATCCTGGCTCCTACCTTACCTCTTCAGAGCAGTTCCTTGGATCTACTGAGAGGCTGTCTCCTGGGCTGTAGTCCTCAGTTAAGGTCCCCGAATAAAACTTAACTTGAAACTTTTAGGTTGTGCATTTTTCTTTCAATTGACAGTAGTTAGTACATGGTAGGTTCTCAAAAATTGATAGTACTTTTGAAAAGTGTCGTGTTTCCAGCCAGACTCCAGGACTGTTGGGAGTGTGTGGAGAGGCAGTCCTTGATTAAACGCTTTGTGAACTTTGAAGTACTCTGCCTGGAGCTCTCCCTTGTTTACACTGTCAATAAAATGCATGCAAGATGTTGAAATGCACATGCGGGGAAAAATGACGCCTATTTTCGTGATCAAAAGGTCACTTTCAGTTGTTCTCTGCCCCTTCAGCAATTCTGTCCTCAATAGCTAGACCTGGGAAGGTTTTCTCTGACTTTCTTGCCAATCTCACTGTGCCCTCAGCCAGGCCCTGGGCACTGCTTCCCTGTCATCCGGGAAAGCAGGTGAGAAGCTTTTCAGTTGCAGTCCTTCCACGAGAGTCCCAAACACCCCATAGTTAAAAAAAAAGCTACCCCTCACTGAATCTCAACTGAAACTCATTTTTATGCAGAGCAGTAGAAAGAACATCAGCTGTGGATTCTGATAGACCAAAGTGTGCGTCCGAGCTTTCTCACTAATTCGCAGTATAGCCGTGGGTAGACTGTCAACATTTCTGAATATTAGTATCTAATCCATAACATGTGAATAATAATGCCTACCTTGCAGGGTCTCTGCAGTATTGAATTGAGATAATGTATATATAATGGGTCTAGGACAGGGCCTTGACTTTAGTGGGCATCCAAAAATGGCCAATAATTTGCAGTAGTGTTGAGGGCATTTGAGGCACTAGAGACAGGTGAGTTAGTTTTCAGCTTTTAAAAATATTTCTCTAGAGCCTCCTTTTACTAATTCCATGTAAGTTTGAAGGGTGAAAGTGAAAAATAATTTAGAATTAGCAATGTATTCTTTCAACCTTAAAGTATACATTTTTACTTTTTTTTTTTTTTTTTTTTTTTAATGGCGTGATGGAGATAAAAGAGGCAGGAGTTTGTAGGACTGGTCTGCATTGCCTGAAAGGCTAAGACTGGCTTGTCAAGCACATCTGCATTGTTAATGACTGTTTCAATTTGCCTTGTTCACATAATGGTTTTCTTTAATGTGAGATTAACTTCAATGAAAGCCTTTTGTGGCTATGTTCATTCTTCGACTTTCCCTTTAATTGTTCTCTGTGCATTTCTTTTGCATTAGCAGCAATTTATTTGCGCCTACTGCTGCAGTTAGAACTAAGCTGAACTAATGCAACTTCTTAAGCTGAATTTTAGCTATGAGTCTTTTTTCTGGATAGTTTAAAAATTTAATCCATTATTAAGCTAGTGAAAGTAAAACCCTGTAAAAATTCTTACGATGATTATAACTGACATGGCTCCTTTTCTAGACTTGAAAGGATTAAACTCAGCATCTGTGGTATTGATTGTATAAGATTCTTCATTTTCTCTCTCTCTTGTAAGAAAGGAAAATTTCCCAGGCAAGAGAAAATGCACTGCAGTGTTGTCCAAGCCTCTCTTACTGATTGTGGTTCAGAATTGTGCAGTATTGACTACATTGATTTAAAGTCTTATGGACAACGAATACTCATAATTCTGTGTCTGAATGAGAGAGGGAGAGAAAGTGGGTCACTGAAGATTGCTGAAGCTGCCGATTAGTGACACTGTTCATTAGTTTCTGTAAAGAAAGGCAGGTAAGACCTTCAGGGCTCTGATGATGGAATTCACAAGGCTTTGGGGAGCTCTAAACAAAGTAATTACTTATATGTAGCTGCTGCTTTGTTCCAGAAAGACAGTAGGTGCTTAGGGACCATGAGGAGGGGAAACTAAAATACAAAATATAAAATCAGGAGAGCAGAATGTTCTCAAGTTTGGAGGAAGAAGAAGTGGTGTCATTATGAAGAGATGGACCCGCCAAAGCCTGCAGCATCTGTCTTCAGCTTCTGGAGTATGTAGTAGGCCCTCCAAGTGGGCACACAATTATGGAAATATGTGGACCTGTGCTTATAACATTGCAATGGGGGTGGGTAACATCTAGAAGGTATTTTTAGTTTGCTGGCATAAATAAGTCCCTACACCATGTCTGTTTTAATTTATATCATCTATGCTTCTTCAGTTTAGGAGTAATTCCCTTATGCTTTATGACAGGAGATGTATAGACTTTTCCAACTTGTTGAGCTGTCATATTTCTTGAGGTCCTGTTTAAACAAAATAAGATATAGAGGAAAGAAACAAGGTGAGATTTCTCAGTTGGAAAGAACCTAATTCAGGACCCTTGTTTTGCAGTTGGGGAAGTCTGTGTCCTGCAATAGTGAAGTGATTTATCAGAGAGGAAATAAGGTGAGTGGCAGAGCCACGTTAGAGCTCAGGCTTATGAATCTACAATCCAATCCTTTTCACTGCACTCATTGGAAAAACTTCAAAGTAATCATTATAGAAATTCCTATGATGTGTTGAAAAACAAAAGGTGGTTATTGAATAGTTACTGTGTTTCAGACACTGTTCTCAGTGAATATAATAAAGATCCCTGCCTTCCTGGAGCTTATCCTAGTGGGAAGAGATACACGATGAACAAATAAGCACAGAAGTACAGTGGGTGTCAGATTGTGATAAGTGCTGCGGAGAATAATAAATCAGGAAAGCAATGAAGGGAAGTGATATTTGAGCAAAATCTGAGCAAAGTGAAGAGGCGCCTTTTAAGCCTTTGGGGAAGAATATTTCAGAGGGAACAACAATGTTCCTGAAGAAAGAATGTACTTGATGAGCTTGAGAACTTGCAAGGAGACCAGAGTGGCTGGGCAGAGTGAATGAGAGAGAGAGTGGAAAGAGGTGAGGTCAGAGCTAACACAGGGATGGAATACACAGGGCTTTTAAGGCAATCTTAAGGATTTTTGGCTTGGAGGAATATGATTATCAGTTTCATGTGTCAACTTGGCTAGGCTATAGTACCTAGGTATTTAATCAAACACTAATTTAGGTGTTGTAGAAGTATTTTGTAGATGTATTAGCACCTATAATCTTGATTTTAAAGCAGTTTGTCCTCAATAATGTGGTAGACTTCATCCAATCAAATGAAAGTCCATAAGAACAAAACCTGAGGTTTCCCAGAGAAGAAGAAATTCAGCCTCATGACTTCAACATCAACTCCTGCCTGAGTTACTAGCCTGCTAGACTGCCTTCTCTAGACTTCAGACTTGACAGCCTGCACAATCACCTGAGCCAATTGCTTAAAGAAATCTCTGTATTTTGTTCCAGTTCTCCGTACAATTTGTCCTGTTTTATTGATTCAGTTTTCTCTGGAGAACCCTGACAGATACAAGTGAGATGGGAAACTATTTTAGGGTTTTGACCAGAGAAGAAATATGATCTTTCTTAGGTTGAGAATAAGCTGCAGAGGTTCAAGAGTGGATGCAGGGTGACCAGTTAAGTCTATTGCAATAACTCAAGTGAGAGATGATGGTAGCTTTGCACTAAGATAGTAGCAATTGAAGTGGTAAAAAATGGCAGATTCTGAATATATTTTGAAGGTAGAGTCAACAGAATTTGCTGATGGGTTAATGGGGAGTATGAAAGAAGGAAGAATCAAAGTTACTCCAGGTTTTTTGGCCACAAGTAGAACAATGAGGTTGCCATGCACTAAACTGGGGAAGATTTAGGGAAGATCAATTTTCGTGAAGGGAGGAGATCAGAATTCAGTTTATACCTGGTACATTTGAGATTCCCATTAGACATCTAAGTGTGGGTGGGGAGTAAGCAGTTGGACATAACAGTCTAGAGTTTAGTGAGAGAGATCTGGACAGGAGGTATAGGTTTTTTGTTTGTTTTGTTTTGTTTTTTGGCTGTGCCACGCAGCATGCGGGATCTTAGTTCCCTGACCAGGGATCAAACCTGTGCTCCTTGCATTGGAAGCGTGGAGTCTTAACCACTGGACTTCCAGGGAAGTCCCAGGAGGTATAATTTATAGCATCAGAAATAGTTGATATTTTAAGAAATGTGTATAGATAGAAAAGGAGAGAATATTTAGGGCCTTGAGCCCTGGGTACTCGAACATTAGAAACATGGGAGATGGAGAAGAAATGGCGAAGAGACTGAGACAAGGCAGCTAGTGTGATGGGAGGAGAACAAGAAAGAGGAAAAGAAGTGAAAAGAAGTGAAGTGGCTGAGAAAATGTCAACTATGACAAATGCTGTTTATAGAATAAGGTCTGAAAATTGATTATTTGATTTAACAATGCTGACCTTCACCAGAGCCATTTTGGTGTAGTGGAAACAAAAGTCTGATTGGAAAGGAAGAAAGGAGAGAAGGTAGACAGGGAGGATAGCTGTATGCTTTTAGGAGTTTTCCTATTGGAAAGAGTGTTTTCCAGAAGGGGTTGTGAGGTCTAGATGCCTTAAAAAAAAGATGCAAATAAAACGTTGAATTTCTATGCTCATGTGAATGATGTAGTGAAGAAAGAAATTGGTCACAGGGAAAAGGGGAGCATTGTGGAACTATGTCCCTGAGGATACGAGTGGGGAAGGGAGCTAGTGCATCAGTGGAAGCTCCTCATAGAGGAGCTAAGTAAGGCAGTTCCTCTATAGCAATGGGAGAGAAGGCAGTGTATGTACAAGGGTTCAATTGCAGGCATGTTGATAGCTGTGGAAATGGCAGCATGCGAAAAACCACTTCTGATGGCCTTGCTCTTCTGAATAACAGGAAATAAGACCATGAGCTGAAAGTGAGCACACATATGGAGGAGCTAGGATTTGAGGAATGAGAAGACTGATATGGTCATCCAGGGGTGGAAAGGAAAAAGATTAAGAAAATGTGGTGCATAGAAGGGTAGTTTAGGCTTCTTGTCAGGGACACACAGCTCTGGGCTTCTGTCTTTACTATTGATTATGCATATGGAAAAGAGTTAGATTTTTCTTTAAATTGACGTTTTAATTTTTTGTGTGTGTTTTTGGCTGATTAGTAAGAAAGTAGCAAATTGAAGTCAGAATTAGAATGAATTCTGGTAAATGAGACTAAAGGTGGATTTTCCTTAGACTTGTTATACCTCTAAAAATTGTGTTAATCTAACAAATGCCACTAAAACTTTATGGTCATATCTTTGAATCGAATATGATACAATTAAACCTCAATATGGCAATTAGGATATGTTCCAATCCCCAAGCCAGAAGCTGGGTGAGGAGAAAACCAATATCACTAAGGATATGAGAAGATATTAAGTCTCATCCAGGCTTACGGTTGGGAAAATGCTATTTGATATAATTACATCTAAAACTATATTTCTGAGAACAGTTGTATTGAGAATTTTTATACTCATATACATAAACAAGAATGTAGAAGGTTTGGGAAAAATGTATCCTTAACCGTCGTATTTCCCCTGATGTGATATTGATACTCTCAAACATGAGAGTCATCAAAAAACATGATTTGACAGCTGCCTTTGAAGATAACTCTTCCTTTAGTACCTTGCCAGACTTCCTCTCCTCTAAAACATTCAGTCCTCTTAAAAAAAAAAAGGGCAATGTCTAGTTCTTTTTGACACTTGGGAAATGATAATAGAAGCTTTGCATAGTTTTACTTAGAATTCACGCCTATGCAATTCCAAATAAAAGCTGTTGAAACAAATAAGAAAAACAGTCTAAGAACAAAGATATATGAATTCAGACAGAATAATCTAAGAAAATAGAGTTTTCTCTTTAAAAATCTCATTTTAACAATGCTAAGAAAACTAAACTCCTTTAAAAGTTATCATTGGTGTTTATTTAAACAATTTTCTCTGAGCTGAAGATACACCCTTGAGGTGAAAATATTTTTCTTTGCCAAAACCTTGAGGAAGTTATAATTGACTAATAATTCTCTGCTTTGAGAAAAACACAACCATCAATATCAGGAGCATGTGTAATCTTTTTTTTTGGAGTATAGTTGCTTTACAATGTTGTGTTAGTTTCTACTGTACAGCAAAGTGAATCAGCTATATGTATACATATATCCCCTCTTTTCTGGATTTCCTTCCCATGTAGGTCACTGCAGAGCATTGAGTTCCCTGTGCTTTACAGTAGGTTCTCATTAGTTATCTATTTTATACATAGTATCAATAGTGTATATATGTCAATCCCCATCTCCCAATTCATCCCACCTCCTCCTTCCCCCTTGGTATCCGTACGTTTGTTCTCTACGTTTGTGTCTCTATTTATGCTTTGCAAATAAGATCATCTATACCATTTTTTAGATTCCACATATATGCGTTAGTGTACGATAGTTTTCTCTTTCTGACTTACTTCACTCTGTATGACAGTCTCTAAGTCCAACCACTTCTCTACAGATGACCCAATTTTGTTCCTTTTAATGGCTGAGTAATATTCCATTGTATATATGTACCACATCTTCTTTATCCATTCCTCTGTTGATGGACATTTAGGTTGCTTCCATGTTCTGGCTATTGTAAATAGAGCTGCAATGATGAACATTGGGGTGCATGACTCTTTTTGAATTATGGTTTTCTCTGGGTATATGCTCAGGAGTGGGATTGCTGGGTGATATGGTATTTCTATTTTTAGTTTTTTAAGGACCCTCCATACTGTTCTCCATAGTGGCTATATCAATTTACATTCCCACCAACAGTGCAAGAGGGTTCCCTTTTCTCCACACCCTCTCCAGCATTTATTGTTTGCAGATTTTTTGATGATGGCCATTCTGACCCGTGTGAGATGATATCTCATTGTAGTTTTGATTTGCATTTCTCTAATGATTAATGATGTTGAGCATTCTTTCATGTGTTTGTTGGCAGTCTGTATGTCTTCTTTGTAGAAATGTCTATTTCGGTCTTCTGCCCATTATTTGATTGGGTTGTTTGTTTTTTTGATATTGAGCTGCATGAGCTTTCTGTGAATTTTGCAGATTAATCCCTTGTCAGTTGCTTCGTTTGCAAATATTTTCTCCCATTCTGAGGGTTGTCTTTTCATCTTGTTTATGGTTTCCTTATATTACAACTTTCATTGTAAAATAGTGGATTGACTTTTAACTAAATTTTAGGATACTATTATTTTAGAGTCCTTTCTTTATTGCATTCTTTCTGGAAGAAAAACTCATAGTTCCACTTTGATGAGTAGGGCTTATGTTATGTTTTGCTTCAGAGAGAGTGATCTTTCATAGAGTATGGTGGCTGTGGAGAGGTGTTGTCTAGATCTTTCTTCCGGTAAGAACTTACTATTCACCTGAAAGAAGTACAGTTAACTGACAGCTTCTAGTTTTGGCACCATCAGGATACACCTCAGCTTTCAGGCCAAGGTAATGGTTTTCCTAGGCAGTCCCTGATCCATGAGTGTGCATGTTGGAGGTACTGGGCCTGGTCATTTCTGCCCAACATGGGACTCCACTTAAGGGTACTTATTGGTCTGAAGCTCCAGATTCATTGCTCTGGGTTGGCTATGACTTTCTCAGATATGCATTGAGGTCTGAAATCTTTCCATGACCAGTTCAGCTTCCCTGTCTTTTAGCTTTACAGGCCTGAATCCCTCTATACCTCCACAAATTCCTCACACTCCTAACTCTCAGTGTTTGCTTCTCATTGGACTCAACTGACATAGTAACATCCCCCTAAGATATTCAATATATGCTTGTTGAACATCTCCCATCCCATATGTCAAGTAATGTGCTAGATGCTGGGAATACAAACATCGTTTAAACATAACTTTCATCCGAAGCAGCTCACAAGCTAACTGAGGAGAGAGCACCATAAATAAGAAATGCAAGGGAGCCAGCATAAGCATGGATCGATAACTGTGGAGTTTTGTTTTTCAATTGCTGCAAAACAAATCTCCACAGACTTAGCAAACTTAAAACAGCATCCAGTTCTATCAGTTAGATATCTGGGCAGGCGTATTTGGATTCTCTGCTTAGGGTCTCACAAGGCCAAAAATCAAGGTGTCAGCCAGTCTGGGCTCTTATATGGAGGGTCTAGGGAATAATCCACTTTCAGGTCCATTCAAGTTTCTGGCAGAATCTAGTTCCTTATGGTTGTAGTACTGAAGTTCCTGTGTCCTTGTTGGCTGTCAGTCACGGGCCTCTCCTGTATTCCTCATCATGTGGCCCCTTCCATCTTCAGATCAGCAATGGTCTATTGAATCCTTCTCAGTCTTGGAATCTTTCTAACTTCCTCTTGTGCTACCAGGCAGAGAAAACTCTGCCTTTAAAGGGCTCATATATCCTACCTGGATAATCTCCCCTTTGATTAACTCATGGTCAACTAATTAGTAATCTTAATTACATCTGTAAAATCCCTTTTATTAATTGACACAATTAGAACTTGAATGAATTCTCATCACATTCATGGTCCTGGGAATTGGACAGAAAAATCTTGGGGGACTATTTTAGGGTTCTACCTACCACAGGTGTGTAGAGGAAGGGTTCATCATAGTGAAGCGAGGAATAGAAAACTTCCAGGGTGAGATGATGGCTGAGCTGAATTTTTAAAGAGTAATAATAAGGTCAAATGGGGCAATTTTAGCCAAGAATTGAAGATTTGAAGTAGTGTATTATGAGCCAGCATACATAAGTAGGACTGTTGCTTAAGAACACTGGTCCAAAGTTCCAAGAAACTAAGCTTCAGAATTAGGTTTTATTGTTGGAAAACCATCATAGGGTGTTAAGCAGGTGATTGGCATGTGTGTTAAAGAGTGACTTGGCAGCATTATAGACAGGAAATATTAAAGTGTAATACTGGAGCCAGAGTGATCAACTAGAAGCTGTGAAAATTGTCCATCTGAGACAGTGATTGTCTGAATCAGAACATTGGTAGTGAGATGGGGAAGAGAAGGACTTTCATAATTTAGGAGGTAAATTTTGTAGCACTCAGTGATGGACTGCATGTAGAAAATGCCAGAGGCAAAGCAGTCTAGGATGACTTTTGGTTTAGGTTACAGTAAGTGGAGCTTGTCTAAATTGATTAGCATAAGAGCAGGGCATGCTGACTGAAGGGAGGTGGGAGCGGTGGGATGATGATGAATTCAGTATTTGAAATGTTGAATCTGAAAGAGTTGTGGAGCATCCACATCATCAACTTTTCTCTCTCTACTGGATCAGTACAAAACATGCTCTTCTAATTCCCATTAAAAATAAAACAAGAAGTCCTCCTGAATCTCTCATAGCCCTCTTGCTACCAGCTTATACTTTTTCCTGCTCTTCCAGTAGCTAAACTTATTTCACATATCTCCTTGCATTCACTTTCTTTTTACTTTTCAGCTCTTCTCCAGTTTTGCTTCCCACCCAACCGCTCTATCAAAACTGCTTTTTCGGGGCTTCCCTGGTGGCGCAGTGGTTGAGAGTCCGCCTGCTGATGTAGATGTAGGGGACACGGGTTCGTGCCCCGGTCCGGGAAGATCCCACATGCCGCGGAGCGGCTGGGCCCGTGAGCCATGGCCGCTGAGCCTGCGCGTCCGGAGCCTGTGCTCCGCAATGGGAGAGGCCACTACAGTGAGAGGCCCGCGTACCGCAAAAAAAAAACAAAAACAAAAACCAAAAAACTGCTTTTTCAAGGTCAGAGGTGGCTTTCGTGTTGCCAAACCAAATGGACATTTTTGTCTCCTCAGTTTACTCTATGCCCCAGCAGTATTTGATGTAGTTGACCTGCTACTTAAATCCACAAATTGACTTAGCAGTACCAACTGCAGACCTAGAGAGTGAGAAATAGTAATCACACATGAAGTTCATCACAGCAAAATGAAAATAATACTGAAATGAATAATGCAAGCCATTTATTTAAGACATGTTCTCATTGTGTTTTCTATTCAGCAAGTTAAAATAGTAGACTGGGCAGTTCAAAATTGCATGTTTCAAAATTGTTTTTTTCTTCCTTAAAGAATATCTTCTTACATCAAAAGCTAAAGCCTTTGCCTGTGCTTTGATCTTGTCCCCTCACAGGTCTTCTTACATAGGCCTGAAGAGGTAAAAAACTTTACCAAGATTTAAAAACAAGCAGGTAACAAAAAATGTTAACAAGATTTCAGAGGCAAAGGGAGAGGTGAGATTGAAACTGGTTTTGAGGCTAAGCCATCCACTTTTTTCATTATTCCACAGCTTTCATTTTCACTTTTCATTTCACCTTAAACTTCATGTAAAATACCAAATTTCTATTCATTTATTTAAGTTATTATGAAATATTATAGACATGTAGAATTTTATAAAAGATATGTGCATGGAACATGCATGTTCTCACTATTTAAGAAATAAATAATTTAAAAAATAATTAAATCATGTTTACTTCCCAGTAAAGGAAACCATTAATTCAGTTTTAATGTTTATCAATTTACTCAATGATAAATTGAGTAAATCATCTATTTCTTTATATTTTTGCTCAATATATATATAGCCCTATATAGTATGTAGTTTCATTTTGCATATTTTCATTTCTGTATAAATGGAGTCATTGAGTATGTAGGTTTTTGTCCCAAATATTTGTGATTTATCTGTATTGAGTATTCACTTGCTGTGAATTCATTTTCATTGTTGTTTAATATTTTAATGTATGATTATGTCAGAATTCATTAGCCTGTTCTTTTGATAGACATTAAGTTGTTAATTAATTTTGCTGTTATTTTTTGACATATCTACTTATGAATATGTGTGATCATTTATCTGGTTATATACTTATAAGTATGCCTTCTGAGTAGTAGGTATAATCTCTTCAGAATTGCTAGATAATGCTAATTGCTCTAAAAGTAGTTGCCTTTATTGGTGGAATGTAAAATTCTCATTTATTATTCTTGCCAAAGCAGTATTTTCAGAGATGTGAAGTAATATCTAAAGTTGGTTTTCATTTTTACCTCCTTCTTTCCTAACTTGGTTGAACATCTATTTGTATTTAAAATTTAGTAGTTGATTTTTCTTTTCTTTCAACGGCCTCTTTGTATCTTGTGACATTTTACATTGGATTTGTGTTCTTTTTCCTTATTGGTTTTCATGAGTCCTTCATATATTTGGGCAAATAAATGTGGTAGGTATTATTACATGCTTACTTAATATCCATGTACTCTTTTTTGTTACTAACAACTGATTTTGTCTGTGGCAGTAATGAGCCCAACTGAAAATATTCCATTTCCCAATCACCATTGCAGTGACAGGTAGCCGTTTGATACAGTTCTCATAGATGAGGTGTCAGTGGAAATGTAAGAGAAGGGCTTTCCCATTCAGAAGAAAAAGCAAAGCCTCCGAACCTGAAAGCAATATGCTCTCTGCCTTTTGCCTTTTTCTTCCAAATGGATGTGAGGCCTTTAACGATACAGATGTCTTGAAGCCATGAGACCACAGCATGAGATATATGTCCTGATAATGGTGAGAAGAAAGGTGGAAATGCCTAGATCTCTGATGGTATCTTTGAGTCAATCGCAAACCCGTCTACCTTCAAACTTCTTGTTGCACAAGACTAATGTGTTTAAGCAGCTGGTATAGTGTTGTATTTTGGCTTTGTTTTTTGTTTTAATTCACCATATGTTTTGCAAATATTTCCTTTCTGTGAATTTCTTTTTACAAGATGTTGGGGGTAGGAGTTTATTAATTAATTATTTATTTTTGCTGTGTTGCGTCTTCATTTCTGTGCGAGGGCTTTCTCTAGTTGTGGCAAGTGGGGGCCACTCTTCATCGCAGTGCGCGGGCCTCTCACTATGGCTGCCTCTCTTGTTGTGGAGCACAGGCTCCAGACGCGCAGGCTCAGTAGTTGTGGCTCATGGGCCTAGTTGCTCTGCGGCATGTGGGATCCTCCCAGACCAGGGCTCGAACCCGTGTCCCCTGCATTAGCAGGCAGATACTCAACCACTGTGCCACCAGGGAAGCCCCTCTGTGAATTTCTTTTGACACTTCATGTCTCTTAAAAAGTGTTTTAAACTTTAGCATGGTAGGTTTTTTGTTAGATATTCTTTACCACATTGAGGAAGTTTCCCTCTGTTTCTAGTTTACTGAGAGTTTTTGTCATGAATGGTTGTTGAGTTCTGTCAAATGCTTTTTCTGCATCTATTGATATGATCATGTGATTTCTTTTTCTGTTTATGTGATGGATTACATTAACTGATTTTCTCATGTTGAACCAGCCTTATATAGCTGAGGTAAATTTTACTTGGCTGTGGTATATAATTTTTTTGTACTTTTTTGGATTTGACTTGCTAATATTTTGTTGAGGATTTTTACATCTGTATTCATGAGAGGAATTAGCCAGTAGTTTTCTTTTCTTGGAATGACTGTGTCTGGTTTTGGTATTCGGGTAATTCTGGCCTCATAAAATGAGTTAGAAAATATTCTCTCTGCTTCTATCCTCTGAAAGACATTGTAGAGAATTGTATTTATTTCCTTAGATGTTTGCTAGAATTCACGAGTGAATCCATCTGGGCCTGGTGCTTTCTACTTTGGAATATTATTAATTGTTGATTCAATTTCTAAAATAGATTTTCTAGAGTTTTTAATCACAAATGAATGATGGGGTTTTTGCCAGAGTCATCTTCTGCATTTATCGAGATGTAGTTTTCTAATCTATTATTTTGTTAATTACATTAATATATTTTTTAATGTTAAACATTCTGCTTCTCTGTGCTTAATGAGTTGACTTGATAATATTTTATTTAGAATATCTGTATCCATCTCCATCAAAAATATTGGGCTAAAATTTAATCTTGTGTTGGTGTCCATGTCTAATTTTTTTTTTTTTTTTTGTGGTACGTGGGCCTCTCACTGTTGTGGCCTCTCCCGTTGCAGAGCACAGGCTCCGGACGCACAGGGTCAGTGGCCATGGCTCACGGGCCCAGCTGCTCCGTGGCATGTGGGATCTTCCCGGACCGGGGCACGAACCCATGTCCCCTGCATCAGCAGGTGGACTCTCAACCACTGTGCCACCAGGGAAGCCCTATGTCTAATTTTTTAATCAAAATTTTCTCACCACGTAAAATATATTGTAGAGTAGCGTATCTATTTTTCTTCCATGGGAGAGCGCACTTTGGTAGACTGGACCACTGTTCTTTTCTATGAGAATATTATTTACACTCTTGCCTGTTATCATTTGATTAACACTGTCTCCTCATGGGAGTATTCTTCATTAGCATAGTGATTGGACATATGATTTATATGAGAACTAATTATGCTTTTACTTGATTAACCAAGTGTCTGAAAAACTCTTAGCTTTAAATCTTCTTCCTTTTTTTTCTTTTAACATCTTTATTGGAGTATAATTGCTTTACAATGGTGTGTGAGTTTCTGCTTTATAACAAAGTGAATCAGCTATACATATACATATATCCCCATATCTCCTCCCTCTTGCGTCTCCCTCCCATCCTCCCTATCCCACCCCTCTAGGTGGTCACAAAGCACTGAGCTGATCTCACTGTGCTGTGTGGCTGCTTCCCACTAGCTATCTGTTTTACATTTGGTAGTGTGTATGTTCATGCCACTATCTCACTTCGTCTCAGCTTACCCTTCCCCATCCCTGTGTCCTCAAGTCCATTCTCTATGTCTGCGTCTTTATTCCTGTCATGTTCCTAGGTTCTTCAGAACCATTTTCTTTTCTTTTTTTAAGATTCCATATATATGTGTTAGCATACAGTATTTGTTTTTCTCTTTCTGAATTACTTCACTCTGCATGACAGACTCTAGGTCCATCCACCTCACTACAAATAGTTCAATTTCATTTCTTTTTATGATTGAGTAATATTCCATTGTATATATGTGCTACATCTTTATCCATTCATCTGTCAATGGACACTTAGGTTGCTTCCATGTCCTGGCTATTGTAAATAGACCTACAATGAACATTGTAGTACATGACTCTTTTTGAATTATGGTTTTCTCAGGGTATATGCCCATTAGTGGGATTGCTGGGTCGTATGGTAGTTCTATTTTTAGTTTTTTAAGGAACCTCCCTACTGTTCTCCATAGTGGCTATATCAATTTACATTCCCACCAACAGTGCAAGAGGGTTCCCTTTTCTCCATACCCTCTCCAGCATTTATTGTTTGTTGATTTTTTTGATGATGGCCATTCTGACTGGTGTGAGGTGATATGTCATTGTAGTTTTGATTTGCATTTTTCTAATGATTAGTGATGTTGAGCATCCTTTCATGTGTTTGTTGGCAATCTGTGTATCTTCTTTGGAGAAATGTCTATTCAGGTCTTCTGCCCATTTTGGATTGGGTTGTTTGTTTTTTTGATATTGAGCTGCATGAGCTGCTTGTATATTTTGGAGATTAATCCTTTGTCAGTTGCTTTGTTTGCATATATTTTCTCCCATTCTGAGGGTTGTCTTTTGGTCTTGTTTATGGTTTCCTTTGCTGTGCAAAAGCTTTTAAGTTTCATTAGGTCCCATTTGTTTATTTTTGTTTTTATTTCCATTTCTCTAGGAGGTGGGTCAAACAGGATCTTGCTGTGATTTATGTCATAGAGTGTTCTGCCTGTGTTTTCCTCTAAGAGTTTGACAGTGTCTGGCCTTACATTTAGGTCTTAAATCCATTCTGAGTTTTTTTGTGTGTGTATGGTGTTAGGGAGTGTTCTAATTTCATTCTTTTACATGTAGCTGTCCAGTTTTCCCAGCACCACTTATTGAAGAGGCTGTCCTTTCTCCATTGTATATTCTTGCCTCCTTTATCAAAGACAAGGTGATCATATGTGTGTGGGTTTATCTCTGGGCTTTCTATCCTGTTCCATTGATCTGTATTTCTGTTTTTGTGCCAGTACCATACTGTCTTGATTACTGTAGCTTTGTAATATAGTCTGAAGTCAGGGAGCCAGATTCCTCCAGCTCCGTTTTTCTTTTTCAAGATGGTTTGGCTATTTGGGGTCTTTTGTGTTTCCATACAAGTTGTGAAATTTTTTGTTCTAATTCTGTGAAAAATGCCATTGGTAGTTTGATAGGGATTGCATTGAGTCTGTACATTTCTTTGGGGGTAGTAGAGTCATTTTCACAATGTTGATTCTTCCAATCCAAAATCTTGCTGCTTCTTCATGTACTCTTCCTTCTTTTAGTGCTGTAAGTTGGTGTTTTTACACTTGATCACTCAATGCTTTTAAAAATGCATAACCTAAAAGTTGAGAGTTATGTTTTATTTGGTGGGACTTTCTGAGGACTTCAAGCAGGTCTGAGGGACTGCTCTGAAGATGTAAGGGAGGAGCCAGGATATAAAGGAGTTTTTGCAACAAAGACCAGGTAGTCGGAACATCTAAAGATTACTGTTGAAGAAAACCAGACATCTCAAGTTATTGAATTTAGTGCTTCTCTGTGTATGGGAACATGCAAAAATACGGGCTTATTGAAATCATTCCTTTGATATGCACCTCAGATACCTGGGGCCAGTATCCTGTGCTTTCTCATCCTGAGTCTCGTCAGGGGTGGCTGCAATATGGTAGCTTGATGGCTGCAACACCCTTTGTTTGTTTACTGATATGACAGGTAACATTTTTTCCTTCACACTTTTAAACTATCTCTAATATTTGCCATAACTTTGTCTTTCTATACTGTACTTTAGGAAATTACATTAGATCATTCTTTAGTTCAGTTAACTAATTCTTTCTTTTCCTGTGTCTGATCTGCCCTTTTTCCTATACTTTATGTGTCTAATTGCAATGAAATGTATTATATTTAATTTCTAAAGTAGTGTTTGGTTCCTGTTCTAAATATGTCTGTTCTCTTTTTATACTATATTATTATAATTCATGTTTTCAACTATCTTTTATGTCTATCATTTTAAGCATAATTATTTTATAATTTTTATGATAGCTTAAATATTTGACACCCTTGAGTTCTAAACCTGTTATGATTGTTTCTGCTTACTCATGGTTGTTAATTTCCTCATGTGTTTTGAAACTGTGAGTTGTGAGCAAATGTTTGAAGAGTTGCTGTTATCCAGGATAATCCTTTACCACCTAAGTTTTTTAGATTGCCTTTCCTTTTTTTAAATAAACTCCTAGGGTGTTTAAACACAGGGACAATTTTAACTGAATTTCTCAGCTTAGTTTTCCTGGATCATGTGGACAGAGTAAATTCACACACAAACTCACGTAAAATCAGGCTCTTGGTTATAATTACAAGGAAAGGTTTTTTTTTTGTTTTGTTTTGGTTTTTTTTGTGGTATGCGGGCCTCTCCCTGTTGTAGCCTCTCCTGTTATGGAGCACAGGCTCCGGACGCACAGGCTCAACAGCCATGGCTCACAGGCCTAGCCGCTCCGAGGCATGTGGGATCTTCCTGGACCGGGGCACGAACCCGTGTCCCCTGCATCGGCAGGAGGACTCTCAACCACTGCGCCACCAGGGAAGCCCAAGGAAAGGTTTTTTTAGTCCGCAATTAGAGTGAAGACCAACCCAAATATATTTTGTTAGCGTCCTTCTTTTTTAGTCAGAATGTCTACTGAGAATGTAGTCCTTTGTGTTTTATGCTACAGTCTAAATCAGGAATATTTACTTTGTGGGTTCAAGACAGAGTGTCTTGTCCTCTGGGTGGCTATTAGAATGCAAGGCAATAAGTAACACAGAATGTAAATGCCCCATGGTAGCCACAGGTTAAGTGCCCACTTCCAACACAGGTTTTCAACATATTTTTCTTTTTAAGCTTATGGAGTTTCCATTATTTCTGGCAGAGTGAAATATGCATTGAAAACTACTGTTAAAATTTATTCATTATGTTTCCATTCTTTATGGGGGACGTTTTTGAGGTTGTCTCATATAAATTACCCCAGAAATGATAGTTTTCTTTCATTCTTAAACTCTTTGCATTCTGAATTCCTGCCCTCACCTCAGTTCTTGTAAATTTTCTTAAAACTCTCATAAATATCAATGTAATGACCTTCTCTGAATACTCACCAGCTCATGATTTCTCCTTGACTTTTCCCTTGCATTTCTGACCTCTTTTCTTATGCACTTCTTGTAATAGTACTACTCTTTCCTAAATTGCCTACAATCTAAACTTCAAAATTATATAACATTGTGATATCACCATTTTTGTCTCATAAAGAACAATAATCAAAATTAAGTTTTGCAATTTAATATGAAAAGGATGCCTTATACACATTAAATTCTCATTACTTTCTGCATTGGCCTAGGATTGCATAACTAGTGAGTGGTGGGAACAGAACTTATAAATAAATATCTAACTCTTCTAAAATCTAAGTCCTTTGTACTTTAAACATGCTTATTCCATTATATTATACTTATATTGGCTTTGAAATTTTCTCTCTGAGACTGTCTTCTAACAGAACGTCAAAGACAGTGTTCAGCTCCCTTCCAGGGTGTGTTTACATATAGCTGTACTAAACTCCATCATGCTCACTCTGCATATATGGGAAAGTTCTTTTCAGACGCAGAGTTACAGAGTTATAGTTAGAGTACTAAATTACACTCAGAACCCCATTGGAACTGATACACTGTGTTAAATATAGAATATGAATTATATCATGATTAGAGAAACTCTGGTATTTTTTACTTCTAAAGAAGATGTCATAAGTACTGAGAGTTATATCCATGTGGATGTTTAAAGTTGCTATTACCACATGATTTTAATTAATTTTGCAGAATATGCATATCAGTGAATTACTATTTTTTTATTTCAGCACAATTGGAAATTAAAAAATAACTGTTAAAAAATAAGTCAGAAAAAGTGAGATCCTCACATCTGTGGAGACATTGTTTCCAACTGTTGGCATGTGTCTCCAAGTAATTCATTGACTTTAGACTCTAAGATCTTTTCCTCATTTTAGGTGGCTCCTAAAAATTTGCTTTGTTTAATCTGATGTTTCTCAAATAAAATTGCATATATCCATTGCCAGGGAATGTTTGATAATTCACATATCCTAAAATATTGGAAACATTGAAATTTGGCTTTTTATTTCAATATTGCTTTGTCAATTTAAGAATATTCTGGATTACCCAAAGATCAGATTAAAACTGAGTATTCCCAAATGATTTTAGTTGTTAATTTAGTATTATTTTTGTGATTTTATTCAGCATAAGTGGTTACCATAATTGATAATGTATTAAGCATATCCGCAATTATCTTTTAATGTATTAAGCATATCCACAGTTATCTTAGCAGCTCTTAATGTTAAAATGATTACTATCTGTCACTATATTCACATTTGAATTTTTGTCATAAGGATCTACTTTGGATCCTTATATCAAAAGTGTGATATCTGACACAATTTTCATGTTTGACTTTTTAACAGTTACAGATGAATTTATAGTTATACATTTCTATTGAAAACATTTTCATACATTGAAACTTTAAATTATTAAGCTACATAAAAACTGGGATCTGATATTATGAAAGAACTTTGAGGTAGAGTAATGTACCACTTGTAGTGGACTGAGAAGAGGAAAACAGGTTGACTTAAAATGCAAATGTAATGTTTGCACCTAGTAAAGGTAAAGTGATATCACAAAGGAACACAAGCCATATGATAGTTTAAATAGACAAAAGTGGCGAGGAGTTTGTGCCATCACACCACCACTAGATTGCTGAAACTCAGCTAACTTCCACTACAGCATTCAGTACCATATTTATATTGTGAATTTTAATTTAGCTTCAACAAAATATCATTCATCCCGTTAATGCTGTCACTCTGAATTTTTATTTTCTTAAATTTTTTAGTATTTGATATAAATGCTTGGTTTTATGATTGGGAGAGTATTAAGCACATGAGAAATTTATACTGTTGTATGTTTGTATGTATTTAAGCAAGTTAAAAATAGTTTATTAATTCACTGCTGGTCCATAATATATCTTTTCTTTTATATGGATCTCTCCTGTTCTCTCGGTGGAGGCATTGGCTTTAACCCTAATCATTCACACAGCAGTTTTAAAGGAAAAAACAAACACATTCTAAAGACCTACTATGATCTATTTTTAAAATGCTATGATAGGTTTCCCAGTTTCAGAATTTAGAGCAATTCATTATCACAGATAGTTGATCAAAGCTTGGAGCAATGATCTGCTGAAAAATGTTAGGAAAAATATAAAGCTAACCCTTGAACTCTGAAACTGTTTTGAAATACTTAATTATCAGTCCACTCTATGTATGTAACACATTTCCTCACTGATGTACAATTGAAAGCAAATTGAAACAAGCTTGAAAATAGCTAGAAATTAAGTAGATTGATCTAATATAGATAATTTAACCGCCTCCTCAAGGAGAGTAAAAAGCAATACAAATTTTGGGGTCTCTACTTATCAACATTTAGTTGTTTTATTTATTCTTTGTTTCATGGAGTTCTGGTAATTTACCACTGATCTTTAGGCCAGTGATCCACTTTTGCCATGAGATAATAGGAAGTGATAGAGGTTAAGAAGATCCCCAACTACGCAGCTTTCTCCCTTAGTGGATTTGGGAAGCTCAAGTTTCTTCCCATGATTTTTCAATTACACTTTCACAACTGCTTAAATTCTTGTACTGGAAATAGAAATGAGTAATGTAGCTCTCTAGTTAGACTATTCATCTGATGCCAGGTTTTCACTAACGATAACTCAGTGACTCTTGGCAGAAGTTTCACAGTGGGCCTAAGATGCTCTATTTGATGCACAAATCCATATAGTTAGTATTTATAACATTAGTGTCACCTGCTCTTAAACAGTACTTCCCTTTTCTTCCCTACCATCCCTCTCATTCCCTGCTCCTCCCAACGCGTACCACAAATCCACTCTCCAGCTCTAGGTTTGAAAGGTACTGAATATTTAGTTCAAATGGTAAAATTAAGTTACCATTATCTCTCTTTTTCCCTGTACCTCACTGATGAAGACTACTGGAGCTTGAGAGGCAGGTACTTGTCAGAGATATGGAAAGTATTTATGAACTTAGAGATGTGTCCGTGGAATTCTTTGCCTGCAGTTACAAAGGAGATATTTAGAAAGGCTCCTATCACAACAATTATGCAGAAAAAAGTCTAGTCAAGTGTCTTGTGTATTCAGAGGAATTTTCTAGTATTTGATTGTGCTGTCCTCTGAATAACTTAAATGCTCTGGTTGAATAAGTAAATTGGCTAGTGTTTGATTCTTAAGGTTGGATTTTTAGATATATTCCTTTTTTTTGGTTTAACTGAAAACAGTCACTCGAGAACAGTGGCGTCTCACTTTGAAAGAAGGTTGGATCCTTGCTTCTTCAGACACAAAACATTTTATGGGATTTTTGCAATTTTTCAAAGTGTTTGAAAAATCTCTACTTGCAATATCTTAAAAGGCCACAAGTTGACAATATTGTTCCATGGAGGTCAGTTTCCATTACTGATGTTCCTTTTTTCACTGTTTCTGTCAGTCCAAATTTCTTTCTCTGCCTCTTTTCCTCTATCTGCCTGGGCCTGTCTTTCTTTCACTTTCTTTGCATTTTTTTCTCTGTGTTTCTCCCCGCAAAACTCCTGGTTCTTTATTGTTTTTTACTTTCTCACATTCCTTTTTTTAAAAATATTTATTTATTTTTTATTTTATTTATTTATTTATTTTCACCACTCCATGCAGCATGCTGGATCTTAGTTCCCTGACCAGGGATTGAACCCGTGTCCCCTGCAGTGGAATTGTGGAGTCTTAACCACTGGACTGCCAGGGAAGTCTCACTTTCTCATACTCCTTTAACTGTTTATAATATAGAACTATATTTTAATATAAATATATGTGTACATATTTATTTAACACATGCACATAGAAGTTTGAACAATTTAAAATAGCACCACATGTCAAGTAAAAAATTATTGCTAGTTTTTTTTCTATTGAGACAATATCTTGGGACTGCACATTCTATTCACATTTTCATTTGATGAGGAATTAACTCATGTCTACTAACATTGATCTCTCATCACCTCCTGAGTTTTGCTACCAATATTATTGTTTTCAATTATTCTGTTTACTAAAATACTTAAATCTTTATTTTTTTGTTTCATCAACTTCAGAACTATTTCAAAATACATCACTATGAAATAGGACAAAATTAAGACTCCCTTATCACTGTCTATCTACCCCTCACAACCCTCACTATTCACTTTTGTATACCATATCATTTCTTACATATTTTTCAGTTTGTAACATTTATGTTCTATTAAGTGAGTAATTAATAGAATTCAGTTAAAATTTAATTTAAAATGCTTTGCTTATAGGTTGGTTTTAAAAATGGCAAATGAATAAAGGGCTCCTATAATTTAATGATTTTTTATATATATATATATATATATATATATATAATCTACTACAGGATTAAATATTCTGAATAGATCTACAGAGAATGTGTGTAATCCTATATCATTTCAAAGAGAATGAGAATCTTGCAAGAGACAGGTCAGTGGATATTCAAATACATGTTCAAAATCAAGTCATAATGAAAGATAAGCTCCAGAATGAGAGAATATACTTGCAAATCACAAATCTGGTAAAGGACTTAAGTCTGAAATATATGGAGCTCGCTCAAAGCTCAATAGTAATAAGCCAAACAACCCAGTTTTAAAAATGAGCAAATAAGTAGTCAATTCACAAAAGAGCATACTGCGATGGAAATGAGCATCTGAAAAATTGCTCCATGTTACTGGCCATTAGGAAAATGCAAATTAAAACCACAAGGAGGTGCCACTACATACACAGTAAAATGGCTGAAAAACAAAACAAAACAAAATAAAGCAAACATGGTAATCTAAAGTGCTGACAAGAATGTGGGGTAGCTGCAGTGTTCACACTTCGTTAGTAGGAAAGCAAAATAGCACAGCTACTTTGGAAAACAGTCTGGCAGTTTCTTATAAATCACATATACACTTATTATGACCCAACAATCCCATTCTTAGGTATTTGCCCTGGAGAAACAAAAACTTATGTGCACACAAAACCTGTTGACAAATGTTTATAGCAGCTCTTTTCTTTTGCCCAAACCTAGAAATAATCCAAAGTTTTTCAATGAGTGAATAGATGAGCTATGGCACATTGAAATACTGGAATACTCCTCAGCAGTGAAAAGGAATGAACTGTTGATACACACATCAACACAGATGGATCTTGAAGGCATTATGCTGTGTTAAAGAAGCCAGTTTCAAAAGTTACATACATACTGTATGATTGCATTTATATGACATCCTGGAAAAGGCAAAACTATCTAATGATCAAAAGCTCAGTTGTTGCCAAAGGTTAGGCATAGGGAGATAGTGCAACTACAGAGGGGCAGCATTATAGAGATCTGGGGGTTGAGAGAACTGTTTTGTATCCTGATGGTGGTGGTATTAACATGTGTTAATACTCAAAGAACTGTACGTGGACAAGAAGCCAATTTTACTCTGTTAAAAAATAAGATAAAGTAAAATAAATCATACCATATATTAGTTTCTTCAGATCTGGAGCACAACTTTCTTTTACAACATTTTCCCATAATTTTCTATTGCCTTTTAAATTTTTACCTTAAAGTAAAGTTAAAATAAAATATAACTATATAATACTGCAAATATCTTCCAGTTTCTTAATAGTATTATGTGTTATGTGGGATTTATTTTTTTCTTGAAAGCAGTTGTTGGGTCCTTGGCTTTAAAAATTTCTAATTTTGACTGAATACTTGATATGTGTCTGTATTATGGTCCAGAATCTCTTTACTTTTACACTCCTGAGTCAGTTGTGTTGTTTGCTGGATTTCAAGTCTTCTTTCTAAGAATACTTTTTAAAATTCCTAGGTTACCTCTTTAATTTTTTTTTTGAGAAAAGGTGCATAAGAGGTAAGAAATATATTTCTTACCTCTTACATTTCTTTCCATGTCTGAAAATATATTTTGCTTTCATGCTTGATAATAGTTAGGCTAGGTATAGAAATCAACATTCCTTGTAGATAGTGTTGCTGATAACAAGTCTGTTATCAATCTGATTGTCTTAATTTGAGTTCCTCATCAAAGCAGAATGTAAGAGAAAGGCTTGGGTACAGGTAGTTTATTTCAGTGTCAATCCAAAGTATGAGAAGTGAGAGAAGGGGGAGAGTGAGATTGGTAAGGAAGAGCATTCAATACAAGGGTACTTTCTCAAGGGAGCTACTGAGGGCAACAGGGCTCAATTCCTGTAGTAGCTCCTGAAAAATGTACATAATATTGCCCCGATTTTTCCACCTGCAGAACAGGAGGCTGGAGACTTAATATGCAGGCTATCACTCCTCATTGGTTGTTTCTTTCTAGGTGCATTAAGTTTCCCCTTACCACTGCCACTTGTTCTGTCAATTCTTCCAATTTCTTACAATGTTAGAGAAGATTTTGAGGCAGCATACAAAAGGATGCACTCTTGATGTGCGATGCTGTCGGCATTAGATAACTTTGATCCCACATAGAACTGTCTACTGCAGCTGAGAATGAAATCGCATGTGGATTGATGGGATGTGACCAGTGCACCAGAGTTCTCTGGTCCACTCCTTGCACTATAAAGATTTCCTTATGTTCCACATTAAGTCCACTCTGTTTCTGATGCTTCAAGGTGATGAGCAGCTGGAATCTTTATAAGATTTCATATTTAGTGTCTTTCTGAAACAAACTATAGTCCCCAGTGCAACCACTGCTTCCAAGACTGTGATAGATATTCATTATCTCTTTCCTCTAGGACTCATTCTAGATTTTTCTCATCTTTGGCCAGCACTTCAGCTGGTCTAAACTGCTTGCTTGGTGATATAACCAAAAGCTTAATCTCTGAAAAGTCAGTGTGATTACCCAGAACTTCTTCCCTAATTGCCGATTATCTAATGCTGGATAATAAGCCACTGCAAAATTTAGTGGCTTCAAATAACAATGCCTTATTATCTCTATGGTTCTTTGTGTTGACCAGGCTTAGCTGGATGGTTCTTCCTTGGGATCTCGCCTATGGCTTCAGTCAGATAGAGGCTGGTGCTAGCATCATCAGAAGACTCAACTGACCTGGATGTTCAAGATGGCTAAAACACATGGCTAGTAGTTACTGATTGTTGTCTGGATGTTCAGGTGGGGTTGTTGATTGGAGCATCTACATATTGCCTTTCCATATGTCTTAAGCATCTCATATATGGCAGCTGAGTTTCAAAAGTAAGGTTTCCAAGAGGCAGGAGGTGGAAACTGCCAATTTCCTGAGGCCATGACCTGGAACCCCGGCATTGTGTAGCTTGCACTATATTTTATTAGTCAAAGCAATTACAGAGCCTACCCAGATCTTAAGGGGTTGGCCATAAACCCTACTCTTGGTGAGAGGATTGTCTTTTTCATAGAAATAACCCATGTTTGCAACTAAGTAATTTTCTTAGGCTGATTCTTGTATAGATGTCCAAAGACAGATTTTCATTTCATTTTGTCCTGTTTCTCTCCCTTTCAGTCCAAGCTGATATCATTCTTTTCAAATCTTTGTGGACTTCCTGTGTATCAAATTATAGTCCAGTGCTTTAGATCAGTGGTTCTGAGATGAAGATGATCTCCTCTCCGCCAGGTGTCATTTAGAAGGTCTGGAAACAATTTTTATTGTCAAGAATGCAAGGAGGTATAAAACAGATAACTAATAAGAACCTGCTGTACAAACAAAATAAAATTCAAAAAGAATACAAGGATGGATTCTACTGGCAACTACGTGGTAGAGGCCAGGGATGCTGCTATACATTGCACAGGGCCTGGACAAGAGAGCAACCTCCTCCTGCCCCCTTAAACAAAGAACTATCTGGCATAAAATGATAGTAGTGCCAACGTACAGATACTTGCTTTAGACAACAGCCACACTCATAACTCTTTTGGGGACAGGTCTTCTCTACCTTTGGTCCCCTGTGGGACAATGTCTTTAAGATTATTAGAAGCCTTTATGTTTTACCACAGAGGGTCTACAAGGCCCTTTGTCTGAAATTGTCTTTCAGTTACCGTCTTAGCTCTTTCTGAGGTTTATCAAGGAACTTACACTCCGACATGATTTGATCTTTGCTTTTAAGAAATTCACACCATAAGAATCTTTTCTGGAGGGACTGGAGATAAAAAAAAAGTCTTATTTTTGATCCCCCAAAGCTTGACCCTTTATGTTTAAGTTCTGCTAAAAAAAACACTTAAAGATTTTCTCCTTTATTTTATTTCTCTCTTCTATTTTATCACAGGCAGCTGAAAGAAGCCAGTTGAGGTTTGGAAGTTTGCCTTCAAATCTCCCCAGGCATCCACAATTCCACTGGGGACTCTTTCTAGTTTCCTCATTAATGCGGGTGACAGTGTTGCCAAATTGTCTACCACTACATAAAAAATGCCCTTTTTCTTTGGCCTCCAATAACATTTTCCTCACTGTATTCAAACCTTCACTAACAACTTCCTCACGGTCCTTTCAGGTTTCCCTAACAGTCTTCTGAAGACTTTTCCAGCTTCTGCCGATTGAATAGTCAGCAGGAAGCTAATGCCAGGAAGGTTTAGGGTTTACTTCTTCTTAGGAGTAAAGGTTCCTGTCAGGCTGTGGTTGCCGAAACTGCTCACTCATTGTTGTCACCAGGCATGTGAGCACCAAAATTTTAGTTCATGTTTCTCCAAACTAAGTCTGAGTAAAGGACTTGGGTGCAGGCCAGTTTATTTGCAGTGAGATCCCAGGAAACAGGGTTGAGGAAGGAGAGAAGTGAGACAAAGAAGGAGGAAAAGGTAATCTTAAGGTGCATTAATGAGGTCACTACTGTGGTACACAGGGGCTTGAGTCTGCTAAGATCTTTTGAGAATCACATATAATGCCACCAGAATTAGCCTCTGGAAATACAGGGAGCTGGATCATTTATTTACCAGCTCCTCTGCTGGTAAGGTTGCTCCTGGGTATAACTCTCTTATACACTGGAATGTGCTTGTGCCTGAGCACAGGAGCTCCTATGGGCTTGGAGAAGGCTTGGGGGCAGAGAGAGAAAAGACACACAATGTGTGTTTCAGTTGGGATGCTGTCTCTGTGAGATGTGTCCCAGTTCCCATGGAATATACTCTCCAGATGCAACTGAAATCAGACTCAGGCAGTGGGGCTGTGATGTAACTCGGGGGCGGGGGCACTGGAAACATCTGCTACCCTGAAACTTGTTACTTGGGAGCACATCTTATTTTTCTTTCTGGAAGCTTTTAACATTTTGTCTTCATCCTAGGTATTTTAGAATTTCATAATTATGTGTCTAGGTGTAGCTCTTTTAAAATTCATTATGTTTGGCACTGGTGACCCCTTTAAGTAGGAAGCCTCATATCTCTTTTTAACTCTGGGATTTTGAATTCCTATGTAATTTTCTTTCCTCCATTTTATTCTTTCTTTCTGAAACTTTTATTTGTTAGCAATTGGATTTTTTGTATTTTCCCTCTTTGTCTTTTTGCTATATGTTGTAGGAAGTTTCTTTAACTTTATCAGCCAGCCTTTCCACTGAACTTTCAATTTCAGTAATAATATGTTTAATTTCCCATTCTTTCCCTATTATCTGTGTTTTCTCCAGGATCCAGGATCAGTGATTTGGCTTGTTCTTCTTTTTTTTTTTTTTGGTACGCGGGCCTCTCACTGTTGTGGCCTCTCCCGTTGCGGAGCACAGGCTCCGGACGCGCAGGCTCAGCGGCCATGGTTCACGGGCCCAGCCGCTCCACGGCATGTGGGATCTTCCCGGACCGGGGCACGAACCCGCGTCCCCTGCATCGGCAGGCGGACTGTCAACCACTGCACCACCAGGGAAGCCCAGGCTTGTTCTTCTTGATACTTTTCTTTGTACTGATGATTTTTCCCAACTGTCTCAT
Source organism: Orcinus orca (assembly GCF_937001465.1). Lineage (NCBI taxonomy): Eukaryota > Metazoa > Chordata > Mammalia > Artiodactyla > Delphinidae > Orcinus > Orcinus orca. The sequence continues at coordinate 95,511,306 of NC_064563.1, forward strand.
GATAATTAGGTTTCCATTCATCTTTGTGAATAAAATACAATATTGATTAACTTAAGTTGCTAGAATAAGTTCCTTCTGCTGTAGATTTGTTTTTTATCAAACCATCATTTTCCTTATCCCGGAGGGCAGGGCTCAATGTGTGTGTGTGTGTGTGTGTGTGTGTGTGTGTGGTATTATTGGCAATGCACAAGTTTCATTTTAAGGTATGGAGATGAGAAGATGAGAAGCAGGCAGGTATACTGCCCTCAGGATACCCCCAGAGAAAGTAAGGACAACTTTAATCTGGGCACAAAATCCCACACATGGAACACTTGCTGTTTCCAAGCAACTGATTCAATTTCTTTAGAAAACAGTCCTCTGGTTTATACTCATTGAACATTCAAGACCTATCATTCACCATTCACGCGGGAATGGGGGTTTGTTGTGGGGAGCCAAGTTGCAGTGATGTGGACAGCTTTTTAATTATTTCCTTTGATTGCTTCTCCATAGTTCTTTCTTACTCTCTAGGCCTGCCAATTTTTAGCTTCAGCCTTCTCAGTTTCTCTAAAAGAACAGTTTCTACAATTGCTGACACTTGTTCCTCTCTTCATATTCTGAACCATGGCTTCAGCTGTCCTGCATAGTTTATCTGCCATCACATCTGGCCTATGGATGACCTCTCCACTCCAAACCTTACTGTGGTTATGGACGCACTTTATAACATTTTGAGAGCTTGGAAAGGAAAGTACATGTTCTCAGTCTGTCATTTTATCCTGGAGTCTAGAAATCTTTCTCTTTTCCATTTTATTTATTTAATAAAGCTTTATTTTTTCTAGTAACAATTTAAAAGTCAATGTAGGAAATATTTTATATATATATATATATATATATATATATATATATATTTCCTTCTAAAAAATAAAAATTTTCTTTTATGTAGAATTTGACAGTATCAGTAGAGGAGGGCAGCCAACCCAATAGCTGCACATTCCAGATGCAAAATGTTCTCCCAAATGGTTATTAGCTCTTTTAAAGAAAGGGGTACAGCCTTCTTGTTGATTGCTTCTCAGCCACTCTTTCCTGAGTGCTGCCCCTTTCACCACTGCCCCACTCACTAAAGGCGCTGCCCTAAGCAGCAGTGCTTTTCCTGCATTTGACCTTGGCGGCTTATCCCGGTGACTTCTCTTTGACACAAGGTGGGAACTGCGGCATCAGTAACCCTTCTCTGGGTATTCAGTATTGGATGGTCCTTGATAGCCACATTTTCCACTATGTCTACAAAAGTGATAGCCAGTTGGGATGGTGGGGTGGATGGGAAACTGAGAGTCAGCAAATATGAGAGAAAGAAATAAAACAAACTGGCAGAAAGAAGAAGAGGTTAAAAGAATCCTGTTCGGTTCAGAGGCTTGCTGAGCTCTCTGCTCTTGTGTTGTATATTACGTCCTTGTAGCCTAGGTTTTTTATATTGGCTAGAGTGGGTTTCTACAGCTTGAGACACACGCATGCAAAATTTGAATCGATACACCTTCCTTCCAGGGAACTGCAAAGGACATCAAGTGATCAGTTGTTTCTAGTGAATGCTATTCCAAGTTTCTTCCAATGACATTTGACACTTCATGAAGCCAAGCATTAAAAGGGTTCCACAATCTTAATGATTTTAAACTATCCACAACAGTTTAAAAATGATTACTCTAAGATAATCTTCATAGATGCCTTTCAGGAGAAATACATGGATGCCTGAGGCCTTGAGGCAGAGGAAGTTGACAGGCTTGGGGTAATGAACTTTGGGTACAGCTGGGCCAAGTCTTATAGTTGTGACTGGGAGAGTTAGGGGAGAATGGAGTCAAAAGAAATGTCAGGAGTGCCAGGAGCTAAAGGCAAATTGGAGACTGTTCTAACTCTGAAAATAAATGAAATATTGGTAGGAATTGGGAGTGGGAGAATTCACAAATAGAAACCTCCACGAAGTTTGCATTATATTATTTCTCATTTAGGATCAAACTCTGCCCTCTGGTCCCTTTAATAGGGGAAACTTCTAAAAGTGTCAGTGTGACCATTTTCTGAAGGCTGAGCAAGCTTTAGGGCCAACTGTGAATTAAGAACAACAGTAACACATAGTCTGAACATTACAAAAGCAATATGATACAAGTTATACTGAAGGCTTTGAAGACTCTAAAATATTTCAAGAGAGATCACTTCAGGTTACTGAGAATATAGATGTGCAAAATATCAACTCCTGAGGGAATTTTCATGTGTTTGTGTTCTCAGAAATGTATACTCCCCTGAGAATTGTTATAAACATACATATAAATATTAGGCACCAAATGAAGCAACTCCTCTTTTTGTCTGAATACTTTAAAACTACACTTAAAATAAAGGAAAACAAGGAGGGCCAAGGCCCCAGCTAAGCTTTCCTTTCTGCAGGCTCTCCGTTCTCCATTTCCTACACCATATTTCAGACCAATATCATTTTCCCTTAGACTGTTTATAGTAAAAATGATGGAAAGCACCTATTATATGTCAGTTGTTCTCTCAACAATGCTATCATATATATAGATGGATATTATTATTCCCACTTACAACTGAGGAAATAGGTCAGAGAAGTTAAGTATTGCCCAAGGTCACCCAACTATTAAGTGGTAGAAACCTTTGGCCCTTGAGCCTGTCCTCCTAACTACTACACGTTCATAGTACATAGTCTCCAAGTGCTATTTCAGGCAACACCTGTCCTCAGCTGCCTGGTTGGTAAATTCTCCCAACCCACAGACCAAGCTGAAAGGGTGGGTGCTCAGGTTTGTATCAAGTAACCTCCTTCCACTGCACATAGGAGGTTCAACCAGGAATGTATATCTCACAAACAATGCTGATCAACTCATATCCAGAAAATTTGGAATTAGAACAATAGAAGAGCCAGTTAGCCAAAGGGAGCTACAGTTAGAGATCTTAAGATGGGGTAGGTTTACTGCACTGCTGTGCCAAAGCCATGTGCAAAATGCAGTTGTGGAAGGGCAGAAACTGAGGGTAAACAGAGGAATGCACTCTGCACCACAGGGAATCTCTTGACTTTAGTAATTTTGCTCATCTTTCAAAAAGATTGTAGCTATTTACACTTTCTGCAACTGTCTGAGAGTTCCCTTACCTTCATAAAAACCAGGCTGTCCATCATTTTTGTTGTTGTTGTTTATGCTAATTGTTTGGTCAAAATGATGTTGTTTTTATTTCCATGTTTGAGATTAATGGTGACTTGAATATCTTCTACTATATTTTCCTATTTTCTTAACCATTCCTATTTCTTATTTTGTGAATTTTCTATCTACATTTTTTTTGCCAGTGTTTCTATTGTTTTTTCTATTGATTTTTCTCCCCCCCCAGTTTTGAGAAACAGTCGATGTATAACTTTGTATTCATTTAAAGTGTACAACATAATGATTTGATATATGTATATATTTGAAAAATGATTACCACAGTAAGTTTAGTTAACATCCCTCACGTTACCTAGTTACAGGTTTCTTTTTTCCTTATGATGCGAACTTTTAAGATCTACTCTCAGCAACTTTCTTTTTTTTTCCCCATCTTTATTGGAGTATAATTGCTTTATAAAGTTGTGTTAGTTTCTGCTGTACAACACAGTGAATCTGCTATATGTATACATATATCCCCATATCCCCTCCCTCTTAAGCCTCCCTCCCACCCTCCCTATCCCACCCCTCTAGGTGGTCACAAAGCACGAGCTGATCTCCCTGTGCTATGCATCTGCTTCCCACTAGCTATCTATTTTACATTTGGTAGTGTATATATGTCAATGCTACTCTCTCACGTCAGAAACTTTCAAATATACAAATCAGTATGTTAACTATGGTCACCATGCTGTATATTATACCCCCAGAACTTATTTATCTTATAACTGGGAATCTGTACACTTTCATCCATTTCCTCCAGTGATACATAAGAGTTCCTGGTTTATTAACAACATTGTAATTTTTTTATCTGTCATGTTTTACATATGTTTTTTCCTAGCTTGTTTACACTTAGTTGATTCCTTTGCCTCTTGTTTTGTCCCTTCTGGTATCACTACTGGAGTGCTCTTTCCAAAATCCAAATATAACCATGAGTCTCTCCTGTTTTAAAAATGTTCAGTAGCTCTCCATCACTTACCAATTAAATTGTAAAGGCAGTGGATTGGCATACAAAGCTCTTCACTGCCTGATTGCTACCTCTCTGATGGCTTCCTTCTCTATGTAACTCCAATAATACTTATTTTTAACATTTAGTGTTATAAAACTTATACATGTTGAGTTAAATCATTCTATATATCATACTACTAAATGAGTCTTCTGTCTTTCCTTCCTACTCCTTGTTTCTACTCCCTAGGAACAATTTTTTTAATGCTTTTCATTGTTCCTTTCTACGTTTCCTCGAATGTTTATAAATACATTCTTATCCTTCCTTTTTTTAAAAAAAATATTTTTACATATAGCATATTTACTTTCAACTCTGAAAGATGAGAATTGTGCTTTGTTATATATCCCCTGTGCCACTGTGCACTTCCCCTCCCTCCAATACAGTTAAGTGGTAATTTTGTTCTGATCAGTATTGCTTGTTCTTGCGTTACTATGGACATGTACATATTATTTACAGCTGAGCCATTTTGTTTTCATGAAGTTAAGTAGTCTCAATTTTTATTTGCTTAATTTTCTGAATACTCGTCACAAGTTCATTTACAAAGACTTTGTTAGAAATCTCAGTCTCTTTTCAGTATGTTTAAACATCTCAGTATATCTCTTCATCTCATTTCTTTTTCCTTAGAGGTATCCCTTTGGAGCTTTCTGACTCCCTGCTCCAATATGTACTGATTGTTCTGCAGGCCTACCGCACATCTGTTCTCCTGGGATTGTTACTGAACACAGGTTCATGTGCACGATGCACAGTGAGGCCACACAAACAGAAATGTTGGAGTTTGGAGCAGAGAAAGGTTTACTGCAGGGCCATTCAAGATGACGGGTGGCTCATGCCCCCAGAACTGCCAGACTCCTGGAAGGGTTTCAGCTAAGCACTTTTAAAGGCAAGATGAGGGAGGGGTGTGGTTAGTTGTTGCAAACTTCTTGAGGTCAGAATCCTTTGTTCTTGTAACTTTCTACTGAAGGTCAGCTCATGATGTTTTCTTGTAAAACTCCAACAAGACAAATGTTATTCTCTGTTCTGCAACTTTTTATCTCTATATAAATGGACTCTTTTAAAGGTCAGAGCCCTGAGAATAGGCTATCCTATATATTTCAGGCTGTAGGCAACATTCTTTTACAAAAGGTGCAGAGCCAGCATGACTAAGCACAGGCAACAAAGTACAAGGGTTAAAGTAAAAGGAACAGATCTAATATGGAGTCAGATTTGTTTTTCCCTATTATAGGATCTACCTTTACCATCATCATTTGGATTCCCTCTCCTGTGTTGAATCCCTTGCTTTCTTGATCCTGCATCTTCTCTCTTGGTTTATTTTTCTTTAGTCAGTGAAGTGGATTTGCAGTTGTTTCCCAGGATATGGTGCAAGATGGCTAAACTTTTCCACATCTTATATATCTGAAATATCTTAATCCTATCATCATGGTTGATATTGTGGCTAAGTATAGAATACTAAGTTGGAAATTATTTTCCTTCAAATAGTTTTCTAGATTCCTAAAACATTTTGAAAGCTGGGTGTCATTTTTATTTCCTTTCTTTTGTATGTGACCTGTTTCTTTCTCTCTGGGTACATCAGTGTCTTTCATTTGTTGCCAGTTTCCTAAGACATTGTGATATGTGTCTTGATGTGAACTCTTTTCAAACCATATTGTATGGGAGTTCTCTGTGAGTACTTTTAACCTGGACTCTCTTGTTCTTTTATTCTAGTGAATCAGTTGGAATCATGAATAGACATTTTCTTGAAACTCGCCTCTCTACATAAAAAACTCCTATTTACATTGCAAATTGAAATTTAAAAATTGCATTCATTGGGATATCTGACAACCCTCCCACCTCAAAAACAAATACAAAGCAAAGCAAAACACCACCAACAACAACCCAGGGCTATTATTCTCCGTTGTGCATGTACCTATTACTCCCTTTTGTTGTAATGTTTTTTATTGTTTATTTTTCTGCTCAGACAATGAGCAGTTTGAGGGTAGAGACTGTATTTTAAAAATAAATAATTAAAAAGTGTATCCCTAATTCTTTTACATGTTTGTCTTATTGAAAGAAATTCAATATTTTTGAGAAAAAGGAAATGCCTATTATACAACAGTAAGTACTACAAAAAAGAAAAGCAGAGACTATTCTACTTCTTAGTGGAGTGGGTAAGCAGCACTGAGGCTGAGGGCAGCCAAGTGGGCTGTTTGTAAGCAGCTGCTGGGGTCCTGCTGCTGGATTAAAAGAGCAGGGGTTTACTGGCTTCTATTTGCATTAAGTTGAGTGCAACAGAGATGGAAATCTGATTTCCTGAGGAGAATGTCTTTCTGGTGACACTAGCAGGAAGCCAGCCCTTTCCATCAAAGTGGCTAGGTTATCAAAGGACATAAATAGCTCCTTATACTGTGAGTGAAAGAAAAGCAAAGTGAAACTTGGAGACTAAAGGCAGGCTACCTAGAGGAATTAGCAAAAAAGCTAGTGAGTACGTAAGATAAATGCTTTGTTTCAGGAGTAATTGCTTATTAGTAGTGTCGGAATTCTACTATATATGTTTAAGCTTAATCCATACCTGTTATTCTCCCACAAGCAATGCATGTATATTACCTCCAAAGAAATCTTCAGTTTTTTGAATTATATAACTTATTTACAAAACCTAGAAAGGAATTGTGCCTCATTCCAAGTGATACCTACATATTAAGTGATGACTAAACTAGTATTCAGGCTGGGATTCACAGTACTTGAGTCAGCATGTTTGTTCTCCTTAACAGTAAGGAAAAAAAGGGGGGAGGGGGATGTGAAAAAATAGTGACATCAATAATTTAAATAATACATTTATATTTTATCAAGCAACTCAAGAATAAGCTCAATGAGTGATTAAAAATAAAAGGTTTACAAATAAATTAATTGAATCATTTTATTGAAAAACACGCAACAATGCATAAGAATGGCCACAAACAAGTATCTTTAGAATATCACAGTTTATAAAGCACTTACACATATATTGTCTCACTCAACCCTTATTGTTTAAATAATGTCTCAGTGATATAGATTGTATTATTATCCCCCTTTCACTGATTATAAACTAAACTCAGAGACATTAAGTGTTTTTCCATGTTCATGCAACCAGTAAATTGTAACACTGGATTCAATTACTTTTCTAAGTCTTTTCTACTAAATCATTGCCAAGGTATAATTTGTGATGGTTTAGTTAATTCTAATATGCTGTCTCTGATTGAATAGTAAAAACAATTTATATTGCAGAGAGCTGTAACCCACATAGTTTCCCTCCTCTAACTCCTCCTTCTGTTTTTACCTTTCCTTTTCTGAATCACAACCACTTCTGAGTAAACCTGGCATTGGAACTCCCATAGCAGTTCCTTCCCCACAAAGATGTTTAAGCTTGGGTGTGGGAAGTGCAATCTAGGAACTAGAGACGTAGATTATACCACTGAAGTTAGTGGCAGAGTATTTCTGGGCTATGTGTTTGTGCATCAGTGTGTAGATTAGTTCCTCCTGTGGATTGTAAGGGGGAAGAAACAAGATTTTCTAAACCAGCAATGGAAGAAAAAGAAAGGGGGAGAAGTAAAAATATAGAACTATATTTATTAGGAAGTTGGATCCATTCAAATTTCTGAACACTTTGGAGCATGCAAAAATCATGTTTTTTCTTTTTTTCCCTTTCTTTTCTTCTTTCTTTTCCCCTTCCTTCCTTCCTTCCTTTTTTCCTTCTTTCACAATAAGAACATATTCCAGTTTTAATCTGGTAACTTTATATTTAATGAATTTAAAAAATAGAGATAATCATTAAACTATAACAGGAAATAGACCTAAAGTGGAGAGAAACCTCCCCTTTAATTTTCTTCTCTGTTTTCTGGTCTCTGCTGCGTCTTCATTGATTAGTTTGCTTTGCTTGTGATAAGTGAGTTGTTTCCTTTAAAATTAAATTGACTGTCAATACTGGAGATAGATATAAGTTACAAGATGTTTTAAGATAAAAATCAAATTGATTGTTAAAAAAAAGAGAATGTGTCTTAGAAATTTGCTTGGGGAGAGGGCATGGAGGTGGGTGAGCCAGGTGTTCCTACTGTGAATCTTGTCGTCACTTGTGCCACGTATGAGAGGGGAACACATGCTGACTTTTTTTTATGTCAATGTCATCATTAGATAAAATAACAGTTTTATTTTGGCCTTTTACATAAATACGTCCATGTAACACAAATTAAATGACTCCTTTCATTTTCTCCAAATCTGATAGCATATGGCACATTAATATATGTCAGCTGATACGTTATTCAGATGATTTGCAGTGTATAGTATATGGTGTATGTATGCGTGCATGCATGTGTGTATTTCTGAATGTCCCCACAGTCTGCCTCCTTGTTTTTTATACATGCTGCACTTGGTTTATTCTTCCATGCAGGGAATAATGAGTGAGAAAATTACAGGAGAGACATTAAACAGCTGTTTGGGTTAAATTTTCTTAGCCTAATTGTCAGAACATGACCAGTCTCACAACATGCAGAAGACGAGGTGTTGAGCGAAGAAAAGTCTGGAGGAATGTGTGGATATTTTGCATTTCTAGTTTGTAAATACAAGGGGTCACATATTACAGTTGGTCTGCTTACAGCAGCTTCCAGGTGTGGCTGTAGAAGGATGTGCTTATTAGAGACCAATTAGAGTAGAGAGGAGATCTTAACCCCTCCTGTTATTGCTCCTGGGTTCTTGGGTTGCAGTACTGATAAATTAGTCGACAAACCTAAGATTCTTAGAGGCATACCCTACGGAATATCCACAGGCTTTGAGACTCTCCTAGAGTGACTGTACCATTTCCCTAGCATTGCCTCTATTTTCACATAAGAAAAGACAAAGACACTCCCCAAATTACTTGCCTAAGGTCCAAATTTAACCCACATCTTATAACACCAAGCATCAAAGTTTTCTTATTGAATTATTTGAAACATAGCTGTGAAGAATGCAAGACTGTGTGCTCTCTTACAGAAGGGTGAGGTTTTTATTGTGACATTTTAATACTCATCGTAAGAGTGAAAAAGAATGGTCTGCTGATGTCTTATGTGTGTGCAACCTCCTGAAAATTCCAGCTTCCAAGGGCTCCTGAAATATTTCAGGGTAGAGTATGGAATGGAGGTTAAGAACACAGACTTTACAGTCAGACTGCCCGAGTTTATGACCTTAGAAAAATGCATTTTCTCCCTCTCTCTATCTTCTCATTTGTAAAATGTGGAGAATAATAATTCATTCTTCATAGTTGAAAAACATTGCTTTGTACACACCTCATAGTTGAAAGGCAACCTGAGTAGTACTTAGAAATATGGACTTTGGAACCATCTACTGGGATTAAACCCAGGCTTCTCCACTTGTTACCTCTGTGACCTTGGGCAAGTCACTCAACATTTCAGTGCCTCAGTTTTTTCACGTGTGAAATGAGAATAAAAATAGTATCTATTTCATGAGTGGTTGAGCATAAGAAGTGAGGCGTGAGTCAAATCTTTTTTCCCCCATTTTTATTAAGATATAATAATTGACGTATAATACTGTATTAGTTTAAGGTACATAACATGATGATTTGATATATGTATATATTGCAAAATGATTAATACAAGATTAATATCCATCATCTCACATAGTTACAGTTTTTTTTCCTTGTGATGAGAACTTTTAAGGTCTACTCTCTTGCTAACTATAGTCACCACATGTACATTGCATCCCCTGACTTTAGTTATCTTGCAACTGGTGACTTGTACCTTTTGACCACCTTCATCTAATTCCCCCAACTCCAACGCCCTCCTCTGGCAACCACAAATCTGATCTGTTTCTATGAGGTTTTTTTTTTTTTTTTTTTTTTTTTAGATTCCACATATAAGTGAAATCATACAGCATTTGTCTTTCTCTGTTTGAATATTTCAGTTAGCGTAATACCCTCAGGGTCCATCCGAGTTGTTGCAAATGGTAGGATTTTCTCCTTTTATATGGCCGAATAGTATTTCATTGTATGCAGGTATACCTTGTTTTATTGGGCTTCGAAGATACTGTGTTTTTCACAAATTGGAGGTTTGTGGCAACCCTGCATTGAGCTAGTCTACTGGCACCATTTTCCCAACAGCATTTGCTCATTTCATGTCTCTGTGTCACATATTGGTAATTTTCAAAACATTTCAAACTTTTCACTATTATTATAAAGACATACGTCATTTTATTGCACTTCACTTTATTGTGCTTTACAGATACTGCATTTTTTACAAAATCAAGGTTTGGGGCAACTCAGCATTGTCAGATGATAGTTAGCATTTTTAAGCAATAAAGTATTCTTAATTAAGGTATGTATATTGCTTTTTAAAAACAGAATGCTATTGCACAGTTAATAGACTACAATGTAAACATAACTTTTATATACTAGTAAACCAAAAAAAAAAAATTCATGTGACTCACTTTATTGCGATATTTCCCTTATTGTGGATCTGGAACCAAACCTGCAATATCTCCATGGTATGCCTGTATATACACCAGTATTTCTTTATCCATTCGTCTGTCAATGGACACTTAAGTTTTTTCTGTATCTTGGTTATTGTAAATAATGCTGTAATGAACATGGGGATGTATAAGTGATTGAGCCAAAACTCTTATAATAGCCCCTGGCACATTGATGCTCAATGATTATTAGCTGTTTCTGTTAAGTATTTATTCATAGAATGACCATATAATTTATCATCCACTTTGGGACACTTTTGGTGGTTGAAAGGGAACACTATGAATAATTATGCAGGAACAATAGAAATTAACAAGACCTGTCCCATAGTAAACAGAAATGTACCCTTTTTACTGAGCCGTAAGTAAAGAGCCCTGGTGTCATCTTGGGATTCTTAGACTATTTCTAAGTAGCAAGTGTATCCTGTTTGCCTTTCTCCAGGTCTTTGGCTCACTAAGAAGGAAGCTGCTCTTTGAGATGGATTCTGGCATCCTTTCAGCTTCCTTACTTTTCAGCAGCTTGGTGTCTATTGCCATTTATGGTCTTCTCTTCCATGTGGCTTCAATAATTGACCATGTGCTCCACATTTTCTTTATAATAAAACCATTTTTTACATAGTAGTGTATATATATGTCAATCCCAATCTCCCAATTTGTCCTACATATATATATATATACACACTACTATGTATAAAAGAAAATTCATCCCATATATATACACTACTATGTATAAATAGGTGACTAATGAGAACCTGCTGTATAGCACAGGGGACTCCACTCATGCTCTGTGATGACCTAAATGGGAAAGAAATCTAAAAGAGTGGATATACGTATACGTATAACTGATTCACCTTGCTGTACAGACGAAACTAACAAACATTGTAAAGCAACCATACTCCAATAAAAATTAATTAAAAAAAAAAACCAACGAACTTAGAAAAAAAACTCACAGCCAAATCCTAAATCAGTTTATTCTTCCATATTTCTCTTCCTCCTTCAAAAATATAATAACTTTCAAGGATATCAGAAGTGAGGGCAAAATAATACAACTTGCATTTGTGGTGTCCCCCTCCATCTGCCATCGCCAGGACAGTCCTCAGACGGATCACCAGTGGAGGAGTGGGAGAGCATAAAGTGAAGACAGCACGCGTGCGCAAGCTCCACACGGAGCTCTGAGTGCCGTTAGACTGTTTCACCATTTTACGGGTAGAAGAGTCAGTGGGGGGCGTGGGTCTTATACATAGGGAGAAGGTCACAGATTTGATAGTGCATCTGGAGGTTCATTTTACTCTCTCCTGGATGTTGGCAGTATCAAAAGTTATATCAAATTAATTTTGATCAGATTAACCACTTAAAAATACTCATGGGTTTGACTTCAGAAAAGAGAGAAAAACAAGGCAGCACAAGTAATAGACAACTCTTTTGTGAGCCGATAATCGAAATGAATTTTTATTTTAGTTTATACATATTTTGAATAAATTGGAAAGTCATGCTCCATCCTGCTAAGTTCTAGGGGAGTGGTACTTGTCCAGAGGTGCTTCCAGATTTTACCGTAACAGGGTGATGAGCTTAGTCAGAGGGCTGAGTTAAGTACTGAGGATTCTAAAGTGGGCCTAGCACTCAGCTGTTTCTCATTTTGGGGTTTTTGTCACATGCAGGTCTTTGCATTGGGTGTCCTGTACCCCATGAGCCCTTATTATGCTTTTCTTTTTCTTCTAGTTTAGGAGATAAAAGTTCCCATTTATCTTATGAATCTTGTTCAAGCTTTACCTTCTCTGTGAAATCTTCTTAACTCTAAAAAGCTGGAATTAGACATGTCCCAATTGATCTTCAGCTTTACATCTATGATAACATCTATTATGATTGATGACTGATGCTGGCTTACCTGCCTATCTTCTGTTACGAGTCTTTGAAATTTTTGGAAAAGGGGCTGAGTCATCAGTGTCCAATGCATTACAAGGTTCTAGTATAGACACCTCAGAACTTTCTCCAAATTGAACAGAACTTCGATCATAATGTGATGGGTTAGAGATGCCTAGGGCCTGGTTCACATGATTAGATTAGTAAGTGTATAAGGTTACCCAGAAATTCTTGGTTAACTGGTTGGTGTATGCTTTGGTCCTCCTATATGTTTTTCAAAGTATTGACTGAGGACCATATGAAATAATTGTCGGGGTAGGTTTTTTCTCCCTTATCCCAGAACAGAGGAATCAGAATAACCAGAGATGAGTCCTGGAATTCTGCATTTTATCAAGACCCTCACGAAATTCTTATGGTAAACAATATTGGGAACCAACACAATATAGATAGTAACTTTCTCATACTTAAAAAAATACACTGAATGACATCATTATTAATGATAATAATAATGGCTAAGTTTTATTGAGTACTTATTAGGTACTTAGTAATAGTAGTAAGATCTGTTACTATACTGTAATTTCACAGGTGTAATATTATGAGGATTATGAATTAATAGACATGTCTGAAAGACACTGCACAGCCATGAAGTACAATTATCCCTTTATGTCCATGAGATCATAGAGTGATTTAGTAGCAGAATTGAAAATTGAATCCAGGAAACTCATTTTTCTTTCACCAATGTTTAATAGAGTGACTTCCATGAATAAAGAGAAAATGTAATATTTAATACCCAGCCCCAATATTATCTCATTTTTTATTGCTTTTCCCTTATTCTATGAGTCCTCCTCATATAAGTGACCAACTACTCATGGCTTCTCATCCTTCTATATTTACTGTGAAGAAGAAATGTATTTTCATGGTTTCAAAAAATCAGAATTCTTTGTCATTAACATACTCTCATCACGGGCACTTGCATTGCCTAATTGACTTATTCATTAATGAGTGAACCTACCAATGGTAATGAACCAACCAATTCATGATGGTGAAACTGTCAAACCACTGAAGAACTAGAACATTGACAATAGCTTTCATTTACTTATGTGTTCCTCCCTTTATTGTATTTCCATATCTTAATTTTGTCTTTCTCTTAATTTTCTTCAATAGTTTTATCCTAAATGTATATGCCTAAATAAGAAATTATTTAATTTTAATTATTTAAAAGTCCAACAAAATTATAACAGTCTCATAAAGCATCTTATTTAATTAATATTAATGTACTGTATTTTATCCCTGTTATTGTGGGTGCTATAGTTCTTTTATTTTTGCTGCAGGATTACATTGTGTTATTTGAGTATACCAAAATTTTAATTCCATTCTCCCTGCAATAGGCATTTTTAATGTTTATAGTTTTGTTTTATTACATACACCGTTTCCATGAATATACATGTATTTATCTCCTGGTGCATAAGTACACCAGAGTTTCTTGTGCATACTTAGGAGCAGAAGTGTTTGGTCATAGGATATACATATTTTCAAATTTACCTAATAATACCACACCACTTTCTGCCAGCAACACATAAGAGACCTTGTTTGTTTTACCTGTTTATCTTAGTAATGTCTAATTTTAATCAGGATCTCTAATCTTTCCCAAAATTGTACAAGAAAATTGAAAAACTTTAACTCCAATCATTCTTCTCCATATTACATTTTATTATTATTTATATTTTTTGTAATTTTCTCAGGTATCTCTTCTATGTTACTAATTCATAGTGGCAGTACAGGGTACTAATGAAGAGCATAGACTCCCCAGGTTCAAATTCTGGGTCTCCTATTTGCCAGCTGTGATTTCTTAGGCAAGTTGCTTAGTCTACTTTGGCCTGGTTTCTCCATCTGTTAGTGAGGATATTATACGAACTATCCCATAGATTTGTTAAGAGAATTAAACTAATTGATATATACATAAACACTTATAAAGAATTTCTGGTACATAGAAATACATTAGCTATCACTTCTTCATATTTTATTTGCTCCTAAATTTTTATCCTCAGATTAGTAATTATTGTTAGTTTTTTAACAATTAATGCTTGATTAGATTTATTCATGCTTGCTCATTTCTTTGCCTACCACTGCTTCTTGCATCCTACTCCTTCCTTTATTAACATAAATTTCTAACCTTCTTCCTGAATTATGTCTTCTAATCATTTCTTTAATAAATACATGTGAGTGGTAACTTTTTAAAATCTGAAAATGTTTTTCTTTTTTGAATTGTAGTTTAGCTAAGCATAGAATTTTAGTTTGAATATTTTAACTCAGCAGTAGGAAGAGTCATTGTCTCCTTCCTCTATTACTACTAATGAGCAGTATTCTAACAGTCTTTTTGTTTGCTTGCAGATGACCTGTTTTTTTTCTTTGGGTGCTCTTAAGATGTTTTCTTTGTTTTAGTGTCTGGTTATTTCAAAATATTATGTTTTATATGTATTCTTAAATATGACTCAATGTTTTCCATTAACTGTGGTTTATTTTTAGCCATTATGTTTTTTCCCCCACAAACTAGTTTATTATATATTTCCTGTAACATAACAAAGCATAGAGTTGAATGGTGTTAGTAGTTGAGGAAACTGAAGCCCAGAGATTAAATGCTTTTTCTAACAGCAGAACTAATTTAAAAATATTGTGTCTAACATTAATCAATAGATGAGTAACTTAGTAATCATGATAATAATAATTATTATCACAGAAATGAACTCACTTTTTCTGAGCAAAAAAAAGCCTATGATTTATCTTTATGTTACAAAATGCCAAGCCAGACAGAAGAGGTATTTGAAAAGTGAGATTATACTGAAAAAACAGATCTATTTTACTATTTTAAAACAGCAAAAAACAGAGCTATTTTACTACTAATGGCAGCAGCATGCTGGAGTTATCTGGGGGAGAGATTGGTTCCAGTGGCAGATTGTGGAGAGGATTTGGGAGGTCCTAGGAGGGAAGTCTAGCAGCTCTCTCTAAGTTTTGTGTCTGAAGACTGGCTAGAGTTCTGTTGATGTTAGTTAATGATTCTACTTTAGGCATTCAAATGATTGTCCTCTGCAGTAGGCTGAATGATGGTTCCCAAAAAGATATGTCCATACCCTAATCCCCAGAACCTATCAACATTACCTGTTACATCAAAAGACGTGATTAAGTTAAGAATTTTGAAAGGAGGAGCGAAGCCTGGATGATCCAGGTGAGTTCTAAATGCAATCACATGTATTAGTATAAGTGAGAGGCAGAGGGAGTTTTGAGACAAGAGGATAAGGCTGGGTGACTACAGAGTGATGTGGCCACAAGGCAAGGAATGCCTGGATCCACCAGAAACTGAAAGAAGCAAGGAATGGATTCTCCCTTGGAGTCTTCAAAGGGAGAATGGCCCTGGTGGACATCTTGGTATCAGACTTCTGAACTTCAGAACCGTGAAATAATACATTTCTATCATTTGAAGCCATCAAGTTTGAGGCAATTTGTTATGGCAGCCATAGGAAACTAATACAACCCCTATCAGAGACATTATGTATTAAATACTTTTGGGGCCAGGGTTTTGCTTATAGGCGGAATGTTTGTGTTTTTCCTCCCACCCCATCATATGTCGCAACCCTAACTCCCAGTGTGGAGATGGAACCTTTGGGAGGTGATTAGGTTATGAGAGTACACTCCTCATGAGTGGGATTCTTACCCTTATGAAACCCCAGAGAGTTCCCTTGTCTCTTCTGCCATGTGAGGTTACAGAGAGAAGACAGCCATGTATGAAACGGAAAGTGGCCCTCATCAGAAACCAGATCTGCTGGCACCTTCACCTTAGACTTCCCAGCCTCCAGAACCATGAGAAATAAATGTTTGCTTAAGCCATCCAGTCTGATATTTTTGTTGTAGTAGCCTGAATGGAATAAGTTCCTATTTCTTCTGTAATTTTCCAATGTTTCACCATTACTGTTGGTATTACTGCTGCAGTCTGGCACTGCTGAACTTAGAGAATGGGATAGAATATCGAATGGGGAGAATCCACAACCAGGGAGCTTGACAGTAGGTCTGATATACGGAGACTAGGTTGGCGTAGATAGAGGCGTCTCTCACCCACATACACACAAGGACAAAAAGGGCTATTCTATTGAGCAGCTATAAGTTGTGTTTAAAAGATGAGCTGATTTTGGAAATAGGGTAGGGTCATAGGTAAGAGGAATGGAACACAGGTCAGCACAGATACATTTGTTCTGTATTTTACACAAGGTCTTGGCCACTTTTAATTGACTCAGTCTTGTGTTCGGAGACTCATATATCAGAGCCATCCTACAAGGCACTTCTCAGACTCTCACAGTTATATTAGGAGAAAAAAATGTCAGCTTAAACTAGGGAGGTGGGTACATGAGTGTTATTGAATGATTTTTTGTGTCATATAGATTTTATAAATAATCATATGTGTCTCCCGATTATATAATTTTTAAATGTTCTCTACTAGCCAAGGAGTTATAATCGAAATTGACAGTAATGCTATTCCTTTCAGAAAAATAGCCCATGCCCTTCACTAGATTGCTGTGTATGCAGCATCTGTTTGTATGGTGTTTGCCAGCAAGTTTAAACAAATAATGTTGAATGATAGTATCCTCCATCCTCCATCACTGCAGACCCCAGATGTGGATTGGCACTTTCACTTCAGTCTCTGATATTGGAAGATCTCCCTGGCCCAGTTCTGCAGTTATTAGGACAAGATCCCAGATTGACTTAAAGTGATCACCATGCGGAACCGTTGACAAACCGCGAGGATGATTTACCTACCTGTGCAGGATGGTTTCATGGGGATGTTGCACTGATTTTCTAGAAGGGTAGTATTGTATCTTGGTCATGATACATGCAGCAAGCCACTCTGGAGTAAATACGCATGATTAAATATGACTTTACTCATCACACTTTAAGTATGAAATAAAACTAACAAACACTGTGGCACATAGTAGGTGTTCCATACATGGCCATTCATTTTGACAGCATTGGCGAAAGTCTATGTCGGGGGCCCAGACTATTTTCAGAGTGGAAAGGCCATAAACAACCTGTTGAACACTGGCATTTTTCTCTGAGGTGTGACTAAGAAAGCGTAGTATGAATATATATGGGTTCCGCATACCTTCCATAGGGAAGCTTCTGGATTGAGGCATAGATGTGGTGAGACATATCAAAGTGTCACTGGAGGCATCAATTCACCCCACTTTTAATGTTCACATCTTTTCCAGCATCCCCACTGAGTGGTTATCCACTCTATATATGAACAACTTCACAATAGGGATCTCACCATCCATATTTCCACTGGTGGAGAGTTCAGTCTTTAAGGTCCAGCTAAAAACAGTCCCTCTTGTGAAGCTTTACCTGACTGCTGTTCTATTCTGTACTCACATAACACATATAAAGAACATTTTTTACATTGTATATTAGGTATTGAATATTTGTCTATTTCTTCCACTAAACTGCAACACCAACATGTCTTATTTACTTTATTCACCTCTGTATCTTAACTTTTCCCATTTAGTACCTAGTACATAGTAGGTACTCCATGAGTATCTTTAAAGTTTCTATGAATTTTTTTTAATAGATTTTTATTGGAGTATAATTGCTTCACAATACTGTGCTAGTTTCTGTTGTACACCAAAGTGAATCAGCCATATGCATACATATGTCCCCATATCCCGTCCCTCTTGAGCCTCCCTCCCACCCTCCCTATCCCACCCCTCTAGGTCATCGCAAAGCACCGAGCTGGTCTCCCTGTGCTATGCTGCGGCTTCCCACTAGCTATTTTATATCAGTAGTGTATATATGTCGATACTACTCTCACTTCACCCCAGCTTCCCCCTCCCACCCCGTGTCCTCAAGTCCATTCTCTATGTCTACATCTTTATTCCTGCCCTGCAACTAGGTTCATCAGTACCAATTTTTTTTTTTTAAGATTCCACATATATGCATTAGCATATGGTATTTGTTTTTGTCTTTCTGACTTACTTCACTCTGTATGACATCTACCTCACTACAAATAACTCAATTTTGTTTCTTTTTATGGCTGAGTAATATTCCATTGTATATATGTGCCACATCTTCTTTATCCATTCATCTATCGATGGACATTTAGGTTGCTTCCATGCCCTGGCTATTGTAAATAGTGCTGCAATGAATATTGTGGTACATGTCTTTTTTGAATTATGGTTTTCTCAGGGTATACGCCCAGTAGTGGGACTGCTGGGTCATATGGTAGTTCTATTTTTAGTTTTTTAAGGAACCTCCATACTGTTTTCCATAGTGGTTGTTCTTTTTATTAGATGAAAAATGATAACATTTAAATTAGCCTGTCCTACTAAATATAGAGTACAATTAAATAGTTAATTGTATTCTGTACTCTGACACATTTCACAGAGGTAAATCTCTTGAGGAAAAGTGTTTGTAAATGAAATTGGGAATTGAACCATAACTGCATATTTTCCAAGTTGCTAGATCTCTACTTTTAATAAATTGTCAATGATTCTTATTAGAGTTTTATCTGATCCATGACAAAATAGGAAACAGTCTTTAAGCAAATATTTAATGCACTGTGGGGTATGCTATATTTAAAATAACCCTGCTATGAATCCTTTCATAAACTTGAAATAATGTAATATAAATAATTACTCCAAATTGTAGCTTCAGAACTTTTTCGGCTGTGGGATATAATAGCAAAATGAACAGCATTTACTCTTTTTTTGGTCAGAACTAACTTGAAACATTTTCTTGCAATGATTGATATATTGAGGACACTGAAACTCTATTCAATATTTTAGAAATTTCTAACTTTATATCATAGAGACTTCACTTATTGAAAATAGTTTTTTTGTTTTTCCCTGTTTTTCTTCTTGAGGGCAACATATCAAATTGGATGATTCAAAGCTCAGGTTGAAAAGTTTTGTACTTATCAAACATCTCTTGTCTCTCGGTTATTTTCTTTCTTTTTTTTTTTTTCCTCTTTTAAATTCTCTTCCAGATTCAATACCAAATGTGATACCATTAAAGGGAGATTCTCTAAATAATTTTTAGAGAATCAAAGCAGGCAATTCTGTTGAAGTATTAGCTTCTGATACTTAAAATGTGAAATATCAATGTGTCTTACATTGTCCTTTGAAGAAAGAAATACTTGAATATCAAATAAAGAATGATTTAGTAAATTCTACATGAATACAATCAATGTTAATTAGCAGATAATACTTAAAATGACTTAAAAATATGAACACTAACATTAGCTCTTGGAGCAACAGTAAAAGATGAATCATTAAAATTAATCCTCAGAAAAGCTGTTTTTGTGCAAGCTGTTCCTCTACACGTATGAAATATAGGAAACATTGCTTCCTAGCTAAAATTTAATAAAATGGTCAAAGAAATGTCTTTCTGTGAAAGGGTAAGCTCTTAGGCTGTTTAGGTTAAAAAAAACCAAGGAGATGAACTCACTGCTGCTGCCGCTTCTCGTCAAAATTTCATTGAAATGAGTATAGGTCTCTTATCAAAATAAACATGAGATGAATTGCAGGGTTCACGGTCCATTTCCTTGCTGTTGGAGGTGCTGTTGGTTTTTCCTGTAGCTGTAAACGATGCTGAAAGAATGCAGACCAGAAGCTAATGAATTCTATGTCGAGTAGTCACAGAAGCAAGCAAGCTTTCACTGTCACCCTATTCACGGAGGGATTTTTTTTTTTTTTTAAAGCTATTGATACAGAAGAGTCTATAGAATTCATAATGTTCAAGTCTGGAAGGCAAAATCTATGTTTTTGAGTATTACAGGCTCTAGTTTCTGTATCTGTGTTTCATTTGAAGATGTTAGAAATTATAAAGAGGGGGTGCCTTTTAGGTAAGCTAACACTAGTGCTACGTTATATTTAGGTGTATTTGCTTAAGCACAGATCCACTGGTGGAAGCTCAAGTGATTTATCACTCAGTAAAAATATGCAGTAACAGCTTTTATTCTGAATGTACTGCTGCAAGATGTGAAACAAAGGAAACAAAACTTAATTTATCTTTTTAAGGGGGGGAGGACATCCTTATTTGCCACAAAGAATGAAACCTAAAATATTAAGCAACCTGTCTCAAAAAGGACTCAAAGCTCCAAACAGCCTTTAGTCAAGTAATTGTTCAATATGTAACCATGCCTCTGTGACTCTTTTGTAAAGGGTCACAATAACTCAAATGATTTGATCAAATTTCTTTGTGCACTCATCTTAGAAACAGAAACTAAAAATTGCTTCAAATATGTTTTTTTTTTTTAAGATTTAATTTTATTTATTTTCGTCTGCGTTGGGTCTTCATTGCTGCACGCGGGCTTTCTCTAGTTGTGGTGAGTGGCGGCTACTCTTCGTTGCGGTGCGCGGGCTTCTCATTGCGGTGGCTTTTCTTGCTGTGGAGCATGGGCTCTAGGCGCGTGGGCTTCAGTAATTGTGGCGCGTGGGCTTCAGTAGTTGTGGCTTGCGGGCTCTAGAGCGCAGGCTCGGTAGTTGTGGCGTGCAGGCTTAGTTGCTCTGTGGCATGTGGGATCTTCCCGGACCAGGGCTCAAACCCATGTCCCCTGCATTGGCAGGCGGATTCTTAACCACTGCACCACCAGGGAAGTCCCCAAATATGTTATTTTTGGATACTTTAAACAAAGCCACAGACATATTTCATTTGGTGGTCATAACATGCCTAAGAGAATAGCTATTTGTATTTGGCAGGGGGCGGGGGGGTGCTTCTTTAAATGCATTGAATTTAGTGTATTTGCATATGGAAAAATTGAAGAGGAAGGGAGAAAAGAGAGTTCCACACAAATGTCAGTACTATGTACTGTATTAAGTCGCAATTCAACTTTAATTTCTATTTTAGTTTTCTTTTTCCAGTTAATTATATGTAGAGCCAACTGGGTACAAGGTACTGCAGGGGACGTAAAATAGGAAGAAGTTGGTCCTGCCTTTGAGAACTTTGTGATCTAATTGGGAAGAGAAGAGTCATGCAGAATTTACTGTTTTGCTTGGTGTAAAAACATAAAGCTGGGCAGATGGTTTATAGGAATACTGGTGGGTGTTGTAATGACCACCAATTCACCAACCCCATTCATTTTTTTGTTTTTTTAAATATTTATTTATTTGGTTGCACCAGGTCTTAGTTGTGGCAGGTGGGCTCCTTAGTTGTGGCATGGGAGCTCTTAGTTGCAGCATGCATGTGGGATTTAGTTCCCTTACCAGGGATCGAGCCTGGGCCCCCTGCATTGGGAGTGTGGAGTCTTAACCACTGCACCTCCAAACATTAAAAACCAAATGGGGAAGTCTCCCCATTTGGTTTTTAATGTTTGGAAAATCATTAGGCAAAGTGCACATGAGATTAATATAATAACCAGCATTTTGAAATATTAGTTGTGTGGATCTTAATTTACTCTTTTTTTAAAAAAATTGAAGTATGGTTGATTTACAATATTGTGTTAGTTTCAGGTGTACAGCATAGTGATTCAGTATTTTGCAGATTATATTCCATTATAGGTTGTTAAAAGATAATGGGTATAATTATCAGTGCTATACACTAAATCCTTGTTGCTTATCTATTTTATATATAGCAGTTTGTATCTGTCAACCCCATACCCCTAATTTGTATCCCCCTTCCCTCTCCCCTTTGGTAACCACAAGTTTGTGGGTCTGTTTCTGTTTTGCATATACATTCATTTGTATTATTTTTTAGATTCCACATATAAGTGATATCATATAGTATTTGTCTTTCTCTGTCTGACTTATTTCACTAAGCATAGTATTCTCTAGGTGCATCCACATTGCTGCAAATGGCAGTAAAGTACTTGTCAACACCGCTGGAAGAAAGATGAATGCTGTCTCTATATTTTTAGATTGATTTTGGTATAAGTAATGAGATGGCAAAATTTTAAACAAACATAAGTGGGGTATGTTACTAAAATGCATTACAGCTGAGAATATTATTTCTAAAAACTAATTTTTGAGTTAAGCACACTCGTTGGTATGTGTTCTTCTTTTTTAATTAATAGGTTGAAAACGAATATCCATAAGGTCATTTATTTGAGCATTTATTGACCATCTGCTGCTTTCGGAAGACTGTAAAAAAAGCAGAAAACAAATAAGATAGGTTGCAAATGCGTATGTATACATTCTACAAATGCTTACAAAACTAATTAGATGTCTAATGATAATGACTCATGAGTTTGCAACAAGAGATAATCTATTTCCAACACGTTCCCTCTGATTACTTGTAAGGAATAGTCAGTGTAACATTAAGGACAGCAGCAGCAACATATACTACCTAGGTTTATTTCTAGGGACTGGATGTCAAGTTATCCAGCACTAATGATTGTGGTCAGTGAGGTTTGAATAACCCAGGAAAGTTCTAAAAAACTAAAGGAATTCATTTACCTTAACCAACACGATGGCTAAATGCACAGGCAAAATTTCCAGGACTTGTATGAAAGAAGATTCAAGTCTCATAGTAATAATAGTTGATAATGTAGAAAAATGCTTTGACTACAATGGAAGAAGTAGGTAGGTATCATTGGTCTCCTATTATATTCTTGCTTAGATTTTTGGCTTGTTTGCAAGAGTAGTTTTTGGGTTGAGGTGGCTTTTATTTACAGAGTTGGAGTTTTTTGAGATGAAAAAATTGGTCTGAAAGGAAAGTACATATTTGATGCCAGGAGAACAAAAATAAAAAAATAAAAAGAAAGAAAAATATCAGTTCTAGTTCACGCTAGTCCTTTTTCTATTATTTTATGCACATGCCACTAAAATAAATTTAATTTCTTTTTCTTTAGACATAATTATTGAATATTCATAGATACTTTATTTGTTGAGTTTATTTGCCCTGTAAGATTATTTATTATTGAAAATGTTTTGAAATCAGCTCATTGTGGTCTATGAACTGCCTGCTTTGTAATGTAAAAAGACACCATATTGGTCAAACCATATTGGTTTTAGTGTATGTATACATTTGAATGACTCATGAAATAACGTGGAATTTTAATTTTTTTACAGTTAATATCATAATGCCTCAAAAATTATCTTTGAATTATAGGACATAAATATATTCTTTTATATTTTCTTACAAAACTGCTGAAGTTTTGCTTTTCACATTTAAGTCATGAATTCATGTGATTTGATTTGTGTGTAGAAAACCATCACCATAAATTAAAGACAACATTTCCTCAGTGATCTGAAATGCCACCTCTCTCATTTGTTGTTTCCATTTATATATGGATCTGCTTCTGGACTCTCTAGTTCCTTCCATCAAGCAATTTGGTTTTCCTTTAACGTACATCATATTGTCTTAATTCATCTGGCATTATACTAAGCTCTGTTTTTGCTGAGGGCAAGGCTGCCCGCCTTTTTCTTTTTAAGTGTTTTGGGTATACTTGGCTCTTTGCTCTTCTGTGAACATTTTAGAATCAGCTTATCAAAATTTACAGCAAATCCTGTGGTGATTTTGACTGAGATTGCACTGAATCTTTGGGTCAGTTGGGAGAGAATTGATATTTAAAAAAATGCCTCTTCATCACACATATGACATATGTTTTCATTACTTTATCATCTGGGATTTTTTTATATTTGTATAATTTTCTCTGTCTGGGTTGTGAAACAATGTTTGTTAGATATATTCTAGGAAACTTACAGTATTTTTGGCCATTGTAAATGTTGTTTTTACAAGGCTTTTCCTAGTTTGTTGATGGGATATAAAAATGTACATAATTATTGTATATTAATCTTATAACCAACCACTTGACTGTTTTCTCATCAATTCCTACAAACTTTGGATTTTTTTTCATTTTCGTGATTGTACAATATTATCTATGAGTAATGAGTTTTGTCTCTTCCTTTCAAATCGTTAATCCCTTATTCTTTGTCAAGCCTGATGCTACTAGTTAGACATTCTCACTAAATGTTGAATTGAAGCAGTTGAATCTTTGTCAAATTTGACTTCGAAAGAGATGCCTCTTAAATTTCACCCTTAACAGTAACATTTGCAATATGTTTTTATTAGACTTATCAGGTTAAGTAAGTTCATTTCTCTTGCTATTTTGCTTAGAGTTTTTATCCTAAAGGAGTGTCTATCTTTCCTGTTTTAACTATCTTTATTGAATCTATATATCACGGTTAAAACTGTAAGACCAGTGTACCATTCTCATTGATTTGGGCAATATGCACCTGTCCTTATTTTCCATTATTTGGAAGACTTTGTATAAATTAGAAAGATTTTATCATTGAAAGTATATTAGAAATTGCATGGTAAATCACCCAAACCTGGAATATTGGTCTTTTTAGTTATTGATTAATTTTTATAATAATTCTAGGACTCTTCAGACTTTGTACTTTGTCTTGAGTTTTCAGTTCTGTTTTTTTATGAATTTGTCAATTTTAGCTGAGTTTATAAGTTTATTGACAAGCCTCTCTTTTATTCTCTCTTCTCTCTCTTTCTAGTGCTAGCAAACTAAATTTGGATCCTCTTACCTGTGCACAGTAAAGCCAATCTGCTGACACCAAGTTGTAAAAAAAAAAGGGGGGCAACATTTATTGTGAGCCCAAACAAGGAGTATGGGTGGCTAATGCCCAAAAAACCCAAAGTCTCCTATGGCTTTCAGTGAAGGATTTTTAAAGACAAGGTGAGGGAGAGGGTCACAGGATGCTTGATCAGCTCATGGACATCCTTCTCATTGGTTGGTGGTGAAGTAACTTGGTGATGTTTCAGGAATCTCAATCATCAACCTTCTGTTTCCAATTTGCCTGAGATCTACATGCTGGTGGTCAGCAGTTAACTTCTTCCACCTGATGGGAATTCTAGTATCTGCAAAACAAAACAAGGATATGGCTCAGGATATTATCTGTAGCCTTTGAGGGGGAACTAAAGTTTCTTGACTTGTTTTGTGGCTAAACTATTATTATTTTGTCTTGCTTCACTGTTTTCCTTTATTTCTACATTTTCTCATTTCTCTGGTTAAATTATTTGCTCTTTAGAACTTGGAAAAGGCCTAGGAAGCTAAAACTTTTCTACAAAGAAGCGTGGAGGACACAGGAAGTTTGTGTCCTTGGGAAGATCCCCACAAGGTCCTGCTCAGTTTCACTATGACTCCAATTAGAATTTATTAGATCCATATTGCAATAAGTGAGTCACATGAATTTTTTGGTTTCCCAATGCATATAAAAGTTATGTTTACACTGTAATCTATTAGATGTGTAAAGCATAATATCTTAAAAAAAAGTACATACCTTAACTGAAAAAATACTTTATTGTTAAAAAAATGCTAACCGTTATCTGAGCCTTCAGCAAGTTGTAATCTTTTTGCAATAGTAACGTCAAAGATCACTGACCACAGATGACTATGATGAATATAATAATAATGAAAAAGTTTGAAATATTGCAAGAATTACCAAAATGTGACACAGAGATATGAAGTGAGCAAATGCTGTTGGAAAAATGATGGCCATAGACTTGTTCAATGCAGGGTTGCCACAAACCTTCAATTTGTAAAAAATGCAATATCTGTGAAGCACAGTAAAGCAAAGCACAATAAAACGAGGTATGCTTGTATATATTTCATTTTTATATTTTCTATCCCATTCTATTGCACTTCTTTCATTTCAACAATTACATTTTTCATATCTAGAAATTCCATTTAATTGCTTTTCTAGAATTGCCTGATCATTTCTGAAAATCTCTTGAGGCTTGTTCCATTTCTGAATTTATCATTTTTTAAAATACATTTTCCATTTTATATTTTGCACTTGACATTTCCACTCTCTTAAGGTTTTTGGTATATTAAACCTTTTTTGTTTGTTTCTGCTGCCTCACTCAGGAAGCATCTGCTTAATGATATTAAAAACTTACACTTGATTGATCTTAATCTGAGAACACCGTGGGCTTAAATTGTGAATGCTTTCCTTCACCTTTTGTTTCTGAAGAGAGCCCTGGGGGACCATAGATTTAGGACTCCATTAGTCTCTTCAGTGTCAGCTTTAAATTCTTCATTTGGTTGCTGGCCCAATGTTTAATGTAGTACAATTACAGTCGTATTATGGGTACCTGCTCTTAAGGGGTATGTTTCTCCCACTTGATTGCCTCTCCCTGCTTGCACATTCAACTCGTAGTTTGTTCCTTCTGAGGGAGGGATGACAGACTTCCCTGCTCCTTGCAAGCACTGCATGCATTGAGAACTATGTTATCCATTATCTAGTTGATTTATTGTAGGAGAATCTCTCAGAGAAGTCAGTCTGCCACACTGCCAGATGGAGAACCCTCACACTTACTCTTGGAGGATGGTTGAACTAGTACAGAATTCCTTCAGCTCTTTGACGATGTCATGTCATTATTTCCTAGCATTTATTTTTTGCTAATGAAAATTTTTCTGCCAATGTGATTATTATTTTTTGGTAAGTAACCAACTTTTCTTTCTGGTAACTTTTAAAATTTATATTTTATTATGCCATTTCAAATGTAGACTTAAATTCCAGCTTGGTAATTGGAAGTCCTTTGGATTTGAGGTCTCTTTTCCTTCTTTACTTTGGGAAAAAACAGTCAGCCATAATATCTTCTAATATTGCTTCTCTTCCACTTTTTTTTGAGGGGGTGGAAAATTCCTATTCAAGCTGTCTTGGAGACTTTCAGTTATTCTCCATGTCTAGAAACTCTCTCTCCTTCTCCCTCCCTTCCTCTCTCCCTTCCTCCCTTTGTTTTTCTTTCTTTTTAAATATTTTTTACCCTCTGCCCATGTTCATAGTGAATATCACTCTCTTCAAATTTAATAATTCATTAACTCAAAAATATTATATCTGACCTATTGTTTTAATTTCAGTGACCATATTGTCAATTTCAAAAAAAAAAGTGTTGATTGGTTTACTTTCATTTCTACCAGTTCATGTTTTATAATATCTGTTTTAAAAGTGTTTGGTTTTTTTTGGTTTGTTTGTTTGTTATTTGTAGCATTATTTATCTTCATGTATTTTGGAGTTTTACTTTGCACAGTGTCTTCAATGAGATATTGTATTTTCTCTCTTGCTCTTGTCCTTGGCTAGTAGTTTTGTGGCTGCCACCACATGGCTTCTGGATCGTCTTCCACTAAGGGGGTCTCACTTCAGCAATTCCGAGTTTTTTTGCTGTGAGGGCTCTTGGAGAGTTTCATAGACAGTGCGGCCTGTCCAGTGCGTGGCTTGGTTTAGGATCCAGTTTTAAAGCTGTGACCTTCCTTCTTAAGTTGGTAGCTTTATGCAAGCTATTCCCACATTCAGTTTTTGTTACTGAACACAAGTTCGTGTGCTTGATGCACAGTGAGGCCAGACAGTAGCAAAACGTTGGACTTTGGAGCAGAGACATGTTTATTGCAGGTCAAAGCAAGGAGAAGGGAGGCGGGTGGGCTCATGCTCCCCAAACCCCTAAATTCTGCGAAGAGTTTCAGCGAAGCATTTTTAAAGGCCAGGTGAGGGAAGTGGGTGTTGCAGGGTATGTGATCATCTTGTACACAGTTCTCTGATTTGTTGATGTTGAAGTAACAGGGCAGTTAACATTATCAGTCCTTGGGGGCCAGTAAGTCTGGGGAACTACATACTCATCATCATCAAGTATAGTAAGTCCCCTACATACAAACGAGTTCCGTTCCGAAAGTGCGTTCGTAAGTCCAATTTGTTCATTAAGTCCAACAAAGTTAGCCTAGGTGCCCAACTAACACAATCGGCTATATAGTACTGTACTGTAATAGGTTTATAATACTTCTCACACAAATAATACGTAAAAAGCAAACAAACACAAAAAATAAACATTTTTAATCTTATAGTACAGTACCTTGAAAAGTACAGTAGTACTGTACAACAGCTGGCATACAGGGTCTGGTATCTAGTGAACAGGCAAGAAGAGTTATTGACTGGAGGAAGGAGAGGAGGTGGGAGATGGTAGAGCTGAAGGATCGTGAGCAATAGGAGACGGAGGGCAAGCTGCAGTTTCACTCACACCTGACGTTGATGACACAGGTTCTGGTTCCTTGCTGGATTCAATTCTATCTACCCTCTTGAAAAACCGATCCAGTGATGTCTGGGTAGTAGCTCTTTTTTTCTCATGACAGTTGACACGGTAGCCCTGGATTGCATTTGGAACGGCTGCTGCACCCTTCCTGTATCTCTCCACATTCGGGTCCTGTGCCTCAAAAACTAACAGTGCCTCCTCAAATAAAAAAAACTTCCTTGGGGCTTCCCTGGTGGCGCAGTGGTTGAGAGTCCGCCTGCCGATGCAGGGGACACGGGTTCGTGCCCTGGTCTGGGAAGATCCCACATGCCGCGGAGTGGCTGGGCCCGTGAGCCATGGCCGCTGAGCCTGCGCATCCTGAGCCTGTGCTCCGCAAAGGGAGAGGCCATGACAGTGAGAGGCCCACATACCACAAAAAAAAAAAAAAAAATGTCCTTGCCATTTCCTGCATTGTGAATCTTTTCGGTTCTTCAGTTACTTCTTCTTCCTCTTGTCTCTCCATCCTTTCTCTGGGCCTCCAATTCCATCAGATCTTCATTAGGAAGCTCTTCGTGTTGCACAGCAACAGTACTGTACAGTAAAGTACACAAAAGCACAACCACTTGTAGAGGATGCATGGACATCCTCTTCAAGTTCACAACTTGAAGGTTTGTATGTAGGGGACTTACTGTAGTTAATTTCTTCCATTTGGTGGTGGTTTTTAGCCTCTGAAAAACTCAGGAAATATGCATGAGATATTATCCGCGTACTTCACAGAGGAACTAAAGCAGAGGATTTGGGGGCGGGATCTGTCCCGGGAAGGCACTAGAGGGTCCTGCTCAGTTACATTTTCTGGAGCAGTTTATCAGCCTCCTTTTAGGCACCAAGAAGGCCAGTCCTGGCTCATTTCTAAGCGATAAACCTGGTTAAGGTTTCCCCTCTTACCTTGGCCACCTTATGCCCTGGTGCTTCTTCCTGCTACTGGACTCAGAGCAAGGAGACCAGCAGCTTGAGGACTACTTGCCTCTTGATGTTCGTCTTCCATTTCCTGTTCACAAAAATATTTTCTTAATATCTATAAAGGCATTTGGATTTAGTTATAGTTGATTTAAACATGTATATCCTGGGCCATGTATAAACCATTTTTATAGGAATCTTTAATGCTTATTTTTATGATACATAATAAAATTATTTTGAAAGTGATGAAAATTAATTGACTGTACTTTCTGTTCAGTAAAAGTTTAAATTGCCTACTACTTTTTAAAAAAATACTTCAAATTCTCTTTTTTCAATGTAATTACCCCTAGAGATATCTCATTATATGTCCTTGGATAACTTTATTTCGTGTGTTATCTAAATACTGCAATATGATATAGTGAAAGCAAAAAAGATTTTATTGTCAGGCAGAAGTAGGTTCCTATCTGAATTTCAATAGCCAAGGGATTGAGGAAGTTTTTAAACTGTGTTTTCTTTCTAAAAACAAAACATCATTTCAAATATGAAAGAGGAATTAGATCAACATGCAATATAATTCTTTTTCAGCCTTATTTCATAAAAAGACACAAAATACTGTACTTGGCATGCAGGTCTTCATTTATTTATTCATCTTGTGGTCATGGCAGGAATCACTAGTTAAACTTTGTAGTTTCCATCTGAGCCAAGATCCAGCTGCAAAATTCTCCACAAAGAGCACCTACCAGTTGATAAGGGATGACACTGTAGAAAACTGATAGGTGATTTTAGCTCTAAACCTATACCTTTCACCTTTTTCCTAATATGCTGCTTTTATTTATTGCTGATATGCATCTAGCAAATAAATGTATTCAAAGGTCCAGGGAAATGTTAATATCTCACATGGTTTAATTTCAGATGTGTCACTTTTCTTAAACAGATTAGGCTACAGAATAAGCCATTTTACAGAATGCATTCTATTCGAGTGGCAATAATTATCAAGTGGTAGAAAAGGATATGGATAAGAAATGGCTCAGCAGAATAATAGTTTAGCATAAAAGCACTTGACAGAGCATATTCTACAGGCTGTGAATAGGTGTTGCCAGAAAAAAGTTTTTCATGAGAAAATAATTTTATGATAAAAGTCTGCATTTAATGATGTTGAGGATATTTTTTTTTTTCCCTGACAAGAACTCCCAAGAAGAGGAAATAGTATTATTTTCCCAAAGTACTTGGCCATGGAACACTTTTTCCTAGGGTTTTAAAGGCTGATATGCCCACTATGTTGTTCTAGACAGTCCTTTCTGACTTCTGGGCAGTCATTCTTACTAGTTTCTGCCTGGTCCATACCAGTTGCTCAGTATTTTTAAATCACATTATGCAGAATATATTTTAGAAAATGCTATTTGAAAGGTTGTTCACTGATGAGTTAAATGTTATATAGGATTTTAATATATTATTATATTAAAATCATATTATAATAGGGGACATTTATTTTAAATTGTTTAAAATTTTAAATTGTTTCAGATTTGTTATTTTTTTGCAAAATAAATTTAACTTTGTATATTGATTGCTGTGTGACATACAAAGTGATGTTCTAGGCATTATATTTGTAAAAACACATTTATATGAAACACAAGTAATTCATATCCAGTAAAAAATTTTGGAAAACACAGATAAAGAAGAACTTAAAAATTAAAATATCATTTGGGATACTTCCCCCTATTCCTTTTGATAAGTACAGCTAAAAACCTGGACATTAAATGTTAAACAAACATAAGAAAACTCTGAAAGGTGGAAAGAGGAAGGCAGATGACCCAGGAATTTTGAGACCCAAGAAACAATATAGTGATGAACTCCTTGGGTGTTCTTCTTGCCTCATATATCCCAGACTTGGAGCTGAAGAAGCAAGCAACCTGAAACATCAAGGGCAGAGACATAATTAAGGATCCAAAAAAAGCAATCTCACGACTTTTCCTCTAAAGAATACCCCTCTTTCAAAAGTCATCAGTGAATTCTGTATTGCAAAATTCAACTCTTACATAGTGCATTAGTTTCCCATTGCTGTTGTAACAAATTACCAGAAAATTAGTGGCTTATAACAACATAAATTTATTATCTTACAGTCCTAGAGGCCAGAAGTCTGAAATGAATCTGCAGGGCCACATTCCTTCTCTCTAAGGGAGGATCCAATTGCTGGTGTCTTCCAGCTTCTACAGGTCATTGGTATTCCTTGGTTTATCTCTCTTTATCACCTCTTCCTCTTCACATCTCCTTCCCCAACTCTGACCCTTCTGCCTCCCTTTTGTAAGGACCCTTGTGATTGCATTGGGTTTGCCCAGATAATAATACAGTAAAATTTCCCATCTCAGGATCCTTAACTTAATCACACCTGCAAAGTCACTTTTGCCCTTTGTGAAGGTATCATATTCACAGTTTCTGAGGATTAATGCCCAAACATTTTTTGGGGGGGCATTATATTACCTACCAAATATGGCTTTCCTTGAATTCCATGACTCTATACTGCCCTGATTGATATTTCTTAAATAAGTGGCCATTTTTTCTCAATTTCCTTTCCAGGATTTTATTCTCTACTCTCTCCTTAATTATTGGGTCTTTTCAGGTTCTCTTCTTAGCCCTATCTCCTCCTGGGCAATTTAGATCATCCTCTATGTGAATCCTCAAGATCTCTATATTTCTGACTCTGTTATTGAAATTTCATACAAATGACACAACACCTCAGATATAGCCTATCTCAAACTGAAATCAGTTTTGTACCATCAAAGGTGAACCATTTTGCACCCTTAGTGACTGCCACCTCTATGCACTCTTTGCCTAAATCAAAGAGGGATTATCCTTGATTCCTCTATCTGCCTCATATCCCCAAATCAATTAGTCCACAAACCACATAGGTTTGATTCCTCTATAAAGATCCACATGCACAGCCACTCCCCAATTTAGGTTCCTTCGTCTTTTTTTCATATTTTGGCAACAGGTTCCCAAACGGTCTTCTATCCAAGTTTGTTTCCTTCTAATTTGTTCTCCACATTGCAGCCTATGATATTCCTGTTTAAAACCCTCCAACGACTTCTCAGTGATGTTAGGATAGAGGTGAGACCACGTGCTCAACTTGGTGTAAAAACTCCTATATAGTGAGTTCACTGGCTTTCTCTCTAGTCTCATCTCTCATTGTATTATTTTACTTCTTTACAGGCACTAATAATATCTCTTTCTCTCTCCTTTGGCCTCTACCAGCTGTCTTTCCTCCTGAGCCTCCTATATGCTGTTTATGCTATTTCTTCTGTCTAAAAGATATTTTTCTCTCCTGTCACCTAGCTAACTGTTACTTTCTTTTCAGTTTTCCAACTCTTCCTGGAAGCATTTTCTGGCCCTGACTTCAGGTCAAATGTATTTTCTTAAAGGCTCCTGTAACACTAGTACTCCTTGTGTCACCCGCTTGACGTGCATTGTAACAAAATAGCTTCAACCGAGGAGGTCAACGGAAGACCTGGACCAGTTATCTCCATCCCACAATAGTAAGCAAAGAATTGCAAACTACCACTTGAGGCTTAAGCACAAAGCAAAGTTTATTTAAGCATAGATACACTCTCAGAGAGGGGGAGAGAGAGCGAGAGAGAGAGCGGGCTGTTTCTGAGAGCAGGCAGTTTCAGCGAAGTGAAGCAAGCCCAAAGCAAAGTTTATCGAAGCAAAGGTACACTCTGAGAGAGAGAGAGAGAGAGAGAGAGAGAGAGAGAGAGCGGGCAGCTGTTTTCGCGGAATGAAAACAACCTTCCTGTACAGGCTTAAGGGCTCTATTAAGGGCTCTATCCCTCATTTTGCAGGGAAGCAGGGGTGCGTGACAGGGGATCGTTATTTCATTGACCGTCTGGAGCTATGGCACAAGTTTACTGCTGCGCATGCTCTCACCTTTGAATCGCTAAGAAACGCCCACGGGGGCGGGGAGGGCAAAACCACATGTAGATTTTATTAAAATGATGGTATAATGAGTTTGGGTTTACTATAGGGTCTACGCCTGTCTGGTCTGGGCATGCGCAGCCCGGGGACGTTCCCTTGTGTTACAGTGCCCCTCTTTATCAGGATAAGCTGCCCACTACACAACCATAGTTTCGCCTGTTGTGAGTGGGGTCGGGGGAGAGTCCCCAGATGGTTGGGTGTGACTTGATTGCTTGCTCTTGTCTTTCTCGCCACTGTCACCTTCTTGCTGCAGATATCTAACTACCTAACACTTGTACATTGTTTCAGGTTACCCTCATGCCCTTTCATAACTGCCCATCATCAGCAGTAGACTGTACACACTGTGAGGGCAGACATACAGAGTTGTATTAGGCATTCATTAATTATCTGATGAAAGAAGAAGTAAAAAATTGCAATATTTTATGAAATACTAATTGTGTGTGAGGGATTGTAAATCTTCTTTGAAAAATAGAAACACGCTTGAGTGTAAGATCTCATGTTTTCTTAAAAAGAGAGGAAGAGAGAAAAAGAACGAAGATAATCTTTAATATCTCCTGAGATAAAGTATTAATGCAAATGTTTCATTGATGGATTGATATTTTTGATATTTTTAACACTGAGAGCTTTAACTGTTTACTGTCTTTATCAAGGAACTTTACTGTGATAAGATATAAACAAAATCCCATGTTGTTTTTAGAACTGACAAACCTAATTTGGAATTGCCAACTATGTAATTGTGACTACCTGTAAAATGGGGATGAAACACTTGCTGAATTTAATTTTAGAAGGCTTCAAATAAGAAACTAGGGCTTCCCTGGTGGCGCAGTGGTTGAGAGTCCGCCTGCCGATGCAGGGGATGCGGGTTCGTGCCCCGATCCGGGAAGATCCCACATGCCGCGGAGTGGCTGGGCCCGTGAGCCATGGCCGCTGAGCCTGCGCGTCCGGAGCCTGTGCTCCGCAACGGGAGAGGCCACAACAGTGAGAGGCCCGCGTACCGCAAAAAAAAAAAAAAGAAACTAGTTTATTTGGGGTCCTAAGGATTGCAACTTGGGGAAAAAAATGAGAGCATGTTCCTGGAAAGAGAAAGAGTCAGGGGCCAATAAAGACAAAAAGCCACAAGGTTGTTAAAGTTGCCTGGATAATTGTGGTCAACTCTGACACAAGTTGGGAAATATTTGGCCTTAAGGAATTATGAGTTATTTTGGGATAAGGGCCCGATAACTATGAGTTTCTGGCAGATATTCTGGATACCTTTGTTAGGACAGTAGTGGTCAAAAGGTCCAATTCTATCCAGGCATAAAGGACTTGTATGATAGTCACACTTCCTGAGTGGCCTCCCTGCTCCATTTTCGAGAGCTCTATTAGCAATACTCCATTTTGAGAGTCTTTTCATAAGACAAAATACCATTGGTTCTTACAATAATTAGAAAAAGTTAAGGTTCAGAATTTGCTTCTTCATTTCAATAGTATCCTTTTCTATAAGTCTTAAACACATCTTAAATTGGACTTTTAAATTTTATGAGATAGAGTTCTAAATTGTATGAAAGCACTCTGTATGTTAAAACTGCTAAGGTCTGAACATCTGTGTTCTTTGGTGCCCTATTTCCTTTGATTTGAAGTTTGAAATGAAAGATATTAAGTTCAAATGCAAAGCAAAAAGCTACAAAAAATATGCTCCAACATAAAAACTGTTCAAAAAGAGTAATCATTCTTGAAACTCTGTAACTGTTTTGCAGATGATTTATTCACTTCCCTTCTCTAATCACAGGTTTTTCTGTACAGTCACAGAGTTAAGATTGTTTCCTTGAGGCGAGAAAGAAATGCAGAGGTCCTGACAAATAAGAGGTTGCCTTGGGGAAAGGAACTACAGTAAACACTCAGAAGTTCTTTCCTTAACAAGAAAACCTTTCAAAGTAAACATAAAAAGTGGTGTGGGTTACTGACTTTTAACCACATAACTTAACATTTAATCTTTTATAATCTGGTCATTTACAAAATGCTTCATATATGTTAAATATGTGGACTAAGAATGCCACCCGCCATATCAGCAAACAAAGGATGTTGTGGCCCTCAAGTCATCAGCCACTGCAGCTTCCCCCCACGGTGAGCCCTGAGGGGACTCAGGATGGGAAAGAAGAGGATGCTGGCCCTAGATAGCTGAGGTGCACATCAAGGGAATGATTTCATTGAGCCCAGACTCTTGCATCTTCCCATACATAGAAAAGGGCTAAATTCATTAACTTAACGTGTCTTTTTTTTTTTTTTTTTAAGTTAACAGTGATCTTTTGATGTTCTAACTACCTGGTTTTTGTTGTAAAATCTCCTATATATCCAGGGACCTCCCTTACCTCTGCGGAGCAGTCCCTCAGAGCTACCTGAGAGGCTGTCTTCTGGACTTAAGTCCTCAGAGTCCATTGAATAAAACATAATTCTCAACTTATAGGTTGTGCATTTTTTTCCAGTTGACAAATAATTGTTCCTAATAATACTACTGCACTGTAGATGAAGATTATTCAATATTAAAATTTTATTTATAAATACACAAATAAGAGTCATTCAGGTTTGAGAAAGTCACTAAGTAAATGTAACAAAGAGCTATAGAAAGGAATCCAGGATACTAAGGCATCTTTAAAATAAAAGAAATAATAAAGACCAGCTTAGTGGAGGAAAAGGCATTTTAGTTTTAATTAAAATCTGTATTACCAATGTTGGGCAAGTAATTTACGTTTCTAAAAGTCAGTTTACTTATCTGTAAAAGAGGTTTCTTCCTGGGGAAGCAGCGAGGATGCCTCTTTTAGTTTGTAGAGTAGTCCCTCGTTATCCACAGGGATTGTTTCCAGGACCCTCACAGATACCAATGTCTGAGG
Source organism: Orcinus orca (assembly GCF_937001465.1). Lineage (NCBI taxonomy): Eukaryota > Metazoa > Chordata > Mammalia > Artiodactyla > Delphinidae > Orcinus > Orcinus orca. Next base: position 95,547,572 of record NC_064563.1, read on the forward strand.
ATGCTCATGTCCCTTATGTAAAATGGTGAAGTATTTGCACCTACACATATCCTCCAGTATACTTTAAATCAGCTCTAGATTACTTATAATTTCCAGTGCAGTGTAAATGCTCTGTAAATAGTCATAAATACAATGTAAATGCTATGTAAGTAGTTGCTGGTATGCAGCAAATCCAAGTTCTTTTTGGAACGTTCTGGAATCTTTTTTTAAATATTTTCCATCCCCGGTTTGTTGAATCCATGGATGTGGAACTGGTGGATACGGAAAGATGACTGTATTCCATTTTTCTGACATATTTTGAGTTAAAATATCAGGGGGAGAAGAAATGGGGGTAGGGTTTCTCTGTGAGAGGCAGTAAACATTTGCTAGATTCCAATGGTAATAATCAATTACATCAGTTCCCACGTTTGTTTTTAACAGTTGTTAAAACAACAAAGTTAGTTAACCCATATTAACAATTGTGTATACCCTCAAGTCTATCTACAGCTCATCTTCAAAATCTGGAATAACTGGATCTGTGTTTATTGTGCATGTAAACAGGTGCTGGAAGGGGAAAAAATAATTACTGCTATGGAGGGATACTAAATAGAAAATAAATGCTTAGAGAGATCTGAGACGTTTTAAAAAATAACAGAAATTAAAGCAAGTTCCATTTGATGATATTTGAGTTAAATATCAAAGTTTTTTCATAGTTTGAAATCCTCAGGACAAATCTCTTTAAAATGTCGTGGATGACAGGTTTGTAAAACTGTGTGAACCCATCATCCTCTCGAAATGTTAAACAGTGATGGTTCTAAAGAAAGTAAATGCAATTCTCTTGAATTTAATAGGAAATTTTGGCGGTGGTTTTTTTAACTTAATGTACCACCACATAGAGGTCGAAAATTCTTAAAGTGAAAGGAAATAAAGAATTATGCCAGTTTATCTCTTAAAAGAGAATTAACTGGTATATGAAGAAAGATGTAAAAGATGGATGAATGAAGAATTAGATACTTAACTGTGGTCAGAAATATTGAGAAAAAGAACTGAAGATTGAACCAAGAGTGAATAGCTGTAGATATTCACAGTTTCTCAGACTGTGTATTGCTGTTGTAAAACATGAATAATTATGTGATCACTTATTTGGCAGCTATGAAACCAGTGCATTCTTTAACCTAAGATCATAGAAAAAGAATAAGAAAAAACATTTTCAGATTTTTATCATAATCAGACCTCTCTAGTTCCATATTTCTCTGGGGTTTTCCTTCTTTTCTAATTGTGTTCAGAACTTTTGATTTTGGACTGTGGAACACATTGAAAATTTTAACATACGTTTTCTCTTACTCTTTTCTTCAAGAATAGTCTTAGAGATGTTTTCAAACCACATAAATCAAAGACCTTGAATAAAATCTATCTCACACCTTCTCTTTGATCCTATTTCCTTTGCCCTCAAATGCTCTGTCCATTTCAGAAAGTAAATGGGGTTTCAACTTTGCATTGTTCTTTTCCAATATGACTTTCAAAGACATTAAAATAATCCTTTCCACTTCACTAAAAGTGATTGTGCCCTGGGTTTCTTTTTTTCCCCCTTTCTCAGTTATTAAACACCCTGAATCATTACATTTTTTGTGTGTTGATCTTAATTTGGGATATAGCCTCACTTATGAAATTAGTGAAAATCCTAAACTTTTTAGGGAATAAGGAATAAAGATTCCAGCCTTGAAGGGCATTGAGGTTTTCAGCATCATAACAATTTCTAACTTCTTAATTTACTGTAGTTAATTAAATCATCAACTAGACATATCCTGTTTATTGCTCTTTTGGATTAAATTAAAGGAGAAAGGAAATACAACTTAATTGGCCTTAGATAAGTTGTTACTGTTACTACAACAGTTCTCTTGGAATTCAGTAATCATAATTATGTGACTCTTAATTAGATAATTATTGTTGTGCAGTTTTTCTTGACTTAAGGGGGGAAATTCATTGGCATAATCAGCCATATCATGCTGTGTCAGAAACTTTAAATCAGAAAAAATGTTAGAGTAAGTTGTAGAGTGCTTTATTATTTATAGGAGTATAATCCCCTAGGCAACTAACAGAGGAAAAGTCTGAAAATACTCCTTGCTTGAATATTTGTTCTTTTGCGTAGTTGCCAAAGTATTGCTCTGATTTGTCAGAGTAAGACTAATGGAGGAAAGACAAGTCATCGTGCATGGGTGATTTTTCATCAAAGTAGACATAAAAGAGGCTCATGGATTTTTGGTTCTTTCAAGAATAAATTTTGAATAAAATTTGAATAAATTTTTGTGTTAGCCCATCAGAGATTGAGTTTAGCCATTTCGTTTCTACTTTTCATATACAAACAAATCAAAGAAGGAGGAGAAATGAAGTGTTTCTACCATAACACATTATATGCATTCCTAGAAATTTACATATTCTGCAAAATAGAAGAATGTGAATTTTGAGAAAAGTAGAGTTAATTAAAATAAAAATTTCTAACCAAAATGCTAACACAAACAATGATAGGTATTTTAAGAGATAACTTGAACAAACCAGAAAGGCAGTTCAACATGGATAGAGGATACCGCAGTTACAGAGTAGAATGACTTATGGCATCAATAGAGTAGATAGAAGTGGATCTCTTAGCCAGTATAGCTTTCATTGAGATGGTCACAGAGGAAGAACAACCTGCTCTGACGTTGGATCTGGCAAAGCTGAAATACTGCCTCTTGGGAGATCTGGGTTTAGGCGGCATTTGATTTTTTTACCAATAGAATTAATGAACCTGCTTTACAGTCCTCCTGGTTTTTTCATCAGTGAGTTAAACACATTTTTTCTCAACTTTATTCTAACTCAGCTTTTTAAATTTTGAAAATTGTAGCTTGATTGCTTTGGAGGTTACACCAGAGATTTCCAAGTAAATACATTCCAGAGCCATTTAAACAGTGTAGCGAGGGAATAAACATCTTCTTTCCTTGGCTCCGGAAGCAAATCCCAAGGACCAATATAACTTTATTTACCTTCACTGACTCTTTGTTTCTCCTCCACACCCCACACCCTGATTCTGTGCTTTTGCTTTTGCTTCTGGTTTCCTAAAACCTGGAAGTTATTCTTTTTTTTTTTTTTGCGGTATGCGGGCCTCTCACTGTTGTGGCCTCTCCTGTTGCGGAGCACAGGCTCCGGACGCGCAGGCTCAGCGGGCGCTCAACCACTGTGCCACCAGGGAAGCCCTGGAAGTTATTCTTAATTTGCCACCAATGTATGTGAATTTGGTTTTATGGCCTATTTGATGGTCTTTATCAGGCAGAGACCTATCCTGTTGGGTGAGAGATGACAGAAAATTTTGTTTGTTGTTTTCCTTGTTTATTCAAGAATACATCAGCCTTCCACTGAAAAGGTTAAGAGCATTTTGACATGCAGATTTGTGAGCTTTTGTTCTCTATGTTTATTTTAAGTTATGACTAATGGTATAGAACTAAAGCTACAAGCTGTGTGTCTGTGTCTGTAATTGCAAAAAAGTCTTTATCTCTCATTTTGTGTTAGAAATATTCTCTTACTTCTGGAAAAATAAGTAAATCAATTAGATATAAAATCTTGTAAATTAAGGAGTTCTATATTGATTGGTTTATAAATAAGGTTTATAAAAGTCTAATATAAGGGAACATACAATTTCCTAGAGAATTAAAGACACTAAATATCTAATGCTTTAAATATGGAACCCTTAAAAAACAAAAAATACCAAAAGAACACTTTTCACTGAAAATGCCAGTTTAAAAGCATTTTAAAAAAATACACAAGAATCCCGACTTCCGTAATTAAAACAAATTTTTAGACGATTCTGACTAGTTTGAAAATGTTTTTTCACCTACCTCAGTTACTTTATTTTTTTAATTGAAGTATAGTTGATTTACAATATTAAATTAGTTTCAGATGTACAACATAGTGATTCAACATTTTTATATATTCTGTTCCACTTAAAGCTATAAAATAATGGCTATATTTCTCTGTGCTGTACAATATACCCTTGTTATTTATTTATTTCATACATAATAGTTTGAATCTCTTAATCCTTACCCTATCTTGCCCCTCCCCCTTCTTTCTCCCCACTGGTAACCACCAGTTTGATCTCTATATCTGTGAGTCTGTTTTGTTATATTCATTCATTTTATTTTTTAGATTGCACATATAAAGGATTACATAGAGTATTTGTCATTCTCTGTCTGACTTATTTTATGAAGGATAATGCCCTCTAGGTCATCCACATTGTTGCAAATGGCAGAATTTCATTATTTTTTATGGTTGAGTAATATTCCTGTGTGTGTGTGTGTGTGTGTGTGTGTGTGTGCATGTGTGTGCGTGCATGTGTGTGTACACCACATCTTCCTTAGCCATCTGCTGATACACGTTTAGATTGCTTTCATATTTTGGCTATTGTAAATAATGCTACTGTGAACACTGGGGTACATGTGTCTTCACGAATTAGTGTTTTTGGTTTTTTTTGGATTTATAAACAGGAGTGGAATTGCTGGAACATATGGTGATTCTAAGCTTAGTTCTTTGAGGAAGCTCCATACTGTTTTCTAAAGGGGCTGCACCAATTTACATTTCCACCAACAGTGTATTAGGGTTCTCTTTTCTCCATATCTTTGCCAACATTTGTTATTTGTGGTCCTTTTGATGATAGCCATTCAGAAAGGTGCGAGGTGATATATCATTGTGGTTTTGATTGGCATTTCTCTGAATAGCAATGTTGAACATCCTTGCATGTGCCTGTTGGCCATCTGTATGTCTTCTTTGGGAAAATGTCTATTCAGGTCTTCTGCCCATTTTTTTAATCAGGCTGTTTTTTTTCTTTTTTTAATATTGAGTTGCATGAGCTATTTATAAATTTTGGATATTAACTCCTGGTTAGTTATATCATTTACAATCATTTTCTACCATTCAGTAAGTCTTTTCATTTTGTCAGTGGTTTCCTTTGCTGTGCAAAAGCTTTTAAGCTTAATTAGGTCTCATTTGTTTATTTTGTCTTTTGCTTCTTTTGCCTTAGGAGACAGATCCAAAAACATATTGCTATGGTTTATGTCAAAGAGTGTTCTGCCTATGTTCTCCTCTAGCAGTTTTATGTTTTCTGCTCTTACATTTAGGTCTTTACTCCATTTTGAGTTTATTTTTGTAGATGGTATGAGAAAATGTACTAATTTCATTTTTTAACATGTAGCTGTCCAGTTTTCCTAGCACCATGCATTGAAGATACTGTCTTCTCTCCATTGTATATTCTTCCATACAAATTGTGAAAATTTTTGTTCTAATTCTGTGAAATATGCCACTGGTATAAAGAATAAAATATAAAGAATATTTTATTTTATTTTATTCTTTTATAAGGAATAAAATATCTAGGAATAAACCTAGCTAAGGAGGTAAAAGACCTATACTCGGAAAACTGTAAGACACTGATGAAAGAAATCAAAGATGACATAAACAGATGGAGAGATGTACTATGTTCTTGGATGGGAAGAATCAATATTCTGAAAATGACCATACTACCCAAAGCAATCTACAGATTCAATGCAATCCCTATCAAATTACCAATGGCATTTTTCACAGAATTAGAACAAAAAATTTTACAATTTGTATGGAAACGCAAAAGACCCCAAATAACCAAAGCAATCTTGAGAAAGAAAAACGGAGCTGGAGGAATCAGGCTCCCTGACTTCAGACTATACTACAAAGCTACAGTGATCAGACAGTATGGTACTGGCACAAAAACAGAAATATAGATCAATGGAACAGGATAGAAAGCCCAGAGATAAACCCACACACGTCTGGCCACCTAATCTATGACAAAGTAGACAAGAATATACAATGGAGAAAAGACAATCTCTTCAATAAGTGGTGCTGGGAAAACTGGACAGCTACATGTAAAAGAATGAAATTAGAACACTCCCTAACACCATACACAAAAATAAACTCAAAATGGATTAAAGACCTAAACGTAGGACTGGGCACTATAAAACTCTTAGAGGAAAACATAGGAAGAACACTCTTTGACATAAATCACAGCAAGATCTTTTTGGACCCACCTCCAACAGTAATGAAAATAAAAAGAAAAATAAATAGGACATAATGAAACTTAAAAGCTTTTGCATAGCAAAGAAAACCATAAATGAGACAAAAAGACAACCCTCAGAATGGGAGAAAATATTTGCAAATGAAAAAACTGACAAGGGATTAATCTCCAAAATATACAAACATCTCATGAAGCTCAATATCAAAAAAACAAACATGGGGCTTCCCTGGTGGCGCAGTGGTTGAGAGTCCGCCTGCCGATGCAGGGGACATGGGTTCGTGCCCTGGTCCGGGAAGATCCCACATGCCACGGAGCGGCTGGGCCCATGAGCCATGGCTGCTGAGCTTGCGCGTCCTGAGCCTGTGCTCCGCAACGGGAGAGGCCACAACAGTGAGAGGCCCGCGTACCACAAAAAAATAAATAAAAAATAAAAATAAATAAATAAAGTCTATTTTGTCTGATATGAGTACAGTATGTCCCCTACATACACCTTCAGAGATGCAAACATGTGTTTGCATGTCCAGTCATGTAAATTAGTTCACGTGTCTGGTGTACGTTGTCACGTGCGTGCATTCTCTACAAGCGGTTGTGCTTTTGTGTACTTTACTGTACAGTACTGTATAGAGTACAGTAGTATAGCATCTTTATTTCAAGCTCAGGATGTCCAGCAGCAAGCGTAAAAGCAGCAGTATATACTGATTATGTTAGTTGGGTACCTAGGCTACCTTTGTTGGACTTACGAACAAATTGGGCTTCTGAACACACTCTCTCAGAACTGAACTCATTCGTATGTAGGGGACTTACTGTATTGCTACTCCACTTTCTTGTCGTTTCCATTTGCATGAAATATTTTTTCATCTTCGAACACTTTCATTTTTTGTGTGTCTTTAGCTCTGAAGTGAGTGTCTTGTAAGCAGCATATAGATAGGTCTTGATTATTTTATCCAATCAGCCAACCGATGTCTTTTGATTGGAGCATTTAGTCCATTGACATTTCATGTAATTATTGATTGGTATTTGCTTATTGCCATTTTATTACTTGTTTTCTGGTTGTTTTCTGTTCTTTCCTTCTTTCTGTTTCTTTGTGATTTGATGGTTTTCTTTAGTAGTATGCTTGTGATTCTTTCTTTCTAGTTTTTGTGTATCTATTGTAGGTTTTTGATTTGTGTTTACTGTGGGGTTCGTGTATGCAGATCTATAACTATATCTACTTGTTTTAAACTGGCAGTCATTTACATTCAAGCAGATTCTAAAAGAGCTACATTTTCTACTCCCCTTGAGGTAAAATTTTGATGTCATATTTTACATCTTCACGTTTATAACTTTACTGATTATTATAGTTATACTTGATCTTATAGTTTTTTCTCTTTTAATATTTACACTAGCTTATTTAAGCGGTTGATCCTCAGCCTTACTATATATTTGCCTTTAATAGTGGGAATTTTCCTTTACTACAGATACTTACTGGTATATCCCCTTCCTTTCCAGTTAGAAAAGACCATTGAGGGTTGGTTTAGTATTGATGAACTAATTTAGTTTTTGCTTGTCTAAGAAGTTCTTTATCTCTCCTTCAATTCTAAAAGATAATCTTTCAGGGTAGAGTATCCTAGGTTGCAGGGTTTTTTTCAGGACTTTGAATATATCTTGCCACTCCCTCCTGGCCTGCAAAATTTTTGCAGAAAAATCAGTGTATAGCCTTATGGGGGTTCCTGGGTATATGACTCTTTGTTTTTCCCTTGCTGTCCTTAGAATACTCTCTTTATCTTTAACTTTTGCCATTTTAATTATGATATGTCCTGGTTTGGGTCTGTTTGGGTTCGTCTTGTTAGGGACCTTCTGTGCTTCCTGGACCTGGTTATTAGTTTCCATCTTCAGATTCAGGATGTTTTCAGCCATAATTTTATCAAATACATTTTCTACTCCTTTCTTCCTCTCTTCTTCTGAGACCCCTATAATGCGAATGTTGGTATGCTTGATGTTGCCTCTTAGGTCCCTTAAACTGTTATCTTTTTAAAATTTGTTTTTCCTTTTGCTGTTCTGGTTTGGTGATTTCCAGTATTCTGTCTTCCAGATCACTATTCATTCTTCTGAATCACCTAGCCTGCTATTATTTCCTTCTAGTGTGTTTTTCATTTCAGTTATTTTATTCTTCAGTTCCGACTGGCTCTTTTTTAAAAAATATTTTTTAGTTCTTTGTTAAAATTCTTACTGTGTTCATCTATTCTTGTCCCAAGTCAGTTAGCATTCTCATTACTAATGCTTTGAACCCTTTATCTGGAAAATTGTTTATTTATGTTCATTGGTTGTTTTTTCAGGGCCTTTGTTTTATTCTTTCAATTGAAACAAATTTCCTCTGTCTTCTCATTTTGCTTAACTTTCTCTGTCTCTATGAAATTAGGTGAAACAGTTTCCTATTCCAGTCTTGAAGGGGTGTCCTCGTATGGGAGCATCCTTATATAGTCTGTGTGTACCCAGTGGCTTTGGTGCGAGAGCTGGATCTGATGTGAGCACGCGTCATATCTTTCCCCAGGGTTTGCTGGCAGGTATCACCTTGGTAGGAGGTGGGGCTGAGGATGGAGGGGATAGGACCAGAGTCAAGTGTAAGCCAGGCCTTCTCTACTCAGTGTGCCCAGTGGCCAGCACCACCCTGTTGGGGGTGGGCTCTAAGTTGCTGGAGCAGAAGCCATGAGGGTCAGCCCTGAGGTGGCTGTGTTCCCTTTAAAATTTGTGTTCTTCCCACTCCCGGCACTGGCTGCCTTGTCCCAGAGGGGAGCAGTGCTGGATCAATAAGGGCTGTTGCAGGTGCTTGGGGTGGGTCTGGGTATGAGCTCTGGTGGCCCCAGCTACAGTCAGAGCCCAGAACTGCTTTTGATGGCTGCCTCCTTAGGCGCTGTAACGGCTGCCCCTACACTGTTCAGAAACTGATCCGTGTCTGTGCTGGTCCCGCCCCTCACAGTGGAGCTCTCTCCTTGGCTGTGCTTACTCCAGTGTGGAGCTGCGTCGTGAAACAAGCAGAGCCAGAGTAGGCACTGGCTGAGGCCGGGGCGCCCATTGGGCGCTCATGGGAAACTGGCCAGCATCCCACGCAGTTTCAGTCTACCTCTGCTCTATTTTAGGAGTAAGCAAGCATATGTGTTCCTCCTGAGTGGAGTCCAGGCTTCCCCCGGCCCTTCTGTTAGTCCTGCCAGCTCTCTAACCAGCCAAGGGGACTTGTCTTCATGGTGTTGGACCCCAGGGCAGTGTGCGCAATCTGTTGCTCAAACTGGTCGCTCTGTAGGGAGGTTCTCTGCCCATGTAATCCCCCTCCTCTTTTGAGTACCCTCCCTGTGGTGCAGGTCCCAACCTGATCACTTCTCTTCCCTTTCCCCATTCTTTGTGGTTCTTTCTTATAGCCTTGATTGTGTAAGAGTCTTTCTGCCAGTCTCCAGTTAGTTTTTACTGAAAATTGCTCCACGTACAGATGCATTTTTGTTGTGTTCCTGGGGAGAGGTTAATTCCGTGTCCTCCTACTCCACCATCTTGATCTATCTCCTTTGGGTTTGACAGTTTTGGTTTTAAAACAGCTATATGCATTTACCTTGTCTTATCTGTGTGATTTTTATTTAAACTTCCTAAACATATTATATACATTCTATGCTTCTGGTATATCAATCAGATAAATAACATCATTCCTACAAAATGTTTAAGAATTTTAGGGGACAGAGATCAAGATGGCAAAATTGGAGGACGTGGACTCACCTCTTCCCACAAATGCATAAAAAAAGTATATCTACATGTGGAACAGTTCTCACAGAATACCTGCTGAAAGCTGGCAAAAACACTCATATAACCAAAATTGCAACAAAGATCATCACATAACTGAGGAGAACAAAAGAAAAGAAAAGAAAAGAAAAAGGAATCATTACATGGCCTGCGCCTCTGTGAGGGAGCTGTGAAAGAGAAAATGTTCCCTCACCCTCGGAACTCCCTTCATTGGCTAGAGGATTGGCCAAGACAGAAAGGGAGCTTCAGAGGCTCAGAGGAGAGTGCAGCACCTAGATTGCAGCAGGCAGAACAGAGAGAGACCAGTGCAGAGGGTCTTGGCCACCTGCCTGCAGTCCCCAGCCTGAGATGTGCGTCTGCTGGTGTGTACGGGGGCTGGGAGCTGAAACTCGGGCTTCAGAGCACAGACTCAGGGAGGGGACTGGGGTTGGCTGCATGGAGACAACCTGAAGGGGCTGGAGTGTGGTCTGAGCTGCAATGGGGGCGTCCACAGGACTGAGCCTAGGTCTGCTATAGGAGCCCGATTTTTAACACAAGTGCTGAAGGGAGGCGTGGACCCCAGACATAGCGGCCTCATTCTCGGTGTGCTCACAGGAGGCATGGCTCCACCTCTGCGAGACCTCTACGGGAGCACACAGGCACCGGCGGGTTGCCCACACATGGAGAGGCTGAAATCTGAGCCATCTCCTAGTGGCTGTGCTGCCCCCGGATTTATGTGCTGCCAGCAGCTTTGTAAGCTCAGTGCTTGTGGGACATCTGAGCAGATTACTGGTGCCCCCGTGGCAGGGACAGATCCGGGGTTAGCAGCTGTGGGCTTTGCGGGAGTGCGCATGTGGAGGCAGGGCTGGGGTGTGGTCTGATTCTGTAGCTCCTGGCAGGGGGTCCAGGTGCATGACTGTGGCGGTCCTGGTACCTGACTTCAGCAGATCTGTGCCAACAGATCTGCACTGGTGGCTGTGTGAGCACAGTGCCTGAAGGACACCTGGGCTGATTGCCTGCATTCCCATGGTTGAAGTGGGGCCAGGGGCAGTGCCAACAACAGTGTACTTTGTGAGCCCACACAACTGGGGGTAGGCGACACCATAGAGTGCACTTCCTGGTGGACAGCTCCTGTGGAGGAATACCCAATGGTTCCTCTCCCAGCAGAAGTGTTCCAGTCCTGCCTGCCTCACACCACAGCTCAGAAATGGCTCTGGGGGCTTCTGCTCCAACAATCAGGGAGCAGACCCTGCACTCGACGGGGCTGTGACAGCCACAGAGCAAAGAGGAGGCCCCACTCAACATCCAGTGCAAGCTCTGGTCATCACAACACTGGTCACACCCCTTATCAAAGGGGTGATGGCCAGCACACACTGAGGAAAGACATGACGGGCATCCATACTGAAAACAACCCTTATACCAACAATATTAATTTGAACAGACTGATCGCTAGAAGTGAAATAGAATCTGTAATTTAAAAAACTCCCTGCAAAGAAAAGTCCAAGATCAGATGTCTTCACTGGGGAATTCTATCAAACATACAAAGAAGAACTTATACCAATTCTTCTCAAACTCTTCCAAAAGATTGAAAAGGGGTGAACACTTCCAAAGTCATTCTGTGAAGCTGCCATCACCCTGATATCAAAACAAGACAGGCAGTACCAAAAAAGAAAATTGTGGGCCAATATTGATGAATATAGATGCAAAAATTCTCAACAAAATATTAGCAAACTGAATCCAGCAACGCATAAAAAAGATCATACACTACGACCAAGCTGGATTCATCCCAGGGTCACAAGGATATTTCAAATATGCAAATCAATCAATGTGATATACCACATCGACTAAAGAAAAGACAGAAAACACATGATCATCTCAATAGGTGCAGAAAAAACACTTGATAAATTCAACATCCATTCATGATAAAAACTTCAAATGGGTATGGAGGGAACTTATCTCATCATAATAAAAGCTATTTATGACAAACCCACAGCCAACATAATACTCAATGGTGAAAATGAAAGCCTTCCCACTAAAATCTGGAACAAGACAAGGATGCCCACTCACACTAGTTCTATTCAACATAGTATTGGAAGTCCTAGCTACAGCAGCCAAACAAGGAAAAGAAATAAAAAGTATCCAAATTGGAAGGGAAGAGGTAAAATTGTCCTTATATACAGATAACATGATACTATATATAGAAAACCCTAAAGGTGCCACACAAAACTACTAGAACTGATAAATGAATTCAGCAAGGTAGCAGGATACAAGATTAACATACAGAAATCTGTTGCATTCCGTTACACTAGCAATGAAATATCAGAAAAAGAAAGTTAAAAAAAATCCAGTTTAAAATTGCATCAAAAAATACTTAGGGGACTTCCCTGGTGGCACAGTGGTTAAGAATCCACCTGCCAATGCAGGCAACACAGGTTCCATCCCTGCTCCAGGAAGGTCCCACATGCCGTGGAGCAACTAAGCCTGTGCACCACAACTACTGAGCCCGTGTGCTACAGCTACTGAAGCTGCAAGCCTAGAGCCCATGCTCCACAACAAGAGAAGCCACAGCAATGAGAGGCCTGCACACCACAATGAAGAGTAGCCCCCTCTCACCGCAACTGGAGAAAGCCCGCACGCAGCAACAAATACCCAATGCAGCCAAAAATAAATAAAATATATAAATGTATAAAAAAATACTTAGGAATAAACCTGACCAAGGAGGTGAAAGACTATAATGCTGAGAAGTATTAAACATTAATAAAGGAAATTGAAAATGATTCAAAGAAATAGGACGATATCCCATGCTCTTGGATTGGAAGAATTAATATAGTTAAAATGGCCATACTGACCAAAGCAATCTACAGATTTAATGTGATTCCTATCAAAGTAACTGTGACATTTTTCACAGAACTAGAACAAATTATTCTAAAATTTATATGGAGCCACGAAAGACCCAGAATTGCCAAAGCAATCCTGAGTAAAAAGAACAAAGCTGGAAGCATAACCCTTTCAGACTTCAGACAATACTACAAAGCTACAGTAGTCAAAAGAGCATAGTACTGGCACAAAAACAGACAAATAGATCAATAGAACATAATAGAGAGCCCAGAAATGAACCCACATACCTAAGGTCAATTAATCTTTGACGAAGGAGGCAAGCATATCCAGTGGAGAAAAGACAGTCTCTTCAGCAAGTGGCATTGGCAAAGCTGGACAGCTGCATGTTAATCAGTGAAGTTAGAACATTCCCTCACATCCTACACAAAAATAAATTCAAAATGGCTTAAAGACATGACATCATAAAACTCCTAGAGAGAACATAGGCAAAACATTCTCTGACATAAATCATAGCAATGTTTTCTTAGGTTAGTCCCCCAAGGCAATAGAAATAAAAGCAAAGATAAACAAATGGGACCTAATCAAACTTATAAGCTTTTGCACAGCAAAGAAAACCATAAACAAAATGAAAAGACAACCTACAGACTGGGAAGGAATATTTGCAAACGATGCAACCAACAGGGCTTAATTTCCAGAATATACAAACAGCTCATACAAGTCAACAACAAAAAACAAACAACCCAATCAATAAATAGGCAGAAAACCTAAACAGATATTTCTTCAAAGAAGACATACAGATGGCCAATAGGCACATGAAAAAATGTTCAACATGGCTAATTATTAGGGAAATTCAAATCAAGATCACAATGAGGTTTAACTTCACACCAGTCAGAATGGCTATTATTAAAAGTCTACAGTTATGCTGGAGAGGGTGTGGAGAAAAAGGAACCCTCCTACACTGTTGGTGGGAATGTAAATTGGTGCAACCACTATGGAAAACAGTATGGAGGTTCCTTAAAAACTAAAAATAGAGTTGCTGTATGATCCTGCAATACCACTCCTGGGTACATATCCAGAGGAAACTCTAATTCTAAAAGATACATGCACCCCAGTGTTCATAGCAGCATTATTTACAATAGCCAAGACATGGAAGTAACCTAAATGTCCATTGACAGATGAATGGATAAGGAAGATGTGGTATATATACACGATGGAATGCTACTCAGCTATAAAAAAAATGAAATAATGCCATTTGTAGCAACATGAATGGACCTACAGATTATCATATTAAGTGAAGTAAGTCAAACGGAGAAAGACAAATATCCTATGATATCACTTATTTGTGGAATCTAAAATATGATACAAATAAACTTACTTACAAAATGGAAACAGACTCACAGACACAGAAAAATTTATGTTTACCAAAGGGTAACAGGGGAGGAATAAATTAGAAGTTTGAGATTAGCTGATACAAACTACTCTGTATAAAATAAACTGTATAGTACCAGGAACTGTACTTAATATCCTGTAATAAAGCATAATGGAAAAGAATAGGAGAAAGAAATACATATGTATAACTGAATCTCTTTGCTGTACACCAGAAACTAATACAACATTGTAAGTCAACTATACTTCAATAAAAAAGAATTTTAGAAAAACATATTCTTTAAATTAAATACTAATTTCAATGATTTTTATATCAATAGTCATTATCTTCTGGATGCAACAGCTGAAAATATAATTTTTCAGGATTTTAGTTATTTTTAAAATATCAGATTTATATTTTCTTGTCATTAATTGATAGTTCTTCAGACTTGAATAATTTCTAAGCAAGATAAAATACTGAAAAATTGGTCATCATGCATGGTTTTACTATATATATATACATTGTTTTAATATATAATGCATATTTAATATAATATATGTGTATTTTACATATATAATATATATTCCTGTGTTTTTTAATTTGATATGTTATAGAGTTGCTGTACCTTTGTGTGAGAATACTGTAATATGCCATTCAGATCTTCTTTTAGGAATAAAATGTTTATTCATCTAGGAGCAGAGAGTGCTAATGAAAGAAGACCCTTATCCCATTTGGAGGAGTGCCCCAGTTAAAGAAACCTGACTTGCCCTTGGTCACATCTTCCAGAGGCAGCTTATATTCAATGACTAATCAAACATGGGCATAAGAAGGTCCCTTTTATCAATTTGGACATCTCTCAATGGCTATCCCAGTCCTGAGATGTGTGGTCACCTGTGGCCTTCGTAATACTTGCATCCCAGCTCTACTTCTCCCCCTGCTCAGTACTGCTTCCTTCCCCCTATTTCCACAGGTCTTGATCCTAAAAGCACTCCTTGATAATTGTTGTGCATGCTCATCTCCATTTCACATTCTCATATTCTTTTCCTTTATGCATTGTTACAGGATATTGAATATAGTTCCCTGTACTATACAGTAAGACCTTGTTGTTTATTTTACATAGAGTAGTTTGTATCTGCTAACCTCCAACTTCTAATCTATTCCTCCCCCACCCCCTTTCCCCTTTGGTCACCGTAAATTTGTTTTCTATGTCTGCTTCTGGGGAATCCGGACTAGGGCACTTTGGGTCTATCTATATACCTACCTACTTGTTATCTTTATCTTCATTATCTATCGATCTATCGATCTAGCTATCCATCCATACACTCTAAGAAAGTGTAAAAAGGATGTGTGCACCTACAAAATTTTTGATATACCAAATGCTTGTAACAGTTCTCATTACCTATTCTCTAGTTCTCTGAAATAAAAATCAGTTATTTCATTACAAGTTGTAATGTGCATGAGTGATTACGGGTCTGTGAGCAATAGTGCCAAATTTTTTGACTGTATATTTAAGATTATGAGATGTGTTTTTGTTTATCAAGAAAAAATATGAGCTAATTGGTCTTATAGAAACATGTGCTGATGTAGAACAGGCTGTACCTCGGTAAATCTTGAGAATGTAACAGAGAATTTTACCGAGGAAACTGCAGTCAGTGATGTGAGGATGATACTTGGCAGAAACTTCTGAAAACAGTGTAGACAGAATTCTTTGGCACCTAAGCAACAATTCAGGAAGGATGACCAATGTTAATTACAACTAAACAAACCTTTCTTATTTACCAGTCTCTGTCAAAGGAGGGCTATTGAGCAGTATTTATTTTTCAAAAGACAGAAAATAGATGCAGTTGGCCGAGGCTCCAACACTGATTTATTTATTACCCTTTTGCACATATCATATAAATTCAGAACTTTATGACTATCACCATTTTTATTGGAATCACTAGCAGTAGCTTTATAATTTCTATTAACCCAAGTTTCTTCATGGCATGATCTCTGTTTATCACTTCTGCTTCATCTCTTGTGCTCTTCTTTCTGTCACACCCTGCCACCAACCCCACAAACCACCAATGTCACTTCTGTTGGTAAAATACTCTGTGCTCTTGCTTCAATACAGTCAAGTGGTTAAGAGGGTAGACCCTGCATTCGGTCCAGCCCTACATGTTTTCTGCCACTTCCAAACTGTGTGTCTACAGTAAGTTACTTTCCCACCTTGTGCCTCAGTTTCCTCAACTGAGAACAATGTTAGTACCTCACTTGGATGTGGAAAGATTAAGTGGAGAGTGCTTGGTTCATAGTAGCTTACATACTGTTTGGTGCTGTGTTATTTGGTAGAAATTACATATTCTTGTTTAGGGGCTGTTCTGTTCCGTTTTGCTCTCCAAACCTATTACTGTGATTGGGAGTATAGTAAATGTGTGTGCTTAAACATTTCAAGTTCTACTTTATGAATATGTATGATAAAAGGAATTCATTTTGATAGAGTACTTGCACATGTAGATTACTGCGTAACTGTTGAGAAATTAATGAAAATTTTATTTAAAATGTTCCTGTTGCCTGGAGACAACACAGATGCTTGAAAGTATCTCTACAAATTTTGCATTGAACAACTGAGGTTTATGTGTGGATTTGTTTCTTCCTATAAAAAAAATTAGATGTGTAGAAGGCCCCAAGAAAAGTCTCTCTCCTTTTACCTTGACTGGTTCACTACAGGGAGAACATTCTGGAATTCTCTGGTAATCAGGCTTAGGTGTGATTCAAGAAGAGGGGCTGACCTGTGTGAGGAGACTGAAATGCTAGTTCACATTCAGTTCCTCACTCTGGCTGTTATTACCACTAACGGAATTGCTGTGTGCCCAGCCCAGCTGCTGTGTCCGTATCTCTCACAAACTGCAGAAAGTCTGCCGGAAGTCTTTAGAAAAGTAGATATTTGTTTTTCCAGGGATTAATGGCACCCTTCTTTGTCTAAGTAATGGATCTTACATGGTATATTTTAAACTTATTGAGCATTACTTAATTCCTATGATGCATGCCAACAATGTGATTAAAGCTGATTTGCACTAGATCATTTGTCAGATTACTTGGTTACCAGTTAGCCTCCCCAGGTACAAATTTCCACTTCTAAGCACTAAAAATAGCATCTTTACAGAATCCTCAAAAATGCACACTGTAAACCAGTTGCCACATCCAAAAATGAAATTATTCAAGTATTTTATTTGCAACTGAATGTTTGACCGTTGTGGGAAATAGCAACGTAACAAATATGGGGAAATGTTTTGGACGTAATTTTTGCTCTTTTGACACTTAATTTGCTGTCATACATTGACTTCAAAACCCCCAGAATCCCAAAACATTCCCTTCATTTGTTTGTTCTCCTTGATTCCATGTTAGCTTTCCCTGACTTCCCACAGACACTGCATTCTATTCACTTTTCTTCACATCTAAATGTTTATTTTCCTAATTCCTGTGGGAAAAAGTGAACAAACCAACATAGCATGCATCAGTTAACCAAAAGACCACCCAAATGTGATTATATATACCTATAAATATATAAAGCCCAAGACTAGCGTTTGTTTTTTTCTGCTCACTCAGCAAATCAGTCAATATATCCTCATATTGATTATTTTCTTGTCATTCTTTCTCTACTGTCTTGGTCTGGGCCTCATCGTTCCCTGCCCATGTTATTGCAATAGCTTCGTAACAGTTCCCTCTGTCTCTGGTTTATCCCCTCACTAGGTTCTTCTATTCAGCATGGCCAGTATAATTCTCCACTTTCATCATGTCATTTTTTTGCTTAAAACCTGACAATGCCTATTATTTATTTATCATAATGAAACTTTTCAACCCTTCTAACTTAAAGTCAAATACTGAGTTCTGGCCGGCAGAGTGTGGCCAGAGTGCCCATCTCCATGCCTGGACCACAAGACCTTCCACACTACATGCTTCCTCTCTTCCATCATCTGTTGACTGAATGTAGGCAATCCAGTGGAGAACTTGGAGGTGATAGGGGATGGAAGAACCAATAAAAGAGTAGGATCTTTGAATAACTTCATGGTGCAGAGCTTCTTGCCCCCAAATCCCACTCTTGCCATTGGACTCTTATGTAAACCAGAAAGAAAATTCCATTGTGTGAAGACAGTGAAGTTGTTTGGGGTATTTGTTGAAGCAGTTAGCCGGTTATCCTAATATGTATCAATTTTGCAATAACAGTGTTATCAGTGCAAATCAAGATTAATGAACTTGCTGGGAGGTTATTATTTGGATTTGGGACTTTTTGTGCACAGTTTTTTCATTAGTTCCTTCTATATGGCTTTTGAATATAATTGTCTTTTTACTTTTATAATTCTTTAAGCAAGTAATTTTTAATACTGTTTTAGAGCATTCGAAAATGTCTATTCATTTGTTCATTTGTTCATGGATGCAACAAACATTTATTTAGCATCTATTTTGTCCTAGGAACAAAGAAGAAGAGAAAAACAGTTATCTTCAATATACTTTTAAAAAGTTAATGGTATATTACAGTCTTATCCTGAGCCCATTTACTACTTAATTTTTACACTCAGTGTAAAACCTCAACATTACCACTCTTCTCAGGGTTCCAAGGGATTAGAATCATTTTCAGTTCTTATCTGAGACACCCAGAATTGTTCTGTTGCCTGATTCTTCCTAGGGTTTGATGGTAATGGAAGAGTTTTTGTTTGTTTGTTTTTCATTATTCCTTCTGAAGGAAAAATTCTCTTTTACTGAATTCCCACCCTTGTACAAAATCAGTATAGGTTTTCTTTTGCAAGCACCCATTGCTTTAGGCATTCCTTTTCATGGCTTGAGAACTTTGATGGCAATACCTTAGTAAAGAAAGCACCTCCCATCACTCCTAGAAGCTGAGTTTTTGTTGGGTAACTAGGTCTAGGGACAGAAGAAGGAAATCACATCTTCTGACATGGTCCAGGACTGAAAGAGTGTGTCATTCTTGGCCAATTCTTTTTCAACCATTCTTCTCTCTGCCATCTGATAAAGTCTGTCTTGTATCTGAGGGCTTAAAAATGACATTTACTAGCTCCCCACTATGGAATTCACATTTTGGACAAGTACAGGGATGTCAAGAGGGTCTTGACACTTTATTTCAAAATCTTGTTTTGCTTCCCAATAGCACCAGTGGCTCATTCTTTGCATTTCCTGCTATAGGAAAATATATACGCCAAGAGCTTTAGATTTGACTCCTGGGTTACTTAAAATGCCGAATTAACAGGTGAGCTTGGTCAATGCCATTCTCAGGTGTGTGTAAGAGCGTTAAACAATCCCTGATAATATCTTTCATAACCTTTCTGAGTGAGTAGGGGTTGAGGCATGTCAAGAAAGGTCAAGAAAGGGGAGAGGGAGGTTAAAAAGAAGCCTGATATTTGGTTTCTGAGCCTGGCTCTGGAACCAGATCTAACATATATACACTACCAAACATAAAATAGATAGCTAGTGGGAAGCAGCCGCATAGCACAGGGAGATCAGCTCGGTGCTTTGTGACCACCTAGAGGGGTGGCATAGGGAGGGAGGGAGGGAGATGCCAGAGGGAAGAGATATGGGAACATATGTATGTGTATAACTGATT
The DNA here is from genome assembly GCF_937001465.1 of Orcinus orca. Classification (NCBI taxonomy): domain Eukaryota; kingdom Metazoa; phylum Chordata; class Mammalia; order Artiodactyla; family Delphinidae; genus Orcinus; species Orcinus orca. The sequence goes on from NC_064563.1 coordinate 95,567,162, forward strand.
CACTTTGTTATAAAGCAGAAACTAACACACCATTGTAAAGCAATTATACTCCAATAAAGATGTTAAAAAACAGAACAAAAACAAAAATAAAAGCTCTAGGGACCAGCGCCAGCAACCGTAGAGACCATGCTGCTAACCTTCTTTGTTTTTCCTATACATTAGTGGGCTCAATAAAATGATGACACTTCACGTTGTATTGTCATTGCCTGTCATTGTCATTTGTTTGTCTTCCATGTTTGAAGGAAAGGACCATGTGTTACCTTTGAATCTTGAAACAAACACATTCAATAAAGTTTTGGTGGCTAAGGGAGTGAATAAGTGAAGTGACCTCTACATTTGACCGTCATTGTAGTATAATAGGATGATGTAATTGAACTATAGACTTGATCACGTATGAATCCTGTGCTCCCATTTAGGCTTTTTACAGAATAAGGGTGGAAAAGGAAGAAATTAGTAGCAAGAAAGAGGAATGAAAGGCAGGGTAGTGTAGATGGGGAGGAATGGGTGAAAGTTAATCATTAGAGAACGGAAGAGATTGAAAGGTGAGAGGAAATAAGATTTATAGATGGAGATAGAGAGAGAGCATGGAAGAGAGGAACATGTTGGTGGAATCAGCCAGTAAGCATCCAGGATTATAGTCAAGTAGTTCTCTGACCCACCAAACAGCATGTTGGGAAGATGGAGTACAGTAAACCATGGAGTTTCTCAGAGGGAAGCTGTTGCATAGATAAGAAAGTCCTATTATTCCATATTATTATTTTCCTTTCATGTTGGGAGGATGTACCAGTAACAGTTGGAGTCTCCTTTCAGCCAAATAACTCCCATATGCTACATAATTCTGCTGCTGATTAAAATCCTATGGAAGATTCAGGCTGTATCTGGAACAATAGCAGGCTGAATTCGATTTATCAGTCTTCAGGGGAAGAAAAGATAATCAAATTTCCCCCTTCAGCAACTTTGGGACCATGCCATTTGCCGAGATGACAATGGATGTGAGTTGTACACTTTCTGTTTGTACACCTGCTTCCTGTTAATCACAAGTTCCTGGCATTTTGTGATATATTTTTCCCTATTGATATCTTATGGGCTTTGTCATTTAAAGGCAAGGACATTTCTGTAAAAACTGTTACTGAAACATGTATGAAAAATTAGGGAGACCAGTAGGGAGACAGAGTTGTGGATGATGTGAAGAAAAACACAGTCTTTAGTCAGAGAAATCTGGGTTTCAGTATGCTTTTTAACGTTTTACTATGTGACCTGGACAAGTGATTTAAGTCCTCTGAACTTTGATTCCCTTATCTGTAAAATGGGGATAATGATATTTACATCAGATGATTATTTTATGGATTAAATTACATAATTTATGTTTGGCTGTGCATTCTGGAAAAATCTAGGTAGTGAGAATTGCAAAGAACTCTCGGCTCGAAAACACCATTCAAACCCCAGCCCTCGGAGACTTGGCCAAACTTTAACATGGCTTCTAGCAGCCTAAGACCTCGTGTCCCTGGGACAACGAGCCCCCTTTGGAGTTCTTGTTTTGAAAAGCTCAGGGATGTCAGAAGAATTTACTGTTTGTTCTAGCCAACACCAGGTCTCTTCTTAGAGCATCTACTAAGAAAGTCTTGCAATTGTGAATCCTTCCTCTGAACCTTTAAGATGTAGATGTATCTTCCATAACTCAGAAGTGTCTTTCTCAAGGACCTGAAAAACATTCCTTTGAAATGTAATCATCAGGAAGGCCAGGGGCTCTATCTCCTACACTCTGGGAAGATAGGATCCTGACTTTAATAATTGCCACGTAGCAGAGTCAGCTGGCTGGCCTAATCATGTTTACACCGATCAGCCCTTGGCAATTTTGAGTCCCTGCTCGCTTCCCTTTTCTACACCATCATTCTGCCTTTAAAATCCCAGTCACCACTGTGCAAATCAGAATGGAGCTCAGCTCTTTCCCCTACTGTCAGTATTTACTGAATAAAATCTGTTATCACTCTAACTAATGTCTGGCTTTGTTTCTCTTTGGAAGTAAAAGCTGGCTTTGTGGTAACACCTACCAAACCTCTGCCCCCAGGTCTCTTTTAATGGGATATGTGTGTGTGTGTGCGTGTGTGCGTGTGTGCGTGCCTGCGTGTGTGTGTGTGTGTGTGTGTGTGTGTGTGTGTGTGTTTTCCAAAGGAGAGAGTGAAGTTCAGTCTTGTCAGGAAAGGTCATGGGAAGAAATTGGGAAAATGTGAGAAGGCTGTTGTGTGTTTCCTGACTGTCTCTGGGGAATAGGCTTGAGGGTTAGTTTCTTCTCATACATTTTTCAAAGGCCAGAAATATAACTTAAACAGCTTTCATTATTTCAGCTTAAACCAAAATGGAATTTAAGGTGGATCCAGCTTAGGGCAAGGTGGGATGCAGATATTTAAAGGATGAAATTAGGGCTCTATTTCTTCCTCTAGATTATGCTGTTCAGTAAAATGCTCTGTGTTTACAGAAATGTTTTATATCTAAACTGTCCAATATGATAGCCTTTGTGACTATTAAGCACTTGAAGTGTGGCTAATAGCAACTGAGGAAATGAATGTGTTAACTATTTTAATGAATTCAAGTGTAAAGCCACATGTGGCCGGTGGCTGCTCTGGTGTAGGGCACAACTCTAAATCATGCTCTGCTTGCCTCTTCTTGGCTTTATTCTCAGGCTGTCTCCATGCGGTGTCAGTGGCTCCTGGAAACTGCAGAATTAGTTGGTCCTCAAATAATACGATCTCACAGAAGGAGAGAAAACCATCTCTTCTTCAGCAGCCTTATCCATCCCTGAGAAGGATTCGAATTGGCCTTGTTGAGGTAAGTCATGATGTGCAGGAGGGTGGACACTCATGGTCCACCCTGAGTCACATCCTGTTGTGGGCCATTCAGTTCACTGTCTTCCAGAATTGCTTCGAGTTTGAGAGAAATAGTTATCAAGTAGTGGTTAAAGCAAAAGTAGACCAACTTTTTGAGACAGGGCAAAAGTAGTGGTACCTTGTGGCCTTGGTGACAGAGTGCTGCACATTGTTGAGGAATGGAGCATTTCTTCTTCATCACAGAGAGGATTTGGCACCTAAAGTCCTGGTCAGGCAGCAGCAGAAACCGTACAATTTATAAAGCAGTGTCGTCAGAACAACAACAGCAGCATCCAATACGCATTCAAGGAATCTTATGTACAGAGAGCAATAAGAAGGTAGGAGAGTAAAAGACAGTAAGAGTGTGACAGGTGTTATGTGGCCCCTGCTTCATGAGCACATGACAGACACTCTTCAGGAACTCTCAGAACACTAGAGAGGATCTGATAGGCATCCGGAATACCTGTGAGTAAAGGTGGGAGTTAAATACAGGAAATAAGGCTTTACTATTAATGTGACAATAGCTGTGTTCAAGGGCTGGTAATGCTGAAGTATTTGAATTACATAGTTAAGCACTTGGAACTATTAGGTGCTCAGATTTTACCTGCCAGTACCAGTGTATGCACGTACACAAACACAGCCTACATTCATTCCTCCTTGAATAAGTACACAGTTTTTCTGTGCTTTATCGAAGTCGGTGGTATGAAGAGACATGCTAGAGTTAACTTCAGGATTTAGCATATCCTTTAGAACTCTGAGGGTTCATTTTCTGAAACTATAAGAGTTAGAAGAATCCACTGTTGAGAATGTTGGAAGCAAATCTATAGACCAGGACTAACATTCAGCATTGTACAACATATAGCCATATCTTTTATTAAAATATAAAATGATTTTGGATGGACCTGTTATATATAGCAACTTTCCTGAGTCTCTCAAGTTTCCTCCTACCCCTTATTGCTTAAGGCACTTCTGCCTCTTGCCACAGTCCAGCAATGGAAGGGTTGATTCTCAACACGAGCAGGGGCCTCCGGGACCAAGGCACTCTAAACCAGCTTATGTTCACATTTGTTAGTGGTCTTGCCATTCATTTTCTCTAAAATCCCAATTGCTAAGCACCATCTTTGGCTCCTCAGGAAAACCCACAATGACCATTCATGTTCCACTAGCGTTTTATTTTGCTTGTGTTTATTCATCCACCTAAGTTGTTACTGATTTGCTGATTACATAACTTTTACATCCTCTTGTGATCAAACAGTAATGGAAATTTTAAGATATGTTGCCTCGTTTTAGGGAAGCTATAAAGTCTTTGCTTTATATCAGATGAATATATTAAGAAAAAGGTGTTAAAATTTGATTTTGTAATGATAGAACGCACAGAATCTGAAAAGAAATGTTGCAAGTATGCCAGGAGACTAAGTCTTTTCTAAAGAAAACTGCCATTGGCAGCTGTAAGTTAGATAGTCATGATTAAAGATTTATGAGTGCATAGGGGGCACAAGCAACTGGGACGAAAACTGTGATCCATAGGCTCCATCACTTCCAATATAATCGCCTCAAGTCCTTGCCTTACAGGTGAACACGTGGCTCACCGGTAGAGAAATTTGTGTCGTGACTGGCTGAGGGTGCTCATTTTCTGTCAGGAACTCATATGCCAATGGTTTGGGCTTTCCTTCAGGAAATGAATATTCACCTTCTTTACCACAAAACCAATTTCTATCCATGGTTTTATCTTTATGATATATAAATCGGTATCTTGTCAAATACACACACACACACACTTTGCATTCTAGTTATTGGCATACATAGGTTGATTTAGTTAGGTTATGATAAAATTGTTTATGGAGATTTCTGTGGAGGCTAAGTGATGGAAAAGTTTGGAAAAAGCTGTGGCCTTAATTCAAGGCAGTTTGGATCAATAATTCTGAAGGCAAAACTGTAGCTATTAATAAGCCTAAAACCTTGAGGGAAACAGAATTTTTCAGCTTTAGGCCATAGGGAATAAGGACACATTGTTCTGCAGTGTTTTTATGGTTTAAATTTTTGAGAGCTTCTGCAGTATAAGTCTCAACTCTTTTGCCGGGTGATAAACTCATCATGCTAGAGATGAAGCAATGGGTTCAGATAGGTTTTTGACTTCTTTAAACCATTTTCCCTTTTTGCTCAAATATGGATCGAAACCTAGAGAGGTGACTCTTTGTTTCCTCTGCCTCATTACCCTAAAACTGTGAAGAAACTTTTGAGTTTGTAAATTCCAAATGTGAATATCTCAGAGGTCAAATTTCTCTAACTCAGAATCATGTCACAGAACAATAATACATGAGCCAGCAACTCAGATCTATGTTTCTTTAGTTAGATTTGTTTACTGAGGAACATTATGGCAACGGCTGTGACTTCTGAAAGTCCAACCTCAGCATTTGAGAGCATTTAATATTTAATCAAGTGGCAGAGCAGCAAACTCATTTTGAGTAAGATATTAAAAAGAAGAAAGAAATGTCATATGTCATCAGCTGGAATAATTTAACTTGCAAATCAGATGTTGGCAAGAGCTGGTTGACAGCAGATGGCTCAACTCTTCTGTGTTTGACTCCAAACCTATCCTTTCCCATTTTGCATTGGAAATCTAATTAAAAGCCTTTTTATCACCATCAGATTAATTATAAACATGCCTTTTTATCTGGTAGGAAATTGACCTGTGCTTAACAAATTTCCCCCAAAACCCTCTATTTTCCAAGATTTTCAAGAAGAATTTTTTTCCAAGCTTATTTATTCAGACTAAATGCACCTAATCTTTATAGGTTAAATCCCATGAGCTACTACTTAGGCCAAATATGAGTTACTTATTTACTATTTAGGACATAAACTGATATTAACTTAAGAGTACTTGCTAATTTAATTTCTTTACTTCTAGTTAATTTGATGAAATTCATTGAAAGACAACTTTCTTCCAAGTAAATAATTTGCCATGGCAAATAGAATCTTATAAAGCTTAATTTTAAAGTCTTTTATCATATGGTGGTACAATTAATATCAGAAAAAAGGACATGTGTTTCATTAACTTGTCTGTCACTCCATGAGTTTATGATGTGAGAACTGACACTTCTGTGCCATCTGTTTGTATATGACCATAATAGAAGCCGTACATGCTAGCAGACTGAAGTATTTTCATAGAGTAAATCCACAGGTATGGGCTCAACATTTCAATAAGTGTTAGATTATTCCCCACACATAATTTTGTCATTATTAGACTAATTCTTGTAGTAATGCATAAATTTTGAAAAAGCTAGTGCTATAAAAATGGGCAGGAATGAGTATATTTCCTCAATATACAAAGGAACTGTGTATTTCAGTGGTTAAAATAAAAGAGAGAAAGTGATCATCTGGCTTTTACTTAGGATGTAGAAAGCTGGAAAGAGCATCATTACTACCCTTACAATGAAAAAGAGAGATAATCTGCAAATTAATAGTTATCCTTGAATTTATCAGAGAGCTGAGGTTGTAGAGCAGTCAACTAACTCAAAATCTAAAGAAAAACATTCTTCTGGAAGGAGAAGCAAAATATGAGCAATTTCTTTCCTGGGGTAAATGCTAAACCCCACGCAAGCTGTTCACGAGAATTCAGCTAAAATTTCTGACGAGTTACTTCAGACTGTGGACCGGCATGAGTGTATAGACTCTCTTGGGAGCTGCAGTCACAAGGAGAAATTGCCCATATGTACACGATCTTCTCCACAGACCATGTATGTACTTACAAGAGAGATTAGGGGCTGGGTTGGAGACCTGAGAAAGCCTCTATTTTGGTGAAGGTATGGGAGAGGAGAACAACAGCTCTTGTGGAAAAGGTGTAAAGCCTCACCTAGAACCTTCTCTCTTACCTTCTTTATGGGGTAAAAGCTTAAGCTGATGTGGGAAGGACAGCAGATATTGTCACCCTCAGGCCAGAAGTGAATGTGCATTGCAATTAGGTGAAGGAAATAACAAAACACCATCTGCCCTTAGGGGAGGGACAGAAAAACACCCTGAGCCTAGACCACTTAGAGCTCTACCTTTGGGGGAGGAGTATGACCACAAAAAAGGCCTCATATCCAAGATCTGGACACACAGTGCCTTCCTCAGATTGAGGTTGAACCAGAACAACAGAAAATGATCCCCTGTTCCCCCTCTTCCATTCTTCTTTATCAGGCTGGCAAGTGACCCATAGCAGTTGTCATATGTATAATGCTGGGAGAAGGGCAAAGTGAAGAGAGAGATCTTTTCTCAGGCACAAAGGAAAAACCTAAAACTGAGAGGCGAGCAGCCCTTGAGAAAAAATCTTCTGAAAAAGTATTCCTCACTCTAAGTACAAGTTAAAACAAGAGAATTTTGTGGTGCCCTGAGGGTAACCATAGAAGCCAAAATAACAAAACAAACAAAAAAAAGATTCAGCTCAATTCCTGACTAGACTGACACAAACTCTTATAATCCAAAGAGAAAAGGCATGCCTATTTCCAGGCATAAATACTCTTTACAGTCATCTCTACTCTTCCACACAAGATATTCAGCTTTCAGCTAAAATGCAGGGCATACAAAGAAGCAGGGGGGAAAAAAAGCAACAATACACTGTCAAGAGACAAAACAATCAATCAACAGAACCAGATCAAATATGATTCATATTTTAGATTTAAAATAGCTGAATAATGTGACAAAGATTCTGGAGGAAAAAGTGGACAATATGCATGAATAGATATGGAATCTCAGCTGAGAGATGGAAACTATGATAAAGAACCAACTGGAAATGGAAGAAATTAAAAGCATGGTTATCGAAGAGATGAATGCCTTTGATGAATTTATCAGTACAATCAATACAGTAAAAAAAAAAAAAAAAACAGTAAAGTTGGAGATAGGTCAAGGGAAGTTTTCCAAACTGACAAGCATGAAACAAAAAACCATAATGGTTCTTCTAAGAGCTAAGGGACAATAGTAAATGGTATAAAATAAATGGAATTGAAATCATAGAGAAGAGAGACTGAGCAGAAGAAATGTTTGAATAGATAATGACCAAGAATTTTTCAAAAGCAGTAAATTATAAGAACTATAGATCTATGAAGCTCAGAGAACACCATACTTCCAAACACACCTAGAAACATAACTATTCAAACTTCTGGAACCTGAAGATAAAGAGAAAATCTTGAAGGCTGCCAGATAAAAAGTGCACATTGTATACAAAGAAACAAAAATAAGGATTGGAACAGACTTCTCATCCATGAACTATGAAATCTAGAGACAAGGGAGTAACATCTTAAAGTGCTGGAACAACAACAACAAAACCTGTCAGCCCAGATTTCATACTCAAAGAAAATATTTTATAGAGTTGAAGGAGAAATAAATACTTGCAGAAAAAAACAAGAACTGAGAGAATTCCTTACAAGCATACCTATTATTTATTCCTTAAAGGAAGTTCTTCAAAAATAAGGACTAAGATACCAGACAATAACTAGGATCTACACAAAGAAAGAGTGCTGGAAATGGCATTCATGAAGGAAAATTTAAAATTTAGTTTTCTTATTTTGAATTTCTGTAAAGATAGCTATGAAAAGCAAACATTATATCAAAGTATTACATGTTTATGGTATATATAAAGTAAAATGCATGACAATAATAGCACAAACGATAGGAAAGGAATTTAAATTACAATGTTATAAGTTCCTTATAGTGCATGATTAATTAAATGTGAATATTGTAAACTCTACGACAGTCATTAGGATGTGTAAAACTTTTAAATAATAACCCCAAATTGGAGATGTTAGTAGATTTAAAACCAATCATTTAAATAATTACATTAAATTTAAACTGTGAAAATATACCAAATAAAAATTAGAGATTTTCAGATTGGATAAAAAAGTAGCACCCAAATGTGTCCTGACAGCAAGATCTACTTTAAATATAATGAAATAGATTAAAGTAAAAATATGAAAATAATATAGTGTGGAACCATTAATCAAAAGAAAACTAAAGTGTCTATATTAATTTCAGACAAAGTGGACTTCAGAATAAGGAATAGTACTAGGACAGTATTCATAGTGATAAAAGGGACAATTCAATAAAAGAATAGTAATCTTAAATATGTATGCACCTAACAATAGAGCTTAAAGTATATGAAATAAAACAGACAGAACTGATAAGAAAAATAAATCTACAAGTAGAGTTAGAGACTTCAACTTTAAGTATTAGATTAAACAAATAGAAAGTTGGTAAGGAAACAGAGGATTTCAACAACACTATTTACCAAATGGATCTGTTAGATACATAAAAAACACTTCAAATCACAGCAGTAGAATACATGTTTTTCTCAAGAGCATATGGAACTTTCACCAAGATAGATATTATTCAAGATAGACCAATAAAGAATCAAAATCATTTAAGGTTTGGTCTCAAATCAAATGGGATTTAAACTAGAAACCAGCAACAGTAAGATATCTGCAAGATTTCCAAATATTTGAAAATAAACACTTCAAAATAGCCCATGGTTCAAAGAGAATGTCACAAGGGAAATTCAAGCATGTTTTGAATCAAATGAAAATAAAAGTTCCATGTGTCAAAATTTGTGGGATGTAGCTAAAGAAGTTTAGAGTTAAATTTATAGCTTTTAATGCTTTTTATTTGAAAAGCAAAATTTTATTTTTTTAAATTTATTTTTAAAATTAATTAATATTTATTGGAGTATAGTATAGCTTTACAAGGATTTTTTTCCTATTATAGATTGTTTATTATTTGTCGACAACATTTATGAAGACCATTATAAAATTTTGTTGAAATACAGTAAGGAAGATCTAAATACATGGTGAGCTATAACTTGTTCATGGATAGGAAGAGTTAGTATCATTAAGATGTTAATTCCTCCAAAATGGTCCTATGGATTACATGTAATTTCATCCAGACTCCCTAGGGATTTTCATGGAATTGGACAAGTGAATTCTACATTTATATGGAAATGCAAAGAGCTGAGATGATCCTGAACAAAAGCAAAACAGAACTTTCCCTACCAGACATCATGATGTAGTCACAAAATGGAATAGTATACAGCAAAGAAAATGAACAAACCACAGATAATATGCATCAATATGCATGAATCTCAAAAAATATTAACATTGAGCCAAAACAAAAAAAGCCACAGATATGTAAAATATTCCAGTTTACACATTTAGAAAACAGGCAAGTGGAGCTATATTTCTTAGGGATACATACACATGAGATGAAACAATGAGGAAAAGCACAGGGATTATTAATAAAATCCAGAGAAATAGCTACAAGGGACTGATAATAATTAATTAAGTTAGGTGGTGAATACACAGGTGTTCATTTTATTATTCAAACTGTCTTCTTACACATTATTCTCTTTGTGTATATTTTATAATAAAACAGTTTAAAAGATGGAATGCTCAGAAAATAGTGAGTCATGTTGAAACCCTAAACAAAGAATGTATTAAATTTTGCCATGCTTTTTTAGAATAGTTTAACAAAACAACCATAACTGAAAGGGAACAGGAGGGGTCCCTCAAAAGTAATGTGGTCCAAAGTTTAAAACTCCAATTTTTTTTAACATCTTTATTGGAGTATAATTGCTTTACAATGTTGTGTTAGTTTCTGCTGTATAACAGTGAGTCAGCCATATGTATACATATATCCCCATATTCCCTCCCTCTTGCGCCTCCCTCCCACCCTCCCTATCCCACCCCTCTAGGTGGTCACAAAGCACCCAGCTGATCTCCCTGTGCTATGCAGCTGCTTCCCGCTAGCTATCTGTTTTACATTTGGTATTATATATATATCAGTGCTACTTTCTCACTTCATCCCAGCTTACCCTTCCCTCTCCCCGTGTCCTCAAGTCCATTCTCTACGTCTGCATCTTTATTACTGCCCTGCAACTAGGTTGATCAGAACTTTTTTTTTTTTTTTAGATTCCATGTATATGTTTAGCATACAGTATTTGTTTTTCTCTTTCTGACTTACTTCACTCTGTACGACAGACTCTAGGTCCATCCACCTCACTACAAATAACTCAATTTTGTTTCTTTTTATGTCTGAGTAATATTCCATTGTATATATGGGCCACATCTTCTTTATCCATTCATCTGTCAATGGACACTTAGGTTGCTGAAAAGCGAAGTTTTAAATCAACAATTTAAGATTCCACTTCAGGTGACTAGAAAAAAAAAAAAAAAGAGAAAATTAAGCCCAAAGCAAATATCATAGAAGAAATAATAACAGAGCAGAAGCCAATGAAATTAAAAACAGAAACATATGAGAGAAAATCATAGTAAGCAAAAGCCAGTTTCTTGAAAATGACAGTAAAATTGATGAACCTTTAGTCAGGTTAACCAAGTAAAATGAGAGACAACACAAATTGTAAATATTGGAATGAAAAGGGGTACGTTACCACAAACCTTGTAGACATTAAAAGAATAAGCAGAGACTACTGTAAAGAATTCAGTGCACATGAGTTCAACAATTTATATAAAATGGACAAATTTCTTGAATGATAAAAACTGCCAATGATCACTCAAGAAAAATAACCTGAATGGATCTATAGATCTCTGTAGATTTCTATCCATATTTAGAATACATCCACAACGTTTAAACAACCTGCCCTTTGCTCCAGAGAAAGACACTGTCTCTCTCCTCCATGGCTGTTCACTATAAAAACATTCTTGAAAGATAGTATGGAACAAAGACAGTAAGTTCCTCTGCTTATAAGATGTGAATAAATGCAAGAGACCCATGGAGAATTGTCTCCTACCTGGATTGAGATGACTTAGGGATGGTTGAAATTCTGTAGACTCTGGTTCTCCTTATATCTTATGTGTAGCTCTTCAGAAGTTCCAAATGAGAAACTGAGAGCCTGGGAATTTTCTAGGTCCCCTGTTTTTTCGATGGTCTTGAACAACAATTTCTCTCTCTTAAGCAGTGGAAGATTACAGAAAAATTCATCCTGCATTTCACCGGTTTTGTATCTTTTGTCCCACGAGATTATTCAAAGCTCTTTTGACTTCTCTGCCCCTTAACAGAAGTCATGAGACTCCTGGGTCAGAGTCAAAGGACAGTTTCTTTTAGCAGTGTGTCATAGCACAATTTTCTAGTTTTAGTTTTCCACACCCTATCACTCAGATGTGGACACAACGAGCGTCAGTTGACACCTGCACACACAGAGGGGTGTGTAGTCCCTTGACTTAATTCTTGACATTTAGTCTCACTCCAAGAATTGCCTGAGAGAAGAAATGGCCAACAGATTGTCTGCTCACCTCTCTGTGGTTCCAGTGTCTCTGTGATTTTGGCTCCTCGAATTCTAGAAGCTTCAGCCAGTCTCTAATGCCTTAAATCAAAAGCTTCTTTATTTTCCTTTTACCTGGCTCTTCTACTTTTTCCTGAGAGGACTACTGGTTTCTGCAAGTAATTCCACCTTAGCTGCTTGCAAGATTCTTCAATTTAGTCACACTTCAAATTATATTACATATTAGTTTCTTGTTTATTTTCCGTCTTTTTTAGGACTATAAGCTCTGTGAAATCAGTTTACTTTGGTTAATTCTTCAGTGAATCCCCAGTGCCTTGAAAAGCACATGGCAACTGGTAAGCATTCAGTAATATTAAGTAAGTAGACAGCTGGACTCATTTAGGTGAAAAATGATAAAATCACAATTTAAAAAGTTTCTAGCTGGATGTCTGCTGACATATCTAATCATTTCTACTTCTACCTATATCTCTGTTAGTACATATTTTCTCAGTGAAAATAGCTCACATTTTAGCATATAAATTTATTAATGCACAGATATGTCTTTAGCTCTAACTAGGGGGAGATGCATAAATGTTCTGTGAGTTTAGACATAGTTACCTTTTTCTCTGTGACCTAAAAGAAGGTGTACATAGAGATTATTTTGTGCACACATCCTGTTTCTTCTCCTTGTAGAGTTTTTCAACTCTCTGCAGCTTCATGCCTGCTGTCTTCTTCCTTTGATCAAAATTACACTCATTTTGGATCCAGTTAAAAAGTCACCTTTTATAAAAAGTCTTCTGAGACTTTTTCATGGTAACTCAATTATTCTCATCTCCATGCTCCCACAGCTCTGCATGCATTTATCCGTTACAGCCCTTATTATACCATCTTTTAGTTAATTGCTTACCTGGCCTGGGTTCCTACCTGATTACTGAACTCCTTTCGTAAATGTCTTTGTGTCCTTAGTACCTAGCACATGGTCCGGCACATAGAAGTGTTTTAGAAAATGTTGCTTGGATGCTTTAGTAAATTTAAAATGCTATCTTAGGAATATGCACATTTAAAAAAGACAACAAAATGAAACTAATTTTGGAATTTTGACTAGCAATCAGCTGTGTATGGAAGCCACTGAAGGAAGGGGAGGCCTTCCCAGAGCCACTTGACTCTATTATTCTGTTTATTCATGAACTTACACACTTTAAATCCTTTTTCCACAAGTTATATTTTTGGAATCAGCTTTGATTTGTGGGGAGGGGAGGCTATAGGGTGTCATCTATATGGTATAATTTTAAGAGAACCAGCAAGATTTTCCTCTCTCTATTTGTGTTAGGAATTCCACATATAGTAATCTACTGCCTTGTTTTAGCTCTGCAATCATGCTGTAGACTCATCTTTAAAAATACTTTTACGTAGGGACGTATATCAACTTATTAAGTAGATAATTTCTCTTTGTGATAGAAGAAATCTGGTCTGGTGATACCATGCACATCTGGAGAGGGGTATGAATAGCAGAAAGGGTAGAACAGAGATAGCAAGGTTGACAAATGGGGAAACCAAAGACCACTGGTGAATTATTGGCACCTTTGTAAAAAATTTAATCTTCCCTCGAGATGCTATTTTTATATTGTATTTTCCTACTCTGCCAAAATAATGCAAATAGTGCTCTAACTATCTCCTTAAGTGTTTATTTAGTAGACTGTTATATGTCTCAGATGTTGAAAAAAGTTTGGGTTTGTTTTGAAAAGCATATGAAGGCCATTTAGTATGAGAACAAAGTTACAGAGACATGAAAATATCCCAATATTTTCTGTTTCTGACTTAACTATTCAAATCACATGTGAAAATAGGTATTTTATCCTATTTTTGCTCTTTACCACCAAACGTTAAGAATTATAATAGCTTTAATGCAAATCTATTTTGGTTTGCTTTTTATAGATTAATGGCAGTTTAAGTATCTTGGACCATGAGTACTTCTGTTTGGCATGACGTTGCTCTATACTTGCAAAAGAATTTGCTTTTGTAAATAGACTGCTGTGTCTCTCACCGGCAATATTTAGAGGCTGTAGATATAGGTAAAAGGATGGTGATGGTAGGCTTATTTAAGTTGGCCACAACCAAAATCAATATCTGTAAACCTTTTCTCGACATGTGCTTACAATATAGAACCATGTGTTGCATGTATATGATATGATTAAAGAATCCTTAGCTTCTGTGAGAAAACATACCTATATTTTTGCATTGAAGAGTTTATCTACATAATGAGATGTCACCTCACACCTGTTAAGATGCCTATTACAACAACAACAAAAAAGGTAACAAGTGTTGAGAAATTGGAACCCTTGTGCACTGTTGGTGGGAATATAAAATGATGTAGCCACTATGGAAAATAGTATGGAGGATTCTCAAAAAATCACAAATAGAATACCTTATGAACCAGCAACCCCTTTTCTGGGTATATAGCCAAAAGAATGGAAATTAAATCTGGAAGAGATATCTGCACTCCCATGTTCATTGCAGCATTATTCACAATAGCTAAGACATGGAAACAACCCAAATGGCCAAATTGATAAAGAAAATGTGGTAAGCACACAAAATTTTTTGAAGAGTGTAGATGTCGTATTAAGTGTTCTTAACAAACACACATACACACATACACAAAAGCAGAAGGACACAAAACTTTTGGAGGTGATGGATATGTTTATTACCTTAATTATTGTGATGGTATCACAGGTTCTGCCTATGTTCAAACTCATCAAATTATGTACATTAAATACATGCAGTTTTTTTGTATATTAATTATACCTCATTAAAGCTGTGGGGAAAAGAAGAAAGAACATGCTTAAAAAAGTTTAACAGTGGAACAGTAGAACTAACCATGCAGAGGATGTAGGTTACAGCTAAGCCGAGGGCCTTTGTTAGTTCCCCTGTCCTCCTGGTAATATATGGGACTTGAGCTCACCTCATTCCTTATCCAGTCTCTTTACTTTCTCTTTTTTCTTCGGAGTACTTAGGAGCTCACAGCCCTCACTTGCAGGAGGCAGAAGGGTGTAGGGGTTGAAGCACAAACTCCAGACTTTGGCTCTTCATAACTATGTAACGTTGGGCAGGGAACCAATCCTCAGATTCTGTGTAGTTATGTGTGAACATGAGGTTTAAAAACAATACCTACCTGTGAGGTTGTGGTGAGGGTTTAATTAGATAATACACAAAGCACAGTGCTGGAAGACAACAAATATTTAATAAATAATAGTTGCCATTATTATTATGGTTAATGTAATAATATTTCCCCCCTCCTCATACTTCCAAAAAGGATGGAAAATTAGCACTTCACTCACCTAGAGGAAAAGTTATGGTGGATTAGGGGAAGAGCCTCTTTTCACTCTCTGTTCACTCCTACCCATGGATAAAAGACTAGGAAAGTTTATGTTAGGAACATTCAATTCCTAATGTGCCCAGTCCAACTCCTTCTTACTTTTTAGAGCCTGTTTGCCCACAGGGCATTAAATTCTGGTATTTTCTCCACCAAGTCTGCCTCTTGCTCGCTGTTGTCCAGCTATGCCAGTGTCTAATTTAGGATGAAGTGTAAACAAGCTCATTTAACTGCAGATCTTGAGCCACATTCTGCAGTCAGCTTTATCAGTAGTAAGTGTGATAATTGTATCTCCATCTGTCTGACTTTCCTCCCTCTGTTATGAAGTTGAACATGGAAAGTGAAAGGGTTATTTACTTGCCCCCTTACTCCCCCAGGTTTTCATTTTCTAAATTATTGCTGTGTCTTTGGTGCTATTAACTGGAGTTATCATTGTGGAATTTCTTTACAATTTGAGCCTTAGGCATTATTCCCCCACCTGCTGGCTGCCCCCTTGCCAGGCAATAGCCATTGCCCCTGTTGGACTGCTTCCACAAATGCCTTTGGCCCTGGTCCCATCACAGCTGCAGGCTGATGTGGGAGATGGTGCTGCCTTAGACACTTTCTCAGTGTTTGCCACTGCCCCTTCCACTGTTGCTATCACAGAGATATGGCCGCCTGATGTGGCCAGCATCCGGAAGGCACATTCCACACAGTTTAGGAAACAGTATCTTTTAGTGCCAGGCCCCATGGACTGGCCCTGGGAGCTCTCTTCTGCAAACGAAGTAAGACACTTCTCCAAATATTCAGGATATGTGCCTTGTTTAATCTGCCTACACTGTGAGAATGGTTGCTTTTCCATTCCCACGTAGATTGCCTCCTTGTTGAATATACAGATTTCCTCCTTAGAAGCACTCCCATTATTGTGTATCAACACTTAATCCTTCTCTTTTAGGGATCTTCTCCTCTATAGTGAGAAAAACTCTCCTCTCAAGGTTTGGCTGACAGCTGCTGAAAT
This sequence comes from Orcinus orca, assembly GCF_937001465.1. Classification (NCBI taxonomy): domain Eukaryota; kingdom Metazoa; phylum Chordata; class Mammalia; order Artiodactyla; family Delphinidae; genus Orcinus; species Orcinus orca. The sequence goes on from NC_064563.1 coordinate 95,583,637, forward strand.
GAATACCTGGTCAGAGATTGTGTGGCCAGAAGCAAAAGCATATTGTCAGTCATGCAGGAATTTCTTGGCCTATGTTCTATGCAAACAGCTGCTGCATTTTCAGTTTTTAACTTGGCAGGCCTTATTTTAAATATGCATTGCCAAAAATTACGGCTCATTTACTGTACTTTCCTTCTCCCAATTGGAAAAGAAGGGTCAAATAGAGAGCTAAAGTGGGGTCGATATGGAGTTGAACCTCTAGTAAATGACAATATTTACTTATCAGCATCAGATGTTTTGGGGGTATTCGTGTGGTCTGTTCCATTTATGTATGTATATATGTGTGTGTGTGTGTGTGTGTGTGTATGTATATATACACACACACACACATAATATATATATCTTATGTATATATTATATATATATATTATGTGTGTATGTATGTATGTATTTATGAAGCAAATCAGCCATAGGTTTTTACAGAGTAGACAACCATGAAATTAACGGTTTGTGATGGTTTCCTAATGCCTACGGAGATTTCTGGTCTAGTAAAACATGATCTTTTACAACCCTGAAATAGTGTTTATTTCCGTTACTAAAATTTCTTATATCAGGTATTACTCTTACAATTATTCCCCACCAGTTGATTTTCATGTCTTGTTAAAAAAATAAGGGAGAGAATTTATGATACTTGGGACTCAAAAGTCCCCATCCTTTTTTATTGTCTCATTTTTGATAACTGTAACTGCTGTGGACATAGTTCTGGTGCTCTGCATTACTGAACCTCTTTTCTATGCCACAGCCTCTCCCTTCCAGTGCACTTTCCATATTACTATTGGTGATACAGATCAAAATGTAAATCTGACCATGTCACACTCCCCTGTGTTCAAACTCTTGCCAGTTTCTAATTTCCTACTGAATAAATCTCCTACTCTTTATCTTAGCATAAAGGGAAGACCCTTCAATATCTAATGTGAAACTCTTTCCAGACTTCTACCTTGGAGCTCTTCTTTCTAGCTTCTTCCCTACTTCTTCCTCATCCATTCCTTCCCTGGTAACCATAATTCTAATTAAGTACTCTTTTGGAACATATCATGCACTTCCATGCCTCTGAGAACTTCTTCATGATATTCACATCGAATGTTACCTCTAGATTCCTTTGTCTCCCTTGTCTGCTTGGAGAATTTATACCCATCCTTCAGGACCCAACACAAACAATACCTTGTTATGAAGTCCTCATGTTAATTGTACAGTATTTCTTTGTTTGCACGTTTGTCTAACCAACTAGTTGTAAGCTCTTCAAGTGTGGAGATAGTACTTTATTAAGTTTCTTCCTGAGATTTATGCCCATTGTATTGGAGCAGGAGGGAAAGAAAAACAGATGTCTACCTCCTCGTACAAGTGCCTGCAAAGACATCATTTCCTCTTTCTGTTTGTCATCACAGCAGGTCTAAATTATTGTCTAAGGGCCCAGCATGTGTGGGTGTTGGTAGCCTCAACTGGCCCTACTGTTGCGGCATTCAGACCTAAGCAGCTCCCTCAGGTATCGTTAGCTCTTGAGAGATGCTGCCTCATCTTCTGGCTGGTGGTGTCTTGCTCATGTTCTTTTCCTCTGAGGCTAAGCTCTGCCCTGCATTAGTTGGTCCATGACTAGCCTGGAGGCTCCAATCTCATCTTCCCCCTATGGCTCAATTGTGTGGACTAAAGGCAATGTCTGCTTTACTCTGGAGAGCTGGTACTCCATGCAGCTTCCTGGCCTCCTTTCACCTTGGCTGATTTCCCAGGCCCTTTCTCCTCAGTACAAATAAATGAACTCAGTTTACCCTCATAACAATCCTATGCAGTATATACTATTATTAACCCAGTTTTACAGAAGAGGAAACTGGAACAGAGACACAAAGTCAAAAGAACCAGGATTCAAACCCAAGCAGACACCAGAGTCGTGGCGCCAGACTCCATGCTCTTAACCAGTGTACTGCAGTCTTTATATTAAACATTGTGCTTAAAACGGGAGATAATTAATATATGCTTATTGCCTATAACATGACAGTTAATTATATATATGATGTATATGAAATGTATATATTCAATGAATCATTGAATCCTCCCACCAAATGTGAGAAAATGGTGGAACCATGATTGAAATTCTGGTTTTATCACTCTAAAGTAAATGATTTTTTCACTTAATACAATTTTTTTTATAGTTTGTATGCCAAAAGTAGTTTTTGAAGATCTTTTTTAAAAGTAAATTTATTTTATTTATTTTTGGCTGCGTTGGGTCTTCGTTGCTGCATGTGGGCTTTCTCTGGTTGTGGTGAGTGGGGGCTACTCTTCGTTGCAGTGCGCAAGCTTCTCATTGCGGTGGCTCCTTTTGTTGCAGAACATGGGCTCTAGGCGCACGGGCTTCAGTAGTTGAGGCTTGCAGGCTCTAGAGCACAGGTTCAGTAGTTGTGGTGCATGGGCTTAGTTGCTCCGCGTCATGTGGGATCTTCCCGGACTAGGGCTCGAACCCATGTCCCCTGCACTGGCGGGCGGATTCTTAACCACTGGACCACCAGGGAAGCCCTGAAGATTTATTTTTAAAGGAGGGGTAACTTCCCCGTTTTATAAAAGTATTCATAACAAAGGTAGCTATAGTAAGGATAGTGAACAATCTTAGGACCTGAAAGGTTTTCGTGTGCATTGACATTTTGTCTTTTTTTTCAGCCCATAGTATCAAATAGCCTGGCTTTTTTCTTTTTTTTTTTAAAGGTAGACTGAATGAAAGCATCAGTTTTTATTCCAGTGACTCAGTCCCCATTGTTTGAAGTAGATTAGAATGGATAAGTTGAGCTCTGTATGTTGTGCACCTCAATTATCCACAGAGACAGGCTGTCAAGTTTACTGGGGAAGTTCTTGGTGTTGCAGGTATGAATGTTTATCTGTTTGTGCTATGTCATCATAACTAGGTTTTTGCCTTTTAAATAGACCATCAGATTAACACATTAAAGCAACATCCCTGATTCTCATGGAACATTTGAATTATGTACAGCAGTATGTGTTTTAATCATTTATTTTAATCATGTTCCTCACCCTGCAGCTTAAAATGAAATATATTGAAATCAAAATATGTAGCATCAAATCACTCTAATTATTTCAGATAGATTACACTTGTTAGTACCTAAATGGAGAGGTGCTTTTGTAAATTTTTGCATTTCTGTTTGTTTGTGAGGCCCCCTCCTTTAAAATTTTTTTTTTCTACTAAAAATTTGTTAGGTTGCAACGTCAGTTGACACTATAATATTTCTTTTTTCTTTTATGTTTGGATACTGGTTTTCCAGACTAACTGGCTTTCCTGGGAACTGTGACTCTGGCTACAACATGAAGACTGAAAGCTTTCCTTTCTGTACTTCTAGAGGAGACTTCAGTGCACTCATGGAGAGAGAGACAAGGACCAGACTTTTGACATAACTGGCTTTGGCCCTGTGAATGAATGTTTCCTGAGCATTGGAAAGCTGGTGGCAAGATACGAGAACCACAAATGGGCTATGGGGAAATGCATTCAATGAAGCAGAAATCTCTAAAAAGATGATTTTGCATATCCAGTGCATTTCCAACACATGGCAGATAATCTTAGCTTCTGCTATGACTAATAAGCCCAAATAAGGCAGTTCTTTGGCACATTTGCAACCGATGGCTTTCCTTTAATGAATATTGTGGCGGTGGATTCATTGGCTGTGTAAAAACAAACTGCTCATTCCTTATCTATGCTGAAAGGTCATCTGGCTTGTGTATCAGGTGCCACCTCAGGGATGTCAGCCAGTATCCTGTGGTGCATTCAGCCCAGTCATTGTGCCCTGTCAGCGAGGCAGTCATAGAGTTCCATTTGTACAGAGGTACAAAGATAGAGACAAGGTGTATTGGCTTTTTCTTCTTTTTATTAAAATTAATTTTTATTGCAGTACAGTTGATTTACAATATTGTGTTAGTTTCAGATGTACAGCAAAGTGAGTCAGTTATACATATATCCACTCATTTTTAGAATCTTTTCCCACAGAGGTCATTACAGAGTATTGAGTAGAGTTCCCTGTGCTATACAGTAAGTTCTTATTAGTTATCTATTAATATTTTATATATAGCAGTGTGTATATGTCAATCCCAATCTCCCAATTTATCCCTCCCCCTTCCCCCTTGCTAATACATAAGTGTCTTTTCTACACCTGTGACTCTATTTCTGTTTTGCAAGTAGGTTCATTTGTACCATTTTTTTAGACTCAACATATAAGTGATATCATATGATATTTGTCTTTCTCTGTCTGACTTACTTCACTTGGTATTACAATCTCTAGGTCCATCCATGTCTCTGCAAATGGCAGTATTTTGTTCTTTTTCATGGCTGAGTAATATTTCATTGTATATATGTCCTACATCTTCTTTCTCCATTCATCCGTTGATGGACATTTAGGTTGCTTCTGTGTCCTGGTTATTGTAAATAGTGCTGCAGTGAACATTGGGGTGCATGTATCTTTTCGAATTATGATTTTCTCTGGATACATGCCCAGGAGTAGGATTTCTGGACCATATGGGAGCTCTATTTTTAGTTTCTAAAGGAACCTCTGTAGTGGCTGTACCAATTACATTCCCACCAATAGTGTAGGAGGGTACCCTTTTCTCCACAACCTCTCCAGCATTTACTGTTTGTATATTTTTTTTTAACATCTTTATTGGAGTATAATAGCTTTACAATGATGTGTTAGTTTCTGCTTTATAAGAAAGTGAATCATCTATACATATACATATATCCCCATGTCTCCTCCCTCTTGCATCTCCCTCCCCCGCTGCCTATCCCACCCTTCTAGGTGGTCACAAAGCACCGGGCTGATCTCCTTGTGCTATGCAGCTGCTTCCCACTAGGTATCGGTTTTACATTTGGTAGTGTATATATGTCCATGCCACTCTCTCACTTTGTCCCAGCTTACCCTTCCCCCTCCCCATGTCCTCAAGACCATTCTCTAGTAGGTCTGCATCTTTATTCCCGGTCTGCCCCTAGGTTCTTCATGACCATTTTTATCTTTTTAAGATTCCATATATATATGTTAGCATACGGTATTTGTTTTTCTCTTTCTGACTTACTTCACTTTGTATGACAGACTCTAGGTCCATCCACCTCACTACAAATAACTCAATATTGTTTCTTTTTATGGCTGAGTAAATATTCCATTGTATATATGTGCCACATCTTCTTTATCCATTCATCTGATCATGGGCACTTAGGTTGTTTCCATGTCCTGGCTATTGTAAATAGAGCTACAATGAACATTGTGGTACATGACTCTTTTTGAATTATGGTCTTCTCGGGGTATATGCCCAGTAGTGGGATTGCTGGGTCATATGGTAGTTCTATTTTTAGTTTTTAAAGGAACCTCCATACTGTTCTCCATAGTGGCTGTATCAATTTACATTCCCACCAACAGTGCAAGAGGGTTCCCTTTTCTCCACACCCTCTCCAGCATTTATTGTTTGTGGATTTTTTGATGATGGCCATTCTGACCGGTGTGAGATGATACCTCATTGTAGTTTTGATTTGCATTTCTTTAATGATTAATGATGTTGAGCATTCTTTCATGTGTTTGTTGGCAATCTGTATATCTTCTTTGGAGAAAAGTCTGTTTAGGTCTTTTGCCCATTTTTGTATTGGGTTTTTTTTTTTTTTTGATGTTGAGCTGCATGAGCTGCTTGTAAATTTTGGAAATTAATCCTTTGTCAGTTGCTTCATTTGCAAATATTTTCTCCCATTCTGAGGGTTGTCTTTTCATCTTGTCTATGGTTTCCTTTGCTGTGCAAAAGCTTTTAAGTTTCATTAGGTCCCATTTGTTTATTTTGGTTTTTAATTCCATTTCTCTAGTAGTTGGGTAAAACAGGATCTTGCTGTGATTTATGTCATAGAGTGTTCTGCCTATATTTTCTTCTAAGAGTGTGATAGTGTGTGGCCTTACATTTAGGTCTTTAATCCATTTTGAGTTTATTTTTGTGTATGGTGTTAGTGAGTGTTCTAATTTCATTCTTTTACATGTAGCTGTCCAGTTTTTCCAGCACCACTTATTGAAGAGGCTGTCTTTTCTCCATTATATATTCTTGCCTCTTTTATCAAAGATAAGGTGACCATAGGTGTGTGGGTTTATCTCTGGGCTTTCTATCCTGTTCCATTGGTCTGTATTTCTGTTTTTGTGCCACTACCATACTATCTAGATTACTGTAGCTTTGTGGTATAGTCTGAAGTCTGGGAGCCTGATTTCTCTAGCTCCATATTTCTTTCTCAAGATTGCTTTGGCTATTCAGGGTCTTTTGTGTTTCCATACAAATTGTGAAAATTTTTGTTCTAATTCTGTGAAAAATGCCATTAGTGGTTTGATAGGGATTGCATTGAATCTGTAGATTGCTTTGGGTAGTATAGTCATTTTCACAATATTGATTCTTCCAATCCAAGAACATGGTATATCTCTCCATCTATTTGTATCATCTTTAATTTCTTTCATCAGTGTCTTATAGTTTTCTGCATACAGATCTCTTGTCTCCTTAGGTAGGTTTATTCCTAGGTATTTTATTCTTTTTGTTGCAGTGGTAAATGGGAGTGTTTCCTTAATTTCTCTTTCAGATTTTTCATCATTAGTGTATAGAAATGCAAGAGATTTCTGTACATTAATTTTGTATCCTGCTTCTTTACCAAATTCATTGATTAGCTCTAGTAGTTTTCTGGTAGCATCTTTAGGATTCTCTGTGTATAGTATCATGTCATCTGCAAACAGTGACAGCTTTACTTCTTCTTTTCCAGTTTGGATTCCTTTTATTTCTTTTTCTTCTCTGATTGATGTGGCTAAAACTTGCAAAATAATGTTGAATAATAGTGGTGAGAGCAGGCAACTGTCTTGTTCCTGATCTTAGTGGAAATGGTTTCAGGTTTCATCATTGAGGACAATGTTGCCTGTGGGTTTGTCATATATGGCCTTTATTATGTTGAAGTAGGTTCCCTCTAAGCCTACTTTCTGGAGGGTTTGTATCATAAATTGGTATTGAATTTTGTCGAAAGCTTTCTCTGCATCTATTGAGATGATCATATGGTTTTTCTCATTCAGTTAGTTAATATGGTGTATCACATTGATTGATTTGTGTATATTGAAGAATCCTTGCATCCCTGGGATAAACCCCACTTGATCATAGTGTATGATCCTTTTAATGTGCTGTTGGATTCTGTTTGCTAGTATTTTGTTGAGGATTTTTGCGTCTATGTTCATCAGTGGTACTGGCCTGTAGTTTTCTTTCTTTGTGACATTCTTGTCTGGTTTTGGTATCAGGGTGGTGTTGGCCTCGTAGCATGAGTTTTGGAGTGTTCCTCCCTCTGCTATATTTTGGAAGAGTTTGAGAAGGATAGGTGTTAGCTCTTCTCTAATGTTTGATAGAATTCACCTGTGAAGCCATCTGGTCCTGGGCTTTTGTTTGTTGGAAGATTTTTAATCACAGTTTCAATTTCAGTGCTTGGGATTGGTCTGTTTATATTTTCTATTTCTTCCTGGTTCATCTTGGAAGGTTGTGCTTTTCTAAGAGTTTGTCCATTTCTTCCAGGTTGTCCATTTTATTGGCATATAGTTGCATGTAGTAATCTCTCAGGATCTTTTGTATTTTTGCAGTGTCAGTTGTTACTTCTCCTTTTTCATTTCTAATCGTATTGATTTAAGTCTTCTCCTTTTTTCTTTATGAGTCTGGCTAATGGCTTATCAACTTTGTTTATCTTCTCAAAGAACCAGCTTTTAGTTTTATTGATCTTTGCTATTGTTTCCTTCATTTCTTTTTCATTTATTTCTGATCTGATCTTTATGATTTCTATGATTGCTAACTTTGGGGGTTTTTTGTTCTTCTTTCTCTAATTGCTTTAGGTATAAGGTTAGGTTGTTTGTTTGAGATGTTTCTTGTTTCTTAAGGCAGGATTGTATTGCTATGGACTTCCCTCTTAGAACTGCTTTTGCTGCATCCCATAGGTTTTGGGTCGTTGTGTTTTCATTGTCATTTGTTTCTAGGTAGTTTTTTATTTCTCCTTTGATTTCTTCAGTGATCTCTTGGTTATTAAGTAGTATATTATGTAGCCTCCATGTTTTTGTATTTTTTACATGTTTTTTTCCTGTAATTGACATCTAGTCTCATAGCATTGTGGTCAGAAAATATACTTGATATGATTTCAGTTTTCTTAAATTTATTGAGGCTTGTTTTGTAACCCAAGATATGATCTATCATGGAGAATGTTACATGAGCACTTGAGAAGAAAGTGTGTTCTGTTGTTTTGGGATGGAATGTCCTATAAATATTAATTAAGTCCATCTTGTTTAATGTGTCATTTAAAGCTTGTGTTTCCTTATTTATTTTCATTTTGGATGATATGTCCATTGGTGCAATTGGGGTGTTAAAGACCCCTACTATGATTGTGTTACTGTTGATTTCCCCTTTTATGGCTGTTAGCATTTGCCTTATGTATTGAGGTGCTCCTATGTTGGGTGCATAAATATTTACAATTGTTATATCTTCTTCTTAGATTGATCCCTTGATCATTATGTAATGTCCTTCTTTGTCTCTTGAAGTAGTCTATTTTAAAGTCTACTTTGTCTGATATGAGAATTGCTACTCCAGCTTTCTTTTGATTTCCCTTTGCATGGAATACCTTTTCCATCCCCTCACTTACAGTCTGTATGTGTCCCTAGGTCTGAAGTGGGTCTCTTTTAGACAGCATATATACGGGTCTTGTGTTTGTATCCATTCAGCCAGTCTGTGTCTTTTGGTTGGATCATTTAATCCATTTACATTTAAGGTAATTATCGATATGTTTGTTCCTATGACCATTTTCTTAATTGTTTTAGGTTTGTTATTGTAGGTCTTTTCCTTCTCTTGTGTTTCCTGCCTAGAGAAGTTCCTTTAGCATTTGTTGTAAAGCTGGTTTAGTGGTGCTGAATTCTCTTAGCTTTTGCTTGTCTGTAAAGCTTTTAATTACTCCATCAAATCTGAATGAGATCCTTGCTGGGTAGTGTAATCTTGGTTGCAGGTTTTTCCCTTTCATCACTTTAAATATGTCCTGCCACTCCCTTCAGGCCTGCAGAGTTTCTGCTGACAGATCAGCTGTTATCCTTATGGGGATTCCCTTGTATGTTATTTGTTGTTTTTCCCTTGCTGGTTTTAATATTTTTTCTTTGTATTTAATTTCTGATAGTTTGATTAATATGTGTCTTGGTGTGTTTCTTCATGGATTTATCCTGTATGGGACTCTATGTGCTTCCTGGACTTGACTGACTATTTCCTTTCCCATATTAGGGAAGTTTTCAACTATAATTTCTTCAAATATTTTCTCAGTCCCTTTCTTTCTCTCTTCTTCTTCTGGGCCCCATATAATTCGAATGTTGGTGCGTTTAATGTTGTCCCAGAGGTCTCTGAGACTGTCCTCAGTTCTTTTCATTCTTTTTTCTTTATCCTGCTCTGTGGTAGTTATTTCCACTATTTTATCTTCCAGGTCACTTATACGTTCTGCCTCAGTTATTCTGCTATTGATTCTTTCTAGAGAATTTTTAATTTCATTTATTGTGTTGTTCATCATTGTTTGTTTGCTCTTTAGTTCTTCTAGGTTCTTGTTAAACGTGTCTTGTATTTTCTCCATTCTATTTCCAAGATTTTGGATCATCTTTACTCTCATTATTCTGAATTCTTTTTCAGGTAGACTGCCTCTTTCCTCTTCGCTTGCTTGGTCTGATGGGTTTTTACCTTGCTTCTTCATCTGCTCTCTGTTTCTCTGCCTTCTCATTTTGCTTAACCTACTGTGTTTGGGGTTTCCTTTTTGCAGGCTGAAGGTTCATAGTCCCTGTTGTTTTTGGTGTCTGTCCCCAGTGGCTAAGGTTGGTTCAGTGGGTTGTGTAGGCTTCCTGGTGTAGGGGACTAGTGCCTGTGTTCTGGTGGATGAGGCTAGATCTTGTCTTTCTGGTGGGCAGGTCCGGTGGTGTGTTTTGGGGTGTCTGTGACCTTATGATTTTAGGCAGCCTCTGTGCTAATGGGTGGGTTTGTGTTCCTGTCTTGGTAGTTGTTTGGCACAGCGTGTCCAGCACTGGAGCTTGCTGGTCACTGAGTGGAGCTGGGTCTTGGCGTTGAGATGGAGATCTCTGGGAGATTTTTGCCATTTGATATTACATGGAGCTGGGAGGTCTCTGGTGGACCAGTGTCCTGAACTTGGCCTTCCCACTTCAGTGGCACAGCCCTGACGCCTGGCCGGAGCACCAAGACGCTGTCAACCACCAAGATGCTGTCATCCACTCGGAAAAAGAGAAAAAGGGAAAAGTATATGTATATCGTTGCTCCCAAAGTCCACCGCCTCAATTTGGGATGATTCGTTGTCTATTCAGGTATTCCACAGATGCAGGGTGCATCAAGTTGATTGTGGAGATTTAATCCGCGGCTCCTGAGGCTCCTGAGGCTCCTGAGGCTCCTGGGAGAGATTTCCCTTTGCCTTCTTTGTTAGCACAGCTCCCGGAGTTCAGCTTTGGATTTGGCCCCGCCTTTGTGTGTAGGTCGCCTGAGGGCATTTGTTCCTGCTCAGAAAGGACGGGGTTACAGTAGGGTCTGATTTGGGTGCTCTGGCTCACTCAGGCTGGGGAGAGGGAGGCGTACAGATCCGGGGCGAGCCTGCGGCGGGAGAGGCTGGCGTGACGTTCGTTGCACCAGCCTGAGGTGCCATGTGTTCTCCCAGGGAAGTTGTCCCTGGATCACGGGACCCTGGCAGTGGCGGGCTGCACAGGCTCTGGGGAGGGGAGGTGTGGATAGTGACCTGTGCTCGCACACAGGCTTCTTGGTGGCGGCAGTAGCAGCCTTAGCGTCTCATGCCCGTCTCTGGGGTCCGCGCTTTTAGCCGCGGCTCGCGCTCGTCTCTGGAGCTCCTTTAAGCAGCGCTCTTAATCCCCTCTCCTCGCGCATCAGGAAACAAAGAGGGAAGAAAAAGTCTCTTGCCTCCTCAGCAGCTCCAGACTTTTTCCTGGACTCCCTCCCGGCTAGCCGTGGTGCACTAACCCCCTGCAGGCTGTGTTCACGCCTCCAACCCCAGTCCTCTCCCTGCGATCCGACCTCAGAAGACCTGAGCCTCAGCTCCCAGCCTCCGCCCGCCCCGGAGGGTGAGCAGACAAGCCTCTCGGCCTGGTGAGTGTCGGTCGGCACCGATCCTCTGTGCGGGAATCTCTCCGCTTTGCCCTCCGCACCCCTGTTGCTGTGCTCTCCTCCGCGGCTTCAAAGCTCCCCCCTCCGCCATCCACAGTCTCCGCCCGCGAAGGGGCTTCCTAGTGTGTGGAAACCTTTCCTCCTTCACAGCTCCCTCCCACTGGTGCCGGTCCCATCCCTATTCTTTTGTCTCTGTTTTACCTTTTTTCTTTTGCCCTACCCAGGTACGTGGGGAGTTTCTTGCCTTTTGGGAAGTCTGAGGTCTTCTGCCAGCGTTCAGTAGGTGTTCTGTACGGGTTGTTCCACATGTAGATGTATTTCTGGTGTATCTGTGGGGAGGAAGGTGATCTCCGCATCTTACTCTTCCACCATCTTGAAGCTCCTCACATTTGTAGATTTTTTGATGATGGCCATTCTGACCGGTGTGAGCTGATACCTACCTCATTGTAGTTTTAATTTGCATTTCTCTAAGAATTAGTGATGTTGAGCAGCTTTTCATGTGCCTCTTGGCCATCTGTATGTCTTCTTTGGAGAAATGTCTATTTAGGTCTTTCATCCATTTTTTTGACTGGGTTGTTTGTTTATTTGTTACTGAGCTGCATGATCTGTTTGTATATTTTGGAGATTAATGCCTTGTCAGTTGCTTCATTTGCAAATATTTTCTCCCATACTTTATTGGCTTTTAAGAGACGCATCTGGTGTCCCTTGGGCTGGAGGCCAGATATTTCTACTCTTGAATTTTTATATTATTGTGCAAGTTTCAGTATTTTAGAATAATTATGCACTTGATAATCATGACTTTTCTAAAGTTTTGGGGAGAATATTTTGTTTAGGTGCTATCCAGTACTACAGTTGACATACTGACTGTAAGAGAAGGTTGCACAGCTAATTCTTGGTAGATTTGTGGTAGTATTGAATACTAACATCCTTTGGCCTTTTGTCAGTTACTCTTTCCTTTATACCAGACTTTTAAAGGATGTTTAATGCCTTTTAAAATTAAATTATATTGGGTATAAGATAGGCTACAAGGATGTATTTTAATCTTCTTAAACCAGAGACAACTAATTGTTCTTAGTATTCTTTATCCTTTTCTTACCTAATAGTAGAACTCCTAATTTTAACTTGGCATGTGTTCACCCAGAATAAAGACTACATGTCCCAGACTCCCTTTCAGTTTTGGGTAACTGTGTGATTAAATAAGCTCCAGTGGGGTTAGGGGAAGAAATGATGTGTTCAACTGCCTGGTCACACCTTTATAGGAAAGGTATAACCTTACATTTTCCTTTCCTCTTTCCTACTCATGAGAGTAGTGGTGTGGTCATGCTTCATTTTGGAACACACTGATAAGGGCAAAATCCTAAAGATAGAAAAGAAATTAATAAGAACTTGGGTCCCTGTTACTAGAAAGTGTCTTGCCAACTTTGGTTTGCTTATGCCTAGACTTTTATGCAAGAGAGAGATACATATTTATCTTGCTCTCATCACTGATACTTAGGTCTCAGTTACAGCAACTGAACATATAGTGCAATTTAATAATTTGCAAATTTAATGCTGCAAGTTAATATTTTATAACCACCAAATTTGAGTGCCTTGTATGGACATTATGCTTGTGTATATGTCTAGCAGTCTTGGAATTAAGCTGCTATCATCACATGTTACAGGAGATGGCTTTCCATTTCACTCAGACTTCTTATAGTAACCTTCACAGTGTGATCCCATGTGTGGCCTCTTTAACATTCCGTACAGCTCTCTCCTCTCAGTGGGCTCCAGCCATACTTACCTCTTTGCTGTTCCTAAACATTCTAGGCATGCTTCATGTTCCATCCTCAGGGTATATGTTGTTTTTGTTGTTCCTAGTTTTTTTTTTTTTAATCTCTCTTCTGCAGATCTCTTTGCCTAGCAATCTGCATATATCTCTGTTTCCACAATTTTAGAATTTTGCTCAATTGTGACTTTTTCACTAAATCCTCCCCTGACCACTTCAATAAATTTTCTTCTCCTTTGCTTGATACTTACATCCTCTTTGTACACTTACTTTTTCTCCATTTATTTTCATTTTTTTCTCCTCACTGAAATACTATCTCTATGAGAGCAGGGACTTTGCCTGTTTAGTCCATTGGTGTGTTCCCAGCATACTGTCTGACACCTAGAAATCAGTGGATAAATATTTATTGAATGGGTGTATGAATCAACCACTTAGTGTGTGTATAGATATAAATGGTGTTATATCTATTTAAGGGGATAATATTATTTTGATAACTCATGTTGTTTTCTGAAATATCTATAAAAGAAATATGTTAGCTCTTCTAGAAATATGTTCTCTTTCAGTGAAGCTATGAATGATGGAAATTTCATAGACTGGTAGGAAAAGCTCATTTATTCACATCCATTATTAAATTTTCTTAACAGACTAATAATCTCTGATCTTGAAATAATTAGAAAAAAATCCTAAAATTGCAAGGTTTTTAGGGAACAGTTTATTATACATATTCTGCAATATAATTGTGTTTTAATATTATATTTCCTATCTTTATTTTCCCAAAGTAAGAAATCTGTGCTAAATCAGCCTTGAAAGTAAAAGTAACCACAGAACAAATAATCCTTTCTTGTAATGCCACTAACCAAAAGCTTAATACTATAGTGAGAATGGATTTATTATACTATATTTGAGTTTCAAAAATGTCACATTACTCTACTTTTTAAGTCAAATGAAGCCAGCTGTGAGTCCTGAGTCCTGGGGTTAGAATAGAAATTTAGGCTTTTAAGATACCTTCCTCTAGTCAAGAACTCTGGGCTTACATGGATCCGGAAAGCTAGGAGTAGGGCTCATTCCTAGTCTGTGGGAGTTGCAGTCCATACCACTGCATCAGATAGAACGTGCAACTCCATGTTGGGCTCAGCTGCTCTGCATGAGTTAGTGCTGTCCCTCACAGCTGTGCTGCCTGCTGACACAGACCCAGCCATACCTCTTTGGTCTCTGCTTTCATAACTTTTCCACTCCATCAACACTCATTACCTTTTCCCCTAAGAACACTTGTTTCTACCCTTTGTGGAAACTCCCCAAGTCTTATTCTCTCTCTCACATATAGGAAACTACTTCCTTTTTCCAATATACTCTATAAATTCTGTGTGAGACATAAAATGCCGTCCTATCACTACCTATAGTCTTGAAAACTAAAGCTATTTATTTCAGCTCTAATTAGAACACAACTTTAAGGAGCTTAATAAGACTTTTAAGGAGACTTTTAAGGACATTTTAGTGTCAGAAAAAAATATTGAAGGACTTTGAAATGGTTAAACAAATTAGTAATTCTTCTACTTAGTGCAACCCTCTCGGCTTTCTTTACCTTTCGTTTTCTTTGAGCTATTTTACATAGCTATTTTCAGAAAACTGATAATAATACAAGTAATTTTTGCCCACAGAAATACAAATGAAATGTGTCAGGTTGAATGTAATTGATTATTGCCCTATAGGTAGTGACCAGTTTTGCATCTATTTGTAAATTCATTTCAGAATTCCTGATTCCCTATATATGACAATTTTAAGAGTTTTAATATGTTACTAGTTCCCTCACTAAGGAGTTAAATATAGCATTTGACAAGCATTAGTTTTGTATTTGTATGAGAGCCATGATTTCATCTTTAAAAACTTATTTTACTTTAGAGGCACAGTGATGACCTCTCCTCTTAAGAAGGGGCCATGGAAAGGAAGTGCATGAATATTATTCTTTCTTAGAACACCCAGTGTAGACTAAAACAAACTAGAACAAAAAACATTAACCACAAAGAAGGACAGAAGTTAGTCAGATTTTTCTTTTTAACTCACCATTATATAGTCTTTTTATGTCTGCCAACTAAAGGATGTCACTCACCATCTGACTCTACAAGGATTGAGTCCTTAGCCTCTGCAGCCACTTACCTTCAGCATACCCTGAAAGGAGTTCAGGGCAGAGATCAGGAATGAGGCACTCTGTACTCTGAGAAAAACTGGCAGAACAGGCCCTCAGATCGTTAGATATTTTCAGGAGAAAAATTTTATAAACCTGGATTCTTCTATCTTCCCATACTTAGAAAAGTTCTAAAACCATTAACCAAGATATCTGTTCCTTGTGACGAGTAGCAACCTTCTACTGATATGTGTGCTTGGTTACGTGTACTCCCTTTGCCAAAATCGCATATGTGCTGCTCTCTCCCCTTACCTCTTTGGAACAGTTCCTCAGAGCTCTCTGAGAGGCTGTCTCCCAGGCTAGAGTCCTCAGTAAGACACTGAATAAACTCGACTCACAGCTTTTACATTGTGTTTTTTTTTCTTTCAGTCGATAATGTAAGAATTCTGAGCTTTAATAATACTCATAAAAACAGTTGAATTAAGGTATTTTGTAAAAAGAACAGCTTTGTCTTGCTGATCCTTTGCCACATACTAAGAAAAGTTTAGTATCTATCTCTCTATCTATCTATCTACATATGGAAGAAAAAGACTAGCAATGATGAATGAAACCTTAAAGAAATCTGTAATTAATTTGAGTTATATTAAAATGGAATGTGTGGAATTTCATTCCAGGTCTGAGCTAAATTTTACATTTGCCTATAAAAATTAACATATTTCAAACATTTTTTAAAAAAGAAAATTCTTAAGTATTTAATGTAAAAATGATTCTAGGGGGTATAATCACACTGTTAAGTAACAAAAATTCAACTAAGTGAGTTTCAAAGACCTAATTGGCTTTATTGAATGAGCCATGACTCAACATCCCATCTAGCAAGTAGAGAGGAGCTCCAAGGAGGTGTACAGTATAGAAGGTTGTTAAAGGCAGGTGGCGGAGGGAAAAGGAGAGAGCAGATGACCTCATTTTCCTTTGGTTGATGGAAAAGGGCCTGTGTGGCAGATTACTTCATTGGTGCTGACCAGAAAATTCCAGACTGACAGGTTAAGTCTCCATTCATGGGGGAGGTTGTAACTGCAATTAAGTTAGGTATTAAGCCTTGGTCTGGTGATGTGGGCTTAGCATGAGGACTCCATTTTGGGATTGTTGTCTCTTTTTTTCAAGACTGTTAGGAATAAAATGGTGATTGGTGTCCCAAGAAATCTCTCTTCATTAATATGTTTGTATGAATTATATCATACCTTATCCTTATCTGCTCATGAAATATGTTTCTAAACCCTAAAGTTAGTTGGTTTAATTTTAATGGAAATTAGTATTGAGGAATTATATGTGGTTTTTGACAGATCTTTCCATAATTTCTTTATTTTCTACCTACTTTTCTCAAATTATGCTATGATAGAGAAGACAAGATAGTTTTAATTTTTTTCACTGTTGCTATTTAAGAGGTCTGTGGATGAGCAGTAAAAGTGATAACTGATTTTTAATATTTCCACTTGAGAAAGAATCATCCCCACTTGACTCTTCCCTGACCCTTGGTTTGAAAAGGCTCTGTTGATTATTGAAATAGATCAATATTGAAGAGGGTTTTTTATTTGTTAAATAAAAAACCCAATTACTAAAAAATGCAAATACTAATAATTCAGAGCATATAAATTTTTTTTTTTTTCTGGTACGCGGGCCTGTCACTGTTGTGGCCTCTCCCATTGCGGAGCACAGGCTCAGCGGCCATGGCTCACGGGCCCAGCCGCTCTGTGGCATGTGAGATCTTCCCGGACCGGTGCATGAACCCGTGTCCCCTGCATCATCGGCAGGCGGACTCTCAACCACTGCGCCACCAGGGAAGCCCACAAATTTATTTTATAAATGATCATAAGTTGGCCAAAAATAGAATAGAAAACTATGTTTAATTATTTTGAGGGGGAAATAAAAGGAATTATGTCAAAATCACATACTCAAAATAACTTATGATAAGCAGCATGATTAAGAGGAGAATTTCTGAACAGACTGAATTATATACTAAGTCCTTCAGTAGCTATTCAGTATAACTATTTCACAAAGTTTTCAGTGGTTTAAAAATTCAATAGCTAATCGAAACTGGCTGAGATCTGAACAGTGTCATGAACCTTTAGAACTAAACAAAGGATAAGAGATTGCAGAAGCAACAGGGATGATTAAAATGCTTTGATTGGGGGGAAAAGTAAAATGGAATAACTATAGATGAGTAACTATTAAAGTAAAACATCTTTCATTCAGATATATGGATTTATAT
Source organism: Orcinus orca (assembly GCF_937001465.1). Lineage (NCBI taxonomy): Eukaryota > Metazoa > Chordata > Mammalia > Artiodactyla > Delphinidae > Orcinus > Orcinus orca. Next base: position 95,600,980 of record NC_064563.1, read on the forward strand.
CAAAGGCTAAATTTTTAAGGCCACCACATAAGTAAGTTTTATAATCTGCTCCAAATGCATCCTGTGAAAACATGAATACCAGCTAATTGGGATGAACTATTAGGGAATAGTTTATTTATTTATTATAAATTTATTTATCTATTTTTGGCTGTGTTGGGTCTTCTTTGTGGTGCACGGGCTTCTCATTGTGGTGGCTTCTCTTGTTATGAAGCACGGGCTCTAGGCGCGCGGGCTTCAGAGGTAATACTTTATATGGTATATTTCCTGAATAAAATAAAGCTTTTATAAAAAGCTCTGTTATGTTTATCAGTATCTGTGTTTTGGAAAAAGTTAAGTATGAATACAAATAAATTCATTTTGAATACTTATTGAGGATTTACTCAATCCAGACACCAGCCAAGTAATTTTTCATGTCGCACCTCATTTAATCCTCACAATATCCCTAAGAAATGTCACTGAATCCCTCAGTCTCCTTCGATTATGCTAATATTAGCATTTTGCCTTAATTGCAGCAGCTTCTCCAATCCGTTTTTCTTTTATCCTTCATCCATCTCTCTCTCTCTTCGCTTGTGGATATCGTGCATTAGAAGACAATTAGAAGACAATTCGGTCTAAGGGAGAAACCACTATTTCCCTTTTAAAAAAAAATCTGCATCTTAATCATAACAATTTTTACTACTCTTGAGCACATATTATATGCTAGTCACTGTTCTAAACGCTTCCATACATTATATTATTTAATCTTCAGGATAACTCTGTGTGATGGATATTGTGATCACTCCAGTTTTCTGCCTGGAGAGCACAGGGCCAGACAAGTTTATGTAGATCATCCAGTGCTACAAAATGGGAGGTGGCAGACCTGGGATTACAGTTCTCTTTGTCTGATTTCAAAGCTAATTCTCATAATTTTTGTAGTATACAAAAATTGGTATTATATGTCACTCCCTGGAAATTGGTATTATATGTCACTCCAGTTTTACACACACACACAATTGAAGTAAAATTTACATATAGTGAATGAACAGATCCTAAGTGTATAATTCACTGAGTTTTGATAAATGAATATCTGTCTAATCACCACACAGTCAAGATACAGAACATATACTTCACTTCAGAAAGCTCCCTCATCTTCCTTCAAGAGAATCCAGAGTCAAATAGGTAAACATTGTTCTGGTCTTTATTACTATGGAGTAGTTTTTCCTCCTCTTGAACTTCATATAAATAGAATAATACAGTATATACTCTTTTATGTCTGGCTTCTTCCACTCACCATAATGTTTTTAAGATTCATCCATGTTGTGTGTATGAGCAGTTCATTTTTTTCAGTATCATATTGCATATCTTTAGTTAATTTTTACATACATATTTTCTGGTTTTAATGCTGTTATAAATGAAATTTTTGTTTTTTTAAAAAAATTTATTTTCTATTTGTTTTTGCTGCTAATGTATTGAAATATCATTGATCATACCCTTCAAAATTGGTAAATTCACTTATTAGTTCTGATTATCTCCTGAATTATGTTCTCTCAAAATTATGTTGAAGCGTAACCCTCAGTACCTCAGAATGAGTGTATTTGGAGATAAGTCTTGAAAAGGGTGACTAAGTTAAAATGAGGCCCTTACAGTAGGCCCTAATCCAATTTGACTTGTGTCCTTGTAATAATAGGAAATTTGGATACACAAAGAGACACTAGGTATGCACACACATTGTGAGATGTTCGCCATCTACAAGCCAAGGAGAGAGGCCTTAGAGGAAACCAAACCTTCCCACACCTTGTGTTTGACTTCTAGCCTCCAGAACTTTAAGAAAATAAATTTCTGTTGTATATGCAACTGAGACTGTGATAGTTTGTTAGGGCAGCCCTAGAAAACCAATACAGTTCCTTTGTGTTTAGGGGTAGATTCCTTAGGACTTTGGGGGCATATGTGTTTATGCCCTCATCAAATATAGAAACTTTTATTTCTTCATTTACAATCTTCATGTCTTTTTTTTTTTTTTTTTTTTTCGGGCCTCTCACTGTTGTGGCCTCTCCCGTTGCGGAGCACAGGCTCCGGACGCGCAGGCTCAGCGGCCATGGCTCACAGGCCCAGCCGCTCCGCGGCATGTGGGATCTTCCCAGACTGGGGCACGAACCCACGTCCCCTGCATCGGCAGGCGGACTCTCAACCACTGCGCCACCAGGGAAGCCCCATACAATCTTCATGTTTTTTAAAATTGTATTTGTATTAGCTAGGTGTATCATAAAAATGATGAAAGGAAATAGAAAATAACCATATGTTCCTTGCTCCCAATCTTAGAAAGTGTTCAATATTTCATATTAAAATTATGTATGATATTAGCTGTAGGTTTTTTATGTATGTCGTATATCAGTAATGAATGCTCCCTTCTCTTCTTAGATTTCTGAGTTTCTTTTTAATAAAATCAAGTGCTTTATTTGAAGTGGGAATGATTATGTGATTTTCTTCTTTGTATTTTGTTAATATGGTGAATTACTTTTATCTTCAAATGTAAAGGCGACCATTTATTCCTGGGATAAACCTTGATGTATTTTTTTATGTATTGCTAAATTCTATTTTTTAATAATTTGTTAAGGAATTTGTTTCCCTATTTTTGAGAGATTTTGGTCTGTGATTTTCTTTTGTGGCAATATTTTTGCCAGGTTTTGGCATCAGAGTTATGCTGGTCTCAGAAAATAAGTTGGGGAGTGTACTTTCTGTTTTCTGAAGAATTTTCTATAAGACTGAAATAATTTCTTCCTGAAATATTTGATAGAATTGGTCATTGAAATCTTCTGGATTAAGGTTTTAGATAAAAAATTCATTGTCTTTAATAGATACAGGACTATTCATATTTTCAATTTCCATGTGTTAGTTTTGGTGAGTTGTGGTTTTTTTCTTCCATTTTTCGCATTTAATCCATGACATTGTCATACAATTGGTTTGTCATCATCTCTATATCTTTAGTATCTGAAGTGGCATCTTTTAATTCCTTAGTTGTTAATTTGTTTTTTCTCTCTTAATTTCTAGACCAGTCTAGCTATTTTTGTTTTCTGTTTCTTTAATTTCTGTCCTTATTTTTGCCCATTTACTTTATGTATAATTTGCTCTTCTTTTTCTAGTTTCCTAAAGTGATAATTTGTCGTTAATTTTAGACTTTTCATCCTTTTTAGTATAAATTTATAGAGCTATGAATTTCCTTGTAAGCACTTCATTTTATGAATTTTGATATACTGTATTTTTATTATTAATTATCATTAAACCATAAATAATTCTAGTGCCTTTGTGGTTTCTTCTTAGATCCATGTAATTTAGAATATAGTTTAGATTGTTTAATTTTCTTATATTTGGAGCTTTTTTAGATATCTAGGTTATTATTAATTTTTAAACTTAACTTTATTATTGATTTCTAATTGAATTTTGATGTGAACTAAATGTGAATATCTTGCCATTTAAGATTTATCTTGTTGGCCAGATATGGTCAATCTTGCTGAACATCTCATGTGCATTTTTAAAGATGATTTTTTCTGCCTTTGTGGGATGAAATGTTTGTTCTGTGAATGTCAGTTACAACAAGTGGTTTGATGTTGTGAATTCTATAAATTTTCTATGTCTAGCTTTTTTTTTTATCAGTTTCTGAGAAAGATGTGTTTAAACTTCCAGCTATGACTGTTGATTTATCTCTCTTAATTTTTGTTTTTTTGTTTCTTGTGTTTTGAACCTTTGTTATTAATGTTATTAATGTACATACACATTTAAGATTGTTATGTCTCCTTGATTAATTTACTCATTTATCATTACAAAATGTTCCTCTTAATTTCTAGCAATATTCCTTGTCTTGAACTCACAGTTTGCTTATGAATATACCCACTTTAGTTTTCTTATTATTAGTGTTTGAATGACATATATTTTTCTTTTAACCTATTTCTTCATATTTAAAATGCTTTTTTTATGGGCAGCATTTAGTTGGGTTTTGCTTCCCCTATCAAATCTAAGAATCTCTTCCTTTTAATTGGAGTGTTTAGTAATTTACATTTAGCCTAATTATTAATTCACTATGCCATTTGCTTTCTATTTGTCCCATCTCATTTTTATTTCTCTGTTCCTTCTTTCCTGCCCTTTTAAAATATGAGTTTAATATTCCAGTTTAATATTCTAGTTTGATTCTTCCATTAACTTTAATTATATACCTCTGTGTTATTTTTACTGGTGTCTTTAGGCATTATATATGTATTCTTAATTTATCAGTCTACTTAGAATTAATATTGTACCTTATTATCCTCCTGTCTTTTGTGTTATTGTTTTAATACATTTTATATTTACATACATCATAAATCCAACAATATAATGCTATACTTTTTTGCTTTTAACAGGCATAGGTCCTTTAAAGAAATTAAGAGAGAATTTTGATTTTATATTTACTCACATATTTATCATTTCCAGTGCTGTTTCTTTCTGTAGATTTATGTTTCATCTTGTATATTTACTTTTAGCCTGTACACTCCCTTTTCCATTTTTTAATAATACAGATCTGATGTTTGATGGTGATACATTCTCTCAACTTTCACATATCTGAAAATGACTTTATTTCTCCTTAATTTTTGAATTATATTTTTTATGGAAAAGAGAATTCAGAATTGACTTATATTTTATAGGACATCAAAGATATAGTTCCCTTGTCTTCTGGCTTTTATTGCTTCAGGTGAGAGCCAGCTCTCCTACATATAGTTATTCCTTTGTGTGTTATGTAACTCTTTATGTCTGTCTGCTTTCAAGATTTTGTTTTTCAACAGTGTGACAATAATATACCCAAGTGTGATTTTCTTTGTATTAACCCAGTTTGGATTTAATTTAGGTTTATGAATTTGCAGGTTGATACTGTAACAAAACTTAGTAAATGTTTGACCATTTCTTTGAATATATTTTTAAAAATCTACTTCTCTCCTTTCTTTCCTTCTAAGACTGTACTTCATATATGTTAGACTGATGCGTATTGCCAGACAGGTCACTTAGAACCTGATGTTTATTGTTCAGTCTTTTACTTTTCAGTTCTTTAGATTAAGTCATTTCTATTAATCTGTCTTTAATTTTACTGTTCAATTCTCGTTTCTCTCCAATCTGCTTGTATGTCCATCAAGGAAAAGTTTCATATTATATATTGTAATTTTCCATTTTAGAATTTTTATTTAGTCTTTTTAAAGATAGTTTCCATTTTCTATGTTAAGATTTCCTATTTTGTAATTCATTGTAAGGATAGTTTTTGCTTTACTACACTGAGCCTAATTCTAATAGCTACTTTAAATTCCTTGTCTGCTAATTCCAATATTTTAGTCATATTGTGTCTTTTTCTATTGACTGCGTTTGTGTGTGTATGTGACAATTGGTTATATTTTTCTGCTTATTTAATTATCTGCTATTTTTTTTTCCTGGAAATTCTGATTTATTGTAGATTGTTGATTCTGTTATGGTCCTCTGAAGAGTGTTGCTTTTTGTTCTATCAGACAGTTAGACTAGTTGCCTGATCACTTTGAATTCATGGAGGCTTGTTTTTATGTAAACACCTTGCCGTAAGGCAAAGACCTGAGGTGTTTACCAAGTCCCTCTGACGTGGAAGGATTTGTACTCCACACTCTTATGCAGTGGGAAATCCCTGAGATCTCTGCTCAGTTCTTTCAGCCTTCTAACTCTTGTTTTCCTCTAAGGTTTTTCAAGTCTTCCTTATGTGTTTGCCATTCAGGGGTCAGCCAAGAGTATATGGGAAGTATGTATGATAATTTTGGGTCTTCCTCCATTGTGAATCCCTTCTTTATGGGATTTCTTCCCATAATTTTTCACCATTTTGGTAGGCACAATTACTTCATTTGACACCTTAAGCAACAAAACAAAACGAAGTAAAATAAAATAAAGTGGAAAAAAAATGCTGTAACTTTTTGCTTGAGTTCTATTTGCTAGCTCTATACAGACTTGAGAATGTCCTCAGGGGAAAAGCAATATAAATGTGAGTTCTATCGCATGCATTTTTTTTTTCTTCAAGAGTCAAATCCCTTCTAGTTTTTGCCTTTTTTGGTCATTCTCCAATGTGTTATTATTATTTTTTTTTTTACATTTTGTTCAGATATTATAATTATTATCTGTAAGAAGGATAGTCTGCTAACAGGAAGGCACATTTAATCCATTTAGACTAAGTGGCTTAAGATTTGTAGGATTCAATGGTCTATACTAGTTTGCCATCTTTTTTCAATCTCTCTCTTTGGTCACCTACCCTAAAGTTTAATACTTAGACCCACTGCTCTGCTAAGGAACCCTATCTTTAAATGCCTGATCATATGGCATTTAAAGTGTTTCCAGGTCTTGTTCATAACAGTCCAAAAAGGACCAAATGAAAACCTGGCCAATAATGCATGATTCTGGCCTTAAACATCTCTCAGAGGTTCTCCTTCCCTTTCTTTTTCTCTTTCTCTCTTTACACAACCCAAACCCCTGAGCTATTACTGAACTATTTTTCTTACTACAATGATTTTAAGCACAAGTGCCACAAATGAGACTCTCATCTACAAACAAAAGTCACCTTCCTATTTCTATCTTTAAACATTTTTCTTTTTTCAATTGAAAAGTAATGGACAAAACAGTCATGCATGCTATGAAGAAGAGATGGTTTGCAGTCAAATTATTTCTGTGCCAATAGGAAAAAAAAAGCAAGCCAGACAAAATCTTTCAGTATTTCTATTTTTCATTCCTGTTCATTACAGAGAAGGCTGGTTTTGGTTGAAATTGTTTTTAAAACTCATTTAGTATGCAGCTGCATGTAAAAGTAAAGGATAAAGGAGGACCAGCTCCCAAAATAGTATGTTTTCACCCTCATCACAATGAAAGTGAGGGCTAATCTAGGCATCTAAAAAAATTTCAGGCAGCAGTTTGACCTTGGTTCTAGGGTAGTATTTTACATGGGAAAAATCATTCCATATATTCCTATTATACAATATTACCAGGAAAAAAGTTAAATAATTACAAGATAGAATTTGAGACAATTTAAATTAAGTATTAATATCATATTGGAACTACTATTATAATAAGTATGAGACAAAATGATACTACATTTCAGAATTTAAAAAAATAACTAAAATCAATAAAATTTATTTTCAGATACTTTTATCTTTGGTATTATCTAAATTTTAGTGCATTTTAGTTCTTCATAGAATAGAATTTTTACCTGTGTGAAAGTGATGTATCTACATTATAAAAATGAATCAGAAAATATAAAAAAGAAAAATGTGCTCTATTTGCCCACTCTAATACATCTCCTTTTGGATTTACTTGTTCTAATTCTATGAATTATTTATTATATTTTCATTGAATTTCTGTCCTTTTTCGTACGTAAATTTCTAAAGATTTGAAATAAGAGCTTGCATACACTTTCATGTATTGTTTTTAATAATAATATGCTCAAATATTTTTTATTGTGCTCCACTTTTTTCATAGTCATCCCTATAGGTGGGCTACCACAGTTGACTCATTTTTTTAAGTATGAAAACATTTTTCAAATGTTTAATGTTATATACAGTGAATTCTGTCATCTGTATAACCGTGGGGTTCATTTTTCTTGTTTTTAAAAGGAAATGATACCTATCTTGAAGATTGTGGTGAGAATATTCTATATTAAATGTTTAGTATACTACCTGAAACATCTTTGACTAAAAGAAATTGTTAGTCCCTCTTATCTTTTGAGACAAATCCTTAGGTCACAGATGCCATTGCCATACTACAGATGAGTGGATACATATGGTAGAGAAAATGAAAAAGCACCTGATGGTGAATATTTGTAGCACTTGAAGCAGGTCATACACTAAGGAAGAGCTTGGGACAGATACGTTGTGAATATTAAATTGTAATGTACATAAGAAGTATATCTTTCAGGCATCAGATATTTGCTAATATATGGGTTTTGGGAAGATAGTTTATTTTCTTTATGTCTCATCTTCCCATCTCTACAAATGGTATTTTTTCTGTTACAATCCCATGTCAGAAGTTTGGAGTTGGAGGTTGACTGTGACCTTTTGCTCCATGATGAAACATCCTATTTTAAAAACTCAAATTCTCACTTAAAGTAAATGTCTAAATTGACAGGCATCCATAGGAGATTTCAGAAAAAAAAAAAAAAAGAAAAAAGAAAGGCATATTAAAGAACTCTGGATCAGGAATGAGAAGCCCAGTATCTACGTTTAACTAACCATCACTAACATTCTCAGAGATTAAGCCTAGTTAGTTAGGTTCTGTTTCCTCATTTATAACATAAAATGTGTGATGGTTAATTCTGTGTATCTACTTGACTGGCCATGGAGTGCCTGGATTAAATATTATTTCTGGGTATACTGGTGAGGGTGTTTCCAGATGAGATTGGCATTTGAATTGGTGGACTCAGTAGATTATGCTCCCCAAATTTTGCGGGCATCATCTAATCCATTGAGGGTCTGAATAGAACAAAAGGCAGAAAAGAAGGAATCTGCTCCTTTTTTCCTGTCTGTGTTGAGCTGGGATATCTCATCTCATCTTCTCTTGCCCTCAGACTGGGATTTGTATCATTGGTTCCCCTGTTTCTCAGGTGTTTGGACCCAGACCAAATTACACCACCAGCTTTCCTGGGTCTCCACCTTGCACATGGTAGACTGTGAGGCTACTCAGCCTCCATAATTGCATGAGCCAATTCCCCATAGTAAATCTCTGTTTTGAGAGACTTACTTACTAATAAGAATGGAGAATGCTTACTAATACAGATGTATTTTATCTTTGAGATTCCATGACCAGACGTATACACAGGAAACAAACATTTTAAACATCTCATTTTAATTTGAATGTGTAGTTGAGCAAATATCAACACATTTAGAAATAGTGTGGGGAATATCTAATGGCTACATCTTTGATACAGAAAGACTGATAAATTAAAATTTTTAAATTTAATTATTTTTTCAAAATGAATGTGAGTGGAAAATGAAATAATTTCATTATATCTCCTAATGGCCTAGATCCATGTTTCTATTCTGTTGTGGCCCTATGACCTCCAGAGAACGTATGTTTATTTTGCTATTAAAAAAAAAAGTATTATTGAGTGTAACTTTCATTGAAAACTAAGAATCTTGACACATCAGGTATCATCATTAGAGTCACCTCAGTTGGGGTAATTCTAGTCAAGTGATTCTATCAGGGCTAAAATTATCATAGTTTTTGCCAGATTAATTAGTAATGATATACATATTTCTTTAAAAATTATCTACTGCTAAATTAATATAACAATAACAATATGAGTTTGATTCTGATTTTTCTGGGAAAATTTACAATTACAATTCTGGAAATCCAGTTTTAATATTCTCAGCATCAAAGTGAACCTCCATTATATGGAATACAAGTACATTTCACTGAAGCATCCTCTAACACTAATGGCAGAACTAAAAGCTGGGGAAGATGGAGCCAAATTCACTTAGCTGAGAAGCCCTCAAGAAATAAGTACACTTTCTTCTTTCAAAGCTACACGAGTGGAAAACTAAATGTACTGTTCCGTAGCAAATGTCTGTGCTCCCTAAAAGGAAACCTGTAGAAATTGAAAACCCAATTGCTGAGGTCACGAGATATAAGTAGAGATTGGGATGTTGGTTGTGTTAAAATTTGTGGTGGGAAAGAACAGGCAGATAAGAATGTAAGAAATGTCTTGCTATGCTGGACGGTTCACGGTGAATTCCATAAGAAATGGAAGTTGACATAGTCCCTTACCTAGAAATAAAACACATTTTTAGATCAAGCAGCCATTTTTCAAAAGGTCACAAAAGCTCAGCCAGCAAGAAAGCCAAACAGGCATGGAACGAATGGGCGCACTCAGGCCATTTTAGGCTGATTAGCCATTCATATCATTTTCAGGTCATAGACTAGTTAGTGGGCAAATTGTGAGACCTTAACATTATGTATCTGCATCAGTGAAAGAAATGATACAAGCAGGAAGAACGTGTGCATCAGTTCCGTTACCCTGGCCTATGTCATAAGGTAAAAATGGAATGTGAACAGTGCTAGTTATGGTGGCTAGTACTTGTGTAGAAAACTCTTATAGCTGGCTTGGTAGCAACACTTGTTCTACAGTGTGAAACATGCATTATGGCAATATAATGCAAGTGTCTATATGCCTGGGATGTGATTAAAATCATGTCCTGAATACTCTAAGTCAAATTTCAAAACCACCATATTTTTTCATTTATTGTAGAAGAATCTTTACTCTTATTTTCACACATGCAATTGTTTTCCCATTAATTGTGGTGTAATCTTTACCATATTTCTGAAAAATAGGAAGGAAATATAGCAAGTAGAAATAAAAAAACTCAACAGAATAAGAAAATTGTCCCAGCTATTTTTTGCCCTAGAAAAGGTTTGTCTTCCAAGAATTCTCAAATATATTGAAAGTAATAGTATATGTTATAGTTGTGTAATTATAATAAGGAGTGAGTTTCATCACTGCCCTATCCCTCATGTAACTATACTGTGATTTTAACTGTTCTAGTGGGATATACAAATGCTAAATGATCCAAGACGTTGAAAGCATCTGTGGGCAAAAGGCGTTTACTCCACATCTGTTGGATAGATGCCTTACAGTGGATGAGACACAATTCTCACCTCAGTGGTGACCCGTGGTATGCAGGCATTGGCTCAAGCTTCCATGTGGACCTCTACCCTGGTGTTTAATCTGCCCTACCTCTGCTTCTCCCTTTGCTCTCTGTTTTGGAAGCTCACTCTTTCATATTTTTCTTCCTGTTCCCAGCCAAGATGATCTTCCCTCATTCTCCAGAGATAACCAGAGAATAGCTCCCACTGGCTATTCCTGGAGAATTCCGTCTCTGGTTATTATTGTAGATGAAGAAGAGGCTCACTGAATATGATAAATTGTGCTAGGCCCACAGTTTCCAGACTTCCGAGGGTAAAAACCTCATTTTGAAGGCCAAAGCAATTTCAAGAAACTACAACATAAAAGTAGTAATACTGATGGTATTGTTGCTGAACCAGGTTCCTTTGCCTGATATGCACCAAGCCAAATGCCAAGATGCCAAGGTTTGCAGCAGAGAAGATTTGTTCATGAGGCAGCCAAGTGAGCAGACCAGAGAACAAATCTCAAATCTCAAATGTCCCTAGGGTTTAGGGACATTTATGGAATGAAGAGGCAGGGTGATCTGAGGTGTGGGGAAGGATATCGGAGGTAAGAAAAGAGAGGTAATTGATGGTCTGAGCAAGCATAGTCAGACTTCATGGCTCTTCACACAATGTGTGTTCAGAAAATGGAAGCCTTAGCATGTCCTGAGGATGGAGTTTTTGGCCCTCTGAAGTCAAAATGTCATTCATGGGACACTCATGAGGACCCAGTTGAATGGTCAGTGGTCTCAACTGGTCTAAACTGGGCAAGAACTAGCTCCATGTTCCTGAAAAAAAGCTTAAGCAACCATTACTGTAGTGACCCAAAAGTCAGATGTGTTGTCTTTAAGGAAACTAGTGGGAGTTTAGTTTAATATCTACTAAAAGCAAGAGACTAAAAGCAAGCAAGGCAGGTTAGGTTTGGAGGGCCTCATCAGATCAGCCCTCAGTTTCAATATCTATTGGCTTCTAAGAATCAGTGCCTACTTTTCTACTATTTATACTTTATTAATCATAGCAGCATCAACATACATTGGGAACATATTTGTTACTATAAGAAAGGCAGTCTAACATTATGCATGCAAGCCGTGGGACTGGTCTGCCTGGGTTTAAACATGAATGTGGCTCTGCCACTTATTAGTTGTGTGACCTTGGGCAAGGTACCCAAGATTTCTATGCTTCAGTTTCCTTATCTGCAAAGTGAGCCTAAAACTAGTAGCTACCTTGTAAGGTTGCGGTAAGCATTAAATGAATTAATACATATAAAGTGCTTAGAACAGAGTACTCAACAAATTTTAGGTATTACTATTAGATGTGAGGCATATTGTTTACTGAGCCTGTTCATAGCACAGCTTGTTCATAACACAGCTTCTCTAAGATTTTCAGGGACAACAGTTTTTTTTGAGATTCTGTTAAATAACATAACTGATTTAATAGCACATGGTCTACATATCTACTAAGATGTGTTTGGTCTTGTACGTTTAATGTGGGAGAATTAATAAATTGGACCTTGTCAGTATTAAGAGACAGAATATTTTAAGCCTAGCTGATTAGGAGGCAAGATATAATTTAGAGGATCATGAAAGGTGAACATTAACCTGCGGATCTACATGTAAGAAATCCCCATTGCCTTTAGTCATGTTAATCATGTCTCCCTGGACTCCACTTCTATCCATTAATTACCTCATTGTCTCTTCTGGGGCTGACAGGCAATTTTAGTGATAAATAAAGTTGAAGACTTTAAAAGTAAAGTTTGAATTACTTTGCATATATTTACACACATAAACAAAACAACATTTGGCAATTTAGGATTTGTCAGGCTAAAAGGCATTTAATAAATTTATCACCACCTAGATGTTCCAGAGGCAAACACTAATTTTGATGCAATTAATCTAAGCATTCAAAGAGTGAATTAATGAATTTCTAAGTAACTTACTATGGCTTACTTCTGCCTTTGCAGATCTTACATCCACTCGTGTTGAAATCTCTTTCTCTCATTTAATTTCTCTCACCTCTTCTAAATTTGGGGGGATCAAAACAAACAAATAGTTAAAGTCAAATGGGAAAAGGAATTTCTCACTCTTCCAAATGCAAATATACATGGAAAAGAAGAACACAATGTTTTGATGGTGACGTATTTTTTATTATTTACCTGATGCCTAATACATAATAATAAATCACTTTCATGAGTCAAGAGAGTGAGAAGAAGTTTGCCTCTACTTTGTAGAGCACTATATACTCCAGAGTATTCAATAGGAAGGGTGGGTAAAAACATTTGGAAAAGAGAGTTATAGGGAGGGGGCGGTAGTATAGCACAGCTTCTTTTACAGATTGAATTTGGCAATGTTCCTGTGCATAGGTTGCCAGTAAGTGAATAAATGTTACCAGTGATCAATAGAGGGTGTTAGAAAAGGCTAAGTTATCAAAACAGAGAACAGTTTAGTTTGTTCCGGGAGACCAAGCATCAGACTGTCATTGAAGTAGTGATAACCTCAGGCAACTTTAGATATTTATTTAGCCAGCCACTTACCTTGGGGGCTCACCCTCTATAGTTTGTAGTTCCTTAAGTTGGTTTGAAAAATGTGAGGTCAAACAGTAGGTGGTTATTGCTAAAGCAGTGGTAGGGGAGAAAAAATAATTTCCCAACTACCTTTCTAGGTTCTCCAGCTGGGGCCCTGAAAATTTGACTTCCAAACGACATAGATAATAAGAGAAAAACAAAGTTTGTTAGCAGGTGCATTGTGCTTACACATGGGAGTATCCAGAGATAAGTATCCCAAAGGGGTAGTTAGACCTTGGGTATATAGATAGAGCATCTTAGCAAAGGAACAATACATTTTCAGATAAGTGAAAAGACAGACTGATTTTCTAAGAGTGATAAATTGTAGAAAAGCAAATATGTGGGGAACTAATAGAAGATAAGGCTAATTAGTAAAGTTTGTTGTGGAGATTCCTCTGATGCCAATGGGCTGATAAAGGTTGAAAGTTGTAACTTTTGTCCTTCCAGGTAGAGGGGGGAAAGGGGACACTTTGGCAAATTTATGTCCTGCTTTTAGGCAGATAGAGAGAGGGCAGAGAGCTTTTCTTGCATCTGCTTCTTTTCTATTGCCTTTAGCTAAAAATAATCTTGTTGCCAAAGTGGCATATTTGGGGATGGCATATTCTGCTACCATACACAGTTAACTTTTCACTCTCATCTCTAAAACTGAAAACTCCAAACTGCTTAGGATGAAACTTGAGTGGACGTAGATAGCAAGCTACCCCAAATCAAATGCCTGATAAAAAACTTGGAGAACATTAACTATTTTCCTGAGTCTAGAAAATAAAAGCTAGACTGATCAATAATATAATGTTTTAATTTAGTAGGAGGTTTTAAATTCACGCACATCTTGTTATATTTCTCTAAAATTCTCCCTATTCACATCTTATGTTATATAAATCTTAGAATACTAAATATTATTTTGATAATAAGTTTGAAATATATGTCAGAATAAAATATTTGCAGTTCCTTTCTTGTAGCTTTCCATGTCCAAGTGGAGATCACTTTTTGCCTATATATCAGTTAAAAGGCACTACTCTTTACGTAGCAACAACTAACAGAGATTCATTCAAACTCTCCTCCTGTTTGAGAGGTTTACATCAACATAACTGATAGTAGTGTTTTAATATTTTGTTTTAAATTTATGCCCCAAATCATGATACTACCACCACCATCATAGTTAACAATAAAAATATATTAGGGCTTCCCTGGTGGCGCGGTGGTTGGGGGTCCGCCTGCCGATGCGGGGGACGCAGGTTCGTGCCCCCGTCCGGGGGGATCCCACATGCCGCGGAGCGGCTGGGCCCGTGAGCCATGGCCGCTGGGCCTGCGTGTCCGGAGCCTGTGCTCCGCAGTGGGAGAGGCCACAGCAGTGAGAGGCCCGCATACTGAAAAAAAATATATATATATATATTAAACATCTACTATTTACCAGATTCTACGCTACAGTTTTATAAAATTTCTCTACTGTATGTCTCAGTATCTACTATGATCCAATGACTGCCATAGGTGCAAGGAAAATAGCAATGAATAAAAGAGACAAAACCTAGAGAATGGACTTGAGGACACGGGGAGGGGGAAGGGTAAGCTGGGACGAAGTGACAGAGTGGCATGGACATATATACACTACCAAATGTAAAATAGATAGCTAGTGGGAAGCAGCCACGTAGCACAGGGAGATGAGCTCAGTGCTTTGTGACCATCTAGAGGGGTGGGATAGGGAGGGTGGGAGGGAGGGAGATGCCAGAGGGAAAAGATATGGGGATATATGTATATGTATAAGTGATTCACTTTTGCTATAAAGCAGAAACTAACACACCATTGTAAAGCAATTATATTCCAATAAAAACAAACAAACAAAAAAACCTCTGCCTCAATGGAGCTTATATTTTAGGGGTGAAAAACCTGAGCTTAGACAGATTAAATAAATTCTTCAAGATCACAACAAGCAACGACAGTCTGTGAGGAAACTAAGATTCCATGTCAAGTCTTGTGATTGCATAGACAATCAAATAGTCTATTCACATTAAACAACTGTTCTATTCTTATGAATCCAAAATATTTTCTCCTAAAAATATTATCTACAGTATGATAGTTGGTTTGCTGTTTTAAATCATTTGTCCACGGAACTGGTCTTCTTTTAAAAAAATAAAGTATAGTTGATTTACACATTATATTAGTTTTAGGTGTACAACATAGTGATTCAATATTTTTACAGATTATACTCCATTTAAAGTTATTATAAAATATTGGCTGTATTCCTTGTGCTATGCAATATATCCTTATATCTTATTTATTTTATATATAGTAGTTTGTACCACTTAATCCCCTACCTCTATCTTGCCCTCCCCCAACCTGTCCCCCCACCAGTAACCACTAGTTTGTTCTCTATTATCTGTGAGTCTGTTTCTGTTTTGTTACATTCATCTGTTGGTCTTTTTTTTAGATTCCACATATAAGTGATAACATAAATATTTGCAAATGATATGTCTGTTAAGGGGTTAATATCCAAAATATATACACAACTCGTACAACTCAATATCAAACAGGTTTTTTAACCAGTTTAAAAATGGGCAGAGGACCTGGATAAATATTTTTTCCAAAGAAGCCATACAGATGGCCAACAGGCACGTGAAAAGATGCTCAACATCCCTAATCATTAGGGAAATGCAAGTCAAAACCACAATAAGTTATCACCTCACACTGGTCAGAATGGCTGTCATTAAAAAGGCCATAAATAACAATGTTGGCGAGCATGTGAAAAAAAAGAAACCCTAGTAAACTGTTGGTGGGAATGTAAGTTGGTGCAGCCACCTTGGAAAACTGTATGGTGGTTCCTCAAAAAGCTGAAAATACAATTACCATATGATCCGTCAATATCCACTCCTGGATATATATCCGAAGAAAATGAAAAGGCCAATTTGAAAAGATATTGATATCTGCACCCCAGTGTTCACAGCAGCATTATTTATAATAGCCAAGATATGAAAGCAACCTAATTGTCCATCTACAGGTAAATGAATAAAGAAGATGTGGTATATATGTGTGTGTGTGTGTGTATATATATATATATATATATATATATATATATATATGCAAAGGAATATTACTCAGCCATAAAAAAAGAATGAAATGTTGTCACTTGCAACAATGTGGGTGAACCTGGAGGATGTTATGCCTGGTGAAATAAGTCAGAGAAAGGCAAATACTGTGTATTATTACAGAGCTATTCTTATCACAACACAAGGATTTGCCATTCTAACTCTTGTCCAGATGTAAGGAAATTAAATCTTCCTTTGGTTTTTGATCTGTTTTCTCCCCTATAGTCCATCTATATGGACTATAATTTTACCCAAAGTGAAAATTACTAAGTAAACAACTCATGTTTAAACTATGTGAGGTTTTTCTTCAGAATGAACCTTATTAAAACAGTAATACTATATACATTTGAGCAAAAAGTAAGTCTCAAGTAGCAGCTCAGTTAACAGCTTAACCTCCCTGAGCACAGTCTTGCCCAGTCACTCTGGGACCAGCATCCAGCCTCTAGAGTGGTCCAGAAAGAGAGAGCTGAGGCCAGAGCTTGCTTGTGAGGTGACGTAGAATCTACAATAGAATCTACAGACCCTGACTTGATGAACAGTTTCTTCTTGTTAGCTGTTTTTTGTTTGTTTGTTTGTTTTTTAATTGTTTCTCATGTGGCAATGAAGAGGATGTTAGGAAAAAAGGGCTGACACTCAAAATGGCCCCTAGCCATTTATTTGTCATTCCAAGTGTGTGATTAAATTTCTTCTTTTTGCACTTTTGTCAGTGCCGGTCAGCCAAGACCATCAGGAACACACCTGCAGTTGAACAAAGTTGGGTTTATTGACTCGTTGCAATGAGGGAGAACATGTGCCATGGGGAACCATGGAATATCTCAGTAAGAAGGTTTTAGAGGGGACTCCCTGCAGAATTTCAGCTTCTGTTAGTTGCTTTTTAGAAGGATTCAAGGAAGCAGGGCTTTGCTGTGTATTGGATGCCATTAGAAAGTAGAGGTAACTCTGTTTCTTAACAATTCTTATCTAAAAAACAAAAGGAATGAAGCAAGGCTAAAGCTATGTTTGGTAAAGAAGTAGCATTCACTCATATTAGCCAGGACGGAAAGATGTTTGGTCATTTTTATGGTTGGAAATGTATATGACACTGTCTGTGATCAGACATGATTTTCAGTGGTCTTGAATTGTGCCTGGCATAATCACTGATTCAGAGTGGGCTTCTCCCACGTTGGTGTTCTGTGAGACTGTTGATGTTCCACAAGAGAAGAACATGAACTAGCCGGGAATGCTAGTCCAGCTCGTGGTAACACTGAAGCCCAGCTAATAGTGCTGTACCAAGACCTGGCTGTCACTGTCAAGGGTTGCCTTTCTCTCTCACTATTAACAACTTGCTTCAGAAATTTCAAGATCAGTTGTTGTTGTTAAAATATTGGTTGGTTTGAGCACAGGAAATATTGGGAACTTAAGATTTCATGAAGTGGGATTGTGGAGGAACAACACATTTCTTCCTCAGACACAACTTTTTGTTCGCTAGGACAAGGAGCAAGGTGCACACATATATGAGGGGGAAGCTCTTAAGCATTCCTGTGGGTATGTCTCTGTATAGCTGTATATATGTGTGTATGTGTTACATGTTTAAATCATGCATTGATTACCACTGCAGTCAGGTGAAGATAATCACAATTACACTATACATTGGTATCATACTTGAGCATTTCATTACCCAATTGACCCTGGAACACTTTAAAGTTTAAGGAGATCTCTCCAAAAAGTTTTAGTTACTACTTTTGGAGGGACTTAGGATACAAGCTGTAGAAAAAGAAATAGTGCATTAGAATTTAAGAGGTCTGGATTCTAGACTTTATCATTAAAACACTGTATGACCATGGGCAAGTCACTTCACATCCTTCCCTCTCGTTTTTTTCAAAAAAACAAAAAACTAAAAAGGTTGACATACAGAAGTGGTTTAAAATTTTTCTTTTAGCCTTAGAATTCTTTATTTTAAAAAATTTCTGTAGAGTCCCATTAGACAAAACAAAAGAAACTTAAGTGTTATCTGGTTGCAGTGGTTGAAAAGGGGAGGAGGCTAGGGTTTCAGGGAGTTGAGTAACACTCACGTGACCTCCTTCTTTTCTCTGAGGCAGTTGTCAAACATCTTAGACAATGTTCAAACTCAGACAGTTGATAACTTCTGAATCAAATAACCTCTCTGAGGTTTCCTATATTTCAAGCACTCTATGAATCCATGATTCTTTTCAGGAATGGAGTCATGGACTAGACCTTGAGAGTAATGATTTGAGAAGGATTGATTGTGCCTTGTGCTATATATATTTTTATATATATATATATATATATATATATATATATATCTATATCAACTGGCCAATACTCTGCTAATGCTGAGATTAAAACAATAGTGATAAACTACTACAGTTGATTTCTCTGATTGCTTTTAGGAACTAAAGCAGAAAATGTGTTCTAATTCTAAAATCTTATGAGAAGAGGAGTTAGATGGCACTTAATCCAAATCACATTAGATTTTTAGATTTTATTTTATAAAATCAATGCAGTGTTTCTGTGTCTATTGGTTTTCTGCTAGCCTCATGGCAACTTGAACACATAAACATAGTCCCTTCAGTGCAGCAGGTACTTTCATTAGATTTCTAAAACCATTTATCTTTGAATAACTTAGACTTACAGAAGGGTTGCAAAAATAGCACATAGAGTTCCTGTACATCCTTCACAGTTTCTTTGTTTCCATAATATTAACATCTTACATAACCATGGTGAGATAATCAAAACTAGCAAATTAACATTGGTACAATACTGATTACTAATCTACAGACTTTACTTGGCTTTTACCATTTATCTACTAATGTCTCTATTTCGTTGTAGGGTCCAGTCCAGGATCCAGTATTGCCTTTAATTGTGATGTCTCCTTAGGCTCCTCCAATCTATGACAGTTTCTCTGATTTTTCTTGCCTTTCACTATCTCAATACTTTTAAGGGTATTGATCACTATTTTGTTCCTTAATTTGGATTAGTCTTATGTTTTCTCATGATTAGATTGATGTTATAAATTTTTAGTAAGGACATCACTTCTCAATTCTTTTAAGGGTATTGATCACTATTTTGTTTCTTAATTTGGATTAGTCTTATGTTTTCTCATGATTAGATTGATGTTGTAAATTTTTAGTAAGGCCATCACTTCTCAGCAAATTATTATCAAGGATTACTGGTGATGCTACTCTTGATCAGTTGGTTAAATGCTGTCTGTCAGTTTTCTTTATCACACTTTTTGAACAATTCTGGTTTTTGGCAAATGCATAGAGCTATATTTCTACCACCACAATAATGTATAGTATCATTTCATCACTCAAAAATTTTTCTCATGCCTCTCCTTTGTCCCTACCCCTCTTTCTACTCTAATCTCTAGCAAACACTAATCTGTTTTCCATCCTTATAGTCTTGCCTTTTCCAGAATGTCATATGAAGAGAATCATGTACTATGTAGCCTTTTGTGTCTGACTTCTTTCACTTAAAAATGCATTAAAACAAATACGCTTTAGTCCCATCCATGCTGTTGTATGAATCAGTTGTTTGTTCATTTTTTATTTCTGAATAATATTCCATTGCGTGGGTCTACAATGATTTATTTATTTATTAGATTTTGTCTTATAAACACAAGTGAATGAGAAGGAAGTGAAAACAAGTAAGGAGGTGATTTTTATGTATTATCTTGTACATATATTTCTTTATTACTGTTATTGTTTGGCATTTTAATGATGTAATTTTTTTTCTTGGAGTAACTGTGAATTGGAGATAGTCTGAACTTAATTCCATGGAGAATTTAAAATACTCCACATGCAAATCAAATAGAATCTTTGCTTTTCTTATAAAAAGGAGGGTTCTCAGTAACCTATGTTAATAGTTTTAATATGCCAGCAGAAACTCTTGACTAAATGTAATGTAGTATGTCTTGCCATTGCCTGGGGGAGGGAGGTGGGCACCAAACTCAGTTTACCACCTAGGGTTATCTTGGAGTTGTCTAATTTACTGAATATTCCACTTCCTAGTTATTCAGCCCCAAATTTGTAGCTATTTTACTCTTAAAAAGGTCAAAGAAAATTACCCATGTAAGTGTCCAGAAAAAGCAGAAGAGCTGAATATATCTTTTAACAATATAGAGTTTAGGAAAAATTCAATGTAAAAATGATCATGTAAGCATAGAGTGAAATTGGAGAAATCTTATGTTTTGTAAAGATTTTTTCTGAAAAGTCTTAGCAACTAGTTCTGGTTTTTTTGTTAATTCTCCTACTGATAATGTTAAGGGTTTGTTAGCAATTTCTTATAAAGTATAGGCTGTATTAGTGTTCTGTGATAATATGCATTAACTTGGTAGACAAGGGACCATTACAGTCTGTCACTGCAGTGATCCATACAGTGAAGACTCCCTCAGTACATGTTGACACAATATTACAGCAGTGATCCATGAATTAAATATGCTTTGGATCCGAGCCATTACAAGTTTAATGGGAGAAATGCACCAATTCCACTGAAAAGTGCCAGTATTGACTCTGTGATCGATTCTTCCATAAACACATTTCCATTGTTTCTCATAATGAATATTCTTCCTAAACCATCCATGCTTACTGTTTAGTGACTTCATCAACATTTAAAGTCCCATTTTATATTTACTACATTTGAAACTCCTGAGTGTCACAGAAGAGATCTATGGAATAATTGCACAATAATATCCATACAAATGTAATTCTTTTGTGAATAATGGAAAGCATTATTTTATCCTTTTTAAGGACCAGGCATAATAAGTACTCAATAAGCTTAAAATGAAAGAAAATTAAAGTTTTATTTGGGCCATTATTCAGTCCATCCTTCATCATAAAGTGTTCCTGAAGTTGTTGTCATGGCAGAGTGAGCACAAGAAATGTGACAATGTTCCCTGGTACTTAGCATTTATTCCTTTTATTCCATCATTTTTCTTTTACATGTATTAAATTTTTCATAGTACATGTTATGCAAGGTAATAGTAGTAGTTTCTCAAATATTTATAATAGAGTTATTATATGTATTAGACTTACAAACATTCTTTACTCTGCTGAACATACTGGGCATTACTTCTGAAGAAACAGGATGCTAATTATGGAAAGAGAAATAGAAGAAAAGGGAAAGGAATGAAGGGTGAAGAAAGTTTGAAGGAATAGTCCCCCAAATATTTGAGTCAGATGTTCATCTGAAATGGGAGACAAGTTAAAAAGAACAGATAGAAGGACAGAAAACAGTGAGAAGGAATTTAGACAAGATAAAAATATTTTCAATGGCTTCACTTTAATCAATACACCAAGGAATGAATTATTTTGCCTTGAGGCTGGGTGTAGAAGCAGCGGCCCGAAGACAATGAAAATTCAGGTGTCTCATTGAGAGGTGCTTCATAGCCTAGTCTTTTCCCACCAGAATGTCCATTCTCCGATCCTTCCCCGGGACAACTGTCACCCAATACTGTCTTCTCTGCTCTCCTTTTAGGATGGGACTTTCCAATCCTTGAGTCCTTGAAAGCAAAACAAAACAAAAAACTGCTACCTTTATTTTTAAACTAATTCTCATTCTATTTCTTGCTTTTCTTTGCACCTTTTCTGACTCTGTCATTTTTTTCTCTCGTTTTTTCTGTCCTTCTTTGACTTTTCTTCTCTTCACTTTTTCAGAATCATAACATCTGGGACGTTTCTGTGGGGCTTTGTTCAGGTGTAGGATGCGCCAGGGATTGGGCTGCCCCTCTAACAACCTGTGAATTCCAGGGATGATTCCGCTCTTCTATCTGGTCTGCCTTGCCTTTCTCAATGCTGAGTTGTAGAGAGCTGTGGAAGAGAACCAGAACTGGGAGGTGTGTGTTTGAGAGAGGCAGTGGGGCAAGGAGCAGACTTGGAGAGTGAAGGCATTGCTACTGCTGAGGCTATGGACCCGAGATGGGCATGCAGTTGTCAGCAGGTGTGGCACATTCTCACAAAGGTGAGAGAAAAAGAGGCTGAAGACTAAAACAAGAAAGGGAAAGAGAGCAGGTGGCAGGGGTAGTAAGAAGAGGTGAAATAATGCATAAAGGATTGACTCACTTAAAAAGTATTTCTTAACCGCTATTTTCAAGGGACTGTGCACTGTGCTTTCACATACATTATCTCACTCATTTCTCACAACAGCCTTGTAAGGTGTATGCTGAGTGTCTTGGGTATGAAATTGTCAATTTAGGTAGCTTGAGCAACTGAAGCTCCAAATCTCTGTGGCTACCTGAGACTAAATGTGAGCAGGGATGATTGAGCATGGTCCCACAAAATCTCAGCAGTGACAGAAGGAGGAGGAAATCACTAGGGAAGAGGAGAGGACAGATACAGGGAAAGTGGGATAACGCCACATGTGCAAAATACTGCATTATCGTTGAAATAAATGCTTTAAATATATTAAAACATATCGTTAAAAAGACTAAGCGGTCTCCTTCTATGGATCTAAATATACAGTGAAATTATGTAGCTTTATCTACTTATAGATTAGCTACTGACCAAGATGGCCTAATGTTTTCCTCAGTTTGACTATACTTTAGACAAGTTTTGTCCTAACTATAGGCCCCTGACCTTCTTTTACGTAGAGCATTTACTTTAGAAAATTTGTAATTATAAGTTCTTTCTCTGTCCCTTTGAGATATAAATCTTGTCCAAGGCTCTTGCCAGTTTTACAGTCCAGGAATGTTTTTCTCAAGGACCTGGGAACCATCCTTTGAAATGTCATCTTCAAGAAAGATAGCACCTGTATCTCCCAGTCTCAGTGGGAGGGTAGGAGCCTAATTTCAATGAGTGCCAATTAGCAAACACAAGTGGTCTAATCAGATTGACCACAGCCCAGTAATGTCCTCCAGAACTTTTCACTAGCTCTCGCCAGCACTTAAAACCTCTCCTGCCTTTTGTTCCAGAGGAGATGAGTTCCTCTCTCCCTTATTGCTGTCCTCTTGAACCCTATTGCAATAATCTCTAATAAAATTTTCCTTTCATGTTTAACTCCATCAGGTGCAATTTTCCTCTGATAGTTCTAACCCTAGGTGAGTGTCCATTTGTAAGACTAAGTACACAGTATTCTGCATCTATCAAAACAAACTTCAATAAAATAAATGACCATAAATCTGTAATAATTCAGGTGTTGTCCCCTCTAGAGATAAAGGGTGGTTCAGATCATCTTTGAGGTCAGGACATCTTTTGACCTTTGAAATTTAACCTCACAGGTGGTGGAAAGGAAGTGTTCATTCAATGGGCAAAAAGCACAATTTCAGACAGGTGTAGTATATATTTTAAGAAAAAAAAATGTGATGAAGGAAAATACCATAAGGTGAAATTTAATACTACACACACACCCCCACACACACACATTGTGTAATCTAGTAGGCAATATAATTAACTGAACGCTGAACTGAATACAAATGAAATATACTTTGTAAGGTTATTTTATGTCTCTTATTTTAAAATTAATTAATTAATTCATTTATTTATTTTTGGCTGCGTTGGGTCTTTGTTGCTGCGCGTGGGCTTTTTTTTTTAGTTGCGATGAGCAGGGGCTGCTCTTCATTGCCGTGCGCGGGCCTCTCATTGCGGTGGCCTCTCTCATCGCGGAGCACCGGCTCTAGGCGCGCGGGCTGTAGAGCTCAGGCTCAGTAGTTGTGGCGCACGGGCCTAGCTGCTCTGCAGCATGTGGGATCTTCCTGAACCAGGGCTTGAACCCGTGTCCCCTGCATTGGCAGGTGGATTCCTAACCACTGCGCCACCAGGGAAGCCCTCTTATGTCTCTTGATATAAAGTTGGTAAAAAATTTCCAAAGTTAATTTCTATAAAAGTTATCATATAGGGGCCAAGATACCTAGCACCTGGTTCTCTGAGAGTCTTGTCTAGTCTGTAATTTAAACTATGTAGAAAAATTAATGAAATACAAATTCTTAAAAATATGAGATTCCACAAGTTGAGGGTTTTGTAACAATTGGGCAAATTTCTATGACTGCTAGATTTAAGGCAAAGATGTTCTAGGCAAGATTAAAAGAAACTGTTATTTTGACCTTAAATTATTGTTATTGCAAAGAAAAAAATACTTTTTCTCTAATGATTAATTTTTAAAACTTGAAAAATAAAGCACAAAATAAAAATTATCCACAATTCTATTTATCTTAGAAGAGATGGAAATATAGAGATTAAAAATAGTATTACAATTTTGGCTATGTGCATCCTATATAAAACTCTCATACTATTTTGAGAGATAGGATAGTACAGTACTTAGAGGTTAGAGTTCCAGAGTTCAAATGCTGAATCTGTCCTTTACGTCTTGTAGGACCTTGAGTAAATATTCCAACTCTTGGATCTGCCTTAGTTTGTTTTTAGTTTAGCTTAGTTTTTTTTCCCCGTATGTCTCATTCTTGCCTTATGATTTTAATCCTTTCTTTTTCTGTCTCTGATTATTTTAACATACTTGTTTCAGTGTCCTTAATTTTATTCCATTATTGCATTTCTTAAAATTTGGGTTCTCCAGGTGGTTGTTTCCATCAAGTCTCAAAGTGATTTGTTTCCTTGTGTTATGACATTTCCTGCGAATATGGATTTAGCATGCCTTCCTCCAGGGTTGTTCAACCTGCTCTGGGTTGTAGAGACACACCTACGAAGAAGTTTTATTTTCCTCTGCTGGGAAATATGCATTTTACCCATTTTATGTCATGGGGTTTCCATCTGAGTACTGTTAAGTTCAGATCCAATATCCACAGATGGTGTAGGTTTGGGCTTGATTTCTTGTACAAGATTCCTTCTTCCAACCATGGCTACTGGTGAACAGCTTAGCCTCTTTGCCATTTTCTATAGCCAGTGAGTGGAGTTGCCTCATTCCTATTTCATGGACTGACAGCCCACTGTGGTTCCTGGGTTTATGCAGAAAGCTTGCATCCAACTCTCCTCTGTGTACAGGCCTGAGGGTTCATCTCCTGACATAGTGAAGCATTAATATCCAGTCCTACAAAGGGTGTCTCATCTTCAGTAATCCCAGGTTTCTTTCAGTTTCAGTTCTACTCACCTCTGTAACTTTGAGTTCTCTCTTTTTTTTCTTACGTATGGAAATTTTCCTTTCTTTTATATGGTTATACTTTGTCCAGCATCTTCATTTGCTTGGTGGAATTGGCCAGGGTGAAGGTGAGATGGGGAGTGGACTTTATACTATAACCTAATACACTATTTCGGCTAAAAACCAATTTAGCCTATCTAAAACTCCATTTTCCCATTATATCTTTATCAGAAAAGTTTTGCTTTTGATAACTCAATGAGATAATGCATGCAAAGTTCTGGTACCTGGTACATGGAAAGTGCCTAATAAATATTAACTAGTATTATCACTAGCTAACCTACATTAAAATTTTTATATAGAGGGCTTCCCTGGTGGCACAGTGGTTGAGAGTCCGTCTGCCGTTGCAGGGGACACAGGTTTGTGCCCCGGTCCGGGAAGATCCCACATGCCGCGGAGCAGCTGGGCCCATGAGCCATGGCCGCTGAGCCTGCACGTCCGGAGCCTGTGCTCTGCAACGGGAGAGGCCACAGCAGTGAGAGGCCTGCGTACTGCAAAAAAAAAAAAAAAAAAAAATTATATAGAAATATAATGTATTGATAGATTATTATATACTAATAATAGATTATTATATATCAATATATTATCAATAACATAAATTTATATAAGAATAAAGTATATACAAGCACATATTTAAACACTGGGACTTACTATGTGCCAGAAAGTTTTCTAAGAACTTTATAAATGCTAACTTATTTATTTCTTACAACGACCCTGTGAGGTACAATTATTATCCCTATCTTACAGGCGAGGAGACTGAGGCACTGCCATCTTAAGCAAATTACCCAAAGTCACACAACTAGTCAGTGGAGAAGCTGTATTTTAACATATGTGATCGGGCTCCAAAGTCAGTTCTATCGCCTGTGCCATGCTGCCTTTTTAATGTTTATCTGTATTAGTTTTTATCCATAATATTGAGTCATCTCCAACAATATTTTTACAGTAAGCAATGTTTTCTGATAGAGATTAGATATCAGGGTTTCTTGTAGCAATTTTATGTTATGAACTAGTCCCCAGCAGCATACCAGAGGACTGCTTTGTGCTGGCCCAGTTTTGCAGATAAGCTTTAGCCTGGAAGAACCAGGGAATTTTTCACCATCCAGTGAGCTAAACTGTAACTTCTCCAACAAGGTCTGAACCTCAGCCTTGAGGAGGAAGTCCCCTTCTAAGTATGTCCTTCTTTGGGTATGCTCTCTCAGTCCTAGGGTATGTACAGCATTTTCTTATCTGTTATAGTTATTCTTTTATCATAGCTTGATAATTCTTTATATTAAACTTCTGTTTGATCCGCTGTGTGGTTTCTGTTCCATGTTTGGACCCAGATTAGTTCAGTCACTGGACCGTGCAAATTAAAACCACAAAGATACAATTACATATACACTTGAATGGATAAATTTCTTTTTAAAAAATTGAACAATGTCAAATGCTGGTGAGGATGTAGGGTGCCTGGAACTCTCATGCATTGTTCGTGGGAGTATAAAATATTACTAGCACTTTGGAAAAAAGCCTTGAAGGTTCTTATAACACTAAACCGACACCTATCCTATGATTTGTCAGTTTCACTCCAAGAACAATAAAAATGTACATCCACAGAAAGGCTTGTGTAGGAATGTTCTGAGAAACTGTATTCATAATGGCGCAAATCTGAAAGCAAACCAAATGTCCAGCAAATAGGTACATGAATAAACAGACTATGGTATATTCATACGATGGAATACTACTCAGTGATAAAAGGAAAGAATAAAAACTACTTATATGCAACAACATGAATGAATCTCAAGAGTATGCTGAGTGAAAGAAGCCTTCAATAAAATGTTCATACTATGTAGTTCCATTTTTATGATGTTCTAGAGCCTAATGTTTGGTGGAAAAAGTAAAAAACAGTGATAGTCTCTGGGAGGAGTGGGGATTAATTGGGGAGGAGCATGAGGTAAATTTCTGGGGTGATGGTAATATTCTACCTCTTGATATTCTATATCAAAGTACTAAGAGTGTATCTTTTAAAAAATGGGGGTTTAGGTTAATACAGGTTGTGTATTTGTCAAAACTCATTTAATGGTACTGTTAAGATTTGTGCATTTCATAGCACCACATTTAACCTGAAAAATTTTAAACAAATAATAATATATATGCTGAAGTATTTAGATGGGAAGTATACTGGTATCTGCAATTTATTTTGAAATGCATCCAAAATATAGATGAATTGATGGACGCAAAGAGGGATGGATAGGTGAATAGATATACAATAAAGCAAATCTAGAAAAATGTGAATTGTGGACTCTTTGGTGATTGGGATACAGGTGTTCACTTAATTTATTTTTTCAATTTTACTGTGTTTTTGAAAAATTTTACACAAAAGTAATTGGAAATAAAACTGGAGGTAGTCAAAACCATCTTAGATTTTGTCTCTTGAAACTGCTCAAACCCTTCCCTGGCTTGCTGTGACAGCAAAGTGCTCGTTTTGAACGTGTATTGAGAGCTGAGGGTCTGTGTTGAGCTTGTGAGCCTCACTCATAATATAGGTATTTTTCCAGTGCTAAAGACTGAGGAAAACTGACTGGCTTGAATTTACTATTATAGCACCTCTCCTTTCTTGCAATTTATCATGGTCTGTGTAATGGCCTAGAGTGTCTTTGTTTTATGTGATGAAGGCGTGTGTGCTTTTATGAAGGTATATATTTGTATTCTATAACGGTTAAAGACTTAGCCTGACTTTAAACCATACCACCTGGAACTAATGTATAAAGGTTTTTTTTTTTATCTATTGGCTTTTCATTTCATCCATGTACATCTTGATTAAATTGTAAATTCCTCAGTGTAGGATCAATCTTCTATTTATTTTGCCCTCTATATCCAGATAATATTGTATACTGCCATAGACACAGGGGATACTTAAATGATGATGGTGTCAATTATGTAGATCTTTAAAACCTTTTTGAAATATCCAGGTAAGGCCAGGACTCTCACCAAATAATACTTATTTCAGACAGGGTCAGTAGTACAACTAAAAATATGTAGTTCACTCAAATACACAATCTTTGATCTTTAAAAAAAAATTCTGTATTGTAGAAAGTGCCGAATAGCTTTCACATTAGGAACTGATTTTATTTTTATGCAGGAGAAAAAAGAATTAGAAGCTACTATGTCCATTTTGGACATAAGGTCCCCCTACACTCCCAATATATCTACCATAAGCATGCCAATGAAGGGTAATAACCTCTGGGGAAACAAGCATCTATGTACCTATAAGCCATGGACAACAGAAGTCAGATGAGATTGCAGGTCTTAAGTGGTCATAGAAGAGAGAAAAGTATCAACTTTCCAAGTAACAGTAATACTGTCTATCTTCTATATAAACTGTTAAAATGAAAAGAAATTGTTTTAACAATAGGTAAAAATGACAATTAAATGTCACACATTTCTTCAAAAGTCAGTAGGCCGTGGATATACTTGAAGACCCCAAAGCATGCCAAAAGTATGAATTAGAAAAACACCAGGGCACTTAGCAAGAGCCATCATGTTATTGTTGCAAGCAACAAGAATCGAAAAGGGTGAGGTTAGCTATCTTCAGAAAGTTTTCTGAGAAGGAGTCAGTTCTGTACCAAGATTTATAGACATTTATAGACATTATCTTTGAGATTAATGAAGCTGGCTATTAGGCAACAGGAAATGACCAACAGAAAAGACAGTCACTGAAAAATCCTATAATGTGTGACACGTGATGAAAATATGCTGAAATGACAGAGATATATGAAATCTAGAAAATGATAGTGGAGGCAGCTGGAGGAAATAAAAGCTTGTTAATATTTTACCAAATATTAATATATTATCTAAAATATATAAAAAGAGGTAAGCAGTCTGGTCTCTAGAAACTCAAAATTACCCATCTATTTTAACTTAACTCAAATTAAATAAAATATTCATTAGGACTGCAAGCATCTTTTTCTCTCATGACATATTGACCAGAAAACATTGTAACTATTAACCTGACTTTTCAGGTATGATGTTACTGAGGAGGTAAACTTGGTAGGAAATATGAACATTCCAGTCCACTATAAGGTTTACCTTTAGTTTCAAATTAATCAAATTTCTAGTCCCAAGCAGTCTAAGTTTGTACATTCCATGGCTATAATTTAAAATTTACATAACCCCTGAATCAAAAGACATTAAATTTTCAGACTTGTGGAGTGTTGTAACTGAGTTATAGCTGGCATTTACACAAGTGTCTTGTGTTTATTTCTGAGCTTCCCAAACAAATCAGTAACACAAATGCCTATTTGTTGGGTTTAATTTAATATTTATGCCAATTCCAATCATCCCATAAAACACATATTTTCACCTAAACCCTTTTATGAGTATGAACACACCCATATAATTTTAATTTCCTAGGAAATAAACATCTCCCTACCAATTATTTCAAATCATTTTCTACCATTGCATAAACCCTGTAGTAAAATTTTTGCTGCGAGTGTAACCATAAGTTTTTACTAAAAATACTCATCACACTAAGAGAGAGTGATGGGATATTCTTCCCCCAAAGCCTTCTTCTCTACAATTTAAGGTACAATGGGGTTTGTTAGTCTTCCTCTCTTGTAAGTTTTCAGTACTTCTTCAGCAATGAGAAGAATATAATGTCAAGTATCTATTGATGGTTACACATTTGACTACTTGCTTTGAACATATCAATCGTAAGCCAGCGTCCAGAATTAAGTAGATTTTTATTTTTAGGCTCTGGCCTTGATCTACCTATGACATGTCTGCTAGTTAAGAGACAGTAATGAAGGCTATTTAGCCCACGTTGCTTCAGGAAACAAGTTTAGCACTCTATAAATCCTACGTTTTACCTTATTTATACCAGTCACACACGCATCCTTTATTCTGTTCATCTACTTTGAGTCTAATTTAATCTACTGAAGAGTGTGCATTATTCACTCAACCTTAACATGGATTTGATTCAGCTGTAACTACTGTAAGCTAATTGTGCTGTGTTGGATTTGAAGCAGATAATGATGTACAGTGACAGGTTTAACAAATTTTTGATTACCACATTCAGTTATTTTGGTGTATCCTACTTATCAGTGAGCCAAACACTTAATTCATTTAAGGTTTTGACAAAGAATATGGGATGCGATGATTCATTCGGGAGATTCCCAGGACAGGTCTTCCTCAATAGATGTCATTAAACAACTCCCTCTATGTAGTTTCAGAGGTTGATTTTAGAGTCTAGTTGTGTTGTAGGAAATGTACTGCTTATTTGCCACATGTTCCTGTCTGGAAATAGATTATTCAGCATGCTGAGATTTGCATTAATGTGTATGTCAGCAAAGTAATGTTTGTGGCTTATGAATTCATAAGTAAAAATGAAGTTATTTTCATTTTCGATCAGTGATAATACGAGTAATTTATTATCGGTGATAAGATGAATGATAATATGAATAAATTATTATTTGTTTTATAATTGACTCATTTCTGAGTCTACTTTTATCAATACTATCCTGTTAAAAAGAACAAGGGTTTTAAAAATAAAGTGAAGATCACCTATATCAATTATAAATCTGTAATTCTCCATAGATGAGGTTAGCTAACAGGAAAATTTACTTAGAAAATTTCACCCTTTGAGCCCATAGAAAACAAAAAAATATTTAGTAAAAGATCATTTTAAGCCCTGTCTATAGAAGAAATAAAGTTCATCTTATTCTTATCAACCTAAAGGTAGATGAGAATCTGGAAGAAGATTCTTAAGGTAGAAAAACAAAAACTGGATGGTGACAGTTTGTTTGAAACAAATTAATCCATATATCAAATAGAGGATCATTACCCCTTACAAAACAAGCTATAATGATAACTGCACTGGTTAGGGTCTCTTCTTTCTTTTAACCTTCTTTATCAAGAAGAAGGTATTTGAGTCATACTGACATTCATTACTACGTTTATTTTGGTTTTTATATTGCTCAATAATCAGATGTGGTGTTGAAGGGCTACTTCTCAGGTTTTGTGTGGGAAACCTGGTTCATTATTGGATATGTGTATCCAGCAAGACAGTGATTAAAAGTAGTGCATAATAGGTACAGAAGTCTCTTTGTATACGTATTTGCTAAAGGCAATTTTATTTCTTTATTTAATTGAAGTATCAGAGTTGATTCACAATGTTGTGTTAAAAGGTGAGGACATGGGGCGGGAGGGCGAAGCTGGGGCGTAGTGAGAGTAGCATCAATATATATAAACTACCGAATGTAAAATAGTTGGCCGGTGGGAAGCAGCGGCATAGCACAGGGAGATCACCTCGGTGCTTTGCGATGATCTAGAGGGGTGGGATAGGGAGGGTTGGAGGGAGGCTCAAGAGGGAGGGGATATGGGGACATGTGTATGCATATGGCTGATTCACTTTGTTGTGCAACAGAAACTAACACAGTATTATGAAACAATTATACTCCAATAAAGATCGATTAAAAAAATTAGAAAAAAAAATCAACCCCACATTGCCCAGAGTGTAATGATGCGGTATGAGGGCCTCTCACCGCTGTGGCCTCTCCGGTTGCGGAGCACAGGCTCCAGATGCGCAGGCTCAGCGGCCATGGCTCACGGGCCCAGCTGCTCCGTGACATTCCACCAGCAGGTGAGCCTGGAAGATCCTGAGCCCCAGATGAGATTGCAGCCCTAGCTAATACCTTGACTTCCTCTGGGGAGACCCTGAGCCAGAGGACCCCTTTCACCTGAGTCCAGACTGCTGCTGCATGGAACCCGTGAGATAATAAATTTGCATTAAGCCACTAAGTTTGTGGTGATTTGTTATACAGCAATAAAAAACTAATGCAATATCCAGTATTTATTTAACTCTTTTAATGTACCAGCACATCTATGGAATACCCATCTCTCTGCAATGGATAATACATAGATAATTTTATTTAATACAACAGGCTTGTGAAGCAAGATCTATTTTTAAAATTTTACAGATGAGAAAATTAAGTGTTAGAGAAGTCAAAACACTTGGTGCAGGTCACAGAGCTGGTTGATGAAGGAACTGGGATTTGTACTTGAGCTTTAATCACTTTTCTAGACTATGTTCTTTAATGTGAAACATTCCATAGAATAATGCAAGTCAATATTGTCCTGATTACCACCTTTTCAACTACTCTTTATCTTGTACATATCCAACAAAATATGATAAATACCATAGAATAAGCAGCCTTTGATGAAATCCATTTTTTTAGATGGTTTCATGTGAAGATCTTTTTACGAATACTTCACCAATTATAGAAGAAAGTCTTCTGAAAATAAATCCTTTTTAAAAGGTTACTTAATTGCTATTTTACCCAGAAGAAGAACAATCTATTTCCATCTATCAGGTGGTAATGAGAAGTCATTATCTTGCACTCTTCTTTAATTAACATCAATCCTGATTAGTCAGAATAAATTAGGCTCTTTGTCTTTGTCCACAGTTGTAATTCTTCTGGTACAGGAGCCATTCAATTATGTGTTATCATGTGTTATCACTCACAAAAGATGTCAGTGTAATTATATTACTGTATTTCAAATTTTACTTTTAAACATACTTCACTGTTAAGATGTAAGTTTTTTGTTTCCTTTTTTCCCCTTAAGATATGGGCAAGTAATGGTCTATAAATTTTTTCATATTAAAAACAAACTACTCAAAGTTTAATAAGGCTCAGTGATTTTAATAGCTATTATTCATCATAATATGCATTGGACACAATAGTAAAAATATCAGAGGTATCAATTGACTGTTACTACAAATTGGAGGGGGTTGTAGTGAAGGACAGAATTATTCTGACTATAATTTGGAACAGATATTGAAAATTCAAATTGATAGTTTGGCATATCTACATGGAAACTATGGCCATCATTTAAAACATTATTCTCCATTCCTTTTTTAGGGTTTTATGTATGCATTGATTTAGCCACTGTTTTATTGGCTTTAGGATTAAAATGACACCTCTTCCCACTGATCACTAAAAACTAAGTGATGTAAATACAACTTTAATTTGTTTTGGATGGGATGGAAGTGGGTATACAGGTCCTGCATTACCTAAGATGGAAATAATTATTGGCTGCCACCCAGATAAGCTAGAATGAGAACAAACATCGGGCCCCTCCAACCTCATCATAGAAGTACAATTTTCTGGCTTAGGAATCTATCAGTTTGAATTGATTAGCTAGCTACTCTATCAGTTTGAACAAAAATCAAATTGTACCATATCTAACAATGCATTAAAGAGAAAACTTTATTCTCTAGACATATCTAGAAAACCCTTTTGAGATCAGAACTGGAAAAGGAGGAATTTCCAGACCTGTACAGCAGACATCAGGGTAAAGGCAATGCTGATTTGCTGCTCTGGCAGCGTCTATAAATCATACTTCTCAGTGTGGCTGCACTTTCTTTCTACACTTCCTTTGCTTTCACATTCTCATCAGTTCAGCATCTCTACAGTGCTTTATCAACACAAACATCCCATCTTCCTTTCTTTTTTTAACTACAGAAATATACCTGAAGTTATTTTTTCTCTAAGAATTTTAGGTTGTGCTCTTTTCTGTGGCATTTATTTGGTATTTTTAAGGTTAACCGATCATGCTGAAACATAAATGAAAGCAAAACAGTCTTCGTCTTTCTTGAGCCAACAATGTTACAGATCATAGACTTTGCCCAGGAGAAACTAGGTTCTTTATTTGCAACTAAAATGGTTTTTATTGGGATCATTTTCTGTTTCCATTATTTGACATGGCCATCTGACAAAAAGAAACTTATTGTTTGGGCATAGCAATATTATTAAAGATAAAGCAATTTTAAATATTGTCTTCTCTGTTCTAATAGAGCTGATTTAGAAATAAAATCAGGGAGGGGAAGGGAAGAATGCCTTTGTGGATTTTGCATCCTTCTACTAATAAATTGTTAATTCTTCTATTAACATAGAGAAAAAATATCAGTGCTATTGTAGAAATTTGAATATCAGGAGTAAAAAAGACCATGTATTTAAAAACAAGACTTACATTACAGTATAAAGCTTGAATCACTAATTTATTATCTTTGATAAGCAATTCAGTATAATGACCATTTGAAATTTAGAAATTCAGTTCTTTTAAATAAAACCAAGGTTTGGTGGGCACATGCTTTGTACTTTGTGAACTGAGTGATTACAGTTCAAATGGGCAAAATGGGCTATATATGACAAACATATTTTTAAAATTTCAGAATAATTTTGCAAGTAATCATAGGAGACCCAAAAGGAAATTTCACTTGTTTATGTAATAGTTTCTAAACAAATGAGCCTACTTCCTGCGAGCCTGAGGGTCTCACTCAGCATTCAGTCCATATTTGCTCAGTTGACACAGGCATATTTAAGAGGGTATGGATTTATTTTTCACAATCCTGTAACCCTTGTCCCTAGTAGAACACCTGAGACATTAATAATAAATTCTGACAATATTTTTTCCAAACAAATAAATGTGGCTGTGTCTTCTGAATTCCATTTTAACTTTGAGCACAATGTGTTATTTTTCAGCCTGATTTTGAGTCTTCCTAAAATTACAAGGTGTGTTAAAAACAATGTCCAGATGGCAGGAATTAGAAAACATGTGTTAATCTTGGAGACTGCTAATGAAGAAATCTTTATAAACTCATCAATCAGTGCTTTATAAAAGTGTTGTCTGAGTACCATCTGCATTGAAATCACTTGCATTACTGGACCATGCTGGGACTGTTGTCTCAGAATATCTAGCTGTAGGGCTTAAGAACCAATAGGTTTTCCCAAGGTCACCAGGTGAAAATTTTGTACCGTAAGGCTTTGCTACTCAAAGTGTGGTCTGTGGATAAGCGGCGTCTAAGCACCTGGGAGCTCGATGCAAATGTGTAAGTCTTAGACCCCTACGCCAGAGCTGCTGCCTCAGAATCTGCATCTTAACAAGGTCCCCAGGGAATTTAATCACGCTTGAGAACTCGGAAATCTGAAGTTTCAGAATCACCATTGCCATCTTAAATTATAAGTTGACTTACATGCTCAAGGATCCATTTATCAGTTTCTACTATCAGAACATACTCTCACTATTTCCTGCTGTAACTGGAAAAAAAAATCACCTATTGTTCAACCTTGCACCCATGAACATGTGAGATGATGTTATAATTGTCTTTCTCACTGGGCTGTGGGTTCCAAGCGGACAACAATAGTATCTTGTCATGTTTTACCTCCAACATCTAATGCTTACACAGAGTAAGTACTTGAATGTTTAGTGAATAAATGGAAATTATCCCCAGATTGGGGGAGGTATGCATTTCAAAAGAGAGAGAAAACTATTTTTATTAAGGTACTGGCTACAATTCTGATTTTTACCTTGTTCCCTGTTGATGCATAAATTGGCTTTAATGGGAAAGTTACACCTATTTTTGTGAACTTCATGATAAAATGGTCTAACCACATCACTATCCACCAAGTTTCCCAGGCTCAGACACCACAGATTCGCTCCAATTGGTTTTCCACCTCTCCCTGCAGAGCTGACACACCATTACATTGATCCAGTTCTTGATTTTCTGTGACTTTCAAGTCACCACCCCAAACCCTTCAATTCAATAGCCATAATTCTAATGTCCTAGTAAGATCCTAGTAACGACGAATATAGGGAAGGGAGAGACCAGAGTGACAATAAGTGGCCACAGGCTGGGAGAAGCAGGGAGTCAACAAAACTCTGCTACTTAGAGGCCTTTTCTCATTTTCAGTGTGAAGGTCATGGTCCAGGTAACTGTACAAGAAATCTGAGCTTTGGATAATTGATGTGTATTATTTTGCAGCTATATTTATCAGTCAATGTTTCTGATGCTCTTATTTATATTGCCTTACAATATAT
The DNA here is from genome assembly GCF_937001465.1 of Orcinus orca. Taxonomy (NCBI): domain Eukaryota; kingdom Metazoa; phylum Chordata; class Mammalia; order Artiodactyla; family Delphinidae; genus Orcinus; species Orcinus orca. Next base: position 95,637,208 of record NC_064563.1, read on the forward strand.
CACCACAGATAAACCATGCCTTTCTAAAAATCAAATCCAGTCAGTTCTCATTATTTATGATAGTTAAACGTTCTGTAAAATTACCACAAATATTGAATTAGGAGATACTGAACAATTGCTCACAGGAAATGCAGGATTAGGTTCCTGGGAACTTTTGTTCACAACATTTTCATCACAACATCAATATATAACCTTGTTTTATGTGCTTTTTCTGCTTGAAAACTCCTTATTTCATATATACTGTTGATTCATTAAGATTGATTTTTGGGCCAATAATGCTATAACTCATGCTTGAATGAAGCTTACCCAACACAGGTGCTTTTTCCATAAGGCACGTCACAGCCTTCTTGCACTTAGAAACACTAGACAGCATTTCAGCACTACACTTGGGGGCCATTATAAACAGCAAAATCACCTACAAAAAGCATAAAAATGTGAAAAACATGGCAAAATAAACCTTCTAAAGGACACTCAATTACACTGCAAGACCTGTAATAATAAGGCAGAGGTTGCCTTTTACTGGGATGTGCATGTCAAGTGCCTCAAAATTTTCACTGCTTTGCATATCCAGGAATAAATTTTAGCAAGTAAACCAACTAGAATCTATGGAATTTGCAAATAATGTGAATCAATCATACCATGTTTTGGTGTTCAGGGACTTTCCTTACTGTTAAATACAATCTATAGAGAGGTACATATTGCATTAATGAAGTGAATCTATCTTTTTCATGGATGGAAAAGTCTTTAAAATAAGCCTATGATTGACAAGTGAGGTTTAGGCACTGAGAGTTTATGTATATAAATATAAAGCATTGTGTAAATACACAAAACATATCAGGCCGTGCTCCAGGCAAATATAAATAAAATTTGTTGGACCCTAAATTTGTGCTAGAATTCTGCTGAGAACATCACATATACAGTCTTCTTTATGGAGGCTTAGGGTGGTGAAGTCCTATATTCAAATTTATACCTCTAATAAGTGTCATTATTTTCTTGGCTAGAATGAATTAAATTGTATTGCTTCTTTGTTTAAAATAACTGCTGAGCTTATTTATTGTGATACTAGCATAATTTAGTGATGATGAGAGCACTGGTTAAATATATGTATGAGAGAGTGAGTGTTTTGTTTGGCTTATAAAGTCACGTTATTCAATCACTGGTTTCCATATCTATTTTTCACTATATTTTCATGTTCTGTAGAATCCATGTCTGCTCTATATTTTCTGACATATAAATTGTTAATATATGTCTATATTTCTATATGCACAAATTCTGAATTTAATAATTTTTGCATGTTTTTCTAGTGCATACAGCCTAAAGTACTTTTTGTGTCTTTGAACAATTGCTTAAATGTTAAAGATAACAATGAGGCTTATAATTGCAGTCATTGTCTCATTTCTGTAATTGTACTTTCACAAATTCGCCTCTAGACCAAATCTAGTTGTTTGAAGCATACTCTCCACTTTCATCTTTCCCAGCTCTCCCTTTCCCCTTCCTCCTCGTCTTCCCCTACTTCCCTGTTCCTTTCTCTTTCTCTCTCTCTCACTCTCTCTCTCTCACTCTCTCTCTCTCTCTCTCTCTCTCTCTCCACACACACACACACACACACACACACACACACACACACACACACATTTAGGTTTGACTTTTCAATTTTGGGCCTTTGAATTAGGTATCCTATTTACAGCAAATCACTGAGTTACTGTGATCCTCTTATTTTAACCCTTTATGACCATTTGCCTGCCTCACTGAACTAAAATAAAATAAAATGTGACAGGGTTCGGAATTATTAGCAGTCTTGCTTTTGGTGAAACTCCAAACTGGAACTCCAAAAGAGTTTCAGGTCAGGATAAACACATAGAGTAGATATGAACAGAGAATCAGATTAGTAATCTATTTGAAAATCAGTGATTTGTCTTATTCCCATGCTACATGTGGAGTCCTCTTAGTTCTATGCCCATAAAGTCTTAATTTTCTCTGGCATCTGCCATCATGTTTCACCATATCATGCTAATTCATCCTGTTATAAAAGTTATAAAATGCAGGAAGCTTACATAAGTCTAGAGAGTGCTATTCATCACTTTTTAAAAAATGAAACAATATATTTGCCTTATTTTGCTTTACTTACAGTATTGGCATCATGCAAATCAAATTTATGTGAAGTATTATTGCATCAATAGGGTATAATGTATATTTCTTGCATGGTACTAAATTTATCATTAGGAAGCTAAGACAAGTGAGATGACAGTAGTCTGTAGTCTCAACTTGCTAGATAATCTCTGGCATTGTACTAGTACTTTTGTGAGTTAAAAGTTATGCTTTTGATCCTAATTATTTATACTATCAATTCCAGTATTGCACACATGTCCATAGTCTATTAATTTTCAAAATGTTTCATTTTATTAATCAGCATACAATAGGGCAAAGGGCATTACTGTATCTATAAATGAGACATTTATTGTCTAAACTGGTTGGTGAAAACCTGGCCTAACTACATCCTAGGGGCAGTGGTTGAGGCAGTGTTGTGGACCCAGCAGCCTGGGTTCAAATCCTGCCCTCTCCTAAATTAGTGAGTAAGGCCAAGGTACCATGGATACTGCTAATCATAGAGGGAGCCATAAAGAGGTGTTAAGACCCAACTCTTGCCCTGACAAAGCTTTCAGGCAAGATCTTTGATCAGTAGATATTGAGAATGTGAAAGTGAAACTTTTTCCACTCTACCCAGAGCGATACTTAGGCAAGTTAGAATGGTTTATGCTATAGGATGTATAATCTGGGTTTTTACTTTAAGAGAACCATTTAATTAGCTAAGCATTCATACATACTGAGTTCAGTTGAAAATTTGTGATATTGCAAAGTGAAACACCTCAGAGTGGGAGCAGAGGAAAAAATACTCAGAAAAGAAATAAAGATGTCAAGGTATAACCAAGCACACCTTTGGCCTCAAATATCAATAATATCAGAAAGAATACACTTTTAAAGATGGAAGGCATTTTGGAGTCATTAAATCAATTGTTTTGTAAAGTACAGGAGGTCAAGGTCTTAGGAAGCTATGTGGTATACTGAGTATTCAATATATGTTGTTTGAATGAAGCCTAGAAAATTGAATATCTTGCCCAATGTTCACAAATTCAAAATCAACATTAACCTTGGTGTACTAAGTTGTTATTCAATACCTCACCTATGTTGCTTCTTTGTAGAAACATGTGAATGTCAATGACACCCAAAAGGACTGTTTTAGGTGCAGGTCAAGATAATGACTAAAATTTATGATAATCAAATTCAGATTTTAAGTTGTTGAGTTAACTTCAAGGGATACTAAGAACTTATCTTTGTGGTTTTGAAATTTCCCTATTTGTTTTATTCTCTATTTCTCCATCTTCCCTCCCAACCCCCATTCCTGTAGGTAAAATTCATGTGAAACCTATAATAGTATTATTTTAGTATAAGGAAGAGTAGCAGAAAAGTTCAATATGGAGAAGTGCATCTGGTTCATCCACAGATAAGTGAGAAGAGCCCAGGACCTAAGAGGTTGTACTTCAAGAGAACACCAAAAAGGACATCAGTCAGACTCTCCCCAAAGATTTAGAAATAGGTACCAGGGACCACTCTATTTGGTTCAGGATTACAAGGATTAGAAGTGAAAGGCTGAGGCCTCATGAGTCCCCATCCATTATGTAATGAAAATGATTAGTTTTCTGACTTGCTGAATAAAATGGTATTCCTAATAGAGTCAAAAACTTTCCTGAAGGTCAGACATGCTATATTTATTGCTTCCTCCTTGTCTGTAAGCCAGAACATTCTGTCACTGTTGTAATACAAGCCAACAAGGGCCAAATAAATCTTTGATTCTTTTGGCTTGCTCTGCCATTAAACATAAGCCGTTGTAAAGTCATGAAAATTACCTGAGAAGGATGTGGAGAAATTGGTTGGTTCAGAAAAGACCGACCACAGTGATTACAGGGATGAAAAATGTGACCTGTCTAGACTCTTCTGAAGCTAGTCATATTTAGTTGAAAGAAGAGGAGGCTGAATGGTAACTTAATAACCATCTTCAAATTTCAAGAGGATTACTACCTCTGTTTTTATCCATCTCTACAGAGTTCGAACCACCAAGAAATTTTCCTGTAACCAGCACATTTGACTGATTTTATATTAATTATTATAATGTTTTTTCATTAAAAATATCTGACCTTGTATTTATCATTCTTTCATTTGAAAGAGTAAGTGGTGAGAAGAGACAATAAGTGAAGGGTATCGTTTTCTTCTCCTGCTTCTCACATCTGAGGGAGAGCATTTATTTTTCTTTGTATAAACAAGTTTTGACAGGTTCTTGCCATTTATCAAACTCAAATACCTATGGATTAAACTCTTCTGTTACTTGGCTCCCACTATACTTGGAGTTATTGTCAAGTCTTAATGATAATGACAAAAAGGAGGAAATAAACCTGTTAGAAGTTAAATTGCACTCCTTGTCACTTTATAAAGTGAAATAACAAGACTTGGAATCATTACCTTGTGTATTTCTGGATAAAGATTAATTTATAGAGTCTCCAAGTTGTTTTGAATCAGTCAGTGAGCATTTACTAAGTGTCAAATATTGTTTAGTGCTAGGTGTTTGGATGAAAGAGAAGAGAGAGAGAGTTAAGACAGGACCTCAGAGCTCAAGATGCTTATAATCTGGAGGTAAAGATAAGGTAATGAATTAAAGGTTGGTGAGCAGTACTTATTCACATAAATGTGCAAGCCCTCAAGGGAAGCACAAATCCAGAGCCAGGACACACAGAGCTAGGAGTCTTATTAGAAGCCTTTCTTGGCTGTTAACTCGAGTGATCTACATTCATATCGCTCTGTTCCTTTTAGCGCCCCTATACTTGAGTATATTTCCACCAGACTATTCCTTCTCCCTGTTTGTTTGAGTTTTGTTTTGTTTGTTCTTTGCAGCTGAGCTTCTCCTTGCTTATATTTTCTTCATAAGTTTTTGCCTGTAAAAGCCTCAATCTTTTGCTTCTGAGATTTACATTCTTTAATTTCCAGCTTCTATGAGCCACCTACTTCTGTTTTTTAACTCTAATTCTGGAGAATGAACTTCTGATTATCCCCGTTTATTTGCACATCAGGTCATGTCATAGGTCACTAGCCAACCCCTGTGTCAGGAGCCATGGTACATCAAATTCGCACTCTCCCTAGGGCTCTCCCTATAACAGGCACTGTCGTCTGGGCAGTTTCTGTTGGAATGAGATAAGAGCATAGCCAGCATCATAATTTGCATTTAAATTTTTAAGAAAATATGTAATTTAGAAAGTTGAAAAGAAAAAGATCAGTTTGAAGGGACATCTGGAGAAGATCCAGATATGCAGATGAACACAATGATTATAGGGCTCAGAGAAATGACCTACTTACTGGGGGAGAAAGCAATAGTGTAAATAAATATATCTGGTTAGGTAGGGTGAGGAATGGAAGCAGAAGCTGCCTAAAGCAGGATGAGATTTTAGTCTGTGTTCTTTAGTCAAGAATTTAACAGTTAAACAATAGTTAAAGGGATATGGTTGTGCCATGTTCAAATTAAATGCCTGAGGTGGAGTTCTAAAATCAATGAGGAAAAAAACCTTTTTATTTTGATTAGTAAGGGACTCTTTTAGAGAGGGACTTGGGCATGTTGCACTACAGCAAGAGATTGTATTCTTTTTTCTTGGAGAAATATATAACACTAGAGGAGCTAGAATGTGATAAGTTGGGAAATAAAGTATCACTGTTAAGTGTGGACAGAGGAAATTCACATTTCAGCCTGACCCATTCCCCAACCCAAACACTAACCCTAATTCTAATCTTTAGAGAGATCATCTTTGAAATGGTCTTTAATCCTGGAGAACACAGAAAGCTAAACTTTTCTAAGTTTTAGTCTTAAAGAGATATGCTATTTAGGATTAAATAAAAAATTATATATATATACAGACAGACAGACACAGATATACATATTGTGACTGTTTTGAACTTTTTCCCTTTTAAATAGATATGAGACTATATTATTTTCCCTCTATTTAGAGAGACATATGTCATTGATCATTATTTTATCACATGGTAACCCTGGTTTAATTTTTAGTCTATGTTCACATTAAAGGAGAAAAGGACAAATGACAATGTAATTAAGAAAATTAAATATAAGCTTGATGTTCTTCTAATTACAGAGTTTAGTGCTTGTGAGTTCCAATCTGTCTATTACTAGATAGCTGTTTTGTATCCATCAACAAATCAATTTACAATATTGAAAATCTTCTGTTCCCAGTACTATGCTGTTTATCAAATGATACATGAAAATATAAGATATGACTGCTGCCCACAGTAAGCTCATGATTTATTTGAGGACACAAAACTCATACACATCAAACAGTTCATGAATGAGACATATTCGTGTATCATATGTAGGCAGGCCCTGCTTTCGCTGTGTTTGCAGAGATCCAATTTTAAAATACATTATTGCAGGGTAAATTTTCAACTGGGGGTGTGCCATATTCTGATAGTATTATCTTTTTCTTGTGGAACATATTTGATTTACCTACTAGTTAAAGAATAACAGTTAAAAATTTTGTTAAATTCACATTTACCTAACATATATTATTTGTTATATATAATGCATCCTTTTAATAGGTATTTAATCAGCAAAAAATTTCAGTTTAGTACATGTTCCTTATTTTCAGATAAGAAATGGCTCAGAGAAGTTAAGTTGTGTGGCCAAAGTTACATATTTACTAAATGTCGACACTGAGATTTGAAAATTGACTTTTCTCATTCCAACTTCAGTAGTCTTTTTGCTATCTATCCCATGGCCTTCATCCCATGATTGTGTGGGTTAGGGATTGAGAATTGGTTATAGCTATTTACTAGGCACTGCTAATGATTAAAGCTCTAAAATGAAAAACACAGAGAGTTAGATACTGTTTGCCCAGATATGATAAATTCTATTGTCCAGATTATTTGAATCAAGAACTATTATACTTAAGGTGCTAATTGAGGGATACACACATACACCAATTTTTAAAAAGGTTAAAGAAAACATGGCCAATGTGGACTAGCATCACTAGGAAAACTTCATGGGGAATTTGACTAAGTTCTGGAAAGTTTAATAACAACCATCCAAATAAATATCTGTTTCACTTCTTTCTTTCCTCCTCTGTCCTTTCCTTCTTTTCTTTTTTCCTATTTGCTATATAACTGCTGTGTGTAGCTTTGGGGATTTTCTATTGTAAGTGACTTTCAAATATGATATATCATGTTATTCTCAAGAATCTTTTGTGTTAGGCATAGCAGGTGTCACCTTCTCTTTCTGATGAGGAAATATGTAAACCTTGTTTCCCTAGTTCTTGCCTTGCATATTAATATAGGTCCCAACACCATACAAGTCCCATCAAGAATTGCCAAGTCCCCAGGGAGTGTCTTATATGTATTCGTGGGCCAGTCTGCAGCTAGCTCATTTTCGAGGTTCTGGTAGGGTTTCTTCCAGGTGGTGCTTCATCTGTCGTGTCATGTTCACTGGGTGCTACCACCCAAAAATGTCACTGCTGCCACTTATACTGTCTCACCACTAGTGCAATATGCCCTCAGGGAGCCAAAACTAGACAGAGCTCTCTGGCACAGTTGAGAGATTGCTTTTACTCTCATTCTGTGTATTATGCTTTTTAAAGATTCCAAATAGCTCACAATTCTTTTTAAGGAATCAGCTTTTAGTCACAGCCCATTTTCAAAATCCAAGATGGAAGTTCACAGGGAGCTCAGGTAAGAACTAACACTAGCACTTAGTCTCGCCTCTTAGCATATAGCCATCAAGACTCTTATTCAACAAACTTCTGCTAAAAATGTCTCTTTTCTTTAGGAATAGTTTCTTCAGTCCCTCTTGCAAACAGGTGGCAGACTTACTTTTTTTTTTTTTACATCTTTATTGGAGTATAATTGCTTTACAATGGTATGTTAGTTTCTGCTTCATAACAAAGTGAATCAGTTATACATATACATATGTTCCCATATCTCTTCCCTCTTGCGTCTCCCACCCTCCCACCCTCCCTATCCCACCCCTCCAGGCGGTCACAAAGCACTGAGCTGATCTCCTTGTGCTGTGTGGCTTGGCAGGCTTACTTCTTCCTCTGGCCAGGCATGCCTTGCTTTTTTCTGACTCCTACTGATAGTAGATCAGGGTGGAACCTAAGAATGATAGGCAGGTCAGAACTGAACTTTCTTGTTGTAGAACTAAAAATCTTTAATTTTTCAAAAAATTAATTAAAAATAAATTTTGTAATTAAAATTTAAATATTTTATCTGTTAAAATTAATACATTTTAACTACTTCATTCCAGGGTAGAATACAGATATGTAGACAGTGGAAACTCAGACAGAAACAACTTTGACAAAGGTACAGACACGTGTATGAGCTTTTTTTGTAATGGGAAAAGCAAGGGTTCCCGTATGACATAAAAGGTTGCTGCTGGGTAAGTAAATGTGTAGACCCTTAAGTGCTAGACAAAGAAATTTGCAAATCTCCTTTTAACATCCTATTAAACTTTTTCATGCCATGGTTTATTGTATACTCCTATGATATAAAACTTACAGTTTTCTCTAATTTCCCATGATTTCAGTCACTTCATGGTTATAAATACAAATAGAATTTCTGTATTAAATCTCATATTTTAGTAAGATGAATTCCATTGATTAATACTCTTTAAGAATATAGAAAACACACCTTAAATTCAGTTTTTATAATAGAACAAATTGATTTACTCATAACACATTCATATCTTCCAGCAACCATCTGCTGCATTAGGAACCTCAACATTGTCTTCTTCTGCAAAGAAAATAACGTAAAGAAAATATTTTAGAGCTACTTTCAGATCCAAATTCAAAATCTTGGCTTGGACTAAGGACTCAGTGGGGCTTCATTAGAATTGCTACAGAGGATTTGATTGAAAATTCAAAAGAGTTTCTGCATTCCTTCTGCGGAGAGAATTTTTAGGGCAATGAAAATACTTTATAGGATATCATAATGATGGATAAATCTCATTATGTATTTGTCCAAACCCATAGATTGTTCTCTGCAGATTCATACCTCACCACCACCTCCAACCCCTGGTAACCACAGGTCTACAGAATTTAGAATAACACCCCTGAGAAGCATTAAGCAACAAGTCATGATTTCTCACTTTCTGGTCTCATTTGTTTGAGAAAGTCGTTTTTCTTTCGTGAGAGAGGGTAAGAATGAGGCCATTAGTTTCAGTTTTCACTGTTCTCTAGTTTTGTGCCAAGCTTAGGTCTCAAGTTAAATTTTCAGCTGTTTCTCTACATGGGTGGATAAAGTGTGCCTTTTATAAATAAGATTAGTATTGAGAATTAACATATTAACAGATAGCATGGTAAATTGATAGATTTCCAAGTTAACCTGTGATCCACAAATCAAGTTCTATTACTGTTTCCTCATATCACATCAGTGATGAGGAACCTCCACACCAAATGCAGAGTAGCACGGGCTACCATTGAACTTGCCTTTCCCTTTGATGGATTCACTACATCATGCAAAGCTTTTTGTTCTTCTCCTTTAGTAGTGTGTTGGCTATTCTGAGTCTTTTGCCTCACTACATAAACTTTAGAATCAGTTTGTTGGTACCATGAATGTGTTTCTTAGATAATCTAAAACATATTATTTATTTGAATACTGATGTAGCACTGTTTTTTAAGATATTGATAGAATGAGCTATAATATTACTTTAAAAATAAGACAGAAAATAGTAGTGGCTAATGGTTACTTTTTTCCCTTTCCAACAATTTCATGATTCCAATAATTTTCTTCTGTAATCAGAGACGTTCATAGAGGTAAAACAGAAGGCTACTTGGAGTCTGTGATTCGAGGGGCAGGAACCAAGACCATCTTTGAAATAACAGCCTTCAGCTTATCGGTGAGAACTCCTGGTATTCTCTCCTTAGAGGTCCATTTCTTTTGGGAGTTAAGGAGGGAATGCTACAAAAGTAGAGACAGCAGCATTATTCCCTCAAAGGGGTGAGAGGGTGTGCTCTCCAGATTCTTTGAAATCTTTTAAATTATTATTTTAAATAATATTTGACATCCTTAAAAATTATTATTATTCAGTCTTATTTTTAAGAGCAGTATTTGGGTCACAGCAAAAGTGAGGAGAAGGAACAGAGATTTCTCATATGTGCCCTGCCCTCACACATGTGTAGCCTCCTCCATTGTCAACATCCCTCACCAGAGTGGTACATTTGTTACAGTTGACGAACCTACATTGACACATTATATTCACCCAAAGTCCATATTTGCATTGTAATCACTCTTGGTGTTGTACAATCTATGGGTTTGGACAAATACATAATGAGATTTATCCATCATTATGATATCCTATAAAGTATTTTCATTGCCCTAAAAATTCTCTGTTCTCTGCAGATTCATACCTCACCACCATCTCCAACCCCTGGTAACCACTGATATTTTTACTATCTCAATAGTTTTGGCTTTTCCAGAATGCCTTATAGTTGGAATTATACAGTATATACCCTTCTCAGATTGGCTTCTTTCTTAGTAATGTGAATTCAAATTTCCTCCATGTCTTTTCATGCCTTCATAGCTCTTTTTTTTTAGCACTAAATAGTATTTCATGGTCTGTATGTACCACAGTTTATTTATCCATTTACTTACTGAAGGACATCTTGGTTGCGTCCAAGTTTTGGCAATTATGACTACAGCTGCTATAAATACCCTTGTGCAGGTTTCTGTGGGGACATAAGTTTTCAACTCCTTTGGGTTAATACCAAAAAGCTTGATTGCTGAATCCCATGCTAAGAGTATGTTTAGTTTTGTAAGAAGACACCAAGCTATCTTTCAAACTGACTGTACCAATTTGCATTCCTATTAGCAATGTATGAGAGTTCCTGTTGCTCTGTACCCTTGCCAGCGTTTGGTGTTGTCTGTGTTTCAGATTTTGGCCATTCTAATAGGTGTGCAGTGGTATCTCATTGTTTCGATTTGCATTTCCCTGATGGCACACATATGATGCAGAGCATCTTTTCATATGCTTATTTGCCATCTGATATATCTTCTTTGGTGTGGTGTATAAAAAGGCATTGGCATCTCCAAGGTCATCTAGGTTTCCTCCTATGTTATCTTCTAGGAATTTTATAGTTTTGCATTTTACATTTAGGTCTGTGATCCATTTTGAATTAATTCTTGTGAGGAGTGTGAGGTCTGTGTCTAGATTTTGTTTTTTTTTTTTGCATGTGTATGTCCCAGCATCATTTGTTGAAGAGACTATCTTTGCTCCATTCTGTTGCCTTTGCTCCTTTGTCTAACATCAGCTGACTATATTTATGTGGGTCTATTTCTGGGTCCTCTTTTCTCTTCCACTAATCTATTTGTTCTTTCACCAATACCATATTGTCTTGATTACTGTAGCATTATAGTAAGTATAGAAGTCAGGTAGTGTTAGTCTTCCAACTTTATTTTTCTCCTTCAATATTGTATTGGCTACTCTGAGTCTTTTGCCTCTCTATATAAACTTTAGAATCAGTTTGTCAATATCCGTAAAATAAAGTGCTGAGATTTTGATTGGGATTGCATTCAATTTATAGATCAATTTGAGAAGAACTGACCTCTTGACAACATTGAGTCTTCCTGTCTATGAACATGGAATATCTCTCCACTTATGTAGTTCTTCTTTTATTTTACTCATCAGTTTTGTAGTTTTCTTCATATAAATTTAGTATATAATTCATTATATTTATGACTAAGTAGTTCATTTTGGGGGATGTGAATATAAATGGCATTGTGTTTTTTTAATTTAAAATTCCACTTGTTCACTGCTGGTTTATAGGACAGCAGTTGACTTTTTAATATTAACCTTGTATTCTGCAACCTTGCTAGAATTGCTATCAGTTCTGTGAGGTTTTTGTTGATTCTTTTTAATTTTCTTCACAGACGATCAAGTCATCTGCAAAGACAGTTTTATGTCTTCCTTCCCAGTCTGTATACCTTTTATTTCATTTTCTTATTGCATTAGGTAGAACTTCTAGTGTGATGTTGAGAGTAATGGTGAGAGTGGACATCCTTACCTTATATCTGAACTTTGTGGTGAGGCTTCAAGTTTCTCACCATTTAGTATGAAGTTAGCTATAGGTTTTTTGTATAGTCTTTATCAAGTTGAGAAAGTTTCCCTCTTTTTCTGGCTTACTGAGAGTTTTTATCATGAATGGGTGTTATATTTCAGCAGCGCTTTTTAGGCATCTATTGATATGATCATGTGATTTTTCTTTTTTTGTCTATTGAAGTGATGGATTACATTGTTTAATTTTCACATATTGAGCCAGACTTGCTTGCCAAGAATAAATCCTACTTGGTTGTGCTGTGAAATTATTTTTATGCTTATTGGATTAAATTTGCTAATATTTTGTTGAGGATTTCTGTGTCTATTTTCATGAGATATATTGGTCTGTAGTTTTCTTTTATTGTACTATCTTTGTCTGGTTTTGGTATTAAGGTAATGATGGCCATAGAATTGTTAAACTCATGAATGAGTTAAGAAGTATTCCTTCTGTTCTAATTTCTGAATGAGATTATAGATAATTAGTATAATTTCTTCCTTAAATGTTTGGTAGATTTTACCAGTGAACACATCTGGACCTGGTGCTTTCTATTTTGGAAGGCTGTTAACTATAGGTTCAATTTATTTATTAGTTATAGGCCTATTCTTATTTTCCTTAATATCTTTATATTATTATGTATCACAGGTCTTGTTCTGCACTTCATTGTTCAGTATTACATGAAGTCATTTAGTTTCCACATCAAGATGTTAGCTGCTTCAGCCAGGGAATGGGGATATCATTTGTATAAGGAGATGAAAGGTACAATGAAGGGAGATTAAGAAAACTAAATGGCCCTTAAATTTCAGGAAGGATGATGATATCACAAAACAAAGTTAATGTTATGTACAAAGACATTTAGTGGATTAGATTGAGAAGGTAGAGTAACTAAGAGACAACCATGGCTAGTGCCACCATTAACACAAGCAAATAGGCCCCTGGACTAGTCCCCCTGATTTAGAAGTCCCCACTCTAATTCTTCTCTGCCTGTGTCCCTCATCTCAATATGAAGATTTTCTGGGTCTAAGGGTATGTGTCCATCTTGAACCCATGGCCCCCCATTCTAAACCATGCTCCAGCAACCTCAGAATTCATCAACTTATATCCAGTGCCTACGTAGACTTCTTCCCTATATCCATCTTCCAAGCTAGACACATGTGTGTTTCCCTTGATCCAAGCAGGACATGTATTTGTGCTCTTGCCTAAGTTCAGAACATGTTAGGGGCAATCTGACTACGTTTGCTCATAATAAGATTTAGACTGGAGATGTGTGTGTGTGTGTGTGTGTGTGTGTGTGTGTGTGTGTGTGTGTGTGTGTCTGGAGTTTATTAGAGAGTTAAGGGGAGAAAATATAATCAACTCTTTGGTTATGTTTCTAGGGCTTTGGCAGCTTAGGTCTGGATTTGCTCCCATCTGTCAGCAAATTAACACAGAAAAGATCAATGGTGTGTGCATGAAAATCTGAAAAAAATCAGTTTTACAACTTTGGAATCAGTTTATCCTGTTACGGGATATATGGGAGGAAGGTGGAAAGAAGACCATTGCTGCAGATAGAAGCCCTAGTAATGGAGAAATAATAGTTAAAGTTGATATCAGGGTTGGTAGAGGGTTTGATTTGGAAAGGGGATGTCAGAACATGCTTATAGGCAGAGAGAAATAAACCAGTTGAAAGGGAAAGAAAAAATTGCTTTATTATATATTGACATTACTAAAACATATCCTTTGAGTTTACTGGGTAGTAAAAATTCCTTTTTATATTGCAAATATTTTATCTTTACTTTTTTTAGTGTACAAAGTTTTCCTATAATGTATTTCTATAAATAAAATATGTATATCTACATAAAAACTATAATATTTATAAGTTTACATATACATATAAACTATAATTTACTGACACTTAAATGTGGGCCTGGTAACACTAATTCATCTAGTGTTGATGATTCAGGATTGTTCGTAGGCATGACAGTTGCTATAATGTCCCATGGAGGCACCCACAGATTTGCAGATTGCTATGGATTGAATTGTGTCCCGTCAAAACTCATATGTTGAAGTATAATCTCCAGTGTGATGGTGTTTGGAAATGGAACCTTTGAGAGATACAATCATCCCTTGGTATCCATGGGGGATTGGTTACAGGACCCCTTGCAAATACCAAAATCCAAGGATGCTCAAGTCATTTATATAAAATGGTATAGTATTTGCATATAGCCCATGCACATCCTCCTGTTTACTTTAAATCATCACTAGATTACTTATAATACCTAATACAATGTCAATGCTATGTAAATAGTTGCTGGTGCAAATTCAAGTTCTGCTTTTTGGAACTTTCTGGAGTTTTTTTTTTTTTTTTTTTAATATTTTTGATTTGTGGTTGGTTGAATCTGCAGATGTGGAACCTGTGAGTACAGAGGGCTGACTGTAACTAGGTTCAGAGGAGGTCATGAGGGTGGGTCCTTCATGATGGGATTAGTGCCCTTATAAGAAGAGACATGAGAGATAAGAGCTTGCTCTCTATCTCTCTCTGCTATGTGAAGACACAGTGAGAATGTGGCTGTATACAAGATAGGAAGAATCTTCACCAGAAACCAATCATGCTGGCACTCTGATTTTAGACTTCCAGCTTCCAGACTGTGAGAATATAAATGTCTATTGTTTAATCCACCCTGTCTGTGGTATTTTGTTATGGCAGCCAGAGCTGCCTAAGACACAGATAGAGACTTAATGTTGACGATGTGGGGCATAGAGCTCAACAGATGCTGAGTTTTGTAGTGCCTGTCCCTCCAACTTGCTTTTTTAAAAAATCTCTAGAAGTCATCTTTCTTTCTTGGATTCCTAAAGGAAGCATATACAGCTGCATGCCAGGATACAATAACATAGCTGCCTTTCAGTACAATTAATTATAGACCCTACGGATATAGCATTTTTCTTCCTGGTCCCCAGAAAACCAATTCCTCTGCTATTGTCATCAGTATTCTCCAACTGGATACCATTCAGAGCCCTGACTCTGATTTATATATCAGTGACCCAACAGACCACAGACTTCCATATTCACTGTACCACATTTACTTATCTTGCATGCATAGTTGATAGAGGGTAGGGAAGTATCCCTATTTCAAGAATATGTACATGTACAACTTGGAGTAGCTTATTGCAAAGTATATGTATTGGTATCAATCAAAATAAATGTTGACCATTCATCAGATGTAGTATTAGATCCATTGATTTATTCCCTATTTGAGTAGAGCTGCAAGCACAAACAATAGCAAAAATTGTGTTTTTTGGGGAGGTAAGATTAAAAACTATAATAAGTGGCTGGATAATAATTCAATCTGGATTAACATTTATTATAATGACTCACATTTTGATCCATGTATTGAATCAATGATGTCATATTAAGGAGAGAGAAAAAATGGTTTTAAAATAATTCCCAACCTCTGTTGTTGACTGGAAGTAGATTTCCATTTTTTCATAGATTATTTAGAATGGACCATGTGTTCTAGAAAAGACGTAAGGAGGAGCTACTGTGAGCAATTTCTTGATGCTCCACTCCCCTGGGGAAGCTGAGCTGTAAGGTAGCCTTCTATCGAGTAGAGAGTATATGAACTGGGAAGGATCCTGCTAGCTGGCTGGGCATAGTTCCTCTCTGAGAAAGCAGATGCTCTCATTCAGAGCTATATTCCAGCCTTTGCCTGCACCACACTGGATGAATTTTTCAAAATATAATTGTGTCATTACTTCTAGTTGGGACAAAATAGTATAGACCCATTTTCCTTGCTCCTCCCTGCAAAGCACAAGTATAAAGCACAGGAAACAATCAAAACATAACTCTAAAAAATGCTAAGAAGGCAAGTTGTCTTGAGACCTCAGGAGAGAGAAATGGTACAACAGCAGAACATCTTGCATCCTTCCACCCAAAAGAGGAAGCCTGCTCAGACCTGGCATTTCTAGACCCCCAATATAACATGTGAAGGCAGCCTAAGTAGGCTCATTTACCCCCGATTCAATGGGAGTCCCTCTGATGACACTAGCGGAGCATGACACCACCAGAAAGGAGAATCAACTGGGACTCCTGCCAGAAAAACCATCCAGGAGAGTCTCCTTCCCTGCTGGCTCTAAGACTTATCTTTCCATCAAAAGATACTGAAGCTGGTAGGCAGAATCAGTAAGAGAGACTCAGCTACAGCAGGTAGTCTCGTCTGGGAAGCTTCTTTCTCTTCTGGGATGATACTTTCCTCCCTGACCCAGAGACATCAGGGTAGGTGGGTAGAACCAGAAAAAGAGACCCAGTCACAGCAAGTGACATGGTATGGGAAGGCTCTTTGTCCCCACAGATAAAGATATTAGAGCAGACAAGCACAGGTAGGAGGATCTTACTGGACTCCTCCACCATGGGGAGACACCCGGAAATACTCAGACACCAACAGCAGGGACCAGTGGGAGCCCCAGAAAAGTTAACTATACAGAAGAAAACCAAAATAATACCACTAAGGTCCTGAAAATTAAACTGCTATAGAACCACAGCCTATAAAATTAAACTAAAATACAAGTGCTAAAACTAAACAAGGTGACTACCTGCTAAAATAAAAGATTTAAATAGGATGCAGAGTCTCCTAAATAACAGATGAATGTTCAGGATACAATAAAAATCCATTCATCATACCAAAGACCAAGAAAATCACAACTTGAATGAGGAAAGACAATCAACTGATGTCAACGTTAAGATGAATGAGATGTTGGCATTATTTGACATGTATTGTATGCAACATTATAAAAATGCTTTAATAACCAATTGCAAATTCTCCTGAAGCAAAAAATATAAAATATTACTAAAGAAATAGAAATTATAAAAAGGACCCAAATGGAACCTTAACAAAAATACGGTAAGAGAAATTAAAAACTCACTGGATGGGTTTAATAGTAGGGTGGAGATAACAGAAGGTAAGTTAGTAAATTTGAAGACAGAATAATAGAACTTATCAATTCTAAACAACAGAGAGAAAATAGACTGAGGAAAAAAAAAAAAAAAAGACAAAGGCAGGGTCCTGTGGCATGAGAGCAAATGATCCAGCATTCATATTGTCAGGGTCCCAGAAGGAGGTGAGAGAAAGTGGGGCTGAAAGAGAATTCAAAGAAATAATGGCTAAAACTCCCCAAATTTGGTGAAAGACATAAACCTACAGATATGATAAGCTGAGTGAACCCCAAACAGATAAACCTGAGGAAGCACATGCCAAGAAATATCTTAATTAAAATTTTAAAACTAAAGATAAATTTTTTAAAAACTTAAAAGGAATCAGGGAGAAATAGCATTACCTGTAGGGAATCCTAAATCAATTGGCAGCAGATTTCTTATCTGAAACCATGGAGACGAGAAGGAAGTGGCATAATATTCTATAAGTGCTAAAAGGAAAGAACTGTTAACCACAAATTCTATATCCATCAAGTCTATACTCATGGGGAATAAATAATAAAGGGGAAATAAAAACATTCTCAAGTGAAAGAAAATTAAAGATCTCTTACTAGAGTATTTTCCCTTAAAGATTGCCTAAAGGAAGTTATTTTACAGAGAGGAAATGATAAAAAGAAGGAACCTTGTAGCATCTGGATGGAAGAAGGAACAACAGAAAGAGCAGAAATAGAGGTACAAACATAAGGCTATCTTCTTCCTCCTGAGCTTTGTCAATTATATTTATCATTAAAACAAAAGCTATGTGATCATCTGATACTCAAGACAATTATATTTAAAACTGGGGGGAGGAAAAGAGACCTAAATGGAGGTGAGGTTTCCACACTTCATCTGATGTCGTAGATGTTGATCTCAGTAGACTATAAGTTACACAGCTATTTATCTGTATTTCTATTTCTGTTTCTATATCTATCATTGATATCTATATCTATATCATCTATTTCTATATGTAAAATATACAGAGCAGTGTCTCTAAAAATTATGCAAAAATATACTCAAACACTATAAATAAATCAAGATGGGCTCCCACAATTGTTTAATTGCCAGAAGGCAGGCAAGAACAAAGGAACAGAATAAAAAGAAGAACCAAATAGAAAATATATAATAAGATGACAGATGTAAGTATTAACATATAACAATTACCTTATATAAATATCTTAAACCTACCAATAAAAATGCAGAAATTGCAGAGAAAATAATAAAAACATGACCTACATATTATTGCTTACAGGAAAGTCACTTTTGACTTAAAGGCAAAATAGATGAAGGTAAAAGGATGCCTAAAGATACACCATACAAACATTAATAAAAAATTAGGAATAGCTGTATTAATACCTGGAAAAGTAGATTTCACAGAGAATAAAATTACTAGAGACAAAAAGATAGATATTGCATAATGATGAAGTGATTAATCCACAAGAATTAATGATTCTAAATTTTTATATATTAAGAAACAGAGTCTCAATAGACAGGAAATAAAATCTCATAGAGCTGAAAGGAGAAGTAGATAAATATGCAATTATAACTAGAGACTTCAACACCCCCTCTCAGCAACTGATAGAAACACTAGACAGAAAAGTCAGCAAGGATATAGAGTATTTTATTAATACTGTCAACCAATGGGATCTAATTGGCATTTGAAGAAGACTCCACCCAACAACAGTAGAGTACAGAATTTTTTCAAGTATCCATGGAACATTCACTGAGATAAACTATGTCCTGTGCTAGAAAACAAACCTCAAAAATTTAACAGGGTTGAAATCATACAGAATATGTCTTCTTTCCATAATGAAATCAAATTAAATAGCAATGACAACAAGAAAATCTGTAAACACATGGAAATTAAACAGCATACTTCTAAAGAATCTATGGGTCGAAAGGGAAGTCAAAAAGGAAACAAGAAAATATACAGGTATGGATATAAACAAAAAAGCAGCATATTAAAATTTGTGGAATTCAGCTAAAGCAATGATGAATAGAAAGTCATACTACTGAATACATATTAGTAGGGAATAAAAGTCTAAAATCAATATCCTAAGTTCCTATCTCAAGAAACTAGAAAAAGAAGAGCAAAGTAAACCTAAAACAAGATGAAAGAAGGAAATAATAAAGAGCATATTTCAATGGAATTGAAAATAGGAACACAGTAGAGAAAAATAAATGAAACAAAACCTGCTTCTTAAGAAAATCAGTAAGATTGATAAACGCTTAGCAAGACTGACATTAATAAAAAGAAAGAAAACATGCTAACAAATATAAAGAATAAAATAGGGGATAATTGTTACAGATTGTGCAGTCCTTAAGAAGATAATCAGGGACTACTATGGACAATTTTACTCATAAATTTGATGACTTAGAACAAATGAACCAATTTCTCAAAAATCTCAAATTGACAAAACTCAATGAAGATGAAATTGATAATTTGAATAGACTTATAACCATAAAATAAATTGAATTCATAGTTTAAAAGCTTCTGTAAAAGAAATCTTCAGGCCCATATGGATTAACTGGAGAATTCTACTAAACATGTAAAGAATTACACCAGTTTTATACAAGTTGTTTCAGAAAATGGAAGAGGGGGGTACACTTCCCAGCTTATTTTTTATGAGGCCAATATTATCTGGATACCAAAACCAGACAATGGCAGGACAAAAATATGAACCTACTGACCAATATCTCTTATGAACTTAGACACAAAAATCTTCAACAGAACGTTAGTAGGCAGAATTCAACAATGTATACAGATAATTATACACCATGACCAAGTGGGATTTTTTTCCAGGTATATAATGCTGGTTCAACTTTGGAAAAGTCAATCCATCTAGTTCACCATATCAACAAGCTAAAGGGAAAAAAATCACATGATCATGTTATCACAGAAAAAAGCTTGACAATACCTGACCTCCATTCATGATAAAAAAAAATAGTGAATTAGGAATAAAGGAGAATTACCTAAGCTTGATTAAGAGCTCCTACCAAAAAACACCCCAGAAAACAAAACAAGCAAACCAAAAAACCAAAAACAGAACCCTATAGTTAACATACTTAATGTACTTAATGGTAAAAGACTGAAGGCTTCCTTCTTTAACTTTAGAAACAAAGCAAGGCTGTTCCCTCTCACCACTCTTATTCAATATAGTACTGGAAGTCCTAGAAATTGTAATATGGTAAGAAAAAGAAATTAAAAGCATGCAGATTAGAAATAAATACATAAAGCTATATCTATTCACAGATGACATAATTGTCTACATAGAAAATCCTGAGGACTCTACCAAAAAATATCTTAGAATAAGTGAGTTCAGCATGGTCACAGGATACAAGATAAGCATGCCAAATTAATTGTATTTATATATAGTAGTGATGAACACATAGACACCAAAATTAGAAATACGATACCATTTATATTATATCCAAAATATATGAAATTCTGAGATCTAAATCTAATGAAACATGTGCAAGACTTGTGTGCTGAAAGCTACAAAATGCTGATGAAAGAAATCAAAGAAGACCTAAATAAATTAAGAGATGTACCATGTTTGTGGATTAGAAGACTCAACACAGTAAAAATAGCAATTCTCCAAATTGATATATGGGTTTAACACAATTCCTATCAAAATCCCTCAGTTTTTTTTTTTTTTTTTTTTTTTTTTTTTTTTTTAGATATAGATAAACTCACTTAAAATTTTACATGGAAAGGCACTGGACCTAGTATAGCTAAAAGCATATTGAAAAGAAGAATAAAGTGGGAAGAATTACTCTACTAAATGTTAAGGGTTATACAGTGTGATACTGGTAGAAGGGTAGAAACAGAGATCAATGAAACAGAATACAGGATTCAAAAATAGGCCCATACAAATATGTTCAAGTGATTTTTGACAAAGTGCAAATGCAACTCAAAGGGAAAATATAGCCTTTTCAACAAATGGTACTGGAGCAATTGGGTATTCAGAAGCAAAAAATTAACTTTGACCTTAACCTATATGATATAAAAATTAATTCAAGATGGATCATAGACTTAAATGAAAATGTAAAACTATAAAATTTTTACAAAAAGAAACTTAGAAAAATCTTCAGGATCTTGGACTATGGAAGAGTTCTTAGATATCACACAGAAGCACAATCCATTAAAGGAAAAATTGATAAGTTGAATCTCATCAAAATTTAAAACTGTTCTGGAAAGCCCACCTGAAGAGGATAGAAGACAAGCTTCAGACTGAAAGAAAATACTTGCAAACCGTATATCTGTTGAAAGACTAGTGTCTATATTATATAAAGAAATCTCAAATTCATCACTAAAAGGTATAAATAATTCAATTAAAAAATGGACAAAAAATATGAACAGTTATTACACTAAAGCAAATATACAGATAGCAAATAACCATATGAAAATATATTTGACATTATTAGCCATTATGGAAATGCAAATTCAAACTACAAAGTTATATCACTACATACTTATCAGAATGGCTAAAATTAAAAAACAAAACAAAACACTAACAACACCAAATGCTAGTGAGGATATGGAGAAATTGGAGCACCCTATGTTGTTGGTGGGAGTGTAAAATGGTAAATCCACCCTGAAAAGCAGTTTGACAGTTTCATAAAAAACTAAATATCTAGCAACCACATGACCCAGCATTTGCACTACTATTTATTCCAGAGAGATTAAAATTTATGTTCACACAACAACTTGTATATAATTATTCATAACAGCGTTATTAGTAATGCTCAAACCTGGAAACAGCCCAGATGTCTTTCAATGGGTGAATGGTCCAACTGTGGTATATCCATACCATGGAATACTGGTGAGCAATGAAAAGGAACACACTGGTGATACATGTGTAACAAATCAAATGAATCTTCAGGGAATTATGCTGAGTGAAAAAATGCCAATCCCAAGATTACATGTTGTGATTCCATTTCTACAACATGTTTGAATGACAGATTTTTAGAAATGGAGGATAGTCTGGTAGATGCCCGGGATTTGGGAAGGAAGGAGATGGGCTGGGCACGGTTATAAAATGGCAACACAGGGATTCTCCTTGTGGTGTGGGAACTGTTCAGTATCTTGACTGTGGTGGTAGATACATCAACCTACACAGATGATAAAATTGTATATAACTTAATACATGCACTGCACATGGTTACAAATTCACCTGGGGAAATCTGAGTAAGATTAGTGGATTGTATCAATGTCAACATCCTGGTTGTGGTATTATACTAAGGTTTTGCAAAATGTTATGATTGGAGGAAGCTGGGAAAAACATGCATGAGAACACTGCATTATTTCTTACAACTGTGTGTGAATCTGTAATTAATGAATAAATATGTCCATTACAAATAATTTAGAAACAATGAACTTCCTCAGGAAAAAGCCTAAAACTCTCCAGCAGTAGACTTACTTCCTTTTCCTTGGCTTGTACCAAATAATATGATAATAGTATTTCACTTCCTGTATAAGACAAAGAAACTAAACTAAACTGAACAAATGTTCTCCATCCAGTTATTGACTTGCTTCTTGTAAGCCACAGGTAAATTCTTAACATTTTTTAAAGCTTGCATGGATGACACTTTCAAACAACCTAACGTGTTCATTACAGTAGTTTCTCATATTTTAAATATAACTCAATTTATACTTTTTAATTTCATAATTCAATTTGTTAACACCAATCAGTGAAATTTGGCAAAAATTGGCAATTGTAAATAATTAATATAACTAACTGATTTAAATTAATTATATACAGTTTTTTAATGCCATATCATTTAAAATTTTGAGTCAGTCTTTTAAAAAAATGTTCTCAAATGCAGTCAACTGCCTATGCAAACTAATGTCTTCTTTATTTACATTCAGTTAGAAATAGGGGCATTGCTGTCTTTTTATTGTAAACAAGCATTAAAAAGCAGATCAGTATATGTACAATACAGGGGTAATATAGTGTCACACTTAAGGTCAGGATTTGAGTCCAAGATTTACCACTTCATAGCTGTTATACATTTTACCAAGGTACTTCAGCTTCCTCATCTCTGAAAAAGAAGAAATATCCAGAACTTCCTCCAAAATTTTCCTGCTTAACACAGTACCCGGCATATAGAAATTTCTCCATGAATTTTAACTACCATTATAGCTCCAGGTGCACCAATTTAGACAGCTTTCTAGAGTTTTGGATAATTTGTAGTCTGCAAAGGTTTTTGAACTTTTGTTCAGCTCATTCAGCATTCTGATCTCAGTGTTGATAAACTAATTTTGTAATAAAGCATGAATGTTCATCTGTGCTCAAACTTTTCAACTAATGGAGACTTACTCTATCTTTTAACAATGCAGCATTTTCAGATTTCTACCTTTTGTTTTTCTCTAAATGTAGTTTGGAATTCATATTGTATAATGCATTTTGGGATTCACCTAACCCTTAGATGTTACAATAGAAACACTGTGTTTTATTTATGGCTTAGCTAGTCATATTTTCTTACATGGTTTTACATAAAATAAATATTCCTTTCAGATTGCTGAATTACTCTGGCTAGCATGCTTTTATTTATTTATTTATTTATTTGGACATGCTGTGTAGGCATATGGGATCTCAGTTCTCCCACCAGGGATGAACCCATGCCCACTGCAGTGGAAGCTTGGATTCTTAACCACTGGACCGCCGGGGAAGTCCCCTAGCATGCTTTAGGAAAGTATATTATTGCTACATTATTAGGAAGTATTATTCTGCTATTGAAAAAAGTCTCCCTCAACCCCTTCCCATTAAAAAGAAATTTTTATGTGAGTATTTATTTCTCCATCTAAAGCTGTTCTAGAAGACAGTGAAGGCTGATTTCAGACAGAAAAGCTTTTAATTGTATTCTACTAAATGTAATAATTGTAACCCTTTTCTTTTTTAACACATGATTTCTCTATGGTAACTAAATATATATCCTTCCATGTTAAACAGATTGTTGTGACCTGCCAATGGTCATCAGAAATACGTAATAACATTTCTGAGTCATTTTGATCTACATCATTATTGATGTTGGTTTAAAAAAAAAACACATCACTGTAATTACTACCCAAAATAGAAACATGCTTTCGATAATTATAGTGACTTAGTGAATATATAACAAAACATTTTAAAATAAATTTTTATTCCTCAAATGTAAATGCTTCCAGAGGCAATTTATATGAAATATCACATGAAAAATTATTTATATATTTCTGTAATTATCCATCGGTCCATTCATTGTTTGAATGCAAACTGTTTCTAGAGCACCATTTGAAAATTTGTCTTTTAAGTGCTGATATTTACCTTTTTAAAATATGAATTTGTTTACATTTGCCAAACAGTATTGTTTAGAAAGAGCTTTCAATCAACCATTTTCTGATGGCTCAATATGTACCATTCTCTAGGGTTAATGAAGATAATGGATTTCTTGCACAAAAATGTTTAGGTAACCCAAATTCACACATCCAGAAAGTGTTAGAGTTAGGATTAAACGTTAGGGTTCCTATTCATTCCACTATTATTTCTAACATACTGCACTATTCATCAGAGCTTTTCTTAACATTATTTCAAAAGTAAACTCAAATTGTTTCAGATTCTCAAATTCCAAATTAATGCCTGAGTTAAAATTTTTCCTATTTGTCCACATAAAAGTCATGGTTACTTTTGCTTTGACATTAATAATTGTTTTGGTAGAAATTTTTATGGAAGTCATACTCACAAATGATAATGTCTTTTGTCCAGCTATAAAAAAGGAAGGGATATATATAGGTCATGGACAGTTTATATTTACATTTTCCCTTTACATGCACATTACTTGTAGACTTCTCCAGAACACTAATTTTTAGAGCCTAGCGCATTAGCTGTAAAAATCCTGGGTTTGTTCATGTTTTAAACTGAGGGAGAGCTAGCTGGGTTCTGCCTTCTTTTCTGTGCCCCTCCCAACCTGCTCACAAATACACAGGGTGACCATAATGCTGGTCTGAGGCAATGGTGCTTTTGAACATAGCTTCACTGCTTTTAGCTGAAGGTTTGGCAGAGGGCTAAATGCAGAATCTGGTATCTTGGCTGCCTTTATTCATAACTTGAATTTAAAAGAAAGAAAAAAGCTTTTTGAGTTAAGTACAAATTTTATCTTACTTTCCATCATCTAATTTCACCTGCCACCAGTCAGTGGGTTTACCTGGGGCAACTCATATTTGCTACATTGAATTTTACCAGTCAGCATTATTGAATTAATATTTAATTCTTAATGAACACATTGGACTTACAAGATAAGCAACTTGAGAAATCATAAATAACTGCTTTTTGTTTTTCTGTGGCATATATTGTACCCTTGCCAGTCAGCTATTGGTTAGACTTTTTTTCTCTTATATTGCAAATCTTCTGTGTTTTAGGATATGTGTCATAAATTATATTATCCATTCTCCATTTGCTGGTTTTAACTTTACTCTGTGGGTACTTAGTCTTTTAAATGTTCCAGAAAGTCGTCATTCTTCATTTTGATTTGTTGGAGGTAAAATCCATTTACTGAATGAAAAATCATTCTCAAATCATAATGATTTTCTTTGTTCTGCTTTTTCAATTTTGATGCAATAGACAGAAGCAAGAAGTTAGAATTTTCTGTAAGCCCAATAATAAGATTAAGGAAAAATGCCAATAAGAAAAATAATTTGAAGTTTAATAATTTGAAGATTTTCATCAAGATATAAAGGTTAAAGTATGAAAAAGGATTGTTTCCAAAAAAGAAAAAAGAGGATTGTTTCAATCATGCTCAGAAACTCTCATGACTTAAATATTGTTTGGTGGGCCCAAATGTAAGCTTTCAAATTAATATGAAAATGGATTCCTTTACCTGGTATTTTTTCTTACTTAGAAAGTTAGTAAATGTGCCTTTTATCTTCCTCAGAAAATATTAGAAGTGCAAAGAAAAAGATTTTGAAGAAATTATGCTAAAAATATCTTTGTGATTTTCTGCATGGCAGTGTTTTCAGTAAACATCAAACATCACAAAGTTATAGCTAAACAAATATACTTCTAAAGAGATTATTTTGTTTCTATGCACAAACATAAGTATTCTTGACCTGTAAACTCTTTGTTAATGTGCATTCTAAAAAATGGCAGCATCCCTTTCAGCTTATTCAGTATCCAATATGCCCCTTCAGCTGCTAACAAGCATCATTTAGCATTAGACTGACTTAAACTAAATTATACCAAGAAAAATTTAGTATGAAGGGTATTACCAGTTCAGTGAAGAATAAATTGATTTAGTAAAGAAATACTATAAAATAATTAATGTGAACATAATATATCAGTTTGAAATATTTTTATTAATTTTTTTTATTTTATTAAGGAAAAATTATGGGATAATTTAATAAGTAATATTTCAATTACCTCCTGTAATAAGAAGAGTAATTTCTAAAAACGGATAATGTAAGGTTTTAGATTTACTTTCCCGAAAAACCATTTATTTAGCTATGTCACAACCGGATGTTCACATGGCACAAGTTTACCCATAGTTTAATAAACCACATAACCTCTTTTCATGTAGAAAATTATATTTTTACAGCTAATCCAGATTTCTCATATTTGGCAATTTTGGATCTTGGTTGATCTTTATATGTATACCGTTGAAATGTGACTTTCACAAAATCCATTTAGTTCCTAGAATCCTTTTGAGCACTTTCAGCTCCCTGAATGTTCCATGCTTTCTTCCCTTTCTGTAGGTATTTACACTGTCTTTTCTCTCCAACTTGATGGTCTCTGACCCCAACCCTCTTCTGAGACTATTTTAAAGTGGGCATAGTATCCCTTTCCTATCTCTGTTAATGTCCACAATACCACATTGCAATGCCTCATTTAATTGTCTAGGCTGAGCCATATAGACTGCACCAATGTAATAAGAACTGGCACATAATAACAATTCCATAATTATTTGTAGAATGAATGAGAATTTGAAATAAATGCTGCAGAATGTTGCTGAACCACTTCCTTTTAAAACAAAGCCCAATGAAATCTTTCACCCTATAAATACACATGAAGGTAGAAATAAAAGGAATTAACAGTCATTGATATCATGCTGCTACGGGTTAGGCAAGAAACCAGGTTCTTTGCATACAATATCAGAGAACAAAGCATCAATAATTCTAAACCCCACCTGTATTAAATGAGTTGATTAATGGGTAATAATCTCAGTGTAATTAATTATTAATCTTGCTCCCTCCCTAACCCTATTCTTACACACTAATCGCTAAAAACCACACTCAAACCTATAAAGTTGAAGGCAAAAATAAAACCATCATGATATCAAAAACATACAAATAAAAAGTTATTGGGATAATCTATATGTTGAAAATAATTTCCTGTCCTGTGGTAATATATGAAACTATGTCCTTCTTATATGTGCTGAATCATGATTGTAATAGGAAATATATGTATTTGTGATGGATAAAGTCCTGAGATGTAGTCACCAATGAATGTAGAGGAGAGTAAGAGCAGTCTAGAGAATAATGGCTTTTCTTGTCCCCACTCACATAATCTCTGTACAAGAGAGCCAGTGTTGCCTCTGTATTTTATATTGCTGTTATTTTGTTTGTATATAGTTTTGTGATTAACCAACCTCCGTACATTTCTCATCCTGTGTCAGATTTTAAATTGTTATACAGACCATATTTTTTCTTTCTTTTGTCAATTTCAATAACTTTTTTCTGTGTGCAAAAATGAAGCTGCTGGGCCATAATTAGTAGTTAAAATTGACTTTTCTATTCCTAGTGATGGATTTTTATTGATCCAGCTAAACGTTCTCAGCTGTTTTGATCAGCAACACATTAACACACGCAAACATACACATGCAGTGGCTTTCCATGTAGATCATGAGACCCTAGAATGAAGCAACATGTGTAACTCATGGGCTATAGAGGTATAATCTGGATCAAGCTTAGTTAGCAGAGCATGCTAAACTGGGAAACTAACTAACTAGCTACTACTCTAGTCATAGCTATTTCTCGAGAAAAACTGATGAATCACTTACTAATTCCTATATATTTATCCTGAGTTTAAGACTACAAAGAGTGTAGGACAATATTATAAAGTTGTGTTGTGGCATTAATAAAGGTTTAGAATTACACAGTTACGGGGACTTTCAAGATGGTGGAGGAATAAGATGTGGAGATCACCTTCCTCCCCACAAATACATCAAAAATACATCTACATGTGGAGCAGCTCCTATAGAACACCTATTGAACGCTGGCAGAGGACCTCAGACTTCCCAAAAGGCAAGAAAATCCCCATGTACCTGGGTAGGGCAAAAGAAAAAAGAAAAAAACAGAGGCAAAAGAATAGGGACAGGACCTGCACCTCTGGGAGGGAGCTGTGAAGGAGGAAAAGTTTCCACACACTAGGAAGCCCCTTCACTGGCAGAGATGGGGGACGGGCAGGAGGGAAGCTTCGGAGCCATGGAGCAGAGCACAGCAACAGGGGTACAAAGGGCAAAGCGGAGAGATTCCCGTACAGAGGATCGGTGCTGACCAGCACTCATCAGCCTGAGAGGTTTGTCTGCTCACCTGCCAGGGCAAGTGGGGGCAGGTAGCTGATTCTCGAGATTTGGAAGTCAGACCCCAGGGAGAGGACGGGGGTTGTCTGCATGAACACAGCCTGAAGGGGGCTAGAGCTCCAGAGCTAGCTGGAAGAGAGTCCGGGGAAAAGTCTAGACCTGCCTGAAAGGCAAGAGACCATTGTTTTAGGGTGCGTGAGGATAGGGGATTCTTTCCCTGTCTGCCCACAGAAGGCAGAACAGCACCTAAACAAGCTTCAGAGATGGTGCAAGCCACGGCTATCAGCTTGGACACCAGAGATTGCATGAAACGCTAACATTGCTGCAACCACCAAGAATCCTGTGTGAAGCACAGGTCACTGTCCAACCCCCCCTTGGAACCTGTGAAACATGCCTCTGCCAGGGACTTGTGATCCAGGGACAAGTTCCCTGGGGGAACACACAGAGCGCCTCAGGCTGTTGCAACATCATTTGAGTATCGCTGCCACAGGCAGGCTTGCCCCGCATTCCAATTATAACTACCTTACCCCTCTCTTGCCCCCAGCATGAGTGAGCCAGAGCCCCCTAATCAGCTGCTGCTTTAACCCTGTCCTGTCTGGGTGGGAACAGATGCCTGAGGGCAACCTACATGCAGAGGTGCTCCCAAAACCAAAGCTGAACCCCAAAAGCTGTGCAAACGAAGAGAAAGGGACATTTCTCTGTACAGCCTCAGGAGCAGCAGATTAAATCGCCACAATCAACTTGAAGTATGCTGCATCTGTGGAATACCTGAAATAACAACGAATCATCCCAAAATTGAGGTGGTGGACGTTGGGAGCAACTTAGACTTGGGGTTTACTGTCTGCGACTGATTTTGTTTCTGATTTTTATGTTTACCTTAGGATAGTTTTTAGCACTTGTTATCAGTGGTGGATTTGTTTACTGGTTTGGTTGCTCTCTTCTTCTTTTTTTTAATACTATTTTTTTATTTAATTTTTTTTTTCTTTTTTTTTTTCTCCCTTTTCTTCTGAGCCCTGTGGCTGAGAGGGGCTTGGTGCTCTGGCCGGGTGTCAGGCCTGAGTCTTTGAGGTGGGAGAGACGAGTTCAGGATATTGGACCACCAGAGACCTCCTGGCCCCATGTAATGTCAATAGGTGAGACCTCTCCCAGAGATCTCTGTCTCAGTGCTAAGACCCAGCTCCACCCAACAGCCAGCAAGTTCCAGTCCTGGATGCCCCATGCCAGTCAACTAGCAAGACAGGAGCAAAAGCCCACCCATTGGCAGAGAGGCTGCCTAAAATCATACTAAGTTCACAGACATGCAAATACACACCACTGGACGTGGCCCTGCCCACCAGAAAGATAAGATCTAGCCCTACCCACCAGAACACAGGCACCAGTCCCCTCCACCAGGAAGCCTACAAAACCCACTGAGCCAACCTCACTCACTGGGGACAGACACCAAAAACCATGGGAACTACGAACTGGCATCCTGAGAAAAGGAGACCCCAAACACAGTAAGTTAAACAAAATGAGAAGACAGAGAAATATTCAGCAGAGGAAGGAGCAAGGTAAAAACCCACCAGACCAAACGAATGAAGAGGAAATAGGCAGTCTACCTGAAAAAGAATTCAGAGTAATGACAGCAAAGATGATCCAAAATCTTGGAAATAGAATGGGGAAAATACAAGAAACGTTTAATAAGGACCTACAAGAACTAATGAGCAAACAAATGATGAACAACATAATAAATGAAATTTAAAATTCTCTAGAAGGAATCAATAGCAGACTAACTGAGGCAGAAGAATGGATAAGTGACCTGGAAGGTGAAATAGTGGAAATAACTACCACAGAGCAGAATAAAGAAAAAAATAATGAAAAGAATTGAGGAGAGTCTCAAAGACCCCTGGGACAACATTAAATGCACCAATATTTGAATTATAGGGGTCCCAGAAGAAGAAGAGAAAAAGAAAGTGTCTGAGAAAATATTTGAAGAGATTATAGTTGAAAACTTCCCTAACATGGGAAAGGAAATAGTTAATCAAGTCCAGCAAAATCAGAGAGTCCCATACAGGATAAATCCAAGGAGAAACACGCCAAGACACATATTAATCAAACAATCAAAAATTAAATACAAAGAAAAAATATTAAAAGCAGCAAGGGAAAAGCAACAAATATCAGATAAGGGAATCCCCATAAGGTTAACAGCTGTTCTTTCAGCAGAAACTCTGCAAGCCAGAAGGGAGTGGCAGGACGTATTTTAAGTGATGAAGGGGAAAAACCTACAAACAAGATTACTCTACCCAGCAAGGATCTCATTCAGATTTGACAGGCAAATAAGAACCTTTTTAGACAAGCAAAAGTTAACAGAATTCAGCACCACAAAATCAACTTTACAACAAATGCTAAAGGAACTTCTCTAGGCAGGAAACACAGAGAAGGAAAAGACCTACAAAAACAAACCCAAACCAGTAAAGAAAATGGCAGTAGAAACATACATATCGATAACTACCTTAAATGTAAATGGATTAAATACTCCAAGCAAAAGACATAGACTGGCTGAATGGATACAAAAACAAGAGCCGTATATATGCTGTGTACAACAGACCCACTTAAGATGTAGAGACACATACAGACCAGGAGTGAGAGGATGGAAAAAGATCATCTATGCAAATGGAAATCAAAAGAAAGCTGGAGTAGCAAAACTCATATCAGACAAAATAGACTTTAAAATAAAGACTATTACAAGAGACAAAGAAGGACACTACATAATGGTCAAGGGATCAATCCAAGAAGATATAACAATTGTAAATACTTATGCACGCAACATAGGAGCACCTCAATACATAAGGCAAATGCTAACAACCATAAAAGGGGAAATCAATAGTAACACAATAATAGTAGGGGACTGTACCCCACTTTCACCAATGGACAGATCATCCAAAATGAAAATAATTAAGGAAACACAAGCTTTAAATGACACATTAAACAAGATGGACTTAATTGATATTTACAGGACATTCCATCCAAAAACAACAGAATATACTTTCTTCTCAAGTGCTCATGGAACATTCTCCAGGATAGGTCATATCTTGGGCCACAAATCAAGCCTTGGTGAATTTAAGAAAATTGAAATTATATCAAGTATCTTTTTGGACCACAATTCTATGAGACTAGATATCAATTACAGGAAAAAATCTGTAAAAAATATAAACACATGGAAGCTAAACAATAAACTACTTAATAACCAAGATATCACTGAAGAAATCAAAGAGGAAATCAAAAATGACCTAGAAACAAATGACAATGATAACACGATGACCCAGAACCTATGGGATGCAGCAAAAGCAGTTCTAAGAGGGAAGGTTATAGCAATACAATCCCACCTCAAGAAACAAGAAATATCTCAACTAAACAACCTAACCTTGCACCTAAAGCAATTAGAGAAAGAAGAACAAAAAAAACGCCAAAGTTAGCAGAGGAAAGAAATCATAAAGATCAGATAAGAAATAAATGAAAAAGAGATTAAGGAAATGATAGCAAAGATCAATAAAACTAAAACCTAGTTCTTTGAGAAGATAAACAAAATTGATAAACCATTAGCCAGACTCATCAAGAAAAAAAGGGAGAAGACTCAAATCAACAGAATTACAAATGAAAAAGGAGAAATGACAACTGACACTGCAGCAATACAAAGGATCATGAGAGATTACTACAAGCAACTCTATGCCAATAAAATGGACAACCTGGAAGAAATGGACAAATTCTTAGAAGAGCACAACCTTCCGAGAGTGTACCAGGAAGAAATAGAAAATATAAGCAGACCAATCATAAGCACAGAAATTGAAACTGTGATTAAAAATCTTCCAACAACAAAAGCCCAGGACCAGATGGTCTCACAGGTGAATTCCTTGAAACATTTGGAGAAGAGTTAACACCTATACTTCTCAAACTCTTCCAAAATATAGCAGAGGTAGGGACACTCTCAAACTCATTTTACAAGGCCACCATCACCCTGATACCAATACCAGACAAAGACATCACACAA
Source organism: Orcinus orca (assembly GCF_937001465.1). Lineage (NCBI taxonomy): Eukaryota > Metazoa > Chordata > Mammalia > Artiodactyla > Delphinidae > Orcinus > Orcinus orca. The sequence goes on from NC_064563.1 coordinate 95,669,861, forward strand.
AAAGAAAACTATAGGCCAATATCACTGATGAACATAGATGTGAAAATCCTTAACAAAATACTAGCAAACAGAATCCAGCAGCACATTAAAAGGATCATACACCATGATCAAGTGGGCTTTATCCCAAGATTGCTAGGTTTCAATATACACAAATCAATCAATCTCATACACCATATTAACAAACTGAAGGAGAAAAACCATATGATCAACTCAATAGATACTGAAAAAGCATTCAACAATATTCAACACCCATTTGTGATAAAAACTCTCCAGAAAGTAGACATACAGGGAACCTACCTCAACATAATAAAGGCCATATATGACAAACTCGCAGCAGACATCATTCTCAATGGTGAAAAAGTAAAACCACTTCCTCTAGGATCAGGAACAAGAAAAGGTTGCGCACTCTCACCACTATTATTCAACATAGTTTTGGACATGTTAGCCACAGCAATCAGAGAAGAAAAAGAAATAAAAAGAATCCAAATCAGAAAAGAAGAAGTAAAGCTGTCACTGTTTGCAAGTGACATGATGCTATACATAAAGAATCCTAAAGAAAACTACTAGAGCGAATCAATGGATTTGGTAAAGAAGAAGGATACAAAATTAATGCACAGAAATCTCTTGCATTCCTATAAACAAATGATGAAAAATCAGAAAGAGAAATTAAGGAAACACTCCCATTTACCATTGCCACAGAAAGAATAAAATACCTAGAATAAACCTACCTAAGGAGGCAAAAGACCTGTATGCAGAAAACTATAAGACTGATGAAATAAATTAAAGATGATACAATGAGATGGAGAGATATACCAGGTACTTGGATTGGAAGAATCAACATTGTGGCAATGACTGTACTACCCAAAGCAATCTACAGATTGAGTGCAATCCCTATCAAACTACCAATGGCATTTTTCACAGAATTAGAACAAAAAAATTCACAATTTATATGGAAACACAAAAGACCCTGAATAGCCAAAGCAATCTTGAGAAAAAAAATGGAGCTGGAGGAATCAGGCTCCTGGACTTCAGACTATACTACAAAGCTACAGTAATCAAGACAGTATGGTAATGGCACAAAAATAGAACTATAGATCAGTGGAACAGGATAGAAAGCCCAGAGATGAACCCATACACATATGGTCCCCTTATCTTTGATAAAGGCGACAAGAATATACAATGGAGAAAAGACAGCCTCTTCAATAAGTGGTGCTGGGAAAACTGGACAGCTACATGTAAAAGAATGAAATTAGAACACTCCCTAACACCATACTGAAAAATAAACTCAAAATGGATTAAAGACGTAAATGTAAGGCCAGACACTGTAAAACTCTTAGAGGAAAACATAGGCAGAACACTCTATGACAGAAATCACAGCAAGATCCTTTTTGACCCACCTCCTAGAGAAATGGAAATAAAAGCAAAAATTAACAAATGAGACCTAGTGAAACCTAAAAGCTTTTGCACAGTAAGGGAAACCATAAATGAGATGAAAAGACAACCTTCAGAATGGGAGAAATATTTGCCAACAAAGCAACGGGCAAAGGATTAATCTCCAAAATATACAAGCAGCTCATGCAGCTCAATATCAAAAAAACAAACAACCCAATCCAAAAATGGGCAGAAGATCCAAATAGACATTTCTCCAAGGAAGATATACAGATTGCCAACAAGCACATGAAAGGATGCTCAACATCACTAATCATTAGAGAAATGCAGATCAAAACTACATGAGGTATCAACTAACACTGGTCAGAATGGCCATCAGCAGAAAATCTACAAACAATAAATGCCGGAGAAGGTGTGGAGAAAAGGGAATCCTCTTGCAGTGTTGGTGGGAATATAAATTGATACAGCCAGTGTGGAGAACAGTATGGAGGGTCCTTAAAAAACTAAAAATAGTAATACCATATGACCCAGCAATTCCACTACTGGGCATATACCCTGAGAAAACCATAATTCAAAGAGAGTCATGTACCAAAATGTTCATTGCAGCTCTATTTACAATAGCCAGGACATGGAAGCAACTTAAGTGTCCATTGACAGATGAATGGATAAAGAAGATGTGGTACCTATATACAATGGAGTATTACTCAGCCATAAAAAGGAATGAAATTGGGTCATTTGTAGAGATGTGGATGGACCTAGAGTCTGTCATAGTGAGTGAAGTAAGTCAGAAAGAGAAAAAGAAGTACAGTATGCTAACACATATATGTGGAATCTAAAAAAAAAACATGGTTCTGATGAACCTAGGGGTAGGACAGGAATAAGGACTCAGACGTAGAGTATGTAGACTTGAGGACACGGGGAGGGGAAATGGTATGCTGGGACGAAGTGAGAGAGTCACATTGACATATATACACTACCAAATGTAAAATAGATAGCGAGTGGGAAGCAGCCACATAGCACAGGGAGATCAGCTAGGTGCTTTGTGACCACCTAGAGGGGTGGGATATGGAGGGTGGGAGGGAGATGCAAGAGGGAGGGGATATGGGGATATATGTATACATATAGCTTATTCACTTTGTTATGCAGCAGAAACTAACACAACATTTTAAAGCAATTATACTTCAATAAAGATGTTAAAAAAACCCCAAAAGAAACATGGAATATTTCTAAGTATAAATTAGATAAAACATAGAAAAAGTACATGCCTTGGTATAAAATATCATTGAAGAGTAGTAAATTTTAGCATCATTTTCAAGATCATCATCATCACCATCATTAATCTCTCATATTATTCACTTCAATTGCAGGATGATAAAATTTCAAATTATTTTCATATACTATGTGCATTTGATGCTCACGAAATCTCTGGAAGTTTTTTTTCTGGTGTTATTAGTCTTTTACTGAAAATTTATTGATGTGTACAGGAAATTAAAAAATAAATAAAGTGCATAAATTTAAAAAGAATTATACAATTAATAAAAATGGAACAAAAGCATTCTCATTTTCCTTCAGTCTTGCTTAAAGGAAAAATAACCTCCCTGTTGGTTGATATATATATATAGATATATATATATATTTTTTTTTCGCTCAAAATTTATTATGTCTCAGTTAAAGAACAATTAAAACAGCATATTAGCCTGACCAAAGCTTAAAATACACTCCTAGCATTTAGCATATTTCTTATTCAATGCATACATGAATATCCTTTGAAAGGATTACAGAGAAACCCAGCTCTTTAAATGAGGTCTCTGCCATACAGAAGCGCATACTCTAACCTCCAATACGTTCTTGAAATATATTCTTTAGGTCCCTGTGCAAAACATAAAGTTATGAAAGTCTGAATGATGATTGCAAATCACATATCCTAGTAACTTCAGTCTGATGGCATGTTTTTGCCCCTCCTTGAAATATGAAATAGGCAACAGTTGATGAAAAATGGAAAAATGTAAGGATGTAAGTATAAATGTACTATTTGTAACAAATGTCATACATGGTTTCCAAAAGGATTTTTCATAGAGCATGAAATTATATGAAAACTGCTTCCAAATTGTTTGAAATTATTATTTGGGCTCAGATGCTAGCTCATCAGATTATACTCTAAAGAAATAATTATTTGTATCTTAATTCCTTTCCTTTTTGGAACTGATAATTCTGATTCAGGATTTCAGCAAATTGGGCTTTAGAAGAAAATAGAGTCTAATTTGTAAACTATAAAAGAACATCTATAAAAAACAAATCAAACTTTTAAAGTAATTCTCCTTCTAACATACTGTTGCTTAATCTGAAAAAGCCCAAATTTCTCTGTTTATCAGTTCCCAGGTTCTGCAGTTAATCACAATGGTAATTGTTGTCATTTGCAAGAATTCAAAGTAAATAAAAATATCTGTAATTATTTTATTTATGAAATCATCAAAATGATATTTATTGATTTGAGACTCTTCTTAGAACTGAAAGCAAGATAGAGACAGTAGACTTCTTGAACAGTGAAAAATATAATTTCTAATGACAGCATTATGAATATTTTTGAGAGAAAGGGTTGGTAAATTATATTAGTGATAAAAATTTTCTCTTATATTTTCCCAGTTATCTTCGTGGAAGATTGTTTACCATTATATTATCTATTCTTTTAACTGTGTGTGTGCAGGTAGGGTGAAACTAAAGGAGAGAAAGGTGGATTTAATGGCTCAGGACAGCTCTTCATGGCCATCTAATAGAATCTTCAAACCGTGCTGATACGTGCCTCCATTGATTTCTCTTTTGGAAGGTAGAGTAGACAGGTCAAAGGTAGAGAGGTGAGCAGCAAGTCACAAATTTGGCCTTTTCAATTCAAAATTAAGATCACTTGTAAAGGAAGTTTGTGTGCCTATTCAAAGGAAATGTGTATCCAGAGGGAGTGTTCCTCTTGTAGGATTCTGGTTTTTTTCTGTTTTGATTTTAAATTTAATATTCAAAATAACATTTCAGCCAATATCACAAATGGGGCATACAATATATGTTTACCAGAAATCTCTATAAGTATATTAACTTACTATTTTATGGATGAATGGTGGTTTTTAGGTTTCAGAATGCATTAAAGTCACTTAGAAGTGGATTTCATTTTCTTTTTCTTTATGTTTTCTTTTTCTGCCTGCAGTTTACCTGTTATCCTCTTCCTAACCTCCATTCCAATCTATAGCTTATTCGTATGTGTATTCTTGCTTAAGCACTCTACCCAAAGACCATTCTAGAAGAAAAGTAATATAAGCATTTTAAACAAATCTCTAGTCTTGCCCTGTGTAGAACAGTTGGGGAGGAAGGATGGGCTAATGAAGGGAGTCTGTTAGGAGTGGGTCACTTGCATTTAAATGTCTTTCTTTCATTTGTATAGCATTTATAGTATTATCTTACAGTGCTATTACTTTTACTTAGGAATTCATGGTTTTTGTTTTCAAAATGGCATTAAATTTTAAGCACCACTGCATAACATTTTTATCTTTGGTTAGCATTTCAAGAAAGCTGAGAAAGCATTATTTGTACTTGTCCATCTCTAACTCACCGAGTTAAGAACTGCACCATCAGAAAGAAAAGGGAAAATGTTAAAATGACCTTTCCTCCTCTGTTCTTCCAGAGATCCAAGGCTTGAAGCATTTTAAACAACACAAATACCATGCACTAGACAGTCTCAGGGTCTGTCTCCTCCTGTTCATCAGGGACCAGGTTCAATAGCCTGCATACTAAACAGTATGACAACAGCTCACAGAATCCTTTCCTGAGTCTCCATAATGGGTAATGAGAGTTGTGATGAGAGGTGCAGGACTTGGGGAACTAGGAAAATAGCCTGGATTCCTCTGATGCTCTTTTTATTCTGGTTTCATAATTTTCTCAAGTTAACAAGAGAGCAGGGATACTATTTGGAATTAGAGTTAAGGAAATGAAGAGAGCTCACAGAGTTCCCTGGTAAACTTCCCTTCTCACCAAGGTGGATTTGACCAGGTCTCAAAGCACTATGACATTTGACTGATTTCATATTGCTGATCAAACAAAATTTTAATTTTGTTTGATAAATGAAAGGTCTACCTTGGGCCAGTACAAATGTAGCAATTAAAATAGACTCTGCTTAAATAAACAATTTTTTTTAAATGGCCTGCTTGTATCTAAGATCTTCTGGGGATCTTACTTTAGTCTTTGGTTGACAGTAAGATCAGCTGTACTGATGAACTCAGCCTTATCTTTTTGTTTCATGTATTCTCCATAAAAATATTTTCCAAGTGAATTGATTGCTTTATGATGCCTTTATTAGCAAGTTATCTTAAAATACATTTAATTTGCATTATAGATGCTACTTTTTGTATGCCTTTTTTAATACTGATTCACCGTCACATTGACATGAGTTTGAATTATTTTTCCAATAACGGAAGTTGATCGTGCTGACCTATCCACACGTTTTTGCCAGTATTTGATGAATCCACCTATTTTCTGGAATGGTGAGGTCTACATAGTGTGATTTTAGAAGAAATTCTACAGGGATAAATGCCCCAAATAATTTTATCCAACCTGGTGCTAGCAATTCCACCAGCAGAGAAACATTCTTTTGGTTCTTAGGAGTTTTAAGAATTCTTATTTAAAATAATGTATCTCTGGGTGGCATAACATCTTAAGTTACCATAAATAATATTTTAAAAAAGAGATTGGATGATAGTCTTCTATGGAAAGGTCCTTGTAGTTCCTAAAAGGTAGACCCCAAGGGAGAAATCAGCTGTCTGTTATAGGAGAAAGGATTGAAGAGAAGAAATATGAAACCACCAAAGGCATATTGCCTATGAATAATTCTACCCTGCACATGATCTCTCCTGGTGCTGTTGCAGTAAAATGAAAATATTCGTTTGAGAATGCTCTAAGTGAATCAGAATCTATGTGTGTATGAGTGTACGTGTGAATGTGTGAGTGTGTGTGTGTGTGTGTGTGTATGTAGTGAATCTGTTTCTATACATGCCCCTACATCCTCCTTAACCCCTGGCAACTGCTAACCTGTTCTTTTCTATGACTTGTCATTTTGAGAATATTATAGAAATAGAATCCTACAGTATGCAAATTTTGGGGGATTCGATTTTTTTTACTAAAGCATAATTCTCTGGAGATGCATCCAAGTTTTGTGTATCTATAGTTTGTTTTTACTGCTATTCCATGGTATGGATTTACCATGGTTTGTTTAACCACTCACCTGTTGAAGGTTTTCTGAGTTGTTTCCAGGTTTTGGCTAATATGAATAAAACTGCTGTAAACATTCATTTACAGGTTTATGTGTGAAAGTAAGTCTTTATTTCACTGAGATATGTGACAGAGGGCAATTACTGGTCATATGGTAATTGCATGTTCAGTGTTTCAGAAGCTATAAAGCTGTTTCCTAGAGTGACTATTTGTACTGCCTCAAGCAACGTATGAGGAATTCAATTTCTCCACATTTTTGCTAGTATTTGATGTTGCCACAGTATTTCTTTCTTTTTTTTTTTAACATCTTTATTGGGGTATAATTGCTTTACAATGGTGTGTTAGTTTCTGCTTTATAACAAAGTGAATCAGTTATACATATACATATGTTCCCATATCTCTTCCCTCTTGCGTCTCCCTCCCTCCCACCCTCCCTATCCCACCCCTCCAGGCTGTCACAAAGCACCGAGCCAATATCCCTGTGCCATGCGGCTGCTTCCCACTAGCTATCTACCTTACTACGTTTGTTAGTGTGTATATGTCCATGACTCTCTCTCGCCCTGTCACAGCTCACCTTTCCCCCTCCCCATATCCTCAAGTCCGTTCTCCAGTAGGTCTGCTTCTTTATTCCTGTCTTACCCCTAGGTTCTTCATGACATTTTTTTTTCTTAAATTCCATATATATGTGTTAGCATACGGTATTTGTCTTTTTCTTTCTGACTTACTTCACTCTGTATGACAGACTCTAGGTCTATCCATCTCATTACAAATAGCTCAATTTCGTTTCTTTTTAAGGCTGAGTAATATTCCATTGTATATATGTGCCACATCTTCTTTATCCATTCATCCGATGATGGGCACTTAGGTTGTTTCCATCTCCGGGCTATTGTAAATAGAGCTGCAATGAACATTTTGATACATGACTCTTTTTGAATTTTGGTTTTCTCAGGGTATATGCCCAGTAGTGGGATTGCTGGGCCATATGGTAATTCTATTTGTAGTTTTTTAAGGAACCTCCATACTGTTCTCCATAGTGGCTGAACCAATTCACATTCCCACCAGCAGTGCAAAAGTGTTCCCTTTTCTCCACACCCTCTCCAGCATTTATTGTTTCTAGATTTTTTGATGATGGCCATTCTGACTGGTGTGAGATGATATCTCATTGTAGTTTTGATTTGCATTTCTCTAATGATTAATGATGTTGAGCATTCTTTCATGTGTTTGTTGGCATTCTGTATATCTCCTTTGGAGAAATGTCTATTTAGGTCTTCTGCCCATTTTTGGATTGGGTTGTTTGCTTTTTTCTTATTGAGCTGCATGAGCTGCTTGTAAATTTTGGAGATTCATCCTTTGTCAGTTGCTTCATTTGCAAATATTTTCTCCCATTCTGAGGGTTGTCTTTTGGTCTTGTTTATGGTTTCCTTGGCTGTGCAAAAGCTTTGAAGTTTCAATAGGTCCCATTTGTTTATTTTTGCTTTTATTTCCATTACTCTAGGAGGTGGGTCAGAAAGGATCTTGCTGTGATTTATGTCATAGAGTGCTCTGCCTATGTTTTCCTCTAAGAGTTTGATAGTTTCTGGCCTTACATTTAGGTCTTTAATCCATTTTGAGCTTATTTTTGTGTATGGTGTTAGGGAGTGATCGAATCTCATACTTTTACATGTACCTGTCCAGTTTTCCCAGCACCACTTATTGAAGAGGCTGTCCTTTCTCCACTGTACATTCCTGCCACCTTTATCAAAGATAAGGTGTCCACATGTGTGTGGGTTTATCTCTGGTCTTTCTATCCTGTTCCATTGATCTATCTTTCTCTTTTTGTGCCAGTCCCATACTGTCTTGATTACTGTAGCTTTGTAGTATAGTCTGAAGTCAGGGAGCCTGATTCCTCCAGCTCCCTTTTTCGTTCTCAAGATTGCTTTGGCTATTCGGGGTCTTTTGTGTTTCCATACAAATTGCGAAATTTTTTGTTCTAGTTCTGTGAAAATTGCCAGTGGTAGTTTGTTAGGGATTGCATTGAATCTATAGATTGCTTTGGGTAGTAGAGTCATTTTCACAATGTTGATTCTTCCAATCCAAGAACATGGTATATCTCTCTCCATCTATTTGTATCATCTTTAATTTCTTTCATCAGTGTCTTATAATTTTCTGCATACAGATCTTTTGTCTCCTTAGGTAGGTTTATTCCTAGATATTTTATTCTTTTTGTTGCAATGGTAAATGGGAGTGTTTTCTTGATTTCACTTTCAGATTTTTCATCATTAGTATATAGGAATGCCAGAGATTTCTGTGCATTAATTTTATATCCTGCTACTTTACCAAATTCATTGATTAGCTCTAGTAGTTTTCTGGTAGCATCTTTAGGAATCTCTATGTATAGTATCATGTCATCTGCAAACAGTGACAGCTTTACTTCTTCTTTTCCGATTTGGATTCCTTTTATTTCCTTTTCTTCTCTGATTGCTGTGGCTAAAACTTCCAAAACTATGTTGAATAAGAGTGGTGAGAGTGGGCAACCTTGTCTTGTTCCTGATCTTAGTGGAAATGCTTTCAGTTTTTCACCATTGAGGATGATGTTTGCTGTGGGCTTGTCTTATATGGCCTTTATTATGTTGAGGAAAGTTCCCTCTATGCCTACTTTCTGCAGGGTTTTTATCATAAATGGGTGTTGAATTTTGTCGAAAGCTTTCTCTGCTCTATTGAGATGATCATATGGTTTTTCTCCTTCAGTTTGTTAATATGGTTTATCACATTGATAGATTTGCGTATATTGAAGAATCCTTGCATTCCTGGAATAAACCCCACTTGATCATGGTGTATGATCCTTTTAATGTGCTGTTGGATTCTGTTTGCTAGTGTTTTGTTGAGGATTTTTGCATCTATGTTCATCAGTGATATTGGCCTGTAGTTTTCTTTCTTTGTGACATCCTTGTTTGGTTTTGGTATCAAGGTGATGGTGGCCTCGTAGAAGGAATTTGGGAGTGTTCCTCCCTCTGCTATATTTTGGAAGAGTTTGAGAAGGATAGGTGTTAGCTTTTCTCTAAATGTTTGATAGAATTCGCCTGTGAAGCCATCTGGTCCTGGGCTTTTGTTTGTTGGAAGATTTTTAATCACAGTTTCAGTTTCAGTGCTTGTGATTGGTCTGTTCATATTTTCTATTTCTTCCTGATTCAGTCTTGGCAGGTTGTGCATTTCTAAGAATTTGTCCATTTCTTCCAGATTGTCCATTTTATTGGCATAGAGTTGCTTGTAGTAATCTCTCATGATCTTTTGTATTTCTGCAGTGTCAGTTGTTACTTCTCCTTTTTCATTTCTAATTCTATTTATTTCAGTCTTCTCCCTTTTTTTCTTGATGAGTCTGGCTAGTGGTTTATCTATTTTGTTTATCTTCTCAAAGAACCAGCTTTTAGTTTTATTGATCTTTGCTATCGTTTCCTTCATTACTTTTTCATTTATTTCTGATCTGATTTTTATGATTTCTTTCCTCCTGCTAACTTTGGGGTTTTTTTTTCTTTCTCTAATTGCTTGAGGTGCAAGGTTAGGTTGTTTATTCGAGATGTTTCCTGCTTCTTAAGGTGGGCTTGTATTGCTATAAACTTCCCCCTTAGAACTGCTTTTGCTGCATCCCATAGGTTTTGGGTCGTTGTGTCTCCATTGTCATTTGTTTCTAGGTATTTTTTGATTTCCTCTTTGATTTCTTCAGTGATCACTTCATTATTAAGTAGTGTATTGTTTAGCCTCCATGTGTTTGTATTTTTTACAGATCTTTTCCTGTAATTGATATCTAGTCTCATGGCATTGTGGTCGGAAAAGATACTTGATACAATTTCAATTTTCTTAAATTTACCAAGGCTTGATTTGTGACCCAAGATATGATCTATCCTGGAGAATGTTCCATGAGCACTTGAGAAAAATGTGTATTCTGTTGTTTTTGGATGGAGTGTCCTATAAATAACAATTAAGTCCATCTTGTTTAATGTATCATTTAAAGCTTGTGTTTCCTTATTTATTTTCTTTTTGGATGATCTGTCCATGGGTGAAAGTGGGGTGTTTAAGTCCCCTACTATGAATGTGTTACTGTCGATTTCCCCTTTTATGGCTGTTAGTATTTGCCTTATGTATTGAGGTGCTCCTATGTTGGGTGCATAAATATTTACAATTGTTATATCTTCTTCTTGGATCGATCCCTTGATCATTATGTAGTGTCCTTCTTTGTCTCTTCTAATAGTCCTTATTTTAAAGTCTATTTAGTCTGATATGAGAATTGCTACTCCAGATTTCTTTTGGTTTCCATTTGCATGGAATATCTTTTTCTATCCCCTTACTTTCAGTCTGTATGTGTCTCTAGGTCTGAAGTGGGTCTCTTTTAGACAGCATATATAAGGGTCTTGTTTTTGTATCCATTCAGCCAATCTGTATCTTTTGGTGGGAGCATTTAGTCCATTTACATTTAAGGTAATTATCGATATGTATGTTCCTATTCCCATTTTCTAAATTGTTTTGGGTTCGTTATTATAGGTCTTTTCCTTCTCTTGTGTTTCTTGTCTAGAGAAGTTCCTTTAGCATTTGTTGTAAAGCTGGTTTGGTGGTGCTGAACTCTCTCAGCTTTTGCTTGTCTGTAAAGGTTTTAATTTCTCCATCAAATCTGAATGAGATCCTTGCTGGGTAGAGTAGTCTTGGCTGCAGGTTTTTCTCCTTCATCACTTTCAGTATGTCCTGCCAGTCCCTTCTTGCTTGTAGGGTTTCTGCTGAGAGATCAGCTGTTAACCTTATGGGGATTCCCTTGTGTGTTACTTGTTGTTTTTCCCTTGCTGCTTTTAATATGTTCTCTTTGTATTTAATTTTTTGAGAGTTTGATTAATATGTGTCTTGGCTTGTTTCTCCTTGGATTTATCCTGTATGGGACTCTCTGTGCTTCCTGGACTTGATTAACTATTTCCTTTCCCATATTAGGGAAGTTTTCAACTATAATGTCTTCAAATATTTTCTTAGTCCCTTTCTTTTTCTCTTATTCTGGAACCCCTATAGTTCAAATGTTGGTGCGTTTATTGTTGTCCCATAGGTCTCTGAGACTGTCCTCAGTTCTTTTCATTCTTTTTTCTTTATTCTGCTCTGCAGTAGTTATTTCCACTATTTTATCTTCCAGGACACTTATCCGTTCTTCTGCCTCAGTTATTCTGCTATTGATCCCATCTAGAGTACTTTTAATTTCATTTATTGTATTGTTCATTGTTGCTTGTTTCATCTTTATTTCTTTTAAGTCCTTGTTAACTGTTTCCTGCATTTTGTCCATTCTATTTCCAAGATTTCGGATCATCCTCACTATCATTGTTCTGAATTCTTTTTCAGGTAGACTGCCTATTTCCTCTTCATTTGTTAGGTCTGGTGCATTTTTATCTTGCTCCTTTATCTGCTGTGTGTTTTTCTGTCTTCTCATTTTGCTTATCTTACTGTGTTTGGGGTCTCCTTTTTGCAGGCTGCAGGGTCGTAGTTCCTGCTGTTTTTGATGTCTGTCTCCAGTGGCTAAGGTTGGTTCAGTGGGTTGTGTAGGCTTCCTGGTGGAGGGGACTAGTGCCTGTGTTGTGGTGGATGAGGCTGGATCTTGTCTCTCTAGTGGGCAGGTTCACGCCTGGTGGTGTGTTTTGGGGTGTCTGTGGCCTTATTATGATTTTAGGCAGCCTCTCTGCTAATGGGTGGGGTTGTGTTCCTGTTTTGCTAGTTGTTTGGCATAGGTTGTCCAGCACTGTGGCTTGCTGGTCGTTGAGTGAAGCTGGGTGCTGGTGTTAAGATGGAGGTCTCTGGGAGATTTTCACCGTTTGATATTATGTGGAGCTGGGAGGTCTCTTGTTGACCAGTGTCCTGAAGTTGGCTCTCCTACCTCAGAGGCAGAGCCCTGACTCCTGGCTGGAGCACCAAGAGCCTTTCATCCACACGGCTCAGAATAAAAGGGAGAAAAAGTAGAGAGAATTAGTAGAAGTATGAGGAATGAAAGAAGGAAAGGAGGGAAGGAAGGAAGGAAGAAAGAAGCAAAGAAGGAAAGAAGGCAAGAAGGAAAGGAGGGAGGGAGGAAGGAAGGAAGGAAGGAGGGAAAGAAGGAAAAAAGACAGAAAGAAAGAAGATACAGTAAAAATAAAATAAAGTATAATAAAGTTATTGAATTAAAAAATACTTATTTAGAAAAAAAAAAAAGGGACGGATGGAACCTTAGGACAAATGTTGGAAGCAAAGCTATACAGAGAAAATCTTACACAGAAGCATACACATACACCCTCACAAAAAGAGGTAAAGGGGGAAAAATCATAAATCTTGCTCTCAGAGACCACCTCCTCAATTTGGGATCATTCCTTGTCTATTCAGGTATTCCACAGATGCAGGGTATATCAAGTTGATTGTGGAACTTTAATCCGCTGCTTCTGAGGCTGCTGGGAGAGATTTCCCTTTCTCTTCTTTGTTCTCACAGCTCCCAGGAGCTCAGCTTTGGATTTGGCCCTGCGTCTGCGTGTAGGTCGCTGGAGGGCGTCTGTTTTTTGCTCAGACAGGACGGGGTTAAAGGAGCCGCTGATTCGGGGGCTCTGGCGCCCTCAGGCCGGGGGCGGGGAGGGAGGGGCACTGCGTGCGTGGCGGGCCTGCGGCGGCAGAGGCCGGTATGACGTTGCTCCAGCCTGAGGCCCGCCGTGCGTTCTTCCGGGGAAGCTGTCCCTGGATCCCGGGAACCTGGCAGTGATGGGCTGCACAGGCTCCGCGGAAGAGGGGTGTGGAGAGTGACCTGTGCTCGCACACAGGCCCCTTGGTGGCGGCGGCGGCAGCAGCCTTAGCGTCTCCCGCCCGTTTCTGGGGTCCGTGCTTTTAGCCGCGACTCGCGCCGGTCTCTGGAGTTCCTTCAAGCAGCGCTCTTAAACCCCTCTCCTCGCGCACCAGGAAACAAAGAGGGAAGAAAAGGTCTCTTGCCTCTTCGGTAGGTGCAGACTTTTCCCCGGACTCCCTCCCGGCTAGCCGTGGTGCACTAACCCCTTCAGGCTATGTTCAAGCCGCCAACCCCAGTCCTCTCCCTGCGCTCCGTCGGAAACCGAAACCCGAGCCTCAGCTCGCAGCCCCGCCCGCCCCGGCGGGTGAGCAGACAAGCCTCTCGGGCTGGTGAGTGCTGGTCGGCACCGATCCTCTGTGAGGGAATCTCCCCGCTTTGCCCTCCGCACCCGTTGCTGTGCACGCCTCCGCGGCCTCGAAGCTCCCTCCTCCGCCTCCCGCAGTCTCCGCCCGCGAAGGGGCTTCCTAGTGTGTGGAAACTTTTCCTCCTTCACAGCTCCCTCCCACTGGTGCAGGTGCCGTCCTTATTCTTTTGTCTCTGTTTTTTTTCTTTTTTTCTTTTGCCCTACCCAGGTACGTGGGGAGTTTCTTGCCTTTTGGGAAGTCTGAGGTCTTCTGCCAGCCTTCAGTAGGTGTTCTGTAGGAGTTGTTCCACGTGTAGATGTATTTCTGGTGTATCTGTGGGGAGGAAGGTGATCTCCGCGTCTTAATCTTCCGCCATCTTCAAGGTCCCCCCCCCACAGTATTTCATTTTAGCCATTCTGATAGCTGTGTATTGATAGCTCATTGTAGTTTTAATCACATTTTCCTAATCTCTAAATTGTTTAACATTTTTCCATGTGCTTATTTTCTATCTAATATCAGCCTTGGTGAAATTTTTTGTGTAACTTTAGCCCATTTTCTAACTATATTGTTTATGTTTTTACTTGGTATTGATGTATAATTCTTTATATATTGCTAAATTCTAGTTGCTATTATTGTATTTTGTTAAGATATTTACATTTATATTCATGAGGGATATTGGTCTCTAATTTTCTTTGGTTGTATTGTCTTTATCTGCTTTTGGTATGACAGTAATACCAGCTTCATAAAATCAATTGAGAAAGTCTTCTTTCTATTTTCTGGAAGCGAGGACTCTTCTAGTCCTTTTGAAATAAATCAAAACATTCATGTGTGAATTTCTGAATGTTCATCCCTGAGTGAATCGGGGTGTGTGTGTGTCTGTGTGTATGTGTTTATGTGTGTGTATATATAGTGAGCCTGTTTCTGAACATGACCTTATAGGGTTACACAATAAGCTGCTAATAGCTTGAGCTACTCTAAAAGTATCTCTTAAGAACAGGGAAATTATCTTATGTGAATTCCTACTACAGGACTAAGAAAAAAGGTAGGTGAAAATTTTATTAGTAATTTTCAGTAATAGAGAACTATTCCACAACAAGTTCTATAATATACCTCTTGTTAATCAGGACACTTCACAGAAATATCCAGATTCTTTGAAATTGTCTCCCCAGACAGGTATAGGCCAGGATAAGGCAGTATTCCATAGGGATGATGTTGCCTGATTTTGCGTACAATTGGTGCTGGGATTTTGACTGCAATAGTCTAGTAGGGTCCACTTAAGCCAGATGATCTTATGTAACATGTGGATGGGTTTTTATAGTTTAGAACTTCATGAAGAAGACAATGAAATGATTAGTTGATAGAAAGTGAAGCAACACTCTGAAATATGAACAATGAACACTGTGATTCTCAATATAGTTCCTTAAAAGTTATCACAAGAAAAAATTAATACAAATATACCTATGGTCCTTATAATAATGTCCATTTTTTTCCTAGCTAAGAAAATGATGAAAACCTTAAGACTGCTGTGGACCTGTGTTCTAGGCTGGATTTATCATCCCTGCATTATTCAGATTCTGCTCATACTTTTATAATATCCCATATTAATGTTCCTTCTTGTTATTCTGATTTCTTTTTGTTTGGTTGTATTAGAACTTTTTGTTATTTTTCGTGGACCGATTCATATATTCAGAGATGCTTGTTAATATGATTTGATATGTACTAAATCTTTATCCCATATTATATTCTAAAGATGTTTTGTATTCTTCTAACATATTCTGAACAAACTTTCCTAGACATTCCATGGAACACTATTCTTATAAAATATTCCACATCCATTACAAGAAAAAATATTTTTAAAAATTGAATAATAAACTTAGCACTGAGCTGGGCATTGTGGATACAAGGGAAAAAGGTGGCTTTCTTGTCTGGATAAAATTAAAGTTCCTAAGGTTATTCCTAGGTTATAATTCCCAGACATTTTTTTTTTTCTGGTGATAAGACTCAAAGGTTTTATTTTTAAAACATATTTTTTTCCTCAAATCCATATGGAATCTTGGGAACCTAATGTGAGATTGTGAGATTAAAATTTATAATACATAGTTAAGATAAAAATGAGAAAAACCATTGAAGATATATTCTTGCTGCGCTTGGTCAATTACCAAGGGTTCTACCTCAGTGGGCTTAAAAAAATAAGAGGAGGAAGGTTAAAGTACTCAAAAAGGGCTGGTTGGCAAGCAGACAAATACTACTTGTATAAAAATGGTTACTATGACAATTTTCTTCTAAATTCATTGTTTGACACAAGATAGGTGTCTTTTCAACATAATCTATTACAAATCAAGTTGAGGAGATTACTAAATTGATTCTCAAGAAATTGAGTCTCCAAGCCTAGCAATTACAAGTAGCTAAATACTTTAAAAAAAAAAAATCATGATTGAGGGGGTGGAAAAAAGCAGATTTGGTAAATTGACATACTCATTTATTTTCAATCACTTTCACTTCCTAAAATTCCTTTGAGTAAGTTTGCAACTTTCCACAAAGACAAACATATAGGGGTATCTGAAGAGTAATGGTAGGAGTTTCCTACTAAGTGACTGGTGAGCCGAGATCTGAAGGATGAGGAGGAGTTTACTGGGCTAAAGAATGGTGGATGGGGAGGAAGCCCTGCAAAGACCTTGTGGGAGTTGGAGCATGGAGTCCAAGGACCTGAAATTAAGCAGTGTGACTGACACAGAGACTTGAGGTGGGGTCCTGGTGTGGGAAGAGACTAGAGAGGTGAGTTAGACCAAGACCATACAAACTTGAAGGCAAGTTGAAATTTTATTCTAATCCTAAGAACAATGGGAAGGCTTTTCTAACTTTTAAAAGATGGTGGGGCTGGTATTCATTCACATTTTGAAAAGATAACTGTAGCATCAGCAGGAAGAGCTCCTCGGGGAAAACAAGAAGGCAAGGTGGGCAGTTAGGATGTGAATGGCTTTAGTAAGGGTAAGATATTTAGTGGCTTGTACTTTGGTGATGATAGTTTGAAATGGAGAGGAATGGGTAGCTCTTAGGGCTACTGAGTAAAACTGACAGGAGACTAGTGGTGCTATTCATAAAATAGAGACACCAGAAGAGGATCAGCTGTTAATAGAGCTGTAATCATAGTTGGGATCGTTTAGGAAGAGCAGAGAGAAAAGAAAGCATGCTGTGAACAAATTTTAAGAAATTCTAACGTGTAGTCTCTAGACAGTGGAGGATAAGCCTGCAGAAGAGACTCCAAAGTAGTAGCCAAAGTTGGAGGCAGCAACTTGGGGAATGAAGCATCTCAGAAGCTCAGGAGAGAAGTGTGCTCAACCTTGTGCTGATGGAAGGTTCTTTGGTGTCATAACATGAGACTATCTATGGATTTAGCAAGAGGCCTTTCATTAGAGAAGAGAAAATCCAGACTAAAGTGGAATGAGGAGTGAATGCTAAGTGAAAAAACTGGGAACTGAAACAGAAATTTAGAGAACTCCTTTGAGATGCTGAGCATTGAAAAGAAGGCAAAAACTAGGATGGTATTTAGGGACTGGGATTCAGACTTGCCCTTTGTCATGAATCTGTTCCTAGTTATCTGATGTAGTAAGTTTTGCAAACTATTAAGGTACTTATCTTGTAGATTCTTTTTCTTTTGAATACTATCACTTTTTTTTTAACCTCTTTATTAGAGTACAATTGCTTTACAATGCTTCTGCTTTATAACAAAGTGAATCAGTTATACATATACATATGTCCCCATATCTCTTCTCTCTTTCATCCCCCTCCCTCCCACCCTCCCTATCCCACCCCTCTAGGTGGTCACAAAGCACCGAGCTGATCTTCCTGTGCTGTGTGGCTGCTTACCACTGGCTATCTACTTTACATTTGGTAGTGTATATATGTCCATGCCACTCTCTCACTTTGTCCCAGCTAACCCTTCCCCCTCCCCGTATCCTCAAGTCCATTCTCTAGTAGGTCTGCATCTTTATTCCCGTCTTGCCACTAGGTTCTTCTGACCATTTTTCTTCTTTTTTTAGATTC
Source organism: Orcinus orca (assembly GCF_937001465.1). Classification (NCBI taxonomy): domain Eukaryota; kingdom Metazoa; phylum Chordata; class Mammalia; order Artiodactyla; family Delphinidae; genus Orcinus; species Orcinus orca. The sequence goes on from NC_064563.1 coordinate 95,687,687, forward strand.
CATATATATGTGTTAGCATATGGTATTTGTTTTTCTCTTTCAGACTTCACTCTGTATGACAGTCTCTAGGTCCATCCACCTCACTACAAATAACTCAGTTTCGTTCCTCTTTATGGCTGAGTAATATTCCATTGTATATATGTGCCACATCCTCTTTATCCATTCATCTGTTGATGGACACTTAGGTTGCTTCCATGTCCTGGCTATTGTAAATAGTGCTGCAATGAACATTGTGGTATGTGACTCTTTTTGAATTATGGTTTTCTCAGGGTATATGCCCAGTAGTGGGATTGCTGGGTTGTATTGTAGTTCTATTTTTAGTTTTTTAAGGAACCTCCATACTGTTCTCCATAGTGGCTGTATCAATTTACATTCCCACCACCAGTGCAAGAGGGTTCCCTTTTCTCCACACCCTCTCCAGCATTTATTGTTTCTAGATGTTTTGATGATGGCCATTCTGACCGGTGTGAGGTGATATGTCACTGTAGTTTTGATTTGCATTTCTCTAGTGATTACTGATGTTGAGCATTCTGTCATGTGTTTGTTGGCAATCTGTATATCTTCTTTGAAGAAATGTCTATTTAGGTCTTCTGCCCATTTTTGTATTGGGTTGTTTGTTTTTTTGATATTGAGCTGCATGAGCTGCTTGTATATTTTGGAGATTAATCCTTTGTCAGTTGCTTCATTTGCAAATATTATCTCCCATTCTGAGGGTTGTCTTTTCGTCTTGGTTATGGTTTCCTTTGCTGTGCAAAAGCTTTTAAGTTCCATTAGGTCCCATTTTTTAATTTTTGTTTTAATTCCATTTCTCTAGGAGGTGGGTCAAAAAGGATCTTGCTGTGATTTATGTCATAGAGTGTTCTGCCTTATGTTTTCTTCTAAGAGTGTGATAGTGTCTGGCCTTACATTTAGGTCTTTAATGCATTTTCAGTTTATTTTTGTGTATGGTGTTAGGGAGTGTTCTAATTTCATTCTTTTACATGTAGCTGTCCAGTTTTCCCGGCACCATTTACTGAAGAGGCTGTCTATTCTCCATTGTATATTCTTGCATCTTTTATCAAAGATAAGGTGACCATAGGTGCGTGCGTTTATCTCTGGGCTTTCTATTCTGTTCCATTGGTCTATATTTCTGTTTTTGTGCCACTACCATACTGTCTAGATTACTGTAGCTTTGTAGTATAGTCTGAAGTCAGGGAGCCTGATTCCTCCAGCTCCCTTTTTCGTTCTCAAGATTGCTTTGGCTATTTGGGGTCTTTTGTGTTCCCATACAAATTGTGAAAATTTTTGTTCTAATTCTCTGAAAAATGCCATTAGTAGTTTGATAGGGATTGCATTGAATCTGTAGATTGCTTTGGGTAGTATAGTCATTTTCACAATGTTGATTCTTCCAATCCAAGAACATGGTATATCTCTCCATCTCATTGTATCAACTTTAATTTCTTTCATCAGTGTCTTATAGTTTTCTGCATACAGATCTTTTGTCTCCTTAGGTAGGTTTATTCCTTTGTATTTTATTCTTTTTGTTGCAGTGGTAAATGGGAGGGTTTTCTTGATTTCACTTTCAGATTTTTCATCATTAGTGTATAGGAATGCCAGAGATTTCTGTGCATTAATTTTGTATCCTGCAACTTTACCAAATTCATTGATTAGCTCTAGTAGTTTTCTGGTAGCATCTTTAGGAATCTCTATGTATAGTATCATGTCATCTGCAAACAGTGACAGCTTTACTCCTTCTTTTCTGATTTGGATTCTTTTTATTTCTTTTTCTTCTCTTATTGCTGTGGATAACACTTCCAAAAGTATTTTGAATAATAGTGGTGAGCGCGGGCAACCGTGTCTTGTTTCTGATCTTAGTGGAAATGGTTTCAGATTTTTACCATTGAGGATGAAGTTTGCTGTGGGTTTGTCATATATGGCCTTTATTATGTTGAGGAAAGTTCCCTCTCTGCCTACTTTCTGGAGGGTGTTTATCATAAATGGGTGTTGAATTTTGTAAAAAGCTTTCTCTGCATCTATTGAGATGATCATGTGGTTTTTCTCCTTCAATTTGTTAATATGGTGTATAATGTTGATTGATGTGCGTATATTGAAAAATCCTTGCATTCTTGGGATAAACCCCATTTGATCATAGTGTATGTTCCTTTTAATGTGCTGTTGGATTCTGTTTTCTAGTATTTTGTTGAGGATTTTTGCGTCTATGTTCATCAGTGATATTGGCCTGTAGTTTTCTTTCTTTGTGACATCCTTGTTTGGTTTTGGTGTCAGAGTGATGGTGGCCTCGTAGAATGAGTTTGGGAGTGTTCTTCCCTCTCCTATATTTTGGAAGAGTTTGAGAAGGACAGGTGTTAGCTCTTCTCTAAATGTTTGATAGAATTCGCCTGTGAAGCCATCTGGTCCTGGGCTTTTGTTTGTTGGAAGATTTTTAAACATAGTTTCAATTTCAGTGCTTGTGATTGGTCTGTTCATATTTTCTATTTATGCCTGGTTCAGTCTTGGAAGGTTGTTCATTTTAAGAATTTGTCCATTTCTTCCAGGTTGTCCATTTTATTGGCATAGAGTTGCTTGTAGTAATCTCTCATGATCCTTTGTATTTCTGCAGTGTCAGTTGTTACTTCTCCTTTTTCATTTCTAATTCTATTGATTTGAGTCTTCTCCATTTTTTTCTTGATGAGTCTGGCTAATGGTTTATCAATTTTGTTTATCTTCTCAAAGAACCAGCTTTTAGTTTTATTGATCTTTGCTATGCTTTCCTTCATTACTTTTTCATTTATTTCTGATCTGATCTTTATGATTTCTTTCCTTCTGCTAACTTTGGGGTTTTTTTGTTCTTCTTTCTCTCATAGCTTTAGTTGTAAGGTTAGGTTATTTATTTGAGTTGTTTCTAGTTTCTTAAGGTAGGCTTGTATAGCTAATAACTTCCTCTTAGAACTGCTTTTGCTGCATCCCATAGGTTTTGGGTCGTTGTGTTTTCATTGTCATTTTTTTCTAGGTATTTTTTGATTTCCTCTTTGATTTCTTCAGTGATCTCTTGGTTATTAAGTAGTGTGTTGTTTAGCCTCCATGTGTTTGTATTTCTTACAGATTTTTTCCAATAATTGATATCTAGTCTCATAGTGTTGTGGTCGGAAAAGACACTTGATATGATTTTCAATTTTCTTAAATTTACTAAGGCTTGATTGTGACCCAAGATATGATCTATCCTGGAGAATGTTCCATGAGCACTTGAGAAGAATGTGTATTCTGTTGTTTTTGGATGGAATGTCCTATAAGTATCAATTAAGTCCCTCTTGTTTAATGTGTCATTTAAAGCTTGTGTTTCCTTATTTATTTTCATTTTGGATGATCTGTCCATTGTTGGGTGTGGGGTGTTAAAGTCCCCTACTATGATTGTGTTACTGTCAATTTCCCCTTTTATGGCTGTTAGTATTTGCCTTATGTATTGAGGTGCTCCTATGTTGCGTGTATAAATATTTACAATTTTTATGTCTTCTTCTTGGATTGATCTCTTGATCATTATGTAGTGTCCTTCTTTGTCTCTTGTAATAGTCTTTGTTTTATAGTCTATTTTGTCTGATATGAGAATTGCTACTCCAGCTTTCTTTTGATTTCCATTTGCATGGAATATCTTTTTCCATCCCCTCACTTTCAGTCTGTATGTGTCCCTAGGTCTGAAGTGGGTCTCTTGTAGACAGCATATATATGGGTCTTGTTTTTGTATCCATTCAGCCAGTCTATGTCTTTTGGTTGGAACATTTAATCCATTTACACTTAAGGTAATTATCGATATGTATGTTCCTATTCCCATTTTCTTAATTGTTTTGGGTTTATTATTGTAGGTCTTTTCCTTCTCTTGTGTTTCCTGCCTAGAGAAGTTCCTTTAGCATTTGTTGTAAAGCTGGTCTGGTGGTGCTGAATTCTCTTAGCTTTTGCTTGTCTGTAAGGCTTTTAATTTCTGCATCAAATCTGAATGAGTTCCTTGCTGGGTAGAGTAATCTTGGTTGTAGGTTTTTCTCCTTCATCACTTTAAATATGTCCTGCCACTCCCTTCTGGCTTACAGTTTTTCTGCTGAAAGATCAGCTGATAACCTTATGGGGATTGCCTTATCTGTTATTTGTTGTTTTTCCCTTGCTACTTTTAAAAGTTGTTCTTTGTATTTAATTTTTGATAGTTTGATTAATATGTATCTTGGTGTGTTTCTCCTTGGATTTATCCTGTATGGGACTCTCTGTGCTTCCTGGACTTGATTAACTATTTTCTTTCCCATATTAGGGAACTTTTCAACTATAATCTCTTCAAATATTTTCTCAGTCCCTTTCTTTTTCTCTTCTTCTTCTGGGACCCCTATAATTAGAATGTTGGTGCATTTAATATTTTCCCAGAGGTCTCTGAGACTGTCCTCAGTTGTTTTCATTCTTTTTTCTTTACTCTGCTCTGCAGTAGTTATATCCACTATTTTATCTTCCAGGTCACTTATCTGTTCTTCTGTCTCAGTTAGTCTGCTATTGATCCCTTCTAGAGAATTTTTAATTTCATTTATTGTGTTTTTCATTACTGTTTGTTTGCTCTTTAGTTCTTCTACGTCCTTGTTAAACGTTTCTTGTATTTTCTCCATTCTGTTTCCAAGATTCTGGATCATCTTTACTATCATTACTCTGAATTCTTTTTCAGGTAGACTGACTATTTCCTCTTCATTTGGTAGGTCTGGTGGGTTTTTGCCTTGCTCCTTCATCTGCTGTGTGTTTCTCTGTCTTCTCATTTTGCTTAACTTTCTGTTTTCGGTCTCCTTTTTGCACTGCACGTTCGTATTTTCCATTGTTTTTGGTGTCTGTCCCCAGTGGCTAAGTCTGGTTCAGTGGGTTGTGTAGGCTTCCTGGTGGAGGGGACTAGTTCCTGTGTTCTGGTTGATGTGGCTAGATCTTATCTTTTTGGTGGGCATGTCCACGTCTGGTGGTGTGTTTTCGGGTGTCTGTGGACTTTTTATGATTTTAGGCAGCCTCTCTGCTAATAGGTGGGGTTGTGTTCCTGTCTTGCAAGTTGTTTGGCATAGGGTGTCCTGCACTGTAGCTTGCTGGTCATTGAGTTGTGCTGGGTCATGGCGTTGAGATGGAGATCTCTGGGAGATTTTTGCCATTTGATATTACTGGAGCTGGGAGGTCTCTTGTGGACCAGTGTCCTGAACTTGGCTCTCCCACCTCAGTGGCAGAGCCCTGATGCCTGGCTGGAGCACCAAGAGCCTGTCCTCCACGTAGCTCAGAATAAAAGGGAGAAAAAAAAAAGAAAGAAAGAAAGAAAGAAGAAGATAAAATAAAATTAAATTTAAAAGTTATTAAAATAAAAATTTATTGAGAAAAAAAAATTTTAAGTAAAAAAAAAAAAACGGATACACTGAACTCTAGGACAAATAATAAAAGCAAAGCTTTAAAGACAAAATCACACACCGAAGCATACACATACATACTCATAAAAAGAAAAAAATGGAAAAAAATATATATATCGTTGCTCCCAAAGTCTGCCTCCTCAATTTGGGATGATTTGTTGTCTGTTCAGGTATTCCATAGATGCAGGGTACATGAAGTTGATTGTGGAGATTTAATCTGCTGCTCCTGAGCCTGCTGGGAGAAATTTCGCTTTCTCTTCTTTGTTTGCGCAGCTCCTGGGGTTCAGCTTTGGATTTGGACCCGCCTCTGCGTGTAGGTCGCCTGAGGGCGTCTGTTCTTTGCTCAGACAGGACAGGGTTAAAGGAGCCGCTGCTTCGGGGGCTCCGGCTCACTCAGGCTGGGGGGAGGGAGGGTTACGTATGCGTGGCAAGCCTGCGGGCGACAGAGGCCGGCGTGCCGTTGCACCAGCCTGAGGCGCGCCGTGCGTTTTCCCGGGGAAGTTGTCCCTGGATCACAGGACCCTGGCAGTGGCGGGCTGCACAGGCTCCCGGGACGGGAGGTGTGGACAGTGACCTGTGCTCGCACACAGGCTTCTTGGTCGCGGCAGCAGCAGCCTTAACGCCTCATGCCCGTCTCCGGGGTCCGCGCTCATAGCCGCGGCTTGCACCCTTTTCTGGAGCTCCTTTAAGCGGCGCTCTTAATCCCCTCTCCTCACGCACCAGGAAACAAAGAGGGAAGAAAAAGTCTCTTGCCTCTTCGGCAGCTCCAGACCTTTTCCCGGACTCCCTCCCGGCTAGCTGTGGCGCACTAGCACCCTTCAGGCTGTGTTCACGCAGCCAACCCCAGTCCTCTCCCTGGGATCCGACCGAAGCCAGAGCCTCGACTCCCAGCCCCCGCCCGTCCTGGCCGGTGAGCAGACAAGCCTCTCGGGCTGGTGAGTGCTGGTCGGCACCCATCCTCTGTGCGGGAATCTCCCCGTTTTGCCTTCTGCTCCCCTGTTGCTGCGCTCTCCTCCGTGGCTCCCTCTGCCACCACGCAGTCTCCTCCCGCGAAGGGTCTTCTAGTGTGTGGAAACCTTTCCTCCTTCATAGCTCCCTCCCACTGGTGCAGGTCCCGTCCCTATTCTTTTGTCTCTGTTTATTCTTTTTTCTTTTGCCCTACCCAGGTACGTGGGGAGTGTCTTTCCTTTGGGAGGTCTGAGGTCTTCTGCCAGCGTTCAGTAGTTGTTCTATAGGGGTTGTTACACATGTAGATGTATTTCTGATGTATTTGTGCAGAGGAAGGTGATTTCCGCGTCTTACTCTTCTGCCATCTTGAAGCCCCTAACTTCTAATCTAATTTCTAAAGAGGAAAAAATTATCTTCTAAGTTTTCTGTGTCAGTCTGGGCATTTGCTGATGAACCCAGTAGTGCATAACTTTAATTAACATTATCATTTTTCTTAAGTGATTCAATTTCAGAGTGTATTAATGCCATTTATATGATGTATTTTAATTTAATTCTATGCCATTAACTGGGAAATGTACCAATTTGCCAGTAACTTATTTGCCCTGTAAGAGGACCAAGATACTGATTGTGTTTACCTACAAAATAACTTGGTTCATTATGACTCAAGAGTCACAGAATAATTGAGAATCTACATTAGAAAGGTTTAAATGGTTCTGAAAGAGTCTTTTCTATATTATTGACCTGAGAGTTAGTGAATAATCTTTAGTAGAATTATTTGTATTGTTAAATGAATTCTGTGTTGTAGTACTATAACAATTTTTTTTCTCTATTTTCAGAGAAAGTACATTTATATTTTCTCTGATTAAAGTATTACTTCACTTGGAATATAAATAAAATATATTAAAATTAAAGGAAGGGGAACATGAAATGTTTTGGCTGGAAATTTATAACAATTAGAGATAGTACTTCAATAATTAATGTGTTTTGAAATAAGATCACAAAGTTCATTACAATTGTTATTTGATTTCTCAAGGAGTATAAAAAGAGACACATAATTAAGAGGGAAAAAGTTAATTGCTAATTTTTTCCCACTATGAAAATTTACCTAAAAGCAAGTTACAAGATGTTTTAATAAGGCTGAATTTATTAGTAGAATTTTAAGTTTAGGAGAAACATAAGAGGACGTAAAACTCTATTGATGACATTTTTTACTTTGGGAAGAAGTGATCAAAATGTGAAGGAATAATTAATCCAAAGACATTTTGTGTACATTTATGCCAGCCACTAAACAAATTAGTTTGAACTTAAAACTTAATCCACTTTTTGTTTCTTTATAAAAATGTCTTTCTCTCTAGCACTGTACTTTATAACTTTTACCTTAGGAATCTATTAAGTGACTAGAAATCCTAACTCATTCCCAGTACTTTTTCTAGTCTGATTAATTGTCTTTTATGAAAACTATGGCTGTCACCTTTACTGAATTAGTTATTATGTCCTCTTATGTGTCAAACATTTATTCATTATGTATTGCATATTCCATGTGCCAGGCAGTGTTACAAAGTCACATAAGTGTATTTTAAAAGTTTAGTTTCTAATGAAGTAAAATAGACATTGGAGTACCTTGATTCAATTAAGGTTACATGGGCTCTGATAGGCAAATTTTCAGGTTATAAGGTGGGGGGGCGGTCAGAGAAGACAGATCATAGAAAGTGCTAGACAGATGATAGGAAAAGTAATCCACAAGCCTTCAGAGAAAAGATGACCCTTGAGGTGAGTTTTGACAGATGACCATGAGTTCTATAAAACTAAGAAGGCTAAGGAGAAGAGGGAATGGGCATTACCAACAACAAGAATTGTGTAAATGAAGATGGGAGGCTGGCAACATCTTGTTTCAGTCTAACAATTGTCCGTTGTGTGATGTAGCTGGAGATTGTGATTGGAGTACAAGTGTCACAATATACAGGGGCCGAAGCATGCAGAGCGTGTGGAAGATCTTTCTTGGATGAGTTTATTCGGTATCCTATGGAATGGCATGCTTATGAGGAGTTTTAATCTGTGAAGTATCATGATAAGATTTGGATTTTAGAGATACTGTCTGGGCAAATATGTAGTGGAAGATGTGACAGCCAGAAACCAATTAGGAGTCTACTATAGTACCTCATAGGGGAGTTAATGTAGTTTGAACAAAAAAGTGGCCCTGAGTAAGCATAGATAGGACAGGTCAGAGATCGATAAGGAAATAAGTCTTCAGGATTAGCTAATTGATTAGATATATTGGGAGAAAGAGACTTCCAGGTTTCCGAAAATTCACCTTTCTCCAAAGGGAATACAGGGAAAGAAGCAGGTTCATTTTGAAAAGATAGAGAGGGCTTGTACCTAATGCATTCACTTTTCTGTGCCATCGAGTTTAAGCTAGGTGTCAAGTAGTCAGCTGCATATTTAAGTCTGGCATTCAGTGGTCCACTCCAGATGGAGATAAAGTTTAACAAGTGGATGTATTAATACTTATGATATGCCAAGCATTGTTTAAAGTGTATTAATCCATTTATTCCTTGTGTGAATCATATAATATAGACAGTATTATTATTATCTTCATTTTACAAGTGAGGGAACAGAGGTACATACTGTTAAGCAACAGCTCAGCGCCCAGCTAGTAAGGGGCGGGAACAGGATTCAAATCCAGGTAGCCTGATTCCAGAGCCCAGACCCTTAACCACCATGCTGCATTGCTTCTCTGATGTCTGAATCCCTGTTACATGGAAGGAAGCATCCTGGGAATTAAAAATTTAGTGGCAACATACAATACTCTATCATTTCAATCCAGGTACTTCAAAATGATTATCTTTTTTCATGATAATCATTTATCATAAAGAGATATTTAACCTTAAATTTATCTTTTTTGAATACTGTATTTCTATTAAAAGAATCAGTCTCAGAGACACACTGATTAACCTGGGGCATATTTGATTTATTCCATTTTCTGCTCACCCTATCTCAATAAATACTTAGCCCAATCAATCCTTTCACATCTGGCTTCTAACTATGCATTCTGTGACAGTTACCTAAATTCATAACCTCATTATTTCTTGCCTGGACTATTCTGATAGCCTCTAAACTGTCTTTTTACCTTCAGTATTTCCTTGCTACAAATTTATCACACATACTATTACCTATAGTACAACTCAAAAGCCACCGGTTCCAAAAAATTATTTATAATGTTATGCATAGATTGTAAAGGCCTTAAAGACAAGGACTATTTTTTATCTCTTTATCTCCAATGCCTATCACAATTATTCACACATAGTAAATTCCTGATAATATGCTATTGAATAGGTAGGTGATCTCTCTCTGTCCTCCACACTGGTGATGTTTTCTACTGTTACATATCACATTTTTAAGTTCTGTGAGAAAGATATGTTACTTACCTTTAAATTTACTAAAAATTACCTAGCATGATGTGTTTCCTATACCAGGGTTCAATACATAATTGATGAATGGATGGATTATTAAGTCAATCAGTCAATTAAACAACTATGGATAATAATAGAATGCTAGTAAGAAGAAATTGTAAATTCACATCAACTAGTAAATAATGGGGACTAAAACTTAATAAAAATTACATATGGGTACTTTAAAAAAAGATTTATAAAATATATTTGTCTACATTTATTATGCAACAGTTTGGAAGCAGTTGAGTTACTATTTCTTTCCCATTTTATGGTCAAATTCACGTTTCTACATTAATTTTACCTCAGAACATACCTTCTGCAGGCAGACCATATTTGTTTGACTTCAGAAGTGGAAAAACAAAGGCATAATAGCATTCTAATTTTTGTGTGCTTCTAATTCAATGTTCAGGTCAGAACCGATGTTCAATAAATGTTTCCCTAATGTTTAATAGTACTCTTTTTTTGACAAGGTATGTTGAGATGATTCCTTTGTTTGGTTGGAAAAGTGTTGTAGAAATAATTTATCTGAATTGTATGAGTATTTAAAAGTTATTGTAGCTAAAATATGGAATTGTCTGTTGGGAAATAATACAATCAAGTACATTGGTAACTGGCTGAGTGCTACTTCTTGAATTAATGTCAGCATAGAGGCCAGAGTGCTGTTCTCCATGGTATTATTTGAGTTCACATTTTAGTTAATGGCATATGTGAGTAAGTGGGAGATGTAAATTGAATATGACATGCACACAATGGGCTATGAGGATGTAGGGGAAGAAAAATCCTCCTCTGCTCTCTTAGGGTCTCTGGCTGAGCCTAAGAATTAAACTGACATAAAACAGATTAGGAGAAAAGCATACAAGATTTATTAAAATTTTACATGTACATGGGGGGCTTCATGGGAGATTGGAGACCAAAAAAAGTGGCCAGGGAAAAAAGCTTTATGCCTTTCAGACAAAGAAACAATAAGTTTGTGCAGGATTGATAAGTCAAATGGTTTGGGCTAGGGGTAGTAAATTGTGGAGAAGTGACTAGAAAGATGGAGTTAGTTTAACAAGGTTGGTTTGAACAGATTTCTTGGCCTGAATTCTCTGTCTGTGTGATAGGAATGTCTTCCTTCCTCCAGGTACAGGAAAGGTACCTTTCACCTGGGAGTTTTAACTCTTGCTTTCAGGAAGAAAAAGAGGGTCAGAGTGCTCTTCTTGCACCTAATGTTTCTGAAGTCTTTCAACTCAAACAGTCAATATGCCAAAGCAGCATATTTGGGGATGACATCCTCTGGATTCCTTTAAGGAGAAAGGAAAGAAAGATAAGGTGTACAAATGATGCATTCAGTGACCACATTCAGGATCTCAAGAAATATTAAAGGATCTAGATGAAAGGCTAAATCTAATGATGAAATCTAATAAGAATCAATATATTTTGTATCTAAAAATATCTACCTTGAGGAGCCATAATTCAGAATAGCACATGTAAAAAAAAAGTTAAGGTAAACTAAACTAGATTATAGGCACAGTGAGTCAACCTTTTTATATGACTTCTAAAGATGTTATTGCCACTTTGAACTGCTTCATAGAGGTATGGAGTTCCAGTCCAACTAATGATAACCCTATTATACTTTTCACAAACAAAACAACCACAACAATATTGCAGAAATCGTCCAGAGAATTGTGTCCAGTTGTAGGCACTAAAATTAAAGTAAATTAAAGTGTCCAAGAAAATGTTAAGAGGGTATTAATGGTGATTGAAAACCATGCTTTGATGAAAGATTTATGACATTAGAGACATGTGGTCTAGAGAAGAAAAAACTCAAAGATGGAAAATATCATGATTTCAAATATTTGAAATAGAGATTATCCTTGTTCTTTCTGACTCCAAATGCCAAGATGTGAATTAGAGCTGCAAAAATGGACTTTTTAGCTAGATAAGCAAAAGTGTTTTTTTGAAAATGTGAGTTTTCATATATCTATCAAACTATCATACGTTGTGCAAAGATTGGAGTGAGTTCCTGGTATAAGTACCAAACTAAGTAAAACATGCATGTTGCCTTTGAGGAGTTCATAGTTAAGAAAAGAGCTAGTCTTGTGTTTATTAAAATATGGCATGAGCTGATTGTGGAAGTAATAAAGGGACTGTTAACGAAATGTTCAAATATATGTGTGGCAGGCAGAATTCTAAGATGGCCCTCAGTATCTCCAATTGCTAACATTAAGATATTAATTTTAACTGTACATCAGTTATTTAATCAAGCCCTAATTTAGGAGCTGTTTTGAAGGTGTTTTGCAGTTATAATTAAGGTCCTAATCAGTTGACTTTATGAAAGGAAATAGGGTAATTTATCCTGGGGGCACCTAACCTAATCAGGTGAGCTCTTAAAAGGGACTGGGCTCCCTCAGGAGGGAGAGATTCAAAGCAGTAGGATTTTTTTTTTTAATTTTTTAATTTTATTTTATTTATTTTTTTATACAGCAGGTTCTTATTAGTCATCCATTTTATACACATCAGTGTATACATGTCAATCCCAATTGCCAAATTCATCACACTACCCCCCCCAACCCCCCACCGCTTTCCCCCCTTAGTGTCCATACGTTTGTTGTCTACATCTGTGTCTCAATTTCTGCCCTGCAAAACGGTTCATCTGTACCATTTTTCTTGGTTCCACATATATGCGTTAATATATGATATTTGTTTTTCTCTTTCTGACTTACGTCACTCTGTATGACAGACTCTATATCCATCCACATCTCAACAAATGACTCAATTTCATTCCTTTTTATGGCTGAGTAATATTCCATTGTGTATATATATATATATACCACATCTTCTTTATCCATTCATCTGTCAATGGGCATTTAGTTTGCTTCCATGACCTGTGTATTGTAAATAGTGCTGCAGTGAACATTGGGGTGCATGTGTCTTTTTGAATTATGGTTTTCTCTGGGTATATGCCCAGTAGTGGGATTGCTGGATCATATGGTAATTCTATTTTTAGTTTTTTAAGAAACCTCCGTATTGTTCTCCATAGTGGCTGTATCAATTTACATTCCCACCAGCAGTGCAAGAGGGTTCCCTTTTCTCCACACCCTCTCCAGCATTTGTTGTTTGTAGATTTTCTGATGATGCCCATTCTAACTGGTGTGAGGTGATACCTCATTGTAGTTTTGATTTGCATTTCTCTAATAATTAGTAATGTTGAGCAGCTTTTCATGTGCTTCTTGGCCATCTGTATGTCTTCTTTGGAGAAATATCTATTTAGGTCTTCTGCCCATTTCTGGATTGGGTTGTTTGTTTTTTTAATATTGAGCTGCATGAGCTATTTATATATTTTGGAGATTAATCCTTTGTCAGTTGATTCGTTTGCAAAAATCTTCTCCCATTCTGAGGGTTGTCTTTTGATCTTGTTTATGGTTTCCTTTGCTGTGCAAACGCTTTGAAGTTTCATTAGGTCCCATTTGTTATTTTTGTTTCTATTTCCATTACTCTAGGAGGTGGATCAAAAAAGATCTTGCTGTGATTTATGTCAAAGAGTGTTCTCCCTATGTTTTTCTCTAAGAATTTTATAGTGTTCAGTCTAACATTTAGGTCTCCAATCCATTTTGAGTTTATTTTTGTGTATGGTGTGAGGGAGTGTTCTCACTTCATTCTTTTACATGTAGCTGTCCAGTTTTCCCAGCACCACTTATTGAAGATACTGTCTTTTCTTCATTGTATATCCTTGCCTCCTTTGTCATAGATTAGTGGACCATAGGTGCATGGGTTTATCTCTGGGCTTTCTATCTTGTTCCATTGATCTATGTTTCTGTTTTTGTGCCAGTACCATATTGTCTTGATTACTGTAGCTTTGTAGTATAGCCTGAAATCAGAGAGTCTGATTCCTCCAGCTCCGTTTTTTTCCCTCAAGACTGCTTTGGCTATTCGGGGTCTTTTGTGTCTCCATACAAATTTTAAGATTTTTTTCTTCTACCAAAATGCCATTGGTAATTTGATAGGGATTGCATTGAATCTGTAGATTGCTTTGGGTAGTAGAGTCATTTTCACAATATTGATTCCTCCAATCCAAGAACATGGTATATCTCTCCACCTGTTTGTATCATCATTAATTTCTTTCATCAGTGCCTTATAGTTTTCTGCATGCAGGTCTTTTGTCTCCCTAGGTAGGTTTATTCCTAGGTATTTTATTCTTTTTGTTGCAATGGTAAATGGGAGTGTTTCCTTAATTTCTCTTCCAGAGTTTTCATCATTAGTGTATAGGAATGCAAGAGATTTCTGTGCATTAATTTTGTATCCTGCAACTTTACCAAATTCATTGATTAGCTCTAGTAGTTTTCTGGTGGCATCTTTCGGATTCTCTATGTATAGCATCATGTTATCTGCAAACAGTGACAGTTTTACTTCTTCTTTTCCAATTTGTATTCCTTTTGTTTCTTTTTCTTCTCTGATTGCCGTGGCTAGGACTTCCAAAACTATGTTGAATAATAGTGGTGAGAGTGGACATCCTTGTCTTGTTCCTGATCTTAGAGGAAGTGCTTTCAGCTTTTCACCATTGAGAAAGATGTTTGCTGTGGGTTTGATGTATATGGCCATTATTATGTTGAGGTAGATTCCCTCTATGCCCATTTTCTGGAGAGTTTTTATCATAAATGGTGTTGAATTTTGTCAAAAGCTTTTCCTGCATCTATTGAGATGATCATATGGTTTTTATTCTTCAATTTGTTAATATGGTGTATCACATTTATTGATTTGTGTATACTGAAGAATCCTTGTATCCCTGGGATAAATCCCTCTTGATCATGGTGTATGATACTTTTAATGTGTTGTTGGATTCTGTTTGCTAGTACTTTGTTGAGGATTTTTGCATCTATATTCATCAGTGATATTGGTCTGTAATTTTCTTTTTTTGTGGTATCTTTGTCTGGTTTTGGTATCAGGGTGATGGTGGCCTCATAGAATTGAGTTTGGAGTGTCCCTTCCTCCACAGTTTTTTGGAAGAGTTTGAGAAGGATATGGTGTTAGCGCTTCTCTAAATGATAGAATTCACCTGTGAAGCTATCTGGTCCTGGGCTTTTCTTTGCTGGAAGATTTTTTTTTTTTTTTTTTTTTTTTTTTTGCGGTACGCGGGCCTCTCACTGCTGTGGCCTCTCCCGTTGTGGAGCACAGGCTCCGGACGCGCAGGCCCAGCGGCCATGGCTCACGGGCCCAGCCTCTCCGCGGCATGTGGGATCCTCCCGGACCGGGGCACGAACCCGCGTCCCCTGCATCGGCAGGCGGACTCTCAACCACTGCGCCACCAGGGAAGCCCTGCTGGAAGATTTTTAATCACAGTTTCAGTTTCATTACTTGTGATTGGTTTGTTTATATTTTCTATTTCTTCCTGGTTCAGTCTTGGAAGTTTATACCTGTCTAAGAATTTGTCCATTTCTTCCAGGTTGTCCATTTTATTGGCATAGAGTTGCCTGTAGTAGTCTCTTAGGATCCTTTGTATTTCGGTGATGTCTGTTGTAACTTCTCCTTTTTCATTTCTAATTTTATTGATTTGAGTCCTCTCCCTCTGTTTCTTGATGAGTCTGGCTAATGGTTTATCAATTTTGTTTATCTTCTCAAAGAACTAGCTTTTAGTTTTATTGATCTTTGCTATTGTTTTCTTTGTTTTTATTTCATTTATTTCTGCTCTGATCTTTATGATTTATTTCCTTCTGCTAACTTTGAGATTTGTTTATTCTTCTTTCTCTAGTTCCTTTGGGTGTAAGGTTAGATTTTTTATTTGAGCTTTTTCTTGTTTCTTGAGGTAGGCTTGTATAGCTATGAACTTCCCTCTTAGAACTGTTTTTGCTGCATCCCATAGGTTATGGATCATCATGTTTTCATTGTCATTTGTGTCTAGGTATTTTTTGATTTCCTCTTTGGTTTCTTTAGTTGTCTCTTGGTTGTTTAGTAATGTATTGTTTAGCCTCCATGTGTTTGTGTTTTTATTCCCGGCGATTCATGTCTAATCTCATAGTGTTGTGGTCAGAAAAGATGCTTGATAGAATTTCAATTTTCTTAAATTTACTGAGGCTTGATTTGTGACCCAAGATGTGATCTGGTCTGGAGAATATTCTGTGCACACTTGAGAAGAAAGTGTAATCTGCTGTTTTTGGATGGAATGTCCTATAAATATCAATTAAATCTATCTGGTCTATTGTGTCATTTAAAGCTTCTCTTTCCTTATTTATTTTCATTTGGGATGATCTGTACATTGGTGTAAGTGAGGTGTTAAAGTCCCCCACTATTATTGTGTTACTGTCAATTTCCTCTTTTATAGCTGTTAGCAGTTGCCTTATGTATTGACGTGCTCCTATGTTGGGTGCATATATATTTATACTTGTTATATGTTCTTCTTGGATTGATCCTTTGATCATTATGTACTGTCCTTCCTTGTCTCTTGTAACATTCTTTATTTTAAAGTCTGTTTTATCTGATATGAGCATTGCTACTCCAGCTTTCTTTTGATTTCCATTTGCATGGAATATCTTTTTCCATCCCGTCACTTTCATTCTGTATGTGTCCCTAAGTCTGAAGTGTGTCTCTTGTAGATAGCATATATATGGATCTTGTTTTTGTATCCATTCAGCAAGACTGTGTCTTTTGGTTGGAGCATTTAATCCATTCACGTTTAAGGTAATTATTGATATGTATGTTCCTGTGACCATTTTCTTAATTGTTTGGGGTTTGTTTTTGTAGGTCCTTTTCAGCTCTTGTGTTTCCCACTTAGAGAAGTTCCTTTAGCATTTGTTATAGAGCTGGTTTTGTGGTGCTGAATTGTCTTAGCTTTTGCCTGTCTATAAAGCTTTTGATTTCTCCATCTAATCTGAATGAGATCCTTTAGTAATCTTGCTTGTAGGTTCTTCCCTTTCATCACTTTAAGTATATGATGCCACTCCCTTCTGGCTTGTAGAGTTTCTGCTGAGAAATCAGCTGTTAACCTTATGGGAGTTCCCTTGTATGTTATTTGTCATTTTTTCCTGCTGCTTTCAATAATTTTTCTATGTCTTTAATTTTTGCCAATTTGATTACTATGTGTCTTGGCATGTTTCTCCTTGGGTTTATCCTGTATGAGACTCTCTGCACTTCCTGGACTTGGGTGGCTATTTCCTTTCCCATCTTAGGGAAGTTTTGGATTTTAATCTATCCACATATTTTCTCTGGTCCTTTCTCTCTCTCTTCTCCTTCTGGGACCCCTATAATTCGAACGTTGTTGCCTTTAATGTTGTCCCAGGTGTTTCTTAGGCTGTCTTCATTTCTTTTCATTCTTTTTTCTTTATTCTGTTCCACAGCAGTGAATTCCACCATTCTGTCTTCCAGGTCACTTATCCATTCTTCTGCCTCAGTTATTCTGCTATTGATTCCTTCTAGTGTAGTTTTCATTTCATTTATTGTATTGTTCATCTCTGTTTGTTTGTTCTTTATTTCTTCTAGGTCTTTGTTAAACATTTTTTGCATCTTCTCGATCTTTGCCTCCATTCTTTTTCCGAGGTTCTGGATCATCTTCACTATCATTATTCTGAATTCTCTTTCTGGAAGGTTGCCTATCTCCACTTCATTTAGTTGTTTTTCTGGGGTTTTATCTTGTTCCTTCATCTGGTACATAGGCCTCTGCCTTTTCATCTTGTGTATCTTTCTGTGAATGTGGTTTTTGTTCCACAGGCTGCAGGATTGTAGTTCTTCAAAGCAGTAGGATTTGATGCACCATTACTGACATGAAGTTGGAGATGGCCAAATGCCAAGGAATGGTGTCTTGGAACTAAAAGCAGTGCCTGCTGACACATAGCAAGGAAATGAGGGGCTCAGTTCTCCAACTGCAAAGAACTGAATTATGCCTACAAGAAGAATGAACTTAAAAGCAGATTTTCCCCCAGAGCCTCCAAATGGGGGTTCAAACTGGCTGATACCATGATTTGTGTTGTGATTTCTTGAGATGAGAACCCAGTTTTGCCACGCCAGATTTCTCAACTGTGAGTGAGGATGTGGAGGAAACTAAACCCTTGTGCACTGCTATTGGGAATGTAAATTGGTACTGTGGAAAGCAGTATGAAGAGTTCTCAAAAAATTAAAAAAAGAATTACCATATGATCTTGTAATCCTACTTCTGGGTATATATCTGAAGGAAATGAAATCACTGTCTCTAAGAGATACCTGCACCCTCGTGTTTCAGCATTATTTATAATAGCCAAGACAGGGAAACATCCAAAGTGTCCATTGATGGATGTATGGAATATTATTCAGCCTTAAAAAAGAAGGAAATCCTGCAATTTTCACAACATGGAGTAACCTTGAGTCATTGTGCTAAGCGAAGTAAGTCAGAGAGAGAAAGGCAAATATTGTGTGATCTCACTTATAAGTGGAATCTAATAAAACCAAACTTGTAGAAAAAGAGAGTAGATTGATGGTTGCCAGGAGCAGGGACTGTGGGTAGGTGGGGGAAATGGGTGAAGGTGGTCAAAGGGTACCAGCTATAGGATAAGGAAGTTCCAGGGACATAATGTACAGCATTAACTATAGTTAACAATACTGTGTTTTATATTTGAAAGTTGCTGAAAGAGTAGATCTTAAAAGTTCTCAACATACCCTCAAACACACAAATTGTAACAATGTAAGTGGTGACTATTGTTAACAATACTGTGTTTTATATTTGAAAGTTGCTAAAAGAGTAGATCTTAAAAGTTCTCAATACAATAAAAAAAAAGTTCTGAATACACACAAACATAAAGATAGTAACAATGTAAGGTGATGGATATGTTAACTAATGTGATAATCACTTCACAGTATGTATATATATGAAATCACCATATTATATACCTTAAACTTACACAATGTTGTATGGCAATTATATCTCAATAAAACTAGGAAGAACATCCTGTAAAACTTAAAAAAGCTAATACAATTTGCTGATTAGCAATTATCAGGTATCTCCAGACATCAATTGAGGAGCTGCCAAGTCAGGCTTCAAGGGTAAAAATATGCTCCTCTCCTTTGTTTCTGAGTTGTCAAATGGAAGTCAGAGTCACAGAACAAAAAAAAATGAATTCAATTTGTTACAAAAGAACAGTAGGTCTATCAGAGCCCCAAGCCAGATGTGCACATATAAAGCTATAAACAACATAAAATGCCTAGAGGCACTTAAATATCAAATTCATCTCAGGTAGCCACCAGAAACAATAATACATACATTAATGAAATAAATAGCTGGTAGCTTTTCAGATTAAACTTCTCTATGACTATAAAGAAAGTAATTCTGAAACAGACACTGTCTTATAGGACACTTTCATAGGACAAAAGGAAAAAATATATATATCCATAGAATATTTGCCCTTTAACTATGATTTCTACCTTTTTTACATTCATTTATGGAACATATCATGATTGCCCAGAAATGAATGAGTTTTAAAGATCTTACTATTCCAAAGATATTATTGACCTTCATATGTGACTTTATCCATTCATTTAAATATTTTTTTGTTTTAATATAAAACTACTAAAAATATTGGTGCTGGCTCTTTCAAAAAGGAGATATCAGAAAGAAGCCAGAAGGATTTTTTAAACCCAGTGCTTCTGCAATTCTTGCGTGATGGATAATTGAGTTGCAAACCATTTAGCTGTGCTGTTGTCATTCCAGTGAATTCAGTCTGAATTGTGATCATAGAAGAGCCTATGTCAGATATACTTTCAAAGACCTCAGACCAAATATGCGTAATTATTTCTATTCTCTGGAACATTTTTTTCTTAGAAGGAAGTAATAATCAAATGCCTGACTAAAAGAAGATCCAAGAAAAAAAAAATCCCTGTTTCCTGTCCCAATTATCCAAGTTGTAGAAGAAAGTGTAACCTTTAAATTTCAAATGATGTAGAAATAATTCTATTATGAGAAGAGAAACATCAACTATAATAAGGGCTTTAATTAATCAAAAATAGAAAAGATGGTTTATTCCTTATTAACTTGAAAAACATGTATATTTCTATATTAAATATATATGAATACATATACAAATATATATGGATATATACATATATGTACACACATGTATGAGAGGTTTTTTGTAGTATGTGAGGTTGTAAACCAGTGTTCCAGAAGACTATTTTTATCAATTTCTGTGTTGATTCAAACTTTTAGGGTGCATTACAATATAATAATATGCTTCCCATTGTCAGGCCTGCATTTTGCATAGTATTCCACAGCATGAATTCTTTTTCCACGTTGGGCGTAAGTTGTGAGTTACTAACTCTGTTTACAAAGTGGCGTTAAGCAAGTGTCTCTTTTACAAGCACACTCTAGTCGTAAGCAAGCATTCATCATTCGTCTTCTCAGTTGTGTGCTTATCCAAAGATGAATTTCCATTCAGCTTGAAATGTTTTGCTGTTTCTCACTTCACTCATTAGCGTGTAGAGATTGGCAAGTTACCCTCCAGACAGGGCACCATCTTCTATGTGTCGGTTTAGGAGCAAGAATCCAATAAAACATAGAGAAAAGGAAATATATAAATCTGTTTCAAACTTCAATGAATTCATAAGCCATGCTACTCACCAAGGCCTGTGGGAGCATATACATCATAAAACACCACTGTAAAACTATAAATATTTCAAGCAGTTAGTAACGGCTGAGAGCCTACAGCTGAAAGCCTGGTTAAAGATGGGCAATGCACGATGCCCTAGTAAGAACCAGTGCAAGGTCTTTGGTGGAGCAGTCGGTTTGTTTTTCCAAGTAAATGCAAAAAGCACAGTCCCAGCTGGCATCTAGTACTCCTTTATTTCAGGTCGCAGAGGCACTGGAAATCATCTTAAGCCGAACTCCCAGTTCTGTTTGTTCTCTCCTTCTTTCCTTCTGTCACCCATTCTGTGGGTCCTGTTTCTCACCAGCTCAGATATGAGGAAGCAGTGACCCATACAGGTGTGGAAGGTAAGCTAGGGTTGGCACACAGCAGGATCGGCCTCAGCACTTTCTTGGGTTATTGGGTCTCCCCCATCAGCTTTCAGTCCAGAGCAACCACATTCAACCCCTCATTTTAGTCTTGCATACCACTGTGTTTAATTTCACGAATATTTGCTCTTTGTTTTTCTTCCTGCTGCCATATTTGGATATAGTCTGATTCTTTTTCCAACTTCTTAAGGTGAATGCTTAAGTCATTTACTTTCAGCCTTTTTTCTTTCCTAATATGAGCATTTTAGGTTTAGCTCCTTTCTATGAGTATGTAGTTTTTAACACATCAAATCTTTTATTATGACTGAAAAAATCCAGTTTGTGGTCAATTTTGTAAATTTTGGCCATTTTCCCATTATTGATTTGGAAGCTGTACACATTTTTTAGTATATTATTCTAGTATTGTTCTAGTATCATTTAGTCTATTAATAATCTTTTAGTGGTTATTCTAGAAATTTTGATATACATTAAATATTAAATACAATAAAATCTAAAATTAATTATTACATTCTTCCTAAACTAAACAAACATCTAAGAGTATTTTAACTTCATTTAATTCATCCCAATTCACATGCTATTTTAGTCAAATGTTCTTTGCTGACTTTTTTTTTTTAACATCTTTATTAGAGTATAATTGCTTTACAGTGGTGTGTCAGTTTCTGCTTTATAACAAAGTGAATCAGTTATACATATACATATGTCCCCATATCTCTTCCCTCTTGCATCTCCCTCCCTCCCACCCCTCCCTATCCCACCCCTCTAGGTGGTCACAAAGCACCGAGCTGATCTCCCTGTGCTATGTGGCTGCTTCCCACTAGCTATCTATCTTACGTTTGGTAGTGATATATGTCCATGCCACTCTCTTACTTTGTCCCAGCTTACCCTTCCCCTTCCCTGCTGACTTTGTTTTGCCCCACAAATTATATTTTATTGTTTTATATTGTTAATGTTTAAGATTTAACCAAACAAATATTGTGATTTTTGTTCATCATTATTCATTCTTGAATCTTATACTTTCCTTCTGAAATCTTTTTCCTAAAGTACTTCCTATAGAAATGTCTCTTAGTGAAGGTTTTCTGGTGGTAAAAACTCCAATTTTGCCTAAAAAAGTTATAAAAATAATATAACTTCTCTTCACTCTTCACATTGAGATACCATTTCTCATTTTTGCTGCTATTGTTGATATTAAAAAGTTAAGTGACTGTCCAACTGCAATTTCCTCTGATTGCTTCTAAATCTTGACCTTGCTTTTGGTCTTGTGCATTTTCACCACACTGTCTGGTGGAAATCTTGAATCTGATCATTGGTGTTTTTCATCACTTTTGAAATATTCTTAGCCACTATTTCTTCTAATATGGCTTCTTTCTCCTTAGATCTGTGTTGGATCTTCTAATCTTTTCTTCACCTCATTTTCATATATTTTATTTTTTCTTTTTGCTTCTGTGCTACTTTCATCTTTAGATGTTTCTTTCAGTATTTTGGTGTCATGTTCACCTGTGTTTTAATATGTCATGAGACATATTTGTGATGATACTAGTATTTCTATTTGGTAAATAATAGTATTTCTCTTTGGGTGGAATTATGGGGTCAGAGGTAAGGTAATTATTTAAGTGTATGAGAAATTTTCTTGTGTTTATACTATTTCACATTTCCATAAATAATCTCTAGAGTTTCAGTATCGCTATCATACTATGATGCTTATATTGTCACTACTTTTTATTTTAGATAGTCTAGTAATTTAATATTTTATTTCATTGTGATTTTAATTTATGGTTCTCTGAAATCTAATAACATTAAATACCTTTTTTGTGCATTTACCATTGTTTTATTTGATAAGTGCCTGTTGAAATCATTTACCTATTTTTATTGCATCGCTTGTCCTTTCATCGTTGTATTATCAGTGTTCTTTTCATGTCCTGATATTACTCTTCTCTTAGAAGAGTAATATGTATTATATATTTTTAAACAGTATTTTTGCTTGTCTTTTCATTTATTAACATTGTCTTTTGAAAAGCAGAGTATTCTTTATTTTATAAAGGCCAGTTTATCAATGATTAATGTATTTTGTGCCCTTAGAAGTCTTTCAATTTTATTCTTCTTTTATAATTCTGTTGTGGTTATTCTAGGTCTTTTATATTTTTATCTACATTTTTTAAAACAATTTTGTCATTTTCCACCAAAAAACTTGCTTGAATTTAGACTTGAATGGGCATGAAATCTATAAATCAGCTTATTGATGATTAACCTATTTTGAATCTTCTAATCCATGAACATTGAATATCTCTTCATTTATTTAAGTATTCTCTCTGGCTGTGCTGATAAATATTTAATAACCTTCTCTCTAGAATATACAGCTCTCATGTGTAGCATTTGCCAATTTCTGTGAGATAAATAATCCTATTACTCATTTCTAGTAGTTACTGGTATGATATGACTGAGCAAGAAGCTGGGAAAGCCAGTAAATGGGCTTCAATATACCGTGAGGGTTTCACTAATCTAGTAGAGTGATCTTGTACATTGTTTATTAAATTTATTTTTCTAATAATTTTATGTTTTGTGGTTATCAGAAGTGGTACATGTAATTTAATTTTATTTTGCAAATGTTTATCTCTAACATAATAGGAATATTATTTATTTTTATATTATCCTGTATTCTGTTACTTTGCTTTATTCACTTATTAATTCTAGCAAGTTTTTCTGTAGTAAGAATTCTTTAGGTATGAAAGGAATTATATAATCTATTAATAGAGACATCTTTGTACCTTTATGTCATTTTCAGCTTTATGTTTTTGGTTTTTCTTGTGAAAATCAATACTTACACATAGAATTTGCAATATTCATCTGTCTAAGAATAAGTCAAATACTACCCCCATTATGTAAATTAAAGTTTTATCTCTTTTTTGGGGGGTGAGATACAGGTAGTATAATTTCTAACCCCAAACACATGAAATTTTATTATTAGAAATTTCGAAGAAGACATGTACTTGTTATTAATATGTCAGTGATTTTAGTATACTCATTATATTATGCACTCATCATCACTGTCTATTCTCAGAGCATTTCTATCACCCTAAAAAGAAACTCTGTCCTTATTAGCAGTTAGTCCCAATTTTTGCCTCCTCCCATCCCCTGGCAACCACTAATCAACTTTCTGTCTCTATTGATTTGCCTATTCTAGGTATTTAATATAAATGGAACCGTACACTATTTGGCCGTTTGTCTCCACCTTCTTTAATTTACAGTAGTATTTTCAATGTTCATCTATGTTGTAGCACATAACAGTACTTCATTCTTTTTATGAAATATCATTCTGCTGCATGGAAATACCACATTTGTTTATCCATTAATCAGTTGATGGACCTTTGAGTTATTTCCACTATTTGAGTATTGTGAATTAATGCTGCTGTGAACATGCATGTACAACTTCTTTTGAATATATGTTTTCAATTCTCTTGGTATAAAACTAGGAGTGGAATTGCTGGGTCATATAGTTATTTTCCATTCAACTTTCTGAAGAACTGCCAAATGATTTTCCACAATGGCTGCACCATTATACCTTTCCACCAGCAATGTATGAGAGTTCCAATTTGTCCAAATCATCACTACTATTTGTTATTTTTTGATTTGTTTTTTTCCTTAATAGCCATCCTAGTGGGTATGAAGTTGTATCTCATTGTGGTTTTGCTTTGTTTTTTTCCTAGTTACTCATAATGTTAAGCATCTTTTCATGTGCTTTTTGGTTATTTGTAGTATATCTTCTTTGGGGAAATGTCTGTTTAAGTCCTTTGATCAAGTTTTAGTTATCTGTCTCTTTGGTGTGGATTGTAAGACTTATTTATACATTTTGGATATTAGACCTTTATCAGATAGTTTGCAGATTCTTTCATTCTGTGTCTTTTCACTTCCTCGTTTGTGCCCTTTGACACACAAAAGATTTTAATTTTGATGAAGTCTAATTTATCTATTTTTTCTTCTGTTATTTGTGCTTTTTGTGTTATAAGACTATCATCTAATCCAAGATAAGGCAGGTTTTTGCCTATATTTCCTTCTAAGAGTTTATAGTTTTAACTATTACATCTAGGCCTTTGATCCATTTTCAGTTAATTTTTATACATAGTATGAAGTAGGATTCCAAATTCATTCTTTAGTATGTTGATATTCACTTGTCCCAGCACCATTTGTTGAAAAGACTATTCATTCCCCATCGAATGGTCTTGGCATCCTTGTGGAAAACGAATTGTACGTAAATGTGTGACTTTATTTCTGGCCTCTCAATTCTAATCCTTGTGCCATCGTTCTGTGTGTCAACCCTAGTGTCAGCACTCAATCCTAGTGTCAGCACCACCTTGTTTTGATTACTGTAGCTTTGTACTAAGTTTTGAAATCAAGAATGTAAATCCTCCAACTTTGTGTTTTTCAAGATTGTTTTGTCTATTCTGTGTTGGAGGAGACATATGCTTTTAAAAATTCTTTCTGTTTTTCTGGAACTGAGATCAAGACTGGAAAATGCTGCCATTAACTTTCTGCAGGTTGTATTTTTGTCCTGGCTAATTCATCTGAGCGTGCCCTTCTGTGCAATATCTCTGACCCCAATTGGGCCCAAGACTTTTTTGCCTCTTCTCGGGCATATTGCCTTTTAAAATCCAGGCCCTACATTTATGAAGACTCAATAGCACACATAATACTTAATAGTGAAAGACAAAATGGTTCCATCCTGCATTCATTTCCTAAGGCTGCTGTAATATATTAGTATAAACTTGGTGGCTTACAACAATAGAAATCTATTCTCTCATAGTTCTGAAAGTCAGAGGCTGTAATCAACATGTCAGCAAGGCCTTGCTCCCTCTGACGTTTCTAGGAAGAAACCTTTCTTGCCTCTTTCAGCTTCTGGTAGCCCTTGATATTCCTTGGATTGTAGTATCCTAACTCCTATCTCTGCCTCCATCTTTACATGCTTAGTTCCTGTGTGTGTGTCTTTGTGTGTAATTTTCCGTTTCCTATGAGGATACTGTCATTGGATTCAGGGTCCACCTTAATTCACTCTATCTCATCTTGATTCTTATTTTATTACATAAGCAAAGATCCTATTTCTAAGTGATGTCATAATCTGAGGTCCCAGATGGATATGAATTTTGGAGGAACACTTATTTCATCTACCACCCTTGATTTTTCTAAAATCAAGAAAAAGTCAAGATAGATGTTCAGCATTATACTGGGGAGGTGGGGTCCTAGCCAGTGCAATAAGGCAAGAATAAGAGGCAAACAAATTTAAAAGGACAAATAAAATTGCTTTTATTTTGCTTTTATTATGAATTGATTGTATATGTGAAAAACATAAGGAATTTATGAAAAAGCTCATAGAACTAGTAAGTGTTAAGGAATGTTACACAATACAAATCAATATTTTAAAAAATGTATTTCTGTAGTTAGACAATGAACAATTGAAAATTGAAAGTAAAATTAACATTTACAGTACTGTAAAGACATGACAAAAGTTAACATTATAGTTATCAAAAAGCGTATAAGGCCCATATACTGAAAATTACATTTCTTATATTTAGGACTAAACATTATGCAAAATATTCAGCATTCAGAGATTGGTAAGTAAGTGTTGGTGATGCCAATCTTGACACATTTATTAAATATTTTGGTTTGTTAGCTTTAATCATGTTTTTAGGTTTCTTTTTCTTCAATCTCTATTGATTCCTGGTAACTACCAAGGCATTACAGAAGCAGGTGGCATTATTATTTTTCACTAAAATCATATCTTGCCTTATTCTAAATATGAACAGGGTATAAATAAATGTATTAAAATATTGTAAGGAACATAGGATTTTCATTAAAAATGTGCCACTTGAAATTTTTTCCAGCTTTATTGAGGTATAATTGACAAAGAAGATATTTAATTGGTGCAATGTGATGATTTCATATATGTATACATTGTGAAAGATTCCCCTCCATCGAGTTAAGCATATCCATCACCTCACTTATGTGTCTATCTATCAATTTATTTTAAGAACATTTAAATTCTACTCCCTTAGGAAATTTTAGTTATTCAATACCGTGTTATCAACTATAGTCACCATGTTATACCTTAGGTGCTTGGACCTTATTCATTTTATAACTGAAGGTGTGTACCCTTTTACCAACCTCTCCCTACTTCCCCAACACCCACCCCGCCCAGCTTCTGGCACTTTTCTACTCTCTGTTTATATAAGTTCAAAAATGGTTCACATTGTTTTAGTAAGGAATGGTATTTTTTTGATTGTATATGACCAAAGAAAGAACATAATTCTCAGAAGTTCATGAATTCAATATATAGCTATTGCAGACTGTAGGAAATTATAGCTGAAAAATTCAGTATATAAAAGTAATAAAATAAGTTTTATTTTTATGAGAATACATACACTTAATACACAAAGAGAGTGATGAGGCAGGCTGTACAGTGAAAAATATAATTCTTCCTAAGCAAGCTTGCAAACAAAAGTATTCACTTTAGTCCTCTGTTTTAGTCCATATGTTTGATAACAAATAAGTTGAAATGAAATTCTCTTTACAAATAAGTAGCTATCATCTTACCTTGAAATAAAAGAGTTCTTAGAGAAAAGAAAACAAAATAGATCCAAACCATCTATTAAAATACCAAGAAAAACTGGGAAAATAATTCAGAGAGATGCTTCTCTATTAACTGAAAATTTTCATGTTACTGGACATTTTTCTTGAGGAATATGGATAAACTGCCCATTTTAGTGTTATCCCAACTCAGCAATGTCGATCTGGCCTCCAAAGCTTAGTGTGAGAACAGAAAAGACATTTCCTGAGCCTGAGCTATGACTTCCTACAATTCCTCCAGTATCCAACTGCCTCATAAAATATTCTTAAGATGACAAGTTGTTTGTTCTGACACTTTTAAGAGCTTTAGTGTATCAACTTAGAGATATATTGGTCATTTGGATGCCCTGATCTTTCAGAGATTTTAATTGCTCCCAGTGCTTAAAATGTGAACTCCTCTTTGAATCGACTAAGAAAATCTTTTTTTTTTTTTTTTTTCTTTTTGTGCCATTTCACATAGTCTAGTGATTAATGGCTGCTTGGTCTTTGACTAAATTGATTCTAAGTTTCATCTTACTGTCTTGAAGTGTGACACGTAGGAGCAATTGTATTACCTAAAATATTGCAGAAAGATTTTTCTAAATGTGCCATTGATTTAGCTGGAATCTAGAAATTAGATAATTTTGATAAAATAATCAAATGTACAATGATTTTAAAATGACTGTTTTTTGTTGGTCACCTATTAATAATACCCAGTTGTTTCCAATCCTCACCTAACCCTTTGCCATTAGCTACTTGTAAGCAGAAGCTAAGTAACATGACATAATTTGATAGTTCTTGATTTGTGACTTCTTTCATCAACCTTCAGTTTTGATAAATCTCTCCCGTCTCGGTTCCTTTTCAACCAGATTGTTAACAGCATTTTAGGCTTTTCGTGGAACATTTTGCACATCTGTAAATTGTTCCATACTTCGCATGATGTCAGATGTACAAATATGTGAAGCACGTAAATCATTTTTGTAAATCATTTTCAGGAGGGAATGCAAGCTGAATTGTATTCCCAGTGAGGTTGATGGATTAAGGCTGAAATACACATTTAAAAATTTGCATCCTTGTTAACTGACGCATACATTTACTGCGTGGCAAGTTGAAATCAGAGCAGCCTTCCATGGCAAAAGGTCAAAGAGAAGTGAGGCCTTATCAGTCTCTTCTACTGCAAACAAAGGAAATGCAGCTTCTCACTAGTGCCACTGCAAGCTGGGAGCTGAATATATGTAAAAATGGGAAATCTGTCAAACTCACCAGACTGCTTGATTTCAAGAAACAAACAATTACTGACCTGAAACTATTCTACTGCAAGCTCACGTGGGTTAACACGTTATCTTTTCCTACATGTCAGTGACAGTCGGATCCTTATTTCTAATATTCATTTCTGTGTGCTTCATGAAACAGAATATTAAGAAGCACACAACTAGAAGTAATGGATGCATACGAAGACATTCTGTTTAGCTGGTACTTGTTTAGCCTTTTTCTCATCTCCAGATGGTGTCAGACAGGATTAATATTTAAGTTTTACAAAGAGAACTGGTTATATTGACTGTCAAGGGTATCACTACTTTTTATTTCTGTAGGCATATCTACACTAAGCAGTTTCCAAATCAATTTCTCTGGAAAATCTTTATTAGCAGCAATTACCCCCCAACCAAATGAGTTAGACAGAGATAGGAATATTAAATTGTTGGCACAGGAAACATTAGTTATAAAAAATTATATAACTTTAGAAATGTTATAAAACATGATTGAGGACTGAAGGCAATTACAGACACCTAGCTAGGTGTCTCCCAATAATAATACCAAAAAACACAAGAAGAGGAAAAAAAAGCTAAGAAAAATCATCCCCGCAGAATAACTTGAAGACAGAGAATGCTGAAACTTCAAAACAACTATGAATAAAGAGGAAAAAATCACCAATCCTATTGTATGACCTAGCACACTCTGACACATCCCTGCCCTGCTTCTAGGCTTTTTGGTGAGCAAAGGTAAACCATGAAAAACTGCAGGGAAGACAGAAAAAGAAAATGAGAGAAGGGACCTAAAGTTGATCTAAAATTATTGTATGAAAGACTAGACCGTTCTAAGTCTGAAATTACTGAAAAAGCTCTGGGCGGTTAGGAGCATGAATCATAGGGAAGGGACCACAAAATATTTATAAATTAGAGGGGTATCTTTAAAAGGTATAGCTCTGGGGCAGAAGAAGGAATCCAAAAAGGGAGAAATACATTTTAGCCATTGGGTGGTGAAGGGGAAAGAAAGCAGAAGTGGGAAATGCAGGGTACTATGAATAAAAGGGAACTCATCAGCCCTTTCCCCACTACCAGACAAACAAAATCTGCTAAAATATCTGGACGTTGGTGAAATAGGAAACTTTAACAAACAACCCAATACCATAAAAATTAGGAAAGGTAAACAAATCCATATAGAGTCCCCTGGTTCCCATGGGAGGATGTGATTGGCTTGTTTGAATAATTCCTCCGCTTGGCAGGGAACTGAAACCTCAGGGATAAGCAGGAACTGCACCTGCTCCCGTGATAAGGAGGTCACTGGGTTAGGGCACAGAGTGAGGAGGGAAACTTGTCATTAGGCTATTTGAGCCATCCTGATTTTACCAGATGTCAAGGCAGCACATAGTAGTGAGCCTTAATTTTAGGTCATCCACGACATACAACCACACCAAGGAGAATTGGGAAGGGATGAACTAATCTAGAAGAAATTGGAAAGAAGTATTTTGACTCAAGACTAAAGAAAAATAAACCATTTCAGTACTGTACTCTAGTTATTAATATTTTCTTTGCAAGGGTTATGGGTTATCAATTTTGAAAATATTTTTATATAGTAGGATTGAACAAATAAGCAAATTTATTGTAGATAATGAAAACCAGGTAACTCACTGGTGGAGGAAGATGATATAGATAAATGATTGATAGATAGATAAGGAAAATGGGAAGGCTTGAAAAAACTCTGATGGATTGGAATATGAGGTAGGAGTGTCAGCTCACAGGATACATACATTGATAGGTACATAGATACACATGTAGAAAATTAAATGTAGATGTGTATACATGGGTTAGTGTTTATATTTTCTGACTTTCTATGTGGAGTGCCTAGAAGAAATGCAATGAAATCTCTGTAGTAAAGAGCACACCTAGTGCTGAGATTATGGTTTCTAAAAGTCATTCTCTAATAATGGAAGCCAGTGCTCCTTGGAGAAATAGTTGCTTCCAGGACTAGGGAAAAAAAAATATGAGAAGCTTGGAATATCTTGCGGTGCCAGAAAATAAGGAAGTGTTGAAAGTGGTTGAAGATGTTTTGAAAGGAACTCTCAGTTGCCAAAGCTGGAACATTTTGAGCAAAAGAAAAACAATAATGATAGAATTTATAACATAATTATAATGTATAATGTAACTTTACAGTGGAGACGTGGTAGAAATCACCTTAACCAAGTGACAAAGTTTAACCTGTATCAGCATCATCTATATCATATATCTCCTGATAGAATGCACTGAGAAGGCTTCACCACTTTTGTGGTATTATTGCCAACATACATAACCTCAATCTAATCATGAGAAAACAGACAAGTCCAAGTTAAATAAAATAACAAGGCAGTACTCTTCCAAAGTGTCAAGGTCATGTGAGACTTGGGGACACTAGGGAGACACAAGTAAATACAATGTGGAATCCTGGGTTAAATACTAGAATGGAAAAAAGGAGTTTAGTGACAAATTAGTGAAATTTGAATAAGATGTGTGTTTAATTAATAGTATTGCATCAGTGTTAATTTCCTGATTTGATAATTGTACTATGGTTTATAAAAGATATTAACATTAGGGGAAGATGAGTTAAAACTATAAGCTAACATAAAAGCCAGTATGGAAAGGAAAATCAAGAATCATCTTTGAGTCTGAAAACGGGCCCTTAAGCTGTGATAAATCCAAATGCATATTAGAATTATAGAAGCAGCCCTATCACTTGCAGAGAACAGTTTAATAATTTTATGTCTGTGGCATTGCCTTTTAGGTTATATGCTTTCCAAAACAGCTTATGATAGAGGTGTGTCATCTGTCTTTGTCATACTCAACTTATCAACCTCATAAAGATAGTGAGTCGGGGCTAAATTTAAGAAATATACAATGTTGTCACTTTCTATATGGGGCCAAATTAGAAGGGAGTGTAGGTTTTAAATTACCCATACATTCTATCATCTATCTAGGTTAATAGAATCTAGATAGATACTTAGATAGACAGGTATGTAGATACATGATAGGATGTATGGGATAGATGGAATATAGATATAGATAGATTGATGTATAGACGTATATAGATATCTATATCTATGATGTTATAGTATAGTACAGTCTAATAACTCTTCATTAGCAAATATCTTTCTGAATCTCAATTAATTCTTCAATTTTTCCCCAAGGCTTTTCAGGAAAGTCATTATCACCTTGCCTGTCCTTTCTAACAATGCAGTTAGCTCTTTATTGTAAGTCAAGAAATCCTTGAAACTATTGTCCCAATCCTTCAAAAGGTTTCACCAACCAGCATTGAATATTTCAGGTTTTTCTGTATCCACTGCTTGGGATATACTTGTACTGATACTGAGTGAAAGAGCAGGTGCAATTTCAAGAGAATTCAAATTGGTCTTCTTTTTTCTCTATGCTCCTCTCTTCTTTTTCATTCTGTATTTCATGATCCCAAGTTATGCAGCAACATTAATGACACTAAGGCAGACTGCTGAGGATTACTCTTATCTTTATTAAAATGCAGAGTACCCATTACCTCTGCATGGTAACAGTCATTGCAAGTTTATGAAGCACAGTTAATCAGGGGTTACAGCCTTCTGTCACTAGACCAGTCCAAAGATGTAGATCTCATCGTCCTGTGAGCCCAATATGGTGTTGGAACGTGGAGGTCTGTCAGTTCCACTAGGCCTCTCCTCCCTGTAAAATGCACGGAGTCAGAATTCTTTTCAGTGGCCTTGGTAGAGAAAAGGTTGGAAATCTCATATATTCATTATGTGCTAGGCAGATAAATGCTCAATCAATGTAAACAATAATGATAAGCATCATTATAGCTAATAGAGGATCACAACCCTTGTCTAATAGTCTGTAAAATTTTACAAGTGATATTAAATTCTTTTAAATGTGTTGGATGGTAAATACGGCAATGCTAATTGCCCAATTTACCTTCTCTATAGATATGTCATTTTATAGTTTGGTCATCCTTGCTGTGATGGCCAGTAATACAGAGGATACTGTACTTTTCTGTAGATCCATATCCTGACCCTTAATTAAGGTATCATTCTATTTCTTTTGGTCTGCAATTTTAAGTATCTGGCTCCATGGTAATGACATTTTTAGGGTCTCTGCTGTAATGATAAAACCTGAGAATCTTATGGAAATCTTTCTGTGAAAAATCTCTCCTTTTTTGGAGTAATATAATAATAAATATCATTCCTCTATCAAGGCCATCAAAATGTGTCAAGGGAAGGAGTATCCAATATTTCATAATTTAACTTCTGGTAAGGTAAAAATGATAAGAATCTAAAATAAAATAAATTCTGTGAAGTAAAATTCGAAAAATTCATGTTTTTAAAGCAGGTCCTTGAATTCTTTTTTTTTTCTTGAATTCTTTTTTAAATGTTTCTTCATTAGATTGATAGGATCTAGACTTCTTTGCTAACAGACTTTATTATAGGCACATGTAATTCATCATTGCTCTTGCATGTAATTCATCATTGTTCTTGCTCTCATTAATCTTTTTTTCCCTTTTCTCTGAAATAATACCTCCTGCTTTAGCTCATACATTTTGAAAACAATGAAATGATGTTCCATCAAGTTGATCTATGTGTCCCAAATGTGTTTAAGGTACTTTAAAGACTTTGGCACTTACCCATCTTTTGAATAATTTTTTTCTAAGAGGATAGAAGAATATATATTCTGTGCTACTTTTCCTTTTCAAGGGATGTTTATGACCTGATTTATAAAATGAAAGACAAAAAATGAAGAAAAAAAAAAAAAGAAACTGAAATTTAAATAGAATTTTAAATTATTGTTCTATTTATTTAAAATAGAATAATACTTAAAAGAAGAAAGAAAAGGAAAGAGGAAGTGAGTGAGAGAAGGAAGGAAGGAAGAATGGGGAGGGAGGGAGTGATAAAACTTGAAATTGAGCATTAAAATAGAATAATAATTGGAAAAGAAAGGAAAGTACCCTTTTTTGAATATCCTTCTGATTGAATAGCTATGGAAGATAAACTACTTGAAGATGAATCATTCATTAATTTTTTTCTTAGATATGGTGTTAGTACTGCAGAACTATTTTTAACATGTTACATTTGCACATTAAGAAAAAAAATCAAATTTTTGTTCAAACTTATGTTATAAACTTGCACATGCGCATAGTACATAATAAGCTCCTCATAATTTATAGGTGGTGAGATGATGAGTAGTAAGACTTATATGAATGCTTATTTGCATACAAAGATGATCTTCAATAAAAGTAAGGAAAAATACCAGGACAGTGAATTACAAGTAGAGATAAAGAAAGCTTTATTGTTTAGAGTTTCTAAAAAATCAGTTTTTTTTTTTTAAATATCAAAAATTCTTTATTTTGAAAAACAATGAAATCAATTTGACATAATTTATATATTGAACCTGGGGTACGCACACACAATAAAATTAATTTAAAATTTTTGCGTTTAAAATATTTTTTCAAGTGTAGTTGATTTATAATGTTGTGGGGTTTTTTTTTTTTTTTTTACATCTTTATTGGAGTATAATTGCTTTACAATGGTGTGTTAGTTTCTGCTTTATAACAAAGTGAATCAGTTATACATATACATATGTTCCCATATCTCTTCCCTCTTGCGTCTCCCTCCCTCCCACCCTCCCTATCCCACCCCTCCAGGCTGTCAAAAAGCACCGAGCCAATATCCCTGTGCCACGCGGCTGCTTCCCACTAGCTATCTACCTTACTACGTTTGTTAGTGTGTATATGTCCATGACTCTCTCTCGCCCTGTCACAGCTCACCCTTCCCCCTCCCCATATCCTCAAGTCCGTTCTCCAGGAGGTCTGCGTCTTTATTCCTGTCTTACCCCTAGGTTCTTCATGACATTTTTTTCCTTAAATTCCATATATATGTGTTAGCATACGGTATTTTTATTTTTCTTTCTGACTTACTTCACTCTGTATGACAGACTCTAGATCTATCCATCTCATTACAAATAGCTCAATTTCGTTTCCTTTTAAGGCTGAGTAATATTCCATTGTATATATGTGCCACATCTTCTTTATCCATTCATCCGATGATGGGCACTTAGGTTGTTTCCATCTCCGGGCTATTGTAAATAGAGCTGCAATGAACATTTTGGTACATGACTCTTTTTGAATTATGGTCTTCTCGGGGTATATGCCCAGTAGTGGGATTGCTGGGTCATATGGTACTTCTATTTTTAGTTTTTAAAGGAACCTCCATATTGTTCTCCATAGTGGCTGTATCAATTTACATTCCCACCAGCAGTGCAAGAGGGTTCCCTTTTCTCCACACCCTCTCCAGCATTTATTGTTTGTGGATTTTTTGATGATGGCCATTCTGACCGGTGTGAGATGATACCTCACTGTAGTTTTGATTTGCATTTCTCTAATGATTAATGGTGTTGAGCATTCTCTCATGTGTTTGTTGGCAATCTGTATATCTTCTTTGGAGAAATGTCTATTTAGGTCTTCTGCCCATTTTTGGATTGGGTTGTTTGTTTTTTTGTTATTGAGCTGCATGAGCGGCTTATAAATTTTGGAGATTCATCCTTTGTCAGTTGCTTCATTTGCAAATATTTTCTCCCATTCTGAGGGTTGTCTTTTGGTCTTGTTTATGGTTTCCTTGGCTGTGCAAAAGCTTTGAAGTTTCATTAGGTCCCATTTGTTTATTTTTGTTTCTATTTCCATTTCTCTAGGAGGGGGGTCAAAAAGGATCTTGCTGTCATTTATGTCACAGAGTGTTCTGCCTATGTTTTCCTCTAAGAGTTTGATAGTTTCTGGCCTTACATTTAGGTCTTTAATCCATTTTGAACTTATTTTTGTGTATGGTGTTAGGGAGTGATCTAATCTCATACTTTTACATGTACCTATCCAGGTTCCCAGCATCACTTATTGAAGAGGCTGTCCTTTCTCCACTGTACATTCCTGCCTCCTTTATCAAAGGTAAGGCAACCATATGTGTGTGGGTTTATCTCTGGGCTTTCTATCCTGTTCCATTGATCTATCTTTCTCTTTTTGTGCCAGTCCCATACTGTCTTGATTACTGTAGCTTTGTAGTATAGTCTGAAGTCAGGGAGCCTGATTCCTCCAGCTCCCTTTTTCGTTCTCAAGATTGCTTTGGCTATTTGGGGTCTTTTGTGTTTCCATACAAATTGTGAAAATTTTTGTTCTAGATCTGTGAAAAATGCCAGTAGTAGTTTGATAGGGATTGCATTGAATCTGTAGATTGCTTTGGGTAGTAGAGTCATTTTCACAATGTTGATTCTTCCAATCCAAGAACATGGTATATCTCTCCATCTATTTGTATCATTTTTAATTTCTTTCATCAGTGTCTTATAATTTTCTACATACAGGTCTTTTGTCTCCTTAGGTAGGTTTATTCCTAGATATTTTATTTTTTTTGTTGCAATGGTAAATGGGAGTGTTTTCTTGATTTCACTTTCTTATTTTTCATCATTAGTGTATAGGAATGCCAGAGATTTCTGTGTATTAATTTTGCATCCTGCTTCTTTACCAAATTCATTGATTAGCTCTAGTAGTTTTTTGGTAGCTTCTTTAGGAATCTCTATGTATGGTATCATGTCATCTGCAAACAGTGACAGCTTTACTTCTTCTCTTCCGATTTGAATTCCTTTTATTTCCTTTTCTTCACTGATTGCTGTGGCTAAAACTTCCAAAACTATGTTGAATAAGAGTATTGCGAGTGGGCAACCTTGTCTTGTTCCTGATCTTAGTGGAAATGCTTTCAGTTTTTCACCATTGAGGATGATGTTGGCTGTGGGTTTGTTATATATGGGCTTTATTATGTTGAGGTAAGTTCCCTCTATGCCTACTTTCTGCAGGGTTTTTATCATAAATGGGTGTCGAATTTTGTCAAAAGCTTTCTTTGCATCTATTGAGATGATCATATGGTTTTTCTCCTTCAATTTGTTAATATGGTGTATCACACTGATTGATTTGCATATATTGAAGAATCCCTGCATTCCTGGAATAAACCCCACTTGATCATGGTGTATGATCCGTTTAATGTGCTGTTGGGTTCTGTTTGCTAGTATTTTGTTGAGGATTTTTCCCTCTATGTTCATCAGTGATATTGGCTTGTAGTTTTCTTTCTTTGTGACATCCTTGTCTGGTTTTGGTATCAGGGTGACGGTGGCCTCATAGAATGAGTTTGGGAGTGTTCCTCCCTCTGCTATATTTTGGAAGAGTTTGAGAAGGATAGGCATTAGCTCTTCTCTAAATATTTGATAGAATTCGCCTGTGAAGCCATCTGGCCCTGGGCTTTTGTTTGTTGGAAGATTTTTAATCACAGTTTCAATTTCAGTGCTTGTGAATGGTCTGTTCATATTTTCTATTTCTTCCTGATTCAGTCTTGGCAGGTTGTGCATTTCTAAGAATTTGTCCATTTCTTCCAGGTTTTCTATTTTGTTGGCATAGAGTTGCTTGTAGTAATCTCTCATGATCTTTTGTATTTCTGCAGTGTCAGTTGTTACTTCTCCTTTTTCATTTCTAATTCTATTTATTTCAGTCTTCTCCCTTTTTTCCTTGATGAGTCTGGCTAATGGTTTATCAATTTTGTTTATCTTCTCAAAGAACCAGATTTTAGTTTTATTGAACTTTGCTATTGTTTCCTTCATTTCTTTTTCATTTATTTCTGATCTGATTTTTATGTTTTCTTTCCTTCTGCTAACTTTGGGTTTTTTTTGTTCTTCTTTCTCTAATTGCTTTAGGTGCAAGGTTAGGTTGTTTATTCGAGATGTTTCCTGTTTCTTAAGGTAAGATTGTATTGCTATAAACTTTCCTCTTAGAACTGCTTTTGCTGCATCCCATAGATTTTGGGTCATTGTATCTCCATTGTCATTTGTTTCTAGGTATTTTTTTTATTTCCTCTTTGATTTCTTCAGTGATCACTTCGTTATTAAGTAGTGTATTGTTTACCCTCCATGTGTTTGTATTTTTACAGATCTTTTCCTGTAATTTATATCTAGTCTCATAGTGTTGTGGTCGGAAAAGGTACCTGATACAATTTCAATTTTCTTAAATTTACCAAGGCCTCATTTGTGACCCAAGATATGATCTATCCTGGAGAATGTTCCATGAGCACTTGAGAAAAATGTGTATTTTTTTTTGTTTTTGGATGGAATGTCCTATAAATATCAATTAAGTCCATCTTGTTTAATATATCATTTAAAGCTTGTGTTTCCTTATTTTTTTTCATTTTGGATGATCTGTCCATTGGTGAAAGTGGGATGTTAAAGTTCCCTACTATGAATGTGTTACTGTTGATTTCCCCTTTTATGGCTGTTAGTATTTGCCTTATGTATTGAGGTGCTCCTTTGTTGGCTGCATAAATATTTACAATTGTTATATCTTATTCTTGGATCGATCCCTTGATCATTATGTAGTGTCCTTCTTTGTCTCTACTAATAGTCTTTATTTTAAAGTCTATTTCGTCTGATATGAGAATTGCTACTCCAGATTTCTTTTGGCTTCCATTTACATGAAATATCTTTTTCCATCCCCTTACTTTCAGTCTGTATGTGTCTCTAGGTCTGAAGTGGGTCTCTTGTAGACAGCAAATATATGGGTCTTATTTTTGTATCCATTCAGCCAATCTGTGTCTTTTGGTGGGAGCATTTAGTCCATTTACATTTAAGGTAATTATCGATATGTATGTTCCTATTCCCATTTTCTTAATTGTTTTGGGTTTGTTATTATAGGTCTTTTCCTTCTCTTGTGTTTCTTGCCTGGAGATGTTCCTTTACCATTTGTTGCAAAGCTGGTTTTGTGGTGCTGAACTCTCTCATCTTTTGCTTGTCTGTAAAGGTTTTAATTTCTCCGTCAAATCTGAATGAGATCCTTGCTGGGTAGAGTAATCTTGGTTGCAGGTTTTTCTCCTTCATCACTTTAAATATGTCCTGCCAGTCCCTTCTGGCTTGCAGAGTTTCTGCTGAAAGATCAGATGTTAACCTTATGGGGATTCCCTTGTGTGTTATTTGTTGTTTTTCCCTTGCTGCTTTTAATATGTTTTCTTTGTATTTAATTTTTGACAATTTGATTAATATGTGTCTTGGTGTATTTCTCCTTGGATTTTTCCTGTATGGGACGCTCTGTGCTTCCTGGACTTGATTAACTATTTCCTTTCCCATATTAGGGAAGTTTTCAACTATAATCTCTTCAAATATTTTCTCAGTCCCTTTCTTTTTCTCTTCTTCTTCTGGAACCCCTATAATTCGAATGTTGGTGCATTTAGTGTTGTTCCAGAGGTCTCTGAGACTGTCCTCAGTCCTTTTCATTCTTTTCTCTTTATTCTGCTCTGCAGTAGTTATTTCCACTATTTTATCTTCCAGGTCACTTATCCGTTCTTCTGCCTGAGTTATTCTGCTATTGATCCCATCTAGAGTATTTTTCATTCCATTTATTGTGTTGTTCATTATTGTTTGTTTCATCTTTAGTTCTTCTAGGTCCTTGTTAAATGTTTCTTGCATTTTGTCTATTCTATATCCAAGATTTTGGATCATCTTTACTATCATTATTCTAAATTCTTTTTCAGGTAGACTGCCTATTTCCTCTTCATTTCTTAGGTCTGGTGCGTTTTTATCTTGCTCCTTCATCTGCTGTGTGTTTTTCTGTCTTCTCATTTTTCTTATCTTACTGTGTTTGGGGTCTCCTTTTTGCAGGCTGCAGGTTCGTAGTTCCCGTTGTTTTTGGCGTCTGTCCCCAGTGGCTAAGGTTGGTTCAGTGGGTTGTGTAGGCTTCCTGGTGGAGGGGACTAGTGCCTGTGTTGTGGTGGATGAGGCTGGATCTTGTCTTTCTTGTGGGCAGGTCCATGTCTGGTGGTGTGTTTTGGGGTGTCTGTGGACTTATTATGATTTTAGGCAGCTTCTTTGCTAATGGGTGCAGTTGTGTCCCTGTCTTGTTTGTTGTTTGGCATAGGATTTCCAGCACTGTAGCTTGCTGGTCGTTGAGTGAAGCTGGGTTCTCGTGTTGAGATGGAGATCTCTGGGAAATTTTCGCTGTTTCATATTATGTGGAGCTGTGCAACCTCTTGTGGACCAGTGTCCTGAAGTTGGCACTCCCACCTCAGAGGCACAGCAGTGACTTCTGGCTGCAGCACCAAGAGCCTTTCATCCACACAGCTCAGAATAAAAGGGAGAAAAAGTAGAAAGAAAGAATTAGTAGAAGTAGAAAGAAAGAAAGAAAGGAGGGAGGGAGGAAGGAAGGAAGGAAGGAGGGAAGGAAGGAAAAAAAAGAAAGAAAGAAGATAAAGTAAAGTAAGATAAAATATAATAAAGTTATTAAAATAAAAAATAATTATTAAAGGAAAAAAAATTAAAACAAAAAACAAAAAAACGGACGGATAGAACCCTAGGACAAATGGTGGAAGCAAAGCTATACAGACAAAATCTCACACAGAAGCCTACACATACACACTCACAAAAAGAGGAAAAGGAAAAAAATCATAAAACTTGCTCTCAAAGTCCCCCTCCTTAATTTGGGATGATTCGTTGTCTATTCATGTATTCCACAGATGCAGGGTACATCAAGTTGATTGTGGAGCTTTAATCAGCTGCTTCTGAGGCTGCTGGGAGAGATTCCCCTTTCTCTTCTTTGTTCTCACAGCTCCCACGGGCTCAGCTTTGGATTTGGCCCCGCCTCTGCGTGTAGGTCGCCGGAGGGCGTCTGTTCTTCGCTCACACAGGACGGGGTTAAAGGAGCCGCTGCTTCAGGGGCTCTGGCTCACTCGGGCCGGGGGAAGGGAGGGGCACGGAGTGCGGGGCGAGCCTGTGGCGGCAGAGGCCGGCATGACGTTGCACGAGCTTGAGGCGCGCCGTGCGTTCTCCCGGGGAAGTTGTCCCTGGATCCCAGGACCCTGGCAGTGGCGGGCTGCACAGGCTCCCCGGAAGGGGGGTGTGGACAGTGACCTGTGCTCGCACACAGGTTTCTTGGTGGCGGCAGCAGCAGCCTTAGTGTCTCATGCCCGTCTCTGGGGTCCGTACTTTTAGCTGCGGCTCACGCCCGTCTCTGGAGCTCCTTTAAGCAGCACGCTTAATCCCCTCTCCTCGCACACCAGGAAACAAAGAGGGAAGAAAAAGTCTCTTGCCTCTTCGGCAGGTCCAGACTTTTCCCCGGACTCCCTCCTGGCTAGCTGTGGCATACTAACCCCCTGCCGGCTGTGTTCACGCCTCCAGCCCCAGTCCTCTCCCGGCGGCGCTGCGACCGAAGCCCAAGCCTCAACTCCCAGCCCCGCCCGCCCCGGCGGGTGAGCAGACAAGCCTGCCGGGCTGGTGAGTGCCGGTTGGCCGTGATCCTCTTGCTGGAATCTCTCCACTTTGCCCTCCGCACCCCTGTTGCTGTGCTCTCCTCCGGGGCTCCGAAGCTTCCCTTCTCCACCACCCACAGTCTCCACCCTTGAAGGGGCTTCCTAGTGTGTGGAAACCTTTTCTCCTTCACAGCTCCCTCCCACTGGTGCAGGTCCCGTCCCTATTCTTTTGTCTCTGTTTATTCTTTTTTCTTTTGCCCTACCCAGGTACTTGGGGGGTTTCTTGCCTTTTAGGAGGTTTGAGGTCTTCTGCCAGCGTGCAGTAGGTGTTCTGTAGGAGTTGTTCCACGTGTAGATGTATTTCTGGTGTATCTGTGGGGAGGAAGGTGATCTCCGCATCTTACTCTTCCGCCATCCTCCCGGAAGCCTCAAAATAAGTTCTTAAAATAAGTATGTGTAATTAATTTAGGCAAATGGGAAGTATAGTCTATATAGTCGTCCCTCGTTATTCACTGGGTTTTGGTTCCAAAACCCCCTCAGATACCAAAATTTGAAGATGGCCAAGTCTCTTATTTCTGTATTCTTTAAATCAATTCTAAATTACTTATAATACCTAATACATCGTATTATATAAATAGTATGTAAATATTTGTAAATACAATGTAAATCCTTTATCAGTAGTTGCCAGTGTGTGGCAAATTCAAGTTTTGCTTTTTGGAACTTTGTGGATTTTTTTTTTTTTTTTTGGAATATTTTAATCCGTGGTTGGTTGAATCCATGGATACAGAACACGGGGTAAAGAAGGCCAGCTGTATATTAAAAATTCTCACAAATTAGAAAAGAATAAGCTACTTAACATAAAAATGAGAACAACAGGTAATCCAGAGAAAATTGAATGCAAATGACTAATTAAAATCACAAGTAGGCAACAGTGCTGTTGCCATGTCACTTTTAAGGTAAACAAAAACCAGGAAAAATCATTGCATCCATTGCTGGAGGATGCAGGAAAATGGCTCCTCTCGTGTAATACCAGTGAGACTGCAAGTCAGCATACATTTTTTTGGAAAGAATTCTATCAGCATTTAAATTAAAGTTTAAACTATCATACTCTGTAACCCAGCAACACCACCTTTGGGACTCTAAACCATAAAACTAAAAATAAGATATATAAGGATATAGGATATATGTAAAAAGATATTTCTTTTAAGTGGTTTTTTATGTCAAAAAAGCTGCAAAAGTCTGAATATTAAGTAGGGAATGGTTTACCAAATAATATATTTCATACTTTCTCTTTTTGTTTTTCTTCTCTTTCTCTACCTCTCTGTCTCTAGCTCTGTATCTTAGTCTCTATCTAACTATATATAAATCTGAAAATAAAGTCATGATATTTGTAATCACAAAAAAAAGTTGAAGTAAATATATTGGGATATTATCCTATTTTTGTCAAAACCAAATCTGTATATTTGTACATATAGAG
Organism: Orcinus orca; assembly: GCF_937001465.1. Lineage (NCBI taxonomy): Eukaryota > Metazoa > Chordata > Mammalia > Artiodactyla > Delphinidae > Orcinus > Orcinus orca. The sequence goes on from NC_064563.1 coordinate 95,730,015, forward strand.
AATGATCTGGTCTATACATCCCACATCAAAATATTTCTTGCAGTGACTAGACTGAAGAGAAGTATGCGGGAGGGTACCAAGTTTTTCTTTACACATTGCTGTCTTGCTTGATTTGTTAAATCAAGCATTATTAACTTTGTAATAAATTTAAAAAAAACTGACAAAAATCAGTTTAAAAATCAAAGTCTGTCTCATCCACATTCTCCTTTCTTTGGTTAATTATTATATTAGTCTTCTGCTGTACCAGGTGCTATGTAATGACTTTGAGAAGGCACATTCAGGCTGTACCCTGGAGTAGATTTAGTTCTAATTCTGCCAGTCAGGGACTGTTCTGGCCACTTGAAAGTTCTTTCTTTTTGGTATTTTTCCTAGCCTATATATTTCTTTAGGTAAATTCAATCTATAATAGTGATTCTGAACATGGTATGAGAAGGACATATCAGAATTACCTGAGGAGTATTCATCCACATATATCCCCCTCTGCATTTGATACCCAACTGTCCCAACCCACAAGTGGTCAACACTGTGGTGAGGACTGTTACTAACCGGGATGTGCTTCATGACTTAGTATGTTGGATTGGGAGAAGTTTGGGAGCCACTGATCCATAAAGTGCTCATGCAGAGCATCCGAAGTCAGAGATGCTCAGTTCTCTTCAGCAGAATAGATCCATTCACTGCAAATATAAAAACATCAAATTGAAAGCAAGAATAACTTAATTCTTACTGCCATTTTAAAGCTATCGTCACAGACTTTTGGACTGAAAGAGAATTCTTCATTATATAAAAGGGCAACTATAAGTCAAGGGTGTGAAGTGACTTGATCATTTTCTCATAAGTTGATGGTTAACTGGGATGCGCTTAGATTCTAGAAGTTCCTAGGACTTCCATGAAGGAGATATGAGGGAGATTCTTTTTGTCTGAAGAGAAGGCTCAATCCAAGTCTGAAGAAGAAGGAGGGCCCATTAGGCACCCAGAGTGGTCTTCCTTAGCTGTATCTTTAATTCTGCCTTTTTTTAAATGGGAATTTTAGTACACTTTTAGCAGGGCTGAGCTGAGTTTTCCATTACTTTCCTCCCTGATGCTGTTGGAATTTAAGACCCCAGGCAGTGTGACACAGACAGTGTCGCTGTGATCCAAGTATTCTGTCATTAGGGTGGTCAGTACCATTTCTAGTATGTGAGCTACTTTTCAAGAACCAGTAAACCTGTGCCTTTGTGCACATACCTTAAGGTCTAGGATTTGAGTCCCATGAGAAATATATTCCCAGTGCTGTGTTCTGTGTAGCTCAGAGTCCTGAGACCTGGAATGTTTCAGACTGTGGCAGGAAAGGGAGATAAACCGGCTGGCCAGCTGCTGTTGAAAGAATACAGTGTTATATCAGGCATATATTCAACTCAGACAGCTCTTCACTGTGGAGACCACAGCACTGATACTGGATTCTTGGCAGCCAGCACCCCCCATTTAACCCCATGGATGTAGAGAGATAGCAATTTTTGGCTTAGTTTCCGTAACCCCTTCCCTGGCCAGTGGGGTGGGGTTGTGCTAGTGGTTGCTCGTTGGCAGCCAGAGTACTGTCCAGGGGCTGGAGCCAGCAGAGTAACCTTGTGGTTGGAGTCAAAGGTCAACCTGTGCACAGTCTCCTATGGGAGTGCTGGGTCTGAGTCTTGCAGAGGACCATGTGATGTCTGCTATTGAATGAGACAGGAACATGGCAAAAGACATGGCAGTCAAGGCACAAAGTCAAGTAAGACTAGACATAAGGGCACATACTGAGAAAGGGTTAAGCAAAGGAGGATGGAAGAAAGCCTGGAACAAGACAGAAGCCAATGATAAACGTCTATAGCCACTGGGTGAATGTGTCCATTGCATGTCAAGGAGTATTGATGTTAGGAGTCCATATCATCTCATTTTGTTCTCTCAGAAATCTTTCAAGACAGTGAAGGAGCTAAAGTGCAGAGAGGTTGGGTGACTTATCCAAGATAAGTCATCCAGTTGACAAACAGAAAACACAAACTTAAAGCCTAGATCTTCTGATTTCAGATAAACTCCTTAGGCTGTAGTTTCCATTTGGTAACATTCTTCTTCTTCTCTTCCTCTAAAAGTTATCTTTAATTTATGATTAAGAAAAAACTTTATGTATAATTTTAAAATTTTTGCTTTTTTTCCGATTTTTGGATGGAAAGAGTAAGGAACAGACACTGAATATGCTCCAGGTCTATCATCTTGCTGATGATGGCTAGTTATACAGTAGGTTGGACAGTGTGATTATAAATATCTTTGAGCGTTTTGGAGAAGATATCACACTGCTTATAGTCTCCTTATAATAACACATTTTAAGAATATATGTAACAAATCAGTTTTCTTCCTTTAAAGATTATACCTGTGCATCTCTTTCCTTTAAACTATTTTGACCAGTATTATCCCATGTCTGTATCCTAATGTCTCTGGTTTTTCAATTTGAGGTCCAAACATACATGTTCAGAGTTTTGTAATGGGGACTTTGAGTAAATTTGAACCTCAATATTCTCTCAGTTCTGTCAGCACAGCTCCTTAAGGAACTGCAGGCAGCTCAAATCCTGTGTGAACTTGCATAAGCATTACTACATGTGCTTCCTCTACCCAATAATAATAGCTATGAATCTTCCTTAATACTTATTGAACATTTTATCTGTGCCAGACACCATATAAAGAAGCATTCATATTTTCCTCATTTAATCCTCACAACTGTACTATAAAGTATTATATTCAATTTGTATATAAAGAAACAGGCTCAGAGATGTGAGGTAACTCTCACAAGATAAGACAGTAATTTGGCCAGACAGGTTTCAAATCAGGTCTACTTAACTCTGTAGCCCATACTCCATCATGCTTTGTGGAAAGAAATAAAAAAAAAAGGATATTTAGTATTGTGAAAACCTGCATAATATATAGAAAGCTACTTTAAAAATGTGGGAGGATATCTTGAAAAGCAGGTCTCATTTAATTCTGTTTTAATAAACAGAATAAAACAAAAGTACATATGCATTGCTTCCTTGGAATGTTTTCCTGTAGTGATCTCTAATGATTTCTCCCTGCCTTATGTAGAGAATTAATCTGGTCTCCCAGACTGTGGAGATGTGGTTTTGTATTATATGTTTTTTTTTGCTGAAAAATAATTTTTATCCTCTAGTTGAACTGAAGTGATTTGTAAAATAGCAAAGGGCTGTACAACATTCTAGAACAGCAAGGGAATTCATGTGGGAAGTTAGTGGCTATGAGTGAAAATAAAATAGTGGCTAAATCAGCTGTTGATGTGTGAAATTGTAAGAAGATGATTGGATCTGAAAATTCCTACTCATGCTTTCAGTTTTGGGTTTTTTTTTTGAATATTGAAGAAAGAAATAAACTAATATTTACTGAAGGCTGTCTGGGCCTGGTATTATACTAGGTAATTTTCACAAAAGTTTCTAATTTACTGCACTCAAAAACCTTTTATGAAATGCCATATTATTCCTATTTTACCGAAGAAGAATGCAAGATTTTGCAGTTAGAATATGACAAACCTAGGAATCAAATGTATGTCTTTATGACTTCAAAATTTGAAATTATTAGCCATGTGGAAATTTCACAGATGCATAACCTGACGCTCCCTCAAATTATTTCAACTTCAAACTTCTAATAGAAGTTGCCATTCTGAGAATCTGAACAAGCCCAGTGAAAAGAAGTTATGAAACATTTCTCCAATTTCTCCAGAGTTATTTGGCTGGAATATTACACACAGAAGACTACACATATGGCTATTGATTTTGTTATTACATTGATAAAACCCAGTTTCAATAGTGGCTCTCTCCATGTTTTAGACTGCCAGTAAGATACCCAGCCACATAGTAGGTAAGGTATTAGTGTTTATTAAACTGAACAAAAATCTCTATCTTCTAAGAACTAGTAGTCTCTCTGATATAGGAACCATTTAAGAATCCATATGTGATCTGGATTACAACTTCGACTTCCTTTCTGAAATCCCAGCCCATCTGACAGATTTCTGCTGCTCTGAATTTCCTTTAGTCCCACAATTACTCTTACTAGTTCTTTATTTAGAAACCTACAAAGGTGGTCTTTTGCCTAACTACTTAAACACCTTTTCTTAGATTTCAGTCTTTAATAATCTATCCTACCATAACCAGCCAACTTGAGGATAGAAGGATGGAAAGGAACATTTGGGTGAGAAAAGAAGGAAAGAGAAGCAGAACACTACTATTATGAAAGTTTTTTGGCTTTAAAACTGTTGGTGTGAGACTTGTGGGACTATTTTTAACTCTCTGAGTGATATGTCTGTGCCTTGTTAGTCTGTAAGAAAAATTTACTGCTTTTCTCATTTACTCTTCCCTACTTTCTCCATGTCCATTCACGTACTTGGTCACTCTCTGTGGACATCCTGCCTGGTCTCCTGCCCTCTAGTGGAAAGATCCCTGTCTATCCCCAAATTTGTCCTTAGGCTCTCCTCCCAACCCATTTCTCCAGTGTCCTTTAGTCAACACCCTTGGTCTATCTGGACCCTGAATACAGGATATAAAGAATGGAACTTTTATAAACTCAAGTGCAATATAATTAACAAAAATGAGATGGAGAGATATCATTGCAGTGAGAATGGGGTGCTGTATACTCATGAAAATATAAAGCCAAAATTTGATCCAGAGTTAATTTTTAACTCCCAAAGTTTCTTTAAGAACATTAGTTCTGAAACAAGATTATTGGATCCAAGTGAGCATTTCCAGGTACGGATCAGAAAAAAGATAGATGAGGCTGGAGACTGATTCTTTTTTCTGGTATTTTTGTTGTTTTAACTGTTACTGTCAGACATTAGGATAGTATACCCAATAAGTCTACACTGGTGGTGCAGTAACTTCCCATACGATTGCAATTTGGAATTCATGCAGTAAAATACTGCATGGAGGCAAATAAAAGAAGGCTACTGCATGGATCAACAGATCCACTGGTTGTCAGCATGGAGTAAACTAGCAAAATGGCTTCTAACTCATTATCATCTTAATCAATGACCCATCCACTGTGGCTCTTTGTGCTATGGATTCTAGAGTGTTCTCACACCAAGTGGGCTCCTCTTCTTTTCTGATTTCCTTCGAAGACCTTAGTTATATGTGGAAGTCATCTATTAAAATACTCATGTTTGGTGAGCTTTAGGCTTTACCATCTGTTTCCTACCCCATGTGGCCATCAGGATGGTGTCTCAAAGTCTCCAAGAATCAATAGAAATGTCCTTGTTGAAAACTGGTTTCATGGATCATTTATCTTCTGTTATTTCTGCTTTCACATAAGTCTTGACCTATGCAGAGTCCTTCCTTTTGTGACAAACTTACCTGTATGTTTTTCATTCCAGCATTTTAGGATTTTAGTTAGAGGAGTCTTCCAGAATTCTTATACTACCCCCTTGTCCCTGCTGCAAATGGGATCTGGCCTCCCTTGATGCTTCAGTTACTGAGGAGGGATTATTTTGGACCAAACTCTATCTTAGAACATTTCAGTGAAGTGATAAATAGCTGTTTTTTCTACTTAGAACACCTAGATTTTAATCATGGCTTCACAAGCTCTTGGCTCTTGAACTTGTAGAATTATTTATCGCTGAGCCTCAGTTTCCTCGTTTATGAAGTAAAAATAATGATATTACCTTCCTCATAGGATTATTGTAAAGACTAGATATGTGTAATGGGAAATGGGAGTGGTAAAAGAAGCAGACTAAAAGATGATAGAGGGTGTTGTGTTTTATTTCTCAAATGGCAGAACTACCATCTTCCCTCTGGAAAGGAAGCAACAGACAAACGTCCTTAAGCATAAGGGGTCTTATTTTACTGCTTCATTTACCATATACCGGAGTGGCTCTAGCTTTACTTAAAAAGAGACAGAAGTTAAAAAAAAAAAAAGAGAGAGAGAGAGGAAAAAATCCAACACCTAACATTTACTAAACATTAGTCATATGTCAAATTCGAAATGCTTAATATTAAGTATTATTAAGTTGTCAAGACAATCCTCAGAAGTATATTCTATTCTTTCCCCATTATAGAGGTAAGGAAACTGAGACTCAGGTTAAGTGACTTGTCCAAAGTCACACAGTTAGAAATGAATAGAGATAATTCGACTTTTTAGCCTATACTCCTGATTAACATGCTGTTACTGCAGTGTTTATGTATGAAGTCAAGGGTCACAAATAATTTGTGTGAATATTCATATTTGAATATTCCTACTTCCTGATATTCATCCCTCCTCCACCAATAGTGTGGTTGCCAGTATTTCACATTTCTATTGAAATATCCTTGTCTCTCTGAAGACTTTCCAAAGACTAGCAGAATTAAATATTCCCTGTTCTCTGCTCTCAGAGCATTGCACACAAGCTGATAAAACACACATCACCCTCTTTAGTTATTTCTCCCCTGCCCTCCATCCTGTGACTTCCTGAGTATGGAAGTGTTGCCTGATTTCCTAACACCCCTTTATGATCATCATTGTTATTATTATTGTTGCCGATATTGCTATTACTTTAATTATCAGAGATGAGCACAATATCTGGTATATTGGAAGGTCTCAATATTTGTTTTTTAAATGGACAGTCTATTAAAATTATTTTTCGTACAATTAATAGTTTATTGAAAACCCGAGACCTTCTTACCTACTAATTTTTCATTACTGACTGTGGATTTTTAAAATTTATTTATTTATTTATTTACTTTTGGCTGTGTTGGGTCTTCGTTTCTGTGCATGGGCTTTCTGTAGTTGCGGCGAGCGGGGGCCACTCTTCATCGCGGTGTGCGGGTCTCTTACTGTCACAGCCTCTCTTGTTGTGGAGCACAGGCTCCAGACGCGCAGGCTCAGTAGTTGTGGCTCACGGGCCCAGTTGCTCCGTGGCATGTGGGATCTTCCCAGACCAGGGCTCGAACCCGTGTCCCCTGCATCGGCAGGCAGATTCTCAACTACTGCGCCACCAGGGAAGCCCCTGACTGTGGATTTTTGAAATGTGTTTGCTTCTGGTCCATGCAGTTCTGCTTCCTCTTGGCAGCCTTTCAAGGTGCAGGAACCATGCCTCGGCTATTTGTGTTACACTGGTCCCCAGATCACCATAGGTTCCTAATAAATCTTCTTTCTAATCAGCTTTTGAAAATGGAGCTTCGTGCTTTTCTGCAGTCAGTTATGAAGATGGCTGTCTCTAGAGCCTTCTCTTTAGCTACAACCACCTTCCCAGAATTACTTTTCTTTCCTCAGCTCCATTTATGAGACTGCAGCTCTCCAGAACCATATGTTGCAGCTGAATTGTGCTTTCCCCTAGTAGCAGGATATCATTTTTTTTAATACCATGTTATTTGTTGGTCCCTTGATTATTCAAGAAAACTAGGAATCTCACACATGTTAGCAATTGTAGCTCCAGGAGTTAAAGATTTATACTACAGGCAAGCATCCGTTTATAAGCCAGTTTTCAGATCTCATATCTTAACTTCCTGGCGATATAGCAGAAGTATAACTAAGCCTGAAACTCGTGCATGCTCCAGAACTGACAGACATTTGTGTGTGTGTGTGTGTGTGTGTGTGTGTGTTGATCCGAATGAGTACATAATGGGAGAGAATGATGCTTTTAAATTTAGTTGTGTCTTTAATATTGTTACCAGTGTTACATGTCTGTGATCATTTTTCCCCTGGCAAATGTAGTCTTCATTACAAAATCCAGTCGTGCAATTTGCATGCTTTGGAGATAAGGCTGAGGCTCTGTCAGAGCACTTAACCACAGGTGTAAAAATGTTGTGATTAAAAAGAGACTGCACATTTAAGTAGGAGTAATTAGAAGTGAATTCTTAATTGCAAAATTACACAAGCATTTATGCTTTGCTTTGTGATCCTCAGCCTTTGAAAGGTGCTATATAAATGCAAATTGCTTGTCACATCATTCATGCCATGTATTCATGACATTGAAAAATGTGCATTTATACTGAACTAAGCTTAATAATAAAATACTAAATATAAAGTATGTATTAAATAGACCTACATTTCCATCAACCAAGAAAGTACATTACTGTATTTTCCTTTTGAACATGTACCTGGGCTGATGAGATACAAGTTCTGTCTTATTACATCTGATTAAGGGAATGAAGTATAAAAATAGAACTCTTCAGACTGATTAAACTACAAAACTGTAAACAGTTGTTTTTAAATATTATTATTGTAGCTTAACAGCATTAAAATTTTCTGAATGTGAACTCACATGTTGGTTGTAGTACCTTTATTGCCTGTTGGTAATCTAAAGAAGGCCTTCTTTCAAGACTTATAGATATGGTAATTTATCAGTTATTGGAATATTCCATTGCTATAGATATTTCAGCCTTCTTTATGACCTCTTGATATAATTCCCACATCAGGAGTTTGGGTTGTGAATTAAGAAATGTAATTTTTATGAATATCAAGGTTTAAAACCACTTGGGAGAGAGTGAGAATCTCATCCTTACAAGATGGATGCCAGAAAATGATAAACATCAGGTCCCCCTACACCCCATGTTTCATGTGTTTGTCAACAGAAAGAAATTATTTCAGGGAGGTGCTTCTCAGTCACTGATGTGTCATTATGTCATTTGGAGATCTCATTAAAGTATAGATTCTGATTCAGTAGATTTGATGTGGGGCCTGAGATTTTGCATTTCTATCGATAACAATCTTTCTTGTGATGCAGATGCTACTGGTCTACAGACCACATGTACAATAGTGAGGATTAAGGCAGGGCTCTGCAAACTTTTTCTGTAAAGAACCAGAAGATAGATAGTTTAGCCTTTGCAGGCCATAGGCTCTCTGTCACAGCTACTCAGTTCTGCTGCTGAAGCACAGAAGAGTCATGGTTAATACATAAATAAGTAAGCATGGTGGTCTTTCAGTGAAACTTCATTTACAGGACACGAGGCAAGAGGATTTGGCTCCGGGGCTGTAGTTTGCCCAGGCCTGTTTTAGGGAATTATGAGTGGTTTTTTTTGTTTTTTTTTTTAATATATCTTTTTTTTTTTTTTTTTTAAGATTTATTATTTATTTATTTAATTTATTTTTGGCTGCATCGGGTCTTAGTTGCGGCACGCAGGATCTTCGTTGAGGCATGTGGGATCTTTCGTTGTGGTGCACAGGCTCTTCATTGTGGTGTGCGGGCTTCTCTCTAGTTGTGGCACTAGAGAGGGGCATAGGCTCTGTAGTTGTGGCAGGTGGGCTTAGTTGCCCTGCGGCATGTGGGATCTTAGTCCCCTGACCAGGGATCGAACCCACGTCCCCTGCATTGTAAGGCAGATTCTTTACCACTGGACCACCAAGGAAGTCCCACTATGAGTGTTCTAAAAAATTCATTTTTATTCCAAAATTGCCCCTCTTCAGAGTTAACACAGCAGAGGCTAACTTAAATTCTCGAATAGTCTTCAGTGACAATCTGTCTCTGAAAGTTACTAATAGAAATCTATATAGGCCCCATTTGCATTTATCCATCTTCCATTTTCTTCCCCTCCTGGTATCTTTATCTTCTTTCCTCATTCTCCCAGTTGAAGAACTCCAAGGCAACCTTCAGTTCCCCATAACCAAAATCCACGGATGCTCACGTTCTTTATAACAGGGGTCCCCAACCCCTGGGCCACGGACTGGTAACAGTCCGTGGCCTGTTAGGAACTAGGCCACACAGCAGGAGGTGAGTGGCAGGTGAGCGAGAGAAGCTTCATCTGTATTTACAGCCACTCCCCATCGCTTGCATTACCGCCTGAGCTCTGCCTCCTGTCAGCACCATAACTAGACGAATTGATGAAATAGCAGAGGATATTGAGGCACAATTGTTAGAGAGGATTAATGAGTCACCGTGGTATGCAGTCCAGGTTGACAAGTCTACTGATGTTGACAACAAGGCAACAATGCTTGTTTTTGTGTGATCTATTTTTCAGGAGGATGTGCATGAGGATATGTTATGTGCACTTTTGTTGCCAACCAACACCACAGCTGCAGAACTATTCAAGTCCTTGAATGATTACATATCAGGAAAACTGAACTGGTCATTTTCTGTCGGTATATGCACAGACAGAGTGGCTGCCATGACTGGACGGCTTTTCTGGTTTCACTACTCGGGTCAAAGAGGTCGCTTCTGAATGTGAGTCTACACACTGTGTCATCCATAGAGAAATGCTGGCTAGCCGAAAAATGTCACCTGAACTTAACAACGTTTTGCAGGATGTGATTAAAATTACCAACCACATTAAAGTACATGCCCTTAACTCACGTCCGTTCGCGCAGCTCTGTGAGGAGATGGACACAAAGCACACACGTCTTCTCTTATACATAGAAGTGAGATGGCTTTCTAAAGGTAGATCACTGGCCAGAGTTTCTGAGTTACGAGAGCTGCTCCAGAGATTTCTTTTAGAGAAACAGTCACCACTGGCAGCACATTCCAGTGACACAGAATGCGTCACAAAACTTGCTTACTTGTGTGACATATTCAACCTGCTCAGCAAACTCAGTCTGTCATCACTTCGGGGGAGAATGGCAGCTGTGTTCAAGTTGGCACATAAAGTGGCTTCATTCAAAGCCAAACTGGAATTATGGGGGCGACAAGTGAACATTGGGACTTTTGTCATGTTTCAAACATTAGCAGAGATTTTGAAAGAGACTGAGCCAGGGCCTTCTTTCTCCCAGCTGGTGCATGTTCACCAATCTCAGCTTTCAAAAGAGTTTGAGCATTACTTCCCAACCACAAAAGACCCCTGAACTGGGAAGGAATGGATCCACAACCCATTTGTGAATAAGCCAGTTGAATCGACTTTATCCGTGCTAGAAGAGGATCAACTGCTTGAGATCGCAGATGACGGTGGCCTTAAAAGTTTGTTTGAGGGCTTCCCTGGTGGCGCAGTGGTTGAGAGTCCGCTTGCCGATGCTAGGGGACGTGGGTTCGTGCCCCGGTCCGGGAAGATCCCACATGCCGCGGAGCGGCTGGGCCCGTGAGCCATGGCTGCTGAGCCTGCGCGTCTGGAGCCTGTGCTCCGCAACTGGAGAGGCCACAACAGTGAGAGGCCCGCGTACCGAAAAAAAAAAAAAAAAAAATTTGTTTGAGACAACTTCAAATCTCCATACGTTCTGGATTAAAGTCAAGGCAGAGTATCCTGAGATTGCCACAAAAGCACTGAAAAGCCTGCTTCCGTTTCCAACACCCTATCTTTGTGAAGCAGGGTTTTCTGCAGTGACAGCAACCAAAACGAGATCACGGAGTAAACTGGACATAAGCACCACACCTCGGGTGTCACTGTCTCCCATCACCCCCAGATGGGACCATCCAATTGTAGGAAAACAAGCTCAGGGCTCCCACTGATTCTGCATTATGGTGAGTTATATAATTATTTCATTACCATGTGATAATAATAAAATTACCATGTGATAATAATAGAAATAAAGTGCACAATAAATGTAACGCACTTGAATCATCCCGAAGTCATCCCATCCCCGCCCCCGGTCCGTGGAAAAATTGTCTTCCATGAAACCGGTCCCTAGTGCCAAAAAGGTTGGGGACCGCTGCCTTATAAGTATAAAATGGCATAGTAGAGCCGGCCCTCCAGTCCTCCAGTTCTGCACCCACGAATTCAACCAACCTTGGATTGAATTTGGTCCGGAATTGGTTGAATCCAATACTAGGTTGGTTGAATCTGTGGATGTGGAAGCCGCATAGCTGGAGTTCCGGTTGTAAATATCAGATGTTATTTAATATACTCAGAATCCTCAAGAGTCTCCTCAAAGAGCAGAGCAGTAGACCAATAGAGTTTTATATTTATTGGATGATCTCTCCCTTGTTCTTTTTTCCACATTCTTTTTTCTTTTTATTCTCAAATAAAGCCACACAAACAACCAGTGGTGTTTACCAAAGGTGAACTGTCCAATCAGATGATCTACATCCAATCCTTTTTTTAAATCTCAATCAAGATCAGAGTCCTTCTTCTAGACAAACCTTTTTATCTTTCCAATTATCTAGCCTCCCTCAGTTCTTCCAATGGCTGTGTCATTTGACAACTCCAGAGCTGACATTTCATTACAGTGATCAGGTAGGCAGGTTTACTCTTCCCCAGAATGACCAGCCTCAGTACTAATGTCTAAAGTACGCTTTACCTTATTTTTACATTTCAGAGGAAATAAAATTAAGGAATGTGCCAAATTGTGTTAGAAATTTTTAGCATTAACTACTAGGACTGTTAATATCACAGTAAAATACTAGGCTATTGATAGGGCATATTCATTAATTTCACTAGTAAATAGTCAAGAACGTTGAAAGAATTTATATATAATTTATTTTTAAATACAAGCTATAACGATTAAACAGTTTTAGTAGAAATAATGGATTAGGAGTTCAATAAACTATAGCCTGAGGGCCAAATACCACTCACTTCTAGTTTGTGTGTGGCCCGCAAGCTAAGATTGTTTTTGTTTTACTTTTTAAAAAGGTTGAAAAGAAAATCAAAATATGAATAATATTTTGTGCCACTTGAAAATTGCATGAAATTCAAATTTCAGTTTCCATAAATTAAGTTTTATTGGGCCACAGCGACACCTGTTGATTTGTATATTGTCTGTATTATCTATGGCTACGTTGGCACTACAGCGGCAGAATTGACTGCAGCAGAGGCTATGGCTCTCAATATTTACTGTCTGTCTATTTACAGAAAAAAGTTCGGCAACCCCTAAGTTAGGTGAAAACATGTCTTATGACTTATATCTATGTGCTTCTCTAAAACTTGATTACTTTAACATCAATTAGTTAAAACAAAACTAAGAAGGTTGAGCACAATGCACGTGGTATTTGGAAGAATGGAAAAAATTGTTTGAAGTATCTGGATCTTGTCTAGTTCACCATATAATAACAGATTTATAAAAATTAACACTGAACACATCCTTACTGTTTATGTCAGGCGTATGCTAAGAATTTGTGGGTCTTATATTTTATATTACAGCTAGTCAACTGGCATTATCTCACAACCCACAATTACCATTTGAAATAGGCACCATCGTGATCCTTATTTTGGCAACGAGGAGGTGAGACTTAAGTTAAATGACTTGCCCCATGTCACCCAGCCAGCAAATGGCAAAGTCAGATTTGAACAGAGACAATTTAACTCTTGAGATCAATATTTTAACCCTATAATATAGTTCATCAACATTTTACAAAGATAGTACAGTTGTCCCTTGGTGTCTGTGGGGGATTGGTTCCAGGACATACCCCCCTCCGCAACAATACAAAAACCTGAGGGTGCTCAAGTTCCTTATATAAAATGGCGTAGTACAGTTGACCCTTGAACAACTCAGAGGTTAGGGGTGCTGACCCTCCTCACATTTGAAAATCTGTGAATAAGTTAGAGTTGGCCCTCTATATCAATTCTTCTGTGTCCAAGAATTCAACCTTGGATCGTGTAGTACTGTAGTATTTACAATTGAAAAAAATCTGCGTATAAATGGACCCGAGCAGTTCAAATCCTTGATGTTCAAGAGTCAGCTGTATTTGCATATAACCTATTCACATCTTCCCATATACTTTAAATCATCTAATCATCTTTATATCTTCCATATACTTTAAATCATCTTTATACAATGTAAATGTTGTGTAAATAGTTGTAAACACAATGTAAGTACTATGTAAATAGATGCCAGTGTGCATCAAATTCAAGTTTTGCTCTTTGGAACTTTCTGGATTTTTTTAAAAAATATTTTTGATCTGTAGTTGGTTGAATCTGTGGCTGTAGGACCCACCAATATGGAGGGCCAACTGTACCAATTTTCTTATACACATACTGATTAATTCAGTAACATGTATGTGGGAAGTATCCATTTGCTCACTACCTTGTGATCTTCTGGCCTGAATGTGGTCTTGTTCAATTTGAGAGGAAATGGAACTCTTGTAGATTATTATTAAAGTCACTGAGGTATACACTTCTTTTAAAATTGCTTCTCCTATTTCCCTTATTGTTTGAGTGACTGTGAAGTAAAATGACAACAGGCAGGTTGAAGTTTAATCCAGGTAAGATGGAAGCTTTTGGAGAAGCTGAAGAGTATTTTCTTTACACTGAATTAAAGTCTTCACAGAGCAGAAGTGATTTAGATGGTGCCTCAGGAAAGAGAAACTTTGCATTATGCTTTGCATAGCACACAAGTTGTGACGATTTTTTTTTTTTTACCTGGTGGCCTCATTACAATTCTTAAAGGCTGATAACCTTTACTTAAATGCCTTTCTTACAATGCCATGTTTATGCATGTATGCATACGTAAAATCAGATGAGCGAGGGAGCACAGTCAGGGCTCTCAAAGCTGCAATTAGATGCATCGCCAGCTTTTTCCTCCCCCCAAAATTTAGCTAGCACAGAAAACAATAGGCCACGTGCATAAAGCAATTAGTGATGTCAAGGCCTGGACAATCACCTAATTCTGTAGCAAGCTACTCTAGACTGGATTATTTATTTACCCTTGCCTTATTTTACTGTGCTAGTGGGATTTCTTAGGGCTTAAGGAGAGTTAATTCTGCTGGTAGGCATGATCTTTATGCAATTCCACTGTTGGAATTATATGTATTGAGATAAATGTGGGATTCATTGTAGATTAAAAAGGTTCTTTTGTTTGGAGTTGAGGAAATAACAAGGAGAGTGTTTTGAATTCTCTGTTTGTTTGGTTTTTTTTCCCCTCTTATTGCATCACACATTTCCACTGCTGACCTTCAGGCAGGCCTCTTTGTAGAGGTTTTTGCCCAAATGATTTGTGAGGGTCTTTTGAGTGGGTAATTGGACATTCAGTTGGAAGCTTTATTTGACAGTGGGCTAATAGGTTAATTCTGTATTCAAAAACAGATGTGTTTGTTTGTTTGTTTGTTTTAAATAATGAGGTGTCAAGCCAATTCCCATTTTCCGGGCATTTTGCTTTCTTTTGATGGCAGGTAATTTGGTAAACAGATCATGTTACTTAACTGTATTCACTTCTTCATCCACAGCAGAAATCTTGTTTCTCCTCTAAAGAGAAACTTAAATATGATATTTATAATTCACGTGAAGCCTGTAGGAGCTAGCATCGAGTGCTTATGATTATATTCAGATGATAAGAAAATGTAATGAAAGTCTAGTAGAGCTTGCTTATTACCGTTGACCTCAAGTGCAACATCATTTAAATTGAAACGGCTCTGCCCTCTACTATGAAAAATTGTCCAAAGGGCAAAGAGTTGTCTCTAGGGCTATTCATTGATGTACCTTAAACCTTCGTAGAGAACACATTTCCATTGACAGTATGAAAGGGAAAACCAGAGTGTTTTTTGGAAAACTACTTATTTCAGTAAATAATTTCCAAATGACTTCATTAGATAATAGAGGCTTTTCAAATATGAATATACAGAGAATTAGGACAGAAAGACAAATAGTGACATTTAGTAATGCCACACCATGAAAACAGTCTTGGCTACCACTCTAAAAGCGAACAAATAATTATTAAAACCCCATCATCTTATTTTATTAGGGGCCATGGTCTATTAAGTTTCCTATATCCTGATAAAAATGTGAATTTTTCCTTAGCAGTACTGTGAATAATACAAATCTAATATCATATTTCATTTTATTAACCAAAGGAAGACAGCAAACACACACACACACACACCCCCACACACACACACACACCCCCACACACACACACACACACCACATCAGACTGCTCTAAGGGAAAAAAAAAATCAGCAAACAAAACAAAACAACTGAACAAGTATATAAAAAAAGCAGAAAATATTAGGAGGGGAAAAAATCAACTAATTTCTCTGGACAATCACCTAAATCTGTAGCAAGCTACTGTATAGTGGGTTATTTATTTACCCTTGCCTTATTTTACTGTGCTAGTGAGATATTTAGAGAAAAGAAAACAGAAGCCTAAAAATATTTAAGAATATTATTTCTTAAATATTGATGAATATATGTATCAAATAATATCTGACTTCTTAGGCAAAAAGTATACACACATTTCTTAGAGAATGTTAGGAAATAGTTTTGAAAATATTGGTGGAATGGTAAAATAACAACTTCTTTAATTTTTTTCCATTTTTAAAAATATTAAAGTAACATTTTTGTCACTGATTTGATAAATAATCATGAACATTTATCATTACGTTAATTTATCATAGTTTTGCTTTAATTATCTTTAAAATGAAATGTGGACAAAATAGTATTTACCCTGTTTACCTCATGGGATACTGACAGTGTCAAAGGAAAGATCTTATTAAATATATCGACTTTATTTCAATTTGTTTCCAAGCTACCCCAAAATATTTTAAATAAACTAAGTATTGTATTTTCTCTAAGAAAACACGCAGAACTTTGTTTTTTAGTGGAAGGAGAAAGTAAGTAATATTGACCAAATTCAGATCAATTCAGTTAAGCAGTTATTTCTGACTCTCTCTCAAAGAAAGTAATACAGTGGCAAGAAAACATATTCACAATTATATGTGATTTAAGAAAAATGAGTAAATTTTCCCAAGTGTTGAGACACTGCTCATCAGCTCCCGACCTGTTGTCCCCATATCCCTGTGTGCCACTGAGTTCTAGTATCATCCAACAAAACCAAATTTGCTCTCTGTCTTCCTTTAGTGTTTTGCCCCAATGCATTTTATCCCATTAGACCATTCTACTTAGATAATTCCTTATTTAATACTACCCAAGTTTTGATTTTCCTTCTTAGTCTGATCCTTGGTTTTTCTGATTAGATCATCAAGCTTCTCTCTCTCCCTCCTCTTTATTTTCTGAAGAACTAACCCATCCTTACCTAATAAGGCCATCTTCTCCATCAGTAGCTCAAATGTGGAGCACGTATGAATGCCGCCAAATAGGCATCGTGGATAAGCTCAGTTACTTCTTCCACTTGACAAAGCGGATCTTCCATTTTGAAATACAGTACACTGCAGATAACTGAGAAATAACATGATGAAAGGTAAAATGAGATAGCACAAGCACAATGTTTTGATCCACAAACAAAATCTGATTTTTGGTCTGTTGAAACCTTTCCAGTCTCTTTTTTGTTTGTTTATTTATTTTTTAACATCTTTATTGGAGTATAATTGCTTTACTAATGTTGTGCTAGTTTCTGCTGTATAACAAAGTGAATCAGCTATATGTATACATATATCCCCATATCCCCTCCCTCTAAATTTTCATATGGAACAACAACTAAAAATATGATTAGTCACTTTGGTTTAATAATTTGTTCTCATTTTCCTTAAAAGTAGATTTGACATTTATCCTCTCTAAACCACATCATTACTTCAGCATAGCAAATTCCTTCTTCCCTTCCTCCTTTTTTCCTTCCTTTCTTGCTAGTTTCTGCATTCTCTCTCTCTCTCTGAAATAAAACTTCTCCTGAACAACAAGAATACAAATAGCCATGAAGATAACATACATCTAGAGACTACAAACAGAAATGATGTGAGAAAACCATCATCCCATTTTTAATAACTTAATAATTAGAGATGTCTTTGCATCAGTCTAAAATTGACTTCTTTCCTATCCCTGGAAATGACAATCATGTTGCCGGAAATAGATGGTGGACATATCTGGTAGATTATTTTTTCATGGTGGTCAAGAACAGATTTTTCATGTAGAGCACTTTTCTGATACATTTTAATGTTTCTTACAGGCATATATGTGTATCACGAGTGATAATTGTTAGAATTGTTTAAATGAAGGCCTTGCACCCTGCTTTATGACCAAGATTTGTACATTAATGCCGCCAGTGACCTACACTTCATTTTACAATAACAACAGTTGAAAACAGCCTCTGCCAAGTATTTGCTTTATTCATCATTCTTTGCTATTTTCCTTGTCCATTAGATTATAAGCTTTCTGCCAGTATAGCTCCTGTTGGTACTACTCAAAGATATATGTCCATAGAACTGCACTGTCCAATATGGTAACCACTAGCCACCTGTAGCTATGTAAATTTATATTTAAATTAATCAAAATTAAATTTAAAAAGTTTAGTTTCTCAGTCATGCTGACCACACACCAAGTCCTCAATAGCTGCATGTGGTTAGTGACTACCATATTAGATGGTGAAGATTTAGAACTAGTAGACTAGCTCACTTAGCCAGCGATATTTTAGAGCCTAGCACTGTTCATAGAGAAACAAAATAAATATTATCTGAATAAGCTTACTAATTAATCTTTAGGGAGCAGCAATTCCATTTAATTTCTCTTCATGATCGAGTGGTAGATTTGGGATGCTGATATGGGAATATGCACATTAAAAATTTTTTTTTACATCTTTATTGGAGTATAATTGCTTTACAAGGTTGTGTTAGTCTGCTGTATAACAAAGTGAATCAGCTGTATGTATACATATATCCTCATATCGCCTCTCTCATGCCTCTCCCTCCCACCCTCCCTATCCCATCCCTCTAGGTGGTTCCAGAGCACCAAGTTGATCTCCCTGTGCTATGCAGCTGCTTCCTACTACCTATCTATTTTACATTTGGTAGAGTGTATATGTCAGTGCTACTTTCTCACTTCATACCACATACCCTTCCCCCCAACCCTGTATCCTCAAGTCCATTCTCTACGTCTGCATCTTTATTCATGTCCTGCCCCTAGGTTCATCAGAACCATTTTTTTTTTTTAGATTCCTTATCTATGTGTTACCATACTGTTTTTGTTTTTCTCTTTATAACTTACGACACTTTGTTTGACAGACTCTAGGTCCAACCACCTCACTACAAATAATTTTGTTTCTTTTTATGGCTGAGTAATATTCCATTGTATATATGTACCACATCTTCTTTATGCATTCATCTGTCAATGGACATTTAGGTTGCTTCCATGTCCTACAATGAACACTGTGGTACATGTCTCTTTTTGAATTATGGTTTTCTCCAGGTATATGCCCAGGAGTGGGATTATTGGCTCATATGGTAGTTCTATTTTTAGTTTTTAAAGGAACCTTCATATAGTTCTCCATAGTGGTTGTATCAATTTACATTCCCACCAACAGTGCCAGAGGGTTCCCTTTTCTCCACACCCTCTCCAGCATTTAATGTTTGTAGATTTTTTGAAGATGGCCATTCTGACTGGTGTGAAGTGATACCTCATTGTAGTTTTGATCTGCATTTCTGTAATGATTAGTGATGTTGAGCATCCTTTCATGTGTTTGTTGGCAATCTATCTTCTTTAAAGAAATGTCTATTTAGATCTTCTGCCCATTTTTGGATTGGGTTGTTTGTTTTTTTTGTTATTGAGCTGCATGAGCTGCTTGTAAATTTTGGAGATTCATCCTTTGTCCAGTTGCTTCGCTTGCGAATATTTTTTCCCATTCTGAACGTTGTCTTTTCATCTTGTTTATGGTTTTCTTTGCAGTGCAAAAGCTTTGAAGTTTCATTAGGTCCCATTGTTTATTTTTGTTTTTATTTCCGTTTCTCTAGGAGGTGGGTCAAAAAGGATCTTGCTGTGATTTATGTCATGTCTATGTTTTCTATTTATGTCATACCTATGTTTTCCTCTAAGAGTTTGACAATGTCTGGCCTTACATTTAGGTCTTTAATCCATTTTGAGTTTAGTTTTGTGTATGGTGTTAGGAAGTATTCTACGTTCATTCTTTTACATGTAGCTGTCCACTTTTCCCAGCACCACTTCTTGAAGAGGCTGTCTTTTCTCCATTTTATATTTTTGCTTCCTTTGGCAAAGATAAGGTGACCATATGTGTGTGGGTTTATCTCTGGGCTTTCTATCCTGTTCCATTGATCTATATTTCTGTTTTTGTGCTAGTACCATACTGTCTTGATTCCTGTAGCATTGTAGTATAGTCTGAAGTCACAGAGCCTGATTCCTCCAGCTCTGTTTTTCTTTCAAAGATTTCTTTGGTTCTTTGGGGTCTTTCGTGTTTCCATACAAATTATAAAATTTTTTTGTTCTAATTGTGTGAAAAATGCCGTTGGTAGTTTGATAGAGATTGCACTGAATCTGTAGATTGCTTTGGGTAGTATAGTCATTATCACAAGGTTGATCATTCCAATCCAAGAACGTAGTACATCTCTCCATCTGTTTGTATCGTCTTTGATTTCTTTCATAGGTGCCTTATAGTTTTCTGCATACATGATGATTTTGTCTCCTTAGGTAGGTTTATTCCTAGGTATTTTATTCTTTTTGTTGCAGTGGTAAATGGGAGTGTTTCCTTAATTTCTCTTTCTGATTTTTCATCGTTAGTGTATAGGAATGCAAGAGATTTCTGTGCATTAAGTTTGTATCTTGCTACTTTACCAAATCCATCGATTAACTCTAGTAGTTTTCTGGTAGCATCCTTAGGATTATTTATGTATAATATCATGTCATCTGAAAGCAGTGATAGTATTAATTCTTCTCTTGTGATTTGGATTCCTTTTATTTCTTTTTCTTCTCTGACTGCCATGGCTAAAACTTCCAAAACTATGTTGAATAATAGTGGTGAGACTGGGCAACCTTGTCTTGTTCCTGATCTTAGAGGATATGCTTTCAGATTTTCACCATTGAAAAAGATGTTTGCTGTGGGTTTGTTGTATATGGCCTTTATTATGTTGAGGTAGGTTCACTCTATGCCCACTTTCTGGAGGATTTTTATCATAAATGGGTGGTGAACTTTGTCGAAAGCTTTTTCTGCATCTGTTGAGATGATCATATGGTTTTTTCCTTCAGTTTGTTAATATGGTGTATCACAGTGATATATTTGCATATACTGAAGAATCCTTGCATCCCTGGGATAAACCCCACTTGATCATGGTGTATGATCCTTTTCATGTGCTGCTGGATTCTGTTTGCTAGTACTTTGTTGAGGAATTTGGCATCTGTGTTCATCAGTGATATTAGCTTGTTGTTTTCTTTATTTCTGACATCTTTGTCTGGTTTTGGTATCAGGTTGATTGTGGCCTTGTAGAATGAGTTTGGGAGTGTTCTCCCTCTGCAATATTTTGGAAAAGTTTGAGAAGGTTAGGTGTTAGCTCTTCTCTAAATGTTTGACAGAAATAGGCTGTGAAGCCATCTGGTCCTGGGCTTTTGTTTGTTGGAAGATTTTTAAACACAGTTTCAATTTCAGTGCTTGTGATTGGTCTGTTCATATTTTCTATTTCTTCCTGGTTCAGTCTTGAAATGTTGTACTTTTCTGAGAATCTGTCCATTTCTTCCAGGTAGACCATTTTATTGGCATATAGTTGCTTGTAGTGGTGTCTCATGATCCTTTGTATTTCTGCAGTGTCAGTTGTTACTTTTCCTTTTTCATTTCTAATTCTGTTGATTTGAATCTTTTCCCATTTTTTTCTTGATGAGTCTGGCTAATGGTTTATCAATTTTTTTTTTTATCTTCTCAAAGAACCAGCTTTTAGTTTTATTGAACTTTGCTATTGTTTCCTTCCTTTCTTTTTCATTTATTTCTGATCTGATCTTTATGATTTCTTTTCTTCTGCTAACTTTGGTTTTTCTTCTTTTTTTCCTTCTTTGTCTAACTGCTTTAGGTGTAAGGTTAGGTTGTTTATTTGAGATGTTTCTTGTTTCTTGAGGTAGGATTATATTGCTATAAACTTCCCTCTTAGAACTGCTTTTGCTGCATCCCATAGGTTTTGGATCATCGTGCTTTCATTGTCATTTTTTTCTAGCTATTTTTGGATTTCCTCTGATTTCTTCAGTGATATCTTGGTTATTTAGTAGTGTATTGTTTAGCCTCTATGTGTTTGTATTTTTTACTGTTTTTATCCTGTAATTGATATCTAGTCTCATAGCATTGTGGTTGGAAAAGATACTTGGTATGATTTCAATTTTCTTAAATTTATTGAGGCTTGGTTTGTCACCCAAGATATGATCTATCCTGGAGAATGTTCCATGAGCACTTGAGAAGAAAGCGTGTTCCGTTGTTTTTGGATGGAATGTCCTATAAATATCCATTAAGTCCATCTTGTTTAATGTGTCATTTAAAGCTTGTGTTTCCTTATATATTTTCATTTTGGATGATCTGTCCATTGGTAAAAGTGTGGTATTAAAGTCCCCTACTATTACTGTGTTACTGTCATTTCCACTTTTATGGCTGTTAAAATTTGCCTTATGTATTGAGGTGCTCCTATGTTGGGTGCATAAATATTTACAATTGTTATATCTTCTTCTTGGATTGATCCCTTTATCTTTATGTAGAGTCCCCTCTTGTCTCTTGTAATAGTCATCATTTTAAAGTCTATATTTTCTGATGAGTATTGCTACTCCAGCTTTCTTTTGATTACCATTTGCATGGAATATCTTTTTCCATCCCCTCACTTTCAGTCTGTATGTGTCCCTAGGTCTGAAGTGGGTCTCTTGTAGATAGCATATATATGGGTCTTGTTTTTGTATCCATTCAGCAAGCCTGTGTCTTTTGGTTGGGGCATTTAATCCATTTACACTTAAGGTAATTATCAATATGTATGTTCCTATTACCATTTTCTTAATTGTTTTGGGTTTGTTTTCGTACGTGTTTTCCTTCTCTTGTGTTTCCTGCCTACAGAAGTTCTTTTAGCATTTGTTGTAAAGCTTATTTGGTGGTGCTGAATTCTCTTAACTTTTGCTTGCCTATAAAGGTTTTTATTTGTCTGTTGAATCTAGATCATTGCTGGGTAGAATAATCTTGGTTGTAGGTTTTTCCCCTTCATCACTTTAAATATGTCCTGCCCCTCTCTTCTGGCTTGCAGAGTTTCTGCTGAAAGATCAACTGTCAACCTTATGGGGATTCCCTTGTGTGTTATTTGTTGCTTTTCCCTTGCTGCTTTTAATATTTTTTCTTTGTATTTAATTTCTGATAGTTTGATTAATATGTGTCTGCTCTTCCTTGATTTGATTGACTACTTCTTTTCCCATGTTAGGGAAGTTTTCAACTATAATCTCCTCAAATATTTTCTCAGTCCCTTTCTTCTTCTCTTCTTCTTCTGGGACCCTTATAATTCTAATGTTGGTGCATTTCATGTTGTCCCAGAGGTCTCTGAGACTGTCCTCAATTCTTTTCATTCTTTTCTCTTTATTCTGCTCTGCGGTAGTTATTTCCATTATTTTATCTTCCAGGTCACTTATCCGTTCTTCTGCCTCAGTTATTCTGCTATTGATTCCTTCTAGAGAATTTTTAATTTCATTTTTTGTGTTGTTCATCATTGTTTATTAGCTGTTTAGTTCTTCTAGGTCCTTGTTGTTTCTTGTATTTTCTCCATTCTATTTCTGAGATTTTGGATCATCTTTCCTATCATTACTCTGAATTCTTTGTCAGGTAGACTGTTTCCTCTTCATTTGTTTGGTCTGGTGGGTTTTTACCTTGCTCCTTCGTCTGCTGCATATTTCTCTGTCTTCTCATTTTGTTTAACTTACTGTATTTGGGGTCTCCTTTTCACAGGCTGCATGTTCGTAGTTCCTCTTATTTTTGGTGGCTGCCCCCACTGGGTGAGGTTGATTCAGTGGCTTGTGTTGGCTTCCTGGTGAGGGGGACTGGTGCCTATGTTCTGGTGGGTGGGGTTGGGTCTTGTCCCTCTGGTGGGCAGGGCTGCGTCTGGTGGTGTGTTTTGGAGTGTCTGTGAACTTAGTTTGACTTTAGGCAGCCTGTCTGCTAATGGGTGGGGTTGTGTTCCTGTCTTGCTAGTTGTTTGGCATGGGGCATCCAGCACTGTAGCTTGCTTGCCGTTGGGTGGAGCTGGGTCTTCGTGTTGAGATGCAGATCTCTGGGATAGCTCTCACTGATTAATATACGTGAGGCTGGGAGGGCTCTTGTGGTCCAATGTCCTGGATGCGGTTCTCCCATGTTGGAGGCTCAGGCCCGACACCCAGCCGGAGCACCAAGACCCTGCCAGGCACGTGGCATGGAAGAAAAGGAAGAAAAAAACCCAAAAACGAACAGACAGAACCCCAAAACAAATGGTAAAAACAAAACTAAAGAGACAAAATCACACAAGGAAACATACACACACACACTCATAAAAGGAAAAAAAACAACAAAAAAACCTGAACAGACTGAACCCTAAGTCCAATGGTAAAGCAAACCTAAACAGACAAAATCACACCAAGAAACTTACACACACACACTCACAAAAAGAGAAAAAAAAAAAAAAAATGGAAGAGAGTAGCCAAACCAGTAAACAAACCCACCAATGAAAACAAACACTAAAACCTTAACTAAGATAAACATACAAGCAAAAACAAATCAGATGCAGAAGGCAAACCCCAAGTCTACAGTTGTTCCCAAAGTCCAGCGCCTCCGTTTTGGGAACATTCATTGTCTATTCAGGTATTCCGCAGATGCAGGGTTTATCAAGTTGATTGTGGGGATTTAATCTGCTGCTCCTGAGGCTGCTGGGAGAGATTTCCCTTTCTCTTCTTTGTTCCACAGCTCCTAGGGTTCATCTTTGGTTTTGGCCCTGCCTCTACGTGTAGGCCACCCTCAGGAGTCTGTTCCCCACCCAGACAGGAGGGGATTAAAGCAGCCACTGATTAGGATTCTATTGCTCACTCAGGCCAGGGAGAGGGAGGGGTATGGTAGTCATAAGTGGAATGCAGGGTGTGCCTGCGGTGGCAGAGGCCAGCATGACATTGCAGGAGCCTGAGGCACGCCGTGTGTTCTCCCAGGGAAGTTCACCCTGGATCACGGGACCCTGGCAGTGGTGGGCTGCACAGGCTTCCAGGGGGGTGTGGGTAATGACCTGCGCTTGCATACAGCATTCTTGGTGGTAGCGTTAGCGGTCCTTGCCCACCTCTGGGGTCTGAAATGAAAACTGTGGCTCGTGCCCATTTCTGGAGCTTGCTTAAGCAGTGCTCTGCCATCTCTGGGCACACGGAGCAGGAAGCCCCTCTCCTTGCACACCCTGAAACAATGGTCCCTTGCCTCTCTGGAAGGTCCAGACTTTTTCCCAGACTCCCTCTCTGCTACCTATGACACACTAGCCCCCTTCAGGCTGTCTTCACACAGCCAATCCCAGTCCTCTCCCTGGGGTCTGACCTCCAAAGCCTGAGCCTCAGCTCCCAGCCCCGGCCACCCCGGCCGCCCCGGCGGGTGAGCAGACAAACCTCTCAGGCTGGTGAGTGCTGGTTGGCACTGATCCTCTGTGCGGGAATCTCTCTGCTTTGCCCTCTGCACCCCTGTTGCTGTGCTCTCCTCTGTGGCTCTGAAGCTTCCCCCCACACCCCCACTTGTCCCCACCAGTGAGGGGACTTCCTACTGTGTGGAAACCTTTCCTCCTTCACAGCTCCCTCCCACTGGTGCGGTCCCATCCCTATTCTTTTGTCTCTGTTTTTTCTTTTGCCCTACCCAGGTATGTGGGGAATTTCTTGCCTTTTGGGAAGTCTGAGGTCTTCTGACAGCATTCAGTACGTGTTGTGTAGGAGTTGTTCCACATGTAGATGTATTTTTGATGTATTTGTGAGGAGGAAGGTGATCTCCACGTCTTACTCCTCTGCCATCTTGGAGGTCTCCCCAGTACGTGTACCTCTAAGGGTTTTGCTATTGTTTTTGTTTCTTTGTTTCTGTGGAAGAAGTCTTAATGCAATTCCTAGCTCATATAATCTACTTCCTAGACCAGAAAGGCAGTCAAGAATGATCACATTCTAAGAATTCAATCTTATCAATCCTTATGAACATTGATAGACATTAAGGAAATGGTGGTAGTAGTGGGGACCTGTCTTAGTCTGTTTGGGCTGCTATAACAAAATACCACAGACTGAGTAGCTTATAAACAACAGAAATTTATTTCTCACAGTTTTGGAGGCTGGACATCTACGATCAGGGTGCCTGCACAGTCAGGTAAAAGTCAGATTGCAGACTTCTCATTATATATATATCCTCACATGGCTGAAGGGGCTAAGGAGCTATGTTATGCTTCTTTTATAAGGGCACTAGTCTCATTCATGGGGGCTCCACCCTCATGACCTAATCACATCTCAAAGGCCCTACCACCTAATGCCAAAACTTGGAGGTTCTGTTTCAACATATTAATTTCAGGGAGACATAAACATTCAGACCATTGCAAGACCTTTTAGAATTGTAATGAAAGATTTCAGCAATGAGAATCTGAAGTTTCAATTGTATCATGATAACTTCTTCGACTCCATAAGATTGAGGGAAAAGCTTTGAATCAAATATGTGAGTTTAAGATGATAGCAAAGGGACTATAGAAAAATAATTGTTAAAGAAATTTGTTTTTTAATTAAATGTTCTTTCTTTAACTTTCTGTCATTCTAGATTTTTTTTCATTAAATTCCCCAAAGCTAGATCCAATTTAAGTCCTGTCACTCCATCTTTGGTTCACACTGCTAAGATACAGTACCACACTGTAGTATACAATATTGTGCACTGACCACAGACCCAGAAAGAATAGAATTTATTGTTTTCTCATCGTTGATGAAATTTAGCCAGGCATTAATACCTATTCACTGTATAGAACTGTTTCCTTTTGGGGCTATAATATTAAAACACAGAGAAGAAAGTGATGAGATTCTTTCAACATGCTATTTGTAGATTTAACTGAAGTGAAAAGAACATCTTAAGGCACAGATTAGGGAGGACCATAATGAAAGCATGACAATTTGAAGAAAAAAATACTCATTAGCCTTTCTCCCAGTGTTCTTTTATCTAAGGAATTCGCTAATCTAGCAGACTAGTTAAAATAAGTGTAAATCAATAGAATGTGAGCTCTGAAGTTATTTAACCAAAATTCCTTTTGGGTAGAGAGGACATGGAACCACCAGAGATCTCCTAAGTGTCAGCAGCTAAAATTAAAAATCCTTGACACTATGCTAGAGAAAAGGGAGTTTTGAAATGCATTCTTACACCAGCAAATATTTATTGAGCATTTATAAATGTCAAGGTATTGAGAGGTTTTATTCAAACATGAGACAGACATAATTTCAAAGATCACATAGTTTAGATAATTGCGTTGATTTTCCCTGTCTCAGAGACATACTCTTTAGCATCTACTCTCATCAAAGATAATAGGATTGTATATGACTTAACAGAGTGTCTGCCTCATTCTGTTTAATTGACATTTTATAAAGTAACACTCATCAGACTTTAACAGTAAAGCACAGTATTTAAATAGCAATTGCTCTAAACACTTAGCAAAAATGCCCTGGAAGAATTATATTCATTTATGTTTCCCTGGTGAAGGATTGGCCAACTAAAAAATTTATTGACCCTTTACCCTGCAGCTCTGAAACACAAGATGGCTATTTAGAGACCAATTTTGGTGGGAGAATGTGAAGATGCTTTCATTCATCCACTCTTTCATTCAACAAATATTAGTTCAGTATCTACTATTTAGGAACTGAACTAGATGCTTCGGATTCAACAGTGTTTGTTTTGTTAAACAAACGTTCCTGCTCTCCAGGAGCTTACCTTGTAGGCAAAATGGTTATAAAATTTAAAAAGTATATGTATTATGTATAGGTTTTCTTGTGTGTTAGAAGATGATAACTGGCAAAGCATATGTAAGAGGAGCAAGATGAGGAGTATCAGTGGAGGGAACATATTTAAATAGGATGGTCAGGATTGGCATTATTCATGTCTTCTAGCAAATGCTTGCAGAACAAGAGGACATCAACCATGTTGAAATTTTGAAGAAGATTCTAAAAAGAAGGACCAGCCAGTAAATGCCTTACCTTAGGATGGTACCTAGTTTGTTTGAGAAGTAGCCAAGAGGCCAGAGGGGACTGGAGTAGAGTGACTGAGAGGGAGAGCAGCAAGAGAGAGATCAGAGAGGTAGCAGGTGCCAGTTCATACAAGATCATTGTGAGGACTTTGACCTTACTCAGAGTATAATGCAAGGCCATTTCAGGGTCTTACGCAGAGGAGTGGCACGATCATGACTCATATTTCTACTTAACTTTTGTTGGACAAAATTACCTTTAGCTGATTATCCAAAGTAAATCTTATGTAGGTTACACCGTAAAACAGCTATGGAAAAGAGTTGGACCCGCATTCAAGTTACAGTCACATTGCTCATTCAATAGTAAATCGTTATCAGACACATTTTGTATGCCCTAGTTGTGACTTCCTGGTAGAAAAATTTTATGCCAGATTTAATGCTTTTTAAATATTTAATTCAAGCTTAGATATTCATATTTCTAATTAGGTATTATTTGTGCAAAGTTATTTAATAAGCATATCTCTAAAGAAGATAGGTAAGATCTAACAAAAATCAGGGAATGAACTCATTGTTATTCTTACTTTTTCATAAGAATCTGTTTTGGATGAAACTTTGCAAGAATTTACTGTGAGCAGATTTTTAATGCTTTCCTACTTTCCTATGTCTTCCTAACACTTTCCTTTAATGCTTTCCTTACTCCAAAAGAAACTGAAGAAGAATAATCAGATGGAAAGATGCCTTTAGGAAACATAGGTAAGGACAAAGCTAATTTTTCCTTAAGAGACCTGTCTGCAAAGCTGGTTTGTATCATTTCTACTGAATACATATTGGGGGAAAATCATTCACACAAAACCAAACCATCACCAGCAGAGCAATCTGACAAAATGAGTCTATTCTGAGACATCTGCAAATTGTTTGCATCTAGAATTTTCTTTCAAACCAGTCTAGGATAACTATCATTAGCATGACCACATGATTCAGGAAAAGGTAGAAGCAAATTTCTGCAAAGAAAATGTGGATAATACTAATACATTCTTACTCAAAAATTTTATTCCTTAAATGTGTTGCGTTTTCACAGCACTGTTTGATCTGATCTGATTTCCTTCACATTTTCTTTAGCATCCTTTCATTCCTCTTTATTTTCACTCTAGCTGCACAGTAGGGCAACTTATCACAAAAGACCAGTTTTAATTACTTGCCTGCAGGAGTCTAGCTTAAAGACTTACTGCCCACATTCATGGGTCAGCTTGGGGATCTTGGGGAAATTCTTGAACCTGTCTTAACCTTATCTTCTCCCCTGGAAATAGGAATTACTATAACATCAGTCTCTAAGTACATTTAAGATGACACAATCCATGTTGGTCACCTAGCACAATGCCTATTACACAGTAAGTGCTGAGTAAATTTTAGCTATTAGTATTATCATCCATCCATGTTATTTCTTATATCTAGATTAACTTTTATAAAGCATTGCCACCTCAGATAAAAGATTTTTAAGAATTTCTCTCTTCCCATAGGATAAAATGCTTTTTCCTTAGACTTGTATTAGAAGTCCCTATGTACTAGCATGTCCCTATGGTCTAGTATGACCTAGATTCCAGCTAGTTTTCAATGGATGTATCCTACAGTTTTGTTTTTTTTTTCTTAAAGTCTATTCTGACCAGATAGATATGTACCTTCTTCCTAAACCAGTCCCCTACCATGTGCTTTAATATAAGTTCACACAATTATCAATGCCTAAAATGGATTTTTCATTTTCCACTGTAAGTCTGAATTCCTTTCACCATCAAGTGATGCTTCCAGTTAAATTTCTTCTATGAAGTAGTGACTACAGACTTTTTCCTTCAAAATCTACAGTACCTTATTGCCTTTCTACTCATTTCTCATGTATCGTATGTTGTTGCTATTCGACTTTTTTGTTGTTTGTAGATCGTTGATCCCTAGATAGTTCAAAAGCTCCTAGAAATGAAGGACCATATTTCTCTGTATAAACTATAGATCCTGGCACAATGTTAGACTCAGAATCAAACCCAAATTTTGATCAATGTATTGTTCCTAATACAATGATCTACATAGTGTGTACATTAAATTTAATGGTGGTGAAATGATGAGTGAATTTTTCTGAGACCAATGCAGTAGGTGTCATAATAAAAACAAGGGCAGTAAATTGTTCAGGCATTTGATGATTGAAGTCCTAGATGTTTTATTAAAGAGTAGTAATTTTTTTTTATGGATACAGTTTTAGGTACTATTGCTACAACCGTATTTAGAACCAGGCAGATACTGATAATCTAAGCTGACTGTGATCTCTAGAATAAATTCAATCATTATGAAGATTGATGAATGTGTGTGGGGGGTCAGGGGGGAGAGGGAGAGATCTAAACATTTCTTCCTTCACGATGTTCTGTGATAATAAATACATATAAAGCAACATACACTATATTTAATACTTGATTATTGGAAGAGCATTTTGAAATTAAACCCACGTTCTCAAAAAAGTTACATAAGAAGGCCTCAAGGAATATATTTTAGAACATGTATTTTAAGGACAAAATCTTGAAAAAAAACTAGATTATTATGTATTTTCTCATTTTCAGAAAACTTGAACACAGCTGCGCTTCCTGTATATACCCGTGGTCCAAAGTTTTCCATTTCTCAAATTGCTTGCTAGAAACTGGAGGTCTAATAAATTTGTTGACCCTGGTTATAAAAACTTTGTCTACTACACAGTGATCAGCCTAGTACTGTTTACTCTAGATCTTAAATTCTTCCAAATAAAAAGACATTTTAAATTTCTCTATCTAATTAGAATAATTAAGGATAAATTTTCAAATATCTAAGTCTCCCTCCCTCCCAGTGAAAGATCAAATGAAAAAATAGAGTATGTCATTGAACCGTATGTTTGTTCTATACCAGCAGAAATGGTTAGGAGTTAGGAGGCATATATTCACTTTGTTCCATAATAACTACCATTTTCAGGGAATTATGTGATTTTAATGGCTTTAAATGTGAAATCATTCAAATATTGGGCTAATTACTTTCTGCATTGATGACAAATATGTTATCTTATTTGGCATTAATAATTTTGTTTGCTTTTTTGATGCTGCATATTCAAGAAATAATGACATTCATTATTAATATGCCCTAACAATTTATTAACCTAATATAACTAAAATTATAGTTTTATTTTTATTTTAAATCTTACAAACTAGTAATTGCTATCGTCATTTTGTTGTGCTCTTCAAAATTTAATTCCAGTGTTGGCCATCAACTATTTTTCCCAAGGTATTTTCTCTAAGTTTTTATTTATTTATTCATTTATTATCGAAGTATCGAAGTTGATTTACAATATTGTGTTAGTTTTAGGTATACATATACAAATATATATATATATATACACATATATATATATGTTCTTTTTCAGATTTTTTTCCCTTATAGGTTATTAAAAAATATTGAGTATAGTTTCCTGTGCTATACAGTAGGTCCTCGTTGATTATTTTATATGTAGTAGTGTGTAATTGTTAATCCCAAACTCCTAATTTATCCCCACTCCCCCACCCCCACCTTGTTTTCTTCTTTGGTAACCATAAGTTTGTTTTCTATGTTTGTGGGTCTATTTCTGTTTTGTATATAAATTCATTTGTATCATTTTTTTAAGATTCCACATATAAGTGGTATCATATGATATTTGTTTTTCTCTGTCTGGTTTACTTCACTTAGTATGATAATTTCTAGGTCAGTCCATGTTGCTGCAAATGCCATTATTTTATTTTATTTTTTTATGGCTGAGTACAATTCCATTGTATATTTGTACCACATCTTCTTTATCCATTCATCTGCCGATGGACATTTAGGTTGCTTTCGTGTCTTGGCTATTGTAAACAGTGCTGCAATGAACATTGGGGTGCATATGTCTTTTTGAGTTATGTTTTTCTCCAGATATATGCCTGGGAATGGGATTGCAGGATCACATGGTAGCTCTATTTTCGGCTTTTTAAGGAACCTCCACACTATTCTCCACAGAGGCTGTACCAATCTACATTCCCAACAACAGTAAAAGATGGTTCCTTTTTCTCAGCACCCTCTCCAGCATTTATTATTTGTGGTCTTTTTGATGATGGTCATTCTGACTGGTGTGAGATGATACCTCATTGTAGTTTTTATTTGCTTTTCTCTGATAATTAGTGATTTTGAGCATCTTTTCACGTGCCTCACATTTATATGTCTTCTTTGTAGAAATGTCTATTTAGATCTTCTGACCATTTTTTTGATTGGGTTGTTTGCTTTTTTGATATTGAGCTGCATGAGCTGTTTGTATATTTTGGAGATTACTCCCTTGTCAGTCACATAGGTTGCAAATATTTTCTCCCATTCTGTAGGTTGTCTTTTCATTTTGTTTATGGTTTCCTTTGCTGTGCAAAAGCTTTTAAGTTTAATCAAGTCCCATTTGTTTATTTTTGTTTTTATTTCCATTACTCTAGGAGACAGATCCAAAAAGATATTGCTGCAATTTATGTTGAAGAGTGTTCTGCCTATGTTATCCTCTAGGAGTTTTATAGTATCCGGTCTTACATTTAGGTCTTTAATCCATTTTGAGTTTATTTTTGTATATGGTGTTAGAGAATGTTCTAATTTCATTCTTTTACATGTAGCTCTCCAGTTTTCTCAGCACGACGTATTGAAAAGACTGTCTTTTCTTCATTGTATAGTCTTGCCTCCTTTGTTGTAGATTAATTGACCATAGGTACATGGGTTTATTTCTGGGCTTTCTATCCTGTTCCACTGATCCATATTTTTGTTCCTGTGCCAGTACTATACTGTTTTGATGACTGCAGCTTTTTTAGTATAGTGTAAAGTCAGGGAGACTGATTCCTCTAGCTCTGTTTTTCTTTCTCAAGATTGCTTTCGCTATTTGGGTTCTTTTGTGTTTACATACAAATTTGAAAATCTTTGTTCTAGTTCTGTAAAAATATTTATGTTTTGTTTTGAGTTGTTTTTACAAAATTATCATTTATCTTGTCCATTGTTGATTAACTTTACTCTTAAAAATGGATTATATCTGCACTGTATTAAAAATATGTCATAGTTAGCTGATATAATTTAATATTAACTAAATTATAGTATATATATATTTACATACATGCTTAGACATAGAAATTTCCCTACTAAGAATTTATCCTACAGTTACATTCACAGATGTGTGTGATATATATAAATATGTAATTATATTATTTATCTAAAAGATAATATATATAAATGTATCCATAACAATCTATCAATTCATAGAATATGTATAGAATGATCTGCCAAAAGTCATCAATAATGAATTTCTCCATTTTAATATGACTATCCAAATGACCTTTGAGGATAGGAATTAGGCAGCCAAGGCTTGGGAATGAAGTCTATTTTAATCTATAATTTCTCCTATATTATTAAATATTTTATTATGAGTATAAGTTTTTTATAATTAAACAAAATTGACCTAATTTAATTTATGCTTTTCACTATTTTTCTAGATATAAATGATTTTTGATACATATGAAATAAACTTCCTAACCTCAAGAAATAAAAAGATAGGAATTAAACTCCAAAATTTTTATCATTGTTTGTAAGAATAAAAGGTGAATGCATTAAGGATGTGTATTTGTTGTATTCACCAGTCAGAGAAAAGGTTATGGTTGGCACCTTTTGTCATTTTCTAAGAGGACTATAAAACTATGCAATTTCATAAATTTAGAATGGCGTTTTAAAGTATATCCTTCTGTGTAATTGTGTGGCTTTGTTGTCCTACTGTCAGTTTTGATTGACACTTAATAATTAGGTATGGAGGTATAACGGATGGTGAGTTTTTTTGTTTTTTTTTTTTGCGGTACGCGGGCCTCTCACTGTTGTGGCCTCTCCCGTTGCGGAGCACAGGCTCCAGACGCGCAGGCTCAGCGGCCATGGCTCATGCGCCTAGCCGCTCCGCGGCATGTGGGATCTTCCCGGACCGGGGCACGAACCCGTGTACCCTGCAGTGGCAGGTGGACTCTCAACCACTGCGCCACCAGGGAAGCCCTAGTTTTGTGTTTTTTTTAACATAGCTTGGATACGGGTGGAAATTGTCAAATCTTTTCTCAGAATGCCTGAGTAGAACGTCAAGATCACAAACTTTTTTTTTTTTCAATTTCTCCGGGTAAAAGAAGAGGTCTCTTTGTTACAAAGGCAATTTATTAAAAAGTAAGAACACCAAATCCCTTTGAGTATAAATTGAAGGGCATGCCGACTGAAACATTGGTTTACTCTCCTAATAGCATTTAGAAGCAAAATTTCTCCATTTTAATAAGACTATCCATATGAACCTATTCAACTTTCATAAATACCTTACTCATGCTGAATATATTATTTAACAGTGTTAAACAGTGTCCATATTATATAGAAAATCGGCATTTCTGTTTCTTCATGAATCTAAAGAGGAAGAAATCAGAATGCAACCTTGAATGTAAGTGTAGAAAACAACCAATTTCTTTTTAAAACATGTACTTAAGCACATTAAGCACATTAATGATCCCTAAAATTCTGAAGCATAAGCCAAAAATATATTTTATATATTTTTAGACAGCTCTATGATGTGATTATGTGGATAATTCTATTGATGGATTCCATTTTTTTAATCCAAAGAAAAACTAATGTTTTTTCCCATTTGTACTGCTGAAAAAATTTTTTATTGAAGAGACCATCTCTAGAAGTTCCCCTACCTTATTATTTTAAGATCTTTGTTAACTCGATTTTCTTCAGTTCTTTGGTAAAAGAACTTCAGTAAAATTACCTTTTTTTGCTCATTCTCAATACCTTGCCATTTTTTGTTGGCTTTCAAAAGCCATAGGAAATACCTTTGATTTGTGCTGTTGTGACAACCTCATATTTGTACATTTCAGGTTTCTTTATTATTTCATTAAGCAGATATGCCTTCATGTTACTATTTTCATCTGTTCTTGATATCTTCCCTACTATTTCCTAAAAGTCTGTCTACATAATCACTAGGAAAATAATTTTTAGCAATTGCTTAAGTGTTTAAGAATCAAATATGCCTAGTAGCATTTTGAAATCTTTTATGCATAACATAAAACTGTGATGATTCCTTTTCTGTTACATTTAGATCAGACTTTAGACATATGTTTTTCTAATCATTCTACTTGGAAATTGAAAGAGATAAATTATATTTCATATAATATAAATTTATGTATTTCATATAATACAAGGTACATTGAATACATATTTCATATGAGAAAGCTAAGGTTGGATGAATTAGGGGAGAAGAGAGAAAAATGAATCATGTGTCTTTTGTTGGGTACTGGTTGGAAAACAGAATGGTATCTAAAGGTAGAAACAATGTGAAGTTCAATTAAGTGCTGCCAAAAAATGTTGATAGCTTTATTTTTAAAATTAATTTTTTCTTAACTCCCTTATATCAAAATGATTGTTGAGAGTTTTTCTTCTACCATATTCCAGATTTGAAAATTAGATTAGTAAACCTTAATTTGAGTTTGAATTGAAAAAAATCCCTTCAAGATATTGTGTTAGAAAACATTTTACTTCTTTTTTTTCCACTATATTTTACTTCTATAGGGAGCCAGAATAATAGAAAAATGACATATAGAATGGTGCAAAAGAAAGAATGCTAACCTGGTTGTTGAGAGTTTTGGATTCTGACGCAGTTATGCAGCTAGTTAGACCTGATTTCAAACATGTCACTATTCATATCTGTACCTTGGTTAAATCATGTATCAAAGACATGGCTAAATTGGATGAGAGTTAAGGCCCCTTCCAGCCCTAAGATGTTATGGTTCTATAATACCAAGTCTCATTGGGAGTCAATATGGTAAATTAGTAATTCTCATGTAGGTCTTGTATAGATAGCATGACTTAATATCTGTGGATTGATTACTGATACTCTTTGTAGAGTTTCTTATTCATCAACAACTATTTAATGAGACTAAGCTGTAGTCTCTGAGCCGTGGGGAGCTGTTGAATGAAGCAGTGTGTTCATTTAATTCTGTTGTCATCTCAATTATAATGAAGGATAAAACTTACATGCCACTTTACAGTTAGAAGGATATATAATAAATCAGGTATAATAATTTTGAATTAACATAGATTACTAAATAATGTTATGTTCATATACTAATCTGTACCTTACAAAAGCACTTTTACGTATTGAAATATTTCGGTCTTCACAATAACCCTTGAAGCATTCATAAAACACACACACACACACACACACACACACATAAAAGAAACATACAGAGCTTGCCCTACATCGTATCATTAGAAGGCACCCTAACTGCATGCCCTAGGTCACATAAAAGACAGTAGAAATAGAATTTGAACCCAGGTCTTCTCACTTCCAGACCAGTGCTCTTTCCAAGATGTAATATTTTAGTTGCTTCTCTGAATACTGGGAAGGAGAAAAATGTCCCTAGTATTGATTTCTCTGGCTATCCCATGGAATTTTTTTTAAGAATTGAGAGTATTTGCTTTTTTATAAAGTTAATTTTTTGCTATACAATTTAGTGATGTTATTTTATTTTATTTTGTTTTTTAAGTCATAAATTATTTTAAATGACTTTGAAAATAACACACATATCAATCCTTTGTTGATACAATACGTACTTTAAGTATGGTTGTGTATAGTGTACACTAGAACATTGGAAAACATGATGTTAATTGAATTCAACTCCTATGGAGAGACTTAAAAATTGCACTGAACTTCTTTTCAGTTTACTAGTGAACTTTTTATGACATAATATACCAAGTGGGGGTGTAGTGACATTGTGACCCCTTCTTTAGGAATAAAGGGCTTCCCCCCAACCTGCCCTGCCAACTGCTGTTAGAGATGTAAACTGAAAGTCCTCAATTATTAGTTCCATTCAGATTGCCTTGGCTAAAAGAGCCTCCTCACCCAAGATCACATCCCCTTCCCTGGGCAGCCTGTATCCACCAACTGGTCGACACAGAGGTATAGTGTTCTGGCTATTTTGCCACAACTTAGAATAATTCTGAAGGGTTATCAAAGCTTCAGTGCTCCCTGTGAGGCCAGCTGAGATCTCTTCTGAGAGAGCATCACAGTTCAATTTTCCTTCCATCCAATCCTGTATCCTTTACTTTTCTGTAGATGTTGATTTTGAGAGCACTCCCCAATAAACTTCCTGCTTAGAAATTGCTATATAAAATCTGCTTCTGGAATAACCATTTACTCAGGAAAGGGAATACCCAACCATTTGGAGTGTTAGACACAGGGTCTGAGTTGACATTGATACCAAGGCACCTTCATACCCCCCATCTCTGAAGAGACTTGAATTATCTGGACATCATCATAATTATCTCACTAGTACAGTATATTGATGACATCATGTGAATCAGATTGGAAAAGCAAGAAGTAACAAGTATGTTAGGGGTGTTTGCAAGACACAAGCATTACAGAGATGGGAAGATTCAGGGGCTTGTCATATTAGTGCTCAGGGATTCAATGGTCAGGGACAAGTCAGTATACATCCCCTAAAGTAAAGGACACATGATTACCTCTGATATCTCTCGCCATGAAGAAGGAAACACAACAAACACTGTGTAGACCTCTTAAGGTTTTGGAATCAGCATATTCTACCCCTGAAAAACTGCTCTGTCCATATAAAGTGTGACATGAAAAGCTGCCAGCTTTGACCGGATAACAGAAAAACAAAGGTTTCTGTAGCAGGTCCAGGCTGTAGGACAAGCAGCTCTGCTTCTTGAGCCTGATACTGTATCGGAGAGGTCTGTAATGGAAGAAAATGTCTGGTGGAGTATTGGGTAAGTTTCAGTGGGACAAACACAATACAGTTTATTCTGGAGCAAGGCTCTGCTGAGAATTTTATGCCTTTTGGAAAACATCTTTTTTTCTGCCACTGGGCACTGGTAGAGATGGAATGTCTCACCATGGGGTCATCAAATGACCATGTGGTCAGAGCTTCCTTCATGAGTAGATCTGTGATTAAAATTAGTAGCCCTATAAGGATTTCATTGTAATATAGAAGCAGTGCATCTGAGATCTGGTATAAGCAATGCCCAAAGACTCAAGTTAAGCTTGTATCTTAAGCAGATGGCTGAGCCCACCCCCCTTATCATCACTACAACCATAGCATTCACTCTACCATCACTACCCCACCTCCCCTCACCCCCCACCAGATCATTCACTTTTGTACCAGAACCTCTCACTCTACTTACATTTATAGATAAATGGGGATTTGGAGGAGGAAACGAGTCAGAGCTTGGTTCATAAATATGTTAGTTTAGTACGTTGGTTCAGCAAAAAAACATTCTATCCTCGGGGAGTAGACAAAAAATGTGAATTTTTTTTCATTGCAAGCTGATTCCACCAGAGAACACCCATCATGGAAGAGGCACTAAACAACCAAGTAGACAAAATGAATAATCCAATTGATGTCAGCCAGACTCTGTCATGGTCCACTCCAGTGCTTACAGAATGGGCACGTGAATGTAGCAGACATGATGGCAGGGATGGAGGCTATGCATGGACTCAAGACCATGGGCTCACACCCACCAAGGCTGGTCTAGCTATCCCCCTACTGAACTGTCAACCTCTCAGCAATAGAAACAAACACTGAGTCTAATACAGCACCATCCCTCAAGAAAACCAAGAAGACATTTGGTGGCAAGTTGACTATACTGGACCCCGTTACCCTTCAGTGGCAATGATTCATTTTAAGAAGAATAGGTATATTTTCTGAGCATGAGTTTCCCTTTCCTGACTGCAGGATGTTAAACAGCACCACTATCCAAGGGCTTAAAGAAAGATCCACCAGATCAGGATCTCACTTAATATCATGTCAGATTGAGACACTGAGACACTCATTTTACAGCAAAAGAGGAGTGGGAGTGAACACATGACCATGAGATCAACAGGCCACATTGCACTGCCCAGAAGCTGTCAGCCCAATAGAACAAAAAATGGAATTGTGAAGGCAAAGGTGCCAGCGTGAAGATGATTCCTTGCAAGGATAGGGCACTGTCCTCCAGGATGCAATATATGTGTGCGATCAAGAGTTGGCAGACTTTTCTGTAAAGAGACAGATAATAAATATTTCAGGTTTTGCAAGCCATGTGGTCTCTGATGCAACCACTTAACTCTGTCACTCTAGTGTGAAAGCAGCCTTAATATGTAAATGAGAGTGTATGGCTGAGATCCAATAAAATTTT
The DNA here is from genome assembly GCF_937001465.1 of Orcinus orca. Classification (NCBI taxonomy): domain Eukaryota; kingdom Metazoa; phylum Chordata; class Mammalia; order Artiodactyla; family Delphinidae; genus Orcinus; species Orcinus orca. The sequence continues at coordinate 95,768,875 of NC_064563.1, forward strand.
ATTTACATAAATAGGCAAACAGGATGGATTTGGCCTGAGAGCCGTAGTTCACCAACCTCTATACTGAATCTATGGCCTTTATATGTATATGAATTCAAGAATCAAGGGGTTAAAGTACACGTGACCCCATTTACTATCATTCCTAGTAATCTTCTTGAGAAATTTGTGCTTTCTGTCTGCACTACTCAGTCCTTCTCCTGGGGAATATCTTCTGTGTTGAATGGCTAGGATCCATCATGGCTGAAGACTCTGGGGCCTTTTCCACAGGTCTGAGTGTCTTCCAGTTATCATTTGAGGAGAGTCAGGGGCCCTCTTCTGCAAGAAACCTATCTCTAGATCATGCTTCTGGAACCTCCATATATGTCCATAAGGTATTGGATATTATGCAATTAAGTAAGACTTTATGAAGGTGGTTACATTCACCCATTTAAAATTTTTTCTCACATCAATATTCTACTTAATAGTTTGTATGAATGAAACCTACTTGGAAACATATGCTGCTTTTGAGTGTCATGTTTGTTTAAGACATTGCATCGAATCTTCTTAGACTGACTTTCTTGAGGCTGTGTTTTAGAAAACGGGAATGATAATACTGAATGAAACTGAAAATGGATGAAAAACAAGCTTATGAAGAATATACTCACAATCTAATACATTAGGCTGTAAATTACAAAGTGGTAAACAATCCTTGTGGATACACATCAGGTTTGAGCCACCTAACTCTTAAAGTGTATTTTCTGGCAGGAAACCGTAGGGTCGGTCAATGTATTGGGGAGATAATCTAAGCATAATGTAACTCAGTGTTCATGCAGAGCTCATTGCAGGTACCTGAGTGCAGGGGAAAGCTTTGAAACAGATTGGTATCACTGCCTCCTCAGAAGAGCATTTCTTTTGAAGAACTGGTGCACTGTTTGCCCCAAGATATTTAACACCCCTCTCAGGCTCAATACTTGAGGTTTATTGTTTGCATTTAAAATCTGGTTAAATCACTGGAGCTATGGTTGCTAGGATGCCAGCGTTATTTGGAGGCTACTTTACCATCTCCCTTCTAGTCACGCCCTTAATTAGAAGAGCCATCAGGCTGCAAAGTTTTGACTCAATGTATATTTCCCTTTGAAAGGTCATTGAAAATAAAGACCACATTTCCAGCATTTCCACTTCTCTATATTCAAAAACTGTTTGTGTAATACATTCCTTTGTGGACTTGATTAAATTATCCTTATTAAATAGATTCCTATGTCTCCCATTGTATTAATACTTAGCATTTAAAAAATTCTCCTGATGTGGATTTCCATTGTGAAAAAAGCAGTGTTCATTTATAAGAACAACTAAAGGGTTAACACTTACAGTTGGCAGTTTAAATACCAGAGACCTTTAAAGGAGAGCTAATTAGTTAAATAAATCACAGTAATATGCTTTTACTGCTTTCTTCACATTGACAGCATTTTGGGTGCATTGGATAAATATTCACCATTTCCAGTCTGATGTTTAGGATTGTTTCTTCGTTGCCATTTCCTCTTTTTACCTCCCCTATAAAATAATGTTATTTTCTCAAGTTGTTGGGCTGTGACTCTACCAATTTCCTGAATGAAATGGTGGGAACATGATCTTCCAATTCAATATTCTTAAAAGGTTGGACAGAGCTTACTAGCCTAAGAAAATAATATCAGCAAATTATGCATGCTGTCATCTATACCAGTCATGCAGATTACAGAATCTCAGATTAGCATTTACCCAAAGCATAGAAAAGAGAGTTTATAAAGACATTTAATACACTTTCCATCTCCTTATTATAAACTTGCTGAATTTTCAAGAAAAGATATGGGAGAATGTGTTCTGAGGCCACATCTTTACACGGCAAGTGACAGCAGAGCTAGGCAGTCTGCTAGTGTTTCAGGGGATCAGAGAATAGTTCATTTATTCAATAAGTATTTGTTGGCACCTAACAGCAGCTTTGCTAATGGCCAAGGGTAAAATGAAAAAGCAATTATGCTTCCTTTGCTGAAGGAACTTTTATTCCAGTTAAAGGAGAAAAAAGACATGTGCACAAGAAGCATAAAAAATCCCCAGGAATATATTTACTGAGGGAAAGGACTGATTATTTGCACCCCCAAGCTAAAGAGGATGGCTTGTGAATTCCTTGTTTATCCTGGACTGCCATGTATACAATCACAGCCTAATATAATCCCTTGGGTACGCAAAGAATGAAAACTATCTTAACAAGCATTTATTTCCCTCAAATATTCACCTTAAGAGCTTATATGACTCTTTCTTTGATATCAACGTTGCTCAAAATATTTCTGAACACATCTTTGCAAATGACCTTTTTTTTTTTTCTTTTTGCGGTACGCGGGCCTCTCACTGTTGTGGCCTCTCCCGTTGCAGAGCACAGGCTCCGGATGCACAGGCTCCGGATGCGCAGGCTCAGTGGCCATGGCTCATGGGCCCAGCCGCTCCGCGGCATGTGGGATCTTCCCGGACCGGGGCACGAACCCGTGTCCCCTGCATCGGCAGGCGGACTCTCAACCACTGCGCCACCAGGGCAGCCCTGCAAATGACCTTTGAAGTCTGTCACTTTTTGCAGATCCTTATAGTCTATTTATAGAATTTGAAATTGGACTTGGGTGTTGGAAATGAATGAATATCATTTAAAGATGAGTCTGGTATATATTATTGGTCATCCTTGAGTATGGTTTTATTATAAAACTAATATATGATTTAAAGTAATGAGACGCCAAAGAATTTTCTTCTATTTCATGGAAAGCAATCCCTCCTACCGAAAAGAATTAAAAAATTTTGCCAGTTGGCAACATGGTTTTAATAAATACATGACCTCCAAAGAGTCAACACTTTTATGCACGTATCAGCTGTGCTTTTCCTGACCAACTATATTTAACCTCCTTATAGACTCTGAATTAAAAATGATAGTATTTCTCATTTTGTTTTGTCTATTACGAAGCTCACAGCAAAATCAATGACTTATATTTAAAGAAATTTTGGTATGCATTTTTTGGGTAACCTTACCTTGAATCTCATTTTCTGTTTATCTTATTTTTCCTTTTTTCTTGTTCTTGTTATCTATTTCTGTGCCATTGCAGTGTATATGTTTTATAAATTATTTCAAATCTCTTTGAAAAAAATTGACTATAAATATTTATATTCTTCAATGTTTTTTCTTTATAGATATATCTCATAATTTATGGATAGTTATACATTTTTCTTTTAAGCAAATAATTTAGGGAAGTGAGAATATGTAATTAGGAGATTATTCGGTAAAAAATCAGTAGAAAGTTCAATGAGGTTATGCATTTAATTAAGTCTAGCTTAAATAGTAAATAACTCTTTTGGAATTTATAACAGATTTATTAAAAAGTTAGCATAATATTAAATAATAACAGCACATTGATTTGCTAGATTGTAGAGATTAACAGTGAACAAGCTAGATACATTTCTAATTTCCAGGACATGAATATGTTCTGGAAGTCATAAACAATACTTCATTTACTTTAAGAGTAAAGACATGATTTAAAAGGATCCGTTTTCAAAATAAGAGGGAAAAAATACCTCTATGTACACTTTGTTTCATACACATATATGTTTAATTAGGAATGCAAGGTTTCGTTAACCAATTTGGGCAGAAAGGGATAGGGCTTAGTCTCTTTAAACTTTTATGAATTATTGGAATTTACACTTGAATCAGTGAAGTGAGGTGGTGTCCATGGCAGTGTGTGATGATGATGCAGTATTTACAGATGATGTCTTTCCATAAGTTGCTTTGGGATTTGGAAAGTAGATCCAAATTCAAATCAATATTCAAGACCTGTTTTCATCTCATTTAAGAAGATAGTGTCATACGTTGGTAGTATTAAACATTTGAATCCTCGTGTGTTAAGTTTTATGTGAAACACTTTCATCAACTGACAGACCTACCCTAGGACCTTAGGTATTAAGATAGCTGATTACACATGGCAGCATGAGGATACATCCTCTCTTACTTTCTTTATTCTCCATAATGGTTAAGAGCATGGACTTTAAAGTCAGATAGATCTGGATTCATTATTTAACAGGTTATATAATTTCTTTGTTACTCAATTTCTTTACTGTAAAATGGGAATAATTATACTTAGGTTTGTTTTAAAAATTATGCATATATAAATTGCTTAGTGTAGTAGGTCATCAGTAAATAATATTAACTAATAGTAATAGGAGTTTTAGTACTAGAAGTAGTAATAAAAGTAGCAGTGATAATAGTAGAGTAATTATTCAAGAAACATATGAGGAATATAGATTACATATGAAAATGCCAATATTAAATAATATTGGGTTGGTCAAAAAGTTCATTCAGGGTTTTCCTTAACATCTTATGCAAAACCTGAATGAACTTTTTGGCCAACCGATATTTCTCATATGCAAATGCTATCAGTCTTGTGGTTCTATGAAACATAGTTAATAGTTCGCCTTATACGGTCAGAGTACAAAACACATGTGCACAGGGAAGTGAAATGGCAACAGAAATGAGGTCTTAAAACCCTTCATCTCTAAATGTTTTTAATAAGTATGTGGCAGAGGAGACTGTGTAATTGGCAAAATGAGGTGGAAGACGGATATGCATGACAAAGAGCTATTTGCAGTGATAAAGTAACAGATCTTTTGTGTGTATACGAGTATATGTGTGTGCACATGTGTACGTGTGTCTGCTCTGTAATCCTCAGTTGATGATTTATCCCTGAGATTGTTCATGTTCCTAAGAATACAGTGCAGGAATGAAGGATGCCTAAATTGACATATACAAAAAACAAAATCCAACTAAAGTAATTACCTTTAAGATGGAAAATTGTTTAATGGCCATGTCATATTTCACGCAGCTAGGGCAGTTGGTGTCTTGAGGGGAAGTGATGCTGAAGGTGTGCAAAAGGAGCAAATAAGCAAAATCATACTGGCACAGTGTGGGAGGGGATGCGGGGGTAGAAATCATCAAGATTGCAAGTTTTTGCCCAGAATACTACCTTTTATGATCTCCATGTACTGCTTTCATAGGTTCTTTTTTTTTTTTTTTTTTTTTTTTTTTTGCGGTACGCGGGTCTCTCACTGCTGTGGCCTCTCCCGTTGCGGAGTGGCCATGGCTCACGGGCCCAGCCGCTCCGCGGCATGCGGGATCTTCCCGAACCGGGGCACGAACCCGTGTCCCCTGCTTCAGCAGGCAGACTCTCAACCACTGTGCCACTAGGGAAGCCCACTTTCATAGGTTCTTTGTCCTCTGTTTCTGCAGTGAGTTTTGAAAGATCTAGACAGGATAAAGCCTTGGAGATTCTTAAGAAAGAAACTTTCATAAAAAGTAGCCTCTGGAGTTGAACCCAGCAGTCCTGCTACACATTCCATCTTGCTGTTAAGAATACCTTCTTTCATTGAAACTGGTAATAAGCTTGGCTGGCAAATATGGGGGTAGGTCTTCTGAGCAGATTTTAAAAAAGGACTGTGACATTTCTCCCAATGTCTCCACTTGCATTAGGAGAGAAATTGGATAGAGTCGCTTTTCCTTTATCCCCTCCCCTCACCAGTGAAAAAGCTTTGATAGTATGGAACCCTATCTGATTCCTCTATCTCCATGGCTGTGACTGTCCTTACCCTCCCAGCCCCACTTATTCAGCTACTATAAATATATCCTTGTTTATCAAGGCTTCCTGATTTTATAGGAAACCTCTAAGCTATGCATTTTTTTGTATGGGATAGTGGCAGCTTGCTCTCATTACTTGTTGGGATAATTTGCTGACATCTCTCCAATTGTAGTGCTAGGAATCAAGATAGGAAGCCAATGGCCTCCCCATTTCATGAGGTATCTATCTTGATACAATCTGTTTTAAACTGTCTGTTGGACTCAACTTTATGGTCATTGACCCCTAGAGTCCTGGTGCCTAGGTAAGTGCATTGACCTAAGATAAGCCCAGAGACTCCAGTTCACTTTTATTTCTGCTGATCAAACCTCCTGACCTCAACCCAGGATGTGCACGTCTCCCAGTGCTTGATTTTCTCTCTAAATGGCCATGGATCTGACATACAGATCTACACTCTATTGAAAGTTCATATGTTTACTTAAAAAATACTAGAGTGTTGCTGCTAGTTTCTTATATACAGAATAAGCTCAGAATCCCTAGTAGGTGCTCAACACAAATTTATGAAATAAATTATTGATGGACTTTTAAGTTAGTGTCCCGGTGTTGCATGCTTTAGTGATATTCCTGGTAAATGATGGGTATCTGTTGACAACAGTTTAGGAGTACAGCCCAAGGCCGAGGAACTGACATACAAAAACTGAATCCATGACCTTGCCCTCATGACTACAAAATCTCAGTTAACAAGATAAGATCCTGGCAAAAAACTGTATTTTTTGCTGGTACCAGTGCCAAATGCACCCAAAGTGTTCTCATCCCTGAGACCCCCTTGAGATTTCAACATGACCTCCTTAGGTTCCCAAACTCTAGTTTTAGTAAACCCCCTGCCACAGAGTTAAATGTTCACAGAAACTGGTATAATCACAGAACGTCAAAGTGTTCTATTTTGTAGCTGAATTTCAAAGTGAGCTGGATAATCCTATGACAAGCAGTAAAAGTAGTAGTTATGAGAGCTAAATTAAAAAAGCTAATCAGATCTCATGTTTCAGGATATAAACTTGTCACCATGAGCATTAACAAGATTTTTCCCCCTTAGATGTCATAGAGGATTTTCACGTTTTAGTCATCTGAGCCATATGTTTGTTCCTGGGAAAATTTAATTCAGCTGCATTTATTAGGTGCCTACTGTGCATAAAGCACCATCCTAGGCAAGATTTCGTAAGATTGAGAGGCTTGAAAAATAGAATTAGGCATAATCTCCTTGCAGAGGGAGAGGTATGCAGCCAGAGCCTACATCAATGACTCCAAGAGTCATAGAATTTCTAGGAATTCTCATTCCAAAAAGGACCTAAAATTATTTTGGGGCAACTGTAAATGGAGTATTATGATCAGAAGTTAGTTCTTTTCAATTAAAATCTTTATCAAAGGCTGAGATGAAGGGTGTCCACCCAACCCTGGAGAGGGTTCCATGTGACAACCCTAAATGTCAGAGAATATTTAAGGGACCAGATGTGAGAGTAGAAGAATGTTAGGAAAAGCCTAGTTTACCATAACCTGGTCTGAATTTCTTATCTAAGGGAGCTTTAAATCTAAAAAAGCAAATATCTCTTTAGGAGATTTTTAAAAATGCATAATTTCTTAGAGGTGAGTCCATCTCTGTGAAAACTTTGTCATGTTTGGAAGAAAGTTTTCTTCTATGGCAGAAAGAGCCATGATTCTAAATGGGAATTCATCAGGAATACCAGAGAGTGGAGAAGAAAGGTAATGGCCAGGAAGCTCAGGTCGTTAGGGAGGAGAGGAGAAATAAAGCACAGGCAAGGTCAAATTCTAGGTGCTAAAGGGGTACCTGATAGTGAGAAATACCACTGGGAACATCCAGTATCAAGTTACCCTTGCTACTTGGAGGGAGACAGGAAATTATGGGCAACTGTATTTTCACTGTGGCAATAAAGCAGCTAAGGGGGAAGAAAGCTTTCTAGACTGGAGTGTGGACTAGGAATTCTAAAGCAGTGGGGCAGGGGCTTCCAAGTGGCTAGTATAGCCTAAACTTCAGCTACAAACAAAGATCTACTATAGAAAGCAGAATAAAATAGGTGCTATATGATAGAGGAACAATGAATGGGCCGCAGAATTTTTTTAAAAGCAGCTAATTCTGAATGGAAGGGCAAGGGAAACTTCCCAGAAAACAATATTTTAACAGATATTTCAAGGATAAGTAGGATTTCATGGGATGTTAAGAAGGCATTACAGTGTGGGGCATTCCAGTATAAGCAGATAGCACAAACAACAACAACAAAAAGTTTAACTGTTCCTGTTTTTCAGCAAAGGACTAATACTCTTTGCTGGACTAATACTCTTTTGTCCTTTGTTGGAGAAGATGAGACTGGAAACAATCTCAAGTTTGTAATTTCTTTAGTAGACAATAGGGAATCTATAAACAGGATGGCCATGATCTGAAGTATTTTTAAGGATATAAATCTGTAATCATTGTGAAGCTTGGCACTGAGAGTCAAGAGACAAGAAACAGATCATTCCCCTTGCCTGGAAAAATGTTCCTTCTTTTATTTTGCTTAATTAGAGAAGGGGCTCACCACTGGGTTTTGGCTTAGACATTCACCTGTTCCGGGAGCCTTAATGATCCTCAGCTCTGGATTAGTCCTAAATTTAACTATTGATTTATTTGTCATTATCTACCTTAGACTATCAACACCATTAAAACAGGTATCTTGTCTGCCTTACTCCCCACTCACAATTTTCTTTTTTGTGCCTGGCCTCAGTGGATACTTAATCCATATTTATTGAATAAGTAAATGAAAAATGTGTGAATACATTGAACAAGTCAGTTGGGGGAGAAGGACATCAGAAGAATAGTGATGATGGAAATGAAAAACATGGGAAATATACTGTAAAATTCTATCCAAAGGATTGGAGACATGTGAGATGTGGAAAGACAGATTTAAACATGTCTCCAGTGTATCTGTCCTGATTGGGATAGTGATGCTACTACAATGATGCAGTTAGAGTCTTGTATCCTCCCAGAGATAATCTCCTCCCTGTACAAAAATTTTCATCCAGGTGTTTGGAGATCCCTTATTAATTTTAGAAATGTGGCCATGGTCTCCCCATATATGTACCCTCCAGGCTGGTTCCTAGGATGAGAAGATATGAATAAGATCCTGGCGCCAACTAAATAGGGTCTGATACTCCTCTTGGATGTGATTTCTTATCATCCTACAATCGTGATGGGAAGAGAATCCAGAAGTTGGGATGCTTAGATTTGATGCTATTGACATCTGAAGCCCCCATAATTGTTTCTGGACCCCTTCTCTATATTCAAATAATATATCTGAGAAACGTAAGAATATTTATTGAATAATTTCCTAGAATAAAAGGGTTTAAGTCTATGAAAGTCTGTAACGTTGGCACCGTAGCAATAGAATAATCAAATAGATCACAAAGATTCTCGTTCTACAAAACATGAAAGTGACTAACCTGTACCCAGTTTCATGGAGTAGTCATGGTGCCTGGGCTGGAAGTTAAATCTTCCATTTAAGTTACCTGTTTTGAAGCAGAATAACTGAATAAGATTACTATATAATGTAATATATTTTAATACATTTATTGTAATCAAAATTCATTGTTTCAAGAAAGAAGAAAAAAATTCTATTATTTTAAAAAGAAAGTTAATTTTTATTGAAAAAACATCTGCCTAATTTGCTAGCCAAATATCAGAATGAAGAAGTAAAATTCTCAAAGCCACAATTCAAAATCTGAAATAATTAAATTCTTAATTTAGATTGGAAGCATTGTAACTGGTCATATTTTTCTGCACATTAATCTAAAAGAGTTTTGTATTTGGATTATTTCCATCTTGTGTACCCAGCCACTTGGCGATTTATCCATTGAATATGCACCTGCTTCTCATATTGGCAAAGGAACAATTTACTGTGAAGAATCAGTTGTTTTGAATGACTAATTGGTTACAGGTGCAATGAATTAACCATCTGCCTTAGAGACTGACTCAACTAAGGAAAGGAAAATCCCTTTCCTTTTTGTCACTTTGGGAGCACATCAGGGAGATGTGATTGTAACTTGGAATTTGTAGATCCTATGGTGGTGGGTGGGGTGAGGTGAGTGGGACGAAAAGAAGGCAAGTTCAGAGGTTAATCAGAAGAATATTACAGAGTCATATGTGAGACTAGTTTATTAGCTTTTGTCAGTAATCTAATTATCTTTTGAATTAAACAAACCCACAAACATCTCAAAGTATAAAATATTTGGACTGTATCCGGAAGAGAGCATGTAAACCCATAGATGGATTTATACCAGAACATTTGACATTGTCTTCGTTTATTTTTTTATTTTCTAGCTGTTCTTTCTTGGTTCAAATCTAATTTTCAAAATATTCTGAACATTTATGACATTAATCTATTGACGTGTTACAATATTTGAAAGCAAATCTTTAATTTACTCAGGTGACTGTCTGATTGGTCAGCTGAGGTGAATCATAACATTTTTAAATGGGCAACAATCACTTTTTTTTCTGTATGATCACAATCTCCTGACTCCAAGATGATAAAATGAAGTTCTTGTTAACTGGGAAATGGCAATCTGCATTGGGTGACTAGGTGGGGAATGATATTAGATAATTTGGTCTGACTCTACCTCTTTGCCTTCAGGTAGACACTTCATTCTTCTTCCCCATAACTGAATTCATGTTTTATATGTTGTTTAGTTTACTATGCCTAACTTTTAATAAATATGTAAGTGTTCCATTTGGCTTAACATGCTTCCATGTTAACACGTTTCCTCAGTTAATTGTCAGAGAATCACAGAGTCCTGTAACCTGTTCTGATTAGGGATTTTTCTGCAAGCCTCTCTGCCTACCCACGTTTATCTTGGGGAATTGGTAAGATGAAAATTAGCATTTCCTCACAAAGTGATGAGGAATCTTTCAAGGTGCATGCACCCAGAAGTACTATTTCCCTTCCAGCTAGTCTTATAATACATCCTGATGTTTGATTGACTTGGTCAAACAAATTCTTTTTCGTTAATTATTTTCAGCAAAGCACAATCATTTGCGTGTATGTTGCCCTTATAAAACCACATGACCTCTTGACATCACTGAGAAGAGCAACCTATGTAGCCAAGTAGAAAGGACTTTTCTACATCATTTTAGTTATTAAGAGTATACGAGAGTGAATGGGAATTTTAGGCATGATTTATTCTTTTCCAAAAGTGCTTCATTTCTCTTATAAAATATACTCTAATACAAACAGAATATTTTGGGAGAATCCTATTTTCAAGATTCTTTTTAAGAAGTTAACTCTAGTTGGGTTGTTTTAAAAAATATTTCCCATCAAATAATAGTAGGATATTGAATAGATGAGGTACATTATAATTCCAGTTTTCTGTACCTAGTCAAAATGTCATAAAATGAGATATCTTTTAACAGAATGCCATTTTAATTTCCTTTATTCATTTAGAAAAATACATTTCTGAATTTTCCATTCTCTTCTAATACAAATAAAATTTTATTGTGATGAACTCTTTGTACAACAGTGAAATATTTCTGACAAAAGCTCACTCTTTTCACGTGCTATTCAGTACAACATTTTATCTGATCAAAAAATTTAGTTCAAGAGTTTCTTAAGATCATTGTAAACATCCATGGTTAATGTATACCTAATAAATTGCTCTAGAAATAATTTGAGTTATTAATTAGCACTACAGAAGTTATGTTCTTTCACTTTCTTTTTTTTAATTTCATAATTTCATTTACTTTTGTAGCCCATTCAATGGAAAACTACCAAATAGTAGCATTCTTTTCTACTTATTTCTGAATGAATACAAATGCTCATATTGACTTTCTCTTTTAACAAAGTGAAGGCCCTTCACTGTCTATCTCCACTATATTCCCTTCCTTTATTAGTGTTTTAGTGATGCCCATTCTCTGATGTAAATTTCTGTTGATGAAAATCCTGTCACAGGAGCTGTGTGCACAGAGGTTACTTAGGGTAGAGTTGAGAATTATACACCTTGTCTACAATACCTTTGCCATCATGAGAGCTGGAAGTCACTTTAGAAACCCTCTTCTAGACTACGAATTTTTCAAGCATTTTATGGCAACAGGACTCCTTTAAATGAAAATGTAAAATGCAATAGAAAAATGCAATACTACTGCTCCAGTTGATGCAAGGATAAAATGCTCAGATGCATTTTTAGTTACTGTCCTTGTTGTGTTCTATAGTCCTTAATGTTCCGGGTGAAATAGTCCTTTTCTAACCATATTTTTTCCTACTGGGAAACGGAGGCATGGAAAAATCATTTGGTTTGTCTAAAGGCAACCAATGAGTTATTAACAAAATCAGAGGGAAAACTAAATACACTTGAATTCTGATCTAGAGTTTCTCTACTGTTAAACTATTAATTTTAGTATTTGAATTATCCATGTGGTTTCTTTTTATTGGTTAAAATGCCTTTGGTCACTTACCACTCTATTTGACCTAACCTCTGTATATGAAGTTACTGTGCAAACCCCTTCCTAGATCCTCCCTTCTCTGAGCTCATGATAACCTTAAATCCCAGTGCCTGGGACTTTCAATCTCTTAGACAGTTGATTGCGTCAAATGCTTAGCGCAGGACCAATAGCTAGCTCCAGGCTACAGATGATTTCATTACATTTTCCCCAATCTATTTGTTTACACAATTTCAGCTGGAAAAAAAAATGCATTGAAATCAAACATCTCATTTCCAGTACTGTCCCGAGGCAAAAAGAGACAATGATACATGCCCCCAATTTAGACTAGATGAAGCTAGCCACATTTCAAATAGAGTTAAATCACATTGCGAGTTAAAACCAAGTTAACCTGAAAGGAGCCATTTTCTCCCAGCATATCTGTGCACAGCTTCAATTGATGGCACTGTGAACTGTAAAACGGAACCAAAGGCCAACATTTTTTCTAACGAAACTTTAAAACTAGGAAAGTTACTCAAAGTTTGCCTTAGAGTTGCCTCCTCGATTGTCTTTCCTGCGGTGATGGTCTCTGTGGCATTCACTGGTGGCAAATAGATGAAAGTTTCTTACTGAATTGTCTTGATTGCCATATTGATCAGTTTTTGTGCTTTTGTTCTTAAGACAACAGTAAAAGAAAGTAGTCAAGAAAAGTTTCACTTTGACCAAAAAAAAAGAAAAAAAAACATTTCAGGAGAAGCAGTTGGTTCCAGTTAAGAATCAGTTAAGAACTTTCTTTCGACTTGGAAGGATAGCTTTTGTTTTGTAACGAAGACTGCCAATTGGTCACAAATGAACTTGAGCACATTTTCTTGACAATCATGCAGCTGATGACTGGATGGATGAGCCACACATGCGTCATAGTTAGTCTCACTGCTGTCTTTACCTACTGTGTTCCAAGTAGTAGCAAATATTAAGCCATTAATAACTGATCAACATTTTAAAAGAAGGTTTCACAAGAAATGTAATTAGATTTTATAATTGAGTTTAAGCTAATGTGTGTTTCTGCAAAAGATCAGGTGCTTAGATTATATTTCAATTTATGCTTGCCATCTGCTAAAGTTTTTTTCTTTTTTCCCCCCTTCTCTCACTATATATATTCAACATCCTGATCAGGTCTCCATATTTCCAAATCAACTTTGATTATTCAAGACTCACTGTAAATTTCAAATACCAGATTGATTTCTTAGTCTCCATGTTCTCCCTGTATGCTTACAGTTTTATATAAGAAAAGCCATTTCTTAAGTATTAAGCACATTGTATTAATATTTCTTCACTATGCAGTATTCTTGTAGTTCTGAATACTATGAAGTATTCAAAACATCTCATTGGAAATATTTATGCTCTGAAACATAATGTTTTGAATTGTTGAATGTAAGTCATTTATACTGTAGTACTTTATGGGAGAAGCATATGTTGACTTTTAATATTGTTTAATTTGCAGTCCAAAATTGGGAATGCATGTATACAAAACCATGAAGTGGCTAGTGAAGTATTGTAAGCTGGCTACATAAGATTCTACTGTCTGTCTATCTATCTATCATCTATCTCTCTATCTATGTTATGTATATCTAATGATATAAAACTTTAAAGAAAAGATTCTTTAATTATCAAGTAAATAATGTTGTAACTCCCCAAATGGTATTCATGTAGATGGTACAGAGATTGAGATTTTGAGAACAACTATTCTAGTTGCTAGACAACTGACTTCAGTAAGCACCAGCATTAGAATCAGTTAGAGAGCAGCTTGACCCCACCTGAACCTCCAGACTCAATCTCCAGGAATGGGTACTGACCTTTTGCATTAGGAATGAGCCGTCCAGGTAACTCTGACACTAAAGTTGGTCTAGAGAGATAATTTCTCTAAGAAAGGGTAAAGGGCTATGCTGTGCTTGCTGTTTGCTTCTGCATACTTCCATATTTTTGTGCTTTAAAAATTGTGTCTGGTAACAGATTTTTGGAACAAGATTTTAGGGTTTGGAGGAAGATAGCCGAATTGACTTTAGTTTTGCTTGCTTGTATTTTAGCATAGGCCATTAATAGTGTTGGCAGCATTTCCTACAGAAAGACCCTCTAGCACTCTTCAGAAGATGGACCTGAAGGGTAGATAGTGTGAAACCAGGATGTCTATGCTGAAGTGTGTAAGACATCAGTATAATACTAGCCTCTGAGATGCCTCACATGATATTTTGAATTTAGACTACAGATAAAGGTGACACATTGCATTATACTTTTTATTATCTCTCTACTTTAATGTATACTTCCTTAATTTTGCAAAATATAATTTATTTAATAGAATTACCAAATAGGAATGAGCTTAAGGAATGAACATCTTCCTTATACTTGTATTTTCAGTGTTAGATAGGAATTTACCTAAAATATAAAAAGTCTGGGAAATCAACCAAACAAAACTTGAGAATTTCTCCTGACTTTTAATCCATATTCTTATGTACTTTGTCCTCTCGAGCATTTTCTTTTCCCTTTGTTTTAAGTAGAAAATGAAGAAAAGTGTGTACTTCGTGTGCTGTCTCTGTCACAATTCTTTTCTGTACTTTGTATCATGTAACTTGGTGCCTTCAAGAACATCAGCTTCAGAGCTGGTTCTTCCATCAGGAGGTTCTGGATCTTCAAATTGTGTAGATATGAGGAAAGGTAATGAATGGGTTTCCATCAGATGGATCACCTTGGAAAATTTTAAGGATAGTTTACAGTTCCTGTTGTTATCCTCATGTGCTATTTTGCTACATATAAACAAAATGCAGCACCAAAGATGTTTATTTGTTTAATGGCAATAATGGTATTGCTAGAGACCAAAAGCTTTCTAACAAACTAACAGCATCATATAATGTAACAAACACAGAATCTAAGTTTTCTTGTTCTTAATGTTAGTTAATAGTGGTGTGGAATTGAGTCTCAGTCTCCTCCTTTCAGAGGAGAATTTCGGCTAAGAGTACAGACTCCATTGCCAGACTGTCTATGTTTAAATCCTGAGCTTGCCACTTAGACGTTATGTGACTTTGTGAACATTACTTAACTTTTCTGTACTTCTGTTTTCCTGTATGTAAAATGGATTCTTACCTCAATGGGTGCTGTGAACCATACATTTTTAAATATGCGTAACGCTTCTAGAGTAGCCCTTGACATAGTACACATTAAATAAAAGTTATCAGTATTCAGTTCAGCCTTCAAAGAAGAACTTTACAGTTTACCCCTTGGGACATCAAATAGCAAAGGAAATGGCCAGATTAGCAGAAGGTAATCTTGGCATCATTCTCAAGCCTGAGAGTGTCTGACTACCTGAATGTTCTGATGACGGATCAAGGAGACATGCTTTCATGGGGGAAAAGCTGCTCTCCCGAAGATTTTTCAGGGCAAAGGCTGCATGGATCATGCCCATCCTGTGGTCTTATGGGGACTCAGGCCTGTGAGAGTCACTTGGTGGGGAGTTGGCTCAATAGAGTTTCTCTGGAGTAAACTGCTCAAAACCAGGGTGATGAGAGAATCTTTATAAAAGATTAGATGGAGGAGATATGATCTGAATTTAGGAAACTAGACCTTATCCCAAGTCAGGGGCAGGAATGGGGGATGGTGAGGCGAGACTAAGTTTGAGCCATTTTCCAAGGCTAGGGGGTCAGATATAAATACCTACCACACTCAAAGACCAAAGTCAGAGTTCATTAATGCTGTTCAAGTATCATCTCTCCTTTCCCTCACATCTCCTTCCTTCTCCCTCATCTTTTTTTACCCCCAAGAACCCAGCAGCAGCCTCATTAATGGAGTGGAGTCGTAAATGAGACAGGCAGGAAAAGGAAGTCAACTACACCCCACTTATGCCACTGAAGCATTTCCAAAGCTAACTTCAGTCAGAAGCGGGAGTTTTTTCATCATACACAGAATGACATTTTAATGACTGAAACAGTACCTTTTTACAACTAAAGTGATTGGAGAACTTTTTCTCTGCTTCCTTTTACAGCAAAACTCAAAAGGGCTGTCAATATCTGCCAGCCCTATCAGTCAGGCTTTTGCCCACACCATTCATCAAAAAATGCTCTTGTTAAGGTCACAGATGACTTGCAAACGTTCACAAGTCCAGTGCTCTCCTCTCAGTCCTCATCTTGTTTGATCCAAAGCCATCATAAGACACACCACCACCTTTCTCCTTTGTCCACTTTCTTCATTGGCTCCAGAACATAATTCCTTTGTTTTGTTTTGTTTTTCTTACAACATTTTCTTAGTCTCTGCAGCTTTCCCAAATTCCTTACCTCTAAATTATGCAGTGCACCAGGGTTTGATCCTTGCAGCTATCTTCCCAACTATAATCACTCCTTAGGTGAGTTTATCCAGTCCCACAGCTTTTAAAAACTATTTTTTAATATGTAGTTGACTTACAATATTATATTTATTTCAGGTGTACAAAATAGTGATTCAAAATTTTTATAGTTTATACTCCATTTAAAGATATTATACAATATTGACTATATTCCCCGTTATACAATATATCCTTGTAGCTTATTTATTTTATCCGTAGTAGTTAGTACCTCTTAATTCCCTAATCCTATCTTGCTGCCCCCCCTTCCTTCTCCCCAGTGGAAACCACTAGTTTGCCTTCTATATCTATGAGTCTGTTTCTTTTTTGTTATATTCACTGGTTTGTTTTATTTTTCAGATTCCACATATAAGTGAAAATATACAGTATTTTTCTTTTATTGTCTGACTTACTTCACTAAGCATAATTCCCTCCAGGTCCATCCATGTTGTTGCAAATGGCAAAGTGTCATTATTTTTTATGGCTGAATAGTATTCCATATATAATACATCTTTTTATCCATTTATCTGTTGACGGACAGTTAGGCTGCTTCCGTATCTTGGCTATTGTAAATAATGCTCTATGAACATTAAGGTGTATGTATATTTTTGAATTAGTGTTTTCATTTTCTTCAGATATATACCCAGCAGTGGAATTCCTGGATCTTATGGTAGTTCTATTTTTAGTTTTCTGAGGAAACTTCATACTGTTTTACACAGTGGTTGCACCAATTTACATTCCCACCAGCAGGGCACAGGGGTTTCCTTTTCTCCACATCCTCACCAATATTTGTTATTTGTGTTCTTTTTGATGATATCCACTCTGATAGGTGTAAGGTGATATCTCATTATGGTTTTGATTTGCATTTCCCTGATGATTAGCGATGTTGAGCATCTTTTCATGTGCCTGTTGGCCATCTGTATGTCTTCTTTAGATAAATGTCTCTTTAGGCCTTCTGTCCATTTTTAAACTAGGTTGTTTGGGTTTTTTTGATATTGAATTGTATGAGCTGTTTATATATTTAGGATATTAACCCCTTATTGGTCATATCATTGCAAATACTTTCTCTCATTCAGGAGGTTGTCTTTTTATTTTGTTGATGGTTTCCTTTCCTGTGAAAAATCTTTTGTTTAATTAGGTCCCATGTATTTATTTTTGCTTTTGTTTCCTTTGCCTTAGGAGACAGATCAAAAAAAAATATATTGCTACAATTTATGTCAAGGGTGTCTGCCTCTGTTTTCTTCTAGGAATTTTACGGTTTTCAGTCTTACATTTAGACCTTTAATCTATATGGTGTGAGAAAATGTACTAATTTTATTCTTTTACATGCAGTTGTCTAGTTTTAAATATAATTTATAACTTCTTATTGACTCCTATACAATCCTAGACCACTCATATGAACTCCACATGTATTTTACTGTGTATTCAGCTTATTCACTTGGATGTTCACTGGCTTCTCAAACTTGACATGATTAGAACTTCCCTTTTTTTTAATATTTATTTGTTTGTTTGTTTGTTTATTTACTTATTTATTGTCCACGCTGCATAGCATGCAGGATCTTAGTTCCCCAACTAGGGACCAAGGGTCGAACCTGTGCCCTCTGCAGTGGAAGCACAGAGTCCTAACCACCAGTGCCAGGGAATTCCCAGAACTTAACTCTTGATTTAAATCTGCCCATTAAACCTGTTTCTATCTTGGTCTTCTTCCATCTCAGTATATAGCAACTACAATCCTCCAGTTGTTCATCAGAAAACTGTAAAGTCATTTTTGATTTCTTTTCTCTGACATCTTATATCCAATTCATTAAGAAATCATGTTGGCTGTACTTGTAAATGATATTGAGAAACTTACTACTTCTCAGTATATCCCAGTGTATCACTGACATGCTCATATAAGTCACCATCATTTCTCACCTTTGCTCATTTAAAAGCCGTCTAATGGTAGTCTCCTTATTTTGATGTATGCCATGTACTGTTTACTTTTCAACACAGTAGCCAGGGTGATCCTATTAAAATAAAATTCAGAATATGTCATCTGTCTATTTATAACCATCCAAATGCATTCCTTTTGTTCCATAGAAAAGTCCATAATTTTTAACCTGACCTACAAGGCCCTACACGATCGGGGCCCTGTTGCCTCTTTGATGTCATTTTCCTCTGCTCTCCCCTTTGCTAAGTCACGTACTGTCTCCCCAACTTCTTCTCTGCTCCAAGAACACAGGGAGCCTGCTCTTTCCCTAGAAGTTTGCCTTTGCAGTTCCCTCTATCCAGAATGTTTTTGCCCACCCACATAGCCTCCTGGCTTATTTATTCTGTTGGGTTTCAGATATAACCTTTCAGAGGTACCTTCCCAGACCAGCCCATGTAAAATTGCACCCACATACAAGTCATTCTTTATCCCCAGTTCTCTAGATCACTTGTTTTCACCATATTATAAAGTTTTAAAAAACTTTTTATGCTTCGAGTTTTGTTACCTTCTGCTTCGCACACACCTGGCAAATAAGAGATGATCTTATTTGAGAGCGATTGGGACAATCATGGGACCTGTCAGAGAGTTAATGGAGAGGAAAGGAAGAACATGTTCCCCAGAGCTGGTTTGAAAGGACACAAAATGGGGAGTGGGGGAAATAAAGTTGTTTTCTGGTACATCCTTTGGACTAACATTTTTTAACTTAGTGTATTCATATATATTAAATAAGCAGTTATAATTAGAACATTGTACATTGCTGTTAATTGGTGATTAAAGTTCATTTATTTGCTTTCACTCCTAAATAGTATAAATATTAACTTTATTTGTACTGATATTTGTTTCTTTATCTGTGTTTTAAATGTGCTCCCCCAACCCTTTGTGGTTTTGGCTGTTGCTAGTTTTTCTTGGATCTTACTGTAATTGTTGGCATACTGTCTCCCCTCTCAGACTATATATGGTCGGCAAAGGTAGGTTTTTTTTTTTTTAATTTTTAAAAAAATTTTAAATAACCTTGGGGACTTCCCTGGCAGTCCAGTGGTTAAGACTCTGCGCATCCAATGCAGGGAGCACGGGTTCGAACCCTGTTTGGGGAACTAAGATCCCACATGCCACATGGCGTGGCCAAAAAATAAAATTAAACAAAAGTGATGTAAAAAATAACGTTGACACCTTGGTCAAGGTGTATGTACTTGAAACATAACAGGAACTAAAAAAGTGCTTGTGAAATTTATTTTTAATAAGTATTTGACTCAGTTATCTCTTTTAACATAAATGTTGTATACTGAGGGAGTCTCAGAATATGTGAGCCAGGGATTTTACATCTAAGCAAGTTGTTCTTCAAACAAAAAGGCTACAAATACTGAATTTTTACACAAGAACGCTGAGAATATTGTTTTCTTAAGTCCTCCTTGAGAAAAATCCTTGAGTCCTCCAACAAATCAAGGGTACTTTAGCAAAAGAACTGGCAATAGGGCTTTCCTGGTGGTGCAGTGGTTGGGATTCCGCCTGCTGATGCAGGGGACGTGGGTTCCTGCCCCAGTCCGGGAAGATCCCACATGCCGCGGAGCAGCTGGGTCCGTGAGCCATGGCCACTGGGCCTGCGCGTCCGGAGCCTGTGCTCCGCAACAGGAGAGGCCACAACAGTGAGAGGCCCACGTACTGCAAAAAAAAAAAAAAAAAAAAAGAATTGGCAATAAGCACTGAATAGATTTAATTGCAAATCTAAGCCAAAAAAAGTGAATATAAGGCTAAAAAAATGGAATGTAAATTTAAAATTTTCTTAGACATAGAAATGATATACGAATAATAAAAATTGGGAGAAAGAGGAATAAATACTGGAAGGAGAATAAACTCATGGATTACTCATTTGTGAGCGTTGGGGATCAAGGAATATCATTTAAACTGACTATTCTAGTAGTGAAAGTGTTAGCAAATTTAAGGGAACAAAAGCAATCATTCAGTAAAAAGATAATTGTATGACAAAGGAGCAGGGAAGGATAGAAGGGAAGAGGATTAGAGCTGACGTTATTGGTTTTCATAAAAGATAACATTTGTTATCTAAAGGGGGGAGGTCTAAGGGTATTGTATCACAGGATAAGTATAACGTTAACCACTAGAACAAAAATACAAGAATTCCAAAATTTCAGAGGAACTTCAAAAAGAGGCAAAGAAAACAAATCATGCAGAACATGCACACACATGCATATATGCACGTATGTAATTTATACCTGTTTATATACACATTCACGTGTACTTAAGTTACATAATGTTCATGTATATTACGCAGCACATGTTGTTTTGCATGCTAGCTGTTATATAAGATAAAATTTGAAAGACTGTCATATGTCTTTTTCAGTAAGTATAAATGGGCTTAACTATTAAAAGATAAAAGATTTTTAGCATGCATGGCGACTCTTTGCTGTCAAAAAGTAATATATCTAAAAACAAATTGATTTGGAATGGTTAAATATAAAAAATGGAGTAGGTATGTCAGGCAAATACAAAGTAAATAAAATAACAGGTAGTGATCTTAATCTCAGTGTAGAATCTAGGCCGAAAGCATTGTAATGCTAAAGCTACAAGATCCAGTAAGATCTAATACTTAGGAATATATACGTACAAATACTGTAGCAGCAAATTTTATAAAGCAAAAGTTATAGATGATATGGAAAGGGGGCTAAAAAGTAACTTCACAGTGTAGAAACAGAATAGTCATTGCCACAGCTGTGTGGGAAAGCTTACCTTCCATCAGTGATTAAGTCATGTCCTTGATACGATGTGATGAGAATGGCAGCTTTCCCTCTGTGGTTTTCCTCCCCAAGACCCGTAACTGCAGTCTAATCATTAGAAACATAATGGACAAACTCAAATTGAGGGGCATCCTTCAAAATGCTCACTAGCACTCCTCAGAACTGCCAAGGTCATCAAAAACGAGTAAAGTGGGAGAAACTTGTCACAGCCAAGAGGTGCCTGAGGAGACATGACAACTAAATGTAGTGTGGTATCCTGGATGGGATTCTGAAACAGAAAATGGACATTAGGTAAAATCGAAGGAAATCTTAAAAATATATGGACTTTACATATATATATAATTTATATATTTACATATACTTTATATATTACTACTTTACAGTAGTAATTGACTCAGAAATCTCTTATTAAAATGGCTTAAATTTAAGTCTACCATGTTAGAGTCATGCAAATTCAGAAAATATTGATTCCCAAAATATATTTTTTAGTTGTCTAAATTCGGTTAATATGTCTGGACAACAGTTTGGCAAAGATAGAGTAATTAAGCATATAGTAATGCACTGTATTATAACACTAGTCTTTAAATTGTGTAAAGTACTTTCACATATATTATCTCTTTTATTTATTTGCCTTTTAAAATAAAGAATAATAAGTAGATTTTCTCTCCTCCCTCCCTCCCCCTTCTTTCTCTCTCCTTCCTTGCTTCCTTCCTTCTTTCTCTCTCCCTCTCCCTCTCCCTCTCCCTCTCCCTCTCCCTCTTTCCCTCCCTCCCTCCCTCCCTCCCTCCCTCCCTTCCTTCCTTCCTTCCTTTCTTCCTTCCTTCCTTCCTTCCTTCTCTCCTTCCTTCCTTCCCAATGTGGAGTGTCAGAGGAAATAGGACATAAGAGAATCAAATTTATTCTAGTTCCTAATTCAGTGCTTTCCACCATATTTTGCTGTCTATGTGAAATTATCCTACTGGACATAAATTCTGCAGTTAATTGTTCTCTTGAAAGAGAAGATTGCAGTGTAGTTACCTTCAGTCTCAAAATAGGTTGAGTAACATCCCTGTGTGCTGTGAGCAGATAACAGTGAATGAGTAATAGTTTTTAGATAGGATGGGCCAGATTTGAACCAAAAACATGACCAGGAGTAGATCGATAATACATTTACCAGCCTAAGAACTGTCAGGAACTTAATAATAAGGTCTGAGCATTCCCTCTGCTGATTTTCTTCAATTGTGAATGACTTCCAGATAAACTTACAAATAAACCATGACTGGTGTATTTCCACTGCTAGCTTCCCTAGGGAGTGTGTGAATGAAGATCACCACTTCAAGGATAGGAAATCATAGTATCATGTAATGCAGATTCTTATACTCAAGCCTTGCTCCCTTTCTTGAATATATTAAGTGAGCACTATTTTATGTTTTCAAGTTGTATGTTAAAGTCACTAGATGTATTTTCTTTAATTTTTTTTTTTTTTTTTTTTTCAGTTCCCTCCCCGAAGTGCAAGTCCCATCCCTATTCTTTTGTCTCTGTTTATTCTTTTTTCTTTTGCCCTACCCAGGTACGTGGGGAGTTTCTTGCCTTTTGGGAGGTCTGAGGTCTTCTGCCAGGGTTCAGTAGGTGTTCTGTAGGAGTTGTTCCACGTGTAGATGTATTTCTGATGTATCTGTGGGGAGGAGGGTGATCTCCGTGTCTTACTCTTCCATCTTGAAGGTCCTCTCTGTAAGATCTCTTTTTTTTGGATTTTTGAATTCTATTTTATTTATTTTTTATACAGCAGGTTCTTATTAGTTATCTATTTTATACATATTAGTGTATATATGTCAACCCCAATCTCCCAATTGATCTCACCACCACCAAACCCCCCCTAAAAAAATTTTTTATTGAAGTATAGTTGATATACAATATTATATGTTACAGGTATACAATATAGTGATTCATAATTTTTGAAGTTTAGACTCCATTTATAGCTATTATAAAATATTGGGTGTATTCCCTGTGCTGTACAGTATATTCTTGTAACTTATTTATTTTATGCATAATAATTTGTACCTCTTAATATACTACCCCTATGTTGCCCCTCCCCTTTCCCTCTCCCCACTGGTAACCACTAGCTTAGTCTCTATATCTGTGAGTCTGCTTCTTTTGTTTTATTCACTAGTTCATTGTATTTTTTAGATTCCACGTATAAGTGATAATCATACAGTATTTTTCTTTCTCTGTCTGACTTATTTCACTTAGCATAATACCATTCAAGTCCATCCATGTTGCTGCAAATGGCAAAATTCCATTCTTTTTTATGGCTGAGTAGTATTCCACATATATATACTATATATATGTGTGTGTGTGTATATATATATATATATATATATATATATATATAGTGTGTGTGCATATATATACACTACATCTTCTTTATCTATTCATCTGTTGATGGACACAGGTTGCTTCCATATTTTGGCAATTATAAATAATGCTGCTATGAACACTGGGGTGCATGTATATTTTTGAATTAGTGTTTTGGGTTTTTCTTAGATATGTATCCAAGAGTGGAATTGCTGGTTCATATGGTAGTTCTATTTTTAGTTTTTTGGGAAACCGCCATACTCTTTTCCATGGAGACCGTACCAATTTACATTCCCACCAACATTGTACAAGGGTTGCCTTTCCTTCACATCCTCTCTAACATTTGTTATCTGTGGTCTTTTTGATGATAGCCATTCAGATAGGTGTGAGGTGATGTCTCAGTGTGGTTTTGATTTGCATTTCCCCGATGATTAGCAATGTTGAGCATCTTTTCATGTGCTTGTTGCCCATCTGCATTTCCTCTTTGGAAAAATGTCTATTCAGTTCTGCCTATTTTTTAATAAGGTTGTTTGTTTTTTTGCTGTTGAGTTGTTTGAGCTATTTAAGTAAGTTGGATATTAATCCCTTATTGGTCATAACATTTGCAAATATTTTCTCCCATTCAGTAGGTTATTTTTTCATTGTGTTGATGGTTTCCTTTGCTGTGCAAAACCTTTTAAGTTTATTTTCCATTTAATTTTTAACTATCCATATTGAAATAATGTATCTCTTTTATTTCGATTTCAATATTTTAACACATTTAATGTCTCTTTTCCTCCCCTTTAGATATTTTGTCAGTCATTCCATTCCTTGGTCTAACCACTAGAGAAATAAAAAGTCATTCAAGCTCATCTTTCAGATATTATTTAAATTAATACCTTTGGTATTAATTTAAATAAAGGCTATACCTCTAAGAAGCTTCCAGTCTTTTAGAAGAAAAATAAAGCAGACATATGGATAAATATGTATATGTAGTTTCAAATTGTGACAAGTGATATGAAGGAAAATAATCTTATAGGACAAAATTAATATCTGAGATGGAATTGGAGCTGAATCCTGGTAGATAATTAAGCATAAGCCAGACCATGAGGGACAAGAGACAAAGGTCCAGGCAGAGCTTCAGCTTTCACTAGAGGCCTAACACGTAAAGAGTTCTGCATAGTTAAGGAAACAAAATAAACATGACCATTTCCTATGTTTGAAATTGAGTGCTTCCTTTCTAAAATGTATCCCTGTTAATAGATCTTCAGGACCTTATAGAGGTAGATTATATTCCAGTACAATAGTTGGTTCTTAGAAGGGTTGTGGCATGATTGAATTTATATTTCTAAAACACCCACTCTGACTGCTCTGTGCAGATCACTGCAGAGGACTGCTGGAAAGTGGCTATTGCAACATTAGACCAGATGAGAGACAGAGCACTGGACTAGGGTGGTTTATTAGATGAGTATTTTGCTGCAGTAATGCCGTGTAACAATAACCTCAGAAATCACAAGCATTTATTTTTATCAATCATGGTTCTGCAGGTAGGCTGAGGGCTCAGGGGCTTGCCTCAAGCATCGGGTGCAAGTCTGTTCTACGTATCTTCTCTTTCTCATGGGACGACAAGCTTCCCCAGGTGTGTTCTTTTCAAAGCAAATAGGCAGAAGTGCAAAAGTCTAATAAGCCAAAGTAGCCAAGTACATTAAAGCCCCTCTGTCAGATGGGGCATATATTATATTTGCCTACATTTTATTAGCTAAAGCAAATCATATGACCAAGCAAAACATTGGGTGGGGATTAAAGTCTGACTGCTCCAGTGGGAGGTACTACAGAATTATATTGCAAGAATATATATATGTATAAAATTCTGTAACAGTGAGTGAAGAATATAATCTAGTGGATTATTATAATAGGTTGGATGTATAATGTATTTTGCAGGTAGCATTAAATTAGATATGAGGGATGAGAGAAGGAGTTATAAATGACGATTCCCTCAGTTCAGGCATAAACAACTGTGTAGATGCAAGTGCCATTTACTGATAAAAGGAAACTAGTGTAAAAGAAAATCAAGGCTGAGAAGACCACCAGTATTTCAGTTTGGAATATATCAATGAAATAGACAAGTGATAGAGGTGGGTAACTGCATATTCTTGATAGTGAAAAGTGTGGTTAGGGCTAGAGTTGTTGGCATATCAATAGTATCTCTCTCTCTTTCTTTCTTTCATTTTTTTGTTGCTTCTTTTACAAGAATAAGCAGAAGTAAATTGTAGAAGCAGCAATGGGGAAGACCATGGGCTCCACCTCTGTACCCTGAGGTATGACACATGTGGGAGAATAAATGCCTATAATAAAGAGAGACTTCAGGGGAGGAAGAGTGGTCAGGACCAGGTAGTCAAGTCAAAGCAGGGGAGTCAGGAGGACTGAGATTTGGGTCTGACAAAGGGATATATGTAGCACTATGGAAATGAGATATTGATAAACAAATGACCGAAGAGATTTAGAAATCCAGTTTTGATGAACTTAAAGAAAAATGTAAGACATCATTCTTTTGTTTATGTTCCCAACTTTTAAAATATGTATTGTAGAAATGCATGACGTTTCAAGATACTTGTAAAAGAATAGTCACCATTTTAATTTTTTAGCACCTTTTATTTTATTCATATGCATATATCCCCCTCCATTAATTTATTATAAGTCAAATGATATGGAAATTTATAAGAGGAAAATTAATATTTTTCTAACCCTGGCAAATTCTACTCTTTTTCGTAACTAACGATAACAGTTTGAGAATTCTTTTATACGTTTCTGTATGCTTGTGGGTATGTGTATACTTATTTATATGGCTTTTTATATTGTTCCAGTTTTTCTCATATAAACTTGCCTTATTCACTTGACAATATGTCTTGAAACATCCCTCTAAGTCAATAATGTAGATATATCTTTTTATATGGGATAGCTGTTATGCTATCAGATGTGATAATGTGATGCTGCATTATTTGTACAATATTAATTCAACCTGTGTCTTAATGATGAACATACATGTTTCAAGAGTTAGTATTTTTGTTATTGTTTTTATTCTTTACTTTATTGGCCACTATAAACAATGCTTTCATAAATGCTTTATGCATAGGTCCTTATGTACTGAAGCTTTTATTTCTGCCTGATAGATTTCCAAAACTACCAAGCTTACTGCTCCAAGGAAAGTGGAGACTTTTTTTTTTAATTTTAGTACATGTTGTCGGTTACTTAATCTGAAAGTTTGTGGCAATTCACATTTCCACCAAAAATATATGTGTATCCATTTAGTGGTACCATTTTCAGCATTGTTTGTGATTGCTTTTTTTGTTGTTGATCTTATCTCTCTTTTTTAAAACTAATATTTTTGGTGACCACATTATTCATTTATTCTAAAAACATTTCCTGTGTTCTTAGGGTACTAGACACTAAGAAATACATTGACAGGCAAGATAGGAATAATACCAGCCTTCCTGGACTCTAGTAGTCCTGGAAGTTAGTTTATTATTAATTAACAAATTTATTTATTGTCACAAATGCTGTAAGAGGAAAAATACATGGTGCTAAGGAATATTGTCTGCTAGGGCTTCCCAGAGAAAGTAACACCTAAGCCAAAATATAATAGATGAGTAGGAATCAGCCAGGTGAAGGCAAGATGGGGTGTGGAGAACCCTTCTAAGCAGAGGAAGTAAATCAAAGGTAAAGGTCCAGAACTAGAGAACCTGGTTAGCACATAGCATGGGAAGTAAAGGAGAGCCCTGCAGTGAACAACAGTTTTCCTTTTAAGCCTAGTTGAGGAGCGATATACAGTAACAGTAAGAAAACACTGGAAAGACTTATGAAGGAGAGTGACATGACAAGATTTGTACTTTACAAGGATCTGTTGGTTTGTGGTATTCAAAACCTATTGGCCAAGAGAGGAGGCGATTGAAACAATTCAGGTGAGGGACCCCTGGAGTGAGGTAGTAGAAGAGGAGCTAGTAAAGTAGAGAAGGCTTTGTGTTTAATTGGATGAGTCAGTTAAGTAGAGAGGAGGGATTCCCAGGTTTCTCGTTGTAACAATGGAGTGGAGGGTGGTTCTGTTAACTAAGAAAGAATATATTCTGGCTTATAACCAAGTTTAACGGGTTTAATTTCAAAGCTGCCAATTGCCCTAGTCGGGCTGTCTAATTGGCGTCTGGGTAGATGTGTCTGGAGCTCAGGGTTGAGCTTGAGATGAAAGTTTTTCCTTCCTTTAGCTCCTTTCTTGAGGATAACTTCCCAAAGTACGCCAAATGGTCATGAATATTTTATGCTTCTCGGTGCTCATTACTATAATTTTTATAAAATCAGTTTCTTATTTACATTCCTACTAGTAATATATGACTATACCATTTTCATCTCATAACTGCTCTCATTGAATAATGCCATTAATATAATTTTTCTTTGAGTAAGTGACTGAAGACAGATTTGTCTTAATTTCTACTTCTTTGATTTGCATGGTAAACAAGGCATGTTTAATTGATTTTATTTCCTCTTGGGTGAATTGTCTATTCCTCTCCTTTTCCTCGTCACCACTTGTGCTGTCATCTATGCATGTGAGCTCATTCATTAAGTAATCATTTGTTGTGTACTTATCACCATGCATTAGGCAGTTACATAACAGTTTGGAGCTCAGAAAAAATAATGTATGAGACGTTTTCTTTGCCTTCTGGTTCTGAGAAACAGAAACACACACGGTAACTAGAAGATTAAAATAGCATGTACTGGGCTTCCCTGGTGGCACAGTGGTTGAAAGTCCGCCTGCCGATGCAGGGGACACGGGTTCGTGCCCCGGTCCGGGAAGATCCCACATGCCGCGTAGCGGCTGGGCCCATGAGCCATGGCCGCTGGGCCTGTGCGTCCGGAGCCTGTGCTCCACAACGGGAGAGGCCACAACAGTGAGAGGCCCACGTACCGCAAAAAATAAAATAAAATAAAATAGCATGTACTTAGTGCCAAGAGAGAGATATTTCTAGGTTGGCATGGAGGTATCTGGAGGGGTGTCTGACCCAGACTGGGCAGTGAGTGGGACAGAAAAGGAAACAACATCTGAGCTAAAAGCAGGGGTAACTGGGCCAGGAAAAGGTGGGTTATGGGAATGATTGGAGTGTGCTGAGAGTGCAGTGGGTCAGGTAGAAGTAACTGCTTGTAGGAAGGCAGAGAGAGGAACATAGAAGTTCAGGTACAAAAATTAGTTCAGTAAGATTAAGGCATTGAGTGGGAAAGCAGAGAAAGGCAAAAATAATACTAGAAAGATGAGCAGAGGTCAGATTACAAGGTTAGCTGTGTGGTAAATCTGTGTTTCCTTGATATGTCCACTTCAGAAACTATTCTATTTATACACAGACACCATACTTATGTCCTACTTCCATAGGATGGAATTTGGCACAAGGTATTACATTTTCTGCTCATTTTGACCCACGTGGATGGAGAAATCAATGAAATAAAGATTTTATTGTTCATAGCAGAAATACAAACAAAAAAATTGAAGCTGGATTGTATTCTATTCCATTTATGTCCCAAACTTCTTTCAGGTCTCAAGACCATCTCCTTCATGTGAGTGTTCAGTGATTTTTTAATGTTTCAAGGTTGATTGCATCCATAATTGTTAGTTTCACAGATTTTGATAAGTTAATACTAATTTAGAAAAATGGGATTAATACATAGACTATTAAAGACCCTATTCATGAAGTCAGAACTTACAAAAATGAAAAATATAGAATTTGAAATAAACAATAAATGAACTGATAGTTTCTGAATCTCATACTTTCAGATATTCTTTTTTATTTTGTTCTTGGAAGTAATAAACACATATTTTTAGATTATTATTATTCACCAGGTAGTTTGTTTGTGAGATGCCAGATAGGCTGCCAGTGAATGAAAAAAAATAAAACCAAACACAAAACCAGAAAAATACAATTCTACCCTCTTGTCAGCATAGGAGGATTAGTTGTTATTTCCTGTTTAATTAGCACATTTGCTTACATTGTGCTTAATTTGTTAAACTTCATAAATAGTAGCAAAGTCATCAATTTTAACTGGAACATACAGTTTATAAAGTTAAAAGAGCAATAAAATACCCAACATTTAAATAAAAAACTGTCTTTTAGGATCTTTGATGGCATTGTATTTTTTAAATTTCTAATATAAAACCAGGTACTTTAAATATATAAAAGTATGTTTCTGCATACTGCAAACCATATTTCTTTGTGGGAATATGTTTGGCAACATTTGTTTAGTTCATAATCTCTATCATCATATGTATTCAAATAGAAATGAATTTGCCAGCAAATTTCTCTTCATTTATTTGTCATGCAGTCTTCATGTATGGTCTTAATGTAGAAGATAAAATATGGAAATAAAAACAAAAATAAACAAATGGGACTTAATTAAACTCAAAAGCTTTTGCACAGAAAAGGAAACCATAGGCAAAATGAAAAGACAACCCACAGAATGGAGAAAATATTTGCAAACGATGTGACCGACAATTAGTCTCCAAAATTTACAAACAGATCATGGGGCTCAATATCAAAAAAACAAATAACTCAATCAAAAAATGGTCAGAAGACCTAAATAGACATTTCTCCAAAGAAAACATACAGATGGCCAAGAGACAAATGAAAAGATGCTCAACATCACTAATTATTAGAGAAATGCAAATCAAAACTACAGTGAGTACCACCTCACACCAGTCAGAATGGCCATCAACAAAAAAATCTACAAATAATAAATGCTGGAGAGGGTGTGGAGAAAAGGGAACCCTCCTACACTGTTGGTAGGAAAGTAAATTAGTACAGCCACTATGGAGAACAGTATGGAGGTTCCTTAAAAAACTAAAAATAGAATTACCATATGACCAAGCAATCCCACTACTGGGCATATACCCTGAGAAAACCATAATTCAAAAAGAGTCATGTACCACAATGTTCATTGCAGCTCTATTTACAATAGCCAGGACATGGAAGCAACCTAAGTGTCCATCAAGAGATGAATGGATAAAGAAGATGTGGCACATATATACAATGGAATATTACTCAGCCATAAAAAGAAATGAAACTGAGTTATTTGTAGTGAGGTGGATGGACCTATAGTCAGTCATACAGAGTGAAGTAAGTCAGAAAGAGAAAAACAAATACCATATGCTAACACATGTATATGGAATGTAAAAAAAAAAATGGTCATGAAGGACCTAGGGGCAGGACGGGAATAAAGATGCAGACCTACTAGAGAATAGACTTGAGGACACGGGGAGGGGGAAGGGTAAGCTGGTACAAAGTGAGATAGTGGCATGGACATATATACACTACCAAATATAAAACCGATAGCTAGTGGGAAGCAGCTGCATAGCACAGGGAGATCAGCTCAGTGCTTTGTGATCACCTAGAGGGGTGGGATAAGGAGGGTGGGAGGGAGGGGGATGCAAGAGGGAAGAGATATGGGAACATATGTATATGTATAGCTGATTCACTTTGTTATAAAGCAGAAACTAATACACCATTGTAAAGCAATTATACTCTAATAACGATGTTAAAAAAAAGTTCTTGCTTTAGTTTGGCAGGAAGGACAGACTCTATAATATTGGGAAGGACAGACTCCACTACATGTCTATGATACAGCATGAGAAGTGCTAAGAGAGGAATACTTCCAAGGGCTATGCTAGCACAGTTCCGGGAGACTGGAACTCTACTTAGTCAAGTTTTCCTAGAAGAGGTGATAGCTGGATTGGATCCTTGAAAAATATGTCAGGGGTTTACCTAAAGAAAGGTGTGAAAGTTGTGAGGAAGGAAATTTTAGACAAAGGCAACATACAAACCAAAGAAGTGTGAAGCTGTTTTGAAAATGGCAGATGAACATGAGTAATAAGTTTAGTTGTAAAGATGTTATGATCAAGATTGTAAAGGATGCGTAATAGTAATAACAGTAGTTAAAAATTACCACCACTTATGGAGAACTGATTATGCAGGTGCTTAGGCTAAGCAGTTAACATGTTTTCTCTGTTGATTACAACTACAGCCCTCTTCAGGAGGTACTATTAGGATTCTCCCATTTTTCAGATGAAGATATTGAGGTTTAAAGGGATTGAATCTGTTGGTAAGTGCAGCGTTGTGATTCAAACTTACTGTTTTTGATTTCAGATTCTACATACTTAGCCACTCCCCTAAAGAGTTTGAAAGTAAATAGGAAAACCTGAATAGTTTAGAAGAGGCCAGTGTCTTTATTAGATCTGAATTTTAGGAAATTTAGCTTTATATTATATATGGAAGTTCACAGAGGAAAGAGATAGGAAGAAAATTTACTGAATTCTACACATAACACTTTATAAAGGCATTTAAATTACCCAACAGTTCATTGCTGTTTGTGGGTTTTATGGTATATAAAGAGACAAATAATGGAGTGTAGAAGGTGGAAAAAAGGTCAGGCCAGACAATTCTTATGTCCTTAAATTTAACACCATCATTCAATAGTTTAGAGTCTTATAACTCCAGTTGCCATTATCCTCCCCTCTTTCCCCATCCCATTTTGTAAAATACCACCTGATACACATTAGGGAACATTCTGATTAACCTCGATGACCAAAGATAGATTCTACATTCTTAGCCAGTTTTGGATTAACGTTTATTCTGATAACTGCTGCTTTTTTTCTTTTTTAATTGAAGTATAGTTGATTTACAATGTGTTAGTTTCTGGTGCACAGTGAAGTGATTCAGTTATATATATATATATATATATATATATATATATAATTTTTCAGATTCTTTTCCATTATAAGTTATTACAAGATATTGAATATAGTTCTCTGTGCTGTACAGTAGGTCCTTGTTGTTTATCTATTTTATGTATAGTAGTGTGTAGCTGTTAATCCCAAATTCCTAATTTATCCCTCCCGTCATCCTTCCCCTTTGGTAACCATAGGTTTGTTTTCTATGTCTGTGAGTCGTTTTCTGTTTTGTAAATAAGTTCATTTGTATCATTTTTTTTAGATATCACATGATATTTATCTTTATCTGTCTGACTTACTTCACTTAGCATGATAATCTCTAGGTCCATTCATGTTGCTGCAAATGCCATTATGTCATTTTTTTTATGGCTGAGAGCTTTTACTAATTTGAAATACCAACTCAAAAAGAGAGAGGTCGGTTTAGATCCACCTTTGAAATAAATTGGGGTGGATAGCACAAATAAATGTATTTTTCTGTCTTAAAGGGAAATGTTCATCTGCCTGTATTCATTTCCTAGGGCTGCCATAACATATTATCACAGACTTGGTGGCTTAGAACAACAAAAATTTATTTTCTCACAGTTCTGGAGGCCAGAAGTCTGAAATCAAAGTGTCACCAGAGTTGGTTCCTTCTGGAGTCTCTTGAGTCTGTTCCACGCCTGTCTCCTTGCTTCTGTTTGTTGCTCACAATCCTTGGGTTTCCTTGGCCTATAGAAAAATAATCCCAATATTTGTCTACACCTTCACATCATCTTCTCTCTGTAACGAATTTTCCTTTTCTTTCTTTAATAAAGATACCAGTCATTAGACTGAGGGCCAACTCTAAATCTAGGACGATCTTATCTCAAGATCTTTAACTTAATTGCAACTGCGAAGACACTATTTCCAAAAAAAGTCACATTCACAGGTACTAGGGTTAGAGCTTTGACAAATCTTTTTGGCACCACTATTCAACCCACTACACTGCCAAATGCTAGATTAGGGGAATTGTTATAAAAATATTAATATTCCGATGACAGCATAATAACTGACAAGGCACTAAAGATACATGAATTAAATATAAGTTGTCACAAGCGCAATTGAGATGTAGAGAAAATAAACTTTATACATGAAATGATTGTTTATTCAATAGAGCATTTAATAGAATTCTAAATTATCTAGACCAAGGAATTATACAATGGGATAGGTAATATGTTCCACTTAGGAGTCAAAATAGAAACATTCAAATGGAATTTAGAAATAACATTTATTTCAACCTAATTTTTTTTTTTTTTGCGGTATGCAGGCCTCTCACTGTTGTGGCCTCTCCCGTTGCGGAGCAACAGGCTCTGGACGCACAGGCTCAGTGGCCATGGCTCACGGGCCCAGCCGCTCCCCGGCATATGGGACCTTCCCGGACCAGGGCACGAACCTGTATCCCCTGCATCGGCAGGCGAACTCTCAACCACTGTGCCACCAGGGAAGCCCTCAACCTAATTCTTAATCTTATCATGGGAGCTTGTGTAAGAGAAAAAAATCTCTATATTATGTACTTCACTTTGAATTCTCTTAAGTCAGTTTGCATACTTGTTTGATGGACAGAATGTGGACCTTGCAATTCAGCAGAATTGGGTTTAAATGTCATATCACTACTGTTAGCTATGTGATCCCAGGAAAGTAAATTAACCTGTTGGTGTCCCAGTTACCTCATCTGCAAAACAGGTGTGTTAATCCCAACTTCCCAGGTGTTTAACTAGCTATTTGCACAAAATTTGAGAAATTGTATAAAGGGGTCCTGATACAGAAGTGCTCAGTAATGTGGAGTTCTTTCCTGCACTTGGCTGTTCAAGTGATGCCCAATCTGATCAGGCACTAAACTAAACTAAACTAATGAAACACAAAAGGCATTTTTAATTGATATTTTTCATATTATCTCTCTCCATGCAAGTTGGAATAGTTGATGAATGACTTTTTATTAATCTTACCAACATCTGTTTATCTGTTTGTGTTAGATAAAGGATGAATCAAAACCCCTCTCTCTCTCTGTCTCTCTCTCTCTCTCACACACACACACACACACACACACACACACACATGCACGCACCTTAATTTTTCATGGCTTGAGTCATACCACAGATCCAATCACTACTCTCTTATTGTAAAAAGTGAAGTCCGGGGCTTCCCTGGTGGCGCAGTGGTTGAGAGTCCGCCTGCCGATGCAGGGGACACGGGTTCGTGCCGCGGTCTGGGAAGATCCCACGTGCTGCGGAGAGGCTGGGCCCGTGAGCCATGGCTGCTGAGCCTGCGTATCCGGAGCCTGTGCTCCGCAACAGGAAAGGCCGCGACAGTGAGAGGCCCGCGTACCGCAAAAAAAAAAAAAAAAAGTGAAGTCCAATCCAGTTGCTGTGCTTATGAAAATTGACTCCTACTGACATTTGTTTTGTTTGTTTTTATAAATGGGAAAGTGAGGCATGATCAGAGTAATCATACCCTGACAATCTTAAGGTCTTGTAAGAACTCTTGCCAAGTTGGTAGAAACGTTTATGTGTGTTCTCTTTCAATCCAGACTGTTGGTGCCTTGTGACAGTTTAAGTTCCCAGGAGTGTGTGGAAAGTGCTAGCTATATCAGGAAGACTTGCAAGGAGGCTTTTATGTTGGTGATTTGCAGAAACTCAGGGTGTGATTCTTAATCTTCCAGGTGCAAAAACTCGATCATGTTGGTGAAATCAGACTTAGGGATCATGAGTCATACTTGTTAACTCAAGAGAGACTGAGGTACATGAACAAAAAAAATAATTTATTGAGTAAATAGGCCATATTGCTTTCTGATGAGAATTTTAGTAATATTTATTAAGAAACTTAACTATATTGATATGCATTTATTTATATCTAGGTGTAATAAGGAAACCAGAGACCCACACTTTCCACATAATCATGTTTCTTTATAATTGTCTGTGTATTTAATTAAGAATATTCATGCTTATCAAACATTTTTATAACAGAAAAAAATTAAAACTGCTAAATATTCAAACATAAGACTAGAACAGTGCTTTTCAAACTGTGAGCCCTAATCCATAATGGGTCATGGAAACAATTTACTGTATTGCAAAAAGCATAGTTTTATAAATTACCCCAATTTATCAATGAGAGAATCGAGGCACAGAAACACTAAATAAAATGTCTAAAGCCACAGAGTTAGCCAGGGGAAGCTGAGCTTCCTGACTCAAAAATCTCATGTTCTTTTATTAGAGTTGGGTCCTTCCAGAAACTGATATGCTATTTGTCTGGTGATGTAACACTGGTCTTAAACAGGGAAAATGGGGACCATGTGCATATGAAGGTGGTTTGGAATGGGTGAGGGGAGTTGGCTCTCAAGGGAAGAAATGGGCAGAGTGTCATCATTTTTATTCCTAATATTTCTTAAGAGCTTTATTTTTATCTTTGGAGTATCATGACTAATTACAGGCAAATCTCATCTGGCTAGTCTGAATTTTTCAGGTATTGGCCTTAAGAAACTGACAAGTTTCTAACATATAACCCAAGTCTTTCATCCTGTGGAAAGCTAGGACATAAGAGTTACACATACTTTATTAACTGTCCTAAAAGTTCTCATCTTATTTCTATTTCTAATAAAATATTTCAGGCATATAGGAAAGTAAATGTACAGGGTAATGTGAAAAATTTCATGGACCCAACATCAAGCTTTGCCTACCCTTCCTTCCTTCCTTCCTTCCTTCCTTCCTTCCTTCCTTCCTCCCGCCCTCCCTCCCTCCCTCCCTCCCTCTTTCATTCATTCTTTCTTTCTTTCTTTTTCTTTCTTTCTTTTTCTTTCTTTCTTTCTTTCTACCTTTCTTTCAGAAAAACTGTTGCAGATTAGCTTTTGATTTCACTACAAAGAAAACTTGTCTTCAGTGTTCTTTATAGTCAGTATGTGTATGTGTGTGAATATATGTGAATGCTTATATAGGGAGTATGGCTTGACTTATAGATATACTCCTTTAGAGCTAAGCCTCACTTTTCAAAGTTTTTTAATATACATATAAATATGTATTTTTGCCATGAATAGGTATGACCTAAATTACCCATATTCTTCTTATATAATCACAATTTAATGAAACAATAAAAATATTACAGCTGCTTCTAAGGCTTGAAAGAATGACAGGAGAAAAATACTTCATTAGGATGACTCTATAGATTTTTTTTTTCCCAATTAAACTTACGTAGGTAAGGGATATTGATTCATCCCCACAATCTGATAACTTTGTGAGCTTCAGCATCTTTTAGCTCAATGAATTTGCTGATTATTTTACTATAATTATTATAACATTCTTAATATATTCTAGGTACCATTTTATATAGCAGTAAATAAGAAACATGTCTCCCCATCATGGAACTTGCATTAACAGGAGCATTAAGGCCAAATATAATATATCCCAATATATTATTTGCTGGTTTGTTTTTTTAAAGCAAACAGTTTGTATCATTTCTGGAGTTAATTGTTGTGTCAAATTAAAGGTTTGGGAAGTGAAGGGGAAATTTTAGATAGAATGGTCAGGAAGGCCTCCCTGAATAAATGACATTTAAACAGAAACTTTATTTGAAGGAACAAACCATTGTAGATCTGGAATGAACATTCTAGAAAGAATAGGTAGTTTAAAGGTCTAAGCTACTTTGTTTCGGACAGAGCAAGATAACACCAAACAACAGGGAGGAGCCAGATCACATGAGGCCTTATAAGAAGTGTAAGTAAGCAGTCTGGATTTAATTCTAAGTGTAATCAAAATCAGTGGATAATTTTGAGCATGAAAGTCATATTCTGATTTACATTTAAAGAAGTCATTCTTTGTGCCCCAAACAGAATAAATAAAAGGTAATTGTTGGCTAGTTCAGTTGTTCTGGCAAGTATATGTTAGTTTGCAGAGAACAGTGGAGGTGGTAAGAAGTTGTAGGATTTTGGATATGTTATCAAGATAGACTATTTAGGACTTGCTCTGATTAAGATAACATTTCTAATAAGTGGTGAAAGAATAGACTATGGAGGGAAGAAAACCAGATACCTTTCTCACTGATAAAAATAAATGTCGAATGAAAGAGCTAGTTGTTAAAAAAAACTCTAGGAGCAAGAGTCAGCTCTACCCACCACAAGTCAGTCCCATGAGGAACCTTACACAAGCCTCTTAGATAGCCTCATCCACCAGAGGGCAGACAGCAGAAGCAAGAAGAACTACAATCCTGCAGCCTGTGGAACAAAAACCACATTCACAGAAAGATAGACAAGATGAAAAGGCAGAGGGATATGTACCAGATGAAGGAACAAGATAAAATCCCAGAAAAACAACTAAATGAAGTGGAGATAGGCAACCTTCCAGAAAGGGAATTCAGAATAATGATAGTGAAGATGATCCAGGACCTCGGAAAAAGAATGGAGGCAAAGATCGACAAGATGCAAAAAATGTTTAACAAAGACCTAGAAGAAATAAAGAACAAACAAACAGAGATGAACAATACAATAAATGAAAACTACACTAGAAGGAATCAATAGCAGAATAACTGAGGCAGAAGAATGGATAAG
The DNA here is from genome assembly GCF_937001465.1 of Orcinus orca. Lineage (NCBI taxonomy): Eukaryota > Metazoa > Chordata > Mammalia > Artiodactyla > Delphinidae > Orcinus > Orcinus orca. Next base: position 95,806,645 of record NC_064563.1, read on the forward strand.
TGACCTGGAAGACAGAATGGTGGAATTCACTGCTGTGGAACAGAATAAAGAAAAAAGAATGAAAAGAAATGAAGACAGCCTAAGAGACCTCTGGGACAACATTAAATGCAACAACATTCGCATTATAGGGGTCCCAGAAGGAGAAGAGAGAGAGAAGGGACCAGAGAAAATATTTGAAGAGATTATAGTCGAAAACTTCCCTAACGGAAAGGAAATAGCCACCCAAGTCCAGGAAGCACAGCAACTCCCATACAGGATAAACCCAAGGAGAAAAACACTGACACACATAGTAATCAAATTGGCAAAATTTAAAGAAAAAGAAAAATAATTGAAAGCAGCAAGGGAAAAATAACATACAAGGGAACTCCCATAAGGTTAACAGCTGATTTCTCAGCAGAAACTCTACAAGCCAGAAGGGAGTGGCATGATATACTTAAAGTGATGAAAGGGAAGAACCTACAAACAAGATTACTCTACCCGGCAAGGATCTCATTCAGATTTGACAGAGAAATCAAAAGCTTTACAAACAAGCAAAAGCTAAGAGAATTCTCAAGCTAAGCTAAGAGCCCACCAAACCAGCTCTACAGCAAATCCTAAAGGAACTTCTCTAAGTGGGAAAAACAAGAGAAGAAAAGGACCTACAAAAACAAACCCAAAACAATTAAGAAAATGGTAACAGGAACATACATATCGATAATTACCTTAAATGTGAATGGATTAAATGCTCCAACGGAAAGACACAGGTTCGCTGAATGGATACAAAAACAAGACCCATATATATGCTGACGACAAGAGACCCACTTCAGACCTAGGGACACATACAGACTGAAAGTGAGGTGATGGAAAGAGATATTCCATGCAAATGGAAATCAAAAGAAAGCTGGAGTAGCAATACTCATATCAGATGAAATAGACTTTAAAATAACGAATGTTACAAGAGATAAGGAAGGACACTACATAATCATCAAGGGATCCATCCAAGAAGAAGGTAAAACAATTACAAATATATATACACCCAACAGAGGAGCACCTCAATACATAAGGCAACTGCTAACAGCTACAAAAGAGGAAATTGACAGTAACACAGTAATACTGGGGAACTTTAACACCTCACTTACACCAATGGACAGATCATCCAAACAGAAAATTAATAAGGAAACATAAGCTTTAAATGACACAGTAGACCAGATAGATTTAATTGATATTTATAGGACATTCCATCCAAAAACAGCAGATTACACTTTCTTCTCAAGTGCGCATAGAACATTCTGTAGGATAGATCTCATCTTGGGTCACAAATCAAGCCTCAGTAAATTTAAGAAAATTGAAATCATATCAAGCATCTTTTCTGACCACAACACTATGAGATTAGACATGAATTACAGGGAAAAAAACGTAAAAAACACAAACACATGGAGGCTAAACAATACATTACTAAATAACCAAGAGATCACTGAAGAAATCAAAGAGGAAATCAAAAAATACCTAGACAGAAATGACAATGAAAACACAATGATCCAAAGCCTATGGGATGCAGCAAAAGCAGTTCTAAGAGGGAGGTTTATAGCCATACAAGCCTACTTCAAGAAACAAGAAATATCTCAAATAAACAATCTAACCTTACACCTAAAGGAACTAGAGAAATAAGAACAAACAAAACCCAAAGTTAGCAGAAGGAAAGAAATCATTAAGATCAGAGCAGAAATAAATGAAATAGAAACAAAGAAAACAATAGCAAAGATCAATAAAACTAAAAGCTGGTTCTTTGAGAATATAATCAAAATTGATACACCATTAGCTAGACTGATCAAGAAAAAGAGGGAGAGGACTCCAATCAATAAAATTAGAAATGAAAAAGGAGAAGTTACAACAGATACCATAGAAATACAAAGCATCCTAAGAGACTACTACAAGCAACTCTATGCCAATAAAGTGGACAACCTGGAAGAAATGGACAAATTCTTAGAAAGGTATGACCTTCCAAGACTGAACCAGGAAGAAATAGAAGATATGAACAGAACAATCACAAGTAATGAAATTGAAACTGTGATTAAAAATCTTCCAACAAACAAAAGTCCAGGAACAGATGGCTTCACAGGTGAATTCTATCAAACATTTAGAGAAGAGCTAACACCCATCCTTCTCAAACTCTTCCAAAAAAATTGCAGAGGAAGGAACACTCGCAAACTCATTCTATGAGGCCACCATCACCCTGATACCAAAACCAGACAAAGATACTACAAAAAAAGAAAATTACAGACCAATATCACTGATGAATATAGATGCAAATATCCTCAACAAAATACTAGTAAACAGAATCCAACAACACATTAAAAGGACCATACTCCATGATCAAGTGGGATTTATCCCAGTGATGCAAGGATTCTTCAATATATGCAAATCAATCAATGTGATACACCATATTAACAAATTGAAGAATAAAAACCATATGATCATCTCAATAGAAGCAGAAAAAGCTTTTGACAAAATTCAACACCCGTTTATGATAAAAAAACTCTCCAGAAAGTGGGCATAGAGGGAACCTATCTCAACATAATAAAGGCCACAAATGACAAACCCACAGCAAACATCATTCTCAGTGGTGAAAAACTGAAAGCATTTCCTCTAAGATCAGGAACAAGACAAGGATATCCACTCTCCTCACTATTATTCAACACAGTCTTGGAAGTCCTAGCCATGGCAATCAGAGAAGGAAAAGAAATAAAAGGAATACAAATTGAAAAAGAAGAAGTAAAACTGTCACTGTTTGAAGATGACATGATACTATACATAGAGAATCCTAAAAATGCCACCAGAAAACTACTAGAGCTAATGAGTGAATTTGGTAAAGTTGGCGGATACAAAATTAATGCACAGAAATCTCTTGCATTTCTATACTCTAATGATGAAAAATCTGAAAGAGAAATTAAGGAAACACTCCCATTTACCATTGCAACAGAAAGAATAAAATACCTAGGAATAAACCTACCTATGGAGACAAAAGAACTGTATGCAGAAAACTATAAGACACTGATGAAAGAAATTAAAGATGATACCAACAGATGGAGAGATATACCATGCTCTTGGGTTGGAAGAATCAATATTGTGAAAATGACTATACTACCCAAAGCATTCTACAGATTCAAAGGAATCCCTATCAAATTACCAATGGCATTTTTTACAGAACTAGAACAAATAATCTTAAAATTTGTATGGAGACACAAAAGACCCCGAATAGCCAAAGCAGTATTGAGGGAAAAAAACGAAGCTGGAGGAATCAGACTCCCTGATTTCAGGCTATACTACAAAGCTACAGTAATCAAGACAATATGGTACTGGCACAAAAACAGAAACATAGATCAATGGAACAAGATAGAAAGCCCAGAGATAAACCCACGCACCTCTGGTCAACTAATTTATGACAAAGGAGGCAAAGATATACAATGGAGAAAAGACAGTCTCTTCAATAAGTGGTGCTGGGAAAACTGGACAGCTACGTGTAAAAGAATGAAATGAGAACACTCCCTAACACCATACACAAAAATAAACTCAAAATGGATTCGAGACCTAAATGTAAGACCAGACACTATAAAACTCTTAGAGGAAAACATAGGAAGAACACTCTGACGTAAATCACAGCAATGTCTTTTTTGACCCACCTCCTAGAAAATGGAAATAAAAACAAAAATAAACAAATGGCACCTAATGAAACTTCAAAGCTTTTGCACAGCAAAGGAAACCATGAACAAGACGAAAAGACAGGCCTCAGAATGGGAGAAAATATTTGCAAACAGAGCGACTGACAGAGGATTAATCTCCAAAATATACAAGCAGCTCGTGCAGGTCAATATCAAAAAAACAAACAACCCAATCCAAAAGTGGGAAGAAGACCTAAATAGACATTTCTCCAAAGAAGATATACAGATTGCCAACAAACACATGAAAGGATGCTCAACATCACTAATCATTAGAGAATGCAAATCAAAACTACAATGAGATATCACCTCGTACCAGTCAGAATGACCATCGTAAAAAATCTAGAAACAATAAATGCTGGAGAGGGTGTGGAGAAAAGGGAACCCTCTTGCACTGTTGGTGGGAATGTAAATTGATACAGCCACTATGGAGAACAGTATGGAGGTTCCTTAAAAAACTAAAAACAGAACTACCATATGACCAAGCAATCCCACTACTGTGCATATACCCTGAGAAAACCATAATTCAAAAAAGTCATGTACCACAATGTTCATTGCAGCATTATTTACAATAGCCAGGACATAGAAGCAACTTAAGTGTCCATTGACACTTAATGCATAAAATGATGAATGCATAAAAATAACGTGGCACATATATACAATGGAATATTACTCAGCCGTAAAAAGAAATGAAATTGAGTTATTTGTAGTGAGGTGGATGGACCTAGAGTCTGTCATCAGAATAAATTAAGTCAGAAAGAGAAAAACAAATACAGTGTACTAATGCATATATATGGAATCTAAAAAAAAAAAAAAGTTCTGAAGAACCTAAGGGCAGGACAGGAATAAAGACGCAGATGTAGAGAATGGACTTGAGGACATGGGGAGGGTGAGGGGTAAGCTGGGACAAAGTGAGAGTGTGGCATTGACATATACACACTGCCAAATGCAAAGTAGGTAGCTGGTGGGAAGCAGCCGCATAGCACAGGGAGATCAGCTCAGTGCTTTGTAACCACCTAGAGGGGTGGGATAGGGAGGGTGGGAGGCAGACGCAAGAGGGAGGGGATATGGGGATATATGTATACGTATAGCTGATTCACTTTGTTATACAGCAGAAAGTAACACTACAATGTAAAGCATCTATACTTAAAGATGTGAAAAAAAGAAAGTCATGGTAAAGCTTAAAATCAGCCTAACATAGATCTTTAACCTGAAACACTTTGAAGACAGAAATATTTCATACAGAAAAAAGAGGAACAGTGAAAAAATATGCATGTGGGACATCAGACTTGCCATTGCTCATTCAAACTGAGTATACCTTTATGAGAAATTTAATGTGAGAAAGCTTATCAAGTCATCGTAAAAACTGGTCTAGAAATTCCATATATCAGATGTGATGATGTAATGTATTTTATTTGTTTTGAGAGTTAGAGGAAAAATGGCTCTATATAAATTCTTCATCTCTAGTTAAAGATGTTAAAGTACTAGTAACTGGGTGGCAAGCAATTTGGCAAGAGGGTAGAATAATCTTGCTAGAGTATTTTCCATATGTGTTAGGTACAAAAGGTAAGAAGATAAGCATCTGAATTAAAACAGCCAAAACTTTGAAATTCTTCATAAGAAACAGACAATTTGGCTCATTTGGGGAACAAAATAGGAAATGTGTTTTAGGTCACTAACAGGAAAATTGGGTCTCATCAGACAATTTATAGCCTGCCGTGGCAGTGACCAAATAGCTATATTAGGGTGCAGAAGCAGATGTAATTTAATAGGAGTTCAGATGGGACTTTTGACAGTCTATCAGAGAAGAAGTTAATGAGCAAAATGCTAGACTTCAGTCTAAGTGCTAGCTTAGCTAGCTAAAAACTAGCAATCTAGCTAAAAAACTGATTGTAGCCTAAAATATATAGGATAGCAGTAAATCGTAGCAAATCCTCGTGGAGAGGTGACAAATGGAGTCCTTCAGCACGGATTGCCAGACCCATTACTTTTTAACACACTGTATAAGTTATGGTGTCTGAATTAGCTGATAATATTAAAAATCCAACTTTATCTTTTGGAGAAGTTATTAGATAGAACACTTCAGTTGCTTTGAATTTTTTCTTTTAAGCTATGACTTCTTAGACTAATTTCATGAACTCTCACATTGTTTAGGCTTGTCTGAGAGAGAGAGAATTTCAAGTTCATACCTAGAAAATATGTACCCCTTCATTATTGCAGGTAATTATGTATGAATTTCCAATTATTGGAAATACTGGTTAATAAATATTCATTGAACACTTATTATGTGTAGGACTGCCAATAATTTTTGGTAAGAATGCATAATACAAGGATTATGCGAACACAGATGAGGGAAGCCTGCCTAATCTAGAGTTCGGGGTCATCCTAATAGAAGGAATATTGGCCTAATCTTGATGTATAATTGAAAGTCATTAGAGAAAAGGAAGAGTGAAGATGCAAAAGAGGGCACTGCCTATGTAAAGGCTTGGAGGTAAGAGAGAGAATCTGACTCTCTCAGACTGCTACAAGCATATAACCTAGAATCTTGGTTGGATAGTAGATTGTAAAAATGGCTGCGGTTATTACCCTCCCTGGATCCTTGACATTAACAATATGACGTTTCAGCTCCTCCCATAAAGAAATTGAGTCTGTTTATTCACCCTTTGAGTCAGGGGTGGCTTTGTGACTTACTTTGGCCAGTAGAGTGCAGCAGAAGTAATGGGCCAGTTCTGAGCAGAGACTCAAGAAGCCTTGACACTTCTTACTCTCCTGGAAGCTTGTCCAGCCACTATGTGAACAAGCACAAGCTGAGCTACCAGAGAGTAAGAGACCCTGAGGAGTGAAGCCAACCATTCCAGCTGAGGCGTGCTGCAGCCGACCTGGCTGCTCATTACAGATGTGCGGGTGAACCCAGCTGAGACAGGAGAACTGGCCAGCTAAACCTGGCCTAAGTCACCAGACTGAGTGATACAAATGATTGCTGCTTAAGTCACAAATATAGGATCATATGTTACTCAGCAAAAGTGAATTAATACAGTAAAATGTGAGGCGGAGATAAGAGGGTAACAAGATTATGCTATCTCTGGGGCTCTGTACTGAAGGCTCTAGTAGTCCCCCGAATTTCTGGCTTTGATTCTTCCTAAATTGCTAGTTTCTGAGAAGTGTAATTATATCCTGCAAGGACACTGAGGTGGAACCATCTTCAATCACCTATTTATGGGTACCGGAAGAAATGACCATATCTAAGTTATCTGAAGGTTGAATCAAATAGCTTTATACATATCTAATTCTACATATCTAAGTCCCAAGATGGGTTCAACTGTGCCAGAAAAACTTAATTCTATCCCATGTAAATACACTCAGCAAAGTGTATTCTGGGGAAAGCAGGATAGCTCACTTGAAATGATGTTCTGGAGTCTCTCTTACAGTTTATGGATGGTATTGCTACCCAGAATTCGTTCCCCTACCTTATTTTTGCCAACACATCTTTTTTTTTTCTTGTATTATTTATTTATTTATTTTGGCTGCATTGGGTCTTTGTTGCTGTGCGCAGGCTTTCTCTAGTTGCAGCGAGCTGGGGCTACTCTTCATTACAGTGCGTGGGCTTCTCATTGCGGTGGCTTCTGTTGTTGCAGAGCACGGGCTCTAGGCTCGCAGGCTTCAGTAGTTGCAGCACACAGGCTCAGTAGTTGCAGCTTGAGGGCTCAGTAGTTGAGGCACGTGGGCCCTAAAGTGTGCAGGCTTCAGTAGTTTCAGCACGCAGGCTCAGTAGTTGTGGCTCGCGGGCTCTAGAGCGCAGGCTCAGTAGTTGTGGTGCATGGGCTTAGTTGCTCCACAGCATGTGGGATCTTCCCAGACCAGGGATCGAACACATTGGCAGCCGGATTCTTAACCACTGCACCACCAGGGAAGTCCCTGCCAACACATCTTTATCCTGCTTCTTCATCCTGATCTGCATGTTCCTAGTAACACCGTATTCAGTCTGAAAATTATAAGTTGTCATAGAGAAGCTAACTGTTCTGGCTGATGTGTGGTGATGCATGACCTTTAAAGGATATGCAGCAGCTACTTTTGACTGAAGCATGGGACACAGTCACCCAGAAGCTTTCGGTATATAAGGCTGAACAAGCAATCCCTGATTTATAAAGCAAATATTATGCCAGGTTAGCATATGCACTCCTGGGGAAATGCTCTTCTGCTAAGTCAAAACTAGAATGATTGAATGTGGCATTGTTTGAAGGTAGGATCAAGGTGAGGCTTGGGGAGAAGAAATGCTGCTTTTATTTTTTTTTCTTTTTCTGCACGAATAGGGAGGATCACAAGATGTTTGTCACGTTTCCTCAGGGGCCAGTTCTATATTTGAGGGGTGTATGTGTGTCCTGGTGTGTATATATGTGTATTTAAAGATGTTGGGTCACATGTACCTGCAGTAGTCATCGATCCTTATCCTTGGCATCAGTGGTAATGGTTAAATAATCACCAGCTATTGACTAACAATTTATTCTCTTCTCAGCATGATACTAGTTTGGAGATGGACTCGAAAGAAAAATAGAATCCCTGACTTCAAGGTACACATTCCCTAGATAGCAAGGCTAACCCATGTGAAAAGAATTAAAGAACAGCACACTTCAAACATTCTATTTTATGAAAATTGTAGTGAACTAAGTTTGAACACAGCCTTGCCCAGTTGCATGTGCTGGAATTTTTTTTTTTTTTTTTTTTTTTTTTTTTTGCGATACGAGGGCCTCTCACCGCTGTGGCCTCTCCAGTTGCAGAGCACAGGCTCCGGACGCGCAGGCCCAGCGGCCATGGCTCACGGGCCCAGCCGCTCTGCGGCATGTGGGATCTTCCCGGACCGGGGCACGAACTCACGTCCCCTGCATCGGCAGGTGAACTCCCGACCACTGCGCCACCAGGGAAGCCCCATGTGCTGGAATTTTCAAAAGCTTATTTCAGTGAACTCTTTGGTCATATTTCGTACTTGACCTATTGTGTCTTGTGAAATTCTTATAAGGCAATAATGTTATTGTTGAGAAATTATTCCCCTTCGAAGCTATCTTTTTACAAAGGGAGTAAGAAGCAGGAAACCATTAGAAGCCTGTTCACTCAGCAACCTTATTTCATATCTAGTTTCTGAATCCCAGTCTTCCGTCCCTTCTCTGGTAAAGAACTGTGACAAAGTTCATCAGTGGCAAAGTTAATTGGGTTCTCTTGATCTCTTAAAAAGTCTCCTCTCCTCCGGGATTTCTCAAGCCCCTGTCAAGAGGCCACTTAGGGAAGAAGTCTTCTTCAGAAGTTTCCTTCCTCAGGGGAGATAATATGTGTTCAGGGAGATAAAAGTGGTGTTTACACATCAGGGGGCAGTAACAAGATTATAAAGCAGGTGAGGCTTGTAGTCCTCACCTCCCCAGTCTGAAGCCTCGTCCCTCCACGTGGGTCCCCCGCTTGTATTCCAGCGGTCCTCTCTCCGTGCAAGCTTCTTCCTCAGGCACCCATCCAGATCCACCTGCTGTGGGAATAGTTCTTGACCTTTGCTTTTCTTCTCCTCCCTAGCCAAGCTTATCTAACCTTCAGCCCATTTGCTTCGGGCCTCTTTTCTGTTAAAGAATGATCATCCCCCGTGTGTTAAGGTAGCAGTAGGTTTTAATGAGACCCTCGCTCTCTTCCCACCCACCGTATAACACATTACATTTTAATAGGGGCCTTGGGGGACAGCGGTTTAACCTAAGAGAACAATTTCAGCCACAATGTGTGATAAGTTGGTACCTTTAAGCCGTCACCAAACACTTTTGGCTTCTCCTTGTTACAGTGAAAATGTATTACCTTTCTCAGAGTTGTAGGGAGTCAAGTACATTTGATTCTATCTGAAGAAAATGTAAAAGTGCTGGAGTCCCAGCTAATTGCCTCACCTCTTTCCTATTCCCCTGTCAAAGCCAGCAGCAAAATTTTGAACATACTTTCTTTTAAGCTTTTATCCTAGTAAAAGAAAACCACAGTGTATTTTAAAATTTTATATTTTTTGTGCTTTAAAGGAGAAAAAAATGTGTGTATGAGTGCAGGCAAGTGTGTGTGTGTGTGTGTGTGTGTGTGTTGTTATGTTACTAGGGGCTTGTTAACTTTCTATTACTGCACAATTGTATTATGCACTTAGCAGCTGAAAGCAACACCCATTTATTATCTCACTTTTCTGTGGGTCAGAAGTCCAGGCATAATTCATCTGGGTTCTCTGCTCAGGGTCCTCTAAGGCTAATATCAAGGTGCTGGCCATGTCCAGGTTCTCATTTGAGGGTTAGAGTTTGCTTCCAAGACCATTCAGGTTATTGGCAGAATTCATTTCCTTTTGATTGTAGGACCCAAGTCCCTGTTTTCTTGCTGGCTGTTGACTGGGGCTGCTCTCAGTTCTTAGAATGTAGTTGTTTATTCCCTTCCACATGGCTCTCTCTAAAACATTGCTGTTTGCTTGGTCAAGACCAGCAGGAGAATGTCTCTGTTGCCTTGAATCTCTGACTTCTTTCTCTTATTTCTAAACCCTCTTTTAAAGGCTCTCACCTGATTAGGTAAGGCCCACCCACGGTCAAGGTGGGGAATTGTACTGGTTGCAATACCAGTAGTGGAAATTTTGGAGACTTTCTTAGAATTCTGCTTACCACAGAGCTTTTCTTGGTTTTCTTCTACATATTCAGTGAAAAGGTGGAAATATAAGAGGGGAAAATAAATGAATAGATGTAATAGGAGGAGAAAGTAGAGACTCCCCCTTGAGGCTGAAACCACACACCCAAATATATGTAGCACCCTGCCTTTCTCTGGAGACAGCACTGTCCAACAGAACTTTCTGCAGCAATGCAAATGTTCTGTATCTTCTCTGTCCAATGTGGTAACCGTTAGGTGTATGTGACTACTGAGAATTTGAAATGTGGCTCATAAACACTGGATTTTTTATTTTATCTATTTTTAAATATATCCTATTAGTTCTCATCCCAAGGAAAAAATTGGTTTCTATTTCTTTAATGTTGTATCTAAATGAGACAATCGATGTTCACTAAACCTATCGTAGTAATCATTTCATAACGTATATAAGTCAAATCACTACGCTGTACACCTTAAACTTATATAGTGCTGTATGTCAATTATATCACAATAAAACTAGGGAAAAAATTGAGAAAGTAAAAAAAAAGTTTAAAATTCCATAGCCATATGCCCCTGGTGGCTGTCATAGTGGGCAACACAGCTTGAGAGCAGTATATACCTCCCAGTTCCTCTTCACCTTCCTGAGTTATAGAATCATCTCCCACATGCTGAAATATTGTCTGGTGTCTATATTCTGTTTTTATTTTCCACCTATACCTGGGCTTTTAGTTTAAATTCCAGTTGCTATCTTTATATCAACATTTTATATCTGCCTCTGGCTTCCTGACAAACTTGCAATTTTGGATATTGAGTCATTTCCTATATAAATACATAATTATAAGATGTTCTAATGTCATCTAGACTAATCTCCTAATCAAAGTAGAAATCCTTTCTCCTCACTGCCTTTGTCACTCCATGCACACCAAAATCTACTTGTTACCTTCATTGAGTGTTTACTTTCTATGCAAGGCACTGAGCGAGGTGCTTCAGACATGGTCTCAATCAATCTTCACAATAACCCATGTGATATCATTACGATTCCTATTTTACAGATGAGGGAACCTATATTTGGAGAAGTTAAGTGACTTCCTAAAGTTTCACGGTTATTTAGTGCTGAAATAGAACTCAACCTCAAGTTCACTGTCTGCAATCACCCCTGATTTTAGTCTCTAAACTACATCACCATTTCCTACAAACATTCTTGTACCTATGTGCAATTATGTGCACATAATTATGTGCAATTATGTCTTGTTCTAATATTATTAGTGGCAGTGAGCCCATAAACTTGAAAGACAATGCATTCCATTTACAGCTTTAAGAGAGCTTTGGTCCTTCTGTGGTCTTTTAGTGGTTTCTCAAGCGAAAAACGACTATGTCATCTACTTCTCTGGGTTTTCTCCTGTAGGTTTGATCCAGGTTTTAAATGTTGATTCCCAAGCATGAGCTTTAAACATGAGTCATTCTCTGGTCTTGAGTGCAAATCTTTATCCCAACAGTTCCTACTCATTGTTCTTAATTTAGCTTCTTGAGCTCTTCTAAACAAATGGGTGCCCTTAGACTATGGGGTAGAGATTAGGAGCTAGGGTTTGGGATTCAGGCAGCTCTAAGTTTAATAACTGGCTCCAGATTTTATGAGTTGTGTGACCGTCTACTTCTCCATGCCTCTCTCTCATCTATAAAATGGGATTAAAAAACCTATCTCAGGGCTTCCCTGGTGGCGCAGTGGTTGAGAGTCCGCCTGCCGATGCAGGGGACACGGGTTCGTGCCCCGGTCCGGGAAGATCCCACGTGCCGCGGAGTGGCTGGGCCCGTGAGCCATGGCCGCTGAGCCTGCGCATCCGGAGCATGTGCTCCGCAGCGGGAGAGGCCACAGCAGTGAGAGGCCTGCGTACCGCAAAAAAAAAAAAAAACTATCTCAAAACAATTGTTTCAAGGAAGAAATGAAATGCAGTTGATGAAGCACCTGGAAGAAAGTCTAGCATACAGCATGGACTTGGTGGTAGGTAGCTACTCTTATTTTGGTCTTGTTATAATAGAAGATAGCTTTCATGTTCCCCACCCCCAGTTTTCCCTGTCACAAAATAAGTCACAAAATAAGATATAATAATAACAAATGGTTATGTTTCTAACTTTCCTTGGTTTTCTCTCTTAGATTTGATGCAGGTTTTAAGTGTTGCTCCACAAATTGTGAGCTCTAAAAATGAACCCATTCCATGAGCTCTTATAAATGCTCTGCTTATACCAAAGACAAATAACTTTGTGCCATGTTTCAAGCTAAACGAGTAAGGTCGAATAAGGTCGCCCCTGCAGTCCGAGCAGTGAGAGCTGCATAGGCTTTTATTGGAAAATATAAAGAAGCTGCAGTCTGATTGAGAAGCAAGATGGAGATTCTGACATAATGCAACAGACATCACTTCTACTGGGTAGGCTTTGAGTAGGCAAACTTACAGGTCTGGTGCAAAATGAAAACATGAGGCCACTTTTTCAAAAAGCAAAAAAAAAAAATTGCTGTTAACAGTATTAAAATTAAATTTATAAAAGCTGTTTCTCCTGCAGTTTTTCTTTTGGTTTGTCAGGGTTTGTTATATATTTCCTGTTTAATGCTGTTCTAAGTTAAGAAAAATTAACATTTTTAATTTTAGTGTAACTTTTTAAAATAAATTTATTTATGTTTGCCTGCGTTGGGTCTTCGTTGCGGCACGGGGGCTTTCTCTAGTTGCGGCGAGCGAGGGCTACTCGCGGTGAGGTAGCGAGGGCTACTTCATTGCGGTGCGCGGGCTTCTCATCGCGGTGGCTTCTCTTGTTGCGGAGCACCGTCTCTAGGCGCGCGGGCTTCAGTAGTTGTGGCACGTGGGCTCAGTAGTTGTGGGCTCTAGAGCGCAGGCTCAGTAGTTGGGGTGCACAGGCTTTGTTGCTCCGCGGCATGTAGGATCTTCCCAGATCAGGGATCGAACTCGTGTCCCCTTCATTGGCAGGCGGATTCTTAACCACTGCACCACCAGGGAAGTCCCAAATTTTATTGCAACTTTTTATGTTTATCCTCTATTTATCTTGTGTGATGCTAGTCTTAAATGCAAAAGTAAGAACAATTAACTCATATCCAGAGTCACCAAAATCACATAATTTGCATTGAGCGGCTCACATGGGCATATGTATTTTGTTCTGAATAGAACAATAGAAATGCTGCACAAACTGAACTCGACTTTTATTTCACTTCTTAATAACATTCTATCTTCAGCTTGGTGAGTAAGGAAGGACGGAAGGGAAAAGGATCTGTAGGTTGCCCTATTTTTCCTTTTCCTTCTGTGTTATCATTTTCAACATTAGTGGTTGGTTAATACAGAGAAATAACACGTAAAAGAAAGGATATAATAGGATTCCTTGATGGATTATGTTTCTTGGAAGGTCATCATTGTGGTCAGTGATTAAATTGCTTACTCTGCTCCTTCTGATTAGCTGCATGGGTCTCTCTCTCTCTTTCTCTCTCTCTCTGTTCTTTTCAGCATGTTTTATGTATATATATATATATATTTATATTTATATTTATATATTTATATATATATTTATATATTTATATATATATATATGGTCTCCACCTCAATCACCATCTAGAATATATATTTAAAATTTCTTAGTAATCCATTTAGAACCCCGTACTTACAAAACCCACACTGTTTTATTTCCTGTGGCCGTTTTGTCCTATGTATCTTTATTTTCTATTTCTTTAAAAAAAACTCTCCAAATATGAAAAAGCTTCTTAATATCTATGCTTTTGATCAAAGAGTTCCTACATGACACTGGCACCCACATCTTTTAAGTCTTTGTTTTTTCACCCCACAATTTGTTTTAAGATGAATTAAGGAATTTTCAGTTTTCTTTTTTGTTTGCATTAATATCTAGGAACACCATCTTTGAATTCATCTTTCCTTCCTTCAGCCATAACTACAGCTTTTTAAAAGTGTGTTTGTGATATAAGTCCATTGTGATATTGAGTTTTAAAATAACTGAACTATTTATGGAATACCTACCATGTGCTATACACTGTGCTAAACATTTAAGTTATTTCTAATCCTTGATATATTCTTATCAAATGTGTATGGTATTTAAGAATTGGTATGGATGCCAGTGACTGACTGGGGTATAAGAAATTACTGTACATGAAATTTAAAACTATTGTTATATCCAGAAATAGAGCCATAAAATCAGAATTGAGTTGTTTGCATATCTTTTTCTTAAAGAAAATAAAATCAAACAAAAACAAACAAACAAACGATACTGGTGACAATATCCCCAGATTATAGAGGATTTGTTATCATCCCATTAAATGAAGGCCCTGAAAGGAAGAGACAATATCTAATGTTTTGGGCTTTTTTTTTTTTTTTTTTTTTCCCTAGCTCCAGCTGCTAATGTTGTACCTGGCACATAGCTGAAGCTCCAAATGTGTTTGGAGATTAAATTCAGAAAATTTAATGAGAATAAAATAAGTTGCTCTTGAGGTTTTCTGTGTTAAAGAAATGTATTTTAAGGTATAGTTTTTCATTAGGTTTTCTCACCAAAGAACACATACCATTGTACCATTAGAACAATCAAGTTTTAGTTTGAGTACTTTTGAAATTTATCAACTTGTCTCCTTCGTGCAAAAAGGAGGCAAAGGTCCTAGAACTACTGCATAGTTGCAATGTCACAGACTTCTTTATGTTCGTAAACCTATTTCCCTCTGCTCTCCATCTTCGTACCCTAACAGTCTTGACCAGAAACTGAAGTGCTGCAGCAAGAACAATTGTATAATTAGAAGACAATCATTTACTTTGTCAGCATCTAGAAAGCATGCGTTTTAAAGAACAATTAAAACTTCCATGTGTTTGATTGGAATGTGTTTATCCTGATTACCAGTTTGCAAACATTTCTTTCTCTAAACCTTCACTGAGAAAATCTCAAAAAACTTTTAGCCTCCGTAGGCTTTTAATTCCAGAATAATCAAAGGCTTATACTGAACTTAATAACTCATTCCATTTATTTCCCCCATGACAGCAGAATTGCTTTAAATAAAGCATTCAGTCTATCTGTAGTTCTACAGAGAGATGCTAAAAGTCAAAATAATCAAATAAGAAGACCAAAGTTCCAAATGTGGCATAAATTAAATCATCCTCACTTGCCAAACTTGAGAATAATTTTCAAATCATGTCATTAATATAAAAGAAAAAGGCCCATATTTCCTCTTTGGAAAGACAACTGCAGAGGTTAATAACACCCAGTTGCCTGCCATTGAGAGCATCTGCATCACTAGGACAGTTTGATAATGAGATTTTGTACAAAAGAAATAGACATTTTTTTGAGAGAAGTCATGATGTAAAATGAATTCTTAGCAAGACAAGTAAGAGAAGCTGAAATAAAATCCTTGTAGATTGCAGTGGTGAGAATATTTCTAGAATTGGAGCTGTCTGGTTGATGATTTTTTGGAACTTGTTTTAATTGCAGTACTTATATGTCAACTCATAGTTTTACTGGGACCTATTATTTGCAAAGTGCTTTTAAATTTACAGAAAATATTCCTATATGATAAACAACTAATTTCTTCATTTTAGACGTTAAGAATTAGAGGTTAAGAATGTTGCTTAAAATCCTATGAAACTTTTGCAAAAATAAGAGAATATGTGCCCATTTTCTCAGTTTTTTACTCTTACATTATTTCCTTGGCCTCAAATCCAGAACTTCATGATCACATTCCAGTGCACTTTTACCATAGAGCAAACTAGTTAACTTCTTCCTAATCCCTCTTCATGAGAAATTTACAAATCCCTTACAATGAATTCAGACTAAATGCTGTATCTGGAGATCTTGAATCCAGGGATCTATCTGAACAGACATGAGGCAGGTTGAAAACAAAATGTTGGGGTTACTTTAAAAGTTGTGCCTTTCATAAGTATGCTTTTAAAAAAGGTTGTAATTAATGCAAGATTAGTGTTGAAAGAAATTTCCCTTCTTTTAGGTTATTTCCATGATGATACATCTGGTGATAATGAGTTTGATTTTCTATACATAGGCGTTCATGACTATTTGTATTATCTGTATTTATGAATGAAAATTTGAGTCAGGTCTTTTTCTTCACAGTCGTTCTAAATCAGATCAGATGCCTATTAATCAAATCACACATATTCTATTATATTCTGCCTCCCACTGCTGTATTCAGAAGTAACTTTTAAAATTCTTCCTAATATTGTTCTAATAGAACTGGGGTTGCTGGTTTAACAAATAAAAATATAGGGTACCTAGTTAAATTTGAATTTCAGATAAATTATGAATAATTTTTTATATTAGTATGTCCCTAACACTGCATGGGACATAATTATCCTAAAATAATTATTCATTGTTTATCTGAAATTCAAATTTAACTGGGCTTTCTGTATTTTATCTGGCAACTCTAAATGGAACGAAAGGGAAATTAAAATGGTTTTATGATTGGTTCCATGTGTGATGAGCAATAGCCAGAAATAAGGGCAGAGTCACTGAGACAAGAATAAATTGTCCATGAATCTGATTAAAAATACCCTGATGAGTGAGGGATTATATTTTTTTCCATATAACTGAAAAATCAGAATAAGAAGAAATCAGTCCCCAGGTACAGTATGATCAACAGTTCAATAATGACCTCAAGGACATGGTTCCCTGATAGCTTTCGTCTCTCTGCTAGGGAGCCCTCGGGCATCCCTTCCTGTGTGCATATAGCTACAGTAGTTCCTGGGTCACATCAGGAAGTGGCAATGTCCAGAGGCAGAAAAGAACACTTCTGTGTTGTTTTCTTAAGAGCAAGGAAACTTTTCTCAGAAGCCCTGTGAAGACCTGACTTCATGACCACATGCCCCCTCTCCCCAAAACCAGTCATAGTCAGGAGTAATGGGATCATGAGTTTTATTCTAAGAGCTGAGCTCATCAGTGAACAACCATTGTATGGAAAGGATATGTTTTAGTGAAGAGGAAGAAGGGAAACCAATACTTTCCTCCTGTTTCAAGTCTTACAGAATCTTTCATGTTCCTCTAGAGTGGACCTGGGTTTGTTGTTTAAGATCGTATTTCAGATACCCACACAGAAATACAGGGAACTCAATTTATCTCAGTTGCAGCAGGAGAACTGTGAGTCACCTCCAGTGACATTTAGTTGGTTTGCTGAGAATCTGTGTTTTGAGATTAAAAAAAAGAACCAAACAAGAAGATATTCTTTCTCCTCTTCTCCTCTCCCTCCTCCTCCTTCTTCTTCTCTTTCTTCCTCTTCTTCTTCTTATTTTATTTACAGCTATTCTTAATCATAAACAAGACTGTAACTTAAACTTTGATGGTATAGTTTGGAAAAATTGTATTCTTGTACAGTGGAAATTTCTACTCTATTTGAGCTGAATGAGTATTCTTGGGATTTGGAATAAGCAAAGTAACTATAATTAGTTTGACATATGAATGAACTACAATGTTTTTCTTTCTGGCTTTAGCTTAATATTGAATTTCCTTATGCTACAAGTATGCAGGACTCCCATACTGTGTTAGTAGCCTAATGGTGCTAAAGTGATTAGAAGCACAGAACGCAGAAAGTGAGTAGACACACACACTGTTTTTAAATTAATTTTTATTGGTGTATGGGTGCTTTACAATGTTGTGTTAGGCTCCACTGCACAGCAAAATGAATCAGCCGTACACAAATAGATATCCCCTCCCTTTTGGACTTCCCTCCCATTTAGGTTACCACAGTGCATTAGGTACAGTTCCCTGTGCTATATAGTATGTTCCCATCAGTTGTCTATTTTATACATAGTATCAATAATGTATATGTGTCAATCCCAGTCTCCCAATTCCTCCCTCTCCACCCCTTTCCCTCTTGGTATCCATAAATTTGCTCTCTACATCTGTGTCTCTATTTCTGCTTTGCAAATAAGATCATCTATACCATTTTTCTAGATTCCACATATATGCATTATTATACGATATTTGCTTTTCTCTTTCTGACTTACTTCATTCACTCTGTATGACACTCTCTAGGTCCATCCACATCTCTACAAATGACCCAATTTTGTTCCTTTTTATGGCTGAGTAATATTCCATTGTATATATGTACCACATCTTCCATTCCTTTGTCCATTTATCCATTCCTCTGTCAATGGACATTTAGGTTGCTTCCATGTCCTGGCTATTGTAAATAGTGCTGCTATGAACATTGGGGTGCATGTATTTTTTTGAATTATGGTTTTCTCTGGGTATATGCCCAGTAGTGGGATTGTTGGGTCATATGGTAATTCTATTTTTAGTTTTTTAAGGAACCTTCATGCTGTTTTCCATAGTGGCTGTATCAATTTACATTCCCACCAACAGTGTATGAGGGTTCCCTTTTCTCCACACCCTCTCCAGCATTTATTGTTTGTAGATTTTTTGATGATGGCCATTCTGACCAGTGTGAGGTGATACCTCATTGTAGTTTTGATCTGCATTTCTCTAATAATTAGTGATGTTGAGCATCTTTTCATGTATTTGTTGGCCATCTGTATTAGACACACACACCTTTAGGAACTCTTTAATCTACCTACCAAAGCATTAGCCCTTACTACTGGGAATAAGTCCTCTCATCACCAATGAAAACAAGGTCTCTGGTTCTGATTCCTCACAATAAATTCCTATAATTGCTACTCTAGAGGTAGGGTTGAGACACAGATGTTTTCCTGTGAACCATAAGGAAGCTGGTAGCTTCACTAAATAGAATATAAGTAGAAGCAGCAACCTTGAGAAATGTATCAAGTTATAAAAGTGGGGAATTGAGTGATAGGAATATTACAATGACACATATCAAGAGAATCACATTCCAGAAGAGTCTTTGAAATGAACAAGGCTCTTAGGCTCTACCCTACACCATCCAAAAAACCACAGATTAATACATATATCTAGTGAGCTCAGCAAAGAGAATATTGAACGACTACTATGGCTTAATGGTAATGTTCCAGAACAACCTTCATGTCTCTTTTTCTCTGAATCTATATCTAGTAATTTTTAATTTTGAATGTTTTAAAATAGTTTCTTCTTCTAGTATGGACTAAATATCAGGAATGCCTGTTAGTTATATTTCTTGGTACAAATTAGTAGATTAATTTGGCTTTTGTTGAGTTCTGACAGTATTCTAGACACTAGGGACACAAAGACAAAAAGGATGGGGTAGAAGCACAGGTATGAGAAGGATAGTACATTGTCACGGCTCTTCTGGAAGAATGATTGTTACCTTCAGGGAGCTTACATTCTTGTAAACAGAAAATGATTGCCTATTAATTAATACTTGCAGTAAAGGAGACACACGTTCTTGTAAAACAAATACAAATAGAGAGAGCACCACAGTGTTACTAAATATAACATGGACTGGAGAATATGTGGGGCTTTCTGGGAAGCCTTCGTGAGGGATGTAAGATTTGAGATGGCTGTGGAGGGATGAAGGGACTGTTTTCAGGGAGAGAAGGTAACAGGGAGAAATGTGAGAAAAAGCATGAGGGTTGAAATAAAGTATGCTGGTCTGTAAGTGATTCAGTGTGACTGGAATATAAGTATGGGTTGTTGGGCTGAGTGCAAAGGCCTTTCTGTAATCCAGCTGAAGGATGATGAGACTACAGACCAAGTCAACAAGTGAATGGAAAGTAGAAACTGAAACGAGTTGTTAGCGAGCAGGTCTTGGTCATCAAGTGAATGTGAAAGATGAGGAAAATGGTGGTCCTCCTCAGGGTTGTTTACTAAATAGCTCCCTTTTTTTTCCTAAACAGTGTTAGTCTTGCACTTTCTTTCCCCGTCCCGTGAAGTGAGGTGGGGCCCTGTGGCTTGCTTTGGCCGATAAACATGAGCAGAAGTGGTACAGGTTGCTTCTAGGTGTTACTCCTTAAACAATTTGACATGCTTTCCTCCCTTGGCTGTGGTAATCATGAGGTGTGTGTTGAGACAGAGCGTGTTAGCTCAGGTCCCCAAACAACTATGGTGAGCAGAGACCCCTGCCAGCTCATGTGAAACATGTTTTGTGAGTAAGAAATAAATGTGTTGTGTGAAGCCATGGAGATCTGGCAACTGTTGTTGACATAATCTACCCCCACCAGCATACATACCATCCAGCATTCCAGAACACACTCTTAATTCAAAAGTACCTGTTTGACCTGAGTGAACTCTTAAATTCATTATTTAGACTTGATTCCATGCCGAGATTTAGATTTTGAACAAGTTCTATACATCAAGTCATGCAGGTTAGATTTAGATTTTGAACAAGTTCTATACATCAAGTCATGCAGGTTAGCTGCTTATTAGGGTCATTGTTAGATGACCTTGTTGGAAGATGAAGACCCCTTTTTTCAGTTTTAAATCAGAATGTAGCACAATAGTCACCAGCAAGAGCATATTTGAAGAACACAGTAGTATTTAGTTCACCAGACAAACCTTAAGGACATATGGATTCCTACCTTAAAATCACATGTTGTAGAGTCTGCAATACTGGACAAAGGAGATATGTAACACTTTCCAGGAAAGGGCAGAAAAATGCTCCATTCTGATTGGAAAATGATAGTTGTTGAGGTATGTACAGAGAAGAATAGCATATATGGAATTAGATTATCTTTTGTCTCTGCAGTGCAAGGGTCAATGAAAATACAGAGAGCTGTGGAAAAGCATGTTTTGTAGTTAACTCCTGTTCATGTGTGAGTTGTTTCCTCAGCTCTTTCCCTTCTCGTCTGGAGCTTTGTGAACCTGAGGCTGAGTCTGTGACAGCAGAACACTTTTCCAGGGCTGCAGACTACCTCAGCCTTTTCAGAGAACCATGTCTCCAAGAGCAAGCCCTCTCTGAACTCCAGGAAACCTAAAATCTGTCCCACAAGTTTCTGCAGGGCACCAACTAGCTGCATTCACCATGACTAATTTTTGTTCTTTATTATTATTATTATTATTATTATTACATTGACACTTTCCAGTTTAGTTCCATGCACACCTCCACTGCTTTACAATATTATTGCTTAATCTTTATTTTTTTAATAAATTTTGAAAAAGCAAGAGAAATCAATGGGGAAAAAAAAAGACAGTTTAGTTACTAACTGAAGTTAACCCTTAAGTGGCTCTCTTGGGATCCACCCGTAGAATTGTCAGATCATCTGAAACAGTATTTTTCAAAATTATTTGATGAGGTTCCACATAAGAAATAATTCCATATCACCCACACAAATATAAACATATACTTAAAACAAAAATATACATTAAGCAATACCTATCCTTACTGTATGTTACACACACATACATAGTCATGGGGATTGTTCAGTTGGTAGTTGTACTTATTTGGAGGGAAGAGGGGAAGGAAGCCACTACCTCACTTCTCAGCATCTACTATGTGCCTCTAAGTCATCTAACTCTGCTCAGAACTGCTGAAGTCCTAGAGCCACAAGCTTGTTTCTCATTCTAACATAATCTTTTACAGGATACTAGAAATTTCTGACATTTGATTATCTTAGGACATGGAAACTCTGGCAAGGTGACAGTTTTATTGTTGGATGCTGTTGTAGTAGTAGCTGTTGTTACTGTCTTTAGTTTAAAAAAAATTCTGTGTTCACAAGAAGAGTGGACTACAGAGTGGACTTGGAGAGTTAAAAAGAAATCCCAGAGCTGTGAGAATTGTCAGAAATTCCAAAAATAATGTCTGGGCACCCTATTTCCCTCTTATATCCTGGAACCTTTACAGCCTAAAAATTATATCACAAGATTCGCTTTTCAAACTGTAAGTCAAAAAACAATAATGAGACTTAAGAATTATTTAGTGGGTCATGATCACACTTTTTTTCAAGGAAATATATAAAATATAGAAGAATAAAATAGAATGCATTGCACATCATAAGGTAATTATTATATGATGGAATTTTTGTTTATACATACATGTAAAGTGTGTTCTTATTGTAGTAAAAGTAGTTCAAAAAATTGTTTATATTTTAACAGTGATTCTTACATGGCAGAATTTATTCTGAGTGGCTATATGTTAACTCCTTTTATCCTCACATCTGATCTCATAATTTTTCCCATTTTACACTGAAGCACAGGGAGGTTGAGTGATTTGCCTGACTTTACAGAACTATTCAAATCTAAGCAGTTTTGCTCGGAAGGCATCTTAGCTCAGGCTGCCATAACATATTACCATAGATTGGGTGGTTTAAACAACAATCATTTATTTCTCACAGTTCTGGAGGCTGGCAGTTCGAGATCAGGGTGCCAGCATGATCGGGACCATGGTAAGTGCCCTCTTTCTGGTTTACAGAGGACCATCTTGCTGTGTCCTCACATGTCAGTGAGAGCTCTCTCTGGCCTCTTGTTATAAGGGTACTAATCCCATTCATGAGGGCTCCAACTTTATGACCTAATTATCTCCCCAAGGCCCCAACATGACCCAGTGTGGTGAAATACCAACACACTGGGATTAAATTTTCAACATATAAATTTGAGGAGGACACAAACATTCAGTCCATTGCAACAGGCTACAGTCATAACCCGTAAGCTATCTACATTGTTCTCTGTGGACATTGAAAACATTGTCCTAGGAGACCACTGGCATAGGGCAAGAAGGAAAATTTATTTGGAAAACAATGAGTATAGAGAATGAATCATATGGACCAAAACAGGGAATTCCAGGCATAGGTAAAATATGTATGGAGAAGGAGGTGGTAGAAAAGGAAAAAATAGTAGGGAGAAATTCCAGTGCAAAGGCAAAGATTTATGTAAAAATTGGTGGGGATCACTTGCTTAATTTAGCTGTTAGGAGAGGTCAGCCCATTCTAGACGATGACATTGCATACTCTATAACTTCCAGTACACCTTTGATCATCCTTGTTTCTATTTGACTTGGAATTTAGATCCTAGAATTTAAAATTCCCTTTTTCTTTGGAAATACTTTCATAATTGCCTAAATTTTAGGTTGGGAAATATTTCCAGAAAGTCACTCTACCCTTATCAATTCAATTTCCTCTCCATCCTTTATTTATACCATTTAAAACAACTTCTCTGCAAGTCACATATTTGCTGACCATTATCATCCTCTCTCTGGCCAAACTAAACAAATTTCAATGTTTTCATGTGAGTTTATGAGTCATCCCCCTCCTGACATTTCTGTGGTACACAGCACCCCAAGGACCACTGCTCTCACCACAGTGGTCCAGGTGTGGTTCAGACTCTCACAGACTCTGCTCAGCCCCTCCAGGCTCAGAGCCAGGTGTGTGGGTGAGAGAGAGGCCAGTGGCTGCATGATAGGAAGGAGGGACATTCATGCTTCCAGTCTCTAGGGACCTCTGGGAAGCTGTATCACCTTTTAAAAGTTTCCATACTTTAGCTACGTCCCTTGAGACCAAGAATTACCAGCTTGTGTAATCAGAGAGATTTCAAACAGATGGTTTTGCCTGTGGACTTTCTTGAAAATGTCTTATTTATTTGCCCTCCAGGACAAGAAGGATAACTTGTTTCCTTTTCTGTAGATTTTTAAAAATCGAATGAATTATCCTATTAGTAAAAACAGGTCACATTCACATCTATTTAGAGACCAATTTAAAACAAACACACACACACACACTAAATTCCAGACATAGGTAGTGGGTCTGTGTCAATTTCTTGGTATTGCCTTTTCTTAAATATAAGAAAAACTTGCTGAAATTGTTTCTTTTATTTAAAAAAAATTTCTGTTCTCAGTCCCTTCAAGAATGATATAATTGCATTTCATTGTATTTTTAGAGATAACTGTGAAATAAATATGGCCTGACCTGAAAAATGCGGCATTTCTGTTTCCAGAGAATTTATGGAAAAAGCTGAAGCTCTTTGGTTACCAAATATAATGGAAACAAACCACACTTCTTCCTAACAAAAAAGACTAGCAGCTGCATTAGCAAAGCCACTGCAGCTGAGGCTGTGGTTTCCAAGGTGTTCCTTATTCTGAACACTAGAGAGCACTGATGATTTAGTCAACATTTCTCGGTTTCAGGGCTTTTAAAAATGCAGTGTGTTGCCAGCAACTTCTCAACTTTCAGTGGGCAGGAATGGAGTGGAAAATAACTGTTCAAAAGTCTATATTTTGAGAGAAAGAGAGAGAGGTTAAAAATGTTCTCTGCAGAACCTATCAGGGGAAAGAAGAAAAGTGGCCAATCTCTCTTATATGCTGGTTAACGGTCCTCATCCAGTTGTCCTGGGTTCAGACTTCATCACTTGTTAAAACAAATGCCAGAAATGAAGTGTAAAATAAGAGATGGCTGGTTCCAATCCTATGTTTGAACATACTGTTTTCCTTTTGACTCTTATTTTTGCTGTCACAAAATGAAATGGTTTTGTATGTACTGGAAAGACATTCTGGGCCACAAACACTGATTAAACGGAATATGTTCATTTGGACATAATGAGGTGAGACAAAAAAAGGATTAAATAAACAAGGGCATGAGAGTATAAGATACCTTCACAAACAGAGTTTAAAATAAAATAGCAGAAACCCTAGTTATCTGCATGATCCGTGCTCCCAGTGCTTTGAGGCACAGGGGAAAAACAGATGACAGTGCAAAAACGACTGAAAAAAATTTAAAGAGACACCAATATTTGATGTGAAACATTGAAAGAAGCTACCAATTAAAAGCATTGACAATAAATCTGTTACGTGTGACCAGGAATCAAAGCAACAGCAAGCAGAGGCCACTATACAATTTACTTGGTCTGTAATTATTTTCCTATCCCAGGTTATTTTTTAAAACTCATTTCATATTTCCCCGAAGCTTATAGCTAGAGAATTTAGAAAGGGAAGCCTATTTTCTTTTCAGAATCTCCTCTTGCCCAAATATGTCAGTTCTTACCACGGGCATGGAGGGAAGCGTGAGAGAGAAGGTACTGCATGTTCTTAGCAGGAAACACATACTAATAGTGGCCAGAGTTAGCTGTCTTCCTACTTCAGTGTTACCCTCTGAAGAACTGGGTCACTCCAGCCCTGAAAGACTGCTTGATTCCCACTCCATTCTCTCATGTATCACTGCTGAAAGTAAGTCAACTGCAACAGGGTTGTCTTCTTGTACACTGTACACTGTGCGCTGTGGCAGTACATAATGGTGACGTCTATTGGGCAGAGTCACACAGAATCCTGTTAGGAAGAGTGTTTGCCCAGGATAATAACTACCAACTCAGAGCCTCCTCTGGAACTCAGGTGCCACCTTACTGTCTAATAAGTTAGTTTCTCCTAATCGCAATAAGCTTCCTTTGACCTAAAGACTTATTTTGCTAACTGGTTTCTACTTCCCGTCCAGATGACTACATTGTTTGGTGACTTCAAAAGTCCTTTTGTGTCAGCTGAGGAGATAATGGTTGTTTACTGACAATGATCTTTAAAACAGTTTAACCACCCAGAAACTCTCATAGTTTATAGAGACGGATGGAGCAACTTACTCTACATGATGTTGTTAACAGGAAGATTTACCTTTCCTCTCATTGCACTTAATCCTCTGAAGAGCAGGTTGATAAAGAATCCATATTATTAAAATGCACAGAGAAGTAAAACTGTAATATATATTTGCTTAGTTTATAGAACAGTTTTCTCTTGGTGGGTTTAGGTATTGAAGGGGCATGCACATACATATTAAAACCTTGGAAACAATGTTATTGAGGATGCACAGATCAATGGTATGGAGGTAGTGAGGTAGTGAGATAGTTATGTTTTGACTTATACTGTTTACATTTCTTTTATGAAGTGGCTATACATGTCTATTATAAAATGAAAAACCTCATAACTGTTTTATAAGCCTCTGTATATTCTTGTACATTCTTATGTTCAATCACACACGCACACACACACACACACACACACACACACACACACACACACACACTCGTTTATGACCAAGAGTCAATTTCTAATTTATTTTTCTGGGAAAGAGCTAATACATTTTGAGTCATTTTTTTTGTTTCAAAAATGACTGACTTTAGTTTGTTACAGTAAAAAGTGGAATGGGACATAGAAGTAGTAGACTTCTTTCTTAAAATTCTCCTCTCTTCAAATAACATTAACTCTATTTTAACTATGTGTGTGTGTATATTA
Source organism: Orcinus orca (assembly GCF_937001465.1). Taxonomy (NCBI): domain Eukaryota; kingdom Metazoa; phylum Chordata; class Mammalia; order Artiodactyla; family Delphinidae; genus Orcinus; species Orcinus orca. The sequence continues at coordinate 95,833,048 of NC_064563.1, forward strand.
TCACACACAATATATTACATACACATATATGCACACACATATTTTTAACTTTTACAATTTCTAATTTAAAGTACTTTAGCTCTATTTAAAGACTTCTTCACTTCTGTTTAAAGGTAAAATTCTTGATTGAGACATTGTTTTTCCTGGTGGTAACTAGTTTAGAAATTCGGGACATTTTGACTTTATTCTGTTTACTATCACAGACTTTGTAGGAAACATTTAGGACATGATTCTTCTTTGGTGACGGCTGCTCAAGCTTCCACATTCTACATACCTCAGGATCAGAAGGTGGTTCCTACTCATTGCTCCCAAGGGCTATTTTAAGATCATTATTCTCTTGTAAAAAAACAAAACAAAGCAAACAAATGAACTCTGTTCTCTCCAAATGTACACTATTGGCACCATCAGTTTTCACCTTGTCTTTTCCAAGGTCACCCATTAATGTTCTGGTACCTGGCTCATAGTTTACCTCTCCTCTCCAAGTCCTCCCATGAGGTCAGGTGACTGAAATTTTCATGTGGGCTCAATTTCTTGAATGCTGTGTATGCAGTGACTCCTTCCACCCTTCTATTGGGCCATCCACTCCATTATGCTTTGGACTTTGCATCACCTTGAAAGAATTGATTTAAGATTGTGTTTCTTGACCATGACCTTCTATCTTTCTCAAAGATTCTGACTCCGTCTTTCCTTTATGAAATTTTCAACTTTTTCTCTAGCATCAACCTCCTCCTATTTTGACTTTGCTGGGTTACGGAACCAAATCAGTAACCCAGAGAAGTTACTTTTGTTGTTGATATTCTAAACTCCTCTGTTGTTTTGTCCTTTGGAAGCCCATCTTCAGTCCATTTTCTCTGCCTTTCCATCTTCCTAAAAGACTCCCAACCCTCCCACTGTCCCTCTCTGATACATTCTCAGTCTGGAGAACATGTACTCCACCTTCAATCTATGGCTTAGATGTAGTATGGAACCTTCTGTACTGTTATATCCTATTAGCTTTATCTCATACAGTCCTCCAAATGAGTTTCATTTCCCCTTGTCCACTACTCACTTTGGTAACCACATATTCATTGTCTTATCTTCTCAAGTGTTGCCTAAAAGCAACCCCAACTGAAGGAACTACAAAATCTTAGTACCTGCCTCTGTGTGTAGCAGTCTACAATAGCTAATGAAGAAATACCTGTTGAATGAATGATACATGACTTTGGGAATCTAATCAAATGATTTTAATGTTTCTCTGGAAAAGCTTAATTCCTCTAACTCCCTGATGTCTCTGTCACTCCCTGTTATCTTCACCAATTCTATTGTCTTTCTGGTTTTAATAAAACACTTAATATTTTCTGAGTGCTTAATAAATGCCAGTCACTGTGACAGGTGTTCTTTATACAATATTACATAACCTTCCCAATCATCTCTTGAGATAGCCCCATGTTTTTTCCAATCTTAGGGATGAAGATCTGTAGATTAAGTTGCCTGCCCAAGATCAAGGACTAATATGGAAACTGAAGACAGGAACCAAAGTCATTCTGGCTACAAGCCCATGGTTATATTAATAGGGTCTCCAAGAGTGTGTTTAAGCTTGGATGAAAATAATATTTTTAAGTGGGGTCTTTTCCATTTCTAGCAAAGGTGGATTGGTTAAAATTCTACATAATATTTGTATTTCATCCCCGGGTTGCCTTTAAGATCTTGGACTCTGATATTTTGTACTGGCTTCCTCTTCCCATTCCACACACTCTTGTCAGCCTTGTAGTTAAGTGGTGACAACTAATAAGAAGATTCCACCACATGCGAATGACAATTTGTTCACAGGGTGCATCTGAGGATGACTCTATGCTCATCAATCTCCTTTTCTTCCAGTGCACAAAAAAGTCTTAATTTTTCACCTTCATTTGTAGTTGACTGAATCCACGTGACTGGACCTTGGTTAATGGTACGGGGGTTGAAGGGAATGCTGCTCTCAGGATCAGTCTCTAAAATCCCTCCATTTTGTTTGTCTGTTGCTGCAAAAAATTACTCTAAAACTTAGTGGTTTAAAAAATAAATACATATTATCTCAAATTCTTTGTTGATGAGCAATCTCTAAGGGGCTAAGCTGGGTGGTTCTTGCTTAAGACCACTCATGAAGTTGCAATCAAGTTGTTAGCTTGACTGTAGTTATCTGAAGGCTTGTCTAGGGCAGGAGGATTCAGTTCCAAGATAATCTACTCACATGGCTGTTAGTAGGAATCTTCAGTTCTTCACTGGTCATTGGTAGGTCCATTATCACATGGCCCTCTGCATAAATCTGCTTGAATAGCCTCACATGGAGCTGGCTACATAATCTGTGGAGCTCTGTGCAGCATGAAAATGTGAGACCTCTTGTTGAAAATTATTTTAAGACTTTTTTGTTGTGGACCATTTTTTAAAAGTCTATTGAATTTCCCACAATATTGCCTCTATTTTTATGTTTTGGCCCTTTGGCTGCGAGGCGTGTGGGATCCTAGCTCCCTGACCAGGGATCTGACCTGCACCCCCTGCATTGGAAGGTGAAGTCCTAACCATTGGACTTCCAGGGAAGTCCCTGAAAAATTATTAATAATTGTAATATGACAACCACTGTGCATTTAAACAAGTATGGGACCTTTCTAAGTATTGGGCCTATGAGATTACACAGGACATACACTTGTGAAGCTAGCCCTGTGCTCAGAACCTGGTATCTGGATTTTTCCGAGAATGTTGTCAAAGAAAGAAAGAGAGAAGCAAGGAGGAAGCTGAATGTGTTTTGTGACGTAGTTTCAAAATTTACTCACCATCACTCCTGTCCCATTCAGTTAGTTTAAAGCAAGTCACCAATTCCAGACTACACTCACAGGAAAGAGAATTAGCCTCCACCCTTTGATATGAGGATTGCAAAAGAATTTGTAGACACATTTTAAAATCATTATGTGGTGTCTACATCCAATATGTTTTCTTTTCTTCCTCGTCAGGTAGACAGGTGGAGGGAAACCAGTGGAGAGCCTCAAGGAGTCCCTAGGGAGTGGCAGAAGCATAAGATAGAAAATTCTAGATCCCTGAGTCACTATTTAGAAAACAGCTACCCAGGAGAGCAACCCAATCCTACCTTAGACTATGATTTAAGGTAGAAATAAACTCCGTGCTAAGTCACTGAAATTTCAGGGTGGTTATAACATTAATTACCCTTTCTAATTCATAGGCCTAATTCAGAATTGACTAACACAGTTTCAAAAAGAACAATCTCAAGATGTATAGAAAAAAGCAATCTCTATAGAGAAAAGTCTCCATGTCCAAGTAAGTTAGAAAAAATACTAGATACTATATTTCTCTTTTAAAGACCCACAATGTATACTACCAATTAAAGCTCTGAGAATTCCCTCAGTAAAAAAATCTGTTTAACTCCATTTAACTCAATATTTGCCAAATGTATATAACTACACTAACAGGTAAACAGGACTGATATTCACAACGGTGCAATTATATTGGTTGTTCAGAACATTGAAATGCTTTCATTTTGGTTGGTAAATACCATTGCCCAAGCCATCCAAATGTCCCTGTCCCCACTGCCCTGCCCCAAGGTCACCTAAGTGGATACTTTTGATGAGTTGTTCTGGTACCCAGCAGCCAAAGCACTAGCCCATGAACCTGCCATGACACCTGTGAGATGGCTTCAATCACCAGATGTAACCCTTTGTTCTGATCAGCCTCCAGCTCTGTCAGGGGAAAGAGACAAATGTTCAGTGCCTTTTTGGTCCCCTGTAAAATATCACGACAGGCCAATATTTCCTCATATGATCTTTTGTTGCATGTGGCAATTTTAGGAAATTGCATCTTCTAAAATATTGCCTACCAGTGGTTAAACATTTTTAATCTCACTTCTTCATGGAACCACCAGTATTTAGTCAATTTCTGTTTCCAGGAAGACATTTTTAAAAATCTTGACTTACTGCCTTACCAATGTACAGTCAAGGTGAAATAAACCTATTATTTACTTTTTTATTTTATTTATTTTTGGCTGCCTTGAGTCGTCGTTCCTGTGCGCGGGCTTTCTCTTGTTGCAGAGAGCAGGGGCTACTCTTCGTTGCGGTGCACAGGCTTCTCATTGCGGTGGCTTCTCCCATTGCGGAGCATGGGCTCTAGAGTGCAGGCTCAGTAGTTGTGGCACACGGGCTTAGTTGCTCCGTGGCATGTGGATCTTCCCAGACCAGGGCTTGAACCCATGTACCCTGCATTGGCAGATGGATAATTAACCCCTGCGCCACCAGGGAAGTCCTGCAAAATCAATTTTATATCTATATACTGGAAATTTGGAAAAGAAATTTTTAAATACCATTTATAATATCAATGAACATGAAGTACTTGGAAATAGATGCCATAACATATGTGCAGGACTGAAAACTACAACATATTGTTGATAGCAGTTATGGAAGGGCTAAATTAATAGTCATGCTATTATGGATTGAAAGACTCTATATTGTTAAGATGGCAATTGTCCCCAAATTGATTTGTAAATTTAACACAATCCAAATCAATTTTTCACCAGGGTGCATATGTGTGTGTTTGTATGTATGTGTGTTTTATAGAAACTAACAAGTTGAGTCTAAAATTTATATGAAATTGCAAAGAACTTAGAGTAGCCAAAACAATACAAAGTAAAATAAAGTTGGCATACTCACACTACCTGACTATAAGACTTAATAAAATGTGATAATACTCAAGAAGGTGTGGTAATGGCATAAGGAGAAACGTCGATTACTCTAACTGAATAGAATGTCTATAAATAGACCACACACATGTGGTCAATTGATGTTTAACTACATTCCTGTGCATATACAAACAGACAAATAAACCCAAACAACTCTAGGACTTTCATACAACAGTATGAATCTTAAAAAACTCATGCTAACTGAAAGAAGTCATACACAAAAAGGGTACATACTGCACGATTTCATTTATACAACATTCCAGAAATGGCAGAAGTCATAAGAATGGCAATCAGATCAGTGCTTGTCTTGAGCCAGGGGGTAAGGGCAGAGGATTTACGACAGAGCGTCACAAGGGAATTTTTAACTTTATATAACTTTATATCTTGCTCCAACTATATAGAGAAATACAAAAGCAAACAAACAAAAATTCAGTCTTTAATTATTGTCTCTTCCACTAGCATGACTTGGCAATGGGCAAGATAATTGAGATAAAGTTGTAACATTTTGAACTGAGTCCAGTCCTTATAATGTTGACCTACTTTACTCATGTCTAGACCATCCCTTGAGAACAACAATTTCTGTCAACAGTTGTGAGATAGCCTGAAAATCTTTAGTTAGTACTTTTTTATTTGACAAATCTTGAGCTTCTGTCATGTGCCAGGTACTTTTTAAATGCTGGAGATAACAGTGATCAAAACAGAAAGATATGACTTCCCCTTGGAGCTCATGTTCTATTGTAAAGATATAGACAATATAAACAAGATAAATATGATGTACACTTTGTTAGGTGGTGTAAAGTTTTAAGGATAAAATGAAGGCAGGGAATGGGGGCTAGGGTGTGTGAGGTGTTGCATTTTTGATAGGATGTCAGGGAAGGCTCCAACTGAGAAGGTGACATTTGAGTAAAGCCTGAAATGAAGTGATAGGGACTTGGTCATGTAAATATCCAGAAGAAGCACATTCTAGGAAGAGAGAGTGTAAAACATATGAAGAAAGAGAGACCTAGGCTGTAAGAGGCAAAGAAGCAGCTAACAGACTGTTGTAACTGGAGCCAATAGCGTACTTGGGCAGAGCGGTAACGGTGAACCAGAATATATAGGACATTGTAAGCCATTGGGAGGCCTTGATTTTTACTCTGACTGCTATGGGAGCCTTTGGAGATCTTTGAACAAAGTGGTGTCATGATCTGACTTTTGTTTTTAAAGAACCACTCTTCCTGCTGTGTTGACAATAGACTGGAAGGGAGCAAGGATCAAAATAGGGAAAATGATTAGTAGGTCATTGCAATAAACCTGGAAAGAAATGATAATAGCTTGGATAAGGGTAGTAGCACTGGATGGGGTGATAAGTGTTTAGATTCTGGATGTATTTAGATGGTATAGATGACAGGATTTACAATCAAATTTTTTTTAACATCTTTATTGGAGTATAATTGCTTTACAATGTTGTGTTAGTTGCTGCTGTATAACAAAGTGAATCAGTTATACATACACATATGTTCCCATACCCTTTCCCTCTTGTGTCTCCACCCCACCCTCCCTGTCTCACTCCTCTAGGTGGTCACAAAGCACCGAGCTGACCTCCCTGTGCTATGTGGCTGCTTCCCACTAGCTATCTATTTTACATTTGGTAGTGTATATATGTCAATGCTACTCTCTCACTTCGTCCCAGCTTACCCTTCCCCCTCCCCACATCCTCAAGTCTACTCTCTATGTCTGCATCTTTATTCCTGTCCTGCCCCTAGGTTCATCGAACCATATTTTTTTTTTAGATTCCATATATATGTGTTAGCATATGGTATTTGTTTTTCTCTTTGTGACTTACTTCACTCTCTATGACAGACTCTAGGTCCATCCACCTCACTACAAATAACTCAGTTTCGTTCCTTTTTATGGCTGAGTAATATTCCATTGTATATATGTGCCACATCTTCTTTATCCATTCATCTGTCAATGGACACTTAGGTTGCTTCCATGTCCTCGCTATTGTAAATAGTGCTGCAATGCACATTGTGGTACATGTCTCTTTTTGAATTATGGTTTTCTCAGGGTATATGCCCAGTAGTGGGTACAATCATATTTAGGATGTAAAATATAATAGATTTAAGAAAGCAATGAAGATGACTGCTGAAATTTGGACCTGAGCAATTGGGAGGCCAGAGAAGCTTGTTTGGCATATGGTACGTATAATGTGGTACATTGAAGATGAGAAGCTCAGTTTTTAGCATGTTAAGTTTGAGATGGCTATTAGACATCCAGATGGAGACAGTGGTTAGGCAATTGAATATTCAAACCTACAGCTCAGGAAAGAAGTGTAGGCTGGAGATTGAGATTTGAGCGTCATTGGCATATAGACAGTATTTAAAGCCATGGGAGAAGATGAGAGTGAAATAAGAATGAGGGATTAAGTGTGGAGAGAGAAGAGAAGCTGTCCAAGGACTGTGTCCTGAGACACAGATGGTGGGAGATGAGAATAATCCACAAAGGAAACGAAGAAAGACAGAGACAAAGAAAAAGCAGGGAGAATGTGGTTTCTTGGTTAAAGAACTAAAGTTTGCAAAATTTACAGTTTTATAAATGAAAGTGGATCCAAAGTTATTTCTGTGATAATATCACTCCCACTACTTGCATCCTGATATTTTTTTTTTTTTTTGAGTAAGAAAGAAAATGATAGAACCTCAAAGCTAGCAGGCCAGAAGCTGTGCAAAAGCAGCCTGTCTTGCCCACACCGCTGTCTAGACCAGGTGATCATTACTGGCAGATGATTAATTAATGTAGCAGTTAAAACAAGCAACTAAACTACAATGTCAGTTTCTGTTTGCTTTTCCATTTACTCCACCCTATACCCCAGTCCTTTTCAAATACTGCAGGCAATATCCAAATCTGGATATATCCATGCAATAAATCAATTCATGAACAATATGTTCCACATGCTAAATTAGGAAAAACGCTGAGAATCTCTTATTAGAGGTACCTCACTGGCCACATCTGTGTTAGTTTTTTGGTCAGAGCCACATGTACTTCTTAGTGTAACAGTATATCAGTAATAAGCTTTGTGCTTTAATAGGTTTTTCAAACAGCAAAGGGCAAAGTGTCTATAGATTAGATTTTGTGGCTCTGTAATGAAATTCGGGCCCTGTGCATTTCATAGCAAGTGCTTTTCTATGGTGACTGGCTCATAACTAAAGTCAATGTTAATCCACATATTAATCCACAAATAATGGGTAACCAGTGATATGCAATCTCAGCAGTATCATTCTTCTTGTTGGTGTAAACCACAGGAGCCAAAGGAAGCAATTCTCCCAATTACATTTTAGCTTAGCTTCCATGCGTATTTTTCATAATATATTACTGAACGTGTTACTTAACTGTAATTAGCTTATGCTTACTCAAAACACAGATTAGGGCTTCCCTAGTGGCGCAGTGGTTGAGAGTCCGCCTGCCGATTCAGGGGACACGGGTTCGTGCCCCGGTCCGGGAAGATCCCACATGCTGCGGAGCCGCTGGGCCCGTGAGCCATGGCCGCTGAGCCTGCGCGTCCGGAGCCTGTGCTGCGCAACGGGAGAGGCCACAACAGTGAAAGGCCGGCGTACCGCAAAAAAAAAAATAAAAAACACAGATTAATCTAATACATATTGGCCCTAACTGCGTGGACCATATTACCCAAGGATATTAGAGTAATTTAATATTAGGGTAGAAATTCTTATTATATGGCATATATCTAAATTTGTTATTTCTCTCATTGTTCTAAAACATAATGATACGCTAGTTTTTAAAAATGTACAATGTGATAAAATGGAGATGCTACCCATGAGACTTAACCTAGATCTCGAGGTATTACCATGCAAATAATGAATTAAGATTAGTGAACTGTTTTGAGTTTCTCAAAATATAGTATATAGTTATCCAGAAAAAAAAAAAATGTACGATGTGTTAATGAAATTACCTCCAAAGGCAAAATAAACAGTTTTGCTTGATGTTGCTTGGTTTCCTCATTTAATTTAGATCTTTATCAGAGCTATACCTATGTAAATTATTTTCTTATTTAAATATAATTTTCAAAAACTAGGTTATAGATTTTAACAGTGTTTGCTGCCACTTGGGTTTTGTTGTTGCTGCTGTTTTGCTGTGATGCCTACATCTGGGTTGCCTTGCAGTGTGTTACGCCTGATGGAATGAAGGCGTAACTCATGGTTTTGGAGGTGGTCAGCCTTCAGTTCCTACGCCTTCTCTGTCACTTCACTGGTAAAGTTGCACTAGCTATTTTGACTTAGTCTCACGTGTGTAAAGGAAGTGAAAATATATATCGCCACACTAAAGTATATACATACGTAGACAGACACATACACACGATCTTTAAAGAGCATGGTGTACTGGCTGATTTAAGCTCTTCTTGTCTTCATACCTTCCTGCCTGCCTTCTACATCAGACTTTATTTCTCTACCTTAAGTATATTAGTCTCCACTCATCAGGATGTTTATCTATCTGAATGGTTGTCTGTCCTCTGTTCTTCCTACTGTCCTTCCCTCTGTCTAGCCATGCATTAGTGTGCCTGTTGATTCATTTGTCCTCCCATCTTCTCAGTTCATTTGTCTATCTGTCCATGGGATCGCCTATCCATTCACCTTTCTATTTTTATCTAGAGGTATACCCATCTATTTCCACTAGATCCACGATACTACAAAAATAGGCTTTCAGTTTCACCTAGTAAAACACCTTGAACACGTAAAATCCAACATACTTAAATGTAGAAAAGGCCTTAATTTTTGTTTCTAGTTCAAACTTCTCTATTCACAGATTACGGAAGTAAAGTGAACTGACATCTATTATTACTATCTAGTAAGCATCATAGGTACTACATAAACTAGTATCAAGGATTCTCGACTCTCTTTAAATTTCTTTCCTTAGACAAAGTTTTTCCCAAAATATTTTGTGTAATTTGAACTTTTGTTAATTTTTCCTAAATATTTTGTGATAATTAGGTTGATTTTAGCTGCAAATTTCAGAAAATGGAATCCAGCTGGCTTACCAAGCAATTGGGGTTGGCGTGTATTTCCACTTCTTCCATCTCTAGTCCTTCAATTCTGTCTGTCCTCTTTGGTGTCTTACTTTTGTCTTTCAGATTTTTTTTTTTTTTTACTCAGGGTATGTCAATGGCTGGCAGCAGCAACTGGGACAACATGCATTCTTGTTCACCTACTTTTGCCCATTACCAAACTACCAATTATGACATATTCATGTTTTCTCCTCTGTTCTAATTCAGTCAGCTGAAGTCATATAGCTACTGCTGGGTCAAAAACACTCACCAGAGTGATGCTATGCTTGGCTTGGGGGATGGAATTATAACTATTGGTTTTAGACCATCAGAATCTGCTCTTAAACCCTAAATGGGTTCCCCTTTTTGCTCACTTGTGCTACATAGACAGTTGTGTATACCTCAACAAACTTGGAATTATATATTTTGAAGAATATATAACATAAGAATATATAATTTATAACAAAGGCAGTTAGCAGTGTCAATTGCAGGCACTTATCATAAAGGTCTCTTTTGTTCTCATCTGAATTTTTTATTGCTTTTATTTCTAGATTTTTCTTTTTAATAAAATTTATTTTTCTGCTATAAAAACTGTTATCCATTTACTCATCCACTGAATTTTCATGGTACAAAAGCTGTTATCCATTTATTCATTCGATTTTACCTTGTCTAAGCCACTTGAAACACATAAATTTCTCTTGCATTTGTTTGTTTTCATGGTTTTGTCTTGTACTACACTTAAACTCTCATAAGCAAGAATTGTTTCTTTCAACTTTGCATTTCAGTGTATTTAGTATATCATAGGTACTCAATAGATATTTATTAGATCAACAAATAAAGAAACAGACTATCCAGTAAAACAATTCAGCTATAAGACAGCCTAGGTTTTTTTTTAATATTTATTTATTTATTTTATTTTTGGCTACGTCGGGTCTCAGTTGCAGCACATGGGATCTTCCTTGAGGCATGCGGGGTCTTTCGTTGGGATGTGCAGTCTTCTCTCTAGTTGTGGTGTGAGGGTTTTCTCTTCTCTAGTTGTGGTACGTGGGTTCCAGAGCGCGTGGGCTCTGTAGTTTGCGTCATGAGGGCTCTCTGGTTGAGGCGCGTGAGCTCAGTAGTTGTGGCACATGGGCTTAGTTGCCCCGTGGCATGTGGGATCTTAGCTCCCTGACCAGGGATCACACCTGCATCCCCTGCATTGTAAGGTGGATTCTTTACCACTGGACCACCAGGGAAGTCCCAACAGCCTAGTTTTTATTATACTTTTTTTGTATGTGGAAATATATAAAAGGAATTTAGTACTTAAAAATGGGAAAGTGGTTGGGAAGAGTATGGTATATCAACAAGAGAGAAAAAAGTATCCATGAGAGAAAACCTTAAAATATTGAATAAAAAAATTAGTATCCTAAATTATATACATTTAATATAAAATATGTAATTTATAAATAAAGAAAATATTAATAGTGCTTATGAGAAATATTTTCATCTTTAGATTTCTCTGTACATGCTCAAATTCCTATAATAAACTTTTTTTAAAATTGAGGTATAGTTGATGAACAATATTATGTAAGTTGCTGGTGTACAGTATAGTGATTCACAATTTTTAAAGGTGAATTTTATATTCCATTTATAGTTATTATAAAATATTGGCTATATTCCCTGTGTTGTACTATATATTCTTGTAGCTTATTTATTTTATACATAGTAGTTTTTACCTCTTAGTCTCCTACACTTACCTTGCCCCTGCCCGCTTCCCTCTCTCCACTGGTAACCACTAGTTTGTTCTCTATATCTGTGTATCTGTTTCTTTTCTGTTATATTCACTAGTTTGTTTTATTTTTTAGATTCCACATGTAAGTGATAATCATACAGTGTTTTTCTTTCTCTGTCTGACTTATTTCACTTAGCATAATGCCGTCCAAGTCCATCCATGTTGCTGCAAATGGCAAAATTTCATTCTTTTTTATGGCTGAGTAGTATATACACACCACATCTTCTTTATTCATTCATTTGTTGATGGACACTTAAGTGGCTTCCATGTCTTGGCAATTATAAATAATGCTGCTATAAACGTTAGGGTGCATGTATCCTTTTGAATTAGTGTTTTCTTTCTTTCTTTCTTTCTTTTCTTTTGGATAGATACCCAGGAGTGGAATTGCTGGATCATATAGTAGTGCTATTTTCAATTTTTTATAATGAAATTGTGTTTCAGGATGCTGTGAGCAATAAATAAGTCAATTAGTTTATTAAGGAATACAAAAGTTTACACATAACAAAATACCCTGAGATAGAACAGTTCTAGGGTTACTTAATTCAGCAGCTCAGTGACATTGATAAAAACCTAGGTTCTTTCTTCTTTCCGCCTTGTAATCTTTAGCACATCAGCTTAACTCCACCAGCAGTTGCAAAAGAATGCCAATTTCCAGGATCAAGGAAGACATGACAAGCTCCAGCAGAGAGAGTGCCTTTTCTTCCCGTATGTCTCTTTTTTTTTTTTTTTTTTGTACGGTACACGGGCCTCTCACCATTGTGGCCTCTCCCGTTGCGGAGCGCAGGCTCAGCGTCCATGGCTCACAGGCCTAGTCGCTCCGCGGCATGTGGGATCTTCCCAGACCGGGGCACGAACCCATGTCCCCTGCATCGGCAGGCGGACTCTCAACCACTGCGCCACCAGGGAAGCCCCCGTATGTCTCTTTTTAAGAGCACAGAAAGTCAAACTAGGGGTCTTCCAACAGGTCTTCTCTCATATATCATTGGACATACCTGAACCATATGCCCAATTCTAAATAGATTATTGGAACACATGGAAGTATCACGCCCAGCTGAGTCACTTGATACACTTCTGAACAAAATCAATAAGAGAGCTCAGCTCTAAAAGGGGGAGAAACAACAGGCTGCTCAGGGGCCAACTAACACTGTCTGCAACAGAATGGAAGCAATATCAATTGCTGAGGTACTTTACTCCTTTCTGTATTTTATTCCGTTGGCAAATTAAATCACACAGCTATCAGTTGATTTGTAAATTTTTTTTCCATTGTTTCTGACTATTACTTAGAACAAACTTGGGTCTGTACTGGGCCATTTTTAAATTCTGAAAGAATGTGCTAGATTTTTCACCTAAGGTAAATTTATTTCCTTCATCTTATTATTCATACTAACATAAGTTTTTAATATTTTCTCCACCTTCGAGTGGTGTTTTAATCAACTCTTTAATTGCTCTGTGCTTTATATCTCTCAAAAGTGGAAAGGCTAGATATAACTATTATTGATTCTATTTTACAGGATTCAAAAATATATGAATTTCTTAAGAAGAACATCACACATAAATGAAACCAGTAAAGATTGGGACTACAGATGGTCAGCTATAAAATAAAATGTAATATATGTATTTTTAAAGATTATACATTTGCTTCTACCTACCTAGCTATTCTATCTTCATCTTGGAACAAAAATACTAGTAAGAGATTATTTTTGATTTTCCTATACTTTAAAAAATTACCTCTGGTAATTCTTTTTTTTTTAATTTTTATTTTATATTGGACTATAGTTGATTTACAGTGTTGTGTTAGTTTCAGGTGTACAGCAAAGTGATTCAATTATACATATACATATATCTATTCTTTTTCAAATTCTTTTCCCATTTATGTTATTGCAGAATATTGAGCAGAGTTCCCTGTACTATATCCAGGGCTAAGGATAAGACCTAAATATATTTCCCTCTTAATGGTGGGGTATTTGAAACTATTACTCAAAGCAAAGAAGGAAGAAAGGAAGAGGGAGAGGAAGGAAGGAACAAAGAAGAGAAGGACTGATTAACTCATGGTAAATGCCATGTTGTACAACAGCAATTGATGATTATTATTATGATTAGTTTAGATAGGGTAGCAGAGGGAATAGCAGTAAAATAGAAGTGTTTTTGTTCCTTTTCAGTCGTGCCATCTAGGTTGCTCTCTACTCAGAATACTCCTGACATTGGTCCTATTTGAATCTTCCAGGTGGAATATTTTTTGTTTTCCAAGGCTCATACAGCCATCTACCCTCACTAAGTTTTTAAAGCACAGTATTTATTTTCCTTGGGTGGAAATGATTTTCAAATAAATTCCCAGAAGTATATGTAGTTTAACAACACAAAACCTACTGGAATAGATAACCAAAAATTATTTGATGAAGAAGATGACATAGAATTTATTGAGCACCTACTTCGATTCAGACACTGTATCTAGCACATTCTAATTTATGGTCTTATTTAAATTTTTATAGAAATGATCTTACCAATAAGGAAGCTGATTTAAGCAAGTCAGATCACTCAAATAAGGTAGTATATGGAACACCCTTAGGGTAAGGCCTATCTAACACATGCTCAGTAAATTCCATTATTGCCAATATATCTTTGCCCGGAGTCACACTACTGGTGTGAGATGAAGCCTTATTTCAAATCTAGGGCTCTTAGCCTGTGAAACATTTTTATAATTCCCATATTCTATAATGCAATTTTTTTTCTGAAATGTGCACCTCAATAGCAATTATTTCCTCTCCCTTTGGCATTCTACTCACCAAGTAGACTCACAATGACTACAAACTGAAGTCAAAGTAAAATATCTGCATAACAGCTCTTCAGTGTTAGTGTGACAAAGCCTGCAAACCCTGCTGGACTATATCAAAATGTGCTGAGACCAGTGGTTTCTCCAGCAGTAAAAGGAGTCAGTGTTCTCTAAGGGTTATACTGTTTCTTCCTGTACTTTTGTGTATCGGAGACTTCCCTGTAAATACCAAGTGAATATAAGACAACCTCAAAGTAATATTTAAACCACTAAACTGTTTCTACTGTTTAGCCAAAATCTTAGAAAATGATTGGCTGTTTACTTAAGCTGGTTTTGGATCATTATCTGTTCTGTTGAAGTGACTTTAATGGAAATACACAAGGACTCTGTCTCATTAATTTTCTAGGGCTCATCACTGATGCAATATTATTTCTTTAGAAACAAAACTTAACAATAACAACTGCAATTATAATAAAAATCCTATCCTAGCTTTTATGTTTGTTAAATCTCTAGGACACCAAGTCGCACCATCAGCTAGTATCTATACACTTGAAAGCTTATGACCTAAGAGTTAAAAAAAGAAAGTAGTAGAATCCATGCTCTCAAAGAGATTGTAATTTATCAGGAAAGCAATTCAATCCAACCAATATGCAAATGCTATAGACACAGTCATTGCTAATGTCATGATGCAGACTTGCGAAATTTTGGACTTTTGAGGATTGCAGTGTCCTGTGTATCATATTGACGAAGAAGGTATGGTTTCTCTAACGAGAGATGCACCTATACTTTTGGAAAGGGCAGTCATGAATAAAAGGAGAACAAAGTTAGAGCACGGATATGCCTGAAATGTAATTCCTATGAAGAGCTTAGCAGTTTTGTGGGCTTTTCTCTTGAATTTTGGGGACAGTCAAGTGAAGTGAATTTCTTTCCTTCTATGTTTTATTACCCATTATTTACCACTAACTCTTTGGAAAATCTAATAGATCAGCCTTCAGATGGGTGATGTTGAGGACAAAGGGATGGAGCAATACAGGGAAATGTGGTTTGGCCCACATTCACCTCTCTGTTGTTGCCTCTGTGTACAAAAGCAGCCAGCAACCTGTCTATGAGACCATCTAGAAGTAGCGGTTTTAGCTATTGTCCAGAATTAAGTGATTTGAGACCCAGGTGGCAACTGGGGGCCAAAGAAGAAGCATATGACATTGAGGTACAAGAGGGCAGCCTAGTAACAGAAAAGACCCACCTTCCCTTTGCCCAACATATGCTTGAGTGGCATTTCTCAAAATATGGTCACCAGGCTTCCCATGTCATGATAACCTGAGGATACTTTCTAATGAAGAATCCTAAACTTTGGAGCATATTTGTTGAATCAGAATCTCTGGTGATGGCACTAGGAATACACACTTGAACTCACAAATTGATTTTTATGCACACTAAAATTTGAGAAACACCAGGTTAGAGGATAGTGACCCTTGAGGGAGAGAGAAGGTGTTGCTCCTGGTTTTACTGCTTTAACATGTGTTGGCAGGGTGCTGCGTAGACACTTGACTGGGTCACATTTCCATATGATCAACACAGTGACAATCTTTGGTTTGGTTTCTGGCTGCATTAAAAAAATTCTCAGTGTTATCATGCTTCTTTGCTCCCCAGCCTTAGGTTTAACTAAAGCAGACCATCTTTAATTTTAGCACCATAGTTTAATCTGTACTTCCCTCTGTTTTTTAGAAGCACATATATAATTTTTTAAAACACATCTGCTTCATAGTATCTAATCACATCTTTTGCGTACACTGACTATGATTCCATCTTTAAAATTTTTCTCACACTCAAAAATATATGTGCATGTATGTAGGGTGTTGCCTTTCAGCCTTTATTCAGTTTAACTGAGTTGTTTAGTAATGAGCATTGCTCTAGGAATAGTTGACTGGTTATAATCTAGGACTTTAATGATCCTGCCCTGCCATCTGACATCAAATGGGACTTGGGAGTAATGCCGTTCAGGAGCTGGAAGTGATATCTGTGACAACACACAGTCAGATACGACTGACATCTATGGCAGGGTTGCTGTCATACCTGATCATCCACAGCTGACGTCACAGGTTCATAGAATTTTAGAACTCTAATGGGATCTAAGAGTTCATACAGCAGACAGAAATATTGTCACTTGATTAATTACGACTAGAACCCAATTATGCAGGTTTTTAATTTGATTTCAGTATTTTTAAAACCGGTCAGTGCATTTGAGGACAGTGTGCTTCATAAGTAGCAGTGTTATTGCAAAATTTAGGTTCAAATTCCTAGGAAAATATGGAGCTAACAATTTGATTTCCAGGTCCAGGATGATCTAAAACCTTAATCTTCTACAATATTTGTCAAAACTAAAAAGCTGTGATAATTCTTGAAAAGCAGTTAATATTCTGCAAGTGTGTCTGAAGAATAATCTGCGTGTGCAGTCATGTAAATTTTATCTTAAGTTGTTTTGAAAATGCATTAGCCTTTTCATCAAAAGTATTACTAGATTAGTAAAATGACTCCGTACATGTTAAGCATGCCTCTCAGAAGTCTAATCTCAAATAGAGTAACTGAGACTTATCTCATGTGATCCTATTTTATTTATGAGAAGTGGGTTCAGACAATAAATCATTAATTCATTTGAAAAAACCTTGAGTACCTACTATGTGTAAAATGTGGTACCAAACATTATGGTGGATCTAGTGATTTTTTTTTTTTAATAAAAGACATGGTTCTGTAGGGGAAACTAGCCTCTCCATCATTAACAGAACTTGTTCTGAGTGCTAAAAATTCAATTGACAAAAATGTAAATGGCAACTTCTTACTCACTTCAAAGTACCTCATACCCTTTTTATAAATCTTCAGTGTCCATATCCTTTGAACAAAGAGTATTCCTCAACTTTAGAAACATATGTTGGGCAAAAGGAGGTTGGGCCGTTTTCTGTTACTAGGCTGCCCTCCTGTACCTCGATGTCATATGCTTCTTCTTTGGCCCCCAGTTGCCAGCTGGGTCTCAAATCACTTAATTCTGGAAAATAGCTAAAACTGCTACTTCTGGATAGTCCCATAGACAGGTCGCTGGCTGCTTGCATATACAGAGGCAACAACAGAGAGGTGAATGTGGGCCAAACCACATTTCCCTGTATGTATATATATACTCACAGACAGGTATGTATGTGTATATGCATGAATTTACAACTTTGACCAAAGCAGAGTATGTTAAATATCATAAAAGATAATATGTTATGAATGTAAGGGGAAAAGATTACTGCTTACTTGGGAGAATATGAATATTCTAGATTTTTAGCATAAGTTTTAGGGCACTGAAATTAGTTTCAAACTGTTAGAATTCAACTATATTAATGGTGTTGATAAGGATTAGGTCCAGAAAAGGCTGTGAATTATTTCACTGTTGCTTTTCTATCTACCTCAGGGACCCAGTGCTTTCATGTTGCTTCTTCATTTCACTTGCAAAACCTTTTCCTGCACATGTATTTTTGTGTCAGTTGCTGTGCTGGGTCATAGGGAGAGACAAGAGACTGATGATGACAGTGTGGTGGCAGGGTTGGATAGGGGTACCACAGGGCAACATGGGAACCAGAGGAGAGGCATCTAGAGAGGATTGGCCTCTTAGGAGCACACAGCAATAGATTTTTTTGTGCCATGGACTTCTTTGGCAATCTGGTGAACTGGTAACTCTGGCAATATATGAGCCCCTTCATAGAAGAATACATTTAGATTTGTATAATAAAATATGTGGGAATTTGAGGGAATCAAGAATAATAAAATACAATTGTCAAAATATTTTTAAAAACACATTTGTGCTGCTTTATTAAAACATTAAATAACAAGATCTAGCAGCAGACATGACAACTACTATAATTTTGAAGTATAATGTGCATAAATAATATTTAGAGATAGGCAACTGTGATGTGATATAAAAATATCTGTCAGTTCTTTGGTTGGAAAATTAAAGGTACCGCTGATGCAACTGCTGTTGTTGCCAAAATTTGTCACTAAAGAAATGTTAAATTTCAATGAGATTTTCATGAAAGTAGAGGTGAAAATTTTTGCTCATCCAAGTTAATAAATTTCCTGAATTTTCTCTACTCAGTAATGCTTTTGGGGGGCCATAGGCCCCAGGTTAACAACCCTGCATTGAAGCTCAGAGTTAATGCAGTTTAGGAAGAAAAAGGAGCAAACGTTCGTTATACAGATGCCATAGATATCTAAGAGAGTGACTCACCATCCCTGAACACTCTAAAGGACCTTACTTCTTACTGCCGCCTTTATATTTAACAGCCTTGTTTCCTTTCAGTCAGAGGTCTGCTCTGTGTTAGGCTAGGAGCAGTAATCCCTGTTAGCTACTTATGTGTTATCAGAACTGATACAAATATTTTCATTCTAAACATTCCTTGCCATTCTTATTGAACTCCTGTTTCTATTTGGAAATTTCACCTGTAACAAGCTTGGGGGTTAGGAATTCTCATCAGATGAGCTAGGGAAAATTTTATGTACCTTCTTGTATGATGAATTAATAAGTCCATCTTTGGTTATCTCATTCTATATTCTTGAATTTGTCTATCACTTTTCTTTTTAAAAATTACTTAAGTATTCCAATCTTGTTTAAAAAAACATTATTCATATATAATATGAAAAACGAAGCATAAAATAAAATTAGTTATGCTACCAAAAGGAAAACTCTTCTTCCCTATGTCCCTACCACATGGAATAGCCAGTATTTGTTAGTTTTTTTGTGTATCCTTTCACAGTAGATACACAGGTTTTTTTTGTTTGTTTGTTTTTTCAGATTCTATAAGTACACATTTTACAACATCTTTATTGAGATATAATTTCTATGCCATGAAATTCAACATGAAATTCACTATAAAATATACAATTCACTGGTTTTTGTATATTCACAAAGTTGTGCAACCATCACCACAATTTGTTTTGAACATTTTTGTCACTCCAGGAAAAAACCCTATATCAACAGTCACTCCCCATTCCTCCCCATCCCCTCCCCTAGGCAACCCCTAATTAAACTATTTTCTGTCTCTATAGATTTGCCTATCCTTGGCTTTTCATATAAATGCAGTCATGTAATACGTAGTCTTTTGTGACTGTCTTCCTTCACTTAGCATAATGTTTTCAAGGTTCATCCATGTTGTAGCATGTATCAGTACTTTATTCCTTTTTATTGTCCAATAATATTCCATGGTATGAATATAATTGATGTATGGATATTATTAATATCCATTTTGTGTACCCATTTATGGACATTTGGGTTGCTTCCATTTTTTGTTTTTTTTTTTACATCTTTATTGGAGTATAATTGCTTTACAATGGTATGTCAGTTTCTGCTTTATAACAAAGTGAATCAGTTATACATATACATATGTTCCCATATCTCTTCCCTCTTGTGTCTCCCTCCCTCCCACCTTCCCTATCCCACCCCTCTAGGTGGTCACAAAGCACTGAGCTGATCTCCCTGTGCTATGCGGCTGCTTCCCACTAGCTATCTATTTTATGTTTGAAAGTGTATATATGTCCATGCCACTCTCTCACTTTGTCACAGCTTACTCTTCCCCCTCCTCATATCCTCAAGTCCATTCTCTAGTAGGTCTGTGTCTTTATTCCTGTCTTACCCCTAGGCTCTTTATGACATTTTTTTTTCTTAAATTCCATATATATATGTCAGCATACAGTATTTGTCTTTCTCTTTCTGACTTACTTCACTCTGTATGACAGACTCTAGGTCCATCCACCTCATTACAAATAGCTCAATTTCGTTTCGTTTTATGGCTGAGTAATATTCCGTTGTATATATGTGCCACATCTTCTTTATCCATTCATCCTATGCTGGACACTTCGGTTGTTTCCATCTCCTGGCTATTGTAAATAGAGCTGCAATGAAAATTTTGGTACATAACTCTTTTTGAATTATGGTTTTCTCAGGGTATATGCCCAGTAGTGGGATTGCTGGGTCATATGGTAGTTCTATTTGCAGTTTTTTAAGGAACCTCCATACTGTTCTCCATAGTGGCTATATCAATTCACATTCCCACCAGCAGCGCAAGAGTGTTCCCTTTTCTCCACACCCTCTCCAGCATTTATTGTTTCTAGATTTTTTGATGATGGCCATTCTGACTGGTGTGAGATGATATCTCATTGTAGTTTTGATTTGCATTTCTCTAATGATTAATGATGTTGAGCATTCTTTCATGTGTTTGTTGGCAGTCTGTATATCTTCTTTGGAGAAATGTCTATTTAGGTCTTCTGCCCATTTTTGGATTGGGTTGTTTCTTCTTTTGTTATTGAGCTGCATGAGCTGCTTGTAAATTTTGAAGATTAATCATTTGTCAGTTGCTTCATTTGCAAATACTTTCTCCCATTCTGAGGGTTGTCTTTTGGTCTTGTTTATGGTTTCCTTTGTTCTGCAAAAGCTTTGACGTTTTATTAGGTCCCATATGTTTATTTTTGTTTTCATTTCCATTTCTCTAGGAGGTGGGTCAAAAAGGATCTTGCTGTGATTTATGTCATAGAGTGTTCTGCCTGTGTTTTCCTCTAAGAGTTTGATAGTGTCTGGCCTTACATTTAGGTCTTTAATCCATTTTGAGTTTATTTTTGTGTAAGCTGTTAGGGAGTGATCTAATCTCATACTTTTACATGTACCTGTCCAGTTTTCCCAGCACCACTTATTGAAGAGGCTGTCCTTTCTCCACTGTACATTTCTGCCTCCTTTATCAAAGCTAAGTTGACCATATGTGCATGGGTTTATCTCTGGGCTTTCTATCCTGTTCAATTGATCTATATTTCTGTCTTTGTGCCAGTAACATACTGTCTTGATTACTGTAGCTCTGTAGTATAGTCTGAGGTCAGGGAGCCTGATTCCTCCAGCTCCCTTTTTCGTTCTCAAGATTGCTTTGACTGTTCCAGGTCTTTTGTGTTTCCATACGAATTGTGAAATTTTTTGTTCTAGTTCTGTGAAAAATGCCAGTGGTAGTTTGATAGGGATTGCATTGAATCTGTAGATTGCTTTGGGTAGTAGAGTCATTATCACAATATTGATTCTTCCAATCCAAGAACGTGGTATATCTCTCCATCTATTTGTATCATCTTTAATTTCTTTCATCAGTGTCTTATAATTTTCTGCATACAGGTCTTTTGTCTCCTTAGGTAGGATTATTCCTAGATATTTTATTCTTTTTGTTGCAATGGTAAATGGGAGTGTTTTCTTGATTTCATTTTCAGATTTTTCATCATTAGTGTATAGGAATGCCAGAGATTTCTGTGCATTAATTTTGTATCCTGCTACTTTACCAAATTCATTGATTAGCTCTAGTAGTTTTCTGGTAGCATCTTTAGGATTCTCTGTGTATAGTATCATTTCATCTGCAAACAGTGACAGCTTTATTTCTTCTTTTCTGATTTGGATTCCTTTTATTTCCTTTTCTTCTCTGATTGCTGAGGCTAAAACTTCCAAAACTATGTTGAATAAGAGTGGTGAGAGTGGGCAACCTTGTCTTGTTCCTGATATTAGTGGAAATGCTTTCAGTTTTTCACCATTGAGGACGACGTTCGCTGTGGGTTTGTCATATATGGCCTTTATCATGTTGAGGAAAGTTCCATCTATGCCTACTTTCTGGAGGGTTTTTGTCATAAATGGGTGTTGAATTTTGTCAAAAGCTTTTCCTGCATCTATTGAGATGGCCATATGGTTTTTCTCCTTCAATTTGTTAATATGGTGTATCACACTGATTGATTTGCATATATTGAAGAATCCTTGCATTCCTGGAAGAAATCCCACTTGATCATGGTAGATGATCCTTTTAATGTGCTGTTGGATTCTGTTTGCTAGTATTTTGTTGAGGATTTTTCCCTCTATGTTCATCAGTGATATTGGCCTGTAGTTTTCTTTCTTTGTGACATCCTTGTCTGGTTTGGGTATCAGGGTGACGGTGGCCTTGTAGAATGAGTTTGGGAGTGTTCCTCCCTCTGCTATATTTTGGAAGAGTTTGAGAAGGATAGGTGTTAGCTCTTCTCTAAATGTTTGAAAGAATTCGCCTGTGAAGCCACCTGGTCCTGGGCTTTTGTTTGTTGGAAGATTTTTAATCACAGTTTCAATTTCAGTGCTTGTGGTTGGTCTGTTCATATTTTCTATTTCTTCCTGATTCAGTCTTGGCAGGTTGTGCATGTCCAAGAATTTGTCCATTTCTTCCAGGTTGTCCATTTTATTGGCATAGAGTTGCTTGTAGTAATCTCTCACGATCTTTTGTATTTCTGCAGTGTCAGTTGTTACTTCTCCTTTTTCATTTCTAATTCTATTAATTTGAGTCTTCTCCCTTTTTTTCTTGATGAGTCTGGCTAATGGTTTATCAATTTTGTTTATCTTCTCAAAGAACCAGCTTTTAGTTTTATTGATCTTTGCTATCATTTCCTTCATTTCTTTTTTATTTATTTCTGATCTGATGATCTTTATGATTTCTTTCCTTCTGCTAACTTTGGGTTTTTTATGTTCTTCTTTCTCTAATTGCTTTAGGTGCAAGGTTAGGTTGTTTATTCGAGATGTTTCCTGTTTCTTAAGGTAGGATTGTGTTGCTATAAACTTCCCTCTTAAAACTGCTTTTGCTGCATCCCATAGGTTTTGGGTCGTCGTGTCTCCATTGTCATTTGTTTCTAGGTATTTTTTGATTTCCTCTTTGATTTATTCCGTGATCACTTCGTTATTAAGTAGTGTATTGTTTAGCCTCCATGTGTTTGTATTTTTTACAGATCTTTTCCTGTAATTGATATCTAGTTTCATAGTGTTGTGGTCGGAAAAGATACTTGATACAATTTCAATTTTCTTAAATTTACCAAGGCTTGATTTGTGACCCAAGATATGATCTATCCTGGAGAATGTTCCATGAGCACTTCAGAAAAATGTGTATTCTGTTGTTTTTGGATGGAATGTCCTATAAATATCAATTAAGTCCATCTTGTTTAATGTATCATTTAAAACTTGTGTTACCTGATTTATTTTCATTTTGGATGATCTGTCCATGGGTGAAAGTGGGGTGTTAAAGTCCCCTACTATGAATGTGTTACTGTTGATTCCCCCTTTTATGGCTGTTAGTATTTGCGTTATGTATTGTGGTGCTCCTATGTTGGGTGCATAAATATTTACAATTGTTATATCTTCTTCTTGGATCGATCCCTTGATCATTATGTAGTGTTCTTCTTTGTCTCTTCTAATAGTCTTTATTTTTAAGTCTATTTTGTCTGATATGAGAATCGCTACTCCAGCTTTCTTTTGGTTTCCATTTGCGGGGAATATCTTTTTCCATCCCCTCACTTTCAAGTCTGTATGTGTCTCTAGGTCTGCAGTGGGTCTCGTAGACAGCATATATATGGGTCTTATTTTTGTATCCATTCAGCCTGTCTGTGTCTTTTGGTGGGAGCATTTAATCCATTTACATGTAAGGTAATTATTGATATGTATGTTCCTATTCCCATTTTCTTAATTGTTTTGGGTTTGTTATTATAGGTCTTTTCCTTCTCTTGTGTTTTTTGCCTAGAGAAGATCCTTTAGCATTTGTTGTAAAGCTGGTTTCATGCTGCTGAACACTCTCAGCTTTTGTTTGTCTGTAAATGTTTTAATTTCTCCATCAAATCTGAATGAGATCCTTGCTGGGTAGAGTAATCTTGGCTGTAGTTTTTTCCCCTTCATCACTTTAAATATGTCCTGCCACTCCCTTCTGGCTTGCAGAGTTTCTGCTGAAAGATCAGCTGTTAACTTTATGGGGATTCCCTTGTGTGTTATTTGTTGTTTTTCCCTTGCTGCTTTTAATATGTTTTCTTTGTATTTAATTTTTGACAGTTTGATGAATATGTGTCTTGGCGTGTTTCTCCTTGGATTTATCCTGTATGGGACGCTCTGTGCTTCCTGGACTTGATTAACTATTTCCTTTCCCATATTAGGGAAGTTTTCAACTATAATCTCTTCAAATATTTTCTCAGTCCCTTTCTTTTTCTCTTCTTCTTCTGGAACCCATATAATTCGAAGGTTGGTGTGTTTAATATTGTCCCAGAGGTCTCTGAGACTGTCCTCAGTTCTTCTCATTCTTTTTTCTTTATTCTGCTCTGCAGTAGTTATTTCCACTATTTTATCTTCCAGGTCACTTATCCGTTTTTCTGCCTCAGTTATTCTGCTATTGATCCCTTCTACAGTATTTTTAATTTCATTTATTGTGTTGTTCATCATTGTTTGTTTCTTCTTTAGTTCTTCTAGGTCCTTGTTAAATTTTTGTTGCATTTTCTGTATTCTATTTCCAAGATTTTGGATCATCTTTACTATCATTATTCTGAATTCTTTTTCAGGTAGACTGCCTATTTCCTCTTCATTTGTTAGGTCTGGTAGGTTTTTATCTTGCTCCTTCATCCGCTGTGTGTTTTTCTGTCTTCTCATTTTGCTTATCTAACGGTGTTTGGGGTCTCGTTTTTGCAGGCTGCAGGTTCTTAGTTGCCGTTGTTTTTGGTGTCTGTCCCCAGTGGCTAAGTTTGGTTCAGTGGGTTGTGTAAGCTTCCTGGTGGAGGGGACTAGTGCCTGTGTTCTGGTCAATGAAGCTGTATCTTCTCTTTCTGGTGGGCACGTCCACGTCTGGTGGTGTGTTTGGGGGTATCTGTGGACTTACTATGATTTTAGGCAGCCTGTCTGCTAATGGGTGGGGTTGTGTTCCTGTCTTGCTAGTTGTTTGGCATAGGGTGTCCAGCACTGTAGCTTGCTGGTCGTTGAGTGAAGCTCAACGGTGCTGGTGTTGAGATGGAGATCTTTGGGAGATTTTTGCCGTTTGATATTACGTGGAGCTGGGAGGTCTCTTGTGGACCAATGTCCTGAAGTTGGCTCTCCCACCTCAGAGGCACAGCACTGACTCCTGGCTGCAGCACCAAGAGCCTTTCATCCACACGGCTCAGAATAAAAGGGAGAAAAAGTAGAAAGAGAGAAAGGAAGGAAGGAAGGAAGGAGGGAGGGAGGGAAGGAAGGAGGGAGGGAAGGAAGGAAGGAAGGAAGGAAGGAAGGAAGGAAGGAAGGAAGGGAGAGAAAGAAAGAAAGAAAGAGAAAAAGGAAGGAAGGAAGGAAGAGAGAGAAAGAAAGAAAGAAAGAGAAAGAAAGAGAGAAAGAGAAAGAAAGAAAGAAAGGGGATAGAGGAAAATAAAATAAAGTAAGGTAAAATAAAATAAAGTTATTAAAATAAAAAATAATTATTAAGAAAAAAAATTTTTTTAAGTAAAAAAAGGACGGATAGAACCCTAGGACAAATGGCGAAAGCAAAGGTATACAGACAAAAATCTCACACAGAAGCATACACATACACACTCACAAAAAAGAGGAAAAGGGGAAAAAATGATAAATCTTGCTCTCAAAGTCCACCTCCTCAGTTTGGGATGATTCATTGTCTATTCAGCTATTTCACAGATGCAGGGTACAAGTTGATTGTGGAGATTCAATCCGCTGCTCCTGAGGCTGCTAGGAGAGATTTCCCTTTCTCTTCTTTATTCGCACAGCTCCTGGGGTTCAACTTTGGATTTGGCCCTGCCTCTGCATGTAGGTCACTGGAGGGCGTCTGTTCTTCGCTCAGACAGGACGGGGTTAAAGGAGCCGCTGATTCGGGGGCTCTGGCTCACTCAGGCCAGGGGGAGGGAGGGGTAAGGAGTGCGGGGCGAGCCTGCGGCGGCAGAGGCCGGCGTGACGTTGCACCAGTCTGAGGCGTGCCGTGTGTTCTCCCGGGGATGTTGTCCCTGGATCCCAGGACGCTGGCAGTGGCGGGCTGCACAGGCTCCCCAGCAGGGAGGTATGCAGAGTCACCTGTGCTCGCACACAGGCTTCTTGGTGGTGGCAGCAGCGGCCTTAACGTCTCATGCCCACCTCTGGGGTCCACGCTGTTAGCCGCAGCTCATGCCCGTCTCTGGAGCTCCTTTAAGCAACGCTCCTAATCCCCTCTCCTCGTGCACCAGGAAACAAAGAGGGAAGAAAAAGGCTCTTGCCTCTTCGGCAGCTCCAGACCTTTTCCTGGACTCCCTCCCGGCTAGCTGTGGTGCACTAACCCCTTCAGGCTGTGTTCACACCACCAACGCCAGTCTTCTCCCGGCGCTCCGACCGAAGCCCGAGCCTCAGATCCCAGCCCCGCTGCCCCGGCGGGTGAGCAGACAAGCCTGCCGGGCTGGTGAGTGCCAGTCGGCCCTGATCCTCTGTGTGGGAATCTCTCCGCTTTGCTCTCTACACCCTTGTTGCTGCACTCTCCTCCGTGGCTTTGAAGCTCCCCACCTCCGCCACCCGCAGTCTCCGCCTGCGAAGGGGCTTCTAGTATGTGGAAACCTTTCCCCCCTCACGGCTCCCTCCCACTGGTGCAGGTCCCGTCCCTATTCTTTTGTCTCTGTTTTCCCTTTTTTCTTTTGCCCTACCCACGTACGTGGGGAGTTCCTTGCCTTTTGGGAGGTCTGAGGTCTTCTGCCAGCATTCAGTAGGTGTTCTGTAGGAGTTGTTCCACTTGTAGATGTATTTCTCATGTATCTGTGGGGAGGAAGGTGATCTCCGCGTCTTACTCTTCTGCCATCTTCCCCCTCTCTCCCACAGTTTTTTTTTTTTTTTAAATTAAGTATAATGTAGGTCTTTTTTAAAGTTTTTACATTCTTTTTTAAAATATTTATTTAATTAATTTATTTTTTGCTGCGTCAAGTCTTAGTTGTGGCACTTGGGGTCTTCATTGCGACGCCGGGCTTCTCTCTAGCTGTGGCATGAGTGTTTTCTCTCTAGTTGTGGTACGCGGGCTCCAGGACCCGTGGGCTCTGTAGTTGTGGTGCCAGGGGTCAAGAGCACATGGGCATTGTAGTTTGCGGCATGCGGGCTCTCTTGTTGAGGCACGTGAGCTCAGTAGTTGTGGCACACAGGCTTAGTTGCCCTGTGACATGTGGGATCTTAGTTCCCCAACAAGGGATCGAAGCTGTGTCCCCTGCGTTGGAAGGCAGATTCTTTGCCATTGGACTACCAGGGAAGTTCCTAGATACATAGTTTGTGTAAAATATATGATCATAATATATAGTCTGACAATTTAATAGACTAATTGCATTGTTCATTCATTGCATCCTAAATTAGATGTCTTGACATTTGTTTATTTTTTCAGAGTAAAGCCTTATGAAATTTTTGATTGATGTTTGAATTTGGAAAGTTCTTACATGATCATTGTTTGGCATACTTGAACATTTTCATCAGGACAAAATTGAGCCTGAGGCAAGGAAAAGAACTTTTGAGGATCATGTGGATTTAGAGATGTGACTTTCAGTAGAGGGGGAAGGGGTGATGAAATAGTTTGGAAGACAAGTTATTAATTTTCAAGAAGATAAAACTAAGGGAGTGGGGGCAAAGCAGCTGCTTCTGTACTTCAGCCACTGCTCTGAAATTTTGCACAGCAAAATGTCAGTGGAAAAAGGACAGTAGGTTGTCATTGGTTAGACAGGTTAGTTTTTTTTTTTTTTTTTCCGGTACACGGGCCTCTCACTGTTGTGGCCTCTCCCGTTGCAGAGCACAGGCTCCAGATGCGCAGGCTTAGCGGCCATGGCTCACGGGCCCAGCCGCTCTGCGGCATGTGGTATCCTCCCGAACCAGGGCACGAACCCGTGTCCCCTGCATCGGCAGGCGGACTCTCAACCACTGCGCCACCAGGGAAGCCCGACAGGTTAGATTTTTAATACCTCATCAGCCACAATATATTATCTCCTAGGTGCTTAGGTGTCTTCCTGATTTCCTTCACATGTTGCAGTTCTGCTCCAGTCAAAAAGTACCTAGAAAACAAAGACAGTCACACACACATACAGAGTCACCTTTCCCCTACTTACATTTAGCTATACCTCTGTTACTGATGTCCTTCAGCGAGCTGTGAAGGTTAGTGAACAGCCCTGACTACTTCATTACTGCTCAACCTTTATTTCAAGTGAAGCTAAAAAGATAATTTTAGAAAGCAAGAATGCATACTTTCAAGAATAGGTAGATGACCAAGCTGAAGTAAAAAGGACTGTGAAAAATGTTTAGTGAGTAATGTTATGCTCCCATGCTTTTGGAATTTAAACCACAATCACTTAGTAGGTGGCATTTAGCCCAGCTGATACCAGAAGCCTTGAAAACATGGCTCTCACTCAGAAAGCCACATACATGGGGCCGTGTTATTGTAGATCCCATTGACAGCTCTAGGCTTGGCAGCCATGGGAAATTTACTTGTCTTTCTTGTCACTAAGTGATTTCAACATACATTCTTTGGAAAGTAGAGAATGACCATCTATTGTGGGTAGGTAATGTCTGTTGTGTTTTTTGTTTTTTAACCTTCTGCTGCATTGGTTTGAATTTGCCACTAAATTACTTATATTGAAAAAAAAGCTACATTTTGACTTAACCAATTATCTACTTAGAAGCTTAATACGCAAATGTGTGCTAGGAAAGAAAGAGAATAAATTTTAAAATGTAGGGTGAAGGACTTCCCTGGTGGCACAGTGAGAATCCGCCTGCCAACGCGGGGCACACTGGTTCAATCCTTGGTCCGGGAAGATCCCACATGCTGCAGAGCAACTAGACCCGTGTACCACAACTACTGAGCCTGCGCTCTAGAGCCTGCAAGCCAAAATTACTGAGCCCACGTGCCACAACTACTGAAGCCCACATGCCTAGAGCCCGTGCTCCACAACAAGAGAAGCCAACACAATGAGATGCCCGCGCACAGCAATGAAGACCCAAAACAGCCAAAAATAATAAATAAATAAATAAATTTTTAAAAATATATAGGGTGAAAATTATGAAATTGAGGAAGGAAGAAAATTAGGTAAAGTTCTAGCTTGATTTTAGCATTACTGTTATACTCGGTAGTAAGTGAACTTTGTTGCTAGGTATCAGAGGAATTGGAGGGGATGACTTAGCCCTGTTTACTTTCCTACTGTGTTCCTTTATTATGCATGCATCCACCGTCTTTGTAGATTCACCTGTCTGATAACTAACATTACACTGTGACCGTCTGGAGTGAGGATGTTCTTTGGCTTTTCCATCAATACTGCCTTTACCATGCCTGGCACTTCTTTTTAAAAGAAATATGAAGGTAAAACAAATTCCTAAAGTGTAGTAGTTTTTCTTTGTGAGTTTTACACTTAAAGAGGCCAAAATGACTGTATTTGAGAATCATTAACTACTCTTAATATGTGTTAAGAATCATAGGCTTATGAGGAGAATGAGAGTGTTAGCAGTGGGGACTTGATCCTTCAAGTTTACCTCTGAGTACTCTGAAGTATTCCATCAAAATGCTCTTACTTTGGGATTAGTTATATTTGCTAAAAGACAAACATGTTCTCAATAAATATGATAAATATGTTTTAAAATTAGAGATTCTATGTTATTTGCATTTTATGGCCAGGAAGCAGTGATGCTCCAGTGCTGTGTGATCAATAATGAAATAATGTAGAAAAGGAACAATATAGCACTGCTCTGTTGCTGTCTTTTCTTTCTCTCTCTCTCTCCCTTTCCCTTCTTATCCTTACAAAGGTAACCACAGCCATGGGAACAAAAACATACATTTGACAATGACTAGGAATAGAAGGAATAAATATAACGGAATTTAGACTTCCGTTCCAGACTTTTCTTACTGTACAACCTTAGGCAATTCATATAATCTCTCTTAGCCTTACCATCCTCATTTGTAAAATGGAGATACTAAGCAATTCTGTTTTGATTACTTACGAGATTGTTGTGAGATTCAAACAGTGGGATATTTATAAGGGCTCAAAAAGCTGGAAATCACTAAATAAATATTGCTTTAAAATGGTTTCATGAATTTTGTTAGTCCCTTTTGTAAGAGATGTTTTTGATTTGTTTTGTTTTGTTTTTTAAATTTATTTATCTTTGTAGACATCAGTTTCTTATTAGTTATCCATTTTATACATATTAGTGTATATATGTCAATCCCAATCTCCCAATTCATCACCCCACCACCACCCCCGCCAGAGATTTTTTTAAATGAATAAATATTATCAATGATGTCAGATTCCTGTTGTATATAAGAACCATGGTGGGGATATTTTAGAAACTCTTCCAGAAATAGCATGTATTCATTCTAAGTATCTAAATTACTCTTGAGGAATGATTCATATGGAGTAAGAACTCAAATTAACAGACTTCAGTGTCTATAAAATGTAGTATCCTAGGAAACCCTATATTTACCATACTACGGAATTCAAAGTAAGAAAATTCTTAAACTCAGTTATGGTTTGAATTATATAGGCAGAATATTGAAATTTAGTTTTTGAGTCCTTTAAAAATTTGTTTATAAAGTTTATATAAAATTTTTTATAGAATGCTATTGAAATATAGACAATTAAACTTCTCAGAAACCCAAGAAGGTAGGATAGAAGGGCAATGGAGCAGAAACATTGAAGGTATTTCTGAATATGAGAGACATGTTAAAACAATGGCAAGAAAATTTAAGCTGAGGAAAGAAAAGAAAATGATAATACTAATAAGCACTACTACTACTAGTTCTTACTTTATGCTAAGCACTAAGTACTTGACATATATTAGTGCCTTTTTCTGCTCACAACTCTATGAGGTAGGTATCATTATTATTACCCTTTTTTATGGATGAAGAAACCGAGGCATTAAGAGGTTAAGTTGTCTGATGCCACACAAGTAGAAAGAGGTGAAGCTGGCATTCAAACTCAGGCAGCTTGGCTCCAAACCCCATTTGTTATGTGCCTCTTGATAAGAAGGGAGGACATTTGAATTAATTTACACCCCTAGCACTAGCTTTTGACAATCTACTTTAATCTTTTTCCAGTTGATAGCCAATAAATGCTATTTTATTGTTGCATTTATTAATATTTCCTTTATTGCTAGGGATTCTTAATACATTTCATATATTCATTATCCTTTTATATTTTGTCTTTTGTGGGCAGCATACTCACATTTCCACATATTTTTCTAAGGAAGCATTTAACTACTACTTTTTTTCAAATTTTTTTTTAGAGTCTTGTGTACAGGAGGGATAGTATTCCTTTTCTATATATTGTATTGCAAGTTTTTCCCCATATTTTGTTTATCTACATTTTATGACATTTTTTCTATAGAAAAGTTTTAAGCTTGTAGGTTAGCTATATGTATCAATATTTCCCTTATGATTTCTAGCCTTCATGTCATGCTTAGAATGACTTTCTCCATCTCAACACTGTATTGCTGTATCATTTATATCACTTAAAAGTATTTTTACAACTTTACTTTGTAATTATTCACATTTCTGGTATACTTAGAAACTTCACTGGTATAAAGAAAGGAGAAAAGGTCATTTCCTATATATATGTTTCTATACAACTTGTTCTTGACCTAGTACCATTTACTAAATAATCTATCTCTTTGCCACTAATTTAAAACGTTGCTTTGTGTGTGTGTGTGTGTGTGTGTGTGTGTTCGTTTCTGCTTTATAACAAAGTGAATCAGTTATACATATACATATGTTCCCATATCTCTTCCCTCTTGTGTCTCCCTCCCTCCCACCTTCCCTATCCCACTCCTCCAGGTGGTCACAAAGCACCGAGCTGATCTCCCTGTGCCATGCAGCTGCTTCCCACTAGCTATCTCTTTTACATTTGGTAGTGTATATATGTCCATGCCACTCTCTCACTTTGTCACAGCTTACCCTTCCCCCTCCTCATATCCTCAAGTCCATTCTCTAATAGGTCTGTGTCTTTATTCCTGTCTTACCGCTAGGTTCTTCATGACATTTTTTATCTTATATTCCATATATATGTGTTAGCATATGGTATTTGTCTTTCTCTTTCTGACTTACTTCACTCTCTATGACAGACTCTAGGTCCATCCACCTCATTACAAATAGCTCAATTTCGTTTTGTTTTATGGCTAATATTCCGTTGTATATATGTGCCACATCTTCTTTATCCATTCATCCTATGCTGGACACTTCGGTTGTTTCCATCTCCTGGCTATTGTAAATAGAGCTGCAGTGAACATTTTGGTACATGACTCTTTTTGAATTATGGTTTTCTCAGGGTATATGCCCAGTAGTGGGATTGCTGGGTCATATGGTAATTCTATTTGCAGTTTTTTAAGGAACCTCCATACTGTTCTCCATAGTGGCTGTACCAATTCACATTCCCACCAGCAGTGCAAGAGGGTTCCCTTTTCTCCACACCCTCTCCAGCATTTATTGTTTCTAGATTTTTTGATGATGGCCATTCTGACTGGTGTGAGATGATATCTCATTGTAGTTTTGATTTGCATTTCTCTAATGATTAATGATGTTGAGCATTCTTTCATGTGTTCGTTGGCAGTCTGTATATCTTCTTTGGAGAAATGTCTAGTTAGGTCTTCTGCCCATTTTTGGATTGGGTTGTTTGTTCTTTTGTTATTGAGCTGCATGAGCTGCTTGTAAATTTTGGAGATTAATCCTTTGTCAGTTGCTTCATTTGCAAATATTTTCTCCCATTCTGAGGGTTGTTTTTTGGTCTTGTTTATGGTTTCCTTGGCTGTGCAAAAGCTTTGAAGTTTCATTAGGTCCCATTTGTTTATTTTTGTTTTCATTTCCATTTCTCTAGGAGGTGGGTCAAAAAGGATCTTGCTGTGATTTATGTCATAGAGTGTTCTGCCTGTGTTTTCCTCTAAGAGTTTGATAGTTTCTGGCCTTACATTTAGGTCTTTAATCCATTTTGAGCTTATTTTTGTGTATGGTGTTAGGGAGTGATCTAACGTCATACTTTTACATGTACCTCTCCAGTTTTCCCAGCACCACTTATTGAAGAGGCTGTCCTTTCTCCATTGTACATTCCTGCCTCCTTTATCAAAGATAAGGTGACCATATGTGCATGGGTTTATCTCTGGGCTTTCTATCCTGTTCCATTGATCTATATTTCTGTTTTTGTGCCAGTACCATACTGTCTTGATTACTGTAGCTTTGTAGTATAGTCTGAAGTCAGGGAGCCTGATTCCTCCAGCTCCCTTTTTCGTTCTCAAGGTTGCTTTGGCTATTCGGGGTCTTTTGTGTTTCCGTACAAATTGTGAAATTTTTTGTTCTAGTTCTGTGAAAAATGCCAGTGGTAGTTTGATAGGGATTGCATTGAATCTGTAGATTGCTTTGGGTAGTAGAGTCATTTTCACAATGTTGATTCTTCCAATCCAAGAACATGGTATATCTCTCCATCTATTTGTATCATCTTTAATTTCTTTCATCAGTGTCTTATAATTTTCTGCATACAGGTCTTTTGTCTCCTTAGGTAGGTTTATTCCTAGATATTTTATTCTTTTTGTTGCAATGGTAAATGGTAGTGTTTTCTTGATTTCACTTTCAGATTTTTCATCATTAGTGTATAGGAATGCCAGAGATTTCTGTGCATTAATTTTGTATCCTGCTACTTTACCAAATTCATTGATTAGCTTTAGTAGTTTTCTGGTAGCATCTTTAGGATTCTCTGTGTATAGTATCATGTCATCTGCAAACAGTGACAGCTTTCCTTCTTCTTTTCCGATTTGGATTCCTTTTATTTCCTTTTCTTCTCTGATTGCTGTGGCTAAAACTTCCAAAACTATGTTGAATAAGAGTGGTGAGAGTGGGCAACCTTGTCGAGTTCCTCATCTTAGTGGAAATGCTTTCAGTTTTTCACCATTGAGGACGACGTTGGCTGTGGGTTTGTCATATATGACCTTTATTATGTTGAGGAAAGTTCCCTCTATGCTTACTTTCTGGAGAGTTTTTAAAATAAACGGGTGTTGAATTTTGTTAAAAAGCTTTCTCTGCATCTATTGAGTAAAACATTGCTTTTATCATAGAATGCAGTCTCACATATATTTAGGCATTTTAGCCTAGTAATTTCCATTGATCTACCTATTCTTATGCCTGAACTGCAGTGTTTTAATCACTACAACTGAGTATTGATTTTCTTCATGAAATGCTATCTCCACTTGACATCCATGGCGTTGCACACTCCTCGTTCTTTCTCCACTCTGGCTTCTGCTTTGCTGTCTCTGGTGTAAGTTACGCTTACTCTGCCTGCCCCTTAAATCCTGATGTTTCTTAGAACTCAGTCAATCACTTTCTTTTCTATCTGCACATTTTTCATGGGCACTCTTGTCTATTCCCAAATCTTCAACATTATCAAAAATGCATTGACAACTCTGAAATGCAAGTCTCTGGCTCAAAATTCTTTGCTGAGCATTAGACATATTCCCCAAGTGTCTGTCTACATGGATGTTTCACAATCATCTTAAATTCAAAATGTCAAGTATTCATTATCTCTTTTATGTCATTCACCCCAAACTTTCTTTTGTTGCCATATCCCTGATGCTATCTCATGACCAGTACTGCCGTCTACCCACTAGGCCCTAGTCACGCCCTCTTCATCACTGTTTTTTAGTTAATAAGCTTGTTATGCCAATAAGTACCACGTCCTCACTTTTACCTTTTGATAATGTCCCAATCCTTACTGTCAAGCCCTGTTTTGAGTTGCCATCATCTTTTTCATGGATCATTTCAGTAGCCTTGACCCTTTTCAGTATATCTTCCACATTGCTTCCAATCAGATCTTCCTAAAATGCAAATCTGATCATTTCACTTCATCTGCATAAACTCCTCACTGTTTTTCTCTATATTAAGATAGTCCAATTTCTAAATAGCCTTTAGAATGTCCTTCATGGTCTGGCCCTTGCATACTGCATCTCTTGCCAATGTTCCCCTTCTATTAATAATCTGGGAATACTGAACTTCTTTCTGATCTTCAAACATGTCCTGTTCTCTGTTGCCCAGGTCTCTGCATCCACCTCTCCTTCTGCTTGGAATACCCCTGGTCTTCTTCTCTTCCTAACTGCTGCTGTTGTTCCATCTGTCCTCAGCTGAGACCTAACTCCTCCAGGAAGCCCTCCTCAAACTCTCCAGTATATGCTTAGTACCAGCGGATGTGCTTCCATGACAGTCTGCGCTGCTCCATTTTAACACAATGTTTTGGAAATGCCAGGCTATTTTGTATAATAAACCAAATTGTAAAACACATAAAAGGAGGAATTTTATCTGATATATTCACCACTGTGTCCCTAGTACCCAGGAGAGTGCCTGGGCATTCAGTGTTCCCAAATATGTGTGGAAGAAAGAAACGAAAGAGAGAGGGAGGAGAGGGCGGGAGAAATATAATATTCACACAATGTCTTTCTCTTTCTCTCATGTACACACAATAAATACACAGGCATAATTCTACACAAACATATAAATATCGCCCACAAATTTCATACACAAAATATTGAAAGCAAATGCCACAAAGTGTTACTGGTTACTTGTGGTATTGTAAACAGATTTATTTTCTTCTTTAAAAGTTTCTATATTTTCTAATACAAAAAATAAGAAAATCTATCATTAGAAAAAGTTTTCCAAATAAGATGTACAATTATCTTGATTTTAACTCCTAAAGTGCATTAATGTTCTTGAGTAAAAGTATCTTGGTTTGCGTAGTACTCATTCATAGGATTGCTGTAACAAAATGCCACAAATTGGGTGAGGTAAATCTACAGATATTTATTCTCTTATGATTTTGGAGTCTAGAAGTCCAAAATCCAGGTGTTGGCAGGGCCATGCTCCCTCTGATTATTCAAAATCTTCCCTTCTTCTTCCTAGCTTCTCATGGTGGACAGCCATCCTTGATGTTCTTTAGCTTTTGCAATTACAGCACTCCAATCTCTGCTTCCATTGTCACGTGGCATTGTCCTCCTGTGTGTCTCTCTTGCCACTTCTTAAAAGGACACCAGTCACTTGGCTGCAGAATGACCTCATCTTAATTTAACTAATTATATGTTCAATGATTGTGATTCCAAATAAGGTCACATCACGAGGTACTGGAAGTTAGAACTTCAACATATCTTTTGGGGGAACACAGTTCAACTCATAACATATTATACATGCTTTTTTGTCTACTATTATATATGTAATGATGAATAATGAGGTTATCCACGTTCTACTTTTAAATTCCCAAGGAAACAGGCTGACTTATTACGATACATATGTAGTGGTTCATCAGTCACTAAGATGTAGAGTAGTATGTTCTTCCTATTACCATGTTCTTCTATTCTGTTACTGAGGAAAGAGTATTTCTTCCTTTTTCTATTTATTATATTTGCATAAGTTACAAATTGAGTTTTGTTGCCAGTAGCAGATCTGGCCATAGTGTTTTGTTTTTTCCATGGGGAAAAAGGGGGCAGCTAAGAAAGCCCCTGCTTTAAAGAGTGTTTTGCTCAAGCCTCACCACCAATTTCTACAATAGCTCATTGGTCAGAATGGTGTCACCTAGCCACCACTGTCTGCAAGGGAACTTGATTAATGAAGGAGGTTTAGCTGCGCACATCGCCAACTTCAACAGAATCAGAGTTCTGTTCCTAAGGAGGGATGGGAAAAGATATGGGGAAGAAGCTAGCTGTCTCTGCCATTACTCCCTTCACTCCCTCCACAAACTTGTTGACAGAGGATGGATGGATGGAAAAGGGATTTGGAAGGGAAGACATTCAACCTGTCTCTTTCCTTCCCCCCAGTCAACCCATCAAACACAGAAACTTATAAGCACTTGGTTAATCCCAGTGCTGGAGGTTTGTGTGATAGTTTGAGGAACAGAGTTATCTAATTAGGTCAGGTTTACTTTTGCAGATACTATAATTTAAATACGTGACAGTAAAGCTTAGGCACTGAAACAAGAACTTTAAACTTTAAGCGGAGTCTACACAAATGGTTTTCAAATGCTGATCTAGGTCTTTGGTTCAGGGACACTTTTATAGTCTATGGAAAAATAAGAATAATAAGAGTAATCTGGTGAGTTTTTCATTAGGTTACATTGATTCAGTTTAAAGAGCTGTCATTCATTCTGAAATTTTGTCCTTCTTACCCTTTCTGAGGAGAATTAAATGTCCTTTCTTACATAAAATGTTGGTAATAATAATAAATTGCAACTTTTTTCTTTTGCTGTTTGTTTGCTTACTCAGGGAAAAAAAAGTTCTGTGTTTTTTTTTAATTTTATATTTAAAATTTCCTGCCTCATGAAATCCAGAAATCTGAGAACCATAGGCAATTATTTACCTTGGTATATATTTGTTATATATTTTATATAAATGTCTGTAAGCATTTATATTTTAGTATTTATATTATCCTTTGTATGGACATATATACACTACCAAATGTAAAATAGATAGCCAGTGGGAAGCAGCCACATAGCACAGGGAGATCAGCTCAATGCTTTGTGACCTCCTAGAGGGGTGGGATGGGGAGTGTGGGAGGGAGATGCAAGAGGGAGGGGATATGGGGACATATATATACGTATAGCTGATTCACTTTGTTGTACAGCAGAAACTAACACACCATTGTAAAGCAATTATACTCCAATAAAGATGTTAAAAATATATACCCTTTGTCTTTAGATGAAAAGGTTTGAACACATAACCGTGGCTTTCTTGCATTCCATCTTTATCTTGTTGTCAGCTTAGATGCCTTCTAACGAGCATGGGGTTAAAGAATTGATGATGTGGTGAAGATTAAAACACATAGGGCAACCTGTTTTGGCTGGATAAAAGACTAACCACTTTATGTATATTACCATTTCTTCCTTATTGCCCCTCATGGTGGTGCATATAGTCCTTTCATCCCACAGTTAAAAGATCTGATATTCACAGACTTGCCAATGATTCACAGAAGATAAAGAAAAAGTCAGAATTCAAACACAGTTCTTTCTCCTTTAACAGACGAAGCTTTGAATCTATTGAGAGAAAACATTCTACTCCTTTAACTCCTATTAAAGGTGAAGATATTCCTTTATTCAACATAACCCTGACTTTGTAATTCCAGAAAAACTATTCCTGTGCCTAGTAATGAGAATATTTTCCCCTGCAGGGGTAGTCTTCTACAGAGGCCAAGCTATCCCACATATTTTTTTTCTAAATTGCTTGCTTATGAAGACTACAATGAATATATAACTAATATTTACTGTTGAGTTGTGGTTGCCTTTTTAAAATAAAGAAGTATACTAGCTTCACTGAAATTTTTAGAACGTGAACAGACATTTAGATCTTTCAATTCTCAAGCAGTCAAAATAACTAAAAGAATATAGACTTCTGATGAAAAAAAGAACTGGTTCTGGTTTAGTTTGGAACAGCAACAGGGAGGGTTGAGGATTTGGGCAGCTAGAGGCTTCATGACCCACCTAAAAAGGAAGGTGCTAGTAGTCCAAGAAGATTATTGTCCAGATGATTATTTTTCCCCAGATCCTTAGATTTTCAAGAGAAGTTTGGAATGTCACATTTCATGTGCAAGTTCTCCATTTTCAAAGGCTGGCTAATAGCTGAAATTTAAATATCTTATTGGTCAACACTAGATGGACCAGACACAAATCTCGGGGGAGAGTCAGTCCATGAGCTAATAGGTTGCAATGTCGGTCGGATTCAGGGGTTTTTTTCACATGCATGTGTAATCAGTATGATTATACACAAAATGATTAACCAATCACATCCTAAGCTATTATTCCAAAGGAAAAGGATGAAAGACAGCTTTGCAAGTGTGAAATTTCAGTTTGACTAAAACCAAATGAAACTCTTTCCCAGGAAAGAATTTTAAAACTAGTCTCAATGAGAAAGCATACAGATAAAGCAGACAAGATCCTTCAGTGAGAGAAACTGAGTTATAACTCCACTGTTTTCAGACTTTAAGAAGACTTAATAAACATGATAAAAATATCACTTTAGAATTAGTTGGAACCTGGGGCAGGAAAAGGGCATTCAGAACCCACTAGAATAACTAGAATATGCAGAGGCAATAGGAAGTGCTAGACACAGATGATTCCCATGTGACAAACACAGACTGTTTACTTAGCAAAATGGTTAAGGCTCATGAAGAGTTTCTTATTGAGGAGTTAGAGGAGACAACGTCACAATCCACTCTACAGGCTTTAGAAATCATTCTGACTTTCATATCAAATACCTTGTTAGTGCTTCCAAAGTGCCAGAAACTGTTCTGATAATCTGGGGATAGAATGAAAAGAAAGCTCCAACTCTCAGCTTACATTCTCCAATAGAGTCAATCAATCAATCAATCCATCATATTGTTTTGGATTGTGTTAGACACTCCACAGAGGATAGAAGAAATCAGATAGGATGATAAGGTGGGAGCATGGGCGCATGGCCCGTGGGGTTGGGGAAAGCCTCCTGAGCTCAGACCTCAATGGTGAGAGAGGTGAGCTCTGAGATGTGCAGCAAAATGATTCAGCAGGAAGCAGGAGCAACTGCAGAAGCTTTGAAGCAGGGATGGGCTTCACGGACTATCACTTGAGTGTGGATCTCTTTACAGAGTGTGGTTGCAATCACTTCCAACAGCACATTTTGTCCTTATTTAAAGATGCTGTGAATATGAACACCTACACTGTTAGAATTATGGTTTAGTTGCTCAGAGTGAGCAGAAGCAGTTAGGCAACCCCCTCGAGAGACATACACACACGCTCACACACACACACACATACACTACACTCCCCAGTACTTGCACCTAAAATGCTATTAATTTCTGTAAACGCATTTTTTAACATCTATCAAATCTCAACTCATTTAAGAAAGAATTGTATAGGATGCAAAATTCACTTCTCTCTCTTTCCTTTCTTTTTCTGTTTCTTGAATAAAAAGTCAGTTAGGTTGAAAATCAGTTTATGCATAATAAAAATGGAGTGGCTAAAAAAGGGGACATAAAGACATAGAATCAGTTCACTGTGTTCAGTGTTTCCTCTAATAAACTCTTCATGACTCTCCTTTTAATGCTGGCTAGCCTGAAACA
This sequence comes from Orcinus orca, assembly GCF_937001465.1. Classification (NCBI taxonomy): domain Eukaryota; kingdom Metazoa; phylum Chordata; class Mammalia; order Artiodactyla; family Delphinidae; genus Orcinus; species Orcinus orca. Next base: position 95,873,188 of record NC_064563.1, read on the forward strand.
AACTTTGAAACAGGATCTGGCTACTGCAGATGCATTTACAAGAAAACCCAGAGGCCTCAGAGGAGGCTGCACTTCATGGGGAAGGCAGGAAACATCTGTGAGTAGGGGAGAACTGTAGAGCTATGGTCAGATGGTCCTGCCAACTTTCCATGTTGTCTCATGCACCCCAGTCTGAGGAATATTCTTGAACACATAGCACACTGTAGGAGTAGAATATGGCCTGCAGTCAGCCCTCATAGCTGGTCCATGCCTAGAGTGAGCCTGTGTCCCATATCCCCTGTCCCACGTGGTTAAGTACCATGTATGACTGGCATTTCCTCTACCAATCTCTAAACCCCTTTGGAAACAAGATCCCCTTTGTATCTCCATATAGGAGTTTTTCTGGTTGTATTTCAGAAGACGAGATATTGTGTGAAGCACACAATTTGATTTCCCTGATCTCTTAGCCTCTTAGTTCTGGATAATTTTTTTCCTTTATGGCTACCTGTCTTAGAGTCCCCATATCCCCATATTTTTTCCTCCTTCTCCTGAAAGAAAAAATGTGTCCCTGGGAAAAGTCCTGATAAATTCATTTACACTAGGAAATAAACTTCCCTTTAAAATGTTCCTCTTGTTCTCCTCTCATGAAATTTTGCATTTTAGCTAGTCCAAGAAAGACTTTGGTGGAAGGAAGAAAAAAACAGTGCCTAGGACATTTCAATCTATATCTCTCAGGTACTTATGTATGCATGGAAAGTAAGTTTTATAGATTTGTTTGCATAACACCAGTTAAGCAAATGCAAATTCAATACACACATTATTAGAATTTAAGTATTTCCAGGGAATTCCCTGGCAGTCCAGTGGTTAAGACTCTGCACTCCCACTGCCAAGGGCCCGGGTTCCATCTCTGGTTGGGGAACTAAAATCCCACAGGCTGCATGGTGCCGCCAAATAATAATAAAATAAAATAAAATAAAATAAAATAAAATAAAATATTTCCAATTCAATCTCAGGTGCTTGAGTTTCAGGAAATATTATATACATTCACCCCAAACACTTCTTCTGTTTAGCTTATTTTTTTTTTAAACATCTTTATTGGAGTATAACTGCTTTACAATGGTGTGTTAGTTTCTGCTTTACAACAAAGTGAATCAGCTATACATATATCCCCATATCTCTTCCCTCTTGCATCTCCCTCCCTCCCACCCTCCCTATCCCCCCGCCCCAGGTGGTCACAAGGCACCCAGCTGATCTCCCTGTTTAGCTTTTCTGCTCCTCAGTGGAACTCCCTCAGTCTATCTTCCTTCCTCTTCCCTTCCTCTCCCCACTTCCTTTCCTTCTTTCCTCCCTTCCTTCTTTTCTTCCTTCCTTCCTTCCTCCCTCTCATATTTCTTGAGCATCTGCTATGTTCTAACACCACCCTAGATGCTGACAGTATAGATATGAATAAGGTGCAGGTGCAGGCTAGAGAAGGGTGCTGAAAAGTAATCAAATAAAATGAATTTAATAAGAATAGATTTGTCTTAGAAGTATGAAGAAAAGAACTCTGAGGATAAAGTAGATGACTCTGTTTAGGAGAGGCAACAATATTCTACAAAGAAAGGACTATTAGGTACAGCTCTTGAAAGATGACTAGAAAGTGCTACCTAGGAAACAGTGGAATAGCATTTCAGATAATAGGGAGAATGTGTGTAAAGGAATAGCAGCTTCGATAGCAATGGTAATGCCTGTGGAAAAGCATCTGGCCCCTGTGGTCAGAGGTAGTGTATTTGACATTGCGGTAGGAGACAAAGCTGGAAAATTAAAGTTAATTCATGTACTTAACTTGTCAGCAACAATCTTTGCACCCCTCCGATGTGCTGATTCCAAATAACTCATTTCAGTCCTGAGACAGACTGCATGGCCTCCTGGCTTTCTGCCCATTTCATTGGTTGGTCTTGCCCCGTTGTCCATTGGACCTCTAACTGTCGGTGCATCCAAGGCTCAGCCCTTCAACCCTTCTCCCCTGGTGTTTTCTGTTCTCTATTGCAAGAGGCTCCTTTGCAAAGTACCCAAGAGCTCTCTCACAGGCACCAAACTGCCAGGTTTCAATTCCCAAACTCTTCACCTGTTAGCTGACAGAGCTTTCTCCTCCTGTTGCCTCATCTGTGAAACAAAGATAGTAATAGGACTTATCTCAGAAGGTGGTTGGAGTCAAATAATTTAAGACTTGTGCAGAAAAGAGTCAACAGAGCAGTGTTGGCTGCTTATCTTTAGAAAGGCTTCTGATGAGGTTGGCCTTGGGCTGGCCTTTGGGGACTTGGATTTCAGGAGGATTCCTAACCACCTAACTGATAAGGGTGCCCTCACTGCACCTAAGCTGCTCATGAAAACAATATGGTTTCTGCTGAACACCAGCTTTCCCTCTTGGAGTCTGGAATTTGGGCAAGTGCCAGGCATAGGCTGCCTACGTGATCTGCCCCTAATAAAAATCCCGGGCACTGAGCCTTTCATAACCTTCGCTGTTTGACAATATTTCGCAGGGGTTACCACACTCATGGCTGGGGTAATGAAGCACGTCCTGTGTGACTCCACAGAGAGGACCTGGTTTCCCTTAGACTTCACCCCAGGTGCCTTTTCCTTTTCCTGATCTTGCTTTGTATCCTTCTGATGTAACAAATCACGGCTGTGATTATGACCATATGCTGAGCTCTGTGAGTCCTCCTAGCAAATCATAAAAGCTGGGGTGGCCTTGGGGACTGCCCAGCATAGCATGTAAAAACCACTTAGCTGAGTCTTAGACATACGGTAAGCATGTAATGAACACTAGCTATTTTTATTATGTACCCTTTTTCCTAAGGTGAGCCCCTCCTGGCTTTAAGGATCCCCTGTATGCTGATGATTATTAAGTTTATATCAGCAGTTTAACCCGGTCCCTAACTCAAGATTCATATATCAAACTTCCTGTGTAGTATCTTCATTTGAGTTTTTAATGGACATCTCAGACTGATCGTGCACAAAAAAGACTCTGGGTTTCTGCTCCAAAAACATCTGTGACCCCAATCAAGATGGTTAAAATCACTACCATTCATCCCATTGCTTGGAGTCCCCACTGTTTTGTCTTCACTCTCTACATCTAACCTATGAGTAAGCCTTGTTTGATTTACTTCCAAAAGGATGTCTCAAACCTTAAACAGTGGTCACCAACTCATCATTTTCTCTCCCTGACCCTTGGCAGGAACATCCTAGCCAGTCCCCCTGCCTTACCAGGGGGTAAGTCCATGCTTACCCCCTGTTGTCTACTTCTAGCAGAGCAGCTACTACTGTCTCTCTAAATCTGAAGTAGAGCCTATCTCTCTACTACTTAAACCCCTTTGACAGTTTCCCATGTTAATTAGAATGTGACCCAAACTTCATGCCATGAGCCATAAGGTCTGCACCATCTGGCTGCTGCACACCTCCCTGTTCCCTAGCGTGGTGCTTCCCTTGGCTCACTAAGGCCTCCTGTCTCTTCCTCCAACATGCCAAGCTCACTCCCCCTGAGCACCTCTGGATAGGGAGCTCTGTCTGCCTGGAGCACATTTACTCCAGATTTTCTCTTGGCTACCCCCTCTCATAAGTCACTCTCAGACCACCCTATTTAAAGTGACCACCACTCACTTATTTTCTAGTGACTCTTTTATTTTAATCAACTAGCACTACCATAGTTTTGCTTTATTTACTTTTTATTTTTAAAATGGTACCACAATCATTAAAATTAGCCTCTGATCTACCCCTCTGTCCTCCTTTTATTCCCCAGAAGCAACCCATTTGGAACCATTTCTGCTTTGCTTTCTTCTCATAGTAAGCTTTTTATTTCTAAATGATATATATTTCATCATTTATCAAATTTAGTCATATCTGTTTACTTCTCATGTTGAAAGATAGAACTTCCGTTTATTTGCATCGCTCTTAATTTTCCCTCATCCCTAACTCCCAAAGTCGATAATTTTATTATCATTTACTTCTTCTTATTGCTTTTAAACTTTGAATAATACACAAAATTTTCAATGCCCTCTTCCATCAACCTTAGACAGTATCTCCTTAGTCCCCACCATGAGAAATGATATTTGTGTTCCTGCTCTCCTCTCTATATCTACTAACCACCTCCCAATTTCTGTTATGCGAACAATTTTTCTTTTACATTATGAGGATTTATAACATTGAGATTCTATTCAGAAGTCATATTTTATTTTTTCTGTGTTGATGTATTTCTGTTTTAAAAACCAACTATGGAGGAAGTAAAAAAAAAGAAAGACTACAGATTCTTCTTTTTTTCCCCCTCTTCTTATCAAAATATGCTCCCTAAAAAGTATTTGATTACTCATTCAGACTAAAATGGAAATGACTGATTAAATCCATTATAAACATGAGGAATAAAGACTTATTGGCCGAATTTCAGGCTCAAATCATGTTTTGAGTTTCCAATCACTTATCTAAAGTTCTTGTATTCAGATTATTTTACAATTAATAAAATATTTTACAATCTTTTTGAACTTTAGAAGTTTTGCACACAGCATATATTCTAAATCACATAGCACTTTCAGCAGGGACTGAGGCAAAACCACGTAGTCAAAAAATTTCTTCAGTAAAATGTATGAATAATCATACTATGAAATATAAACAGAGACTATAAATATTTTTACATCACTTCAGTCTAGATTTTCTTGCTCAATGAGTATACACTCACTGTATACAAATTGTATACACTCATTGTATATCAAGTTTTTTTTTCAATTTTTAGAGTGTTTTGGTTGATGAAACTATAGATGTAGGATTGTGCAACAACATAAGTGACAGCTTATTAATTTGTAAACGTAACTTTGCACTTAGTTTCTCTGCTACTTGTTTTTACTCTTACATGACATGAATTTGCACCTTGCACTTTCATGTGATGCCACTGTAAACCCATTAGCTTTGGAAGAGCAAGTTAGTAAGATTGATTGTTCTATCCACCAACATTTTGTCTTCACAAAATTGAATTTATGTATATTACAGTGACATAACAACAGTGGGTTAAACAGGTGGGTTGCTAACTTATTGAGTTGATTGAGAACTAGTAAATTTCTTTAGGTTGAAATATAGGAACATGAACTTTACCTGCTTTTTCACATTTAATTTCTCCAGCTGAATTTGGTTGAATGGGAAATGCTTTGAAATCATATCAAAGGCTGTCCCTTCTTTACATTTCTGGAACATACTTTATGGTTAATCACTCAGGATTTAGAGTCAGAGATTATTCATTTAATCTCATTTCTACGCCTTGGGTAGACTTTGGGGAAATTATTTAAATTCTTCAAGACTCAATTCTCTTATTTGAAGAAAAAAACCCACACAGTGATGGTATTCATTTTATCTTGTGGGAGGCTATAAGGTAAAATTGAGACACAGCTTATAAAGTGTTTAGTGTAGTCTCTAGCAGGGGCTACATTTTATTTTTACTGTTTTAAACAGAACATCCTCTAAAGCTATTTGATGTATGTGTCTTCATGAAAAAGCAAGCAAGCAGCATAGATATTTATTTATTTATTTATTTATTTATTTGCGGTACGCGGGCCTCTCACTGTTGTGGCCTCTCCCATTGCGGAGCACAGGCTCCAGACGCGCAGGCTCAGCGGCCATGGCTCACGGGCCCAGCCGCTCCGCGGCATGTGGGATCTTCCCGGACCGGGGCACGAACCCGTGTCCCCTGCATCGGCAGGCGGACTCTCAACCACTGCGCCACCAGGGAAGCCCAGCATAGATATTTATGATACCACTCAGGAATTTATGTATAGTTGCCTACATTTGTTCCAAAATATTAATGTATTTTTGGCCATCCAAATCAGAATGTGAGTTCTAATGTGAATGAATATCATTGTGAGGGAGAATCTGAATTCTAACAGATAAAATGGTGAAAGTATAGGATAAATGTATCAGTTAGCTCTTGCTGCATACCAAGCCACCCCAAAACTTAGTGGCTTAAAAGAAAAGCTATTCATTTAGCTTATATTCTATTTGCCAGCAATTTGAGCTGTGCTCAGCCTTCTGGTTCTTCTGATCTCAGCGGGGCTCACTCATGTGACTGCAGTCAACTCTCAAGTTGGCTGGAGGCGAGCTGGTCTACAATGGCTTCGCTGGGATGGCACATCTTCGCTCCACTTTCTCTCCCATCACAGAACACACAAGCCTGGGCTTGTTGAAATGGCAGTTGAAAAAGAGTAAAAGTGAACAAGACCTCAAGAGGCTTTGATTCAGAACTGGCATAATGACATGTTACTGTCCAAAGCGCATCAAAATTTCAATCTAGGCTCAGTGGCAGAGAAATGAACTCTTCCTGTTAATGGGAAATGTTACAAAGTCACATTACAAAAAAATACGGATATAGGGACAGGGAAGATCTGAGGTTATTTTTGTTATCGATGTGAATATGTAAAATTTTGCTAAAATCCTTAAACACTGAATATTAACATCAGGAAAATTAAAATGATTCATGTGGTGCAAGGAAGAAAAATCAATGGTAAGAAAAATAATGATTGGTATGTGAAAAATATGAGAGTGAAAAACTGGAGATTAAAAATGACTGCATGTAATCTATAGTTCCCCTGTGTATTATTAAGAAGAAAGATTGAACAAAGACAATGATTTATCTAACCTGACTCTGCAGAAATGCAGTCCTCTGCATGTGTATGGGTAAAATTTCTGCACAGGAAAATGTTGTACCCAATTTAGTGGAATATGGAAAACCCAGATATTTTTACAAAAGGAATTCCTATTAATTTTCACTTTTGTAATTATGTAGACTAATGCATCCTAGTAAAGACATTAGAGGTTAACTAACATTTATCTTACATTATAAGTGTTTTAAAATTAAAATATTTTAATCTCATATTTGAAATTTGAAAATTTCTAAACAACAGCACAGCCTACCTAGTGATTGAGAGTGAAATTAAAATGTAACAAAAGAAAATATCCTTCTTTACTGTTGATTTAGCTGCATCTCTGAGCCTAGTTTCCCTATGATAACTTATTTTTGATACCAGACATGTTGGCATTTCCTAAATGAACAAGAAAATCTGTCTCTGATATGGGATTAATCCTTCTTAGAGATTCATAGAGGTAGACCCATCTGGGAAGGGAGTTTGCAAACTATTGAATACATTCCTGGTATATTTTCTGCTGTAGATAAACCAAATTTAGTGCTGAAAATTGATCTTGAATAGTGCTCGTGACTCTAGACCTGATATATATATTTAAGGCGGTGCAAAGGTCCAGAGAAAAAGCTTTATATGCTGGTTGCATTTCCTACTCAATTGTAGCTCCTCTCCTAATTTTAGTAAGATAGTTTGTTGTTTTAACTTTCCTTGGACAAACTCTAGAAAAAAACTCATGTAAAGAAACTTAAATTTTCATCTTCTCCTGCTATAAACTTGCTGCTTATAATTCTTCTTGGTTACATAGGCCAACTCTTCTCAGATATGCCCAGTTTAGTTTTTTCTTACCAGTCACCTCATTCATTCATTCATTCATCTATTCTCTTTATTAGGTTCATTATTTCTCAAATATTTTTAACTATTATGCTCCTTTAAAATATAAATATAAATGTTTAAAATATAAATTATATAATATATATGTGTAGATAAGATCACATAAGGAAGGACAATTTAGAAGGGCCCCCCTCCCCAAAGCCGGGGTTCAGACCTCATTGGAATAACGGTGGTTATAATCTACTGGATGGCAGGCAAGTTTGCTGAGTTGTCCAGGCCAGAACTGGTCCAGAGTTACCAGGAAAGCAGGAAACAGCCATCTGGGTACAGGCAGACAGATCTGCACATCTGTGGGTAGGCAGGCATGGAGAAAGTTTTAGCTGTTAGGAGCCTGACTGCTGGCAGTGGCATGTGGCCTGGCGAGCAATGTGGTTGTATCGGGAGGGCTGGAGGAAACAACCCTCCCAGCCCAGGAGAGCTGAGGCTGATGCGCAGGGGCTCAGAGGGAGACACTGGCATGCTGTTGCCAGCAACAGGCCTGACTCTGGCAGTGGTCACTGTGACCCAGCCTGGGCTGCAAGATGGCTGAGGGACTGTACACTCTGAATGTGCAGTTGGCGCAGAATGACACTGGATGTGAACACACACACACACACACACACACACACACACACTGATGGATTGTTACAGCAGGAGCAAAAAGGCAGCATTACAGAACAGGAAGAGAGGCCCCTTTCAATGTCCCTCAGCACCCTATACTGACAAAGCTGAACATCATGCTCATAGTACAGGAGAAATGATTGGAGTCCAGGTCATTATGGTGGAGCAGGTAGGAGGGAGTGAATGTGGAGCTGAGAGGCTGAGAATAAACTGAGAACTGGCCCAGGCTATTCCTTTCGCTACTCAGCTACCACCTACACTCTCACATGCACACTTCAACCCCTGTAAAACAATAAGACAAGGCTAAATGTACAACTAGACCATGCTGCAATAAGAAATAAACCCCTCTAATTCAGTGGTTTGTCAAAAATAAGATTTATTTCTTACTCATGTTTATCCTACTTTATGCAACACAACTCTCCTTCAAGTGGTGAATCAGGGACTTGGGTTGCTTCCTCTTAGAACTCCAAGACCCATGTGCTTTTTAATTTCTGATTATGGAGAGACACAGAGAAGGGTGGAGGGAGAAACATTCATTCTTAACCATTTTAGTGGAAGTGACCCAGCCCTACATCCCTCCATTTGATGTTCCATTGCAAGAATTTACCACATGACCACACCTAGAAGCCTTGGGACAGGGGAGATGTAGGAAATATCTCCATGTTTGGTGAGAACCAATGGTCTCTATCACAACTTGTCAGATATATAAACATAAATTATTTTTAATGCTTCATAATACAAAATAAATTGATCAAATAAATGAGTTAAGGACTGAGAGCCATGAACATAAACACCAGTTCTGGTGTTTTCACAACATGCAAATTTTGTTGTTTACCACAAGACAACAGAGTTGTTTTCTGAATTCTACTTGGGGCTTTTTAGTTCCCCTGAGCTGTTATTTATTGCAAATCATTTCTCAGGGGTGTGTCATTAAGTGAGGCTTACTCACTTGTATCCAAGAAAAAAGAAATAGGATTTGGCCTTTTCTACTTAAATAAGATGACAACAGGAAATAGTTTGTGTAATTTGCAAAAATAAAAAGAATGAATTTAAAATTTATTTATTTCAAACTGTTTTCTAATAAAGCCATTTGTAAGTAGAGAGATGCTAATAAGAGCCAAATTAAAATAAAATATAGGGCTTCCCTGGTGGCGCAGTGGTTGAGAGTCCTCCTGCCGATGCAGGGGACACGGGTTCGTGCCCCGGTCCGGGAAGATCCCACATGCCGCGGAGCCGCTGGGCCGGTGAGCCTGCGCGTCCGGAGCCTGTGCTCCGCAACGGGAGAGGCCACAAAAAAAAAAATTGATCTTAAAAATAAAATATAGAAAAATGCCTGCATGTTCTGAATTTGCTGTCCAGTTAACCCCAGAGTGAGCTTCACTACTGACTTTTGCCCCACAGAATCATCAGTTCATACTTTATAAACAAGGCTGAACATATTCAACAGACTTAGTGCTCAGTTGCAAAATACACAGACCCATGTTTTTACATCTCTGAAGTACCCAAGTTATAGTAGGAGAGCATCTAACAATATAAAAGTCAACAACATAAGTGAATCTAGAAAAATAACTAGGAATATATGCACTGAATGGCAATACTGCTTATAGAGATGGTAAAATTATGGGTGATATTTTTTCCCTTCTTGTAATTTTCTGTATTTTCAAAATGTATTTTTTATCATTTTATATATTACAATAAACATGCATAGCTTTATAGTTGGGAAAAAAAGATGATAAGGAGATCAGCCAAGATGGAAGAGTAGAAACCCTAAGTTCACCTCCTCTCATGAGAACACCAAAACTCCTATTTGCAGAACAACTATCAATGAAAAAGAGCAGAACATACCAGAAAAGATATACACTAACAACGAACTATCAGAAAGAGAAATTAAGGAAACAGTCCCATTTACCACTGCACCCAAAAGAATAAAATACCTAGGAATAAACTTACATAAGGAGGTGAAAACCAGTACTCAGAAAACTGGTGTTCACTGATGTTTTATCAGTGAAGACACCGATGAAAGAAATTGAAGCGACACAAACAGATGGAAAGATATACCATGTTCTTGGATGGGAAGAATTAATTATTGTGAAAATGACTATGCTACCCAAGGCAATCTACACATTCAATGCAATCCCTATCAAAATACCAATGGTATTTTTCACAGAACTAGATCAAATAATGTCAAAATTTGTATGGAAACACGAAAGACCCTGATTAGCCAAAACAATCTTGAGAAAGAAGAATAGAGCTGGAGGGATCATGCTCTGTGACTTCAGACTATATTACAAAGCTAAAGTTATCAAAACAGTATGGTACCAGCATAAAAACAGACACATATATCAATGGAACAGAAATCCCAGAAATAAACCTATGCACTTATGGTCAATTAATCTATGACAAAGAAGGCAAGAATATACAATGGAGAAAAGACTACTTCATTAAGTAGTGCTGGGAAAACTGGACAGCTACATGTAAAAGAATGAAGTTAGAACATTCTCTAACACCATATACAAAAATAAACTCAAAATGGATTAAAGACCTTCATGTAAGATGGGAAGCCATAAAACTCCTAGAGGAAAACACAGGCAGAACACTCTTTGACATAAGTTGTAGCAATATTTTTTGGTTCCATCTCCTAAAGCAAAGGAAATAAAAGCAAATGAACAAATGGGACCTAATTAAACTTAAAAACTCTTGCATAGCAATGGGAAGCCATCAACAAAACGAAAAGACAACCTACTGAATCGGAGAAAATATTTGCAAATATTATGACCAATAAGGGGTGAATATAAAACATATATAAACAACTCATACAATCAACATCAAAACAAACAAACAACCCAATTTTAGAAATGGGTAGAAGACCTGAATAGACATTTTTCCAAAAAGGATGTGCAGATGGCCAACAGAAAAGATTCTCAACATTGCTAATCATCGGGGAAATGCAAAGCAAACCACAATGAGATATCACCTCACACCTCTCAGAATGGCTATCATCACAAAGAACACAAATAACAAATGTTGGTAAGGATGTGGAGAAAAGGGAACCCTCCTACACTGTTGGTGGAAATGTAAATTGATGCAGCCACTGGAAAACAATATGGAGCTTTCTCAAAAAACTAAAAATAGAACTACCATATGACCCAACAACTCCACTCCTGGGTATATGCAGTAAATCCCCTACATACCAACCTTCAAGTTACGAACTTTCAAAGATGAGAACATGCATGCCAGCTGTTGTACTGTACTACTGTACTTTTCAAGGTACTGCACTGTAAGATTAAAATGTGTTCTTTATTTTTTGTTTGTTTTTATGTACATATTATTTATGTGAAAAGTATTATAAACCTATTACAGTACAGTACTATATAGCCGATTGTGTTAGTTGGGTACGTAGGCTAACTTTGTTGGACGAACAAATTGAACTTACAAGCGCTCTCAGAACAGAATTTGTTCATAATTTAATGTTCGAGTTAAATTACTCGTTCGTAATTTAACCCTCTGAACCCTAGATTTTTTCTCTATCTTATAATAATTACCACCACTACCCAGTGGGGCTGTTTTAACTATAACACGATGTGTTTTACCTCTAACTTGGATCAAGACACAAATGAAACTGATTCATTAAGTTAAATACAAGAACAAAAGTAAGAGTTTTTCCCTTCCTTGTTTTCAATCATCCTCTAGAAGTCCAGAATCCAATCCTCCATGGAAGGGAGTAATGTAGATACAGAAGTATACTTTGCTGGTGAAAAGTGGTAGGTAAATTAGGCTGGGATCTTTGGGGCAAAGTATAGAAAAACCTAAGGGCATCAGCTCTTCTGGACAGTCAGCTAGTACCATGTTGATGCAATCAAAGGGAAATCCTCAGTGGAAGCCACTAGAGAGGACGATTAATGTATTTCCTAGGTGCCAGTGGTATATGTACTCACACAGATGGAGTCTGGACAGTTTTGAACATGAATTCTGCTCCTACAGAGCTCCTTGTCACTGGCAATAGGTGGTGTGCCTTGGAGCAGAGGTTAGAGGTTCTTGAACGGTGGCTCATTTCCTTTCCACAAGCTTCTTCTGTATCTGGACCCCTTATCCTCATCTTGACCAACCTCCATTTCACTCTTTATACCTTAACATCTCTTCTATCTCTTTCCCTTTTTTTTTTTTTTTTTGTGGCAGTACGTGGGCCTCTCAATGTTGTGGCCTCCCCATTGCGGAGCACAAGCTCCGGACGCGCAGGCTCAGTGGCCATGGCTCACGGGCCCAGGCGCTCCGTGGCATGTGGGATCTTCCCGGACCGGGGCACGAACCTGTGTCCCCTGCATCGGTAGGTGGACTCTCAACCACTGCGCCACCAGGGAAGCCCTCCCTCTTTTATAGTCCCTGGATGGATAAATTCTCTCTTATTCATCAATTTTACTTATTTATATAGTATGAGTTTCTCACATTCTCTTGAGAGTTAGATGTTTAAAATCCAATAATCCTTGTCTATTTATTTCTGTGATCCCTCATGTCATACTTTTCATGAGTAGGGAACATGAAATGACTGACTCAGTGAGAAAGTGGCCAGAAAGTAGAAGGAACTATGGAGAATAGAAATCCTATCAATTAATATTTCAGAAGTACCTTACATTGTAATAATATGAGGAGGCAGTGAATGTGCCATGTTCAGCACACTGCTCACCACGTAGAAAGTCTCAATGTAATATCAGTTTCCTACTTTAAAAGATGATGTTTTGCAGAGTCTGTTCTAGTATCAAGACATTTGACTACATTCTGCCTGATGTCTTTGACCTCATACCTTGTATCTTTACTTAAGGATTTGCTTATTACCCTTTACCTAACCTACATGATTTTTTTTTTTTTTTTTTTTTTTTTTTTTTGCGGTACGCGGGCCTCTCACTGTTGTGGCCTCTCCGTTGCAGAGCACAGGCTCCGGACGCGCAGGCTCAGCGGCCATGGCTCACGGGCCCAGCCGCTCCGCGGCATGTGGGATCCTCCCGGACCGGGGCACGAACCCGTGTCCCCTGCATCGGCAGGCGGACTCTCAACCACTGTGCCACCAGGGAAGCCCTTTACATGATTTTTTTAATAGCAATTCTGAAATTGTATTCAATAGTCTATTGATTTTTTATATATATATACATTTTTAATTTTACTTTTGGCTGCATTGGGTCTTCGTTGCTGCATGCAGGCTTTCTCTAGTTGCGGTGAGCAGGGGATACTCTTCGCTGTGGTTCGTGGGCTTCTCATTGTAGTGGCTTCTCTTGTTGCAGAGCACAGGCTCTAGGTGCGCAGGCTTCAGTAGTTGTGGCTCGTGGGCTCTAGAGCACAGGCTCAGTAGTTGTGGCTCATGGGCTTCACTGTTCCACAGCATGTGGGATCTTCCCAGACCAGGGCTCGAACCCATGTCCCCTGCATTGGCAGGCGGATTCTTAACCACTGCGCCACCAGGGAAACCCACCCACATGATTTTTAACTAAATTTCACTTGCTAGCTTATCTTCAGTTTTCAAGTCAAACAAGATAAATAAATGCATTAATGCGTGAGCAGAATGTGGTGAGAAAATATGGACACTAATTGTTCTTACTAGTTTAGGTGGAGGATTATTTTGAGTTTATTGTCTGTGATGATACTGATCAGTAAGGCCACAATTATTTGAGAAATTCATTCAGTGTGGGAAGATTGATTCTAGAAAATAATGGACTGTGTAAATAGCAAATTTAGAGTTAGAGATTTGGCAACATAATTTTAAAATTATCACAAATAAATAAACCAATAAGGTTTTTTGTTTCCCATAGGGTGTGCATTTATCAGTGTGAAGAACTATGTACTGTGGATGTGATAAAAATTATGACAGGATCATTGAAACTGACTGTTGTAGTGTTTAACATTTGCAAAGTGTTATTTCCCAGAGGAAGGAGGGTTATTCTGATTTTTAGGGTCTGGAGTTGCTGGTTACCTCTAACTGAAAGCAAAATTATATAATTTCACTGAACATCTGTAAAATGAGATTAGAGCATCAATCTCCTCATAGTTTTTTTTTTTTTTTTTTTGAGAATCAAATGAGATAATCCGCTAAAAACTTGGGCACAACAGTTGGCACATTTATTTGTGGTGTTTAGACCATTTATCTTTAATGTGGTTATTGACATGGTTGTTTACATCTATTGTCTTTCTTTTGTTTTCTGTTTCATCTCTTATTTGTCCCATTATTCTCTTATTCTGCCTTCTTATTGATTAGTTCAGTATTTTTCATGACTTTTTTCTTTTATGTAGGTTTATTAGCTGTAACTTTTTGTTTCACTATTTTAGTGGCTGCTTTAGCATTTATAGTATACATCTTTAACTTATCAGTTTACTTCAAGTGGTCTTTTACCACTTATCATGTGGAATAAGAGCCTTACTACAGTATACTTGTATGTCTTTTAGACTCTGTTCCAGTGCTTTGTTCCATTTCATTTTTACATATAACTCTACAATATGTTGTCTCTTTGTTTTTAACAGTTATCTTTTAAACCGATTTAAATAATGAGGAAAATTTCGTTATATTTACCCATTTAATTATTTTCAGTACTCTTAATTCCTTTATGTAGATTTGAATTTTTGTCTATTATAATTTTCCTTCAGCTTGAGGACTTCCTTTAACATTTCTTGTAGGTGTCATCTGCTTGTGATAAATACTTCCCATTTTTTATGTATGAAAAAGTCTTTAGGGCTTCCCTGGTGGGACAGTGGTTGAGAGTCCGCCTGCCAATGCAGGGGACACGGGTTTGTGCCCCGGTCCGGGAATATCCCACATGCCGTGGAGTGGCTGGGCCCGTGAGCCATGGCTGCTGAGCCTGCGCATCTGGAGCCTGTGCTCTGCAGCGGGAGAGGCCACAATAGTGAGAGGCCTGCGTACAGCAAAAAACAAAACAAAACAAAAAGTCTTTAGTTCTTCTTCAAGTATGAAAAATATTTTTATTCAATCTAGGTTTTACTTTACATGCTTTAAATATGTTATTCCATTGTCTTCTTGTTTGTATTGTTTCTGATGAGAAATGTACAATTATACTTATGTTTTTCCTCTGTACATAATGTTTCTTTTTCTCTAATTGCTTTTAAGATTTTCTATGATTCGTTTTGAGAAATTGACTATGATGTGCTACAGTGTAATTATCTTGATGTTTCTTTTTTTGGAGTTTATCGAGCTTCTTGTGTCTGTGGATTTGTAGTTTTCCTCAAATTTGGAAAATATTTAGCTATTCTTCTTTAAATACTTTTCTGATCACCTTCTCTCTTTCCTCCTCATGGACTCCAATTGCACATATGTTAGGCTGTTGCAGTTATCCCACAGCTCATTTCTTTCAGTTCTTTTTTTCTCTGTGTTTCATTCTGGATAGTTGCTATGTCTTCTATTTCACCATTCTTTTCTTCTACGATGTCTAATCTTCCAGTAATTCTACTCATTGTATTTTTTGACTCACATAATTTTAATCTCTAAATTTTTGATTTTGGTCTTTTTTTGTACCTTACTTGTGTCTACTTTTCAACATGTGAAATTTAGAGTGAATCACTGTCTCAATGTGCTTGTTTTTAATTTTAGCATCTCTATTGGTTCTGGCTCACTTCAATTGTTTGATTTTTCTCCTTATTATGGGTTACATTTTCTTGCTTCTTTGCATGCCTGATAACTTTTAATTGGATGCCAATTATTGTGAATTTCATCTTTTTGGGTTCTGAATATTTCTATATTTCTATGTATGCTTCAGTTTTTTCTGGACTTTAAGTAACTTGTAAAGACTTTAATCCTTTTTGGTCGTGCCCTTAAGATTTGGTAGGCAAGACCGAAGTCATGTGTAGTGGAAGTCTGATTTGTTCCCAATGCCAATGAATTATGGCGTTTTCTAGTCTGGCTTGTGGGAATGGGCATTATTTCCAGCTCACTGTCAGTGCTGGGTACGGCTCCCTCAAAACCTTTTGGGTGATTCTTTCTTGAGCCTCAGGTAGTTTAATCACCTACAAGCACTAATAATATCTCTGCTGAACACTCAAGGGAGTCCTTCTGCCTGTCTCTAGAGTTCTTCCTGTGCGGTTCTCTCCTTTTCAGTACTCTCTCATGAGAACCCAGGCTCCCTCAGTCACCTGAGACTTTCAGCTCTGACTCCTCAACTCATGCTATATGCTGGGCCCTGCCTCAGTTTCCCTCCCCTGTGTTGCAGCCTGGAAACTCTCTAGGTGCAGTAAGGAGGGACAGTGGTAGAGCTGAACTCATTTGTTGGTCATCTCTCAGGGAATACTGTCTCATGAGGCCTGATGTCCAATATCTTGGAAACCATTGTTTTCATAAATATCTGTGTATTTTTATTGTTTCAGGTGGAAGGGTTACTCTATCTTGGCCAAAGTAGAAATTATTATGTGGCATTTCTGATTTTAAATAGCAATATTTCATAGTGAAATTCAATTGTGTCTATTTTTATTATTTTACAACTTTCATTCTTACTAAAAGTAGATGATTTTATTCTAATGTATGTGAGAGAACAATCACATATACGCATTTGTAGAAATGCTATCAACCACTATCTATCTATCATCTATCCATCTATCATTATAGCTAACTTCAGCATAAGGCTGTAGGTAAGGAAACATTGGTCATCAACAATCAAACATTAAGTATTAGAGCAACTTTATTAAATCATGTTAAAGAAATGAGAAGGAAAAAATTTTAAATAACATTTAAAATATTTTTAGAGTCAGTAAGCATGACCTTCTTATTCTTTTATGATGCATTTTAGTTAAAGTGATAAAATTTGTATGTAGGTCTTCCTTGCTTTTGTAAAAACATACAATGTAATCTAATGTAAAGAGTATCATAATCAGATTTTTCATCTGGTTTCTTCTTTTAATTTGTTAAAACAATATTTTATGCTGTTTTAAATTTTATTTTTGAACATATAGGCAAAACTAAGGAAAAGGCTGTTATAAGTTGATGTTGGAGAAATAGATGTAACTACTACTTATTGCCTGGTCATATTTCAGTGAGGAGAACAGATGTTATTTTGCATTTGAGGAATACAGACAGTATTGACTATGGCATTCAGCCTCTGCAGGATCTGAGCACTAACTAAAGAAAGAAGTGCCATAAGGTCAATGGAGAAGACATTGTAGTTGGAAACAGATATTAGTGAGCATGAAGCTTTGTTTATGCTCCTACCCCAGCTCCTTAAATTATGGTCTGACCCAAGAATAACCAGAATTATGGTGCTCAAAGTGTCTTTATAATAGATTTTACTGAATAGATATTTATCAATTTATAAATGGGCTAAACATACAAAAAAGTTAATTTGTAAGGAGTTGCTTTTCAGATTAGAAAACAATTTTTATATAAACAAATATTTTAAACACAGGCATCCCTCAGAGATATTGAAGGTTCCGTTCCAGACCACCACAATAAAGCAAGTGTTGCAGTAAATCAGGTGAATTTTTTGGTTCCCCAGTGCACATAAACATTATGTTTACACTATACTGTAGTTTATTAAGTGTGCAATATCATTATATCTAAAAAAACCAAAGTATATACCTTAATTAAAAAATACTTTATTGCTAAAAAATGCTAATCATCTCCTGAGCTTTCAGTGAGTTGTAGCAACATCAAAGATCACTGATCACAGATCACCACAACAAATATAATAATAACAAAAAAGTTTGAAATATTGCCAGAATTACCAAAATGTGATACAGAGACAGAAAGTGAACAAATACTGTTGGAAATATGGCATCAATAGACTTTTTAAATCCAGGGTTGCCTCAAGCCTTCAATTTGTAAAAAACACAATATCTGCAAAGCTTAATAAGGCAAAAAACAATAAAACAAGGTATGCTTATAATAATTTCCTCAATATTGACCTCAAAAAGATAACAATCATATATATATTTAATACATACAGTCAATGGAAATATTTTAAATACATGTAGCCACAATTCCTAATGCCATTTTTATTAAAAAATGCACTTCAATAACAACTTAGGATACCAGGATTTTCTCTTTCTTCATAATTCTATTAGAACATTAAGAACTACTGTAGTTCTTAGGGTAGGGGGACATTACATGGGAGATAGCCACTTTGGGGGAATTACTCACTTATTAAATGGATGAATATTCTAAAGAAATATGTATTTGCATAAGATAAAGTATCTTTATTAGTTACCTACTTCCCAAAAGTTCCGAATTGAATAAAACAGACATAAATCAGGGATGCCCAGCAGGAAACTTTCCCTTCTCCTTCGTAGGCTAAATTTTCTTAAATGGGATCTTTGTTTATAAGTTGTTTAATGTGAACAGATGGATTGAAAAAGTGTCTTTGATTAGTTCGTGAAAAAAATAGGGATAATGATGATGATGAATATCACTGACTTGTAAATCCAATGTGAATAGATCAATATTTTCTTCTCTTTTCAAAGGTCTTACATCATTTGACATAGCTAATAAGACCTATGTTGTTGCATTTGTTAGTTTTTAAGTCACTTTCATATACAGGTGTCTCATTTGATCTTCAAAGCCCAATGCTTAAGAAATGGAAAGTTGATTATCATATGTATTCTATTATTTATAAATAGCACAAAATATATCCACTGGAAATTCACTTAGTTACTAAGTGTTCAAGGTATCAGCAATATGAAATTGTAGCAATTCCAGTTTATTTTGTCACAGACATCCGATTACTTAATATATTAAAATGCACTGAGCCTTAAAGACCTATCTAACTCTTTAGAGCTTGCGCAATACATTATTGTCTGTGGTTTATTTATTCTGCCATATTTATTTAACAAAATGCACAGCAGTGAAGCTTTTTAAGGCCTCCTTTAAAATGAAATAGTTTCACAAGTCCCAAATATAAAATAAGATTATGGATTATAATGGCAATAATAGCTTCTGCTTCTTCCTCTCTGCTTTCTTTAGTAACTGAAAACTTGAACTTTCAAGGCAGCTTAAGAATAGATTTACTATTCTATTTTTAATATATTTTTTCATACAGTGTTTCTTAGAACTCATTTTGCAATGCATTTGTTCCATTTTTTTTCTTTTTTAACCCTTTTTTCTTTATGCTTGCATTCAATTTCAGTGGATATTATTTATCACCATTTCAGTACTCTTTATAAAGGATTTGTCACCCAGATGCCTGCTCCTTTCAACAACAAAACAACCTCAGTAAACCTCAGTGCATGTCCTGACCTAACAGCTGAAAAATCACGCTGGAATTAAGGCCATAGTTCTGGTTCTTTAATCTAATCGGATGTCTAGTTTATATATAAATTCTGAATAAATAAAATCGACCTGCAAACAGACAAGCTTAAAGATATTAAACCCAAGCCTTCTAACTGATAGACAAGCTGGAGAGAAATGCTATGGTGTGTAAGTTCCTCTCTTTTGTGTAAAAATGTTATCTGTCCAGGCAAGCCTCTTAGGCTAAGTGTAATTAAAATCAATGGATGGAAAAGCATAAGCATTTTAAAAATGCAACTTTAAAAAATGGCAGTGGGGAAAACTTTGACTATTTGTACTTCCGGAGGTGAAGCAAAACGGTTGGGAGATTCTGCAATTTCCGCAAGCAAGCAAGAGGTAAAACTGCACACCCCTAGTTAAATTCTACCCTGACTCGCCAAAGCAAGGCTTGATAATTGCTCCACTGAGAACAGCGCAGGGTTGAATGTGCTCGTGATGTGTTTTATTGTGATTTGCATTTTTCTGCATAGTAATTCATTGGCTTTAATAAAACATTGATTTACATGCTGTTACAAAGTACATCATCTTTCAGGCTTTAAATTAAGCATATCAGCAGTGCGTGTGTTGGTGGGAGCGGGGGTGGGGTATACATTAGCTTGATTCTCTGCGCTAGGGAAAAAGTCATTTCTCCCCCATCTGGCCTCTTTATTTTATTTATTTATTATTATTTTTCCTGCGGTACGCGGGCCTCTCAGTGCTGTGGCCTTTCCGGTTGCGGAGCACAGGCTCCGGACGCGGAGGCTCAGCGGCCATGGCTCACGGGCACAGCCGCAAGCGGCCTGTGGGATCCTCCCGGACCAGGGCACGAACCCGTGTCCCCTGCCTCGGCAGGCAGACTCTCAACCACTGCGCCACCAGGGAAGCCCTGGGCTCTTTAAATGCAAAGCGTTAGTTGAGTATTTTTTTGTTCATGAGTAGTTTGTCACTCTAATTTCTGTTAAATTTCTTAAGACCTGACACATTTACATGGCTGTTAGATAATGTTTAGCACTTTTCATCTTCAAAGTGCTTTATAAATATTAAATAATCAAAGCTGCCAGAACACCCATGAGGCAGAGAAATATTGGGTTGTTGTTGTTTTATCTTACTTGGTTTACCTTATGGGGAATTTGTCATATGGCTGAATGTTAATTTTTTTTAACCAGTTTTAGGTAGCTTCTCTCTACTAATAGTAAAGAATTGCACCCTTTCTGGGGTCTGAACATGGAAGCCTGTGATTCATTATTTACCACATGTAGCCTTGAAAAGTTATTTGAATTTGTACACCTGTCTATTTTTTTTTCCTTAGATGTAAACCTCATTGCAATAAAGACCATCATTTATACTTTTTTTTCTTTTACACGGTAGCTAATCTAATACTGTTTTCATTTACTCATTTGTGCATTCCAAAAACATTTAATGAGTGCCCACTCTCTTCTAGGCATTGTATTAAACACTGAGAACATAAAGTTAATGAACACCTAAATTCTACTCTTTGGGAGGATATGGTAAGATTGAAGTAAGAAAAGTACTGCACACTCAGAAGAGTTGAGAACATTAGATGAAGGAACTATTTAGCAAACACTTAAGACACAGGGTTAAGAGACCTAAGCAGCACTGGTGAAGACCCAGGGACTAACAGCAGTGGGAAGATACTGCCTACCCTAAGGAGAGGAAGGATAAGAGCTGAAGCTATGGAATAGGATCCATCTAACAAGGGATGTGATGTTAGAGAATGAAACCATTCCCAGGACTATGGACAAGTAAGGAGGGAGTCAGGGAAAGAAGTACACCTAACTCTCCATCTTGCCACCTTCCTGTGTCCTACCAAAGCCTGGTGAAAGCTAACTGGAAACAAGAGGTAAAGGGAGCCTGGGTAGCATGGTCCATGGAGGTGACAACATACATCGCAGGACATAGAAGGGATGGAAGGTGTACAGAGGTTAACAGACAGTATCCAACACAAGAATCTTATGAGATAAGGATTGAGCTAGGCAAACATATATGATTTTACATGTGTATATGTACATATATATATATATATGGAAAAAAGCACAAATACATTTCTGTGTGTGTCAGAAGTGGAAAACAGTGTTCTGTCTGCAGACATTAGGAAAGCATTTCAGAGAATGTGAGCTTTTATCTAAGCCTAAAGGCTGCTACTTTGATTGAATTACTAGGACTGTGAAACCTTAACATTGTTTTGCTGGTTTGAAAAGGTACAAATGATAGAACAACTGCCCTTGTACTCTGTGGTATGCATTAGATTTTATTTGACTAGTCTTTCAGATGTTTAACATCATTGAAGATTGGCAGTTGATCCAGATAACTTCTATTCTGACCACTTATTAAGCTGTTGATTTAAAAACAAATCAATACAGTCAATTAAAATCACTCGGAATGTTCTCTTTTTTAAAAACCATTTATTTTTTTCTCTTCCTTTAATATTCTAGCATAACACAGAGGAAATTTAGCATGGCAGTGAATGTGCTATAACTGCTTCCCCAGGAGTATCATCTAAGGTCCAACATCTACACTTGGTGCGTTCCTATCTCATTTTCATTTCTTTCAATTAAAAGCC
Organism: Orcinus orca; assembly: GCF_937001465.1. Classification (NCBI taxonomy): domain Eukaryota; kingdom Metazoa; phylum Chordata; class Mammalia; order Artiodactyla; family Delphinidae; genus Orcinus; species Orcinus orca. The sequence continues at coordinate 95,895,134 of NC_064563.1, forward strand.
CAATAAATAGATAAAAGATGGCTAGTTTTATTTAAATAATAAGTTTCTATAAAAAGCACTGATTTCTGTATATTTCTCAATCATATAACCCTTTGAAATCCATCCAGATCTTGATTATCACAAATATCTTTTTTCTTTATGTAAATTGGTTTTAATTTCTTTATTTTCTCCAGAAGCAGAAATAAGAAAGAAATTGATTTCTCAGATTTTCTCCCTTATTATCATCCCTGAATTCATTTTCTCAGTATATTGGTACAACTGATTCTTTTTAGCGAGTGTGTTATGGTGAATAAATATGTACAAAGGGAAACAAATTCAGGCAGATCTATGGTTCCAAGCGCTCCCTCAGCTGTGTGTGTGAATCTGCCTCACTCCTTCCCCAAATTTGTTTCCAAGAGCTTTACTTCATATTGGAACTTGGTTTTCTGTTGGGTAGCAAGGAAGTGTCTCCAAAATAGTGATTACAGTTTGAACTACTGACCTTCCTATGCACTTTTTTCCCCCTCAGTTCTGGTGATGTTCTTTTTCAGGGTTTCATGGGGGAGAATCTGTGTAACAATTTCCTGTGCGAGGCATGAAGGCAAAGACAAAAAACAAGTGGAGATGTAGTTCTAGCAATTATCTTATCTTGCATCATGTCTAGATTGAACATTGCTGGGTGTCATGAGAGTATTATTGGAGGCAATCATATTTATGGTGTTTGTTTGAAGGTATATTTGAAGGTATATTTTGAATGACTCAGATACCTATTTTACTATTACACTCAGCCGCTGTTTCTAACCATTTTGTGCTTAGGATTGTTAAATGCAAAGATGAGCTTCCCAGTCAAAAGAGTGAATTTATTAGTCCCATCAGATGGCATAGTCCATAAATCTTGAAAAATGCAAATATTCAAGATACAATTTAACATGGTGTGGACTATCTTTTTACTGCTCAATAGTAGATCATGGAATCTGAGGCAAACTTAAAGATTCATTATGAAAAACATTGTTGCAAGTAAATGACACTAGCTAGGGAGTAATAAATGCACGTAATTACCATTCATCACTATACAAAAGGGATACCATATGAGAAGTAAGCATCTCTCCCACACTCCCCTGATCCCTCTCCCCAAGTGTAAGCATTATTCTCAGTTTCCTTCATAACTTTTAAGAAAAGAATGCAAATACCTACATAATTTTTATAGTAAATGGGGTTTTATTAAACTTGTGCATATTTTTATTGTACTTTTTCCTTTTATTTATTTTGGAGATACATCAGTATATGCATATATCATCATTCATTTAACCATTCTTCAAATGATGGCCATGTCCCCTTATTCCCAAAGTTATGGCTAATAAAGCAATGTAAAAATAAACATATATTGTGTGTATGTATATACAGGTGTGTATTTATGTGTGTGTATCTATATGTATATATGTATGTATAGTATGTATATATGTAAACTTTTACCATTATACACACATAAAGTAAATCATTAGAGTGAAAATGCTGAGTCAAATGAAATATCCATTTTACATTTTGACGGCTATTGCTAAATTGCCCTGCAAAAATATTATAATTTATTCTACCACAAACAATGCATACAAATACTTATTCCCTCCATAAAGTCTTGTTATTATCAAACTTACAAATTGCCAGTCAAGAAAGTGAAAATAGTATCTTGCATTTATTTCAGTTTGCATTTGCTTAATTTCAGTGACTTGATATTATTCATTCACAAGGAAATATGAATGATGTGTCTTATCATAAATCTCAGAGTTAAAATTTTGATTTGATATTACTAAACCTTAGATGAGGAGAAAGTACTCTCTGGCTGTTTTCAGAAACTACAGAAAAAAAAAATTACTTTTCTAAGCCATTCCAGTGGAAATATGTGCAGTTGTGTAAAACACAGTGATAAAGAACAAGAATAATGTAGAATTGAGAATCCAGAGTTCAGATCCCACTTACTAGCTATGTGACCCTAGGCAAGTCACTAAATTTTCCTTATTTGTAAATGACGTGAGAATGAACTTAGAGTGTTGTTATGAGTAACAAATGAAATGATGGGCGAGAAAGATATTTGTATGCTACAGTGCTCTTCAGTTCGTTATTATTACAAAGAAATAAATTATTAAATGGGAACCTAGTACTTTAGAAAAAAATACAGTTGGCAGGGTGGGGTGTCTACCCCTGGGTGATGGTGGTCAGGATAGCTGTTTTTAAAATTTTTATTTATCTTCATTTTATCTTTTAATTTAATTTTTATTTTATATTAGAATATGGTTGATTTACAATGTTGTGTTAGTTTCGGGTGTACAGCAAAGTGATTCAGTTGTACATATACATATATCCATTCTTTTTCAGGTTCTTTTCCTATATAGATTATTACAGAATACTGAGTAGAGTTCCCTGTGCTATACAGTAGGTCCTTGTTGATTATCTATTTTATATATAGTAGTGTGTATATTTTAATACCAAACTCCTAATCTATCCCTCCCTGCCACATTTCCCCTTTGGTAACCATAAGTTTGTTTTAGAGGTCTGTGAGTCTGTTTCTGTTTTGGAAATAAGTTCATTTGTATCTTTTTTTTTTTTTTAGATTCCACATATATGTGATAGCATATGATATTTGTCTTTCTCTGTCTGACTTACTTCACTTCGTATGATAATCTCTAGGTCCGTGCATGTTGCTGCAAATGGCATTATTTCATTCTTTTTTATGACTGAGTAATATCTCATTGTATATATGTACTACATCTTCTTTATCCATTCATCTGTTGATGGACATTTAGGTCGCTTCCATGTCTTGGCTATTGTAAATAGTGCTGCAGTGAACATTGGGGTGAGTGTATCTTTTCGAATTATGTTTTCTCTGGATATATGCCCAGTAGTGGGATTGCAGGATCATATGGTAGCTCTATTTTTAGTTTTTTAAGGAACCTCCATACTGTTCTCCATAGTGGTTCTATCAACTTACAGTACCACCAGCAGTGCAAGAGGGTTCCCTTTCCTCCACACTCTCCAGCATTTATTGTTTGTAGACTTTTTGATGATGGCCAGGAATAGCTCTTGCCTAGTAAATCTCAAGGGGTACCCAGTCTGATTGAACTGGCGAGGTGCATCAATAGGTCTTCCCTTGCTCTTTCATGGTCCTGCATACAGAAAGTTACTCTACAGGATGGGTTTGTTTGAAACACTGAAAGGTTAAAACAACCGCTAGCAGCCTGGAATGGTAACGTCCACTTGCAAAGAGAGTAATAGTTTATTTTGTAGAATGCCCTGTCCCTTTTCAGGTTTTCCTTTTGGAAACAGTTCTTTTTACTAATAGGGGAAATTAAACATTTCTCTAGTCACATAATCAGGTTTACATATACCCAGTCAAACTTGTCTTTCCTAAACCTGACACTTAGTGACTTTTATCCTCTTACTCCTCGTTCCTTACTCTTTAATATTTTAAAATCAAAAAACAAGGTTGAAAACATTTTTATTGATTTGGATTTTCTGAGTATTATTATTACTATTTAATTTTGGGAATCTAGACAACTACTAGACTCTTCTGTTGTCAATTATTACTCATCATTTTGTTGGTTTAGTTTTGTTCCAAGTTTAGTTGCCAAAGGAACATCTAGCACTGGTGCATTTACCTTCAGACAATAAACTTAGTTTCAAACCTTATAACCTTAGCTGAAGTGATTGTATTTCTTAAATTACGTTAGGCTCCCCTGAAGCAGGTTAATTGAACTGCTGTTTACTGTTTTGTCAAGATTTATCCCCTTGTATAAATCTACTTGTGTCAGCTCTGTAGCACATTGATCTGAAAGAAAACTACCTGCTCCTAGAAAAACCCTAAACAAGGCTCAGTAATTAAATAGAACGTAGAGACCGACTCATCCCAGCGCTGATTTGAGAGGAAAAGTGTCCTCCTGTGGTTAGAAAGTTTCTGAATTGTGTTTTTTGTTTGGGAGATTGGTTGTTAGATAGAGACAAAGGTCCTTGAGAAATCTTTCTTTCATCTGGTAGAGAGCAATGAGTTGGAGAGGAGTGAGCACTATAATTGTAATAAATGGTTTGTATATGGAGGCTCAAAATCTAGGCTGCCTTTTGTTGTGAGGGTGACATTTGCTTTTGTGCTATTATTCGACCAGTTCTAAGAACAAGTTAATACATATATATGTGATAATTTATTATATGACTTATTACTTGTACATAATTATAAAATTATATAGTTTGTAAAATTTTAGCAACCGTAGCTAGAGTTTGTCTTAAACACTGGTTTAAAATAAAATCTTAATAAGTTATTTGGGGATAAAATAGAGTTCTTAGGCTGGTTTGATAGAGGGCAAACTTAAAAAAAATAAAGCTGGTGCACAAATTGAACAGTGTTTTGTGGATAAAAGATATAAAATGGAGGGTAGAAGAGAGTGAACAGAATTGCAGGAGGTTTGGGCCTGGGAAACAAAGGTGGGTATTAAGAAATTCCCACTCAATAAAAGTTAGCCACTGTTTTATGACTACAAAGGAATTCATGATCTTGTTATTCCCATCACCAAATTGTATAGCTCATTGCAATTTTGGAGTTTGGAGGAGAGAGAGGTCATTTAGAGTTGGAGTAGACCAAAAAGATTTTGTGGAGAAATTTTCACTGGATGTATGGGGAAATTAGGTGGGACTTAACTAGGAAGAAAGGTGAGTTAAATTAATCATGGAAGCAAGGAACAATAAAACTGGTGTCAGAGACAGAAGGACAGGAGCACTGGGATGGGAAATTGCAAGGATATGTTAGAGTTTGACTGTGGAGGCCTGGCTTCCAGGTCAAAGTAGATTGAGCTTAATCCTACCGACCATATGTGTCTTCCAAGTCTTATTAACAGGGATCTGAACAACTACTGGCTTTTCTAATCACCTTAGTAACGAATGTTTAGAACACAACTAGGAAGTCTTCACTTACCTTTCAAGATACAGGGTTGAGTTCATTTTCCTTAGAGATTTTATAACCCTGTTGGGAGCTCTGGGAGCGCTCACATTTTATAATTAATTGGTTACTATGCTCTCTCCACTACTAGTCTGGGAGACCCTGGGGAGGGGGCAGATCTGTGTCCTACGAAACTGTTGTAGTTCCAACACCTAACAGAGCGAGAGGCAAACAGTAAGCACTTATTGAATATAAATTAGATGAATGGATAAATCAATGGTGAGATGTTGAGTACTTCTCATTTTTAAGGCATCATGTAAGATTTGTGGGGAAATATGTAATTATTATTTTTGATATCTGCCTATAAGGAATTTAAACTTTAGTTTGGCAGCTAGAACTTGGTTACAAAAGTAATTAGTCATTTTTGATAGTTTATACTTTCTGCTTCCCTTTTCTCTGATTGATCACCTACCTTTAACCTTTATATGCCTCTATCACTGTGTCTTCTAAGGTTACTAAATGACCTCCTATTTGTCAAATCCAGTGTTTGAATTTTCTTAATCTGCTTGATCTCTATCTAGCACTGAGCACTAGAGAATCCAATCTTTTGAAATTCTCTTTTGCATTTTGGTACCAAGACACTGAACTGGATTCTGACATCTCCTTCCCTCCACCACTATGCTAGTCATGCAGCCTCCATCATCAGCATGTTCAGTGTTCCTACCTGATGTGTCATGTGCTTCCCTGTCTCTTCTTTTCTACACTGTATGTCCTTCAGAGTGTTTCCTAGGCTAATACCTCTGTTCATGATATAACTTGTATGTGTAAACTCTATTTCTGTCACTGAGTATCATCACTTGAATACCACATCATCCTCTCAAATTCAGTGTTTTCAAGACTAAACATTGTGTTTCCCCTTAATCCCCTATCTCTTATTCTGACACGGTACCAGGAGTTTCCTTGTCATCCAACCTTGAAACTTGGTACACATTTTCTCCTCTTCCTTACTTTTTCTATTCAACCTTTGGCTCTTATGGCAAAGATACATAGATTCTTTTTCCTTGCCACAGTAACTGCCAAGGCACTGGTTTCCCTGCAACCAGGTTTTGCCTTCTTGAGTCCATGTTCTATGTTGAATTGAGCCTCATAAACTATCCACATTAGCCCAACTTCAGAATCCTTCTATGATGGTTATTGCTTGCAGTCTGCCTCGCCAAGCCTAGAGTTTGAGGCCCTGTGTACGATGTGAATGACAGAGTTCTCCAGCTATTTCACCCCCTCACAAACCCAATGATTTAGTGACAATGTACTGGTCAACGTGCCTGATTTGGTGCATTTGCTTGCACCGTTCCCTTTTCTAGAATGAGTTGAAGCTCAAAAATTACCTGAACTCTGGCCTCATACTGAAGTCCAGTTAAAGTCTAAGGATCTCCCTAAAGCTTCCTGCATAGTAGTGTTTTCCAAAGTGTGGGGGACATAATTTTAAGTGGTGCATTAAAAGAAAGGCATCAAAAGAACATGAATTATTTAGTTAAAAAAGTTATTCCCTTTTCTGTTTCCTTCACTCTTTCTGACTTTATCAAGGAGAAGACCTCAATTTGGTTAAACAAATTTTGGTTTTTAACATCACTCTAACATTTCATAATTTTTCTTTTAATCAGTGAAAAAGCAGGGAGATAACTCAGTGCATTTGGCAGTCACCATTATCTAGTTAGAAATAAATAACGTTATTTTGTTTAGGTTTGTTTGTTACCTTTCATTTATGGTAAAAATACTGGTGTTTCTTTAGGATGATAATATTAATTTAAATAATATTTAAATGTAACATTAATTAATAGTTAAACAATCACCCGATTTTAATATTTAAATATGATTTAAATATTTAAATCATGTTTCACTTACATACACAGAAAAATATCAGGTAAATAATAATATATGTAGCAATTATTAAGAGGGAAATTAAAGAAGGTGGGACATAGGAGTGCCCAGAAATTATAAAAACTGCACATGAATGACTGCAATCTGGGGAACTCTCAATTACCATTTTAGCCTACAAATTTTTTTTTCATTTTTAAACTGTGAAATTTTAGTCACTCTTCTAAGTTTTTCTGTATTAACTAATGGAATTCTTTCAAGAATCCTATGTAAGATACTATTGTTTTCTCTATTTTACAGACAAGGAAATGGAAGACATAATTTGCCCAGCTTCTCTCAAGTGGCAAAGCTGTAGAGACAGGTTTTGAACCCAAGTCTTTAGCCGCCAGAACCTGTTCTTTTAGCTACCTCAGGAGAAGCACATCAATCTTTGATGTGATAATAACAAGTAAGATCTTTTGTGTTTACTATCGTTCGTCTGTCTCTTTCACCCAGAGGGAAAATTTTTATTCAGACCTGAAGTCCAGCTCTGTAGAAACCTCCTATAAGTAATTGTATTTAGAATTGATTTCCATCTCTACAAATGACTTGAAAAACTTTTTTTTCCAACAGTTTAGTTCTTAAAACTCAGGGAGTACTCAGTACTACAGGTTTAATAACAAGTAGGAAAACACGTCTCTGCATGAATAACTTTTATAGTTTGTTCATTAGAAAGTCCAGGAGCATGATGACCAAGCACAATTTGCATCTGCTTCCTCAGCAGACTGCCCGGTAGATGAACAGCCCTGGGCAGTTCAAGTGAAATATTCAGTAACTAAACAGGGAGTAGTATGAAAGCAAATTATATACACTGGAGAAATGCATCACAGAAAATGTTATGGTTAGACTTGATATTAGAAAGGATCACCCTTACATTTGCCTTTTCAATTCTCGAAAAAAAAAACTGAAAGGGCACTTTTCTGAAGAACTGCAATACCCTAATTTTATAATTATTGGAAATCATATTTTGATGTAAGGATTTTATAATAACCAGATATATTTCCAGCATCTAGGTATTTAAAATATAACACAGAAATTTGCTCATAAACACTCAATATTTGCTTTTTAAACCCACTTAATATAACTAAAGTTGCTGTATTTCTTTCATAATTCTACTGTCTACTAATTATTGGTCTAACACAGGAGTAGGCAAACTATGACCTGCATTTCGAACCTGGATATGGCCTCTTTTTATGTGGCTCACAAGCTAAGAATGATTTTCACATTTTTAGGGGTTAAAAAGAAAAGAAGAAAAGAATTATATGACAATGACTGTATGTAGCCCATAAATCCTAAAATATTTACTGTATAGCCTTTTACAGAAAAGTTTGCCAACCACTGATCTATCTTCTTTGTTCTTCTATAATGTGCCTCCAGCTTTTATTTTGCTATGAATTTATTTCCTTTTTCTTAAATATCTCTGATTGAATTCTGGTCTGGTAGTACTTCATCTTTCAGTTTACAATATGTGATTCTGGTGCTGTAATATAGTCAGTCAGTTAAAGTCATCTCATATTTTACCTAACCTAGGGTTTGTTATGCTGGAAACCTGCACTTTAGGAAATGCACTTGAGCAACCATCTCCAAGGATGTCTATTTAAACCAGGATATCAGAACTTAGCCTGATACTGATTGGGGTGGGGCGATGGTCATTGGGGCATAGTGTATTGCCTGTGGGAGGAATGTAAGTCACTGAAGCCAGGGGGCAGACAGTGTTATATCTAGAATCTAAAGGTGGCCTGCCTACAAACCATGCCTCCTGGTATTTATACACCTGTAGAGTCCCCTTCCACACTGAATTTGAGTTTGCCTTTGGTACTTAACAGAATGCAGCACAAGTGACACCATATTACTTCCAAGCCAAGTCATAAGTCTTGTAGCTTCTGGCTTGTTCTCTTGGAATGCTTGCTCTTTGAATGCTTCCTCTCAAAATCCAAAAAAATTAGCTAAGAATCTCAGGCCACGTAGAAAAGACACATGTAGACATTCAGCCCCAGCTGAGCTCCTACACAAAAGCCAGCATCAATCACCAATCATTTGAGTAAGCTATGCTGAATACCTAATCTCAGACTATCAGGTGATTCCAGAACCAGCTGCCATTTGTTTGCAATCATTTGAGAGATCCCAAGCAACAAGCACCCAACTGAGCTTCTACCACCATGAAGGGTAATAATAAATTATTTCAAACCATTAAGTTTTGAAGTGATGTGTCCTGCAGCAATAGATAAATGGAACAGCATGTTCCAGTAATTCTTTGAGTATGTCCTTATTTACAGGCTTATCTTGTTCTTTCCTGTGGCATGCCTGGGATCAACCATTTCCCCAAGAAACGCTAATTTCTATTAGTGGAGAATGATATTTAAAACTAAGATATGGATGTTAGATGATCTCCTTGTTATAATAGGTCTCTACTTTGAGGTCCTCTCAGGGGCCAGTACTAAAATATACAATATACGTTATTTATTTTATCTATTATCTAACCATGTATTCACAATGAAAATTTTCAATTCTAAAACAACCACACAGATTATTGTAACCATTCCCTTTAACATATTTGTACCTCTTATTGCTGTCAATATACTTACTTATTTGATCAATCTCTCTTAATTCATACCAACTTTATAATGAGGGAGCCCTTTCTTCCCTCAGTGTAGATGCCCTCCTTACCCTACTCAAGTTTTAACTCCAAACCCAGCAAAGACACTAATGCTACACCCATCTACTATATGAGCTCCAACCTTTATTGCCCATCTAATGACTTTTGACAAAATGAGAAAGGGAAGAAGGGAGGAAGGAAGGGAAGGAGGGAGGGAGGAAGGAGGGAAGGAAGGAGAGAAAAAGGATATGTTTTAATAGTGATTTTTGAGGAGAAAATCTGGCACATGTTGACTTATTTTGAGATTGGAGTATGAAGAGAGCAGTGTAAAATTGGCCAAGAGGATATCTCAAAAATCAGGCAGAGCTGATGTGAGAAAATGGAGAAAAAACATTTTGAAGAGAAATTTGAGCTTAAGAGCTGAATAGGTACAGGAATTTATACAGAAAAATAAGTAAAAGTTGATTTCTAAGTACAAGACTTTTATTTTGTTGGCATGTAGAGAGTAGGGCAAAGAAGATATGTTCATGTGAGTGTTCTTGGGGCTAAATAACCTATTAAACATATTGCTGCATAACTTTGCAACTGTAGATTTGTAATGCAAATATGGAAAATTAAGTCAAATTTTCATGTGGTTATAGTCAACAAGAAGAACCAATGGAATAATGTCTAATTTAATAATACATTGCAAACTCAGGTATAGTAACTATGCTCAACCCTTAAATATAACACTATGGCTTAGTGTTTTACATGTAAAACAGGCTCAGAAAAAAGATGAATTCAGCACTGGCCACATCACAAGTTCATGCAGTAACTAAAAGCAAAGCATTTCTCAAATGATTTTTTTAGCTTGCAAACAGATTGCACTCTCTTGTTAGAAATCTGTGTTATGAAGCTCTAATAGGTTATGCCATAGTAAATTCTTATTCTTCTGTCAGTCAATGATAGAAAAAGAAGCCTGATTTGAAGAATTGAAATTGATTTACAATGAAAAAGAAATTCTTATTTTTTCCCTTTGAGCTACAATTTCTCTTTTCTCTCTCAGTGAACTGTAAGTAAAAGTAAGACCTTGTCATCCATCAGTCACTCACACCCTCTGAAAATCTACTGTTTCAGTCCCAGCCCTGTGATGACTTGGAAACTGGTCATTAACTTATTTAGTACTAGTCAGCTGAGCCCACATTCCACACTCTCATTTTCTCTAGAATAGAAACAATTACTGTTCTCAATCTTATTCATCCACATCTTCCATATATGATCTGTCTCAATTTTTCAGAAACCAGTTATTTTATCTATTATTCACAATATGGTTTTCAACATCCACTATTCTCACTAACCATGGACAAATAGTTTTCTGCATTTCCAGATTTTAACAGGTAAATATTTTCTTCATGGAGAAAAAATCTATCTTTTAATCTGCTCTATAATTTATGGACATACACTATTTTTTAAAAATACAAAACAAAACCAAACAAACCAAAACAGACATTCAGCAGGCTGGATGCTCAAAAGTTATCTAATTTATTCAAAGGCAACTTGTTGCATATTTCTTTAAAAACAAATATTAGCATTATTAAAGAAGTAATTATTTATAAGAAGTAATTAGATTGTAATAAGTCAAGGATGCTTGTTGTAATATTTAGGGAACCCAGGAAAAGAATGCATAGCTAACAACTTAATAGAAAGTTTAAAAAATGGAATTTTTGATAATAGTAATATGTGATCAATCTAAAAGATGAACAAGAAGAGAGAAAAGAGAACATAAAATATAATAGGTCAAATAGAAAATATCATTTAGATGATGGAGAGAAAAATGGCTAACGATTTGGGAAACTGTAAATATATATACAGTTTATACACACAAATATATAATTGAAATAAAAGTGAATTCTATAAAACCTATAATTTTCAATGAAGAAATTAACTCATGAAATATGAAGAAATTATGAGTGGATATTTATATAACCTAAGAGGTAGGGATAACGTTTTTCATTTGTAAGATTAATGACTGAATCTCTAATGAGAAAGTGTTAGAATTGACCATGTGTTTAAAACATCTTCACACCAAATTGAAGTACATAAACAAACAAAAATAAAATAGACAAATAGGAAAATGATGCCAAAAGATTATATTTCTTGATACATAGAATGTTCTTAGACAATAGTAAAAAACATTCATATAATGTTTCTTTGCAGTAACTGTAGCTTTGTACCATCAGATTTAGAAAATCATAGAGCTGAGAGAAATTAAATATAAATCTTCATTTTATAAAAAAAAAAAAAAACATGCGAGCACTCCAGTAGAAAAATGGGAAAGATCATCAACAGGCAATTCAAATGAATACCATTAGATAAATTATAAAATATGTTACCTCAAGAGAAATCAAAGAAATATTACTTTAAAACTCATTTTAAATTATTATACTGGAAAATGTTAATGCAATAATGTGTCGGAGAATGGACATTTTCATATGCAACTATCACACTGTAAGTTTGTATAACTCTAGAGGATATGATGGAGCCAAAAGTTTAATGCATTTCTTTATACTTCAAAATTCCATTTTTAGGAATATTCCCTCCTAGGCAAGTCACTCGATAAGTGTAAAAATTATAAGTATATAACAACATGACTTTAACAATTTTGTAAGTAATAAGAAAAAAGATACTTTAAAAAAATTTTATTGCAGTATAGTTGATTTACGATGTTGTGTTACTTTCTGCTGTACAGCAAAGTGAATGAGTTACACATACACATATATCAACTCTTTTTTAGATTCTTTTCCCATATAGGTCATTACAGAGTACTGACTAGAGTTCCCTGTGCTATACAGTAGGTCCTTATTAGTTATCTATTTTATATGTAGTAGTGTGTATATGCCAATCCAAATCTCCCAATTTATCCCCCCCTCCTTTCCGCCCCAGTAACCATAGATTGTTTTCTACACCTGTGACTCTATTTCTATTTTGCAGGTAAGTTCATTTGTACCATAGAAAAAAGATACTTACAATAAAAAATTATTGTTAACTTTATTTCACCTCATGCAGTCATAGGTCCTTCAAGAACATGTGAAAGGGTAGTCTTCGTACATATACTTTCGATAATGGAAATTTCTTAGGGTCAAAAAATATCCTCAGATAATATTTTATTAATTTTTATTGGAGTATGGTTGCTTTACAATGTTGTGTTAGCCTCCACTGCACAACAAAATGAACCAGCCATACACATACAGATATCCCCTCCATTTTGGACTGCCCTCCCATTTAGGTTACCACACTGCATTAGGTACAGTTCCCTGTGGTATTCAGTATGTTCCCATCAGTTGTCTATTTTATACATAGTATCAATAATGTATATGTGTCGGACTTCCCTGGAGGCGCAGTGGTTGAGAGTCCGCCTGCCAATGCAGGGGACACGGGTTCGTGCCCTGGTCCGGGAAGATCCCACATGCCACGGAGCGGCTGGGCCCGTGAGCCATGGCCGCTGAACCTGCGCGTCCGAAGCCTGTGCTCCGCAACGGGAGAGGGCACAGCAGTGAGAGGCCCACGTACCACAAAAAATAAAATAAAATAAAATAAAAATAATGTATATGTGTCAATCCCAGTCTCCCAATTCCTCCCCACCACCCCTTTCCTCCTTGGTATCCGTTAAGTTTGTTCTCTATGTCTGTGTCTCTATTTTTGCTTTGCATATAAGATCATCTATACCATTTTTCTAGATGCCACATATATGCGTTATTATATGATAGTTGCTTTTTCCTTTTTGACTTACTTCACTATGTATGACACTCTCTAGGTCCATCCACGTTTCTACAAATGACCCCATTTCATTCCTTTTTATGGCTGAGTAATATTCCATTGTATATATATACCACATCTTTTTTATCCATTCCTCTGACAGTTGACATTTAGGTTGCTTCCATGTCCTGGCTGTTGTAAATAGTGCTGCTATGAACATTGGGGGGTGTGTGTTCTTTGAATTATGGTTTTCCCTGGGTATGTGCCTAGTAATGGGATTGTTGGGTCATATGGTAGTTCTATTTTTAGTTTCTTAAGGAACCTTCATACTGTTTTCCATAGTGGCTATATCAATTTATATCACCAAAAGTGTATGACGGTTCCCTTTTCTCCACACTCTCCAGCAGTTATTGTTTGTAGATTTTTTGATGATGGCCATTCTGACCAGTGTGAGGTGATACCTCATTGTAGTTTTGATTTGCTTTTTTCTAATAATTAGTGATGTTGAGAATCTTTTCATGTGTTTGTTGGCCACCTGTTTGTCTTCACTGGAGAAATGTCTATTTAGGTCTTCCGCCCATTTTTTGATTGAGTTGTTTGTTTTTTTGATATTGAGCTGCATGAGCTGCTTGTAAATTTTGGAGATGAATCCTTTGTCAGTTGCTTCATTTACAAATATTTTCTCCCATTCTGAGGGTTGTCTTTTTGTCTTGTTTATGGTTTCCTTTGCTGTGCAAAAACTTTTAAGTTTCATTAGGTCCCATTTGTTTATTTTTGTTTTAATTTTCATTACTCTAGGAAGTGAGCCAAAAAATGGTGCTGTGATGTGTGTCAAAGAGTGTTCTGCCTATGTTTTCATCTAAGAGTTTTATAGTGTCTATTCTTACATTTAGGTCTTTAATCTATTTTGAGTTTATTTTTGTGTATGGTATTAGGAAGTATTCTAATTTCATTCTTTTACATGTAGCTGTCCAGTTTTACAAGCACCACTTATTGAAGAGGCTTTCTTTTCTCCATTGTGTATTTTTGCCTCCTTTATGAAAGATAAGGTGACCATAGGTGTGTGGGTTTATCTCTGGGCTTTCTATCCTGTTCCATTGATCTATATTTCTGTTTTTGGGCCAGTACCATATTGTCTTAATTACTGTGGCTTTGCAGTATATTCTGAAGTCAGGGAGCCTGGTTCCTCCAGCTCCATTTTCAGAAAATTTTTTATCCAAATTTTTATGTACTCCTCTAGCTGCCAACATTCCCATACGGACTTGCTGTCAATATACACTAAAAGGTATGAACAGTGCAATGTGAAAAGCCCCTGACGTAATTTCAAATATATGAACTTCATTAAATTGTTCTGGTTCTTTATTGAATTTTTCTTTCAGCCTTAGTGTCTGAGATTGATTTCAAGCAAATGCAGCAACAAATCAAATGTTCTTCCTTGGGAATAGATGAATGTTTTGCTGCTTGTCAATCTCTAAGTTCCATTACCATTTCTTTCTCTTTGTGTGGAGTTTTGATTGTCTGTTTGTTTGTTTTAGACATTTTATGTCTATCATTTACAGTTCTGGTACCCTGAGTATTCCAAAATAATTTAATACTGAAGATGGACTCTGAATTTGGGGATGCCAGTTTCCCCACAATCAATAAGGCAGCATACCTGATTAGAAGCACCATCATATATCACAATCCTACCAGATAGTCTGATCTGCTACAAAGGTTGTCTGAGGTTGCTGGTGGTAGAACTTGGGATAAGTCACTTGAAGATTCTCCCTGGTCTTCACTGTCTTATTGTAAGATGATGAATTTGATTGCAGTAGATGGCTTTTGTAAATGATCTCTTTCAGTTCAAAATTAGTGCAGTGCTCTTAATCCCATACCTCTGCCTTGCCCCTTCCCCCTCCCTATCCCCACTGGTAAACCACTAGTTTGTTTTCTATATCTGTGAGTCTGCTTCTGTTTTGCTATATACATTTGTTTTATTTTTTAGATTCCACATATAATTGATATCATACAGTATCTTGTTTGTCTATATTTGAGAAATGTCCTATTTTGTTATTCTTAGAATACTTCCCACCACAGAAGCCAGCTACTGGTTTTCCTCATCTCCCTTGCAGCTATGAACAGGCATGTGTACTGGATGTTGCTAATCACATCACTGAAGCTAGAGGCTTATAAAATAAAGGTCTACGTCGAACTTATTAGGTAAGGGTTATGGTAAAGGTAGAAGCTACATTTAATTTCCAGTGGTAATTAAGGAAGCTTCACTGTGACTTCCTGCAACATTCCTGAATGTTTTATCTTCAAGAATTTTTTGATCCTTCCATAGATTATTTTATTTTTATTAAATGATCTTTTCCACTTAAATTAGCCAGCTTTTTTCTACTGCTTACAACCAAGAACTTTCACTGAAACATTAGCACCTAGTAGTAGTCTTCAAATGGTGGTGGTGGTAGTTAATAATAGTTATAGTAGAAACTGTCATATTATATTAAAATATGAATGGCTAAATGTTGATCATTGTTGGAGCTGGACGATGAGTATACAGAAGTTTATTACACTATTCTCTCTTCTTTTATGTATATTTGAAATTTTCTGTGATAACTTAAAAAACACAAATATATGCATGACAGACACATGTGATGACAGTTGGAAATTGATTCTTAACAGATGCTTTACAGTTTATTTTTAAAACTGTATGAAAGATATCTGCAAGAATTGGCAGTTCCAAATATGAGGCTATATTCAGCTTTATTTTTTGTTTAATATTGTGAATATCTACTTGGCCCACCTGGAGGATGCAATCACAAATGATATGAGGGGTTGATGAGAGACTTGAATTCATTATCCCATCTTAATATATTAACCAGCGATAAGTTTTGTGTTTCAAATTTTGATCATGTAGTTTCTTCAAAGAATCATATTTTATATTAAAATGTGGTGAAGCAGGGTGCAAAATAAAATTACAAGTAATTTTTAAAAAATTGTCTTAGTAATAGATACTGCTAATAAAATTATGTTTTTGTCAAATGATCTGCTTTGAAGTATAATACTGTGTCAATCAATGTCTTTTTTAACTTTTAAAGGTTGCATTTAATTATTGTAAAATATTAAAATAACCAATGTCAGGGATATTCTTGGTAATTGACATTAGACATATATGCATATCTAGAGATATTATTAATGCAAATAAGATGTTTTCTTTAACTTACTAAAATGCATAGCCAGAAAAAATAATATCTTTTCATGGTTAATACTTTATTTTCTTTTAAAATTTTATGCCATTGTACCTTATTATAATTACATTTCAATGTTATATTCTAAATTCTATCTCTTAGCACACTAACATGAGTATTTACTCAGTGTTATCAAAATCTTTGCAGTGACTGCCTCATCACTCTTGTGTCATCATAACCTAGTTCAATTAAGGATTCTTGCATGAGAAAAAATAATATTTTTTAATATTTCAAGGTACAATTTGTCTATATAATCATGAAGTGGAAGAGAATAAATCTAAATCAATAACCGAATAGAAAAACAATTTTGTATTGCACTGTAAAGTGTTATTATCATATTTCATGAGTGTATTGTTCTAAAACAAGACTCCTTAAGCCCTTTGTAGATAGTAGCATAGCCCGAAGCTGAGGCCCAATATCAACGTCTAATTAACAAATGGAAATCAACTGGGTGAGAGTTACTCCTTTTGCATACCCTAATAATACCCTAATATTGACAACAGATTCAGCTGAATCTATACATCTACAAATTTGTTGAGAACTGTGAAATCATAAAAATTTCTTCAAATTTATGATTATGAGCTTCAGTCTTTATATACATAGAGATTTGTAAATTTGTGTTATTCGGTATAAAATAACCTTTAATAGCCTCTAGAACCTTTAATATAAATTGTATCAAGAGAGTATCTTTGTTTAGGATTTTATTATTTTAACTCCATACTAGTTTTGCTTCCTAAATGCCACTCGAATTCTGTCTCACATATCTAGTGTTAATGTTTTAGTATAGGTTCTTATCTTTTTCCTTGACCAACACAGATTCCATGTAGCCAGTTTTCCTAATTATTATCTATCCTCTTTCAATTCCTCTTCAGTCACCATAGTTTATTGATTCTAAGTACACAATTTTTCATATTTAAATTTCTTTGAAATTAGAATACTTCTTACAATCACTGTCAGCCAGATGGCAGTCATGATGAGGTTATTAGTGTCTTCGCCCAAACATCAAGTGTCCCAGTATTATAACCTGCATGAATGTCAGCGACTTAAAAACAAACAAACCTAGAATAATGGTAGAACAACATTCCTAAAGAGAAAGTCAAAAGTAGTCTAGCTTTATATGACTGCACACCTAACTTTCAAGCACTAATGGCTTTCAGTTCTTCATCAGTTCTTTAAGAAATGTTGTATTACCAACATTCTTGATGGAACAGAGGAAGATTTAGAATGTAAAATCACAGATATTGACCACTCTGAGTTGAAAATGACTCAGTATTTCATATGAATACATTCTAGTTATGAAGAAGTTTTGAAAATACCTTAGCCATTTTATTTCCATTGTAATATCCTTTCTAAACATATGCACGAAAGTTATAACTAATAAAAATCAATGTTTAATTCTAAAAATAGCTCTTTCAGCAACTATAAAATAATAAAGTGATCAGTAAGCATTGTTTCATAGTTTAATTAGTGTTTTTTTATTTTCAGTGTACCTTAAAACCTTTGTCGTCTTTGTTCAGTAATTCAGTAATTACCTTGTGTCACCTTTCTAATTAAAAAAATAGCCATCAACATCTCCCTCTTGCCTATGAAATACAGTCACAACTCATTAGCATGATGGGGCCTGCTTTAGGTTGGGTTATCTAGAAGTAGAGACCAAAACAGAGTTCTTGCACAATTAATTTGCTGAAGCGATGCTTCCAGGTGAAACCTGTGATTGTCTGGGAAACAGAATGGGCAGAAGAAATATCAAGGTAAGAATGTGTGCTCAGCTGAAGTCTATGTGAGGTCTCTGTAAAAATATGTGTTCAGCTGACCCTATGAAGAGCCTGTGGTGGTGGTTCTGTGCTGTGTCAATGTAGTTAAGTTGGAACTATATTCCTAGAATCTCTTTCTCATTATGGTTTTGGGTTTATGGTTAGCCACAAGAGAAATATGCATGAGATCTGTAGGGCAGAAGTGAAGCAATAGCCATTGTACTCTGAAGGTCGGTGAAGGGCACCGGGTGCTGGTGCAGATTGCTCCCGCTGTTGATGAGCTGGCTCTCCTGCTTGGCCGGACGCAGCAGCTGGGGGTTCACAGCCGCTCCAGCTCCCATTTGATCTCCTACAGTTTCTCTAAGTCCTGGGCCAGCTGAGTATGCAGCTCCATGGTGTGGGTCTCCAGCTTCACCTACAGGTCAGCTATACCATCATGGTTGGAGGCTGTGGGAAACAGACATGCATTTCAGTTTGTGCCTGTTGGTTCTAGTCTGCCTTCATGAGTTCTACTTTGCTCTTTTTCTGTTCCACTGTATGTCCATCTTTTCTTGCTAACTGCCCTTCTGACTTTTGGCAACTTCACCTATACCATGAGATGCAGAGGCCACAGTCTTCTACAGACTCTTTCACCATTGCTCATATTTGCATAGGTTTACACTGTCCTACAATTTACCATCTATGTAATTCATCTCCTCATTTCCTGATACTTCATATGGGCCCTGATTCTGACCATAGTTAGTCTTTTGTCTATTTTCCTAACAACCATCCCTTTCTTTTCAGGTTCTAGGGTTTGTTTGTTTCTTTGTTTTAATTTTACTGGAGGATAGTTGCTTTACAATGTTATGTTAGTTTCTTGCTGTATAGCAAAGTGAATCAGTCATATGTATACATATATCCCCTCTTTTTAAAATTTCCTTCCCATTTAGATCACTGCAGAGCACTGAGTAGAGTTCCCTGTGCTAGGCAGTAGGTTCGCATTAGTTATCTATTTTACACATAGTAGTGTATATATGTCAGTCCCAATATCCCAATTCTTCCCACCTCCCCTTCCCGCCTTGGTAATCATAAGTTTTGTGCTCTACATCAGTGATTCTATTTCTGCTTTGCAAATAGGTCCATCTGTACCATTTTTCTAGATTCCACATATAAGTGATATTTTACAATATTTGTTTTTCTCTTTTTGACTTACTTCACTCTGTGACAGACTCTAAGTCCATGCACCTCACTACAGATAACTCAATTTCATTTCTTTTTATGGCTGGGTAATATTGCATTGTATGTATGTGCCACATCTTCTTTATCCATTCATCTGCTGATGGACACTTAGGTTGCTTCCATGCCCTGGCTATTGTATTATAAATAGTGCTGCAATGAACATTGGGGTGCATGCATCCTTTCGAATTATGGTTTTCTCCAGATATATGCCTAGGAGTGGGATTGCTGGGTCATATACACAGCAAAGGAAACCATAAAAAACGTGAAAAGACAACCCTCAGAATGGGAGAAAATATTTGCAAATGAAGCAACTGACAAAGGATTAATTTCCAAAATTTACAAACAGCTCATGCAGTTCAATATCAAAAAAACAACCCAATCAAAAAATGGGCAGAAGACCTAAATAGACATTTCTCCACAGAAGACATACAGATGGCCAACAAAACACATGAAATCACTAATTATTAGAGAAGTGCAAATCAAAACTACAATGAGGTATCACCTCACGCCAGTCAGAATGGCCATCATCAAAACTTCTACAAACAATAAATGCTGGAGAGAGTATGGAGAAAAGGGAAGCCTCCTACACTGTTGGTGGGAATGTAAATTGATACAGCCACTATGGAGAACAGTATGGAGGTTCCTTAGAAACTAAAAATAGAGGTACCATATGACCCAGCAATCCCATTCCTAGGCATATATCCAGAGAAAACCATTCCTTTTTATACTCCAGACTAGACAGATTTTCTTCTCTTTCTGTCTGGAAAGCTACTGTGCAACCTAATAGATTATCCTCCAATGTGCCTTCCTCTGAGCTATCACATCACTCTGAACATGCCTTCAGTATAGCAACTATCAATATTTTATTTTCATTACAGCTACATCTTTGGTTTTTAGGTTATTTAGTAACTTGAGGTTTGCTGTTATTCAAAGTAGATGGAGTTTGGGACTTCCCTGGTGGTTCAGTGGGTAAGACTGAGTGCTCCCAGTGCAGGGGGCTGGGGTTCTAACCCTGGTCAGGGAACTAGAACCCACATGCATGCCGCAACTAAAGATCACACATGCTGCAACTAAGCATTCCGCAACAACGATCCTGAGTGCTGCAACTAAGACCTGGCGCAACCAAAATAAATAAATATATTTTTTAAAAGTAGATGGAGTTATCACTGAAAGCTTAAATTGCTTTGTACTGTACCTTGGGTAATTGAAATTAGAATGCTAGCAGTATTACATTTTTAAATCTTAATATTTATAATGTATGTGTACATTAAGAGGATTCTAATTCAGCTTTGCATGAGTTACCATATTCTTATGGACAAAGACAGGGCAAATGAGAATTAGGGACATGTGGACCAAAGTTCCTGTAAGATTTCTTTTTTGCTTTGTTTCTCAGTTTTTGTTTTTGTTTAATTTTTATCACCCCTCCAAATGAATAGCTCAACAGAAAAACTGCTTGAATTTATGTGTGCTCACAAAAAAAATCCATGTGAGGTTCATTTTCTCTCCTATACTCTTCTGACAAGCAGTTCTACTTTCACTACTGTTTTCACATACTGTATTATTAAAGCTACTAAAAGAAAGATAAGTAGAAAAAAAAGTAAAAACATATTTTAAAACTAAAATTCTTCTGATAATTATGAAGAGTTTGCAAATTTCAAGAAATTGTGAGAGTTTTAAGACCAGACTGGAATTACATGTACTATAATTTATAAAACCTGAATTTGGAACTGGGGAGATGCTTGGGATATGGAAGGCCTATGTAATTCAAACAGGACAGTGGTTAATGAACAAAATAGATTGAAGCACACATGTGTAGAACCTGAAGATTTTTCCCCAGAGAATATTGTCAGGAGAGAAAAAAAAAAAAAACAATGAAAGATATGAACAAGGAAAGGACTGAAAAAATAACCCAAAGGAAGAAAGACCTCAGAAAGCTACACATAACATGCTGAAGATTAAAGAACTCAAATTTTAAGTTGTTCTCATTTGATAGAGATAGTGAATATTTTTAAGTAATTAATGCTAGCTGTTGTAACAAAAAATTCAAAATTACCATTGATTAACACAGTACAGTTTTATTTCTTGCTCTCCTCACAGGCTAATCAGATGTTTGGCATGTGGTCCTCTTCATAATTCCTAGAACTCAGTCAAATAACTGAATTGCAAGGGAGGTTGGACTTGTAGGCTAGATGTGTGTCTGGAAAAGTAAGAACATTGGTTTAGGTAAGCAGCTAGCATTCTCTGCCACACCTACTTTAAAGTGTATCTCAGAGGACACCCCTTTTATAAAACCTTTCCTGATTCCCCTTAGTTCTACTGAATTTCCTTAAACAGATCTGTCACCTGTCTCATTTGACTTCAAGTCTGGGCTTCTGTTTATTTTGTACTGGGTTTGTCCTTCCCATTAGAATGGATCTTAGCTCTTCTGAGGGCAAAAACTGAGTGTTAATCATCTTTGTGTCTCCTGTAATAATCAGTGTAGTACCTTTTGCATTTAGAGACAATTGTATTTGAATTTTATTTGGTTTAGTGGAAAGAAATAAATTCTCAAAAAAAATTAAACTCACTAAAATTACAACTGGCAGCTTTATATAGTTATCTGTTTAGCTTTATTTGGGAGATTATTTTAAAGCTTAGCCTATATTCTAATAAAGTCATACTTTAGAAAATGCATTTCAGGCAGGAAAGAGTGATGGCATATGTGTTGCAGATGGAAAAGAACAAAAGATGCCACTTACACTTCCAACATACTGAAAATTATATAATGAAGGCTCTCATAAATGACTGTGCTTCTCTCATAATGAATTAAACAATTCACAAGAACAAAAGGACAATTTTAGAATAGAGTGGTAAATGTAATAGAGCTACTTAGTGAGGAAGGGAGTCATTATTGAGAGATGAAAGAGAAAGAAACAAATTGAAACAATGAGACTATATTCCATGATTGTTTTCCCATTTTTACTTTAGGAAGGTAGATGAGTTACAGAACTCATCTTGATTCTGTTAAGTGTTTAAAGTAAAACTAGGAATAAAATTTTGAAAGTGTTCTTTAAAAAATGTGAATGCCAGTATTGACCGCAGCTGCACACTAATTAAGGAATCTCTTAATGATGGTAAGAAAACTGGCTCATTCCCAATTCAGATTGATTATCACCAGGACAGACAGTGTAAGTGATGGCCACACAATACCATTAAGATATATATCAAAGAGTCTGAGAGGGAAACTTTAAGATCTACAGTAAGATTGTCAATCCATGGCAAAATATAGTCAAATCAGATCAATTTTCAATTTTTTTCTTTCGTAAATACATGTGTAGAATGAATGATCAGTTCATGGTATACCACAAGTGAAAGAGTGGTTCAGTGACACTGTATACTCTGTTAAAAAATTAAGAGCCACCTAGCCAGAGCATTGGTCATGCTGATCCCATGTTTACATCTTAAAATGTGGATGTAATTCAGATGCATGAGATAAAACCTATACTCTTAAAGTACTGAGTTTTATTTCAAATCCAACCATTGTATTGAGGGACTTAATTCAGTTGTATTGCGTTGGCCAAAGAGTTCTTTCGGGTTTTAAGTAAAAATATAAAAGACACATTTTTCAGTTTCACCAAGAACTTTATTGAACAACATATTCACCATTTTGTTCCACTACATTCTGCCATTTTTCAGGCAACTTCATAATTCCATCTTACCAAAAATTTTTAATCTTTTTGAGCAAAGAATTGTTCCAGGTGCTTTTACAGTCTTCCAGGGAATTGAAATTTTTTCCATTAAGAGAATTTTGTAAAGACCAGAATAAATGGAAATCCAAAGGTGCAATGTCTGGAGAATACGGCGAATGAATCAGAACTTCCCTGCCAAGCTGTAACAGTTTTTGTCTGGTCATCAAAGAAACATGAGGTCTTGCGTTATCCTGATGAAAGATTATGCATTTTCTGTTGACTAATTCCGGACGCTTTTCACTGACTGCTGCTTTCAGTTGGTCTAATCGGGAGCAGTACTTGTTGGAATTAATCGTTGAGTTTTCCGGAAGGAGCTCATAATAGAGGACTCCCTTCCAATCCCACCATATACACAACATCACCTTCTTTGGATGAAGACCGGCTTTTGGTGTGGCTGGTGGTGGTTTATTTCACTTGCCCTACGATCTCTTGCATTCCACATTATTGTACAATATCCACTTTTCATTGCCCATCACAACTTGTTTTAAGAATTGAACGTTTTCGTTACATTTAAGTAGAGAATCGCATGCAGAAATACGGTCAGGAAGGTTTTTTTCGCTTAACTTATGTGGAACCCAAACATCAAAGCGATTCACATAACCAAGCTGGTGCAAATAATTTTCAACACTTGATTTGGATATTCTGAGTATGTCAGCTATCTCCTGCGTGGTATAACATTGATTGTACTCAGTTAGTGTCTATTTGATCACTATCAACTTTAACTGGTCTACCTAACCGTGGAACATTGTCCAGCAAGAAATCTCCAGCACGAAACTTCTCAAACCACTTTTGACATGTTTGATCAGTCACAGCACCTTCTCCATACACTGCAAAAAAAATCTTTTTTTTGCGTTTCAGTTGTGTTTTTACCTTTCTTGAAATAATAAAGCATAATATGCTGAAAATGTTGCTTTTTTTCTTCCATCTTCAATATTAAAATGGCCACGCAAAAATTCACCAATTTTGATTTTTTTTTTTTTTTTTTTTTTTTAGTGCACGCTGATATGACAGCTGTCACAATAGAATCTAACAAAATTGTTTCAAATGAAGTTAAAGACAACTAAGCACTGCTAGAGTGAGTGTATGGAAAAATACGAACGAACTTTTTGGCCAACCATATTTAATAAGTACACTTTTTTTTTTTTTTTTTTTTTTTTTTTGCGGTACGCTGGCATCTCACTGTTGCGGCCTGTCCCGTTGCGGAGCACAGGCTCCGGACGCGCAGGCTCAGCGGCCATGGCTGAGGGGCCCAGCCGCTCCGCGGCATGTGGGATCCTCCCGGACCGGGGCACGAACCCGTGTCCGCTGCATCGCCAGGCGGACTCTCAACCACTGCACCACCAGGGAAGCCCAATAAGTACACTTTTGAAAGTTTCATGTGATAGCATTTGGCTGTAATGGAATTTGTTGTTCTGTTTTAAGAATAGAACATAATTTAAGTTTTAAGGATAGAATACTCACTTACATTGTCAAGCATACTATTACCTAGATTTGGATAAATTACAGATCAGAATATGTCTCTGCCTGAAATGTTAAAAACCTTACCCACTAACTCAGTTGTCTTATACCTGGTTTAGTCAGATCCCACAACAGTAGCATTCTAAATATTCTATCTTACTTGGTGTGAACACAAGGTCCGAGGACTGTTTGGGATTAAAGGTTAGTATTATTTCTGACAAAAGATCAGGTTTATTTTTTCTGGCAATAATTGATATAGTTGGGCAGACTCTGTCTCCACCCAGAAAATATGTATTTTACTTGCCAAGAGAATATTAAATTTGCAAATGAATCTAAGATTTAATTTAATAATATTTTGAGATGATAACAGAGTTTTAAATTTTCTTACAGAGATCAAAATTTTCTCATTGTCCTGAGGCCATTTGCCCAGTGACTCAGTGGCATTTATTTATTCTGGGAAAGAGTTGACACAGAATAAAACAAAGGAGTCTATTGAATTTCTGAACACATTTTTAAAATATAGAACTGTCTTGGGATAGAATTGAGTCTCTATTGCAAATACTAGAATTTTTGTAGACAAAAGGATTTGGGTTCTATTATGTTAAAAAACTAGTGAGCTCAGAACAGAAAGATTATACCTATACCACATCACAAATGAAATCTATGAATTATATAAGAGCGCATTTTCCTGCTATAGTAAATGGAGAAAACAGTAGAACTAATCAGATGGAGAGAGAGGGAGAGATTTAGAAAAGATATGGCTAGAACTTTAAATGCTTCTTGAGTCCTTTGGAAAGGATCTAACATCTTCTGTAGGGCAGATTGCAAAAGGTGGGTGTGAGAGTAAGTTTAGTGGGGTCTAAGACAGACATGTCTCCCTTCCTAGGCGATAGTGTGAGATATTAGATTCTCTTAGAGTGATCCCATGTCCAGACTGAATCCTGAGTGGTTATCGTAGCAGTGGACATGGATGGAGCCAAAGGGAATGGGCTTAAAGTCAGATTTGTAGGGTCCTTGCATTACATCACTATCTGGGAGTGTCTATGAAAGTTCCCTAGGTCCAGTTAGAGAGTATTGTTCTGGCTGAGAACAAGTGAGCCTAACCAAAGATATACATGGAAGCACGATGAGTCCTAGACCTGGATACCAGAGGTCGTGGGCCGATCATGGACATTAGCGATAGACGCCAGCATACAATGCCGCAGACCAAGAAGAATGAGTTACTCTCAGTGTAGGCCAAAGCAGATGAAGAATAATGGTAGAAAAAAATTCCCCATGATGCCAGGGCAATAAATAAGCCACCCTAACCCTGCTTATCAAACTTAGATCACTTCAAAGAGAAGGAAAAAAGAAAAGAGAAGACTACTGAAGAAGATCCATAATTGACTGACTAGTTATGTAAGTACCTAACATAAAAACTGAACTGATTACCTAAAAATAAGATGAGCGGTATTGAGCAAAATGAGAAGTTCTAAAATAAGCTGAGTTCAATTATATAGGTAAAAAGTCATCTAACCATAAGCCTACTGTGTGGCTAAATTCTTGTGCTTACTATCTAGCTATTATTATTTTACAAGTCATAATTTTAACATATTTAATTATATTTACCTAACAAAATGAAACACCAAATTAGAACTTTAACAAAAGCATATTTTAATCAAAGTACTAGCTCTAAACTTTGGAAGATCAAACTCCAACTGACTAGTAGTTAAAGAAGAAATAGGAGGAGATATAATTGGGAAAAACACACATATCTCCCTGGAACTCAAAACTGGAACTTTTCTTACCTTGGCAAATCTTCTCCAAAATTTAGTTGCATTTTGAAATCCCCCATTTCAAAGCCCCATCCAGTAAAAAATACTTCTGATATGCTCAGTAAAAGAAACCTAATCCCATATTTGTCCTATGATAGGGGATTTAAGCTCCATTTCACTTACAAAATACCCCCTTGTACTTATTCAGGTCTACCCTGAGTTACTAAATATATCCTTTTAATATCTTTGCTTTGCTCCAGTATAAATAATAGGATAGATATAAATCACACTTTAAAGATGTTGTAAGAAGTATTTAATAAGGCATTAAAACATTTCTGATTATTAGTACTTTAAGAGCTAATTAGAAAATAAGCTAATCTGTTTTCTCTTCCATAATTAATTTTAGGTACAAATAATGCTAAGGCATTTGTAATAAATAGCTGGGTATAAAATAATCAGTAATTAGACCAATAATTTTTATTGGTCATCCATTTTATCACAGTTGGAAACTAGAGAGGAGCAGTAGAAAGACCCCTGGATTATGGTACCAGATTACTGGGTCACATTGGGCACATCACTTATCTGAGTCTTTGTTTACTTATAAAATGAGAGTGTAGACATTATTGCTAAAACTTCTTTTTGTTTTTTCATCATGTAGATCTTTTTATATTCTGAAAGAGGTAATGCCTGAGATGAATCTTTGAAAGATAAGTTAGGAAGAACAGCAAGGATTTTGGAGAAGGGCATGTGAGATTGAAAAAACAAAATGGCAGGCACAAAGATATGGGAAGAGAGTTCATGGAGTATACTGGGTACTGCGAACAGCTCAGTATGCCTAGGATATTAAGGGATAAGTTTGGAAAGGAAGAAAAGCCACATCATACAGGCTGGTGGGTGGCATTCTGAGTAGACTGAGGTTTAGATGTCAAGACACTTGAGTTTTAGACCGACCTGCACTTAAGAAGCTTTGGGGAGCTGGGCCGGTAAATTAACTCCTGGTGTCTTTTAATCTATGAAAAAGGGGAGATTTAGAGTTGATAAATTTTATATCTTCTGTTCATATTTTTCCTTTACATTTTTGTGATTATACAACCTTATCAATCAAAAATAATTACTCCTCATGCTATATATCTACACATGTAAAGTTATTTTCATGTTTATTAGAAATAAAGAAAATATTAATCTTAATAAGGATAAAAACAACTAAATGCTATTTCAAAAATACTTTTAAATTTTATTTATTAAAGTAACAAAAGACCCCTATGTTTTTACTAAATAATACAATTAGCAGTGGAATACTTTTTAATAATTTTGAAAATTTTGGTTTAACATTTTGTGATGCAGCAATATGTTCCTTTATCTTAAAGGCACAAATTAAGTACGTTTTTAATAGATTCCTACCCATAGCTGCTTGCTATGGTAAAGGTTAAAAATTTGAAATTTTCATCTTTTTGTAAAAGAAAAAAATTTATTTAATGCCTAAATTTAACAACTATTTTATGGTCTTTGCTGTGAGTTAGCTTATGAAAATTCATGAGCTACAGAATATTTTCATAATCACACTTGATAACATTACAAAGTTTTGTAAAGATTTTACTACTTAAAGGTCTTGTTTCTATAAAATTAACTACATTAGTGTTATCCCCATGTTTCCCTCAGAATTATGCATATATCATTGTGACGACCAAGTGGAGTGAGTGCCAATATGTATATTAAGAATAAATTAAATATTTTTTTAAATAAATAAGTAGAAAGAGAAGCTCTATTGTTTTCATCCTACATCCCAGTACACCACTTTGGAACCCATTTCTTTATGTAATTAATTTAGAAAAAAAGTTATATGAACAGGTTTTTAACTCAGTCACATTGGTAATGCAACAAGATCTCTATTTAAGGACTTAATTTAACATTAAGATATTGTTTTTTTGAAAATATGAAATTCTAAAAGAAACTTGATGCCAATGCCTTTTTTCCTTTGGACAATTATGAAGGTTCTTTTCTGTAAAGCATAATTTGAAGTTTTATCTTTTAGGCTATAGTTAATTAGCATAAGTTGCTTAGAGGATGTTTTGGGAAAGGACAAGAAACAGGAAAGACCACCTGCAGAGCACAATAATCAGAAGTTCTTACTGGAGATTTTAGCATTAACAGTTTTACAAAGAAAAGGCACATACTCAAGTGATTATTGATTGCCTCTTGGGGAAGGGCAGGAGGGGGTGCAAAAGAGAGCGGGGAGCTTGAGAGAATTTAAGGGTTTGAACATCTGATTAAGAAGCACAATTAAAGGATCCAGTAAAGGAAATACAATTTGTGCAGATGGCTGTGAAAGAAAAATGATTGTCTTTGCTGTCATGGGTCATAAATTCACTCTTTTTCTCACAAAAGAGATAATTGATGCTTCAAACATTATGGACCAAAAGTACAGCAGTGAACCCACAGTTAGTATTGAGTTCATATTGTTTTTTCTTAAATGTTACTGGAAGAATGGCTTTTAGGACAAAACGAAATTCCATTACCGATGATAAAAAAAAACTATTTCAAGAGAGGGAACCAGGGTGATTGCTTCCTCCTTATGAACTGATCTGTTTTTTGCCTTCATGCAGTGTTCGTTTTCATCAAACCTTGTAGTTTTTTCAGAAAATGACAGGGATAAAATTAGAGAAAAAATGATCTGCTCTTTTAATTTATTTTAAATTTTTTATTTAAAAAATTTGTTTTTTTAATAAAAAGGAAGAAGGAAGGAGAAGAAATCCTAGAACAATAGCATGTATGAGGGTAATGCTGCGATTTCAGTTTCTCCCAAAAGGTCATTATTTCCTTCCCTGTGCTCTCTTTATGCTCTTCCACGTGCTCCCTTTATGCTCTTCCACATCCCCTTCCTTGCTCAGCAAAGCACATTTTCCTTCTCTTGTTAAAGCAAAACCCTATCCTTCTAGTTTCCAGAGGAGTGTCGTAGTTGAATGTTCTTTGTTATTATTATCTTTATGTGAGATTGAGCAACATAATCTCCCAGAGCTTCAATTATTTTTGTAAAATGGGAGTTAATAATTTGTCCTTTTCACTATAAATCCTTGAAAGGTTGAAATAGGTAGCTTATCTCTTTCTACTTGTGGTATATATCATGATACATCACACATAATGGTAGCTCAATAAATATTGTCCTTTTCTGAATAACAGACTGGCAGTTGTTCCCCCAAATGGTCATTATTTCTTGAGCTAATATGTGTGAAATGACAATATATAAATATATTTTTATAAATTAAATCACAAAGGAATTTAATTATTCCTATTTTATATAAATCATATCTAGACACAAAGAAGATTCAAGACAAAACTGTATAATAACCATCAAAGCAGGAATGACTCATATTATGGATGAGGCACTTTGACTCTTATGTATTTTAACTCATTTATTCCTTAACACAAGGCTTCACCTTAAGTTTGTCCACATTGGACAACAGAACTTTAATTCCAATTATCATATATGTACAACCCTTTTAGAACACCTACATACAACATATATAATAACAGGACATTTTTAATTCATCTTTAATGCAAGCTTTTGTGGAGTTGCCAAAAGAGTTTGTTGATACTGATGTCTAAATCTACACTTGTAAGAAAGATTAAAATCAGCTCACTCTACAGATACAAAAACTATTATGAGTTTACACATCATTCCCCAGATCTCTACCACCAGGAACTGATGGTAACTCTCAGTGTAACTAAGGGGTGTAGCCCAGTTAGATCCAGTTCTGCAGGTTTTATATTGTTCTTGTCCCATGCTGAGATGTCCACTTTTTGCTTGTAGATTTTTTTTTTTTGAGTTAATTTTCTGATTAACCTGGGAAGTTACCATGGAAAGTTTTTACTCTGACCTGAGTTGTTGCATCCAGTGTTCTTGTGAAATGGAAGAGGGGTCACAAAAAAATCATTCAAACATTTTTGTCAGTGAGACTCTCTTGTTTGGATCTTGAATTCAAAATGGCTTCCCCATGTAATAAGAGGCATCAAAGCCATAACACACTCTTGTTCTGTACCATAAAATGACAGCCTGTCCTCAAGTCTTATGGGACAGATAATCAGTGAAATCATGCTGTTTTGACTGCTGAAGACCAGTTTCTGATGGCTGCCAATGCCATGAGATCCTGTGTTCTGTGTCTGAATTATTCTGCAATAGATCTTTCCAGAAATATCGTTCCCTCTTCTCTACCTTCCTACCACACTTATTCACTTGCCACTTATTCCCCTGCTAGTCTTGCCTCAATATGCTCTCTTAGAGCATTATTAGATTTTATACACTTAGAACATTATTAAGTTAGTGCTTAATTATATTTTGTACCATGATCTTTCGTTTCAGATATAGTAGAACATATACGCAAGGCATTTCATAAAGAGAATTCTTGCCTAAAGACTGCTAAATATCAAAGCTCCAAGAGAAGAGGTCACTTAGAAAACGGTTGGCCATGTGTTTCTTTGCATTGCTGGCAAAATAAGTTCCCTTTGAAATATTATGAATAAGTCATCATCTAGGCTACAGGCCAGCTTTAATATTTCTGTTCTCTGGAATGCCCCAGTGGAATGTTATGCAAGCCCAGCAGATAGCAGGTGAGGCTTTCAGGGACAATGCCCCAAATAGCTTTCAGTGCTGCAGACTTCAACTTTGCTTCAAGTTGAACTGGCATCATGCCCAAGAAAAGCAAAGAGTTCATGGTTTAGGGGAGCAGCCCTGATCCAGATACCTAATATCAGACAATGTCTTCGCTGAGACATGAGCTCAAAATATGCTTTTGACATTGAGTATGCCACAATGTCTCTCTCTTTTTCTTTGCATCTATAATATCTATCAGTTATAGGAATGACAATGATAAATGACAATGAAAAAAGAATGACTAAGCAGTTGAGTGTATTAAACATTCATCTCCCGGAGCCACTAAGCTAATTATTTAGTCTCAGGTCATTCGTGTTAGGTTCACTTTCCCTCACAGCATATTTTCATCCCCAAGATATATTACTTCCTATTTGTCAAAATCAGTATAAGAAACAGTAGCATCAAGTTCCCAAGAATAATGCTCTTTAAAAAAAGGAAACCCACTATCCTTGCAAACTAATATATTATTCAGCCATCAATATATCTACCTATACATCCATTCATTCACTTGTTCATTCACCCACTTATTTAACAGGAAGATTTTTTAACGCCAAATTAATTTCTAAGCACTCTGCTGGGTATTATAAGATATGGAGGTGAACAAGCCAGAGCCCTTTTCTGAGGGAGGGATTACAATCTTTTGGCTTAATAAGATTAAAAAAATCAAAGAATTACAGTAGGCAGCCCTACGGTAAGATTTTGCTCAAGACTATTTTAACATAGCAGAAGAACACCTGATTGAATTAAGAAAATCAGGAAGTTTTCTTGAGGAAGTAGCACTTGAATTATGTCTTGAAGGATAAAATGAATAATCCAAGTGGATAGAGGGAAGTAGCAGTGCTCTATGCATATGCAGCGCCCTACAAGCATAAAGTGAACATGACATATTCTGAGCTACATATGAATAGGGAGGTGGTGGTGGGATGATGTGTAGGTTGCATAAGCCAACTGTTGTATGACATTTTAAGAAACTTCTATTTGATTCTGAAGCCAGTGTTTATTCACTGAAGTATTTTAAGCAGTAGGCTTATGGATTTATTAGGGTCTGGTATGGGAAATTGATTAGAAGATTTGGGACAGTAGACAAGGAAATGAATCAGGAGGGCTTGGCACTAATGACCCCTTTACCTAATTAAGTCCTCTTCTTCCTATTAACCTATTTACTTTCTTCTCATCATAAATGGTCTTATCTTTTGCTAAGCTACCTGAGATATTTTAGAGTAAATTTGATTAAAATATTTATTTAAGATAATGTGTGCACAGCACTATGAGGAAGTAGAAGAATAAAAGATAAACATGGATATTTTCTCCTCTCAAGAAGTTTTTTATTAAATTGGAAACATTCAGGACCCAA
The DNA here is from genome assembly GCF_937001465.1 of Orcinus orca. Lineage (NCBI taxonomy): Eukaryota > Metazoa > Chordata > Mammalia > Artiodactyla > Delphinidae > Orcinus > Orcinus orca. Next base: position 95,927,420 of record NC_064563.1, read on the forward strand.
GTATCTATACAGATAGGATGGAAGAAGAATGTTTATGAGAGAGATTGAAAAGAAGGAGAGATAATATCTATCTGAGACAGAGGGGGATTGTGAAAGGCTTCAAGAAGAAAATTATCAGAAGAAAATGACTAGAATTTCAATCAGTGAAACTAAGCAAGAGGAGAAGGAGAAATTTTAAAGAAAGAGATGTTATGCAGATCTTCTGGCATGCATCATGTAGTGTTTTTTTCCTTCTTTCTTTAGGGAACAGAGGGAATTAATGGATTGTGACCAGTTCTTTAGAATCTAACCAAGGTGGAGATGTCCTTCTGTAAGTTATTTGTATATTGTATAGTGACAAAATGAACAAAATATACTAAGACCCTGCTTTAATGTATTTAAGCAAATATTTATTTTTTTCCTTCTATGTCGCAGGTACTGTTTAAGGTCCTAGAAATATAATGGTGAAAAATACAAGCAAAATGTATGTCCTAAATATCTTACATTCTATATGGGGAAGACATATAATAAATGTAAACATTTAAAGAGATTAGGTTATTTCTGTAAATGTTAAATTCTATAAAGGAAATAAATCTGAGTAATGAGATAGACTCAGGTAGATAGGGCTTGGGCAGGCTGTCTGGATAGGTGATCATGAGGAACTTCTGAATAGTTGAACTTTTTAAAACTTTTTAATGAGGTATAAATATACACAAAAAAAGTTAAAAAAATCACTAACCTTTTAGGCATTGCTTTATATTTTGGGAGGGATATATTTTTACATGTTCACCATGTAGATCAAGATATGGACCATGTTTAGCACCACACAATTTTCCCTTTGGCCCCTTCGCTAACAATACCCTGTTGTCAACTTCCTGTTGAGTATTTTACATTTGAAATAAGAATAATGAAAAGAGATCAACCCTCTGAAAATCTGCAAGCAGGGTATTCCAGGCAAATTGAACAGCAAGTACAAATACTCTGAGGCAAAAATAAAAGCTTGATTGTTTAAGACACAAAATTAATGTCAAAGTAGCTATAACATAGTGAAACATAGAAAAATGGTGGAATATTATATCAGAGAGTTATGCAGCAGGAAGGTTATGTAAGGCTTTTGCTTCCACAAAAGAATCTGGATTTTTCAGCTTCCAATGTAGAACCTGTTGAAGAGATATAAAAATGTGAAATATCATTGATTGTTGTAAACATTCATTCTAAAAATGTTCATACAGAAGGTATGTGGAGATTGAACTATAACAGTGGGCATGGAAGCTGCGAGCCCAATAATGAGTTTGTACTCAAGAAAATAGATGATGGAGTCATGAATTTTGGTAGTAGCAGTGGAAATGGATAAGGTTTGCTAGATTCAATAAAAATGTAAGGAAATGAAGCAAAGTAATGGGACAGATTAACTGGATGTGGCATATTCAAAACAGAAATAAATTGAGGATGATTCTTAGGCCTAAGCAACTAAGTGACTAATGGAAATATTCATCAAGATGGAGAATACTTGGCAAGAGTTAGGGATGTATGTAAAGACATGAGTCTAGTTTGACCATTTATGTTTGAGATGTCCAAGGGAGATGTTAGACAGATTTCGAATTCAATTTGGGGATTCTGTGTTAGATACTATATTTTAAAACATGAGACAGAATGAAATTACCCCAGGAGAGAGTACAGATAGAGAAACAAAGAGAACTGAGGCATAGCAGCAGAGAAGTACAAACTAGCAAGGGAGACTTGGAAGGAGTAGAGAAAGATAAGAGAAAAATAAGAGAATGAGAGACAATAAATGCCAACTGACACAATCTCTTTCAGACTCAATGTCACAGAGACTTGGAAAAGACAAAAGGTTGAGAGTTGGCCGTAGGATTTGGCAAGTTAAAGAACTTTGGGGAACAAAGAGGTTCTATTTCTTATTAATCTAGTATTCTTTTACCTGTTGATTTAGTCATTATTCAAGAAAAATTTACACAAAAGCCATGGTCTTCTTTTTCTTTTTTTCTTAAAAAAAATTTTTTATTGATGTATAGTTGATTTACAATATTATAAAAGTTCTAGGTGTACAACATAGTGATTTACAATTTTTAAAAACTATACTCCATTTATAGTGATTTTAAAATATTGGCTATATTCCCCATGCTGTACAATATATCCTTATAGCTTATTTATTTCATCCATAATAGTTTGTCCCTCTTAATCCCCTGCCCCTATGGTGCCCCTCCCTCCTTCCCCTTCCCCACTGATAACCACTAGTTGGTTCTCTATATCTGTGAGTCTTTCTTTTTTGTTATATTCCCTAGTTTGTTTTATTTTTTAGATTCCACGTATAAGTGATATCATACAGTATTTGTCTTTCTCTGACTTATTTCACTAAGCATAATACCCTCCAAGTCCATCCACCTTGTTGCAAATGGTAAAATTTATATTTAATTCATGGTCTTTAAAAGGGAATATTTACAAACTTTAGGTTTTCTTGGCGCTTGAACGATACTCAGTGTGAGCAAGGCCACATCCTCACTGAGAAAAACAAGTAACAAAAAAGATAACGTTAAGGTGACCCTGAGTAGTATTTATATCTCTACTTCCAGCTTTTCAGCATTTAAAAAATCCCATTACTCAGTCCACCAGTGTTTCTGATTTAATATTCTTTTATATATATGGTTCTGAATTTAGACAGAGAGACATAATCACTAGTCCATTTTCCCAAAGCAGTTCACCTCTTACTGTATCATAGCTGGCCACTGCCGTCTTTATAACTGAAGAGAAACAGGATCTACTTCTACTTTTCACCAAATGTGGTTAAGATATATAATTTAACACAGTTTTTAATGAAGACAGTATTTTTTAGAGAAGTTTAAGTTTCACAGCAAAATTGAGAGGAAGGTACAGAGATTTTCCATATATCCTCTGCCCCCACACCTGCATAACCTCTCCACGGTTCAACAAAATTGTAATAAACGTGGTGCTATAACACAAGAGATTAAAAAAATAAATACAGTGACAAAATGTGTGCACAGAATTTCTCCTTTTCAAAAGAGAGTATTTGTTGAAACTAAATACGTGTGAGCACGCGCACACACACACACATACTTTTTTCTCCTTCCCCTAAAACAAAAGAGAAGCGTCTCTCCAAAGTATATAAATTCTCTCACTTGAAAGGCAAAAACTCTGTGTGAGGGGATATACACTTCTGGCATTGTGACTAGGAAATGTGGGCCAATCTTCCCAGCATGAACAGATAGAAAAGCTAATCAAAATATATTATTAAAAAACTACTTGAAGGTATCATAAAGGCAACAAGCCACTAAAAAATTAGTAACCAAGGTCTTAAAGAAGAAAAAACCTAGATAGAGAAGCCTGGTATATGGAAAATGCCAAAAGGCAAGTGAGAAGCTGAACAAAGCTTTCTTATGGGACTCGGAGTGACACAGCTGAAGTCCAGAGCCTGCCAAGGAAGCAATGCCTATAAGCACACATGATAAGGACTGTACTCTAGGAGTTAGGGTGATCTAGAAATGGTCTGGTTCTCACAGGGTAAGGAAGTCCAACTTCATATCACCTAGCTTCCTACAATTAGAGTAAATTCATAGAAGGTTATTAGTTCCCTAGACATACATCCCTTTTGAGGAAGAAAAGACATAACACTAGGCTTAATTATATACAATTTATACAATTTATGTTACCCAAACTAAAATCATCAGGCATATGAGAAAAAAGAACATTCTTTTTTTAAAAAAGAAAATATGGGTAATAGAGCCAGACATATAAATGATCCAGGTAATGAAGTTATACAATATCTTTAAAATAATATCCTGAATATGTGTGATAATGGCATTGCACAATGACTTTAGCATAAGTATCCTGAATATTTTCAAAGAAATAGATATAATTGAGAGGTTCTGAAAAGAAATAGTGTTTAAGAAAATGAAAATCTGGGCACTGAAAAACACAGTAACTGAAATTAAGAATATAATGGAAAGGGGGCTTCCCTGGTGGTGCAGTGGTTGGGAGTCTGCCTGCCGATGCAGAGGATGTGGGTTCATGCCCCGGTCTGGGAGGATCCTGCATGCCGCGGAGCGGCTGGGCCTGTGGGCCATGGCCGCTGGGCCTGCGTGTCCGGAGCCTGTGCTCCGCGGCAGGAGAGGCCGCGGCAGTGAGAGGCCCATGTACCACCAAAAAAAAAAAAAAGGAATATGATGGAAGGGTTTCACAACAGATTACAAACACCTGAAAATATCATTAGTAAAATGGAAGATAAGTCAGAACACTGTGTGAAGAAGTATAGTGAATAAAAATGATGGAAAAAGCACAAAACAACATGATATACCTAGGAATTACAGTGAGGAGGGCTACCATATGTGTGACTGGAGTCCCAGAAAGAGAAGAAAGAATGGAATAGAAGCAATGTGTGGAAAGACATGACTGCAGTTTTCTAAATTATTAGAGTTTTGAAAATAATAACTCAAGAATAACAATGAACCTCTAAAAAGAAGTGAAATTGAGTTATTTGTAGTGAGGTGGATGGACGTAGAGTCTGTCATACAGAGTGAAGTAAGTCAAAGAGAAAAACAAATACCGAATGCTAACACATATATATGGAATCTAAAAAAAAAAAAAAGTGGCTCTGAAGAACCTAGGGGCAGGACAGGGATAAAGATGCAGACGTAGAGGATGGACTTGAGGACACAGGAAGGGAGAAGGGTAAGCTGGAATGAAGTGAGAGAGTAGCATGGACATATATACACTAGCAAATGTAAAATAGATAGCTAGTGGGAAGCAGCAGCATAGCACAGGGAGATCAGTTCCGTGCTTTGTGACCACCTAGAGGGGTGGGATAAGGAGGGTGGGAAGGAGATGCAAGAGGGAGGGGAGATGGGGATATATGTATACGTAGAGCTGATTCACTTTGTTATACAGCAGCAACTAACACAACATTGTAAAGCAATTATACTCCAATAAAGATGTTAAATAAAATAATGATGAAGCTCAAGCAGGATAAAAACAAAGAAAGTTGTACCTGACATAGCACAGTAAAGTTGCTGATAAGGGATAAAGATAAAAATCTTAAAAGCAAACATAGAAAAAGATAGGTTAAAGTAAAAGGAGCAAGAATTAAACAAAAACAGGCCTTTCCACATCTAAGAAGAGGATTGTATTAGTTATCTATTGGTGCATAACAAATCATACCTAACTTAGTTGCTTAAAACAATTAGCATTTATAGATTGTTTTATAGATTTTGTGGTAGTAATCTGGAAGCAGCATGGCTGGATGGTTCGGGCTCAAGGTCTCTCAAGAGATTGCATCCAAGCTGTCCACTGAGGTGTGGCTCTCTCAAAGCTCAAGCTGGGGAGGGTCTATTTCCAAGCTCACTCAGGTGACTGTTGGCAGGCCTCGGAAGATCTTCCAGGCTTATTCACACGCCTGCCTGTTTGCCTGATTTCCTTACTCAATGGCTTATTCACACTCAGGCTGCCTGAGTGTTATCATTGCACTCTTTCCAGGGCAGCCTCCCCACATGGCAGCTGGCTTCCCTCAGAGAGAGCGAATGAGGGTGAGAGAACATACCGACACGGAAGTCAATGTCTTTTTTATAACCTAATGTCCAAAGTGGCATCCCATCACTGCTACTGTGTTTTATTTACTAGAATAAAGTCACCTAGTTGGCCTTGTGCTTTCTTGATAGAGCAGCATTGAAGTGTCATGTGGAATTGCTATTTAACAAGTTACCACAGACTTAGTATATTAAAACAAGCTTTTTATTTGATTCATTTTTGGATCAGGAAATAGAGATGGGCTGAAGTAGGTGGTACCTACCGCACTGGGTTGTCCAAGGTAGGTTCTTCATTCATATGACTGGTGCCTCAGTTGTTCTTGGTCTGACTGTCTCTCTGTCCACATGATGTGCCATCCTGTAGAACCTCTCCATATAGCTTGTATTTCTTATGGCATGGTGATCTCAGGATAATCACATTTCTTACATTGTATATGGCTTCCAAGAGTCAGGAAAAGAAAGCTCCCTCGCCAGTCAAGGGCCACACCCAGGACCAGTGCTGCATCGCTTCTCCTGTATTCATATTGTCATGGTAGTCGCACAGTCAGCCTAGATATCAGGGGGTGGGGATGTAAATGTCACTTCTTAATTAGGAATTAGGAAGGTCACATTGCAGAAGAAAGTTGTTTTAGAGATAATGTTGTTGTCATCTTTGGGACAATGTAATATTTCACATTCTGCTCTCTGGCCACAACAACCTACATCCCATTTACATGCAAAATACACTTACCCTCTCCCTGAAGATTTCATCCCATTATGGCACTGAGGTCACATTTTACTGGTAGGGGGCTGAATTTGATCCTTGTTTTGAGGCTGCTCCTTAAATTGAGGATCTTTTGTTATCTGAAGCTAGAAGCTAGCCCTGGCTCCTTTATAGATCCTCAAAATCCATATTGAAAAGTGATCAATTCCCTCTTTATTTCAACTTTCATTATAAATAACTAAAAAAACCAGTTGGCATTTCCAACATTCTACTAAACATCTGTTAAACCAGATCCTCGAGTTCATAGGCACATTTTTACTTTATATTTCCTTCTATATTATTTATTGCTTTATAAAATAAATACCCCAAAACTTAGCATCTTAAGACAATATGAAGCAAAGTTAATATTCTCACATATTTTCTGAGTATCAGGAATCTGGAAGTGCTTTAGATGGATGGTTCTGGCCCAGGATCTCCCATAAGGCTGCAGTCAAGATGTCAGCAAAGGTTGCAACTGTCCGATAGCATGGCTGGAGCTGGAGAATCAGCATTCAAGATAGCTCACTTAGAGGGTATTGGCAGAACACTTCAACTGACTGCTGGCAGAAGGCCGCAGCATCACAGGACAGCCTGGGAGTCTTCCCAGCATCACAGATGTTTCCTCAAGAGTAAATGCTCCAAGATAGAGGGCAAGAAAGAAGCTGCAGTTCTTTTTATGACCTAATTTCTGAAGTCATACGTTTACATTTCATTCCAGTAGAAGCAAATCACTAAGGTCAGACATACTCAAAGAGGGAAATTAAGCTTCACCTCTTAAAAGGGGGAGTATCTAAGAATTTGTGGACATATTCTATAAGTGCCACATCTACGTTACCTCAGTCAATAGGTTTGCTAAATTTTCTATTACTATGTAACACAATTTATCTTTTCTCCAGCCTTCAATAACACTTTTCTCAGTTTTGTTCCACTGCCACAAATCGTCTACTTGAGGTCCTTCACACTGCCACGCAACATGTGGTCCTAAATCCAAAGCCATGTGTTTTACATTTCTGTTATAACAAAAAAAACCTACTTCCAGCACCAAATTTAGGTTCTGGAATATATTTATGAATAACAAACCCTCCCAAACTATCAGTGGATTAAAACAGCAACCATTTACTCTGTGTGGTCACCCTGTGGGTCAGGTGTTTTGTCAAGACATAATGGTGGGGGGCGACCTTCAAGATGGCAGAGGAGTAAGACGTGGAGACCACCTTCTACCCTACAAATACATCAAAAATACATCTACATGTGGAATAACTCCTACAGAACACCTACTGAATGCTAGCAGAAGACCTCAGACTTCCCAAAAGGCAAGAAAATCCCCACGTACCTGGGTAGGGCAAAAGAAAAAAAGAGAAAACAGAGACAAAAGAATAGGGATGGGACCTGCACCTCTGAGAGGGAGCTGTGAAGGAGAAGAGGTTTCCACACACTAGGAAGCCCCTTCACTGGTGGAGATGGAGGGTGGCGGGGGAAAAGCTTCAGAGTCACAGAGGAGAGCACAGCAACAGGGGTGCAGAGGGCAAAGTGGAGAGATTCCCACACAGAGGATCAGTGCCAACCAGCACTCACCAGCCTGAGAGGCTTGTCTGCTCACCCACTGGGCCAGGTAGGGGCTGGGAGCTGAGGCTTGGGCTTCAGAGGTCAGATCCCAGGGAGAGGACTGGGGTTTGGCTGTGTGAACACAGCCTGAAAGGGGCCAGAGCTCCAGAGCTATGTGGGAGGGAGTCCAAGAAAAAGTCTGGACATGACTGAAAAGCAAGAAACCATTGTTTTGGGGTGTGCGAGGAGACGGGATTCCTTCCCTGTCTGCCCACAGACGGCTGAGCACCCCCTAAATGAGCTCCAGAGATGGGTGCGAGCCACAGCTCTCAGCTCGGACCCCGGAGACGAGCATGAGACGCTAATGCTGCTGCTGCAGCCACCAAGAATCCTGTGTGCAAGCACAGGTCACTGTCCACACCTCCCCTCCCAGGAGCCTATGCTGCCCACCACTTCCAGGGTCCCGTGATCCAGGAACAACTTCCCTGAGAGAACACACGGTGCACCTCAGGCTGTTGAAATGTCATGCCAGCCTCTGCTGCTGCAGGCTCTCCCCACATTCCAATTATAACTACTGTACCCCTCCCTCCCCATGGCATGAGTGAGCCAGAGCCCCCTAATCAGCTGCTGTTTTAACCCCGTCCTGTCTGAGCGGGAACACATGCCTGAGGACGACCTACATGCAGAGGCAGGGCCAAAACCAAAGCTGAATCCCAGGAGCTGTGGAACAAAGAAGAGAAAGGGAAATTTCTCCATGCAGCCTGTGAAAAGGAGACAGCCAACACAGTAAGTTAAACAAAATGAGAAGACAAGGAATTATGCAGCAGATGAAGGAGCAGGGTAAAAACCCACCAGACCAAACAAATGAGGAAATAGGCAGTCTACCTGAAGAAGAATTCAGAGTAATGATAGGAAAGGTGATCCAAAATCTTGGCAGTAGAATGGAGAAAATACAAGAAACATTTAACAAGGACCTAGAAGAACTAAAGAGCAAACAGACAACCATGAACAACACAATAAATGAAATTAAAAATTCTCTAGAAGGGGTCAATAGCAGAATAACTGAGGAAGAAGAACGGATAAGTGACCTGGAAGATAAAATAGTGGAAATAACTACTGCAGAACAGAATAAAGAAAAAAGAATGAAAAGAATTGAGGACAGTCTCAGAGACCTCTGGGACAACATGAAATGCACCAATATTTGAATTATAGGGGTCCCAGAAAAGAAGAGAAAAAGAAAGAGTCTGAGAAAATATTTGAAGAGATTATAGTTGAAAACTTCCTTAACATGGGAAAGGAAATAATCAAGTCCAGGAAGCTCAGAGAGTCCCATACAGGATAAATCCAAGGAGAAATACACCAAGACACATATTAATCAAACTGTCAAAAATTAAATACAAAGAAAACATATTAAAAGCAGCAAGGGAAAAACAACAAATAACACACAAGGGAATCCCCATAAGGTTAACAGCTGATCTTTCAGCAGAAACTCTGCAAGCCAGAAGGGACTGGCAGGACATATTGAAAGTGTTGAAGGAGAAAAACCTGCAACCAAGATTACTCTACCCAGCAAGGATCTCATTCAGATTTGATGGAGAAATTAAAACCTTTACAGACAAGCAAAACCTGAGAGAGTTCAGCACCACCAAACCAGCTCTACAACAACTGCTAAAGGAACTTCTCTAGGCAAGAAACACAAAAGAAGGAAAAGACCTACAATAACAAACCCAAAACAATTAAGAAAATGGGAATGGGAACACACATATCGATAATTACCTTAAATGTAAATGGACTAAATGCTCCAACCAAAAGACACAGATTGGCTGAATGGATACAAAAACAAGACCCATATATTTGCTGTCTACAAGAGACCCACTTCAGACCTAGAGACACATACAGACTGAAAGTAAGGGGATGGAAAAAAGTATTTCATGCAAATGGAAACCAAAAGAAAGCTGGAGTAGCAATTCTCATATCAGACAAAATAGACTTTAAAACAAAGACTATTAGAAGAGACAAAGAAGGACACTACATAATGATCAAGGGATCGATCCAAGAAGAAGATAGAACAATTGTAAATATTTATGCACCCAACATAGGAACACCTCAATGCATAAGGCAAATGCTAACAGCCATAAAAGGGGAAATTGAAAGTAACACAATCGGAAGATGGCGGAAGAGTAAGACGCGGAGATCACCTTCCTCCCCACAGATACACCAGAAATACATCTACGCGTGGAACAACTCCTACGGAGCACCTACTGAATGCTGGCAGAAGACCTCAGACCTCCCAAAAGGCAAGGAACCCCCCACGTACCTGGTTAGGGCAAAAGAAAAAACTAAACAGAGACAAAAGAATAGGGACGGGTCCTGCACCAGCGAGATAGAGCTGTGAAGGAGGAAAAGTGTCCACACACTAGGAAGCCCCTTCGCGGGTGGAGACTTCGGGAGGCGGAGTGGGGGAGCTTGGGAGCCGCGGAGGAGAGCACAGCAACAGGGGTGCGGAGGGCAAAGCGGACAGATTCCAGCGCAGAGGATCGGGCCGACTGGAACTCACCAGCCGAGAGGCTTGTCTGCTCGCCCGCCGGGGCGGGCAGGACTGGGAGCTGAGGCTCCGGCTTTTGTCGGAGCGCCGGGAGAGGACTGAGGTTGGCAGCGTGAACACAGCCTGCAGGGCGTTAGTGCACCGCGGCTAGCCGGGAGAGAGTCCGGGGAAAAGTCTGGACCTGCCGAAGAGGCAAGAGACTTTTACGTCCCTCTTTGTTTCCTGGTGCGCGAGGAGAGGGGATTAAGAACGCTGCTTGAGAGAGCTCCAGGGACGGGCGTGAGCCGCGGCTAAAAGTGCGGAGCCCAGAGACAGACATGAGACGCTAAAGCCGCTGCTGCCGCCACCAGGAGGCCTGTGTGCGAACACAGGTCACTAGCCACACGCCCTTCCGGGGAGCCTGTGCAGCCCGCCACTGCCAGGGTCCCGGGACCCAGAGACAACTCCCCCGGGAGAACGCACGGCGCGCCTCAGGCTGGTGCAACGTCACGCCGGCCTCTGCCGCCGCAGGCCCGCCCCACACTCTGTGACCCTCCCTACCTCCCGGCCTGAGTGAGCCAGAGCCTCCGAATCAGCGGCTCCTTTAACCCCGTCCTGTCTGAGCAAAGAACAGATGCCCTCCGGCGACCTACATGCACAGGCGGGGCCAAATCCAAAGCTGAGACCCTGGGAACTGTGAGAACAAAGAAGAGAAAGGGAAATCTCTCCCAGCAGCCTCAGAAGCAGCGGATTAAAGCTCCACAATCAACTTGATATACCCTGCACCTGTGGAATACCTGAATAGACAATGAATCATCCCAAATTAAGGAGCCCTGTGGATGAAAGGCTCTTGGTGCTGCAGCCAGGAGTCAGTGCTGTGCCTCTGAGGTGGGAGAGCCAACTTCAGGGCACTGGTCCACAAGAGGCCTCCCAGCTGCACATAATATCAAACAGCAAAAATCTCCGAGAGATCTCCATCTCAACGCCAGCACCCAGCTTCACTCAACGACCAGCAAGCTACAGTGCTGGACATCCTATGCCAAACAACTAGCAAGACAGGAACACAACCCCACCCATTAGCAGAGAGGCTGCCCAAAATCATAATAAGTCTACAGACACCCCAAAACACACCACCAGACGTGGACCTGCCCACCAGAAAGACAAGATCCAGCCTCATCCACCAGAACACAGGCACTAGTACCCTCCACCAGGAAGCCTACACAACCCACTGAACCAACCTTAGCCGCTGGGGACAGACACAAAAACAACAGGAACTACGAACCTTCAGCCTGCAAAAAAGGAGACCCCAAAGACAGTAAGATAAGCAAAATGAAAAGACAGAAAAACACACAGCAGATGAAGGAGCAAGATAAAAACCCACCAGACCTAACAAATGAAGAGGAAATAGGCAGTCTACCTGAAAAAGAATTCAGAATAATGATAGTAAGGTTGATCCGAAATCTTGGAGATAGAATGGACAATAGAATGGACAAAATGCAAGAATCAGTTAACAAGGACCTAGAAGAACTAAAGATGAAACAAGCAACGATGAACAACACAATAAATGAAATTAAAAGTACTCTAGATGGGATCAATAGCAGAATAACTGAGGCAGAAGAATGGATAAGAGACCTGGAAGATAAAATAGTAGAAATAACTACTGCAGAGCAGAATAAAGAAAAAAGAATGAAAAGAACTGAGGACAGTCTCAGAGACCTCTGGGACAACATTAAATGCACCAACATTCGAATTATAGGGGTTCCAGAAGAAGAAGAGAAAAAGAAAGGGACTGAGAAAATATTTGAAGAGATTATAGTTGAAAACTTCCCTAATATGGGAAAGGAAATAGTTAATCAATTCCAGGAAGCACAGAGAGTCCCATACAGGATAAATCCAAGGAGAAATACGCCAAGACACATATTAATCAAACTGTCAAAAATTAAATACAAAGAAAACATATTAAAAGCAGCAAGGGAAAAACAACAAATAACACACAAGGGAATCCCCATAAGGTTAACAGCTGATCTTTCAGCAGAAACTCTGCAAGCCAGAAGGGACTGGCAGGACATATTGAAAGTGTTGAAGGAGAAAAACCTGCAACCAAGATTACTCTACCCAGCAAGGATCTCATTCAGATTTGATGGAGAAATTAAAACCTTTACAGACAAGCAAAACCTGAGAGAGTTCAGCACCACCAAACCAGCTCTACAACAACTGCTAAAGGAACTTCTCTAGGCAAGAAACACAAAAGAAGGAAAAGACCTACAATAACAAACCCAAAACAATTAAGAAAATGGGAATGGGAACACACATATCGATAATTACCTTAAATGTAAATGGACTAAATGCTCCAACCAAAAGACACAGATTGGCTGAATGGATACAAAAACAAGACCCATATATTTGCTGTCTACAAGAGACCCACTTCAGACCTAGAGACACATACAGACTGAAAGTAAGGGGATGGAAAAAAGTATTTCATGCAAATGGAAACCAAAAGAAAGCTGGAGTAGCGATTCTCATATCAGACAAAATAGACTTTAAAACAAAGACTATTAGAAGAGACAAAGAAGGACACTACATAATGATCAAGGGATCGATCCAAGAGGAAGATATAACAATTGTAAATATTTATGCACCCAACGTAGGTGCACCTCAATACATAAGGCAAATACTGACAACCATAAAAGGAGAAATCGACAGTAACACATTCATAGTAGGGGACTTTAACACCCCACTTTCACCAATGGACAGATCATCCAAAATGAAAATAAATAAGGAAACACAAGCTTTAAATGATACATTAAACGAGATGGAGTTAATTGATATTTATAGGACATTCCATCCAAAAACAACAGAATACACATTTTTCTCAAGTGCTCATGGAACATTCTCCAGGATAGATCATATCTTGGGTCACAAATCAAGCCTTGGTAAATTTAAGAAAATTGAAATTGTATCAAGTATCTTTTCCGACCACAACGCTATGAGACTCGATATCAATTACAGGAAAAGATCTGTAAAAAATACAAACACATGGAGGCTAAACTATACACTACTTAATAACGAAGTGATCACTGAAGAAATCAAAGACGAAATCAAAAAATACCTAGAAACAAATGACAATGGAGACACGATGACTCAAAATCTATGGGATGCAGCAAAAGCAGTTCTAAGAGGGAAGTTTATAGCAATACAATCTTACCTTAAGAAACAGGAAACATCTCGAATAAACAACCTAACCTTGCACCTAAAGCAATTAGAGAAAGAAGAACAAAAAAACCCCAAAGTTAGCAGGAGGAAAGAAATCATAAAAATCAGATCAGAAATAAATGAAAAAGAAATGAAGGAAACGATAGCAAAGATCAATAAAACTAAAAGCTGGTTCTTTGAAAGGATAAACAAAATTGATAAACCATTAGCCAGACTCATCAAGAAAAAAAGGGAGAAGACCCAAATCAATAGAATTAGAAATGAAAAAGGAGAAGTAACAACTGACACTGCAGAAATACAAAAGATCATGAGAGATTACTACAAGCAACTCTATGCCAATAAAATGGACAACCTGGAAGAAATGGACAAATTCTTAGAAAGGCACAACCTGCCAAGACTGAATCAGGAAGAAATAGAAAATATGAACAGACCAATCACAAGCACTGAAATTGAAACTGTGATTAAAAATCTTCCAACAAGCAAAAGCCCAGGACCAGATGGCTTCACAGGCGAATTCTATCAAACATTTAGAGAAGAGCTATCACCTATCCTTCTCAGACTCTTCCAAAATATAGCAGAGGGAGGAACACTCCCCAACTCATTCTACGAGGCCACCATCACCCTGATACCAAAACCAGACAAGGATGTCACAAAGAAAGAAAACTACAGGCCAATATCACTGATGAACATAGATGCAAAGATCCTCAACAAAATACTAGCAAACAGAATCCAACAGCACATTAAATGGATCATACACCATGATCAAGTGGGGTTTATTCCAGGAATGCAAGGATTCTTCAATATACGCAAATCAATCAACGTGATACACCATATTAACAAATTGAAGGAGAAAAACCATATGATCATCTCAATAGATGTAGAAAAAGCTTTTTACAAAATTCAACACCCATTTATGATAAAAACCCTCCAGAAAGTAGGCATAGAGGGATCTTTCCTCAACATAATAAAGGCCATATATGACAAACCCACAGCCAACATCGTCCTCAATGGTGAAAAACTGAAAGCATTTCCACTAAGATCAGGAACAAGACAAGGTTGCCCACTCTCACCACTCTTATTCAACATAGTTTTGGAAGTTTTAGCCACAGCAATCAGAGAAGAAAAGGAAATAAAAGGAATCCAAATCGGAAAAGAAGAAGTAAAGCTGTCACTGTTTGCAGATGACATGATACTATACATAGAGAATCCTAAAGATGCTACCAGAAAACTACTAGAGCTAATCAATGAATTTGGTAAAGTAGCAGGATACAAAATTAATGCACAGAAATCTCTGGCAATCCTATACACTAAGGATGAAAAATCTGAAAGTGAAATCAAGAAAACACTCCCATTTACCATTGCAACAAAAAGAATAAAATACCTAGGAATATACCTACCTAAGGAGACAAAAGACCTGTATGCAGAAAATTATAAGACACTGATGAAAGAAATTAAAGATGATACAAATAGATGGAGAGATATACCATGTTCTTGGATTGGAAGAATCAACATTGTGAAAATGACTCTACTACCCAAAGCAATCTACAGATTCAATGCAATCCCTATGAAACTACCACTGGCATTTTTCACAGAACTAGAACAAAAAATTTCACAATTTATATGGAAACACAAAAGACCCCGAATAGCAAAAGCAATCTTGAGAACGAAAAATGGAGCTGGATGAATCAGGCTTCCTGACTTCAGACTATACTACAAAGCTACAGTAATCAAGACAGTATGGTACTGGCACAAAAACAGAAATATAGATCAATGGAACAGGATAGAAAGCCCAGAGATAAACCCACGCACATATGGTCACCTTATCTTTGATAAAGGAGGCAGAAATGTACAGTGGAGAAAGGACAGCCTATTCAATAAGTGGTGCTGGGAAAACTGGACAGCTACATGTAAAAGTATGAGATTAGATCACTCCCTAACACCATACACAAAAATAAGCTCAAAATGGATTAAAGACCTAAATGTAAGGCCAGAAACTATCAAACTCTTAGAGGAAAACATAGCCAGAACACTCTATGACATAAATCACAGCAAGGTCCTTTTTGACCCACCTCCTAGAGAAATGGAAATAAAAAGAAAAGTAAACAAATGGGACCTAATGAAACTTAAAAGCTTTTGCGCAGCAAAGGAAACCATAAAGAAGACCCAAAGACAACCCTCAGAATGGGAGAAAATATTTGCAAATGAAGCAACTGACAAAGGATTAATCTCCAAAATTTATAAGCAGCTCATGCAGCTTAATAACAAAAAAACAAACAACCCAATCCAAAAATGGGCGGAAGACCTAAATAGACATTTCGCCAAAGAAGATATACAGAGTGCCAACAAACACATGAAAGAATGCTCAACATCACTAATCTTTAGAGAAATGCAAATCAAAACTACAATGAGATATCATCTCACACCAGTCAGAATGGCCATCATCAAAAAATCTAGAAACAATAAATGCTGGAGAGGGTGTGGAGAAAAGGGAACCCTCTTACACTGTTGGTGGGAATGTAAATTGATACAGCCACTGTGGAGAACAGTATGGAGGTTCTTTAAAAAGCTACAAATAGAACTACCATATGACCCAGCAATCCCACTACTGGGCATATACCCTGAGAAAACCATAATTCAAAAAGAGTCATGTACCAAAATGTTCATTGCAGCTCTATTTACAATAGCCCAGAGATGGAAACAACCGAAGTGTCCATCATCTGATGAATGGATAAAGAAGATATGGCACGTATATACAATGGAATATTACTCAGCCATAAAAAGAGATGAAATTGAGCTATTTGTAATGAGGTGGATAGACCTAGAGTCTGTCATACAGAGTGAAGTAAGTCAGAAAGAGAGAGACAAATACCGTATGCTAACACATATATATGGAATTTAAGAAAAAAAAAATGTCATGAAAAACCTAGGGGTGAAACAGGAATAAAGACACAGACTTACTAGAGAATGGACTTGAGGCTATGGGGAGGGGGAAGGGTAAACGGTGACAAAGCGATAAAGAGGCATGGACATATATACACTACCAAACGTAAGGTAGATAGCTAGTGGGAAGCAGCTGCATAGCACAGGGAGATCAGCTCGGTGCTTTGTGACCACCTGGAGGGGTGGGATAGGGAGGGTGGGAGGGAGGGAGACGCAAGCGGGAAGAGATATGGGAACATATGTATATATATAACTGATTCATTTTGTTGTGAAGCTGAAACTAACATACCATTGTAAAGCAATTATACTCCAATAAAGATGTAAAATAAATAAATAAATAAAAATAAAAAAAAAAAAAGTAACACAATCATAGTAGGGGACTTTTAACACCCCACTTTCACCAATGGACAGATCATCCAAAATGAAAATAAATAAGGAAACACAAGCTTTAAATTACACATTAGACCAGATGGACTTAATTGATATTTATAGGACATTCCATCCAAAAACAACAGAACACACTTTCTCAAGTGCTCATGCAGTATTCTCCAGGATAGATCATATCTTGGGTCACAAATCAAGCCTTGGTAGATTTAAGAAAATTGAAATCGTATCAAGTCTCTTTTCCGACCACAATGCTATATCAATTATCAGATATCAATTACAGGAAAAAAAACTGTAAAAAATAGAAACATATGGAGGCTAAACAATATGCTACTAAACCAAGAGTTCACTGAAGAAATAAAAAAAATACCTGGAAACAAATGACAATGAAAACACGACGACTCAAAACCTATGTGATGCAGCAAAAGCAGTTCTAAGAGGGAAGTTTATAGCAATAAAATCCTACCTCAACAAACAAGAAAAATCTCGAATAAACAACCTAACCTTACACCTAAAGCAATTAGAGAAAGAAGAAGAACAACAACAAAAAAACCCCAAAGTCAGCAGAAGGAAAGAAATTGTAAAGATCAGATCAGAAATAAATGAAAAAGAAATGAAGGAAACAATAGCAAAGATCAATAAAACTAAAAGCTGGTTCTTTGAGAAGATAAACAAAATTGATAAACCATTAGACAGACTCATCAAGAAAAAAAGGGAGAAGACTCAAATCAATAGAATTAGAAATGAAAAAGGAGAAGTAACAACTGACACTGCAGAAATACAAAGTATCATGAGAGATTACTACAGGCAACCGTATGCCAATAAAATGGACAATCTGGAAGAAATGAACAAATTCTTAGAAAAGCACAACCTTCTGAGACTGAACCAGGAAGAAATAGAAAATATAAGCAGACCAATCACAAGCACTGTAATTGAGACTGTAATTAAAAATCTTCCAACAAACAAAAGCCCAGGACCAGAGAGCTTCACAGGCGAATTCTATCAAACATTTAGAGAAGAGTTAACACTTATCCTTCTCAAACTCTTCCAAAATATAGCAGAGGGAAGAACACTCCGAAACTCATTCTATGAGGCCACCATCATCACCCTGATACCAAAACCAGACAAAGATGTCACAAAAAAAGAAAACTACAGGCCAATATCACTGATGAACATACATGTGAACATCCTCAACAAAATACTAGCAAACAGAATCTAGCAGCACATTAGAAGGATCATACACCATGATCAAGTGGGGTTTATCCCAGGGATGCAAGGATTCTTCAATATATGCAACAAATAGTAGTAGGAACTATGCTGTAACTGTTGGTATATATCTGTAATAATTGCTTTCACAGAAATGAAAGCCAAATAATGAAGCTAGCAAAGATAAGGTAAAAAATACAAAAGAAGAGAAAAAATGCCTTTATAATTACACAGTACCAAATTACTAATGAACAGGAAGGAAAATGCACAATTCTAGTCAGACACTGATAATTATTCAAATGTACATTATATGGGTAATTTGTGAAAATGAGCTAAATCGCTTATTAATTATATATTCAATGGGCTAATTTTTTAATTTTTAGAAGAAAGTATATATTTAGTCTTTATGAAACCCTAAAAATTATTTATAGTCTTTAGTAATACCTTGAAAGTGAAAGTTACTTTTATGGCTTTTTATTCAAGATTTTCAAAATTTCATCTTTGTTGACAGATCATATTGATCCAATGGATGGTCATTGGAATTTTTCCTATGCCATGAATGGAGGAAAATTAGAATAACATTTCAGTCTTAGAAGATGATGAAAGTTATCTTTGGAAGATATATGCAGAATAGAAATATTTATATATTCATATATGAAAACTTCATTTCTATATGTGGAAATACATATTTTACTTGATGACAACTTTCCAAGTTACAGAATTTTCTCTCCCTGAGCAAGGAGTGCTAGTTTACTGTGTGGAGGGATTAAAAGCAGTGCATTAAGAGGTGTTAGATTGTAGAGTATGCTCAGAGAAAAGACAGGCGCAGATTATTTTGTTTTCTTTTAAGAGCATTCCATCCACATTTCTCAAGTTTACCTTTGGCACGGCATATCTATGTTGATTACCATGAGGAGGCAGGTGAAGTGTTTGGAATAATTCCCTGCTGGATTTTTTTATTTGTGGTAAGAACATGGTTTAATCCCACTGTGAATCCCTTTATAGAGCCTCTATAAATTTTAGAAAGTATAGAACTGGCCCTAGAGTCAGTTTACAGATCTATTAGTGTACTCTCTGAGAAGAATGGGTGACTGAGCCTTTTCCCAGTCTGTAGCAGATGAAGCTGGTGTCTGCCGTATCCCGTCGGCACTCCCTGGAGCTCACCTTCAGCTTCAGTGGAAGGTCCCCATATACACCTATTGCTTTGCCTTGAGCACTTGTGACTCTGCTTCTGAGAGCTTAATCTGACCCCATGAGTGGAGCAGGACAAAAGTGCTGGGGAAGTAATGTCCCAGGAGCAACTCTTTACCAATGAGGGTTTGAGGCCTATGGATAGAACACCCAGCTTCGGGCCCTTGTGGGTCCTGGAGTTCTGAGGTGTGCTCGATTTGGTTTCTCAGAGCCCCCTTGAGACTCAGGCTCAGTTGCTCATAGTGGTAACCCTGTCGTTAACGCACACTTTCTGGCTTTCCTCCCTCCCTTCTCTGACTTACTTCCCCACTCCCTCATTGTGCTTTCTGGGATCATCTCCCAAATAAGCTACTGGCACTTGTCTCAGGGTCTGCTTTTTTGTATGCCTCATGTAAATGTTTGCCTGATCTTATTTTTTAAACGCCAACAGTGTCACTATTCTGGAGGCACAAGATTGAGGAAAGAGGAAAGAGTCTCTGCTCCCTGATTGCATTTGTGAAGAGCTAAAACCATCTATTTGTCTCTGTATTTTTACCATGGGGGCCATGGCCTGCTGTGGTGACTGCTTCTTTCTTTTACCTTTACATCTGCCATGATTTGAGGCCCTCTCTCCCAGCATGGGCACAAAGGAATATATGAATGAAAATTATTATTAACAAGAAGGAATGGCTTCACTGAGATATTTATTCTGATGGATTTCAATACTTGCTTCCTGCTCACTGTACATTTCTTGAACGTTTTCTTTATGACTATTTAAAATAACTGCCTGAGGAAATGGGACTTAAAATATTGAAATTCGGTGGTCCACAAAGCCCGTTATCCTTTGCCCTTATTTTTCCTGTGCCCAGTCCACCCCAACATTCCAGCTTCCATGAAAGCAGGGGCTTTGTTTGTTTTGTTTATTGCTCTATCACTGATATAATAACAACGAAAGTGCCTGGAAAAGAGTAAATTCTTCATAAATATTTGCTGAATGAATCAGTTGAGTCAATTCAATTTCTTGATAGCCTTATAAACTTGGGCAAATTGATTAACCTCTCTGTGCTTCACTTTTCTCATAAATAAAATGGGGGGATGATGAAAGTCCCTTCCTTAAATGATTATTGTGAGGTTTGAGTGAGATTTTGTATGTAATACACACAATGTAATCCCTGACACATAATAAATGCTAAAAAAGCATAGTTTATATTATTATTATTACAGTTAATATATATTTATTGAGGGATGATTATATGACAGGTACTATTAGTTGTTGGGATTACAACAATGAAACATACATACAAGGTCACTATGCTCATGTAACTGTACTATAATGAGTGTGATGTATGAAAAATAGACAATCCCTATATAAATATTTTAGCTTAAGGAAATTCAGTTTTTTCCTGTAGATATTGAAGAACTACAAATTATAAATCGGGGGAAATGACATTTTAAAAAAGCATATCTTAAAATATAAAGATAGATTAATTGGGGAAAACATTGAAGGCATGAATTCTTAAGAAGTTATTGGACTGGCCAAAAAGTTCGTTCAGGGTTTTCTGTAACATCGTGAGGCAAATCCGAACGAACTTTTTGGCCAACTCAATACTTCAGTGTTTCAGGCAAAAGATAATAATAGTAGTAAAATGAATGCATCTGAGAGACTTTTCTGGATGAGCAAAGGTAGAGCTGGTGGATGGCCACTCAGTTAACTGACAGGAGAATAAAAAAAGAACAGATAGAGAAAGAGATTTAAGATAACTGTGTGTTCCCTAAGATCCATTGGAGAAAAGCATTGCAAAGGAATTGGGAGCAAACAGGAGTTGGGGAAGATGAAATGGCTCTTAAAGCTTTGCAGAAAGTAGTAGGAGCACAAGATCTGTCTTGTTACCTGGAATGGCGAGTTGGGAAAATAGAGAAGTTGGGGGTGAGGATGAGAGGAAGAATGAGAGCTTGTGATGTATCTGGGGAGAGGGAGATTGCTCATAGAAGAAGTGAAAGAAAAGAACAGGAACATTATCGAAGTATTTTCACAAGGTGCTGTCTCTTCTTGTTTCAAGGTTGTTTCTGTCATCACTTCTGTGTTCAGAGTGACTCAATTTCTAATTCAACCCAGAATGCTTCTCTCCAGCTCCCAAAGGGGAACCAAGAATCTTAGTGTCTCTATTTAGTTATAGAAGGATTACCTTACTCTGAATAAGATATTCTCATTCCATCAAATCAAAGCATGCTTTCTAACCTTTCTGTTTTCTTTTTAATCTCTAAAAGATAAAGATTCTTGCCTTTAACATAAACATAATACTATCAACACCGGTAAAAATAATAATTCTTTAATGTCATCATACGTAGCCAGTTCAACTTTGTGTGTGTGTGTGTGTGCTTTTGTGACTCATCGATTCCTTATTTTGGCAATATATCAGCCCTAAATTTTTATTATTTCCAGACTTGGTTTTCTTCCTCCTGCCAAAGTTAAAAAACAAATAAAAAATTGGATTCTCATAAAGGTTCTCCCACTCCTTTGGGGATTTAAACAAAATACCACTAACTAAAATCATCTGAAACAACAGTTTCTAAGATCCTGAAAATGTAAACATGTCAGCAGAATCAACTGTGGCTCATATATATGTAGCTCAAAGGTATTAAGGCCTAAAGTAAACGCTGGAGTGTGCCTGCTTTCTAAGAGAAGAAAGGGCATTGCAAGTTCATGACTAAATGAAAGACTTCAGTAATTTGAATATATTTCCCAAGAGCCAGAGGACTAAAAAAGGTGACTACACAAGACTTGAGCAAGCCTCCAGATTATGAAAATTAAATATTTTAAAAGATAGAAGTGGTTGTCCTTCCACTAAGATAAAACATCCTATGAAAAATATCTAGTTTGTGGCAGTTGCTCTGTTAGGAATTTTCATATGTGAACCCAATCCTCACAGTAAATGCATAAAGTAGGGATTATCAAGCCCACACTACAGATTTGTAAAGCAAGGTTGTCTAATGCGCCCAAGATCACATAGCTAGTATGTAGATTTGCTCCCAGGATTCTTAGACTTTAAAATGCGTGGTGTTTCCATGACTATAACAGGCTGCCTCCTCTGGGCTTCATGAAGGTATAATATTATCAGCTTAAGGTAAGGATGAGGAAAATCAAATTCAATATATACTTATGTAAACACAATGCTGAACTGTCCTCTATGGAGAGAATCTGCCCTGTGCACCCCAATGGCCAATGAGGTGAAGCACACAATCTTAGAGCAGCTTTAAGATTCTAAATTCTGCTTGCTGGAATTTGGTCATAGCTAACTTTCTTATGCATGTGCATGTAATTAACATTTTCTCTTTAAATTAACCCTCTGTATCAATCAGAGTTCAGTCAGGAAAACATAGCCACCATAAAAATTATGTGAATAAAGCGTTTACAATATTTATTAGAATAACTAATTATATTAATTAGACCTTACGCTAACATGCAGTAACCTGGGGAAGTGAAGATCTAAAAGTGGGAGTGATAGGCACCAATCATTCCATTGGACACACAGGTATGAGTATCCAGTCAGAACTATAGGATAAGGTTGTCAGATTTAGCAACTAAAAAATAATATGTAACACCCAGTTAAATTTGAATTTCAGATAAATAACATTTTTTAGTATTAGATGTCCTGTGCAATATATGAGATTGTATTTATGCTAAAAATTTTTCATTGTTTATCTTAAGTGTAAATTTAACTGGGTGTCCTGTAATTTATCTGTCAACTTCATAGTGGGAATATTTGAGAAGCCAGATATGTTGGCCTCTGAAGTGGTACTGTGGAGAGGAAGTGTGTGGAGACTCTATGGAAACAGGTACCAGCTCTGTGGCTATACAACTAAGTGTGTGGTGGTGAGCCAGGGGGTGCTGTTGGCCAGCAGGGTCAGTGGTCAAGTAGAGGAGCTGGATATGGAGCAGCAAGAGCAAGCCAGAATAACCTGGGACCTGCCGGGCACCTCTGTGCCCAGAATGATGACTTCACATCTACCTTCCCAATTGCACAGGGACCTTTCTTGCCCACACAGGGAAGGAGGTTCTGGGAAAGGCAGTCTCTGGTGTTAGTCAAATCAGTGTAACTCAGTGTAATATATCTATTCTTTTTGCCCAAAATAAACTTTCTCTCTCCCTCTCTCTCTTTGCTAAGTTAAAATGTATCTAAAAATGCATGGGGGGCTTCCCTGGTGGCGCAGTGGTTGAGAGTCCGCCTGCCAATGCAGGGGACGCGGGTTCGTGCCCCGGTCCGGGAAGATCCCACATGCCGCGGAGCGGCTGGGCCCGTGAGCCATGGCCGCTGAGCCTGCGCGTCTGGAGCCTGTGCTCCGCAACGGGAGAGGCCACAACAGTGAGAGGCCCGCGTACCGGAAAAAAAAAAAAAAAAAAAGCATGGAGTTTAAATATAGCAGTTATATGAATTTTGACTAATGTACACACCTGTTTAAGCACCTCCAAATCAAGATGCAGAACATTTCTGTCTCCCTAGAAGGTTCTCTCAAGCCCCTTTCCAGTCAGTCCTCTCTCTCCGGTAGGTAAACAAGATTGGTTTTTTTATCGTAGTTTTGCCACGTGTGGCGTTTTCTGTACATGGAAGCCTACAGTATTTTTCTTTTGGATCTCACTTCTTTCACACAATATCATGTGCTCATCAATGTTGCCACATGTATCAGTAGTTTGCTTTTTTTTATTACTGGATAGTAGTCCCTTGTACAAATATATCCATATTGAAAATAAGATAAATTTATTGAAAAGGTAACTGTATTCCAACACTGGAACTATTGTCATATGTAGAAGATATGCATGCAAAATATTACCATAAAATGTAATTTAATACTAGTAAATTGTACTTGTTCGTCAAGTGCTCTAAACCCCTCTCATTTCCTATTGTTATTTAGAGTGGTATCAAATACATATAGGCACTGACAAGAGACTTCTTTTTGAGTGATCAAAAGTATTGATGGATAAAAGGAGATAATTTATTTTGATGCCCTGACTTCAGACAACCTAAAATTATTTTGCTCACAATCAGAGTTTACTGCCACCACCTCAACTCCCACACACATTCTGAGAAATATTACACTAGAACATGATGTAGGAATCCTTGGAAACCGGGGAATTGGGGTACCGTGCGGTTCCCAGTGTTCCATACTCCAAACACAACCCTGGAAATCAACTCGTTCCAATACTGAGCCTATTGCAAGCCTAGAAAAGATTTTAACAGAGCCTAAAATACTACTCTTGGCCATAAGCTAGAACCAATTTAATGAGCTGGAAAGGACTAGACTTGGACATGACTTTGGAAGAGCCAATGGGCATGAGGATGGTGGCGATTTTTATCAAACAAATGACACTCTAACTGGATGCTTAAAATTTTGCATATACTTCTCTGTACTGCTTTTAATGCCTGCTTCTGTGATCTGTCTCCTTGAGGATAGAAGCCATGTCTTTTAATCTGTGCATCTCCATTGCCTAAGAGGGTGCATAACATTTGCATGACACTTGAATAAACGGCAGTGGCAATACCAGGACACATCATAGAAGTAGAGTGTCACACACAACCTGTGATGAAGTTGGTGGAGCAGAGTAATGGAATGGGGATGATGGAAACTCAGGCTCTCAGGTGAATTCTGGTTTGTGGTGAGACTGCTAGACTTCAAGATGCTCCACTCTATTCCAATTGTCTAAGGAACAAATGTTTCCCAGGGTGAAATTTTTCACACCTTGCTGGAATATTTCATCTACCAGTTAGCTCTACCTGAATGGAATTGTCAAAAAGAGAGTCAGTAGTGACAGGTGTCCTGATACCTGAAGAAGAAGAGCCTTTTATTTGGGGGATAGATGGAGAATATTGTTTCAAGACAGTGCCCTCAGTAACTGGACCAATCACCTAGTTAAGAGATGCTAATATGACGTAACCATGGCCTGAAGGAGACAGGTCTTCTAACAGTAAATAGAGTTGTTTTATAAATTGGCTAAGGACTCAAAAAGACAATAATGAGCATGGAATATGAGTATCCTTGCTCTCAATTGGATGGATGGAGAGATAGAGATAGGTGATAGATATTATATATTAAAATAATAATAATAAAAGCTTAAAACATAACTTTAAGTACATTTCATGGGACTGATGCAATGAAAAGGATTTTTTTAAAGTACTTGTTAGATACAAGAATAGTACCCTCCATGCTTTCTTTCCTGATTCCATGTTGAACAAGGAAAGTGAGAACTAATAACAAATTCAGAGACTATACCATATTCTGTTTGTGCTAATATTAGAACAATATTTTCAAAGATAGGAAAACATAAAGTATGTTGTGAAATAATCTATAAAAGCTCCCAGCACGATGTCTGGCTCAATAATCAGTCGATAAGTGTTAGTGTCTTTTCAGCTATTAAAATCCCAGGATTAGGAACTCTTGTACAGCCTAGAAAATGGAATTGATAACTATCACCGATATAATAGTTTTTAAAAATGCTTAAGATGAATAGAGAAGATACTAAAACTCTTTTGAACCTTAACCTAGATTAGTTCTATAATAATGAATGAATAGCAGAAATGGTTTCAGTGTAAACAGTCTTGTTGTTGTGAATGAAAGCTGAACTTACCTCATAGATTCTCCAGAGAAATCACTTTATTCATGCCATGTGTACCCAAAAGAAGTTTTTCAACCATATTTTGCTATTTGGCATGAAAATTGTTTTCTGACTCTCTATCTTTGTTTATAAAGCCTGCATGTTTTGACTTGCCTATAGCAGCGCCTAATAAATATTTGCAGGATAAATGAAAGGAAAATTAGGCAACATGGGAAACTAAGTGGGCAGGGAGGGCTCTCTTTACATGAAGCTCTCTTTACAACATCAGAAAGAAATTGTGCTGGAAATTTGTCCTCAATATATTGAGAGAAAGAAGTGCATAATACTTTGAAGAATCATTTTTACAACGTGTAAGACCAGTTTCAGCAAAACTATGTTGTCACTGGGTTGCTTTCCCGAGCTTTAAGTGAACTTTCCCCTTCCTCCTGGGCCCCTTATCATTGTTGGTCCCACTCTTTCTGGTCTCAATCCTGTGCCCTGGTCAGTGTAATCGAAACAATGGCTGATGTGGACTAACCGGTCTGCCAGGCCACGCCCCTCTCCCTCAGGCTGCCTTTCTCACCAGATCAGGTCCCCAGGGCCTGGTGCACCTACAGTCTTTACTATACCAAATTGAACTTGGGTTTTTTTTTCTCTCCATCCTGTGCTGGCTTCATGCTCAGAAAGCTTCTCTCCTTGTGATTAAGAGATGGTTACAGTAGGTCCACCCTCACATTTTCTCAGGTTCAACAGAAATACATGTTTCCTTGTAGTTCACGTAACTCCCTCTGCTGAGTTGAGTGTTCAGCCCATCCCTGAACCAATCACTCTACTTCTACCTAGGTAGTTAGATTAGGAAGTGGGGAGAGAGAGAGACAGAGACAGAGACAAAGAGATAGAGACAAGTGGCGGGGGGAAGAAGGAATCTCTCTAAGGCAGATTGGTGTCTCTTATTCACCAGTTTTTTCCAGTTTATTCCAAGAGTTTGGTACAATGCTAGGCCCGTAGTACATATTCAATAATATAAATTGAACTGATGTTAAATTCAGTTCCCACATTATCGATTTTTCAGTTTACTATTTTGCTAGATTATTTTAATTCTGCCAAGACAATTTTAAAATTCCTCCAACTTTTACTTATCTAATTTCATTTAATTCCTTTCCTTTGCATGTTGTTCTGTTATCTTTGAATCACAGCTTCTTATAGGTTCATGCTTCTCTTTTAGAGTGGCTACGTCTGTTAGTATCACATGAAATATCTTAAGAAGCTTCCTAATTTGTTGTCT
Organism: Orcinus orca; assembly: GCF_937001465.1. Taxonomy (NCBI): domain Eukaryota; kingdom Metazoa; phylum Chordata; class Mammalia; order Artiodactyla; family Delphinidae; genus Orcinus; species Orcinus orca. The sequence goes on from NC_064563.1 coordinate 95,954,552, forward strand.
TGTTGAGACTAAAGGGGTGAGGGAGGGGGACAGTGGAGCAGGGGAAGAGTGCATTGAGAGTTTATGATGGCTCCACATACTCCACGTGTATTAGCACCTTCAATCCTAAGAGCAAATGCTTCAGGTAGAAAAATTATCCCCATTTTATGGGTGAGAAAACTGAGGTATAGAATGGTAAGTTACTTGCCCAAGTTTTCAAAGTAGGAGTAGATGAGCCAATTCAGGAAAAAATTCGTATCAGTAAATTGTTGATTGGTTGGTTGGTTTTGAACTTGAAGGCGTAATATACCCTGTCTTTCATGGTGCAGTTTTCCTTCAGAACTTCCATTTTATTCATTGGTGGTGTTGAATATTGACTTTTTCCTCTAATAAGGGAAAATATATTCAAACCTGTGTTTGCAAAGCAGACTTTGGAGGTGGATATTTGAGTAGTGGTTAAAGAGGGTGGGAGGGAGATGCAAGAGGGAGGGGATATGGGGATATATGTATATGTATAGCTGACTCACTTTGTTATACAGCAGAAACAAACACACCATTGTAAAGCAATTATACTCCAATAAAGACGTTAAAAAAAAAAAACCCTTCTCAAACAGACAGCTTGAGAACAGGTTAGTATGTATGTTTCCTGACTGCATTTTTAAACTTAGTAGCTATTTCATCTAGCAAGACTCATGTTTCAGTGGGATTTTTTTCCTTATCCTACTAGATATTCTTCTGACATGCTATATAGGGGAGTATATGAAAAATTATAATCACTGCCATTTGGCAGTAAATGACTATGAAGTTTTCTGCTGGAGTAGACCCTGGCTCCCTAAGCAAGAGGCTGTGCGTCAGTGGGAAGCGTGCTATGGGTCCTCATGTTCTTTCAACTGGAGGATATCATGTTTCATGGAGCAAAACATGAAGTAAAATCATTTCCCACCCTTCATCTAGTCCCTTCTAACTTATATTTACTAGAAATTCCTCTTACATACCACTGATATATTATATGATCATCTTGATATTTAGGTCTTGTGAATTTACATCTTTGCATCATTACATAGATAATTCTATGGAAATTTATAAGGCTGTTAGCCAGAAACCATATTAAACCAGACAACTCATTCATTAGGTTCATTGATTTTTCTAATTTAACTATCAGAGGGTAATCTGTATTTCCTTACTTACAAGTTATTGGTGGGGGAAATGAAACTCATTTTTCTCTCTTGAGCTCTAACATTATTATTTCATAAACAACTCAACAACATAAAGATTAAGTAAATAAGAGGAAAAGAAAGTTTAAAAAAAAGTAGCTAAGTACAAGCTATGATGTTTTTATTTAAAATCAACCAGTGCCACTCACTACTTTAATATCGTTTCTACCTTAAACGTTTGTTTATATATTTATTTATGTAATGATTTACTTTGCTTCCAGAAATTGAAAAATGCAAGGGCCTTAAAGGAGTTGTTAAATTCATGAATTCAGCAAATGTAGGTACTGACTGAAAAACAGGTGTAGTGTTCTGGAATTCTGAGGTCAGAGTACTAGGGACTGAGGTCATAGTGTTCTATTGTGTTCCTCCTTATACTGTTTTCCTGCAAATAAATCACTTGTTTTGTTGAGCCTCAATTTTCTCTTCTTTAAAATGGGAATAATAAAATATATCTTGTAATAAGATATGTAAGATTATATATAAGAGATTATAGATATTGATAAGATTATAGGTATAGATAAGTTGTGAATCTTGATGAATAATATTTAGGGAAATGATTTGAAGAAACAAATACTTCAAATGTAGGAAATGTAGGAATTATCCTTGATAATTATGAAAACACTTATTTTGGGTTTTTTTGCAAAGTATTTGTAATGATATTGTTTGGAGATAGCTCTGGTCCTCAATTAACAACTATTCTAAAAGAAAATGTCACCCCTAGGTTTAAGAATGTCACTTACCTCATCTTATTTTTTGAAATTTCACATGCAGATTAAAAATAGAAATAGCTCAAAGTATGTCACTTTGTATCTCTTTTTCCATTTGAATAAAGTCAGGCTCTAACCTTGTTATTTTTGTTTTCCATTGAGAAATGTCTACTTACATGGCCAAATTACAAACTAATTTGAGCACTCTCATCTCTTCTTAATCAAAGACAAATATACACAAGCAAGTCTTGTTCATTTTTTCTCCATTTTTTAATAGCCTTTCTTTTAAAATGATGTTTTAAAAAAGATCTTAACCTATTTGAATAACCCAGCACTCTATTACAAAAAATCTAAGATTTAAAATATTCTCTGGAGAACCTTGTCCATTTAACTCTCTCATCTCTCGTTAACGTCATCATCCTTGTCAGCCAGGATGGCTTGCTTGTAAACAAGCTTCATACATTCAAGCTTTTAAATCAGCCCACGTATCAGTTTTTATGTCCAAATGCCCTCTCTCCCCTTTCTCCCCTAATCTTATTCCTCTGCTAAAGAACTGTCTGCTCTATAAAGCTCTCCAAGCATGATGACATCTAACTCCAGGCACCCCATAGTGCCATTTCTACCACCTTTTCCAAGATAGTGTATTTGAATTTTGAATTTTATATTTCACTCCAATATTAACCATTACTTTTACATACTGACATATATGCATAATTGGTCAAATCTCAACTATATTTTTTTAAAGAAGACTAAGAGTAAAATCACTGGTCTATTAATTTTACTAAGTCATCTTTTGCTTTGCCACCTTTGAGTCTATTATTTCATAAATAGAACAGATACTTAGTAAATATTTGTCTTTTCTCCCATTACTCCCCCTGCCCCTTTCATAAGTGAAGGGATGAAGTTTATTCTTCATCCATTACAGCAATTTTAAAAATTCTTATTTTCCTTACTATATAGTCATGCTCTGATTTTACAAATGGCTGTTATGTTTATGGCCCCATCCAATGCCCACAAACAACTCTTTGATGAGGGTATTAGGCATCTTTTTAGAGATGTGGAAACAGAGCCTTAATTAGTTCATAGGACTTGACTGAAATCACACAACTAGTAAGTAGTGGAACCAGATATTTGACCTGGTTCTTGAACGATTGAGAGGCAGAATAGATTAATGATTTCAGAGCCTAGTCTGGAATTAGGCTGCCTGGGTTAGACTTCTGGCTCCTACACTTACTAGCTGTATCACCTTGAACTGACTGGCTTAGTTTTCCTCATCTCTGAAAAGATGATCCTAGTAGTGTTCACTTCCTAGGACTGTTGTTCTGATTCAATCTGTTAGTGTATGTAAGGCACTTAGAACACAGGGGTGGCCCCTACTAAGTGCTCAGTAAGTATAAGCTGCTGATCTGAATAGAAGGGAGAGATAAGTGAAGACTGAAGGAATAAGTTCTTCACTCTAATTTGGCAGAGCTTATCTCATTTAACACGAAAACTATTGAAAAATGGCAAGGAAGAGAATATAAAATACAGGAACCTACTAGCAAGCAGAAGAACAATATTATAGGAGTAGGTTAGATTAGCCTACTCCTATTACATATACGATTCCCACTTGCATGTCACAAGGCATTAAAAATTATACAATGAATTGTGGGAGCAAGAGATGCCAACACAGCACCCTCTGAGGATAATATCATTGCCCTGCTGGGAATGAGAAATGGCACATAACGATCTGATGGCCTCTCTGAATAAGGATAAAATAGAAAAGTCCAATTCAAGTCCTTTTAAGTACATTTCCTGAGACGTTGTCAAGCTCAACTGAACTGTGATGCCTGCTAAGTTAAGAGTTGTTGACTCCTTCCTTGGGAATAAAGCAGCAACTAGCATGATCTGTAAAATTCATTGACAACTGAAACTTTGTGTACCACTGACCAGCTGAAGGGCTGGTTATTCTAAAGGACACAAGCAAAGAGAAGCAGAATCTCAGACCCTTCACAATGTGGTAAAAATCTGCTATATTGCCTGCCCACTTTACTGAAAATTCTTATCGTTTTTGTACAAAGAATTTTATTTTAATTAGACTCATACCAGATACCTAAAAAAATTTATATGACTGACAAAATGCATATCATCATCTATTAGAACTCCTAAAATAAAACTGAAGGATTGGTGTATGATAAAAATCTTCCCCAAATTATTGAGAAAATATTTTCTCCAACAGAGAAGATACTTTAGCTGGCAAAATTTACATAGTGGCTTTATTTTCAAGAAAGCCTGGCATTGTACAAAAAAATTTTAAACATTTAATGGATTTAAATTTAATAGTTTTAAGTCACTATGAGATAAGCAGATAATTCTATGTTTCTATTGTAGGGAAGACTGTCATAATCATGCGGTGACAATAATTTATCCATATTTGGCAAGGTGCTCATCAATAATATATAAGAAAGAATTTACAAATTAAATATAAGATACTAGATAAATGCACTAGGGACTATTATCCATTCATTTCTCTTACTTTATTTTCCAAGTCCTATCCCTGTATCATTTTAGATAACCAGAAGATATATCTAGACCTTCCTGGCTGAGCTAACAGTCCACTGTCCTTATACATTTTCTTGGCTTTTAGTAAGACATAGTAAGAGTTAAAAGATGGACAAGTTTTAATCTTGTGAAAAAATAGTCACATTTTCCTTAGTATATGTTCCAAGAAAACATGTCTATTCCATAGAACTTTGCATTTATTTTTATCTTACAGTGAGAAACATGTAAACCCCTATGGTTTCATTTTTGCTTTGATTCCCACCATGTTCAAAACAAAATTGAGTGTTCAAATATAGTAATCATTGCATCCAAATTCCTGGAAGAATTATCTCTCTCCTTTCCTGCCTACCTAACCTATATAATTATATAAGCACAGTGGCCTGAGTGCCATGATATTTAAAAAAGGTTTGTTTTAAAAAGCAATAGAAAAATAAATGATAATTATGTAATGTGATAGAGGTGTTAGCTAATGCTCTGGTGATAATCATATTGGAATATATAAATGTGTCAAATCAACATGCTGTACATCTTAAACTTACACAATATTCTATGTCAATTATATCTCAATAAAAAAATGAAAATCAATAAATATGTAAGTCACCTAAAGTCATTTGTATAGTAGACATGGTGAAAATTCCACTCTTATCACTATTATTCCACATAGTATTGGAAGTCCTAGCCCCGGCAATCAGAGAAGAAAAAGAAATAAGAGGAATACAAATTGGAAAAGAAGATGTAAAACTGTAACTGTTTGCAGATGACATGATACAATACATAGAAAATCCTAAAGATCCACCAGAAAACTACTAGAGCTAATCAATGAATTTGGTAAGGTGGCATGATACAAAATTAATGCACAGAAATCTCTTGTTTTCCTATACACTAACAATGAAAGATCGGAAAGGGAAAGTGAGGAAACAATCCCATTTACCACTGCAACAAAAAGAATAAAATACCTAGGAGTAAACCTACCTAAGGAGGCAAAAGACCTGTACTCGGAAAACTATAAAACACTGATGAAAGAAATCAAACATGACACAAACAGATGGAGAGATATACCATGCTCCTGGATTGGAAGAATCAATATTGTGAAAATGACTATACTATCCAAAGCAATCTACAGACTCAGTGCAATCCCTATCAAATTACCAATGGCATATTTTTAAAGAATTAGAACAAAAAATTTTACAGTTTTTATGGAAACGCAAAAGACCCCGAATAGCCAAAGCAATCTTGAGAAAGAAAAACAGAGCTGGAGGAATCAGGCTCCTGGACTTCAGACTATACAACAAAGCTACAGTAATCAAGACAGTATGGAACTGGCACAAAAAAAGAAATATAGATCAATGGAACAGGATAGAAAGCCCAGAGATAAACCCACACACCTATAGTCACCTAATCTATGAGAAAGGAGGCAAGAATATACAATGGAGAAAAGACAGCCTCTTCAATAAGTGGTGCTGAGAAAACTGGACAGCTACATGTAAAAGAATGGAATTAGAACACTCCCTAACACCATACACAAAAATAAACTCCAAATGGATTAAAGACCTAAATGAAAGACCAGACACTATAAAACTCTTAGAGGAACACATAGGCATAACACTCTTTGACATGAATCACAGCAAGTTCTTTTATGACCCACCTCCTAGAGTAATGGATATAAAAACAAAAATAAGCAAATGGAAAAAAAGAGAAAAAACAAAACAAAAACAAATAAAAATAAGCAAATGGGACCTAATTAAAATTAAAAGCTTTTGCGCAGAAAAGGAAACCATAAACAAGACAAAAAGACAACCCTCAGAATGGGAGAAAATATTTGCAAACAAAGAAATGGACAAAGGATTAATCTCCAAAATATACAAACAGCTCATGCAACTCAATATCAAAAAAACAAACAACACAATCAAAAAATAGGTGGAAGACCTAAGTAGACATTTCATCAAAGAAGACATACAGATGGCCAAGAGAAACATGAAAAGATGCTCAACATCACTAATTATTAGAGAAATGCAAATCAAAACCACAATGAGGTATCACCTCACACAAGTCAGAATGGCCATCATCAAAATATCTATAAACAATAAATGCTGGAGAGGGTTCAGAGAAAAAGGAACACTCTTGCTTTGTTGGTGGGAATGTAAATTGGTACAGCCACTGTGGAGAACAGTATGAGGTTCCTTAAAAAAACTAAAAATAGAACAACCACATGACCCAGCAATCCCACTATTGGGCATATACCCTGAGAACACCATAACTCAGAAAAGTCACATGTACCCCAATGCTCATTGCAGCACTATTTACAATAGCCAGGACATGGAAACAACCTAAATGTCCGTCGACAGAGGAATGGATAAAGAAGATGTGGTACACACATATAATGGAATATTACTCAGCCATAAAAAGAAATGAAACTGGGTCACTTGTAGTGAGGTGGATGGACCTAGAGTCTGTCATACAGAGTGAAGTAAGTCAGAAAGAGAAAAACAAATACCGTATGCTAACACATATATATGGAATCTAAAAAAAAAAAAAATGTTCTGAAGGACCTAGGGGCAGGGCAGGAATAAAGATACAGTCATAGAGAATGGACGTGAGGACACGGGGAGGGGGAAGGGTAAGCTGGGACGGAGTGAGACAATGGCATGGACTTTTATATACTACCAAATGTTAAATCGATAGCTAGTGGGAAGCAGCCGCATAGCACAGGGAGATCAGCTCCGTGCTTTGTGACCACCTAGAGGGGTGGGTTAGAGAGGTTGGGAGGCAGATGCAAGAGGGAGGAGATATGGGGATATATGTATATGTATAGCTGATTCACTTTGTTATAAAGCAGAAACTAACACACCATTGTAAAGCAATTAAACTCAATAAAGATGTTAAAAAAATAGTGTTAAAAAAATCTAAGACCACAGGTCTCAAATACCAAAAGAAACCCAAAAAACAAAAACCAGAGAATATACGTGATCTATGATAAATATAATCAGGAAAGTTGAATAAGAGTTGCCGAGCAAGGGATATTTAGAGATTGAATGCAAATGTAAGTGAACTAATAAGACAACTTTTCGGAAAAGTTAACTTTTCTATACATGGAAAATGTATAGAAATGGTTGTAATGCTATGATCGATTTTTATTTTCTCCAAACACATGTTTGTAGATTTTCAATATTTCCTGAGTGATTTTCCCTCTCTAAATCTACACTCAAAACTTGCCATGAAGAAAGACTAGGCAGTAAAAATAATTCTTTGCCCGAAAGATGCTTCTTAGTAAAGTGGAAGAGTAAACTTCTTACTAGATGGTTCCATTAATATATGTCTTACGATGGCCTATGTTATCACAGCTTTAAAATCACTGTTAATTTAGAGCATCCAAAATATATTACTGCTGTTTTTTATGGAGCCAAATTATAGCTATACCCAACTATTGTAACATTAATAACACAGTCTAATGCACCTTCATACTTATAAAGTCATATTGTGTTCAACTTCAAAATAATAAATCGCATCAGAATATGAATATCATTTACTCCTTACAAATGAAAATATGTGATTTATATTGCCATGCTTTGAATATATGGGCAGGAATCTTCTGTCAATCATCAATAAGCTATATTATTTAAGAGCTTTCTTATGGCAAATAATCTGAAAACGATTTGCTATTTTGGTTTTCCTATACAATGAAAACTTTGTATAGGAAATACAACCTATATTACACCAATGTATCCATATTCTGGTATAACAGGCTTTATCTGTTGATTGCTTGATATTTGGAGTGTATATGCCTCATAATAATTGTCATTTCAATAGTATACTGAAAACTTCAGAAAAAATAAAATAGAAGACTAGTGAACCTAGGAGTAAATCACACTAACTGGTTAAGTTCTTTATAAGCTTCCCAGGCTTTCACATGCTAGGTCATTTGTTCATTTACATTTGGAAACAGTGAACTATATGGCTTCTGGGCCAAATCTGATGCATCACCTGTTTTTGTAAATAAAGTTTTGTTGGAACATCGCTGTGCCCATTTGGTGACATTTTTATGTATGGCTGCTTTCTCACTACAATGGTAGAGTTGAGTAGTTGTGACAGAGACATATGGCCTTCAGAGTCTAAATTATTTACTCTCCACCCTTTTATAGAAAGTATTTGCTGACTCCCTATATAGAGGTTCTTGGGAATAAAGTCTACATTTTTTTCAGTGATAATTTTTTTAGGAATTTTTTTCTTAATTCCGGGAACAGAAGAAAGCAGTCATTGCCTTTCTATTTAATAAACATATTTTGGACAAGAAGACATTATTCCTCTCCTAGATAGTAGGGTGATAACTGGTTCTTTACCAGTTTTTATTATGTATCTGACATTATACCAAGATATTTGCATGGATTAATTCTCACATTTTTGATTAGAGATTGACATTATTAGGTAAAATTATTGTATTGATGGACCCAAGTATTGCCTCCTTTTCTGCTTTAACTTTGTAGTTTCCATCTATTTTGACTCTGGGCTAACCCTGTGAATTGCTTTAGCGAAGTAACATTTGGCTAATTATGTCCTCATGCTCTTAAAACCCTGCCATTAGCATGAGGACTAATCCAGGCTGAGAGACCATGTGCAGCAGAGCTGAATAACCCAACTAAAACTCTCCTAGACCAGCCAATCCTCAGCTAACCTGCCAGCTGAGAGTACATCCTGAATAAGTCATGCTGAGATCAGTCAAGTCCAGCACAGAACATCAGACCAGCCCAGACAACACACAGAGTCATGAGAAATAATAAATGATTATTGTTTTATGCTGCTAAGTTTTCGGGTTTTGTTACACAGCAAGAACTAACTGATGCGGTATTGTTTTATATCCCACTTTCCAGACAAGTAAACTGAGGCAGCATTAGGTTACCTAATTTGATTAAGAATGTACAGATAGTTAGTGGAGAAGGCAGGATTAGTAACCAGTAATCAAATTCCAGAGCCTTTAAGAACCATTAAGATCCAGGTAAGCAGGGCTATATCTGAAATGGCCGGGTGTGAGGACTCCTTCCTATTTCTTACTGGCAAAATGTGTTTGGAGAAGATTAGACAGCATCCTATTACCCCCTCATCTGTGAGAGGCAGTAGCGCAGGGACTAGACAAGTAATAGCATTGTCTGACTGAGAGGCTGACTGACAAAGCAGTATGTTCCATCTTTGCAGTAGTAATAAACTTCCTGAAACAGTCCGTAAAGCTCAGTAGCCAAAGGGGACAAGTAGATGAGCCGCCTGGAGATGCAGCAGATGTCCAAGAGAGGTGCTGGAGCTAATAAATCAGAAGTAGACACTTGGTGCTGAGAAACTTACACAGATAGTTTTCTGAACAGAAATTCGCCAACAAATTTCACAAATATTTCGAGTAAAAACACATACCTTAATACACGCAATATGAAATAATAGGCAGGAGACAGAGTACAGAAAGATTTCCTTACTATTTTCTTTATGATTGCCAGGGCATGTTTTCATTGCCTATGTGAAGTAAAGTTTTCTTTGTGTTTTTGTTTTTGGTATATTGGAAATTCTGTGGAAAGTGGGTACAATGGTGGGGAATGAGAAGAGAGGTTCAAACTGCAGAAACAGAGGGGAGAAAACAATAAACAAAGCTAAAGAAACATCCGTGGCCTACTTCCTAAGTAGAATCAAACAATGAACCTTGCACAGTGTAGTTACTTCTTTGTGGATCTAACAGGAAGTTAAAACCTAGATTTTGTTTACATTTAACAATATCTGATGAAAATAAGTAATTTATTTTTTTTAATATTTATTTATTTAATTTATTTATTTGGCTGTGCCGGGTCTTAGATGCAGCACGCAGGATCTTTTAGTTGTGGTATGCGAGATCTAGTTCCCTGACCAGGGATTGAACCCAGGCCTCCTGCATTGGGAGTGTGGAGTCTTAGCCACTAGACCGCCAGGGGAGTCCCAGAACTAATTTATTTTTAGGAGTGAAAAATAAAAGAAAATTTTAAAATGGAGGCACTTCAAATGTCCACTGACTAAAAACTGAATAAATAAAAAAGTGTGATATTTGTACAATGGAATAATATTCAGCAGTGAAAATAAAGTTAACTCTATCATCTAGATGAATGTCACAAGTTATATTAAGTAAACATAGTAGACAGCAAAATGAATGAATTTATAAAATTCATTTATAAACAAGTTAATAAACACATAAAATTAAATTTTGTTGATTAGGGATACAGACATAGGTGATAAAGCTATCAAAAAAAAAAAAAAAAAGGAATGGGCTACCTCTGGATGTGGAATAAAGGAGTTGCTATTTGGGAGAGGCACTGGTGGCTTTCGAAAGCAGTGATGATTAATTTCTATTGGGGGAAAAATGTACCCATGTTTATGTTTAAGTACTATGTATACCTTACATATAAGCTACATATAGTGGAGAATCCACATATAATAACTCTATGATAGTGTTCCCTCAACAGATTGATTAGTACATTTATTTCCATAATAAACTGAAATTTTCCTTAGTTCATATAAAATAGTGTCACTGACCTTCTTATGTGAGTGACAATGGAAGTAAGGCACTTCATACATTTTAAGAAATTACCTATAAAAACAATCTTTGGTCCACAAATACTAAACTGAAGGTACGTTAGGATATAAGTCCATTTTGATTCTTGCATATCAAGCACATCATAATAATTTAGTTTTCTTTGAGACATCTTGAAAATGAAAGTGACAGAATATTGAATTAAAAAGAGCAAAGACCATGAGACAGTCCATTAGCAGATTCAGTATGCATAAAAAAATGGAAATGCTTCCAGTAAAATAGCTGGGTTTTACATCCTAATAAACTTATGACCAGGGTCCTTCATTGCCTTCAAAAACTGCAAAACTCTGTCTCCCTGGGCAGTGGAGGGTCCAGCTCTGAGGATCACTGGGAGGTGACAGAAATAGCTGCACAAATAATGGAGTTTGTACTTGCTCCCAAACTGCTAAAAACACTGGATATGGATTAAATTTTCATGATAAATTTTCCTCCCCTTTTTTCCTGTGTCTTTTTGGTCTTTATTGTTCTTCTTTCAAAAGCATAAAGAAAAGATCACATATACATACTCCCATACTCCCGCATGTGAGGAAACTGTGCAAAAGTACTGGCACATTCAGAGATGAGCACAGGTCTTGTCAGGCACTGGAAGTTGAACCAGACTGCTTGATAAATCTGATAGAAACGCGTCCTTGCCCGCAATGCAATTTCTGTGGAATTTGTGACTGCTTTCTGGAAAAGTCCAGTGTCTTTTGAGAGGAGAGGAGATCTCTCTAATAAGAAAGACTCAGTTGGGATAGGCTGAGGACCAAAAGGCTGGGGCCAGGATTCTGAGAGCCCCAAGCATTCCACACTGTCTTAAAATTCCTTCCAGCTTCAATTTTGAAATCAGAAGGTGGAGGAGAAAAGGGTACTTTGGAGGGCAGAAGGGTAGTTTATGATGTTTCTCTTTGGATGGATTACCTGTTCTCTGCTACAGCAACTGAGAGAGACGGCAAGGTTACAAGGAACATAAAGCGAAGGAGAGCACTGGCATTTCCTGAATTCTACACAGGTCCTGCAGCTTTGATACATGACCGCCCTGCCTGCACAAGGCCATCAGTTCTCTGTGCAGTACCACGGGGAGTGGAATATGCAATTTGTATGATTATAGTTATCATTATTACATCAAGCTGAACAACATTTTCAGCTCTGTGAACTAGAGGGAGGAGAAACACCAGAGGGGTTGGATTCAGACTGACAAAGGAGTGGAGAGGGAGAGGTTTGGAAATTCCTTTTATTCTCTTTTCTGCTGGTTTCCAATTCTTGACAATGGAGTGCCTATCTGGGCCATAATCTAATAGATTCTGATTCAGTGTCAAGCGGGCCAAGGAATCTACTTTTTATAAGCACCCCCAGGTGATGCTGAGGACATTTTTTAAATGGTACAAGACTGGATATATCATGAGACTAAATCCCCCGAAAACATCTATCTGTTTACTCTGAGAAGCCTGAGGTATATTGGTTAAACCTTTGGCTTTTGTGAGATGATTGGTTATAAGCTCCTTGAGTGACAGGACTTTGCTTGGTTCCCCTGCCCCTAGAAGAGTGTTTAACATAAGGTAGGCATCAATCAATAAACATAAGATTTAATGAATGAGGATATGCATACTCTGAGTCAACATTATGGTTACACTTTAGATGCTCTTGGACATTAGCTTCTCCATGTGGCACCTATTTGGGAAGCTGGAGGAACAATGTATTCCTGTAATGTCATGATAAATGTTTAAAGGAGACTCAAGCCTTAACCTAAATTTCTCACTCATTTGCTCGATGGTCTTAGATTGTGGTTTAAGAAAACGTAGTATAGATTTATTTAACGGTGCATTTCCTAGTAGTAAAATAAAGCCCCTGCTTCTCTCTTTAGAGCACAGATCCTATTGATAGTGGCTTTATGACATATCTTCCCCAGTAACTGGGGCTAAATTTTAGTGTAGGACATGAGTTTTAGATCAAAACAATCTGTCCTCTGTGCATTGCTGAGTTTTCCTGTTCTATAAGAAGAATGAATATTATTAGTAAAATGGAGATTGCAATTAAATTTTGGAAAATAACAATCTCTGAATTGGTAAAAGACAAAGAACACTATAAATATTTAAACTTTTGGACTTGGGCTGAGTCAGTTTAAGCTGACTACCCTCAGTACGGGAATAGTCTTTCCTAAGCCACTGACTTGCATGTCAGCATGTCATGTCTTTTTTTGTTTTTCCCAGTAACATTTTAAGCAGTCCTATTGAGGACTCCAGAGGGAGTATTAAGATATATGTATAATGGGGAATGTCAACAACAACAACAAAAATATGTCATTTGAAAACATCTGCCATATGATTTTGAAAATTCAAATGAAACAAACCTCTAAAAACATTATAACCTTAGGTAACTTGAAAATACATAATTTGAACTTGTTTTGCTGGATAAATGAATGGAGATGAATTAATTTCAAAATTGAATTTTCTTATTTAGGTAGATGAATTCAAAGGACAAAATTTAACTAGAATATTGACATTATGGAAATGCTAATGATATGTGCTACAAGCTTAGAAGAACATCCAAACAGTCATAGCACAGTCAATTATGTAAAAGTCGAAAGCTGCAGCCACAGTGCCAGAAGAGATTTAACGTAAATTTTATTTAAAAATTTTTTTGTACATAATATATATATATATATAAAAAATATCAAATTGTAATTGATTCATGGATAATAATTCAAAGAAAGGATGTAGGGCCTTGAGCTTCTTACAGAGGGACATTTTAATTGCTAATAACATAGAGGCATTAGGGAGGGTAAATATAGTTTTGCTCCACTTATAACTGTATTTGAATGAAATGCTAGAGGAAGTTCACTGACATTTTTAATTGTTTGGTTTTTGCCTTTTGATGTTTTGTTGATTTGTTTGTTTTCTTTGTCTACTTCCTAGAAAACCACTAAAGCTGGTATTTGTTCTAGTGTGGGGAGACCAGGCTTCTCCCAGTTGGGACAATCTGAAATGTGTGTTCTTTGTGAATAATCAAGCCTAACATTGTGCTGAATAGTCAGTGAGTCTTTGATGGTGCCTTGCTCAGTTTCTTAGCAAAAACTGAAAATGTTTCAATCCATGGAATGAAATGTTAATTTAAATTGTTTCCCAGGAGATGAAAATACCTTCTTCCTATATAGTTTGTAACAGTGGTTGTCCTTTGATAGATGGAATTGTAGCTACATTGTTTTCCTTCCTTTACATTTTTCCACACATATGTACACATGCACATACATATTTCTCTGTAATTAATATATATTTCCCTTTTAAAAAGAAATAGCTTTTAAATTTTTATTGGAGTAGAGTTGATTTACAATGTTGTGTTAGTTTCAGGTGTACAGCAAAGTGAATTATATATATATATTCTTTATTAGATTCTTTTTCCATATAGATTATTACAGAATGTTGAATATAGTTCCCTGTGCTATATGGTAGGTCCTTGCAGTTTATCTATTTTATATATAGTAGTGCATATATATTAATCCCAATCTCCTAATTTATCACCTCCCCCACCACATTTCCCCTTTGGTAACTATAAGTTTTTTTTTGAGATCTGTGAGTCTGTTTCTGTTTTGTAAATAAGTTCATTTGTGTCATTTTTTTAGAGTCCACATATAAGTGATATCATATGATATTTGTCTTTGACTTACTTCACTTAGTATGATAATCTCTAGGTCCATCCATGTTGCTGCAAATGGCATTATTTCATTCTTTTTATGACTGAATAATATTCCATTGCATATATGTACCACATCTTCTTTATCCATTCCTCTGTTGATGAATATTTAGATTGTTTCCAAGGAAATAACTTTTTTTTAAAAGCAAAAGAATGAGAAATAATCTCATTATACAGAATGATATGATAAAATGGCTTTCATTAAAACAGTATTCTATCTAGATATGTTGTGAATATTCTTGGCAACTTTTATTGAAATAAAAGTTTATTCATGTATTTAAGAAATACTTATTTAGCTTCTACCAAGTGCCAGGTACTGGTTCGAAGTGCTGGGATATAAGCAATGAACAAAGGGAAGTTCCTGATGTCATGGAGCTCATGTTGTCATGGATGATAGACAATAAATTATGTAATATGTTCAGGGATGACAAATGCTATGAAAAAAATCTAAGAAAATAGGGTGAGGAGATGGAGAGTGATATAGAAGGTGCTATTTTGTATAGGTTGGGCAGGGAGTAATGAAAGTATCTGAATAGATACAGGGACATTTCAGCAGAAACCTACTTAAAGTGGGTGAGCTAAGGAAATATCTCTGAGAAGAACTTCATAGGCAGAGGACGTGTAAGTCCAGAGGCACTGAGTGGAAGCGTGCTTGGCATTTTTAAGATCAAGGAGGCCAAGGTGGATGGGGTGGACTTTGAGAAGGAAAGTAGCACAGAATACAAAGTCAAACAGGGTGGTAGAAGGTCAGATTATACGGAGGTCTGATGGCCATCGTGTTCTGAGTGAGATGAAAAGTTGTTGGAGGTTTTGAGCAGAGATGATGTTCTGTTTCATAATTAACAGGATCATGCTGGCTACTGTGTGGACAGTAGGTGATAGCACAAAAGAAGTGGAAGCCAAGAAGCCAATATGGAGCCAATGAGCAGTTCAGGTGAGGGATGATCTCACTTTCTGGGTTTCTGGCTGAGTAGTTCTTGGGTACATAGAAGTCCTCAGCTTTTCTGAATGTTTTATGTCTCATGAGATTTCTTCTGTGGCCTGAATGGAAGTCTCATTTGGTTACTATCCAAAGCAACTATGAACAAAGCTGCCTACCCTGGCTTGAAATTATCTCCAACTTATTGCCTATGATGGGAAAAAACATTATAAAATTTGACAAAAAATAATTTTTCAATTTTATTTCCATCATTTTGCATATAATTCAGCCTTATCAAAGAATCATTTAGAGAGAAAGAATATTAGCATTTAAATGATTTACGTTAAAGTCTATTATACCTATTTAGGTCTAAGATTGATTTTTATTCTTATGATGTGGGAGAGAAGAGAACAAAAGGTCTTAGGTTATGAATTTGGAATTGTTGAATCTTTTCTCTGCAGGAGGTGGTGTTACTTATATGCAAGGGTCAGGTGAGTCCAGAAAACTAATGCAGAAAGAAGGACTTAGCCTCCAGAAAAATTTATATCTAATTTTGAATCTCTCATGGCAGCATTAAAAAAGAGAAATGAAAACAAAGAGTGGAAAAGGGGAAATTAGATAGCAGAGTAGATTGTTTACTTTCCTTTGCCTCCTGGATTTTCATTCTTTTCTTTTATCTCTGCAGCCTTGAGGATTTATTGGCACCCATTTCATTTGTCTTTCTCCAGGTTTAAAATTGGGGTGATAAGATGGAATATTACCTGTGTGCTTCAGAACATCCATGAGTGACATGTGATAGTTGCCTGGGAAACTAGAGATGAAATTTTATAGGCCTTTGAAATGCTTTACATTTGAGAATTAAGCTCAGCTGAAGTTTAAACAGCATACTGACAGTGAGTATTGATCTCTCACATTATCTGTTAGGATATTTGAGGTGCAGATAACAGAAAAACCCCAACTCCAAGGGGTTTAACCAACAAAGAAATGTATTATCTAATATAACTGGAAGTACAGAGGTAGAATGAGCTCCAAGTGTGTTGTAATGAGAAGCCTAATCTAATCGAGGATCCAGCTCCTTTTCGTCTTTCTCCTCTGTTGTACTCAGCTACCTCCTAGGGCTGGTTGTCCTTATGGTTTCAAGATGGCTGCCAGTGACATCCTGAGCAACATTAATTCTTATTAACTGCCAGCAGGAGAGGAGAGGGGAGCTTTCTCCCTTAAACCTAGAAAATAGTCCTTTTCTTCAATCTGATTGGGAAAACTTAATTCACATGTCTACCTCTAGACTAAGGAAGGCCATGATCTAACTGGCACAAATAAATCAAAATCCTCCTTGAGGACTAGATGTATTGTGAATCTCTGGATTAAAAGGGCTTCTACTAGGAAGAAAAAAGGGGGGAATTGGGAATTAGGCATTGTATATATCATACAATGGAGAGGCAAGAGTTAACAACACATTCTACACTGGAAAAAACTTTCAAGGAATGGAATCTGCCCCAAATTTTGTTATTCTGTCCCTTGTCATCAACACCGTGGACATGTATCTCCCTCACTAAGGATGAAAAGAGAAGGGGAGGGAGTTCTGGTGAGTCCAAAGTTTCTCCTTTCTACAGTATTTTGAAGCACTTCATTAAAGAACTTAGCAATAGTTATTTTAAAACATAAGTGGTTCTAAGGCCTTTGTTCAGCGTCCAAAACTTAAAATCAGTGAATACTTGTGATGTTATAATAGTGGTTTGTTGCTTATAATTTCCTGTATTCTGAATTCTTTAAGATACCGGTAATAATTTCTTTCAGCATCTTTATTAGCTGTATCTATAGATATAAATATTAGTAAGCAATTAAACAAGGCTTTTGAGACATTTTCCCTTTTATTTTGGAATCATGAAATTTTCTTTGTTAAAAATAATTTTAGCATATTAGAACCCAACCATGCAACAGCAGATATATGACAAACTTGCTTTTTTGCAATTTATTTATAAATAATTTATTTATGTATTAATTTTCTATTGCTGTGTAAAAATTACTGTAAACTTAGTGGCTTAAAGAAATGCAAATTTATTATCTTACAGTTCCTGTACGTCAAAAGTCTGGGCACAGTGTAGCTAAGGTTCTCTGCTCAGGGTTTCACACAGTTATAATCAAGGCTGCCACCAAGTGTTGGTCACACTGTCATCCTCGTCTGAGGCTCCATGTCCTCTTTCAAGCTCATTAAGCCTGTTGGCAGAATTCAGTTCCTTGTAGTTGTAGGAATGTCCCCATTTTAAAATAATGTTGCCAGGGATCCCTCTTGGCTCTTAGAGGTCACTCACAGTCCTTTATTAGTGTTTCCTTTTTTCCAGACCAACAGGAACATGTCCGACTTTGAGTCTCTGATTTCCTATGTCTCTAGACACAGATCTAAGGGTGCATGTGATTAGGTCAGGCCCACCTGATAATCTATTTTAAAGTCAGTTGACTGGGGATTGTAATTTGATGTGCAAAATCCCTTCACAGTAGCACCTAGAATTGACGACCTGGGAGAAAGTATGTGCACACCAGGGAGCTTCCAAACGTAAAGACTGGGCTTCCATCTCTCAGTGGAAGATCCAAATATTGTTTGCTGGGGTCTCATGTGTTGGACACTAAATACTTCAGAAGAACTATTCTTCTCTCTCTCTCCTCTCCTTTCCCTCTAGCTAGATACAAATCAGTTGAATTTCTCCCCTACAGGAAGAAATATATAAAGAATTACCTCTGTAGGTTGCAAGGGCAGGATGAGAAGGAAGATGAAGATAATGAAAAACTAGTATTATGTCTGAAGAAAATAGGGGAAAATATAATTGAGGAGAAGATGTGAGAAGGAACAAAGAACAACCCAAAAAGCAGGCATCCGTGAGAGAGAGTTGGTGTCAGGGTTCTATGGGTTTGAGATAAATTTAGAACAAAAGAAATCATTATATGAGTATGAAAAGATGGAAAAAACAAGGCAGAGACATTAGAGTGCAAAGTAATAATAATAATGATGGCATTTGCGGCCATGGATTTGCTTTGAACAAGGCACTCTGCTTCTTTTTCCTAAATAATTTCCTGTGGTGAAGGAAGGCTGATGGCAGCAAATATTTGTGTATATATCTTGATCTTGTTAACAGTATTTCTCAACACTCACTTTGTTATGGTCTGGCTGCTGCTTTGAGGAGCCAGACAAAACAGATAATATTACACTTAATAAACACATATGAAGGCCAAAAACATAGCTACAAATGAAAGAAGTTTAAAATAACCCAAGGTGGTCTTGTAGTCTCCTTGCAACAAACTGTTTGGACAAGAAAATGAGAATATATATAACCCAGTGTGTTGTTTTCTCCTTTTTCTTTTTCAAAATATTAACAAGGATGAATATAATTTGAAAACAACTTCATAAATCCATTTTCCCCAGAGCACCGTAAAGAAATATTCCATGTGAGTACCAACTGATTCCTAGTTACTAAATCAGAAGTGATCAAATAAAGTTAATGATAGAGGGTTGGCTAAGCTGAGACTTTCAGTAGCATGTTTGTGTGTGAGTGTGTGTGTGTGTGTGTGTGTGTGTGTGTGTGTGTGTGTAAAATCCAGTACAGATGTATTGCAAATATCTATCCTTTAAGCATGCCGTATGCATCTCTTTTAAAATAAATCGTGAACTATTGCAGAATTAGTTTCATTTTAAGAAGAAGCAACATATATCACAAATGCAGGAGACTTCGTTTTGGCTTCTGACTTTTTGATGCTCCTGAATCTTCAGGTTCTTAGCTCCATAAAAGAAGGGCCTAGGCAGAGGTTGAGAGTTCCTATGACACCATCAGTCAGTAGCAAACAAGTGAGTATGCCAGGCTGCTCCTAATGTCCTCTATGAAGATTCACTTTTCTCTTTGACTGGACATTGTTGCCATGGGGTTATGCAGTTGACTCATTTTCATTTTATTGGGGGAATTGTGAGAGTGCTATAAAGAAGGGAGATGAATTGGAGGAAACAGCTCTCTCTTTCCTTCTCTGCCAACAAGCTTTAGAGCATAGCAGAGGGATGGTTCAGAATCCAACATACTTGTGACTCTGATGCCCATTCTAATTAGATGACTACTTGTTTGGGCTTTGTAAGACATCTCCCACAAGAATGAAGAGGAGTTTTTCTGAGAATAGAGGCAGAGATATATTTGCAGGGTTGTTAATAACAGCTGCCAAAGACAGCAATGATGCCAAGATTATTAGCCTAAAAGGAAGACACAGTTTAGGATAATTTTTTGGAATTAATTTACTAACCAAATCACCAACATTGACCTCAGGTATGTGCACCTACTTTTCCCCCTGGCTTCTAGATCTGACTCCTTGTGTATGAGTTACCGTTCATGGATTACCAGGCATCATTTTTCTCATCAAGTATTTAGATTAAAGAAATGCCAGTGTTCCATTCCCCATATTTCTCAGGTTTAAGTGTTTGTTACTAAAGTACCAGAAAGCAATGACACTTTGTGGCTTTTGGGATACATATGGCTTTTCAAAATGCAGTTCATGAAAGCTTCCAATTTCTGAAGGAGTGATATTTTTCATCACAGGGGATCAGTAGTCCTATGATTCTTTGGTTCAGGAAAGCTTGCCATATCATTTTGCAAATTATGACTACAAAATACTGAAGGCAATCTTGTCAAGAGGATGTGTTCTTTCTGTTACTTGAACTTTATTTTGGTTGGGTCTCAGCTCTAATGAAGACTGGCCTGGGTGATTCTGGTTTGAAAAGGTCACAGGTATACCAAAGTCTATATAAGTATTTTCATCTTATTATGTCTCTACCACACAGCTGCTATTGAATTTTCCTGGGAGAATATACTAGGAGGGCCAAGATCCTTGTACCAGATTATTGATAGCAGCTCTTAATATATGTAGCTCTTGGGGAAAGAAAGTGATTTAATTCATAGTAGTATTCACTAATGCATAAGTAGAATCAAAATTAGCTGCTTATAATTTGTTAAGAAATCAGAATTTCACTTGGGAGTAAAAATTACTTCAAATATAAAATAATAATGCTATCATTATGCATTCTTTTTTGAAAATTTGTGAACATTAATGACTTGATGTTTCTGGAGAAAGTTCTTATGAGTGACATTTTTGTTTGTTGCTTTGTCTTCATTTGACAAACCAAGTTGCTAAGTCCATATTAATGGGTTAAACTGATTTCTTTAATTACATTTGGAATGCAAGAGTAAATTAAGAATTTATTAAATTAATTGGGTTATTTTATTCAAATGCTTCCAGGGTGATTATCATGATACCTAAGTAATCGGACTCAATCTAAATAAATTAATTGAATAAAATATTAGCCTAGTTTGTGCCTTAATGGAATCATTTCATTAATACTGTCAGGAATGAGGAGAAAAGTTTCCAGGCATTTTAAAGAGCACAGCAGCATAAATGTGGTCAATACATTATAGCTGGCAGTGGAGTTTACCAAGTTAAGGAAACTATATTACTGATTAGAAAAGGCCTGATGATATTACTCCTCCATTTTACTGAGAAATTTAAGTCTCCCCACAAGCCTCCCCACAAGCCTCCCCATACTCATCATCCAACTTTTTCATTTCTAAAACCACTCGATAGCTTCTCCCTCTTTTCCATTTTACAGTCTCTGAGAAAGAAAGAATCTTTTTTAACCAAGGCTGATCCTTCCGCTTGTGCTCTAATCCTACTCATTGTTCTGTCTTCTCTAGGGCTTTGATTTATCAAATATGTCCTGTAAAATTATTTATCTATCTACATATATTTCTTTAATTTTTCATTTACAACTACTTTCTTTCCCTCTGCCTGAAAATATACTTGGGATAAGCAACACACAACCCCCTGAGAAAAATAAACAAAAATACAAACACACTTCTCTGATTATTGCTGCCCCCAAACTTCTTACTGTTTTGTCACTTTCTTTCCATTTTCTTTCAGCAATCTTAGAAAATGAATTTACCCTTGGTGCCTTATCTTCCATATAGTTGACTTATTTTATATACTTAGGATTCTGTACCTAATGAAACTGGGGTCTCAAAGATCACTAAACAATTTTAACTAACACATTTATTTCATTCCTCTTCTATTCTGATTTCCAAGGTTGAAGTTTTTCTTGAAATATTTTCCTGGCCAGTGTTCATCATTTGCCTCCTAAATTTCTTTTTTTTCCTCTCTCTTCTATTTTTTATTTTTTAATAAAGATTTAGGATTTTGTAAGAAATTACTGTTACATTTTTAAAAAATCTGTCAAGTACTGCAGTAATGGAATAAATAAATAAGATTTTTAAAGTTCAGTGTTTATAGACATATGTATAAAATAATGACTGAGTTAGAAGACATTAAATAATTTTGATACACACCAGGAAGGGATTAGGCAAGGAAAGGCACATCATTTCATCACAAGAAATAAAGACCATAGTTGGAAGTTAATGACCAGCCAAAGCTTTAGGTCTTGTGGTAGTTTTCATAGCTCCAGGGGGTCATTATGGTGAAACCTTCTTTATGGTACTTAGCTGAAATAAATAGATGGCAGTTGGAGAATTTTACTCTGGGACCCCAATGTGGTGTTAAAAAGAAAGCACTGTTTTAATAAGCCTGGTGTATGAGGAGGGAAGGAAAAAAAATCCAAAATGGTTTGGTGATACTGAAAGTCCTATTGACATATTAAGGAGAGTTAAAAAAAAAAAAAGTAAAGTAAGGTTAATCCTCTTGTCTTGCTGAACTGGAATTCGTGCAGTTACAAAGTTAAAATTCCATGTAAACACTTCCTTTCTTGTAAACAGACACAGTATAGGTAAACAACCGCGATATTTCACCTCAGATGAAGCTATATGCCAATATTTTGGGAAAAAGATCTTAGTTAATTTCCTTATTTTTAGATAGCCTAAGTCCTTGAAAATAGCACTAATACCTCTGGCTGACAGGCTATCTACAACAGCAAAGTGAATAGAAGTTTTGACGATGATAAGAGGTTTCCCAAAGAAACTAGAGTTTCCAGTTAAACACATACAGTTACTACACTGAGAAGTCCAACAGACATCAGAAGAACTTGCTTTGGGTCAACCCCTTACTACCAATTTTCTTTGACAAATTTGTGCCAAGAGTCTACCCATTTTTTTCTGTCTGGACTCTGAACCTAGATTAGTTTGTCTGATAAATGGGCTCACTCAGGTTCCATATAAATTTTAGCAGTATTAAGAAACCATCTGTGTGAATAAATAAAATGAATTTTCAGGATGAAATGATACACACACACACACACACACACACACACACACACCACACACACCACAAAGTTAAAAACAATTGGGGGGGAGATAAGGGAAAATATTAATGTAAAAAAATCATAAAAGTGACAATTGTAAAGCAAGCAGATTCCCACTCATGCCACACGATATGCCTTCATTAAGGTGTACTCTTTCCAGTTGGTATGAGGGGCCCAGACGAAGAGAGCAGAAGCCATGAACTGTAAGGGAGCTGAGACGCAAGCCAGGCAAAAGGACCATCTGAATTTGCCAGACACATTCTCAGGCAGCTCTAATTTCTGGTGGAGTAGTTCAGTTCCAGGAATGTAGAAACTCACTGAGCCCAGGGTACACAGACCCACAAGGAGATGGAGAATGCCTGTGGCAATGGTGGGGGTACAAGCTTCAGCGGATACAAGCACAAAGTCCAGTCAAAGCCTCAGAGCACATCAAACCTAGACTAACAAAAGGTGAAAGGAACTGGCAGCGCCAAAGAGGTCCGAAGAAGATCAATCCCACCGTTCTAGTTTCCAGGATCAACAAATTTCTCCATGAACTGCTCATTTAGCATGAAACTCATGCATTTTGTGACCATATCAAATGACTCTGTCATTTCAGGTGGGCTGTACTAGTATGTATTTTGGGGTATAGTGATACACCGTCTCCACAATCCCACTGTGCCATTATATCGGAAAAGTTCATCATTATGTCTTTTCATCTGCCTCATCACTAGCAAAGTCATTTCAGATGCTTTTGTTCAAATCACTGGAATTTTCTTGAACTGGACTTCGATACTCATACCAGAAGTCTGTGCCAATTGCGGCTGCCGTATAGATGGTAGAAGTGGGGCTAAGCACACAAGCAATTACAAATGCTGTAGCAAAATGGTTATCCATTGTGGCATTCAGACTGCTGGCCCATCCTCCTGCTTCACAAACTTCACCCTCAGGCTCAAACCGCAGCACCCTGCTCTCCCCGTGCCCCCTCTGGCACACTTCCCTGCAGAGCCCACCCCCTGCACTCCAGCACCTCTGCCTTGGTCCTCACCCTGGCTGGGCCTGACCCAGGACTGCCTCCTAAATTTCTTTATTTTATTTTATTTTATTTTATTCTATTCTGTTCTATTTTTTTAAAACATCTTTATTGATGTAAAATTGCTTTACAATGTTGTGTTAGTTTCTGCTGTATAACAAAGTGAATCAGTTATACACATACATATGTCCCCATATCTCTTCCCTCTTGCGACTCCCTCCCTCCCACTCTCCCTATCCCACCCCTCTAGGTGGTCACAAAGCACTGAGCTGCCTCCCTGAACTATGCAGCTGCTTCCCACTAGCTATTTTACATTTGGTAGTGTATATATGTCCATGCCACTCTCTCACTTCATCCCACCTTACCCTTCCCCCTCCCCATGCCCTCAAGTCCATTCTCTACATTTGTATCTTTATTCCTGTCCTACCCCTAGGTTCATCAGAACCTTTTTTTTTTTTTCAGATTTCATATATATGTGTTAGCATACGGTATTTAAATGTTGGAGAGGGTGTGGAGAAAAGGGAACCCTCTTGCACTGTTGGTGGGAATGTAATTGACACAGACACTATGGAGAATAGTATGGAGGTTCCTTAAAAAACTGAAAATAGAACTACCATACGACCCAGCAATCCCACTACTGGGCATATAGCCTGCGAAAACCATAATTCAAAAAGAGACATGTACCACAATGTTCATTGCAGCACTATTTACAATAGCCAGGACATGGAAGCAACCTAAGTGTCCATCGACAGATGAATGGATAAAGATGTAGCACATATATACAATGGAACATTACTCAGCCATAAAAAGAAACAAAATTGACCACCTAAATTTCTGAATTCACTATTTCTTCCCTCTTACTTTCCTTTTCCACTCACTTTTACTAACTTTCAAAGCCCTGGCTTTACCTGCTAGCCAAATTCAGGAATTAAATGAAAGTCCTGACTTTGTTTCGCTTCACTATTCTCTACATTTATTTTCTTGGTGACCATATGTGTTTTCTTAATCACAAGATCATTTCTATTCTATTGAGTCCCAAGTCTATTTACTGATGATCTAACTTATTCCTAGGATGCTAACCTTCAATTTTAGATAGGAATAACTGGCTAACACCACAATTTCAAAAATCTAAAATTTAAATCGATTGACAATATCTAAACTTAAACTTTTTAATTTTTTTTTTTTTTTTTGCGGTACTCGGGCCTCTCACTGCTGTGGCCTCTCCCATTGCGGAGCACAGGCTCCGGACGCGCAGGCTCAGAGGCCATGGCTCACGGACCCAGCCGCTCCGCGGCATGTGGGATCCTCCCGGACCGGGGCACGAACCCGTGTCCCCTGCATCGGCAGGCGGACTCTCAACCACTGTGCAACCAGGGAAGCCCAAACTTTTTAATTTTTTTAAACCTTTTTTTTTTTTTTTTACCCCCAATCAACATTCCCAAGATACAAACTTGAAATCTTGGTGACAAAGTTCGCTTCTTCTTTCCTCTAACCTTACACATCTACTTAGATATCCTGTCCATAGATGAATTCTCCTAAGTGTTTCATTTATATTGTCCTTTCTTTCCATGATTATAGCCAACATTTGAGTTCAGGATTTTGTTACCTCCTAATATATTGCCTTATTTAATATGACACTTTTCCCATAGGGTACCCTCATTCAATGTCTTGTTTACAAGATTGGTATATACTAATAGCCTCTCCTTCCCACTGCTTTATCTCTAAATCCCATGAGATGATGGTGCCTTTCCCTACTGTTCTTCTGACACTTCTCTCTCAATAAATGCTTTTTCATTCCTATAGTACAGTTTGAAAATATCACGTTTTTGCCAAGAAGACTTTATACATTTTTGATTTGTAACCCAATTGAAGAAAAATTCTTACCCTTACATTTATTTGCCATAATCATCAAAGCCACCAACATCATATCTGAAACCAAAACAACTTCTAAACTATAATTTTTTTCTACTTTATAGATACCTGCTCATTTAATTGTCAACAAATCTATGAAATAAATATTTATATTTCCCCTTGTTAAATGGTGGAGCTGTAACTCAGAAAGTTAGCTACTCAAGACACAAAAATGTATCCTTCAGGGTAGGGAGCATAACAGACCATGGCTCCAGCTGCTGGGCTCTGAAATCCATCACCATTGTGCACCAAAGTCACAGTTCCTAAGGGCTATTCCTAGTCAGTGACTGGGAGATACAGGACTCTTCTAACAAACAACTTTGGCTCAAAGACTCCCTACCAATTTTGTAGAAATTTCCTGAGCTACACTGCAGTCCTTCCTTCCTTCTCTTTCTCTTTAAAAGGTGGCAGGCCTAAATCGTAGTCTGACAACTTTCTTGATCTTCTCTGGCTATCTCCCATTTTCCCTCATAGGCATTTACTTCAATCAGCTGTTGTATGGCTAAATCTGTCTTGGTATGTGCTTCTCAGAAGACCCAGACTAACACAGTCACACTACTACTTAGAAGGTGAGCTAAAATTCGTACTCTAGCTAGGTATCTAGTTCCAAACCCAGTATACTTAGCCACTAATACATGGTCTCCATCCACATTTACAGATTTTTACCCATCTTTAGTCCACCACTCTCCATCCAAACCAGGCTACTATCCATTTCCATTTCATTGCTTTCCATTTTGAATGCCTTCCAGTCTCCCTCTCAACATATAAGTTACTTTTCAAGGTCTATTTCAAATATAACCTATCCTTTGAAGCTTTTTTAAAAAATCATTTGCCCTAAATTGAATTCTCTTTTCAGTATCATCACTACCTGTGCTTCTTTTATTAGTTTAGGGAATATTTTAACATTTTGTGTAAAATGGGGCCAAAATATGTGTTAGCTACATTCTCATTTCTGCAGTTGACTTCCTATGTGACTTTAATTATGGGTCCGTGGGACATGGTGCCTTATATGCCTCACTTTCTTCTACCTTACAGTAAGCAGATATAAATAGAAACAATTTCCAAGCTACAAAAATAATCTTCATAGTGCTGAGATCTCATGAGACTCGAAAATATCTATTATAACATTTGTTTTAAAATAATGGCTTTTATTCATTAGGATTTCTATAGCAACAATGAAATAACTTGCATGATATTACCAATTATAAGATTCCTAAGAGTAGCTATTTTTTTTCCATTGATGATCTCTCTCTCTCTCTTTCTTTCTAGAAGAAGAAATACCATATGCATCCATTTTTCTTTTCCTATATTCAGTTGACAGGAATATGAAGAACACAATATTTCCTTCAAACATAGTTACAAAGATAAGTTGATTCTTCGAAAAGTAATTTAGATCTAGACATTAAGCATCTATAGCTGTTAACATCACAAAAAGAAAGATGACTAGATGTTATCTCTCTTGACAGAGAGATATAATACATACAGCTATGGAATAATCTTTTCAAAAAATAAAATGTAGGAGAAACTTAATTTAGAAGACATCTTTAGATCCAAATGCAAATTTAATTATATGACTAATGAACATGTCAAGTGACACTACAGGGATGCAATCAGCACCTATGTTCTTTTTTCCAACATTTAAATTGTGAGTGAGAAAAATAAAATTGAAGGGGATCCTTATAGATTAAAGAAGATTTAAACAACATATCAACTATTTGCAATGTGTGGTCCTTATTTTGATCCTGATTCAAACAAGTGTTAATAAAAATAACATATATGAGACAATTGGAACTTTGAACATTTAAGCAGGTATTCAAGGCTGTTAAGGAGCTATTGTAAGTATTTAGGTAATAACGGTTTTTAGGTTTTTATTTTTTTAAAGAGACATTCTTTAGAGATACATACTAATATATTTATTGTTGATGGACTATGGATACATAGGGCTTTATTGTGGATTCTGGCTATTTTCTATGTTTGAATATCTATAATAAACAGCCTAGTACAATTAATATAAGATAAAGAGAGTGGCTGATTG
Source organism: Orcinus orca (assembly GCF_937001465.1). Classification (NCBI taxonomy): domain Eukaryota; kingdom Metazoa; phylum Chordata; class Mammalia; order Artiodactyla; family Delphinidae; genus Orcinus; species Orcinus orca. Next base: position 95,982,407 of record NC_064563.1, read on the forward strand.
CATAAGCAACAAAGGCTAACTACCCTTTTTGCTGACTCTCTCATAGTCAATTTTTGATCCTCTGTATTAGTCTGCAATACAGATTTGTCTGTGTTAGTTCCTACCACAGTGATGAGGCCTCAGAGAATAGTCGTAAGCATTAAATCACAAGTTCCTGCTTGATCAGACATAAAGTAATATTATTAAGTGAAAATGAGGATTAGAACAGCCACGAGGTTCAGAATACACCTGTATTTTGCCAAAACTTTTTTTTTTTTTTTTGCGGTACGCGGGCCTCTCACTGTTGTGGCCTCTCCCGTTGCGGAGCACAGGCTCCGGACGTGCAGGCTTCAGACCCGCAGGCTTAGCGGCCATGGCTCACGGGCCTAGTCGGGGCACGAACCCGCGTCCCCTGCATCGGCAGGCGAACTCCCAACCACTGCGCCACCAGGGAAGCCCTGTCAAAACATTTTATTCCTAGATGGAATAGTGAAATTACTGTCATAAAGATTTTTTTTAACGAACAAAGAATCAATATAAATATACTAGATGATTTTACGAAATAGTATCAAGACTGATATATGCCCACCTTTACCACAGGGATAAAACTGCTAAACAGACCAGGATACCTGTGATAACAGCCAAAACAGCCCATTTCTATTAAATAAGGCCAGGATTATACTGAGCAATTTTTGCTGTTTGTCTCTTGTATTTCAGACTTGAGGCAGACCATTTTTGTTATTATATTGTCAAGTGTTTGGATGCACAGGGCATAGCTTGTTTATCATTGCATCTCTCCACCAGCACAATTTTGTAACGTATAATTGGCACTTAATAAATATTTATTAAATAAATAAATAGATAAATAAATTCATGTGACTTTTACCTTATATTACATTCATTACATTTTATATTAGCGTCCTTCTGAGGGATTCAGGATTCTAAATAATGAGCCATTAATTAAATGCAATAGTTTCATCAGTTTTATATTGATAATCATTAGCTTCGGTGTCAAGGGTACATTTTCTAAGTAGATCTGCATACACCAAGGCTGTAGCCTATCAGGAGTGTATAGCATCACATAGTGTAGAAAACAGAGTGTGGGTTTAAATCCCAGCTCAAGATAATCTTTACCACACTGACCTATTTGCTCGTTCCCAATGGTCACAGCTTTTTGTCTTCCATGTCTTTACCTATACTGTTCCCTCTGCCCTGAATGCTCTTTTTCCTTGTTTGGCTAACTGTTACTTTTCCTTGAAGGCTCAACTCAGTCCATGCCTCCTGGCCTGGATGAGATAATGCCTTTTTTCTGTACTAAGAGACACATCAGGTTTGCCACCATAGAGCTTATAGCCCTGCAACATAATCATCCATTTATTTGTTTCTCCCCCAGCCCTGGTTGCTACTCGACTCCATCTTACCCCAGAACACACACACACACACACACACACACACACACACACTCTCTCTCTAAAAAAATATCTAAGGATAAGAACTATGCCTACCTCTTTGTATCTTCAGTGCCTAGAATAATGGATGACACTCAACTGATGCTCAGTATATCTTCACAGTTGTTGACATGACTTAAAATTAAATAATTGTATGAAGTTGTTGTTAAACTTTTGTCTCCCATTTAAGTGGAAAATTTTTCTTTGTCCTGAGATAAAACAAACATATACCTCAAAGTGATATGACTTCTATTGGTAATAAAAGGAGAGTCACCTTCACAACCAATTTGACATCACAATTACCTGGTATGATTTAGGGAGCATCAAAAGGACCTAGCCTTCCTACTCATAAATAATATTATGGCTGTGACACAATGCCTGAAATAACCATAATCATTCACTCCTATAGTTTAAGTAATAAGTGCTGCTGTTACAGTAAAAAAGTTAACTTACAGAGGAAACTTCTTTGATAGTTCACCGGGCAGTATGGCATTTAAGTAATGAACATAAGTCAGATAAATTTGAAAAGAGGAAATGAATTCCAAATACATAGAGAATGGTTCTATGGTAACCCAAGAGCATCATGAGGACACAACTCTAATAAGTTGTTCCTGGATTATAGTAGGTACTAAATATAAACTCACCATTTTCCCCTAGTACCAGTTCTGAATAGAACCCTCTTAGTGATGCTACTGACTGGAGATGGACAGTAGGTCATTCAAGAACTTCCTAAAATTCCATCAATCACATACAACTTTACTAATTTTGCCATATCCGATAAAGCAATATGGACACTTCTTTGGCACCAAGAGAGTGATACACTGAAGTGCAGAGTAACTTCAGGAAGCCTCAGGTAGGAGAAGGGAATGAACCAATGTACTCTAGCAATTTAAAAAGTCTGTTTTTTAAATTTTAAATAATCAGTTTTGTTATTTGTATGAGCTTGCATCTAATATCATCACTGTTACAAAAAGAAACATATTCAAGAGCATAATCTCAAATTAGAGCTGGACAAATGGGAGCTACTATTCTAAAGCTTAAAGCTCTCTTAAATCATAATATCAGAGCCTCCAAATTTGAAATCTCCATGGTTTGTTGAGTCTGGTCTATCGAGCTCAGTTTTGGCCCGGTTCCCACACATCACAGCTTCCTTTAGCGTTTCAATTTTGCAACATGTGGTTCATGCTTCTTTTCACCTCTGCATAAAATGAGCTAGCCTATCATTTTAACTGTTTATCCCTCAGGGTATTTTTGTCACTCAGTAAATATTATTTAAAGCTAAAGATGATAGTTTTCAAACATCTATCTGTAGAATATAACATACATTGGTCATTTGGATAAATATCAAAGCTGATTTTTTTAATATTCTTTTTGAGTTTCTCTTAAAGTGGAAAGGAAAATTGAGTTCAGCCATCTTTCCATATTCAACTCTTGTTCTTTCTCACCTTTCTCATGCCTCTTGTAATAATCTGTCCTGTTTTGTCTTTAGGTTTTTTCTTTTATCTTTTTCCCTCACCTTGTACTTTCCTGGGTGTCTCCTGTTTACACATTTTCTCAACTGAATCCATCACTACCGCAGAAAGTAAATTCTTTTTAAAATACTAGAATTTTGCAAGGAATTTTTTTTACAATTTTTTATGAAAACATCATGATATTTGTGGGAAAAATTTAATACAGTAAATTGGGTAGAGCAAGTCTACTGAATAAGAACAAATAAAACATTAGACTACTTCAGCTTGGAAACACAGAGTTTAAACAGTGACCTGTATTCATTTCATAAATATTGATTACCTTTTATATTTCAGATCCTGTATAGATTTTGATATAGGACAGTGAACAAAAGAAATACAATTCCTGCTCTCATGGAGCTTGTATTCAAGTATCATTAAAAAGTATGATGATATTTCTGGTCATAGGTTTAGAGGGTGTGAAATGTATATAATTGGGAATAGGGGTATTTGAGAAGAAAACAATACAAAATTCGAAATACAAAGTTGGATATATAAATATTTATTTAAAACTAGAAAAAATTCACAAAATTAAAAAAATTTAAAGCTGATACATGCCACAGGCATTATAAAATTCAGGAAAATAATAACACTTCTACTAATAAACTGACATACAACTATGACACTTTTTTTCCCTAAAATTTTGGCTGTATACTTTTTATAGCCTCTTCATACATTAATGATTTTATACCATTTTCTGTAGAGAGTATAGAAGAAAACTCAGGCTCTTGTCTAGAATGACAGAAATAAGTTTGTTTTATTATTGATAGTTCAGAAAAGTTTCAGTTTTACAACTCACTGAGAAATGTAATGCTAAGGTGCAGTTTATTACAAAAGGATGCAAAATACATGATTCTTTACACACTGACATACTCCATGTTACAACTACAGGTTTGTTCTCTAAAAATTTAGGAATTCTAATCACTTCTATGTAATCAAATGAAAAGAGCTATTTATTGTGCATTTATAGTAATAGATATTGTATTATTGGGTATATGTGCAGTAATAAAAAGAAGTTTTTCACTGAATAAGCATGAGGGAGCACTGAGTCTTCTACTTAAATGTTTACATATCTGATGATTGGGAGAAGTTCTCACATACCACATCCAAAACCTATTTCTCTTCCATAGCCCACATATTTCTAGTGCTTGGTACTGTAGGACTCATTCATCTCACAGCCTGACTCCTAACCATGCACCACGCATGACCACGGCATAACCATGCATGACTCATGTGCTTTAGCACCATGGGAGGCTAACACTAACTCAACCCTTCATGGAAGGGAATGTGAACCACATACATAAATCTCATTAAGCCCAAATTAAATGTATCTCCAGTGAAATTTCCACTTAGTTGAATTTACCCTTAATTGGATTCCGGGACATGAGGGGAAGTGTGCTCAAAGGAAAGTCAGAGTGGAAAGAGGCAGTTGTCTTATACAATTGTGGCTAGAATCTACTTCTGCATATTTTACAAAAGCATTGCTAGAGCTGAGCTTTGGAAGAAGCTTGAGCAAGTGAGAGGCTCTGGAGTTTCAGCTACATTAGATGTACTGTAAATCTGTTTCTGTGGTCACGAATGAATTGAACAAAGCTGTTTTATTTTTCCAGAGCTGACATTTCCAGAGATACAGCATTAATCTTACCTATCCAAGGTAAACTCAGTCATATCAAGTTTAACACTTAGTATCATTCAGTTAACTTAGCATTTTCCTGGGTGGAGCTCTCTGGAAGTGATTATATATGACTTTTGCATTAGAGGAACATGGATCCAGAATTGTCCTCTATCCACACTACCCTCCACTGACAGTACCATCCCGCTTGGTTCCCATTGTCATATACTTGCACCCATTGTTGCTACATGTGGTGTCCAAGTTTGTTCTACATCCAGTCTCTGAATCTGCTCTGAACCTGGTGGCTCTCTTTCAGCCACTTTCAAGGTTCTCTCAAATGTTATAGATACAATTCAGTTGTTTCCCTTCCCCACAATGGGTGGTGCTGACAATAACATGCTGCCTGTGACCCCACTCACCATTCCCATCTCTCAGCACTTGCAATTCCACTACTTTATCAACTCAGTTGAAGAGGAATATGTCTAAGAAGCTAGTAGTCTTTCCGGTCTTTGCTCTGAGATGCTTTCTGTGCTCTTGGATTCCCTTTAACCTCTTAGAGTTTCTAATACATTTGCTCCTCTAAGTCTTGGCCTGGAAATTTGGACACTGGGTCCCCATCTCAGCTTAGTTTTATTATTCAAATCAACCTTCTTTCATAGGCAAGTCAAACTTTTATCTCCTTCTAGGATAGATCTAATTCTTAGGATGCATCCTACGTTCTTTCCGATTCTGTCTATGTCTAATAGTCAAGATTTAAGAAATTAAAAATCAGGTTTTTTTCTGTGAAGCATCTACTTTTGCAGTGGAAAGTCCTGATTTCAGAATATGTTTCTCTGCCATTAATTAAAAAGTATCTGTGGGAGAGTTCAATGGATTTTTTCCTGGACATTAAATACTTTTCCTATTAGGCAGCGGATGACATTGGAGTAATTAGTGGGGTGTCTTGGAACCATAAAACAGTGTGGCCATAAAAATGTCTCTGTTTAAAATTTCCAAGCCTTATCCTGCTATGAGTAAAAGTGATGAAAATGAACAATTTTAACAAATGCTAATATATTAAATATTGTACAAGAAGATACCTTTAAAAATATTGCAACAAGAAAAAAACATGGAGATACATTTAAAATGTATAACATGAAATACTACTTCAACTAGATAATAACACTGAAAAGACTTGTTTAAATTAAAATAGCTTTGTTCTGATTGTAAAATCACTTCATATTTATTTTAAAAATATCATATAATACTTTATATAATTGCCCATAATTCCACTACTGAAAGATAATGCTAATATTTAATGCTCTTATTCAAAACTTGAAGACTTTCTTATTCCAAGAGCTAGGATAGGCAGAAAATGAAAATAAATGTACAAGTTCTTACAGCCGTTTACAGATGAAAGTAATGGGTCTATAAATGGAAAATGGAATGTGTTTTACCATAAGTAATAACTATTATGACTTTCCTTCAGCTTATATTGACAATGTAGTCTTGGGCTGACCCACAGTCAGCATAAAATGGTTAATCAACAAAGCTCTGAGGAATATGGTGAAAGACATTACTTGAAGGTATCAGAGAGATGTTTGTTCACAAAAAGAGGGGGGATTCTTTTTATAACTTGAGCTGGAAATTGCCCCAAACTCCAGGGTAGTTTTTATAACTCTTCCACTGGCTCAGGCAAAGATAAAATGAAGAGAGGAAATATGGGGGCAGTACAATAAGATGGGAAAGAAAAAATCCTGGGAAATCTGGCAGCTGTCTTGGGCCACTTTGGAAAATATATTTTGGAGGACAAACATTTTCATGCTTCAGTGTGACACAGATCTCTAGAGAAGTAGCAAGTTAGGAAAGGCAGTAAATTGCACTTCAGCAAGAAAGTTGATGACAACTCTGAACTCAAAGTCTGGCTTTTGAACAGTTGTAAAAAACAATATTGAAAAAATATCTCTCACATATTCATATAAAAGCCCAGAAACTCAAATATGCCTACTCCAAAATAGTCTGGAATGACATGTGGAATAACAAACCAAGTCTTGTCGTGATGATGGTGAGACGGTCTCATCAAGGCAGGACAGCAATAATCCTTTTGGCTTCAGCCAGCTTGGGGTGTTAAAAGTTCCTTATGTAAAATTAAAATCAGTATCACACACTGCGAAACATTTATAGGACGTACAATGTATGATATAATTTTATGATAAATGAAAAATGTAGAAAGTAAACCTCAGAGAAAGTTAGGCATAGAAAGGTATGTATGACCTGAAGTTTTTGTGGAAAATATCTTAAAGCAAATGTTATTTGAATAGGACCTGAGAGTTGGAGAGAACTGATAACTAAAATAGCTTTAGGAGGCTTTCAAAGCAAACACAATTAAATTGTACAGATGAACATATTGTGATGTGAAGCAAGGGATACATGACAGATAGTGAGAAAGAAAATAGGTAGGTAAGGTGAGTCAAGCAATTTTTGTATAGTTAAAAAAAAAAATTAGTGTTGGGTCAGGATTTTACTCTTAGACCTAATCCTAACTTTCTGGTTGATTTTAGGCAAATCTCTTATCTGCATCTCATTTTCTTTCTCTGTAAAATGATGTTAGACATGGCAGTTCTAAAATTTGACGTACATGATAATAAAAACTAAAATGTATTAAATGCTTACTGTGTGAGCAGAGCGTGCTTTTAGCATCCATTTCATACTTGCAACTTTATGAGACAGACTATGTTATTATTCCCATTTTAGATGTAGCAAAATTGATTATTGAAAAAATTATTCAAGCTTATTTTATAGCTAGCTGACTAGGAAAAAATATGATGAAAGTAGAAAATTTTAAGGAAAATGAGTCAGGGTATTGTGTATAACAATCAGTATATAATGCTGGAAATTTTGTAGGGAAGCAATTAGTTAAGAGCATATTCTAGAAATAAACTCATGGATTGATGAGAGATTAGAATTAGGAGGTAAAAGTGGGAACACAGAAGAAAGATTTAGTCTAGGAGATATTTCAATGAGTCTTATTGAAAAATTGTATGGATGCGAAAAAGAAGACCGGCAGAATGTGGCTTTGAAGACAGGAATGCCTGAACTCTGACACTTTCTCTCTGGATCTTGAATATGTGCTTAACCTCCTTGCAATTTAGTTTCCTCACCTATAAAATAAGAGTCAGGATACCTACCATGTCGGTTGTTTGAAGGATGAAATTAAATACCATACAATGTGCCAATGCTATCCCTGGAATTCCTTAATTGCTAGCTATTAACATCATGCCGATGGCAGGTTTGGAATTTTCATCAAAGCATGTTATTAACTGAGATACTAATGATACCACTTATTATGTATAGTGTCAACAATAAACATTTACTGAGCATTTCTTGTAAAATACAAAGAAGCATGCAATGCTGACCCTTTATATTAATGTTTCACAATTTTCCAGCAAAGATAAGAAAAGTACATAAAGAGGAAACAAAAAGTCAAACCACCATATGATAATGCAATAAGAGAATTACAGAGTACAATGAGAATTGAGAAATGAAAGAGCTTATTTTTGGCTAAGGGATGAAGAGCATAAAAGCATGATCTAACTCTTAGAAAACGAGTAGAATTTCAACATACAGAGATGGGATCATACCAGATTTTTGGACTAGAGTGAAAAAAGACACATTATTAGGAAAATGACAAGAATACTCTGGTTAAGATGGCTAGTGTATATTGGGAAAATAATAGAGGGAAAGTTATACATAGTTTGCGGGTGGTTTTGAGTGATAGGCCAGCACTGAATTTTATCCTTCAAGAAGCAGGGAGGGAGGTGACATTTTTTAAAACAGAATGACACTATAAAATTGGTAATGTAAGAAGATTAACAGACTAAAAAAAATGAAATTGTGGTGCTGGGGCAAGGTAATATAATTGATGAATTCAAGATAAAAAATATAACTATTTTTAGCCATATGATTTAAAACAAGGGTCCTTTATTTGAGGAAAAATTCACCCCTCATAGTTGTGTTCCCTCTAAAGATTGATCTGTTGTCTCCTTTATAATCAATTGTTTCTAAGGGTAAACCCAGAGTCCCAGATATATAACTGATATCAAAATTCTAAGGAAGGGCTGAGAAGGCTACAAAGAAAACCAGGAGTCCAGTGAGATAGGTGCATATGAATTTGTGTGGATAGTATTTTGTTAAGCTGGGATTCTTCTTCTTTTTTTTTTTCTGGAGGCTTTTAGGCCAGGAATGTCCTCTATTGTTCTAAAATCATGTTATTCAGAGGAGAGCAGACAAAGAAGGAAAGTAGATGCATTATAGCATAGTTGTTCCTTCTCAGAAATCCTGGGTTCAAGTCCCAGCTTGCAATAGTTCTATAATAATGGACAAGCTGCATAATTTCTCTGTACTCCAATGTTATCACCTTTAAAATAGGGATAATAATACTTCATAGGGATATTGTTAAGGCTGAATGACAAAATTCATTGAATCAACTAGAAGGATATCTACCACATGGTAAATATGACATGATATTTAGCTTCTGTTGTCTTTAGTGTCAATCCTTTTTAGGTAGAATCCATTGTAATAGTTCAAGGATATGTTAATTATAGTTCAGACCAAAATGTTTAGCAGTAGAACTGAAAAAGTTGAGAATAAAGAATATTTTGGTAACAATAGCCCTTGAACTCATAGAACTGAAAAAAAACAAAACCAAACTGTGGAGCCAGTCCTAAAAACCTACTAGTCCTAAAATCCGCTAAAATAAAAACTTGTGATTGGGGTTAGTGCTTGGAAATTGAGCCACAATAGGGAGTTACTGTGGAATGCAGCATAGTCAGTTTGCTGTGGAAAATGAAATAGAAATAACCTAGAGGATGGAATAGAGTCTTCAATAACACCCAGATGAACAGAATGCATTAAGAAAAAAGAGAAAAGATGGGACCAGAGGATTAAATGGAAATCAAAAATATGCTCTTTCAAAAGCCCAAATAAAAAAAGTAAAATCTCATAAAATAAAATATGGTGATTTACATGGATTTAGTGTTCATTGCTTCAAGTTCAGGGAAATGGAGACTGAAGATAAAAAATAACTGGGGTTGGAAATTACCAGGCAAATGATGTCCCTTAAACACACCATATTATTAGAGTCATGTGAAACAAAGTCAGATATGGAGGAATATGTGGCTAACAGATAATAAGAAATAGAGGTCCAGGTCATCTTTGCAAAAGTGAAGTAGGCAGAATCTGGATGTAATGGTAGCATTTAAAATTTTTTTGTGGAATATCCTGAAAAAAAAAGAAAAAAATAAACCCACTGGGCTAGAGCTTGTTTGATACTGGATACCATGAATTTGCAGTAGGCAAGGGCCACGTGATTTTCTGTTCTGCAGCCCTGGCCAATAAAGGAGAAAGTAGACCAGGGGGTAATCCAAGGTTCAGAATGGGTGCCCTCTGAGTTAAAAACCATGAGACAGTCTTAGGGAGTAGCAAATATGGCATGAAAATAGATGTTCACAGAAGCAAATTAGCACCCAAATAAGCTCTAGAACTGGTCTTACTTCTTTTGAAATAGAACCAAGCAATGTCCTGGCAGCATACATTATAGTGGTGGGTGCCTGTTGTTTTATAAGCAACTTGATTGTTTCTTAAAGTTGGCTTTAAGCCTGAAAAGAATATGCATTTGGAGTCTAAGAGGGAACCAGTAGCAGAAGAACTATAGCAATTAAATCCATGTTTAGCCCTCTGCTAACCCTTTTAGCTGTCTCAGCCTGACAGTCTGCATTTGGCAAGGGCGCTGCTCAGTCTGCTTTGCCCTCTTGGCAAGGCAGCCATCTGGCCAGTTGCACCTCTTCCAACAGTCCTACTACTCCCATGAGCCCTATGTTGGTTTAAATGAAGTGAGAGCTAATGGGACTTGAATTACATGTGGAATGGGATGGAAATGTGTGAAAAGGAGGGCTAAGCAAAGCCAATTAGCTAACCTGGAATGGATAAACTAAACTGAGTAATTGGAAAGAATGGCAGAACAAGGTTAGACAAAACAGCAACCAGGATGATGAATGTTCTTTGAAAAAAGAAGCTGACAAGTTCATGGTCTGGGGGGAAAAACAAAACTCCATCTGCCTATTCAAGTGGCTCCAGCTTCTCATTCATATTAAAGATAATTCTGAACTGTGCTCTAGCAGCATTGCTGAAAGAAATTGCTTCAGGGAACAGGCTTCCTCTCTCCTAACCTCTGCTTGATGACTTGAGGAACATAATGAGCGCGGTGGTGCTGTCAGAGGAGCAAAATCGGTACCTAGAAGAGATTAAATTGAATGTAGGGGAAGCCTCCAAAATAACATACCTTTCCTCCTTGCAGAAACAATGATGATATTTTAACGTAAAAATTGCTGAAATGGTCTAGATGTGAATTTTGCTTCATTTTATATATCGTTTTGGACTTTTTCAATCTCTTCGCATTACTTACTGTTTTAGCCATACCTACTGCCCCACCCCCTCTTTGTACTAGTTCACACTAGCAAAATATATGTCACAGGATTAGAATTCCCATTGTTTTCTATACTGGAATACTGAGGATTGTATTACATGGTTATGTACCATACATGATATATACACTACTGTAATAGTTTGTGAAATTTCACAACTTTATAATAGCTCTGTCTATGAAATAATTAACCTTAGATGCCCAGAATATTAAGACAGAAACCTTTTGAAATTGCTTGCCTCAGAAGTTAATCAGCAAAAACCATAGTATACTGAAATTCAGTGCACATGTGCACATGTATATATGTTCAACTATCTAATTCGTTGTTAATTTTTCCTCAAAACTAACAAGTTACCAAAAAATATCTACATGTCTTAAATTTAGATTATTTTTGTTAATCGGCACGTCTCTGAGCTAAATATTTCAGGAAAAAAATGGAAAACTATTTTCTATGATTCCAAAGTTATATAACAAATCCACATGTGCCCCTACATTTACTCAGTTTTGCTTCTCCATGAATGGCCCAGGAAAGAGTGAATAAATTCTTTTAGAAAAGCTCAGTTGTGACAAAATATAGACATTTTTCCTATTTTCAAACATTTTCTGTTTACTCTATAACTCATATAAACATTTGGGCACTTATCAAAATTAATCACTTTGGTACAAGGGAAAAGTTTTAGAATTTGAAAAGGCCAACTTTCAGTGGATGTGGATGTATGTGTATGTGTTTAATGCCAGATACTGCAGATAGTAGGGTATGAAGTTGGTGATTTTATGTCTATCTCCACATTCTATTTCTGTACTTCAAGTCTCCACCTCTAAAGATTTTCATGTGGGTATCATGGTAGCATACGATAAAACTCAGAGAGATTAACAAAAAGTCATACAGTGGTCTTCTTTGGGGTAGTTTGAGCTATACAGGTTTTGCTTTGTGTTTGTCCTTCATATGAACTCCTGAAATACATTTAATAAATAATGAAAAAGAGTACTATTAAAGTTTATAGAAACCACTATAATAAAGAAAAATTATTTTGACTTCAGGAATCTTCCACCCAGAGATTATCTTCTCTTTATCTTACCTGGCCCATCATTCATACACACACACACACACACACACACACAGACACACACACACACATAAAATTGCTAAATTGACATTGCTTTTAAATTGGCATAATGTGTTTCTTTTATCAATGACATAAAAAGATGGCTTTGATTTAGAAGTGATAGCAGCCACTTAAGAAAAATTTCATTTATTCACTGTAAAGATCTCAAAATAACCCTACTCTATCTGGGATACTCTGTAGAAGGAAATAAAATGAGATTACCGGGGCTAAATGCCAAGAGCAAGCAGTAATTAGACAAGCCCAGAAGAGGTGCCAAACCTTCCACACTACCATAAAAAAGTGAAGAGAGACACTGACATGGCACTGTGAACACTGCATTTGAATTTCACATGTTTTACAAGATTCAAAGATTTCATTAACGTTAGGGAGAATTTAGGATAAGCCATGTAATGAAATACTTGTTTAGAGGCTTAAATTCAGGTTTGAAAGAATTTAATGTAGATGTATAGATTAATCAGGATACTTAAACTCAGAACTATATGAATTTTCCTCGTAAATTCTTGCTTACTTTCTGCAACTCACCTCTTCTCTGTATTTGTAGATTTGAAACTCTCTCTCTCCCTTTAGCTATTATAAGAGATGAATTCTGTGATGTTAATGAAAGAACTTGTAGAATTTGAACTTCACAAAAGCATATTATGATTACCATCATCTTCATATTTCAAAAACTTCTTCCAGACACAAATGGGGCCTCAAAATAGAAGCAAAATGAGACAAAGGATTAGTTGACTTGCAAATGAATTGGGAATTGTTTTAGAGAGACAGCTGTATATCTATCAGTAGATCATGTTATTTCAAGCATGGGATTGGCTTGAAGACAGTATACAGAATTTAGAAATTAACTGCAGTAGTGCCAATCCTACTTTTGCCTGTGGGGAAGGAGGGCAAGATGGATATATTTAGTAGTGTTGCATAGAAAACTTCATTGCTTCCATGCCTCCTGGTAATTGTGCATCTCTTTCCTTCTCATTCTTCAAGAAAATGGAGACTTTACAAACATGTCTTCCTCTATCGTTCCACCAAAATTAGTAGTAATAATAGTGAAGGTGATGATGTTGATACCACAAAGAGAACAAAGCCACCACTAGACAGGGATGGAGCGCACAGGTTAATAGAGAGCTGCTACATCACAGACCCAGGGCCAACATTGTGCAAAGCATATGTGAGGGTACCAAAACCAATGACTCGAAAAACCACAGTCATACAAAAACCTTTATAACAAGGGCCTAGAAATATAAGAAGCTGACATCCCAACATAAATGATGTGGAACAAGGCAATGTTCTAATAAGAACTGCTTCATTAAGTGCAGTGGTTAAGGGTTGTTGTCAGTTGCTCAGAAGAGAGGAACTCAAGGCTGAAATCCAAATCTGGTATGCTAACTCTTTATCTTTACTTCATTCTGTGTGAGTATTTCGTAATCTCCCTCAACAAAATATTGTCATCTCCACAACGTCTTAATTTAAATACCTTTAATCTCCGTTACTAAACATATCTTATCTAGTAAAACCAATGCAACTATTATAGTTAAGTTTCTAGTTTCCAATGTAGGAAAAAAACAGTAAGGAGTACCCCTTTTCAAGTTGTCTTTCAAAGCTTCTATTCATTAGATATGGGGCATAAAAAAGAAATCCAGAAGACTCTTCTAACCTGAAGATATAAAACATTATAGTCAAGATTGTGGTGATAGAGCATATTTTAGAAGCAAAGCTATTAGATGGTATCAGTTCCCACCTTTGGCATATCTAGACATATTTGAGAGCCACAAAAATGTTAAGTCCAGAGGTACCATTTTTTCACTCTGATTTGCCATTAAGCAATTTCTTAGTCAGGCCCTCTAGCCAGAGATTTCTCTGATGTCACAGGATGAAAAGCAGAATTACCAATAAACCGATCATTGGTAATACCATCAACTCATATTGCTTCTAACCACTGAAGACAATTTCTTCATTAAATCCCAATCCTCTTTTTGAACTAGATCTTTTTCATAACCAATCAACTGATAAATGAAGCCTCACATTGTTTAGAAAACTATGCTTGTCACGGAGCCTACCTTTGTCAGACCATCTCCCCAGAGAGTCCCATTCATCAGGCCTTGTCAAGTTGCATTACTCAGCCTCATTAATGCCACCTCACAGGATGCAGCACTACATCCCTCCCGGAACTGCCTGATAGACAGCTTCTCCCTGCACAGACTTCTCAGGGGCCCTTTGAGAAGTGCTATATTGAGGGCTCTGGTGAAGGGAATAGCACCTTAATGAAAGACATGTACCAGGGCATAATTAACTCCTACTGCAGCCCATGGCTGTCATCATCAGTACTTTCATCGATTTGTCACCTATGAGGATGACAACTAACTTTTCTTAACTGAAAGCACAGGTGATAAGAGAAACTAAGTAAAAGTAGAGGAGGAGTGATTTCAAAAGCTGTTTTAATAGAAATGTTTTATATTCTGTTGGCTGAAAGAAGAACCAGTCCTTGATCTCTCAGTTGGTGTAGTTAGATTAAGGAAAACAGCCTCAGGAGAACAAAGTGAGAACAAAGGCCAGAGATTATCAAGAAAATCATTTAGCACAAGAGGTAAATGTTTATTTGAATTGTGACAGACACTGTTAGTAGTAGATCAAGATGTCATAGATTTAAGCTCTTTGTCATTGCAAATACTCTAAACACAGAGTTTGAATGGAGGATCACTTAAGACATGACAATGTATCCTGGAATTAAAGGTGACAGGAATGAAAAGCAGAGATTGATGACAACTGTTCTCCTTTACAAAGCTCTCTACTGTTCTTTTCTTATTTTCCTAGTGTCAGCTTCTTTGAAAGAATTAAAATAAATGAAAAGATTATTTATTTACCCCTGCTTTAAAATGCTCCACAGGCACATGCACACACACACACACACACTCCCCATTCAGCATTGTTTCAGAATTGTATGCAGCTTCCGCTCTTGTCTAATTGCCTTTGCAGAGCAACAAAAGACGTAAATGACTTTTTTTTTTTTCTTACTAAGCTGTAAATCAGATTCCTGTCAGCCATGGTGGCATCTGTGGGTGTAGGGCCCCTTTAGAATGACAGTGTGCAATTACGAACAAACCTTGCTGTTATCCCCAAGGAAAACAGAATTCAGAGGATCTGTGAGATAGCACATGGCCAAAGAATCTGATGGTTTGGTTGCTTTTTGACGGTACAATATCTATTTAGTGTTAATAGTGGTAGGCTATATTTCTATCCAGGTGGAATTCACAATTTAAAAGGGCAGGTTTAAAACACCAAGTGCTAAGCCTGTGTAAAACTAGTATGTCTAGTCAAGGGCTCTCAAAAAATCTATAATTATCTGGAAAGCCCTGTTGTGGAGATTTTCTTTATTATTTATGGAAGAATATTATTTTTATCCCAATTTTTAGCATCCCTTTTTTCACTCCTAAAAACACTTTCCACTGAATATTTATACCCACACACAGTCCCTTATTAAAATTCCAAAATCTAAGAGCTCCCAAATCTTAGAATTTATTTTAATTTGTTTGGTGGTAAACTCTGCCGTAACATGAACCAAATAGCAGTGAAACTTCACGTGAACTTATATGAAGTTCTTCATTTTTCCACTTAGGGTGAATATTGATGTACTGCATCCCAGTGTCTTTGATCATAGGACACTGACCCAGGCTTAGAAGGGATATTATGTAATATATAGTAAATGCCCTGCCTTACCTTTGTCACATTGAAAAAGTGCTAAATTCTGAAATATTTGTCTCCAAGGAATCCGGTGATTGTAAAACTGTATTCTAGTCTCATTCTACCACCTGATCCTGGTTTTTATCATAATTATAATTATACGTTTACATTGGAAGTTTTGAGAAAGAAACTTATCTTTTTTTTTTCCTTTGGCTGTAAGAAAAACTACTTCTGCATTTTCAATTCTTTCTAGATCCATTCCTTATCTAGAGGAGCCTCAGACTAGCCGTTAAAAGTATTGTATGAAAGAGATTTTTTAAAGATTAATTGTAGAAATTCTGAAATAGTTAAGTGGACCTGGACCTGAGATCGTTCATAAAGCCAAGAGCTGCCTGCTTCATAAAAACAGAATTAGTCATGTTTCATCCACCACTGACTAAAGAAACTACAAGAAAGAATGCAGCCTGCCAGAGACTAAGGGTGCAAATAGTCACACACCAGAAATTTAAACTCAAGCCTGGTCATTCATAAGTACATGAAGTTCACATTACACTATCCATGGTATGGAATGCTAACCTAAGTAATCAAAACAAATACTGGTCCAAAACACTACTATTGGTTTTTTATTGCTGTGTAACAAATTACCACCAACCTAGTGGCTTAAAACAATACCTGTTTATTAACTCACAGTGCTCTAGGCTAAAAGACCTGGCAGACGGAGCTGGGTTCTCTGCTTACAGTCATGTAAGGCCAGAATCAAGGTGTCAGCTGGGCTGAGCTCTTATCTGGACATCCCGAGGAAGAATCTGCTTTGAGGCTCATTCAGGTTTTTGGCAGAATTAAGTTCCTTGTACATGTAGAGTTGGGGTACTTGTTCCTTTTCTTTAATTACATCTGAAAAAATTCTTTGCCAATATGTCAGTGTTCAACCAGAGAAACAGAAGAGATGTATATATTAAGGGATTTATTGCTAGGAACTGGCATATGTGAGTGTGGGGATTGGCTAGGAAAGTCTGAAATCCATTGGACAGTTTGGCAGGAAGGGCAGGCTGGAACGGTTGTCCACAGGCAGAATTTCTTTTGAGAAGTCTCAGTTCTGCTCTTAAGACCTTTAGCCTGATTAAATCAGTCCCACCCAGACTAGCTAGGATAATCTTGCTAACTTAAAGTCAGCTAATTATGGACTTAATCACATCTACAAATACCTTCAGAGCAACTCCTAGATTACTCTTTCACTGAATAACTGGGGACTAAATCTTAGCAAAGTTGGCATATACATTGAGCATCACATGTAATATAACATAATCATAAGGTAACATCAGGAGAAAAAGGTCATGGGGGTCATCTAGAATTCTGGCTACTGCACCACTGAAACTCCTATAGCCACAAAGGAAATAAACGACTCTACATGTCAGAGCACTTCAGATTCCCCAGAGGCCAAAGAGTCTTACTAAAAATGAACTCCCTTTCAAAAAAGTGCGTAACAGATGAGGAAACTATCACCTTAGGGGCTAGTTGGTAGATGCAACAAAGAGAGGAACTAACACCAAGAAATGGAAACAATATTACAATCTAAAATGAAATATGAATACTCAAATGGTAAATGATTAAGACAATTTAAAAAAATATAGAACTCACAATGAAAGTACTAAGCTGTGGGAAAGAGCCAAGTTTAAGGTAGGAACAAATTCAACATTAAGAAAGGAAATATATAGCCCCTCAATTTAGAAGTAACAAAGAAAAAAACTACATTTTAAAGACTGTTAGATGATATGTTCCACTGAAAAAATAGACCAAGAGAAGGTGGGCTTGAAAAAAATTCATAGAAAATATAGCTCAAAGAGATAAAGTTATGGGTCACACAAAAAAGTAGTTTTGAATCATAGAGGATAGATCCAGTATGTCCAACGTGTGTCTGATAAAATTCTGTAAGAGAAAACGTGAGAGGCAGTATTGAAAACAAAAAGGCCCAGATTTTCTTGAGTTTAAGAAATATAGAACATCAACAATATAGAAATCTTTTTTAAAAAAATATTTATTTATTTATTTGGTTGTGCTGGGTCTTAGTTGCAGAAAGCAGGCTCCTTAGTTGCAGCTCACCAGCTGCTTAGTTGCGGCATGTGGGCTCCTTAGCTGTGGCATGAGAACTCTTAGTTGCAGCATGCATGTGGGATCTAGTTCCCTGACCTAGGATTAAACCCTGGCCCCCTGCATTAGGAGTGTGGAGTCTTAACCACTGTGCCACCGGGGAAGTCCCAACAATATAGAAATCTTGAAAATATCTCAGAAAAAAATCATAAGATACATAAAAAAATAATAATTAGGGTAAAAGTAAAAATTTTCCCAGAGAACAATGAAAAAAGATCCTGTGCTGAGTAAAATGATTGCCATAAACTCAGTTAAGAGAGAGGTAGAATAATACTTTCAGTCAAAGACTCTGACAATTTATTACTTTCAAAATGTACTTTACTAACCAGGAAACTGACACCAAAACAAAGAGTGGGTTGTAGGAGAAATGTGCAAAAGAATTGATGAAGATGTTTGTAAATTTACATAATCATTGACCAGTACTACTACTGCTACTACTATTACTAGTAATATTAATAATAACCAACTGGGAAGAGGCAATGGTTAATAACAAACTGAAAATAAAATACTGAAAATAAATAATCAGGAAGATGGGAAAATGGAATAAATACTACACAGTATTTCAAATAAACCATATCAACAGAAATACATCTTACAGTGTTGAATGAAAAAAAGTTGAAGTAATGTAAAGTAACACTGAGTAAAGAAAGTAAGATGCAGAAGAATATGCATGGTGTTACACCACGTAGCTTTATTTAAGAAATACGCAGAACTATACAGAACATTGCTTTGGATGTGTACATACATGATACAATATTTTAAACCATTTTTAACTGAAGTATAGTTAATTTACAATGTTGTGTTAGCTTCAGGTGTACAGCAAAGTGATTCAGTTATACATACATATATTCTTTTTCAGATTCTTTTTCATTATGAGTTATTATAGGCCACTGAATATAGTTCCCTGTGCTATACAGTAGGTCTTTGTTGTTTATCTATTTTATATACAGTAGTGTGTATATATTAATCCCAAACTCCTAATTTATCTCTTCCCCCTCCCTCCTGCTATCCCCTTTGGTAACCTTAAGTTTGTTTTCCATGTCTGTGAGTCTACTTCCATTCTGTAAATAAGTTCATTTATATCATTTTTTTAGATTCCACAAATAAGTGATATCATATGGTATTTGTCTTTCTCTGTCTGACTTCATTCACTTAATAGGATAATCTCTGTGTCTATCCATGTTGCTGCAAATGGCATTATTTCATTCTTTTTTATGCCTGAGTAATATTTTTTTTAAAAGTGGGTGGGAAGGAAGCACACCAACTTCAGGGTACTGTGTTTGTTTGGGAAGGGTGGGAAGGAAATGAAAACAGAGAGGGGTAAAAAAAGAGTCTTTGGTTTATCAACAGCATTTTATTTCTTAAAAAATAAAAACTTCTGGGGCTTCCCTGGTGGCGCAATGGTTAAGAATCCGCCTGCCAATGCAGGAGACATGGGTTTGAGCCCTGGTCCAGGAGGATCCCACATGCTGCAGAGCAACTCAGCCTGTGCGCCACAACTACTGAGCCTGCACTCTAGAGCCCGTGAGCCACAACTACTGAGCCCATGTGCCACAACTACTGAAGCCCGTGTGCCTAGAGCCCATGCCCCGTAACAAGAGGAGCCACCACAATGAGAAGCCCACGCACCACAACGAAGAGTAGTCCCCTCTCGCCACAGCTAGAGAAAGCCCGTGTGCAGCAACGAAGACCCAGCGCAATCATAAATACATACATACATACATACATACATAAATACATAAATTTATTTATTTAAAAAAAACTGTTACAATTCTATTTCAGTAATCCACGCAAGAGATGGCCTATGACAGTGGCTCAAAAAAAAAAAAAAAAAGAATTAATGAGACCTTTCAAATGTAAATTCAGAATGACTTGATAATCAATTTTGTACGAGTGGCAAAGGAAAATGTTGAATCAAAAATGACTCTGGGGCTTCCCTGGTGGCGCAGTGGTTGAGAGTCCGCCTGCCGATGCAGGGGACACGGGTTCGTGCCCCAGTCCGGGAAGATCCCACATGCCGCGGAGCGACTGGGCCCATGAGCCATGGCCGCTGAGCCTGTGCATCCCGCAATGGGAGAGGCCACAACAGTGAGAGGCCCGCGTACCACAAAAAAAAAAAAAAAAAAAAGACTCTGAGTTTGTTGTCTTGAGAAATTAAATGAATGTTGATGAAAGGGTATCTGGAAATATGAATCTGAAAATATGACTCTGGATTGTAGACAGAGTTTGGGGTCAAATGAATGCATAGATAAATGGATGGATGAGTGGATGGATAGACAGATGAATAAAAACCTCTATATCAGTTTATCCATTCTTCCTTTAATCCTTCAAGCTATCTGTTTGTCTTTACTTTCTAAGGATCCTAATGGCCCATACTATTGCATTCTAAATTGTTTTCTTTTATATTAAATTATTTATTGGCATTTTATTTTTCTTTTGAATTTAGGTTTTGTACTTACAATCTGCTTGTATTTTCTTGAAGCTTTTAAAAGATAAAGAAGGAGCTATGAAAGGAGCTATAGATGATTATGAAGAGCATGAACATGGATTGTATAATATAAACATGGATTCATAAAAGAAACCTCAAACCACAAATAGCTGAATTTTCACAATTTGACTCAATTAGATATCCTTATAGTTAGAATTTCAACTTGAAGTTATTAATTTTTCCCTTTCTACTCTCTTTAATTATAGAAAACTTCCACCAGCTTGTAATTTAGCGAAATTTGCTCTAACAAGGAAAGCTTATTTACCATATGGGTATTCTCCAGATTATAGTTTGTATAGATAGAAATTGATATAAAAGATTGGAGAATAGAGTTCCTTGGAAAAAGTTAACATTGAAATTCATTACAAACCACATTAAAATGCTCACATTCTCTAGAGTTGTAGGAATCCTTAAAAATCAAACTACTTTCCTCTGCATGTAATTTTATTAATTTTCCTCCTTCTCTTTAGAATATTTCCCACATTTTTGCCTATTTGACATCTTTAGATCCTCCAAGTCTTTGTGAGTACTTACATTGCTCTGTGATGCCTTTCCCAACTTTCCAGGCAGGACTGGAAAGTCTCCCACAATGCTGAATAGTAAATAGTAAATAACCACACACTTTTGGAGATGAACTTGATACTTGTCATCACTGTTTCTGTTACCTCTTTGGGTAGGAATTGGAGTAATGCAATTCCTCTATAGCGATGGTAAGATGCTTAAAAGATGCTAATGAACCAACAGTGAAACTTCCTAAATAACTAGAAACATAATTAAGATATTTATTTTATATTGATACAGTTTTTTCAGGTAAAGAATGAAGTCAGGCGAATCTAATTTTTTTTTTCTGATAGGCATTGATGAAAGGACAGTAAAAGAGAAATGACTGAAAAGGAAAAAGATATTCATTCTGCCTAGAAATGTAGGCAAAGTTGCTAAATATTAGCATGGAATTTTTTCTCATTGTAATAATCGTTCATTCATTCGACACATTGATTGAGTACTTACTATAAGTTAGGCCCTATGCCAGACCCAATAGTTTGATAGCAGAAAACTCAGACGAGCAATCTTGCCATAGATAGTAGACAGTGAGTACACTCATCTTCTCTGCTCCCTCAAAATATTCGTCCAGTGTCTC
Organism: Orcinus orca; assembly: GCF_937001465.1. Taxonomy (NCBI): domain Eukaryota; kingdom Metazoa; phylum Chordata; class Mammalia; order Artiodactyla; family Delphinidae; genus Orcinus; species Orcinus orca. Next base: position 96,003,987 of record NC_064563.1, read on the forward strand.
ACAGGCTTATAATCGAGTTTATACACTTCAAGAGGAAGTGTAGTCCTCCCTGCTGCCCTTTGAGGTGGTACAAGCTTTATACGCTGATTGTGTTACTGACCCAGCAGAGTGGGAGCCACTCACAGCAATAGAACAAGACCAAGTTCAGTTCAGAAGCAAAGGAAAGTTTTATTCTTTTTTCACAGAACGGAGAGGTGTGAGCGCACGCTCTCCCTAACAGGCTGCAGCTGTGGATGGACCGCTTTATGGGGACTTAGTGGGAGGGGGCAGAGTTCTCATGGGTCAGTCTCAGCTGTGCTGCTCTCACTCCAGAACGCAGTGCGGATGCAGCGTCTCTGCGCGCAGCCTGCCTCCGCCATTTTGAATCTTCACTCGGCCGTGGAGCCGAGGTGTCCGGAGCAGGTATTTCGCTGGAGGAACTCTGGTCTGAAGGGCCAGGAGGGTGCAAGGCCTCTGCGTGCGGCATCCTGCCAGCAAGTGAAACTAGAGGAAGCACGAAGAAAAAGAGAGGAAAAAAAAAAAAGGTTAGAGTTTATCTTATTACCAAGATTCTATTCTTATTTCCCGGGAATTGGTAATGGGCTTTGCTGGTGACAAATGTGTATAACAGCCACTCCAGTTTTTAATAGCATTGGTGAAAAGTAATCTCATTTTTCTCTATTGAACACTATGTTATTAGAAGTTCCTCACCATCAGTCGGCCTGAAGCAATTGCCCCGGGTATGACTCTCCTAACCATACCCCTCCTCCCTGGTCCCAGGGGTATGGAGACCTTGCTGTTTCAGGCCACATTCCACTGACTTCCAGAATGTGTCCCAGTAGCACCTCTGCCTGAACTTCCTTTGCTCCTTTTCTGTGGGCTCCCAGGGAGTGTTGGGGTGAAGGATGGAGAAAGGATGGTAGTGGACACCTTGAATATTTTAGTCAAAGGCAGGACGCGTCTTCCAGTGCCATGATGTGTCTTTAGGGCTGAGCAGCAGCATTAAGGGCTTAGGCCTTGTCTGCTTCCAACTGTAGCCTTCAAGTCCGCTAAATTACCATCACCACCACACCCCACCACCAGATCTTGAACAGATGCCTCTTTTACGTAAATATTCAAATATGCTGGACTTGCCTCAGAATGTTAATCACAGTTGAAAGCTAAATATTTCTGTGGCTATCTGATGAATGCATTTTTTCCCCATAATCTATAAGCTCAATGAGTCCAGGAAGTGTATCTATTTGATCACCACTACATCAAATAGCTGGAAAAAATGTTCTCATTTAGGTTCTTTTGAATAAACTCTGATGATTAAAACATTACAGACTATTAACTAGACTGAAAATTTAACAAAGAGGTAATATCACACTTATTTTTCAGTCTCTTACTATCTCTAGTCTAGTATTTTATATAAAATAGGCCCTTAATATATTCAGAATTGAAACAAAGGGACCATGATTAAGTCTCCTGCTTGAGAATTTTTTCAGGGTCTTCTCTGTATGACAGAATCATGGTCACCAGCAGCTCTGGGATCACATTTTTTTTTATAGGTCATGATTCAAAGGGAAAGATAAAGGTTTTCCTTTAGTATCTGTATAAAGTTCCTTATAAAGACTCTAATTTGCCCAACCTGTGTCATATGATCTTCCCTGAGCCAATTTCTATGGTGAGAAGTGTGAGGTTTTGTGTGTGATAGTTAAATGTACACCCAACAGACTGATGGCAGATGTGCTCTGATTGGGAGCCCAAAGAGAGTCATATGGAATGAGGAACAGGTAATTCCCAAGGATGTAGAGTTGCTGTTGTTTTAACAGAAAGGAAAAAAATGCAGAACTTCTACCACATACACCACCACCACTACCATCATCAACAGCAACAACCAATATTTACTGCAGTGGGTATAGATATACAGTAAATGGGGAAGATGAGAGTGTGGTATAGAGAGGTGGAATAGTTCATCAATGATTTATAATCAGATAGACTCTACTTTATTAGTAAATGAATTAATGTTCTTAATTTACTAGGGAGAAATTCTTTAGGCAAAATTAGTTTCAGTCAAACTTTACAGTTAATGTTTAAAATAAAGACTGCAAAACTGTTGTCAGGGCCTGAAGTTGAGAGTTCTCCATTATGAGTGGTGATAAGAAGCTTATCTCTGCTTTGATTTCAAAAAGTCATTTCACTTTGGAGTCTCAAGAAATATTGAGCTTCCCTAAAAACATTCCCCTTAAGTGAAACTATTGTGGATTTTTTAAAGGCACTTAAATAAAAGTAGTGGTTTTTTTCCTTTGCTAAATGGAATCCTTACATTATGCATGACAGTGAATCTAGGTTTAAAGTGATTCTTTTTGGTAGGACTACCCAGGGAATCAGATAAATAAAAACTGAAAGGTTAGTGTTTTGCAAAAACTAAATGAAAGACCAAGCATCAAAGTTTGGAATTATGTTTGAAATGATTTTTGAATAGATTCAATATTTGCTTAATTGAGGTTCTCCCTCAGTGAACATGAGACTCCTTATCTTTTCCCTATTTGCTTCACCTATGTTTTTAAACAAAATTTAGCTTTCTCTGATCCTCAAAAATCAAGATTTGCTAATCGTTCCAACTACCATTCCATTCCCCACTGCACATGAAAGCTTTTGCTGAAAAGTGAAGTACACTCTTGTCTCCATTTTAATTCATTCAGCTCCCTTCTCAAAACTTTGTTTTTTTCTTTTTCTTTTTTCCCCATCTAATCTATCCATAGCTCCTTGAATAGCTATGTTATGTCTTGGCACTTTTTCAATCATTCGTTTTAGAGCTGCTGTACTGTCTAATATTTATCACCAACTTACCCATAACTCTAGCCACTTCGGACATTCCGTTATGCTGTTATACCTCAGTTTCCAAAGAGATGTGCCCCCAGGTAGCCAGAGTTTATTCTTCATTTATGCTTATTATTGACAGCCTCCTTCAGAGAAAATTCAGTGTCTGTTTCTCTGTACTTTCATTTCCTTTCAGATTCTACATGGCATCATATTCACATCTAATTACCTCTAGCTCAGTGTTTGCATTTTGACACACTAATTAATTCTCTTCTTGCCCCAGAGTTAGCATTGTTCAAAGGATATCATCATGTGCTTGATTTATGGTGTCAAATTATTAAATAAAAGGGAATGTATTTGTAGAATGTCTTTATTTTAAAAGTCTTTGCCATTTCTACTGGCTTTTTCAAGCAAAGAACTATAAAGTGAATTTTGGACTATAGCCTCAGTTATGCTAACTGGCTGTGTGATTTGCAGCAAGTTCTTACACTCTCTCATCTCTGTCTCTCTCTTTCATTATGAAATAAGGGTAGTAGGTAACTTAAGTAATCTATGAGTTTTCTTGAAGTCCCCAAAGTCAGGATATTTATTCAGGGCAATTAACACCAAGTGTCATAACAAATAACCCCCAAGTTTTAATAGCTTAAGACAATAAAAGTTTATTTCTTGCTCATATCACAGCTTAGTGCAACTCAGGTAGCTCTTCTGGGTGAATCTATTCCAAGTAACAACTCAGGGATCCAGGAATCTTCTGTCTTGTGTCTTCGTTATCCTGTAGGTTCAACTTGGAGGTCTCTGCTGTCATTTAGTCAGCCAATGAGCAGAGAGACTGTAGAATCTCATGGGATGTTTTGGAACCAGATCCCAAAATAGCATACATTAATTTGACCACATTCCACAGTCCATTGACCAGAACTCAGTTATATGGTCTTAGACTTAAACTTATTTTAGGGGGAGCTAGGAGAAGTGGTCTGTGTGTCCAAGAAGAAAAAACAAGCTTGGTGAGCTTTTAGCCAATTTCTGCCACAGCCTTCAATATGATGAGACTATTAATTTCCTTCTGTTTTTCTACCATCCAGTTTCCCATTCTTTCTATCTCTATTTGGTTGATTAATGGTTTTGATCCACATCATTTTCCTCCCTGAGTTTGTTTTTTTTTTTTACTTAACACCCTGACCCTGAACTCTGGTGTCACTGCCAAGTTTTGCAGGAGACCTCGTTTTATCCCTTTTTTCTATAGAAGAGCCTGCAGATCAGTGTGCAAGGATCCCAGTTTTCCCATTTGCTAGCAACTTGCATGACTCTTCAGAACCTCAGTTTCTTTATCTGTAATAGGCCTACCTGAGAAAAACTTAAGTTGTCAGAGACGTAGTGTGTGCTCAAAACACTTTTATTTTTTGGTTCCATTTCCTATTGTCCTTGTGTATTAGAAAGATTATCTCATCCATTAAACCTCTGCCCTATTATCTCTGTAAGAAAAATAAAGCTATTATCTTAAATTCTAAAGCCTGTCCTATATACATAAATCAATTTACTCTCCCCTTCTGACCTTCCATTATATAAAAACCTTCCTACTATATGGTCTCTATGTCTGCAATGGTCTAACTTCTCTACTCAGATAGCTGTATTTCAAAAATATTTTAATATGAACTTTCTAGATATATAGCCAGGGTTATCTGATTTGTTGGTAAAGTTAGTTAATATTCTTTCTGCCTCAATGTTTACTATTTCATTATCTCTACCATTATCCATTACCATCTCTACCAGTCAGAGGAAATTTTCTCTATGTCTTTGACTAAACCATTACTTGAATAACAGCAACTATTAGCTAAAGTGAGATTCGGGTTTGTGTCTGAACAGATGAAAATTTCCCTGCATAACCATTAAGCATTGTAAAAGGCACCCTAATAGTGAACCATTTCAAGTATGTATTTCCAAAAAGATAATTATATCTAAAATTCAGGGCTCTCTATTGAACTGTATGAGATTGGACAAGTAACCTCTCTGTGCTCAGTTTTCTCAACTATCAAATATTCAGGTTACTTCCTGTCTCTTCTTTACCTAAAATTGATACTTCATATTATTTGTGAGAGACTCCTCATATTTTATAAATATCTTTCCAATTATAGCAAAAGATTTTTTTTCTTTCTACAAATCATACATACACCTGTGGTAGGCTGAATAGTGTCTTCCGAAAACTTATGTCAACTCAGAATCTCAGAAACTAGGAAGAGGTAGGGAAGGATTTTTCTCTGGAATCTTCAGAGGGAGCATGGCCTTTCTGACAACTCGATCTCAAACTGCTAGCCCCCAAAACTGTGAGAGAATTAATTTCTTTTTTGTTAAGCCACCAGTTTATAGTACTCTGTTAGTGCAGTCCTAGGAAAATAATACAACCCCTTTCAATTATTTTTAACTGTTGTAATTACTCATTTAACTTGTTCATTTTCCCCATAACTGTAAGTTCTCCAAGTGATGTCTTGTTCAGTAGTATTACTCATAACCTTGTAAGCATAAGTCCATTAATAGTTATTAAAATGAATGAACGAATAACTCAGTTCATACTGTCCTGGTACCACTATGCTATGAATAACTAAAGTTTTCTAATATAGCAGGGAAAAAGCCTATTAATTTCCCCAATCAAACACTTCTCAACTTTCACCCTTATGAATCATTTTTTCCAAAGTCTTATTTATGCATGAGACAGGAATGAGAGCTTTTTTTTTTTTTCTGGTAGTGAAGCTGAACACCAAGGCTTTATTTCTGTTTGTATTACTGCTACTGTCTTTTTAATTTAATTTAATTTAATTTTTTATAGAGCAGGTTCTTATTAGTTATCTATTTTATACATATTAGTGAATGTATGTCAATCCCAATTCCTTGGTTCATCCCACGCCCCCGCCACCCCCTGCTTCCCTCCTTGGTGTCCATACATTTGTTCTCTGCATCTGTGTCTCTATTTCTGCCTTGCAGACTGGTTCATCTGGTTCTTGAGCATCACGTTTTCTTGAATATGAATGCTTGCGTTGCTCTTTTGGTGTCTCCCTCTCTTGTTAAGTCTTCACTGGATTCAGTGCATATGGGAATTCTATAAGAGACATATGAAATGGCATCTTGAGAGTCAGATTTTATAAACAACATGGACAGCAGCAGCAAGGAGCATCCGTGCCTACATTTGTTCTGTTTTCAAGGTTTTGCTTTACCTCTGATGACAGAATGTATCCCATCACAATGTTTGTTCCATCCCAGTACAAATCCTCATATATTGCCAAAGAAGATATTATGCAATATGAAGATTCCATAACTGTATCATTGCAAGGACAGCTATAGAAAACACTCTGAAATAAATTCCAAATACTATATTGTGTGAGATTGAGGAGTAGTTATGTCCGTCTTATTTCCAACAGCTATGTGGTTTCATTGATGAGTATTAAGAATTTAAGTTCTTTGTGGGCTGAGATTTTCTTCTGTTCACTGCTATATCCCTAGAACTTGGAAGATTGCCTGAAACATTTTATATAACCAACGAATATTTTGAACGAAATGTCCCTTTCTCAATTTACCTTGCTGCTGCTAACTCAGTGATCAGATGCTGCTTTAAGTACATTCTATTAGATGACTAAAGCAGGGTTTTGCAACTTATAGAAGTCACGTCAGAGAGTTTCACTGCCAGGGAGGTTTACCATATTCCCTACACTCCTCAAATTTGGCAATTAACACTCCAGCTAGAGCGCTTCTTTTTCTCACTGACTGCAGCGTTTACCTGATCATTATCCCTTCATGCTGAGTGTGTCCTATTACAGAGGTTTGGCCATAGCGACATTTTTCAAGAATAGCTGATTCAAGGACTAGGGTCATCTGTACCGTGATTACAAAAGCTAATTAGGTATAGATAAGTACAATTTTAAGAAGTTGTGCATTTTCGTGTATTATTTTCAAGTATTTTTCTTTTGAAAAGAAAAGATAGAATAGATTAATTTTAATCTCCTTTCTCTTTCTCTCTCTCTATTGCTTTCAGAACTATTATCATGACCCACAGACTTAAAGATTTAGCACAAAACTATTGCCTGAGGGCTCCATGAAATAAAACTCTTCTTTCCTCAACTTGAGATTAAAAGGTTTAAGAATAAAAAAAGTTGGAAGGGTTAACACTGTTGTGATTTAGTTTCAAATCAAAGTCCAATGTTGACTTCAGCTCTTTTCCTGTTTGGCCTTCATTTATCTTTATCTGGGCTGAAATATAAAGAGAAGTTTCCACTGCCACCCAGTATGTCAGAATAACTGCACATCCAGACACCTGAACGGAAACCCTGGCTGGGAATCCTTCCAAATCTGGGAGCTGGTTAAGCTTGCTTAAAGAAGAAGCAGAAGAGCAAAAAATTCTAAGCCAAGAGTAATCAGTGGGTTCAGAACTTATCTTTCAGGCTTAAGCCAGGGAGCTGCATTCCCAGCAGGCTCCGGTCTTTACTGTTTCATTCCTGCCCGTGCCTGTCACTTGCTTGTTATGTGAGTTTGAACAAGTTTTGTACACTCTGTGTGCCTCAGTTTCCATATGCATAAGATAGAGAACACAGATTGTTGAAAGGAGTAAATGTGTGAATATATGTAAAGTATTTATACAGTAAATGCCTGACAGTAAGCACTAATTAAGTGGTAGCTGTTATTGCAGAGGTGGATGTATTAGGCCATCTTAGCCTGAACTCTAAAACATATTTATATCCTATAAATAACTCCCCTTTTCTGAGTCTGTGTTCACCAAGCCGCCTTCTGATAACTTGGCTTTCCGAGAGGGTATAGCATCCATAGAGAGAAGATATTTTAGCTGGCCATAAACATCCATTCCTCTTGAGAGTTTTATTTATCTCTTAAAAAAATATATGTACCAGACACTTCCCTAATTTTGTATATTATTAAAATCCTATGAATTAACCTTCTTTTAATAGATTAGAAAATTGAGGGTAATATGGGTAATATAATTCGCTCTAGGTCACTTAAATGTAGGTGACAGAGACTTTGTTGAAACCCAGAATTCTTCCCTTTTTTCCCTACACAGGTGCTCCCTGTGCTGTAGCAAAAGGGCGTCTTGTGTGGTGGTCACCAAGTTCTCTTCTACTATCAGTTGGACTAAAAGTCTAATTGAGGGTAGAAATCTAGGTAAATTAATCCCTTGTATTTTAGTTAGAATAAAGACCCCTCAGCAAAAGTGGATCTAGGTTGCGTCCTCCTTGAAGCATGGAAAATAAATCCATATAAAATTATTCACTTTGAGGAGTCCATAGAAAACACTTAGCTCTTTTGTTTGTTTTGTTTTGCTTGTTTTTCCTATAGTAGTTCACAAACCTCATTGTGCGTCCAAGTCACCTGGAGGGCTGCAATCGAACACTCATTGCTGGGCTCATCCACTGAGTTCTCGATTCAGGAAACCTGGGCTTCAGCCTGAGGCTTTGCATTTCTAACAAGTTCTCTCGTGGTGATGATGTTGCTAGCACTGGCACCACACTTTGACTCTGTCTTAAAATCAGTGGAGTCAGTGCTCTTAAACTGTTTATGTGTGAACTCAGTAAAGCTTAGCTGATCTGATATTAATCTTTAACTAAAATCCCTTTTTTCCCTTTGTTAAGTACTTCAGGTCTTATTCATTAACCAAAAAATCCTGATACAAACCAAATAGACCTTCAGTTACCCAAAGCAGAATTGAAGTCATCTGTGTAATGGCTCACTAGTCTCCGGGGGTGTAACACATACAACATTTATATACTTTTGGTCTTTCAGATTACATTTTATACAAGATGCCATATTATTATGACATGTCTGATTAAACAAAGAATGCGAGACGGAAATTGCATACAGGGATTGTTGCATTTTGTTTGCTTGTTTTAGCATTTGATGGAATTCACTTTAAGGGCTTGTCCTGAGTTGCTAATTCTGAAGGGAGTTCTAAGAACAAGTAAAACAATCATGGAATAAAGTAAGCATCTGGATTTAAAGGGTTGGGGGTACTGTAAAATGCTAATCAGCAAATTTTCCCTGGTAAGTCACTATTCCTGTGGCATTTTACTTACATGCAGAATTTGCTGCTCATCATATCGTACCTTACCACTTCATCCCTCCCCACAAGCAATCACAAAGTATTCACAGAAAATGTTGAATGAAAAAAATGAATGAGTTCAGATTATTAATAACAGTAATAATGAGAGAAGCAACCATGTACCTGCTTCCCATAGACCAGGCCTGTTCAATGTCCTCATAAGGAGTATCCCACTTAATCATCACAAAATCCCTGTAAATCAGAGTTTCTCAACATCAGCACTAGTGACATTTTAGGCTGGATAATTCCTTGTTGTGTGTTCTGTCCTATGCATTGTACAATGTCTTGTAGGATCCCTGGCCTCTACTGACTAGATGCCAGTAAAAACCTCCCAGTTGTAACAACAAAAATTGGCCCAGTTGAGAACCACTGATACCTATCAATATATAGGATTATAATCTCTCTTTCATAAATGTGGCCTTGGAAATTTAATTTGTCCAACTTTCCACAGTTCATTTTTATCAGAACAGGAATTCAAGTCCAGACCCTCAGATTTGTCCATTCTTAATAAGTTGACTAAAATGGGAGACACAAACTTCTGTAGACCAGGAGAGGACAGATAAGCTGTGATTAATTTCCTCTAAATGCAACTTTTCTAAATAAATTTTGCCATATTTAGGCTTTAAATTGTATAGTCTATGTTTTATCTTAATTTTTATTAGACATATTATAAGTCCTTGAATACAATCCAGCATCCGTTCTTTTGTTATGGAAACAGATGCCTTTGGCTTGTGAGTTAAAATAGCTCCTAGTACAAAGCAGGGTTCTAACTGGCCTGGCTGTATGGGTCCCCAGTCTCTGGTCACCACCTAGGCTGAGGTGGGATTTATGTCTTGGATATGCATTTACTTTGCTGTGTATTTCCTTAGTTGAATCTTAGAATGTTGTTCATAACCTTCTCTCTCCCCTGCTTTTTTATAGCAAGGTCCAAACTTCTGTTTTCTTAAGTGTTTCATCGGACAAATAATATATGTATAAACTTCAGTTGAAATTGGGAAATGTGTATTTTAAATCAACCACATGAGAATGGATAGATGATAGATAGATAGATAGGCAGACAGGCAGACAGATAGAAGTTGGCTGTGTAAAGCATGGAATCTCTATCACTTCTAAGAGTCAGTCAGGGGCTCATATTCTGGTCCTGAATGAAAAGAACTGGTGATTGTAGTAACTCTTTTGGGAAAGAGGACTATACACTAAAAAGGAAATTGAGAGTATATAGAGATGGATAATATAGGGTCATTTACTACAGAATAGAACAGGTTGAAGAGATATGGAGTTATAAACTAATTAAGGCAATTGTAGATAGGAGAGAGGAAGGTCCCATAATTTATATTTAGACTATAATATAAAGAAAATGGATATGTGCTATCAGCAGAATACACACACACACACACACACACACAAAATCACGTTTGACTTATTGTAATAGATCCCATAAGATTTGCTGGGATTAAGTAACTGTCATAAAGTGTACTCATGTGCTTTTATGTACTTAGGAAAATATTGTTAAAGGTTTATTACCTACATGAGGAAAAATTAAAATCTCATTAAAGGATATAAAACAAATATCTCAACAAATGGAAAGACAAATCAGGTTTTTGGGATACACTATAACAGAAAATGTTTATGCTTCTAAAACAAATGTGGACTTAATTTAATATCAATCAGAATCCCAACTGGGAATTTTTGAAAGTGTTAAAAAAAAAAAAGCCTTAAAATTTATATAACAGAGTGGGTTTTATAGATCTCTCTCTCTCTCAATCTCTCTCTCTCACCCACACATACGTAAGAATAGGAAGAGACAGCGTAACTGTAGAAAAACCTGTAAAACAGATATTCAGTTATTATTTTATCAGCATGACATAGAAGAAAAAGGGAGTCTAGAAATTGATTGTAGTATATAACAGAAGATTTTATATTTGACAAAGGTAGTACTTCATTTCACAGGGAAAAGATGGATCATTAATAATTAGCCCTGGCACAATCAGCTATCTATTTGCATCTTACACCATGTACAAAAAACAAATTTCAGAGGGAATGAAGATTAATTTGTAAAAAATTTTTAAAAAAAAGTTTTGCAAACACCTAGGAGACTAGTAGTACGTGTACATGTACAATAGCTAGTAGCAAGTATAACTTTCTTAAATAAGACTGAAAACCCAGCTGTAAGAGATAAGGTATATAAATTTGTAGCAAAAGATAACACAGACAAAATATCAATCAAAAGATACATAATAGGCTTTGAAAGAAAAATATGTATACTGGAGAATACTGACAGAGTGTTGTTTCTGTAGTATACATAGGACCCTGAAAATTTGTCAGGATGAGAATAGTAACTCAATAATAAGAGTCAGTTCACAGAGATCATCTTCAAGTGATCAAGTATATGAAAATAATGCTCAAACTGATTGTTAACTTTCTATGCAAAAATAATGAAGAGACATCATGTTATAGCTGTGAGCCTGACAGTAATTTGAAAGGGTGATAACTTGACTGGCAAGTGTAAAACCTAAAGTATTAAAGACATTTTGGAATGCAATGTCTATTAAAATTAAAAATGCATTTACCTTCTGACACAGAAACCCCTCTTCTTGCTAGTTCAGCCGTAAAACAAAGCACCAGTAGGGGGCATATTTATTGCAGTGTGTTGAGTAGCCAAATACTAAATAGAAAGCAATGGCTCTTCAGTAGGGGAATGACTGAAAATATGGTAAATACATATCACAATTTTGCAGCTGTTAAAAAAGAATGAATTAAAGGTGTACCAACGGATAATTGATTTGGAGTGATTTCTGTGGGTTTTTTGTTTAGTAAGAATAGAAAGATACAGAAAAGTGGATATTGAACGATCTTTCTGAGTAAACAATTACACGATAACTAAATTCTTCATTTGTATATGTGTGTGAGTCTTTGCATGGGTGTATACATATACATGCTTACCTATTGTCATAAATATATGGAAAAAACATACATTCAATAGTGAAAATTTGGTTTAACAGGGTAGAGAGGAAGGTAGGAAAGTGGGAGTGAGGAGGGCTGAACATTAAAATAAAAGAAAATAAACAAGTGAAAAATGTAAAAATCCAATAAAAATGAATGTACGTTTGATTCCCACTTCAATTTATACAGTATTTTAAATGTGAATTAAAGTTAAGTACATTGAAATTATTTGGGATTACTCTAATTTGATTCTTAGGGTTTTTTCCAGACTTTAACAAGAAACTGTTTCCTAAGATTTCAAAAAATATATATAATTCATATTTCCTGTAGAAAAAAATAAAAATTACAGTTAAGCAAAAAGAAAAAAATATCCTAGTCCTTCCAGTTTGAGGCTCTGTCTGTTGACTCTCTTCCCATCCCTTACCCAGAGCTCTGCTCACTGGCTTCTGTCTTCTCTCCCCAGTCTAGCTTAGGTACCACCTCCGAGTAACTGTCTTGTATTGGCCTGCCTCTGTCAAATTCTACATCTCTGTCCTTTGGACAAGTTGCATACCCAGCCTCAAATAGACATAGCCCAGCCCCAAACTTGAACACTTCACAAAAACAGCATCTGATCCTGGAGAATTCTACAAATTCCAAAACCTGGCCTTTAACAACATATCCTCAGTGAATGTTCTGATAGAGGTTATGACAGAAATAAAAGCATAAGAAACATAGTTCCTTCCCAAAAGAAGCTTAGAAATTCATGGAGGAGCTGAAGTTTACATTTATTAAAATTAAATAGGTTTGTTTCAGCCCTTAACCCGGTATGATTGTTTAAATTAATTGTAGGTTGGAGAGTTAAGGAGAAAGTTTATTCAAAAGAGCCCATTACACCAGGTAGAGGGAGGACAAAGATATGAAGATAAAGTACACAAGGACCTAGCACTTGTAGCATTTGCCTCATTTCTGGTGCTTGGGCCTGTCTCAGTCCTATATAACTCAACAGGAAAGAAGGGCCAAGGCTGAGCTAGTAAAGTAATAAAAATGGACGTTTCTAATCATGATCTAAAATGATACACAACTGAGGTTTCATGGCTAGAGGCATAGTTTACCTTTAGCTAATTAAAAGGAGACTCCTGCCTGTAGAAGAAGCCAACCTGTTGCCTCCAAACAACCAATTTTTGATCTGGACATGTTTCTACAATAAACCTCATGTTTGGGTCTTTTTCAAAAAGTACCCTACTTCTTACTGGGTTGGGATGGGAGTATTAAACAGAAGTTTTATCCAGATACCCAGGCCAACTCATGGTTGATAGAGATGCCTGAGGAGGCCTGGGCCTTGGAGACCCAACTGGAACGTGAAGGTCATACTTGCAAAGGTGAAACACTCTGATGCCCAACTGACAGGGTAAAAACACTTAAATAAAAGAGAGTAGGAGCATGTGAGAATTCTCAGAAAATCTTTGGAGAGCTCTGGGCTCTGCTCTGGCTCCTGAGTAACCTTAGCTGTCACTGCCTGTGTCACTGTAGTAGCTATTGAGTGGAGAGGGCTGCATCTAAAAGCATGACTGAAAAATTTTAAGTCAGGGATACACACACAAGCCTGTATGCTGTCTTTGTCTTTTGCTCATATGTTTGTTCTTTGTTTTCCTATTATTGCCCTTCTAACATTTTTCTCAAGGTAAGTTGTGCTCCAAACTATTCTTTTGTCCTTAGCAGTCACCCAAAACTCTCTTTTTTAGTCTTTCTGTATCTCAACCTGTCTTTTAACTAAGCCTGTCCAATAGAACAGGCCACAAGGTTGCCACTGGATAAGCCACAGTGATTTTTAGCTTCAAGAATTTTATCATAAATCAGAGCAGAAAAACAGATAGAAGATTATAAAAAGAACTAGCGTAGAGGAATTGCAAAGATCTCAGAATCTTACTATGTTCTTATAGTCATGATCTTTTTCTCACAGTTCCAAACTTCCTTATATAGTGCTAACTGGAAATCCCTTGGTACTTGGAGTCTTTAATGTTATTTCTGAACTGGAATCACAAATCACCTCTTTTCATCATCCTAACTCCCATCCTATCCCCACCACTAGGCTAGATGCCTGTGTGGTTCTCTTTCTTCACATAGGCCCCTGTTACCAGCAAGTAGGCTCAAGTCCAATCTCAACAGAACAGAGGTAGAAACTCTCATTTCCTTTTCCCTCCAAGTTATCCTACTCTGTACCGCCCCCCTCCCCCCATGCTGTAAATGAGATATCTGCACTTCTGTAGAGTTCCAGTCAGTATATCACTTCTCACCACACTTCTACTCAGACCTTTGTGTTTGTGGTTGATAGTAAATATTTCCCTTTCAATCAATTAAGAAAAGTTAGGTGCTAAACAGTATACTTAAGAAGAATGTTATATAATCTTTATCATTGTAGAATTAAAAACCTTCAAAGACCAGAATAATGGGTAGAAAATCATTGCAAACAGTAAACCCATTCATTCATTTATTCATTCACGTAGTTTAAGACTGTCAAGTACACAGGATATAAGTAAGGCTTTGGAAATTTTTAGGACGAAGTATTAGTGTTAAATCAGGAACTATTTTGTTAATTATACACCCCAAGTTGTGTTCAACTGAAATGTGGAAGGGTCACAGATGAACAAATTCTAAGAAATCTTGAGGAGAGCATCTAAGGTTTCTGCTTGAAGTAAGCCCATTATAATTTATTAACATGCTCTGCCAAGCCTGTAGCTTTATCCTAGGATTCTTATTTATGCACAGAGACATAATAATTTTTAAGAGTTTTTGAAATATTATTTGATTATGCTGGACATTATAGCCTGAATTTCTATAGCATGAAACAGTAAGGGCCTTGAGCAGATGGCCATTTGCTTAATAATTGCACCCCTCCACCCCACTTCCAGAACTGGGCTGTGCATTTCCTTAATTTGGAGGTATTTTGATAGAGCATTTGTTCTTATTCTACACAAGAAAGGTACACAGTGATGGGGAGGAGGCTCTGCTGTCCTAGAGAAGGTGGAGTAGTGGTATTTGAGCCTAATGATTTTGACAACGTTCAGTTGAGATAGAAAGTAATGGGTTACAGGATTAGTTAAAACCTGTGGTGGTTTAAAACATGTCCACAAATGATTTGACCCTCTTCCCACTGAGAGGTGGGAACTATGTCCCCTCCCCTTGACTCCGACAGGATATGTCTCTGTTTGGACCTGTAGAGTAAGGTAGAATTAGTGCAGTGTGTCTTCTGCAGCTAGGTAAGAGCAGGTCACACAGCTTCCATCTGGTTTTCTTGAAATACTCTGTGTTGGAAATCTGAGCTGCTATGTGAGAAATTCTCCAACCCTGTGGCTGCCATGCT
This sequence comes from Orcinus orca, assembly GCF_937001465.1. NCBI lineage: Eukaryota > Metazoa > Chordata > Mammalia > Artiodactyla > Delphinidae > Orcinus > Orcinus orca. The sequence continues at coordinate 96,019,145 of NC_064563.1, forward strand.
GTAAGGAAAGGAAACTCAGGCCACATGAAGATGCCCTGTGTAGGTATGTCAGTCACCAGCCCCCAGTGAGGTCCCAGCCGACAGCTGGCGTCAGCCACTGTGAAATTGTCTCCAATGATTCCAGACCCTTTCCAACTACTAACTCATCTCCATGGAGCCGTGGAGTCCTCCCAGCCGAGGTCCCAGACCACATAGAGGATAGATAAGCCAAATCCCTCACCCACAGATGCTGTGAAGAAAATAAAATGATTGCTTTGAACCCCTAAGTGTAGGGTAGTTTGTTTGCAGCAGCAGTAATTGGGGCAGTCCTTTAGAGCTCTCTCTTCCTAGAGATTTCTTCTAGTGATGGGTAGTGAAAATGGAGATTTGGTGGAAACATGACTCTTGGAAAAATGTTTTGAGTATAGGTGGTTAGAGGTAATGATTCTCAGGAAGAAAATGAGGTGGAAGATGGAAATCCATGCTTTTTCCTCTTTAGCACTATCCACTCTCTTCTTTATGCTTCTCCTCACATTACTAAGAGTCTGTTTCTCTATGTGCTTTTTCTTTCTGACTGTGGCAGCCAAGATTGAATGAGGGAAAGCAGGGGTTACTAAAAACATGGATGGGGGATCATTTTTACAAATCAGAAATAACCTTAACAAATCAGAAAAGAGCCTGTTTTGTTCCAAAAAAGAATTCTAAAGTTTGAGTTTACATTAAAAACAAAAAGCAAAGGGAGATCGGGTGGTACAGTAAATTGATGCCAGCAGGATGAGGTAGAAGTTTCCAGAGGCAGAGACATCCTATCCATTTGGTTGAGTAGACAGATTGCCTAGGATTCACAGTACTTTTAGAAACGCATGAAATGTTTTAATTTCCTTTAAAATCAGAAGAGAAGAAGTGTAGTTTTAGATAGAAGAAAATATTGTAACATATAATATTCATATCTTTGTCTTTTCATCCTCAGTCAAAAATAGAACCTTTAATTATTTTTTAATGGTGTAAGTGTTTCATGATACATAGGGACCATAAATGTAATAATGTGACCCTGACTGGAGAACCATGTGGGACAGGACTAGAAGGAATGGGTATATCGGATCGGCTGCTTCTGTGCTTACCTGAAGCGGTAAGTTTTGTATGTCTAAACTTAAACTCTGTGTTTGGAGTTTCAGCACAGCACTAATGATGCTTTATATAACCAACTAGTGCAATTCCATAGCATGCAGACTTTATTACCATACTCCTTCAGACCAGTTATCTAAATTATAATAGGGTAAGGAGTTTAGAAGGAAGAAAGATACAAAACTGTGACCCTTCTTCAGTTGCTGCAATGCCTGGGCATCAGTGGGTGCCAGAGCCGTCCCTGGGCTCATAGGAGAACAGGAAGCCCTCACTGCCTGCTGAAAGAATACCGTTGGGTGATCCTTGTCAAAGACAGCCTCTCTTAACTCACTTTTTCCAGATATGTTCAAAATGATGGCGTCATTTGGTCAAATATTTTGATAGGTTATTCAAAAAGGAGTCTGGGCTTTTTATCAGTCATGTCCAGCTGCCCATTACCAAGAGGGAAACCAGTGGGAACTGTACAATTCAAGAACAAACTTAAAATCAATAAAATTTAAGTGTCAAATGTTAATACTGGCTACACCTGTGCAAATATAAACTCAGAGCAAACATAAAAGTTTAAATATTATGCATTATTACTCATAAAAATAAATAAAGCAAACCCAAAAAACTAGCAAAGGGACCGAACCTCCCCAAAGCTAGCAGAAGGGGAAGAATTGTTGCAGTCTCCTTAGAGACATTTTCCATTGGCCATTCTCTGTGACAGTACATGGTGTAGAATAGAGAAGGAAAGCTATTTAGAAGGTCCATTTTGTTCATCTGCACTTCCTCAGAATCCAGTGTAGTTCCTGGTGTATACTAGGCATGCAGTAAATATTTGTTGACTAAAGAATGAAAATATGAGTAAATATAGGGCTCATTCTAGTATACTCATTGTTCAGTTCTGCCTATTTGCTTGTTCCGCCCAGCAGCACACTAGCTTCCTCAAAAGGAGCACCTCAGAAGAGCCTTGGGTCCCTTTTACTCATTCATGCCTCCTTTCTATAACTTCACCTTCTTCTTACTGACCCTCCCTTTTCTCTTTCTTCTGACTACTGCCTATCTCCTGCTCCAGTGATCCCAGCCCCTCATTCCGATTGCTCAGTTTCCTGATTTCAATTCTGCCTTCCTGTCTTTTTTTTTTTAATTTATTTATTTTATTTATTTATTTTTGGCTGTGTTGGGTCTTTGTTGCTGTGCGCAGGCTTTCTCTAGTTGCGGCGAGCGGGGGCTCCTCTTTGTTGCGGTGCGCGGGCTTCGCACTGCGGTGGTTTCTCTTGTTGCAGAGCATGGGCTCTAGGCGCCCGGGCTTCAGGAGTTGTGGCTCGTGGGCTCTGGAGCGCAGGCTTAGTAGTTGTGGCGCACAGGCTTAGTTGCTCCGCAGCATGTGGGATCTTCCCGGACCAGGGCTTGAACCCGTGTCCCCTGCATTGGCAGGCGGATTCTTAACCACTGTGCCACCAGGGAAGCCCTGCCTTCCTGTCTTGATATACTCATAGATCTACTTGTAATGACTTCTTTTGATTGATGATTCTTGGTCCATCCTCTCCTGCTGTCCTACCTTTTAAGTAAACTTCAATCCACCAGGACAGTAGAACCCAGTCAGCTGTAACTTCATAATGACCTCAGGGTTTAAATAGGTGGTTTCTCCTATGTTTCTTACCTTCCTCAACATGCTGCCTCTAGAAGCCTTCTCCAAAAGGTTATAATATAGTTCAGTTGACTCTCAGTTACTGGCCCTTCATCTAAAATTTCAATTCTTATCCAGTCAAAGCTTTGACACTTCATATTAACTCTCTATGACCTTACCATTTTACATTAAGGAAATAATTCCTGTTACCTCCCAAACTTGAAAGATCTTAGAAAGTTACCCACAGTGATAATATGCAATGTAAAACTTCAGAGAGAGAGGATGAATGCTTTTGACTTTCTGCAATACTTTTTGGATATTGTCTGATAGTGAGGAGAGAGGAAAATTAGAATCAAGTAAAATTTTTATGAATTCTTGACAGAGGAACACTCATAACCATGTTAGCAATGTTATAGTGTGAATAGTGTCAAACAAAGCAGATAAATGTGCTATTTACACACTTCCAGTGTAAATCTTAGCAACTTTTTAAGTGTTTTGTTTACATATTTCTGTTTTCTATGTCATGGTCAAATCCATAAACCTTTCAAACATGCACACATACACACACACACAAATAATCAATAAATATATCCGAGGAGTAGTAGATTTAGTGAAATTACACTTGTTTTCACTTACCTGTACACGTTCCAGTTGCATTTATTTCTCTCTATTCTTAGAAACTAAATGTCAAAGTGAAATAGATGGGGTTGGTTCTAGGTAGGATTCTTATTTGTTTCAGCCAGTCACAAAGAAAAAGAGCCAGACCTTCTGCTGGGTCTTCAGAACATGGCTTCACATTTGAAAAACCTGAATGAGCTTAAAAACAATACTGATCCCCAACTCTACCCAGAACAACAACAACAAAACAAACAAAAAAAACCCCTGGGTTGTGGGGAAGCAGTGTATTTGTTAACACCTCCATGGTGATTCCAATGTACAGCAGCCAAAGTTAAGAACTGCTGATTTAGAATGTGTTGTTGTGCTATTATTTTCTTTGCTTTAGTTGAAGAAAGGCAATTTAGATTATTTTTATATGGTCCTGGGAAAAATGAAACAAAAGTATGCAAAGCAAGAAAGTACTTCAGTAGGGCCAAGTAAGTGAGGCAAAGGGTTTCTATTTTATAACTTGATAGGCTATTGTCAAAATATAAACAGGTCTAGGTTAGAATCCACTTTGAGATCCATAGAATTTGTAGCAAGCTCCCATAGCTGGAAGATAAACAGGCTCTCTCCTGGCAACACAATTTTCCCAAACTCTCAACTACATTCTGCACTTGCTGTTTCCTGAAGATAATGCTGTTTTTTTTATTTGCTGTTTAATGTTAATTACTTTTGCTTTTAGAATTACTCACAATACATTTTGGAATCCAGTGAATACATTAGTGTCTTAGAGTATCAACATTTCTCCCAACTTATCCTTCATTATTACAAAGCTGAAAACCAGTTATAAAATAAACACTGCTAAATGATTTATTTCTCATCCATTGAAATATACTTTTCTCATGAACAGGAAGAAATTATTCGAAGAATTTAATGCAGTCAAGCAGGAGATTCCAAAATCTATACATAGAATTTCAAGTCCTTGTAAATAGGTCAACAACATTTTTGTAAAGTATGCATAGATGCTTAGCACTATAATAGGAACCTAAAGTATATAGTTGAGATTAGACATGACTTATGCCCTCAGAATTTTATAATCTTTCAAAAAAGACGAGATAGGTTGGTATTCAATGAATACGAATACATACAAAGAAATACTCTGACAGAAAGAGATAAGGAAGGGATTGTGCAGAGCCACAGTTAATTGAGGGAAATTTCCCTTGAGATGTTTTTGTGAAATGGGCTCTGAACTTCAATTTAAAGTGAGGGATATGGTTTGTAGGACAGGAATGTTGAGACTATTCCTTGTATATGTGATAAATTAAATGAAAGCTCTAAGAAGCAAATAAAATGGAGTGAACTGGCTGAAAAAGAAAAGGAAGAAGAAAGCTCCTAGATGTCTGTAATGTCTGTGAAAAGAGACATTGCATCTTTCTCAGCATTTTAAAATTAGCAGTTTACTGACAGTTTTCTGAATTAAATGATTTATGTGAACATTTATGGATGGAAAAACATGTTTCTCTGATGATAAAAATGCTATAATTTCTCCTATTTTAAAAGTTAAGTGCCTTTATATATGAAATATTTTTTAATAGATCTTTATTGGAGTATAATTGCTTCACAGTACTGTTAGTTTCTGTTGTACAACAGAGTGAATTAGTCGTATGCATACATATATCCCCACATCCCCTCCCTCTTGAGCCTCCCTCCCACCTTCCCTATCCCACCCCTCTAGGTCATCGCAAAACACCGAGCTGGTCTCCTTGTGCTATGCTGCTGCTTCCCACTAGCAGAAATTTTACATTTGATATGTTGATGCTACTCTCACTTCGCCCCAGCTTCTCCTTCCTCTCCCCTGTGTCCTCGAGTCCATTCTCTATGTCTAAATCTTTATTCCTGCCTGCCACTAGGTTCATCAGCACCTTTTTTTTTTAGATTCCATATATATGCATTAGCACATCGTATTTGTTGATCTCTTTCTGACTTACTTCACTCTGTATGACAGACTCTAGGTCCATCCACCTCACTACAAATAGTTCAATTTCGTTTCCTTTTATGGCTGAGTAATATTCCATTGTATATATGTGCCACATCTTCTTTATCCATTCATCTGTTGATGGACATTTAGGTTGCTTCCATGTCCTGGCTATTGTAAATAGAGCTGCAATGAACATTGTGGTACATGACTCTTTTTGAATTATGGTTTTCTCAGGGTATATGCCCAGTAGTGGGACTGCTGGGTCATATGGTAATTCTATTTTTAGGTTTTTAAGGAGCCTCCATACTGTTCTCCGTAGTGGTTTTATCGATTTACATTCCCACCAACAGTACAGGAGGGTTCCCTTTTCACCACACCCTTTCCAGCATTTATTGTTTGTAGATATTTTGATGATGGCCATTCTGACTGGTGTGAGGTGATACCTCATTTTAGATTTGATTTGCATTTCTCTAATGATTAGTGACGTGGAGCATCTTTTCATGTGCCTCTTGGCCATCTGTATTTCTTTTTTGGTGAAATGTCTATTTAGGTCTTCCACCCATTTTTTAATTGGATTGCTTGTTTTTTTGATATTGAGTTCCATGAGCTGTTTGTATATTTTGGAGATTAATCCTTTGTCCATTGTTTCATTTGCAAATATTTTCTCCCATTATGAGTGTTGTCTTTTCATCTTGTTTATGGTTTCCTTTGCTGTGCAAAAGCTTTGAAGTTTCATTAAGTCCTATTTGTTTATTTTTGTTTTTATTTTCATTACTCTAGGAGGTGGGTCAAAAAAGATCTTACTGTGAGTTATGTCAAAGAGTGTTTTTCCTATGTTTTCCTGTAAGAGTTTTATAGTGTCTGGTCTTACATTTAGGTCTTTAATCCATTTGGAGTTTATTTTTGTTTTCAGTGTTAGTGTTCTAATTTCATTCTTTTACATGTAGCTGTCCAGTTTTCCCAGCACCACTTATTGAAGAGGCTGTCTTTTCTCCATTGTATGTTCTTGCCTCCTTTGTCATAAATCAGGTGACCATATGTGCATCGGTTTATCTCTGGGCTTTCTATCCTACCACTGATCTATCTTTCTGTTTTTGTGCCAGTACCATACTGTCTTGATTACTGTAATAGTTTGAAGTCGGGGAGCCTGTTCCTCCAGCTCCATTTTTCTTTTTCAAGATTGCTTTGGCTATTCAGGGTCTTTTATGTTTCCATACAAATTGTAAAATCTTTTGTTCTAATTCTGTGAAGAAAGCCAGTAGTAGTTTGATAGGGATTGCATTGAATCTGTAGATTGCTTTAGGTAGTATAGTCATTTTCACAATATTGATTCTTCCAATCCAAGATCATGGTATATTTCTCCATCTGTTTATGTCATCTTTGATTTCTTTCATCAGTGTTTTATAGTTTTCTGAGTACAAGTCTTTAGCCTCCTTAGGTAGGTTTACTCCTAGGTATTTTATTATTTTTGTTGCAATGGTAAATGGGATTGTTTCCTTGATTTCTCTTTCTGATTTTTTGTTGTTAGTGTATAGGAATGCCAGAGATTTCTGTGCATTAATTTTGAATCCTGCAACCTTACCAAATTCATTGATTAGTTTAGTAATTTTCTGGTGGCATCTTTAGGATTTTATATGTATAGTATCATGTTATCTGCAAACAGTGACAGTTTTACTTCTTCTTTTCCTATTTGTATTCCTCTTATTTCTTTTTTTTCTCTGACTGCCGTGGCTAAGACTTCCAAAACTATGCAGAATACGAATGGCGAGAGTGGACATCCTTGTCTTGTTCCTGATCTTAGTGGAAATGCTTTCAGTTTTTCACCATTGAGTATGATATTTGCTGTGGGTTTGTCATATACGGCCTTTATTACATTGAGGTAGTTTCCCTCTATGCCCATTTTCTGGAGAGTTTTTATCATAAATGGGTGTTGAATTTTGTCAAAAGCTTTTTCTGCATCTATCGAGATTAGAAAATATAAACAGACCTATCACAAGTAATGAAATTGAAACTGTAATTAAAAATCTTACAACAAACAAAAGTCCAGGACCAGTTCGCTTCACAGGCGAATTCTGTCAAACATTTAGAGAAGAGCTAACACCAATCCTTCTCAAACTCTTCCAAAAAATTGCAGAGGGAGGAACACTCCCAAACTCATTTTATGAAGACACCATCACCCTGCTACCAAAACCAGAAAAAGATGTCATAGAAAAACAAAATTATAGACCGATATCACTGATGAACATAGATACAAAAATCCTGAACAAAATACTAGCAAACAGAATCCAACAACATACTAAAAGGATCATACACCATGATCAAGTGGGATTTATCCCAGAGATGTGAGGATTCTTCAATATATGCAAATCAATCGATGTGAACACCATATTAACAAATTAAGGAATGAAATATTCTTATTATACCTCTTATGTTATAAATATTGTTACTTCTTGTAGAATTATTCTAAAGCTGACTCCCTTGTGGCAGACACATTTATCCTCATGAAATAGCCATGATCTGTTCCATATTTTTCAGCCCCCTTGAAGATAAGTGGGACCATTTAACTAGTTTTTGGCATGTAGGCTGTGTGCAGAATTGATGTATGTAACTTTCTTGCCAAGGCATTTAAGAGTTGGTGTGTTCCCTCAAGTTCTCTCTTCCCCAACTCATCATCTGGAAGCTGACGCAGACAAAAGATTCAAGCAGAATGAATCTCTGGGTCACTATTTGGATAGGAACCACCAAGAAATGTCATCGCACTGTAGTAAACTTTCTTAGGTTATACTCCTGAGATCTTGGTTTCTTTCCCTGGTATAGGCTAGGCTAACCTCACTGTACCCTCCAAGCTTTTTGCATGCATAATCTTTTGTTTTAGAAGAGATGAATTTCAGGAAAGTGGTGGCAACAGGGGAGATGGGAAACACAATGTATCATTACAATTAAAGACTCATGTTCTAGGCACAAATCCTTTCTCCCTTGAAATAAACTTTTACAAACTACGTCAGGTTAAACTGCCTTTATTTTTCCACAGTTTAGCTAGAATAAGGCAATATCTTTCTTTTGCTAAAGAGGTTGCTAAAGAGGATTTTATTTATTCATAGAATTGTACTTTGACAACAGAGTCAACTTACCTCAATTGCAGGTTCGCTGAATTGCTCTCAATTCTCCTATTTATTATCTTCTAATAAATTAAGACTAAGACCATGTCTGTTCATTGAACTTCAGCTAAGAGTTATATCTAGCCAGAGAACTCAAATATGTTTTGGAACTTGTCTTATTCACCCTAGCAATTGTTAAGACATTTGTGAGGAAAATGACTTTCACCAGGAATGAGGGCAGGATACATTTTTATAGGGGCTAATCAGAGTCTAATGAAATTGAAACAAATGAATTATTCTTAAGTGAAATAAGTTTCATTAAGCCTCTGCCATTTCAAGCCTTCACCTTGTATGTCCATCCTTAGCCCACAGTAGAAAAGTGAATCTGGTGCTGTCATGGTGCCTCAAATGGCTTGCTGCAAGCTCTAAGAGCTGTTGTTCAGTAGGTAGTAGCTAAAAGTCTTCTTTGCATTAATAGCATTTTGTTTCTTAATTAAGAAAAAAGCAAGGCCCTTAACTTTCACTCCATTCTTTAATGATGATAACGGTATATGCAAAATAGAGCCAGGCAGAATTCCACAGTGATAGTCCTTATGTAAAAACAACAAACTTCAGGCTGCATTAAAAGAGCTTTTGAAATTTTTAAGAATGGCAGCACATTTGGCTACCATTTTCCTTTTTTTTTTTTTCTTTCCCTGCCCGCACCGTGCAGCATGCGGGATCTTAGTTCCCTGATGAGGGATCGAACCAGCGCCCCCTGCATTAGGAGCGCAGAGTCTTAACCACTGGACCACCAGGGAAGTACCACTATTTTTTTAATATATCAACCTTATCATCAAAAATGTTTCAGAAATAAAAATATAATATGTATGTATTTATAATAAGGGACATTGTTTTTAAAGACCATTCCTATGAGCAACATAGTTGATACTTGTCTGTGTGTAGAAACACGTATCTGAAAATACTGAGTACAAATCAAACTTTACAAACCAAAACAAATGTAAAGGGAAATGGTAAACAATAATAAAAATATTTTCATTTTAACAGAGATTTTGAGATTCCCTAAAGCAGCCATATTTGTATTTTTTTAATATCTTAATTGGAGTGTATTTTTGCATGATCTTCAAATACTATTCATATGTTAGACATAGAATGAATTTTATCAGTGTAAATATGGTTTGGGCCATACCTGAAGAATGGTAAAATATATATTTTTTATATATAATATAAATATATTTATAAATTCCTACTATCTGGAATATAGCTGAGAACTAGAAGATAAAGTATAAAATGATGTTATGTATTCATGTTTTCAGAGGTTGTCTGTTTTCTCAGACATAGCAGATGAGGCAAATTTAAATGGAAGGGAAGACAAGGTTGTAGGACTATGGAACCAGCAGATACACAGCAGTGACTTTAGATCCAAATAGACCCCAGTTCAAATCTCAACTTTACCCCTTGCTAACTGGGGAAGGCAGTGAGTCACTTAATCTCCATGACATTCAATTTCCTACTTTGGAAAATGAAAATAATCACACCTGTCTCACAGGATGTTGTAGAAATTAACTTCAATAATGTGCATATATGTCATATATAATATCAGACTCATACTGTACTCTAAAAATGCTAGGGTCATCTTTTATATATTTATTCTAGAAATGTTTAGTAAGAACTTACTATATGCCAAAGACCATGCTCATTCACAGACATGCTCATTCACTAGTTTAAAGTCTAGTAATTGAGGCTGACCCCACTGAAGCATCACATAGCCAATCCTGACTTCTGTAGGTATACAATTTAATAACAAGAAGGTACAGTAGAGAGAGAGGGAAAAAATAAGCAAACACAAAGAAATCCAAGAAAAATGGTCTAATTTAGTGAAGGGAAAAGTATCCTAATATATCTCAGCATTCATGAGAGTATGGCTGTATTTGACAGCCAGTATAATGATTTTTTTTTTTTTTTTTTTTTTTTTGCTGTACGCGGGCCTCTCACTGTTGTGGCCTCTCCCGTTGCGGAGCACAGGCTCTGGACACGCAGGCTCAGCAGCCATGGCTCACGGACCCAGCCGCTCCATGGCATGTGGGATCTTCCCAGACTGGGGCACGAACCCATGTTCCCTGCATCGGCAGGCAGACACTCAACCACTGCACCACCAGGGAAGCCCAGTGTAATGATCTTGAGTCACTGAGTGGTTAGTAACATAGAGATATTAGTAAAGTATTTAATTGTTTTTAAAAACTATATCCTACAATTTTATAATATAAAGTGACTAATAAGTGGTAAAAGTTCACTAATGTGTAATACTATATGTGGAATACCTCATCCGTTGTTGATAGCACAGTATGCATTTATATATTCAGCAACAGTAAGAATGACTCTGTAGCTAAGGCACTGTAGGTACCATAGGAGAGAGAGAGAGGTAATGGAGACACTATTATATATTTATTTGCTTTTAGCAAGTTTTCTCTCTGACATGCCATGTACCATCACAGGAGTCTTTGCATCTTCCTACAATACTGCCCACCCCCATCCATTTGCTATATGTCAAGCTAACAAAAATGTCCTGATAAGGAAAAGCTACCTGCTTTTCCTTCCCTTATCAGTACTTCAAGTTCCTTTTAGTCAATAAGAATAATACCGCTGAATCTTGACAAGGTATAAATTCAGACTTGTCTGCCACAGAGGGACAACACCTTGAGGCAGTCACAAACTCAGCTTTGTTCTTTTGCTTTTGGGAAAATATATCGACTCTAAGTTTGTACTGTCATTTCTCCCTTAGAAGCTAATGATATCTTGAATAAAAAAGTCACCAGAGGAACGTATTATCAACCAAAATTTTAAAATGATTCTAAATTAACTGCTTCTGGTGTGTTAATAGTCTTGCTGTACTTGAGAGGGTGGGGCACAACCTGAGTATGCTTTTTAAACTTTTTATAATTTCAAATAGTACTTCTCTTCCTGTTGAAGTTTGCCACATGCTGATAGAGCAAACAATAGATGAAAAATCAAGAGCACAATGTAACTTTAGTATGTTTTTTATCTCAGTAATCCCAGGTTGTAGGACAGACAAATAATTTTCTTCTTTTAAAGGAAAGAGAATTCTCTTCAAGTTTTCTTCGCTTTGTGAATCATGGCTGAGACAAGTTCAGAGGCTTAAAGGATGTATTTCTTTAAATATTTACTGAGGAAAAAGATGTATGTCAGGTTCCCTTCCCATCGTCCAAGTCCCCTGAGGATTGCTATATGGCAAGCTTTTCCACAGAAAGAATTTCATCCCACCATTAGCTTTTGTATATACAAACACATCATGGAAATTTCTGAATGAGAAGGAATACTGCATCACAGGAAGATTGGTTAGACATAAGGGCTAATGCTTAATGCCAAGCATATCAGGACATATTATATGAAAACAGTTTGACATGACCTTATAGCAGGTGGTTTATTATATATTCCATGTCTTTTAAAGCAATAAACAATGTCTGTGTTCAAAGTAAGAGGGCAAAAGTAAACCAGCTTTTCTAGACTATCAATATTCCCAAATAGAGTTTAGAGTTTCTCTGCACTGGAAAAGAATTTACATAATCATTTGACATTGGTCTTTTAAAATAGCATGTCTATGTCTATATGGTCCCACCACACCTATATCATAGCTTAGGACTGCTCAGGCAATGTCATTATTATTATCTTTCAACACTGTGTCAAATTCCTATTCAAATAAATGAATATTGCTAATTAAGTTCTTTTAACTAGATGGCTACTCCTAAGCAGCTAAGAAATAATTCACAAATATTGGATTGAGAAAGTTTTGAGTAGAGGAGTAATAAAGGAACTACTAGCCTACTTATCTTTTTAATCCAAGACTCTATTATCAAATGTATGAAGAAAAGTCAATAGGGAAATAAAGTACACACACACACACACACACACACACACACACACACACACACCCCTATTTGGAATATCCTTAAGATGTACGTTCTCTCTTTTGTTTTCTCTTATCCCCAATTAAATTTGTATTAAAGGAAAATTATTCTACTTTTGCTTTTATCCTTTCCTACTTTTCTCACTTGGGAGAAATCAGAAGTTAACTTGATTAATAGCTACATTAGTAATGCTTGTGATGCACATCTGCGTTGGGTAGTCATGTCTCTAAGGATGGAAGTTATTCGCTGCCTGGCATTTTCTACTCATATCTCTAAATTTTCTTATTCTCATTCTTTGGCTGTGATCAATATTGCTTACAGTTTTTCAAATCAACAATTAGGTGACAGCAATGCACTTGTTGATTTATAAAAAATTTTCTGTATCCTAGCAGTTACCAGAGTTCCTAGTGTATATCAGAAGCTCAATAGGCTGTAAAAAAAATAAAGGAATGGATAAAGGAGTATTTAGGTACCTTATAAAGTATACAGTTCAATTTAGCATTGAAACAAGTATGTGACTGCTCCTTCATGAACGTTGTACAGAGCACAGCGTCTGCTCATCTTAGGACTGGTTGCTGGACTAGAAGCAGGCCCTACTAGACACTAAGTGGTGCCTGCCATCACCACCTTCCATGTTCCTTTTAGACTTTACCCTACTTTGTCTCTAGAATTCTCAATGTCCTTATGATTCAGATCCCTTCCTGGGAAGAGTGAGAATATGCCAAAATTGTTAAAGCCAAAGTGTCTCCAACTGAGAAGTGGGTGCTTTAATTTTAAAATAAAAGTTTCAATGTTATAGGTGTGCTAAATCATATAACAACAGGAACAAAAAATCTTCCCATTTTTTCCATGAAACTTCAATGACATTAATATCAAAGCTTGACAAAGAGAGCCAGAAAGAAAAGAAGAGAAAAGAAATAAAGAACAAAAGAAAACAGCAGAACTCACAAATACAAATACGAATACCAAGCAGAAATTTCCAGCTGAAAATCAGCAAACAGAATCCAGAAGCAAAGTGAAGAATAACACCATGATGGTGAAGTATGTTGAATTGTGATTCAATATTAAAATCCATTAACATAATTCAAAATACTAATAAAATCAGGGAAGTTGACTCCACAGATGATGAAAAGTTATTCAATAAAATTTGACATCCATTCTTTATTTAAAACATTAGAAAATTTCCAAATATGATCAGTAGCAAAGTAGCATGAATTTTATCACTACTACCATTTTAACGTTATTTCCTAATTGCTAATGGATGAAATTAAGCAAAAAGGGGAAAAAAGTAGTTATGAAAATGGGAAAAGTAGAGATAAAATTACATATTTTAGATGATTGGAAGAAAAAAGAATCAACTGAATAATTGTTAGTAATGGTAAAATAATTAAAGTGAGAAGAAAATCAATAACAGGATCACATTGTTGTCCTGTATACTGCAACAACCACTTAACTTCTTTGTTGAAAGAAAAGGTTCATGTACAATAGCAGCAAAAAGATAAATATCTGTGAATAAACTTGGGAAGAAATGCACAGAATCTATGAAGACAATGTTAAAATAAAAGTTAAGGACATATAATAGTTTAAAATATAGAAATTGATAACACTGTTCTATAATAGGAAGCTTAAACAGCATAAAAATATGAATATCCCCTGAGTTAATTTATATATGCCATGCCAGTCTTCTTCCAGTCAAGGCCTTGCATTTTAAAATGTCTGGAAGGGCCCATTTCCCCTAATACAAATGAAAACAAAATGTTTTTTAAGGTACACAGTTGATTCTACAGTTTACTTAATACATAAGTAGGAGTAGCCAATTAAGTTACAAAAAGAAGAAAACTAAATCGTGCTATAAAGCTGTTAGAATTAAAGCAGAATAGTACTTGGTATGCAAATAAACATATCAGTAGAAAAAAATAGAATATACAGAAATAGATTTCAATATATATGAGACTTTAGTAGATGATAAAAGTGGCCCTTAATACATTGTGTTGTTGGGACAACTAAGTAGCCATCTAGAAAAAAAATACATAAAATAAATTCCAGACATATCAAAAATGTAAACATTCAAAAATTGAAATATAAAAGTAATATAATGAATATTGAAAGATTTTAGATAATGCCTGCCTTAGTATAAAACAAAATCTAGGAATAATTTTTAAAGTAATAAATTTAATTAAATACTTAAACTTATTTTTCTGAAAAAGGAAAACCACAAATTAAATCAGAGACAGATAAAAACCAGGAAAACTATAACTTTGTCATAGAAAAAATAGCTGAATTCTTTAATGTATAACAAGCCCCTACAAATAAGTAAAACTATGTAAACAATTCAGTAAAAAGGAGCAAAAGGTGACTACAGTCCACAGAAAAGAAGGCATAGCTTCTAGACGCAGGAAAGTATCCTCAAGCCCACTCATAAGAGAAATGCAAATTAAAAGCCACATAAAAATAACATTTTTCACCTAGGAGACAGGTAAAGATAAAAAGTTTTAATAACACTCTTTTATTAAGAACTTAGGAAAAGAAGTTCTCTTACATTACTGGTGGGAGTGTAATTTTTATATCTCTATGGAAACAAACTTAGCACAAGCTATAAAAATTTAATATGTATATTTCCCTTTGCCCCCAAAATTCCATATTTAGAAATTCATTCCACTGATAAACCCATGAAAATAGCAGATATAGAGGTAAATTTATCGTGGCACAACATGTAATAACAAAAGATTGGCAGTAATTTAAGTGTCCTTTAATAGGGAATTGGTTAAATAAACAATGGTGATCCATACATTGGAAGTCTGTATAGCCTTTTAAAAAAAGCTGAGGGCTTCCCTGGTGGCTCAGTGGTTGAGAGTCCGCCTACCGATGCAGGGGACACGGGTTTGTGCCCCGGTCCGGGAGGATCCCACATGCCGCGGAGCGGCCAGTTCCGTGAGCCATGGCCACTGAGCCTGCGCGTCCGGGGCCTGTGCTCCGCATCGGGAGAGGCCACAACAGTGAGAGGCCCGCATACCGCAAAAAATAAATAAATAAATAAATAAATAAAATTTAAAAAGCTGAGACAGAACTATATGTACTTGTGAGGACTATCTCCAAGATATATGATTTAATATATTTTTTAAAAAGCCAAGTTCAAGTCAAAGCATTGTGTCAAGAGGCCCAAGTTTAAGACTGTATGTTTATTTATATCTCAGAAATTGGAAAGAACTTTGGCAAAAAAGTATGGCATAATGAGGGGAAACTTTAAAGAAATCTCACGTGACATTGGCATACTGATCATATTTATTGGTGACATATTTCAGAGGCAACTTTGCTCCACAAACTGATTGGAGGAGAATATTGAGTCAGAAGAAGAAAAACTGTCTCTCTTTAGCACTGCCCATTCTTGCTCTTCAACCCACCACTACCCACCCCTTAAAAAGAATAGCTGTTTGCTTATCATAAGTAATACCTCCCGCCCATGTTTCCAAGCCTGGATGCTGTTTACACTGTTTAGACCTTTCTGGTTATTTAGCTAATGAAAAATAGAAGGCTGAAGAAAGAATGACAAAAATATAGACTCATTTACAATTTCAGCCTGGAACTGCTGATATCAGGACTTAATTGCAGGCAACAGCCCCTGTATCGACATTTTAATGTGGACCAGCTATGTTTCAAGAAGCAGAACATGTACCCAAACCATAAGTGCTTGGTGAGGAAGGCAAAAGAGTGGCCAGTGGTACTTACTGAATAAACATAAGAGGAGTGTTTTAGAAGGTACAGGTAAGTCCTGTGCTTGAGAAAAAGAACATGCAGATTAGCGTTATTATTTAGTCCACACAGGAAGAAACTCAACTCTTTTTTTTTTTTTTTTTTTTTGCTGTACGCGGGCCTCTCACTGCTGTGGCCTCTCCCGTTGCGGAGCACAGGCTCCAGATGCGCAGGCTCAGCGGCCATGGCTCACGGGCCCAGCCGCTCCGCGGCATGTGGGATCTTTCCCGGACCGGGGCACGAACCCGTGTCCCCTGCATCAGCAGGTGGACTCTAAACCACTGTGCCACCAGGGAAGCCCTCTTTTCTTGATTTATAAATAACTAAGTGAATTCAGAATCTATTTAGTGACATATAAAAAGAAAACATAGGGCTTCCCTGGTGGCGCAGTGGTTGGGAGTCCACCTGCCAATGCAGGGGGCACGGGTTCGTGCCCCGGTGTGGGAAGATCCCACATGCCGCGGAGCGGCTAGGCCCGTGAGCCATGGCTGCTGAGCCTGCGCGTCCGGAGCCTGTGCTCCGCAACGGGAGAGGCCACAGCTGTGAGAGGCCCGCGTACCGCAAAAAGAAAAAAAAAAGAAAAAAGAAAACATAATCTCTAAAGAAATTTAACAAGTTGGAGTGGTAAATACTGTGCAGCAAGAAACATAGTGTTTATCGATTTTCTAGTGTCTGACACAAATGCTGCAGTTGCCGACTTTGAAATGGCTAAGGGAGTTTAACATTTAATGGCTTGTGAGCTTTCTCAAAGTCAAAATCAGTGTTTCTCTCTCCCCGCCCCCTGTCCCCCTGACTGTAACAACCTGTCCTTAAATCCTCATGCTGAGTTTCTACTCCATAGGTGTGTTTGGATATGCTCTGGACAGGGAACTGGCTTTTCCAGGCCTTTTAAGTAGAAGGACTTGACTGGAAGAAGACTGGCAGCAATTCAGCTTTACCACCTTTTATTTTCTGAGTTAGTGCAGATAAGGGAGCTATCAGATTGGGTACCAGGCTGCAGCAGCAGATCTGATTGAAGCAGAGATTACAGTAAATTAAGAATTTGTTATCATTTACAACAGGCTATCCTTGCAGGGCTTGTGGGCAATGTCACGAACTGATTGAAGGGCTTCCTTGTTCTCATAATACTGAATATTTATATTTCTGAGGCTAAAAGGACAACTTAAAGATAAAATGTGTTGGTTCTCAAACTTGGGAGCTTCCTGGGGTGAAATTTGAAACTGGCCCACATACAAGGAGAGCAAGGAGAGACCAAAGATAGAGAAGCAGGCCACTCCAGATGGGTAGGTGGCAGGTTTAATAAGCAACAGAACTTACATTCAAGGCTGGTCTTGGGCGGCCACAAGATAAGTATTGATATATCTCTGAACCCACCCACCAGAATCTTAAGTTTATACTGAAGCCTTACCTGAGTTCAGTCATATATTCAGTCCAGGTGGTCTCAACTACACCTTGCCTTCTCAAGGCTGTGTCCTTGAAAATGGCTCCAGCTATGTGAAGGGTGGGCAGAAGCTACATTCCAAGTACAGGGGACGGGAGGAGGAGCCTCTGATTCCCTGGATCCGGCTCACAGGTCAATCATCAGTCACATTCTCTCCATGACCTCCTCCAACCCTCCACCCTTTGTGCTGGTTCTTACAATTTCATAAGCCCCCCTCTTCTATCATGTTCCCTGAGTCAGGCAGGGGTTCCACTAGCTTGGAGGTGGGTCATTAGGTGGTTATCGGGCGGCCCTGGAGGCAGATACCACAGCAGCAACAGAGGCACGTGCAAGAGAAAACACACATCAAAATAATGGTTCCCAAAATAAGTAACGATTTTTTCCTGCAAGATCCCTATGATCCTAACCATGAACCACTGATTTATTAAGTCCCCTGTGCTGGGAGTGGGATCACTCAGGACATTCACTTGTATCTTCATGTGACTTAATAAAAATGTTTCATTAGCAAACTCATCAGGTATGAACACATAGCACTCTGTTTGGATAATGGCACAGGTGCCTCCTTGTGAGGCAGTAATAATATCCAAGGCCATCGTATCTTGGAGGACAGCTTTTCTCATTAGATACATTTTAGTGTTCAGTAAAGACAGGCTTTGCCAGCTATCATTTAAGGTTTGCTGGGTGAATTTAGTAAGGGCTTCTATGTGTGGTATAATGTCCTCCAGGCCAGTGGAAGGGACAAAGATGGTGGCCAATTGATTGTACCAGTAGAAAACAGAGCATGCCCATCTTGCCTTTAGGGGAAGGAGGCTGGCACATACCCATTAGCTGGGGTTTGAGTAGTTATATCTCTTGTTGCCGTGGGGTAGATTCTCCCCTGTGCCCAGGGAAAACCCAGGGTGCAGTGGCCGAACCATCCAGGTGGAAGCCATGTCAAAGATTCATGCCACACAACCTCTGGGTCCCATTTGGGGCTACCCATTAAATTCCTGGGCAGTATAACTAGTCAGTGCCAAACCAGTCACTATCTTTTATGTGTCTGAATGACTATACCGTTCTGGTGATATCCACCCCATATCCCTGGAGCAATTGAGTTGGTTCCATTTAGAGTGATACTTCTGTTACCAACATAGACGTACCTGGGTTCAAATGTCCATAACCCCAGGTGCTACATGAACCTACCCCAAATCAGTGTAGCCACCCATGGCTCTGTTGGTGGTGTTTTAGGACCTTTCCCATCAGCAGTTTGATGAGCTGCCTTTGTAGTTTGACAGAAAAAGAATACCTGTGCCCAGTGTTATGGATAATTTATGCCACAGGCCAGGCTTTTGGGTCAGTATTGGTAATATCAGGTGAATGAAGATTACTAGTCCTAGCTTGTTCTCCCTCAATATACTGCTTTAGGGCCTTCCAACCCCCTCCCTGGAGGGGTGATGCCCACCGTGGCAATCCTGATATGCTAGACAGGGGGCAGCAGCCCACATACCCATTAGCTGGATTGGTTCCTTTGTGCGGCATACAAGTTGGTCCACTGTAGAAAGGTATTTCCATCAAGTGTCCATCTCATGACCAGATACCTCAGGAGTAGCCGGAGTCTAAGGTCAAAAAGACCAATATTGAGTAGGAACTTTGTGTGGGATAGTCTTCTTTTTCTGCAAGAATTGCACTTGTGGCCTGATCCTTAGATGTTAATATGGTAACAGCTTTGGGAATCTGACCTGGTTGTGTATACCACACACATTGGCCAGGGGAGGCAGCACTGAGAGATGTGAGAAGATGGACTGGGGTGGGATATGCCAGATCAGGACCCCCACCTTCTCCCTCTTTCAGTGTTGCATTCCAGGTATGGTGCATTTCAACAGCTCTGGCTTGCAGCAGAACAGTGGGATCCCAGTGGAGTTTGAGTAGTTATATCTCACCCAGGGATTCAGAGTAACTCACAAATCCCAGTGGGACATCCCATTGCAAATTTCAGTAGATAATGCTTTTCCCAGGTGCAGTGGAGCTTGGTGTTCTCAGCAGCCATAGAACATTAATTCACACTGAGAGTCGAGGCAATGGCTGTCTCCTGAGACTTCTGTATCTTTAAGATGTTGGGTATCTAGGCAGGGGTTGCCAGTACGGCATATGGGGCAATAGCCCTAATGATTGATCATTCAAATGTATTAAAGCCTGGGACAGTACTTTAGTCTTTCCAGCCAAGGTGGTTTTACTTGTTAGTAATTTAATCTACTGCTTTTAATATTTCACTTTTTCTTTCTACCAACCCTGCTATAGGGGAGATGGAACCTCCATTCAGTATTAGGTCCTTTTGTCCATTCTTGACCTTTGAAATGTGATCCTCAATCACAGTCTAATTGACGAGGGTATTTGTACATGGTACTCCTCTCATCGCTAATAGTGGAAGCCTGGTTTGAACGGCAGCAGGGGAAAGCTTGGGTTAGGCCAGATGCAGTAACCATGCAAACAAAGGCATATTTAGAACCCTTACTCAGAGGGAGGGGGCCAATATAATCAATTTCCCAGTCCCTCACTTGTTGGGAGCTCTAGTGGATGGCCCAAGACTCCTTTGACATTCACCTTGGGCATTGTTTAGAGCAAACAGGAAATGCTGTTATTGTGTCAACCAAGTCACTCTTATTTCAAGGGCAGTCCATCATCCCTGGCAATATAGTTGCTAGGGCTTGTACCCAAGCTAGAGCATCAGCTTCCTGATTGCCAGGAGGTGTCAGCATCCTATGAGCTGGGACATGGAAGACAGTGAGGACTGCCTCAGGCTTTTGCAGAGCAACCCAAATGTCTTCCCACATATGCTGACCCTGCAATGGTTTATTCATGATCAGTCACCCCTTGGCTTCCCATTGTCTAAGCCATAGGGTTAATGCCTTTAGAACAGTCCAATTGTCAATGCAAAGAGTTAATGGCCAGGGGTCAAGAGTGATCTTTAGCCAAACCCCTCTAAGTTGAGCCCACTGACTGCTGTGGTTTGTTCCTTTTTCCATCCAGATGGTGTCAGTGTTGGGCTGAATGGCAACTGCAGTCCGTATGGATGGGTTGCCTCAAACAGACCTAAGTGTGTAGGGGGTGTCAGTGGGAATTTCCCCCATTCCATCTTTACAGGCTGCAGGGGCCTCTGTAGGAACAGGGGCGGAGGCATTTGAAGGATCTAGATGTTCCACAGGGCCCAGTAGCACCCGCAATTCTAGAGACAGGGCCCAGTAGCACGGCAATTCTAGGACAGGTTGCTCCTCTGCTGCCAGTAGGCCACTCAGTCAACCTGGGAGTGTGAGCTATGGCAGAGGTGGGTGGATGGAATGTATTCTCAACCCAGCCCTTCATAGGAAAGAAGTTCTTACCATAATACGCAGTTCCTTCATGAGAGGCTCTTTCTGGAGGAGCTCTGTGTACACTGCTAGGAGCTGTTGCTCTATGGGGTATATGGGGTATCTGCCCCCTTCCAGAGCTGAGACCAAAATCCTAGGGGTACTCTCTCCTTCTGTTGTCTCTGCCACAATGCCCAGCCCATCCCTTCCAGAGTCACAGACACATCTACCCAGATGGTACCCTGCTTGGGAGATGCCCAGAACTTTAGTCTGCTTCACTAGTACTTTTGCCTTCTGGAAGGTGGCTTGATGCTCTGATCCCCAGTCCCACACATACCCTTTTTTAACCAGGTGGTATAAGGGATGGAGGCACTGTGACAGGTAAGGAAGAAAAGTTCTCCAAAACCCCTAAATCTCCACAAAAACTGACACCTCTCTCATGTTCTTGGGGGTTGGATAGGCTTGTACCTTATCAGTCACAGCGTCTGAGACAATGTGCATCTTACTTGACAAAATGACACCATAAAACTTTATGGTGGTGCATGAGCCATGAATTTTCTGTGGTTTATCATCCGTCCTCTGGATACCTCATAGGTATTCCAGCAAAGTCTGCAGAGTGTCCTGCAGCTTAGGCAAATCTTCACATGTTAACGTTATATCATCAATGCAGTGAGCCCATTTTACTAGTTGGGGAAGGAGGAAAGGGACAGATCTCAGGCTACCATCCCATATAACATATGGTGGGGCTGGGCACGTAGCCTTGGGGAAACACTTGAAAGGTCTATTGTTGTCCCTCCCATGTGAAGGCAAATTGATCTTGTGACTCAGTGACAAGGGATATACTGAAAAAAGCATTTGCTAAGTCCAGTACAGTAGGATACACTCCTAGGACCAGGGCCAAGGCATCTAAGATGGTGGCAATGTTGGGCACAGCCGCATGGATGGGGCCACTACCTTGTTCAGTTCTCTGTAATTCATAGTCATCCACCATGAGCCATCTGGCTTTTTTACCAGCCACACTGAGCATGTTGAAGGCACTATGGGCAGGATGTGCAATGCCCACTCAGTGCAGTTCTTGCATAGTTTCTCGTATTTCTTTATGCCCCCAGGCAATTTATGTTGTTCAACAGTTACCGCTCTTCATGGGGTTGGTACACTTACTGGTTCCCAGTTGGTGTTTCCCATTAGTGCTGGTTTGATTACTCACCAGAGGCAGAATTTGCTGACAGAGCTTTGCAGAGTTTGACCTTGTAGGATGTCAATGCCCAGTATGTTCTCTGGTATTGAAGAGATAAAAACCTCATATTCTTATGGGGGAGAACATCCAATCTGCAGTGTCAAAGGGACCTTTCTGACTATAACCATTTGTTGTTCGTAATTATTGATGGTGCTGAGGGGACCAGAAAACTTCTGTGGGTGACCAGGTATTAGAGTACATTCAGCTCCAGTATCAACAGAGCTGTTGCCTTTTGCTTAGTTTTGGGGGACCAGTGAATAGTGGTCTCAGCATGAAGCCTCCTGTCACCTCCAACAGCCCTCACCTGGAGGCTGTCTTGGCCTGCATCCTTTGCCTGGGCTGTGCAGGCATCCGCCCTGAGTAGGACTGTATCCCTGAGGCTTCTGTTGGAGCAAGTGGGGCATCAGAAATGGTAGAGACAGGGGGGCAGGTCTGAACTGCTGTTCAGTTTTTAAGGCTTTCCACAGGCTGACCAACAGTGCTAGGTTGCTAGTCTGTCTTTTCAGGTAGGGTCCCAGCAGCAATGAGGTCAAACCACATTTGTTTTGGGGTTAGTTTTGCCAGATCCAGTACAGACTATTGGGAAAGCATTTTGGATTTTCCACTCCCATCTCTGTCTTGGGCCTTTCCCACAACTCATACCTGTTCCCAGGATTTGTCAGTTTGTGTTTTCCCCCAGATCAGCAGTGGATTGTCCAACATCATAAATGTCTTCTCCCACAACTGGGCTCAGCACAGATATCAGTGTCCCACACCAGCTGTTGGGGGCAGACTAGAGTATCTTTGCTTTCATTCCTGAAGTGAATGGGACTGGATCAGAGCCTTCAAAGGCAAAGGCTTGTCTCATTCCCAACTCCCTAACAATTTGTTACACCTCCTCTATGGATTTCCAGGGTCCCACATGCCCAGGGAGATCCCCCTCATTGCACCAAGCCTCCCTGCAGTTAGAATAGTCCAATCTACAAAGGAGTGAACTCCTTGAACCGCCCAAACACCATACAGGCACTGCCAGAGGGCAGGGTGTGTGGTGATATTGTTTCTTTTCTCTGCTTCCTGTCAGTCAGAGAAATGCCATCACACCCCATATCCCATAGCTGCACTAACCAGGCCTGGATACTTTCCCTGGCCTTTCCCTGGAACTTGGCAGCTCTATCAATAAGCTCAGTGGGATTATATTCTCTCATCACGAACATTTCCTGAATGTGGGGCTGCTCTGCTGCCTGGGGTTGTGGTTACTGTGCTTTACCTTTTCTGTGTATTAGGAGTTGGATGGTAGCAGGTGTTTCATCCATTTCTGTCAATCACCATAACCTCCTCTGGCTCTCCTCACTTTCCCAGGAATTCCTCCTCTTAGCATCCCAATTAGGCTTTGTCACAAGCACTGGGACTTTAGTCCGTGGCCATCTGCACCCTCCTAGCTTTGTAGAATGGCGCCCTAAGTTCTTCAACTTCTTATCCTGCTCTCCCACCTTGTCTGCCAGCCTCAAGCTAGCAGAACAGTAGACACTGCATGTCCTTCTGTAACCTCAGCTCTTCTTCCAACTTTCTAACTCAAGCTTCAGTGTCTAGTTGGGCATCAGAGGCTAGCCTACCATGGTGGCTGTTCATTTTTCTTCTTTGCCACAGTGTACTCTGCACAGTTCCTTACACAAGTGTATTAAACCAGCCAGCTTTTTAGGGCATTCCCCATATTCACGTGGTAGTCCCCAAGCACCTAACATATAGGTCACCTCTCCCACACAGAAGTCGATGGCCAACCCAGGATTTCCTCTTGGATGACTATTTCCCAAGACCCATTTCTTCAGTCTCCTGGCTGGCTTGCCAATTTCTGGAGCTTCCCCGCATGAAACCTGGAACTGGTCTGCATACAAGGAAGGCAAGGAGAGACCAAAGAAAGAGGCAGGCCACTCCAGATGGGTAAGTTCCCTTTTTGATAAGAAAGGGAACTTACATTTGAGGCTGGTATTGTGTGGCCACAAGATAAGTAGATCTCTGCACCCACCCATCAGAATCTTAAAAGTCTATATAAAGGCCTTAACTGGGTTCAGTCATGTATTCAGTACAGATGGTCTCAACACCACCTTGTCCTCTCAAGGCTGTGTTCTTGAAAATGACTCCAGCTGTGGGAACATGATTCCAAAATCATGAGAGGAGTGAGGAGCCTTTGATTGCCTGGGTTCAGCTCTCAGATCAACTGGAGATCATGTTCTCTTGATGACTTCCTTCACCCACATCGAGAGTCATGATAGATCTAGCTACATGTCAAGTAAGCAGACTTGGTAAGTGACCATGCATACTGCAGTAATGTCAAGAGCCTGGGAATTTTGTGGTCCACACAGAGGCTAGCCAGTGCCTAAAATTTAGTTGACTCTTTCCAATAAATTAGAACTTTGATCTGTAAACTGTGGATTCTTTTCCTGCTATTGGGACAATCTTTAAATTATTAGTAGACATTTTCTCATTAGAGTGAGTGTGTTTCAGATTTCCCAGGGAATAGGTTTTTAAATGTTTGAGGCTCTTTCTTAAGTATTTTTGATCATCCCTCTTTACCTTATGACACTTCATTGTAAAGTACATGTTTAATTATTTGTTTCTTCTATTAGTCTATAAGCTCTGTGAAAGCAGGGGCCTTGCTTATATTCAAAAGGAGTTTATCTTACCACAGTGTCTGGCACTTAATAAAATCTCAGTATTTGTTGTATAGAACTGAATTTCATTAGACAGAATTGAATGAGAGGTTGTTCCTTGAAGAGAATAAATTCCTTTCTTCCTTTAATGAAGAAAAATGGCACAGCTAACATTACTAGAGACAGACTTCACTTACTGAAAACCATTAAAAGCTTGACTGACCTTGAGCCTTATTTAATGGTCCATCTATTTTACAGATGAGGTACCTGATTCAGTGACTTGTCCAGAGGCATACAGATATTAATTGGTAGAAACAGAATAAGGGCCCAAGTCTCCAGACCAATAGTCAGGCATTTATTGCACCACAATTTGTCTTTCTTCTGTCTTAACATATTGCTGTTTGGAAGAATATGGAGACACAGACAGCATGGCTGTGGAGGGCATTCAGCAGCAGGCTCTGGCATGCACATCCGTCCAATCTGATAAACGTCAGCTTGCTTGTCATTTACTTTTAGGAAGTCTTACCAAAAAGTGCCTCTAAACTGTAGATGCCCTCTGTTTACTTGAACAACTGATTCCAGTGGCTAGAAAGAAGGATGCTGTACTCTCCTGTCTGGAGAACAGTGTCTGATAAAATGAGAAAACTTTCTTGGAGAATCTCCTTGAAGGATTCTGATACCCTTTACTTGGTGGAATTCTTATTTCTTGACTTTCTTCTCCATCTTCCTGCCTCCTTTTTGTTGCTGACAGCTACATGGCATGGTGGGTAGACATCTGGGGATGACCCCACTAACGTGGTAAATTTGCCTAATAAACTACCTTTAACTTGGTTAAAATGTATTTATTAGTGCCATACCCCCTTTCCTACAAAGAATAATGTTGTGTTCCTAAATAAATAAATGGGCAGGAGAACTTCTGCAAAGTTTAAATTTTAGCAAGGAAGCAATGTACTATAACCACGGCAATCTGTCACTACTGAATGTCAGATAAGAGCAATTGAAAAATATCAACTAAATTTTTAAAACCCTGTTTATTCAAAGCAATTATATCTGCAAATCTAAATGCATAACTGCACATAAACACTATACTGTAGTTGATAAATTTGTTTTCCATAGGGGTAAAGGTTAATAATTATGATCCTGCTTTGCATGTATACTGGAACTGAATATTTATGTAAGTGGATGGTGGATGATGGTAGCCATATTTCTCACTGTTGTGGCAGTTTACAGATGGGCAGGGGCAGAAGGCTGGAATGATTCATGCGGTGGCGGATTAGAGTTGGAGAAATCATTATGAACTCATGTTTAGCTTAATATAGACACATATGGTTACATATAAAATATTTATAGATATGTGTATATACATAGGGCAGTATTCACACATATATTTCCCTGCTGTGTCATCTGAGAGGGCCTAAAATAAACAATATCCCAGTAGAAACAAGCACACTTAGCACCCAGATCTTGGTTTCTAATTCCATTCTCTGACTTAGAAACAAAAAACAGACTCCTTGGAGTCTGAAATGTCTGATTTTAGGACTGGGAGATTAAATATAATCTGGAGCATTTTATAGTCCAAAAATGTAAGGAGGTGCTCAAAAAACAAACAAACAACAACCCATAAACCAATCTACATTGATGAGGGTACCTAACAGAGACATAAGAGCCAACTGAAAGTGTTTACAATGGCCGAAACCAGAACAGTTTGAGTTACAAAATTAATAAAGTAGTATTGAATTATAACCCAAAATATAAAATAATTATTCATGATCCATACTGATATAAACATATCATTGAATAAGTGAATAAATGGTGGAGAAGAGACAAATCTCTTATTCAAAAGAATTCCAAATAAATTATGTAGATAGTCCACCCTAAAGGAGGGGAATAATACCTATCCACTTTTTAAGTACAGACTGCACACAGTGACTTCCTTCCAAAGAGTACAGTATGGAAAGAGGGGGGAAATAAATGGCTTTACAAAAGTAGAGAAACCTGACAAATACTACCTTGGCTAGATGATCAAGGTTAACAACATCAGTTGATATCAAATTGATAGTATGTACCTTTGTTTTGATGTGATGAAAATGGTACTTCTGTTATGTTTCTCCCCAAAACCTATAACCCCAATCAAACCATGAGATAAACAGACAGATCCCAGTAGAGAGGCATTCTGTAAAATATCTGACCAGTGCCCCTCAAAGCTATCAAGGACATCAAAATCAAGGAAATTAAAAAACTCTCCAGTCAAGAGGAGTTAAATGTCATGTGGTATCCTGGATGAGATTCTAGAAGAGAAATAATATTTAGGTAAACACTGAGGAAATCTAAATAAAGTATAGACTTTAATTAATAATAATGTATCAGTATTGTTCATTAATACTAATGTAAGATGTTAATAATAGGGGAATCTGGGTGTGTAATACATGGGGGTATATAGGAATACTCTGTACTATCTACTCAGTTATTCCATAAATCTAAAACTGCTCTAAAAATTAAAGTCTGTTTTTCAAAAAAGCAAATATAGCCTCTGTTTACACTTAATGTAGACATGTTTGTGCCAGCATTTACTCTGTTTCTCAAGACTTTTCATTTCTGTTAATTAAAATTTAACCATGGTGTTATTGCCATCAAATATTTGAAAGTCTATAATGTAAAAAGAGAAGTAAACTTTTTCTACTTTAGATGGCAGTATTAGGACCATATCAAAACCAAGAGCAAGGCCAATCAATACCAGCTCCCTAATATGGAATCCTTTTCTAATTCCAGCAATGGAAAATGCTAACCCATGGAGTAGTAGACTTGCTGTCCGCCCAAGCAGAGACTGACTGATACCATCCATCAAGTATGCTTTAGTATAGATTTTTTTCATTGAGTAGACAGATTAGAAAACCTCAAGGATTCTTCCAACTCTGTTCTAAATATCTGTGGACAGTTGCCCAGCTGTCTGTGTAGTTGAAGTTTAGACAATTTATTCCAGTGTGAATCTGGACTCACAGCCAAGGCTTTAAGCACAGTATGTCTGTCTGTTGACCACAATTCTAAGTTTAGCTGATTGTTCAAAACCTACCAGCTGCACTAGTCATCCAGTGAAGGGAAAGTAAATTAGCCTAGTAAGCTATGCCCTTTTTGAGCCATGACATTTGGTATGTTACCTCCTTGAAGTCTTAAAAAGTCATAAGATCCAATTCAGTGCGTTAGCAGTGTTATGATTACCTTACGACACAAATCCTTGAGTCTTGCAAATCTAAATGCCACAATCCCACAGCTTGGCTGAAATACTCTGTAGTTAGGATTTCAGTGATTGCTAGTGAGGTGAGAGACTTTGCAAATGAAACTGAGGTTAGATGGGTGGGTGGATGTGTAGAGAAAACATTTTATATTTCAATCTCACTTTATGAGCCCAGCTCTCCCTTTTAATGATAGGAGCTGGAAAATTCTTTTGAGAACAGGGTAAACCGATCTTTTTGGTGTCACAGATTCCTTGAGAAAGGGAATTCCTAAATTTGAGCCACTTTCCAGAAATAATACTAAAAAGTCTGCTGTTTTCGAAACCACCCCTAACCCCTTGCAAGAAAAAAAAAAAAAAAAGCTATGAAACTGTCTCCTTGATCTACCAGTGTTTACCAAACTTTTTTAGTTTACAGCATACTTAGAAAATGATCATTTTTCTGTATCCGCACTAAATAGAGAAGGAGCTGGAGAACAAAAGCACAATCCTGGCTTCTAGCTATTGCAGCCAATACAAGTGTTGGGAGATCAGTGTCTCAGCCTGTGTGTTGAGAAGATCATTTCTTTAACAAACAAACCAACATAATTTTTATTAGGAAAAAAATCATATTAATTACATAAGCTTGAACCTTACAAAATGGCCATTTGCAGATCAGACACAGTTAAATAAAGGTAACTTCTTATGGCCCATCCTAATAGAAAATATGGAATCTCTAGAAAAGCACAGCAAAGTAAAAAATTATGCTTTAATCTCTATACTTAAGGAATCAAATATTACATATTGATGTATAGGCATCAATATGTTGGTTTTTTTCCATATACATATATATGCTTTACATAATTTAAATCACACCCCAGCACATAATTTTTTGCAACCTGCTTTTTTCCCCTTAATACTTAATAATGAGTATCTTCCCATGTCATTAAGTATTCTACAGCCTGATTTTCAATGACTCCTGGTATTCATTCCCTCATTAGGATAAACAAATTAATTTAAGCAATCTTCTATGGTCAAATATTTAATTGCCCAAATGTTCCCTTTTTATAACTTATGCTGCTATAAGTATATTTATAAGGGAAATTTTTGCATACATTCCCAATTATACTCCAAATATTACTGGGTCAAAGCATGTGCACATTTTCAGACTTCTGATATTTTGCCAAATCACCTCCCAGAAGGCCGTATCCACCAGGAGCACGCAAGCATGCATCTTCTCATTAACCTTCTGTATTATCATTGTTTTAAATCTCTACTACTCATTTATTTCTTATCTGAATTTCTCAGGAGAACTTCAGGGTCATTAAAGTCCTGTTATGTTTGGCATTGATGGTGAACTTTCCACTAGAATTTTAGGAACAATTCAGGAGCCTGCTTGGTGCTCTGCCTTCCTTTCAGAGATCTCAGCCAGTTGCAGAGATAGATTGCTGTGGGCTACAAGCAGAGTGTCAAATGCCACAGACAACAACCTGGGTCTTTATCTTAAAAGGAACTCTGTGCTTGAAATGCATCTCCAGCTCCTAATCTGATATTCTACCTCCCATCTAATAATGAAGTGGGGCAGAGGTCCTACCAAGAGAATGATAGTCCATTAATTGTTAGAGGCAAATCCATTGCCTCCTACCAGCTGCTACCATCTTAGATAGATACTTGCTATATTAGATCAGATGCTGGGTGGTCCATGGCTTCTAATAGGACAGGCAGTAGTTAAAAACAGACAAGGGGATGGCCTGTTTAAATGTTTAGAAAATAGGCAATTCTTAAAAAAAAAAAAACCTCTCTACTCACCTAAAACATCTGGGAATTGGGACTTTTTTCTACTCCAGGGGTCAGTACTTGACAAATATGTAAAACACATGGAAAAACAGTCTTCAGCTCAACAAGAGGATAAACTTTTAAAATTATTAATGCTACCTAACAATGAAAAAGACTGATTCTGATTCAATGGAAAATAATGATTTTTGCAGAGAACCAAACTGATCACTCCCTTTTAAATAGTCACATGTACATCCCACATTATTAGTGGTAGTCATAGAAATTTATAATTGGTTTTACACATTTGCTTCTACTACTAGACCATGAGCTCTTTGTAGCTAACTAATATTCTTTAATATTATAGGAATGAATAATTGGATTTTAGAACTTCTGAGTTGGCTTCTTATCTACAAAATACTCTTACTCAGAAGTAGATTCCTTTGATTTAAGATTATAATAGCTCTGAATAGTAATAGATAAGGTCTTATTTATAATTTTAAGTGAGTGAGTTATGAAATCTTTTCCTGGGGGAGGAGGGTGAAATGAAGGAAATGGGTACCTTTGTGCAAGGAACATAGGGAAGTATAAAAAAAGAAAACAAGTGGAAGCATGGAGTACTGAAGGCAAAATTCGCTAACTGTATCTGTTGCTCTTGTTTTTGTTATTGTTGTTGTTTTTTTAAGGGTCCCTTTTGGATGTAACTGACTTCCTGCATGATTTAAAGCTGCTCTTTATTTTAAAAAATCTTACCTTAGGGCAGTGATATTGTGGGAAAAAGTAAGTTTTCTTGCCCTAGAGTCAATATGGTATGAAAGGTCATTCATTAGCTCTGCCAAACTTCCCCACTTGCAAAAAGTTCAAATAAAACCTTTTTATTAAAACAGTGGAAGTAAGAGCAAGTAGGAGGAAGGGATGGAACACAGGGTGTGGTTGAGATCCAAATGTTCCTGGCACTGGTGGGGTGAGCTTCTTTGAAACCAAGTATTTAGGCTTGCCATCTGATCTCAGTACAGTGGCATCCTCTCCTTCACTTGAGACTATGTCTCATGCATTCATTCAACCATTCACTTAATAAATACAAAATGAGTGCCTACTTATGTGCCAGACCCTGCTGTGGGCTGTGGGGATACAGCAGTGAACCAAATAGACGAAACTTCCTGACTTCATGGAGTTTACATTAGGGTGGGTTCTCCTTTGATAAAAGAGCATTAAACCCCAAATGAGTATAATTATGTCAACAAAAGGAGAGGTTTTGTGTTTAATCCTAAAGCAACCTGAATTTAATAAATCTAATAAAGTTTTAATTCACAAGGCAAGTGCTAGTCTGCTCCAGAATTAAACTTCAGTTTTGAGATACGTGAGTGAAAGACACTCTTTGCTAAAGCTCCCTCCCCGGCAAAAGAAGGCTTCCAGCATCCAAGTGGAAAAGCGTGAACTGTGGCTAAATTTAGCCAAAATTAGCATCAGTGTAGACTGAGAAGTTTTTCAGCCAAGCGAATTGCATAATCTAAGCGCAACCACTTTTTCTTGTACCCTTTCCTGAGAAAATTTCCACCATGCATGCTGCCAGTGCTTATGCTGCCCACATTGTCAATGCCCTTTGCTATAAGAGATTGAAGGTTGGCTACAAATAATTTCCAATGAATGCCTCTAATTAGCCACTAAAGTTGGCATATTTCCTGCTATCTGAAATTAGATCACAGAGTTGGGTTGAGATGAAAAAGTCCTATTAGCTCTCTAGACTTCCATTTCCTGTTTGCTGGGGGACATGACTGTTTTGAAGTTCATCTGCTACTATCTGAAGAAGTCTGGAGTCGACGGTAGTGAAAAGATAGGTGGAAGTCTGGACTTTCAGTTCTCTTCCACTCTACAACTGGGACTGTCCGAAATAAACTCATAAGAGGAATGGCCCTGGGAGATACGTCAGTGGATTTGTGAGAATAAAAGAAGGAGACTCTATTTAAAAGATGTCAAAACACAACATTTTGTAGTTGTCCGTATATACATAATCCTCTCTAACAAATAAATGGTTTTAAAACAATCTAGTACTATTAATCAATGGGTGTCTGAAGTTTTCTTGGAGCCAGTTCTGAATGCTTTCCATTAGAGGTTTATTTCCTAGTGTGCCTCTGCCCCTCAGTCAGGAAAGTAGTGCACATTTCACTGTTATGTCTTTGGGAGGAGCTACTTGTATCAGCCCCAAACTGAACCTTTTCAAGGCAGCTTGTGTGCCTCCAGTCTCGCATTATAAATAACCAACTGAGACGGATGCTATTGTTTTGGAGTCCTGTCTGCTGTCATCAGCTGCTGCGTGGCTGATCTGCTGATAGTTAACACACCAGATGCCTGGTACAGCCAGGTACACTCTGGAGCCTCTTCTGGATATGATTAATCATCCAGTTCCACTGATTCCAATGCAACAATCAAAAAGAAATTTAGAAGGGGATGGAGCCTGGAAAATCAGTGCAAGAGTTTTGAAAGAGCGAATACATTGCATTAGAGTAATAAAGTGGCTTCTTTTTAACTGTTGGAATGAATCTGTATCTTACTAAAAGTTAAATATTCCCTTGACAAAAGTACTTTCAATAATCCATAAATACCTTTCTGTCCCTTCTTCGGAAAGTGTCTGATAATAAATCTTTCCAGAGGGAACATAATAACTTCGAAAGTGTACCCAACAAGACTGGTGCCTGGCCAGTGGCTGGCTTTTTTAAATTAAATTAAAAAGTGTTATACTTTTTATAATTGATATCTCATGAAGTTTCCTTTAAAATATAGAACCTAAAGTATAATAAAATTTATTTTATAAATAATGGAGGCTTGTGGCTTTAATTTCTTAACAAATTATTAATTACAACAATGCTAAAATAATTAACTGTATTTGCCTTTTGTGTGTGTGTATACCAGACTTTTAAAAAGAATTAGTAAATATTTGAACCGAAATAGTGCTGTTTCTGTCTAGGTATGGCTCTACTCTAAATACGTTGAATATTTTAAAATATGTATTCATCTAAGGCAGAAAGTTGGCAAGTTTTATTCCTATTACACAGAGGAAAAAATTGAGGTACCAAATTGAGAGAAGGTAATCTTGCCTTATAATTCAGTGATACATATTGGTTCTCTTTACTTTCTAAATGAAAATATTAATGAACAGATTGAATATTTCAAAACTGTCAGCACAGATCGCAATGAAGAATCGAGTGTCAGGCCTGTGATATAGTCTCTTTTTTGTTCCAGACTTTGCCAGAGGGTTTCATTATTAAAAATTTTTAAAGTAAGAAAACAAATAAAATAAAAAATTTAAAATATATATACATAACATAGAACTTTTCAAGCTGAATTTTCTAACAAATATACATAGAAGACTTTCTAATATATTCCTTAAGAGTGTTTAGAAAAAATTAAATATTTTATTTTATAACCAGGCAGGAGTGTGTATCAGCTAGGGTTCTCCAGAAAAACAAAGGCACTAATATATATACATACTCATATAAACATTTATTTTGAGAAATTGGCTTATGCAATTGTGATAGCTGCCAAGTCTAAAATCTGCAGGGCAGTCTGGTAGGCTGGAAACTCTTGGGCAGGAGCTAATGCTGCAGGCTTGAAGAAGAATTTCCTCTTCAGGGAAGCTTCAGTTTTGCTCTCAAGGCCTCTCAACCAATTGGAAGAGTCTCACCCATGTTATTGAAAGTAATCTCCTTTACTTAAAATCAATTGATTGTAGACGTTAACTATAATACAGCTACAAAATACCTCCACACCAACACCTAGATCAGTGTTTGATTAAATCACTGGGTACTATAGTCTAGCCAAATTGACACACAGAAGGCAAGAAATGTGCCTCTTCTCCAGTATCCAGATGGGTGTTACACTCCCACAGCACATGAACATACATGGAGTAGGAAACTGACTGCATCTGATTTTAGTGACTTTAGTTCACCAACAGAATTTAAGAGTAAATCCTTCATTTTAGAAAACTACTCATCCTTTTCATTAAGAAGCACACTAGTCACGTTTTTCGTTAGAACGAATATATTCTGTAGAAATCAGGGAATATTAGACTTCTCATTTGAAGAAAAGAAACCTGCCTCAAAATGGTGGGGGCCATGTCCTCACCCTCTGGTATAGCTCATAATCAGAACTGGACTCTGGGTTTACATCTCAGTTCTGACACTTCTAGCTGTGTGATCTCGATATCTTTGTCTGTGAAATGGAGACTGGAGCACTCCTGTCTCAGAACTTGTGTAGGATACCTGTCTCATAGCAGGAGTTATGGAATTCTTAGACAATCTTATTTCTGGGGGTGCAGGTTACAGCCCTTGAAATTCTTCAGTTTATCATCTGTATACCACTGAAATAAGGCCAAGTACTGTGATTTACATTCCTGAGTCTGGTAAACTAAGTCAGTGGTACTCAAATTTGGATCTGTGGGCTAGTGCTGGTCAGAAAACTGTTAGTTACAGATACTGATGAGATAAGCACTTAAATTATTTCTGTGATATTTTTATTGTATTTTACAAAAGTGGCAGCACATAGTGGATCTGGATAAACAAAACAGATAAACAGAAAGATGGGTCCTTCACTACATGGTATATAATTGGGAAAAAACTGGTCTTAGAAACCCTTATGTATAGGAATTCACTGCCAGATAAAAATTTAAGCATTAATTTCAACAAAATTCAGTATGTTACCTCCCATGGAAAAACTGTAGTTGTGGTGCCTGTCGTTGGTCTGTGTGTGCCGCCACATTACCTTTGTAATTGTTTGTGTGTCTGTCTCCTTAGCTCAAGTGTGAGACCCTGGCATGCAGGGCTTCATCTTGTTTGGGCTCCCAGGGACTGGAACAGTGACTCACACATATCTGGTGCCTGGTAATCATGTTTTTGATGAATGAAAGCAGGATAAGTGACAGAAATGAAACTAGTTAAGGATAGAAAACGAAATAAGCTTATTTTTGTCTTGTGATAGGTTGAATGGGAAAGTGCTGGAGATGTCAATAGATCTAAATAGATATTGGATATTAATAGATATTAATTGATTATGGAAAAAATTTACATTATATCCTTTGAAATGTTATGTATACTATAAAGACCATACTGCCTTCAAATCTGAGTATAGGTATATATTGACAGTTTTAATAAGTGAACCATGCTGTGGGTGTAGCCTGGAAAAAGAAGAAAATAATATTTTTCTTCAGCAGAAACATACCCTTTGCAAAACTAAGTGGTTGAAAAGGTGCTCTTTATCCATGAAGAAGTGATGGTTTCTTCCAGAACACACTAGGAGTCGTATTTGTTGACATTCCCAGTAAAACTTTAGGAGAGTTTATGTGAATAACTGTATCAGCACTGTAATTTGGGGGGGTTTATTTAGGTCCTTTTTCCTGAAACTAAAAGGACAGGGGACATTTTATTAGATCTATGTATGAGGCTTTGAAGTGACATCTGTGGCTCAATAATGCTTTGTTAGGGTGACCTCCTTTCAAGAAAACATGATGTTCTCTTCTGGCGTATAAGGTGACATCTCTTTTCCTAACTTCTAGAAAACAATTTTTTTCCGTAATTGGCTAGTTACCTGGCCATCAGTCATGAGTCCCTGATGCCATTTCACATCATTTTCATTGTACTGTGCTAACACATCAAATAAGCTCATCATAAAACACAGACCGGGGGAACACAAAGAAAGCCAATACTTAACTGATCTTTCAAGATGAGTGATTTGTATTAATCCTGGAAAGATCAAAATAAGTGTGTTCAACTAAGACTTACTTAGACTCCAAAGAGCAGCCAGGAATTCTTTGAGGTTTCTGGAGTGGAAAGAATATTATATCCAGTAGACATGGGAAAAATCAAAACAAACAAAAATCTCTGTTGGTTATCTTACTAAAATGATAATAAATTGCCATGTATGGTTCTGTAGCATTAAGGAACTCATATATATTTATTGGGGTCTACCTGTATGCTCCTCTGTCATGATGCCATGATATGTACCAAAGGCCATCAGCTTTGCAGCCCTACAGACCTGGATTTGAATTCGAGCTCCACGGTTGCCTAGCTATGTGACTTTGGGCAGATCATTTACAACCTCTGATTTTCCTCTTCTCAAACAGAAATTATAAAACATACCTTGTCAAATTATTGGACTGTTAAATGTCATTTAAATATAAAGTGGCTAACACTGTTTCCAGCATATGGTAGGTCCTCAACAAATGTTGATTTCCCTTCTTTGTGCTCTCCTGCTGGATCCTTCTTTGAAGTAACCTCAGTTTGCTTCCACATTTCTAGCTTACTTATCTGTTTGTTTGCAGCTCAATAGATAAAATGAATTCAAATAACAGAGCGGAATGTATTTTAAGTTTGATATACTCCTTTTTTCCCCCTCTGGTTCTTCTTTTCAAAGCTGCTGAATGATGATACCAGTCACTCCTTAAATCCACAGCTCAAGGATAGCTGTGCCAATATCCATAATCCCACTTCTTGTCCACTCCAGGTTGGCATACCCAAATTTAATCCCACTTTAAAAAAAGAATTTTTTTGTTTGTTTTATTTTTCCAAATACATTCTTAAAAGCAGTAAAGA
Source organism: Orcinus orca (assembly GCF_937001465.1). Lineage (NCBI taxonomy): Eukaryota > Metazoa > Chordata > Mammalia > Artiodactyla > Delphinidae > Orcinus > Orcinus orca. Next base: position 96,055,406 of record NC_064563.1, read on the forward strand.
GAAAGTTTGTTCTTTCAATTTTGCTTAATTTCCCTCCACCCACATACACAAAAAGAAAAGGTGAGGTCTGCATGAAATGCTATGTATGATACTGGTGTATTAGGAAATTTTCTTCTAGCTCTCCTACTAAATGTCCATCTATATCATTTCAGAATATGTTTGTTGGTTTGCTTTTCAGCTATTCTCGCTTTTCCTAAAGGACTGTGAGCTCATAGGGCAGTCTCCTGTGGGTATAGAGGGTTGAAAAATACGTCCTAAGTTCATATAGATTCTTTTTGTTTCTAAATGAGCAGAAACATTCAGGAGTTTCTTTTATATAAACTAGAAGAAGCTTTTCATGGCGGGTAAGATTAGAGTTTTGCTATAAGGCTCAGTCCTTTGCACTTGAAGATGGCAACAGTGATGGAAAGCTCTGAACCATCTACACTTCTTGCTTTGCCAACAAGCCTTTTCCATATAGACTGGAAGGAGGCTAAAGTATAATCTTTTGGGACACAGAATGTTTACCCACACAAAGCTACCTTTCATATATATATATATATATATATATATACATACATATATATACATACATACATATATATATATATATATAAAAAAGTGAAATCGGTATTTCTTTCTCCCTCTCCCTCTCCCTGGCTCAGCTTCCCTGGTATCATGCTCCAAACAGCTAAACAAATTCTCCTAAAAATCTGTAAAATTGTGTGAAAACAGTAATAGTTTAGACAATAAGAATTATTCCCTACCAAGCACCTTAGATGCAATTGAATACTCAAGATTAACATTTGCTTAAAAATGTGCCTTTCAGCTGACCATGCATATATCCTTGGAGCTCCTTCCTACAGATATTTAAGACATTATAAGCAACAGAAAACCCTGAAATCTATCTGACAGGGAAGTTTAATTTTAAAAACTCATCATAATCATCCTCAGGGCTATGCCATTTTCCAGGCGTTTTTTGTTCAAACATACCTTTCAGCTGAGACTTTTTCTCATCCAGTTCCAAAATTTCCAAGCAAAATAAGCACATGCCAAAAATACATAGTATTTACCCTGAGCATGAGTGACCTTACGGCTCATGAATACAGAATGACTTGATTGGTAGAATTCAGACTGTAGCATGAGTCATTTGTTTAAAATAAATGTGGGGGCCTGCTTAGTGACCAGAAAAATCACTAAAACATGAGCAGTGGCTGACAAAAATCCTTAGATCACCCCTCAGATATCAATGAAAAAATACGTTTGTAGTGTAGCTAAGTACCACACGCAACATGTGATATACCTGAGTCATAGGCCTTGTAGGAGTCACAGAGCAGATGAAGAAGGCAAGAGATCAAAGTCCAATTTACTGAAACAAATATCTTGAAATCTCTAGAAAAGAGGAGATTGTTCCTTTACAAAACTCATGAAATATTTAATACCCTGTAGTTAAGTAAGACCCATTTTAGAATTCTATTTTCTTTAAAAAAATTTTTTTTGTGACCTGGGACCTCTCCTGTATGTTTCTTTTTGTCATTGTTGTCTAATAGAAAAGTTATTTTTTTAAAAATTAATATTTCAAAGCTTTCTGTAAGCACCTCAGGTAAGTAGTAATACTACATGGTTATCTATTATTTTGAAATATATGTAGCTGTTAAAGTTATAAGCCTAAAATTGGACTAAATAGGGAAAAATAGAAGATTTCAATGCTAAAGAGTATGGGTTGGTGAAAGCAAACAACTAATCATTTAATAATTATTGAGCATGGTGGACAATTATCTCTTTTTGCTGTCCCAAGGAATTTGCAATCCTTTTGGAAAGATAAGCCATAATTTAAAACAATAATTTGTAGCAAGAATCGGCAATCTTTTTACATTTCTCTGTAAAATGTTAAATAGTATATAAGGCTTTACGGGTCTAGAAGCTAGTATATAAGCAGTATTTAAAAAGAGAAAATACTCCTCCCACACACACGCTCCGCCCACCCAGCCCTGCCCTCTTGCATTTGCTTGGGGTGGACTTGCTTTGTTGGTGGGACACCTTTGGGTCAGCTGCAGTCAGTTGGACGTGTTCTCCAGACCAAGAGAATCCAGCCTGAGGGGAGGTGCCTATTTGGGGGCGTCAGGAGGCAGCTGCCTCAGTTATAGTCACCCTCTGTCCCAGGTCTCAGTACACTCTTCCCTCTTCCCAGTGACCTCAGCCATCTCAACTTAGGCAGGTGGCCAGAAGCAAGGTGGTTCATGAAATTGCCAATTCCCCAACTGAGAGATTCTACCATTTGGTAGATTCTGCCATTGGCAGTAGCTAACAGCTGAGGTCCCGTAATGTAGGTGGTGATCCTAGACAGCATGAGGCCCAGCCACAGTCTAGGGAGTCAAGTATGAGACACAGGGGAGGACAGGAGCAGAGGGAGATGCCCAGGCTTGCTGTCTGTAGTTCACAGTGCTGTTTTGTTCAGTGTGGGTGCCCACAGGCCACAGTGATCTGTAGGTAAGGACCAGGTACCAGGCACCCTGCTAGATCAAGAAAAATTTCATTAACAGGATATGCATTGAGCCCAGTGCTAAAGGATAAATAGCAATTGAAGAAACAGGAAAGAAGAAACCAATTCAGGTGGGTGAAGTGAAATTGTTAAAGAATAACTTCTTAAAAGGTCAAATTATGATTCATAAAATATAAAATAGATACATGTCAAAGATTTTATTTAACCAATTGTTATTCATTATTAAGAAATCCATGTGATGTAAAAAATGGTTCAAAACACTATCAAAGAATAGGTACATATATGGACATTAAGGGATGCTGAGATAAATTTGTTAATGGGTACAAAACTTGTGTCTTCAACAAGCTAGAAATCAGTTTAATCTCTATCATCCAAAATTCATTTGCTCTTCTATGAACAGGAATCATTTGCATTGACCATCATCTCTCCACAAACTATCTTGAGCATTGCAACACAGTCAAAGACAATGAAAGGCACATATCCTTATAGAACCAGATAAACCCAGAAGGGTCCTTTAGATAATGTCCCACATTCCATTGTAAAGTACCCAGTGATCACTTTTCCCATTTCAGATTCTTTTACATAATAACAGGAATGAAAGTAAAAAGAAAGTGCAATATTTTTGTTTCAGAGACACCTATCCAAACGCCCAGCTGAATGCCCAGCTCTTCATCATTTGAATTTTTTAGAATTGCTATGTGTGATAAACTATTTTTGCCATATTAAACCTAAAAGTGTTAAAACAATATTCTAATGTTATAATTTCTGGCCCTTTGGCAGGTGTGTAAGGAAACTATTGAGGAATCAAATTTAGTGGAGAGTAATAGGCTTTTCAGCGCTTTTTAAATTACACAATACACGTAGTAACCCTCTTGGTTCTACGTCCTATTCACTACTTTAGTCAAAGAAGTACAAAAGAGGAAACAAATAAAAAAACAAACAAACAAAAAAAACAAAACAGCTGGGAAAGCAAGAAAATATCACAAAACCCAGGCACATTAAAAAGACAAATGGGGTTCTAGCATATAATAAATTAAGAAAGTCAGATTCTCTTGGCAAATACTAAGTCTTTCCTCTGCTAAAATGGACATAAGACTAAAAACAGAAAATACACTAACAGCACGAGGGCAAAGAAGTAGATAGAAAAAAAATACCAACTTGAATTGAAAAAATTTGATGTAATGACTATAGTGCTAGTACGGTCCTATGGGGCTCTAGAGTAATAAAGTAGCACCTTGTTAGGGTGAAGCACAATACGTGATGCTCATGGCAATGACTTGACATCATGATTAAAGGCTCAAACCATGTTCAGAGCATTTTCATTGTGAAGACAATTAAATACAGTATATATTTTTGGAAGACTTTTGACTTATGCTTTAAAAATGTAAGTGCTCAGAGAGGATATAAGACTCTTTAAACCTATTAAAAAATTGAGGTTTTTTTGTAATTGGAAGAATGCAAGTATGGGTAGAGACAGTAATTACAGGCAGAGTGGAATAAGAATAATCAGGGAAAATACTTGTAAACTAAGAAAACCTTTGCAAATTCTAAATATTCCACTAAGGAGTAAGATGAAAGGTAAATTTTTACTGTTCAAATAGTTAAGAACAGTTTCAAGGAAGAGAGATCTAGCTGATCTGACTGCCCATTTTGTGATGTTCAACTTTCACAGTAGATATTAGTAGCTAATATTGTTTCACAACATATAAATCACGGTATTAAATGATGTTATTTATGTATATATATATATAGTTATTTAATTTTCAAAATAAGCATATGAGAAAGGCATTATTTTCTCTATTTTACAGAAGAGGAAATATAAGCTAAGAGAGGTTAAATTAAGATTATGAAACTGCTACATGGCAGAGAAAATTTTGAACCCCGATTGTGTGAGTCTATTCCTTGGACTCTAAAGCATTCTATTTTATTTTTTCTGTTTAATTCCCAAAATAGTCATTTGGGGTAAGTAGTAGTATCCTCATTTTTTATGTAAGGAAACAGGCACAGGACAGCAAAGTAGCTAACCTAAGCATGCATTAATTGTAAGAGTCAGTGTGCATCCACTAGGTGCTCTTTCCACTGTGAGAGGGCACAGTGGGCCTGTCTACGTGTGTCTGCTCTGCTCAAATCCTCTCCCCACCCCTCAGCTAAAGGGGCAGCTGTGAGCAGCTTGCCGCAAACTAGAAAATGCAAATATTGCCTGGAAGACATTCAAATTCAATTTTAAAAAAAACAAACAAAAACAATCACATACTGTCGTAACGAAGAATTGTCTCCTGGGCTTATTCTGCTATAGTCTGCCAATTTGTGACCCTGGGAGTGAAGGGTAGAAGACAAGTTAGGAGAGAATTGAAGAGACAGAAGCTGACTCACAAAGCGTAGCCGGGTTGCTCTAATGGCAGGCAATTAGAGTAAATATCCATTAATTCCCATGACTCTGGGCCTTGGAGCTGTCTTGAATTCTAAAGAACCTTCTGTTTCCAATCACCATTAAAAAGGTATGACTTAGTTGTTCAGTTTTTTTAAGATTATATGTGTACGTATCCCATAATAAACCCTCATTACATCGGGTAGCATGCAGTCCCATTCCTTGCTACCCAGTGAGCCTAACAGAAACCATCACACTATCATTTGCCTTGAATTTCCCAAATGTATTTTTCTAACTTTTCACTCCAAATTGTGCTTTGGCTACATTACTCTATGCTCTGGTCATGAATGAAACATGAAAGCTTCTAATGTAGAAGTAAAAAAATGAATAAGTCATGGTTGCTCTTTCTACAAACAAATTTGAATAAGATATTCAGTATGAAAATAAATTTGCAAGTGTCATATTGATTCAATCTATTAAACTACTGCTTTTACAGAGAATTCTACTGACCAATGTTTCAGAGTGTTTTATATCCTTTGAGCACTGGTAATTATGATGGTATAAACCAATGATACTGACTTTTTAAAAAGTAAGATTCCATGATGACACCCTTTTTAGAGATACTTTTATAAATAATACATTGGTGTCACTCTAGAGGTAAAGATAGTTACCTTTAGAATCTTATAACTATGAGTGGAAATAAGGGAGAAGATCATTTTTTTTTAGCCTGGCTATGCTTGGGAAACTACAAGATGTAATGATTCTGCTTTAAATATGAGGAGTAACAAGTCTGGGAACCTGGGAAGCCACGACAGGGCCTGAGAGGCCCCAACACGAGTGACTAGCTCTAATCAAAAACTCAGTGTCATGAATAAACTATGAGAAAGCCCAGAATAGACGTGACTCTTTTTTTTTAAATTTATTTATTTTTGGCTGTGTTGGGTCTTCGCTGCTGTGCGCGGGCTTTCTCTAGTTGCGGGGAGAGGGGGCTGCTCTTCTTTGCGGTGCGCAGGCTTCTCGTTGCGGTGGCCTCTCGTTGCGGAACATGGGCTCTAGGTGCATGGGCTTCAGTAGTTGTGGCATGCAGACTCAGTAGTAGTGGCTCATGGGCTCTAGAGTGCAGGCTCAGTAGTTGTGGCACACGGCCTTAGTTGCTCCGCGGCATGTGGGATCTTCTTGGGCCAGGGCTCGAACCCATGTCCCCTGCATTGGCAGGTGGATTCTTAACCACTGCACCACCAGGGAAGCCCAGACATGACTCTTGACATTCAATCTTTATCTGCAGCATTAACATCACAGTATTCCCAGGAGATGTATAGGATTCGTGATATATCTGACATGGATGGGGAAATATGTCTTCTTAATTTTTCAGATTAATCTCTGAAGTTCTCATCTATTCTTTGGCAAGGACATCTTCTGAAGCTTCTTGTCACTGCCATCACCACCACTCCCAAATTTTCCAAAGACTGAGAACTGAGATAGTACAAATTTTAGTCCTTTTCCAATTCTCTGTGACATTGGAGATGGCCTGTCTTTCACTGCAGGGCCAGAATCGTGTGAAGTAAGTGAAGTGCCTAGGGTACAGCATGTAAGGAGGCACTGCTCTCAGTATACTACAAGTATGGGCTGAATACTTGTACAGCTGACAGTGAGCATCTCATAAATTTTGTGACCTAATCTCTTCACTCTTAAGGAGGCTTTCACTCTCAGGCAGGACCTGCTACACAATTTGTAGAACCCAGTGCAAAATGAAAATGTGGGGCACTTGTTGAAAAATTATTAATAATTCTAAGGCAGTGATAGCATTACACTGAACCAGGTATAGGTCCCTTTGGAGGTTGTGCACTGCTTCCAGGATCCCACAGGTGTGGGTTCAGCTCTTGCGCTAATCTGGGAGTGAGTGCCTCCTGAAACTTTGCACCCTAAGGGCCTCATTTCCCTTGTCCTAGGCCCAGCCCTGCTCCGTAATTTCATTTACTCATGGAAATGGTAATTTTGTCTGTCAACTTGACTGGACTAAGGGATGTCTAGATAGCTGGTAAAACATTATTTCTGCGTGTGTCTGTGAGTTTCTTTCTGGACTAGGTTAAAACTTGAATTGCTAAAATGAGTAAAGCTCACCCTTACCGATACAAGTAGGCATCACCCAATCTGTTGAAGGCCTGATTAGAACAAAAAGACAGAGAAAGAGTGACTATGCTGTCTGAGTTGGCACATCCATCTTTTCCTGCCCTCACACACGGGAGCTCCTGGTTCTCCAGCCTTTGGACTTAGACCAAGACTTACACCCTTGTGTAAGTAAGAACCACTCTTTGGTTCTCAGGCCTTCAGACTTATACTGGAACTATACTATCAGCTTTCCTGGGCCTCCAGTTTGTGGATAGCACATTGTGGGACTTCTCACCCTCCATGATCATAATATCATAATAATCTCTTTCTATATATCCTATTGGTTCTGATTAATTGAAGAGCCCTGAATAACACGTTCATCAGCTTCTATTTTAACAATATTCCAGACACTATTCTACATGTTGAAGATAGAGCCAGGGCAGCTTCAAGTGCAGTCACACAAGACCTCACACTCAGAAGGACCTGAGGTTAGTGTAGTGCTCTGCTGTCACCATCTTGAAAGTCTTAATAATATTTTAACAAGGGATCTTGTATTTTCTTTTTGCATTGGGCTCCACACATTAGATATCTGGTCCTGAATACAGTAGAGAAGGAAACAAAACAATCCTGTTCTTATGGAGCTTGTGGTTTACCTGTGCTTACCTACTGCTCTTAGAAGATGTCCTAGACAGATCTTGGTTCTGCTTCAGTCTCAAGCTTATGTTCCAAAGCTTGGTACTCACATTGTCAAGCACCGTTTTCAAGGGTATAAACTTTGTGACAGTATGGCCATGTCCAGGATATTTTTGAGCCTCAGTCAAAGGCTAATGAGATTTTGGCCCCTTCCAGAGCCAGGGTCACCATTTAGCCAGTTTCACTGCAGAGTAATTTTATTTAACAAGGCCTTATTGCTCTTTGAGTCTTGCTAAGACTAACCTATGAGAGAACTACAGGAGGAAACTGCAGAATGAATGGCTTAGGACTTCATGCATTCTCAGAGGGGGAGATATTGCCCCCAGGAGGACAGAAATTGGTTCTTGAGAGATGAAAACAATCTCACTCTCTTTTTGTATAAATCACAGACATACATAAAGTACAGAAACAGATATATCTCATCTCTATCCTAACATCATTGAGAAGTCATTGGAGGGTTTTAAATAGGAATGTCATAGGCTGCAATGTGGAGAACAAATTAGAAGGAAACAAACTTGGATAGAAGACCATTTGGGAATCTTTTGCCAAAATCTGAGAAAAAGACAAAGGGACCTAGATTGGGGAGTGACTGTGATCTTTATAGAGGAATTAAACTTTATGTGGTTTGTGGATTAATTGATTTTGGGAAGTGAGGCAGATGGAGGAATCAAGGATAACCCCTCTTTGACTTTGGCAAAGAGTTCATAGAGGTGGCATTCACCAAGGGTGCAAAATGGTTCAAGAGAACTGTTGTAGTAACAGTAAAACAGCTTATCGAAGGCCAATTAAGTTGTGTTTCCTTTCTGCTTTAATCTCCTTTAATCTAAAAGAACAATAAACAGGATATGTCTAGTTGATGATTTAATTAACTACAGTATATTAAGAAGTTAGAAATTATTATGATGCTGAAAACCTCAAGACCCTTCAAGGCTGGAATCTTTATTCCTTATTCCCTAAAAAGTTTAGGATTTTCACTATTTTCACAAGTGAGGCTATATCCGAAATTAAGATCAACCCACAAAAAAATGTAATAATTCAGAATGTTTAATAACTGAGAAAGGGAAAAAAACCAGGGCACAATCACTTTTAGTGAAATGGACAGGGTTATTTAAATGGCTTTGAAAGTCATACTGGAAAAGTGCAATGCAAAGTTGAAACCCCATTTATTTTCTGAAATGGACAGAGCATTTGAGGGCAAAGGAAATAGGATCGAAGAGAAGTTGTGAGGTAGATTTTATTCAGGGTCTTCGATTTATGTGGTTTGAAAACATCTCTAAGACTATTCTTGAAGAAAAGAGTAAGAGAAAAAGGATGTTAAAATTTTCAGTGTGTTGCACAGTCCAAAATCAAAAGTTCCGACACAATTAGAAAAGAAGGAAAACCCCAGAGAAATATGGAACTAGAGAGGTCTGATTATGATAAAAATCTGAAAATGTTTTCTTATTATTTTTCTATGATCTTAGGTTAAATAATGAATTGGTTTCGTAGCTGCCAAATAAGTAATCACATTATCATTCATGTTTTATAATAGCAATACACAGTCTAAGAAACTGTCAATATCTACAGCTATTCACTCTTGATTCAATCCTCGGTTCTTTTTCTCAATATTTCTGACCACAATTAAGTATCTAATTCTTCATTCATCCATCTTTTACATCTTTCTTCATATACCAGTTAATTCTCTTTTAAGAGATAAATTGATATAATTCTTTAGGCACATTTTTGTATCTCTTCCCCACTGACCAGTTTTCATAACAAGTTGTAGATCAGCTTTTATTAAACAAATGGGAAAAAAGAAAACGGAAAAAGGTGTTAACTCTAATTGCAAGACAGAGTTTAAATATCTGGGCTACTCAAATCACTGTTCATAGAACAATAAATATCAGTTTCTCTTGGTTATTTAAATAAATTTTCAGAAACAGGTAAATTGTCAGGATTTATAACTATTACTGATGAGAAAGATATGAGGAACAGAAATAAGAAGTATCACCCAACAGCAGAATAAGCAGAGATAAAAGTTTGTGAGAAAGTCTAAGTGAAGTAAGATGATAAAAGTGTAAATAGAAAAATGTTTTTTTCTGAGCCCAGGAGAAAAATAAAACGTAAAAGTCTTATGAAGATTATAAATATGAAAATGGAATTATACTTTATTTTTATACATATAAATATTTCCTTAAATTGGCCACACATAGTTGTACACAGAACCTAGATGTCAGCTCAGTTGAATATTTTATAATATTCATTCATTCACTTATTCTTTCAAAATACATTCCTTTTTTGTTTGTTTTTTGTTTTTTTGCAATATGCAGGCCTCTCACTGTTGTGGCCTCTCCCGTTGCGGAGCACAGGCTCCGGACGCGCAGGCTCAGCGGCCATGGCTCACGGGCCCAGCCGCTCCGCGGCATGTGTGATCCTCCCAGACCGGGGCGCAAACCCGTGTCCCCTGCATCGGCAGGCGGACTCTCAACCACTGCACCACCAGGGAAGCCCCAAAATATATTATTGAATAGCTGTTATATGCCAGGCATTATTATAGGTATTGATGATAAGCAAAATTCCTTCTGTCAAAGTATATATGTATTTAAGCAGAATAGGCTCAATAAATAAATGAAATAAAAAGAAGATAAATAGGAGAAAATACAGAAATTAAAATGAACTGACGTGCTGATATATGGTCAAAGAGGATATCTTTGAGTAGATGATGTTTAAGATAATATCTAAAGTCAGGGTGGAGCTATCCAAAAGCACAGCTCTATGTTGTGTCATATCATAGTCTAGAAGGCATTAACGTTCCTGTATGATGATTAAGGAAAGAGCATTCCAGACAGAGGCTTCACCAGTTACAAAGACAAGCACCAGTTGGAATGACTGAGAGACTGAATATAGAAACAGACAATGGCCAGATCATATATGGCAATATAACTCTAACCCATGTCTGCGGCAACAGTCCCAGAAGCCAAACCAGGTTCCCTACTTTTGCCTCTGTTTCCAGTTCAAGACCAAGAGGTAGCCAAATGTGTTCACCAGTTACATAAGAGACTCTGCTTCTATTTAGCCCCCTTACAGCTTCCCCATGCCAGCAACTTTCAATGAGAGCACACCTGAAGCTTTGCCTTTTGTTCACTATAAAGCTTTCCCACTGCCCTGACTGCCTTTGAGTTTCTGCCAAATGCAATTAATGGTGACTGACTCCCTTTTTAGCTATGAATGCACACTCTCTTTTCATTCCAGTGGTCTTCATTGATTTCCACATGACTTTGCCTTGAGCCATAAAGAAAATTAAGGCAATATGACTGGAGTCCCTGAAAGAAGGGGAGAATTAAGCATAGGTTAAATCACGTGGGGTCCTGCAAACCAGAAAAATTTAGATTTTATTTTCAGTGCAATGGGAATGCTTTCTGAGGCCTGGGGAGTAGGTGGTAAGGAGGAGTTTAAAGAAGGGAGTAACATGATTTGATTTATTTTTTCCTTATTTGTTTAGTTTTACTATTTTGGTTTTCAAATTATTATTTTATTTCCCCTAATTTTTTTTCTTATACATTTTATTTTACTAGTTTATCTTATTTTAATTAAAAAAAATTTTTGTAATTAAAAACATTTATTGTTGCTGTTTTTAAAATAATTGACTTCATTTTTTAGAGCAGTTTTACATTCACAGCAAAATTGAGTGTAAAGTACAGAGTTCCCATATATCTCCTCCCCTCATACATGCACAGCCTCCCCAACTACCAATATCCCTCACCAGAGTGATGCATTTGTTAAAATCAGTGAACCTACGTTGACACATTATTATCACCCAGAGTCTATAGTTTACATTAGGGTTCACTCCTGATGTTATAGATTCTATGGATTTTGTCAAATGTATAATGACATGTATCCACCATTATAGTATCATACGGAATAGTTTCACTGCCCTAAAAATCCTCTGTGCCCCATCAGTTCATCCCTTCTTCCTCTCCAGTTCCTGACAATCAGTAATCTTCTACTGTCTCCATAGTTTTGCCTGTTTCAGAATGTCATATAGTTATAATCATACAGTATATTGCCTTTGCAGATTGGCTTCTTTCGCTTAATAGTATGTCTTTTAAGTTTCTTTCATGTCTTGTCTTGGTTTGATAGCTCACTTTTAGCAATGAATAATATTACATTGTCTGGATTTCCCTTAGTTTATTCATCCATTCACCTACCGAAGGACATCTCATTTGCTTCCAAGTTATGACCGTTATGAAAAAACTGCTAAAAAAATTTGTGTACGGGCCTCTGTGTGGACATATGTTTTCAGTTTATTTGGGCAAATATCAAGGAGCAATAATTGCTAGATTTTGTGGTATGAATTATGTTTGGTTCGTAGAAACTGCCAAACTGTCTTCCAAAGTATCTGTACCATTTTGCATTCCCACCAGCAATGAATGAGAGTTCCTCTTGCTCCACATTTTCTCTAGCCTTTGGTGTTGTCAGTGTTTTGGATTTTGGTCATTCGAATAGTTGTGCAGTAGCATCTGATTTTTGTTTTAATTTGCAGTTCCCTAGTGACATATGATGTGGAACATCTTTTCATATGCTTGTTTGCCATCTGTATATCTTCTTTGGTGAGGTATCCATTCTGGTCTTTGCCCATTTTTAATTTTTATTTATTTATTTATTTTTTTGCGGTACGCCTCTCTGTGTTGTGGAGCACAGGCTCCGGACGTGCAGGCTCAGCAGCCATGGCTCACGGGACTAGCCTCTCCGCGGCATGTGGGATCTTCCCGGACCGGGGCACGAACCCGCGTCCCCTGCATCGGCAGGCGGACTCTCCATCACTGCGCCACCAGGGAAGCCCTGCCCATTTTTTAATCAGCCTTTTTATTTTCTTATTGTTGAATTTTAGGAAGTTTGTGTATATTTTCAAAAAAGTCCTTCTTGGATATTTCTTTGCAAATGTTTATTGCCCGTCTGTGGCTTGTATTCTCATTTTCTTGAAGTTGCTTTTGCAGAGCAGAAATTTTTAATTTTAATGAAGTCCAGTTTATCAGTGATTTCTTTCATGTGTCATGGTTTTGGTATTGTATCTAAAAAGTCATCATCATATCTAAGGTCATCTAGATTTTCTCTTATGTTATTTTCTGGGAGTTTTACAGTTTTGTGCTTGACTTGCTTTTTTTAAAGCTTAATCAGGTACTATGTATCCAGAATGGTTTATAAAAAGGCAAACATAGAAGGAGGGTGACCAGTAAGAGGCTATTGCAGTAATCCATGTCAGGAATAATGATGATTTCACAAGAAAATTAACAGTAGGGGACTTCCTTCGTGGCACAGTGGATAAGACTCCACGCTCCCAATGCTGGGGGCCTGGGTTCGATCCCTGGTTAGGGAACTAGATCCCACATACATGCTGCAACTAAGACCCGGCGCAACCAAATAAATAAATATTTAAAAAAAGAAAAAAGAAATCACGGAGTATTAAGGAAAAAAAAAGAAAAGTAACAGTAGAAACGGAGAAAAATAGATGGACTCAGGATCTCAGTAAGATTTAGAAATAGAATGTTGACAGTTTGGGTGGGGGAATAAAATCAAGAATAATTCCTAGCTGGTCCCCTTCTGATTTTCATGGCAGATTGCTTCAGAGGCAGTAGCAACCCAACTTCTGGGGTTCTTTGATTTGTATCAGTCGCCAGAAACTTAGTGGGAGGGGCATTCCAGCTGCTTCTGGTAGTGTAAAGAAACTTAGATATGAGGACCTGAAAGTGAACCAATTTATTTGTAAAGCTCCAAAAAGTAAATGATTCTCTGCAAGACCAGTTAACCATGCCCACTCCACAGATCATATTTCCAGCATCCAATATAACTCATGAGTTTCAGTGACAGTGAAATAAATTTTACTGGAAATAGAGTTCATGTTTTCAAGCTCATATGTTTCCAAAATATAAAATATGGTACTTGCACTCTCTTTTTGGATGTATGGGAACAGATCTATTTTATCTTGAATATTTGCCTTTAGTTTGTTAAAGTTTTTCTGTAGAGTTATTCAGAATTAGCAGGCTAATTGACTTTATTTTTATTTCAATGCACATTGTTGTACCTTCACATTGAAGTAATTACATTATAAATTATTATAGAAAAACTTTTAAAAAACTGAGCATTGCTATCAAAACACTTAGTAAAAACTGATATATACATTAAAAACAAAAATGTTTGAGTCTCCCTGATTTTAATAGAGAATTCACCAAAGTGTGAATTTTCTGACTTTTTCCTCTTTCTTCAGGTGCTAAATTATTGGTGGATTTTTGTGGGCAGGCTTTCATGTAGTTTTAGTTAAAATATGTGCAGTAGATGGAGTAATGACCCCAAAGATGTTCATGTTCTTATCCCCAGAGCCTGTGAATATGTTACTTTACATGACAAATGAGACTTTGCAGATGTGATTAAATTAAGGATACTGAGATGAAGAGATTATGCTGGATTATCTGGGTAGGACCAATGTAATCACAAGGTCCTTATAAGAGAGATACAAGAGAGTCAAAGAGAGACATGATGTGACAACCAAATCAGAGGTAGAGAGAGAACTGAAGATGCTGTAAGATGCTTTGAAGATGGAAGAAGGAAACATAAGCCAAGTGGCCTCTAGAAGATGGAAAGAACAGGGAAACCAAGTCTACCCTAAAGTCTTCAGAAAGACTGCAGCCCTGTTAAGCCCTTGATTTTAGACCAGTAAGATCCATTTTGGACTTTTGACCTCAGAACTATAAAATACTAAATTTGTGGTGTTCTGAGATACTAAGTTTGTGGTAATTTGTTACAGCAGCAATAGGAAACAAATATAGTATATTATTCGGAAAATAGGACTTTCCATAAGAGCTGTATGATAAAAGAATATTACTGTAGCTACTGTCTTTATGAGATGCATGGTTTGCCGATCCTCGGTTCTTTAATGTCTCTCCCAAAGGCATGCTACTTCTTGTAATTTTGGCTTTAAAAAGAAGAAAAAAAAAACCTATAATTTTCATGTTAACAATTTTCAACTGGGTGGGTGATGATACTACTTAATAAATGGGGAAGATAGAGATAAAAGTTACTGTGGTTTGGTAAATCATGAGTTCCTTTTTGGCTGAATTAACTTTGAGGTATGAATTACATCAAAACTGGCCCATGAATTATTTATTAGTTAGTGACAGGATAAGTACAGAAATTAGGAGTAAGAATTTAGAAATGTTTATAGCAACTTGATAGAGCTGTGATATCCAAGCTTGTGGTAAATAAAGTTGTCACATTTAACTGTGTTGACCGATTTTTCTGCTGTCAACTTCACATGGTGAGTTGCATGGATCACCAGCTACACACTAGTTATACACTGTAAGAACACATTACAACACGTGATAATTTAAAGTTAGTTTGTTCATTGTAACCTAGAAATGTACAAATTTGAAATCCATTTTTTTCCAGAAGAATTTAAATATTGTTATAACTTTATAGGATAAATTATTGTAATTGTCTACT
This sequence comes from Orcinus orca, assembly GCF_937001465.1. Classification (NCBI taxonomy): domain Eukaryota; kingdom Metazoa; phylum Chordata; class Mammalia; order Artiodactyla; family Delphinidae; genus Orcinus; species Orcinus orca. Next base: position 96,070,534 of record NC_064563.1, read on the forward strand.
GACTGAAGATGAATTTTGAAACTATATCATCACTATTTTTATAATTATTATTATAAATATTTTTAATTATTTTTAATAAAAGTTAAAGGTAAATATCCTCTAAGAAGCAAGCTCATTTGTCAAGATAAAAACTTTAAATATTGGTATACTTGTTGCTTGTTCAAAGCCTACTAGTAGAAAATTTAATATGGGGAATCACTATTTCACTCTTAATTTTTTATTATGATGATTTCAGAATAAAAAAAAATTGTGTTGAAGCAATTGTCTATTAATAATATATATGCACACATTTGCTAAATACCATATGCAGTTTTTGTAATTCTTTTTTCCTATGCTTTTCTTGTTCTATTTATACTTATTGAAATGTAACTTTAGGTCATTATATCAATGAAAAAAGGGGAGCTTATATATATATATATATATATATATTTTTTTTTTTTTTTTTTTTTGCGGTACGCAGGCCTCTCACTATTGTGGCCCCTCCCATTGCGGAGCACAGGCTCCAGACGCGCAGGCTCAGCGGCCATGGCTCACGGGCCCAACCACTCCGCGGCATGTGGGATCTTCCCGGACCGGGGCACGAACCCGTGTCTCCTGCATCGGCAGGCGGACTCTCAACCACTGTGCCACCAGGGAAGCCCCGGAGCTTATATTTTTTAATGTGCTTTTTCTTTATTATTCTAATAATTATTTTTATTGACCTCTACAAAATTATTAGTCTATGATGAACTGGAAATTTTTTTAAATACCTTTTTAAATTTATTTATTTTTGCCACAGAAAGTTGGAGATGCACTGAATTGGATGACAATTTCAAGATTTTAAGTAGGCAGCTGGATATTTTAATCTGGCATTCTCAGGAAAGATTAGTGTTAGAAATACTATATTGACATTATCAAGAATATAAATTGTATTTAAGGTCATAGGACTTGATAAGCTTTAGAAATAGATTGGCCAAAGAAGAGAAGGGTGTACATCATGGAACCTTGGCCACTTCACAAACCGAAGTCAGACAGAGGGGGTAGAAGCTCCAGCAAAGGACCCTGGGAAGAAGTGATTAGAGAGATTAGAGAAGGAAAAGCAGGAATAAGATGTCACTGAAGCCAGGTATTGAAAGATTCTAAAATAGAAAAAAGAGGGTCAAGTCTATAAAATTTTGACAAGAGATTGGTTAAGATGAAGATAGAAATGTGACCATTAGATTTGGCAACATGGAAGTCTTTGGGGATTTTCTCAAGTGTTGGAAGTAGAAACTTTAATGTAGTGAGTTGGGGATATGGTGAGATATAAAACTGGGAGGTGAAGTAAGTTTTGCTGTAACAGTGTATAGAAAAATGGAACAACAATTGGATGAAGCCAAGGGCGTGTGAGTGTCTGTGTGTGTGCATGCATGTGTGCGTGCACGCGTGCATGTTTTAATAGAAGAGTAACCAGGAAATATGTGTATGCTCATGGGAACAATCCCCACAGTGAGAGATAAATTGATAACTGAAAAAGATAGAGTTGTTAGAGAAGGGAAAAGGGAATAAAGTCTAGCACACAATTGGTTGTCTTGCCCTTTGATAGGAGACATGGTACTGTAATCCTAGCAATAGAAATGAAGTAGAGAGTATGGCATAGGTACAAATAACTAACAATTACAGATACATATAAACAGTTTGACAGGGAATTTTTTCAGGTGAAAAAATAAGAAAACAATATAATTCAAGTAGTATTGTAGATAATTCTACCAGAAACAAAAAGTAAAATGCTTTCCATTTCCGTGATGTTAAGCAGGATAATATCCTGTCTCTACCACCCATTCCCAAATATGATATTGTCAACAAAGCATTTTCCATAATAATTCTTTCTGTTTCCATAGTTAATCTATGGGAAAAAATCAATATTCGCATGAAATGGAAGAATAGTACTATTAATATTGTTTGTGCCTGAATCAATTCATTTGAGAGTTTCTACCAGGTCACATTTCCGAGAAAACTAAATTCAAATATGAAGAGAGACTTTGTGCATGTTACCGTTCATGGTATAACTGCTCTAATATTTCCTTTGACTCGTTTTCCACCTCCAAAAATATAAGATAATGTGCCTCTGTCTCTACCTGTAGCTTCCAATGAGAGGTTTTCTCCTTTCTGAATACAATTTCATAAACCTTTTCCTGACTCTTCCTTCACAAATGAAAAGAGAACACTCTAGAATAAAGTGAAAGAATACTTTTTAGAGGTTTTCTTAGCTTTATTCTTTTATTGTGTTTATTTTACTGCTAGGAAAAAATGCAAAACATACAAACAGTAAAAAGGCCTCCTGTGTGACTCTTAACTCTTCTCTATTTTTCACGTAGATCTCATACCTACAGTACACAAAGAAACAAAGTAAAATTCTTCTTCTCAGAGAAAAAAGGTATTTAGACCCTTGGAACGTTTTCATAAAGAAAAGCAAGTCAGAGTGAAGGTGATAAGGAAATGGGATGAAGAAAATGGGTGAGCTTCAAGTGCTGCCTAGAAGTCCTGTGTCTATGGAGCAAAGTGGTGGAGGGGTGAAGAGATGGAAAGCGGAGGGATACTGAGACATTGACCTCCCTTCCCCTTTCCTTTCCCACTTGCCATCAGATCTCCCTGGGGACACAGCCCAGGGTGATAATAAGATGTGGGCTTCAGGTAAGAGTAGCGCAATTGCAGCCAGTTGTGGAGGAGGTTGGGAGACATCTTGTCCAGGATTTTGGTAGTGGCCGCATTAAAGGAATGCCCTTAGCCAAAAAGCAGTTAAGGCACCCTCAAAAAGTACATTATATTTGGGAAATAAGGAGAGTATAATAAAAGCTGAATACGCTTAAACACTAATTTTTTTTTGGTTTCTTCAAAATTAGGTAAATCAGTTCTTTTGTTGTTGTTGTTCATATATTTGGATTTAAGCACTTTCAAGTGAATTTCTCAGATTCCCAAATAGTCTCCAAGTTATTGGAAGATACAGGCAAGTATAGGGACAGGCCCCAAACCAATAATATAAATATTTGTTAATAGTTCAGGCATTTGGAATGAAATGAAGCATGCTTTAGTCATAATGTGTAATAAAAAGGGGTATACAGAGATTTGTCACCTTCCATTTTCCATGTGTCAATTATTCTTACATTCCACCATAGGAAAATAATTATTTTGAAAAATGAAATGGTTACATTGGTGTATTCCTTTAGTTTAACAATAATTTTTGAAATACGATAGGGCAAGCTCCCCTCTTTATTTTTTCAGAATTATATTAGCTATTTTTGGACATTTATTCATCAATATGAATTGCAATGGAGTTTGTCATGTTTCATGAAAAATATAGTTGTGATACTAGTTGTAAGCATATTGACCTTGTAGATTAATTTTGAGAGAATTTCATGTTTTCCTCTTATGAGCTTTTCCATTCACTTGCTCCATTTATTAAGGTCTTTTTTTGACCTTTGGTAATTTACCCCTTTTTCAAAAAATGAGTGCTTTGTGTTTATATCACTAAATAAAATGTTCAGGTACAACCAGATGATTTTGACTAATACAGACTGATGACAAGTATGTATTGTAATACATTTTCAGTTGTTTTTCATTGTATTTATATTAAAAGTTTTCCTAAAATGTACGCACATTTTCTTTTGTGCTAGAGTATCTTTGTTAAATGAGTTCTTTGGGATTAAAATACTTTAATGAGGGAAATATTAATTATCTGACCTAGTCAATTCCTAGATATTTCAGTTAAACACTTATATAAGTTGTATTTAAAGAAAAGGTAGAAACAATTACACTGTACATATTCTTTCTGAAACTTACAATTTTCCCTTAGCAATACATTATGAACTTTTTTCATTGCCATTAAATCTTCTATAACATTATTTTAAAGATTGCATAATATTCCATTATGAGTCTTTTGATACTTGAAAGATTTTTGGTCTTTAAAGTTCTACATTCAAATACAAACATCAGTAAGAGTAGAAACATCTTAAATCATTATCAATACACATCTTAGCTAAAATTAAGTTATCCAGTTCTTTCCAACCATGACAGCTAATTCCTGGGGAACGCTCCTCAAGGCTGGTGTCTGGGGGAAGGTAGAGCAGGAATAGAGCACAGACAGAGGAGGTGAGGGGAGGATGTCAAACAACAAAAGGATCCACTTCAGGATTTCTACAAGGACCATACTTGGATGGAGATCATAGGTGTGAAGCTAATTAGAAGTTAACTAATGGAGCTGAATGATATCTAGGGTAGAGAGAACATGACCATTTCTGTTTCTGAATCTCTATCCTAGGACTTGTGAAAACTTAGACATTATTGAGAATCTGAAGTGTTCTGAAACTCTACCCTGGCTTCTCAGCTAAACAGTATAGACTGGTTTCCGGAGACAGATACACTCCTCTAATTCATTGCCCTCTTCCTTACACTCCTGTCTGTGTGCCCTATATTTCTGGGAGGAAGAAGGGGGAGGGGGTGAAGAGAGTCATAGAAGGCATTGAAAAGGTCATGACTGATGGCTGTTAATGAGCACTAATATGTGCACTTATATGTATTAACTCAATTCTTGTGATGCTCACAACAATGCAATGAGGTAGGTACAGTCATTAGCTCCAGTGTGCAGAAGTGAAGCACAAAGAGGTCAAATAACTTACCTAAAGTCACATGTTGTTAAGTGGCAGAGCCAGACTGAAATTTATGAAGATTGATTAATTTATTCAACAAATATTTGTGGGTCACCTATTACTATGTCCCAGGCAGTATTCTAGACATTGAGCTTAGATTAATGAACAAATTAAATCTTCTGCCTTCATGGATTAAAAATTCTGGTGGGAGAGGTAAACAATAAACAAATAAAACTACACATGTGTCCTAGAATATCACATAGTGGTAAATACCAAGAGGAAAATAAAGTGTGGTGTCCCAAAAGGCAAGAGAAGAAGAGACCAAATGTGTCAAATGCTATGGAGTCTTAAAGAGAGAGTACAGTTTAGCCTCCAAAGGGAGCAATGTGTGAAAGAGCACAGAAGTGTAGGAGAATGCTATGTCTTTCTCTATAAGTTACTGTAAGTGTGACAGGAGTATTCCTGAGGGAGGGCCTCGTGAAGGATGAGACTGGATCATAGTCATGGGGCACATCAAGATGGGCTGTAGATGTTGGCTACAAATGTAGGGCTTACCTTGAAGGCCCTTCAAGAAATACTGAGCATTTTTAAGAAAATGAGTGACCTGAGAAGATTGTACTTTGGAAACAGTCCTTTAGTGTCTGAGAGGAGACTTGATTGGAGAGTCCTGGGGATGAGACCAGTGATGACAAGTAATGGCAACCAGGGCCAGAAATGATGAAGGTCCAGATCAATTCAGGGGCAGTGCAAACAGAGAGGAGAAGATGAATCTGGGTGCTATTTAAGGGTAAGAATCAATAGGACTTGGTGATTGGGGTGATCCAGGTGATAAGGCAGAGGAACCAGAGATATCTTTCTGGGTCTGTAGCTTGGTAAACTACATAGATAGGAGTGCCTTTCACGGAAAGAGAGACCACAGGATCAAGAGGAGATAACATTCAACTTCAAGGCTTTTTAATTTGTAGTCATGTATGGAATATTTGTATGAATGTGTTTAGTGTGAGTATGAATTATAGGGATTTTGAACTCAAGAGAGAGCTACAGATATTGGAAATTTCAATGATATAGGAGTAGTTAAAACCCATGGAAGTGAGAGAGATCATCTTACAAAATCGTTTTCAGGCAAAAAGAGATGAGGGCCTAGGAAAGCACATTTAGTAACAATGACAGAAAATGCTGAAGAGTTGCCCATGAAAATAACCAAGTAAGAATGGCCTGACCAGAGGCACAACAATAAAGATTCAGAGACAGGGTCCTGGGTCCCTATTACCCAATCATAATGTGCCTTGCATGATATCACGTTCTCTACATTGTAGCATCATCACAATTAAACATCCAGAAGACGTAGAAAAAAATGAAAGTCTGAAATTTGATCAAATGGGAAACATAATCATATAGGAAATTAGCTTTGTTAACTGCAAAAGATGGTGTTTAATTTTATCTTTGATACTATAAACATTCCAAGTTTTATATCAGCATAAACTAAAAAAAGAGATACGTTATGAGTATATTCACTAGGAGACATCTCTAACCTGTCAGATTGTATCCTTAACCCTCATTATTTGTTTTGTTGGATGCCTCTCCAGAGTGGAAAGAAGAAAGTCAGTAGCAAGCTCTATCCTAGAAACTATAGAAAAGAGCATTTCAGAAAGCAAGGAATAATCAATATTTTCAAGTGTCATAGAGAAGTCTTACATGAATGTATTGAAGGGCAGCCATTAGCTGTGGTACTAAAAGGGCATTAACAGCTTTATAAAGAACTGTTTCACTGGGTGAAATGTCCTGGGTGCAGGTAAAATGATCCAGGCAGCAGTGAAATTATAGTAGAATAAGCAATAAAGGGACTTCCTGGTGGCGCAGTGGCTAAGAATCCACCTGCCAATGCAGGGGACATGGGTTTGATCCCTGGTCCGGGAAGATCCCACATGCCGCGGAGCAACTAAGCCCGTGCGCCACAACTACTGAGCCTGCACGCCTAGAGCCCGTGCTCCTCAGCAAGAGAAGCCACCACAATGAGAAGCCCGTGCACCTCAACAAAGAGTAGCCTCCGCTCGTCGCAACTAGAGAAAGCCCAGGTGCAGCAACAAAGACCCAACACAGCCAAAAATTAATTAATTAATTAATGTTAAAAAAGAGTAAGCAATAATTTATTTGGGCAGTAATGTAGATATTGAAATGGAGAATGTAGACAAAGGAGGGAGAGAAAACGAACAATAGCTGGAGAGGGGTGAAGAAATAAAGAGGATATGTTTTGTTTTATATTTGTCCTTATATATATGAGAGAAACTTGCATATGTTTATACATAGAAAGGAAATAAAGGAAAAAACTCATAAAGAAGAGGTGGTATATGCTGAAAGATACAACATTTAATTGAGAGATAGCTTAGAGGTAGAGTGTTAGAACTCAGTGAGAAAATGAAGGGATAAAACTTTGGTTGGTTGAGGGCCAGGATATTTTGAATCCTGAAAAAATAATTTATGTATTTTTCTAGGACCAAGTACTGGGCCAGAATTTTGATGGGAGTCTTTTCAGTTATTGCATTCTAATTTCTCTGTACAGAAAAAGGAGAGGTGAAGGGTTAGTTCTGAGAGTAAGGAAGAGCAGTGGTAGAATAGGGGTCTTGAGAAGGTTGGAAGAGCTGTCTGGGAGCGTAGCAGATCGAGCTAACTGGAGCCATGGTGGTAGGCTGAATTCCAAATATGGTCCCTCAAGGCATAGTAAGTGTGCCCTGGTCACTCAGTCCAGCACTAATTTAGGTACTGCTGTCAAGGAATGTTGCAGATGTAATTAAAAGCTTAAGTCAGTTGATTTTAAGATACAGAGATTATCTGGATGGGCCTTAAAAGGTGAACCTTTTCGTACGCAGACCTCTCACTGTTGTGGCCTCTCCCGTTGCGGAGCACAGGCTCCGGACGCGCAGGCTCAGCGGCCATGGCTCACGGGCCCAGCCGCTCCGCGTTATGTGGGATCTTCCCGGACCGGGGCACGAACCCGCGTCCCCTGCATCGGCAGGCGGACTCTCAACCACTGCGCCACCAGGGAAGCCCAAGGTGAGCCTTTTTAAACTGGAGTATTTACTAGTCTGGTGCAGAAGAATCACAAAGATTTGAAATATGAGAAGAATTCAACAAGCCATGGCTGGCTTTGCAGATAGAGGGAGCCATATAATGAGAAATGCAGGTGGCTTCTAATAGCTGCAAGCAGCCCTGAGCTAACAGCCCGCAAGTAAATGGGGACCTCAGTCCTACAACTGTGAGGAGTGGGGTTCATCCAACAATCTGAATGAACGTGGAAGAAAATTCTTCCTCCAGAGCCTCCAGATCAGAGCCCATCCTAGTCATCACCTTAATTTCACCTTTATGAGACTTCATGTAGAGAACTCAACCAAGCCTGCCTGAACTTTTTCTTTCTTTTTTTTTTTTTTTTTTTTTTGTGGTACGCGGGCCTCTCACTGCCGTGGCCTCTCCTGTTGCGGAGCACAGGCTCCGGACGCGCAGCCTCAGCGGCCACGGTTCACAGGCCCAGCCGCTCCGCGGCATGTGGGATCCTCCCGGACCGGGGCACGAACCCGTGTCCCCTGCATCGGCAGGTGGACTCTCAACCACTGCGCCACCAGGGAAGCCCTGAACTTTTCTTACCTTCAGAACTTTGAGATAATAAATGGATATTGTTTTTAGCTGTAGTACCTTATAGTACTTTGTTACACAGCAATAGAAAACTGAAACAGTGTTAAAGTGTTCCTAGGCTGAAGTTGAGGTCCCGGGATCTTTGCTTATCTCAAACAAATGGATTTTCTCCAGGATCACTAAGGCACAAACCAGAAACAGTGGACAAATGGATTGGTTCGGAGTTTAGGAAGTATGGAGTTTGGGGTAGTTAGAGAAAGAATAGGAGTTAAAAGTGGGATTATAGAGAGGCAAGAAAAAAATGATATTTTGAAGTACTGAAGAATTTCTGAAGTCAGTACATGGGCAGGGTGAGATACGGAAGTGAGGACACTGGGAAAAAGGAAGAGTGCTCTTTAAGGTTTAGAGATGAAACAATTTCAAATGTGACTATAGATATGAAAACCTGGTGCAGAGTAGGGGGAAGGGGCCTTAGGTTTATGAAGGTAAAGACATCCAGGCTCATAAACTCTGTAACAGGGACCCTAAAGTCTCCTGACAAGTTGAGGGGAAGAAAGTAGTAAAAATGCTGAAGTGGCTAAGGATGTTGTCAACTTCAGGAAAGAAGGGGATGTGACATAGCCTGATGATGTGACTTTAAAACAAAAAATTTTATTGGAAATTGGCGGAGCAGTGGTTTAGATGTGGCAAAACTCTGTGCTCTACATATGAATCAAAATTATACATATATCCCCAATAACATGATACAGGTAGTAATTAAGCCTTATTAAAATTTATCAATGGAAATGCTTATTTTTATTTGGCAAATATAACTCAATTTCGCCCTAATAAACCCAAATTGTTTTTCCACTGCTACTAACATTTATATAAATGCCTATGCCTGCATTATAGTATGTTGTGAATGTCTGATACTGCAGAGCACACATTTTAATGGTGATTTTCCCATTCTGTTAACTGTCTATGTTAAGTGAAAAGCAGAAAATGATTTGACATTTAAAAATATTAATTGTTAGTTTGAAGCAATGTTCTGAAGTCAAAATTTTTAGACTATATCTTATATGCTTTCATTTTTGAAAGCTGAAAATCCATTTGAAATTGGCCCTTTTATTCTGTCAGCTTAGTGGTGAAGAGGGCAGGGTCTACAAGTTAAATTTGTCCTTGACACTAGGAAGAAAGTAAAGTAGTGGTGTTTGAGATGCAGCACATGCCTGTTCTATGCTAGCACACAGCTGTCATGAGTCTTTCCCTGCAGAAAAAAAAGACCGAGATTATGATCATAACCTTGAGTTATCATCACCTGTGGTGTTGGTGTCTTATCTACCTGTAAGAACACTTATGAATTTTAGGTGGAAATAATTCTTGCATTTATCTAGAGTCAGGAGAAAGCATAGTTTTACTTTCTTCTATCAAAGAAGGCTAACATATTCTTTTTTTTTTTTAACATAGTCTTCAAGCATGGGGTACATTTAATCTTCGTATCATGATGATATTTCCATTTCACAGGTTTAGCTACAACAGTGTAATTTAATAATCTATGAGTTTATTATTTTATTTTATATAAATTATAGGCTATATGATTAATGTAAAAGAATCTTGTACAATGATTCTGGTTTTAACTGCTATATTTTTTCTTTGTACTCAATTCTTCTTCCTTGTTATTTTTTTTAACCTGTCCTTTTATAGTCTTGAGCCTCATTTTTGTGTTCTAATATTCTTCAAAGTGTTCTACAAATTCTATAATTGTAAAACCACTGTGTGTGTGTTTTTGTATACACATACATATATGTCTCTGTGTGTATAGCACTTTTCATCGCTATGATTTTATTTCTCCTGATATATCCTTTCATTTCACAAATATTTAATGAGTGTCCTCTATTTGCCTATCAATGTACTGGGTGATTGGTTATCCAAAGGTGAGCAATACTTGATTTCATAGAGCTCACCTGATATCATAGAGCTTGCCATCTAGAGAGGGAAACAGTCATTAAAAGCTAGTTATGCGAATGTATGTAAATGAGTTGTACAGTGTTCTGATTGCATCTCTAGGAAGGATTTGATTTGATTTAACCAGAGAGATCAGAGAAGAGCTTTCCTAAGGACTATGTGAGCTAAGATATCTGAAGAAAGGGGAAGGGCATTTCAGAAAGCTGGAACAATATGTGCAAAGGCCCTGTGGCAGCACCCAGCAAGGTACTCTGGAGCTGCTGAAAGAAGGACACTCTGACTGGAGTACAGAGAATGGAAATGAGAATCTCAATGTGGGTTAACACTAGAGAGGTCAGCTGGGGCCAGACCAGGCAGGAGACTAGACCATATTAAGAAACTCAGTCTTTATCTTAAGAGCAATAGTGAACTATTTAATAGTTTTAAGAAAGAGAGTGGTATGATCAGGATTCCATTAGAAATAAACTGTTTCTGAGGAGGTCTAGAGAAGGGAACAGATGGAAAGGTGCCATCTCCCTGCTCCAAATCACTGCTCATCTTCTGAAGTAGGCTGTAATCACCTCACAGATGCAAATAAAAATCTTTACTGGGCTCTGTCCTATGTTATCTTCCAGGCATCTCGTAAATGAAAACCTAACTTGTTATCAGGCGCCCAGCTGCTATCTGAGTAATAGGGAACCGTCTGGAGTCCACAGGGAGCAGCACATCCCAATGAACTGGAGAATGGTGAGTTTCCCCGCGAGAGTTGTGGATCGCTGACTGGAAGTTAATGTTAAGCTGCCCTCATGCTTAGGAGCAGCTGCATTAGCAGGACCTCTTTCCTTTCTTTGGCTGTTTCAGACTCTGCTGAACTGATGGAAATGAAGTCCATAATTTCAGCTCCGGTCATTAACCCCCTGCTTTGTGTTTTTACTAATCATTAACTTGTCATTTGTGTTAAAGATAGGCTTTGAGCTCAGGGGGCTGGGACTTCAGTGCAGTGGGGACCAAGTACTGAAAGCAGAAAATGCATGACGAATTGCAGTGACAAAGCTATCCTGGTCACCTTGTACAAAGGAAAATCTCTTTCTAAATAATGCAGATGGTCCTGGGATTTGAAACCCTTTGTGCTGTGGAGAAGAAAAGCAAGAACATGCACTGTTACTAGAAGGAAACTTGGTTGTGATAGCTGAGAATTGTTATATCCTGTAGCCATTGAATAATTTAGCCCCACTAAGAAGGAAAAACATGAAAAATGTTTAGATCTCTAGATCCATTTTCTATTTGTGTACAAAATGCAGGTTTAGGGTGAAATAATCATCAGTTGAGTTCATCAAGCCTTTAGTGATCAGGCATTGAACTAACCCAATCTCATTCCTACCCAAATGATCTTTTAAACCATATCTCCCTCATTGTTCTCTAATTACTGTCACCAAATGGCTAGAATCAAAGCTCCTTCATATTCCACTAACCCAGCTTGTTCCCTTTGAGCTCTCCTACCCTTTCTTTCTACTCCAGGCTTTCCTATCTTGAAGTCTCTGGTTAAGTCTACCATGTCTCCAGACTCCGCAGATGATGAGCTGCCCAAGAGAGTATACTCTCCTATGAACTCAGTAACCTGTATTTAGTACTTGTTGCAACATTTTTATTAGTAGTATTAACTCCTGTATATTATTTTGTAGTAAATTTCAACTACCCAACTCAATGTAATCTCCTTGGTGTCAGAGAGCTAATGGAATATTATATTCAGTGTGGTTTAATGAACAAAATTTAAGCTGTCTGGTTCAAATAGGAATCAAAATAACCTTTGCTTTCATTGGTTTCAGGAGTGAGAAAAAGTCTTGGAATGTTCATTTTTACCTTTTTTTTCTTGAGTTGTATATTTGGGCACTAAATTTAATTCTCTTTAATTAAGGTCGCTAGTAGCCTGAATCCACCATGCCTGTGTTCTGGCATTTGTGCAATTAAGTATGCTCCTAGTTATATATACCTTCATGTATTATTTCAATTTTATAAGATTTGTTTTATTATAGTAATTACATAGGAAGAATGTGGAAGAATAATCTTTGGTTAATAAAGGATCTCACATATTTATCCTGTTAATTAGGCTTTACTGGGTATAAAATAATATGAGTTTTTGAAAATTATATGGGTATTAATTGTATATTATATAAGCCGTCTGAAATGAATAGACATAAATACATATCTACAAGAGGATGAGAAATGAAGTAAAGGAATAAAAAAGAAATATTATGATTATAACCTTTTATTATATTGATTATATTGTTAATTATATTGTTATTATATTGTTAATACTAGGAGCTATTTTTATGTTGACCGTGTATGTCTTTTTTTCTCATAACACATAAAACAAGCTCTACTATCTCAAAGCCTTTCATGTGAAGAATTTATTATGAATATTATTTAATTTTACTTAAAAAATGTAACAGTGCGACAAATCAAACATCATTCACTGCTGATTTAGCAAAATGAGTTTTCTTTAGGCATAAAGTAAAATCCAGACCATAATGCTTATCCTTCACTACCAAAAAGTTCTTGTGTAAACTTTCATGTCAGAAAATACGCTTGATGGTTGATCACTTTCATTTTTGAAATATATTTCTTTTTCTGCAGTGTGCTAAAAATAGCTTTAAATCTAAACAGCATGACGAATCACATCTATTTCTTATTTGGAAAAAGGCTCTTGTATTATTGCATTTTTACACAATTATCATCATTCAGAACTACTTTTCCTCCTAGTGAACACTTGTCTTTATCCATGTATTGGCTGCTGGCAGAGCTGACATTTTATTTGTTGGCTGATTTCCCATATGCAGTACCTTTGTGTATTGTTCCTTCTTTGAGTGTTTAATAATCCACTGTATATTTTATTTGTGACCTTACTAAGAGCAGGTCTTTATAGCATGCATCATGATACAGAAAATTCCACTGAAAGTAATATAAAATAATACCCTGGGAAACCTATTTTCATCCATGGAATTTAAGTCACTTGATATAATAACCTTGTTATTTTGACACAGAAGATGGTAAAATCTGAATTTTGTTTTTATTTTTTGATATTAAGAAATGGGTTGGGCTTTCCTTGTGGCGCAGTGGTTGAGAGTCTGCCTGCCGATGCAGGGGACACCGGTTCGTGCCCCTGTCCGGGAAGATCCCACATGCCGCGGAGCGGCTGAGCCTGTGAGCCATGGCCGCTGAGCCTGTGCGTCCGGAGCCTGTGCTCCACAATGGGAGAGGCCACAACAGTGAGAGGCCCACGTACCGGAAAAAAAAAAAAAAAAGAAAAAAAGAAATGGATTGTATACGTAAAATAGAAACCTAAATTAGCATAATCCTGAGGATGTGGATTTAAAAACAGTTTGACTAGTTTTCTGAGAAATAGGGTTAAGGTTGAGGAATAAGTGTAATTAAAATGAAAGACTCTGCCTCACAACATTCACACATCAGATTGTGCTCCATGCCTTCAGATGTTTTATCAGTCCAATAATGCACACTAGAGGAGGGAATATTTAGCAGCCTGTTAACTACTCTTTCTGCAAAGCTGGCATTGGATGTGAGATTGTACTTTGCAGGGAAGCTTGTTTTTTTTTAATTAGCAACCTGTGATGTAAAAACTGATTTGCATTATATGTTAGTAAATCAGGGTGGTATTCTACCATAATCTCAAACTTCTTTGGTGCAAAATAATATTTCTTGGCCTCAGTTTGTGTTTCTGTAAAATGGAAAACATAGTTTATATTATTCTAAGGTCTTCTTAGGTCTTAGGTCTTTCCTTTCATTCTGTGGTTGATTATATTTAGAAACAGTCACGCTTACTATCTGTGATTACAGATTATCAACCAAAATATTCTATCAGTGTTGAGCAGATTTCTTGACTTGTATACGGCTATTTTTTTTTTTTTTTTTTTTTTTTGCGGTACGCGGGCCTCTCACTGTTGTGGCCTCTCCCGTTGCAGAGCACAGGCTCCGGACGCGCAGGCTCAGCGGCCATGGCTCACGGGCCCAGCCGCTCCACGGCATGTGGGATCTTCCCGGACCGGGGCACGAACCCGTGTCCCCTGCATCGGCAGGCGGACTCTCAACCACTGCGCCACCAAGGAAAGCCCAATATACGGCTATTTTTGTTGAAGCCTAAGGTGTTTATGGAAAGTACAAAGATCAGGGATATCTCAAACAAATGTAAACTGGGACTTTGGAATTAAGCTGTAAAAATCCATCCAGATAGCAGACACTCCTCTTGCTATAGGAGCAATCACACCAACGTGGAACTTTTGACTCAGGCCTTCTAATAACCGTTTTTTGACATGTTTGTTCACAAGTGGGAAAGAAAGAGCAAACAAAGTTTAGAACCGACATACTCATGAATGCATATCTATATGTGATAAACTTTTAAAATAAAAACTATTATCCTTAACGTTCTAATATGAAAAAGGCTTGATAAAGTAACTTCAAATCTCTAGGCCTCAACATTTTCACATATAAAATATTGAATTAGACAAGTTAAAAATAATACACTAAAATCCCCTCCAGCTTTGATACTTTCATTGACTGGATCACAGACTCTTCTCTTACAAAGATTAGTGGCTACTGGGCCTGGGTTCCCACAGGGTATGGCACCACACAGAATAGAATAAGGAAGGCAGAGCTTGAGGGAAGAATCAAGGTATCATGGTAATAAAGACCACAACTACAGCAATGTGTATTGTTTCAGACTTAGAAGTTTGAAAGTGCTTTCATATCTGATCTTTCATTTGGTCATCCTCTAAACTTTTTGGTGTAGTTGCTACAGATAATACTTTCCTTTACTTGCAAAGCAGGAGATTGAAATTCAGAAAAGTGACTTACTCAGAAAATAATGGCACGTTAGAATCAATCCTCTCACCTGATTTCTGCAGTGGTCCTCACATTGAGCATTCATGAAAAACATCTAAATAGCATGTTAAGTTTGCAGATTTGTGGTCTCCACCTCCAAATAATCTCATTTAATAAGACTGGATAAGGCTCAATATTCGCTACCTTTACCTAACCTCTCATGATTCTGATGCATGCTATGAGGAATTCTGCCCTACACCTAATCGTGTGTCCCAAATACTATTTTCTTTTTCTTCTCTGTCAGCCTTGAAAATAGGCTACATTTTTTTTCTTTTGTTTTGGTTTTTTTGTTTTTGCGGTACGCAGGCCTCTCACTGCTGTGGCCTCTCCCGTTGCGGAGCACAGGCTCCGGACGCGCAGGCTCAGCGGCCATGGCTCACGGGCGCAGCCGCTCCGCGGCATGTGGGATCCTCCCGGACCAGGGCACGAACCCGTGTCCCCTGCATTGGCAGGCGGACTCTCAACCACTGCGCCACCAGGGAAGCCCGAAAATAGGCTACATTTTATGTGTTGGCATTTTATATATGTAAATACTGTTTCTGAAAGACAGCTTATCAAAGGTAGGGTAGTTTCACCTCTTATTATAATTCTTTTTCAGTTTTCGTTATTAGAATACCAAATAGTTTTCCCTCTGGTAAGTAATCTCATAGAAATATATTACAACATCTTACTGCATGGCAAAAAATAAATGTCTTGGCTTGGCATTCAGAGCAATTCATCAGTGCTTTTTCTGACTGTTTCTGTATTAGACCCCTGGGATATGGTCATGTCTATTTCAGTGGTCCTCCACTGCATGCTAATGATGGCATGATACCACACTTGCTCAAACTGTGATAATGCACGATAGGATTTTAAGAAACGGTTAATCAAGTGGATCACAGAGTCAGGTAGGCCTCATTGGGTTGTCCAAAACCATTTAAATTCTCCAGACTGAATCAGAAGACAGTCCATTTCACCTTAACAATAAGTCTCAATTTTTCATGGGAAAGGCTTGGACATTGTAAATGAGCAGTTGGCTCTCTTGTTCATCAGTATCAAAAAAAAAGACTGGTTGCAACTCTGGAAAGATTGAAATACCCAGAGAATGAACTGGCCTTCCTTCTGAGCATAGGTTGTAGGGTGGATGAGATTCACATGTGACCTAATACAAATCGAACTCTCATGCTCTAGAGGGTAAATGAAAGAAAGAACAACTGAACAAAAACAAAAGGTATTTGTTCGGAGGATACATATGTATGATAACTTAAAATTCTCTACACAAATACTCTTATTTTTACATTACTAATGTTTGCATCATTTACACATAAACATTTTAATATAGGGTTGAGCATACTGTACTTCATTGGAAATTAAATGGATTTTTCAAGGGTAGTTTTAACCATATTTAATTTCTAGTATGTGCATTGTCAGAAATTAACCCAAGCTAAAATATGGAATATAATTGTACGCTGAGTCTCCCTGCTTTATACTCTTTTCCCCATCAGTTTGTGCTAGTTGTGTTTACTGAAGACGCAAGAAATGGAGTTTTCACTCCTAAAAAGAATCTGCCTGTCATTGCCTCAAAAAAGGTTTGTAAAGGAAAGCCGAAACCATTTCAAGGCAACATGTTTCATGGTTTTTCTTCTCTGTGACCCTGAGAGCCTGACCATGTTGTGACATCAGAGGGAAAGGCAAGACCACACCCTAGTGCATGGCATTGGAGTAAAGCTGCTTGATGCCATGGAGGAGTATGTCCATTGTGCGCATATGGAGGCTGGAGTCCAGGCCCTGGGGCTTCAAAACACTTCAGAGTGTCTGTACCCCCAGCATAGCAGAGAAGCAAAGCTAGTAGATATTAACAGACTAATTAGGAGACTCAGAACATAAGCTCCTCAGAAGAACCAGGGAAAAGAGAAGGCTAGAGAAATCTCCTCAGCTAAGCTGTGTGTAAAACCTGGGACATAGGTTTTATGTCCCATGAGCAGGGAATCCCAGTCATGACCAAGGTAAAATTCCCCCCTGACCCAGCAGGACTGAGTCATCGAATCCATTTAAACTAAGTACACAAACAAAGATGGCGAATATGATGTTTCTTGCATATCGGAGTTCACTTGTCAATTAAGAGTCACTTGTTTTTCAACATAACGTTTCTTGTGCTTTCTCTTTGATTCATGATCCATTTTAAATTTATATTATATGTTTATGACAAAAGCAATTTTAGGCTTTGTAACAGTCAAAATCATCAGAGTGGCCAGTGTTCAGCTGAAGGATAAGCCATTAAGTGAATGAACTGTAATCATGCTTAGCTGATCTCTAATAATCACTGTACATGCTCATTCAGTATGAACTGGAAGGCTTGTAAATAGATTAATTTTAAAATGAAAACTATATTAATGTTATTTTATTTATTTTTCAGAGTAGAAATTAAAATTGCAGCCATTTCTGAGAGCTCCTGAACTTTCCACAGTCTCTGCTGAATTCTTAATTTTAGAATTCACGTCATTTAATGTAGCATTGGACCTTGTACTTTAGTTATTGTTTTACACTGTGCCATCATAGGTGTTTCTTTTCTCTACAACAAATGTGCTAGTGCCTTGAGGACAAATATGATATCTTCTACCACTGAATCCTTCACAACACCCCATCCAATAACATTTATTAAATATTTTATAGCTTCATCTTTGAACTATACTTAACGTTTGCAATTAAAACCTCCAAAATTTAATTAACAGATAATTAACATGTCACTTTATCTCATTGGAAAGTCCATTTTAGGAATGCAGAATGATTTCTCAAATTAAGATAAGGTAATATAAAGGAGAATTTGTTTCTCTGAACCAAAATGTCTTATTTATGTTCCATCTTTCTCAGATATAAGCAGTGTTGAAGTTCCAAGCTACTAAAAATGTGTTGTATCTGTTCATTCTCTGAAAGTTTACCATCCCTTAAAGAAAAAGTGACCTTCATCTTTAAAAACTATGTTGTGTAAATGTCCTAACAACTATGTATTCTCCTTCATTTTCCTTGTGTACTTACCTAAATGTTCATTCTCTTTCTCTTTTTTCTAACTCTCTAGGAAATTTGTTTTCAAATGGTAACTCACAGAATAAAAAATACGCCTTCCCACAGTATTAAGTGGTAAAAATTGCCAGTGGTGTAGAGGATTAGCCAGATCCTTTTGATGTTTTGACTTCCTTGTGAGGCTATCCACGCTGGTACAGCTTTAAGTGGTAGCAAGTTTTATTTTGTGTTCCTTTCTTATTACCACCAATGGACACCTTGGATGTTTGACCTGACTTCAGTACTTATAGAGAGCTCTGATAGAAAGCTTATTATATGATGCTACTCTCTTGGCTTTGATGTTCTTTAAACCATGTGTATGATTGCTTTTAGGGGAAAAATTCAGACTCTCTGTACTTTAGACGTAAGTGAATTCTCTCTGAGACTCAGACTTGGGTCCTGAATTATGAAGTGCATAAGGGATATATAACAACTAAAGATTATTTCTAGATGCTGAAAATGGAGGCGATGTTTATAACTCATATTTAGCAGTACATTTTGAGAATTGATGCTGTTAGAATTTCTATGAGAGTGTCTCATTCCTCTGCCCTAGGGTTTTTTTCCCTTATTCTTTGAATCCCTTTCAATACTTGAAGAGAAAAAGTTTCATTGGTAAATAGCATGATGATGTCATCCATTTCAATATCTTCTGTCCTCAGATTATGGCAGAATTTCATTGGGTCACTGGAAGTACAAGTTAACTCTCTTAAAAAGGAATTTTAAGAAATAAAATCATGTCCTTAATAATGCATTTTTAAGTCAGTAGTTTGGAGTGAAGAATGTATTTTTCTTTAAAAATACAACAGACTCCCTTCTTTCTGTTGAAAGAAAGATCCTTGGATATAGAAGAAGCAGGCTGGGTTCCAAACACCCCACTTGTCTCCATTCCTGGGGTACACAGGTCCATGCTATTTTTATTGATTTTTTAATCTAGTTTATAAAAGTTAGCTTCAATAAATATAGTGTATCAAAAAGAAGCTTATGCAACACATTTATCATAAGAAATAGATCTTCCTTTCTGGGGATGGTGAAGAAGAGAAATAATAGGATGTGTACCTTTTTATTGGGTACCAGGCCAACTTTAGGACACATTTTTTTAGGAGACAAATTTTTATTTTTCCTCAGCCATCTCTCACCTAGATGGCAGTACTTAGCATACATGTCACTACTGCCGTCTTGTACAAATGGCAGCCACTGTTAATCAATCCCAGAGCTTTTTCATGATGAACTCATATTTGCCTTCAGAATCCTCAATACAGTGACCCAAGATTTGATAATGCATTCATTTGGCAGACTATTAAATTGAATCTCACAAAGGGGTAGTATGGCCTAGTAGTAATATTTGTGTTGAAAATACAACACAAGGAATAAGAAGGTGAGAACCTAGTGAAGAATCAATGAAAATCAATGACCGTAGCAGCTAGATAGCTCCAAGGGGGTTAACCCTCTGGGAGTGGATCAGTAGTCTCATACTTATATATGAGGGATGATGCTATGCAGTTCACTAATTCTCTTTAAGGCAGATAAATCCATCAGTAACAACGTCACTTAGTTATTTTTAAATATCTCTAGAGTTGTGGGCTATATCCAAGAGAAATAGTCTATTTGAATTTCTATGACTAAAAATGTAATGGAACAATAGAATGTCCCTGCCTAAATAGTGGGTTTTTTCTTGCTACAGAGCACATGAGATGCCTAGCATAGTGTCTGACACAGAATAGGTAGGTGATCGATGTATGTTTGTTGCTTTTTGCTTGCCTTTCATTCAAAGAATCTAATTCAAGTTCACTGTGATTTTTTTTCTTAAAAGATTGATTAAGAATATTATGTAGGATGTTTCTGTTCATAAAATTAAAATGCATGGCAGATAAAAGTAATAGTAAAATTATGTGTATTTTTTAAGTATGCACTTATAAAGGAGATGGGTTTCCTGCCCATCTGGCATCCAGAGCAACAGCCAAACCAATACTGTCTTTATTTAAGAGGGTCATAGAGAGTTCAGGTATTCAGAGAGCCAAAGTCCAAGCCATAAGAACAGAGTGGGTTATTCTCAGCAAAGCCTTTCCTAGAAGATCTTAGCTTATAGCCACAGATAAGAAGGAGTTTTATTTTAAGAGGATTAAGCCTAGAATTATTTGTTTGTGATGATTGCCAGGATAGCAAAAACTTTCTTCCGGAGCCTGGTAGATGAATCAGGAAACAGATCAAAAGAGCTGACTGCTAGGGTAACGACCTCAGAGAGATGCTATCACAGACTCAATGCTTGTTGGAAAAAAACAGTTCAAAAGATTGGGAGGAGTCATTTAAAAAGGCGGTCAGTGCAGCCTTGGTTACTGATAAGCAACTATTAATAAGTGGATCTATTCTGTAAGTAGTTGCACATTTCATTACTATGTTGTGATGAGCCCAAGGTTACAGAGGCAATCACCTGGAAATCCTTTTAGGACCCAGGAGTGACCCCCAAATGTCTGGATCAAGAAAACAGAAGGCTCTGGAGACCTGTGTACCCCAGGAATGGAGACAAGTGGGGTGTTTGGAACCCAGCCTGCTTCTTCTATATCCAAGGATATTTCTTTCAACAGAAAGAAGGGAGTCTGTTTCAACCATTCATTTGTTGATTTATCCATTTTATATGAATGTTTTCAGGGTACTTGCTACATGCCAGGCATGATGGTATGTGCTGTGGATGAATGATAAATAAAATAGACATGCTCTTTGCCCTTATGACTGTTACAAAACAGTGAAATAGAAAGACGTTAATTAAATAATTACAAAATTTGTAATTGTTAACTGTGAAAACTTATGTAAAGGGAAAACAAAATGAATTTTATTTCATCACTGTTAAGAAAGTTTTCAGCTGGAGGAAATTTAAAATATTAAGGGTTCGTGTTATTTACTTTGGAACATAAAATATGGAATATTAGAGCTGAAGAAGGTCTTAGGGCTCATATAACCAAACCTCATTATTTTTTCTTAAATCTGAGGCTAAAGAAAGTAAAATGAGTGGTCAGGGCTTCAGTTTTATTTATTTATTTTTTTAATTTTTATTTTATATCGGAATAGAGTTAACAATGTGGTGTTAGTTTCAGGTGTACAGCAAAGTGATTCAGTTACACATATACCTGTATCTATTCTTTTTCAAATTCTTTTCCCATTTAGGTTATTACAGAGTATGGGGCAGAGTTCCCTGTGGTACACAGGATGTCTTTGTTGTTTACCTATTTTAAATATAGCAGTGTGTACATGTCAATCCCGAACTTCCAATCTGTCCCTCCTCCCACCCTTCCCCCTTGGTAACCATAAATTTGTTCTCTAAGCCTGTGAGTCTGTTTCTGTTTTGTAAATAAGTTCGTTTGTATTTTTTTCTTAGATTTCACATACAAGCGATATCATATGCTATTTGTCTTTCTCTGTCTGACTTACTTCACTTAGTATGATAATCCCCAAGTCCAACCATGTTGCTGCAAAAGGCATTATTCCATTCTTTTTAATGGCTGAGTAAGATTCCATTGTATATATGTGCCACATCTTCTTTATCCATTCCTCTGTCAGTGGACATTTAGGTTGCTTCCATGTCTTGGCTATTGTAAACAGCGCTGCAATGAACATTGAGGTGCATGTTTCAAACCATGTTTTCTCTGGGTATACGCCCAGGAGTGAGATTGCTGGATCATATGGTAGCTCTGTTTTTAGTTTCTTAAGGAACCTCCATACTGTTCTCCATAGTGGCTGCACCAATTTACATCCCACCAACGGTGTAGGAGGGTTCCCTTTTCTCCACACTCTCTCCAGCATTTATTGTTTGTATACTTTTTTTGTGTGTGTGTGGTACACGAGCCTCTCACTGCTGTGGCCCCTCCCGCCACGGAGCACAGGCTCTGGACGTGCAGGCTCAGCGGCCGTGGCTCACGGGCCCAGCCGCTCCACGGCATGTGGGATCCTCCCGGACCGAGACACGAACCCGCGTCCCCTGCATCAGCAAGTGGACTCTCAACCACTGAGACCAGGGAAGCCCCTGTTTGTATACTTTTTGACGATGGCCATTCTGACTGGTGTGAGGTGATATCTCATTGTAGTTTTCTCTAATAATTAACAACGTTGAGCATCTTTTCATGTGCCTCTTGGCCAACTGTATGTCTTCTTTGGAGAAATGTCTATTTAGATCATCTGCCCATTTTTTGATTGGGTTGTTTGATTTTTTTTATATTGACCTGCATGAGCTGTTTGTAAATTTTGAAGATTAAGCTCATGTCGGTCACATTGTTTGCAAATATTTTCTCCCATCCTGTGGGTTGTCTTTTCTTTTTGTTTATGGTTTCCTTTGCTGTGCAAAAGCCTTTGAGTTTGAGTAGGTCCCATTTGTTTATTTTTATTTCCCTCACTCTAGGAGACGGATCAAAAAAAGATATTGCTGTGACTTATGTCAAAGAATGTTCTACCTATCTTTTTCTCTAAGAGTTTTATAGTATCTTGTCTTACAATTAGTTCTCTAATCCATTTTGAGTTTATTTTTCTGTGTGGTGTTAGAGAATGTTCTAATTTCATTTTTTTTACGTGTAGCTGTCCGGTTTTCCCAGCACCATTTATTGAAGAGGCTGTCTTTTCTCCATTGTATTTTCTTGCCTCCTTTGTTGTAGATTAATTGATCATAGGTGCATGGGTTTATTTCTGGGCTTTCTATCCTGTTCCATTGATCTATATTTCTGTTTTTGTGCCAGTACCATACTGTTTTGATGACTGTAGCTTTGTAGTATAGTCTGAAGTCAGGGAGCCTGATTCCTCCACCTCCGTTTTTCTTTCTCAGGATTACTTTGGCTATTTGGGGTCTTCTGTGTCTCCATACAGAGTTTAAGATTTTTTTGTTCTAGTTATGTGGAAAATGCCATTGATAATTTGATGGGGATTGCATTGAATCTGCAGATTGCCTTGGGCAGTATAGTCATTTTGACAATATTGATTGTTCCAATCCAAGAACATGGTATATCTTTCCATCTGTTTGTGTCATTTTCAATTTCTTTCATCAGCGTCTTATAGTTTTTGGAGTACAGGTCTTTTGCCTCCTTAGGTAGGTTTATTCCTATGTATTTTGCTCTTTTTGATGCAATGGTAAATGGCATTGTTTCTTTAATTTCTCTTTCTGATCTCTTGTTGTTAGTGTATAGAAATGCAACAGATTTCTGTATATTAATTTTGTATCCTGCAACTTTAACAACTTCATTGAGCAGCTCTAGTAATTTTCTGGTAGCATCTTTAGAATTTTCTATGTATAGTATCATGTCATCTGCCAACAGTGACAATTTTACTTCTTTCCAATTTGGATTCCCTTTATTTCTTTTTTGTCTCTGATTGCCGTGGCTAGGACTACCAAAACTATGTTGAATAAGAGTGGTGAGAGTGGACATTGTTGTTTTTTCCTGATCTGAGAGGAAATGCTTTCACCTTTTCACCATTGAGTATGATGTTAGCTGTAGGTTTGTCATATATGGCCTTTATTACATTGAGGTATGTTCCTCTATTCCCACTTTCTGGAGAGTTTTTATCATAAATGTGTGTTGAATTTTGTCAAAAGCTTTTTCTGCATCTTTTGAGATGATCATATGGTTTTTAATTATTCAGTTTGCTGATGTGGTGTATCATACTGATTGATTTGCAGATACTGAAAGATCCTTGCATCCCTGGGATAATTCCCACTTGCTCAGTTTTATGATCCTTTTAATGTATTGTTGGATTCAGTTTGGTGGTATTTTGTTGAGGATGTTTGCGTCTATGTTCATCAATGATATCGGCCTGTGATTTTTCTGTGTGTGTGGTATCTTTCTCTGCTTTTGGTATCAGGGTGATGGTAGCCTCATAGAATAAGTTTAGGAGTGTTCCTTCCTCTGATATTTTTTTGGGAATAGTTTCAGAAGTGTAGGTGTTAACTCTTCTCTAAACGTTTGACAGAATTTGCCTGTGAAGCCTTCTGGTGCTGGACTTCTGTTTGTTGGAAGTTTTTTAATCACATGGAAAAATGTATTTCGTGCAAATAGTTCAAAAGAAAGCTGAAATAGCAATATTCATATCAGACAAAAGAGAATTTAAAGTAGACTGTTACAAGAGACAAAGAAGGACACTACATAATGATCAATGGATCAATCCAAGAAGAAGATATAACAATTGTAAATATATATGCACCCAACATAGGAGTACCTCAATTTATAAGGCAAATACTATCAAGCATAAAAGGAGAAATCAACAGTAACACACTAATAGTGGGGGGACTTTAACACCTCACTTTCATCAATGGACAGATCATCCAGACAGAAAATCAATAAGAAACACAGGCCTTAAATGACACCTTAGATCAGATGGACTTAATTTATATTTATACAGCATTCCACTGAAAAGCAGCAGAATACACATTCTTCTCAAGTGCACGTGGTGCATTCTCCAGGATTGATCACATGCTGGGCCACAACGTGAGCCTCGGTAAATTTAAGAAAACTGAAATCATTTCAAGCATCTTTTCCGACCGTAATGCTATGAGATTAGAAATCAACTACAAGAAAAAAAACTAAAAAACACAAACACATGGAGGCTAAACAATATGCTAGTAAACAACAAATGGATCACTGAAGAAATCAAAGAGGAAATCAAAAAATACATAGAGATAATTGAAAATGAAAGCTTGACGATCTAAAACCTATGGAACACGGCAAAAGCAGTTCTAAGTGGGAAGTTTATAGACTACAATCTTACCTCAGGAAAAATCTCAAATAAACAACCTAACCTTACACATAAAGCAACTAGAGAAAGAAGAATGAACAAAACCCAAAGTTAGTAGAAGGAAGAAATTATAAAGATCAGAGCAGAAATAAATGAAATAGAAATGAAGGAAACAGTAGAAAAGATCAATGCAACTAAAAGCTGGTTCTTTGAGAAGATAAACAAAATTGGTAAACCTTTAGCCAGAGTCATCAAGAAAAAGAGGGAGAGTGCTCAAATCAATAAAATTAGAAACAAAAAAGGAGAATTAGACAACACAGAAATACAAAGGAGTATAGGAGACTACTACAGGCAACTATATGCCAATAAAATGGACAACCTGGAAGAAATGGACAAATTCTTAGAAAGGTACAATCTCCCAAGACTGAACCAGGAAGAAATAGAAAATATAAACAGACAAGTCCCAAGTATTGAAATTGAAACTGTGATTTAAAAACTTCCAACACAAGTCCAGGCTTCATTTTAAATTTTAGTTGGTATTTAATTTTCAATGATGGAATAAGTTTGGCAATTATAATACACAGCTCTGGGAAGCAGATACTTCCAAATGTTGGTGATCAGCTTCTGTACACTGTTTAAACCACATACCGTAGATTTATGTAAGTATATGAATAGTTTGTATGTGATATCCAAGTATATTACTACATAGAAAATTTCATCTCACAATCTCTGTAATGTATTGAATATATGAATTAAACTGAACCAACAGAATTGTATGATTATGTATGAATTTTTGTATTTATGGAAACATTTGGAAAAATGTTAAAATCTACTTATATTGCTTAAATATCATACATATCCAGTAGCTCTTATATGAAATATCCTACTAGGATAACTCCTGAATAAAGATGTGTTAGAATAAGTTTGTTCAAGTAGGGCCGGGCTTCCCTGGTGGCGCAGTGGTTGAGAGTCCGCCTGCCGATGCAGGGGACGCGGGTTCGTCTGGGAAGATCCCACATGCCACGGAGTGGCTGCACCCGTGAGCCATGGCCGCTGAACCTGCGCGCCCGGAGCCTGTTGCTCCACAATGGGAGAGGCCACAGCAGTGAGAGGCCCGTGTACCACAAAAACAAACAAAAAAACAACTAGGGCCAAAGAAAAAAGATAGAGATCAAAGTGTGAGAACATGTTGAAAACATTTTGTCATGCTGTTTATTAATGCATCTATTAGCGTTGGCATTAAACTATTGTTGGCAAATATTTTCAAATTAAATGAAACCAATAAATGTGTTTAGAAAATTCTTTTCGGATACTGTACTTTATCCCTAATCTGATAATATTTTAATCTTTGCTTAATGATTCAAAATCTCCAAATTTAAAGAAGATAGATTTTGTCCAAATATTCAGAGTTAGTTTGTCTGAGGGAGAGGGTATATACATATGCAAATGCCTCTGGGTACTGTAGATTGATTGGTGAAAACAAGACAACCTAATAAGCCCAGCATCAGGGGACAGTTCACCTTCCGCCCCAAGCTGCTTAAGGCTCATCTGTTCACTTTCCAAGCAAGGGATATTTTCTGTAAATACTAGATGCTTTAAAAAAAAAAAAAAAAAAAATCCAGACAAAGAATTACCCTAAAGGGCAAAAAACTTGGTCTTTCTCTTAAAGTTTTAGTAGCCTTAGGTTCTATATTTTTGTTTGTATATTTGTTTGTTTTTAGAAATAATTATAAAGAAGATATTAACTCCTTATTGATCATATCATTTGCAAATATTTTCTCCCATTCAATAGGCTGTCTTTTTCTTTTGTATATGGTCTCCTTTGCTGTGAAAAGCTTTTAAATTTAATTAAGTCCCATTTGTTTATTTTTGCTTTTGTTTCTTTTGCCTTAGGAGACAGATCCAAAACAATGTTGCTATAATTTATGTCAGAGTGTTCTGTTTATGTTTTCTTCCAGGAGTTTTATGGTTTCTGGTCTTACATTTAGGTCTTTAATGCATTTTGAGTTTATCTCTGTGAATGGTGTGAAATGTGAACTGAAATGTTCTAATTTCATTCTTTTACGTGTAGCTGTCCAGTTTTCCCAACACCACTCATTGAAGAGATTGTCTTTTCTCCATTGTATATTCTTGCCTCCTTTGCATAGATTAATTGACCATAAGTGTGTGGGATTATTTCTGTGTTCTCTTTTCTGTTCCATTGATCTATGTATCTGTTTTTGTGCCAGTTTTTGACACAAAACTGTTTTTGTGCTTGTTTTGGCACAAAAATCATACTGTTTTGATTACTGTAGCTTTATAGTATAGGCTGAAGTCAGGGCACATGATAGTCCTGCTCTGTTCTTTCTCAAGATTGTTTTGACTAGGGTCTTTTGTGTTTCCATACAAATTTAATTTTTTTTTCTAGTTGTGTGAAAAATGTTCTTGGTATTTTGTAGATACCAGGAATCTGTAGATTGCATTGAATCTGTAGATTGTCTTGGGTAGTATGGTCATTTTAACAATATTAATTCCTCCAATCCAAGAATATAGTATATCTTTTCATCTGTTAGAGTCATCTCCGGTGTCTTTCATCATGTAATAGATTTCTGAGTACAAGTCTTCTACCTCCTTAGTTAGATTTATTCCTAGGTATTTTATTCTTTGTGATGCAATGGTAAATGGGATTATTTCCTTAATTTCTCTTTCCACTATTTTGTTGTTAGTGTATGTAAATGCAACAGATTTCTGTATATTAATTTTGTATCCTGCAACTTTACCAAATTCATTGATGAGCCCTAATGGTTTCTTTGGTGGCATTTTTAGGATATGTAGAATATCATGCCATCTGCAAACAGAGAGTTTTACCTCTTCCTTTCCAGTTTGGTTTCCTTTTATTTACTTTTCTCTGATTGCTGTGGCTAGGACTTCCAATACTATGTTGAGTAAAAGTGGGTAGAGTGGGCATTCTTATCTTGTACCTGGTCTTAGAGGAAATGCTTTCAACTTTTCACTGTTGAATATGATGTTATCTGTGGGCTTATCATATATGGCCTATATTATGTTGAGGTATGTTCCCTCCATACCCACACTCTGGAGAGTCTTTATCATAAATCGGTGTCGAATTTTGTCAAAAGTTTTTTCTGCATCTATTGAGATGAACATATGGCTTTTATTCTTCTCATGTTTCGTAGAATTAACCTCTGAAACCAACTGGGCCTGGAATTTTGTTTGTTGGGATTTTTTTTCATTACTGATTCAATTTCATTACTAGTAATTATTCTATTTGTATTTTCTATTCCTTCCTGCTTTTGTCTTGAGAGATTCTACATTTCTAGGAATTTGTCCATTTCTTCTAGGTTGTCCATTTTATTGGTGTATAGCTTTTTGTAGTAATCTCTTACGATCCTTTGTATTTCTGTGGTGTCAGTTATAACTTCTTTTTAATTTCTGATTTTATTGATTTGGGTCTTATTTTTTCTTGATGACTCTGGCTAGAGGTCTATCAATTTTATCTTTTCAATGAACCAGCCCTTAGTTTCATTGATTATTCCTGTTGATTTTTAGTCTCTATTTCATTTATTTCTGCTCTGAACTTTATTATTTCTTTCCTTATACTAAGGGGTTTTGTTTGATCCTTTAGGTGTAAGCTTAGGTTGTTTATTTGAGATTTTTTTTGTTTTCTATAAACTTCCCTCTTAGAACTGCTTTTGCTGCATGCCATAGATTTTGGATAGGTGTGTTTTTGTTTTCATTTGTCTCCAGGTACTTAAAAAAATTTTTTTTATTGAAGTATAGTTGATTTACAATTTTGTGTTTGTTTCTGGTATACAGTAAAGTAATTCAGTTGTATTTTCCATATTCTTTTCTATTATGGATTATTATAGGATATTGTATATAGTTCCCTGTGCTATATATAGGACCTTGTTGTTTACCTATTTTATATATAGTACCCTGTATCTGCTAATTCCATACTCCTAATTTGTCCCTCACCTAACCCCTTTCCCCTTTTGTAACAATAAATTTGTTTTCTATATGTGTGAGTCTTTTTCTAATTTATAAATAAGTTCATTTGTATCATATTTTATATTCCACATATAAGTGATATCATATGATATTTATCTTTCTCTTTCACTTAGTATGATAGTATCTAGGTCCATCCATGTTGCTGTAAATGGCATTATTTCATTCTTTTCTATGGCTGAGTAGTACTCCATTGTATATATGTACCACATTTTCTTTATCCATTCATCTGTTGATGGACATGTAGGTTGCTTCCATGTCTTGGCTATTGTTAATAATGTTGCTATGAACATTGGGGGGCATGTATTTTCTCAAATTACATTTTTCTCCAGATATATGCCCAGGAGTGGATTTGCTGGATAATATGGCAAGTCTATTTTTCGTTTTTTAAAAACCTCCATACTGCTTTCCATAGTGGCTGCACCAATTATATTCTCACCAACCGTGTAGGAGGGTTCCCTTTTTTCCACACCCTCTCCAGCATTTGTTATTTGTAGACTCTTTAATGGTGGCCTTTCCAGGTACTTTTTAAATTCTTCTTTGATTTCTTCAGTGATCCATTGGTTGTTCAGTAACATATTGTTCAGCATCCATGTGTTTGTGTTTTTTGCAGTTTTTTCCTTGTAGTTGATTTCTAGTCTCATAGTGTTGTGGTTGGAAAAAATACTTGATATGATTTCAGTTTTCCTAAATTTACCAAGGCTTCCTTTGTGACATATCATGTAATCTATCCTGGGGAATGTTTCAGGAGCACTTGAAAAGAATGTGAATTATGCTTTTAGGTGTAATGTTCTCTATATATCTGTTAAGTCCATCTGCTCTAACATGTCATTTAAAGCCAGTGTTTTCGTATTGATTTTCCGTCTGGATGATCCGTCTGTTGATGTAAGTGGGGTGTTAAAGTCCACCACTAGCATTGTGTTACTGTCAGTTTCTCCCTTTATGTCTGCTAATATTTGCTTTATGTATTTAGGTGCTCCTATGTTGGATACATACATATTTACAATTGTATCTTCTTCTTGGAATGATCACTTGATCATTATGTAATGCTCTTGTTTGTCTGTTACAGTCCTTGTTTTCAATTCTATTTTGTCTGATATAAGTATTGCTATCCCAGCTTTCTTTTGATTTTCATTTACATGGAATACATTTTCCCATCCCCTCAATTTCATTCTGTGTGTATCTTTAGATTTGAAGTGAGTCTCTTATAGGCAGCATATATATGGGTCTTGCTTTTGTGTCCATTAAGCCACTCTGTGTCTTTTGGTTGGAGCATTTAGTCCATTTACATTTAAAGTAATTATTGATAGGTACATACTCCATTTTGTTAATTATTTGGGGATTGTTTTTGTAGTTCTTTTTTGTTCCTTATTCTTTTATAATCGTCCTTTGTGATTTGATGATTATCTTTAATGTTATGTTTGGATTCCTTTCTCTTTTTTTGTGTGCATATTTATCCAAAATGTATAAACAGCTCATACAATTCATGATCAAAAAACAAACAACCCCATTAAAAATGTGCAGAAGACCTGAATAGACATTCTTCCAAAGAATAGAAGCAGATGGCCAACAAGTACATGGAGACACTCAAAATTGGTAATCATCAGAGAAATGCAAATCAAAACCACAGTGAGATATCATCTCACACCTATCAGAATGCCTATCATCAAAAAGACCACAAATAATAAATGTGGGCAAGAATGTGGAGAAAAGGAAACACTTGTACACTGTTGTGGGAATGTAAATTGGTGCAGCCACTGTGAAAAACAGTATGAAAATTCCTCATAAAACTAAAAATAGAACCATCATATCATTGAGCAATTTCACTCCTAAGTATATATCCAAAGAAAACAAAAACACTAATTCGAAAAGATACATGCACCCTAATGTTCATAGCAGCGCTATTTACAATTGCCAAGATATGGAATCAACCTAAGTGTCCATCAACAGATGAATGGATAAAGAAGATTTTGGAGGGGTATGTGTGTGTGTGTGTGTATTTGAAGTATATATGGAAAACTACTCGGCCATAAAAGAAGAATGAAATTTTGTTATTTGCAACAACATGGATGGACCTGGATGGTATTATGCTTAGTGAAATAAGTCAGACGCATGAATACAAATACTGTATGTTATCACTTGTATGTGTAATCTCCAAAATAAAACAAATGAATATAATAAAACAGAAACAGACTCACAGATATTGAGAAAAAACTTGTGGTTACCAGTGAGGAGAGGGAGGAAGGAGGTGCGTGATAGGAGTAGGAGATTAAGAGTTACAGACTACTCGTATAAAATTAATAAGCTACAATGATATTGTATAAACCAGGAAATATAGCCAATATTTTATAATAATTATAAATGGAATTGTTATTATAAATGGAATGGAATAATTATAAATTTAAAATTGTGAATCACTATGTAGTTCACCTGTAATTTATATAATATTGTAAATCGACTATACCTAAAAAGAAAAGTTAGGAATTGCATAAAAAATACCAAAGCTATTTGAGAGTTTGCCACAGTAGATGGTGAATGTTCCACTATAAGAAACTTTTAAACAAGCTGAATATCCAGTGTTCAAGGAGGACATAGAAAATATTACTTCCTGAGGTGGTGAGCTGGATTACATGCCTTCCAAAGACCTTTGTCTGCAAGGCCTTTACATCCTTCTATCCTTCCTCTGGACATCCCAATGCCAAGAATCAAGAGCATGATGAGAGACACACTGCTAATTTGTTTATTAGGGAGGGAGGGAGAATTACAGAGAAGAGAGGAACTTGCGTTGAGAAACCTGAGAAATACAAATTGAAATTAAGATAATTACACTTTCTTTTTACTAGAATAGTGCACATACACATGAATATATTAGAAATATTAAAAATAGCCCTGGGTCTACTCTAAACTCCTATACAGACTTCCCCAAAACCAATTTTATCAGGTTATCTTGTGGGTGATCCTGCCCTCTAAAATGGTTACCCTACTTCTACCCTCCTCCCAGAGAACATAAACAGTGAGCTTGACATGTTCCTTCCCACTTAGGATGACTTGCAGAGGTGAAGGTTATTGGCCTCCACACCAAGAAATCACCCTTAGTCAGTTGAAGGATTCTTCGAGTGATACCCCAATCTTGGTTCAACAAAGCTCTTCTTGATCTCCCGACCACCCTATGTTAATAGCATTTATGGGAAAATTTTTTCATTCTCTGTTACATACAACAGACTGTGACACACACACTCCCAATTTCTGACTAGGTCTGAACTACTAGACTCTTATATCCTTTGCAGTTGCTCCAGTTTTGTCTAAATTTCGTGCCACTGCCTTTAGTGTTGTTTGTATGGTTATGCCCTCACTTTACTCCTCAAGTCTACCTTTATTCTCTTTTCCTCAGGAACTAATTTGGCTAGTTTCTTTTTCTTTCTTTTTTTTTTTTTTTGGCTAGTTTCTTGAATGAAGATTTATGTCTTTCTCTTGGCAACAAGACCATAGGTGGCTTTGAGTAGTGACAGGATTGGCTTCCATATTCTCTACCAGTGTGTTTCTGTTTTTCTACCCTCTCCCTGTCTCCATCCATTTCTACCCCTCTCTGCCTTACTGGTGCCCTTAGCATCTTCCAAGCTCCCTTGATCTCTGGATTCTGATTAGTTGACCAGTAGGATGCACTAGTAAGATATTGGAATGTTCAAAAGTGAGAGGTAGAGGAATCAAAGGAATCAGCTCTGTGGTTTGAGCAGAGGCTACATCTTTTTAACACAACTCCTTTAGGATGCTGTCCTCCCATGGCTGTGATTCCCACTAGGTCCTGGTAATTTCTTTTCCTCCCTTTCCCCCTGCAGGTGGTTAGTTTCCTTTTGTTTTGCTAGTTCCTGGGTACCTCACATTCCTTTTCTGATTACATTAATTGTGCCCACATCTCTGTAAGCAGTTGCTTCATTAAATTGTCTTCAAGAGTACCTTCTACTTCTTGTTGGCATCCTAACTGAAACTACTCTTCAGAGCCCCTATTGCCATTATCCTTTTGCTTGTTTCAGAAAAAGAAGCGCCTTAGTTTCTAGTAGTTAGCATATAGGTCAAATACTAAGGTACTGATATATCTTTCTCCTCAAAAATGAAAGAAAAAGATCATCATGTATATTATAGTGATAGGAAAACTCTGATGGAGTTTATGTGAAAGTGGCTGTAAAAGCAGGCAGGTATAAAAATGGAAGAGTATAAAGGAAGTGAGCCCAAAACAATCCTTTCTCTATCCTGTAGCTTGCTGAAGGATATCACTTATCTTCCATTTATAGAGATGACAAGTGGTGTTGAAATTTGCCAGCTTTTATTGCCATCCCCACCACTAGACAGTGAATTCTTTCATGGTGGGAACCATGTCTCATTCATCATTTTATACCTGGGGTCTAACAGAGATTCTAGCACATAATTAGAATCTTAAAAGTATATGATGAGTGCGTAAATGAATGAAAAATGATGATTAAATCTAAGAAATACATGCACATGCCTGTTCACAGCAGCATAGTTCACAATAGTCAAAAGGTGAAAACAGCCCAAATGTCCATCAAAAGATGAAGGGATAAACAAATTGTGGTACTGTATGTACATACAACAAAATAGTATTCAGCCATAAAGAGGAATGAAATACGGCTACAACATTGTTGGATCTAGAAAACATATGCTAAGTGAAAGAAGCCAGACACAAAAGGTCACATGTTTCATGATACCATTTATAAGAAATACCCAGAATAGGAAAATCCATAGAGAAATCGGTGGTAGCCAGGTGCTGGGGAAAGGGAGAAATGGGGAACTGCCTAATGATGTGGGGTTTCTTTTAAGGGTGATAAAAATGTTTTGGAACTAGATAAAGTTGTGGAACATTATGCATGTACTAAATGCCACTGAATTGTTCACGGTAAAATGGTTAATTTTATGTTATGTGAGTTTTACTTTAATTAAGAGAAAAAAGGAACCTAAGAGAGATAGAACTCTCATTGTGGGAATGTGGAAACTCTTCCTGCCCATTAAAAAAAAAAAAAGTGGAAGGGAATGCTTGCTTCAATCCTAACTCTCTGAGCACCCATGGACCTTCCCCCGTGAATGCAGAGGCCATAGCCATCCCATCCTTTAATGCTAACACTGCTGTTAGGCATTTGTCTTCACCCTCCTTTATCCTGTTTACTGTCCTATTTACACTCACCTTTACACTATTTACTTTTGACCTGCACATTCTGAAACAGCTCTACTTAAGTTTATTTTCTAATATATCTTGGTTCTAACTTTGTATTCAATGACTATTCCAGGAGGAAATTAATATGTTCATTTTTTTTTCTTTGAAAATCCATTGTAATCTAATCCTTCCCAGGCAGTTATTATTGGGTTGGTAAGAGTGAATCCACAACTGCTTGTGGGAAATTTATTACGCAGGTTAGCCTGCCAAAACTAGACCTCTCATCAAAAGCATGCAAATGTATTTAAAAACAAGCCATATCCTTTAGGTTTCTTATTATTTCAGAATAAGAATATTTTGACTTTACAGAAAATGAAGTTGAAAACCTTATAGGCATTATTCCCTGGAGGCATTCTATAATTTGATTCAAACATTAGTAAAAAGTTAATGTCTACAGTTTCCTATTTTTCAGAACTGTTTATTCTTTTTGTTAGATTTTTCTTTCTTTTTTTTTTTTTTATTAAGATTTACCAACAGGCATTGTGCTCTTTTTCTCATGTTGGACACTGAACTTTCTTGAATTAAAACCATTGTCTTCTTTGGCATAATCATACAATGGAAGAGATGATTTATTCGACATACTTTTTAAGCACATTCTAAGTGCCAGGCATAGCCCTTCATATTTTTGGTACCAAAATAAATGTCTTGATCTTGCTTTCAAAAAACTCATAGCCTAGTAAAGGAAACAGATGAGTAAAGAAATGTACATTATAGAGGGCTTTATAGAGAGGCTCTAATAGAGGCAAGGACAGGGTGCAATAGAAACGCCTAACTCTATGAAACGAGCAAAGAGGGAGAGAGGAGTTTATGAAATTAATGGATAAAAGAGAGAGAGTACAAAAATGCTTCAAAAAGGTAATAATGTTTAATTGAGCCTTGAATTCTGAATAGTTTTCCAGAAATGTAAGAAGGAGAAAGGCACTCCAAACTTAAGGAACTTCATGCACAGAAATTCAATGGCATGACATAATATGTCATGTTTCAGAGCTGGACATAGTTCACTACTCAAGCATAAAGTAAGTGGAAGAAGCATAAATAATGAAGCAGAAAAATTCTTAATGGTTTGGTTCTTAGGAGTTTAGAAGCCATAACAAAGGGTTTGGACCATGTCATTAGGTAAAGGAAAGCCATCAAAAGATCTTAAACCCAAGAGTAAACAGTTTAAATTTGTAAAATATGGACAATAGATGGAAGGAAACAAATGCACGCCATTAAACAAACAAGGAGGCTCTTACAATGGTGCAGGTGAGTAATGATGAAGGCTGGATCTGAGGCACTGGTTGTGGGGACAGATAAGAGAAAGCTAAGTAATGAATGCAAAGGTCATTGACCTTTGCAAGGAATGGTGAGTGATGGGAAATGAGAGACAAGCTTGTAGAAGGAATCATAGAAACTCCCAGATTTCTTACTTGGTTAATGGCATCACTGTCCATGAGGTTGCTCAAGATAATGATGTCAAAGATGAAGCATATTTGTGTCAAAAGCAATGACAAGTTCATTTTTAGAGCTAGAGAGTTTGGTGCAGGGGAATATTTAGGTAAAACAATCCAATAGTTTATTATATATACAGGGCTTTAGTTCAGGACAGAGTTTGGAGTTTGTTTTAGTCTTCTTCTCCACCCCCATTCCAAACATGAGTATGTCTGAGCTCTCAATCCTGGCTGGGGTCTTAGGGATTCAGGATATGTGTGGGGTGAGAGAAACTGGACCACTGATTTTGGAGTATGAAGCTCAGGGCTATTAAAAGGATTGTGCCTAGGAATGAAAAAGAGGAATAAAAATATCAAAATATAATGCAGTCCAACCAAGACATTAATCCAAAGGGGTTCAACAGAGAAGCTGAATCTAAGTACAAGTACAGTATGTCAAAGCAGTGGGATTCAGATTGGAGGAACAAGTCAGAGAGCTGCCCTGAGCCACTGAAGTATTTCCCCAGGTTATTTTCAAACCAAGTTAGCAGATGGAAACAGAGACAGAATTAGCTACCAAGGATCTTAAGCAGTAGGTTTGGGATTCCTTAATATAAAATAATGGTAAAGTACTGAAAGAATAGAGTGAAAAATGTAGAGAACCCATGACAAAATGCTAGAGAATATGAATATATGTGACTATTATTTTGGATCCTCTGAGAAGCAGACACGCATATGGAATTAGACATGCAATAAACGTATTAAGGCAAATGCCTTTGAAGGGTAATGGGTGAAAGCAGGATAGGGTAGGCAGAGTTTCAGACTAGAAACTGAGAAAGTTGGTCCAGATGATGGAAAGTCCCTGAGACAAAGCATCCTGCTAGAATAATGGGTCATGTTTAATAAGGGGGTGGGGGAGGGAATCAGTCAGGGCAGAGATGGAGGTGGGGTGGGTAGAGAGTGTGCAGAGGGAGCAGCTGGGGCCGTCAGCCAAAAGCCTACCCCCCAGCAGGGAATCTGATAAGTGCATTTTTGTGGCTGCCACAATGACAGGCCAGGGAATCAAAGACTGAGAAGAAAAAGTCACAGTTAAAAAGAGACTGGAGAGAAAGTGATGCAGCTGAAAATTTGGGGAGAAAAAGATTTAGGGAGGAAGATGTAGTCATGTAATGCAGGATTTGAAATTCTGAAATGCATTTGATAAATCTTTTCACCCTTTCACCACATATTATATCAGAAGGGCTTCCTAATCTGTAATATATATTTTTATTTTGGTGACAAAATCTGTTTTTATATAGTTCTGTTGTCGGTAAAAATCTGTAAAAATAGTAAAAATCTGACTAGTGAATCTTCTTATATGTTATTCTAAATAGAAATAACACAATTTACTCTTCTCTACACCAGATGCTCAAGTCGCAGAACACTGGTTTTATAAGGGCTATGCTGCCAAACAAAAATTTGGAAAGAGCTTTCTATAAACCTCTCTTTAAATTCATAACTTATTCACATATTATTAGCATATGTGGTGGTCACGGAAATGTGGCCACTCAGATCTCCTTTCAAAAGAACCTGCAATAGCAAAGACAATGGACTGACAGCCCGCAGCTACCACACCTTCAGATCCATTGCAGCATTCACTTGAAGTCAAACCTGGCCCAGGGCTGGGCCCCGCCAATGGTTGAACATGGCAAGAGTACTAGAGATGGGCCATTGTGACCCAGTGTAGGATTCTGTTGATGGACAGTCTTGTTCTAGGACCTCTTTACTGTCTGGTCAAGACTTTCTCTGAACTGTACTACAGTCTGACACTCTTCCTACCCAATCCTACTTCCTTCCCTCCCACCTTTCATAGGTGACATGAAGGCTCCTCCCACTTTTATCCTGCTCCATCACTTTTAGCCTTTATAGCTTTTTATTTAAATTTTTAACCAAAATTATCTCTTTTGTACATTTGATCCCTTTTTGGTATATACTTCTCAAAAACCTCAGACTAACACAGTGCATTAAAATCTTTCAGTCTGAGAAATCTTTACAGTGAAGAAAATCACTTTAATTTTATTTTAATCAGTTTATTTTAAATTTTCCTAGCCATAGGACTCTTTTCTTACAGGACAAACAGTTGTCATATCACAGAACTAGTAAAACATGTTAAGTTTATCATTCTAATTTACTTAACCTTCTCAGTTTTCTGGGCTGTAATCAACTTTCTCTTCCTAGCTTTTGTCTTCTTAATCTTGTGATAGGCTCTTCAATTATATTTCAGGTCTATACTCCACACCCTGCTGTTTGTTGAACTTAGTGCTAATAGAATTATTAAGTAGTTTCTACATATCATTAAAAAGTCAAATTCAATTTTAGCTGATTGTTGTTGCCATAAAATTGACACTAATTCTACAGTTCAAGCTTTTAATTAGTGTGTAATCTCCTTAAGCCTCAGGAATTTTTTTCAGATTTTTCTTTGGCCAAATTGAACACTGATCATGTTTCTATACTGAGATACTATTCTCAAGCTATGCGCTAATTGCAAGTTATCATTTATGTAGAGGATGTACTGATCTATCTGGGACCAGCACGCTGACTGGGTATAGCCAAAAATTGAATTCCTAAAGCATATATATCAGTTATCCACATATTCAACAGCAAGTCATTGAGAAAATGCAATATACCAGCCATACCATGCAGTACTGTTTGGACTCTACTAATTCTTAGGGAAACTGAAATAGAAGGTATTACAGATCCCTGTTCAAGATCAAAGAATTCATTCCTCCAGTTGCTTAGAATGCAGTCAGCAGAAAGCTCTCAAACATAAGTCTTCTCCGTTGCCTTAGTTAGAGTCACCCAAGGTCATGTTCTCCTCCGGGAGAAGTCCAGTGATTGGCTAACATAGGGGCATAAGGCCTGGCTTCCTTATGCTAGCTTGTGATACTCACAGTGCTGTTCTAGATTCAAAACTCCCTGTGGGGTTAACTAAGGCCTCTGCGACTGCATGAAGCCTAACTTCTCCCTCAGTCCAAGCCTGCTTCTTTCTCTTTACTTTTACAGGTGGTGATTACAAAAGCACTCCCTGATAATGCTCTTGCATGCTCATTTTCAAATCTGCCTGCTTCCAAGGGACCCCCTCCCATAACCTCCACCCCCTAACAGTTGGCATTGGACATGGTCTGAGAAAACAGAAATGATGGTGGGATTTTGGAACCAAATCATCTACCACCTTACTGGTAATGAGGATCCCATCCTGCTAAGTGGAGCTCAGATAGCCCTTGACACGGGTGACAACATGATTATTGAATTTTTTATTAAGAGTAAAATGAGATTGTAGACCAGTGGACATTAATTCACTAGCTACATAATATGTCAGGTATTTGAAAATTTGGAGAAAATAGAAAATAAGGGATGTCAAATTTAGTGGCTGTTGCTAAGCTCAACCTTTGGGAAAGATAACAAAAGACTGGGAGTTAAGTGTGAAAGCTACAATGCCTCCTATGTGGCATATAAAAAGGTTCACATCTGCTATAACTGATGGGTAGAGGTAGCTAGGATGAGCCCAAGAACTTAAACATAAAAATACCAGAACTCCAAGGCAAGTCAAACTTGTGACAAGTTTGCAGGCAAGTCTACAATAATGGTTGAAAAAGATGGGAACTTGACACATGGAATGGATACACCTGGGTTGGTGCATCTGAAAATATGGAAACCTCAATTTTCCTTGTAAGACAACAAACACCCTCTCTCCCTTAGAATGTGCCCTCAACCTGTTCCATACAGGCCAACATAACCTGACTAGAGAAGTGTTGGTCTCTGTGATGGTTAATCTTACATGTCAGCTTGTCTGGATCACAGGCAAGACATTTGCCCAGATATTTGGCTAAACATTATTTCTGGATAAGATTCACTTCTGAATCAGTAGACTGAGTAAAGCAGATTGCTCTTTCCAATATTAGTGGGCACCAGACAACTGGTTGGGGGCCTGAACAGAACAAAAAGGCAAAGAAAAGGAGAATTCACTCTCTCTTTCTACCTGATTGATTGAGCTATCAGTCTTCTTCTGTCCTCAGACTAGAGCTTACACCATCATTTCTCCTGGTTCTCAGGCCTTCAGACTTGGGTCGCAATACAACACCAGCTTTCCTCGGTCTCCAGCTTGCAGATGGCAGATAGTAGGACTTCTCAGATTCCATAATCACATGATCCAATCCCCTATAATAAATCTGTTTATAACATTATATATCTATATCTATCTATATGTGTATCTATCTACAGGAATAATATATATCTATCTATAGATATGATATATATCTGTCTATAGGTGTAATATCTATCTAAAGGTGTTATATAATATATATAATAGTATATAATGCACATATAGAACCAATGCATATTGGTTCTGTTTCTCGGGAAAACTCTGACTAATGCAGTCCAATATGAGAGGAAAGGAAGTATAACTCCAAATGAGCTACAAGAGCTAGCCCACATGTACCAGCAGGGCCAGAAGAGTATGCAAGGCATTGGATTTTTCCCTCATAGAACTTACATTCCAATGAAGGGTGGCAGATAGGAGAAAATTAAAATGACAATTAGGTAAATTATATAGTTAGATGGTAACAAGTTTTAAGGAGCAGAAAATAAAGGAGGGTAGGTAGATTGAGAATTCATTTGGTACAAGGGATCACAGTTTTTAAAAAGGTAGTTTACCTTCACTGAGATAAGATCTAGACTAAGAGTCCACGGAGTTGAGGGCTTCAGTGCTGTGTGAATATCTGAGGCAAGAGCAATCTGATTAGGTGGGAAGACACTGAAAAAGTCCTAATGTGAGACAGTGCCTGGCATGTTAAAGAAAAGCAAAGAGGACTGAGAAAGAATGTCCAAGGAGGAAGAAAGAGAGACTGAGAAGGTGGTATACTGGAAGCCAAGAGAAAAAAGCATCTGAAAGAAGTGATCAGCTGTGTCAAATCCTACTGCCTGGTCAAGTGAAATAAAGACTGAGAATTGACTAATAAATTTAGCATTACATAAATTCTTGGTGATCTTGCAAGAGCAAAGAGTTATGGAGGCAAAAATTAAATAGGAGTGGATTTAAGAGAGAATGGGAGAAAAGTAATTAAAAACGGCAGAGACAACAAATTCAAGGAATTTTGCTGCAAGTAGGAACTGAGAATTAAATTAACACAGCACTTGGGGGAGGATGGGGGGATGTAAGCACAAGAGAATTTTTAATTTTGTTTTGTTTGTTTGGTTGGTTTTTTAAGCTGGTTTCTTAACTCAAACAATAATCCAATGGAGAAGGGAGAAAATTAATAACGTAAGAGAGAAAGGGAGAATTGTTGGAGTAATGTTTTTTAGGTTAGAGGAGAATAGACTTAACCCACAAGTGGAGGGATTGGCTTTAGATAAGAACATGGGATATGATTCAGCTGAATAGGAATAACCTTGTTTATGACAGAATTTTGTAAAGATAATTATTTAACAGTAGTAATTGTAATTAGAATTACTAAATCCACACCACAAGGTAGAAATGTAATAGTGTTTATTAATTTATTAGTTAATAGTATTAATTTCTATGTGGTAAAGTGTGAAACCTTTTCCAAGTAGACCTCCCTAAGAAACCAATGAAGAATTCCTTAAAGAGACATGGTAAGAGAAATTCTTTAGTGTGATAGATCATAGTGTGATATGATCTATAACATCATTATTCTTGAAATCTCAGATTCATCTGATCCTCTTCTATGTGTTTCATGTTATTATTAATCTTAAACTTTTAGTACAGTGATAGACTTTTTTTTTTCTGAAAGAATCCTTAGTATGGTCACAGAAGTTCCTCATTCTGTGCTTATTAATCTCACCTGATTAAAAATTTTACTTTATGAACAGGATCTGTAGAAATGATATTTTAAAAGTTGGCTTTTACCCAGTATTTGTTGGAATCTCTTCATGCATGGCTGTACTCAATCTTGCTGTCCTCTGCAGGTTGTGATCTGCCCCACTGCAGCTAGTTTAATAACTTAAGATTAATGATTAAATGATTTAATCATTTTAATTAATGATTAAACTCAGTCATGTAAGAAATGAAAAAAAATTATTCTTCATTTACATTAAATCTAAAATCTAACTCCAGGCTTCCATCTCAGTGAACTAGGAGGGCATTCAATTTCAATCCTAAAAGGGATCTTTTCCTTCCTGGAGACTTATATGATATGCTTTCCCTTTGCTCCTCCTGCCTTATCCCTTCCCCATCAAAAGAGGAAAAAAGAAACAATATGGACTCCAATTTTTCATCTACTAATACTGACATTGTTATGCTCATTGGCCAATTACACAGGGATCTGTTTTAGCCCAGTTTGTCTTTGCACAAGGGTATTTGCCGGTATGGGAATGCCTCATGCATGAGGTACACCTATGCATACCACACAGCAGTATTCTCTGAGATCTTGTTTCCTCCTCAGGGCATTGCCACAGAGTACCATCAACCAAAGGTTGATGAATTTGGCTGTTTTCCAGGGCCCGGGACTCTCCTGTCCTCCAGTGCCCATTTCCCCAGGCCTCTGATTTATTCTTCCTTCTTTTCTCCTCAGGCTTTCACTTTTACAAAATATGGCGACAAGCCTGGCTTTTTCGTCAAGTATTTTCTGCTTATGCCTGTAAACGATCCTTGAGTAAAGAGGCAAAATAGGTTCTAGTCAGCTTCTTTAGAGGAGATATGGAAGAAAAATAAAGAGAGCATAACATAAAACAGTATTTCAAAAAACTATCCTGCCACAAATTATGGTTTTCTCCATGTAAGTATTAACTTTTATAATGAATTTGAACTGAAAATAAATTCACTGTCTTTAGACAGAAATATGGACAGTATTATACTTCCTAACTAACATTATGACATTTCCCCATTCCTAGGATTTTTACTGCGCAAGCCTTTTCATATCTACTTTCCTCCCTGGTGAAAGAGATGGGGTTTGCTGTTATTATCCTTTATTCAGTGATTTCACTACTTTATTATAATTCACCCTCCAAAATAGACCCATCTACTCTTCTTAAGAGTTTTTCATAAACATGCTTTCCCTCAACTAATAAAATATAAGCAATATTATTTATTTATTTATATCTATGTATATATTGTTAAATTTGTCTAATTATTAAATAATCTATGACAACATCCCCACAGACAAAACCTTTAAGGATCTAAACATCCTGCTCAACACAATTTTATCATTAATTCAATAAGAATATTCTTTTGATCTCCTCATCCATATTGACAGCTTTATTATTGACTGCAAAAAATATAACACATTGAGGTACTGATGATGATTATTTTATCATAGCCTTCCATCCAATCAAAAATTTATGAATTTAGTCTTAATCATATCTATGTGCCAAAAATTTTACTGTTATACTTTTGCCTCTTA
Organism: Orcinus orca; assembly: GCF_937001465.1. Classification (NCBI taxonomy): domain Eukaryota; kingdom Metazoa; phylum Chordata; class Mammalia; order Artiodactyla; family Delphinidae; genus Orcinus; species Orcinus orca. The sequence goes on from NC_064563.1 coordinate 96,113,357, forward strand.
TTTTTCTAGTCAGTTCTTAACTTCAGTTTGGAAAGGACATATACTTGTCTAAATAGATTTGGCTCAATAAAATTACACTCATGTTCAGAATAATTTGGAATTTAAGAAATAAAAATGTTAAAATATTAAAATTAAATAAGCATTAAAATAATCTTCCTTATTACTGGTGAAACCGAGGGTAATCACAAGTTAGAGTCATTAAACTATAACTTTCTTAATAAATAATAAACTGTAACCTACCTAAATTACTCAAGCTCGCTTTAACTGTTTTTTTTACAAAAACTTGCATGTCCTCCAAGCATCATGTAGCCTAAGCAGTAAGATGTTTGCCCAGGTTGTTTTTCAGGACGTTGGAGTCAGCTGTGTCCAGTTTAAGCTTAAACTAGTTAAGACTGGTTAGGACCACCGACCCTCTAACTGGGCACATGCAAGTGTCCAACTGATGACCTTTTCATGTCAAAGGGGCAAAAACTCCACCCTTAGAACATGCTAATGACACCATTTCCAACCATGCCCCCCAGGAAGAAGTTTAGTTGTTCCTGAGCAGAACAAAGATTACTTCATCTTTTTCTTATCTATTACCACCTGTCCCCAAGTTCCCCACACCTCAGCCTTATCTCATAGATACCTGGAGCCTCTTGGGGAGGTGGATTTGAGATTTGTTCTCCCATGTCCTCGACTGGCTGCCTTGTGAATAAACCTCTTCTCTGTCACAAACCTTGGCATCTCAGCATTTGGTTTGCTGGGTGTCAGGGAAATGAACCTGGTTCAGTAACACTGGGAAAGAGCAGAACTACCTCTCTAGTACTCAGTTTCTCCAGCTTAGTTGTCGTAGTAGTACTGATTGTTGTGGTTGTAGCAGCAGTAGCAGTAGTAGCAGCAGCAGTATATTTCAGGTCTGGGAGGGGAAGAGCGGGAAGAAGAGTCAGACCACCCACAGAACATTAGACTCCTAATGAAAGTTTTTGTTTAGGATGACAGTTTTATCGAATATAAATAATGATTGATGATGTTCACAAAAGAGTTTTGTATGTGCATACGAGCCCTTACAAATTTAAGGGATTCCAAAATCTATAAAATCTAGCCTGGTGTTTATTATTAATGAATGGTGATGTGTAGTGAAATAGAAGTCCCCCTGCCATATGTACAACTTCATGCCTTTGACAAGTCTTTATTGTGCTTGTTTTGTTATGTATTATACTAAAGAAGGTAGATGAGGGTGGGGGTAGAGGAGAGTATGGGTGTGTATAGATAAGGTGATATAAGCGATTGGATAGATTAGAGCAAAGGAAATACTTTCCAAAGCAAGCGAGAGAAAATCATGGTGATTCTATACATATGTAAATATATAAAAGTCAAATCTCATGCAAATATTTTAAAGTGTACTGGATTGTTAACCATAGTGTGCCAATAAAATATAACACAACAGATGTGTTTCTGGTAGATGCTAAAAAAATCCGTTACTTTGTAGAACCACATCCTCCATAGTTATTGGTTAATTATATCCATGCCTATTGATGGAAATCACAGACTCCAGCTTCCCTAGAGCTTCAACTATGGTAATTAGTTCAATCTATAGACAAGCTGAGTTCACTGCACGTGTGTGTACCCTCAACACACATGGGTATACACATATTATTATATAATTTGAGACCTTTCCTTTATGCGTTGGATTACAAATTTATCAAATTTGTAGGAAATTATGAAAATATACAGTTACCTTCCCATTAATTTAAAAAACTTTTTCTTCTATTTTTTGCCTTTCTGTTTCCTTATGTCCTTCCAGTATACTTTTAAATTATTCTTAGAATCTTTGTATTATAAAGCTTAGGGAGAAGGATAAGAATCAGGCATAGAGGGCTGAATAATATTACCACTCGGATTTATAAGGATTCCAACAAGATTCTAACAATAGTTTTGTACAGATCTATGAATATTTTTAAAATTTAAAAGAACTGTTGTCTTATCTTAGTCTTTCTTTTTTCTTTGATGTGCCAATACAAGTGTGTATACTCTGAAATTTTTTTATATCCTTTTATGCTTCAGTTTTGCATATTGCTTTTTTGCGGTGTGAAGTTAAAAAATGACATTTTATAGCATGAGTGAACAAAATATCCTTGATCTGGAATTGAAGTAAATTGAGATGAAATGACTGGACAGGCAGCTATATTGGGGGAATATACTTGCAGCTTAAAGTGTTTCATAACTGTCTCTGGCATCTGCACCAAAAATGATGTCATTTAAAAGAGATTTATGGAAATACCACTTCCCTCCACATTCAGCTTCATGTCATTATATATTCATAACAGACTTGTTATTAAAAACGGTCTGAGGCCATATGAGTACCAATCATGATTAAGATAGTTTACCAAGTCATTTCTTTTTTGAATCCAAGTTTAACTAAAACCTAGTTTTAAACTTAGGATGACTGTATCTCTATCTGCAATAGAAGACATGTTTGACCCTTGTAAGAAGCAAATTTTATACTCATCATGATGTTTAGTAACAATAAATTATGTCAAGTCTATGGATGACTTCATAGCCTTTATGTATATCTATTATACATTTAGATACATAAGAAGGGTCTGGAGAGATAGTAGGTTAAAAATATTATACCAGCATATTGATACCCTTCGGTCAGAATACCCATAGTCAGAATGTGAATAATTTAATATATTGATTAAATTTTTGCTGAGAAGTATTTAAATAATAGAGGATCTCACAGAATAGATAAAAGTGAGAGACCCAGAAGATAACGTGGTCTCAATGACCTAGAATAACTATCATAAGCACTGATGACAACAGAATATGGTCCTAAAGGTAGGCAGAGTATATGCTGTTCAATGTATGTTGTTTTAAGAGACCCCAACATTCTCACCTCCAGAAAAGTAGCTATCCTATCCTACTGTCACTTTAAACTCCAGTATTTGATTTACTGCTTTTAGTTAGGGTCATGATATGGCATGAACTCTAATATATGAAACATATCAAATTGAGGAGAGTAGGCCCAGACCCATCCTTTCTTATGCTTATTTGCAGATCATCCACACCAACTCCTACTTCACCCCAACTGCCCAGTGGGTCCTTTTGTAAACCACAGGATTCTAAAGAACTGCATTAGGGCATTGTTTCCAAAAGACCATGCCATTGTATCTGTGTATTTGATGACAAGAGAAATGCTCCAAACCAAGCCTACCCTTTATTATACTGCTACAGATGTGATAGCCACACTGAAAGACCTCTAGGAAATGAAATGCAAGGAAATAGAAACCTTTGATGAATACTAGGAGAGAGATGAAGAGTGAAAAAAGTAGAACATTTTAAGATCTACAGACAATGAGAACATCTGCCTAAAATGAGGCTTTGGCTAAGACTGCAATGTCTAGGGAGAAGCTTGTTATAGGCATTTACTGGATAATACACAAATCTCACCATTCTCTCCCATCCCCCCATGTATGTCCTTTTTTTTTTTTAAATAAAAGGCTCATTAAGTTATGCATTTTTATTTAAAAAAAAGGTAAACAGCAACAATTAACATTTATCAAGTGCTTACTATGTCTCTGAAATTGTACCAACTGCTTTACTTGAATTATTTAGAGCTTATGACAGTCTATGTGGTATGGGTACTGTTCTAGTCTTCTTTTTGGTGAAGAGAAAATTGAGAAAAAACATAATAAAGGATTCTATTTAGACTTTCTTTAAAAATTTTAGACCCGTTCTTCATGACCCAAAGATCCAAGACAATTATTTTGCTTCTAGAATTTCTTCTCCTATTGAATACTCTCAACTAATATAGGGATATCTTTGTTGATATGTTTCTGATTCATTTTTATTTAACTATGAAACATTTTTAAAGTACTCATCAGTTACATTCTCTTAGAGATGTGAACTATCAATCTCGTTTTTAAAGAAGGGAATTTTTTCAGTTGTTTACTTATTTTTTGTTTCTTTTGTTCACTTATTTTTGTTTCTGTTGTTCCTTACTCCATTTTAAGAGAAAATGGGATTTAAACAGTAATAGATTGATTTTAGGTTTAATTCTCATACTACATAGGTTTGAGTTATATTCAATTAGCAAAAACCTTCCCCAAAACCTAAAGTGTTAATGAAAGATAGCCTAAAAGCTATCTAAATGTAAGAGCTGGAGGAGTTATCCAATATATTATTTAGAGATAAAAATAAATTAATAGAGATATAAGTATATTTAAGTATATACAAAGTTAAACAAACAATGCACTGACTAAAACCAAATGGTGGGAGAAAGAGTGGGAGAAGAGAAGAAAAGGAAGTATGCTAATTTTGTTTTTGTCTGTAGAGGAGAATTAATAGATAAATTCTCAAGAAAGAGGAGCTTAAAGTGTTTATAAAAAGATAACCACAGGGCTTCCCTGGTGGCGCAGTGGTTGAGAGTCTGCCTGCTGATGCAGGGGACACGGGTTCGTGCCCCGGTCCGGGAAAATCCCACATGCTGCGGAGCGGCTAGGCCCATAAGCCATGGCCGCTGAGCCAGCGCGTCCAGAGCCTGTGCTCCGCAACGAGAGAGGCCACAACAGTGAGAGGCCCGCATAACGCAAAAAAAAAAAAAAAAAAAAAAAAAAGATAACCACATAACAGAAAATGCAAATCTTTTTTATTAGAAATGCCCCTGAATGTCTGGCATGCATGCACACGTGTTCTGGTACATGTACAAGAAGCAAAACATAGACCACAGGTGAAGGAGTTTTGTGGACTTAAAACAGGAAGGCACAAAAAATAATATGGTAGAACTGAGAGCAAACATTTCTATTATATCAATAACAGAAAATGAACTAAAATGCTATATTAAAATAAGTAATCTCAGATTTGATCTCAAAGCAAATTCCAACTCTAAATACTACACAGTTTATTTGGAGACTCCTCCAAATAAACTGACTCAGAGTGGCCAAAAATAAAAAAGTGTCACAATTTTATCAGACAAAAAACACAGAAGTTACAGTTTGCGTTTCTGACAAGGTTGAAGTTAAGCAAAGAAAACATTAAATGAAAAAATAATAATGGTACTGTAAAGGGTGTTAAAGGATGCAATCACTGATGGCAACCTGAGAGCCTCCCATGTACTCTACCAGAGGGGAACAGAATTGCTCTCTTTTAAAATTCCTAAAAAATTGTCAAGAATAGTTCTCAATGGCCCAGCTTTATGCAGGTGCCCATTTCTGTGCCAACCTACCGTAGCCCACACCAGCATGGGTTTCCTATCTAAAATAATCACTATGAACAGAGAAGTGAGGAGTATCAAAAGATGGCTGTCTCCATTTGTCCAGCTGATTGTGGTAGTTAGAGCAGGAAGACGATTTCCTAAAGAAGGTGTGCACTATTTGGGACAAACAACAGGTGTATTGTGACTCTTTAAAGGATTTATCTATGGTAGTATTTATGAGAGCTAAAGGCTGAAAGTGTCAGTGACTCAAATAATGCTTACAGAGAGCTTATAGGTAACGGGAGTAAGCACTATAACTTAAAATTAGTGAAAAAAATTATTATAACTAAAATTTACTGAATTTGAAAAATGGGAAAAAGACAACAAAAATGCATTAAAAAGTCATACTCTGTATGACTTTTTTACTTCTTTTATAACTCAATATTTTCCATACTAAATATATAATACTTTTATGACAGAATAAATTATAAGCTTTTTTATGAAAAAGAATCCTTACCTTTGCCAATTCTTCCTTCCCTCACATATTTGGGAGGAGCCTTGGTGGGGTCATAATTAAAACTTAGACAAAGGTTTTCTCATAAGAGTAATCTAATTTAAGAGTCATGTTGTCACAGCAACTATGGAAGGTATGCAGATTAAGGGACATCCTGTTTCCCAATTCATATTTCTATGATATTCTTTGTTATGTATTATAACTGCAAACTACTTTGTTGAAGAATCTAAAAGGTCAGAGCAGTAGAGAAGGGCACACAAACCCTGAAAGTTGTGAGAAGGGTGGAGATTCCTTAAGTCCTAAAAGAAAGGGTCCCGGTTAATCTGAATAGTTTAAATAAGGATATAAGACAGAAATCATGATAAATTTAGAAAACGGCAATTTAAGTACATAAATAGTGTGCAAGTGCCATGAATTTAAACACTTTTCCTAGTGTGAAATCTTCTTGTTAAGTGATTCCCTGCTGTGACTTGTTTCTTTTACCTTTCTTGCTGCTTATTTAATGAGGAGTCTTGGAAGAGTTGTGTGACACCTTTCTAGAATGAACGTCTAAATACAAAAGCATTTTGTCTGGGTACTTAGTGTGCTTATTGTAGATTTATTGCTAATTCTTGTAATTTTCTGGCATCATTAGGCATGTAACTCTGCAGCTGGCAATCTGCAATTTACTTCTGCACTGTTTTTTTTAACCTAAGGTAGTCTTGCCTTGACAGCAGATCGGGAGACAGGGAGGTATCCATGAGATCTCAGGGGTTCCGAGGGCAATGATAACTTGGAGGAAGGAAACTCCCAAGACTGCTGGTTTATTGGGTAAAGAGTGAAGCAAGAATTTCTTAAACTATTCTAATTTATTCTAGCTAGAACTCCAGCAACCTAAGTCAAAGGGAAAAAAACAGTAATAAAGGAGAACGTAATCGAACAATATCTGACCCAGAAAGATTGCTAAAAAATATTTCAGTTATCCTTTTCTGTATTTTTCTATTAGTAAAATATATAATACTAACATAATAAACACAGTATCTATACACATACCCACATATTTGCCCACACATAATCATATCTGTATGCACATTGTTCATTTGTGTGTGTGTATATATATATATTCCTTAATAATGACAAAATGGCTTTTTAAGTGCAAGGATATATCATTTTATATACAAAGAAAAGTGGAAATATTTTTCTATTTTCTTATTCTCAAATACAAAGGCAAACACTAATATGGAAATAAGCCTTCCACTCCTACTTCTCTGTGTTTATATAACAATAAAAATTAGTCTTCTATATGGCTCTTTGATGAATGTCTTTGGCTGTTCAGTAAGCAAGGATCAATACCCATTTCTGGAGGTATTTACGTAAAGATTTGAGTAAGAGCAATTAAAAAAGCCATAGAGGGCAACTTTTCATCTACTTTATTCGTCCACTGCCCACATCCTCACTATAAAAATCTGTCTTCATTTTTCTCAAAAAATAACCTGCACAGTAACTCTCTTGTGAATTCAAGCCCCTGCATTTCCATTTTATTTATTCTACTAAGATTTATGAGACCACTAAACTTAAACTAAATGTTCCACAGGCCTATGAACTAGACACACCTAATTACAGAATGGAGGAACTCAGAATCCAAAGAATTGTAGCTTAGCCTCAGGTCATCTGAGTTCCTTATGGTATTTTATTTTGTGGTCCTCAGTACTATGTGGGAAACACACACACAAACCACTTAATTATTCAACAAACAAAATGCATTTGTTTTCTTTCAGGATAACCTGCAAAGGAGGAACGATTCTCCTTCTTAGATCCCTGCCACCGTGAAATATACAAACTTACAGAAAATTTAAATATATGTATATAGATAATAGGTACTACGGCTTTACTGGTATAAGTCAATCTGAAGGAAATATTCTTATGGCCTCAAGATCTACAAGTCAGGATGAGTCTATCCTAGGAACACTGGGAACTCCAGAGGTGTGGATGGGGATAGAAAGCTGAGAGTTTCCACCTTATTTTTGAGCTTTTAATAAATTTCAATTTATTAATTATTATTACTAGGTGCTATATGACATTAATGTTTCATTTAATATTTGCAATAGCCATATAGACATTACTATCCCAATTTTTCATATACATCAAAAGATATAAAGAAACAGATCCAAAGTCACAGAGCCACAGAGCTATGGGCACTGCCAGTAAATTTCATGACCTTTTATTTTTTGTGGTTCTAAATGTAGAGAAAAATGCAAACAGGTTAGTATCCGCATGTAGACTTTTCATGTGATCTCTTGCCTTCCATTTGAATATTACCTTTATACATTTTATGAATATATTTAAATCATCAATTAGTCAATTTATTAATCACAACCAATGATGCTGAAAGAAAATAGACATCCTTCTTGATCTAAAAATATTTAGAATTAATATGTGGAAACAAAATAATTACTTGAAAAGTTAAATAATGTTATAGAAATAATTCAAAACATTTTAAAATGCCAGAAGACATTGTGCTTGTCATTAATTACCAAAGCAATTATATAGGCAACCAGTGTTGCAGGAATTCAGTATCAAAAGCAAAAGACAGAGTTAACATTTAATTTTTCCCCTATTTTGATAGAAAACCAACTCATTCATTCAATAAATACTTTTGAGCACCACTATGTGCCAGGCACATAATAGGTAATTTGGAAACAACTGTTAACACAGGACAGGCTGCCTACAAGGAATTTACAGTCTATTAATTTGTCTCTGTGATTTTTACAGCATAATATAAAAACTGCTATAACTGCAGTAAGTAACCAATCAAGTCATAGAGAATTAACAGAAAAATAGCTATCAATTTTGCACATGAATCCAGATTCCATTACCAGTTAAAGCCCTTTACATGCATCAGATAGCTTGCCTTTCACTGAATATTCCTGCATTGCCATATTTCAGTGTCTTTGTTCATGTTACTCATTAAGCATAAAGTGCTTTTTCTTCCATTTATAATGGTCTAAATCCTATCTGCCGTAAGACAAATTGTCAAACATCTCATGTAAATGTAAATTGTTATAATCTTTCTGGACACCTGTTGGCCGACATACACTATTTAAGATCCTAAAGAATATTTCAAAACTCTGACCCACTTTCAGGAATGGTAAAGGTATAAAGAGAAATGTGTACAAAATTGTAAGTCACAACATAATATACGACAGTGAAAAATTGACAATAACTTAAATACAACATGAAAATAAATCATCTTGGTTTCAAATACCATTGTATGCACATTTATTTAGACTTAAATCAGTTTTTATTTTAATACAGAAAGAGAAATTATTTAAGAAGTGATGTTCATGTAACTCAACACGTAGCCCTCCCTCAGAAGTTTGGGTCCCAGAGAAAATATTATTTGGGAGAGAATTCTGCCCCCCTTCCCCCCACTTCACCACTTGGTGGGGTCATCTTGTATGGTGAATATGGCTTATGAACATTCTGAACTTAACCCAACTACCTTTGGTATTCATTCAAAGAAATAGTGATCAGGAGTAAATTTGACCCTTGGTAATTTTTGACTTACTTTCTAAGAATTGTTGATTTTATAAATTAAACCCCATGTGTGATGCAACTCCATAGTACATAAACATGACAAAATAGAATACAGCCATTAAAACAGTATCGTAGAAAAATGAATAAAAATACTTCTAAGTGTTTATATATTATTGGGTAAGAAAAATATTTTCTATACATGGCATTAAAACAAAAGGAAATATTTATTTGACTACATAAAATTAAAAATAAAATTGTTACATCAAATAGAATAAAATGTAAAGGCATGCAACTAATTGTGAAAAAGTTAAATATATAGGATGAAATTGTTATTGCTCTTAAAATATAAGTTGTTTGAAAGTTAATAAGAAAAATCATACATACTGTTTTAAAAACATGGAAAGAACAGGAATAGGTCATTCACAAAATGACACTCATGTACAAAAATAGTCAGGAAACATGGAAAAATAATATTAATAAGACAAATATTTTTAAAATAAGGTTTTTTTAAAAAATGATAATACTGGCAAGGATGTGGCATGAGGCTCATTACCAACCCTGCTGTAGAGATATAATTTTTTAGATCAATTTCTCAAGGATTAGGAAAGCTTTTAAAGTTTTTTAAATTTTAAATGTACAAAAACCATTGACCTAATAATTGTATTATTATGAGGATTTGTTCTAAGGAAGTAACACAGATATGCACAAAGATTTGGCTATTTACATTTCTGTGCCATTGTTGTAATACCCAAAATTTGAGGAGGAGGGGGAAACTCTAATGTCCAAAAGATTTATGCAAGAAATGAAGATTTATCCAAAAAATGAATAAAAGAGTAAAAGATGTATCCAAAAAATGAATGACAGTATGAACTTTCAAATTAAATTGGAGAAGAAGGTTAATTTTTTTATGGCTAATGTTTTATTGTGTGTATATATATATATATATATATATATATATATATATATATATATATCACACCTCCTTTATTCATTCTTCTGTCAATGGACATTCATGTTGCTTCCATGTCTTGGCTATTGTAAACAGTGCTGCAATGAACATTGGGGTGCATGTGTCTTTTTGAATTATGCTTTTTTCCAGATATATGCCCAGGAGTGGGATTGCAGGATCATATGGTAGCTCTATTTTTAGTTTTTTAAGGAACCTCCAAACTTCTCCATAGTAGCTGTACCAATTTACATTCCCACCAACAGTGTAGGAGGGTTCCCTTTTCTCCACACCCTCTCTAGCATTTATTATTTGTAGACTTTTTAATGATGGACATTCTGACTGATGTGAGGTGATACCTCATTGTATGTAGTTTTGATTTGCATTTCTCTGATAATAGTGATGTTGAGCATCTTTTCATGTGCCTTTTGGCCATCTGTATGTCTTCTTTGTGGAAATGTCTATTTAGATCTTCTGACCATTTTTTGATTAGGTTGTTTGCTTTTTTTGGGGGGTGGGTATTGAGCTGTATGAGCTGTTTGTACATTTTGGAAATTAATCCCTTGTTGGTCGCATCATTTGCAAATATTTTGTCCCATTTTGTAGGTTGTCTCTCTGTTTTGTTTATGGTTTCCTTTGCTATGCAGAAGCTTTTCAGTTTAATTAGGTCCCATTTGTTTATTTTTCTTTTTATTTACATTACTAGGAGACAGATCCAAAAAGATATTACTACAATTTATGTCAAAGAGTGTTCTGCCTATGTTTTCCTCTAAGAGTTTTATAGTGTCCAGTCTTACATTTAGCTCTCTAATCCATTTTGAGTTTATTTTTGTGTATGCTGTTAGGGAGTGTTCTCATTTAATTCTTTTACATGTAGCTGTCCAGTTTTCCCAGCACCACTTATTGAAGAGACTGTCTTTTCTCCATTGTATATCCTTGCCACCTTTGTCATAGCTTAGTTGACCATAGGTGCGTCGGTATATCTCTGGCCTTTCTATCCAGTTCCATTGATCTGCATTTCTGTTTTTGTGCCAGTACCATATTGTCTTGATTACTGTAGCTTTGAATTACAGGCTGAAGTCAGGGAGTCTGATTCCTCCAGCTCTGTTTTTTTCCCTCAAGACTGCTTTGGCTATTCGGAGTCTTTTGTGTCTCCATACAAATTTTAAGACATTTTGTTCTAGTTCCATAAAAAATGCCATTGGTAATTTCATAGGGATTGCATTGAATCTGTAGCTTGCTTTGGGTAGTATAGTCATTTTCACAATATTGATTCTTCCAATCCAAGAACATGGTATATCTCTCCATCTGTTGGTATCATTTTTAATTTCTTTCAACAGTGTCTTATGCTTTTCTGCATTCAGGTCTTTTGTCTCCCTAGGTAGGTTTATTCCTAGGTATTTTATTCTTTTTGTTGTAATGGTAAATGGGAGTGTTTCCTTAATTTCTCTTTCAGATTTTTCATCATTAGTGTACAGGAATGCAAGAGATTTCTGTGCATTAATTTTGTATCCTGCAACTTTACCAAATTCATTGATTAGCTCTAGTAGTTTTCTGCTGGCATCTTTAGGATCCTCTATGTATAGTATCATGTCATCTGTATACAGTAACTGTTTAACTTCTTCTTTTCCAATTTGTATTCCTTTTATTTCTTTTTCTTCTCTGATCGCTGTGGCTAGGACTTCCAAAACTATGTTGAATAACAGTGTCAAGACTGGACATCCTTGTCTTGTTCCTGATCTTAGAGGAAATGCTTTCAGTTTTTCACCAGTGAGAATGATGTTTGCTGTGGGTTTGTCGAATATGGCCTTTATTATGTTGAGGTAGGTTCCCTCTATGCCCTCTTTCTGGAGGGTTTTTATCATAAATGGGTGTTGAATTTTTTCCAAAGCTTTTTCTCCATGTATTGAGATGATCATATGGTTTTTCTTCTTCAATTTGTTAATATGGTATATCACATTGATTGATTTGCGTATATTGAAGAATCCCTGCATCCCTGGGATGAATCTCACTTGATCATGGTGTATGATCCTTTCAATGTGTTGTTGGATTGTGCTTGTAATATTTTGTTGAGGATTTTTGCATCTATATTCATCAGTGATATTGGTCTGTAATTTTCTTATTGGGGGATATCTTTGTCTGGTTTTGGTATCAGGTTGATGGTGGCCTCATAGAATGAGTTTGGGAGTGTTCCTTCCTCTGCAATTTTTTGGAAGAGTTTGAGAAGGATGGGTGTTAGTGCTTCACTAAATGTTTGATAGAATCCTCCTGTGAAGCCATCTGGTCCTGGACTTCTGTTTGTTGGAAGATTTTTAATCACAGTTTCAATTTCATTACTTGTGATTGGTCTGTTCATATTTTCTATTTCTTCCTGGTTCAGTTTTGGAAGGTTATACCTTTCTAAGAATTTGCCCATTTCTTCCAGGTTGTCCATTTTATTGGCATAGAGTTGCTTGTAGTAGTCTCTTAGGATGCGCTGTGTTTCTGTGGTGTCTGTTGTAACTTCTTCTTTTTCATTTCTAATTTTATTGGTTTGAGTCCTCTCCCTCTTTTTCTTGATGAGTCTGGTTAATGGCTTATCAATTTTGTTTATCTTCTCAAAGAACCAGCTTTTAGTTTTATTGATCTTTGCAATTGTTTTCTTTGTTTCTATTTCATTTATTTCTACTCTGATCTTTATGATTTCTTTCCTTCTGCTAACTTTGGGTTTTGTTTATTCTTCTTTCTCTAGTTCCTTTAGGTGTAAGGTTATATTGTTTATTTGAGATTTTTCTTATTTCCTGAGGTAGGCTTGTATAGCTATAAACTTCCCTCTTAGAACTGCTTTTGCTGCATCCCATACGTTTTGGGTCATCGTGTTTTCATTGTCATTTGTTTATAGGTATTTTTTAATTTCCTCTTTGATTTCAATGTGTTTCTGTTTTTTACGGTTTTTTTTCCTGTAAATGATTTCTAATCTCATAGCATTGTGGTCAGAAAAGATGCTTGATATGATTTCAATTGTCTTAACTTTTCCAAGGCTTGATTTGTGACCCAAGATATGATCTATCCTGGAGAATGTTCCATGAGCACTTGAGAAGAAAGTGTATTCTGTTTTGGTTTTGGATGGAATGTCCTATTAATATCAATTAAGTCCATCTTGTTTAATGTGTCATTTAAAGCTTGTGTTCCCTTATTTTCATTTTGGATGATCTGTCCATTGGTGAAAGTGGGGTGTTAAGGTCCCTTACTGTTATTGTGTTACTGTTGATTTCCCCTTTTATGGTTATTAGCATTTACCTTACATACTGAGGTGCTCCTATGTTTGGTGCATAAATAGTTACAATTGTTATATCTTCTTCTTGAACTGATCCCTTGATCATTATGTAGTGTCCTTCTTTGTATCTTGTAATAGTCTTTATATTAAAGTCTATTTTGTCTGATATCAGAATTGCTACTCCAGCGTTCTTTTGATTTCCATTTGCATGGAATATCATTTTCCATCCTCTCGCTTTCAATCTGTATGTGTCCCTAGGTCTGAAGTGGGTCTCTTGTAGATAGCATATATATGGGTCTTTCTTTTGTATCCATTCAGCCAGTCTTTGTCTTTTGGTTGGAGCATTTAATTCATTTACATTTACAGTAATTATAGATATGTATGTTCTTATTACCATTTTATTGTTTTGGGTTTGTTATTTTATGTGTTTTCCTACTCTTGTGTTTCCTGCCTAGAGAAGTTCCTTTAGCATTTGTTGTAAAGCTGGTTTTGTGGCGCTGAATTCTCTTCACTTTTGCTTGTCTGTAAGGATTTTATTTTCTCCATCAAATCTAAATGAGATCCTTGCTGGGTAATCTTGGTTGTAGGCTTTTCCCTTTCATCAGTTTAAATATGTCCTGCTGCTCCCTTCTGGCTTGCAGAGTTTCTGCTGAAAGATCAGCTGTTAACCTTATGGGGTTTCCCTTGTTATGTGTTGCTTTTCCCTTGCTGCTTTTAACATTCTTTCTCCGAATTTAATTTTGGATAACTTGATTAATATGTGTCTTGGCATGTTTCTCTTTGGATTTTCCCTGTATGCGTCTCTCTGCGCTTCCTGGAGTTGACTGACTATTTCCTTTCCCATGTTAGGGAAATTTTCAGCTATAATTTCTTCAAATATTTTCTCAGACCCTTTCTTTTTCTTTCTCCTTCTGGGACCCCTGTCATTCTAATGTTGGTGGGTTTAATGTTGTCCCAGATGTCTCTGAGACTGTCCTCAATTCTTTTCATTCTTTTTTCTTTATTCTGCTCTGCAGTAGTTATTTCCACTATTTTATCTTCCAGATCACTTATCTGTTCTTCTGCCTCAGTTATTATGCTACTGATTCCTTCTAGATATTTTTAATTTCATTTATTGTGTTGTTCATCCTTGTTTGTTTGCTGTTTAGTTCTTCTAGGTCCTTGTTAAAACGTTTCGTGTATGTTCTCCATTCTATTTCCGAGGTTTTTGATCTTCTTTCCTATCATTACTCTGAATTCTTTTTCAGATAAACTGCATATTTCCTCTTCTTTTGTTTGGTCTGGTGGGTTTTTACCTTGCCCCTTCATCTGCTGTATATTTCTCTATCTTCTCATTTTGTTTAACTTACTGTGTTTCTGGTCTCCTTTTTTGCAGGCTGCAGGTTTGTATTTCCCATTGTTTTTGGTGTCTGTCCCCAGTGGGTGAGGTTGGTTCAGTGGCTTGTGTAGGCTTCCTGGTGGGGAGGACTGGTCCCCATGTTCTGGTAGGTGGGGCTGTAGCTTGTCCTACTGGTGGGCAGGGCCATGTCTGATGGTGTGTTTCGGAGTGTCTGTGAACTTAGTATGACTTTAGGCAGCATCTCTGCAAATGGGTTGGATTGTGTTCCTGTCTTGCTAGTTGTTTGGCATGGGGCCTCCAGTTCTGGAGCTTGCTGGCTCTTGGGTGGAGCTGGGTCTTAGTGTTGAGACGAAGATTTCTGGAGAGCTCTCGCTGATTGACATTACGTTGTGCTGGGAGGTTTCTGATGGTCCAATGTCCTGGACTTGGCCCTCCCACCTCGAAGGCTCAGGCCTGACACCTGGCCAGAGCACCAAGAACCTGCCAGTCACACAGCTTAGAAGAAAAGGAAGAGAGAAAACAGAACAAAAACAAGAACAAGAAAATGAACAGACAGAACCCTAGGACAAATGGTAAAAGCAAACCTATACAGAGAATCACAGAAAGAAGCATACACACACACTGACAAAAAGAGAAAAAGGAAAAAAATATATATATATATATGGAAGTTAGCAACCAAACCAATAACCAAATCCACAAATGATAATAAGCACTAAATACTATACTAAGACAACATAAAACGAGAAACAAATTAGATACAGAAGGCAAACCCGAAGTCTACAGTTGCTTACAGAGTCCACCACCTCAATTTTGGGAACATTCATTGTCTATTCAGGTATTCTTCAGATGTAGGGTTTATCAAGTTGATTGTGGGGATTTAATCTGCTGCTCCTGAGGCTGCTGGGAGAAATTTCCCTTTCTCTTCTTTGTTCTCACAGCTCCTGGGGTTCAGCTTTGGTTTTGGCCACACCTCTGCACGTTGGTCACCCTCAGGCATCTGTTCCCTGCCCAGAAAGGAGGGAGTTAAAGCAGGGGCTGATTTTGGCTCTCTTGATCACTCAAGCCTGGCGGATGAAGGGGTATGGTAGTCATAATGGGAATACAGGGCAAGCCTGAGGCACCAGAGGCCGGCATGACATTTCAACAGCCTGAGGTGCGCTGTGTCTTCTCCCAGGGAAGTTGTCCGTGGATCTCGGGACCCTGGCAGTCGCATGCTGCACAGTCTCCCAGGGGGTGTGGATAGTGACCTGCACTTGCACACAGGAATCTTGGTGGCAGCAGCAGCCTTAGCACTTCATGCCTGTTTCTGGGGTCTGAGCTGATAGCCAGGGCTCGTGCCTATCTTTGGAGCTCACTTAGGCAGTGCTCTGCATTCTGTGGGTTCACTGGGAATGAATCCCCTCTTCTCATGCACCCCGAAACAAAGGTCTCTTTCCTTTCTGGCAGGTCCAGACTTTTGCCCAGACTCTATCCCGGCTAGCTGTGGCACACTAGCTCCCTTCAGGCTGTGTTCACCTAGCCAACCCCAGTTCGCTCCCTGGGGTCTGACCTCTGAAGCCTGAGCCTCAGCTCCCGGCTCCCACCCGCCCCAGTGGGTGAGCACATGAGCCTCTTAGGCTGGTGAGTGCCGGTTGACACCAGTCCTCTGTGTGGGAATCTCTCCGCTTTACCCTGTGCACCCCTGTTGCTGCCCTCTTCTTCGTAGCTCCAAAGCTTCCCCCCGCCCCATCTCCACCAGTGAAGGGGCTCCCTAGTGTGTGGAAACATTTCCTCCTTCACAGCTCCATCCAAGAGGTTTGGGTGCCATCCCTATTCTTTTGTCTCTGTTTTTTCTTTTACCCTGCCCAGGTACGTGGGGATTTTCTTGTCTTTTGGGAAGTCTGAGGTGTTCTGCTAGTGTTCAGTAGGTGTTCTGTAGACAGGAGGTATTCCACATGTAGATGTATTTTTGATGTATTTATGGGGAAGAAGGTGATCTCCACATCTTACTCCTCTGCCACCTTGAAGGTACAGCCTACTTTCTTCTTACGTTCATTCCAAACAATTTATTTTATGGTTTTGCTACATTTTAATGGGATGTTTTTTGTTATAGTTTTGTAATTTATATTTGGCATACGTAAAGCTACTGGATTAAAAACTAATTTGGTAAATTAACTGTCTTCCTGAATTGTCTATTTCTCTTCTTTTCCACTAGAGATTTTAGGATTTCCATGTAGACTATCTAATGGAAAATAATAATTTTGTTAGCTTTTTTCTAATGTTTATGGTTCTTGCCTTCCTTATCTTGTCAATTGCCCTATCTCAAAGTTTTAGGAATATGATAAATGATAGTAGTGATATCATATGCTCTACTCATTTTTCTTACTTGGGTGAATTCTTCCAGCATTCAACACTGAAATGTGATACTGGTTATTTTAAAATGTATATTTGTGTTATTAAAGGATGCTCTTTTCCCCCATTTTATTAAGATTATAAAACCAGAAATACATATTGAATTTTATCCAGAGCTTTATGGCAGTTATTGCGAAATCTTTTCATTTTCTTCTTTTGCTGAATTACTATGTTATATTATTTTAATTGACTGTTTACTTATCTATGTCTACATTCCTGAATAAATGGCATAAAAACAGGAATATAGATCAATGGAACAGGATAGAAAGCCCAGAGATAAACCCACGCACATATGGTCACCCTATCTTTGATAAAGGAGGCAAAAATATACAATGGAGAAATGACAGCCTCTTCAATAAGTGGTGCTGGGAAAACTGGACAGCTACATGTAAAAGAATGAAATTAGAACACTCACTAACACCATACACAAACTCAAAATGGATTAAACACCTAAATGTAAGGCAAGACACTATAAACTCTTAGAGGGAAACATAGGCAGAACACTCTATGACATATATCACAGCAAGATCCTTTTTGACCTACCTCCTAGAGAAATGGAAATAAAAACAAAAATAAACAAATGGGAGCTAATGAAACTTAAAAGCTTTTGCACAGCTAAGGAAACCATAAACAAGATGAAAAGACCACCCTCAGAATGGGAGAAAATATTTGCAAGTGAAGCAACTGACAAAGGACTAAGCTCCAAAATATACAAGCAGCTCATGTAGCTCAATATCAAAAATCAAACAACCCAATCCAAAAACAGACAGAAGACCTAAATAGACATTACTCCAAAGAAGATATACAGATTGCCAACAAACACATGAAAGGATGCTCAACATCACTAATTATTAGAGAAGTACAAATCAAAACTACAATGAGGTTATCACCTCACACCAGTCAGAATGGCTGTCATCAAAAAATCTACAAACAGGGCTTCCCTGGTGGCGCAGTGTTTGAGAGTCCGCCTGCCGATGCAGGAGACATGGGTTCGTGCCCTGGTCTGGGAAGATTACACATGCCGCGGAGCGGCTGGGCCCGTGAGCCATGGCCGCTGGGCCTGCGTGTCCAGAGCCTGTGCTCCGCAATGGGAGAGGCCACAACAGTGAGAGGCCCGCGTACTGCAAAAAAAAAAAAAAAAAAAATCTACAAACAATAAATGCTGGAGAGGGTGTGGAGAAAAGGGAACCCTCTTGCACAGTTGGTGGGAATGTAAATCGATACAGTCACTATGGAGAACAGTATGGAGGCTCCTTAAAAAACTAAAAATAGAACTACCACATGACCCAGCAATCCCACTACTGGGCATATACCCTGGGAAAACCATAATTCAAAAACAGACATATACCACAATGTTCATTGCAGCACTATTTACAATAACCAGGACATGGAAGCAACCTAAGTGTCCATCAGTAGATGAATGGATAAAGAAGATTTGGCACATATATACACTGGAATATTACTCAGCCATAAAAAGGAACAAAATTGAGTTATTTGTAGTGAGGTGGATGGACGTAGAGTCTGTCATACAGAGTGAAGTAAGTCAGAAAGAGAAAAACAAATATCGTATGCTAACATATATTTGAAATCTAAAAAAAAAAAAGGTCCTGAAAAACCTAGGGGCAGGACAGGAATAAAGACGCAGATGTAGAAAATGGACTTGAGGACACAGGGAGGGGGAAGGGTAAGCTGGGATGAAGTGAGAGAGTGGCATTGACATATACACACTACCAAATGTAAAATAGATAGCTATTGGGAAGCAGCTGCATAGCACAGGGAGATCAACTCAGTGCTTTGTGACCACCTAGCGAGGTGGGATAGGGAGGGTGGGAGGGAAATGCAAGAGGGTGGGGATATGGGGATAATGTATACATATAGCTGATTCACTTTGTTATCCAGCAGAAACTAACACAACATTGTAAAGCAATTATACTCCAATAAAGATGTTAAAAAGAAAGGAACCAAGTGTGCTGAATTAACTGGGTAGTCCCCTTCCCTAGACCAGTTGAGAGAGGTTGAATGGTAGATCTTTTACATAATCTTCTTTTTTGATTTATCTCTTTCCGTCCTATTCACATATCTTCCTCATTAACAGTTTTTTTTCAGTCATATGACTTCAGAGGACCCTTTCTCTCAAGCCAAGGGCACAACAGAACCTGGGTCATCACCACAAGGGTAGTCCATACACATGATCCTTGAAGAGAAACCAAAGATCTCTGGGTAGCAAATGCTTCACCATCAAGGAGGATACAACCCCAAACCATGGGATTTAGCCGTAGATGGCCAAGGAAAGAGCTTGCCTGGGTTCCAAGGTTAAAGGTGTGTTGGAGCAGATGGGAGATAGGAAAATCAGAATAGATCTACAACACAGGTCCAACAGAAAAAAGAAAATGCAGAGACCAACAAAGTTCCATTCAGGCCATATCTTACAAATATGAAGTTCTGTTAATTGAGTTTATATTTGCCTCATGATAGGTCAAATTCTGGGCCTTAGTACAGAATTCTGCACATAATACCAATGTAAAATAGTAGTTACAAAATGCAAATTCTGGAAAGCATTCAAGGACGTGTATTGCTAATCATGAACACACTTAGAATCCAAAGATTGGATTCAGAGAATCCAGAAAATGCCTTTTTTTACTTTTTCTTTGCATTGATTTTCTGTCCATTCAGTATTGTCTTGAATGGAAAACCAGAAGCTCTTTCTTACTTGGGCTCCCTCCCTCCTTCCCATTCTACCTACTTTCTGTGCAGCTTCCAGTCTTCATCCTGGCTCAGCCCCTAATATCCCATGCTGTGGAATCTCCTAAACCTGTTTGATTGAGCCTTGGGACAATCAGACTCTCACTCTATTTTAGAAGGGTTCCAGTCTTCAATGCTGAGCACATACAAGATAAATCTCAATGTTTCTAAAACTGATTACCTTCATTAAAAGATAAATTGAGGCATATGAAAAATTTTAAGAGTTTATTTGAGCATTTATCCATTAAAATCAGGCAGCACCAAACCCAAAGTGGTGAGAATCCAGGGAAAAGACAGAAAAAGTGCAAAGCAAAGAAAGGAAGTTATTTGGCTATAGCTTAAAGCTTAGTTGGCTGTTCGTGATTGGTTTTCCTTTGTGTTTTTGATTTTGTAACCTTAAGATGTTTACAGGCTTGGATTTCAGTTTGCTTACATAGACCATCTTGGTATTAGAGTCCCCTTAGTCTAATGACCTCCTTGCTTCATTAATTTAACACCTTTCATAGCATAATCTTATTGTCTTCCTATCCAAAAAGACCTCCCCTTCACCAGGGATGAAGATGGACAAATAGGAAGACTGCCTTTTTCTGCAGCAATAGCATTTTAATTCCTCACCCTGCTTTAAATTCTTCCACCTTCCTTTTCTGAAGCCTTGCTACTTTGAATTCTGTCACACATAGTGACTATGATGCAAATTCGTTAAATTGAATGACAAAGCAAAGGAGATTTTTTAAAAAAGAATATGTTGGTGCATGCACATATATCTAGCTAGAGCTCACCTTAAAGTTACTATGTCGCCAACAAGTTTAAGTGCAATCACTATTTTCACTCATCCCCATGACAGTTGCTAAAAATAAGCATAAAACAAAAGAGCAGGCATATTAGACGTAGCAATGGCATGTTTCCTCAGCTTTTATTATGCAATAATTGGGAAATCTATAGATTAATCTTTTGCAGATTTTGGAATAGCATTAATGAATAGCATTGCTGATCTGAGTATGTATTAAATTTAAAACCATTTTTATCTTCTCATTAACCCTCCTTAACACCTTCACCAACTAAATTCCGATTTTGTTTAGAGTTTAATAAATATTATTTTGTTATTTGCTCTGTGAAGTTCCTCCCTTAAATGGATAAGAAGTAAATCAGAAACTAAATATTTTGTACATAGAAATAGTTTGAGAGCAATACCACATACTACTAAGAAACTCTCTTTATTAGGATCATTACTTTGGTAATGTGAGAGAAACATAAAACAAACTATTGCTATAATTTCTGTTTGAGTCCCAAGCATTACATGCGTCTTACACAGAGACACTTCCCCATCTGTCCAATCATTGATTAAAAAGATAAAATCCACTAAAAACAAGTAAAATTTAAGGTTAAAAACTGGTCAAGAAGTATGATGGCCTCTCACTTGTAAATTATTTTTCTGAGTGCCTCAGGCTTAATACTGTGTATTAACATGAAGGTAGAGAAGAATCAAATTCAAATTCATTTTATGGCAGGACTACTAGTACGATAAAATTTAATGGATACCCTTAAAGGTTTTGGTATGAGTCATTCTTGAAAAAACATTTCAATTTATTTGTCAAACTTCTGTCTAAAAGACAGAAGGAAAACCCACTCTGTCCTCAAAAATCAAAGAAAATAGTTTAATAGGCAGAGTACTTGTTACTTGACCAAAAAACCCCTCAGATTTCTACCAGAGTCAAGATAGAAAAGATCAATTCATCCTT
This sequence comes from Orcinus orca, assembly GCF_937001465.1. Classification (NCBI taxonomy): domain Eukaryota; kingdom Metazoa; phylum Chordata; class Mammalia; order Artiodactyla; family Delphinidae; genus Orcinus; species Orcinus orca. The sequence continues at coordinate 96,134,976 of NC_064563.1, forward strand.
TTAAAGAAGTAATGACTCAGAAAACCAATCACATCAGAACAGGGCCTGCTGTTTAAACTGCTTAGATTTTACAAGGTGCTATTAGGTATACTTAAAGTTGATTGGCCTATAAATTGAAAAAAAAATCCCTTTGGTATCTCAACAGAGGGAGATATTTCTGTGAGTTCTAGAAGGCTCTCTCCTGGACCGGGTAACAAGGAAATTGTAATTCAGTTCTATTTCTTCATCTCCTTTTCTACCCCTGGGCTTGGTTCTTTCTTAAGTTTTCTTCTTCACCTGGGAAAAGATAATTGGATTTATCACTAGCACTTCTAATTCTTAAAAGACATATAAAGCAGTGTTTAATAGATCTTTTCTATATTTGGGCAGTTCCATTTTGCTGAAGAGAATATGAAATATTTCTTCTACCTGAGTTTAATGTTCTACCCTCCAGAATAAATGCAGGGATGAAAGACAGAAATCAGGCATTAACCTTGAGTGTTTGAGGTATAAATAAAGTGAGAATGTATATGTATCCCAAATACCAACTGAAAACAAAGAGAATTTTAATTAGAGAAACAGTACAATTGACCCTTGAACAATGCAGGGGCTAGGGGCAACAACCCCACTCGGTCAAAAATCCACATACAACTTTATAGACCATATCCACCTACCCTCCAGTCGCAATTTTGATAGGCAAAGATATGCAATATTGTTCATTTTCTTTCCTCCACACAGCTTTAAAATATATATTGAAATGATACTACTCAGAATGTCATATATCATGTAGAAAATTGTAAATTTGTCATTATAAATAGCACACTAAACTCAAAGCAAAACAATTATGTCTATGTTGTTTTTCCTTTGTGAAAGTAGTTTATTTTTCAAAATGTTTGATATACAAGAATCAAATATTTACCTTCAACAACTAGATATTGTATCACGAGTCATTCTTGGAGATTGAATAAGGTATTTGGATTGTGATTTGTATTTGTATTTGCTTGCTTGCTTGTTTATTTTAAAAGTAAAACTAATTTTTAGCTTTTATTTCTAGAATCAAATTTAGAAATATCCTTAAAAGTTCAACTAAAACGGCTGTTGTGTTCCAAAGTGGTGACAAGATGGTCTTCAAAATGGAAGATCTGTACCAGTAGCAGTCGCCTCTTTTCCCCAAAAATCTTTCAGTAGAAGACTACAAAGAATGTTAGTAGAAAGGAAAATACCTAATTTCCACCCTCTGATATAATCTTAATCTTCATTCAGCACAAAGATGACTCTGTATCACCACAAGAGAGTTCTCATCGTATCTTTCATGGGAAGGTACATGTCAGTTGTACTCACCCCTGAATTATATATTGTGGCTCGCTTCATTAATCAACACTGAAATTCTTACTGATGTGGTGCTGTAGAAGAAAATGATTAAACTAGGGAAAATATTAGCAAATTGGAAAGTCCCAACATATTGCAATATGTTTAAATTTCTCGCCAGAGACTTATCTGAAATCCATGTTACTATAATTTGCTTTTATGTTTTTGTTTCTATTCATCCCCTATTGACCAGTTGACATTTCTAAGTCACTGAAAGGCCTTGCTCCTGCTCACGCTCAAAGCATGAGAAGAAAACAAAGAGCAATTCTTCTTGCCTTCCTACCCAACAGAAGGTACTCACTTTTTTTTAAGAGATCTGGTTCCTACTTGCTGACTTTCTAACTAAATGCCATGCAGTCTTCGGTCACTGTATAACAAGACTTACATAAGGGTTAATACTCAGGGGGATAAAGAATTGAATGCTCACAATTGTATTCTAAGGACATGAACTCAGGAATATTATTAGTGTTGTTAAATTTGCCATATTCCCAGTTTCTTTGTTCCATGTACAAATCTTTGACTATCTTCAATGATCTCTTAAATCTGTCCTAATACAGCACATTCATTATATAACACGTTTATTTCAATACATTTGGTTTGCTTTATGGCTATTGAAATATTGCATGTTTCAAATCCAAGAAAATTCAAAGGTGTGATTTTTCTTATCTAAAACTAGTAAAACAACTACCTTTACAATTCTAATTGCTTATTGTTATAAATTACGTGTTCTACTTAGGCAGCTAACCCTTGACAGGAGATATTAGAGTCTCCATAATAATAAATTCTTAACTTTTAATATATATGAGTAGTAATAAACTAGTGGAAACACATACAAGGACAACTCTTGGCTATTTTTCTGCACTGTTCACATCTTCCTATAGCACCTAAGAAAGTAAGGTAACCTATCTGAACTTAGTCCCTCTTAAATAATGCATGAAGAAAAATTCTATATCAATCTCAAAAGAATGAAACCAAGGTTTAGTGAATATATATAAATGTGTCTTCAATACCTAGAAATAACTGAGTAAAATTTTCTTACTTTTTTTCTCCTTTAGTTCAGATTTATTTGAAAGAAAATGAGTTGACCAAACTAAGAAGTATATAGTTAAAAACAATTATGTAAAATATATTCTTCTTTATGATGTTAGCTACTGTTAATTCATCATGTATTACCTCTCGTATGTATGTATAATTATTGCACTGACATTCCCACCAGATGGCAATGTTAAGATTTAAGTTGTCATTTGATCGATTATAGATATGCATATATATTAGAAAAATGATTTCTGAATAAATTTGAATATTTCTTACTAAAACTCATTTCAATCTCCCTTACTCTTTGTTGAATTCACACATGTTTATATCATTTTAAAAATTAAGTTTAACATTAACTTCAAAGAAAGTGATGGTTGTCATGCTAAGGAAATCACTGTTACTGGTAGTCAGAAAAGCCTGTTGAACTAACTCTTGAAAGCATTATGAAGTGCTGAATATAAAATAGGATTTACCTACTGTCTTATAACACTTAAAAGAATTGAAACAGGTGCTATTTAGAGATTGCTTATGAAGAATATCAGAAATAGGGAAATAAGAAAAAATTCTCTGTGATATTTATATTCAGAAGTCTTGAATATCATTGAGAAAGTGGAATGTAAGGAAAAAAGAGGATTACTTAAATTGCACAAAATGAAAACGAAGAAAAAACCAAAAGGAAGAGCAGAGAGAATCAGCTGTTCAAGTCTTTGCACTGGCATGCTACCCAAGGTCTATTTCTCTGGCCAGTAGGAAAGTTCCCCAACTAAAAATAATGTAGTTCTTGTTTCTTTGTTGTTTTGGGATTTTTTAAATTGCTTGTATTTAGTAAGCAACTTGATCTTTAGATAGGATTAAGATTTATACCAGTCCTTCTCCAGGTGTGGGTCTGCAGACTGTGGTTGGTTCACAAACTATGTGTGATTAATCACTGACAGTCATTTAGGCATTTAAAGTAAACATTTATGGCAATTTGGCATGGTAATTTTTGTTTACTGAATCTGAGAGTAAAAAAATGGGACATATTTTGTATTTCTCTTTTTTAGTAATTCATTTTTTTGCTAATTCATTTTTTATGTATTTTACAAAATTATTAATCTAGAATAGATTGGCAGGGTGATGATGGGGTGAGACTAGCCTTTCACTACAAATAGTTTGAGAGACACTGGTTTATACCTTACATTGGTATCTTTAGAGTGATTGTAGATCTTTCTTCTTTACAGTTATGACTGTGACACAGAATTTCTTTCTTTTCTATACCACGACCTTTCCTTTTCATTGGTCTAATAACATTGGACAGGTAAGCAGAGAGATTATATTTTACACTGAAGTCATACAGCCGACAATGAGGTTTTATATTTATATTAGCCTGTATGCCTGTTTTATTTCCTGTTCACTGAAAATCAAACTTCCTTGATCTTAAGATTAGACCGAAGTCACATTGCATTAGGTGATAAACCTAAGATGTAACCATCTAGAAGCATTTATTAAGCATCTACTCAATATTCTACAATGTCTCCGTCTTCAAAAGACTTGAAAACCCTGTTTGGGGTTAAGATAAATCTATTGGAAACAATGATTAAACAATGCAGATGCCACAGGTAAGTGCCAACTTTTTTGCTGCCAACTCTAAGTGGTGGAGGAATTCAGGGGAAGAGAAAATAGTTTCTTCATCTGCATAACCAGGTAATGCCTCTACTTCACATGAATGTGAGTTCATGTGTATGACCTCCAGTCCAATGGTTAGCACATGGTAGATGCTCACCTCTTTTTTTGTTTTATTGTTTTTAAAAAGGAACCTGATCAGGGCACTTTTTAAAGGGATAAATAGAGTTAAATTCATACAGGCAAAAAAAAAAAAGGAAAATTCTGTATGAAAGATTTTGCATTTGTAAAGATATTCTTCATTGATACTGTTAAAATTCATGCAAGAGAACAGAGATGCATAAAACCTGGCATGAAGATAGAGTTCCAGGGATGATATTTTGTTTACTGTGGTCTGTAACCTCTGATCTCTAATGCTAAATTTACAACCACCTCTGTGATCGAACTACGGTATACACCAATGCAGATTTCAATATTTCCCTATCTTTGTAACAAAAATGTTTAGCTTGAGACATGAGAATAAGATTGGGCAATTACTCTCATTCTCCTTGAATAAGAAAGGTTAATGTCTTTTTCAAAACCTAAACTCCTTCACCACCACACACATAGCTATTTCAGTAAACCCCTTTATCTGAGAAATATGGTTAAGTGGTTACGGTCTTAAGATAATAGTAATGAATATCTGCTATTTTTTTCTACCCAGAATCTACCCTATTCAACTTGCAACAGTATATGAAATTTTCTTGGGGGAAATGAATCCTTTATAAATCGGCCGTGTGGTTACTGTGGGACGTGACCCTGCCCAGGTTTGATGTATCACACTTTCCCTGCCCAGAGAGACTGGTACTGAGGTTGGTGCATGAACCGGATCAGGCCAATTCGTCAATGTACTGGAACCCTTTAGAAAGAGAAGCTATTTGTCTCAGAGTACTGCTGATAGGATTTAAACTTAGAGCTGCTGAATGCCACTTTTATTACCACATGTTTGGAGAGTCTGCGTGAAAGTGAATCCCAGTGAGAAGGGAGCCAAACCGAGGGGTGGAGGGAGGCAGAATCCTGTTAACATCATCTGAGTCTTGGAATCTAGCCATGCTTGGGCTTTTCAGTTATGTGTATCAGTCAGTAATAATCCTTTTTCTCAATACCTTATTAGTTCTTGATTATTATTTTCATTATTATATATTATATCATTATTAATTCTTAATAAAAGCTGTTCTTTGGCCCATTTTTTTAGGGATTTTTTGAGTTTTTTAATTGAAGTGTAGTTGATTTACAATGTTGTGTTGGTTTCAGGTGTACAGCAAAGTGATATATATATATATGTATATATGTATAGGTTATTACAAAATATTGAGTATAGTTCCCTGTGCTACACTGTAGGTCCTTGTTAGTTATCTATTTTATGTATAGTAGTGTGTATATGTTCCAGCCGATTTGAATTGAGTTGTAATTAATGACTGAAGAAGTCTGACTAGAACTTGTTTGCAGAGCAGAGGTAGAGCCACAGATGTGGAGGGCAAACTTGTGGTTGTGCGGTGGGGGGAGTGGGAGATTGGGATTAACATATACATACTACTATATGTAAGGGTAGATAGCTAGTAGGGACCTGCCGTGTAGCTCAGGGAGCTCTTCTCAATACTCTAGAATGACCCATATGGGAGGGGAATGTAAAGAAGAGTGGATATATGTGTACATGTGGCCAATTCACTTTGCTGTACAGTAGAAACTAACACAACATTGTAGATGAGCTATACTCCAATAAAAATTATGAAAAAAGAAAAAAAAAAGAAGCCTGACTAATCCAATGGCATATAAAATCATAAATTCTAGAACTTGGAATTTCAGATCGTTCTGATCTTAACCCGGTGTCTTTCCAAACTGAATACTGGCTAAGACTGGGCCATACTAATGAATAACACTTCCTCCTTATCTAGAAGTGAGTTGTAAGAAACAGTGCAATTGTTCTGTTCCATCCACATGCATGCTTATCCCACAGTTCCTGCACAATATTTTTTTTCCCAAAGACATGGAGAATGTTGTAGTGTAATAGAGGAAATAAACAGAGCATTCTCAAGTGACCGGTTTATTCATTTTAGGAGACAGTATGTATAACGAAATGCATTTTTGCTCAGAAATGAAAAGGGTTCTGTCTGCTATTGTCAAACTTGTTTTAATAAACTCCTACTTTATATTTTATTTTGGTATATCAATCTTGAGTACTTCATTGTCAGGTTTTCATTGGTAAACCCCTTCCCTATGACAGTACAGTGTGTACTCAATTTTGGAGCATGGAAAATACATGTACTTGTTTTGTACCTGTAGTTTGGATATATAATTGACATCTTTGTGCTTTGGTGTTTCAGAAATTTTAAGGCTGTAATGAGGAGTCACATTTACAATCATTAGAATATTCACTACAATGAATATGCTCCCTTAATTAAATCTTGATGCTGGAAAAACAAAAAAACAAAAACAAAAAATAAGAAAAAAATAAACCTACTGATGTAAGTGATGACACAAGTAACCTAATCACTTGTTTCCTTCCAGTTAGTTTAACCAAAGTGGAAACTATGAAATAGAGCATAAATAGTAATCATTATTTCCTGTCTTTCAGCCTTTCCCCGGCCTTCTGCCTGTTAAGTCAGCAAAGTTCTAAGGCTTTCTAAACTTTCATCTTTTTCCTCGCTTGTAACTTGAGCTTGACTGCTCCCTCTCTGCTGTGGAAGAAAACCGTATTCTGTAATCTTTAAAAACAGAAGTTATAAAAGAAGTTTAAAATAAAATCTTATTTTATTTTAAAATGATTTGAATAATGAAAAAAATTGCAAGGTCTAATTTGTTTCCATTTCTCCTTCCTTTTCATTTTTTCTCTGATAGAGAGCCTATCTTTGTGCCTGAGTTTATTTCCCATAGGTAATGGGGCCAGGCCTTGGCCCCATAGATGACTTTCCTTTAAAACCTGACAGGAGTTTCCCCTACAAATAGATGCTTGTAATTGGATCTCTTTGCTTTACTAATAGTGATTCCAGATGGCTGCTTCTAGAGGAAGCGAGAATTTCTGACTCCAAAATTGTGTGGTAGCAGAGACCTCCCCCCAACTGCTCTTAAGTGGGAGAACGATATGCTTTGAACTTCCTGATCAGGAATTGTGAGAAGACATCTGGTGTTAGGTAGGTTTCTTTGTGGGAGAACTGTAGCTGGGCTCTTGCTGCAGCAAAGACCTCCATGAGGAAAATACTGTATTTTTTCCTTCAGCACCATAAATGACTGTTAACGGTCTGTCTTTGTGCATCCATAGCTGAATAAATAACATGAAGTTCAAGTCCTGAAGTCAACACATGGAACTCTGAAGAAAGTTAGGCAAAGTTACCAAGTACATAAACGCACAACAGCAAAGGAAGTGTGAGGTGGAGATCAAAGCTAAATTTGTTACCAGTTCCTGTTATCTCCTAAACTATTGCACAGAAAACACTCTGCCACAACTCATTTAAGGCTTGTAAAAAGCCTGTGAGGTTGGAAAAGCAGGTATTTTACTCCTATTTTATAGATGAAGAAATTGTGGCTCCGAGAGGTTAGATTACTGACTAGTGGTGGAGCCAAGGCATGAGTATATTTCTGCCTGTGTCTCCTCTCAGGCTCTTTCCCGAACACCAGGCTGCCTCACTACAACAGAACCAGAGGAGGGATGAACAGTGAAAAAAAGTCCTGGTAAAAAACACAGCTGTGATGAAACAATAATAAAGCTACATATAGTTTTCTTTTTGCATTAAATTTGGTGGTATAAAACTTCCAATTCTCTCTGAAGGCCTGTTTTGAAAACCCACTGTCTGTCTTCTGTTGTTTATGACCATAATAATTTGGTTTCTGCAAAAAACAGACTCCAAGACATGATTTTGAATTCAAGTGGTTTATTTGAGAGGGAAGTACAGTGAGGAGGTACAGAGTGAGCAGAGGAGGGAAGAGGAGCAATAAAGAGAGCATTAAGGAATGGGATTACTCACTGTGCCACAGTGGATAGGGAAGCTCCAGAGAAATGAGGAAATATGGACAGGGTACCAACAGCATCTGCTAAAATGACCTGGGAGGAAATTGACTCTGAAGAGTGATTAGATGACTGCACAACAGACTGAGCACAGTAGTGAGGCAAAGAAGGTGATTTTTCCCCTTGCCTAAATATTGGTCATTGGAATACACACGCATATTTTGTGTGTGTGTGTGTGGGTGTGTGTGCACGTGTGTGTGTATATATATACACACACATACACGCACGTGCACACACACACACACACACACACACACACGTCTGGAAGTGATTGCCCCTGAAAGTCGGCTGTTTTAATTTTTCTTTCTTCTCTATTCATTTCCCATATTTTCTGCATTGCTTACAATGATAATGTGCTATTTTTATACTTAGGGAAAAAATTCTTCAATCAAAATTAGTAATACATTTCATATGTATAAACATCATCTAACATTTAGATCATCTAACAACGTCTCTGAACATTTTACTTTCCAGGAAATTACTAAAACCTTTCTTGAACTTACATATATTTGTATCCTGCATCTCTTATTTGAGTAACGTCATTCGAGCAAGTTCTACAGCTGTAATTTGTCAAATAAGTCCATATTAATTATGTTTGCCCTGCCTTATTCTTATGAACTTAACCTTTACTTTTCCAGGCCAAAAAAAAAATGTATTATTCAGTATTTCTCCTGTAGAAGCTTGTTTTCTTTGTTCTTGGACTTTTTTAGAAACCATTAAATCATTTTTGCAGATTTGTAACCATAGGTAAGTATAGAGTTACAAGTATGGGCTCACTAAACCTTCATAAAATAATTGTGTTTTGTTTAAGTGTTCACTTGTTTACCATTTTCCCTCAATATATAAATGAACTACCACAATATAATTATTATCTCTTCCACCAACCACAAATTGTCTTAACTTATTAATTCCATATTTAAATAAAATGGTCAAAGGCAGTGTAGTATGATGTCAAGTGCAATGAACTCAATCAGGAACTCAGTTTCCAGTGAAAGCTGCATTAACTCATATAAATGGGATCAGTAGATATGTAATAGCTTACCTCTTAGGGTAATGCTGTACAATGTACTCAACCTAGTGTTTTCCTAAGTGCTTTTAACTTCAAGGACATGTAGGAGACAAAGCAGGATTTTTCATAAATTATGTAATTTACATACCGTGGTCACATGAACTTGTAAAATGTTTAGAACTCATGAAGTATAAAAAGTGCTACCATATTAAACAGGCCATAGCATAGGCACTAACCATACCTTCAGATTCATTCATTAAAATAACTGCAGACCATTCTTCACACAAAGGTCTCTGTGTCTTAGACCATGTAATACAGTCACCATGGTCTCAACTAAATGGAGTTGAGAACAGTGCCTGACTACAGGCAGCTATTTTTAGGTGCCAGTGCAAGTTCTATGAAGATAATGATTAGTTGATAAAACCATTTCTTCTCTTACAGTTTTGTAAATTACACACACACTTGCACGCATACATGCACACACACACACACACACGGAAGCTTACAGGTATCGTAGAAACTGAAAAATACTCAAGACGGAGAGGGTATGCAGATGCCACAAGGCAATAAAAGCCATGATTAAACAGAAGCCACAAGATGGAAAATAGATACAAACGCAGAGAGAAGCAGAGACAGAGAAAAGTTAAGTGTCCAGAATCGCAAGATTCTACAGAGACTGTTGGACTACTACAGCTGTTATCGTGTCCAGAATAAGACTCCACTTTTCTCTGGAACCGGATGACTTAAGTGCTGAGATAAGAAGTGTCCCTGAGTAATTGATAAACCAGCTCATCACCTTAGGAAGCAGCTGTTCCTTGAAATCCAAGAGCATTTAATTAATTTAACCATAGTGTTATACAACTAATAAGGATAATAGAGAGTCAGAAAATAAGCCACATAAGTTCCCTAATATGGATGAAGAAACACATGAGTATATCTGATTTCATTTTATTTAAAATAAATACATCCCTATGCTAAAATTCAACAAAAGTCCATATTTAATACTGATGCTTAAATGTAAGACTGCACTAACTTGTAGACTTGAGTTGGAAATGTGGGGACTTACAAGGTGGATTTGACCCTGAGTAAACTTTTTTTTTTTTTTTTTTTTTTTTTGGCGGTATGCGGGCCTCTCACTGTCGTGGCCTCTCCCGTTGCGGAGCACAGGCTACAGATGCACAGGCTCGGTGGCCATGGCTTACAGGCTCAGCCGCTCCGCGGCATGTGGGATCTTCCTGGACCGGGGCACGAACCCGTGTCCCCTGCATCGGCAGGCGGACTCTCAACCGCTGTGCCACCAGGGAAGCCCCTGAGTAAATTCTTTTGACATCAGAACAAATATGTACAACAGAAGGTGTGCTTCTATCTGTAGAATTGCAATTTAAAAATATGAATTTTGATCTAAAAGTTCACAAGATCAAATTGTCCCTAGTTAGAGACAAAGGTATGTTCCTAAACTTTTGTTTCGTTTTTTAATAAAAGTTCTTTTCTCAGTATACATGTGAAGTCTGTGCTACATTTTTTTGTGCATGTGTTTTGATTTCTGTTTGCATCCCTCTTGAGATTTTGTCTCTTTCTATCTTTACAATTCTTTTCATTCTCATTATTGCCAAATCACATTCTAACCATGTATCTCAATCTCTGGTTTAACATATTTTAAAAAATTTTTCTCCTCTTTCTTTTTCTTATCTTTATCTTTTTGACAACCTTTTTTTTTTTTTTACAGGTAAAACACAGAATCAGAGAAAGATGCTAAACGGAATGTTACGTTTCATTCTTAACTTTGAAATTCACATAGTAAAAAGTAATAGCACTGATATTGACTTATATTGAGAGAGAAGTTTAGAACTCACTTTCACATGTACAGAATGATGCACATGCATATTCAACTTGAGGACTTAAAGCAAAGGGTAACAGAAGACTTCATATAACAATGATTGCTTTTGAAATATAATAACCAGGAGAATGTAATGATGGTCTTTTTTATTTTCAGAACATCTTTAATACTGTAGAAATATTTATGTTTCCTTTTTCACCTCACAAATGTTATGAAATACAGGATATCACTGTCAATATTAGGAAATAAGGTCACTGAGAAAAGGAGTGGATGAGCAAGGAATAAAATCGCATAACACCTCATATCTCTTTCCTTCCTTTCTTCCTTCCTTTATGCCTACTGATACAATTTTTTTTCTTAATCTCCAGGAGAACCACTGGTTTTGCTTCAAGAAAAATGAATCCAGACTGAGAGATGATTTCTCTAATTTAGTTCTTTATTATGCTTTAACAAAAAGTAGCATTTTTCTTTGTGTAACAGGAATTAATTGATACAATGATAACAATACTTTGTATATATTTATTTGGGAAATGTCACTTGGTTGATTTCTATTAAGTGTTGCTTTTAATTCTGACTCATAATCATTCATGAAAGAAGCTGTTATCTAATCCTCATTCTAACAGTCATCTCTGAGACTACTACTAAAAAAGAAAGAAATGAATTTTTATTGAATTCCTAATGCATGCCAGATATTTTCTCAAAGTGATTTTATTTAATCTGCTCATGCATGCTATGATACATGTACTCTTTTTCTCACTTTTCCAGTTCACAAGTTAGAGATTAAGTTCTCACCAATCAGGGGGATCTGCCTCGCCAGTGTCCAAAGGAGTGTGAACTACAATACAATGTCTTCTCAAAAGGAGAAGGTTTGTTTTTGTTTTTAGTAAATTAAGACCGTTTTGTTTTAGTAAATTAAGGCAAATTAAAGTGCTATTAATTTTTTCCACTTCAACTGCAATTTATACATTTTCTTAAATCACTGGCTGGATATTCTAAGCTAATATGAACATCTTTGCATTAGATTATTAAACTTAGGCCAATCCACTTGACATGGCCTCCTTTACCATTCACTCAAGTCAGAGCTCATGAATTGATAACATTTGTAGCATTTGACAGCAAATGTAAAAAAAAGGCAGACTGGTCATAAACTTTATTTTAAATCAAAGTAGATATTTTCATGTCCTTGGACAAAAATAAGCCACACATGCTTTTACAAGAACTTTGTAGAGCTGAGTCAAATTCTTGTAAATTTTTTTCTTTAACCAACTTAGTCTGGATAAGCAAGCACTATGTTTCCAAAGATTTATTTTTTATTTTTATTTATGTATTGTTTGCTTGTTATGATTTTACACAACTATTTATAGAATAATTTGGAGCCATCAAATCAAAACCAGTGGAGGTGAAGTTTCAGATGACTTTAATTTCCCTCTGATTCCCAACTGAAACATGATGTTTTGAGGAAGCAGCCAAGAAAGGCACATGTTCTTTTGAGTAGCTGACTTGGAAACTGATCTTAAGAATAGACTAAGAATTTGGTAAAAGAGAAAAGAAAGTAGGACATGTATAATCCTAAGAGATGAGATTCTCATTTTCCTGCCTTCTCTATGGCCATTTTTTTATTTTATTTTATTTTTTTGCGGTACGTGGGCCTCTCACTGTTGTGGCCTCTCCCGTTGCGGAGCACAGGCTCCAGACGCACAGGCTCAGCGACCATGGCTCACGGGCCCAGCCGCTCCACGGCATGTGGGATCCTCCCGGACCGGGGCACAAACCCGTGTCCCCTGCATTGGCAGGTGAACTCTCAACCACTGCGCCACCAGGGAAGCCCCCATTTTTTTTTCAAGTATGTCTTGGACATGGACAATCCTTGTGAATAATTCATCCATGTCACCTGAATCTATAGTCAGGTGTACACATTAATCTGTCCTCTTGAAATACTCAAGGAACAAACTGTTTAAGCAGCATAGCATTGTCAAAGGTTGATTCTTTCAACAACATTTAAATTGTTGTTTAGCACATACTTTGTGCTACTTACTGTCAAAAGACACTGGGGAGGTAATGGTGTCTTAGTAGTCTATTTAAGCTGCTTATGACAAAACGCCATCGACTTGGTGGCTTATAAACAACAGAAATTTATTTCTCACAGTCTTGAAAGCTGGAAAGTCCAAGATTATGGTGCTGGAGGATTCAGTGTCTGGTGAAGACCCTCTTCTGAGCTGTAGACTGCTGACTTCTCTCTGTGCCCTCTCTGTGAAAGGGTGAGCTAGCTCTCTGGAGCCTTTGTAAAAGGGCATTCATTTCCTTCATGAAGATTCTACCCTCATGACCTAATCACCTCCCAAAGGCTTCAGTTCCTAACACTATCACATTGGGCAACAGAATTTCAACATATAAATTTTCAACATATATACACATTCAGACTACATCAAATGGCGAGTAAAAACAGAGAGTGTTCTTCTGTTATAGATTGTACAGTCTAGAGGGGATGACAAACATGTAAAATAATAATACAAATAAATGTAAAAATTCAAATAGGACAAGTGAAACAAAGGAGGGTTATATGGTATTACACATTTCTATAAAAGAGGAATTTGGCCTTTTTAGAAAGATCAAGGAACACTTCCATGAAGAAAAGATTATTGTGCTGAAGAAACTGAAAAAGGAAAAGAGTCAACTAGATAAAGAAAGAAGATAGATTCTTGCCACACTGAAGGAAAAGAATATCCTGTGGTGACAGAGAGCAAGATAAAGAAAAGGTACAGAAAGTCCCACATGCCTGGAGAACAAAGATAGAGGAAGAGTGTGATATGAGATAAGACTAGAGAAGTAGACAGATCAACACCATGCAGGGCCTGGTAAGCTGTGAGGACAAGTTTTGTCTTTATCCTAAGAGCAATGGAAAGCTCTGCTTCTTCAGAGATGTGACATGATTAAATGTGCTTTAAAAAAATTAAAAAATCACTCTGGTAAAATCTTCAAGAGTTAATTAAAGAGTATCTAGAGTACTAAAAGGTATACTAGTTTAAAGGTGATTGTAATTGAGCAAGGAATTTATAATGGTAGATTAAATGACTGGTGACGGTGGAGATGGAGAGAATATGTTAAGGAGGTGATATTTCATGTAACTTGGTGGTAGGTTGAATGAGAAATCTAAGGAAGAGGGACCTGTCAGGACTGTCAGACTGACTCCTGGTCTCCAGGCTTCTGTAATAGGGTGGATGACGAAGCCAGTCACTGAGGTAAGGAACACTAGAAGAGGGATGAAGAGGTGATAAGTTCGGTTTGGGACATATTGAGTTTGAGATGTCTTAAAGAGACTCAAGAGGTCTCAATAGGCATTAGATATATGAATCTAGAGTTTAAAGGAGCAGTTTTTTATAGAAATATAAATGTGTAAGTTATCTGGATAAAGATGTTCACTGAGTTTATAGTTGCGAGAGAAACTTACTCAGGGAGTGAGAAGAGGAACAAGGATAGGCTTAGAAGGTAAGCATAACTTCAAAACTTACCATAGATTTTTTTTTTGTTTGTTTGTTTTGCAGTACGTGGGCCTCTCAGTGTTGTGGCCTCTCCTGTTGTGGAGCACAGGCTCTGGACGCACAGGCTCAGCGGCCATGGCTCACAGGCCCAGCCGCTCCGCGGCATGTGGGATCTTCCCGGACTGGGGCACGAACCTGCATCCCTTACATCGGCAGGCGGACTCTCAACCACTGCGCCACCAGGGAAGCCCACTTTCATAGGTTCTTTGTCCTCTGTTTCTGCAGTGAGTTTTGAAAGATCTAGACAGGATAAAGCCTTGGAGATTCTTAAGAAAGAAACTTTCATAAAAAGTAGCCTCTGGAGTTGAACCCAGCAGTCCTGCTACACATTCCATCTTGCTGTTAAGAATACCTTCTTTCAAAATATAAACAGACCAATCACAAACAGTGAAATTGCAAGTGTGATTAAAAATCTTCCAACAAACAAAAGCCAGGACCTGATGGCTTCACAGTAAAATTCTATCAAACATTTAGAGAAGAGCTAACACCTATCCTTCTCAAACTCTTCCAAACTATAGCAAAGGGAGGAATCCTCCCAAACTCATTCTACGAGGCCACCATCACCCTGATACCGAAAACAGACAAAGACGTCACAAAAAAAGAAAACCACAGGCCAGTATCACTGATGAACATAGATGCAAAAATCCTCAGCCAAACACTAGCAAACAGAATCCAACAGCACATTAAAAGGATCATACACCATGATCAAGTGGGGTTTATCCCAGGAATGCAAGGATTCTTTAATATATGCAAATCAATCAATGTGATACACCATATTAACAAATTGAAGGATAAAAACCATATGATAATCTCAATAGATGCAGAAAAAGCTTTTGACAAAATTCAACAGCCATTTATGATAAAAACTCTCCAGAAAGTAGGCATAGTGGGAACTTACCTCAACATGATAAAGGCCATATATGACAAACCCCCAGCCAACATCATTCTCAATGGTGAAAACCTGAAACCATTTCTTCTACGATCAGGAACAAGACAAGGTTGCCCACTGTCACCACTATTATTCAACATAGTTTTGGAATTTTTAGCCACTGCAATCAGAGAAGCAAAAGAAATAAAAGGAATCCAAATCAGAAAAGAAGTAAAACTGTCACTGTTTGCAGATGAAATGATGCTATACATAGGGAATCCTAAAGATGCTACCAGAAAACTACTAGAGGTAATCAATGAATTTGGTAGAGTAGCCGGATACAAACTTAATGCACAGAAATCTCTTACATTCCTATACACTAATGATTAAGCATCTGAAAGAGAAATTAAGGAAACACTCCCATTGACCATTGCAACAAAGAAACAAAATACCTAGGAATAAACCTACCTAAGGAGACAAAAGACCTGTATGCAGAAAACTATAAGACACTGGTGAAAGAAATTAAAGATGATACAAAGAGATAGAGAGATATACCATGTTCTTAGATTGGAAGAATCAACATTGTGAAAATGACTATACTACCCAAAGCAATCTATAGATTCAATGCAATCCCTATCAAACTACCAATGGCATTTTTCACAGAACTAGAACAAAAAAATTCACAATTTGTATGGAAACACAAAATACCCTGAACAGCTAAAGTAATCTTGAGAAAGAAAAACGGAGCTGGAGGAACTCCCGGACTTCAGATTATACTACAAAGCTACAGTAATCGGGATAGTATGGTACTGGCACGAAAACTGAAATATAGATCAATGGAACAGGATAGAAAGCCCAGAGATAAACCCACACACATATGGTCAACTTATCATTTATAAAGGAGGCAAGAGTGTACAATGGAGAAACTACAGCCTCTTCAATAAGTGGTGCTGGGAAAACTGGGCAGCTACATGTAAAAGAATGAAATTAGAGCACTTCCTAACACCATACACAAAAATACACTCAAAAAGGATTAAAGACCTAAATGTAAGGTCAGACACTATCAAACTCTTAGAGGAAAACATAGGCAGAACACTCTGACATAAATCACAGGAAGATCCTTTTTGACCTACCTCCTAGAGAAATGGACATAAAAACAAAAATAAACAATTTGGACCTAATGAAACTTAGAGGTTTTTCATAGCAAAGGAAACCATAAGCAAGATGAAAACACAACCCTCAGAATGGGAGGAAATATTTGCAAATGAAGCAACTGATAAAGAATTAATCTCCATAATACATAAGCAACTCATGGAGCTCAATAACAAAAAAACAACCCAATCTAAAAATGGGCAGAAGACCTAAATAGACATTTCTCCAAACAAGATATACAGATTGCCAGCAAATACATGAAAAGATGCTCAACATCAGTAATCATTAGAGAAATGCAAATCAAAACTACGATGAGGTATCACCTCACACCAGTCAGAATGGCCGTCATCAAAAAATCTACAAACAATAAATGCTGGAGAGGGTGTGGAGAAAAGGGAACCCTCCTACACTGTTGGTGGAAATGTAAATTGGTACAGCCACTATTGAGAACAATGTGGAGGTTCCTTAAAAAACTATAAATAAAACTACCATATGACCCAGCAATCCCACTACTGGGCATATACCCGGAGAAAACCATAGTTCAAAAAGACACATGCTCCCCATTGTTCACTTCAGCACTAATTACAGCGGCCAGGACATGGAAGCAACCTAAAGGTCCATCAACTGAGGAATGGTTAAAGAAGATATGGTACATATATACAATGGAATGTTAGTCGTAAAAAGGAACGAAATTGGGTCATTTGTAGAGACATGGGTGGACCTAGAGACTGTCATACAGAGTGAAGTAAGTCATAAAGAGAAAAACATATATCGTATATTAACGCATATATGTAGAATCTAGAAAAATGGTATATGTGATCTTATTTTCAAAACAGAAATAGAGACACAGAAGTAGAGAACTAACATATGGATACCAAGGGGGAAAGGAGAGGAGGTGGGCTTAATTGGGAGATTGGGATTGACATATATACAGTATTGATACCATTTATAAAATAGATAACTAATGAGAACCTACAGTATATCTCAGGGAACTCTACTCAGTGCTTTGTGGTAACCTAAATGGGACAGAAATCCAAAAAGAAGGGGGATATATATATATATGTATAGCTGATTCACTTTGCTGTACAGTAGAAACTAACACAACATTGTAAAGCAACTATACTCCAATAAGAATTAATTTAAAAAGTAAAAAATTTAAAAAAATAAATACTATTGTAAATCACATCCGTTCTCTTATGCTTTGTAGGCTGGTTCAAATACAGAAATCAATGAAAAATGCTGAAGTTGTTATAGCTATGTATTAGTTATCTGTTGCTTCATAACAAATTATCACAAACTTAGTGGCTTAAAATAATACACATTGTTATCTCACAGTTTCTGTGGGTCGGGCATTTGTGCACAGATTAATTGGGTTCTCTGCTTCATCATCTTACATGGATGCCATCAAGTTATTGGCCAAGACTGTGGAAGAATCTGCCTCAAGCTCACATGGTTGTTGGTAGAATTCTGTTCCTTGCATGTTTTAGCCCTGAGAGTCTCAGTTTCTTGCTAGGATTTGGCCAATTACTACCCTTAGTTGCTCACAGTAGGGGCCGCTCCATAGAGCAGCTCATATCATGGCAGTATACATCATCAAAGCCAGGATGGGAGAGAGTATGTTAGCAAGACATACATTACAGTGTTCTATAATGTATTCGTGGAACTGATATCCTATTACTTTTGCCATTTGTTTATTAGTTAGTAGTAAGTCACAGTTCTTTATTCAAGGGGATAGGTTTACACAAGACCATGAGTACCAGGAGGCAAGAATAATTGTGGAGCCTCTTCAAGTTTTCCCACCACAAGCTATATAAATTTTTTCTTTGCTGCACCTACTGATTTGATTATGTCCCTTTCTTTTGTAATTTTTTCCAAAGTTTATAATTCTTCTTTTACGTGTACTATCTTTATTCTTCTCCCCAAAATGTGATATCCAGTCAAATTTTGTGTTGAGTTTTGTTTTCCAGAGATCTTCTTCTTGGGGATCTCTACCTCCTACTTCTATTTGGACTAGGCAGTCACTAGGTTTGTTACAACAAACTAGGGCTTGTATTCACTATTTTTCTGTCAGTTCCATCTTTTACTTTTGCTGCAGCACCTCTTCAATCTAGACATGTTCAGCCTATAGGTATTTATTGGGTGGCTACCATGTGGCAGGTACTGTCCTAGGCTCTTGGTATCCAGTAGTGAAAAAGAAAAGTAAAGATTCCTGTACTTGTGGAACTTATATTCTATTAGAGAGAGACAGGCAATATACAAAGTAAATGAGAAGACTGTATAGTTTGTCTGATGTCGATAGGTATTTAGAAGGAAAATAAAGAAGTGGAAGAAGGATAAGAAGGATAAGGTTTGCCTGTGCATGGGAAAGTGTTAGAAAGGTAACCAGTTAAATTTTAAACAGGGTGGGCAGGGAAGATCTCTCTGAGAAGAGGATATTTGAGCATTGACCTGAAGGAGGTGAGGGAATGAGCTATGTATGGGTATCTAGGAGAGCTCTCTAAGCAAAGTGAATCATGATACAAAGTGTCCTTACATTGAGGTAATGGTGCTGTATACCACGTCACACTGCCATCTCAATCAAACTGATGGGATCAGGAATCATTGCCTGAACCAAAGTATCCAATAAATGTCTTTGCAGAAAAACTCTGCAGAATGGAAATGTTCTATGCTAGGATGGGACTGACTTACCCAATCAGATCTTCTAAGGGAGAATCTGACCATGGCACACACAGAGAAGGATTGAAGAGAGTACGGTGTTGGAGAGGGAACCATCAGAGGCTAAGAGGCAACAGCACTAATGATAAAGCAGGAGCGGAGCAGTGGAGAAGCAAAAAGTTGAAAAATAAGCAGAACAGGAGGCAAGCAGAGACAATAGAAGTCTGAAACTAGAAAATGCTTAACTCCCGAGTCGCTGATAGTAGAGTAGCGTGAACAGTGTCCATGTCTCCCCAACTTCTGACAGATTTGTTTCCTCTATTTCTTCTGGTTTTTACCATAAAACTCTGTTTTCTGAGGTAACTGAAGCTGTCTATGTCTTGCAACAAAAAGAACCACTAACAACAAAGCAATTCTTTCTGCTTTCCTTAATTAGCTGAATTCTTTATTTAATTATTACTTTAATTCAACTTAAAATAAAAACAAAAAATTCAAGACAGGTTTGGTGTATGTACATTTTCAGCAGCACGAAAAGCTGCTAACTTGTAAGCATCCACTTGCTTTTTCTCTCTTGGGGACGTCTAAGAGGTGTCTTACCCCCACCCCACCAAAGGTGTCCCTATATCAAAGTGAATTTTAGTGGGGTTTTTTGTTTGTTTGTTTTTTTGCGGTACGCGGGCCTCTCACTGTTGTGGCCTCTCCCGTTGCAGAGCACAGGCTCCGGACGCGCAGGCTCAGCGGCCATGGCTCACGGGCCCAGCCACTCCACAGCATGTGGGATCCTCCCGGACCGGGGCACGAACCCGTGTCCCCTGCATCGGCAGGCGGACTCTCAACCACTGCGCCACCAGGGAAGCCCAATTTTAGTGTTTTTCAGACTGATTTTTCAGGTTCTTGTCTATTCCTGTGCCTATGCTTGTGATTGAGACTGTAGATGTATGGCCCCTGTATATTTCTACTAGACTATTAGCAAACATGTTTCCCACACTCTTTCACATCATTACTGCCTTGAATCTGAATGCATTAGAGCAACTGTGGGAGATGAGTGTGCACTCCCACCTTGGGCAGTTGTCACTCTAACCTCTCTCTCTCTCTCTCTCCATTAGAACCTCAAGGCATACTGATCGTGAATTTTCTACTCTAAGAGATTAATGTATTTATAATATCTTGCAGCACAAATTAGACCAGTGAGTGCATGACTGTTGCACTTTAAATAGTCCGTTACTTAAAGACAGGAGCAATTGCCGATCACTAGCTGTGAAGCAGTGCTTTACATTTGTACATTTAAATTGCTCCCTGTTCCAGCGGGATAAGTAAAATAAAACATCATTCCTTTTCCTGTTTTCTTTCTGGTAAATTTTTACCTTTCATGTTACAACAGTTGTGGAATAACTGCCCCTAATAAAATGTGCTTAAGTGTGGTAATTTAGCAGAAACATGCATGTTAGTCACAGGAGTCGACTTTTAGCAGTCCACATTTTTCCTCATGAAAAGAACTAAGTAAAATTATGATAACAGAATGTAACACATGCTGCAATTATTTTGCTAAGCTCAGCCTCTGAAGTGCCAAAAAAGTCTATGAAATTTTAAAAATCATACTTAAGCAGTTTTTTACTCATTTTGGAGGATTCTCTCATCCACGGTTTCTTGTTTTTTAAATCTGGCTGATTATAAAGCAGTTTTTGCACTCATAAATTCCTTGATCTGTTAGTATTATATTGTTAAACTCTTGCTGTTGCAACTTTATGCACTGAATTTTAGGTAATGATGAAATGACTTTCCTATTTATTAATCCAAAATCTTGAATTCTCCAGAGCATTGACTTAAATCATCATTTCCATAGTTGCAGAATTTCTATCGTAGACAATGTCCTTGAAATTATATCAACTCACTAGGAGAGAATTACTGGTTCACAAGGGAGAAATTCTGTCAGGACCAAAGCCAAGATCCCGAGAGGTATAAACCCTATTTTTATGTAAACATATTTGAAGAGGCAAATAGGCAGAGGAATAAGAGAATAGGAGGTAGATGGTCTAAATGAAGCTGAGGGCTTTACAGTGATAGATTAATATGTAAAACTATCTGTGCTAGTTAAATCAGTTGATTAGATCCCCCTGGTAATGCACCGAAGGTTTCTGGTTAGATATTTGCATGGGTCACTGAGTTTTGCACAGTGGATAAAAGCCTTTTCACAGACACTCCTCTAACTTCAACACACCATCTTGTAAGTATGAGGTGATGGGGCAAAAATATCTGATGGTCCCACACAATCTCAGTCACAACCATGGATGACAACCCCAAGTGCTGGTCCCACTGAGACTGGCCAGTAGCCTTTTGTTCCTATGGAAACACGTAGTTAATATGGTCAGAATATCCAAGTTCCACTGTATACTCACACCTAGCAGGCACTTAACAACTATTTGTTGAATAAAGAATGTCTGATTCTACGAGCTCTCATAAAGCAGTCAATTACATGGGTACCTGCTGAAATAGAGAAGGTAGTCAAAAAGGAAGGACAGGAACAGAGGTAAGGGATGGGGGTAGAAGAAGAAGCCTGAGAAAGCCTTCCAGAATTTTGCCTGAATAGCCTTTTACTTGCTCTATATAAGCAATGTTGAGGGAGAGGTGAGATGAAGTGTTCGGGATGGTGGCGACCACATAAGCAAAGGCCCAGAGTAAAAAGAGCTCTCATATTTTAGGACTGGATAATCTTGTCATTAAAGATAATAACGTCCCTAGCTATTGTACCTTTCATACTATCTTAAGTTAACTTCAAGTTATTTTCAGGGAATCAGGAAACATACAGAGAAAAATACATCCATTTGAAGCTAAAATTACAGATAATTCTGCCTTAAAAAAATCCTTTGACATATACACACTACAATATATAAAATAGATAACTAATAAGGACCTACTGTATAGCACAGGGAACTCTTCTCAATACTCTGTAATGGCCTATATAGGAAAATAAAAAGAATGGATATATGTATATATAGCTGATTCACTTTGCTATACATCTGAAAGTAACACAATATTGTAAATCAACTATACTCCAATGAAAATTTTTTAAAATATATGCACGTACAGGGAACTATATTCAATATCCTGTGATAAACCATAATGGAAAAGAATATGAAAAGGAATGTATATATATGTATTACTGAATCACTTTGCTGTACAGTAGAAATTAATACAACATTGTAAATCAACTATAATTCAATAAAATAATTTTTTTTAATGTGAAAAAAAAATCCTTTGGTCTATATCTATATAGATTTACCATGGATTTACCATGGATTTTCTTATATTTGCCATGGAAATTACCATGGAAATTTACCATGGAAATTTACCAAATTACCAGGCAAATTACCATGGAAGTTACCAAATTTACCATGGATTTTCTTATATTTGCTTTGTTCCCACCCTTCCCCACCTTTTAAACTAGCACCAATATAACAAATTAGAATAATAGTATGATAAGAATAAGCACCTGATTGACTGTTCTCCCTTCTTTACTAATTATATTGTGTTTTATTAAGATATAATTGATACATAATATTGTGTTATTTTAAGGTGTACAACATAATGATTTGATATATGCAAATATTGGGAAATGACTATCACAATAACTTTGGATAATATCCATCACTGGACACAGTTACAAATTTTTGTGTGTGATGAAAACTTTTAAGATCTACTTTCTTAGCAAGTTTCAAATATACAGTACGGTATTGTTAACTAGAGTGACCATGCTGTACATTATTACATCCCCAGAACTTATTCATCTTATAAGTGGAAGTTTGTACCTTTTGACCACTTTACGCTCATCCACACAAACACACACAGCCCCCACCTAGCAACCAACAATCTCTTCTCTGTTTCTATGAGTTTGGATTTTTAAGATTCTGCATATGTGTCATCTAGTAATTGTCTTTCTCTGTCTGACTTATTTCACTCAGCATAATGCCCTTGAGGTCCATTCATGTTGACACAAATGGCAAGATTTCCATCTTTGTATGGCTGAATAATATTCCATTGTAAGTGTATATATATATATATATACATATATACACACACACACCACATTTTCTTTATTCATTCATCAGTCAGTAGACACTTAACATTGTATATTTCTATACCTTGGCTATTGTACATAATGCTGTGATAAACATGGGAGTGCAGATATCTGTTCAAGATAGTGATTTGGTTTCCTTGGGACATATATAGCCAGAAGTAGAATTGCTGAATCATATGGTAGTTCTATTTTTAAGATTTTGAGGAATTTCCATACTGTTTTCCATACTGGCTGCAGCAATTTACATTCCCACCAACAGTGCACAAGGGTTCTGTTTTTTCTACATCCTTGCCAACACTTGTTATTTCTTATCTTTTTGATGACAGCCATTTAACAGGTATGAGGTGATATCTCATAGTTTTGATTAGCACTTCCCTGATGATAAGTGACGTTGAGCACTTTTTCTAGTGCCTGTGGGCCATTTGTATGAGTTCCTCTGCCCATTTTTAGATCAGATTGTTTTTTTGCTATTGAGTTGTATGGGGTCCATATAAATATTTTGGATATTAACCTCTTATCAGATATATAATTTGCAAATGTGTTCTCTCTTTCTGTAAGTTGCCTTTTCCTTTTGTTAATAGTTTCCTTTGCTGTGCAAAAGCTTTTTATATCAATGTAGTCCCACTTGTTTAGTTTGCTTTTGTTGCCTTTGCTTTTGGAGTCAAATGTAAAACAAACAAAAACCAAAAAACCAAAAAATATCATTGCCAAGGAGTTTACCCTCTATGTTTTATTCTAGGATTTTTATGGTTTTAGATCTTACATTCAAGTCTTCAGTTCATTTTGAGTTGATTTTTGTGTATGGTGTAAGATAGTGGTCCAGTATCATTCTTTTGCCTGTAACTTTCCAGTTTTCCAACCACAATTTACTGAAGGGACTATCCTTTCCCCATTGTATATTCTTGGCAACTTTGTCATAAATTATTTGACCATATATGCATGGGTATATTTCTGAGATCTCTATTCTGTTTCCTTGATCTCTTTGTCTATTTTTATGCCAAATACTTACTGTTTTGATTACTCTAGCTTTGTAATATAGTTTGAAATCAGGGAGCATGGTGCCTCCAGCTTTGTTCTCTTTCTCATAGTTATATCATTGCATTGTGTAATTAATTAAATAGTAGAATTAATGAGAATAAATTTTACCTTATGACTTTTCCCTTTAGATAAATAATAGTCAGGCCACCTGAGATTGTCAATTTTCTCTTTAGGAAGTAACAGACTGGTGGAAGGAGAGGCTCTTGGTTTTGTCAGCATTTCCTATGTGGCAGATTCAATGGAAAAATAAATTAACACCTAGGATATTCTTGAGCAAATGACTGCTGTAGTCCTGTATCGTGACTCCAATTTTTAATATTTAATTTTTGGATATGTTTATTTTAAGATATTACAATTTATTTAAAATCATAATGAATTCTAGAAATGAAAAGTTATATTCTTCCTATATTAATTGCCTTACAAATTTGATTTTATCATATATTGTACACATTAATCTTATTTAATTACAATAACCCTAGGATTTAAGACCTTATATTAGTTTTTTTTTTTTCTTTTTAAATCAAGAAGAAATTGAAAAAGTTGTTAAAGAACATTCAACAGGTTAGTGATGGATTGAAGATTCACAACCAGCTTTACTTGGAAAAAGATCTAAGTCTTGTTCATTACATTACCACATGTTTTAAAAATGAAAAGTATGATGTATGTATGTTTGGGAATCATTTATCTTGATGTGACTTTGGTTGAAAGAATTTGTGTAAAATTAGTGTTTGGAGACACAAAATGTTTTTAGTTCCTCAGATTAACAAAAAAACAGTAGATGGAAAATAAAGCTATGGAAGGAACATGCAGACAACCAAGACACTAGAAGTTTCAATATGTGGCAAAATCAAGGTGTTTCATGGTTGTCTCCTAGAGATTTGTCCTTTGTCCTGTAGCGATTGCTCCTTGCCCTCAGTCCTCACATTCCAATAGTGAAAGAGGTTTTTCATAGGTATTGTCTTTGATTCTGCTATATTTGTGTATTATTTACAAGTATATATATTGGAGGAAAAACTTTTCCTCTACTCTCTTAAGTTCTGAACCAAATTAAACTGACAAATGATAGTTTAACAGGAGAAAAGAAACACCCATTTTATTTTTAATGTTATGTGTAAAGGAACTGCACAGGAAAAAAAAAATGAAAGCCCCAAAACACAGTTAGATTTAGAGGCTCACATACCATTTTATTTAACAAAGGGCAGTAAATTGTGGAAAAGTGACCAGACAAAGGAAAAAAGGCTTGGGGCTTCTAGGAGTGGTAAATTGTAGTAAAGTAAATCTAGTGGGGAAGCTAATGGTAGATAAGGGTTATTCAGTAAAGTTTATTTATTCAAACTCATCTTGGTTCCATCTCCATCTCTGATGATGTGTTGTTTTCCTCTTTTTGTACAGTTTTTTTTTGGGGGGGTGGCGGAGGGGCGACACCTTCACAAGGGTAATTTATTCTCTGCTTCTAGGTAGGTAGGGGAAGGAGAGAGAGCTCTTCCTGTGTCTGTTCTCAATTGCCTTTAGCTCAAAATAATCCTTATGACAAAATTGCATATTTTAGGATAGCATATTCTGATCCCCTTCATACACAAGCTTCCACATGAAGTTCAGAAACAGTAATATTTTCTTACAGATCTACTCTGTCCCCAAATATTAAACTCAGGTGACATTCCTTTTCCAGCTTGACTTTGCAACATTCACTTCAAGAAACTTTATTATGTTGTTAGTTGAGAAGTCCATTTTACTCCTGGATTGAAGGGAACAGTTTGGATGATAATGAATATATATTCTAAAAGTAAAAGGATTAAAATAGAAGGCCTTGGTTCACAAAGCCTAAAATATTTATATCTGTTCCTTTGTAGAAGAGGTTTGCCAGCCCCTTGTCTAGAGGTTGGATTCACTCAAAAGAGATTTTCTGTTTGGACTTAAGAAAATACTTCAGAATGTTTAAAAACAGTGACAACCAGAAAAACTTATATTAATCTTTCTCTTTCCTGAACTTAAGTAGCAGCTTACAATTTGGCATGCTTTTTAGGCATTGGGATATTCGTGTGTTATAGTGTGTGTATGCGTGTGTGCGTGTGTCTATAGAATTTAACCTCATCTTAGCTCTTCAACAGATTTCAGGCTTAGAGAAGGCAGAGAATCATTTCATAAACTTATTTCATTTACCAGGAATGATAATGTTTTGATATTAATCAAAATGTTGCTTAATGAACACTATATAAATAAATGATTAAAGGAAATGAAAAATTTAAATCAATCTTAAGTCTTATGCAAAATACGTATGTTTAATGATCATGCATATTTACATCAAAATGAAAATTCTTATCTTCAGCTCCCTGAAGACTCAAGAATTCTCAGTGAGACGAAAACAACTATAAGTGGACAGAACTAGAACTGCAGTAAAAAGCCCCTATTGAGACCTGACTCAGTCCTCACCTCCTTTGTGACCAAGGCAAATTACTACATCCTTCTGAGTCTTTTTTCCCAGGTAGCTTGAAGTGGATGATCTCTAGGTTTCCATCAAATTCTGAAAATCTGTGACTAGTAATGGTAAGCTGTCCTACCAGCAAGTTGTGTTTCTGGTCATAGGCATTATTATTTAAAGGGATACTACTTAGATACCTTTTCTGCAAAATATCAGTTAACTGATGAAACTGAAATCATTCTGTTTTAATTCCCAATGAAGTATATGAACAAGTGTTTTTAGTGTGTAGGGAGAGGGTAGAAAGGGGGTGGGATGGAGGCCAGACCCAATGTGATGTACTTTTAGTAAGGAAACAAAGCATCTTGCAGTGAGGCCTCTGTACCACAGAAATGCATACATGGATTTATTTTTATGCAAATGTAGCTATCAGCTTACACACTATAATACACTTGGTAAAGAATAAGTCAATGAAAAAATATTCCCTCCTAAAATTTGTTAGATCATCACACAAACCAAGAAAAACTTTTTTTGTTGTTTTTTGGTTCTGTTTTTGGGTTTTTTGTAGAGCCTTTGGGTTAATGAAACGTAGCCAGTTACAGTGATCTTGCTGTTTTTCTTCTCTCCACTGAGCACAGTTTACTTGCTGTCTTATCCAAGGCAGAGTTTGCCAAGACAACTGAGCAAGTCTGATGTAGAGAACTTTAATATGGCTAGAAAATACTCCGCATTGAACAGGGGTCTGTGTCAGTCTCTAAGACTAGCCATATTTCCTTCCTCAGATGTTTTTTCTTTCTTCCTGGAGTCACCGAGTCTTTGCTTCCTTGAGTCTTCAGGTTATCAGGAATTTTCAGAGAAGGTAAGTGGTTCCTCTGGTTGGGTAGTATGCCTCAGTGCTGATCCTCAGCCAGTCTTGGATTCAGTGTGTCCTATGGAAAGACTTTTCACTTGCCTGACTGTTTCCTCCTGTGAAACCTGTGGTTTTTCTAATTCTGTGCCAGCTTACAAGTTGACTGATGATTGGTGAGATCAGTTATCCTTGTGTGTAAGGAACTCTGCAAATGCCAAATTGCATGCACTAAATCGTTGAATAATATAAAGCTGCCAAATCAAGAGTTAAAGGAAGCAAAGCTGCCTAATGCATTTGTTGCATATTTTCAGAGCCTGAATCAACTCGTGGAACCAGAAGTCAGATAAATTAAATAATAATAAGTCCTTACTATTTTCCATTCACTGTGCTAAAGTGATTTATATGTATTAGTTTATCTAGACCTCACACCAACATCTGAGGTAGGTATGCTATTATCCTCAGTTAACAAATGAGGTAGTTAACTGGCCCAAGGACACTAATTGATGAATGGTGGCAGGAGAAATGGAACCCAGGACTTCCTGGTTTTAAAACAATTAAATCATACCGCTTGTAATGTAATCATTCCATTGGACTTCCAATAATAACAGAATTTCATGCCAGGATCATTTAGAAGTTCAGAATGAGCTCTGAAGTAACAGTACCAGTTGCTAGCTTTGCACACCTGGACAAGTTATATTATCTCACCTGTAAAATGGGGTCAATACCTGTTCCTTCCCAAAGGGTTACTGTGAGATAATCTACATGGAACATGTAACTGGTGCTCAGTACTTAGCGAGAATTCAAAACATTTTAGGTTCTTTTATCACTTACTTAATGGCACTATCATTTCTAATAATCACAACATTACCACTTTCAGCTAGAAAGCATGTGTACAAATACACATTAATTCACAGGTCTTCCATGACCTGTTGTTTCAACTGGCTGATACAATCAAAATAAGACAAGTAATAAGGCAGTATAGCCTCTTACACAGATAGTTTTCTGGCTTGGTTGTGAGATTTAAACATCGGTTGCTATTTCTATCCCAAGCTGTTTTGAATGAGCTAATAGTTTATTTGTGTGCATTTTAGGAGAAATTGTAAAGTAGAGTGAAGTAATGGTTCCATTATGCACATTAAGTATTTGGATTCTGCATGGTCGGTGAGAAGGAAAAACCTGGAATTATTTCAAACCCTCCTTGTAACTGTATCTTTCTGCCTTCTGTGTAAGCAGATAAGAACTACCAAAATCTCTAATTAACAAAGGAATAGACATAAGAAACCATGTGTATTCACATTTGTTTCCAAATAGCCTATGGAAGCTACAGGCAGTTATGTGACCTTAGAGAAAATATTGCAAATTTATGTGACCTTAGCAAAAATATTGCAAATTTATGTGACCTTAGAGAAAATATTGCAAATTTCCTGGGCTGGCGTGTTCAGTGCTAACTCCCCTAAATTCAGGGCCGCTGGAGCTCCAGATTCAGATAGCTGTGAGTTTGAATTCCAGCCCTGCCATTTAACTAAATACGTGACCCTGGACATGTCTCTTTAAGCTTCAATTTCCTCCTTGGATGTGTGTAAATGATAGTTGTACCTACCTCATGAATCATCAGGGCCTTTAAGAAAATCCATGTATAGATGGATTACATACTATGGCATTTTATGTTCTCAGTAAGTTTTAGCAATTGTGATGCTGTGAATATTGTTTCTTATTGCACTTGGAATTGAATATGACTAATTTTAGCCTGTCTTTAGATTCTGCATAGCTTTAAAAAGGAAACAAACCATTTTCTGTGAAATTTAAAACACTTAAGGAGAGTAAGAAGATATGCCATTTATTTGCAAAATCTAATATTTCCCCTAAATTCCAGGCAATAAAAGTCAATTTTTGTGCTAAGGTTTTTAATCATATAAAATCATCAAAACTTCTACTAACATTTATGAAGTACCTGTGTGGGCATGGCATCATGCTAGGTGGTGTGATACAACAATCAATGATATAATGCATAAGCAGCATTTTTCAAGGTTTTAAATGTGGTTATGAACTAATTAGTCTCAATCTTTGAATCTTATAATGTAATAGGACAGACTTGAGGCTTAGTTTTAATGGACAGGTTCACAAGTCAGAAGGTAACTGAATTCTTCTGATACCCAACTCCAAGTCCAGACTTTAGTCCATATGTGAGAATATCACATATTTTATGTGCCTCCTATTTAAGTTGATAAGTTTATGTGTTGAATAAATGAAACCACATGGAAGAAGCCTTCAGATACAGCTCTTCTTGAAGTTTCTCATAAATGTTCTTTTCTTATATGAAGACTATCCTTTGACTTTATAGAAGAAAATTGCAGTTGCCCTCTCTCCCTTGGCATTCACAAAGAAAAATTGCTTTGAAAATGTAAAACACTATACAAATATGTCAGTATCTGAATCCTCCCAATCTATTTTTCTCTTGATTTTTATTTCTTTTTTCTCTAGAAGAGTGCTGTTGTTATTTTGAGACAAGAGCAGACAACATAACCTTTTAGGAAAGCTTGCAAGTCTGGCCTTCAGCAACAGGGAGATAGGGTTTAGTCCCAAACCTACCACTTTCGAGGTATGTGACTCTGGAAATTAGACAGGCTCTTTTGCCTTATCTCTATTCTTTATCCTTTGCCTGTTATCCCTAGAATAGGTATAATACTAATACCAATGTCATAGGTTTATTTTTAAGGTTATTATAATAGTTGCAATTAAAAACAAAAACACTTTCTTGTCAAATCCATTTTCAAATATGCTATTTTCATCAAAACAAAGAATCTATATAGCCCACTATGTCCAGGAAGCTTTAGTAATAGACTGATGACCATACAGAGATGTTTGATTCATTTTACACAGTTTATAACTAGTGTAACTATCTCTCACATAGGTGATTCTCCAGCTAGACTACATATCACAGTTGCCTGAGAGCATTAAAAATACTGATTACCAGGCCCCATCCTTAAATAACCAAACCGTGATCTCTGGGAATGGGGCCCTTGGCAGTCATTGGCACTTTTTTAAAGGGGAAAGAAAATCCTGCTTCCATGTTATCATCTCAACTTTATAGACTTTTTAAATCTTATCAACCATACCATTTTAAGGCTGAAAGTTTGCTTTTATTTATTGCATTATTAGTGATGCATCTTTTAAAAGCTGGATACATTTGAATATATTATAAAGAAATGTAGATGTGACTACATTTGTAGATTTCAAGGAAATGAAACATGAAATCTAACAAGTCTTCACAAAATCTCAAATTTTATCTATACCATGCTTCAAACTTTCCTCCTGAACATGAAAGTCTATTTTTTTCTTTTCTTTCAACCTTTGGATAAACAGTAATTTTACTCATCCTTCCATTTGCAGCCTAAATATTCCTCATTCCTAAACTTTTATTTTCCTTCTGCAAAGTAGAATAACTTGTAATACCTTCAGGGTTGCCTAAATGCAGTTAGATACCCCTGGATTCATCTAAACAAATATACATCAATTTTGTTTTGTAGAGTAGTTTGTGATTACTTGAGATTTCCCACAGGTGTGGTTTTAGCTATTATTTATTCTTATTTCTGTAATTTTCTACCATGGTTCATAGGTAGGAGGACTAGGCTAATTCACTGAGACACCTCCAGACACATGGGGAAGAAACACCAACTATGAGCCTTAAAATCAGGGGAGGAAGATGCATACAGGCACTAAGGCTCAGAAAAGATGAAGCTTCTTTTAACTATTCAAGATAAAAGAAGGAGAGATGGTTAAGCCTCTCTGCCTCTGCTACACCCAGTGGCAAGTGACTGCTCATTGAATAGAGTTCACAATGACAACATTCATTTCGCTTTGAGTCATTGCCTTTACTTAATGAAAAGGAAGCAAAACCTACAGGAGTAAGAGTGCTAGGGAATTGTGTTACAGTTTCGTTGTTTCCCATAAAAGGTACATAGAGGAGAAATACTTAAGGGAAACAGATACATGAATTTGAAGTGACTTCCCCTCATCACAATACAGACACATCCTAATTCAGGGGAATCTGTGATTTGTTTTCTAATTAACATTCCAAAGTTTCATAGCTTTGAGAACTCGGAACAGGTTGCATTATCTCTGTCACCTCCAATCTGTATTTCTTAATAATTCAGTTTACTGATTTTCTTATGTTAAATAGTTTTTCGGGAAGCATTTAAGAAATACTGCTTTCAGCTGGGAAGTATAAGGTTTAAGCCACCCAAAGTAAAGACATAGCTATTTTGCTAAGTTAATTAGGAATATAATTACATAGTATACATAATATAAAGTATTTGATAAAATACAAATTCAGTTGCAAAAAGAAACAGCTTACACCAACCTGTAAGGTACCTCCATCTCAGTATGTACAAAACTGGGTTCAACATCTTTCTTTACTCTCATCCTAGTTTGGTCCATTTTGAATGAATGGGGAGCATAGAGACTGAGAAACCCAAGTCCTTTTAAACAAGTCCTCTTCTTCGCCACCTATCATACTATACCTAACTCATCACCAGCATCTGTTCATAGATAATCTAGACACATCTGTTCTCTGTCTGTATCTCCATCATCACTACCACACCCCCAGACTTGACTGCTGCGGACACCTCTTAAGTGGTCTACTAACATCCATTCTTATCCCCTTTCATGCATTTCCCCATTGCATCTAAAGAGACCTCTGCAATCATTTCAACACAAATCTCATTGTGTTACTCCTTCCTGAATCCCCTCTCCTCTCAGCCTCGAAACCCCCTCATCTCCCCCTCAGCCTCTCATGATTGCCCTCACCCTCCCTCCCTATCTCCCTGCCTTGCTTACCCTTGCTTAATGAGCCCCAGCCCCTTGGTTTGTTCCCTCAACACCACCCCACCCCCAATCAGGATTCAAAGGATAGAACTCTTCTTCCTCCTCTCAGTCCTAATGTACTTCTATGTGTCCTTCAGATTTCAGATTAATCGTCACTCCTCTAGGGAAATTTTCCCAATCTCTCTGCATAGGTTAATTTCCCTACTATTCCATCTCAGAGCACCATATGTCTTAGCACATATCACAATTGCAATTTTACAATCGCTGCTGATTATTTGATTAATATCTCCTCCACTAGACTGTGTTTATTCACCATTATATCTTTGGTGCCTTGGACAAAACTAGATGTCTATAAAGTACTCAATAAAGTAACTATTACCTGAATGAATTAATGCATCAAAAGGCTCAGTTCCCACATATAAGAAGCATTAAAAAGAAATCCCCTAATTAGGGCACACCTAAGCCTTCTGTATTGTAGTAAATGCTACTGAAAAAAATGTCACGCTGACAGGCAGTTACTACATGGATTACAGTAACCTATCACTTCCTGCTTAATAGGAAACTGTGGTTCTTATGAAGGAAAAAAACCCACAATTATGAAAGATGGCATAATGCCAAAGGGGTTACAATCCAGAAGGCTTTGGAGTTAATATAATACCTAAATTCCAGGGTCAACCAAACTAATTTCTAAACATACATCTTATATTGGAAACAAAATGCTTAACACGTGACCCTAAGTATGTGTGAAATTTTTCAGGAATCTCATGTATCAAAGGTCAGTTATGTATTTTCCCAGTTAAATTTGTCTTTTATGGATGCCAAGCTACTATTGGAACATTAACTTTGAAAATATTTTTAGAAATTAATTTTTTATTTCAATTTTCTAGAGGTTTTGGGGAATTTCTACTTCTTTAGCCACTTTCAGAGTGTTTAGCACCCAACACTAGGCCTAAATCCCTAAGAGTGAAATCATCACAGATCCTGAGTTCTTATTTTAATTTTGAATCCTGGTTACTGTACTTATATTACATACATAATTTGGGAAAAGTTATTTTTATATCTCCACATATCACATGCCTCAGTAAAATGGAGTAAGACTAAATTTAATGCTGTGTGAAAAATACCTACCATGGTATGAGGGGTACACTGAGTTCCCAAATAATGATAACTCTTGTCCTCTTATTTTTCTTTCTCATTTTTCTCATCATCTTGACCATTTAAGACCTTTGAAAAGTGTGGAAATCTGTATGCCAAGTTGTGTATGTTCAGTTTCAAATCAAATTTCATCTCCCCTCTCTGGGAGATGGATATAAAAGATCTCTCAGCTGAGGATTGGAATGACTTTTTCATTCTAAGTACATTTATTTATAGAAAGATACCAATCAAGAGCACACATGAAAACTGAAAGACATAAAAACCTTTTAAAAAAGTAAAGGAAGAAGCACATGTAACGTGTCATTTTCAGATTGAGGTTCTTGCCTGAGGGAAATAATAAGTGATACCAGAGAATTTAACATTACCTCTTCTACATCTAAAGTCTTCTCTCAGGGACCACCTTGGTGTGGAAATCTGAGTCACACACCCTACTTCTCTGGAAAGAGTGATTTTTGAAACCAACAGCTAACTTCCTCCAGTCAGTTAAGGGAGTTGCCCCTTTGGCCATGTAATATACAATAGAAAGAGCAATTCTTTTCTTTCTTTTCAATAGCATAGTATTTTTTAAAACACGGTTAAAAAATCACTTAAAATTTCTTATTCAATAACTTCTCTTTTGCAATTAAAGTGAGAATCTGAGGGTTTAAATCTACAAATACAGAAAGCTTTTTGAGGATGTTTTATCTCAGCCTTCCAAATCAAGTTTCCGTGTTTAGTCTTAAATAAGATTTTAACACTGAAGTATCTACTATGTTGTAACAACAGCAAAAAAAAGAAATTTAGGTAGCTTGCAAGTAGAAGTAAAGCTTTGAAAACAAACCCAAAATAATGTCTGAATAAAACCTCAGTTTGGAATGTAATTGAATCGCTGACATTTGGCAAAGGTATCCAGCTAACTCTTAGCCCGAGGTGATGAATAGTGTCTCTCAAAATGAAATTCTCTGGCTTAGATCCCATTACAAATAAAGATACAACTCTGTCTAAAATGACTTCATTGCATGGAAGTGATAAGTGCACCAGGAAATGGTTTCATTACTACCATGTATTACTCTAACGTTCCCCAGCAGCATTACTTAGGAGTTAAGAATATGGACTCTAAGTTCAGTTTGCCTGAGTTGAAATGCTGGCTCCATCAATTACTAGCTGTGTGATCTTGGTGAGGTTATATAACCTCTCTGCTTCTATTTTCTCATCTGTAAAGTGGAGGTAATAGTGATATCTTACGGGATTGTCATAAGTTTAATAACAAAGCATATATTATGTATATTAGTAATAAATGCCAGCTACAGTTTGGTCATAAAGTTGGGAAACATAAATAAATGTTACCATACAAAACCAACCCATTTAGTGATCAATTAATGAATTAATGCTACGCTTTACAAGCTAAGGGAAGGGCACTTAGAAGAGTTCCCATAGGATGGTGTACCACCCCATTATGCCAGAGGGGTGAGGGACTAATTGGATGATAATTTCCAAATCTGCATTGGCCCATGTGGCCATGTGGAATGGGTTACCCACTCAGCAGATTTCAACTCCCTTGAGTACTTTTTCTGGGGTATGCTAAAGGTACAGATGTGTTCAGAATAAATCTGAACTACAGTGTATTGCAGAGTGCCTGACTATCAACCTAAGGTTGGAACTGCTGTGTAAAAGCTCTAGCTTTGTTGCAGTTTCACACAGCGTGTAGATCTATGCATTGCTAATAAGGGACAACCTATGGAATGTGCTGTGCAAAGTCATTGACCAAGTCATAAATAAATGTTATTATGTAAATTTCCTCCATGTTCAGATTTCTGCCACCCAGCCCAGCATAATGTACATGGTAGGCATGTTAGTATTAATGGTAGTTTATCAAGTTCTTGCCCATCACTATCCGTGCTCCAGGGGATTTTCCCTTGCCCACACATTAGAAAAAGGCAGGTGTTGTGGAGATGAGCCTTCTCCTAGGTGTCTTTATCTAGGGCAACAGGTATAGTAGATAATAAGCTATCAAAAAAAGGTGAGAATTAAAAGCCCTTCCTTTCTAAGAGTTTAAATACAGGAATCTTAGGGTCTCCTGTTATAACATAAATGTGCTCATTTCCAAAGGAAGACCAGTTGAGAGCAGAGTAATATTGATGGTGACGAGAAAGTAGGGATTCAGAGCACATGACACTGCCTTGGGAAGGTCAGAATAAGATCTTATGAAAATCTTTTCCAAAATAAAGTCCTGGTAGAAGCAGAATTTGAATCCAGATTTATCTGCAAAAGTCTTTGCTCTTTCTGCCACAACTTTCTGCTTCTGGAGATATTTTACAGCTCCTTTGATAGGCCACAAATCATGCTAGGAGGGGAGTTGCCAGATTTAGCAAACCAAAGTACAGAATGCCCAGTTAAATTTGAATTTCAGGTAAATAATGAATAATTGTTTAGGGTAGGTATGTCCCATGCAATAATTAGGACATATTTGTACAAAATAAATGTGTGTACCGTATTTCATCTGACAACTCTGTTAGAATATATGTTTATGTGTTGAGGAAAATCTAAAATGGTCATTCAGCCCATAACTCCAATTCCTTTATGAGCACACAATACAGTGTGTTCCTTCATTTGGTTGTATGGTGCTGCAGTCATCCCCCCATATCCACGGAGTCACATCCATAGCTATTTGTTGTACTGTGCCATTTTATGTATGGAAATTGAGCCCCTGTGGGTAGCAAAATCCACGGATGCTGAGGGATGACTGTACTTTCCTTATACTAATACCACTCACTGGTATTATCTATTTATGTTTAGTGTTTTGCATCTTCTACCCATCAGTATCAGGATCCCTAGATTAGATCAAAAGTGTCTCTAGGGCTTCCCTGGTGGCGCAGTGGTTGAGAGTCCGCCTGCCGAGGCAGGGGACACGGGTTCGTGCCCCGGTCCGGGAGGATCCCACATGCTGTGGAGCGGCTGGGCCCGTGAGCCATGGCCGCTGAGCCTGCGCGTCCGGAGCCTGTGCTCCGCAACGGGAGAGGCCACAACAGTGAGAGGCCCGCGTACCGCAAAAAAAAAAAAAAAAGTGTCTCTAAAGAGAACTTTACAAAATATCTGAGAATCCTTGATAATAATAAAGCACCTTCAGTTTTAAATGATTTCAAATACATTTTTATTAGTTACTACAAAATAAATCAGAAAAGTTTTCATAAAGCACTGGAGTTTAAGGGAACTCTAAGCTAGAGCCTCATATGTTGGCTTTTCTTTTTGTGTAATAAACCAAACCAGAATACATGCACTTTGAGGTTTTGGGGTGTTTGTCTGTTTGTGTTTTCTAAGTGGAGGTAATCTTTTATGCATAACCATCACTCTCTCACCTGATACCTTTCATAACGAATGACCTCCCTTGGTGAGATGTTGAGTCTGGGTTGCTGCAGGAAATATGATCATACTAATTCATACAATCCAACCTCAGTAAGAAATGTATATCTAGTTATATGACTTGAATAAAATAGATACCAAAGTACTATCTAAAATGGATCCTGATTCATAAATGTCTGTTTATTAAAAAATTTAAAAATAAAACAAAAGTTCGTTTCTGATACCATTGCATTTAGTGTTGACATATAAAAGTAACTACTACTAAAGAGGTTGGGGTTTTTGTTGTTTTTGTTTAAAAGTACAGATCATGAGTCATTAGCACCTTGAGAAAGCCATTTAGAATAGAAAATATCAGCATGTATTGCACATAAAATGGCTAGGTATTATTGTATGTCCTTTAAATACATGAGTCAGTCAAAAACATTTGAAAGCCATAGTCCTAGGGTGCTTGGCAAAAAAGTATTCTCTGGCAAAGATGTCCACTTACAATCTTATCTAAAGGGAAAATTTATCCTTACTGATTAGAAAATCAGAGTTAGGATATTTTAAAGAGTTAAATGTCACTTTTATTCCCGTTTTTGCTTATCATTTTTGTGGAAGATAGTTTTGTTTTTTTGTGGTACGCAGGCCTCTCACTGTTGTGGCCTCTCCCGTTGCGGAGCACAGGCTCCAGACGCGCAGGCTCAGCGGCCACGGCTCATAGGCCCAGCCGCTTCGCGGCATGTGGGATCCTCCCGGACCAGGGCACGAACCCGTGTCCCCTGCCTCGGCAGGCGGACTCTCAACCACTGCACCACCAGGGAAGCCCTGTGGAAGATAGTTTTGGACAAGACACGTATATCCCAGCTGTGGCTATCTCAGTCTCAAAGACTGTGCTATCCTTTCACATGTGAAATTCATCCCCCTAATGCTACTATCTCATCTATTTCTGAAGCTGCAGAATTGGCAATTTTTTTCTCTATTCAGTACTTGCTATTAAGCTATCTTCCAGCTCAGGCCTCTCTGTAGTCTTTCAATATAACCTCCCAATAAGAGGCATCTCTTTCTCAGTCTCAATCTCTGTCCCTCCCTCATCTCTCTCTCCCTCTCATTTATTGCATATGAATGCCTAAAGTACTACATAGCAGCTTATGTCATTCGATCGTTCCAAAAGACCCCTAAAGTAGAAGAGAATGTTGGAAAGAACTCCAGCTGATTCCACTGAATGCCTGCCATATGCTAAGCACATATACAGATGCTATGGAGTATAATCCTCGAAACAGGTTTGGGAAGAAAGATACAATTGCCTGCCTATCATAAATTATCACACTGAAGCCCAGGGTAGCAAACTGGGTTGGATAGATACTGTCCTCACCTCTTACACAGAGACCAGCTGAGATGCATAGAATGAAGGTCACTTGCACAAGTCACAAGAGAAAAGCAGTAAAAGAAGACCTGAATTCTAGTTTAGTACTTGCTCCCTTCGCCTGGACTAGAGGGTTGTAGTACTTTTTTGAAGAAATGGCATGAGAGTCAGGCAAAGTGACTATATTATGAGTATTTCCTTCTAATGCGGTGGCTTTACTGCATATTTGAAGTTTTAGCAGCTTAAGAATACGAGAGTGATATGTATTGTTTTCTTAATCCAACAACAACAATAATAATAGATTTTCCAGGATTTTTTGTTTTTGTTTTTTACTTTTGTTTTTTCATTTTGACAAACACAGAAGGCTGGATGATAGAGCTCTGGGCATTTAAGCTGCTTCTGTAACAACAAAAATTGATTTGTCCTATCATTAGCCCAGAAGTACTAAGTTTTGAGATTATGTATTATTCCATTCTTGACAGTCTTCAACCTCTAATCAACTTTGAAATGGATGAGACTGTCAGATTCTAAGATTTGAATCACATGCTGCTGTGGTGAGGCGAGTACAAAGCACATACAATAAATGATCTGCCTAAGGGATTCGCGTTTATGTTTGCTTATGGATCTCTTGAAAGGCTTTCTACAGTAGAAAAGATTCTGCAGCCTTAATCTAGAACACGATCTAAACATCTTTACATACAACGTTAACATTGTAACATTACTTTAAAGACTTGTTTAGGAAGAAGACCCTAATACCTGGTGCCTCTTCCTCATTTTAGGTGACCTGCCTGCTGCACTTGACATTGTTGACAACCTGTTCTTCAAATTCTGTCTTTTCCAGGTTTCTATTTTTCTGGTACATCTACTTGCCTTTTTGACACGTTCTTCTTAATTGGGTCTTCTTCCTTCTAACTCTGGATACATCAAAGACCTAGTCTTTGTTCCTCTCTTCCTTTTACTTTATTTTCACACTCTCAGAAAATTAACTTCCTTCTATAGCAGCTTTCTCACAATTTTTTCTCTAAATTACCCCTGAAAGGAACAGTGAATTAATGCAGATTCTTTCTGTCCTATTTTACCTTTAAAATGTTATATTGTTTTCTATTTCAAAACTTTTCATTGCAAGTGTGCATTACAATTTTTTTGGAATTACAATTTTTTTAAAACATTTTCCCTATATTTTGGAATATGCTCCCCAAAGCTATCTTATTATATCCTGTGGCTTATGTAATAACTCCCTGGCCTCTTGCCATGTAATCTTAGAACTAAAAAGCTTTGTCTTAAACTATCTTTATCTCCATTCCTGACCTGCAACCCAAATCCAGGCAAAACTCTGTCTAGTCAGGATTTTACTTAGCAGTTCTGGCAAATACCTGACATGCAACATGTTTAAAGGCAAACATATCACCTTTCCTTCTAAACTCACTCGCTTCTCTCTGGAAATGGTATCATGTGACACGAGACTAAGATTCCAGTGTTATTTTCAATTCTTCCTTTAATTTGCATATACAGTAATTAAATCTTATTTATTATGTTCCACTTCTCTTCTGTAGTCCTTCATAGTCTGGCATCTTCTATAACACATGCAAGGATCTTTAACCTTTTGGGGAATCATGGACTGTTTTGATAATCAGAAGCCCCTGTATCCTTTCTCCAGAGGATCTGTATTATATATACATTTTTAAGTAGGTTCAAGCTCCCACCCCAATAAAATGGCTTAACAGCTAGCATCCTTTCCTCCAAGACTTCTGGCAAATTGCTGTCAGATTTACCTTCCTTAAATACTGTCTTTATCAAGTCATTAGCCAACTCAAAATCTTTTCTAGCACTCAACTACACAGACTATAAAATGGAAGAGTTGGATGATGTTTTAGTGTATATTAAGGGTTTATATGACTCAGCCACTTTATACATATTATTAAGTGAAAACTCCTAATAAATTTATACAGTAATATTATTATCTGCTTTTTATAAGGAGGAAAAAGAGACTCACATATTTAGGAGAGCAAGGATTCAAATCCAAGCCTCTCTTACTTCACAGCTTATGATTTTTCTCTTGCTCCCAGTTGTCTTCATCATGCCATTTTGTCTAAAATCCAAACATCTTCCTTTGCCTTGCATAAATGTTTTTTTCTCAAAACGTTTCCCAACTTTGTCTTCCATGACTCTCTTTTTATAGTCACTGCTCCAGATGGAGTTATCTTTTTATTCTCCCCCCAAACTTACCTCCTTACCTAAGAAAAAGAAAGAACAATTCATGGCCGTTGTTCTTCTTACCCAGCCCCTTGCCATCTTCCAAGGCTCACTTTAATTTGTGATTTCCTTCTCCATAAACTTCACCTGTTCATATCCAGTTGGTACTTTTAAATATACACTTTGTCATTCCCTCTTAGTATTTTTTCTACACACATTTGTACTGTTGCTAGCTTAGTGCTGTGTGTATCCTCCCACCCCATTAAACTGTAAGCCGTTGGGGGAGCCATGCAAACAGCAGGGCTTCCCTATAATTGTAGAAGGAATGATTGTGCATGTGTGCATAAGTGACCCATTTTCCTGGCATACAACCCAGCCACAATTATTTAATCTTTATTTTCTCTAAGTTGATCCCTTTGTGTATTCTTTATGAAGTGGAATAAGAGTGTTGATTTTTCCTTTTAAATGTTACGAAAATATTTACTTTAACCACACTGGAAACATGTTTTGAACCCTAAAGGGAGTCCTTCATTTAAAATAGGGGAAAGGGAAATTTCACTCAACTCTGTGGTTCTCAAATAGACCATTAGACTTTCCTTCTGTCAGTAATTATGTTCCTCAGTCAAAATAAGAGACTGTTCTGCCTTGCCTTAAGAAACAATAGAAATAGAACCTGTGCACTCTTAAAAATCTAAATCACGCGTTTAGTGTTGACTGGTTAGGACATTGACTTGGACTGTTGAGAATGATACACAGCATGCTCACAGGTTCACCGTCTGCATGATCCTAAATAGAATATTCCCATTAGCTGAGCTCTGTGTAGCTATAGGACAGGAAATATATCTAGTGCTCTTTTCAGAGAAGCAGGGGAAACATTTTCCCTAAAAACACAGAGTAAATCAAAGACAGGGCCTAATATGGAAAGATTATTTCTTTTCCTCTAGTTTAAATACAGTATAATGTTTCTATCCCTGTATGTAAAACAAAGGCGCACCCTAAAGAGATCTGAATAATAAATGTTTATGTTCCTTTATTCATCCTGTTTTCGTACCTTCTTTTTCAGTAGGAGGAATAAATAGGCAGTTCACTTGTTCTTTTAATAAATATTTATTGAGTTACTACTCTAGACTATAATCTCTGCCTTTTCTACCAATTCTGCATTTATCCTTGAGCAAAACATTGAGCCTCCCTCCTTGAATCATTCACATATAAAAATCACTGACAGCTATAGGTTTTACTCCTTCGGTCAACACTAGGGTATGCTTTTGTTTCAGACCCTCACCAATCTGTATATTTTTTAAAAATTCTAATTGAGGTATAACACATATACAGAAAATATACCACTCTATTAATTTCCATAGAGGAAACACATCCATGGAATCATCAACCAGTTCAGTAAACTGAACAATACCAATACCTCTGAAACTCTCCTTATAATCCCACCTAGACTCCATCTTCCTTCTGAAAAGGTGCAATCACTACCCTGATTTTCCCATTTTTAAGAATTTCTTAAAGTCTGGCTCTTGTATTTACCCAAAACTCTCCATCTTGTCATTTGTGTCTTTAAGCCTATTAAGCGCAGTTATTTTAGGATCTCTGTTTGATAACCACAATATCTAGTTCTCCTATGGGTCTGTTTCTGTTGTCTGCTTGCTTTCCTTTATTTGGGTCATTTAATGCTAAGTCCTGGTATAGTTGATAATCTTTTGAGTGTCAAATATTATGTATGGAAAATTGAAGTGATGTTTTGAAGCTTTGGAAGGTGTTAGCTTCTTCCAGATTCAATTTTCATTTGCTTCTGGAATTTAATTTGAGATTGAGTTTTTATTTTCCTGAGGGCTAGTTTAATTCTTTAATTCTGATTTACTGAAATACACACTTCTTCTTGTGGGTAAGAAAAAAGATTGTTTCTTTATAAACTGCCAGGTATGCTTTCTTCATTGGGTAATGAAAGTTGTATGGACTCAGTTTTGTTTCATGACGGATACCAGCAATCATAGCTTTAAGTATTATGTTCTATTGTAACCATTCCACCTTTCCTATGCTCCATTATTTTTTAACTCTTGCTTTTTTATGCCAGTCTGTGGTTTTATTATATTGTGATTTCTTATGTAATTTTCCTCAAATTATTTGTAGAAGTGGATGGGGTGAAAATATAAATAAGCATACTATATGGGTTTTGAAAAGTGCTTTGTGAGTATTTCAAGGTGGTACCACCAGGTAATTTTTTTGTTTTTTATCAATACACGGGCCTCTCACCGCTGTGGCCTCTCCCGTTGCAGAGCACAGGCTCAGGACACGCAGGCTTAGCGGCCACGGCTCACAGGCCCAGCTGCTCCGTGGCATGTGGGATCTTCCCGGACCGGGGCACGAACCCGTGTCCCCTGCATCGGCAGGTGGACTCTCAACCACTGCGCCACCAGGGAAGCCCCACCAGGTACTTTTAATTTTATTGTTGTTGTTCATTTGTTTGTTTTGGTTTGTTTTACTCAATATTTCTTCTTAGTAATTTTATATAGCATTTGCATTATTTCAAGAACTGCCCTTCTCCCACTCATGTGGTTTTGGTAGGTGTATTAATTCCCTAGGGCTGCCATAACAAAGTACCACAGATGGGCTAGAAAAAATTTTTTTTTCCTGTCACAGTTCAGGAGGCCAGAAATCAAGAATTAAGGGGTCACGGTGTTGGTTCATTCCTGGGGGCTCAGAGAAAGAACCTATTCCATGCCTTTCTCCTAAAGCCCAGTAGTTGCTGACAGTCCTTGGCTTGTGGATACATCACAGTCTCTGCCTCCATCATCACATGGTGTCCTCCCTGTGTGTCTTCACATTGTCTTTCCTTTACGCATGTCTGTCTCTTTGTCTCTTCTCTTCTCATAAAGACACCAATCACATTGTATTAAGGGCCTACCCTACTTCAGAATGGCCTTATCTTAATTAATTACATCTGGAATGATCCTATTTCCAAATAAGGTCCCATTCTAAGGCTCCAGGAAGACATGAATTCTTGGGAGCCACCATTCAATCCAGTACGGTGGGATGATCAACCACATTATTCAACCTTTTGATTACAGAATTAGCCAATCAGACTCCTTGGGGATTTTATATATGAAAACTGGTAGAGAGGATTTCTCTCATTCTTCTTGGATCACCACAGAGAGACGATGTAAGCCTGAAACCTTTTTCAACAGTGTTTTTAAGAGGCTAATATAAAGAGAAAAACAGAACTGAAAGATGTGAGGAAGGGAGAGTACGGGGATGGGGAGGGGAAAGAAAGATCTGGAATTCCAGATACTCAGAGCAGAAAAAATAAATCCTTTTATTTGTTTATCTATGAGGATGTTTCTGCTACTGAAAATTGTTGTTTGTCTATTTTAATGGAGAGGATTTTCCATAGAGCCAAGCACACTCTATTATATGGCAATTTTGAATCTTAGAGAGAAGGCAAGTGAGAGAGGGAGAAATGTATGTGAGTTGAAAAATATATTCAGTGTACCTATTGTTTATATAATACAAACTTTATAAAGTTAAGATTGACAGTTTTAATCATGGTGGCTATTTCCAGTTTTTTATTCTTCAAACAGCCTAAATGTGTACCAATGATGGAATAATTAAATAAATTAATGTGATTTATATTCTGAATATTATGCTGCAATCAAAATTGTGGGGCAGGGCTTCCCTCGTGGCGCAGTGGTTGAGAGTCCGCCTGCAGATGCAGGGGACACAGGTTCGTACCCCGGTCCGGGAAGATCCCACATGCCATGGAGCGGCTGGGCCCGTGAGCCATGGCCGCTGAGCCTGGGCACCCGGAGCCTGTGCTCCGCAACGGGAGAGGCCACAATAGTGAGAGGCCCGCGTACCGCAAAAAAAAAAAAAAAAAAAATTGTGGGGCAGATCTCTATGTACTTATATGGAAAGGGCTCTATCATTATGTTAAAAAATAAGTCATGGAACAAGATGTATATTTTGCTCTC
Organism: Orcinus orca; assembly: GCF_937001465.1. Lineage (NCBI taxonomy): Eukaryota > Metazoa > Chordata > Mammalia > Artiodactyla > Delphinidae > Orcinus > Orcinus orca. The sequence goes on from NC_064563.1 coordinate 96,179,271, forward strand.
ATTTATGAGAATTGTGCATGCATGCACTTGCACACCTACACATGCACACTTGAAAATGTATACTGGAAAGATAGTTATAAAACTGTTAATACTTACAGCTGGGAAATGTGGGGATGGAGAATTGGGGGCAAAGATAAAAGAGGATTTCTAATTTTATCATCTATGTATTTATTCTCTCTTCATATTTCTACATATATTCATTTAATGCTTCCTTTATTAAAATCAAACAGGTCAATGACACAAAAGGAAATACACTTCTTATATAGGTTGTGTTTTCCTTCACTTCCATATGCTCCTATAGTTGTAGAGACGTTGCCCTTTGAAAAGCATATATGGGTGTCACACGCATAAGTACCTTTAAGGAACAAGAAGGTATCAGCAGTGAATAAAGAGTGCTGAGCTGAGACTCTTTGAAGTGGACAGGACTCCTGAAGTGGACAGGAGAGCGTGTTCTCTATCTAAAGTGGGTAAGTGTTCCTTAGCTGCAGGCTGTTGCTGACATGGCGCCACTGTGACCGAGCATTGTGAATCTTTATACATATTTCTTGATGCACATTTGCCAGTCTGTAGGATAAATTCCTAGAAGTTGTACTGCTGGGTCAAAATAAATGCACATTGTGGAATCTGATTGATAACAGCTAAACAGAAGTCAATCGTTATTACTGTTTTAACATTACTAAATGCTAAAGGCTTTCCTCTGATATCTGGGTAAAGTGTAGATCTGGTTAGATCTTGGTGAGGGCTCCCTAAATATAATGTGGCATTTTTATGTAATAAGACAATTGGCTTTGGTTATGTTCTCCCTAAGTGCAAATATAAACTGTTTAGTGTCAAAAAATAAAGAAGAATGGCACCCGCTGCTCCCTTCATGTCCCCCGCACACATCAAAGGGAGTAGAGCTGTCTGTGAAAAGTAGATCAGACATCTTTCACTTATGATGAAGACAACAGTAGAGAAGACAAAGCGGATCTTCATAGCAACAAATCAGATGCCTCGAGGAGAGCCAAGTGGGACAGAAACGAGGCCCTGTGCCAAAAATCTGAAGAGGCAGGAAGTGCCTTGGGATGTGCTCCAGCTGCAGCGGAAATGTGAGGAGCCTCAAATGGTTAAAAGCAAATAGTCTGCCAAGAAGAGACTTGTGTATTGCAGGATGTGTCGCTACAAAGAATTTCTCCAGCTCTTTGTTGTTAAGTTATTTAATACTGTGCATATCAATTTTCTTTTTACTGCATGAGATGGGGGAAAGGCTGTGGTAGACAGATACTGATTTCACCTATTCTGCTGATGCTGCATCATCTCATCTTGCCTGTAACATCCCCATGAAAACACCATTGAAGGGTCAATGAGCTGTAAAATGATTACTTTTATCCTCCAAAATAATATTTCACTAATGTCTATAGTTAGAAATTCATACAGTATTTCAAGGGCATAGATTTATTATGAGACATAATCTTTGCACTTAGGCAAGGCCTATACTTTTATTAAAGACAAATTTCATCCAAAGGGCAAATATAAACAGAGATTAATGGATTCGTCAGTTTAAAATTTATACACTGAGGAAAGGGGCAAATAACATTACTCCCACTGAAGATTCTATATTCGATAAAGTGAGCATCGGTATATTGTGACCTTAACTGAAAATGATCAGTGGTGAAATCTAGAATAGTCATAACAATAGCTTTTATTTGTGAAGTATCTGCAATTCAAAAAGCACTTTCACAAACCCTTACTTGCAATTTATGCCGATTAGCAACCTTGTGAGTTTTCCAAAATAGGTGTTAAATTTGATTCATCAATGTTACCTCAAGTCCCTTTGTAAAAAGGTCAGAGTATAAAATTCAATAAGCAATTCTGAGATTAGAAAACTGAGAGGTTAAGTATATTACCCAAGGTCATACGAGTTCGTAATAGAGCAAGGCTTAAACTTCTGCAGAGCTCAAGGGCAGAACTACTGACGTCCTACTTGCTTTTATCTTCTGTCTTCAGAGAGTGTGTTCTTTATTGTGAGCGTTTTCTCCTGCTCACTCTGTCAATAATGGGTATCATGAGTTCAGAGCCACTTTTTACAATAAGAAATGTTTCCTCATACAGAACTACTTACTATACTCAGTGTCATTTGCCATTAGCTGTGCTGTTTGGCTCCATTGAAGGAAAATTATTTTCAAGTTGAAAAGGTAAAATATATATGAAAAGGTACAATAGAGCCCAAATACAGGTGAAGAGAGAAAATAAAAGAATAGCTATTGGCTTTTAATGAGCTGATACTTGTTAAGGCCAGGGAAATTTGGTGTGGTGAAAAGAGGATAGGTTGTTTATCCAGCTTGGGTTTGAAATCTGGCTTTTCCATTTCTTGCTGTGTGAAATATGATCAAGATAGTTCTTAGCTACTTTGAGCCTCAGTATCTTCAATGATAAAGTGGGAGTGGTAATAGCTATGTCATGGGATATTTCTTAAGACCTAAAATAATGCATGTAAAGTGATTGTACTTCATGGGTATTTCATATATTATAGCTATATAACTAATATAGTATGATATCAACTTGCTGAATTGACTTAGATACCATGTGATTTGCAGAATACATTCTAATTAATAAATGACTTATCAGAACTTTGGGGGAAATAAGTGAGTATTAAGGCTTAGTATTCACTAAAATCAAATCTTAATGTATTAATCTCACTTCCTTTATAAAGGGTGATACTAGATCAGGGATCAGCCATGTAAAGCCTACAGGCCAAACCTGGCCTGCAGCCCGTTGTTGTATGCCCTGAGAACCAAGGTTTTTACATTTTTAAATGGTTGAAAGAAAATCGAAAAAGTATATTTCATACCCTGTGAAAATTATATGAAATTCAAATTTCAATGTCCATAAATAAAAGTTAATTAAAATAGGGTTACATTTATTTATTTGCATTATGTCTAAGGTAGCTTTCCCATCTGGTGATAGGGTTGACTAGTTGCAATAGAGATCACATGACCTGCAAAGCCTGAAATATTTACTATCAGGCTCTTCACAGAAAATGTCTAGACCCCTGCACCAGAATATTAGGTCAGAGAAATACCCCAGACACAGTATAACTGTACTTCAGAAAATGTTTAACAAAGCTACCTGAGAAAGGCAGCTAACACTTAATAAATAAACATAAGTACTTTCCCTCTATATTCTGGACATATCCCTGGGAGGTAGCTGCCTGTTATGATTATATTTCCCATGTTCCTTTCTTCTTGGTGTGGCCATGTGACAAGTTTTTGCCAATGAAATGTGACTGAAAATAACATGTACCCTTTCCAGGAGAGAGTTTTTAGGAAGCAGGAGTTCTTTCTCTTATGCATTTTACCCAGCTGACCCTAGGGGATGGCAGAGCCACAAAATGTAAGGAGCCTGGGTCCCTTGATTGGATGTGGAATGGAGTCACCCGCCTACCAGAAATACCGGTTTTAGATTTTTTTGAGTAAGAAAAAAGAAGTTCTCTTGTATTATCACTGAAATTTGGGGAGTTTGTTTTATTAGTGTTTCTCTAACTCACTCTTAAGGTGTCCTTTTGAAAAAGATAAAGCAGTGTTGTATGAATAACATACTTAAATGGATTTAGAGATGAACAACTGGGCTCAAACAGGATTAATCAATTGAGGCCATCATGGGTGGAAGAGGCATAGTACCACAGAGGTCTTCTGTCCTTGATCTCATCCTAGTAATTAGTTTTATGAGACAAAACTAGCAATTTTAAATGTTTTAAGGCTGCCTTTAGAAGAGTTCTTTTGGATTTTTTTTTTTTTTTTCCTGAAAAGTTCCAGTGGATAGGGTGATTGGGACAAATAATAGTGAGACAGATTTTAGCTCAGCATAAAGAAGAATTAAAAATAAAATAGAGATAGCTGCCCAAACAGTTACCTTGCAATGTACTGTGCTCTCTACAAAGTGTTGAAGTAACTGATAAAGAGTCATCACTAAATCTGGCAAAGAAAATTCTGTAATAATACAGGAATTTAATTACTCTATAAGATTAATAATTACTCTAATTCCTCCTAACTTTCAATTCTTTAATTTCATCATTAAATGTTTTCTTGTTTTAATCATGCACTTACCATTTAGTTTCAAGAAATTTAAAGTCAAGGAGATGAAAATGCAATTCGGCCACTTCGGTTTTCCATAAATTGACTATATGCACAGGTTTTAAATATACAATTTAAGGACTCTTGATTGTTATTCATTTTGTCGTTCAGTAGATAAAGTACACTTAGGAATAGGAAGATAAGTAGGAAGATTGATGTATTTGTTAGGATGTATCCATCTGCAAGTAAGATAATATCAACTAACAGGGGCTTCAATAATATAAGTATTTAATCATTTCACATAAAGGAAGTTTATACCTATCTGAGACCATGTGAACTAAGAGATCAAAGTCACCATAATATGCATTAAGATATATTAGTAATTAGGTAATAAAACATATTAACATCATGTACCTTCTGATACACTGAGAAGGGCTCATCACTTCTTTGTTTTTCTGGCCCAAAATGTATAGTCTAATCATATGAAAACATCAGATAAACCCAAATTGTGGGACATTCTACAAGTTAACTAGTAGTCTTCCAAAGTGTGAAGGTTATAAAAAACAAGGCAAGACTGAGAAGTTGCCACAGACTGAAAGAAGCTAAGAGACATAATAACTAAATTCAGTGTGACAACTTGCAATGGATCCTGAAACAGAAAAAACGAACAATTGCAGAAAAACTGGAAAAACCCAGATAAAAGCTACAGTATAGTTAATAGTATTATACCAATATTAATTCTTAGTTTGGGTAACTTTATTATGGGTATTCAAGATGTTTACATGGGGGGAGCTGGGTGAAAGTTATATGGGAACTCTTTGCAATTTTTGTAACTTTTCTCTAAGTCTAAAATTATTTCAAAAGAAAAAATTGCTGGAGTTGGTAGTTCCAGATGCAGTGTGGTAACTCAAGAACATCATCGGGTACTTAAGATTTGTTTCTACTTTTCTATCTGTGATCTTCTGTGTTCCCTTCTTTTCTCTAGGCTTATCTGAATGCTAGATATTCTCCCCTGCACCTCAGGTCAACATAGTTCCTTCCTGTTCTGTTCCTGGGCAAGATGCCTTCTATGGATGATACCAACTGGACTTCCCTGCCCTCTGGCTTCTGGTTGACTAATGCCAGCAGCTGATCTAAGTACAAGAAGACTGGGAGGTCAGAGTTTTTATTCCCCTGGGTCTTTCCATTTTAGGCTAAGGTTTGTAAGACCTGAGTTCCTCCACCTGTGTTCCTGATGACAGCTCCCGTAGGGCACCTCTCCCCTAAGGCTATAGTTACAACCTTCTACATGTTCTGATAAACACTCCCTCCCCTTGCATCTTCAAGCCCACTAATGATAATGGCTACCCTCCCCTTCTCTTTCGCATACATATATAGTGTGACCTCCACAATAGCCAGAGAGATCTTTGCAAATGTAACAGATCATGAACTCTCCCACTAAGAACTCTCCCAGTTCAGTCAGAGGAAAAACCCTGGTGTCCACAATGGCCTATACTGTCCTATGAGATCTTCTTTCCACTTCTTTCCTCTCCTAACTTCTCTCTTCCTTAGGCACTGTCAGCCACACTGGGTTCCCTGCTGCTGCTGAAACATACCAAGTGTGCTCTCCTCTCAGGGTCTTTGTTTTTCTTTCCTCTATCTGGAACTTTCTTCCACCAGATACCTTCCTGACATGTTTCCTCACTTCCTTCCTTCCTCACTTCCTTCCTAGTATCCTTCAGCTCAAATGCCAGCCTTCCTTAATCACCCTAAATAAAACAAAATAAAATTCCTTCCTTATCATACCATCAGCACTCCTTATTCCATTTTTTTCTTTATTCTTTTTCCATAGAACTTACTACTTAGGAATATATGTGTTTTTCTCTACATATACTGCATATGCCTATATACATGTGTGTATATACACACATACATCCTGTTTCTCTCATTAGAATATGTCCTCTTTAATGCCATAGATTTTATTCAGTATTATATCCCCAGTGCCTAGAATGGTGCCTGGTACATAGGAGGTATTCCATAAGTGTTTCTGAAATAAATGAATGTATGAATATGAATTGAATGTAAATCTGGACAAATGCTTTTTAAAGGTTATTTTCAGGCTTCTCTGGTGGTTCAGTGGTTAAGAATCCGCCTACCAATTCAGGGGACATGGGTTAGAGCCCTGCTCCCAGAAGATCCCACATGCCGCCGAGCAAGTGAGCTCGTGTGCCACAACTACTGAGCCTGCACTCTAGTCTGTGAGCCACAACTGCTGAGCCCGTGTGCCACAACTACTGAGGCCTGTGCACCCTGGAGCCCGTGCTCCGCAACAAAAGCCACCACAACGAGAGAGCTCTGGACTGCAACAAAGAGTAGCCACAACTAGAGAAAGCCCGCGCGCAGCAACGGAGACCCAACATGGCCAAAAGTAAGTAAATAAAATAAATAAATTTATTTTTAAAATAAAAAATAAAGGTTATTTTCCTCCTGGGATTTGGGGAGGTGTCTTCATGTGAAGGAAGCAGAGAGAATTTGAACAAAATGACTTCACTGCCCACTGAAGAAGCTCTCCAGAAAAAGTAAAGGCACTGCTTACCGAGTATTTTCTCAGCATTCCTCTCACAGAGCCAACCTGAATGGAGACTTCCATAGGCAGTCAGAGACAGTTTTATGGATACAGTAAATAAATTTGTATTGCTAAGTAAGCCAAACTGTAAGCAGGAATGCTTCATGATACTCTTCTAGATACACCAGGAGTGAAATTTCCCCATACTTCATGTCAACCACAGGACTTCACACTTGACTGAGGACCTATTAAAACAATTATCAGGTCATTAACAAGGGCCTTTAAGACTAGTTTTGAAACCATATTAGTGAGAAAAATTTGCTTTGATGGGTGTATTAGCCCAGAGGGTGGCCTGGGTTGGGACAATTTCCAGCTTTAAGGCCCTGTTCTCTGGCTTCTTATCTCTATTCCTCTGATTCCTGAGGACACTCACACAGGTAAGTAGAAGGACTGTTTCAAATTTCATTAAAACCCCATACAGTTTTGCCTGAACAAGTGGAAGACTGTGCTAGAATGCCTTGGGTTCTGAGTATCCACATTCTGACCATTCAGGGAGGTCACGGGAATAGGAGGAACTGAAAGAAGTACAGTCCCTTTCTGGTACTCTAGAAGATCCAAGGACAAGATTCAATTGGAATTCCTGCCCCATCCTTTAAAAACTTTTTATGGCAATTACCACCACCTGAATCTTGGGCACAGTTTTCAGGTTGGTGCAATTCACCTTTCCTTAACTAACTTCGTTCTGCTTACTTCTCTCACAGCTTGGGGCTTTCTCTTCTCTCACCTCCAGTACCCCAGTGTTCATTCTCCATGTGGTCTGTGGCTGTCCTAAAGCTCCACAGAGACAGTGCACACTCCCCTGTCCTCCCACGATGCCACACAGTGCTTCTAAATCTCCCCTGGAGGCAAAACTTCTATCCCTTGTCTTCTAACTTGGTATAGAGGACATACATTCATATTCTGGTCATAATCATTTATACAGACTATAAGTTATTAATAAACCTAACCAATGAAATAAGTATTTGTGCTTTTAAGAGAAGCCTAGGGACTTCCCTAGCAGTCCAGTGGTTAAGACCCCATGCTTCCACTGCAGGGGGTGCAGGTTGGATTCCTGGTGGAGAACTAAGATCCTGCCTGCTGTCCTGCTGGAATGGCAAAAAAAGAAAAAAAAAGAGAAGCCTAACACAAATGAGTTAAATGTTGTGTAACTTGTTAGCTCTGAGGAAAAGAGTACTGTTTTTTATTTCACTGAGGAAGAAATTAACACAATAATACAGAGACTGGTTAGGAAGGTCTTGATTCTCTCTAAATTTATGGCTATATGAAAAACTTAGCAAAACCATTATTACCAGATGTGCTTCTCCCTGCCTCCCCTCCCCACAAGGTGGGATTCTTCATAAATAGGCCTAACATGTAGAGATACAGAGATGAATGTGCATGCCAAAGGGGTTGACTATGATGTAGCTGAGATCTGACAGCTAGACCAGGTGGCCATTCTAAGTGGGTGTTCTAACCCTTTACCACTTTCCACAGGACATTCTGTGACAACTTTATTACTCATCTGAGACACTGAGGCGGAGTATCTTCTTACTCATTTATGGAAACATTAAACACTTAGCCAATGTGATTTCTAAACAAAGAGATTTTTAAGCAGAGGGTGCATAGATACTACATATTTTCTCTTATTGCAGACACCAAGCCTTTCTCAGAAAGGAGAAAGCAATTACGTAGAACTTCACTTAATAAGCAATAGTCAAAGTCTGTTGCTGATATGGAGACTCAGGCCCCATTTGGGGATTCTTCATCGTCTCTTACAAAATAAGTAACAAGTATATGTTTGATTAGGAAAGTCTCCCTCTTTTTTTCACATCAGTTTTACTGCTAACCCATCCCCTCCCACAGAAAATAATTGAGTAGAAAGCAGATCTTGATATTCTACTCATAGAGTCTGGCTGTAATCAATTGCAACTCTTATGGGAAGTAATATTGCTGTCGTGTTTTGTTCCATTTCTTTTTTAGACTACCTAAGAGATGTATTTCAATACTTTGAAAAATACTGTTTATTTAAGGCTGTTTAAAGTCTTAATACCGTTCAAAGCAAATTATTAATGATAGCAAAACAACCATTGAACTCTTAACTTTGATAATTGTTTAGTAACCAAACAATGAAATTCTATTATTTTCTGTTAAGAATGTTGCAAAGTTTGAGAATCTAATTTTTTCCCCCAGATATAGACACAAGGTGATGTGCTAAGTTCCTTCTAGTACATATTTTTCTTTGTTGTCTTTCAAAAAATATAATTATTTAACAGATTAATTTTTTTCTCACGTGATAAAATAGGCTGTGTTAATTATCTGGTGCTGTGTAAAAAATTAGCTCATAATTTAATGGCTTAAAACAAGAATAAACATTTCTTCTCTCATAGTTTTTGTGGGTCAGGAATTTGGGAGCAGCTTAGATAGGTGATTCTGTTTGGGGGTCTCTCTTACTAAAGCTGCAATCAAAGTGTTGGCTTGGACTGTAGTCATCTGAATGCTTAACTGGGCAATGGGCAAGGAAGACTTCAATCCAAGATACCTGACTCTCATAGCTGGCAAGTCAGTGCTGGTTGTTTACAGGAAGACTTAATTCTTCCTGCATGGACCTGTCCATTGGATGCCTTGAGAAACCTCCTTATTGCCCTTACTCAGAACAAATGGCCCAAGAGAGAATAAGGCAGAAGTGACCCTGTATTTCATGACTTAAACTTGGAAGTCACACCCTTGCTCTGCCATAGTCTCTTGGTCACAAACTCTGACACAATGTGGGAAGGACTACACTAGGGAATGAATACTAGGAAGCAAAGAGCATTGGGAACTAACCTGGAGGCTGGTTGCCACATAGCAATAAACTGGAACAGTGGCTAGCACAGAGTAGACACCCAAAAAATATTATTTGATGATTTTTTTTTAATAAAGTGAGAAAATGAGAGGCAGAAATTGGAATGTCCAAAAGGACTGACAGTGCTTGAATAAGCACTAGCTTGTCTACCATGTTCTGTAAACAAAAAAGAAAATTTTATTCTAAATTACTCATATAGGACATTATTTTTTCTTTGTAATAAATATTCTTAAAATGAACAGTTGTGAATGGAATAATAATTCAAATAAGTCTCTTAGGATGTTCAAATATTATAATTTTGTAGTTTCCTCATCTAAAAATGTTTGACAATATTTAAGCAGAGGATGGCTGAAATTAAAATAGTTTTTAAATGGTTATCATAAATTCTTTTGAAAATTATCTACAAATTAGGTTCTATGTTGTTTTAATACCTTTCTATAAGGAGTACAGGGAAAATAATGTGCATAAAATTAACAATCCTGATTATTCCACTGTAGTATATATACATCTCCCTAATTTCATCTTTTTAAAATAAAAATGAATAATATTTTTAAAATCTTAAATGTGACTAAACCTTTTAAATCAAAGATATATGTCTTTCTTCACTTAATCACTCCCTTCCCAAAAGATCAATGGACTTCTCTACTAGAAAAGGGGAAATGATTTTTGAAACCAACTCTCTTCATTGTTTCCCCTTCAAGTCCTTTTATCCTTGGAATTAAGAAAGGTAAAAGTTCTTGTTAGAATTCATTGATTCAAATAAGACATTGGCTTGAAATTTTTGAAAATTTTCTGAGAAGTAAACAGTTCTCAAGACACTAAGAACTTGGGACTTCCCTGGTGGCACAGTGGTTAAGAATCTGCCTGCCAATGCAGGGCACATGGGTCCGAGCCCTGGTCCGGGACGATCCCACATGCCGCAGAGCAACAAGCCGGTGCGCCACAACTACTGAGCCTGCACTCTAGAGCCTGTGAGCCACAACTACTGAAGCCCGTGCACCTACAGCCCGTGCTCCACAACAAGAGAGGCCACCACAATGAGAAGCCCACACACCGCAACGAAGAGTAGACCTCACTTGCCACAAATAAAGACCTCACGCAGCAACAGAGACCCAACACAGCCAAAAATAAAAATAAATTAATTTTTTAAAAAAAGACAATAAGAACCAACTTTCTTCTTTTGAAAATTAAGCATAATTACTTCACTTAGAGGATTATTTCACAATTCAGTCGATTCACTTCCAGGAAGATCGTCTTGGTGTTAAGCCTAGTTTGGTTTTCTTTTTCTTCTTTACATTAGACTTACTTACAGTAGCTCTCTTTTACTATGTGAGGCACCCTACAGGGAATGGGGATGCTTTGCCAATTAAACACTATTTGAAAATTCAACATGGAAATAAAGGCCTTTATACTGGAAATTATGTTTAGCCTCTGTTACTTTCCTTTCTGTCAATGGTGGTGGTCAATTTCAGCATATTCATATTGACTATGAATTTGGCGCTAAGAAGCCTCTAATATTGCAAGGGTTTTGTGAGAGTGTTTATATATATGGATTAGTAGTGTTGTACTGTTCTATTTCATGTTACACTGGGTAATTTTTTTCTGTTCTTCTCTGTGTTTTGTCAGCATTCTGAGATAGTCATCTAGTAACTAGACTCTTCTCTGCTCTTCTGATTCTTTTGATCTCTCTTCATAAATCATTCTCTCCAGCCCCGTAAGGCTCTTATTTCTCACCTGAACTCATTCCAGATTTGTTTGTTTCTTTTAAAATTGTTTTGTTTTAACTAAGTGGTGGCCAGCCTTGAATGTACTCTTTCAGAGCTTCATTGGAAAGGAAATGTGTATATTTTTGGCTGCTTGCCTGGTCAATAGAGACACAAATACATAAACATAGATATTGATCTACATATAGATAGATATAGATATCCAAAGGAGAAGCAGTATATAATATAGTAGAATGAGCAGAGGACTACAAACTAGGAAGCCTGGTTCTAGGTCTAGCTGTTATACTGGCTTGCTATGTATAATTGAGGAAATCAGCTCATCACTCTCATCTCCCTGTCTTCATTTATTCATCCCAAAAGCACACATTATGTATACACATCATGTATAAGATAAGCTAGGTCTCTGCCTTCTTGGAACTTAAATTCTAGTGAGGACTGACAATTATAAACAAGTCAGCAAAAATTTTAGAATCTTTAGATTTGAAAATTGATTTTAATGAATAAATATAGTAATTTGTTGGAAAATGACAGGGTTAAGAAAGGGGACTGTATTTAAATAGATGGGCAGGAAAACTCTCTCTGAGAAGGAATTATTTGGGCAAGAAGGACCCAGGTATGGGAAGAATCAGGGAAGAGCAGGAAAAACAGACAAAAATTTGTAATTTTAGGTGTTTTTATTGTTTCAGATTATAATTTTATTTATATAACTACATCGCTGGCAAGGTCATAGTTTACAAAAAATTTTGTAGGCAAATTTTCTAATTTTCTTATCCCTACATCTCTGTGGGAAAGATATAGATGTTATCCACATCCTTAGGCCTAAAAATATGACCTAAAAAATTAAGAGAATATTCTGGAATTAAAAAATTGCTGCCCTTAACTCAAAATAATGATTTTGATAATGACATTTGTTAAGAAGTATTCAAATGTGTATAGAGTGTGATTTGGATAATAAAGCCTCAAGATTATTCTGGGTTCCAGTTCAGTCTGGAGGCTTAACCCCTTACCCCTAAACAAAGCCAAAACCTCAGAAGAACCACAGGATAAATCTTCCTTCATGTCTTTCTGTAGAGAGACACCTGGTCTAATCAGATTTCTCAGACTTACCCTCCATGTTAAAGACCTCAACATAATTCTAAACACAATCCTAGGGAAACAAACTTGGGCAGTTTCTGCAAGAAAGTGAGCATAGACACTCTTAGCCATATTCCAGTTATCCTAGGGAACTGGTTCTGGTTCATCTGACTGCATTGTGTTTTAAAGGTGCCCAGTTTAGCAACACACATTCTGGAAACTTGGTAAGATTGTTTCTTAGTTATATCTTCAAAATGAGGATATTGAACTAAATAAATTCTAAAATCTACTTGAGCTCAAAATTCTAAATTCTTAAATCCTTCCAGAACAGCACCTATAATGATAAAATATTAGAGGTGCAAAGGGTCTTGGAGACTATATGGCCCAGTATTTTTCAAATTATAATCCAAAGAAATCCCTCAGAAGTCACAGTAATTAGGGAAGTGAAAGATTAAAAAAAAAAAAGAAAACCTGCATTTCATACCTCCCAACTCATGGAATCCTCCCAATGATGAAACTCCTGATTTGGTCAGTTGTATACTGTATACTCTGCTTCCTTCCCTGAAGATATAAAGTTTTAATCAACATTGTGAAAATGACTATACTACCCAAAGCAATCTACAGATTCAGTGCAATCCCTATCAAACTACCAATGGCATTTTTCACAGAACTAGAACAAAAAATTTCACAATGTATATGGAAACACAAAAGACCCTGAATAGTCAAAGCAATCTTGAGAAAGAAAAATGGAGCTGGAGGAATCAGGCTCCTGGACTTCAGACTATACTACAGTAATCAAAAGAGTATGGTACTGGCACAAAGACAGAAATATAGATCAATGGAACAGGATAGAAAGACCAGAGGTAAACACACACATGGTCACCTTATTTTTGATAAAGGAGGCCAGAATATACAATGGAGAAAAGACAGCCTCTGCGATAAGTGGTGCTGGGAAAACTGGACAGCTACATGTAAAAGAATGAAATTAGAACACTCCCTAGCACCATACACAAAAATAAATTCAAAATGGATTAAAGACCTAAATGCAAGGCCAGACACTATCAAACTCTTAGAGGAAAACATAGGCAGAACACTCTATGACATAAATCACAGCAAGATCCTTTTAGACCCACCTCCTAGAGAAATGGAAATGAAAACAAAAATAAACAAATGGGACCTAATGAAACTGAAAAGCTTTTGCACAGCAAAGGAAACCATAAGCAAATGAAAAGACAACCCTCAGAATGGGAGAAAATATTTGCAAACGAAGCAACTGACAAAGGATTAATCTCTAAAATTTACAAGCAGCTCATGTAGCTCAATATCAAAAAAAACAAATAACCAAATCCAAAAATAGGCAGAAAATCTAAATAAACATTTCTCCAAAGAAGATATACAGATTGCCAACAAAGACATGAAAGGATGCTCAACATCACTAATCATTAGAGAAATGCAAATCAAAACTACAATGAGATATCATCTCACACCGGTCAGAATGGCCATCATCAAAAAATCTACAAACAATAAATGCTGGAGAGGTTGTGGAGAAAAGGAAGCCCTCTTGCACTGCTGGTGGTAATGTGAATTGATACAGCCACTATGGAGAACAGTATGGAGGTTCCTTAAAAAGCTAAAAATAGAACTGCCTTACAACCCAGCAATCCCACTACTGGGCATATACCCTGAGAAAACCATAATTCAAAAAGAGTCATGTACCACAATGTTCATTGCAGCTTTATTTACAATAGCCAGGACGTGGAAGCAACCTAAGTGTCCGTTGACAGATGAATGGATAAAGAAGATGTGGCACGTATATACAATGGAATATTACTCAGCCATAAAAATATGAAATTGCGTTATTTGTAGTGAGGTGGATGAACCTAGAGTCTGTCATACAGAGTGAAGTAAGAAAGAGAAAAACAAATACCATATGCTAACACATATATATGGAATCTAAAAAAAAAAAAAAAGGTCCTGAAGAACCTAGGGGCAGGACAAGAATAAAGATGCAGATGTAGAGAATGGACTTGAGGACACGGGGAGGGAGAAGGGTAAGCTGGGACGAAGTGAGAAAGTGGCATGGACATATATACACTACCAAATGTAAAATAGCTAGCTAGTGGGAAGCAGCTACATAGCACAGGGAGATCAGCTCGGTGATTTGTGACCACCTAGAGGGGTAGGATAGGGAGGGTGGGACAGAGACGCAAGAAGGAGGAGATATGGGGATATATGTATACATATAGCTGATTCACTTTGTTATAGAGCAGAAACTAACACAACAATGTAAAAAATTATACTCCAATAAAGATGTTAAAATAAATAAATAAATCAAACAAGTAATTTAGTCCAACACCTTACTCACAGATGAAGAAACTAAGTCCCAGAAATCTAAGTAGCTTGCCCAAGATGACACAGCTACTGGCTGGCAGAATATGAACAGTAGTTCAAAACTGATAACTTTATTTTTCTCAGAATTGTGTTTAAAGCAATTTTAACCTCACTGGGTTTAGTTTGCTAAACGTACAAGCTATTTTTCCTTCCCAGTATGTTATTTTCTAGTGCTGGAAAATCCTGAGAAGAAAAGGATGAGAAAGAGATCTGTATGTTTAAGAGTGTACTCTAGCTATTAAGAGATGAAGTAAAGGATTTATTATTCTAAATTCTAAGAATTAATTTTAAAACTGCTTCTCAACTGTTCATTTCATTTTACTGTATAATTAACAAGTGGTTAACATATACTACCAGAGTGGTTCAGAGTTCAGATCTACTGCAAATCTGTACTCTAAAGAACAAATTGGGAAAACAAAATAAAACATAATATACAAAACACTACACTAAAGCCATAAAATACACACTACATTGATTATTCTTTTCCTTCCAGTTTAGGAGGCCTTGTGAAGATTGTACCTGACTTTCAGGATGAGAAATATTATACCCCCAAAATTTTACCACTTGGTTAAGGGTCAAGGGAAAAAGCAAAACTTAACTTTGATATTTTGTTTGTGAGTGGAAAAAATATATACTAGTTTTCTTCACAGAAAACTGTAATTTAACATTCAAAAAAGACAAACATTATTTCTACTTTACTTAGGAAGATTCTTAAACTTTGTTTCAAAATATTCACATACAAGCACACAGAGCAGGCTTTGAAATCGTCTGAAGCCTTGGGCAGATGAAACTAATATTTTATACAAATACCAGTTGCCTTAATTGTTCTTTTCTTCTTTGTAATTTTTTCCCCATTTTTAAGCAAATATTGGGACATCTGGAACACTAGTGTTTTTATTAGAATTCTGACAGTATACCAGAAAAAGCCTGAAAATTCATAAAATGTCTCTAGAAAATACATAAAATATGTCACTGGTTTAAGAACAGATTCTTTTGCCAGGCTGAAAACTTATTTTTTATGTTGAAAAAGTAATTATAAAATCATTTGAATTCACAAATTCACAGAAAATATTTTTAAACTATTTTTTTTTTTTTTGGTAAAGAATTTAGGTTTATGATACCCAATGCTGCCAAATAAGCTTTTGTTCTTGGGCTTAGCTTTGGCAGATTCCCTTGGTACTACTCATGTTCCCTAGACAACTAGATAATGAAAAAATGTATATTGAAGTTCATATGACACAGAAGAGGCTAGCCTGGGAAATGAACTTTTTCTCACTTGTTCAGCAGTTATTCCTCTGAGATGGAAGCATCTGGCCTAACTGATTAAAGCTGCCTCACCTGCCTGGAGGCCATTTATAATCCACTTTCTAATCTAAATCCAGGAATTTCCCTGCTGTGGATAATCATGGACTCTCTCGTGTGAAGACTCAGTGTGCCTCTGCTTGAGAAGAGAGTGAACTCTGAGTTTTACAAAATCCCACTGTTTGCCTTAGAAATCTCAATAAGGGCCCTCCATGCTCCAGGCACTGTGACCGAGGATGGAACTGGGGCTATGCCTTGAGGCCTGACACTCTACAGAGTGTGCCGAACAAGCCATGTAAGAAAATACATTGCCATAAATCCAAATGAAGGTGTTCCTTAAAAGTCTCACGTATATCAGGCTGCTGTTCCTCTTACTTACAGTAAGTACATAAAAAGTTATGCTCCTCAGCTTGGTATCAGGTACTGGGCTGAAAGTGGATAAACTTGTCTTAAACAAACTGTTGAGAATGTGAGACCACAGGAGAAAATGGGCCTGCATTAGGGTCAGTCTGGCTACAGCAGGCACTTCCCAAGAATTCTTGGCAGTATCTGAGAATGAAGGGGGGAAAAAAACCACACTTTCCAAGAAGCTATGAGTAATTTTCTTAACATTCTAA
Organism: Orcinus orca; assembly: GCF_937001465.1. Taxonomy (NCBI): domain Eukaryota; kingdom Metazoa; phylum Chordata; class Mammalia; order Artiodactyla; family Delphinidae; genus Orcinus; species Orcinus orca. The sequence goes on from NC_064563.1 coordinate 96,195,857, forward strand.
GCTGATGAATATTTAAAGAATAAAAAAATCTACCCTGGGGCAGACTAACAAATGAGAAGGACAAGGGCCTGACATTTCCTGGAAATCTTGTAAATTAAAAAGAAAACCATGAAAAACAAAACCAAAAAAGTTATCAGTCTCTCACTTATATGAAAATTGCCATCAGAATTTAATAGAAAATTTTAAGCACGAAGTTTTAGTTCAAATATTTGTTGAAAAGTATCCGTAAAGAGAGAAATTGCCCTGTTATATCTGAATGCTAAACGTGACCTTTAAATTTTTTTTTTTAATACAAAATTCTGCCTGAGTCATCAAAGTGTAGGAAGCAAATAAAAGACATTCTTCTTTCTTGAATTTTGAAATGCTTTTTTCTAGTTCCTGTGTAACTATAAGTGTTTGGATTAAAATCTCAGAATTGGCTTCAATTCTCTGTTAAAGGAGAACAGGAGGATTTTGGAGGGAAAAAAAAAATCCCAACTTAAAGGAAAACGAACAAGTTCTGGGCAATTCTGTCTCACGTGTCCTAATTATGTCAGTCCTAATCCGTCTCATTGTATGAACTCATCAAATTCTCAACTTTTTCAGAAAATATCCTGAAAAGTGTTGATTTTAAGAAAAAAGAGAAAGTAAAATGAAAATACTCAAAATTCCTTAGAAGATCTTCTACCATCTTAGCCAAGATCCTTACTGCTTTTAAAAATGTTTCCTATCTGACTTAATTTTTTATCACTCTCATTATGTAGGGGGTAAAGAAACATTCCTTTTTAGTGCTTCTCTACATGCTTTCATGAGAGTATTTACTGCACATTAGGGCAATGCCTGCTGCGGTATCAGTGAATTGTGGTAGATAATGTATGTTAGAATAGAGACAAATAAACTCCCTTTTCTGCCTTGTGACTTATGAAGTTGAAAGAAATTAAAGCTGAAGACAGATAATAGTGAACTACCAAGTGAAAAGGTAAACAGATTAAAAAAGAAACCCAGCTGTAGAAATAAATAATATTGCAGTTCAGCGAATAGAGTGAAATGATCTCCCGTAAACTCTTCACCATCTTAGTAATAAGTTTTTGTGTAAATATATTTGTGCACTTTGCACTTTTTACATGCATATTTTCTAAAGTTGTAATCACAGTACGTGTGTATGTATGTGTGTGTGTATTTAAAGTATTTATTTTTCGTTTTATGCCATCAAATAAATGTGCCACAATGTACTTAACCAGTTCCCTATTTTTGGATATTTGGACTGTTTGCAAATTTTAATTTTGTGAAATAAAATTCTGCTGTGAACTTCTTGCCTATAAGGATGCTTATAAGTAGGATTATTGAGCCTGTGAATGTGATTATTTGAACATTTCTTAATACCTACTGCCAAAGTACTTTCCAAGAGTTGTGCTGCTTTGCTGATGATGATGTAAGAGAGTACTAATTTAGAGGTACTCAAAGCCTTTTTTTTTTTTTTTTAAACCTTACAGGTAATCAAGCAGTACAATGGACGTGATTCTGTTACACTAGTTATTCACACTCAGGAACAAGTAAAAGACTGTGTTTTGAAACTCTCAGCCTGTCATTTTTCAGGCATCATGAGGAAAATTTTACTCATTCAGGCATTCATTTATACGTTCATCTACCAATTCAAAAGTCATTTAATGAGAACTTCTGTAATAAGCTATGATGCTAGATATGAAAATAGAGTATTGAATATACAGTAGAGATATAGAGAGATATAGAATTTGAGATATAGGAGATCAAATTCTTAGGGCAGGTTCCAGTGTGGGAGACAGAAATTAAGTTACTATGCTATTAATTATTTCAATATAATTGTTACATAAGCAATTACGCTAACTACTAAGACATACTGAAAAAATAAAACAAGATACCCTTAAATTGGTGTGGGTGGACGGTGCAGTTTCCCTGAGGAAGTTATCTTTAAAATTAACTCTAAAGAGTGAGGAGGAATTTGTCATGTTACAGGCAAATAGGTGGAAGCAGAGGGTTAAACATGAGCCATTGCCTTAATGCAAGAAGAACCCAGAGATTCAAACAATCAAAAATTGATCCCCAAGGGTGAAGCACTAGTGAGAAAGCAGGAGATTTTTCAGGATATGAGGGCTGCAAGGTAAACCAGGAAGAGGTCACTCAGGGCTTTAGAACTCTACAATAAGGATTGTTAGTTTTATACCAAATCCAATAGAACTGTCATCTAAGAGCCAGGAGGAGACATAGACTTTTAAGTGGCAGACTAATAAGATTAGATTTATCTTTTTAAAAAAGCTTTCTAATGACCATCTGGAGAAGAGACTGGAAGCAGGAAAAAAAAAAAAAAGAAAAGGTGACGTTATACCATTTAAGAGATTCTTAAAGAAAATCAGCATAAGAAATGTTAACTTGGGTTAGGGAAGCAGCATCATCTATAGAGAAAAAATTGACAGATTCAAGGTCTATATTGGAAGATTCTTAACAGGCCTTGGTGATTGGGTAAATATGGAGAAGAGGTCACAAAGCCAACACCCAGGTGTCTGGCATAAGTAAGCAGTTAAATGCTCATGCCATTTCCTAGGTGGGAATCAAAGTAAAAATCCTGAGAATGTTGTTAGACCATTTAATTAGAGTAGATATGTTGATAGTTGAATACATGTATTAGAGACTCAAAAGAGGGGTCTGGATGGACGATGTAAATTTGTAATCATAAATGAAGCCACGGCAGTGGCTGGAGATCATCTGGGAGGAATCCTAGAGAGAGATGAGAAAGATGGTAATACAAAGTCCTGAAGAATTCAAATACTTATCCATCACGTTTAAAAGGAAGATCCCCCAAAAGATACTGAGAAGAAGCCAAGAAACAATTTATTCACAAATTGGTCAAGACAGAACAAGTCTCAAATCTGCCTACCAGAAGGCAATGGGGTTGGGCTATTTATGGGATAAGTAGGGTGGTCTTAGGAACTGGGAAAGGTGATTGGAGGCAAGGAAAACGGTGAGGTAATCGGTGTCCTGCACAGGTTCATCTCGGTTAGTGTTCCGCACATTCAAAATGGAGGCGAGTAGCGTGATCCGAGGTGGGAGTCTTCCGTTCCAACTCCGGTCCTCTGACAGAGACAGGCCATCCTGGGACACCTGAACAGGACCAGTTTTAGGGTCGGTGGTCCCAACCAGCCTTAGCCGCTCGCACTGGGCAGGAGCTGACTCCACGTTCTTGTAAAACAACTGAGCTTCGTGAAGCTGGAAGGTATGCCATTAAAGAGAGGAAAAAAGAATAACTAAAGCAAACTTAATCAATGACGTCAGTTTACATGCAAAGGGTTTTTAACAAGCTGTTCCTTTATCTGTTCCTAAGACAAGCTTAAGAATTTTAATTGGTTATAAGCTTCTGTTAACTCTATGGGGCACAGTTTCATAAATAGTATTTTTAAGTATCTTCTTTATCATTTGCAAGATCAAGGAAATGTGACACCCATAAATTTCGGTTGGTGAAGAAGGTAGAAGGGTTGGAATATTAGGCAATGCCAAGAGCTATTTATAAGATTTTCTCAGGTATCCTGCTACAAGACGAAGGCTTTGTATTCTCAGGCATGTTGAATACTAGTTACTTATTTGTAAAAATCTCAGGTTCAAAGTACATTCAAGTATTCATTTGTTTAAAATGTTAATCAGTTATTTAGATTAATTCCAGTTTAACATTTCAGGTACATCTTTGATCCAAATAGAATAGTCTGTTTTATTTCCAGGGCTCACCAAGAGACCAGACACTGCTGTTTTTCCCGTGAGTGTCCTTTTAGGATATGGATTGTAACGAGCAAGCCTGTGTTCTCACCTACAGAAATGCTCTTTAACCCAACTTTCCCTTTCCTGGGCTCCTTTTTTGCCTGAACAAATTCCTTTCAGTAGCTTGTTTTCAAGGATTTTCTGGCTCAACTACTTCTGAGCAACCAAGGTTTGTCTTTCAAGATACCCCAGCAGCCCTTCCATATTTATCAACTCCATCTGTTTTCTATTCCAGTTCCTCTAAGCTCCTTTTTACTTGTCAACCTTAATCACTCCCCAGCCACTGTCCCCGCCCTAATCTTAGTTTATCTGGGCTTCCCAAGAGACAACTGCCATGTTAAGTCATTTGGCAGGATTGTTCCCTTCTCTGTGAAATGGTCACAGCAGTATTTGTAAGCCTGTTTTACAATGGATAATTTTTTATTTTTTATGTGAAGTGAAAAATCCAAAATACATATCTAAATATAGCACTTTTCACCATAGTGGGCAACTGAATTTCCTAAGATCACAGCCAACACAAATTACAGATACCTTACTTGTACTTTGGCTTTTTGCTTTCTAATTACAGATTATGAAAGTAAAGAAATCATTTTTATATCTCATCAATCTCTTCTTAGAGAAAATGACAGATGCAGAGTATATTCAGCATTGAAATGTAAATGTTAAGACATTATGTCACAGTTAAAACTATTTACCAGATGAGTAAAAATAACACATTTTTATGTGGTGAACCACTTAACTAGAACTGTATAATTCTACATTATTTGCTCTTTTTTCTTTTTTGAAAGAAGCCAAACATCTCTAGAACAAACATTTTCCTGTGTCGATTGGATTTAGAGTGCCAACAAAGTTTTGTTTCTTTTCTTTAAAGCATGTTTATTTTTAAACCTTTCAATCCACTATTGCAAACAGATGTGCTCTTTTTTCTTCACATGGAAGAAAATAAATAACCAAAGTTGCAATTCCCTTTCAATACTTAAAAAAAAAAAGAAAGAAAGAAAAAGAAAGAAAGAAGGAAAAACAATAGGAGTTTTATTTCAGAATTCTGCTCTGTGCCAAACATCCAATCTGTAAAACATTTTACTCTGTTGGTTTGGGGATGGGAAAGACATCTGTGTGAGGCATCAATCTGTTCTTGTAAAACACAATTTCAGTTCACAGAGCTTTGATCTGCTGAGTGATAAACACAATTTTCTGAGGCTTTTTTTTTAAAAGGCAGAAATGTTGACAGCCTAAATTCTAACACCTTAAAAACTTTTACCCAAATAAAAACAATAATAATAGCTACTATTTATGGAACCTTACAATGTCCCAGATTCTGTGCAAAATAATACATGTATATTACCTCAGTTATTATTTACTTTTGAAGATTGATGCCAATATTATCTGCATTTTACAGATGAGAAAGTAGAGAAGCAAACGGTTCTACCTTTTGCACAAATCACTTGGTTTATTAGAGTTACAACCAAGTGTAAGATCCACTTCTGTCTCTTAGTCCAGGCATCTTTCTTCTAAAATGAGCTACTTCCCTCAGTTAAAGTACACACTGGAATAAAAGGATGAACCTAATGTGAATCAGATTCGATTGCAGCAATAAACTTTCTTTTAGGGTCAGCTGGGGAATCAGAGAAAGAGAAAGATTGGGTTCTGTCTACTGTATCTGCAGGGGTCCAGGCAGTACCTTATATACTTACCTAGAAAAGCTTTTTTATTGAACAGAAATGATGATAAAGCAGACATCTCCTTGGCTTCCATTCAGTACTCATTATATATAAAGAGAGGTCTTATCATCTGATTTCAAAAGCATTAAATGGTCTATAGTTCCAACAGTCCCCTTCTTCAGGTTTGGCTTAAAGCTGTGAAAGGTGGTTCTTTAATACTCAAGCAGTAAGTATTTTCTCACATTGAAACCAGTCCTCTCTCTTTAAGAGCTCTAAGCACTTTTACAGGCATTATCTCACTTATCTTCTCAACAACTTCATGTAGAGGAAATGAACTTCACCTTTTCTGGCCTCACTCAGTGTGAGTCAGTAGGTTTGCATATTCACATTCCTACTTAATTGTCCACGCACCTTCCTAGAAACTAAAATAAGAATTCCAGAATCCCAGTTCTGGCTTCCCCATCAACCTTGGTCACCATGGGCAGCCTCTTAGCTGCCCTTGGCTGGAGTTCCCTCTGGTATACAATGAGGGTATCAGGCTACGTAAGCAGGAAGTTCCCTTCCAGCCCTACCGTTCTACAACTCTAAGCTATTGGAATGTTTGTGGTATTTGGTGGAAGAATTATCTTCAAATCTAAAGAAACTTTGGGCTCAATTTGCTTCTTCAGCTACTACAATTGCCTTTGTATTTCTCCAGTAGCCGGGCTATCACAGAGCAAGGTTCGCCAAGGGCATTGGCAGGACTGCAGCTTAGGTAGTAAAAAATGGAAAAGAGGAGAGGAAAAATAGGTGGAACGAAGCAAAGAGAGGAAAAGTTGTTACAGAGAGAAAGAAAAGAAAGAGTGTGAGGGGCTTCCCCGGTGGCGCAGTGGTTGGGAGTCCGCCTGCCGATGCAGGGGACACAGGTTCGTGCCCCGGTCCGGGAGGATCCCACATGCCGCGGAGCGGCTGGGCCCGTGAGCCATGGCCGCTGAGCCTGCGCGTCCGGAGCCTGTGCTCCGCAACGGGAGAGGCCGCAACAGTGAGAGTTACGGCCTGCGTACCGCAAAAAAAAAAAAAAAAAAAGAGTGTGAGGAAGGGGGTGACAACAGGGAAAGGGAGGGAGGAAGAGATGAGAGATGGAGGAAGGCAGGAAAGACAGGAAGTTAGTAAGGCCGCTAAAACTCTTTTTTTTCCCCTACATTATCATAATAATGCCATTGTTACATTATAGAGGAGGTGGCATTGGTTTGCTAGAAAGAGATGGGTTTTGAAGTTAGACTACACTTGGGTTCAAGTTCTGACTCTTCCACTGACAAGCATTATGATGTCCCTGGGCAACTCTCTCAAACTTAGTTTATTTTTAATTATAAAACAAAGATAACAGCTCCCCTCCAAAGTTTCTGTAATTTATAGTATAAATTACCTAGCACAGAGTAAGTACACAACATATGTTAGTTATAAGAGATATATGGCAATCATCCTTCATCTACCAGCATCAGTATTAGTTGCACCTAATAAAGAACACGCAAAGCATGCTTTACATGTCTTAGAATACCACTAGTTCCTGTATCCCTGTCAGTCTCATATACCAGACATTCATCTCTGTTGCAACATGTATGAGTGTTAATGGCCATGGACCTTACATTTTGGGGACATCTCTCCCTGTTCACTGTATCACTCCCTACAAGCAGATAAAGTAATAAATGGAAGCAGCACAAAGACATCATGAAGATTCTGCTGGTTTTATCCTCTCTATTAGGACTTTCTTTGTCTCTGTACACACAAAACATTGAATGCTTTTTTAAGGCCATGATCTTCAGATAATTTGAAAACTCCATGGCCTGTGTGTATCTACTAACTTACTCACCTGTGCCCAAGTGATTCCCACTTTAATTAACCCCCATGACTGCTCTGTGTGTTCTAAAAGAAGATATGTGTTAGAAAAATAAGCATTTCCAGCCTAGATCTCTAGAGGCAGTGAGACCTATTGGAAGATAAATTGCACTGTAAGACTGCATTCTTAAACAAAGAATATAAATGACTGCTAAGAAGAATGATACACAGGCGTCCTGTTCAGAATTAATATGTACGATCTCTTCATGTACTGAATTGTTCCACTTGCAGTATTTCTTTTTCCTAGATTTCCTTATAACTCATTCAACTGGTAAAAAATAATTGAGCTAAATGGGGGACTGATCTTGTCGCTAGGGAAAAGAAAAGGATGTGACAATACATGACCTTTGCTTTCAAGAAACCTGTGGTCCATTTACAGGCCTTCAACTGGTTTAATTCTTTCATCTAGTGTGTGACAGTTGACACCATTTGGTTTATAGCTACTGGGTCAGCCCTAAGATTCCTTATAGGCCCACTCCATTCATGTCATTAAGGTAGATGACAAGGAATAGTGTAGCACAGCACTGTCAGATGGAAATAGTATACACAAAAATCACAGAGGTAATCTTTAAATTTTCTAGTAGCCGTGAAAAAAAGGTTAAACAAGTAAAATTATTTTTAAAAACTGTATTGCATTTAATACAAGTTATCCAAAATATTATCATTTCAACATGTATTCAATATAAAATGTATTGATGAGTATTTACATTTTGCTTTGCACTCAGTTTTCAAAATCCAGTATGTATTTTTCATATGTAGAGCATGTCACAGCTTGGAGTAGCCACACTTCAAGTACTTCACAGCCATATGTGTGGCTCCATATTGACAGCACAGCTCAGGCATTTCCTCTGAGTTGCCAAGTAGTTTATTCATTTCCATTATCTGTCTATACTCAACTGTTCCCCCTCTGCATTTACCCTTACACTTAAACCTCCATTATTTTAAGGAACAGAAAAGTGTGTCCACATCTGATGATGCCAGGGACAACAAGGTAGGGCTCAGTTTTCTTGAATTTAAGTTTAGTGTTTTAATGGTAAGCCACCATGCTTTGATATGTCTTACTAGCTGTATTTAGAAAAGTTTAACATTCAGCGTAGAAGAACCATAATGGCAACATAAAATTATAGTCCTGGTCAGGAAATGTCAATGAGTGCTGTAAGCCACTGAAAGAACACCCAGAGTTTGGGAAAGAAGAGGATATAATTGTTGTGCTCATGGCAGCACTTAGCTGGGTAATGCCCCTCTCATTACCTTCCAAGACCACCAACAGTGGCGCTCTCACATTTATACACTGCTTTGATGAGAACATGGGACAGTGTCTTCAGTTAAAATATATTACCATAATTGACTAGGAAGTAGACCATTCGCATAATTTTTAATCCCATTTCGCTGGCTAGTCATGGTCTTCCTTAGGATTCCTTACAGAGCCACTCAGTTTGAATCACTAACATAGACGTCATAGCTAAGAATGGCGGAAATGTAGTATATGAACGTTGACAACGTCACCTTTTGTCAAGAACAGTGATTGAGTCTGAGATTTTACTTTGCTTCCAAGCTATTAAGTTAGTTTGCCATAGTTACTAGCAGATGACATGAGACTCCTGGGTCAGAGACAAAGGACTTTATTACATTGATTGAACGTTCTCTTCAGTTCCCCTTGCCCCCCAAGTTCCATGGGGATATGCCCAAGGGGATGCTGTGCTCACTGTGAGTACACATTACATCTTAAGAATATCAGGTTATGGAACTCTCAGTTTTCCAAAAAGTCTGTTGGTAAATCTACCCAACCTTAGCCCTGGAGGGAAACTGTCTTTGTTATCCTGGACAGCAAACAAATCTTTCCTCTGCCCTGAAAGGAGATACTTTCTCCATATTCCAAGGCTGTTTAACATACAAACGCCCTTGAAAAGGTACTTGGGGGACAAAAGCTATCAATGGCTTTGCTCAGAAAATGTACAGAAGCGAGAGCAACCCATGGAGAAATGTCTCACAACACCTTGTATTAAAACCCCTCACTGGCTCTTTATTATCTATTGGATAAACTCCTTTTCTCACATTAATCAATATTAATTTGTTGCTTTTTTATTAGACTTGAATGATTATCAGATATTTTCAAAATCTAAGCTCTAATAGATATAAAAGATTTTAAAATAATCAAGGTAAAAATTAAGAGGATAATTTTGGTCATTCCCATAAATAAGGATTTTGAGGAATTAATGGATCTTGTTATGAGATCTTAGTTTCCTCAAGTCTCTGACATTTCTAAAATCTGTATCTTTGAGAGTTCAGGTTTTACTTATTACATTTCTTTACTATGTGCCCTGATTTAAGGTTCAGAAAATATAATTACTAGAATAATATTTAATCTCTTGCATTCCCATGACATTATTTCACATTCCTATTTTTTTCTAACAGAAAATAACAAACAATAATCTAAACTGTCTTTTAATATCAAATATATTTCATAAAATATATCTAGGTTATACAAACTCATATTGAAACCTTCATATGTATAAGTTATATTTAAATGCATAAAGCAGCTATTGTGTGAACTACTAGTACTCATTACCCCGTATAGAATCTACAGCTTTTTAAACAGCTGTTCAGAGAGCTATGCAGTTTAGGATAGCAAAGGAAGTTGGAAACCACATCCATTTTAAGCTTTCAGGAGAATATAGGTCAGCTAGAGGTCATTCTTTAAAATGGAATCAGAAAGCAATCCTAGAACTTTTGCCCAACTAGGACCTACTTTGGAAGACAAGTCAACTTATGCTATACTCTGTGATTTGTGGAGACCTCAGAGAGGCCTAGGTTTGGCTCACTTTTCAGCTGACAATACAGAAGACTTGGGAGTAGACCATCACAAGGAACAGTGCTACCCACTGAATGAATCACTGCCTATTTCTTGCAGCTCCTTGGTGTTTTTGAATGATTTAGTCATCAAAATCCTGACTCTTAAGGGAATCAGTTCTCAAAGTTCACATAGATTGTACTTCTATGGTAGATTGATAATTTTCTGCTCTAATGCAAAATAATCAACCAGCATTTTAAAAGTCATTATTGGTGACCATGTGGTGTGTATAAAAGAATACTGGATGAAAGTCAGCTGTCAAAGCATGTCTTAGTTTTGCCACTAGTTAGCTTGGGCCACTATTACTTATAGAATGGCCGGAGGGGGAAGGGGGCTGTGATTCAGTGACCTCTCAAGTCTTTGTAGTCTTACCTTTGTAGAATTCTATCTCATTTAAGATCTAGCCTTGTAAATTGTGTACTGGAAAGAGCATATCTAGGCACATTTCAATTTCTGCTGCTGTTGCTACATTATGAAATAAGATGCTTGTTGTCCCATTCAGAAAGCATCATGTGCAGAGCTGGAGAAATGTGTGCGTCCATTGGTCAGCATCAGTATCTCCTCTGTGACACTTGGATCACACAACTAGTTTTTCTTTTTTTGGGTGAATCAAGCTCTCAGGGTCATCCTCCTGGGTGACATGTCATATGGTAATATGAAGCAGATATTGTCAGTTTAACCAGAAGGTAAAGGAAAAATACAATCACCTTCCAATCCACTCATTTTGAATCTTCTCACAGCATCAAAGGGAAGCTCAGAGATAGATTCTTGCAATTTTCCCCCTTGACAGTGTGGGATACCTCAGTCAGATGAATAATACATGCACTTGCAAGCAACACAATTTTAAAAGAATCTGGCATTTACAAAGCAGCTTTACTGGTGGAAAGAGTAAAGGCTTTGAATATTCTGTCAGTTTGAAAAGAGGTTCTGTGTCACCCTATCAGGTCACACAAACCATCAGATCAACTGCCAATTGATGAAAGCATTTATTAAAGTCAGAATAGGGAAATATCAGTTTGAGGAATGGAAAAAGGCTAAAGGATTTATTGTTAAACCTCTGGGAATAGAAAGAAGTGAGAATTCTGTTTCTAGAGTGAAATACAATATGAAATTTGGTTTTGATTGAATAGGGGAAACGTAAGTCCTGAAACTGAATTTTTTTTTAAGTCTTAAGAATTGTGCTTCCAGGAAAATGGAATGTACTTTTCCCTATTCCTCCAACTAAAAACAACTAAAAACTCTAGGCATTATGTATGAAACAAATAAAAAAAGACTCTGAAAAATAGAGAAAAGAAAGCTAACCAACTGACTTCACGACCCAAGGAATGACATGGTGGTGAGTTCCTTGAGTTTTCTTTTTTCGCCCTTATATTCAAGACTTGAAGCTGAAGAAGCTGGCAACCCAGAAACACCAGTAGGTGTTGACCCCAAGAGACCCCCAAAACCTACTCTCTCAAGCCAAAGGACCATAAGGCAGATAAGCAAAATGGAAAACTATTTGACAATAACTGCTCTACAATAGCCAAAGAACACAGAAAAAACTGTGGCGCCACCTCTACCTATTCCCCCAAAGGCTGAGTGGGGAACCTAGACTCCATTCTGTCTTGGCTATAATGAGGTATTCCCCATGCCCACACCAGGGTCATGTCAGAGAAGGTCAAGTTGGGACCTGGGACTTCCATGATCCTCACAAGTGATAGTGAGGCCAGCCCCCATCCCAGTGTCACGGAGACCACGTAGTGAGCCTGGACTTCACCTAAGCCAGCAGTAGTGAGATGTTCCTCATTCCTCACCGGGGTGAATCAGAGGAAGCCTAGTGGAGATTCAACACTTTGACTATCACCAGCAATAACGAAGCCACTCACACTGTGGTGTTAGTGGGAAGAGATGGGGGGCTGGAACTCCTATACCTATCTATCAGTAACGAAGTTCCCCCTATATCAGGTGGCAATGAAGATTGACTAGGAAGCCTGTACTTCTGCCTTTGCCTGGCAGTAAAGAGGCAGACACTGGATCAGTGTCAGAGAAATCCACCTAAAACAGAAGGTTAAAATAAGATCCAGAGTCTTATAACAGGAAATTAATGTGATCCACAGTCTTATAACTTAAATTATAAGACCAGAGTCTGATAATTTAAAAGTTTCAATGAAATTTCCACATTTCAGTAAAAAAATCATATCAAAAACCAGAAAGTTCTGAAACTGACTGAAAAAAGATAATCAATGCATGCCAACACAAAGATAACATGTTAGAATTATCTGACAAAGATTTCAATATCAGCCACAATAAAAGTGCTCTAATCAGCAATTATGAGCATGCTTGAAACAAATCAAAAAATGGCAAATAACAGAGTAATAGAAAGTTTTAATGAAGACATAAGAAATCAAAATAACAAAATGGAAATTTTAGGACTGAAAAGACAAACAAAATACACAGTAGAAGGGCTCAATGGCAGGTTGGAGGGGCAGACGAAAGAATCAGTGAATTAGAATATAGAGCAATAGAAATTACACAGTCTGAAATCTGAACAGCAGAAAGAAAATAAAGTGGGCAGGGGGAAGCTTCTAAGTGAACTGTGAGATCATAATAAATGATTGAACATTTGTGTTATTAGAGTCCTGAAAACAGGAGAAAAAAGGTGGAGCTGAAAAAGTACTCGAAGATATAATGGCTGAAAACTTGACAAGAGATATAAACATACAGATTTAACATGCTGAGTAAACACCAAATAGGAAAATCTCAAGGAAATTCATACTAAGACATGTTATATTTTTTTTATTTTCAGCAAATAGTGTTTTTATTTCCCCAAAGGTTTTCTTTTTCTTTTTTTTAACATCTTTATTGGAGTATAACTGCTTTACATTGTTGTGTTAGTTTCTGCTCTATAACAAAGTGAATCAGCTATATGTATACATATATCCCCATATCTCCTCCTTCTTGTGTCCCTGTCCCACCCTCCCTATCCCACCCCTCTAGGTGGTCATAAAGCACCAAGCTGATCTCCCTGTGCTATGTGGCTGCTTCTCACTAGCTAGCTATTTTACATTTGGTAGTGTATATATGTCCATGCCACTTTCTCACTTCACCTCAGCTTACCCTTCCCCCTCCCCGTGTCCTCAAGTCCATTCTCTACATCTGCATCTTTATTCTTGTCCTGCCCCTAGGTTCTTCAGGACCATTTTTTTCCCCTAGATTCCATATATATGTGTTAGCATACGGTATTTGTTTTTCTCTTTCTGACTTACTTCACTCTGTATGACAGACTCTAGGTTCATCCACCTCACTACAAATAACTCAGTTTTGTTTCTTTTATGGCTGAGTAATATTCCATTGTATATATGTGCCACATCTTCTTTATCCATTCATCTGTCAATGGACACTTAGGTTGCTTCCATGTCCTGGCTATTGTAAATAGAGCTGCAGTGAACATTGGGGTGCATGACTCTTTTTGAATTATGATTTTCTCAGGGTATATGTCCAGTAGTGGGATTGCTGTGTCATATGGTAGTTCTATTTTTAGTTTTTTAAGGAACCTCCATACAGTTCTCCATAGTGGCTGTATCAATTTACATTCCCACCAACAGTGCTAGGAGGGTCCCCTTTTCTCCACACCTTCTCCAGCATTTGTTGTTTGTAGATTTTCTGATGATGCCCATTCTAACGGGTGTGAGGTGATACCTCATTGTAGTTTTGATTTGCATTTCTCTAATAATTAGTGATGTTGAACAGCTTTTCATATGCTTCTGGGCCATCTGTATGTCTTCTTTGGAGAAATGTCTATTTAGGTTTCTCCCCATTTTTGGATTGGGTTATTTGCTTCCTTAATATTGAGCTGCATGTGCTGTTTATATATTTTGGAGATTAATCCTTTGTCCATTGATTCGTTTGCAAATATTTTCTCCCATTCTGAGGGTTGTCTTTTCGTCTTGTTTATGGTTTCCTTTGCTGTGCAAAAGCTTTGAAGTTTCATTAGGTCCCATTTGTTTATTTTTTTATTTCCATTACTCTAGGAGGTGTATCAAAAAAGATCTTGCTGTGATTTATGTCAAAGAGTGTTCTTCCTATGTTTTACTCTAAGAGTTTTATAGTGTCCACTCTTACACTTAGGTCGCTAATCCATTTTGAGTTTATTTTTGTGTATGGTGTTAGGGAGTGTTCTAATTTCATTCTTTTACAAGTAGCTGTCCAGTTTTCCCAGCACCACTTATTGAAGAGACTGTCTTTACTCCATTGTATATCTTTGCCTCCTTTGTCATAGATTACTTGACCATAGGTGTGTGGATTTATCTCTGGGTTTTCTATCTTGTTCCATTAATTTACATTTCTGTTTTTGTGACAGTACCATACTGTCTTGATTACTGTAGATTTGTAGTATGGTCTGAAGTCAGGGAGTATGATTCCTCCAGCTCCATTTTTTTACCTCAAGACTGCTTTGGCTATTCGGGGTCTTTTGTGTCTCCATACAAATTTTAAGATTTTTTTGTTCTAATTCTGTAAAAACTGCCATTGGTAGTTTGACAGGGATTGCATTGAATCTGTAGATTGCTTTGGGTAGTATAGTCACTTTCACAATATTGATTCTTCCAATCCAAGAAATGGTATATCTCTCCATCTGTTGGTATCATCTTTAATTCCTTTCAACAGTGTCTTATACTTTTCTGCATACAGGTCTTTTTTCTCCCTAGGTAGGATTATTCCTAGGTATTTTATTCTTTTTGTTGCAGTGGTAAATGGGAGTGTTTCCTTAATTTCTCTTTCAGATTTTTCATCATTAGTGTATAGGAATGCAAGAGATTTCTGTGCATTAATTTTGTATCCTACAACTTTACCAAATTCATCGATTAGCTCTAGTACTTTTCTGGTGGCATTTTTAGGATTCTCTGTGTATATTTTCATGTCATCTGCAAATAGTGACAGTTTTACTTCTTCTTTTCCAATTTGCATTCCTTTTATTTCTTTTTTTTCTCTGATTGCCATGGCTAGGACTTCCAAAACTATGTTGAATAATAGTAGTGAGAGTGGACATCCTTGTCTTGTTCCTGATCTTAGAGGAATCGCTTTCAGTTTTTCACCATGGCGAATGATGTTTGCTGTTGCTTTGTCATATATGGCCTTTATTATATTGCGGTAGGTTCCCTCTGTGCCCACTTACTGGAGAGTTTTTATCATAAATGGGTGTTGAATTTTCTCTAAAGCTTTTTCTGCATCTATTGAGATGATCATATGGTTTTTTTGTTTGTTTGTTTGTTTGCTTTTGTGTGTTATGCGGGCCTCTCACTGTTGTGGCCTCTCCTGTTGTGGAGCATAGGCTCCAGACGCGCAGGCTCAGCGGCCATGGCTCACGGGCCCAGCCGCTCCGCGGCATGTGGGATCCTCCTGGACCGGGGCACTAACCCGTGTCCCCTGCATCAGCAGGCGGACTCTCAACAATTGCGCCACCAGGGAAGCCCTGATCCTATGGTTTTTATCCTTCAATTTGTTAATACGGTGTATTACATTGATTGATTTGCATATACTGAAGAATCCTTGCATCCCTGGGATACATCCCACTTGATCATGGTGTATGATCCTTTTAATGTGTTGCTGGATTCTGCTAGTATTTTGTTGAGGATTTTTGCATCTATATTCATCAGTGATATTGGTGTGTAATTTTCTTTTTCTGTATCCTTGTCTGGTTTTGGTATCAGAGTGATGGTGGCCTCATAGAATGAGTTTGGGAGTGTTCCTTCCTCTGCAATATTTTGGAAGAGTTTGAGAAGGATGGGTGTTAGCTCTTCTCTAAATGTTTGATAGAATTCACCTGTGAAGCCATCTGGTCCTGGACTTTGTTTGTTGGAAGATTTTTTTTTTTTTTTCTGTACGCGGGCCTCTCACTGTTGTGTCCTCTCCCATTGTGGAGCACAGGAAGATGTGGGATCTTCCTGGACTGGGGCAGGAACCCATGTCCCCTGCATCAGCAGGCAGACTCTCAACCACTGCGCCACCAGGGAAGCCCTGTTGGAAGATTTTTAATCACAGTTTTAATTTCATTACTTCTGATTGGTCTGTTCATATTTTCTACTTCTTCCTAGTTCAGTCTTGGAATGTTATACCTTTCTAGAATTTGTCCATTTCTTCCAGGTTGTCCATTTTATTGGCATAGAGTTGCTTGTAGTAGTCTCTTAGGATGTTTTGTATTTCTGCGGTGTCTGTTGTAACTTCTCCTTTTTCATTTCTAATTTTATTGATATGAGTCCTCTCCCTCTTTTTCTTGATGAGTCTGGCTAATGGTTATCAATTTTGTTTATCTTCTCAAAGAACCAGCTTTTAGTTTTATTGATCTTTGCAATTGTTTTCTTTGTTTCTATTTCATTTATTTCTGCTCTGATCTTTATGATTTCTTTCCTTCTGCTAATTTTGGGTTTTGTTTGTTCTTCTTTCTCTAGTTCCTTTAGGTGTAAGGTTAGATTGTTTATTTGAGGTTTTTTCTTGTTTCTTGATG
Source organism: Orcinus orca (assembly GCF_937001465.1). Lineage (NCBI taxonomy): Eukaryota > Metazoa > Chordata > Mammalia > Artiodactyla > Delphinidae > Orcinus > Orcinus orca. The sequence goes on from NC_064563.1 coordinate 96,212,487, forward strand.
TATGCTTGTATAGCTATAAACTTGCCTCTTAGAACTGCTTTTGCTGCATCCCATAGGTTTTGGATCACTGTGTTTTCATTGTCATTTGTCTCTAGGTATTTTTTGATTTCCTCTTTGATCTTTTCAGTGATCTCTTGGTTATTTAGTAATGTATTGTTTAGCCTCTGTGTGTTTGTGTTTTTTACATTTTTTTCCCCTGTAATTCATTTCTAATCTCATAGCGTTGTGGTCAGAAAAGATGCTTGATATGATTTCAATTTTCTTGAATTTACTGAGGCTTGATTTGTGACCCTAGATGTAATCTATCCTGGAGAATGTTCTGTGCGCACTTGAGAAGAAAGTGTAATCTGCTGTTTTTGGATGGAATGTCCTATAAATGTCAATTAAATCTATCTGGTCTATTTTGTCATTTAAACCTTCTCTTTCTTTCTTTATTTTCATGTTGGATGATCTATCCATTGATGTAAGTGAGGTGTTAAAGTCCTCCACTATTATTGTGTTACTGTCGATTTGCTCTTTTAGAGCTGTTAGCAGTTGCCTTATGTATTGAGGTGCTCCTATGTTGGGTGCATATATATTTATAATTGTTATATCTTCTTCTTGGATTGATCCCTTGATCATTATGTAGTGTCCTTCCTTGTCTCTTGTAACATTCTTTATTTTAAAGTCTACTTTATCTGATATGAGTATTGCTACTCCAGCTTTCTTTTGATTTCCATTTGCATGGAATATCTTTTTCCATCCCCTCACTTTCAGTCTGTATGTGTCCCTAGGTCTAAAGTGGGTCTCTTGTAGGCAGCATATATATGGGTCTTGTTTTTGTATCCACTCAGTTGAGCCTGTGTCTTTTGGTTGGAGCATTTAATCCATTCACGTTTAAGGTAATTATCAATATGTATGTTCCTATGACCATTTTCTCTATTGCTTTTGGTTTGTTTTTGTAGGTCCTTTTCTTCTTTTGTGTTTCCCACTTAGAGAAGTTCCTTTAGCTTTTGTTGTAGAGCTGGTTTTGTGGTGCTGAGTTCTCTTAGCTTTTGCTTGTCCCTAAAGCTTTTGATTTTTCCATTGAATCTGAATGACATCCTTGCCCGGTAGAGTAATCTTGGTTGTAGGTTCTTCCCTTTTATCACTTTAAGTATATGATGCCACTCCCTTTTGGCTTGTAGAGTTTCTGCTGAGAAGTCAGCTGTTAACCTTATGGGAGTTCCCTTGTATGTTATTTGTCATTTTTCCCTTGCTGCTTTCAATAATTTCTCTTTGTCTTTAATTTTTGCCAGTTTGATGACTATGTGTCTCGGCATGTTTCTTGTTTGGTTTATCCTGTATGGGACTCTCTGCACTTCCCGGACTTGGGTGGCTATTTCCTTTCCCATGTTAGGGAAGTTTCTGGCTATAATCTCTTCAAATATTTTCTCGGGTCCTTTTTCTCTCTCTTTTCCTTCTGGGTCCCCTATAATGTGAATGTTGTTGGGTTTAATGTTGTCCCAGAGGTCTCTTAGGCTGTCTTCATTTCTTTTCAATCTTTTTTTTTTATTCTGTTCTGCAGCAGTGAATTCCACCATTCTGTCTTCCAGGTTACTTATCCGTTCTTCTGCCTCAGTTATTCTGCTCTTGATTCCTTCTAGTGTAGTCTTCATTTCATTTATTGTATTGTTCATCTTTGTTTGTTTGTTCTTTAATTCTTCTAGGTCTTTGTTAAACATTTCTTGCATCTTCTCGATCTTTGCTTCCATTGTTTATCTGAGGTCTTGGATCATCTTCACTATCATTATTCTGAATTCTTTTTCTGGAAGGTTGCCTATCTCCACTTCATTTAGTTGTTTTTCTGGGGTTTTATCTTGTTCCTTCACCTGGTACATAGCCCTCTGCCTTTCCATCTTGTCTATCTTTCTATGAATTTGTTTTTTGTTCCACAGGCTGCCTTGCTTCTGCTGTCTTCACTCTGGTGGATGAGGCTAGCTAAGAAGCTTGTGTAAGTTTCTTCCTCATTGTAGTTTTGATTTGCATTTCTCTAATGATTACTGATGTTGAGCATCCTTTCATGCGTTTGTTGGCAATCTGTATATCTACTTTGAAGAAATGTGTATTTAGATTTTCTGCCCATTTTTGGATTGGGTTGTTTGCTTTTTTGATATTGAGCTGCTTGAGCTGCTTGTATATTTTGGAGATTAATCCTATGTCAGTTGCCTCATTTGTAAATATTTTCTCCCATTCTGAGGATTGTCTTTTCATCTTCTTTATGGTTTCCTTTGCTGTGCAAAAGCTTTTAAGCTTCATTAGCTCCCATTTGTTTATTTTTGTTTTTCTTTCCATTTCTCTAGGAGGTGGGTCAAAAAGGATCTTGCTGTGATTTATGTCATAGAGTGTTTTGCCTCTGTTTTCCTCTAACAGTTTAATAGTGTCTGGCCTTACATTTAGGTCTCTAATCCAGTTTTAGTTTATTTTTGCATATGGTGTTTAGGAGTGTTCTAATTTCATTCTTTTACATGTAGCTGTTCAGTTTTCCCAGCACCACTTATTGAAGAGGCTGTCTTTTCTGCATTGTATATTGTTGCTTCATTTGTCATAGATAAGATGACCATATGTGCATTGGTTTATCTCTGGGCTTTCTATCTTGTTCCATTGATCTATATTTCTGTTTTTGTGCCAGTACCATACTGTCTTGATTACTGTAGCATTGTATTATAGTCTGAAGTCAGTGGGTCTGATTCCTCCAACTCTGTTTTTTTACCTCAAGACTGCTTTGGCTATTCGGGGTCTTTTGTGTCTTCATACAAATTTTAAATTTTTTTTCTTCTAGTTCTGTAAAATATACCTTTGGTAATTTTATACAGATTGCATTGAAGCTGTAGATTGCTTTGGGTAGTATAGTCACTTTCACAATATTGATTCTTCCAATCCAAGAACATGGTATATCTCTCCATCTGTTGGTATCATCTTTAATTTCTTTCAACAGTGTCTTATACTTTTCTGCATACAGGTCTTTTGTCTCCCTAGGTAGGTTTATTCCTAGGAATTTTATTCTTTTTGTTGCAATGGTAAATGGGAGTGTTTCCTTAATTCCTCTTTCAGATTTTTCATCATTAGCATATAGGAATGCAAGAGATTTTTGTGCATTAATCTTGTATCCTGCAACTTTACCAAATTCATTGATTAGCTCTAGTACTTTTCTGGTAGCATCTTTAGGATTCTTTCTGTATACTATTGTGTCATCTGCAAACAGTGATACTTTTACTTTTTTTCCAATTTGTATTCCTTTTATTTCTATTTCTTCTCTGATTGCTGCAGCTAAAACTTTCAAAATTATGGTGAACAATAGGGGTGAGAGTGGGCAACCTTGTCTTGTTCCTGATCTTAGTCGAAATGGTCATTTTTGCACCTTTGAGAATGATGTTAGCTGTGGGTTTGTCATATATGGCACTTATTATTTGAGGTAAGTTCCCTCTCTGCCTACTTTCTGGAGGGTTTTTATCATAAATGGCTGTTGAATTTTGTCAGAAGCTTTTTCTGAATCTCTTAAGATGATCATATGGTTTTTATCCTTCAGTTTGTTAATATGGTGTATCACATTGATTGATTTGCATATATTGAAGAATCCTTGCATTCCTGGGATAAACCCCATTTGATCATGGCATATGATCCTTTTAATGTGCTTTGAATTCTGTTTACTAGTATTTTGTTGAGGATTTTCACATGTATGTTCATCAGTGATATTGGCCTGTAGTTTTCTTTTTTTTTTTTTTTGACATCTTTGTCTTGTTTTGGTATCAGGGTGATGGTGGCCTTTTAGAATGATTTTGGGAATGTTCCTCCCTCTGCTGTATTTTGGAAGAATTTGAGAAGGATAGGTTTTAGCTCTTCTCTAAATATTTGATAGAATTTGCCTGTGAAGCCATCTAGTCCTGGGCTTTTGTTTGTTGGAAGATTTTAAATTACAGTTTTAATTTCATTACTTTTGATTGGTCTGTGTATATTTTCTGTTTCTTCCTGGTTCAGTCTTGTAAGTTTGTACTTTTCTAGGAATTTGTCCATTTCTTCCAGGTTTCCATTTTATTGGCATATAATTGTTTGTAGTAATCTCTCATGATCCTTTGTATTTCTGCAGTGTCAGTTTTTACTTCTCCTTTTTCATTTCTAATTCTTTTGATTTGAGTCTTCTCCCTTTCCTTGATGAGTCTGGCTAATGGTTTATCAATTTTGTTTATCTTCTCAAAGAACCAGCTTTTCATTTTACTGATCTTTGGTATGGTTTCCTTCATTTCTTTTTCATTTATTTCTGATCTGATCTTTATGATTTCTTTCTTTCTACTAACTTTGGAGTTTTTTTGTTCTTCTTTCTCTAATTGCTTTAGGTGTAAGTTTAGGTTGTTTATTTAAGATTTTTCTTGTTTTTGAGGTAGGATTATATTGCTATAAACTTCCCTCTTAGAACTGCTTTTGCTGCGTCCCATAGATTTGGGGTCGTCGTGTTTTCATTGCCATTTGTTTCCAGGTACTTTTTTTTTCCTCTTTGATCACTTCAGTGATCTCTTGGTTATTTACTAGTGTATTGTTTAGTCTCCGTTTATTTGTGTTTTTTACATATTTTTTTCCTGTAATTGGTATCTAGTCTCATAGTGTTGTGGTCGGAAAAGATACTTAATCTGATTTCATTTTCTTAATTTTACCAAGGCTTGATTTGTGACCCAAGATATGATCTATCCTGGATAATTTTCTGTGAGCACTTGAGAAGAAAGTGTATTTTGTTGTTTTTGAATGAAATGTCCTATAAATATCATTTAAGTTCATCTTGTTTAATATGTCATTTAAAGCTTGTGTTTCCTTATTTGTTTTCATTTTGATTGATATGTCCATTGGTGAAAGTAGAGTGTTAAAGTTCCCTAGTATTATTGTGTTACTGTCAATTTCCTCTTTTATAGCTGTTAGCATTTGCCTTATGTATTGAGGTGCTTCTATGTTGGCAGCATAAGTACTTACAATTGTTATATATTCTGGATAGATCCCTTGATCATTATGTAGTATCCTTTGTCTCTTGTAATAGTCTTTATTTTAAAATCTATTTGTCTGATATGAGAATTGCTACTCCAGCTTTCCTTTGATTTCCATTTGCATATAATACCATTTTCCATCCCCTCACTTTCAATCTATATGTGTCCCTAGGTCTGAAATGAGTCTCTTGTAGAGAGCATATATACAGGTCTTGTTTTTGTGTCCATTCATCCAGTCTGTGTCTTTTGGTTGGAGCATTTAATCCATTTATATTTAAGGTAATTATCGATATGTGTTTTCCTATTACCATTTTCTTACTTGTTTTGGATTTGTTATTGTAGGTCTTTTCCTTCTCTTGTATTTCCTGACTAGAGCAGTTCCTTTAGCTTTTTTGTAAAGCTGGTTTGGTGGTGCTGAATTCTCTTAGCTTTTGCTTGTCTGTAAAGCTTTTAATTTCTCTGTTGAATCTGAATGAGATCCTTGCTGGGTAGAGTAATCTTGTTTGTAGTTTTTTCCCTTTCATCACTTTAAATATGTCCTGCCACTCCCTTCTGGCTTGTAGAGTTTCTGCTGAAAGATCAGCTGTTAACCCTATTGGGATTCCCTTGTATGTTATTTGTTGCTTTTCCCTTGCTGCTTTTAATATTTTTTCTTTGTATTAAATTTTTGATAGTTTGATTAATACATGTCTTGTCTTGTTTCTCCTTGCATTTACCCTGTATCAGACTCTCTGCACTTCCTGGACTTGACTATTTCCTTTGCCATATTAGGGAAGTTTTTAACTATAATTTAGATCTGTAATAGCATGACCTCGCATAAGGCCCAACATACAAAGGATAGCCACCACTGACCTCCATGATCCAGATATCTCTACACACACACACACACACAGTGTCTTTCTTATTATCTTGTTAAATATAGTGTCCTATGGGCCATCCCAATGAAAGTTATCAGGAGAAACCTATGAGGAAGTAATTAGGATATGGCAGGAGAAAAAGCCAAATTAATATGCGATTTTAGCACTTGATTCCATGTGTAACTCTGGAGCACAAATGGCATCACAAAGTTGTTCCATCTTGATGCATAAGAGCTGAGTAGTTTTTTACCCTTATCAGTCAGTTCTGGCTGAGAGCCTCTACTGGGAAGGGTGACATAACCTCCCAGGAGTCCCAGGGTTAGATGGCTCCTGTTGGCCAAAGATAATTCTCCAGAGAAATATGTAGATGAGTCATTATCAGTCAACACTCATAGTAGCTGCTCAATATGGGTGCACCAACCCAGTAGTTCCAGGCAGGGCACCACCTTTACTATAATTTAGAAGACTACACTGGTAAGACAAAGCTGCATAATGTCATGGAATTGAGCTTGGACATAAAAAAATGATTAGACCTATTTAGCAGCTTCAACGGAAAGGTTAAACAAAGGGAAAGAGACCGGGTTGATTATAGTATAGAATTATTGGAGCAATTAGATTCCAGAATCCAGATATGACCTATTCAACTACTGCATCCTCTTTTTCATTATTTACTATTTTATTTTTCCTTTGAATATATAATACATTCACAAACATTCAAAATTAAAAATGTACGAAAGAGGATGCAATTTTTAAAAAAGCCTTCCAAACTTATTCGTCTGTCATTCATCCAGTTTTCCTAAACAGAGTCAAGTCGTATCTCCTTTCAGAAATAGTCTGTTTTCCTTTTGCCTTCTTAATTACATAACTGTAAATATACACGTGAAATCAGACCATCTTATTAATAAAAATTTCCTCATCCTTTTTTTCAGCTTCATAGTAGTTTTGTATGATTGCATAATATTTTATTTAGACATTTCCCTGTTGATGAACATTTAGGTTCTTAATCATCTATTAGCATAATAACAGCAACAGATTATCTACCTACCTACCTATCATTTTATACACTCATGAGTATAGGTATAGAATAAATACCAAGAAGTAGAACCACTGAGTAAAATACTGTATCAGTTAGTTCAGACTAAATTATGTCATAATAGCAAATGGTGTCAAATCCTTAGTAGCTTACAGAACTAAAAGCTAATCTCTCACTTATGTTACATCTCTATTGCAAGATTCTTTGTCTCTTTTCTACATCATCCTCATTCTAGGACCTAGGCTAAAGGAGCAATCCCTTTCCAGAGCAAACTAGGTTTTTGGTAGAAGGAAAAGAGGACATGGTTAACTATATGATAGTTCTCAAAGCTTCTGCTTGAAAATACAACCTGTCACTTCTGCTTACAGTTCAGTGGCCAGAGAAGGTCATGTGGCCAAGCCAGACATCAGTAGGATATGGATGTACATTTCTTTCCTCATAGGAAGGACAAGCAAATAATTAGAATACCAGCACAGTTCACCACAATGTGTGGATATATTTTATAAATTTGAAAGATGCCAAATTGTTATCTCTAAAAGTATTACAAATTTAAACTCATAAAAAATATATGAGTGTCTCCACCATTCCCTCACTGATACATTATGATATCAGACTCTTTGATCTTGGTCATCTGAAAGGTGAAATATATTTTGAAGTAAGCTTAATTTGAATTTTTCTTATCCTGAATGAAGTTCAGACTATATTCATATTCAAATATGTCTTAGCATGGAAATGTTTGAGTGCTTCTTTCATTAACAGTCTTATTCCTTTTATTTAGACACTATATTTCTGTTAATTCGACCTGTGGTCAGTAGTTTTCTGTTGTTATCAAGTTAGCTTGTACCGCTTTAAGATCCAGATTTTTTCCCACATACTGACAGCTGATAAGTCTGTTCTTTACAGCTGACAAGCTATGTCTCCACCATTTTGTAGTTTTATAATATATTTTTAAAAATAAAACACAGATGTAGTACTTTTTATATCTTCCTTTTGAATATCATCTTGTGTTTAGCTCAATATTCAAACCTGTCTGACCCTTTTTGCATATTTTAAAATATTTTTTCATATTAAAAATCCAGGCAAGGAAATAAAAATAACCCCTATACCTATTCTTCGTAGACAGCCATTTATTTTGAATGTATGTCACCTTTCATGTTAGATCATCTGGAATAGAGTCATTGAGGAATTTTATAAATAAGCTTCCCAAGGCTTTATTCATACCATCAAAATAATTAATAGTACCAGACAGATTTCCAGCTTTCCCTCTTGGCTTCTTCTCACTTGGCAATTATCAAGCAAATGGGTAATGATTAAAATCCAACATGCTCCCGACAAACTTTTCTTTCTATGGTAGGGTGTCTCTTTACTTGGGTTTTTAGGGGTAATTAAGAATTGTAAATGTAGGCTTAAAGTGGCAAAAAAAGAAGAGGTGGGGAAGACTGAATTATTTGGGCTGGCTCTGGAGCAGAAACTTTTTTTCTAGAGGCAAAAGAGAAAACCAAACAACAATCCACTGTATAAAGTCAACGTCCCCAAACAGGAAAGATCATCTACCAATACAAAGTCTAGAAGGTCCAGAGATGAGAATCAAGGTTGGCAGTGGAGAATTCTTGGGTTTAGAGCCTTGTCAAGGAAAGATCAAACCAGCTATTGTTTGGGGACAGGGAAAATTCAAATTGTGGTCAACTGCCTTGAATATTTAACTTGCTCTTATAGGCTAGGGAGGAGGTATCTGGGGCACACAGGATGTCTGGACTGTTTTAAAAGTTCATTGTATCAGAGTCACTTGTCAGCCTCCTGTGTCTTTTAGTCCTTAGATCTAACAGGTGCTCATAAGGAGGTTTACATTTATGGTTCCAAACAAAAAATTGAAAAGTAATAATATGATGTTCTAGAATGGACCTGGAAAAGTTGCTGGTTGCCCATTAATTAATATCTAATAATATTTACTAATTTTGGTGAAGCTCATAAAATCTCAGTGGCAGAAACTTCAGAAGTTATATCCTGGTGCCTGAATATCAAATGTCTGATATTCAGAATCCAATCAAAGACTTTCACATAAAGAAATTCATGAAGTTAAGTCTAAAAAAGAAGAGAGAGATGATTAAAGGATTCTTTCTGATCCCTGAAGTTAGTCATTTTTTGCCTGCCATCTTTTTTTTTTTTTTTTTTTTTTTTTTGCAGTACGTGGGCCTCCCACTGTCACGGCCCCTCCCGCTGCGGAGCACAGGCTCCGGACGCGCATTGCCTGCCATCTTGATCTTCTCTTTTTCAATTGCTCAGTTGCAAATTCTGTGAATAAGTGGTTCGGGTTAAATGCAACCTAGCCATGCAATTTGTTTTCTGTCATGACCTATGGCACTGAAAACTATTTTCTTTGTATTTATTTCTAGGCTAGTTATCTTATAATTTTGACAAATGCCCTATGCCTGTCCTTGTAAGTAAAAAAACATAGGGCAGTTTTTCTAGTGAGACTCCCTATTTGTATCATCTTTACAGTTCAGAGGATTATGGTGACAGGTGATTGACAGAAGAGAAATAGAGTATATAAAGTGTTTTTTTTCACAAAATATAACCATTGATGAGGTCCTGAACTAGGCTGAGAATGGGGAAAGAAAAGAAGACATATCAAACTGGAAAAAAAGAAAAGCTGACAAGATTTGGGAATTGATTGGCTTTGAGGGATGAGGGAGACGCAAGGAGAGGGAGGAGTCAATTATGATTAAGGTTTTGAGTAAGGTGAAAGAATTGAAATAATAGTGGCTTATTCGTTTGTTTTCTGAAACCAGTCAGAACTTTGAAAGCTGAGTAAAATGTTCTGATAAACATTATTGTCGTGACTTGAAAACCATATACCTGAGCAAACTGGATTTCAAAATTACCATGCTACTCTTATGGAAAATGGTGTGAAGAGAAATCCAACAGAAACTTCTAATAAAAATATCTTGTATTTGCTGTAAGGCTGTGCTGACAACTAGAGGAAATTACTCATCTGATTTTCTCTCTGTTTTTAAACAAAGAACCATCCCTTAGTAAAGAGGTGGCAAACTAGTCTGTTTAGCAAATCTGGCCAGCCTCCTGCTTTTGAACAGTTTGTGAGCTAAAAATGATTTTTAAATTTTTAAATTATTGAAAACATCAAAAGAAGAATAATATTTTATGGCAAGTGAAAATTATATAAACTTTGAATTTTAGTGTTTACAATTAAAGTTTTATTGGTACACAGCCATGTCCTTTCCGTGGCTGCTTTCATTTACAATGGCAGAGTTTAGTAGCTTTAACAGAGACCATATGACCTACAAAGCTTAAAATATTTATCATCTGATCCTTTAAAGGAGACATTTGTCACCCCTACCTTAATATAAGCTATATATCTAAAGATAAGTTAGGAAAGAATGATAATGTAACTTGAAAGCATAACTAGAAAAAACAGTAGGTTAATTTTAGCAATATTTTTGTTCACCCATTCACTCAATAAATATTTGTGGAGAGCATACTGTCTGTCAAGCACTATCTGAAATGCTACAGACACACATCAATTTAAACACACAGATTTAAACATTAGTCCACTTCTTACTAATGAAGCACTCTGAAAATGAGTCCTTCTTTTGGTTATTCCTGGCAAGAAGATGGCAAGGAAATAGACTGCAGTTAGAATAGAGGGCTTCTCCTTAAGACTCAGTATATCTTGCCAGAATTAGAGTCTTGGCAAAACAAGAGGGAAGACAGTGAATAAAGTAAATGTATACATGTTTTTGAATTTGCACATGTTAACAACAGGTAGAAGTTTTCCTGTTCCTAGTGCTTTCCTGGTATATATTTAGTTTTTATTTCTAATCCTTTAAACAATTCAGTGGGGGTATCATCCTCATTTTACATATGAGGAAACAGACTGGGGATAAACTGACATATTTTTCAAAATAGTGCACTATGGCTGTAATTGGTATGTTCTAGCGTTGAATATAATTCCTCTCATTGCTTGAGTAAAAATATTAAATCTAACCCATAAATATGTTTGGATGATGTAGATTTTGTTGGAAATGGGAAAGCATATTACATCATACAGACTTCTTAAATATTTCTTTTAAACATCTCTTTTCCCCTAAAGATCCTCACAAGTTCTCACTTTTAAAAAAATTTGTCAATACATAGGAAGCCACTGATGGGCCTGTTTATCAATTTCTTACTATACACTATTTTATAAATCAAGTATAGATGTATGTGTGTTTCTTATACAAAAATGTTATAGTTTCTATACTCTGTTTTATAGAACCTGAAGTTTCAACAGTGGTAATTTAAGTTTTACAAATATTACATATAACTATATATATATAATATTATATAAAATTATTATAAAATTATATAGTTTTATATATATAATATATTGAAATAAAAATATAATGCTCCATCTTCCAGTTAAACAGGATGGACTGTCCATATATATTTACTTCTGTTCTTTCCAAAATTAGAAAATAACAGTAAAGAGATTCTAAAATGTAAACTCAAAAAGATAAAACGGATAAAACAAAGCAGATTAGGAATAGCTTTTTGCAATGCAGAATGTACAAGTATAAATAGTAACTGACTTAGAAGGCCCAAATATGCTGAAACCTAACCAAACAGTGGGGAAATCCAAGAAATGATCTAATTGTACATCAGAATTCATAACATAAAAGGCTAAGAAATGACAATGGCATGAATATCTGAAGGTGAGGGTACAGGCATGGCTAAAACAAATGGGAACTTGATACATTTCTTGTTAGAAGTCCAGATCCCATCCAGCACCTCAGTGGAAGACTGGAGGCTTATTCTCTGGTGGCAGTAAAATGGAAGTTCCTGATTGCCTCAGGGGGCCAAGTACTGAGGTGTGAAGGGTACTGTTCCCAAAATAGTGGCAGCCCAGGAGTATATATGCAACATTGAAACTGACCATATGTCTTTTCCCATTCAATTTCCAGAAGACTGGCAGCCAGACTTAGAACTTTAGACAAAACTATTCTTCTCTAAGTAATGACCAGAGCTAAAGAAAAGATACTGCTATTTTCCAGTGAAAGATTACAACCAAATCAGTACAGTGAAGGCTAAATTCAACAAACCTGTAGCTTCTAAACAATATTTTGTAATCCACTTAATACATGAATAGACAATAAAGGATCAGTAGACACTTCATTCAAGTGTGTAACATGAATGATAGAATCAAAAGACACAAGTATACAAACAGAAAAAAAAGCACTAAAAGGAAACAGATTATGTAAGGAGAGGACAAATTCAAATATATATGTACTAATAATAATAGAAAAATAAAAAGACATTGCATTCATGACACAAAAATAGAAATATATATATGTATATGTGTTGAATATATATACATATGTTTCCTGTACATATCTTGTATACATTTATATATGAATATATTTATATATAATAATTTATATATAATATGTTTGTTCAGAGAATAAGAAAAACATTTAAAAATTAAAATTATAATAGCAAAAAAAAGAAAATCTCATTACAACAGTTAGAAAATAAAATCAAGGAAATCTCCCAGAGAGTAGAGCAAAGCAACAAAAAGATGAGAGTTAAATGAAAAAAAAAAAAAGAAAATTAATGAACCAATCCAAAAGGAAGAACAGTTGAATGATAGAAGTTCCAATGAAGAAAGAACAGACGAATCAGACTCAGGAAATCAGTAAATAAACAATCAAGAAAATTTCTTGTAAGTGCCCACTGAGTAGATATAATGGATCTACTCCAGAGCACTTCAGAGTGGAAATTCAGACTACAGGTTAAATAGAAGATTCTAAAGCTTCCAGAAAGATAAAATAGGTCACAAACAAAGGATCAGAAAACTGGATGGTTTGGGACTTCTCGAGCAGTGCTGGAAACTGAGATATAATGAAGATATAACTTTGGACCTCTGAAGTAAAAAGATACTGACTCTGGTTTTCTATTTGTAGACAGACTGACAAATCAAGGGTAAGGGTAGACATTTTCAGATATTCAAGGGCTTAAAAAAGTTTACCTCCCATGTGTCCTTCCTTAGGAAACTTTTGCAGGAATGCTGTACTAAAATGAGGGAGTAACGAAGCAAAAGAAAGACAGGGAATCCAGAAAATGGGATTTTCTTTCCTTTAAGAAAGAGGATGGAGATGATGGAATATAACAGGAATGTAGCAAATCATTGGCCGGCAAGAGCAAGAATAGAGCAGCTCAGAAGGTTCCAGGAAGATTATCTCTAACAAAGTAAAAATGATAGAATATCTGATGTAACTGGGAGAGTTTGGGCATTTTTCAGTGATTAGTACATAGAAAATAAAGCCAACAAAATAAAACAATTATTAGCTACAGAGGAAACAAAAAGTCACTTAAAGAAGTAAAAGTAGTCACGGCTTATACATAGCTTCTCTGTGAACAGTTCTTGTGTAAACATAATAAAGTTCCCTAAAAATTTTTAATAAAAATTATGCAGTAATTTTAGTGGGAAACTAAAGGACATGGGAAGTATGTGTATTTACTTCTGGGGCCTAGTTGAAGAGAGCTAAATCCTTATTTTCCATTGTAGGAAGTAAATAGATACAATCTAAAAGTGAAAGATCAAGAAAGAGCAATATTGTTATTTTACTTACACAAATGGAGGGAAGTTATCAAAAATAACAGCTAACTAAGAAGCTAAAACAGTTGAAAAAATTTACCTCTGAGAAAATGGAAGTGGCAGGAAGGGTTGGGGCATTGCTATTTTTCTTGGTAAGAATTTCAGAACCACTTGACACTTAAATGTGTGAAAAATAACTTTGGCCATCATAAAAATCAAATGGAGGAAAATGTTTACACTGAAATGTGTTAATTTTTAACAATTAGAAACAGATTCATTGACTTATGCAGCCAGGGTAATTGATTTTTATAGAAATCTCATAACACAGCTACTCTTAAAATATCTATTCGTAGACAACTTATTGTAGCTGGGCTGTTAATTAAAAGTGTGTAGCTTGGTGCTGTTATTACTATCATTATTATTAAGTTATAATCATTAAATTCAGGATTGCATATGTCCATTCACCTAAAATTGTGTGGTCACCTATTAGCTATTTTGGTGGGTGAAATAGGCTCTCCCTCCCCCAATAGCAAATGTTAAATTGATATAAAATTGAACAAAAATCTGCACGCAGAGTGATATAAGGATGCCAGTCTCATCCGTAATCTGTAATTACAGATGTTTGTATTTATTGAAATAACCTTGTTGAAATTACTGAATTACAGAATCATAAAATGCTAGAACTCATTTGAAAACATGGACATTGAGGCCCAAGAGGAAAAATGGCCTGCCCGTGATCTCACATCTAGGGGAAATAGAAAGTAGGAGAAATAGCTGCTTCCCTCTCAGCAGTGCTAATACACTAGGACTGAGCTATGCTGGACTAGATATCACAAGAGGCTGCATGTTAGCTCATTTCTAAGACCACTGCAATTTCAATGGAAATCTACAGGTTAGTTTTCTGTCCCAAGCAGAACACAAATAATCACTAATGAAGATCTCAATAAGTGAATGATATACTGCATCATTAAAAAAGTAGAGAAAAATTGGGCCCAGCCTAAGAAAAAAAGTGATGTACTTCCAGTCCTGTTCTTTCTGCCCATGAAAAAGATTGTATCGCTACCTTCTCCTTCTGAAGATTAACATCAGCATAACGTTTTTTTTTTTGCAGGAACATGCGATAACAAAGGGTAGTTTTCACAATACGAAATAGTACATGTTAACTGTATTTTCCTAGATTCCTTGCAAAATGTCTTTTGTATCACTTAGGAGTTTTTGACTGTAAAAACAGAAACTGGTGCCAGCTAACCTAAGCAAAAGAGGGTTTAAGATAGTTAGGATGCATAGTGGAGACGGGGAGACCACAGAATTGGACTAGAATGAGCCTGGAAGAGCCAAGAAAGCTTCAGAGGCCTAAGAAACCAAATGTAGGCCTGGGCTGGACAGGGAACAGGCTGATCAGGCCACCGCCTCTGTGAAGAGGAAACTCCAACCCATTCTTCTCTTTTTGCATCACTTGCTGAAGATTCAAAGTGTATCTTGATACAGTTCAGTTGGCTGAGCTTTGGCCATTTGCTCTCCTAAAACAGTGAGAGGAAGCAGGTGGCACTTCTTTGGTAGATTACCAGCAATCGGACTTCTCTGCCACCAAACTGCATGCTGGGAAAAGCCAGTAGGAAATGAGGGCAGTATTAGAAATGCCAAAAAGTAGCAAATCCCTACTGTATCAAATCCCTACTGTAACAAATCCCTTTTTGTTAAACATGCCTGAGCTATTGAGTTGACTCAGTGGTCTGTGGAAAGAGCATGCTTCCTTGTTAAGATAGTAACTGGTTTACAGTGTTACATTTTTGGCAAACTGATAGTGAAAAGCTTATTAAGGGGACATAGGTCCTGCCAAGACCTACTTGCTTTCTTTCCATATATTGGAATTCAAATGCAACACAGGTAAAACTTCTAGCTCAGATCAGAGGTAATACATCTACATGGATGTAGAAAAATGGGGCATTTACCCAGTGGTCTATGTGGTGATGCTTAAAGATATGTCTTTGTGTATGGCACTGCATGTGTGTGTGTTAGAGGAATAGAAAAGGCCAGAATGGCTTGGAAAGTATTTCAGTATATTGATATCAGGATAATAAGCTTGACCTCTTTCAACAGGCTGTCATTTCCTGTTGGTCTCTTAAATTCATTGATTTTTTTTAGATTTTTGTTTTATTGTTTCTCATTTCATGGTAAAATAACAGGAGCAGTAAGTCATTTCCTTAATCAGAAAAAAAATGATGATTTTTGGAATTTTATGAGTTGCAATACCCAGGGAAGACCAGGAAGATATATGCTAGAGAGGGTGGGGGAAAGGGAAGCAACAAGGGGAGCGGGCAAGGCTTTTGCTTCAACTTTTCTATACCAATAGCTTGTACAACATTATCTTTTAACAGTTCTGTGATTTTTTTTCTGTACTCTAAATTCCAGCAAGGAATTTACTGAAACAGCAAATCATCTCTCCTACAAACTAAGTGTCAAAAAGCTCAGTGAAGTGTTTAGAAATAATAAAGCAAGTGAAGGAAAAAAAAGAAACCGATAATAATGTGAGGAGAAAATATTTTCAAATGAGATTTAAAATCAAGAGAGAAACATGTGAACTAGAGCTTCAAATAAACAAGGAGCAATGGAAGTCATTTAGGAAACCTGCAGATAAAGATTTTATGTGTTTTATAGAAGTGAGCAAAGTGTCAGCAAGTCTCAAGTCTGGTAAACATTGTTTGAAGTTAAATTTTCTGGTGAGGTGAGAAAATATAATTACATAGTCACTTATCGCTCATTTCTCTGTACTGGAAGTGAGGGTGGCTGACTTTTTCTCTATTGCATGCAACATCAGCACATTCTGAGGTTGCCTACAAAGTTACGGATGCCTCAAATTTATCTTAGCCTTTGATATGATGAGAGTTTAGTGATGTAAAGGGCTTTTAAAATGTAGTGCATTCCTATGCTGGCTAGGCCATAAGTAACTTTTGAAAATAATTACATTGACCATATATTTTATAAAGGCTAAAGCATCTAAATGTAAATAAAACACAACATTCCTCAAATGTAGGTAACAAATACCAAGATTAATTTACTTTTAGGGTTTGCAACAGTAAGACAATGTAACTCAGGTGAACTCAAGTGAAAATACCATTATAAAATATAGCCATTGTTAGCTGTTCCTAAATTTGTAATTAAGTTTTTATGTTCAACAGAAATATATATACAAATGGTTTAATGGGCCAAACATTTCCATAAGAATTATCAAAATGTTCTGTCCTCCCTGTCTCCTGCATTTCCCACACCTCAGTGTTCGCTTTCAGCACTCACTTGTGTTTATTTCCCTTCATTTAACAATAAACATTGTTATATTGGTAGCTTTAAAGCAATTTTTAAGCATCAATTTATTAATTTCCCACTAGGGGAAATGTGGATTTAGCATTCTTTTTTTCCACCCTCTAACCTTCCTTACTGTACAAATTTCCCCATACTTGAGAGTTATAACATTACTTAGATCAGTATTCAGCGTTCACATCATTATATTTTTGTAAATGTTGACTGTGCTATATTTTATACTAGGATTATGTTTGCCTTCTTGAACAACCTTCTGTATACCTTCTTGCTGTTAAGTGTACTACTTTTTTACTGACTTGGTTTTCTATGCCCTTACTCTCCCTGAGTTGTTCCAAATTCATTAGGATTATATCAAGTTCTTGCAGACAACTCTTCAGAGGCTGTTGATCTGCTCCAACTGGATTGGTTATGCTGTATGCCTTAGAAATGCCATCATCCTAAGATCTACCTTCAATTTAAACCTAGGGAAATCCTATCCTCTCTCCTGAGCTGAAGCTCCCATTCTCTGCACCTCATGCTTTCCTCTTTCTTGATTTACTCTTCCATTAGGGTGAAGCAACTTTTCCAAGGGCTTTGTGAGAAAGACAGCATGGGAAACAAATTGTTAGGGAGGTAGCATATCTGAAAATATCTGTAGACTACCCTCATACTTGACTGGTAGTTTCAGTGGCATGGTGTTAATTGATTCAAAATAATTTTCCTCCACATTTCAAAGGCATTTCTCCATTGTCCTGTATCTTAAGTGTAACTTTGAGACATCAAAATCTTTTCTAATTCCTGATCATGGAAGCTTTTACAATCTTTTCCTTATCACTGAAGTCCTGAAATTTTACAGTTAAATGCCTTTGCGTCTACTGATTTTCAGCTGCTGTGCTTGCCATAATCTAGAAATTCATATCCTTCATTTCTGGGAATTTTTCTTGAATTATTAATGATTTTCTACTTTCTAGTTTTTCCATTCTTTCTGTCTGGGTTTCCTATTAGTCAGATATTGAATCTCCTAAAATGGTCCTCTAATTCATTTCATTTATTTAAAAATTTTTTCAATGGCTTAGGGTTTTGAAAAAAAATGCATGTTTTCTTTTGCTCTACTTTCTGTGAGAATTTCTTTTATCTTTCAAAACATTTTCTGAAGTTTCTATTTCTGCTGTTTATAATTTTTAAGAACAATTATTCTATTTTATATAGCATTTTATTATTTTTTCATGGATGCAATATTTTTCCTAACTCTGAGCATTGTAATAAAACTTATATTAAAGTTTCCTTCAATCAGTATACTATCTGCTTCTTGTCCATTTTATTCTTTATTCATATTATAAGAGATAGATTAAAAGATTTTGGGGAAGCACACAGGGATAGTTTTTTCTATTGCAGACTGTGCTGTATGAAGATCTGGCTGTACTGTTTTTTGGGAGACTCTGAATTTTAGTATTTTAGATCTTTCTCTTGGACTGGTAAAAATTTACAGGAGAGAATATTACAGATATATGTCTGCCTGCCAACATTCTGGAAACTGAGTGAGGAAAGAGGGCTAAGGGGTTCTCTACATTCCTTATATATATTCCTTATTCCTTATATAAACATTGACGACTCCTAACCATAACCTGCTCTCAACTATAGCTGCTCATCTATACAAAGACCTTTTGTTTTACCCTTCTCAGAGAATGAACCTACAATCTTCTGTCTTGGTCAGTGTAGTTAGCTCACACTGCCATGACAGTACCACAGACTGGGTGTCCTAAACAACAGAAATTTATTTTCTTCCAACTTAGGAAGCTGGAAGTTCAAGCTCAAGGTGCCAGTAAAGTTGGTTTTTCCTGAGGCCTCTCTCCCTGACTTTCAGACACCTGGCTGTTCACTGTGTCCTTGTCTCAGACTTTCGTCCGAGAATACACTCCTGATCTCTCCTCCTCTTTTTGTAAGGACACTAGTCCTACCCCGTAACCTCACTTAACCTTAATTACCTCTTTAAAGGCCCTATCTCCATATATAGTCACATTGGGGTTAGGACTTCAACATATGAATTTGTGGGGGGCACAGTTCAGTCTGTAACATTTGGAGAGAGGCAGTTGTTCAGCCATATAGAGTGTGATTGAGGATCTGTGGGTCTCTCTACTTCTTAAGCTCACTCCACAAATCCTCTTTTCATCCCACATTCATCCCTACCCCAGAGTTAGCAGGTGATGCCAGTTCCTGAACCTATTAGAGGTTCTATGATATAAATCATGTTGCTTCTTTTTCTCCCTCACTGCAAGCTTAGAATTAAGCTTTTTCAGAGTGACTCAATTAGAACTCCTCTTTCAGCTTCCCCAGTTCCAAAATTTTATATCATTCCTACCCCCGGAATGATATAATGTTTAATTATGATAAAATGTTTAATAACGGGTATGTTATGGGAATCAACCAATAAGAAGAGATGCTGGACTGATCAGGGTAAGCCCCAGCTAGATACCATGCAGGTACCTAGCAGCTGAACACTGGTGTTCTGCTTTCTACTTCTTTTACTCTTTGTGGCTATATGCCATATGAAATAAAATAAAATTCCTTTACCTGTCATTTTATATTGGTTTCTAGAGAAAGCACAGTTAAATGTGTCTGTTTAATCTATTGTCTTTTGCCAGAAAAACATGTTGTTGTAAAAGTCAAAATTAAATGTGAAGCATTACTTTAATTATCCTTATTCCTGGCTAAATGTGACTTATGAAATGTTTAAACATTGTAAGTGGACCATTCTCACTGGATAACATTCAGAAAGAGTTTAAGAAAAGATAAATTAAACTTTTAAGTTGCTCCAGGTGTTATAGTTATCTGGCTAATCCTCCAAATCAGGAAATATAAGAATTTTAAAAATCTTTTACTGTCATATTTTCAATATTTTTATCAATGCATGAATCCCTTTTAACCTTCTCTGGTGATCTTCCCTGAAATCTATCTAGTACAATATTGATAAATTTCCCCATTTGATTTCATATATACTTCTATCACTTAACTTACTACTTTTTAATGTGGCACGTATTGTTAATTTCCTACTCAATATTATTCCTAATTCTTCCTTGATTTGGACTTAGATTTGATGTGTAAAATATTACTTTTCCAGGATCTCTCAAGGTATGTATGGCCATGTGACACAGTTCCAGCCAATGAGATAAAATCAGAAATGTGTTGAAATTCCTGTACACACTCAATGTTTTTAGAATAAATGAGTGAATGAATAAATAACCCCAAAAAATGGTCAGATACTGTAGAAAATTTCTTGAGTTGGAAGTTTACAATTTTAACTCTTGTTAAATGACTCATTATTTTTGTAGAACTGAAGAGTCTGAATCTTACAGCTCTGCTCTACCATTATATATATATGTGGTTAAATCCCTGAGTCAGGGGTTCACAAACCACAGAGAGCCTGGGGCCCATTTTTATAAATAAAATTTCACTGGAACATAGCCACACCTGTTTATTTATGTATTGTCTATTGCTGCTTTCACACAACAATGACAGCTGAGTATTGAAACTGAGACCATATGACCCAAAAAGTCTAAAACACCAGCAATTTGGCCCTTTAGAGAAAAAGTTTGTGGATCTCTGTTTCTAAATCATTTAGCCTCTCTGAGGCTTCTTTTCTTTACCTTTAAACATTATAACTTCTGAGCATTTTAAAAAACATTTTTGTATGTATTTTTTATGACTAGAATTTATTAGAAAAATAGTGAATAACCAGTAAAGATGTCTTTCACATTGTATCCCTTCAAATATTTGAAGACAACAAAGCATGATCTAAATCACCTTGTCTTGAAGCTAAATCACAGCAGTTCATCTAGCTGTTTCTCATATGACAAAGGGCACTATATTTTGTAAAATATTTTATTTTGGTTTGCAATGTTACCGTTAAAACTTAGAGCCCAGAACAAAATACAATCCCACAGTGTGATACAACACGCACAGAGAATGACTTCCAAAATGGACAACTTTCTTGTAAACCAAATTCTGATTAACTCATTCCAAGATTATGTTTACTTCCTAACCACTTCATCTCGATATTGACTTTTGGAGAATTAAAACTTTTAGGTCTTTTTGACAGCCCCATCAATCATTTAAATTGACATATAAACCTTTTCATTTATTCCTGTCAAAATACGTCTCACTGATTTTAACCCATCTTCTAAATATAGTGAACTAATTTCAAATATTGACTCTGCCATTCATTATTTTAACTATTCCTCTAAATTTTGAAACTTTTAAAAAATTTAATGCAAGTGAATAACAACTCGTTGAAATAAGATATTGCCATAGGGCAGAGTTGTGTCATTATCATCCAATTCATTTACCTGTATATATTTAACATATAAATAAAATCAGTTTTGCTGATTTTTTACTATGTTTCAGGTCTGTGTTAAATCTTTTTATGCATTATCTTATTACATCTTCATGATAACGAGGATACTCCTAATATCCCCATTTTACGCATGAAGAGTCTGAGGCCCAAAGAAGCTAAATTAAAACTCGGGTAGTCTTACTCCATAATTGGTACTTTTCTACTAAGATGAATTGCTTCTTCCTAAGGGAATGCTAAAAAATATTTCCAAAGGAAGGTCTTTTTTTTTTTTTTTTTTCATTTAATTTCAAGAGAAGGGATTAGGGCACAGTGAGAAGAGGTACAGCCATAAATTGTGAGAATTTGACTAGAACTTTTAAAGCATTTCAACTTTGAGAAGTATATGTATGCACTGGTAGTGAACATGACCTTAAGTGTAAGGTATTTGGACTATGGAAAGGCTAAAGGAACACAGGAGACAGCTATAGATTAAAGTAAATGAGGAAGGAAAACTGCTTAACCTCTGAAGTCATTTTGTGTAATATACTGGCATTTAGTGTTGGAGTATTGTAGGAAGGAAAAAGTGTTTTCCCTCTACCCATCTTAAGTTCATTGGCTGAGGCCCTGGAAATTAGACTAACAAAAGACAGGTTAACGAGAGAAAAACAGACAAGTTTATTAACACGTGCATCCTGCGTACACATGGGAACACTCAGTGATGAGTAACGGGAAGCATGGTTAGAACTTGGGCTTATATAGCATCTTCACAAAAGTACAATAAATTTTTAAAGAAGTGACAAGGCAAAAGAAAACGACTTTGAGCTTCTAATGACTGGCAAACTGTGGGAGGGCAAATATATGGGGAAATTAATGGTAGATTAGGGCTAGTTTTAACAAGGTTTGTTAGGTAGATTTCTCTGGTGCCCTCTCTGAGCTGTAGGGGTCTAGAGTTGTCTCTTGGGATTAAATTGTGTCCTTCCTGTTTGCGGGGTTGGGGGTGGGACACCTTTACAAATCGATGTCCCGCTTTTAGGAAATAGAAGAGCAGAGAACTTTTCTTGTATCTACTTCTTCTCAGTTGCCTTCACCTCAAAATACTCCTTATGACAAAATGGCATGTTTTGGACTGGCACATTCTGCTACCCTTCATTATAAATGGATGTTAGGTTCAGGAAAGCATAATTGACTTTAGTTTTATTTACCATATAGACTCCTAAAAATGTGTGTGTAAAGGAGCTGGTCAGATAAAACACTCAGAGTGTACAAAACCTGGTGGGAAGTGGGGAACTTAATGCTAAGAGCTCTTAGAAAAGGATACTTACCAAAAATCAGTGGCCTTGGGTTCTTTCACCTGCCCTCAGGGCATCTAAAAGGGCCTCTAGAGAAGAGAGAATAGAGGGAGATGGGGAGCCCTATTGTCTTTGACTGTCAACAATAAGTGGAAAAGTTACTGGCAATTAATATGGGTGCCAAATGTTGGTCAGTGAACAAGAACAGTCCTGTCTACAACTGTCTACAACTCTCCTGTCTACCATTATTTACTTTAACCTTAAGAAAGTAAGGTTAAGAGGTGGGAAACCATCCCTTAAGGAGTAGGTTTAGCTTTAAAGGCTATATTCCCACATGTGAAAGGGAAAACAACCAGCAATAATTTGTTTTAAAGAGATTCCTTTCCTTTTCTACCATCATGATTGAAGCAATGGGGAAAATTGCGTAAACTCTAAAATAAAAGCTAAGAACTCTGGCTCTTACTCATAACTATCTAGTAATATGGAGTATGACCTTGGGCTAGTTATTAACTCTGTCCATGTGTAAAACTGAGGATAATGCTAACGTCATTGGAAGAACATCTGTATTCATTAACAATCGTGAAGTATATTTGAAAATGTAATGTCATATTTCAGTATATAACTTTAAATAACCCATGTGCCACCCCGTTGCACCAATCACTAAGGTTGCATAACAATTAATGAATCAGTTATGTATCAAACATCATGGGCTCTCCCACCTTATGAGAGTTTTTCTGATTTATAAGCATGAAAGTTATGCCTATGGAGGGAGCAAGTCAGTAAATTAAGAATAAATGATATAGGGCTTCCCTGGTGGCTCAGTGGTTGAGAGTCCGCCTGCCGATGCAGGGGACACGGGTTCATGCCCTGGTCCGGGAAGATCCCACATGCCGTGGAGCGGCTGGGCCCATGAGCCATGGCTGCTGGGCCTGCGTGTCTGGAGCCTGTGCTCCGCAACGGGAGAGGCCACAACAGTGAGAGGCCCGCGTACCGCAAAAAAAAAAAAAAAAAAAAAAAAAAAAAAACAAGAATAAATGATATAATTGCCTGATATGTGTTCCACAGTCCTCATTTTTAGCCTGAGGGAGGAATGAACTTTTCAACTTTTTCCATAACAATGGTCTTTTTCAGAACATTAATGATCTACAGATATATTTGGCCATAAAAACAAGACCAATTGGTTTCAAAACAACTCTAACCTCAATTAATAGGATGCAGGCTCCCCTGAGACTTTGTCAAGGTCTCCATTTTATTAAAGCATACCAGGACTATCAAAATTCAAGGAGCAAATGCTCAAATTGAAACAGATGTGTATATTTGATAGTGATTCACACCGAAGACCACCCTCCGGTAAGTCAGGGTCTTGGGTTCTTGTCCCAAATTTAGCTCCAATTAGTTCTGTGATTTGGAGCAAGTACTTTGTTGGATCTTAGCTTCCATAAATGTATAGTTAAAATTTAAAAGTCATTGAATGAGTAATATAATAATAGTATATTGATAGTTAACAAATATCCAGCTCTGAGTATCTATAGGCACTGAGCTAAGTGGTCCTCTTGCTATATTATCACATTTAATTCTCTCAACAACTGTATGAGATGGGAATTATTATTCTGGTTTTTTGGTGTAAAAAATAGCTGAGTAATCCTCGAGCCAGGGTTCTTAATCACCACTCTAATCATTCCAGGATGTATCTGCTTGTCCTGCACAGGATATATTTAGTCTAATATACGAATATGCTTAAGAGTAAAAAACTTCTACAGATGTAGTCATTATTTGAGGTACTAAGGCAGTAAGTAGTCTGCTAAATAGAATCTGCTAGTCCAAAAGGGTTAATGTATTTGATGTGTCCAATGAAGGTGCTGGGTAAAGATGAATTATTTGTTGTTTATTCAGTGGTAGAGAGATGAGATAGGGACAAGTGAAGAGGATGGCTAGAGAACTTCTACCAATTAGTGAACAGAAGAGTCTTTCCTTCAGCTCCAGGATTAAGTTTTTCTGAGATCTAGAAAACCATGTGACTTGCCTTTTCTCTGTGGGCACCTACAAGCATTTCATCCCATTTGTGATCCAAATTTCTCTTAACAGCCTCACCACATCTGTAAACATAAGCCCTCTGGTATCCCACACCCCTAGGGATTATCTATCATGAAAAGCACTCTGGACAAGAAGGACAAGGATGGGAGATGGTACACTAAGGGCCAAAAGATTGGCACAGGGCAACCATTCACCACCCACAAAACACTTGTGCAAACCACCAATTCCTAAACCAAGATTTGGTTTTCTTGATATTCAAATTTAACTCTAAATTAAAATATATAGATTTTCAGCTCTAAACATTTGCATAAAAAATTCTGATGCCAAGAACTTTCTGAGCCTCCAATCTTTGTAAAGTGGACCTACGCCTGAAAGGCCTGACTCCCCAAGTTCCTTATAGAGTCTCAGAGGCTGTCTTCCTCAGGCATTTCTTTCATGGCTGAGCAGCCTTTATGTGTGATCAGATAAAAAAGTTTCCATGATCTTTCTTCCTTGAGTTCCCAAGTGACCATTCAAGCTCCATCTCCCACCAAACCCAAAGCCACATCCTTGTTAGGCATTGTCAGACAGAAGCCAAGTTCCTACTCAGCTGAAGCTCTGTATATAGTACCACAGGCCTAGGCCTCACACTTACATCAAAGAGCAGTAATTTTTAATTGAGTCATGGACAGTTTTGAAAATCTACTGGAAATTCTGGACCAAACCTCCAGAAAAATGCACACATGTAGAGGAAAAAAAAAGAAAAAAAAACACACATGTACATATATACATAATATACTCTTTCATTTCATGGTGTTCGGGACTCACTGAAGTTAACCCATGGACCTAAGTCAAGAAAACATGTCTCAGAAACTTTCAGGTCTCCCCTATCCTAATGCTCTATTTGGGACCTAGAGCCCATTATGGACATAAATAACATTCCCCAAAAAATAGTAATTAAATGTCTCTAATATTCCCTCACTTCTCCAATATATACCATTGATTCTCATTATTCATAGTTGTTTCTCTCTAAAAGTCACCATGAACACTGAATTAGCAAATACTGAAACATTGCTCCTAGGGGAAATACAGAGTTAGGTTCCCATGAGCTTCTGGTCACAGTAGTCTTATCAACCAATCAATACATAACTTTGTTTCTGTTTAAAGACAACTTATTTAGTATATACTGTTTATTCACTTACACTGAAATTGAACTCACAGTCAACTGTGCTCTAGCTCACTTCTAAACAAAGCTTATCTATCACATATCTTTTCTCCATAAGGCACATCACAGCCTTCTTGCACGTAGGAACACTAGACAGCACTTCTGCACTACACACGGGGGCTATTTTAAACAGTAAAGTTAAAAAAAAAAAAAAAACAGAAAAATGGGCACTAAATAGACCATGGAAAGGACACTTGTTTACGTATGAGAGCTGAAACAAGGATGCAGAGCATCGCCTAGTGACCTGAGCTGGGAACGGGAGCAGCAAACTACTCTGCTCTGCACGTGAACACACATGACTGTGAAAGCACCATGACTATTGATTTTGAGGCTGCAAAAAGTTTGTAGCAAGTAGGCAGATTCACAAATACAGAATCCACAGTTAATTAGGATCGACTATATATCTCCCCTCCAGCTTCTTACTCCCCATTTCTAAGGCCATCTAAACATCCCACCTCCTAATGTCAGTATCCTTGATTTCCAAGTTTTGAACCCTACAGTGTACAAATTCTAAGCTTGTATTTTACAAATGGTCATGTAATAGGCCACCAAATTTGCCTCAATTTGACCCCTACCTTAGTGAGCTCTATAACCTAGAGGACTCCAGTCCTATTCCCTTCAGTTCCTAATACTTATCACCACCATTCATATAATTTCTTTGTCAGTGTATAAATCAGATTTCATTTCTGTAGTACCAAAGCTTTTGTATACTTTTATGGAAAAAAGAAAATATCAATTATACAGAAATTCTTTAAAGGAATTTGAAAAGTAATGAAAGTCAAACTGAGTGGAAGGCTAATACAGAAGACATATAAATGCAAATTTCATTATTCAGTTTTAACTATGTCACCTCATTTATTGGCGGCACATTTTAATGCTTAATATCGTTAACCTTCTAACATGACTGCAATTGTAAAGGATCTAGGTTTTTCAGGGGAGAAGTAAAATTTGTTTTTTTTAACAGTTTTTACAGTGGTGTGATGGTGAGGATCCTGGTGCCCCATGTGCAATTCCAAGTGACTAGAAGGAAGTTTTGAAATAGAGTTATACATTGCTTCTTTTTCTTTTTCAAAATAGCAGCTTATATTTCCACTCAAATTTAGGTTAAATGTATGGTCATAATAGAAACCAATGTTCCTTCGTTTCTTTTGAGCCACCTAAAAAAATCTCATAAGATATCTTGCAATAGACACTTTGTACTAAAATGCTGTTAGAAATTCATATATAACAAAGGGTCTGAGCCTTAGGAGAGATGGAAAAACCATTGTGACATATATAGTGGCAGTGTGGCAAGAAAGAACTCAGAATTCCAAGTGAAACATTAATAAAGAATCCATAGAAGTTGATTCTGGCTCTGCATTTGGCCTCATGCCCTGAAAAATTGATGGTAAACCACAGCCTACAGCTCTCAAGGAGAAAACCTTATGGTCTTCTTTATCAACTTTGCAATGAGTTAAAAATACCTTATGCTATGTTAATGGATATGACTGGAATATATTCTATTTTCCTATGCAATTAAAGTAAGAACTATTTAAATTTACAGTGACTTATTCTAGTTGGCTATACACTTATTTTTTTTTATTTTATTTTTATTTTTACAGTTTTATTTTTGTGTACAGATTTGCTTAACCATCACTGAATTTCTAGGTCAGGTTCAGGTAACTGAAGAGCCTTTATAAGTAGTTTATATTGTCTAGACCCAAGGTATGCTGCAAACCCAGTCTGAAGCAAAATGGGAAATAACATCTTTCTAAAGACAGGCTTAGAAATCCTAATCCAGTAATTTAAGATGTTTCCTTTCTTGGGTAGCAGGGCTGAGCTATACCTGGCTGCTAGGTCACCATTCACAGGGATAGCCAAGAAAACAGGGTACAGACCACCAAAAACAGGACCAACCAGTCCACCTCGTGTTATGGTACAGGTTTCACAATGTAAATCACCTGTATTCAAAGGTAAACTTACTAAACCTTTGTAAGATACGTGTACCGTCAAAAATGGGATCACTGCCATTGGTAAGCCAGCAGCTACACGAGCCTGTGTCACATGTAGGATGCATCGAAAGAGACTACTTGCTATTAGGCCACAGAGGGCAGCATTAAGTCCAATATATGTTGATCCATTTTCAAGCAGATTCCTTTCTGCTTCTGGAAGTTGGTTAATTTTTCTGGTTATGATTTCAATTAAGTTCTTCTTGACAGTACCATCTGGTTTATGATTTTCCATCTTGAGCCTTAAATTAAAATGTCATTTTTCAATAATGTGTATCTTTTACTGCACCCCTTTACCCGGAATGCCGGTACCTTACGCTCTCCTCCCAGCAGTCACTGCCTCCTCCGGCCTCCATCAGCCACGCGAGTGCTCACTCCTACACTTATTTCTGTTTTTACGATTACTGAATCTTTCCAGGGTTACTTAGCAGCTAATGAGTATTTATCATGAGGTCCACCTTGCGCAGGGCTCAGTGAGTGATGAAGTCATTTACAAAGGCCCGGCCTTCAAAGTATTTAAAATGTAAAGTTGTGCTGTCCAGTACAGTAGCCACTACCCATAGGTGGCTATTTAAGTTTAAATCTAAAGAGATTAAAAATTCAGCTCCTCAGTTAAACTAATCACATTTCAAAAGCTCAGTAGGCATAAGCACATGTGGCTAATTGCTGCCATATTGGACAGTGAGGATTTCCATCTTCACAGATATTTCTACTGGGCTGTGCTTATCTACAGTAATACTCATTTAAGACCAGTTTTAAAAAATGGTAAATTTAGAGTTTAATTCAATAGTTGAATTTTTTTTTAAAGAGATTAAGTTACAGTTGGTAATCCCAAATACAGCAATAATTTTCTCTATAGTTGGTGGTAGAATGGGGGAAAGGCATGACTTTCAGCCAAACTGGACCCCTCCTCCCTCCTTCCTTCCCTTCCCTTCCCTTTCCCTTTCCCTTTCCCATCCCCTTTCCCTTTCCTTCCCTCCCTCCCTCCCTCCCTTCCTTCCTTCCTTCTTCAGGTTCCAAAGAATATTCTGGGTCATTTGCATATATGTGTGGGGAAGGGAGAGGGGAGTTTGGGATCTCTCTGTTGGAGGAAATGAAGCAATGAGTGTGAATTCTCTGATTCTAAGCACTTTCTGTTATTCATATGAGGTGTTCTTGGATTCACCTCTTTGCATACTGTCTGCATGACCCCTTCTGTGTTTACCTAGCCTAACGTAATTGTCCTTTGTTTTTTTGAAATGACTTTTCACTTAGAGCTCATAATATCCTCTTCAGATGCTAATTATTCCATTTCTTTCTTTATAACTTCTTTTCTCATATGAGCCTTCAGTTTGTATCTGTGCCATTTCAGGCCTCCCTATATATATATATATGAAGCTATTAATTGTGCACCTAATATATGTTCACCAGAATATTTTACCATAGCACCTAGCACAGTACTCAACACATGGTAGGTTATTAGGAAATGCTGCTGATGGTTTAGAAGCAGACCCTTACAAAGTGAAATGATAACTGACCTACCTCAAAGTGTGAGAAAAATATTTAACATTACAAGATCTGTTGAAAATACAAAATGCAACCCAATTCCCTATTATTCAAAGGTAGTCTTTCCAAATCATTTTCAAAATGTCATGGTGAATTTTATGCTGTAATTTCTGACCTTACAAAATTGCCTTTAACAAAATGACATAAAAAAAGCACTCATTTTCTGCTTGATAATTATCTCATCTCTCTTCACAGCCACATACTCATCCACAGTGTATACCACTGTCAGGCATTTTCTGTCCTTGGGTGTATTACAGTCACTCCAGTATATTAAAACTCAACTGTAGCTTAACAAAGTTGTACCAGTTCATATGTATTCTTATTAAATATTTGTATTTGCTACTCTTTTGTTCTCTCTAATATTTATACATTTTTATCAGTGTTAAATTTTCTTGGACCTCTAAGTCATTAATGAATATATTGAATAATATTAATCTTAGTAACAATTCTTTGTGTAGTTTTCTCCACAATTCAGACAAAAGTATGAATTCACAGAGTGTAACTGCCCGTGTATTTAGTACAGTCGTCCTCCAGATTCAGGGATTCAGTTATTCACAGTTCTAGACATTTGCTGTGCTGTGAACTAACACACAACTTTCTTTTATTGTTCCCTGTTACTCTGGCAGCTCCTGCCATCTGTAGCTTATTCTGCCTTCCTTGTTAAAAGTAAATTTATAAAGCATTAAAGAAAGGCATTAAAGATGGATAAGCACCCAGTGGAGTCTTCTAGGAAATAAGAGAAAAATTTTCAAAATAGAGGTACTTTCATACACTGTTGGTGGGATTATAACTTGCTACATTTTTTCCAAATGCAATTTGACAGTGTACATGAAGAAGCCCTTTTAAAAAAGTGTTTGGGGGCTTCCCTGGTGGCACAGTGGTTGAGAGTCCACCTGCCGATGCAGGGGACACGGGTTCGTGCCCCGGTCCGGGAAGATCCCACATGCCGCTGAGCCTGCGCGTCTGGAGCCTGTGCTCCGCAACGGGAGAGACCACAACAGTGAGAGGCCCGCATACCGCAAAAAAAAAAAAAAAAAAAGTGTTTGGGGTTTTGTTTTTACCTTTTTTCCTAACAAAGGGGTAGATACTTGAAAAGCCATTGAAGAAAGACTGCGTAGACTGAATAAATCAAGGATTTTCCTACTTGATGGGACTTGCAGATAGTAATTCCAGGTCTAAGAAGCAGAATCTATTGGATCATTCATTCTTACCTTTCTTGTGTCCCCAATGTGGTTAATTCTGTTGAGTAGAGGATTTGTTTACATTTAATATCCATTCCCAAATAATTTGTCCCTCTCAAAAACTTTGTTTTTCACTATTGAGAATGGGGGAATGAATGGAGAAACACAAGTTTATTTGGAAAAGTCTGCATAAATATCTGTCGACTATAATTTAGTTAGAATTTCATTGCATATCTGTATTAGTTACCCACAGTTTGAAAGTGGCTGCTGAAATTGTGGCAATTCTTACCTGTCCTACCTGAGAAGCTTAGTAGCACTGTAGGTCAAGGTTAACCACCTAATTTTGTGGATCCCAGACTGATCTTATTGAATACTGGAAGCAGTTCTTCATAGTGATCAAAACTTGAATAAAGCATTCAGGAAGGTATCTTACTGGTAGATCATTCAAGGACCGCTTATAATGATGGGCTTTCAACATTGCTCATTTGTTTACCTGTATCATTCCTACAAGCATAGTACTTTGTGATTAGTGCCATAATTTTTTAAAGAAACCCCCTTTTAAAAGTCTCCCAAATGACAGTAGATGCATGTATTAAAATATTTGCCCAATAACTGTTTCATGTTTCATTAAATATCAAAAAGGACTTACCAGACCATTCTTTCACATGTAAATTAAATAGGCTTTAGGTTTAGATATTCCACTGTATATTACAAACTTGCAGCAAAACCTGACCATAATGAAATAATTGTTTGAAGGTTATGTTGACCTCCTCTCAGGCTTTGAGGTTAACTGGTTAGCAAAGTTGCATGAACTCAACATAGATATCCAGTCATTACTGCTGCATAACAACCTTCACTTATCAGTGGCATTGTTTGTGTGTGTTCACCTACCTTTTAATTTTTTTCCTTAAATACTTGATATACCGTTAAAATGAGATGAATACACATCTTCTGGCTATAAAGAAAGACTGTTATTCTTTTATACCCATATGTTATATTTTCATCATTCAACTTACTGTGAATATTATTTTGGGTGCTAAAAAAGAGAAGGTAGGCTTGGTTATTACATTTAATGGGCTGTGTTCCTAATTATGGTTTCAAATTAATAATATAAAGTTAAATTTATTGTTGTGATAAACAACCCTCAAGTATAACTGTTTTATAAACAATAATCCCCCTCCTGTCTCATTCAGAAACAGCAGTGTATGCTTTGCCAAATGTTTATTTAATATAGTTGAGTACCTTTTTGTTTGTTTATTGGCCGTTGGAAACTTCCAACTATATTCTTTTAAATTATTGCATCTTTCTGTATTTTATGACTCAGTATAAGCTGCCTTAAATTATTATTTGGACAAAACAAGATATTAAGAAAAAACATAATTTCATTTTTACTTCCATATGTCTATAAGTCATCTTCTTTAGCTGGAGGATGATAAAACTTGATTTCAAGAAGATTATAAGCATCAATATTGTACTCAACTATTTTTATTAAAACTTAATTTCTTTAACTTCAGCGTTCCAGTACAATAGCAAGGGTGATCATTTATACATCTATAGAGTGAAAAACAAAAATTGCTAAAAATTACAAACCGAGAATGGCACAAGTGCTATTAGCCCCAAGTTAGATAGAAAATTGTAAACAGCAAAATCTTGGAGACCACTATGATGTATTTTAATTTAAATTTATCTACATGTGAAAATATGTGCAAATATTATTTTCACCTATATTTAATAATGTAGTACAAACAACTTTGGGTTCATCTTACTGCTGCAGTAAAAGCTGCATGTTGGAAATATAAGAAGTCTCGGGAAGATGCGCTGCTTTGGAGATGTTACAGCTCTTCAAATAACTGCGCTCATGTGTGAAGGTTAGGACTATACATTGGCATAAAACCAATCATTGAAACATTTCCAGCTTTCTGCAAGGTAAACAGTAATTTATCCAGACAGCTGTGTGCTTATAGATATCAATATAAATACAAGCTCACTGTGTATATAAAGAAAGGGAGGAAGTCTGTGTGTGTGTGTGCGTGTGCATGTGTGTGTGTGTGCTTACATGTGTGTGCATTGTCTAGTTTTTGGAGAAGCAGATCGCTAACACAGAAAAAGCACTGGACAAGGAGCTTCTGCTTTTGCATGTGTTCTATTTTGGACTCTCACTTGCTGGATATATAACCTTGGGTAAATGATTAAATACCCTTTTCTAAGCCCTAATTTCCTTCCATATCGACTCATCCACATTAAGGGATGTTTTGTAAGTATAAAGTAATGTGTGGAAAGATTTATACAAATGAGAATTTTTTAATCATTTCTTTTCATTTCAGGATTAAAAATGGAAATAAGAATATTAAAGTTACAGAAAACTTTGGAACCTACTCATCCAGCCTGATTTTACATTTGAGAGGAGAGACTCAGAGAAGATAAACAACTTGACCAAGGTAACAATATTCAAATATAGGTCTCATTATTTTGGGATCCAAAGCTGTTTTATTTTTTAATAGAAGCATAGTTGACATACAATATTATATTAGTTTCTGGTGTACAACATAGTGATTTGACATATACATTATGAATTGATCACCATGATAAGTCTGGTAACCATCTGCCACCACACAAAGTTATTACAATATTATTAACTATACTTCCTAGGCTGTACATTTATTCCCATGACTTATTTATTTTATAACTAGAAGTTTGTATCTCTTAATCCTCTTCACCTATTTTGCCCAGCCTTTCACCCCTCCTGCCCCTGGTGACAACCAGTTTGTTCTCTGTATCTATGAGTCTGTTTCTGGTTTATTTAGTTTGCTAATTTGTTTTTAAAATTCCACATATAAGTTAAATCATACAGTATTTGTCTTTTTTTAACTTATTTCACTTAGCTTAATACCCTCTAGATTTATCCATGTTGTCACAAATGGCAAGATTTCATTCTTTTTTTATGTCTGAGTAGTATTCCACTGTGTGTGTGTGTGTGTGTGTGTGTGTGTGTGTGTGTATCACATCTTCTTTATCCATTCATCTATCAATGGGCACTTAAGTCACTTCCAAATCTTAGCTACTGTAGATAGTGCTGCAGCGAACATAGGGGTCCATATATCTTTTCAAATTAGTGGTTTTGTTTTCTTCTAATAAATACCCAGAAGTAGAATTGCTGGATTATATGGTAATTCTATTTTTAGTTCTTTAAAGAACCTCCATACTGTTTTCTGTAGGGCTGCACCAGTTTACATTCCACCAACAGTGGACAGGTGTTCCCTTTCCTCTGCATCCTCCCTAGCACTTGTTATTTGTTGTCTTTTTGATAATAGCCATCTGACAGCTGTGAGGTGATCTCATTGCAGTTTTGATTTACATTTCTCTGATGATTAGTGATTTTTGAGCATCTTTTCATGTGTCCGTTGACCATCTGTATGTCTTCTTTGGAAAAATGTCTATTCAGGTCCTCTGCTCATTTTTTAAAAAATTTGTTTTGGAGTATACTTGATTTACAATGTTGTGTTTGTTTCTGCTGTATACCAAAGTGAATTAGTTATACATATACATATATCCACTCTTTCTTAGATTCTTCTCCCATATAGGTCATTACAGAGTATTGAGTAAAGTCCCCTGTACTCTACGGTAGGTCTGTATCAGTTATCTATTTTATATATAGTAGTGTGTATATGTCAATTCCAATCTCCCAGTTTATCTCTCCCCTCACTTACCCGCCTTGGTAACTGTAAGTTTGTCTTCTCCATCTGTGACTCTATTTCTGTTTTGTAAATAAGTCCATTTGTACCATTATTTTAGATTCCACATATAAGTGATATCATTTGATATTTGTCTTCATCTGATTTACTTCACTCAGTATGGCAATCTCTTATACATGTCAATCTTTCATATCAATAGTACGTATATTCCTTATTTTAGTATATAATGACATTTTAAGGTAATTATCTTATTAAAATAATAATATAATCCTTTGTGAAATAAATCAGAAGAATCTAAACTGCAGCCTAGAACACATCCATCCATTCATTAATGTAGCCAAATTCTCTTGAGTTTCTACTTGGTTCCATGCTTCTATGGATGCAAAGGTGAACCAGAGAGATATCCTGTCCTCAGAGAACTCATAGCTTATTGTGAGAGAGAGAACAAAAAGGACATAAGGATACAAAACATAATGTAAAAAGTATTAAATACTTAAGAAAATATTGAACTAGTTCTTGAAGCCTAGATTGGATTTGTACATGTAATTGGTACCATAACAAAGGTACAGTGGCAGGAAAGCAAGTAATTTTGGATGGAAGACAGGGTATATAAAAGCAACCAGTAGGAAATAACTGTTTTCCAATTGCTTCCTTGTGTAACCCCCATACTTACCTTGTTTGAATTTTGCTGCCCAGTTTCATTCTTTACCATGAGAGCAGCATGGATGGTTAAATTGGCAAGTTAAGAAATTCAATATCATTTGATTATATACCCCAAAGTGCAGACAATCCTTTTAAAATTCATTAAAATATGTAATTTTAAACACAGCAGCCAATATTGACAGAGCATTTGATTGCTTTAACCAAAAAAGCAATTTTACACCCCGTGGTCAAAATAAGAAATCCTCAAAGGATAAACTGAGCTTTCTACAGCAATATGCAGTTTTAGTCTTACTTTCTCTGTTAGTAGTGTGCACCTCACAATAGAGATTAAAGCGATGTGGAAAAGAAGAAGAGGTAAAAAAGTGACTATACAAGTTGCTACAGTTGAAGAAAAAAATCAAAAATGTTACAACCATGTGAATATTTTTAATCTACTTTCTATCATTATTATTTTGGATCTAGCAAGGATCTATAAGATCTCCCAACCCAGGTATAGCATAGTTTTCTTGTTTCTGGGAAAGAAGTCTATTTTGCAGGACAGTCAGTTGAAGACACATGAAGGAAAGAGAGAACTGGATACAATACTACAGTTCACTTTCGCATTTGGTATTTGTGCTGGAAAACTTGGAAGGCTAGATCTGTTACCTTTTGTAGTGAAGTAACATTTTTCTGCATTTTAAATAATAAAAATAACTAGCAGTTTTTTGAATTAAATAATTTTTTTGCCTGGCTACATTGAAACACTAAAAACACTTGGAGAGTGAGCACCAAAATATATATCAATACACACATCACCTATGGAGATGCCAGATCTACTTGGTGCACAGGACTTGTTGAAGTAAAGAGGAAATGTACCCAGACCAACCTCTATACGAAGAGCAGACACCACTGTAAATGAGAATGTGCCCTTTAACACATAATACACTCTGACCAGGTTTGGTAAGGGAGGCACCAGAATTTGTCAATAGGAGTGGTGTAGAGGCCACCATATTTAGGTACCTCTAGGTAGCTATCCATGAAGTGTTTTTTCTTACGACTTCATGTTTTATGAAGGTGATACAAAGATTGATTGAGAATGATCTTTAACAAACTATAAAATGGGTGTAGTGTGTTCTTATATCAGTCGTAGTTCCTCTTCACAAAGCTCCTTGAAGTGAGAGACTACCTTGTTGACAGTTGTATTCCTAAGCCCTATCACTGCACTGTGGAACATAGTTAACCACTCAGATATTGTTGAATGACTATATGCATGACTGAGCAAATAAATGATCGGGTGAAATTAAGAAGGAATAATAATCTGTTAATAATGAAGCCATGTAATCGTTCTCTCTAGTGTCCAGTTCTCTTTGGGTCCCACATTTTAGGGTTTGTTGTCAATATGTCCAGCCCTCCCTTTTGGTCTTATTACCAAAAACAGAACATATATTTAACCTGTCTTTTAAACCTGAGAACAACAATGTAATGATACAGCTCTGTCTCTCATTCCTGTTCTTGAAGGTCTAAGAAATTCTCAGGGAAGATGCCTCTTTAACTTTCCAGTGATGCCTTCGTTTGTAGGAAGGGGTTAGTATTCTTTAGCTCTAGCAGGAGCATTTTCCCCTGCAGTCCAAGACAGCTGAGAGGACAGGGGTGCTGAGGAGAAATGCAGAAAGCAGAATGCTTTTTAGAAGAAAAAGTCTCTGTTTGGAGTCTTTACTGAAAATTAATCTACTATTTCACTACTATATACTCTACTAATCTAATGTGATCTACTACTGTGTCACGAAACTTTCTATGTGGTCAAGAATCAAGGATGTCCAGTCAAATAGTTGATAAGAATTTAATAAAAGATGACTGGCAAAGGCAAGGTTTAAGGAATAGAGCAGTACTTGGGCGAGTAGCAGTACAGAGTTGTTACCACCTAGGATGGGAGGGGCATCCCCACCTGGGTGGGTGTAAGGGAGTGTTGCCTGACAGGAACTGGGACCTGTGGTAGAGGTCATACACAGACAAAACACAGCAACCTGAAAGGGAGGGACCTGGTAAAATAAACACTCACCCTCTTCTCCTACTGACTGCTCTTCTATCAGCACCAGCAAGAAGCCAAAGGGTAGGGAAGCCATTGATAAGTTCATGGGGCCAGCTTTCTATGCAGACCAGGGTATGGAAGTACACATCATAGATCTGGATGGGCAAAGGTTAGCTGCCTCATTAAACCCTACTTTCTACCAGTCTAGGTCTGCTCCCAAACTAGATCCCCTCCCAGTACTAGCTAAGAGAGATCTTCAGAGAAATGTTGCTCTTTTATAATGTGGGTAATTCCCTGATTTAAGAATATATGACCTACCAAATTCTGACTTCCAGAACTGATCAGTGAAGAGGTGATTACTCGTACTGTGAACAAATTTACACAGGACTCCCTTTACAAAGAGCTCTCTTAATGAAGTTATGAAATTGACTTATACAAATGGTTTTAGGTATAATAGTTACAAAGCGCTGATAGGTGAAATCTACTGTTCATGCATGACTCTATCACTATTACCTATTTTAGATTCCCTGCTCCCCCACAAAGTATAAAAAGTCTTCCTGCTGGGCTTCCCTGGTGGCACGGTGGTTGAGAGTCTGCCTGCCGATGCAGGGGATACGGGTTCGTGCCCTGGTCCGGGAAGATCCCACATGCTGCGGAGCGGCTGGGCCCGTGAGCCATGGCCGCTGAGCCTGCGCGTCCGGAGCCTGTGCTCCGCAGTGGGAGAGGCCACAACAGTGAGAGGCCCGCGTACCGCAAAAAAAAAAAAAAAAAAAAAAAAAGTCTTCCTGCTTACTTTGCTTTTCCTAGCACTAGTCAAGAGCCTCATTTATGGAAATAAGTATCTGACAGTCATCGTTTCTTTTTTTTCTCTTTTGTGTTGAATTATATTGAGATGACAAAGGGGGCTGTCGTGACTTCAGAAATAAGAGATTTGAATACTTGTCTTCTTTAACTTCTTGATGGTTGAGTTGTAGGCTAACTCCCCATGGTCTTCTCTATAATGTTGAAAAGAAGAGTAACTAGTTTGAAAAGTGAAGGGAATATGACTAATGTAAGCCACCTCCAGTGGTTCAGTGACATCCCTTTACCAAGAAGAGAGAAAGGGAATAAAGGTCCAAGGTGAGAGAGAGATAGCATCACTCCTTATGAATTTCAACACTAGAGGTTTATAGATTTTTAATGGTAAAAACACTATTTTTTCCTGGCCCTTTGTCATGCCTCCCCTTACAGTAGTCCCATTTTGCTCTTAATAGTACACATTATTTTTGGCTATTATGCAATTTCTCTTTTGTTTTCTTCAGAAAATAGGAGATTACTTCTTAAAAGAGAAGCAGACAGAAAGATGCTAAAAATGAGAATGGGGAATAGATGCCCAAACTAGAATTAGTACTCACAAATTCCTAATGATGCTGTAATTCCCAGGGGGAAATATTTATTTATGTAAAGACATTTGGTTAATTATTTATAGAAGTAAAACTCGGGAAAATTCCACTCCCACTGTTTTGATCTACATATACTGTCCCTAGAGGCCTTGTCTCCTGCCATATGGGTTTCCATTCTCAGAAGCAGAAAGTCCCTGTTTGCTCCTGACCTTGATAGTGCCTTTTTAAAAAATGAAATTTGTAATAGTCACAACGACACTGATTTTGTGTGTTTTTAAGGTCCATTATTTTATAGTCTGATTGCCCTTTAAAAAAAACAAACAAACTTTTTTTCCATAAATACTGGAAAGACATACATTTGGATGTCTTGATGTAGTTCAAAAGCCAGAATCAACTTATGTCCTTGCTTGACCAGCATCATCAGCTGGGGACACCATTCAGTACCTAAGGCTTAATGCCCTGCCACACGTGTCTGATAATGCCAGGCATAACTTCATGCTCCAGAAGAGGCCAAAGAAAGACCCAGATAATATCAAGCTTGGCAAATAGTAGAAGAAGAGGGTGAAGGCAATCATTTATTTAAAACACATGAAGCTTGGATTTTTGCTTTTGCAATAAAAGAAGAGAGAGGAGGTACTAAAATGCAGCAGGTTTTTCATGGTGAAAGTATTCTAAAAATATGAAGTGTTTTATGACAACATTTCCCAGGAAATTATAGAGTTCCCCAGGCAAGAAAAGTACTTCCTGCATGAGTAGTTTCCACCTTTGTACACCCCATTTCTTTTTCCTGTGATTTTTAAATATCCATTTGAAAAATTATAATTTTATAATAGGCACTCTAATGAAAAGTATTAAGAGGAATCATCTAATGCTAATGACAGTAATAGTCAAATGTAAAATCACTCCCACTCATTCTCACATTTTAATGCAAGGGCGTTTAGGGATCATACTGATAATTTATTATAAAAGAGCATGATTGGTAGTCATTACCTATTCAGAAGCAAATGTGAAAACATAATGGTCCAAACACTCTATTAATAAAAGATTTAGGTTTGTAATGGAGACACACAACTTTATTGTGCCCTTCATATAACCAGTAATCCCCAGTTCAATCAGCTGAAATAATATTTTATTTAAAAGGTTTAGGCTTATATCAAAGACACACACTCTGTAGTGTCCTTCATAATACCAAAGATCCATAGTTCAGTCTGCTTAGTTAAAGAATTTTCCCTTTGGTGAAAATAACAAAACAAGTTTTCTTTTTTCTGACATCAGATAAGAAAGCCATTGCCATCCTTTAGTGCTTACATCTTTCTCCAGTGGAGGTTGCGTGCAAAACTCAAACACAAGCTGGATTGTGATTAAAAATCCTTAAAGCATGTTGGACAGGGTCCTATACGGATGATGATCATTTTCATATTTTCTGTAACAACCCAAAGATTGCATAATTCTGATGGAAAGTAATAGGGAAAGCAAGCCAAAATTGTGGGCTGAATATGGCTTTTTGTCCTTTAAAACACTGCTTTCTATGTGTTGCAATTGAGCGACTGGAGATGTTAGAAGGGAAGTGAAGGATGCTTGCCAATGTTGTGAAACCGGTGGCTTACGAGAGAATAACATGAGGTGTTAGCCTCATAATAGATGACATTCTTGAAGAATTACTTATAGGTATATTGTCCAAAGCTTCACCAATCTTACCATCAGCTATGCTTCCTTCTTTTGAAACTTTACCAAAACATACTTCTAAACTCTAAAATGGTGGGCAGTTAGCTGGATTTATAACTAAATTCTAAAATTTTCTGTTGAAAGACTGATTTCCTCTCTCTCAGAGAAAAGAATATGAGATTACCAGAAAGATGACAGCAATTGCCGTTAAAAGGAGTTAAGGCCCACTCTATCTGCTGATTTAGAGAGGACTTTTGTAGACAAAATGTTGCAGATGTAAAATTGGCATAGATAGTCAGGAGTAATGTGTGACCTTTGGCAAAGGAAGGGATGCAATCCAAAAACACAATATTCTGGGGCCAGTGGCAAAAGAGGAAAGAACTGGAGCAACTAGGTGAATTCAAAAGAATATTCCTGGGTTTACTGTTTTCATGCAGTAAAATTTTAGGAAATGCTGAGAGACTGAATAAAGAGGCAAATGTATATATATCAACCCTCACTAAATTGCATGAGAAAAAAGCATAAACCATTGGCTTCAGTAAACTTATTGACTTGCAGATAGAGTTTTTTCCGGAATTCTGAGTTTATGTGTAGATGGTGTGTTAATTTTTGATAATTTAGATGGTGTTTTCCTTTAATTAAGTACTTTAGTTGTGTGGCTAATAGTAGATATTCCTAAGAATACAGGGAATGGGGGTGGAGGAAATGTGCTAGTCAGCAATATCCATAAAATTAATTATCTTGGAGAGTTTAAGGGAAAAAAATGTGCATATAGGTATAGTATATGTCATAAACAGATGTTTGAATCCAAGATTTGTGGTTGTCACCACCAATGCTTTCATATTCATCATCCTCACAGACCAAGGTCCCAAGAATATAAGGCATTTAACTAGGATCACAAACATTCTAGGTGACTCCCATCAAATTTAAACTCCTGTCTTAAGATTCAAGCCTCATGCAACCTATGCTAAATTATATTTCAGGGTATGGAAAGGAATGTGCATACATCATTGTAGAAAGGTCATTTAATGATAGTTTTGATGAAGGTTATATTTTTATTTATTTTGTTGGCCTCAAAAATGATAAAATTATTATTCTTTTAAATTATTATATTATTTTACAAATTATTATTAATAAAATATTAATTATCTTAATGATAAATTTGAATTCTAGCTACAGATTCAAAAAGTATGACATATACACCTAAAAGTATTTAGGTAGAATTTAAGTCCATAACTTGTTAATATTTAACAGAGGAACCTGGTGCTTATCAGGAAGCAGAATGGATTCACTAAAGATATGACAGTCTTTTCAATAGGCATTTGGAGAATTCTTCCCTGAAGATAAGCTAGAACAACATATGCAGTTACATAGGTTCATAGCCAAATAATCTTACAAAAAAATTTTTAACAACTTATAGGTCATTTTTTAATGGGACAGAAGAAGATTCACCACTTCACACTGTTTTATTCCCATATAAATATATAGATAATATACAGTCATCTAGAATCATAAGAATCAAGATCAAAGTCAAAACAATCAAGGTAAAAATTCAAAATTCTACATTATTTTTCAAGTAAAGCAATTAAACAGCTCACTTGGAAAAAATAGTAAGCACTTAAGTTAACTGAAACTTAATATATGCCACCATGTGTAGTGAGTTGCCAAAAATACTCATGAAAATCTAATTTATACTAAGAGAAGAAGAAAGAACATACTTAGACCACTGTACTCGTCTTGGTCATATCCCATATAATATATTTATATCTGGTTACCATGTTTTAAAATGTACTGTGATAAAGCTGTAGAAAGTTTTGAGCATGGTGGCTAGACTACAAAAGGGACCTTGCCATATTATGTAAGAAGTATCTAAAGTATCCAGGATGTTAATTCTGGAACTAGAAATCCTTAGCTGGGGATGTGAACGCTATCATAAAATGTAACAAGTAAGCTCTTGTAAAAATACTAACAGAATTGCTTTATAATTGGTAATCTTAAAGCATAGACCAGTGAATAGAAGTTCAGAAGGAAATCTCATTTCAATATTAGGGAAGACATTCTTATGTTTAGTAAATACTTGAAATTGAGATTTGTTTCATTTCAAGTCCATGAGCTCCCCATCACTGGATGATCAAGTGGCATATGTCCTATAAAGAAAAGCTGACAATGTGATCTGTAAGGTCCCTTCCAAAACTAAAAGTGTGCAATAAATGCCTACATTAAGAAAAAAGAAAGATCTTAGACAACCTAACTTTACACCTCAGGGAACTAGAAAAAGAAGAACAAACATAAGCCCAAAGTTAGTAGTGGGAAAAAAATAACTAAGATCAGATAGGAGATAAATGAAATAAAGACTGAAAGGTCAATAGGAAAGATCAAGAAAACTAAGAGCAGTTTTTATTTTTTGAAAAGATAAAATAGCAAACCTTTAGCTAAACTAACCAGGAAAAAAAGAGAGAGGATTCAAATAAATAAAATTATAAATGATAGATATCACACAAAGGATTGTAAGAGACTACTATAAATAATTATATGCCAACAAACTGGACAATCTAGAAGGAATGGATAAATTCCTAGATATATACAACATATCAAAGCAGAATCTTGAAGAAAGAGAAAATAAGAATAGACCAATTGCTAGTATGGAGGTTGAATCAGTAATCAAAAACCTTCCAACAAAGAAAAGTCTCAGACCAGATGGTTTCACTGGTAAATTCTTCCAAACATTTTGGGAAGGATTTGCATTAAATATGGATCTGTATTAATTCTTCTAAAAAATAGAAGAGGTGGGAAGACATCCACATGTATATTATGAGAATGGCATTACCATGATACCAAAACCAGACAAGGAAACAAGAAAAGAAAACTACAGGCCAATACTTCTAGATGCACATAGACACAAAACTCCTCAACAAGATATCAGCAAACCAAATTCAACAGTACATCAAAGGATCATACACCATGATCAAATGGAATTTATTCCAGGGAGGCAGGGATGGATCAACATCTGCAAATTAATCAATGTGATACACCACATTAACAAAATGAAGGATAAAATCATATAATCATCTCAATATATGTAGAAAAAGCATTTGACAAACTTCAACACCCATTCATGATTAAAAAAAAACTCTCAACAAACTGTGTGTAGAGGGAACCTACCTAACACAAAAAAAGGCCGTACATGACAAGGCCATAGCTAAAATATTCAACAGTGTAATGCTAAAAGTTTTTCCTCTAAGGTCAGGAACAAGACAAGGATGCCTACTCTTGTAATCTTTACTCAGCATAGTACTGGAAGTCCCAGACAGAATAATTGGGGGAGGGGGGGGAGAAAGAAAAGGCATCCAAATTCAAAAGGAAGAAGTAAAATCATCTCTATCTGCAGATGACATGAAATTATATATAGGAGGCCCTAAGGTCTCCTAAAAACTCTACCAAAAAGCTGTTAGAAATAATAAACAAATTCAGTAAAGTCGCAGGATAAAAATCAATATAAAAAAATCAGTTGTGGCATGGGGGAGAGGCTTCCTGGATGATTTAACCTGGGAGTGCCGCTCGTATGAGGCGCAGTTGGGCGCCGGTGTGCGTGTGGGCCCTTGCTCACCTGCCAGCCTCCAACTGCCCAGTGGCCATGATAGCCGTCTGGCTGACAGAGTCTTGGTGCTCCGGCCGGGTGTCAGTCCTGTGCCTCTGAGGTGGGAGAGCCGAGTTCAGGACATTGGACCACCAGAAACCTCCCAGCTCCATGTAATATTTAACAGCGAAAGCTCTCCTAGAGATCTCCATCTCAACACTAAGACCCAGCTCCACTCAACAACCAGTAAGCTACAGCACTGGACACCCTATTCCAAACAACTAATAAGACAGGAACACAACCCTACCCATTAGCAGAGAGCCTGCCTAAAATCACAATAAGGTCACAGACACCCCGAAACGCACTGCCAGAAGTGGTCCTGCCCACCAGAAAGACAAGATCCAGCCTAATCCTCCAGAACACGGGCACCAGTCCCTTCCACCAGGAAGCCTAACAACACACTGAAACAACCTTAGCCACTGGGGGCAGACACCAAAAACAAGGGGAACTACGA
Source organism: Orcinus orca (assembly GCF_937001465.1). NCBI lineage: Eukaryota > Metazoa > Chordata > Mammalia > Artiodactyla > Delphinidae > Orcinus > Orcinus orca. Next base: position 96,256,326 of record NC_064563.1, read on the forward strand.
ACCTGCAGCCTGCAAAAAGGAGACCCCCAAATACAGTAAGTTAAGCAAAATGAGAAGACTGAGAAACACACAGCAGATGAAGGAGCAAGGTAAAAACCCACCAGACCAAACAAATGAAGAGGAAATAGGTAGATTACCTGAAAAAGAATTCAGAGTAATGATAGTAAAGATGATCCAAAAATCTTGGAAATAGAATGGGGAAAATACAAGAAACATTTAACAAGGACCTAGAAGAACTAAAGAGCAAACAATGATGAACAACACAATAAATGAAATTTTAAATTCTCCAGAAGGAATCAATAGCAGAATAACTGAGGCAGAAGAACGGATAAGTGACCTGGAAGATAAAATAGTGGAAATAACTATTGCAGAGCAGAATAAAGAAAAAAGAATGAAAAGAATTGAGGACAGCCTCAGAGACCTCTGGGACAACATGAAACATACCAACATTTGAATGCTAGGGGTCCCAGAAGAACAATAGAAAAAGAAAGGGACTGAGAAAATATTTGAAGAGATTAGAGTTGAAAATTTCCCTAATATGCGAAAGGAAATAGTTAATCAAATCCAGGAAGCACAGAACATCCCATATGGGATAAATCCAAGGAGAAACACGCCAAGACACACATTAATCAAACAATCAAAAATTAACTACAAAGAAAAAATATAAAAAGCAGCAAGGGAAAAACAACAAATAACATATAAAGGAATCCCCATAAGGTTAACAGCTGATCTTTCAGCAGAAACTCTGCAAGCCTGAAGAGAGTGGCAGGACATATTTAAAGAGATGAAAGGGAAAAACCTACAACCAAGATTACTCTACCCAGCAAGGATCTCATTCAGATTCAACAGAGAAATTAAAACCTCTACAGACAAGCAAAAGCTAATAGAATTCAGCACCACGCAACCAGTTCTACAACAAATGCTAAAGGAACTTCTCTACGCAGGAAACACAAGAGAAGGAAAAGACAACAATTACAAACCCAAAACATTAAGAAAATGGTAATAGGAACATACATATCAATAATTACCTTAAATGTAAATGGATTAAATGCTCCAACCAAAAGACATAGACTGGCTGAATGGATACAAAAACAAGACACGTATATATGTTGTCTACAAGAGACCCACTTCAGACCTAGGGACACATACAGACTGATAGTGAGGGGATGGAAAAAGATATTCCATGCAAATGGAAATCCAAAGAAAGCTGGAGTAGCAGTTCTCATATCAGACAAATAGACTTTAAAATAAAGACTATTATAAGAGACAAAGAAGGACACTACATAATGATCAAGGGATTGATCCAAGAAGAAGATATAACAATTGTAAATATTTATGCACCCAACGTAGGAGCACCTCAATACATAAGGCAAATGCTAACAGCCATAAAAGGGGAAACTAAAAGTAACACAGTCATAGTAGGAGACTTTAACACCCCACTTTCACCAGTGGACAGATCATCCAAAATGAAAACAAATAAGGAAACACAAGCTTTAAATTACACATTCAACAAGATGGACTTAATTGATATTTATAGGACATTCTATCCAAAAACAACAGAATACATTTTCTTCTCAAGTGCTCATGGAACATTCTCCAGAATAGACCATATCTTCGGTCACACATCAAGCCTTGGTAAATTTAAGAGAATTGAAATCATATCAAGTATATTTTCCAACCCAAATGCTATGAGACTAGAAATCAATTACAGGAAAAACTCTGTAAAAAATACAAATACATAGAGACTAAACAATACACTACTTAATAACCAAGACATCACTGAAGAAATCAAAGAGGGAATCAAAAAATACCTAGATACAAATGACAATGAAAACACAACAACCCAAAACCTATGGGATGCAGCAAAAGCAGTTCTAAGAGTGAAATTTATAGCAATAAAATCCTACCTCAAGAAACAGGAAACATCTCAAATAAACAACCTAACCTTACACCTAAAGCAATTAGAGAAAGAAGAACAAAAATCTCCAAAGTTAGCAGAAGGAAAGAAATCATAAAGATCAGATCAGAAATAAATGCAAAAGAAATGAAGGAAACAATAGCAAAGATCAATAAAACTAAAAGCTTGTTCTTTGACAAGATAAACAAAATTGATAAACCATTAGCCTATCTCATCAAGAAAAGGGAGAAGACTCAAATCAATAGAATTAGAAATGGAAAAGGATAAGTGACAACTGACACTGCAGAAATACAAAGGATCATGAGAGATTACTACAAGCAACTCTATGCCAATAAAATGGACAACCTGGAACAAATGGACACATTCTTAGAAAAACACAACCTTCCAAACCAGGAAGAAACAGAAAATACAAACAGACCAATCGCAAGCAGTGAAATTGGGACTGTAATTAAAAATCTTCCAAAAACCAAAAGCCCAGGACCAGATGGCTTCACAGGCGAATTCTATCAAACATTTAGAGAAGAGCTAACACCTATCCTTCTCAAACTCTTCCAAAATGTAGCAGAGGGAGGAACACTCCCAAACTCATTCTACGAGGCCACCATCACCCTGATACCAAAACCAAAGATGTCACAAAGAAAGAACACTACAGGCCAATATCACTGATGAACATAGAGGGAAAAATCCTCAACAAAATACTAGCAAACAGAATCCAACAGCACATTAAAAGGATCATACACCATGATCAAGTGGGGTTTATCCCAGGAATGCAAGGATTCTTCAATATACACAAATCAATCAATGTGATACACCAAATTAACAAATTGAAGGATAAAAACCATATGATCATCACAATAGATGCAGAAAATGCTTTTGACAATATTCAACACCATTTATGATAAAAACCCTCCAGAAAGTAGGCATAGAGGCAACTTACCTCAACATAATAAAGGCCATACACGACAAACCCACAGCCAACATCGTTCTCAGTGGTGAAAAACTGAAACCATTTCCACTAAGATCAGGAACAGGATAAGGTTGTCCACTCTCACCACTATTATTCAACATAGTTTTGGAAGTTTTAGCCACAGCAATCAGAGAAGAAAAAGAAATAAAAGGAATCCAAATTGGAAAAGAAGTAAAGCTGTCACTGTTTGCAGATGACATGATACTATACATAGAGAATCCTCAAGATGCTACCAGAAAACTACTAGAGTTAATCAATGAATTTGGTAAAGTAGCAGGATGCAAAATTAATGCATAGAAATCTATTGCATTCCTATACACTAGTGATGAAAAATTTGAAACAAAACACTCCCATTTACCATTGCAACAAAAAGAATAAAATACCTACGGCTAAACCTACCTAAGGAGACAAAAGATCTGTATGCAGAAAACTATAAGACACTGATGAAAGAAATCAAAGATGATACAAACAGATGGAGAGATATACTATGTTCTTGGGTTGAAAGAATCAACATTGTGGAAATGACTATACTACCCAAAGTAATCTACAGGTTCAATGCAATCCCTATCAAACTACCAACAGCATTTTTCACAGAACTATACAAAAAATTTCACAATTTGTATCAAAACACAAAAGACCCTGAATAGCTAAAGCAATCTTGAGAAAGAAAAATGGAGCTGGAGGAATCAGGTTCCCGGACTTCAGACTATACTACAAAGCTACAGTAATCAAGACAATATGGTACTGGCACAAAAACAGAGATATAGATCAATGAAACAGGATAGAAAGCCCAGAGATAAACCCACACATACAGTCACCTTATTTTTGATAAAGGAGGCCAGAATATACAATGGAGAAAAGACAGCCTCTTCAATTATTTGTGCTGGGAAAACTGGACAGCTACATGTAAAAGAATGAAATTAGAACACTCACTAACACCATACACAAAAATAAACTCAAAATGGATTAACGATCTAAATGCAAGGCCAGACACTATCAAACTCTTAGAGGAAAACATAGGCAGAACACTCTATGACATAAATCACAGCAAGATCCTTTTGACCCACCTCCTAGAGAAATGGAAATAAAAACAAAAATAAACAAATGGGACCTAATGAAACTTAAAACTTTTACACAGCAAAGGAAATCATAAACGAGATGAAAAGACAACCCTCAGAATGGGAGAAAATATTTGCAAATGAAACAACTGACAAAGGATTAATCTTCAGAATTTACAAGCAGCTCAACATCAAAAAAACAAACAACTCAATCCAGAAACGGGCAGAAGACTTAAATACACATCTCTCCAAAGAACATATAGAGATTGCCAACAAATGCATGAAAGAATGCTCAACATCACTAATCATTAGAGAAATGCAAATCCAAACTGCAATGAGGTATCACCTCATATCAGTCAGAATGGCCATCATCAAAAAATCTACAAGCGTGTGGAGAAAAGGGAACCCTCTTGCACTGTTGGTGGGAATGTGAATTGGTACAGCCACTATGGAGAACAGTATGGAGGTTCCTTAAAGAACTAAAAATAGAACTACCATATGACCCAGCAATCCCACTACTGGGCATATACCCTGAGAAAACCATAATTCAAAAAGAGTCATGTACCACAGTTTTCACTGCAGCTCTATTTATAATATCCAGGATATGGAAGCAACGTAAGCATCCATAGACAGAGGAATGTATAAAGGAGATGTGGCACATATATACAATGGAATATTACTCAGCCATAAAAAGAAATGAAACTGAGTTATTTGTAGTGAGGTGGATGGACCTAGAGTCTGTCCTACAGAGTGAAGTAAGTCAGAAAGAGAAAAACAAATACCGTATGCTAACACATATACATGGAATCTAAAAAAAAAATGGTTATGAAGAACCTAGAGGCAGGACAGGAATAAAGACACAGATGTAGAGAATGGACTTGAGGACACGGGGAGGGGGAAGGGTAAGGTGGGACGAAGTGAGAGAGTGGCATGGACTAATATATACCACCAAATGTAAAATAGATAGCTAGTGGGAAGCAGCTGCATAGCACAGGGAGATCAGGTCAGTGCTTTGTGACCATCTAGAGAGGTGGTATAGGGAGGGTGAGACAGAGATGCAAGAGGCAGGAGATATGGGGATATATGTATATGTATAGCTGATTCACTTTGTTATAAAGCAGAAACTAACATACCGTTGTAAAGCAGTTATACTCCAATAAAGATGTTTAAAAAAAATCAGTTGTATTTCTATACACTAACAACAAACTATCAGAAAGAGAATTAAGAAAACAATCCCTTTAAAATAGCAAAAAGAATAAAATAGGATTAAATTTAACCAAAAAGGTTACAGATCTGTACACTGAAATCTATGACACTGATGAAAGAAATTCAAGAAGACACAAATAAATAGATATTCCCTGTTCATGGATTAGAAGAATGAGTATTGTAAAAGTGTCCACACTACCCAAAGCTATCTATAGATTCAATGCAACCCCTATCAATGTTCAAATGGCATTTATCACAGAAATAGAAAAATCAACCCCAAGATTTGAATGAAACCACAGAAGATCCCAAATAGCCAAAGCAATCTTGAGAAAGAAGAACAAAGCTGGAGACATTATGTTTCCTGATTTCAAACTATATTGCAAAGCAATAGTAATCACAAGAAATACGCTATTGGTGTAAAAACAGACACATAGATCAATGGAACAGAATAAAGAGCCAAGAAATAAACCCATGCATATTTGGTTAATTAATTTATCATAAAGTAGTGAAGAACATACAATGGGGAAAGGATGGTCTCTTCAATAAATGGTGTTGAGAAAACTGGACAGGTACATACAGAAGAAAAGAAAAAGAAAAGAAATTGAACTCTATCTTACACCACTCACAAACATCAACTCAAAATGAATTAAAGATGTGAATGTAAGCCCTGAAACCATAAAACTCCTAGAATAAAACACAATCGGTAACCTCCTTGACAATGCCCTTGGCAATGATTTTTGTGGATTTTATTATAAAAGCAAAAATAAACAAGTGGGACTACATCGGTCTAAAAAGCTTCTGCAAAGCAAATGAAACCATCATCAAAATGAAAAGGCTACCTATGGAATGGGGGAAATATTTGTACATCATAAGTCTGATAAGGGGTTAATATCCAAAATATTAAAGAACTTGTACAACTCAATAGCAACAAACCAAGAATCTGATTAAAAAGTTGACAGAGGAACTGAATAGTCGTTTTTCCAAAGAAGATACACATGGCCAACAGATATATGAAAAGGTGTTCAACATCACTAATCATCAGGGAAATGCAAATCAAAATTACAATAAGATATCACTGTTAGAATGGCTGTCATCACAAAGACAAGAGGTAGCAAGTGTTGGCAAGGATGTGGAGAAAGGGGAACTCTTGTGCACTGTTGGTGGGAATACACGTGGGTGTAGCCACTATGGAAAACAGTGTGGGAGACCTCAAAAAAATTTAAAAAAGAACCACCCTATGGTCCAGCCATCCCACTTCTGAGTATATATGCAAAGGAAATGAAAACAAGATATCAAAAAGATATTTACACTCCCATGTTTACTGAAGCATTATTCACAAGAGCCAAGTTATGGAGACAACCTAAATGTTCATCAATGGATGACTGGATAAAGATAATGCAGTGTACATATACAGTGGAATGTTATTCAGCCTTGAGAAAGACATCCTGCTATTGGTAATAGTGTGGATGGACCTTGAGGGCTTTATGCTAAGTGAAATAAGTCAGACAGGAAAGATAAATACTATGTGATGTTACTTCTGTGTGGAATCTAAAAAAGCCAAATTCACAGAAACAGAGACAAGAATAGTGGTTACTAGCGGCTGGTTGGTGAGGGGAATGGGGAGATGTTGATCACAGAGTATAAACCTTCAGCTATAAGATGAATAGGTTCTGGGGATCTAATGTACAGCATGGTGGTTATAGTTAACAATACTGTTTTATATTCTTGAGAGTTGGTAAGAGCGTAAATCTTAAATGTTTTCACTTCAAAAAAGGCACAAGATAACTATGTGACATGATGGAGGCATTAGCTAATGCTGTGCTGGTCATCATTTTACAATATATATGTGGCTCAAGTTAACACCTTGTATACATTAAACTTACAAGGTGTTATATGTCAATTATATCTCGATAAAGCTGGGGGAAAAAGATAGATGTGGTTTTTATATGCATTTTTATTCTGCCTTTTTGAATGAGGAGATTGTTCTTCTAGGGAGTCTGCTTTTCCATCGTTCCGTACCACTTAAGGGCTGTGTGTGGCAACCAGCAGGAACAGAGGATACTAATATTGATGCCAGGGAAGTCAGTCTGGGAGCAAATGATTTGAGGAGTCCCAGAGGTTTGAAGGCAAGTCTTTGAAGAGGCCCTCTGTATGGCAAGCCTCAGATCTGACGTGGCTGGTTTGCTGCACCCCTGATTAGATGAGATTCCTTGAGTGAGACATCTGCAACCTAACTCTTCCTGGTGACTTTACCCTCAGACAAAAGCCTATTTTATCTCTGTGTGGCAATAAAGATAAAACCCAGTTTAGTTTGTTTTAAAAAAATCATAACACCACAATCCTCTCTACTTCCTCATACACAAAAATCAACACAGCCTTTCTAAATGATGCATCTCTGGGCCACTTGAGATAAAACTTTTCTCTTTTCATCCAATGCTCTGGTTTTTTTGTAATAATTAAATATTGCAGGAAGAAAATGAAATTTTCAAATGAGCCAGTGATATTCCTCTCTTATGACCCCTTTGAATTTCAGTGATCCAGCAGACTATCTTGGCTAGGAAGACTTTGTATTTTAATATTTAGAGAGCATCAAAATAGAAACCAATTTATTAAAAACAAGCCTAAGAATACAGCATCTGATACTACTTATCATTAAAATATTAACTTGATAGAAAGGTATTAGTACAGATAGTGGGGTATTTTTAGCCAACAGTTCTTGGGGGAAAATTTTTACCAAAATTTCAAGGTAGATACATTAAAATTCAAAACCATACCTTCCTTTGCAGGTTAGGGAGAAGAAAGCATCTAAGAATAATATTCAAATATTTGTCTCTTTTAAAAGAGCTGTTCAAAATGAAGCCCAGAAAATGACTATAGCACTGTACCTTTGGGTGATTATCGTGTAGGGGAATTATTGCTGGTTTAACATTGTCAAAATGACTTCTCCAAAACAATGAAGACTGCCCTCCACACCCTCAGCCTCTTCATCTTTCAGGTGGAAGGGATGGGCTTCCAAAGAGGAGATAAGGTTGAGGAGCTTTATTAGTATAGTAGGTAGAATGGATAACCCTCCCCCCTTATCCTAGGAGACTGTAGACTGGGTTCCTTTGATATGATCTGGGGCAATGTCAACTGAGAGAGAGGCACCAGGGGCCAACCAGGTGAGACTCTGCTAATCTCTAAGAAGCTTTAGGCCTGTTGATGTATTAAATGTCCCACTTCCAAAGCTGAAAGATAAATCAAGTCACTGTGTGACAAAAAATACTTACATATACCTGATGGAAAGTTACAAAACCAATTCTAACCCTCATGGTGTTCATTTTAACTGCTTGTTTCAATTCAGTTCAGTAGATGTTGGATAATTTTCTAGTACCCGTTTTCTTCTTTTGCTTGTTTTCTTTTCTGGGACTGTGCTGTATCTTCTGAGCCTTCCCCTAAGAATTAGGATGGGTCCTCTGAACCCTCTAGCTCGTCTCCCTCTGCAGGTTTCCCAGGTACCTGTTGTCTCCTTTTGCTGCTCTCCATACGCAGATACTGTCCACTTTTCTCTTCTCATTCCTTGAGCTACAGCTACTGCCACAAAGTGCGGAGATCATTTTTCCCCCTTTCAGCCCTCACAGCTCTTTAGGTTTCCAAATTGCCACCTGAAGTTTCAGTTTTATAGTCTTGCTTATTAAGGAGAAAAAGAGTTCTCTAGAAATAAGTTCAAGGAGAATTAAAGGCTATAACCCAAAGCTGCATATTTTCACTATTGATTACAAGGCTAGTATGTCAGGCCAAAAACAGGCTAAAAAAATCCCTGTACCATTCCCAGCCTCAGGACTTGCTTTTACATAACTGCCTCACAGCCATTTCCTCTTTCTCTGATATCCTGAGGGGCCTGACTATTTGGCACAAAATCTCCTTTTCTTGCTCCCTGGAAGTCAATGAGGTACTCACGCATGTAGGGCTCCAGATAACCTGCCATCATCACAGAATTGCTAAGTGGACATATTATACAACCACTGTGGCCTCCATCTCAGTTTCCAGAACTCTTCGGGAGTCATAAATATGATTACCTATAAACAGACAAACCAAGAACCAATGGAGCACTGTCTTCTCTGATTTCATATACATTGCCTTTTGTTTGAACCGTAATCCTAATATTACATACGCTTCAAACCAAAATTGACAGTCACTTTTTATTCCTGTGATATGTTTTCTCAAATACAATCCCATATTTCTGATTCTCCTTTTCATCTTTTCACTGATTTTTCTTATTTCAGATTATGTGCAAACAACAGGGGGATTTTGTTAAACTCTAAAATTATCCCGATTTCCCAGACTTAAAATCTACAAGTAAAAATAACCAACAATCTGACGTAACTTTGATAATGTGTGATGTTAAACTAATTAAACAGGGACACTATTAGACTGAGGTGGCACAAAGAAGCATACCAAAATCTTAGCCTGTAAATGCCTCAAGACTGCAAAATTGAAACCTAAGGACAACCAATCACAAACAACCAACTAGACTTTAAGCTACAGCCAATCCACAATTTCCTTCCACTTTTTCTCTTTAAAAATCTCTCCTCAGCTCCTGTTGGTGGAGCTCTCCTAACCACTTCCTATTTGGTTATGCCTGACTCTAATCGATTTTTGCCCAAGTAAACTCTTAAAATTTTTAATATGGCCCAGTTTATCTTTTAAGAGTAAAAACCAAAGTTAAATAGCTTTTATTCCACCAAAACAGTATAATCAGGCCATTAAGTACTTGTCACCCAAACCTATAACTCTCCTCACCTCAAGCTCCTTAGAAAGACCTTGTTCATCCTCTTGTCATGGAGTCGATTTATTTTAATTAAAATAAGCAGTTATTTCTGAAAATAAAATAGAAACAAAGTTCGTGTGGAAATGCACATTGATATAAATACCATGTCATATCTATAGGATGTTTAAATATCATAAAAACATATTCCAAATGACTGTTCATTACTCACTGATTCTGAGGATGAAAGTAATTTGAAATTGAACAATTGAAAGTGAAAAAAAAATCCAGTATTGTTTGTATTTAGCATAGTATTAGAACAGATAGAACTGTATATGTATTTTAAGTGTTGGCACTGGTCACGTTTCAAATTAAACAAGAATAGTTGGATGTAATTAAAGCAGACATCTGCCTTGAAGATAAAGGCTACAACCATTTAGCTGGCTAAAATGCTTCTGATTCTTGGTTCTGCCAGAGATATTCAGAATCCATAAAGAAGAACCTGGGATGTCAGGGATTCCAAAACTATTGCTGAAAGGAGGCTGAAAACACAATGTAAAGATCAGTGAGCTGTTTCTCTATTGACGCCTTTTTCTAGTAGCACTATTTCCAAGTTGGAAGCATCGGTTTTCTAAACCTCAGAAATATTTCATAAAAACTCCATTTGTTTTTCATCTAGAGCAACTATATAATTATCACTAGCACAGGATCATCTCATTTTTTAGCAAATTTTAAATGAAATCTAGTTGCATTGATATTTTTATGCCATGAATTTCTTTTTTATTTGTTATCCAGGTGTTTACTGATTTGCCAAATATTACAATTACCTTGAATATAGCAACATAATAATTTATATTTGTATTGACCTTACATTTTTTAATGTGCACAATCACTTGTATGGGCAAATAAGCATTATTACTCCCAATTTCTTTATAATTAATAAGCTTCATTTCTTCAAGCAGTTTTAGCTTCACAGCAAATTTGAGCGGAAAGAACAGAGCAGAGAGTTTCCCTTTACCCCCTGTTCTCACACATGCACAGCCTCCCCCATTATAAAAATTCCTTAGCAAAATGGTACATTTATTACAATAAATGAACCTACATAGACACATCATTATCACCCAAAGTCTGCAGTTTTCACTAGGGTTCATTCATTCTTTGTGTTGTATGCTCTATGGGTTTTGACAAATGTATAATGACATATATCCATCATTACAGTATCAAACAGTATTTTCACTGCTCTAAAAATCCTCTATGCACAGAGGATTTTTAGGACAGTGAAACTTCTGTACAATACTACATACAGTGGAGGATACATATCATTATCCCTTTGTCCAAACTCATAGAATGTACAACACCAAGAGTGAACCCTAGTCTACTGTAGTCTCTGGGTGATTATGATGTGTCATTGTAGGTTCATCAGTGGTAACAAATGTACCACTCTGCTGGGGATGTTCATAACGCAGGAGGCTGTGCATGTGTGGGGGCAGGGAGTATATGGGAAATCTCTGAACCTTCCTGTTAATTTTTCTGTGATCCTAAAACGACTTTGAAAAATAGTTTTTTTAAAAATCCTCTATGCTTTGCCTATTCACCCCCACCCCACAACCCTTGGCAAATACTGAAATTTCTACTGTCTCCATAGCTTTGCCTTTTTCTAGAATGTTATATATTTGGAAACATACGGTATATAGCCTTTTCAGATTGACTTCTTTCACTTAGTAATATGCATTTATGTTTCCTCTGTGTCTTTTCATGGCTTCATATTTCATTCATTTTTGGTGCTAAATAATATTCCATTGTCTGGATATACCACAGTTTATCCATTCACCTACTAAAAAACATTGTGTTTGCTTCCAAGTTTTGGCACCCATGTGCAGGTTTTTGTGTGGACATATGTTTTCAGCTCCTTTAGGTTGTTTGATTGCTAGATAATGGGGTAAGAGTATGTTTAGTTTTGTAAGAAACAGCCAGATTGTCTTCCAAAGCGGCTGTACCATTATGCATTCCCACCATCAATGAATGAGAGTGCCTATCTTTATATTTAAAGAGGGTTTCTTGTAGACAGCATATGGTTGGGTCTTGTTTTTTGATCCAGTCTGTCAGTTTCTACCTTTTAACTGGTAAATTTAGCCCATTGATGTTCAAAGTTATTATTGACATAGTGGATTAATATCTAACATATTTGTGTCTGTTTTCTATTTGCTGCCTTTGTTCTTTGTTCCTTTTTACTCTTTTTCTGTCTTTTGTGGTTTTAACTGAGCATTTTATATGATTCCATATTTTCTCCTTTCTTAGCATATCAGTTGTATTTCTTTTTTTACTTTTGTTAGTGATTGCCATAGATTTGCAATATATACCTACAGTCAATACAAGTCTGCTTTCAAATAACAGTATATCAATTCACAGGTATTGCAAATACCTTATAATAACAAAATATTTGTAATTCTTCCCTCCCATCCCTTGTATAATTGCTGTCATTTATTTCACTTATACATAAAAGGACGTAATCTAAGATTTGTTGCTATTATTATTTTGAACAAACTGAAATCTGTTAAATCAATTAAGAATAAGAAATATGTTAAATCAAGTAAGAATAAGAAATATTTCATCTTCACTTATTAATTCTCTAATGTTCTTCCTTTTTTATGTAAATCCAAGTTTCTGACATATATCATTTCCTTCACTCTGAAGAATTTTTTTAAAATGTTTCTTGCAAGGCAGGTCTACTGGAAACAAATTCCCTTAATTTTTATGTGTCTGAGGAAGTCTTTATTTCTCCTTCACTTTTTTTTTTTTTTTTTTTTTTTGCGGTACGCGGGCCTCTCACTGTTGTGGCCTCCCCCGCTGCGGAGCACAGGCTCCAGACGCGCAGGCTCAGCGGCCATGGCTCACGGGCCTAGCTGCTCCGCGGCATGTGGGATCTTCCCGGACCGGGGCACGAACCCGTGTCCCCTGCATCGGCAGACAGACTCTCAACCACTGCGCCACCAGGGAAGCCCTCTCCTTCCCTTTTAATGGACAGTTTTGCAGGGTACCAAATCCTAGGTTGGTAGGGTTCTTTTCTCTCAATACTTGAAATATTTCACTTCATTCTCCTCTTGCTTGTATTATTATTTATTTTTTTAGGAGAAGAAAGATGTAATTATTATCCATGCTCTTCTATAGGTAAGGTGGGTTTTTCCTCTGGCTTCTTTCATGATTTTTCTTTATCTTTAATTTTTTTAAGGTTATTTATTTAATTTTGGCTGTGTTGGGTCTTCATTGCTGAGCATGGGCTTTCTCTAGTTGCCGCAAGCAGGGGCTACTCTTCATTGTGGTGTGCGGGCTTCTCATTGTGGTGGCTTCTCTTGTTGTGGAGCATGGGCTCCAGGTGCATGGGCTTCAGTAGTCGTGATGATATGCCTATGTGTAGGGTTTTTTCTTGGTGTTATCTGCTTAGTGTTCTCTGAGATTCCTGGATGTACATTTTGGTGCCTGGCATTAATTTGGGGGAAATTCTCAGTTATTATAGCTTCAAAGACTACTTCCGTTCCTTTCTCTCTTTAGCTTCTCCTTCTGGTATTCCCATTGCACATATGTTACAAATTTTGTGGTTATACCACAGTTCTTGGGCATGCTGTTCTATTGGGGATTTTGTGAATATGTCTTTTTTCTCCTTGCTTTTCACTTTTGGAATTTTCTATTGTAATATTCTTGAGTGCAAAGATTCTTTCCTAGGCTGTTTCCTGTTTACTGATGAGCTTATTAAAGGCATTCTTCATTTCTACTACAGTGTTTTTGATCTCTAGAATTTCTGTTTGATTCTTTATTAGAATTTCCATCTCTTTGCTTACATTATTCATCTGTTCTTGTACATTAGAGTTCTTAGCATACTAATCATACTTGTTAAAAACTCCGTCTGATAACTCTGGCATTCCTGCTGACTCTGGTTCTAATGCTTGTTCAGTCTCCCAAAACTGTTTTTTGCCTTCTAGTATGCCTTATAATTTTGTGTTGAAAGGGAGACGTGATGTACTGGATAAAAAGAATGATAGTAAATAGGCCTTCAGTAATGTAGTGGTAAGGTGTGGGGGAGGGGAAGCATTCTGTAGTCCTCTGATTAAGTCTCAGTCTCCTGGTGAGCCTATGCTCCTGGATTTTAAACTTCACCAGTGATTCTCAGGTTTTCTCCCCATTAGTCAGCACAGAATGGCTAGAGGAGACTGGAGTTGTGTGTTTCCCTTCCCCTATGTGGAAAGCTAGAGGGAAATAGAGTTGAGTATTTCCCTCCCAGGTAAGTTAGGCTATTATAAATCACCAGAAACTTAGGCTCTGGTAAAACAGTTTCTCCTGAAGGCAGGCCTTGTTAAGAACAGAATGTTTCTTTTTATGGCTGAGTAATATTCCATTATGTATATGTGCCACATCTTCTTTATCCATTCATCTGTTGATGGACACTTAGGTTGCTTCCATGCCCTGGCTATTGTAAGTAGAGCTGCAATGAACATTTTGGTACATGACTCTCTTTGAATTATGGTTTTCTCAGGGTAGTGAAGTGGATGGACCTAGAGTCTGTCATACAAAGTGAAGTACGTCAGAAAGAGAAAAACAAATACTGTATGCTAACATATATATGGAATCTAAAAAAAAAAAAGGTCATGAAGAACCTAGGGGCAAGACGGGAATAAAGACACAGACCTACTAGAGAATGGACTTGAGGACACTGGGAGGGGTAAGGGTAAGTTGGGACAAAGTGAGAGAGTGGCATGGACATATATACTAACAAATGTAAAATAGATAGCTAGTGGGAAGCAGCCGCATAGCACAGGGAGATCAGCTCGGTGCTTTGTGACTGCCTGGAGGGGTGGGATAGGGAGGGTGGGAGGGAGATGCAAGAGGGAAGAGATATGGGAACATATGTATATGTATAACTGATTCACTTTGTTATAAAGCAGAAACTAACACACCATTGTAAAGCAATTATACTCCAATAAACATGTTTAAAAAAAAAAAGAACAATGTTCTTGTACCTTTCAAATTGGCTTTTTTCCCCTTTCTTCTTGCCGGAAGCTTGAGGGGATTTTTCTCTGATATTCACCTCATGGACCTGGTTGAGCTCCTGTGCTCTTCTCCAACAACGACGGGAGTCTCCCTTGAGTTTAACACTCAGCGCTGTCCGTGCTGAGCTTCCAGTAATTCATCAATTACAGTTCAGGTTTCCTTACCCTGGCACTGGTTCCCACAGTGCTTGTGGGTTTCTGCTTTGGTAAGTTGGGATTCTCTGTGTCCTCTTGTCTGATGCTCCAATTTTGGGGGCAGCAGTTACCCTGTGTGACATCACATTTCTGATGATTCAAGGATTTGTTGATTTTTCCATTTCTTCAGCTTTTTACTTGTTATTAGGATGGGGTAGTGACTTCTAAGCTCCTTACATGCTGAACTGGAAACCAGAGGTCACTATTCCCATTTTAAGATGAGAAAAATAAGAACTGTAAGAGGTAAGTCACTTCCCAAAGATCGTACAGGTATTAGAGATAGAATTGAGACCTAGACCTACTAACCCCAAGTCTGAGTTATCAACCTGTTTTACAATTGTGTAAAAGGAGGCTTGGATTCTTACTTATCTATTCTGAAAGGAAGTGACTAAATTGGATTACTGATTCAATTTCTTATATTCAGGAAAGAATGTCATTAAAAGACCATTCTATTTCTCAGAATTCATCTTATTTAAATTATAAAAACTTATATACACAAATAGGTTTATTACAGTGTGATTTACAATGGGAAAAATGTAAATAGCTGGAATGATTATGGTAAGTATGTACGTACTTGCAATAGGATATTAAGAAAAGGAGGTAACAGCAGAGTAAAATGTTTATGATACTGTATTAAGTGAAGAAAGCTGACTATAAAATTGCCCATGTAAAATAGATGGTGAAGGAAAATAGAAAAAAGTGCTAGCTGTGAATATTGAGCTTTTTAAAAAATTGTATTCATTGTAATAAATATGTAAAAAGTAACTTTTAAAAAAATATGCGTCAATGATACTTTTGTATGTCGGAAACACTGTACTAGTCTTTGGATAAAAGGACAACTTATTTCTCACAAGTTTAGTTTAAATTTCAGAGTCATAAATATCAGCTTTTGACAGAAATATATCATTTTTTTACATGGAGGAGTATGCTAGTATACTGGGTCCTAGGTTGTTCCCCTTGCTATTACATGTATTTAAATGAATGGCTCTCCAGGGGCTTATTAAATGGCATTGCATGTTAGTTTAAACTAGGTATTTATGGTACAACAATGTAGAGAATAAAAGGAATGCAACACTGGGCAATTTATATAGAAAAGGATTTTCTATATAAATCCTTTTGTGGTTTTTCTATATTTAGAAAAAATATATTTTATATATTTTAAATTTTTTAAATTTATATTTTTTAAATTTAAATTTTTTAAATTTAAATTTATATTTTTAAATATATATATTTATATTTTGTGGTTTTTCTATATTTTCTATATTTTTCTATATTTCTATATTTAGATTTATATTTTCTATATAAATCCTAATGTGGTTGGGTGCAAGGCACCATCAACACAGGCTTGTATTCACGCTCATTCATTCAGCTCACAGTAAAAAATGTGTGCGCCTAAATCCAAGAGAGTAGATAAGTCTGACTTGAAATGTGTTTCTCTCTCTGGTATAATGCTTTTTCTTTCTTTTTTTTTACTTCTTTTTCAGTAATTCCTTGCAGCTCCAGCTTACACACAATGAATTGTTGGTTCCTTTATTGAAGGGGAGGGAGAGGGGAGGAACACCACTTTTTAAAGCCAATACCAAAGAAAATAACTCCTTTTGTGTAAAGAGGGATCAATAGTAGTCTCTGTGTTCTTTCTATTTCTTGTTTGTAGTTTCTGTTGATGTGTACAAAACCTAGACATTTGACTTTAAGTGTTGATTAAAACTTCTTTTTACAGAAAGAATAGAAAAGAAAGAGTAATTTTAACCACCATTGCACTACTTTTAAAAATTCCATTCTGTTCTTAATTCACATACCCTGGCAAAAGAAAGAATCTTGAAGTATATCTACATGCCAAAACACTTCCTAACTTAAGTTTCATTATTTTTTTCTAGGGTAATGAATGCAATTATGAAAGAGGTCCAACTGGAATTATTTTAAAATCACAAATTTTCAACCATGATAATTATTTGCCTCTAGCCATCTCTGCCTTTAATTATTATGCGGAGATGATTGTCTCACTTTGAACAAGCAGCTGAGTAGAATGCAAGGAGGAGCATTTCCCTTCCATGTGATGGTCCTTTTCCATTCTAGGGCCCTGATTGCCTTTATACCAAACCAGGAATGGAGATGCCCAAATCCATTGGGATGTCCAGTTTTTTCAGGAATTACATGTATCAAAAGGCCATTTTCTTTTTTTTTTTTTAACATCTTTATTGGGGTATAATTGCTTTACAATGGTGTGTTACTTTCTGCTTTATAACAAGGTGAATCAGTTATACATATACATGTGTTCCCATATCTCTTCCCTCTTGCGTCTCCCTCCCTCCCACCCTCCCTATCCCACCCCTCCAGGCAGTCACAAAGCACCGAGCTGATATCCCTGTGCTATGCAGCTGCTTCCCACTAGCTATCTACCTTACGTTTGGTAGTGTATATATGTCCATGCCTCTCGCTTTGTCACAGCTCACCCTTCCCCCTCCCCATATCCTCAAGTCCATTTTCCAGTAGGTCTGTGTCTTTATTCCCGTCTTACCCCTAGGTTCTTCATGACATTTTTTTTCTTAAATTCCATATATATGTGTTAGCATATGGTATTTGTCTTTCTCTTTCTGACTTACTTCACTCTGTATGACAGACTCTAGGTCTATCCACCTCATTACAAATAGCTCAATTTCGTTTCTTTTTATGGCTGAGTAATATTCCATTGTATATATGTGTCACATCTTCTTTATCCATTCATCCGATGATGGGCACTTAGGTTGTTTCCATCTCCGGGCTATTGTAAATAGAGCTGCAGTGAACATTTTGGTATATGACTCTTTTTGAATTTTGGTTTTCTCAGGGTATATGCCCAGTAGTGGGATTGCTGGGTCATATGGTAGTTCTATGTGTAGTTTTTTTAAGGAACCTCCATACTGTTCTCCACAGTGGCTGAACCAATTCACATTTCCACCAGCAGTGCAAGAGTGTTCCCTTTCCTCCACACCCTCTCCAGCATTTATTGTTTCTAGATTTTTTGATGATGGCCGTTTTGACTGGTGTGAGGTGATATCTCATTGTAGTTTTGATTTGCATTTCTCTAATGATTAATGATGTTGAGCATTCTTTCATGTGCTTGTTGGCAGTCTGTATATCTTCTTTGGAGAAAAGGCCATTTTCTTTTAGAAATTTATAAGCTGAATAGAAATTTAAAAACTCAAAATAATGATTGACCAAATGCCTAGGCACCCCATGGCCCAGCCAAATTGACACAGAAAATTAACCATCACAGTGGGTTAGGTCAAGAAGGTTGTCTTGAGGAAGAGAAACCTGAACACTGAAGGACAGTATGTCATAAATAGAATATTAAATTACTACTTTCTCATAAGTAAATAATACCACTAAATATGTAATATATGTGTGTCTTCAGAAATGCAATGTTTTCTCCCATTTTTAGGGGAAATAATTGGTTCTTCATTAAGTTAGATTAAACTCCTAGAGAAGCCAGTATTAGAATTGAATTTATAAAATGAAAGTATCGCATGGAATATTTCTATTATATCAATAGAATATATACTGATTATATTTTCAGGACTGTACAGTTTACAAAATGTTCTCACCTACATTATCTTATTTTAGGCTACTCATTTATGATGAGATGTTTAATCTCATCATAAATGAGTAGCCTAAAATTAAAGACATTTACATTTTAAAAATCTTTTATTAGAGGTAAATTTTTCAACTGGACACAAAAATAGTGAGAATACAGAGCTCTTGATTTGGTATGTGTGGATGGTGTTTGGGTGCTCTTTCTAATTTATGTATATAGAGAGATCCTAATTGGCAT
Source organism: Orcinus orca (assembly GCF_937001465.1). Taxonomy (NCBI): domain Eukaryota; kingdom Metazoa; phylum Chordata; class Mammalia; order Artiodactyla; family Delphinidae; genus Orcinus; species Orcinus orca. Next base: position 96,275,270 of record NC_064563.1, read on the forward strand.
AGCCTTTAGAAAGTCAAAGTTTTATTTGAGAGATTATAGCTAAAAAGACAAAAATTCTCAGGCAATATTTTTTAAAAAAGCATTTAGAAAACATTGAAGTGTTTATTGGTTTCAATATTTGATATAGAGAAATAAATCTATGTGCACAAAATTACCCAGTTTGGGGAGTTCCCTGGCAGTCCAATGGTTAGAACTCTGGGCTTTCACTGCCGAGGGCCTGGGTTCAATCCCTGGTCAGGGAAGTAAGATTTCACAAGCCGCATGGCACAGCTAGAAAAAAAAAAAAATTACCCAGTTTCTTGTACAGTACATTGCTACCCCATCCCCTCATGTCTTACGCCTTTAGCTTTCTTCACTACAGAGTTTTTGGTGCTAAAAAGTGCATTGTTCTTCAGGAACCACAATAAACCCTACTCTAATTGAAAAGAAGACAGTAATAGCTATTATCCGTACTGACCCATGAGTTATTGCTTTCCTCATTTCCCCCTTTATTCATTTCTGTTAGGAATAATCTGTACAGATGTTTTAAAAATGTATTGAGTCTGTTTTATGAGACCAGAATATGGTCTATCCTACTAAAAGTATCATTGCACTTGAAAAGAATGTGTATTTTGCAGTTGTTTGACGTAGTGATTGATTAAATATCAGTTAAATCAAGGTAGTTGATAGCACTGTTCAGTTCTTCTTTATCTATATTGATTTTTTTTTTGTCTAGTTCTGGCAAATGCTGAGAGACATTAAAATCCCCAATAGTGATTGTGTAATTGTTTATTTATTATGTAAATTTTGCTTCATGTAATTTGAAGCCCTGTTTACAATTACTATGCCTTCCTGATGAATTGACCATTTTATCTTCATGAAGGATTTCTCTTTATCTCTGGTAATATTTTTGTTTTGGAATCTATTTTGTCTGACATTAATATAGCCACTCTAGCCATCTTATTCTTAATGTTTACATGGTGTATCTTTCTCATCCCTTTACTTTCAAAATGTCTGTGGTTTCATATTTAACATGTGTCTCATGGAGTCAGTATATATTTGGGTTTTGTTTTATGTTCATTCAAAAGTCTTTGTCTTTTAATTGGAGTGTTTTGGTCTTTCATGATTAATGTAATTATTGAAATGTTTAATGTAGTAGGCAGAAAAATAGTCCTCAAGGATATTCACTCCCCAACCCCTTAGAACCTGTGAATATGATACCTTGCATAGCAAAAGACTTTGAAGATGTGATTATGATTAAGGACATGGAAATCAAGAGATTATCCTTGATTATTTGGGTGGGCCCATTATAACCTCATAAATCCTTTAAAGCAGAGAATCTTTCTCAAATGTGGTCAGGGAAAGATGTAACCACAGTGGAAGAAGGTTCAGAGAGATGTGACATGAGAAGGACTTAACCTACTGTTGTTAGGTTTGAAGATGAAGGAAAGGAACCAAGAGCTGGTAGCTTCTAGTTCTGGGAACAGCCCTCTGTTTACAGCTAGGAGGAAAACAAGGACCTGAATCTTACAACCTGAAGGAACTGATTTCTACCACAAACCCAAATGATCAGAACAAATTCCCTTCTAGAGACTTCAGAAAGGAATGCAGCCTGTTGATGACTTGATTTTAGTTCACTGAACTCCATGCCCTATTTCTTTGTTTTTAATTGAAGTATATTTGATTAATAATGTTGTTTTAGTTTCAAGTGTACAGCAAAGTGATTCATTTATACATATATATATAATTTTTCAGATTCTTTTCCATTATAGGTTATAACAGGATATTGAATATAGTTCCCTGTGCTATACAATAGGTCATGTTTATCTACTTTATATATAGTAGTGTGTACATGTTGATCCCAAACTCCTAATTTATCCCGCCCCCCTCCCTTTCTTCTTTGGTAATAGTAAGTTTGTTTTCTATGTCTATGAGTCTGTTTCTGTTTTGTAAATAAGTTCGTTTGTATCATTTTTTTAAGATTCCACATATAAGTGATATCATATATGATATTTGTCTTTCTCTAACTTGCTTTATTTAGTATGATAATATCTAGATCCATCCATGTTATTGCAATAATGCAGCCGTTATTTCATATTTTATGGCTGAGTAATATTGCATTGTACGTACACATGTATATCTATATCTTTATACCACATCTTCTTTATCTGTTCAGCTGTCAGTGGCCAATTAGATTGCTTCCATGTCTTGGCTGTTGTAAGTAATGCTGCTATGAACATAAGGGTGCATGTATCCTTTTGAATTAGAGTTTTTGTTTTTTCCAGACATAATGCCCAAGAGTGCGGTGGCTGGATTATATGGTAACTCTATTTTTATTTTTTTAAGGAAACTCCATACTGTTTTCTATGTACTAGTTTACATTTTCACCAACAGTGTAGGAGGGTTCCCTTTACTCCACACCCTCTCCAGCACTTATTATTTGTAGACTTTTTGATGATGGCCATTCTGACTGGTGTGAGGTGATACCTCACTGTAGAGAGATTTGCATTTCTCTAATAATTATCAATGTGGATCATCTTTTCATGTACCTATTGGCTATGTGTATGTTTCTTTGGAGAAATGTCTATTTAGGTCTTCTGCCCATTTTTTGATTGGGTTGTTTGCTTTTTTGATATTGAGCTGTTTGCATATATTGGAAACCTTGTCGGTCATATCTTTTGCAAATATTTCCTCCCATTCTGTAGGTTGTCTTTTCATTTTATGATGGTTTCCTTTGCTCTGCAAAACCTTTTAAGTTTAATTAGGTCCCATTTGTTTATTTTTGCTTTTATTTCCATTACTCTAGGAGACAGGTCCAAAAAAATATTGCTGTGATTTATGGCAAAGAATGTTCTGCCTCTAGGAGTTTTATAGTATCTGGTCATACATTTAGTTCTTTAAGCCATTTGGGGTTTATTTTTGTATATGGTGTTAGAGAATGTTCTAATTTCATTCTTTCACATGTAGCTGTCCAGTTTTCCCAGCACCACTTATTGAAGAGACTGTATTTTCTCCATTGTATATTCTTGTCTCCTTTGTTGAAGATTAATTGACCATGGGGGTATGGGTTTATTTCTGGGTTCTTTATTCCATTGATCCATATATCTGTTTTTGTGCCAGTACCACACTGTTTTGATTACTATAGCTTTATAGTATTGTCTCAAGTCTGAGAGGGTTATGCCTCCACCTTTGTTTTTTTTTCCTCAGGATTGCTTTGGCAATTCTGGGTCTTTTGTGGTTCCATATAAATTTTAGGATTATTTGTTCTAGTTCTGTGAAAAATGTTATGTTGATAGGGATCATGTTAAATTCATAGACTGCTTTGGGTAGTATGGGCATTTTAACTGTATTAATTATTCCAATCCAAGAGCATGGGATATCTTTCCATTTCTTTGAATCATCTTCAGTTTCCTTTATCAGTGTCTTACAGTTCTCAACATGTAAGTCTTTCAGCTCCTTGATCAGGTTTATCCCTAGTTATTTTAATTTATTTTGATGCAATTTTAAAGGGATTTTTTTTTTTTTTACTTTCTCTTTCTGACGTTTCATTGCTAGTGTAAAGAAATGCAACAGATTTCTGTATGTTAATCTTGTATCCTGCTACCTAGCTGAATTTGTATATCAGTTCTAATAGTTATTGTGTGGAGTCTTTGGGGTTTTCTATATAGAGTGCCATGTTATCTGCATATAATGATAGTTTTACCTCTTCCCTTCCAATTTGGATACCTTTAATTTCTTTTTATTGTCTGATTGCTGTGGCTAGGACTTCCAATACTATATTGAAGAGAAGTGGTGAAAGTTGGCATCTTTGTCTTGTTCCAGATTTTAGCAGGAAGGCTTTCAGCTTTTCATTACTGAGTATAATGTTGGTCTTGGGTTTGTGATAAACAGCTTTTATTATGTTGAGGTATGTTCCCTCTATACCCACTTTGAAGTTTTTATCATGAATGGATGTTGAATTTTATCAAGTGCTTTTTCTGCATCTATTGAGATGATCATGTGGTTTTTGTCTTTTCTTTTGTTGATGTGGTGTATCACATTCATTGATTCCCATATGTTGAACCATCCTTGTGATCCTGGGATGAATCCAACTTGATCATGGTGTATGATCCTTTTTGTGTTATTGGGCTCAGTTTGCTAATATTTTATTAAGGATTTTTGCATCTATATTCATCAAAGATATTGACCTATAATTTTCTTTTTTGGTAGTGTGTTTTGTTCTGGTATCAGGGTGATGGTGGCTTCATAGAATGACTTTGGGTGTGTTCCCTACTCTTCAGTCTTTTGGAAGAGTTTGAGAAGGTTTGATATAAGTTCTTCTATGTATGTTTGGTAGAATTCCCCGGTGAAGCCTTCTGGTCCTGGACTTTTGTTTGCAGGGAATTTTTTTATTACAGATTCTATTTCACTTCTCGTGATTAGTCTGTTCAAGTTATCTGTTTCTTCTTGGTTCAGTTTTGGTGGGCTGTGTGTTTGTAGAAACTTTTCCATTTCTTCCAGTTGTCCAATTTGTTGGCATATAGTTGTTCATTGTATTCCCTTATTATTTTTTTGTACATCTATGGTATCGGCTGTTATTTATCCTCTTTCATTTCTTATTTTGTTTATTTGGGTCCTCTCTTCTTTTTGGTGAACCTGGCCAGAGGTTTGTCAATTTTGTTTACCCTTTCAAAGAACCAGCTCTTGGTTTTATTGATTTCTTTTGAATTTTTTAAATCTCTATTTTATTTATTTCCTCTCTGATCTTTATTATTTCCTTCCTTCTGCTGACTTTAGGTTTTGTTTCTTTTTCTTTTCCTAATTGTTTTAGGTGGTTGGTTAGGTTGTTAATTTGAGTTTTTTCTTGCTTTCTGAGGAAGGCCCATATCACTATGAACTTCCCTCTTAGGACTGCTTTTGCTGCATCCCATAGATATGTATGGTTGTGTTTTCATTGTCATTTGTCTTGAGCTATTTTTAAATTTCCTATTTGATTTCACTGTTGATCCATTGTTTTTTTAGTAGTATATCATTTAGTCTCCATGTAATTGTTTTTTTCTCTTTTTTTTCCCCCTGTGGTTGATTTCTAGTTTCATGCCATTGTGGTCAGAAAAGATGCTTGAAATAATTCCTATCCTCTTAAATTTGTTGAGGCTTGTTTTGTGTTCTTGTATGGTGTCTATCCTAGAGAACGCGGTTGAAAAGCATGTATATTCTGGTTTTTTGGATGTAGTGTTCTATAGATATCAATTAAGTCTAACTGTTCTATTGTGTCATTTAGGGTCTCTGTTGCCTTATTGATTTTCTTTCTGGAAGATCTGCCCATTGGTGTCATTGGGGTGTTAAGGTCTCCTACTATTATTGTATTCCTATTGCTTTCTCTCTTTATGTCTGTTAGTATTTGTTTTATTTATTTAGGTCCTCCTCTATTGGGCGCATATATATTAACAAGTGTAATATCCACTCCTTGTATTGATCCTTTCATCATTACATAGTGTCTTTAACTTTCTTTAAGGCCTTTGATTTGAAGTCTATTTTGTCTGATATGAGTATTGCTACTCCTGCTTTCTTATTATTTCCATTTGTATTAAATATCTTTTTCCGTCCCCTCACTTTCAATCTATATGTGTCCTTCACCCTAAAGTGGGTTTCTTATAGACAGCTTATTGTAGATTCTTGTTTTATTATGCAGTCTTCCACTCTGTATCTTTTGATCAGAGCATTTAATCCATTGACATTTAAAGTAATTATTGGTAAGTATGTATTGCCATTTTAAACCTTGTTTTCCAGTTGATTTTGTATTTCTTCTTTATTCCTTTCTTCTTTTTGTTTTTTCTCTTGTGGTTTGATGGTTTTCTTTTGTAGTATGCTTAACTACCTTTCTTTTGGGTTTTTATGACTCCATTGTATGTTTTTGATTTGTGGTTACCCTGTTTTTCAAGTATGTTAACCCACCACTGTATCAACTTGCTTTAGACTGGTAGGCATATGAGCTCAAATACATTCTAAAAGATCTACATTTTCTTACTCCCCTCCCCCACATCTTGTGATTATTATATCCTATTTTACATCTTCATGTTTATCCTCTTACTATTCATTGTAGTTATAATCACTTTCACAGAATTTTTTAATTGTTTTTTAACCTATGTAGTGGTCTGTTTAAGTGAGCTTCAATCCTCTTATATATTTACCTTTCCTATTGTGATTTTCCCTTTCCTATAGATTCTTGCTGCTTCTGTATTTAGAGAAGACCTTTCAATATTTCCTTCAAGATAGGTTTTGTATTGCTGTATTCTGTTAGTTTTTGCTTGTCTGAGAAATTCTTTCTCTCTCCTTCTATTCTAAATGATAATCTTGCTGTGTATAGTATCCAAGATTGTAGATCCCTTTAAGGACTTTGAATATATCTTGCCACTCCTGTATGGCCTGAAAACTTCTGTAGAGAAATCAGGTGATAGCCTTATTGGGGATTCCCTTGTAACTAACTCTTTGATTTTTCTCTTGCTGCCTTTAGAGTCCTCTCTTTGTCTTTATGTTTTGTCATTTTAATTATGATATATCTTGGTGTAGATCTGTTTGAGTTCATCTTGTTTGGGACACTCTGTGCTTCCTGTATCTGGCTATTTCCTTCTTTAGGTTTGGGAAATTTTCAGCCATAATTTCTTCAAATACATTTTTGATCCCCTTTTCCTTTTCTTCTCCTTTTGGGATTCCTATTATGCATAGATCCAATAGATCTCATATGTTGCTTTCTTTTTTGTTTTTTCATTTGTCTTTCTGTTTGCTGTTCTGATTGGGTGATTTTTGTTATTTTATTTTCTAGATCACTTATTTGTTTTTTTGCATTATTTATTTTGCTGTTCATTGCCTTTAGCTCAGTTTTCATCTTGGCAGTTGAGTTGTCTAATTTTGATTGTGGGTAAATTATAGTTTGTGCCCACTCCTCTTCATAGTTTCTAGTTACACCAATCCACATTTCTATTGATAGCTTTTCTTAATTCCTTCAGCATTTTTATTTCTTCCTATTTGAATCAGAGTCTTGTAGACTGGAGCAGTTTGTTTCATTCTTCTTTCAGAGGACTTCTCGTTTTTTGTTTTTTTTTTTTGCAGTACGCGGGCCTCTCACTGTTGTGGCCTCTCCCATTGCGGAGCACAGGCTCCAGACGCGCAGGCTCAGCGGCCATGGCTCACAGGCCCAGCCGCTCCACGGCATGTGGGATCTTCCCAGACCGGGGCACGAACCTGTGTCCCCTGCATCGGCAGGCAGACTCTCAACCACTGCACCACCAGGGAAGCCCCTGTTCTTTTAATTGGGAGTAATTGCTTTGCTTTTTCATTTTTGTTATATTTCTCTGACTCTGTGAATTTAGGAGAAACAGTTATCTACTATGGTCTTGAAGTGTTGTTTTTATGTGGGAGTGCCTCTGTGTAGCCTGCTTGAGTCCAATATTTTTGGTGAGAGGGCTGTTTTTGGTATGGATGCTTGCTATGTCTTTCCTCAGGGTGTGCTGGCCCCTGTCCTTTTAACAGGGGGTGTGTTTATTGTCGTGGTAAAGAGAGCCCATACTGGATGTTGGGTAGGGCCTCCTCTTTGCTCTGTGGGTTTCACAGCCCTGTCAGGTAGGGTCTGCTCCCAGTTGTTGTAATAGAAGTCCTCAGATCTGATTCTAAGTTGTGCTGTGAAGTAGGTGGGACTGGAGCACTCCCCCTGAGAAAGGAGCCACAGTGTGTTCCTCCCTAAAGATGCCCACCCACCCATATGATACTTTGATGCCACCTGCCACCCAGTGTATGTGCCCACAAAGATCACTGTTGATGACACTGCCTTTGGCAGCTGCCTCCTCTTGGGGGCTCCAGTAATCAGCTTGGAAGTCCCTTAAGCATGCATGCATGCTCACAAAGCTTCCAGCATGCAAATCCACTGGATCTGAGTCCCCTGAGCCCACAGACCATCAGCCCAGATGGTGCTCAGAGGCAGGTGCAGTACTGGTCCCAAATTCGACTGGAGCAAGAATACATTGGAGCTGCTTCTCCATGCCTGCAGTGGGATTGCTGGTAATCAGCTGAGATTTCAGCCCTGCCTCCACATGTGCGTGCCCACAAAGTTTGCAGAACCCATGGTGGCCCAGAGCCATGCCCCATTGTGAACACATTGACAATGAGGTGACTTGGTGGACCCACATCCCTCCCTTCCCCTTGTGTTGACAATGGGGCTCCTATGGCAGACTGACGCTCTGTCCTACATGTGCCCTCAGCTGCTGCCTGGCCACACTCCAGGCCCTTTGGGCTGTCTCCATGCAGCCAAACCAAGTCTCTCCACTGAAGCCCGAGTTGCACCACCCAGTCACTGCACACACCAGCAACCATGCTCCTTGGGGTGGAAATTGTGGCAACATGTCCAAGATTGCCTGTGTTGGTCTCTTTCTACCCTGCAGTACTGCAGGCCAGCTCCCACACTCTCCTCTCCAGCCTCTAAAACTCCCTACCTGTCCCAGAAGACCTACCACTCAGTGAAAAATGTTCCCAGGGTGAGGAAAGCTTTCCTCTTTCACAGCTCCCTCCCAGAGGAGCTGTTCCTATTCCTCTTCTTCTCCTTTTTCCCTTTGTCCTGTCTGGTTACTGGGGGATCTTTCTTGTAGCTTTGGTTGTATGAGATTTTCTGCAAGCTTTCAGTAGGTATTCTCTGGGAATTGTTCCACATGTAGATGTATTTTTTATGTATTCGTGGGAGGAGGTGAGCTTCTCACCTGCCAAGTCCTTCTCCTCTGCCATCTTGGACCAGTCCCCCATGCCATATTTGTGTTGTTTTAAGCCACAAAGATTGCAGTAATTTGTTATTACTGCAATAGAAAATTAATGCAGATTTTCGTAGCTGAAAGCAGGATGCTTTTGTAATAAATATTAAAATGTGAAAATAGATTGGCTTTGGAACTGAGCATTGAGCAGAGGCTGGAGAAGTTTGAGGAGCATGATAGAAAAGGTCGAAATTCAGTGTGTTTGCTTAAGTGAAAGCAACAGAAGATAGCATTCCACAATCTTGTGTTCTTTGTCAGTGCTTATTAGTCTCATAGAATTTGCTTCAAAAAACTCAGCACAGATGTTTTCAGTATGTATCATTTTGAAAATGTATGTATCATACTGAAAATGTATGAAGAAAAAGGGGACCATCTCTTTTTGTTTTAAAATTCTGATAAATTGGGATTTGTAAACTAACATAGCTTTGAGAATAAAAACGATTTTTGTTTGTATTTAGCTGAGATTCATGTTTGATAGATAAAATACATTAAAAACTATGCTATAAAAAAAAAGAGAGAAAGCCTAGACTATCTTGAAAATACTGTAAGGAGAAATATGGATTTTAAAGGTGCTGCCAGTGAAGGCTCAGAAGGAAATAAGGAACATATTATTTGAAACTGAAGAAAAAATCTTTATTATATTGTGACAGAAAACTTAGTATAACTGTGTCCTAGAGTTATGTGGAAAGCAGAATTTGTAAAAAATGAAATTGGAATTTAGCTGTGATTTCCAAGCTAAATGTTGAATGTATGGTTTGGTCTTTTCTTTCTGCCTAGAGTAAAATGTAAAAAAAAACTGAGAGAAGAACGTTAAACAAGATGGAATTATAACTTGATGATATTGGAAGTTCTCAGCCTATCTAGATTTTAGAAAATGCCAAAATTAAGAGATTCATTGTCAGAAAAAGCCAAGGTTGTAACCCACAGCCATGTGCTAATATCTCAGAAAGATCAAAAGTTCAAATATTTAATTATATCAAAGGTTCTGTGAAGACATTAAGGATGTAACTCACAAATTTCATTAAAAAAGAGAGCAACTTAGAAGCTTAAGGGTCTTGTCCCCCACCATCTCAGCAAAAGCCAAAAACAAAGAAGAGATTGTGTAGGGAAGTCTGTGCACAAGCCTCTTTTCTAGTAGATTGAATCCCTGTGACATACACAGGAGACCTATAAGGTTCCTGAGAATTTTATACCAGCAGAAACACTGCCAGGTTGAACTGAAAGGGAAAGTGCAAAATGCAAGAAGTCTGTCTGATCCTGAAATTCCATAGTCAGGAAACAGACTGATAAAACTACTCAGTTATAAACATGTGCTACTTTGCCTTGAAAGGGAAGGATGGCTCTGAGGATTAGAACCTCAAATCCAGAGGGCGGGAAGCCTAGTGACAAAGAGGATTATTCCCAGGTATAGACCAAGACCAAATGGAGTTTGCCTGGTTGAATTTCTGTATTTCTTGGGACAAGTGACTTTTTTTTCTTCCCCCTTCCAATATGCTTTTGGACTGGAATTCTAGAGCTATTATCCTATGCTTGTACTATCATCATATTTTGGGAGCAGATAATTCTTCTTTAACTTCAAAGGTCCAAAGAAAAAGAGGAATTGTATACTAGGGTGAATTATACACAGAGCCTCACTGATATGTAATTTAGATGATTTAGGTGATAGAATTAGGTGGTTTCGAGATGATGAGATTTAGATGAGAATTTAGACTTAGTTGATGCTGTAATGGGCTCAGAGTTTGGGGGATCTTGGGATGAGGTGAGTATATTTTGCCTACCAAGTGAACATGAATATTTGGAGGCTAGAGGGCACTATGATAAGCAGAATAATGACCACCAAAGATGTCTACGTTCTAATCCCCAGAACCTGTGAATATGGCATTTTGCATGGTAAAGGGGACTTTGTAGATGTCATTAAGGTTAAGGACCTTGAAATCAGAAAATTATCCTGGATTATCTGGCTGGCTTAATCTAATCACAGTTGTCCTAAAAAGTGAGAAACTTTCTCAGCTAGAGTGAGAAAGGTGATTGTAAAAGAAGGAAGAGAATAATTTTCTCTTTTGTTTTTTTCACTTTATATTTTTTACTCCTAAAAATATTTGAATAATTTTTTTAAATTCCATGTTAATTTTCTTGTTTGTTTTTTAGTTACACTTCTTTCCTTTTTTTTTTTTTCGGTTGCTCCAGGTCTTAAAATATACATCCTTAACTTTTCTGAGTCCATGCTTAGTACTACAATGTACTATTTTATGTAAAATATGAAAATCTAACAACTGTGTAGGGCCATGTCCTCCCTGTCCCTTATTTTATAATTGTTATATGCAGTACATCTACACACATTATAAACTCTGTAATGTTATGTTTTCAAACAGGTATATAGTTTATAAAGAAATAGAAGAAAATGACAAAAAGAAACATAAGAATAGACTTTTGCATTTACCCAGATATGTACCATTTCCAATGTTCATCATTCTTTTCTGAATTTCAAGTTTTCCATCCAGTCTTTTTGCTTTTCTTGAATAGCTTCCTCTTTCTTTACTAGTCCTTCTAGTACAGATCTACTGCTTCTAGTTTTTTTTTTAATCTGAAAATGCTTTTATTTCATCTTCATTTTAAAATGATAATTTGGATATAGAATTCTTCATTGACTGTTTTGTTTCTTTCAGCATTTTAAAGTTGTTGATCTGATCTCTTGTTCTGGTCTCCATGGTTTCTGATTCAGAAAATTTATTTCTTGCCCTTATGCAATTTTTGTCTTGCTACTTGTTGGATTTTCTCTTTATCTTTGGCTCTCAGCAGTTTGCTGTGTAAGTAATATATGTCTTAGCTGAGCTTCTTTGTGTTTATCCTGTTTGGTTTTCCTCTAGCATCTTGTAGCTTCAAATTTTGGTTTTTTTAATCAAATTTGGAAATTTTTAATCATTATTTCCTCAAATATTCTTCTCCCTCTTCTTTTTTTCTCTCCTTCTGGAACCAAATTAATGTATTTGATCATCAAAGGTCAGCAAACTTTATCTGTAAAGAGCCAGACAATACATAACGTAGACTTTGCTGGCCATATATGATCTCTGTTACATATTTTTCTATTTCTTTTTAAAAATGTTTAATTGTGGTAAAATACACATAAAATTGACCATCTTAACCATTTTAATATGTACACTTCAGTGGTATTAAGTACATTACATTGCTGTGCAACCATCACCACCATTTAACTCCAGAAATCTCTTTATCTTGAAAAACTGGAACTCTGTACCCATTAAACAATAACCATCCACCCCACCCTCTCCCTAGCAACCACCATTCTACTCTTTGTCTCTATAAATTTCACTATTCTAGGCACATCATATAAATGAAATAATATAGTGTTTGTCTTTTCTTTTAGTATGATGTCCTCAGGCTTCATCCATGTTGTAGTATGCGTCAGAATTTCCTTCCTTTCTAAGACTGAATAATATTTCATTGTATGCATGTTTTGAATTTTGTTTATCCATTCATTCCTTGATGGATTCTTGGGTTGCTTCCACCTTTTGGCTATTGTGAATAATGCTGCTAGGAACATGAGTGTTCATGAGTGTTTTTTCTTTTTTAAAAAATAATACTTTAAAAATGTAAAAACCGGGCTTCCCTGGTGGCGCAGTGGTTGAGAGTCTGCCTGCCGATGCAGGGGACACGGGTTCGTGCCTCGGTCCGGGAGGATCCCACATGCCGCGGAGCGGCTGGGCCCGTGAGCCATGGCCGCTGAGCCTGCACGTCCGGAGCCTGTGCTCCACAACGGGAGAGGCCACAACGGTGAGAGAGGCCCGCGTACCGCAAAAAAAAAAAAAAAAAAAGTAAAAACCATTCTTAGCTTGCAGGTTGATTTGGCCCATGGGCCATAGTTTGCTGACTTCTGAAACAGGTTTTTAAGACTCTATTCACTTTTTTTCAATCTTTGTTCTATTTTTTACCTTGGATGATTTCTATTTCTATTTTTTTCAAGTTCATTTACTTTTTCATGCAGCATGTTCATTTGGCTATTATGTCCATCCAGAGATTTTTTTTTAATTTAATAAAACATATTTTTATTTCTAAAATTTCCATTTCAGGTATTTTCATTCATTGTTAACATATTTAGCTTTTACTTTATTGATCATAGTTATAATAGCCATAGACTGTTACTTCATTTTTATTAAGAAAACAACAAATAATAAAATGTAATCTCAGGTGAAAAATCAAAGAACACCCACTAGTAAAGGAAACAGAAAAAAGATGTTATCTGTGGCTCATTAAACTCAGCATCATTTTTCTTAAGCACATTGTCAAAAATGAAGGGTCCACTGAAATAGAATATGATATCTTCTTAATTTCACCTTGAAATTTTCTCATCGATTTCCCTCTGGCCTCCACAAAATATATAGTCATGGATATTAACTATTTGTCTTTGCCCCAGGCTTCCAGAAAATAAAGTCTGAGAAAGGGATTAAAATATTTATACTTTATCAGTAGGTGAAAGTCCAGGGCATTGAAGATGAAGAAATTGAGAGAGATGAGGCAAGGAAAGGTGGACCTGATGTAATGAGAAGTAGTGCTAAGAAGTACGCTTTATAAAGAGATGAGGTAGGTCATCAAGCAGGTGTTTTACTCAGTGTGTGAGGCTTCTCTGGAAAGTTTGCAAGGGGAAAACATACACTGCAGCAGTCTGAAAGGGAGAGATGAAGAGATACTTATGTGCCCTGCTCTCTTTCATCTCCCTTTCCCATTGGTCAGAGTTCATATCAGGAGATGCTGACCCCCACAGTTCCAAGCTGTGTTATCAAACAGAGTAACAATCCATCCAAGTCTGAAGGTGAAGGTGGTAGGGTATAGAGAGATCTAAATGTATACAGTCTGTGAAGTATGCAGGCCCTAGGGTTCAACTTGGACTCCAGCCAGATTGGGGAACTCAGCAAGGGCACCAGCAAAAGAGACAGAAGTGTGCATTAATATTAGAGTGAGAACAATTGAGATTGTAATTCAGGTAGTTAAATCTTCAAGAGTGGACGATGGCTATAATAAGGAGGAATGACATTGCTTGATATCATAACCTTCAAAGATTCTGGGGATTTTTAGGAAAAATGGGCAGAGAGGGGAGAAGATTCTGGAAAGGGCATGAAGAAGAAGAAAGAAAAAAAATAGGAGAGGAAACAAGCATGACGTGAAGGAGTCAAAGGGAAAGCAGGGTTGCCAGGGGTGAGACATATTATGTGTTAAGACAAATAAGGGAATGAAGACTTCAGAAGGGGCAGAACATAAAGGGTAAATTGATGATGACTGACTCAAGTCTTAGGGAACCAAATAGAAGGGTTTGTTGGGTCAGTAGGGTATAAGACTGGGTTAGAGTGGGAGATGTACAGAGCTTCCTGGGAAAGCATGTTTAGACACCACATAGGGAGGATCTGGGAGTGAGGGACTGGATGGGTCTTCCAGTCCCATGCAGAGCCTTCCTCAGCCTTGTTCATAGCCTGGCCTGTGTGGGCAGGCAGACAAGTGCTAGCACTGAAAGAACAAGGGTCTCCAAGCTCACACTCTTCCCAACACAATGCTCTTCAGATAGCATTACTGAGGCATCAGGGGGGCAGTGTTACCAGGAGACTTTGGAAGGACAATGGGGTAGATGAGGATACACGAAATGTTCATGTTTCTCACCATCAACATTATCATTTGCGTGTGTCATAGTTGAAAACTATTTACCACTACCTTAGTCCTACTATAAATGTCTTCAGGCTGATCATCTAAATTGTGTGGCAAAGAGGCAGGGAGGGATAAACTGGGAGACTGGGATTGACATATACACACTACTATATATAAAACAGATAACTAATGAGAACCTGCTGTATAGCACAAGAAACTCTGCTCAATTCTCTGTAATGCCTATATGGGAAAAAAATCTAAAAAAAAAAAAAAAAGAGTGGCTATATATGTATATATATAACAGATTCACTTTGTTGTACAACTGAAACTAACACAACATTATAAATCAACTATACTCCAATAAAAATTTTAAAATAAAAGAAAGTACCGCACATGATTTTAAAAATAAATAAATAAATAGTGTGGCAAAGGACTCTGCTTAACTAGTCGCCCTTGTATGAATGAGAGTTGGCAGTTATAGACTTTATCTTTGTTTGGGGGCAGGGAGTGGAACTAATACAGAAATCCCCAAATGGTATTATTCTAGGAGCAGAGTTTTTAAATAGAAAGAAAGATATGTTTGTTCTTCTGGAGTACTGTTTTTAAAATAACTCCATTGCTTTTGACATTTCTTACATTACCATAAACAGACAAAAAATGGCAAAAATCTTGTGCATTCATTAGAATGTCTCTGAATATCGTATCAAAATTTGGCACACCAAAATATTTAGATCAAATCTAGTTACTGGAAACTATTCTAAGATTTGCTACTTTTTGACTTTTTTAAAGAATGCTTACAAAGTAAAAATGCATTATTTAGAGAAAGTCATTATCTAATACATAGGGTGTTGTTATTACATAAGTCTTGAATGTTTCCATTTGTGCTCATCAAAATGCATAGGAACATGAGTTACTGCAGTCCTCAAAAAAACTGCTAAGAGCTTGCAACATGTATAGATATTAATACTCTTTACAGACCTGGAAGAAAATTATTTTTAGCCCACATAACCTTACATCCATTCCTAGGTGCATTAAGACTCTTTTTAGAACTGAATACAAATTATTTTCAGCATAAGTATCTTTATATCTCTTCCTAAATGTGTGGCTATTTTCTTCATTCTGTGTGCAACACTCAGGTTCTATCTAGGCCACCAACATGCCTATTGTCTGAGAATTTAAAAAAAAGAATCATAAAATCAAATTGCCATTGTGCTACCATTTTGCCTTGTTAATATAAAATTTCAGATCATAGGCCTGAAAGGAAATAGTCCTACATAGCATCCAAATTTTTAAAAAAAATTTTTATTGGAGTATAGTTGATTTACAATGTTGTGTTAGTTTCAGGTATACAGCAAAGTGATTCAGTTATATATATACATATATCCACTCCTTTTTAGAGTGTTTTCCCATATAGGCCATTATGGAGTATTGAGTAGAGTCTCCTATACTCTGCTATATTATACAGCTATAGTAGAGTGTATAGTGCTGTACGGTATAGTGCTACTACTGTATAGTACTACTGTATAGTGCGATACAGTAGGTCTTTGTTAGTTATCTATTTTATATATAGTAGTGTGTATATGTCAATGCCATTCTCCCAGTTTATCCCTCCCCCCCTTAACCCCTGGTAACTATAAGTTTGTTTTCTGCATCTGCAACTCTGTTTCTGTTTTGTAGATAAGTTCATTTGTAGCCCTTTTTAGATTCCACATATAAGTGATATCATATGATATTTGTCTTTCTATGTCTGGCTTCACTCAGTATGACAATCTCTAAATCCATCCATGTTGCTGCAATGGCATTATTTTCTTTTTTGTGGCTGAGTAGTATTCCATTGTATATATGTACCACATCTTCTTTATCCATTCCTCTGTTGATGGACATTTAGGTTGCTTCCATGTCCTGGCCATTGTAAATAGTGTTGCAATGAACATTGGGGTGTGTGTATTTTTTCAAATTATGCATGTTTTCTCTGGGTATATGTCCAGGATTGGGATTGCTGGATCATATGGTAGCTCTTTTTTTAGTTTTTTAAGGAAGCTCCATACTGTTCTCCACAGTGGCTGTACCAATTTACATTCCCACCAACGGTGTAGGAGGGTTCCCTTTTCTCCACACCCTCTCCAGCATTTATTGTTTGTAGATTTTTTGATGATGGCCATTCTGACCAGTGTGAGGTGATACCTCATTGCAGTTTTGATTTGCAATTCTCTAATAATTAGTGGTGTTGAGCATCTTTTCATGTGCTTTTTAGCCATCTGTATGTCTTCTTTGGAGAAATGTCTATTTAGATTTTCCACCCATTTTTTGATTGGCTTGTTTTTTTGATATTGAGCTGCATAAGCTGTTTGTGTATTTTGGAGATTAATCCCTTGTCGGTTGCATCATTTGCAAATACTTTCTCCCATTCTGAGGGTTGTGTTTTCTTTTTGTTGATGGTTTCCTTTGCTGTGCAAAAGCTTTTAAAACTCCTAGAGGAAAACATAGGCAGAACACTCTTTGACATAAATTGCAGCAAGATCTTTTTCAATCCACCTCCTAGAGTAATGAAAATAAAAACCAAAAATCAATAAATGGGACCTAATGCAGCATCCAAATTTAAAGACTGCTTTAACAATCTAGAAAACTGAAAATGAATTTAGGGAGAACAAAGAATGAATGTTCACTTCAAGCCACTGGCTCCAAAGAGAGAGAGAAGGGGTTGAGTTACAATCAAGTCAGTGGCAGTAAAGGTTAGGACAAAAAGCCGGGACTATTTAGGAAAAATTCCTCTTCCTTGAAACCAAAGGAATAAAATAAATCATTTTCCTCTAATAAATAAAAGATATAACTCAAGGAAGGCATGAGATACAACTAAAGAGAGCCCCAGCTGACTGCAAGCTCACCATCTTGCAAATACACTAGTAGGTTTGGTTTATTATTTCAGGTCTTGAAAAAGTTTTAAGAGCCAGAAAAGTTAAGAAAATAACACACATATACATGCATCCACTACCCAGGATGAAAAATATTCACTCTGTGTCATATTAGCTTCAGACGTATTTTCAGGAAAGAAATGAAATTATTATGAATACAGTTGGTCTCCATCACTCTACTTATCCCTGAACCATCCAGAGGCCACCACCATCAAAACCTTGTGTATTCAATCCATTGATGCTTTTGCATTTTATATCATATATATGTTGTCACTATCAAAACATTGCATATTTTAAATTTCCATAAGTGATATCATTGTGTGCTATCATTTGCAACTTGATTTTGTTTTTCATTCCATCTTACATTTTTGAAATCTATTCATGTTGACACGTCACATGTAAGAATATATATTTTATTACCCATTCTTCTTTTGATATTGATTTTATTAGTTTCTGACATTTCACTATTACAAATTGCTTTAAAATAAACATTCTTATTTGAATCCTCATGAGATGTGCGAGAGGGTCTCTGGTATGTGGATGTATGAGGAGAATTGCCTTAGCACAGAGAGAAGCATCTTCAACTTTATATCACCAATCTGTAAAGTGGTCCTTAGACTGTATACTTTCCCCAGAATATGAGAGTTTTTATTTACTCACATTCTCAGTTATACTTGGAAGGGTCAAAATTTTAAAAAAATTTCCATTCTTATTGGTGTAAAAGAATCCATCATTTCTATCTAAATTTTATTTTCTGGATTAGTTTTGAGGTTGAGCATTATTTTCAACTTTTTTCTTTGAATAGTCAAAGCTTGCTCTTCTCCAAATTGCTTTCCATTTACATTGTCTACTTGTTTACTAAATTGGTTACATTTTCTTTCTTATTCACTTTTATGAATTCTTTTTAACATTATAGTTACCTTATTTTAGTTACATAAGTAAAAAATTCTCTTCTTATACCTTTAATTGTTATGTATTGAATTAATCTATATTTACTTCATGACTACTTGTCTTATTTAAGAAATTCTTCCCTTCCACATAATAAGAAAAATAATCTCATCTGTATTCTTCCAAAAGTTTTTAAATTTTGCTTTTTATCTTTAAGTGTTAGATCAGACAGGATTATTTTGTTGTGTACAGTTTGTGATAGGGAATCTTATTATGTTCTTACCTTATGCAAAACCAGTTGAGGAGCTCAACTTTTTGTGATTTTTTCGTATCGCCACCTCTAACATACATTGGAGAATATTTTAAAGTCTCCCACTGTAGTTATGTATTTGTTCATTTCTTTTTATAATCCTGTCAATTTTATGTACTTTAATTATATATTGTTAGAGTATCACAATTTATAATATTTGTATTCACTGGTGAATATTTTATTATTATGGAGATGCTCATCCTTGTTGGGCTTTGGTTTTAAATTCTAGTTAGTAATTTCATTATTTAGTAGTACTCTACCAGCTTTCTTTTTATTAATATAATCAATATATAAGTATCATTTTTATTCCTATTTCGCTTTATATCCTTTTATTTCTGTATTATTTGGCTTTATTTGTGTCTCTTAAAGAACCATTTAATATAGATTTTTAAAAATATATTCTGATAGATTATATATTTTAATACATGAGTAGATTACTGATTTTGACGTATATCTGGCACGTTGTTTCCTTTTCTCTTTGATTTTCCTAGGTTCTTTTCCTTCTTTTCTTTCTGCTACAATAATAAAGTTCTTCTTAATACTTTTTTTATGTTTTGCTTGTATAAATTCATCAATTGTGCTTCTATTATTTTAGTGGTTACATGTTTTAGATATATATTTAGATGTATAATTACAATGTAATGATTCTTGATTTCTGTCTTTATTTTTTGTTTATTTTATCAACATCTATATTTTACCATTTAAGAAACAAGGAAAGTCAGAGAAGTGAAACTGGCCTGTGTCACTTAGCAGCACATCAACCCACTTTTTCAGCAAACGGGCTACCTGAGGTTGAGCCTATATGTTCTAAACTTTAGGTTTTTCTAACAAATTTAAAGTAATTTAGCATCTCTTTCCTCCTCTCAAACAAGACCTCATATATTATTTCTATCTAGAGTTTTAGTTTCTTCTTTTTAAAAAGAAACAATAAAAAGTCAACAAAAATTACTTATTTTTAATCAAATATACAAACACATATTATCTTTTTTCCCCTCACGATTGCTTTTTGCATCCCACTCCTTCCATCCAGGTACACTTTTCTGTTTGCTAAAGTAAATGCTTCAGACTTTCTTTAGCCAAAGTGTATGGGTGAAAAATTCCATTAGTTGTTTATGTGTTAAAAATGTTTTCCTAGTGTCCTTACTCTTGAGTGATGGTTTAGGGTGCACATAATATTGGGTTGGCCAAAAAGTTCGTTCAGTTTTAAATAAAAATAAAAGACACATTTTTCCTTTGCACCAAGAACTTTACTGAACAACGTATTCATTAACAGAACAAACTTTTCGGCCAACCCAGTAGTAAGTTTGGTGTCTTTTTCTCCAGCACTTTGAAGCTATTGCTTCATTGTCTTCTGGGCCCTATTGCTTCTCAAAAAAATGTCTGCTCTCACTCTAATTATCAGATAATTTGCTTTTCTCCCAGGGAAGTGTTAAGATTTTTCTCTTTAGCCACGATATTTTACAGGTTCACTATGATTGTCAAGGTACAGATTGTTCACTTTTATCTTTAACTGTCTGCATTTTCTAAGTGAGGATTTGGTACTTCTGTCTGGAGATTTCTAAGCTATTATCTCTTTAAATATTGTTATTTTCTCTTACGAAAATTTTATGGGAAAAAAATTTTAAGTTGAACCATTCTCCAAGTCTGTTGTAACGTTGACATCATAGTTTCCCTTCCTTTATCTTTCTTTTACATGCTCTAGGTCACATCCTCAATGCTCTTTATTAATATTCTCTTCAGCTCTTCCAACCTGATTGTTCATCCAGTTTACTCAGGTTTTTTGGTTATTGTTACATAATTTCAAAGGCTACATTTTTCATTTCTAAGATTTTTCTTCAGTACTTTTTTATAGCCACATGTTTTTTATGCTTAACCCTCTTTTCAGTATTACAATCATTTGTTCTTTCCTTCATTCATGCATTTCAAGACCTTAAATATATTTAAGTTCTTAAATGTACATACTTAAGTCTTTTTTGAATTACTAAACATGTTACCAGATTAACGTTTGTTTGATGGATTAATTTTTTTCTCTTTGTATGCTTTGAAATTTTAGTGTGCTTTCTTCAATATGCATTTCCTGATTTCCTTCTTTCTTTGGTTTTGTTTAATCTCATCTTTCTCACCTTGCCATGTGTGACCGTTTTACAGTTGTCTCTACCTGCCTTGCCCTTTTATTGGCAACCGGAGCTCTTATAATGC
Organism: Orcinus orca; assembly: GCF_937001465.1. Classification (NCBI taxonomy): domain Eukaryota; kingdom Metazoa; phylum Chordata; class Mammalia; order Artiodactyla; family Delphinidae; genus Orcinus; species Orcinus orca. Next base: position 96,295,981 of record NC_064563.1, read on the forward strand.
AAGGATATTATGGATACATTACTAACTTAGTTGGGTCTTGGCCCAGCTTTGGTGAAGCAACTATTTGTGCTTCCTCCTAACCCTCTAGGCAAAACTTGATGTTTGCCTCTGACCATGGATGCCCTGGCCTAACTTTCTATTTCACTCACTGAAACCAGCTGTGTTCTCCTACCCATTTTGACCCTCAGGAGATAAATCCATGGCCACTTCTGCTCGTTTCTCATCCTGGAACTCAGTAGGCCTGTGAATTAAACCACACTTACTGTTTTGTGTTTTTATTTTGTTTCTGGTCTTCAGAGATGTGTATCTTACTTTTGGTTGTAGCCATGTTTTTAAAAACTATATGTGATATATCATCTATCTTTGTTGTGGTTTTTGGAGGAGGAGCAGGGGAAATATTTTACATAAACTGCCAGTGTCAACTTGACAGCAGTCTCACTGCAAGTGACTTTATATGAGCAAAGGCCATAAGAAGCAGTTACAAATCTAACTACAAGCTTTTCATGAAAGTAGTAAAGCATCAGTCCATCTGTCACAGTTGCAGTTCTGGGTACCACTTATTTAATTGGGGAGGATCACTTATGCAACATGATTTCAGAGTATTGATTAGTTTCTTTAACCCACTTGCATCTTGATGTCTAAAATTTTGGGAAGTGTTTCAAGCATATGACATAATATTACAATTAGTCTTTTCCCCTGGTAAAATATACATCTCCTTGTGCTAGATATGAATTTAAGCCTTTCGGGTCATTTATGTCCTACCACCTTATTGTGAATCAGTTTGTCAAATTCTTTCCTGAGATCAAGTTTTGACTAGAAGGACAGAAAAAATATGAGGACACTCTCAGTCTATAGTGTAGATCTGAGTGATAAACTGTGTTGTTTTTGAAAGAACGCCGGTCTTGGAGTCTGTAAGTAGGAAGTCCTGTCGCTGATAGATGTGTCATCTTGAAGAAATTTTTACATTTTATGAAGTTCAGTTTCCTTCGTCTTAAAATGGAATCTTTATGAAGATTACATGAAATGATATATGTAGTAGCACTGGGTACATAGTAGGTACTCAATAAAGTTAGTTGAAAGATAGTAATAAACAGAAAAGTGAAACCTGAAGCTCCAAAGAGGTTTCCAAAGTCATCTGCATAGTTTTGTCTTTGTCAGTCACAAATTCTAAGAAGCTAATCTGCATAAATAATTTAGGTCCTATCTGCAAAATTGCACATCTGGTTATTAATTTTAGGGATGTACTTTAGGTGTGAATAGAAAGAGGAAATGAGTACAATTGGCATTGTGTTGCTTTTTGGTCACCTTAACACACCCTAGGAAAGTGACGTGCATGTACCAGCAGCGTTTGGTCAGGGATGACTTCTGTGAGGTAAAACAGCTTCACAAAGCAATTCAAATGCTTAATGCACCACTCTCCCCTTTAATACATATTCAAGGCATTTAATGAATACAATCTGTGTCTTCATAGAATATTCAGTCTCTCTTCCTTTTACTTTTAGTTCAACAAATGTCTTCAGTTCAGTTTCTAGCCCCGGGACTTCCCTGGTGGTGCAGTGGTTAAGGATCTGCCTGCCAATGCAGGGGACACAGGTTCGATCCCTGGTCTGGGAAGATCCCACATGCTGAGGAGCAACTAAGCCCATGAGCCACAGCTACTGAGCCTGCGCACCACAACTACTGAAGCCCGCGCACCTAGAGCTCGTGCTCCACAACAAGAGAAGCCATTGCAATGAGAAGCCTGCGCACCACGACGAAGAGTAGCCCCTGCTCGCCGCAACTAGAGAAAGCCTGCACGCAGCAATGAAGACCCAACACAGCCAAAAATAAATAAATAGGCCATTAAAAAAAAATCCTAGCCCCTATAGTAGGCACAAATAATGTAAATATGAGAATGACATGCCAGAAAAAAGAATCTTCTTAATAAACAAAAACACTTTCTCCTTAATGAAAAAATAGACTTCTTGCATTATTTTGACTAAGGGGTCACATCAGATCTCAAGTCTGTTGTGGACTCAGGTCCACAACCCTTTAGCTCCAGGCAGCTGCTATTCAGCTAAAAATAATGAGTATTAAAAGGATTGCATATTACTTGCCAACATGAAAAGAGAGGATAACCCAAGTGGGCAGATTGGCAAGCATGGTGGATGAAGACCTGTCACCAGCTAATGGCCTGAATTTTACTCTAACTGTTTAGACTAGATGATGACCCTCCCAGCTGCATCAAAAAGAAGCACTGCAGGCAGCCTTGATACCTAATGAGCAGTCAACTATGCCTAAACGTCTGTTCTTACTCAGAATAAGTTTGTTGCTGTAATTCATATGCACTGTTTTTCTTAGTGGATGTTACCATGCGTAAGGGGTTTTTAGCAATGTCAATTAACTTTGAGGGGGCGAAAATGAATTGGTCAACCAGTTGTCCTTTTGCTAAGGTTCAATGTATAAATCTTAGACATATTTAAGGAGAACAGTGATAAAGTCAGATTGTATTCATTAAATGCCTTGAATATGTATTAAAGGGGAGAGTGGTGCATTAAGCATTTGAATTGCTTTGTGAAGCTGTTTTACCTCACAGAAGTCGTCCCTGACCAAACACTGCTGGTACATGGACGTCACTTTCCTAGGGTGTGTTAAGGTGACCAAAAAGCAACACAATGTCAATTGTACTCATTTCCTCTTTCTATTCATGCCCATGCAGCCAGGGGCATCCTGTCTCTGAAGCAAAAGGGAATTCTGCAACAGACTCTTCTCATCTAGGAAAGGAAGTCCTAAGTTAAAATAAAGAGAACTGTGTAAAGGCAACTATAGTATTCTACACTAGAAATAACGAAGTATTGTCTGGGTTCTAAAGAATTATTTCCTCTCCAAGCCATGTGTAGAATTTCTTCCATGATCAGACTTATTTTAAGACTTTCCAGCTATAAATTAGAGTAAAACTTAATAGGGAATGGACTGGAAAAATTAGAATATGAGGAGACTGCGGTGGTTTTCCAAACTGTAAATCCCTGTGTGCTAAAGTATTTGATTGTAGTTTGAGGCCTGGGATAGAAGAACCTGTGGTTTACACTGGTAGACAAGTCTCATCCAAATGCTGGGGCTACTGCCCAATATCTTCTAGAAAAGTAGGCAGACTCAAGGGCCACTTTCAAAAGTACCCTCAGTACAGGATCTGCTTTCTGACCAGTCTTGCCATTTCCTTTAGTAATTGATAATTGAGATTCAATCATCTTGATCATTCTGGTTTCTTACCTTACCTGGCTGGCTATAAAAGCTCATGTTTTATAATACATAAGTTTATTGAAATCAACTGGACTCTGGACAAAACCATACTACAAGTGCTACTAGATATGTAGATGTTTACCAAGGTAAGTAGATATTTGAATATGGATGTGTGAGTGGTGGTAAATTTTTAGCCATCATCTACGCTGTGTGTTCTATGTGTAAGACACCGTGCTATTAGTTTATCTACAATCTTCAGATTGTTGCTTAAGTTCACACAGCAAGAAAGTGGCTGAGCTAGGCCAACTATTACTACAAAAAAGAAGATTGAGAAGAAAACTGGATTCGATAAAGTGTGAAGCACAAATCAGGGCAAAAGAACAAAAACAACAGGAAAGAAAGAAAACCAGACAAATTACGTAAGGAAAAAAATGTAAATTAGTATCAAGGAGATAGCCTATTTCAAAAGAATTCTTAATCCAAGGAAGTCACCAGACTCCCTTCCCTCTGGTTCCTCCTTTTGACTTATGTCCCCAACTTCCTCTGTCCTACCCAATATTTTAGGGACTGCTCAGAAATCCCATGACTCTCCAAAACGTTTCTGGTCAGAATTCAGCTTTCCCTCCTCTGTTCTTATGTTGCACTTGTGGCTTGCTTGTGACACAGTGATTCGTGTATGCTTTTCTTTCTCCAACTAAATGGAAGTGAAAGGGTCCAGAACATGCCACTATGGCAAAAAAAATTATTATTTTTTTGTTTTGTTTTGTTTTGTTTCTGGTACGCAGGCGTCTCACTGTTGTGGCCTCTCCTGTTGGGGATCACAGATCACAGGCGTAGCAGCCATGGCTCACGGGCCCAGCCGCTCCGCGGCATGTGGGATCTTCCCGGACTGGGGCACGAACCCGTTTCCCCTGCCTTGGCAGGCAGACTCTCAACCACTGCGCCACCAGGGAAGCCAAAAAAAAAAAAAATTATTTTGAGCACAAAAATTATTTTGAGTTCCTCAAATTTCTTACCGATCTAAAGGTAGAGCCTCCCAAAAGAACTCAATGGGGACAGATCTCCTGCTTGGGAGCTACCAAGAAACTTGACTCATCGCTGGAGATGAGAAGTCCCCACATCACACCTAAAAAAACATTGTCACAAAATTATAGCTCCCATCTATTCTCCTGAGGGCCCATTTATCTTTCCTTAAAGTCATTTATTTTCCCATATGTATTTTTCTCCCTCTCCTCTTCTGTTAAGATTCATGCCCAAATTCTAAATACCTCCTTGAGTCACATTTTTCTGTGAACTCTCATTTGTCTTTTCTCTTGCTAATCTGTCTTTTGTCAGTTTAATTTCCAAGCACTTAAGACGTGAACATAAGAGGGTAGAAGAAATGATTTTCCTCCCTGACAGAAGGCAATGAGGCTCAGTCATCTCTGTTGCCCCTTAGTGCTGAGGTCATGGTAGATACCCAATACAGTTTTGCTGAAGTGAAATCAACTTAAATGAACTGAATTGAAATATAAACTAAATTAGTGACCAAGTATTCAGAAGCATATGAGAAGAAAAAATGCAACCTGTAGTTAAGAGAGAATTGAACCAAATGATTAAAAAACAAAGACTTTATACCAGACTTATGAGAGCTTCATAAGGGCTGAGGCTGAAGTGAACATGAATTAAAAAGAGTTATAGCATAATAAATCAAGAGTCTAATTTATAGGTTAACATTTGCCAAACGAGAGTAAAATTTTGACTGGCCTTGTTGTCATTCTGTATTTGTATATTCTTTGTATTTTTTATGTTCGTGCAGTGTGGTAGTTTTATATGGTGACCAACTAGGTAAGGCTACTTTGCTGAGAGGATGGTGGGCTAGGATCCCAGAGTCACAGTCTTTTGAGGAGAAATCATTAATATACTAGGAAAAATCAGAAATTTATCACTGAGAAAATCATAATGGACTCAGCAGGGGAGTCTTCAGTCAGGGAGCTTTTTTTTCTCATTGTTCAGGCTTGGATTCTAATGTTGATTTTGTTAACTCTTTGAAAACAGTTTCAGATCTTGACCACAAACTCTTGATTTACTGCAATATGAGTTTTACCCTTCCCTGTACTTCCTGGGTCTGATGCCTAAAGATTAAAAGTTCTAAAGACCATCCACACTGAGCTTAACTCAGATGTGGAACCATCCCCAAGGCTCAGGGAAGATATCTGGAGAGGTTTCCAGGATGAGAGACAGCTACAGAACAAACCAGGATAAAACGCCGCTCAGGTCTGCATTCGTCTCAGGAGGTCTGAGCCGAAAGATATTAAAAGTGTGAAAGCCGTTTGATCTGGTGCTTATGTACCTTTCATCGCTACAGATGTTAATCTTGCTAATTTCATCACAGCATCTAGCACTTTTTATGGTGAGATGATAAAGAGCACACATAATGGGAGAAAAAATGCTTCTTCCCCCAGTGGAGCAAGCTAATGACAGTGAGCAGCATATTGATTCTAATGGGAATGGAACATGGTGTTTGGGACAAATCCACTTCGAAGTAGCAGACAAGCAAATGATTTTAACTATGTCAACAAAATATGCTCCTGCTTTCTCTTGTACATTTCTCCTCTTTGCATCCCTGGGGTTGCTCCAGGAGAACCCCATGGCTAGAAAGGCCTGCCCTCCACCTCACCCAGCCAGATGGATTCAAGTCTCACACCCTCCATCCTCCTCTGTCTTCCTCCACGAGGCCATTCTTGGCCCTTTTCACCTAGATAACTCTTTCCTCATTACTTTATCAGATATTTTAGGGTGTGAATAATTCTGCTTTATCCCATTTTCTAATTACTCCTTGTGTGTGTGTGTGTGTGTGTGTGTGTGTCTTTTTTTTCCCAATAAAATAGTTCCTTAATAGCAGGAAGTGTATATATAAGACGTCCAAGTAGCCCTATGTGTATCTTGATTTGAGTAGAAATAAAAAATTATCTGTCAGTATAAAATCCAGTCTAGTCTAACTCTCCTAATTTTTAAAGATTTACATATTTACATATGAATTCTTATGTACTGTCATGGTTTTTTTTCTTATAATAATAGTTAACCACCTTAGGAAGGCCCCTCCCCCCAACACACACACCATTTACTACTTTCTGTGCCTGAAATACTTCCCCTGCGTGACCTTTCTCTATTAGTACTATCACTACTACTGCAACTACTACTACTATTACTATTACTGTAACTATTACAACCATCACCACCACCAAGGCCACCACTACTGTTACTGCTAAGACTTGTCCTTCAGGTGTCAGCCTTATCCAATGTCCCAGACAAGGTGAGTCCTCAAAACCAGCACTTTCCTACCAGCTACTGCAGCCTAACTTGAGCTGCTAATAAGCTGAGATACTAATCTCCTCCACCCTCTGTTGATCTCATCTGCTAATTACTTACCATCATATAGTATCACATCGAATCGTGTGCCTTGACAGGAAGAACGTTGTGAACCCTGCTCTAACCACCACAATCACTCTCTCTTTCCTTCCTGGTACAGATCATGATTATCTCTATGATTCTTTAATGCCAGGCAAGAAACAACATGAAGGCAGGGATTTACCTCCTTGCACAGTGCACATCACCCATGCTTAACAGTGTCTGGCACACAACCTGTCATCAATACATATTTGTTGAATGACTACATAAGTTGGCATGTGTATATTTCATAGCCACTGTAAAGACAAAGGGAGTTATTTGGGGTTCCATCCACCTTTTCTGGAGAATTTGAATGACAGAATCAAAAAAGTAGGTCTCCGGCTGGTTCTCAGAGGACGGGGGGTTTCAGAAACAGCCGGGTTGTCAAGAAAGAGAATGGGTAATAAGAGATAACTGTGGAGACTGAAAACGTGTCAGAAAACATTAAATTAAGCACTGGTCAATAACAATGTTCTGCTTAGCTTGTCATAATAGGTGGGAGAGTAAGATTGCTGGTTTGGGGGTGTAGGTGGGAGAGAGGAGGTGAATTTGAAACAAAGGAAACCAAAAGAGACACAGGAAATGTACACTAAGTTTCTCAATACTGCAGTGGAGCTCTAATTTTTTAAAGATATATATATATAGAGAGAGAGAGAGAAAGAGAAAGATAATTTACACACTGTAAAAATTCACACTTCATAGCATACAGTTCTATGATTTTGACAAGCACAAAGAAGTGTAAACACTATATAATCATAATAGACATTTCCATCACCTCCAAAATTTCCCTCAGTCCCTTCTCAGTCTCCCTCCATCCCCACTGATCTGCTTTCTGTCACTATTGTTTTGTCTTTTCCAGAGTGTCATATAAATGGAATCAAACAATATGTAGACTTTCGAGCCTGGCTCACTTCACTCAGCATGATGCATTTGAGATTCACCCATGTTGTTGCATGTATCAGTAGTTCATTTTATTTTATTTTATATTTTATTTTAATGAGCACTAGTCCGTTGTGTGGATATATGACAGTTAACCAATTGATGAACGTTTGGGTTAGTTTCAGTTTTGACTATTATGATTAAAGCTACTATAAACATCTGTGCATAGGATTTTTAGTGAACATGTGTTTTCATTTGTCTTGGATAAATATCTAGGAATGGGATCGCTGGGTCATAGGGTGAGTGTTATGTTTACCTTTATAAGAAACTGCCACTCTGTTTTCTGAAATTCTACCTAAATTTTAGATTCTTAAATTGGTAATATCCTATCTTCATGGATAACCACTGGTCAAGCTAAGGTCTTGAAGACGGCATATGACTGTTGTAAGGAAAAAATAGGATGCACAGATGTGATGAGAAGGCAAAAGAGATCACATGTGAAAGTATACGTATGAGGTGTCTTCCGATCTGGCCTTACAGTCTATACTTTGAAGATATAAGTTAGTATGAAATCAAGGTGGGACGATGCTGCCTGTCAGCTACCATTTGCAAACACCTATTTCCCTACTCCTGGCTCTAAAGCTTAGCACCTCTCATATTACATACACACCTCCTACCACATACACCAGTCTGACTCTGGGTTCTATCCAAGGGACTGAGAGTGTATCAGTAATTCTAAAAACTTGATGTGTGCCAAGAAAAAGCAATCATGCCTCACTGTTTGACACTATTAGCAGTGTCCTCGAGGCTCTTTAAGAGGAAAAAAAAAAAAGCTAAGAAAGAAAACCTTACTCAAAATACATTTTTTTTTTTCCTTCTGGCACATTTCCTGAATCCAGCTGTAACTGGAAAAGCACATGCCAAAATGCAGTTTGGAAAAGTGTTCATTTTTGTGGGTGTTTCAGCTCTGACTGGAACCAGGAAGCAGCCAAAGTCTGAAATGTGAATGAGTTCCCCCCGAGCCTTCCAAACCAGTTTTACAGTATTATTTTGCCCAGCATTATTGCCGTCCAAAGCTCTAACTCCAGGTCTCCTAATATACAATTTCAGGAAGGTGGGGTCTATTTACATTAACTCTAAGATTAATGAAGATTGAGGTGGAGAATGGGAAATGCTGCTTTCTCTGCTTCTGGTTGCTGACACTGTCAGAACTTTGTGTGAAATTTACAAGGCAAATGCCTCCAGGAAGAGGGGAAAAGGATTTAAGGAACTGATGAACCCTGTCCCTGAGGATCTGGGAGCCCTGAATGGTTTAAAGATCTTCCTGTGTCTTGAGGGAGTAAATGGGCCCCTGACCATGTGTCATTTTTTTAAATGGCAGGGGCTATATAGGGCTCAGATAACTCAGTGTTGATAGAGTTCTTTAAAATAACTTTTCACATAGTGAAAATAGCACTCTTGACGAGTAGCTCTTCACAATCACTGATTGAGAGTCATACTTTAGTCACCACACATGACCTATCATTTACAACTTGCAGAGCACAGCTGTTTGTGGGTGATCTATGATGAGTTGTCTTAATAGGAGAAGTTGAGCAAGAAACGTACAGGCTTGTTGCTCATTAATTCCTTCTTCAAACTCTGTGAGAGATACAAGAAGCTGCCCAGAATTTAATACTCATAGACTAGTAGTCATAGACCTTATGAAAAAGCGATAAGCACAGAGAAATGAAGCCATTTAGAGTCTGTCAGAGAACAGTAAATTTCAAAAACAACCCTTCTGTTTCATTAAAAATTTATTTATTCAAGTTTAATGTACTTTGAAATGAATTTGCATTTTATAAAGAACAGAATATATTTTCATAATACTTTACCAAGGAAACACTACCCCAGAAAGGTTACTTATATGCTGTGACAATGTCAAGTGTGTTATGCCCTAAATTTGACATGCTTGAGTATTAAATTCGTGTTCCATAAGTTAGTCATAACGTCTTAACTTTTTAAAATAACATGGCTCTTGATCAAAGCCTTCTTGAAATACACCTTGCACTTCAAGCTCATTTAATCTGAATATACCCATTCTTAATTCCTATCAAAGAAATATGTGTAATATATTTCCTGAAAGTGCACATAGTGAGAGAGATAACAAATTGAATTTTTTGCTTCTAAAATAATCTTAAATGCTAAAGGGTCTGTCATGCAAAATCTTGGCTTATAGACTTGTAGTTCCAGTTTTCTGACAAGGAACTTTTGTTATCAAACCACATAGTATTTTTCTAAAATATTTTATAGTTCATTAAAGTAGAGTTATAACATGTTAGACTATTGGGGGAATTTAAATAGTATTTAACTCAGTGGTCTATAAACTATGGCCCATGATCCAACCACCTGTTTTTGTAAATAAAGTTTTATTGGAACCCAGATGCTTCCATTTATTTAAGCAGTGTATATGGCTGCTTTCCTGCTATTGTGACAGAGTTGAGTACTTGCAACAGACACCATATGGCCCACAAGCTTAAACCACTTACTATTTGACCTTCAAGAAAGTTTGCCAGGACGTGATTGTCTATGCCCTACATTTTATAAAAGACAAAACAAAATAGTTAACATTTTCCATTACTGTTTGAGACAGGGGAATTGATTACCATATCATGAAATCTTAAAATTCCAAAAATATGTTCTGGTTTGCTTTACATTGATATATATGTGAGAAAATCTCCTTCATCCCTTTGTACTAAAATGAGATTGAACTAGTATGTGTGATGGGAAGGGGACATTGACTCTGTGTTCTTTCTCAGAGACCCAGATATAAAAGGCTCAGGGAACCTACAGCTACTTAGTATTTAATGAATTTAAACATTACATACAGAATTGAGTTATTGATCAGAATAGAGTAAAGGACTTCAAAACAAGCTAGGCACGTGCAGTGAAAAGACATCTCTCCTTCCTTATAGTAAAAATATTCAATAAGGAGCTATGAAATAAATCAACTACACAACTCTTCTTGTAATCCCTCCCTTTTTTTTCAGTTTAGTAATGACAAAAAAGAAGCATCAGACATCGAAAGAACAACTGGAATGTTCCTCAGTCAAGTTGTAAGCTGACAGCTTTCTTGAAAGGAGATTAGGGACATAGTGTAAGAAAGCCCATAGGAGCATTTGACTCTAAGGTGTCCTGAAGTCAGAAAATATCAGGATGCTTGGAAAGGACTTTTAATGCCAGGTAAAACTGGTAAAATCATCTGCAGTGTCCAAGAATGGTACCCCCTGGAGTTATACAGCATATAACCTATACAGCATATAACCTATGCAAACTTATGTGGCAGTACTGCATCTGAAGTACGAGCACTTCCATTTACATTTTTAATGTAAATCAATTTTTAGTAGGAAAAACATAAATTTACAAAGTAGAAGTAATTATATAAAAGTGCTATTTGCATCACTAAACATTCTGGGTCCTTAAGTATGTGTTTCAATTCATTGACATTCAGTTGCTAGAGACCTGCCTCCCTAGTTTCATCATAGATATCACAGTTCTGTCCAGCACCCACTTCAGAATCTTCACTTGCACAATACAAAATATATTTCTAACTCCAAATATATAACATTTTAAATAAAGTCAGTTAAAATCATTAATTTTTTATAATCATAGTTTTTCTTTTAAATAATGTTATTGAGGTATAACTTATGCACAATGAAATGCATCTATTTGAAGTATCTAGTTTGATGAGTTTTGACAAACTTGTGTACCCTAGTGACCACCATCACAATCAACTTATAGAATATTTGCATTACCCCAGAAAGTCCCCTCTTGTCCCTTTACAATTACCACCCGACAACTGCAGATAATTCTTGGTCTGCCTTCAGTCATCATAGATTAGTTCTGCCTGTTCTAAAAATTCACATGAATGGAATAGTACTATGCATGTGTGTGTGTGTGTGAATATATATTTATATGTAAAATTGTTTTTCTTCCACTCAGTTTTTGAGATTTATCCATGTCGTTGCATGTATCAGTGTTTCATTTTGTTTTGTTGCTGATGCCACTCCGTTGTATGGACATACCACAGTTTGTTTACCTGTTCACCTGTTGACAGGTATCTGTTTGTTTCTAATTTGGGGCTAATATGATACGGCACCTATGAACATTCATGTAAAGTCCTTATGAGGATATATGTTTTATTTCTCTTTGGTAAATAACAAAGAATGAAATTTCAGTTTTAAGTTCAGCTTAAGTTTTTAATGCTTATTCTACTTTTTTTTCTGCCAGAGAACTCTGTTCTCAGTATTCCTTCACATGTATGTTTCAATTTCTATTAATACTTATTAAAATAAAATGGGATTGGTTAGCAGACATTTGGTGCTGTCCAAAATATCCATAATACATTTGGTCCATAAGACATTTGGTCCACACCAAAAGGTCCTTGAAATTTGGTCCTATCTAAAATGTCCACAAGCATATTTGGTTCATGCCAAGTGGTTTTAGACAGGACCAAATATCAAGGATTTTGCATGAATTCTTTTTTTATTTGGGAGGAATCACAAAACAAAGATGAAACTCAGGGGCTTGTGCAAGACCTGAACAGGAAAGGTCTGCCCCAGGGTAAGAGAAATGAAACTCTTCGAGCATTCTAGAGTCTTGGTGACATACTTTCATGACCTATGTGGTGTGAAACCTTACTTGTTACAATTCTTGGCCGGGAGAGGAAGGAATGTAACCAAGAGATAAAAATCTCTAGTATCAAGTTGACATGAGCTTAAAAGTCTTGTACCCTAAAAGATGGCCCAGTTGATCATGAGTGCTTCTTAAAAACCACAGAGATCCCTAAAACTTAGAACATACATTATGAGTCAACAACAAAATAATATACTTAGGAATAAACAAAAATGATCACTTAGATGTCAAGGCTGTCAAAATTGTGAAGGAAATGAGATTTTATTCTACATGAAAGCTAAAAAGTTGTCCTGCCACAATTTCATGGGTTCTGATAGAATGCTGTCTGGGTAAGAGACAGGGGATGTTATTACTCACAGCATTGTCAGTAGCCAGAGTATCACCATTTATACTGGCTGCCTAAACCCCAATTCCCATGGTGAAAGGTGAAGAAGGCCAGGTCACATCCAATGCTTAGTGGTGCAACTCTGTTACCCTGCTGGCTAGTGGTATGGCATGATTTGCCTGGGGTTCTAGCAGTGCAGCTCTCTTTACGTCCCAGTTCTCTAGCCTTCCAAATGATTATCAGGATCTCTCAAAATTGTTTAAATCAATTGTTTTTACTGCTTTAACAGGCCTGAATCAATTTCTGATAGTTGCCTTAGGACCCTGATGAACATACCAACTTTTTATTCAAAAGATTTTTTCCCAGGGCTTCCCTGGTGGCACAGTGGTTAAGAATCCACCAGCCAACGCAGGGGACACGGGTTCGAGCCCTGCACTGGGAAGATCCCACATGCCACAGAGCAACTAAACCCGTGTGCCATAACTACTGAGCCTGCGCTCTAGAGCCCGCGAGCCACAACTACTGAGCCCACAGGCCTAGAGCCCGTGCTACTCAACAAGAGAAGCCACCGCAATGAGATACCTGCACACCACAGTGAAGAGTAGCCCCTGCTCGCCACAACTAGAGAAAGGCTGTGCGCAGCAACAAAGACCCAATGCAGCCAAAAATTAATTAATTAATTATTTTTTTAAAAAAAGATTTTTTCTCAAACGTTCTGTTATAAAAATGAAATCACAAAAGAAGCTATTGTATTTGGGTTATTTTCTACTTTTCTAGTATAGGCTCTTATTTTCTGCCCAGCTGTACTGATGTACTCAATGTAACATTTCTATTCAAGGTCCGTTTTGCTTCACAGTAAAATTCTTCAAAGAGGAAGGGATTAATATAGTTCAACTAAGCTTCTCTGTATCACAAACAAGAAATGTAAATTGTGAAGTCAAATAATTTACTTAGTATATCTGATAAAACATAAATCCACTGAAGTAAAAGTAATTATCAAATTATATTTGCCCCCCCCCGAAAAAGAAGAAAACATAGTCCAGAACAAAAATAGTGCCTCTGCTCTAATATGCAACATTCGAGAGACCCTTGGAAACTTGCTTCTCAACAATATGTCACTTGATTTTCCTTGGTCAAATCATCTGTCTCTACCAGGGTTCTATAAACATAAACATGTGGATAGCAGTGGAGAGCTCCAGAATCCCAGGGGCAGTATCATGCCCCTCCCACTGGAGTTTACCATAATTTCTGTGATGAATCTTTTTCTACCATTAACACTTCCAACACCATAAAGTCTGCAGGATTGTATAGCCCAAGCAATAGGATGGTTGCACTGCAGTCTAGACCAACGTGGAGCCCCAGACAAAGCTAACAGCTTTCCATGCCACCCAGTATATGGGTTGATAATATTGCTAGGCATGGAATATGTTGCCTCCAGAGCCCAAAGAAGCCTACCAGGCTATTTTGTAGTAGGGGATGCAAGACACAACAATTTGTCTTTTACTTTAGAAGGGATATTCTAGCATAGCCCTGACCGCTAGACCCTTTAAACCTTCACTGAAGTGGCTCTTCCCTGAATCTATGTAGGATTTATCTCCCACCCTCTGGCATGTCTTACCAAGGCCACCAGCATATCAGCCACCTTTTACTTTTCCTGTCAGTCATCATGATATCAATGTAGTGCAGTGGTTCTCAAAAATAATATGGTATCCCAGGGTGAGAGAGGGGCTGTGGCAGAAATTTGTATCACCATTAATAACAAAATGAGGTAGGAGTGGTAGTCCCTTTCATATCTTCATTTAATTTTCCAGTCTGGCCCCTAGAGAAAATAGATGGATCCTGGGAAGTGACTGCAGACTCCCTCTTACTTAAACATGAAATAGCTATGATCAGCTATGCCTTCCACACTGTGTGCAGAATTTACCCCAGAGACCAGGGACTTAATGTTGGTGCTACTCCAGCTGCCAAATGTAGAAATTCCAGTCATACACTCAGGAACTAGGGAGATAACTGCAGGGGACCCACTGTGAGCTGGACTTGTCAGAACTCTGCTTACTACCTGGCTCCCATAGGTCCCCACTCTGAAGGGGTACAGTGATGGTGCTTTTAATCTCTGGGTATCAAAGTCAACTCCGTGTCCAATAATCCTCCCCAAAGCAGACATGGACCCAGGTAAATGGCCATAGGCTCTGTTGGGGAAGGATTGAGGGAATTGTGCTCGTGTGTATTTGCCATGGTCCAGCAGGGTCCTTCCTCCTAGAGACCCAGCCAGTGGGTTCTGGATCTGAACACTGGCTTAGGTATAGAACGAAGTGAAGAATCGTGACTCTTAATTAAGGAGACCACCATTGACCTCATGTTCTTCTGTTCTTGACTTTGATTTATTTGGTTTTGGTTTTGGTGATAGATGGTAAGCAACACCCTACACATGTACAGATTAGAATTCAGGCAAAGATTCAAGATGTTTCCTATGCAGATTTCCAGAATTCTTTCTCTAACTCCTTCCTGTCTTGTAGTGTGGCCTGCAAATTCAGGTCACCTGTCCCACTGCCTGCAGTCTGTGTCTCTTCAATTCCCCGGGACCACTGAGCTTTGCTTGAGATCTAGAAAGAGCCTTCTGACAGGAAGTTCACCTCAGGTGCAGTTTCCTTCTCACAGTGACCACAGATCTGTTCTCCCTGGTGTCCAGTGTCTGAAATCAGATGTTTCATATCGTTTGTACAGTTTTCTCATTGTTCATGATGAGAAGTTAAGTGCAAGCATGGCTATTCTATGGTGGGAAGAGGAAAGTTCTGTCTTTAAACATTGACACTTATTTTAACCATAGAAGTGAATTGCTTTTATAATTCAAATGATTTAAAAAGCTAACATTTATACAATGAGTTTATGACAAGGACATTATAAAATGTGTATTTTTAAAATAGTCTGTGGTAAACATCTGCCCTAACTCACCTACCTTCTCTAGCTTCTCAGCCAATTCATAGGTAAACAAGTAGCCCACATTCACAAATTTCATGAAATAGATTATAGTGTCTCTCCCAAGTCTTTTCCTTTCAACAGTGTTTATTTAATAAAGTGTCACTGAGTCAATTTTATTCCGGGCACAGTACTTGGTCCTCTTCACCACAGGACAGAGTGATCTTCTGAATGCACTCTGATACCCACGTGCTTCTCTAGCCTGCCTCCAATTTCCCACATCTTGGATAGCAGCCTGCAGTTCTTTTCCTTAGTTCCAATAGGTTATCTTGAGCACAATTCAAGCTCTTCACCACCACCCCCCAAAAAGAATTAGCCTCCACCTTCAATAGCAGTACACTTTGCTGAAATTCTGATATTCTGAAATTCTCACATTATTATTGCTTTGAGCCTCTCTTTTCTGGGTCTGAGGCCGACTTCCTAACTTCTCTGTTCTTAGGAGAGGTAGTAGAGAGCAGGGTGCATTTAATTCCTGGCTCTTTCACTTTCTCTTTGTTTGAACTTGGGTAGGATATGTAACATATTTGGGTCTCTGTCCGTCTCTGAAAAAGGTGTTGTTAGTGTCTGCCTCAAATGATTGTTGTGATGATTGAGTTTATATATGTAAAGCCCTTAGAACAGTATCTGGAATACAATAAGCACTCAATAAATATTAGCCACTATTATTATTTCTCAGAATCATCAACACCTGGCTTCCAATCATTTGATCACCATATGAATTCTAAGTTGCTATATACCCTGTGCCTTAGTCATGAGTTTAGATGTCTTCAGGTCCAAGAATTTTGGAAGCAAAATTCAGACCGAGGTGCTTTTAAACTCTTGACCCCGACCCCTGGTGCCCTCTTCAAGGTGAGTGTCTGCAGCAAGGTCACTTTCCTCTGTCCCCGACCCATCCATTTTCAGCTTGCTCTGCACTAGTTGCCGGTCATGTGTCTCCCCGGGACTGGTACCACTCCCCTCATGAGACAAGCTATCATGAATCGGTAGCATTCACAAGGCCACCATGAAGCCAGCCTTTGGCTCCTGAAGGGGCAGCTAAGGCCCCAAAGTGCCAGCTGTGATTATAAGTATATTTGAAAACTGACGAGAACAGAGAATAAGTGATGACAGGCAAAACAAGTAAAGACTTGTGTATTTGGCTCTAAAAGCAAAAAGAAATAGGCAAAGAATACATCTTGGTCAGAGAAAGAATGTAGTTCTGAAAGAATGTAGCGCAGCATGCAATAGATGTTTCCATAAACCGAATTGTAATTACACAATCTGTACTTTAGAGAAGAGACCCGTTATAGAATCAAAGGGATTTAGAGCAAGACTATAGCTAAAATTTAAAGTCTGTGTACACAAATAAGTAAAATAAATCAATCTAATTAATAAAACAGATATTTATATCCCAGGTATAAAACACTGACTTGGGCTTCCCTGGTGGCACAGTGGTTGAGAATCTGCCTGCCAATGCAGGGGACACGGGTTCGAACCCTGGTCTGGGAAGATCCCACACAACTAGGCCCGTGAGCCACAACTACTGGGCCTGCGCGTCTGGAGCCTGTGCTCCGCAACAAGAGAGGCCGCGATAGTGAGAGGCCCGCGCACCGCGATGAAGAGTGGCCCCCGCTTGCCACAACTAGAGAAAGCCCTCACACAGAAACGAAGACCCAACACAGCAAAAATAAATAAATTAATTAATAAACTCCTACCCCCAACACCTTAAAAAAAAAATAAATCACTGACTTCTACTTCAGCTGGAGGATTTGTAAGTCAGTAGTGCATCTTATAAATCAAGTGCATGAACCAGTCACCATTTCCTGAGAATATAAATCAGTCATGGTCTCAAAGCAGTTGCATGACTTGGAAAAAACTCCTTGGATGAATAAATCAGTCACTTCCAGATATATGAATAAGTGACATGCCCCATAAATCACATGACTGCATACTCATGCTTCATCAATCAGAAACTTTTATTTATAATTGAAAATTTTAAAACACTTATTGCAAACAATTTACTAAACACCAGTCCCACATTCCCATAGTACTGTAAGATGCTGTGTATAAGAAATGCAAAAGTTTACCTGTGCCAGATAGTGTTTTTCACCGAACAGCAAACTGATATGTTGGGCAGAGTTTGCTGGTACTTGTGCTTATAGTAACACCTCATTATCCTGTATGGAAAATGTAGGTGAGTACGACTAACTCATACACAAGCATATCTTTCAAACCATGTCTTTCGAATTATGTGGCTATAAATGCATCAACTATTGGAAAACTGTTTCTTTTGGAGAATGTTTTTGAAAATAGGTAAAGCAATGTAATTGTAATTAAAAATAAATAAAAATAAACATTTACCTAATCATAAGACTACCTGCTAATGTTCCATTAGCATATGTAAATTTTACTAATATAATCACGTTTTGTGTTTGCTTAGCATTTTATACATTTATAACTTTCACTTACAATTGTTATACTCATTATCATCATTTTACAGATGAGGAAAATGTGGATGATAATTAAAATCCAAGGTCAAGTGTCCAGCCCAGCTAGAATTCAGGTTCCTGTCTTCTATTTTGTATTCTTTCTGTTTCACCAGGTCACCTTTCATACGTTTTTCTGCCATTAGAATGGCATGGATAATTTTTAATCTTTTTATGAATATGTGAAATTCCTAGTTTTAAGCTTAAAGTTTACTAATTTAAACTTACTTCTACAGCCTTAGTAAGGTCATCCATATTCTGAAACATCAACTGCTAGTTTTTAATGGCATAGTCATCATAAAATATTTATTTGTACACCATTATACATCTGACATGAACTGAAGCTTGGATTTACATTTGTAATAACAAATACCTTTTTGCTGTATAGATTCCTTATAATCCATTACAAGTTTAATGATTTTTGTCACTGAACAAAGACCATCATTGAATGGTGGAATTTCATACATTTTCTAACTATAATTCGCGTGACTGCATAATCACACTACTCTTATCTTAAAACCTATTCAAATGCGTCCACACATATTATCTGATTATCAGGCACTCTCCAGGAAATGTCAGGCCACTCACTGAGTTCATTCCTGTGACTTAATATGGATGAAGTTTCAAATACTACTATTTCTCGTTATCAAACAGGTAGCTTTTGATAAAAGCAATTCAGAGCCTAGCAAGGGAATCTGACCTACTTTCATAAAGAGAACCATGTTCAGTGTACTCTATAAAAAACACTAATTAGAAGTCATTTTTCCTTATTGGCTTAAGTGTTAGTTTGACTTTAAAAGTCAATTTTAATTTCAGACTGTTTTGCATTAGAATTGTCGTTGTACTCAGCTTACAGACTGTTCTGGCAGCTAGTTTCCTCCTCATGTCAGTTAGCTGTTGGGAAGGAGAAAGTGAAAATTGTAATACAGAATTCACAATATCAATTCCACAGTATGGCATTTAGAGTTATACTCTTTTTGAGTTGCTGCTTAGTAATTTGCTAATGAATGATAATAACACATCTGTCCCATCTCTTGAGGGACAGGTATCACACAGACATTAAATCTTGCTTGGATAGCATAATTATATGGGATTCAGCATTATTCCAGTTTATCAACAATGTGAGACACTTGAGAACTGCATGGACAGTGTGATCTAGAGAAAGAGTGCTGGTTGGGAAGAAGACAAGTAAATTCTACTTCAAGTTCAGGTGGTATTTACATGACCTTGGGCATGTCACTAATTCTAATCTAGTTTTAGTTTGTCTGTCTTTAACTTGAAGATTAGATTTCCCCCTTTGTGATTTTTTTTTGAATTTTATTTTATTTTTTCATACAGCAGGTTCTTCTTAGTTATCCATTTCATAAACATAAGTGTATACATGACAATCCCAATTGCCCAATTCATCACACCACCACCACCCCATCCCCACTTTCCCCGCTTGGTGTCCATATGTTTGTTCTCTACATCTGTGTCTCAATTTCTGCCCTGCAAACTGGTTCATCTGTACCATTTTTCTAGGTTCCACATATATGCGTTAATATATGATATTTGTTTTTCTCTTTCTGACTTACTTTACTCTGTATGACAGTCTCTAGATCCATCCATGTCTCAACAAATGACCCAATTTCATTCCTTTTTATGTCTGAGTAATATTCCATTGTATATATGTACCACATCTTCTTTATCCATTTGTCTGTAGATGGGCATTTAGGTTGCTTCCATGACCTGGCTACTGTAAATACTGCTGCAATGAACATTTGGGGTGCATGTGTCTTTTTGAATTATGGTTTTCTCAGGGTATATGCCCAGTAGTGGGATTGCTGGATCATATGGTAATTCTATTTTTAGTTTTTTAAGGAATGTCCATACTGTTCTCCATAGTGGCTGTATCAATTTACATTCCCACCAAGAGTGCAAGAGGGTTCCCTTGTCTCCACACCCACTCCAGCATTTGTCGTTTGTAGATTCTCTGATGATGCCCATTCTAACTGGTGTGAGGTGATACCTCATTGTAGTTTTGATTTGCATTTCTCTAATAATTAGTGATATTGAGCAGCTTTTCATGTGCTTCTTGGCCATCTGTATGTCTGCTTTGGAGAAATGTCTATTTACGTCTTCTGCCCATTTTTGGACTGGGTTGTTTGTTTTTTTAATATTGAGCTGCATGAGCTGTTTATATATTTGGAGGTTAATCCTTTGTCCGTTGATTCATTTGCAAATATTTTCTCCCATTCTGAGGGTTGTCTTTTTGTCTTGTTTATGGTTACCTTTGCTATGTAAAAACTTTGAAGATTGAGGTCCCATTTGTTTATTTTTGTTTTTATTTTCATTACTCTAGGAGGTGGATCAAAAAAGATCTTGCTGTGATTTATGTCAAAGAGTGTTCCTTCTATGTTTTCCTTTAAGAGTTTTATAGTGTCTGGTCTTACATTTAGATCTCTAATCCATTTTGAGTTTATTTTTGTGTATGGTGTTAGGAAGTGTTCTAATTTCATTCTTTTCCATGTAGCTGTCCAGTTTTCCCAGCACCACTTATTGAAGAGACTGTCTTTTCTCCGTTGTATATCCTTGCCTCCTTTGTCATAGATTAATTGACCATAGGTGAGTGGGTTTATCTCTGGGCTTTGTATCCTATTCCATTGATCTATGTTTCTGTTTTTGTGCCAGTACCATATTGTCTTGATTACTATAACTTTATAGTATAGTCTGAAGTCAGGGAGTCTGATTCCTCCAGCTCCGTTTTTTACCTTCAAGACTGCTTTGGCTATTCGGGGTCTTTTGTGTCTCCACACACATTTTAAGAATTTTTGTTCTAGTTCCATAAAAAATGCCACTGGTAATTTGATAGGGATTGCATTCAATCTGTAGATTGTCTTGGGTAGCATAGTCATTTTCACAGTATTGATTCTTCCAATCCAAGAACATGGTATATCTCTCCATCTGTTGGTATCATCTTTAATTCCTTTCAACAGTGTCTTATAGTTTTCTGCATACAGGTCTTTTGTCTCCCTAGGTAGGTTTATTCCTAGGTATTTTATTCTTTTTGTTGCAATGGTAAATGGGAGTGTTTCCTTAATTTCTCTTTCAGATTTTCATCATTAGTGTATAGGAATGCAAGAGATTTCTATGCATTAATTTTGTATCCTGCAACTTTACCAAATTCATTGATTAGCTCTAGTAGTTTTCTGGTGGCATTTTTAGGATTCTCTATGTATAGTATCATGTCATCTGCAAACAGTGACAGTTTTACTTCTTCTTTTCCAATTTGTATTCCTTTTATTTCTTTTTCTTCTCTGATTGCTGTGGCTAGGACTTCCAAAACTATGTTGAATAACAGTGGCAAGAGTGGACATCCTTGTCTCGTTCCTGATCTTAGAGGAAATGCTTTCAGTTTTTAACCACTGAGAATGATGTTTGCTGTGGGTTTGTCATATATGACCTTTATTATGTTGAGGTAGGTTCCCTCTGGGCCATTTATGGAGAGTTTTTGTCATATATTGGTGTTGAATTTTCTCCAAAGCTTTTTCTGCATCTATTGAGAATATCATATGCTTTTTATTCTTCAATTTGTTACTATGGTGTATCACATTGATTGATTTGTGTATATTGAAGAATCCTTGCATCCCTGGGATAAATCCCACTTGATCATGGTGTATGATCCTTTTAATGTGTTTTTGGATTCTGTTTGCTAGTATTTTGTTGAGGATTTTTGCATCTATATTCATTAGTGATATAGGTCTGTAACTTTCTATTTTTGTAGTATCTTTGTCTGGTTTTGGTATCAGGGTGATGGTGGCCTCATAGAATGAGTTTGGGAGTGTTCCTTCCTCTGCAGTTTTTTGGAAGAGTTTGAGAAGGATGGGTGTTAGTTCTTCTCTAAATGTTTGATAGAATTCACCTGTGAAGCCATCTGGTCCTGGATTTTGTTTGTTGGAAGATTTTTAATCACAGTTTCAATTTCAGTGCTTGTGATTGGTCTGTTCATATTTTCTATTTCTTCCTGGTTCAGTCTTGGAAGGTTATACCTTTCTAAGAATTTGTCCATTTCTTCCAGGTTGTCCATTTTATTGGCATAGAGTTGCTTGTAGTAGTCTCTTAGGATGCTTTGTATTTCTGTGTTGTCTGTTGTAACTTCTCCTTTTTCATTTCTAATTTTATTGATTTGAGTCTTCTCCCTTTTTTTCTTGATGAGTCTGGCTAATGGTTTATCAATTTTGTTTATCTTCTCAAAGAACCAGCTTTTAGTTTTGTTGATCTTTGCTATTGTTTTCTTTGTTTCTATTTCATTTATTTCTGCTCTGATCTTTATGATTTCTTACCTTCTGCTAACTTTGGGTTTTGTTTGTTCTTCTTTCTGTAGTTCCCTTATGTATAAGGTTAGATTGTTTATTTGAGATTTTTCTTGTTTCTTGACATAGGCTTGTATAGTTATAAACTTTGCTCTTAGAACTGCTTTTGCTGCATCCCATAGGTTTTGGATCATTTTCTTTTCATTGTCATTTGTCTCTAGGTGTTTTTTGATTTCGTCTTAGATTTCTTCAGTGATCTCTTGGTTATTTAGTAATGTATTGTTTAGCCTCCATGTGTTTGTGTTTTTTACATTTTTTCCCTGTAATTCACTTCAAATCTCATAGTGTGGTGGTCAGAAAAGATGCTTGATATGATTTCAGTTTTCTTAAATTTACTGAGGCTTGATATGTGACCCAAGATATGATCTATCCTGGAGAATGTTCTGTGCGCACTTGAGAAGAAAGTGTAATCTGCTGTTTTTGGATGGAATGTCCTATAAATATCAATTAAATCTATCTGGTCTATTGTGTCATTTAAAGCTTCTCTTTCCTTATTTATTTTCATTTTGGACGATCTGTCCATTGGTTTAAGTGAGGTGTTAAAGTCCCCCACTATTATTGTGTTACTGTCGATTTCCTCTTTTATATCTGTTAGCAGGTGCCTTATGTATTGAGGTGCTCCTATGCTGGGTGCATATGTATTTATAATTGTTATGTCTTCTTCTTGGATTGATTCCTTGATCATTATATAGCGTTCTTCCTTGTCTCTTTTAACATTCTTTATTTTAAAGTCTATTTTATCTGATATGAGTATTGCTACTCCAGCTTTCTTTTGATTTCCATTTGCATGGAATATCTTTTTCCATCCCATCACTTTCAGTCTGTATGTGTCCCTAGGTCTGAAGTGGGTCTCTTCTAGACAGCATGTAGATGGGTCTTGTTTTTGTATCCATTCAGCGAACCTGTTTCTTTTGGTTGGAGCATTTAATCCATTCACGTTTAAAGGTAATTATTGATATGTATGTTCCTATGACCATTTTCTTAATTGTTTTGGGTTTGTTTTTGTAGATCCTTTTCTTCTCTCGTGTTTCCCACTTAGAGAAGTTCCTTTAGCATTTGTTGTAGAGCTGTTTGGGTGGTGCTGAATTCTCTTAGCTTTTGCTTGTCTGTAAAGCTTTTGATTTCTCCATCGAATCCGAATGAGATCCTTGCCATGTAGAGTAATCTTGATTGTACGTTCTTCCCTTTCATCACTTTAAGTATATCATGCCACTCCCTTCTGGCTTGTAGAGTTTCTGCTGAGATCAGCTGTTAACCTTATGGGAGTTCCCTTGTATGTTATTTGTCGTTTTTCCCCTGCTGCTTTCAATAATTTTTCTTTGTCTTTAATTTTTGCCGATTTGATTACTATGTGTCTCAGCATGTTTCTCCTTGGGTTTATGCTGCCTGGGACTCTCTGTGCTTCCTGGACTTGGGTGGCTATTTCCTTTCCCATGTTAGGGAAGTTTTCAACTATAATCTCTTCAAATATTTTCTCGGGTACTTTCTCTCTCTCTTCTCCTTCTGGGACCCCTATAAGGCAAATGTTTTTGCATTTAATGTTGTCCCAGAGGTCTCTTAGGTTGTCTTCATTTCTTTTCATTCTTTTCTCTTGATTCTGTTCTGCAGCAGTGAATTCCACCATTCTGTCTTCCAGGTCACTTGTCCGGTCTTCTGCCTCAGTTATTCTGCTATCGATTCCTTCTAGTGTAGTTTTCACTTCAGTTATTGTATTGTTCATCTCTGTTTGTTCTTTATTTCTTCTAGGTCTTTGTTGAACATTTCTTGCGTCTTCTCGATCTTTGCCTCCATTCTTTTTCCGAGGTCCTGGATCATCCTCACTATCATTATTCTGAATTCTTTCTCTGGAAGATCACTTCTCTTCACTTCATTTAGTTGTTTTTCTGGGGTTTTATCTTCTTCCTTCATTTGGTACATAGCCCTCTGTCTTTTCATCTTGTTTATCTTTCTGTGAATGTGGTTTTTGTTCCACAGGCTGCAGGATTGTAGTTCTTCTTGTTTCTGCTGTCTGCCCTCTCTAGAATGTTCTTCTTTTGGATCTTTCCATGGTTGGCTCTCCCCCTTTGTGATTCTTGTGAATATTGTGAACAAACATTAATAAAATAGATGTGCTCTGAGTTCATCAGATGAGAATACTATGTAAGTCAAAAAGTATGTGATTGAGTCACGACAGGGTCTGGGGATTCATGATCCATTCAGTGTACTCATTCAGGGGGAAATAACCCATTTTAACCATGTAGAATTCATTGCTTTTAAGATCTTTTGGAAAATCATGTTCACTTCAAATCTGCCCCATGTATAGCTTTGCATTCCTCTTTTAATTCCCATTGTTCTTTTCTTAGTAGTGAAAGCATGTATCTGGTCTTTATCTTTGTTAAATTTATTCAGTAAATGCAATTCTCCAACATGGTGATCACTTTTGTGGCACTTCTCTGTAGTTCTTAGAGTTGATGAAGTTCATGGAGAACTTCCACCTGAAGCTAAAATGTGTTTGACCATTGCATTGTGCTATGCATGTAACAAACACCAGTTAAGTCATCAATTAAATATAATGTTAAGTTGAAGTCTTTTTAAACAATAATATTAATTGGAACCTTAATATTAGTGAATTTATGTTTATGTAAAATGTGATCAATCTATCTTGCTTCAGTGTATCTAGATATTCTGGCATCTATGGCAGGATTGTATCCTTAGGTGTCTGTCCCCTCCTTCACTTCCACAAGAAACAGACTATAAAATAATCCTCATTTACCACCCTATCTGCACAGCCCTTCCTGTCCATCTGGATGTCAGATGGAAGCAAAGAGATCCATGGCACTTTGAAATAACTGAGGTGGCCCAGGTAGCATTTCATAATGCAATTTGCAAAGCCAAGGTCTAATATCCACATCTCTGTTTGAACTATCACTAAGTGGATAATGGAGGCCACATTTTCCTCCAGAGTCACACTATTTCCACATCTTCTAATTCATTATTCTTGAAGCACTTTGAGTTACCTAGACTCAAATTAGAGTTTAGGCAATGCTATTCATAGGCCAACAGAGTACATTGCAGAATCGTCTTCTTTAAGCCCTTGACCTTTTCCCAACAAACATTTCCTTTACCTGTACTGAGCCAGCCTATGTTTTCACACACAATTTGTTATTCTTGGAATGCCCACTCAAGACAAAGGAGAAAAGGGGAAATGGAGAAAAAGGAAAAATACGGAAAATCAAGCAAGGCAGCATAGCTCCAATAAAATCCTTAGAAGAATATAAGAGAAATGAATTGGCCAGTCTTCAGAATTCGAAAGCTATCTGTTATATACCTTCCCAGAATAGTATTAATGCCTTAAGAAAAGTTTGACAGAATTCTTGAACAGACACTTTGGTAGTCAGCAGCACTGTTCCAGTCCTCCTTGCCCCAGGTTTATTGTAGGATTGCACTTCCTAACTGTTTATGGTTGTCTGGGGCTATGTAACTAGTCTGGCAAATGAAGAGTGAGCAGAAGTGAAGTATTACTTCTGGGCTACAGTGAGACTCTTCAGAGTGGTTTTTTCCCTCTGACACAACAGGCGAGATTCAAAATGTTGACTGTTAGACTGTCTACCTTAGTATCCGTGATAAGCACCTGGCCACGTACCACTGTCAAGTAGCATGGGCAAGAAATAAACCTTTATTATTTTAAGACACTGAGATACAATGTTGTGTTTTATGGTAGCACAACCAACACTATTCTATTACAGATACCAACTTTGTTAAGAATGAAAGGATAGTCCTCAGCAAGAATTTCCAATGCTTCAAGCAACTTTTAACCTGTATTTAGGCCTTGGTTTGATAATAAAGTAATGGCATAGATGCATGTAATATGATATGAATTATTCTCATGTAGTAATTTATTGAATGCTTTTTAGTTTTCAATAGATCTATTTAGTAGTTCCAGCCATTTGCATAATATGAGTCAGCTCCAGGATGAAAAAAGTCTACCCTTTATATAATGAACAGGTTCACCTGCTCCCGGGTGGCTGGTTGGTTCCCTTCAATATACTGCTATATCAGGGGCTCACCACTGTTCTCTCTTAATGCTATACTTAGTACAGCACAATCTCAGTAGTCAGATAAAAATTTCAGTGGGAGGAAATATTGAGTCCCTAATATTATGTCCACTGTGTTCATGAGTCCAGTGGGCATGAACTGGAATGGTTGAAGAAAGACAGTGACACCACAGTGTGGATCATATGGTCAACCTGAATGACAGTGCTTAGAAGAGGGGGCCATTAATGATAATTTATATGGAAAACAAATAATCTTCCATTCTGGTCCCATTTCAATAGATCCATTCACATATCTCCTCCCCATAGCGCCTTGTCACCAAACTTATAACCTTCTCTCTATGTCCCTGCCCATCTGACCAAAGAAATTCTTCTCTGTTCATACACCACCATAGACCTGTATTTCTGACAATCTCTCCAGTTGCAAAGCTTTCCACTTTGACCTTCCTAACATAGATAAATTTTGCTCCCCTCTGGTAAAGCAGATCAAGTGGGGAATGAATGGACTACTCTGTTTCAGTTCTAGAAATGCCATGTACAATTAGTTACCACCAAAGATAACTTCAGATCAAAGCACTTTTATTACCACCTTGGCTCTGCTGTCAATTACCTTGGCTCTGCTGCCTAATAGAATAACTATTACAATCTGATCCCTTTTCATTAGGTGCTGCTTCTTTGCCTCTGTCACCCAGGGATTTCATAACCCCACTGATATCAGAGAGTCTGTTTCAGTGTCACCATTTCCCATTTTCATACATGGCCTACAGAGAACAGACACTACAGGACTTTGGCTAATGTACTTTTCTACACTGACATAATTCTCAATTCTGTGGTGAAGACAGAATTAAGGGGTGATTGAGCCAGTTGCCTATAAAAAAAATAATCCATTTCAGCAGTCTTATTTCCCTAAGACTTTGGATTTTTTTCCTACATTATACTAAGGAAATTCTGACATCCCAAATTCATTAATGATAGACCAATATTGAATCCAGGTTTTAATCAACTCACTGAGAAACCATTTAAAAGCACTCCCAGGTGCTCAGACTGGAACTCTAAATCAAGAAATAGTTTAAAAATCTCTAGTCATATAAACCCATATTAACAATGTCAAGCCTATCTTAAAATGGTATCTTTGCCATCCTTGTCTAGAATCTGAGAGTCCATTCCTCAGATTTTTCTTTTACACGTTAACACAATATTGCAATTATTTTGATGTGAAAACCTTATTTTTCCTGGTTTACTTTTTAATTGGCTCCCAGGGGAATTTTGCAACCTGACTCCATTTATAGGCCTTGAGGCAAAGAATGGAAGTAGACATATTTTTAAAAAATAGATCTTTATTAGAGTATAATTGCTTCACAATACTGTGTTAGTTTTCTATTATACACCAAAGTGAGTCAGCCATATGCATACCTTTGTCCCCATATCTCCTCCCTCTTAAGCCTCCCTCCCACCCTCCCTGTCCCACCCCTCTAGGTCATCGCAAAACACCGAGCTGATCTCCCTGTGCTTCCCTGCTGCTTCCCACAAGCTAACTATTTTACATTTGATATTGTATATATGCCGATGCTACTCTCACTTCGCCCCAGCTTTCCCCTCCCAACCCA
Source organism: Orcinus orca (assembly GCF_937001465.1). NCBI lineage: Eukaryota > Metazoa > Chordata > Mammalia > Artiodactyla > Delphinidae > Orcinus > Orcinus orca. The sequence goes on from NC_064563.1 coordinate 96,323,935, forward strand.
TGTCCTCAAGTCCCTTCTCTATGTCTGCATCTTTATTCCTGCCCTGCAACTACGTTCATCAGTACCATTTTTTTTTTTTTTAGATTCCATATATATGTGTTAGCATACGGTATTTGTTTTTCTCTTTCTGACTTACTACACTCTGTATGACAGACTCTAGGTCCATCTACCTCACTACAACTGTACAGCTACATGTAAAAGAATGAAATTAGATCACTACCTAACACCATACACAAAAATAAACTCCAAATTGATTAAAGACCTAGATGTAAGACCAGACACTATAAAACTCTTAGAGGAAAAACACTCTTTGACATAAACCACAGCAAGATCTTTTGTGACCCACCTCCTAGAGTAAAAGAAATAAAAATAAACAAATGGGACTTAATTAAACTTAAAAGCTTTTGCACAGCAAAGGAAACCATAAACAAGGCAAAAAGGCAACCCTCAGAATGGGAGAAAATATTTGCAAATGAAACAACAGACAAAGGATTAATCTCTAAAACATACAAACAGTTCATGGAACTCAATATCAAAAAAACAAACAATCCAATTAAAAAATGGGGCAGAAGACCTAAATAGACATTTCACCAAGGAAGACATACAAATGGCCAAGAGGCACATGAAAAGCTGCTCAAAATCACTAATTATTAGAGAAATGCAAATCAAAACTACAAAACCCTCCCACCAACAGTGCAGGAGGGTTCCCTTTTCACCACACCCTTTCCAGCATTTATTGTTTTTAGATTTTTTGATAATGGCCAGATGTGAATGTAGGAGTCCCTCACTGCATTAAATCATACAAAGGCTATGACCCAGGGACCACTACTCAGAAGTAGGAGGGTAATTCTTATGCTGTTGATGGGAATGTAAAATACAGCCACTATGGAGAACAGTATGGAGGGTCCTTAAAAAACTAAAAATAGAACTACCATATGATCCAGCAATCCCACTCCTGGACATATACCCTGAGAAAACCATAATTCAAAAGGACACATGTACCACAGTGTTCACTGCAGCTCTATTTACAATAGCCAGGACATGGAAGCAACCTAACTGTCCATCGACAGATGAATGGATAAAGAAGATGTGGTACATATATACAATGGAATATTACTCAGCCATAAAAAGAAACAAAATTGAGTTATTTGTAGTGAGGTGGGTGGACCTAGAGTCTGTCACACAGAGTGAAGTAAGTTAGAAAGAGAAAAACAAATACTGTATGCTAACACATATATATGGAATCTAAAAAAAAAATGGTTCTGACGAACCTAGGGACAGAACAGGAATAAAGATGCAGACTTAGAGAATGGACTTGAGGACATGTAGAGGGGGAAGGGTAAGTTGGGATGAAGTGAGAGAGTAGCATTGACATATATATACTACCAAATGTAAAATAGATAGCTAGTGGGAAGCAGCTGCATAGTACAGGGAGGCGGCTCAGTGCTTTGCGACCACCTAGAGGGGTGGGATAGGGAAGGTGGGAGGGAGATGCAAGAGGGAGGTGATATGGGGATATATGTATGCATATAGCTGATTTACTTTGTTATACAGCAGAAACTAACACAACATTGTAAAGCAATTATACTCCAGTAAAGGTGTTTAAAAAAAAAAAAAAGATACATTCATTGCAGTGTTCACTGCAGCACTATTTACAATAGCCAGGACATGGAAGCAACCTAAATGTCCATCAACAGAGGAATGGATAAAGAAGATGTGGTACATATATACAATGGAATATTACTCAGCCATAAAAAGGAATGAAATTGTGTCATTTGCAGAGACGTGAATGGACCTAGAGACTGTTATACAGAGTTAAGTCGGAAAGAGAAAAACAAATATCGTATATTAACGCATATATGTGGAATCTAGAAAAATGACATGGATGATCTTATTTGCAAAGCAGAAATAGAGATACAGAGGTAGAGAACAAACGTATGGATACCAAGGGGGAAAGGGGGGCGGTGGGATGAACTGGGAGATTGAGATTGACATACACATACACTACGGATACTATGTATAAAATAGATAACTAATGAGAACCTACTGTACAGTACAGGGAACTCAGTGCTCCGTGCTCTGGCTAATTCACTTTGCTGTACAGCAGAAACTGACACAGCAGTGTAAAGCAGCTATACTCCAATAAAAAAAAAAATAGTAGAGTTACAAGATAGAAGTGGAGGCCCTTGATGTCTTCAAGCAGAACTACCAGCTGGACATTATAAATAAATTTGTCTAATCTAAACCATCATCATTTTGGGATTACTAATGCAGCAGCTGGACTGATATCCTAACACATAATTTGTACCTAAATGTGAGGTGCTACTGAAATAAAACCAGTAATGGAAGGCATTGGCAGTCAGGCAACAGTTGTGAGGAACTGGAACACTGGTGACTCATGCTATGGCAAAACATTTGATAAAACTATCACCAATGATACTTAAATTGCAGGCCACATGCTTATAGAGCCTATAGCTCTATGGCAGTGTTTCTCAACATATGTCCTATTGGCATTTGGGATAGAATAACTTTTTTGTTGTTCAAGAATACCCTATATGGAAAAAGAATCTAAAAAAAGAGTGGATATATGTATATGTATAACTGATTCACTTTGCTGTATACCTGAAACTAACACAACATTATAAACAACAATATTCCAGTAAAAATTTTTTAAAAATAAAAGCAATAGGAGAGTAAGAGAACTCCAAGGGGAGAGAGAGATCAGATTGGGGGGCTTGTGTGTTTAGGTAATGTCATTCAACAGCCCAACACGGAGTCTGGGTCAGAGAGTTTTGAAAGGCATCAGTAGCTTGGCATCTTTTATACTGACGGATCTTATCTATGGTTAGCCGATGTGGGTGTAGTTTCGTGCGTGTGGAAAGCAGGGAGGCTCTCAGTAGCTTGAAATATGCTTATTTGGGCTATGATTAAAACAAGTGGATATCTAAAAATTTTATATTAGTGCTGATTGCCTTTTGAGCTAATAGAAGTCAGTCTGCTATAAACAAGTAAACAACATACAGCTAATATACAGAGGCCATCTTTGGCTCATTTATAAAATACTGGGAAATCAGAAGACTTTTGACTTTTTTATTACCTCAACTCCACTGATATAAGAGAGAAGATATTATCTTAGATCAATCATAGGAATTCCTTGGTTCTCTAATGATATTTTGAGACATTCAAAGCTCTACAGCATAGTTAAAATTAGCCATTCCACCCACACAGTCCTTTTATGTTTGAACCAGCATTAACGGACTGTCCAGTCATTCAATCTGGATAGCTTGTCTTCAGTAGGACTTCATTCTAGGATCAACACAAGAGGTAATTTAAATAACTGTTATACCACTGGCTGACATAGGAACATATCTGATTTTCTACTGATAACTGGACCCTGGCCACAGAGCCAACTAAAGATTTGCATTTCTTTAAACATTGATTACCTGTAACCACTTCATGAAGCAGTTACTGTAACACTCAAACTTCACCTACAAATAGACAACAGAATTCGTTCTAGTTAGTTCAGGCGGAAGGGGTTTAATAGAGGAAATTATGTGAATGCAAAATTGTAGATTAGCAGGCTCTAAACTAAGTTGTGATTAACAACTCTCACTCTCTAGAATCCACTATCACAAGGACACTGATACAAAAGATCAAAGACTCTGAATGCTGTTGCTGCTCCTGAGTATAAAACCACATCACCTCTGCCATGATCCAGGTCAGAAAAAAAGAAAAAGTTGGGGGGGAATGCTTCAATCCCTCCTTCTCTTAACATGGCACAGTTCCTAATTAAAGATTTTGGAAATTGAATTGCGTTCATTCTATTATTCATTCATGCATTTATTCCTAAAACGTCTACCATATACTTAGTTACTGTTCAAGGTGCTAAGGATGCGGCAGTGAATAATACAAGCAAATCTCTTTCTTATAGAGGCAAGGTAATAAACAAATAGAAATTTCTTTATATACTATGCCATATGGTAATAAATGATTTTGAGAAAATTAAAGTAGGATAAAAGGAAAGGATAATGTTTTTTTTTTTTTAAAAAAGGAGGGATTACTATTCTATGTTTCTCAATCAAGGGAAGCTTTAATGATGTATGGCAATGATAGTAACATTTGAGCAGAGACCTGAAAGAATTGAGGGAATAAGCCATAAAGATATCTGGGGAAAGAGGAGAATGTGTTCAAAGGCTCTGAGGCAAGAGCCTGGTATGTTTAAGAAATAGCAAAGAAGTTCAGTTAGGGAGGGTCAAGGTGAGAAAAAGAGTGAGTGGAAGAGCATGAGGTTAGAGTTGGTGTGAGTCCTCTGATTAGGTAGTGCCTTTTAAATTGTGCTAAGAACTTTAGCTATTCTTCTGCATGAAATAGTAGGATATTGGAAGGCTCTATGTAAAAGAGTGACATGATTTGACAGAGTCTTGAATAATTTCATTGTGGCCACTCTGTGGAGAATATAGTAGTAGTCTAATTCTAACTGCACTAGAGCTTTGGATCCCTCTACTTCTCAAGTGAAAAGTCTAGAGTAGTCCACTTAAGAAGTTATAATGCATTGGACCAGGATAGTGGTGATGAAAGCAGTAAGGTACCAGTTTCTGGATGTATTTTGAAGGTAGAATCTATAGGATTTGCTGTCAAATGTAAGAGAAAGAGATGAGTCAAGGATGGCACCAACATTTTTAACCTGATAAACTAAAATTGCCATTAATTGAGATGATGTTGAGCTAGTGGTTGGATGTACATTTGGAGTTCAAGAGAGAAAGCAAGATATAAAAAGTATATCAACATATAGAAAGTATTTAAAGCTGTGAACTAGATACTGTTACCTAAGTGTACATGTACATAGAGAAGAGACCCAAGGTTTGAACTCTAAGATACCGTGAGGTTTAGTAATACAGAAATGGAGGATAATCTAGCCAATGAGACCAAGAATGAGACCACGAGTGAGTAATTTCCTGAACATTAAGTAAAGAACATGTTTCAAAAAGAAACAGCATGCTGTATCAAATACTGTTGACAAGTCAAACAAGAACAGGGAGTTGACCATTAGATACAGCTATGTTGAAACATTGGTGATCTCGACAGCTGTTCAGGAGAATTACAAAAATGAAAGCTTGATTAGAGTAGGTTCAAGGGAGAATGGAGGAAAGGAAATAGGGACAATAAATATAGACAACTCTTTCAAGGGACTATAGCTGAAAATCATATGGGTCAAATGAGTTTTAAAAATAGGAGATATTATAGCAGGTTTATATTCTGATGTAATGATTCAGTAGAGAGTGAAAATTTGATGATGCCAGAGATAAAGGAGGACAAAAATAAAAGGATATCGTTGAGAAGTCAAAGGTCATAGAATGCAATGAAATTCATTCAAACTAATAGGAGACAAGAAGAGTGTATGGTGGTGGTGTTTGAAAATCTTATTTGATTGCTTATATTTTCTCAGTGAACTAAGTAAGAGTGAGGATGGGAGGGGGCAGAAGTAGAGTTATTTTGAGACCTGAGAAAAAAAGTTACATAATATCCCATCTAGGATAAGAGGAGAGTGCATAAGTTGGTGAAATGTAGAATTGCAAAGCAACACAATGAGTACAGTTGAGGTTAATGGTCATAAGTTAAAATAAGACTAATCAGCATGGTTGTATGATTTTCTGCACCCATTTTTACTGCTCAGGTGCTGGCAGAGTATGAAGAGAGTTGAATTTAACCAGCTCTAGTACTTTTCCAAGTGAGTGTGAAAGAGAAAGAGAGAAGCAAGACAGTTGAAGTCATAAGCAAGGATGTGCTCACAAAGATGAACCATGTAATAGTAATAGTAAATTAATAGAATCATTGAATTGTATGTCCTAGTCATATAACATTCTTGCAATTGGGATAATAGAAGCAGCATGCTAGAAATATAGGAGGTAGTGGACATAGTGAAGGGTTTGAAACTAAGAACACAGTTAGTGCAGTTTTGGATAGTGAAACAATCTGGCATGTGACCTTAAAAATAGGGGACTGAGGTAAGGCCAAGGAGATCACTGGAGGACAGAAGGCCAAGAAACAGCGAAACCAAGCACATGAAAAGAGTATCTTACACAGATATTGAAATCACTATGAGTTATGAAATGTGTGGTGTTAGAAGGAATGACAAGAAAGCCAGAAGCTCAAACCTTTAAGCAATGCCAGTAGCGTATGAGGACAGCTAATAAGGAAGAAGAGTGGGTATTATGTTTGAAAAAAAATGGAATCCTGAAACTGGAGGTGAAAATCTTCAAAGGAACCTGCAAAAAATAATTTTAAGTTTTCCATCCTCTGTAGACTGGGATGGGGTTGGAACAAATGTTGAGTGTGCCAGTCCAAATGTTCACCATAAATCTCATTAAATTATATGCAAAATTTTGTGTATGTGTCTATGTATCTCTTTTAGAGAATATAAATTTATAGCCTTACTGAGAATTTCAGTGGGTCCATGATCCAAGAAAGTTTTACAGGCATTTATAAACATTAAATTTAATTAAATATTTATTGGGCATCTATTTGACAAGTACTGTCCTTGGAATTGAGACCTAAAGATGTGTAAGACAGAATCTTTGTCATAAAATTTCTTAGACTCTGGTTCTCGTGGGGTAGGAATGAGGATATTTGTGAGGGGAAAATCTGTATTACAAGGTTTATTTGAATGAGTGCTACGGGAAGCAAAAGGGACATTCTATAGGATTGTAAGTGAAGAAGTTATTCTTTGTGACTGGATGGTTCAGAGAAGCCATAAAGGAAAGAGTAAACTTGAATTAGACTTTAAAGAGTAAAGGTGTTTCTATAAATAAAGGGAAGAACCAGGCTCAAGAAATGATGTTTAAAAAGTCATAGTCTTAGAATTTCAGTATCTCCTCTGGGATGACAATAAATATTATTGAATTCTAGAGTTCAGGAAAGGACAGGATGCAATAGAAGATGTTTCCTTTGGGGCCATTTCAGGAAAAGTTTGGAACATGACATGAGAGTGTGCAGACTTCTGCAGACAGCAGGAAGCTAATGAATATTACTTGAGACTACAAGTGACATGTGACATGATCCAACTTGTGATTTAGGAAAAAAATATTTCAATAGCAATGCAAAGAATGAATTAGAAAGTCAGGAGATTAGAAGAAGGGAGAGATTTTTACATGACTAATACCATGATCTAGACAAAAAATTGTGAAGTTTAAATTAGGATGATAGCTGTGAGGAGTGGACAAAAGGACATACTCATTAAAAAAAATAAAATAGAGTAGAATCTCTAGCACTTGGCTACTGATACATTTGCTTGGGTGAGAAGGGGTATAGAAGGTTGAAAAAAAGGGAAGAATGAAAAAATTATTAGTATTTATAGCTTTGAAACTGGGTCCCTGGTAGTGCCATTACCAGAGAAGAGACCCAACATGGAGAGATTTTCAGTGGACGCTAAGAGGGGAGAGTAGAAAGAGATGAAATCAGTATGGCGTGTGCAGGAGGTTTCAACTCTATCTGTAATATTGATTCCTTTTTGAAAAATTTGAAGCAAGTATGGCATTCATACAGCTGACTGTGGGAACAGGTGTCCTTTCTATTTTTCTCCTTGTATGTTTGCAACATTTCATTAAATTGTTTTTAAACTTAGTGCAATGCTTTAAAAAAAAAAGTTACTGTGTTCAATCTCAGTCTTTGTGTTCATAGGAAATTCAGGTTTGGAGTTCAGGAGGAATTGGGGTTCAAAATACAGATTTAGAAGTCCTTAGCTTTGAAGTGACATTAAAATCACTTATTTCATTGGATAATTTAGATGAGGAAGAGAATGTGAATCACAGAGGACTAATAGAGTAACTTGAAGATTAATACTAATAGCGATAATAAAAATATCAATAGCTCCCACCCAATCTGATAGCCAGACAGCAATACCCAGTAATGTCATTCCCATTGTTTACCGGCCAGTAGCTGTTCTTGCTGGTTGGTGCATCTGCTCCGTTTCACAGTTGGTTAGGTACTTATCTTCAGCTACCCTGGACTAAAAATCATTATATTTAAGAAGGATCCAGTGATGAAGTCTGAGGATGAACAATCAGTGAAATAATAGGAGGAGAGCATTTTAAGAAGGTGTCAAACATATGTGTGATTGGGGGATTCTTGGTAACAAATAAAAGCAGTTTCAGTAGAGAGGTGAGGGGATCGATGCCAGATGGCTCAGTTATGTGCAAGAGTATGTTTATAGTGAAATGGGGGGTAGCAAATACATATTACTTTTTTTCCCAAGCTGGTTAGGGGAAGCAAAGAAAGAGATGATATATCAGTCAGGATTCTCTTGGTTACAAGTGAAAGAAAACATGAATTCAAAACACCTTAAATGACCACAATAAAAGAAAAAAATTGGAGGTTGGGGTAAGGAGTGATAATTAACCATATCTGGCTGGTAAACACACTTCAGGCAAGGCTAGATCCAGAGACTTTTAATGATGTGGTCAGGTTCTAGCTTTTCTTTTTCCATACAGTTCTTGGGGCTCTATCTTACCTGGATTTGACGCAGAACAAAAAATAGAATCAGTTTCTCAGAATTTCCAGCAATCAGGTGCCTAAGGTTGAGTGCATTGCTTTTCTCAGTTCATAACACATCAACTTGCAACTGGCCCTTACAAAACATTATGCTTTAAATATATGTTTATGTATTTATCTATGTATTTCTATCACTATGTGCTGATCCCACTCTGCTTTCCCTATGAAAACAATTTAATTTGTTTATTGTTTGTCTTTTTATTTATTGTGTTTTTGCAAAATGTGTACTATTTTGTGTAATTGTGTTTGAACTTAATGAGATGGATGTTATATATACTACTGTTTCACTAAGCACTGTTTTTAGGTTCCAGTTATGTTACTACTGTACATGGAATCCATTGATTCTATTTGCTATATAAAACACCCCACAGTGTGCAACTACCATATTTCCCTTGTTTTTCTCAGTGATAGACATTCAGGCTGCCCCCAACTCCCTATTCTACAAACAGTGTATTTATTCACAAATATGATGGGCCTCTACAATGTGCCAGGCACTGTTTCAGGCACATGAGACACATCAGTGAATAAAACAGACACTGCTGCAATGAACATCCTTATCCATGGCCCCTTGTGGATCTGTGAGAAAACTTCCCTAGTATATATTTAGGAGCACAATCCAGCAAAATTCTTTATGCATTGGATTTTATTTGGCCATGTGCCCCATCCAGGAACCAATCACTGTGTTAGGAGAATATGATGGACTAATTAGCTTAGGCTAGATAAAGGCTTACCCCTAAACCAGTGGGCAGGGGCAGTTGTGGAATGTAGCTCACTCAAAGCAAATGAGGAGAGGAGTATCACACAGAAAGAAATTGAGGAAAGTAGATGATGAATGAATGCTGAGTAGAAAATATAACAGACGTCCTCTTATATGAGAAGGCAACTTGGTGGGGAGACTCCCACCCCTGTGCCCAAGAGATCTGAATGCCTCATGATGAGAAAAGGTATTTTAAAATCAAAACACACAAACCGGGGGCTTCCCTGGTGGCGCAGTGGTTGAGAGTCCACCTGCCGATACAGGGGACACGGGTTCGTGCCCCGGTCCGGGAAGATCCCACAGGCCACGGAGCCGCTGGGCCCGTGGCCATGGCCGCTGAGCCTGCGCGTCCGGAGCCTGTGCTCCGCAACGGGAGAGGCTGCAACAGTGAGAGGCCCGCGTACCGCAAAAAAACCCCCAAAAAACAAAAAAACCCACAAAAACCAAAACAGTTTCTCATTCGGCCTATCTGGATGGCAACAAAGGTCTGCATTTCTGTCAAGGTCCCAAGTGATGTTGATGCTGCTCATACAGGCTCCACATTCTAAGAACCACTGCTCTCGTCTAAAGGTTAACAGTAATTAAATGTGGTCATCTACCAGTGCTGTGAGGATTAAAGCAAATCCTGTATATTAAAGTGCTTGATAATCTTAAACATGCAACTTCTTAAATGTTGGTTGTTACTATTTCATTTGTTATGTGACTCTTAAGGTGAATAATTATATTAATCTTTGATGAGGTTTCAAGAAAAAACATAAAGGACGGAATGTAAGTCTGATTAGTCTAAATATTAACTTCACTGACTTCCCAATTTTTCTAATGATCATCTAGGTTTTTGCTAATGACTGTTGTTGATTCTTACTAGAGTTTGCAGAAAGACTGTTTAACCATATATTTAACTCAGTGACAAGGTCAGGTCAGAAAGCTCACTCTTTGAAATATAACCTAATAAAATCAATATAAAATGGATAGGTTCAGCCATCTATAAGATGGTATCTGAGAGGGATATTAATGAGACACTCAGCAAGCCTTTTGCAAAACCAGCAAGTCATCTCTTGTGTCTAATAAAAACTGGACTGCCTCCGTCTAATTAAGGTGACCAGAATGTATTCTCAGGGCTACAGTTTAACCATGGGAGAAGGAAGCTGTGTTGTTACCTGCTTAATATGATGATGAGTTAAAGTAGGGAGGTGACCTGCCTAAATAACACAAAAAATAAATAATTGAACAGTAATAATGTTTTGATGTATACCCAGCACTGTCCAGAGAAGGGGGTTAATAGATCTGGTAGACATAAGACAATAGAGGGGAACAGTTTAATAAATAACAGGGAGAATTCACTGGGCTTAACTTTTCTTTTTAGCAAATAGCTGGTAAAACCATGAAAAAAAAATTTTTTTGAATTAAGTTACATTCCGGTTATTTTTTTGGCCCCTGGGTGCCGTCCGAGAGAAAGGCAGTACCCTGGACCCTAGCCATTGAGGTTTTCTAACATTGCAAAAATCTAAATATATTTTCCTCTTTCCCTTTCTGCCATTCAGCTAGAAGCTGGATCTTTATTACATTGGCTCAGAAGAGGTACTTGGTGACATTTAGGTCCTTAAAAAATGCTTTAAATGTTGAGAAGTAAAGAGGAAAAAGGAGGTTCTTGGGAATAGAAAATGTATCTTGGGGAAGCAAGGGGTGAAGGGGGGCTTAACCTCTCCCGTCATCCCTAGAAAGCAATTCTCCTGGCCTGTAGTCTCTGATACCATCATACATATTGAGTTTGGTGAATGAAAGTCCCTATCCAAGAGCTATTCAATTTTGAATTAACTCACAAGTTTGTGTTTCTGGGATAGCAAAGTTAAGGGCCATATCCTACGCCCTGTGCCCTGATGACCACACCAGGTGTATCAAAACCTTAAGAGTCCCTGACTTAGCAGTTCAGTCACCCCTTCTTTTGACATTTTTTTTTTTTTTTTGGCATCAGGAGCAGTTTAGTACATTTTCTCTTTAAAAAAAATTTTTTTGTTGTTGAAACTTTTTATTAAGATCAAATCATGTCATGAAATATTTATTCTAATTATAGTCATTCCTCATTTTATTTTCTCCTGTTTCATATTTTCTTCTATTTACAAAGCAAGTTGTTTCTATTTTTTTTTTAACTTTTAATATATTAAAGTCTCTGTATCTCCCAGTTTGGTGACCAAAATATGCTTGGGTTTTAAAGAACATAAATATTACAAATATGATGGTGAATCTCTGGCTACAAATAAAGCTGTTTCATGAAATGTAAATATGTTAATGATATTAATTCAGAACATCCTTCATAATGCATTTTATATTGATGTAGTAATATGCAAAAAAGAATAATAAACCACATTCAACTTCCTAAATATTAATTATGAGGCATTACTAGGCAAATCATCATGATAAATCTCTGCATTTGGGGATTATCTAGTTAAGCACCTAATTTTTGAGAAATATGTTAGTGTCAAACATAGCTCCATAATTAATTATAAGACTTCTACAGTGTCAGAGTGATTAGACTTATTTTGTTTGACTCCAAAGGGCAGAGTAAGGGCCAGTGAGTAGAATTATAAGGAGTATAGTTTTTTTTTTTTTTAATTAGAATGACATTTCTAAGAAATAGATCTGTTGAAAAAATGGAATGGACTTACCCCAAACTGAAAATCTTCATGCAATGATTATGATCACTTATGGGTGATATTGAGGGCATTTGGATACCACATAAGGAGTAGACCAAGTGATCTCTGAGATCCAATCCCATTTGGAATTATGGTCTGAGGGGTTTCTAATAGTTTGACTGCATTTAGTCCTAAAATTCTAAAATCTAAATGAGACTACAAACACTATACTCTGAATATAAATTCATTCCCTGGTAATGGTCCTTTTTCTTCTTTATATTCTCCCACAAGACTATGAGAAACCCCAGGCCATGACAGATGCCTTGCTTATCTCTGAATTCACAGTACAGTACGTGGCACATTGTTAGAATTCAATTATTGCTGTTAAATGGGGACTGGACAATATTTGGAGGTATTGGCATACTCTTTTTAAATCAATATATTTCTTCCTTTCCTTTCCTGCCATTCAACTAGAATGGATCTTCATTTTATTGATTCTGAGAAGGTATATGATACATCTAAACGCTTAGAAAAATATTTGAATGATTGTGAAGGAAGTAAGTGTAAATGCAGGATTCTTGGGAATACAAAATATGTCTTGGAGAAGCAAGGGGTAGATAGGGCTTAACATCTCCCATCACTCCTAGAAACAAATTGTTTTGTGCTGTGATTCTCTGAAACTCTGAACCAAGTTCTGTCCCCTAGCTGGGTAACCTGCAGACAGAATCAGCAAGGTGGGTAAAGCAGACAGGCCCAGGGGTAGATCTATCAGTTATTCTGTCCCTTCCTCCTTCATCTCTGAGCTCTAGCCACCTTGACCTTCTTTCAGTTTCTCAGCAGGGCTGTCATCTTCCTATCTCAGGGACTTCACACTTGGATTGGGATCCTCGCTCTCTCTCTTTGCTTTCTCTCTCCTCTCAGAGGTGGAAGTAGCCAAGAATCTCTTGACTCCAAAGAGTCAGGCAGACAGGAACACCAAGAGTCAGGCAGACAGGAACAACAACACATGCAGACAGAACAACTGACACTGAGTAACCCTCAGTGTGAACTGATGACCAAGAAGCAGAAGCAGTGCTTATAGCCTCAAACACTGGGTTGTGGCTCAATCCTGGGGAAGAGAAAGAGCCCCAAGAGGAATTGAGGTCAACATTTTCCAATAGCCCATCGAAATTTAAAATCAGAACTTAAGTGGTTAGGGAAAATAAAGGAATCCCTCTTTTATATCCAAGTTACATACTGAGACTCATGCCAACCACTAAGGAATGAAAAGAACCTATCACATTATATGAGCAGTTATTGAAAACTGTAAGACTTAATATTCATTCAGTTTTTAATGCTTCCACTGAGCATTTGTGCGATTTTTTTCGTTACTCACTAAAGCTCCACAATATCACAGTCTCTGCTTCTGAATTCTGTTTTAATTAGTGACAGCACAATCTAAATCATATCGTGAGAAAGCTCCTAAGAATGTGGTTTGTATAGTATGTGGCCCCCACCATCCCATTGATCATAAAATATAGTCAAAGAAGTGTTTTTCTGTTTTTTGTTTTGTTTTGTTTTGTTATTTAAAGACACTCAGAATCCGTTTAGCATGGAATGGATTATTTAAGCTTTCTTAAAGAAGGAATGCCAAGTTCCTGTCTTGAAAATCCAGTATAACAATGGCCTCTCAATCCTCCAGCGAAATCTTGTTTAAATGTTCTTTAAGTTGAAATTTTCTCTGTGTTTCACCTAAATATTCCTTACTTCAGCTCATGACCATTATATCCTATTCCTTTCCCCTTGGGAAGAAATAATGGCTCCCTGGCCTCCTTTAATATCCCTTTATGTCATTATACACCATCGTTTTATCTTCCCTCTCTCACTGTGAGTAGGTCGACAATGCTCACATCCCTCAACCTTGACTTCTTGCTCTCACTTCCCAGCCTTTTCTACTGTGTAACCTGTGAGTTCTCTCACCGTCATTCATTTTCACCTCAAGTGTACATCTATTTCAGCATGCAGAGGCTGCTGGGATCATACTAGAGATTAAAACTGAAGGAGCGCTGTTAATCCCAAGGCACTTCTGAATTTTAAAATCAATTTGAAATGATCAGCCTTCTCAGGGCCTTTCAGGAGGTTTCCAGAGCCATTTGAATTAAAAGCATCTTGCTTCACAGCATGATGTAATAGAAAGTCACTGTTGAACTCGAAGATTGCTGAGGGCTGTGGAATACTTGACTGCTTTGATCATGTTACTCCCTCGTCCAAAGTACTCTCCCTTCCCTAAGGATTAAAGCCAAAATCCATACCCTGGGGCTGAAGGCCCGGCTCCAATACTTCTCTTCAGTTTTACAACATACTGCTTCTTGTAAAGCCTTCACTTCAGTCTTGCTGGGCTTCTCAGTATATACTGCTTCGAAGTTATATTTATACATTCATATTTAGTACATAACCTACTCAACACATTATTTAATCTTATTTAGTGTCATATAGTTTCACATGCTAAATTGGTATATTTGTTACCCCCTTCGTAAAATCGCAGTCCTTGGGATAGGTGCACCTACCTCCCTTGTTGAACTCTTTAAAAGTGGTCATTCTGGGGGCTTCCCTGGTGGCGCAGTGGTTGAGAGTCCACCTGCCGATGCAGGGGACGCGGGTTTGTGCCCCGGTCTGGGAAGATCCCACATGCCGCGGAGCGGCTGGGCCCGTGAGCCATGGACGCTGAGCCTGCGTGTCCAGAGCCTGTGCTCCGCAACGGGAGAGGCCACAGCAGTGAGAGGCCCGCGTACTGCAAAAAAAAAAAGGTGATCATTCTGAAGGTATTTTAGATAATTTTAAAATTGGTACAAAGAAAGGTTAAAACACCTGATGTGAATATGCGTCTTCTCAGCCTAAATGAATAACTCTATTCCACAAAATTCTCTCTTACTCTTCTGATTATAGCCTTAATGGTCAGTATATTGCAGGTGGATTTCCAGAAGGTACTCCATCTCTGGGCCTACTGGGTACATCCACATAAGGAAAATAAAAGATGAAAGTGAGGGCAACCAAAAGGAGAGAAAGGAACACGCTGTTCTCATCCTACCTAACCATTTACATTTCTAGTCTTGTGAGGTCTTCCTTAAGGATCACCCGAGACCTATAAGTGAGGTGGACTCTACATTAAAATGCCATTACTAATATCAAGTAGCTAGGCCCACTTATTCTCAGCTCCCCTAGCAAATAAAAAAGGGAATATATTTCAATGAACCAATATATTTCACAATAATTTGGGCCAATTGCGCTCATTCAGGAGATATTCCAAATGTTCAGAGGCCAGAAAATTCAGCTTTATGAAATAACAGCATGGACCATCTGGGACATGCAGTCAATTTGGATTTTTGTATGAGGTAGGAAACAAGAGAGGAATGACCTCTGTACTTGGGGGATTTTATTTTTCAGTTGGATAAGATCAGAGCCCTCAATGGAAAATCCCTGATAATGCCTAGAAAGGTTCCAAACAATTTATATTGGTGCCAAATGGGATCATATTTGGTTTTTAGTTGTGGAGAGAGTTGACAGAGTTTTTTAATGTTTAGTGTTTTTAATGTTTTCATTTTTTAACATTTAAAATATTTTTAAGTACTTTTATATACAAACTCTCAGTAGATTTAAAATTTCTCATTTAAGAAATAAGCTATACTTCACGTTTTAAATGAATTGTCGTTCTTTAAATATTAAAAACGTATTAAATGTGATTATAGCTGAATGACTAATTATAAAACTATAAAACAGCAGTTTTAGATAATGGCCCTACTGAAATCTATCAATCTCAGTGGTTTATAATTTTAAAAGCAATTAATTTTCATGTTTGCTATAGAGTTACATGTCTGGTCGAACATCTAAGGACTTGAAGTTGTATTATCAACAACTTTTATTTTTCTTTTCTTTTTTTTTTGAATATTATTTATTTATTTTTTACACACCAGGTTCTTATTAGTTATCCATTTTGTACATATTACTGTATACATGTCAATCCCAATCTCTCAATTCATCCCACCACCACCACCACCACCACCACCACCACTCCCGCTTTCCCCCCTTAGTGTCCATACGTTTGTTCTCTACATCTGTGTCTCTATTTCTGCCTTGCAAACCAGTTCATCGTACCATTTTTCTAGATTCCACGTATATGCGTTAATATGCGATATTTGATTTTCTCTTTCTGACTTACTTCACTCTGTATGACAGTCTCTGGGTCCATCCACGTCTCTGCAAATGGCACAATTTCGTTCCTTTTTATGGCTGAGTAATATTCCATTGTATATATGTACCACATCTTCGATATCCATTCCACTGTTAATGGGCATTTAGGTTGCTTCCATGACCTGGCTATTGTAAACAGTGCTGCAATGAACATTGGGGTGCATGTGTCTTTTTGAATTATGGTTTTATCTGGATATATGCCCAGTAGTGGGATTGCTGGGTCATATGGTGATTCTATTTTTACTTTTTTAAGGAACCTTCATACTCTTCTCCATAGTGGCTGTATCATTTTACATTCCCACCAGCAATGCAAGAGAGGGGTTCCCTTTTCTCCCTTTTCACCCTCTCTAGCATTTGTTGTTTGTAGATTTTCTGATGATGCCCATTCTAAGTGGTATGAGGTGATACCTCATTGTAGTTTTGATGTGCATTTCTCTAATAATTAGTGATGTTGAGCAGCTTTTCATGTGCCTCTTGTCCATCTATATGTCTTCTTTGGAGAAATGTCTATTTAGGTCTTCTGCCCATTTTTGGATTGGGTTGTTTCTTTTTTTAATATTGAGCTGCATGAGCTGTTTATATATTTTGGAGATTAATCCTTTGTCCGTTGATTCATTTGCAAATATTTTCTCCCATTCTGAGGGTTGTCTTTTCATCTTGTTTATAGTTTCCTTTCTTTGAAGTTTCATTAGGTCCCATTTATTTTTGTTTTTATTTCCATTTCTCTAGGAGGTGGGTCAAAAAAGCTCTTACTGTGATTTATGTCAAAGTATTCTTCCTATGTTTTCCTCTAAGAGTTTTACAGTGTCCAGTCTTACATTTAGGTCTTTAATCCATTTTGAGTTTATTTTTGTGTATGGTGTTAGAGAGTATTCTAATTTCATTCTTTTACATGCAGCTGTACAGTTTTCCCAGCACCACTTAGTGAAGAGACTGTCTTTTCTCCATTGTATATCCTTGCCTCCTTTGTCATAGATTACATGACCATAGGTGCATGGGTTTATCTCTGGGCTTTCTCTCCTGTTCCATTGATCTATATTTCTCTTTTTGTGCCAGTACCATATTGTCTTGATTACTGTAGCTTTGTAGTATAGTCTCAAGTCATGGACTCTGATTCCTCAAGCTCCGTTTTTGCCCTCAATATTGCTTTGGCCATTCAGGGTCTTTTGTGTCTCCATACAAACTTTAAGATTTATTTGTTCTAGTTCTGTAAAAAATTCCATTGGTATTGATAGGGATTGCATTAAATCTGTACATTGCTTTTGGTAGTATAGTCATTTTCACAATATTGATTCTTCCAATCCAGGAACATGGTATATCTCTCCATCTGTCTGTGTCAGCTTTGATTTCTTTCATCAGTGTCTTATAGTTTTCTGAGTTCAGGTCTTTTACCTCCTTAGGTAGGTTTATTCCTAGGTATTTTATTCTTTTTGTTGCAATGGTGAATGAAATTGTTTCCTTAATTTCTCTTTCTGATCTTTCGTTGTTAGTGTATAGGAATGCAAGAGAGTTCTATGTATTAATTTTGGACCCTGTGACTTTACCAAATACATTGATTAGCTCTAGCAGTTTTCTGGTGGCATCTTTAGGATTCTCTGTGTATAGTATCATGTCATCTGCAAACAGTGACAGTTTTACTTCTTCTTTTCCAATTTGGATTCCTTTTATTTCTTTTCCTTCTCTGATTGCTATGGTTAGGACTTCCAAAACTATGTTGAATAATAGTGATGAGAGTGGACATCCTTGTCTCATTCCTGATCTTAGAGGAAATGTTTTCAGTTTTTCACAATTGAGAATGATGTTTGCTGTGAGTTTGTTGTATATGGGCTTTATTATGTTGAGGTAGGTTCCCTCTATGCCCACATTCTGGAGAGTTTTTATCATAAATGGGTGTTGAATTTTGTCCAAAGCCTTTTCTGCATCTATTGAGATGATCATATGGTTTTTATTCTTCAATTTGTTCATATGGTATATCACAATGATTGATTTGCATATATTGAAGAACCTTGCATCCCTGGGATAAATCCCACTTGATCATGGTGTATGAGCCTTTTAATGTGTTGTTGGATTCTGTTTGCTAGTATTTTGTTGAGTTTTGTTTTGTTTTGTTTTGTTTTGTTGTGGTATGCGGGCCTCTCACTGTTGTGGCCTCTCCCATTGTGGAGCACAGGCTCCAGATGCGCAGGCTTAGCGGCCGTGGCTCATGGACCCAGCCGCTCCACGGCATGTGGGATCCTCCCAGACCAGGGCACGAACCTGTGTCCCCTGCATCGGCAGGCGGACTCTCAACCACTGAGCCACCAGGGAAGCCCTGTTGAGGATTTTTGCATCTATATTCATCAGTGATATTGGTCTGTAATTTTCTGTTTTTGTAGTATCTTTGTCTGGTTTTGGTATCAGGGTGATGGTGGCCTCATAGAATGAGTTTGGGAGTGTTCCTTCCTCTGCAGTTTTTTGGAAGAGTTTGCGAAGGATGGGTGTTAGCTCTTCTCTAAATGTTTGATAGAATTCACCTGTGAACCCATCTGGTCCTGGATTTTGTTTGTTGGAAGATTTTAAATCACAGTTTCAATTTCATTACTTGTGATTGGTCTGTTCATATTTTCTATTTCTTCCTGGTTCAGTCTTGGAAAGTTATACCTTTCTAAGAATTTGTCTATTTCTTCCAGGTTGTCCATTTTATTGGCATAGAGCTGCTTGTAGTAGTCCTGTAGGATGCTTTGTATTTCTGTGGTGTCCACTGTAACTTCTCCTTTTTCATTTCTAGTTTTATTAATTTGAGTCCTCTCCCTCTTTTTCTTGATGAGTCTGGTTAAAGGTTTATCAATTTTGTTTATCTTCTCAAAGAACCAGCTTTTATTTTTTTGCAATTGTTTTCTTTGTTTCTATTTCATTTATTTCTGCTCTGATATTTATGATTTCTTTCCTTCTACTAACTTTGGGTTTTGTTGGTTCTTCTTTCTCTAGTTCCTTAGGTGTAAGGTTAGGTTGTTTATTTGAGATTTTTCTGGTTTCTTAAAGTAGGATTGTACTGCCATAAACTTCCCTCTTAGAACTGCTTTTGCTGCATCCCATAGGTTTTGGATCATCGTGTTTTTGTTGTCATTTGTCTCTAGGTATTTTTTGATTTCATCTTAGATTTCTTCAGTGATCTCTTGGTTATTTAGTAACGTATTGTTTAGCCTCCATGTGTTTGTGTTTTTTACGTTTTTTCCCTATAATTTATTTGTAGTCTCATAACATTGTGGTGGGAAAAGTTGCTTGATATGATTTTAATTTTCTTAAATTTACTGAGGCTTGATTTGTGACCCAAGATGTGATCTATCCTGGAGAATGTTCCATGGGCACCTGAGAAAAAAATGTAACCTGCTGTTCTCAGATGGAATATCCTATAAATATCAGTTAAGTCTATCTGGTCCATTGTGTCATTTAAAGCTTGTGTTTCCTTATTAATTTTCTGTTTGAATGATCTGTCCATTGGTGTAAATGAGGTGTTAAAGTCCCTCACTATTACTGTGTTACTGTCAATTTCCACTTTTATAGCTGTTAGTATTTGCTTTATGTAGTGAGATGCTCCTATGTTGGGTGCATATATATTTATAATTGTTATATCTTCTTCTTGCCTTGATCCCTTGATCATTAGGTAGTGTCCTTTGTCTCTTGTAATAGTCTTTATTTAAAGTCTATTTTGTCTGATATGGGTGTTGCTACTCCAGCTTTCTTTTGATTTCCATTGGCATGGAATATCTTTTTCCATCCCCTCACTTTCAGTCTGTATGTGCCCCTAGGTCTGAAGTGGGTCTCTTGTAGACAGCATATATATGGGTCTTGTTTTTGTATCCATGCAGCAAGCCTGTTTCTTTTGATTGGAGCACTTAATCCATTCACATTTAAGGTAATTATCGATATACATGTTCCTATTACCATTTTCCTAATTGTTTTGGGTTTGTTTTTGTAGATCCTTTTCTTCTCCTGTGTTTCCCACTTAGAGAAGTTCCTTTAGCATTTTTTGTAGAGAAGCTGGTTTGGTGGTGCTGAATTCTCTTAGCTTTTGCTTGTCTGTAAAGCTTTTGATTTCTCTGTTGAATCTGAATGAGATTCTTGCTGGGTAGAATAATCTTGGTTGTAGGTTTTTGCCTTTCATTACTTTAAATATATCGAGCCACTCCCTTCTGGCTTGGAGAGTTTCTGCTGAGAAATCAGCTTCTAACCTATGGGAGTTCCTTTGTATGTTATTTGTCGTTTTTCCCTTGTTGATTTTAATAATTTTTCTTTGTCTTTAATTTTTGTCAATTTGATTACTATGTGTCTCAGCCTTTTTCTCCTTGGGTTTATCCTGCCTGGGACTCTCTGCACTTCCTAGACTTGGGTGGCTGTTTCCTTTTCCATGTTATGGAAGTTTTCTACTATAATCTCTTCAAATATTTTCTTGGGTTCTTTCTCTCTTTCTCCTTCTGGGACCCCTATAATGTGAATGTTGGTACATTTAATGTTGTCCCAGAGGTCTCTTAGGCTGTCTTCATTTCTTTCATTCTTTTTTCTCTATTGTGTTCCATGGCAGTGAATTCCACCATTCTGTCTTCCAGGTCACTTATCTGTTCTTCTGCCTCAGTTATTCTGCTATTGACTCCTTGTAGTGTATTTTTCATTTAAGTTATTGTATCGTTCATCTCTGTTTGTTTGTTCTTTAATTCTTCTATGTTTGTTATACATTTCTTGCATCTTTTCCATCTTTGCCTCCATTCTTTTTCTGAGACCCTGGATCATCTTCACTGTCATTATTCTGAAATCTTTTTCTGGAAGGTTGCCTATCTTCACTTCATTTAGTTGTTTTTCTGGGGTTTTATCTTGTTCCTTCATCTGGTACATAGTCCTCTGCCTTTTCATTTTGTCTGTTTTTCTGTGAATGTGCTTTTTGTTCCACAGGCTGCAGGATTGTAGTTCTTCTTGCTTCTGCTGCCTGCCCTCTGGTGGATGAGGCAATCTAAGAGGCTTGTGCAAGCTTCCTGATGGGAGGGACTGGTGGTGGGTAGAGCTGGGTGTTGCTCTGATGGGCAGAACTCAGTAAAATTTAAATCTGCTTGTCTGTTGATGGGTGGGGCTGAATTCCCTCCCTGTTGGTTTTTTGGCCTGAGGCGACCCAGCACTGGTGCCCACAGGCTCCTTGGTGGGGCTAACGGCAGACTCTGGGAGGGCTCACCCCAAGGAGTGCTTCCCAGAACTTCTGCTCTCAGTGTCCTTGTCCCCACGGTGAGCCACAGCCACCCACTGCCTCTGTAGGAGACCCTCCAACACTAGCAGGTAGGTCTGGTTCAGTCTCCTATGGGATCACTGCTACTCTCCCCTAGTCCTGATGCTCACACTAATTTGTGTGTGCCCTCCAAGAGTGGAGTCTCTGTTTCACCGAGTCCTGTCAAAGTCCTGCAATCAAATCCCTCTAGCCTTCAAAGTCTGATTGTCTGGGAATTCCTCCTCCCATTTCCAGACCCCCAGGTTGGGAAGCCTGACGTGGGGCTCAGAACCTTCACTCCAGTGGGTGGACTTCTGTGGTATAATTGTTCTACAGTTTGTGAATCCCCCACCCAGTGGTTATGAGATTTGATTTTATTGTGATTGTGCCCCTCCTACCATCTCATTGCACCTTCTCCTTTGGCTTCGGATGTGGGGTATCTTTTTTGCTGAGTTCCAGTGTCTTCGTGTCGATGATTGCTCAGCAGTTATTTGTGACTCTGGTGCTCTGGGGAGAGGGAGTGAGCACACATCCTTTTACTCTACCATCCTGAACCAATCTCAACAAGTTTGATTTTAAACAGTGAATGCCAGATCTCCCTAGTCATCATGGATGGTCACTAAAGTTACACAAATTACTAGAGGCAAGCACAGAAGAGAGTATTGGGCCATTTTTCAGAAGATTTTTGGAACTTTTTAAAACCTTATTGGTAAAATTAAAGAAGATAATATATATATGGAGATATATTCAAAAACTAACCTAAACAATATGTAGTAGTACTATATCACAAGAGAAGAAATATTGGTTTACAAATATGTGTTTTTTCAAAATCTATTTTCTACAGATCTCAAATATTCTATCAAAAAGATCTATAACATATAGTATCTGGAGTTTCAAGTGACTTTTAAAATTTATAAATGTATATAAGTCACATATACATAATTGATATAGTTAAAATGCAAGCAGTAAATTTATAGATGGAACCTCACAACCCAGGTGTATTATTATTATTTTTCAAATGGAAAGGGAGAAAAAAATGGAGACTAATATAGAGAACAAAGATTTTCCATGAAAATTCATATGGACATGAATATAATATACATTTCTAGCAGTTTGTATTTAAATTACTGACTTGTATGAAACATTTATCAGATAAAAATGGTACATTTTCAGGTAGAATGAGGTGTATAAATGCACCTTAAATGTCTGCCTTGCTTTAATATTTCATTGAGCCTTTTTAAAGAGAAAAATTGTTAAGGACATAAATCTCTAGAACACTAGTACTTCCATTTTTTTATTCTTGGCACTTCTCTTCCTGCAAAATCTTTTTCTTGCATAAAGAGCTCTATAATGTATAGGGACAATACAAAAGAGAAAGGTACAGAGAATAAGGAATAGAATGAGAAGCTGTTCACAGGTATTAAATGAAATAAATGGATAATTAGCCATCTAGTATTAACTGAATATCTCTTATTTATAACTGCACCAAACCCTGTGGTAGATGTTAAAGATGTCAAATACATTGTCCCAGCTATCAAGGAGTTGTTTATTCAAAAAACAGTGATTATTATAATTATGGATTGGTCATTGTCTAAGTGCCAGGCACAGTGTTAGCCTCTGAAGAGTCATGTCTAAAAGGCACTTATCCAAACTCTAGAAGTTTAAAGCTCAGGAGAGAAATAAAGCACAGGTAACCAGAAACAAAAGAGTGAAAGTGTCTAGAGCAGAAGTTAGCATTGTGGTGCTCTGGTGGCAGAGTCATATCAGAATGTGAATGCTGTGGGGTGAAGGGAGTGCAGGACCCAGTAGGTGAACAGTCATTGAAAGCCTCCTGATGGGATGGAGACTTGGGCTAGTGCTGAATCAGCCAATGAAGGTAGCAGGAGCAGGTAGGCACAGAGAATAGTGTGTGCAAAGGTGCCAAAATTTCAGGAAACATGATATAGTTTAGAACTGGCAAATTTATATGTATGGCTGGCTTGAAAGTGAGAGATGAGATTTATGCATCAATGTATTTATTTCATTCAAGAAGTGTATATTGAGAAGTGACTACAGGCCAGCTCCCTCACTAATGCTGAGGATACAGTGGTGAACTAGACAATCTCTGACTATGAAATTTAAAATACATCAGGTCAAATAAGATTACCATAAGTAATTACAGAAATCAGTAATTGTTTATAATAATAACAAATGCAACAAAGGAGAAATAAAAGATATTTTAAATGTATCTAATTAGGAGAGGTGGCTAAACCAGTCTGGAATTTCAGAGGGTGATTGATTAACTTAGAATGAGCAGGGGTTAGCTAAGAGGAGAGGAAGCAAGGAGGAGGGACTCAACATTCCATGCAAAGTATTATAGGCTATATTAAGGGTTTGACATAATTCTAAGAGCAACTTGGAAGTCACAGAAGGATTTTTAACTAAATAAGTGACATGATGCAATTTGCAGTTTCTGAAAGATCCCTTGGCCAGAGTGTAGTGAATAGATTGTAGCTGAGCAAAAGTGGACATGGGATGCCACAGAAGGCTATGTCAGTAAGTCAGGCAATACCTCATACTAGGAAGGTGGCCATAGAGTTGGAAATAAGTAGGCAGATTTTAAAAAATATTTAGAAGGATGCATCAATAATTCTTAGTGGTTGATTAGATCTGAAGAATGAGAAAGACAGAAGTGTGTAATATTTATTCTCAGGTTTGCCTTCATTAAACAGGTTCATCATTTACTGCAATGGGGAACACAGAGATAGAGAGGACTGGGAGGAAAAGCAATGATTTAATGTTGGACATATGAAGTTGGGCTGCCTGTAAGATGTTCATGTAAGGTGTTTTTTGTTTGTTTTTAATAAATTTATTTATTTATTTTTGGCTGTGTCAGGTCTTCATTGCTGCACGTGGGCTGTCTCTAGTTGTGGCAAGCGAGGGCTACTCTTCATTGCAGTGCGTGACCTTCTCACTGCGGTGGCTTCTCTTAGCTGCAGAGCATGGGCTCTAGGCAGGCGGGCTTCAGTAGTTGCGGCAGGCAGGCTCAGTAGTTGTGGCTCATGGGCTCTAGAGCGCAGGCTCAGTAGTTGTGGCACACGGGCTTAGTTGCTCCGTGGCATGTGGGATTTTCCCGGACCAGGGCTTGAACCTGTATCCCCTGCATTGTTAGGTGGATTCTTAACCACTGTGCCACCAGGGAAGTCCCTCAAGTAAAATGTTGAGTAGGCTGTTTGGTTGTGTGTGTCAGGAACTCAAGATTATATCTTGAAGAAATAAATCTTGGTGTCATTAAAGGATAATGATAGTAAGGTTATAAAAAGGAATGAATTAAATCACCTAAGAGGAAAAAAAACTGTTGGATGAAAAGAGGAGCGAGCCTTGAAAAGAGCCTTGAGAATCTTCACCACATCAAGTAAGAGAAGGTGAGTTGAAAGAAGATGTAGACAAGGAACAAGTAGCGAGGTATAAGGAAATCCAGGGTAAAGTATTCTCATGGAGGTCAGTCAGATAATGTTTCAGAAAGGGTGCAGTGATTTATTGAATCTGGTAAGAGAGCAAATAGGATTAGAAATAAAAAGTATCTGCTAGACTTACTAAGATGGCAATTATATTTTGTCAATTATATCCAGTTGTGTCTTGGATATGGAAATCAGTTTGCAATATAAAGATGTGTGAGAGATGAGAAAGTGAAGATGAAGAGAAAGAAGAATATTTTGAGAAGTTTGATCCTCAAGAGCTGAACGGTGGCACAGTAGTACAATAGGCAGAGAAAATATGGAGTCAAGAAAAATTTGTGGAGAGAAACAGAGGTCATATCGTAAAGAGTTTTGCATGCCATGCTAAAAAATATCGACTTTTATCCTGAAATGGAAAGGTAAAATTCATGGTGATATTAAGCATTTTTCTGAGGTTTCTTGGCCTGCAAAACTAGCTGGACATGTGTGCTAGTCACTGATGGAATAAAGAAGAAAAATAGATTTGGGGACTTTATATGCTCTTATTGAGTTTAAGGTGTCTACAGGACTTCCGAGTGGTGTTTTCCAGTAGCTAATACATTTGTAAGCTTCTCAGAAGGATCGTCTGATTAATCTAGTTGGGGAGAGAAAAAAATAAGTAAATAAATACTATGTGCAAAACTGAGTTTGCATGGAGGCTAAGCCTCTAAGGAATTCAAAGAAGGGAAAGCTTATCATTAACCAGAAATATAAAAACCATCTTCACTAAAGAGGCAGGATTTCAATCAGTTTTGTAGAATAGGTAGAATGGGTATAAGGGGAGAAGAAAAGTAGGAAGAGTAGAGAGTGTTACAAAAAGTGAAAACAACATGTATAAAGGCATGGAGAAAGAAATATGCATGACTAACAGGAAAGAAAGGAGGTCGAGTTGAAAAGATTTTTTTCCAGAGTCAACTTGAATTAAAGTCTACCATCAATCCATCAATACATCCTTTGATTTATATAAAAACAGGCATACACACACACACACACACACACACACTAAATTAGGGCTGAAGAATGGAAAATTTGTTTGCGGAGGTGAATGGGACACCTGGTAGTGAGTCATATTTTTACCATATAATTGCTATAACTGAAGTGAGAAAAAAGGTGATTTCTAACAAAACGCCTTTCCCTTCTGTCATGATTAATGGTTTTCAAAGTGCCGTCATATCTGTTACTTTTCATTTTATCCTCTTATCAACCTTGAGGTTCAAAGATGCTTAGTGATTGCCTAGGATTATAAACCGGTAAGTGACCAACAACTCTCAGTATGAACCATTTTCACAACATAACTATATTTTGACCAGTGTGGGCCCTTTACATGGCACAAGCATGTAGTTTGTTCAGTATGAGTATTTGCTCGTTTTGTTGTGTTTTTGTTCTCTGTTTTTCCTAAGACTAAATGCTTCGATTAGTCTAATGAGAGAAAGACACATATTTTTCCAGGTCCTTAGTAACTTCCACAAAGGAATCAATGATGGCCGTAATATCCAGCTTATCTGTAGTCTCCTCATTGCCTTAAATAAGAGTGATGTCCTTGGAGAGGTAATGCTAATTTTAAATGCTTTCCACCTCTATGAACATGTACAAATCCACGTGTGACTGTGGATGGTAGCCTGCGCCCAGATGTACTTGTTGTTGGGGGTTTCTATGGAAATAGAGAAGCTTACTGTGTTTTTTTTTTAATGCAGCTACAGAGGTATATAGAAATAAAAGAATGAGAGAATTTTTAATATGTGTGTGTTTTCCCCTTGGTAAAGCAGAAGTTGTGTTCACACTTCGGTGAATAGCAACAGTGGTAAGGACCTTTTGAAATAAATTCTCAAGTCTGTCAGATAAAAATTATATCTGAATTTAAGAAATATTCTTAATATTTACATAACAAACTGATTTGTTACCGCTATTTTTGCAGCCAGTGTGTATTTGATAGCTCATCATTTTTAATGAATTTCTCACATACTAGTCTTCTTCAGGAAAAGTTTTGGATAGTTTGTTCCATTTTATAAGAACTTATATAAAATCTTTCTAGTATTTATGTGTATTCATCAGACCCTTAAGAGAGTCATAAAATGACACGAACTCCCAGCAAACACCTATCACTTTTTTATTAATCACATTCAACCTTTAATCAAGGCTGGTCTTAAAATGAGAAGATTGGGAGGAAGAATACAGTATGTTGACATATATATTTACACAGAGGACAATAATAAACTCCAATAGCCAATTTTTGGGAGGGATCAAAACCACAGAAAGGTGACCTGAGAAACATTAGTGGAACTCTAAGCCCCTTTGCTCTGGTGGTGGTTGTCAGTATAATGTAGTGGATATGAGAGACTTAGCTTCCAGTCTCAATCTGCTA
Organism: Orcinus orca; assembly: GCF_937001465.1. NCBI lineage: Eukaryota > Metazoa > Chordata > Mammalia > Artiodactyla > Delphinidae > Orcinus > Orcinus orca. Next base: position 96,351,164 of record NC_064563.1, read on the forward strand.
CTTAAAATCTATATATCAGATAGACATTAGAAGTTTCCAGCCAAGACAGAGTAACAGGGACTGTTCCTGTTACTATCCTACCTGAAACAACCTTTAAACCTGACAAAACATTTGAAATAAATGGTTTTCATGACACTGGACATCAGGTGACCCTGGTATAGATAATAAGACAGTAAGGGGATAAAATTAAATCATAAAATATACTAAACTATTCTAAAAGAAGTCAGAAAAAGAAGGGGAAGCAATAAAGTTCAGATGAGACAAATATAAAACAAATAGCAAGTTCATAGACTTAAACCTGACCATCTCAATAATCACATTAAGTATAAATGGCCTAAACACTCCAATTAAACACAGAAATGGTCAGATCAGTTAAAAAAGTAAGACCCAACTATAAAATGCCTACCTTATGACCCAGTCATTCCACTTCTAGGTGTTTTCTCTAGAGAAGTGAAACCATATGTCCATACAAAGACTTGCATTAAAAAATGTTTATACCAGCTTTATTTATAACAACCAAAAACTGGAAACAACACAAATGTCCATTAACAAGTAAGTGGATAAACAAACCATGGTGTATCCATAAAATGGAATGCTATGGTGCAATAAAAAGGAATAAATCATTCATATACAGTACAATATAATATGAATGAATTTCAAAATATTCCATTGAGTGTAAGAAGCCAAATAATATACAAAATAGTACACGCTGTATGATTCCACTTGAAAGAAATTCTAGGAAATGTGTACTAAGGTATGGTGACAGCATAGATCAGTGGTTGCCTCGGGATATGCTGAGGGGTTTCTGGTTCCAGGAAAATAAAGGAGGGAGGGATTAGAAAGGAACGTGAGGGAACTGTCAGGGTAATAGGTATGTTCAGCAGCTTGATTATGATAGTGGTTTACTCAGATGTATACACATGTCAAAGTATATTAGATTGTACGTTTTGGATACATATAGTTTATTGTATGTCATTATACTTTAATGAAGCTTAACACATTACCTAGCACATGAGAAAGCCTCAGTGAGTCTTCAGGCTTCTTTGCAGAGGACCCAATGGTATATATACTCTTTCCTTCCCCCACTGACAGTGGGTAGGCTGGAGTACATGACCATGAACTTTGATCATGCCCCATAAGACAAGTCATCATGATAGCATCTCTCTGAGTTTATTGGCAAGAAATTAATCTTCTAGCATCGCTGGGCTGTCTAGTGCTTGGCTGCAGTAAGTTAACTCTTGTATGCTATCCCGGCCCTGAAATCTGTCTGTGGGAGCCAGACTGCCTTTATACTAAGATTTCTGACGGACAAAATGACAGGAGTAGGATGCAGTGGGAGAAAACTGCAACTGGAATAATTTTGATAGGTATTTTGATTTTCAAAACTGAAGTGTCAGAATTCATCAGAGACCCTAGTTTCATGACTAGTTTTACATAAGTAGAGCATACTTTGATGATTCTAAAAGATACACCTTTGTGACAGACTGTTGTGGTCTGAATTGTGTCCCTTCCAAAATTCATATGTTGAAATCCTAACATCTGTATCTCAGAATGCAACCAGATTTGGAGACATGGTCTTCAAAGAAATAATTATATTAAAATGAGATCATCAGGGTATCCTTATAAGAAGAGGAGATTGGGACACAGACACACCGAGAGTCAACACTCTGAAGACACAGGAGAAGATGGTCATCTATAAGCCAGAGAGAGAAGACTCAGGCAAAACTAACTCTGCTCACACCTTGATCATGGACTTCTAGCTCCAGAACTAGAGCAAATAAATATCTGTTGTTTAAGCCACTCCATTTGTGATATGTCATTACAGCAGCCCTAGCAAACTAATACACAGACCATTTTTACTGCTCTTACAAACTAACACTTTCTCTCTCCTATTAGTACCCACCATATAGTAAAGTAATAATTTTGCTTGGGAGTACTCATCATACCTATATATTTTTTTATATAGGCATGCAAACCGTCCTCAAAATTCCTCAGTCTGCTGTATGTGTCTCTATTTGTGATTTTTCCTTTTCTAATGCCTTTCTGACTTTGCCTGCTGCTAATTGTTTTTCTTGGAAGTGTTATTCATTCTTTGGCCTTGTACCACACTCATATTAGGAGCACAGAGTTTTCAGGAATCTTCCTCCTCTTTTCCGACGTGATCATTCTGGCTTACACGCTGGAATATTTTCCTCCCACTCATTAAGCTTAAGAATGTTAAATTTGTGCCATAGTGATCTACAAACCTCCCTTGCAAACCATCAAGCAAGTTGAAAATGAAACGTATGAGATGCTGGGTTTTTTTTTTTAATTGGGAATTTTACCTGTCCCTTTACTTAATTAATAATTCAAAGATACGTTTTGGTGTCAACTTTGGTTAAATATTCATTGGCACCAAAACGAATAATTGAACTGAAAATTGAAAATAATTGAAACTGTGGCATCTTCTTCGACCACTGAATTAAGGCTTCCCAAACAGCTGTAACTTTGGGAGGTTCAGAAAGAAAAAAGAGAGGAGGAGAGTCTTAGAAGAGGCCGGAAGAAGCCAAAAGAGTGAATTTAGTGGTTAAAATCAATTGTTTTCCCCTTTGCAGTCATTTTCTGTATTTACTTGTTTATACCAGAGCCTTTAATGTTTTTTTGGCTACCTCACTTTATTAGTATTTTAGAAACTGGGACTATTGGTTATGTTAGAGACTCAAAACATGATTCACCATCCTCCTATATTAGAATTACTTGGTGTGATTGGTGAAAATGCAAAATCCCTGGGCCCATACCAGACCTACTGAATCAAAATCTTGGAGAGGATATGGCTCAGGAATCTATTTTTATCATGCTTCCATTTCTCTTTTTCAGTCTGGGAACCACTCTCTTAAGTTCTGTGGTGGCAGAGGAAGAGTGATGGTGATAACATGCCCTATTTGAGAGGAAGGTGACAAAATAGGTGGAGCCCAAGGAAATGAGCAGCAAATAGAACAGGTGAGTCTGCTGGTATTCTGTTGATGTTACTGTGAACCCAGAAAGCATTGTGAGGCTGGAAATAACCTCTTGTTACAAATAAAAGGACTACTTCAGAACATGTTAATAGTTCAGAGTTCTCAAGAGATCAATATCTTTATGACTCGAGTTCAATATACCTATTTATAATTGAGTTTTATGATATTTAACAGTGATCCATGCGAATATTTTAGGCTACCGTACAGAGGCTGATCTTTTCCTTTAAAATCAAGAATTAGAATACATTAACTGCATAAAGTACTTTGAGCAAATAAAAATTTGGGTTTTCTGGTGTTTTCCAAAAAAAGGGGAGCTTTATCGGCAGAGATTTTAGAAATTACAAAGACATTTTCAGTGAAGAACAACGGGAAGTTAGCCACTAATTATTGTCTCATCTGAAAAACAATGTTACGACTCCCACTGATAAATCATCATATACTAGGTCAGCATTTGTTAATTCAGCTCTGTGATTCTCTGACTCCTGTGTCCACTCTGTAAGTCACTATTAGGATTATTGCTTAGCAATTCTTATAAAAGTTATGACATACCCAGTATTATATAATTTTAAAAATTTCTTTCACTCAGTACCTACGTTGTTCTTCATAGACCCAAGCCTCAATCTAGCATGCATTTCCTGATCCGAGTTACTACCTTGACAAGTCTTTAGGACCATAGCTTATTTGCCATCTTTACCCATGAAAGAGTGTTGGGGGTATTCCTACCTGCCGAAAGACTACTCTGATATCAATTAACTGCCTGGATTTCTAAAAGCCTCCTGTTTCTGAAATCCTTATGAATGTATCCCACCAGCTTCTCGATAGAACTTCATCCTTCAGTCAGTATTAGGCCCTTTGATACTTTCTGCCAGCTTTGATTACCAACTTTTTTTAGATGCCTGTATTAGGGCTCTCCAGAGAAGCAGAACCAATAGGATACACACAGACAGACAGACGGACTCACACACACACTCACACACACACATTCAGAGACAGAGACAGAGATTTATTGTAATCACTCATGCAGTGATGGAGGCTAGTGAGTCCAAAATCTGCAGTGGGGGCTGGTAGGCTGGAGACCCAGGAGAGCAAATGGTGCAGATGAAGTCCAAAGGCCAACAGCCTAGAGATCCAGGACAGCTGATAGTGCAGTTCCATTCTGAAGGCAGTTTGCTGGAAAATTCCCTCCTACTTGAGGTGGCCAGTCTTTTTGTTCTATTTGGACCTTCAACTGGTTGGAGAAGACCCACCCACATTATGGAGGGCAATCTGTTTACTCAAACTTCACCAATTTAAAGGTTAATCATCCAAAAACACATAAGTTTTATGACCAACACATAAACACATATAACACATAAAATTAACCATGACAGGGGCTTCCCTGGTGGCGCAGTGGTTGAGAGTCTGCCTGCCGATGCAGGGGACACGGGTTCGTGCCCCGGTCCGGGAAGACCCCACGTGCCGTGGAGCGGCTGGGCCCGTAAGCCATGGCCGCTGGGCCTGAGCGTCCAGAGCCTGTGCTCCGCAACGGGAGAGGCCACAACAGTGAGAGGCCCGCATACTGCAAAAAATAAAATAAAAATAAAAAATTAACCATGACAATGCCCCATACCCCAGCCACAATACTCTGCCCACTTGACTGGATTTTATCTCTCAAATATATGATGGGTTCATTCCCACTCCCAGCAGCATCAGTCTCATACTAAAAGAAGGCTGAGTAACAGTTCCTAACTACTTCCAGTCTATCCAGTCTGCTCTAGGGAACCTAGTTATGCCACATTATGTGGCAGCGTGTAAGTGTGCAGTGTTTTAATGAGTGAATTAATGACATAAAGTAACATCACAAAAGATCATGTCCATTTCTTACATATTCATGCCATTTTACAGTTTATAGAAGACTTTCATGTATACAATCTCATTTTTAATTCATATATATATAGATAAAACTTTCTGATTCTGATTTAGCAAAATATAAGAGCCTAATTTCTCTAGGAGCACAAAGAGAATGGAGAGACTTAGTCTGGCTTTGGGATATGGGGTAAATGATAGAATGACAGGGTATTCCACCGGTTCTCGACATTTTTCCCCTGGTCCACATTTGACAACGTCTGGATACATTTCTGATTGTCACAACTGGGGATACTACTGGCATCCAGTGTGTAGAGGCCATGGATGCTACAAACACCCTAGAATGCACAGGATAACCCCCACAGCAATGAATTATCTCCAGCCCCAGATGTCAACAGTACAGAAGTTGAAAACTCATGGGGAAAGACTATAGCATTTGAACCGGAACTTAGAGAATTGATAACGTCCAAATAGCACAGATGGAAAAATTTTATTCCAGTCAAAGGAACTGCCATAAACAGACAAAGGGATAACAAAATTTGGAGGTCATTTAAAGAACGTGAATAGTCAAATTTGTAAGTGGAGAAGTGAGATACGGTAAGTTCAGAAAGGTGGGTTGTTAGGGTTTAGAGCAGTGCTTCTGAAATTTTAGCACATTGGAATCACCTGGAACTTTACAGCATTCACTGGAACCCATCCCCAGAGTTTCTGATTCTGTATCATTGAAATGAGGTCTGGAATTTGAATTTCTGGCTAGGTGATGCAGCTGCTCCTGATCTGTGAACCACACTTTTTTTTTTTTTCTTTTTTTTTTTTTTTAACATCTTTATTGGGGTATAATTACTTTACAATGGTGTGTTAGTTTCTGCTTTACAACAAAGTGAATCAGTTATACACATACATATGTTCCCGTATCTCCTCCCTCTTGCATCTCCCTCCCTCCCACCCTCCCTATCCCACCCCTCCAGGCTGTCACAAAGCACCGAGCCAATATCCCTGTGCCATGCGGCTGCTTCCCACTAGCTATCTACCTTACTACGTTTGTTAGTGTGTATATGTCCATGACTCTCTCTCGCCCTGTCACAGCTCACCCTTCCCCCTCCCCATAACCTCAAGTCCGTTCTCTAGGAGGTCTGCGTCTTTATTCCTGCCTTACCCCTAGGTTCTTCATGACATTTTTTTTCTTAAATTCCATATATATGTGTTAGCATACTGTATTTGTCTTTTTCTTTCTGACTTACTTCACTGTGTATGACAGACTCTAGGTCTATCCACCTCATTACAAATAGCTCAATTTCGTTTCTTTTTATGGCTGAGTAATATTCCATTGTATATATGTGCCACATCTTCTTTATCCATTCATCCGATGATGGGCACTTAGGTTGTTTCCATCTCCGGGCTATTGTAAATAGAGCTGCGATGAACATTTTGGTACATGACTCTTTTTGAATTTCGGTTTTCTCAGGGTATATGCCCAGTAGTGGGATTGCTGGGTCATATGGTAGTTCTATTTGTAGTTTTTTAAGGAACCTCCATACTGTTCTCCATAGTGGCTGAACCAATTCACATTCCCACCAGCAGTGCAAGAGGGTTCCCTTTTCTCCACACCCTCTCCAGCATTTATTGTTTCTAGATTTTTTGATGATGGCCATTCTGACTGGTGTGAGATGATATCTCATTGTAGTTTTGATTTGCATTTCTCTAATGATTAATGATGTTGAGCATTCTTTCATGTGTTTGTTGGCAGTCTGTATATCTTCCTTGGAGAAATGTCTATTTAGGTCTTCTGCCCATTTTTGGATTGGGTTGTTTGCTTTTTTGTTGTTGAGCTGCATGAGCTGCTTGTAAATTTTGGAGATTAATCCTTTGTCGGTTGCTTCATTTGCAAATATTTTCTCCCATTCTGAGGGTTGTCTTTTGGTCTTGTTTATGGTTTCCTTTGCTGTGCAAAAGCTTTGAAGTTTCATTAGGTCCCATTTGTTTATTTTTGTTTTTATTTCCATTACTCTAGGGGGTGGGTCAGAAAGAATCTTGCTGTGATTTATGTCATAGAGTGTTCTGCCTATGTTTTCCTCTAATAGTTTGATAGTTTCTGGCCTTATATTTAGGTCTTTAATCCATTTTGAGTTTATTTTTGTGTATGGTGTTAGGGAGTGTTCTAATTTCATTCTTTTACATGTACCTGTCCAGTTTTCCCAGCACCACTTATTGAAGAGGCTGTCCTTTTTCCACTGTACATTCCTGCCACCTTTATCAAAGATAAGGTGTCCATATGTGCATGGGTTTATCTCTGGGCTTTCTATCCTGTTCCATTGATCTATCTTTCTGTTTTTGTGCCAGTACCATACCGTCTTGATAACTGTAGCTTTGTAGTATAGTCTGAAGTCAGGGAGCCTGATTCCTCCAGTTCCTTTTTTTGTTCTCAAGATTGCTTTGGCTATTCGGGGTCTTTTGTGTTTCCATACAAATTGCAAAATTTTTTGTTCTAGTTCTGTGAAAAATGCCAGTGGTAGTTTGATAGGGATTGCATTGAATCTATAGATTGCTTTGGGTAGTAGAGTCATTTTCACAATGTTGATTCTTCCAATCCAAGAACATGGTATATGTCTCCATCTATTTGTATCATCTTTAATTTCTTTCATCAGTGTCTTATAGCTTTCTGCATACAGGTCTTTTGTCTCCTTAGGTAGGTTTATTCCTAGATATTTTATTCTTTTTGTTGCAATGGTAAATGGGAGTGTTTTCTTGATTTCACTTTCAGATTTTTCATCATTAGTATATAGGAATGCCAGAGATTTCTGTGCATTAATTTTGTATCCTGCTACTTTACCAAATTCATTGATTAGCTCTAGCAGTTTTCTGGTAGCATCTTTAGGATTCTCTATGTATAGGATCATGTCATCTGCAAACAGTGACAGCTTTACTTCTTCTTTTCCGATTTGGATTCCTTTTATTTCCTTCTCTTCTCTGATTGCTGTGGCTAAAACTTCCAAAACTATGTTGAATAAGAGTGGTGAGAGTGGGCACCCTTGTCTTGTTCCTGATCTTAGTGGAAATGCTTTCAGTTTTTCACCATTGAGGATGATGTTTGCTGTGGGTTTGTCGTATATGGCCTTTATTATGTTGAGGAAAGTTCCCTCTATGCCTACTTTCTGCAGGGTTTTTATCATAAATGGGTGTTGAATTTTGTCAAAAGCTTTCTCTGCATCTATTGAGATGATCATATGGTTTTTCTCCTTCAATTTGTTAATATGGTTTATCACATTGATAGATTTGCGTATATTGAAGAATCCTTGCATTCCTGGAATAAACCCCACTTGATCATGGTGTATGATCCTTTTAATGTGCTGCTGGATTCTGTTTGCTAGTATTTTGTTGAGGATTTTTGCATCTATGTTCATCAGTGATATTGGTCTGTAGTTTTCTTTCTTTGTGACATCCTTGCCTGGTTTTGGTATCAAGGTGATGGTGGCCTCGTAGAATGAGTTTGGGAGTGTTCCTCCCTCTGCTATATTTTGGAAGAGTTTGAGAAGGATAGGTGTTAGCTCTTCTCTAAATGTTTGATAGAATTCGCCTGTGAAGCCATCTGGTCCTGGGCTTTTGCTTGTTGGAAGATTTTTAATCACAGTTTCAATTTCAGTGCTTGTGATTGGTCTGTTCATATTTTCTATTTCTTCCTGATTCAGTCTTGGCAGGTTGTGCATTTCTAAGAATTTGTCCATTTCTTCCAGATTGTCCATTTTATTGGCATAGAGTTGCTTGTAGTAATCTCTCATGATCTCTTTTATTTCTGCAGTGTCAGTTGTTACCTCTCCTTTTTCATTTCTAATTCTATTGATTTGAGTCTTCTCCCTTTTTTTCTTGATCAGTCTGGCTAGTGGTTTATCTATTTTGTTTATCTTCTCAAAGAACCAGCTTTTAGTTTTATTGATCTTTGCTATTGTTTCCTTCATTTCTTTTTCATTTATTTCTGATCTGATTTTTATGATTTCTTTCCTTCTGCTAGCTTTGGGGTTTTTTTGTTCTTCTTTCTCTAATTGCTTGAGGTGCAAGGTTAGGTTGTTTATTCGAGATGTTTCCTGCTTCTTAAGGTGGGCTTGTATTGCTATAAACTTCCCCCTTAGAACTGCTTTTGCTGCATCCCACAGGTTTTGGGTCATTGTGTCTCCATTGTCATTTGTTTCTAGGTATTTTTTGATTTCCTCTTTGATTTCTTCAGTGATCACTTCATTATTAAGTAGTGTATTGTTTAGCCTCCATGTGTTTGTATTTTTTACAGATCTTTTCCTGTAATTGATATCTAGTCTCATGGCGTTGTGGTCAGAAAAGATACTTGATACAATTTCAATTTTCTTAAATTTGCCAAGGCTTGATTTGTGACCCAAGATATGATCTATCCTGGAGAATGTTCCATGAGCACTTGAGAAAAATGTGTATTCTGTTGTTTTTGGATGGAGTGTCCTATAAATATCAATTAAGTCCATCTTGTTTAATGTATCATTTAAAGCTTGTGTTTCCTTATTGATTTTCATTTTGGATGATCTGTCCTTGGGTGAAAGTGGGGTGTTTAAGTCCCCTACTATGAATGTGTTACTGTCGATTTCCCCTTTTATGGCTGTTAGTATTTGCCTTATGTATTGAGGTGCTCCTATGTTGGGTGCATAAATATTTACAATTGTTATATCTTCTTCTTGGATCGATCCCTTGATCATTATGTAGTGTCCTTCTTTGTCTCTTTTAATAGTCCTTATTTTAAAGTCTATTTTGTCTGATATGAGAATTGCTACTCCAGCTTTCTTTTGGTTTCCATTTGCATGGAATATCTTTTTCCATCCCCTTACTTTTAGTCTGTATGTGTCTCTAGGTCTGAAGTGGGTCTCTTGTAGACAGCATATGTAAGGGTCTTGTTTTTGTATCCATTCAGCTAATCTGTGTCTTTTGGTGGGAGCATTTAGTCCATTTACATTTAAGGTAATTATCGATATGTATGTTCCTATTCCCATTTTCTATATTGTTTTGGGTTCGTTATTATAGGTCTTTTCCTTCTCTTGTGTTTCTTGCCTAGTGTGAACCACACTTTTAAGAACCAGTCTTTAGAGAGTCGGAGATGCCTGAAAAGATGTCAGGAATTCAATTTCTAGGCAAGATGAAGGCCATGAATTGGAACAATTCTTTAGGAAGATTACTCAAATAGCAACATATAGGACACATGGGATTAGGGAGAGAGTCAGTACAGAGAAACAAACCAATTGAAAGTCACTGAAAGGCTTGAATCCCCCTGCATCAGTGACTTGGGAAGCCTGGGAGACCTGGGGCAACGTGCCTCTCTATACATACTTCTCTCTTGACCCCAGCTGTGTAATTATGGTTTGTCTGGAGTTTAGTCTTAGCCCATTATGCACGATCCTTGGTTCTTTGAAATGAATCTCCTGGGATAAACCATAAGCTGATAGTGTTCAGACAGGCTGCCTGGGCTGCACTTTATAAGTGGGATTGAGGTCACAGAAGCTAGGTGACAGGGCAAGTAGAAGCTCACTTAGATAACCAAATCACTTAAAATTGCATTTCTTTCTGGGTCAAAAAAAAAGAGCAGAGATATTTCCTCTGCTCTTGCCTCATCCCGTTTTCCAAATTACGCTTAAGGGGTTTGGATAAAATTCATACATCAAAAAGCCTTTTTGCAATAATGCAAAATTTAAAGGCCCTGTCAAACAGATGATCTGTTTCTAAATCACACATGATACCTCGGAATTCCAGCAATCAGAGGAGCTCAGTGTGCACTGATTAGAATGCTTTTCCAAACCCAGTTTTCTCTTGTTGGCTGGAAAGTGTTACTTGCTTTATCTATGATGCTTGGTACTATCAGCCCTAGGAGAAAGAAGAAAAAAATGTTCCTTCTAAGCAACTGATCTGACCCTCCTGAGGCTAAGGAGCGCTTATCAAGAAGCAGAAATCCTGCACACAAGCCAGCTGGAGGCTCTTCCCTCTCCTGAGGGTCCCTGCTGCCTAAGGGCTTCTAAACACAAACAGAAACTGGAAAATAACTGGACAAATGGGACACACATCAAACATATGTGTTCCATCATTCATTTCCAAGCTTTTTACCCTCATTCCAATAAAGGAACTACCTATTTTTTAACTAGTGGTGAGACTAGCATCTTCTAACCAGAAATCCCGCCCCACTCTTGATCACCTTTTTTTTTCCCCTTCAGAGATTTTATGACCTGTAACCCCTCTTTTTTTTTTTTTTTTTTTTGCGGTACGCGGGCCTCTCACTGTTGTGGCCTCTCCCGTTGCGGAGCACAGGCTCCGGACACGCAGGCTCAGCGGCCATGGCTCACAGGCCCAGCCGCTCCGCGGTATGTGGGATCCTCCCGGACTGGGGCACGAACCCGTGTCCCCTGCATCGGCAGGCGGACCCTCAACCACTGCGCCACCAGGGAAGCCCTGTAACCCCTCTTTTAAAGCATGTTTTTCCTTCCTTTTGCCAGCTGCTCAGCATCACCCCACACTGCTGCAGGATATTCACTTTCTTATACTCGACAGTTACTGTGGATATGTTAATAAACGGAATACTAACTTGTTTTTTAGTAAAATATAAAGTCTTGGCCTGGAGCTTCAAGTGGGAAAAAAACAAAAGAAGGAACAAAGGAAGCAATGTGGGCAGGAAGAAAGAAAGAAAGGGAGGCAAGGAGAAAGACAATTAAAACTGCAATGTACAAATATCACAATTTGTCCAAAACTCTTCATTGACACTAGGGGTACTTATTATGATTGCTAACTGTACGGCCCCAGCCCTAGGAATTCAGATGCAGTAGGTCTGAACTGCGTCTCTAGGATGCATATTTGTAACGTTTTCCCCAGGCAGCTCTGATGTTGCTAGCCTGGGGAACCGTCACCTTGAGCAGCTTTGCAGGTTTAGATTGTCCCTAACAAACACTGTAAACAGCCTGTGCTTGTTGTCAGGATTTGCCAGCTGAAGGGAGGGAGGGATGATAAACAGCAGCTGTTTAGATTTGAAATGTCTGGGGGAATCAGCACAGGTGGTGGGATATTTACCAGACTTCTGCTGACGCTCCGAACACAAGATGCCCGTCTGCTGCAGGCACCCAGGCAGGCCATTTCCCTGTCCCCTGCTTTCTCAGACCCTTCCCCACTTTCTTGTGCAAAAGCCTTTTGTTATAGACTGAATGGTATCCCCCCCACACCAAAATTCATAAATTGAAGCTCTAATCCCCTGTATTTGAAAATAGGATGTATAAGGAGGTAATAAAAGGTTCAGTGAGGTCATAAGAGTGGAGACTCGTTCCTATAGGATTGGTGTCCTTACCAGAAAAGGAAGAGACACCAGAGATCTTTCTCTCTCTGCAAGAGCACAGAGGAAAAGGCATGTGAGGACTCAGTGACACGGTGGCCATCTGTAACTCAAGGAGAGAGGCATCACCAGACACCAGCCCTTGCTGGCATCTTCGTCTTGGACCTCCAGCCTCCAGAACTATAAGAAAATTAATTTTTGTTGTGTAAGCCCCTCAGTCTATGGTATTTTGTTGTGGCAGCCCAACTAGCCTAATATACCTTTCTTCATGGTTCATTTAGGTGTTCCTCAGTCAAGAGACCCTCCTTCTAGGCCGTAAAGCCCTAACACTACTTCACTGCTCAAGTTTCAAGGGAATTCAGGTCCCAGAAAAACTGCAGGATATGACTCAAGAACCCTATGGAACTTGGGGCTGGGGATAGAGAGGTGCTCCGAACTACCACACTCTTTCAGTTATAACACGAGTTATAAACAGGAACTTGCTGTCTTGGCTTCTAACCTGATTGCCTTTTTACATTGTTTATACAAGAAAATACATTCCTTAATCCAGGAAGCTAAGTTTTAGCTAACTTTTCTAAGTCTTAGATTGGTTCTTTTCCTGGTGATGGCACTCCCAGGAGTTCTGGGACAGTTCTGATTAAAACATTACATTGCTTTTTCCTTCTAAATATATTTATACTTATCAAAGCCAGGATATATAGTCATTGTATCTATGATAGCTCAGTTTACTCAGATAATTGCTGAGTCCCAAATATGTGCCAGACAGTGTTCCAGATACAGAAAAGCAAAAGTGAATATGACAAAGTGAAGAGACGAACAAAAACAAGGAAATACATATCAATCAGATATTGATAAATGCTACAAAGAGCATGGGAAGGAGAATGAGGGGAAGGGCCCTAGTTTATGCAGGGTGATCCAAGAAAGCCTCTCTGATACAGGACATTGCAACAGAGACAGGAAGGAAGTGAGGTGTCCAGCCATTTGTGCCTCTGAGCAAAGGTCACTTCACAGAGAGGGAGCAGCCCAAGAAAAGCTGCCTCAGCAGGACCATACATGGTATTTTTTAATAACAAGGAAGGCTATGCAATTAGAATGGAGTAAGGAGAAGATAGATCTATCTGAAGTCCTGGAAATGGCTAAGAGTTCATGCAAGCTCTCCTAGGACATTGTAATGTTGTCTTTACTCTGAGTTAGGTGAAAAGTCATTGGAGGGAGGAAAGCAGAAGAGCCATGTGTGTTTCAATGATTTATTTCTTGTTATGTGGAGAACAGTCTGCAAGGGTGAAGAATGAGAGAGATTAGCTAGAAGGCTATTGTATTATTGATAGATGACAGTGATTTAGACTAGGATAGTGGGGATTGGTCAGGTATTAGATATGTTTAACAGGTAGAAGCAACAATCTTTGCTAACAATTAGATATATTATGTCAGATAAAGGGGAAGAATAAAAAAGTGGGAATTTGGTAAATTTAGTAGACATCTAGATTCAACCACTTAAATAAGTGGATGCATCTATCTGTCTATAACAATTTACAAAAATTACAAACATTAACAATAATCATCTTTAATGATGTAATTATAGAAAATATTTATTTGCTGTATCTTGCCTCGTTATAATGAAACTGTACCACCTGTATAATTTTTAAAAGTTGCAGATACATGAAAATTTTTTCCCTGGTCATTTTAATTTTATGGGATTTAAGATAACATTTCTATTGCAAGGGGACCTTTCTAATTTGTGAGATTAAAGAGAGCAACCTAAAGTAATTGAAGTTATCCCTTTATTTTTTTAATTTGGAGATAAAAGACACTAAAACTGTAGTGTGTGTTCAAAGGCCTTAGTGATATTAGTTTTCAAATGCGGTAGAAAGTTTTGGCTGGTGAATGAAATAAAACCATGAGAAAAGAAAAATAGGAATAGGGTACGTAAAGCTTTTTGAAAAAACGTTTCTTCTTTTCTTATAGAGCATTTCCTCCAGCAAATCTTTAGATCCTAGAGATAAAATCAAAAGCATGACTCTCTCAGTTTCAAAAGTGAATGCAGCACCCTTTAAACTTTGAATCTTGTCTTTTTATAAGTAATATATATTCACACACATCTATAGTACTTGTATTCATGCCCACCTGGTTTGTGGTAGTTTTATTAGCATTGATGCAGGAGAAAAGACTCATGAATATCAGATATCAAAGATATGGGACGCTTGATAGACAATGAAGAAGAATAATAGGCTTATCTTAGATGAATGTAAAAGCTTTATTTTGAATACCGTGTAATATTTGCAGACTTTTTTTTTTTTTTCCAAATCTTTATGTATATAGCTTCATCAGCAAAAGAACTTCACTTGAATGGCAGGGCTATTCTTGTTTTAAGAACTTCTTAGTAAGTTATATTTTTAGTATTAAAAACTAATACAGGCCAAAAAAAAACCCTATAAAAATATTCCTTAAAATAGTCCTAATATGACATCTAAAAGTCCACTTAATTACATTTCTCTTGAAGAAATAAAATTATATTAATCTTGGGAAATGTATATATCAGTGAAGCAATGAATACATGAAGGTAAAACTTTTAAAAAATAATGGTTGGAAAACAACATCAGGTTGATATTTTTAACTAAATGTGTTTCTTACAGAATTGAAGGGATTATTAACTGAATCAACACCATACCTGAATTACAGACCATGTAGCACTGAGGATGCAACACAAAATTGTATAAAAATAGGTGTGGCATCAAGCTTCAAACAGAACTCAAATAGCCAAATTTTAAGGGAGACAAGATACATTAACTCAAAAATATTATCGAGTATCGTGAGGATAGTATAATCCAAAATAAGGTTTTAGAAAGGAAAAAAAATCATATTACAACAAAGTGACTTTTTAGTAAGTAAAATAAATGAATAAATAATAAAAAGAGATCTAAATATTTTCCTTATTTTTTTGTGGGAGCAGAAAAAGAAGAAAACAAAGACAAAACACTAATTGCAGTAATTCACAATATTCTGCTTGCAAAATGAATTTACCAACATACACCATATATTGGGCCATCACACAAATTGCAATAAATTTAAACAGACTTAAGACATATAAATTATGATCTATGATATGATTATAATAGAATTAAATTAGAAATTGACAGCAGAAAGATCTAGGAAATCCCCAAATATTTGAAAATGAAGTAACACATTTCTAAATAAACAATAGGCTTAAGAATAAATGAAAAGGGAAATAAAGTATTTTTAACTAAATAAAAACATGACAAATAAAAATTTGAGGATGCAGACAAGTGAGTGGTTATAGAGAAATACATATCACAAACTCCCCATATTGGAAAAGAGAAAGGTCACAAATAAATGGCCTTAACTTCCACCTTAAGAAATTAGAGAAAGAAGAATAAACTAAACCCAAAGTAAGCAGAAAAGAAGGAAATAATCAACATGAAACTGGAAATCAAAAAACAAAACCCAGAAAAACAATAAAGAAAATGAGATCAATAAAATGTATAAATCTCTGCCCAGAATGATGAAAAATAAAAGGGAGAAAACCAAATTACTGGTATCAGGAATCAGAGAGGTGACATCACAATTGATTCTGTAGGTATTAAAATAATATTTTAAAATATTACAAACTACTTTAGGTTAATAAATTTAAAAATTTAAACTAAAGTGGACAATTTCTTTGAAAGATACAAATTACCAAAGCTCAATCAAGAAGAACAATATAAACAAATAGTTTTGTATCTATTAAAGAAATTTAATTTGTTCTTCAAAACATTTCCACAAATTAAACTTCCAAATTGCTTCATGGAGAAATTCTACCAATCAGTTAAAGAAAAAATAATATCAGTTCTACACATGTCTCCAGACACTTGAAGAGGACAGAGTACTTGCCAAATTATGCATTGAGATCAGCGTTAACTCCAACAACATACCTAGACAAAGACATTAAAAGGAAAGAAAACTGCAAATTAATATCCCTGATGAACATAGATATAAAAATTAACAAGGTTTAACGAATCAAATTAAACAATATATAAAAATGATAATAAATCATGACCAAGTTTATTCCAAGCATGTAAGGTTGGTTTAACACTCAAAGATTAGTCAACATTTTAAGACATCTGTTCTCGCCAACTTGATCTATAGATTCAGTGCCATCCCACCAAGTCATTTTGTGGATATCAACAAACTAATTCTAAAGTTTATATAGAGAGGCAAAAGACCCAGAATAGCCAACATAATACTAAAGGAGAAGAACAAAGTTGGAAGATTGTTAGTACCTGACCTCAAGACTTACTGTAAAATTACAGTAATCAAGACAATGTGGTATTGGCAAAATAATATGCAAATAGATTATTGGAAGAGAATAGAGAGTCCAGAAATAGATCCACATAAATATAGTCAGCTGATCTTTGACAAAGGAGCAAAGGTAATGGAGCAAATACAGTCTTTTCAACAAATAATGCTGGAACAACTGGACATCTACATGCAAATAATAATAATAAATCTAGGTTCAGACCTTACAACCTTCACAACAATTAACTTAAAATGGATCATAGACTTAAATATAAAAAACAAAACTCCTAGGAGAAAACCTAAATGACCTTAGATATGGCAATGAATTTTTAGATACAACACCAAAGGTAAGATCCGTGAAGGAAATTGATAAGTGAGATACTAAAATTTTTAATTTCTGCTGTGTGAAAGACAATGTCAAGAGAATGTAAAGACAAGCCACAGACTGGGAGAAAATATCTGCAAAACATTCATCTAATAAATGTTATCCAAAGAACAGTTAAAACTCAACAATTAGAAAACAAAGAGCCCAAATAAAAACTGGGTCAAGGGCTTCCCTGGCAGCTCAGTGGTTGAGAGTCCGCCTGCCAATGCAGGGGACACGGGTTCGTGCCCCAGTCCGGGAAGATCCCACATGCCGCGGAGCGGCTGGGCCCATGAGCCATGGCCGCTGAGCCTGCACATCCGGAGCCTGTGCTCCGCAATAGGAGAGGCTGCAACAGTGAGAGGCCCGTGTACCACAAAAAAAAAAAAAAAAAGTGGGTCAAAAACCTCGACAGACACCTCAACAAATAATATATACAGATGGCAAATAAGCATATGAAAGGATGCTCCATGTAATATTTCACTGGGGAAATGCAAATTAAAACAATGATATACCACTATACATGTATTAGAATGGCCAAAATCCAGAATGTTGGCAAGGAAATGGAGCATTCATTGCTGATAGAAATGAAAAATGGTACAGCCACTTTGGAAGAAAGTTGGGTGGTTTCTTGCAAAGCTAAACATGCTCTTGCCATTTAGTACAGCAATCATGCTCCTTGGTATTTACCCAAAGGAGATGAAAACTTACGTCCACACAAAAATCTGCACTTGGAAATTTTAAGAGCTCTGTTCAGAATTGCCAAAGCTTGGAAGCAACCAAGATGTCCTTCAGTAGGTGAATGAATAAATAAACTGTGGTACATCCAGGCAATGTAATATTATTCAGCACTGAAAAATGAGTTATCAAGCCATGAAAAGACATGGTGAAATCCTGAATACATATTACTAAATGAAAGCAGCCAATCTGAGAAGGTTACATACTATATGATTCTAACTATATGGCGTTCTGAAAACACAAAAATATGGAGACAGCAAAAAGATCAGTGGTTTCCAGGGATCGGGGGCAGTGAGAGATGAATAGGAAGAACACAGAGGATTTCTGAAAATATTTTGAAAATATTTTATATGAGACTACAATGCTGCATACATGTCATTATACATTTGTCCAAACCCATAAAATGTACAACACCAAGAGTGAACCCTAATATGAACTATTGATTTTGGGTGGTTATGATGTGTTGATGTAGATTCATCAAGTGTACCACTCTAGTGGGGGATGTTACTAAGGGGGGAAGGTATGCATGTTTGGGATCAGAGGGTATGTGGAAAATCTTTGTACTTTCACCTCAGTTTTGCTGTGAACTTAAAACTATAGCAAAAAATTGTTTTTATGAAAAGAAATCACTCTAGTTTTCAATATTAACAGGCAAAAAAAGGAAACATATGACAATCTCAATACATGTGGAAAAAGCTTTGTCAAAGTACAGTATCTATTTGATTAAAAAAAAAAACCTGGGCTTCCCTGGTGGTGCAGTGGTTGACAGTCCGTCCGCCTGCCGATGCAGGGGACACGGGTTCGTGCCCCGGTCCGGGAAGATCCCATATGCTGCGGAGCGGCTGGGCCCGTGAGCCATGGCCGCTGAGACTGCGCATCCAGAGCCTGTGCTCCGCAACGGGAGAGGCCACAACAGGGAGAGGCCCGCGTACCGCAAAAAAAAAAAAAAAAAAACAACCTTAGCAAACTAGGTATAGAAGTAAATTGCCTCACCTTGATAAAGGGAAACTACAAAAACTTAAAGCTAGCATCAATACAATACTTCATGCTCTAAAACCAAATCATTTCTCCCCTAAGATCAAGAATAAGGCAAGAATAACCAGTCTCACGACTTATATTCAACATCATACTGGATAGTCATCTTAATAGGCAAGAAAAAGAAATAAAAGTTATCTGGATTGGAAAGGAAGAAATAAAACCATTATTTTACATAAAATTGTGTGTGTGTAGGAAATAATCTACAAAAAAGCTACAAGAACCCATAAGTAAGTTTAGCAAATTACAGGATACAAAAGCAACATACAAAAATCAATTATATTTCCATACACTAGCAAAGAACAACTGGGAACTGAAATTTCTTAAACTACCATTAATAGCAGCATCTAAAAATATGAAATAATTGGAAATAAATCTAACAAAATCCATGCAAGTCCTATACATTAAAATCTACAAAACATTGCTGAAAAATTAAAGAAAATCTAAATAAATGGAGAGATATGTTCATAGATTAGAAGACTTGATACTGTTAAGATGATAGTTTTACCCCCAACTGATCTATAATTACAATGAAATCCCAATCAAAATTGCAGCATTTTTTTTAATAGAAATTGGCAAGCTGATTCTAAAATCCATATGGGGGCGTCCCTGGTGGTGCAGTGGTTAAGAATCCACCTGCCAATGCAAGGGACATGGGTTCGAGCCCTGGTCCAGGAAGATCCCACATGCTGTGGAGCCTGTGCACCACAACTACTGAGCCCGCACTCTAGCGCCCGCGAGCCACAACTGCTGAAGCCCACGCACCTAGAGCCCGTGCTCCACAGCAAGAGAAGCCACCGCAATGAGAAGCCCGTGCACCACAATGAAGGGTAGCCCCCACTCACCGCAACTAGAGAAAGCCCGTGCGCAGCAACAAAGACCCAACGCAGCCGAAAATAAATAAATAAATTTTTATAAAAATTAAAAAAATAAAATCCATATGGAAATGCAAAGAACCTAGTCTAGCCAAAACAAGTTCGAAATAAAACACAGAGGAATTACGAAACTTACTTCAGAGACTTATTACCAAAAAGCTACAATAATCAAGACATTATGGTATCAGCCTGAAGATACATAATCAGATTAATGCAGGAGAATAAAGATTAATGCAACACAGTAAACATTACAGAAATAATGCAACACAATAAAGATATCCAAATATATGTGGACAACTGGTTTTTTAAAAAGATATAAAAGCCATTTAGTGAAAAAAGAATGATCTTTTCATCAAGTGATGCTGGAACAATTTGATGTCCACGTGTCAAAAAATGACCATCGGGGCTTCCCTGGTGGCGCAGTGGTTGAGAGTCCGCCTGCCGATGCAGGGGACGCGGGTTTGTGCCCTGGGCCGGGAGGATCCCACATGCCGCGGAACGGCTGGGCCCGTGAGCCATGGCCGCTGAGCCTGCGCGTCTGGAGCCTGTGCTTCGCAACGGGAGAGGCCGCAACAGTGAGAGGCCCGCGTACCGCAACAAAAAAAAAAAAAAAAAAAAAAAAAGACCATCAATCCATAACTCTCACCATATTCAAAAATTAACTCCAATGTACCATAGACTTAAATGTAAAACCTAAAATTATAAATGGTCTAGAACAAACATAGAAGAAATATTTTTGAACTTGGGTTCGACAAGTTTCATTAGATATGTCACCAAAAACACAATCCGTAAGAGGAAAAAATAAGTTAATGTATATTTATAACTCTTATAATATTAATAACTCCTTTTTGAAATTTACTGTAGAGATTAAAAAGTCGAGTCATAGACTGGGAGAAAATATTGGTAAATCATGTATCTGGGCTTCCCAGGTGGTGCAGTGGTTAAGAATCCGCCTGCCAGTGCAGGAGACATGGGTTCAAGCCCTGGTGTGGGAAGATCCCACATGCCGCAGAGCAACTAAGTCCATGCACCACAACTACTGACCCTGCGCTCTAGAGCCTGCAAGCCTCAACTACTGAAGCCCACACACCTAGAGCCTGTGCTCCACAACAAGAGAAGCCACTGCAATGAGAAGCCCACGCACCACAACGAAGAGTAGCCCCCACTCACCGCAACTAGAGAAAACTCATGCACAGCAACAAAGACCCAACTCAGCCAAAACTTAATAAATAAATAATTAATTAATTAAAAAAATTTAAAATCACATATCTGATAATAAGAATTATGTCCAAAACTTAGCAATAAAAACAAACAATCCAATAAAATGAATGGGCAAACTATTTGAACAGACCCTTCACCAAAGATGAAGGCAAGTAAGCACATGAAAAATGTTCAACATCATTAGTCATTAGGGAAACAAAAATTAAAACCAAAATGAGATAACATGTTAGAATGTCTATCATTAAAAATAGTGGCCATCTCAGGTTTTGGTAGGGAAGTGCAGAACTCTGTACACTGCCAGTGGGAGAGTAAAATGGTAAAACCGCTTTGGAAAGCAGTTTAGCATTATTTTTTAAAGTTAAGCAGACTTCCAGTTTGAGCTCCAACATGTAATGAGCTTAAAAGTCATCACTCCCATCTTTACAGCAAAGAAAAGCTGACTAAACAGAAAAATAAATGACTTTTCTTGGACCCAGTCGAGAACTGAGGTTGGAGGTTAAACTTAAAATCTAAAGAGACAGGTGAATACAGAAAATCACAGCTTAGATCTACATAACCTGAACCAGAAGGCACTAAAGCCATAAACTTGTAGGAACACATAAATTGTTAATTGTGAGGAATTGCTAGAGGCTAAGTGTGGTAGACTAACATGAAAGGGAGAAACTTCTGGAGGCCTCAGTCCTTAGGGGGTCCCAGCACTTTCATGGACTTTTCCCCCAGAATCCCACCAGGTTTTTTTTTAACATCTTTATTGGAGTATAATTGCTTTACAATGGTGTGTTAGTTTCTGCTTTATAACAAAGTGAATCAGTTACACATATACATATGTTCCCATATCTCTTCCCTCTTGTGTCTCCCTCCCTCCCACCCTCCCTATCCCACCCCTCTAGGTGGTCACAAAGCACCGAGCTGATCTCCCTGTGCTATGCGGCTGCTTCCCACTTAGCTATCTATTTTACGTTTGGTAGTGTATATATGTCCATGTCACTCTCTCACTTTATCTTACCCTTCCCCCTCCCCATATCCTCAAGTCCATTCTCTAGTAGGTCTGTGTCTTTATTCCCGTCTTGCCCCTAGGTTCTTCATGACTTTTTTTTTTTTTCTTAGATTCCATATATATGCGTTAGCATACGGTATTTGTTTTTCTCTTTCTGACTTACTTCACTCTGTATGACAGACTCTAGGTTCATCCACCTCACTACAAATAACTCAGTTTCATTTCTTTTTATGGCTGAGTAATATTCCATTGTATAGATGTGCCACATCTTCTTTATCCATTCGTCTGATGATGGACACTTTGGTTGCTTCCATGTCCTGGCTATTGTAAATAGAGCTGCAATGAACATTTTGGTATGTGACTCTTTTTGAATTATGGTTTTCTCAGGGTATATGCCCAGTAGTGGGATTGCTGGGTCGTATGGTAGTTCTATTTTTAGTCCCACCAGGTTTTCATGGTGAAGATATGAGAAAGATCCCTTCTTGTCCCTGGTCAGGGGAAGGACAGAGTGACCACTGAGAAACACTTCCAGAGTCTTCTCTGCAGTAAAGGCCCACTCTTCAGGGAAGATCATGCTATTATACCAGATACAATTCTGAACATTTATCTGGCTAGGGAAAGGGAATTCCTCTCCACTCCAGCCCCCATCAGCCTTTTGATCTCACCTAAAAGGAGGAAAAAATGTCAGCAGGAGACAGGGCTTCAAAGAAATAGCTCAGGAATAGAAATTGATATATCAAGAAAGTGCCTATCTTTTAAAAATATTAACTGAAACTGAGGTTCTGACACAATTACATTTTAATGGAACTGCTCAAGATTTAACATCAAACTCCATGCAAAGTCAGAGAGAAAGATGAGAGCTCTCTGTTAAACAGAAATGTAATATGTTAAGGCTATTTTTTTTTCTACATTAGTTTAATGTAGCCCTGGCACAATCCTGAATGGAGAATGAAGACATTACATTAAGGAGAAGTAGAGGACTTTTTTATGACAAAAAATAAAAGAGGACTTATCCAGTATGTGATAAGAGAAAACAGAGAGAAAAGATAATTACAATTAAAACTTATGGTCCCAGTCAGCTGAATGGTGAAGCAAAGGAAGGGAGTAATAAACAAATGAAAGTCCAGCTTCTAACTCTAAGACACTAAGTATCCAGACACTACGTCTCTCTAGAACTTGAAGAGATGACACTCATGACAAGAACACAGCAATGAGAGAGGTTTTTCTGCTCAACAGGAACAGAGCTGCTGCAGATAGAGGTAAGGGACTTCATCTTCTGGAAAAACATCGCTCTAATGTGGCTAAAATCCACATCTGATAGATTCCTGAAGTGTCTTGTAGGAAGTTTTGTTCTTTACAAGATCGATGTTTTGAGTGACAAAATATACTCTAGACTTAATTCAGACAAACCATTAGAAATTGTTTTATATCCTGGAGGAGATAGAAACATTGGGCAAATAGGAAGTTGTTAACTTAGAAATAGGGAGATACGGGGCATATAATCAGGGCCTAATTAGGAAAGCACGTTTCCCAAAGTTAGAGGCTGATATCATGACCTGATTCAAGAAGAAAAGTTGCATTAAATAAAATTATGACTATTAACTGCAAATGTTCCTTTATGAGAGAAGAGATATATATAAAGAGAACAACATGATAAACTGCAATGTCTATAAATACACACGAGATGGATAGAGGGTCCCATCTGAATAAGCAAGACAGTGTAAGAAAGATAGTGCTGAGAATGAGCTGCAGCTAGTGAAAAATATTTGCTTAGTGCAAGAAGAATAAGAAAACACAGAGCTATTACTTAAAGCAGTTATCTTAGTTATAACAGCTAGAATGTATTAGCCCATATCCCTTCCTTTGTCTTCTCTGTAATAATTACACTTTACTGAGTTGATGTCCAGGAACTAGGTATCAGAAGAGGGGCTTTAGGCAGGTTATCTCATTTAAATCTAAACACACCACCATGATGTGGATATTATCATACCTTTTCTCACAAATAGAGAAATTGAAATTTAAAGAGGTTCTGTAAATTGCCTACAGGCACACAGTTAGCAGGTGGCAGAACCAGGTTTTGAACTCAGGCAGCCTGACGCCAGATCTCATGTTTTGAATCACTGTACTCTATCATCTGCTGCATCAAAAGAGATCATTCCCAATAGAAGTGATAGAACAAGCATGAGTATGAAGCCATTGAAGTCCAAGATACATGAGAGGCATCTAGATCCTCTAAATGAGTTTTAGCCCCCTAGCCAACATCAGTTACCCTTCAGGGAACTAATACTATATACCAACGAGATCACGGTACCTCTTGCAATGATCTATGATGAATACTGACATAGTCATCTGGTATCTAGAGTCAAATAAATAATTTCTCAAGCTTTTAGAATAATGAGAAATTTGAATTTGCATTAAAAATAGACTATATTTTGTCCATCTTAGAAAAAAATATAGCTGGTCTATCAAAAACGGTTAAGAATAATTATTTGGTCAGTAAAGATCAGCTGTATTCGTTAAGAATGAACCATGGCAGGTGAAAATATTTATATTTAAAATTTTTAAATGTACTAAAATAAAATCGAATGCTTAAAAATTTTTTTTGATCAAAGGAAAGCAATAGATAGTGTTTTGGGGATGTAGGAAAGACCATGGACTGAATAGTATACTCAAGATTTTTAAGTGGCTATGCAAGTTTATGAAGAGAGTTTACTGGTAAAGCAATGTCAATCAGAAGAAAGTTGTTTAATGGCTTGATCATAAATTTCCTGTCAACCCTTTTTAGAGTAAAGTTTTTATCAACAAAGATACAGAGGACCTCTTTCACATATTTAAGAATGATTAAAAGGGGAAGAGATAGCAAATGCATAGTTTTCCAGGAAGGATTTCCATAGTATCTCAACAGAATAGGATAATGGGCATAATTTAACCACATATAATTTATTAAAGATAAATTTTTTACATTTTAAAAAAATTTTATTTATTTTCGGTTGCATTGGGTCTTTGTTGCTGTGCGTGGGCTTTCTCTGGTTGGGGCGAGTGGGAGCTACTCTTCATTGCAGTGCACAGGCTTCTCATTGCAGTGGCTTCTCTTGTTGCAGGGCACGGGCTCTAGGCACACGGGCTTCAGTAGTTGCAGCACGCGGGCTCAGTAGTTGCGGCACGTAGGCCCTAGAGCATGCTGGCTTCAGTAGTTGTAGCGCATGGGTTCAGTAGTTGCAGCGCATGGGTTCAGTAGTTGCAGCACGCAGGCCCTACAGCACACTGGCTTCAGTAGTTGTAGCGCATGGGTTCAGTAGTTGCGGCACACGGGCTCTAGGGCACGTGGGCTTCAGTAGTTGTGGTGCACAGGCTCAGTAGTTGTGGCTCGCAGGCTCTTGAGCGCAGGCTCAGTAGTTGTGGTGCACGGGCTTAGTTGTTCCGTGGTGTGTGGGGTCTTCCCGGATCAGGGATCAAATCCACATCCCCTGCATTGGCAGGCAGATTCTTAACCACTGCACCACCAGGGAAGTCTAATAAAGATAATTTTTAAAACGTGTGCACAAACAATTGCACTGTTACAGCGTGAAGGAGATGCAGTGTCCCAAAAGCAAGCACAAAAATGTCTTGAGACTTTGTATCGACATAAGTTCCACATGAGTCAGCAGAGTGCTCTGAACTGGACATCCCATAGGAAACTATTGCATTTAAACTTGGGCTCCAACAAGTTAAAAAGCATTCATAAGAGAGTGACCAGAATAATCTGAGCTCGGGAAAAAAGCATATGAAGAAAGTCTTAAAGAAAAAAACACTGAGGCTACTTCATCTGTAAAATGCCCTTGGGTGCAAGCAACAGCTCCAACTCAAATTGGTGTTAAAAATAAGAAACTGTATTTTCTCTTGTAACAAGAGGTCCAGAATTAAAGTCGCTTTCACATGGTAATGACAGGTTGAGGCATCAAACTCAGAGAATACATCTAACAGGAATACCTCTTCTTATGGCTCACTACAAAGAGGAAAGAGACAAAAGTTTTTCAGAAGACTTCTCTTATGACTGCATTCATTAGAATTGTGTCTCATTACCATTCCTTTACATATCACTTTCAGAGAAATGGGATTAGTCCCACACTAACCAGGACTCCCCAGAACTAGGAAAGGTCATGTTCTTCTGAGACATGATGATGTATGAGGAAGTGAGTAGGGATTTGAGCAAAATTGAGAGTTCTGTTAGAAATAAAAAGGACACCAAACAGGTCTACCACAAAATGTCCTAGGGAAAATTTAATAGTAGCTTTCAATTATTTAAGACTTACCATATGGAAATGTATCCTATGGCTCAAGAGAAGGGAATCTAAGATTAATGTTTGGAAGTTAAGGGTGGATCTACAGCAAGCCAGTAATAAATGGAATTTGCTGCATAAGGAATGATTCCCTTACTCTACATGTATCCTCCAGAGGGAGAGCACTAGACTAGCTCCCCTCCAGGAAGTCTTCCAACCAAAGCCCAGCTTACAATTCTGCAAGTTTTGTCTTGCACAAAAGCATAACCAATGAGGTAGGTAGAGACTGAAATTTGGGCCATTGTCAACCTGCAAAATAATGCAAAGCTCTGTGGGACTGAGGCACCTAGTTCAGACAAATATGCCGTATATTTGCAAGCTACTCCTCCACAGTGTTAACACCTACTGAGTGGAGAATTGTACAAGGATGCCATGTGTACTCGTTAGCATGACAGTGATTCTAGGTTTCTCTGATTGAATTTAGTAGATTACTAAAGAAAGTTGGAAAGAATAGAAGAGCAGTTTCAAAATAATAACTATTTTAATACTATTTATAGTTTGCAAAGCAGTTTTTCATCTTTAAAACAGACATTATGATTATTCTCATTTTTTATATGAAGATACTGAGGACCAAGTTTAAATATCATCAATGAGTAAATGCAGGATTTGGGTTTTCTAACCCAGGCAGGTCTGACTGATTCCAGTGAAAATAGAAATTCTTCTTCCTCCTCTTTCTCCTTTTCCTGCCTATCTATCCTTTTTCTTCTTCTACTGAGTATGCAAATCTTTCTCTGGTAGAGATAATTAAATGTTTTTATAATAATCTTGCTTATTTCTTAAACTCATATACCCTTTAAGAGCAAAATTTTGTCCTTCCCATATTATTTTGTTCACTGAGTATTTTTATTCTTTTCCATGTACTCAGACCTTATTTAAATATCACAATAATGGTCTCTTTCCATCATTTGATTCACATATATGTTCTAATTATGGTTGTGCTTTGAGGAAAAGAATGGATAGATATCAGCTCTAGTTTTAGTTGGATTGAATGGATTTTGGTATCAGCTTTGCTTTTACTCTTAGACAGTCCCTTCTATGATGACCCAATGTTGAAATAACATATAAAGAATAACTTTTTATATTAAAATTCTTGTCAAGTATTCAGTATAATTTAAATTTATTACTAATATATCTGCTGTCACATACACAATGAATCCTTCCAATTTCCTTTTCTTTATGGAAATATTACAATATATCCAAGTAAATCTTAGTGCCACTTTACTAAAAATAATGTTGAAAGGCAGAGAAGTAAAGTTTTTTCACATGCCAAAGTTGGTAGTCAGGTTTATATTAAGAAATAAAGGGGAAAATAATAAAAAGTGCAGAATGACAGCAGGGGCTGGGGACTATTGGATGGGGAACAGAAGTGTAAGGGAGACTTTTCACTGCACCCCTTTTTATCTTTTAAAATTTATTTAAACATTAAAATTTATATCTTTAAAAGGATAAGTAAATGAATAGATGTTTGGTTAAAATTTACACCAAATAATAGCTAGATAAATAAGAAGTAAGAAAAAAAAAAGAAGGAAGGAAAGGAAGGGACGGAGGAAAAGATGTTTGTTGATACATATTTTACTTAAGTACTAAGTGATGTTCACAAAATTATCCAGGAAGCTTGAAAAGCTATCATAAGCTTCTTGAGAATTCTTAGAACATATTTGTAGATGATCCAGGTCTTTATGGGTTTAAAAGGAAAGTAGAGAAAGGAAGTCATTTTTGGAGAGAGGAGGGGAAATAAAGTTGGGATTTGTAAGGACTGCTAATCCCTTTTTAGTGCCTTAGGCAGAAGACTCCACATTTTTGTACTTTTGAGGGACAAGAAAAGAAAATGGGGAAATAATTGGCTGGATGTGAATCAACTGATGCTTAGAAAAGAGTGAAACCCTCAATTTGCAAATTCAAAGATGTATAATAGATTTACTGGGGCTCAGTGGCAAGCTCCCCAGACTGAAAAGAAGCATGACTCTGGGCTGAGTGTAGATGGTACCACCACAAAGTGACTCTGTCTGAAAATGGGACACAGATGCATAGCTTCTGTGCTTGTTACAAGGACATACACTAAAGTGCTTTGTCAGCATCCACCTTCAATTCACCTACAGTGTTAGGACACCTCAACAAGACTTCATATAGGATTTTCAGTCCCTTCCAGGCTAAAGTTTGCAGTAAAATTGGTTATAAAGGGAATTTCTGTAAAATTTCTTCTATGACAAAATTAGAACTAGGCTTCCAAGTAAAAATTCAGAATAATAGGGTCACTGCAAGTATACTTCTAGGTCACTTCTATATTTTGCATTTCCCCGCCATAATTCTAGACTTTGAGATATCCTCTTTGTTAGCATTCTTCAATCTGGAAATTCTATTTTCTTCCTTTCTTCCATTTTAAGGATTTATTTATGTAGTTATTATGTTTACTTAAGATATTTAAGGTGCTTAATAGAGAGGATAGAAATACTATATTCCCCATTAGGTGTGTCAACATATGATAATAAAATCTGAAATTTCTTTAATATTGAGGATCCAAATTCTATAAATAATTTTGCAAGCTAAAAATTCTGTAATATTTCATTAAAAATGAGGAAATCTTATGAACAAGAACCTATTTCATGCCCGTCAGAGGCCATATGACATTTAAGATATACCTACAGAATCAGTTCAGTTTAGTTTACAAAGGCCTACTTGAGATGCCAGATTCCAAAAATACACAGATTAATAAAGATAACACTCCTGGCTTCTGTGGAATTTTCAGTCCAGTGGAAGAGACAGATCTGTAAGCACCTAATGTCAATGCAGAGAGCAATAGCAATCTCTGCACACATACCCTCTCCCATTAAACCAGTCAAGGCAAGAAGGGATCCAAATTCAAATGGGCCTTATTCAGTGACTATTCCAGACTCCCGAAACATCTGTTCCCAGGACACTGCATTATAGTTGGGCCCCAAATGAGAAATATCTTAGCAGACCACAAGCATTTGGAGCCTGTGCTCTGGATCTTCTCACTGCAGACTAATGTCTACTCCTCCTTATTTTAGCCTTCTGTTGACCCTCCCCTTTGGTCTGATACATTGATTTATCACTACCTCAGTTTCCAAACCCACTCTGGTTACGGATATTTTCTCTCCACCTCAGATGGAGGGTTCTCCAGGCTTTGAACGAGCGTGCTGATTCCACCAATGGCAGAGACTTTTTTCTCTTCCTCGGGTGCATGCAGCTACACTAGTTTTGCCACCATTTTTTCAGTTATGTATGGTCATCCAATTGAGTTCTAGTCAACGAATGTGACTGCAAATGATGTGGAACACCTCCAGGCCTGACCCATTAAAAAAGTCTCATGTACAGTCCTCCGTGCTCCTTCCTCTTCTGCAGATTGATGTAAAATAAGGGGGAGAAATGGTAGGCAGACTGGAGGGGAGTAAATTAGTTTTGAATCTAATAAACTTTACCTTATTAGACAAAAGAACAATTTTAAGTTATTGCAACAAATGTGAACAGGTAAAGAAAGTGTTTGTTGTTTGTTTGAGAGGGTTAGGAAAGTTTGCATTTGCATCATGGAGCTGCCATCAGGTTTTAAAGCCAAATTATAAACTCTTATTTAAAATGACTAGTAAATGGTCAGAAAATTAATTTAAGTGCAGTATTTCTCGTTTCTTTTCTTAGTTCCTTGAGGAATGAAAAATACAAATTTAACTGCCTTCAGAATTTTTATCACCTTATAATTTAATTTAAATTTTTATGGCCACAAGGCATTCTTTGTAATAAAACTAAAATGATATGAAGGGGAGCAGCTTCTGGTAATTGATGATTTTTGTCAGGAATTTTAGGTTGCATTTCTAATTCTGCAACCGACTCATTAGATTACATTATGTTCAGTAAGTTACCATTTCTTTGTCAGACAGTTCTGTGGGTGGTGTATTAATATTCTTCTAAAATCTTTTTTTTACCATGACAGGGGCACTCCTCTCGGTACTTATAGGATCCGGAATATATTCATGTATCCTTTATTATATCTTTATAGTTGTTTTCTTTCACTCTTTCTGATTCTTCTAGCTGATCCTTTGTCCCAGATTTTTTTTCTCTATAAAAGAATGATAATGCTACCCATCTGGCAGTTGCTTGCCATGAATTGAAGAGGTTTGGGAAAATTCCCTGGCAGAGTGGCACTTACATTTGTATCATCTACGACAGAAATATAATTCCTATGTTAACATAAATATATCCCTTCTGAAATGTCAAAATGTTTTCAGCCTTCACCAATTATTTTAGCTATTATAAATGGTGGTGATTCTTCTCTCAAGGAAGCTATCATTTTCCAGCTTCCATAAGAGATAGATACAGTCCATATTAGCATTTAAATATTTCAAATACTATGTGTAGAGGAACTAGCTTTATAAGTTTTTAACATAAATCTAAAGGAGTTAACCAAAAATAACCTTGTGCCGGAATAGTGTCAGACCCTGCCTTTGTCAAAGACAGTGATATGAAGCTTCCTCTTCTCAACTGTTCCTTTTCTCAACCACAGCTTCCATTGACTTGTTAATTAGTTGAGACTTAAATATTTAATTTTAATGATTTACTACATTTTTCGCAATTACATTTTACTTTATCATTACTCACATACTACAGCACAATTTCCTTTGAAAAGATCTATAAAAGTAATTAAAGACAAAATACTCAGAGTACATATTTTTCATAACTGTACTAAACGATGGGCGAGATCATAAGTAGAGGAAATTGATGAATTGAAGAAGCAAAACAGATGGTAAAGCTGTGTACACGTGCCAACACACTCCAGCTTGCAGGCTGTTCCAGATTCTGCTAAGGCCAGAAACATAGTGAAAGAAATAGCAAGAGCTTGATCCAGCAGGAACAGCCCATAGTCCCCTTGAGTCCATAAAAGCAGGCTTCCTGGCTCTAACACAAGTAGCCCTATGCAAAGCAGTACTCCATGGAAATGCTGTGTTTTCTGACCTTCTGGAAGTTTCTGTGTTAAAGCATATGGTTTTTCTCAAGGGAAGAAGAGTCCTCTCTAAATATCTGTCAAGGCAATAGATGATGTAGATAAATGCATATACAGAGATAAAATGATTCTCTTTTCTTGTGTATGGCCATCCATTTTTTTTCCTTTTTTTTTTTTTTTTTTTTAAGATGTTGGGGGTAGGAGTTTATCAATTTATTTATTTTTGCTGTGTTGGGTCTTCGCCTCTGTGCGAGGGCCCTCTCCAGCCATGGCAAGTGGGGGCCACTCTTCATCGCGGTGCGCGGGCCTCTCACTATCACGGACGGCCTCTCTTGTTGCGGAGCACAGGCTCCAGACGCGCAGGCTCAGTACTTATGGCTCACGGGCCCAGTCGCTCCGCGGCACGTGGGATCCTCCCGGACCAGGGCTCGAACCCACGTCCCCTGCATTAGCAGGCAGACTCCCAACCACTGCACCACCAGGGAAGCCCCCATTTTTTTTCCTATTTGTAATTCATCTTTCCTTTGTTTTGTGCTCATATGTAGCAGATACCCTACTAATCTCTAGGAGTTACACAGATGATTAAAACGATAGTTCTGCTCATAGGTTGGTTCATCACTACTTCAATTCACTAAGAAAAGCTTTGAAAGAACCCTATTAGGACAATAAAAATACTGGTAAAGTGAACTGAAAATATTAAATAAATCAAGACAATTTTCTTTTGGCTTCAGAATGTCTTTTCAGTTGCCAAAATGGTGACAAATCCATAATTGAACAAGTGTATCCCCAGCTCCAACCCAAGGTCAATTAGTGTACCAACTAGTACCTTGCAAGTAAACGACATTTAAGTCATCAATAAAAAAGCATGGAAAAAGTCAGGTAATAGAGGGTTTTAATATTTAAATTTTTGCTGAACATTTGTTGTAACAGTGAACATTTAGAAAGAAACTAAATATCCAACACTATGAGATTGGTAAAATAAAACATACTATTTTATACTATGGAATATTAGGCAGCCAAGGGAGTCATTTTACAGGACTATAAAATAAGATAGGAAAATACATGTGATATAATGTTAGGTGGAAGAGACCCAGGTCAATTCAGTATAAATTGTTCTGATATTTGTCTGTCTTCCTCAGAACAAATAGTAGATTCCAGTAATGATTTTGGACAACCATTTCTTAAAATGGATCTTAGGAGGAAATGGAGCAACAATCCCTGGGGCAGTGGATTAAGGGGGAAAAATTTACTTTTGATGGAGAAGTTTTTGAGGATGGCTGAAGCACAGCGGGCATTATAGGGGCACCCACGGAGGAGGAGGGGACACCACTGTAGGGCTGAGAGGCAAGCTGGTTTGATCAGATAGTATGACAGTCATCCCAGGCTTCGTGACTTCATGGAATAGTAACCAACTATTTGGAGATCCAGCAGCCGTAAATTATGACAATCGCACAGGGATGATTGAACCAATGACTTTCACAGTGCAGAGGATAACCAGTTCATGGGTGTATCCCTGCATTGAAACCTAAGACCAAAATTCAAATATGGGTGATGTATGACTTTTCTATCTTTTTACTTGTCTATCTACAACACCTTAATAAAACACCTATTTGTTTTCCCTTTTCTACATTCCTGGGGGAAAGTATACTTCATGAATTGGCCAAAATAAACAAGAGACCAGGGAGGTAAATTAGTCTTTAAAATTCTCAACTTAATCCAGAAGATACTTTGTAACCCATGCAGACTACTCTAGTGAAACTTATAAATTATTTATGAAACAAGATTATTCAAAAAATAAATAGAGGTTATTAGGATATGTAAACATACCAAGGATGTGAGATAGAATATAAACAGTGCCAAATACAGGCAACACTAATCTTTAAATTAGTCATCTCTGGTCCCCTTGTCTAGCCAAATCCCAGAGAGCATTTTCTTCCCCCTTCAGGAAATTGAATGTAAAAGAGATGAGAGTCTCATCTAAGGGGTTTATTACCCTATCCTGGAAACAAAAATAGAAGATTTAGGTAGATAGGCTTTTGTTTAGTAGTTCACGGTCAAATTGAACAGTATCTCCCTGTAAGCCCACAGATTCTCTTATTTCAAGGTCTTCTACTGATACCCCATAAGGCATCAATAATTTATACCTCACTGTGTAATATACATTACTTTGTTCAGATAATCAGAACAATACCCAGCATAAACATTTACTGTACAATAGGAAGTCTTCACTGGGAAGAGTTGGAATTAGAAGAAAAGAAAGAAAATGGAGGGACATGAGGCTTTTCTGGGAAGGGCAGACCTAGTCTAGGTACCTCATGTGAAGACTCTGAATCCCTAAAGTGAACATAAAGATTCTGGGAATCTGAGGAGTGCAAGAAAGATATAGAATGGGAAGCAGAGGGAAACAAAATCCATTTCACTTCTTAATTTTTTCCTAGACTCCAAAGCTGGTTTTCCACTGAGAATAATCTTTCATCTTTGGCAAGCTATTAATACCAGGTATCAAGAATGACATTTATTAGGGGTCTGATCATACTGGAAACTCCCAAGCAAGGTAAATGCTTTATTCATCTTCTTTAGCTCTGGTTTATAGTAGTGAGATAAGTCAAAGGTAAACAGAGGAACAGGATGGTGACTTCTTTTCCTGAGACTTACTGCCAAAAAAGGAATCAATTAAACCTAGTTGTTAAAGTTTATAACAGGCGTGTGTGCTGGGTCCAGAGGCAATGGAGACAAAAGGGTAGGTGAAAGTGGTCAATTTGCTTGGGAGAGGCAAAGTCAAGAGACGCTTTATAGAGCAGGTGATGTTCATGCTGATGTCTGATATTCATGCTTAGAAGAAAAAGCACAGAGCGTATTGCAGACAAAAAGAGAAGCAGTGTAAACCAAAGTCATGGGTTCCACCAGGGTCCAATTGTACCTCCAGTGCTATTTCATTCAATTTCAACCCATAACTAGTATAGTAATTTATGAAACTGCCTCACTCCAAATCTAATCATTAGACACCCATTAACATATCCATAATGCTTTCTTTAGCTCTGTATTCACAAAGGATCTATCTATCAGATCAGGGCTTATCCCACTAATTCACAAATATGACTATTTTGAAGTCCAAGACATGTGTCTGATATTATTATTTCTCTTTCTTAAGATAGAAAACACTAGAAATAAAACTTCCTTCTCCTAGATTGTAAAATGAGTCTGTGACGCCTTGTAGTTCTCAGTTTAAGTCATGTTTCAACTCAGAAAATTTCTTTACATAAATCACAGGTGAGCTCAGTAACAGATTTTTCTATCAGACTTGCACCTGTGAACCTTAGTTGAAGGCCTATTATTTCCTGGCTATGAACTGAACTTTATCAACAGTGGTTACATAAACATGCCAAACCACCTGGTAGGTACTCTACAACACTGATACTTTGAGAAAGGGTGGCCCAGTCCTTCAGCAGAATAGTACTTTGAGAGTCAAAAGAGTTCATTTTAGCAGTAACAAACACATTGGGTAAGCATGCATTCATATATTGCGGATTTTTTCCTCTTACAGTATGTGAGCACAGGCTAAAAAAAGGAAGAAGTCCAAAATAGCCTATAAAATACTTCCTTAAGGTAGCGACATATGAAATTAGAGCAGCTGAATGTTTGACTTTCTGAAATTGCTTCTTGTAAAGCAGAAATGTCTTATTCAGTATGCACACGTGATAGTGAAGGCAGCCGCCGTGTAGAGTTCTGTGATTCCGTGCCAAACCTAGATGCTGAAGTGCTAAGGGTGCCTCGAAAGTCAGATGGTTGCTTTCTTTGAGGGCTTGCCCATACATGTTTCTAATCTCTGCATGGAGAGATAAGATATGCTCTTTAGGTGAAATGAATGGCGGAAAAGTGAGTACGTAGACCTGGGTCCTTAACTTTCAGACACCATGCCAGCAACTTGACACAGCAAGAGACTGTTAAGCATTAAAATCCTTAGTACCTCATTGGAATTTTTTCTAAAATTCGTGCATGAGGATGTGATTTTCTTTTATACAGAAACACAAAGGCCATCCAGTTCAACCACTCATTTAACACTTTGGGAAACTGAGGCCCAAAGAAGTAAAGGGACAGGACCACAAAGCCAAGACTGGACCCAGCTTTTCTGGACTCCTAAGGTGACAAATGTGGCTAGGACAGTTGGAGGTCATCCAGCTCAGGCATTACCACCATGGACTGTACTTATTAAATTTCTCTCTAGAGACCTTAAGTTCAAAATAATGTTTTGACTCTAAAATCCTGCCTGTATTATGTAATAATTAATTACCCATATTCTTCAAGGTCATTCATAATTAGCCTTTATTCACTCTTTTAACAAACATTTATCTAGTATTTCTTATAAATCATGCATTATATTGTAAATGAAAAACAACATGGTCCCTGTTTTTATGGAGCTTTTGGTACTCTAGGTAATTTATAATATAATTGCATTATATACTGTCATACAGTTCCAATCTGAACAAGTGCTATAAGGAAAAACAAAGGACAGTGTTCAATGATAGAAAATAATGAGGGACTGACTGTTTTAGAGTTGATGGTTAGAAGAACCATCAAGGGAGGGACATTTGAAATCAAATTGCAAAGATGAATGAAGTTAGTCAGATGGAGGGTGGTGGGTGTGGAAGTGGGAAATCCTGGCAAAGGGAAGAGCACAAGCAGAAGCCTTGGCCTCTGTGTTTGAGGCACTAAAGGGAGGTGAATGCACATGGAGAATGGAGAGTCAGGGGTGAGTGACTGAGAGTGAAATTGGGGAAGTAGTCAGGGACCAGATCACATAAGGCCTAATAGGTGATGTTAAGGAGGATGAATTTTATTCCAGGTGCAATGGGAAGTTTTTAAAGCATTTTTTAGCTGGGATGTTAATATGATTCAATTTACATTGTTAAAATGACCAACATTTCTGATCAGCATTTAGTAATTACTAGGGTTAACATACAAAGTAGATACATGACAGCTAGAATCACAGAAACTTTCACTTAAACTGTCTTGGTGCAGGATATTGTACAACTTCCACAAGTATGGAAGCCCAGCAACTACAGTAGGCAAGACATCAAAAGTGCAAACAGACAGGTGATGATTCTTTTATGGAGGAAGGTCCAGTACTCACCATTCCACCTGTTTGTTCTTTGGGTTTCAACCTTGTACCCCTGACACTCAGTTTCTTCCCTTCTCTTTATTTACTTACTTACTTACTTATTTATGGCTGCGTTGGGTCTTCGTTGCTGCGCGCAGGCTTTCTTTAGTTGCGGCGAGCGGTGGCTACTGTTCGTTGTGGTGCAGGGGCTTCTCATTGTGGTGGCTTCTCTTTGTTGCGGAGTGCGGGCTCTAGGCACTCGGGCTTCAGTAGTTGTGGCGCACGGGCTTAGTTGCTCCGTGGCATGTGAGATCTTCCCGGACCAGGGCTCGAACCCGTGTCCCCCGCATTGACAGGCATCTTCTCCTGACCTACACATTGCCTCCTTCTCCAGGTACTAAACTTTCCATTTCTTTTCTGGCTTTCCATCTCATCTCTCCTATCTTCTGGTATTTTTAAAATTTTAATATTTATTTATGTATTTGACTGCTCAGGTCTTACTTGTGGCATGCAGCATCTTTTAGTTGCAGCACGTGGGCCCTGACCAGGAATTGAACCCAGGCCCCCTGCCTTGGGAGCGTAGAGTCTTAGCCACTGGACCACCAGGGAAGTTCCTCTTCTGGTATTTTTTCACTCTAGTGATTTTGACAGTCCTTAGCATATAGTAGAGCTAAGTTTTTTATGCTCATTGAAGGAATAAGTGGATGAATGAATTATAAATAGGAACTCGGATTTTTCGGTCAACAGAGAAAACCAATGACTATATTGCTAGTGGTAAGAAAATAAAAATAAAAACCAGGGCTTCCCTGGTGGCGCAGTGGTTGAGAGTCCGCCTGCCAATGCAGGGGACACGGGTTCATGCCCTGGCCCGGGAGGATCCTACATGCCGCGGAGCGGCTGGGCCCGTGAGCTATGGCCGCTGAGCCTGCGCGTCTGGAGCCTTTGCTCCGCAACGGAAGAGGCCACAACAGTGAGAGGCCCGCGTACCGCAAAAAGAAAAAATAAAAATAAAAGAAGAAAAAGAAAAAAATAAATAAAAACCATAATTTAATTGTTCTTCTTTGTTTTGCTGCCCCCCAATTAACTAAGTGCTTGGAGCAAATCTTTCTAGTTTTGTCTTTGTTTTTGAAAAATCTTCATTGTCCTCACTGAATTGAAATTATTGATGCTTAGTAGCTGATTGTATAATACTTTAAAATCAAATATGAGTCACTGTAACATGTCTACACATTGGATACAGTGTCCATCTTTTTAAAGAGTACTTCTGGGAGTTGATTTCTCCTTTGAGATTTTGATTTCGCTTATGACCTCCCTGACTCTTGTTCAACTTTTTTTTTCCCCAAAATGAAAGAGCTGTCAAGTAGTCATGCCATTAGAAGAAGTGTCATGCAACCTAGCCAAAAGAGTCTCCTGCTGTCTTGGAGTGCTTACAATTGATTAATATTCACTTTTCTGTTCTCCAGAGGTCATTTATAATGCTGTGTATTTGTGGTCTCCCTGCTGGGATTTGTTTGACCTTGAGATAACACACGTTACCAGAAGAGAACACATCTGACACATCTGAAGCAGGTATGCTTTATTTGAAAAAAAAAAAAAAAAAAGCAAATTAAGACATCGTAGGGTACTACGTTTACTTTCTTAAATGATTTTTATACCAAATTGAAAATATCATATCAAAACCTAATATTTTTCTAAAGGTCAGAACTGATGCCTTTCCATGTACTGAGCAGAGAAAACTTAAGAAAACTGTAAATAAGTGCAGCTTATTGTTTGCTGCCTCACGTCTGTTCTATGGCCTTCTCAGTATTACCTGTTGCTTCCCTTCCCGGGGAAAACCTATATGTTGTCCTTTGTCTTAATTCTTGGGGACTGTGTTCTCTGTTATCTGTCACCACTGGAAATGGTTTGGATCAACAAATTCCCTGAAGTTTTATTGATATTGACTCTTAAATTGAAGCCTTTCAGATGGGGATTTGTATAGAGATAGTCTGGGTCCGAGTAAGCCTTCCTTCCCAGAACCCCTCAAATCACACTGGCTAAGCCTACCTAGCCATGCCAGCCCTGGGGAAGAGAATCAAGGCAGGTTGTCTCTTTCTTATAACACTATCATTATTAAAATGGGGAAAGTATGAGACCTGGAATCAGATACGTTCATTTCCAAGTTCTGAACAGTTGGTTTAGTCTTCAAAGTGTGTGTGTGTGTGTGTGTGTGTGTGTGTGTGTGTGTGTGTGTGTAGGCTTTATTTAATATCATTATTTAATTATAATTCTTCCACATACTATCTATGTAATCTCCACCAGCTTACTTACTTCTGTGATATTAATTATCCTCAGATCTAAAATAGAAATACTAACCCATCCTTAATTTAACTTGAATTAATTTCAATAGAATATGTACAGCAACATGTACAGTGCCTGACACGTAGTAGGTAGTCAGTAAACATTAGAGCCTGTCACAGAATAGAAAGCAACTTCGTTAATATATCCTGTCTCTCTGAAACTAGCATGAAAAAAATTTTATTTTTATAAATAAAATGCATGAATAGGATTCAGTTACCAACTGAGAACAAATACATTTGGTAGGTTTGTATGATATTGTTAAATTGATTTATTGACTTTCTTACTTTAAACAATGCTCACCAAAAAAAGAAAGACATTAACTTCAAAGTATCAGAAATATCTTGTATATATTAACAAAAAAATGTCAATTCAAGCTGTAGTAGTAACAAAAATCATTGAAATCCAACTTAAAATTAGTATATAAAAATCTCCATAGGTATATACAATTTTCCTATAGGTATATACAATTCTTTGTCTTGAGCTTGTCTTGCCTTGGACTTTCACAAACCAGATCTTGAACCAGATTAAGAAAAGACAAAGAGCTTTCAATGGATAACACCCTGTTTCTGGTCATTCAGGACTGAGGCCAGGGACTACATCGCCAGATGTACAAAGTAAATTGTCAGAGAACTCTCTCAAGTGTGTTCTTTCTACCCCCTTTAGGGAAGAGATCTACCATTTAATGCAGGTTCTACAACCTCCTTATCAGTGACCTTCTCACCTCAAACACTTACAAGGCAGATTTCCTCTCATCTAGAGATAGTGAGAGGCTCTGATAATAAGAAATTTCTCTCTTACTGTGGTCAGCACGGCCTGGCCTCCTGTGGGTCTAGTATCACATTGGAAATAGAACAGAAAGGTAAGTGATTGGGGCATAGTGAGGAACCACCCATCCCCCACCCCCCGCCCAAGCCTGATGGTTCAAAGTATGGCCTGGATCCTCTGACCTGGTGTATTCCTCATTCTATATTGCCTGTAGTGACCACCAAACTTAGGATTTGGCTCCACAAAGAAATAGGGAGATATTAGGGAGAAGTTCCCACACTTATCCATAGTCTGAGTATATTATTTCCACTGCTTTTTGCTGACTTTACAGTAAACTTAGTAAAATCAACCTGGAACTAAATCTAAACCTACAATTCTCCAAATTGATTAAGGAATCTAATAGATGTTAAGACCTAAGTGTATTTTCAACCTATTTTTAAGCATCAGGTGAAAATTATAAAAGTCAATAAGAGCAGTTATACATTTTTTCGAACCAGTTACAAAAACCACTTAATGGTGCGGAAGAGTGATGGTGTTTGGCCACTGCATATTCCCAACTATTGATATCCTCTATGAGTTATGAGGATGGAAATAGGAAGATAACTTTATTCTTTTTGTTTGTTTTTTGTTTATTTCTGTATTCACAGAAACTAGAACAGTGTTCCTAGCACCTAGTAGTACCTCAATAAATATTTGTTGACTGGCTGAATGGCTGAAGGAATGAATGAATGGTAAAAGCAGAATGTATATACTACTTCAAAAGAAGAGATATGTGTGAGGGTGTAGGGGATTCTGGTTTTAGAAGCAGTGATAGAACAGGGAATACTATGAGAGAGTATAGAAGAGTGAAAAACAACAGGGCTCTAATAATGGAAATATGGGAATGATACTTACTGATGGAGATGGCATCTCATAAATGAGGACAAAGTGCATAATTTGAGTAAAGGTAAAAGAACGGGTGTTCACATAGAAAACAGTAGAAGGGCCTAATGGAGAAAAAGGGCTGAATTACATACAAATGTGGAAATGGAAAGGAATCCTAGAGTCACTTTTTGTCCTTCAAGAAAAAGTTGCTAATAACCAAGGAAAAGATACTGGTAGTTAGAAGTTAAACTGGAGACTTAGTGCTGGGAACAAGGGAGGGGAGAAGGGAAGGAAAATATAAGAGTTTAACAGGCCACGGTGTCCCATGAGCCATGTTCATGTTTCTTAGCTTCTAGAGGCTGCAAATTGAAATGCTTACAGGGAACAGCTAATGAGTGACTAGTGTCTAACAGAAAAATAGAAAGTATATGCTCCTTCTTAAGGCAGCAGTCAATAAAGGTCCTGTGATTGTTTGCCATGCAGAAATAGCCTCAAAGAGAAACCAACAATCTGCATTTGTATGTAAAAATCTTCTAATTTGTAAATGTTGGGAACTGATTCAACTTTTATAAAAATGGTTTATGGCGCATAGCACATGGATTTATAAAACACAGCACTGAGAAAAAAAGAAATTGAATGAGATTTCCAGCATAATACCATTTATATAAATTTTAAATGTTTACATAAAAAACAACCCAGAATATTTTATAAGATTTCAGGTACATTGAATGACATAAATCAAACACATTAGAATCCTGCCTTGGTTATGCGAGACAAGACTGATATGAGAAATGAGAGAGGAATACCAAATTAAAAAAAAAAAAGTATTACGTGGACATATGATAATAACATGCTATGGACTAAGGAGTGCAATTATCCAGCTTTCTATACCTAAGATCCAAAAGTAAATGAATAAATATAATTAAAATAAAACACACAGTAAATATCCAAACAAACATACCACAAAAATCATGCTACTAGTCAGTCTGTGAGCCACTGGTTTGAAAATCCTTATTTACATCTTGTCCTCCGAAAGCTCCCATGAATATGGTCAGAAAATTGGCTGGAGAAGAGTCAGAGGCCATGACGTATGAGCATAACGTTGCTTTGGCTGCTGCCAGTGTGTCTTCCTCTAATGCTCCTTCTGAGGGTTTTGTGCAAGGGGTAACCAAGAAAATGAGGAGCAAAAGGCAAGAAAGTATATCAGAATAGAAGAAATCTGCCTCTAATGACTGTCATCCAGTCATAAATACCCTGGTTTCATGCAAAGTATTTTTATGAGTTCTCTGATTTATCTCTTTAGACATTTATTGTAAACTCTTCCTCAAGCACATACCTGGAGGTTATGGGTGATAGTATTTGGGCCAACACTTATTTCTAACTACTGATATCTTCTTCCATGCGAAGGTATATCAGTTAACATGACACTCTTGGCTTCTCTCCACCCTCTCATTCACTCCTCCCCAGCGGATAAGAAGTGCTATATCTTTGGGAGGAGAAATAGGCTGACCTTTCCTTCCTCCGTTCTCTTTAAAGGGAAGCCCTGCAGATTCCCAGTACTTTCTATATCTTGTTTGATTAATTCTGAAGAGCTGTATGCACAAAATCTACTTGCCTAACAGTAACAGACCTAAAAACTACATTATCTGAAGTTATTAGTGATAT
This sequence comes from Orcinus orca, assembly GCF_937001465.1. Classification (NCBI taxonomy): domain Eukaryota; kingdom Metazoa; phylum Chordata; class Mammalia; order Artiodactyla; family Delphinidae; genus Orcinus; species Orcinus orca. Next base: position 96,392,848 of record NC_064563.1, read on the forward strand.
TATTATTAGTTATTATTCATCTGCTTTACTCTTTAACTCAATTAGTTCAAAACACAAGCGCAGAAGAGATGTCCTATATTTAAGGGAAACTGTCAAAAGCAACAATAAATGTAAGTATTTATAAAAGTGCTTTGTTTCAGGGAGATCAGCTCCGTGCTTTGTAACAACCTAGAGAGGTGAGATGGGAGGGTGGGAGGGAGGCTCAAGAGGGAGGGGATAGGTATACATATAGCTGATTCACTTTGTTGTACAGTAGAAACTAACACAACATTGTAAAGCAATTATAATCCAATAAAGGGGCTTCCCTGGTGGCGCAGTGGTTGAGAGTCTGCCTGCCGATGCAGGGGACACGGGTTCGTGCCCCGGTCCGGGAGGATCCCACATGCCGCGGAGCGGCTGGGCCCGTGCGCCATGGCCGCCGGGCCTGCGCGTCTGGGGCCTGTGCTCCACAGCGGGAGAGGCCACAGCATTGAGAGGCCCACGTACTGCAAAAAAAAAAAAAAAAAAAAAATCCAATAAAGATGTAAGAAAAAAGGACAACTGTGACCAAAAAAAAAGTGCTTTGTTTGAGATCAAGTGTCTTAACATTTAATATTATGCCTTATCAACTCATATCAATCAAAATTTACATAAGAATGAGATTAATAAAACAGAATTTATCTTATTTCATGACATGACTTTAAAGAGAATATACAAACTCAGTAAATTTTCAAGAAATTTCATGTAGAATCATTATGCTAAATATTTGAAGCTTTGTATTTATTTTTTTAAAGTTTTAAGATTCTGAAACTGTGTAAATCCTTATTATATGCTTTTTAAGTTTTCATTCACAAATAATTCTTCCAGGAAACTCCTTGGTCATTATTGAGATAATTAATTTCTGTATTTATTTTGTTGTTCATTGGGTCCAAAAATCATCTACATTTAAAGAAGCAACTGAGTCCTTATTTTGTAGATGATTTAGTTATTGTTCAGGAACACTTCATGTCTATAGAAAGGCCAAGGAGAGAGCTAGTGGGAGAGCCAAGACAAGAATCCATGATTCCTGATCCTGACCCAGGTTTTTCTCCTTTATGACATTTCCTCTGAGAATGACCTGAAGGTGATGGCTAGGATTTTTTAATTATTTTCATTCCAAAGGAAATATCTCTAATAATTCATTCAACAAGGATAAATTGAGATACTGCTTTGTCTCAGGATAAATTGAGATACTGCTTTGTCTCATATGTTCTGCTTGGGACTTATTGACAAAGATAATATAGTTTTGACATCAGAGAATTCACAATGAACTAGATGAGATGTGTATGTGTGTGTGTGTGTGTGTGTGTGTGTGTACACACACATATATATATGAAAAAAATAATAATAATGACATAGACTGCTTATAAAACTGGCTCAAGAGATAAAAAGACCCACTCTGCTTAAACAACTTAAGGCAAATTTTAAGAAAAGGAGCTTCTTAAACCAGATCTTGAACCAGGATTTTACCAGCAGTTTATGAAAGGTATAGACTTTCCATGAAACACATTATAGGTACCAGGAATACTGGAGTTTATTATTCCTGCATAGGGGAAGTAGCTGTGGAGCAGACAGGTAAGGTTTGTAGAAAAGGCCCAGCTTCAGGTATAGTAGGAAGTTAAGAGTTTATCCTGTAGACATTGAGGAACCAGCTTCTTCATTAAAATACTGAACCTGTAAGATTGCTTCCTCTCTTTTTGTATTCTCTACCTCTTTAATAGCCTACAATCAGTTTTAAAACATTTAGCAACTAATATAAGTATGCTACTGTGCCTATTCATGAAATAAAGTCAAAGATAGTATACACAAATCCTACTTCATATGAAAGAATTTGTATATGTAGTATAATTTTCCAAGCCCAGCTTTACATATTCAACACATGCTACTCATCAGGGTTCCTCTGTAAATTTAAGCCCTCTAAAAGATTGTGGTTTAGAAAAGAAAAAAAAAGAAAAAGAAAAACTTGCACGTACGGTTTTATTCTATTATGTATTAAATAGACCAATATATTTCCATAAATCAGTTTGTTCCCTGGCTCATGATGAAACCAATTTCTCAAAACTTTTAACCAAATTAATAATCATGAACAACGGTCATTTTATTTTTCCCTTAAAGCCTAATTTAACCTTTTAAGTTAAGAGTGTGTTGTGATTAGTGTTCAAGGCTAGTACTGTTTGAAACAGTAAATTTCTGTTTTTATATAACAGTAAATTATATTCTACTTTTTTCAAAGTTAGGTTTTTAAGTGGCAAATTTTCTCTAAGAGTGCTTCTGAAAATTAACTTCTATTGAATGGTAAATGCAAATGATAAAATCCTGGATTGCAAATATAATTACATTAAGTACACAGAAACACCAACTATGAATTTAAAAAAATTTTTTTGAGTTAAATTATTAAAAGTTTATTCTAGTCCTTGGTAAAGTAAGATTTAATTCATGTGTTATTTAAAAAAATCTAGATAATGGACTATGCTTAGTATTTTGGGGAGGTAATATAGAGTTGGTTGGGTTTCAGTACACTATTTACTGTATATATGATTTTACTCAACCCTCCATCAATTTCTTTATCCATAAAGTGATAAAAATAGAGCCCACCTCTCTGGTTGTTGTGAGTATGAAGTTAATTACTACATGAAAAGATCTTAGAATATTTCCATAAAATAAATGTTAGCTACTATTTTTAGTCACATCTAAAAATCAACTTATCATTTGAAAGGGTGCAGTACATTTGTTACAAGTATTCTAAAGATATTACATATATTTGCAGTTATGTTCATAATCATCTGCTAACAAATCTTAATCACTCATATCATTTTAGTTTATAACTAGCAACTTTACAGTGTAAAAGTATTATCTTCACAATTATCATTAATCCTTCTATATTATGAACCCTACAGTCTACTATGTCATCAAATAAAATGGAAGTTCTCTCTGTGATAACCGATGCCCCTTCCTGGAGAAATATGCACATATTTCATGTATGCTTTTTAAAAAAATTTTCATTTTATATTGGACTATCATTGATTTACAATGTTGTGTTAGTTTCAGGTGTACAGCAAAGTGATTCACTTATGCATGTATCTATTCTTTTTCAAATTCTTTTCCCATTTAGATTATTACAGAATATTAAGCAGAGTTCCCTGTGCTATACAGTAGGCCCTTGTTGGTTAACTATATTATATAGTAGTGTGTATATGTTAATTCCAAACTCCTAATTTATCCCTCCCCCCCACCTTTCCCCTTTGGTAACCATAGTTTGTTTTCTATGTCTGTGAGTCTGTTTCTGTTTTGTAAATAAGTTCATTTATATCAATATGTTTTTAGATTCTGCATATGAGCAATATCATATGATATTTGTCTTTCTAATTCACTTCACTCGGAATTCAATTGTGTAATTAAATCTTACTTGGGACCACTAAACAGCCGTCTTATATCCGAAGAACCTACTGTCAAAAACACTTGAAGGTTTGCTAGTTTCCTAGCTTTGAGCACTTCAATGTAAAGAAAAATTCTAATAACTTTCTATTTCACAGACTATTTCTAGAGTAAACTGACACATTTAAGTTCTCTTCTCTCTGACCTCCTTTTTCTTCTTTTCTCTGTATTAGCAGTCAAAGTAATAATGATTAACATTTATTGAGGACTTACTGTATATTACCAACATTATCTCCTTTAATCCTCATAATAACTCGGTGAGTTCAATGCTATTATCATCACCCTTGTGTTATAGATGAGGAAATTCAGGTATATTTAATTTCCCTAAATAACTTGCCTAGAGGCACAGAGCTCATAAGTGGAAGAGCCAGGATTTAAACCCAAGCAGCCCAACTCCAGAGCCCATATGATAGCTCACTGTCATATGATACCACAGACATGAAAGACAATGACAGACAGAGAAACTTTATGGGAACATATGTATATGTATAACTGATTCACTTTGTTATAAAGCAGAAACTAACACACCATTGTAAAGCAATTATACCCCAATAAAGATGTTAAAAAAAAAGACTCTAACAGCATTTCTCTTCGTCTGCTTCTTTATTCCCTACATGAATATGCAAACATAGAATAACAACATGTGGATATCTTAGCCCTGTTCCTGGTAATAATTTAGCAACAGTTTAGCAAACAGAAAAATACATATCATCGTATTATTAGATTTTCAGTTCCCTTATTTTCCCCTTCACTTTTCCGCAATCCAATAAGATGAATTTTAGTGAAGGGGAAGGCTGAGATTTGCCTGTAGAGAAGAGCATGGAAGATGAGTGGGGAAGGAAGAGAAAGGTATTAGCCATTGTAGTCTGAGTTTCAGGGAAAGTTGGGGTTTTTTTTGTTTGTTTGTTTAGGTAGAGAAGAGAGACAGAAGAGGATTTGTAAAATATTAAGATACAGAGGCAGAGATTTCTAGGATGTTTTGGTGTGTGATATAAAAGAAATCCTGCAGCATAACTCAACTTTCTATTTTGTTATATTTTGATAGACTTCATTAGACATGTAAATTGCCTTTCTTTCTTATTCCTCTTTCTTGCTCTCTCTCTCTAATTCTTTCTTTCTTCCTAACATTGGGCAAGTGCTGGTAATTCTTCTGAATGCCTCACCAAACAGAATGTGGGCATCTTTGTGCTACTCTTTCAAACGTCCTTAGTTAAGTATAGAGTTCTACAGCTATGTTCTGTGATAAAACCTATATCTCTCTCTTTTTAAAAAATATTTATTTATTTACTTATTTATATTCAGCTGCACCAGGTCTTAGTTGTGGTATGCGGGATCTTTAGTTGCAGCATGCGGGATTCAGTTCGCTGACCAGGAAACAAACCCGGGCCCCCCTCACTATGAGCACAGAGTCCCAACAACCGGACAACCAGGGAAGTCCCCCTATATCTCTCAAAGAAGAAAAAATTATAAGACTTTATTCAAGTATTTCAGTGACACTTCTAACCTAATTTCCCGACAAACACCCTGACTCATATTTTTGCCTCTTCACTAACTCCCTATTATCTTTGGTAAGCCTCTTAACAGCACACACTACCTTGTCTCCATATTCGTGAAGTAATACTTTTTAAAATTTTTTTTAGTAGAACAGAAGTTGAGAAGTAACTGATGAGAACACCCTAGAGCCATAGAGATTAAGATCGATGCTAGACAGTACTGTGGTCTTGGCCAAATCACATCTTAGTCCCAGTCTGTTCAATAATTTGCCTTTAGGGCTTCCCTGGTGGCTCAGTGGTTGAGAGTCCGCCTGCCAATGCAGGGGACACTGGTTCGTGCCCCGGTCCGGGAAGATCCCACATGCCGCGGAGCGGCTAGGCCCGTGAGCCATGGTCGCTGAGCCTGCGCGTCTAGAGCCTGTGCTCCGCAACGGGAGAGGCCACAACACTGAGAGGCCCGCATACTGCAAAAAAAAACAAAACAAAAAAAACCAAATAATTTCCCTTTAGTTCTAATCCCTGGCCACAACCTCCTGTTTTTTTAGGCTCTTCTCTTCTGTCCTTAACAATTTAGATTCCCATATTTTTTTATTTCCCTCTATTTTCTCTCTACACTTAGGCCTCTCTACAGTCTCTGACTCTTTACTCTCCAGCTCTCTGTTTACCTGAATGACTCTTAGATCACGCTCAATTTCCTTACATTCTTCTGCTGCTTTCTTCACTCAAAAAACCCAAACTTACATTAATGCTAAAATATGCCTTCTGTGCTCCTATCCCCTAGGCACTGAGAACCTGTGCAGAAAACTACCAAACCAAGCAGACTGTGATCGTCTCTGGTACACAGTTTTAAATCTCAAACGGCTCCTCTGCATCAATAGTTAATATGTTTATTGTCCTTGGTCAACTCCTCCTTCCATTTCTGTCAATGAGTCTTCCAGATTCCAATCTCTCTTCTTAAGTTCCTTGATCAACTCCCACCACCCTCTTTCTGGGCAGAAGACCTTATCTCCAATTGCACTGATACCATTGAAGCCTTCAGATACAATCTAGCTCTATGTCCAGGCTCCAAATCTACAAATCTGTCTAATAGACAAACCTAAGCTCACTTTTTTTTTCCCTCTCATATCTAAGAATTCATTGACTTCCCAGCTACCACCTATTGTCATCCAATAAGCCTGTGCCATCCTGATTCCTCTGGAGTCTTGCTCTGTTAGTTAAGGACCCTCTTACCTCTTAACTCTGTATTTTCAACCTCTCCCTCTCAAATGGCTCTTATCTCTGAGCATTTAAATATGCTCAGGTCTTCCCCATTATAAAGAAACAAACTTCCCTTTAATGGCAATATTTCCTTCTAAGAACGATCTAATCTTTCTCAGTACTTCCTCATCCGAACTTCTCCAAGGTTGGTTTATATTTTTGTCACGGCTTTGTCATTCATGTGGTCATCCTTAATGCATGGTAATAAAGATTCTTTCCTATCACAGCCCTGGACAGTCTCTCACTAAGATACTAATGACTTCCTCATCACAGTGTCTATAGGTAAATATTATTCCTTATTGTCCTGGACTTTCTGTAGCAGGCAAAATTGATAATTGTTCCGTCCATCTTTCTAGAAACATATAGGAACACATAAAACTTTCTACCTACCAGACTTTGTTGGCACTTATCCTCTAGCTTGAATTTCCTAATACATTGTAGCCGATTCTATTGTCCCCTTATTGGACATTTTCTTCTCTGACCACATAAAACTTTCTAAATACTGTGTTGATCCACTAGTCTTATTCCAAATCTTTCACTAGGAGATCTCAGCCCACACTTACCATTTTAACTACCAGCTATATAAAAATGATGTCTGAATTGATATTCCCAGTTAAAAATATCTATTGAGTTTTGAACTTATACATTTCAATGTCTGCCAGATACTGCCATTTGAATGGCCAAAAGCCCTCTTTAAAATTAAAATATCATGAGCCCCTCCTCTTCCTCTCTAAACCTACTTTTCTAGGATCTTTTATACGAGTTAGGGGCTTCACTGTCTACCTAGTCACCCACACTGTAAATATGTATTCTTAATTATTTCTTCACCCTCCTTTTTTACCATTCAGTAAATATCCTCTGATTTTACCCCCAAATATTTCTCAAATGTATCTATAGTACTCTTCTTTCCACTATTACTTTATTATCTTTAAAGTGGATTATTTTAGCAGCATCTCAGTTAGCTCCAGGCTAAACATTTCAAATTCATTCTCCATATGTCTACACCTGCTTATAATCCTTCTGCATCTCTCCCTTGCTCATAAGAAAAAGGACCAAGATACCAAACATGACATAGAAGGTCCTCCACAATCTGTCTTCCATCCCTCCCTCTACCCATCCATTGCCACTTTTTATCTTTCACTTTGTGCTTTAGCAACATTAGTGGAGTTCCCTAGAAAACCATCTGTTTTAAGCCTCTCTGCATTTGTTGTTGACTCTATTCCTGGTCTTACATGCCTACCCATTTTTATCCTACCAATTCCTCCTCATCAACTAAGAATCCCCCTCTAGGAAGTTTCCCCTCCTCTATTCTCTATCATCCTGAATCCAGGTTAAAGTCTCCTCACAAGTATTCAATCACTGCATTTATTTTGCTGTGTTTACCTCCTCAGTGGATCATGCCCTCTTTGAGAGCAAGAGCCATAGCTTTCCATTACCTACCATGATGCATAATAAATCCTTAATAAATAATTTTTAAAATAAATGAATGAGTAAATATATTCTGCCAAGAATAATGTTGATGTATCAATCTAACCTAAAAACTCCTCTATATTCATACTCTAAACCCAGCTATCACTATGTTTTTTTGAGAGAGCTATTATTATTTGACTTTTTCCTACCAGTAATCCTAAAGGTTAATTTTAATAAATTAATATTGAGCCTTTATGCTTTTCTTCCAGGAAAGCTCCTTGTCTTAATGTCTGGAAATATAAAATGATGCTATGAAATTGTAAAAAATTATAAAATTTTTATGATAATGAACAAAATTTTTATTGATAAAATCGTTTCAAATGAAAGAGTACATGAAAAAAATAGGTAATCTAAAATTTTATTATTAACCTATTGTAGAGTCTGCACCTAGCTTCTTATCCAAGATAAAATTTCTGATTTTTATTTTTAATTTAACTTCCTTACATTTTCCTGCCTTAAAGGCTTGATGGCATATATAGGTATAACTCATGTTATTGCACTTTGATTTATTGTGCTTTGCAGATGATGTGTTTTTTACAAATTGAAGATTTGTGGCAACCCTGCATTGAGTAAGTCTATTGGCACTATTTTTCCAAGAACATTTGCTCACTTCATCTCTCTGTGTCACATTTTGGTAATTCTCATAATATCTCAAACTTTTTCATCATTATATTTTGTATGGTGATTTGTGATCAGTGATCTTTGAAGTTACTATTGTAATTGTTTGGGGAGGCCACAAACTGTGCCCATATAAGGTGGACGAATTTAATCGATAAATATTGTATGTGTTCTGACTACTCCAGTGACCAGCTGTTCCCCCATCTCTCACCTTCTCCTCAGTCTTCCTATTCCCTGAGACACAACACTGACATTAGGCCAATGAATAACCCTGCACTGGCTTCTAAGTGTTCAAGTGAAAGGAAGAGTTGCACATCTCTCACTTTCAATCAAAAGCTAGAAATGATAAGGTTAGTGAGGAAGGCATGTTTAAAGCTGAGATAGGCCCAAAGCTAGGCTCTTGCACCAAACAGTTAGCCAAGTTGTGAATGCACAAGAAAATTAAAGTGAAGGAAATTAAAAGTGTTATTCCAGTGAACACATGAATGATAAGAAAGTGAAACAGCCTTACTGCTGATACAGAGAAAGTTGTAGTGGTCTGGACAGATCAAACCAGCCATAACATTCCCTTAAGCCAAAGCCTGATCCCGAGCAAGGCCTCAGCTCTCTCTGATTCTAAAGACTGAGAGAGGTGAGGAAGCTGCAGAAGAGAAGAATGAAGCCAACAGAAATTGGTTCATGACGTTTAAGGAAAGAAGCCATCTCCATAACATCAAAGTGCAAGATGAAGCAGCAAGTGCTGATGTAGAAGCTGCAGCAAGTTATCAGAAGATTTAGCTAAGATAGTTCATGAAGGTAACTACACTAAACAGGCTTTCAATATTAGATGAAACAGCCTTATTGGAAGAAGATGCCATCTAGGACTTTCATAGCTAGAGAGGAGAAGTCAAAGCCTGGCTTCAAAACTTCAAAGGACAGGCTGACTGTCCTGTTAGGGACTAGTGCAGCCAATGAATTTAAGTTGAAGCCAATGCTCATTTACCATTCTGAAAATCCTAGGGCCATTAAGAGGCAGAACACTCGGCCTGTGCTCTATAAATGGAATAACAAAGCCTGGATGACAGCACGTTTGTTTACAACACGGTTTACTGAATATTTTAAGCCCACTATTGCATCCTACTGATCAGAAAAAAAGATTTCTTTCAAAATATGCTCATTGACAACACATCTGGTCATGCAAGAGCTCTGATGGAGGTGTACAATGAGATTAATGTTGTTTTCATGCCTGCTAATACAACATCCATTCTGTACCCCCATAGATCAAGGAGTCATTTTGGCTTTAAAGTTTTATTATTTAAGACACTAATTTCATAGCGCTATAGCTGCCATACATAGTGATTCCTCTGATGGATCTGGGCAAAGTAAATTGAAAACCTTTTTGGAAGGATTCACCATTCTAAATGTCATTAAGAACTTCTGTGATGCATGGGAAGAGGTGAAAATATCAGTATTATCAGGAGTTTGAAAGAAGTTGATTCCAATCCTCATGAATGTTTTTGATGGGATTAAGACTTCAGTAGAAGTGGTGACTACAGATGTGGCAAAAATAGCAAAAGAACTAGAATTAGAAGCAGAGCCTGAAAATGTGACTGAATTGCTGAAATCTCATGATAAAACTTGAATCGATAAGTTGCTTCTTCTGGATGAGCAAAGAAAATGGTTTCTTGAGATGGAATCTACTCTTGGTGAAGAAACTGTGAAGAGTGTTGAAATGACAACAAAGGACTTAGAATATTACATAAACTTAGTTGATAAAGCAGCTGCAGGGTTTGAGAGGATTGATTCCAATTCTGAAAGAAGATCTGCTGTGGGTAAGATGCTATGAAACAGCATTGCATGCTGTAGAGCAATCATCTGTGAAAGGAAGAGTCAATTGATACAGCAGACTTCATTATCTTCTTTTAAGAAATGGCCACAGCCACCCTAAACTTCAGCAACCATCACCCTGATCAGTCGGCAGCCATCAACATCAAGGCAAGACCCTCCACCAGCAAAAGGCCTCAGATGATAATTAGCATTTTTTAGCAATAAAGTATTTTTTTAACTAAGATAGGTACATTGTTTTTTTAAGCATAATTCTATTGCACAGTTGACAGACTACAGAATAGTATAAATGTAACTTCTATATGCACTGGGAAAGCAAAAAATTTGTGACTCACTTTATTGTGATATTCACTTTATTGCTGCAAACCCGCAACATCTTCGAGGTATGCCTGTAGACTGTTACAGAAAGAATAAGGAGCAGCACAGAATCAAAAACATTGAGAACAATTTATGAATATTTGCACCAAGATTATATATATACAATATATAGTAGATGTACAGTAAGGGAATATCCTGCTACTGACATAATATGGGTAAAAACTGGGCAGTTCATTTCAATGACAAAATATTGGGTATCTCTTATCCCATGGAATAAAGGCCTTATTAGCCAAGAAAGGACGTTTATGAATCAAATAATGATTGGTAGGAGCAGGACCTGAATTTAAAGATGAATTATATATTTTGAGTGCTGTCAAGAGATGCCAGGGCTTCCCTGGTGGCGCACTGGTTGAGAGTCCACCTGCAGATGCGGGGGACACAGGTTCATGCCCCAGTCTACATGCCATGGAGCAGCTGGGCCATGAGCCATGGCCGCTGGGCCTGCGCGTCCGGAGCCTGTGCTCCGCAACGGGAGAGGCCACAGCAGTGAGAAGCCCGCGTACCACAAAAAAAAAAAAAAAAGAGATGCCAAATCAACAAAATTCTACTACTTGAACTTAGCAGCTGAAATGAGGTCACCCAAACTTTCAGTTCCAGCTCCACACATCATAAGACTGTCTCTAGCAGCACCAGCAATATAACGCCATTCAATAACCACAGATTCATATTATTTTAAACTATTAAAATATTGTGTTATCTAAAGAAATAGAAATTACCTTTTGCATTAACATATCTCCAAAAAAGACCTCTGAGATTCCTTTTGAGTTTCTTGCTTTAAAGTGGAAAATCACTCATAACTTCATTAATATATGCCAAATATAATACAATAACAAAAAAAGAAGAGTGGATTAAATTTTATCAAAGCTTCAGTCATTAAGCTTAACTGTCCTTATTTGTCAGAATGCAATCAGTTTCTATGCTGTTTTATAATAACACTTTCTGTAACTTGACAGAGTGTGAGAAATAAGTTTAAGATCAAGAGCATTCTAAGACTGAAGGATTATTTTTGTCAGTCTAACCAGGTAACAGTTAAAACATCCTAGATCCTTATTTCAGGAGTGGAGATCTTTAAGAGATCAAGGCATTTGAGTACCTTGAACTTTCAGTGGCATTAGAATCTCTCAGAAGGAAGTGGTGTGGTGACTTTTTTTTTTTTTTTAGGACAGACAAGTTTATTGTTAGTTTCCTCAGGCTGCCATAACAAAGTACCACAAACTGGGATCACTTAAAACAACAGAAATGTATTGTCCCACAGTTCTGGAGGCTAGATATCCGAAGGGTGGAGACTTTTATATGTTTCCAAAGACTTTCATGATGTCACAGGGTAAGAGCTCAACAAATCCTTCTAGTGACTGGCCTTCGGGCAGCTCGCCTCTGCTTTGTAGCATTTAAATACATGAGACTTTAGTTATTAAAGACCTCTCAATATTTATCCCACTAATTTGCTTTCTATATTTGTCTTTTCAAGTAAATTCCATGCCTTTGGGATGCATATTTTCCTTTTCTGCCCAAAGTGACTTTCTTCTGCTACCAAGAGTTATTAGTGAGGATTTGGCTTTTGTTATGAAAGAACTAGGCAGGCAGAGTTACTAGGAGGGATCCTAAAGGTACAATCAACTCATATTAATGGACAGGGTTTCCTGGTCTATTTCTTAAAGAATGTAAGCAAATAGTTTACCGATAAGATGAATTTGAAATTTTATTCTATAAGTTTACTCTCAGTATTGACTATGTCTTAAAATTTGGCAATTTTCTTCTCTATTTTTGCCAGTTAAGCTAAAAAACAACCATGCCTTTGATTAACTTTAATATATTTAGGATGAAACAGCATAAAAAGGATTTAAAAGATGATTTTTAAAAAACACAAATATAAGAACCAATTCTCATGATAATTATTTTAAATTGGAGCAAATTACAATAAACTGATTTTAGTAAACACACACACACAAATAAAAAGCCATACTCTCATGATAATATTTTAAATTGAAGCAAATTACAGTGAACTGATTTTAGTAGTTTTTAATGTGATAAATTTTAGATCCAAAGTCTCTTTACTAGAATTACTTTGTAGAATCGAAACCTCTCTGAAAAAAAAAATTGTGATGCCTTTAAATTGAGAAGAGGAAAATAAATGTTTCTCAGCAAACACTCCTGACCTTATAAGGCTTTAGTAAGTGTGTGGAGGTAAGCTCTTTCCTGAAGTGTCATCGTCTCTGAGGATAGAAAAGGGATCCGGTTGCCAAGTGACGTTCTAATTCTCACGGTTGGGCCTGCTGTCTGGAAAAAAAGTCATGCTCCATTTAGTAATTCCAATGTTTCTTCCTCTTCCTGTAAATGAAGGGTGCAGGAGTAGGGAACACATTCATTCACAAAAAAGGAATAGAAATATGTATCCCGGGGGAAGGAGCCATTTTTAGAACTGTCTAAGAATATGTATTTGGGCAGGTCAGATGGTATTTTGCAATGTTATTGTAGTGACCACTAGGTTTGTATACTGGCTTTGGACATGTGTTCATTTCTGAAGCAGGAGTCATTTTGAAGAACTAAGAAAATGGCTTTGCCAAAGAGATAAATCATTATATGGCTAATTTCTTTGTATCTAGTTCAAACCAGCTCCCCTAAGCAGAACTTATAGATATCTATGAAATTAAAAAAGTAATAGTCTACATAGGATTCCTTACCAATGACATTATTCTCATAATGTAGTCTTACAAGTTATTGTCTTTTTAATTTAGAACATAATTTATGACTTATTAAATAGGTCATAAAAACAACTGGGCAAGGGGAAATTGAGACATTGCAGGAGAAATCCAGGTCATAGAGCTCATCAGGTACAGTCAGCTAGAGAACTGATCGTTCTTGGACTCTGCTGATTTGAGGCATGGATTGGTTTTCATCACAGCTAATAGGGGCCATTTAGGAATAGGCATGGGGTTGTATATAAGGGACACAGATTATAGACAGAGGTCTTGGTTTCTAGGCTACACCACATCCCTACTCCCCATCACACACTATGTGATCTTAGGACAAGATTTTAACATCTTTAAACCTTAGAGTCAAAACCAGAAGTGAAGACTAAATAATTTCTAAAGCTTTTTCTGGCTCTAAGTTCTGTGATTCCATGTTGTATTAGATTTAGCTCTTTCTCAACTGTGTTTTCATGTTCATTCAAGTCAGTATTTCACCTGAAAATTAACCATAGTTTTGTTCTCTAAAATTCATCATTAGATTTTCTGACTTGCATATCTTTTTATCCATGAGACAAACAGGATGCATCATGCCCTGTCCTTCAGAGAAAAGCTGCATCCTAGCTTAAGGATTACAATGGAAAGGAGTGAGGTCACACTCTTCCTGAGGTGATGGCCACTGTCTGCATGGAAGGTTGCTTTCTCTCAAGAGAGTAAAACAGGTTATCCTACCTCTTTACCACCTCATGCCTTTAGCCTCTCCAAGACCATCAAGCTATATATGTATCTGTATATGATTTTCTTTACTGAAGTGTTAATACAATTTAAGATGATAACCAAAAAAAGAGAAAAACTAAATCTTTATGGTAAATAGTATATTTTCAGTTTCTAATGTAAAGATACAAGAGTTGAGTTCTTCACAAGGGAGTCCACTCATAGGAACCTCCCCATACATCCTAACTTACCTCCTACCAACCCCCATATTAAAATGAACAGCAATCTAAGTGCTTCTTTTTCCAAAACTTCTCTTGGCTAATTTTCACCCATTTTTTTTTTTCAGAAAACTTTAGCAAAACCTATTCCTGGATATTTTCTTCCACAGTGTATTTTCCCATATTTATGCTATACAATTTGAATTCTTCTAGGGAAAGGATTTTTACCATAAAATAAAGAGACAGGGACCAACTAACTGCCCAAATCCTTCCTTAGGATGGAGGAGAAAAACAAATGACCCAATCTCTAAGTCCTTATCTTAGTCCTAAATCAGAAAAGTGAAAGAAAGACCATGTTCAGATAAAGAGATATTATCCTGCCTTTTCCCACTATCTTTGTCATTTGGAGGTGTCTGGCCTGCGTGAAGGAAGAAGATGCTACATGAGAGTAGATCAAAGCTTAGTAAAATCCAGCTTTAGCAGTAAAATGCAGGGGCCAAGTGAACCATCATAAGAGCAAAGGCCAAGTCTTGATTGCAATGTGAACCACAGAGAGTAACTTTGCTGGAATGTCTAAGGGATTTCCAAGGGTCTGATGGTGAGGGAGAAGAGTTGAGCTCTAATTTCTGTTTTATGAATAGGTGTTTTGGGAATAGAATCTAATTATCCTGTTTTCATGGAATAACTCCCACCGTTTCATTAAAGTAACCCCTAGTTACACTCTGATTCCAATACTGGTGGAACCACCAACATGGTAACTCTGACATCTGGAAAGCCAAAAGATTGCTTTACTGCATGTAGATATGTGCATTTATGAGGTCTAATAAGTGTTGTCTGGTTTTGAGAGTGCTATTCTCACCCCACACAGATAGATTCTATAGTAATTGAGAAATAGAAGGTTCAGATACAGATGAAAATATCTTCTGAATTATATCTGATAGAGGTAGACTAGAAAACCTCTCTTGCCTCTGAAACCAAAATGGGTGACTTCACATGTCTAGGCATTGGGACTTACATTTGGAGAGATCCGGGTCTGCAAAGCAGCACATGCTCTATTAGCTGCCTCACATTGAGCCGCACACAGAAAGCTCCAGAGGAAAGGTCACACATGCTTAGCAACCTTAAGCATATTGACATTGAACATTAGAAAAAAGAGATGTAGATCACTGTAAGTCAGACTCCCACCATCATGCCCATCATATAAATTACTCCTCCTTCCAAGGAAAGGAACAAGTGAGAGGTCAGAGAAAAGTAGATGGTCTCACTGTAATATTTTTGAGAGAGTGGAAGTTCCTTCTTTGTGAACAAAGTAGGACATGGGAAGAAGGACTGGATGATTTGCCTCATGATGGTAATAAGGCTGGTAACTTGTAGTGGATTAACCTGAACTTATACTGTGGACTGAATGTTAATGTTTTCAAGTTAATGATTATAAACCTGGACCCTATCTAATAATTTTAATGGTGTTGCTATTTGTTTCTTTCTTCAGAACTTGTAGTAGAGACCTTCCTTTATTTACTCAGCAAATGTAGAGTTCTTACTTCACAACAGATACTAGGAATACAGTAGTGCCCTTGAAGAAAGCATGAAATATTTGAGGAAATAACCGAGTGAGTAAACAGCTTCAATATACATTGGAGAGTGTTACAGCAGAGGAGAGTAATGGGGAAAGAGTCACAGAGGTGTTGACACTGAAATAGAAACTTGAAAGATGAATAAGAGTTAAACTGTCAGGCAAAGAGAGGGGAAGCTATTCTAGGCAGAAAGAGAGCAGCATGCCTAAAGGTGTGGGAAAGCTGCACTACTTCAGGGATATCAGGTAATGAGTATGGTTTGCCTGGAATTTCAGGGACATGGGAAAGGTGGATTTCTTCATCTGCCTGAATTACCATATTGCCACTTCCTTCCTAGGACATCATTTCATACTTTCATGTAAATGACTTATGATACCCTCTTATAGGTCAAGACAATAACAAAAATAAAGCAATATTATTCTTCAATGCCTTTTCCCACTTTCACGAAAAGAAAAGTACAATCTATCATGGTCATGCTTCATTTCTTGTCAGTCTTTTCCTTCATATCTGTCTTTGGGGAAAAAAAGTTTTCTTATATCTATACTTTGTTTTGTTTAGAGAGTAAGCCCAACTTTTCCCATATTTTTTTTTTCAATTATTCACTGCTGAGTCTGTTCCTGGGGATATATGCAGAAGTTCTTTCTTAGGACTCTTCTTTGCCCAACTACACTTTAAACTCCACAAATTCATAAGAAAAATTGTCTTGTTGAGAAAAGCAGAGGTCATGAGTGTGTACTATGCCTGAGAATTCTGAATACATAGAGAAAACAGGACAAAATTTGATCATGGAAAATTAGACAAGTGTCAGCTGATTAAGAGCCTTGACCTTTTCATAAAGAAGTCATTTGAAGGAAGCAACATGATCGTATCTGTGTCTTCAAAAAAGTTTGTGGAGAATGGACTTTAAGTGGAAAGACTGAAGAGGTGAAGGGAGACTAATTATTAAACTGCTGCAAAATTCTTGGGACTCAGCTATTATTAAACTATAACTAGGATGAGGTTAATAGGAGAGAAGAAAGCAGTGGCTCTAAGAGATATTTAGGAGGTCAGTTTGACAGGATGCGGCGGAGGAGATGGAATAATTAAGGGTAGACCCTTTTGCTTAGATTAGAAACACAACAGGAAAGGGAGCTGATGGGACAGTGAGTGGAGAAAAATACCGAATTTAATTCTGGACCTATTTAGCTTGAGGCCCCTAGGAGACAATCAGATCACAATTCTTTTGGAATATTTCAGAGCTAGTTAAAAGGTGCTATAGGAGCGGATTGGATTTTTCAAAAACTGAAAAAGTAACTTTCGAAGTGGAACTGTTATGTAAAGTATATTTGGTGTGAAATGCTCTTTTGCTTTTATTTTCAAGGAGTTTGATTATAAAAATCGTAATTTATAGGTTCAATGTTAAATAATTATTTGGATATGATATAACAATCATATGCTAAAGGAGTAAGTTTTAGATTAAAATCTATACCATTCGCTAAGGCATATGGAGTGATATGTTTATTTAACTAGTTTTTAATAAAAATAGCAATATTTTTATATAGTAAAAATATCCAACAGAAGAAAGGCAGTGAAATAAGAATTAAATCTTCCTCCCTCCCCAGTCACCAGTACCCATGTTCTGCATCCTCTCCAGCCTTCCTCTCTCCCAACCCACCCTTAAGGAACTACTGTCATCAGCTATTAGTTTTTTTGTATATTCTACTGGAAAAAAGACCTACCTTTCTAACACAAATATAAACACATCGTAACCTATTATGAAGTTTAATTCTGTTTTTAATTAATATATCTTTAATATTGTTTCATATTTGTGAATAAAGAACTAATTTATTTTTATCATAATGCAAGCATGATGATCTGTTGTGTGAATGAGCCATAATATTAGAAATAGCCTTTTCCTAATCATTACATAGGTTTGGTGAGAAACTATACTGGCCCTTGAAAGCTCAAGAGTAGGAAATCCACTTGCTGTTCAGGTCAGTGCAATTCTATTTCACTTCTCTGAATAATTTTATAGCTAAAAGAAGAGCTCCCGACCCCCACCCCTCCCCCGCCAAATATAGGAGTCTCAGATACTCTGCTCTGCCTTGGGCAGTTTTAATCTTACAAATACTTACTCTCAAAAAACTTAGGTCCCTGACATGTTAAATTGAAAAAGTCAATGTAGTTACGGTTAGATATTTCCTCCCTCTTTGCATTTAATCTGAACCTACAAAATGTTTTATATTGAACATATATTAATTGGACAACTCGTTTTTATAAGCAATAATAAAATAAAGAACTTTAAGAGGATTGCAAGGTCAGGGGAAATTCTTGATCAGAGGAAGTTCGTGCATGTGACTGCTCACAAGAGTCGTAGATACCGTTCGCCTATTGCTTAATAGACTGGGATTCTTGAGTCAGGAAGTGAATTCCTGAGATAAATAATCTGTGGGAATTTCTCATGTCCTTCTCAGATTCTTTTTTGAAGACCATCAGCAAAAATGATTTACCATAATGGAACTTAGGGAGAGAATTGTTCTCAAAAGTTTACTTGGTTCCTAAGCTTGTATGTCATGAATCCACAAAATCAACACCTACTATCAGGGCTCACAGACCAGTGTAAATAGCAGTATAGAGACTGCTCTTCCCCAGACACTTCCCAGAAGCCCCACAAGCTGCTTTCCAAAGATCCCGGCTCCTCTAATTTAATAAAACTGGGAATCTTGTGGGATAGTGTGCCTCTCTGACAATACTTTTTAACTTAAGTTTTCCTCTTTACTGTCAGAGAATTAATATTTAACAGCATTTTACTGAAAATAATATTGATACTAAAACTTGAAAGTGTGGGACTCTGTTTTGAACGACTATAGATGGAGAAAAAGAACTTAGTGTGTCTGCAAGCATACTTTATTTGGGAAGGAAAGAATATTCCTAACCACATCACCAATTCAGTATAGCTCATGCTTGAAATGTGTTCCATTCTGGATAATATAGCATTCCATGTGCTTCAAGTTGAGCCAGGCTATTAGAATTCAGCCTGGGTTTCCTCCCCTAAGATTCAGTTATATATTAATTCCTCTAGACACCAATGTTTTTCTATCTGGCAGTGAAGACTACTGAATTCAAAGCTGAGGGGTATGGACCTTTCCCAGGTCTATGTCCCGTCTCCATACTTCCTGTCTGCTGTTCTCCTATGTATAGAAACTTCTCCTAATGTCCAGCATTTATCCAGAATTCTGCTGCCTTACTGTAGCCACTACGCTAAACCACCTGATATCAATGAACACATATGTTCGTGGGAGCTTGCTATGTCCATCAGGCACTACGCATTGGGCAGCCTATGCCTGGGGCAGTTTTCTGAGGCAGTATCTGTGGCTAAATGAATTTGCCCAGCTCCTTTCCTGCCTTAATCTTTGACTGAATATTCATTACACTTTTCTTAACACCATGCATTATCCCAGGTATAGAATGTAAATTCCTGAATTTAACTGAGTTACCAAATTTATGCTTGAGGAAGTTCTTTTATTTATTTTATTTTATTTTTAATTTTTTACATCTTTATTGGAGTATAATTGCTTTACAATGGTGTGTTAGTGTCTGCTTTATAACAAAGTGAATCAGTTATACATATACATATGTTCCCATATCTCTTCCCTCTTGCGTCTCCCTCCCTCCCACCCTCCCTATCCCACTCCTCTAGGCGGTCACAAAGCACCGAGCTGATCTCCCTGTGCTATGCGGCTGCTTCCCACTAGCTATCTACCTTACGTTTGGTAGTGTATATATGTCCATGCCTCTCTCTCGCTTTGTCACAGCTTACCCTTCCCCCTCCTCATATCCTCAAGTCCATTCTCTAGTAGGTCTGTGTCTTTATTCCTGTATTACCTCTAGGTTCTTCATGACATTTTTTTTTTCTTAAATTCCATATATATGTGTTAGCATACGGTATTTGTCTTTCTCTTTCTGACTTACTTCACTCTGTATGACAGACTCTAGGTCTATCCACCTCATTACAAATAGCTCAATTTCGTTTCTTTTTATGGCTGAGTAATATTCCATTCTATACATGTGCTACATCTTCTCTATCCATTCATCTGTCGATGGACAGTTAGGTTGCTTCCATGTCCTGGCTATTGTAAATAGAGCTGCAATGAACATTTTGGTACATGACACTTTTTGAATTATGGTTTTCTCAGGGTATATGCCCAGTAGTGGGATTGCTGGGTCGTATGGTAGTTCTATCTGTAGTTTTTTAAGGAACCTCCATACTGTTCTCCATAGTGGCTGTATCAATTTACATTCCCACCAACAGTGCAAGAGGGTTCCCTTTTCTCCACACCCTCTCCAGCATTTATTCTTTCTACATTTTTTATGAAGGCCATTCTGACTGGTGTGAGATGATATCTCATTGTAGTTTTGATTTGCATTTCTCTAATGATTAATGATGTTGAGCATTCTTTCATGTGTTTGCTAGCAGTCTGTATATCTTCTTTGGAGAAATGTCTATTTAGGTCTTCTGCCCATTTTTGGATTGGGCTGTTTGTTTTTTGTAATTGAGCTGCATGAGCTGCTTATAAATTTTGGAGATTAATCCTTCATCAGTTGCTTCATTTGCAAATATTTTCTCCCATTCTGAGGGTTGTCTTTTGGTCTTGTTTATGGTTCCCTTTGCTGTGCAAAAGCTTTGAAGTTTCATTAGGTCCCATTTGTTTATTTTTGTTTTTATTTCCATTTCTCTAGGAAGTGGGTCAAAAAGGAACTTGCTGTGATTTATGTCATAGAGTGTTCTGCCTATGTTTTCCTCTAAGAGTTTGATAGTATCTGGCCTTACATTTAGGTCTTTAATCCATTTTGAGCTTATTTTTGTGTATGGTGTTAGGGAGTGATCTAATCTCATACTTTTACATGTACCTGTCCAGTTTTCCCAGCACCACTTATTGAAGAGGCTGTCCTTTCTCCACTGTACATTCCTGCCTCCTTTATCAAAGATAAGGTGACCATATGTGCGTGGGTTTATCTCTGGGCTTTCTATCCTGTTCAATTGATCTATATTTCTGTTTTTGTGCCAGTACCATACTGCCTTGATTACTGTAGCTTTGTAGTATAGTCTGAAGTCAGTGGGTCTGATCCCTACAGCTCCGTTTTTCGTTCTCAAGATTGCTTTGGCTATTTGGGGTCTTTTGTGTTTCTCTTCAAATTGTGAAATTTTTTGTTCTAGTTCTGTGAAAAATGCCAGTGGTAGTTTGATAGGGATTGCATTGAATCTGTAGATTGCTTTGGGTAATAGAGTCATTTTCACAATGTTGATTCTTCCAATCCAAGAACATGGTATACCTCTCCATCTATTTGTATCATCTTTAATTTCTTTCATCAGTGTCTTATAATTTTCTGCATACAGGTCTTTCGTCTCCTTAGGTAGGTTTATTCCTAGATATTTTATTCTTTTTGGTGCAGTGGTGAATGGGAGTGTTTTCTTGATTTCACTTTCATATTTTTCATCATTAGTGTATAAGAATGCCAGAGATTTCTGTGCATTAATTTTGTATCCTGCAACTTTACCAAATTCATTGATTAGCTCTAGTAGTTTTCTGGTAGCATCTTTAGGATTCCCTATGTATAGTATCATGTCATCTGCAAACAGTGAGAATTTTACTTCTTCTTTTCCAATTTGGATTCCTTTTATTTCCTTTTCTTCTCTGATTGCTGTGGCTAAAACTTCCAAAACTATGTTGAATAAGAGTGGTGAGAGTGGGCAACCTAGTCTTGTTCCTGATCTTAGTGGAAATGCTTTCACTTTTTCACCATTGAGGACGATGTTGGCTGTGGGTTTGTCATATATTGCCTTTATTATGTTGAGGAAAGTTCCCTCTATGCCTACTTTCTGCAGGGTTTTTATCATAAATGGGTGTTGAATTTTGTCAAAAGCTTTCTCTGCATCTGTTGAGATGATCATATGGGTTTTCTCCTTCAATTTGTTAATATGGTTTATCACATTGATTGATTTGCGTATACTGAAGAATCCTTGCATTCCTGGAATAAACCCCACTTGATCATGGTGTATGATCCTTTTAGTGTGCTGCTGGATTCTGTTTGCTAGTATTTTGTTGAAGATTTTTGCATCTATGTTCATCAGTGATATTGGCCTGTAGTTTTCTTTCTTTGTGACATCCTTGTCTGGTTTTGGTATCAAGGTGATGGTGGCCTCGTAGAATGAGTTTGGGAGTGTTCCTCCCTCTGCTATATTTTGAAAGAGTTTGAGAAGGGTAGGTATTAGCTCTTCTCTAAATGTTTGATAGAATTCGCCTGTGAAGCCATCTGGTCCTGGGCTTCTGTTTGTTGGAAGATTTTTAATCACAGTTTCAATTTCAGTGCTTGTGATTGGTCTGTTCATATTTTCTATTTCTTCCTGATTCAGTCTTGGCAGGTTGTGCATTTCTAAGAATTTGTCCATTTCTTCCAGGTTGTCCATTTTATTGGCATAGAGTTGCTTGTAGTAATCTTCATGATCTTTTTTATTTCTGCAGTGTCAGTTGTTACTTCTCCTTTTACATTTCTATTGATTTGAGTCTTCTCCCTTTTTTTCTTGATGAGTCTGGCTAATGGTTTATCAATTTTGTTTATCTTCTCAAAGAAGCACCTTTTAGTTTTATTGATCTTTGCTATCATTTCCTTCATTTCTTTTTCATTTATTTCTGATGTGATTTTTATGATTTCTTTCCTTCTGCTAACTTTGGGGTTTTTTTGTTCTTCTTTCTCTAATTGCTTTAGGTGCAAGGTTAGGTTGTTTATTCGAGATATTTCCTGTTTCTTAAGGTAGGATTGTATTGCTATAAACTTCCCTCTTAGAACTGCTTTTGCTGTATCCCATAGATTTTGGGTCGTCGTGTCTCCATTGTCATTTGTTTCTAGGTATTTTTTTATTTACTCTTAGATTTCTTCAGTGATCACCTCGTTATTAAGTAGTGTATTGCTTAGCCTCCGGGTGTTTGTATTTTTTACAGATCTTTTCCTGTAATTGATATCTGGTCTCATAGCTTTGTGGTCGGAAAAGATACTTGATACAATTTCAATTTTCTTAAATTTACCAAGGTTTGATTTGTGACCCAAGATATGATCTATCCTGGAGAATGTTCCATGAGCACTTGAGAAAAATGTGTATTCTGTTGTTTTTGGATGGAATATCCTATAAATATCAATTAAGTCCATCTTGTTGAATGTATCATTTAAAGCTTGTGTTTCCTTATTTATTTTCATTTTGGATGATCTGTCCATGGGTGAAAGTGGGGTGTTAAAGTCCCCTACTATGAATGTGTTACTGTCGATTTCCCCTTTTATGGCTGTTAGTATTTGCCTTATGTATTGAGGTGCTCCTATTTTGGGTGCATAAATATTTACAATTGTTATATCTTCTTCTTGGATTGATCCCTTGATCATTATGTAGTGTCCTTCTTTGTCTCTTCCTATAGTCTTTATTTTAAAGTCTATTTTGTTGGATATGAGAATTGCTTTCTTTTGGTTTCCATTTGCATGGAATATCTTTTTCCATCCCCTTACTTTCAGTCTGTATGTGTCTCTAGGTCTGAAGTGGGTCTCTTGTAGACAGCAAATATATGGGTCTTGTTTTTGTATCCATTCAGCCAATCTGTGTCTTTTGGTGGGAACATTTAGTCCATTTACATTTAAGGTAATTATCGATATGTATGTTCCTATTCCCATTTTCTTAATTGTTTTGTGTTTGTTATTGTAGGTCTTTCCCTTCTCTTTTGTTTCTTGCCTAGAGAAGTTCCTTTATTATTTGTTGTAAAGCTGGTTTGGTGGTGCTGAACTCTCAGCTTTTGCTTGTCTGTAAAGGTTATAATTTCTCCATCAAATCTGAATGAGATCCTTGCTGGGTAGAGTAATCTTGGTTGCAGGTTTTTCTCCATCACTTTCAATATGTCCTGCCACTCCCTTCTGGCTTGCAGAGTTTCTGCTGAAAGATCAGCTGTTAACCTTATGGGGACTCCCTTGTGTGTTATTTGTTGTTTTTCCCTTGCTGCTTTTAATATGTTTTCTTTGTATTTAATTTTTGACAGTTTGATTATTATGTGTCTTGGCGTTTCTCCTTGGATTTATCCTGTATGGGACTCTCTGTGCTTCCTGGACTTGATTGACTATTTCCTTTCCCACATTAGGGAAGTTTTCAACTACAATCTCTGCAAGCATTTTCTCAGTTCCTTTCTTTTTCTCTTCTTCTTCTGGAACCCCTATAATTCGAATGTTGGTGCGTTTAATTTTGTCCCAGAGGTCTCTGAGACTGTCCTCATTTCTTTTCATTCTTTTTTCTTTATTCTGCTCTGCAGTAGTTATTTCCACTATTTTATCTTCCAGGTCAGTTATCCGTTCTTCTGCCTGAGTTATTCTGCTATTGATCCCATCTAGAGTGTTTTTCATTTCATTTATTGTGTTCTTCATCATTGTTTGTTTCGTCTTTAGTTCTTCTAGGTCCTTGTTAAATGTTTCTTGCATTTTGTCTATTCTCTTTCCAAGATTTTGGATCATCTTTACTGTCATTATTTTGAATTCTTTTTCAGGTAGACTGCCTATTTCCTCTTCATTTGTTAGGTCTGGTGCATTTTTATCTTGCTCCTTCATCTGCTGTGTGTTTTTCTGTCTTCTCATTTTGCTTATTTTACTGTGTTTGGGGTCTCCTTTTTGCAGGCCGCAGGTTCGTAGTTCCCATTGTTTTTGGTGTCTGTCCCCAGTGACTAAGGTTGGTTCAGCGGGTTGTGTAGGCTTCCTGGTGGAGGGGACTAGTTCCTGTGTTCCGGTGGATGAGGCTGGATCTTGTCTCTCTGGTGGGCAGGTCCACGTCTGATGGTGTGTTTTGGGGTGTCTGTGGACTTATTATGATTTTAGGCAGCCTCTCTGCTAATGGGTGTGTTTGTGTTCCTGTCTTGCTAGTTGTTTGGCATAGGATGTCCAGCACTGTAGGTTGCTGGTCATTGAGTGAAGCTGGGTGCTGGTGTTGAGATGGAGATCTCTGGGAGATTTTTGCCGTTTGATATTATGTGGAACTGGGAGGTCTCTTGTGGACCAGTGTCCTGAAGTTGGCTCTCCCACCTCAGAGGCACAGCACTGACTCCTGGCTGCAGCACCAAGAGCCTTTTATCCACACAGCTCGGAATAAAAGGGAGAAAAAGTAGAAAGAAAGAATTAGTAGAAGTAGAAAGAAAAAGAAAGAAAGAAAGAAAGAAAGAAAGAAAGAAAGAAAGAAAGAAAGAAAGAAAGAAAGAAAAGAGGGAGGGAGGGAGGAAAGAGGGAAGGAAGAAAAAAAGAAAGAAAGAAGCTAAAGTAAAATAAAATAAAGTAAGATAAAATATAATAAAGTTATTAAAATAAAAAATAATTATTAAGAAAAAATATTTTAAAAAACAAACAAACAAAACAGACGGATAGAACCCTAGAACAAATGGTGGAAGCAAAGCTATACAGACAAAATCTCACACAGAAGCATACACACTCACAAAAAGAGGAAAAGGGGAAAAAATCATAAATCTTGCTCTCAAAGTCCACCTCCTCAATTTGGAGTGATTCGTTGTCTATTCATGTATTCCACAGGTGCAGGTACATCAAGTTGATTGTGGAGCTTTAATCCGCTGCTTCTGAGGCTGCTGGGAGAGATTTCCCTTTCTCTTCTTTGTTCTCACAGCTCCCAGGGGCTCAGCTTTGGATTTGGCCCCGCCTCTTTGTGTAGGTCGCTGGAGGGCGTCTGTTCTTCGCTCAGATAGGACGGGATTAAAGGAGCCTCTGATTCGGGGGCTCTGGCTCACTCAGGCCGGGGGGGAGGGAGGGGCACGGAGTGCGGGGCGAGCCTGCGGTGGCAGAGGCCGGCGTGACGTTGCACCAGCCTGAGGCGTGCCGTGCGTTCTCCTGGGGAAGTTGTCCCTGGGTCCCGGGACCCTGGCAGTGGTGGGCTGCACAGGCTCCCCGGAAGGGAGGTGTGGATAGTGACCTGTGCTCGCACACAGGCTTCTTGGTGGCAGCAGCAGCAGCCTTAGCGTCTCATGCCCGTCTCTGGGGTCCGCGCTTTTAGCCGCGGCTCGCACCCGTCTCTGGAGCTCCTTTAAGCAGCGCTCTTAATCCCCTCTCCTCACGCACCAGGAAACAAAGAGGGAAGAAAAAGTCTCTTGCCTCTTCGGCAGCTCCAGACTTTTCCCCGGACTCCCTCCCAGCTAGCCGTGGCGCACTAACACCCTGAAGGCTGTGTTCGAGGAAGTTCTTTATAATAGCTAGATCTTCCTTTTCTGGCCATCAGTCATACCCTAACCTGGCAGTATTCCATCTGATAAAGCCATGTTCTCAAGAAAGCTATTCTTGATCCTCTAAGACAGACCTTTAGTACTTCTGCCAAAATACCTTCTACTTCTGCCAGTCAGCACTTATCACATTATATAGTAATTGATTGTCAAAACTGTGCCCTACTCACCATTATAGCCCAGTGTCTAGCACAACGCCTGGCTTGTTAAATGCTCCATAAATATTCACCAAATGAGTAAGTGAATGAAAGTTGGAGCCAAAGGAGAAAGAACACTCATAGAGAGGGATATATGAACAGAGAGGAATAGATATGTGGCATAATCACCACAGATAATTTCTCCAAAATTACGTTTGTGTTAGAAGTTAGTCTGACACATAACCATGAGTAAACCTTGTAAAAAGCCTGCCCATATACGGCAATATGTTAAGTGATGATGAAGTAAAATGGATTCTGAACTACAGAATGGGGTAATTTTTGAGAGCCAATGTGTTATACAGAACAGTTGGAGAAGGAATATAAATGCACTTTATCACAGATTGTTTTAAAGGCATTAACATGCAAGACGGCAAAATGATATTTAAAGAACATATAATCTTATGTACTTTGTGTGTGTCTCTTTTTGAAATATAACTTTAGTGAAAAAAGTATGCTATAATGTTAACTGGAAAACAGTGATGCAAAAATGTACAAATGATTCAAATACCACTACCACAACAAAAAATGCAGTGAAATAAAAGGGAAGCATCTCAAAATATTAACAGGGTATGTTTGGTGAAATAATTATGGGTGGCATTTTAAAAATACTATTTAGTATTTTCCAAATTTTATTTAATAAGTATATATTGCCTTAACCATTTACGAAGTTTCTTTTCTTGCGTAGGTTAATTTAGTGAACAAAAGAATGCAGTTCCCATAGCAACTAGACAAGTTGCAAGTCTTTTTCCTTGAGTAAACATAATTTAACGATTGACTCTTTTCAACACAAAAAGCAGTAAAACTCTACATTAAAATAATTGTTAATGCTAAAAGCAAATATATCATTATACTCTTAAGATAAGCACTAATTATTATTACCAAAAAATGTTTGTTAGTGCTGTAAGATGCTTGCAGGCAGAGACCTGTAGTTTTTCACTTTTCTATAACAAGTGTCTCCAAGAAGGTGGGACACCCAAACATGTTGAGTAAGAGTTCTCATCTATCCTTTTCCATATATAAATGCACAATTTATACAGACATAAACACATAACACAGACATACTGCTAGTGTTATGTATGAATCTGGTGCTCATTTCAAGAAAAGAGACAGTCTATAAGTGGGGTTTTGTTGAGCAAACAGACTGTAGAAACTCCATACCCATACTCTGAGTAGGGGTCAGATGGAAGACCAAACATTGTATCTGTGGGCATATTTATATGTATATGTGAATAGATAGATAAAATAGACCCCTGCCTCCAAGGATCTAAATATATCATAAGATATATCAGAATAAATATTTCTCTACTTTTATCAAAAAGTAGTAAGGCCACTGAGATTTTTGGTACTAACACAACTTTTACATTGCACCCATTTTATTTTTAAGAATTGAGTTACAGAAGCTTTAAAATAAAATTCTAATTATTTATATAAAAGAGATAGCTATTGGTTCTGGTCATAATATCATAATTGTAATCACAGATAATATAATTTCAGGCAAATGTCAAATGAAATATGGTCTGACATATATTAACAGAATTTTGCTCACCAGCAAAATTACTAGAACATCGATTACTAGAACATACTTCCATTTAATTAGTTTTTAAATTGTAAATTTCCGTTATGACCATTCATTTGCAGAAAAAAATATTCTTGAATTATAATAGCTTCTGTAATGTATTCTCTGGCTTCAATAGTTAAATTTCAAACCGACAAAAATTAATTGGGTTTTATAAGGGAATATCATAGAAGTTAAAGTTTTTAAAATATATAGAAGAAATAATGTAATGATGTTAAACTTTATCTTTGAGATTTAATTAGAAAATGCATGAATATCAGAATATCATAACTAATCCACAGAAAAATCAGAATTTTACTTTAACTTATTTGCTAAATATGAATTTTATTAAATCACTTTTATGAAACATTTTGACAATTGACTAACAAATAACAAACTTCCAAATTTTAGTCTCTTAACATCATAGAAGTTTCTTATTCATGTAATATTCTGATTCTAATGTTTATCATTCCCACATCAGTGACTTTCCTCTATCTGGCGATTCAAGGACCTGCATTCTTCCACTTTATGTCTCTTCACCTCTAATATTTTTCACAGGAAATAGTAAATTTCATTTACTTACAGTATCAAAATGGGAATTGTATAAATATAAACCAAAGAATAAAGATTTTATTTAAAAAATCAAAGTAATATTGATGTATCATGAAGCAACACCTCATGCTTCTTTTACAATCTCATTTTTGAAATTATCATACGTGAAATTATTTCTTCATTAGTGTTTGCAAATGCTTTTAATTTACAAATACTAGAAATTCGATTGCCATATCATATGTTTATCTATCATGTAAAGAGATAATTACCAGAGAATGAAAAGTCAATTTTGTCTATAGGCCAGTAGCTCCAATTTGATAATTTTAACCTAAGGACTTATAATTTCTGTCAATCTGCTTTGGATTTGAGGAAATTGGGAAAGGGTTTACTGCCTACTTGTAAATTGAGTAGCCTGCATTAGGCCATTAAAACACATTTTGGAATGACTGAAAATTTGCAAAAATGCTAAAGTTATATTTTATAACAGACTGGTTACAGAACACAACACACACAAATTAAAAATATGGAATCATTATTCCTCTTTTCCATTTTTCCACATTGTCATCTTTTATTCTGTAATTGATCTTGGCCAAATAATTAAATGTCACTGTTTATAATGTTTGTCATTTTCTACTGTTTGTAATCCATTGTTTGCATTTGTCTGCTTTCCACAGAGAGCACAACCTATAGGGGCTTAATCGGTTAGGATGTCCATTTTTCTCTCATAACAAGTTGTTTGAGGGTAGCAGTCCAGACTGATGAGGTAGCTTCATGATGTCATCAACTCCTCAGGCTCCTTTTTCCTGTCTCCACCATGTGAAAGAGATACGTTTCTATCCTCATGTTTGTAAGTTGTTCTTATACCTCTAGCCATCATGTTCCAGGCAGAAAGCAATGGAAAATGCATGTGGCAAAAGTGCTTTATCCTAGCAAGATTTGCCGTTTTATTTAGGAAGGAATCCTTCCCTTAGGGTCTTCTCCTACATCTAGTCTAGTACTGGGTTGCAAAGCCACTTCCAACTGCCAGGGAGTCTGTCTTTAGCTGGACACATTATTACCTTAAACAAAAATCAGAGTTCTCTGAAAGAGAAGGGTTCAAGTGGTGTATTGTGTTTCTTAAGAGCCATATTTAACATTTTGACAATTTCATATTAAATTTTGTATTTAAAGTTAAGACAAAAGCATGCAGTGAAGGGCTTCCCTGGTGGCGCAGTGGTTGAGAGTTAGCCTGCCGAGGCAGCGGACACGGGTTCGTGCCCCGGTTCGCGAAGATCCCACATGCCGCGGAGCGGCTGGGCCCGTGAGCCATGGCCGCTGAGCCTGCGCGTCCGGAGCCTGTGCTCTGCAACGGGAGAGGCCACAACAGTGAGAGGCCCGCATACCACAAAAAAAAAAAAAAAAGCATGCAGCGAAATCTTTCCAAATGAGAATAATTTACCTTGACTTCTCCTAGATATTTGCAAGTGTATTGCAAAGTTGTCTTTTAATATGTTATATGGTTTTCAGAAATAATTTATTGCCATTTTTTAAACTCTTCTGAAAAAGCTAATATAATGAAGATGGAACTTAGATTCTATGAAAACTTATTTTTGGTTTCCAGATAGGTTATTAAGTCAGTCCTGAAATGGATTTTATTGCCTTGATTAGTATTTTCAATTTTTATCAAAATCCTTTGTATTTATATATCTTAGGCTGTATATTTTGAAGAACCTGCCATATTCTGATTGCTTACAATTCAATATGTGCCGAAATGTTCACAGTGTAGTAAATTAGTATGTAAATAGAAAAGATAATAGCTGATTCACTTTGTTATAAAGCAGAAACTAACACACCATTGTAAAGCAATTATACTCCAATAAAGATGTTAAAAAAAAAAGATACACATTATTATTTTATAATTCCATTTTCTTTGCCTTTTTAACCTGCCTTTTTCCTGTTTTATTCTAGAAAATAAGAGTGAACAAGTTAGGTTTATATTTCATAGTATCATCATGACTGTATTTTCACAAAGATAAAAGTAAAGATTGTCCTGTGAAATTCTGGAAAACAGAATTGGATGAAGATGTTGCAGGACTGTATGCTGAAATTTATAAAGAAGATGCAGCTTTGAGATAAGCTCTGAGTTTAGGGTGTATGTCAAAATAGGCCTTATCATTATTGTTGATTGTGACCTAACTACACACACAAGTCCGGTCTAATTACCCCTTACATCTGGTCAAGAGGTTTGTGTTTCACCTCATCTTGACTCTGGAGTCTTGGTTTAGACTTTAAGAAGGCTTCTTTGAATACATATAAAAAATAAAACCAGAGAGGAGAATTTTCTGATCAATAAGAAGTAGTGCTTCATTTCTGCTTTATTCACTGAGGATTATTTCTTTCTTGAAAATATACAAATTGGCATTAACTAGCTCCAGGTAAAGGCTCAAAAAAATTGTAATTATTTTTGATTCATGTTTGATTATTCTTAAGTAGTAGGAAAAGTATATTTTCAGCGATTAGCTGCCTGTTTTTAGGTTCAGTTCTTTATAGATGCTCACAAAGATTTTTTTCTCATAACTAATACTTAAATATTCTTTGTTAGCTTGGGTAAGAACTTAATCTTAGAACTATGAGAAAGTAAAAGTAAAGTTAAAGTAACAAGTAAAATTTCAAACTTGGTGATTTTACTCAACTTAAATTCTCCCTTGTTTCCACTGAATATTATTACCGTGTATTGCTCTACATTTAAGTAGACTAAAATGTGTTCTTATTAGTGATCCTTAGTTTTCCTACATGTTTTTACATGCATAACAATAGAAAGATAATAATACCATTTATTAAGTATTTTCAGTATGTCAAGTCTTATATTAAGTACTTCACATAAACTATCTCATTTAATTCTCACAGCAGCTCCATGTAGTAAGTACCATTATTAAACCCATTTTCCAGAAAAAGAAAACCAAGGCTGAGAGGACTAAAACAACTTGACCAAGGCCACAGTTTACAAGAATTAGAGTCAGGATTTTAACACAAGTGAAAAACCTATAAAGTTTACCTACATGAGGTAATAAAATCTACATGAGGTCAGGAGAGGTGAGTGATGAGAAATGTGGCTAATAATTTTGAAATTATCTCCATCTGTTGATATGTGAACTGTATTATGAAAGTTTTGCTTAATCCTAATCTTAAAAAAAAAAAAAAGAACCTAAAGGAAATGATTATGACAGGGAGAAGCGTGCTTGGTTTTTGAATCATGTAGATAGATAATGCTATCTCCAATGATATCAGATTTTAATCAAAGTTTCCACTAAGGTACTTGAATTCTAAGAAAAATCAGGGAAATGTGCGTAATAGAAGCTCTTCATCAGGTATGAATGTGTATTCCTATAGACTAATACATTTTAATGATCAGGTGACTTTTGGAGTACTCTGAATTCTGGAAGCAGAGTAAGACAGAAGGAAAGGAAGTAGCATAGAGATGATCTGTAGGAACTCTACAGGCTTAAAGAGAAGTTGTTTTATTTGCTGATTCTCAGAAGTGCGGATATCGTCCCATCAGATTCTAAGACTAGTTCTAAGACATAACATCTTGGTGTAACCTTGTGTTCTGTGATGTTTGCAAGGGCAGCTGCTTCAGCATCCTTCATTTTAGGTAGGCAGCTTAAGCTGGTACTGAGGCAGCTCTAATACCAATAACCTTTTTTTTGTGTGTGTGTGTGGTACGCGGGCCTCTCACTGTTGTGGCCTCTCCCATTGCGGAGCACAGGCTCCGGACGCGCAGGCTCAGCGGCCATGGCTCACGGGTCCAGCCGCTCCGCGGCATGTGGGATCCTCCCGGACCGGGGCACGAACCCGTGTCCCCTGCATCGGCAGGCGGACTCTCAGCCACTGTGCCACCAGGGAAGCCCACCAATAACTTTTGTTGTAGACCTTACCCTGGGGAAATATTTAATTTTGTAGGTGTTTGGATTCTTTTCTCATGTTACTGAAAGAGTGGAAAACTGGAAACTTCATTCCTTGGGTTGTTTGCCCAGACTAGGAACTAGGACATTAAATTCAGTCCCCTTTTGACTGAAATGCCTTATCTCTGACTTCTGTTCTTCTAAATTGGGATTTGCTGATCTGTGAATGTCACAGCATGAAATATGAAACAGATTTACTGCAGAAAGATTGGAGACTGATTTCACATTTTCTAGGTGTTGAAAACTAAAGGGGGAGACTAGCAAGGATGCATGGTAAAAAAAGTATTTTTCAACATGATTTAAAGTTTGCATATATATAATTTTTTTACTTTTAAGTAATTTGAAAGGAAGTTAAAGTAAATAGAACTTGAAGTAAAGGAAGTTAAAGTAAAGCAACTAGGGGAAAAAAGGCACCTTAGAGCAAGAACTGAGAAGAAAAAATTTTTGAGTTCTACATTGGATATGGCTGGGTTACTTTACTGGGAAATACCAGTTTATGTTGAGTTAAAGAATTAACTAGTGAGAAATAACTGAATTTATTTAAATTTGAATTTATTTAAAAATTAAGTTCATTTAACTTTTTTCCATAAGTGTCTATATATTGCTTAGGAGGTCAGTATAATTGAGTGTAGTCATGATTGTGCTGTGCAATAAAGTAGCCATTAGCCACATAGGGCATTTGTTTGAATTTTAATGTAATTAATTTGAAAATGTAATGAAAATATGCTCAACATCATTAATCATCAGCGGAAATGCAAATCAATACCACAATGAGCTATCACCTCACACCTGTCAGAATAGATATCATTAAAAAGACAAGAAATAACAATTGTTGGTAAGGATGTGGAGAAAATGGAACCCTCGTACACTGTTGGTGGGAATGTAAATTGGTGCAGATAGAAATATCGTATGATCCAGCAATTCCACTTTTGAGTATTTATCCAAAATAAATAAAAACACTAACTTGAAAAGATATCTGCACTCCCATGTTCATTGCAGCATTGTTTACAGCAGCCAAGACATGGAAGCAATCTAAGTGTCCACTGATGGGTGAATGAATAAAAAAGATGTGATACATATACAATGGACTATTATACAGCCTATAAAGAATGGCACCTTGCCATTTGCAACAACATGGATGGACCCTGGGAGCATTATGCTAAATGAAATAAGTCATGGGAGTTCCCTGGTGGCCTAGTAGCTAGGATTCTGGGCTTTCACTGCCGTGGCCCCAGGTTCAGTCCCTGGTCAGGGAACTGAGATCCTGCAAGCTGCTTGTTGTGGCCAAATAAATAAATAAATAAATCTTGACATGCCCAACTTTCAAAAAAAAGTAAGTTAGACAAAGACAGGCAAATACTGTATGATCCCTTTTTTTGTTGTTGTTGTTTTTTGATTGAGGTATAGTTGATTTACAATGTTGTGTTAGTTTTAGGTGTACAGGAAAGTGATTCAGTTTTATATTCTTTTTCAGCTTCTTTTCCATTATAGATTATTACAAGATACTGAATATAGTTCCCTGTTCTATATTATTATCCTTGTTGTTATCTAGTTTATATATAAAGTGATCTCTTTTATATGTGGAATCTTAAAAAACGAAAACAAGCTCAAATCAAAGATACAGAACAGATTGTTGGTTGCCAGAGGCAAGGGGCTGGGGGGTGGGAGAAATGGGCGATGGGAGTCAAAAAAATAAATTAAATAAAGTAAAATTTAAAATGTAGTTTTTCACTAGCATTAGCCAACTTTTAAGTGTTCACCAGCCGCATGTGCTAGTGACTACTTTATTGGACAACCAAGGGAGACCATTTCCATGCTAGCTGAAAGTCCAGTTGGACTAGTATAGTGAAAACAGCATGGTTCTAAATTTAGACAAAACTTGATTTGTATCTTCAACACTTAGTTGGAAGCTGATTTGTTTGAGGCACAATTTCAATTTTTAATATAGAAATAATATTTTCTGCTTCTTGTCATTGTTGTTAGGATTAAATGTTGTGTCTTAGGTCAGGAAAGCCTAGTTTAGGGAGGCAATATTGTAAGAGAGTTTGAAGCATGGGCTCCGGACTCCAAAGAGCCTGAGTTTGAATCCAAGTTTTGCTACTTTCTAGCTGTGTGATTTGGGCAAACTACTTAATTTCTATACATCAGTTTCTTTAAAGCAGGTTCATAGCACCTACTTCACAAGGGTGTTGTAAGAATTAGGGGATTATCTGAGAAAATACAAGCACAATACTTTGCATAGTACATGGTAAATATTCAAGAATGCAAGCTAATAAGTGTCAAGATGTGAGTTACTTATACCCAAGGCAAATCTGTATGCTGCAAAAAACTTCCATAAATTCCATAAACTAAAATATAAAAACTATAAAATGCTGCCAAGTGCATAAGTAATAATAATAGTTGTCACTGCTGTTATCGAGTGAGATATTCTATTAATTCAATTCAGCTGTTACAAAAATAAGGTCTTCTCCTCAACATCTTCCTAATCATCAATGTTTTAAATAATCTTTATTTCATAAATTACCTTTACCTAAGTGAGAAGAAATTAATAAATAACCATTAAATTGATGTTAAAATAAACTCAATAATGTAGGATTTCTTTGCTGTAGTTTTTAAGTAAATAAACTTTCCTCTTGCCATATACTAAGGCATCTTAACGGATAATGGGCAGTTTCCATACCACATCTCAATTTTGAAAGATGACTTGCACTGTAGGTTTCGTGACTACAAGAGTTAAATTTGAAATGGTGCAAAAATGGGATTATTTTATTTTTAGATACTTCCACACATGCACATTAAGTTTACTCCACAGAAAGGTCTTCAGTGGCTTTAAATTCTGTTTGGAAAAGGCTTGAAACTTAAAAAGAAAGATTTCCATGCATTGGTTAGTTTGTGGTTTTACCACCATGATATTTATATGTGATGGTGCTTTAAAAATGGTATTTAAACTTCATACTATGTACGTTTATATTCTTCTTTTAATCTATAAATCTTTTACACTATACATACTGTGTGTGTGTGCCTATGGCTTGGAGCAATAAACTATATAAGAAATTTAAGATAAAGAAAGAAGTGAATATCTGCTTAGTAAAAATTGTAATATATACTTATATGGTTTATTTAGAAAGAATACTTAAATGGAAGACAAAATTTGCTTTAAAGTGTAAAACTAGAAAATATGGGCAAAACATTTGGTAGAGTATAATTATTAAAAACACTATTTTGAAAACTTCAGTTGTTTTTCAGAAAAGAAAAAAAAATCTATGGTGTTAGCAATTCAGAATCATAGTTTCTAGGCTGACTACTATAGAAATAAATACAGTAAATACTGTGGTAAACTGTCTTAGCTTAAAGTGCCTAGAACTCTCGTGTTTAACGTCCTCAAAAACAGTTAAGGTATTTCCTGAAATGAAAGATTAATATTGCAGTAAAAGCCAATGTAAAGTTTTCTAGGGCTACTATTATACTACTGACAGTATATATTGTTAAGTTAGATAAACTTCATCCCTATTCAGTCTTTGACCAGTTTATGAATTGCATGTCATCTTTGAGTAGAGAAAAGCACAAATCTTTAACAAGTGTTTGTGCTCATTGTTCCTAGATCATAATTTTAAAATCCTGCTCTTATTACTTTCTCAGTTTTTTCTTAAATGAAGCATTCTTAAAAGGCGAGGGAGAAAGACTTCATAAAATCTTATTTTGGGGCTGTCTTTTCAAAAAAAAAAAAGGCATGGAAAATCTCTGAAAGAACAAAATAAAATACATAAGAAAATATTTCCCCTTTATAGACTACAGCTGCATAGAAAAAAGAGAAAGGAATGAAATGATTCATTACATATATCTGTTGAACATTATTTATGTCCAAAGCCCTGATGTTAATCACTGTAGTCTATGCAACGATAAATAAGAAAGAGTCCCTGGATGTAAAAAGGTAGTCTAGAAAAGGAACGTAGAATTTGTACTTGAAGGACAAGAAGTAATAGGAAAGTATAAGAGATAAAGTCCTGGAAGTGGTAAACGTGAGGGATGTGCTGGGTACACAAAATATTTCAGTTTGATTGGAATATAGGATGTTAGAAAGAGAATGTTTCAAGTTAATGTTTCAAGTTCATTGAGTCAAGATCATAGAGAACCTGCATGCTGGTTGCTATATTGAACAGAAAGTTAAGAATCCTAAAGTCATTTTGATCACAGGAGCAACATGAACAGTGTTTTTGGAAGACTGAAAGAAAAATTGAGGTAAGAAGAGATTAGATCTGAAACCCAATAGGGTGATTTTGCAATAGCCCAGAGATAGGATGGGGTGGACCTGCACCAGGAAGTAGTGGTAATGGCATTGAGAAGGTTTGTGGGAAATGTGCTCTGGAGGTAGAATCAATGATACCTGGCAAACAATTAGATGTGGGTAGCAAGAGAGAAAGAGAGAAGCCAAAGAAGTCTGAAAATTTGGGCCTCGGGTTTAGGAGATGATGGGAACACCAACAGAATGAGAGAATTTAGAAATGTAAGTGTTTTGGGGTGAACTGATGTGTTGAAAAGATGAGCTAATTTTTATTCATACTTTTAACAAATATTTGATATCCTGTTATGTGCCAGAAACAAAGCTAAGTGCTAGGGATAAAATACTGAACAGGAACAGATAGATTATACTCTATTGAGGAAGGCTGCTGGGCTATTTGATAATACAAACAAATATAAATTTAAAAGTGTAACAAATGTGACAAGCACTGTGAAGGGGAGATACCTAGTTCCATTTGAGGCTACAGTAAAAGGAGTGATTTCAGTGTTTCTAGGGAAGTGCTTCTCCCACTAGAATGACTCTCAGTCTGAAATCCGTACGTAGACTAGGTGATAGGAGCCAAATAGAAAAAGAGGGCAGCAAAGGGCCTTCTAAAGCTTAGTGTGTGTGTGTGTGTGTGTGTGTGTAATGGTGGGGAAAGGGTGGCTAGAAGACAAGCCAAGGCAATGTTTGTACATCTTGTACACACACACACACACACACACACACACACACACTCCACTGATGTTAGGTAACTGTGAGTCAATGGTTATGAAATAGGGTTATATTCCTCAATAATATGTCTGTATTCAGACCAACAGATTCTTACTATGTTCTGTTGAGATCTAAAAAAAATTAGAAGACAGTTAAAAATTACCTCTAGCGTTAAGTATCAAGAGACTATAGCTATTGTTTGTCTGAGCTTAACTTGAGATATTGTGGCATAGGGCCAGCTTAACTCAACAATGGACGGTATCAGCGCATAACAACAAAGTCACCGGCTCACATGGAAACTATAAAAGGATACTTGCTGTATTGTTCGTGCCCTTGGAATGCTCCTTCCTTCCTTTCCTGTTTTGTTGCTGCCATAGGATGTCAACTCAAATTTACTGTCATTGTTGTCATTTAGTCAATGAATATCATTAAATGTAGTAGGCACTTAACCTTGTGTGAGTCCATGAGCAGGCAGTCTGAAATCTGAACCTTCTAAGGAGGTTATCAGGTTGGCTGAATGTTCTTGGAATACAAATATGACAGTGAGGTTTGTCTTTTTTTTTTTTTCCCCAAGTGAAATGTACCCTTCAGAACTGCTTTCCAACTCATACAAAAGTTATGGCTTTAAAGAAATACCACCTGCCTTCTCACAAATTTTCAAAACTCATCTACAGATTTAGGTAGCATTCTTAAATTCCATAAAAATTTCCCTAAAAACAAAGACCTATTTCCATGGGAAATAAACCTAAGGCAGGGTTTCTTAATCTCAGCACTGTTGCATTTTGGACCAGATCATTCTTTGCTGTGGGTGTTTGTCCTGTGCATTGTAGCATAATTAGCAACATCCCTGGTTACTGTCATCTAGATGTTAGTGGTACCCCCAAGTTGTGATAATCAAAAACATCTCCAGACATTGTCATAGGTCCCTGGAGCGGGGTGGGGGAGGTACAGAATCATCTTAGGTTGAGAACCATTGGCCTAAGAGAAGTGCCTTAATGTAAAGTAAAAAAAAAAAAATAGAATCTGTAAGATACGTATTGTGGAAACAATTTAAACTTCCCTTTGTCTTTCTGTCATTACAAGGTATAATTGTACCTAAAGGATAAATACAAACTTTTAAATAGTAAAATCATCTATTGATAGTAGTAATTTCCTAATCTTTCCTGCCCTAACGAACAATTAGGTAAACACTCTGAGGTGGCGTTTGGTTTTTCTGTAGTGTTTTAAATTTAACATACCAGTTTCATTCATTCATTCGATAAGTATTTTCTAGCTCCCTCTCTACTCCAGTTGTTAGGTGTTAGTAAAGTAACAAGGAGTGAGATAAATGATGGTGCTGCTGTTCTCAGAGTTTAAATTTGAATGAGGGAAAACACAGTGCACAAATAAAAAGCAGAGAATCAAAACAGTTTGATGTAATTGAGCAGGCATTGGTAAACTATGTTGATCTCTTTTTGCAGATAAAGTTTTATGGGAACAGAGCCACACGCATTTATTTACATATTATCTATGGCTGCTTTCCTGCTACAACACCAGTCAATTAGTTGTAACTGAGAACATATGGCCAGCAAAGCCTAAAATATTTGCTACCTGGTCCTTTACAGAAAAAAAAAATTGCAGACTCCTGTAGTAGTGTGAGATTGGGTGGCCATTTTTGATTAAATAATTGGAGAACAGCTGTGATATTGAGATTTATAATAAATACATATTTGGTCTTTGCCCTGTCTTGGCAACCAGCTCCCCAAAGTCTTGGAATTTCTTAAGTAATTAGAGCTGTAAAGGTGTCTTTTGTTATTCAGAACAAGCCCCTTTCAACCACACCATATTTATGCTAATGAGGAGAGTTTTGGAAAGTCCGGAAGGATGGGGGCTGATTGCCAGGGGAACAAGCCAAGTGATTGGAGGTGATTAGAAGTGATTAGATCAGCTTCACCCCACACCCCTTCTCACCTCCAAGATGGGGAGAGGGGATAGAGAGTAACTTAATCACCAGTGGCCAATGATTCAATCAACCATGCCTACTTAATGAAGCCTCCATTAAAAACACAAAAGGGATGAAGTTTCAAAGGGCTCTGGGTTGGTGGACAAGTTTGGTGCACCTAAAACTCCACAGGGACAGGAGCTCCTGTGCTCTGGACCCTTCTGGACCTCATGCTGTGTATTTGTTCATCTGAGTGTTCATTCCTATCCTTTAATATCCTTTGTAATAATAAATGGGAAATCTAATCAGTAAACAGTTTTCTTGAGTTTTGTGAGCTGCTCAAGCAAATTAATCAAACCTGAGGAGGGGAGGTCATGGGAACATCTGATACCTAGCCAGTCAGGAGTACAGGTATCAACCTAGATTTATGATCAGCATCTGAGGTGGGGGAGAGGTGGGGCCGTCTAACAAGACTGAGCCTCTAACCTGTGGGATCTGATGCTATCTCCAGGTATATGGTGTCAGAACTGAATTGTAGGACAGCCAATTGGTGTCCATCACAGTTGGAGAATTGCCTGTTGTGGAAAAACTCCCACACACTTAGAGTACAGAAGTATTGAGTGAATAGTAGAGAAATAACAGGTAAGTTTTTCCTAGACAGCAACATTTTGCACAGATGACATTTAAACTGATAGCTGACTAGAAGGGATCAGTTCTGAGAAGATGAAGGGAAAGAAGAGGCAAAAGGAGAAACTGGAATGAAACCCCTAAGGCAAGAATGAGCTAGTGTGGGTGAGGGATAGGAATGGTCTAAGATGAAATCTGAAATAATGGGGGCCCAATTAAGTAGGCCTTGTAGGTAATACTAGAGGTGAGAGCTTTTACTCCAAGTGAGAAGGGAAGTTAAATGAGATATGAGAGTTTCGTGTGATGTAAACTAAGTTACATTTTTACAAGATACTCCGGCTGTTCTCCTGAGAACAAGATATAGGAGAGCAAAGAAGATCAATTAGGATGCTCATAGTGGAGCCAAAAGACAATAGTTTCTTGGGCTGAGCTATTAATAGCAGAGATGGAGAGAGAGGATGAATTTGGAATAAGTTTTGAAAGTAGATTTTACATGACTTTCCAATAATGTGGATTTGAAGGATGAAGAAAGAAACAGTGTCAAGAATAATTTCTAGATTTTTGTCTTAAGTATTTGCATGAGTTGCAATGCTGTTGATTAATGGCGGGGGTGGGGGACTCAAGGGAGGAAATGTAACCAAGCAGGACCCTATGGGGCCTTCCGGGGACAGACCCCTCCCCCATATCCTCTGCTTTAGCTCCTCCCTGAAGTACCTAGATAATAGCATCTGACGCATATTTCCTGAGTTTTTCAGATGCTAAAACCACCACCAAATGAAAGGAATTAACTACTTGATGGTCATGAGCACATAGCCCCCAGACCTTCTGGCACCTAAGGATTGATCACCACCAACCAATCAGAGAATTGTGCAGGAGCTGATCACACACTCTGGGACACCCCTCCCTCACCTTGCCTTTAAAAATGCTTTACTGAAACCCTTGGGGAGTTCGGGGTTTTTTGAGCACGAGCCACTGGTTCTCCTTGCTTGACCCTGCAATAAACCTTTCTCTGCTTCAAACTCCGACGTTTCAGTTTGTTTGGCCTCACTGTGTATGGGGCACACGAACTTGCGTTTGTTAACAGAAGTGGGTTTGAGAGTCAATGATTATCAAAAGTTCTGTTTTAGGTTTATTAAACATTCATGTGGAAATATTAAACATATTTGGATATATGAGTCTGATGCTGCAGGGAGAGGTCAGAGTTGGAGATAGGTATTTAGAAAGGATATATGGATGGTATTTAAGTCCATGAGAACAGGTGAGGTCATTTAAAGAGATGTTGTGAGTGGGAAAGGGCAGGAGGTGAATAAAGGGTAGAACACTAGTTAGTTCCACATTAGAAATCACCTCAAGAGGAGGAGGCAGCAGAAGACAAGGAGTAGCTGGGCAAGTAGAAGAAAGCAGTGGTCAGTAGAATGGGGGCTAAAATGAGATCTTATTCATCTTACGTATAGACTTCTTGTAACCACGAGATATCTGAGGGAACACTTAGTTTTTGTCTAGTTAGCATCTAGACCTCCACACTACATTCCCACTCCATGCTGGCCCCCTATTTAGCCCTTCTACTTCCTGGTTGAGATGGATTACTGATAAAAGCCAACCTAATCAGAGCCTTCTCTGGGAGCTTCCTCAAACTAACTGGGCAAGGGAGACTCTTTTCACAGGGATAATCTGTGAGAATGAGGAAAGGTTAGAACTGCCAGTGGCTAACTTGCTACCACCTGGGGAGAGCTTGCTTACAAACAGGACCAACACAATGGATGTTTGAGCTCCTGGAAACCAGTTAGGCCCGAGTCAAAAGCACCATTCCCTGTACTCCCTTCCCTCCTAATTTTACTTAAACTGATTTGAGTTTGATTTTTTACTACTTGATAGCAAAAAATTTTGAATACAATACTTTTTCTTGTTTCCTTTGTATACCAGCATACCTCCATTTGTACATAAAAGATGTTCAATAAATATTCATTAAATAAAATTGAAATGTCAATGTTTAATGATAACATTTTGATTTAAAATTAAGCAATCATTTGATAGTGGAACGGACTTGGAATCTTTGATCACATAAGACAGTTCCTTGAATTTTGTAGGTGTCTAAAATAATATTCAATAATTCTTTGCCAACTGTTGATCTTAATGAACTAAATAAGGCTTTTGTCTTAGCTTTCTTAATAACTTATAACACAGAGGAAAGTGCATAAGTCATTAAGTTTAATTATAAACTTAATGACTTATGTGAGTTATCTGAACTCCCACTAGTATAACCAGTACTCAGATCAAGAAACAGAACTTTCCCAGCACCTCAGAAGCCTTCCTTGTACCATTTCCTGGTCATGACCCCTGCTTTCTGCCCCCAAAGTAACCATTATCTTCACCATAAATTTTTTTTGCCCAGTTTTGAATTTTTTAAAAAGAAACCATACAATGTATATCATTTTATGTCTGCCATTTCTGTTGTTGCTTGTAGCAATGCTCACTTATTTTTATTGTCTTCTATATTTTATTATCTAAATGCAAAATATATTCTAATGTTAAAATAAATAAAATTAAGCAATCAATTCAGCTATTTAACATAGACAAATTAAAGAATTTAAAAGCTTTTTTTTCCCCCATTACTACTCAAAGACATTCTGTTATGGGAGAAAAATAGCTTCAGCCAAAATTGTTGGTCTATTAAAAATATCAAAAAATATATATATCAACACTTTGAGAAAGGAATACTTTAGTTTTTTTTTTTTTTTAACTTAAGACCACTCTCTTTTTTTCTCCTCCACTTTGATTTTATAGTTTGATGGACAGACAAATAAATATTTGGGGGCAACGTTCTCCCGATGGTTTCATTTGCCTTTCTATCTAGTCTTTAACAGTTTACTGTCAAATTAACCCTCTTTCTTACCCTTGCTGCCCCTTGAGGTCCAACTTGATAAATTGGTCCTCACCATAAGTGTTTGGTATAATGCTTTTTGTCTCCCTAATTTGCAAATAAACTTCAAAACTTATAAAAAAATAAGTTAATGTTATTATGATTATTGACATAGTCAGCACTTGCATTATTATTATACCCAGTTGTCACCTGAAAATTCTGCTTCTGTAAGCCTGTAACGATATATTTTGTGAGTGAAGATAATTAGAAGTACAGGTCCTCCACTGTTTGGGGAATGGAACAGGATTTTTAATTATTCATCATTTCATTGGGATCAGAAAGAAAAATCTGACTTCTATATCCTAGGGTAAATATGGTGGCCATTGTTTTGGTGCCATTTTTTTTCTCTTCTGAAATTATAGACACTGTTTCTTTTTTACTAACAGGGGGAAAGTAATCCACTATTTTCTGGGTCTACTTTTAGGACAAAGGTAATGAAATTTTAGCACCCTATGGAATCTTTACTTGTAAGTGCCCATCTCCAGGGCCTGTTATCAATATTCTTATTCTGCCCACCACAGCGTCTATACTTCTAATGTCTTTACATCAGAAACTATAAATGAATCTGGTTTCTGACTATGAACAGGGTGGATTACACTGAAGTCCAAGAACCACCAACCTCTACAATTAACTTTATTTATTTTTATTTATTTATTTTTGGCTGCATTGGGTCTTCGTTGCTGCACACGGGCTTTCTCTAGTTGCAGCAAGTGGGGGCTACTC
This sequence comes from Orcinus orca, assembly GCF_937001465.1. Classification (NCBI taxonomy): domain Eukaryota; kingdom Metazoa; phylum Chordata; class Mammalia; order Artiodactyla; family Delphinidae; genus Orcinus; species Orcinus orca. The sequence continues at coordinate 96,436,240 of NC_064563.1, forward strand.
TTTGTTGCAGTGCACTGGCTTCTCATTGCGGTGGCTTCTTTTGTTTCAGAGCACGGGCTCTAGGTGTGTAAGCTTCAGTAGTTGTGGCACACGGGCTCAGTAGTTGTGGCTCACGGGCTCTAGAGTGCAGGTTCAGTAGTTGTGGCACACGGGCTTAGTTGGTATGTGGGATCTTCCCGTACCAGGGCTCGAACCCATTGTCCCCTGCAGATTCTTAACCACTGTGCCACCAGGGAAGTCCCTACAATTAACTTTAGTCACTACATAGCTCAATCCTCCACAGCTATGTGTTTTTTTTGTTCCATCAAAAGTGATTAATTCAAGCTCATTCACACTTTTTCTGGCCTAACCTGATTCAGTTTTGTCTTTTAACATGTTAGGTTATTAATTAAAATTACACTGATATAAAGAAGTTTCCTTCAATCTCAGCACCCCTCCCCAATTTTTTCACTATTTGGAAAAGCTAGCATGTATTAAATACTTATTTTCACACATTGTGCTTTAATGGCTGTGCTTAACTCCTTTTCTATTTTTAACATGGATTTTATGATACGAACATCATTAAGGCCTCTTTGGAATGAATCCATGCATTCCATTTCAGATTTCAAGTAAACGTTTTTGTTTCCACAGTGATACGCTTCCCTAACTAGTTAAGTATTACATATTAGAAGCCGCTATGTATGAAAAAACAAAAACCTAATAAACACATACAGTATAAGAATATTCTTCTCAAATCCCGATTCAGCACACCTCTTTATGTGTTATATATGAAGTTATATATGACAGACCACAGTAATGGCATAGAGGCTGCCTTAATAATCTCATAGTCTGTAAAATGGCTAAGGCCAACTATGCTCTGTAATGGGACCGTATTTGCAACAGTATTCATGTCTGAATATCATTTTTTCAGATTTTATTTTCTTAGAGCAGTTTTAAGTTCATAACAAGATTGAGAAGAAGGTACAGATATTTTCCATATGGCCACCTTGCCCCACACATGGATAGCTTCCCCCATTATCAACATGCCCTACCAGAGTGGTAAATTTTTTGCAATTGATGTACCCACATTGACACACCATAATCACCCAAAGTCCATAGTTTACCACGATATTTTACCAATTTACATATATTTATTATTTTAAGAGATAAAAAATAAAGTGGAGGATGGCCTGAGAAGAAACACCAAAAATTGAAAGGATAAAAATCAGATAACTTGAGGACCAGTTTAAGGTCATTTATCCTAAAGAATAGAAGGTTCAGGGGACTCTATGTTGTCAAATTAATATACTGTGATGAGCTTTCAACCAAAAGGAAACTTGCATTTTTCTCTACGGTCCCAAATTGCAGGACTGAGGTCACTGAGGTATCTCAGGGTACACAGATTTGGGCCCTGTGTAAGGAAAAGCTTTCTTCTTCACATTCCGAAGTGTCTGCATGGGAATGGAATTCTGCGTTAGTATGTTTAACTAAAGGCTATTTATTATATCACTAAGTGGGGTTGTGTATATGGAGTTGAAGCATTGTATCTTCTTAATCCAGAGATTTCTTCTGTCATAAGATGTTTCCCCATCTATCAAACTGGTGACTATTTAGGCAGATATTGGTAGATATTATGATTTATCAATAGAAGAAGACAGTGAACCTCTACGAAAAAGACCCTTTTTAAAATTTTTTAAATTAAAAAAAAATTTTTAAATTGAAATATAGTTGATTTACAATGTGTCAATCTCTGTTGTACAGCAAAGTGACTCAGCTATACACATATAGACATTCTTTTTTTAATATTCTTATCCATTATGGTTTATCACAGGATATTGAATATAGTTTCCTGTGCTATAGAGTAGGACCTTATTGTTTATTCATCCTATATATAATAGTTTACATCTGCTAATTCCACATTCCCAGTCCTTCCCTCCCCCACCCCCCTCCCCCTTGGCAACCACAAGTCTGTTCTCTATGTCTGTGAGTCTGTTTATGTTTTGTGGATAGGTTCATTTGTGCCATATTTTAGATTCCACATATAAGTGATATCATATTGTATTTGTATTCCTCTTTCTGACTTATTTTACTTAGTATGATAATCTCTAGTTGCATTCATGTTGTTTCAAATGGCATTATTTCATTCTTTTTTATGGCTGAGTAGTATTCCATTGTATATATGTACCACATCTTTATTCATTCATCTGTCGGTAGACATTTAGGTTGTTTCCATGACTTGGCTATCGTGAATAGTGATGCTATGAACATAGGGGTGCATGTATGAAAAAGACCTCTTTTATCACCTACCATAGCCTCAAGCCTAGATGTATAAAAATGGACTCATTCTAATCCCAAGTCCGTTCCCTTTCCTGACTTCTCTATTTTTATCAAATACATGTATGTGCAGATATGTTATTTTAACTTCCCTTTAAAATCATATTCAATTAGAGTCAAAGGTCATGATCCTTCTTCTTCTTTAAATTATGTCTAACCTTCTTCCTCCTAATTTCTTCCTTTTGCTAGAGCTACCACACCATACCAGATTCTAAACTGGACACATCCAAACCAGGTCAACAGCCTCCTAACAAGAGCCTTGCTACTAGTCTCCTCATTTCACAATAATGTCAGATACTGATTTTGTTTTCTCTTTACCCTCTTCAGTAACCTTTCAAATTACCTTCGACTGCAGAATTAGTACAAACTCCCAGTTATATCATTTAAAACTTCCATAATTTAGTTTTTGGTATCTGTTGAATTTTGTCATTTTTGATGTGAACTTTCTGGCATAGGGGCTGATTCTTTTCTTTCCCTTGGACACAGAAATCTGATTATTGCTATGCTTCCTGTGTATGCTCCATTTCCCACCCTTTAATCTTTACCTCCCAACTTGTATGTTCTTCCTTCCATAACATGACCTTCAAAGGAAGATCTAGCTTACTTTCTCTGCAAGGCATTCCCTTCCCTTTCTTACCCAAGTTAAACACCCATTTTTTCTTACTTTTGTAGTAGGCACTGTAGTCATATATTTATATAAAGTATTGATCAAACTAGTAGCAGCCAATTTATAGTGTGTATGAGGGAAACTCCAGATACATAATATACTCCTGTTCATTTTCTACCAATAAAATGGCTTAATTGTGCATATTGTAATCTGAATTCCACAATAACATTGATTTCCTACATTAGACTAAAAATATATGTGATAATTCTCTGTTAATATCCATAGGTAGGAGAAAATGTTTCCATCAGGTGCATTATGGCTAAGAGGCACAGGATAAGCTATCTACATCAGAATTTAGATAAGAAGCTTGCTTGAAAGCTGAATGAGCCATCTCAACTTGTTATTTTTAAATCTGCCAAGGAATAGCTCATTTCATGCAAGAATAACCTTGCACCTGACCCAGAGCAAAGACTCTATAGCTATTTTTTACATACACTGATGTAACAGTAGAATTGTTTAATGCTTTAAAAACCAAGTAAGGAAGAACATGAGAAAAAGAAAATAGACTTACAGCTTTGCTTTTCTTCATTCCTCTCTCTCTCTCTCTTTTTTTGTAACTGCAAAAAAGACGGTCAGTATTTAGCCATTGAGAAGAAATGAAGTGGTTATTTTCCCTAAGAATTTTTATAAACATTTTTTTCTAATGCTTCTTTAGGAAAGACACTAATTTTGGCAGGTGGTAGTTACATCTTCTCTCTCTCTCTCTCTCTCTCTCTCTGCTGTTGACATTCAATTCAAACAATCCTATCATTTATCCTTTTATGTACATTTAAAAAAATCAATGTTCACAATTTTGATTGCCTTCTTAGCAATCTTCTGGTGACCTGTGAGAGTAAGATGGAAAATTGGAAAGAGGTCGTTGGGAGAGCAGGCACAGGGGGAAGAAAAGTAGGAAATCAATTGTATTCATTGCCTTAGTCACTTCCCAGAGGATGCCTTCCAAAATTCTGCCTTTTATTTTTGAATTCATTTTTCCTCATTATTTAGATGCACCTGCAACTGGTAAGAGAGCTTTTGATCTATATTTCATAGGTAAGTATTATTCATGTGAATATTCCTTTTCATTAGTATAGAAAATATAAGCTGCACATATCTCCTGGCTGAAGTCTCTGCCTCTCGTCCTTGCTTGCTGGTCACGAAGCCATATTTTAAAAATACGTCTGGTTTTTCATTAACAACAAAGATTAAATAGCAATGTGAAGCCTTCATGATCTTCCCTTTTAATATCAGAAATAGACGCTTTCTTCTAGTCACAAGCAAAACCAAAACAAGATGTGACAGGGAAAACAAAGTGTGTGTAAGTGGTCTAAGTGACTTCCTGCTAGGGAGGTGTCTGATGTGGTGGTGGTGAGGGGCATATAACCAAAATCATCAACCCTACCCAATCCTGACACTTAATAAAACACTACCCAATGAAGACATCCTATTTTCCTGAAATAAATGTAATTATTTGGAAAAAGATAACACATTGCGCTACTATGTGAGAAAATTTCTCATAGCTTTTCACCAGGCAATTAGGGCATAGAAGGGGGAAGAGAGAGAGAAGGAAAAAGAGAGAGAGAGAGAGAGAAATGGAGCTTTCCTGAAAAAAAAAACTGAACACAATCTGAATACAATGTGTACAATGGAGGTAAACTGACATTAAAGAGCACAGATAGCTGAGTCCTAGAAACTTGAGATTGGTTAAGTAAAGCAGGCTCGTTCAGCTGGGCCACCTAAAGATGTGTGCGTGTGCATGCGTGTGTGTGTGTGTGTGTGTGTGTGTGTGTGTGTGTGTTTATGTGTGATGCAGGCAAATGTGAAGGGGGTAACATTATGAAGTTAGGATGAAGAGCTCAATGGGAAACCATTGAAAGTGATCAGATGATTTCCATCATACCGAGTTCCAGTTCTGATTGAAAACACTGGAAATCTAGTTCATAAGTGGTGTAGTCTGATATAGTCTGATAACATGCCTGTTGAGAAATGCAGACAGCTGATGGAAAGAAGAGTTTTGATGATGGACTTAATACTGTTGATGTTTTTAGATGATGGTTTGAGAAAGCTGGGGCTTGATTAGTACCCCTTCTGATTCTTCAACATGCAGCACCCAGTTAATGGAAATGAATCCTGCTAATGAATATATGCCCTTTACTCATTGGTCAAGGAATTAAAATGTCATGTAGTAGGGCATGCAGTAGTCAAGAAAGTTGTCCTTGGTGTGTCCTCTGTTTCTGTATGTCATCTTCTGAAGCCACTTTCTTTTTTAGATGATTACTGTTTCACATAGCGTGAAAGGGCACATACAAAGTTAGGTAGCAGTTAGAATATACAAATGGATAAAAAGTGAATAACCCTCCTGGGTTTTTAAAATTTCTTTTGTAATCTGGGGCAACCCATACATTTACAAATAGTAAAGTGAATTTAATAGTTTTGTGTTTTAATGTTTCATTATTTTGTGAAAAATATATTACCTCAGACATTTAAAATCAATATTTTATTAATGTGAGAAAGTATCTTATTTCCTGTTTCACTTTGATTACTGGAAAATAAAATTTTCTATAAAAGAAATGTAGTATTAGATACATCTAACTATACATAAAAGTATATCAAATAATATAAAATGCCATACATAGCTATGTAAAAATTTTACACAAGCACATGAACACATGCATGACAAGTGGAATAATTTCTTTGGGATTGGATTATTATGACATGGCTTTCCTGGTAGGCTGAGGCATGTTAATGCACCATATTAAAAAGATAACTTTCTTTTCTTTTCTTTTCTATGTGCTGTTGCTTCCTTCCTGACCCATCTTGAGTCCCATAGTTGATCATCTGAACTATTCTTTCACCAAAAGCCTTGACTTCTTTCATTGTATTTCTGCAGCACCTGCTCAATCAAAACCCAAACGTGTTTTGAAGCGGCAACCTTACTACCCCAGTGCCCTGCTAGAGAAACTTCCAGATCCTGCCAGGTTGGCACTACTACCCAATGCATCGTCTCCAACCTCCACTGTGTATTCAGAATAGATTCTCAGTCTTCCTTTTTCTTGTCCATTTCCTTTTCTTCAACCCAAAATCATCATTCTCAAGTTCCCTTCCATTTGAGATGACAATTTTGTCTACTGTTTCATCCAGAAGAGTTGGAAGCCATGAAGCATGATTGACCTCAACCTCTAATCATCTCTAGAAATGTATTCATAATAAAACTATGTATATATAGTTTTATAGATATTATTATTTATATATTTCCCTATCTCCACCTTTTTTGTTCTCAGAGGTCTTTTTTTTTGTTCATTCTCATAGGATAATGTGTCCTTTAATGTCTTTCTTTCTCATTTATCTCTCAGCCTATTCACTCATGCTGAAATTTCTGTCATTTCTCTTCTCCATCCTTATACAGATTTCTTAATAGACTAATCTCTACTTTTCAGTTCCTCATCTCCCATTCCTGTCAGTCCATTCTTTAATTGACGTCGTTCCCACCAAGGTCCCAAATGATCTCTCAACTGCTAACTCCAAAGGATGTTTTGTAATCTTTTTTTTTTTTTTTAATTGGACCTCTCTCCTGCATTGTTGTTTGCTCCAGGGAAATACTGTACTCCCCTGGTTTCCAGCATACCACACTCAACTAGTTTCCTTTGTGATCCTCTGTTTTTTTGTGATTTTTTTTCCTCTGCTTTTCTCTGAATGTTGATCCTCAGGGTTCAACTCTCAACTCTTCTTATTCCATATAATCTCTCTTTATGACTTTGTAACTCTCAGGTATTTCTCACTTGTCAGTGTTGCCAAACCTATGATCACATATGTCCCATTATCTAACTAAAATATCCTTCTGCTTACTCAGTGGATGCCTTACATTTTCGAATTTTAAAACGCAAATTAAATCTTCCTTTTCCCTAAATAGACTGTCCCTTGATATTCTTTATGCTAGTTGTTGAGCCTTTTACCAAGTCATTAAAGCTAGAATTTTGACCATCATTCTTGACTCCTCCATTTTCTGCACTTTTCATATTTTCGTAATTATCAGTTACTACAATGATAACTAATCTGGTTAATTAACTAATCTGCCTCAGTTGCTAATTAGGATCACCTGGGAAGTTTCAATGCTATACTAGCGCAATCAGAGCAGAATCTCTGATAGTGGGGCCGTGAAATTTGGGAAGATGGGAACTACTTTTCTCAATATTTCTCAAATATATCACTTGTTTTTTATCTCCAGTACCACTGCCTCATTTTAGGTCCTCATCATTACTTATTGCATACGTCCTAACTGGCCACCCTGCCTCAGTCTCATCCCTCTGCAATCTATTATCAATCTGACCATCAGGGTGATCATTCGGAAATATGTTACAATGTCATCTCCCTTACTTTTCTAATCCAGAACACTCTCCCCTGGTTTCAAACACTTTGATGGCTTCCCATCAAAAAAAGGATCACATCCAAGTTCTTCATTTGGGCACCTGAGGCCTTATTTTAATTTACTCATCATTTGCTACTTTTTGCCTTTTATTTACCTTTCTCTGCTTCCCACAAAATGGACCCACTTATTCCCTGTACATACATATTTGTTTTCTTTCTTTTGTGCCCCTGCTCATGAGGTCACCTCTGACTAGAATGACCCTTTCGTGTTTAACTGTTAATCCTATTCATTTCATAAGTCTCGGCTTTGTAATCACTTTTTCCAAGCTGGGTTAAGTGCCTTTCCTCAGTTTCTCATAATGATTTCTGCCTAAAGAAATTACTGTTTTTACCACTTAAGTTTATAATGATCTTTTATATGCCTGCTCTCTTTTTGGAAACAATGACTGGTGCTTGGTCATCTTTGTACTCTCTGGTGTCTAGCATAATGCTTGGCATATATTAGATGCTCAGAAAAGGTTTGTTGAATAAATGAGTGAATCAGCAGTTAGACGTCATAGCTGGTAAAATAAAAATGGATACTAATAAACGTTGTGTCCTGAAACAATCAAGAGATTTAAAATAAAAAAGGATAATTACTGTACCTTGAGAATGGGAAACTGTGAAACCAGTAGAGAAGACCTTCTGTAGGTCTAGAATGTATTAGATCTTTATTGACATTATTAGACTTACTCCTGCAGGTAATTTGCTTCTGATTTATACATTCATTTTGGAACTTTCTGGTCTTAATTTGGCTTCTTGAGAAGAAAAATGAATACATAACTGGTCTATATTAATACTGGTCTGATTAGCAGTTATATTTCTCATCTAATTACATGGTTTTTATACTACACATTAATCTCCTGTGAATTTGAGTTTATTGTCTATATTTTTTTAGGGTCCAATCACCTTGAATAAATTTTCAGTTTCCAGATCTGCCAAACTGAGTGATGTGATCAGTAATGAGATGCCCTTCAGCCTTGAAATTCTGAATTTACATTTTGCTTAACTGAAAAATAAAAATTCAATGTTGTATTAATGTGGCATAAATCAAAATATGTAGGGACTATAGATAAATTATTGTGACAAATTCTATCACATTTTACATTCTTCACACAAACTCTTGAGGGAAAAGAAAATTATCAATATATTTCTGAATCAAGGCATGTTAGGGAACATGGAAAATGTACTGTGAAATCAAAAGAATGCAATGGGGGTTCAAAAGAATACAGAACTGAGACAAAGTAGTAGGTTTATTCCAAGTTTTAAAGTAGCTATATTTAACACTTTGGTATAAACCCATTTTATTACAAAGAATAACTGCCAAATAAATCACAGTCTGGAAAATAATTAATCTGAGAATCAATAGCCTGGGAAAGAAAATCACAAGGAAGTGATTTTGCAGATGTTATTTTTCCCAAATATGCAACTATTTAATCTGATATAAACTTTAGGATAGAAATGTATTAAGGAAGCTACTTACTTAATTTTGCTCATTCTGCACCCTGTGATATTGAAATCGTTCAGGATTACTGGACTCACATGTTGTAATGAGAATTTACTATGTTTATTTATATATAATAAACTTTAATGATATTTGTGTCCAGTAATAGCAAATAGCAGATGCTGGTTTCTTCTAAGGAATATATATATATATAGGGGTGTGTGTGTGTGTGTGTGTGTATGTGTATATATATATATATATATATATACACATACACACACACATACATATATGTAACTCATATATATAAATATCTCATATATAAATAAATAAATTAAAACATATATATATTATCTGGTATCTGGTATTTCAAATTTTTGTTATCTCATACCACCTGCAATCTCTAGTTTTTGTTTCAAGGACTGATTTATCAATCATAAGTTTAATTCTTGAACAAGACCTTTGTGATAGTATTGGCTGGTTTCCTGCCAAAGATCTATTCACCTCTTTCTCTTTAGAAAAAAAACTCAAATTTTTAGCTGGTTATATTGCTTCCTATAATAAAAAGCACATTGCTTTCCAGATATTTTAGCAGCTAAGTTTGACCATGAGACTGAGTCCTGGCCTTGAGCTATTAAGAGAAATATTTGTGGGAGTTCTTTGAAAATTACTTAAAGGAAATTGATTCAGGGAGAAGTTTGTAATACCTTTCTACCTTTCCTCTTAGCTTTTAACCTGAAAATAAGTGATGATAGCTGCAGCACCAATAGCTGTCTTGGAACATAAGGTGATCTGAGGGTGAGAGAAAAGGAGCCGGGATGATACAGAGGAAAGATAGGAACTCTTTGAAAAAAGTTTTTGAAAAAGGACTTAAAAAATTGTGGAGCCACCATTCTTACCTGTAATGTCTACTTTCAGACTTTTTCTACGTGTGAGAGAAATAAGATTCTATCTTGTTTAAGGCATTGTTATTTATTGTTGCTTTTGTTGTTAAGCAAGAATTCCAGTTGATCCCAAACTAGTACTTAGATTCTGGTTCTATCTGGTGAATTCATAGATCAGCATACCTCACTGCTAGCTATTGGTATGTGTTGTTAAGAAAAGATGGAAATCTATTACCCTTAATAAGGGATGACTTGTTATATCCCAATATGACTAGGTAATAATCCACTTATTTATCTCTAACCTGTGAATTTGTGTCCACAGTCTCCCTGGGAGATTAGTGTTTTGCGTTGTGTCATTCTGATTTTGAGTTAGAGGGGCATTGTAAATCTACCTGGTAGGAAAAGTAACATCTTGCTTGAAATTGTGAATAAAGTGGACACTCCATTGCACAGAAACAGGGACAACCTTATACTTCCTATACAATATCCTCAAACAGTCAATTCATTCATTCAACAAATATTTTTTGAGTGGCTATTTATAGATCAAATAAGTTACAGGAAGGTTTTGTTATTTAGTCAACTAGTCTAATATCACATGGGTCACCTGTGAATTTGGAGAAAGTAGAAAAAAGAAAAGAAGAAAAATTGAACTGAATGAAAAAAGTATAAATATTTGCCCAAATAGGTGTCTTCTTTTCAAAAAAATTTTCCTGTGTTTAAAGACAGGACTCTAATCTGCATTTTCTCAAATGGCACCAGCCTGTGACTACATATATTAAGGTCTAATATTAATGCTCAGATGACAAGTGTTCATATCTGCCATTACAGAATTTCTCAGTACCCCTGCCACAATGTCTCCCAGTTTTTTCTGGGAGTCCTAAGGGAGGGATCTTACATAAACTTATAATCAGTTTGTTTATATTATTCACTTACTGGCTGTTATGGTGGTTGGAAAGCTCTTTGTTAGGAATCTCACCATTCTCCCTCATGCCAGGATCTTCCAGGAGAACACTCCTCTCCTATAAAGGTGTCGTACCCAAGTTCCCTCTAGGTTACAAATCACCATGCTGTTGAAGGATACTGCATTCACCTTAAACTGCACCATGTTGGAGATTGACTTGTTCTATGCAGAAATGAGGAGAGTATTTCTCTAGCCAACTCTGTCACCTTGAAGTACTACTACTTATGCTCTGAGTATCACAAAGTCTCCTATGAAAACACTTCTTTGTGCTTTTATTTATAGCCCTCAGCATGCAGTCCTTTATTATGTTTTATATCTTGTGTCTTCATTGGAAGCATCTGGGATATGAAGATTCATCCCAACAGGTATTTATTCTCCCACACACATCAACTCATGCTAATAGTTTGCAGGGAGGGCTACTACTCCCTCAGTTCATCAGACATAAGCAAATCCTGAATCCTAGTAGGGTTCAAATGGGAACTCTACTACACCAGAACTTGACTTGGATTCAAGATGGCTTTGATAAAATAGCTAGTGGAGAATGAAGCTGTAAATTCTTGGTATTATATATATACATATGTGTGTTGTGTGTGTATGTGTTTAATATATATACGTATATATATATATACACACACATATATATAAAACTATATCCCACAAAACTTGTAATTTGTTTCAATATGATATGCTTGATACCATAGGCAGTGCTATTTTTTCATTAAGTCATCTCTTTCAGTTGCAAAACTAACATCAAAGGAATGCCACATGCTATAACATGTATTTTACTTATTCTGCATTTATCTAGATATGAATATGAGTAATGTACTTAGTTGTAATGTTTCCTTAAGCTACTCTTTTCCTACATGCTGAAAAACCTTCTATACATATATTCTTTTTGGATTTATTTAAAAGGTGAACCAATAAGTTTTTTCCTTTTGCAGTCTTCCTTTAGTAAATTTAGCTACTGTTACTATGAGTAAAAGAGATAGGCATGGGTGGAGGAGATATGGAGAGGCCAGTACTTTTGTAGATAAATGCAATGTGAAAACAAGGACCTACTCTTTAATTATTGGCATAGAAAAAATGGCAAAGAAACAAAATTACTTCCTGAACCACATTTTATCACCTGACTAGTTGCAAAGAGCACGTTTTGCCTGTTTTAATCAAATGAAAATCTTAACCACCTGAATTTAGGGCTGTAAAGAATGTTTATAACAGCTCATGATCCTTGACAGTAATTACCACAGTACTAAAATGGTTATTTAGGTAGAAAGTGGTTAGAATCATTAAGAAACATTTTATCGGGTTAACTGGTTAGCGAAAGAATTAAAAAAAATTTTTTTTGAATACAAACTATTACAACATCTGAGAAGCCCAACGTGTAAAGTGTATTCAACACTACCAACTGAGGTGGAAAGAAAATTCCAAAGCATGACAATCTAGAGCAATTGTTAGTAGCACCTGTGGTGGGGCTGAAGTTAAATAGAAAGAAATAGAAGGCATTTGTTTAATATATGATCTTGCTGAAAGAAGGATCCCAGCACAGTAGCTTTTTCCTTTTAAGATTAGCCAGATGTGGACGTTTCTAAAGACATAAGGATGGAGCCACAGAGAGATTACAAATGCTGGGAGAGAATGGCAGACACAAGAGTAAAGGTGACTGACAAAATACAAAAGCTGTTTCCTTTTCAGTCATTTATACACAACTTGCACTAAATAAAAAGGTACATTGTATACATTAGCAACCCACATAGTCTGGTTCTTTCACTGCCCTGGCACGATTAGTAGAGACAATTTGGCCAGCGGTGTCAACTATTTACTTTTTCATCAACCTGATGTTTGATCAGCAATTCTTTAAAACTAACAGTAAAAGGGAAACACACTCAGAAATTTAGGAAGTTTTGATTGGCAATCAGGTGTCAACCCTAGTCTAGTCTATTCTATGAAAGGCTTATACTTCATCTTAGAAGCTGAGTGACTGCTCTGTTTTCGACAGTCAACAAGAAGCCATGCCTTAGACCTGTTTGGCTGCTGTCCTGGGTAGAAGAGTTTGGCAGCCCTAGGGAGATGAATTCTTCAGCCTCGGATCCGCCCAGAGTAAAGAAGCAACACCCTCTCAACCACTACTCTGTTGCTATGAAACAAAAGACTAGGAAAGTGAGCGAAGCAGGAAGTCCCGCCTTTTAGCCGGAGTCCGCTTTGGCTCCGGTTCCCAACGCTCACGCCCACTCGCCCACTCCTTATTGGTCAATTCCCTAGTGCCTTGCATCCTTTCTTTCATTTCCTTTCCCTTTTCCACTTTCGTTCTCGGGTGAGTCCAGTCCCGCCATTTCCCTCCGAATCCCTTTCCATTTGGGACGTGCGGCGAACCGGCCTTCCTCTGGGGCCATTGTGTACTGTGGGAGACGTGGACCGGGTGGTAGTGCGAGGAGGACGGGCGCCTCTCGCCCATTGGCACCGCCCGCTGTCGGGCAGGGCACGGGTGCTCGGGATTGGTCCCGTCGCGCGCGGCCCCGCCCCCGGCCCCGCCCCGCCCCTGGCTCTCTGTGTGTGTATCCTACAGGGGTGGGGCGGCCAGCGAGTGGTCTCTTCCCTCCGGCTAGTGCTGCTGCAGCGTCCCGCGGCCTCCCCGAGAGTCCGGCGGGAGGGGAAAGCGGGCGTGCACTGGTCTTGACGGTAATTGTTGCGTTTCCCTGTCTCGATGGCCGGTGCTCTGGGTCACTCCTTCCTCTGGAGCGGGGTTTTCACGGCAATTACACACTCCCTGCCCGGGCTGCCCACGCACCCTGGGCTCGTGCGCGTAGAGTCAGACCCGCGCACACGCGTGTCTCTGGGCAGCTACTGCGCCGAGAGGCCTGGAGGGAAGGGGGCGCGGGGGAGGCTCGACGCTGCTTTCCGCCTTGGGGGCCCAGGGGCAGCCAGGCGCGGGCCACAGAGGAAGAGGGGACAGCCCCGGCTTCCAGCTGCTGTCGCCGCCGCCGTCACAGTTTGAAGAGGGGTATTTAAAGCCCGGACCTGGGCAGGGCCAGGGAGGGAGGAAGAGGGAGTAAAGGGAGACGGGCGGCTGGGATTGCAGGCAACCCGGGGAGCCGAGCGCAGAGCGCCCGAGACGGACCGGGCTGTGGGCGCTGTAGGCACGAGGCGATACTTTGTCCTTTCTCTGTCCACCTTCCTCCCCCAGCTGTGATCCGAGAGTGGCAGGGGAGGGGCCTGAGCCGGGAGGAGGCACAGATGTCCCGAAACAAAGCTTTGGACCCCTTACCCCCACCCCACTTGGATGAGACCAGAGGCGAGGAGCGAAAGAAGTGAACTCTCTCCTCCTTTCTGTGCCCGCTCTTGTCAGTTTCTCACTCTCTTTTAAAATGGGTTATTTGTGTGTTGGTTTATATGGCTCTTAACTTGGGCGCAACTCCTCAACCGCGTTGGCTGAAGAACTGTGTGTTCGTGTGTCCATGTTCATGAGTCCGTAGTTGGTGGTTTTAGCGGGTAAAATCCAAGTCCTAAGCCTTTGTTGACAGCAGACGTGCCCCTTAAGCTCCTGTAGAAGTATCTTTACGTTTATATAACTTGACGAATTCTAACAGAGTGAAAGTGCGGTTTTTGAGGGAGGCTCCCAAAATATTTTCTGGGGGCTTCAGTCCTAGTCTTTTGAATTGGGATTAAGGCAGGGAGGGGAAAAACAGAACAGTGTGTTCTTATCTAGTTGGAGGAAATCTATATAAGTTTTTATTGTTATGAGTTTGGTATTAATCAAGCCTTCATTACTTGGCATCTTTAACTCTTAGTGTTCCAAAAACAAATCTAAGGTCATTGCTACTAAACCTGTTTGTTGTGTGTAAAGATTGAGAGTGTAAATTCACACGCTATTGAAAAGTTGAATCTGGGGCCCTGGATTTTGTTCTCACTGATGGAGGAGTATGTAGTGTGTACAAGTTAACCTGTTTTCTGTTGGGTAAATATTTTCATGACCAACTAACTTTTTTTTTTTTTTTTAAATTTCTCTTTCAGAGAACTAAGATTCCAGATGGCAAATTCTATGAATGGCAGAAACCCTGGTGGTCGAGGAGGAAACCCCCGAAAAGGACGAATTTTGGGTATTATTGATGCTATTCAAGATGCAGTTGGACCCCCTAAGCAAGCAGCAGCAGATCGCAGGACTGTGGAGAAAACTTGGAAACTCATGGACAAAGTGGTAAGTTTTGTCTGACCGTGTCTGTACACAGCAGGGTTGACCCTGGATGTGGCTGGTTTCTCCAGTTTTATTTGTACTGTTACTTAATAATAATTATTGTTGTAGCAACAATCTTTTGCTTTGGATTGACCATCTTTCTTATATCTGCTCTGGGTGTTTAGAAAAGTTGGGTTCAGAGCTAAGATTTGTTTTTTTACCTTTTGTCCTGCTCTTCAAGGTTCAAAGTTCCTCTACATGACTCAGACATGCAAAGTTTTTACTGTTGGCTGCTCTTTGTTGGTGCATGGCATAGAATAGTTTGGATGTGTTTGTTACATTTTATGTAAGGTTGTCTTGCTGTTAGATAACAAAAGAGTGTATACACTCCGCTGAGAATGATAACTGGGGAAAGAACCAGATTAGTCCTTAAGTGAGGAAGCAGTGTTTGAGAGTTTCCATTTTCATCTTTGAGAATTCATCTTCATTGAGGAACTTTTTTGCTGTTGTTAATGATAGAGTTACAGTTTCTTTCATCTATTCCATTTTGAAACAGGAAACCTTTTTGATTGCACATTGTTTATTGTGAAAGGAAAATTTATGATGGAGGTGGTGGGACTGAGAGTATCAGAAACTTCTGTGGTTTCTGCATGTTGCTTTCAGATGAACTACAATGTTACAAGAAGAAATAATGCTGGCTGTCAGTGCCCAGAGAAGTCTAGGCAACCTGAATACTTCACAAGGGTCTATGGAGAAAACTGTAGGTGTGTCCTATTTTACCAAGTAGGATTATGAAATAAATATAATTAAGATGTAGCTTGCTGCTGTGCAAAATTAATAGTTTTGCTCTTGAAGCAGTAGTACTGTACCCTATATATTGGTAAATGTTTGTAGCGCCTTATGGTTTTATTTCATACATATTTGGGGCTAATTATAAAGTTAGTTGATGCAGGGCTCTTGATGTCTTTATAACTGCAGAAATGGAGGTTTAAAAAAAATATTTCTTTGTAGGTGTGTGCTAAAGCCTTCACAAAGTCATATGGTAGCAGTCAACTTTACTTTGGTTCGTAACAGTGTTCAAATATTTGCCGCAAAAAGCCACTGTCAGTGGTATTAGCAATACAGGAAGGGGATAAGATTTACTTTATTTTCATTTCTCCTTATGAGAAGCACAGATGGGTATATGAACAATAGACCTGGCATTATATGGCTGGTGATGCTAAAGGCAGAGCCAGAATATTTTTGTTAGATAAATATCCTTAGTTTTAGGATTCAGTGTGACCTATTTAAGCTTCTGCCAATTTATTCAAATTGTGATATTAAAGTGCTCCAGACAGAATGATGTCATAGTGTCAGAACATTGCAACTTGCTGCTTGAGGTCAGGTTTTGATTTTAACATTAGATACTTAAGAATGAGGGGCATGCAGTTGGAAAAATTGTATATATTTCACAGGCACAATACTAGCTGTCTTTGCTTTTCTAAGGAGTGAGCAATTTAAGGTCACTCTCATGCCTGAACCATTAGTTGGGCATAAGAGAAGGAGATTCAAGGTTTTTCTTTAACTTATCTGTTATACGAGTGGGCAAAAATGGGTCAGATTCTACCAGGGAGCTGCGCCTCTCTCCCCACCCCTTTGAGTTGTCAGAATTTGTACAATTGTGAGTAAATGTTAGAACATCAAATGAAAAAGATTTATATAAGAAGTGGTAAACTGTAGGTAATATAGAGTCATTATTTTTGAAACATTAAAAAATGTGTGTGTAATTTTGGTCTGTAACCGATTGTTAACCTAAGTTTTCTCCTCTTTTAATTATTTCACCATGGGTTATGGTAAAAAAGATGGTTGTTTGATAGTTAAGCTTCTGCCATTGTTTGTTTTGTTAACCCTTTTGTGGGTTTGTGTTTAGCCTCTCCAACTGAGAAACTTGACTCACGAGGAAATCTACTACCTAAAGTCTCTACTTAGTGGAATGCGGGTATCGGTGTTGGCCAGAGGTGCACTGTGTGGCTTTCCCTATTTGTCTTCATTATTTGTCAAGGCTGAAAATTGTTGTGTTCATTTATGAATGCATTCGTGGGCTTTGTGGAGGGAAACCATATAAATCATTTTAAAAGAGTTCAGTATGTTTATCGCTACTCTATCTCACAGTAATAAAAAAGCATTGATAATTACTATTTGGAAAGTCTATTTTATTTAATTGTGTAATGCAGAAGGATCACCCACATGTGTTTGTCTTTCCTTCCTTGTCAGTGGTGAAGGAAGTGGTTCATGATATCAACACTGTCCTGGTGATTACATCAGGAACTTTATTATTAGTCGAAAAGTGAATCCCTTGACACATTACCTGTTTTGTAAAATAACTGCAATAGTGGGAGTTTAGCTTCTGAATAACGGAAAATAGTAACTTTCAAATCTAACTGGTAGTTATGTAAAAGGCAAGGTTAAGCATTTGGCATTTTTTCTTTATGAAGCCTCTGCAACAAGGTCAAATCTTAGAAGTGTAAAATTGTAAACAAACTCCAAGTACAGTATGTCGTCTCAGCCACTTGTAAAGCAAAATAACATCTCACAGGGCAGTGAAACAGTCTTAGACTGTAGAGAAATGTGTAGTTACACCATTCCCTGGCCTCTAGAATTTAAAACAGTCAACTGAAATTCCAGTTCCAACTAACTGTTATGTTTTCAGAGGGCAGGCTTTCTATACAAGGTCACTGAGAGTGGGAGGGAATAATTGCTCAGCTGTGTTCCTTGTAAGATGTAAAGTGTTTTGTAAGAAAACATCAGTGGCACAGACTTAGCAGAGTGCATTTATTGAGAAAAAGAATAGTAGCATATCCCAAAGCATCTCATTTAGACATATTTTCTGGTTTTAGTTCTACATGTCAGTGTAAGTCAATAGCTGACCCCAAACTCTTCAGGTCAGTAGATGCCTGTTTGATATAGTGACAGAACTGTTACTCATAAATACACAGCAAGGTTCAAATACACCTGAAATGTGGAGTCTGTTCCAAAGCTCTTACAGAGATGGAGGTTCTTAAACACTTAAACATTTCTTGAGGACCTACTGTGTTTCTATGAAGTGCTTATTACCTGGGGATGCAAAGCTATACAAGATATAACTCTGCCCTTGACCTGTCATGGAGCTCAGAGCCCAGCATCAGAGCCAGGCATGTAAGTGGATAATTGCCATGTAGTATGGAAGGGGCTGTAATACAGACCTATACAAAGTACAGTGGGAGCAGTCGAGAACATCTGTCTTGTTTTTCTGGCCACTGCTCAGACTGTTGTCTGTCTGGATTCTGCTGGCCACTGCCTTTAGGAATAGCATTATTGTACTCTTGTTGGAAATGCTGTGGTGAGGGTAAGGAAATGATTGCTAATCAGTATGGTAGGAATGATGATTTATTAATGTGAGGTTCCTGCGCATGGTTTTCACAAGCATCTTAGCCAGGTGATGGAAAGTGGAAGAAACAGTTTTCCATCTAATAGATACTAAATGTACTGAGCGTACATGGATGTTCAGGAAACTAAAGAGTAATTAATTGATGCTAAAGAGCAAAGCAAGTTGAGTACCTGCCTACGTTTTTGTCTTGCTGTCCTTGTCATTCATTTGAAATTACATTACCGAAAGAGTTTTAAAAGCATTTAAAAAGTGATGATACCAAACAGCCTTTTCCTGCTTTTAACCCTCAGTACATTTAGTACACTTGCCAAGCTTGGAATATAATTTTTTCTCTATCTTTATAATTTCGCTTCAACCATAATATATTTTAAAGTTTGTCAATCAAAAATGCTTAAATTATATGCAGCTATTAAAAAATAAGAGTAAGTATTCTCTTCTGAGTTGAATTACTCACACCTCTGAAAAATATTGCATGTGGAATAACATTTAGGTTTAGGATGCCTATTGTTTATGTTTGTTCGGTTTGAGAATATCACTGTCCTTGGGCCCTTGGAACAGGGAATATCATTTATTTGAATCATTCTTCACGTATTTCTCTTCCCTTAGTTAGGTTGTTCTATATTAGCAGAATCATGGGCCCTAGTAGACTTTGATATGGTAACACATTACGTGTCTGGCTTATTTTGTTTACTACTGAGTTAGATTCTGATTTGTGCTTAGATAAATGGAGTGATCCCAAAGTTTGCCTCTTATCACTTCTAGGTAAAGCTTTTGGATAAAGTAAAAGATTTAAAGGAATCCTCCTAAGAGTTCCCTGGCTTTTTATCTGTGTGATGTGGAGCACACATTTAGCAGAAGCCTTAATCAGTTATTATCTTTTAAATCCTATAGAATTTTAACCATTCAGATTTTGAATCAACTTCTTACTTTCTTTCAGAGTTGCTTTCTATGCTGTCTATTTATTTCATCATTCATTTATCATGTCCTAAGTCTGGAAAGATAGAGAATCATAGATAACCATGTTATCCTGTAGGGTGTAGTTAAGTTCTGTAATACGGTGTAAATAAAGTGCTGTAACACAGCGTCTGGTAGATGTGAGTGTTGCTTGCTGGGGTGAAAAGTTGGTGTAGAATGCAGCATAGTGGAGGTATTATCCAGCTATTTTTTAGAGGATGCTTTGGATTCCAGTGAAGTGAGGACACATCAGACAGAAGGAATGATGATTAAAGGGAGATTGCTGAGTGAAAGAAGGTTGGAGAAAGATGAAGAGGCTTTGACTGTTTTTTCAAGGAATTTGGACTTTATTTGGTAGGCCGAGAAACACTGAGATGTTTGAGCAGAGTGAGAGAAAGTCAAGACTATGCTGTGATAAATTACTGTCTTGACTCTAGAAAGGATGAATTAAGAGACAAAAAGAAACCCTTAAAAGTAGGAATAATGATCAAGAGGAATTAAAACAGACTGGGCAAGAAATAATGAAGGGCTGAGCTAGAGAATTGACAGTAGATTAAGCAAGTGTTGGTTCAAACGTGGGAGGCATTTTGGAGTAAAATCTAAGGTCCTGGTGACCCTTCAGAGATAGAGGATGAACAAGAAGTTGAAGTGAAAGTGATTCTTGAGGTTTTCAGCTTAGTTGACTATAAAGGCAGTGATGCCCTTAATGAGATAAGGTACATAGGAAGAAAAAGAGGAAGCTTGGGGGCTGGTGCATGAGAAGTTTGTTTTTTGGCCATGTCGAGTTTGACTTGCCAGAGTGAAATCCATTTTGAAGTCAGAAAATTGAATGTGCAGTTAAAGAGAGAAGTTGAAACTAGAGACATATGTTTGGTAGATATGCCCATAGAAGCAGCATTTCAAGCTATAGAACAACAAGAGAGTTGGAGGGCAGAATAGAAGGTGAGAGGTGGAGAAAAAGTTAGAGATTGGAATTCTCGGCTGTATCGGGTGTGTATCTATAATTAGATGGCAGTGAAGGAAAGGGAATCCTGCAAAGAACAGTGATGAGACAGATAGGAAAAGAATGAGAGCATACTGATTTCCTGAGTAGAGATAGCTTTAATGAGGATCTAGTTTCAAAGTCTGAGAAAACCAAGTTCAAATGGAGAAAACCAAGCCGAATGAAAGTTCAAGAAGTCATTGAATGTCTTGAGTCGAGTCCATTGTTGATCTTTCAGTGTAGTTTTGCTTATGTGACAGCTAGATGAAAACGAGTATGTGGATTATTTAAAAATTGTTCTAGAACTGGGACAACTAGTGTAAAGAAAGAAAGTTCTGATAGATACCTTGAGGGTTTGAGCAGAGCATAACTTTGTGTGTAGGTGCTGTTGGAGAAGTTCACGGATTTAGGGGAAGGAATGTAGGTAGGGAGTGATTTAAGATGTAAGGGAAGAAGAAATAATTGATGAAGTGGCATCCTGGATTACAATGTGAGAAGGAGAGGCTAAGAACAAGTAGAAGGGTAATCCTTGGTAGATAACTGAAACTTCCACTTAGATAAGAGGGAAGTAAGGAAATATACAGAAAAGTTTTGGGGAATTTTTAAATTTTATGTTGAGTTGTCAAGAAGTGATTTAACTTGTAACATTTATAATGTCTAAATCATGTTTTAAAATTGTATATTATAGAATAAACAATATATATTTAAACTAGTTTTATAGCAGTGAAGTGCATAAATAAGTAAAAAATTGAAATGGAAATCAGTCCTGAGCCTTTATATTAAGATCACCTTAAAAACATGCTGTGACTTAGATGATGCCACAATGCTGTTTTTATCTACTCTGCTTGGGCATATATTTAAGATATTTTTAAATGTATTTGTAAGTGCTGATTTTCTCCTAGTAATTAAAGAAGCATTTTGAAAATATCCGACTAAATCTTTAGCTTTTTAACATATTAACATTTAAATAATTGTTAAGCTCACACTGTTTTCTAATAGGAATTACAAAAAATAGTTCTTAGTATTCTACCTTTCAAATGATTCCAGATCAGCTGAGTACCTATGTACTGATTCCAAATCAGTAGAGACCTGGGCTTATTAGCCTTATCTGCTCCTATTCTGTACAAAACAGGAGACTTTTTAAGGATTTCAGGTAGTATAACAAACTTTAGGAACTAAATAAAAGAACTCTTAATGATCTCCAACAAGGCGGCCAGTGCCCTTGGTCTAATTCTCACATCTTTGCAAAACCTGCAGGGATTTTGCCATGTTGTGGTACAATATGGAAGGCGAAGAAATCCTAAAAAGTTGCCAGTGCCCAGTATGTGTCAGGTATTGTGCAGAGCACTTTACATTTCCTCTTCTGAGAATTTGTAACATCTTTAGAAGTTTTCATGGTTTCCAGAAGAAGAAACTGGCCCACGGTTGTAAAGCTAATAACTGGCAGGGCTAGATCCCAGGTTGGTTTGGTTCTGATGCCTATGTTTATAGTATGAAGATTCAAGCACGCTGCTTGAATCTTCCTCTTTCCAAGAGAAGTAAATCAAAAGGATCTTTACCCCCTATATTTGAAATGATCAAGTTCTTTCCCAAGCTTTGTATTCATTTGTAGACAGGTTTATTCAATATAGGTATGGACATCCTGTTTGTAATATTACTTCTGAGAGGTTCCTCCTTAACTTGTTCCTTTCCTCCTTTCCTCCATCAAATATTTATTGCGCATCTACTATATGCAAGATCCTACATTAGGTGATGGAGATAGACCAGTAAGATAGATATGTGAACAAATGAATACACAATTGACATCTTAATTACAACTAGTCAGTTATTTAATGGTGCTTCTTATAACAATAAAAAGGTTATAAAGAGGTTATAAAGGTTATAAAGTTTATAAAAGGTTATAAAGGTTAAAGGTGTCTTTCTAAAGAAACCTTCTTTGAAAACCATAAAAGAATTGGTAGTTTCCCCCAAATCCTGCTATGATTAATTTCTAGACTCATAACCAGTTATATGCTAAGCTTCTTGTTTTGCCCGATTAATATTCTACGTAGAAAGAGTTCTGTTTTATTTTTATATTTTTAAAATTTTATGCTGTATAAGTTTTTATGCTTTTATATACTTAGTGGTGTGATTTGCTGAACTAAACTGTAAAGAACCCAAAGAACTCACAGATCCTTTTTGTCATAATGACATATTTTTAAGTAACTGCAATAAGGAATCTCTTACAGCAGTTACCTGAGGAGCACAAACAAGGGATTCTTTCAGGCTTCCCATACTATCTTTAAAAAATGGGATATTTCATTTCGCAGGTACAATACATGATTTAATATAACTGAATGCTCCATGAGGTGAGGTGTGTTTTATAATGAAGGTCTTCTGTGGTATGCGCACAATTCCTTACTGTTGAAGTTTCCATTTGCTTCAATAGAATTTCTTTCATAGGTTTCAGGGCCTGGTTTGAACCTTGTTTGAAGAAAATATGTTAGCTGACCTAATACTTCTTTGTTACCTTTTGGCTGGAAATTTTAATTAAAGCACAGTCAGGAAACTGTTTAAATGCAAGAGTGTTCCAGAATAATTAATGGCTTTGAAGATTCTTGTAGCCCTAGTAAATCCTGTGTTTATATTTGTGCCTTTGCTTTGATATGGTTGAATATATATTTTATATATGTGAATACATATTCATGTATTTACTGAAATACACATGTAGTGCCATATTAAATATAAAATATATTTTTTTTATGTATGTGAGACGATGCATATATAGACATATACAGAGAGGACTACTTAAAAATCTTTTTTTTTTTTTTTTTTTTTTGCGGTACGCGGGCCTCCCACCGTTGTGGCCTCTCCCATTGCGGAGCACAGGCTCCGGACTCGCAGGCTCAGCGGCCATGGCTCACGGGCCCAGCCGCTCCGCGGCATGTGGGATCCTCCCAGACCGGGGCACGAACCCGCGTCCCCTGCATTGGCAGGCAGACTCTCAACCACTGCGCCACCAGGGAAGCCCTAAAAATCTTTAAATACATTTTCAAGAAATACATCAGGCAGTTGTCTACTGTTATGGAGAGAGTGCCTGACTTGTAAGTCCAGACAGCAGGGTTCTGAGCAGTAAACTTAACTAGGTTCCATTTCTGTGTTTAAGTATTGTTATGTAACAAGTAAGGAGTTGGTCTTGGTGACCTCCAAGGTCCTCTTTAACTCTAAAATCCTTTGAGCCAATGACTATAATGGAATTTTTAGCCCAATTCCAATATTAAATGTTTTACCTTTTAGTTCAAAAGCAAAGAGTAATGAACCAATCCTTTAATGTACCAGTTGTGGCCTAAAAAGTCCATCAGTGTATAATGTGACTGTAGATGTGTTCTTTGTGAAAGCTCTCCTGTGTTGGGACCCGCTTTCATTCTAGGGAGTGACTTCGTTATTTCTAGAAGTCTGACTCATTCGAATCTGAACTTGAACCTTAAATGGTGAGCTTGATTTTTCTCCTTAAAATACTGGTTTTAGAAAAGCAATTTTTCTCACCCTGGCTTTCGCAGTTCCTTGCACATAGCAGGCACTCAATAAATATTTATTGAATTGAATTGAATTAGACCTGCTAGGAAGTCATAGTCCTGGCATAGGGTTATTCATTTTCGGCAGTTTTCGGCAAGAGTTGACATAAATCACAGTTTAATACTAATCCAACTGATGAACTGCACAGTCAGCGGCATGCAGTAGTAGTTCAGCATTTTATGTTGCACTTGCCCAAGTGCAGATTTAGAAAACTGTGTGGCCTACAAAGGCCTTGATGCACTGACTCTAGCCTATTGAAGATCTCCTCATTCCACTCACCCAGGGGCTCCTATGCCCCCACCTTTTAGAATGACTGCACTGACTGCTCTTCACACACCCTACTCTCTGGGGCCTCTCAAGCCTCTGCACATCCCTTTGCCTGGAATATTCCTTTTGCAAATTTAGGTATGCCTTTCATGGCCCTGCCACGTAGATGTGTCTGCTTCATTCCTCCTCTAGCGCTTTGTAGTCTCCTCCATTATAGCACTCTGATTCTCCTGTCATTCTTTTCTGAGCCACCAGTCTTTTTCACTAGAACACTCCTTGAGGACAGGTGTGTGATTTATTCATTGCTGTACTCCATAGGGCCCGAAACAATGCCTGACATACAAACGTTTGTAGAATTAACAAATGGGTCCTCAAGTTCCTGTAAATTTGCAAATGGAGTAAAATAAAAATGTAAATGAGTTTAGCCAGGGATCATTAGTTATATGCCTAATTCTAATTAAATTGTGATATAGTTAGAAAGAAGATCAGGCTGAGATTCATAAGATGCAGACTCTTGTGTTGGATTAATGATTTTTCAATAGTCGCCTTAATCTTTGTAGTTCTTAGTTTCTTTATCTGAGAAATGAATGGATTGGACAGGATCTTCACTAAGATCCCTTAGAGCAAGAATTACATTGCTCCTAAGTTAATTATAGAGAACTAGGTCTCTTCTGCCAGAGTCCTTGAGGCATGAAGTATGCTCTAGTCATCTGTAATTTCCTGGCACTAAGCTCAGTACCTGGTATATAGTAGTTATTCAAACAATTTTACTGAATAAATCAATACTCAGATAGAATTATAATTTAAATAAAACAAATGAGAAAAAGGCCACATAGCAAATAGTAAATTAAAAATTTGTAATGTTTAAAAGAATCTATTAAGGAACAGTGATTTGGAATGTCTGAAATTTTTTTATTTATCAGTTAAAAAATTCACCAGTTGGAGGAAATGATTTTAAAGTTGCCTAGCCCCCCTAACTACAAGTTAATAATTTATCAGTCTGTGACATGTTGTACCAAGTTTTATGTTGCTGAAATTAAACTGCCTGCTGTAGGATGTTGGTGGTGATATTTTTGAAATTTGTGTGTACTCGTGATATTATCTTTTAGTTTTAAGAACTGAAAAACCATCTTGTTTCAAGCAAGATTTGTTAAATCATTGATATATTTGGGACTTCATCTGTCTTTAGGGGAGAAAATACTATTATATAGTTCAATCATGAAAATAAGGAAGTAATATAATAACATCTGTGTGTAAAAATACATATAAAGAATTTCAGAATCAATCAACCAATCATCTATACATCCATTTATCAGTTCTGTACTGTATGCTAGACAGTTCTGCTTTAGGCACTGTGTACAAAGTGGAGGGAGATAGAACGCCCTTAGTTAATGTGAGAAATGGTTGTCTTAAATTAGGGGCTGATGCTTGATAGTTTGAGCCAGACTTTTTTCCCCCACAAAAGATATGGTCATTTCTCAAAGGAAGCAAGTGAGAAAGTAAGTTTAAGAGTACTTTTTCATTTGTCATTTCCTTGACTTACTGTGTTTGTGGTTCTTGAAATTATTAATGTCAACTCTTTTTCATTTGGCCGGGGCACTTTTTGAGTGCCCAAAAGTGTATCCATGTTTTTGTGGAACCTGAAATTTAGAGTGGTCCTTTTAAAGAAAAAAGTACAAATACAAAATTGGGTATGAAAAGAAAGACCATTAAAAAAAATGGTTAAGTCCACAAACATCAGAGAAATAATCTAGACTCTGTACACTTATTATTTTTTAAAATTTATTTTATTTATTTATTTATTTTTGGCTTCATTGGGTCTTCGTTGCTGCGCGTGGGCTTTCTCTAGTTGCCGTGAGCGGGGGCTACTCTTTGTTGCGGAGCACGGGCTCTAGGCGCGCGGGCTTCAGTAGTTGTGGTTCTCGGGCTCTAGAGCGCAGGCTCAGTAGTTGTGACGCACGGGCTTAGTTGCTCCGCGGCATGTGGGATCTTCCTGCACCAGGGCTCGAAACTGTGTCCCCTGCATTGGCAGGCAGATTCTTAACCACTGCGCCACCAGGGAAGCCCTCTGTACACTTTATGCTTTGATTCTCTTCCATTGCCCACGTATGCCTCCAATTCTGGGTACCATTGGACACATTCAAATTACGAAATTTAAACGTGACCTTCCTGCTCCTGTGCTGGGCTGGTCAGCACCATGAGCAC
Source organism: Orcinus orca (assembly GCF_937001465.1). Taxonomy (NCBI): domain Eukaryota; kingdom Metazoa; phylum Chordata; class Mammalia; order Artiodactyla; family Delphinidae; genus Orcinus; species Orcinus orca. Next base: position 96,462,429 of record NC_064563.1, read on the forward strand.
TTGAAATATTCCCGAAGCCATTCTTGTATCACAATTGCTGACAGTGATTTAACTAGTTCCAGAAGTGACTGCGTTCCTTACATGTACCTTCCACTAAAGCCAAACTAAGTGTATTTCAACTCAAATTCCCATTAGCCAGACTCCAGAAATGCCCCCAGCTCCTTCAGTGCCACCCAGCAGAAGGTTAAGTTTGACAGAAGGGATGTTGCACTGGGAAAAATACAGAAATCTTAACTAATTGTGTGTAAAATATCTTGCTCTTGAAAACTTTACAAAAAAAATGTATGACGAGACCTTTAGAAGAGGGCCAAGTGTCTGAGGGACCCTCAAGCTTCTGCTTCACGAGCTTCTCAGTAACTCTGCTTTGATGTGTACATTTTGCCTTTTGTAAGAGTGTGTGCCTTTACACTGTGTACACACTTGTGCAATTCCCAACGAGTTTATTTAAACAGTCGTTTAATTGGATGGTTCTTTATGCTGTGATTGGAGGGGTAAGAATGAGAGATGGGTAAAATTACTTATGACTAAATCACATGAACATGTAGAAAGAAGTGAACGTAGTAGTAGAATTACTACCTTTTCGTGCTAGCAGAAGGTATGGTTATGCAGGCAGCCCTGAACGCCCCAGTCGTTGGGTGGCACCTGATGGAATGACCGAACCGTTATGTATCGTGTTTCTAGGCCTGGGATGTAATGTGAAGAGGTGGAAAAGACTTGTTCTGACCTGACACCCATTTACTACTTAATAATTCAGTTATTAAAAGAGCACCTGTTTTTAGTACTTCTCAGGGTTCGGGAACAATACACCAAAACGTAAATTAAAATCTATCAAAGAGCTTTAGCTGGGAAAATAATCTCTGAATGTGAGATGTTAAAATGGGCCAGCAGATGAGGCCCATTCCCTCATTTTTGTTTAAAAAAGATACTGTTAATGATATATAATAATTAGCCCATAGGTGTTCTGTTAAGCCGTGAACAATGGGATGTTGAAGAGAGAATGAAAACTTTCCGGGTTGAAAGTTAAGGTCTGACATAGAAAAACTGAATGAGAAGAGAAGAGAATAGTATTTAATTGTATGAAAACAGATGGGAATGTAGATTCTTTGTAGATTGCTGATGATAATTTTAAAATCGAAATGTATATTATGCAAGGCAAAGAAATAGTACATAGTTTGATAATTTTCTCAGCTCTTCTGTGAAAGAAAGTGTTGCAGTTCATATGAAAGTGTTTTATTTCTGTCTTTGTTTCTTTTAGGTCAGACTGTGCCAAAATCCCAAACTTCAGTTGAAGAATAGCCCACCATATATACTTGATATTTTACCTGACACATATCAGCATTTGAGACTTATATTGAGTAAATATGACGACAACCAGAAACTTGCCCAACTCAGTGAGAATGAATATTTTAAAATCTACATTGATAGTCTAATGAAAAAGTCAAAAAGAGCAATAAGACTCTTTAAAGAAGGCAAGGAGAGGATGTACGAAGAGCAGTCGCAGGACAGGTAAGAATATTTCAGATTTTATTTTTCTCAGGGTTAAGGTCATTTATGTTGCTTTTTGTTTCACAGTTAGGATGAATGTTACCATGTGTTTGTTTTGGGGGAAATATCATTGCATTTGTGTATTCGCTTTTCATATTATTTAAACCTTGTAGTTTTACACAAGGTTTACACAAATTTCTCTGTGTCAATAGCTAGTTCATGAGACAGTGTTCTTATTTTGTTTTAATAGCTTTATTTTTTAGAGCAGTTTTAGGGTTGCAGAAAAATGACTCAGAAAGTAGAGCTCCCGTATACTCCCTCCCGCCATTTGCTGTTTCGTCGATTATTAAAAGCTTGCAAAAGGTGGTACTTTTGTTACAGTGATGAACCAGTATTGATACAGTTTTATTAACTAAAGTTCATAGTCTGTATTAGGGTTCACTCTTTGTATTACACGGTTCTCAGAGTTTCCACAAATGTATAATAATGTCATATATCTACCATTATGGTATCATGTAGAATAGTTTCACTGCACTAAAAATGCCCTGTGTCCCACGTATTCATTGCTTCCCTCCCCCACTGCCTCCACCATACACCTCTTGAAGCCCTGGCAACCACTCATCTTTTTAAAGTCTCTATAGTTTTTGCTTTCTTCAGAATGTCATATAGTTGAAATCATATAATATGTAACATTTTCAGACTGGCGTCTTTTACTTAACAGTATGCCTTTAAAGTTATCCCATGTCTTTTCATAGCTTGATAGTTGATTTTTTTTTTTATTACCGAATGATACTCCATTACATGGATGTAGCAGTTTGTTTATCCACTCACCTATTGAAGGACATCTTGGTTGCTTCCAATTTTTGGCACTTATGTATAAAGCTGCTATAAATATTGGTGTGTAGGATTTTGTGTGGACATAAGATTTCAGCTCATTTGAGCAAATATTTAGGAGCATGATTTCTTGATATTATGATAAGCCTATGTTTGGTTTTGTAAGAAACTCCCAAACTGTTTTCCAAAGTGGCTGTACTGTTTGCATTCCCACCAGCAGTGAGAGTTCCTGTTGCTCCATTCCACCAGCATTTGGTGTTGGACAGTGTCTTCAGGACGTAGTCTTGATTGGAGGTGTAGGTGTGTAAGATGTGGGTGGAAGATGTAACTTCAGTTCCTATACTTTGACTGTTAAGTGAGAAGCAGGGGCAGTGATGACTGAAGTGACATCAACTGAATCCTCATTTTATAGCCAGGATTTTTGACTTAGAGACTCTTCACTGAAGTTTGTTTTTTGGCTATTTCAACGTTAAATTTCATGATCTATCTTAAACTAAATAGAGCAAATAATAGAGTTTTCCATTTCTGGGACATTTAAGTTCTATCTAGAATGTTCACCGATAGTGATAGTCTATTTAGATTTCCAGACTGGAAAATAAATATTAATTAAAATATATAATGTCTTAACGTAGTTGTGAATTTTAGTTTAAGACTCTTAACGTCTCTGGATTTTAGTTTTCTTAGATATAGGAAAGACCTCTAAGAAATCTCTAATGTTTCAGGTCAGAAACAGTAGTCTCATATAGTCTAATGAAACATAGGATTGTGTAACAGAAAATTCAGTTATCTAGGTATATAGACTCTGAAGTTGTTTGTAAATAGCAGCCGAAGAAATACCCAGAGTGAGTAAAACCGTCAAATTCAAGCATAGTAAAACCCTCTGCCAAAGGTAAAATGGCATAAATGTTTCCTTATTTATCATTTGCTCTCTAAATTAGTGATGAATCCTAACATAATCATAGGAGTCTAACCAATTATGTAACTATGGGCTCATCACTTAATATTCTTGGACCACAGTTTATATATCTTGAGGGTGGTGACCCTTCTAGTTAGCTGCCTTTTAGCTCCAAGCTCTAAGACCCTCTCCAGGACTGTTAATGGGCATTTTGAATTGCCACAAGGTTCCAGAAGTAAGGAATAGAAATATCATAGTGATTGCTTCTTCTTATAGACTTCGCAAGAATGGCCAAGGTTATGGGAAGCCAGATGTTTATGTTTAAAACTGTATTTTCGCCTTGTAGTTTTAACGTAGATCTAATAAAACTAACTTGTTTTAGAAACATCTTTACACTTCTTTCTCACATTTGGCAGCCCTGAGATTCTTCTTGATATAGCAATGTAATCCATGAAATTTTAATTTTTAGGTTATTGGATCAGTGAGAAGGTGTGTAACTTCTAGGACTAGGAATTTGAGTCGTGTGTTTCAATTGGATGTAGTAATATATGATGGGGTAAACTTGTATCTCACTTTTACATCTTTTTTAGAAACTTGAAACATTTCTAACTCAGGAAATGTCTTATAACTACCATTTCATAAATAAATTCAGATTTTTTTGGCTTTTTATGTGGGAGCATATCATGGTGGAATCTTTATAAATTTTGGTTGTGTGTAGATTTCCATAGATGATGACAGACTGCATAATGCTAACTGATCACAATGAGGCAACTCTGTGTTTTAAGTGTCCAAGTAAATTTTGTCACTGTCCTAAATTCAATTCTAAAATAAAGTTTATTAGCTTCCGTGATGGTATAGCATATTTCTAATTGGATTTTTCTTTCATCCATGTTCAATTTTCTGATAATGTTCAGTGGCCACTGTGTTTATGCAAAACTTACATTCGATAAATGATCATAATTCATAATAATGTACTATTCTTGGTACACTGTAACAAGACATAAATTTTTGATTTATGTTTCTGACTTATGTTTCTTTTAGTAGGAATATATATATATATATATATATATATATATATTTTTTTTTTTTCGGTACGCGGGCCTCTCACTGTTGTGGCCTCTCCCGTTGCGGAGCACAAGCTCCGGACGCGCAGGCTCAGCGGCCATGGCTCACGGGCCTAGCCGCTCCGCGGTATGTGGGATCTTCCCGGACCAGGGCACGAACCCGTGGCCCCTGCATCAGCAGGCAGACTCTTAACCACTGCGCCACCAGGGAAGCCCTAGGAATATATTTTTAAACGTTCACTTCTGTGTTCCCTTAGATTTCCAAATGTAACTGAGGCTAAAACGTGTCACTGTACACGGAACTCTGGATGTTTTGCTGTATAGAATATGAAAGAAACTCCTTAGAATGTTCTCAGGGTTGGTAAGCAATTGAATATTCTTTTTAGTAGTATGACTCTTATCTAACATGTATTACACACTGCTAATTGGGAATATTATAAATTCTCTGAACAATCTTTTTTTATTCTGTAAATAATGTCACTAGGGACATTAGTATTTTTTGTTTGTTTGTTTTTTTGCGCGGTACGCGGGCCTCTCACTGTTGTGGCCTCTCCTGTTGCGGAGCACAGGCTCCGACGCGCAGGCTCAGCGGCCATGGCCCACGGGCCCAGCCGCTCCGCGGCATGTGGGATCCTCCTGGACCGGGACACGAACCCGTGTTCCCTGCATAGGCAGGCGGACTCTCAACCACTGCGCCACCAGGGAAGCCCGGGACGTTCGTATTTTTAAGCTGAAAATGAAGGACAGTAATACTAGAAATAGTAATTTGGAGTTCATTGACTAAACTAGCATTTCCCTGAGAGATTCTGTACTTTATGAGTACATGAATCAAAATGTTTATTTTAATGTTCTTGTTGTATCAAAAATAAACTTCTTTGTGGATTTGTTTTAAATGTAAGGGCAAGTGGGAAAAAAATCAGGCATCAGTTTTGAACTAGCTGTGCTTTGATTGATTGCTAAAATATGAGTAGCCCGAATTTTTAAGGCAATTTCACACAAATGTGATAAATATAATAAATAGAAAAATAAATAGATATAGCAAGTGGCATGCAGTGTATTCCCTGTGTAGCGGGTGAAAGGTAGAAATTATAGTTAGGTAAGTTTATTTGCTGTGGAAATAGATATTAAGAGTGCGTAATGCAAGCCTTTTGCTTTGAGAATGGGTGGAATAATGATTTCTGGTAGAGGCAGCCTGCATGCCTCGCTTGACGTTTATAGTAAACCTCTTCCTTCTCCAGTATCACCTTTTCCCCAGTTCCCCCTCCCCCCCAAACAGCTGAACCTCACACTGCTTCTCCAGCAGTGTCTAAACCATTCTGAGCTGGTATTTCTGGGAAGAGTAATTCAGTGATTTCTGGCACACATAACGTTTTCAAGTGAATGTGTGGAGTGGGCTTCAGGAATCATGTAGAGAAGGGACAATTTATAGTTTCAAGCACAGAGAAGAGGAGAAACTTATAACATATTGCTTAAATTTTTAGTGGCAAAAGTCAAAGTGGGTGTGAAGGTAGTTACAGGTGACAAATATGAAATTGACAGGAGATGCCTTTCCTCAGTGATGTGGCTGGCAGTTTCGTCAGTTGACCATTTTAATAGAACAATATTTACTCTTTCATATAAAAAGTTATGTATTAATCTCCTGTTCTTCAAGCCCTGGTGTTGGACACTGTTTTTTTAGAGCACCCAGAGGTGATGGCATAACGATAATCAGATTTTCCCTATTTTAGAACTGCTTCAGTGAACCAGAGTGCTACAACCCATTTTTCCCTCCCACACTCCGGTTTGCAATCACTGGAACAAAACCAGAAGTCAACTGAGGTGGAAAAATAGCTCTGAATTTGATAACCTATCTGTGAAAAAAATAAAGGCTTTTAAAAAATTCATGCCAAAGAGTAATACACAGATGTTGTCTTATTATTAATATCATTTGAAAGCCCCTGGACCATTCTTTATGCACATGTGTTGTAGAAAACAAATCATAGTGTGCATAGCTTGTATAATAATACTCATTCTAAATGATATTATTTTAAAAAAAGTATTTTGACATTAAAAAATTAGTTCTAGAAGATGCTAGCCTTTATTTAAAATCCTTCAGGAGCATCAGGCAAAATCTTTATTGACTATTTTGGCTGAACAAAGATAAACGTATAGCCTGCTACATTAATGAAGTGCCTTTCCCTCTAAAGAACTACAGATCACTCTACTTGCTGTTTATGCCTGTGTTGTAATTCATGAGATAGTGTACCAAGAACATTTTGAAACTGATATACTGAAGAGAAATGGTTAAGTTAAAAGTTGAAACAAAACAACATCAGCTACAACAATAATAACAGTAAGGGCAACAATAAAACACAAAGCTGCAAACCAACCTGCTTGCGTTCCTCATACCACTGTATGACAACATTGCTTTGGCCAAAGAATAATGCATTAATTGAAATGTTTAAATTGGTATAAACATGAGTACTTGTTGATTACATGGTCATGGAAGCAGTTTTGAAATTCCTTGTGGGTTTTCAGTTTAACCATAGGAAGAGATTGACCTGTGTACACAGTTTGGGTTCTGTGGAATAGTTTTAATTATTATGGGATCTCACAGGTTAATGGCCTTGTTTATAATCCCACATCAAGTTCCACATTTTCTCCTGGGCAGCCCTGTACATTGTGAGAAGGACATGAAGAAAGAGTGCAGGAATCTGGTGGTGTGATGCCATTTCTCCTCCAAGGTTTCTTTGTAACCTTGGTTGGTTTCCTGACTCCAGTAGTGTTTTTTCAGTCTTTAACTTATTTTCTGGATATTCACAATATTTGTTGGCTGAGACATTTCAGCATCAACAAATGAAGATGTCGTTTGTTTTAGACTAAATGTTACTGTTGCTCCATCAGTCTGTTAAATAGTTTTGCAAATCTAATAGTAGTTTCTAGTAAAAATACTTTTTTTTTATTATTACAGTAACCATTTGCAGGAGAATTAATCTTAGGGAAGTTATGTTATCTATAAATAATTTGTACAGTATTGAATGCATTGCATTTATTCTATGAAGTATCTGTTGTTTAATGATGCAAGAGAAGGAATGGTTTATACTCCTTTAAAAAAACAATTTTATATTTAAAATATTAACCTAATCTTCCTATTTCTCTTTTTATTGACTAATGGTGAAAATTGCAGTTCTTTTGCATTTCATGAGGACAAGGGACAAGTTGCAAGTAGAAAAATATGATTTCTAAGTAAGTCAAAATAGGTTACTGATAGGTTTGAACACAACTATTTTAATATAAACATACTCAGTTGCTATTTAATTTTTTCTATATGTATCTGCATTCTAGGCATTTTTTTTTCTTTTCAGTGGAAGAACAGAGGAAGTGGAAGATTAATTTGTGACATCTTAAAATGATAATATATAATTTGGATTCAGAGGAAAATAGTAATCAATCCTTTTAAGTAGAAATATGTCTGCTAAGTAGGAAATGGAATTTTCTCTAGGAAAAGTGAATATCTTCCTGAGATTAATTTATCACGAATGAATAGAAAGTTTATTTAGTCTTGATAAGAATGCTTTCATTCATATTTAAAGCATCTGAGAGATGTGAATATACTTTTCTAAAGTTTGGAAATGAAGGGCCTTATTTCTTTAACACACTATGAGAGTAGAGACCACAAGAAAATTTTCTAGACAAATGTTTTCAAAGTTAAACAAAGGGAGTCTGTCAGAGTGAGCAGGTGAGAGCTTGCAGAACCTTTGACTCTTAAGGACTTTGGCCAACTACATCCATGCTGCTTTACTAACTGGATACAAAGTAATTTATGTGTTGATTTTCATGTAAGTCAAAAGTGAAGGGTTTCTCTAGCAGTTTCCTCTTTGGGATATATTTTCAAAATATGAAAGAACACAAATTATTCTGCTATTCAGATATTCAAATTTAAGACTAAATCCACTGTCCCCTGTTTTTAAGTTTTAAATGAAAAGTGTTTACAATTAATCCATTTATTTGCTGTTTATTTACTTTTTTTCCCCAGCCCTGTGTTAATACCATTCAGTCTCTAACACCTGGTTTATTAAGTATTAAAACTTTTATTGCAATTCATTTAAATTCCTTCCAGGTCAAAATATATACACGTGATATTTTGATTTTAAAATTGGAGAATTTTTTTCCTTGCAGTTGAGAGTTGATTAAAGGTTCATAAATTGCTGAGTGGTAACCATTGTATCGTAAGACAGTAAGCCAACTCACAAGACTCAAGTGCACTTTATGGTTGAATACCTTTTATGTTTTTCAGTCTTAAGGCAGTTTATTAAAATTGATGTTTTCCTTTCAGTAAATATCTGGTGACATTCAAATTTGATAATTAAAATCCTGAAGCACTCAAGAAAGAATGCCTGTTTTCAGTTTCATAATAACAATACTCCCACAAAGAAGGTTGATGAATGATGTCTTTCAAGTGGCAGATTTGTTATTTAGTTAAAGAGAGCTCCTTTGGCAGATTTTTACGAATCTAAATTGAAGTTTGTTTATAAAACAGACAAGCTGCAGTGATAATTCTATAGCCTGAGGAATGCTTGGAAATCTAGTCCAAGAAGCATCTTTTTTTCCCGGTGATTTAACATAGAAGTGGAGTTTCCTGGAATCCAAACAGATTAGCATCCAGCACTAATTGGGTAGGTCATAAAATAGTACTCATATCTCACAGTTTTGAAATAAAGTGCTTCAGGAATATTCAGTTTTCTAAACCCATTTTAATATTAATCTTTGTCTCTTTAAGCTCATTATTGTCAGAGCATGAGTTCTTATTCGAGTTTGCATTTATACATGAGTTGTTTATAGATGTGTTAATTATAGCAGGATACGCATAGGTCATTACAGAAAGTACCCATTTATAGATTTAAATCATAAAGAGAGATCGAGGCTGCCTGTCTTATTTGGTAGAATCACTGAGGAACAGATTAAACTCAGAGACAATTTAGATTTATTTTTGAAATGTGTTACTTTGAACATCTGATCATGTGATGTAATCACATGTAATCATAGATGTGTGACTATGAGTTTCCTAGGACTGCTGTAACAAATTACCACAAACCTGAAGTTTATGTTGTCTTAAGTTGATTCTCTCACACTTCTGGAGCCTAGAAGTCTGAAATCAAGATGTCAGCAGGACCATGCCGCCTCCAGCTCTCTAGGGCAGGATGCTTTCAGGACTCTTGTAGCTTCTGATAGATAGCTCCAGGCACTCCTTGGCTTGTGGCAGCATAACTTCAATCTCTGCCTCTGTCATCACCTGATGTTCTCCTCTGTGTGTGTGTCCAGATTTACGTCTTAGGAGAGCACCAGTCATAATGACTCAGGGCCTAACCTAATGACCCTATCTTACCTTTATGACATCTACAGAGACCCTATTTCTAAATAAGGTTACATTCCTAGGTAGGGTTAAGGTTAGGATTTCAACATATCTTTTTAGGGGGCACAGTTCACCCATAACAGTGACTGAATACAGCACAATTTATACTATGGAAGGGAAAGAAAATTGAAACTCTGAAAGTGTGAAAAACTTTGCTCGGTAGAAGATAATGCTAAACAAATTACTTAAAATTGTTTTTTGAAGGGTCTGTAGCTCAAATAATTTTGTAGTTTTTTTCTCAGGTTTATAATAAAAAGCTTGATGAATTAATTTATTGGTTAATTTTTATGCATATATTGAAAAGCATGGTGAAATTGACTTTCATCAATAATAAAATTTTTATATAAATTGAAATAAATGAATTTATAAGTATCTTGTTATAACATTCTTACTGATTTCAATGTATAAAATTATAAAATGCCATCTCTTTAGAAATTATTAGTACTATGAATATGTATATTTAATTAATTCACAATATTACTAGTAGCCCTGATTACCCTTTGATTAAGAATCCCTGTTTTATTCTTTTATTTTTGTGATAAGCTCTGGATGATTAATTAAAATAGTTAATTACAACTTACATCATCATCATTAAATCTATGTTTACAAAGTTTTCTGTATTGCAAATTAAAAAAAAAATGTGGGAGGTATTTTCCATGTTGGTGGCATAGAGGAGACTACACTTCATGTTCACTTTGTGTCTTTACTATTAAGATATAAAGTATTATAAGTATGATTTCAAATTAAGATTTTAGAGAATCAACTCAAGGGTTTTAGAAAACAAGAGTAAATTATTTCTGAACATGGCATGTTGAGTGGCTTAAACCAGGGGTCAGCAAACTGTACAGAGCTAGACAGTAAATATTTTAGACTTTGCCAGGTCCCTGGTAACTAGTCAGCTCTGCCTTTATAGTAGGAAAGCAGACATAGACGGTATGTAAATAAATTGGAATGGCTGTGTTCTAATAAAACTTTATTTAGAAAAACATTGTGGTAGACTAAATTTGGCCTGGGGGCTGTGGTTTGCCAACTTTGCTTAAAGTATTCATCTAAATTTTGGACAGTACAATTTTAAAAGTGTTTATTCAACATGGGCTGAGTATATAAATTGCATAAACTAGGAATGTGTCTGGATAAAAGTAATAATACCTGAGCAACTGTAGTTTACATATATAGGGATATATAATTCTCAGCAGTGCTGTCAGAGACTAAGCTCTTTCTGACTTTGTAATGTCCTTCCTTAGTGTGTTGGGTTTGTCCTCACTCTAGTCACCTAATGTCTGTAGAATTCCTGCTGCAGGTCCATATTTTTTTAAGGCTACAAGACTGAGGAGAGAAGGGCAACAGTTATGTATGCCTGTCCTCTTTATATTATTGATCAAAAAGCTGTCCAGGAACCTTTCTACCAACTTGTTCCCTCCAGCAGATTCTCTTAGGTCTTTTTAGGCCTGAAAAGTGTGATATCCAGAACAATAGTGAAAACATTTAGATATAAATTTTTTCTATTCTTGTTGGCTTTCTAGGGAAAAATATTTAAAATTAAAAGAAGGAACAAATTTACTGAGACAGTTTCATCTTGAACTCATTATCTTTTAAAAGAGAAAACAATTCTGTTTCCTTTTTTCATTGAATAATACCTCATTCTCTTTTAAACTTTGATGACTGGAAACTTATGTTCAGACCCAAGTAATTGAAAGCAAATAATTAGTTTCAATAGGTAAGGAAGATTGAAATTATGTTTTATAAGCCTTGTATTATTATCTTTGTTATCAAACATACCTCAGAAATGTGTGGTAGGTATTCAAATTCCATTTTCTATCTGGAGAAGCTAAATTGGAGGTTACATGACTTGACAGGAATTTTATATATCACGTGTGATGTATTTCTAAATGATGTCTTCTTACCAGTCGGCATGTGTGAGCCTGCGGCTGTTGGCAGCTGAAGGGTATTGTCTCAGGAACACTCATTCGAGCAGTTAGCTATTTTATACTTGTGAAAATGAGGTGTTTTCTCATCTTCATTAAACCAGTATTGAGATCGTATGTCAGATGGTCAGTAAAAGGAACTTTTGTTTTTTTTGCAAGACAGCTTGTATTAGTTAAGTTCAGGACTGTTTATCTGAAACATGCTTTTTTGTTGTATTTACATGTGTGTTTGAGAGAGAGAGTTTTAAAACTTTTAATTTCTCCAGGTGAGCAAAGTCTTTTCCTTTGAGGAAATGGGAGAGGTTACCTAAGTATTTCCTTGCTGAGATATATTAACGAAAATAAAATTTAACTCATCTTGCAGATACTGCGAACATTTCAGTTTTTGTTCTAAAGGTTTTTTATGGGGTATATTGATTTTCTATGGTTGTAACAGCATGTGGAGCTGTCAAGTTTATTCTTTTCGAGAAAAATTTAATTTGACTAAAGATCTCTATTCTTGTCAGCCAGATCTCATTTATCTGATTAAAGTAGGTTTGCACGGATTCAAGTCCTAAGAAACAGAGAATTCTCCTTACCAATTTTTTTTTCCCCTGTATAATTCTAATTTTAGTTTATTCTCCACAGAGTTGGATATGTAAAAATTTTGTTTTTATAAAGCAACTGAAGCCGTAAAGTTGGTAATTTATCACAATCTTTCACCCACTTTACCAGTATTTGGTAAACTACAGCCTGTAAGCCAGATCCAGCCTGTGCTTCTTTCTGTAAATAAAATTTCAGTGGTACTTGGACATGTCTTTCTGTGGCCACAGTGACAGACGTCAGTAGTCGCCACAGAGACTATATGGCCCACAAAGCTGGAAATATTTACTATGTGAGCCTTTATTGAAAAAGTTTACTGACCCCTGCATTATTGATATAATCTTCTATGGCAGTCTTAGAAACTTGGCATTTTTAACATAAACATTTTCTTCCTGTTGATTTTCTATTCTGTTCTGCTAGTGATGCTTTATGAATTACTGATCATTGTGATCTTCTGAGGACAATAAAATGTTAATGGCAGGGAGTCAATGATTGAGAGCTAAATCTTTATTAGACCCCTATTTTCTACCTTGTGTCAGTATGATGTATTTAATTTGTATATAATTTTAAAGTGTGATAAATTTAAACTTTTTTTGTAGGGTTTTTTTTTTTAAACACAAGGTACACAAAATATGTCATTAATGTCTTTGACAATCATCTAATCTAAGGGCTCTGTACATAGCCCATGGACCAAATGATGCGTTCTAACCCTCTAGAATGGTTAAGTATAGGTCCCTGACTTCCTACAATACCTCTGCCTTTACCAGTTGGGATGTGAGTTTCCACGTTTTTAAAAGTACCCTAGCTGTTTCTGCTGTCCTGCCTGCTCTTAAAATCCCCAAGTCAAATCATCTCATTTTATGTATACAGTCACCTCGGATCATTGAAATGGCACCGGTGAGGCTAGAAAGCCCAGATCTGTTCAGAACTCTTTTCATTTTTCTAAGCTTCCTTTATCACCACTGTAGGTAGATGACCACTCCCAGCTGTAAGTCATTTTAAAGGATCCCAAGACAGATAAGTTTCTGAAAGGCTTTTGGAAGAATTTTGTTGGAAAAGAAGGAATGAAATTCTTTTTTATATTCTTTTCAGATTGGCCTAATCACTATCCTTAGAATTTACCTTTGCATGCCAACCTTTCAGCCTGCCATTTCCCCTTCATCTTCCCATGTCCCCTCCTCCCCATTTAGCAGACCCTCTTTCCTATTATTGGTATAGCTGAAGCTCCCACTCTGCTCCATTCATATGTAATTTCAGCATTTTCTGATCACTCCAGCCAAAATATCTCTTTTCCCTCTGACATTTATCAAGACCTTTCTAGTGACCCTTAACCAACTGTATATTGTCAGATATTGCCATCTTCTTAAAATGGTGATAAGACAGGTCATTTTTAAATGTCTCATTGTACGTTGTTTAAAGGCAAAAATCACTTCTTTGTATCTCCCACAGTATCAAGAACAGTGCTTCAGAGGTGGCCAACACTCACGAGAATATAGGATTGTTCCTCTAGAATTACTGTAGGATTATTTGAAAATTCTGATTTATTCCTCGTTTAGGAGCTACTAAGGCCTAGAAACACGAGAAAATGAAAGCGTTACATGGGAAAGTGTCTGGTGAAGTGTCCAAAGGCTTATTAGCTTTTAGAATTTGTAGATAAACTCTGAATATCAACTTTTTCAGATTTGGGAATAAGTGCCATTGATTTTAGAAGGAAAAAAATGTCCATAAGCACAGTAATACCACTATGATTGATCATAGGATGGTTATATTTTACAGGAATTCTTAATTTTTTTTTTTTTGGCTGGCCTGTGGGATCTTAGTTCCCTGACCAGGGATTGAATGCGTGCACCTTGCAGTGGAAGCGTGGAGTCCTAACCACTGGACCGCCAGGGAATTCCCAATTTTTAATTCTTTGTGTATGCAGAATATCCTTAATGTAGTGACATTTCTGGATAAAGTTGGTGAAATTACTCCGATTTGGAATCACTTTAATGGAGTGTCCTTATGGCTACCCTTCGTACCTATGAAATAACGCCCTGAAAAACTCATAGTGCCACCATGCTGCCTGTTCCTACAAACCACACACGGCAGTGAACATATTTTGCAGCTTTCCTATTGACATACTAGCTTTCCATCTGAGCTCTTCTGAATGTTTTCACTTCCTCTTGTTTTAACATTTCTTCAAAGACTGCTTTTGTTTTTATGCTGTGTTGTATTTATGACCCTGAATGCACAGAACTTTTCAGCAACTGGGGAATCCTCCAAAACTCTATGCTTTCGACATGAATAGTCCAGTTTCGTTTGGTATATATTATTGACAGAAGTGCTTTGTCGTCTTCATTACTTTCTGTGCAGCAGATCGTCATTATATCGTTTCATGACTCTTCAGGGAGTGTATAAATACGTGTGCACAAATGAAAAAACGTCTCATTATGGTGATCATCTTGTGTTGTTACTGATGGAGTTCCCTGTTACAGATAAGGATTTTCAAACTTGAAAATTCGTTTTCAATTTTTAGCTAAGATTTTTTTTTTTTTGGTATTTGTGTATTTCCTTAACCGCCATCTTTTTTTCTTCCCTTTTAAAAGACAGGGTTGGACAGTTAGATCTGGTATTCTTGCTGTAAAGCTGAAAGCTTTTTTAACTTTTTTTGGGGGGGGCGGGGCACGAGCATACCAGCTCTGAGGGACATCTGAGACATTTTGAATATGTAGACAGGGATTTTAAAGAAAGGAATTGCTGTTCTCTTACATCAACCATACAGACTTAGAAACAGACTTTAAAGGAAAACAGAGACATGTGTGTTCTCACTGTGTATCATTGTTACGCCCCCTCACATAGCTGTGAGGATTTGTCAGCAGTTTGTTTTGACTCACTAAACCAAGGTGGGGGTGGTTTTGTGTGTTTTTGTAAGTTAACTAGTGTGGGATGTCAGTAATCTCAACTTTACCATTTTGATTGGCCATGATCCAGCCATTTCTCAGGCCATATTTTAATGCTGAAACCTGCCCGGAAATCTTTGCCAAATAATTTTCCTCTTCCTATAACTGTGGAGGTCAAAACCCGGTCCTTAAGATTATATCCTCTTTTTTGTTTCGTGTTGCCTCTGTGATGTCTTCATGATATCTCCCCAAACTAATTTGGGAACCTCCCTCCTTGAGTTGTTCTTTTCAATTTATCTTAATAGTTCTTCTTACATAATAAAATTTAATGTTATTTATTTTGGCAAGATTGGGGACACTCCCAAATCTACGTTTCATTTCCAGGGAGGTGGTTTTAGACACAGATAACCACAGTAGATCTTTTTGATCGGGGATGAGGAAGTCTTTGGTAGCATCTGAATGTGTCTTCTGACTTCAGAAACCATTGACAGAGGGAAGGTGGCCTAGGCAGATGTGTCTTGACCCTTTTACTGTCTCCTTAGAGAAATGGCACTCCAGGAAGTTGTGCAACGTGGTGGTCCTAGTACATCTTTGGCAGGACTTTATGGTTGGAAGGAAAAGTTTTGTAGATGAGACACAAAAGGCAAACAATATTTTCCTCTAGTCACCCAAAGTACCCATTACATTTAAAGATCAGTGTGGATGTCTTTTGTCCCTGACAACTTTCCATTATGTAACTGCTCTTTATTTACTTCCTCTGCTATACGTGTGGCATCGTTCCCACAGCAAGTTAATGTCTTCTTAGTATGCATTTATTGTAAATTGTCATTTATGTGGGAGTAAAATAAGTAGAATTCTTTCGTATTTTCAGTACTTGACATTTAAGAAAGAGACAGATGGCAAGTAAACAAGGTGAGAACGGGACTTTATTTGCTGTATTACAATCTCAGACTACTGTAAAGAATTTTAACTATATGTTATTTTAGGAAGTTTCTAATTCACTACAGGTCATTGAAGCTTTGACAGAAGCAGAATCTACTGCATGTAGTTGAGAGTTCATGGGGAATTAGTAGGTTATATTTTTAAGAGTGTGAAAAGTTTTCTGGGTCCCAGTGTGCCTTAGAATAAAACTATTTTTCTATGTAATTTTAAATAATATTATTTAAAATTCCTAGTTGGGGTTCAGAATTAAGTTGGTTTAAACATTTTAAAATTCCTACTGATATCTTATCTCTCCTTTTTTAGTAAGCTCATGTTCATTTTTCTTCATGGTGATTATCATTATTTTTTAAAACAGGTTGTTTTATTTATTTATTTATGTGGACCATTTTTAAAGTCTTTATTGAATTTGTTACAATATTGCTTCTGTTTTATGTTTTGGTGTTTTGGCCCTGAGGCATGTGGGATCTTAGCTCCCTGACCAGGGATCGAACCCACACCTTCTGCATTGGAAGGCGAAGTCTCAACCACTGGACCACCAGGGAGGTCCCCATGGTGATTATTTTTAATTTCCCATAGCTCTACTGGAGATTTTATTCACTATGAGATAGTAGTTGTTACAGATAATTCAAAATTCAGTTCTTCAGTTTTCACAAAGAATTTCTGTGAAATGTGACTAAAGAGGTTTTTTTTTTAGATTGAAGCTAGTTTTTAGAGCTATTCATGGTATAGGAAAATAAATTCATATATGATGCCTTTTTAGGTTATTCTTTGTAGAATTACCTATTTCTTTTCATCTGTACAAATAATATGAAGATCTTGGATAAACATTTGCTTCTCACCATTAAAATAAAAATAAAGAGCTGGTGCTGATAGTTCAAAGAGGTTAACAAGTGATATGCAGAAGGCAGACTGTCCTTCAGTTGCAAAATGTTACAAAGTGTACAACTCACCAGCTCTGGGGAGAGCAAGTATTCAGTTTGGTGAGTAAGAAAAGCTTCCAATGAAAGGTCCAGTAGATGACTTCCCCTCAAGAGGACAGCATTTCTGAAGAATGTAGAGCCTCTCTTGATATGGTAGTAGTAAAGTTAAAACTGAAAAGTGACTTTCTTTAATTGGTATACACTTAGAGAAAACATAAGAATTTTGAAAAAGACTGCATACATTATATGTTTTGTTTTGTTTTTTAACATGATTGAGTCCTTTTTGTTTCCTTCTCATTTTGGGTTTGTAATTAATTTATATAGAGAATCTTGTGCTAAAGTTTGTTGTAAATACAGCATGATATCAATATTATGTAGCACCCCCCTCCCATTTAGTTATATTAACCTCCTGGTTTCTCTTCAATTGCTAGGAATATATTTATGCTTCCTTCAGCTCTTTTGTCGATTTAAGTAGCACTTAACATTGCTTATCTGAATAGTGTCACCTACTGTGTACGACTATGTAGGAAATAGTGGCTTGGATTCTGAGTGAAAGCCTTGGAAAATTACCATCAGAAGGTCCGCTGTACCATTGCATACTAAGGAGTTTTAAGAACTATTTCTCCAGATGAAGTCAATACAGTAAAAGAAGTGCGGAGTCCTGACATTCTAGGCTTGATGTTCCCTATGTAGTCTGTTCTTTTATCATTAGAGGTTAACCCAGTCCTTAACGTTTTGTTTTCAAATTTTTGAGCTCATTTTAATGTACAATGAGGGTGTTTTGGTTGATATAGTTTATGATGAAGTAGAGTTAAAGACCTCTTTTGTGATAAAAAAGAGAAAAAATCAGTAGTAAACCAGAAAGACTATTTTAATGGGTAATTTGAGGAAGCCAGTTTATTCTGGACCTGGTAATCTTAAGATCTAGAAAAATAGTAACTTTTCAGTTTTTTTTTTAATTAAAGGTTTCACTTAATTATCAAGTTGTAATTCTTTTGGGATACTGGTCTTTAGTGAGTGTTTAACTATTTCAGAGGAAACTTATATAAAGCATAGAATTTTCATTTTAAAATTTATGCTGCTCCAAGATTTAAAAAGAAAACTTATCTCTGAGTTGTTCATTACTGATGTCAGTAGATTTAAAAGAGAAACATATCAGATTTTTGAAATTTTGATGAATAATAAACTTATTTGAATTGTAAGGAAAATGCTAAGAATGTGTCTTACTTTTTTTAAAAATCAGAATTAAACTCAAACATATATACTTACAATACCGAAAACAGATCTTAACAGCATTTCTTATTTAGGAAACGATATTGGTTATAAGCAGAAAGAAAATATCCTACTGAGTGTTTGAAAGCCAAATTAGTTGTAAAAGGAGTAAAAATCACTAATTTTTATCTTGCATTAAAGTTTCCAATTTTGTCTTTAGTTTTAACTGGTCATGGAAGTTAATAAGCCTATTTGTCCCAGAGAAAGGTGTTTGCTCTGCTTTCACTATTCTTCTTGAAGCAAGAGTCTGGAACGTTCTCCAGAACCATCATGCTGAATGAGTTGTCGTTTTTATTAGCTGGCCTCAAAATCTATTCTCATTATACAAGAGTGTCTGGTGGAAATGAATGGAAACTGATGGCTATAACCTTGAGTAATAACACTACGCAAAGCACTGTTTATTCATATGAGTGGTTTATCTTTTATATTTCTTCATCCTTTGCTTTTCTAGCCCCATCTCAAATCAGTCTCCCTCAGGTCTTTTTGCTCTGGCCACTTACCATTTTTCAGTGTTTCAGGCCTGTAGAGGCTCCACATCCACAGCTTCATCTGCCTGAAATGGTTTCCACTATCTGTCTAACTCTTGCTCATCCTTTAGATTGTAACTTAAATGTCATTTCCTCAGAGAGGCCTTCCTTGACTGATCACTCTAAATTATTCTGTACATTATTTTCTGTCATGGTTCTCTATTCTCTTCTTTCCAGATCCTATCATAAACTATGTATAAGGTTCTTTCTTTTCTTCACCACTCTCTCCCTGGTGCCTACTCCAGTTCCTACACATAGTAGGTACTCAATACCTGTGTATTAAAGGAATGAGGGGTGAATGTACACTAATCTCAACCTATATGCTATTTAAGCAGCCTTATGAAACTTGCAGGCATCATTAAACCTATACTCAGACAGGAGCTGTCATTGGTTTTTGTTTTTGTTTTTTTTAAATACATTTATTTATTTATTTATTTTTGGCTGTGTTGGGTCTTCGTTGCTGCGCGTGGGCTTTCTCTCGTTGCGGTGAGCATGGGCTACTCTTTGTTGCTGTGCGGGGGCTTCTCATTGTCATGGCTTCTCGTTGTAGAGCATGGGCTCTAGGTGCGCAGGCTTCAGTAGTTGTGGCACGTGGGCTCAGTAGTTGTGGCTTGCGGGCTCTAGAGCACAGTCTCAGTAGTTATGGCGCACGGGCTTAGTTGCTCCGTGGCATGTGACATCTTCCCAGGCCAGGGCTCGAACCCATGTCCCCTGCATTGGCAGGCAGATTCTTAGCCACTGCGCCACCAGGGAAGCCCTTGGCATTGGTTTTTATTGTTGTTATTCTATCTAGTTTTATTTTCTTTCTGGTAATGGAAGGAGAAATTTAATAGTTATTAAGCTGGAGAAATTGAATTAAATTGGGCTTGTTAATCTTGTATGGTCCAGAAATATTTCTTTTAATCAGTTGAGGATTATATTTTCATGTGACATTCTAGAAATGATGAAAAGGGCCTTGGAGCCACATGCATCACTCTTTTTGCCTGTTGATCCATAATTAGAACCAGGGTCCAGAATCTGTTTTAGCATAGATCCAAATAGCACAAAAACATCAGATTTACAAGTGAAACCACTTTCCACATATTTAATTATTTGTTGTACTTTACTGCTTAAAATTAGCATATTTAAAAGTTTTACTGAGAAGCATGAAACTGGAACCTGATGCATCCATGTTATGTTTCTTCTTAATGCAAATTAAATAAAATTTCAAAATCCCTGTGACAAAAGCACTATGGGGTAATTTCTTGGTTATAACTCTGAAGTTAATGAACATAATATTATGAATATATACAGGGGTCTTTGGCACACACCTCTCTTCATGAAACACGTGAATAGTATTCAAGTGTTACTTTATACCTTTTTGAAAGAATTGCCATCTTTTAAGAAAATAATTATATCATGCCAGATTATTTTTTTAATATATATTTTTTTTTTACTGGTTCCTTGTTTCCAGGTATATCAACCTGAAACACTTTGACTAGCTTTTTGGTTTCCTCCTAGTTTTCTGAACCATATTCTTGTACCTCCAACCATTACTCAGTATCTCATACAGTATTCCCTCTTTATAATTTTGTTTATTTGGTTCTCTTAATTTGAAACAGTTTAAAAAGAAAATCATGTTACTCTCTTGCTTACTCTTGAATAACATTTAAACTTCAGGCTTACTGTCTGATTTCAATTCCTGGATTGTGCCAAGATCTTTCCTACTTTGTTGCCTCTTCAAGTTGCTTCCACTTCCTGAAGAGCTCTTCCTCTGAGTCTTCACATTTTTAGAGGAGGGGCAAAGATCCAAGTGTAAGTATCACCTCCTTAGATGGGTCTTATTTGCCTACCCAATCTAAAATAGGTTTTCCCACCCAATTAGTATTTTGAATGTTTGCTGATGGTTTCTTTCTTTTCCCAAGTGTGTTACCTATCTTTCAAGGTATAATTGAAGTTCTTAATCCTGAAGCATTTTCTGAATAATTGAGTGCTAGAATTTGAGTTTTTTGAAGAAGCTTTTACTGTTTGTCAGAACATGGTAGTTGGTAATGGAGAAGCAGAGTTCTGTCTTGGTTCTTCAATGTACTGTATCTAGTTGAGGCACATTTAGGGTCCTCTGGACTCACAGGAGGGCACCTGAGCTGACTTGGGGGTCAGGGAAGACTAGGGTGGAGAGTTATGTAGGAGTAGCAGTTAGATACAAGCAGGGCGAGTGTGTCATGGAAGACATTTTAAAGGAGTGGGAGGTCACACCTAGCTGAGAGTGTGAGAAAGCATATTGTGTTGGGGTTCTGAGGTATTAGGTATCTCAGCAGGGTGGGAACCTGGTGATTTTGGTTAAGTTTTTATACTTTTCTTTTTCTCTTCTGATTTTTCAACCGTTATCACGGTTATGTTTCTGATGAGGGGGAGAGGGGAGAGTATACATCAATAAGAAAAGAAAGAATGGAAATTAGTAGTGTACCATACAATTTCATATTTAAATGACTACGTTTTGCATTTTGGATATTCACTGTTAGCTGTTCATTTTGAAGTTTGGTGCTACTGATTAGTACGTTTGGTGCTTCACTTGTTTTAGCTTTGTACTAGAGCACATGCCATATGCACACTGGGCACTCAATGAACACCTAAAAGAATCGACCCAGATTTTGAGAACAGAGTTTGACTTTTAAGTTTGGTGAGTTTTCTTCATTGTTCCCTAATTGAATGTCCAGTAGACCTTGCACTTCCCATTAGGCTGCTCCTGAGATAAGTGTTTGATTATATGCAGGTGTGTGTCTTACTTTTCTACCCTAACATGATTTTGTCTCTGAAATGATATAATCAGGTATTTTACTGTCTTATAACTTCAACTTTAAAATTTAATCTTAGACTGCAGGGTTGTTTTCTTGTTTGTTTTGAAACAAACTTTTAGAGACAGAGATCGTTCCTTAAAAGAAAAAAAATGTAGCTCTTATCTGTGTCCTCTCTCTCTCATCAAGATCTGATTGATCTTTCTTATTATTATGTGATGCTTCATATGATTGATGCTGTATCAAGGTTACCATCACATTCCCTCTCAGAAGAAAAACATCCAGATCCTTGTATTGCTGATTCAGAGGAGGTATTACATACAGAGGAAAAGCCTTTGATAGGAAATTTGCTTCCTCTAGGAAATGAAGTACAAGGATCTAAATGTCTGTCATATAGACAAGGGCCAACCTTATTAGGCAATTTTGGACACGTATTCAGTGGCTTTATTTATTTATTTTTAATATATTTATTTATTTATTTTTGGCTGTGCTGGGTGTTTTTGCTGCGTGTGGGCTGTCTCTAGTTGTGGCGGGCGGGGGCTACTCTTCGTTGCGCTGCACGGGCTTCTCACTGTGGTGGCTTCTCTTGTTGCGGAGCACGGGCTCTAGGTGCGTGGGCTCCAGTAGTTGTGGCACGCGGGCTCAGTAGTTGTGGCTCATGGGCTCTAGAGTGCAGGCTCAGTAGCTGTGGCGCACGGGCTTAGTTGCTCCGCAGCATGTGGGATCTTCCTGGACCAGGGCTCGAACCCATGTCCCCTGCATTGGCAGGCGGATTCTTAAGCACTGCACCACCAGGGAAGCCCTCAATGGCTTTATTAGAAGGCTTTCCCATCATGATTTTTGACGAATTATACAGTGATCATACCACAGACAGTCTTAAAAGTTGTTTTGATATTGACAACAATGCATTATGGCGGAGGCGTAGAAAGTACAGATTATAACTGTAAACTGTTGCTCTCTTATTTGTTTCTTAACATCTAAAGCAGTAGAATTCCTGAGTAAGTGTTCCAGTGAAAATGGAGGCAAGTCAACTACATTTGATTGTTAGGGTTCTTGGGTTTACAGGTGTGCTAACTACATAATTACATATGAAAGGAGATATCCCTTTAAGTCAAAACTGTCAGTATTTGAAGATAGCATTTCAAATACTGTTATTAGGGCTGCATTGATTTAAATTTTCAGCAGTAATAAATAATTTGCCCTTCTTGTAACGGCTTTCAATAGCAGGAATTTCTCCTACAGGGGGACGATCAATAAATGTGAAGAAATATTGCCAAAATCATAATAATGTATCTTAAAAATTTTTATGTACTATGCTAGACTAAGTGACAGGAAGTTTTAAATGAAAGTAAATGCTAACTAACTTTGAAAGGATTTTTCTTTTCAGAATTTAGTTTCACCCTAAAGATAGTTGGGAGAATTGTGAAGTGACACAGGGTTAGGAATTACTACTGATATTGGGTCTTATTCCCATAGAAATGGAGAAGAAAGAGATAAATAATTTTGATTTTAGAAGGATATCTTCCATATCATGAAGACAGCTGCAGTTTTGTGTGTAGGAGTTGATCTTCTGCCTTCACTATGAGAAAACAACCGTGTAGACAAACAGTATTCATTATATCTATTTCACCTGAGTATTTGATGCTAAAGTTTGTCATAAGCTTCAGAACCAGATTGAAAAAGTTACCTCTGTTTCCTGAAGTAGGCATATTTCATAAGCTTTATAAAAATGATGTTTTAAAACATTATTTTATCATTACGTTAGAGGATATGACAATGTCTCTTTAGCAGTTACTATATAGGGGGATAGGAGAAAAAAATTGATTGTTACTTAAATTGTTCTGTGTTTGCAGGAAGACTATAACTTAAAAAGAATTGCAGCACGTTGTTCATGTTAAATTTTCTGGTCTAGAAATTTGGCATAGAAGTTCCCTAGAAGCTTCTGTTCCATTGTGGTTGAAATGTTTTCTCACCTTTTTGAACTACCTCATTACTGCTCATGTAGGTGAGATCTTGAAATGTGCCCGGAGAAAGTGGTGTAAAACTTCCTTTGACCTTTTCTGGACTCAGGGCTAAGATACCTTAGACCTGCTGCTTATTTTTAAAGATCCACGTAGGTTGTGTTCAGATGAGAAAGTTTATTTAAGAAACTTCAATTTATGTTTTATGTATAATCATCTTTTGCTTCTAAATTTATCACGGAAAGAAAGGTAGAGGGTATTTCGCCCCCGGGGTCAAGAGTAATGTTATTTAAGTTTATTGATGCATATTTGTGTATTTTCTATCCTATGCTAAAAAGAGCTTGAAAATAAAATGGGAAAATATCCATTTTGGTGGTTTTAAAAGATGTTTAGTTTTAAAAGATGTTTAGTGTTTCATACAATCCTACCTTTAATGTAGTTTGGCATCTCTGTTAATATTTTTTTTCCTTTAAGGAAAGATGTTCTAATTTGGCTTAATTCACTCAGTGAAACTTCAATTAATATCTAATGAAAATCATTTTGTAGTTTCCATTGTCATCTCTATTTAAGACTGTTAAGTGTTCCGAAAATTCATTTTGCTCCTTTCTCTCGTTGTATGTTCCCCCATTTTTATCCACCCATAGTAAAGGGTATTTCCTGGGCTCGCGTGGACCTGATGCAGCCTTGTGAGTAAGTTCTGACTTATTGGATGTGAATAGAAGTGAGGCTTCTAGATCATGTCCTTAAAGGGAGGCCACATGCCCTCCTTTCCCCGCTTTTCCTGCTCCCTGCTGACTGCAGTGGTTATGAGTCATCTTGGGCCACGGGGAGGAGAGCTATGGCATAGGAATGGCCGAACTCCAAGAAAAAAGGAGCCTCAGTCATTCACCACCTCGTAGACTAGAGCTGCTATACTTTTAGGTGAGAGGGAGAGGAACATCAGTGGAAGCTGCTACTATTCTGTATCTCTGTCACACCCAGCCAAAACTGTATGCTAAAAGTCACCTCCGTGCTGAAAGTGTTCACTGTTTCTGCCACATTACTTTGAGATTTAAGTTCCAAATTTGTTTAATAGTAATAAGTGAAGTCATGGCCATTTGAAATAAAGCTTTATTAACTGTTCTTTGCTTAGTTAAAAGCAAGCGCTGGATTCATGCTAATAAGACTCTTTAATGTTATATTGTTGTGATTTATATTATATATTTACTCTATTGTATGTTAAACGAATTTATGACCATCCTTGTGTTGGGTTTTATGACGCATTGAGGTTTAAACAGGATATTGTCTGTCGATGGTCCAGATTTCCTGTGTTTCTGTCTTTGCGTCTGCTTTACTATACCTTCCTTCCTTTATCTGTGTCCCCAAGTCTTTCTCTTCCCCTTCTCCATTTGGCTGGTGTCCGGGGAGGCTCTGGTGCAGCTCTGCCTGGCCAAGTTCACTAGAGCTGTAGGATCTTAATAGAGACCAGGTGCCTGGCCCTATTTCTGAACACACACACGTTGGTGAAATTCAGTTACTTGCTTGGGGGGTTTGCAGGCTTATACTGTAATGGATGGAAAAGTGCCCCGTGCTTTACAACCTTTTAGACTAAATAATACCACTTACAAGAAATTGTCAATGTTATAGGAACCACCTTCTGTGTGGGAGATGAGTACTAGGAAAAAAAGTTTCAAAATGATGAGTGAGAAATTTTCAGAAAGCATTGTTTGGTTTGTCATTTTCAGTCCAAAAGGCAACTTACATCCTCTTACTGGGGATGTGATATAGCTTCACTGAATGATCTGGTTCAGTCTCAAGCAATTTAGTTATGTTTCATTATGTTAAAATACTCTGTCCGTGCAGAATCATCATAAATTACGTGTGAAGTTCTAGGTGGGGAAAGCTGAAAGGAGGGCAGTGTTATATTATAAGAACGACCCAAGTCCTTCTGCCAATGTCCTTTCCAGTCTCTATATTTATGGCCGTGCCAGATTCCATCGCATTCTGTATGCGTATCTATAACTGCATGCAAATACCAGGCATCTTGCATTTTAAAGAAAACCAGGGAATGGCCACATGTTATCTTACTTGCCTATGATTCATTCACATTTTGGAATTCATTTTATATGTGAATGGAAAAGAAGGAACATTTCCTTCCATATCAATCTATAAAAACCTTCACGCACTATAGTCTATATCCTGATCCTTGGAGCAATATTGAAAACCTCTTGTTTCTCTGGAGCCACTTACAGACCATTGCTCTTTTTACTTTCAAACAGTTTTCCTGTCAAGGCTTCCGCAGTCTTCCATTGAAGGCACAGCCTTGGAGATGTCAATATCCGTCTTCATAGCGTACTCCACACTGTTTAAAGGGAACTTTGCCCCATAATCTTGTTTGCACTTCAGATGTTACCTTCATTCTAGGCAGCTGTAATTCTCACCTGGTTGACTTCATTCTCAGGAGCTCTTATCATTATTCCACTCAGCCATGTGTACCCCTGGCCAAGTCATGCTACCCTCAGGAATCCTTAATTCCAAAATCTCATTCTGCAAGCACACCCCTAGTCCTTCTACCTTTCTTATTTCCTTGTACCCATGAAATCTGCTCTTAAATTTCACTCGTATTCTCCGTTACTCCTACTGCATTCTCTGGTCTCTTGATTGTCTTCAGGCTTCATTCATTTCCATACCCATTTTGGATTCCACTAATCATTAGCCAGACAGATATGAGTTCAAACTCTAGCTCTCCAAGTTACTAACTGTGTAACTTACATAATTTACCTAACTTATCTGTCTCTCAGTATTCTTACTTGTAAGAAGGATATTATAATATCCATCTTGTGGAGTGGTTGAAAGTATAGTGTATAGAAAAATGTTGGTTAGTTGCCTAATATAGTTCAAGGCCATTAGTTGTTTTTAATGTGGGCTGCTTTTATCTTTAATATTATTTGAGAGAATGATAAAAGCTGATGAAAAGCTGAATGAAGTTGGGGACAAAATAACGGAGAGTGAAGGAATATAGATTTGATTTTACAAACGCTGTGGAGAACTATTGTAGGTTCTTCAGCAGTGACGTGGCACCATTTAAAATTCATGTGAAAGGTCACTCCAGAACAGTCTGTGTGATTGTGATGAAGACTAGAGAACAGAGTAGGCAATTTGTTGGATTGTATACTGGAGCTGTGACGTCTCCAGGTTAGTGTATCTTGTTTCATACTTTATCTTTTTAAAATTTAGATCATGTTTTATACTGTATTGTTACCTTTTGTACCACATGGCTTTATTACTTCTTTATGAATGACTTAGTAGAGACCATTTTACACGTGCAGTAAATGTGAGTTTGTTTCTGTAGTCAAGGAGATAATGGATTTCTTTCGAAGTATCTACTCTCTTGTTGCCCTAATTGAGTTGTACGATGAACTTGAGTCTCCATAAATAAAACTGGGGACAGGTCATGCTGGAGCCATTTAAAAGCCCAAAGTGCTTGGCTTTAAATTTCCAAAGCATTTGGATTTGTTGTTTAGGTGCTAAATCGAAGCAGTCTCCTCAGGAATTTCAGTCTTATTAAATTGATCTTGTCTAATTTCTATGAATTTATATGTTACCAAAATACTCTCAATGGTGCCATTCTGATCTGAAATGAAATATGAGTGGAAAGATTGGGGCTCCCTTGATGATGTGGTACATGGTTTATTATACTGGAGAGCGAATGCTTCGCATCAACCTGGGATTAGTGACATCATACCTTCTTATACTGTTGTCTTCACACATTTTCATCAGGAACAGTCAGTGAGAAACGGATAAGAATTTTAACTAATGGCAAGTACTTTGTACCTTTAAAACACTTTACTAAGGAGTTGTTTTTAATTTGAAAACTGAGTTGATACATGGCAGTAAAATCTGCTGTTGTTAATTTACCTTACTCTCAAACTTTTATGAATTCATTTATTTACTCATTGGTTCCTTCAGTGTCATTTGTTAAGCACCTTCTCTGTCCTGGCCCTGTTTTAGATACACAGGATAATTATGAATTGTTGAGCCTGATTCCTCTTCCATATGGATTAGACAGTAGACAGAAAAATACCTAGAAAACTAAACAGTATCTGCATTTTGCTTTGAATGTTTTTTCCTTCTCCTCTTCCTTCTTCCCTTTGCCCTCTTCTTCTCTTTCTCCTTTCCATCTCAATTCCTCCCTTCTTCCCCATCTCAGGGTTCAAGGAGATGAGGAGATGGGAACTTGGAGTGGAAGATTGATTTAAGTAACCTATTTTCCCGCCATGAGTTTGAATCTCGGCATAGTGTCTGATAAGCCATTATCTGCAAAACTGAAATGAAGAGATGACCATGACTAGATTGGTCCCTTCATCCAGCTCTTGCCTGGTGAGGGCTTTCAGGGCACCAGTTATTCCAGGCACTAGGATTCACTGGTGAACAAACCGATTGTGGCTCCCATCCTCGTGGAGTAGACATTCTAGTGGGGGAGGCAGACCACGAAATCAACACACATAACATGCTAGAATCTCAGTTAGGGGTACGTTCTGTGAAGAAGAGTAATCTCTAGGATAAGGGGCTAGATGGTTATACTCTAGGATTGTGGGCATGGCTCTGTCATTTCCTAACATTTTCCCCAGTGTAGGGATAGGTCCTCTTCTTGTGAGTCTGAGAGGGAGAAGGTAGAAGAGTGAAATCTCCCTCTCAGGGGTGGTGTGAAGTGCAAGGACATTGGAGGCTGCCCCTGCTCTCAGTGCCCTTGCTACCCCATCAGGGTTACCGTATCAGACTGAGCTGTCAGCTTCTCCATTTCCACCACCTGGACGTCCACAGTTGGTATAAAAATCCTCTTTTAAATTGTTATTACCTTAAGCCAGTTGTGAGTAAGAATGGGCTAGGTGATGGGCAGCAGGGAAGGGTACAAAGAAGAAAGGGGCCCAGAGAGTGGAGGGTGGAATTCACTAAAGACAGCCTGAGTCTACTTCACAGTTGCCCTGAGCCAAGGCTGTGTTTGTGCTATTAAACCCTCTTAAGGTGACAGAAATATGTGGCAGTTGGTTTAGTTTCTATTTATTTATTTATTGAAGAATAGTTGATTTACAATATTGTGCCAGTCCCTGCTGTACAGCATGGTTTAGGTTCCAGATACATGTTTGTTAACTACAGTAGCCTTGCTTGGATAGCAGAACACCAGCCTGTTGTCCATTGTACATGCATAGGCAGGGAGGTGTTTGACATTTGAATTCAAGGCTGTGGTTACAGCCTCCACAAATTGTACCCTTTGCAAGGCCCCTTACACATAAACTTGCCTCTTAAAGAGAGAAGATCGGAGCTACTTCACATTCATCCCTGAAGAGTGAGCAGGACTGTAGAGGGAGTTCCAGTGGATTTGACAACCCGCAAATCTGGAGTTTGGGGAACACAGGAAGAAAACACCTGTAGGCTTAAGTTTTCAGATTCCCAATTAACTGCATACTCCTCTGAAGACTGATGATGGGGAGGAGAGTTATGAAAGAGGGGAAGTTTCAGGGAACCTCTGAGTTCAAAAGGTAAAGTAGGAACAGAGACCATACGGGGAGAAATGGGGAGAAAGAAGCTTACTTGTTTCTTTTTAAAGAAGAAAGTGAAGCCTGGTGGGGAGATGGAGAGCCAGCTATTTAGAATTAGTAGTAGGGCCAGATTTGGGGTGGGGGAGGCACTGAAGAAGGTGAATAATAGAGAAATGATGAGTGTGGAAGTTCAAGGGCACCCTGCAGGGTGCTTTTCACCCTGAGCTGGGGAGAATTTCTGGACTCAGAGTTTAGGAGACCTTGGCAAGTTATCGAGCTCAGCACAGGAGGAGATTAGTTGCAACTTGAAACAAAGAGGGTAATTGTGACCAAGACAGAAAAGCATCCTCCTTTCAAAGGTCAAGATCACTGAGGTTCATGGCTCACTCCATGTTGGGCAGTGAAAGAGTAACCCAGTAGGAAAGGCAGTAATAACCTGTTTATCAAAGTGTGCAGGCAGCTGAATGGGGGGATTTGGAACAGACTGACTGATTTGGAAGTAGGATACGAGCTAATCACGTAACATGAAACCTTCCATGTGTTTCTTAAACTGATTACTTTGAACTCAAGATTTTCTTGTAACGTGAAAGTAGTTTGTGGATCTGAAAATGTCTGTATTGAACTCCTGTGGCCTGGAAGGGGGCCTGGGGTAGCAAGAGAAATGCAAATCCTAGTGGTTCTGTCTGGAGGGGAAACCGTCCTTCTCGCCCTTTTCCCTTTGTGGTGTGAATGGAAGGTCTCCAAGAGAAGCAGAGATGAGATCAGGCCAGGGAGCCTTCTGTTCTGTGTGGCTTTATTTGTCAGTGACACTGATCATAGCCAGAAACAGCTGTTTCAGTGAAGTTCAAACTCTCCATCTATTTTTGGTAGAAGCAGGAAGAATGTCAGAGGCGACGTTTGAATTTTAGGGCATTTTATAAGGGCCTAAGATAAAGCTGTTTAGACCTTCTGTCCTCTATCATTTCACTTATCAAATTCAAGCACAGCCTTTTAATTTCAACACACTTAGCTTCTGGAGATGAATAGGGCATTGAACGGGTTCTATAAACAAGTACATTTCTGAGCCATAAACAGGAACACAAGCAGCACAAACAGAGCATGTCAGCAAGACAGGGGATGTGAGGAGAGCGACAAGGCAGGAGAGCTTTCCTTGCTCCAGTCTGGGGAAGCAGCTCTGTTGTCTTTGATTTAAGGAGCAGTGAAGTTATAAATCAGAAAATGCCGAGGTACCTAACCACCATTAGTCAGGTCTCCAGACAGTGCTTCGGGGTGATGATATATGAAAAATATTAGAGGTCGATTAAACACATGTTGCTTTTTAAAGAAACCACAAGATGGAGAGGCAAAACAAAATGGATAGAATTGTTTGGGTACTAAGAATAGCAGAGGAGACTCTGAAGAGAATTTTAAATCCTATCGCATGGGAGGTTTATTTTTCCATCCTCCTCTGAAAGCGTCCTACTCTTACCCTCTCCCTCTATTTTAGATTTAATTTGTTTGTTTACTTTGGCTCTGAGTGTGCCTTGAAGAGATACCACCCCCCCAGCAAATGTAACTGAGTGAGAACATTATTTTAGTTCACTCTCAAGGGGAGGAGATATTCAGGGTACCCAAAATTGAGAGTCCCAGTTCCTTCCAAAATTAACCATGGAAAGACTTAGCATCTTTGCCTGGTCACATGCTCATCCTGAGCGTAGGACCTGAGCTGTTGGAGTTGTTAAAGAATTAGTAGGCCTGAGAACTCTTAAGGCATTTTATTTCTTTCATATTTACCAGCTTTTCTTGAGCAGTTTTCCTGTGCCTCTTGCGTTTAGAAATATTTTACGTTATCCCATTCAAAAGTGTAATTTGTTGTTAAATAGGTCAAACACCTGTGACTACGTGCGTGTGTGCGCACACACTATCTATTCATATGTAAATGCATGCAAATAAAAACAATTATAAATAAAAGTTGTAATTTATAGTAGCACATGACAAAGAAGCAGTTAAAGAAATTATCCATCAATACGATGGAAATTTATAAAAAATAGAATTGTATCTATATTTGCTGGTATAGAACAATTTTTAAAGGTTTTACAGAAATAAAAAGAAAATGAAACAAGATGCAGACAAATGTGTTTAGTATGGTGATGTGATATGATCAGGAATATGTATACAGACAGACAGGTTCACATCTATGCTTCTTTATATTTGGCCCATGAAAAGAGGTGAGAAGGGATGGAGTCATGACCTTGGAAATGAGAAGCTCTGTTTCTTCCTCTGAGTTAGGAGGGAAGAAGAAGTCGAGTAAAGATAGAGAAATACTGAAATACTGAAAAATTAGTTGAGGAATAAAAGAAGGGAAGTTAGTACAAATCCTGTGTCTGTGTGTGTGTGTGTGTGTGTATATATATATATATATATTTTTATGCACATTTTAATTCCTGGGAATCTAGAGAAAGCAGTGTCATCGGTTAGATGATTGCAGCACCTTCTCGTATGTTCACGGAGGAGAGTACAAACACATACTAGCATGCTGAAGTGCTACTGACCTTTGTAAATCAGTTTCTTTTTCTACCTGCCTTGCAGAAATTTTCTTTTCTTCCTTTGTAGTAACATTTATATGAATCTGTACTCTGTGAAATTTCAGCATCCTGTCTATAGATTGTTCTTTGGGATAGGATACTGCCTATTGGTAAAACTAGAAAGGACTTATTGGCTAGTCATTTTCTCTGGCATTTGGCTTTTAGGAAGGTGAGTGTGTAAACCTTTGAACTGTTTGGCTCTGAAATATTGACGGATCTCTTAGGCAGATATCTAGTATTTGAATAGTAGGTTATGTGTCACTGATCTTTAAGGGACTAGGATTTTGAATAATGTTAACGAGGCACCTAAATTATTTTGTGTTTGTATGTAAGGGACAGAATGACTACCCAGATCAATTTTCTGAATCCCATAAAATTAAGAAAATAGAAACAATGGAATATTTAGTTCTTATTTGGCATTTGTATAAAAATTTAAATGCTGGTGATCACTTCATGTCCTACCTTTAAGGAATAGGTAAACTTTAACCCGGATCTTATGAACCTCTATTAAAATAGTTGGATTATTGGTTTTCTGAAGTTAAAATTTCTCTTCCCCTATTAAAGAACAAAATGGAATGGGGAGTAACAAAGATGGAAAACAAACCTTCTGGGACTTTTTAAGCCATATGAATTGAATATTCATCTTATCAGTTCTGTTGAGTTTCTTAGTGGGGCAAAGTCTGGTTTTTCTGTATGTATTTTCTTGATTTTTATGGTACAAAATTCTTTAAAATTATCCTAAAGAATTTCTTTCTGTACTTGTTGAGGTTTCACATTTTTAAATTTTATGTATGTGTGAGAGTCATATAGCTTAGTTATGATGACAGATTTAAAACAAATGCGTTGATGTTCTCTCTATAAGCTGGAGTAGGTTGTTTTCCTGCATTACTGGAAGACCAAAGAAGGGGGTGAGTCGGGGCATCGGGGAGAGAACTAACTGCTGATTGATGACGATGAACTTTGATATCTTAAGCATGCGTTTATATATGACAGTTTTTTTTCTTAGAGTCAAATTAAATGTCACTTTTCCCACCCCCCCCCCACCAATCTTGCTTCTACTACTTTAAACTTTTTCTGCTGGCTGCTTCTTTCTGAACCCTAAGATAGTTAGCATCAGTGGATTTCATGTATAAAGATAACATTTTCATTTTAGGAATATTTTTTCTATGTAATAATAGGAAAATAGTGTATCAACAGAATTTTGGAATTGTTTGCTATTCTATAGGTAGGGTGAGTAAAACTGAAAGGTAACATGGTATCCATTTAAAGAATTTTGCAGTATAGCCGTTTAGTGAAAATGACCTTGTATTTCTAGAAATGAAAGTTGAAACTTTTCAGGAGCAAGGAAACAAAGACACAAGAAACACAACAACAAAAAACTATACTGTTGATTAGTTCTGAAGTTGAGTTGTAAAACCCCTCAGGAGTGTAGAAACCAAGTAGTATTACCTACTTTCACCCCGTTATGTATTTTTGAGTCTATTAATTTGACTTTCTGAGAAACTTCATGCCTCTACTTTAAATATTTAAATTTATACTTTTCAAGTGGTTTTCATAATGGCTGACTGTATTTAGCTGATATATGAGTCTAGACTTAGTCAAGTTATATCTAACATTTTGCCCAGTATGTTGAAAGCATAATGGAGTTACTGGTTACATGTAAGTAGAAGGATTCCTGTTTTGCAGATTGACAGGTGCAGTTATGAAGTTAAGTCAGAGCTAAGTTGAAACAAACTTTTTCATTTTCCTTTTGCTCACGAACATAACAGGTTTCTCTGAGAATTTTTTTTTACAAGTCAGTAGCACCGGGCTGATCCTCACTTTTCTAAATCTAAATCTCTAGTCTTTAATTTTTCTATACCTTACCCTATACTTCATGAACTACTAAAGCTCTTAAAGGGATAGAGTAGCTTAAAATAGCTGTATACTTCATTGTTTATAATTGTTTAAATAAAACTAACCTTTACTATTATC
This sequence comes from Orcinus orca, assembly GCF_937001465.1. NCBI lineage: Eukaryota > Metazoa > Chordata > Mammalia > Artiodactyla > Delphinidae > Orcinus > Orcinus orca. The sequence goes on from NC_064563.1 coordinate 96,495,941, forward strand.
CATTTTTCTAAACTTCTATAGGCTTTTCATATTTTAATTTATTAAAGAATTCTTAGTTTCTGTTGTGTTTAGAATTATTTAAACAGTATTTGCATTAAATTCAGTGGTAATGCACAGTTGAATTTATGGTATATTTATTATCAACAGTAATCAAAATCATACATAATTTTTTTTGCTTTTAATTTAAATCTGACTTTTAATTTATTGCCTTAATTTCAAAAATGTCAGTGCTGTTTCTCAGCATTTTTATGATGTACAAAAACTGTGTAATCATTGTGCTTTATTTATTTATTTATTTATTTATTTATTTTTTGCGGTATGCGGGCCTCTCCCTGCTGTGGCCTCTCGTGTTGCGGAGCACAGGCTCTGGGCGCTCAGGCTCAGTGGCCATGGCTCACGGGCCCAGCCGCTCCGCGGCATGTGGGATCTTCCCAGACCGGGGCACGAACCCGTGTCCCCTGCATCGGCAGGCGGACTCTCAACCACTGCGCCACCAGGGAAGCCTGTGCTTTATTTTTAAATTGCTTTCTTTCAATAAGGCATACTATTATCATGAATGCATTCCATTACCTTTTTAATGTCTTTCCAATTTCCCTAACTACATTGTAAATACCTGGAGATTTTATGTCTCAGCCATACTTTTGTCAGTATGGGAATATAATCTTAATAAATGATGATGATGGTGAACTGTTAAAATTAATGGCTTATTTTCTATATTGAATTATTATGGAATTAAGTGTTTGTTTAAGTCTAGGGTCTGATTTTACAAGATTATACCTGTAAATACATTTTTATTATTACCAATTTATTAGTTGCCATTCTTTGGAATAATTATTGTCTGAAGTTTTTTCAGAACAAGTTTTCATTAATTCTGAAGAAGTTTGTGGTATTTTTTAAAAAGCCACTTTAGTAGTATTGTGACATATTTAAATGAAAGCACATGGATTTCTGGAAACCAGAATATTTAAACAAGAGATAATTTAATTAAACCTTTTGAAATAATAATTGTTTATTTTCACAAGTGTATTTTTATTCCTGGAAACAAGTTTCAGCATAATAACTTAAAATGATAAACTGATAGACATAAAACTTTAATAAGGCAAATTAGATTTTTATTGGCTGTGACTGTGTTCCTTGCTTTATGTATATTTATGTAGTACCTCAGACATCCACAATGCTTATTAAATACCAGTTTCTTTCTCACATCAACCTGAAAACTTGCATTAGTCACGTTTCTGCCTGCCTTTATTGCCAAACTAGTGGTGCACACAACTCTTTAATTTTTCGTAGACAACGCCTTCTGTTATTTCTTGGATTTGGGCTTCGGTATATTCCCGTTTTCAGAACTTGTTCTAAGATCTCCTTTGACCTTATGGTTCAACTCAGTGGCTTGGCCTCTGCAGCACCTCCTACTGCTTTTTGAAATATTCACGTCTCTGGTTTTCAGTAATGTTTATCTGTCTCAATTCCTTTCTTAACTCTAAACTATTCCATCTGCAGTTCCTTTTGTTGGGTTCCTAAATGCTGGTACTCCCCAAGGCTCAGTCTTTGACTCGAATCTACCCTTTTCTTGGTGATTTCATTTAACTCTCAACCACCTTTGTCATGCTTATGGGTCTTTTGTCTCTCACTCTTTCTGTTCAACTTAGCTCTAGTTCCATATTGCCTATGAACATGTATGCTTGGAAATCATAAGATTATCTCAAATTAATGGGCCTGAACTCCTCCTCTTACACCCTGACATCCTTGCTTCTGTTAGTGTTATCAAGCTTCACGTCATCTATGACTACTAATCCTTTTCATCTATTTCCCCTCTTCATGTAGTCCCGAGTTCTATTGAATCCTCTCTTTTAAAAATACTCTTTGCTGCTGCTTCTTGTTCCCTATTCTTGCAGCTATTTCAGCCTTCCTTCACTCATGGCTAGATCACTGTTGATGGCTGGCCTTCCAATATCTTGTTCCTCCATTGCGCTAAAGCTAAAGAAGTCTTTTTTAGCACCTCATTCCCCATTGGAGTCATTTGCCTTTGTTGCAGAAGATTAAACAACTTCTTTGTAAGCTGGTTTACTTTACATATCCTATCTCATTTCTCACCACTTCATACTTGTCTCCGTCTCTTTTTCATTTGCTCATGATCCTAGAAACATGTCATGCTAATTTTTGTCTCCATCCCTTTGGTCATGATTTCCCTTCCCACCCATCTGGAATCTCTTCATCATACCCACCCAGTTCCTGATCCAACTCTTCCTTGAGTCTTTAGACCCTTCTGATTTCTCCTTTTTCTGAAACAGTTTTAGCTCTTAAAAGCTGGATACTGATGTTTGCCAAAGTATACCTTGTTTTACATTGCTTGCAGTTGTGGTAGACTTGTCACTTCAACTGAAATTTGGATCCCTTTGGAGAAGATCATTTATTTTTGGTATCCCCTTCAGTAGTACTGGGTCCATACTTTGGTACTCAGTAAACTTGATGGTTGATTGAATTGATTAAGGAGGTGATTATTCAACATTCAGATACAGACTTTGCTTCTTAAAAGCACTTAGCTTGACATTGGGTAACAGCCCATGTGCAAACACATACAAGTAGAATTCAATTTATGCACAATATACTTCTCTACTTCTAAAAGATACTTTCTTCTTCTTCTTTTTTTTTTGAAGACCACTTTCTGGAGTGCTTTTATATTTTTTAATGTATTTTTTAGCATAGGGAATAATGAATAGTATTTGTAAGAGTTCCGTTAATGCACTTGGAACCTTAGGGGTACTAAGGAGCTTAACATAGCAAAATTAAATTTTGAAGGAAGAAAAGCTTAAGTGCTAAATATGAAGATCTGGCAAACCTACTTAGTAGTTGTCTAAACGGTTTAGATGAAATTAATTGACAGGTTTGCTTCAAGCAGCTTTGAGACAGTCAGCTTGCTCTTTTTAATTTTATAGTTTAGCAAAGTGGAAACCAAGACGAAGTCAGATGACACCATGCAACCTTTTTATGTTTCAGTGGAACTGATAAAAGTTAGCATTTATATTCCATTTTAATATAAATCCATTAATAGCCTTTCTTCCTGTGGTATTTCTTGTCATCCTTTGAATGAGATGGATGCTTTTATTTATCTCTCTTTTCACTACTACACTCAAAGCGAAAAAGGGTATTTTTCTCAATCATTCAATAAAGGCATAGGTGCCTCTGGGTGTGTGAGGCCTTCTCCCTAAATTTAAAGCTCAGACTGCCCTGAAGGAGTTATCAAATCAGGGAAATAATGTAGGTATACAAGAGATATTATGATTTTGTGGAGAAGGGTGCTGGAGATGGATTTGAAAGAAATATAAATAAAGAACTCCTGAAGAAGGACAGATTTCTTGTGCTAGGCTGGCCTGATCATGGAGAGTTTTGTGGAGAGCATTTGATTTCATCTTCAGAAACAGATGGGATATTAGTGGGTAGAGAATGGGAGATGGAGGGACTGAACTGTGCAGGGCACAAGTGCAGCAGAAACAAGGTTTCTGGTGGTCCTGGGGGGAGGGGTAAGAAATTTGGCTCTGCAGGTGGCTGATACCAAATCTTGGAGGTACCTGAATCTTAGACTAAGAAATACGTCTCATATTCATTAGGACGTGAGGAATAATTGAAGAGCAGTGACATTACCAGAGGTGTGTTTATGAAGATTTGACACCATTGTGCAGAATACATTGAGTTGATGAAATTGGTAATCAGCACATTTATAGACAGTGTTGGTGGTAGTACAAATAAGACATAATTGAAGCCTAAATTTACGATAGTGGCAATGAGAATATTCGGTAGAGAAGGAATGGGCACAAGAGTGATTTCAGACAAGCCAGTGAAATTTGGTGCCACATCCCTTTACGCTTCCATGAAAGTATTTAGGCTTTTCAGCACATATTATACATTTATATATTATATATTATACATTTATACTGTCAGTGGTAGAAGATAATTCATTGATTCAAAGATTATCCTAATAGCATCAAAGTCTGTTTAGTCTCATGATAAGTAACTTAGATTTGTTAAAAATTTTAAATCAAGTTAAATATGCTACTTTGCATAAAACAAAACTAAATGAAACCAACAGTGTACTTAACCTCCATGATGCTTGTTAATTGATTTAGATATATTGACAAGTCCTCATATCTGTGTTCTATCTAATGTTTTGTTTTTTATCAAATTACATTTTTCTTATTATTTTTATGAACATATAAACATAAAGCACATAAAAGCTTTGGTTGAGAGAATTTAATCCTGTCCAAAACCCTATTCTGATTTTGAGTCTCACTCCTTTATTTTTCAAATTCTGGGGTATGACTATTTGAGTTGAAATCCAGATGATCTTTCTTTTCATTTTCATTAGAGAGAATTAAAAAAAAAATAAAAAGTCGTTCTTTGAACTGCATTTTAAGCCAAACTGCATTTAAGTTTCAATATGCCATCAATCAGCTTTTTCTATTCTAGGATCTTTCTTCATGGGGGAGTCTAATAGGCTTTGCAGTCAGCATATAAGGCAGATTTTCTTTACTGAAATGCTGCCATTGATGAGAAGGAGGAAAAAAGCATATTTCCCAGGAGTGGGGAAGACAAGCAAACAGTTACAGTTTTCTAAAAGTAGTTGAGTAATACCCAACTTGGAGTTCTCGTTATTGAATTTTTTTGATATAGGCTTACCATTTATCCTCCAATAACTGGTTCTGTATGTATAGCTGCTTACTTGTGCCTCAGATGTGAGTCTTTCTTCATAAAATTATGTATTCTCTAATATTTCTATGATAAACTATAAATGCAGTATCGCTTTTGGCCCTTGGGGACATAACCTTACAGACCTTGAAAGACAAGTTTGTAATTGTTATTTGGACTAATATTTTCATAGTCAAGATGCTAATGTTTGGGAGGAGGAGAAATGATGGCTTTTTATAATTTTACTCAGAAAATCTCTGCATAAAAATTATGTTGTAAATGTAATAAAGTGGTTAAGGAGAACTTACCTTGTATTTAGTAAAAACTCAGAAAAATCAATAGATATCATCTGCAAGTTTTCCTTTGTTCCCATAACTGTCATTACCAATATTTTAAAGTATTTTCCCCCATGAAACAAGCCAACAGAGATAAGCCCCAAGATACCCATGTTGGGGATTTTGTTTGATCTAATTAATTTGACTTTTTCCTGTTTTATGATTATATCTGTTACTCAGAAAGAATGTGTTATTATATAGTGAAATATTCTCTAGAGTTTTTTCTTAATCATTTTATCATCCTTCTTCCTTCCATAGAAAATGACCTACCATTGTTTCCTTCTTGAATTTGCTGAGTTAGCTGAGTTTTACCCATTTAAAAATATTGTTTTGGTAGGTTAGTTTTTTTTGTTTTTTTGGGGTTGTTTTGCGGTATGCGGGCCTCTCACTGTTGTGGCCTCTCCCGTTGCGGAGCACAGGCTCCGGACGCTCAGGCTTAGCGGCCATGGCTCATGGGCCCAGCCCCTCCGCATGTGGGATCTTCCCGGACCGGGGCACGAACCCATGTGCCCTGCATCGGCAGGCGGACTCTCAACCACTGTGCCACCAGGGAAGCCCGGTAGGTTAGTTTTAATAGTATTTGAAATATTTTTGAATTCGTACACTACTTTATTCTTTGCTTCATCCTTTAAAGTGCAATTTTCCATTTAATTCTCTCAATACCTCTGAGACATAAATGGGCTTGGTGACTTTATTTACATTTTATAGATAGGAAAATTGATAGACTGTTTATTAAGTGACCTGCGTAAGATGACTAAGTTGAGATTAGGACTCTGAAATTAAGATATTGATTTTATTTAAACCAGTTGTCAAGGGGAAGCTTAGCAGTCTTCTACATAAAATTTTTATAGGAATAGGAAGAACAAAGAGGAAGAATCTCAAGGGCTTTGATAGGTCTCAAATCTTAAACATAACCTGTAAGGGCCTCCCAAGTCTGGCCCTTGTTACCCCTCTAGCTTCATCTCGCACCAGCTTTTCCCTTGTTTCTTTGCTGCATCCACACCGACCCTTTTGTCTAGTCCCTTGGAATTGCTCTGTTCCCTTTTACCACAGAGCTTTCATGTCTCCCTGGAGCAGTCATTTTTTCCTTTCAGTATCAGTAACTCCAATTTTTTCCTCAGATCTGATCTTTCTCAGGAAAGATGTTTCAGACTTCACTAGGTCGAATTCCTTTGAATAGTCCTTGGTATGGTTGCAGAGTTAGTTTCATTTGCCTGATAGTTTGACTCCTGCCTTTCTTATACTGATCTGTTAGTTCTTTGAAGACTGTGATATGTCTAGGTCTGTTCCTACACTGCATTGACTAGCACAGACATTGAGACATAAAGGGTGCTCAGTAAGTATTTGTTGGATGAGTGGATGGGTTTATGAAATTATTTCCACCACAGTCTTTTAACATTTATCATCAACCAGTCATCTTTGTCAGTTTCTGCTTTTACCTACTGTCCTGTTTTACTCTGGGTGCCACTAGCAGCAAAGTAGTAGTATAGATGTTACTGGTAGGCTTAAGTTAAAACAGCAAACAAACAAGTTTAAGAAAGGGGAATGGAAGAAAGGGAGGGAAACCAAGTAGAAAAAAAAGGAAGTGGTTTTTGCAAGGTTACAGAATTTCAGAGCTAAGTAGAATATTGGAATTTATCTCGGCAAATTTTTTTTTCCAAATTTTTATTTTGAAGCTTCATCCAGTCTTCCCCAATGTTAACATTTTGCATAACTGCAGCACAATATCAATAGCAGGAAATTGGCATCATCCATGGAGCTCATTCAAATTTCTTCACTTATGCACACACTCATTCGAGTGTGTGTGTGCGTGTCTGTGCATGCGTATGCACGCACATGCAGAGGCAAGTCATTTTTAACATGAGAAAATAGGAGTTTATAGACTTGTTTCAGTGACTTGCTCAAGGTCACCAAGCCAGGAGACAAAATAATTCTTAAACTCCATGTTGCTATCCATCCACCAGGTTATGAGTTCTGTCATAGAATTCTGCAAAGTATCAGGATTGTTCATTAGCATTAGTGCCAGAATTGGACTAATCTTCCTATATTGAAAGATATTAACTATGCCTCTTAGCCAACTATATTCACACAGACTCAAAACATTTAGTTTTATCAACTTGGGTCTATGTCAAAAATTGGAATTAAAGTCCTACTCTTATTTTTGCCCAGCAGGAGTCCTCTAATATTCAGGGAAAGGCCTAATGAAGGTTTCCTCAAACTACTTTTTAATCATTTGGATTAGAATAAAAAAATGTTTTTAATCACAGACATATCTGCTAAAGCTTTTCTTCTGGTAACTAATTGCTTTGATAATATAAAGTAGTAATCAAAGTGGAGGCTTAATGGATTTTAAACATGTGGTTTCTGAACTATATATTTTATAGAAAATACATATTTAATGCATTAAGCAGTGTTTTAAACTTATACCTGTGAAGTGCTTAATTTTTAAAATTGATCAGTGGGCAACCTCAGCATTTCCTGGAAGTAGCAGGTCTTTAATCCTAACAGGAAGTATAAAGAAATGAATATGAGTTTGATTTGGTGTTGGAATCTGATATAAAATCAAATTTCTTCCTGTGTTGCAAGCAATTCTATTTAATCCTTTCTACATTTTATGATTATAGAAAAAAAACAACGGCTTATAACTGTGAATTATTTTGTCAAACTGGAATATCTTTGATTAGGGTAGTTAAGTTTTCAGCCATTTGGTATGATAGACACAATGTTTAAGCTTCCCCTGATTTTCAATTTTGAGGTTTAGAAATAAAGTTTTACCAGGTTTGGTTATTTCTCCCCTAAGTTCAAGTTACACCTGTACAATAGCTTCTGATTTGTTTTTGTAATTTCACTAGGATAGGTTTCTTCGTGGACTATAGAATACAGCTTGTCTTTTTAAATGTGTTATTCTTATGAATTTAAAATAAAAATATTAAACTGCTTTAAATTGATTCATAAAAAAATAATTCTGGGTGTTTTAACTGAATGTTTTACTTTTTTATAAGAAAAACATTTTAAAGATTTTGGGCTAAGAAACTTTTAGTAATAAAATAGAGAATGCTATAGTGAATATAATTAGAAATATATACTATATCATTAATTTCATTGAATAAAAATGAGGGAAAAACATTTCCGAAAAGAAAATGTCTTTGGATTGACACTATTTCCAGGCAATCATTGATTTTAAATGGGCGTAAATCTATAGCAAAACCAGTGTTGCTTAATTTGTAGAGCTCCCAGCAAGACTTAAAGTATATTTCTGGGTGTATGCTTTCTGTACTTGGTGTAGCATTAGCACATATGTCTTCTTCTTGAAGCTAGTGCAAGTTTTAAAAGTTTCTTTTTTCTTCAAATATCTACAAACATGTTTCTTTAGGAATTTTAGACTTGCTATTTTTGATATGCTAGCTTATGCTTTGCTATTAGGGACAGTTGGTTCCGTCTCTAAATGTCCCGTCTTCATTTTTTTACTGAATCTCTTCATTTCAGGTGCATAACAATGAGGCATTAAAATCACATGTGTAGTTTACTATTGCTTTATTGTTTTGCTACAAACTATTAAACAGTGTATGTGGCCTTTGCCCCACCTGACCCCTCATCTGTTTGAGAAAGCAGTTAACCACCCAGGATTTGCAAAGAAAACAATAAGAACAGTGTTTGGCAGTTTGCTGGGTCTGCCTGGGATTTGTACACATTCCTATCTCCCAGTCCTTGATTTTATGACTCTAGTAACTGTAAACAACAGTGAGCATAAAACAGACCTTTTAATTAAATGTGTTGGAATTAAAAAATATACAAGACAGTGGTGAGGTTATTATTTTTTTGATTGACTGTACTTTTGTAGGTTCACAGCAGAAATGAGGGGAAGTTACAGAGATTTCCCCTGTATCCCCTGTCTATCAGATGCACAGCCTCCCCCATTATCAACATCTCCCACCAGAGTGGCACAATTTTTTAACTGATGAACCTACATTGACATGTCATAATCAGCCAAAGATCATAGTTTATATTCTATAGTTCACTCTTGGTGTGTACATTCTCTGGGTTTGGACAAATGTATAGTGACATGTATCCATTATTATGATACCATACAGGGTATTTTCACTGCCCTAAAAATCTGTGCTCTGCCTACTCATCCCCTCTTCCACCGCCACTCCTGGGCCGCCAACCCCTAGATCCCTAGCAACCACTGATCTTTTTATTCTTTTTATTTATATATATATATATATTTTGCGGTACACGGGCCTCTCAATGTTGTGGCCTCTCCCGTTGCGGAGCACAGGCTCCGGACGTGCAGGCTCAGCAGCCATGGCTCACGGGCCCAGCCGCTCCGTGGCATGTGGGATCTTCCCGGACCAGGGCACGAACCCGCGTCCCCTGCATCGGCAGGCGGACTCTCAACCACTTGCGCCACCAGGGAAGCCCGCAACCACTGATCTTTTACTGTTTCCATAGTTTTGCCATAGGTGATTTTTTGGCTTGTTATTCTTGACAGACTACGTGTATGCTTAAAAATAAGAAAAAGTCAGAACGCACTGTACATAGGCTTACGAATGGCTATGCAACAGAAACATGGTACTGAGCTGGTTGTATGGTCTCCTGCTAACGCTGTCAGCCTTTACGCTTTCACAGAGAAGTCAAATGACTATTGACACAAGTAATAGTTTTCAAGTAACAGTACTCTGTTCATGTCATCCAGCTATATTAATAATCTCCTATAATTGAATTCATGTTTTGTATATATTTGTGTCCTGAGCTCTTTGTAGATGGATATGTGTTACTTATATATTTCTTTTTTTAACTACCTCTGATTTTGTTGTAGCAGTATAATAAAACCAAAGTTATGTTTTATTTGTCTGTTTTCATCTGACTCTCCATTCATTCATTTATCCAATTATCTTATGTACTTTCACTGCTATATCACTATTGCCCAGAAGTGTGCTTGGCAGATGGCCAAACTCAGTAAATATTTGATGAGTGAGTCAAAGAATCTACTTAAATGGTGGGTTATTTTGTGTTTTCATTTATCTGCTGGCAGATAGGATTGATTCTGGTCTTATAATCTAAAAGCTACAGTTACATTAGCTAATACGTTACTTAGTTTTAGGAATTTTTCTTAGCCTATTTTCAGTGAGCCTAGTATTGGAGTATAGTTTAGTCTTGGATTTGTCCTAAAATGATTTTTTAAATTGTTACATGAAAGCATTTGCATCAATAGTTACTAACTTCTTTAAAGAAAATAAAACCAACAAAATAAATAACCACAAATAATAATAATTTAATATTTGGAAATATTGGTAATGAATAATGTCTACTAATGCTGTTCTTACCTTTAAAGTACTTTAAACTAATGGGTTATTGTTGGTGGCCCAAAGAGTACAATGTAAGTCATAGACTGTTACTTTTCACTAAGAACAGCTAGTGCGCACTTACCCTGTACAAAGCATGTGGGGCAAAACAAAAGAAATGGAGATTATGACTCCTTCATGAAACTTCGGAGTATAGTCGGATAGGGTACACCGTGAAACTGATGCAAAGTTTATATTATGAAAACACAAAGTTTGCCCTAATGTGATCTCTGGTGAATGAATGATTACTTGAACAATTTACCACCAAAATAAACTGCAAGACAAATGCACATACTGATCCTCAGAGAAACAAGTGTTTCTAAAGCGTATGAGACAGGGATTGGGCAGGACATAAAGCTGAGGTGGGGAGAATAAAATTAGTAATTTAGCTTAGTCTTTTATAGTTTTCATGTTAAGGTAAGGTCGTTTCAATAAATTTTCTTTTTTAGGGTTCTTAAGAATTTAACAAAAACACCATTTTAGATGGAAATTTTAATAATTTTTGTAGAAGGGACGGAAAATTAAATTTTTTCTTTTTAAATTTGTATGAAAAATCCTTTTCCTATTGGTTTTAGAAGACTCAGTAGAAGAAAGATGTTAGTACAGAAACCTAAATAGCCAAACTGGTCAAACAGACCAAAGGATCAATAATCTCTTTTGGGAAAAGTTTTATAAACAGAGATTCCTTCCTGGGGACTTGTTTTCTGATTTTACTACATAAAGCAGTGGCATATTTATTATATCCACAGTGAAAGTATAATGAACGAGTACCGATTGAGATGTTTTGAGATTCGCATTCCAGTTCAAGTAGTTGTGTGATGTCAGGCAAGTGTCCTTGGCCCTTTTACTTATCTATAAATTCATGGAGTTGTACCACATGATCTCCAAAATCCTTTCCAGATCGATACTGATTTATGATAGTCTAACTCAGAAGCAGTTATTCTGAATAATTTTTGAATTAACAGCATAATCCTGAGAAAAAAAATCCTGCGAATTTTTTTTAAACAAATAAGATTTTTTGTCTTTGTTGTAAATTTTATTATGCTTTGTGCAATCTACTTATCTATCTATACTTTGTTTTCCCTTAATTTTATGTGTTTCTCTGAACACTGTTATTTCATAAATAAAACTATATATTGAACTATTAAAAATGCTTACTGAACATATGCCAGATCCTCAGGATTCTTTATAAGATTATGTTGCAAGTTAGCACAATAATTGAATTACTGATAATGGAAAATATTTTACCCTTCATAATTTTTTAATGAAAAGTAGAATCTTTGGGACAAAAAGTGACTAATCTTTCTGTAAAATTTGATCTGGTGAAATTTATTTCAGTGAAATTTAGATGTATCAATAGAAATTTACTTAGAAAAGGTAAAGCTTCTCTTTGTATAATGGTATTCTATTAGATACATGTATGATGGACTGTTCTAAGTATTAATTAACTTAAATGTTTAGTTCGGTATTTGTTTTAACCAAAGTAATTCATCGTTGTAGTTAGTGAGTAAGCTTAAAAGAATCTAGATTTGTGTCTCTGAGTCGCTCAAAAAGTAGCTTATTAATTCATATGGTTCCACTTGTAGGTTTGTAATGAACATGAGTTGCTTCAAAATAGGGTTTTAAAAAATTTTTTGGGAAGATGACTGAATGTTTTACACAAATCCATATTTAGTTTCTTTACTTCTGGTAAATTAAGATGTAGTTTCTAAACAATTCTGTATTATTGATTTATATTTAAACAGTTTTGAGGTTTTTTCTTTTTTTCTGCATCTCTTTTTTGGAAATTTCTACCCATTAATTTTTAACTTAAAAACACCCTGGTATAACATGTGCTATTTCCTGTGGCATATCTTTTTTTTTTTTTTTTTGAGTTGCTTTTTAGCAAGCTATTTGGCAAAACTTAGTGAGGGGTTTAAGGCTTATCACATCTTTATGACCTTTAAAAAGAATATCCGCTTGCTGATAACAGATAGGGATCTCAGACTTTCTATCTCTGCCTTCTGGGAGATGTTTTAATGAGTCAGTTCATTAGACCATATGAATAAAGTATCAAGTTCTACTTTTGCTTTGAAGTGGAGTTGGTGGATATTTGAGAATATAGGTAGCTTCCCTTGGAGGACTGTGTTCATTGTCCTAAAATTTCATTTGTGCAGTAAACATGGTTATGTTTGTTGAAACCTTTCCAGGTACAAGGTGTCTGTCTACCTGAGCGTATAGAGAAGCTAATTTATTTATTCATTGACTCAACACATGCTGTAGAGAATGCCACGTTAAAGTGAGAATTCAAAATCTCTTCGAATTTCTAAGTTTTTAAAATCTGAAATTTCATTCATATTGTTCTTCATTTAGCAAACATTTATCCTATTGTGTCCCTGCTATGTGCAGATCATAGGAATAGGTACTATAGGAACATAGTGGTTGACATGACCTGCTTCCTATCCTTCATAATCGTTTTTTTCTTTCTTTTTTCCCCCTCTCTCTCCCTCCTTTCCTCCCTCTGTTTTATTCTTTTCTTCTTCTTCTCCTTCTTTTTTTAAAGACTCACAGCAGAGGAGACAGATATGTGAATATAATTCAAGGGAAGAAAAATTATAAATGCTGTACTGTTTATACTAGCAAAGGGGTATGGGGCTTTAGAGTGTAGAGTGATTAAGTGCAGCTTTGGGCACTGGAGATAGCTTCACTAAGGGATGAGTGGGATTTTTCAGCACCCATGTGAGGGAAGGGTCTTGCAGACTGAAGTTTGTGTAAAGATAAGGGGTTTTGAATGTACCTGGTACTCCAGGGAATTCTAAGTAATAATATAAAAAATTCAGTCAAATATTTTAAGAAGAGATGTAATGAAAAATGTGGCTAGGATTGTCCATTCAGGCTAGAGAGAATGAATGCCATGCTCAGAAATGTGGACTTTATAAAAATCATAAGGTTGGGGCTTCCCTGGTGGCGCAGTGGTTGAGAGTCCGCCTGCCGATGCAGGGGACATGGGTTCGTGCCCCGGTCCGGGAAGATGCCACATGCCGCAGAGCGGCTGGACCCGTGAGCCATGGCCACTGAGCCTGCGCGTCTGGAGCCGGTGCTCCGCAACGGGAGAGGCCACAACAGTGAGAGGCCCGCATACCGCAAAAAATAAATAAAAATCATAAGGTTGACATTTATTCCAGGAGGTGAATGAAGTGATCTGACCTGTGCTTTAGAAAGATAATCATGGGGAAAGTATGCAAATGTACCAGAGGGGGTAGATTGAAGGCAGGGGAACCAGTGGGTACATGACTGTCGTTTGGATGAGAGTTGAGATGTCTGACCTCTGAAGAACCATTGTGGTGGTGGATATAGAAGTTACGGTGTGGTGAGGACGCCTAGCTGACGAATATAGTGGTGGTGATTTTTTTAGGTATTGGAAGTGAAAGGGTATTAGAGATGAAACGCTCTCTCACTGTGGAGTGAGGATAGAGGAACAGCTGTTCTATAGTAGAGGAATATCTAAGTGGATTCAAAGACTCTTAGATGAAAACTAAAGAAAAATGGAAACAAAGCAATAGATATAGCAAAAGGTGGGAGCAGATGAGTTCAAAGGACAGCACTGTCCAATAGAAATATAATGCAAGGCATGTGTAATTTTAAGTTATCTAGTAGCTATATTTAAAAAAGTAAAAGGAAGATAAAGTTAATTTAAAAAATACAGTTGGCTTAACCTAAAATATTATCATTTCAACATGTAATCAATATAACAGATTCTTAATCTTTTACATTCTTTTTTTCATACTAATTCTTGGAAATCCAGTGTGTACATATTTGCACTTACAGCAGATCCCAATTTAGACTAATCACACCTGAAGTGCTGAATAGCGTGTGTGCCTAGTTGACTGTCCCCATAGGATAGAGAAAGTTTAGGAAACCCTTTTTTTTTTTTAAGTCATCTGCAATTTATACATATTAACAATATTAGAGGCAGGGACTTAAAGTGTGCGACCAGAGTGCTATGTGAGAACTGCTCGTTTCTAATTAATAATTAATATAATGGAGTAAAGTTTAACTTAAGAGAAAAAACAGAGGTTCTTGGATGAAGGGAAGAAACTTCCAGCATTAACCTAAAAAGTACTCCTGTAATTGAATATCTTGCTAATTCCAGTAACTATTCCTGGGTTCAAATATTTTAAAGCCAGCAATGCTTTTTTTTGGTGGGGGAGGTTGTTTCCAGTTTTTGCTTTTTTTTTTTCTAACATCTTTATTGGAGTATAATTGCTTTACAATTGTGTGTTAGTTTCTGCTTTATAACAAAGTGAATCAGCTATACATATGTCCCCATATCTCCTCCCTCTTGGGTCTCCCTCCCACCCTCCCTATCCCACCCCTCTAGGTGGTCACAAAGCACTGAGCTGATCTCCCTGTGCTATGCGGCTGCTTCCCACTAGCTATCTATTTTACATGTGGTCGTGTATATATGTCCATGCCACTCTCTCACTTCATCCCAGCTTACCCTTCCCCCTCCCTGTGTCCTCAAGTCCATTCTCTACATCTGCGTCTTTGTTCCTCTCCTGCCCCTACGTTCTTCAGAACCTTTTTTTTCTTCTTTTAGATTCCATATATATGTGTTAGCATACGGTATTTATTTTTCTCTTTCTGACTTACTTCACTCTGTATGACAGACTCTAGGTCCATCTACCTCATGACAAATAACTCAATTTCATTTCTTTATATGGCTGAATAATATTCCACCGTATATATGTGCCACATCTTCTTTATCCATTCATCTGTCGATGGACACTTACGTTGCTTCCATGTCCTGGCTATTGTAAATAGTGCTGCAATGAACATTGGGGTGCATGACTCTTTTTGAATTATGGTTTTCTCAGGGTATATGCCCAGTAGTGGGATCAGCAATATGTTTTTGAGGGGAAAATGTAACTTTAATAAAAAGTATAATGAGAAAATAAGTGGCCGCTTCGAGGGGTATAACATCATAAATTTAAGTTTATTCCATTATCTTTAAGAATATATACCCAACTTAATACTAACTTTGTCGTATAAATCAACTTCCGGATTATTTTAATTTTATTTTCCACCGAGAATCCACTGCTCCCCACCCCCAACCCATTGGAATAAGAGAACAAATAATAAAAAGTAGCACTTGAAAAAATTCTAGGACTCAGCTGAGGAGGACACAGCTGAGCCACAAGTCCACTGTGGGCCACTTGACCTTCCACTCCAGAAAGATAGAAGGTGTGAACAGAGTGCTTTGAGGTGGGCTCCTTTATTCCGAGCTTTGAGAAGCTTGAGGAGGTGGTTCACTGCATGAAAATAAACTCTGAATGTCTTTATGGTACCTTGGAACTTTGAAAGTAGCTGTATTTAACAACAAATAGCAGTTAGCGGGGAGAGTCAAGAGACATACATACTGCCATACAGAGGTATCTCAGTGGGGGCTTGCAAAATAAATCTCAGGCCTCAAATTTTCTCTCCTCAAATGCTGAGCCTAAAGGAATAAATAGAGGTTCCATAATTATTCTACAAATTGTGGATTCTGAATCTCTTGGGTAATTATCACAACTAAAACTTACACATTACAATAATCACAACTAGCAAATTACCTGGAATTGCTTGCTCAGTGAGTATCTTCAGTAACCAAAATTTGTACATCAAATGACTATGTGTGAGTGCTATTTATAATGGAGGGCTTGCTAGCATTGGCTGATGTGAAGACTTTGCTGATTTCTCTAATTTAATTTTCATCAACACTACAGGTTTAAATGTAACCTGCCTGAGTATCTAAGCCAATGAATTGTTTTTAGAATAAAGCAGTTAAATTGGTGACATCAAATACTATATTAAAATATATGCATATACATTTATAAATTCCAAGAAAATATTAACTTCTTCATTCATCTGTTAATACTTGCTACCTTCATTAATTTTTTTCCATTATTAAATGCAAATTTTAGTGTCTTCTAAATGTTTTAGGAAGCAAGTGATTTAATTGTAAAATCCACTGATACTATGTCTGAGCTACTTCAGCTGGGCCAACTGCATCCTGGAGTGTGATTGAAGGTATGTCTACATGGAGACAGCTAACCATCTCCCTCTTGCCTCTCTCTGACCTTCCCTCCCAAAACAGAAGGACAGGGGAATGATTTTTATTGGTAGACTGTTGGGATTTGAACATTTTTTTCATCTTTTAGTCCTGGCTGTGAGCCTCTTGGAAGTTCTGTGGGACCTACACTGGTGACAGACATTAACATTAAAATCTGGGACTTTAATTTGGTATTTTGGCACCTGAACATAATAAAACTTTTTAACTTTTTAGTTGACAGCTCTGAAGAGCACTGGTTCCTAACCTCTTTTGGCTCACAGACACCTTTAAAACTCTAGTAGAGACCTGTGGATTCTTTTTTTCCCCCCCCCAAAGCTGGATATAAGCTCATGAACAATTTTGCATAAGGCCAAGGAGGAATTAGTGAGACTAAGAAGCAAACTGAGAACTGTTTCAGCTGGAGAGGACTGGATGTGAGAAGGAAACAGAACCATTTAGATGACTGCAAATCGTGTGCGTGCGTGTGTGTGTGTGTGTGTGTCTGTGTGTGTGTGGGTTGTGGTGAAGAATGAGGCTAGAGTCAGGGGCCAAACAATGACAAGCAGGAATCTGACATCCAGTCTGATGTGGGCGTCTGTGGGTGTGGGAGTTTCTCCTTGAGGTGTTGTATCACATTAGTGGCTTGCTTACAGGATTATCTTGAAAATTCTTAATATGATTCAGCTAGTTATTTTTGGCAAATTGCATTTTTTATCATCTCTGATTCAGATATGTATGTTTCCCTTTATATATTTGAAGAAAACTGTTTCTATTCCCTCTTACAACCCAGGCAACCTCCTCATCTTATTCCAGACATCCCTGGCATCTTTCAGGATTCTGTCCTCGGTTACAGCTTTAAGGTGTCTTGCTGACAGAGGTGGAGTCCTGAGCTTGTTGTCATTCTGAAACATGTTTTTGAGTAAATGCTATTTTTAATTCTTACCTTTAGGAGTTTTAATAAGTTGTTGTTGTCATTAGCACTAGGTTAGCTTAGAGTTGTGTCTAGCTATTCCCAAACAACAACACACTGCAAAGGCACCTTCAAGATGAGCAGTGGGCCAGGCCCAGCCTGTCTTAGGAAGTCCCCTGGCTGTTCACCGTACTACATGGGGTAGAGGAAGAAGACCATTTCATGTAAATGAACTAAGTGATGTGGTTAAGCACAACACAGTTCTTTATAAAATGAAAATTAGAATTGTTCAGACCTGTCTTAATGTTTAATAAGTACTTAAAAGGCTAACTGACTAATTTGACTAGCCATTTGTTAAAGGATTACTCATTTTTAACCTTTGAGTTCATTATCCTTTAAGTAGCTAAACATATTTTAAATAGTCTGTAATACACTGAAGTATTAAAAATATGATATGCTTTCTCATTAAAAATAACTCTTTTTCCCCTTTTATAAATATGGTATTTAATACAGTGATTGAATATCATTTAGTCTCCTGTACCTGGGCTTTGCAAGCTATTAAAGTTACAGACTTTTTATGCGTTAATACTGGCTGCTGCTGCTTCTTATGTTATTTGCCTGGGTGTTTTAAAGATTACTTTTATTAATAACCCAATATTTCAGTGCCAAAGAGAGGGTAATCCTCTCTAAAATTTAGCTTTTAACCTGCTCAAGTCATGAGTGATTAAAACAATTTTTTTTCCATGAAAACTCATTAGTCACACATTCAGGAAGTCTAAATGTTTTAAATCTCTTCCCAGGATTTTTTTTAACATGTTGAGGGTAGCATTCTCTCCCTCTCTCTCTCTCTCTCTCTCTCTCTCTCTCTCTCTCTCTCTCTCGGTAGTTGAATAAGCCAAATGGGTCAACATTATTTTCTCATAAAGTATGCATTTGACTGTCTTTCACAAGTTGTTTTTGTATATATTTACTAAATTTGATTTGTGCAGTAGTTTTCTAAAGCCCAAATTATTTCTAAAGCCAAATTACTTGCTCTTTTTGTTTCTAGGCCAATATGCTATAATTGTAATTTCCCAGTAAGTCAGATCGTATCAGGGATTTCTTTCAGAATGACCAGTAGGTGTCCAAAGGATATTACTTGGCTCATAGTTTCGGATTGGGGTTAGTGGTTTTATGTATATTTTCTTTTCCTAGAAGTTTTATGTAATTCGAGGTTTTTATCCACACACCTGTTATCATCAGATAAGAGCTTGCCATTTAAAGAATTCTAGAGCTAATTTTTCTGTAAATTAAAAGCGTGAGTCTTGACAGTGAATCCCAACCGCTGTGATCCATCAGAATCATTTGCAGAGCTTTAAAAGCGGCACCAGTGCCTGATATTCTCTGAGGCTCTGATTGGCTTGGCCTGGAGTGGGCCCTGGCAGAGGCAGGCTTTACGAGCTTCTCAGGTGATTCTGATGAGCAGCTCACCTTGGGAACCACTGAGTGTTAGAAGGCACCTCGAGAGCCTCCTACTCAGTGGTTTTCAACCTTGGCTGCACATCGATGTCACTTGGGGAGCCCTAAGCAACTCTGATATACGGGTCCCACCCCCAGAAGTTTTGCTTTGTCCTAGGATATTGCCTGGGGCACGGGCTTTTATAAAACAGCCAGGTGATTGTAACACAAAGGCACAATGCAAACCGTTGGTCACCAGCTCCTTTTTTTGTTTTTTTCAGATGAGGAATCTGAGGCTCATACCAAAGTGATTAAGTAACTTGTCCAAGATCCACAGGACAGAACCAGAATTCTGATCTTTGGACTTGGAGTCAAATGTTTTTACCAGGACATCCCATATTTTTATGGAAGTATAGTTTTTGGTATGTCAGAAGTACCCACAAGATTATGTTCCTTGGCTACTTAGTCCAGAAAATGACAAATATTTTCTCTATTTTAACACTGGAAATGTGGAAGTTCATAGCCAAGCTTCAGTCATTACCTCAGTTATGCCATAAGAGAAATTAAGAGCTAAGAATTAGACACATTCATGTATCCTAGAACTTGTGCACATTATCTGGAAGGAAATTAGGCAAAGAGATAATCCAACCGAAAATGCTTTAGGCCAGGTTAACCCCATGTCATTTTTGCTGTAGCAGGAGGTACAGATAATTGTGTTTATAACATGAGTCATTCTTTAAGAGAAGGTTGTGCAGGCCTGTATGGTTGGAGTTACAACTACCATATACATTACGAAGGGTACTTTGTTAGTAATGTTAATAGCAAAGGTAAAGATTAGAGCAGTGGTTTAGAAATATAATTTTCAGAACGTCACAGAAGGGAAAAAGAAATATTGGCAAAATATAGGCTAACTATATAGTCTCATATATTTGAGAAACACATGTGTATTTGGTACTCTTAGGGCAGAGGGAGGGTGTTAAGGTGGCTGTTACTCTTTGGCCCACATCTAGTTACCTGCCAAACACACAAACAAGCCTTTCACTGGGTGCACCTGTAGCCCCCATGACACCTGTACCTTCCTTTACTTATTACACTTGTTGTCTTTCTGTAGTCTGTAGCCTAGCACCTCCATGATCATAGGGTGTGTTTAAGAAGTATTTGTTAAATGAATGTTGGAGACTGTAAATTCTTACGGTGGTGTTTTGCAAAATGTGATCTGCAGACATGCAGAATTAGCAGCAGCTCTTGGGAAGCCTGCTGGAAAGGCAGATTTTCAGTCTCTACCACAGAGTTACTGAATCAGAGACTCTGGACGTGGAGTTCAGTCATCAGTGATTTAAGAAGCCTCCAGATTTTCTGAAGTTCCCTGTTATTTGGTGAGGATTACCAAACCTTTTTGTATTCTTGGAAGGACCTAGAATAAAGAATAAGATGGTAGCATTTGTAAAGCAATCATAGATGCCAGGTACTATGTTAGATGCTTTATAGATATTATTAGGGTGTTCAGTACTTAGTATCTCTATCAGTTTGCTTTTTGCTGCGTGGAGAATCTAGTGGCTTAAGAGAATGATTATTATTTCTCATGACTCTTAGGCTTGGCTGGATGACTCCTGTGGTCCGGGCTACTCGGCTGAAGCTAGATGGCCTAGGATGGCCTCCCTTTGTGTGTCTGGGGCCTCAGCTGGATGGCTGGAGCTTCTTTTCATGTGTCTTTCATCCTCAAGGAGGATAGCCTGGGCATGATCACATGATTGCATAATGGTTCCCAGCATCAACAGAAGGGACCCACCAATTCACAGGAGCTTGCATTTACTAACGGCTCATTGGCCTAAGCAAGTCACATGACCAAGCCTTGTTAAAGGGGGTGGAGGAGGGCTTCCCTGGTGGCGCAGTGGTTGAGAGTCCGCCTGCCGATGCAGGGGACACGGGTTTGTGCCCCGGTCCGGGAAGATCCCACATGCCGCGGAGCGGCTGGGCCCGTGAGCCATGGCCGCAGAGACTGCGCCTCCGGAGCCTGTGCTCCGCAACGGGAGAGGCCGCAACAGTGAGAGGCCCGCATACCGCAAAAAAACCCCAAAACAACAACAACAAAAAAAGGGGGTGGAGGAAAAGATTTCCCCTCTTGTGGAAGGAGTGGTCGCATTACAAAGGTACATGCATATCGGAATGAGGAATTTGTAGCTGCTTTGTAATTCAGTAAATATTTAGTTAGTGGTGTTATTACTAACATTCTTATTTATTACTAACGTTCTTATTTATATTAATGGTCTTATTAATTAATGGTCTTAATCTTAATGGACTATTAATGGTCTAAAGGTACAAGATAGATATACTTTGAAAGCAAAAAGGACATTTTAAAAGAATTTGTGATTATTTGTTAGCATCTTGCTCTTTTTATAATGGAGAACTGTTTTATTCCTGCCTTCTACAGAAATAAGGTCTTGTGGACATCATTTTAAAAAATTGTGGATCTATAAGAACAATGGGTACAATAAATGTCAGGTTCATATTTTGAAATATTTCAATATAGCATACTTCTTTTCTTTTAAAAATATGATTATACGGATGTGCATTTTGGAGTCTTGGTGAGGATCTTCCTTGGAGTAGGTTTATCAGTTATAACAATAGCCTTAAGACTATATGCACCTGATTCCAAGTTGGTTGAGGGGAGGGGTGATTGGTGTAGACACCAATTCAAGGTATGTAGTAAAATCTCAGTTGCTAAGAGAACGTTTTTTCATGTGGTGCCACCTCAGACCTCAGAACTGAACGTTTGAAAGTATATTTGATTCTTGTTTGGATTATAGGGTGAATACATACTCATTATAGAAAATTTGGTAATGTGAGCATAAACAAAACAAAATAAAATCACCTGTATGTA
Source organism: Orcinus orca (assembly GCF_937001465.1). NCBI lineage: Eukaryota > Metazoa > Chordata > Mammalia > Artiodactyla > Delphinidae > Orcinus > Orcinus orca. The sequence goes on from NC_064563.1 coordinate 96,517,602, forward strand.
ATCTTACGACCCAGAGATAACAGAACACAAATGTTATTTGTGATCAAATGCTGAAATGCCTTTTATTTTTTTGATTATTCAAGTGTTTTAATTGTGGATGGGACTAGTCTGTATAAGATACTAAAGCTTCATGATGCAACTATTGCCTCATCTATTTAACAAATGTGTACCAATATGTCTATTTTACGTAGCTAATAAAAATGGAAAGACCGTCAAGAGTTAGCTTTTTCATGCTTAAATGTTCTCTTTTATAACTTCTACATTAAATCCTTGTTTGTTTTTCCCTACCCTTTATTGTGTTTATTTCGTCAATTCCTTTTTGGTGTTTTTCCTATTTTTTCAATGTCTCAGTTGCAGGGACTGTTTTCTTTCTTTGTTCTTGCTCATTGTCATGTGTTCTCTCTCCCACTGCTGTTCTTCTTTCCTACTTTTCCATCTTTATTACTCTGGTCATTTTTATACATTTCATTTTTCATTTTCTAATAAACAACATAGTCATGTTGTTTATTAGACCTTGACAGATTAGCAACAAATAATCACCCTGGAGTTCTCATTTTATCTTTTACTATATATATATATATATATATATATATATATATATATATATATATAAAATCTTTCAAATACATATATATAAAATCTTACATATATATATATATATATATATATATATATATTTGTTTTTTAAAGGAAGTGGGTGCTTCCTTGCTGCTTAGCCCTACCACTATGTGGTACTCTTTTGAGGAGTCCAGCTTAATCAATTTTTGGCTTTCTTGTGATGCCCTACCATCCCCCAAACAAAACGAAATCAAACCATAAATGCCTCCTTAAATTCCTGACCTCCGTACATACACACATTCACTAACAGTTAGGAGGTTTTGACATCTAGGCTGCAACTTTTCATTTGAAACCTTGTATGTTTGCATAAGCTCATGTCACTCAAAATAAGCAGTACAGGGTGGGGGGGGGGATGGGAGGAAGGGTAGTTCTTGGGTTAAAAGGGGAAGTTTCCTTCCTTAGCCCTAATCTCAATCTCTAACATTTGGTTCTGACTACAGATGGGGGAAAAAAAAAAAGAGACTTAACTCCCCATTCAGCCTGCTCTTAACCCCCAAACAGTTTGATTTGTGATAACATTTCTATTTTTATTGTGATCTGTAGGGTCAGATGTTTTGGTTAATGACTTGTAACGGGAGATCTGAAGGTTTTGCCTAACACCTTATTTCTCTGAGTGTTTATAATGTAACATGCCAACATTTCAGATCTCTGGATAGGGTTAAATTTAATCATCCTTTAGTGAAACTTCGAAGGAAAGAAATTATTGTTGAACTCCATGTGCTTCTGTCTTGTTTTAGAGACAACAAAAACCAGACATGTTTAATTCATCTGAAGGCATTTTATTTTTATTTTTTAATGTATCGTAACTTTTGAATAGGTAACACATTCACATGAATAGATTTCAAACAGTGCTATGGAATATCTGTGTATTTTGAAAACTCCACTTTTTAAAAAATTTTAACTAGCACTTTACATCTCTTTGTTTGTTATAACTAGTTTAAATTCGCATTTTTGAGAAGGAAATGTTTTATAATTTCCTGAGATTACTCTGGAGGTTAGCTTGTATCTTACAAAAACTGAATGTGTGCCTGCTTCTGATAATGGTGTCACCTTAAAATTTGGAACGACCAAAATGAGGTGGTCTGGATCTGCTTTTGAGCGGGCACCTGAGCACAGCTCCACAATTAGCCCTTGCTGCACTTTTCCCATTGCAGTGGGTACAACCGGGGAACTGCCTTGCTCGAGCTTCAATAGCTTGATGAAAAGGAAAAGGCTTCCACTCTGCATTATTTTTTCGGCTTCAATGTACAGCGTTAGGGGATACCTGAGGAAGGATTCATACCAAGAAAATCCAGTTGTCCTGATATCTGAATTTATAAATTAGAAACTTAAATTAGGCCTAAGTTTACCTATAGTGTTTTGCCTATTTATATTAGAAATTCAAAAGCATTTTATGGGAAAACTGAATTTTTATTGAAATCTTGAGTTTATTATGTGAAATTGGGTTTTCCAATGGAAGGAAGATTTGTCATAAACAAATAGACAAAAGTATTATGATACCCCCAATAGCAGGTTGAAAAAATGGTGAGACAGCTTTCTTTCTGATATTAGCCTCAGTTTATGGACTCTGGCAGTTCCACATTTAGCTTTAGGGGTGTTGAAAGGTAACCTGAGGCATACTAAAATTTTTGAGAGTTGATTTGAGCAAAATCAATCCGAATCTGGCAGCATCCAATCTAGCAGAAAGAAAGGAGCTCCAGGGAGCTGTTCAGAAGGAAGGACTTCTACAGGCAGATGGGAGCAGGAACAAGGAAGTTATACTAGGCAAAAAAAGTGGGTTGGTTATTGCAAGGTTACTTTCCTTTAAGGGATGGCAGGGGTCTACCAGGCAGAGGACCTAACTAATGCTGATCAGGTGATTCCTGATTGACTGGTTTAAGATTCCATTCCTGGGAGAGCCAAAAAGTGTAATTGTCTCAGTTTGATAACCTGGAATTTACGATAAGTGACTCCACTTTGGGCCTGTTGTCTTGTTTTTAACAGGGGGTAAGCTTGGACTGGAAAGTAGCCAGTGGGGAGGTTATAAACTTACATTTCAGGGAGTGAATGTAAAGAAAAGAGCAGAAGTCTCTTTCTCCTTTACCCAGAGAACGGGGGTGGGGGGGATATATAGATATATATATTTTACATACACAACACATATCTATTGACATATTTATGGATAGCTATATCCCTTAGTTGGTAATATATCCCTATATAATCTAAATAAGTAAATATTAAGAAGTGAAATCTTATGGTAGATACTTTTGGGTCTGGTTGCTTTGGCTCAACATTATGAGTGAGAGTCGTCCTTATTACTACATGTCGCTGCAGTTTGTTCATTTTCATTACTGCTTAGTGTTCCATTTTACGACTGTTTCACACTTTATCCATTCTGCTATTAATGGTCATTTGAGTAGTTTTGGCTTTAGTGTAATGCTGTGAAGGTTCTAGAACATGTCTTTTGGTGTACCATATGCATGTATTTCTGATGGATACACATACCAAAGAGTGAAATTGCAGAATCATAGGGTATGCATGAATTCTATCTTAGTAGAATATATGTGTATTTTTTTTTTTTTTGCGGTACGTGGGCCTGTCACTGTTGTGGCCTCTCCCATTGCGGAGCACAGGCTCCGGATGCGCAGGCTCAGCGGCCATGGCTCACGGGCCCAGCTGCTCCGTGGCACGTGGGATCTTCCCGGACCGGGGCACGAACCCGTGTCCCCTGCATTGGCAGGCAGACTCTCAACCACTGCGCCACCAGGGAAGCCCTATGTGTATATTTTTAACATATTTTAATATATTTATGTGGTAGCTGTTATTAACTTTTTTGGTCATTTAAAAATGAGTTATGGCTGATTAATTGGTTAGTTCACAAGAAAGTATTGCCTATTTATATTGGGGGGAAATGTATGTGTGGTTTCATTTAGCTAGGAGTTTGAAGATTCAGTTCTAGCCCCTAATTGGTCTGTGACATTGGGCCTGTCACAGACTTTTCAAGTTGCAATTCCATTTCTATAAATGAGAAGGTAGAAATAATTATATAATTTCTAAGGTACCTTCATCTCTACATATCTGTGATTATTTTGAAATGTCCTAAAAGACTGTTATATAGGTGTGCTTTTGTGATAGCTGCTAACTCAGGCAGAAAAAAACAAACTACCCAGTAAGGTTAATGTCTGATTATATCATTTTCACAACACTTAAGTAGTATTGGGATATGCAGAAATCTATTTGGGTTTTTTAGTAAGCAGGGATGACTTTTAGTAATAGTCTTAATTCAGCAGTCCCCAACCTTTTTGGATCAGGGACCGGTTTTGTGGAAGACAGTTTTTCCATGGACCAGGGTGGGGGAGATGGCTTCAGGATGATTCAAGTGCATTACATTTATTGTACACTTTATTTCTATTATCATTACATTGTAATATGTAATAAACTAATTATACAACTCACCATAATGCTGACAGGAGGCAGAGCTCAGGTGGTAATGTGAACGATGGGGAGTGGCTGTAAATACAGATGAAGCTTTGCTCGCTTGCCCACCACTCACCACCTGCTGTGCGGCCTGGCTCCTAAGAGGCCACAGACTGGTACCAGTCCATGGCCTGGGGGTTGGGGACGCGTGTCTGATTCACATAAGACCCATGTAAAGGAAGAAAAATCATTAGTTTAACATGGTAACAGTTATCACAAAGCTTAACAGAATAATTGAAATTAACTTACAGCACTAAATTTTACTCTAAATAATTTGATAACCTGGAATTTCATGTCCATAGAATCTTTGTATTTTATGTTAAACTTTCATTCAAATCAAATGAATTAAATGGGAATGGTTGTCTTCAGTCTTACTTTTAAGGTTGGCTTTGTGTGTTTTAATAGTCCATTCATTTTCCTCATGACCTTTTCCCATGTGTAATCTGTATTTGCGAGTCATTTCCAGAGTTGGAAAAAAAATCAGCTAATATTTTATAGGTGAATAATAACTACTTATTAGCAGTCCATATTCATTTTTATGAGAAGCTTCTTTTTCACTTTTTGTTTCATTTTTTTTTCCAAGCTTGTAGTGTGTCCCCAGCTCAGTTCTTCAGCTGTGATTAGAGCCATGTGGAGGTACAATGGGGTGAAACCTTTACACTCTTCATGATTGGACCGCTCCTGACAGGGTTCCTCAGACTTACCTGTGGAACTGGAAGGTATAGCAGGCATTTCAGTGAGTCTTTCAGGAAGTTAAATTTATCCAGTTTAAAGGAATACTCTTTTTGTTCTGAAATTATGCCCCTCTCGTTCTTGTGGTGTGAAAATATTTTTTAATGTCAAAAGGATGATAGGTTTGGTGGTAATACCCTTTTGGTGAAATAAATAGGAATCCGAGGTTAGTTTCCCCTATTTTTGTTGTTGAGCGTTGTTAAACATTTCAGTTTAAACAGTTCAAGAAAATTTATTCTTTTAAATAAAAGCATCTAGGAACCAGCCATTTATAGAACACCTTCCTCCATCAACCCTTTTATATTGAGAAGGCCAGCTTCTCTGTATCAGTTTTTCAGAGCCCCTTCGTTAACTTTATCCTTGATTTATTACTCCTCACTGGCCTCTCAAGGGTGCTGGGCACGCTAACGTGCTCTACTGAGAGTCTCTCTCTGCCTTTCACTTTCCTTTTCTCAGGTGCCAGAATGGAGCAGCATCACCCTTAGGCTTCCGCAGCTGCTCCTTTCAAATTCCGACACTCCTGGCCTTGTTCCAGCCTCTGGTGTTGCGTTCATCACTCCACCACAGGCTGTGCCAAGATATTTCTCTCCCTGATTAGAGGTTCTCATGATAACATTAGTTAGCCGGGCTTGATTGACGTTTTCCAGGGATATTTATGCTGGTGGGTAGGCAGGCAGGCCCTGATTGCTCTTTAATTATTAAGTTACAAGGAGATATATAGCCGTGGGAAAGCTCAGTTCTAGGAGGAAATAGCACCTTAGTGGCATTTGGAGAAGATATTTTTTATTTCTCAGCTGGTGGGTCTTACTCCCCGCTCCCCCCCTTGCTGTTCTTAAGGAGGTCGAACCAAACATAGCAGGTGAATTCCTTGCATTTAGGGATCTCAAAGTTTACTGGTGATAGAGGGAGATTATTGAAGGGAGAACTGCTCTTTCTCAGAGTAGGCATAGGTGAGCCACACTTAGGCTGAACCAGTGATGTGTGCGGTCGTCTTCTATTTCCTGTAGTAGGAGGAAGCAAGCCCACTCCCTGACCTCTGACAGTGTGTTAACCAATCAGAAGAATTTAGTTCTTCTCCCAGGGTAGAGATGAGGGGGGGTGAGCTGGGGTATGGTGATGAGGTGATTATCAGTCTGATGTTGATATTTACAAATGTGAAAAGTACAGGCTGTCCCAGGTTGGGGCCATCAAGGACTTAGGGGTGAGTTCTTTAGGGTTATTGAGCAAGAGGGATGAGAAATGAAATGTCCCATCAGCTATTAACCTTGATGTCTGTCCTGGAAGAGAAGCTAAATCACTCTTAAACAATGATGTTCCAGCCCAGTAATGATGACTGTGACTCCTAGCGTGTTGGCAGCATCAGGGGAGGGACTGATGGATAGTATGTGGTGTGGGACAACAGAGTGGAATCTCTTCTGCAGATTCCACTTTAAAAACGTATTTAGATCTTGAGGCTGCCTTAGATGCAGTTGTACCTAGAGGCAGAACAAGTTTCCTGCTAATGTTTCCTGCTGATAACCCTGTGCTTTTCAGATATTAAACATGAGTTTGAGTTTCCTGCTAATAACCCTGTGCTTTTCAGATATTAAACATGCACACGAATCACCTGGGGAGCTTATCAAAGTGCAGATTCTGAGTCAGCAGTTCTGGGGTGGGGCCTGAGGGTCCGCATTTTTGACAAGCTGTGGGGTGACGTTTTTAAGCTGCTGGTCCAAGGACTGGATTTTGAGTATAATTGTTAGATAGCAATATTTATTTTTGCTCTTGCCCTGGGTCTTGACTGCGGAACTGAAATCTAAGGCTCGCTATTATCATTAATTCTTCTTCTTGTTTAGTCTTCCTTTACAGTTGACTATGAAAATGCTATTCACAGTGAAGAAGATAATACTTTATTATTCCCGGTGGTATGTATAATATGTGTATTATGGGAAGAACAGTGATTAATAATAGATATTAATAGGATCCAAATTAAATCCACCAACCAACCTACTGGAAATTCTTTCTGATCAGAAACCAAATGCTAGGCTACGCATTGCTATTTGCAGACATCTCCATGCAGTACCATATTCACATGTGTGTTGTACCAAACAGATGTCTGAGAAACAGATTTTTGTGACAGATTTTGACACAGGAAACGCGTCAGGCTCCATAAAACTTAATGGAAAAATGTATTGCTTAACTACAGTCCTTTTTTATTTTTTTTTTACAGTCCATTTTTAAAGAACGGATTGCAGTGCTTTCAGTGGAATCAAATGGGTCTTATACTTGAGAGCCTTGGCAGTCTCCCTACTCAGAGAATTCACTCTGAGAATGTCACCTGGTGATGGTCCTTGATGGGTTATTGATAATGTTGTGTTTGGGGTTGGAGTTGGTCAGCTCAGTTTTCTACTTTAGATCATGGAAAAAGGATATATTTCTTTACTACACTAAATATTTATCTGCTGAATCATTTCTGGAAGTGAGGGAATTACCGTGGTATTTTGAAATGGAAGCACATCTTTTCAGATGTACATTCGCACCGTGATCTCTGAGTGGGTTTCAAATGGTAATACACCAGGGGCAGAGAGCTTGCCAAAGGAGAACATCTGCTTCTAAGACATAGGCTTCTAGAGCACTCCTCTCTGAGAGCTTTTCTTTTGCTTGTTTTCTCAATTTGTTAAATCTAGATTATATTCTATTAAGGACACAGGGAAGAAACCCTCAAAATTCAATTACTATCTTACAACAGAGAAGTCTTCAATGAAAGCTTTTGAATTTGGATGAAGATCTAAGAACTCCTAGTTATTCAGCTATAGCTTGTGATGCATTTTACTGAAAGTGGTTTTCTTTTTCAAACTCCCCCTGGAGATCGTGCTCCCTTGTGGAGTCATGGTTGGGTATGTTAAGCTTCTGCATCCTTGAGCAGCCTGAGTAGGTGGTGGGACTGTGCTGGTATAATGGGCAGGCCTGCAGAGCGAGGCGATTTAGTGTCTGCAGTGTGGTCTTGCTGCCCTTGCGGTCTCTTCCGTGAATACAGATCACTTCTGACCCTGCAGTCTGTCATATGGCCAGGCTGATCTACACCCACATACCTGTGTCTACCAGCCTTGCTGCTTTTATCTGGCATGCTCTTTTCCCTTTACCCTGCTTGTCTGAACTCCTTTTAAGAGGCCCAGAGTTGAATACATTCTCCCCCTGGGCTCCTGTGTTGCTGAAGCACCTTGAATGTACTTCATTTGTACAGTTAACACTGCATTGTAGCTGTGTGTTTTTATATCTGATTACCCACTTAGATTATAAACGCCTGGAGGGCAGGGACATAGCTGGTTTTCATCTCATTATCCCCATTGCCTAGTGTAGTGGCAGATCATAACAGAGCCTCAAAAAATATTTACTGAGTGAATAAACTTTATTTTAAAGTCACTGGAACTTCATATATGCAGATCACAATTTCTATGCATATGAAATTATTCCGAAAAACAGGGAGAACTGACTTTTGTGCAAGTAAGCTAGACTTTTAGAAAAGCCGCGAGCTCCATCATAAGTAAGATATGCCAGAAAGTGAAAAGATTAATTGGTGCTGCTCTTACAGTCTGATCTTTGTGGATTATTTGTAGCTTTTTTTTCTCTCTTAGTATTTGATTCCTTAAGAAATACTTCATTAAGCAGGAAATAAGCAGGAAATAAAATTTTCATAAGTTAATAATGATCCTTCGCTCATCATTCTAAAATTTAACTGAAATATTAAAAATGGTTTCTTTTTAAATATTTGGGTTTTCTTATTTCTATTAAGCTTTAAATGATAGGTATCACCAGGAGAGGAATAATGATTGATTCTCATGCTAAGTGTATAAATTGAATCTTACAAGTCTCGGGTATAGCAATATATCTGTTGAATAACCATTTCAGTAAATTTATTTACATGGATAGACAGGTACAATAATCTGTTCAACAGTACCTTTAAATGTCTTCTCAAGATTATTATAGTGATGGTATAGGTACAGCTGGAAGCCAAAAGAATTATGCTTAAAAAAAAAATCAGTGTGTACACTTCAGTGTTGATAAGTAAGGGATTATTAATAGTTCTTGACTTTTTTTCTTTTAATAGATCTTTAATGGAGTAAATTGCTTCACAATATTGTGTTAGTTTCTGTTGTACACCAAAGTGAATCAGCCATATGTATACATATGTCCCCATATCCCCTCCGTCTTGAGCCTCCCTCCCATCCTCCCTATCCCACTCCTCTAGGTCATCGCAAAGCACCGAGCTGATCTCCCTGTGCTATACAGCTGCTTCCCACTGGCTATCTATTTTACATTCGGTAGTATACATATGTCAATGCTACTCTCACTTCTCCCCAGCTTCCCCCGCCCACCCCGTGTCCTCAAGTCTATTCTCTATGTCTACATCTTTATTCCTGCCCTGCAACTAGGTTCATCAGTACCATTTTTTTCTTTTAAGATTCCATATATATGCATTATCATATGATATTTGTTTTTCTCTTTCTGACTTAGTTCACTCTGTATGACAGGCTCTAGGTCCATCCGCCTCACTACAAATAACTCAATTTCATTTCTTTTTATGGCTGAGTAATATTACATTGTAATATGTGCCACATCTTCTTTATCCAGTCATCTGTTGATGAACACTGAGGTTGCTTTCCATGTCCTGGCTATTGTAAATAGTGCTGCAGTGAACATTGTGGTACATGTCTCTTTTTGAATTATGGTTTTCTCAGGGTCTATGCCCAGTAGTGGGATTGCTGGGTCATATGGTAGTTCTACTTTTAGTTTTTTAAGAAATCTTCATACTGTTTTCCATAGTTGCTGTATCAATTTACATTACCACCAACAGTGCAGGAGAGTTCCTTTTTCACCACACCCTTTCCAGCATTTATTGTTTCTAGATTTTTTGATAATGGCCGTTCTGACCTGCATGAGGTGATACCTCATTGTAGTTTTGATTTGCATTTCTCTAATAATTAGTGATGTTGAGCATCTTTTCATGTGCCTCTTGGTCATCTGTATGTCTTCCTTGGTGAAATGTCTATTTAGGTCTTCCGCCCATTTTTTAATTGGATTGTTTGGTTTTTTGATATTGAGCTCCATGAGCTATTTGTATATTTTGGCGATTAATCCTTTGTCTGTTGTTTCATTTGCAAATATTTTTCCCATTCTGAGGGTTGTCTTTTTGTCTTGTTTACGGTTTCCTTTGCTATGCAAGAGCTTTTAAGTTTAATTAAGTCCCATTTGTTTATTTTTATTTCTGTTACTCTAGGAGGTGGGTCACAAAAGATCTTGCTGTGGTTTATGTCAAAGAGTGTTTTTCCTATGTTTTCCTCTAAGAGTTTTATAGTGTCTGGTCTTACATTTAGTCTTTAATCCATTTGGAGTTTATATTTGTGTAAGGTGTTAGGTAGTGTCCTAATTTCATTCTTTTACATGTAGCTGTCCAGTTTTCCCAGCACCACTTACTGAAGAGGCTGTCTTTTCTCCATTGTGTGTTCTTGCCTCTTTTGTCATAAATTAGGTGACCATATGTGTGTGGGTTTATCTCTGGGCTTTCTATCCTGTACCATTGATCTATATATCTGTTTTTGTGCCAGTACCATACTGTCTTGATTACTGTAGCTTTGTGGCATAGTTTGAAGTTGGGGAGCCTGATTCCTCCAACTCTGTTTTTCTTTTTCAAGATTGCTTTGGCTATTAGGGGTCTTTTGTGTTTCCATACGAATTGTAGGGTTAGGTACAATTTTCCTAGACTGAACCAGGAAGAATTAAGAAATATAAACAGACCTATCACAAGTAATGAAATTGAAACCGTAATTAAAAATCTTCCAACAGACAAAAGTCCAGGGCCAGAAGCCTTCACAGGTGAATTCTATCAAACATTTAGAGAAGAGCTAACACCAATACTTCTCAAACTCTTCCAGAAAATTGCAGAGGGAGAAACACTCCCAAATTCATTCTACGAAGCCACCGTCACCCTGGTACCAAAACCAGAAAAAGATATCACAAAAAAAGAAAATTGTAGACCAATATCACTGATGAACATAGATGCAAAAATCCTGAACAAAATACTAGCAAACAGAATCCAACAATACATTAAAAGGATCATACATCATGACCAAGTGGGATTTATCCCAGGGATGCAAGGATTCTTCAATATACGCAAATCAATCAATGTGATACACCACATTAACAAATTGAAGGAATAAAAACCATATGATCATCTCAATAGATGCAGAAAAAGCTTTTGACAAAATTCAACACCCATTTATGATAAAACCTCTCCAGAAAATGGGCATAGAGAGAACCTACCTCAACATAATAAAGGCCTTATATGACAAAGCCACAGCAAGCATCATACTCAGTGGTGAAAAACTGAAAGCATTTCCACTAAGATCAGGAACAAGACAAGGATGTCCACTCTCGCCATTCTTATTCTGCATAGTTTTGGAAGTCTTAGCCACGGCAGTCAGAGAAAAAAAAGAAATAAGAGGAATACAAATAGGAAAAGAAGTAAAACTGTCACTGTTTGCAGATGACATGATACTATATATAGAAAATCCTAAAGATGCAACCAGAAAACTACGAGAACTAATCAGTGAATTTGGTAAGGTTGCAGGATACAGAATTAATGCATCTAAATCTGGCATTCCTAGACACCAACAATGAAAAATCAGAAAAAAAATTAAGGAAACACTCCCATTTACCATTACAACAAAAAGAATAAAATGCCTAGGAATAAACCTGCCTAAGGAGGCAAAAGACTTGTCCTCAGAAAACTATAAAACACTGATGAAAGAAATCAAAGATGACATAAACAGGTGGAGAAATATACCATGTTCTTAGATTGAAAGAGTTAATATTTTGAAAATGACTATACTACCCAAAGCAATTGACTTTTAAACAGAGTCCTCAGTGAATAGAAATAGACAAGCCAAAATCCAGGATTTCTTATCTAGACATATTTCAAATCTAGTTACGTTAAGTCGTATTTAGAAAATGTGATATAAATGGCAGCTCAATTAAAAGACTGCTATACAGTCTATAAACATTTCAGGTCTTTGCTTACATTTTATGTACATATAATATTAAGGGTATTCTCTACCTTTGAGCATTTAAGACTTGTAGAAATTAAGTCTGTTGTCGGTATAAATCAGTGGATTTTTTTTTAATATCTTTTTTAAACATCTTTATTTGCTTTACGATTGTGTGTTAGTTTCTGCTGTATAACAAAGTGAATCAGCTGTATGTATATATATATCCCCATATCCCCTCCCTCTTGTGTGTCCCTCCCACCCTTCCTATCCCACCCCTCTAGGGGGACACAAAGCACCAAGCTGATCTCCCTGTGCTATGCAGCTGCTTCGCACTAGCTATTTTACATTTTATAGTGTATATATGTCAATGCTACTCTCTCACTTCGTCCCAGCTTACAATTCCCCGTCCCCGTGTCCTCAAGTCCATTCTTTATGTCTGCGTCTTTATTCCTGTCCTGTTCCTAGGTTCTTCAGAACCTTTTTTTTTTAGATTCCATATATATGTGTTAGCATACGGTATTTTTCTTTTTCTGACTTACTTCACTCTGTATGATAGTCTCTAGGTCCATCCACCTCATTACAAATAATCAATTTCGTTTCTTTTTATGGCTGTGTAATATTCCATTGTAATATGTGCTACATCTTCTTTATCCAGTCATCTGTTGATGGACACTTAGATTGCTTCCATGTCTTGGTTATTGTAAATAGTGATGCGATGAACATTGTGGTATATGACTTTTTTGAATTATGGTTTTCTCAGGGTATATGCCCAGTAGTGGGATTGCTGGGTCATATGGTAGTTCTATTTGTAGTTTTTTAAGGAACCTCCATACTATTCTACATAGTGGCTGTATCAGTTTACATTCCCATCAACAGTGCAAGAGGGTTCCCTTTTCTCCACACTCTCTCCAGCATTTATTGTTTGTAGATTTTTTGATGATGGCCATTCTGACTGGTATGCGGTGATATCTCATTGTAGTTTTGATTTGCATTTCTCAGTGGATTAACCTAATGGTATTTTCACAGTTCAGTTCATTGTATGCTTATCTAAATAAGTGTGTTTTGGAAATTAAATTCCTTCTGACGCAAATCTGAGTTAGATTACTTTCCAGCTAGTATAGTCCAGATTTCTTCTAAAAACCTCTTTTGGTTAGTTTGTTTTAGCATCAGAGAAAATACAGAAGATGTAAATTTTATAATTTCCAGTGTAAAAATGCTTTAAGTAGGAAGAGTAGTTTTAAACAGTGTTTGATCCTTTATCCATAAGTTATTTACTTATTCATATTGACAGAGAGAAGAGGGCCCTAGCCTTTCAGCTGCTACTATTGATGACAATAATGATAATAATAGTAAGCTAGTAGCACTAATAATGCTAGTAATAATGATACAAATTTATCAAATGCTTGCTGTGTGTCAATTTCCTAAGCCAATTATTTACTGCTGTGTATCAAACCACATAAAACTTAGAGGCTTAATTTAACAACAACTATTATTTGCTATGATTTTGTGGGTTGGCTTCTATTTTATGTTGTATTGGCTGGGGTGTTGGGCCTCCCTCGCATGCCTAGCGCTTGTTGCTCCCTTGCAGCTGGGGACCCACTAGGGCCTTTCTGCATGACTGCTTGGGCTTCCTCACAGCATGACCACTAAATTCCAAGATCATTTTCCAAGATGCAAAGGCAGAGGGCACAGATCTCTTAGGGCCTAGCCTCAGAATTTACGCGGTATAATTTCTACCACATTCTACTGGTCAAAGCAACGCACAGCCTAGCCCAGGTACAAGTGGAGGGGGAATAGACTCCACTGCATGATGGGAAGAGTGGCAAAGAATTTTTGGCCATCTCTAATCCTCCACGAATTCTTTAAGTACTGTTGTAATTCATGTTTTGGAGATGAGGGAACTATGGCTTAGAGGGTAATTTAGTACCTAAAGTCATTCAGTTACTAAGTGGTTTAAGCTCAAGTTTAGATTAATTTGACTCTAGAGCTGGAGTTTTAACTTGAAATATTTGGCCTTGAGTGTGTGGGCAGATTAGATGTGTTTGTCTTTCTACTCCAAAGCCAGTGTCTAAGGGTGGTTTTATTGATGTGCAGCTTATATCATTTGCAATCAGACTAAAATAGTAAAGGGATTTGATTCATGTTATTGATCAGCCGTCATGTGGTAAACATTACAGTCTCCCTAAATTAAGATATTTCTAAACTCTCAGTTGAGATGAAAGTTAACATTCTTAGATGTGATAATGTCCTATGCTTACTCTTAGCACATTTCCTTACCAAGGACAAATAAATAAAATCAACTTTTTAAACCATAGATTTCCCACTGAGCATACTTTGCTTTAGTAGTCTACGTTTTTCATATGTTCTAGTGTTTACTTTTCATTAACACGAAAAACAGAGTTTTTAAGTTGCCTTTTATTACTTTTTTGTTATTTCTGCTGCTTTGTGGTTTTGATTTGAAAGAGTGTTATTCAGGGATTTTCCTTTGTTGAAAAGGAAAGAAAAAGTCAGAGATGCCTATATGGTAATAAACAAAATAAAAATTAAGGCTTCCAAATATACTAATGAATTTTTATACTTACTGTAATTTCAATTTTCAATGTTAGATTTTTCTGTCCTGACTTAAGGATTTCTGCAGTCTCAGATTGAGGTATATTGAGGAAAGTCTGTACAGTGAAAATATTTTATAGCACCTTTTACTTCTTATTGATTTTTAGGTTGTGAAATGGATTCATAATTTTTCCCTAAAGCATATGGGCTTTTTAGTGCCTGAGCTGTCTAGTCACCTCCTACCAGCCAGAAATAAAAGTGATGACAGCTTCATGGAATGTTATGGGACCTCAAATTATGTACCCACAGCCTCCTCATTTTATAGAGGACAAAACTTTGGATAAGAGAAGCTTTCGGCTCTTTTCTTATCATGGAGTAATGAGACAGGCAGAGCTGTGTCTAGACCCCTGTGTTCCCAGTGCCATGCTTTCCTCCACCATATCCCAGTACTTCCTTCATGAGGCTTGATATGGGAAATATAGAAACCAATCGTCTACAAGGTCCTGCCGCCACCACTCGGCTACAGAATAAGCTACATCCAGTTTAACTTTAGCCAGTTTAAGCCAATCTTAGATCTTTTTTCAAATTTAAAAAACATACCTGTTGTTGCTACATTCAGAAAGTTTAAGAAGTTTCTAGTGGTCCAGGGAAATTGTACTGCTAACAACTATTACAGCCATGTTTTCTTATGATTATTTTACCTTTTTTTTTTATTTTGAAAGAAAAATAAAATCCCAATTTTGAAAGAAAAGTAAGTCAGTCTTTCCTGCTTAAAAAAACCTAGCATTTCTTTCTGAGGCTGCAGACATCTAAATTAGCCCACTTGTCTTGAACCCATTATCATATGTCATATCTGTATCTGGTATGCTGAAGGGAAAATGTGGGTTACTCTGGTCATGTGTCACTATACATTTCTTTTATGCTGTTGTATGACAAAGAATATATGTGATGTGCTAATTTATCTATAATAACTATCAGGGACTCTCTTGTTCCTAAAAATAATTCAATTTAATTGTGGTTTTTTTTTTTTTAGGAGATTATTGTAAAGGTAGGAGATAATGTCACCAACTAGCTTTAAGGATAATGAGGTGTAAGCAGAATGAGATGATTCCTCATTCAGTTTATCAGTTACTGGACTCTTTGACCTTTGTATTCCCTGCTTTATATCCTAAAAAAGTGAAACTGTACTGTGTGCCATCGGTGAATGTTCTATGGTGGAAGGGCTAATGCTTTGTAGAAAATTGGGACTCAGTGGTCAAGTAAAAGGTTTGGGGTGACTGCACCAGAAATGACTTCTGGACTTGAAAGCCAAGCTTGGGAACCTGGGTGCCACTGGGGCCTGTCAGAGGATGGGCTGTTGCAGTGGGTGTGGAAATCTAGTCACTCTCTCTCCTTCAGGCACATTGCAGGTTTGCCTGAGAAGGTCAGTATGATGGCTTGTCAATACTATTTTTGAAAATAGGAATATTTAAAGAAAAAAATAGAAAAACCATTTATAAACTATCCAGAGATTACTACTGTTTATGTCTTTTTGTGTATATCCTATATTTGGTTTCTATTTGTCTGTAGTGTGATATTTAGCTTTTTAATAGAACTAAGACAGTACTGGGCATACTATTTATTGTCTTGCCTTTTTCACTTCACACTTTTATTGAGCACGTTTGTGTGTGTGCATGCACACACACACACACTCTATGTTATAATGTGGCATCCATGTCCATTATACCAAAAATAAATGAGAATTGCTTGGCCAAATTATGTTTATTTTTATATTTGCCTCAACCGTTTGAATAAAGGAATTTTAACCCCAGGGAAGAGGTGGAATAAATGTCATGATTTTAGTTTTCTTGTCAGTAATGCAGAACATGAGCACCAGAGAGCTGAGCTATCTCTTTGCTCTGTGGTTCATTTGTTTTTCACTTGTTCCATTCCTGGGGAGCAGGGTTGAAGTGGGACAAAGGTATCAATGAGGAAAATTTCCAGAGTCAAAAGGAGGAAGTAACTGTCAGGGAACAGGTAATGTGATGGAAACTATGTTTATGCTTCCTCAGAAAGTATGACAAATGTGTTCAGTTTACTGAGATTCTGGAAACTTCACATGGGGCATACAGCATTAATTTCCTTTCATTGCTGTTGTTATATTTTGCAATTAACAAAGAAAAAATAGATAGGGAGAGAAAAGATACTACAACTCACAGAGCAAAGATTTTTGTTTTTTCTTATTTAGAGTCAAACACTAGATTTTTACTTCTCTCTTAAAGCAGCTTTTGGTAAAATTCCTTTTCATCAAAGTTTGGAAACTTGATGCCTCGCCATGCAGTGTTTCTGTAAACTGGTTTTATGTACGGCTCCTGTCGATCTGTTCATTAGCACTGTTCGGGTCAGGAAATTCTTATGTGTTTATTCTTTAAATATTTTCATGGTCATTGACATTAACATTTATTGGGTATCTATTATGTGTAAGAAGCTGTTACAGGTATAATAAGACTTTTTCTTCCCCAACAAAGACTTCTGCTCTGATTGAGGTGAAGTGCGATATGTTTATACAATAGATGTGTGGTACTCTTCGGAGAGAACTTCCTGCCACTGCAGGTAGTGGTGAAGTGGTGGCATTTAATAGCCTGATAGATGACATCCAGGAAGGGGGATGGAAAAGATACCATGGCCGTGCTTTGACATAAAACTGGTGCAGGTGAAAGTTCAACAGGCTGAGACGTTGGAACTTTGAATCAGTAAGGAGGAAGATGTGGCTTAACCCGAGGTTAAGAGCAGGAGCGGTCAGGAAGAGGCCATTCAAATGCTCGAGGAGAGAACAGAGAAGTGGTGTGAGAAATGGTGCAAGGTAGCTTGGTCCCATGGACAGGAGAAATCCTCGAAGAAAATATTGCAGGAAAAATTTGAACTATATTCTAATGAGTAGAAGTAAAAGCTATCTCTGAAGTGTAAATGTGACAAAAAATAAAAATAGTGGACTAGGGAATGTAGCAAGTAAAAATAATTAAGAATTTTCATTAGAAGCAATAAGTACTGACTTAATTGACATAATTCAGATTGCTACTTCACTGTAATTTTTCTTATGGCGATCTACTGGGAATTGCAAAGAACAAAAATGAATCTAGATTAAAAAAAATTGTTTCAGGGTCAAGTTTGTCTATTTGATGAAGAGACTCTTCTTTTATCAAAGTACCCCGGGTCATAAAAGTATAGTTTAAACTTCCAGTGTTTCTTTTTCTTTTGAAAAAGAACCTATCAAAGAAACTCAAAGAAAACAAAGTTCTACTATGATTACTTCTGACTGCTTCTATTTGAATCATTGCAATGACAACTTTCCACATGGTTCACAGAATTTTTATTGTATTGATATTTTATCTTAATTAAGAATGCAGGAATAGTTTTTTCTTTTCTCTCTCAAGTAATAGACTGGTCTACATTTTTAAGGTTTATTTTATAAGAGGATACTTGTTACAGATTAGGTTTAAAAATCAAAAGAAGTCCAACACTGAAGACAAAAGTGTTTTCTTTATTGAAGTAGATATTGTTAAACTTTTAAACCAGATGAAAGTACGAGTGATCATATCATACTGTCGTAGTTTCTCATAATAAATTTTCCATATAAAATTATTTGTAGGGAGGGTGGGAGGGAGGGAGATGCAAGAGGGAAGAGATATGGGAACATATGTATATGTATAACTGATTCACTTTGTTATAAAGCAGAAAGTAACACACCATTGTAAAGCAATTATACTCCAATAAAGATGTAAAAAAAAAAATTATTGAAATCATCAAAGGGATAATCCTACTCTGCGTTGCTGCAAAGTTTAAATAGCTAACATTTAAAAAGATTATTTGGGAAGTTTTATTGAATGTACTGAGATAAGGCTTATTGTAGTCCTTTTCTTCATCCAAACTGCTGTCATAATCGTAGGAAATTTCAAAATCCACTTGAAGGATCCCATTCACCCTTGGAGTTTTTTAATTCCTCACCTAATTCATCTTCACTGTACTGTTCCTACCCATTGCAGGGCCATATTCTGGTCAGAACTGCATCCATCACCCCCAAAATTGTAGACTCCTCTGTCTCTCTCACTGATTACCACCTTTGTTCTGCTTCTATCTCAGTTTTATTCCCACTATGTTGTTCTATACCTTTGGCAATCCCTAAGCCCCTTAAATTCATTAAGAGTAGGATTGTGTCATCTTCACCTTTGTATCATCAGTGCCTACCTAGACATAGTCTAGTAGACACTCAGTCAAGGTATGCAGAATAAATGAATGGATTAATCAAATATTCGCCCATTGTTTGCTGTGGAATTTTAAGAGGCCACCATGACAATTGATGATAATAAGGTGAGAATGATGGCCTTAAGATGGCCATCAGTTTAAGTAACAATAGTATTATATGGGGAGACGAAGAAAGACTACTAGGATATTTATACTTTTAAACAGAGGTGGCAGGTAGAGTTAATAATAACTCTTATTTATTGAGAATTTTAAAAATTAGTTGTGTTAGGCTCTTACCTTCATATCTTATTTACTCCTCGCATCAACTTAGTGAGACAGGCATTTCTATTTAAAACTTTTAGAGATGAGGAAACTGATTCAGAGAGAGAGGTTTAGTAACTTGTTCAAGACTACCAGCAGAGTAAGGATATGAACCCAATATGTACTATGAAATTTCAGGGCCAATCTCTTTAATACACAACAGTTGAAGAATTAGGCAGAATATCTTTTGAATATCTTCTGGGAACTTGTCAAAGGATATTACATTTGAATGTGATAGGAATACTTCATGTTTTAGTTGTGTTTAGGTAAGTCATTTGTAAATTGTCCATTCAAAACTGTTTATTTTAGAAAGCAAATTTATTTACCCTGAGTGCATCGTTCTTATTTTGTAAGATGGCCTGCTGCTCTTAATAGACCGTTGTGGGCAACACGTTTGAGAGTATACTGCAGAGATCAAAGGATGCCCAGGGTTCATCTTTCCCAGACACAATTTTGCACTTGGTCTCCCTAGCCTTGTTAGTGGTGGATGATTTGTCCTTTAAGAAAGGAAAAAGACCTTCCTTGGTTACCTATTTTAGTGCAGCTTTTGGACTGACATAGTTTGCTAAATTCTTTTAAAGTGAGCAGTTCAATGGAGTAACATGGAGCAGCTTAAAAAATTGTCCTGCTGCCTGTGTCTCAGGTTAGAATGTTTCTGTTCACACTTTACTTCTCTTATGACTTGGGGTAGACTCTGAGTCTTCATTGGGATTTGGACTTTTAAGATCTGCTTCTTATTCCTTGTAAATTGATGCAGACACTATGGAAAATAGTTTGGAGGTTCCTTAAAAAACTAAAAATAGAGTTGCCATATGATCCAGCAATCCCACTCCTGGGCATATATCTGGAGAAAACCATAATTCGAAAAGATACATATACCCCAGTGTTCATTGCAACACTATTTACAATAGCCAAGACATGGAAGCAACCTAAATGTCCATCAACAGATGAAGGGATAAAGATGTGGTATATATACACAATGGAATATTACTCAGCCATAGAAAAGAATGAAACAATGCTATTTGCTATTTGCAGTAGAAATTATCATACTAAGTGAAGTAAGTCAGAGAAAGACAAATACTGTATGATATCACGTATATATGGAATCTAAAATATGGCACAGGGCTTCCCTGGTGGCGCAGTGGTTGAGAGTCTGCCTGCCGATGCAGGGGACCCGGGTTTGTGCCCTGGTCTGGGAGGATCCCACATGCCGCGGAGCGGCTGGGCCCGTGAGCCATGGCCACTGAGCCTGCGCGTCCGGAGCCTGTGCTCCGCAACGGGAGAGGCCACAGCAGTGAGAGGCCCGCGTTCTGCAAAAAAAAAAAAAAGTAAATATGGCACAAATGAACTTATTTACGAAACAGAAACAGACTGACAGACATAGAAAACAAACTTACGGTTACCAAAGGGGAAAGGGGGTTGGGGAGGGATAAACTAGAGTTTGGGATTAGCATATACAAGCTGCTATATATAAAATAGATGAACAACAAGGTCCTACTGTATATATAGCACAGGGAACTAGATTCAATATCCTGTCATAAACCATAATGGAAAAGAGTATGAAAAAGGATGTGTATATATATGTATAACTGAATCACTTTGCTGTACACCAGAAACTAACACAGTATTGTAAATCAGCTATACTTCAGTTGAAAAAAAAATCTGCCTCGTATTCCCCTTAGATGTATGGAAAACTTTAAAGCACTTAGACAAGAGAATGGAGAAGATCCAGTTTTATTTGAGACTCCCAGGAGTCATCTTAATAATAGTCTCTATTCCCAAGAGGGGGAAATGAAAGGCAAGGCTTGCATCAGCCTAGTATCCTCACTTTCTTAGGAATCAAAATGTTCCCAAGGTCAAAAACAGTGTGAAGTAACGCCCTAAACCCATCTTGGAAGGCACTACATCAGAAATAGAGTGAATGGTAATTGCTCTTTAACTGGACGTGAGTCTCATTTTCAGTGCCACTGTTTATATTCTTCGTGTCCTGCCTTTCTCTTTATGTTGAATTTGTTCCACCTTGTAAAGATTAAGAAGCACATGTTTTAGCTTTTAAATGTAAAAATTGAATTATTAATAGTTTTTGGATAAAAAATGGGCTCCCATTTCTTCTACCAGAAGCCGTACATTCTCAGAAACTTTGGAACTCACTGATATGAAGTGTCATTTAAAGTTTTTCACTAATACAGCACTTAAAGCTTTTTATTTCCTCCTTGATATATGACACAGCTGTTTCTTGAAGTGAGAAAAGTCAAGGACTCCATACGATCTAATTAGATTATTCTCTTTGTGTGTCTCCTACATTTAGTGAAGGCTACTAATCAAGTCTTGATGTGTTTTTTATTCATTTTTCAAATTCCTCATCTCAAGATGGCTATCGTTGGTGCATTGCCCCCACTATATTGTATGATAATAATGTAGTCATGTCTTTTTCTCCCCTACTATGTGATAAATTTATTAAGGGTAGGATTGTGTCATCCTACGTCAAATCTTGTGTATCTTCAGCCTCCTGATGATGCTGGCTATAGCCACTTAAGCTACTAAGACTTATTCGTAAAGAGTGATGCTCCATCATTCCGACCTCACATTCTGTGCAGTAATGTAACTTTAATTTTGGAGAAATTGATTCATACTGTTTTAAAGAAGGACAGTTTTAGGTGATCAAATTCAGGGTAAAATAGGCACCTTGCTTCTTAGGTGATATTCTTGACATTGCTGATGCATTCATTACACTTTTTTTTTTTTTTAAATGCAGATAGTTTTCCTTCTCATCTTCTCCCTCTCCTTTGTCTTTGCTCCTCTCTGCCTCCCCCTTCTCAAGGCTCCTCTATATATTAACATCTTTACTGGTTTACCCAGTATTGACATCTAGAAGTTACTTTTTGCTTACCTGGTGTATCAGAATACTTTTACTCCAGAATTATTTCTTATAAACAAAATCTCACACAAAACAAATTTTTTAAATGGCTTAGCTTTTGATGGTTAATGGGAGATAATGTGGTAGTAATTAGTCAAAATAAAGTATCCCTTTATTGAAAGTATTGGAAAATTTCTTGTAAATTAAAGTTATGTTTAAGGTTATTGAGTCTTTGTAGATAAATTTTATTTCCTTAGTTGTTCTGGGGTAGGGCATTTAGATACATATCTTAATATAGGATGCTTCAAATCCTTTATTAAGCAGTCATCATTTTTGGTCTTATGATGAGCGGCAATCAGGTGGGCTTAGGGAAAATTGGCAAAGTATGGACAAATATCAAGATAGGAAAAAAATTCATCTACAAAGAAGATGTGGAGTTGTTGCCTTTCTTCCCTCTATGTCTAGATGATTAGGGATGACTGTATCCTTGGATTTTATTTTCAAAATTGGAGGTTATTTATTTTTAAAATGGGTATCTAAGAGTACAGAGTGGGGTGGGGAACTAAAGCTTGATGTAAAGCAAAATATAGTAAACAAAAAACTCCCACACAGTCATATAAAAAACAAACCTATTTGCTATGACAGTAAGTTTAAATGACATCAGAGAATAGAATTAGCTATAAGTTCTTTTCATTTCTTGTTGTGGATTGCAACCTCTGTAAATCGATATTTCAGGTAAAGTGTTTCCAAAATAATCATTTACATATGTATGGTGTGTGTTTTTAAAAATTAGATATAAAATAAATATAAATATGCGTTCTGGTATATGTGAAAAATAAAGTAACACAAAACTGTTGCATTCACATGTTTTTAACAACTTGAATTTGTGTTTCTTTAAAGACTAAAGGCAAAATAAATCTTTTCATTGCCTTAGTTTATGCAAAAAGTTGAATAAAAATATGGTGATCTGTTTGTAGGAACAAGAAAATTGGACTATACACACAGTTTATAATTTAACAGTGATTAGTTATATAGTGATTATTAGAGCTTCTAGACTGTAAATTATAAAGATAAAATGTTACTATTTCTGTTTTAAAGTTTAGTGCCTACATAGCCAATGGATCAAAAATCCAAGATGGGTAATCACTGGTACTGTGCTTCAGGCTTTAGATCTAACAAATAAAAATGAAAAACATTTGGATATGATTAAAGAACAGAGAAACAAGGGGATGGAGAGCAACCAATTCAGAAAATAAGGAACAGTTGGTTTTCCCTAATTACAGCCATCTTGTTTTCTTTTTTCTTCTGTATGTATCAATTGGAAGTTTGGTAGAAAATTAACTTGTTTGCCTAATTATAGAAATAAATTCGTTGCAGATTTTCAAAAGTGACTTTATGTTTTTCCTTAAACTCAGATTTCAAAAGTCAGTTGCAGTTTGTATTGGCTACAATTCTTTCCTTGGATATAGTTCATCAGTTTACTTTTCATTTCCTAAGACTGGATTTCTTAAATCTACCATCACCTAAATGAGGATGTGTTGACATAAATGAGAAGATCAAGGATTCAGCTAATTAAAGAAGTTTTACCTTGGAGTTAGGCTGAGTTGTGTGGAAGTGTGGCTGAATCTAAGAAGATGATGAAACATTTTGCATAACCTAACCATAATGATTTTGCAGATTGTTTGTTGTTGCACTAAAATAAGGCCTAAGTTCTGACCCTTCTTTCCCATAAATCTTCTCATGGATAATAAAGGTTATGGAAATTGGGACTTTTTGGTTTTCCAGTAGAGATGAATTTTTTGAGATGTCAATTACTTTATACTTTATTGTTTTCTGTTCATTCCTATTTTTCCCACTTTTTATCACAAGTACCTTATTTATTACGTATTCATATAATATAGGAAGGTTACATGTTTCCTTTCAGTGACTTTACGGAGAGGTGCATGTTTTATGATCTTTTTGGTACCTAACATGTTTTTTTGCTTGTTATTTGAGAGTCATTAAACCCAGATACATGAGTAAAAAAAAAAAGGCAAATAAACACAACTTTCAGTGTCAAAGTCCTGCTGAAACATTGTATGGTGTTATATGCATTGCAGACTTGATGGCTTTCTTTAGTTTTCCTCTGTATTTACTTTGAGTGCTAATTCAAGTGCCTCCTCCCCAGCCCCAGCCCTGACCCCTCAACACACACACAAAGCAGTTAAGGCTTCAAAATGGAACCATAGTAGGTATGTGCCTGCTGTGTTCTGGTGATTCTGAATAAGCAGGAATATAAAGAGACAAGGTCACCTCAAAACTGAAAAGTTCTGTAGTATTTTATCTTTCAGTTGCTTCCTTACTATCTAGCACTAAGAGTTTTGGGCTGATTAACATAATTAATGTTGTAAACTTATGAAAAGCTAAGAAGGAATGTAGATGATACTGTTAAAGTATTAGTCATGGTTTGAAGCCTGTTCTAAATCATGTCAGAATTCCCAGAACTTAACATGGAAATTAGAATAGAGACAACACCTACATTTCCTTCCCTTCCAAACCATTGTTTTCATACTGCCATAACTTTTTCTTTCTAAAACCGAGATTTGATCATTTCCTTAATCTTTTTAGTCCATTTTGGCTTCCCATTCCTTATTGCAATAGCTTTTTATGGACTACATTAGAATTACCCAGGGAGCTTCTAAAATATGCACATATCTGAGACTTATCAGAAACTCTGATTTTTAGATAGAAGTGACAAGTGTATTTGACAAAAACTTTGTTCATTGGTTCAGATGCCTCTTTTTGTCATGTCCCAACCAAACTTTCTCATCTTGTGTCAAGCCGTTTCCTCCACTCTCTTTCTGCTCTTCTCTAGCCATGCTAAATCTAGATATTATCCAAATAGTTCTATTCCTAACCTCTCCTCCTTCCCCTCCTCTCCACTCTAAGTCTTTCATCTGTTGAGCAACTGCTTATCTTGCTAGATTCACCTTAAATGACACATCTTTCCTTATTCCCCGTGTAGAAATAAGCACTCTTTTTTTTTTGTTTAACATTTATATTTGATTATGAGTTTTTTAGGTGTCCGTCTCCCCCATTAAACCTCATGTAATTCATCTTGTTCACGTTTATATTAAATGAGTACATGGACGACTAATAGAATCCCTGTTAGGAATTTAAATGTACAGTTTTTATGAACATTGTTTTTAAGGGCTTTATTGAGTTGACCTAGGTTGATAATTTCATTTTTCATAATATATTCCCATTAAATCTTACATGCCTATATATTTACTTTTTCCTTCATTTTTCCCTGTTTGTATCTACAGACGAAATCTTACAAAACTCTCCCTTATCTTCAGTCACATGTTGGCAGAAATCAAAGCTATCTTTCCCAATGGGCAATTCCAGGGAGATAACTTTCGTATCACAAAAGCAGATGCTGCTGAATTCTGGAGAAAGTTTTTTGGAGACAAGTAAGTACAAATTTGGATCCATGTTTGAAGAATGGCTTAGACCTGCCTCCAGTTCCATATGGTGTAGATTTTACCTGAGTATTTTGAGAATATACTGCAGTGTTTTTGATAAGTGTTTTGATTGCTGTTTTTTCTATTTAGCCACCAAAAGTATACCTCAGTAACTGAATAATTTTGTTGTTACCAAGTAAATATTATATGACATTTATTTATTCGGTGAGCATTCATTGAGTTAAATAGTTAGCTCTAAGAAGCAGATGTGTGTAAGACAGAGTATACATGAGAAGCTCATAACTTTTTATAACTTAGTGTACACATAAAACACATATAGAAAATAAAAGGCAGAAAGGGAAAGACACTTTAAAAATTGGCCTAAATAAATTGTTCTGACAGTCCAGAGGGGGGACACTTTCTTGAGGACTGCAGGCATCAGAGACTGCTTTCTATACTAGGAGGTAGAGTATAAGCTTGACGAAGATCTGAAATTGAAGTGGGAAAAGGCCTCAGCACTGGCATTCAGGTTTTCTCTGTGTCATTGCACAGAAAGTATACACGTGTAAACAAGATACAGAAAGGAGGATAATGTTATCACAGAGTTGCGTTATCTCACAAAAATAGCTAAAGATGTTTTCCTTAGGTATTTCCTATCCAGACACAAACTCAGGTGAGCTTGGCAAATAATAGGAACTAAATATCTGAAGTCTGCATAACTTAAATAAAACGTGCAAAACTTTTATCAGGAATCTCTTAGTAAGATGCTTAAGAACTGAGCATCAGGCGGCAGATGGTTTCTTCAGTTTCTTTTAAGGGTCCCCTTTGATGAGAGAGCACCCTCAGAATGTCCTTGAATGTAGGCAGAACTGTAGCTAAGAATTAAGGAGGAGTGATTGCTTACACACAGATTATTGTTTTCATCCTGTAGTTAAATTCTATATACATTAGCTGATGAAATACGATGTAAAATGTTGGCACACACTTTCAGTGATCTGGAGTCCTGTGACACTGGTGAATTAACTGTAATGTTGGGTTTCCTGTTTTTTTTTTTTTTTTCTCTATGACGTGCTGTGTTTATCTATAGCTACCACATGACTAGGACATACACAGAGCAATGCACATTTGATTAGATGCATATATATATATTTTTTTTGCGGTATGCGGCCTCTCACTGTTGTGGCCTCTCCCGTTGCGGAGCACAGGCTCCGGATGCGCAGGCTCAGCAGCCATGGCTCA
Source organism: Orcinus orca (assembly GCF_937001465.1). Lineage (NCBI taxonomy): Eukaryota > Metazoa > Chordata > Mammalia > Artiodactyla > Delphinidae > Orcinus > Orcinus orca. The sequence continues at coordinate 96,544,064 of NC_064563.1, forward strand.
CGGGCCCAGCCGCTCCGCGGCATGTAGGATCTTCCCCGGACTGGGGCACGAACCCGTGTCCCCTGCATCGGCAGGCGGACTCTCAACCACTGCGCCACCAGGGAAGCCCAGATGCATAATTTTTTTACTTCAAAAATGTTAAAGCCTTTTTCCCACTTCTTAAATAAAATGTATTCTTAATTATTTTTAGACACTACAGGAGGAAATACTGTTATTGCTTTTAACACAAGACATTCTGTGTTCCAGAAATCTAGCTCTTTGTAATGCTCCTATATCTATTCACAAATGAGGACTTAAAAAAAGAAAAGGTTCATCCTCATCTGAATTAGACTAACAGCCAGGAGTGTACGGATTAAATATTTGTGAATAGTAGAAAGCAGAAAGGGACCGCAGAGTTCCGGGAGTAACAGCTGAGGATGTCTTGAAGCTACAGCTCATATATTAACACTCTGAGCCTAATGCAAAAAGTTGGTAACCTTCAAAATAAACTATCTTAAAATTTTAAGAAAATCTGTCAGACAAGTTGCTTGCGGTATTTCTTTTTGAAAACTGAAAATTCTGGTGAGTTAAAAATTGCTTGCTTGTCAAAAGGTCAGTAAAAAATGGACCTTTTGACAAAAGATTGCTCACATGTTTTTCAAGAGAGGAGTTTGTTTTGTCGGCACCTCAAACCACAGAGAATTATGCATTTGAGACATCGTTACTTCCCTTTATTTATAACCATAGACATTAAGGGGCTGAAATTTCTGTCCAACTGCTACGTGAGTGAAATCACTACTAAATCAAATGGGGGATTCTTGAAATTCTGATTAAATGCTCTCCCTACCTCCTAAACCCTTGTACCCTTGTCTTCTGTCTTTGCTTACTTGAGAAGGCTTCTTAATTGGTCTTTAAGATTTTTATTTTGGGGATGAGAGCCAAAGGTAAAGCTCCCTCTGGAACTCAGACATATTTCTGTAGTCATCAAAATTAATGCTTCTTTTATTAGATCACTGGAGAAACCATCTTTATATTCTCTGTGGGTTTTCACCTTATAGTTCCACAGTATTTTATTGAATGAATGGACGAATGAATGATGTAGCCTTTTAAAAGGTTGAATTCTTTTCTCCTCCTTATACTCATACTAGTTTGCATTTTTGCATAACTGAGTTCTCATACAGAAGTATTCCTGTTATTTATCTACATATTGAGGGCATATGAGAATGCTTTCATGTGACCTAACCGGTGACTTTAAACTTGAATGCATTATTGTTTCCAAAAACAGAACCATTGAGCGGTTAGTTCTAAAAACAGCCAAACAGATTATGATTTTTATAAAGCAGGTTTTAACATAAGGAGTAGTATTGTGATATTTTTCCCAAAAAGAACTGTCAGTAAGAAAAAAATATTAGTATTGAGTTAAAATTGGGAAATAGTTATCGTTCAAAGGACTTTATAAAACTCCTAAAGGCAATCTTAGGATTCAGACCTAAAGAACAGGCAGCAGACAAAAATCTTTAGGTGTCATGTGACTAATGCTTCCTTTCTGTGCTTCTCAACCTTTTTGAAGTCATGGCAGGGCCAGCCTCTGCTCAAGGCCCAAGCCCAGCTGCGAAGGAGGTTCTGTCTGTCTGGAGCCTTAGGGGATCAATAACATATCATGTGCCAGGGTAGACTGGTTGGGAAGTTCTGTAGTTGTTAGATTTGGGGAAGTCCTGTAGTTGGTAGATTTTTATGAGACGTTATTGAATGTGTTAATAGTTGAGTTCTGCTTTTGCTTTCTTAGTCTGTTGACCAGGAGATGGTAGAAATATGTGGAAAAGAGGAGTGGCATTTTTGAGTGAATGTGTCTAAGTAAATTCTGCCAAATGAGACCAATACCAAACTCTGGGTTAGAGGGTGAAGTTTATAATCCAGAAATTTTAAGCATGAGGCTCAAAGCATGTATTATTAACTGTTCAAAAAAGACCCATTCATGTGATTAGACTCGGTGACAGTCATTTTTCTAGTAAGCAAGTCAGGTAGCAGTTTCTAGGCTCCTTGTACTAAGCATTTCTTGATGTTGAGGAGATTAGACATGTGTTTCCCACCAAATTATAATTCAACAAGAACCATTCTAACTCCTGAATCTTTGTATGTCCCTTCTCCCCATCCTTACTTTACTTCAAGTTCTATTCATCAGTTTCATGTTCGAGTTCAGATTCTTCCCTGGACTACTGCAACAGCTTCCTGTCTGGTCTCCCTACCTTCAATAACAGCCTATCCCATCGATTTTCTTGATGAGGCCAGTGAGCTCCACAAAGCAGAAGTCTTCACTCTATTTACTTTTTCTGCCTGAGACGCTGTGCATTCTATGCATCATTACCGAATCTGGGTTAAAGTCTATAACCCCATTAATATGACAAGCTTCAGGAACTTTTTTTCTAGCTTCATCTCTATTCAATTCATCCTCAAAGAAACAACCTCCTCATAGTCTGTACTTATTTCCTAGTATGCTTTTTATTTCCACACCTCATTGTCTTTGTTTCCCTAAACTGCACCCTCCTCTTGGGAAACCAGTTACCCACACCCTACCCAGTGTCACACCCTACCCAGTGTTGCCACTTTGGAGGCGTTCCTCAGTAACCCTAACCTAAGGTGGGCATGCCTGCTCTATTCTTCCAAGTACCTGAGCTCACATCTCGCACACTAGACTGCCGTGAACTGCTGACATGCTTGCATTTCCCAGTAGACTAGAAAGCTTCCTTGATTTTTATTTCTCAGAGCCTGGTGTGTTTCTTGGAATATGTGAGCTCTAATAAGTGTTAACAGACTGGATGAATAATTGGATGGATGGGTGAGTGGATGGATGATGTCTATCGTCTGCTCAAAATTTTCAATAACTTATTATCTACAAATTGATTTTTTTTTTGTCATCAGTTCCTACAGTTCTCCCCGGCATGCCCCTCTTCCCTCCTCTTTCTTTTCTACAGTCCCAGAATCTTGGCACCCTTCCTTTAAGTCTAGTTCAGAAGTCTTCTTTTCTGGGTTCTAATATATACCCTCCCACATGTTCAACTTGACCCCATGTTTTGTGTTTATGTTGTATTTTAAATATATTTATATTATCAAATGTATTTATTACGTGGGTCTTTCCTGCTCAAAAATAAAGCTCCTGTTGACTTTTTATCCAAAAATTAGTAAAAACAGGTACATTTATTAGAGTTATTATATGTCAAACTCTGTCAAATGCTTTCACATAGATTAGCTCCATTTTCAGTACGAAGTTTGAACATTATTCTTTAAATGGCTATCAGATGAGTCCTTTGGGTACTGTATACATAACAGACACTCAGTAATTATTGGTTGAGTTCACGATGTATTTTTCTACCATTTTAGTCCTCTTTTCTTTTACTTATGTCCTGTTCTTCAGGCAAGTGGGATTATTTGGCTCTTTCCTGACACCTTAGCAGCTACAGGTTTCTATATCTTTGCCCACATTGTTCCTTCCACTTGAAGATTTTTATCTCTGGTATAAAAGTTCTCACTAGGGCTTCCCTGGTGGCGCAGTGGTTGAGAGTCCGCCTGCCGATGCAGGGGACATGGGTTCGTGCCCTGGTCTGGGAAGATCCCACATGCCGCGGAGCGGCTGGGCGCGTGAGCCATGGCTGCTGAGCCTGCGCGTCCAGAGCCTGTGCTCCGCAACGGGAGAGGCCACAGCAGTGAGAGGCCTGCATACCGCAAAAAAAAAAAAAAAGTTCTCACTAACCCCTCAAAGTTCATCTTGCTCTTGATTCTGGCCCTTATTATCATACTGGATCTTTTAGTTCTTAAACTCCCATAAGCTCTTGCTCATCCTCTATATTTATTAGTTTTCATTGATTTTTAAAGTTATTTGTCTAGCTATCTTTCCATTAGACTATAAGCCCCATGAAATCAGGCTTATTTAATCAATCTTTGTGTTTCCCAAGGTGGATCAGCACAGTGTCTCATTTGGAGACTTTCAGGAACTGTTGCTCATTTAATTCAAATGAGTTGAGCAGCAGAGGCATGTGTGTGAGTGTGCGCACGTGGGACGTGTACAGCGTTTGCTTGCTTGCTTGTTCTGGGGCAGCATGCTTAGTGCAGGCTCGCAGGCGGGTCATCTGTGTTCAGGTTCTGACTGCAACATTTACTAGCTTTGTGACTTTGGGCAAGCTCCGTGCTTTCTTCATGCATTAGTTTCTTCATCTGTAAAATGTGGATGGTAATAACAAGAATACCTACTGTGTAGGGTTGTTGCAAAGGTTAAAAGAGCTAAAATCTACATTTCAGGCAGGTAAGACAGTGTCTGGCACTTTGTATGCACTCTGTGTTGTGGAATAATTAACCAGTTTAAACCTTTAATCTTGCTCAAAGCCCCATGAATATATTTATTATTAATTCTACAAATAATATCATTAATATTCAACTTTGCATGATAGAGGTTCCATGGTCCCTAGAAATCTAAAAGCAAAATCCGGAAAAAGTTAATAAAAGTTTTCTAAAATTGTGTATATCCCTAGGTAAAAGTGAGGTGGAATATAAGAAACTGTCCTGCTGACCATGGGGGGAAAAAAAGATGATCTGTTTAAAATTCAGTTCATTACATCTACCTTTGATTTCCTGGGGAAGTGGTAGGGACCTTTTTAGGTTTCCTGTGTTTTCACTTTTAATAAGAAACAAAGGACAATGGTTTCTTTACCTTTGCAGTGAGTAAGATACATTTTTTTTTAGCATATTAGCTAGATCAGTTTTCCCTCTAATCAAAAGGCAACTTAGTCATATTTAATTAAAGGATGCACAATAGAAATGAAGAACATTTATAAGACAAATGTGCAGCAGGAGATCTAGAGAGAAAGAAAAAAAAGAACTGAAATAGAACTAAAAAAATTACCATTTAATATTTCTGTTATTTAGTCAACTCTTATTACTGCCTGTTTCGAAAAAGCAAAGTATCTTTATTTCATAAGGAAAATAAAATGACAGGGCTATTTTGTTCAACTCACTGCAACAAGATCCAAGACAGAAAAAGCAAATAAGATGTGAAATTATAATTTTCTACCTCTAAGCAGTATGTATTCAATTTGGGGAGGGCAGTATATACAAAGATGATAAATATTTAAAATCAGTTCTGTCCCATTACAGAAGCGCTTAAGGAATGTCACAAATAGTAAGTGAATTATTTACTAGGGCCATCAGAGGAACACGCAGACTGCATGGAGGAATTGGTATTTTGTATGGGTTGCACATGTGTTAATAAGGAGTACACAGGGGAGAATACTGTGAGAGGGATGGAATTCTCATGGCGTCTGCTGTCTTTCCAAAGAAAGATGCAGAGTAACTTCAAGGTTCCATAAATGGCATTTTTTTTTTTTGTTCTTGTTCTCTTTTTCCTTCTTTTCTTCACGTTGAACTCCTCAGTAAGTGACATTTACTTCAGTGAAATCACCGTGAATTAGGTCCTGGTTCTCAGCCTTGAAACCTGATTTCATTAGAGCCATATGTTTAGAGACTGAGCATACTTTACTGAGCTCACAAACTGATCTATAATCCAGAATAGTGGTTTTATTAATTCACAATGATTAATGCTACTGTCAAGCAGATGGGAATGCTCTCGTCACTGTTAGCTAAATTATATGTGGAGCTATACCATATCCAGAACATTCCTTAGTGAACATGGAATCTAAATATGGGGTGGTGGTTAATGACCCACTATAGGAATTCCCCTGCCTCAAGGACCAAAGTACTTACAATTGTTATTCTCTCTCTTGGGCTATGCTTTGAAAGCTCTGTCCATTTTTGGCCATTTGGACTTTCTTTTTCCATATGCAAAGTTGTACTTTTAAAACTCTGTTCTTTGGAGCCCTGAGAACAATGGGAGCCCATGATGGGTTTTAAGTAGGGAAGTGGTCACACTTGGATCATAGGTGGGCTACTCTTGCTGAAGTATGGATAATGAACTTGAGCAGTGGTTTCTAAACCCATTCAATCATATTCCTTATTACTAACTACTTTTTGAGCATACATCATCTATCTATGTATATCATCTACATACTCATGTATAAAATACATATTACTATACAAATAATGTGTATTCTCATATATAATATAAAGGACACATTATAATACAAATTTTTAAAATTGAATTAAAAATGCAAGTAGCATTTCAGTCCTTTCTTCTCATCCTAAATAGGGTCATCTTGTATACCCCCGGGGTCTATGACTGCCCTGTCCCCACCCCCCCCATTCCACTTCCCACTTTAGAAACTGATAAATTAGGAGAGAGATAGGAGGCTGTTGTAGAAAACTAGGTGAAGATAATAATAAATTAAATAAATAAATAAATAGAAGTACATGAATTTGAGAATTATATGAAGATAAAATTAACTGTACTTGATTATTAAGGTATATGAGGTACAAAAAATGAGCCAAATGTGATGCCTCAATCTGGGATTTGAACAACTGGGTACCATTTACTGAGACAGGAAAAGTAGGAAGAAGAGATTTGGCAGTCAGACAAATTCAGTTTGGCATATGTTCAGTTTGGTGGGTCCAGACAAATCCATGTGGTGATATTTATTAGTAGATTAGATATACAACCTTGAGGAAAAGAATATAGAATTAAAGACAGAGATTGACAGTACATTTATGAGTTTGCAGATTGACAGCCTGTAGAATGTTTTCCTTGGCCTCAGACAGTATTTACATTAAAAAATTAGTTGGTAACTTTTAAAATTATTGATTTTTACACAAAAATATTGTATTGAATTTCATTGAGAAATTGGAAGTGATGGCAACACTAGATATGAACTCTGATGTGGCGACAGTTGGCTAGACCTGGGTGCCAGCTGCCCAGTTTAGATGTGTCCCGTCCAGTTGATTGCGGTCCTTACCTGGACCTCTTTACTCATATACATTATCTGCCTGGTCTCCAGATATCTGAGTTTGTAATCTCTAAAAGCTGTGTGAAGCCATTGGACTGATTGATGTAGACCATGGAGAATGTGCAGGGAGAACAAAGGGGACAGATCCTTAAAGAATTCTGATGAATGATGTATGCACAGAGGAAATTTAAGGAATGGAGGCATCACCAGGGAAGTAGGCATAAAACCTGGCGAGTGTGGTATTATAGTTGCTAAAGGAAGATAGGATTTAAAGAAAGAGGGAGATGAATCAGAATATAGTATTGAAAGATCAATTAGATAAAGACTTAAAAGATTTCATCAGATGTGGTACAACAGGCTTTCATAACTTAGTTTATTTTCTTTTTAACATTCTGAAAGTCTCCTTTATAACCAGTCTTAATAGGCTCCACATGTTGCACTGAATAGATGTGTTGAGTTTTTGGTGTACCCTGCATAGGTGCGTTGGATTTTGCTGTACACTGAGTAGGTACATTAAGGTGTCTGGCCTTCCACCAAGACTTGTGGTGCATTATAACCAGCCATCTAGGTGGTAGTCTGAGAATATCTTTTCTTGTTTTGAAGTTTCTAAGCTCCCTAATGATAAGATAAAATTCTGACCTTGTCCTCTAAAGTTTAACCTGTTTGTATCCAGATTTTGGCTACTTATTTTACTTCCCCATCTTGAGAAGTAATTGGTTTTTGTTTTGTTTTATTTTAGCTACTCTACCAAATGAGGAAAATACTTTCATGCTACTTCTTGAGACCATTAATGTTTTTTAAATAATTTGGAATGTTAAGCCAATCACTAAAACTTCCAGAAATTGTGTTTCTAAAATATCATTTAAAAAGTTCTCCTGTGCAGAGCCCTGTTTTTTTTTAAAAAGCAGACTTCACATTTCTCCATCTCTTAGTTCTAGTCAGCTGATCAGTTTGATTTAATTAATTAAAACAGTTTTTAAGCCACTTATATTCCCATTCTCAGAAGTTCTTATATTGTATTCAGAGAAATAATTATTTTCTTATTAAGTATTTAATAACGTGCCCCTGGAATCAAAGCACGTTTGTTCCTTTCTCTGTGGGATGTTTCTACCTTGGTAGGTGAAGAGAGGCACTTCCTCCTTCTGAAGCAAAGACTATGCTTGTTTACAACCCTGTAATGTAAAGATAGTATTTCTCTGCATATCCAAGGACAAGCATACTTACCATTATAAAATATTTGGGTTCCCTAAGCCCTACATTCCTCTACAGTTACAAAAGTCACTGTGTGTGTAGGTGTCACCTGACGCTCTTTGCATCATCCTGTGGGAATTAGAGCTCAGGGAACAAGTTCCAAGAAAATGGTGTTACTCTGACCACTGCTTCCTGTGAGTAACGAAGTCCTTTGGCTTTGATGCCCTGACCCACAAATACTCTGTCTTCTGCCAGCATCCATGCAACTGTGATAGGCTAACTTGTTAGCTTGCAAATAGGGTAGAATCTCAGATTTTCACAGTTCTTTAGAAACATGTTCTGCTGGTGGAGAAATTGTGACTTAAAAGCAAAGTAAATAAAGCTTCATAAAATTAATATTTAGGATTTATTTTTCATTAATAGACTGCTAATGCTTCATCTTCCTGTTTTCCTTATTCTGAATGTTGATTATCAGTAGGAAATGACAATTGTTTTTCTTTGTAGCTTTGTTTTTGCCTTGTTTATCTGCAGTCATCAGTAGTTTCTCTTAATAAAAAGAAATTTTGGGGGATCTACTTATGCAAAATAGTATGTACGTAGTTTCTCCTGTGAGGCTTTAGTTATTGGAAATTGTATATTTTTTTGCCTTAATTTAACTTACATATCTAGCAGACTTCACCCATTGCTTGTTAATGTAATTGACCTATGTAGAGAGATTTCTGGGGAATTTTCTTTTATTACAGACATTTTAATTTGTAGGACAGGCTGGGCTCTTAATGCTAAAAGGAGGATGTGTGGCAGAACTTTCTAATTTTAGGGTGTATAACTTACTAATTTTGTTTAATCTGAGTATCCTAACTTCTAGTATCATGAAATCATACATAATTAAAATCATACAATTATACTCTGAAAAATATCTGGCTTTTTTCACTATTATGTTTATGAAATTCATCCATGTTCTTGCATATAACAATAGTTTGTTCATTCTCCTTGCCCCATTGTATGGCTATACCACAATTTACATATTCATTCCATTGGTGATGGACATTGGATTCTTCCTCCTTTGGATTTTTATCAGTGGTGTTGCTATGAACACTTTTTGTACATTTAAAAAAAACATATGTATACATTTCTGTTGTATGTATATCTAGGAGTGGTATTGCTGGCTCCTAGTTTATGCATAGTTTTAGCTTTAGTAGCTTTTAGTAAACCACCAAAGAGTTTTCCAAAGTGGTTTGCCAATTTAATCACCTATGAGGAGTGCCTGAAGGTTCCTGTTTTCCATATCCTTCCCAACATTTTATGTATCATTTGTCATTTTAAAACTTGTTAATAAGCCCCTCTGGTGGGGATGAGTGGAATCTCATTTTGTTCTTAAGTTACATTTCCATGATGACAAATGAAGTTGAGTGTATATTTGTGTGTTTATTGAATATTTTGATTTTTTGTGTGAGTGTGAAAATTATTTGCCCAATTTTTGAGTAGTAATTATTAATATTTAGAAGTTTTTATATATTATAGATGTGAATTTCTTGTTGATTATATTTATGTGAATGGTTTCTCCCAATATGTGGCTTTCTTTTTCACTTTGTTAATAACATTGTTTCATGACCACAGGTTTTTAATTTATTTTTTCCTTTATCCTTTGAACATTTGGGGTCCTGTTTTAATTATTTGCAGGTATTTTCTTCTGTTTCTTCCAAAAAACTTTATTGCTTTATCTTTCATATTTAGGTCTAAGGTTCATCTAAAATTGATTTTCATATGGTATTAGTTCAGGGTCAAGATTCATTTTCTTCCATATGTATATTCATTTGACCCAGCAGCATTTATTGAAAACATCATCCATTCCCTACTGCTGTTTATATATAGTTGTTACATAACCAGTGTCCAGATATGATTGCATTTGTTTCCAAAATTTGTTTTATTCTATTGTCTATTTGCCTCTCCTTGTGCCAATACCACACTGTCTTAACTGATGTGAAGAGTATAACTTTGTCAGTGTTTTTCTTATTGAAGTTCGGCTTGATTATTCTTGGCTCTTGGCATTTCCCTATGAAGTTCAGAATCAGCCTATCAATTCCTACTATGAAAATGTCTCCTGGAATATTTGATTGGGGTTGTAATAAATCTAAGAATCAATTTGGAGAGAATTGACACCTTTACCATATTGAGTCTGCCAGTCCATTAAAGCGTTATATCACTTTATGTCTTCTACATCTCTGATCAAGTATGTCTGTGTGTTTATGTTGTGTTTTTGCTTGTGTTTTGTTAGCTTTATTCCCATTTATTTGATATTTTCAGATGCTATTGTAAATTTTTTAAGTTTTATTTTCTAATTATGTATTGCTTATATATAGAAATACAACTGATTTTTGCATATTTTATCTTTAGCAGCCATGTTGAATTCTCTTTTCTTCTCATAGTTTAATCTGTAAATCTTCTTGTATTTCCTAGATAGAAAACCATTTCATAGGCAAATAGTATTCTAATTTTTGTTTTTAATTGGTTATTTCTGTGATTGCAAAATATACTTGAAACAGTTTTAGTATGTCTTTTACTCCTTTAAGCCACTAGAGCATATTAGAAATATTCTGAGAGCAATTGCTTGTAATCCTACCAAGATCTAGATATCATCAATTAAAATTTGTGTTGATCTCTCCAGACATTCCAGATAGTTTTCAGCATTGGATCATAAAGGACATACAATTTTTCTTTTTTTTTTAGCCACGCTACGCAGCTTGTGAGATATAGTTCCCCAACCAGGGATTGAACCAGGGTCCCCGGGGCCCTTGGCAGTGAAGGCACGGAGTCCTAACCACTGGACAGCCAGGGAGTTCCCGAGGACATACAATTTTAAAAATGCCATTTAATGCCATGGACACTTTTCCATGACAAATATTTCTTCCGTATACAATTGTTAATTGCTGTAAAATATTCTAATCTATAGATATGTCATTATTACTATCAAACATATTTGTTTTAATTTTTTGCTATTATGAACAACACTGTTGAAGAGACATAGATGAGTCTTTGCATTGCTGTGTTTTTGTTTTTTTTTTTTGACATAATTTCCTTGTTGAAATCCCTAGAAGTAGGCTCTTTCTGGGTTAAAATGTATAGGTTTTTGAAACTTGCTGCCAAATTGCCTTCTAGAAATGTGTAAATTTTCATTCACACCAGAAGTACACAAAAGTTCCTGTTTCCAAACATCCTAGCCTTTGTTGAGATTCACACCTTTATTATATGGATTCTTTTTGCATATGAGTTAAAAATAAAACCTATATAGCCTTTTATGAGAACTTGTGGTTTCATGGAAATGTTTTGCCCTTTTTTTGAGTATCAATTGCCTTACATTTTTGTCTTCAATTCCTTATTCTTTTGTGTTAAAACTGCAGGGTTTTAAAATTTAGCAAGTTGTTATCTCTCCTGACATTGTGTGAATACACTATCGCTTTTTTTTTAAGTCATCAAACCATTTCTGTTTAGTAGGAAAGTGGTAGTACACTCAAATTTCTAGGTTCCTCCTCTGTGAAACACTCCCTTGCCTTCCCTAGACAGAGTTTAATTACACAAATTTTAGTTGCAAAGATGAATAAGATAGTCCCTGTTTGCAAGGATCTCCATCCCCTTGGGTTCCCGTAGCACATGAATCTTTTTCTGTGATAACCTGAGCACATGACACAACATAAGTTATTTACAAATCTTTCCACTTATTAGACTGTGGCTTTATTTAGATTTTTGTTCTGAAACTAGTACAATGCCTGGCACATATACAGCCTTTCTTGGGTGAATCACTTAACCTCGTTAAGCCTCAGTTTCCCCATCTCTATCTTGAGGATAAATATATTATCTGCCTCACACTGTTATTATGACAAACTCAGTACTTAATTTGGTGATTGGCAGATGTAAGTCATCAATAAATGGCAGCTCTCATTTTTTTTCCTATTGGAAGTCTAAAGATCCTGAACTCACATTATTGTTATAGGTGCCAGGCTACCCATTGGTCTTTTATTCAATTCTTTGTGGATTGATGGCTACTTGAGCTTTTCACTGGATTTTAAAGTTAATTCAACATGTAATTAAAGTGATTTATAATTGTAAGTGGCAAAAGGAAAAATTAAAATACTTCTGGATTGGTGGGAGCTTGAAGCTTAGTTGGACCTTTTATGTTCTATTCCTTTTCTTTCTCTGCCTCTTTCCTTTTCCTAGATCTCTGCCAGCACACTGAAGTTCCTACATATTTGTAAAACAATTTGCCATTAACGTTTTCTCTCACTAGGTTCATATCTAGGGGAAGAGCTTATAGAAACCACCACTCTGTGGTATTGCTACAGTTAGTTAAAGGTGTGAACAGTCATCCTCTGCCTTTCCTCCTCCACCCACAAACCTCAGGAAAGTATGTGGTAGCAACTTGAAATCCTCTTTAAAAAGTTAGATCCTTAGTGCAACAGTTGTAGAACTTTTTTTTTTTTTCCAGAAATAATTGTACTCTATTTCTCTTCTTCACTCATGAACCTGCCTGCCCCACCGTTGCTCCCACCTTCTTCCCATGGTGGGTATTTGGCTCAGCTGATCAAGGGAAGGGTATCTGTTGTACAAAGTTTTATATATAGTAAGTTAACCAAATAATGCCCTTTCTTTTTAATCCCTGTTACTACCCTTAATTAAGGTTCTGTTTGGACGTTAGGTTTATCACAAGGGAACTGGGGGAAAGTCTCATTTGCACAAGGACTGCAAATGTAGCTTGCCCCTTTGTAAACTGTCGTTCCAAAGTGTTAAATTAGACTACAACTTTAGAAGTTTGTTCATTTTTTAATAATTTGCTCAGGGAAATCACTGGTTATTCAGAAGACTTTTGATCTGCATGCACCTTAAATATTAGGATGAGGGTAATTTTTATGGTAATGGGTATCGAAAGGTGTCTGTTTAGCCAGTCTGTTTACTTTTTCTAATATATGCACAAGACAAAATTCTCTAAACATTTCTATACAAAAGAGAAAACACCCTTCTTAAATCAGTAGTTCTTTGTTTACTGGGTTTTCTTTTTTACTTTGAGTTTTATGGTTCATGTCTCTTTTGTGTATTGAATATTTGAAATTTTAATTTGGAAAAGCCAACTGCTTCTTAGGCACTACTTCCAAGGTAACTATAATGAAGCTGGACATAATTGCATATCTACACTTTGCCATAAATCAATAGCCTTCTAATGTTATCAAAAGTTTTCATTGTTACTTTAAAACAGCAGCATCTTGTTAACCTTAATCAGAGCCTGATGTGTGTTTCTTCTAAATGGCTTCTGATGTGGTGTCTCTCTTCGGTTCTCTGTGGTTTCCTGTTTTTTTCATACATAGAGAAAAGCCTTTTGATGTATTCAGCCTCATAATCTTTTTCTTTTAATAGCATATCAAACACAAACTTTCTTATATATACAGCATAGCATTGTAAGCCTGTTTCACCATTCATTTATTCATCTTGCCACAGATCACTCTTTCTCTGGAATTCCTCCAGCACTTCCTTAGATACCCTTTCTGTATTCTTTAGCATTACAGTTCTCATTTCTACCCTGAAAGAGTGTGTTCTTCAAGGGCAGAGATAGTATCTCGTATATCCATAATTGTATTTCTCCACAGTGTCCTGCCTTAGCAATGAATAGATCACATAGACTGGTGACGCTCAGTGAGTTGCCCCCAGCCCAGCCACATCAGCATCACCTGGGAACTTGTTAGGACTGTAAGTTCCAAGGCCCCACCCCAGTCATGCTGAATCAGGACATCTTGGGTTGAGGATCAGAAATTTCTGTGCTAACAGGCCCTTCAGTGATTCTGATGCATGCTCAAGTTTGACAGCCACTGCAGCAGATAATTATTGAATGAATCTGAAAGTTTTACATTTATGGTGCTGCTTCACTGGGAGGATTAGTATCAGATGGGGCCAATTTTGTCCATTCAGCCTGAGTTCTATTTCTCAAGAGATACAAGTAAAGAAAAACCTAAGATTTAAATATTTGCAACCTTAGAAGAGGGTGTATATAGCTTTTATGCTGTCCTACTATGAAAACTGCAGCTCAAAATGTTTAAAATATGAAATGATTGCTTTCTTCCACCTGTTCAGGAATAGGCATTTAACATTCCAAAAGGAGGAAAAGTAAGGAACGGATAATGGATGTTACTCATTTTCATGGTGGGAAGAGGTGGGTGAATGTTGGAAACTGGTCAGGTAGAGGATGGGTTGGAAGACTTTCCCCTGGGTACCATTCTATGCTCTTCTAAATTTTTGAACCCTGTAAGTGCATTATGTAGTAAAATGCTGATATGGGGTATTTAATAAGATTAAATTAATGAATAAGTTGAATAAAGAAGTTTCCATATGATAGCCAATGGGGTTGGTTAAAAGTTATTAAAATTTCCCTTTGCATTAATATGAAAGGTTAGATAAAATGGCTTTCCATCTCTGTAGAACATTATTGGGGTGGTGGCAGAAATGTCTTAATGACTTTCCCACCTTAACTTTCTTATGCAGTGAACAGAGAATTCTTACTGTTACATGAATCCATCATCTTGTTATTATTTTAAGAAAATAAATGGAGGGGAAGAATTTAACTTGATTCAAAGTTACATAACCTTGCATACACAAATGAAGAGGTCAGACCTACAGGACATTGATCTAATACCTTCTTCTGAAGTACTTTTAGAAGTATCTTGATAGGCAAGGAGAGAAAAATTGATTTACATTTTTGTCACATTCTTAGCAAATGGAAAATAATCTGGTTAGCAAAACCCATTACATATGTTCTGAATTATGAACAGTATTCTCAACTGTTTGTCTTTTAGTACAAATGCAATTATATTAATGGTATGATTGAATTGTGCTGTTTCAATGGAAGGTATGTCTTAAATGACAGTTGATTCAATTTTTTTTTTTTTTTCTTCTCTTGCACAGAACTATTGTACCATGGAAAGTATTCAGACAGTGCCTTCATGAGGTCCATCAAATTAGCTCTGGTCTGGAAGCAATGGCTCTAAAATCAACAATTGATTTAACTTGTAATGATTACATTTCAGTTTTTGAATTTGATATTTTTACCAGGCTATTTCAGGTAAGCTTTGTATTTGCTTAATCCTGCCCTCTCTTCCACTTCCCTCCCTTCTGTGTGTGTGTGTCTCTTTTTCACACACACATGCATACATACAAATATATGGGAAATGGTCTCATTTTTGGTAGTCTACAATTTTAAAGCAAGTTTTTTTGGTCATTGCTGTAAGTTTAGAGTTAGAGTTTGGAGGATCTGGTGTTCCGAGCCTGGAGATTGCTTATTAGCTTTGAGAAGAATGATGTAAAGGAGCTTTAAAGTCCCTATTTGGTTTCTCACTTTACTTTGTTGTTCATTTTAGCCCAGTAACTGATAGAATGCAGGTTTTTGTTTTGTTTTGTTTTTTTTTGCGGTACGCGGGCCCCTCACTGTTGTGGCCTCTCCAGTTGCGGAGCACAGGCTCCGGACGCGCAGGCTCAGAGGCCATGGCTCACGGGCCCAGCCGCTCCGCAGCATGTGGGATCTTCCCGGACTGGGGCACGAACCCGTGTCCCCTGCATCGGCAGGCGGACTCTCAACCACTGTGCCACCAGGGAAGCCCAGAATGCAGGTTTTATAGGTGGGCATTTGCTGAGGTTGTATCCCAACTTCTTCTCCCCTTTGCCTCCCACATTCATTAGGTGAGAAGGGAAAATAGTGAACCTGGAAATAAATAGCAAACTCATCCTTTTCTGTATAGGAGATTACTGTGATGTGTACTGTTTTTACAGCTTGCTTTGCTCTTTGATCTGTATATCACAAACATTTTTCCGTGTCAGTAAGTATTTTCATCAATATAATTTTCAATTTTCAGTTGCTACAGAATATTGCATCAAAATAGTCTGTCATTAATTTAGCAAATCTCTCATTTGGGAAATTTAGATTTGTTTTCCTGGTTTTTTTTCCCCTAATATAAATGACTTTGAGATTAACCTTCTTGTCCTGTTTATTGTTTTTGGTTTTTAATCATTCTTTTATAATTGTCTTCACATAGCTATTCAGAAGCAGGTGTCACATAATAAAAGCTGGGTGCCATTATTTTGTATTTTTGTATGTGTTGATAGAATTACCCTAAACAGGAAGACTTGAAATATGCTTTGAATTTGCCTCTGCCACTAAATTGCATATCATCTATGAGATTCATTTCAAGTAGTCACAAAGTGAGAACCCCACCTAAAATCTTTATGATTCTAATAATATCAATTATATAGCAAGTGATGTTAATTGATCAAAAACCAGGCTTGCTTATATTCTGACAATTTTTTTTATTATTTTAGTCTTCAGTAAAATTTATTCTGTTTGAAACATGCTTTCAACAAATGTTAGAGTATAATATTGGTTTTCATGTTTCTCATGTTGTAAGAATTTTGCTTCTCTGATTTATGACCCTGCTTGGTACTCACCTGCAAAGATCTGGTAACTGAATTATGTAAGAAAACAAGATTGCATGGGATTAACTTTTAATTTATGAAAGAATCCATTAACAGAGGGCAAATTAACTCTTGCCAACAATACTTATAGAATACATTTTACTTTATTACAACTTTATAATCATAATTCTACCTAGACGTATAGAATAGGAAATTAGATAAATGACTGCAGGAAGTATGCTTTTGGATATTTTCGGTTTACAGTAGTTTCATTATTATTCCCTTGGTATATGTATGTTGTCAGTTAATGTTTTTCCAATGACTTTAGGATACATTTTAGGAAAAGGTTGTGTTATCTGATACTGATTATTTTATAATGGAACCTCTCCTTTCTTTAAAAGTTTCTGATAATTTTACAAATACTTAATTTATTTAACATGATACCAAGACATTCTAATAGTAGATGCTTTGCTTCTTCCCCTTGAGAAGGAAGAGAACAAAAGTTATTTTCATACATTAAGCCTAGCTGTTTATTCTAGGAAGAGTGTATTTTCTGTGGGGAGCCTAGATGACTTTTTAGTGAGGATGTTAAATACTAGAACGCCTCAGAGTTATATATCAGAGGTATGAGGGCAGCTTAATGTTGGTTAAGCACTTACCCAAACAGCTGCTTAATATGTGTACATATTTTCTTATAAGCTGTTTCACATTAAAACAGCCCAAGTAATCTCAGCACTCTAAGGCACATATATCTTATTTATGCTCATGGGGATGGGAGAGGAAAAGAATCTTTTAAGTAGAGCTACTATGAAAAGTATTAGATAACAAAACCAAAACCTTACTAGCGGACCAAAGAATGCCTAGTGTCTTTTAAAACTCATAATTACAGCAGTAGTTAAAGAACTTTTGTTAGCCCCTGTGTGTTTCCTCAGATTCTTCACCTCTCCTGATTTCATTATGCTTAGACTGTAATCATATATGTGCTTTAAAATACAATAAAATTGGTTGTGTGCACAGAAAGTACATGTATTAACTTTTACTGATCTTTTATTTTTACGTAACTTTAACAATTGAATAATATTTTCTTGTTATAGTTGTGTATTCTATATGAAAGATGTAAGTTTTGCAGCTACTGTAACTGCATGAACATATATTCTGCTGCAGCTGTGATATTGGTGGTTAATTGGTAGTGACTCCTTCTAGCATTAAATCGTTGGGAATAGGGTATTTAACAGAGCGGCATCTGAAAGAGGGCAGGGTACACCGTCAGGATTGAGGTTTGACATAGAAAACTAGCTTCAGGGTTTGCAGAAGGTGTCGGTGGAGGTGAGGAGATGAAGTTGAGACTTGCCTAGGAAATGAAAGAAGCAAGAAGCTGGTGGATTCTGGTTTCCCCTTTTTCCTGTCTTCCCTCATCCTCATATTTTGCCAGAACTTGAACAAGTGCTGGGAGTCACTGGAAAGGTCTCGCATGGCCACCTTCCTCTGTCTACATTAAACCTTATCTCTCTCCCCTCCACGTAGTTCAGAGATGCTGGGATCGGCAAGTGCTCAAGTCCTGGAATGGAAAGACAGGGCTTTTGCTTTCCTCTTCCCTCTCCCTGGGGCTGCTGCTCCCTTCTCCTTCCATTTCCTCACTGTAAGAGAAGACTGGGTTGTTGAGAAATGGGGCAGTAAATGGGATGAGTAGGTGCAGGATAAGGAATGAGTGGTTTGGGGCAATGTACTATTGACTGTGGAATATATAGCATTGTGGAACAGGGAGAAAAAGAAGAATAAGAAACTCATCTATTGTAGTGAGGATTAAGAGAGTATCTGGGCAGACCAACTGAGGCCCTACTTCCAATGTAGGTTGTAAGTCGGTAAATGGTGAACACAGTGGCTTTTGGGAGAATGGAGGGACTGGTCTTCTTAATTCACTTTATTAATTTCTGTAGTCATTTAAGAATCTCCAAATAACTTGGTGTTGGTGTGTGAGAAAAGATTTCCTATAACCTAAAAACAAACTGTGAAAACAACCATTCTCCCATCACTTTGTTTTGCCTCATTTAAGCCATTAGTTGGCAAAATACTTTAAACACACACACACACACACACACACACACACACACACACACTACAAAACTACCAGGTGTTTCTGACTGTGGGTTGCATTATTAAGAAAAATAGTACACAGACTCTTTCTATTACATAAATATTGTTGCAGTTAGAATCTGGCCCTCTGGATTATTACTAAGAAATGGTTGCTAAATACTGCAGCATTTGGCTCCAGACTCCAGTTTCATTTTTTTTTTTCGCTTGTATTTGATCTGTGCATTGGCTCTCTATAAAGTTCAGAGTTTTGTAAAACAACTCTTTCATTAATTTGTGTGGATTTTAATGGAAGTGACCCAAATATTTTGTATTTTTTTCATCCTTGTCCTTTGTAGATGAGGAAGTAGAACAGAACAAAACAAAACAAAACTCAGCGACTATAATAGTAATTTTTCGGTTTTTCTAAACGTATGCTAATACTCTTCCAAGTATTGTTTATGTAATTTTTAGTCATCCCTTAAGAAGAAAATTAAAAACATGTTTTTTGTTTTTGTTTTTTTCAAGTACGTAGACAGAACCTCTCATAATAAGTGTCTCCAGAGCTCATTTTTCCCCTGTTAGGTATTTTAGTGTGGTGGGGAAATACCCTAAAGATTTTTCTTGTTATTTTGGAAAAGGTTAAACTCTTCATTACAAAATCATTCTTTCCTTTGTTATCCTCATCTCAAGGGATACAATCCTTAAAGAATTGCGCCTTGTAAATGTGAAACTTGCTTAACAATCACAAGGAACAAGTCTCAAAACAGACAAAAGCAGGAGCCGTCCACCAATAATCATGTCTAGGATGACTATTTCAACAACTATCACTTGGCAACACAAAATACCTTTTTTTTTTCTTTTATGTAGAAGATTTGAGTTAATAATCTGGCACATCGGATAGAGTATGCTGCCAATTCCTTTGGATAAATGTAGCTTCAGCCTTAAAGATATGGCAGAGATGATTCATTCACACCCTCAAGCAAAGTTGTCTATTACTGACTGCCTTTTTTCTCTTGCCATGGTAACTGGAGGGACAGCTAATCCTATTAAAGAGAGAACGATACAAACCCTTTATGTGTGCGTGCATGTGTGTTTGTGTTTATTTCTGCAAAAGATTTTTACAGAGCTCACCTCTAAACCATAAACTTTTCTGAGTTTGTGATTGTACACGGATAAACCAAATGTGAGTACAGTAGTCTGTTACCATGGGAGTCGAGGCCTTGCAGACAAGTCACTCAGTAGAGGACCTCTTCAGCTATTCCCCCAGCCTGATCACTGTGCTCTGACACTGTGCATTAGTGCCTGGTCTCCCTTTGGGAAGCAAGACAGGTGTGTTCCTTGTTCTCATGTAGCTTATGGCCAATGTGTAAGACTTTGCCAAATCACTTACATTCCATGATGGAGTTTTTTGTTCTACAAAGTGAGATGTCTAAATGCAGAGTAGTGAACAAAACAGACACACAGGGAGATGAGGCATGAGATGACAGTTAGTGGTTTTAAATAGGGTGGTCTGAGAAGGCCACATTGAGGAAATGACATTTGGAGAGGAAGCAGTCACATGGATATTTGGAGAAAGAATTCAGGTATAGGGATCAGCAAGTTCGAAGGCTCTGAGGTGAGAGAATATAATTATGTTCAGGCCAGCAGGCAACAAGGCCTGCGTGTCTAGAGGAAAGGCAGAAAGTGGAAGAGTCACAGCAGATGGGGACAAAAAGGGAACTGGGGCTCAACCCTGCAAAGGTCTTTCTAGGCCATTTATAAGGACTTTGGCTTTTACTCAAAGTTAGAGAGTTTTGAACAGAAGAGTTGATGTGGTTTATGTTTCAAACTGATCACAACTGCTGTATTGGGAATAGAATTTGTAGAGAAGAGATTATGTGGTTTTCCTTTTTGCTTTCTGTATTTTATTCCTAAGAAATCTGTTTTCTGCATAATCATATTTCTCCAAAAAGAAAATATATAATTGCACGTTTGCTATTAGGTACTAGAATTTGGCCTAAACCCCGTAAGCTCATATTCACTTAAAAAATATCCAGGAGAATTTTAGTATGTGTATTAAATGATGGGTTGCTGTGTAATTGATAGTTGATATTCTCTAGGTAATCTTTTAATTTATTTATATTTTTAGCCTTGGGGCTCTATTTTACGGAATTGGAATTTCTTAGCTGTAACACATCCGGGTTACATGGCATTTCTCACGTACGATGAAGTAAAAGCACGGCTACAGAAATACAGCACTAAACCCGGAAGGTAAGACTTTTTGGCAGTAATATTATGTGATATATGTAAAGATGAAAAGTCCTCTGTGGTTCATTCCTAAGTAAATCAGTAACACCCATGGGGATGAGGGGAGGGAAATGCTAATAGACCAAAACAGTGCTTCTTAATTCAGTTCTTTAAATTGGTACGTTATGCTTGTTCTGAAATTTAGTGTTCATAAAGTGAACGAGGATATGGTAGTATGTAATTTGATGAATTTAGAGAGTAAGTCTCAGAGTTTCAAATTGGAGTAGGATATTAGCATATTAACTGTTTTCATGACACATGTTTATGTATAAAATTAGATGTGTATATTTAAATACTTGAATATTGTGCTAATGACAAAATAAATCAGTTTCATGTTCATTATTTTAAGGTATTTTTTCAAGACATTCAATTTGGTTCTATGATAATCACATAATTACATATAAATACATATTAATGCATGTAAGTACATATAAGTGTACATATACATGCATGATAAACACATGTAAGTACATAGACATATAAGCCCATTGTTAACAATCCAAACCAGTTTCATGTCCTTGAGAACGTCTTCCATAAGACCTCATGCTTGATGTTGAAATTGAGTGAAACTCAGAGCTTGGCTGTGTGATTAGCCCCTCTGGCTTTGACTGAGAGAGCACACCTTATTAATGGCAAATCTGGGTGGGAGAAAGTCTGTCTCTCCCGTGGTGCAGGCATTTTCCCCACATGCGGTCTAGAAATGCACCAGGCACATAGTAGACATTCGTGCTGTGGCAAGCAGTGTGCTGGGTGCGACACTAATGACAGTGGAGATCTGCCCTCCTTCACTCTCATGTATTAGTAGGAGACACCATCCCAGTGTTTATGAGTGCACTGACTTTAACATAGGGGTCATTTCATTTTAGGAATGAATTCGGTGGTTTTTTAAATCTACCTTTTTCTTCTAATATTGTTTTATTTGATTTGTAGTGCAAATGTCATTTGTCCTTTAGCAAAGTCTTTTTGAGTACAGTCAGTTATTGATGATTCCTTTCTTCTCTGCCATAATGAAAAATTTCCACCTTTTTTATTTTTAAAAATTTATATGGTATATTAGAAGGAGGTAATGGGTACAGAAAACAGTGTGGCTCCTGTGGAGTCGTTGGTTTAGACTGAGAGCTGGTTCTCATTGTGACCACAAGAGCAGGCCAGATATTGTGCACATTGACAGTGGCTTAGGTGAGTCATTTTGTTTCATTCAGGGATCTCTCATAACCAGAATTTTCCATAACTTTTACACCCTTCACTGGCATCAAAGTATCTTCTTGCTTCTGGAGTATGATTTGAAAGATGTAATGTGGTTGGAATCACGGAATCATGCAAATTTAACACAGACGTCATTTGGGAAATTATCTTGTCCAATTCTAAATAAATAAAGTAACTGAATCCCTCTTGTGTTCTCTTGTTCAAGGTCATGGAGATAATTAATGGCAGTGTTGGAAGCAAAAGCCAGGTCTCATTGCTATTGGAATAGTTCTCTTAAGATAGTACCCTCTGAAAGGATGTTTTCCGTTCCTTCCCTTCTTGCCCTGTAACAATGATTTCTTCTAAGTTTTAGGTAGTTAAAGATGAAATGATTAGACTGTGGTAAACTGTTACAGGTAAGGTGTGATGGGGTGTTTAGGAGTACTCAGTGAACAGATCAAATGATTTTGACAAATATTTGCTGGATATGTGTTTAAGTGGTCCTTTCTCTTGGAAAGTGGTTCATCTCTTTGGCTTCATGGTAAAGAAAATAGTTGGGTCTATTACAAGGACATTTGAGTTCTTCAGGATGTACTTTATTTGGGATCCAACTGACAGTCATAATAAGTCTGTGGAATTTGTGTGATTATGATTAAGGATCCTAATAAGGGACAGGTTGATATTTATTTTCCGACTTTCTAGAAGAATATGTTTTTAGAGTTTCTTGAAAAGTCCTTTCCAAAATTTCCAAAACCAATATGAAGTTCTTAATATTTAAAAATCATAACTTCTGGGACTTCCCTGGTGGCACAGTGGTTAAGAATCCGCCCACCAATGCGGGGGACATGGGTTCGATCCCTGGTGTGGGAAGATCCCACATGGCGCGGAGCAACTAAGCCCGTGCGCCACAACTACTGAGCCTGCGCTCTAGAGCCCATTAGCCACAACTACTGAGCCCACGTGCCACAACTACTGAAGCCCGTGCGCCTAGAGCCCGTGCTCTGCAACAAGAGAAGCCACCGCGATGAGAAGCCACCGCGATGAGAAGCCCGTGCACCACAACAAAGAGTAACCCCCGCTCCTCGCCACTAGAGAAAGCCCGCATGCAGCAACAGAGACCCAAAGCAGCCAAAAATAAATAAAATAACTAAATTTATTTTTTAAAAAAATCACAACTTCTTCCTTTCTTTAAAAACCCAGTTTTCTTCAAGGATGAAACCACTTAAATGGAATTATTATCATTGCTTGTTTTACAGATGAAAAAATGGAGAAGGAAAATGGTGTAAAAATAAGTTTGAAGATAGAAATTCTAAATGATTCTGTTTATTCTTTCACTTAAGAAAAATCTAACAGATTGTTTGGTAGTAGTTAGCTTACATTTTGAATGTGATTAAACGTAATTTTCTTATGTTTCACAGCTACATTTTCCGGTTAAGCTGCACTAGGTTGGGACAGTGGGCCATCGGCTATGTGACAGGGGATGGAAATATCTTACAGACCATACCGCACAACAAGCCCTTATTTCAAGCCCTGATCGACGGCAGCAGGGAAGGATTGTAAGTATGAGACATGGGAGTTGGGGGTGCTTATTATTCACAGATGTGGAAGACAGAGACCGCTTTGCGATGGAGGGAATGGGTAGTGAGGCTGATGTTCAGGCTGGTTTTTATTTCAAGACTAAGAAATGGATGTTCCTTAGTTTTTATTGTTCATCTCTTAAAATAGTCATTTTAAGGTAACCTAATTATTTGATATATTTTTTTCTAGCATGGTCTGAACAATCTTTGGGTCTCAATATTGTCTTACAAATATTAGAAGTATACAGTTGTATAGGTACAGTTGGAGAATGGACTCAGTGGAATGATTATTTGATTGTTCCCTACCTAGCTCTGCTCCTGTGCTCCCAAATTGCACTCCCAGTCAGTGTAGGGCCTCTGAATCCTGTTGGGATCATGAGCAGATTCTGACAGGCTCTGTTTTTGGGCCATTGGTGAAGTTGCAAAGGGTTCCCCTGTTTATGGGGTTGCTGCAGACAGCTCTCAAAAGCAACCCCCCAAAGAGCCATCCATCAGCTCTTCTCTCTCAGAAAAATACAACTGGTTGTTAAATGGGCCTGGGACTTCATTTCCACGGGGAGCACCGTGCTGGTGTGTCACTGAAACGTGTCTTCCTTCTCTCCGCCTTCCTCCCTCTGTTGCTCCCTCTCTTTCGTCCTTTCTGTTCTTTGTTTTTTTTGTGTTATTGTTGTTTTTTTAAATTGAAGTCTAGTTGATGTACAATATTATATAAGTTACAGGTGTACAGTATAGTGATTCACAATTTTTTAAGGTTATACTCCATTTATAGTTACTATAAAATATCGGCTATATTACCTGTGCTGTACAATGTATCCTTGTAGCTTATTTTATACCTCTTACTCCCCTTCCCCTATATTGCACCTCCCCCCTTCCCTCTCCCCATTGGTAACCACTAGATTGTTCTCTGTATTGGGAGTCTGTTTCTTTTTTGTTATATTCACTAGTTTGTTGTATTTCTTAGATTCCACCTATAGTTGCTATCATTGAATTTAAGTGTATAACATAGCAAATAAATTCCAACATCAAATTACAATGAGTTTTTGTATCTTTCACAGGAAAAGAACTTATTAACTAAAGGTACTTTAAAATTAGATGTAAAACGGTATATATTGGGATAATTCTTTAAAATAATTGACTCCTATTGCCTCATGTAACCCTTAAATTGCTAGTTCTACTTTTTATGTTCACTGGTAATACCACATTTTCTTTTTCTTCTTCTTATCCTTTTCTCATCCCTTCCCTTCCCTTCTCTTCATGTCTCCCTTCTTTTACTCACATCAATAATAAATCCATATTCCAGAATTGTATGTTAATAGCTAAGTTCAGTTTATCTTAAGCTGTTTTTTTTAAATTTAGAAATAGATAAATTCTCCTTTGTTTTTTAGGTTAAGATTGCCTTTCTTCTCCATACATAAAGTTTAGACAATCTGATGGGTCCCTTCATAGTAAATATGTCTTTCATTCATTTTAGTCATATGCCATTCCCTTCACCCTTTTGTGGTATTTTCAGTGTCACCTCCATCTCACTGACTTTTCTTGTCCTTTGCCTTGCTGAGTAACTTAGAGACATATGTGCTGCTCCTACTTGCTGCGGCATGGACTGTGATAGAAGCCTAGCAAGAGAAAGTCCACCAGAAAGAGCAAATAGTTTAAATTTTCCAATAGTAAAAAGTTTTAGTTTTCCAAAGTAATTGCAAAAACAGAAAGAAGAAAATGTGATGAGATCTATGTGAAGAGATAAAAGTTGTGAATTTTCAAGAAATGGTTACATAAGAATTGTATGGCAAACTGGTACCAAATGTCTATTTCTCTCTTTTTTTTAAATGATCATAAATTTGCTATTCTGTCATTTATACCTTACCTCTGGTGCATCAAAGATTCATATGTGTAGCTTTCTATTCACTATGATAAGAGGACTTTTGTTTTGAAGAAAATGTGCTTCAGAGTTTTAATTTATAAAAAAGAGGTTATGAGTGAGTATATCTGTAAATGGAGTAATTTTGATATAGCTTTTTTTTTTAAACATCTTTATTGGATTATAATTGCTTTACAATGTTGTGTTAGTTTCTTCTGTATAACAAAGTGAATCAGCTATATGTATACATGTAACCCATATCTCCTCCCTCTTGTGTCTCCCTCCCACCCTCCCTATCCCACCCCTCTAGGTGGTCACAAAGCACCCACCGAGGTGATCTCTCTGTGCTATGTGGCTGCTTCCCACTAGCTAGCTATTTTACATTTGGTAGTGTGTATATGTCAGTGCCACTCTCTTATGTCATCCCAGCTTACCCTTCCCCCTCCCCATGTCCTCAAGTCCATCTCTACGTCTGCATCTTTATTCCTGTCCTGCCCCTAGGTTCTTTAGAACCATTTTTTTTTCTTTAGATTCCATATATATATATGTTAGCATATGGTGTTTGTTCTTCTCTTTCTGACTTACTTCACTCTGTATGATAGACTCTAGGTCCATCCACCTCACTACAAATAACTGAATTTCATTTCTTTTTATGGCTGAGTAATAATATTCCATTGTATATATGTGTCACATCTTCTTTATCCATTCATCTGTCGATGGACACCTAGGTTGCTTCCATGTCCTGGCTATTGTAAATAGTGCTGCAATGGACATTGTGGTACATGACTCTTTTTGAATTATGGTTTTCTCAGGGTATATGCCCAGTAGTGGGATTGCTGGGTCGTATGGTAGTTCTATTTTTAGTTTTTTAAGGAACCTCCATACTGGTCTCCATAGTGGCTGTATCAATTTACATTCCCACCAACAGTGCAAGAGGGTTCCCTTTTCTCCATGCCCTCTCCAGCATTTATTGTTTGTAGATTTTTTGATCATGGCCATTCTGACTGGTGTGAGGTGATACCTCATTGTAGTTTTGATTTGCATTTCTCTAACGATTAGTGATATAGCTTATTTATATTGTTATAATGCTTTACATCTATTTTTCAAAAGTCAGTCAAAATTAACAGATTATAATATCATCATCAGTAGTCTAGCCTCCAAACTCCTGTGCAAATTAGCTGTTAATATTTACACACACACACACACACAACACACACACATCTTCAGAGGGGTTTAGCTAGTTGAATTTGAAATTTAATGATAGATTACATTAAAATCTGATCAGATTAGGTTTTAGATTAGATTAAAATATTAGCATTTTAATTAGATAGGTTTTTTGTTTGTTAGCTTTTTTTCCTTAAGATCAGTAAAAACACAGGATATCATCTGGTCCAACTATCAGGGACAGCTCTCCTTTCCGTATAGTTAAAATCTGATATTGTAGGACATAGGTGATAAAGAAGTTTACTTTGATAACTAGCCAAGATTCCTTATTCCTTCACTGCCATTGGAAAGGGCTCAGCAGTAGCACCCCAGTGTACTGGGGACAGTAATCATTGAAATGCTCCTTATACATTAAATAGAACCATTTAACCTTTCCTCTAGCAACCTTATCGTCATTTTGTAATCTTTCATTTCTGAGTTCTTCCTAGAATTCTACGTTTTTGAAGTGTGATGAACAAAATACATAATAATATTTAAAACTGGCCATTTTAGGGTATAAAAAAAGTTACCAACTTTTGCTTATCACTCAATATTTGTAGAATTGTATCCCAACCCTATAATGACATTCTAAATTTGTATCATAGTCAGATGTAGTCAACTCCTTTTCCTAAATCTTAAAAAAAAAAAAAAAAAAAAAAAACGACAGTCACTGATATGCTCCTTACCATGTGAGAATTATCTATCCTCTAGGTTCATTTTTTCCTGGTTCACTTGTGTAATTTAAAATACTTACTAACATTCTTATAGACTCTTTATTTAAGGATAAATAGTTTTTGTTACTTCACAGAATAGTTTTAGTATAGTTTTGCCCTTTAAAATATTCACCACTGTAGTATTATGTTCTTAATTTTTCATTCAAAAATCTAGAACAGAAAGATAGCAAACAAAACCAACTGTAACTTAATAAATTGATGAAATCCAGCAGTAATATTACTGCTTTCTTAATCTAAAATATGTGTTTACCAACACAGTAAACTTCATCTTTTAATGAATTTCTGAATGAGTAAAAGCTGGTTTAGTACAGCAAGACAGCACTATAACTTTTAGTTCTTATTTTAATTCTCTCTAATAATGGAACCTTATGTTTATAAACCATTCTGTTTGTACCTTGATTTGAAGTAAGTGAAACATGGAATTGTAACATTTTTAAATTTCTGCAGTAAACGTGTATGTGTGTGTGCACATGTGTATATGTGTCAGGATAAGTGGAAGGTGAAACAGAAAGAAAGAGGATGGGAAACTGGAGAAAGAAAACACCACGGAAGTGTTTGAATAACTTTTGTTGGAAAATTTTGGGCTTTAATTCTATTTTTCTTTCCTGGTGGTACTAAGCATTGTGTAAAATGATACAGTTAATGTTAACTGTGCTTCAGATGAAAGACGTAATAATTGCAAATAGGTGTATATTCAAAGTATTTTGGAATAGAATATGAGTAACCAGGAAAATAAATTTTTAACTTACCTATACATATAGTAAAGGTATTTAATTGAAAATGATTGCTTAATGGCTGAGTCCATATTCATTGTATATTTCCTTTATGAAAAAGATTCCTAGATTTTAACTGTCCTAAAAATAACTTGTAGTATTATGGAAACAGTGATAGAATAAGTTCTTGATGTAAGTTACATAAAAAGGAAACATCCAAATGTCTGTTTGAATATAGAAGAATCTGATTAAATAACTTTAAATGCAATTAAGACTTGTATATTTATGTTAATAAAATTTCTGTTTATAACCCAGCTATCTTTATCCTGATGGGAGGAGTTATAATCCTGATTTAACTGGATTATGTGAACCTACACCCCATGATCATATAAAAGTTACACAGGTAAGGACAATTTCTGGAGACATATTTATAATTAATAAGTATCTCCAAAAAAAAATAAGTATCTATGATGACTTTGAAATAAATAAGATTCTTATACTATAGGTAAAATCATGTGCAGGTATTTAATGCAAAAGATATTTAAGGAATTTTAAGAGTGTTTGAAAAGAAATTACATTACTTTCTGCATTTTTTTGATAAAAGGTTCTGCTTTTAATATTCTTGCTTCCAATATAATATTGGCATTTATGTGGGGAGATAGATAAATAAATCCATAGGTAGGTAGATGGATATGAGGGGAGAGCTGTAGTTTTAGAAAACTCCAAAGAAGATTAGGTTAATTATATGCATTAGTTTTTAGAGTCAAATGAGTAATTGAAGCCTATTGTAGACAATAATTATATTCTTATAAATCCATTGTTGGCAGCCTCATAGGTTATGAGTGGGAGTATAACTTGGTAAAGCCTTTCTTGAGGGTGATATTCAATAATTATCAAAATCTAAAGATCTTTGACTCTAGATTCCATATGCATATCACTTGCATATACACAAGAAGATCTATACACCAGGATGTTTACTTTAGCATTTTTCATAAAAATGAAATATTACAATATACCAAAATATTCAGTCATAGGTTAAATACCATTGTATACTCATACTGCATATACCATAAAGTCTTTAACAGGAGGAAGGTAGCTCTACTTATTCACATGGGAGCTTCTGCATCTTATGTGAAAAAGTTATGTAAAGCTTAATTATGTAACATTTTATTTTGTAAAATTATATTACTTAAGTTCAATTTTGTAAATAAATAAAAAATTACCATATATGAACATATGAATGTGCTTTTAAAGAATAAAAATAGAAAAACACCAATCTGGCAACAGTCTTTAACTGAGAGAGAACTTGAATATTTTAGTTTACATGTAGTTAAGTTTAAAAATTTTTATAATTTAGATATTTTGTGCTTTGTATAATAATAAGACTGTAATAAAAAGAAATTATACGTTTTGGGGAAGACAACAGATAATTTTTAATTTATTTCTGGTTCTCCAGATTTCAGTCTCAGTGGTCTTGATATTATTAGGTGAAACACACTTCCTGACATGGGTACTGTGTGTGGGCAGTTTTTAAAATTTAATATATGAAAGCCATTTAAAAAAGTATTTAGTGATTCTCTATTTTCTAATATATGTAAAAAGACACGAGGTAATTCCTCATTATAAATCCATTGTTTTTTTTAAATTGTTTAAAAATTCATATTCAGGAGTAGCATCATTCTCTTAAATTACTCATAAATATTTGATTAGCTTACATCTTAGGTTGTATTGAATTCTGCAGCTGTGATTTTAGCCTATTTTAATTTTTTTATAATTATAAATTGGCCCTTTGGATTTCATAACCAATATAGATACTTGTCTATTATTTTAGGGATTTCAGTGATATATAATTTATTTTGGATTACGTTAGACTTCTTTTCCATCTTGATCCATTTTCTTGTCTTTTTCCTTAATTTATTTTAAGATTATTTATATAGTCACACATATATCATGGTAGACACAATTTATATGTGAATGTGTGGGTATATGTGTGTATGTGTATCTGTGTATGTGTTTATATATATACTTTTTTCTCGAGATTGTAAGATCTTTCATTAGGTTAAGGATTAAATATTGTCATTTATTCATCCTATCCAGGGCCGTGTATGTATTAGGTACTTACTAGACTAAAACATTGCCTTATTTAAACAAATTTTTATTTCTATATTTCCTTTTCTTTGTATCCCTATTAAATAACACTATTTTTCATACTTTTTTAATTCTTACCAATATGTTTGTATCTTCTTTGTGACGTAGATCTTTTCATTATCTGACCACTGAAAGTTTTACTGTGCCAAAAGCTTCTAAACTAGCAAATCAAGAGAATGTTGAATAAAACAATTTTTGGTTGCCGAAATGATGAGATTTCTTGATGGTGTTAGACTGGGAAAAGAGTATGCGAATTAGAGATTTATTATAGAATTTGAAGGAAATAATTTAAACTTACTGACCCTCATTTTTACTTGTTTTTTTTTTAAAATTCAGTGTATCTTATTATACTTTGGAGATTATATGACATAATAAATGTGGACGACAGTACCTAGCATGCAGAAAGGCCTTGGCAAATGCTGCTTTACTTCCATTCTGGAATTTCTACAGATAGCTATCTAAAAAATAAAATTAATGATCAGCCATATTGCAATTTGACATTAAAATTAGATGAGTATGTGGCATTTACAAAGAAAATAAAGTTATTTATTATTGCCTTTTAAAACCATAAGTTGTGTCTCTTAAATCACTCTATTGATGCAGGTACCTTCCTAAAGGAACAGTACAAAATGTTAAATAATCCAAAGTATTCAAAAAGCTTATGCAATTGCTGATAAAATCTGTTTAATTTTGTAGACCAAATTGTGATGACCAATTTAAAACATGTCTTAAATGGCAACATGATCTGACAGGATCAAGTGTGAGGAATTTACTGTAAGTCATTGTATTGAAGAAAATTCAGTATTATCACTTCATACTAAAAATACATTAACATTGCCTTTTCTCTCCCCCAAATTCCAGGAACAATATGAATTATATTGTGAAATGGGTTCCACTTTTCAGCTCTGTAAAATTTGTGCTGAGAACGACAAAGATGTCAAGATTGAGCCTTGTGGGCATTTGATGTGTACCTCTTGCCTTACAGCCTGGCAGGTATAATCAAGATTTAATTAGCAACGTTGATGTCTTCCTTATATTCCCTGTGAATATTTCTCTTTTCAGTTTTCTTCATCTTAATGATTCAGGAAGTAATACTGATAAGTCCTTTGTTTGAATGGTTGTTAGAAAAAAATCTCATGTTTGAATCTTTCATTTATATGATTTGATTTCTTTTTGTTTTTATGTTTGCTTTGCATGTATAACTTAATTTTATGATATTAATCGTAAGTAGTTCTACTTCTGTAACACTGTTGATTTCAGAATGTAACTTATCAGTGTTACCAACTAACCATATTTATATTATTTATCATAGGTCAGATTCTATTTATAGTAGGTCAGATTTTCAAGCAATAAACCCTAGTAGATAAATCTTACGTTGATGTTTCAACACCTCTCTTCTCCTGAGAAGATGTGCCTTCTGTCTCACATATGGGGGTCTACAGTTGCTCTGTAAGGCTAAAATAGAATCAGACAGAAAAAGTTTCCCAAATACCTTTAGTTCCCACAGAAACAGGCACTAAATTTTCCAATTTACAGAAGCAGAATTTAAGGTGAGCTGCCTTCCACTCTGTAGGCATTCAATAAATATAAATTGATTTGAGGTTTTAAATTAACACCTAGGGAATAATTGGTTTCCCCAAGGGCTTATTTTTTTTAAATATTTCTTTATCTGTAATAAAGTTTGGAGATTTAAAAATAGATCTTTGGACAGATTTCTAGTTTTGAATATTTAGAGGATTCACAGAATATTTTGCTCAAGTCATTTTTTTGTTGTTGTTGTTTTTTGTTTTTGCGGCACGCGGGCCTCTCACTGTTGTGGCCTCCTCTGTGTTGCGGAGCACAGGCTCCGGACACGCAGGCCCAGCGGCCATGGCTCACGGCCCCAGCCGCTCCGCGGCACGCGGGATCCTCCCGGACCGGGGCACGAACCCGCGTCCCCTGCATCGGCAGGCGCACTCTCAACCACTGCGCCACCAGGGAAGCCCTAAGTCATTTTTAAATTGCTCTGTTTAACACAGTCAGTATTGAAGTCAGTATTGCTGATTGGGTTTAGAAAACAAATAATTAAAATTTCAAGCCTTTTAAAAAATTTTCAGTTGAGTGTATCATCGGCATCCCTACCATATTCCTGAGCCTTCTCTCCAACCCAGAACCTGTGCATTGCCTGAGGAAGGATGGCTTCAGAGGATCACAAAGGGGCAATGCAGACTCATAGGAGCATTGATGTTTGTTGAGCTCATTACTTGGTAATAAAATGTTAATGATTTTCACATTTTCACAGTCTTATAAAGAGGGCCTCTTTTTTCCTTTGGGGACATTTTAAAAATGGATGAAAAAAAAGGGGAAGAACTAGGAAATGAATTACAATTGATTTACATTTTCAGAGTCATTTCTGTACTCCCAGACATCTCTGCTACCTCGCTAAAACTTGCTCAACATCCCTACACTTCTCTCTTTCAGTATGCATTTGGTTTATATTTTACCTGAGGTTTTCCTTGTTATCCTTGCCTTAATTTCCCTTTATCCCTTCATGATGCTTGTGAATTTTGTGTAGTACAGGGCGTTGTACTACACAAGTTGGAGGAAAAGGGATGCTAAGTATGGCATCAGCAAACTCTCAGCATAATCACGTGATTGCTATTTAAGTTACCTTAGCAATAATAGTACTGCATATGTAGCAGTGTCTTTTTATAAATGAGTTTCAATAAATTTAGTTACGCTGATAGAAGACAAAACTGTCGGTTTGCAAGTGGGTTTCAAATGTATCAGTAGAAAGTATTATAGAGATGTTATTGACTCAGTGCCTGGCTGACTGGGAGGGGACTACTTTAGGATGATTTGTTGTACCTGAAACCCATTAACTATTTCAGGGTAAGTATTAAACTGATAGGGGCCAAATGTGTATGTCACCCATTTAGATTGACTTATGTCCTCAGTGTGGTAGTATGGTTCTCACAGATATGAAGAAACTAAAAGTTTGCTTTTCTCCCTAAAGAAAACCAGAATTTTAGGCTGGTACAAACTTCCAGGACTCTACCTCCGTACATGGCCTGTGTATTTCAGCCCCTTCTCTGGGGGCCCCCGGCTTGGAGCATACAAATACATACATATTTCAGGACTTAGCATCTTCAACTTGAAACTTACCTAGCATTTGGAAGTTAAGAGGGTTGAAAGTCGGAAGCTCCCATTTGGTTGGCAGAACCTTTGATTAGTAAAGATTGTTTATAGTGTCATACAAAGTAGTTGTTTACCTTGTGGCTCAGGGTGAGTAAAAGAGTAAGGCTGAACGTAAAGCAAGGAGGTTTCACTTATTTTACTTTCTGTATACTTCTTAAATGAAATTTATCTTTTAAAACTTTAGGGCCAGTGCTATATATTCAATTTAGTAATAAGTCTGTGAACTATTTGCAATAGGTATGGTATGTGCAAAACACACAGGAGTATTTCCCAGTTGTCATGGCTATGTTATTAACCCTTTGCCCTTTACATCACCACAGGTTTTCTATATATTACTCTGTAGTCTCCAGATGGTGCAGTTTCTCTTGCCTGTAGCTAAACAGTTCCTTGATTCTCTTCATGATTTTTCATGTTGATCTACTGGCCTTATATTAAGATAATGTCCAGTCATATTTGTAAATTAACATTTGCGATTTCTTTCTTTCTCTTTTTTAGTCTGAAGTATAGTACTTCTTAGTTTTACTTTTAGAGATTGAGGAAGTGCATAAATTGCCAAGTGCTAAGAACTGTCTGTGAGTAAAATTTTAGGAGAAGCTGTCTGAGAAAGTAGTACTAAAGTAGTAGTTGACCAAGTTAAGTAGTAAAAAACTGACAAATTCAAAAGTGCTTAGAAGGTTGAAATAATCAAAATAAATCACACTCATGTCACTAGTGAATAATGTTATTATCCTAATGTAATCATAGAATTTGGCATATAAGTTAATGAAAAAATATGCAAAGGCATTGTTTCAGCATCTTTAAAATTCTTCTCACACAAGACAGTTCATGATCAGTAAATATTTTTCTGATACATCTTGTATATGTCCCTGTAAGCTCTTACCTCCTTGTATTTGTATTATAAGCATTTACAATACATATTTACCTCTTTTGCCTCTAGGATGTGGATTGCTTTACCTGTTTTAGAATTCCTCTCCCCTAGCATGCTACCTCCACGTTGGTAGTTATTCGGTAAATATCTATAGACCGTGTACTAGATAATGTAAAGGAAAGAGAAGAATAGGGCTAAGAGCACGACAAATAAAAAGACACTGATATTATGGATCAATTGAGAAAAGCCCTTGTAATGTCTCAGTTCTGTCCATTTCTCCTCTGCAAAGTATCAGTGGACTTTTCAAAGACCTTTTATCATGTTTAAGATCCGAGAATGATTCCTAAGAATTTTAAACCTCAGATCCATTTGTTCCATTTAGTAGCTGCTGGGTGATTCCCTTCAACTTTTCACATTTTGGTTTTTTTGCACTTTTTTTTTTTTAATTCCTTGCAATATTACTGGCACTAACCTACAGGCAGGAAGACCAAGTTTCTATTTATTGCTTTTT
Organism: Orcinus orca; assembly: GCF_937001465.1. NCBI lineage: Eukaryota > Metazoa > Chordata > Mammalia > Artiodactyla > Delphinidae > Orcinus > Orcinus orca. The sequence continues at coordinate 96,578,890 of NC_064563.1, forward strand.
TACACTGAGAAACATGCACAGTGATCCCTGATTCAAGTTTTCTCTACCCTGAAAAAAATTGTTAGGTCAGTGTTTGAGAATTTCTAAGTGATGTTCCATAGTCTCTACATCTCAATGGGATTTTAGTGGTTAGAGAAGCTTCAACTTTTGAACATTTCTGCTTTTGGATAAACTGAATATTTCTACATTTTCATATAGATTTCACACTGTGCTGCCTCCTGCCAACCAACAGATCTGTTTTGGCAGTTTTCATATTTTTGTATGAACAGCAGTATTTGACAGTCATTTAAATACGTTATTGCAAAATGCCCCTGTTATTGAATAAAAATAAGTCTTATGAAATTATTAATCCATTTAAAATACAGTTAACAAACATTAGCTATACTAAAAACCTCACATCGTAGCCCCAATGAGCTGCTCACTGGACTTAACCTAATTGTTGGTCAATATGAGGACAAAAAGAAACAAAATTATGGAACATTTCCATAGTTCTGCACTGTATTGTCAAACATTGTATCTAAGCTTGTAGATGTAATTGGAAATGTTATGTGAGTAGTAAGTCTCTGGATATGAGTACATGTAGTAATATGTGTCTTTTTTTTCCAACTTCTTCCTTATTCAAAATGGTAAAAGGCTAGAGTCTGTTTTCTAACTTTAAAGCCAGTGTTTTTGTTTTTATATGCTTCCTTGTTTTTTCTATCAGAGAAAAAATTGAGTTTTCAAACGTAATTGTGCACAAGGATAATTTGGTTTCCCTTAACTGGCTTGGTAGAAGCTGACATAGAATATTTTATCCGTCAGGCTCCAAGATCTCAAATCCATTCGTTTTCATTTATTTAGCAAACATTCTTTAAGCAGCTTCTGTTTCCCAGGTTCTGTACTAAAGACACAGTCCCTACCCTCAAGAAGTTAAAATTAAATCTAAAAATTGTATCGAGGGGCATGGTACTAATAATCACTTGAAATGAATATCCTGTTCTCTTTCAAATTTAATTATGGATGTGAGACATTTTTGTTACTTTCGACTACTTTGGTTGGGCATGCTGATATGAAAAGGATTTTAAAGGCTGCATGTCTGCCAAGAAGCTCTGATAAATCAGGTCCAATAGGAAATATTAAACCCTGACCGCAACATATTATATGTTCAACCATTGTGCATTTTTAGCAAGTAGTTCTTCACCAACTTTTCCTTCCATTTGATGCCCTACTTTGGTTTAATTGAAATTCATTGGAGACTTAAACTTTGTAATTAACGGAAACCCTAAGAAATGCACAGTAGAGGTGTCAGTTAGTTATTATGGGCTGCAAGTGGTTACTCTTTAATTGCTGTCATAATGGCCCATTTAGTCATGCCTCTGAAGAGGTGTCAGATACTTTTTTCTCCTTCTGAAACTGTTATTTAATAAATTGAACTGGCAAGTCTGAGTTTACACAGAATACTAAGTAAAATGAGTAATCACCTCTCTAGAGGCATTCTTTGAAGTAGTATCACTCTGGGTTCGGCATTTCTTTTTTTAAAAAAATAAATTTATTTTTGGCTGCATTGGGTCTTCGTTGCTGCGCGTGGGCTTTCTTTAGTTGCGTCAAGCGGGCGCTACTCTTTGTTGCGGTGCACGGGCTTCTCATTGTGGTAGCTTCTCTTGTTGTGGAGCACGGGCTCTAGGTGCACGGGCTTCAGTGGTTGTGGCACGCGGGCTCAGTAGTTGTGGCGCACGGGCTTAGTTCCTCCATGGCATGTGGGATCTTACCGGACCAGGGCTAGAACCCATGTCCCCTGCATTGGCAGGCGGATTCTTAACCAGTGCGCCACCAGGGAAGTCTGGGTTCGGCATTTCTGTTCCATCCTTGGCAATGCAATCCTTGGAGAGTTTTCTTTCACTTCCACACTATTCCATGAATATTAATAAAACATGTTCTTCTTTACTTCCTCCATGTCTCCTTTTCTGTAATAACATATTATGCATCAGTGATATTGCAGGGTGATCACATAAGGTGTAAAGTAAGGAACTGTTTTTGTTCTTTCTTTCCAGGAATCTAGAAAATACCTGCTGCATACAGACTCTTAACTGTGTTCTTCAAATCTTTCTTCCAAAATAAAAATGGATACACATATGCCAATTGGATATGCAGCCTTTGTTTGAATTATTGCCAAGGACTTTCAAATTCAATTAAAAGCAAAGCTAATTTTCCTCTGATTATTCCTCCTGCATATTTTTTCAAAATAACTTAAAGGAAAGATATTAGAGTATTCAAAATACTTAGCAAAAAGTCAGCAGATGAAAATTAATAAGCTCGGATTTTAATATGACATGTGATTAAAGAGATTTATAGGTGTACCATATTTAGAGAGCATGACTGGGGAAGAAATGTGTAACTGTCTAAGAGAGGTGAGAAGCCAGCTCAAAGAATCGCATTCAAGGCACTAAGAAGTAATCTTAATATATCTGTTTTCAAAAGCAACCAGCCTTTAAATTTCTAGCCTCAGTGAAGCTTCATAACCTTAGTACTACAAATAAAAAAATATTTGCCTTTAAGAATGTTATAAATTAGTATTTGTCCTTGATTATATGTTATGTCTTTTTGTATAAATGTGATAAAGTGTTGGAGCTCCTCTTTCACTTTGAGAGTCGTGTAAGGGCTATGGTATGTTTCCTCAGCTATCTTACTTCTTTTCTTTGTTCTTGAGACTATTTTTGTAGTAATTATACCAACTGGAATTTAAGTAGCACTTTGGAAGGCTTTGAATTAATTTATCTCACTTTATCTTTAAGATATCCCTTAAAATGTGCATTCTCTCATTATACCCTACAAAGAAGATGAAATGGCTTACCCAGTGTCACACAGCTGCAATTGGTGGGTATAGGATTCCAATCGAAGCTTCCAGATTCAGAATGTTTATGCTTCTTTCCTGATTCACTGTTTTCATGGTCCTTCCAAATTAAAACTAGAAGAGTCTAAATTTGTCAATGTCGTCTTCCCTTGCCCACCATAAAAGAACATCAAAACCAAAGATCTCTCTCTCTGTTACTTATTCTAAGATCACTATTAACTATCATCATTCATTCTTTATAGCAAGAATTTACTAAGTTTTTGTGGGATATATTGTGCTCTGAAAATGCTTAGTATGGACCCAAGCTACTCTCAGTATATGTATGTGTATATGTATCTATCTAGTTATTTATCTATAATTGTTTCATGTTTAGAAAAAGAGATTTATGGTAACTTCAAATCTGTGTGAAGTATAGCAAGGTAATGTACATTAGAAGTTACTGAGATGGGAAACACACATATAGTAAAAATATACTCATGAAATGAGTATATGAGACTCATGAAGTCTTATGTATTCTCTAGGGCCCTCCATTTATATTGTATTTGTGGGAAGGCATGAAATGATTGAACTTAAAGTGTGCCTTCAAATAATTAATCATCTTGGGAGCAAAAGAAATTGTACTATATATGATGTTTATCTTTTAAAACATTAAAAGAAAGTATTTAAGAGATAATATTGATCTGGACAACATTTAAACAGAAATACTATGGAAGGTGACTGATACATGATGATGATGATGATGATGATGATGATGATGATGAGATGATAGTGACAATATTTATTTGGATTTTTACATAGGGTGTTACTGGGGAATGGGAATTTTGGGGGGAACTTAATTTTTTTTTTCTATTTCTCTGTCAATGTTAATTTGTTCTCAGGTTACCTAAAGTTATATTTAATATCATTAACTTGCAGTATTTATGGTTGCCAAATGAGTCTGAGTAGTTTTATCATGAGCATATTACATAGTTAAGTTTCAGATGGTGTAGAACGCACTGATAACTTCTGTCTCATTTGGTTTGGGAGGATTTATTTGAGGAAGTGAAGTCTACTGAGTGAATTAGAACAGATGGAGTCCAAGTACTTCCTCTTAACTTTCTCAGAATGTGAATATGTTGGGGACTAGAGAAGGAATTATGTATTGGTCCTTCTTCTTCATTAACATATGTTCTGTGATCTTGCGTTAAGTGTATATTGACAGAAACGTTATTTTAATTATTGAGGCACAATCCTGAAGAGTTAGGTATCTATCGAAGACATTCTTCATATGTGTTTAATCAACTATCTGACAGAAATGAGGTGGAGTACCAAAACAGCACCAAAATTTGAGATTATGAGTACCAAATTTGACAATATGGTCAAACTTAATTTGCATATGACAATAGTTTACAGAGAAAGTGGTGGGTGAAGTCATATTAGAGGAGGCATGTTGTGTGATCTATGTTTGCAAATCAGAATGGAAGTACATTGCAGCTGGATTTTGATCCTAGTAAGTAATGTAAACGCTCAACAAAGATAAAGCTTAACAGAAAATATATTTTGTGACATATACTCATAAAGCAGCTACTCTCACATCAGTAATTTGTATAGCATTAAACTTTAAGGTAGGAGAGATGGCAAAAAAACCTAAATTCAGTTTCAGATGAACTGTTCCCAGTCTTTTTCTTGTACCATCAAGATGCTATTATTGCCTTTCACCTCCTTCCCTTTCCAAACACAGTCTTTTGAGTTACCCCTTATCAGGAAATAGATCACATAAACCAGAAGTCATCCTTAACCAAACAACATGCAAACTGACCCTGGAGGTTCTAAGGAAGTCTTTGAAGGGGAATACAGTTGCTTATGCATTCTAGCCACTGTACTCAAAAATAATATGACTTTAATTATTTCGATTGAATAGATTAATTGTAGTTATGATAACTGTATTATACTTAGGTCTTAAAAGATTTTCTGGTTTTTAGGTACACATACTAAAACGTTTACAGATGAATTTATGTAATGTGTAGGATGTACTTCAAAATTATCCAGGGGCGGAGGGAACAAGTAAACATATAGCTGAAACAAGATTGGGTGTGAATTGGCGGGGGCAGTGTGATGAACTGGGAGATTGGGATTGACATATATACACTAATATGTATAAAATGGATAACTAATAACCTGCTGTATAAAAAAATAAATAAAATTCAAAAAAAAATTGGGTGTGAATTGATAATTGTTGAAGTTGGGAGATAGGTACATGCAGATTCATTACACTTTTTTCTCTGCTTTTGTTTATGTTTGAAAATTTATGTAATAATTTTAAAAAAATGTATAAATGCATGAAGTGTCTACTTAGGGCCCAGAGTACAGCTTTCCATCCTTCATGCATTAAAGACACAGGGAACATCAGCTCTTTTATATTTTAATTTTTTACTTAGTGGCATTCAGCTTACTAAAACTAAAGAAAAAAACTGTACACCCATTTCTCCCACCACCCACTCCCCCACCTCTGGCAACCACCAATCTGTTCTCTGTATCTGAACTTATTTTTGTTTTGAGTTAATTTTTAGATTGCACATGTAAGAGAGATCATATGGTATCTATCTGTCTTTCTCTGCCTTATTTCACTTACATAATGCCCTTGAGGTCCATCCATGTTGTGGCAAATGGCAAGATTTCATTCTTTTTTATGGCTGAATAATATTCCATTGTATATATGTACCACAATTTTTTATCCATTTATCCACTGATGGACACTTAGGTTGTTTCCATATCTTGGCTACTGGAAATAATGCTGCAGTGAACATGGGGTGTGCATATATCTTTTCTAATTAGTGTTTTCATTTTCTTCAGGTAAATATCCAGAAGTGGAATTGCTGGATTGTATGGTAGTTCTTTTTAATTTTTTGAGGAACCTCCGTACTGTTTTCCATACTGCCTGCACCAATTTACATACCCACCAACAGTACACAAGGGTCTTCTTTGTCCACATCCTCACCAACACTTGTTATTTCTAGTCTTTTTGATAATAGGCATTCTAATAGGTATGAGGTGATATTTCACTTTGGTTTTGATTTGCATTTCCCTGATAATTAGTGATGTTGAACATCTTTTTATGTAACTGTTTGCCATATATGTATCTTTGGAAAAATGTCTCTTCAGATCTGTCCATTTTTTAATCAGATTGTTATTTTGTTTTTGTTTTTGCTGTTGAGTTGTCTGAGTTCTTTATGTATTTTGGATATTGGCCTGTTATCAGGTCTATGATTTGGAAGTATTTTCTCCCATTCAGCAGGTTGTCTTTTCATTTTGTTGATGGTTTCCTTTGCTATGCAGAAACTTTTTAGTTTGATATAATCCCACTTGTTTATTTTTGCTTTTGTTGCTTTTGATTTTGGTGTCAGGTTCAAAAAATCTTGCCAAGACCTATGTCAAGGAGCTTACCGCCTATATTTTCTTCTAGAAGTTTTATGGTTTCAGTTCTTACTTTCAAGTCTTTAATCCATTTTAAGCTAATGTTTGTGTATGGTGTAAGATAATGGTCCAGTTTATTTATTTATTTATTTATTTATTGCCATGTGGTTGTCTAATTTTCCCAACACCATTTATTGAAGAGACTGTCCTTTCCCCATTGTATATTCTTGGCTCCTTTGTTGTAAATTAATTGACCATATATCCTTGGGTTCATTTCTAGGCTCTCTATTCTGTTCCATTGATCTGTGTCTCTTTTTGTGCCAGTTCCATACTGTTTTAATTACTATAGCTTTGTATTGCTCTGCTTAGGGCCATGAATACCACTTTCCATTCTTCATGCATTAAAGATGCAGGGTACATTGGTTCTTTCTCATCTTGCTCTTATATATTAAAACTATCTGTTTGAAATTATCTTATGTAGATCCATAGGAAAATTCACTGCAGACACACAGTATGGGTCCATTTTGACTTTTATAATAAGGGGATTTTACGTGGATGACAACCTATATTGAAAATGTACTTACATTTAATGTTCTTGTTATCAAAGATAGGAGAAAGGTTTAGCTTTCCTTAAATATTTGCTACTGTGTTAGAAAATATCAGTGTAAGATGGGAGAATTAAGTATCAGTTTTATCATCTGTAAAATGATGGAGCAAATACTTGAGTTGCCTTGAAGCTCACCAGACTTGAGCACACGTGGCAGTAAACATCAAGGGATTTTGTACTAGCCTGTCTGTATCTCTTCATACCACCTTAGTTCAACTATTTTACCATTCCAAGTTTCTTTCCCAAATTATGTAGCAGTCGATGAATAAGGAATTGTTGCAGTTTCTTTTCATTAACCAATCCAGAAAGCATTTGTTTTTCTTTTTTTGACAATTTGTTTGGCAAAGGAGATGTTCAGTTTGTTAATCAGAGTGATGCTTGGGAAAGAATAAACTACGTACCACAGAATCTGCCACAGAGTGTATATGCTAAGTAATTGTCCAGTGAAAGGAGAGTGTTACTCCACCACTGATCAGAGTGTCACTGGAGGGCAGGTAGATCACCACGTTCCCGTCGTACCAAGTGCATGGGACAATCTTAAGTACTGAATGGTTTCTTTAAAGATGTTAGCTCTTTTCATTCATAGTCTCATCTCTAAAAATGATGCCGTCATGCGATTTCTGCCTTAAAATGATCTTATAAGTTTTATAATTTTTTAAAATAACATACTAGTAAAGTCAGGGTATAATGGAGAAACAAAAATATGGTGGTGAATGTCATATACCATCTATCTCTAAAAGTCAGCATTATCTGCAGGGCAAGAAAACAGTCTTGTCCTGTTTCCCTCCCAACTGTGAATTCTTAATGTAGTTAGTTTTTGAGAAATAGAATTGGGAAATTTTCAGAAAACTTCAGTAATTACCAGTAAATGAATTTCTGGCCCAAAAGTATTTGCACAAATCCCTTTGCAGTATCTAGTTTGAAAGCAAGATGAGGTGCAAAACTTGATATCTCACATATTGTTACATTCCATATGAGCTGTGTCAGAATGACAGGCTCTCAGGACAGATGATGATTTCTGAAAATAAACTTATTTTTTCCCACTGATTGCTTATAAACCAAGGCTTTAAAAGACCTAGGCAATTAAAATGGAAATATGTAGCCATAGTTATGTGCACAGGAACTTTTCCAGAATTCATTTTGAAATGGATTGTTCTAATTGATACTATTACTTTATTTATAATGAATTTTTATCAAAATGTCCTTTTTATAGAATGTTTAATTTGCACTGGTGCCTTTTGGTAAAGAGGGACATGATTTAATTTCCAGTTTTCTGCAGGACTCTAAAGTTTTGATACATTAAAATTGTAAATGAACATTCAGTAAAATAAAGTTAAGCTCCTAACTTTTTGATTTATCCTAAATCAAAGGTTTTTGTAAAGAAATTTTTCTTAAAAAATTTGAAATTTTAAATACTGAACATATATTTTGTTGGTTCCCCGTTCTACTCTACCACCTTCAAGGCAGATCTTCCTCCACCCCCACTGCCTACCTGAAAACCTATTTTTTGCAACTTCTTTTTATAGTAGAACTTTGGCCCCTCTCAGTAGTGTTTTATTTGAACAAAGACCAATCAGCACAATTTTTATGTTTGTTCAGGAGTCAGATGGCCAGGGCTGCCCCTTCTGTCGCTGCGAAATAAAAGGAACGGAGCCCATAATCGTGGACCCCTTTGATCCAAGAGATGAAGGTTCCAGGTGCTGTAGCATCATCGACCCCTTCGGAATGCCGATGCTGGACTTGGATGACGATGATGACCGAGAGGAGTCCTTGATGATGAATCGGTTGGCAAATGTTCGAAAGGTAAAACTAGAAAACATAGGATTTTTTCAGTTGTTGTGTGGACATGAAAAAGAAGTGATGCTGTCGCAAGTTGGGTATGACGGAGTGTGGGTTTGGGAAAGAAAGATTCTGGAATCAAAAGAAAGGTGAAGATATAACTAATGTTGAAAGGCTGATGGAATCATAGGCTGAGAAAGAACTAGACTAATCAGAGTGCTTTCGCTGGTTTTAAACTGCAAAATGAGAGATGGTGAGAGCTTTCGTATAGAGAAAAACATCATCTGAGACTGGCAATAGCACATCTGTAAAGAAAAATTTAAGAAAGAAAATTATTAAAATTAGAAGTGATGAAACTGATGAAAAATAGTCTTTGTTGAAGTCTAAAAGAAGTGTCTGATAGTTATTCTTCTTATTAGGAAAGCCAGCCTTCTGTTTGGCTATTAAGAGGTCACATAAGATTTACCTTTATGAATTTACCATAGTCTGGGGTTTGCTTATCAATATTGCAGACTCAAAAAATTAACTTTGTCAGTTCACTGGGAACGGATGCTGCTGCCCAGTTGGAGTTTATGCAACCAAGCCCACAAGAGACTACTCAATGAACCAGAATGCCAATTGAGTAATTAACAAACCAGAAACATAATGATCAAGAGAGCTGGACTCTAAGCTATCAGGCTGTTCTCTGTACAAAAAGATACATGAAATTCAGATTACGCTCAGAAGTTTTTTGCTCCTAAAATCAGAGAAATGGCAGTGAGTGTTATGAAAGCATCTGCACACACAGTATGAAGGTGCCCCCCCTTCCTTCTGATGGCAGGCATGGCTAATCAATCATGGTTCTCATTCCTGCTGAGTTCAGACGTGGCCTGCACAGCCTTATAGAACCCCCACTGCAATTCATTAGGATTTGGCAGGTAATATGCAGCCTATTTGCCATCTAGGTGGAACGATGATAAAGTGTAATGGCAGAAGATTGTATTTGCCATATGCGTCCATCTCTGTGGTAGGGAAACACTTGGTGCAGGAAACAGATGAGGTGATTTGGGGGTTACCCATTCTTTATGGCTGTGTCAAAATTTACTTCTTGGCCTCCTGCATCTTCTGTGTTCCAGTGTTCCATGCTCACCAGGTACTTATCCTTAGGATTTTTAAATAACAAATTTCTACATATGGAGATATATTAATACCACCAACATGGCTACTCTCAAATTCTACTTTGGTCTGGGGTGATTTTTATTATTCACCTCATTGGTTTTTCATAAATGTCATAATTTAACTCTCATAGTCATAGTTTCTCTCAAGAGAAACTACTCTTGATTCTAGCCTCTAATGCTGACAGCTACATTCAGTTTTTACTTTTGAAGTTTGTGATCCCTTTGGCCCAAGAGATGGAAGAAAGGAAGTAGTTATCCCTCAGTAACCCTAAAGGATGAACAAGAAAAAAAAAATCTCAAATTGAAACAGGGCATTGAGACTTGATTTTAAGATGAACTCAATCAGTAACCAACATTAATATGTATATGAGCAAAGCTTTTTCACATTTTATTCTCTCAACTTGAAGAGGTAAATATTCTTCTCATTTTCAGATAAGGAAATGAGGCTCAGACTAGTCATGTGACATGGCTATATTAGGAGGTTGTAAAGCCAGAATTCAAAGTTGTGTCTGCTGGATAAAAATAACAGTGATATAGCCAACACTCCATATGTAGCTTCCTTACATGCTGAGTGATGAAATGGTTTCTACCAAGTCAGATTGTGGACTGTATCCCAAAATACTTGTCATATAATGTTATTTTAATAAAGTAGTAACATTTATGATTTCAGTGAGCTGGCAGTGTTCTGTGTTCTTAAGTCCTTGATCTCATTTAATCTTGCCACCAATCCAGTAGAGAAGCTCCTGTTACTGTCCTGTTTTACAATGGAGGAAATTGAAGAAGAAAGAGGTAAAATAACTTGCCTAAGATCCCAGTACTACTCTAAAGCAGAACTGGGGCTTTTTTCCTAACTTCAAAACTGTAGTTATGAGCCGTCATGCAATACACCTCTTTTGCCCTCTTTGGAACATGCTGCACACATTGTACTTCATAGAGTACAAGTCTGTGTTCTCTGAAGGTCTTTTCAGTTCTGTAATATAATGTACATCACGAATAGCTACCAACTCCCAATGAAATGTTAACCAGAAGTTAAGAACAATTTGAACTGTGATCTGTTGGTATTAACCTGTAAAGATATTTATGCCCTAATTGGTCACCAAAAACCCAAGCAAATTCAATTAGGCCCTGCTAATCGAGATATAAAAAAAACTATTACATCTGTTTTTCCATATACTAGCTGTATGTGGCTATTTAAATGTAAATTTTAAATAACTAAGATTTAATAAAGTTTTAAAATTCTATTCTTTAGTCCATTCAACATATTTGAAATGCTCAACAGCCCCTTGTGTCTAGTGGCTACCCTGTTGAACTGTACAGATGTGGAACATTTTCTGTAGGTATTGAAATATCTAGTATAGATAGATGTAATAGAAATAACTAATATCCAGTAGATAATTATATTGGACAGAGCGTTATTAGATCATTCCTGCAGGTTCTTACTAGAAGCAGCTAGGTTTTGTTGCAAAAAACCTTTTCTTTTAATTTAGTAACCTAATGGTCTTAGCTTGGTCTGAATATTTGACTGTGATCTAGCACTAAAATCAGCCATCTGTGCCCTGTTTTTGTTTTTCTGTGAGCTAATGATAACTTTACATTTTAAATGGTTGTATATTTAACTGATTTTTTAAGTACCTACATAATTTCCTTGATTTTGCATCTTGTCTTGCAAAGCCTTAAATATTTACTATCTGGCCCTTTAAGGAAAACATTTCAGTCCTCAGGTCTAGGGCACCTTAAAGCATTTAAAGAATGCTTATTGAATGCATGGATAATAGGGAATGACGGAAAAGTATCTGAGAAACATACAACAGCTCAGGTAGTTCCAGTGAATGAGGTGGTAATGTTTTATAGCTAGGAAAAAGGCATTTCAATTTTCTTTACTAAATGGGCTTTCTTCCTTCAGTGATTGCTGTCAGGGGACGGGGAGCCGGGCCTTAAGAGTAATTCTTTCAAGAACTTGGTACACCTTACTGCTTTGGGGAAAATGGAGTTTACTCTATATGAGTTTGGGAAAGGTTGCAGTTTCAGCCTGATTTCCACTGACTTAAGTTGAAGCTTGAGCTTTGCTTCAGTAGTAGCGCTGACAATTCAAGGGAATCACTGGTAACATAAAATGAACACACGACATTCAAAGGTGACTGGTGGTTTTCCCTGATCTTTCACGCACTCTCAAACCATGCATGTTGTGTTCCCTCTGGCACACTGGTGAGCTTTTTTTTGAGGGAGCTGAGAGGTTTTGACAACATCTTCTCTTTAGTTTACCCAAAAAGGAGAAGGCTGGTGCTGCTCTCAGACATTATTGTCCCAGCAGTCAGCAGTGTCATTTAACAGAGCTTTCACTCGAGTCAGTGTCATTTCCATACTTTCTTATGACAGTTAGAGATTGGAGAAATTTAAAGAACCTGTAATCATTTAAGTTGAGGAATCATATTTCAGTTAAATGTATTTATGTGCACTGATCTGCCTCTAGACAATTCTAAACAGACTGTGAATTTTATAATATTTTGTAAATCACTGCCACTTAACTTTCAATAAAACCTAAATTTTACTGTAGATACAAGCATCAATTCTTTCTGAATAATATGGTATTATGCTCCCATAATACTTCATAGGTACTTCTACTTCAGGAGTTACACTAAATTGTTACGTTTCATTTAGAGGACTGTCTTCTCCATTAGACTATTAATTCTTAAGGCCAGTGCCAATATCTTATTTATCTTTGTGTTTCTTGGTACCTAGCATTTATTAAGTGAAATAACAAATGCACATGCATGTTCACGTGGTCTGTGAGGGCAGTGGCCTGATTTTGTGCATCTTTTTCATTCCAATCTGAAGACTGAGTATATCTGTTACAAAATACCAAATTATAGATTCTATTCAGTTCTGTCTTATAGATGAGGCTATGAACAAATATCACAGATCACTTTGACACAGTAGCTCTTCTACCTGATTTTCTTCCATGCTGTTTTTTTCAGTGATTCTGTTGCCTCATTCATTCATTCATTTTAAAAACATTTCATTCTCTCAACTCCACGAGTGACTGTCAGTCATGGTCCAGCAAAAGGAATCAGTTTTCTTTTATCTGCCATGTCAAATACTCATCTCTATCTTTCTCCTCTTTTATGAGCAGGTTGATGACTATATTGTGAAATTGTTTCTGTCTGTCTTAAGCATATTGCATTCTTTAAATTAGTAATGCTTCCATCATAGCATAGAGAACTGAGCTGTTTGTATATTCCTGTTGCCATGGTGAGGTCCTGCAGCTGGAGTTTATAAATAGTAGCATACTGAACATATAGAATGTAGTTTTATTGTTTTATAAGTTTATTTAGTAATGCTAATCATACAGAAGCAAATAGAACCCATACATCCATAATACAGTGTATTGGTTGCCTTTCTAGATATAGGCTATTTTATGAGTTTCACTAGAAGGTGTTGCAGGTTTTGCTTGAAATTGTACCATTGCCTGAGTTCTCAAGCTGTCAGAATTGCTAGGATAATTGGATCTGAGTGAGCCCTTAGAGGAAGTCCAGGGTGTGATCAATAAGATCACATCCTTCTCTTTGACTTCAGTCAGATCAAAGCTAAGAAAACATGTCTATTGCTATTCAGAATTTTGTTTCATTTTGCCAAAGGTGTACAGAATCTCAGCAGTTCCTTAGCAATTACTTTGATAGAAAATGTTATTCCTGAAACTCATAAATTACAAACAAATGATTTGATACAAGATGTGTTGACAGGCTGACCTAGTGTATGAACTGAGATTAATTCCTTTGCTCTTAAACAATAATTCCTTTGCTCTTAAAACAATATTTAAAATTTTAATGAATGACCATATAAGAGGAAAAACAGGTGTGACCAGAGGTCAAAGGAATTATTCTTCCTTTATCTTTTTTTTTTTTTCGGTACGCGGGCCTCTCACTTTTGTGGCCTCTCCCGTTGCGGAGCACAGGCTCCGGACACGCAGGCTCAGCGGCCATGGCTCACGGGCCCAGCCGCTCCGCGGCACGTGGGATCTTCCCGGACCGGGGCACGAACCCGCATCCCCTGCATCGGCAGGCGGGCTCTCAACCACTGCACCACCAGGGAAGCCCCTTCCTTTATCTTTTTTTATACATTCTCCTAATGCTGCCATCACCAATTAAAATACATATTGCTGATTGAAAACAATATATCATCTAATTCTTGCTTTTCCTAATAATGTGTGAGGAAAGGATCCGTAGTACTCCTGATCCTGAGGAAGGAATTCATGTGTATAGATCACAGTGTTTTTGCAGTGTTCTTAGGCGACTGTTACCTTTTTAACGTGACTTAGATTCCAACCACAGGGCTCAAGTACATGCTGGAGCAGTAAGGACAAAATCTACAACAAAAGTGAAGTTCGAAAATAACAAGGCATTTGAAATGTAGAACATGGTTCTCAAGTATGGGCAGTTCTACCTCCTGAGGGTATTCAGAAATATGCGGGGACATATTTTGTTGGCACAGTGACTGAAGGGTCGAGGGAACCACTGATATTTAGTGGATGGGGTCAGAGATGCAAAACATCCTGCAACCGTGGGACAGTCCCACCTAAGAAGAATTATTCGGACCACATGTCAACGGTCCTCACCTCTCCCGCTGTGCAACACGGGCAGAGTCGTGGATGACAGTGAGCAATCCAAAGTCACAGGTTCATTGTTTGCCATTTAATTGCATTTTGTTTACTGATTTTCTTAAAGTTCTCCATGCAGAATAGTAGCATTTTCTATATTAGTACGTGAATATCAAAAAAAAAAAAAAAAACCACCTTGTCCAAGTGCAATGTGATGATATAGGGCAGCGGTCCCCAACCTTTTTGGCACCAGGGACCGGTTTCGTGGAAGACAATTTTTCCACGGACCGGGGCCAGGGGCGGTCATGGTTTCAGGTGGTAATGCGAGCGATGGGGAACGGCAGATGAAGCTTCACTCGCTCGCCCACTGCTCACGTCCTGCTGTGGGGTCCGGTTCCTAACAGGCCACGGACTGGTACCGGTCTGTGGCCCAGGGGTTGGGGACCCCTGATATAGGGGACCTTGAAGACACTGTCACATATTCCTCCAAAATAGTTTGAATATGTAGTAGTTTAGGAGAAGCTAGCACTTGAACTCTTGTACTTAGTTTTGGGTTGGCCTCCTGTGGTGTAGACTGTGAGCTCATGGTGGGCCTTGCTCTTCCTCAGAGACTTGCATAGTGCCTGACCTATGTTATATGCCATTGAGAAAGTTTTGTTTTTCTTTTTTTTCATTGAATGATCAGTGGTGACACTGTTCTTAACTGTACTATTCTTCAGAGAGCTATGGTCCCCAGAGTCCAGCAACCTGAGTTCATGTTCTAGTTTTGCTACTTAGTATCTATGTGCCTGCATTGGTTATTTAACTCTCTGTGCCTCAGTGACCTTGTCTGTGAAACCCTACCTCTGAGAGTTGAGGTTAAATGAGTTAATGAATGTAAAGCCATTGGAACAGTGCTGGTACATAGTAAATGTTAAGTATCAGTTGTTATTAGCATTATTTTTATATAGTGTTATTTAAGACTCCTACAATATTGCTCTGCTTCTGAGAATTAAATATCAGTATTTTTGAGATGTCTATGGAAGTATTTTTTTCTTTTAGGTACTATTACCTGTCATTGTTTAGGAAGAAATAGACACCACAACTGGATTGGTTTGGCAAGAATTGGTTGTATTTCTTTACTGTATTAATGTATACATAATTATGATTACATTACATGACCACATTAAATTTACTGTACAACTATCTTATAGATTTAAAACTCAGAGAAAATGCAACATTGCCAACATGTCTGCTGGCGTATTATTTTAAGGACTATGTAATTTAGATAAGCTTACAATAGTCTTATTTTCTACATAAGTAAATTAAAATGATTAAGTACAGGGAACTCTAATCAATACTCTGTAAATGACCTATATGGGAGAAGAATCTAAAACAGAGTGGATATATGTATATCAACTATACTCCAATAAAAATTAATTTAAAAAATGATTAAGTATATATTCTCTAAAGTAGGGTGAAGAACCTAAGTAAATAGCAATTGCTTATTGTTCAAAGCTACTGTAACTGGTATTTTGCCAGCAACAGGGCTTTCACATGAGGGCATTTTTCAGTGGCTAAAGATAATTCCCTTAATTCCCAGGATGTTCTTGTTTCTCAGCCATTTTTATGGAAATATTTCTAAATTATATGTCACTCTTCCCTGACTTCTCAAAATTGGTTATGCGGCTGAATGAACCAAAGGGCATAAGAAGCCACTATAATCAATGTGACATACTTCTTCAGGTTTACGTTTTGCTACAAGATTTAAGGGCAGGGCTTCCCTGGTGGCTCAGTGGTTGAGAGTCCGCCTGCCGATGCAGGGGAGACGGGTTCGTACCCCGGTCCGGGAGGATCCCCCATGCCGCGGAGCGGCTGGGCCCGTGAGCCATGGCCACTGAGCCTGCGTGTCCGGAGCCTGTGCTCCGCAACGGGAGAGACCACAACAGTGAGAGGCCCGCGTACCGCCAAAAAAAAAAAAAAAATTTAAGGGGAGGTTGCATGCAGACAGGGGAAACATAACTTTGAATTAAAATCACATATATATTTGGATTAGAATGCAAAACTCATATAAATGTTTAAAGTAAAATATGAAACTTCAAAAGAAATTTCAGGGTTTATAGAGGCTGGTCACAGGCTAGGAGATTATGTCCCTCTTATAAAAGGTACTTCAGGGAAAAGCAGTATAGCTCTATGTAGCTAATAATGTTTAACATTTTAATGGAGAGGGCCCTTGGGGTTATTCCACTTGCGAGGCTGTTTGCAGTTCTTTAAAGTAGACCCTATTGCAGTTTTATTGACCACCTCCCTGTCAAACCTCAAAGAGAGCTCTTACTCCAGTCAGCTCTTACTCCGTATGTAAGTTTCTAACCATTTTCCTTCTCTTCATTGCTTTGAATTTGTAGTATCTAAAAATTTTACCAAAGTTATTAGTGGAATGTCAGCAATAATAATAATTTAAAATAATGAACCTCAGTTTACACACAAAGTTAATATCCATATTCTTAGTAAGCTAGCAAGGTGCTTATTCCTTGTTACTGTTCCTAGAGGGAGAAATACAGCAGAATTTTTCCATTGAGATGACTTTTCTTTTTTTATTTTTGGTTGGTTGGTTTTTTGGTTTTGTTTTCTAGGACTGTTAGAGCAGTTTTAGGTTCACAGAAAAAATTGAGGGGAATGTACAGAGATTTCTCATGCACCCCCTGCCTCCACACACGTGTAGCCTCCCCATCATCAACATCCCCCACCAGACTGATACATTTGTCGTAATTGATGAACCTACATTGACACATCATTATTGTCGAAAGTCCATAGTTTACAGTAGGGTTCACTTTTGGTGTGGTACGTTCGTGGGTTTGCACAAATGTATAGTGACATGTATAGTATCACGCAGAGTATTTTCACCGCCCTAAACATCCTCTGTGTTCTGCCTATTCATCTCCCCCACCAAAACCCCCAGCAGCCATTGATCTTTTTACTCTCTCCATAGTTTTGCCTTTTCCAGAATGTCCTATAGTTGGAATCATACCGTATGCAGCCTTCTAAGACTGGCTTCTTTCACTCTGGAATATGCATTCAGGTTCCTCCATGTCTTTTCTTGACTTGATAGCTCATTTCTTTTTAGCACTAATAATATTCCATTGTCTGCATGTGCCACAGTTTATTTATTATCCATTCACCTACTGAAGGACATCTTGGTTGCTTACGAGTTTTGGCATTTGTGAATAAAACAGTTATAAACATCTGTGTGCAGTTTTTTGTGTGAACATAAGTTTTCAGCTGTTTAGGTAAACACCAAAGAGCATGATTGCTGTATTGTATGTTAAGAGTATGTTTAGTTTTGTAAGAAACCACCAAACTCTTCCAGAGTGGCAGTAGCATTTTGCATTCCCACCAGCAATGAATAAGAGTTTCTGTTGTTCCACATCCTCATTAGCATTTGATGTTGTCAGTGATCTGGATTTTGGCCATTCAAAAAGGTGTATAATGGTATCTCGTTTTAATTTACATTTTCTTGATGACACATGATATGCAGCATCTTTTCATATATTGATTTTCCATCTGTATATCTTTAGTGAGGTATCTGATAAGGTCTTCGGCTCATTTTAAAATCTGATTGTTTTCTTATTGTTGAATTTTAAGAGTTCTTTTTATATTTTAGAGAACAGTTCTTTCTCATATGTGTATTTTCCAAAGATTTTCTTCTAGTCTGTGGCTTGTATTTTTGTTATTCTCTTGATAGTTTCTTTCACAGACCAGGAATTTCTCATTTTAATGATGTCCAGCTTGCCCAGTATTTCTTTCATGGATGGCACCTTTGGTGTTGTATCTAGAAGACCTTGTATTTGGTGGTCGCTTTTTAGATTTCTCCTATATTATCTTCTAGGCGTTTTATAATTTTGCATTTTACATTTAGGTTTGTGGTCCATTTTGAGTTAATTTTGTGAAGGGTATAACGTCTGTGTCTAGATTATTTTTTTTTGCATGTGGATGTCCAGTTCTTCAGCACCATTTGTTGAGAAGACTGTCTTTACTACATTGTGTACCTTTGCTCCTTTGTCAAAAGATCAGTTGACTATATTTTGGGGGATCTATTTCTGTTCCATTGATGTATTATATGTCTATTCTTCTGCCAAAACCACAGAATCTTGATTAGTGTAGCTTTATAGTAGGTCTTGAAGTCAAGTAGTGTCCGTCTTCCAACTTTGTTCTTCTCCTTAACTATCCTTTTGGCTATTCTGGGTCTTTTGTCTCCATCTAAACTTTAGAATCAGTTTGACCATATCTAAAAAATAACTTGCTGGGATTTTAATTAGGATTACATTCAATCTGTAGATTAAGTTGGGAGAACTTTTCTTTTTCACTCCAAGCTTCTCCCTAAATTCCTACATATTGAGACTTCTTGAAGTGTGACTGTGGATAAGTATGAAATGATTGTACTACTCTTACACCATGTTCCTCATATAAGCATTTGTTATCTAAAAGGGAACAATGGTACAGTACTCCAAAATAGACAACATAAATCATTTATACTTATATTACAAATTACATATGAATGTGTACATGCAATGGCTCTGTAATGGATACCTTCTGAATAATATTCTGCATAGGCTATTATTTTAAAGTCTTTTGATTTTGTTATGTTCACAAATGGATATGAGCAGAGGAAGAACCAAGAGGATAGTTAGTAGCAGGAAAATATTAGAATATTTTATTTTAATTCTATTTTATTAGAATGTTTTACTTAGAATATATTTTATGTGATAAAAGTTTTATCAATGTCCTTCATTAATTTTCACACATTTAGAGAAAGGTCGTCCTTTTCATCATCCTTATAATACATGTATCTACCTTGTTCAGATATGAAAATTCATTAAGTAAAAATCTTCTTAGAAATATTATAAAATTGACTTTGATTATCTCTGGGATTGTCAGAACTCTCATCTTATTAGTAATTGGAGAGGTTTTCTCTTGTCCTGTTTTTAATAATAGCCTGGCAGGGTTTGAAGTTTCTTACCAAATGTTTTTCCATTTCCATAATAATGGATCCTATTAAGGCTGTTATAAAATCGCTCTTTAAAAGGTATGGATAAAATGAAGAGTGACTAAAATAGAATGAGTCCCTGATTATTATTGGTAATTGCGGAGTATGCTGAGATGAGCTTTTGACTACTTACTTCTTGGGCCTTTTCTCTCAGGATTTTCTGTTAAAATTGCAAATTCAGATTTCTCTATTCCTTATGGTAGTCATTCGCCTCCTATTCTAAGTGCTAAAGAATTCTGTAAATTTTGTCAAAAAAAAATAAAGAATAGCATTTATTCATTTCATGAAGCAAAGGGTTTGGAAAAATTGGTGAATATGTAGACATAAAAGAATCAAATGTGGTCTTTAAATTTCTAGAGCACCAGGATTTCAGCCTGTTGAACTTACTTATCAACAACCAGCATTAAAGAAGTTAAGAGAAATTGTTAGTTAGACAGATAAGCTGGTGTGATGATAATACAGGCAGGAATCAAGGCGCCCAGCTTTTGTATTTTGAAAGGTGCGGAAACGAAAAAAGATCATATATTCTGAAGTTCTGAGAGCAAGTGTAATACTAGAAAAAAGTGAGAATTACCTAAAATCAAGATAAAGGAATTATTCAAATCAGCTATCCTATAACTTGAAACTATGATTCCATCCTTCCCAGTTCTTGCAGTTACCTCTATATAAATGATTTTCTTTATATTGTGCAATAAATTCTGTAAAGTTAATTCTGTGTCCACATCCTAGTTTCTGCTTCCTATGCTTTCCTAGGTAATCTTTTCTTAGCTTTCCATTTCCTTGTCCTAATCTAATAGAGTGGACAGACAGAGATAAAGGAGTGACAAAGAAAGGATTTCATGTAATGCAGTGGCAAAAAGCGTATGATCCTTTTAAGAATCCCTTGATTAATATGCCTTTTTATTATACTAATTAATTGTATTTATTCTCTAGAAGATTAAAACCAGAAGAGCAGTAGTGAAGATAAATTGAGAAAAAATTATTCCCCTCAAATGAAAAAGATAGGGGTTCACTATCATAATATATAAAGAGCTCTTTCAAATCAATGAGGGGTAAATAAAAGAATATGGTAGATAGTGGGACAAAGAACATAACATGAGTGGGCATGTGAAGCATTGTGTGAGACTTCTCTTCTCCTTAGACTTTCAAATAGGAAGGGAAAAAAATATAATTGGTGATTACTCAAATAAATTAAAAGTGACCTTTACTGTGACCATCTACTAAAAATGTTTACAAATGTTCACAGTTAGCATTTGCATTTTACCAGCAATGAAAGTTAATGCAAAGTTTCAATATTCTAGTTGCAGAATTGTTCACAGAGACAACAAAAAGGCTTCAGCAAAGAAAAATGCATTATTATCTAAAGGGCACTGTTAAATTATCTACTCTTACATGGGGATTTTACTATAATTTAGGAGAACTCTGGAAAGTGAATAAGCTATGGTGAATTTAGACCACATAATAAAGATAAAATATTTTTTGTTTCTTCACATACTCTTCACCTATTCTCCATAAAATCCTCCTGACTAAGCCAACTTACAGTTACTGTAATGCTTCAAAATGAATTAGTCTTTCGGGAGGGTAGTATAAAATCACCTTGAGAACGCAATATGAATTGTTCTTTTTTAAATATTTTTTATTTATTTTATTTTTGGCTGCATTGGGTCTTCGTTGCTGCGCGTGGGCTTTCTCTAGTTGCGGCGAGCAGGGCTACTCTGTTGCGGTGCGCAGGCTTCTCATTGCGGTGGCTTCTCTTGTTTCGGAGCACGGGCTCTAGGCGCACGGGCTTCAGTAGTTTTGGCTCGCGGGCTCTACAGCGCAGGCTCAGTAGTTGTGGCGCATGGGCTTATAGCTCTGTGGCATGTGGGATCTTCCCGGACCAGGGCTCGAACCCGTGTCCCCTGCATTGGCAGGCGGATTATGAATTTTCTTAAGCAAGTTCTGCTTCAGATTACATTCACAAAGCTGTAGAGAGTATGCTTGTCTGGAGGTAACTAGAAGTTCAGGGTTACTTCAGCACACACAGTGGTTTGGATGTCTGTCCAAAGATTTTCAATATACCCTTTCAATATCTTAACAGTTCACCCACTTCAAATCAAGTCCATCCCATTATTTAAACACACTAGGAATATGGTAACTGCTTAAATATTAAATCAGTAGTTAAACCAGAAGTCAAGTTCTAATGATGATGGTGGGCTGCTGGATCTGTCAGGATTCTCCTTCCTGTTCCAGGTAATTAGGGAAGCAGGCAGGTAGTTGTGGAAGAAAAGTGCTTGGAGGAGCATAGGTCTTTGCAGTAAATGCAACAAGCAGTGAAAAATTTCTCTGCAAGTAACTGAAACAATGAAGTGCTATGTATTCTCTGTATATCTATGTAAAAATTATTTCTTTACAGGATAGGAGCCATGTGGATAGCTTTGCTTCTTGAGTCTTTTTTTGTAAAGAATAATAACCAGATCAATAAAGGATTTTTATCAGGTAACATTTTTTCTAGTTCTCAGAGAATGTAACTTACCCTTAATGGGAATTTGGAGAATTAGATGTCCTGTGACATCTCCTGATCTGATTGCTACGAACTGTGATGCACTTAGTTTGACACGAGGAGTTTTTTCTATTCTGTCCGTGATCATTTTTGGATTGGTATTACTCTGTAAGGTTCAAATTCATGACCACATGAGGCTCCATGACTTTTGGGGTAAAAGTCATGTTATTTTATTAAGAATACTGGCTGCATGAAAATCAGCTTATGACTCTACAGTTTCTGCTTTTTCCCCTTCAATTAAGTAGGTAAGAGATATAAAAAAGAATCATGAAATTAATAAGAAAGGGGTCTTAAAATTTACATGTGAAAGTGCATCTGAATTTATTGACCTATTTTAAGTTATTTGGCATCTGTCGAGAGAGACAAAGAATTGACAGTCTAGCAATGTCATGGCAGTATTCCAGTATACCTGAAGTATGGTCTAGAAGCTTCTGCTTAGACACTCAAATTTATTTTTAAAAAGCCTTTACCAGGGGAAGCATAAGTCCCCACTCCTTCAGTGTGGGCTGCACATGGTAACTTCCTGGCAAAGAGTACAGTAAGGAAAATGGGAGAAAAAGTAAGTAGCTTTGTAGTGTAGAAGCCTTGACAGTCAATGCCTCAGCCAGGTAATCAAGGTCAACATCAACAGTGATGAATCCCATTGATAGTGTAGACCCTTGATGTGATGTGGTTAAAGTGTTACTTTACCAACATGGCCTTCCTTTCAAAAACACACAATGCTAGTCTAATCATGAGAAAAACATCAGACAAACCACAATTTTAGTAAATTAGAAAAAAAAAGACCTTCCATGATGTAACTAAGTGTGGACATGAACACAAATTTATTATCACATCTCAGTTAAGGACAGAATGGCTAAATCTTTCTCACTATTGCTAGAATTGAAATTAAATTGTCAGTTGACATTGACTACTCTTACAAAGGTAAGTAATGTTAGGGGGAAATGGCTTAAAAACAAGCTTAAAACTCCTTATAAATACTAGCACTAGGAAATAGATGAATATCAAAGCATGCTAGATTAATGTAGTAGGTATAAAAATTAAGCCTAGGTCTCCAAAGAGGTAGGTAGTAACTTAGCCTTGAGAAGGAAACTGCTTGATATTCCAGAACAGAATATTGTTATCCTAGTGAGGCTATCTGGTTAATTAGGATGGCTTTTATATCAAATAGGAATCAGGTTATGTCAAACACACACACACACACACACACACACTTCTGAAACAGAAAGGGTTACACACATACGTACAAATCAAAGTACTTGTTGATGGCTTTTTGGTGCTCTTTTATCTACCAGATAACATGGAAACCCTGTAATAGCATAGAAATCTATCAGAGTTTTAGAAGTACAGACTTTCCTAGATTTAATTGTTTTTAAAGAAGAACATTTAACTTGAGGATTTATTTTCCATGTGAAGGCTTGGGGGAAAATATCTGGTCTTAAACCTGTTTATTTTAAATACACAAATTTTTAAAAATCCTTGTCTGATTTAATTGGTTTATAGGAAAGTAGATTATGCACTGGATACGTATTTTATACGAAACAAAATGATTTCTAAGTTCTAGAATGTACTATAAACCCAAAGACCTAAGAAAATTCTATAATACAGATAACCAAGAGCAATGTGCGTTACTGCATTGCATGTTTCTCATAAAATGTAGACAGGTTTCTAGAAGAATGCCTGCATTTGATTGGTTTTTTGTTGTTGTTGTTGTTGTTGTTGTTGTGGTACGCGGGCCTCTCACTGTTGTGGCCTCTCCCATGCGGAGCACAGGCTCTGGACACGCAGGCTCAGCGGCCATGGCTCAGGGGCCCAGCCGCTCCGCGGCATGTGGGATCCTCCCGGACCGGGGCACAAACCCCTGTCCCCTGCATCGGCAGGCGGACTCTCAACCACTGCGCCACCAGGGAAGCCCTTGATTGTTTTTAAACTACCCTTTTGCTGGTTTTTTCCTAGACCCTTTCTACAATATGTAGGAGAAACTAATCCACTTATTCTTTACATAATACTGCTCTTGAGGGACAATGTGAGCTCCTTCCATCTATTAATCAGAGTAAACTAAGTGAGTTTATTTTAACAGATGTGCAATGGCAGATACATTCTCAAAACCAAATGTCTTAAGAACTGAAAGGTATGTACTTTACACCTCAAATAAACATCATTCTCTTTTTATATTCTAGTGCACTGACAGGCAGAATTCCCCAGTCACATCACCGGGATCCTCTCCCCTTGCACAGCGAAGAAAGCCACATCCAGACCCTCTCCAGATCCCACATTTAAGCCTGCCACCAGTGCCTCCTCGCCTGGATCTAATTCAGAAAGGCGTAGTTCGGTCTCCCTGTGGCAGCCCAACTGGTTCACCAAAGGTAAATCAATTTTATTAGAAACATAGATAATAATTTTATGTGATGATTATTGATTGCTCAGGTTTTAAAAATTCCGTTACTCATATTTCTTATGCTCTTGTTTATGAACAACTTTGATGGGTCTCTCATTTTGTTTATAGTGAGTCCACTATCATATTCCTTGCTTTATTGCTATAAAAGTTACATAAGTATTCAGAGAGGGCACATGTCTGTAACAGCCCCCTGATTTGCTAAAATAAACAGCAGAGTAAGTATAGTTATTCTGTAAAATGGATTTAAAAGGTCATTACATGTATTAAAATAAATTGCATGCTCTTATTAAATGATATTTTACACTCATTTTCATAGTGTCTTGACAAGAAAAATGTTATGAGCGTATATTTGCATAGGGCTTAAGATGTGATAGATTATCATCCAAGGTTCAGGGTGACTCAGAAGAGGGAATTATATGTACCTTTTATACCTGAAGGAATTAATTACAAAGAATTACAGTATTTGCAAACTAATTGCATTACTGTTTAATATTAAAGGCATAATTCTATCTGTACATCTAAGCCCACAGTTTTAGTTCTGTGCAGATTTTTTTCCAAATTTGAAAAGGGAATATTTTGCTTTATTAAATATAAGATTTTAAATATTAATCCCATTCGGTAATATGTGTTACGGTCTAAAACTATTTGGAAGCACAGTATTTTAATAGTATTAGACTTTTCTACATTATAATTAACATGGTTTTAAGATCATATTAAGACTTTTTAGGATGTTATTTAGTCAGAATTATGTAAACACACTTTTTTTGCTAATATTTTCAAACAATAAAAGGACAAATCATTCATCAGATGAACTATGTAAATGAAAATAAAAACTGTGAAAGTCACATAGATTCAGTTCAGGAGCTTATACCTTCGTATTTCCACATAAGAATCAGACTGATTTTTTTTTTTTTAAGATCCATAAAACTCAAGTAAGGTCTGTAAATAATGCTGCTCTATTATTTGCGAATTTTCACTATTCTGGTAATAACTATTAAAGAACCGGAGCACATTTCCCCCTTGTCACTTGCTCTGTATTATAGAGGTGAACACAAAAATAACAAAACCAACATTTTCAGTCTTCCAAAGATATTACAAATCAAGGTGCTCTTTTAAAAAGTAAAACAACAACAACTTTGATGGTTTCTGCTGTTTCTCCTAAATCACAGAAACGTGCAAATAAAATAATTAATGACATTATTATTTTAATGTCAACCAGTCAAAATCACCATATAATTTTGATATTCTGCTACGTTTCCCTGTAGTCCTTATAATCCTAACATTTGAGTTTACGTATTCATTTTCTACAAAGAAATCTTAATATATTTGAGTTTTTCATTAATATTTTAAACTTTCATTAGTTGGTGATAAAATAAACTCATTAAAAGATGGCACAGGAATCTAATAAAGCCCTACTATGACTTAGAAAACAAAAGCAATAGTATACTAGTCTGGAAGTCATTTCAGTGCATGGAACCTCTTTTAATGTTTTTCCTCTTGTGTTTCTTTAGTCTTCTCCTTGCATGGTGAGAAAACAAGACAAACCACTCCCAGCACCACCACCTCCCTTAAGAGACCCTCCTCCTCCTCCACCTGAGAGACCTCCCCCAATCCCCCCTGACAATAGACTGAGTCGTCACTTCCTTCACATGGAAAGTGTGCCTTCCAGAGACCAGCCGATGCCTCTGGAAGCCTGGTGTCCTCGGGATGTGCTTGGGACTAATCAGTCAGTGGGATGTCGCCTCCTAGGGGATGCCTCTCCAAAGCCTGGAATCACAGCGAGTTCAAATGTAAATGGAAGGCACAGTAGAATGGGCTCTGACCCAGTGCTTATGCGGAAACACAGACGCCATGATTTGCCTTTAGAAGGAGCCAAGGTAAGAAATACTCAAAGCTGAAGCTAAATAATCTGCTTATAGTCTTCTGATAAGAGGTAGTATAAAAGGTTGAGTGGTGTTTTTTTCGCCTAGTGTGACACTTCCCTGCAGGTCTTTAATTATCTGCAAATTGTAAATAATCAGAAGCTCATTAAAACTTGAACCTAACAGAAGTCAGGAAGAAGGCTCTAAGTAATGATTTAATTTTCATATGAAGACACCAGACAATTTGCCAGAGATTTAGTTCACCTTCCCTTATTTCATCTGCAAATTTTTTTCCTATTAATGTTGTCAATGGGAGAATCAGCAGTCTTTTTTTATTTAACTCTCCTACTTCTATCTAATTTGAAAAGAAAGTTGTATGGTTATAGCATATCATCAATCAGTCATTGGAGTTATTGTTGCCTGGGACAGCACACCTTAGGCAGCCAGGTAGAATGAACTTCTCACATACATAAAAATACCAGGTCCAGTTCATTGTTGGAAAGCAAGGTCTTTCTCTATAAAACTGAAAGACTGTCACACATGTTGAGTTCTAACATGAAGGATATTACCACTGTCATTTATATGTACAGAAAAGAATTTAAGCATACAGGGAACCGAAGAGGCAGCAGCAGAAATCATTGAGTTTCGAACCCTCAGTGGGCCCCTGGCAGAGCTGTTCTGTAATGTTTTCTGATATTTGTGTCCACGATATTTTTGACTCAGATCAGATCGTCACCATCTTCCTTCAGCTGAAGGAGGCTTTGCCTCTTTTGAAGACTGTAATATTTAAGTGTTCCCATCTCTCTTGATCTTAAGTTGTTATTTTAGGGGAGTAGACTATTCCTTCAAAATAATAGTTTGTAGTTGGTGAGTTAATCAAGAAACAAAGAACTGTGAAGAATGACATGTACTAAATTCCTGTATGTGTGTACACACATGCGTGCACATGTGTGAAGGAAAACTCTGTATAAGATTTAATTATTCGTGATATTCTAGGGTAGCCAGGATAGCAAGAGTCAAAATTGTCTACTCAGGCATTCAAAACACGGGGGAAGAGTGGTGGTGGTTTGCCATAACTCTTTGTTAGTGCCTTGTTGGTACCTGCAGGCTTTCATCTATTATAAATATGAAGATCTGTAAAGGTTTTCTTCAAGGTCATGCAAAGGTGATGTAAATGGAAGAGAAGGCACTTATAAAAGCATTTTTATAATGTTCTCTGAAAATGGAGAGCTTATCTTCAAAAGTATGTTTCTGCAACTTAGAATCTTGATCAGAAGGACCTGCCTTTTTTTTTTCCAGTGATTTTTTCTTCCCTTTAGTCTCTATTACTTTTCATTCATACGTGATCACACTTGCCTTAAGGAGAGTGTTCAGAAGAGCTCCGACATGAGTGGTTATATCTTAGCAACATATTACAATTTATTTCCTGAATGGACTTAGAAATACTTAAAATATAATAATTATCTTGGGCAATTCACTGAAGACCTCTTGTTTCAGGGTTCTTCTTAGATAATATGTTATACAGTCTTAGCACTAAATAAACCTGCCCTTCTAAGCCCTAGAATACAGGCTATTAATTTTTGTATGGATGGTGGTTGTTTTAAATTGGGGTTATAATTTCTTAGGTTATAGGTATGAAATTTTATTTTTATTATATTAACTATAAGTTATTAGTATTAGTAGTGATTTAAGTTATAAAGATTCCTTTACATGTTTTCTATGTGAACTTTTATGTCTTGATCATTGATACATGTTAATATCCCAGAGAACATTGAGTAAAGTACAAAATTTATGTCTTATTGAAAGCTGAATTTGTTTAACTCTATCTAAGTTAGGCTCATTAAAATTCATGAAGGTCTAATCTCATATGTTGTGTGTATTAGCATTGCAATGATTATATTCTCAAAGTTAATTTCAAGTTACAACTAGATTAACATTTTTACCAAAATTAGACATCTAATATTTCTCATTTCAGTATAGTTGTTTGACTTTTAAGGCAGATTATAAAGAAGGATTCATACATAATGTATTAAATGCTATAAAACAGACCATGTCTCCCCTTATTCTCCTCTTTTATTATCTTTTGAAGGTCTACTTCAGTAGACCACAAGGTATATCACAACTGACATAAAGTAGAAAAAGCCCAATTCCTCTTATTTCACTGTTGGGAGACTTAGAGGCTAGCTTCAACCGATGGAAAACTGCGTCCATCTAGGATCCTGTAATTCTCAGTCTCTGCATGATCCTGGGTTGGAGTTTCTTTCTTTCTTTCTTTCTTTCTTTTTTTTTTTTTTGGTGGTACGCGGGCCTCTCACTGTTGTGGCCTCTCCCGTTGTGGAGCACAGGCTCCGGACGCGCAGGCTCAGCGGCCATGGCTCACGGGCCTAGCCGCTCCGCGGCATGTGGGAGCTTCCCCGACCGGGGCACGAACCCGTGTCCCCTGCATTGGCAGGTGGACTTTCAACCACTGCGCCAGCAGGGAAGCCCTGGAGTTTGTTTCTTAACTTACGTCTCTGTAGTTCCTCAATCCAGATTGATTTAATTACGTATTTGTAAGCACTTTCTACATACAAGACTCTCCTAGTGTTCAGGATAACCAGAATCCCAATGTTCTCTCCCCTTTCAAATTTAACAAAATGTTTTTATAGAAGAGGAACTGTTCAACTCCTTTAGGCAGAAGTAAAAATGATAAGGCAAACCTGATAGCTGCATTTTAACAAAACTAAAAATCTGATCAACATAGATCCACCAGGCTCTGGAATCAGACCTGAGTTTTACTTCCTGCTCTAGAATTCACTGGCTTTGTGGATGCAAGCAACTTACTACATCTATGCCCCCAATTCCACTTATTTCCCTTACTTTATGAAATGAAATAATAATAGGACCTACTTTCTAGGAGAATAGTTACCCTCCAAATATCTAAGCCCCCATATCCCTTGGTTATGGAATAAAACCAAACTAGATGTGGAGTCTTAGTATAAGTTGTAACAGTTCATTTTCATTTAAAATAGTTGTCCTTATTTTTTTTTAAATTTAAAACCAAAATCATTATCTCTTTCTCCCTTTCCTCTCTGCTTTTATTTAGCATAGTGGCTAATGAATTCTCAGCAAACACTCAGTAACTGGGTTGCTGAGTTATTACAGTTAGATTGATTACAGAGGGGGAAAGAGTATATGCATGCTGGGGTTGGAGGTGGGCAGGGGTAGGGCAGGAAAGGACTTGGAGGAAGAAGATGTCTATGGTACACTAGGAGCGTAGACAGTTTTTTTAATGTATTTTTCCAGCACTCGCCTTCAGCCAAAGGTAAAATGTAACTTTCTTGTTTAAAATAGGATTTTTTACTCTTTTAGAGAAGTAGTCATTTTCTATAGATAGATCACATATTCACAATAAGAGGGAAACAAGGGAGAAGGGTTGAAGAAGAAGGGGAAATGATTTTGATTTAAAAAGACTCGTATATTAATGAAAATGGTAAGTGTTACAATATATTCTCACCCTCCATACCTAGTGTGCAGTCTTTAAAATTTTTTTTTTTAAATGTTATGCAAATAAAGGGTATAGGGATTTAGATACTTGGAGGCTGATGTGTTATCTTCACATAACCCGTCAGTCTCTCCAAGTGTAAGCAAATACATTTCTGTGTCAAAGAGTAACAACTATCGTTCAGACTTGTTTTCATTAAAGGAAATATCTCAAATTAAATATCATCTGCCCATTTTAAAGATAAGAAAACTTAGATGAGTACTAAAAGTTTAACATTAAGTGTACATATGTAACACCATAAGGGGAATTCATGAAACTAAACATTCTATAGAGTGAGGACTTGCTGCCCTTTGTTGTGTGTCCTATGTCAGTGTGCCAGTTCCCATCATCCATTAGAACCATTTGCCCTTTTTATTTGCATCTTTCCTAGATAAATGGTAAGGGAAGCAAGGATAAATTAAATTCTAATTACTCTATTTGCTAACTGTAAAGAGCTCTAAGGAAAAAAGCCCTCTAATTCATAATTAAAATGAAGTGTAAGAATTCTGTGACTTTAATTTACTCCCATTTCTCTTCTCCCTCCCACCTAGCATAATCAAGTTAACTAAATTAATACTTTACTTTTTAACATGAACCTGAAAGCTAAGAGTTGTTAGGTTTATTTACCTTGTTTTATTTTATTGGTAAGAGATTTCTTTCCTATAGGACTGTTTCCATTCCCTCAAGTTCTAGCCACATTATAAACCTGTTCCTTACTTAATACTTTGTTGGCTAGATATTTAGTTATTGTTGTTGGTTTGTTTGTTTTAATTATTTTATTGCACGAAAATGTTTTAAAATATCATTGGAGACTTGAAATGTATCTCCTTATATCTAGATACTAACACTGTGTCCAACTATCTTTATTTGTTCCTCTTAAAAGATTAAGAATGCTACTGTTTCCTATGTGATAAAAACGATCTCTGACTTATGTTACTTCAAGTGACATTATTCTAAAATGACCTTGTGTACAATAATCTGTTGAAGATGTTGCTAGATAAATACATAGAATGATTCCTCTTTTTGAGATTGTGGCTTTTGCTATTTTGGTGGAGAGGCACATGTTTATAAGAATGAACTTAAACTTATCTGTGAATCTCAGGTGCTGTCTTTCAGAAAATAAGTCCTTTGTGTACACAGGTTTCATTTTTAATCTAATGTTTCTGAAGGATAAATTACAGTGATATTTTTGGTGTAGTGTATGTGTGCTCTTACATGTGTGGGATGGGGGAAGGGGGTTGTGTTTGGAGTTTTGTAATTAAAAAGTTTTTTCTTAATTGTTCTAAGATTATCACAATTGTGTTTGTTTTCCCTACATCTCAAGGGTCCCAAATGCTTTAACATTAAATTTTAGACAATATCTGAATCATAGGAAGATATTTCAAACTTAAAAATTAGGATGAAATGTTATCTTGAGGCATGTTAAAAATATTAATACAGGGTAACCTAGAGTAACCTAGAGTTTATAATAAATTTTGTAATAACTCAGATTATACTTCTTCCACAGGTAGTATAAATTACCCTTAATGTATTCTTATTCGTTCAGCCTGTTTCAGTTAAACGAGTAGGATGTTCAGGACACTGTGGCGAATACAAAATGAATCAAGCACAGTCTAGTGAGGATGAGACAGGTATATAATTAAGGGATGAGGCATAGGCGAAGCATCCAGAATATATAATGTGGGATGCCCTAGGGGGAGAAACATTCCAATTGAGATGCAGGGTAAAAGAAGGAATAAAGAAAGCTTCATGCGAGACGGATCTGTAGACATTAAAAGATCAGTAGGTAGGGCTTCCTTAGTGGCGCAGCAGTTGAGAGTCCACCTGCCGTTGCAGGGGACACGGGTTCGTGCCCCGGTTCGGGAAGATCCCACATGCCGCGGAGCGGCTGGGCCCGTGAGCCATGGCCGCTGAGCCTGCGTGTCCGGAGCCTGTGCTCCGCAACGGGAGAGGCCACAACAGTGAGAGGGCTGCGTACCGCAAAAAATCAGTAGGTGGTGGTGTTGTAGACAAGACAGGAAGGAATAGCATGGAGGTGGGAAGGTAAGCACAGTGCAGGAAGTCAATTTTAGACAGACTCTAGGGCATACAGAGAGAGTAAGTATGGTAGGTAAAACTATGGCAATATAAACTGAAAGCAGTTATGGAGTGGAGTGTCTCATATTCTATACCAAGTTATCTTTAACTTGGTAGACAAAAAAGAGCTTTGAAAACTTTTTTGGTAGAGGAATGATAGGATCAGAATATTTAAGTTGGTAGCATGTCCAATGGAATTGTGGTAAATTTGCAACAGTGAACTAGGAAGGCAGAAGAAAAAGATGTTTCCTTAGTTGAGAGTTTAAGAAGGCCTGAATCAGTGAGATTTCAGTGTGAACTGCTTCAGTTGATACTATCAATCTACACATTTGAGGAACTACTGTTTTCTCCTATTTGCAAAAGGCTTTGCAGATTTCCAGAGGACGTAAAATATTTATTTTTGGCTCAAAAAGTTGTGACTTACTGCAGTCTCTAAAGTAGTTTTAGATAAAATGATTTTGTCTAATGAAACGGATGCAGGTGGGAACATGGAGTTCAGAATGAAATAATCGTAAATCTTGTCATCCAGTCGCTTTAGATGAACAGAAACATGAACGTCATTTTAGTACCTGCATTTTTAGGTCCTTTACAAACGTGTGTATGCACATATGTAGTGTAATGTAAGTCAGTCAGCAGTCAATGTTCATTTGAGCCCTACTGTGTGTAAAGCATTGAAGGAATGTCCTATAAAATGAGGAAATCAGAGTCTTTGTCCTGAAAAAGATTCACGTAGAACTAATACAACAGAAATTGTTATTCCCATAGCTCCCTTTTATTTTATAATTGCTGAAATTTTACTAGGTATCAACAGTGCATTAGATACTTGCTCCTATTAAAACAAATAATTGCATATAAATCCATATTGCATTTCCCAGAATGAATTTTAAATGTGTTTATGACAGAAACATCAAGGAGATTTGATTGCAGAAATCATACATTGTATCCATTCTGGCAACAATTGCACAGGACTCAAATTAAGGATGACTTTATATGCCCATTATACAATGAGCACTTGTGATTTGACACATGTATTTGTTGGTTAAAAGGGATTTTTTTATGTTAGGGGTTTTCATTGAACTGTACAATAATTAATATCTACTGAGACATTTCTTTTCTCTAGCAAAATTGAAAAAACTCTGCCTTGTTCTGTTATTCGGTCCATAGTCAGAAACCCAAAGAGATATTTTTGTCATAGTGTATCTCTAGTGTATTGAATCTAATGAGGAATCAAAGCTATAGCACAGGACTTGTTTTTAGAGTGATACTTTAATGCTATAAAATTTATATTTTGTAGCTTTAAATTGCAAACATTGATATATTTCAAATGGATTCTTTAAACATGTTCCTTTTCTTAAGTTGCTAGGGAAGGGTATGGCCTTTTCCATTTTGCACTCTAAAGCTTCAACACCATTTTAGAACTGAGGGGTGAAAAAAGAATTGGTAGGTCATTGATTGGGTTACCTAGAACTATTCAAGTTACATCACATCCTTTTTGCCACAAACCAGCCTACACCTCTTAAATATGAACTAGTAAAGAGTTTGGGAAAGAGCTTCATGATAAAACCCTAATGATTAAAGGTCTTAAAATATGTTTAATCTGTCTTTGCAAAGTTACTCTTTTTTTCTTTTAAGTTGCTTTCATGTCAAGTTGTTGGATTAGTTAAGAGCAGTTGTTAGACAGTTCCCATATGTAACTGAGTAATCTGGAAACCAGAATTTCTGAATTCTGAGTAAACACTGGCTCTCTATGGTACCTTATGAGCAAGGTAACAATTTTGGTTTGTGTTGTTCACACACCAAAAATTATATTTAAAATTGCTTGCACTCTGAAAGCCAGACCAGGTCTCTAGTTACCAGTAGTGCTAAAGCTTCGGCCTTCAAAGAACAAAGGCGTTTCTGATTATACTCATGCATTGTTTTATCAAGAAGTTTAGAAATGTTCTGTTAACCCCAGAGAGATATAATTTAGAACACTTTTATTTGGGAGGAATTGAAATAAGAATTGCACCGGTGCTGCTTTTTTCTTTACTGAATCCTTACAGAGAATGCTAGCTTTTCAATAAAAACTGATCATGTTTGGGGACTTTTACTATTTACCTAGCTATCTATATGATTTATAGAAAATATAGCATCTCCTCTCAATATAAGAGAGGTTGAATCAGGTTGTATTTTATTTTTTCACATAAAAAATGGTGCTACTTTCGGGCGGTGGTAAATAATCACGATGGTGCTCCTAACTCCTAAGTAAATTAGATGGTATTTCACTTGTTCAAATAAACTGAAATTATATATTCTCTTCAAAATTATAGATTGTCTAAGAACTGTTACTGTTTTAAGGTCCTCCAGAAGTTAAATTCTAAACTAACCCTTTGATTTCCTTTCAGGTCTTTTCCAATGGTCACCTGGGAAGTGAAGAATATGATGTTCCTCCCCGGCTTTCTCCTCCCCCTCCAGCTGCCACCCTTCTCCCCAGCATCAAGTGAGTTTTACTGAATCTGGAGATCAACTGTCCATGCATAAAGTTGTTATAAAGAGTAGTTTTGAGGTTCTTAGTACAGAAAGTACAGGGGTGAATATGCATCAATAAAAATGAACCAGCTGGATTTTTAAACTAAAGTACCAGAAATCGAGATCCTTTCTGATTCTTTGCTGATAACTACAGCATTTTTGAGACTTACCTACACTCTGAGATTACACATAAAGCAACAGAGAAAAAGCTAAGTCTTCCCTGCATCCAAGAAGAGGCTCAGGTAGCACAATGAGCTCTCCTTTCCAATTCATGTCTCCTCCTTAGAGGTATCACATTTATCCCACTACCTAGTTTGACATGATAAAATAATCTTTGGTTCCTCCAGTTTTCTCATTTCTCAAATCCATTCCGCCACTAAGTCCTGTTGATTGTTCTTTTAAAGTTTTTCATATTCAGCTAATCTTCCCCATTGCCCTAGTTCTGGCTTATAACGGGACAACTGAAAGAGCCTTCTACCTGATCATATGATATGATCTCAGAATGGAACATCAATGGACTTTAAAGCTAGAAAAATGAGTTAAACTAGGTGTCTCATTTGAAAAAATGGGGACACAAGAAGCATATCAGACAGTTAAGGGATAGTGTCTATCCAAATCAAACCTGGATAAAACCAAGTCTCCTGATGGCCATTTCCCTACTCTATATTAAATCAGGCTACCTGTCTTTCCTCCAGTATATTTTATTCAGGTAGCTGATTTAATTTAAATTCTGCTTTCCCCAGATCACTTTCCTACTCAAAGCCCAACATTGTTCTTTCTTTCCTTCTAAATTAATTCTGTGCTCTCCTGCTATATCAGTAAGATCCACAGAATTTTACCCAATTAAAATATCATTCAGGAATTCTAATGCTTGCCCTCTAATCTTGTCTTGATTTTTTTCCTGGTTTTATGAGTCTTTCATGCTGTTCCCTCCTGTGCACCAAGTTTTCAGAATCTTTATTCTGAAGATCCATGTCTCAGGCTCTATTTCTGTATGAAAACTTCTGTGACTTCAGTCATAATGTAGTAAGACTGATTCTCATTCCTCCTCCTAGAGTTTATTTTCCATACATTTAATTATGTACTTTGCTCTACTGTTTTCTAATACTAAAGTGCCTCTGCACATTAAAAAGATTATAAGGTTTTAAGGGCAAAAACCTTTTCTCGTAATCTCTGCTTCTCCCTTAACACCTTACTGTTTGCTGTTTAATGAGTATACTGATAGTACTTGGTCGCTTGGTGGATTGACTTTATCATCTGCTAAGGTCCTCATTTCTAACTGAAAGTCTTAGAGCATCTTCACTCCTTCCTCTGCTGGTCACTGGATGCAAAAGAATGATAAGCTAGATACCAGCTCCCAAGAAATTTACCATCTACTTTAAAATAAAGTTAACGTACATGAAATCACAAGAGAACATTACGCACTAAACTGTATGCATCTAACTTGTTAGTTTTTATATAAGCTTGGAGAATAGACTATTATAGACTTTGTAAGTCAAGGATGTCTTATAGAGAACATGGAAATTTCCTGAGTCATGGAGGATGGGCACAATTGGGAAGGGGTGTGCATGAGAAAAAGCATGAGTATGAAATTTGACATCATTTAGGGGGCAGTGGGAAACTAAGCACTGGACCATTCTTTCGTGGCCACTTTTCTTGGAGCTGGCAGATATGTAGCAGACATAGAAGTTAGAAGCAAATATATATATTCTGTGTAGTAGGTTGTACATCAGTAATAACATATGATATTGTAGCACCAAATGAACTCTGGATATTTGTATATGTGATTAAAACATCTAAGCTCAATTACCTCTAATTCAGAGAACATCAAAAAATGAAGTACATGAAATCTTGCTAATTAGAGATTAAAATTTTACATTCTGTTTATTAAATTCATATTGGCAAGTGGGATAAAAGGCAGAGGTCACCATTTGCTTCATCTATATTTAGTGTTAAGTGCTTGTTTTTCTATAAAGAAAGAACAACAAATTCATAGTAAAATGCCTTCTATTGATATTTTTCTAACACTTCAGTTTGTATGTGTACCTGGATATACTTTCACCCCATTTACTCTTGATTATTTTCCCTCAAACAATGCAGTTGCTTTACTTAACCAGGGAAATACTTTAACAATGCATCCTTAACAGCAAATTAGTTTTCTATTTTGCATGCTGCAAATTAACCATAGTTAAAATTACAAGTGCTGGCTTTTAATGGCATGTTTATCTCTCCATTTTGTTTTTTATTCTGACATATAGGTAGCAGTTGTTCATTGTAGAAAATATGGAAAATATATAAAAGAAAAAAATTAAACAAATACATAAATATAAGCATTTACGTACCCCAGATATCAATGCCCAGAGTTTTTGTTTTGTTTTTCTTGAATTTTTGAATTTTATTTTATTTTTTTATACAGCAGGTTCTTCTTAGTCATCCATTTTACACACATCAGTGTATACATGTCAATCCCAATCGCCCAATTCAGCACACCACCATCCCCACCCCCACTGCGGTTTTCCACCCTTGGTGTCCATACGTTTGTTCTCTACATCTGTGTCTCTATTTCCGCCCTTTCAAACCGGTTCATCTATACCATTTTTCTAGGTTCCACGTATATGCGTTAATATACGATATTTGTTTTTCTCTTTCTGACTTACTTCACTCTGTATGACAGTCTCTAGATCCATCCACGTCTCTACAAATGACCCAATTTCGTTCCTTTTTATGGCTGAGTAATATCCCATTGTATATATGTACAACATCATCTTTATCCATTCGTCTGTCGATGGGCATTTAGGTTGCTTCCATGACCTGGCTATTGTAAATAGTGCTGCAATAAACATTGGGGTGCATGTGTCTTTTTGAATTATGGTTTTCTCTGGGTATATGCCCAGTAGTGGGATTGCTGGGTCATATGGTAATTCTATTTTTAGTTTTTTAAGGAACCTCCATACTGTTCTCCATAGCGGCTGTATCAATTTACATTCCCACCAACAGTGCAAAAGTGTTCCCTTTTCTCCACACCCTCTCCAGCATTTGTTGTTTGTAGATTTTCTGATGATGCCCATTCTAACCAGTGTGAGTTGATACCTCATTGTAGTTTTGATTTGCATTTCTCTAATGATTAGTGATGTTGAGCAGCTTTTCATGTGCTTCTTGGCCATCTGTATGTCTTCTTTGGAGAAATGTCTGTTTAGGTCTTCTGCCCATTTTTGGATTGGGTTGTTTGTTTTATTAATATTGAGATTCATGAGCTGTTTATATATTCTGGAGATTAATCCTTTGTCCATTGATTCGTTTGCAAATATTTTCTCCCATTCTGAGGGTTGTCTTTTCATCTTGTTTATGGTTTCCTTTGCTGTGCAAAAGCTTTGAAGTTTCATTAGGTCCCATGTGTTTATTTTTGTTTTTATTTCCATTACTCTAGGAGGTGGATCAAAAAAGATCTTGCTGTGACTTATG
Organism: Orcinus orca; assembly: GCF_937001465.1. NCBI lineage: Eukaryota > Metazoa > Chordata > Mammalia > Artiodactyla > Delphinidae > Orcinus > Orcinus orca. The sequence goes on from NC_064563.1 coordinate 96,616,644, forward strand.
TCAAAGAGTGTTCTTCCTATGTTTTCCTCCAAGAGTTTTATAGTGTCTGGTCTTACATTTAGGTCTCTAATCCATTTTGAGTTTATTTTTGTGTATGGTGTTAGGGAGTGTTCTGATTCCATTCTTTTACATGTAGCTGTCCAGTTTTTCCCCAGAGTTTTAACATTCTGACTTTTTTTTCTTTTTAGCCTTTTTTTTAACATGATTTAGATTACATTGTAGAGATAATTTCATGCTCTCCTTTGTCACTTAATATTTTAATAAGCATTTTTCTTAATCATTTATGCTGTACTATATTTATCATGGAACCAGCATGGAATTCTGAAGTGACCATTAAAATAAAATCAGACTTGGTCCCAGACGTGACTCCGGTATTAATATTTGTCTGTCTTTGAACAAGGTAACTTCTCTGGGCCTCACTTTCTCTATCTGATAAATGAAGGGATCTGTTTATCTTAAATGATCTCTAAAATTCTCTTGAGCTTCAACCTTTTAGGTTCCATGCAATGTTTTTTTAAGGGGTACTCATTTGTAGTATTAATTACATATGAATACTTGGCAACTTGAGTGCTCATTTATAATTGGTTGGTTGCATCCCATTTTTGAAGCCAGTATAACTTGGATTACTGCTCTGGGTTTTTTGTTTGTTTGTTTTTTTTGTTTTGTCTACTTCACCTTCATTAGAGTGTATAACCAGAGTACAATGAGAATAGATCTTCAGCTCTGGAGAGGCATAGAATACAGGTCTTAGCAAAATGTCACTCAGGGAAATAGGGATGTTGGATGTTCAAGTGTATTGTTTCTGTGTCAGCATCTTAGTACATGTTTCAAAATTAGGCCAAAGCAAAATAACAGATTGCTACCCATCATAGACTTCGATAGTTCTCACAAATGTTGAGAGCCCCAGTGTTGAATTCAGTAATGTCAAAGCTAATATTTACCTTTAAAGCTATACTGTGTTGTTATTAATATTTACTGAATTATAATTGTTAAATTATTTGATGTTACTCTGATTCCCATTAAATTGATGGAAGAGGCTACTCTGTGATAGTGTTTTCTTTCTTGTAAAACGGTATGACTGCAATTATATGACTTTTATTGTGTAATGTATCTGGAGACCTAGAAGAATATAGAATTTATTTTAAAAGCATATTCTGTCATAAAAGTAAGCTGAAACTGTACTAGTGCATATAGGTTTACTTACTTTTTTTCTAAATGGTTTCTACTTAAGATGATTGACACTTAGCTATAAATATAAATTCTTAAAAGCTTGAAATATGGGTAATCATAATTTTTTTAGGGGAGGAATGAAAAAATCTATGTGGATTATTTTTATTGTAGTGTCAATTTTTACTAAATTATTTTTATCTTGAAATAATTTGATTTTTCAAAATTAAATGAAACCTGAAACAGTTAAAAATACTTTACTTAACACAAGATGTTGGCCAATAAGCAAAGGAATTACTCTAATAATGGAATAATTACTTCAGGTAAGATAATGTTCTGGAATGCTGAGGAATGTCATTTTTTAGAAGAATATTTTTCTTGTTCCTTGTCTTTTAGAAATGGACCTTTTGTACTTTTGACATATTAATCTTAAACTTTAAAATACATGTGAATCAATATTACTTAATATTTTTGTAAAAAGGGTGTTTTGTTGTTGGAGGTGGTGGTGTTGATCGTTGTTATAGATTTTTTCTAAACAGATAAGGTGCTAATAGTTTAAGCTCAGTGAATAGAGTATCCAGGTTTTGCCTAACTATCCTGTTTCATTCAGTTGCGTACTGACTGGAGAGTCAGAGTGAACAAGATAAAATCCCATCCTCATTGGAATTTGTGCTCTAGGTAAGGAGAACAGCAAGTAAACAAATAACCATAGTATATTGTCAGGTAGTGGTAAGTGCTAGAAGGAAAAGTAAAGCAGGGAAAGGGATACTCAGTGATAGGGAGGTTTATACTTCAGATGAGGTCATTAGGAAAGGTAATACTGAACAGAAACCTGAAAGAAGGGAGCAAGCCATGAGACTGCCTAGGTGAAGAGCATAAAAGCTAGACAGTGAGGCAAGTGAATCCCTTTGGCTTATCTGGAGAACAGCTAGAGGGACAGTAGGGCTGGTGTTGAATAAGGTATATAGGAGCTAAATCATATATTGCCTTTAAGGCCATGATAAGAACTTTGGTTTGGTTAGTTTTAGGAGCCATCGAAGGTTTTGATCAACATGATGACATGATGCTGGTTTGTGTTTTTAAAGAGGGTCACTGGCTGCTACATGAATTGTCTTTAGGACAGCTGAAGTGAGACCAATGGAGAGTGTAGTCGTCTGATGTGGTGAACCAGTAAGAGATGGTCAGGACTTTGGGGTGATGGTGATGGAGTTACACAGTCCACTTTGGGTTGTATTTTGATCCAACAGTACCTGTTAATAAATCAGATGTCTGTGAGGTACAATAAATAGGGATGGTTGATTTTTATATAGGTTTTTGCTTAACGAAACTGGGTGAATGGGTTGGTGCCATTTACCAGAGGGAAGGAAACTGGAGAAGGGCAGGGGTGGGAAGGGGGCAGGGGTGGCAAAATTAAGACTTAAGGATCTGTTGGGTTTCGGTGCCGATTACACACACATCCGAATAGTGATGTTGAGGGGACAGTCGGACATACCATCTAAGCTTTCACCTTTATATTATATTCAAGTAAATACTTCAGTAGGTACTATCTAAAGCTGATAAAATGATTTCTATATGAGCAGTGCCCAAATTTAATTAGATTTGTTATACTCTTAGACATATAAGTGTAATCCTAGAAGTTTTTTTCTAATATAGGAACTTATATATGAAAATATCACCTTATAAAACTATATCATTTACCCCTGAAATGTTGATATTGTAGAAAACGTATTTAGAACATTTCTGTGTGGTAAAAATTATAATAAACGTTATCTATTATTATCATAATCTAAAACAAACTAGAAATGTGGATTTGTGAATGCACCCTCAACTACTGCCACCTTCCAGTGAGTGATCTAAGAGGTCCACACCACCAAACAGCATCAGCATCTGTGCCCGCGTGTATGTGAGAGTGGTTGTTTTTAAATAAATAGTGGCCAAAATGGTCTGTAGATAGAAAAGTGCAAAAGACAAAACTAGACCAGTTTGACTGAAATGGTGGTCAAATTCATGGGAGAAAGGAAGTTTTGTTTTGTTTTGCTTTGTTTTTGACTGGGGAGTGAAAAACAGAAAGAAGAGATAAAAGCAGTATGCCACAGGAGCTATTAAAGCAAACATCACATTGTAATTTTTAAAAACTTAAGAGAAAGAAGCTTGATGGAAAATTTTCCTCTTATATACTGTGCATACCGGGCTTCATTGTTTATGCTTAATGGCAAAAGAGCAGGGTAACGTGTTCTGTTATTGTTCACCTGAGGGTTTGTATAGACAATACACACTTCAGTTTTACATTAATCCTGTTTATGTTCAATGATAAGAAATTAATTTCATTGATTTAAAGAAAATATGGTAGAGAACTTTAAATGGAAGATCAAGCTGTAATTAAGAGCTACTCTTTTCTTAACCCTAGTGAATGAACAGTGATGCTCTTTTGTTAATTTTTGAACGCGCTTTCATTCAAATACCTTAAAATATTTTCAAGATTTGTCAAGATGTTGCACTAGTTTTACTTGTTTTACCTTGGGTAGATAGAAAGGTGAACTAATATTGAAGATGGCAGTCCTTTGTAAGTTACAATTGACATGATGTGTATGGGATAGTGTGGGATGGGTCCGTCTTTTCAATTTATTCATTATGATCACTATGGCATTCTTCTCTCATTGTGTATCATGTAGAAATGTTTGTGCATTTGACCTATTGATGTGACTCAGTATTTGAAACTCAGACTTTATTTTTTCTGCATATTCTTATTGATTTATAAATTTTGTTCATATCTCCCGTGAAGCAGCTTGACCATCCTAACGTAGGTTTTCTAACGTCTTGTGGTAAATCCCTAGAACCTGCTTGTTGACACACTGATGACAGGAATTGAGGGCTGCAAGCATATCATTTTAAACTAGTCTCAACAGAAAGAGAAATGGTGTGTGGAAAGGGTACAAAATAAATACTATGGGTATTATTTTTCTCCTTTTTATTTTAGTATTATAATTTCTAAATTCAGATAGAATCCCTCTCTCATCATTTGTGGGAAAATGGCATTTGGCGGATGGCTATAATCTGGGTGTGGGAATGCAACTAATTCCACTAATCTTTCATTTTCTCTGACTAAAATCTAAGATGAATACTGATATTAACACTAATCCCAGTAGTCTGACAAATCTGTTACTTGTAATTTACCATACAACTGATTTATGATCACAAATAATTAGGTAGCCTTACACAGAATTGTGAGCCATTGGATTCTATTTAAATATGCAATCTAAATTGTATTCCTTATACTGTCTCTTTTTTGTCCCATAGAGGCATAATTTGCTATATATTCTCCACTTGTCCATGAACATATTGATCTGTTCATCGAAAATGCATAGAGTTAGAATGAGATTCTATTTTCACATTAAGTGAGAGCATCTTGACATATTCCACCATATTCAAGCATTCCTTGTTTCTGTCCACATTTCTCTGTAGGCTCAAATTAGAATTAGATAAGTTATTTGAAGGCCACTAGGGATATTAAGCATATTTGTTTGTGAAAGATGCTAATCTGCAGTATCTTAAATGAGTTAAAATGAATTTTCAACCTTAAAACGAAAATTTTCCAGTTGTTAAATTAAAGCATAATTTTCATACAGTAAAATTCACCCTGCTTTATTAATGTACAGTTTTATGAGTTTTGGTAAACGCACAGTCATGTATTCACTACCACTGTCAAGATAGAAAACGGTTCCTTTACTCCAAAAACACCCCCCAGGCCTGTGTCAGTTTTACCCTAAACCCTTGGAAATTATCAATCTGATTTGTGTTATATAATTTTGCTTTTTCCCAAAGGTCATATAAATAGAATCATATAGTATAGAGCCTTTTGAGTTTGGGTTCTTTCTATTAGCACAATGAATTTGAGATTCATCCAGGTTGTCAAGAGTATCAATAGTTTGTTCCTTTTTTATTGCTCAGAGTATGTATTCCATTGTAAAACACACTATGGTTTGTTTATCCATCCCTCTACTAAGGGACATTTGGGTTGTGTCCAATTATTGGCGATTATAAGTACTGCCACATTTAATATCACCATGAAGTCTTTAATGTTCAACATGTATTGGAAAATTAGATTCTCAAAAAAAAAAGTTTCCTCAACATCTATCTTTTTGATTTCTAAAGCAGTCCCCTAAAAGTGTTAGAAATGAATATTGCCCTTGAATAAGTTAACTTAAAAATTAACCTCAAATTTATTTCTCCAGCTTAAAAACAAGTCAGTGAAAACTATACTTAAAGTGTAAACTATACTTAAAGTGAAAACTTAAAATTAAAGCTTATATTCAGCCTAATAATATACCACACTGATTCTTCTGGATGTCATGAAAGACTCCTCAAAATTAGTATGTATATTTATAAAACCCACTCTTGAGATGCTGGGGAAATGGCTTACAGGTGGCACACGGGCAATCCTCATTTCAAATACAGCTAGATTTTGTGTTACCACTTCTCTGGGCTATGATTTCTCGAAGTTGGGTGTTTTGCCTGTTAGGATAGTTAGTACAAGAAATACGGACTAATGTATGGCAGGCTCTGAAGATTCGGTTTTAATAAAAGATATTTTTCAAAGCCTTGCTTTCAGAGATTATTAAATAAGATTTTACATGTAGAAGGCAAGCAACATAATATATTTAAAATATTTTTCTACATTATGAAAGTATCCTAAAAATGATTTTCTTTCGCGTATCAGTTTGGTCATGTATTTCTCTAATAGCCTCTTGTTCTTTTTGTCTAAAAGCTGTGAGTGCTTCGTGGGACACACACCATGCCAGGCCTTGGTTGACTCAGGGTCTGCCCTTAAGCATTTTGCAATTAGACAGAAATAGAAGAAAGACATAGATGAATATATAGAAAACACAATGTCAATGTATGAACACTTACCAAATACATATAAAAGATTAAAGTTCAAAGAAAATTACTGTTTTGTGGGTTGTCACAGGAGGTTCATCTATAGACAGTAAAGATGGGTATTTCTACTTTGCTTTATTTCTGGAAAAGTTGAACTAATCAAGGTATCAGGAATTGCTCAAATGAAGGAAAGAAAAGTACTTGGTAAGGGTAATGTTTGAGGTATGTTATGAAAAGCCAGTGGGATATGCAGAAGGTCACCCCTCTGATCATATGCCTCTCACACCAGGAATGTAGAAGGCTGTAGAGGATTGTATCTGTGAGCCTTCATCTTCAAAATGCAAAAATCACTAATGAAGAAGAGCATTAGAAAATATATTCTTGGTTTGTTTCAAGTGTGCACATGCAGATAGTGGATGTATTCCTCATTAAAGTTTAAATAACACACATTGAATTTAACAAGAGGCGAAGGCTGTAGGGAGGATGGCTGTGTATCTTTAAGACTATGTGTCCTTGTGCATTACCAGTGTATTAATTCAGGAATGACAGCCGCAGTGCAGAACACTCTGTGAATGTCTGATGATAATATAAAGGGAATGAAGTACTGGTGTAAATGGTGGGATGGTTTACTTGGCAGTTTTAACGTGGAACCAGCCAAATAAAATTGATCTATTTTATTCCTCTGGTATCCTAAAACTTTCCCATGAGCTAAATCAATGACTGAACATTTTCCTATGTCCCGTGAGATATTTTCTCCACTACCAAAAGTAAACATACATGATTGCTAATGAAAATTCTTTATTTTTACCACTTATCTAGTTGCAAGTAAAACTGAACCTACTTTTTGAATGAGTTTGTGAAGGAAAAAAAAAAATCCCGCATGTAATTACAAATAATGTAATTATTTACATAAATTGAGTTTTCCCTTTTGGTATTTTATATACAAATTCTTCATCTATTTGTACCTTCCTTATTTATTATTTTTTTATTAAGACTTTTTTTTTAGAGCCATTTTAGATTCATAGCAATATTGAGGAGAAGGTACAGATACTTCCCATATACCCCTGGCTCCCACACATGCCTAGCTTTCCTCATTTTCACCATCCTCCACCATAGTGGTACATTTGTTAAAAATGATGAACCTACATTTATACATAACCACCCAAAGTTCATAGTTTACATTCCCTTTTTTACATGATAGAAATTGCTTTTATTTTTCCCTTCAGAATTGAATAAGATCAGTTTTGTATAAAAATTTCTATAATATTGAATAAAGTGCACTGGAATGATATTCTTATAAATTGGCTTATTTTTAACTAGAATATTATACTAATATAAAAAGTTTGCTTTAAAATATAATAAGATAAAATATGACTCTTTAGAACTGTATTAAAATGGTGATAAGATATCTAGGCATTTTTTTTTTCAGATTTAGATACGCAACAGATGCCACTCGAAGCCTTTCTTCACTTCTAGTATAATTCACTAAAATCCATTTAAGCTAATTACCTGCGACTAGTAAGTTTTAGCAGTAAGCCCCTATAATTCCATAAAATATTAGATAAGCTTTGCTTTTCATTTTCTTCAGGATACTCCATCTGTTGATTTGCAGCAAAGCTAGAGTAGGGGGAAGCTACCCTGATTAAATTCTTTATCATTGAAGATAAAATATAGAATCAGCCAGAACAAATGTGGTTTCACAAATCACCCATTCTTGTGTCATAGTGCAGTGCTTCTTTGAAAACTCTTAAATCTTTGGAACTAAGCTGCAACAGGCAGATAGAACATTCCTGACATTGATGTGGTTGTTGAATATTTGGTCAGTAAGTCTTTTTCTTTTATACAGTATATGCTTAAATTGCAAAGGAAAAAGAATTCCTTGTACATGACAATATAGTAGGACATAGAAAGGATGTGTATTTTTCTCATTTCTTTTGCTAACAGAACCCACTCTGGCCCTTGAGTTAGCTAAATTTATATCCATGTTTATAAGAATTTATGAAAAGGTAATGTTTGAAATCCCTGCTGTAATTCCCATCAAATCACCATTTTGCAGTCCGTGTACTCACTGGCCTTCATTTGGGATGTACATCTTCCAAGGTTACACCATGGTAGGTGTAACCCTTAAGTTATTAATAAGGTTATTAGCTTGTGCTCTGGGTGGTGACAGTGGACTTCCTGTCACTGTATCATTGTGCTTTCCTTTCACCATAAACTGTCATTTGAATTCCAAGGTCGCTCAAACAAACAAGAATTCAAAAATCGGTATTGAAAAAAGTCTTCAAAGACAGATAAAAACACACTTGAAAAATCTTAGGAGAGATTTTTTCTTTCATCTCTGAACTTCCTAGAGACTCAGATATATAGTTGAAATTTGAAAACCTTTAGGTTTTTCAAAATGTCTTCTTGCAGTGGGCACAGAGAAAAGCCCTTAAAGTTCTTTTCGTTCGAACTAGTTAGGAGAAATAAAAATGAAGAAGTTTTTTCAGTCTTGATGGTTCATATACCAAAGGCCTCTTGCTCCCTCTACAGAAGGTGCTTCAAAATTGCAGTCACAAATATTAAAAAAAAAAAAAATTTAACGAAACAGATTTGTCTTGAGGTTCATGATTTAAAAAAATGTTTGGATCCATATGTACCTCCAGTGTCCTGCAAACAGGTTGGTTGTCCTAAAGTTGGTCAGGGTAGGTTTGTGTGTTTCTACTTTGGTGTTTCTCAGTGGCATCAGCTTAGGATAAACTCCATTAGCAACAACTGTTAAAAAAAAAAAGTACGTTTTTGTCGTTTTGTTATTAATTGGCTTTGTCTGTTTACTCAATGGATGAGTAAAATGCTTGGGAATTTCTTTTGATATTAGGTAATTGTTTTACATATTTGCATTCTTTTTTACTTAGCCAGGGAATTTAAGCCATAAAAATAATGGCCTCTACCTTAAAGACTTATAAAGTTCTCTTATTATCTACTTCTGATTGTTCCAGTCATTTTTAGATCTTTGTTCATTTTTGTCCCAACAACAACTATCTGAATTGTAACTTCACAGGAGAAAGAATTGTTTCACTTAACTGGATTTTTTCAACTATAAGTTATATTCATAAGAGACAGTTGAACTTTCTATAAATACTTCATTAATATATAAAATAACCTTGCATATGTATCATCTTAATTTACCAATTTAAGTTAAATAGGAACAAAATGTTAATATTTTAATAGCTTTGGTATAAATAATTTTATGCATTCACTTACAACTCCAGGACCTTTTTATTTTATTTGACAGGTTACTAGCTTCTCTTATTGTGCCATTTTAAAATTATAAGTATGAAAACTCTTATTTCATCAAGAGTTTTAAAAGTCCTTTTAATTTGTATTTAGTATAAGAACAGCCCTTCTGATGTTACCCTGTAATTGAAAAATGAACACAAGTGACAAAGTAGTTTCTTTGATTTGAATATGTCACATCAGACTTGCCTGTCCTGAATTATTATGCTAAAACTAGACTGGATTTTTTTTTTTTCCCCTCTGGTAGGTGTACTGGTCCATTAGCAAATTCCCTTTCAGAGAAAACAAGAGACCCAGTAGAGGAAGATGACGATGAATACAAGATTCCTTCATCCCATCCTGTTTCCCTGAATTCACAACCATCTCATTGTCATAATGTAAAACCTCCTCCTAGGTAAGAATATGGGCCATTTATCATCACCTCACGTCTGCAGTAAGCATTATCATTTATGGCATTTGTTTTTAAACAACTGAATCACATCTGTTTAATAAAAACCCTTGATTTCTTGCTCAAAGCCTCCTCTACCTATAATACTATTTTCCTCCATGGCCTTTCAGAGAAAATGAAAAGATGTAGATTTCTATTAACTAGGAAGTCCTTTGACTAAATTAGTTGACTGGTAAGTCTAATGGAATAATTGGTTGCCCCTCTCCCCAAAAAACAAATTGTACTGTAGTAAAACTTTGCTGTAGGTTACATATAGTTGTGATTAATTCATGAATTTTCAGTAAGCTATTTTCAATGCATTTTATCAGTTCTAAGCACATATCTCATGAAGAAAAATTAGTGCTTAGAAAATAAGGTATTATACCAACCTTCCTTAGAATTGTTCTTCATGAAGTAAGGACTAGTATAATCTATATTGATTTTCAGATCTCGAAGAATTGAAAAAAATTATTTCCCTTAGCTATTTTTATCAGGTACTATTTTACTTTTCCTTGGATCAAACAAGAATGTGAGGAATTGTGTTCTGTTTTCTTCTTGTCAGTTGTTTATTCTCACTGTTATGGAGACATCCTTGGTCTTTGAAGTGGCAGCCCCATGGAGGTATAGGAGTTATTGAAAATGGGTGTTGTGTATTGAAACATTAGTTTGTCTTTAAGTAGAAGGACAATTCTGTGTTTATATAATTGAATTAGTAAATCATAATCTAATATTATTTTTGTTTTTTTAAATCTAATTGACATATATGAAGTACTCAGTAAGTCAAATCTCAGTTTCAGACTTATTTTCTGAGCTCCAGTTTTCTTTGTCTAATTACATCCCTGGAGCTCTGCTTGGCACATACAGAAGAGGGCTCAGCTACTGCTGGTGGCCCAGCCTTCTTGCCTTTCAGTATCTCTTTACTGACTGAGGAATAGGAGAGCTATTTAACACTTCAGTCATCTATGTCATCTTTACTTAGTGTGCCATTTCCTTTTGAGGTCAAGTCAATCAACAGAAAGCATTTTATGAGTGGAGTGTTCCTTTCTTTTCAGATGAAAAGTCTAAAAAATGTTTTAATGCCTTTCTTCAAGTATTGTATTGCAGTACTTGGAAAAGAGAAGCAAAACTCCATTTAAACCAGAGATCTGCCTTAGTGAGTTACAAGGTTAGAATTATCAACACTATGCAGAATTATTAACCATGGTTATTAACACGTTGCTGTCCAGGGCTTCATATTTCAAAGCAAGAACCAAACCTTTCTTTGCTGATTGCTGGTCTTTAGGACATTTGTTGGTAACATTGAGAAGACAGAGAAATAACTGAGAGATAATAATTTGTTATGTTAGAAGAACCAAGTGTCTACTATTGTTATTAGAGAAAAAAGTTATTCCTTTACATCAAGTATAAATTTTTACAATTTTCAGTTCCCTTGGCTCTTACAAATGTGTAGTAATTTTAAAAAACTGAAATAAGATGAGCTTTTTTGGTCTCCTTGGGATCTCATTTTTTTTCACCACTGGATAAGTGAGTGGTATAATTTTAATACTTTAAATTTTAATTGTCACATCATACTGGATGAGATTTTTGGTGGCAGGCCTCCCAAATCCTGAAAATAAATTTGATTTATGACCACCATTACCATCTTTCTACAGTTACAGAGAAGTAATAAATGTTGATAATCCCTAATCTTAATTGGAGTGAATTTTCTGTCTAATTTGTTCTTGAAAGTCAATGGATGAAGTATCTTCTTAGATCCTCTACAAAGCACTCTTTAAACTTAGACACATCCTTTCCTTCTATGTTTTTCCTCTCTTTGGAACATCAGGAGAACTAAATTGTCAGTATATGGAAAAAGTTAAACCATATTATTCATAGATTCATAAACCATATTATTCATAGATGAATAATTCCATTTCAGTAAAAGTCCATCATTACTATGAAAATTCAATACATGATAACTATTTTTAAATGAACCATCTCTGGCCCCTTAAAGAGATGTGGCCACCAGAGAGAATGGAAATGAATTTCAGATGGAGCACTTTGCAATAACTATTCAAATGTCCAATATCTCCTCCATTATGTATGTACTTTTACTTTGCCCCAAGAATTCAGAGTAAATCAGGGGAAAGTAAAATATAAACTCTGCTTTCTATAGCTCTTTGTGAGCACAGTAACTTGGTGAGCAGATAGTCAGTTGCTACACAGCTATATTCTGAAGACAAAATACGCTCCGTGCCTTCTCTTCCTGCTGCTACCTTCCTGTGCCCCGGATTTGTGCATTACATTCATAGTATGATTCGAAAGCATTAATACCAACAATAAAAACACTTTTTTTAGGGCTTCCCTGGTGGCGCAGTGGTTGAGAGTCCGCCTGCCGATGCAGCGGACGCGGGTTCATGCCCCGGTCTGGGAAAATCCCACATGCCGCGGAGCGGCTGGGCCCGTGAGCCATGGCCACTGAGCCTGCGCGTCCGGAGCCTGTGCTCCGTAACGGGAGAGGCCACAACAGTGAGAGGCCCGTGTACCGCAAAAAAAAAAAACCCACTTTTTTTAGTATTACCCTTTTACGGACACCCAGATTAAAATATTTGTTGTGTACCCAAGGCCTTTGCTAAAGTCATTTCTCCACAGTTGTCAGAAGTGCCAGTTTTGTTCATGGCAGTGGTGAAATTATACTCCAGACTCTAGGTCTTTGAATATGCCTATCTGAATTTTAATGGACTTTCTGAATATTTAATAATTCTCCTTCCTTGACAGGCTCTAGTTTATAATAAGGAAAGCTTAACTTACAGAAATAAAAATATACTGTTAAGTACCATTAACCAGGAATGATGTCATTGGGACTTTTACATATTTTTTGCCTGCATATTACATTTTCTTCTTCAAAACCTTGATAAGGTAATATTGAAATCTTCCAAAATGATATGTTAATTCCACAGGTGTGTTTAGGGTATCAGCAATTTTGTGGCCCTTGTGATTCTTAGTTTCACTTAAAAAAAGAAAAAAAGCCTTTGTCTTCCATGGAATAGTTACTTCTGCTTTGTAAAAGTATTCAAGTATCTAGATAATATTACTTTACTTTCTCTAGAAAAGGAAATTAATTATATTTATATCCTAACTTTATTACATGAGCAGCATTGCTAGTTCCCATCATCTCCCCACCCCCAAATGACTTTTAAATGGAAAGTAATTATCCTTACGATTTTTGTCCTTTGATTTCTGCTTTAGGTCTTGTGATAACGGTCACTGCATATTGAATGGAACACACGGTACGTCTTCAGAGATGAAGAAATCAAACATCCCTGAGTTAGGCATATATTTAAAGGGTATGTATAAGACATATTCTCTTTGTAGTCTATGTCTTAATGGTCAGAATTTAAAGGCAAAATTCCATGCCATTGTTGTACTGAAAATACATTAAGATTTTGTGTTATCCTCTAGGAGATGTTTTTGATTCAGCCTCTGATCCAGTGCCATTACCACCTGCCAGGCCTCCAACTCGGGACAATCCAAAGCATGGTTCTTCACTCAACAGGACGCCCTCTGATTATGATCTTCTCATCCCTCCATTAGGTCGAAACCTTTAAAACATTTCAAGCAAGCCTCCCTGCCACCTCCTCCAATTAATATCTGAATTATCAGAATTCTTAGTTCAGTGCAATGTAGACTCACTAGGTTATGAATCTGTCTGAATTCGAATGGAATCTCTAGGTGATAGTGGCTCTCGGTTCATGTGACCATTATTCCATTTAGATGACTGAAGCAGTGGTGTAAATAGCTGGCATCAGTTAGGCATTTATCAAGTTGTCTCTTCATGTACTAACTGCAGTCTACAAAATCTTATGAGGGCATTGCTCATTCCCCCAGGTGCTTGTGTTCTAGTAGATTTGGAGTATTCATCTGAGATTTTCTTTAAGTGTAATTCTTAATGAATGCGTACTTCCTTTTTCTTTCAATATAAAATGACCCACTTCCACTTAGCTAATTACATTATGGGAAATTATATATTTTATTGTAGAGAGCTGAAAATAAATTCTGTCTTATAATCACTGCAACTAGAACACATCCAAAGAATCTCAGTTTCTTTGTTTCAAATTTTACCATGAAGTACACTTAATGTGTGTGTATGTGTACATGTGTGAACGTACACACAGGTGTGTATTTATGTTAAAATTGGCCGGTGCAGGTGTCTGTTTATTTCATTAATTCTAGGTAGGAAGCTTCTCACCCTATTTTTAGAGGAGGACAATTAAGAAACCTTCACAAGTTAAGGCTTCACAATAATGAGTCAACATAGCATAAAATAATGTATAATGAAGGTTCATTTATAAGCTTATCTGAATCATTAGGCTACTAGAAATGAACCTCTCCATTTTTTTTCCCCATAAACTGGTGTTTCCAGTTATACAGTTGAATGTCTTGCAGGAGCAAGACATTCATTTCAGTGCTTTACTCTCACCTACGTGGATTACAAGCACCTCCCAACTTCCTTCTTTACCTATAGTCTTTTTCTCTTCCACTTCTTCCTGTATGCTGTTTTTGACCTATCACCCAAGTCTTTATGACTAGATCAGCACTGTCCAATAGAACTTTATGTGGTGACATAAAAGACCTATATGTGTGACTGTAGAACTGAATTTTAGTTAATTTAAATTTAAACTAAATAGCTATATGTGGATAGTTACTACCATATTGGACAATGCAGATAAATGTTCCAACCTTTTTAACTCATCCTTCCTTTGGCTCTTCATGTACATCTCATATTTTATTTATGCTATTCACTCTGCCTAGTAGACACCATCCCTGTATTTGATGAACAAATGTTTTTGAGGCCCTGATATCCCAGGCCCTCGTGTTCTTGGTAATACCTTGCTGAATGCCACTTTCTGCATTCCTCTTCCCTCTTACAATGCATCTCTCTCTCCCTCTGGGACCTATTCACCTGTGAGTCTTCTGTGAACTTTTCTTAGGTCTCATTGTGGAATCCAAGCTCCTCGGGGTCGAGGACTTATGATTTTGATCTTCACATTACCCATGTGCCTAGCATGGTGCCTGACATTTAGGGGCTGATAAAGGATTTGAATAAATGAGATAATGTAGGAAATAGCTGAAGGTTGGAATGATAACAAAGCTCTTTCTTTCTCTCTCCTATACCTTCATATATTTTACATTAGAAAAATATTGATGATCATTAGAGAAAAAATTTTGAATACTTTTTGCAAGGCAAGCTGGATGAGTGGTGAAACCGTTTATATTTAAATATATTTAAGTCAATGTATTTAAATCCATGAGAATTTTTATTACTAGAAGATGTAGGTATTTATACCCTGTTTCATTCACAAAGTATTTGTGAGTGCTTACAAAAATACATACACTGCAATTTTATTTTTTAAAGAATCAAGATGAGGGAAAATATGAATAGGATAGTAAGACGTGGCAGGGGAAACACAAGTAGACATAAAAGCATACTGCAGTATTCTACAGCTACTAAAGTTGGGAACTATGCAAATATAAATACCTAGCTTTGCGACCACCACAAGAGGTAGTTCTATTGATGTATTTAACTGTTTCTCCCTAGAGATATCTGGTAAGTAGAAAAAGATCATATTCCTCTACTGCAGGTGCATTTTCTGTATATTTTGACAATGAAATATATGGAGCATTAGTTTAAATGAATTAAAATGCCGTGGAGCAAACTTTTAAAAGATAATCTAAACTGTTCTGTGACATTAAATTTTTGTGCATAGTGTGATTTTCTAATTAGAGGCTGTGAACTCTTATTGTTACACAAAAATTCTGTTTTGATGATGTGATCTGTAATATATTTAGTTCAGACCTCCAATGTCTTAATATTATAAAGGTTACAAGTGAATAATAAGCTGTTTCATAACCTGAAATACTGCTTTTTAATAGAAAGGGCTGAGAGATCGAAAAAGTCTGTATGCACACACGTGTGTTTGTGTGTCTGTGTTTCTCTCCAAACACCTCCTAGAAAATAATCAGCTCCCATTAACAAAGTCAGTGAACTGCTGGGTAAACACTGGAGGTGAAGTTGTTTATAAGCAGCAAGAGAAAATCATTATTTTTGCCTGATACTGTGTTTTGATTAACGAAGTTCTGCTGTTGATAACTGACCTTTCTTTCAATGCAGGTGAAGATGCTTTTGATGCCCTCCCCCCGTCCCTCCCACCTCCCCCACCTCCCGCAAGGCATAGTCTCATCGAACATTCAAAACCTCCTGGCTCCAGTAGCCGACCATCCTCAGGACAGGACCTTTTCCTCCTTCCTTCAGGTAGGAGGGAAAAACCAAGCAAACCTTTTCACTGAAAGCAAAAATATTTCTAAGATGATACTGTCAAATAAGCATTAGTGATTCATTGGTTTCTAGCTCCCAAGCTGAAAAATCCCTGGGGTGGGGAAAACAGCAGTTGGATAGGTTTGTCTGTCAATTGTTTGGTTTAATGGCAAAAGGATTACAAAAATGGCAAAAGCAACAAGGAATCGTAGAATTCAGAAATGGCGCTGAAGAGATTATCAAATAACACCTGTAAGTTACAAAAGGTGAGAACCAGAAGTGCTCTGTGTTTGGGCTAAAAGAGATGGGGACAAATTTAGACTTTCTCCTAATTCTGAGTGCAATATTTTTTTCAAATAATGTGTTTAAAAATTTTTACTAAATATGCTTTAGGGTCATAATTTTATTCAAAAACGTAATATCTTGGTAAATTATATTGTAACATTAATAGGTATGTTTTTCTGAAATATCTGCATTTTATTGTTTTGTTACTGTTTTGATTTTTAATGCCTCAGTGTATCTACTAAAATTATTGGTCTTCAAGGAAAAATTAATAGTTTTTAAAAAAGAACTCAAGTGAGGAGTGGAAGTAAAAAGACTTAATAAACCATCCACTCCACTAGTCAGAATTATCAGGAAAAAAAAATTCAGTTATGTTGAATCTGCTGATATTAATTGTTCCCGTCAGTCCTACTGGTGATACTGTGATCTGTACTCTGAAATGTCTGCCTCCTCGACTTGGTTTGGTTAAACATAGGGTAAAGATTTTTTTTTTAACAACTGCTTTACATTTGTGTATGAGATAAATCATGAAAGCCTTCTAAGAGTGCTCACTGTGTCCTTTGGCCACCTACATGCTTCTTTGAAAACTTGGGAATCTTAACCATTATCATTCACCTTTAACATTTTTCTCATTTTTTTTCCATTTGGTTTGATAATTCAGAAGTTTGAGGCAGTTTGTAGATATGACCCACAAAATTATAGACATATAACTTGGAATATATAGCTTCAGTTTCTAAAAGTAGTTTATCTTCAAGGAATAATTTTTCGTCAGTAAATATTGAATTGTCCTCTGTGTCACCCACTCTGTGAGATGCCTCCCTGCCCTCATGGATCAGATTAATTCACTGAATGCTACCAATCAAAGAGCAAGGTTCATAACCCTTCTAATCCAAGCAGAAAGCATGGATAATTGTTAGGCTCTTATTCATACAGCTACATATACACGCTAACATTTTGCTATCTTTTTGACTTATACTTATTCACGTCTTTGTTTTATACATGGACTTTAATTAACATTTAAAAATGAATATATACAGCAGAAACTAACACAACATTGTAAAGCAACTATACTCCAATAAAATTTTTTAAAAAAATGAATATCTCTAAATCTTAGTAAACTTAACCTTGCCCAAGGCAAACTTCTGAATAATTTCTAGCCAGATTCCTATAAGGTACCTATCACCTTTTATATATGTAATTTAAGCCCCATTAAAGGAAAGTTAAATGTAGTGCCTTCTTTTAAAATTAAGTCAGGCTTTCGAGGCTTGACTTAATTCTTACACTTTTTTACACAAACACAACACTTTAACCTGTTTTTATCAAATGAATTAATTGTAAAATATTTCAGTTCTTTATCATCATTTCATTGTTCATATTGCTTTTGTAAACATCTTCAAAAAGTTTTTTCTCAAGATTACTAAAAAAGTCACTTCAAAATAAAAAGGCCCCCTTTTATTAGAATGAAAGTTGCATAAACTGTTTTATTTCATATTTAGCTTTGCTTGGCTGCCAGGTAGGCTCAGTAGCAGTTATCCTTAACCTGTGGTGTGAGGCTAACATGGGACCAGAGTAGGGTCATTTGAACCTGTTGGCTCTCTCTTGAACTCCTTTTATGCATGGAAGTATTCTAATTCCATTCAAGTAATGTTGATATCCCTCGATAATAAATACTTCTGAGAAACAAATGGCAACTTTTCCCCCCTTTCCAGTCTCATATAATTAACTGGACAAATTTCTAGTCTGTTGTCAGATCCTTTATGAGATCCAATGAGTCAACTGTTTTTATTCAATTTTAAGCCACATGTATAGACCACATCTTTTTCAAAAGAAATATTTTAATTCTTCTTAACATAATGATATCGTAGAACATGAAAGTTTCTTTCAGCTTTAAATAAGCACCTGACTGTATCATTTTGCAAAGTATTCAACACATTACGCTGTCTAAAGAAGTGTAATAGAAAATTTACAAAAGCAGTTCTTCATGCTGAACTGAACTTCATGAAAGAATACTCTATAAATGCTAAACAAAAGTTTAACTTAATAGCTGTAGAACCATACAAGGTAAACAACGGTGATTGCTAAATTTAAATGGACTATATGAGCACTTTACTGCTATTATTTTCACTATAGTTTAATCTGTAAAATTTTAGTCCAGTGTAATGATAAGCCTTTTCTGGCATTATGAAGATTTGGTTTCCTTGAGGAAGTCATTATCCCTAATTAAAGACAAAGGTTGGGTATCCCCATGATGTTGTATTAAATACCTACTCAAACCTACCTCTTTATTCCAGCATTCAGTGCCCTGCACACCTGAGTCGGGTCCACCTTCCCAGCCTTAGAGCCCAGTGGCTGCTCTATAGTAGTGGTTTTCAAACTACAGGGTCCTGTGTTTCTGCAAAGGAGCCTTAGGACTCCTGTATGATCAAGCGGGGGAAGCGAAGCAGGGGCACAGCTCTGATGCTGCTTTTATCTGTTTTCTATTTTAGGCCTTCATGCAAGATTTCTTTTGGCAAAATAGTAATGCCCACTGCTGTACATGAGCCATCTACTCTGGACAGGCCAGTCATATCTTAACAAAACCTGAAGAGTCCTCAAAAAAAGCTTTACACTTTACTGTCTCCAAACGCAGGGCTACTGCTAGCATATATGTGCTTTTGCCCGAATTACAAAAAGGCATTTCTTTTGTGTTGGTGGGTTGAAATAGGCACCCCTCCCTCTGCTTTGTGCCAGGGCCAGTGCTCCAGGAACAAAGCCAAGGCTGTATTTAAGTCTGCTCAGTCCCATTACTGCATGTCTTTGTGCAGTGCACAAAATACACAACGTATTTGGCAGCCCTTACTGAACCTTTTTCTCACTGTATTTCTAACCTGGAATCTCTTTTGAAGTCCTTATCCAATCTTAAAGTCACAATTCAACTCTAAAAGCTAGCCAGATTGACTTTATTAGAGATGAAGGAAGGTTTTCCACGGGATCCAGAAATGCAGTTGCATAAGTAAAATACAAAGAAAACTTGCATCATTAGTAGCAGTTATTGGAAAGGGTTTCTAGGGGTTTGGTTGACTGTGACCTTTATGAAGCACACTCATGACGTAGTTACCAGGGACTCTCATGCCCTCTGAGGGTTGCACTCACAGAGTTCAAATCAGAGATCGAGTGAGGTAAGGTCCTCCCCCAGGCTCAGCCAGTGTGGAGACTACTGTGTTCAGGTGTTGAAGGATTGATGGGTAGAGCCGTGGTTCTCAAATTGTGGTCTTGAGACCAGCAGCATTAAAACTACCTAGAAATTTGTTAAAAATGCCAATTCTTTAGACCTACCCAAGACTTACTAAATCAGAAACTCTGGGAGTAGGACCCAGCAATCTGTGTTTTCATAAGCCTTTGGGGGTGATTCTGATGCATGCTCAAGTTGGAGAAACCCAGGGCTAGGCTATATCTGGAGGACTGCAGCCAGGATGGGAAAGGGAAGTAAAATCACACCATGTAAACGATGGTAGATTAAAGGAACTGAGGATGTTTAACTGACAGAAAAGAAGATCTTGAGTATGTATTAGAGTTGCTTTCAACCACAGTATTTGTAAAAGAATGATTAGATTTCTTCCATGTCTCCTGAGACAAAGACTGACCAGTGAGAAGAATTAGGAGTGGAAATTTCATTCCTGTTAAGAAGCTTCCTGGATTATTAATACTTCTTATATCTCAGAGGGGTAGTGAGTTCTCTAACACTTGAGGACTTGATCACTACATATGGGGGTGTTACGAATGTGAGTTAAAGAGTGAGGAGCTTTGTCTCACCTAAATAGGTCTTCAAATCCTCTTCTATCAATTAGATCTAGCATTGATATTCTTTTAAAATTTTCAGAATAATTGATAAATCTTTCAGATGGCTTTTGGACAGCCCCAGAGGAAATATGCCATTGTTTTAACTGTTCAATTTTATTTGCCTCTTTTCCTATGCTTGAGTAAAAAATTGGAAGTGTTTTAGATAGTGGGGGAAAAAAAAGAATTAAGAAAATTCCATAATGCCTCTTCCCAGAGATAACCACTTGATAGGTTTCCTTCTTACACAGCATAATTTTGATTGATACGTATTTCCCCACTTCTTTCATAGTTAGCAAACCTTTCCCTCCCAGTGTTTCCTTAGTTTTTAATACTCTCTTAAAATAAGTCTTAAAATTTTTCAGTTTAGCATTACCATACTGTAAATCACAGGCACTTGTACTTTGCTTTTTAGAGTGGACTACCCATCGTGTTTATTCATTCATTCATTTCTCAAACGTGTATTACTATATAAATGGTACATTGGCTGTGGCATTTTCAATTTGTATGTTTTAATCCTAAGTCTGGATATAAAATTTTACTTTAAGGAATTTTTGAAGAATTTACTTTTAAAAACTTTATTGATTTTCAAATTTGGTAATTATTGTACTCTCTGTAATAATTGTATTATATATAATATCTTTTCCCATCGAAGCAGGAATGCTTCCAACTTTATAACTTGCTACAGAAGCCCAGTTTACCCTATACCTGACCAGTAGGCAAACTTAACATGAAGCATTTTAGTGGTTCAGAACTGAACTAAGTATTTCGTGCTATTTTTGGTAATATTTTTAGCATACCTAGTGACCTTTTAGGTGCAACAGATTAATGGAGCAATATCATACTACTGTATATTTTATACTCTATTTATGACTCAATAATGTATCCAGAATCTAATGTTTACTCTTAAATAAATAGATGATTAGAAATAGCATATCTAACAAACCTATAAATTTACCCCTAAGGAAATAAAAAAGTGTAATTATAAAAGACAGTCTTTTCTCTGACCTAATATTATATCAGTGATGTTTTAGAATGAACAAGAATTGAAAGTAAATTTTATTGCAAATTTAGCTGTAAATCTTTGGGAAATTTCTAAATTTATGCAGAAATCACCACATTTGGTTCCTTTGGTTAGCCTTCCAAATCAAAAGACTAACATTTGTTGCATGGAATTTGATTTATCTTCTTATTCCTTCCTAAAATGTTTCAACAAAATTAATGAGGCTGAACCATTGACTTTTCAATTATTGAAAACTCAGAATCTAAGACTTACTTTAATCTCAAAATTAATGAAAGCAAATGAAGTAGCCTTGCTTAGGTTAAAAAATAAAAAGTCTCCAGTAAAGCTGGAGATAATTATTGTACGCAAATAGGGGGAAGGAAATAATGACTTCAACTAGTCAAAATTAATATAAATAGGCATGTATTTCCTTCTCAAATAATCAAAGTGTTACATATTTTTAATATCAAATTCAAATGGAAGTTAAAACAATGAAATATTTATCAGGTCTTCTTTAATAGTTATAATTTTAGCCTTATGTTAGCAATACAGATTTCACAGAATTTGAATTTATGAAAAATCTGAATATGAGTTAATTTGGGTAGTTAAAGGTAAATATTTGTGAAGTGCAGGCTATTTACCAAGCCGTGTGCTTGGTACTGTGTTTCTATTAGGAGATACAATTCAAACACAATTGAGTAAGATAAGGTCCCTACCCTGAAAAGAACTTACAGTACCTTTGGAGATACGGGCAGACATAAAAGAAAGTGTTATGAGAGAGGAAAACAGAGGAACCCGAGATGGCAGTGGTGGCAGATGATAAATTATTAGTGAACCAAAGGTTGCAGAGGTAATGTTCATCTACTCAGAAAATGAATCAGTTCTATGGATTTAAACTCATATACTACTAATTTTAAACCAGGTAGGTTTATGGTCCTAATGATTTAATATAGTAGCACTGATACAATCTTTTTCTGCCATTAGCTCTGCCATTAGCTTCTGCCATTATTCTCTTTTTAACAAATATAAGAAGTACAATAATTTTTAATTTGTCTGCAATTCATATTTTTCACTATCTCAGATTCCCCCTCTCTGTCAAGGTGGTTAAAAAAAAACGACACATTTTACTACTTATACAAACCTTAATGTTAATAATAGCATAATTTTTAATAATTGAATTTATTGTCCAGTGAGCCAACTAACAATTTTTTGCATAGGATGCCCAATGTAGTTTTTTTTTTTTTTTATGGTACTCGGGCCTCTCACTGTTGTGGCCTCTCCCGTTGCGGAGCACAGGCTCTGGACGCGCAGGCTCAGCGGCCATGGCTCACGGGCCCAGCCGCTCCGCGGCATGTGGGATCTTCCCGGACGGGGGCACAAACCCGCGTCCCCTGCCTCGGCAGGCGGACTCTCAACCACTGCACCACCAGGGAAGCCCTCAATGTAGTATTTTAAAAGGCACATTATATGTACAGGAGATTTCATAGACATGAATTCATTTAATCCTCACAAATCCCAAATGTCAGGTCCATTTTACAGATTATGTCTGCCTAATGCTTAGACAGATTAACTGATATAATATTCTTACAGGCAAAATTCAAAACCCATTTTTTTCTTTGACAACAGTTTCTATTCATTGTACAGGACAGACTGGGACAGAAAATTAAAATTAGAAGCAGTTTTTGCCATCAACAATTTTACCATCAAGTAAGAGATCTGAAAACTACAAAGTTAGTAGTGTGTATTAATTAGGAATAAATGGGAAAAGCATATTTGAGCAAGTGATGAATAAATTAGAAAATATGCAAATTAGAAAGTGGTACTATCAGTCATGAAATGTTTTATTTTAAAAAGTTGATCTTTATAGAGAATTTCTTTTTTTTTTCTTTAGCCAGTTAGCAGAGATAATAGTTTTAATCTGAAAATTATCTTTGTTTTTAAGATCCCTTCTTTGATCCAGCAAGTGGCCAGGTTCCTTTGCCTCCTGCTAGGAGATTACCAGGTGAAAATGTCAAATCCAACAGAACATCACAGGACTATGATCAGCTTCCTTCATCTTCAGGTGAGTTGGCTAATAGTACTAATAATAATACCTTATGTTTGTACAGTGCTTTTCGGAGCACCTTTTTATTCAGTGTATAATTGAGCACCGCCAGCCTAAGAAAGTATTTTTATCACCATTGCATTTGCTTATAAAGCATGTATTATGAGAAGAATGTCTACAAAATTGACTCACGGAAAAGAAAACATTAAGCCTTAATATTAACTTTGATATGTCAGTAAAGCATGTTCTGTGATTCAAAATCTATTCATTCTCTAACTTTTGTTTTGCCTTATCAGATATGAGAAATGGGATTGAGGTCTTTATATACCGAACTGCTGCATTCTCTTATTTCTCCGTTAAAGGAAGAAATCTCTTTAGAATTAGTATTAGCACCAAACTATTCATTTTCATAGCTTATTTAGGGCTATCATGCAGTGCTCTACCGCCAGTCATCAAGTAGAAGCTTGTTCCATTTTAGTAAATACAGGTCGTACGCATAACCATTATTAATGGAATGTTGCTGCTTTGCTTCTTTGGGAGGTCTTCCTCCACCACCATATCTAAAATAGCTCCTCCTACTTTACACAGTCACTTTCTATCCCCCTCTTTTGCTTTATGTTTCTTCATAGCACCTTTCATTCATTTATTTGCTTGTCTGTCTCATCTGCTAGAGTACTGCTTTGAATATACACACGTGGTTTGGTTCACTGCTTTATCCCCAAGTGTCTAGAAGAGGGCCTAGCACATGTTCCTTGGATGAGTGGAGGGGTAGAAGGGAGGAGGGAAGAGTCGCCGATATCTGTGTTATGGTGAACATACACATATTTTGAGCAACTGAAAAAATACATTTGTTTCATAATTATGAACATCAGAAGTTTTTCTTATGTAGATTTTTGTCCGATTTCAGTATTTTTTTCATTAACTGTATTTTGACTTTTTTTGAAGTATAGTTGATTTACAATGATGTTTTAGTTTCAGCGGTACAGCCAAGTGATTGTTATATAACTGAATATATATATATATATAACTGAATATATATATATATTCGTCTTCAGATTCTTTTCCATTATAGGTTATTACAAGATATTGAATATAGTTTCCTGTGTTATACAGTAGGTCCTTGTTGTTTATTTTATATATAGTAGTGTGTATCTGCTAATCCCAAACTCCTAATTTATCCCTCCCTGCTCCTTTCCCCTGTGGTAACTATAAGTTTGTTTTCTATGTCTGTGAGTCTGTTTCTGTTTTGTAAATAACTTTGTATCATTTTTTTAGAGTCCACATATGGGTGATAGCATATGATACTTGTCTTTGATTTACTTCACTTAGTATGATAATCTCTAGGTCCATCCATGTTGCTGCAAATGGCATTATTTCATTTGTTTTTATGGCTGAGTAATATTCCATTCTGCATATATATCACATCTTTTTTTTTAACATCTTTATTGGGATATAATTGCTTTACAATGGTGTGTTAGTTTATGCTTTATAACAAAGTGAATCAGTTATACATATACATATGTCCCCATATCTCTTCCCTCTTGTGTCTCCCTCCCTCCCACCCT
Source organism: Orcinus orca (assembly GCF_937001465.1). Classification (NCBI taxonomy): domain Eukaryota; kingdom Metazoa; phylum Chordata; class Mammalia; order Artiodactyla; family Delphinidae; genus Orcinus; species Orcinus orca. Next base: position 96,641,394 of record NC_064563.1, read on the forward strand.
CCCTATCCCACCCCTCCAGGTGGTCACAAAGCACCGAGCTGATCTCCCTGTGCTATGCGGCTGCTTCCCAGTAGCTATCTACCTTACGTTTGGTAGTGTATATATATCCATGCCACTCTCTTGCTTTGTCACAGCTCACCCTTCCCCCTCCCCATATCCTCAAGTCCAATCTCTAGTAGGTCTATGTCTTTATTCCTGTCTTACTCCTAGGTTCTTCATGACATTTTTTTTTCTTAAATTCCATATATATGTGTTAGCATACGGTAATTGTTTTTCTCTTTCTGACTTACTTCACTCTGTATGACAGACTCTAGGTCTATCCACCTCATTACAAATAGCTCAATTTCGTTTCTTTTTATGGCTGAGTAATATTCCATTGTATATATGTGCCACATCTTCTTTATCCTTCATCCAATGATGGGCACTTAACGTTGTTTCCATCTCCGGGCTATTGTAAATAGAGGTGCAATGAACATTTTGGTACATGACTCTTTTTGAATTATGGTTTTCTCAGGATATATGCCCAGTATTGGGATTGCTGGGTCATATGGTAGTTCTATTTGTAGTTTTTTAAGGAACCTCCATACTGTTCTCCATAGTGGCTGTACCAATTCACATTCCCACCAGCAGTGCAAGAGTGTTCCCTTTTCTCCACACCCTCCTCAGCATTTATTGTTTCTAGATCTTTTGATGATTGCCATTCTGACTGGTGTGAGATGATATCTCATTGTAGTTTTGATTTGCATTTCTCTAATGATTAATGATGTTGAGCATTCTTTCATGTGTTAGTTGGCAGTCTGTATATCTTCTTTGGAGAAATGTCTATTTAGGTCCTCTGCCCATTTTCGGATTGGGTTATTTGTTTTTTTGTTATTGAGCTGCATGAGCTGCTTGTAAATTTTGGAAATTAATCCTTTGTCGGTTGCTTCATTTGCAAATATTTTCTCCCATTCTGAGGGTTCTCTTTTGGTCTTCTTTATGGTTTCCTTTGCTGTGCAAAAGCTTTGAAGTTTCATTAGGTCCCGTTTGTTTATTTTTGTTTTTATTTCCATTTCTCTAGGAAATGGGTCAAAAAGGATCTTGCTGTGATTTATGTCATAGAGTGTTCTGCCTATGTTTTCCTTTAAGAGTTTGATAGTTTCTGGCCTTATATTTAGGTCTTTAATCCATTTTAAGCTTATTTTTTGTATGGTGTTAGGGAGTGATCTAATCTCATACTTTTACATGTAGCTGTCCAGTTTTCCCAGCACCACTTATTGAAGAGGCTGTCCTTTCTCCACTGTACATTCCTGCCTCCTTTATCAAAGATAAGGTGACCATATGTGCATGGGTTTATCTCTGGGTTTTCTATCCTGTTCCATTGATCTTTCTGTTTTTGTGCCAGTACCATACTGTCTTGATTACTGTAGCTTTGTAGTATAGTCTGAAGTCAGGGAGCCTGATTCCTCCAGCTCCGTTTTTTATTCTCAAGATTGCTTTGGCTATTTGGGGTCTTTTGTGTTTCCATACAAATTGTGAAATTTTTGTTCTAGTTCTGTGAAAAATACCAGTGGTAGTTTGATAGGGATTGCATTGAATCTGTAGATTGCTTTGGGTAGTAGAGTCATTTTCACAATGTTGATTCTTCCAATCCAAGAACATGGTATATCTCTCCATCTTTTTGTGTCATCTTTAATTTCTTTCATCAGTGTCTTATAATTTTCTGCTTACAGGTCTTTTGTCTCCTTAGGTAGGTTTATTCCTAGATATTTTATTCTTTTTGTTGCAATGCTAAATGGGAGTGTTTTCTTGGTTTCACTTTCAGATTTTTCATCATTAGTGTATAGGAATGCCAGAGATTTCTATGCATTAATTTTGTATCCTGCTACTTTACCAAATTCATTGATTAGCTCTAGTAGTTTTCTGGTAGCATCTTTAGGATTCTCTGTGTATAGTATCATGTCATCTGCAAACAGTGACAGCTTTACTTCTTCTTTTCCAACTTGGATTCCTTTTATTTCCTTTTCTTCTCTGCTTGCTGTGGCTAAAACTTCCAAAACTATGTTGAATAAGAGTGGTGAGAGTGGGCAACCTTGTCTTGTTCCTGATCTTAGTGGAAATGCTTTCAGTTTTTCACCATTGAGGATGATGTTGGCTGTGGGTTTGTCATATATGGCCTTTATTATGTTGAGGAAAGTTCCCTCTATGCCTACTTTCTGCAGGGTTTTTATCATAAATGGGTGTTGAATTTTGTCGAAAGCTTTCTCTGCATCTATTGAGATGATCATATGGGTTTTCTCCTTCAGTTTGTTAATATGGTTTATCACGTTGATTGATTTGCGTATATTGAAGAATCCTTGCATTCCTGGAATAAACCCCACTTGATCATGGTGTATGATCCTTTTAATGTGCTGTTGGATTCTGTTTGCTAGTATTTTGTTGAGGATTTGTGCATCTATGTTCATCAGTGATATTGGCCTGTAGTTTTCTTTCTTTCTTTGTGACATCCTTGTCTGGTATCAAGGTGATGGTGGCCTTGCAGAATGAGTTTGGGAGTGTTCCTCCCTCTGCTATATTTTGGAAGAGTTTGAGAAGGATAGGTGTTAGCTCTTCTCTAAATGTTTGATAGAATTCGCCTGTGAAGCCATCTGGTCCTGGGCTTTTGTTTGTTGGAAGATTTTTAATCACAGTTTCAATTTCAGTGCTTGTGATTGGTCTGTTCGTATTTTCTATTTCTTCCTGATTCAGTCTTGGCAGGTTGTGCATTTCTAAGAATTTGTCCATTTCTTCCAGGTTGTCCATGTTATTGGCATAGAGTTGCTTGTAGTAATCTCTCATGATCTCTTGTGTTTCTGCAGTGTCAGTTGTTACTTCTCCTTTTTCATTTCTAATTCTATTGATTTGAGTCTTCTCCCTTTTTTTCTTGATGACTCTGGCTAATGGTTTATCAATTTTGTTTATCTCCTCAAAGAACCAGCTTTTAGTTTTATTGATCTTTGCTATCATTTCCTTCATTTCTTTTTCATTTATTTCTGATCTGATTTTTATGATTTCTTTCCTTCTGCTAATTTGGGTTTTTTTTGTTCTTCTTTCTCTAATTGCTTTAGGTGCAAGGTTAGGTTGTTTATTCGAGATGTTTCCTGTTTCTTAAGGTGGGCTTGTATTGCTATAAACTTCCCTCTTAGAAGTGCTTTTGCTGCATCCCATAGGTTTTGGGTCGTTGTGTCTCCACTGTCATTTGTTTTTAGGTATTTTTTTATTTCCTCTTTGATTTCTTCAGTGATCACTTCGTTATTAAGTAGTGTATTGTTTAGCCTCCATGTGTTTGTATTTTTTACAGATCTTTTCCTGTAATTGATATCTAGTCTCATAGTGTTGTGGTCAGAAAAGATACTTGATACAATTTCAATTTTCTTAAATTTACCAAGGCTTGATTTGTGACCCAAGATATGATCTATCCTGGAGAGTGTTCCATGAGCACTTGAGAAAAATGTGTACTCTGTTGTTTTTGGATGGAGTGTCCTATAAATATCAATTAAGTCCATCTTGTTTAATGTATCATTTAAAGCTTGTGTTTCCTTATTTATTTTCATTTTGGATGATCTGTCCATTGGTGAAAGTGGGGTGTTAAAGTCCCCTACTATGAATGTGTTACTGTTGATTTCTCCTTTTATGGCTGTTAGTATTTGCCTTATGTATTGAGGTGCTCCTATGTTGGGTGCATAAATATTTACAATTGTTATATCTTCTTCTTGGATTGATCCCTTGATCATTATGTAGTGTCCTTCTTTGTCCCTTATAATAGTCTTTATTTTAAAGTCTATTTTGTGTGATATGAGAATTGCTACTCCAGCTTTCTTTTGGTTTCCATTTCCATGGAATATCTTTTTCCATCCCTTTACTTTCAGTCTGTATGTGTCTCTAGGTCTGAAGTGGGTCTCTTGTAGACAGCATATATATGGGTCTTGTTTTTGTATCCATTCAGCCAATCTGTCTTTTGGTGGGAGCATTTAGTCCATTTACATTTAAGTTAATTATCGACATGTATGTTCCTATTCCCATTTTCTAAATTGTTTTGGGTTCGTTATTGTAGGTCTTTTCCTTCTCTTTTGTTTCTTGCCTAGAGAAGTTCCTTTAGCATTTGTTGTAAAGGTGGTTTGGGGGTGCTGAACTCTCAGCTTTTGCTTGTCTATAAAGGTTTTAATTTCTCCATCAAATCTGAATGAGATCCTTGCTGGGTAGAGTAGTCTTGGTTGCAGGTTTTGCTCCTTCATCACTTTCAGTATGTCCTGCCATTCCCTTCTGGCTTGTAGGGTTTCTGCTGAGAGATCAGCTGTTAACCTTATGGGGATTCCCTTGTGTGTTATTTGTTGTTTTTCCCTTGCTGCTTTTAATATGTTTTCTTTGTATTTAGTTTTTGACAGTTTGATTAATATGTGTCTTGGCATATTTCTCCTTGGATTTATCCTGTATGGGACTCTCTGTGCTTCCTGGACTTGATTAACTATTTCCTTTCCCATATTAGGGAAGTTTTCAACTATAGTCTCTTCAAGTATTTTCTCAGTCCGTTTCTTTTTCTCTTCTTCTTCTGGAACCCCTATAATTCGAATGTTGGTGTGTTTAATGTTGTCCCAGAGGTCTCTGGGACTGTCCTCAGTTCTTTTCATTCTTTTTTCTTTATTCTGCTCTGCAGTAGTTATTTCCAGTATTTTATCTTCTAGGTCACTTATCCGTTCTTCTGCCTGAGTTATTCTGCTATTGATCCCATCTAGAGTATTTTTCATTTCATTTATTGTGTTGTTCATCATTGTTTGTTTCATCTTTAGTTCTAGGTCCTTGTTAAATGTTTCTTGCATGTTGTCTATTCTATTTCCAAGATTTTAGATCATCTTTACTATCATTATTCTGAATTCTTTTTCAGGTAGACTGCCTATTTCCTCTTTATTTGTTAGGTCTGGTGGGTTTTTATCTTGCTCCTTCATCTGCTGTGTGTTTTTCTGTCTTCTCATTTTGTTATCTTACTGTGTTTGGGGTCTCCTTTTTGCAGGCTGCAGGTTCGTAGTTCCCGTTGTTTTTGGTGTCTGTCCCCAGTGGTAAGGTTGGTTCAGTGGGTTGTGTAGGTTTCCTGGTGGAGGGGCCTAGTGCCTGTGTTCTGGTGGATGAGGCTGGATTTTGTCTCTCTGGTGGGCAGGTCCACGTCTGGTGGTGTGTTTTGGTGTGTCTGTGGACTTATTATGATTTTAGGCAGCCTCTCTTCTAATGGGTGGGGTTGTGTTCCTGTTTTGCTAGTTGTTTGGCATAGGGTGTCCAGCACTGTAGGTTGCTGGTCGTTGAGTGAAGCTGGGTGCTGGTGTTGAGATGGAGATCTCTGGGAGATTTTTGCCGTTTGATATTATGTGGAGCTGGGAAGTCTCTTGTTGACCAGTGTCCTGAAGTTGGCTCTCCCACCTCAGAGGCACAGCACTGACTCCTGGCTGCAGCACCGAGAGCCTTTCATCCACACGGTCCTCAATTTGGGATGATTCGTCTATTCATGTATTCCACAGATGCAGGTACATCAAGTTGATTCTGGAGCTTTAATCCGCTGCTTCTGAGGCTGCTGGGAGAGATTTCCCTTTCTCTTCTTTGTTCTCACAGCTCCCAGGGGCTCAGCTTTGGATTTGGCCCCGCCTCTGCGTGTAGGTCGCCGGAGCTTGTCTGTTTTTCGCTCAGACAGGACGGGGTTAAAGGAGCTGCTGATTCGGGGGCTCTGGCTCACTCAGGCCGAGGGGAGGGAGGGGCACGGAGTGCGGGGTGAGCCTGCGGCGGCAGAGGCCAGCATGACGTTGCACCAGCCTGAGGCTCGCCGTGCGTTCTCCTGCAGAAGTTGTCCCTGGATCCCGGGAACCTGGCAGTGGCCGGCTGCACAGGCTCCCCGGAAGGGACGTGTGGATAGTGACCTGTGCTCTCACATAGGCTTCTTGGTGGCGGCAGCAGCAGGCTTAGCGTCTCCTGCCCGTCTCTTGGGTCCGCGCTTTTAGCCGCGGCTCGCTCCCATCTCTGGAGCTCCTTTAAGCAGCGCTCTTAATCCCCTCTCCTCGCACACCAGGAAACAAAGAGGGAAGAAAAAGTCTCTTGCCTCTTTGACAGATCCAGACCTTTTCCCGGACTCCCTCCCGGGTAACCGTGGTACACTAACCCCTTCAGGCTGTGTTCATGCCGCCAACCCCAGTCCTCTCCCTGCGCTCTGACCAAAGCCGGAGCCTCAGCTCGCAGCCCCACCCACCCCGGCGGGTGAGCAGAGAAGCCCCTCGGGCTGGTGAGTGCCGGTCAGCACCGATCCTCTGTGCAGGAATCTCCCCACTTCGCCCTCCACACCTGTTGCTGCACTCTCCTCCGTGGCTTCGAAGCTCCCCCACTCCGCCACCCGCAGTCTCCGCCCGCGAAGGGGCTTCCTAGTGTGTGGAAACCTTTCCTCCTTCACAGCTCCCTCCCACTGGTGCAGGTCCCGTCCCTATTCTTTTGTCTCTGTTTATTCTTTTTTCTTTTGCCCTACCCAGGTACATGGGGAGTTTCTTGCTTTTTGGGAGGTCTGAGATCTTCTGCCATTGTTCAGTAGGTGTTCTGTAGGAGTTGTTCCCCGTGTAGATGTATTTATGGTGTATCTGTGGGGAGGAAGGTGATCTCCACGTCTTACTCTTCCACCATCTTCCCCTCGTCCTCCACATCTTCTTTATCCATTCTTCTGTTGATGAACACCTAGGTTGCTTCCACGTCTTGGCTGTTGTAAACAGTGCTGCTATGAACACTGAGGTGCATCTGTCTTTTCGAATTAGTTTGTCTTTTCCAGATATATGCCCAGGAATGGGATTGCTGGATCATATGGTAACTCAATTTTTAGTTTTTTAAGGAACCTTCCTACTGTTCTCCATAATGACTGCACCAGTTTACATTCCCACCAACAGTGTAGGAGGGTCCCCTTTTCTCCACACTCTCTCCAGCATTTATTATTTGTAGACATTTTGATGATGGCCATTCTGACTGGTGTGAGGTGATACCACATTGTAGTTTTCATTTGCATTTCTCTATTAGCCGTGTTGAGCATCTTTCCATGTGCCTCTTGGCCATCTGTATGTCATCTTTGGAGAAATGTCTATTTAGGTCTTCTGCCCATTTTTTGATTGGGTTTTTTTTTTTTTTTTATATATTGAGCTGTATGAGTTGTTTGTATTTTTGGAAGTTAATCCCTTTTTGGTCACATCATTTGCAAAGATTTTCTCCCCTTCTGTAGGTTGTCTTTTTGTTTTGTTTATAATTTCCTGTGCTGTGCAGAATCTTTTAAGTTTAATTAGGGCCCATTTGGACTTCCCTGGTGGTCCAGTGATTAAGACTCTGCGCTTCCACTGCAGGGGGCATGGTTCGATCCCTGGTTGGGGAAGTTCCACATGCCATGTGGTGCAGCCAAAAAAAAAACAACAACAACACAGGAATTAGGTCCCATTTGGTTTTTTGCTCTTATATCCATTACTCTAGGAGATGGATCCAAAAAATATTGCTGTGGTTTATGTCAAGGAGCATTGAGATGGATCCAAAAAATATTGCTGTGGTTTATGTCAAAGAGCGTTCTGCCTAGGTTTTCCTCTAGGAGTTTTATAGTATCTGATCTTACATTTACGTTTTAAAACATTTTTTATGTTTTAAAACATTTTATGTTTTAAAATGTTTTAAAAACATTTACGTTTTTAAATCCATTGAGTTTATTTTTGTATATGGTGTTAGAGAATGTTCTAATTTCATTCTTTTACATATAGCTGTCCAGTTTTCCCAGCACCACTTATTGAAGAGACTGTCTTTTCTCCATCGTATATTCTTGCCTCCTTTGTTATATTGGGTTGGCCAAAAAGTTTTTTCAGGTTTTTCCATAACATTTACAGAAAAATCTGAACGAACTTCTTGGCCAACCCAATATATTAATTGACCATAAGTGTGTGGGTTTATTTCTGGGCTTTCTATCCTGTTCATTGATGTATGTGTCTATTTTAGTGCCAGTACCATACTATTTTGATTACTGTAGCTTTGTAGTACAGTCTGAAGTCAGGGAGCATGATTCCTCCAGCTCCATTCTTCTTTCTCTGTTTCGACTGTTCAAGGTCTTTTGTGTTTCAATACAAATTTTAAAATTATTTGTTCTCTGAAAAATGCCATTGGTAATTTGATAGGGCTTGCACTGAATCTGTAGATTGCCTTGGGTAGTATGGTCATTTTAACAATATTGATTCTTCCAATCCAAGAACATGGTTTCCATTTGTTAGTGTCATCTTCATTTTCCTTCATCAGTGTCTTGTAATTTTCAGAGTACAGGTCTTTTGCCTCCTTAGGTAGGTTTATTCCTAGGTATTGTATTCTTTTTGATGTGATGGTAAATGGGATTCTTTCCTTAATTTCTCTGATATTTCATTGTCAATGTATAGAAATGAGACAGATTTCTGTATATTAATTTTGTATCCTGCAAATTTACAGAAATCATTGATGAGCTCTAGTAGTTTGCTGGTGGCATCTTTAGGATTTTCTGTGTATAGTAACAAGTGGTCTGCAAACTGACAGTTTTACTTCTTCCTTTCCAATCTGGATTCTTTTTATTTTTTTCTTCTCTGATTGCCATGGCTAGGACTTCCAAAACTATGTGGAATAAAAGTGGTGAGAGTGGCATCCTTGTCTTGTTCCTGGTCTTAGAGAGAATGCTTTCAACTTTTCATCATTGAGTATGATGTTAGTTGTGGGTTTGCCCTATATGGTCTTTATTGTGTTTAGGTTATGTTCCCTATATGCCCACTTTCTGGATAGTTTTTTATCATAAATGATGTTGAATTTTATCAAAAGCTTTTTTTATCTATTAAGATGATCATATGGTTTTTAGTCTTCAGTTTAATATGGTGTATCACATTGATTGATTATGGATATTGAACAATCCTTGCAACCCTGGGATAAATCCCACTTGATCATGGTGTATGATCCTTTTTATGTATTGCTGGATTTGGTTTGCTTTTAAGCTCAAACCTCAGTTCACAGATTTGTTAACAGTGAGAGCTGTCCATTCTGTAACTTCCAAATCAAGATAATTATTTAGCTGCTTTGAGAATTATCAGCACAGTAGTTCTGTACTTGATGACATGCATGGGAGATGCAAAAATCCCTCTGCAGTTTTGTAAGTTTTTACACTTGACTATAACTCAGAAAAACAGAAAATTTTATTAACCATTTCAAATTTTGGTCTGTGCTGTTCTTACCAATTTACTTCTAATCATTCCAATATTTCAGATATATCCATGGGTACCCACTGAAACACTGTATTTCCATTTGAAAGGGTAGATTTCCAGAATGATGAAAAAAATGTGAAAGTCAAGAAGAAGGAGAGAGACAGTATCTTACAATATATATAGTAGAAGGAAGCAAATGCCTTAAGGAAATAATGTTAAAATACAACTTTGAGAAGAGTGCCATGACTGATTTAAAATAGCATTCAGTACCACCAGCTCTGGATTAACAGAAACATATACTCAAGTTATGAGAAGAGTTGTGGCCTAAATGCTCTATTTTCGCAGCTTCTTTACAGTTTGCACCGTAACATGCAGGTATTGTTGAGCCCAGAGGGACATCATTCACATATATGATTTCAACTGGTAGGAATTCCAGTTAGCATTACACTAGAAATTTCAAGGAAGAACTTTAAGTCACAAACCCTGTTGAAACATCCCCAAATATGCATTTACCAGAAACCTAAACTGGCTTTACCTGCGTGATAAAATAGTCCTGATTATTACCTCTGAGGGCTTCAGCTAGGTGTAACATCAACTATTTCAGCCTACTCCCTGAACTCTCTTTACAAACACAGTCAAACCACAGAAAATAAGATACTTTTTTCCAACAAGATATTTGCTCACATGCTGCTTCACAGGGCTACCAAGCTGTCCACTAGTTTATTTCACACCAGGAGAGGGACTCAGCTTGCCTTCTGGATTAGATCTTTCCATCAGAAACTTAAGACTATGCAGTGTGCCTTTGGGATACTAATAGTGCTTATTTTGCAGTAACGTTTTTATTGATATTAAGGCCTTTTTAAGACAATGGTTGAGGATTCTGGTATAACTGCCACATCTTATAAATTCCATTTCTCCTATTTTTTATGGTGATGTAAATAACTGATGGTGACCTACATATGTATATAAGCTTTCTATGAAAATAACAAAAAATTTGATTTAAAAATATTTTCTTTTCTAAAAAGGATGTGTGCATGTAAATGTATGTCTACATATACAAAGAGCCTTCCAAATGTTTTATTCCTCCCCCCATAAAAGTTTATAATTTTCTGAAGTTTGTAGCTGTAACAATATTTAATGATATGAATATGTCATAATGATAATCAGAATATGTGGATTTTACCGGCGTGTGTTAAACTTACATATACCTTATATGGGCCAAATGTTTTTGCTAATAGTCTGCTTATTTCTTCACATAGGGTTCATGTCTGTACTAGCTATGCATGAGTTTTTAGACATTTTTAAGTTTGCTTTTCTCTTGTGGTAAGATATAATGTGCTACAGTTTGAATACCATTCTTTAAAAACCCAGGGAATCCAACTTATATTAGAATACAAAGTCGTAATGATGATGTGTTTGTGCTCATGCTGATGAAGTACAGCTGAGCTCTTGAGATTTTTTTTTAATATTCTTAGTATTTAAAAGGACGTTCAAGGTAATACTTAAAAATAACACTAGAATTTCAGAATATGACTTGTATTAAATGTGTTTATAACTGGTAACAGATATTATTGCCAAGTATACCTACAAAATAAAGGTCTCATAAAAGGAATTAATTCCAATACTACTTTTCCTTTACTAGCTTAAAGGAAAAGTGCCCAGATGTTGAATGAATTTTATATTAAGACCTCAACTGGAAATCACGGCTTCATTTCACATAAGAGTGGGAGTTGTGTATTGTTATAAGTGATGTTTTAAGATAAACGGTGTTTTTAAGATTTTGTTTTGTGTTTCAACAAAGGAAATTGCTGCATTACAGAGTTTTACCATAGTTCAACTACCTAAAATGTTTTTCCTTACATACAGCTTCAGTTTTAAAACCACTGAACATGGGGTCAGTTTTCTTACAAATCTAATACTAATGTAGTTCTTTTATAACCATTTTCTGGATGTATTAAAAAAGTTATGTCATAACCTTGGCCCTTACAATCATAATTACCTTAGTGTATGTGAAGATATTTTATTTGTAATTTAGTGAAAACTGTGTATTAAAACATGTCCTAAAATTCAGTAGTATAAAAACATGTCCTTCTAAAATTAAATAGTATATCTGTAGTGGAAGCAATTCAAGTTTACATAAATGAGTTCCAGAAATAATTGTTCCAACTTACAGGAGAGTAGCAAAGTCATAATGATGATGTGTATGAGATTTCTTTTATGCCTTGATAAGTTAATTTATATTTTTTCTTTTAATTCTCAGATATTGTTATACTTGAAAAAATCTGTAGTCTAAGAGTCTTGATGTCCATCCCAAGTATAGTCAATGAATTACTAAATAATTTTAGAGATTATGTCTCAAATTGTATGTAGTAATCATTTTTAAAATTTGTTAAGCACTTACTATGGGACAAATGTTATGCTAAGTATTTTAAATACAGATAACAGAGATAACTTAATACATAACATATATTATTATATTTATAGTTGCACATGTAAAATATATTTTATATAATAGTGTCTATATTGTATATTAATGTTTTGAGTAGTTTAAATGTAAATTTACTATAAGATACAGGTCTAATAAAAATATTTTTTTACTTTTTATTTTATATTGTAGTATAGTTGATTAACAATGTTGTGTTAGTTTCAGGTGTACTGTGAAGTGATTCAGTTATACATATACATATACATGTATCTATTCTTTTTCAAATTCTTTTCCCATTTAGTTTATTACAGAGTATTGAGCAGAGTTCCCTGTGCTATACAGTAGGTCCTTGTTGATTATCTATTTTAAATATAGCAGAGTGTACGTGTCAATCCCAAACTCCCAATCTATCCCTCTCCCCCAACCCTTCCCCTCTGGTAACCATAAGTTTTTTCTGAGTCTGTTTCCGTTTTGTAAACAAGTTCATTTGTATCATTTTTTTAGATTCCATATATAAGTGATATCATATGATATTTGTCTTTCTCTGTCTGACTTACTTCACTTAGTATGATAATCTCCAGGTCCATCCATGTTGCTGCAAATGGCATTATTCCATTCTTTTTTAATGACTAATATTCCATTGTATATATGTACCACATCTTATTCTTCTGTCGATGGACATGTAGTTTGCTTCCATGTCTGGCTATTGTTAACAGTGCTGCAAGGAACACTGGGGTGCATATAGCTTTTCGGATCATGTTTTTCTCTGGATATATGTGTGGGATTGCAGGGTCATATGGTAGCTCTATTTTTAACTTTTTAAGGAACCTCCATACTGTTCTCCATAGTGGCTGTAACCATTCACGTTCCCACCAACAGTGTAGGAGGGTTCCCTTTTCTCCACACTCTCTCCAACATTTATTGTTTGTAGACTTTTTCATGATTGCCATTCTGACTGGTGTGAGGTGATATCTCATTGTAGTTTTGATTAGCATTTCTCTAATAATTAGTGATGTTAAGCATCTTTTCATGTGCCTCTTGGCATCTGTATGTTTTCTTTGGAGAAATGTCTATTTAGGTCTTCTGCCCATTTTTTGATTGGGTTGTTTGTTTTTTGGATATTGAGCTGCATGAGCTCTTTGTAAATTTTGTAGATTAATCCCTTGTCAGTTACATTGTTTGCAAGTATTTTCTCCCATTCTGTGGGTTGTCTTTTCATCTTGTTTATGGTTTCCTTTGCTGTGCAAAAGCTTTGAAGTTCCATTAGGTCCCATTTGTTTATTTTTGTTTTTGTTTCCATTTCTCTAGGAGGTGGCTCAAAAAGGATCTTGCTGTGATTTATGTCATAGAGGAAAACATAGGCAGAACACTGTAAGAGTTTTATAGTGTCTAGCCTTACATTTAGGTCTTTAATCCATTTTGAGTTTATTTTTGTGTATGGTGTTAGGGAGTGTTCTAATTTCATTCTTTTACATGTAGCTGTCCAGTTTTCCCAGCACCACTTATTGAAGAGGCTGTCTTTTCTCCATTGTATATTCTTGCCGCCTTTGTCAAAAATAAGGTGACCATATGTGTGTGGGTTTATCTCTGGGCTTTCTATCCTGTTCCATTGATCTGCATTTCTGTTTTTGTGCCAGTACCATACTGTCTTGATTACTGTAGCTTTGTAGTATAGTCTGAAGTCAGGGAGACTGATTCCTCCAGCTCGGTTCTTCTTTCCCAAGATTGCTTTGGCTATTCGGGGTGTTTTGTGTCTCCATACACATTTTAAGATTTTTTTCTTCTAGTTCTGTGAAAAATGCCATTGGTAATTTGATAGGGATTGCATTGAATCTGTAGGTTGCCTTGGGTAGTATGGTCATTTTGACAATATTGATTCTTCCAATATTTTTTTCTTTTAATTCTCAGATATTGTTATACTTGAACATATCTGTAGTCTAATTCTCAGATATTGTTATACTTGAACATATCTGTAATCTAAGAGTCTTGATGTCCATCCCAAGTATCATTGAATTACTAGAGATTATGTCTCAGACTTTAAAAAATATTACATACAGTTTTAAATATAAACAGAGAATTTAATACCTAACATTGTTATATTTATAGTTGCACATACAAAACATTTTATATAATTGTTTATATATTGTATATTAATGTTGAGTAGTTTATATAATACAATGTAATGTTATATATAAAATATAAATAAATGAATGTAAATTTACTATACAATACAGATCTAGTCTTAATTTTATTTCCCACAACCCCTCTGAAATAGGTATTATTAATGTCAATTTATAGAAGTAAGTGAGACACAACAAAGTTTAGTAATTTACCCAAGGTCTCACAGCTAGTAAATGATTGATTGATAGGATTTGAGTCAGTAGGCTGTGCTTTGAATCAGTAGGCTGTACACCCATTTATGTTGTTGTTAGCCAAGTTTATGTCGTAATCCCACCAGTAGTCAGTCAGGCCAAAAATTAGGTTTAAAAACTTAACTCACGGGCTTCCCTGGTGGTGCAGTGGCTGAGAGTCCGCCTGCCGACGCAGGGGACACGGGTTTGTGCCCCGGTCCAGGAAGATCCCACATGCCGCAGAGCAGCTGGGCCCGTGAGCCATGGCCGCTGAGCCTGCGCGTCCAGAGCCTGTGCTCCGCAACGGGAGAGGCCACAACAGTGAGAGGCCTGCGTGTGGCAAAAAAAAAAAAAAACTTTAACTTACACATTCATATAACAGTGATTGCTAAGCTGAGTTTGGAGATAGCCAATCATAAAACCAAATGAGTAGTGATAGAAGAGGGTACTAAGAATTCTAAAATTGTAGTAGAGATTTCAAAACCTGGATTGTGATCATTTTTCACATGAATTTAGGAAGCCACTACGTACTTTCTGTACTTTTTATACCAGCAAAATCAATCTCTGTCTTAGATTCTTGAGCAGCTCAGACCTGTAAAACCAACAGATGGGATCTGAGGCTTTTTTTAAAGTTATGAAAGTGGTACATACACATTAGAGAACAAAGTAGAATTAAAAAAAAAACAAGAAAAGTCACTTAGAACCCTGTCATCAGTAAGGAACATTATTGCCATTTTGGAGTCCTTCTTTCTAATGATCTGTCCATACACATGTTCACACAGTGGAGATCATACTCCACAGTACAACATAGTATCATAAGTTTCTTACCACATCATTAAATTTTTTTAACGTCATTTTAAATTATTGTATGATAGTCCATTTTTATATGCTGTCAAACTATTGCTTCTCAAATCTTTCTCCCCACCAAAGAGCTAACTCCGAATGACATGGGGACTAGAGATTTAACTAAAAGTGGACAATCACATGCAGGAAATTGCTTCGAAGTCTGTATTATTTCAACAATTTATAGAAATTTTGCATTTTACTTGGTATATCTACATTTATTTTCATATTTAAAAATATTAACTCTCTCATATCCTTGAGTAAAATTAGTGCTCCAGGAAGATGTACTGTTTATAGCCTATGGCTCCACACCTTCTTGCACTTATTTGGATGTTGTTGCCCTTGCTCATAGGAGTTCAAAAATACCATGAGCACGGACAGCAGCACCAGAATAAAACACGTCCTTCCAATCACATTTCTAAGGATGACATGTATTCAGGTACAGAAGTCCCCATAGCGCTGGCAAAATTCATAGTCATTCCAGTGTACTCCAAAACTACACATAGCAGCTTTGGGAGAACTCTGAGAGAGGTTCATCTGCTGCTTCATTGCTCCTTTGCATCATCTACACATTACAAAGTGAATAAGGACCTGGTATCTCCTCTTTTAGACAGTGAGAAAGAAGAAGTGGAAACAATGAAGGCTGTTCATGAGGTTTAAGAAGAGGTGTCTAGAAAGAGGGATTGGCTTTAAGTGCTTTGCTGTAATGATCAGCATGAAAATTGCCTGTTTTTTTTTAACGGCTTTTACTATTAGTTCAGGTTGTAACAGATCTTTCTTGTTAATATCTTGCTTAAAAGTTTCATATAGAACTAGGCACTCACTACAAATTCCAGGTTTTTGTCCTCTTCCACATTTGAATTCCTATTAATTCATAGTAACTGCTGTTCTATAGCACTGTAGTATAGTGGTTATCATTACAAATAATACTTAGTAGATTTGGAGAGTGAGAATTATGAAAGTAAACTGCTTAACTCAAAGTCACTCAAAATCTTAGCGGCCAAACTGAGATGCATCTAACCAACCTCGGTGCTCGTCACCGACATCCTCATCTTGAAAAGTTGTAGCTGTCAGTCAGTTACCTGGTGCAGAGCTACACTATCCAATTAAAACAAACAAAAAATTAAAACGTTCCAAATTGAATAAATATTCAGCAATAAATAGAAATGTATATAACAGGTGGCAAAAAGTTGCAACAAAGCTTCCACGTTACTTCCATTTGTGGGCTCTAATACATGATACAGTTCAACTCTGGGCATTTGTAAGATTCCAAAGAGATGTCAGCACTGTTTCGGGGAAACAGATTTTGAGTTAGGGCAATGAGGACTAGGATTAAATGAGTTGGGATATATGAGTTTTGTGTTTAAAAGGAAAAAAATCTATCTTTTGGAAAAATTAATCTTTGCTTCAAAGTTTTTTCTTTTTTTACTGAAAATATCTTCAAAATCTATTGTGATTCCTTCCAGAGATGGTTTGAATCATTTCCTCTAGTTGGTATTACAGATAGATCAGAGATACCTTCACTCCTCTAGCTAGATAGTTTTGATTTAATCTTTTTGTGTGTGTGTGTGTGTGTGTGTGTGTTTTCCCTAACATTTGGTTTAACCTAACTTAGCCTTCCTGAATTATGTTTAGTACTTATTTTTTTTCAAGAAAAGAATAGCTTTCTCAAATAAAATTTATCATCTGCAAATTCCATTGCATTTGGCCAGTATTAATTATAGCAGCCTCACAGAGTGGATAGATTTCTTGGGGGGGGTTTCCTGGTGACAGGTGCCATCTGCCAAGATCAAAGACACATGTTTATTACATCTAGAAGCTCTAAATCTTAAGACTTAATTTCCAATTATACTGTTAGATGGGTCTCTCGCTGTCACAGCATCTTTCCCAGTTTAGTAGTATTCATAGCTGTACTTTTCAGAGATGCTTGATATTCACGTGCCCTTCTCAGTATTCAGACAGAAACAAAATAACAATATTAGAAAAGTTCTTCGAAAATTACCAGTAGAATACAAGGAATTTAAACTTGTGTTTAATTCTAGATACTCTTCTCACCTAAAAGTAAGTCAGAACAGACAATATTTCAATGTATAAATTCTGTGGTAACTGATTAAAGGAAAGCTTGCTAGAATCTCTAATAGTTTTTGGAAGTAATTAGAAGCAAAGCATAATTTATTATCCCTCTCTGCATGACATAATGGAAATACTTAATAGAAAAATAAATGAAATCTCAAAACAGTAAGAAATGCAATTGACTAGACCATAATAATTTGCGATATTTAGTTACAGATACACAAAACAGTATAGACTTTAGCAAGAACCAGAAACTAATGTGTGTTCTTATGTATGACCAGAGTAAGCTTTATCTACAGCTATAATATTTTTTTCAAACTGGATATCATTCTGTAAGAAAGGAACAATTAGAAATAAGACTATCATCCAATTTTGTGTAGAACTAAATATTTTCATCCTGGAGGCTTTTGTTTTGTGTATGTTACATTGATATTGCTAGAATTGCAAACAGGATGATATATTTTTTTTTTACAAGTTACCTTCCCAGAGAAAAATATCATACTTATGAGAAAAATATGAAATAATGTATCAGATAATTCTTTATAATTTACATTTGATTATTATTGAAAGTATCATCTTATAATATTTCCATAGGCCATCAGGAAAGTTGGCAAGGGAGCAGAGACCCAGAGGGACAGGATGAGAACAGGAGTCAAGAGGGTTCTAGCCTCACTTCTTCATTTATTTGTGTCCTTGAATTTGGCACCTGTCAGTGGTCTAAGAAGAAAAACATTAAATAACTGTTGGCGTCTACTGTATCTTAAACCCATAAATGTTTCATGGAATAAATTTGACAACTTTTAACCTTTTTTAAAAATCTAGGCTTTTGATATTAAGTCAGATACAGATAAATGGAAATCCATGATAAAAGTGCCACCTCAAGTTACTAGCCCATCTCCTGGTGATCTGTATGGGATGGTGGTCTATTAACTAACTTTCTTTTCTCCTAATAAGATTACTTTCCATTCATGGATACCAGTGTCATTGGGTTTAACTTTGAGAAACTATTATCAGGGGACTGATCTGGAACCGAGTTCTCCACTAATGTTTCTGCTGGCTTTGCTTTTTCTCAGGCTAAGCGTTCTGCATTGGAATCTGGATAAAGTATTTCAGCAAAGCACTGAGTTTACTTCTGTCCAACCTATGGACTAATAGCAGACTCAAAGCATCTACTATTTCATTATTTCCCCCCTAGCATCAGCAAGGTATCACTTTACAGCATTATTAACTTGAAAAATATGCTACAAAGCATATTTCTCAGGAGTTTTGCTCTGACATGGGTGGGGTGTAGGGCCTGGTGGGGATGTTCTGTCAGGAGTATCCACGAGCTTGTAACAGTTTCCTCTGGTAGAAACTTCCCAAGGAAGTGCCTCCACCATAGTAGAGAAGGGCGAGCTGCATTGCCAAAGTGAAAGCTTTTCTTTTCCAGTTATTTTTGTTTTTTTTCCTTCTGTATCTTTTATTTCATATGGTTTAAAGAACAATATGTAGAATTGGGAAAAATTTTGTGTTAATTTCTCAGTTAAATTTCCAACACACCCTACCTTAGTTTTCTTGACGTTCAAAATGGGGACAATATAACCTATCCAACCGTAGTATATACAAAATGGAAAATGGTTTTTGTAGAAACAATGAAAAACTGTTTTCATATAAAATAATGAGATCATACTAATGTATAATATCTTTATTTTTAGCTCATCATTTAAATATCTCTTTAAAAATCTATGCAGATGGTTCACAAGCACCAGCCAGACCTCCTAAACCACGACCCCGCAGGACTGCACCAGAAATTCACCACAGAAAACCCCACGGGCCTGAGGCAGCATTGGAAAATGTCGATGCAAAAATTGCAAAACTCATGGGAGAGGGTTATGCCTTTGAAGAAGTTAAGAGAGCCTTAGAGATAGCCCAGAATAATGTCGAAGTGGCCCGTAGCATCCTCCGAGAATTTGCCTTCCCCCCTCCCGTCTCCCCACGTCTAAATCTATAGCAGCCAGGACTGTAAACACCAGAACACAAAGCAATTGCTGAATATTCCAGATGTGTGGAAAGGAGAAAAGTGAGATGGAATTCAAGAGAGAACGTCTCCTCCTCACGTGGCATCTTGAGAAGAGAAAGGCTCGGAAGTGCTGCTTCTCAGAAGACAGCTTCTTGCTCAGGATGCCAATGGCCACGGCTTCCTTATTTTTGCTAGCCATACTTTTAAATCAGGGTTGAACTGACAAAAATAATTTAAAGACGTTTACTTCCCTTGAACTTTGAATCTGTGAAATGCTTTTCCTTGTTTACAAGTTGGCAAAGTTGCAGTTTGTTTTTTAGTTTTGTTTGGGGACTTTTTTGATACCTGTACTGTGTTCTTGATAGACCCTCTGTACAGTGGTCAGGTCTGCTGTAACATTTTCTACCAACTCCCTTGCTGTCTGCGTCAACAGCTAAGTCACATATTCATTTTGATCGCTCCCATCCCACCCACCCACCCCCAAACCCAGGTCCAGTTCCATTTCTCCCATTTACAAGATGCTTTAAAGGTTCTGATTTTCAACGTATCAAATTAATGCAAAAAAAGTGTGTGGCCTTCACTACTGAGTCTTTTCTTTGGAAACCATCACTGTTGAGAGATGGGTAAAAATCTGAATGTATAAAGCATTTTTTGGTCAATGAATGCCTTTTATAAGGGGTTTTCATATAATATAGAAGAGCTTCCCTTTTTGTGTAAGTTTTGTGATCTTCCACACTCTCATCTTTGTCATCCCAGGGGTGTCACGGCGCTAAAAACAAAAACCTACAATATTAGAAAGCAACTACCGCAGAGGTGGGAGAATACGCTTGCACATGACAATGCCGTATTGAAGTTGTATAACGAGGTCCCCTGATATTTATGCCGCATTACCTTGAGGCATGCTGAATAAGAGGGCCGTCTCCCAGAAATACATTAATAATTTTCAGATAAAACTATCACCATACCTTTCCCGAAGTGGAATAGAGTTCATTTCCTGTTTGAGTGATTACACTCTGGTACCTAAAAAGTTTAGGAACCAGTTCATATTGCAGTGGAAACGTTACATCTTTGACGCACTGTTAAGTGCTAATGCTACTGTGGCACTGTTTATTTTTCTTTTGCAAAATTCTTAGTAATTTTCTCTCTCCCATCAAATTAGAGTTCGTATTTAATTTTTCGATTCTCTCATTCATTGCTCCACATTGCTCCATCCAGTCAGGTATAAGACATTTATATAGTTTTGCCTTTTTTGCAAAATGGAGGTTGGTTCTTCAGAAACCGTGTTATTACTTTTAATAAACCTACAAATATTTATTGGGCATCTATGATGTGCTCCACGCTGTCAGGCACTGTGTTCTTAAAGCACAAACCGTCACAAACTGATTCCATTGTAATATTCTGTTATCCTTTATCTGCCCTTTTGATGGTGAAAGTGTCTCTGCTGGACAAAGCCTGGAAGGGTTCCACCAGCGCTTTAGAATTTTCAGGCAATCTGCTTTTTTTTTTTTCTTATTTAGTGAAGAAATTAGACAAAACCAGGTCTGTGTTAAATGCTTGAACCCACAGAAGGCTTCCTAAACGTGGACTGACTGCAGGTTTGTGCACGTTTCTGCCACTCCTTTAACTTCACACAGTGTGATGTAAAAAGATGCATCTCATAGTGCGTCTTTCCTTCAGGATTTGAAAGCATGTAACCAAACATGTGGCAGAGCCAAAGGAAATTAACAGTCAAGACTTGTGTAGTCATTGCATTGACCTGGGGAGGGAACTAACGCATTCCTTTGTGAGCTGACATGTGCCCTTACTTGACAGTTTGATCTCCTGACATGAGGTACCTGAGGAGTCACAGGCCTTGGATAGTTTGTGCTTATATTTTAATTTCTTCAGCTGATTCTGAGCTGGTTCATGTCCCTGGAAGAGAATTTTTAATTTGCTTTAGATGTTCTTCCTGTAAGTAGGTATATGAGGGCAGTTTTTTACACTTTTAAAAACTGCATTGGCTAATTCTCCATTGCTTTATGAACCCCATGTTATGTCATCATGATTTTTCATTTATTAGTTTCTGATGTCATGTTGGAATAGCACTGTGGTTCTTTTTTTTTATGACTTGCTGATCTTAGGTACAGTCTAAAAGCCAAAAGTTGCCACTTCATTGTGATAATATTGTTATAACATTCTTAATAGATTAGGGAAGGATGTAAAATACGAATGTTAGGAAGTATAGTATATTCTCATTCAAACAATTCTCAAAAATGTGAAAATTCCCAGTGAGGATTAGAAGAAGACTGGTGACAATATAGAAAATTTAGGCCTGAATTTTTAAAAATCTATTTTGCAAAGAAAACTTACTAGCCTCCACCAAAATCTCTCTGTATCTAGTACTCAATAGCAACAATTAGTTTTATCATTAAAAAGAACGAATCAAAATTTTGTATGGAATGGAAAGAGCGAAACTTTCTATCAAACATTATCATGAAAAACCTATTGCTACCTATTACCTATGACTTATCAAACTCAAAAGTTTTTTTTTAGGAAATAATTAAACCAAAATACATTTTTAAATTATAAAAGTGACTAGCCATTAATGGTTGGAAATGAACCAGGTTTGGTTTCACTGTGATCCAAGAAGTTTGACATTCCTCCCATGTCTCAAGACTTGGTAATATGATTATTTTTAAAGCCAGTATGATATATAATTCATATAATTAAAACAGATTGTGGCCAACATTAACCTGCTCTCCCCTGTCCCCCAACATATTCTGGGGGTAGAAATACTTATCCTCAAAGACAGTCCAGTAAATTAATCTCCACAATCTCTTTTTCCCCTTGATGTCTGTAATATCTATCCTAGCCAGATTTTCTAGAATTGAATCAGCAGTGCTTACGGTGATCTTGAACTTCCTTCCACAAAGACGACCTTGAGCCCCTCCCCATCCATATTCCCTTGCCTATATTGCAAAGAGTAGTAGAGCCCTAACTGCAACTTCAAAGGGCCCATTGGTTAACTCAATATTTCACACACAAGAACACTTGCAAAGATTTTTTCGTAATGTGAATTTTTTCTCTTTCAGTTCCAGAAGCATTTCCCACAGTTTGGACATTATTTTTCCTCTCGGATCTTCAACTTGAAGCTTTAATTTGCACTGAATTATCTAACCTGGTTAAAAATTTAATCTTTCTCTTATGCTGACAGATTTGGAAGCAAATTACAGTATGTTTTCAACAATACAGGTACTGCCTGTTGACCTGGAATTTTAATGCTTCTAGGAAAAGTTTCCAGAAAATGACAGCAGTTGAGTGAAGGGTTTTCTTCCCAATTTACTATTTTATTTTTTTAATGCCTTTTTTAAACTTGTCTAATATGGCAAAATAGTTATGTGTTCAATTAATTTATATTTTATTCATCCTTTTTCAATTCTGGTTATTATGTAAACGCCAGTACTTTATCTGTTCTTTTAAGGTATTTTATAAAATGAATGTTAACAAAAGCAGAGTTGGTATTTTATTTTCAAATGAATGCAAACATTTCTTTCACAGCACTTCTATGTTGTATTTTTTTTCTTCGTGTTACGCAAAAGACATTTGACTTAAGAGCTAACTGGCCAAAGTGGTACAAAGTACCCATCCCAGATGATTTAGTTATTAAATACCAAAAACATATCATTTAAAGATATTTCACATAGATAAGCTACTCCCATGTCTTAGAACTGAAAGTCAAAGTTATATTAAGGTTCTGAGTAAGAAACATCATATCTGGGAAAGGCTGACGGTCTTCTGATGACATACCATATAATTGTTCATTCTTAACCAACAGTAACATTTATTCTTTACATTGATTTTTCTAATCATTTGTTACTGGCCAGTACATATTAGGGAGAGAACAATGGCGATAAACCATGTTAATAAGTGCTTTTATATCAGGAACCATAGCAGAATGTTGTGAAAATCATTGGTACATGCAAAATCTCATGCATAGTAGTGCTTCAAAGCACACATAATTAAATGGAAGATACAAGCACGTAATTCCAATACAATAAGTACTGTACATAAGTTACCACATTGTACTGGCATTATGTGCTTATGGTAAGTGCAGAAGAACTATACTGGGCCCTTAACATATGCAAGGAACTTAGTATCAAAGCATTTAATGCTTTGTGACCACCTAGAGGCATGGGATAGGGAGGGTGGGAGGGAGGGAGACCAAGAAAAAGAAAGTAAATAAAGCATTTAATCCTTTCAACTACCACATGCCTCTTCTAGGACTGTGAAAGTAAAGCAGGGTATGATGCGTTCCTTCTGGTAAGCTAGACAAATGATAAGGCTGATTAGCATTTTGTCAGCCTGAAAGAGAAGCAAGGTTTTTGCTGTTAGGAAAGAACCCTGGAGGTAAAGCTTTTCAAACAGGAACAGCACACATGATAAAACACTTATTTAGGCAAAGTAGTAGGGCCTACGGAACACAGAAGAGACTAGGAAGGGTATACTGATGTCTGAAGGTGAAGGACCATGCCAGTCACTCTCAGATCCTAGGAACCACAGGATTAGAAATCACTTGCTGGAGGTCAGAGATGCTAATATCCATGAAAATGCCCAGAGAAATTAGGGTGTGTCTAACAGGAATTGCCACATCAAATCATCAGGCAGTAAACTAAGGGAAATTTAATTTTCATGGCTTTCTTTCATGTCCCTCTTTTGTTTGATTTTTTTCAAGGGAATCTGGGCAGTATTCTTAACTACCTATTTTTGCTTCTTTTTCATCCTTACTGCCACCACCCTCTTTTGGGTCTGAATTTTGACTGCCCTAGAATTTTAAATACCCTGTAATTGACCTCTATGGCTCTAGTGCAAGACAGAATGAAGTTTCTGAAATTAAAACTCCTGATGACTTTCTATGGTAGGGATTCCTTCTCTGCATTCCTCTTTCTACTCATCTCCCACTCCAGACCCTCTTCACTTCTGCTGAGCTGGCAACTGCCCAAATGAGCTCCATGTTTTGTACTTGCTAGTCCGTCTGAATATTCCTTTCCCTTTTTCCAGCCGGGACTATTCATTCTTGAAAACCCAGCTCAATCATTTCCTCTGTGAAGCATTTCCTATCTTATCCCACATGTCAAGTTGAGCATGTCATCTACATCTCACACGGCACCAATATTCTAATGCTTACCATGTAGTTTTTGCAATTACTTCATTCTACAGATGGCCCCAACTAGACTGAACTTTAGTCTAATATATGTCTGTGTCCCAAGCTCCTAATATAGAGCCTAGCACATAGTAAACAATAAAACGTTTCGAATAAATGTAAATGGCACTCTTAAGCAGCCAACAGTGGAAACAGTCCTGAAAGCTTAGTAAAGCTCTGCAACTAGCTGTGTGGAATGCCATCTCTTTGATTCGTCTTTCTCCACCCATGGACTAGGAAATACAAAAGCCTACTCACTAACGTGATTACAGTAGATGCCTTAGTTTTTCTTCACTGTTTGGATGGGGAGCAAAAGTTATTTCATAACAAAAATAAATCATTCACAAAGTAAAAGCTAGGAGGTTTTAAAATTTGAAGATTTAATTTTTTTAAATTTATTCTACCTTTTAGTAACTTGAGAGGCTAAGAGAATACTTAATTCTTCATAAAGAGGTTATGACAAACATGTCTGTTCAAGAGACTACTGCTCACATATTCCCATGGCAATGTAACAGTGGTTAAGAGTGCAGGCTCTGGAGCCAGACTGCCTAAGATCAATTCCTATATCTGCTCCTTCCAAGTTATATGACCTTAGACAGGTGTCCTAACCTCTTAGTGCATCAGTTACCTCGTCTGTAAAATAAGAATAGCAACCAAACCCACCGTAAAGGATTTATAGGAGGCTCAGTGAGTGAATACTGATAAAGAACTTAGAACATGTCTAGTACCATTGAATGCTCAATAAATGGCAGCTCTAATTACCACATACCCTAAAGAACTTAAGCCACATTTCATCTCCCAGGACCCCCAGAGTAGATGGCAAAGAAAAGCATGTCAGATTTATCCTTTCATTTCACATAGCAAAAGGTAGACAACAGTGTAACAAGTTTGTTCTGGCTAAACTGAGAAAATTTAAAACTTTGAAAGGTAATGAGCTACACATTCTACTGACAAATTGCAGAGTTGAGTTTTTCATGTAAAACATTTACTATCATCGTGCACCCTTCCTGTAGTTGCTACACAAAGCCCAATACAATGAAGGTAGAGATTAGAGGTGGTGAGATGGCTAGATCACCAACGTTAGTCTGGGCTCCTCCAGAGCTGCTTTCTTCCGCATTGACCACCACCTAGACCAAATACTCAGAAGCTATTTTATTAATAGATGAAAGCTTTTTTTTTTAAGTTTAAAATCTAGTTCAAGCACAACAAATAATTTTGTCTTTGGGATACAGAGAAAAGTGGCATAACTACTGGGTTCCTTTAGTCACTTCATACTAAACCAGAGGTAGAAGAAGATTTTCCCTAAAATGAGGCTATAGCCCCAATGCTGAAAACCACAGGTACTAACTAAATGCCTCTATATTCTACAAACCCACCCAGCGAACTTCTGCAGGACTCATTGAGAAGCTGGTAGCAGAACTCTCATCCACAGCCTTCAAAATATATACACAGAAGATGACTGACCTGGGAGAAGTGAGTAATGGGTGAGAATGTTATGGACTGAATCCACCTCTCCTAATCCAAGTAATGTTATTTGCAGAAAAAAGTCAATTACAGAGATTAAGAAACTCATTTTATTCTACTGAATGCCTACTTACACCGTGGACTGATGTGCCATCTGGGAGTATTTGAGCAGAGTGAAAACAAAACGGTCAAGAGGGACTTGCAATGAATGACCTGAGAAACAGCCTCACCACTGGGAGGGCAAGGACACACATTCTTACAAGACAAGCAGACCCCTGTTGAGGCAGCTGACCTTAAGCCATCTTGACACAAGAAGGCTGCCTCTCAGGCACAATAAGCCAAGCATTAAAAGACTTTAGATGTATGCCACTGGACCAGGCATGAGGGAACCCTGCCAGTGAATATCTTTTGTGTCAGATAGTAATCCAGTGAAAAGAGAAAATTTTAAAAGCAGCAAGAGAAAACCATACAAGGGAACCCCCATAAGGCTGATTTTTCAGCAGAAATTGTGCAGCTCAGTAGGAGTGCCATGATATACTTCAAGTGCTAAAAAGAAGAAAATAAAACCTACAGCCAAGAATTCCCTATTTGGCAAGGTTATCACTTGAGAACTGAAGGAAAGACAGAATTTCCCACACAAGCAAAAACTAAGAGTCATCACCACTAAAACAGCCTCACAAGAAATGTTAAAGGGTCTTCTTTAAGGGAAAGAGAGAAGGATATAGCCAGAAATAAGAAAATATATTTTAAAAATATATCACTGATATAGGCAAATACACAGTAAAGGCAGTGGATCAACCACTTAAACAGCTAGTATGAAGGTTAAAAGACAAATTCAAAAAATCAGCTATCACTACAATAAATAGTTAATTTAAGAGATATATAAAATAAAAAAGATATAAAATATGTCAAAAACATAAAATATTGGAGGGGTGGTAATAAAAAATCCTAGAGCTTTTAGAATATGTTAGACTTAAGTGACTACCAGCTTAAAACAGACAAACAGACGTGAACCTCATGGTAACCACAAAGCAAAAACCCACCATAGATATATTAAAAAATAAAGATAAAAGAACCTAAATATAACATTAAAGAGAGTCATCAAACCACAAAAGTAGAGATTTAAAGAAGAAAAAAGAACAGAATTACAAAAGCAACCAGAAAACTTGAACACAACAGCAATAAGGACATACCTATTGACAATCACTTTAGATATCAATGGACTAAATGCTCCAGTCAAAAGACACAGGTTGGCTGAATGGATAAAGAAACAAGACCCGTCTATATGCTGCCTACAAGAGACTCATTTCACTCACTTTACAACTCACTTAAAAACACACAAAGTGAAAAGATGGAAACAGATATTCAATGTAAATGAAAACAAAAAGAATGCTGAGGTAGCAATATTATATTAGACAACAGACTTCAAAACAAAGACTATAAGAAAATACAAGGAAGAGCATTACATAATGATAAAGGGGTCAATCCAAGAAGAGGATATAACATTCAGAAATATTTATGCACCCAACACAGGAGCACCTAAGTATATAAAGCAAATGTTAACAGACATAAAGGGAGAAATTGACAGTAATACAGTAATACTAGGGAATTTTAACACTCCACATATAGCAATGGAAAGATCATCCAGACAGTATATAAGGAAATACTGACCTTAAATGATACACTAGAGCAAATAAAATATATATATATGTGTGTACATGTGTGTATATATATGTATGTATATATGTATACATATATGTATGTGTGTATATATGTATGTATATATGTATGTATATGTATATATATGGAACATTCCACCCCAAAACTGTAGAATACACATTCTTTTCAAGTACACATGGAACAGTCTTCATAACAGATCACATGCTAGGTCACAAAATAATTATCAATAAATTTAAGAAGACTGAAATCATACCAAGCATCTTTTCAGACCACAATGGTATGAAACTAGAAATCAGTTATAAGAATAATACTGGAAAAGACAAAAACACATAGAGACTAAACAACATGCTACTGAAAAAACAATGAGTCCCTGGAGAAATGGAAAAGGAAATTTAAAAAAACCTTGAAAAACACAACCATACAAAATCTATTGGATGCAGCACAAGCAGTCCTTAGAGGGAAGTTCATAGCAATACAGGCCTTCCTCATAAAACATGAAAAATCTCAAATAAACAATGTAACCTACCACCTAAAAGAATTAGAAAAAGAAGAAACAAAAGCAAAAAACCTAAGTCAGTGAAAGAAAGGAAATAATAAAGATCAGAGAAGAAATAAATAGAGATTAATAAAACAATAGAAAAAATCATTAAAGCCAAGAGATGATTCTTTGAAAGGGTAAACAAAATCGATAAAGATCTGGCCAGACTCACCAAAAAGAAAAGAGAGAAGTCCCAAAGAAACAAAATAAGAAGTAAAAGAGGAGAAATAACAAGAGATACCACAGAAGTACAAAAAACTATATGAGAATACTATGAACAGTTATACGCCAAAGAATTGGACAACCTAGAAGAAATGGACAAATTTCTAGAAACATAGAGCCTACCAAAACTGAATCAGGAAGAAAGA
This sequence comes from Orcinus orca, assembly GCF_937001465.1. Classification (NCBI taxonomy): domain Eukaryota; kingdom Metazoa; phylum Chordata; class Mammalia; order Artiodactyla; family Delphinidae; genus Orcinus; species Orcinus orca. The sequence continues at coordinate 96,669,529 of NC_064563.1, forward strand.
GATAATTTGAACAGACTGATCACTAGAGGTGAAATAGAATCTGTAATTTAAATATAGATAGATAGATAGATAGATAGATAGATAGATATACACACACACTTGCTGCAAACAAAAGTCCAGGACCAGATGGCTTCAGTGGAGAATTCTACCAAACATGCAAAGAAGAACTTATACTGATCCTTCTCATTCTTCTAAAAGACTGAAGAGGAGGGAACATCCCAAAGTCATTCTATGAAGCCTCCATTACACTGATACCAAAACCAGACAAACATACCACCAAAAGAACAAAAGAAAATTACAGGCCAATAACTTTGATGAATAAAGATGCAAAAATTCTCAACAGGATATTAGCAAACTGAATCCAACAACACATAAAAATGATCATACACTGTGATCAAGTTGGATTCATTCCAGGGTCACAAGGATGGCTCTACGTATGCAAATCAATCAATGTGATACATCACATCAAAAAAAGACAAACACCATATGATCATCTCAATAGATGCAGAAAAAGCATTTGATAAAATTCAACATCCATTCATGATAAAAACTCTCACCAAAGTGGGTATAGAGGGAACATATCCCAACATAATAAAAGCAATTTATGACAAGCCCACAGCCAACATAATACTCAACAATGAAAACCTGAAAGCCTTCCCACTAAAATCTGGAGAAAGACAAGGATGCCCATTTTCACCACTTCTATTCAACACAGTATTGGAAGTTCTAGCCACAACAATCAGACAAGAAAAAGAAATAAAAGGTATCCAAATTGGAAGCGAAGAGGTAAAACTGTCATTACGTGCAGATGAAATGATACTATATATAGAAAACCCTAAAGCCTTCACACAAAAACTACTAGAACTGATAAATGAATTCAGCAAGGTAACAGAATACAAGATTAACCTACAGAAATCTGCTGCATTCCTTTACACTAACAATGAAATACCAGAAAGGGAAAGTAAAAAACAATCCCTTTTAAAATTGCATCCAAAAAACCAAAATACTTAGGAATAAACCTGACCAAGGAGGTGAAAGACTTATATGCTAAGAACTATAAAACACTGATAAAGGAAACTTAATATGATTCAAAGAAATGGAAATATATCCCATGCTCTTGAATTGAAAGAATTAATACTGTTAAAATGGCCATGCTACCCAAAGCAATCTACAGATTTAATGTGATCCCTATCAAATTACCCATGACATTTCTCACAGAACTAGAACAAATAATCCTAAAATTTATATGGAGCCATAAAAGACCCGAAATTGCAAAACCAATCCTGAGGGGAAAAAAAACAAAGCTGGAGGCATAACCCTCCCAGACTTCAGACAATACTACAAAGACACAATGATCAAAACAGTGTGGTACTGGCACAAAAACAAACCTATGGATCAATGGAACAGAATAGAGAGCCGAGAAATAAACTCTCACACCTGTGGTCAATTACTCTTTGACAAAGGAGGCAAGAATATACAGTGGAGAAAAGAATCTCTTCAGCAAGTGATTGGGAAAGCTAGACAGCCACATGTAAATCAATGAAGTTTGAACACTTCCTCACACCCTACACAAAAATAAATTCAAAATGGCTTAAAGACTTAAATATAAGACACGGCACCATAAAACTCCTAGAAGAGAATATAGGCAAAACATTCTCTGACTTAAATCGTAGCAGTGTTTCCTTAGGTTAGCCTCCCAAGGCAATAGAAATACAAGCAAATATAAACAAATGGGACCTAATGAAACTTACAAGTTTTTGCACAGCAAAGGAAACCATAAACAAAACAAAAAGACAACCCACAGAATGCAAGAAAATACTTGCAAATGATGCGACTGACAAGGGCTTAATTTCCAAAACACACAAACAGCCCATACAACTCAATAAAAAAAAATAAAAAAAAAAAACCCAATCAAAAAATGGGCAGAAGACCTAAATAAGATATTTCTCCAAAGAAGGCATACAGATGGCCAAGAGGCAAATGAAAAGATAATCAACATTGCTAATTATTAGAGAAATGCAAATCAAAACTACAATGAGATATCACCTCACACCACTCAGAATGGCCATCACTAAAAAGTCTACAAATAATAAATGTTGGAGAGGGTGTGGTGAACGGGGAACCCTCCTACACTGTTGGTGGGAATGTAAATTGGTGCAGCCACTATGGAAAACAGTATGGAGGTTCCTTAAGAAACTAAAAATAGAGTTACCCTATGATCCTGCAACCCCATTCCTGGGCATACATCTGGAGAAAACTGTAATTTGAAAAGATACATGCACCCCAATGTTCACAGCAGCACTATTTTCAATAGCCAAGACATGGAAGCAACCTAAATGGCCATTGACAGACGAGTGGATAAAGAAGATGTGGTGTGTGTGTGTACATACACACACACACACACACACACACACATACAATGGAATACTACTCCACCTTAAAAAAGAATGAAATAATGTCATTTGCAGCAACATGGATGGACCTAGAGATTATCATACTAAGGGAAGTAAGTCAGAAAGAGAAAGGAAATTATTGTATCATTTATATGTGCAATCTAAAATATGATACAAATGAACTTATTTACAAAACGGAAACAGACTCACAGATATAGAAAACAAACATGGTTACCAAAGGGGAAAGGAGGTGGGAGGGATAAATTATGAGTTTGGGATTGGCAGATACTAACAACTATATATAAAATAGAAAAATGACTGAATCCTACTATATAGCACAGGGAACTATATTCAATATCCTGTAATAAACAATAATGAAAAAAATACCTCGAAATGAATGAAAATAGAAACACAACTTTCGAAAATCTGAGATGCAGCAAAAGCAGTTCTAAGAGGGAAGTTCACAGAGATGCAGACCTACCTCAAGACATAAGAAAAACCTCAAAGAACATAACTTTATGCCTAAAGGAATTAGAAAAAGAACAAATAATCCCCCAAAGTTAGTAGAAACAAGGAAATAATAAAGATCAGAGTGGAAATAAATGAAATAGACACCAAAAAAAATTAGACAATATCAAAGAGGTGGCTCTTTTAAAAGATAAACAAAACTGACAAATCTTTAGACAGACTCTTCAAGAAAAAAAAGAGAGGGCCCAAATAAAATTACAAACAAAAGAGCAGAAGGTCCAATTGATATTGCAGAAATACATTTAACCCTTGAACACTGCAAGAGTTAGGGTGCTGACCCTCCACATCATCAAAAATCTGTGTACAACTTATAGTTGGCCCTCCTTATACATGATTCCTCCATATCTGTGGTTCCACATCCACAAATTCAACCAACTGTGGGTCATGTAGTACTGTAGTATTTACTACTGAAAAAAATTCACATATAAGTAAACCCATGCATTTCAAACCAGTGTTTTTCAAAAGTCAATTGCACAATCATGAAACTACACAGATATGCTAACAAACTGCACAATCTAGAAAAATGGATACATTCCTAGAGACATACAATCTGCCACGACTAAATCAAGAAAAAATAGAAAATCTGGCCAGACCAATTACTAGTAATGAAATTGAATCAGTAATCAAAAAACTCCCAGAAAAGAAAAGAAGTCCAGGATTAGATGGCTTCACAGGGGAATTCTACCAAACATTTAAAGAGGAGTTAATACCTATCCTTCTCAAACTGTTCCAAAAAACTGTAAAGGAGGGACCACTTCCAAACTCATTCTAAGAGATCAGCATTACCCTGATACCAAAACCAGACAAAGATACCACAAAAAAAATTATAGGCCAATATCCCTAATGAATATAGATGCAAAAATTCTCAACAAAATATTAGCAAACTGAATTCAAGAATACATTAGAAAGATCATACACCATGATCAAGTAGGATTTATTCCAGAGATCCAAGGATGATTCAATATTCACAAATCAATCAATGTGATACACCACATTAACACAACAAAATGACAAACTCACAGCTAACATCATACTCAATGGTGAAAAGCTGAAAGCTTTTTCCCTAATATCAGAAATAAAACAAAGATGCTCACTCTCACTACTTTTATTTAACACAGTATTGGAAGTTCTAGCCACAACAATCAGACAAGAAAAAGAAATAAAATCCATTCAAATTGGAAGGGAAGAAGTAAAACTGCCACTATTGGTACACGGCATGATACTATATATAGAACACCCTAAAGACTCCACTAAAAAAACTATTAGAATAAATAACATTTATTTGACATAGTGATTTGATATTTGTATACATTACAAAATAATTACCACATTGCAACACTGTAGTACACAAAATTAATACACTGAAATCTCTTCATTTTTATACACTAATAACAAACTATCAGAAAGAGAAATTTAGGGAAAAAATCCGTTTACAATTGCATCAAAAAGAATAAAATACCTAGGAATAAATTTAACCAAGGATGTGAATGACCTATACTCTGAAAGCTATAAGACATTAATGAAAGAAATTTAAGGCAAACAAGTAAATGGAAAGATACAGTATGCTCATGGATCAGAAGAATTAATATTTTAAAAATACCCATACTACCCAAAGAAATCTACACATTCAGTGCAATCCCTATCAAAATACCCAAGGCATTTTTAACAGAACTAGAACAAATAATCCTAAAATTTTAATGTAATCACAAAAGACCCCAAATAGCCAAAGCAATCTAAAGAATGAAGAAAAAAGGTATCACACTCCCAGATTTCAAACTATACTACAAAGCTATAGTAATCAAAGCAGTATGGTATCAAAACAAACAGATCAATGGAACAGACTAGAGACCCAAAAGTAAACCCACACTTATGTGGTCAATTAATTTATGACAAAGGAGGCAAGACTATGCAATGAGGAAAAGACAGTCTCTTCAATAAATGGTGTAGGAAAAACTACAGGTACATGTAAAAGAATGAATGTAGACCATATTTGTACATATACAGAAATAAATTTGTACATATACAGAAATAAATTCAAAATCAATTAAACACTTAAATGTAAGACCTGAAATCATAATACTCCTAGAGGAAAACATAGGCAGTATGATCTTTGACACTGCTCTTAGCAATATTTTTTTTGGATCTGTCTCCCCAGGCAAGGGCAGCAAAAGCAAAAATAAACAAATGGGACCACATCAAACTAAAAAGCCTTTACATAGCAAAGGAAAACATCAACAAAATAAAAAGGCAACCTACTGAATAGGAGAAGATAGTTGCAAATGATATATCCCATAAGAGGTAATAACCAAAATACACAAAGCACTCATATGACTCAATAATCAAAAAAAAAATCTGATTAAAAATGGGCAGAGGATATGAATAGACATTTTTCCAAAGAAGACTTACAAATGGCCAACAGGTACATGAAAAGATGCTCAATATCACTACTCATCAAGGAAATGCAAATCTAAACCACAATGAGATATCACCTCATACATCATACAAGAAACAAGTGTTGCTGAGGATGTGGAAAAAAGGGAACCCTCATGCACTACTGATGAGATTGCAAATTGGTATAGCCACTGTGGAAAACAGTATGATGGCTCCTCAAAAAATTAAAAATAGAACTACCACACAATCCAGCAATTCCACTTCTGGGTATTTTTCCAAAGAATACAAAAACACTAGTTCAAAAATATATATGCATCCCCCCATGTGCATTGCAGCATTATTCACAATAGCCAAGGTATGGAAGCAACCTAAGTGCCCACTGATAAATGAATGGATAAAGAAGATGTGGGGTGTGTGTGTGTGTGTACACACGTACACACACACACACTGGAATACTACTCAGCCATAAAAAAGAATGAAATCTTGCCATTTGCACCAGCATGGATGGACCTAGAGGGTATTATGCTAAGTGAAGTAAGTCAGACAGAGAAAGACAAATACCATATGATTTAACTTATACGTAGGATCTAATACACTAAACAAACATAACAAAACAGAAACAGACTCACAGATACAGAGAATAAACTAGTGGTCACCAGAGGGGATGGGGGTGGAAGAACGGGCAAAATAGGTGAAGGAGATGAAGAGGTGCAAACTTCCATTTATAAAAGAAATGTCACAGAGATGTAATGTACAGCATAGGGAATAATAACTTGGTATACTGACAGTAATTAGACTCATAGTGGTAATCATTTTGTAATGTATAAAAATATCAAATCACTATGTCAAACGCCTAAAGCTAATATTGTCAACTCTACCTCCATTAAAAAAAAAGACAATAACCCAGTGACAGTGTTTACACACATTAACTCAATGACAGTGTTTACATTTAGGGACTTAACACACAGATGAAATAAATAAAAAATGCACTACAATAGCACTTGTGAAGCAAAAATAATTTTGCTTCCTTCAACTCTTCCTCCCCTGTCCCAATCCTGAAGAATCAGAAACATAAGTGTGAATAGGAGTAGTAGAAAAGAGTAGATCTTACACCTTCTCTTCTCCTAGCCCTGAGGTTGAAGCCTGGCCGGGGCTGGGAGACAGTGGACAGGTTAGACTGAATTAGAATGCTGGTGACCAGACAAAAAAAGAGAGAATCAATCATCAAAACTAGTGATTAGAGAAAAAACATCATACATTATTATCTTGGCAGACTATTAGTTTCAAAGTGTTCAGTTAATGGGTTACTAAAGATAAAACAAATATCATTTCATTTCAAATGGACTTCGGTGGTGTCCTTAACTTAAAAAAAAAAAGTATTCAAAGGCACGTGGCCATCATTAGAGGATCCTTCTCTAGGAAGATGCTGTGGGAGCTGGGTAGATCCATTTTCTTTCTCTAGAAAAACTTCCTGCCTGGCAATTGGAATCTGTCCAGCCCTCATGCTGCAAACTCTAACCGCCACCATCCCCAACAGTCTCTTCATCAGAGATCCTCTCCTCTTTGTCACCCAACAGTTTAGGATCCAATCTCATCCCCAAATCTCCCTTCACAGTAGACACTCCTTCTCCCCCAGTAAACTACTCAAACCTCATTTGTTATCTTGTTTATGGAGTAAATATGTGGGGCATGAAATGCAACATCTGGCAGCAACTTACCCAGAATATCAGTGACTGTGGTGAAATTACTCTCAAAAGGAACCGTACGTTTCCCTGAAGAAATGTTCCAATGTAATATACAAGGTATCTCTGCTGAAAATTAATCACAGATACCTAGGCCCTAAGGCTGCTCAGACATGAATCACAAACAGCGGTACCAAGGTACTTACTTGTATAAATGTCTAATCAAGAGCGATCGGCAATGTTATTTATCTGGAATTTCTTGCAAAATAAGGCAGACTAGATGGTCAAAAGCAAGACTAATGTATCTCTATTGGGCTTTTTAATCAGTGCTAACATCATTAAACATTTACATAGCACTTTGGGTTTGGGAAAATTTTATATTTTGTTTTCAAGGTTATGTTGAAATGGGTACAATATACTTAGTATCTTCTCTTCGCACACAGAATTCATAAGCTAGAGAACAAAAATAACTTTCCCTGAGTCGCTCGACAATTCACAAGAAGAGCTAGAGTTATAATCCATCAATTATTCCCACTCTACACATTAGATATTAAAAACAGACCTAAAAACAATCTACACATTAGATATTAAAAACAGACCTAAAATCAATCCGGCAAAGATCTAAGCAATCCTTTTGTGGACAAGAAAAGGAACTAAGAATGAGCAAGTTACTTTCACCTCTTACCTGCAGCAGGTGTGCGCCAGAACGATAAACACGTTTGCTTCCTGACCAGTTGTTTTTTTATGAAGAACAGTTTGGTAATTGGTAAACACCATCAACAAAGTAAACAGAATCACATAGCTGAAGCTGCACTGTGCACTGGAAATTCTGCAAAGTGATTAGCAGCTTGAAAATGTGCAGAACTTAATCTGCATTCCAAAGTGGCTTAGCACTATGGGTCATTCCAGCTAGCCATTTTCAATGTGTATAAAATACTTATTTTGTTAGTAATTTACTGTGCATATTAAAAAGAGGCAGAGAAAAAGATATGTTACAGCCTGCCATTTCTCAGCAGAAGTGGTTAATTGCTTGATTCTGTGAAAAGCCAATAAACAGGGAAAGGGAACAAATTAACATTCTCACAGGTTAAATCAAAAAAGCATCTGTTTCATTTGTGGAGCTCCAGTGTGTAACACAGAAGCACTTTTGGCCGCCAGGCTGTTAATCTCTGAGAGGCTATAAACTTGTCATGTTAAGGACACTGCAAATTCAGCTTGAATATACTTTGCTTTTCACATTAATAGCATGTAAGGACACTTATGCCTCTCATCATCACTTCAGCGCCTTGAGAAGACCAATGTTCTTGTTATCTTCTCCGAGGACCACTACTACTTCAGCGCATGACTTCTCAATCCTTTGTGATATTAACCCCTTAAATTAAACTGACTTGGAGTTGAAGATTGCTACAAGAGCACTTGCTTCCCTTTAGAGATCACACACTACCACTCCACCTGGAAAATTCAAAAGTATTCAAACCCTCCACTGTTGATTAAAATCTGTTCTGATATCAGTAGGGAGATTCAAGCTTTCATTTACTCAGGAGAATGGCAGGGATTTGATAAAACATCACAGATAAAATGCTAAATCACAGCACAGTTTAGCAGTGTTCATGCTCTCATTTTGTGTTCTTTAGCTAAGTGAAACTGTAGCATCCTCAGACTTTATTTCATGTCCACATTTCTTCACCTAGAGAGAAGAGTTAATATGTGCCACAAGACACCGTAAAAATCTATGGGCAAGTTTAAAAGACTTTAAATGGATTTGGTGATTCTCTCTACATTTTTTAAAGAATATATTCTTGGGACTTCCCTGGGGGGTCCAGTGGTTAAGACTCTGCGCTCCCAATGCAGGGGGCTTGGCTTCAATCCCTGGTCAGGAAACTAAATCCCGCATGCTGCAACTAAGACCCGGTGCAGCCAAATAAGTAAATAAAATAGAGAAAGAAAGAATATATTCTTACATCATTTACACTTTTTACAAAGATCAGGAACCAGAACTCTGTTTCACTGGTTGTTTATAGACTATTTTTTCCCAACCGCGCTAATACACTGCCTCCACGTGTTGTTCCATCTCATCCAAGTTCTTAGGGGGAAATGCTAGAAACTTGGTCGTCTCAATGGGAAAACCCCCCAGAAAGAGTTGTGGCCTCTAACATTGTTCATCCATAACTTCAGAAGTCATCAGTCCATGATCTCATTCTACTATTAACTTTCTTGTCACATAAAGACACAGGAGAAATGTTCTACTCTCACTGAAGTCAGATCAGTGACCGCCATTTTGTTTTTGAACCACTAAGCAAGTCATGTCATCTCTCCAGGCTCATTTCCTTGCCTGCAACACATCAAGTTTGAACTAAATTTTTTCTACAGATTCTTTCAAATCTAAATCTACTTGGGGAGGAGGACATCACTAAAATGGCAACATAAGAGGCTCCTGATTGTCCCACCTCCCACAGATGTACTGAGTATACAGCAACACACAGATCATCTCTCTCTGAGAGAAATCCAGAAACTAGTTAAGTGACTCCTACACACTGGACAATTGACAAAATCTAAACACATCTAAACAGGTAAGAAAAGCTAATACACACTCTTACCATAAATCCCACACCAGCACAGCACCATTCAATCCCAGAGGGACCCCCCCCAACTCCTAGCTTCTCCCTGAGGAGTGAAGGTATTGATAAAAGGGTACAAACTTCTGGTTAGAAGCTAAATAGGGCTGTAAGTATAGTTGATAATATTGTATTGTATAACTGAAATTTGCTATCAGAGTAGATGTGTTTTCTCCAAAAAAGAGGTAAATATGTGAAGTATGGATGTGTTAATTAACTTGATGTGGGAATGCTTTCACAAGGTCTATGTACATCAAATCATCACGATATATGCTTTAAATATATTACAATTCTATTTGTCAATTATACTTCAATAAAGCTAAAAAATAGACACACAAAAAAATAAAGCTATATGGCAAAAATATTCTATATAAACTACTTAACCTCTTGATCAGGACTGTGAAGACAATCAAATCTTACATTTCTCTGAATTTGAAAACTTGTATTTCCTTGACATTGGAGAACTGGTAGAGCTAGCTTAATGACCCATGAGTCATAGACACCTAATCTGATTGTTGGGACCTCCATGAATAATAATCCACAAGCAATATGCATGACGCTTTTTAGACAAGGGTATATTTCCTTGAACTTCAGCAATTCAGGAATTTGGAAGCCAACATAATTTAAGGCAGAACTGCTGGGAGACTTCTGCACCAGCTTTCGGTTCACCACACGGCTGTCTCTGGTATGTTATTAGGGAGATTAACTTTAAGCACTTCCTGGTTTAGTTCTGAGCAAGATGAGTGAACTTTTGTTCCATTAGGGCAGTGGGTTTGCTATAAATCCCTAAGTGTTACATTCTGGGAGCCTAGAGATAAGCAGTGGCTGAGGGCTTTACATTTTCTCATGTTATCTTAAGACACCCACAGCACATACTGCAAAACCTACCCACTTGAAGAAATCTTTAAAGCCCATGTGCTAAATGGGAACTTATTTGAGGCATTACTGACGAGCTATATTCATAGATGGATGGAGCTGGAAGGGCCCTCAAGAGCTCATCCTGTTGGACTTCCCGACATCATTGCTTTGTCCTCGTTATCTTAAGAGATATGCACACCACGTACCATCCAGACCCAAGCTTGCCTGGATTTCTGACTAAGAGCTGTTTGCTATTCTTGATCATTTCATAACATTCCTTCCAACTCTAAGAGGGAATTCATAGCCTTCACAATATTTTTCAGTTATGTAAATTGAAAGCAAAGACATATTCTTGACATATTGCAAGACTGCCCAAACTTCTGGTCATATGCAAATTTTTAAAGTATATTTAGAGACAATTAAGTTTCCCTTAGGTTAAAATATATATTCTGGCTCCCTATAAGTCAAATATTATCAGTGCTTTACTCAAAAATATCCACCTTAGGGACTCACTGCCTAATGGAACGGAAAATTCCACACTACAGATCTTTATTGACAAACTTTAATATTAGAGCCAAATCATTGTAAGCTCTCTATATTAATTTTTTTTTGTGGTACACGGGCCTCTCACTGTTGTGGCCTCTCCCGTTGCGGAGCACAGGCTCCGGATGCGCAGGCTCAGCGGCCATGGCTCACGGGCCCAGCCGGTCCACGGCATGTGGGATCTTCCCAGACCAGGGCACGAACCCGTGTCCCCTGCATCGGCAGGCGGACTCTCAACCACTGTGCCACCAGGGAAGCCCCTCTCTATATTAATTTTACATCAATTAACTGTTTGTGTGTGTGTGTGTGTGTGTGTGTGTGTGTGTGTGTGTGTTGAGAAAGGATATACAGTCTGAAATTGATTTAACGGAAAATACCCTGAAATACTAGCTGTGCCATGATTCTTTACACGATGATGAGAAAGATCACTGAAAATATTTGTGACCTAGTTTCCTTATCCATAAGGAAAAATAGTACTATAGCCCCTTATTCATTTAAAATAACTTGGTAAAAATTAAATAAGCATTATCTTGAAAAGTTCTGAAAAGATTATTCAAAATCAATTAATAATATCATGAAGGATACATTGCTTTGACCATTGTGAATAAGTGTGCTCGTGTATGGTTAGTGAGTCCATCTTTAAAGTGAGGGAAGGAGGCATTTGAGAGACAGTCACACCCTTACTTGAGGCATCCCTCCTCCCACCCACCCCCCCATATTAATCGGCACACAGCAAATCTCTCTAGTCGGCGTTAAAATTGTGACAACCTGCTACACCTGCCGACTTGACATAGCAATTACAGTTCAGGAACAAAACATTACTATCAATCTCTAGCTGCTGAACCAGTGACAGTCGCCCCAAAAGGGAGTAAGTCAAAAGAATTGGAAGAAAAAGACAAGGAGACAACTGCACAGAGAGAAAGGGAGCAAGGGAATGCAGGACACAGAGATAAAACAAAGCTCTAAAGGAGAATAAAGATATTAGAAGGACAGAGAAAATATGGCACCAAAAATTCACTACTGAATCACGCTTTTATTTTCAACAGGCACCTTTGGCAGATTTAGCATATTTAATGAGCATTAATAAATAAAACATCAGAATTTTTGAAGTAAGATGTGAGCCTGTGATTTATTTTCCACCATGAGAGATTTGAGAGAGTAGGACTAGTTTCAAGGAAAAAGTGTAAAGGAGGGCAAGGTCATTTTGGACGATTTGTCAGCCCTTTCCATTTAATTCAACATTCATTTATTTGTTGAGCGTCTACCCAGTGTCCCATATAAGATAATGGAAATGAGACACAGTCCTTACTTCAAGTTCAAGGTCTGCGGATATGGTGGGAAACATTCATAACGAGTTAGAATGGAATGAATCAAGGATCTACTTGCAAGTGTGAATAGTCTCTCCGTTATTGCTGACACTTAACCCAGAGGATGGGTACCCTCAGGGCAGCTATCCTCACCCACACGCTCAGTGCTAGAGGTCTTTTTGATTTGACTTCTTTTTGGCAATCCCCTGTGCTCTGGAATTTTCTCTTCCACGGTACCCATGTCCAAGAACATTCCTGGAAATTTCTGTAGAACCACTGCTGTCTACTACTTACCTACATAAGAGAAACTTCATATTGTAATCTGGGAATGTGATCTAGAAATTTAACCATAATCTAGGAATTAAACATATAGACTTGGAGTCAGGAAACATACAGTCCAGTCACTGGACTGCATCTTACTACCCTCATGACTTTTGACAAGTTACTCATCCTTTCTAAGTATTTTCTGTAAAATAAAGATAATATGTAATTGTATTTATCTCATAGAAAAGTTGAGAGGATTAAATGAGCATTTAGTAAACACTTAAAATGTTAGCTATTATTTTCTATTTGGGGATTGTATTAGTTTGCCAGGCTGCCATAACAAAACACCACAGACTGAATGGCTTAAACAACAAAAATTTATCTTCTCACAGTTCTGGAGGGTGGAAATCCAAGATCAAGATGCCATCATGGTTGGTTTCTCCTAAGACCTGTCTCCTTGGTTTGCAAATGATCACCCTCTTGCCACCTCTTCACAGGGTCTTCCCTCTGTGCACACATGACCCCAGTGCCTCTTTGCATGTCCAAATTTCCTCTTCTAATAAGGATACTGGTTAGAATGGATTAGGGCCCACTCATCTGACCTCATATAACTATAATTACCTTCTTCAAGACCTTGTCCCCAAATACAGTCACATTCTGAGAGTGTTAAGACTTCAACATGTGAAGTTTTGCTGGAATTCAGTCTATAACAGAGGGTATAACATGCTTACAGTAAATTTACACACACACACACACATCTGTGACTAACTCTTAGAAGATGATGTAGAAATCTTTCCTTCACTCCAAATGCTCTATCATGTGCTGTCCCAATCATTACTATGTCCTCTTCCAGAAATGACCACTATTTTTGACTTCTATAATGACAGATAAATTTTACCTGTCCTTGAAATTCATATAAAGGAAATTATACAGCGTGTACTCATTTGTGTCTGGCCTCTTTTAGTCAACAATATATCTACAAAATCCATCTGTCTGGTAGGTTCCATGTTGCAGTAGTTTGTTCTTTTTAACTGGTATGTATGAATATACCATATTTTGTTCATTCACCCAGTGAAAGGCATTTGGGTTATTTTCTGTTTGGGGGTATTATGAATAAAGCTGCTATGTACATTCTTACACATTCTCTTCATGAACATATGCATTCATTTCTCTTGAGTGGAACTGGTTATTTAGGAGTATATTACTTCATTTACAAAAAATGAAATTTTCTAGTTATCTTTTATTTCTAGTTTAATTCTAAAGTAGTTAGAAAATATACTGTGAATTATTTTACTCCTTTGAAATTTGTTGATATTTGCTTTGATGCCAGTGTATAGCCAATTTTTATAAATATGCCATGTACAGTTGAAAACAGTCTATCCTGCAATTGCATACTACAATGTTCTATAAACGTAACTGGTGCCAATTAAGTCAAGTTGGTTACTCATGTTTTTTTCCATCTTATATGTATTTACACTTTTGATTATTAAAATATCTAGTTAATTATGTTTTTTTCTGTTTCCTTTTTGTTTTACTAACCTTATTTATATGTTTTGAAACTATAGTATTAGATGCATGTAAATTTTACCTGTTACACATTCCTATTGAATTGACTTGTCATTATGAAATATCGCTCACTAGCTCTGGTAATATTTTCCCCTTAAAACCTATTTTTCTTATACAATAAAGCCACGCCTATTTTGTTTTGGTTAATGTGTTCATGATACATTTTTTTTCAATACTTTTACTTTCAACATTTCCTTCTCTACATATTTAAAGTGTATTTCCCATAAACATATAAAATTATCTTATTAGCCAGCAAACTCACCTTTGTTTTTTAATTGGAGTATTTGGACCAAAAGAATTTCAATTAATTACTCATACACTTGGGTTTAAGTCTATGGTTTTGCTATTTGTTTTCATATATTTTTGTGTGTTTCTTCATTTTTCACCTTCCTTTGCATAAATCAAACTTTTAAAAATAATTCCAATTTTTTATTCCGTTGTAATGATACAGTCATTCTCTTGGTAATTACAAAAGTTATGTTTTTCTGTTTTAAAACTGAATTTCTCTTTGACTTACAGTTATAAAATCCAAGAATATTCTGAAACTACAAACACATTTCTGTTTTCTTGAACATATTAACTGCATTTATTTTAAAATCCTTTTCTGAAAAATATAAATATCTGAATCATATCTGTATCTCCTATTAGGGTTTTTTTTTCTTTTGGCTTATAATTCTGATTGGAAGCTAGACATTGTGGATGGGAAACTGTAGAGGCTCTTCATATTTTCTTTCTCCAAAAAAGAATTTTTTTTTTTTGCGGTACGCGGGCCTCTCACTGTTGTGGCCTTTCCCGTTGCGGAGGGAACTTGGCCAGGAAAGCCTGGCCTTTCCCAGGCTCCGGACGCGCAGGCTCAGCGGCATGGCTCACGGGCCCAGCCGCTCCACGGCATGTGGGATCTTCCCGGACCGGGGCACGAACCCGTGTCCCCTGCATCGGCAGGCGCACTCTCAACCACTGCACCACTAGGGAAGCCCCACATTAAAATATTTTTTAAACGTATTTGGAGTTCAGGTTGATCACTTAATATTTCTTTCTTTTTTTTTGGATCACTTAATATTTTAAGGTTAGTTTTAGTCTTTGATAGGCCTGGACTATTTCAGTTTTGCTCTTAACCCTAGGATATGACCTTTTGGGGCCTCAAGGGGATGGCTGTTTACTGGGACGCTCTGATTTGACAGGATTTGAATATACATCTGTATATCCCCTGAATAGCACTGAGATCTCCACTAAACTCTTCAAGTACCAGCTGCTGCTATTTTCTTGGTTTTGTAAAATCGTTCTCTATGTTTATGCAGTTTAGGAGTAAGTTAAGGTAAAATTATACACGAATTTTTATCCTCTCTTCTTTACGGCTCCACTTTCTCTAGGATTGTACCCCTCTGGCAGCCCTCATATGGGTATCCTCAGCCCATTTAAATCAGTGTTTTGGTTTGTGCTCTATTCTCCTGCTTAGTTCCTCTCCAGTACCATTAAATACACACACACGCACTCCATTTCTTATTTGTTGTTTATTGGCCAATGGGTTGATCCAATACCAACTACTGACTCATAAACAGAACAGGTACTTACTTCTGGGCTACTACTTTTAATATATTAGTGTGGTCTCCCCCAGATTTGACATTTATCTAGGGTTTTAAGAAAGTGTACAGTGAGAAAAAGTGAATAAGTGAAATGAGAGGAGAGTAGGGAGTTGGTAATTATGTGAAAAATGGACGTCAAATAAAGACCATGAAATCAAACATGTATGGAGTACTTGTGTATTAGTCCTCTACTAGACACAGTGGTAAAACTGAAGGCTATTTATTTCGTGGTATTTGACCCCCAAGAAGTTTATAATATTCTTGAGAAAAAAAGATTAAATGGAAAATTGTAAATAAAAATTCAAGCACTATACAGCAATTTAGAAAATAAGATTTCTGAAAGAAGTACAAAGTAGAACTCAGCAGGTGTATATTGAGCTTAAACTTTTCTCCATTTAAAATAAGCTGAAGTGAATAAAACAAACAAGCAGGACATTTATCTCCAGATAGCAGCAGGATAAAAATTTTAAATTTCTGTATCTTCCAAAAATGAAATGATGCCAACTTGCACTCTACCACCACATAGGGTAGCAGGACAGAAAACACTAGTTTGCATGCCCTAAATAAAAATGTTATGATTCAAATATTATGGTTATTTTTCTGTTTGCTATCAACAAATTCTAGTTGGATGCTGGTTAGCTACAGTTTAGACTCGGTGGGGCACAAGATTATTGAGGCCATGAGTTTCAGGACATGTTTGAAGTAGGATTAAGACTTAATTCCATTTATACATGGCTGCACCCTAGATTTACTGAATCACAATCTCAGATTATGCTCACCAAGCTCTAAAAATTTTTCTAACATAGAGCCAGGTTTACAAACCACTGTTTCAAACTAGGAATTACATTTTATCACTCCTTAATTTGCACAGTGCTATTCAAAAACTGAACACAGAACACCCCTGCATGTTCAACTGCAGTAAAATATTTTATAAGTCAAAAAAGGTAAGAAATATATTCCTCCCCCAATAAAATTAATAGATAATTCCAAAGATAAAGAAGAGCTAGGAAATCTTTCTTGACCATTATGACTTTTTTTTTTTTTTTTTTTTTTTTTTCCCGGTACGCGGGCCTCTCACTGTTCTGGCCTCTCCCGTTGCGGAGCACAGGCTCCGGACGCGCAGGCTCAGCGGCCATGGCTCACGGGACCAGCCGCTCCGCGGCATGTGGGATCTTCCCGGACCAGGGCACGAACCTGTGTCCCCTGCATCAGCAGGCGGACTCTCAGCCACTGCGCCACCAGGGAAGCCCCTGACTCTCATTTTTATATGTGATTCCTTGAGAAGCAATTTTCATTTTTGATGCTTTAGAAAATAATATAGAATCTCTGGTCAGGCAACATGACTGTGGAACTGAAACATTTCCTCCTCAAAGTAAGTAGAGATGCTGAACACAATAAAATAAAAATAATTTGGAATTCATAACAGGGCTTGCAAGGATGAAAAGAAAATCTCAAGGTGTAAGAAAAAAATAGTGAACTGAAAACTAAGGTAATAATTATGAGAATTCATGTTGTTGCTGCCCAAGCGGCTGTTACTGTAATGAATCATGGAGGGACTTATTGTATAAAGTTCATGCAAAGAGAGTTGATAGGACTGTGGGCCCTTGCAAAGTAGGAGCTAAAACTTGAGACTCCTACATAAAGCTAGGATCTCAAAGGGCTAAAAACTCAGCAAAAGGCAGATTATTAAAAACTCTGCACATAAACCCAGGGAACTGAAAAGGAAGCTTACCTGTATCGACCTAGACTATAGATAGAAAATAAGTATCATTTGAAAATTTGGAGAGCTAAGTTTTGAAAACTCCTGCATATTTACATCTTGAAATTACAACATCTTTAAACTGATAACGTGAAAAACAGCACAAAATAAATATGAATAATATTTACTGTGGTAAAGAAAAAATTATAAAGATGAAAAAAGAACAATAAAAATTTGAATAAGGACCAATTAGAACACCTAGATATAAAGAATGAATAACTAGAAGATGGATCTAATATATTATAGTGAAATTCCTAAAGGCCATGTTAGAAAGCTGAAAAGCAAAAACAGCAGAAAGATCACACACAAATGAATAAGCAGACTAATAGAAAAGTTCTGACTTCTTTCCAGCAATGAAGACATAACAAGAACAAGACTTAACCAGAAAAATGTTTGAAAAACAACTGTTTTCAGACACTGAGCAACAGGCAGTTTCCAGACCAGGGACAGAAAGAGGTAAAAACTAAACAGTATGTAGCATCTTATAGAGTTGATCAGTTGGAGGTCAGTGTTAAGGGAGACCAATGCAAGAGAAATTTGTGGACAGAGTTCCAGAAAAAGAGAGAGGTATGCAGATAAATTGCCCCCGATATCTACACAGGCTTCTCCTTGAATCTTTGGTAAGGACTATGCCTCACATGCATACAGTAAAACTCAACAACATAAAACGAAGAATGATGAGGGACTTGTAAGGAGAGCAATTCCCAGAGCTCACAGTGGGTAGGGAGTTATCTCAGTTGCAACCAGAGTGGAAAGTCCTCAGTGGTCATCAGCTCATTCAGTGGAGACCCAGCTAAATCATGCCTTAGCAGTAGGACAGAATTATTCCCAGAGTGTAGGCTATTCTAGACCCACTTTAACAAAGCTTAAAAGAAAGACTTCAAAAAGGTCAAACTCATCTGTAAATAACTTAATTACTTGTTAAAAGAAAGCCCAGCAGCCCTTCGAGTTAGACAATAAAATCTAGACCTTCAACAAAGTGATCATCATAATGTCCAGCATCCTGTCAAAATTACTAGATATGCCAAAAAGCAGGAACACGTAACTCATCACCAGGAAAAAATTCAATTGATGGAATCAGATACAGAAATGCCAGAAAAAACATAAAAGTATATCACAAATTTATATATGACATTATTTAAGTATTTAAAGAAAGACATGGATAAAATTAGATAGAGAAATGTTAGATATTAAAAAATAAAAGGAACTTCTACAGATGAGAACCACAATGTCCGAAGTGACAATATCACTGAACTGGCCTAACAGCAAATTAAACATATTATTTGGAGAAATATCAACAACATATATCCGAATGAGGCATAAAGAAATAGACTGGAAAAGAAGGAGCATCAGTTGACCTGTGATCTAATTCCAAATGTTCTAACATGTATATGATTGAAGAATCAAGAGGGAAGGAGAGAGGGGCATAGAAAAAAACACGTGGAGAAATGTTATTTGAAAAATTTGAAATTTGGTAAATACTATAGACACTGACTCAAGATGTTCAACAAATCCTAACATAAACACTAGCAATACCGTACCAAATCACAACATTTTCAACTCCAAAAGACAAAGATTGAGAGAAAAATCTTAGCAGTAGCTCCTTCCCTGTCCAAAAAGAAATATTACATACAGAAAAATAACATTTTTAAAGTGATAAAAGAAAAAATCTCAAACTAGAATCTGCAACCTCCAAAAAAAAAAAAAGAAAACTAAATACAATTTTCTTTTAGACAAACAAAAGCTGACACCATTCAATTTAAGCCCAAGATGACTAGAAGAACAGAAATTTCTTCAAGAATATCCAAAGAGTAGAGGAATTCCAGGTTTCCAGTTCAACACCATTTCATTCGATGTCCAAAAGATAAGGTGCCCTTTTCTAATATTTGGGCTATGTATGTTGTAATTTTGAACCAGTGGGGAAAATTTAGGCTATCAAAAATGGCTTTGGGAATTTTAAAAGTATAAATTTAAGTTGCTATCTCATACAAGAAATTTGAGCTGGGTTAGAGACTTACATATGAAAGATGAAACCATAAATGTGCTAGACTACATTGTGGGAAAATATATTATCTCCTTTTGGGGAAGACTTTTTTTTTTTTTTTTTTTGCCATGCTGCACAACATGCGGATCTTCCCCTGACCAGGGATCAAACCCTGTGCCCCCTGCAGTGGGAGTGCTGAGTCTTAACCACTGGACTTCCAGGGAAGTCCCGGGGAAGACCTTTTGAAACCAGACATTAAAGCCAGAAAACATAAGGGAGAAAGTGTGTAAGTGTGTGTGTGTGTGTGTGTGTGTGTGTGTGTGTGTGTGTGTGTGTGTGTGTGTGTGTGTGTGTGTGTGCAATGGATGGACAAACACATAACTTCCCTCTTTTCCCTTCCCACTTTTCAGAACGATTTGCAGAATAAGGCTCATGAGATGGAGGTCAAAAGATTGGTTTTATTACTGATAGACCCGACTGGGGAACATGACTTTACTCCTCAGCCAGTTTGCTCTCCACCATGTGAGATAGTGGACTGAATAGTCTCCGCCTCTGTGGGGGGAACTTGGGGCGAGGCGAATGAAAGCTCCAACAGATAAAATTCCTAAATCTGATAATGCAGAATAATATCAGCAGTCACAGGTACCAAAAGAATATTCAGTCCATATCTAGGGACATTAGTCCCAAATTCCCACAATTTATGTGCTCTGACTGGCTCCAGAACATAATTTTTGCCTGCACCAAGAAAGTGGATGAATTTTTCTGGAGTTTCCATGTTTAACTCCTTGAGGGAGAGGGTGGCCTAACCTTTCTTCCCTGTTCCTCTTCTATCTGATCACTCCGTAACAGTTTTCCTCACATCAATAATAGATGCCTCCAGTGAGATAAACAGGGCAGCAGACCCACAGATTCTTTATGTTACTGACTCTACTATTCCTTCCATTCAGTATGGATAAGTATCTTTAAGAATCTGCAGAAACAGATTCTAAAATACTATCACCTCCGGGTGGTGAGATCATGTGTTATTCTTAATTTCCCCCCGGATCTCCTTATTTTCATCAACAAAGGTCAAGAAGGACCATCAGATCCCACAAGCTCTGCTTCTCATGGAATTTTATTAAATCGATGACATCCCCCTTACTGTTGCAGTCCTTTACCAACTCCTGGGTCATTCCCCATCATTTCTTAATATAAGTCCTAGATGCATAAAATTCTCTCTCACACTATTACTGATGTAAATCTTAGCGATTTTAATACATAAGTTAACAATCCTTCCAACAGAGTAGCGTCCTAGCACTTTGACCCTCTCCCCTCCAATTATCTTGTCTTCTATTCCATCTCAGCCACTCACTCTGACGGGCATACCCGAAACCTTATCAGGGCTAAAACTGCGACCCTCGATAATCTCAACTTCATGTAGCAAGGCATCTGACCATTATCTTCCCCTAGGATCCTGACTCCTGACCCCTCAACCCTACCAGTGACTCCCATCTACTGACTCTGCCATCTAGTCATTCTCCCTCATACGCTTGGTGTCCTCTTTCCCCTCCTGTCACAGCTTAAATTCGAGGTCAATTATTATAATCCCTGCACACACTCTCCACTCCCTTGCTCCTCTCTTGTTGTCATATTTTTTGGCCATACTAAACCTGATTAAATTCAAGCCCAGGTTAAATCAAGTTCTCTGCCTACTCCATGCTTGCAGTAATGAAGCTGAACATGGCAAAAGAGAAATACAAACATTCTGACTGGTCTCACTTTAGAGTCATGACCACGAACCTCGAGACAGTCTGTAACCCTGGACAGAAATCCTGCCATATCTACCCTGGTCATTTATTCCCACCGTTGTCTAGGAGATTCTTTTACCCACTTCTCTCCTCAAACATCCCAAACCTTCTACCTTCACTCTCAGCTGATTTTGCTTCCACTTCGCTGAAAAACTTAGACAATTGAAGCAATCAGTAAAAACTCTCTAAGACTCCCACTACCACAGGCACCCACTTTGAGCGCCTGCACTCAGCTTCCTCACCTGACAAGGCAGAAGGCTCCCCTTCTCCTAAGGGAAGCCATCCTCTACACGTTCGCTGGCTTCATTCTCTCTCCAGGCCTTCCTCTAACAATGGCAGGGTGCGGGGCAATAGTAACAAATGAAAGTCTCTCCATGTACATATTTGCACATCATATTTTATGTATATACATGAATTCAAATATTGGGAGATTGGGATTGACATATATACACTATTGATACTATGTATAAAATAGATAACTAATGAGAACCTACTGTAGAGCACAGGGAACTCTACTCAATGCTCTGTGGTGACCTAAATGGGAAGGAAATCCAAAGAAGAGGGGATATACGTATACGAATAGCTGATTCACGTTGCTGTACATTAGAAACTAACACAACGTTGTAAAGAAACTATACTCCAAAAAAATTAATTAAAAAAATAATAGTATCCTGATATACATATAACATGTACATTATATACTATGTGTGTATATGGGTGTATCTAAAATGGTGGTGAGCATAAGAAAGCAAATTCAGGCACAAAATACTGTTTAAAAGGAAAAGATGATTTTTCTAATCAGTAAGCAAAAGAAGAAAATGAAGATTTGTTGAACATCTGCTATGTCCCAAGCACTGAGCTAAGGTCTTATATCATCTCATTTACTATATAAAGTAATGTATATATGGAAATTGAGATTTTGAGCAGTTACATAACTTGCCCAAGGTCACACAGCTAGTAAAATGGTCAAACTGGGTTCTGCTCCAAGGATGGTCTGACTCCAAAGCCCATGCTTTATTCATTGTGCTATGAGAGAAAAATACTATACTTTCCCATATGGCTGGTCCCAGTGTAAAGACCATGCTTTGTAATACCAGCTTCACAGCACTGAATCGACATGTGGTTGGTTAGGCTGGGGCCTCCTTGCCGCTGTCTGAGTGTGGCTCGGCTGTCTTGCTAAAGAGCTGCCAGATAGCCCCACAGGCAGCACTGTAGGTGTGCTGATTCCTAGATGTTTTCTAAGCAGGTGATAAAGTGCTCTGGGATTCCTCCGGATACAATGTACCCTATAAATGCAATGTGTAGTTTCATTTGCCGTATAGTTGGGAGCTGCCTGGTGATTTAATTCTAAGTGCACTGTATTTTTTAAAGTGCATTTAAAGAGCATCTTTCAACTACTGGCAGACTTTGTAAACTGCTCTCAGAAGTTTTCAAAACAAGGGGGAAATTCTACAGCAATTTTTTTTTCAAATTTTATTTATTTTTTTATACAGCAGGTTCTTATTATCCATTTTATACATATTAGTGTATATATGTCAATCCCAATCTCCTAATTCATCCCTCCACCACCACCCCCGCCGCTTTCCCCCCTTGGTGCCCGTACGTTTGTTCTCTACATCTGGGTCTCAATTTCTGCCCTGCAAACTAGTTCATCTGTACCATTTTTCTAGGTTCCACATATGTGTGTTAATATACAGTATTGTTTTTCTCTTTCTGACTTACTTCACTCTGTATGAGAGTCTCTAGATCCATCCACATCTCTACAAATGACCCAATTTCGTTCCTTTTTATGGCTAATTAATATTCCACTGTATATATGTACCACATCTTCTTTGTCCATTAGTCTGTTAATGGGCTTTTAGGTTGCTTCCATGTCCTGGCTATTGTAAATACTGCTGCAATGAACATTGGGGTGCATGTGTCTTTTTAAATTATGTTTTTCTCTGGGTATATGTCCAGTAGTGGCATTGCTGGGTCATATGGTAATTCTATTTCTAGTTTTCTTAAGGAAACTCCATACTGTTCTCCATAATGGCTGTATTAATTTACATTCTCACCAACAGTGCAAGAAAGTTCCCTTTTCTCCACACCCTCTCCAGCATTTGTTGTTTGTAGATTTTCTGATGATGCCCATTATGACCGGTGTGAGGTGATACCTCATTGTAGTTTTGATTTGCATTTCTCTAATGATTAGTGATGTTGAGCAGCTTTTCATGTGCTTCTTGGCCATCTGAGTGTCTTCTTTGGAGAAATATCTATTTAGGTCTTCTGCCCATTTTTGGATTGGGTTGTTTGTTTTTTTAATATTGAGCTGCATGAGCTGTTTATATATTTTGCAGGTGAGTCCTTTGTCCGTTTATTCATTTGCAAATATTTTCTCCCATTTGGAATGTTGTATTTTCATCTTCTTAGTAGTTTCCTTTGCTGTGCAAAAGCTTTGAAGTTTCATTAGGTCCCATTTGTTTATTTTTGTTTTTATTACCATTACTCTAGGAGGTGGATCAAAAAAGATCTTGCTGTGATTTATGTCAAAGAGTGTTCTTCCTATGTTTTCCTCTAAGAGTTTTATAGTGTCCGGTCTTACATTTAGGTCTCTAATCCATTTTGAGTTTATTTTGTGTATGGTGTTAGGGAGTATTCTCATTTCATTCTTTTATATGTAGCTGTCCAGTTTTCCCAGCACCACTTATTGAAGAAACTTTTCTCCATTGTATATCCTCCACTGTATATCCTTGTCTCCTTTGTCATAGATTAGTTGACAATAGGTGCATGGGTTTATCTCTGGGCTTTCTATCCTGTTCCATTGATCTATATTCCTGTTTTTGTGCCAGTAGCATATTGTCTTGATTACTGTAGCTTTGTAGTATAGACTGAAGTCAGGGAATCTGATTCCTCCAGCTCCGTTTTTTTCCCCTCAAGACTGCTTTGGCTATTCGGGGTCTTTTGTGTCTCCATACAAATTTTAAGATTTTTTTCTTCTAGTTCTGTAAAAAATGCCATTGGTAATTTGATAGGGATTGCATTGAATATGTAGATTGCTTTGGGTAGTATAGTCATTTTCACAAAAATGATTCTTCCAATCCAAGAACATGTATATCTCTCCATCTGATTGTAGCATCTTTAATTTCTTTCATCAGTGTCTTACAGATTTCTGCATACAGGTCTTTTGTCTCCCTAGGTAGGTTTATTCCTAGGTATTTTATTTTATGGTGATACAAAGCAGGAGTACGCACAGTTTCCTCATCTGTTAAATAGAGGGTTGGATATTCCATGACTCTGTGAAGCTTATAAAGTGACATCACGACATGTAGACAAGTAACTTTATGGTACACTTGGGTTCTATGATACAGTTCACTGACTGAAACATCCATCACTTATTTTTGTATGTGGAGACAGAATTTTAGGGAGGAAGAGTGCTTTATAAATCATTTAGATCAACTCCTCATCTAATATGTAAAAATATTGCCCCAATATTCCCGTCTGGTGGAAATCCAGCCTTAGTTTAACTTCGCTTCCATTTTAGGTCAACCTTTATTGTAAGATTTTCACCTGTTTTGACAGTTTTTCTCCAGCTGAAAAGTTTCTTAATCAATTACTACTATCTTTGGTAGGGGACACAGCACAAGAAAGAGACTGTTGAGACCACAAAACGAGTGGCATGGATCTAGTGTGTAAGGCTAAATTTTTTTCCAAAACTGTTTTGAATTTTTCTTAAAATATTTAAATTGTGATGAACTGATGAGACTGACAATCAAAAAGGTGTTGTCATCTACTGTTCCAGAGTTCTTTATTAGTTTTGGCTCTTTGCACTAAGTGTTTTAGAAATTAATTTTCACTTATCTTTTGGTTAGATTTCTTTTCTATCTCCCTTGAAGAAATTCATAGCTGTCTATGCATCACAGCAATTTAAAGGTGGGCAAAGAGGACTTCAGAGACTGTAGTTATATAACACATTTTTGAATGAATGATCTCAGTTGTAGATAAGAAATTGGCAGGTTGAGACTGTAGTTATATAACACATTTTTGAATGAATGATCTCAGTTGTAGATAAGAAATTGGCAGGTTGATTTAGAAATGGGGGCAGAAAGTCATTGAAGTAGATTTCATCTTCTCAAGTTCAGTGTCCCACTAAGAGGTACCTCTGAATCCTTCCACAATTGAAGAATTACCCAAAATACTTCTCATTTATATAAATAATAGTTATTATTATTAATTCTCACTATTCATTCTTTTGAGATTTTACTGTGTTCTTAGATGTGAATAATATGAAGGTCTTTATCATAAATAAAAGAAAGAAATATTACTTTATTGAGACCCAGGATAGATTTCTTTGCATTCAATATTTGGTTGCACAATATCTGAAGAAGAGGGATATAAAGGCACCTGACTTATAAGGAAGATTTAAAAGGTACACATTTGTCTATTTATCAAAACAAATGGAAAGTATATCTGTATTTGAACACTGCTCACAAGGAATCCAAAAGGATAATTTAGTTATTTTATTGTAATATAATCCAGGACCATCTGGGGGCAGTTCATGGGCATGTAAGTGACTCAAGCAATTGGTAGACTGCTTTTAGACAGAACTGAACTTCTCTGCCCATTTTATACTTTTCAAAGACGTCAAACATCACTTTATTTCTATTCAAAATGTGCACAGTTTTACTTTTTCATTAATTCAACAAATATTTATTTGGAAATTCCCACTATGTGCTGGTCTCGGGTGCCACTACTAGATATTGGGAACACAATAACGAGTAAAAGCATATAGGGTTCAAATATTCATGGCTCTTTCATGGAAAGGCACTGCACAGATAGAGATGCTAATGAATATCTATAATGAACTGACGTAAATTCTGAGAAGGAAAGAAGCTGTCCTAGATTTAAGGATCATTGGGTGTGTACTCAGCAGCTTTCTAAAGGTGGCCCAACCAGCCAGTCTGGGAACCCCAGACTGACACACCCTCTATCCCTCTTCAGACAGAAGTCACAGAGATTGTACCAAACACCTTGAATCAAACACCACTGCTAGCCTTCTAACCCTCTCCCTTTACTCCAAAACTACCCAGTAGTGGTAATAGCTTCAGAACCACACTGAGCAAGTGTCCTAACAGGCCTCAGTCTGCCTCCAGGGCAAGCCAAAGCTGTACCTAAGTGAATACTTCGTCCACTCTGCTAGGAAGGCTGAGGTGCCGGAGCCCTCCCTGGAAGGTCCTCAAGAGCTGATTATGCACATCTCTTTCCATTTTCAATGGCATCATGTTGGTAGCTCCACATCGGCTGGCCATGATCTCAGAGGGAGAACTTACATTCTGAAAACACTTAATGCACAAATCAGGGCTCCTCCAACCCCAGAGTTATTTTATCATCCCACCACTGTAGAGGTACCCCCAATTTTTTAAGTGTCTTAGGGTCCTGTGTCATATATGAGGCATAGGATGATTAATGTGCCAGATCTATGGTCAGTATCCCTACTATGAAATAGGGAGGCCTGTCTAGGCTAATCATCTGGGTGGTACATCAGACAGGTCCTGAGAATGAGCTCAGTGCACTTCACAGTAGTCCTGTCTCCAGTCTACTGGTCACCTACTTCCTGGGCACAGACAGAGCCGGATCACTATCAGAATGAGGGCCAGGCATCCTGTAATCTACAACAGAAATTGTAGGATTTTAACAACACATGACTCCACATGTGACTGAAGGCTGCAGGACAAATCCTTAACAAAACAACCTCACAAGGCGTGTCTTCACTGCATAAATTTCTACTTTTTTTGTGAGAACACGTAAGTTGTAATCTCTCTGCAAGGTTAAATTATGCAAAACAGTGTTAACAACTATACTCACCATGTTATACATTAGATCCTCACACTGAATTCATCTTATAACTGAAAGTTTGTACCCTTTTACCAACATCTCCCTGATTCTCCCACCTCCAGCCCTGGCCCCAGCCCCAGAAACCACCATTCACTGTTTCTATGAGTATGACTTTGTTTTTTTGATTCTACATATTAGTGATACCATTCAGTATTTGTCTTTGTCTGGCTTACTTCACTTAGCATAATGCACTACAGATTCATCCATGTTGTCCCAAATGGCAAGATTTCCCTATTTTTTTTAAGGCTGAATAATATTCCATTGTGTGTGTATATGTATACATAATATTCATAACACTGCATGTATATACATATACATATAACATCATGTCTGTGTATATATACTGATATATATACCACTGTGTATATATATATATAACATTGTATACATTTATAACTGTGTGTATGTATGTGTCATATATATGTATGTATATATACATACATATACATAACATATTCTTTATCCATTCATCCATCAATGAACAATAAACACCTAGGTTGTTTCCATACCTTGGTTATTGTAATAATGCTGCAATGAACATGGGAGTACAGATATCTCATTGAGATAATGATTTCATTTCCTTTGGATATATTCCTGGAAGTGGGACTGCTGGATCATATAGTAGTTCCATCTTTAATTTCTTGAGGAACCTACATACTATTTTCCACAGTGGCTGTACCAATTTATACTCTAACAGTGCAAAAGATTTCCCTTCTCTCCATGTCAACACTTGCTATCTCGTCTTTTTGATAAGAGCCATCATAACAAATGTGAAGTGCTGTCTTGTGGTTTTGATATGCATTTCCCTGATGATTACTGTTGTTGAGTACCTTTTCATGTACCTGTTGGTCATTTGTATGTATTCTTTGTTAAAATGTCTATTCAGGTCCTTTGCACATTTTTTTAAAAAATATTTATTTTTCCTTATTTATTTATTTGACTGCAGCGGGTCTTAGTTGCAGAACATGGGATCTTCATCAAGCCATGTGGGATCTTTCATTACAGCACACAGGCTCTTCATTGTGGTGCTCGGGCTTCTCTCTAGTTGTGGCATGTGGGTTTTCTCTCTCTAGTTGTGGCACGTAAGCTCCAGAGAGCGTGGGCTCTCTCACTGAGGCATGTGAGCTATAGTTGTGGTGTGGGCTTAGTTGCCCTGTGGCATGTGGGATCTTAGTTCCCCGACCAGGAATCAAACCTGCGTCCCCTGCATTGGAAGGCAGATTCTTTACCACTGGACCACCAGGGAAGTCCTCCTTTGCCCATTTTTAAATAGTTTTTTTTTTTTTTATTGAATTGTATGAGCTCCTTGTTATCTTGGATATTAACTCCTTATTGGATATGTGATTTGCAAATATTTTCTCCCATTTGGTAGGCTGCCTTTTCATTTTGTTGGTGGTTTCCATTGCTGTGCAGAAGCTTTTTATGTTGATTTTTGCTTTACTGTCTTTGCTTTGGTGTCAAATCCAAAAATTCACTGCCAAGACTAATGGCAAGCATCTTACCCCATGTTTTCTTTTAGGAGTTTTATGGTATTGGGTCTTATTCAAGAGTAGATCTATTTTGAGTGTGTGTGTGTGTGTGTGTGTGTGTGTGTGTGTGTGTGTGTGTGTTGTATGAGGTAGGGGTTCAGTTTCACTCTTTTACATGTCTATATTCAGTTTTCTCAGCACCATTTATTGAAGAGACTATACTTTCCCCATTGTATATTCATGGTGCCTTCGTTGGTAACTGACCATATAGGCATGGATTTATTCTGGGTGGTCTGCTCTATTTCAGTGATCTATGTGTCTGTTTTTGTGCCAATATCATACTGTTTTCATTACCAGAGCTTTGTAATATAGTTTGAAATCAGGAAGTGGGATGTCTCCAGCTTTGTTCTTTCTCAAGACTGCTTTGGCTATTTGGGGTCTTTTGTGGTTCCACACAAATGTTAGAAATGTTTGTTTTCTACTTCTGTGGAAAATGCCACTGGAATTTTGATAGGCATTGTATTGAATCTGTAGATCACTTTGGATAATATGGACATTGAAGCAATATAAATTCTTCCAGTCAATGAACACAATAGACACATTTATTTCTGCTTTCTTTCTTTATATATTATTAGTTTCATCAATATAGTTTTCTATGTACAGATATTTCACCTGCTTGGTTAAATTTATTCCTAATTTTTTTTTCCTTTTGGTTGTTTTTGTAAAAGGGATTGTTTTAATTTCTCTTTCTCATAGTTCTTTGTCAGTGTATAGAAATACAACTGATTTTTCTGAATTGATTTTGTAACTTTACTGAATTTTTTTATTAGTTTTTTGGCAGTCTTTAGAATTATATGTGTGTGTGTGTGTGTGTATATATATATACACACACACACACACACACATATATATATATATATGTATAAAATATCATGTCGCCTGCAAAGAGAAACAATTCTACTTCTTCCTTTCCAATACGGATGCCTTTTATTTCTTTGTCTAGCCCAAATGCTCTGGCTAGGACTACGCTGAATAAACATGGCAAGAGTAGGCATTCTTATCTTTTTCCTAATCTTAGAGGAAAAGCTTTCAGCTTTACACCTTTGAGTACGAAGTTAGCTGTGGGCTTGTCACATATGGTCTTTATTATGTTGGGGC
This sequence comes from Orcinus orca, assembly GCF_937001465.1. Classification (NCBI taxonomy): domain Eukaryota; kingdom Metazoa; phylum Chordata; class Mammalia; order Artiodactyla; family Delphinidae; genus Orcinus; species Orcinus orca. Next base: position 96,699,290 of record NC_064563.1, read on the forward strand.
ACATTCTACCTATACCTAATCTGTTGGGAGTTTTTATCATGAAAGGATACTTCATTATGTCAAATGCTTTCTCCGCATCTATTGGGATGATCATATAACATTTGTTATTTATTTTGTTGATGTCATGTATCACATTTATTGATTTGCTTATGTTGAACCACCCTTGCACCCCAGGAATAAATCTTACTTGACCATGGTGTATGATCCTTTTAATGTACTGTTGAACTTTGGCAATATTTTGTTGACATTTTTCATCTATGTTCATCAGGGATATTTATCTGTAATTTTCTTCTCTTTTTAGTGTCTTTGTCTGGCTTTGGTGACATGATAATGCTGGCCTCATAAAATGAATGAGAATGTATTTTCTCCTCTTCTAGTTTTTGGAAGAATTTAAGAAAGATTGGCATTAATTCTTGAAATCTTTGGTAGAATTCAACAGTGAAGCCATCTGGTCCTGGACTTTTGTTGAGAGGTTTTTGATTACTGATTCAATCTCCTTACTAGTAATTGATCTGTTCAGATTTTCTATTTCTTCATGATTCAGTCTTGGTAGATTGTTCATTTCTTGGACTGTACCCATCTCTTCTAGGTCATCTAATTTGTTGGCATATAGTTTATGATTCATAGTAGTTTATGATCCTTAGTATTTCTTGTTATCAATTGTAATGTCTCTTCTTTCATTTCTGATTTTATTTGTCTCTTTTTCTCTTAGTTCATCTAGCTAAACATTTGTCAATTTATTTTCTCCAAAAAAAAAAAGAAAAAAAAAAACAGCTCCTAGTTTCATTGATCTTTTCTATTGTCTTTCTAGGCTCTACTTATTTCTACTCTGATCTTTGCTATTTTCTTCCTTCTACTAACTTTGGGTTGAATTTGTTCTTCTAGTTACTTGAGATTTAAAGTTAGGTTGTTTATTTGGTATCTTTTTTTCTTAATTTATTACTATAAACTTCCCTTTTAGAACTGCTTTTGCTGCAACCTGTAAGTTTGGAATGTTTGTTTCCATTTTCATTTATCTCAAGTTATTTTTTGATTTCCCCTTTGATTTCTTCTTTGATTGGTTGGTTATTCAGGAGCCATTTTGTTTCATATCCACATTTGTGTATTTTCCAGTTTTTCTCTTGTAATTGATTTCTGGTTTCATACTTTTGTGATAGCAGAAGATGCATGACAGGATTTAAATCTTCTTAAATTTGATCTAGTCTGTTATTGAACCCCTTACTTAATTTTTCAGTTCAGTTATTGTATTCGTCAGTTCTATGGTTTCTATTTGGTACTTTTTAATATTTTTTGAAATTATATTTCAAATAATATTTGTTGAAATTCTCACTTTGCTCATGCATTGGTCTCCTTACCTCAGTGGGCATCTTTATGACTATTAATTTGAACTCTTATCTAAATTCTTATTTATTGGGTAAATGACTTATCTGTTTCATTAAGGTTGGTTTGGGGGAGATTTATCTTATTCTTTTGGCTGGAACATATAACCCTGTCTCTTCATTTTCCTTAACTCTGTGTTGGTTTCTGCACATTAGATAAAACAGGAACTTCTCTCCATCTTGACAAACTGGCCTTGTGTAGATGAACCTTGTCAATTAGCCAGACCAGAGCTCCTTGTTGCCTCTCAAACCTCTGTGATCATCTAAGGCACCGTCTTGGTAATTAGTGGCTCCCGGAAGTTGAGGATATGCCAAGACCTGTCAGTTTCCCAAAGGCGTGGGAAATGTCCTTATGCCTGTTCAGGCTCCAGGATGACTAATAATTGCTTGGTCCTTCAGCTCCCCAATGCAGACTAACTGGAAGCTCGACTTTCAGGCAGCAGCTGGGAAAGTCAGGATGTTAAATATGCAGTCCAGCCTCTAACAAGGAGAAACTGGAAGGTGGGTATTTTGCCCATTCACTCTGTGCTGAGCCAGAGGGAATAGTCTCTGGAATTGTTTATGTGCCCAAACAGAACTGCTTTTTTGTTTTGCGTAGTCCCTTGGGACTCATGAATGCCAATCCCTGTCAGCTCCTAGTGCTAGATTTGGGAGTCAATAAGAGTTGGGTGACAGCCATAACAGTTGGGGTGCTACATATGTGGATAAGCTCCTTCCAGGGAGAAAATGGACACTTGGTTTTATTGTTGGAGGAAGCTGGGGGGGAATATCAAGGGATGTGCCCACCAGCTCTCTCAGGTTCCTTGGAGGATCCCAGTTAGCACACGCAGTGATTAGAAGCCAGAACCTCAAGCAGCAGCTGGGGAGGTATGCAGTCAAATCCCTTCCAAAGACAAACTGGGAGGTGAATATTTTTGCCTGCTCCCTCTGTGCTTAGCCCTGGGTGGACAGCTGCAGGAAGTGTCTGTTTATCCATTTGAAAATTGCTTTATTTTGTTTAATATGGTCCTGTAGTGCTTGTGAAGGCTGAGCCCTGTTGGCTATCAGAGCTGGTGATTTGCAGGCCTCGGTGGAGTGGCTGCCTCAAAAGTTGGAACATCAAATGTGTGGACAAGCTCCTTCCAGGGACAAGGTGACGTCTTGGTTTTATGGTTGGAGTGAGACAGAAGGGAGACAGAGGAAGGCAGGGGAAGGGTACACTGACTCCTCTGGGCTCCTGGAAGGATCACAGTCTGCAGCTAGATTAAGTCTGATTAGAAGCTGAACCCTCAGTTACCAGCCTGGTAAGTATGTAATCAAATTCCTTCCAGAAAAACACTGGGAGATGGATGTTTTTGCCTGCTCTGTCTGCACTGAGCCCTGGGGGGAAAGCCATGGCCAGTGCACCCATGCCTGTTAACAACTGCTTCTTTGATTGCCATGGTCCTACGGGACTCATGAATGCAAGCCCTGTTGGCTTTCAGACTTAGGCGATTTGGGGGCCCATCTCTTGGGTCGAGGAAGCATTAAAAGTTGGGGCTCTAGATGTATGGCCCAAACCCTTCACTCCTCAGGGAAAAGCTGGGAGCTGGGAGTTCCCTCCCAATTTTATGGCACTGTGACTGGGGTGGGGTTTTTGTTGAGAGTGTGTCTCAGACTTTCCTGTTTTGATACTGGTTTTTCTCAGTTGCCTGATGTGTAGGAGCCACTTAGCTAGTTTCCAGATTTCTCTCAGAGGGAACTGCTGTGTGAAGCTGTATATTCAATGTGTCCATGGGAGGAGGGAATTCAGGAGCCTCCTATGTCACCATCTTGGTGACATCCAGATTTCCACTTCTGATAAAAATTGAATAAGGGCTCACTCATCCTCTAACCGACCATCCTATTAGGTTGGAAAGGTGTCAACTCTCTTTTCCAGACTCCGTTGCAACTTAGATTCTTTATCTGATTTAGATCCTGTTATATGAACTGGCTTAATATTTGGAAGGCTTAAGAGAGGCAGTGTTAAGTGTTGTTTAAGTGTCTATTCTCTTTCTTCCTCCACGTTAAGATAGGGTTTCCATGACAGCTTCTTATTTCCAATTTTACAAAGCCCGAATCAGAACCCCAAGGGTGTTCTTGAACTCTTAGCTCTAGTATTGGCCTCTAGTGAAATAATGCTTTTGTGAGTCAGTCCTGTGTATATCTGAAAGTCAGCCTATAGACCAAACCTACAACTTTCTCCTAAAGCCCTTTGAATGATGTTCTAGCCACCTAATTTTCTATATTAAACTTCTTCTTCTGAATATAAGTGGTTTCTTTTTTCAACACATAAAATATTTGGAGTAAGAAGTTAACACTTAATATAATCATCTGCGATTATTTTACCTGGTTTGGATTAAAGGCAGTAATGTCATGATGTCATTGGAAAATGGGAACGTGCAAAATAAAGTGCATGAATGACCAAGAAAGTTACTGAAATTATTATACAGTGTCACCTGAAATAAAGACTAGACTTTGTTAAAACAATAGGTGTCTAAAATGGGCTGTGACAGAGACAAAAAGGCATACAGAGACTGTAATTTGGACTGGCAGTTTGTAATTCCATCAGATAGAGATTAAGGAGAAGGGGAAAGAGAAGGAGGAAAATGGGAAGGGAGGGAGAGAGAAAAAAGAGAGGCGGGGAGAGACAGAACAAAGGATAGAGGGGGAAAAAGGAGGATGCTTTGAAGAAAAAGACAAAAATCAAGATTTTTAAATTCTTTGCTTAAGGTAATGGTATTATCAAGAAGTCTGTGCCTGCTGTAAAATGATCTCTTATTAGTATGATACAGCTAAAAATCAAAGGCACAAGCTGACCATGTAGGCTACCAGATTAAAATACATATTGAAGTACAGTGTCATCAACTCTCTTATACAATTTAGCGCAAGTTTTCAGAAAAAAAATTCTCCCACTTGGAATGAACATACTTAGGTGGATTCAAAGGAATCTGAGCTCTCTGGCCCTCCAAACCTACTCATCTTCCCATGTCAGCAGAAACAGCCTCTCCTTCCAGTCTTATAAAGCTGATTCTACTTTGTTTGGAGATCCTGTTAAGTCCTCACATGAGGCAGTTATTGATAATTTGTAAGCAAACACCCACTCTCCTTATGACACAGCTACAAAATCATTGCCTCTTGACTTAGAATAGTCATACTCTGCATACCCAGGGACCAAAACCAAAACCCAGCATGGGATGAGATAGCTTTACAGCAAACATTTTCTAGATTTTGTTAATTTATTTGGCATCAATATAAAAAAAATTGTTCAAGAATAGATTCCTGAGGTCCTAAATAGGAAAAGAGTTTCAATTTTTTAGGTTAGGTCTAATTTATCAATGTGTGTACATTTTCCAGAGATTTGTAATTCAGTGTGCTAGCTCAAGTATCTGTGAGTGCTTCTGACTCAAGATTGGCTTATGTAGAATGAAATATACATTCCAGAAAATTCTCAGTAATATAGAAAGAAGAATGTAAGGATTTAAGAAGATAAGAATGATAGAGCAGATTTGTTATCTATAGCTTACTTATTCAAACTGAAATTAACGTCTGTAGGAGAACCCAAAAAGCACACTCTTCACCAAAGCACTGAGAAATGCATAACTGAGAGAAGTACCAGATCATAAAGCTCTGTAGACACTGTCCCTTACAGGCCAGCATTAATGTGGTAAATGCTGCCATTTACATGGTCTGACCTATTTCACTGAGTGGATGGATCCCCAAGAGAGAAATGTGGTAGTTATTTTCATGTGTCAGTTTTGATAGGATATAGTGCTCAGTTATTCAATTAAACACTATTCCTGAGTGATTTTGTACATGAAGTTAATGTCTATAATCGGTTGACTTTAAGTGAAGGAGATTAATCCTGATAATCTGGGTGAGCCTCACCCAGTCAGATGAAAGCCTTAACAGCAAAACTGGAGGACAGCAACATCACCAATACAGTGACATAAGTTGTTCCTGACTTCACTCTACCTCACAAGAAGAGGAACTAATAACTGTTCAAGAGCAAGACATCGGGGGGGGGGGAGCTTCAAGATGGCGGAAGAGTAGGACGCGGAGATCACCTTCCTCCCCACAGATACATCAGAAATACATCTACACGTGGAACACCTCCTACAGAACACCTACTAAAGGCTGGCAGAAGACCTCAGACCTCACAAAAGGCAAGAAAGTCCCCACGTACCTGGGTAGGGCAAAAGAAAAAAGAATAAACAGAGACAAAAGGATAGGGACGGGACCTGCACCAGTGGGAGGGACCTGTGAAGGAGGAAAGGTTTTCACACGCTAGGAAGCCCCTTCGCGGGTGGAGACAGTTGGTGGCGGGGAGGGGGCAGGGGGGGAAGCTTCAGAGCCGCGTAGGAGAGCGAAGCAACAGGGGTGTGGAGGGCAAAGCGGAGAGATTCCCGCACAGAGGATCAGTGCCGACCGGCACTCACCAGCCCGAGAGGCTTGTCTGCTCACCCGCCGGAGCGGGCGGGGCTGCGAGTTGAGGCTCGCGCTTCGGAGGTCGGATCCTAGGGAGAGGACTGGGGGTGTGAACACAGCCTGAAGGGGGCTAGTGCGCCACAGCTAGCTGGGAGGGAGTCCGGGAAAAGGTCTGGAGCTGCCGAAGAGGCAAGAGACTTTTTCTTGTCTCTTTGTTTCCTGGTGCGCGAGGAGAGCGGATTAAGAGCGCTGCTTAAAGGAGCTCCAGAGATGGGCGCGAGCCGCGGCTAACAGCGTGGACCCCAGAGACGGGCATGAGACACTAAGGCTGCGGCTGCCGCCACCAAGAAGCCTGTGTGCAAGCACAGGTCACTATCCACACCCCCTTCCGGGAAGTCTGTGCAGCCCGCCACTGCCACGGTCCCGGGATCCAGGAACAGCTTCTCCAGGATAACACACGGCGCACCTCAGGCTGGTGCAACATCATGCTGGCCTCTGCTGCCGCAGGCTCGCCCCGCACTCCGTACCCCTCCCTGCCCCCGGCCTGAGTGAGCTGGAGCCCCCAGATCAGCTGCTCCTTTAACCCCGTCCTGTCTGAGCGAAGAATAGACACCCTCAGGTGACCTACACGCAGAGGCGGGTCCAAATCCAAAGCTGAACCCCACGAACTGTGCGAACAAAGAAGAAAAAGGGAAATCTCTCCCAGCAGCCTCAGAAGCAGCTGTTTAAATCTCCACAATCAACTTGATGTATCCTGCATCTGTGGAATACCTGAATAGACAACGAGTCATCCCAAATTGAGGAGGTGGACTTTGGGAGCAAGTATATATATATATATATATATATATTTTTTTTTTTTCCCCCTTTTTCTCTTTTTAAGAGTGTGTATGTGTATGCTTCTGTGTGTGATTTTGTCTGTACAGCTTTGCTTTTACCATTTGTCCTAGGGTTCTGTCTGCCCGTTTTTTTTTGTTGGTTTGTTTGTTTGTTTTTAAATATACTTTTTAGCATTTGTTATCATTGGTGGATTTGTTTTTTTGGTTTGGTTGCTCTCTTCTTTCTTTTTTTAATTTTTTTATTACTTTCTAAAAAACATTTAATAATTATTTTATTTAACAACTCTATTTTTTTATTTTATCTTCTTTCTTTTTTTTCCTCTTTCATTCTGAGTTGTGTGGATGACAGGCTCTTGGTGCTCCAGCCAGGCGTCAGGGTACTGCCTCTGAGGTGGGAGAGCTAAGTTCAGGACACTGGTCCACAAGAGACCTCCCAGTTCCACGCAATATCAAACAGCGAAGATCTCCCAGAGATCTCCATCTCAACATCAAGACCCAGCTCCACTCAACGACCAGCAAGCTACAGTGCTGGACACCATATGCCAAACAACTAGCAAGACAGGAACACAACTCCATCCATTAGCAGAGAGGCTGCCTAAAAATCTTAAGGACACAGACACCCCAAAACACACCACCACACGTGGACCTGCCCACCAGAAAGACAAGGTCCAGCCTCATCCACCAGAACACAGGCATTACTCCCCTCCACCAAGAAGCCTACACAACCCACTGAACCAACCTTAGCCACTGGGGGCAGACACCAAAATAATGGGAACTATGAACCTGTAGCCTGCAAAAAGGAAACCCCAAATACAGTAAGTTAAGCAAAATGAGAAGACAGAAAAACACACAGCAGATGAAGGAGCAAGATAAAAACGCACCAGACCTAACAAATGAAGAGGAAATAGGCAGTCTACCTGAAAAAGAATTCAGAATAATGATAGTAAAGATGATCCAAAATCTTGGAAATAGAATGGAAAAAATACAAGAAACGTTTAACAAGGACCTAAAAGAAGTAAAGTGTAAACAAACAGTGATGAATACCACAATAAATGAAATGAAAAATACTCTAGAAGGGATCAATACCAGAATAACTGAGGCAGACCAACGGATAAGTGACCTAGAAGATAAAATAGTGGAAATACCTGCCACAGAGAAGAATAAAGAAAAAAGAATGAAAAGAACTGAGGACAGTCTCAGAGACCTCTGGGACAACATTAAATGCACCAAAATTCGAATTATAGGGTTCCCAGAAGAAGAAGAGAAAAAGAAAGGGACTGAGAAAATATTTGGAGATTATAGTTGAAAACTTCCCAAAACAACAAACTGCTTGTTTGGAAAAAAAAAACAAGACCCGTATATATGCTGTTTACAAGAGACCCACCTCAGACCTAGGGACACATACAGACTGAAAGTGAGGGATAGAAAAAGATATTCCATGCAAACAGAAATCCAAAGAAAGCTGGAGTAGCAATTCCCATATCAGACAAAATAAACTTTAAAACAAAGACTATTACAAGAGACAAAGAAGGACACTACATAATGATCAAGGGATCGATCCAAGAAGAAGATATAGCAATTGTAAATATATATGCACCCAACATAGGAGCACCTCAATACATAAGGCAAATACTAACATCCATAAAGGGGAAATCGACAGTAACAATCATAGTAGGGGACTTCAACACCCCACTTTCACCAGTGGACAGATCATCCAAAATGAAAATATATAAGGAAACACAAGCTTTAAATGATACATTAAACAAGATGGACTTAATTGATATTTATAGGACATTCCATCCAAAAACAACAGAATACACATTCTTCTCAACTGCTCATGGAACACTCTCCAGGACAGATCATATCTTGGGACACAAATCAAGCCTTGGTAAATTTAAGAAAATTGAAATTGTATCAATTATCTTTTCGGACAACAACACCATAAGACTAGATATCAGTTACAGAAAAAAAATCTGTAAAAAATACAAACACATGGAGTCTAAACAATACACTACTTAATAATCAAGAGATCACTGAAGAAATCAAATAGGAAAACAAAAAATACCTAGAAACAAATGATAATGAAAACATGATGACCCAAAACCTATGGGATGCAGGAAAAGCAGTTCTAAGAGGGAAGTTTATAGCAACACAATCCTACCTTAAGAAACATCTCAAATAAACAAGCTAAACTTACACCTAAAGCAATTAGAGAAAGAGGAATAAAAAATCGCCCAAAGTTACCAGAAGGAAAGAAATCATAAAGATCAGATCAGAAATAAATGAAAAAGAAATTAAGGAAACGATAGCAAAAGCAATAAAACTAAAAGCTGGTTCTTTCAGAAGGTAAACAAAATTGATAAACCATTAGCCAGATTCATCAAGAAAAAAAGGGAGAAGACTCAAATCAACAGTATTAGATATGAAAAAGGAGAAATAACAACTGACACTGCAGAAATACAAAGGATCAAGAGAGATTACTACAAGCAACTATATGCCAATAAAATAGGCAACCTGCAAGAAATGGACAAATTATTAGAAATGCACAACTTGCCAGGACTGAATAAGGAAGAAATAGAAAATATGAACAGACCAATCACAAGAACTGAAACTGAAACTGTGATTAAAAAATTTCCAACAAACAAAAGCCCAGGACCAGATGGCTTCACAGGCGAATTCTATCAAACATTTAGAGAAGAGCTAACACCTATCCTTCTCAAACTCTTCCAAAATATAGCAGAGGGAGGAACACTCCCAAACTCATTCTACGAGGCCACCATCACCCTGATACCAAAACCAGACAAAGATGTCACAAAGAAAGAAAAGTACAGGCCAATATCACTGATGAACATAGATGCACAAATCCTCAACAAAATACTAGCAAACAGAATCCAACAGCACATTAAACCGATCATACACCATGATCAAGTAGGGTTTATTCCAGGAATGCAAGGATTCTTCAATATACGCAAATCAATCAGTGTGATACACCATATTAACAAATTGAAGGAGAAAAACCATATGATCACCTCAATAGATGCAGAGAAAGCTTTCGACAAAATTCAACACCCATTTATGATAAAAACCCTGCAGAAAGTAGGCATAGAGGGAAATTTCCTCAACATAATAAAGGCCATATATGACAAACCCACAGCCAACATCATCCTCAATGGTGAAAAACTGAAAGCATTTCCACTAAGATCAGGAACAAGACAAGGTTGCCCACTCTCACCACTCTTATTCAACATAGTTTTGGAAGTTTTAGCCACAGCAAGCAGAGAAGAAAAGGAAATAAAAGGAATCCAAATCGGAAAAGAAGAAGTAGAGCTGTCACTGTTTGCAGATGACATGATACTATATATAGAGAATCCTAAAGATGCTACCAGAAAACTACTAGAACAAATCAATGAATTTGGTAAAGTTGCAGAATACAAAACTAATGCACAGAAATCTCTTGCATTCCTATACACTAATGATGAAAACTCTGAAAGTGTAATCAAGAAAACACTCCCATTTACCACTGCAACAAAAAGAATAAAATATCTAGGAATAAACCTACCTAAGGAGACAAAAGACCTGTATGTAGAAAATTATAAGACACTGATGAAAGAAATTAAAGATGATACAAATAGATGGAGAGATATACCATGTTCTTGGATTCGAAGAATCAACATTGTGAAAATGACTCTACTACCCAAAGCAATCTACAGATTTAATGCAATCCCTATCAAACTACCACTGGCATTTTTCACAGAACTAGAACAAAAAATTTCACAATTTGTATGGAAACACCAAAGACCCCGAATAGCCAAAGCAATCTTGAGAACGAAAAACGGAGCTGGAGGAATCAGGCTTCCTGACTTCAGACTATACTACAAAGCTACAGTAATCAAGGCAGTATGGTACTGGCACAAAAACAGAAAGACAGATCAGTGGAACAGGATAGAAAGCCCAGAGATAAACCCACACACATATGGTCCCCTTATCTTTGATAAAGGAGGCAGGAATGTACAGTGGAGAAAGGACAGCATCTTCCATAAGTGGTGCTGGGAAAACTGGACAGCTACATGTAAAAGTATGTGATTAGATCACTCCCTAACACCATACACAAAAATAAGCTCAAAATGGATTAAAGACCTAAATGGAAGGCCAGACACTACAAAACTCTCAGAGGAAGACATAGGCAGAACACTCTGTGACATAAATCACAGTGAGATCCTTTTTGACCCACCTCCTAGAGTAATGGAAAGAAAAACAAAAATAAACAAATGGGACCTAATGAAACTTAAAAGCTTTTCCACAGCAAAGGAACCCATAAACAAGACCAGAAGACAACCCTGAGAATGGGAGAAAATATTTGCAAATGAAGCAACTGACAAAGGATTCATCTCCAAAATTTACAAGCAGCTCATGCAGCTCAATATCAAAAAAACAAACAACCCAATCCAAAAATGGGCAGAAGACCTAATAGACATTTTTCCAAAGAAGTTATACAGATTGCCAACAAACACATGAAAGAATACTCAACACCTTAATCATCAGAGAAATGCATATCGAAACTACAATGAGAAATCATCTCACACTGGTCAGAATGGCCATCATCAAAAAATCTACAAACAATAAATGCTGGCGAGGGTGTGGAGAAAAGGGAACCCTCTTGTACTGTTGGTGGGAATGTAAATTGATACCTCAACTATGGAGAACAGTATGGAGGTTCCTTAAAAAACTAAAAATAGGACTACCATACAACCCAGCAATCCCACTACTGGGCATATACCCTGAGAAAACCGTAATTCTAAAAGAGTCATGTACCAAAATATTCATTGCAGTTCTATTTACAATAGCCAGGACATGGAAGCAACCTAAGTGTCCATCAACAGGTGAATGGATAAAGAAGATGTGGCACATATATACAATGGAATATTACTCAGCCATAAAATGAAACGAAATTGAGTTATTTGTAGTGAGGTGGATGGACCTAGAGTCTGTCATACAGAGTGAAGTAAGTCAGAAAGAGAAAAATAAATACCGTATGCTAACACATATATATGGAATCTTAAAAAAAAAGGTCATGAAGAATCTAGGGGAAAGACGGGAACAAAGACACAGCCTTACTAGAGAATGGACTTGAGGATACGGGGAGGGAGAAGAGTAAAGTGGGACAAAGTGAGAGAGTGGCATGGACATATATACACTACCAAACGTAAAATAGCTAGCTAGTGGGAAGCAGCCGCATAGCACAGGGAGATCAGCTCGGTGCTTTGTTACCACCTAGAGGGGTGGGATAGGGAGGATGGGAGGGAGGGAGGGAGACGCAAGAGGGAAGATATATGGTAACGTATGTATATGTATAACTGATTCACTTTGTTATAAAGCAGAAACTAACACACCATTGTAAAGCAATTATACTCCAATAAAGATGTTAAAAAAAAAGAACAAGACACCACTGAAAGAATCCTACAACACGGGGGTAGGGCTGAACCCCCCACCGAACCACCGAGTCTAAAACATACTGCATTAGATGGGTAAGAGAAGTGGCTACATGTTGACTGCATTGCCTCTCCCCCGGGCCAGCTCAGCACCATGCAGAAAAGTCTCCCTTGAGCCTCTGGTTCCTCCAGTGAGAAAAGACATCAGCCCCCTCCAGCACTGTGGGTTATCCTGTGGGAGGCCCTACTCTGATCTTTCACCATGGGGATTGCAGGGGCATCCGTGGAGCCCAGCCTCTAGGAATCTCACGGGGATAGAGAAGGGGACTTGCAACAAACCAGCACACAGAGCTCACACTTGCAGTGCCTAAGTAGATCCAAACCAGAGGATTTGCCCATCCACAAAACCAAGTTGGTGGCACACTGTGAGTCAGGGAATTCAGCAGGGTGCAGATCTGCCTGAGTTGGATTCTCAAATAAGGAGTTTTGCTGGCCCTAGAGGCTGGTTTTCCCATGCCTTGGGCAAGGAGCTGAATCACACCTCCAGCTGCCGTGGAGAGTGGCTCCAGGTCACATCTGACTAGAGGGCCTGGCAGGAACATCTGGAAGCTCTGTACTTCAGTAACCCTCATACCAAGAGGTGGGCAGGCAGAGCTGACTGCTCCCAGAGCAAAGTCAATACTGAGCGTGGAGAGTTCCCCTGCTGTGAATAGGTAGGGGAGTTAATTCACAGCCAATTAACCAACATAGCTGAGTTAAGGCTGTCACTCAGCCCCTCCCAACTGGTGAACCTGTTTGGGAAATTGAGAGTTGCCTAGAGTGGACCCTCCCCTTTCCACCCAGGCAAGGGAGCTGAAACACAGCCCCACTCCCTGTGGCTCCTGGCCCCATTTGACCAGAGGGCTGGCAAGAACACCTGGAAGCTGTGCACCCAGGGGGTGCTCAAGCCAAGAAAAGGGAAGACAGAGTCAATGGTTTACAGAGCATAGCCAGTGGTCCTGTTCGGCCAGGGAGCTTAGGGCATGGATCAGCTTAAGACAGCAAAGAGCTTTACCAGCATTAGAGTTGCTTCTCCCACTGCTCCCATGCAAGGAAACTAATTCACAGCCACATTCATTGCTGAATACACTCTCAGCCCACATGACCAGGGAACCTAACCAGAGCACATGGGAAGCTGCGTAGCCCGTTCAACAATGCTGCTTATAGTAGCACTTCAACAGCACAACCCATGCCTTTCCCTATCTGCAGAGCAAAACCAGTGGTCTCATCTGACCAGGGAATTAAGTGTACACTGTTGCCTAATTCAGGTTCCCAAACAATGAGACGTACAGGCCCTGAGTTCCATCCTGCTGCCCTGCCACGGCAGGGAAGCTAATTCATAGCCCATCTACTACTGAATATAGTACCCACCCTCAGTTATCTAGTAAGCCTGAGCAGAGAATCCAGGCAACTGTGGAGCCCATCCTATGGCCTCACTTAGGTAGGGGACCAAGTCAGCAGTCCTATCCAACTGCTTTTAGATAGTGCCCCACCCCTATCCCCAACCTGAGAGCTTAAGCAGTTGCCACACCCCCAAAACAGACCATAATAGCAGGTCCCTCCTGCTAAAGGACATTACCAGCAGACACGCCCAGAAACCCACACCAAGCTGCCTGGTGAATATCTGTCTCTGTCAAAGCAAACCTGTAAAGTACAGAAGAGGAACCCAATTGCTCAAATACACAGATACCAACATAAGGAATCAGGATCATGAAAAACCAGGTAAACATAATGCCATCAAAGGAAACTAATAAAGCTCTAATAACTGACCTCAAAGAAACGGAGATCTGTACTGTTAAAGCATTCAGAATAATCCTCTTAAAACTGTTTAGTGAACTACAAGAACACAGACAGACAACTAAAAAAAATTAGGTGAACAATGTATGAACAAAATGAGAAGTTGGACAAAGAATAGAAACCATCCCAAAATACCCAACAGAAATCCTAGCACTGAAAAATAACGAACTGAAGATTTTTTTTTTTTTTTTTTTCAGTACACGGGCCTCTCACTGTTGTGGCCTCTCCCGTTGTGGAGCACAGGCTCCGGAGGCGCAGTCTCAGCGGCCATGGCTCATGGGCCTAGCGGCTCCACGGCATGTGGGATCTTCCCGGACCGGGGCACAAACCCGTGTCCCCTGCATCAGCAGGCAGACTCTCAACCACTGCACCACCAGGGAAGCCCTGAACTGAAGAATTTAATAGAGAATTTCAAAAGCAGACTCAACCATGCAGAAGAAAGAATTAGCAACCTGGAGAATAGGACATTAGAAATAATCCAGTCAGAGGCGCAAGAAGAAAAAAGAATAAAAAAGAATGAAGAAAACCTATGAGACTTACAGAATACAATGAGGAGAAACAATATTTACATTGGAGAATTCCAAGAGAAGAGAAAAGAACAGAAAGTATGTATAAAGCAATAATGGCTGAAAACCTGGGGAGAAAAATGGACATCCAGATCCATGAGGCCCCAGAAGACCAAAACAGGTTTAACCTGAATAGGTCTATACTGAGACACATTAAAATTAAATTGTCAAAGACAAAGAAAGAATTTTAAAAGCAGCAAAAGAGAAAAATTGCACACAACTGAACCTCTACAAGACTAGAAGCAGAGTTTTCAACAGAAACATTTCAGGCCAGGAGATAATGGGATGACATATTCAAAATATTGAAAGAAAAAAACTGTCAACCAAGAATATTACACCTGATGAAGCTGTCCTTTGAAATGAAGGACAGATAAAGACTTTTCTGAACAAACAAAAGCTGAGGGAGTTCATTACCACTAGACCTGCCTTAGAAGAAATGCTAAGGGGAGTTATTTGAGTAAAAGTAAAAGGACACCAATTAACATAATAAAAACAGGAAAAGGTAGTGTAAAATTCACTGGTAATGGTAAATATAGAGTCATTGTGAGACTCTGTAAATTGGTAATGGTGGAGCATAATTAACTTACAACTCTAGTTTAAAAGTTAAGAAAATAAATGTAAAAGTAACCATAACAACAATAATCTTATTACACAACATAAAAATATGAATATTGTAATAATAGAAGTAACCTAAAATATGAGGAGGATGAGAAGAAGTAAAAGTGTAAAGTTTAGGAATTCTATTGAAGTTAAGTTTTTTTCAGCTTAAAATAGTGTTATAATTTTAAGATATTTTATGTAAGTCTCATGGTAACCACAGGGGGAAAACCTGTAGCAACTACACAAGAGAACGTGATAAAGAAGTCAAAGCACTCCAGTACCAAAAGACATCAAAAAAAAAAAAAAAAAAAAAAGAACTGCAGGATAAGAAATACGGAATAATGGGAACTTCCCTGGTGGTCCAATGGTTAAGACTCCATGCTCCCAGTGCAGCAGGGGGGTCCGGGTTCAATCCCTGGTCAGGGAACTAGATCCTGCATGCTGCAAGTAAAGGAGCCTGCATGCTGCAACTAAAGATCCCACGTGCCACACCTAAGATCTGGCACAAATAAATACATATATAAATATTAAAAAAATAAGGAATAATGGCTCTACAAAACAACCAGAAAACAATTAACAAAATGGCAGTAATAAGTCCTTATCTATAAATAATTACTTTAAATATAAACAGGTTAAATTCTCCAATCAAAAGACATAGAATGGCTGAATGGATAAAAAGATCCAATGATATGCTACCTACAAAAGAGATTCACGTTAGCCTTAATGACATAAACACACTGAGAGTGAAGGGATGGAAAAAGTCATTTCAAGCAAATGGTAACCAAAAAAAGCAGGAGTAGCTGTACTTATAATCAGACAAAATAGACTTTAAACTAAAACTAGTAAAAAAGAGACGAAGAGGTCATTACATAATGATAAAGGGGTCAATCCATCAAGGAGATTTAACAATGTAAATGTTTATGTGTTCAACATCAAAACACCTAAATATACATAGCAAAAGCTAACAGAGCTAAAAGGAGAAATAAATAGTAATACAGTATTAGTTGGGGAACTTTAATACCCACTCTTAACAATGGACAGATCATCCAGACAGAGAATCAGTAAGGAAACAGTAGATTTGAATAACACTATAGACCAAATGGATCTAATGGACTAAACATAATCAGAACATTTTATCCCACTTCTGAAGTACACATGGAACATTTTCTAGAATAGATCATATTTTAGGCCACAAAACAAGTCTTAGCAAATTCAAGAAAATTGAAATCACACCAAGTATCTTCTCTGACCACAGCAGCATGAAACCAAGAATCAGTAATAAGAATAAAGCTGGGAAAACCATGAACACATGGAAATTAACACTCTCCTGAACAACCAATGGATCAAAGGAGAAATTAAAGGGGAATTCTAAAGTTTCTTGAGACAAACAAAACACACCAGAACTTGTGGGATACAGCCAAAGGCAATATTGAGAGGAAGTTCAGAGAAATAAACATCTATAGTAAGAAGAAAATTCCCAAATAAACAACCTAACTCTATGCCCTAAGAAACTAGATAAAGAAGAACAAACTGAGCCCAAAGTTAGCAAAATAAAGGAAACACTACAGATTAGAGTAGAAGTAAGTGAAATAGAGAACAGAAGAACAATAAATAAGATTAATTAAGAGTTGGTTATTTGAAGCCAGGACATAGAAGCAACCTAAATGTCCATCAACAGAGGAATGGACAAAGATGTGGCATATATATACAATGGAATATTACTCAGCCATAAGAAGGAAAGAAATTGTGCCATCTGCAGAGACGTGTATGGACTTAGAGACTGTCATACAGAGTAAGTCAGAAAGAGAAAAATATTGTATAATATCTCTTATATGTGGAATCTAGAAAAATGATATATAGAAACTTATTTGCAAAGCAGAAATAGAGACACAGACATAGAGAAGAAATGTATGGATAACAAGAGGGGAAAGGGGGGGATGAACTGGGAGATTGGGATTGACATATATACACTACTACGTATAAGACAGATAACTTATGACAACCTAATGTACAGCACAGGGAACTCTACTCAATGCTCTGTGGTGACCAAAATGGGAAGGAAATCCCAAAAAGAGAGAATATATGTATACATATAGCTGATTCACTTTGCTGTACAGCAGAAACTAACACAACATTGTAAAGCAACTATACTCCAATAAAAAATGTTTTAAAAAGAGTTGATTATTCAAAAAGAAATGAAATTGACAAACCCTTAGCTATACTAACCAAGGGAAAAAGAAAACACAAATCAACAAAATTATGGATGAAAAAAGATACAACTGATACCAAAGAAGTGCAAAGAATCACAGGAGGCCATTATGAATGACTATACTACAAAAAACTGGACAACTTAGAATAAATGGAAAAATTCTTAGAAACATACAATTTAGTAAGATTGAATGAAGATGAAATTAAAAACCTGAATATACCAATTACTAGTAAGGAGATTGAATCACTAATCAAAAATCTCCTAACAAAGAAAAGTCCAGGACCAGATGGCTTCACTGGTGAATTTTACCAAACACTTAAAGAGGAACTAACACCAATCCTTCTCAAACTCTTCCGAAATATCTACGAGGAGGGAATGCTTATTTTATGAGGCCAGCACTGTCCTGATACCAAAACCAAAAAGGACACTACTAGAAAAGAAAACTACAGGCCAATATTCCTGATAATACAGATGCAAAAATCCTCAACAAAATACTAGCAAACCAAATTCAGCAGCACGTTGAAAGAATCATTCACCATGATCAAGTGGGACTTAATCCCTGAAATGCAAAGATGGTTTGATATATGCAAAATCAATTAATATGATACATCACATTAGTAAAATAAAATAATCATATGATCATCTCAACAGATGCAGAAAAAGCTTTTGAATTTTTCAAATTCAACATTCATTCATGACAAAAACTCTTCACAAATTAGGCATATATTAGACATATATTTCAACATAATAAAGGCCATAAATGGCAAACCAAGCCCACAGCTAACATCATACTCAATGGTGAAAGGTTGCAAGCTTTTCCTTTAAGATCACAAACAAGACAAGGGTGCCCACTCTCACCACTTCTATTCATCATGGTACTGGAAGTCCTAGCTGGAGCAATTAGGGAAAAAAACAAAATAAAAAGAATTAAAAAGTTGTAAAAGGCATCAGAATTGCAGAAGGCATAATTTTATATATAGAAAATCCCCAAAACTCAACCAGAAAACTGTTAGATCTAATCAATGAATTCACTGAAGTTTCAGGATAAAATTAACATACAAAAATCAGTAGTGTTTCTATACACTACCAACAGATTTTCTGAAAAATAAAGAAATTGATCCAACTTACAATAGCATCAAAAACAATAAAATACTTAGGAATAAATTTAATCTAGGAGGTGAAAGATCTCTACTCTGAAAACACAAGACATTGATAAAAGAAACTGAGGATGACAGAAACAAATGAAAAGTTATCCCCTATTCATTGACATTGTTAAAATATCAATACTATCAAAAGCTATCTATAGATTCCATGAAATCCCTATCAAGATTCCAATGGCATTTTTTTTTAACAGAAGTAGAAAAAACACTTCTAAAATTTATATGGAACTGAAAAGACCTTGAATAACCAAAGAAATCCTGAAAGAACAAAGCCAGAGGCATCACACTTCCTAATTTCAAGCTATACTATAAAGCTACAGTCATCAAAACAGTAGACCAATGAAACAGATTTGAGGGCCAAAATATAAAACCAAGCATAGAGAGTCAACAGATATTTGACAAAGGAGCGAAGAGTACTCAATGAAGAAAATAGTCTCTTCAATAAATGGTACTGGGATAGTTGGATATTCACATGTAAAAGAATGAAACTGTACCCCTATCTTAACCACGCACCACAATTAACTTAAAATGGACTAAAGACTTAAATGTAAGACCTAAAACCATAAAATCCCTGGAAGAAAACATAGGAATAAAGCTCCTCAATATGGGTCTTGGTAATGATTTTTTTGGATATGACACAAAGCACAAACAACAAAATCAAATATAAACAAGTGGGACTACATCAAACTAAAAAGCTTCTGTACAAAAAAGGAAATAATCAACGAAGTGAGAAGACAACCTACAGAATGAGAAAAAAAAATTTGCAAACTATATATCCAATAAGGGGCTAATATTCAAAATATATTTAAAAACTCACATAACTCAGTAACAAAAAAAAAAGCAAAACACAAACAACCCAACTTAAAAATGGGCAAAGGACCTGAAGAGACATTTTTCCAAAGAAGACATACAAATGGCAAACAGGTACATTAAAAGATGCTCAACATCCCTAGTCACTAGGGAAATGCACATTAAAACCACCACACCTGTTAGAATGGCCATCACCAAAAAGACAAAGAGAGCAAATGGTGGCGTGAATGTGGAGAAAAGGGAACCCTGTGTACCACTGGTGGGAATATAAATTGGTACAGCCACTATGGAAAATAATATGAAGGATTCTCAAAAATGCCTAAACATAAATACTGTATAATTTAGCAATTCCACTTCTGGGTATATATCCAAAGAACACAAAAACACTAACATGAAAATATCTGCACCCCTCTGTTCATAGCAGCATTATATTTACAATACCCAAGACATGAAAACTACCTAAGTATCCACCAATGGACGAATGGATAAAGTAGTTGTATATATACACAATGGAATATAAAAATGAGGACATCCTACCATTTGTTACAGTGTGGACAGACCTTGATGACATTATGCTAAGTGGAATAAATCAGAGAAAGAATACAAATAGTGTATGAACTCATATACAGAATCTTAAAAACATAAAAAACAAAACAAACTCATAGAAAAAGAGGTCAGACTTGGCATTACCAGAGGCTGAGGGTTGGGGGAGGGGAATTGGAGGAAGGTGGTCAAAAGGTAAACATCCAGTTATAAGAAAAATAAGTACTAGGAATTTAATGTACAACATGATGGCTACAGTTAACACTGCTGTACGATATAATACAGGAAGTTGTTAAGAGAGTCATCCTAACAATTATCACAGGAGAATTTTTTTTTTCTTTATTCTTTCTCTTCTTTTTATTGTATCTACATGAGATGACAGATGTTAGCTGAATCTATTGTGGTAATCATTTCACAATATATGTAAATCAAACCATGATGCCATGAACCTGGAACTTGCACAGTGGTGTGTGTCAATTACTTCTTAATAAAACTGGGGTAAAAAAGAACAAAACTGAGGTGTCCCTGAGTTAGAAGAAATTCCATCTATGGGCTGCAGTTAGCTCCTGCTTGAGAGTTGCCAGCCTGCTGGCCTGCCCTGCAGATCTCAGACTTTCCAGCCCTCCAATCATGGAAGCCAATTCCTTGATATCTCTCTCTCCCACTGGTTCAGGCAGAAAGAGGGACAAATGACAACACCAGAATCAGTAAGCATGCCTGCTGTAATAGAAATCAAGTCCAGATTATTAATCAAAATGTTTTGATAATTAGGAATCATCCTCAGTGGCTTAAACTATTTGGGTAGAATATTGTTGCCAAACAGATTTTTGTATGAACCACTGTAAGGCCAGCAGGTCCGGGGAAGGGCCCAGGGAGTCAGACGGAACCCCCACCAGGGTGGTTGATGCAGCCGAACGCACGAGTGGCATCAGCCCGGGACTTTCCACCTGCTCAGGAAACAGACCCGGGACTTTCCACTCGGTCCCGGTCTTCCCTCTCCTCGAGGGGCGGAACCAACGGCTCTGAGGCTGATGCAACCGACACCTGACATTGCCACAACACCTGAAAAATTACCAAAAAAGGGGTCTGCTTCACACAGCAAGCGCCTCCCCTGCGTCCACCCCTATAAATTTTGTTCGTGCCCACACCCGGGCGCGACTTCTCTGGCCCCTTTCTCTCGGACCAGTGAAGCTGGCCCGGGAGCGTTCCCAAATAAAGCTTGTTTAAGCTCTCCTCCGTTTTTGGTGCCGTTCCTTACATTCGGTGCCGAAACCCGGGAGGGGTACCCAGCCCCACAAATTACCGCGGGGCCACCCCTCCCCACCCTCAGGGGACGACTAGGGACCTCTGCTCACCCACCCGATCCGGCAGAAGCGGGGTAAGTTCCTCCTTCGTTCACCTCGACCCCCGGGGTCCCTATCCACCGGACTCCCTGTCCTTAACCGCGGCCGCGTCAGGGACTCCTCCATCCTCCCTCCGAGCCTCGGGCGATTGTGGAGATGTCCCAACCGCCTGACTGCTCTCCGATCCGCCGTGACCGACCAGAGACATCTCTCTCTTTCTCTGTTCACCCGGGGACAGACCGGAGGTCATGGGGACTTCAGAATCCAAACCAGATCCTAAGGCACCCCTGGGGTGTCTCCTGGCCAACTTTACAAAACTCGGCTTTTCTCAAGATCTCTGCCGCAGGCGGCTCATAGTTTATTCCACCGAGACCTGGCCACAGTACGCTCTAGACAATCAATCTAAATGGCCTCCTGAAGGGACTTTCGATTTCAACATCCTCCGGGATTTAGATAACTACTGCCGCAGGACAGGTGAATGGTCCGAGGTACCCTACGTCCAGGCCTTCTGGTATTTACGCTCCCGCCCTTCCCTCTGCATCGATTGTTCCACTTCCCAGATCCTTCTTGCCAAACAGACATCTCCTATATCCAAGCCCCTAATTTCCTTTGACGATGACCCCTCTTCCACTAGCCGACCCACCCGAATCTCTCGCCTCTCCCCCCTCCAGAGCTCCTCTCCAACCCCCACCCTACCCTGAGGCCCCTCTCCCTCCTGAGCCCACCCCAGCGCCCCCCCACCGCTGCCCCGCTTCCCCTGGCAACCTCCCCCTTGGCTTCCCCTTTCCCTGCTTCCTCCCCCTCCACCTCTCTCCTGCCCCTCTCCTCGCCTATCAGCTCACACACCTGCTCTCACCACCACGACTCCCAAGACCCAAACCTTCTCTGTCCCTTAAGAGAGGTGGCCGGAGCGGAAGGATTAGTTAGGGTTCATGTTCCCTTTTCCCTCCAAGATCTCTCTCAAATAGAAAAGTGATTAGGCTCCTTTTCTGCCGACTCCTCCCACTACATCAAAGAATTTCGCTACCTCTCTCAAGCTTACAATCTAACCTGGCATGACATCTTTGTGATCCTATCTTCCACTCTGACCCCCGATGAGAGGGAAAGAATTCAAACTGCTGTCCAAAACCACGCAGATCAGGTCCACCTCACTGATAACTCTATGCCCGCCGGAGCCACTGCCGTTCCTGGCACCGATCCGGGCTGCAGTTATCAGGACGGCCAAGACGGTCGCCGCAAACGCGATCTAATGATCCAAAGCCTCTTGGCTGGTATGCATGCTGCCTCCCACAAGATTGTCAACTTCGAAAAGCTAAAAGAGATAACCCAAGAGCCCAATGAAAATCCAGCCGTTTTCCTCAACTGCCTTACAGAGGCCCTAACTCTCTACACCCGCTTGGACCCTGACACCCCCGCAGGCGCAACAGTCTTGTCCACCCACTTTATCACCCAATCAGCCCCTGATATCAGAAGAAAACTTAAGCGGTCAGAGGACGGCCCCCAGACTCCCATCCGAGACCTGGTAAAAATGGCCTTTAAAGTCTATAATGCCCGTGAGGATTTGGCGGAGTCCAGCCGACAGGCTCGGACGCACCAAAAGGTGGCCCTCCAGACCCAAGCCCTCGTAGCCGCCCTGTGGCCGGCCATCTCCCATAGACAACATCCACGGGACCCGCCAAAGGCAACCCCACTAGGGGCCTGCTTCAAATGCGGAAAAGGGCACTGGGCTCGCCAATGTCCCAATCCCCGGCCTCCTTCCAAGCCCTGCCCTGGCTGTGGGCTAACAGGCCATTGGAAGAGTGACTGCTCTACGGCCGGCCCTCCCTCAGCGCCTCCACGCGGAGGGTGAACGGACCCGAAGGTTCTACCACTCGAACTCCTGGGATTGGCTGACGACTGACATCACCCGGACTCGAAGACCCCCATCACCCTCGCCGAGCCCAGGGTAACGCTACAGGTGGCGGGTAAGTCCATCTCATTCCTCGTGGACACGGGGGCTACCTATTCGGTCTTGCCTACATATTCAGGGCCAGTTTTTCCTTCCCAGATCTCGGTTATGGGCATCGACAGTAAGCTGTCCTTCCCACTCCAGACCGGCCCCCTCTCATGTTACATCGAGAGGCTCCCTTTCACTCATTCTTTCTTAGTCATACCGTCCTGCCCGGTTCCTCTGCTAGGTTGTGATGTTCTCTTCCAATTAGGGGCCTCTCTCCAACTTGCCAGACTTGATCCTAAGGCCTCCTTCTCTCAACTCCTGCTCCCCCTCCTCGGTCTGGCAGCAGAGCCCTCTCCCTCCTCTCTTCCTCCACCCATCTCCCCCAACCGGATAGACCCCCAGGTCTGGGATACATCAAAACCCATAATTGTGACACACCACCCCCCTGTCCTAATCCGTCTAAAAGACCCCTCCAAGTTTCCATCCAGGCCCCAACTCCCCATCTCTGAGACTCATCTAAGGGGCTTACAGCCTATTATCACCAGACTCTTAGACCAGGGGCTCCTCATCCCCACAGACTCTCCCTGCAACACCCCCATCCTGCCTGTCCGCAAGGCCTCAGGAGATTACCGCCTGGTCCAGGACCTCCGACTGATCAATGAGGCGATAATTCCCCTCCACCCAGTCGTGCCAAACCCATACACTTTGCTCTCCCATATTCCCCCGTCCACCACCCATTTTATGGTCCTAGATCTCAAAGACGCCTTCTTTTCTATCCCTCTACACCCTGATTCCTACTTCCTTTTTGCTTTCACCTGGACAGATCCGGATACCCAGGCTTCCCGCCAGCTTACCTAGACGGTTCTTCCCCAGGGCTTCCGCAACAGCCCTTTGGCCAGGCTCTGGCGCGGGACCTCGCTTCCAGCCCTCTCACCCCCAGTATAGTCCTCCAATACGTGGATGACCTCCTCCTCTGTAGCCTATCTCTCAGCCTCTCAAAACAACACACTGCTGACCTCCTCAATTATCTTGGCTCTCGCGGCTATCGGGTCTCTCCAACCAAGGCCCAACTGTCTACACCCTCAGTAACCTACCTGGGAGTCCACCTTACCCCCACAACAAAGAGCCTGACAGCCGACCGCACCCAGGCCATCCGCGACCTCCAACCTCCAGAGACAGCTGACCAGGTTCTCTCCTTTCTGGGCCTAATAGGATTTTTCCGACACTGGATCCCTAACTTTGCTCTTCTTGCTAAACCCCTATGTTTAGCTGCTAAAGAAACCCCCCAAGGACCCCTTACCTCTCCCTCCACTGTTCGACGGGCCTTTCTCACCCTCAGAGACACGCTGATATCCTCCCCTCCCCTTTCTCTGCCTAACCCCGACCGTCCTTTCCACCTCTTTGTAGATGAACGGATCGGAATAGCTACTGGACTCCTTGCCCAACCCGTAGGGCCTTCCTATCGCCCTGTGGCCTACCTCTCCAAACAACTTGACCCAACCATTCGGGGATGGCAACCACGCCTCCGAGCTTTGGCAGCAGCAGCCGAGCTGACCAAACAAACACTCAAACTGACCCTGGCCCGCCCGCTGACTGTATTTTCCTCCCACCGACTGGCCGACCTCTTCAGCCATAAGTCTTTCTCTCTCTTGGGCCCCTCCTGCATCCAGGAATTCCACCTGCTATTCATTGAAAACCCTGCTATCTCCCTCGACCTCTTCCCCCCGCCTAAACCCGGCCTCCCTCTTGCCTATCTCCGATACCGGGACCTCCTCTTCCCACTCCTGCCCCCAAGTCGTAGAGGCCCTCAGCCCGCCGAGGGAGGGACTCTTTGATATGCCACTGTTAAACCCGGACCGCACCCTCTTCGTAGATGGCAGCTCAATACTCGGCCCCGACGGACGCCGCCGGGCGGCTTACGCACTAGTAACCATCTCAACCATTATCGAGGCCAACCGCCTCCCAGAATGGACAACCTCTCAAAGGGCTGAACTGATTGCACTTACATGGGCCCTCGATCTCTCTAAGGGCCAAAGGGTCAATATCTATACAGATCCTAAATATGCCTTCCTGATTGCGCAGAGCCATTCAACTCTTTGGAGGGAGGGCGGATTTTTGAACAAGGGTTCCCCGGTGGTCAATGCCTCCCTCATTGCAAAACTCCTGGATGCCCTCCAGCTGCCCGAGGAGGTGGCAGTCATCCACTGCAGGGGCCACCAGTCTCCCTCTAACCCAATAACACAAGGTAACTCAAAAGCCGACTCCGTGGCCCGCGAGCTCACCAAAGAGGCCCCTCCAGCTCCGATCTTGTTCATCACCACCTGAATCCGACCTGCATATGACCCCCATGAAGAGAGCACCCTACTATCCAAAGGGGGCCACAAGGCCGAAAAAGGATGGATTTTTATGGACAACAAAGTTGCCCTCCCTTCAGCCCAAGCGGCCAGCTTCCTATCAGACATCCACAAGTCCCTACACATTGGCCCAAAGGCGATGTTCCGTTTCCTAGATCCCCTCTTTTACATGCCTGGACTCAGAGATGCTTGCTATCTCAAAAACTCACGTGGCTTGCCAGACTTGCACGTCCGTCTCTCCACAAGGAGGCCTATGGCCCCGAATCCCTACTCACCAGATGCGCAGACACCAACCTGGCGAGGACTGGCAGATTGACTTCACCCATATGCCCTGCTGTAAATGCTTCCGATATTTGCTCACTCTCGTTGACACCTTTTCAGGTTGGATCGAGGCCTTCCCAGTGGCCCGAGAAACAGTGGATACGGTCGCCACCATCCTTCTCCAACATATCATCCCCCGATTTGGCCTGCCGATCTCCATCCAGTCGGACAACGGACCCGCCTTCGTCTCTCAGGTGGTTCAACAGGTATCCGAGTCTCTTCAGATCACCTGGAGACTCCACATCCCCTACCACCCCCAGTCATCCAGTAAGATTGAGCGTGCCAACGGAATCTTGAAAGACCACCTCACCAAGCTGTCCCTTGAGGTCCGTATCTCGTGGCCCAACCTGCTCCCCCTTGCCCTCACCCGAATCCAAGCCTCACCTCAGACCCCTACTGGTCTCAGTCCATTCGAACTGCTCTACGGCCGCCCTTTTCTCCTCCATAACCTACCAACCCAAAACCCACCCCTAGCTTCCTACTTCCCCTACCTGTCTCTGCTTCGCCACCTTCTCCGTGAACATGCTGACCACAACCTGCCGACGGTCACTGCCTCTGAAACTTCCTCTCTCCCTCTACAACCCGGCGATAGCATCCTCCTCAAACAATTACACCCCCAATCTCTCAAGCCACGGTGGACAGGCCCCTATATGGTGATCCTCACCACTTCCACGGCAGCTAAACTCTTGGGACACCCCTCCTGGTACCATGTCTCCCGCCTTAAAATGGCCCCAACTTCAGAGACTTGGACGGCCCTACCGCTGGGTCCCACGAGACTATGGCTTGCCCGTCACCCTGTCTCTTCTCCTGCTGCTCCTCCTGCCACCCAGGACTCACCAGATGTCCCTATGGCACTTCCATGTCCACGGGACATGGCAAGCTAAAGGTCGGACCCACACCCGAGTCCTGGGCACAGAAGACTGCCAACCAGATGGGTGCCAGGCCTTGGTAACAGTCCAGATCCCCATCTCTAACATAGAAGGTGTTCCCCTGGGATGGTCCACCCCCGCTGTCTGCTTCACTTACAATCAGACCCGAGGCTACTGTCAATGGTGGGATGAGACCTATGGGGGGTGCCCCTATCACTCATGTAACATCCATGTGGCAAAACTAGACACCAGGAGCTCGCTCCGACAATCCCACCTGCTCACCACAAATGGCAAGGGTCAATTATTCATCAACCTCAAAGATCCCTGGGACACAAGATGGTAAAAGGGGTACAAGGAAAAATCTACCGGTGGGCAACTGATGCCTACCCTGTGGGCTCTATCAGGGTCTTCCGCCCATACGTCAGAGTGATCCCTGAAACTATCCAGCACTTGAGCGAGCAGGCCACCATGGTCCAGGAGATGGAACAGGCCCTAGAACGCCAACTACCCCACCCTGACCACAAGACGGACCCTTTTTCTTGGTTGGCCCTCATCTGCCAGGGGGTGCAAATGCTTAATCACACCAGGATAGGCAACATCTCTGACTGCTTTCTATGTTCCTCACTTGGCAGACCACCATTAACTGCTGTCCCACTCGACCAGCCCTTCACCTCTACCCTCCTCAATTCCTCCCAAAACTTACCTTTTCCCCCTTTAAGAGTCCCCATATTTCTTGATTTAGAAAAAAAGAACCTCACAATTTGCTATGGCAGCCGCCCAAACTTAACTAATGATGCACTCCCTTGCAATTCATCCCTCCCTGTAACTATGTCAATGGGGGCCTCACCAGGCTTGTTCTTTTGGTGTAATGGCTCCCTTACAAAAGAGGTCAACTCTTCCTCCCCATTCCCATGTATCCCCGTCACCCTTGTTCCACAACTCACATATGGCCAAGCCGAATTTCTCTCACTTACCACACAACTTTTTGGCCGACAAAAAAGGGCCATCTTTCTCCCCATGGTCGCAGTCATTTCCCTCGCCTCCTCTCCCGTTGCTGCGGGCATTGGGGGAGGAGCCCTAACACACAGTGTCTCAACATCCCACGACCTAGAACAGAAACTCCAGCTAGCCATCGAGGCTTCTGCCACCTCCATCACCTCCCTCCAGTGCCAGATCACCTCAGTAGCCCGAGGTGCCCTCCAAAATCGATGCGCCCTGGACCTTCTGACAGCCGACAAAGGAGGTACCTGCCTCTTCCTACAGGAAGAGTGCTGCTACTACATCAACGAGACAGGGGTCGTTGAAGACAATGTAGATGCTCTCTGATGCTTAAAAGAAGAACTCCAACGCAGGCAGCGACAATCCACCTCCCCCATCCCCGACTGGTGGCCGTCCACCCTCTATACCTGGCTGACACCAATCCTAGGCCCCTTAATCCTTATCTGCATCCTATTCATGCTTGCCCCGTTTCCTCAGGTTTCTCCACAGTCGCATACAAGAAGTCTCTTGGGTGGCAGTGAATCAGATGCTCCTCCACCCATATACCTTACTACCCACAGAACCCCCCACTGCCACCCTCCCCTAGCCTCTGGACCGTTGGCCGCCTGACTCCCTTCCGGCGCCCCCGTACAGCAGGAAGTAGCCAGAGACCAAACGTCGCCCCATTACACCAAAGAAGTCGGGATGTAAGGCTAGCAGGTCCGGGGAAGGGCCCAGGGAGTCAGACGGAACCCCCACCAGGGTGGCTGATGCAGCCGAACCCACGAGCAGCATCAGCCCGGGACTTTCCACCTGCTCAGGAAACAGACCCGGGACTTTCCACTCGGCCCTGGTCTTCCCTCTCCTCGAGGGGCGGAACCAACGGCTCTGAGGCTGATGCAACCGACACCTGACATTGCCACAACACTTGAAAGATTACCAAAAAAGGGGTCTGCTTCACACAGCAAGCGCCTCCCCTGCGTCCACCCCTATAAATTTTGTTCACGCCCGCACCCGGGCACGACTTCTCTGGCCCCTTTCTCTCGGACCAGTGAATCTCGCCCGGGAGCGTTCCCAAATAAAGCTTGTTTAAGCTCTCCTCCGTTTTTGGTGCTGTTCCTTACAACCACCACCAAAAAACCTATCAAACTATAGGTCTGACCTGTGTACACCTAACTTGAATCACTATCATTATAATGAAGTGTCACTGCCTCTCACCCACTTCCCAGACCTGTCTTATCTAGACTGGCCTATCTAAGGCCTTTGACTCAAGAGATAATGTGGCCCTTTTGACACATACTTATCACAAGGATGTAATATGAGGTTTCTTCGGCCTCCCTCCAAAGGTGCTGCACCTCTTTACTAGACTTACAGTCAACTAGGAAAGGGCACTGGCTCTGGGAGTCTGAACACCAGCATGAGACAAGACAGGCTGAGGGCACGGGATCAGGAGATAAATGGAATTTCATTCTAAGTCCATATCAGAATAGGCTTAGTGAGTTTGCAGATACACTCTGAGGTTATTTTCCTTGTTTCTGAATGCAATGTTGGTATATACATAAACTGCAACTACATGCAATCCCACTATTGGCTCCCTGACCAATGGAGTGAAGGCTACTAAAATAGAAAGGGCATATTTGAAACCTCAGAAGTAATCCTTACCCATAAAACACAAGACTGAATCTTTGGAGAAGTTTCAGAAATGAGTACCAACGTCAAGTCTTGAGAAGATACTGGGGTGCTGTTATGGGTTAAATTGTGTTCCCCTCCAAAAGTTATGTTGGCATCCCGGCCCTCAGTATCTCAGAATGTGACCTTATTTGGGAATAGGGTTGCTGCAGAGGTAATCAGTTAAATTAAGATGAGATCAGACTGGTGTACGGTGGGTCCTTAATCCAATATGACTGGTGTCTTTATAAGAAGAGAAGAGAGACAGAGAAGAGAATGCCATGTTAAGACACAGACACTCACAGAGGGATGATTCCATGTGATGAAGGGGTCAGGGATTGACATGATGTAGCTGCAAGCTAAGGAATGCCAAGGATTGATGGGCACCACCAGAAGCCAGGAAGAGGCAAAAAAGATTCTCCTCTGCAGATATCTGAGGAAGCATTGTCCTCTAACAACTTGATTTTGGACTCCTAGCCACGAAGACTGTGAGACAATAAATTTGCTGTTGTTTTTAGACATGCAGTTTATGGTACTTTGTTACAGCAGCCCTAGGAAACTCATATAGACGTTATCTGTTTCCCATCTTCATTTAACTTCCGTTTCATCACTGAAAAAGTTAGATGGGCGTTGAAGAATGACATCGCAATATGTTAACAGATCAGGTGGTAACCTTAATCAGAGCTGACTAATCAGATATGCCTTGACTGAAGAAAATCAACACAGCCTCTAGTAATTGGTATGAAGCTATTGAGAAGGCAGAAGATTTTTTTGAATAATAATAAACCAAGTCTATCAGAATCAATTTTCTTTCACTTGGCAGAGCCGACAGTATTTTTTTACAATCTTAGTTCATCTCTATGTTACCTTTCTAATTCTCTATCATATCTAGGTCCATAGGGATTTTCATCATCTCACATTTCCACAGAACATTACCTGTCCACTACATTAAAGACATCATATCTACTGGACCTGATGAGGATAATTCACATAATATCAGGAAGAAAAATGCATGCAAGGTAATGGGCAATAAACCCCAAGAAAATTCAAGGACATGCCAGTTCAGGGAAATTTCTGGATGTCTGTTTTTCAGGCATGTTACAGCCTTAAAGGAATGACAATTGCTGCACTTTGTCCTACGAACCACAGAGAAAAAGTGAAACATTTAGTGAGCCTCTTTGATTTTTGGATGCAACATAAATCATATTTGGATGTGCTGCTCTGACCATTTACCAAGTAACCTGTACACCTTTAAATATAACCTAGAGAAGGCTCCGCAGCTGTCCGAGGTTGCATTACAAGAGCTCTATCACCTGAGCCTTCACACCCAGCTGATCTAATGGTGCTTAAATTTCCCATGGGCTAGTTGAATGTTCAAGGGAGCCTGCCACAAACCTCCATGAGTGTTTCAGAGTTCTGAGCAATAAAATTCTCCCTTCAGCAACTACTCTCCATTTGAGACATAGCTCTGGATTGTTGTGGGTCCTAGTAGAGACTGAAGAAGTCAGTCACCATAGAGCCAGTAACCAGGAACTTGAACTACCCCTCTTACACTGAACGTCATCCACTCCCCTAAGCCGTATCTGGGCATGTGCAGCAGTACTCCACTAGCCACTGGAAAGGGTATATATGAGACTGGGCTTGAGTAGCTCCTAATGGCCCAAGAAATTTGCATAAGCAGGTGATTGATACAGCACACTTCAACCTAATGCATTGATTTCTCTCCCTCAACCCCCATTTTTGGTTTCATGAGAAAGCTCCCTGTGACAGGTTGACTGAAGAATAAAATGGCACCTGCTTTACTGATGTTCTCTTAAAAGACCTGGAAGATTTGTCCCTTTATTGTGATTTCCCCTGGCGGAGTTGTCCTGGCACGTGTGTTGTTTATGTTTGAAATACAGCAGAATCCCTTCTTTTTTTTTTAAACCTGTATTTTTTTTAAATCTTTATTGGAGTATAATTGCTCTACAATGGTGTATTAGTTTCTGCTTTATAACAAATTGAATCATCTATACATATACATATATCCCCATATCTCCTCCCTCTTGCGTCTCCCTCCCACCCTCCCTAGAGCTCTAATTTGAGCCATAAAACACGTGTATTAACTGACTGGTAATTAACTTCTGCTCTAAAGATATTTTGATTTTGTTTTATTTCTTTAATCAAAGATGGGACAGCTGAAGTGATGGTGCTGGGATTTGACAAATTCACAGGCAACTCTCAAGGCTGAAGGAGTCAGAGCCACATGGGAGAATACCAAGCTAAAAATAAAAGTCTAAAATCAAAATGTGAAATGAAAATCATTAATAGAAAATAGAGAAGGATGCAGAAGTCAAGATAAGTGCCACAGATGTTCTAACACATAAGGGCAGCAGAGCAGATTTGTAGTTGTCTTGAAGGTACAATAAAGGGAGCTTTATGACAAGTAAAGTAGGTAGAGTTAATTGGGGGAGGGAGGGGGATATATGGAAAGAAGCTATCAGGGAGATTTTTCAGAAGAGACCAGGCAGACAAGGATTTGAAATTTGGGGTTAGGTTGGATGTTATTGACTATGTTTTATCTAGTAAAGAGAATACACACACTAAGTATTTAAACCTTCACTAAACAACCAAGCTTTTAAACATTTTCTTTAAAAACTAGGAATTCTTATTTGGAATTCTAATATTTAAAATATATAAAAGCAAAGACACTGATTGGATGGGAGACATGCTGGAAGCTGACAGTTCCCTCGCCTTGGTCTCCTTCTTACCGTTAAGCTGCCACTGGTTTAAAAACCATCAGTGTTTATGCAAGTTTTTACTGAGAACAAAATCACTGCTGCACTTTTTTAAAAATAGCAATTAATTAAAATGGAAGACAACCTAAGTTTTCCCCCAAAATGTATTTGAAAGTTATAAAAATGGTAGCTATAAATTCTTGTCCTATATCTTTGACAACTTTTACATTTATATAAGTCTCATTTTCTTGCAGTCTTAAAAAAGTCTCAGTGTGATTCTAGAAGCACAGAGTAATGTAAATGCTTGAAATAGGGATAAAATATTTGTTTACCAATTGTGTCTGGGCCCCATGGGAACTTAACAGTCTTATCCTACACCTACCTTGAAGCGGGAATTAACATTTCAGTAAAACCTATAGTAGTTTCTAAGGCTTTGTGAAATCAAATTTGCTTTGGGGGATTCAATAAAGATTTTGTAGAAAAAAGGAGGAGAGCGTTGTATTTGCATGCCACACAAAAATACTCAATATAATTCCCTTAGACATCTGAGTTCTATCTCCAAAGTTCTAATGCATCTAAAGTCATGTCATTTCCCTCTCACCATTCCAGAACCCGACGTTCGCAGCTCTCTTCGCTTCGGTTTTTCCCCACCACTCCTATCCTCAGGTCTTGCTATAATCCTTCCCTTACTTCTTCCCCTAGGTACAGAGCAATTGAACAGCATTCCCAGCCTCACCATTTGCTCAGCAAAGAATACAATCTCCCCATACTCCATTCCTCTGAGAAGTCAGTAAATAGCTGATTATTTTTCTGTCATTTCTTCTTTCATATTTTTAACTCACTTAGCTTCAGATAACTGGTGGAGTAAATCCCCCCTGACAACCAGTTATATATTTTTCCTATCTCCTTCATTAATTCTATATTTCCTAGCCCTACCTCTACCTAGGGCCTCTCCATGGCATATTATGGCAAACTCTCTAATATTGTATAGGCTAGACTGGAAAGGCTAGATTAAGTTGTAGTAACAAAGAAATCCAAAATCTTGGTGACAGAAAAAAAAATCTAAATATATGTCTTGCTCTTTCTATTTACCTATCGTGCCTTTCCACCACACTCCAGAACCTAGTCTGATGAAGCAAACACCATCTCAAACATTGCTGGTCACAGTGACAGAGGGAAAGAGAGCTCTGGGGGGCAGGTGGCGGGTGGGGGGGGATGATCTTGCAGCAATAATTGAATGCATAGGCTAAGATGGGATCTATTTCTTATAACTCATGGCCCATCCAACAAAGGAGCCAAAAAGCATGTTATTCTATACACCCAGAAGGTGGGAAGCCAGAAATAATTGCAGTCGTCACTAATGATTACCACACTGTGTTAATAACATCTCAACCCACCTCTCATTTTTCTACCCCACAAATGCAGAGGTACAGTTCTAAGGTTTTGACACTATTTGTGCCCTGCCCACTTATTTTATTTCTTGCAAAAACAGCTCATTCTACTCTGCCATCTGTATTGCCTCCTTTTTCTCTTTTTAATCTTCACTTTCCTTTTTCTAAGTATTCTCAACAAAATATTTTGTCCATGCTATAGAGAAGCCGGAGGATGAAATGTGGAATTTTGCCAAATTCACTCTAAAATGTGGTTTGAAAGCTTTCCTGTGTGAGAACTGTCAGAAAATAATCAGCAGATTCTCTGTCTCTTCAATTATCCCAAGAAATGATAAAAGCTAGCCATAGATTTGTGGTGGATAGAAACCAAAATTAATTTTTGTCACTTGCATCATTTTAGTCTATATGGGAGGGGGCAGCAGTAATTCACGACTGGGTTATAACTGATTCTGAAAATTTTCTATTTAGATTGGAGGTGATTTGTGGCTGGTATTATAATTTATTCTTTTTCATCAGAATATCCAATACTGATTTGCACATAGTAGGTGGTTCCAAATTGTTACTTATATTGTACAATAAGACCCTGATTCCTGCTTAGGAATGTTTAAATAGGCCAGTAGAAGCAAGGACCACTTTTCTTTCTGCAAAGACCCCTTATTGATTATAATTACTGTTAATACTCTATATAATCCACTTTCATATACAATTTTACACTTAATTGTCACAACAATTTTACAAGTATCCATTATCTTCCCAAATTTGAAAGTGAAGGAACACGTTCTCAGATTAAATTACTTTCCCAGTTGTAAGTGACAACTTAGTCGTCAGGGAAATCTGCAACAGGAACTCATATTTTCTGAATATAAATCCAGGTTTTTTTCCATTGATTATCTATTATAACTCTTGAAGCCAGATGTATTAGTTAGGATCAGGTTTGGCCGCATATACCAACAACAACAGAACAAGACCGAAGTTCTTTTCCTTTTGCCTCTATGTGGAGGTGGGCAGACCAGAGCCGCTGTGGTGACCCTATGGAATCATCAGGGACCAGGCTTCAGTCTTTCTTCCTCACCGCCTAGCACATGGCTGCCACCCTCAGTATCAGTTTATGTTCCAAGAGGACAGGTGGTTTCCAGGGTTTCCAGCCATCACCTCCCTGTTGAGGGTTATGCAGAGAATTGCAGAGTGTTTCCCAAACAAGTCAGCTCTTTTTAAGCAATGTTCTCTGAAGTCCCACACAAAACTTCCATCTACGTGTCATTGGTCGGGACTTAGCATATGACCACATCTCACTCTAAGGGTGGCTGGGAAATCTGGGGAATATAGTCTTTAGTGCTGAGAGGCAATGAACTCAAGGTAAAACTCAGGGATCTGTCACCAAGGAGAAGGGGAAGAATGGATATTGTATAGGACAATGGCAATCTCAGCCAGTTCGGTACCTGATTTCAATCTGAATTCTCTCTCCAACTCCAACCTCCAGTAAATAATTAACCAAGAGACTTACCATGAAATTGATAGTACTGTATTTTATCATTGTGAGGTGTACTCTTCCAACACCTTTTCACATGATGTGACTTACTATAAATAGAATCAATAAAATCAGTGAGAATTTTGATTACCATTACTTGTCACCTGTCCTAACAGCCAGATTCTGTTTGCCTTAGTTTGTCATAGATGCTGCAGAGATGCTGCCTACACGTAGGCTTGGAAGAGTCCCAGGACCTGAGCCTCTCCTGAGGAAGGACAGTGCTCCATGCCCTGCCATGCTTGGACTCAACACATTTATTCATTAAGTTATTATTCTTTCATTTACTCAATAACTCAAAAATATTTCTTGAGTACCTAAAGCCAAGTATTGTACTGGGCCCTGAGGACACACCAGAGAACCATGCCTTTGTTTTAATGGGTATTGCACTCTTCTGGGGACAATGTGACAGAGACAACAAATTATACAAAAATATATATACCAGAAGTGCTAAGTGCAAAGAAAAATAGAACAGGGTGTGGGATAAGGGGTGTGCCTGTGGGGAGTGGGGGACATTTTAGAATTTATAGTCAAAGAAAGTCCATGATAGGTGATATTTGAGTGGCTACTTAATTGAAGCAGAGTGCCGATGTGCATACCCAGAGGAAGGACATGCCAGGCAGTGTGGGATTTAGGATTAAGCTACTCTCTCAGACCCCATATTTGATCCAGTGACCCTGTGATTAAAAAAAAAAAGAGCTATCAAACCATGAAAATACATGGAAGAAACTTACATGCATATAGCTAAGTAGCCAGTCTGAAAAGGCTATCCAATGTGTGATTTCAATATATGACGTTCCTGAGAAGGTAAAACTACAGAGACAGTAAAAGATCAATGGATAGATAACAGGGGTCTGTGAGGAAGGAGGGATGAATGAGTGGAACACAGGGGATTTTTAGGGCAGTGAAACCATTCTGTATGATACTGAAATGGTGAACACATAGTATTATGGATTTATCAAAACCCACAGAATGTACAACAGAATGAACCCTAATGTGAACTATGGACTTCAGGTAATAATAATGTGTTGATATTGGTTCATCAATTGTAACATACCGCACTAATGCAAGATGTTAATAATAGGAGTGTGTGTGCATGCAAGATAGAGAGGGAGAGAGAGGCGGGTGGGAGAAAGGGAGTACATGGGGAATCTGTTCTTTCTGCACAGTTTTTCTGTAAATTCAGAATTCTCTAACAAATAGTCTCTTTTTTAAAAAGGGAAGAATGCATAAAGGGATGAGAAGAACTTGTGACTGCTTTTGCAATCTTCCGCAGCATCAAAGACCATCTGCCAAACCTTACCCTCCAGATTCACTTCCTAATTCATCTACCCAGCCTCCTGGTCCAATGACCTACCTACCCCCAACCCAGTCCCTGATACAACTGCATTTCTATACCCAGGTGCATTTTCTGATGTTCTTCCCTTAGCTGGGGGGGCTCTGAACTCCTCTTCTCTGTGTATTAAAGTTCTGTTCATTTCTTAACCAGACTCTCTTACTTTCTCCATGAATCTTGTCAGTATCCTTTAGTCAAAAAGAATCCCTTCTTCCTTTGCATTCCAGCAACACCCTGCAAGTACCCTATTACTGATCCTGGTTGGCCTTATATTACGCTGTTTTTTATCTGTTTTCCTTGAAGGCCAGTTCCTTGTCTTAATTTTCTTTGATTCAACTATAATGCTAAACACAGTGCAAGGCACATAACTGGAATGGAGTGAATGTTGACTGGAAACTGTAATTAAATGTAGAAGAGATGTGATAATTTAGTCATGAAGGTCCTGTTTTCTTGGCTTTTTTCTTAGTTTGGATTTCCTGGTCCTCTTTCACTGTTAATGACCCAAATGCCATTTTATTTGTAAAATATAAAGAATGGTATAGAGAGGAAGTTATTAAATTACACAAATGATAATAATAGCAAATGATTTCATGTAAAGTATGTGGTGGAAAGGGAAATTGGATCTATTGCATATAAAGAATATCACATTTAACTTATGGGCTGTGGTGAAGGAAAATACATATAAATTATTAGCTATTACAGCCAGTAGATTCCTACTGTAATTGACAATGCTAACATTATAAACACAGACAGTTTCACAAGAATGAATTTGGTATTCAATACTGTACCATTTGGGGGTACATTTTTCTTTATTACTTTGACAATCGGAAACAACAGGAATTTGAGTTGCTGATTTTAATTGATAAGCAGATTGCCTTTTGCCAACTATTGAGCTCTAATGGCCCAAGGTCTGTTCATTTTTTCAACATCATTTCTGTGCAACTGAAATAAAATGATCAATTAGTCTTTTAAGCACAGCATCTGTGTTTTGAGGACAAGTTGAGAATGGAAGTAAAAATTGATTTGTGGACGAGTCTCAGAGGGGTACTGGCTCTTTCCCTTCAGGAAAGTTCCCATCTCTGAGCAGAAGGCAGCTGCTAGAATTAGGGCACAAGTGGCAGATACGGGTAGGTTTAGTACACAACCTATGGAGCAGTTTTAAACTGGTAACAACTGACATAAGTGAGAGCTAATCTAATGCTACATTAGCTGAGAAAAACAAGTGAGCAATACTTACTCAGTGTTACACACCTGGAAGGGAAAGAAGACCATGCCCCGAACTATACGTGGGCTCTACTGCTGCCACTATGAGGGACAGGTAGTAGGGCTGGGATAGGAACCAAGGAGGGAGAATCTCCATTGATGGGAAACTCTATCTTCTCCAAAACTAGATAATGGCTTCACATAATTCCCTAGGTTTTGTAATATACACTTATCAATACAAATGCTTGCATGGATGTGCTTAGTGAGTGCTGTTTATTTAGAAAATGGTGCTCAGAAATGTATGTATTCTAAAGTGTATATGTAGGACTTAGATAACACCAGAAGAAATAATCTGTAGTAGTCAGAAAGAATCTTAGGTTAATGCATGTAGCCCAGAATGTAGGGGAAAAAAGAGCAAGACCATGATATGCATAAACCCAACTGACCATCAATATCCTACACGACAAGCAAGACATGCCTAGTTGGAAAAGCTCCATAGATTCACCGACACCCCAAATTTTGATTAAAAAGATAGCCTCCTGTTGTTTAGTTTTCAGTGATGGCGCCTAGAGTTCATCAGATCCATTTCACTGCT
Organism: Orcinus orca; assembly: GCF_937001465.1. NCBI lineage: Eukaryota > Metazoa > Chordata > Mammalia > Artiodactyla > Delphinidae > Orcinus > Orcinus orca. The sequence goes on from NC_064563.1 coordinate 96,737,319, forward strand.
GTGAACACTAGCCTAAGCAGTCATCTCTATCCCTCCCCCTTCCAACACACACACACACACACCCCTTCAGACTCAAAGGGGAGGAATGACAAAGTTCATTTATCAAATCATAATAAAAAATATTTAACTCATTTGGATGTTTTGATTATTAAATGAGCCAAACTTTATAAAATGCCTTGCACATGGAAATCTCATAAAAATTGCTACTGCTGTTACTACTGCTGCTGCTACTGTCTGGCTCTGAGGCAACACATAATCTAGGTATTAACAATTATGCATAATGAGTCAGTTGTGATATAATGTAAAGAGCTGATCTTGGAATCACATCAGCCTGGGTTTGAAACCACTTACTAACAACCGAGAGTTTGGCTTATTTACTCAACTTCCCTGAATCTCCACTTCTTCCTCGGTAAATGGAGCAGTAACATTTACCTCAGGATTGTTGTAAGGAATTAATGTAGAATACCTAGGAAGTAGGTGGTGATTGATAAATGTCAACGTCTTCTGAGATTTCCTCCTAAACATTTACTGTGAGAGTCTCCACTCCAGACATGAGGATGCAGCACAGGAATAAGTGGGTTGTACACCCGATATTCTTTCCAACACTGAGTGATTGATGGAAACCTGTTATCTCTTTCTGAGCAGCAGCTGCTGTTGACTGCCACACAAGTGCCCCCGGAAACATGCTGTTAGCAGATAGTTATGCTTTATTGCCCATAGTCAGCTGATCATTTCTCTGGAGGAGCGAAAATCCCAAATACAGCGTGTGAACCAATGTGGCCAAACTATTCAGAATTTGGTCCCGGATAGATACAAGAGTGATCACATCCTTAACTACCCCATTTCCAGCAACTTTGCATGCTTACAAAGCACTGAAAGCCCATTCATTATAAGTGCCCACCTACAATGCCCCAGTTTATATGTTTATCTTGAAAGCCAATTATATTCCTAAGTTTGTTTTGCAACTTTTCTCCCAGGAAATTTCTAGCCATTCTCTAGAATTAAGCTGTTGTATGACTTTTTAATCTCCTTCCAGAATCCTTCCCCACTCTATTTGGCACCTAGAAGTTGGCCATGAGATTCGAAGTGAATACTAATGTGACTCCTGTACTAGCCCTTCTGCAAAGAGGCAGAGTAATCTCGGAGGCAAGGGCTTTACAGTATGATACAATCCTTATTATCTCCCTGTATGGGACCTATATTAGTTAAGCCTCACTTCTGTCAATTGTGAAATGGAGAGAATGCATTCTGGTAAAGAATGGTTGATGCTTAAGTGAATGCATGAAAGGAAAATGCTTAGCAGGTAATTGATACTCAACTTTTTAATGGGTCTTCCATTTTTATACAGATTTGTTCAATCTACCTTCTTAATCCCCCTTGTTAAAAACTTACTCTGAACCTCTTGCCCATTTCAACTCAGCCCTGTCACAACTTGAGAGAAGCAATCTGTGAGCAAGTAGCTACAGCAATGCCTCAGTGCTTCAATCCCAAAGCTTCAGTGCTTGGTGATGGCTTGGGAAGGATGGTGCCTTCCTTGGAAGAAGTGACACTATGGTTCCACCTTCTGTGAGACCACAGGCAGCCTGACAGACAAGAACATTTCCTGGGCTCCCACTGGGCTCAAAGCACCTGATTAGGTTCAGTGAGGGATGACAAAGGAAGTAGAAGATGGGCCTCCTGCCTGGGTGCTCCCTCCACTAACTGCTTAGAAGCCTGAGAGAAGCCGGGGAGTCAAGGTTAGCTGGAAGATGTCACACCACAGTGCCCTCTACTCAAGGAGAGCTCATTTTGAGTTGGCAAGTATTCTATCTGTTAGCACAGAAAATATTCATTCCTGGAGTAAGGGAATTGGGAGTTAACCAGATCCAGGGCACCCAGGAGGCCTTGTAAATCACAGAGACGCTGAACAACCTCAAAACTCTGCTGAGAACACTGAGACTATGTATTCCAGTCACAAAGGAGCACAGAAGCCTTTTGTAAACCAAGGGAAGGTAGATGCTGTGGGATTGCTTCGCAGAGAGGACAAAATCTAGGACAGCAGCTACAATAAAGCCACAGCTAAGCCGCAGTCCTCCTGGTGTCTTTACTCAGTCCTTCTTAAAATTTCTGATTTGTCTTTTGTGGATATTGCCTGATCAAAAGGAAAATCTCTTGTTTGACCAGAGAAGGGCTGGGAATGGCAGGGGAGGTGTGCAGAGGACAGGCGGGGGCTTGTTTATCTCTATGGTGGATCCGTCCCTCCTTCGGAAGAGCAGGCTGTTCCACCCCGAGATAATGGGGAGCATAATGCCCCGCCGTCTCATTTCTGAAATTCAAACTTGCAAGGGCGGATTCATGTGTTTGCGTTTAGGAGAAAACCCAAGGCCTCCCACATAGTCGTGGGCTTTGTTCACACGGTTTTCTTCTGAGAGTTTCACTCTCCCCCGGGATAACTAGATTCTCATAGAAACTAAACTGAAGTGCAAGATTAATCCAGGTTGGTTACATGCCAGCTGTTTCCTACAAACCTTTGAAGGTGGATGTGTGACAGACATTTCTAATTATTTATAATGACACTTTTATTACTATGGCTCTTTTCTCCTAAGGACTTTGTGATTTCAGCATGCTCTAGAAGGCTAGAGTTATTCATCACAGCTTATTTATTTAAAAATTGAGGTGAGGTGAATATGGAAATAAGCAATCTAAATCTTTCTTTTAAAATCATATTTTATACATCTTTCCATTATTAACATTTTTATATTGCCAAGAGTGCTTACTTTCCTGTTCCAATTCAGTTATATATATATTTTTTCAAGACAAATTTCAAAGTTGTAACTTAAAACAATTTAAAACAATCAAAGTCAATAATGCTTAAAAGCAACTTTAGTATAGGAGAAAAACTCCAGATTTGAGACAAAACACTACGTTTACTTTAGCTGTACCACTTTAGAAAATGTTATTTAACCTTTCCAGCCTCAGTGTCTTTAGGTATAAAACAAGGATGAAGATGTCTACTTGACTGAAGTGTGGTTGAGAGTTGAATGTGATTAATTAAGTGCATGAAAGCTACCAGGTGAGTTTGATAATTAGTGTTTTCCTGGGTAAATACCAATGTTCACAGAACTGAAGAATAGCTTTGAACAGAGGTTCATATTTGAGGATCATGGATAAAGGTTCAAAGATGGGCTTCTTCAGGAAGCCCATGAATACCCTGAAAACAATGTGCAAAACTTCTGGGCATCTGTGTATGTTAGGACTCCGGGTTGTGACAGAAACTGAACCCATACCAGCTTATTCTATCAAGAAAGTACAGGTAGAAGCCTGGGTAGCTTGGGAACAGGTGGAATCAGGGCTTGGAATACAGCCAAGGTGCTCCACCTAGTGGCTCTGTTTCTTCTGCAGATGGGCATTATCTGTAAGCAGATAGGGTGAGGGATCCTGGAGAAAGACAACCAGGCATGACTTTCTCGACACAAGCCATTTTGGCCTAAACTGTTTTGTGATCTAAGCCTGGCCATTATGCTTGCCCTAGAACAGGTCTCAGTAACTAATGTTCTTAAGGGAAGTAAGGGAATGCAGGAACAAAAGAAGTAAAAGCAGTCAAGAAACAATAGTTCAGCAATAAAAAAGAGTCCTAGTTCCTCTGTAAGGGATCTACATAACAATCTGATACAAGTCTGAGTTCTGCAGGAACTAAGCCCCCCACCCAGCTGGAGGATGGAATGATGATGTTGACTCTCCTGACTTCAATCAACTAAAGCCTGGACTCTGGCAACCGTTGCCCCAATGTTATGGTGAATTCTTCTCTGCTCAAGCCCCTTCATGAGTATGCACGTTCCCTTAGCTTAGAACTTCCCCAATTTTGCAGTTCGGGGAGACACTGCTTTGGGAAAGACCCCTGGTGTTCTCCCTACTCGCTGCAGGTAATGATAAATCCTTCCTTCTCCTGACCTTTGGCTTGGTTTTGTCTTTCAGCTCAACACCCACCAAGAGGCGAACCTAGTTTTTGTTTAACATATTCACTTTTACACAGGTGACCAGCTTCTTGAAAACACATTGAGGGGCATGGATTCAGACGATTACATCACCCATACTAGAGAGGAATTGGTTCTCTCTCTTCCCAAGTTAAGAAGTCTCAGGAAAGGACCCTGATCCTTCTGTCTTGATCGGAACATCACGGTGGCCAGGAGGCAGGGAATTTAAGATGCTAGTGGGGACCACTTGTATGACAGAGTAGAAAAAAAACATTTCCTAGGAGAAAAAGGGGCTTGAGTGTGGCTCCAGGGAGACAAAATTCACATAAATGGACTATTTTGTGGGACTTATATATCAGGTTTTCAAATGTTTTCATTCACCATAGAAGAACCACACATCTGCAGATTTGAGAATTAAGAGGTTGTTTCCTTTTGTGGAAATATCTTGTGGCAGATATTTCTTAAAGAAACCCAATGTTTCTGTGAATATGTAAAAAGTTTTCACTTAACTGCAGTCCTATGATTAAAAAATTAATGCAAAGTTATTTATTCATAACCTTCACATAAATTAATATTCCAACTGAAGTGCACAGAAGACTCCAATTAAGTTTAATAATTCTCAGTGGGCATCTTAGGTTCCATAAAAATGGCTTATATCTGTAACTTGCTGTCAATTTAACTCAACAAATATTTGAATACTTTTTATGCATAAGATTTGAGCTTAGATAATGTTAAAAGAGAGTTGACCACTTGAGGAAAACATCCTTAGTATCTGTGATGATTAATTTTACGTGTCAATTTGTCTAGGCTATGGTGTCCAACAGTTTATCAAACGCCAGTCTTGACGTTGCTGTGAAGGTATTTTTAGATGTGATGAACACTGAAATCAGTAGACGAGTAAAGCAGGTCAGTTTCCATACTGTGCGTGGAGACTAATCAGCTGAAGGCCTTAAAAGCAGACAGGTTTCTCAAAGTGCCAATTTGGCCTCAAGACCGCAGCATAAAAACCTTGCCTAAGTTTCCAGCCAGCAGACTTCCAGACTGCAGATTTTGGACTGAACAATGTAACAACAGCGCTGCCTGGAATATCCAGCCTGCTCTACAGATTTCAGACTTGCAAGTCCCCACAATCATGTGAACCAATTCCTTAAACTAAGGCAGAGTCTCTCTCTCCTATTGGTTTTGCTTCTCGAGACTCTTGGCTAATACAATATCCCTAAAATATAAAGGGTATCTATAATTTAGAAGAAAAACCCAACAACCCAAGAATAAAATGAGCAGAAGAAGCAGACCTTCCGCAAGTTCACCTACCTTGGCGTGAACCTCGACCACCTGCTTGGCCAAGTCCTACCAGCAGCTCGGGCCGCGGGGCGGCGGGGCGGCGGGGCGGTGGGGCTGCGGGGCGGCGGCACCAGCCTGCGGAGGACGCCTGCGGAGGACGCCTACTCCCGGCTAAAGCGGCTGCGCAAGACCAAGACCGAGGCGCCGCCCACGAGAAGCCGGACGTGGTAGAGCTGCACCTGAGGGTCATAATCGTCCTGCCTGAGATGGTGCGAAGCATGGGAGGGGCGTCTACAACCGCAAGAGCTTCAACCAGGTGGAAATCAAGCCTGAGATGATGGGCACCTACCTGAGCCAGTTCTCCACCACCTACAGGCCCGTGAAGTACAGTGGGCCCGGCATCAGGACCACCCACTTCCCGTGCTTCTTCCCCCTCGAGTAGCCTGACAGCCAATAAAGGAACAGCCTTCTCAAAAAAAAAAAAAAAAGTGTTCTGTGACTGTTTCACATAAAAAGAAATATAAAAGATACTTAATGTTGCTCAAAATGAGGGATGTCACATTAACAGTAAGTTAAAATATCTTACATATCAGAATGACAAAACGTCAAATACTTTAATTTCTTATTAAAAAACAAGTGAACTCAATTGTTGATTATGTAACCACACAGAGATGAAATTTACTTCAGGTTAAAAAAATAACTTCAAGTGATTACTTTTAGTAGTAAATACATCGTTATTTTAAAACTACAAAAGGTGTGTTTAAGATAAAACTAGGTACTTACATTAAGGTAGTTAAGGGAGGGGTTTTCATCATGAGAAAACGGAGAATGCATACACATGTAAAGTAAAACAAGTTAAATATAAACCTACAGTCTTAAATTTGAAACATTTTTTTCTCTTAAAAAAACCCCTACATTTCCTGACTCTGTCCACAGAAAAGGCCTAGTAGCAATGAGAAGTTGTGTGGTTTGTAAATAATTTTCCACTAAAATATTCTAGGACTCTTGGTGAAACAACTGTTTATAGCCAGACCTGGGGCAGATAGTGGGAAGATGAACCTGAGACATCTTATTGAAACAGGAAATAAGGAATTTATCTAGACCAATGTACTCATATCGAGAGAAAACAGAAACCAAACGGAAAGGACTCTTTCCCCAATAGTCTGAAATAAGATAATGTGAGCATCAAAAATAATAATAATAATAATGCCAACCATAGATTGAAACAAACACAATATATAAAAACCCATTAGCTCATTAATAGTCTTAAGAAAAAAATATTCCTTGGTTACCAATTGGAGTTCATAAGACCCAATGTCATTTCTCTAAAAACTGACATCTGTTCTTCCTTTCCTGTACACACTTTATTTTAGGGTAACTAAGTAATTAATGTGTGAAGTTCTTTAATAGAAGAATCTTTTCTAATATATGCTGAAAGAATTAGAAAATCATTATTTGCAACCTCTAGGTTATCAATGGAACTGGGAAAAGATCATTAATGGATATTCAACCATTTGCTAAAGGTTAATAGGGAACTTCATAAGAAGGACCCTGCATCCCCAACTCTAATCATCATTAAAGTAAAACTAACACTTAAGTGTTGGTGATGATGTGGAAAAGTTACTACCCTTGTGCACTACTGGTTGGCATGTAAAATGATACAACTGTTGTGGAAAACAGTGTGGCAGTTCCTCAAAAATTTAACAATAAAATTACCATATGGTGCAGCAATCCCACTTCTGGATATAAACCCCCCCAAAATTGAAATCAGGGTCTTGAAGAGATATCTGTACACCCATGTTCATAGCAGCATTATTCACAATAGCTAAAATGTGGAAGCAACTTAAGTGTCCACTGAAGGATGAATGGATGAGCAAATTGCAGTATATACACAAAATGGAATACTATTCATGCTTAAAAAGGAAGGAATTCTGCTACAAGATGGATAAAACTTGAGGATATAATGCTAAGTGAAATAATCCAGTCACAAAAAGACAAATATTGTATGATTCCTCTTGTACTTAGGATAGTCGAAATCATAAAGACAGAAAGTATAATGGTGGTAGCCAGGGGCTGGGGGAAGGGAGAGTGGGGAGTTATTTTTCAATAGTTTTAAAGTTTTAGTTTCACAAGATGAAAAAAGTTGTAGGGATGGATAGTGTTGATGGTTGCATAACAATGTGAATGAATAACTACTACTGAACTGTACACTTAAAAATGGTTGTGCTGGTACATTTTATGTTATGTGTATTTACCACAATTTTTTTTTTAAAGTGAGACTACCAGGTGCGTGCGTCCTGATGTGATGCAAAAGGAACTACGTATTACAACCTATAAGAGATGTTTGCCTAGATAATTGCAACTAAATCTACTCAAGCATCCACATTTAACCACCTGCTTACAGGGAGTACAGAGTGAAAAATGAACTGAACTTGGAATGGTAAGCAGAACTTTGAAGTTTGACAGGAGGAGGGAGGGCTGAGAGGAAAGCATTAAAAGCAGGGATCAAACCACAGGAACAAAGGAGCAGCAAGCAGTTCCTGTGGGAAATAGGCATTGAGCTGCTTTCTGAAGACCTTGAATGTCTGACTGAGAAGTGAGAAGACACAAACAAATAAAAATAATGGCAGTCACTTGTGAATGCTTTCTAGGGACCAGACACTGGGCTTCTTGTGCTCATTTATTTCTCACCACAATCTTTTATGAGAGGCATTATTTTCATTGTTTTACAAATGAAGAACCTGAGGCTTATGAAAGGCTAAATAACTTGCCCAAGGACACCAAACACTTACAAAGAAGGGTTCAAAGTTTCAACATCATCGCTTTCTTGACTGTAGAATAGAAAATTCATTGAAGAAAGTATTGCTTATACCTCTCTAGCTAATGCAAATCACTCTTTGTGATTTGTCCTTGGCTTACTTATTTAGCACATACTATATTTCATTGATTCAAAATGCCATCAATTGCAAAGACTCACAATTATTTCATGTACCAAGAAAAATGCCATCAATTAAAATAAAATACCGTGTTTTATCATTTAGAATTTTTATTTGCTACCTATTGAAGGAATCCCTATGGTATTATTTAGACATTTATTTTGAATCATATATCACTTTTATCATACATAAAATCAACAACATTAGCAAACTATGCTGGCTAAGAATTCCTAAAATTTCTTACCATTCATGACTTTTTCACATTGCTTTTCAATTCAGTCAGCAAGGTCTCTGTTCTTCCACATATTTTCCTTTGTGCCATCAAGACCCAAGATATAATCAAAGTCCACTGGTGTTGGGCTCTTAAGTCAGTTTTGCCATGATATAGAGGTAGTCTACTTTTGAGTTCCATTTGGAACTTAACCCATTTTTTTCATGTCCTTCCCACCTCCTCCTGCAATTGTTTATATCCTACGGGTTAAAAGAGTGTTTCTGATTTTCCTCCAATGTACTGAAATTTAATTTTGCAAGTTTTGAGGCTGAAATTTTCTTATAAAATGACAACTATGTCATGATTGGTGCCAGGCAAAATAAGGCGTTCATTGGGCATAACTTGTATCTTGATTACAGAGGTGTTAAAATGTGACAAAGAAAAATGCAGGCCTTAGGATTGCTAAATATAGTAGTTAAAAATAACATATTTGCTTAAACATTATGAGATGTGGAGACAGAATTAGAGTAGCTAGCTGGGAGACTGCCTGGGTTTAAATTCTCTTCTTCAGTTACTTACTTCCTGTGGGTCCAGGGGCAGTCTCCCTCTCTCCCTACCTTCTCCCCGTCTTCCCTTCCTTCTTTCTTGCTCGTATTTATTGAACATCTGTCATGAACTAGACATTAGTATAGGTGCTTGGAAGTCATTAGAAAATAAAATAAGGATCACACCCTTATCCATTTTGATTCCAGTCTTAAGGAAGAGAAGTCTTAAGAAAAACATTTTAGATGTGGACTACCACAAGTAAGTCAACAAAGTCAAAATTAAAATGTGTTTTTTCCTACTATCAATTTAGACTCTTAAAAAATTACTTTTCTGATCTTCAAATTCTTTATTTGCATATTACATGAATAAATTGTGTATGTGTGCATATTTGTATGTGTATGTTACTCTTTAAAATCAAAATACAGATGGAGCTATTTCTACAGAATGTCATGTATTCTTCAAGGTGAAGAAGAAAAACTTCTGCCTAAAATGATGATCAGTGAAACGCAAAAAAGGTAACAGCATGGAAAATGAAACATAAATGAGGTTTATAAAATTATCTTGGTTATATTTCTCTATGGTGTTGTCTGCAGCCCAGATGACCCTCTCATTTAGCACATGAGTTCTTGGTTAACTAAGTTACCTCTGGAGTTACTTTACTGTTGTTCATGTGTGTTATGAATTTTATTTTTCCTCCCTTAAATCCATGGAGAATATATATCATCCCAAATGCACACTGTCATTTTGAATTTGAAATATTTCCTTGGACTCTTCATACAGGAACAAATCTATTATTTTGTACAGGGAATATTTTTTCCTTTGCTTGACATCACAGGCTAAAGAGCATATCATCTTCAGCAATTTAAATTTAAATGAATCAATGGGCTAACATTGATTTGCCTCTGTTCCTCCACAGCCACATACAGTAGTTTGCATTAATTAAATTAGTAATAAAGGAATTAAAATTGCTAGCTTCTAAGGGAGGGACATGTCAGTGGTATTAAATGTTGCACTTGGAATGATTGTCCTTGCATGTTAATTATTAGCTGCCTGAGATGCAGAGGAAGTTCAAGGAAATGATACTCTAACCACGTGTTATCTTAATTTGGGAAAAGTTCCTTTAAAGGATGAATTGCATTACAATGGGTTTTCTAATCAGACCATGCACTAATTTAGAATCAATGACCTCTAATCCTTTAAATCCACTATCACTGGCAGTAATTGGGAGGCTTCTGTAAGGCTGTTTACAAGTTACCTATCTGGACACAACAAAAGATGGATTTGTTTACAAATTCGAATTTGTAATTGTGTGCGCTAGAAAGCTCATCTCTTTAGTTGCAGTGGTGATCAGGTCATTTGTGGCATCGTGTTATTGGTGTATGCGTAGGCTTGCGAAAGAGGAGAAAGAGGAAGAAAGAATAAAAGAAATGACCACTAATGTGGTTCTTATCAATTGCCTAGTTTCTTTCGGCAGCCTAACTGCTGCCACTTTTGGACTGCACAGTGCAGATGACCATTTTTCCTTTGTTAAGCCTAGGTATACAAGCAATAATGGGGCAAGATTAGCAATTGTTTGGTTGCTGTAGCATCCATTCAATGACTTCCGGTCTAAAGAACAAGACACCTCAGCAGAAAAGTTTTCTTTTTGAGTTCCTTACCCCTGGTTGGAAACTTGGGCAGGACTCATGGCTTTTTGGTTCACTGAGAGATAATAGACAGTTTTGTAATTACTTGAAATCACAAAACACAGTCTCAATTCAATCTTCATTGTGAAGTAAGGCTTTCATTTTCCATTTTGCTCTAACTAAAGCTTGACCACAGAAGTGCAGTGTGAATGCTTTTTTCCCCATTCTCACCACACCCTTGCTTTGTATCTGTAGCTTCGACTCTGGACCTGGAGTATGGGAAAGGAGGTGGGAAAAGGCTTAGGGAGGTAGGCTTCAAGGTCTCTGGCCTTGGAGGATATTTAAACCTGTGTCTTCTGATTATTTAATTTTTTTCCCTCCAACATAGCATAGTGGGTCACAGTTGCAATAGACTAAGAAACAAAGGAAGCAAGTAACTAACCTGATTGAATCGGAAGACTTGATGTCACCCCAAACTTCACTCCATCAATCTTAGCTATACTGGGTCACCTAAGTCCATGTGGCTGTAAACTGCAGTAGACAAGGCCAAAGTAAGAAGAACACACATACATCCAATATCTCCTATACAGCAGGTGCTGCGGTCCTTTTGACTATGTCAAACCTTGACATTGCCATCGAGCCTGCTGACAGCGGCACAGACCTGACTTGAAGCTAGAATGAGGACAGTTCTGTACGTGTGGAGACCATTTCCAAGAGTAACTACAAACAGGTAGGCCAGCGTTTGCCCAAGAGCTAATCTATTGGACCAGATACCACCAGCAAGTCAGCAGTTCTCAGAGACTTTGTTTTCCCAGTGTGGGAAAAGATACTGCTCGTTGTTTTCATATTTAACAAACATATCTATTTCTTTGCTTACTGCCTCCATCTTTGTAACCTATACTTTGTTGAACTGGGCTTCCCTGCCCTGCAGAAATCTCCAATTTGCACTCAATAGTCCACGCGGAGTCATTTTCTTCTTAACATGTGCATTTTATTCTTTAAAGGACAACAGGCTCCAATGTAATTAGTATTCCTGACATTTTACAAAGGAGGCAACTGAGGCTCAGGGGTTTGATGTTGTGCTCCAGGCCTTACTGCTAATAAGTTACAGATCCACAGATCCTACATTCATTTAGGAGTCCATTCAAGGTCTGCTTGTTTTTAAAGACTATAATTTTTCCATTAAGCTAATAAGTACATCTGTCCCTCAAGAATGCCCTGTGCCATTTGGGGAACACAAAAAGCAAAGTAACCATCTCTCCCTTCACACCATCGCCACCATAACTTCATCTAGGATGTGGTGGATAGTCAGGTCTGCTGGATCTGCGAAGGATTTGGTGAGGGTACGTACATATGTACATATGTATATGTAGGTCTGTTTAATAACGCCCTCCCAATTATTTGTTATTTATATAGTCCTATCCATATTTTTCTCTCCTTACATTGAACCTTCCTGCTGAGCAGTTTTATGTCTTCAGAACTTGTGCCTGAAATGTGAAAACACAAGGAAAAGGTTAATGAAAGCAGTGAGAAAACTTTTCGGATATCTTTCAGGACGTTGCCTGTGATCTTTTAGATTCATATTCCGATTTACTGCCTGGATACCTGAGTGCTTACTGATCAGTATGATTGTCCAAATGACCAATGACGTGAATTAATGAAAACTTAATTAGGCCTTTTGAGCTAAGAATATTTTTTAAGAGACTCTGACATTTGGTGAGAAATGTGGTGTCAGCGGAATATCTAGCCTGAATATAATTTCTAATTTGGGGAAATGTATTGGCATGTAATTATGTGAGCATATAGAGAGAGCAATTATATGAACCTGCCTTGAGTGCTGAACTTTGGAACAATGAAAAGGGACAAATGTGGGCCAGAGACAGACAGAACACATAATGTGCCCAGTCTGCCCAGAAACTTGTATACAGGCTTAAAATTTATACGCTTAAGATCTCTAAATAGCTACCTGGCATTACTACAAATAATTCTTATGTGTTGATGCCAAAGAGTATTTAATACCATACAGAGGGATTCAAGGTCCTGGGGGAGGGGTGAATGTTGGTCCCAGAAAGGTCAGAGAAGAGGGAAGCATTTCAGAAGCACAAAAATCTAACCATTGGGGTTTTAATAAAATGTCTCTGATTTTTTGAGGAAGGAATCTTCTTGATATTATCCTGACCTAATAAGCCATCCAGGAACTCAGAGTTGCCTCTGAAGAGGTGTACCAGTTCGTTATTGTCACATAACAACAATCTCAAAGCTCAGTGGCTTAAAACAACCCTCATTTATTACTGTAATGCCTGTGTCTGTGGGTCACAGCTGATGTGGGCTATGCTCAGGTGATCTTGGCTGGGCTTGCTCATGTGACTGTGGGCTGGGTAGGAGCTCTGCCCTGGCCTGGGCTTGTCTGAGGCACCTTACCTGGTGCAGATCTGCTCCATGGGTCCTCAACCTCCTCCTGGCATTAACAGGCTTGCCTTGGCTCATCCTTCTTATGGTGATGACAAGAGGGCAAGAAGAAACATGGTAGGCCACTTGAGATCTAGACTCAGAGCTAGAAAATGGTCACTGGTCACTTCTACACAATCTTATGGGCCAAAGCAAACCATAGGGCTGAGTCTAGTGTCAAGGGGTGGGAAAATATGCTCTGACCCTTTTCTGGGAAGAGCTACAAAGTCACATGCAAAGTGTATGAAGACAGGGAAGGGTAAATAATCAGGATAATGCATATTATAATATAATATGCACATATATATAATATATAATGCATATAATGCATATTAGCTACTAATGCAACAGATGGACCATAAAAGAAACAGAAACAGGATGCTTTTTGCAAAAGCATTTAATTTTAGGAAACGTCTTCTGAAACATACAAAGAGGGGAATGGAAGGAAAGGACTTATCCTATCGTATAGCTGTAGTTGCTTCTTCTAAGAAGAAAATATGAACCAAGGACAAGATCAAAGGCTGTACAAACTGTTGTGATATGCTTCATCACACAAAGTCATCTTTTAGCAAAAGATCAGTTAACTGCAATTATAAATACAAGTGCTTTAAATCTGGAAACTCGAGCTGATCGGGAAACCAAATCATAACTGAACGCTCCCTGTGCTCATCAAAGTTTCCAAACGTCTGCTGCTCTGTTCTTCTCTTCCATGTCTAAATTGGAATATAAATTATTTTGGTAAAGCCCATTTGACTTTGCTCCCAACCACATGGTTTCCCCATTGGATCAAATGTCCAGAAAAACCATTTTAAAGAAGAAACTGAGAAGTTGATTTCCACCCCAGCCTATACACATACATATCCTACTTCCACTAGTAAGAGTGGGGAATAATGGAGCCGACCCAACAAGAAGTGTCTACTGCCAGTTTCTCTTTGGTGCAATGCAAGAGTCACGGGGCAACGATGCTGAGGGGATCAATGTAAATTTCACTTCACTGATGTTGCAGAAACACCATAAATACTACAGCATTACTATTTTTAAATCTGTACAACCCTTTGAATTGAGCACAAATTTCATATATTGCTATTGTCATCAGGACAACAAAAAATATAGTGAGTCCTTGGTGATAACTATAAAGTACGTATTTCATATTTTAATGACTTTATTTTATTATATTCAAGAAAAATTAAACTTAAAAAATGAAAGAGTAATCACTACACGCAACTTTTAAATTGCATTTCTCTGAAAACAGATTATCTGTTAGGAATATGGAGGAAGCTCTATTTGTTGTTTTTGTGGTGTTGCCAGTGTGACAAAAACCCATCATCTTTCAAGTAGCTTAATATGCAACTATTATATATGAAGAACAAAGCTCTCTAAATTAAGAAAAGTCACAGACGATTATTCCTGTAAATGAACCTGAAAATGTTTGAAAAAATCATCTTTCCTTTTGGAATCAGACTCAACAATAGGTAATGTCTATTTGTCTGTCAATGCAAACACTATCTTAAAGCTTTTGGTGGCCATTCTAATCAAGGTAAGAAAAAGGAACTTAGTTGTTACTGCCAACAATGTAGAAGCCCAGAATTTGTGGGTAAATTGGGTTTTTACTAACAGTTTAGCATGTAAGGAACGACTCTGATGCTTAAACATAAAACTTTTCTTATCAGAACCATTCCATTTCCTTAATAAGCCATCCCAGGGAGAGTCCCATGAATCAATTTTCCAGCAGTAAATACATCTCATTTCACTAATAACATGTTTTTTTCACCGATGAGAATTCAAAGAATTATTCAGGGTTGCCCAAATTTCAACTATTATTTCTGTGGAAGTGAACATCTCGGTATATGAATCGAGCCATCAATTTAAACTTCTAATTGAAGCTCAATTTATGCTGGCCTAGCTGGGAAAACAATCAGAAAGAAAATATTATAGAAAAAGTTGAGATGACATTTTGATTATTTATCTCACAAATAGTCCACATTGAGCTGCTGTCAGCTTCTGAAGGTATGTTTTGTCAAATGCTATACCTTCTGGAGACCATAGCCTGTGCTCTCTGATAATACACATTTTCTTAAAGAATATAATAATTTATGTTGAGCCTCTAGATGTTGAGGACCTCATTTATTTCTTGGTAGTATAGAGTTTATGCAATTAGGTTTACTCATACAAATTTCATTGCAACTATTGAGTCTAACATGTGCTATTATACCTTTTGTTACAATTATGAATGCCTCCCATCAAAGTACCATGAATATTTTTACCCCGTAGCTGCTTCCTATTTGACAAATATTTTGTAGCTCTTCAAACAATTCCTTTTCTGATGAGCAAATCCTATATCCTCCCTTACAGGTTTATGGGGTAAAGTAGCCCATAATGTGTGTGTGTGTGTGTGTGTGTGTGTGTGTCTGTGTGTGTGTGTGTATGCATGTGTGCGTGTAAACACCTATAAATGTAATTGAATATCTTTGAATTCACTCAGCTGCTTGGCCATCACAAGGTAAAACCTTTTCCTGAGCTAGCTAATAAAAAGAGACAAGACAGGTAACTTGAGAATGCCATCTGCCTTTGCAGTCTTATGCTTGTGTGTTCATTTTCCAATGAATATTTGTGCATTTGAGGAGCATTTATAAGAAAAACTGAGAGATGGATATTTGCTGAAGAAAAAGAAATTGGATTGGAACAGGTAAAGAGGGGGAAAAAATGAACTCCAGTATTCTGACTTCATGTTTCTAGTGTTTTAAAAATACTTTTTATTCAGAAGCTTAGATAAGAAATATACATTCTACGTTTAACTGAAGTAATTTTTATTGTTAAAGTATGATACTTGTAAAGCCAAATCTACTGCATTTTTAAAAATAGTACACTTAATTCCTTAGACATGTAATAAAAAACTAACATTTATATAATAATTTATTGTTTTCAAAGCAGTTTTCACATATTTCTTATCATATTACTCTGAATATGAATGGCATTAGTTACTAGGGGGAACAAGTAGGTTATTCAATGCAAATCTATCTTTTGGCACTCTCCCCAAGCATAGATTAGATGTATATTCAATACAACAGGGATGATAAACAATGTAGTGAATAGAACTTAAACTTGGTCATCTTGAGCACGGGTCCTAGGTCAGCCACTCCTGGTGTCTGTGATTGTAGACAAACTTATTTACATTGTCTTCATGTGTAAGATAGGGACAGCACCTCCTGTAGCAGAATGGTGGGTGGATTCAAATGAAGCAGTGTAAATAAAACACCAATATAGTCCAGGTCTCACAATAGGTAACTAGTATCTGAGAGCAGTTTGTGTGTTTAATATGTAATGTGGTATATATATATATATATATTTATATATATATATTTTTATATATATATATATAGTGTGTGTGTGTGGTATATATATGTGTGTGTGTGTGTGTATATATATATATGTGTGTATAGTGTGTGTGTGTGTGTGTGTGTATGTGTGGTATATATATATATATTTATAGTGTGTGTGTGTGTGTGGTGTATATATATATATATTTATATATATGTGTGTGTGTGAATTTATATATATATGTGTGTGTGTGCGTGTATTTATATATATGTGTGTATGTGTGTGTGTATATATATATGTGTGTATAGTGTGTGTGTGGTATATATATATATTTATATATATTTATATATATATATAGTGTGTGTGTGTGTGTGTGAGATTTTTTTATATATATATATATATATGTGGGGGAGGTATTTAAGTGTGATGTGATTGATATATATATGTCACATCACATTTTTAAATACAGAAGTGTTTTAATCATATATATAATGTCTAATACTCCAAATACAGTTAAAATATTATAATGTTTGCCTATTAAGTGATTTGAATATCTTGGAATAATCCTTTATAGATGGTATAACCAGTTCATGTATCAATTAATGTTTTTCAATTTTACATATTCTAAAAAGGAAGATTTCTTTATTAAAGAAGTGTGGGAATTATAGTAGACTGGGGTGAGCATGGCCTTTAGAATCAGATCGGTTTGACACCTGACTTATCTTCTTAGAAGCTAAACGTACCTGGGAGTTATGGAATCTCTTTAAACCTTAATTTTCTGCTGTGAAACGGGGGATATTTAATACTATTTATAACCGTTCAGGATTAAAAAAGATAACGTATAGATGGCCCAAGCACACAGTGTGAGCTCAATAAATATTAATTACTTTCTCTGACGCACATAGCTGGCTCTACCTTACTTGGAGGGGGAAGCATTTCTAGGTTCATGCCTAGGTAACTCCAGATGGTACGCTGAACAGGCAAGGGTCCTCTTAAGTCAGTTCCCAGGACAGCCACGTGGGAGGCCCACAATAAGTGTGACTCTATGGCTGAAAAGGGAGATACACGCATTATAGAAATCACCCCTTGTGAAATCGGGGACTAGCTGAAGTGGCTTACCTGACATCATAGGAGGGCATGGACAATTTTATTTTGCTGAATTACTTCTCCAGGGAGATGGGGAGTCACAATGAGTTTTCCACTCTTTAATAAAGACAACTACTTTCTATGCATGAACATCCTAGTTTAGACAAGAGGCAGACAGCTGTGAGAGATATGTGAAGACATATTTCAGTTTTATTATCTTTTAGGCATAGACGGGTATGTTAATCCATTTCCACATACAAGTCCTGTAATCACAGATAGGGAGTGAACCTTGAACTGGCAAAACCTGTCTCCTGTTGCCAGAGAGTTAAGTTTGGAAAGACGAAACCTCAAAGGTTGAGGATTGTGCATTATATTCCTTCCAGGCCTTGCTGTGCTTATGGCTGCAGTTGCACACATAAGCTTTCCGTTTTATCCAGGCATTGATTCACTGGTAACAATGTTGTCTCTTTTTTCCCCAGGCAAACTTTCTGCTTTCAGTCCAAAGCTCAGAGTTTCCCATGTTCTGCTCTCTAGGTTCTGACAGCTGTTTTTGGACTTAGTTAACCATAGACGCCAAGAAATAATTGCAGTAAAAACCTCTCTTTCTATTGTTGCATTGCTTCTTTATGCAAATGTCTCTTAGGAATTAAACTTTGAACCTTTGATCTCTCACACCAAAGATAAAAAGAAAAAATATTTATATGGAAATAAGTTCATTTTAGTGTTCACGGTTTATTGTGGAAAGCAGGTGTTTAAAAATTTTAGAATTTTTTTAACAAAATTCTAAAGATAAAAGAAAAAAAATCACAGTATTTACAGAGATAACAGAATGGCGTAGCCATGCAAAACAATAACTTTGGTTTTTCCCCTTTCACTTTGGTTTAAATATTGACCAAGATTCAATTTTTTCCTGCCAAATAAAACTTCAATAAATCAAAGTTTAGAGGCAAAATAACATATTTTCTTTTTTCCCATAATATTTTATACAGCATCGAGTCTAATAGGATATTTTATGTATTTAATTCATACCAATACACTATAGGAAGCTTTTATTAAACTGAGTCACTATTGCTCAGACAGCAAATGGTTTACAAATGTACAACAACGTGTGTTTCTAAATAATGCAGAAGCGGCAAAGTATTTATTCCTAATCTTCATCTGACTTTAATCTTCAATTTATTTTTCATTGCCTTCCTAATTTTTTATTCCATCGATCTAAAAAACAAACACGAGTTTTCCTTTCCTCCCAAAGAACACAGTTCTATACCTGGAAATCTGATGTTCATTTTTCTTCAAGAAAGTTATGTAAATCCATGACAAAAATGGCCATGCCGTGTTCTCCCAGAAACCAGGCTTCTGCTTGAAAGAGCAAAGTTTAAAAGTCTAGTCCCAAGTAGCTATTGGCCCATATCCAGCCTACTTCAAAAAGTTTCCATTTACACTACCACCCTATAAATTTCCTCCAGCATAAAACATGTTTATAAAGTTACAAATTTGAATGTAATTAAAGGTATATAGACATTTTATTATTATACTTTTTGATGTACTGCTTGATAAATTATGTACCAGTTAAAAACACTAAATGATCTCAAGGTGCATTCAATATCTGTAGCGTAGTTAACAAAAACACACGAAAAAAATATATATTCTATATTCTGTGGAAAATAACACAGCTTTGATAATGATCACTGTTAAAAATCTCCAATTCTGACTGATATCTTTTTTTTTAAAGGAAATAGGTATAATTTTAAGGCAGTGGATAACCCAAAGGATTTAATTCCAATTTTCAATTACAGTGATTTACATAGTGACCTATGAAAATGGGAATGTTATCCATGATATTTTCAAACTGTCTCTCATTCATTGATTTGTTTTCTTATTTTGACAGAAAATAATTTACTAGCAGGTGTCTCTAAAGGTAAATGCTACCCAAATTCTACGTGATGTTTTTTTCAGAATAGGTAAAATTGTCAGTTTGGGAGCACCATTATTATGTGTGTGTCCATACATGCGTGTGATTTCCTTGAGAGTCAGCTGGTGGCATGTACACAGAAGTAGTTCATCTGGTGCTTATCAACTTCACTCTTTGCCTCCTCTTCCCTAGTGATAAAAATCAGTTTTTGATTAGGGCAACGTGTGTCCCTAATCTTCACAAGCTTCCACCTTTGGGATTTAGGTGCTTGTGAGAGAGTCTGGGGGCATTACTGATAGCAATCAGAATCAGAAATGTACCTGCTCAGATTATCCATATAAACAATTGAAATAAAAGCGTCACATTATACACCAGATTAACAGCAACTCCCAGAACAAAGCTTACAGTGTATAAAAATAGCTACGTAAAAAATTTACATAAAAGGCAAACCAAAAAGGAATTCTCAGTGCAGACATTTACAGAAAAGAAAATCAAACCAACACAACATATGACCTATTATCATGGCTGCCAAAACTTGTTGTTATTGTTTGTAATTTCATTTCATTGTTTTATTTGAGATAATTCTCTAAAATCCTGTGACAGCTTGGTAGAATGAACTGCTTAACACTTGAACCATGAATTGCTGTCAATGTCTTTGTATATGTCTTAAATACAATCCACGTTCATGCTTCAATTGGTCTATATAGTTTTCTTTTCTCTGAAATGATGAAAAAAACCACAATTCAGATAAGTTACCATAGCAATCACTTTTCACAATCAACATATGCTTTGTACTGAAAGTGATACTTCATAAGAGCTTTTTTTTTTTTTTTATAAGAGCTTTTTATAAAGCTCCACTGTCCCGGAACCTAACTGCAATCCCAGGTATTGCTGCAGCTCTTCAACTAATAATCTTTTTGAATTGTTGAAAGTATTTTTGTGAAAACTGCTTAATTCTTATGAAAATTATAAGGTTTTTCAGGAAAATATTTCGTTCTGTTTCTCTTCAGGTTAACAAACTCACTTATCCCTTCAAATCACACTCCATTTTGTGGGCTTTGTCCTCAAGCTCAATTTTCCTTTGAGAATTTACTCTATCTGATTTTGAAGAAAAAAGACGGCAAACTCTACATTTACAGAGGATTGAGGAACGAATCCTAGAGAAGCAGAAATAAGAATCAGGTGGGAATGCTGTGTACTTGGTCTCCAGTGGAAGGCAGGATAAGGGAAGGAATTCAGATCTCACTCCTTTCACCCAATCATTTTGAGATTCTGGTTTCCAGATTATAAAAATGTCTGATTTCAATCATTCTTATTTTTCTTTCCTGTGTGCATTCTTCTAATTGCAATTCTTTCCCTTGCTCCCTATCTCCTCTATGGGATTAATTTAGGTGACCTACTCGAATCATAACTTGCGGTTTATTTATAATGAACCAAAGTTTTACTATGGCTGTTGGGGATTTTTATATATTTGAGTAAACTATAGTAACACTATTCTCAAGGACACAAAAAATAATTTGTCCAAATGGCTTCTCTGTTTGACTGGCTCAAGAGAACATAAATAAAAATAAAAAGTTCAAATTGAAAGTGGCAATACCATGGAAACATAGCTCTTTTGGAGATTATCTTAAAAATCACACTCATATAGCTATTATATATTGATGTATGCAATATATATGCATGCATATATATTATATTGATATATACATAATACACACATACATATATATGCACATATAGATACATACACACATATATAATATATACACTATTTGGAAAAGTGTGTGTGTACACACACACAAATTTGTTAGTCTGTTCATTAGAATGATTTGAGAGATGGCTGTATAAATATGCTGACACTTTTAAGTACATTAAATCCTTGGATTAAAATTTTTATATTTTAAAATTATTCTCATAATTGCTTTTAAAAATAAAGTATGAGAATTTCTTCTCATCTAATCAAAATATCAATTTATAAAATTAAGATTTTTGCACTCAGCAAAATTTTTGGCATTAGAATAAAAAATGCTCATTGAATGTTAAAATCTCAAAATTGATTTCAATTATTCTGAGGATAATGATTTTTATTCAGAGGATGGGGAATCCATTAAGATTCCATACTTCTGAGAATACCTTTCTGAGTAACCAAAGTTTCCTTTTGAAAAACTCTCTTCCTGTTTGAAAGCTGTAATTATAAGGTATCTTAATGTCAAGGCTTTCCCTTTCATCTCTAGGATGTTTCATACTTTCCTGGGAATTATTTCTGTAAACCTCAAACAGCCTACCCACCTGGACAACAAGTGGAACAGTTTCTCTCTTAGGCTTCTGTTTTGTGATTGTTTTCTTCTAACTTTTTGTTTTCTTCCAGATTACCAAGATCCTTGTTTACATGTTTTGATGCAGTCCTATGAGAGAATTAAACATTATCACATTGACACACACATATTTAACCTTTCTTATTTTTAATTTTAGGGTTCACATTAATGTATCTTTGAAAAGCAAATGTTATACATCTAATACAGGTAAGCCCCTAGGACAAACAATTGCACATCTGTGAGCCTTGACTGGTAACAGAACACATTCCACTGAAATTACCTTGGTTGTAGGGTTGCATTAAATGTATGCTAAGAGAAAAAGAAGTCAGTTATTTTGAACACAGACTATACATACTTAGTTGCATCATGTTTTTGGCTGGGTTGATTTTCTTTCTACTTTCCGGGAAGTAATTATTATCATTTGATAGTCAAAATTTTCATTCTGGGAAAATACATCCTGCAAAAATTTTCTGAAGAAGTTTCATTAGGGGCTTTCAGTTTCTGCATTCCCTATTATGCATCCATGTTGAACCAATGTCCTGTATCCTAGCAGAAGATAAGGCAGCTCCAGTGTGGTGGTTCTCAAACTGTGGCCCCAGACCAGCAGTATCAGCACCCCCTGGGAACGTGACAGAAGCGAAAATTCTGAGGCCCCACCGTAGAAGCATGTAAAGGAAACTCTGGGGATGGGGCCTGCAATCTATGACAAACAAGACCTCCTAGTGGTCCGGCTGCATGTAGTTTGAGAACCACTGCCCTAGTGGCTTCCAGGGTTGCACAAGACTACTAGATTCTCTCTTTTAAGAGCTGAAATCAGGTTTTCTTAAACACACAGCTAAATTCCTTGGTTTTGTGACCACTTGAGAGAAATCATAACTGTATTTCCAAAAGTGTACTATTTCCTTACCTCCTTCCTCCCTCCCTCCCCTCTCTCTTCCTTCCTTCCATTCCTCCTTTATTCCCTAACTCTCTCCTTGTTATAAGCACATCAGGGGAATCACAGTGATATGGTACTTCAAATTATTACTGCTATATAATTCCTAGTAATACTTCTACTTTTATATAAAAATTATATAGTACCAGACGTGTCTCTTGGTTAAGGAAGCTAGGGTAGAAAACTCCATTTTTCCCTAAAAGTATTTCTATGCTTTAAATAGAACTCCTTAACTCATTTGCTAAGAATCACAACTTAATAGTGTGATAGTGTTAAGAGTGTCATAGTGTTAATAGTGTGTAACTGTGTATGATTTATGTCCAAGTGAGATAAAGACATATGGCTCATTCATACTGAGACATTCATTATATTTAGCCTAAATTTAATTTAATTTGTGATTTTAAAATTCTTAATTTAGCTTAAACTACAGCCTTCTAAATTGATTCATAAGCAGGAGAGCAACCTCAAACCCTGCCAACATGATTGAGTCCTATAATATGAGACAGTATATATATATATATGAATTTACATGTATAAAATAGAGGTATATATGCCATCTACATTATATATATCACATTTTATATATATATATATATATACATATATACATATATATATATATACACATATATACATACCACAGATCTTTTGAGGTCTAGTCTCTTTTGCTAATAAGTTACTTAACTAGTAATGAATAAAATCTTAGTAACCTCAATAATATCCACACAAGATAATGTACCTATCATAAGAGTACAGTTCAATGAATTTTCAAAAACTGGGTGCATGAATGTAACTAGTACCTAGTTCAAGAAATAAAATAGTTGCAGATGAAGAAATCCCCAATTATACTCCCTTCCAGTCACTTCTACTTCTCCAAAGGTTACTATAATCCTGATATCTCACAGAATGGTTTTACCTGGTTTTATAATTTGTTATAAATGGAATCATACCACATGTATTCATTTGTCTGCCTTTTATTTAAACTCAACTTTATGTTTGTGACATTCATATATAATGTTGCATGTAGTTGTAGGTTGTTTATTTTCATTGCTGTATAGCTTGTTATTGGGCTTATTTATCTATTTTACTGGTGACAGACATTCTTGCTCTTTATTCTTTCTGGGATTTCACTTATACATAAATTAGACCTTTTGTGTGTGTCCCACATGTCTCTCATTTTCTTGTGTATCTTATCTATTCTTTTTCCTCTCTGTGCTTCAACTTGGATGTTTTCTATTGATCTGTATTCCAGTTTACTTCTCTTATGTTCTGCTGTGGCCAGTCTGCTTTTAAATTTATCCACCAAAGACCTATTTTTTTTTTAAAAGGTCAAGTCTTTTATTTATATATTTATTTATGGCTGCATTGGGTCTTCGTTGCTGTGCACGGGCTTTCCCTAGCTGTGGCAAGCAGGGGCCACTCTTCGCTGCAGTGCACGGGCTCTAGGCATGTTGGCCCCAGCAGCTGTGGCACACGGGGGCTCAGTAGTTGTGGCTCGTGGGCTCTAGAACGCAGGCTCAGAAGCTGTGGCGCATGGGCCCAGTTGCTCCGTGGCATGTGGGATGCTCCCAGACCAGGGCTCCAACCTGGCTCCCCTGCATTGGCAGGCAGATTCCTAACCACTGTACCATGAGGGAAGTCCCCAAAGACCTATTTTTTAATATTATCTGAAGTCCCCCCAAACCTATTTTTTATTAGTATCTTTTTCAAGTCTAAAATGTCAATTTGATTTTTAAATATTTTAAAGTACATTTCTATTTTCTATTCCATTCATCTCCTTTGGCCATCTTTTCTTCCCCTTTCAATATCTTATTTATAGTTATTTTAATATCCTTGCCTGTTAACTACAATACCCAAATAATGCATAGATCTGCTTGTCTATTTTTCCTCTTGATTATTGATTATATTTTCTTGACTCTTTGCATATCTAGTCCTTTTTTTTTTGCATGACACCATATATAAAATAACAGAAGAGACTACATATGATGCTATTTTCCATCACATAATGTCCCCCCTTTACTGCAGATAGGTGAGGAGATAGGGTCTGAAGCTCAGTTGCAGTTTTAGTAAGACTCAGTCTACATCTGGTTTGTCCCTACTCCTAAGTCATGGACCTCTCAAGTTTCTGATTGAGACTCTGGCATGTTTTGCTTTCTTCAGATCTTAAACACAGAGAGATCCAGCTCTTCCATTCAGTGAGTCTCTACCCAGACCTCCAGCCATCTGTCCCATGACACTTCAAATGTGGCCAATCTCTTTAGTCTCCCTGAGTTGAGTGTAAGCTCCTTGATAATAAGGACCATGTTTTATTATATCTTACTTTATGGTAGGCGTCCAAAAGATATTTTTTTCCTGCATTGAACTAACTGACTTTATTACAGTTTATATCTAATCCCTTTTACTGCTCCTGATGATATTAGTGTTCAGCAATATGAAGTCAATACTGACCCAGCTGCTTTTTTACAGATAGGTAAAATAGAGAAAATACTACATTGAAATGACAGAACTTGAGTGACGTCTTACTCCAATGTTTTCAGGTAAAACTGAACAAAATTATATGCATAAACATGTACCTTGATTATTCTAATAGCACCTTGCTATATATTCTAATATATACTAATAACTATAATTTCTATAAATCAGTAAGATATTGTGGCAATCAAGGAAAACTACATGACTCTCAAAACCTTTTTCTTTTATTCTCCTTGCATCCTCTCACCTCCCTGACTTTTCCTTCATTCCTTTTCTCTCTACTTTTCTTTTCACTCCCTCTCTTTCTCTTTTATTCTTTCAAACTCACTTCATTAAATAATATTCTTTCCTCCAAAGTAAAAATTCCAACTTGCAGGGAGCCAGTAGAGAGAGAGACAGATAAAAGAGTCAATGTTGTATAAGTATAAAAATAAAATAAAATAAAATAAATTTAGCAATGTAATAAATCAATTTTGCAATTGTGTTTTTTTTCAACCTACTTTGACCAGTATGGGAAGAAGGAAGTTATAATAAGTTTGAGGACATAATATTTTCACAACTTAAAAATAAATCATGGACCAGTCCCTCTCATCAGGAAACTTGCACAAGCCTCTTAGATAGCCTCATCCACCAGAGGGCAGACAGCAGAAGCAAGAACTACAATCCTGCAGCCTGTGGAACAAAAATGACATTCTCAGAAAGACAGACAAGATGAAAAGGCAGAGAGCTATTTACCAGATGAAGGAACAAGATAAAACCCCAGAAAAACAACTAAATGAAGTGGAGATAGGCAACCTTCCAGAAAAAGAATTCAGAATAATGATAGTGAAGATGATCCAGGACCTTGGAAAAAGAATGGAGGCAAAGATCAGGAAGATGCAAGAAATGCTTAACGAAGACCTAGAAGAATGAAAGAACAAACAAACAGAGATGAACAATACAATAAATGAAATGAAAACTACAGTAGAAGGACTCAATAGCAGAATAACTGAGGCAGAAGAACAGATAAGTGACCTGGAAGACAGAATGGTAGAATTCACTGCTGTGGAACAGAATAAAGAAAACAGAATGAAAAGAAATAAAGACAGCCTAAGTGACCTCTGACACAACATTAAACGCAACAACATTCGCATTATAGGGGTCCCAGAAGGAGAAGAGAGAGAGAAAGGACCCGAGAAAATATTTGAAGAGATTATAGTTGAAAACTTCCCTAACATGGGAAAGGAAATAGCAACCCAAGTCCAGGAAGCACAGAGAGTCCCATACAGGATAAACCCAAGGAGAAACACACCAAGACACACAGTAATCAAATTGGCAGAAATTAAAGACAAAAAAAATTCTTGAAAGCAGCAAGGGAAAAACAACAAATAACATACAAGGGAACTCCCATAAGGTTAACAGCTGATTTCTCAGCAGAAACTCTACAAGCCAGAAGGGAGTGGCATGATATACTTAAAGTGATGAAAGGGAAGAACCTACAACCATGATTACTCTACCCGGCAAGGATCTCATTCAGATTCGATGGAGAAACCAAAAGCTTTACAGACAAGCAAAAGCTAAGAGAATTCAGTACCACCAAAACAGCTCTATAACAAATGCTAAAGGAACTTCTCTAAGTGGGAAACACTAGAGAAGAAAAGAACCAACAAAAATAAACCCAAAACAATTAAGAAAATGGTCATAGGAACATACATATCGATAATTACCTTAAACGTGAATGGATTAAATGCTCCAAGCAAAAGACACAGGCTTGCTGCATGGATACAAAAACAAGACCCATATATATGCTGTCTACAAGAGACCCACTTCAGACCTAGGGACACATACAGACTGAAAGTGAGGGGATGGAAAAAGATATTCCATGCAAATGGAAATCAAAAGAAAGCCGGAGTAGCAATACTCATATCAGATAAAATAGACTTTAAAATAAAGAATGTTACAAGAGACAAGGAAGGACACTACATAATGATCAAGGGATCAATCCAACAAAAAGATATAACAATTATAAATATATATGCACCCAACATAGGAGCACGTCAATACATAAGGCAACTGCTAAGAGCTATAAAAGAGGAAATTGACAGTAACACAATAATAGTGGGGGACTTTAACACCTCACTTACACCAATGAACAGATCATCCAAAATGAAAATAAATAAGGAAACAGAAGGTTTAAGTGACACAATAGACCAGATAGATTTAATTGATATTTATAGGACATTCCATCCAAAAACAGCAGATTACATTTCCTTCTCAAGTGCGCACAGAACATTCTCCAGGATAGATCACATCTTGGGTCACAAATCAAGCCTCAGTAAATTTAAGAAAATTAAAATCATATCAAGCATATTTTCTGACCACAATGCTATGAGATTAGAAATGAATTATAGAGAAAACAACATAAAAACACAAACACATGGAGGCTAAACAATACATTACTAAATAACAAAGAGATGACTGAAGAAATCAAAGAGGAACTCAAAATATACCTAGAGACAAAAGACAATGAAAACACAATGATCCAAATCCTATGGAATGCAGCAAAAGCAGTTCTAAGAGGAAGGTTATAGCTATAAAAGCGTACCTCAAGAAACAAGAAAAATCTCAAATAAAATATCTAATCTTACACCTAAAGGAAGTAGAGAAAGAAGAACAAACAAAACCCAAAGTTAGCAGAAGGAAAGAAATCATAAAGATCAGAGCAGAAATAAATGAAATAGAAACAAAGAAAGCAATAGGAAAGATCAATAAAACTAAAAGCTGCTTCTTTGAGAGGATAAACAAAAGTGATTAACCATTAGCCAGATGCATCAAGAAAAAGACGGAGAGAACTTAAATCAATAAAATTAGAAATGAAAAAGGAGAAATTACAACAGACACTGCAGAAATACAAAGCATCCAAAGAGACTACTACAAGTAACTCTATGCCAATAAAATGGACAACCTGGAAGAAATGGACAAATTCTTAGAAAGGTGTAACCTTCCAGACTGAACCAGGAGGAAATAGAAAATATGAACAGACCAATCAAAAGTAATGAAATTGACACTGTGATTAAAAATCTTCCAACAAAGAGAAGTCCAGGACCAGATGGCTTCACAGGTAGATTCTATCAAACATTTAGTGAAGAGCTAACACCCATTGTTCTCAAACTCTTCCAAAAAATTGCAGAGGAAGGAAAATTCTCAAACTCATTCTATGAGGCCACCATCACCCTGATACCAAAACCAGACTAAGGTACTACAAAAAAAGAAAATTACAGACCAATATCACTGATGAATATAGATGGAAAAATTCTCAACAAAATACTAGCAAACAGAATCCAACAACACATTAAAAGGATCAAACACCATGATCAAGTGGGATTTATCCCAGGGATGCAAGGATTCTTCAATATATGCAAATCAATCAATGTGATACACCATATTTACAGACTGAAAAATAAAAACCATATGATCACCTAAATAGATGCAGGAAAAGCTTTTGACAAAATTCAACACCCATTTGTGATAAACAGTCTCCAGAAAGTGGGCATAGAGGGAACCTACCTCAACATAATAAAGGCCTTATATGACAAACCCACAGCAAGCATCATACTCAGTGGTGAAAAACTGAAAGCATTTCCTCTAAGATCAGGAACAAGACAAGGATGTCCACTCTCACCACTATTATTCAACATAGTTTTGGAAGTCCTAGCCACGGCAATCAGAGAAGAAAAAGAAATAAAATGAATAGAAATTGGAAAAGAAGAAGTAAAACTGTCACTGTTCACAGATGACATGATAATATACACAGAGAATCCTAAAGATGCCACCAGAAAACTACTAGAGCCAATCAATGAAATTGGTAAAGTTGCAGGATACAAAATTAATGCAAAGAAATCTCTTGCATTCCTATACACTAATGATGAAAAATCTGAAAGAGAAATTAAGGAAAAACTCCCATTTACCACTGCAACTAAAAGAATAAAATATCTAGGAATAAACCTACCCAGGGAGACAAAGACCTGTATGCAGAAAACTATAGGACACTGATGAAAGAAATTAAAGATGATACCAACAGATGGAGAGATATACCATATTCTTGGATTGGAAGAATCAATATTGTGAAAGTGACTATACTACCCAAAGCAATCTACAGATTCAATGCAATCCCTATCAAATTACCAATGGCATTTTTTTATGGAACTAGAACAAATAATCTTAAAATTTGTATGGAAACACAAAAGACCCTGAATAGCCAAAGCAGTCTTGAGCGAAAAAAATGGAGCTGGAGAAATCAGACTCCCTGACTTCAGACTATACTACAAAGCTACAGTAATCAAGACAATATGGTACTGGCACAAAAACAGAAACATAGATCAATGGAACAAGATAGGAAGCCCACAGATAAACCCACACACCTATGGCCAACTAATCTATGACAACGGAGGCAAGGATATACAATGGAGAAAAGACAGTCTCTTCAATAAGTGGTGCTGGGAAAACTGGACAGTTACATGTAAGAGAATGAAATTAGAACACTCCCTAACACCGTACATAAAAAGAAACTCAAAATGGATTAGAGACCTAAATGTAAGACCAGACACTATAAAACTCTTAGAGGAAAACATAGGAAGAACACTCTTTGACATAAATCATGGCAAGATCTTTTTTGATCCACCTCCTAATGTAATGGAAATAAAAACAAAAATAAACAAATCGACGTAATGAATCTTCAAAGCTTTTGCACAGCAAAGGAAACCATAAACAAGAAGAAAAGACAACCCTCAGAATGGGAGAAAATATTTGCAAATGAATCATCGGACAAAGGATTAATCTCCAAAATATATATATAGCTCATGCAACTCAATATTAAAAAAACAAACAACCCAATCCAAAAATGGGCAGAAGACCTAAATAGATATTTTTCCAAAGAAGACATACAGATGGCCTAGAAGCACATGAAAAGCTGCTCAATGTCACTAATTATTAGAGAATTGCAAATCAAAACTACAATGAGGTATCACCTCACACCAGTTAGAATGGACATCATCAGAAAATCTACAAACAACAAATGCTGGAGAGGGTGTGGAGAAAAGGGAACCCTCTTGCACTGTTGGTGGGAATGTAAATTGATACAGTCACTAAGGAGAACAGTATGGAGGTTCCTTAATAAACTAGAAATAGAATCACCATATGACCCAGTAATGCCACTACTGGGCATATACCCAGAGAAAACCATAATTCAAAAAGACACATGCACCCCAAATATTCATTGCAGCAGTATTTACAGTAGCCAGGTCATGGAAGCAACCTAAATGCCCACCTACAGACGAATGGATAAAGAAGATGTGGTACATATATACAATGGAATATTACTCAGCCATAAAAGGAATGAAATTGGGTCATTTGTTGAGACGTGGATGGATCTAGAGACTGTCATACAGAGTGAAGTAAGTCAGAAAGAGAAAAACAAATATCGTATATTAACGCATATATGTGGAACCTAGAGAAATGGTACAGATGAACCAGTTTGCAGGGCAGAAATTGAGACACAGATGTAGAGAACAAACCTATGGACACCAAGGGGGGAAAGTGGCATGGGGGTGGGGGTGGGGGTGTGATGAATTGGGTGATTGGGATTGTCATGTATACACTGATGTGTATAAAATTGATGACTAATAAGAACCTGCTGTATAAAAATAAATAAAACAAAATTCAAAAATTATAAGCAAACAAACAAATAAATAAAATAAAATAAAGCATGGACTATAAGAAGCTCTTGTAATAGTAATGATTAAAAAAGCAACCCACTTCTATTTTGTCAATTCTTACATTTATAACATTATAAACTCTCAGGAAAATACAGAATAAGCTATATGGCTATACTTGAGCGTAACAAGAAGAAATTAGAAACTGAAGGAAAGTTGACCCCTATACTGGGTGAGCTCTACTTTTGCATAAGTTTTCCTCTGAGGGCATCTCCCATTTGCAGAGGCATAGGCTAACTAGAACTAAACCTTGAAATCAAGGGTAATAAAATCTCAAAAAAGGAGAGAGCCAAAGAGTGGTGAGGAGCCCAGATTTGTGTGTAAACTACACAAATGATCTCTAAACTGCATGTGTGGAAGAAATTTCATGTAGCCCAGAAGAAAGCAACACCTGGAAAGCTTAAAAACCTGACATAGATTTTAGCTGTTACCCATACAGAGGAGACAGAGTTTGTAGTTGAACCTCACCAAGCCAGGAGTTATTGGCAATCATGTCAATCTTTCTATTGAAATCCCAGAAAAACTTAGTAAAGACTATGTGTCAAGATTCAGCATTCACCCTGAGACAGATGTGAAATATAAAATGTAACAGTAACTGTGACATGATCAAGGAAATCAGCCAGTAATCTAATTCTCTGCCAGAAAAAACAATCCATATCCTTTAGCCTATACAGTAGAACCTAGGATCTCTACAACATATCACCAAACAAAGAATAGTTATGAATAAGAAGTTACCACACATAAAAATGAAGAGTAAAATAATGTAACACAAAGCCCAGAGAATATCCTTGGATAATAGAGACTGGAAATAACAGTTAAGAACTTTAAATCAGTATTACATAACATGTCCAATGACTTAAAGAAAAGTGTGGTAACAATGAGAGAACAGATAGAAATCTCAGTACTGAAAATGTAAACGAAAGTAATTCTACAACTTAAAACCACAATATTGAAAATTAACAATTCACTAAATTATCTTATCACCAGATTGGAGGTGCAGAATAAAGACTCAGTGAACGTAAGGACAAAAAATATAAATTATATATTCTAAAAAATTGAGAGAAAAATAATAGAAATAAAAGAAGCAAATCCTCAGTGACCTGTGGGACAATAGTGAGCAATCTAACAAATGTGTAATTGGAGTCCCAGTAGGAGAAGCAAAAGAGAATTGCGGCATAAAATATATTTGAAGAAACAATGAAAAATATTCCTAGATTTGTTGACGTCCATTAACTTGCATCCAAAATGGTCAGCAGCTCCCAAGGAGGAATGATAAAAAGAAAAACACATCTAATTACATCATACTGAAAGTAACTGAAAGCAAATATAAAGACAATGATTTGAAAGTAGCTGTAGAAAATTTGTTCAGGGGAACAATGACATGAAAAGCAGCTGATGTCTCATCAAGAAAACAATGCATAACAAAGTTAATTCAACATCTTTAAAATGCTGGAAAAAAACCCTCAAACTAGAATTTTATATCTAGTAAAAATATATTTTAATCAAAAGCAAAATAAAGACATGTTAAATTGAATAAAAGAAAACTGGGAAAAATTATCACTAGCAGACCTGTGCTAAAAGAAGTATTAAAGAAAGTTCTTTGGTTGAAGGAAAATGATACTAGATGGAAACTCAGATATATAAGAAAGAATGAATATAGATTGTATATGTGCTAAAATATAAAATACTATTAAAATTTTTTTACAAAGACAACCAACTATTTAATGCTATATATATAGCATTATATATGACCTTTGAAAAATTGTATTTTCATTTAACCTCTTCCATCTTTTTTGCTCTTGTTGTCATATCCATTACAACTGCATACATTATAAACCTCACACTACAATTATATGGAGGAGGATAAATGAAGTTATAATGTTTTGGGGTTTTAGACTATTACATAAGTTGACTGTTATAAACTGAGTTCTTATTGAAATTCCTAGAGCAACCACAATAAAAGAATACAAAGACATATAGTTAAAAGGCCAGTAGATAAATTAAAATGTAATACTAAAACTTATTGGAGTGTCTCAAAAGAAGGCAGGAAAAGAGAAACAGAGGACAACTAGAAAACAAATAGGGAGCTGGTGGTCTTAAATGTAAATATATCAATAATTAAGTAAAATGTGACTTGGCTAAATCCTCCAATTATAAAGTAAAAATTGTCAGACTATAATAAACAATGAAGACTCAACTACATGCTGTATACAAGGGGTTAAGATTTTTTCTGAAAGGTCCGGATAATAAATATCTTAGTCTTGCAGGCCACATGGATTTGTTTCAACTCTTCTGGCTTTGCAGCATAAAACAACACAGGTAACATGTAAAGAAATGGGCACGGCTGTGCTACCATAAAACTTTATTTATGAAATTAAGCAGCAGCCTGGGAGTCATAGTTTGATCAGTCTCTCTGTACATGAGATGCACTTTAAATATAAAGAGATAACTGAAAATAAAAGGGTAGAAAAAGATACACATGTACACTGTAAGCATATGAAAACAGTATGGCTATATTAATATCTGGCAATGTAAAATTCAACACAAGGAGTATTACAACCATAATGAGAGACATTTAATAATTATAACAGGTTCAATACATAAGCAGGTCACAACAATTGTTAGTGTATGTTCCTAATGAAAGCCTAAAGCAAAAAGTGACAGAACTAAAGGGAGAAATAGCCAAATATACAATATTAGAGAATTTAACAGATCTTTCTCAGTAGCTGATAGGGTAAATGGACTAAAATTCAGTAAGCATGATCATAATGAAATAACTAGTACTGGGCTAGCTCTAGTACTGGAAATGTATGCTTGTAACTTTCTTATCAATGCATTATATGTGAAGTGATTTCATATAATTTGAAAAAAATCTATAAGAATAAGAGGATTGAAACAAACTATTATCTACTTTAACATAATATACTATAGAACACTCTACCCATCAGCCACCATACAAGTATTTTCAAGTGTGGAGTAGCATCCACCTGGAAATACTGCATGCCTGCATGCTAGGCCAAAAAAAAACAAAAACAAAAACAAGAAAAACCTCAATGCATTCAAAAGACTAAAAGCATACAGACTAGGCTGTCTGAACAAAATGGAATTAGATGAGAAATGTTTTGAAGTTAATAGAGTTCTAGTTACATGGCTCCAAAGTAGAAACCACAAGAGGAATATAAAAATATTTTGAACTGAGTAAATATGAAAATATAACATACTGAAATTTGTGGAATGCAGCTAACCCATTGCTGAGAGGGAGATTAAAATTTTAAAAGCTTAAGTTATAAAAAAAGAAATGCTAACATCAGTGATCTAAATTTTTCATTTACTTCATGAAATTAGAGAAAGAAAAGCAAGTCAAACTCTAAATAACTAGAAGAAAGAAAATAGTAATGACAAGAGCAAAAAACAATTTAAATTGAAAATAAGCAATAAAAACAAAGCAAAAAGTTAGTTATTTGAAATCATCAAGAAAATTGAAAGTTCCCTAAAAAGACGATACATGATATATGATATATGATATAAAGGAACAAAACATAAATTAAGAAAATTACAGAACAATATTCCTCATGAATGTAGACAAAAAAATCCTTAATGAAACATTGGCAAATAGTATCCATCAATATATATATAAATTATGATACATCATAATAGAGTGGGATTTTTTCCAGGAATGCAAGATTGGCTTAACATTCAATCATCAATCAATGTAACTTACCATTGTATCAGAATAAAAAATATGAGAAAACAATATGATTATTTTTAGAAATAATGTAGATATAGATAGAATATAATATAGATGTAGATATAGAAATGGCATTTGAGAAAATTCAACAATGATTTGCGATAGAAACTCTTAGTAATCTAAGAATATTAAAAAATTTCTTCAACCTGTTAAAGGACATTGTGTTGGAAGGAATTTGGCCTTGCCCAAAGAGAGGTCTGGCCTTTGTGCTCAGTTCCTGGGAGATAATCTCTAAATAGTTAGAATTTTCTGAGTGATAGGAGTGGCTTTCTTATTTGTGGGGGGCTTCTTGGATCACACCTGATAGTTTATGCTGAGGAGATGTCTCAGGGCAGGGCCATCAACACCCAATCATCTTGGGGTGGAGACTGGCCACACCTGAAAGAACAATCATACAGTTTAGGATGGGAGCTTTGGGCCATTTGATATCAGCCTGACATCTGGGGAAGGGAGAGGCTGGAGATTGATTTCAACCACATGGATAATTAATCAATCAATCATGCCCATGTAATGAAGTCTCAACAAAAACTTTGGACACTGAAGTTCAGGTGAACTTCTCAGATCAGCAATACTCCATGCTTTTGCCACTCATTGAGGCCAGTAGAGTAACAGGTCCCTGAGGACAAAGGAAACTTCACATTTAGAATCCTCCCAGACTCTGCCCTGCACTTCTCTTCTCTTAGTCAATTTTAATGTATCCTTTACTTGTAATGAATATAACCATGAGTTCAGTGAGTATTCTAGCAAATTATCAAACCTGAGGGTGGTTTTGCAAAACCCCAAGCTTGAGTTGATAGCAGAAATGAGGGTAGTCTTATGTGAACTCTTCTAACTAAGTATTTGGACCCTAATTCCTTGCAGCTGGAGTCAGAAGTCTTGGGCAGACATGGCAGTCTGGAGGACACTACCCTTAACTAACTCTGAGTAGGCAAATATGAAAAACGTACAGCTAATATCATACATAATGGCAAATACTGAACAATTCAATCTCTAAGATTGAGAATATGTAAAGATGTCTGCTCTCCACATTTCTATTCAACATTGTATTGAAAGTCTCTATGAGGGCAAAAAAATAAATAAATAAAAAGCATATGAAATGGAAGAAAAGAAGTAACATTATTTCTATTTGCAGATAAAATGATTGTTTACATAGAAATCTTAAGGAATTCACAGAACAACTAACAGAACAAGTGAATTTAGGAAGATGGTTGTATGCATTTCAACAGCAAAAATTAATTATATTTCTATATTCTAATATTAAAATGGAAAATAAAACTCACAGAATAATTGCATTTATAATAGCTGCAAAGTACATAAAACATAAGAATGAACTTTATAAGACATATCAAATGTCTACATTAAAATTTATAAAATATTGCTAAGAAAAAAAGGAAAATATTTAAGTAAATGGAGAGATATAGGATAGTCATGGTTTGGAAGACTAAATATTTTTAAGATGTTAAGTATACCCAAACTTATCTAGAAATTCAAAGCAACCATAGTCTCACGAAGCTTTAAAAATTGGGGTGGGGGGGAGGTAGAAAGTAACAAGTTGCTCAAGTTTATATGGAAACACAAAGATATAAAATTACTAACACAAGCAGAACATCAAAGTTGAAGGACTATTATGATGATGAGGATGAAGATGAGGATGACAAATGTGCCAAGGCCAAAAGGAAGTTTTTTTAACCAATGGTGCTAGAATGACTTGATATGTATATGCTATATATATATATATATATATATATATATATATATAGCATAAAACAAGCAAATAAACTAACTTTATCTTGCACCACACACAAAATAGCAGATATATACTCAAATGTAAAACTATAAAATTTCTAGAAAAAGACACAGAAAAATATCTTTTCCACTTTGGAATAAGCAAAGATTTTGTAGAGTGGACACGGAAAGCAGTAAATATAATAGGAAAAAACTGATAAGTTGTTATTCATCAAAATTAAAAACTGCTCATCAAAAGACAGCATTAAGAAAAGAATAATCAAGCCACAGACTTCGACAACATATTTACAATATATAACAAAGGTTTTTGATATAGA
The DNA here is from genome assembly GCF_937001465.1 of Orcinus orca. Lineage (NCBI taxonomy): Eukaryota > Metazoa > Chordata > Mammalia > Artiodactyla > Delphinidae > Orcinus > Orcinus orca. Next base: position 96,773,917 of record NC_064563.1, read on the forward strand.
ATATGTAAAGAACCCTTACAGAGCAATTACATAAGACAAATAACAATAAAATCATAGGCAAAAGATTTGAATAGTCGCTGTACAAAAGAAGCTCACCAATAAGTACATGGAGCTTAAAATCATTAGGTCTCAGGGAAATGCAAGTTAAACCCAAAATTAGATATCATTTCACACCTCCTAGAATGGCTAAAATTAAACAGAACAACACCACCAAATTTATGCAAAGATGTAAAAGAACTGACACTTTATGTATTGCTGGTGGGGCTGCAAATAGGACAACTACTTTGAGAAAGCTGTTTGGCAATTTCTCATGAACAAGTATCTACCCTACAGCCTAGCAGTTCCATTTCTAGGTATTTGCCCAAGAGAATGAAAACATATGCCCACGAAAAATGCTTATATAGAAAGTTGGTTTTAGCCATATTATTCATGACAGCCCATACTGGCTTGAAACTATCCAAGTGTCCATAGATAAGAGAATGGATTAAAATAATGTGATATATTCTAACAACGGACCACTACTCAGCAATTCTAAACAATTAAATCATTAATACATGTATTGATATCTCAGAAACACTGTGTTAAAGGAAAGAAGCCAGATACGAGTACATTCTGTATAGTTCCATTTATGTTAGGTTCCAGATTAAGAAAACGTAATCTCTGGTGATAACAATCAGCATAGTGGTTGCCTAAGGGAAAAAGGATGGCAGGGCTGGACAGGAAGGAATTCCAAGGGAACTTTCTGAGGTGATGGGATGCTCTATATCATGACTGGAATAATGGTTACAAAGGTGTATAAATTTATCAAAACAGATTTAATTGCATATTTAATGTAAGCGAGTTTTACCTTAATATAACAACATTATACAGCGAAAAGCTAAAACATGATCCTTATGGCCAGGGATTGAAAGAACCAGGCAAAAAGTACAATGAGAATCTGGATACCTTTTCCATTTCCAATACTATTTACTTTCTAGGTGGATTTAGTATTTGTCTAGGGATGAAAAGTGGTTTCTGTGATTTTACCAAATTCTGTCAAATAAAAGAAGGAGGTACTCAGAGGAAAGGAGTGATTAGAATTCCCTCGAAGGAATTCTGTGGTATTCAGGGCAAATCATAATATCTTTCAGCATACCTTTCAGGTAAAATCAGGCTAAGAATCACTGCTCTCAGTCTGGCATTACAAAAAAGCGTTTGTTAAGAGCAACATGAAACATATTTGTAGAATAAGAGCTGAGTAACTTCAAACTGATATTTTTCTTATTTTAAAGTTACAAAACAAAAGTAAAAACAATCTCCCTTCTTTTCTTAATTTCACCCTCCAAAATCATAACTGCTAACACTCTTATAATGCCTTAATGTGCCAGGCACTGTTCTAAGTGCTGCATAGGTATTAAATTATTTTAGCCTTAGGATATCTCTGTTTTACATTGAGACTAATAAACTTGCTTGTGGTCATAGAGCTAGCAAGTAGCAAAACCAGGATTCAAGATCCAGCAGTCTGGCTTCCCAGCCCTGTGCCAGGTTATACAAATAAGCTAAGTGTTAACCACTGTGAAATGTACTAAATAGAAATAAAAATAGTGTTGCTGCTGGGGGAAGGGGTATTCACTGACTCTACGTATATAAGATTTACTTGGAATTTTTAATGAATTTCTCCATTTTTGTTACTGAGAGTCCACTCTCTCTTGCAGGGAAAAGCCTCTAAAAATTATTCTGATTACTTTTGGGCTCAGTTTTGAGATTGATATGGTAAAAATAATATAATTTTATGGAAGTGTCCTTTTTAATTTGGGGAAATTTCAGAGATTTGAAAGCAGGTTAGATTTCCATCTACTACTGGAAGAGAACAAAAATTTATTTAAACCATTCCCTTTAGCAATATTTTCAGTCAACATTTTTTTTTCAGTCAACTGATTTGAGGGATGAGGTTAAGGCATTAATAACGAGCACTTGGGTTAAAATAAAAATTGTTACAATTATTTGTCTTAAATGTTCTCAATCAGTCAGCTTTTTTTTTATAACTTTAAATGAGATAAAATTTAAATAATAGAATCACAATAAATTAATATTGGAAGACTCTCTAACTAGTGAGGCAGAGAGAAGAGTCTTGACCTTGGGGTCAGTGAGTCTGGGTTCTCATCCTCATGTGTCAAGACTTAGCTGCAAGTCCCTGGACAAGTCCCTCCTCTTAAGATGCTTGCCCTTCTGTAAATAGGGGACAATAGGATCTACTCACAGGGCTGGTGTGAGGATAAATGTATAGTGTATGTGAAAGACCCCAGCAGGTGACAGGGACTCACAAAACTGATGGTGAGTAATGGACAGCTGCCCAGGCCACATAGCTACTGAGTGGCCAAAGGGAGTTCAGTCCTCGCTCTCAACTCCCCTTCTGTGTTATTTCTGTAAGTGCAGGGCTATTAAAGGTTCAAGTTGCTTTTAAATAACTTTTTAGAAGATTCTTAAACATTTTTGTGAGATTTTCCCCAGTACCATAAACTTGTTTCTAGATCTCCTTGAAAGGAAGTAGGGAACTAATCTAGTGGTGTCTTCTAAGTGTACCTTTATTTATTTATTTAATTTTTTCGGTACGCGGGCCTCTCACTGTTGTGGTCTCTCCCGTTGTGGAGCACAGGCTCCTGACGCGCAGGCTCAGCGGCCATGGCTCACGGGCCCAGCCGCTCCGCGGCATGTGGGATCTTCCCGGACCAGGGCACGAACCCGTGCCCCCTGCATCGGCAGGCGGACTCTCAACCACTGCGCCACCAGGGAAGCCCAGTGTGCCTTTATTTTAATGCTTCAGAGTTGCTAAGAGACTGGATGGAGGTGTTATTAATGCTACAGTAGAGATCATATTGCAGTATATAAATGTATCAAATCAACATGTGGTACACCTTAGATTTATACATTGTTATACGTCAATTATATCTCAGCTAACAAATAGGTTAGAGGGGGATGAAGGAGATAGGAAAAGTGAAGGTGGATAGGAGTTGCACACATAACCAGTACATCACAATCCTGGAATGCAGTGTCATTTGAAAAGATACATAAAGTGTTATAACAGAAATGTATATTTGGAAAATAAAAACAATACCCCTGTAAAATAATTCACACATGAAAGAGTTCATAAGACTTTAGGTTTCCCAAGTGTAGGCATATGTATAACAAATTTGAAAACTCAGAGGCAACATGAGGAACTATTATCACTTCCTCATTTAGAGGGGCATTTTCTGTGATTTCTCATTTATAGCATGCCTGAGACACAGCACAGAAGGGCACCAGGACTATGGGTATTTAAGACTGGGACCCTGGCAGTGTGGAATTGCCACTTTCAGCAAACCAGCCATTGATACCTGTGCAGGTAATTAGGGTCATACCCATGAGAATAGTTATTTTTCTTTCTTCCCTGGTCACAGCTCTCAGCAAAGTAAGTTTCCTCCTGGGCCAAGCTTAATAAAGAGCTAGAGGAGGAGAGGAGGGCTCTAACCACTGCATCTTAGAAAGACAGTTGTCAGCAATTTCTGGGTTTGAAGAAGGAAACAAAGAAGAATAAATAGTTGGACTTATTACAAGTTTCAATTTGATATCCTTAGCATTTCTAAGACTCTCCAAAGAAACTCTCCATTAAAATAGATTTCCTAATGTCTTCAGTGAAAAATAGAAAATGGCTTTCACTTGGGCAATAGTAAATATGGGAACCACCATTATGTAAAGTATCAGTAGATCAAAATAAATGTAACAGTACTGAATATGCATGAAAGCAGGATGCCACTGGCATGTATTCAGCATCATCGTTCAAAGTGTTTCCTTTAGGTGGGTAATGTGCTAACACAGCCTAGGCAGAGGCAGATGCTTGAGGAACAGGATTTCCCTTCACCTTTGAAACAATAATTAAACCAAACACATGAAATTAAAAAAAATAAAGTGAAATGCTAGAAGAGATAAAAATTGAAAACATTATGTTTTGATGCTATCTCTTTCCTCTGGAAATGTTTCAGTTCACGTGTAGTAGGAGAGGGCAGGGCCATGAATGGTTCTGCCCTCTGGGTGGCCAATGACCTTGTGATTGACTAAAGGGGGACTCCAGCATTTCCACATTATCTTATTTCCCCTCTAGTCTCCCCTGTTGTTTATGCTTTGATAGAATAATGGGGCATTTTCTTTTCTTCCTTCTTTTGGCTGCCTGCCAAGCTATGGGTAGGGAAGGAAAAAGAAACGAAAATTTGGATTAGCTTGACGTCTAATACAAGGTGAGAGGCCACATCAGCCCTGCACTTGAGAGCACACCCTTCCACCCCTAGCACTATATTAAATGCTAGCAGGCAATCAAAGTCAGAGATGAAGTTTCAATTCCAAAGAAGTCCTGGTGAGGCAGCAAAATATATTTGAAAGTTTATATGGGATATGGAATAAGATATTGCATGTGTTATCTTAGGCAGATTACACTCACTGAGCTTTAGATACTATGAAATATGGTTACCTTATTAAATTTACCTCATTAAAATTTGAGGATTTGAGTAAAAGTACAAAAAGAGAAGAAGATGCTTACATAGTAATAAATGAGGAAAGTCACTCAAAATGTGCTACAAATGGTCCTTCAGCACTATATTTTCAACTTATTCAGCAGGGAGTCTGAATAAGTTCCCTCATGGGAACATATATTTGATTTTAGACAGAGTATTGATTGGAAATAGAATTCAGTTAAAATCAACTTTCTTGCAAGATCCTGTTCCATATATTAAGAGATACTAATAAGCGTTTTAGAAAGCCTTAATTTAACAGTATTTCTTGAAGTTTGGGGGTTATAGGCAGTCTTCTTTAATCTTTTGCCAATTTAGAACTGTCTTTTTTTTTTTTTCCTAAGACAGTAGAATAGTAAAGCATTATAAAAGGCAAAACTGACAAAAGATATTTGTGATTTTTAGACTTCCGTATTGCCTACATATTGTACAAAAACTTCATGAAAATAGTCATGAGTTCCACAGTTGCAAAAGATAAATCTCTTGGTAAACTTCCAGTATTCACACAATGTGTATTTTGAGATTACAAATGTCTGGTTAATGCTTACTTCCAGTTTAGTGATAAGAAGGATGGTGGTGGTCAAGGGTCTCTTAAATGCAACCAACCTGGAAATTATGGTTTTAATACCGTTCTGAATAAGTTTGTGGCTACATCATGCTACCTTACATTTTTCCTTTATCTTTGACTCTTAATTTTTCATTAATTCTTGTAATATAAGATATGCAGGAGAGAATTTCAAACTCAAATAGTAACATTCAACTTCCTGCAGATATAAAAACAATGTTCAGAGAACAGGATGGAGAGAAAGGGAGTAAATAATTTAAAAAGTCATTGAATTATCTCTAGGTCTTTAATGTTTCCTATCTGTTAAACAACTAGATATGAACTGGGTTTAGTCAATTAATACCTTTTGCCTGGAACTGTCAGTTAATACCCTACATACACAGGAAATGATTGGAGTCATCCATTCTCACTATCAAAATATCTCAAATTAAAAAAAAAAAATTCCAGTGAGAAGTTATATGAATCAAAACAGCTGAGGAATCATGAGCCCTTATTCTGCAATGAATATACCATATCACAGTGTCAAGCACAACTGCTAAGCATATCCTTTCCATATTTAAAATAGATATAAAAATATGTATCTCATATTAATGGAATGGGGAGTGCATGTTATTTGAGTAGCCACTAGGTATGTTAACAAATGTATTCTTAAATTCTACTTGGGTATAAAAGATTGTTTCCCTCATTTCTCTCTCCACTGGCTTTTTAAATTGCCAATGCAAAGAACTAATATAATTGTGGCTCAAAGTTGTTTGCAATAATGGGTGACTCACTAAGATTGTTGATGGTATTATTTTGCAGGATGGTAGACACAAGGGTATATTTCTTTAGGTATCTGCGGAAAAAGTATGGACCATATCTTTATTAAAAATCTCTCATATCCACGTGAAATGGTGATGAATTAAGCTAAGACAGAAATGAAACTCTCATATTGATTTGTAAAGGTGAAGTTATCTAGAAGAAAAAAAAGAGAGTATAGTAGACCCAAAAATAGACTTAGCAATTCTTACCCTGAAGCACTTACTCTGGACACAGGTGTTAACAATAACTCATATAGCAAAAGTGCTTGCTTATCTCAGAGGGCAGTAGAAAGAATAACTAGTTAGAAATGTGAAGCACTTAGAAAATCTGAAAAGTTCTGCAAATTCTTAATAAAAACATTTTGATGCTTGGGGTAAGAATTGAAATTTATTATTTTGATTACCAATAATACTGACACTAGAAAAGTTGGTGCACTTTTCAATTAAATAACAGTTATTTAGACAGATGTTCATGTCAGATGGTAAAATAAGCACTTAATTTAATGAAGTACTTTAAAGGAAATGCATGAAGTCTTAACCCTTAACCTAAAGACACTATGAAGCTAAATGTCCAGTATGTTTTTACCCATGATTTTAATTTTGGGTTACCGTATGGTAATGACAAATGACATAACCAAAAAAACAAAAAACACACACCCAATTTTTTTCTATTCATAGGACGACAAACAGGGTATGATGAGACATTGGCAATCAGAATAGGATGACTAAGGATGCTGGGGGAGCTCCAAGAACTTAACATTCATTTGAACATAATGTAGAGGACTGCTGTTTATTTTTCAGCTCAATTCCAGGATACAGAGAAATTTTATTTTCATTCTTTTAAGAAATAAAATTACTTTGGAGTGCATCAGAAACCCTAAATAAATAAAACCAAAATACCCTAGAGGCCAAGCTGTTAGATTTGTGAGCACCTCACTGTGGATTATAAAGGTAGGATAAGATTTTGATAGTCAGGGAACACACACAGAAGGAGAATTTCTGTAAGATAGATACCACCTCTGGGCAACTCTTTGCACTTCCTTTCTTTTACGTAGTACAGGCAATCTTCTAAATTTTCCATGGAAATCATGGGCACAAAGCAACATGAAGTGTTTGTAGGTAAAATTTTCGCTGAGAAAAAACCCACATTTGTTATCAAGTGATAGTGCAGACTGTTCAAGATTGAGGACTGAAGTGCCAAGATTAGAACTGACTGTGCCCTAGTGTGAGTGGACATGTATATCAACTACAACACACAACAGCAATGTGTTTCTGCCTTATGTGACTGAAAAAGAGAAAAAGTAAGGCATAACAAGAGAAAATAAGAACTAGTAATTAAGCACAAAGATTCTAAAATATCACTGCCTTAAATCGAATATAATTATCCCTTACAACTGTGTAATCTCAAGCAAGTCATTTAACCATTCTTTGCCTTAGTTTTTTCCAATGTAAAATATGTATAATAAGAGTACCTACTTCAGAGATGGATTGTGAGAACGAAATATAACTCGGTACATGCTCACATCACGTGACTTTAAAAATTCTGAGCCACTGCCTCCATTTGATGGCAGCTCCATTCAAATATTACTTCACTGACATTTGTATCTTTACAGGGTGAGATCATGGATCTGATTGAGTCTGTTTTTTCTTTTGATTTTCTTTTAAGTTAACTTACCTGAGTTGTTGAAAGGGGTTATATCAAGACATCAAGAAAATATAAAATAAAGTCTAAAGTTGCCACTAGCTATACATATCCCCTTGCAAAATTCCATTTCCTCATTTATTAGATACAGGAGTTTGAAACCCATGTTTGAAACCAGGGGTACACCACATAATCACCAATGGAACTTTTAAAAACTGCAATGCTAGAATTGCATCTTTGACCAGTTGCATCTGAACCTAGGGTCAGAGCTGGGGCAATGAGGAATACTAGGCATGTGTGTATGTTAAGAATCTTCATTGGTCAACCGGATTTTCATTATAAACCACTGTTAGATGATTTGTGAGGTTGATACCATATGTATTATTTCATGACTCTAATAATCTTTAAACACCATCTAAATCATTTTTAAAGTAATCTTGGTACTTTGTCTAATCATTGTTTTAAAACTCAAGACAACATAATGATGACTTTTTCCCTGAATTAGATTCTTCTATGGAACAAAGTGACCTGAGTAGAATAGAGAAGTAGTGACAACAAGATGGCTCTACCTCACCAACACTTGCACTGCTGGCCAGACCTGTCACTGCAAAGACACCCAGCTGTCCCTGCAGGATGTACTCACCGCTTTTCCTTAATCTCCAGCAACCTCAGCCAAACTGTTTATAATGCCTGACTTTTAGGCACTACGTGCCTTTTAAAAATCTACCTAAGCATTGGAAAAAAATCAGATAATTGAATTCAGACCACTGACTGAGAAAAATAAGGGGACACAGGTGAAATCACTCCAGGCTGTGTCCCCAGTCTTGGTAATATAGTCACAGTGAGCTGAAGACAAAACATGATCAGCCTGATTTGGGGGATATGTCTTTCCTATTATAGAAATTACATGCCCAGCTGAAATGAGCATAATGAACACACTGTATTTTCTCCCAGGGAAAGTCAATGAACAATGAAGATCTTTTTTCTACAACTTACTTTGATTTCTTCATGTACAGCCAATAGACGACACCAGCAACTAGGGCAGCGAGGAGGAGACCAACAACGATTCCCACAATTAGTTTTGCCTGGTCATTCACCTTTTCTTTGTTTTCATCTACAACAAAAAAGAAAAGCCCATGCAATTACAGACAATGCCAAGCATTTGTGAAAATACGTCAATCTAGTTATTATTTCTTATTAAAAATGACTGAGGCTCCCTACTAAGAGTAACATGCAAACTTGTGCTTTTAAAGGAGTAAAATTTTAGCATTCTTACTCTCTTGTCTCATTTGCTATTTTAATTCAAGTCAAAATTGTGACAGCTAAGAAAATTACTTATACAATGACACTTCATAAATCTTGAGCGGATAGTCAAGGAAGAAGAGTCGGCAGCATAGTACCTACCACTTATCTCGTCTGCCTCATCGTGTTCTGGAATACTTACTGAAATGAAAAATGTTAATATGAAATTAAAAACAAAATTTGTTGATATATGAAAGTCACCTTTACCATTATAGTATGATGTAAAAATACTCAAAGATAAAATATCTATTCTACAGCTAAGGGTAGAAAAAAATTTACACTTAATAGAGTGTGAACTTCCCTACAAAGAAATTCATCTTGTTTTAAAGAAAGGAGAGTAGTTAAAACTGCAAAGGTATTAATCTACCACAGATAACTTCACAACTGACAAGCTATAGTATTGATCTGAAATCCATATTAATTTCCCCACTATCTACCACCTTTTAATAGGACTTCTTTTTTAAGAGAAACAAGTTGCAGTGTATGAAATCTTCAATGTAGTGTTTCTCAACTTTTTCCAATTTTCTGACCTCAATGGAGGAGAATTCATTTTCATCCTCTAGTGTCAGGGATTTGCCACTGAGACATTCTCAAAGTGGTAGGGGTGGAGGTTAAAACTGGGGACGTGGGCTTCCCTGGTGGCGCAGTGGTTGAGAGTCTGCCTGCCGATGCAGGGGACGCGGGTTCGTGCCCCGGTCTGGGAGGATCCCACATGCCGCGGAGCGGCTGGGCCCGTGAGCCATGGTCGCTGAGCCTGCGCGTCCGGAGTCTGTGCTCCGCAACGGGAGAGGCCACAACAGTGAGAGGCCCGCGTACCGCAAAAAAAAAAAAAAAAAAAAAAACACATCAAAACAAAACTGGGGACGTCTCAGAGGTGAAGGGGCAATGTATGTTGATGCTTGTAAAAGCCCTCCAAGTGACTCTGATAGTGCCGTGCTCCTGGCCCATGTTAAGGATTGTCACTGTGGTGGATTATCATCTAATATTAGACTAAATAAATATTCTTCTATGCACATGGGCTTGCATCAGAACTTCCAGTGATGTTTGTTAAAATGCAGATTCCTAGACCCCTCCTCATACATACTATATTGGAATTTCTCGGTGCTCAGTGAACTTGAAAATGACGGTATTAGATGTTGATCAAACCACTGCAAGGTCTAGAAAACCACTATTCGATGGGTTAGAATAAAAAGAGAGACTTGTGTTCAGGAAGAAAGGATAAGTTCTCTTTTTAGGTAGGACAAATCAATACTCACTGAATTGAATTCAGAGAAGTCAGTACTCCTATTTTAGAGTTATGTTCGTTTGGTTCTTTTCTCCTGTCAATCCAAAAGGCTTTTAAATTCCAGTCATATTCTGTTAAGGACCATTATCTTTAGATAATTATTTTCTCCTAGCTCCAGCTAATTCCTATCTAGTATATCTTTATCCTGCTAATGTCACATACAGGATTCCAACTGACTGAAGAATGAAGGTTTGTAGGGTCAGTTAGCATCTTGTCCAGAACTGAGCCTCATTCTAAGCCAGCCCTGATTTAAGACTGACATGACAAAAAAAAGAATTACAGAATTGAAGATGAGAGATAATTTCAAATTAAATAAAGAAGCTGCTACTGGTATGTTTCCATTACTTGATTTCAACATTGACAAATTTTTTTTGTCACTTTCTCTGAGATAATCTCATTTGTTTGTTTTTGTAACCTATGATTCAAATATGATATTCAAAAGCATCAATTTTTGAAACTAGATTTCAGGAATTCCGGTATCAGTTTTACTACCAACTTGCTGAACGACTTTAAGCATGTGGCATCCCTGTGCAAAATAAGAATAGGATAAATACTACAAAGAATTGAAATGCAAAATAATAGATGAAGGGGAATTAAAAAATTACCAAAATTAAAATTGTTACAGAAATGTTTTCAGATAATCTTTGAATTATCTGTACTCTGAACACAAAACATGGATTAAGTAAGAGCAACTTAGTCCTTATCCTCTGTTGATCTTGGAAATATTCCTGTACAAGATAAAGTCTCTGACCCATAAAACATGAAATGATTTAACTGTCAAGACAAGGATTGTACAAGAATGGATACCAGGAAAAAAGAAAAAAGAAGAACATTATGATGATGATACCAAATGCAAAATAAATAAATAAAACTTACCATAATGCAGCACAGGAAGATGGAATTGAAGATTTTAAACTAATGAAGAATAACTTCAAATTTTCTTACATTTTTAATGCCAGAAATGAAATACTCACTAGCAGAGACATTCAAGGAGTTTACTGTTCTCTCCAGCTGGTTTTCTGCTGTGCAAGTTAATGTAACATTCTCTTCAGGGGAAATGATAATTTTACTATAATACCTGCCATTGATATAAGGAGATTCCTCTGTCTGGAAAAAGAAAAGGAAAATGGATTTAGAAATGGAAATGAATTAAAAACATGAGAAAGAGTAATATTGAATGAAATGGGATAGGTGTGGTGTTCTGTCGTGTTATCTGGTGTTCAAGGGTACATGTAAGGTCATAGATAAAACCAGTTTAGGTTTATAACCACAGCATGGAGGAAAAAGAGTAGCGAATCCATACCTGGATTTCTGTTTATGCTTCTATTATTAATTCTAATAATTAAATCAATTAAACTCTTCTTTTTCAATAGATGCTCAGGTTAGTCATTATTTTGACATGATAGTACCTGTCTCAAAATAATTAGTTAGAGATTAACTCATCACCAATTTTCTCCTAATAAACATGAATTTAATTCTATTTGTAAACTATGTCATTGTTCTTCACTACAGGGGTGAATCCCTTTATCTTAAGCCATGATATCTAAGTGCATATGTATGTATGGTTTTCTCATGGGAAAAAGACTATTTTTTTCCTCAATTTTCTTGAGCTAAATACAGAGGATAGATTATTTTTTCAGTGACTGGTAAGTTCATTTGGTTTTTGTGAGGTATTAATGAGGATCATCACTGCCATTTAATTCCTTCAAACATAAGAGAAAATTCACTTTAATCTCTTCCCCAGGACATGACTCCTAAGTCCAACTCCACTAAAGCAAGCATGTACTTGTATTCTTTTCTGAGGCATATTATACACACCACATCCTGTATTGTTCTCAATGTGCTTTCTCCTCAACAACATCTTAAAGGCCTTGAGGACAGGAGAGAGCTTCATGCTTAGAGACATCATGGAGCCCCTGGGGTAGGGGTGGGGCACAAGTAACAGCAGTTGTAAAATAATAGATTCACCATGTGATTGAGGAGGGAACAAATAAAAAATTATGGATGTATCAGCACAAACCTAGGACAAGAAAAATAACATATCACCTAGTGGGCCAGAATCAGTCCTTCTTGACAATGAAGAATGGCATTATTATTTTTATCCTCATAGTAAGTTCACCTGCTTCTTTTCCATTTTCCACTAGTATTTTTCACATAACTCTCACTGAGTCTTTGTTTTTATTATGTTTATCTCTACAATACATTTGCTTATTTCTAGGATGGCCTTTTAAACCTTTGTATCTTTTTATTCATCAAATATTTACCAGATGCTTATTTTTCTATTTTCTTTGTTTGCATTACCCAGTACCAAAAGTTATTTTTGCTGTAATTATTACTAAATTGAACTAGAAAGAAAAAAGAATAGAAAAGAAACAGTCATTTTTTATGCCAAAAAAGAGATGTGTACATTGTCAGCAATTCAGGTCTTTTTTCTGAAATCAAGAGCCTTTTTGTCCTCCTCAGGCATGTTCTCTTGCTTGTGTGTCCGCATCGCACTTAACCAAATCAGGAGGCATTTGCTTGTGTCCACTCCTTTGGGGACCTTCCATACTTGAGCTATGCAAATTTATATCCATCACCCATAGGTGAAAGAGCCAAAATTCACCTTGCTCTGCAAAACTACATTGCATAAGCTGGACCAGCAGCCCAACTTCCCCAGACAGAGAAAGAATGGACATTTTAACTTTATATTGAAACTCTGGTTTATGCATGCCTTCTCAGACTTCAACTGGGTCTGAAGCTGGGAAGAAGGCAGCACAGAAGATTCAAACAATCAAATGGCACATCTGGGTATTCCTGAAGAGTCTTTAGGTGGCTGCACTGTGAAGACGGACATGAAGACTGTCTTAGAGAAAATGGAATTAACAAGTATATCAGTAACTCAAGCTGACTGGCAATTTAATGGAATTACAGCTCTGAACTGTTAGTGATAGACAATATTCTCATCTTTGTGTGTGTGTGTGTGTCAAAGAAAATTAATGGTAGTGTTCATAAGTTCTTAGTCCTTTACTACTACCAACTAAAATGGTGTGACAAAGGTACAAATATTACTGTTTATTTTATGAATACTTTATGAATATTTTTGTTCAGCAGGAACCAACCTAGACACTATATATTTAGCTAGCCTTACTCTGGCCCTGGCACACGCAAATCAGACCATATGTTCACAGTATACTATGTTCTTCACCACAACCCAGGGCCCAGTTTCAAGAAGAAATAACACTTAATGTGCATAAGTAAGCAAAGTATAAGTGAGGCCACTTATACTCAGATGTGGAAGTTCATGATGCAGGAAAGCATATACCTTACTGCTTTAATCACCCAAGTTTCAGGAATTAATGATCATGGAACAACACTTAATTTATTTCCTTTTAAAAACAGATATTGAGGGGCTTCCCTGGTGGCGCAGTGGTTGAGAGTCCGCCTGCCGATGCAGGGGACACGGGTTCGTGCCCCGGTCCGGGAAGATCCCACATGCCACGGAGCGGCTGGGCCCGCGAGCCATGGCTGCTGGGCCTGCATGTCCGGAGCCTGTGCTCCGCAACGGGAGAGACCACAACAGTGAGAGGCCCACGTAACGCAAAAAAAAAAAAAAAAAAAAAAAAAAAACAGATATTGACCACAACAAAATGATTCTTCCATTCTCCATGGCCCTATGATTTTAAATTTCTCTTTGAGTTATGGTCTTCCTTTGGGAAAATTAAGAAGTTAACAAAAGCTTCTTCTGAAAATATACTGCAAATTTCATGTTGATAACAAGCTAGCCTACAGTTTAGGTACCTAAATAAAACCCCACATTGGACCAAGTTCAGCACATAACAAGAAGACAAATACTTGCTTGGTTTATGACGCTTCCACTGCCAGTAATTGTCCACTGTATAGCTGGCTTCGGAAAACCTTCCACATGGCAGATTATTGTTTTAGACAGTCCACTGGGATCAGTTTTCTTTGTCATTTTGATTTGAGGTTTTCCTAAAATGTCATTACACTTAAAATAAGATGTTGAACTGAGATCATAAAAGAAAGAGATATTAAATTCTCAAAGAAAAATTTAAATTGGTGCTCACGTATTTTATTACCTTCTACAATCAGAGTCAATGACTCTCTTTTCTTTAGTCCTTCAACCTCTTGCAGAGCAGTCTCACAGACATAGTTTCCAGCATCTTGATAATGGAGACTAGAAAATGATGGGCTAGATCGAAGCCTGATGTTATCCTGATTAAATAAAAAGTTAATTATGTTACATGGCACAATTATAACTCTCCATGTATTTATTACATAATAATGAAACCCAAAATTATACTTCTGGGTCTAATGAAAATGAAAGCTTCTTTTTTTAACTTCAAATTCTTTCAAAAATAGATTTCTTTTTTCCTCTGTACTTTTAGAGTTAGACATATCAGAGTTTTACGTCAGACTCTTCCATTTACTGAATTTATAATTTGGAACAAGTTCATAAACTTCTGAGACTTGGTTTCCTTATTTGTAAAATGGGGTAGTAATCTTACCATATTGAATTGTTATGAGGACTTAATTATATGCATAATATAATGTGTTTACATTCAGGAGAATTCTCAGTTGATAGTAGCTACTCCTTATAGTAAATGTAGATGAATTTGAATTGACAGATATCGGAGACTTGTGCTACATAATCAATGATGGATATAAATACCGAAAGTCATTTTATAGGAGACAGTTTTCAAGACAGGGGATCCATTACACACCCATGGCAATTATGACAAAAATGATTTTTAAAGAAACCTTTAATAACAGATTACTATCCTAATTCCTATGAACAAAGGAAATGCAACATTTAATTTTGAAAATCATTTTATAGACAGAAAATAATGCTATTTACCAGAAATTGAAATGCTCTTAAGAAGACAACTAAACACAATCTTAAGATTATGTGGTATTTGTTCACTACGAATTTTTTTCCATTTCCATCAACTAACCAATGGCCAGGCAATATTGATCGGCGCTACTGACATGAGGTATTTAATCAACAGTAGTGACTGCAGCTGATGTGGAAACTGGTTTAGCCAAGTAAACTTAGTTTCTCCAGTCCTGTAGTAAGACACACTATGAGTGTTCATATGCCTAGAACTTGTCTAGCCCTTTGACCATTAACTACTACAAATACCTCATGTTAAATATGCATTTTAACTATCTGAGTAAATAAGAAGTTGTGATGAGGTTGTGTTTAAAAGAAAGTGAAATAAGAAACTGAGCTTTAAGAGTAAGATAACAAGTAACAGAGGATCCAGCATGAAAAGAGATAAGAAAGCAATAGAAAATAATTAACATTTTCATCAAGAAGAAACTCTAGCAATAAATTTCCCACAATTTTTTTTACAAAGATAATTCTTGCCAACCCCTATTTTAAGTGGTTTGTATGTGTTTTGTCAACACATCACTGGTTAAGTGCTCCTGTTATATGCCATGTTCTAGTAATAAATGGACTGGGTGTTCAGATACACTAGCCAAGGATTCGAGTGGAGGGAACATAGTTACAACCTTTCCCTTTGGTGATAACCTTGTCTCAAATCACTAATTACCAATTCTACTTTCTCACTCTAAAAAGATAATAGCAATGTTTGGGTCCCCAGGTAATGGCCTACATTTCAGACAATTACAAGAAAAGTACTCAGGAAATACAGACAAAGCTCCTAGTATGTTCCAGGTGTTCTACTATGGCCCAGGGGTGAAAAGAGATCTCTGCCTTCAAGGAGCTACTAATTCATGGAACCCACATTCAGACACTTAAGGTCAGTTTCAGCAGAAAGGCAGAAGGTTATGTGACTAGGGTGCACTATTTATGCTGGGTAAGGCCTGAGCTCGTCTCCACTCTGTCACCTGTGGCTCTCTGATTTCTCCTGCCTCAACTTCTTTTGAATAATGTGGGGAAATAATCATTTTCCTACATATTTCACATGGTTGTTGTAAACACACTGTTTATAATGTTGTGGATTAAAACACATTGGAAGTTGTTAATCCCTAAAGTATATAACTGTATATGTGTGTGTAACCATGTGCATGTGTGTATGTGTATAATTACTCAGTAGATACACATAATTAAATTAATGCCCCAAACTAAATTTCAGAGAATCAATTATGGATGCCATAGTGATGCTGAGTACCTCTAAAAAAGTTTATTGTGGTATGATTTGTATTATATAGAGAGAAACAGAGTATGAGTGTGGGTGTATAAACATATTATATAAATATATAAGAGAAGCCTAAAAAGAAATCAGTTCAAACAGTGGAATATTACCAAGGAATATTACTTACTTTCATCCATACCACAGTTGCGTTCCTACTAGCAGATATTGTGCATGACACAAGCAGAGCATCGCCAATCTGCTTGGTCACTTCCCCACTTGGGTTTAAGGACAAATCCAAATCTGTGAAGCAGAAAATATGCTTGAAATGCAACTCCAGAAAGAGAGTCAAAATATTTTTTGAGAAAAAAATAGATGAAAGAAAAAAAAATCCTTCTAACTGCACTTGAAATTCAGAAGTGATTTATGTGACTGAAATAACTGAACTGTAGCATAATCAGTCTAGCTTTTCAAGCCAGCTTTGAGATCAGTTTGGACAAGTGAATGGTCAATCTAATTGATTATGCATTTATTTGCAGTTAACATGATTGATGTTTTGACTGCATGTAAGTGTTCACCTGGGGCCTATCACCTTTAGAAAAAAATTCTTAAATCACTTCTGGAAGAAAATAAAGAAAGATGATGACTAAGTAAATATTATAAAAAGAGCTGATAAGGCACACCATGGGAAAATCAAGTATATTTAGACAGCAGGTGATAAACTAAAAAACCATTAGGTGTCTACGTGTTTCTTCAGAGAGAATTGACTATAATGGTTAGATATTTTTCAAAAATGTTATCCCGTTTCTCATGCAGTTGAAATTTTAAATAAGATTTATTATTAGGTACACTGTCAGCAGAAACCATTTTTTAAAAACAGAGTATAAATACATCTAAGGAAGTAAAATCTTTCAGATGGAAAGTAATTTCTATAAAAATCTTACTGTCATAGTATGATCTGTATGAGGAAAATCCAGTTCAATAGAACATTTATTGTACAACTACTATGTTCCAAGCACTGACAGGAGATACTGAGATGAATAATGAGCTTACAATTTACAATTTGAGGTAGAGGTAATATGCACTCAACTCTGTGATGACACTACACGGCAGCATGAAATCAGCACCTAGTGGCAAACGTGCTATAGATTAGGAGCTCAAGAAATATTTGCTGAAAAACTAGAGTAAGGGCTACAGACAGAGGTACAAGCGAAGACTTATGGGAGTGTGGAGAACAGAACCAACTTGGCTTTCAAAGCAGTAATAAAGGCATTGCATGGAGGCAGTATCTGTTTGTGGCCCCTGATGGTTGAGAAGGGCTTTGATAAGCAGAAATGTTGGGAAAACTTCTGCCACATAAGCAAAGGCAAAGAAGTGAGAGAGCTTGGCAGATTTCACAGTGGTGAGTAAACTGGTATGAATGGTTATAACACATGGAAGGTAAACCTACACAAGTAATTAAGGCCAGACTAAGGACTGTGCTTGCCATGCTAAGAGTTGGGACTTTATCCTATGGCAGTGGGATTTGCTATTGCATCCTGTGCTTCTCCTTGGTTTTACATGTTATAATTGTAATTTATTGACGTTTACAGCATTATTTTTAACACTTGTTTCGCCTGCTAGGCTGTAAGCATCTTTGGGATAGGGACCATGACTTGAGTTGTCACTGTGTATCTACAGTGTCTGCCACATTGGCCCTCAAAAACTATTGTTGAATGAATGAAGGGAAGAAGCATGTTTCTCATTAATAATAAAATAGGCATTATCATATAGAAAAGTGGAGTTTCCTCAGAATATTTGGTTGAGTTATATTTAGATGAAAATTCAATTCAGGGCAAGTTAAAGCTTTTCTTAGCTGGACAGTTAACTTGCCAGTGAGAAGATAAAAGAAGTGATTTTAAAGGATGATGATGGACTTTGAAAGCTTAGATGAAGAATCTATATGTGCGTGAATTGGCAGAGGACTAGTAAATGCTTCATCAGCAACTATAGATCTGTGGGCTAAAAGCCTGATGAGAGGTCTGTTCTGCTAATATGTGCAAGTACTGGTTGGTGCTTCTCTATCTGCTCCCTTTAGTCATCTATGGAAAGGAAACAAATCTTTTTTGAAAGCAAACAATTTAGAATAAATGGGCAAAAATAAGATTTTTATGTTTTCATTTCATGTAATTTAGAGTAAAATCTTGATTTACTTGCAATGCTATTTTAGCTTTTTCTTTTTAATAGATTTTATTGGAGTATAATTGCTTCACGATACTGTGCTAGTTTCTGCTGTACAACAACGTGAATCAGCCATATAAACACATATATTCCCATATCCCCTCCCTCTTGCGTCTCCCTCCCACTCTCCCTATCCCACCCCTCTAGGTCGTAGCAAAACACCGAGCTGATCTCCCTGTGCTATGCTGCTGCTTCCCACTAGCTATCTATTTTACACTTGGTAGTGTATATATGTTGATGCTACTCTCACTTCGCCCCAGCTTCCCATGTCCTACCCCTCCCACATTCCTTGTCCTCAAGTCCATTTTCTATGTCTACGTCTTTATTCCTGCCCTGCCACTAGGTTCATCAGTACCATTTTTTTTTTTTTTTTAGCTTCCATATATATATGTTAGCGTATGGTATTTTAGCTTTTCAGACCAACACAGGCCTTACAGCCCAGTGTTAAAGCCTACCTTCCAAAACCAAAATGTATTTAAATCCAATTAAATGCACTGAAATTCAATTAAACTGTTACATGCTTTTGTTTACTTTCTTTTTAATCGCACCTAATCATTGAGGTATTATGTAGCTGCAGCACAGCCTTTTGCCTAAACCTTCTCCCATCTATCCTTCTTTGCCTGATATACAGGTGATATAAATGAGAGTTCTCTTTCTTTAGCGTCCTGAGTAGCTAGCATCTCTTAAACATAATCAGGGAGCTTCCCCGGTGGCGCAGTGGTTGAGAGTCCGCCTGCCGATGCAGGGGGCGCGGGTTCGTGCCCCAGTCGGGGAAGATCCCACGTGCCGCGGAGCGGCTGGGCCCGTGAGCCGCGTCCGGAGCCTGCGCTCCGTAATGGGAGAGGCCACAACAGTGAGAGGCCCACGTACCTCAAAAAAAACAAAAAAAAGCATAAGCAGATTGTACCATCACTAAGCACTGGAGATTATTGGTTATTGGCCCAAAGATTTCATGAACAATGATATCAGAAAGTTATTCCACAGGCAATTTTATCTGCTGGTTATATTCCCTCACTTCACTTCTTTTCCCCTATGGAACAAACTGGATAAATGTCCTCAGAGAAAAAGTAGCACAGTTGTTATCCTGACAGGTCACTGTTTTCTCTCTAACTAGCCCCTGATGGCAGACACACTCAGATATGTTCAACATGAAAATGGAGCAAACAGAGAAGTAGCTTAGCTGTGTATATTTCTTAACAGTCCACTGTAACCACAGGGCTCCCCAGGGTGTACTCCCAACATCAGACACTCAAAAGCAACCATCTGGTTACTCTATTCCCCGATGTACCTCCTTCAAACTTCTAGCTCCTATCCTACGTGTTTTCCAAGCGTTATGGGTAGAGTAATAGATTTAGAAACATTTCCTCAGAACAGTTTCTAATATCTCTTTCAATTTTGAAACAAAGAAACACTCATATTCAATGAGATTGTAGTGGATCATGTCTAGAGAAACCTTACTGTAATGGATCATGTCTAGAGGTGCTGTTGGGTGCAAAGGACTTATTAGAAAATTTGGCTTATATTTCCAAGCAAGACTGACATTTGCCCAAAGCACTCTGTATATTCTAGTGTCACCAGGGAGCAGTTCAAATTAGTTTCCCATTTCTACAATGCATAGGGTACATCAATAATACAGACTGTCAGGAATTACAAAATGAAGAACTCAAGTGAAGTACCTGTTTTCTATGCATATTTATTTTTTTCTATCTACTGGAGTAAATATAACTTTTGGAGTATCTGAAGTATAAAAGTGGGTTAAAAGTTCTGGGTGATTTTGAAGTGGTTCTGTTTCTAGAAAATTTCTGTTGCTTGGGCTTGGGTGTTAAGAGTACTCTGTAATTTAAAAAAGATACTTAACCTACACTTTTCTTGGCCAAATGCAAACCTTATAAACTTCGAGAATATCCAAATATTTTCTTAAGATATAAAATAATTTATTTCTTTAAGATGCATGTGAATATTTTATTAATACCACAAACTGAAGACATTTAGAAAGAAGATGGAGGTTTATCACTGCCAAAAGTTGCAATTATTAGATCCATTCAAGATTTCAATATTGTAGGGCAAATCTGGACCAAAGTTGGGCTCACGTTGATGCTCTTTAGTAAGTCTATTGAAACCACATTATTTAAGAAAAATATAGCTGCAATTTATTTGAAGAGATAGCAAAGTTAGACTATGAGAGGCCTTTAAAGTGAAGCTGGTAATGAAGAATAAGGTGACTTACAGTGAACTGTGATGGCTGTTGAAGCAATCATGCTTTTTTTGTCTATCAGGGAGCATTTATAGTCTCCTGTTGCATTGCGCCTCACATCTGCCAATGTGTAAGTATTTGAACTTCGTATTCCTTCGGGCTGTCCCTTTTGATAGAGGCAAAATGTCAGATGATTACACTTGGTAGCTACAATAAGAACAGTTATATTTCTTGATTAAAATGACATTTTCTCAGATAAGAAAAAAAAAGGAATGTATTTCTTCAATTGGACAAATGAGAGTAGAGTTTGTATTATCTGCATCCTGGAAAAATAATTGTAATTTGGTTCTAAGGAAATTGAGAAGCTAATTTACATTGTATTGATGACATCTATTTTATTGACAGCATGGCTTGTGTTTGTTAAGGCAGATTTTAAAAAAATGTCTAATATTTTATTTTTACATTTATCCCTTGCTTAATCTGACAAAAAGATTTGAGGCAGCTTAAGAGAAAACATAACATATAATCCAAATTAGGAAGGAAGGAAGGGAGGGAGGAAGAAAGAAAGAGAGGGGGAAAAGAAATTTTAAAAAGAGAAAAGAAAAAGAAAAGAATTAATAAGAATTTAAAAAATATATAGATGAATTAGGAGGATATAGTAACAAAAAAGATAATTGTTGTTAAAACTAAGACACAATTTTGGCTCTGTCATCCCTAAAAAATCAAGGTAGAAACATAATTAGTTTCAATTTTTCATTTGTGCTTTAGACAAAAACAATATGTCAGTTTATTAAGATAAACAGAATTTTCTGTCAACATTTAAGTAGAAAGGAAATCACTTATACTTGTCTTCTGAGTAATATAGTGGATGATACTCTTAAACATTACTGAGCAATGCAGTGGGTGACATTTGTGAACAGATCCCTGCAGTAAATGCAGTACAGAGTTGTATATGGCTTCTCCCAGTGGAAGGTTATGTCAAACGCCAACTTGGGAAGGCTGTGGGAGAGCCAGCAAGTGTCCTCAGACAGAGCTCTCTCCTAGTCTGGCTCCATAGCATCTAGAACACATCCAAATTATCCTCTAGACATCATTTCTTTCAGCTGTGATACTGATAAAAGTTGAGAAAATGGCTGTTTAAGACCACATACAATGGCAAGATACAGCCCATTGCTTTATTCTATCAAGCTAGATATAATGTGCAATAGAAGTGTCCCTATATCAGAAATTCAGGGACGTGTTCATGAATGCACTGTGTATAGATTTAGAATCCACATCAGACCATTTGCTGTCATCATTCTTCATTTTATATTTGTTTGCTTCTGAAGAGCAGATTCTTATAGTTTATTTGGATAATGAGACCTTGAGTTTCTACCATTACAGTTTCCTATGATCAGATTTTTTCCTCTTTGCCCCTGATTTCCCTTAACAGTGAATTAAAAAAAGGCAAGAGCACTGGCAGATGCCAAAAAAACTTTTAAAGGACATTCCACAGGTGTCCCTTGACTCCAAGAATAACATCCTTTCCTCACTCACGCTGCCCAAGAATATACAATTCTTAATGTCAGCCAGCTGCCAAACAACAGGACAGAATGATGGTGGTCTCACTCAAGTAATAATTCTGAAGCACTTACTGGTAAGTAAAACAAAAACTCCTCAGGAGGAGGGTTACCATTTCCCAAGCATTTAAGAGTGATGTTGTCCCCTTCTTTGATGGCATTTTTTGATGGAAGCACTTGTATTGTCACCTGCTCTGTAGGATCTGCAAGAGTCACAGACACAAGTTAACCATTTCATCAAGTACCAAATTACTCAGTACATACAATGAAAATGACTAAATTATACACAATTTTCTCAAGAAGCTAGTAATGGTAATTGCTTCAATGTATCTTTTTATAGAAGGATTGAAGTTAATAGCTACTTGACAAGTACTAATCTTGGTTAGAGCAAACTACAAAGAGACCCTGTTACATAAAAATCAATTTCTTCTCAGCAAAATGTCTTTACCTGAGGTAGGAATGACCATAATTATTTTATGTGTAAAAGACCAGTAGGAACAATCTCACTGTATAATCTCATTATAAGGACACATAACTATATTATATGTATCTTACAGTTTGGAAAGACTGGAACAGCTAGCAAAGGAGCTAAAACTATTAGCCCCTCCCCCACACTTATTACACAATAATACCTTATATTAAATAAAAAGGGACATGAGCCAAACAATACCAGCAAGATTTTTGGCATGCCGGAGAGTAGATCTGCTTTCAAAAAGATAAATCCATGAACTGAGGGAGACCCTTAACACAATCAACAGAACTGTGAATGTATTGTAATTTTTTTCTGTTCATTGGAGCCAAGATGCAACTTTCATTCCATTTCGGTCATTTTTATGGTGAAAATAGGGCTAAAGCGTATTCTTTAGTTGAAGCTACTGCTCAACAGTAGAATGCTAAAGAAATTAAAAGCTGAATACACAGTGGACCATATCCAGCTAATAGGAAAGAAAAGGAGGTGGTGTTGGCAGTTATAAATGACCCACTTTCTAATGTATCCACTTGTTATGTAGCTGATGATACAATGAACAATGAATTTTGAAATCATATAATGCAAAGGTTTATTTTAGAGAACCTCTTCCACAAGGCTTAATAACTACTGAGGCACGTGTCTATATTTCCAAACCAGCAGCACCAGAAATTATCTATGAAGACTTATTTTGCTATTAGCTAATAAAGTGAGACGAATAAGTGGTAGATTTTGAGGCTTTTTTCTATCTCTTGCAGTCATTTACTTACCTTTCTAAGATTAAAGTGCAGGAAAAACAACCTAGAAGGATTGTTATGGATTGCTTCTCTGACTTTTTCCCATGCTTGGGCATCTCTGAATATTTGCCCAGAATGTTCTGAGACTAATCAAAGATTGGTTTAATATACTTGTTCATTTTTCTGAATTTGCCTGAGGTAGTTCCCTGACCAGCAGTTCTCAGTTAAGTCAGAAAGTAAATAAAGTTTGTCCTCCACTGGCCTTCCATTTCTAGGCCTCCCTCACTCATTTTCATGGCCCTTCTCTGACTAGCTTGGTCTGTAGCACGTCACTGCAGCACATCTCTGACCAAAGCTGATGCCAGAACAGCTAGGAATCATAATCGGTCTGACTTCATGCTTTATTTTAAAACCCCCCTTCTCTGTGTCCCCTTTGCAATAGGCTCTGCTCTGTACTAGAGAGTTGAGGAACTACACTGAGATCAGAGGTTAATGTAACACATTTGAGTTTTAACAGTAGCCTTCTGGTTGCCCACTATTTTTGTTGCATCCAACAAAATTAAAGATCTCTTGCTCTCCCTTTGACTTTCAGTTTGACTCTATTAGTGAATCATCAGTCTGCCAGTTACTCTGGCTTTCTCCTTTGCCCTCTCTTATCCACTCAATCACCCATTCTTAATGATTAATCCTTATATTTTGCATCTGAGTCTCCCCTTCTATTCCCACACTTCTCTAGCACAGGCTCTAACTAATCTACACCTGAAACATTGCCTCCAAACTTCATTTGGTCCTTCACTGTGAGCCTTTCTCTTTTCTACATCTTTATATATATATTTTTTTCTCTAAATAAGTTTTTGAAGTAGTGCTTTGAATATTACAATGATATTTAAAATTCTTCACGCATTCCCAATATGTAAAAATTGAAATAAAAATGTCTTAAACTGGTATCCACAATTGCCTTGAACTTAGTTCAGGTAAGACTCCTATATCTCACTACTCCATAAATACCCCTACGTAATGATCAAAAGAGTCTACTCAATTTTTCTTTCTCCCTTCTCCCCATTTATCCTCTGTCCACTCATTTATTCACTCATTTGGGTAATATTTGTTTTGTGCAGGCACTAAGTGCAAGAGTTACAAAGTCAAAAACAGCAATTCCCTGCCCTCAGTGAACTTTCAGTTTATTTATGATGACACCAAACTTATCAATTAAGACCGTAACAACACAAAAACTGCCTAAGATGCATAAGCATAGTAATCACTGGTAGCTTACAGATCCGCCAGACTGGGAAGCTTCCTGTAGGAATTGACCCTGGAGCTGGGTTTTGAAGAATAAGGAGGTGTGTGCTGGATAACAAAGGTAAGATAGCGACAGCATATGGATAGGAATGTACATAGTATTCTACAGGAGGAATCCTGAAAATAGAACAGACTACAGAAAGCAGTTAAATGATGAAGGTTGAGACATGTCAGGACCATGGCTATAGGGGACTCAAGGCATTTTGAAATTGGGAGTTTAAAGATTAACCTGAGAGATCTGGGGAGTCGCTGAAGAGTTTTAACCACAGTAGTGACATGTTCACATTTGTGTTTTAGAAAGATATTTCTGGCAGGAGCTTGCAGGGCAGTTTGGCGTGAACAGACAGGAATACTATTTTAGAAGTTGTTACAAAAATACCAGCAATGAGGAATAGTGGCATAATCTTAGGCAGTGTCAGAAGGCAGAATCAGACACATACAAAGATGAAAGAGCTAGATTCTATAAAACTTCTGACTGGATTCTATAAAAATTACTGACTGGATAGGGTAAAGGAGTGGACCAGCGCGTCTTTCTCAGGCTTCCTCAAGATGAACTGATCAAATTTCTTTTTCTTGAATGTACTCTTCTGTACTTTCCATTTAGCTCCTCCTTCACTTCTCTAAAGTCACCCTAGAGCAGTGGCTCTCCAGCTGTGGTCCTCAGATGATTAGCATTAGCATCACCAAGGAACTTGTTAGAAATGCACAGTATTGGGCCCCTCTCCACAACTACTGGATGAGAATCTATAAAGCCAGGTCCTGTAACTTGTTTACTAACAAGTCCTCCAGGTGATTCTGATGCATATCCTGAAGTTTTAGAATCACTGTCCTTGGGCACCTGAGCTTTCAGGACTGTCCACTAAGTCCCTGTAGCACTTACCACTTGCAACTTTGCATTGACAATTTCCTTCTGATGTACATGTCTTACTTACCTATTGGAATAGTAAACCCCTTGAATGTCAGCACTATATATTAAACACTTTTGGGTCTTTGCCATGAAGCCCAGCACTGCATACATTGTGCTTTCTCAAAAGCTGTGCCCAGTGCTCCCCACACAGCCAGCCACAGTAAAATCATTTCCTTCTTCCTCATCCAAGGACTTTTCTGCCCATCTATCTGCCCATGCCTGACACTCACATACATTTCTGTTCTTTCTTAAGCCAATTTCCCAATCCTTTTCACTCATCTTGCTGTTCTTTCCTATCTTGTACTCCTGTACTTACACCAAGATAGTTTATTTCCAACTGAATATCTTTGAACAGAGTTCTGCTTCCACATACAGAAATAATAGTTTGATTTTAGATAAGCTGTACATGATGAAATCCTTTCAATCCTTGCTTTTAAATCAAGTTGAAATTTATTTACAAAGTTTAAGGCAAAACAACCCATTACGGTTAGGGCATGTGGAACTTCAGTTCTGTTCTTCTATAAGGTTCTGCACTTCATGGAGCCAAAATAAAAATGTAGCTGAGATAAAACTCTTTGAAGGTTCAGTGGGCATTTCTACCCTTTCTCTCAAATAGACGTAGAAGTACTAGGTTAGTCTACAACATAAGGCAGTATTATGAGAATTTCTGACTCACTAATAAGTAATAATAAAGTTTTCTTGCATCTTTCCCCAAGATATATCTCTAGCCTATGCTTATGAAGTAATAATGATTATATAGTAATAATGATGATAGTATTTAATAATGAGCATTTAATGTGCTATATATTGTGCTATTTTAGATTTTTGATTTTACTTAATCTCCATAATAACACCATGAGTTAAGTATTACATTAATATTTTTCCTATTTCAAAATAGGAAAACTGAGACCTAGAGTAGTTAAGCTTCTTTTCTAGAAATACAAACTAACAGCACTGGGACTGGATTGCCAGCATCTTTGCTCTTAATCATATTATCTTGGCTCCTGTCTTACAGGAAAGAGCACAGCATTGGAGAAAAGGATTCTAATCCACTTGCCACAGCTAAGTTAGGGCAAGTCTCTAGGTCTCACTTTACTGCTAGCTAAAATAATGGACTTAGATCAGATGATCAAGAAAGTTCCTTTGTAGTCTAATATTCAAATCTATTATTAACCAAAACATGTTGGAATTCAAAATCCTATTTAACTTTTATGCAATTGATCTCATTAGTAAAATAAATTTCTTTATTAAAATGGAAATTCCATATTTAAAAAACCAATCAGTCATAAGCTTCTATTCATCTGTCATTCATTCAGAAAACCATCAGATGGCATTCTGAACTCCTCCAAAATCCAAGGCTGTGCGTCAGGGCTGAGGACTACCAGAAGAAATCAGACTAAGTTAGAGATCTTGTGTTTAAGGAACTTAGTGTCTAGTGGAATACAGAAGAGATGATTATAAATAACAAAGTAGAGAGTGAAAGATATCATAGATGGGTAAGCATTTATTCTATAGGTCTTGCAAAGAGGAAGAGATTATTTGGGTACCATGCAATGGGGATGGGGGTTTGGAAGTAGATTCCAAAGAGCTTTTGGATTGGGACTTAAAATAGCATTGGGATATTTTTTCTAATACATAAAAATTGCATAATTTTATATTGAGTTACTTACAGTAAATATCAAAGACTGCTTGTTCAGAGTAAACTGTTTTCTGGCCAGATGGTCCATAATATGTCACAGAGCAGGTGAATGGCATTTGAATGTCAGCCTTGGTTGTCTTGTACTCCAGGGATGAAGTCATGATATAGAGCTGAGTCACTGGGTCCATTTGCTTTTTAAAAATTATGACCACCGCTGAAGAAAATAAAGAACACTAATGGTAGGATCTTTCATCGGAAAATCACAGTCCTTAATTAACTGTCACAGCAACTTTGAGAAGTGGTTTTGTCCTTCTTACTGTATTTAACAGGAGGGAAAATTGACATGTAGTGAGGTAGATGTCTTTTCAAAAACATGAATCAGAGACATGGACAGAAATAGAATCCTGGAATTCTATCTCCCACTCACTTTAATTAACTTTTAGAACATGCCATATAGAGAAATAATTTTCTCTGCTCTTGATTCTTCTGCACAAGGCCTAAAATGATGTTTTAAAAATCCCTTCTGATTTAATGGATACTTAAAGTAACAAAGTATAGAGTCATAGATCAAAAGAGGGCAATGCATTTAGACTCAGGATAGTCTAAGGAATGCTTAGACAAGAGAAAGGCAAAACAGGTCATCTGAATTTATTGCCCACTTCTTACCCACCTCCTTCAAGTGGTTGCAGAACTTTTCCATTCCTGTACCACGTGATGTTGCCATCCGGATAACTGTCTTTTGAAACGCACTCACCCAACTGCAAAATAAAGAGGAAATATTACAACCTTGGTTCCATCAGTGGTTGTCCATTTGAAAGCCCCAGACTCCTCAAGGGATGCAGAGTTACTCCAACGATTTCCTGACCCATTCATTTTCCAAGCCTTGACTAAGGACTGAATGAATGCACTCTTGTATAAAAACAATGTTTTGTGCTTAAAATTATGGTCTTGCCCATTTTAAAATGTGCAATAGATGCTGCCACCATTAATGAAATCACATTCATTTAAAAGCATTACCCAATTCATTTTGACAGTATTCAGTTTTAACATTAACTAAATAACATAACTATATTAACATTGGCTATTACCATGGTTCATAGATCTGTGTATTCAAGAATCATTAATGGTGTTAAAATGAGGCTGCCTCTCCAGCTTCATGCTACATTTATTTCAGATGACATATACTTACCACGATCTATAATCCCCACCACTTTATTTCACATGTGTTCTTAATATTTAGTGTTGTATTATGCAGTCAAATTCATTCTGATTCAAAGAATTCTGAACTTGTTTTTTCCCCCAGCCAAGGAAAATTTGGCTATTTTAGTTAGTGAAAATGAGATTATGAATCAAGTGGTGTGTTCATATATGGAACTCCAGTTTTGTCCCTCCTTCAATACAGACTTCCTTCAAACCTCTGCTACTGTGATTGTTTAAACCTGATCTTATCCCTTAACTTCAACTTTTCAATAGTTTAATTTGTCAATAAGATGAGACCAAGCACTATACATGACAGAAGCCTTGTCATAATCCAGCTTCTCTTTAACTCTCGAGATTTATCTCTTATTGCACTCTCTTGCCCACTGGCTAAGCACCCAAAATTCCAGCAACGCAAATAATGTGTTTCTCAAACATGCCATTTTCTTTAACATGGTATTATTTCATATTGTTGGAAAGCCCTTTTTACCTTTGGTCTGGAGAAAATCTACTCATGTGTCATTACTTCATTAAACATACATTTCGTTCAAACAAGAAAGACTTATGCCTTTTTTAACTCTCATCTCCCTCTCCTCCCTTCAGAAATGACCACGCCTTCCTCTGTGTCTCCTCTCTACCTTGTGCAGATTTTCTGCCTGGCACCTGGAACACTGTCAGCTGTCAGCTCCACTGAGCAAAGTCTATCTTATTTGTCCTGGCATCTGAGGCCAGGAGAAGGCATTCAACACTAGGCTAAGGAAAGACAATTAATCAAAAACAAGTTCTTACCTTTTTAAGCTGCTCTGTTTCAAGAAATGGGGCTTTGCTTACAATTTCGGGTTTAGATGGTTGCTCTAAAGTTAAGTAGAGAAAGATTTTAAGTGCATGTGGGAGAAGAAAATGAACTTTTGTGGTTTGGTTTATAGAAAAATAATTCATTTACTCAAAGTAGAAAAATAAGCAACAAAATAAAAAATAGATTTCTCATATAATCTATAATTAAGAAATCTGGTTAGTTTACCCCTTCCAAATATTTGCTTTATTATATTAAATATTATTTTAAGTGCTTATTATTCCTGTGAATAAAATACTGGTAATGTTTTCTGGATGCTTTATAAACAGTGAGTATGGTTTAGATCGTAAACAGAGGTTAATATACTAAAGAGGATATGTTATCTGCAATTGGTTACCATGTGCACTTTCTACTTAATAATTTCCATCTCCTTAGATGAAAACCTGAGTCCACATGAATCTGAATCACAGGGGTGCTTATTTAAAATGCAGATTTCTGGGCTCTACCTGGCCAACTAAATCAGCATATCTGGGGAAAATCCTATAAACCTACTTTTTAAACAAGTTCCATTGGGGATTCTTGGGCACAGTGGAGTTTAAGAATCACTGCTCTAAAATCATGGGAAATGCAAAGTGGCTAAGGGATGTAGAAGCCCAAGTTTCCTGTGTATCTCACACCTTATCTTTTAAATGAAGTTATATTATGAAACTATAAATGTGAGAAAATCTTTCACATTTGGAACCTGAGATAATGGACAGAAGCGTTTTAAATATAGGAAGTTCTGTAAGCATAAATTCTAATAGAGGCTTTGGGAAAAATTGATTACAAATTGCAGCAAGAAGGTATTATTTAAACTTATTTTATTCTTAGCTATCAGTTATCTATCATTGATGGATTTTTAAACTTTTTAATTAGCTCTAACAATTAGTCTATAGAAAATGGATATTGTCTCATTGTCATTGATTTTTGTGAGTCTCATGGAGAACTATTCTATTTTCAAATAAATAGACAAAAACAACCAGCTATTCTCTCTTCTATAGTCTTATTGTCTACCATCTCTATACTTTTAATTTTGACTACCAAACTAAACTAAATTTCTTTTGTATAATTATTACTCAATTTGGAATTCAGTTATCAGACATGTTACCTACCCAGACCATTATAGAAAACAAGGATGAAGACAAAAATCTTTGGAACAGCAAGATGGGTATCACCAAGATTGTATGCAAAAATAATTCTTCAGGTTAACATCCTGAGTTAATTTTCCCTTTGCAATTGTTTTATATTAGAAATTAGAATAATTAATAATAATAGTGAATCTGCCTATCTGTTGAGCTTACACTTTAATTATAAGAGGCCTATTTACTATTAATTCTAGAAGTATAATTCTCTTGATACAATTTTCTGAAGAGCGATTATCTATATTCTAAATGCACAGGTTGGAAAGAAAATATAAGAAAGATAAAAAAATGGAAAAAAGAAACATAGAAAAATAGAAAAGCATAACAGACAATTATATTAACACAAACAAGAAGTGGCAACTGGCTACCTGATTGTTAGGAATGTGACCAAAAATATAAAAAACTGACAAAATATAAAAAACTGGTCCAGCAATTTCACTCCTGGCATATATTCAAAGAAAAGAAAAACTCTAATTCATAAAGATTCATGTACCCCTATGTTTTTAGCAGCATTATTTACAATACACAAGATACGGGAGAAACCTAAGTGTCCATTACACATAAAGAAGATGTTATGTGTGTGTATATATATACACACACACACATATAATGGAATACTAGTCAGCCATATAAAAAACTGAAATTTTGCCATTTGCAACAACATGAATGGACCTGGAGGGTATTTATGTTTAGTGAAATAAGTCTGACAGAAAAAGACAAATACTGTATGTTATCACTAATATGTGGAATATAAAAAAGAAAACAAATGAATGAATATAACAAAACAGAAACACATTCACTGATATATAGAACAAACTAGTGGTTACCAGTGGGGAAAGGAAAAGGGGTAGGGACAAGATATGTGCAGGGGGTTAAGAGGTAAAAATCACCATGTATAAAATTAATAAGTAACAGGTATATATTGTGAAGCACAGGGAAATATAGCCATTATTTAGTAATAACTTTAAATGGAGTATAATCCATAAAAATATTGAATCACTATGTTGTACACCTGAAACTAATATAATATTGTAAATCAAGTATACTTCAATTTAAAAAATGTTTTTCAATTAGAAAAAATAAATTATAAAAATCAAAACGACATAAATAGCAGTTCCTGGGAAACATGTGGTAGGGGATTAAAGCCTTCTCCAATACACATCAGTAGTCTTGGTTTTACCATTATCTTAGTGTAACATCATTAATGTTCATAATTACAACTGAGTTATTGAAAAAACCTTAAATTATGTTCAGAATTCAATGTTTTATGGCAAATGTCTAATACCTTTGAGAGAGGGCTACATCCAAAATATTTAAACAGAACAAAAATCTTGGAGCTTGAGTAAATGTAAGTTCTCTGGGAACTAAAATCAGTTATTCAGTGACACCTCTCTGAAAGCTCAAGAGAGGTAAGATATTAAATTAATTTTTGTGGTTGATCAAGTGTCAAGATTAACAAGAAAAAAAGAGCAAATAGTTTTTTGTTTCCTCAGTACTATCTATGCCTGGAATATATAGAGAGATTTGAAAAAATCCTCCAAAAAATTAGGCTCTTAATAGAAAACGAGGATGGGCAGTTTTGTTAAGTTGTACTAATTTCTAGTTCACCAAAATCAGATACCATTTCAGTTGGAACATACTTCCTCTAATGTCAAATATATTCCTCTACTTTGACTTATAAACCCCATATAACCATAAATACCGATGTGTTACAATTGTTGGTCTTTTCCACATGGCCATGTGTGCTTTGTTTCCATAAACACTTTCTAAAATTTATTCTTATTTCAATAAAATAAAACTGCAGCAAACCCAGGAAAACCTGATGAAAGTATGCTAAAAATTTAGTCCTCTTTGTACTGTTATTCACTTTTCCATTTAGAAGAGAGAGTCACAGTGGGTATTGAGAAAGTAATGGTAATACCTATTGCATTTCTCTGAGTTATTTTCTCAAACTTTTGTTTCAAACCCTCTATATTAAATACATATTTTGTATGTAATTTTCTCTTATATTAGCTTGTAACAATCGATGAGTATTAGTTAGAAGACCATAAAAGAGGATGTGTACTATTTTAGCAAAATTGCATATTGATTCCAAAGTGTGTTAAAAAAACTTTATGTGAATTATGTCTTAATACGATTCAAGGATTCATAACTAAGTATAGAATTGAAAGGGAAAGTCATACTACAAATTTATTTGCATTAGTAAAATAATTTTGTCAAGAGTTTCACAGCCAGTTGAGGATTGAGTGATGAATGCAAAACTGCTCTATATCACCCAAATGCATAAGTGTTATTCTCAATAACCTCACACAGAGGATGTGGCTCAATTGGATATGGGAGGAGAGCAAGAAAAGGCAGGTGCACTGGTTACATTGAGTCAAGGGTGCTTCTCTCAGTACTTTGTCAGCAATCAACTCTTGATGTACTTTAAGTAAGTCACTGTGAACATGAAATCATAGTTTATTTTCCTTATGAGATGGGAAAAGGTATTTTTTATATTTAAAGAATCAAAATGAAATATACAGTGTAGATCTCATTTGTTAAAGAGGTATTTTCTGCTTCCTTCATTCTGAAAAAATAAAAATGACTTGCAGTTGAAAGTTGAATAACTTTCACAGGGAGGGTGGGAGGAGGGATGCTCAGTTTTGATAAAACATTGAGAACAGTGTCCCAGTGAAAGCTCAAATAACTGTGATGTCAACCATCACTAGAAGAGCTGGTTGGTCCAGGTGGAAGTCGCGGGAACAATCTTCCTTTTAATACCACACACACCAGTGCAGAGGATTAGGCTGGATTGTGGTTTTCAAATGCTTTTTAGTACTCAAGCCCTTCTCCCTTTTTTCCCCCTGAACAAAATACCATGAAAAAACTTCGAAATATTGAGTGGGCGAATTATAGCTAATCAAGTAGAAGCAGCTCCTCACCCACCTCAGCCCTATTCATTAGCACGTCAAGAGGATCCTAGGAACAGAGTGGGAAAACTACTGCCTAATCCAAAGTACTTATTTACTGATGATGAGGGAATCGAAGCCCCTGCCCTGACTGGTGAAGTCACTTGCCCAAGGTCAGAAATTAGCAGCACATCTAACAAAGCCAGATCTCCTGATGACCAGTTCAGTGATTTTTCCTTTGTACCACCGACAGCCATTTGGCTCTCTGGGCAAGCATTCAACCTCTCAGATCTACTCTTGCTAAGGGATGGTTTTATTAACTTCAAATGTGCATTAAATGCAAACAGTTTGATTTTGATGCCATTCAACTACTAACCAACCAACCAAACAAAAATGCCTCATTAGTGGTGACAAACCATGGGACTTACTTGGATTTGGTCTGCTTTATGGGCATGACTTCTTGCATCTGAGATATAGCTTAAAACTGAATAAACAAACTTACATCAGAAGTAATAAAGTCATCAGTCATGGCCTCTAGTTTTAATAAAAACAGTTTGTGCTCATCAGGAGGACACCGCAGCAAACTGATCTGGGATTAGCTCACGTTAACCACACTCATTGTGTGGTACACAGTGCATGTTGCTAGGTGCTAGGTGACTCGACAGAAGGAAACAGAGGACTGATTGATGAGCCTAGTAACTCTTAAGTGATTGCAATATATACATGTGTAGAATGAAAGCCTCCATGTCACAGCTGCTATTTGCTTCACAAATAATGATCCAGTGTAAATTCATTATTTTTAAAAAAGCAAAGCCCTTATATGTTCTTGCAGACTCTTTCTTTATCATGAGCTGTGCTGTTTATTTAATTGGACTTGGAGGATCCCACAGTTTCTAGTATAAAACCCCATTTTCAAAAGTGTGTAACTTGTCTATTTAAATTCTCTCTGGCCCAGAGCCTGGAATGCAAATTCTGTTTCTGAGAATCACTTTGTTTTCAACAACATTCAAAAGAGAAGCGGGTAGGGGGAGCTGATGGTATGCAGGGTGTAAGTTTGTTTTTATAGCCATAGAAATCCTCTGTATTCCAAAACAGCTTACAAATTTTATCAAATTAGGCCAAATGAACTTTTATGGCATTTAAAAAATTATATTCTGAAAATTGTCACAAATGTTTCTTCGAAATGGAACAACCTGAATTTTCTCAACTTTCTTGTAGACTGTCTTGATATTTGGTAATTTTAACATAATAACAAAGAAACATGTCAATGACAAATCAATACACATAACTTTAAAATGCTGTGACTTAATCTCTGTACCTACTGCAGTACATTCTTGTGTACTTATATTTACGATGTCATGGCCTAATAAAAAGATTTTGGTTGCTCTCTTTAGAAAAAGTGTTTTTAGCAGCACACCATCCATCTTCCTAATAACATCAAAGTGAAATAAAAGACAAGAAAGAAAAAATACATGGGACTTTGGCAAATACAGGATGGAGATTATCCAGGGTGTTTAATGGAAGGGGGCATAACTGGGAAACGCTTGGTACTTCGTTTGATCCATAAAATGATTGAGTTGAGTGGATGGTTTCTGGAAAGTACCTTCTAAGCTGAAAGGTAATAAACTGAAACGTGTACCATGCTTTTACAAGGTTCTTTGGGAGAACAAAGGTCTCCTTGATAGTATAAGCACTCTTTGAATCCTTGTCATGAGTCCATAGGAGCACTGAAGTCCATATAAATGCTTAAGGGACAGTCCTACTTAGTTGTATAGGCTATTACGAGAGAAACAGGAAAAATCCACGGTTAATTGCTGTAGTAGCAAGGCCCTCTGGGTTTCTTTCTTCCCTGTTTATTTTAATAATTTCTAGGTGCTGTCAAGTTATCAGAAAACAGAGGAAAAAACTGAAAAGTGAGACCTTCTTCCCTAATTAAAAAAGACTGGCATTCTGAAACTTTCGAGACCTATTTTTCTCCCTGTAATTTCTAAGATATTAAGATGTAATAAAGGTGGGATATTTTATTAGAATATTAAAAGATAAAAAGTTTTAATTAGAACTTCTCAAGTCATTCATTTGCATAGCTAGTTGTACACGCACATTAACTATATATCATCATGAAGCAAAGTAACCTCCAGTAATTATTCCAAGTTTCTTCTACAACCTTTTCTTGTTCCAACCCTCCTCTACTTTTTCCCCTTGGTGGATTCCATGTACACATTTAGAGTGGGGTGAACTTCTTTATTTTAGGGCAATTTTCTAAACCGCTTCAACAGTCTCAAGAAGTAAATCAACAAACATTAGCATTAAAGGTCAAAATGTGTGTGTACACACACATGTATATACATATATAGAAAACTTAGGTCTCCTGTTTGTATTTTATTGTTTTTACATATCAAATGGCAACTTTTATATGGTTTAGCCAAATGCATATATATGTAAGCATGATATGCATGAATATGTGCATGTATTATATATCTATGTATCAATATTTATCACAGAACATTGATTTGTACGTCAGTGAAAGTAAAGGATCACATGTCAGTTTTCATTTAGCAGTACTTCATATCACAGGAAATTTTACCCAACAAAACAACAGAATATTCTTTTATTTCCTCATTGTAAAGCTCCTATTTGCATTTCAGGTTTTTTGTTTTCCTCACTGACAGCATGCACGAGCAGAATGAAGATCTCTAGAAGGCCTCTTACATAGATGCCTACTGTGGAGACACTACAGAGAGTTCAGTCTTCTTTCTAAAGAACATTTTCTAGTACCAGCCATCAATCCCACTTAGCAGTTACACTGCAGACTACTTACTGAACACCTTGACTACTGTAGGTGCCTCAAACACGTTGTCCTCAGTTACAAGCATGCACACAAATCTCTTTTCATCACTGATCTTTGCGTTACTGATAGAGAGAGTGTAGTTTTCTGAGAGGTTCAGTCTGTCTTTGTATTCTGGTACATCGTCGTACTGCACACTTTTCTTTGTAGAGGACCTGAAGGCAATAAATACTGGGGAGCCATCAGGCTTTTCCTAAAAATTGAAATAACAATACATTTTTAAAAAACAGGCATATTTAGATGTTTCAGGATTACAGCCAGAACAACAAAATTTTCTTGGCCGTATTATTCCACCAAAATTTGTAGTTTGGTCCAAGAAGAATAATTTTAGATAAGTGCCTCATATAAATCTTTGGTTATAGAAAATTACTCTTCATAAGAAGAGAAGCTGTTAAGTTCTTTTACAGGTATCAATTTAAATATACAAAAATGAAAGGACAGAACTTTAGGAATCCAAGCTTTTCTTGCATCTGGAGGACAGAATTAGTAACTGTTTTGAAAATGACAAGGGTTGGCCTTATGTCTAATGTAAAAGAAAAAATATAGATGAAAACAAACATATAAGTATTATGTTACAAAAGGATTTTCAGCTAACTATCAGAGCAAGCATACACTTGAGCTGCAAACACTCATTTAGAAATCCTGGGCAATTATCTTTAGCATGTTCATTACTTTAATCCACATACTTTATGTGTCCACACTTTTCAGTTTCAGCCAGAACTGGCATAGCTGACCTTTACACCTAACATAGCTTAATGAGTCTTCATAGAGGAACAGTATTTGCCCTTGTGAAATGATCATGTCCATTAAGCAATAGAATTAGATTAATCACTAAAACCCATAGTTTTGCTATCTGAATCTTAAAACTTAGCTCAAAGCGTTTTCATATAAAATCTGGCATATACAATTATGCCAAGAGCACTGAGACATAATTCATTTCTTTCTCTGCTCCCACAAACATTCTCTTACATACTAACAATAATCTAAAATAAGGGCCAATCCCTCTTCTACTTACCTCACAAGGCCTTTGAGAAAATAAAATATGATAAAACATTCTAAAATGCATGACAAATTTCAAGGTGCTATAAGGAGTAACATTTTAAAAATTATTAATATTTACTAATGTTATGGACTAAATTTATATGCCTAAGCCCTAACCCCCAATGTGGGATTAGTGGAGGTGGGCCCCTGAGAGGTGTTGAAGTTTAGATGAGGTCATGGGGATGGTACCCTCATGATGGGATTAGTGCCCTTATAAGAAGAGGAAGAAACGTGAGAGCTCTCTCTCTCAATGAGAACACAAAGAAGAGGTTTTGTGAGCACATAGCAAGTGGCAGCTTTCAGCAAATCAGGAAGAGGGCCGTCCGCAAGAGGTGAATCAGCTGGCACCTTGATTTTGGACTGCCCAGCCTCCAGAACTGTGAGAAATAAAAGACTGTTGTTTAAACTATCCAGTCTGTGGTATTTTATTATAACAGCCCAAGCTGACTAAGACAATTACTAAGCTAATCTTGGAGTCCAAAAGGTTTAGCTGGTTGAATATCTGAATACATCAGTAATATTTTCCTTAAATCTTTTAATTTTGCCACAGGTTTACAATGCAAATCCTTGTATTAAATCATTCCTTCATTAAGAAAAATATGTTAGACCAGTATCTTAAATTTCTATAATATATTTGTTCACTTATGCAAGAAATAATAGTTATTAAATTTCGAGCACTTAACCGTATGCCAGTGTACTTTCTTTGGGCTTTCCATGCATTAATGGATTTAATATTCATAACAACCCTGTAAATTACACATAATATTGTCTTCATTTTTAGACAATGGAGACAGAGATTGGTTAAATAACTGGTCCATTGCCCCAGCCAGTGTATCTCAGCAGGGCCAAGACTGGAGCTCCACAGCCTGGCTCCATTATAACTACACTATATCATTCTCGACAGCCATTAGATGCCTCTTCTGTACAAGGCACAGAGGCAGATGCTGGTGAAGAGGTGGTGGGAGTGAGGTAGGGCGGGGTGCACAGGGAGTTATGATCTCCATTCACAGGGAGATTACGGTGCAGTAAGAGAGAAACTAATCCATCTTTCCTCTGTGTTTGCTCCCTTTCACTCTTTCCAAATCTGCTCTTTGTCTTTCAGGTTACATTAAATTAGAGGTTGTATAGTATGTCTGCGAATCAGGACTGCTTTTAGAGCATATGGTACTTCAAATGTATCTCATCAGTTTATTACTGAAGGTTTTTGTTTCATTAACAATTAGAAAATTGTCATTATTATTTGTTTTCATTGCCATTGTGCCAGTTACATTTAGGTGAAAATTATTTCCTGGGCATCAGTAATGTCTATAATCACAGAAGTATTCACCACTGTATTCCATTTATTTTAGCATTAAGTTTGACTCAATGGTGAATGAGGTGGTAGTCTCCCAGACCCTTGGAATTTTAGGGGTGCTAATAGACTTTGTCCTCATAGGCCTTAACTTCATATTTCCATTTTTATAGGGAGCCAGAAATAGTTAAAAATTACCCAGTGTGAGCTGGATAACAGGAGGAGGGATCAGGGAAGTGCTATGCTGCCTCACCTCCTTCTTTTGCCTTCACCTGACCTTCACACAGTGTGTTTAGAGCTTAGTAGCCCCACACTCATAACAACTTACACTTTTCGTGCAATTACCATGTGCCAAGTACTAGGTAAATATTCTGATATGAGTTACTTCATGTAACCTTCACAACACTATAAGGAAGATTATTATTATTTCATTTTTTTTCTATGAGAAAATGGGGATTAATTCACTCATCCAGAATCCCACAGCCAACACATGGTAGAACATGTCAGTCTGACTTCACAACCAGATTTTAAAAGATTGTGTTATACTACCCCTGGGGTGCAACTTACGTACATTTCTATTCTGCACAACATTTGTTCTTGCAGATATCTGAGAGGAAAAGTTGTGTGGTTCAATAAACTTAAGAAATGAATGAACTCAGACAATTCATCATGTATCTTAATATAGGAAAGGCTCTGAGAAGTACTGCAGTAAAAAAACTTTTCAAAAATTATTGGACCATCACAAGAACTAAAGTAATATAGAAGTGTGATTGGATTTGAAGTAATTCAGAAGTGTAAGATGCTTTCAGGAATATATCAACCAATTAATTCTGCTTTTTTTTACGTGTGTAAGAATAATACATAATAAAAATCTATGCCCAAAGTCAAAAAAAAATATTGGACCATCAAATCCTTTTCCTATTCAAATACCTTTTAACATTTCATGGACCTAGGGAAAATTTGCCAGTTGTGTTCAATGAAACATATGTCCTCTTTTTAAGCTTGCAAACCATTGTGAGTCTCATGTGATCTAGCACTGGGAAATTGTGCCACACAGACACCTTTTGTTGGTCTTGGTAATGAAATTGAGATATTTTATCAAAGTTACCTAGCCTTTCCACATCACCTACCAGGATATCTACCCTTCATTTCCAGACCCATCGGTGCCTTGATACCTGAGAAAATATGATTTTGCTACCTGCAAAAAATGAGTAAAATCAGCAATGTTAAATTTTAAAAGGACCTACCACTTCGACTGAGTTCTAAGATCAAGTAACAGGCTTCTAATACTGATGACTAATTTTCAGTGAACATTTGAATGCTCTGGCTTCTGGTGCATCTTGCCTTTGCAGTAACTACACCAAACAAAACATGAGTGTGTAGAGAAAGGCTGCCATCTTCCACTAAGCTCTGTCGTATACTCCACTGATTTTACCCTGGAACTCTGCCTTTTCTTCTGCCTCAAACACTTCAGGGTGAATCTTTCAGACTAATTTGAGCTAAGAATTACCTGTTTACTGGCTTTATTTTAAAATAGCATTTGTTATGTAAGACTTAGGGATTATTCTTTTGAAATATTCGACACATTAATTTCACCTTTTTACATTTATATCCACAGTTGAATATTGTCATTACGTTAACTTGAAATTCACATCTACTCACAGAAGGAATTTTCTTTCAAAAACTAGAGGCAATTAACCAAGTCCAAGGTAGGTCACACTTACATATTTCCATTTGCCAAACATGAGATTCTGAGGTACACTGAGTCGGCAAGGCATGACAATGGTATCTCCATATGCTGAGTTTACAGTATACCATCCAAGACCTTTAGAAAAAAAGGAACACAAGAGAGAGAAGAGTTTAAATGTTTTCTTGAAATAAAGTAAATAACTTCAGTTCAAGATGCATTTCTTTTTTTTTTTTTTTTTTTTTTTTTTTTTGCGGTACGCGGGCCTCTCACTGTTGAAAGGCCTCTTCCGTTGCGGAGCATGGTCTCCGGACGCGCAGGCTCAGCGGCCATGGCTCATGGGCCCAGCTGCTCCGCGGCATGTGGGATCTTCCTGGACCGGGGCACGAACTCGTGTCCCCTGCATCGGCAGGCGGACTCTCAACCACTGCGCCACCAGGGAAGCCTCAAGATGCATTTCTTAATGAAGGTTATGTATTATAATTTTATCTTAAATGACATAAAACAAAGTATGTAGTTAGAACATATTTCCTATAAATATCAACAGCTCTTATTTAGCTACTAAGGCTTCAAATGTTACATAATTCAAATCTATAAACCTCTCAGTTTAGCGAGGAATAGATAAGTAGTATATGCCAAAGGAACAGTGTGGAATCTGAGGGTTTATTTTCACCTTCACTATATTTCATAAGAAAAAACTTCACTATATTTCATAGAAATGTGGGACTATACAAAGAGATTAACATGCTTAAAATTCTCAAAACTAGCTTTAAATATGTTTGTTTTTTTCATTTGAAAATATTGTTAAGCTTAAATTCGGAAAAATTTAAAAACTGAGAACTAATACATATAAGACCACAACTGAATCTTAAATATAAGTGGCAAAATGAGCATGAAAATGGCCTGCTTTACAGTATTAATGGTTAAAATACTAGTTTTCATTTTAATTATACATAAAATATTAACAGGAAAAGAATTTGTAAGGAATTCCCTGGCACTCCAGTGGTTAGGACTCCACGCTTTCACTACTGAGGGCGCGGGTTCAATCCCTGGTCGGGGAACTAAGAACCTGCAAACTGGGGATCCCCTGGTGGCAGAGTGGTTGAGAGTCCTCCTGCCGATGCAGGGGACACGGGTTCGTGCCCCGGTCCGGGAAGATCCCACATGCCACGGAGTGGCTAGGCCAGTGAGCCATGGCCACTGAGCCTGCGCTCTGGAGCCTGTGCTCCGCAACAGGAGAGGCCACAACAGTGAGAGGCCCGCGTACTACAAAAGAAAAAGAAAAAAAGAACCTGCAAACTGCGTGGCAGCCAAAAAAAAAGTATTTGTAGTATGAAATTTCTTCATGAAGTGATTACACTGTTTTTTGGGTAGACAATCCAACTTAAGCAATAGTTTGCTACTAAGGTAAAGAAAACTTCCTGGTCTTATTTAATTCTTTATTGAAAAGAATGTGATGATCAATAATTAAATTATCAACAATACCCACATTTTTGCATATGTATGTAACATACTATTCAAATCTGTATATATTTATGAAGTTTAAAGAAACATAGGCATTTAACTTGGCAATTGTATAGTACTTAGGAAATATATCAGATCTTTTTACCTTATTTTGTTTACAACTATCTTCAAAGTTAGATACATTTACAATTAAATACCTGTTAAGATATGTCACAGTTGGATATAGAGTGTTAAGGGGCTAACTTTATTTTAAACTGAAAAGAAAAAGAAATGATATTTTGTCCACCAGGTGGTGCTAAAGTGCAAAGCTAAGGCAATTTACAACACATGAATAAGACCATCTTATGACTTTCTGAAGAAACAAGATACGGTGGATACTATCTCTCTCTGTTACCCATCAACCACAACATATAAAAATTTCATATAGGGAGAAAAATCATTAACCTTAGTAAAGAAAGAAAAGGTAATAAAATTCCTATTTTAAAATTCTGTCAATTGAGGAATCTACTTTCCTCTAAAGCAATTTTGCTCCAGTGAACAAAAGCATTACAAAGAACACAAATTTCATGTAAATATACTGCACAACTACTTTCCAGAATTTTTAACATTGTTAAAATAAAGAATACAAAGTATAAGCCATGAGAATGTGTTTTTAACTTGCTATTAGAGACAAAATTTTACTAAAATTTTTATTACATTCTGTTTTATAATGAAAAATTACTGGGTGGGAGGGAGGGAGACGCAAGAGGGAAGAGATATGGGATATGTGTATATGTATAACTGATTCACTTCGTTATAAAGCAGAAACTGACACACCATTGTAAAGTAATTATACTCCAATAAAGATGTTAAAAAAATTACAATTTTCCATCAATAATGTTTAATTGTTTAGTATCCACCATACTTTAAATTCCTTTTTACTATAAATCATTGAAGAGCATAAGACTATAAGGTCTCTTCAGCCTTGTTAAAATAAAACTTGTGAGGATTTAGATATGTGGTGGCAGACAGGCAAAGTGATGACAGTTAAGAAATTGTTTTATTTCACAATATAGTACTTGTTTTCTACAATACTTTGGATATTAAATATGGAACTTGTATCATGTATTTTAGGATCTGTTCATGCAGGTTTGTCAAACCATGGAAACCATTTTGTGATTTAATATTTTGTTTTTTTCATCAATATATAGCAAGACACTTGAATATGTAATGACTCTAAGATAATGTGAATCTCTTCTTAAATTATGGTAAGACATGCACCTCTAATTATCTAGTATAATTATAAAAACATACCTTCTTTTGACAACTGACACTGCTCCCATGAACTCCATGGTTCAAGGAGTGAAAACAGTTTACACAGCTTAGGTACCAATGAGGTGAATCCTTCGCTAGGCACAGGGAAATAAAATATTCCTTTTCCAAAAAATGTAATGCTTTGCTCTTTCTTACAGACCATTTTTCTTTCCTCTTCTCTAAAGAACTTTAATATACACCAAATTTTATAATTTTATATTTTACAATTGATTTAAAAATTTAAAAATTTTATAATTTTTATAATTGATTTTAAAGCTGTATGACTTTCAAGTACATAATGTATTAGCATGATGAAAGCACAATCACAGCAGGAAGAGGACCATATATATATATATATATTTTAACATTTTTATTGGAGTATAATTGCTTTACAATGGTGTGTTAATTTCAAGTTATACATATGTTCCCATATCTCTTCCCTCTTGCATCTCCCCCCCACCCTCCCTATCCCACCCCTCTAGGTGGTCACAAAGCACCGAGCTGATCTCCCTGTGCTATGCGGCTGCTTCCCACTAGCTATCTATTTTACGTTTAGTAGTGTATATAAGTCTATGCCACTCTCTCACTTTGTCACAACTTACCCTTCCCCCTCCCCATATCCTCAAGTCCATTCTCTAGTAGGTCTGTGTCTTTATTCCTGTCTTGCCTCTAGGTTCTTCATGACCATTTTTTTTTTATAGATTCCATATATATGTGTTAGCATATGGTATTTGTTTTTCTCTTTCTGACTTACTTGACTCTGTATGACAGACTCTAGGTCCATCCACCTCACTACAAATAACTCAATTTCGTTTCTTTTTATGGCTGAGTAATATTCCATTGTATATATGTGCCACATCTTCTTTATCCATTCATCTGTCGATGGACACTTAGGTTGCTTCCATGTCCGGGCTATTGTAAATAGAGCCGCAATGAACATTTTGGTACATGACTCTTTGAATTATGGTTTTCTCTGGGTATATGCCCAGTAGTGGGATTGCTGGGTCGTATGGTAGTTCTATTTGTAGTTTCTTAAGGAACCTCCATACTGTTCTCCATAGTGGCTCTATCAATTTACATTCCCACCAACAGTGCAAGAGGGTTCCCTTTTCTCCACACCCTCTCCAGCATTTACTGTTTGTAGATTTTTTGATGATGACCGTTCTGACTGGTGTGAGATGATATCTCATTGTAGTTTTGATTTGCATTTCTCTAATGATGTTGAGCATTCTTTCATGTGTTTGTTGGCAATCTGTATATCTTCTTTGGAGAAATGTCTATTTAGGCCAATTTTTGGGTGGGTTGTTTGTTTTTTTTGATATTGAGCTGCTTGTAAATTTTGGAGATTAATCCTTTGTCAGTTGCTTCATTTACAAATATTTTCTCCCATTCTGAGGGTTGTCTTTTCATCTTGTTTATGGTTTCCTTTGCTGTGCAAAAGCTTTGAAGCTTCATTAGGTCCCATTTGTTTATTTTTGTTTTTATTTCCATTACTCTAGGAGGTGAATCAAAAAAGATATTGCTGTGATTTATGTCAAAGAGTGTTCTTCTTATGTTTTCCTCTAAGAGTTTTATACTGTCTGGTCTTACATTTAGGTCTCTAATCCAGTTTTAGTTTATTTTTTGTGTATGGTGTTCAGGAGTGTTCTAATTTCATACATTTACATGTAGCTGTCCAGTTTTCCCAGCACCACTTATTGAAGTGGCTGTCTTTTCTCCACTGTATATTCTTGCCTCCTTTATCAAAGATAAGGTGACCATATGTGCATGGGCTTATCTCTGGGATTTCTATTCTGTTCCATTAATCTATATTTCTGTTTTTGTGCCAGTACCAGACTGTCTTGATTACTGT
Organism: Orcinus orca; assembly: GCF_937001465.1. Lineage (NCBI taxonomy): Eukaryota > Metazoa > Chordata > Mammalia > Artiodactyla > Delphinidae > Orcinus > Orcinus orca. The sequence goes on from NC_064563.1 coordinate 96,818,688, forward strand.
AGCTTTGTAGTATAGTCTGAAGTCAGGGAGCCTGATTCCTCCAGCTCCGTTTTTCTTTCTCAAGATTGCTTTGGCTATTTGGGGTCTTTTGTGTTTCCATACAAATTGTGAAATTTTTTGCTCTAGTTCTGTGAAAAATGCTGGTTGTAGTTTGATAGGGATTGCATTGAATCTGTAGATTGCTTTGGGTAGTAGAGTCATTTTCACACCGTTGATTCTTCTAATCCAAGAACATGGTATATCTCTCCATCTTTTTGTATCATCTTTAATTTCTCTCATCTGTGTCTTATAATTTTCTGCATACAGGTCTTCTGTTTCCTTAGGTAGGTTTATTCCTAGATATTTTATTCTTTTTGGTGCAGTGTTAAATCGGAGTGTTTTCTTAATTTTACTTTCAGATTTTTCATCATTAGAGTATAGGAATGCAAGAGATTGCTGTGCATTAATTTTGTATCAGGCTACTTTACCAAATTCATTAATTAGCTCTAGTAGTTTTTTGGTAGCATCTTTAGGATTCTCTATGTATAGTATCATGTCATCTGCAAACAGTGACAGCTTTACTTCTTCTTTTCTGATTTGGAATCCTTTTATTTCTTTTTCTTCTCTGATTGCTGTGGCTAAAACTTCCAAAACTATGCTGAATAATAGTGGTGAGAGTGGGCAACCTTGTCTTGTTCCTGATCTTAGTGGAAATGCTTTCAGTTTTTCACCATTGAGGATGATGTTGGCTGTGGGTTTGTCATATATGGCCTTTATTATGTTGAGGTAAGTTCCCTCTATGCCTACTTTCTGCAGGGTTTTTATCATAAATGGGTGTTGAATTTTGTCAAAAGTTTTCTCTGCATCGATTGAGATGATTGTATGGTTTTTCTCCTTCAACTTGTTAATATGGTGTATCACATTGATTGATTTGCGTATATTGAAGAATCCTTGCATCCCTGGGATAAACCCCACTTGATCATGGTGTATGATCCTTTTAATGTGCTGTTGGATTCTGTCTGCTAGTATTTTGTTGAGGATTTTTGCATCTATGTTCATCAGTGATATTGGCCTGTAGTTTTCTTTCCTGTGACATCTTTGTCTGGTTTTGGTATCAGGGTGATGGTGGCCTCGTAGAATGAGTTTGGGAGTGTTCTTCCCTCTGCTATATTTTGGAAGAGTTTGAGAAGGATAGGTGTTAGCTCTTCTCTAAATGTTTGATAGAATTCGCCTGTGAAGCCATCTGGTCCTGGGCTTTTGTTTGTTGGAAGATTTTTAATCACAGTTTCATTTCAGTGCTTGTGATTGGTCTGTTTATATTTTCTATTTCTTCCTAGGTCAGTCTCAGAAGGCTGTGCATTTCTAAAAATTTAGAACCATATATTTTTAATCATTGTATCCCAGGGACAATGTCTGGCATTTACTGGGCATCTAATAAGATGATTTTTCATTTGAATCTTGTGCCATCCTTTCCATTTTGGTTATCAAATTAGCATCTTTAAAAACCAGGGAGGAGTTGACCACACTGGAACTTTGAGAATTCTTTTTCCTACCAAATACTGCAAAGTCTGTCATACACTGTCTTCGATGTGTAAGGAACATGGATTTGGGCTTGGATGGCCCTCTCTTACTTGAAGAGAAACAAACACAAAGCCAACATTCTTACGAGTTTATGGATTAAACTACAGGAGAGGACATTTCTCCCTTCCCTTTCAAGAGAAATTAAGGATTGTTTGTGCTATGTGATCTGCAAATGACACTAAGAAGTGACTTTTTCCTTACTTGTGATGAGCACAAAGCAAAGAGTTGTTTTTAAAAGTATTTGAAAATTCATGGATTGAGTCTTGTAGTGACTGCTCGATATCCAAAATTATCCAGGACAGGACTCTTCAGAGCACAGCAAATGCAAGGGAAATAAGAGATCTGACAAGAATGAGGGCAGTAGGTAAAAAGGCAATAGTTACAGATAGAAGCCCTGGTCCACAGACTGAAGGCAGAATACATGATAATCATTTGCATTATCACTTGTGGCATTAGGAGCCACAGTCATGATGATTTTAGAAATAATTTTCAAGTTTGTTATAATCATCAACTTTCCTCTTCAGGTAAGACTATAAGGGCTCTAGGTTCATCTGATAGAAAAACCAAGGCTTACACATGTGGGAGGGCTAATATCTCTAACCCCCTAGGGATACAGTAGCTACAAAGACTACTGTGATTTGGTGGTGAATTAGCATCCTGATTTCTAGAGACGTCTCAGTCTTTGAGATGAAGTGCCAGGGAGACCCAAAGCACCTGTCAACACAAATAATTCTGTTTATACTTTTCATAGAAGCAAGAGATTTTTATCTTTGAATTGCCAAGTCTGAATTAAATTTAGCCTACTAGAATTCCCCTGCAATTCTCTCCCTGTAATATTAGTTGGTTAATTTATTCATGGTTTTGTAGCATAGAGATTATTGGATACAATTGCAAATACAGAATGCCTATGCTGTCCTTCCTCAAAGAGGCAAAATATAAAATATAGAAGGAAATGTGTGTGTGCACAAGGGTGTGAATTTCTGTGCTATACGTGTTATGTCTACTTGTATATTGTATGTCATAAGATACTTTAACCTGGGCTAAATCACCTTTTGTATTAAATGTTTTAAAATTTTAACATAGTGTTATGAATTATTATCACTGTTGCTATCAAAATGTCCTGACATAAAGTAAAACATAAATATGTTTGGTAGTGTATATATGTCAATGCTACTCTCTCACTTTGTCCCAGCTTCCCCTTCCCTGTCCCCTGTAAAATAGATAGCTAGTGGGAAGCAGCTGCATAGCACAGAGATATCAGCTAGGTGCTTTGTGATCACCTAGAGGGGTGGGATAGGGAGTGGGGGAGGGAGATGCAAGAGGGAGGGCACATGGGGATATATGTATACATATAGCTGATTCACTTTGTTACACATCAGAAACTAACACAACATTGTAAAGCAACTATACTCCAATAAAGATGTTTAAAAAAAAATACGTGTTATATTTGAGAAGCAGTATGTAATAATTTAATGATTCTTATGAAGAGTTATTAGCTAAAGGTAAAGAACAATAGAACCTAGAAAGGCTATATAGGAGAATTCAGTGGGAATAAAATGAGATAAACACAGCATAAGAATAATCTCTTGACCAAATAATTCTCACACGTAGAATTCTCAGGCAAGTGATCATAAAGTACAAGATAATTATAGTTATGCATTTTATATAGCAAATAATTTAAAGAGGCACTGAAACAGACTGGCAACCTTTTGAAGTTAGGTGAACACTTTATATTTCTAAGTAAAATAATAAAACTGTAATAATTTTGGCAATATTGATGAGAATTCCTTTTTCTGTATAAAGTAATTCTTAAGGACTATCAAGGTCAGAGTAATCATTCTCTTTGCATAGCTGACAACTAGACATTTGAGTTGAGGTCACTTAAACATCAGAATCTGCTACCACGTTTCAAGCAGAAGTACAGCAAATAATATAGAATAATATAGGACCAGAATTCATCAGGGTCTACTTTACATGCTGTAATTTAGCATGGTTAATTATTTTTTATTGCACTGATACTTTAAAAGCATCATCATCCTTGAAAGCTTTTTCTCTTTTTAGCTCTGTATCCCTGTTAGGTGCCATAGAAGGGTTAATCACATTATAATTGGCTCAGAGTTTACAACATAAAAACTAAATTCCAGTTGTACAGAAATTTTAGAGATATATTTGTGCAAATGAATTGTTGGGGAGGAAGTGGGTAAAAATGAGAGTTATCCTTAGAAATTACGTTCATATTTATTTGACTGATTTTGACAGATAAACATGCTAGTGTCCTTATTTGCTTCATTAATGAATTAAGATATGTACAACTCTAATTAAAACATGTAAAACATGTAGTGTTTCTCAGTCTCATTACTATTGACATTTTGGGCTGAATAAATCTTGATTGTGGGGCACTGTCCTATGTACGTTTAGCAATATCCCTGTCTCTGCCCATTGGATGCCAGTAGCACCTTCTCCTCATTATGACAACAAGAAAATCCTCAGACATGACAAATATCCCCTGGGAGGCAAAACTGCCCCCTGAAATCCCATCTAGTTGAGAACTACTGATTTAGACCTTCACTCATTTGATAAAACTGTGGTTTCCAATAAAGGGATCATTGTTGTAAAACAGAATCTTAGTGTAGGACTAAATAATCACTGAATATGAATGAAGGGATGGAGGAAGCAATGGCACATAGTAACATTGGTTATTATCAAATTTGTTTTCCTCACAGAAACATATTATATTAAACTATAATAGGAGGATTGATTTCTAACTTTGAAATATTGGGATCCAATCCAATCCAAGAAATTACAAAAAATATACTGTTTTAGCAATTCTACTTCATATACTACAATCAAGCACAAATTATACCTACTATATATGCTTTCTAAAGTGTAGATATCATATATATTTTATTTGATATGATAAAATATCATAGTTCTACTGATAGAGAATAAAGCTGATGCCTTTAAAGAGTCTTCCAAACCTGATTTTATGATTCAATGACACAAAGTTATCTTATCTCATAATTCCTCCCATAAATTTATTATATGAAACAAGAGTTTAAAATTTTTGTCAAGGTCGTGTAATATATAACAAGTAAAATTTGTTTGTGTGTGTCTGTGTGCGTGTGTGTGGTACAAGGGCCTATAATTCCCAAGTAACTTGGACTGCATGGCAGGTGGGAGAAGACATCTGAGGGAATCGAATGTCATTTTGAGAAATACTGAAAACAGTTATTCTATTCCCCCCCCCCCTTTTTTTTTTTTTTTTGTGGTACGCGGGCCTCTCACTGTTGTGGCCTCTCCCGTTGCGGAGCACAGGCTCCGGACGCACAGGCTCAGCGGCCATGGCTCATGGGCCCAGCCGCTGCGCGGCATGTGGGACCTTCCCAGACTGGGGCACAAACCTGTGTCCCCTGCATCGGCAGGCAGACTCTCAATCACTGCGCCACCAGGAAAGCCCCTCTATCCCCTTTTTCATTTTCTCTTTATAAACTTGGGTACTTGGGGGTCAAGCTGGGTTTTTGCTGAATCAGAGGTAGGAATACATTTGTTCAAACTTTACTTTCTACCTTGCCTTTCACAAGTGTTATATATTATAATGTAGGTATAATTGTGTAATGCCTACATATAAGAAAAAGAGTAATTCTTCTTTTCTCTTTCTCTCATCAGTTCCTATAATTTTATAAATGCATTATATTATATCTTTTAGATAAGTGTTATTCCACTGTGGAATAACATTTCGATGGGAAAAAAACATCTTACCAAATTATTATTGCTAGTACTCAGGAATATGTTTTAATATATGTGTTCTTTATATTACTTCCAAGTTTGGCATGTTACTTGGAAGTGCTCAAAATATTTATCTTTTTAGTGATGTATAGGTCAATGTAATAATCCATATTATGCCATAGAAGGGAGATCTATAAAAACAATACAATTTTAAAAATACAGTACCAGTATTTGCTGTGCTGAAAATTATCTTCTCAATTTACCACATGCCGCATTATACTCTAAGCACAGAATGATCTATGAGGCTGGATAAGTTACAATTCTTCTCAATTAGTTTAGGCTTTACCCCATCTCTGCTTCATTTTTTATCATTGTTCCTTGGGATCATCTGCTCTGGCTCAATTCCTACATATCCTTCAAGGCCTATCTCAAAAATCATCTATTCATACATTCAAACATGCATCAAGTATTTACTGAACACCTATTATAGGCAGAGTGCTAGATGTTCTTTGTGGGGGAAATATATAAAAAAGATACTGAGGCCTACTCCTGAAGGAACATGATGGAATTTGTATGAGCTGCTTATTAGGTAGAGAAAGTGGTATGGCAAAGCAGAGAAGGGAATCACAGCAAAAAGCTTGAGGGTATTGGTTTAGGATTCTTGGAGGAAATTTCATCTGATCTGAACACTGAATTTCTATAAATGGGAAGATGAGAACTACTTCACCAGTCTGTCATAGCCAGGGACCGACCAGGCAGAGGCACTGAGTGATACTTGGTTTTCTCTCTTACGGCAAACTCCATTTTTTCTTTTTAACATCTTTATTGGAGTATAATTGCTTTACAATGGTGTGTTAGTTTCTGCTTTTTAACAAAGTGAATTAGCTATACATATATCCCCATATCTCCTCCCTCTTGCATCCCCTTCCCACCCTCCCTATCCCACACCTCCAGGTGGTCACAAAGCACTGAGCTGATCTCCCTGTGCTATGTGGCTGCTTCCCACTAGCTACCTATTTTACATTTGCTAGTGTATATATGTCCATGCCACTCTCTCACTTCGTCCCAGCTTCCCCTTCCCCTTCCCCATGTCAAATCCATTCTCTATGTCTGCATCTTTATTCCTGTCCTGCCCCTAGGCTCTTTAGAACCATTTTTTAGATTCCATATATATGTGTTAGCATATGGTATTTGTTTTCCTCTTTTTGACTTACTTTACTCTGTATGACAGACTCTAGGTCTATCCACTTCACTACAAGTAACTCAATTTCGTTTCTTTTTATGGCTGAGTAATATTCCATTGTATATATGTGCCACATCTTCTTTATCCATTCATCTGTCAATATAGACACTTAGGTTGCATGTCCAGGCTATTGTAAATAGAGCTGCAATGAACATTGTGGTACATGACTCTTTTTGAATTATGGTTTTCTCAGGGTATATGCCCAGTAGTGGGATTGCTGGGTCGTATGGTAGTTCTATTTGTAGTTTCTTAAGGAACCTCCATACTGTTCTCCATAGTGGCTCTATCAATTTACATTCCCACCAACAGTGCAAGAGTGTTCCCTTTTCTCCACACCTTCTCCAGCATTTATTGTTTCTAGATTTTTTGATGATGGCCATTCTGACTTGTGTGAGGTGATACCTCATTGTAGTTTTGATTTGCATTTCTCTAATGATTAATGATGTTGAGCATTCTTTCATGTGTTTGTTGGCAATGTGTATATCTTCTTTGGAGAAATGCCTATTTAGGTCTTCTACCCATTTTTGGATTGGGTGGTTTGTTTTTTTGATATTGAGCTTCATGAGCTGCTTGTATATTTTGGAGACTAATCCTTTGTCAGTTGCTTTGTTTGCAAATATTTTCTCCCATTCTGAGGGTTGTCTTTTCATCTTGTTAATGGTTTCCTTTGATGTGCAAAAGCTTTTAAGTTTCATTAGGTCCCATTTGTTTATTTTTGTATTTATTTCCATTTCTCTAGGAGGTGGGTCAAAAAGGATCTTGCTGTGATTTATGTAAGAGTGTTCTGCCTATGTTTTCTACTAAGAGTTTTATAGTGCCTGGCCTTACATTTAGGTCTCTAATCCATTTTAAGTTTATTTTTGTCTATGGTGTTAGGGAGTGTTCTAATTTCATTCTTTTACATGTAGCTGTCCAGTTTTCCCAGCACCACTTATTGAAGAGGCTGTGTTTTTTCCATTGTATATTCTTGCCTCCTTTATCAAAAATAAGGTGACCATATGTGCATTGGTTTATCTCTGGGCTTTCTATCCTGTTCCATTGGTCTATATTTCTGTTTTTGTGCCAGTACCAGACTGTCTTGATTACTGTAGCTTTGTAGTATAGTCTGAACTCTGGGAGCCTGATTCCTCCAGCTCCGTTTTTTTTTTCTCAAGATTGCTGTGGCTATTCGGGGTCTTTTGTGTTTCCATACAAATTATGAATTTTTTTTGTTCTAGTTCTGTGAAAAATGCCATTGGTAGTTTTCCATTTTTTATTATAGAAATTTCTACAGATTAGATCTTTTATCTTCGTAAGGAACATGTCCTAAGACTGGCAGTTTTCCCAAATTCATAAATGCACATAAAATTTTCCTAATAAAATGCAATAAACTGTAACACCTTTTTACTTTTTCTTTACTTTCATCATCAACACTAGCATTGGATTCCATTTGGGGTCACTTTTAAATTATAAGCAAAAACTTTATTTAGAGATGATTTAAAAGTAACAGAAATGATTTAATTTGTAGACCCTTATTTTTATTTTTTGAGAAATGCCTCGTGAATTTTACATCAGCAAATGTACAGATTTTACTGTGCTTGTTAGAATTTCTTAACTTAGGATCCATGAATGGACATTAGGGCATCTATGAACCCTCTAAGTTATTTTAAAAACTCCCATATTGTTGTACACTGAAACATCTGTTTTTAAAGAAAGAGAATTCAAAGCTTTCATCAGGTTGTCAAAGGTAACCTTGAATTAAAACGTAAAATGTTTAAGTTTCATTCTAAATTGAAGAGAAGTTGTGGAAGTACAATTTGATGGTATCTATCAAATTTTAAAATGCTAATACCCTTTGATCCAGTAATTCTACCACTGAGACTCTCTCCTACAATTAGTTTCTGCACAAGTGCAGGACTGTATATAAAGATAACGGCATTAATTTGAATACTAAGAAACTGGAGGAACCTAAATGTTTATTAATGCAAAAATATAAACTAGAGTGTGTATCCACACAATGCTCTACACAAACCCCCTGAAGAGAAATGAGAGCCAAATACATTGTTTCCTTTTTTCTATATATATTTCAGTGTTTATAATTTTTTGTCATTCATTCATTGGCTACTGAGTGCCCACTTTGTGCCTAGTGCTGTTCTAGGGTGGGCTATCCAAATTGATAAAAGGAAAAAACCCTGCTCTCATGGAGCTTAAATTCTAGACATTTATATTTATTCATGTATTTTAAAGTTTAATTTCTTTCCAAAAAGAGGGAAATTATCAGTTTAATTTATCTACTATGTTGCAACCTATTTGAAGGAAAAGCCTACATTTCGCTCATTTTGAAATTCACTGCAGCACCATGAAGGTTGCAGGTGCTCAATAATAATGCATAAAATAAAGTCCCACTGCAGTACACTGAAAGGAACTCTATCAGATCATATTCTCACGGCCCATATTCTTTAGTCTGCATTTAACATTCCAGAAAACCATATACTATTCTTTGAAATTCTAGGGAATCCAGGATGGTGGGGAGGGGTGGCACTGTGGTGATTAAAAATCAATACCTTAACATTGTTCCCTGCCAAAAAGCTATTTTTGCTTTAAAAATATGTTTAATGGGATATAACATAAATGCAAAATAGTGCACTGATCTAGATTTACGTTTGAAATGTCACTAAAAGCATCAGGATTTAGGGTTTCTTCGGCAACTCTCCTCACATTCTTTGTTCTGAGGATGAGACTGGGATTTCCAAAAATTTGTCCCACAGGGGAGCTCTGTGTCACCAAGTCCTCATTCCTCAGTGATGAGTTTTTGACTGGGCTATGGGGTCTCTGTCAACAAGCCAAGACACTGGTCTTTTCTTAGGGATAAACTCAAATAAAAACACTTCATGCTCTGTGTGTGTGGGTGGCAGGGGGCGGGGCAGGGAGACTACACTGAACCAGAAATTGCAAATTTGTATATGAAAAGAACAGTATTCTACATTTTATTTTAAAATAGATTTTCATAGTGAAGGAGACTAAACAAGAGAATGTTTAAACATATTTTCCTTTATATTCTACAGTTTACTCATTGTAAAAATTAAAAACATTTATGTATTAATAATTGATGTAACTTGAAGTGCACAAAGTTGACTATTTTCTACTATCATGCTTCTCTCCTAATTACCTAGGACTTGATGCTGTGTCTTTAAGGAGAGTCCAGTCAGACAATTGATACAATGAAAAGAACCAGTAAAATATTATTTTCCTTTTGTTTCTCTCCCCCAATTCAATTTCTTGATTAGTTCTTGCATTGTCTCTAACCAGATCCTGAGGAACCTGGATCATTCGGAACCAGCTTAACCAAAGAGGTAGGTAGAAGGAACCCATATTTGAATACTCCCCCAGGTTAAAATACTGCAAAGGAAAGATGAATACATTTATGCTCCACGTTTAATTAAGAGTATCAGTTCTATTTGAATGGTGAAAAATTACATTTTCCTCTGCATTTTGCCACAGAAGTTGTACTGAAATTGTGAATATGATTTAATTATTTTAGCAAAGACAATAGCTGTACTGTATTCATGAAAACACTATCGACAGGAAAGCAGGCACAACACTTCACAAATGACTTTTAACTGCATCATCTGAACTAATGGAAACTTTTTGGAATTTAGCTAGAGCCTGTCTTCAGAAAGAGTTCATAGTTATTGTGACATTATTAAATTTGTTTTCTGCAAATAATTGAATGCCATGACAACGAAAAGACCTCTTGATTTGAGATAATCAAAGCTGTCCTTGAAAACACTCCCCAACCCCCAAACAACAAATTCCTAATAGCTTTGATATTCCTCAAAATGCCTTAGAAAAAAATATATCACAAAGATTTTTAGCCAATAAGATCATCATTGTTTTCACAGAGAGCTTCTGTTAATAACAGCTTGTGCTAAATTATATTGCTTTAGCATTTAAAGTAATCAGCAGCATTAGCGAATTTTATCTTATAATTGAGGTAGTGAATTGCCGGGGATAGCAAATAAATTGTCAGGGCTCCTCAATGAGCAGAGTAGTAAACTCTTGCTTCTGAATTGGTTGAGTGATCTTGTCCAGTATGCCTGCTTCCGGAATATTCCCCGTTAAGTATTTAACTAGGTACCAAAAAATGTTTACCTGGGTTGAAATAGCTTTTTGCTCTTTTCTTCACATGAATCCCAATTAGCATTGCCTATGTCTCCTGAGGATATAGATTTGTACAATAAAACATAGTAAGTAATAAAGGTTAGAAAGCTATTTAGTAGGTTTTCCCACATATTTGGTGCAGACTGCTGGCTGATTTCCAAGACTTAGATTTGTGAAATTCCAGGCTTTTAATTGACAACTCCCCACAGGGCTTGTAATATAAGTTAAGGTCATAGGAAGAAAATGATGGCTTTCTATGGCATTTTCTCTTTTTTAAGAACTAAACTCAGCTTACTATGAAATCTAGTTTTCTAGTTCTGAGGGGGAAGGAGAAATAGAAACATTCATCCAATATAATTTTTGAAAGAGATTAAGAACACAGGAAAGATAAACTTTTCCTTAAAAAATTTAAAAGTAAGACAAATAGTTGCATAACAGGAAACAGAATAACCTCTTATATGAAAATGAAATAATCTTCCAGCCTTAAGAGACTTTGTGTTGCCTCAAGGACCAGGTAAGCATAGAAACCGGTACCCATTGTAGCTTGTCCACAGTGGGAACTCAATGGTGTTGCTCTGAAATGCATGAACTTAGACAATACTGTCATCTATTAATATTAACTTTTCATAGATGCCACTTTCCCTGGCAGTCATTATTTTTAATTGATGAGTGGGAGGAAAAGTGGGAAGGAGAACAAGATAATTTAGGAAGGCAGTGAGTAGGAATAAGAAATATAGGAAGCTGTATTGAAAGGTAGTTTTATCATTTCTAAGGATGTCAGAATGGAGGAATGCTTTTAAAGATCTTTTAAGATCTGGACCTGAATATGCCTCTAGCTTTGAAACTCTCCCTTACTCCCAAAGATTTTAACTTGCTGAACACTTTGTCTTACACCCTCAGAGGTCCATCCTAACTTTAAAATGTGCCATATCTTTGCTCTCATTTAGGAAATGGTTTAATAATCTGCAGGATTTCTGGAAGGCTAGCCATCACGGACAAGGTGGCAAAAAATAAAAACCAAAAAGCAACAACAACAAAAAAAACCATCTAGAAAGGGAGAACAAGTTCTTACAGCAGGAAAATGGCTCTTCTGCATTCAGTTGGTTTTCTGTGCTTGTTAAGGTTTGCATCATATCTCACCTGCCTGTTTCACATCTTCATATTCTTATATAAGCATCAACTAAATAAATGCTTTCTCTTTATTATTCAAGCGAAAAAATGTGAAGCGTGATGGACATTAAAATGTACCTCACAGACCCCCCAAATGCTGGGAATGTACCAAGGACCCCAACTGCTGCACTCTAATCCATCACCAAGTTTGTTTTGAGGCCACACTTTCCAGGAGTTGTTCCCAGCTCAGGACTGAGCACAGCAGGGATACTAAGGCAGACAAGCTTCTTCCCTGAGGGCTGGCTATGGCTCAAGGACTCCCTGCCAAACCTTCTTTAGGCTGCAGGACAGTCTAGGACGTGTCCATCCAACCTTCCATCCCTTTCTCTTTTCCTTTGACCATTTTTTTGGGGGGCTGCACCATGCAATATGCAGGATCTTAGTTCCTCGACCAGGGATCGAACACGCGCTCCCTGCAGTAGAAGAGCAGAGTCTTAAACATTGGACCGCCAGGGAAGTCCCTCTTTTCCTTTGAAAAGATTTATAATGCCATCTGACATTTCTTCCAGCCCACTAGCTCCTCCTCCATTGTTTTCTCACATTGATGTTTCCCCTAATACAATCCTGGCATGTTAATCCATTCTGGTATAATATCTGCTTCTCAGAAGATCCTAACACATGACTGAAATTAGAATATAACTATATTGACCCTCCAGCATCAGTAGACTATTGGATTCCAGAAAATTCAGATCGCAATAGAGATGTAGTGAAAAAAAGAAAAACCCTACAGCTTGATTTAGTAAGGGGTTAGCCAATTAAAAGTAAAAATACACTAGAACAATAATAGTAAGAATAATGGACATTTATGGTGCTTATAGTTTGCAATACTCTTTTATGTACATTGTACATTTTTGCATTTGAGTCTCACAAAAGCCCTGTATGATGAGCAAATAAATGTGTGTGGTGAACAGATATTATGATGCTTCCTTTGACTGATAGGACACTGTTTGCCCTGCAAAGCCAAGAGACTAAACTAACAACACCAAGCCAATATGTAGTGGAGCCAGAGCTCAAAATTAATTCTCAACTCAAGTCCAATACTCATCAAAATGATGACATGTTCTTATTTCATTTTAAATTGTGGTTAAGTTAGGAATATTGTTTGAAAAGTATTAAAATGTTTTCCATATTTAGTATTAAATAAAATTTCCATATTTAACATTTAAAAACCTATAGATCAAGAGGACTAGAAAGAAAATAAACTATTAAGTTTGATCACCTCTTTCTCAGTGGGATGTCATGTAGCAACTGAGCATTTATTGCCAGGAAATATACAAAGTCCTGTCCACGATAGCTCATCTGATTCTCAAAACACAGTAGAAAACTGCAAATAGCTGAGGAGGTAGGCATCTTTCAGATAAGGAATCAGAGGTATAATAAGGCTCTTTAATATAGACAAGGCACACAGCTGACAGGCAGAGTAGCACTTTATGCATTTCAAACACCCAGCACTGTAGAGATAATACAGTAGACTACCAAGAAAAATTTATGGGATGAATAAAATGAAGGTTAGGATTCAAATCAAGTCCTTCTAACTTCAAAACCTATACCTTTCCTCTCCATCAAAAATACTTTTCACAATTACAATTTTTAGGTGAGTTGAAAATGTAAGTTCGCAAGAAAACCTGAACATGAATGTTTATAGTAGCTTTATTCATAATTGTCAAAATTTGGAAGCAACCAAGATGTCCTTCAGTATGTGAATGGATAAACCAACTGTGGTACAGCCATACAATGGAATATTCAGCAATAACAAGAAATGAGCTATCAAGCCATGAAAAGATAAAGGAAACTTAAATGCACACTGCTAAGTGAAAGAAGCCAATCTGATTAATATTCTGTATCAATCTGTATGACTCCAACTATAGCATAATATAGAAAAGGCAAAGCTCTGGAGACAGTCAAAAGAGGGTTTGCCAGGGGTTTGATGGGAGGAAGGATGGGACAGATAGGCAGAGCACAGAGAATGTTTTGGGTAGTGAAATTATTCTGATACTATAATGGTGGATACAAATCATTATACATTTGTCAAAACCCATAAAATATATAACACAAAGAGAAAAACCTATATAACTTATAGATTTTACTTAATAATGTAGCAATATTGACTCCTCAATTGTAACAAATGTGCAACACTTATGCAAGATGTTAATAATAGGGAAACAGGGATGGCGAGTGTTGAAGGAGTATATGGGAACTCTCTACTTTCCATTCAACTTTCTTATAAACCTAAAACAGATAAAAAATATTCTATTAATTAAAAAAACTGATACACATAGTTTCTTCAGCCTATGGAATGCATTCTCTATTTAGACAATCTAATCTAAATTCTCTTGGTTAAGATGGAAGGAAGGACATAAAATCTTCAAGGGCAAATCTTTGCATTTACCAGCAAAGGTAATCTCCCCAGGCAGATCTCTGCAGGTGCTGACAATTCCAAGACCTCTGCTGAACGGTGTCCTGGGTGGCCGTGCTGCAGCCCAGCAATTGCTGTTTTATGATTATGTTTCCCACATATTCCCAATCCTACTGAGGTGCTAATACATTGGTTCATCTTTCCATTTAAAAGAGACAATGTCTTTGACAATTTGTTCATGGTTACTGCTCAGGAAGATAATGACACTCAAAATTTCCCTAAACTGCATATTATAATATTACCTCTTTGGCTCTGCTATTTTTAACAGCTTTTAAAGACAATAGTGTCATTAAGGTTAAAAAAAGTTCACCATTCCTACACATTAAAAGAATTCCAGGTTACAGAGATGAGCTGTAAGAGGGTTAGCAAGGCTTCAGATTGTATTATGCCTTTTGTTTATGAATCTCATTTAAGTTCTATAACTGAAAAAACTCCTAAAGCTTCCCCCCACAGGAAGAAATTACTTAAAAAACAAACAAACCGAATAGAAAAGATTGAGATGCTTAGACGGTGTCCCTGTCTGAAAATCTAATGGCAATTTTCAAGTTAATTCCCCCTTAAGAGTTCTGCCAAAACATGCTGTACGTGTGCATTCTTCAGCCACAATTCTATCACTCTGTGTATATACAATAGATGATAAAGAAGTCTCTGGAATCAACTTTAAAACGTTTTCTTCTTTATCATTTTTGAATTTCCAGCAGCCTCAACATACAAATATGATTATTGGTGCATGTTCAATCTTTCTGTATATATTAAATACTTTCCAGGTAATCAGTATGATTTTAGAGTGTGTTATTCAGAAATCCATTGATTCTTAAACCTCTAATTTTAAAAACTGGAAGCTATACTACAAAGTAAATTTCCAACCCAACATCTTACTAAACAGTCACCTGGAAGTGTGCTATTTATTCTAAAACCTTTATAGCTAAGACAATTTATAATGATGTACATGGGAAAGCCAGTGCAATCTACTGAAAATGTAAAATTGCACGTGCCTGAAGAATAGTCGATAGTAAATATGGGTTAAACATTTATCCAATATTGTTGATGTAATTGAGAAACTGTAAAAGATATATGCTAAACTCCAAGAGCCATAGGATGTATTCAGTATAAGTTTTTAATTACTGATCTGTGCTGTATTTTCCTTAATTTTTCTAAGAGTTTTTTCTATAAGCTTTTGAAAATAAAATTTCCCTTAACCCAAAAGATTCTATTTCATAATAATTTAAATACATTGTGCCATAAAGCAATCGGTTGGCTACAGTATGTCAGATACTATATTCCTGTTTGGCACACAAACATAAATAAGTTATCTACTCAAAGGAGATTAAAATCTAGAAGAGGCAACAGACGAGACTGCATGGGTATGATTCCAGCCCTGCTACTAATAAGGTAAGTGACCTCCAGAGTTACTTGACCTTTACGTGCTCATGTTTCCCAACCATTAAATGGAAGATAACAACAGTATCAACCTCAAAGGGCTATTGTGAATATTAAATACATTAATATGTATAAGCTGCTTAAAAGAATACTTTTCATACAACAAATGCTCAATAAATGTTAGCTATTATGAAAAGATGCTCAACGTCATTAATCGTTAGGGAAATACAAATCAAAACCACAAGATAGGGCTTCCCTGGTGGCGCAGTAGTTGAGAGTCCGCCTGCCGATGCAGGGGACACTGGTTCGTGCCGTGGTCTGGGAAGATCCCACATGCCGCGGAGCGACTAGGCCCGTGAGCCATGGCTGCTGAGCCTGCGCGTCTGGAGCCTGTGCTCCGCAACGGGAGAGGCCACGGCAGTGAGAGGCCCGCGTACCGCAAAAAATAAAAACCAAAAAAACCCCACACAAGGTATCACCTCACGCCTGTTAGGATGGCTCTTACTAAAACAGTCAAAAGGTAAGTGTTGGTGAGGATGTGGAGAAAAGGGAGTCCTTCCTTCTACACTGTTGAGGGGAATGTAAATTGGTACAGCCATCATGGTACAGTACAGATAAAAATAGAACTACCATATGATCCAGCAATCCCATTTCTGTGTATATATCCAAGGAAACAAAATCACTATATCTAAGTTATATTACACTCTCATGGTCACTGCAGCATTATTCACAGTAGCCAAGATATGCAAACAACTTAAAGGTCCATCAACAAAGAAAATGTGATATAGGCACATGAACACACACACACACACACACACACACACACACACATAATGGAATGTTATTCAACCTTAAAAAAGAAGAAAATAAGGAAATTCTGCCATTTGTGACAACATGGATGAACCTAGACATTACACTGAGTGAAATGACAGACGCAGAGAGACAAGTACTGCATAATCTCATTTATATGTGGAATATATATATATATATATATATATTTTTTTTTTTTTTTTAAAGCCCAACACATAGAAATGGAGAGTAGAATGTGGTTGTCAGGGCTTGGGGAAGGGGAGATGGGGAGATATTGGTCAAACGGTACAAACTTTCAGTTATAAGATGAGTAAGTTCTGGCAACCTAATATACAGGTGATTATAATTAATAGTAATGTATTGTACACCTGAAATTTGCTCAGAGTAGATCTCAAAGTTCTCATCATCCCCCCCCCCCACCAACACACAAAGGGAAACTATGTGAAGTGGTGGATACACTGATTAGATTGAACGTGGTCATCACAATGCATATGTATATCAAAGCATCACATTGCACACTTTGAATATATACAATTTTTATCTGTCAATAGTATCTCAGTAAAACTCAAAAAATGTTAGCTATTATATCTCTGTCTTTTATTTAGTGGAATTAAAGAGATTATGTGCCAAATGTTGTAGGAGCAGAGGAGAGATTAATGGATAGACTGAAGAAGGCTTTACTCCAAAAGGACATTCATAATGACCTTCACAGACAGGGATTTCTTCAAGTGAAAAGGAGAATGAAGGAAAGTCCACGCAGATGAAAGGCTAGGAGCAAGAGGCATGATCTCGTTCAGCCAGTGTGGGTGAGACTTAGGGCATGTGAGAAGCAATGGAAGGAAACATAGCTGGGAAGGTAGCTTTGGGAGTGGTACTTGGAAAGCCCTTAAATAACCGCTTAAAGAATTTGGGTTTTTATCCTGTAAGGAATGTGGAAGCAATAAAAGGTTTTTGGTGTATTTTAAGGATGGCAGTGAACTGGTCAGATTTCTGCTGTTGAAAATTATCTTTAGCAGTAGTGTGGAGGATGACCAACTGGATAAGGGACTAGGGGAGAATAACCTTGTTAGAAAGTTAAAATGTTAGAAGGTCATGTAATCATAGCAAAATAGGGCCAGGGAATGAAGAAGGGAAAGCACAGTGAAGAGGAGACATTTCCAAAGTGGAGTCTACGTGAGCTTCAGTAAGTGTGACACATCATGAGACTACAAAGTTCACATTTCCCAACCTAGCTGAGTACACTGTTCACGGGAAGAAAAGCTAATACTTCGTCTCTGTAGAAGCACATCATGCACTGTGTGTGAAATCACACACTCACTAGGCAAATAGGAAAGCAGCCTTTTAGTGTTAGCTCTTTGGAAACAACTTGAGACTAAATAAGCAGAACAGTCCAAAGCAAATATTAACTCTGGTGGTGTTAGGTGCCTGGATTTCTAAACGCAAATTATTAATGTAACATGCATTTTGGTTTTAACACATGCAAGCCCTTTTTGGTTATCACTGCAAAATACAGAAAGAAAAAAGCCCAAGGTGCTGGAACTTAAATAGTCCTAAAGAAATCTTGCTGCTTTTTAAAGACTTTGTGCTTACCAGTTAGCGCTTTCATGAAAAAAGCACGAAAATGGAACGTAAAAGAAAAAGACCTACACTATTGTGGTTTTTAGACACCACTAATTTTTCTCTTTTAGAGCAGTTTCTGAATTCATTTGGGACTCCAGAAGTGTTTCTGCAAGCACAGATGAGTGGATCAAGGACCTCATAAAGCTCTGATATAAAGTACAAAGCATCGTACTATTGTTTAAACATTCCAATTCAAGTGATAGTGTGACCAAAGATGGTTACCAAAGGCTATTCCTGCTAACTTTAGTTAACAGTAAATTTCAGTCTTGACTTGATGTACAATGTCCCTCCCACAAAGGGAAAGGGTGGAAAATATTACTTATCTATCTTTCAAAGACTCTTTCCAAAGTCGCTGGTAGCTGGGAGTTAGCAGCCTCTGCTGTTGTCTTTCTTTCCCTGCTGTACAAAAGGGTAATTGAGCAATCTGTGCTCTGGTCTGCCGGGAAGTCAATCCATCCAACTAACCTGCACCTGCCTGGCTAATGTCCTTTCTCTTATTCACGATTCAGTTGCTTTTGTGTGCTCTCCTTAAATGCCCTGACTTTAGGAAATGATTTCCAAAATTATGGCCTCAAGACCCCAGGATCATGGACTGTCAAGTCAAGTCAAGACATTCTTAAAATGTCTGCCATTGATGTTATGTAGATGATAAGAAAACTTTATTAAAAATTCAGTATAAAATATCAGTTCTGCAACTCATAGCTGAAAGAACTCTGGTGTAGGAGTCTAGGAACGTGAGTTCTTGTCTCATACTTACCTCGAAATCATTGAGAACTTGCTTTCCTGGGCCTCCATTTATTCATGTATAATATGATATAAAACAAGGCTTAAATATTCTAGGATTAACATTCCCCTATATGGGAAAAGCATGCAGTTAATTTTCAGCTGGGATTTGAAGCCATATTACTTTTGTGTCTGGACTGGCAAAATCTTAAAGAAAAAAGAGAACATGTCAGATTTCTTATTTTTGCTGTATAACTTAATTTGCTGTTGGAGTTTCCAATGAATATTTTGGAAACTTGACACTGAACAAAGTTTGGTTTTGGTTTCTAACTCTGTATGAATTGATGCGTGTTTTTAGATGTAGCTTGAGTTTGCTTTAGATTGGTTACCACTATCGCTTAAGAATTATTAAAAACTTTTATTACATTGCCTCAGCACGTAATATGTTTTAAGTATTGACATATACCATGTTTTGTATCTCTCTAATAGTACTATCATAATAAGCTCATGAGGTTAGAAAGTGTTTCAGAAAATTCTGAACCAAGCATAGAATAATTTTGTTTAAATATGGAGCAAAATGAATTAATATTATTTTATCTTAATTACTTCCATTATGGATAATAAAAAAATTAACTGCCTTTCAAAATTAGAGTAGTACTTCATAGATTCAGTATTATTTAGATATAATTTTCTAGGTAATTGAAATCTAACATCTTATCGACCATATAGCTTTTAAATTTTTAATTCTTTTAGATGGATAACATTTGTACAACATTGCATATTGTCTTGACTTCAAATCAAATTATATGATAATACGTAACATTTATACAGTGCTTAAAAATGCACTTTCCAAGAACATCATCTCTTAAACCAAGTATCATTCAGAATATAAATGAACTTTCTTGTGATAATTCAGTTATTTCTACAAGCATATACTGTGCTGTAATTCAGAGAGGATCTTGGGAACTACTGAAATGACTAAACCTATTTGCCAGTATACTAAAGAGCACAGCCCAACAGGATTTGGACATCACTATGTTTGTCTGAAATTATTTATCTTTTCTCTCACTATTCCTGTCAGTTGTCACTCTTGCTAATGATAACAGCTCACATTTGCACGGTACTTGAGAGCCTACAAAGCACTTTCCCATACATTGCTCCATTCTGTGATTGCCTCCTAGTCCCTTTCCAATTTGCCACCAAAGTGCCAGGCCTTTGAAAACAAGATAATCAGACTTAAAAAGAGATTCTATTTAAAGAGTAAACAACCTCTGAGTGAGGGTCCCAAGGAGTTTCCTAAAAAATAAGGTTTAGATCATGGACAACAGCATTTATTTTGGCTGCTCAGAACCTATGTGTTTCCCACAGATTCTTGGCTGGGCTCTGAATGGTTGAGGTTGGCAGATAAGAAGCCTCTGGCTCTACAAAATATTTCTGTTATTGCACTTTACAATGAATTGTCTAGTGATTTAAAGACATTGCATATTGGAATGAGAAATAACCTTGGAGATTACTTACTGCAGGTTACTCATCATATAACTAAGGAGGTTGAAGACCAGAGAATTTTTAGTGCTAAAGGCAGAACTGACTTAAGGAAACAATCCTTCTGACTCTCAATCAATGTCCTCTCTATTAACTCGACACCATGCATTTGTTCTAAATGACCTTGGTATTTTTAAGATACTGAGCTTTTGGAAGTTTGGCACAAGTGATATGATGAAGATAATATATTTTCAAGTGTATGTACTATGACATGCACTGAAGCATGTAATAGAACGACTGCCTTTCCCGCTATTAAACTGTAAATATTTTATCAGTATTTTCTCCATAGTTTCAAAAGTTGAAGAGAAAACATTTTAAAAGAGATACTGATTTTTTAAAAATGTTATCTGAATACTCCCCCAACATACAAACCCTGTATCTTGAAAATACAAAATCCTAAAAAGAAAAGAAAAAAAAAAAAGGAAGGAGAGAGGGAAGGAAGGAAAAAAGAAAGAAGGAAAGGAGGGAGGAAGGAGGAAAGGAAGGAGAAGAGCTGGGGAAAATTAAATCATTCTTTGCATATTAATATTAAGGAAGCTTAGCAATTTTTGTGTTTCAATAATTTTCTCCTATCCTAATATTAACTATAATTAGTTTGTGGTTAAATCAGCATAGGTATTTCAATTACCTTTCTGGCAGCAGGGCTAAATTGGTCACTTCTAAGTGATGGTGTGTGAAAAAACTTACTACTATTCCCCCTAAATTCTTCACTTTCAACTAACCAACACAATTAATACCAAACATTTTGGTGTTCAAGTGAATGACAGCTTTGACTTAATATGTAATTCTTCTTAGGGGCTGAGAGTAGGAAGAAAACAGTTGCCTAATACAAGCTAGTTCATTCTCTTGTTTGTCAAATGACCACACTGGAATAGAAGAAAAATGGAGCAAGGGCTTTTAAGATTATAGTATTTCATCTCAACAAAAAAATGCATAATGAAATATAAATAGTCTATATATCTCACTGTAGAAAAGCCAGATTTTTAGGTTTTTATTACCTAACAACTTTGCATCATGTTTATACTTAACGACAACAAAAAATGAAGTACACTTTTCCCCTTAGTTAGGAGAAACTGGCTTTGAATATTTGCAGATTTATTCTCATGACAAATTTATGATGATTCACATATTTAGCTTTGGGAGTAGAATTCTAGGGAAGAAATTCTGCTATCACTTAATGTGGAAACTGTGCTGATAAATAAAGTATAACATCTAAGAAATAAATTGGAGGCTTTTAATTGGTCGATATGTGTCCTCAACAAAACCTATAATGAGGACCCTGAGTAGACTGTGTGAGTGAAGCCAATCCACAGCACCCTGACCTTCTTCAAAGAGGCTCTGAAAACAAAGTGGTTGTTAGGTAACGTAATTTGAAATAAAAAACAGGAGATACCATATTAATTTAAAGAACCAGTATTCATCAGTACAGCAATTCTAAAATTCCTATTTTAAAAAGCAGGTCTCCTGGGGATTCCTAGAGTTAAGTGGAGATGCAGCAGTGAAGAATGTAGCCATATTTGAACTGTGATGATTTGGGTATGCTGTTCTCTCTAGAAATCACAGCAGCTTTCCACCAGAGCATCCTGAGGATATGTGTTTGCTTCTGCCTGCCATCCCTGCCAAAGTTTACCCTGTTTAATCATGTGTTTACAGATGTAGAGAAGAAACATATGGACACCAAGGGGGGAAAGCGGGGGCGGGGGGTTGTGGTGGGATGAATTGGGAATGACATATATACACTAATATGTATAAAATAGATAACTAATAAGAACCTGCTGTATGTATATATATATATATATATATATATATATATATATATATATAAAGGTGCATTGTGAAAAAAAAATCATGTGTTTAAACATGATAGGCTAATTACATCAAAAAACCACTCCCAGCAGATTTTAACCAATGAATAGAAATTAATTGGTATGTAGAAGAATAGACATGAACTAATTTATAGAATACATATTTAAGGCAAAAAATATTTCTTTTCTCTAGAAAGATAGGATTAAAGGGCTTTTCTATGCATGGTTGGAAATCAAAACCATGTTAATGTTATATGAGTTTTTTTGGCTGGGAATCTGGGAAAGAATTAATAAAACATATCTTATCACTGGGCCTATTGACTAAACTGGTAACATTATAGTATGAAGAAAAAACTGCATAACTTCTACATTCTTTTTTTATCTATAATTTAACATTCTAGTCTGATCTTTTGTCTTAACTGGTAATTCACTTATCAATTTTTGGTTTCCTCTTACCTAAGGTCTTTTACTCTTAGAAGGTATGAAATACAAGCACATTTTTTATTATTTTCTAGCTCTTAGATATTAAAGATATGAGATCTCCACTCTAAATGGCTGTGAAAATTCTACTTTGCTTGGATTTTTACAGTGATTTAAACATCATTTCTATTCAGCTGGTACATTTTAACCACTTTCATGAACTCAGAAATAATTTTGTGACAATATACTATTGTAATTTATTGCCATTCATTTGCTTTTAAAAAAGGTGCCCTTAGGTTGTGCCCTTCCTATTGCTAAACATATACATTATTTTGAATATATATCAATAAAATTTTAAAAACTCCAAAAAATATTAGTGTTTATATAACATATTGAAGAAATTGTTTCACTTTATTTTAGAGCAGTTTGTGATGAACCACATCTTCACAAATGGAACAAAGTTACCATCTAATGTCACATTGGCCAGATGACAGCAAGACAGATAAACACATACTATATATTATACTAATAAACAGATAGATAGTTAAGGCACCACACACACACACACACACAGAGCAGGCTGACAAACATAACATGCTGGTAAAAAGGTTACCAAACTTAAGACAAACTACATTGTGATTCTTCTCTATTTAGTATGGAGACCTAAGACCAGAGCACACTATTCACACATTTAATATTTAGAAAACTTCTCAGTAATGCTGATGTTTCACATTTAGTTTGCCTGGCCAGAAAGTACAGAATAGTGAAGCAGAATATTGCAGAGCATGGGGAAAAAGCCCAGAGGTTTGCTATTCAAATGTTCTGGTTTGAACCCTAGCACCATGACTTCCTAGATGTATAGTCTTGAATATATTGTTTATCCTCTATGCCTCTCTACTTCACAAACTGTAAAATGGGAATAATTGTACCTGTCTTCCAGCATTAAGTAGATAATGAATGTAAGACATCAATCACTCCACACATGGTGGGTGCTTCACAAAGGATAGCCCAATTTTCACTTTCAAACAATAAGAGCCAAGGAAATCCTGTTTGGCAACATATGAGTTCAGTGACCACATCTTCCAAATGAAAAACTGAGACACAGTCTGCCAAGAATGAGTGCATTTTTGGTGACAGGAGGAAAGAATATTTGAAACTGGAAATGTCACTGCAAAACCTTGATGGGTATTTATCATGCTATGAGAAATGTAGCCATCAGGAGAGCATCCAAGAACATTCATTTTTAAAGGAATTTTATTTAACAAACTTTGGTGTTTTCACTTTAAAAAGAAAGGAGACTTACTAGAGCACAACACCCCAAAAGTCATTATCTCTGAAAAAAGATACCTGCATTATACTTTTCATGTTATTATAAATTGTAGTGGTATCCAATCCTGATATATTACATATAGGTTCAAATACAAAGAGAACTTAAAGGAAGTTCCTTATCATTTAGGATGGCTGGGGAATGCTCTTCCTCTTTCTCTACCTCCTCTTTCTATTTAGTGTCTAGAGAGAAATCACTTCTTATCTTCAATACATTCTGTGACCTTTTAAAAGTCCCCCTTTCCTAGTGAGAATGAATCAGTGTTACTTAAAGATAAATAAAAAGAAAACATTCTCATGGTTTTCTGGGTTTAGGTGGGAAGTACACTTTATTTGAATTTTTTCCTTAAAGGATACCATAAAACTTTCTTTTCTTCATTGACTCAATTCAAAAATAGAGTAGAAGACTTTTCTTCTTTAGCTACTAAGAATAGTTAGAAGGAGGTAATAGGTGAAAGAGGAGATGTAAAAGGCCTATTCATTTCATATTTGAGGGCTAGTCTTTACTGCACTTCTTCACTGCTCCCTCTTGTCTCTTCCTTACACTTCTGCAATAAACACACACACGGACATTTTTTTTTTTACAAAACCACATGGCAAACAAGCCAGAAACTTTATTTTCAATTTACAGAGCAAAGAATTAAATATTTTAATATGTAAGAAGCTCTTACAAATTAATAAGGGAAAGACAAGGGTAAGACTAGGAAATTTACAAAAAAATAAATCCAAAGTCATTCAACATAAAACAACATAAATTAAAACAAAACACTATTTTTCGCTTATAAGATAGACAGAAATGAAAAATATATACAGAATTGGACTTGGTATAGGGAAATAGCATTCTCAGATCTTTTCTGAAAGGCATTTTTAAATATAGCATTTTCAAAACACCAAAATGAGCACATTTCCTTAACCAAGCAATTCCACAAACAGAGAATTTATCTTAAGGAAAAAAATATGACAAGCTTGTAAAATGTTTGTACAATGATGGTCCATGCAGCACTGTTAAAAGCAACAAAATAAATTCATATAATAAATTACATATATATTTTTAAATAGCTACTATTTATGAAGCATATATGAGCTAATTATATATATTACCTCATTTAGTTTTCACAAGAATTCTGAGAACTATTATTCCCATTTTTATCTGCAGATGAGAAAATTGAAGTTCAGAAAAATAATGAGATTTGCTAGCTCAACAATCTAGTAAGTGGCAGATACAGAATAAGAACAGAGTTGGTCAACTCCAAAAGTCAATGTTCTTTAATTTAGATTACATGCCATATGACCCAGCAATCCCACTAGTAGGTACATACCCAGAGGAAACCATAATTCAAAAAACACATGCACCCCAATGTTCATTGCAGCATTATTTACAATAGACAGGTCATGGAGACAATCTAAATGTCCATTGACAGATGAATGGATTAAGAAGATGTGGTACATATATACAATGGAATATTACTCAGCCATAAAAAGGAACGCAATTGGGACATTTGTAGAGATGTGGATGGACCTAGAGACTGCCATACAGAGTGAAGTAAGTCAGAAAGAGAAAAACAAATATCGTATATTAACAAATATATGTAGAATCTAAAAAAAATGGTATAGATGATCTTATTTGCAAAGCAGAAATAGAGACACAGAGAACAAACGTATGAATACCAAGGGGGAAGGAGGGGTGGAATGAATTTGGAGATGACATATATACACTACTGATACACGTATAAAATAGATAACTAATGAGAACCTACTGTAAAGCACAGGGAGCTCTACTCAATGCTCTGCGGTGACCTAAATGGGAAGGAAATCCAAAAAAGAGGGGATATATGTATACATAGAGCTGATTCAGTTTGCTGTACAGTAGAAACTAACACAACATTGTAAAGCAACTATACTCTAGTAAAAATTTTTTAAAAAATAGAAGACTGATTACAAGAGTAACTGGTTTTGACCTGATTTAATTACAGTGATTCTAGAATCTCATAAGTATAATGCCAGTTATTACTTTTAGATATACTTTATCATGTTGACGATACAGTCATTCAGATCTAATTTGTCATGAAATGTTTAAATAAAGAATGTTTTAAAATATTTTCTTTCACACAGACACATTTTAAAATAATTGGACAACCAGAATATCTAACCTCACTGAGTACGGTGAAAAGTAATCTCTTCAGAAACAACCTCTTGTAGTAATAATAAATTACCCCACAACTTTACCTAAGATTGTCTTACCTACCTCAATCACCCTGTTCTGTTAATGTTCTTAACACCAAGAATGTCAAAAGACGTTGTAGAAAATGGAGAATGAGAGGGGGCATGCAGAATGATGTCTGCAAAGTCTAACAAAACTGAAGACAATCAGGGAGGTAGAAAATATATATTTCCTCTTCAGTGACTGAGGAGGACAGAAAGCTTTATTAAAAACTCTGTTTGGATGATACTGTGTAAAACATTAATTTTTCATCTCCTTTCCCTCCATCCTTAGCCCATATTTCCTGCTTTCTTTGCACACACAAAATAAGAAGCAAAGCTCTTTGTAAATTCTTGGAACAGAATTGACTTTTTCTTAAAGGCTATCAATCCATATTGAATGACATTAAGACAATAATATGAAATGTTGTTAGGTAATGAAGATATACGAGCAGCGTCACGCCTCTCTCTAAACTAAAAGAATTTGCTAAAAAATCATTCACCTGATTTGCAAAATCTAGATATATCCCTCTATGTGACAAACATTATTTAATGTTAAAAAATGCAATGTATTGTTGCAATTTGTTGTCACGATGTGCAATGTTTCACATGTAGAAAAACTTTTCTGATCATATTTCTCTTTTCACAGGTCCCATAAGTTTTTCTTTTTTGTTTTAAAAATTAATTAATTAGTTAATTAATTAACTTTTTGGTTGCATTGGGTCTTCATTGCTGCACGCAGGCTTTCTCTAGCTGCCGTGAGCAGAGGGCCACTCTTCGTTGTGGTGAGCAGGCTTCTCATTGTGGTGGCTTCTCTTGCTGCAGAGCACGAGCTCTAGATGCATGGGCTTCAGTAGTTGTGGTGCGTAGGCTCAGTAGTTATGGCTTGTGGACTCTAGAGCGCAGGCTCAGTAGTTGTGGCGCACGGGCTTAGTTGCTCCGCGGCATGTGGGGTCTTCCCGGACCAGGGATTGAACCCGTGTCCCCTGCACTGGCAGGCGGATTCTTAACCACTGCGCCACCAGGGAAGTCCCAAGTTTTTCTGATAGAAAAAATAATTGGGTAATTTCAAAATCCACATATTTTAAAGAAAGATATTGCCATTTCTCATTTTTTACAGAACTAGAACAAAAAATCTTAAAATCTGTATGGAGACACAAAAGAGCCCGAAGAGCCAAAGCAGTCTTGAGGGAAAAAAACGGAGCTGGAAGAATCAGACTCCCTGACTTCAGACTATACTATAAAGCTACAGTAATCAAGACAATATGGTACTGGCGCAAAAACAGAAACATAGATCAATGGAACAAGATAGAAAGCCCAAAGATAAACCGATGCACATATGGTCACCTTACTTTTGATAAAGGAGGCAAGAATGTACAATGGAAAAAACACAGCCTCTTCAATAAGTGGTGCTGGGAAAACTGGAGAGCTACATGTAAAAGAGTGAAATTAGAATACTCCCTAACACCATACACAAAAGTAAACTCAAAATGGATTAGAGACCTAAATGTAAGACCAGACACTATAAAACTCTTAGAGGAAAACATAGGAAGAACACTCTTTGACATAAATCACACAAGATCTTTTTTGATCCACCTCCTAGAGTAATGGAAATAAAAAACAAAAATAAACAAATGGGACCTAATGAAACTTCAAAGCTTTTGCACAGCAAAGGAAACCATAAACAAGATGAAAAGACAACCCTCAGAATGGGAGAAAATATTTGCAAACAAATCAATGGACAAAGGATTAATCTCCAAAATATATAAACAGCTCATGCAGCTCAATATTAAAAAAACAAACAACCCAATCCAAAAATGGGCAGAAGACCTAAATAGACATTTCTCCAAAGAAGACATACAGATGGCCAAGAAGCACATGAAAAGCTGCTCAACATCACTAATTATTAGAGAAATGCAAATCAAAACTACAATGAGGTATCACCTCACACCAGTCAGAATGGGCATCATCAGAAAATCTACAAACAACAAATGCTGGAGAGGGTGTGGAGAAAAGGGAACCCTTTTGCATTGTTGGTGGGAATGTAAATTGATACAGCCACTATGGAGAACAGTATGGAGGTTCCTTAAAAAACTAAAAATAGAATTACCATATGATCCAGCAATCCCACTACTGGGCATATACCCAGAGAAAACCATAATTCAAAAAGACACATGCACCCCAATGTTCATTGCAGCACTATTTACAATAGCCAGGTCATGGAAGCAACCTATATGCCCATCGACAGATGAATAGATAAAGAAGAAGTGGTACATATATACAATGGGATATTATTCAGCCATAAAAAGGAACGAAATTGGGTCATTTGTGGAGACGTGGATGGATCTAGAGACTGTCATACGGAGTAAAGTAAGTCAGAAAGAGAAAAACAAATATCGTATATTAACACATATATGTGGAGCGTAGAAAAATGGTACAGATGAACCGGTTTGCAGGGCAGAAATAGAGACACAGATGTAGAGAACAAACGTACAGACACCAAAGGGGGAAAGCCGCGTGGGGGTGGGGATGGTGGTGGGATGAATTGGGCGATTGGGATTGACATGTATACACTGATGTGTATAATATTGATGACTAATAAGAACATGCTGTATAAAAAAATAAATAAAATTAAATTTAAAAAAAAGATATTGCCGTTTCTAATAAGCATTTTAAACCTACCACGAATGGAAGTATTTAGGCTTTGAGAACAGTCAGTTGTTGAAAGTTAACAAAAAGCAAGAGCAAGAAAGCAGAAATAGTTTAGTTCTCATTTGTAAAAAGTTTATATGCATTGCTCATAAAACGTACTCTGTAAATCTATGATTTTCCATGCCCTTAACAGTTTCTTTATCTTTAGGTAGAATCATCAACCCATTCTCAGCTAATCATTTATTTGCTGTCAAAGGTAGTCAATGGCACTTTGATCTTGTTTGCTAATTTTAGACATAAACTGATTCTAAGCTCTTGCTACACTGTGTAAAATGTATCCCACCCTGCTTGCATACTTTGACTACAACCTCAGGTTCTACAAAAACAAATTCTTATTCATGTTGCTTTTTTCTTTTTTATAAGTTTGGCACCTCACTCTTCCATTGCCAAAGTTTGAGTCTGTCATTTTTTTTTTTTTTTTAACCAGGACTCTATCTTTCACAGATTCTCTTTCTGTCTACACCCATCATCATGTTTTTCTTTTCCTTTGTAAAACAAAACAAGTTTCATTCTCCCCCTCTTCACACCAAAATGTCCTTCTTGTACTGCAGTTCATATCAAAGGATTCTTCTTACAGAGAGTCTGAGATACTGCCAACCCCTAAGTGGCCTCAAGGGCTTGCAGAACCAAAGAAGAAGAAACCAAAGGGCTAAGATACCTTTGGTTCTCCAGCCTTCCTGATGTGGAATGCAGTGGTGCAGTGCCAAAGAGACCTCATACCTCTCAGGAGTTTGAGCTCATCACATCAGATGTTACTCAGACACAGAAGAAGTGGTACTTCGGTGAAG
Organism: Orcinus orca; assembly: GCF_937001465.1. NCBI lineage: Eukaryota > Metazoa > Chordata > Mammalia > Artiodactyla > Delphinidae > Orcinus > Orcinus orca. The sequence goes on from NC_064563.1 coordinate 96,848,268, forward strand.
AACATATAGAATGTTCAAAGCCCCCAGGCAAAATAATCTCTCCCAACTTGAATGAGTAAGGAGGGAGTTTGGAAAGCTTTTGAAAGAAGGGGGAAAGAAGCATTAATGCATCAAAGAGAAGAGAGGCATCTGGGAGTAGCAATAAGAATAAAAGAGACGATAAATAGATGGGGGGGCATCATAAAAGTGAAGAGAAAGTGTTGCTTCCTGGCAAACTGACATTGAACATATTTTTTTAAATAGAGACCTAACCTTTTTTCCTTTTTCTCAGATAAATGAGTTTAGCTGCTTAGGGTGAAAAGGAAAAAAGAAAGAAGGAAAGAAGAAAGGAAAAAGGAAGGAATGAAGGAAGGAAGGCAGGAAGGAAGGAAGGAAGGGAGGGAGGGAGGGAGGAGGGACAGGGAGGGAGGCAGGAGGGAGGAAGGAAGCTCCATCATCAAATACAAAATCCTTTGCTACATTCTAGAATATGTCAGACTAGTGATGATATGCTTTATTCTTCCCTTATAAAATACTATCGAAATCATTCTGATTACAAGAAAGGTAAAGTTAATGACTTTAGAAAGAGAAATGAAACTAATTTTACACAATGAACACAGTGGTTTTTTTCCAAAGGACCCCAAATCCTCACAGAGGTATCCTCACTGGCCCTTTTTTCCAGCAGGCAACTGGTAAAGAAAAACTGATTTCATTCTACAGTAGGAGAAATAAAACAGGAAACTATTACTTGGTTTTATATATAAAGGCATTTTAAATACATCATCTTTAGTTGAACAAAACAGTCCTGGGGTCAAATGCTGGCTTCATCATTTATAAGCTTTAAGCTTGAGAAGATATTCAAACACCTTAAACCTCAATTTCCTCATGTATAATCTGAGGATAATGATAGCCTTTATTTCTTAGGGTTGTGAGGCCAGAATGAATTAATTTAAATTACTGTAGCAGAGAGCCTGATACATCAAAAATTTTTTTTACTGCTGCTGTAACAAATTATCAGAAACATAGTGGCTAAAAAAATAAGAATTTATTATCTTACAGTTTCTGGAGGTCAGAAGTCTGACCTGGGTCTCACTGGGCTAATATCAAGGTGTCAGCAGGGTTATGTTCCTTTCTGGAAGCTCTGTGGGAACATCCATTTTCTTGCCTTCTGTTACCTTGTAGAAGATGTGTGCAATACATTCCTCGTCTTATAGCCCCATTCCTCCATCCTCAAAGCCAGCAACATTGCATGTTTTTCTCACTGCAGCAGCAAAGCTTTTCTGCTTTTAAGAACTCATGTAATTAGGTTGGGATACCTGGACAATCCAGGATAATCTCCTCCTCATCTAAGTGTTCTTAACATTAATTACATCAGCAGTGTCCCTTCTGCTATGTAAAGAAATATATTCATGGCTTCCAGGGAACAGAAGGTGGACATGTTTGGTTGGAGTCAGGTCATTATCCTGCTCACCACAGCCTGGTACTTCAGAATGTGCTCCATAAATGTAATTAATTTATTATTTTTATCATTATCATTACTATTTTATTGGCATTATCATGGTCATACGCCTATAGATTCTCATAACTTAGGTATCATGAGTGACACTGACCTCCCACACACATCCACACCACTCATTTCTCAGTTGACGAATTAGAGACCAAGAGACAGGAAATGATTTACCCAAGGCCATCCAGCCAGTTGATGCTGATTTTCCTCAGTTCATAGTCCCTGACTCAACATAGTGCTTCCCCCATATTACCCTGCTGAGAACAGTAATCTAAAATATACACCTAATATTTATGCCTAATTTGAAGTTTATTTGCATAGAATAAAATGTCAAAAATGTCAAATTAAATTCTTAATTTGCATAACCAAGAACATAAATCAAAACAATAATTATTCTACTTTTCATAGAATGCTCTTAAGAAATATTAGGGAGAATGCTTATAATTGCTAAACTTCACTGAAGTCAGGTTAGAATTTAGATTTGGAAAAAGTGACTTTTTAGAGCACATATATTCTATCTCGAAGCCTCTCCTCTTCCTTGTTTGTTTTTTCTTGTATCTTTCTTTCCTTTCCCCTTTTTGTTCCCATAGTTCTGAATGAATATGCTGTTTGTTCAGTGGAAAAAATTAACACCTCAAGAAGACAACAAATTATTTCATTTCTAATTACAGTGACACCTCTTTTCTATATCTTTCCCTGGAGAATAAAATGTTCTGGATGAGAAAATTTTCAAGATAACTAAAATATACCCATTTAATTATAAAATTATATTAACAAAACAGGCTTTGACATTTTGGGTGGCAATTTCTCTAAAAGGCACTGAACACTCCACTGATTTATCCGTCAAACTTGGTAACAGGCTGAGCATAACCTATCCTATTTTAGATGACATGAGGATCAAAACTATTGTCCTGTATTTAAGAGAATGAATTCCCTGGGAGGTACCATGTAGTCTGAGTGTGTTGGACCATCAACTAAATGCCTTCTGAATTGCTGTGTTTTTCTAGATTCTGATTCTTCAATCTCCTTCATCACTGTCAACCATCAATTCTTTAGTGTGTCTGGTTTAAGGATTTTCCCTTCCTTTCCTTGCTTCTTCTAAACTATCTTCCACTAAAATGAACTAAATCATAAGAGGGAATCAGACAACTGAGATAAAATCCAGCAGCCTTAACTATTCACACAAGAACCTACACAGTTGACTCCTAGTTTTTTTCCTTAGCTAAGTCCTGGCAGCAATTTCTTCTTCTTGCGTCAGGATAGATACAGAGCTAGTTCTAGATGAATATTACTGTAATAATTGCCAAAATATGACGTATGAATAAATATGGTATACATGGATTTGCCTTCTTTCACCTCAAACCATCAGAATATAACATGTACTGGGATATGAAAAAAAATGTGCTACTTATTGATATCACATGGGAGTTTGCTAGGAATAAGAAGCTCAGCATCATCCCCACCTTCAAGATCTACCGAATCAGGGGTTTCCCTGGTGGCGCAGTGGTTGAGAATCCGCCTGCCGATGCAGGGGACATGGGTTCGTGCCCTGGTCCGGGAAAATCCCACATGCCGTGGAGCGGCTGGGCCCGTGAGCCATGGCCACTGAGCCTGCGCGTCCGGAGCCTGTGCTCCGCAACGGGAGAGGCCACAACAGTGAGAGGCCCGCGTACCGCAAAAAAAAAAAGATCTACTGAATCAGAATTTTGACAATATCCCCACAAGATCTTTATGCACATTAAATTTGAGAAGCACTGATTTAGAACATAATACTCTCCAACAATAGGCTCTCCAATGATGGAGTTTCATTACTACCACCTGAGAAATCAGGATTTTCTGTTCTTAGAACTCAATTTTTCCCTTTGATACTCTTCAGTCTACCTTCATGAAGTATTTTCATTATCTAACATACCCTTAGCAAAATGTTATCTTCAAGAAAACAATCTGAGTTTAAATAAATTTGTTGCAGATAAATAGATACATTATTCAATTCATTTAGAGCCATGAATCTTAGATTTTTAGATCCTTGAGGAACATTATAAATTACCAGGTTCAACCTAATCCCCTCAATTTGCACAAAAGAAAACTGAAGTCCAGAGAGACGAAGTGAGTTGGTTTAACATGTTTTCAAGTATTAACATGCTTTTTACTCTGCTTTTTACTCTATCTTAATCACAGATCCACTCATTCAATTATGTCCACTCAATTCCCTTTTGTTTGTCTGTTTTTTAAATTTGCTTTCTGTTGAAATTCATGTACTCACTCTTTTTCCACACATCAGTGTCAAAGCTGTTTAATGGGTTTATCCTCCCTTAGATTCCTCTCTACATATCTTTATCAAGACTTATAGTAGGAGTCCCATTTATTTATGCCGCACACTTAGTTCAGTTATTGCTACTGGGCCTGTGCCTAAATTAAAGCTTTATTCATTTTCTGCTGGAGTTCTCCTGGTCTCCATTTCTGCCTGGATTGACCTTTGCATTCAGGTTGGTGGCACTCTCTGCAAGCGCCTTAAATTTTGCTGGCTCAGCCTAGGAACTCTTCTTAAAGTAGTAATTTAATCTTCCCCTACAACATCATCAGTTCTCAGGAGCAAGTCTTGCTCTCTACCCTGTAAAGTCTTTAGTCTGGGGTTAGGATAAAAAACTCAACTCCACCTCCCTCTCTGACCTCATAACTCTTAACAATAAGTACTAAAGTTAGTCATGGCAAAGGCATGATTGTGGGAGATTATGATCTCTGGTGAAAGAAACTATTATTAAGAGCTCTTTTATTTCCGGCCTCCCTTTCTTGGGATCTGTTATAGCTCTTGGATTACTTGTCCTCTTTGCGTTATTTTTCTCTTATTCTTTCTGTGTAGTTAATAGGGGAACATGGGACAGGAACACTTCATTTTCTTCTCACAAGCCTATGACATAAACCAGAAAAAAGGGAAGAGGAGTTGACCTCAAAATTAGATTTTAGTCTAGGCCTTACTTAGATATACACTCCATTAGGTAGAAGTTCAGCCCAGCTAGCCAAGAACACAGATTACATATGGCTTTAAGTTTAGACCCTAATGGGTAATAAAAAGATATAATTTACCTAGAATCTCCCCTCACACATAAATCTCCATGAGGATCTGGGAGATGGATGCAAGGGGAAGAAAAGAATGAGAGGAGACCTTCTGATTAAAAATGTCAGTGGGCCCCAGACAATTTTGTATAGTTAGATTTTTAAAAAAATAGTTATTCTACCTCTAAAATGTATGCTCTTGAATCTTAGCTGATTTCCCCAAATGAACGCTTTCCTTTTTATAGGGCTTATAGATAAAACTCTTGCAAAACTAGGCAAAAATCCTCTTCCTTCATTGGTAACCTATTTTGAATCTGAGCCTAGTACAGCAACTAACTAAATAAATACGTTAGTACTCTGCTCAGAGAGATAGCATAAGAATAATTCACTGTTAAAAATAACCTAATTTTTAATGCAGGTGTTTATTTTAAAAATATAATTCATCCATTTTAAAGTTAGACCTCATGCTAACCAATCTGAAAATTAATGTTGAAAGATAAATGAAGCTATTTCCTAAAGTATTTTTCATCTATATTTTTAGGAATGCCTTTGGATTGGTTAACTATCAGAAGCTGACCTTCCTAAATGCCCATATCTAGCAAATTAATTTAACAGTCTGTATATGCATCCTGTTTTGTGGTAAATTACTAGTAAACAACCACTGTAATTATAACAGGTACATACTCACTAAGATGCATGAGATGAGAATTCAAAATGATGTAGAACACATTCTCTCCTTATTAAAAACAAATGCTAATTCTCCATAATATGGACTTTGTCATGCAATTTGCTCTCTTTCTACTGGCCTCTCCCTTAAAGAAGAATTACTGAGTTACAGTTAAGTATAATATAAAGACACAATTGAAGTTTGTTGAATGCCTACTTGGAACATTTAATAACAGACTATTATTAACTGATACAACAGTCTTACTCATAAAATTGCACTTTATGTGAAAATTCAGTAAGTGCCACAACATCTCAAATAACTTGAGTACAGTAAGCATCCTCTACGCATGAAAGCATTTTTAAAGAATCAAGCTGAGCTTTAGAAGTATCTATCACAGTTTTAAGATCTTCATTCAATAAATTGGACTGGTGTCTCTCCTAGTAGGGCTATCGTTGTAATGACACTGCCCAGCAGGATGCTGTTTTCTAATGCATAGGAAGATCAATGCTTTCATCTAAAAACATTAAATTTAGAAAGGTTCAAAGTTGCTACATATAGATTAACTCTTTTAATGCTTTAGCTAAAGGTTATTGAAACAACTGTTTAATGCAAAAAGTATTGTAAGCAGTAACTTTCTAATAAGAAATCTGATCTTGCTATTTTGGTAGCTGGTAAAACATCAAGAGGAACAAGGCCTTGCTTGATACAGATTGTAAGAATTATTCTTTTTAGTAAATTGGTATAGTTTGCGCTAATCTGTCTAACAGAGTCAAAGCTTAAATTTGCATGTCATTATTTGGATTCATATAAATTTGTGCTTTTCCTAAATTGTCTTTACAAGTTGTTAATTAACATTTACCATTAGAATACTCAGTGATAAATCAAATACTAGGTTCAAAATATGAATTAGCCCTTTTTGAGTTTAAAAATGTCCACAGGTAGGTAATTTCATATTGTTTAACCTAAAACCAAGGTTGGTAGATACATAATTTCATTAATACCATGATTATTATTCAATAACCCAGATGGTTGGTCTGCACTACATATTTATTGAATGAGTAAATAAATAGTGAATAGTTGACATAACTCCATCTGTCAGTCGTCTTATAGACCTAATACTTAAATCCAACTTTTTGGGTTAAACCATATTGATTTAATGGGTCTTCTGCATTCCAGGAAGCATAGAAGCACGTGAATTTCTTCTATATTTTTTTTGTTACAGGCAATGCTTTTATCTCTACCTCTCTCTTCTCTTCTCTTTCTTCTCCCTCTCCTTCCCTACCTCCCTCTCTCTCTCTCTCTCAAACACACACACACACACGCACACACGCACACACACACACTGTAGTCCTGCTGTCTGGCATCTCCAAAACAATCCTAGACTATCTACCAGTATTCCTTTCAGGACTTGTAATTGCAATCTTGTAATTGCAAGATTTCTTTCAAATATAAATCAGTGAAGTACTCAAGGCAAAACACAAGGGCAGTTTTTGACCAGAAGCAGTCAAAAAATGTGTCAGCATTGATGCCAGCAATTTGGATGGACCATTCACAGGCTTCTTTTCATACTGCATTAGAGATGCAATATTTGATTTTGCAAGAATATCTACTTTTATTTTTGTCTTCATATGTAAAGCAGAGTTTTTTTTGTAACTCAACATTTGATCATTAAACATTGGATAATGAATAAAATATTGTTATACATTTTAATTTTTGAGCAAATGTTTATGGGACATTTGGTAAATATTGAGCATGCTTTTGAGATTTCTACTATTTTCCAAAGAAATCCTTCCTGATTGTAAGTTTGTTTATGGGCTTAGTGAAAAATATTTGCTTTCCTAAAGTATGAGCATGTACTGGGTCACTAGCTTCCAAACTGTTTCTCTAGTTGAGTGAAGTTTTCATTTTGGTGGCACATTTCCATGACAGCTGTTTATCCCACATGTTTATATTGAAAGAATATTAATCTGAGCACCTGGGGGTAATTAGCATCAGGTACAAATGTCTTTGGATGTTGATGATTCCTCTTCTCCCCTCTCTCTATTGTCTGAAACCTGATGTTATTAGGTACTAGTATCTTTGGGTCTTTGTGGTACTGATAACACCCTAAAAGTCATCCACATTGACTTTGGTTAAGAAAGCTTGAGTTTTGGTAAAAATTCTTCAGTTAACTGTGTATAACTCAACAAACAGATCTTTCTTTTTTCCGCATGGAGGTATGTATTAATATTGACTTGGTAATAATAATGTGACTCACTGAACTTTGTTCATCTGGAATCATTTAGATTTAACAATTTTTTCCTTGAGACCTGGGTGTGACAATCATATAAGATGTCATTTGGATTAAGCTTGTGAGGGAACACATTGCCGATGCCCTGATTATTGATATTCTTGATTTGGTCTCCCAACTGTTATATAATGAAAGTAATTCATCCAGTAGAGCAAACACAGCAAAAGTTGCTCTTGAACTTTCCTATTTGTACGACTTCAACATTTTCTTCCATCATTGATCTTCTGATATATGATATGAACTTGACATATGATGGCTCTATTTGTCTACTTTTATCCCCTGGGAAATAGCTTCTGGTCAAGAATGCTTACCTGCTTATTTCCAATACTGAATGTAAAATATTGGCTCCAGAAGGATCATTTTATTGAGTTTCTAAATTTTACAAATAAAGGAAAAAGATATATAGACACATTGAGATTTGTTTAAGAACCCTCAGCTTGTTAAAAAGCACTTGTAACTTAATTGGGTTTTGCAAAACCCCAGACAGCCTAAGCTCTGATGTTCAGAGGAAAGCAAACTATAAATCTGATAAAAATTATTTGTTATCACATGTACTTCATTTCACCCCCTTTCACCCCAGTGTAACTTGTGGTCACGTGTGTCCTATAATACATATTCTTTGTTTGGCGTCGATGGTATCTTGCTCTCCTGCTACTCTTCTATCCTCTCTGAGTAATTCTTCTTTCTCTGCCTGCCTGGCTGTTTAAGTTATTTCAACTGCATCCAGTTGCCGGGATCTCTCGGTTTGTATATTCAGCCCTGACCATGCTTCTGTGATCCAGACCCATCTTTGCAGTTGCTCACAAGTCTTCTTCACCTGAATGTTTTACATCTTATTAAACTTAATATGGCCCAAACGGAATCAATTATTTTCTTACTCTCCTCACTCTATCATCCAAAGGCAAGAAATTTTTCTCCTGTATTTTCTACTAGGTCACTAATTCAACAATCTATACAGGCAATCAAATTGGGCAGGTGGGTGTCACTCTAGATTTCTCTACCACCCTGAGTTCCCCACACCTAATCAAACACAAAGTCCCCCTAACATCTTATATGGATGTCTGTCATCTGTCTCCTCCTCACTCTCCCATTCTACCACAATTCATTGTAAGGCCTAACACACAGTAGGTGCTCTATAAATTTTTATGGATGAATGAATAGAACAAGAATGAGCAAATGAATGATGACTTGGACATAGTTTCTACCCTCATTTAGCTCACTGTCTAGCAAATGGAGAAAAACAAAGAGACATGCATTGATGCATTCTATGTTCCAAGAAAAGTCATACATAAGAGGTACTTTACCTAAGCTGGGGCTCGAGGAAGTCTTTCTGAAGAATGAAAACCTAGGTAATGAATAAATTTATTTACTCATTTATAATCTACTTAGTTTTCCACTAATCTCTTCAGATTGAGTAGCAGGAGAAATTTGGATGGTGACAAAGGGAAATTCAGTAGTTTCCATAAAGACCAGTTTAGCTTTTCTACTCCCCGGGTAACCATGACTGCTTAGATGTTCTTGGGTACAATTTTTCCTGAAAGACCTCCTATCTCTGTTTTACAAAATTAATGACTCACAGAGAAAGACTTGGCCCCTGATTTTAGTCACAAATCATGAAACATGAGGCTTTAACTAGCAGATTATATTGTTCTGTAAACTTAAATGAATTCTTATGTTTTAATATAAAGTATAGGTTAAATAAATATACTGATAAAGCTATAGAATAAGATTCAGTCTCAACCTTCTTGTGAGGTGAGCTCCATGGGTTGGTCTCAGCTATGTGGTGACACTCCAAATGAACAGGTATTTCTAGTGCTCTTTACTAGATTTATTTGCTCTGAGGTGGACAAACTACATATTAATAATAATAATAGTAATAATTCAAATTTTCCTAATATATTCTCTAGAAAAAATTCTCCTTGAAAATTTAGAAAATTTCTTCCTATATAATATGAATTAATATTAGTAGTAAATGGTCAAGTTTCAAGAAGTATTTCCTGGCTCTACTTTAAAACTTGTTTTCCATTAAATTTTCTTTTCAGGGTTAATTAGTCTACAGTTATGAAACTTATCAAATAATAGCCTTGTTTACTCTCTAATTACCAGACAGGATGCAGTAAATAGTGAAGAGGCCAATAGATTTAATTCTCATTTTGAATTGAAACATACAAATTATCTTCAATGAATTGGTCAAGCAGCTTAAAGAACACCTTTACAATTTTATAAAGAAAAGACTAAGCATACCTAAACAACAAAGGGAAAACATAGCTTTAGTTTATTTTTTTCCATCAAGAAAACTTCTCATTCCTAAATTTGTGGAAGTCTATGTCTTAATTCACTTTATGAAATATGTAGAGAAATTTAACAAACAAAATATTCCCCTATTTGGTTCCTTTTGGTAAAGGCACCATTTAAAACCTGTATTTAATGCCACATAGCCAAAAGAATCTTCTGAAAGAACAACACTGGAGGTTATCATGCTCCCTGATTTAAAACTGTAAAATACAAAAGTATAGTAATCAAAACAGTATAGTATTAATAGAAAAACAGACACATAGATTAATGGAACAAAATAAAGAGCCCATAAATAAACTCACACCTATATATTGAATTAATTTAAAACAAAGGAGGCAAGAACATATAATGGGGAAAGGACAGTCTCTTCAATAAATGATGTTGGGAAAACTAGAAAGATTCATGCAAAAAATAAAAATGGACCACTACCTTATACCATATACAAAAATTAACTCAAAATGGATTAAAGACTTAAATGAAGACCTGAAACCATAAAACTCCTAGAAGAAAACAAAGGTGGTAAGCTCTTTGACGTCAGTCTTAGCAATGTTTTTTGGGATCCAACTCCAAAAGGCAAGGGAAACAAAAACAAAAATAAACAAATGGGACTACATCAAACCAAAAAACTTCTGCATGGTGAGGGAAACCACCAACAAAATGAAAAGGAGAGCCTACTGAATGGGAGAAGATGTTTGCAAATCATAATCTGATAAGGGGTTAATATCTAAAAAATACATAGAACTCATACAACTCAATAACAACAACAAAAAAAACCCCCAAATAATCCAATTAAAAATGAGTAGAGGATCTGAATAGGCATTTTTCCAAAGAAGACAAACAGATGACCAAGAGGTGCATGAAAAACATCACTCATTGCCAGGGAAACGCAAATCAAAACCACAGTGAGATATCACCTCACACCTGTCAGAATGGCTATTATCAAAAAGACAAGCTATAACAAGTGTTGGCAACAATGTAGAGAAAAGGGAACCCTTATACACTGTTGGTAGGATTGTAAATTGGTGCAGTAACTATGGAAAACAGTATAGTGGTTCCTCAAACAATTAAAAATAGAACTACCATATGATCCAGCAATTCCACTTCTGGGTATTTTTCCAAAGAAAACAAACAAACAAAAAATTTGAAAAGATATAGCATCCCCATATGTTCATTGCAGCATTATTTACAGTAGGCAAGATATGGAAGCAACCTAAATGTCTGTGTATAGATGAATGGATAAAAATGATGTGGTGTATACATTCAATGGAATACTAGCCATAAAGAAGAATGAAATCTTGCCATCTGTGACAACATGGAAGGACCTTGAGGGTATTATGCTAGGCGAAACAAGTCAGAGAAAGACAAATACTGTATGATTTCACTAATATGTGGAATCTAAAAAACAAAACAAACAAACACAACAAAACAGAAACAGACTCCTAGATACAGAGAACAGATTGGTGATTGCCAGAGGGGAAAGGGGTGGAGGAGGCAAAATAGGTGAAGGGGATTAAGAAGTACAAACTTCCAGTTATAAAATAAATAAGTCATGGGCATATAATGTACAGCATGGGAAATATAGTCAATAATATTGTGTTAATTTTGTAAGGTGACATATGGTTACTAGACTTATTGTGGTGACCACTTCACAATGTATACAAGTGTTGAATTACTATGCTGTACACCTGAAACTAATTAATATTGCGTGTCAACCATACCTCAAGGGAAGACCAAAGCATTTTACATTAAGTCAACTGAAAAGGGAAAAATAATAAAATAAAATAAAATCTGTATTTAGTCTGGACTCCTTGTAGAATTAGCTCTTGAAAAAGATAAGAAAAAACTACTGATGCAGAATTACACACCACATTTTACCATCATTTCCCTCACTTTTTCTTTCTTTTAATGCCAAACATTACATTTTAACTTAGTGACTTGTATAACCTGTGCTATGAACGTTCTGGCTTTTAGAAAGTAAAGGCATCACTTTCATCAGTGAAAAATGAAATTTGCGTTGTTTCCCAGTATGGGAAGATGAATAGCACTAAGCTATGCATAATGTAAGTTGGCCCTGGTTCCCCTTGCAGTCACTGAATAACATTGAAAAGGTGGATTATGGACTACAGTTATGTGCTCAGTTTTTGGTTTGAGAAAACAAAATATTTTTGTATGTCTTACATAAGTGCCAAGTCTGATGGCATTTGCTTTATTAGTCCCATTAAACAACCTGAGTTCACCAATTTTCTCTTAGCTTTCTGCCTAAAAAATACATTCTGCTTTCCACTATCATGACTGCTGATGGTTCTGTTCTTATAAATAGTGTTCAAAAAAAAAATCAAAACTTCTCATCTCCCAAGGTTGTGCTACTTTCAGCCTCTCTGGGGGTCAACGGATAGGGCAGTGAGAGAAGTTATGCACTGTCACAGGCTGAACAAAATCTCATCAATCAGAGAACAGGATTTCACTCTCTGGTGCCTTCTTTTCACTAGAGTGGAAGCAAAGGAAAGAATCCCCAAGCAAGCAATTCTGTTGAATTACTGTGTAAGACTAGGGGAACAAATGACAGCGCTTGTATCTTGAGTAAGCAGTTTCTAACATGAATAAATTGTTGTCAGAAAAGACATTGTATCTGAAATTTTATTTCATAAACACAAGAGGCTCAAAGTAATAGCACATAAAAGTTTTAAAAATCTGAAGTCAAGCTTTATTCTATGTACGGAGAAAAGTTCTCATTCTAACAAGAACCTTTTTTGCTACGTGTTAGCCTAGCATGCCCCTTCCAAAACCTCAGATGTCTGGTCATGCTGAAGCCATGCTTCGGAGGGATTTGGATCTGAGCTCTATGATTTTCTGTTAAGTCAATGGCTCTGAATTCTGCTCCCTTCTCAAACCACCTCTTAGGAACTATTTCAAAAACTTCACAGTATACACACACACACACACACACACACACACACACACACACACACACACACAAACTCTGGCAACACGAGGTTTAAATAACACTAGCTAGACCAGAAATTGGAGGCCAATGAATGAATAAACTTTTAAATTATTCTCACTTCCACTATTTTTCCCAGATATCTTTGTTTGCTAATGGATTATGCCAAAATGTGTATTTCATACTGTTAGGATAGGTAGTAAGGAATACAGAGATGCTACATTCCAGATTGTGCCTGGTATGGGGTAGGAGTAGATTAGCCACAACTGAGTGTAATCTCCATATTATATGATCTGTTCAAAACTTTGCAGATACAGACATTAGGTGTAATTACATTTTATGGGACTGATTCACACTATCTAAATTCATAAAGAATGGCTACTTAATTCAAGTACAAAGAAATAGTTTCAAAACAGATATATGTAAAAAAAGATTGACCATGCTAATAGTAAACATAAGAAACATATAACATGGGTATTTTATATCAGATAAAATAGACCCAAACAAAGAGTATTACTAATATAAAAGAAGCTTTTCAGAATGATAAAAGAATTAGGAAGATACAGCCATCATAAATGTATATGAACCTAATAACAGAAGTACATGAAAGCAAAAACGTATAGAAGTAAAGGGGAAAATAAATAATTCTACAATCATAGTTGGAGATTTTTAACATCCTCTCAGCAACTGATAGAACAAGTAGTCACAAAAACACAGTACAAATGTAGATAATCTAAACAACATGATCAAGCACCTTTAACCTGTTGATATTTATATAATATAACCCAGTAAATGCAAAGTACACGATCTTTTCAAGTACACATAGTATGTACCCAAGATAGACATATGTTGGGTCATAAAACAGCTCTCTCAAATATGAAAGTATTAAAATCATAAAAATATTATCTCTGATCATTATGGAATTAAATTAGAATCAACAACAAAATATCTAGAAAAAAAATTTGTTACTTAAAGTGCCAAGCTTTTGTTACTTATGAAATATAATTATGAAGACAATAACCTTCCAAAACAATAGATATGATGTATTACTCTAGTATACTCAGTTGTTCATAGAACTGAAGAGCTGAAAAAGTGCTCAGAGGTAAGCAAAAGTCTGGGATCTTACTTCTAAATGTCTTCAAAATATTTAGATACATGTTGTCAGTGAGCTAGTTAGTGAAAGTTTTTCAGAACTTACGTGTTTTTGTTTAAGACCTTAAAAGGAAGGAATATGAATGTAAAAAATAATTATGAAATTGGGTATTTTTTTTTGGCTACACTTCCAAAAGCACTTTAATTTTGCAAAACTCATTAATCAGTCTTTTGTATTCAGTACTTTTCACTGATTGTACCTATTTGTAAATCTATTTGTTATTATACAATTAACCTGGAAAAGAAACTTCTGTTAAATATGTAAAGTATGTTTACAATAAAAGAAGAAAATGTTTGTAAAATATTGATTCCACAATTTAAAATACAGTAATGGAAAAATCTGCAACCTGAACAAACAACAAGAAAAGTTTTAATTCAATTCTTTGTGAATAACAGAAATCTTAAAAAAATCTTAATAAAGCTCTAAACATTTATTTTTATTTGACTTATATAATCAAACATTTATTTTGTATTGTTTTAGTTTTTAAAGCACTTACATTTTCAAATCTAATTAGAGAAGAAAATTTTCACTCATTATGTATTTATTAACTTGATAATTATTTTAAAAATACCCTCTGTACATGTGAGGCATCATGCCAAAAGTTAGGGATGTAATCATATTATCTGTTCTAATAAAGTTTATATTCTAGTGGGGAAGTTAGAAAGCAAATAAGAATACAAAAATAGCTAACTATTTAATTATAACTGTGCTATGAAATTAAAGCAAATAGTGATATCAAAGCATGTAGTAGATATCCTCAAGTGACAGAAAATGGAACTGAGCTTTGAAGAATGAACAAAAGTTAATTAATCAATGGAGAGAGTTTTAGATAGAGGGAGGAATAAGTGAGGCTTGAATCAGAAAGGGGAAAATGTGTTTGAAGGACCCTAGGAAAAGCCTGTTAGTGAAGCACAGAGAGAAAGGAAGATGGTCTCCAGGTAAGGCAGGCAAGGTTAGCTGAACCTGGCAGACCAAGTAAATTACTTTTTTCTCATGTTGCAATGGATAGCCATTTAATGCACTTTAGACGGGGGATTTAAAATGGAAAGGGATAGCAGATATTCTGAATTTGGAGAGTCAAAGAGAATAGTAAACAACAGTTCTTAGGTTTCTAGCCTAAGCAACTAAGCAGATGGTGATGCCACTTGCTGAGATGGGAAAGACAGAAAAGGTAGAAATCTGTGGAAGAATTATAGAGTACTTGTTGGGACAGACTGAATTTTAGTGGAGGTGCTGTAAGATATTCAGAGGAAGAATTCCCGTATACAGCTCAATATAGAATGGACATCAGAGAAGTGTTTTGGTTTAGAGGTGTAAATTTGAGGATCATGAGCACAGAGATGACAATGAATGCTATGATTATAAATGAGAACATTTAGAGAAAGAGAAGAGAATTGCTATAGAAATATGCCATCAGACGCTCATGGAACTCCACCATTTAAAGGTTAGGTAGATAAGAATGAGCGAGCAAAGGAAAAAACGAGTTTTGTGTAGTGCGGTGAAGGGCAAGAAAATAGTGTCTGGAGGAAGGAATCATGATTAGCTTGTGGTGTACCAGAGAAGCCATATAAAATAAAGAATCAAAAATCCCATCACTTTAGCAACATGGGCCACTGTTGATCTTACAACGAATCACTTTTTTGCTAGAGGGCTGAAGCTTGAAGGAAAATTAGACCCTGAGGAGAAAGGCATGCGTTGTTAAAAAGGGAGTTTGGTTGTTAAAAAAGAAGAAAGAGAAAGAAGGTGGTGGTTTGAAGAATGAAGAAAACGGGAGATATAGAAATACATTTTTTAACATGGCAAAATTTTGAGCATGGTAATGATGGCAAGGATCCAGTTCACTGGGAGAGAGTATAGACAAAAGAGAGTGTGAGGGCTTCCCTGGTGGCGCGGTGGTTGAGAGACCACCTGCCGATGCAGGGGACACGGGTTCGTGCCCGGGTCTGGGAAGATCCCACATGCCGCGGAGCGGCTGGGCCCGTGAGCCATGGCCACTGAGCCTGCGCGTCCGGAGCCTGTGCTCCGCAACGGGAGAGGCCACAACAGTGAGAGGCCCGCATACCGCAAAAAAAAAAATAGAGTGTGAAGTTCCTGAGAAACTGGGAGAAGCTATGACAGATATGAGTTAAGTTTTCAGAGTTAGTCCAATAATCAGAGACAACATTTTAGAAGAGTTTTCTCTTAGACTTATTCAAATAATCTGATCTTTTACTGAGCATAAAATTTATAACATAGTTATATTTGATGCTGAGAAACTTTACTGCCAAATTATGTGTGTGATTGTCTTCTTTATTTAAAACTTATGCCCCAGTTAATGAAAAGTTATAGATATGTCTTATCTACTCAGTAAAGACTATTTTAAAGGGAAATGCTAACTTAACCAGCAAATTAGTTTCAGGAAAGTACACTACTGAAACAGATGAACAGAACACATACTGCAATTTAGTGTTTTATTTCTATAGATTTACCTGAGTGATTTCCCCTCAGAGCAACCAGAGTGTTTTTAAAATCTCATTTAAAATTTTTCTAGCATACAGGCCAACCTCACATGAAAGATGTTATATAGTTATCTGTACCATTTTAAAATGTATTCATTGGGCTTCCCTGGTGGCGCAGTGGTTCAGAGTCTGCCTGCCTGCGTGTCCAGAGCCTGTGTTCCGCAACGGGAGAGGCCACAGCAGTGAGAGGCCCGCGTACCGCAAAAAAAAAAAAAAAAAGTATTCATTGAGGAAACTATAAACTTAAAACCTTCTGCGTTAATAGACTTTGCTTGATGGTTTAAATTCAAAATCCAGGCTTCAAAACAAATGCCCTCTGCCTACTGACAATGTAAGCAAACACTATCAAGAGAAAATAGGTTAGAAAGTGCACTGCCAGATTTTTAGCCACAGCAGGGGGATAAGTAGATGAGTTTGGCTGTATCTACAAGAACATGGCAGTTGTTAGATAATCAGATATTATTTGCTCTAATTGAGCTGTTGTGGGGATGATCTTCAATGGGCCAGTTGAATCAATGCACTGGCTGGAACCTGTAAAGCATTTTATATGTGACACAAATAAAAACTGGGAAGGCAAAGGAGACTGAAAAACAATAATTCTTATAAATATATTATAATGGTAAGTGAAACATTATAGTTTATAATTAAAAATTATAGTATGTCTACTGCCAATGATATCAATGTTCTTCATTGTCAAGGTAGCAGATCAGTATCACCTACTCCCAGATATGAAGAGAAAGTGACTAACTTTTGAATATAAATGATAAAGCTCCTTTTATCCCTTTTTTTAAAATAAGGAGAGGCTTAAATCTGAATATTTTTCATTTGTCATTGAAAGCAGAGCTACCTATAAAATTAGACCAATTATGAATGAAGGTACATATGGTTGCTATAAGTCTCTTAGGTATTAATCTTATGTTTTGGGACAACTTAAACTGAACACCCTCTCACAGAACAAGAGAAAATACACTGTTATAAAATTTTCCATATAATACTTCAATCTGGTCTAAGAATTGCAGTATGGAACAAACTGGAGCACATACATAAACACACGAAGCTGCTTCACGAACACCACAGAGAGAAGCTGACATGCAGGTTGCATTCCAACAGTTCTATTTAGTGTCTAATTACATCTTTAATTCAAAAACATGGGAGGGCAAGCAACAGAACAGCATCAAAATTTTGTAACAAGGTCTACATAATTTATTTGACATTGTTGGAAAAATAGCATATGTTTTGGGTAATTGCTAAAACCTCAAAGGATACTTTTCCAACTTCTGACAGTGAAACAGAATGCTACAAACTCTAACCATTACCTGTGGTACTGATAGAATCACAGGTACATAACCACTGCGATGGATTTGATAGTTAAGTAGTCATTGACCCTTAAAAGCATGGTTTCAACCTTGAATGTAACTTTTTGAATAACTGAGTATAATAGACATTTGAAGACAACCACTTTCGCTTTTTAAAGAAAAATTGTCTTGTTCCTCATTGTTATCAGGAACCCACATTGGCTAGTGGCTTTATTAACCTAAATACCTCTCCAGGACTTCAGAGGGAGAGGATGGGGTAGGAGATGGAATGTGCCATGAAACTGTGGGTAGGAGTAATATACATATATTCCTTAGTCATAATGCTTTTTGGTGAGAAAATGTAAGCATATAAGAAAGAAATCTGCTAACCTTTTAACAAGACAGTAATCAAGCTTTTTCAGCCAAGATGTTCTTAGAAAATGACACTGTTTCTTCCCATAAGTTTCTTTTTCATATAACTTTTTTCCTTTTCTCAACAGTTTGGCCAGAGTAAATTTAAATTCTGGCTTCCAAAAGAGAATGATTTAATCATCAAACAAAAAAGAATCTTATTCCCCATGCTATCAAATTTAATCTCTTCCACACTAATAAAATCTTCCAAGCAATACTCAAATTAAATGAAGATAAACCAATAAATTAACCTACATGTATAAGAATAAATGGGCCTCCTATTTCTCCTATTTTCTTCCTTCTCCTTTCCCCAGCCTCATTCTTTTTGGGGAGGTGATACTGAGAAGAAGGACAGGAAATTAGTGTAAAGGTAAATGTAGCATTTCACAGAGCAGCTTGGAGATTTGAAATATTCCTTATACACTAACAGTACAAAGCTCGGAAAATGGGACGTTCTGACTAATTAGATTTTCTCATGAACTTAAAGTAAACTAGGGAGGAAAAACATGTTTTTAAAATTTCAATCCTTCTTTAAAATCTTTTGAAAGTGATTTAATCCCCTTCTTGGCTTATTAAGTATAATCTATGGAGGAGAATGAACATATTTGATGAGTTAGATTGTATGAATCAGAATCATCATTATGAATAATAATTCTCACTGTATATTTCTGGGATGATGTAGGAGTTTGGATAGATTATACAAAATCTTCAAGAAATGCCATAGAAGGTTCTCTTCTGAATAAATCCTGTTTATCACTTTCTCTTTTTTTCTCTTTTCTCTTTCATTCAAATCTGAGTGTTATAAAATTCTGAAAAAGTGACAACTATAGTTAACCCTATTTATAAAAACTTTAACTTTATATGTACAAATAATTTTCAATTGTCAAAATATGAATTATTTTAATTATATTTTAACCCCTATGCACTTGCTTTCTAACTTCCACTGACATGGTTGATTAGCTAATTTTTGACATGAATACATTCATTATTTACTGTGGCAAAGAAGAACCTGGAATAATGGTTCTTTTTAGTTATAAATTAATTGTGTAAGTTCTTTCTCATCCTGGTAAAGATATGAAGAACTTTTAAGGTGGGAGAGATTATATACCTTCTTAATATGGAGTACACAGAAGATAGAATGTTAATCCAAAGGAGAGGACAGGAAACTGCATAGTAATCCAGGTTTTTTTAAGAATAATTTTCAGTTTATCTATTTATTAAATATTATTATGAACCTACTATGTAAAAAGCACCCTTGAATTTTGCTACCTAGTTCCCACCTTATAAGACTTTAGAGAACAATTGAAAAAAGGATGACTTTCAATTTGGGTAAAAATTGTAGGCAGAAATTAAATCTATAATTTGCTGAGTACTTACCACATTAAAGTGTCAGCCACATTAAAATACTATATATATATATGTATATATAATGTTATACATAGTATAATATACATATATATAACACAAAACCACACACATACAACATATCATAGTGTCCCTAGGGGTTAAGAGTTATTATTTCTGTGTTTATAGATGTAAAAACCTAGGCTCAGTGAGGTTAAGTAAGCCAGAGAGTTTATGAGTTTATGTTTCAATATGAGATGGAAATCACACTGTCAGCTGGAACAGTAATGGTATATATTTTCTGCACACACCTTATTTATTTGGTCTGCAGGCAAAATCCTATAAAACCAGGAAACTTATCTGAATTTACCCAGTGCCATTCTCTATTTCTAAGTTCAACTGTCAACTACTCTCTGCTTTCTGCTTACTTTTGGTCTCTCTTCAGTGTCTTCAAGTTATATAAATAACAGTAAGACCCATAGTCACACTGGCTTAACAAAACCAGAGTTTGGAGCTAATAGCATCTGAAGAGTGAGGGGGGAAATCTTGGAAAAGAAAGAGCTGGAGAGAGGCAGGGGAAAAATACTGTAGATAAACCCTGCCTAATATCTAGCAGAGTCCTGAACTACATATGAGCAGTGAAGATTCTAAGAAACCCAATTAAGGCTAAAAGATCTGAAAAAAATGTCAGCTACTTCCCCAAGTTTGGAACAAAACTTGGAATTCATTGCCTCACAAAACAAACAAACAAACAATCAAACAAAAATCACTCTTTGGGAGAATATAACAGAACCCAGAGTCTCCACAACATATTATTCACAAGTCCAGTACACAATCCAGAATTATCACACATATAAAGAAATAGAATGGAAATAAAAACAAAACTAAACAAATGGGACCTAATGAAACTTAAAAGCTTTTGCACAGCAAAGGAAACCATAAACAAGATGAAAAGACAACCCTCAGAATGGGAGAAAATATTTGCAAGTGAAGCAACTGACAAAGGATTAATCTCCAAAATTTACAAGCAGCTCATGCAGCTCAATATTAAAAAAAAACAACCCAATCCAAAAATGGGCAGAAGACCTAAATAGATATTCCTCCAAAGAAGAAATACAGATTGCCAACAAACACATGAAAGAATGCTCAACATCATTAATCATTAGAGAAATGCAAATCAAAACTACAATGAGATATCATCTCACACTGGTCAGAATGGCCATCATCAAAAAATCTAGAAACAATAAATGCTGGAGAGGGTGTGGAGAAAAGAGAACCCTCTTGCACTGTTGGTGGGAATGTAAATTGATATAGCCACTATGGAGAACAGTATGGAGGTTCCTTAAGAAACTAAAAATAGAACTACCATACGACCCAGCAATCCCACTACTGGGTATATACCCTGAGAAAACCATAATTCAAAAAGAGTCATGTACCACAATGTTCATTGCAGCTCTATTTACAATAGCCCGGACATGCAACCTAAGTGTCCATTGACAGATGAATGGATAAAGAAGATGTGGCACATATATACAATTGAATATTACTCAGCCATAAGAAGAAACAAAATTGAGTTATTTGTAGTGAAGTGGATGGACCTAGAGTCTGTCATACAGAGTGAAGTAAGTCAGAAAGAGAAAAACAAATACCGTATGCTAACACATATATATGGAATATAAGGAAAAAAAAAAAAGGTCATGAAGAATCTAGGGGCAAGACGGGAATAAAGACACAGACCTACTAGAGAATGGACTTGAGGATATGGGGAAGGGGAAGGGTAAGCTGTGACAAAGTGAGAGAGTGGCATGGACATATATACACTACCAAACGTAAAATAGATAGCTAGTGGGAAGCAGCCGCATAGCACAGGGAGATCAGCTTGGTGTTTTGTGACCACCTAGAGGGGTGGGATAGGGAGGGAAGAGATATGGGAACGCATGTATATGTATAACTGATTCACTTTGTTATAAAGCACAAACTAACACACCATTGTATAGCAATTATATTCCAATAAAGATGTTAAAAAAAAATAGGATAATGTGATTCACATGTACTGAAATGACAGTCAAAGAGAACGGGCCATTGTGTGACCCAAATGCTCAAATTAGCAGGCAAGGACTTTAAAGCAGCTATTATAAGTACACTCAAAGACATTTACTAAAAAAAATAAAATAAAATAAAATTTAAAAAATCAGTAAACAAATAGGAAATGACACCAAGAAATAAAAAGTAACCAGATAAAATTTTAGAACTGAAAAATGCAATATCTGAAATAAGAGGTTGGAGTGGACATATAGCATTCATTTAGATAAATACCAATCTTTTCAGACATGCCAGCTTCACATTCTAAGTATGAACTCACAATAAAACTGAACTGAATATTATTTTATGTGCTCTTGGTCACTGTCTATGGCTCTGTTCAGCCCTGTTAGTAAGACATTCTTTTTCAGAAGAGGAATAGAGATGGCAGAGTAAATTATATCAGCAACCTGTCACATGCATTGCCCACCACAGACATGGAACCACAGCCTTCTTCCAGTGGACATGCCTGTTCATGGATTGATTTTCCTGCAATGCTGACAGGATGCAAAAAACATTCATATTTTCTATTACTCTATAAAAAATAACAAAGAAATGGTTTCTGGTCAAGTTTACAGATACAGTCTGTAAAAAATAAAGAGTTCACTATATGATATTGCTTAGGAAGGGTATAGAGTAGTCAAAGCTATGTCATTAGATCTCTTAGTATTACTATCTAACTAACCAACAGTTGATCAACGAAACTTCTTACTAACTTGCTTTTATTAAGTGGAAATTAGCAAGGTAGTTTTATTACATATTTTATAGTTATCCTAGTCTGTAGCAGTGTCAGAGAAAGAGAGCAGTAAAGTCAAGAGTTTAGTAAAATGCTGTCTTACTATTCCTTGGACAAACTTCAGGTACCTGTTCAGTTTGAACCAGACACTTTCCTTCTCCTAAAACAAATTTGTTCTCCTATTACACCATATACATGGCTCAATGATGAAATTAGCCCATTCTATTTTAATTGTCCTTTTCTTGCCTACATCTTTATCATAGTCAAACTTCTTGAGAGAGGGTATAAATTACTGCTACTTTCTCATGTGGCAATAGGCAACCACATGGAAAGAGTCACAAAAACTTGATTCCTACTTCCAGACCTCAACAAAACTGAAAGATTTAAAGTGAGAGATGAAAAAATGATTAAAAAAAGTTTTACAAGTTGTCTGAGGCAGTGGTGGACAGATGTATAAGATTACAAGAAGCACAGTGCTATTTTGCAAAATGAGATCCCTCATTTTTATTGTTCATAAGTGTAATTTTTACTGGGTACACTGCAGGCACCAAATAAGTTTTCTCACTTCAAACTCAGGGTTTGAAAATCATCTGATATTTAAGCTGATAAGAACGAACATAAATCTATAGAAATGACAACCTAATCACTCCTGATAAATTTAAGGTATCTCCAAACCTCACTAAAGATCCTGAAGTATTTTCCTAATCAAAAATGCATCATAAAAGATTAGGAGTTAAATTAGCTAAGAAAGTCATCTTCTAGGAAAGACCATACTATTGGAAGTATGCAACTAATAAGGAATATTGAAGAATGAGAGGTTTATAGTAAAATGTTTTCTGTATGTCTCTTATACTCTCTACGGAAGAGGTTTTTTAAGGCTAAAGTCCAATATTAGTTATCTACCCAGAAATATTCCTAGGTTGAAGAAGATCAATTCATTAAGCCTGTACTAGATGAAAATATCACTCTCTGTATAATTCTATGTTTATAAAATAGCTGTTTAATCTGTAGATTGACTTTCTGAAGGAATCTGCCTACTAGTGCACCAAACTTTCATTAGATAAACATTTCTTTGCTCAACAGGAATGAAGAAAAATAAAGTAATATTTATTTAGCCCATAATACATTCCAGAGAAGTTCCTACACACTTTTCATGTATAGACTATGTAATTCTCAGCAGAGTCCTGAATAAGTATTATATTCATTTTACAAATAGGAAAATTAAATTCAGAGGGATTAAATTATACATCCAAAGTTACACAGCTGTTAAATGGTGAGGTTGAGAATTAAACCCCATTATACATGGTTCCAAAGTCCATGCTCTTTCTTTTCCACTGTGAATTGATAAAATGCCATTTTGCTCCATAAATCAGTTTCTGATGAGCTTGCTTAGTGCAAATCACTTCTGCACAGCCTACTCACCCTATGCGGTACTGATAAAATCAAAAGTCATATATTCAGCAGAATATTACTCAGCCATAAAAAGAATGAAACTGAGTTATTTGTAGTGAGGTGGATGGACCTAGAGTCTGTCATACAGAGTTAAGTAAGTCAGAAAGAGAAAAACAAATACCGTATGCTAACACATATATATGGAATATAAAAAGAAAAAAGAAAAGAAAATGGTCAGAAAAACCTAGGGGAAGGTTGGGAATAAAGATGCAGACCTACTAGAGAATGGACTTGAGGATATGGGGAGGGGGAAGGGTAAGCTGGAACAAAGTGAGAGAGTGGCATGGACATATATACACTACCAAACGTAAAATAGATAGCTAGTGGGAAGCAGCCGCATAGCACAGGGAGATCAGCTCAGTGCTTTGTGACCACCTAGAGGGGTGGGATAGGGAGGTTGGGAGGGAGGGAGATGCAAGAGGGAAGAGATATGGGGACATATGTGTATGTATAACTGATTCACTTTGTTATAAAGCAGAAACCAACACACCGTTGTAAAGCAATTATACTCTAATAAAGATGTTAAAAAAAATACAAAAAAAAAAGTGTAACTCATTTAAACAGTTGAGACTAGACCCTGGGTCTCCTGGTGGAAAAATCCAACAGCCAGGTTGGTAGCATCTGAGACTAGAAGTCAAATACCTGCTTGCTCATTTGGCCTGGATCTAGACAGAATCAATTCAGCTCATTTGTCACTAATTAATATGTGCTGAAACAATGTTCTAAACATTCAGAGTTTATAACCTTTCCATTCTGCATGTCTCAGAGATACCAGAGTACAGTAACCTCTTGATTAAGCTGGATGGACAAGTTAACCTTTGAACTACATCCTGGCACATGAAAAGAAAAAGAATGGCTTTGATAACTAATGAAGCTGGGAAGAGAAGGATTTTTTTAAATAAAAAAAGAACAAATGGATATAAGAAGAGGACTTAAACCTTCATATACAGGAGCAGAATCTTCAGAACATATGCAGCCTTAATAAATGAGTAACCAAACCATAAACAAGATGAAAAGACAACTGTCAGAATGGGAGAAGCTATTTGCAAATGAAACAACTGACAAAGGACTAATCTCCAAAATTTACAAGCAGCTCATGCAGCTCAATATCAAAAAAGCAAACAACCCAATCCAAAAATGGGCAAAAGACCTATATAGATATTTCTCCAAAGAAGAAATACAGATTGCCAACAAACACATGAAAGAATGCTCAACATCATTAATCATTAGAGAAATGCAAATCAAAACTACAATGAGGTATCACCTCACACCAGTCAGAACGGCCATCACCAAAAAATCTGCAAACAATAAATGCTGGAGAGGGTGTGGAGAAAAGGAACCCTCTTGCACTGTTGGTGGGAATGTAAATTGATATAGCCACTATGGAGAACAGGATGGAGGTTCCTTAAAAAACTAAAAATAGAACTACCATACTACCCAGCAATCCCACTACTGGGTATATACCCTGCGAAAACCATAATTCAAAAAGAGTGATGTACCACAGTGTTCGTTGCGGCTTTACAATAGCCAGGACATGGAAGCAACCTAAGTGTCCATCGACAGATGAATGGATAAAGAAGATGTGGCACATATATACAATGGAATATTACTCAGCCATAAAAAGAAACGAAATTGAGTTATTTGTAGTGAAGTGGATGGACCTAGAGTCTGTCATAGAGAGTGATTTAAGTCAGAAAGAGAAAAACAAATACTGTATTCTAACACATATATATGGAATCAAAAAAAAAAAAAAGGTTCTGAAGAACCTGGGGGCAGGACAGGAATAATGATACAGATGTAGAGAATGGACTTGAGGACATGGGGAGGGGGAAGGGTAAGCTGGGACGAAGTGAGAGAGTAACATTGACATATATACACTACCAAATGTAAGACAGATAGCTAGTGGGAAGCAGCGCATAGCACAGGGAGATCAGCACCGTGTTTTGTGACCACCTAGAGGGGTGGGATAGGGAGGGTGGGAAGGAGATGCAAGAGGGAGGAGATATGGGGATATACGTATATGTATAGCTGATTCACTTTGTTATAAAGCAGAAACTAACACACCATTGTAAAGCAATTATACTCCAATAAAAATGTTTAAAAAATAAATTAAAATGAATAACCATTAAATAAAAAGGTGAAGATGCTTTAAAGAAACATTAAAGAATGCTTTTGCCTGATCTCTGGCCCCTGATTGCTGAAATGGCTGTGATTTGCACTTAAGAGCATCATCACCCTGGCCTACTCATCCATGCTTTCTTGGAGAACATTCAAGATGACCAGAAAGATACTTATTAGGTGTAGATAGCACTGGAAATTATGGGAATCTGGACCTACAAGGGCATGAGCTCCCTGCCAAATATTGAAGAGTTAAGAAAGTATAATCATAAAGCATGGATAGGGGAATTCCCTGGCAGTTCAGTGGTTAGGACTCTGTGCTTCCACTGCAGGCAGCCTGGATTCAATCTCTGGTCCAGGGACTAAATCCCAAAAGCCGTGTGGGGTGGCCAAAAAATTTTTTTAAATTAAATAAATAAATAAAGCAGGGATAATGAAACAGTTATCGTCACATTCTTTGAGTTAGAAATCAAGGACCAAAAAATAAATGGTGGGAGAAATTTTTAAAAAGTAGATATTAGGGACTATTTGACTGTTTTCAATAAAAGATGAATGCAAAATTAATGTTGTGGCATTGCTTTGATTGTTAGTGAAACCATTGTAGAGTTGGGGTTTGAAGGACAACAACTGTCCTTCTTGTGGTATTTTTCCTGGTGTTTAAAGTCAAAACCTATTTACCCCTTTGGTAATAGGCACTGGTCTAATTCTGTAGTCCGGTTTAACCTGAGACACAGATTTTTTATGAAAGATTAAAAGCTACAAAAATTCCATGTTTGGAGGAAGGATTTCATTAACAAATGCGTTTTAATGCTTACCTATAATAACAAAATGAAAAATCTCCTAAATTTGCTAAAGGATTATCAACCATGTTGTGTTTAAATAAACACATTGTCTCTTTAAAGCTAGAAAAAGAAATCAGGTATAAACTGGAGATAGTTACTTTCAGATATTATGCTAAAAGTGGTCACAAGTTCTTCAAACCACAAACCACAAATAACCAGAAGGTGTAAGTGCCTTACTCATAATAACTGCATTCCCTTCATTTTCTTTTTTTTTTACCAATTTTTTTCTCTATGTATTTTTTACTGCGCTCTAATTATCATTACACTTTTGATCATCTGCTGAACCCATCTTGCCCATAATCAATCTTGGCTAAATTATGTCTTCTGATTCCCCTGAACCTACTCCAGCTTAGAATTTGCTGGAAAAAGTCATGTAACAGTGTTGACTGACATCATTATGAATTTATGTTTACACATCTTGTTACCTCCAGTTCAGAAAAGATATGTTTTTACTCTTTCAAAATCACGTCATTACTTATGCCCTCTCTCTTGAGTCCTCTAGCTCTTTCTCTGCACAAGTTCTTTCCCTGAGCCCATGAACCATGTAAACAAGTCTCTTCTATCTTGACAAAACCTTCCTTGCCTCTTCTAACTACTAGGTGTTACTATTTTTTTCTCATTTTTTTCATTATCAAAATTTCTAAGTATATATCATATAATTTCATTTATAAGAAACTCAAGAACAGACAAAACTAATCTATGACATAGAAATTGTAACTGATTGTCTCTGGGCAGGGGTAGGGGAGATTGACTGGAAAGGGTCATGAGGGAATTAGCTGGGATAACAGAGATGTTCTATTTTGGTTAGGTTAGCTGAATGCATTGTCAAAACTCACTGAACTGTACAATTAAGATCTAAATTCAAATTACATCTCAAAAACATGTTCAGAAAGTGTAGCATGTATTATATTTCCTCCACCAAACTAGTCACATACTTTCATCTCTTATTAGCTATTTCTACCACAATATTATTTTGTAGCTACTTTTCCAATGACAACCACAGTCAGTCCTCATATTAAAACCCCATTAATCAGCAAATGTAGTCACCTATTCTGGGAAGGATTATTTCTTGATAAGACTATTTTCTTTCTTTTGATGATAAAATACATTTTCCTATAAAACAGAAAATATACTACATTATTCTACATGGGCATCCAATGCAATAAAATTTATTTGTCCCAGTGTGCTTACAGTTAAGGAGGAGAAAATATAGAGAAAAAACTAGGCACCTCACCTGAAGACCCTTGAAATCTCTTTGTAGACTGAGATTTGCCTGTCTTGAATAACCAAAATAACCAATTTCCTTTCTAAAATGCTCACTACTTTTTTTTTTACTAACTAAAAACTCTGTATACAGAAACTTTATGTTTGGGAACCGGGATTATGAATAATATAAACAATGCAAACTTACTAATTATTTTCAATTATTGTTCTATTACGTTGCATTTCATGAGTCAAATATTGCTCTAAGTAGAAGCTTTCAGTGAAAATTTTGGTGAAAACTTCTGAATTTACCAACACTCTATAATGCACTTGGACAAGAAAATAAACATACTTAACTGTCTAAGACATAACTGTCTGTCTCTGTTCTATGCATTACCTTGCACTGACATGGAGGTTGACAGATTGGCTCTTTGAGAGCAGCAGATATTTTACAGGCACTAACTATGGCAAAAGAAACTGCACATTTTGTTAGCTTATTTTAATCTTGCTTGTGGTGAACAAATATCTGTGCATTATAAAAAACCTTCCTTAGGAAGGATGCAAATTTTATAAATTGCCAATCATCCAGATAAAGTAATCTGTAGTCCCTGGGAAACTGCTATTCCTTCTATTGACTAAGTGACTTCAGGGAAAATACTTCAGTAACAGAACAAAATCTCCCCAATTCCTAAATAGCTTCATCTCTTCTCTGAATCCATGGCCTCAATATTCCACAGTTATATATTATAACACATTCACTATGAAAAATGTAGTCAACAAAGGATTTTTTTAGAGTAATTGCAAATTTTAAAATTTCAAGAGAATTAGTTTAGCCTTGTGATGCAGGTGGTACTCATTGAGTAATCCTCTTTTTCTCAAAACCCTCCAAACTCCCAATTCTTGTAAATAGCAAATCAAAAAACTTAACAAGAAATTTTAATTTTTTTATCAAAATGACTTAAGAAAGTGTGTCAAGTTGTTCATTGTTAGAAAAATCTGTTTTTAAAGTTATGTCACTTAAAGGTTGCTGCACATTTACCTTCTCAGCATATAGACTTACTGGACACAGAAATAGACAAATTAGGAAATATATTTGTGAAGATAAAAATTCCATCAGAGCAGGCAGTAAAAGGTACACAAGAGAGCCACCATTAAAGACACAACAACCCTAATAGCTGCTGCCCGAGATAATGTTGTGCTGACACAGTAGAAACAGGACTGAGGAAGGTGAAATATTACTGAAATTCAAATGCTGGGATGTTCCTTTTGGGTATATAGTTTTTAATCAAAATTATTAAGCGATATTGATTTGTATCCCTTTTCATGATTGAAATATGGTTTTCTGAAAGGTATGCAACAAAATAAGGTTAAACTGCATGTAGTATGTCAGCTATGAAGGAGTAGCTTTTAAAAATAATATCCAAGATACAGATTTAAGATGGCCATGCTGACACTTTATTTTTTTTGTACATATGGATCTGATCTCTCTCAATTTTCAAGTTAAATTTAGAGAGTGCACAGCTAATATTCTGTGTGTCTTGGAAGAGTGCCAGGATAAGAAGACTGTGAGAAACGGATAGAGAGGCTAGGCCAGCAATATAGCATTTTTGAGCTGAATGTCACTATGCAATACAAGCTTTGTAAGTACATATTTTATATTAAACTACCTAGACTTTCATGCTTTTGGAATGGTTTCCAACTGTTTGATCGTGTTTTAAGAGTAATACTGAGTTTGAAACATCAACATAGACTTTTGTTTTAGCTTTATGTTCTGCAATTTATTTTGCTATGGGCAATGAACAATTGAATAAAGCTTTCCCCCGCCCAGTACTTACTCATATTCATTGATTAACCATGTAATTACTCTTTAAACACATTACATTTTACACTGTTAAATATGGGTCTTTTGATATATATGTCAATCTATAAAATTAATATATATGTCAATCTATATTTTAGAAAGTACAAAGGTATTTGCTGAAGCTAGAAAGCCAAGTATCTTTATATTTATACATGTATATTGTTTTTTCATAAAATGAAATGTTATATATAATGAAAGATTTTTGGGGGGACACACCAGTATTGCTCCCACCCCCCAAAATAGTTGTTCTTTCTCTTTTAGGCTCTCTACCTATCTCTCCGCAAATCTATGTGGCACCTTCTCAAAGTGCATGAGAGGTGAGGAAGCAAAGTATAAAAATATTACTTATACTGATTTTAATATTTGTCCTGATGATAAATATTCATTTTGATGGCTGCTGAATGGAATTTATTCATTAACTGACCAAACTGTTGTTTTAGTTTGACTATCCACTTCTAATTTTTTATAAACTTTTGATGAACATGAGATTGTTTTATACCCATTTGCTTCTAGAAATATTTGACACGAGTATATTTGACATACTATAGAATCTCATATTCAAAATATTATTTTTGATTATATTTTAACAGGATTATGGAAATTCTCAAATAATTCCACTTTCTTCTAGAATAATTAAAGTGTATCTAGTGTGACTGTCCATGTAATCAATTTGTAATAAGGTTGGTTTGACCAGTGTCCATACATATGGGAGAGCATGTATTAACAGGAACTGTCATCTAGAGCCTGAACTAGTGCTTGGCACAGAGTAGGTATTCAATAAATATTTAGTTTCTTAATGAATACCTCTATTTCATCCTAAGTCAAGATAGGAGGTGACAGAGCATGGAGGAGAAAACAATGGACTAGGGGTTAGAAGAAACGGTTTTAGTCCTTTCTTTGTTCTCACTTAGTATAAGCTATTCACTGTCTTCCCAAATTATCATCTCTAGGCTTCATACTACTTTTGTTTGGAATGCTTGCCTCCCCTGCTTACTGTGACAAATAGCCACTCATTCTTTAAGTTTCAGATAACATCACACTCCTTCACATAATTCTGGTTTAACCACAGCCAACATTGAGCTCTCCCCTTCTACACTTATAAATTTGTCAACTGACGCCTCATTTTATTTAATTTAACATCTAATTATGTAATGGCTTATACTTCTTTTGAATTTCTTAACACGTTGTGAGTCTTACTTCCCCAGTAAGACTCAAATCCAGAGGTCTCAAACTTGTAGCTCAATTGTCCCAAATACGTGTTTTATTTGACCATCACAAAATTTCAATGTTTAGCTAGTTGCAGATATTCATTTGAGAATGCATGACAAAAAAATAGTTTTCTAGTTTCTCTTGGAAAAATACAAAGTATGGTCCCACTGGGGCTGCTTTCTCGTTTGGCAGTGACCAACCAGAGCTGAACAGCTATTGGCCATTTAGTCCAGGCACATATTTCCATTAATCCCGACGTAGCTTGAACCTGTGGGATGTATGAGATTTTAACCCCTGATGATACTTCATCCTAATGTACCCACTCCAACACCCCCACAAACAGCTCCCCCTACCACACTCCAAACTTACTTGAAGTCTCTAAAAAGACCCAAAGTCTCTACCTAGGTATCTCTTAGGCATTTCATATTCAAAATGTTTAAATTTTTAAAAATTATCTAAATTGTCAAGTTATCTTCCTGTTTTC
Source organism: Orcinus orca (assembly GCF_937001465.1). Taxonomy (NCBI): domain Eukaryota; kingdom Metazoa; phylum Chordata; class Mammalia; order Artiodactyla; family Delphinidae; genus Orcinus; species Orcinus orca. The sequence goes on from NC_064563.1 coordinate 96,879,686, forward strand.
TATGTATCCATACAGCAAGATTCAATTAAAAAATGGTGTTAAACCTACTTCTTATTTCCCATCTTCACTAACGGCACGTTGAGCAACTAGAAATCGAAAAGCCATTTTGACTTCTACATTTCGTTATCCAGTGATTTCCCAAGTTCTGTCAGATTTACTGGCAGAGAGAGCAGTTAGGGTGGTGGAGGGGGACTCATTTTCTTCTCTCCACTCCTATTGCCTCTGCCCTCAGAGTCTGCATTTAGTGAAATGATGCTCCTTGCTCTGTGAGCGTACCTGTCCTTAAACTTAACAGAGCCGCACTAAGAGACTCCATTTAGCTTTGATTTCAGATTCCAGAAACCAAAGTCAATTTATAGTCAATAGTAAGAGTTGTTTCAGAGCTCAAATTTACTTTCATGGAGCTTGCAAAATGGCACTTCAAAACATTTACAATGATCTAAGAGACGATTGGTGAAATGTTTTGGCACCAGCAAGTCTGGCATGCAGCTCTCAAGACAAGTGGCATTTCAACCTATATCCTACTTGACTTTATTAGAAGCACTGTATGTGAGAGAAACAGGAAATCTGCACAGCACTTTTAAAGCAATGCAGTGAATTATAAATTAATGAAGGTTTAGTATGGGAAGGGAATAACATCTGCAGAGGAGCGGATTTCATAAAGACAAAAGGGAAAAACGTTTCCCTTAATAAAACATACCCTTTCTGCATGCACAATCAATTCTCAATTAGTCATACCAGAGAGAGTATCCACCACAGACTGTCAAACTGCCTCACTTTAACTGCTTCCTTCCCCCCACACTGTTTTCTGATTCTGCCTCCTCTCACCCACAATACTCCTTGAACTAATATTTCCAACAATTTTCTTCAATCTGTTTCTGCCATCAAAAAATCCAATTTTCTTTTTATTTTGATGGAGTCTCTACTGCATGATATAGCTTTTTCTCCCACAGTTTCCAGGCCCTTCTCTGCCCAAGCCTAATGCTTAGTCAATCAGAGTGGTAGCAAGCCAGAAGAGAACAGGAATTCAGAGAAGAAATGATTTCCCTAGGAAGTTCTCCAATTCCTTCTTTATACCCCTTTAATGAGCATACAGCAATGAAGTCATCATTTTGGAAGTTCAAACAGACTACAGAGAAATATGTTGGAGTGCTTTCAAAATTCAATTCAACAATTATGGATTGAGTACTTACTTACTATGTGCAAAGGCTTTTACTAGGTACATAGGAGAAAGAACTCACTGCCCTACAGGGCCTTACTGTCTAACTGGAAGGGAAAGTAGAAGATAATTTTACAAATAACCAAGACATACAACAGGGCTTGTATCACAGTAGCACCATCAATGTATTGCCCATCTGAAGCAGGGAGGTGGCCATTCAGTAATTTCTTCAGTAGACATTAACCAAACATTCACTATTTGTTAGATGTCCTGTAAAGCTCTGGGAATACCAAGATGAACAAGATAATACCCGTCTTTACAGTCTATTAGGAAAGTAATGCAAGGAAACAGTTACAAACATCAAGATTAAAATGTTCACTTAAGTGCTAGCTAGAAAAACATGGCTATATGGGCACCAAAGAGAAAGTTTCTATCCCCGTCCAGTAACGGGCAGGAGTGCCAAGAAGGTTTTCACAGAGAAGGAGATGCGTCTTGAAGGGTGAAGACAGAAAGGAACTTCACACTGAAGCACCAGGATGTGCAGAAGCTTGGAAGTGTGAGAGAACGTTCTGCATGCTAGAAGAGTTCATAGTTCTGAATGGTGAGCGTACTCACAGGATCTGACCAGGGGGTGCTAGGAGATGAATCAAGGAAGAAATACGATCCTGGAAAGCTTTTATATGTAAAGCACCCAGTACAGTGCATAGTGTGTCAAAATTTTGTGTGAATGAATAAGTGAATAAGGAGTTTGGCTTTTATCCTAAGGATGTTGCATATGTATAGAAGGATTTGCATTTGGGAAAAGTCTCCAAAAGGTGAATGTGATGGTTGGAATGGAGGGGCTAAGATGAAAGGTACAGAGACCAGACAGGACATTCCTGCAGTCATCCTTATAAGATGATATGAGCCCCCAATAAAGGGAGAGTTGACAAACTGGAGTAGAGCTATTTCAGAAGTTAAATGGCATAGCTTGTGGAATAACTGGATATGAAGAGGTAAGAGAGAGCTCAAACATGAAAATGTTTTTCACATTTGTAGTTTGGATAATTGAATAGCCTTTGGTGCCCTTCATATAGATAGGGAATCTGAAAGAAAAGCAGGTTTAGTATCCACCTAAGCTACCACATGCTTAGCGGAAATTCCTCAGGTACCTATTTGAGGTTCATCTTATTTTATTTAGATAAGTTAAAAATAAGCCTAGGGAATTCCCTGGTGGTCCAGTGGTTAAGACTCACCGCTTCCACTGCAGGGGGGCACGGGCTCAATCCCTGTCAACCCCTGGTCAGGGAAGATGCCGCATGGCGCAGCCCAAAAAAAATTAAAAAATTAAAAAAATTAAGCCTACATATCTAGTTTACCAATTCATCTTAAGCTAGAAACTGAAATTTTTGAGTAGGTAGGTTTCAAAGAGCAGTAAGAAGTGATAGCCAATAGCTTAATTAGAGAAAGAGACAAAAAAACAAAAAACCTTAAAAACAAACAAACAAAAAACCTCACCAACTAGATCAGTCTTTATTTCTGGCATGCTTAATGACATTTAACATTTCTCTACATGCTGAAGTAGAATTCTGCCTTGGCCCACATATGCCTGGGTTTCTGTACAAAAGACAATGGTACACCCAGTTTCACTAACTGGTGAAGCACACAGCTCCTCATTTAAAGGAGCAGCATAGGACCACTGCTTTCAAGGTACTTTCCAGGGAAAGTAACCTTGAACTTAATACTGCTTAATACATAGTAGTCCCGCCTTATCTTCAGTTTTGACTTCCTTGGTTCAGTTACTCTTGGTCAACTGCAGTCCAAAAATCTTAAATGGAAAATTCCAGGAATAATTCATACATCTTTTAAATTGCCGGCTGTTCTAAGTAGCATGATGAAATCTCGTGCCGTCGGCTCCATCCCAAGCGGGACGTGAATCATCTCGTTGTCCAGTGCATCCAGCCTGTTAGTCACTTAGTAGTTGGTCCCTTAGTAGTCATCTGAGTTATCAGATCAACTGCTGAGCTATCACAGCGCTTGTGTTCAAGTAACCCTTATTTTACCTAATAATAGCCCTAAAGTATAACAGTAGTAATGTTGGCAATTCAGATATGCCAAAGAGAAGCCATAAGTGCTTCCTTTAAGCAAAAAGGTGAATTGATAGGAAAGAAAAAAATTGTATGCTGTGGTTGCTAAGATCTATGATAAGAAGGAATCTTCTATCCATGAAATCGTGAAGAATGAAAGAGAAATGCATGCTAGTTTTGCTGTAGCACCTCAGCTTGTAAAAGTTGCAGTCACAGTGCAGGATACATCCTTAGTTAAGATGGAAAAAGCATTCAATCTGTACAATAAGATATTTTCAGAGAGAGAGAGAGAGAGACCACATTCACATAACTTTTATTACAGTAAATGGTTATAATAGTTCTATTTTATTATTGTTGTTAATCTCTTACTATGCCTAATTTATACATTAAACTATCATATGAATGTATGTATAGGAAAAAACATAGTATATACAGGGTGCTGTATATTGGCGGTTTCAGGCATCCACTGAGGGACTACTGTATATCAAGCATTTGGGTGAAATAACTTCTTAAGATTGTATAATGATTCTTAATCCAACCATTCCTCTAAAATTTATCTCTGAGTTGAGTCCCCTAATTGCAGATGTGTTGGTTCAGCTATAAAGTTGTTGTTGTTTTTCTGAACTGCATGTACAATAAGGAAGATTAAAAGAAATAGCTCTAAGAAAGTAGCTTTTTATCTTTATAATGAGTATATTGTTTAAGAAGTTCTTTAGTACAATACCAGTACCCTTTCATTCATTCAAGATATAGTTATTGATTATCTGTAATTTTCCAGACACTGCTAGGTTTTGTACAAAATATAATGAATAACACAGAGCCACTGCTATTAAGAAGCTTTCAAAATCATGGTGCAGAAAGATGATTAAAGAAATAATTATAATACACTGTTTTAAGTGCAATGATACTGATATGTCTCAAATGACAGTATTACAAAGGAGGGGCACCTAACAATGCCATTCTAGGAATGCATCACGGATTTCTGAGCAGTGTTTTGAGTAAGTCAGTGAGGAGTGGTAAGACATGCCAGGTAGAATTAGAGAGCATATGGGAACACATGGAAACACCAGAAAGTTTTTCTCAGTACCAGAAATAGTTCTGATTCTTCTGCACATCTGAACATGAGAACTTGCAGTACATGTGACATATCCCTGTCTTTGTTGGCTGTTACTCACTTGTGCCTTCCTCTAACAAATAAACAGCACTTCCTAACATGCACTTTGTACTAATATCATCCCCAGCCTCATTTTATTAGTTTTACTTAATTCATTTGTGTCTTGATTGCCTTGTTTTCTTAAAATTATTTAAGTCCTTAAAAATGTATTATTTTGTAAGGAACATTAAGCCCTTTAGCATAAGATGGGGTATAGATAAATAACTAACTCTAATGGGGGTCATGATAATAGTAACGTCATTTAGAACAAAGGCAAATAATCCCAAACACCTGAGTGCATCAGTGTGTAACTGATATTCATGATGTTCACCCCTAAATCATTAAGAAAGGTTTAAACTTTATATGTTCTATATAATAAGGCACTTTAGTTTCGAATACTCAGATCATTTAAAAATGGTTAATTTTACATATTTGTGTGAATATTTGTGTAAATATTTGTGTGAATACATTTACAAACCTTTAGATTTGTAAACTTACAAACCTTTAGATTTAGAGAGAAAACATGCCTAACTGGAATCGTTTTTCCCTGAAGTCTATATTAAGCAGAAGCTTTCATACGTTTGACTTAGAAAGAAACACTTTTAATATAATGTAGCTAAAAATCTACCTATGGACTCTGCTGTACTCATTTAAGAAGAAGCATGTCACCTTTCTGTACTTGAATGAGTTTGAGCTGACTATATATCCACATGTAAAATACAAACAGGAGTCCAGGGAAAACCCATTTAGTTGCTTTATAAGTCTCATCCAAGCTTGGATAAACACTTATTACACAAACTATGAATATGCTTTTGCTGAAAATGCATAGAAAAACAGCAGGTAATGATGCTTTGTACCTACTATAACACTGAAATTGTTTGTAAGGGCTCAATTTAGTGAATAACTTACCAGTACCTATTTGCATTTTGCCATTGGCAATTTATAACTTTTTAAGTCATTCAATTTACACTTTCATGTTTTTTATGTGTATCATATCTACATTGCCTTTTCTATATTTTGAACTTATCATCTCTAATACATGTTTTCTTACAGAAATCAAAAGTTGGGTAAAATATCACTGTACAGCTAACAAAGCTTATGAATAACATTTTAACTTAAATATCTTAAAAAACAGGGGTCTGCCTTAACCTCTTACAGTAACTGAACAAGTGTTTGTTATTACATGGTGTCATTCATTCAACAAATTTTAATGAGCACCTACTGTGTGCCAGCACCATTCCAGGTGCTATCTAGCAGTAAACAATGAGGAAGAGTGTATTCAGAATTTCTCTTTCTAATGGGATATCACTGGAAATTACTAGTTAATAAATGAAGGAGCCAGGACGGAAATACAAGCTGACTCATGGTCCACCTTCCAAGCCTTTGGGATACTCAGCTTCCCATATTAAAAAATGAAGTTAATACAGAGGAAAGCATGTAGAGAGATAGGGAGAGACAATATCCTATGACATGTTTTAGTACCTGAATCCAGCCAGACCTAAAGTCATCTGTACCCTGTACTTCCTAGCACTCCAAGCCAATAAATTCTCTTTTTAGCTTAAAATAGTTTGTTTACTGTTAGTTGCCACTAAATGAAACCTAGCTAATAGATAATCTCTTGGATAATTCTGTGATTAGTCTCTATGAATATGAATAAGAAACGTATTATTTGATTATAGAATTAGTTGATAAAAGCAAGACACTTGTCCTGATCCTGCTAGAATTTTCAGAATTACATTAAAAATATTATAAATATAATGTTATCTCCCTTTCAATAGGGCAGGTGTGTGCTCTTGAGCAAGTCATTTAATCTTCCAGTGCCTCAGTTTTCTCATGTGTATAATGGGTAAGATAATAGCACATAGGAATGATTTGAAGATAAGATTAAATGAAATAATACACATTTTATATAAAAATTAAAATTGTACCTGACAAATGAAAAGTACTGAAGTATAATACAAATATTATTATTACTATTAATCTTCTCAAAGGGGCTTATGGCACCCACACAATTAAAGAATCACTACCCTATACTTTCATGACTATTTTATTTTAGAAGTTATGTGGGATAACCATGATTGATTCAAAGTATTTTAAATCCTTTTTGTAATGCTAAATGGGTCTATGTGAGGTGGTGTTGGGAGATGACAGTTGGCCCTGGGCATTGAGAAGATGAAGAGGAATGATATGAAATCTGCATACCAATTTTGGTAGAACTTCTACCAAAATGCCTCTGCTTCTGCAGGGCAAAAAGGAATGACACTGAGGGGATAATATGGAGTCTCAGTCAATATCAGGAAGGAAAGAATGAAAGAGAAGAGAGATTCCAAGCATGGAAAACAGATAAGGAGATGAAAATACTGTGACCCTGTGATTTAATTGGTGGAGTATCTCAACCACTACTTGGAGTGGCTACTCTATGTTGTATGTGAAGCACCTTCAAACTAGTAAATTTGTTGTAAATATTCATGGTACTGTAATTGGAACTATTAGTAGCATTTGGGAAGCGATAACTAGTGCCCAGAAGGCAGTAAACATGTGGAACACTTTCTTCTTCAAAGACACAAGGACCTATCATGCTTTATTTGTTAATTACAGATGTGGTAGTGTAGCATAATAGACTAGTTTGGGTTCAACCAGCAGCATTTTTAAATTCATCGTTTGGAAAAAAATGAGAAAACAATCCCTTTGATAAAAGGAGTATACTTCCATCGAGGTATACAAACAATGCCATCATTCTTTTGGTGATTTTCTTCCTCTATTTCTCATTAGTTTCATCCCATTAAAATTTTTGGCAAATGTAAATCTTATAAGGCTGATCGGTTTGATTAACCTAATAAAGAAAAAAAGTCAGCCACTTATCAACCTTCACCTGACATTGACATAAAGTCTTTACATGGCACAGTTCCTGGGTTTTGTCATTTGAAATGGGGCGAGGGATAGCTAGAAGAATGAATAGAGTTGCAGTGCAACAGATTAATTAAGCAGCTCTCAGGAACGATATTGAGACATAACTGATTAATTGAACACTGAAACCATCTAATCAAATAGCAGACACAATAAATATGTTTCTTCAGAGATAAATTATGCCCGGATTATCATATTCATTTTTAGAGTTGAATTAACTCTTTATGTGCTTTTTAAGCTTTGCTTAGCTGGAAATAGTCACCTGCTACAGATTCTCTTGCAGGTTACTCTAAAAACACCTGGTGAACATGCCTGTATTCCTTCAAGATGTGAGCAGTTTATTCATTAAATATTCAGGCTTTCTGTTCACAAAAAAGGTAAAAAAAATCCACTGAGTCATTATTATTATTCCACACAACCTGCAGTCAGACAAAGCATACAATAGTATTGAAGATGAGTCAGTAAGAACCTATTTTATGCTGAACCCAGTGTTTAATAAGGGAGAACACAGTTGTGAAAACATTAAAGCCAAAGATCCACCAAGCCATTTACATATGAAAAAATATCTTTTGAGGTGTGAAAACAGGATTATTATTTTTTTCATATGCACCTATGGAAGACATGGTCACTTTACAGCTATGAAGTTTCAGTAAAATAAAGCATGGATCTTAAATCAGGGCAACTGGGGAAAGATAAATTCACAGAGCATAAAGCAGTTCATTTGTATTTAAACTGTCTTCCCTTTTGCTTATACTGAAGCCCTGCCCCCTATTTTTGACACCCGGGCAGGATCCAGTTGTCACAGCTGTGCAGCTCAATGAATAGCAAGAGTCTGCTTGTGGATGCTCCTCATCAAAGGGGGTCTGTCACCCTCTAGTCCAGAGGCGAGTTCCCTGCCAGCCTGGAGGAACCGAGCTTCATGGGGGAAGGGCAGAAAATCCCAGAGATAAGAAACATGGCCTTGTCAGCGTCTGAGCCCTGGCAGCATCTAGTCCTAAAGCAAAGTCCTGTTTGAATTCCTGTGTCAATGATTTTCTAACAGAAATTCAAGCTCCACCCAAGGGAGAGCTCTCCAGGAAAGAGGTCTTGTGAATGCCTCTGCTGCCACAGATGTCATGTGGAAAATTGGATGGAGCCATGGTTACTCATCTCTCTGAGTTGGAATTGGCTAAGAAGGCAGTATCACGTGTAGAGGCAAGATGTCACAGAGCTGTTGGCTGAAAAGGGATTCAGAAGATTACTGGAATTGTTTATTTTAATGAAACTAAAGAAGTACAAGTGACATTTTTCCTTTAGCTTAAAAGAATTTAATCGTATCAGTGGTGAATAATCTTATACTGCCTAATATTTTATGCATATATATGTATTTTATGCATATATGTACAGATGAAGATTGCTTAAAATTGATCAGAAAGAGCAGGTCTCTCTCTGTGTATGTCTCACTTCCTCTCTCTCTATTTTTTATTATTTATTTACCACATTTCTACTGTTTATAAAATCCTAAAGTTCAAAGTTCTGTAAACAGAAAGAAATAATATGTAAACTATACTTTATATATATGATAATTATTTTGAATTGATCAGAAAAAGAAAGTCTCTAAATTGGAACTGAAATGCTTTCAGGAAGTTACTGAAATACAGTTCAGCTTCAGATGACCTTTAAATAACTAACCTCTCCTCTAAAAATAAAGTGTCTCCTATACCATTAGAACTTCACAATCACAACTCCTTTTTGTTAGTGGTAGTGGTGTCTATATATCAAGAGTTCATGTAAAACACATCCAATTGCAGAAATCTAGAAATCTATATGAAAAATAATAATCAGGACAATCAAACATCTTTCTCATGTTTTTGGTCTTCTCCTTAGAACATTATAAAGAGAAAAAGAAGTACATCTTTTCATTCTATTCATGTGTTTATTGGTAACAATGTTGTGAAGGAAGACTGAACCCCATTCCACTGCCAAACACCAGCATTATCTGATAACAAAAGCAGAACACTTGTCGAAAACATGCTAGAGTTTAGAGGATTATATGTTTTAAAATTATAAACATAAACTTGTCTTCCTTTTAATAAGACAGGTTGTGATTTACCTTTAAAAATATATTCAACCTCTTTAAATTCTGAAATTCACTCCTGCACTGAAATTGCAACCCTTTTACATCTTTCTCTCTTAGCTAATCCTTCCAAATTTTATTTTTTAACTTTTTGTAGGATGAAAAATATTTTATTCAATAACTTAGCTGAATAAGCATTAATCCTTCCAAATTTTAAAGGTAAAAAAAATTACCTGTTCATGTATTACTTAACATTTATCGTATTTGAATATGTGGCAATTGTGTGATGAGTGACTTAATTTATATATATCTTCAGTGTTAATTTCTCCAATTATTTTTGTTGTTGTTGCTCTTTAAGTTCATTATAAATATTATTACTGTCTTACCGACTAAGATGAATGACGGTCGCAAAAATAATTTGTTACATATATCATACATCAAATAAACTGTTAGCCGTTTCCTAGATGTACTTGCAATGTTTGAGTTATATATATGTATATATGTATACATACATATATATATATATATATATAAAAACTTCTTTCTAGGGTAGCTTTCAATATTCTCAAAGGAAAGGTCATTGTTCATATTTGTTAAGATCTGCATCAGTGATTACTTACCTGACTACTTGTCTTTAAAAAAAAAAAAAAGATAAAAGAGCAGAAAGATAAAAAGCATGATGAATACTTTTTAAAAGTATGTGTAAACAAAAATAATATTACCAAGCATTTTGGTTCTAATTATGAAGATGAATACCTTGCACACTGGAGGGACCTGATTTAGATAGTCACTGCATTTTAAATTATTTTTTCATCTTCAGAACAAATTTTAAGATGTGTTTTGTGGCTTTTTGAATTTACTTTATTATATTTGGTCAATATTGTTATTTACTTAAAGAAAAATCCCAAATAAACAATCTAACATAACTATTAAGGGAAGAAATTGAAATCTGAACAGACCAATCACTAGTAATGAAATTGAATCAGTAATCAATAAACTCCCACCAAACAAAAGTCCAGAACAAGACGGCTTCACAGGTGAATTCTATCAAACATTTAAAGAAGAGATAATACCTATCCTTCTCAAACCATTCCCAAAAAATCGAAAAGGAAGGAATGTTTCCAAACACATTCTATGAGGGCAGATTTACCTTGATACCATAACCAGATAAAGACACTACAAAAAAAGAAAATTACAGTCCAATATCCCTGATGAACATACATGTAAAAATCCTCAACAAAATATTAGCCAATCAAATTCAACAATACATTAAAAGGATTATATAACATTATCAAGTGGGATTTATTCCAGGGATGGTTCAATATTTGCAAATCAATCACATGATATACCACATTAACAAAATGAAGGATTAAAAATCATATGATCATCTCAATAAGTGGAGACAAAGCAGTTGAGAAAATTCAACATCCATTTATGATAAAAACTCAACAAAGTGTGACATACACCACTTTATTATGTTGGACATACACCAACATAATAAAGACCATGTATGATGAACCCTCTAAGATGAGGAACAAGACAAGAATGTCCACTATTACCAGTTTTAATCAAGATAGTACTGGAAATCCTAGCCACAGCAATCAAACACACACACACACACACACAGACACATATACAAAAGAAAGAAAAAAAGAAAGAAAAAAGAAAAATAAAGAGATAAAAGCCATCCAAATTGGAAAGAAAGAGCAAAACTGTCACTATTTGCAGATGACATTATGCTATATTTAGAAAACCCTAAAGACTTTACCAAAAACCTATTAGAGCTAATAAATGAATTCAGTAAAGTTGCAGGATAAAAAATCAATATACAGGAATATGCTGCATTCCTCCACATTAATAATGAACTATCAGACAGAGAAGTTAAGAAAACAATTGCATAAGAAAATAAAATACCCATGAATAAATTTAACCAAGGAGGTGAAAGACCTGTACTCTGAAAAATATAAGACATTGTGGAAAAAATTGAAGCTGACACAAATAAATGGAAAGATATACCATGCTTATGAATCAGAAGAATTAATATCATTAAAATGTCCATGCTACCCAAAGAAATCTACAGATTCAATTTAGTCCCTATCAAAATACTCATGACATTTTTACATAGAACTAGAACAAATCATCATAAAATTGTATGAAACTCCAAGATCCCTAAGAGCCAAAGCAATCTTAAGAAAGAAGAACAAACCTGGATGTATTATGCTCCCTGATTTCAAAGTATACTACAAAGCTAAGTAACCAAAACTGTATGGTACTGGCATAAAAACAGGCACATAGACCAATGTAACAGAAAAGAGAGCCCAGAAGTAAACCTACACTTATGTATTCAATTAATTTATGACAAAGAAGCAAAGAATATACCATCAGGAAGAAAGCGTCCCTTCAATCAATGGTATTGGGAAAATTGGACAGCTACATGCAAAAGAATGAAATTGGACCACTTTCTCACTCGTAAAATATGTAAAAATAAACTCAAAATGGATTAAAGACTTAAATGTAAGACCTGAAACCATAAAACTCCTCCAAAAAGACATAGACAGTGTACTCTTTGACACTGGCATTACCAATATCTTTTTGGATCTGCCTCCTAAGGCAAGGGCAACAAAAGCAAAAATAAACAAATGGGACCACATCAAATTAAAAAGCTTTTGCACAGCAAAGGAAATCATCAACAAAATGAAAAAGGCAGCCTACTGAATGGGAGATGTTTCAAATCATATATCTGATAAGGGGTTAATGTCCAAAATATATAAGAACTCACACAGCTCAATATCAAAAAAACAAACAATCCAAATAAAAAATGGACAGAAGACCTGAATAGATATTTTTCTAAGGAAGACATAACAATAGCCAACAGACACATGAAAAGATGCTCAACATCAGTAATCAGCAGGGAAATGCAAATCAATACCACAGTGAGATATCACCTCACACCTGTCAGAATGGCTATTACCAAAAAAACAAAAATCAAGTGTTGGCTAGGATATGTGTTGTTGGTAGGATTGAATATTGGTATACCCACTATGGAAAACAGCATGGAGGTTCCTCAAAAAATTAAAAATAACACTACCATATGATCCAGCAATTCCACTTCTGGATATTTTCCCAAAGGAAAAAAACCACTAATTCAAAAAGGTATCTGCACCACTAGTTTCACTACAGCATTATTTACAATACCCAAGATATGAAAACAAAATGGAATATTACTCAGCCATAAAAAAGAATGAAATCTTACCATCTGCAACAACATGGATAGACCTGGAAAATATTACACTGAGTGATATATGTCAGACAGAGAAAGACAAATACTGTATAATTTCACTTATATGTGGAATCTAACAAACAAAACAAAAAATGAGCAAAACATAAGCAGACTCACAGATACAAAGAACAAACTGGTGTTTGCCAGAGGGGAGGGAGGTGGGGAGTTGGGTGAAATAGGTGATGAGGAATTGAGGAACAAATTTCTAGTTATAAAATAAATAAGTCACGAGGATGTAATGTACAGTATTGGGAATACAGTAAATAGTACTGCAATAACTTGTATGGTGACAGATGGTTACTAGACTTGTAGTGATCAATTAATAATGTATATAAATGTTGAATCACTATGTTCTACACCTGAAACTAATATAATGTTGTATGTCAACTATACTTCAATTAAGATAAATTGCAATAACATTGTAAAAGTAAATATAACTACCTTTTATTTTGAATGCATTATAAAAAGCAGCATTCCTTGCTCTGTGATGAACAAATCATGCTGTTCTTACAATCATTTTCTTAAAAGGCCCTTTAAGAAACGAGTAGTGGTTTCATTTTATTTAAAAGGGATAAAATTAGTTCAGAACTTAGACTGTACTATACAATTACCCCAGATTCTTTTTATCATATTGGGAACTTTATTAAAAGTTCAGTCTGTTTTGGGCATCATGACAGCAGTCCTCCAAAACTGGGTATAGATTGAATGAAAGTAGGCATTAAAGAAACATTTGATTTATCTTTCTAATACTGTGAAAGTAGGAGTTTTGAATTCAGTTCAGAGTATGAAAGCTATAACTGGCCTGATTTGAAATTATGTATGTCAGCAAGTTTATATGCAGAACCGTTTGAAACTTGTCTAAGCCTATTTTAATAACAAAGATGTTTCATTCTACATTTGTCCAGTGTTTAAGATCCAAGCCTCTCTCTCTCTCTCTATATATATATATATATAAAATAGTTTCAAGGGAAATCATTTTAAATTAGATATATCATATATTTTCTAGTTTAAAAAGCTTATTATTTTTGAAAAACCTCAGCTATGGTTTTAATTAATGAATTATTGAATTTTATTGTATACCTCTTACTATTATTCAATGTGTTTTAGATAGCCATGATTTAATTAATGGTTCTCAACATTTTTCCAGATTTTAGGAAGCTCATTTGCACAATATCCTTACCCAGAAACACTGCAAGTCGACAGAATAGTTTTCATCACAGTAGAAATGGGGGAAACAGGGAGGAGGCATTTCAAATCTAGAGAAAGCTGGGGAGGTAGGGATGCAGTTTGAAAAAAATATCTCTAAGGTTCATGATTTAAACCCCATGAAATTATGTTTGTCCTCATACAAAAATTAATGATTAAATGAATAATCTTTTGATTTCATTTTCCAAATAATACATACTAACATTTTAATAGTATACTTGATATCTTAGAAAGGGTGCATTCAAAAGAGAAATAAGAAAAAAATCTTTGAGTTGAAATAACTCTTTTTATGAAAAAGAAGTATTCTACTTCTTTTAATAATGTTTTGATATATTAAATGCTTCTTCCATCTGAGAACTTGGAATTTACTCATTTACACAAAAGTATCTCTTTATTTAAAAAAAATATTTTTTCCCCTTCAAACATTTGATATTTTTCTTATTTATCCTAAGGAGCAAAGTGAAAAGATATTTTCATTATTCCCTTGCAGTGGAAATAAGTTTCAATTTAAAATAAATTTTAAAAGTTACTTGGCTCACATCATTCAATGTTTTAACACACTTTGAAACCAATAAATATCATTAAGCTCATGGTATCTCTGAGAATTAGGATGGCCCTATGTGTACCCTGGTACCTTAAACCCAGGAGACAAAAGGAGGTATAAAGGCCAAAGATAGGTTGGTTCTGGTCATAATCTAGTCCTAATTAACAATATAAAATCTCATTCAGTCTCAAATCCAGTATCGACCCATTTTCAATCTTCTATTCTTCCCAGTACTTTCACAAATATATACAGAGAAAAAGAACATACATTGGTGTATATTAAATCCCCCTGGTTACTTTTAACAGCGGATAATGAAAAATCTTCACTTGTAGTAAATAATGAAAATTGAGGCTTGACTATGAAGTATCGAAGCTTGAAAATACTGAATAGGTTCTAAATGCCATCCCAAAAGAACAACAGCAATAACCTTCATGTAATGGCAACACCCTTGGAATAAAAGTATTGCCACTCAGGGTGACTCCTTAGAAATATGCAGTATTCATTTAGATATTTAAGTAGAGCTGGATTTCTTTAAATACCAATCTTGTTAACTCATTATTTTATAGTCATACCTCAAAATTGAAAAGAAATGCTAAGCCCTTCTTTTATGAAACTTACAATATAATAAGGATTGGAGCCTGTTACAGGGAAAAGAAAGAAGTTTTACAGAAGCTTAGATAATGTGTAGGAAAAACAGATATTTGAAGGTGAGTTGTGAAGGGGCTGGAATACTATGTCATTGATTGATGACAGGATTTATAAGAGGCAACTCCGGAAGGATGCATATTCAAGGTCAGCTGCACCTTTATATATAAGTTCACACATTAACTGATGAGCTACAACTCCGTATGTTTCCTACTGAAAATCTGTGAAGGCTTTCTCTTTCAATTGATTAAAAGCAACAGAAAGTTGACAGGGGAACTAATGAGCTATACATAATGAATAAGGTGGCAATGTTCTCTTCTAGTCAATCTTTTTATAAAAATGGGAACAGAAACTTGATTCTATGCATTTCCATAGAGGCTGATCTGTGAACTTCGGCCACTGTAGCTACTATTAGTTACCATAATTAAACGATATGTATAAACATGAAAAACAAAACCAATTATCTGGTTCTGGGCTAAAAAATGGTGAGCCCACAAGAAAAGTCAGATTTAGAACTTATATTTTCTTTGTTTGGTCACAAAGTACATTGGGCCATTGGCAAATGGTCAAATGATATTTGGGCTTCTATTCATAATCCAGTGATTATGGTTGATGTACAGAACAAAGTCATAAATTCAGGTCTTATTATTTTACATTAGCTCAGGCCTCAGCAGCGTAGAACAAATGCTCTTGAAAGGATTTTCTAACTCATACAAAGACCCTAAGTGAAATTTTTAAAAAGAGGAAGTTTCTTTTCCATGCCCTCATTCTATTCCTCCAAGCAGATTAGAAACTCACACCTCTCCTCTACTGCCTGAAATAATATCCTGGGGCAGAAGATCTAAGATAGCATAAACAGAAAAGCAATTTGTTTGCTTATCTGATGGAGGTAATTTATGTAGAAGTGTGAATCGACTTAAATTTCCTGCCTGACTTGCTTTTAAAAAAGGGATTATTAACGTAAATGAATCTTGATTACTGACAGGAGGTGGTAGGCTCAGTGCTCTTTGCTAACGTCTTCCCTAGGGCATGTTGGAGATAAGAGGTCAGTAACTTGGCAATCCTTTAAAGACTGCACCAACTTTTATTTTAGTTGAAAGTCTCTTATTTGATGGCCTCTGAACAAAGTACTGAAAGCAAGGACATAAATGAGACACTCCAGTCCCCGACCTTGAGAAGTTCTAACTTGAGGAGGTTGTCTCCCAGCACCATCTCTCCTCCTCTCATTCCATCACAACCACAACAAATTAAGCAAAATAAAATAGGTATGAAAAAACTCTGTGCTACTCCAGAATAGGCAGCAGGATAATCAATAAATATTTTGCTTTTTAGTTTTAGAATTGTTCAACAAATGGTTTATTTATTTTTCCTATCAAAAGTGCTACCTCTTAGAAGGAGCTTCCCTTTCCTGTTTCATGTTCTCTTGACTTTCCTGCCCCAAGGTTGACTTAGGAGTTGATTTAGGTGCTATTCCTTGTGCATCCACAGCTAAACTACTCCAAGGTGTTTTCTCTCATTCTGAATTTGTTTTCTCCTTGATCACTTTAATCTGCATCGATAAGTAGAGTTCCTTGCAAACACTAAATGGCCTTTACATATTTTGAATGAATGATATACAACTAATATTTTTCCCATAGGAAAGAAATAATACTGTGTATCTAAACCATCTTTAGAATGAAAGTTTACCCAATGTGAGACCATAACTTCATATTCTTTTAGATGCAAGATAATAAGTCAAATGCTGCAGTCTAACAAAGAAATTGTCTTAATTTGTATTAAGTTGGAAGTAAGAAGAATTTAAAATAACCATTAGTGAAAGAAAATTATTCAAGTTTTACTGAAACTTTGACTCAGTAAACTGATGAAAATTGACTCTGAGGCCTTAACGTTTGATATTATCTTCACAAAGGCACCACCAGAGGAAAAGTACATCTTCTAAATTTTGTCATTCTTACCTGTTTTTTAAAAAAAAAATTTACAAATGAAACTGAAGGACAGCACTTCAATCAACCATGACAGTATTTTCTGACAGAATTTATTTTAAAAATTTCTCCTATTAAGATTAAATATTCTAGAATGATTTTACATTGTTTACAGTGTCAATGACCAATTATTAAAAAATGACTTATAAATTATTTATAGTTATAAATCATAAGGTAAAAGAAAATTACAGTTTGTCTCACTTGGTAGGTATTTTGAACTTTTAAAGCTAAACAGGGGAAGTAACTACCATCTTTATGATTAATAGTGCTATAGGTTGAGGGCTTTCATTCAAAATATTAATTTATGCCCTGAACTAAATAAGTAATGAAGTGAGAGAAGAGAAATAGCATGCACATTCAGAAATTATTCAATATAATGCACAGTTTTGAAAACAAAACTGCAAAGATGCTGAAATAAAATAATTTTCTTTTCTAGAATACAGAATAGTGTCACATAAAAATTTATTTTTAAGTTTTCCAAAAAATCCTTGAATGTTAATGTTAAAAAGTAAAATGAAATTCACTTTTATTCATTTATTTCTTTCCATCATTTAAAAAAAAGAATTAGAAAAAAATGATATTATCTATATAAACTTAATCTAGTTTTTCTTTTATTTATATTACTTTCATCATCATTTAATCCTGGAAACCTTACATTTCTTATTTACTTTATAGACAGTAATAATTAATATGCATTTTTCTTATGATGATATAGCAGAGCAAGGAAAAGTAAAGAATACAGACAAAAAGAGAGTGGAAATGTTCTACAAATTCTGCTAGGGACTTTCACATGCCTACTTTTATTTTAAGACAAATTCAAAATCAAGAAGGAGAATTACTGTCATGCACAAAAACAGGACCTATGATTTAAGATAAAATAAAGTTATAATATTAGAATAATTATTTATTAACACTTTAAATTTTATTTTTGATGATATTCATAGACCAGAACTGAACTGTAAAAATATTCCTTTAACCACACTTTTCCTCCTATGTTATAGTCAATAACAACAATGACAACAACAACAAAATGGCAAGGTTTGCAGCCACAGGGATTCTGCTCTCCATGAAGCAACTATAGTTATTACTTTGACCTTCAGCCAGGAAGACTCCTTCAGGAAATATAAAATAGACCACAGAAATTACTCACTCAGCCTTGGGATTTGGATTCATTCTGTGCTCTGAATACTTGTATCCTGATCTTACTGCACCTGACCTTTTAGATTCTAGATCAACCCTTGCTCCAACTTTCCATCTTAAAATACAACAAGCTCAGATTCCGCACTGAACCCAGATTCTTCACATCCCCAATTCCTATCCATTTGTGTTACTTATTTTATGTCTTTCTTTCCAACAGAATCACAAACTCATTTTAGAAAGAGACTGTTTCTTTACCCAGATCATAGTAAGTATAATTTGTTGAGTGCTTACCATGTGGAAGGTGAATTTCATGATTTTCTATATATATAACAAAAAAAAAACCCCAAAAAGATCCCAAACATATAAGGTGTTTTTGTTTAGTTTCATTTTACAGTTGACCCTTGAACAACATGGGTTTGAACTGCATGGATCCACTTACACACAGATATTTTTCAGCAATAAATACTACCATACTATATGGCCCGTGGTTGGTTGAATCCAAGGATGTTGAGGAACCTCGGATATGGAGAGCAGACTATAAATTACAGGCAGATTAACCACTGCATTATCCAAGGGTAAACTGTGTTTTGTTTTGCCATTTTTATCGATAATGAAACTGAGGCACATGTCAATTGCATAAGGCTCTCAGATAATCTAAATGACTGATCTGGGATTCCATTCCAGTCTGCATCATCACCATTACAGGACTTTGCATTCAGTACATGTTTATAATTTAAATAATTAAATAAAATCTCTGAGACCTATTTACTCTGAGCTAATGATTCTAAAATTCTTTGACTTCTGACTCTTAGTATAATCCTCTACCTTTTAGCCTAATTCCCTTACTTGTTACCCTAGGTACTAACAACCACAGAGACATAGTTTCTGCTTTCAATCTTTGGTTACTCACTGTCTAGGACCCTCCATTCATCTCACCCTTGCCTGAAGAGCAAACACTTTCACTTATTTTGTAATTGTCGTATAACATCCCAATCCCATATACCTTGGTCAGTAGTATAACATTATTTCTATATATTTTTCTATACAGTATCTTTAACAACATGAATGGTTCATTGTAGGAAGAGCAATTTGACATTTCTCTCTTTAATCTACACTTGCCAGATAGTTAAGGATTGATGGAACATCCAAGTACTGAGAATTTCAAGAAAATAATAATGCCTATTATATTTAATGAAATGTTTATGTAATAATTAAAATTTATCATCATATAATTTTGATATCTATTCCACAATGAAATTTTTTTTTTTTTTTGGTCCGCGGTCCTCTCACTGTTGTGGCCTCTCCCGTTGTGGAGAACAGGCTCCAGACGCGCAGGCCCAGCGGCCATGGCTCACGGGCCCAGCCACTCCGCGGCATGTGGGATCTTCCCGGACCGGAGCACAAACCCGCGTCCCTTGCATCGGCAGGCGGGCTCTCAACCACTGCGCCACCAGGGAAGCCCCCACAATGAAATATTTTTTAACGTTTATATATTAAATTCTCCCTAGTATATACTGAATAAATGTTATTGAATTATAGATTTTTTTTCATGTTTTTCTAAGAAATTCAAAATTTGATTAACATTTTAAAATTACGTGTGCCCATCACATATAAAAATAAAAAAAAAAAATGCCAAAGAGTCATAATGTTGAATAAACACACTACGTCAAAAATAAGTAAGAGTTATGTAAAAAGCAAGCATGATAAATTAATCCTAAACTAGTATATAGTCTCCGAAAAATTAGGGATTCTCTATCAGGCCCAAGAGCAAAAGACCATTAACTGGAATATCAAGCTTCATACCATAAGGAGGATCACATTCTCTTTAAAGAATATGACAGGGGCTTCCCTGGTGGCGCAGTGGTTGAGAATCCGCCTGCCGATGCAGGGGACACGGGTTCATGCTCCGGTCCGGGAAGATTGCACATGCTGCAGAGCGGCTGGGCCCGTGAGCCATGGCCTTTGGGCCTGAACGTCCGGAGCCTGTGCTCCACAACGGAAGAGGCCACAATGGTGAGAGGCCCGCATACCGCAAAAAGAAAAAAAAAAAAAAAAGAATATGACAGAGTAAATATTTAGAAAACATGTTAGGAATGGGCAACAGATGCCAAATTCATGCCTTAAAGATGACTTTGTGTTATATAAGGAGTTGTGCAGAATCATGTATTCACAAATAGGGTTTGAGTTTAGGCTACAACTTTTCTTTTAAAATTGAAATGTGGCCTAAATTTAAAATTGATAAAAATATAAATTTTCCAGCTCTGAGAGCTTAGGAATCTCTTCATATGCATGGCTGTAAAAATAGGCTGCTTCCAATTTATACACAATGGTTTAAGTACAGCATTTTATATTCATTTGTAATTTGAAAAGGAATTCATAACATTGTAATGAATTTTGGGGTAGATTTTAAAAGGAAAACTTTTCACGCTAACTTACATCCTTTTTCCTCTTTTGGAGGAAAAAAAGTGTTAAATCAGATTCAGGAAGAGCCTCTTATCCCAGGAAGATGGTTTACTATTAGGACACTAGTTTCTTTAATATTATAGCTAACTAGAGTTTCCTACCAGATACATACCAAAGGTTCATTTAGTAGAGTTGAATTAATTTAAATGTCCTTATGCATTAAACTTTTCTTTCTTATTAACTGTTGTGGATGAATTGTTCTAATATTTTAACACATAAGAACCAGCTAGCACTTCTTTTGCAAAACACCTAGGGTTTTTAAAAATCATTTTGCTTTTATTCCTTTAGAAAAGAAAAGAAAAGAAAAAAAAGAATCCTTGAAAAGAAAAGAAAAAAAAGAATCCTTCCAGGTAATATCAAGAATGCTAAGGAATAGTCTTTAAAAATTTTCCTTGCCTCAAGATATCTGGGGAGGCTGAGGGGTAGAAGGGATAGGAAAATAAAAACTAATTTTATCTTTGCCATGAAGTCATATATTATCATGGAAACAGGAGTCCAGAAATTGGGAAAAGCTTTCTAAAGGACAGCTAATGAACTCCCCAAAAGGTATATGAAAAAGAATCTTTTTACTAATGAAATTAAGCAAAGATTACTATAATGTATGACATATTGCAGGTTTAAAAATCCTGTTGTTAAG
Source organism: Orcinus orca (assembly GCF_937001465.1). NCBI lineage: Eukaryota > Metazoa > Chordata > Mammalia > Artiodactyla > Delphinidae > Orcinus > Orcinus orca. Next base: position 96,900,924 of record NC_064563.1, read on the forward strand.
TTTTCAGAGGTTTGTTTCTATTATAGGCAATAATCAACTGTAAGGAGAATAAAATAAAATCCTTAGCATTTGTCCTCAAAATTACAGTGGGTGGAAGTGAGAAGTGAATTAATCATGCAAACCCCATCTTGAACCAAACATGAATCCAAATAGTTCCCATATCATGAAGTATACTGCACCAGTTACTATGGACTGAATGTTTATGTTCTGAATTTACATGTTGAAGTCCTAACCCCAATATGATGGTATTAGGAGGTGGGGCCTTTGGGAGGTGATTAGGTCATGAGGGTAGAGCACTCATGAATGAGATTAGTGTCCTTATAAAAGAAACCCCAGAGAATTCCCTTGTCCCTTCCACCATGTGAGGACCTGAGAAAATGACCATTTATAAACCAGGAAGTGGGCTCTCATCTGACACTAAACCTGCTGGTGCCTTGATCTAGGACTTCCCAGTCTCCAGAACTATGAGTAATATATTTCTATTGTTTTTAAGCCACCCAGCCTATGTTATTCTGTTATAGGAGCCGGAACAGACCGAAACACAATATTTTGCTAGAGGTCAACACATATTCTGTCTCTCCCACCAGAGTAAATAACATAAGAATAAGGATATTTGTTTGTTTTGTCCATTTCTGTGTTCTAAGTATATGGGACACTTAGCAACACTCAAAATATAGTTGTTGAAAGAGTGGTACTTTACTTTCTGACTTTTCTTCCTTTCTGATTCCTTATTGGAGTGGCTATCTATTGCTTGAGCCTGCCCAGCAGTCATTCTCTCTTCTGAGAACAGCACCCTGATTGTTATTACATCATCACTCCTCCCCAGATCCTAGCCTATGCAATTCAGGCAGGTTGACATTGTTCCCACCTCCACCCCTGGCAGGTTCCAGGTATGAGAACACACTTAATTTGGACAATAGGAAGAGTCCATCCCATTGAGCCAAATGCATGGTTCAGATGGCATGTGACCTCTAGGTGGTGACTCAGGCCAAGGTAACTCAGGTGAAGAACTTTTACTGGGACAATTAAGGAAGAGAAGCTTTTTACACTGAAGTTGCTGAGTGGAAGAATTGTGATACTGGCCATTCTAACCACACACACCATGGCAAGAAGTTGTTCAAATGAAGTCAAGACAAAAGAAAACCATGCCAAGAGATGGTAAGATGTGTATGTTGGCATCATACAAGCTCTGGATTCTAGGCCTGAAGCCAGTACTATCCCACTATTTTGAAGTTATGTGACCCAGTAAATTTCATTTTTATAAATGTTGTTTGAGATAGATTCCTACTTGCTACTGAAAGAGTCATAACCTCCAATACCATTGTATTAATTACTTAAAGCTTTATACATGGAAGAAATGAACAGCACCATGCTGATGCTAGATCATATAATAACCATGGGAGGAAAATAGTGATAGTCATACGGTGTATTCTTAGAAATGTCTAGCAGTGCTTGTGTTGTCTTTTTAATTTACTCATATTAAATTTTGGAAGGAGAAAGAATAGCATTTATTTTTCCATCAACAGCTCTAGATGGTGTGTTTTTCCTTGTGTGACTTGCCACTGGTTGCTTCAGCTCTGCTGACTACAGAACTGAAGTAAGATAATTAATCATTTTTTTTTGTCGATAGCACACAACCATAAGCATGGCTTAAAAACAGAGAAAAAACAGTCCATATTTTAGAAGGAGTTACAATTTACTAAATCATATAGAGGCCTAAAATGGCTTGAGGGATCAACATACATGCCCTCATTTCACAGTTGAAGAAAGGGGTTGGCCTAATGTCGTATCATTGCCTTGTAGCAGAGGCAAAAACTATAACACAGCAAACCATACTAGGATTTTACTTATTTTCACACTGTAATTTCTTTCCAGAGACTTGCTTTTAAATCACAAAACATAAAGAGTTTAAAATATTTAGTTAGGCTTAGAATTCTATTCACATGTAGAAAACTTGTTCACAATTTCTACATACATGTATTATCATTGGGCAGAATTTCATACTGTACACTACTAAATAAGAGCTCATTAAACAGTAATTTCATTAGCACCCTCAAAATTCCAATACAAACTTATATGAGTTAAGAAATAAACAGTTTCATTTCTAGAGAATTAGTTATCTTATAGGTCAATGGAACTTAATTTACCTAATGCTACTTTAGTGTCCTGACAAATTTAATTTATCTCTATTTACCAATAAGAACAGGTCTATGAATTACTTTAGTAATTGCCCAAGAGGATAAAAAGGCCAACGTAGAATATGTTTACATATATTAAGATATGAAATTTTTTCGTGAAAGAAACTCAAAATCTGAGACAAAATATTCTCCATATTATATTTTCAAAATAATGACAAACCATTTAAAATTAAAATCCAATTTAAAATAAATAGATCCTTCATGTAACATCCTAAATGGGAAAAGAATTTGAAAAAGAATAGATACATGTATATGTACAATTGAATCACTTTGCTGTACACTTGAAACTAACACAACATTGTTAACTATACTCCAGTATAAAATTTTAAAAAATAAACAAATAAAATAAAGTTATTAACAAAGCTAACTTTCCACATTTCAGTCTCATTTACCATGAACTATAGAAAACTAAGACAATTGGTTAAGATAAAATCTTATGCATTTGAAATTTTTCCCAAAATCGTACTGTTTTTCTTAACGTTTTCTCACTTCAATATCAATCATGAAAGCAATTTATAGTCATATAAAATTAACCATAGTATGTGACAAATAAAAAGTGCTTTGAAGTTCCTGGATGAAAGGCTCTGTGTTAATGCAACACATTATTAATCCCATAAATACCAAAGAATTTAAAAGAGAAAGTCATTTCACAGGGAAAATAGATTTTGAAGTTGATATGAATCATAAGGAATTCTTAATATCAACAGCACCTTAGTCTTATATTTTAAGATCAGTTGATTGATAATTATTGAGACCCTCCATATATCCCCGTTGGTGGGACAATGAAGTAAGTGACTATGGGGGAAGGAAATATGAGTACAAAGAAACACCTCTATCGCTCTTAATTAATCACCCAGTCTTCTTCCCAGCAACAGCCCCAGGAGCACTTTTCTGCAGTGGGATAAAGAGTAATTGGTAGATTCACTCTGACCATCTCATCATATGTCTATCACGAAACTTAAAGACACTGTCTATAATCCAGTTACAGGGTGTCAGCTTGTCTGAGAGTGTGCATATATTTCTTACTGTGATGGAAGTAATAAGCTCTGTTTAGAAACCTCCTCAGCACCCTCCAAAGAAGGTAGAGGAGGAATTTGGTAGCTTAGACATAACTTATTCACGGATTCTATGCAAAACAATATTCAGGATATTGCAGTGAAAAACTGCTTTGCTGGAACATCAGAATGTTTCATTGAACCAGGGGAAGCTCTGATTTGAAAACTGCACATTGAACATCTATTTATTGACTGAACCTGTATCCTTCACTGACACTGGCATTGAGGACCTGGCATCAACCAGGATATCCTATGACAAGCATCTGGCAATAGCAGAAGAATCAAACTAAGAACAGTTCTTAGAAATGTATGTAAAATACTAGCCTGATTACTATAGCTATAAGCAAGAGTTTTCATTGTCTCTGGAAGGAGGAAAAAGTGATACTTAAACTGAAGTTTAATATTTACAATCCTGTTTATTTTCCTATATGGCCATTTCTCAAAGCTCAAAGTGTTCTGAACAAAGTTCTCCAGTTTAATTTACGTGTGTGTGTGTGTATTAGTGGGGCAAATTTGTTACATTAAACTGGTTAATGCACATGTTCCTGTTAAGTTTCAGAGAATGTGATTAGAATGAGAGTGTATATATAAAACCTTGTAACATACTGGTTTATACCGTTGATTTGTTTTGCTCAGACTCTGCAGGAGGATTTTCTTTCTAGCATGCATTTTCCAATGCCTACTTTTGAACCAGGTTTGGTACATGGCAGATAATCTAAACCTGAGAATAGTAAATGCATGTACCCTGGCAAGTGACTGAAAACTTTTTTAAAGGTAGTATTGGGAAGTAAGGTATTAAATAAATGTAAGAGTGTATACCAGTGATATGCAAATATTACTAATGATCTTATGTGTAAAGCACTGTACTAAGTTTGACATTTTATATATCATTAAATTTTCATTGAAAAACATGAGATAGACACTATACTTCCTTTTTACAAATAAGGAAACTGAGGTTCACAGAGGTTAAAAACCCCAGCTAAACCAATTTTTCAAAACAAAAAATCAAGATTTCAATGCAGATCTCCTTGGATCTGAAACTTTTATCTTTTTCACTACAAAGGGCTACCTCAAACATAAGCAGCTTTCTAAGGGAAGTGTAATAGAAACTGCTTCTTTTAGGATTGTCTTTAGTATATAAGATGTAAACACAAAAGTTTATGTTTAATTACATCTCACACATTATTTTCACATGTTCTGAGAAAAAAAGATACTTATTTCAGTTTGTTTCAATTTTCCTACAGAAAAAAATAGGATTTGATATGAATTCTTAAAGGCATATTTTATTTCAAACAAACCCTAAAACAACAAATATTCAAGTTATATATTTTGCAGTTGTCAATAACTCTATTTGAAAGAGCATTTCCATGGAGACCTCTTTAGAAGTATGAGTTTATCCTTTCCTGAATATTCACTAAGAATAGATTATTCATATGTCTAATTCTAGCATAAATATATATGGAGGAGATTTATAGGCTTAGCTAATTCTTTCATTTTGCAGACCTGTTCATTATTACACTTCAAATTTTGCCGCATGAACTTCTCATTGATATTGAAAATACACCCCATTAAAAAGCTTTTGTTCAGTAAGATTTTATTATAATCCAAGATGTGTGCAGAATTGAAAAGTAAATTACTATCTTATACTTTTAAATGATTTGGTCCTCAGTTTGGAAAGAACAACTTTTGAAATATGACAGTTCATGATAATGCTGCACTTCCATTTACTGTCATAATTCATAACAAAAACAGGGTGGAAACTTATTTCAAAAACAATCAACACACAGCCGGGAGAGCTTAGACACTTTCCCTTACATAGTTAGGCATGGTAGATTGATTGCTTTAATGGCCCTATTCTTTACCCCTTCTTGTATATGCCACCTTTGCCATGTGACTGTTTAGTTCCTCTTGCTAAGGAAGCACAACCTCTTTCCCCTCTTCTTAAATTTGGGGTCACCTTGTGTCTTGCTTTGGCTACCATAATGATAGCAAATGTGATGCAAGAAGAGTCTTCAGAAAAGTACTTACACATTTCTGCTCACTCTTGCCCAGAACATGCTCAGGCTGGCCTCCTTCATGAAGAGAGACGATCTTGGACTGGAGCTAATTTGCCCCAGTTATGCTACCTGAGGCATAACTAGTGCCAGCTGATTCCCCCTGACCACTCTCCCACCCTCTGACACCTACAAATACGTGTAACAGAGAACCCAGCCAAAATCAGCCAAACTCAGCCCAGATAGGGTGAACCCCACAGACTCACAAACTATATAAATGTTTATTGTTGTCTGCTGCTAAGTTTTGGTGGTTGTTTATAATGCCACATTACTGCAGCAATATCTAAATTATATACTCTGTCTACTCTCATTTTTTTTTCTTTCTAAGGGTATAAGTGGGTATCTGCAATTAAGGATTAAGTTTACCTTAATAAAGTACATTTTCTATTTCTTAATCAGGAAATAGCCCATGAGCATATTTCTACATTTAGATTTGCATTAAATTACCATTCATTGAGTATCTACTATGTTTCTGGCACTGTGCTAAGAACTCCAAATATAAATAAATAGTTCAAAAGATATGTCTGGAACTGTTAGAGCAACAAAATAAGCAAAGTAGTAAAGGAATATAATTGAAAGCATAAAATAAATATCCATGAGCACATACTGATATAAATGATTAAATACATAAATAAGGGAGAATAGATAAATATCCCATGCAGAATAATTCCAAGTTATTTAGGTAGATACTTCACCCTTAAGGAGGCAGAGCATAAATACCCACTCCTTAAGTGAGGCCTGCACAGTGACTTCGTTCCAAAAGCAATGGTATAGAAAGAGGGAAAAAGAGTAACTTTACTGGGCAGAAACCTGACAAACACCAACTCAGCCAGGTGTTCAAGATTAACAACAGCAGTTGTTAATCACGTTGATAGTATGGACCTCTGATATGATGGGATGAGAATTGCATTTTGCCTCTGTGGTTTCCCTCCTCAGAGCCTAATACTCCAATCCCAAAATTATAAGAAAAACATCAGACAAATCCCAATAAGGAATATTCTACTAAATACCTGACCAGTACTCCTCAAAACTGTCAAGATGAATCAAAAGGAGGGGGTGGGATCTGAGCAACTGTCATAGTCTAGAAGACCTTAAAGAGGCATGATGACTGAATGGAGGGTAGTATTCTAATAATATTAGGTAAAAACTAAGAAATACTGAATGAAGTATGAATTTTAATTTATAATTATTATTGGTTTAATTGTGACAAATGTACCATACTATTGGTAAGATGTTAAGAATAGGGGAAACTGGGGGCTTCCCTGGTGGCACAGTGGTTGAGAGTCCGCCTGCCGATGCAGGGGACACGGGCTCATGACCCGGTCCGGGAAGATCTCACATGCCGTGGAGCGGCTGGGCCCGTGAGCCATGGCCGCTGAGCCTGCGCGTCCTGAGCCTGTGCTCCACAACGGGAGAGGCCACAACACTGAGAGGCCCGCGTACTGCAAAAAAAAAAAAAAATAGGGGAAACTGGCTATGGAGTATATGGGAACTCTGTGCTATTTTCACAACTTTTCTATAAATCCAAAATAGTCTGAAATTAAACTTTTATTAAAACTATACAGTCCCTGAAAACATGTAACAATTAGTATGTTTTTTATTTTTTATTTATTTATTTATTTTTGCGGTACGCGGGCCTCTCACTGTTGTGGCCTCTCCCGTTGTGGAGCACAGGCTCCGGACGCACAGGCTCAGCGGCCATGGCTCACAGGCCCAGCCGCTCTGCGGCATGTGGGATCTTCCCGGACCGGGGCACGAACCCATGTCCCCTGCATCAGCAGGCGGACTCTCAACCACTGCGTCACCAGGGAAGCCCAGTATGTTTTTTATTTTTAATGAATCATTCACTGCTCTACTGTACAGACTGAAAGTTTTGATTGATTATATACAATGTTTTTACTCATGTATTACTGATTTGTTTTCTCTTTTATTACCTAGTTAGGTTCTGTCAAAATTTCAGGCATAGTTTCTTTAAAAAATCTGAAAAATTGTAATTTCCCAAACGGTGCTATAGAGATATGAATTTTAACAGATTGCTAATTTACTATAAATTATTAGTAAACAAATAGTATCTCATTCTGAAAGATAAATTTTGTAAGTTAAAATAATTTTAATTCCAAAATGAATTTAAACGAACAGATTGCACATTATTTTAACATAATTTTGAAAGTTAAATGTAAATTGCATAATCAATTAATTTTCACTATCATTTTCTAAAATTCTTGTCAAATATCACTTCTTGTCACAGTCTTTCTGGAGAAGATTAATGGTAGGATCACAGAGATACCAGCTGTTTAAATATTCTTTTTATTTACAGTGCTCGCTTAATAAGTAACCAACCTGCTTAGCAACTATAACCTTTTTTCAACTGGAGAACTTTCATGGAGATCCCCTACATATATGGAACATTATTATTTTTTAATGCTAGGCCATTATCCTTAATAATTTAATGGTATGAGACAAATGTCCAGTGCAGTGACAAAAATAACGACTAGCTCATATCTTTGGTGGCTTTAAAGAAATGAAGGATACCCAATGGGCTTTGGTAAACAGGTCTAAAAGATAAAGGAAGTGTAGAAGACATTTAATAAAACATGCCTCTCATTTTTATTCGTTTTCTGTTTGGTTTCTTGGGAATCTCTGTTTGACAGTGAACTGCAGTGTATTTGCTTCAGGCAGATGCTTTTCTTCTTTTCATCTACTGACATGGCAACCAAGAGAAGGATGGTGGGGAGAATGGTTGACACCTAATATTAAGTTTTAAAGAGCAAAATAGACTTTTTGCAGACAGGATTATAGTGTGAAACAATTTAAGATGTTGGTGTTTTTTGGGGTTTTTTTGGCTATGCCACATGGGGCACCTCAGTTCCCTGACCAGGGATAGAATTCGCACTCCCTGCATTGGAAGCAAGGAGTCTTAACCACTGGACCGCCAGGGAAGTCCCAAGATGTTGGTTTAATGTTTATTATCTGAAGTTGGGCATGAAATGGAAGCATAGATTCAGATTCCAACCAAAGGTTAGAATGCAATCATATTACATTTGATTTTTTTCTGTAACTAAAAATATCAACATAGATTCATTGAGAATGTTTCGTTTTTGTCCAGTGTGAAGGTTATATTGAGGATAAATGGAGAAATGTAAGTCACTAAGTCATAAAGATTAAAGATTCATTTCTTCCTTTCTTAAGGGTCTGGTCATGCCAATTCCCTTCTGGAGGCCAACTCCAGAGCACTCTGGCACTGGCTTGTTTTTTTGCATGCCCTCACAAACACACTTTCTAGTTTTAATAAATACTTTTGGTTAACTGTTTCAGAAACTAATAGTATTAATCTACCTTTACTTTGTATAATGGTCCAGACAACAACTACCATGTCTCCACAGGAGAGATAAATAGTGGAATTATTAAGAGATATATAAATGCAGTGTTTTATGAATTACCTTTTAAAAGTAGCAATTCTGAAATATTTATTAAAAGTCAGGACTGTAATATCTACTCCTTGTAATTTGCTCAATATCCAATTCCATCATTAATGAGATTAGCAGAAAATTTTAAATGGTGTTTGTATATACATTCCTAGTATTTATAATACATGCATTGTATGTAGTATTCCAAAAATTATGTGTAGAGTACTCAATCTTTTCCAGTGCCAGAAAACATGAATATCACACTATTTTGGAAAGAAGAACCCTTAGAGAAATTTTTTCCTTTCAAATCAAGAAAAGAAAGTGGCTCAAGAATGTAAGGGTGAAAAATTGATAGAAAAATACTCTCTGATGTCCCTGGTTTTCTTTTTAGAGTTTATTGTTTCCAGGTTCATTAAACCTTAAGAGAAACATTGTGTGAAAAGGGCCTTTTAGCCCTGGAAATCTTTTGGTCAAAAAAGTTAAGCATCTAATTCTAAGGTTGTCTGATAATATTTATACAGTCATGGGGAGTTTACAAAAGATATGAGTAGAGTGATCCCAAGAGCACATAGCAACCCATGGCCTTTCTAGGCATTCAAATATTTAGTTCAGATGCTTCAAGATTACAAATGAAGGATTTAAAAATGTTTTTCTTTCTTTTTCAAAATTCTTTTGTGTATGGGGCAGGGGGATAAAATATATCTTACCTCAATCCAGCTTTTGATTTGCCTATCATTTTATTTTAATAAATATTATAGGTTGTCTCTAATCTTAAAATTCTTTGTCTGGAAACTTCCTTTGTTTATCATTTGTAAACATTTTCCAAAGGAAAGAACTTTGTACACATGGTGGTTAAATTTTCAGGAGAACCCACAGAAGCAAAATAAGGGTTGACAAAGAGCTGGAGAGAAGACAAGGAAAAGAGTTAAAAAGCACACGTGAGTTAGGTTACACTGAACCAAATTGAAGTCCAGGCTATATCTAAGAATCTAGTCAATTCTATGCACTATCTCTGTCCAAACCCTCAAAGACACCCCAAACTAATAATTTCATGGAGTAAAGAACATTGTGAAGCTCATTTAAGGACCCTCCTTCCCAGAAGCTTAGGATTTAAGAGGCTTTGCTCTAAGTAAGGTGTCAGACAAGGCAGGGAAATAGAAGAAGAATGGTGGATACTGAGGGAGACCAGAGTTTTCCTATCTCCAGGTTCCTCTTTCTTTCCTTCACCACTTAAAGGCAATCTTCAGCCTACGATGATGAAACAGTAGGGACAGAGGGCAAGAAGTGGCAGCAATGGAAGTTTTAAGGCAATCTAAATTTGAGTTTGCCCTTCTCCCCGCACACCCTCTTTTTTTTTCTCTGCCTCCCAGCTTTTCCTCTCCCTTCTCCTCTAGCTCTTTATTACAGATGAAAGAAAGACACAATAACAACAAGGGCAGTGGAGGTTTATCAGGAAAAGGAGAAGCATAGCCAATGGGAGTCCTCTGGTAAAAGAGTGAGAAAGATTACCTTGGCCAGCCATTCTGCTCTCCTAGTTACCCTGGCTCCCCTCTCTCCACATATTCTATCCCTCCTGTGTTTGCTTTCTTTCCATTTCCATACTGTATAAGGAACTACTAAGAACTAGAGATGGTTCTTTTGGAAAGTATGGGCAGTGGTGAAGGAAAGAGAATGATTTCCTTTTTTTCTCCTTCCTTTCCTACTCCTTAAGGATTTCTTCTAAGACAGGACAATCCCACCTGGCATTGAGGAAGGCAGCAGAATCTCCATGTCTCTCCAGAAGGAATGATTGTTCAAATGTAAGACAAATATCTCAATAGTATATAAATACAAAACTACCCATATTGCTAAATTGTGATTTGTTTAAATCAATAATGGAAACATTAAAAAAAATAAGTTTACAAAAGTCTTTCTAGTGATTCTTTTTTGTTGTAAATTCTAGCCATGTTTATAATATCCAGGAAGAATACATTTATATGCAAATTTACATTTTGCATTTGAAGCAAGTAGTAATTCTACATTGGCTAGACCTCCTTTAACGTATCAAAGGTCAGCTATATTCTTGAGGGAAACCTTTTTCAAAAACAGACAATGCTATACACTCTTAAACTTTGTTTGCCAAACTATAACTTTGTTATAGTCTTTCCTCCATTTTGTGTTAATCCTAAAAGTAACCAAAAGGATAGAAATCATCATCATCATCCCAGCAGAGATGTCTGGGGATTGAATCTAAGTCTTAGTGCATTCTGGGTAGGCTTAAGAATTTTATGGTATTTTGCCCAATGAGATCCAAAGTCTAATTCAGAAGAATCCTAGTTGCTTAAGCAGTAACAATCTGCATAACTGGAAAGCAAACTGAACATTTTTCTTCATGTCAGAAGACTGAGGGGTTGCTTTTTAAAAAATACTTTTAAGTATTTTTGACTTCTAAGATAATATTGAAAGAACTTAGGTGCCAAGAACCTTCAAAATTAGAATGGATATAGAAATATTATTTTGATTTGACACCAACCCTAAAATGAGGAACAAGTGTGTAACCTAAAATAAGCAAGAAAGCTCCTACAAAAATAGCAAAGTAGAGTTTAGTTTTGCTATGATCCTAAGGCCAACATTCCCTTCTACTGGAGGAATAGGTCTCCTATGAAAATAAATAAGTGAAATCTTCCAAGGATCTCATTTTTGAAAGAGAGACTTCTCATTTTCTAAGAAATGAACAAATCGGCAACCACGTAGCAACTAGGTAAAGTCTATTGCTCACGTTCTGAAAGAATATTTTGCCACTCCAATAATCATGTGATGGATACTCCCACTCTACAGAATCTACCCCACTTTACAGTAAAAAGTATCAAAACTATGACAGCAAAAATGCCTACTAGTTGCAGTATTAATCTTTTTACCATGTACCTACCAGTGGCTATTTAATTTACGCCTAATTATAAGGTACTGAATGGTACATTTAAAACATAAGCTTACAGCTAATCAGAAGCTAATTGAAAACTTTACACTATAATTTTCTGTGCTTGCTTTCCTCTATAGTTTTACAGGAATAATTTGTGATTTTTACAGTGTAATCTATTTAATTTTTATGATAAATTATTCTTTAAATCATTTCTGGAGAACAAAGATCAGTTCTCTAGAATAAAAAGTGTTCAGCAGAAGCCCTAAAAGAACAAGATTCCTCTAAAGGAGGCTCCTCCTTTGACAACTTGAGAGGGTCGCCTCTGGAAGAAGAGAAAATTCCTCAAGCCTAGCTAGATAATTATATACCAGGAAAAAAAAAAAAAAAAAGGCAAAGCAAATGGAATAATTGTGTCACCAAACATACAGCACAGCCTTTACGCAAGTAGACAGTAATCTTTCCAGAGAGATTAGCACTTACACTGAAAAAATTATAGAAGTATTTAATAATCATGAAGCACAGAACAAGACTGCAAAGGTTCTGAATTTTAGCACTCATTCTTCTATTTATGGTTAAAATAACTTAAGGCATCTTTGAGTCCCATTCTCCCTATCTCTAGAATGAGACTCAAAATAGCTGAACATGGTGCCACCCGCAGGTTGGAGGCAGTACAGTGAAATTAAGAGTAAAGACCATGTGAAACACCTGAGTTCAAGTTCTAGTTCTTCCACTTTACTTCATGGTACTTAACACCATGGAAGATACGTAGCAGGTGCTCAGTTTTGATTTGTTCATCCTAAGTGGATGAAGCCAGACTCCCAGGTTAGAAAGTAAGCTGCTTTTTCCTCTTCTTCACCTATCATGGTCAGTCTATCACAAAGCATTTGTTTCTTTGAAATAACTATAGTGTTCTGAACATGATTTCATTGTTTTGATGTCACTTTAGTCTGGCTGGGACTTCACATCAAGATTCCTGTAAGGTCATCCTCACTTCTCTTGCTAATCTTGTCCTTTTCCAAGGAAATTTGTCTTTTCTGTCACCTATAGATGTTTCCAAATGTTCTCAGTGCCTTTAAATACCTGCCTTTAAAAAAATCCCAAATTACAATGGCTCTCATTTAAGATATTCTCTAAACTGGCCTTACAACTATTTAATATTATTATTTAATATTATTTACCCATAACTCTAAAATAAGCAAAGTTAATTCTTCAGCATAATCATAAAAATTCTCATTCCTATACCAACATGTTCTGCTCTGAAATTCCCTCTCATCCTCAGCATAGTAAAAATAACATGATTTTTGGATTCAAAAAATTCTAAGTGTTAATATGAATTCTGATACTTAACTAGATGGCTCCTTGTAAAATGGGAATAAGTACTCAATAGGCTTTTGTGAGGATTAAATGAGATAATAATAGCTAATAATAGATATAATTTATTGAGATCATACTGTGGTTCATGCCCCATTCTATACCTTTTACATGTATTTATGCATTTGATACTTGCAATAACCCTATGAAGTAGATAAGACACTATTTCTCATACATAAGGAAATTGTAGCATGGAAAACCAAAACAATTTTCTAGTAAAGAGTGTGTGGCTTCTGAGCTGGCATGCTTAACTTCTAAAAAACATGTGTATCCAGAGTAGTAGTGTACCTGGTATACGCACCAAAAATGTTAGTAAATGAATAATCTGAAATTTTAGTAAAAATGTATTTCTTTGAAAAATACTAGTTGTATTTCCCCCAAACTATTCAAATAAGGGTAGCTTATTTGACTCAAGATAAAATAGTTGCCATGAATCAAAGTTACTGTATATATAGTTAGACCCTTATAAGCTCTATTTTTCCTCTATGAAAAGTGCATGAACTCTTACCTACAAGATCAAGGTTTATTAAAGTGTTGATTGCTTTAGACTTAAATACTAAGAGACTTTTTCTTTATATTATACAATTAGAACAGTATTAATTTATAGAATAAAATGACGTGTGTATATAATTTTCTAGTTAAATGTGTGAAAATACTACTACCAACTAATTTGGCTAATACAGAACTAATACAAATCTTAGTCATTAGAGAAACAAGCATAGTCCTGGAAAGCATTAGAATTAGTACAGAACTTAAGAATACCTGATTGTATGTTGCTGTTTTTTTTTTCTTCTGAAAGAAAAGATGTAAAAAAATGCCCAGCAAATGTGATTATCACCCACACCTACAAAAATAATTCCATATTGAAATCCTAGGATAACTGATTCAGCTTAATGTCTTTATTAAATCTTTAGTCCTGTTTGTCCTCCCCTGAAAGAATCTGTACGCAAGTGAGACTCCACAAACAATGCTAACAGCTACTTGTTGCAATATTTATTTTTTTATAGGCCCTGAAGAAAGTACATCACATATTTTTATTGCATAGTGGGGAGGGGGTAGATTTAGTAAAGAACCAAGGATATTAAAGAACTGAGGATATTACAATGTTTGTAATACATTATTGCAATAAAGTTGTTACTCTAAAGACTTTCTGATTCACTGTCTATAATATAGAAATGAAGGTCTGGTACATAATTTCCATTTTATCCAGCTTTATCAAAAATGCACTAGTGGCCAGTTGTTTCATTGCTAACAGTACAGACTTACATTGGAAGATCACAGTAAAATTATATGACTTACTTATATCCTATGTTCCAAAATAGAATGGCTACCATATTTTCAAACAAAACTAGTAAAACTGTTAGTTATGAGTCTAATAATTTCTGAAAAGTATGTTCAGTTGTTGAACTATGTCATTCCCTAGAGTCATGACTACACTTGCTCTTTCTATTAGTGCTTTCCGCACTTGAGCATTTTGTTTCCCACTGACTCTTTACGAAGTGGCTAGAGAAAAAAAAAGTTTACCTGGCAAAATTTCATAATTATCAATGACTAACACTGGTTGTTTGAAAAGCTGTTCTATCTTATTATTGTTCAATATACTGCTCTATAATATACCAAAGAAATCCAATACTGTATCATGATGATAACACCCAGCATGTTGCACACATTAAGTGACTGCCGCAGTGTGCAACGATACTGGAAAAAAAGGCACTATTTTCTCCATTTATAACTTGTGGTCTGGAAGAGCACATGTTTTGCCCAATGCTACAAAAATCTCAGAGGCAATGCAAAATTTTAGAAACATTAATTCATTAATTGGTGTCCATAAAGTGCATTGATTCAAATGAAAGGAGGAAAGTCAACAAATTTTCTGCCAGAGTGTATTACCAGTACCACTGAAAAAATCACAGAATTACTAGTTGTCTTAAAGTACTGTCACCTTGGAGAGGCCAAAATTATTCAAAACTAAGTAGAAGTGGAGTAAAATGTTTTTAACTTCATGAAGGTTTTGACTCAAGAGTGAACAAAGATCTCCTAGGAATTTTTTCAACTAGATCACTTTTTTGGAGCTCTAATAAATTGCCACGGATTGGGCAAAGTTGTGAACCTAGGATTTCTATCGATGACAGGTCTTAATCCATGTTTTAGGGTGGCACTTTTCTGTCAGAAACCATCTCCTTCTTGATCCTTCATTAGGATAGAGGAGGCTAAGGAAAAGAACAGATACTATTAAAAGTGATCTATTTGTTTTTCTATTTTAAAAATAGTGAGAAGTAATTCTTCAAGTTACCAATTTGATTGGCTTCTTATGATAAAAGTTTATTATTGAGATCTGATATTTTCAATGTTATACTCAACACAGAGACTTAATTTTTATGGACCTGAAAAAGAAACATAGCACAGATATTATTCTTTTTTTCTATCAATTCCATAATTTGTTTCCTCATCATAGATTCTCCTCTTACATTTAATTCAATCAGCTAGAACATTAGCAGTGATTCGTAACTGTGTAAACAGAGCCATTTGGTCACTCTCTCTGAAGCTATTTCTTCCTCTCTGAAATAAAGCTAACAACTCACTTCAGAGGGTTATTGCTACTATTAAGGGAGATACTATAAGCAGAACACCTCTTATCTAAAAATGTTTTAAATTGAGTCTGAGGATTATAAACAAAGGTTTACTAAATCATTTGCTCACAGGTTGCCAATCCTGAAAAAATTGCTCCAGATTAAAGTTACTACTAATTCATCATTCATTCCCTAGCTTAAAATGCAACCAAATTGTGTATGAAACCCCTGAATCTTTTACTCCATACTCCCACAGAGATGACAAATCTCTGTCCTTTTTCCTTCCTCTCTTCTGCACAGACACCTTCCACACCTCCACCAAAATATATTGCTCACTCATTTATGTTCCCATAGCAATATCTCCATTACAGTCCCCATCCCAGTGCACTATAGCTAGCTGTGAATATGTTTGTCATTTTGGCTGCACTGTGAGTACATCTAGGGAAAGTACCTGGTACCTGCTGGAACATGATCGCTGAACTGAATGGCCCAGGAGCAGCATTAAGAAATAAATACTCTATGAGCTAAGGAAGATAGTACTAAAATTATTATTTGATGGGACACATAAGTTTTAAAAGTCAAATATATAATTCCAAATACTCTCATCTATCAAATCAATTCATTCAGCTCCCTGAAAGTTCAGTCTCTAGTTAGTTGATTTTGGCTGATGTTTAGCTGCAATATTTCTTCAAAGCAAACATTCTTAGAGTCAAATTTGGATTCTCTTATAGTGGAGAGCAGTGTGTGGAAACTGTCCTTGAATTTCGCTAAGTTAAAATGGTCTTCTCAATGTTTTGCAATATAGAACTCTGAGACTGTAATAAAGGGCATCACATGTCTAGGCACTGAACACTTTTGGAGCACCTTTTTTTTTTTTTTAAGAAAAGCAAGTTTTGTCTAAGCTGCTGCAAGTGTTCTATATATGGCAAGTTGGAAAGGAGAAAGCTGCTCCTTCTCGAGCAAAAAAAGGGCGGGCTTCTCATTTTTCACATTCGGGTCCTGAGTATCTTCGCTCCTTGTAACTATTTTCTAGGCTGTGTGCTACTTGTGGAATGAAGGAGCTTCAGGGACTCTTACCATGCACAACCCTGAATCGACTCCTATCCAGTTCTTCCTAAAGTACAATTCAGATGTCTGGAATTTGGGAGAGGCTACCACAGAGATGTGTGAACTCTCCCTTTCTCTTGGCTTTTTAGGCTTTCTCTCTGTTATACTGGTTTTCATCCTTTCAGAGGTAAATGCCTTTTTGAGAAACCAAGAAAAGCAATGAAAATTCTCCTCAGAAGAATGCAAGTGAGCAGATACTGCAGCCTGTCTGTGGAATCCACATCAAGAACCCCTGTACTTATGTTGAGTCATTATCACCAGAACAACATGTATGCATCATATCAGTTTAGGCGTCCACAAGCATGACTTAAACTGAGTTACATGTCAAGGAATTGTTCTGAACTTTTATTATTGAGAACCAATATAAAAATGACAACTTGAAGATTGTGTGTGTGTGTGTGTGTGTGTGTGTGCGTGCGTGTGTGTATGAAGAAGAAGAGAGTAAGAGAGGAGAACATCTAACAGTGACTCTACAATGTTAGGTAAGTCAACTGTCTATGGTAAAATTGGAGCACATACACTTTAGGGAATTTTTTAAAGTAGTTAATATTTGCTAATCTTTCTCACTTTAAAATATGAAGTAATATTTGTGATTCTTCAAAAATTCCCCAAAAAATTTTGTATTTGTGCTTATATATGTAAGCCCCATCCACCTTCCATATACATATTCAGATGGCTAAAACAGTAAACCTATAGCTGTGCCAGCCACACAGTAGGCATGCAACAAATGCTCATTTTGGGAAATAAAGTTGAATTCTACCTTCACTATGTGACCATCACAATGTGAACTATGTGATACTACATTTACTTGCATGTCATTATTATTTATTCATTCTGCAGGGAAATTAAATTTTTCATAACCACCTGTTTATGTGGACCACCACATACTGTTAAATCTCAGATCAGCAGCAGATACTTCAACTGGAAAAATAAGACTCCTTTGGGACCACTCATAATTTCTAGTATGCTACATTTTAAGACATTCCCTATAGGAAATTTTATTACCATCTACTTTAAGGCCTAACAAAATTTGGCACTTTATATTCATTTTCATTCTTTATCTCTGGACTCTCCCTGTCAAAATGACCTTTAAAACATCACAGAGTTACTACATTCACTGTGACGTGGTTTGGGGCACCACTTGTATCATTTCTCAAAGAGAATGTAATATAGCTCTCTTGACTTATTACCTCATTTTTCCATTAGTGCTCTAGAACCATTAGTATTTTCCCTGACTCCTGTTTTTTGTTTTCATTTTTATTAGTTTTGTCTTTAATAGTCCAAACTTAACTGTTTGACACTACTTTCTCAAATGCAGCAATGAAAAGAAGTGGTACCAATCTGAATGTGACTCAGAAATCAAGTTGCCTCCTGAACTTAAACACTTTCCAGATTTCTTCCCTAAGTTAAGTTTCTTTGGCCTCACTAAGGAAGTAAATTTCTTCCCTAAGTTAAGTTTCTTTGGCCTCACTAAGGAAGTAACTGACAATTCAAAATGTGATTTTGTAACGTAATTAATTCTTTTACATTATTGAGAAAAAGGAGGACAATTTACTATTCTGTATGTATAAGAAGTATATAATGATTTTCTACCTTATAGCATCCTCTTTTAGAGGACTATAAAAATCAGAGGTCCTGTAGATGCACTGGAATTGGGGGGAAAGAGAAATGATCTTAAAATAAAGCAGAATGTATCAACTGTTCAAGGAAACACAGAAATGGAAATTGATAAGGAATTTTATTTGTAAGCAGGCAAGAAGATGGTATTAATGAGCAGGTAGACGATGATACATAAGAAAGGAATGGAAATGTTTTAGGATTTGGTATAAAAAAACAGAACTCAGGAAAAATTCCATTTGTAACAAGTTGCACTTTTTTTCTGGAGTGAATATTTGGGAGACTCAAGAAGCTAAAGATATAATCGAATACCTAAAATATCAAACGCTAGCTTTTGTCCTAAATGCACTTTTTATAACACTGCACTCCTTGTTTGTATTTTGGTTATAGCTTGTTAATGCTAAAACCCTCCAAATTCTGAGGCAGATGAACCTTAATATATCAAATTAACTTAGTAGCAAAACCAGACCAAACCAACCAACCAACCAAACAACAAAAAACACACATATGTCAGAAGAAAAACAATCCAGTTCTCAACCATCACAATCCATGGTTTTAGAAAAGTTTACTCTATGAAGTGAATCTGAACTGTCATTACTGTTTTAAATCTCATCGTAGTGCAGACTGATTTAATGAAGCACATTTGCTTGACTGCAGAATCAAGGAGAAACGGTGTCATACTCAACCTCTCAGATGTTTCTTAGTGGAGAATTAGCTTCAAAGCTTTTTGAGCATTTAAACTCTGGCTCTAAAGATAACCAACGCACACAGTGCCCCATGTGAGAAAAGGAAATCTAATTTCTAAATGGACAGCTGGTGAAGATTGTATTTTAATGTTCTTAAAACTGAAGGAGTCACTTCTTCAACCCCTTTATTCTGTTTTACCTTTAAAAACCAAGTAAGAGACATTTTCAAAACACACAAGATTTGCATTAAAGCTTACACTTGAAGAATTTAAAGACCTCTGTAAGAAGAATGAGCCCAGCCATATATCATAGGAGGAAATGAAAATGAGATACATTTATTCACTCAGGGTGAGTCAGCACCAATGCACCACATAATCAGACCACTCAAATTAATCAGCAAAAGGACAATTCCTTTTCTTCTGGTAGTTCTAACCATAGCATCACGTCCTCAACTTACAGCAAAGAAAATAATACTCACTCCTGAAGAAAAAAAGGGGGGAATAATAATTCCTCCATTCCCAAAGACACAAAAATGGCTCATCATCAATCATTTAAAGAATACTGACAAAAAGAAGGAACGAATTTTGCTCTGCATGTCCTAGGAGAATATACAATAAAAGGGCATGAATGCTTCACACTAATCAAAATTACTGCTACTACTTCAAAAAGAAAAGAAAAAGAAAAACCTCTAAACATAAATGGAAAAAAAGAAGTAACATTTATAGAAAATACACTATATTAAGTGCTTTACATATGTTACCTTATTTAACTTTCCTAATCGTCATGAGGAGAGTATAATTATCTCCCAACTTCCTGATTTAAAACAAACAAAAAACCCCACAAAACCTGAGACTAAACAATTTGTTCAAGGTAATAGAGTCAGCAAGTGGTCAAGCTGGGATTTGAGTCCAAGTCTGAATGGTTAGCAAAAGACTGTTATCTTCTCACTATAGTTCATTTCTTTCAAGTATTCACTAAATATCTATTCATCTATGTTATGTACTTGGGCCAAAATAGTGAAAAAATGGAATTGTCATGGTCCTCAAGGAGCTTAAGAATCAGCTGGAGAACACCTTGCCTGGAATGAGTAAACACAATGCAATGAATGTAGTGTAAAATCTAGAGGATTTAATAATAGATCAGCAGGGGGTGGAGTGGGGAGGGAGGGAAACATCAGGAAAGCTTTGGGGAAAAGTTCCTAGAACTAAAGGGTAAGCGTTAAGCAGGAGAAGCAGGAGCTTTAGATGCAGAGGAAGTGGTGTGTGTAAAGGCCTTGGGTGGGAGTAAGGCAGGGGGACTGTTGGAGAATAAAAGAAGTTCAGTAAAGCTGAAGCTTGGGGACAGAGGAGATCAATGTCACTAGCCCATTGTGTTGTACTTTTCCCATAGTTCATATCAAGGATTTTGGATCTTTTATAAGAGGTTATAAGGTGCCACTGAAATATTTTAAGCAGGGGATGACACGATCAGATTTGGATTTTCTAAAAATCTCTCCAGCTGTAATATGAGAATAGACTGTAGAGTTTACAAAAGGAATGTGGGGAAATTAGTTAGAAAGCTATTGTAGCTCAAGGAAGAAATGAACTATGAATAAAAAATTTCTTTCTTATAGAAGTGGAGAAAATTTATTGAGACAGATATCTAGAAGTAAAATCAACAGAATTTGTTGATTGACTGTGGCATATGACAGATGGAGAGGTGTCAAAGATAATTCAGAATACTGGTCTAAAAATTGGTTGAATGGTGGTGCCGCTTATCAAGACTGGGAACACAGAACAAGGGGCAATAAGGAGCAATTTCATAAAAATAACATTGTTACTATATCAATAATAGGAATGATGATAACCAATTGTTGAACTTTTAACTGCGCAGCAGAAACTGTGCTAAGTGCTTTATATGTATTTTCTATTTTCTCCAACTCTGCCCCTGAAGTTGTTATTCTTATTATCTCAATTTTATAAGTGAAAAAATTAAGAACTAAAAAGTTTGGTAACTTACCCAGTGAGTATGCAACAATGCCAACTGGATAGGGTGTAAGAAAAAAAGAGGGATTAAATGCTATGTTTGGAAAAAGATAGCTTAAGACATTGTTGAAGTCTCCTCTTAGTTGTCTAAATGTCCTAAGGGGATGTCCTAATGAATTTATTCTCCAATGGAAATCATTGGTCAGAAAAGTCTATACTACATGCTTGAAAGAGAGAGAGCAAGGTCAAGTTGAGAATGACAGATGGAGCAAAGAATCAGGAGCCACATAGAAGCTAATAGAAAGGGCCAAATTTGGAAACAAGCAGGATTGTTGGGAGACTACCCCAAATAGCGTTACCCAGCACATCTGCCTTGTCTGTTGGCAGGAAGATAGTGCATGAGAGTGCCTGGTTGTCACAGAGATGCAATAAAGAATATCAATAGGAGGGCTCTCCTGGTGGCGCAGTGGTTGAGAGTCCGCTTGCCGATGCAGGAGACGCGGGTTCGTGCCCCGGTCCGGGAAGATCCCACATGCCGCAGAGCGGCTGGGCCCGTGAGCCATGGCCGCTGAGCCTGCGCGTCCGCAGCCTGTGCTCCGCAACGGGAGAGGCCACAACAGTGAGAGGCCCGCGTACCACAAAAAAAAAGAAAAAAAAAAAATCAATAGGAAAATATACTAAAAACAAAATAAAATATACTTACTTTAGGCCCCCAAATCTGAGTAATTTTCACTATATTCTAACTATACAACCTACCGAAAAACGGTAAAACCTACGGAATGAATGTTCTCTGATGTTCATTTATGGTGGCCTCAAGGAAAAGCCATTGGTAAAAGTATAATGAAGCTACATCTTTTGACATAAAATTGTAGGGATGATTTAAGAAGAAAGAGAGCAAAGACAAAAATCTTGGTGGAAAAAATACAACACACAACCCTATCAGTAATAACTAAAAGGTTTGACATTCAAGTAAAAGTAATTTATATATGGCCACTTTGATTCAACATACTCGCTCATTCATGTGGTTTCCAGAAGAGAACCAATAAATGTTTCCATGGTTGGCATTTATGTGGCCGTGGGGCTGATCGGCAGGCTGTTTTCTGAAGGGACTATCTATAAACTGTCATACGTCGGTGGGCAGAAATGTTCACTTCCTTGCAAAAGCTGGTCTTGGGTGATCACTTATTTGGAGATTTCTACTAATCTTTCACTTTACAAAATTTCTGCCTTTTAAAAATGTACTTCGAAAGCATAGACCTAGAGACACCTATAAGATTTATTTGTTTCGGGAAAACCATATGTTCCCTAGTTCTTCTTTCTAAAGAACTTTATCTCAACTAATCAGTCCTTAAAACCTCTCTGAGACCAAAGTGATGAAGGCAAGTAATTCATGTTTACTGAGAAATAGCAAATGTAGGCATCTTGCCCAGAGTAAATGGGCATCCATCAACTATTCCGACATACTCTCTAAAGAGGACTCTGCAACATTTTCAGGCTACTAGCCTGACAGTGCATGCAAAACAGTACTCTACAGGGAAGCCAAAACTTTCTAAGCTGGCACGGATCTTGCTTGTGCTTTGTCTAATATATCTCTTGAGTCAGCTATACCAGTTCTGCTCTTACTGCTGTGGATCAGATCCAGTTTGTCTCTTGCTCTTACCTGCATCATAGCTTCCTAAATGCTCTCCCTCTTCAAACTCTCTCTCTCTGCAAACATATCTTAAATGCTATCATCAGACTTGCCTTTCTCAAATACAAATTGGGTCTTTTCATTCCCCCAGTCAAAAAAGCTTTTAATGTGTTTACAAAATAAGCTCCACAACCCTTAGCTTAGAATTCAAATCCTTCTTCAGTTTAATTACAACTTTAGTTTTTGAACTTTATCTCCCATTACACTCTGACTCTTAGTCCATGTCTTACAAATAAACACACACACACACACACACACACACACATACACACACACACACACACACGCTCACCCTATATTCCCTGAACATGCTCTGAGCTTCCGCTTCCTCAAATTTGAGTTTCTTTGCTCAAGCTGTTTTCAAAAGACTCAGACTTCATAGCAGCCTTCCCCCCACTTTGTAGGTCAGCTACATAAAGAAGATATCCAATTCATCCCAGTTTGAACAAATCTATATTTCTCTTCCAAATTCATAGTACTCTGAAAGTGCATCTCTTCAAACACTTTCACTGCTTATCTTAAACTCTGCATTTTTGTGCATCACTGGATTTTAAATCACTAAATAGCAGAGCTTTATCTAGCTACTTACAGGTATTCCCCGCTATCAGCATCGGGCATGATGTTTTACATATAGTGGGCATTGCATTTGCTAACTGAACTGAATTATGTTTGATAAATGACATCATAGCACATGTCCATTTTAGGCCTAAGTAAAGAAAACTATGTTCTAAACCATTTTCTTCCATTCAGTGAGTGCAAAACCTCATTCAAAATATTCCACATTCTATTTCTAATTACTTTTCATTTGTGTTTCTTTAATAAAAAGAGATTGTAACTAAAAGGAAGCCTACAATGATCAAACACATGTTGCACTAAAAAGGAGCTGTGGACACATTACTCATCCAGTATTAAGCCTGCTGTATATAAAACATAGAGATTCTTGACATGGTTATATCAATAATTCCAAATAACTTATATCAGTCCTCTCATTTTACATATGAGAAGGTCAGAGATGGAATAGGTGACTTATCCTGTGCCTAGCCATTAGGTTCCAGAGCAGGAAATAGAAGTCAGGTATATTTTACTATAGAGTCTAGACATGTTCTAGGCTACAGTACAAATTCCCACGTCTACAAGATTGAAATTATATGCAAACATGTATAGTGGAGATGGAGAAACTATTTTTCATCCTGGTTTGTACAGCAAATTTATACAGAAATTCAACACCAGAAAGAACTACTAAGCAAATATACCTTTTCTCTAAATGTCCAACCTGTAATACTTAACCTAAAATATATGGTGTTATTATCAGATATATTTTAAATCATATGATAATTTAAAAATATAATCTTCATGGACATATTAAATACAAGTTACTGTACCATGCATTTAATTCACTAATTAATTTAATCTTCACAAGAACACTAAGGTAAATACTATCATTATACACATCCTACAGATGAAGAAACAGAAACTCGGAGATGGTATTAATCTACCCAAGGTCACAGTGCTAGCTAGTGGTAGGACATTGATTTAGAACCAGACCTGCTGGAATAGCAAAATGTATTTCCTAACTATATGCACAAGTTTATATAATCCAGGCAAAACTTAGGCCTCTGAAAATGTTAAATTTAGATAAACTTTTCATTATCGTTTATCATATGTTAAGGAGTTTACATGCATGAGATTTATGATCATTTACCTCAAAATGTTTCCTTGGAGAAATTCTAATTAATATCCTAGTTAATACACCCCTTGGTTCTTATTGAGTATTTAATATAAAATATCAAACAGTGGATCAACATTAACTTATATTTCATATTTTTATTCACATGTTCTTGTAGTATTTTCCAAAATTAGTAGGCCAGGGAAATTTTTTCTTAAACTAGACAAAACCATCATTTGTTTTCTGTTCATGTTGACTTGTGGTGCTATATCTAAGTTATTTTTCTTCTGAAGAACATAGCACTTAGATTGTAAATCATCTCATGTGTAAAAGAAACAGTATGGCAATTAAAAAATATATGATTCTGAATTAAAATTTGAGCATTTCCCAAACACAAAAGTGCAATACAAGATTAATAACTTTCATGAAAAGAAGTATCTATGGATCACTAATTTTACTGCTTTTAAGTACAAAATCACTCTACTTTGTTTTACCTCTAACAGTGTTACTGTGAGAGGGATATATTTGTTTAAATTTTGTGTACCACATTACAAATTAATTATAATTATACAATTTAAACATCATCTACCATTTCAGTTAACAACGAGAATAAAGCATACTTGTTTCTAATGCTTTTTGACCTTTTTTTTTTTAACCACATTCTTCAAGGTTGTTAAAGTGGAAATGCTGAAGAAAGCTGATGTCCTAATTATTTGGACACATTGATCTCTTTCTCCCCTTATGAGTACTATTCTGAGATACCAAAAATTTAAGAATTACTTTATAAAATCAGAGGTCTGAAAAGGACTCTAGAAGTTTATTCCTTCTTTCTCCAGGTTTTATTCATGTCATTCTATACTTATGCTATTAGTCCTGACATTAAATATCTCCAAGGGAAAAGATTTCATTTCCTCCTTCAGCAATTTGCTTCAGGTCGTAAAATGCCCTAACCACTAAGAGATTTTTTTCCCCTTTTTCCAATTTACAATATAAAATTTTATATGTGATTAAATCATTTCTTATACTTTTCATCTTTAGGATAAACACATTCTGCTGCTTCACTTTAAGTTATATTTCGCTCCTAGGTTCTGAGACCCCAAGCACATAGGACTGTAGAGCTTTCTATATATTCTGCTCTTTAGCATCAGAAGCTGTCCATGTCAGTAGTCACCTGAGGACTTCTGTTGCTTTAAAGGCAGCATTGCTAAGGAGCCCCTGTTCAGCTCTGTTCAGATGATAACCAGCATCTCTAAGCTTTGAACACTGCATACCAATTTGCCCTTAGTCCCTTTGCCGATTTTGATGAATAATGTTCTCATAGATAATATCCTGTAAAATGGGAATAGCTCATGTTTTAAGGGCTATTTTGAGAATTAAATGAGTTAAAACACATGAGGAGCTTAGAACAGTGCTTGGGACATAGTTAATAAATGTCAGTTGTTGCTCCTGATACCATTGATACTGTTTTAATTACTCCTATTACTTACTATTGCTGCTGTTGCTACTACTACTACTACTGCTACTGCTACTATTATTATAATTATACTAATAATTATTACTAAGTAATAATACTATTACTCTTTTACTACTACTACTATTGCTACTACTATTACTTCTTTGATACTGCTTCTACTGCTATTATACCCTGACAGACACACTTTCTTCTACCATGTGGGGCATCCAGAGTGAGCTTTAGGAGGCTAGACATCACCTCCTCCCAACTCCCAGCTCCTCTTAATTGTACAGTTGAGCTGGGCTCTCCCTGATCACATGGCTTCTAACACAATTATTATCCACAGGTGACAAAGACACTACAGTAAATTTATAGAGATCAGGGCCTCTAGGTTTTCTGGCCCTTCATCCTTCCTGAGAGCTTTCTGAAAGTCTGTCATCTTGTAAGATCTGCATTAATGTTCTTCTATTAACATGAATAACTGAAAGTTTGCCTAACAGAAATATCTTTCAATATTATATGATGTTTATCAACTCCATTAATGGGTTATGACGTTTTGCACGCGAGTATGTAGAAAATTATAAGGATAAACCAAAAATTAAATTTCTTAAAAAGATCTATAATGGGAAATATTACTTCTTCTCATAAGTTGATGTCAAAGGGAATTTTGAAAATAATTAAAAATAATTTTTTCAAAACAATTTGTATTTTCAAAATGCCACACAATCATTAGTATGGCATCATCAAACATATTTTCACAGATGAAGAGTCTAAACTGTGGATATGAAGCCATTTAAGGATGCATCAAAATGTGATTAGATTTCACCATCTCCGAGTTGCTAGCATGCTGTTAAGTCTATTGAAGCACAGCATGCCTCAGAAAGGTAACAGAATAAATGAGTTAGCATTTAGATTTGCAAGTAAACCAACAAAGATCATCAACCAAGTAAATGAAGCCTATTTCCACGGAGTTAAAAATAAGATTGGGGTACACAAACACATGCACACCATAAACAACACACAGACACACATACACACACAAAGAAGAAATGGACATTAACTCCTCTGCCCTGATTTGCTTTAAACCCACTCTAATTTCTCTGATAGATTTAAGGAAGCCATCAGAGCAGACACTACCTCCTTCCCTCCAACGTAAGACAACTTGTCTTTGTGACTTCTAACGCAGCCTGTCCAACCTGACTTTCCCATTGTGCTAATTCTGGGTGACCCAGATTGGTGATCTTGGAGACTGAAACTGCAAATGGATGGTTGTTCAGATGGCCCTGTTATAGCATCAAAGGTGACTGTGAGGATAAAATAAAGCCAGTAGTTTAAAGTTACAAGTAGCAAATTCAAATTCATGTAGGTGTTATTATATTAAATATAGACCAATCTGGCCTATATTCATTGTAATCATATAGCTCCTGTTGGCAAGGTATAGCACAGTAAACCATTTATTTTGGGGACAAGAAATTCCTATTACTATGACAAAGTGTCTAGAATTGGCACATTTCTTGACAGAAATTTCCACTGAGTATAAATGAAAACACTAGATTATCTAAGAGTAAATTGTTTCACTTGTTTTCTGTATAAGCCATATACTTGAAGTATTATTTAAGTACTTCAGAAATATTAATTTTATTATTCTCTTTGCTTGGTGTTTGTCATTATTCATTATCCCAAAATTACATAGTCGTTGCTGTTTCTCTTCTCTGTTTTTCTCTCGCAAGCAGTGGTTCTCAATCATGGCTGCACATTAGAATCAATTCCAAAGTTTTTTTACTTAATTGCCTGTGGTGAGACTCAGTTATTGGTATTTTTTTAAACTCCCAAGATGATCCTATGGTGCAGTCAGGGTTGAAAACCACCGATCTTGGTGCATTTACTTTGTTTCAGAGCATCGAATCATTATCTAATAATGATTAAAGGCAGGGGTCACTGAAAGTATAATAGTATGGGAATGGCAACTTTACATAATTTCTTCTACATAGTACCCTGTGAAAGAACTGAAATTATTAGTTTTTTAGACACACTTTAAGTTCTATGACAGCAGGGACTATATCTATCTCGGCTACTACTGTATTTACAGGTGTAGTTCCTTATTAATAACACAATAAACACTTGATAAAAACTTACTGAATAAATGAATGAACAAACAACCATACTGATAAAACCATGAATTTATTGGGAAGGAAAACATATTTCTTATGACAAAATTCTCTGAATATGATCTCTGGAAGATTCTGTCTAGCTCCTCTACTGTGTTGCTCCTGCATCACAGTTCCTTAAGAAGCTTCTCAAGTAGCTGTATATAGAACTCAGCAGGGTTTATATGTCTCAATGGCGCTCCATCAAATACAAGATATAAATTCCAGGGAGACAGCTATTATGCTTTTAACTTCAATTGTTTGAAAACAGAAGTAGTGACAACATATAAAATTTGTATATAAGAATAAAGGTGTTTGATAATAAGTCAGAGACAGAAAGTAGGCGATGGTAGTGAGGGATGCAGTAAAGGAATTTAAAACAATGTTTGCTACTTTTTAAGAACAGTTTTTATACAAAGAGATGCAGGCTGTCTACTAAACAAGTTAATTTTAGCCAGCGGGTAAAAATACTCTGTATTCTCAGGCCAATGGCAACTCTGCTGAAAGAGAGCCAAAGTTTTCCAAACAGAGTGACCCTTGTTGTCTTTGTGTGAACTGACCAGCTCTTTTGGATTTTCCAGGGAGGGCAGGTGTTCACAGTTTTGGTGGTCAGAAAATTCTAACCTGCAAGACTGGACCGAAAAACACAAAACTATCATGATAGAGAGAACCTTAAACAATTATGAGATAGAGACATTAACATTAATAACAATAACTAGGCATAGCCTTTTGCTTATTTCATTCACTGTTTTTCGTTATATTGAAATTTGATAAGGAAATCTAAAGAGTTGCAGACAATAATTCTGCTTAGGTCTAATATGTGTATATATGTGCAATACTATGTTTATTGAGCTAAATATTTAAAATATAGCTAAATATTTCTTGTTAGATATTCTGAATTGTTTTAACTAGTTATTTGGCACATGGATAATAACTAAATTAATATTCTTACACAGTGTTATATATTATCTTTTCAAATTTATAAAATTTAAAAGGGAAGATGAGTCTTGTAAATGTAGCAGTGACTATCCTAAGCCTCAGAAAAATAACAGACATGCAATTTCCTCTGAAGTTAAAATGTATAGAACAAAAATAGTCAGTTTAGCAAATATTTACTAAAATGTATTAGGCACTATAATGGATACAGAAATAAGGCGACCAGTATCCACACTTTATCTGAATAATTCCTATAAAATCTGAGGTGCATTTATTTTTGAAATGGAAAAGACCACCAAATTCAAGTAGCATTTTTAAAATATAAAAGTTTATTGCTATCTGTATTTTAAGGTAGTTTCAAATATACCTTATAAGAAATTCACATTTGGGGCTGTGCTTCTATGTACTTTGGGTAAACTGCCCCAAATCACTTAAGATTCCCAAGGGAAAGGGCTGAGACTCAGAACAAAATAAAGGAAGTGTAAAGGTAATCAAAAAAAAAAAAAAAAAAAGGCTTATGAGGGCTAGAGGCCCTTTTCTTTTGCTGCTCTTGGCAGAAGGAACAAAGTGAAAGGCAATCTTCAGTGCTAAGAAAAATGCAGACATGAATTAATGGTGATTAAAAATTGGTAAATACTACCAGTTTCTTTATAAATATCTCTCCTAAACGTGCTATATTTAATGGTTTAGGATACAAAAGATATGACCAAAGCAAAAGCCATAAAAGAGGCTTTCATACTAGGAAAATAATTTATACAACAAACACAAGTGTAGTCATTCCAGCTGGCATGCTGCTATCCATCTTAATTATTGCAATAAATGAACCGCTGGCCATCACTTTTAAAAGACTATGGAAATCTGGAAGCTTACCAAAAAATCAGAAAGAAAAGCTTTATGTTAAAATAAAGTGATGATTAAATTGGAAATCAAGCCATAATGCTGATGATACATTTTTATTGGGATAAACTAGGTAGCTTTGTCTTTGAAAACAGTATCTATCTGACCTTGTAAATTTCTTGATTATTTGATAAGCAACTATACAATCTGTGGGCTATCCAAACACCAGACTGCACTTACAGAAAGCATATTTACTACTGAAAATAACTACAAAGGGGGTCCTGCAGTGGGCGTGGGTCAGCAGAAGGTAGGCTAATTGGAGACTGGGTAGATAGACAACATTGCCTTCCTCTGGCACAGCTGTTCTCAAAATGTGGTTCCAGGACCAGCAGCAACAGCAACATAAGGGAACTTAGAAATGCAAATTCTGGACCCCACATCAGAAGTGCTGAATTGGAAACTCTAGGCCCTGGACCCAACAATTTATGTTTTAGCAAGCTAACCAGGTCACTCTGATGCATGTCCAAGTTTGAGAACCACAGTTCCAATGAAATGAAAGCCCCATGGGACCATATTGTGTTTGCTGCTGTATCCCCACTGCCCAACCTAGCACAATGGCTACCCCATGGCCGGCACTCAAATGTTTGTTGATTGAATTCATTAAAAATAGAAACCTTTTTTCTGAAAGAAAGTAGATTTTAAAAGATATCCCAAACTATCATTTTAGGTATTTCTAGTGCTAGCAAATACATAATTTCATTTATAGAACAGAAGTTAAGCTTTTTTAAAAGCTTCATTAAAATGGATACATTCTTATTCAAATTTAGTCAATAGCAGTTGGAAAACAAAATGTTCTTTAAAAAGTTATTGTGACAATCATTACATAAATAGCTTTGAAACTGTGAATGGGGAGTTAGTTGGTTTTTTTGTTGGTGTTGTAGGGGGGAGGATTATTTGAGGAGAGATTGGTCTTGAAAAATAAAATCTATTACCTATTATTCTCCATAACTGGCAAAAATTATTTTTTAAATTTAGTCATCCATTTAAACTTTTAGCTATCACTTCTTGTTACTCAACATAACAATATATTCATTAAATTTTGTGTCACAAAATAACTCTAGCACTTTGGATAGGTTCAATTCATATATACATGTGTAAAATTTGCAAAAATTATCCTTTATTTTTCAAATTACAGAGAATGAACAAAAATAAAAACTTGAAAATAATAGTAAGGATTGCATCTGTAAACTCTAAACTTATATTGCCAGTTAAATAAGGGAACAGATACCAAGAGGATAATTTATGAGCCTCAAGGGGCAGAATAATGGCCATCATCATTTCACAAAGTACAATTTTAGGAGGCATTTTTATTGTATTTTTGTTTGAATTATAAACTTTACTAGAAAGTGGGAAATTGGGCAAAGTAATACATTTTAACTCTAGCACACCATTTGATATAGCCTCACAAAAATATGTTACTTCAAAAAATTAATTCAATCCATCTGCAATAGGAAACCTGTCACCATGATCTGAAAACTTGCTGAAAGCCAACAAATAGAAAGTCAACAAACAATTTAATGCCTAAAGATATACATTCCCTTTTTATAAAAATTACTATTTCACATGCTGGTGTATAACAAGAGAACTATAGAACTGCTACGAAATGAATCCAGAGGCCATGACCTTTGGAAAGGAATGATAACCTGTAAGGGAACAACCTCTTCTCCTGAATTTCTTCTGTGGGGTTAGCTATGCCAATAACTGCTGACAACAGGAGCATCCAGGACAGGGGAAAAGAACAAAAGAAACAGAGGACCAGGCAGTGAAGAAAGCAATGGTTCTATCATATTTTAACTCCTAGGGAGTAGATATCACTGTAGAATGTCAAAAACTTTATTAAGTCCACTACAGATCTACTTTTAAAATTCAACTGGTATTAACGCCTTTATCCATATTTTGTTTTCACCTTTGAGGAAGAAGCCCAAGTTCCTAAGCACTCTTCTCCCATTTCTTGGCTTCTCCTCCTCCAACTTTAACAGTTTGCTCAATCAATCCCCATTTGCTTCCCAGTTTAGTTCTGCCCCTTTGGCTTGCTCCTTCTTTTCTGTTGACCCACATACATATTTAGATCTCTTCTTTTCCAAATATTCTCAAGAGGATCAAACCTCTTATCTCCTTGACCTCCTATTTCTCTCCATTCTCTGTCTGCATTGTACTCCAATGATTTGTGTAGCTGCTCTGTCCTGTTACATCTTTTGATACAGAAACTGTATCTTATTCATCTTTATTCAGCACAATAGCTATATGCAATGGCATGCTCATAATGGATGTCCAAGAAACATTAGGTTAGTTAAATTAAATTAAAAGTGTTGTAGTAAGCAAGTATTATTTTGCCTGCCCAGTCCCTTCTGTTACCACATGCCCAGTTTTCACGAAACTGCACAGAAACCTGTCAACTTCCCCTCCTCCAGCCTTAGTTGACTGATCCAAAGTCAGTATCTGATCCAAGCTGAGCCAAAAAGAATCCTTTCCATGCTAATTTGGAACTGAAACTAGGCAAACCATGATGGTTAGTTTATTGAGTGGAGGAGAACTAAATCCAGGAGATAGACTAGCCTTCAGCATTAGAATCAAAACAGGATAGTCTGTAGAAAGAGAGAAGGCACACAAAGATAAACAAGAACTGAGAAATGAAGACCGAGAACTGACAGCGTTCATGCCCTTGATTCTATTTAGTTCCCAAGTTCTAAGTCCTAGTTGTATCATCTCCCTTTGTTATAGAGGCTTTTTTTTTTGTACCCTCATTGTAAATCCCCTTTTTTGCTTAAGCTAGATCAAGTAGACCACTGTCACTGCCATAAAAGATCCTAAGCAACACAGGTACCAGAATCATGGGTCATATTTAGTTAATTACTTTTGACTTAATAAGAGAAAGCATATTTTCAGGGTAAATAATCTAAAATAGAAATCCAATGTGGAAAAGTCACTTGAAATCAAATAGAATATATACCATGAGTATACAGAGTAAGAAAGTAAGAAAAAACATCTACATGTGAGAAGTAGGAGTCTATTTGTTGTTTTGGATTTCTACATTTCTGTATTTTCTCCAAGGACAAAAAGCTCTAGGTACCTATTTTACTATACAGGATGAAGGTGACAATACGTGGAACATCACTATGAAAAAGTTCCATTGAATATGATTCAACATAAAATGTAAAAGCATACTCTGTTGTGGTCACTAAATATTTTTTTTTAATGGAGAGCTATAAAAGAGTCCAAAGTAATTGTTAAAAAATGTCAATAGCACAAATCCCTTGTCAGTAAGTTGGCAGGAAGGTCACTTGATTAAAATTTAAATCACAGATACTGATTGTTAACTTATGATTAAGCTTTAGGTGCAATTCTGTGGCATGAGATGCATGCTTTATTTACCACACTTCCAGTTTATAACCTTATGAAAAACTCTATATGAACCTGGTTATTATTACCTACCCTGCGTTTGTTTCACCAATTATAAAACTACTCCTACTTTCCGTATTAATGGAAAGGATAACAACATAAAGCAAAACCTTATAAGGTCACTATGATGGATTCAGAAAAAGTAAAAGCAATCTCTGTAAGCTACTGAATTATTAAAGAATTTTCCAAAATATAGTTATTGGCCTGCCACACTTTCTGTATGGCTGCAGTTAATCTTAAAATGAAAAAAAAATCATTTTCCAGACTAAATAAGTTTGCTCATGACAATAAATTCATGAGACCCATAGGCCATAGAGCTGCGTAGTTCTAAGTGTACACAATGTAACTCTGAAATAAGGAAAATAATAATTTTCTGGAGTACTTTGTGGAATATGCTTCATATCTTGCATTTTCTTAAAAAACAGTGATAACTCAGTAAAAATCCTCTGGGACAAAGGTCTGTTTTACAAAGTCAGCCTAGGTTGAAGGAGTTAATGGAAACCTTCGAGGCCTTAGTAAATGTAAATGGTAGCAACGAAGCAAAGAAATGTTGATTGAGAGGCCATGTGCCTCTTCAAGATGGAAAAGCCCAGGCATCCGGGAGTGAGAGTGGTAGCTGGCTGGCCAGGCCTGTGGTGTCTACAGCAGCCAAGTGGAAATGTCTCAAGATGCCTGTGTTTCCCTCCTTGCTCATATGTCCAATTTAGGTACTGTCATCTCAGACAGATGCACACAGGCAGTGAGTCAGGTATTGGACTACACGGAAAAGGAAAAGAGGAACTAAATACACTCAACCCACTGCCCCAAACTATTCTGTACTTTCTTAGTGGTTCAGTGATCTAAGAATTAATTTTAATTCTTTCAGCTTTAGGTGTTTTACACGCTGTTACCATACTCAGTGAAAGTGCTGTAGGACTCTGGCTACTGATGTGGCATTCTTGAGGAAATGGACTAGAACTATATTTTAAAAACACACAAAGCCTTTTTGTTTGTTCCTGTAGCTATGGGATTACTATGGCAATCTGAGGGGATTCATAATGCCTTTCATATACTATTCATCCCAGCTCATAAATTGAAAGCACTTTTACTTAAATCAGCCTGGCTTCAATACTTGACAAGTGAGGTCAGTTATAGTAGTCTGGAATTGTTGATTACCTACAGGCAGGTGTTCATTATATTTTTCAATTAAAAAAACAAGAACCTTTTACTACCTGTCTTAATTTTAGTATCTTATTCTTTCAGTTGTTTCTTTTAAAACACGTTTACATGCGTTTTAAAGTCTAATCTCTTTTGAATTAGCTCTTGACTAGCTGTGAAATAAATGTCAGATACAAAGGAGGGCCTAGAAATCAGACCAATTTGGATTTCTAAATACCAGAATACAATCTAAAAGTAAAACACCATTAGACTGCCAGTATGGAAAAGAATCATTTTATGAGTGATGTTTCTGAAAAATGCCAGAGATAACAGCTATAGGGAGATTGTGGCCAAGTGGTGTCTCTTTGATTCAAGTGAGTTATAAACATGTTTTGTATTAATCTATACTTGAAAAGAATCATCCTTTATTGTTGCAAAGATTCCTAGGAGGGTTAACTCTACCTCACAGAATTTAGCCCTGCTAAATTCCTCCAACGAAGAGATAAGATTTAATATTCTTCCATTCCTCTAAGCAGTCCTTAAATTAGAATAACAAAAATGTTTTACTTGCAGATATTTATGCTTCGAAATTTTCTACCATTGATAAAATTAGTTTGGCAATACAAATTTTCTCTATTCTGTGTAGTAAAGTTATATCTTTGATAATCCCTGAGGCCTCTAGCTTCCATTTATGAGATGCTAAGTATTCAGCATACCAGGCAAAAAATAATAAAAAAATACAATTATAATTGGCTACTTCTCCAAATTTAAAATTAGTAATAATTTAAGTAAGCTTAAAATTAAAAACTGGATGATATAAATTCCAAATGATGAAGAAATCTTATATGCAGCTTCAAAGAAATGAACTGTAGGCTTCCTTTGCAGGCTGTTTTGCTCTTCTGTTGTTGTATTTTTATTTTTAATGCAGAAATATAGTTCTAGATGATACCAGAAATCAAATAATCCTAAATTTGGAAAATATGTTTCATTTGCATAATATATTTAATGTAATATATTTTATTTATAAATGTGATTAAAGTAATGTTTCCTAAGCACTGCTTCTTCAAGTGTAAAGTCACACACCAGATTAAACAATGTTAAACAAATTTCTTTACATCAGGCATTAGCTAAGTTTATTCATATTCTGAATTTTAAGAATGCATATAAATGTGCACCATTTCACAAATGAATTTAGTCATGGCCTAATTATTGGCATCATAAGAGTCTGAGAAACATTTCTCCAGGACTACGATGCCACAAGCTTCTAAAGTTATCCATTTCATAAAACATGGTTCAACAACTTTGGTGTCAGAAAATTATTACTGATACAAAATTTAAATTCTTCTTGTATGTTTTCTTCTCATGCTTACTTTCTTGTCTA
Source organism: Orcinus orca (assembly GCF_937001465.1). Taxonomy (NCBI): domain Eukaryota; kingdom Metazoa; phylum Chordata; class Mammalia; order Artiodactyla; family Delphinidae; genus Orcinus; species Orcinus orca. The sequence goes on from NC_064563.1 coordinate 96,936,558, forward strand.
CACAGGTGTGAATTCGTTAACTATATGTCTGAACAATCTTTTAGTAGGCATCATTTAGGTTTACATTTGTATTTGTAAATCACTTCAAAATGCCAGTCAACAAGCAAACTCTGCAATCTTGTCTTAAATTGATTTAAACTTAAATGTGGACTACTATTTTGTAAAATGTGAATAAAAATGAAGGGTCATTTTAATTCCAATATATTTGTAGGTTTACTGTAATAAATCAAAACTTTCATGGGCCTAAAGAAGAGAAAGAGAAGCGAGAAACATGCAAAAATGAGTATAACTGTTATTCTAAAATTTTATAATCATGGATAGCACTATATGCAATGAAATGTTCTAATTTCTCAATTCAAAATAAATACATTACTACTTGAGTAGATGTATCTCTTCTACAGTTTTGGTAGTAGCACTATTGTTATAATGATCTTTGTGCTAGTAGTTTATTTAAAAATAATACACAAATTATAAATATTCAAATCACATAAAAGAATATGCACTTAAAAAAAAATGGCTTCCCTTCTATCTCATATCCCCAGCCCTCTCTTTCAGAGACAGTCATTACTAAATGTTCTTGTATATTTTTCAGAAAAAAATAGCTATGTGTATACAGGCATGTTAAATTTTTGTCTGTTTAAAGACATATTCCACTTTCATGCAAACAAGCATATCATATACATTGTTCTGTCACCACATTTTTCTTACTATCCTTATATTTTTAATAAAAAAGGATAAAGAAAATTATAGTGGGATAATTTTCCACTTTACATGAAAATTTTTTCCTCTTATCTATTATATTTGAATATGTGTCATATTTAAACTTTTTCATGGAAGGTACAGTATATTAAAACATTATTTAAGATGTTGATAATAATGGCAGTATTAACAGTAATAGCTAACATTTCTGAAGCCTGTACTCCTTGCCACTCAATTTGCTAATTACTTTACAAAGATTATCTCATTTAGTTCTTTCAACAAAACTCTGATATAATTATTATTATTCCTTTCACTTTACAGATAAGTAAACTGACCTAGAGACATTACATAACTTGCCCACTTAAGTAGCTTGTTTCAGTTATTCATTCTTTCTCTTTTCTTTCACAAAATCCTTAATATAACCATTCAATTTATAGGCTTTATATCTTGATTGTAAAGTGTCAGGATTTTGAGCCTCCAAGAGCTAAAAGATCCACAGGGTGTGGCTAGACTCATTTGGAATCTATTGCAATAATTATTAAGTTCAAAATCTACCCATTTTATCTTTTAAAAGAAAAAGAAAGAAGAGTCTGGTCTCTTAAACTAAGTTTCCTAGAAGGATATTTCTACAATCAAATATTAAGCTAAGGTGTAGATCCAACATCCCAACACTCAAAAATCATAGACAATTTGAACCAGAAGGGATCTTAAATTACAGTTTCTATCACTTTACAGATAAGAAAAATGAAGTATTTATCACCAAATTTATTATCCTTTCATAGTGATGTCTACATTGAAAGAGATATCAGAAACATCTCTGCCTTGAGTATGGAATACATATAAAACATTCCAGACAGACAATTGGCTATAACATTTTCTAACACTATCAGCGATAGCGGTCTCTCAGTCGTTCTCAAAAGCAGCAAATTCAAAGTCAAGGAACTAGCTTTTTCTTTCAGCTGCTGAATCCTGTTTTGTGATTATTGGTGTGGGACAGCTGTCTGTGAAGACAGGAAATCATGGATCAGTGTTTTCACAACAGCTATTAATTCACAGTTTACACCTTCCTTCTCCGGACGTTAACTCTTCCTCACAGAACCTGTATTGTATAAGGTTTAATCAAGTTTATTGTTTTTCTCTGAACAAAATCCAATTTCTCTAAATCTTTATTTAAAATATTGAGACCAAAATGAAACATAATAGTGTATTCTCATGAAGTATGTTCAGTGTTGAACAGGGGAGAAGTTGTATCCTTCCTTGTCTATCATAATGTCACACACTGTTAATGCTTGTCTGTACTGTATTCTTTATTTCTATGACTTATTATTTTATTTATGGTCCACTGTGACTGGGAATCTCAATCTGCAAAATGTTACATGTCTAGCCCTTAATTGAGCATGCTGGTGAGAACAAAAGAAGAACAAATAATACCAAAAGATACAATGCAAAGATCCTTTTTATTTGGCAATGGAATTAAATCACACAACACATAATCACATGGAAGGAAATCCACCCAGTTCTGGCCTAATATCATCATTGAACAAGCAAAGAAATAAAGAACAAATATATGAAGTGACTAACCAAAATCCCAGGGCTGCTGACAAAGGCAGAACCGAAACTTGGGCTCATATTCCCTCTCCAATCTTCTACATCACTCTGCCATTGACCATCGGCAGTCAAGCCCCACAGAGTAGGAAAGCTCCTGGTCACTGTTATTAACGCCACAATGATCCTGGTTACTGTTATTGATTCAACAATGATAAACCAACACTCACTATTAAATGTTTTCTAGTTTAATTGCTAAATAATAAAGTTAGTGGAGTGTATGAACTGTTTGCATGGGGCCTCTTTTCTTCTTTTTCATTTTATTTTATTATTGTGAAGCAACTATGTTTAACAGTGTACTTATGTGGTTAACAAGTACACACTGGTTCTTCTGTGAGAATCAATGTTATTTTTTTTAAACTTAGTAGTACATTCCGTATCCTGCAAACATCTAAGGAGAAAAAGCTAACAGGTTGTGCAATATTTCCAGAGGGCAAAGTAAATAACCAACAAAAAAGTAAAGGATGATCTTATGTTTGAAGCGTTTCTGGGCTTTGTTTGACGGTTTCTGAGGGTTTTTTGCGGGAGGTGGGGAGGATCGTTTATTATTTTTATTTCCTCCTACCATTCCTATAGCAAACTCATTTGGAAGCTCAGCCTGTCTGACTACTAAATACTGCTGTGGAAAATGTAATTACTCCTCAGCTATTCTATTTCTCTTATGGAGAAATCTCTAAATTTCTATCTAGAAAATGATCTGAGGTGAAAAAAGAAGATAAAACTCAAAACTTATCAATTTGAAATATCATTAACACTTAATATGATATTAACCAGAGTGAGATTAAAACCACTGGGAAAATAATGTTTATTAGATAACTTCTTCATACTACCTTTGATATTTGTTTTCATGTTAAAGGATTAAGCTCAGAGGATAGCATTTTAAACATTGTAGACCGTGCTTGAAAAAGGCATACAGTGATACCAGTTATTTGGTAGTTCCTGAATTGGGCTTTGTGTTCCAACAGGTATGCTTCTCATAAATATGCCTAACTCGATAGGAAATAATAAACACCTTCCACATAATTTTAATTTAAAAAAATCCACAACTCACTAAGAAAGCAACTAAACATATATATTTACTTTAATATGATGATAGGCCAAGTTTAGGCTCTCAGGAAGTGGGGTCTGATGTCTAGGGGTAAAGGTCACAGGGAAAAGGGGTAGGAAGGTAGGATGTAGGGAAAAGTCGTGCAAAATCTAAACATGGGTAATAATGTCCCTAGCCAATGAGAATGGATTTGTTTGGGCTCTCTCTTTATGAATAAACCAAGAGAGGGAAGCTGTAAGTAGAACCAAATTTGCAGTTTATTATGACCTTGAATATTTCTATTCAGTTGGCTCATGCATGAACCATTGCGTAGTTGATTCCAAACAGATGTAGAGGCACCTGTTCTAACCAAACACGTTTCACTGGTTTGGTTTTGTCTTCCTAACTCTGGTTTTCTAAAATCCATTTCTTCTTCCTTCAGATTTGTTCACCCATCAGACTTCCCTGTCCAGAACTTGACTAGTCACCCACTCATCTCTCTGTTATACTCATTTCTCTAATTTTAACTTCCTCTGCACACTTGGGAAGTAAACTCTCTATTCCAGCCCAGCCCCACTCTTTGAAATAAAATCCCAATGCTCAAGTCTTATCTCAGGCCCACTGATCTCTAGGTTTAGAGCAGATCATTCAATACTATATTAATAGTATATGTTCCATCCATCTCTTGGGGGGAGTAGTTTCAAAAACACTGTCTTACTAGATTCTCACTGGTTCAGGGAACTGAATCTGTACAGATAAGCCTTTAGCACTCACCAAAGATCTGAGTATACACAAATACGCTCAGTTGGAAACTGACAGATGTATTGTATATTTATATAATTTCACTATTAAATGATATGCCTTAGACTGTTCAGAATTACTCAACTTTGATAAAGAACCATGAATTCACATTCTGCTATTGTAGAATTTGATAAGCACTGCTAAATTTGGTCAATAAGTATCTGGATTTCAATAGAGATTTACATCAAAATTTCTCTGTAAGAAGTTTCTTTCCAGCCATTGTTCTCCCCTCTCCAAGATAAAAAATTAAGTGATTTTTAGTTATTGAGAAGAGAGATTCAAATTTGGAATTATTAGAGTGTATTATCAACTCCATGCAGAGCCGAAAATAAAAATTATTTTATAGTATGATGTTACTGGTCCATGTAAGCAATCTGTGGTTATCTCTTTTTAAACAGCAATTTCTCTTTCATGCTAGTATTCAGGTTTTGTCTCTCTTTTCTCTCTGTAGAGAGGTCCACTCATTCCCTCCTGTACCTTCCTCACTGGTACAAGCTGCCCACTTAAGTATCACATGTCCTCTACAGCATATACAGAACACTCAACATTTCCTGTAATTACACCCATTATAGTAAAATTTAACTTTTTAAACCTATTCACACAGAATAAAATAAGGCTCGTTGATGAGGAAAATTATTTCATTGTATTAACCTTCGATTCTGCTTCCATGGAAAAGTGAAATCTCTATTACTTTTATATTGTCTGACATGTCTGTGGGAAGATTATTTTGTTGGATCACAATATCATTAATGTGAAATCTATATTAGAACCCAAGAATCCATGCACTATTTGTCATAGAAATGGGTAACATTTTTTCAAGTAGAAGAGATAAAAAATAATAATTTTCATGTAGACTACTTGATTAATCCAGACTCTTAACAGGTCATTGGTATGGCCCAACCAGTTTTATATATTTAAAGAAAGAGAAAGTCTCATTTACTTGGCTTTATTTGATAATAACTTTGCTCTGATTACTTTTTGATACATATGCTATACTGCATTCAAAGTCTTATATTGTAAAGGCTGAAAGTGAGAGTATTTTGTAATTCAAAAAATAAAATAAAAAGTACAGTTTTTACATTTAAAATTGATTATACAAATATATTGGTCATTCTTTTGTAAAGTACTACTGTGCATGGAGCACAGCAGGTATACAATACATGGGAGCTATCAGTGACAACATGTTGCATTTATATTGGTTTATCTGGACAAGTAACTTTTATAACATATTAGAAAAATATTAGAATTTCTCTGTGGGAATTCAGGACTTGACTATCAGACCATAGAAGTAAAAATTTACTAACAATGTTTTCTATGGGGAATAAAACCATAGGGAAGTTAAAATTCAGAACAACTGGGAAGGATCCAAAGTAAAGTAAAAATAAAATAAAATAAAGGCTTATTAAAAAAAAAAGACTTTAATTAAAAAGATTATAAGGATTTAGATTATTTTGCCCAGAGAAAAGATGTCAGTTTCAAGAGCACAAGGTTTATTTTTCAGTAAAAACAAAATCTTTCAATTTTTTCTTAGGTTTGTGTCTGAATTCTTTTAATTCGTCAATAAAAAAATCCTTCTGCAAAAGTAACACTAGATTTTCTCTGAATTATCTCTGATATATTACTGTTAACAGCATTCAAGGCATGGTCCACAATACACACATATTTTCTGTGGTACAAATACATTCAATACTGCCTGTGTGATTGATCAACTTCTCATGAAATCTTTTCTATACTATTTTTGCCATATTCAGGAAAATGCCCTGATCCAAAGGTTTAATCTAAGAATTAAAAACAGGAGAAATAAAAATATTACCAGTCATTTACTGCCACTGAGAATGTGTTCCTAGAATTATCCTAGAAAACCTTAGTTAAATAAATCAGTTTAAATAAATTTTTGTATTTCTCTGGATGATCTTACATTTAATGTTCAATGTCTATGAAAACTCAAAGAAGACAGTTATTAAGGTTTTTATTTTATGTTAATCTGGATTGACACCTGGAAGAAAAATTAGTCTAACTTTATTTCATTTCTTTTTATACTTCATTGCGTAGCTTGGGTAGAATACGGCAAATTCTGTTTTGTTTATTTTTTTAAAGAACCATAATTCAGGATATTAGTCATTCTCTAACTAAATTTTTAAAAGCAATTGAAAAATTGTCTCAATACAGATTTCTAATTCATATGTGAATATACGTAGGCTTTATTAATAATCGATATTTCTAATTTTGACTAATGTGTTTATTCAATCATCATATATGTACTGGGGATATACTGTATATCAGTAGACACTGAGCAGAAAAAAGACTAAGACATAGCCCCTGCCTCTAGAACACAAAAATATTCTAAAGTAGAGAGAAATGAATAAACAGGCAATAGGCAATAAGTGAAATTAGCTCTGGAACTACGCTGAACGGACACTTCAGGACGATCAACGAAGAATTTCTGGAGAAGATGGAATCTAAACTGTGTTCTGAAGGATGGAGATGCTAGCTATTTTTCAGACAAAGGGAGGGTGATGGGGGAGGGTGCAGAGAGAGTTCTGGAAGAAGACAGTGACATGAATAACAACACAGGAAACAAGAAGGCCATGGCACACTTAGATGTATGGCTGGAGCATGGACTTCCAAGAAAGACTGTGTTGAGAAATGCATGAAGGACCTTAAATGCTATGCTAATAAGTTTGCAGTTTATCCTTACTGCAACAGGGAGCCATTGAAGTATTTTAAGCAGAGCAGTTACAAGATTCTATTCATATCTTACTCATTTTAATGGCAGAGGGGAGAAGAGATTGGAGGGGAGCTAGACTGAAGTTAGGGAAAACTTTAGACTGTTTATTTTGTTCACTTCCTTAAAACTTCTTATGATCACTACTCTATTTTACTCAGAATCTAGAGTCTACATAAATCTGTTATAAGCACACACACATTTTCTTACTCCTAAGTTACCTCTGGCCAACTTACAGAAATGACCTAAAACAGCAATATGCTCTCAGACATTGTGAACTACAATCTGCAAGGCATCTCTTTTTTAGCCTTAATTTTACCTCTAAGTTTAGATTTCAACCACAGGATCACAATGCAATGATGATTTATTATCAGATAAGAATTGTGTCATCATGAATATGATACTAATAATTAATGGATAAAGTCTAGGCATTTGTGAATGATTTATTTATTTTATATAGTGAATAGATTCAAGGTTATGCCCAATAAATAATATGACATCACTCTCATTAATATTCCACTTCTTGAGTAGGAAAAAAAGGTGGAGTGGGGAGGAGCTACAGCTATCAATTTTATGATTTTGAACAACCTGAGACCTCTCTTCTTTATGTACTCATCGGAGTAAGCTGGGTTTATATTTGTATTTGCGGGAAGGTGGAAAGATTAACTGAAATTAAATATTTCAATAATACTAACAATTTATTGAGAACGTATTATTTGACAGTCATACGATTGGATGAGTTTGTCCCTACTGCACAAATTAGGACAGAAGACGGGTTAAGCAATTTGTCCAGTGTCACCCGGCTGGGAGGGTGGAGGATGGAGATACAGGTCTCAGAACCACACAGTCTGGCTCCAGAAGCCACATTCTCAAACTCTAATCTATCACAGAAAGAAAACTAAATAAAACCAGCACTTACTTGAAAGAACGCTTAAAACCTTAATGCATAAACTACAGGCCTCAATCCCAGGCTTCCCTACCAGCACCGCCACAAGAGCACATATCTAATTTTAATATGAAATGTTTAAAATCTGTCTCTGTTTTGGAGATTCTTACATGTACCAGACAACTGGGCTGTTTCTTTAACTGATGGCATTTTTGAAATAAATTAGGAGGTCTATGTGTGAGATTATGCAATTTTCTGCAGAACTCAAAAAAATAATTTCCATTTTGAATAAAGAGTAAATGGGGATCGTCATTTAAAACCTTTTTTTCCTTAATTGGACCTCCAGTAAAAATTATTGCTTACCATTGATTCGAACCTATATAAAATATTCTAAATCAATGTATAATTTTGAATCTTAGAATTTTTAAGCTGCAAAGATCTTAGAAATCATATGAGACAATACTTCCTTGACAAAAGTGAACCTCATAAAGGGTAAATGAATTGTCAGGGTCACACAGGTGATGGATATCAACTTAGATTGAAAGTATAGTTGGAGTTATCTAAATCAAGGGGATATTGGGGAAAATAAAAAAGAGGGAAAGATATGAGTATAGGCCATTTCCACATAGAAATCTATAATCACTTGATTAAAAATCTAGGCAGAGTGAGAAAAATACTATTTTTCTTCTCCTATTCTAATATATAACTGTTTTCACTTAATAGATACCACAAAAGTATTATCAAAATATTCATTATTTTACTGGAAATAAACTTTGTTCTCCTTTGATGCTTTCCTATATTAAAGTATGCTTCTCAAGAGTACACCTACTTTAATTTCTTCTAGTGATTTATTATCCAAAGGGTATAGGGAACTAAGAACTAGGGTTTTAAAACAATTATTTGTAGAAGCATTTTTGAATTCCATTAACAAGAGGAAGATATTACTCAATTTCAAAAAAACATTAATATTAAAATTACAGATTTTTAATAATTTCACCATTAAATTAGAGGTCACCAGAAAATCATAATTAATAAAGCACCCTCCAGTGCTCACAAAAAAAAAGTAGTGGAGCTCCCTCTATTGAATTATGGTTGAGAAAATATGCCTTGTATTTAAAATCACAATTTTATCTTCAAAACAATTCTATTATAATAATTGTAAATTTTTTCTCTTTCTAAGCTCTAGTACCTTTCAAATTTTAGAAGCACATATGCAATATCAATTTCTAAGAATAATATTGTAAATTACATATGTCTTTATAATTTTAGAATGTGTTCTTTCTCTTTCACAGTTTTTGTTTGCAGGAAATTACATTTTAAGGCTGCAATTTTCAATTTGCGTTTTTCTTTTGTTTTCCTTGAGTTGGTAAAACTAAAAAGTTATTTGACAGATACTGGGACTATGATACATCCTAATAAGAATATGAATTCAAATTTTGTTATGGAAACTCAAAAATGTAGTTTAATGGAACTAAATGTATCTTCCAACCAGTAAAATGCAGTATTTCACATATTTTTCTGATATGAATAAACTGGCATTTATTATAATATTGTGATTACTTAAAAATGTGATTCATAATGATTATTATTGGTTGAGAGTCCACTGTGTGCCAGGCACTGAGACATGTGCCATACACTCATTATCTTTTTGAATATTCATATCAAATGAACTTCATAGTACTGTAATCCTCATTTTACAAAACAGAAAAAAAGACAAGAGACAGTAATCTAACTAATGCTCTGATACAGAGCCCAAGCTCTTGAGCTCTTGTGCAATGGAATATATGCTATGTATTGACAGTCTGTGAAATCTGTAAGCCTTGACAGTCTATAAAAATTAAGCAATTAGTTTTTAATACCACTGAGGTATAGCCACACTGTACACAAAAACTCACTACTCAGGTAGTTCAAATCCTTTCTAGCTGAACATTTAGGATCAATTCTAAAAAATGATCACCTCTAAACTATACCTGGAAACTCTATTCTTTTTACTGTTTTATCATTTATTTTAGAAAGAAGACATACTTCTTATCAGCAAAGAGAAAAAAAGCTGAACAGATGCAGGTTTTGTTTTAATAAACAGATACTTATTTGCCATTCTACTATGATAAGAAAAGCAATTTTATCATATGCTAATAAATCATTTCTAAAGGAAAATTTCTATTTGAGAACTAAATTACCATATACTGGGGTTGGGTTGAGTAGGGGATTAATCCAACAGGGTAAATCCAAATATGTATTGCATTTTACTCTTAGATCTGATATCAAAAGCATTATTCATATTTAGAGCCATGCTCATCTCTGCAAAAATATAAAACCTATGCCTTATGACCAACATAAACACTTTTCTTGGGAAGTGTCATACCTATCACCACATAGAGAAAATGCTTGCAGAATGAAGTATAAATGCCACAAGTTTGGACATTTAAAACTAAACGCTAAGCAGAAACTGCTTTAGTTTCATAAAATTACAGTATGTACATACTAATATTAAGTCCATTATGAGTGTTTGTTGCCTTGTTTAAAAAATATATCTTCAGCATATGCTTGTTGAAAACTCTTCATGTACATATTTTATGTTTTTTTTAATAAAAGTAACTATAAAAATATATTTTACTCCTTTTCACAATAGGTCCAAAAATTACAGGGTGAAACATTTAGTAGCACTGATTTTTAAAATAAATTTACAGAAGATGGTATTTTTATCAGCTCATAAACAATTTTGACAAGCCTGTTAAAACAAACTTGTTGGAAGAAATGTTCAAAATATGATTTACTTAAAAATAACTGAAGTCTGTTTAGTAAAACTATTAAACTGGGTTTACAAAATGGCATTAGTTAGACGTATATTGCATCTACAATGAACAAACACGAATATTTGGAAAACATTTGTGTAATGAAAAACATTATCAACTACTCTTAAGGGTCACATCTTGTTGCCTGTTAATCCACTGCTTCAGTTAATCTCATATCACAGAGTATGAACCTTCTAAAATGGAAGAAAATATGGCTTACAATTACATGGTTTATGTTCTAAAAGTTACCCGTCTTATATGGAAAGAGCAATGATAATAATTCATAATAAATGCACTTCTTTCCTGCATTTGTGGTTCCATCTCATGTATAAAAATTTAGGCACAAATCTGTCTATAGCTTTTGCCTTACATATGAGTGTGTGTGCCTATTACTCCTATAATTCTCATTTTTTCCATAAACTTTAAATAAATAAGAACCAACATATCCTGGTTTTTAAGAAGTTATAGTAACAGTACAGAGTTATGGAGGTAGTATGGGGAAGGTACATCCCCATATACTTTAGCTGGGACTAAAGATACTCTTTTTTAAATAGAGATATATTTGACATATATTTGTTTTAGGTGTACAGTATAATGATTTGATAGATGTATATATTGCAAAAATAATCACCACAATAAGTTTAGTTAACATTCATCACCACACATAGTTACAATCATTTCTTGTGATGAGAACTTTTAAGATCTACTTTCTCAGCAACTTTCAAGTATACAATATAGTATATACTCTTTGAACCGTAATTTTAGAATTTCTTTCTAAACAAAAAATACACATATTCTTTGACTCAGCAATTTCACTTCTAAGACATTTTCCTGCCAACATAATTGCTCATATGGACAAGAACAAGTATTAAGATGTCCACTGCCGTATTGTTTGTAACAAATAGATTAGAAACAATCTACATTTCCAAGAGCTGGGGAAATGGTTAATTGTGGTGTGTACAATAAACTCCAATACACCATGTTAAAAAATGATGTAGAGCTATATGTGCTGATATTAGATATTCTCTTAATCTCCAACATGTACTGCAAAGTGAAAAAGGAAAGGTACAGTACGTTCTCACTAGATATGTTTAAAGGGTGGGAAGTTTATATGCAAATATGTGCTAGTATATAAGCATTTGAATAAAATCAAAGAGATCCTCTTCTGAACCCCGTAACTGGTAAGTAAATTAGAGAAATTAAAAAACAAGTATTTGAACAACTTCAAGGAATTCCTGGTCACCTCCAGGAGTTAGAGCCATGTTCCTCCTTAGTGTCTTCACTCATTCCATTCTCTCAGCCCATATCTTTTGTTTGATTATTTCTCATCTCGTACTTCAGATATCACTTCCTGAAAGAACTTTTCTGAGTTTTTCCTAAACTCCAGACCAAATTTGGCCACACTGATGTAAAATGCTCTTTATGTGCCCTTGCCGTACTTAGCAAAAGTTCTAGCAAATAATTATATAATTAGTTGACTGATGTCTGTTTCCCAGAGAGGACATAATTTCTTGGAGAGACAGTGGACCTTGGCTATTTAGTAACTAGTTCATGGCAGTATCCCCAGCACCAAGCCCAATGCTTTGCACATATTGAGCACAATAAATATTTATTGAATGCTATTATTAAACATTGAATGGTTAATTGACAAGAGTTTTAATTTTGGATTGGTTAACAATATGACCTTAGGGAAGTAGCTAAGTAATTTTAAGGCTCTTCATAGCTCCAAAACCTTGAACCTATGGGTCTAAACATACATCAAACTAAGAACATTGTTGTCTCTAAAAATGGTGGTTAATCTTCTACTGAATTTTAGGTAATCTCTTTACCTGTATCTTCATCTAGCTCAGCTGTCAAATAAGAGAACTGAACAAGATAGACATCTAAGGCACCTTCTCATTTTTCCAATAACCCCTCTTCTACCACATTTTAGCTTCTGATCATGAATTGCATGCCTTTAACCCTTCAATTTCTCTCTCTCTCTCTCTCCCTCCACACACACACACACACACACACAACACACACACACACACACACACACACATACACTTTCCATAATTTTATTCCTGGGGAAGATAAAGTTTGAGCAGTAGGAAACAGTACTCTTACTGGACACTGATCTATAATATATGAGCCTCTATAATATTTCTTGCCCAATAATCTGAAAGAAGAGGGTGTAGACTGTGAATATGGGGCTGAGGATCTGCAGTAAGGATCCCTGCTGTTGCCACACCCCTCACACTATCCTGAGAGGTAGACTTCCATCAAGAGAACTAGCCTAGGGAAGCCTATTAGAAAATGAAAGACCATGGAGAAGAATTAATTTTTCCTGAACAACAACCAGCCAAATCCCAGAAGCAACGCTTCATAGGTTGACTCACACAGCAGCCTACGGTAGAATGGCATAGAGCTAAAATCAGAAAAGCACCCAACTGTCCAGCTTAAATTGCCAAACTACAAAATAATGAACTACATAAAATGGTTGCTGTTTTAAACCACTTTATTTTGGAGTACTTTATTATGTGGCATAGTTAACTGATACACTGTGGTTCAAAATTTTAATAAGAGTAGCAAGACTTATTTTTCTGTTTTTTGCTTGATTTGGAGCTAGGCAAATTTTATAGCCAGAAACCTCCCTACTATTAGGGAAAGTACTTGGGAATATGCTGACAAGAGTTTTAGCCACAGTGTCCAATGCCCGCTCCCTTCAATCCGTCTTATTAAGGACAAATCTATGGCATCCTTTACCCATGTGCTTAGAAAATACCCTCTCACCATTCCTACCTCCATTTGCTTTTGGAGTTTTCTGAATATCTGGGACACTCAGAGATATTTGAACCAAATAACATGTGGGTGATCAATTAGGAATAGTCAGTCTTGGCACCAACTGTTCTGGCTATATAGTTGGCTGTCCCAAGTCAGGTCACCATACCTAACTGATACAACTGTAGTTCACATGTACAAAAAGACTTGAGACCCTCCTTCAATTTTATAGACATCTTTGGTAATTTATTCTTAGATCTAAATTGATAGTGGAGCTACTGAGAAACCTCACAGAAGAACAGAATGGGAATTGTGCAGTTGGCTAAGAAAGGATTTCAGTATCAAATTGAAACAGGCCTTCCCTAGATAACTGCATGGCTAAGTATAGCTCCCAGGTGAATTTCAAACATCATTATTCTCTTGGCATCTCAGGTCGATTCGGTTTCCACTCCAATCCACGGAATCCTTAATGTTCCACACGTACTACAATATTCTGGGGTTCCAGCCATAACCTTATCTCTCTCTTATACTTGACATTAAAGAGGCATATAACCCCTTATTGATACTTCACTATTGCTGATACTTAAATAAAAAAGGTTAGAAATATTCAGTTTGTCAGGTTGAGGAATGTCTTATAGTTAAGTATTCTATGACAGACACATAGTCAAGTCATTAACAATTATTGTGATCATCTAATTTGCCATCCAAACTGCACTTTTGAGAGTAAAAAGGGTACCATTAATAATCGAATAAACCAGGCATAAACCAGGAGTGTCTTGGATATACCAGGATGTATGGATCATGGAGTGATAGAGAACAGAGCTTTAGGGGAGAAAAGGAAAGGAAGCAAGCCAGGGAAACTGGACAGCTGTCTAATTTCTGATTAGTCTATTCTCCCACAATTTTGTTTCATTTTATTGCAATGCTAGAAGATCAGACACAGTCATGTTCATTGAAGTACCTCAACTCAAAGTTGAATTATGTAATCCTTTGATTAGAAACTATTTTGGATTTTGCACAATTCTGACTGCCCCTTGAATGCAATGGATAATTGAAAACTGACTGGATAAATAAGAGAGGAAGCAGTCAAAGCTAATTTCATTCTTGGAACATATACTACAATAATGGGCTATGATAATAGGTTACCACAAAACAATTACTGAGTATCATAGCACAATTGGAACTAGTCCCAGCTGAAATATATATGTTATTCTGTCTAATAAGGTTGGGGGGAAAGAACATAAATTTTATTATTTAAACAGAGAAATTAGCTGGATGAAAATATCAGTAACTCCAAATATACGATAACATTTTGTACACTACAGGGATACTTGTAATAATTGTAGGATTTAACCTTATCAAAGAGCCTATAATATCCTCTTCTTAAACATAGAAGATATATTTTAGTCTTGGCTTTGTTCTCCACAGGGAAAGGAAACTTCTGCCCTAATAAAAAAAAGCAATGAGAAATATAAATGGACATTTTTCTGGACATTTTATTGAAAATAAAAAGGAGCTGATATCCAAAAGTAATAACCAAATAAATATTAACTCATCATGCAGCACTCCCAAGAAATTTTTCTTTAGTATTCCAGTGAGTTAGCTCATCTTAATATGCCACATACACTCATGTGTGAGAAATAAAATGGGCCTTTTGAAAACCTAACAGTGAAGAATAAAATTAACACTTTGAGAAGAACTAAATTTAAGTTTCCATGTATACACACAGGTACAGAGATACTCTTTTATCGTATCTGTACCTATGCTGCTCTCCTGCGTATTTGGGATAACATGTTGCATGTGTCAGAGAGCTAGAACTCTTTGATGATGTTTTATGTGAAACAGATGGCCAGAACAAAAAGAGGTGTGTTTGGGAATATAAAACACGGTGATTATAAAGCATTTAAAATACTATATGACAAAAAGCTGCCATCTTACACTAAGTAATGCTGACAACTTAGTGCTCAGTTTTACAAAGGCCTATATTTAGTGTCATGAAAACTTGAGGGAGAAAAAAAAGAAAAGAAACATTTTTGCCTGCTTTTAATAAAATGGTCAAAGTGATAATTAAGTGGAATAAATTAAAGAGTGTTATTCTATTAAGAATATAATAAAAAGTCTTAATATAGCATGTTTTACTTGAAAAATTCAAAATGCTGAGCAAGGGAGTTAGTAATCTCACCAAAATCAGAACAATGTACTACATAGGGAGATAATTTTACAGATGGGAAATAAAAAGGAGTATAAAAATAACTTCCCCCAAGTTTACAACATTCTTAAGCAGCACAGCTAAAAACTGAACACATGAGTACTGACTCCATTATAAAGAATTTTTTGTTGACACTTAGGAGTCTTAAAGTAGGTTTTTATTGATTTTCTTCTTTTTAATAAGTCCACAGTAGACAAGCATTTTCTTCTAAATTTCTATTTTAAAAGATATGCTAGTTTGAATTTTCTAAAAAGTCAGAAAAAGTTTGGAATCTAGTCATGAAAATATTTTGGATTTCTATAGATTTGAAAACAATGGGAAAGCATTATTATTTTCTATTTCCTTCTATATTGTACTTACAACCATGGAACAAATCAACTTCCTTGTTTAGGAGCCTTTTTAGCGTGTACATATAAGGCTTTGTCACATAAACATATTAGCATCAACCATCACTTAACATTTTATTCTAGGAACTATATATGAAGTTTAAATAGAGCCAGTCTTCCAGAAGGGATGGGTTGCATATATATATTTCTTTTTATGACCTAAAGCCCTTTCTGACTGTTGGGGTCTCTTTTCCCAGGAGAATGGGAGACTAATTCTCTCCAGTATAAATTTTTTTAATAGCCTTATTCAGGCTTGGAGGAGTAATCACAAGATACGAGTTTATAAAAGTAGGAAAAAAGACAGAAAGCTAGCAATTGGGAGCCACTGACATTTTTCTAGTAATACAACTTATATGAATCGTGTCTGTCCAGGCTGTTTGAAAGCATTAGAAAAATACAGTTGGAAAATGACTCTGCCTTGCCTAAATGGGCTTTTTACCCTAGGTCATTAGAAACAAACGGTTGAGCTGGCAGAGCTCTCAGAGAGCAGAGCCTTAGTCCACCCTTTTCCTTACACACGAGAATACTGAAACCCAAAATGGTGAAATGACTTGCTCAAGTGCCTGAAGGTAACTGGTCCCAAAACAAACCTAGGAAAGCAGTCTACTGAAAATAGTGCCCCATTAAATCATAAATTGCTATTGGATTAAATAAATCATCAAAGAAAAAGCAGTATTACTGCCTACTAAGCAGTTTGCAGTTTTGAAATTATAAATTTTAATAGTCCCACATCAGTTAGTCTGAAAGGACATTATTTGAATTGATGCTCCTCCCAAGGCCTACTGAGATAAACGGATACATTCCAAACATGATAACCCACTGAAAAAAAAAAGCTTTAAGTGTGCTTACGTCTTGGAATGAACTTTTTATCAGTGAGCAATTAAGAAACATTCCAGAGGGGGTGCACACAGATGACCCAAGAGAAGAAACAGTTCGGGGCCCATCTCCTTGTTGTAAATAATCAAGGAAAGCCTTTTTTTTTTTTTTTAAAGCAATACAAAATGTTACCACAGGCTGACGCTCTTTCTACGAGAATAATAAAATTCTTGCTCCCTCGGATGCTGAGCTCATACTTCATTGCCTTCATCTCCGAATTCAGTTTCCGTGGTTCATAGATAATTCTCCTCCTGCCTTCAAAACAGGTAACATGCCATGCCTAAAATATATCCATGGCTACGTAGCGACTACAGACCGACAGACCTGCAGACGCAGTTTCACAAACTCTAGTTTTTGTTCTCTAGGTCTGGACACACTATCAAAACCGCTCCGGAAATGAAGGGCTGCAGGGGGGCCAGTCCCTTCATTCAGTCCCTTTGCCTAAGCCAGCTATTGGTGCTGCATCACCCCCGGGCTCAGCGGTACAGAAGGCTCTGGAGGAGGGGCACTTGCCGTCCAGGACTTGCACCCTGAATCTGGACGTGGCGCTTTTAGTGCCATAATTCTTTCTTTTAAAACACACTGACGCCGCACCGAAAATCTGGCGCATTTGCCAGTCGGGTAATTTCAAGGAAAGCGCTGATCTGAGGGTCTCAGTCTCCTGACCCGCAGATCAGCAGAGGGTAGGCGGCGGTGAGAGAGCCCGCCCCGCTAGCTGAAAGCGCGCAGCTGGGTTCCGGCGAGAAACGCGCGAGCTTGCTGCGTCAAAAGAATCCCCGCGAAGATCAGAAAGAGGAACCTCTCCCTTTTTAGCAGTTACATGTGCGGAAAACCTGTCCTCTGAGGTGGCCCAACTGAAAATAAATTCCGGCACGGAAAAGGAAACTGGGCGTGTGCCTGTGGTCCGAGCGTAGTGGTGTAGGTGAGACTACGCTCTCCAAGCGGCGAGGGGGTTAAAACGAAAACCAGCTGTGGGACTGTGGGCGTGTGGATCTTCGCACTGAACAAACTACAGAACCCTCATCCTCCCTCCTCTCTCCCCTCGGCTCCAGAGAGAGTGCCCCTACTTCCCACACCAGCCACTGGGATCAGGAAAAAGTGAAATCCGTACAGTACCAAAGCCAAGGGGGTCTCTCCTTCCCACCTCCCGGGGGGTTCTCACCCCCCTCCACCTGCTTTTAAATCCTGTTCGACTCTCGATTCACAGTCCCAGCCCCAGAGCCGGCGATCTGTCACAGACGCCTCTTGCTCTAGCCTCAAAACAGCAGGTGAGCTCATTACCTCGACTCGAAATGTAACTTTAAAAATGAGAGCAGAACGGGAGGGGGCACGCACCTCGCGCGTACACCACCACTAACACACACCGCGGCGGCAGTTCACAAACACTAGGGATCTGCAGACTCTAACCCCGAGCCCCACTCTCCTCTCTTTTCTGGGAGAGCTCCAGAGGCTTTCAAACCCCTTCTTTGACCTCAGCATGCCAACAACTGAAGGGATGTGCAGAAATTAAAGACGCGAAGAGGAAGTGAGTTTTTCTTTGATAAAAACTAAAGAAAGGGGCAAGAGTACAAACAGAAGCCGAAATAACAAGAAGTAGGAGGTTTTTTTGCAATTGTCTACGAGGGGCTAGAGATCAAAACTTCAAAGGGAGAAAAAAAATTCCCCCCAAATCTTCATTTCTAGCGAAAAATTAACCTGCTGCTCTGTCAAGCGACGGCGAGCACACAGAATTTCCCGTTAGGGTCAACTCACTTCAGCCACCCGGCGCGTCTCAGGATGACAGTGCCAGGGGACGTCCCTAAGGGCAAGGAAAGAGATTTCCAGGCGAGATATATTCGTAGTTGGGGCTTTTTCTTTTTCTTTTCTTTTTTTTTTTTTTCTTATGAGGCTCAATACAGAACTGAGAACTGAGGTTAGGTCACAGGTCCTGAACAATCCACAACCCCCTCACTAAGGGCTCACAAACCTGGCTGCGAATTCCAGTCCAGGCTGCGTTCTTTGCCCGCCATCACCCCTACTCTCACCACCCACCCAGACAATGGGGGACACGACGTCCAAACCAAGGTCGGAGCTTTAGGAGGTTTTAAAAGGGAGTGATTGAAAGTCCTCCCTTCCTCCTCTACCCCTCCCCCTCCCTTCGCCTCTCACCACGGGAAGTTACCAGGGGATTCATCACGAAAAAGTGCGAGCTATTGCCTCCAAGAGCTAAGCGAAAGGAAAACTGCCCAGAGCGCAGTGACGTGGACTTTGATATCCAGCGACTGGAGGGGTGGTCAGAGGGCGAGAGCTCACCGCCCAGGCTGGAGCCGCAGGGGGGAAGGGGAGAGAGCCAGATGAATCTTGCCCGTGGGCCCCGCGGAGCCCCGGCCCCGGCCGCACCCAAACTTCCTGGAGATTTATCAAGTCCCCCCAGTCGCTGCCCCAACTTCAGCCAACCGGTCGAGCCCAAATATGCGGCACAGGTGAAGGTACCCAGGGCCAGCTCTGTGCCCGCACCGCCGTCCCCTTACCTCCCCCATGCGCCCCGGCGCGCCTCCCCGGGTGTGCGAGGCCCGGGCCGGGCACCTAGAAAAGAACCCCCCCCCCGCCCAGGTTGGCCTGGGGCTGCTCTGAGGCCCCTGCTCTTACCTGGCCGAAGGACAGCAGCGGAGATCAAGAGGCAGAAGACCAGACGGCAGGAGGAGGCCGCCTTCGATGCCATATTCCTCCTCCTCCTCGGGGACCACCGACAGAGTCCGCGCCGCAGGAGGGGGCGTCCTCCCCGGCTCCGCGCTGCCCGCGCGCTCGCGGGTCCGGACGCAGCGGGCAGCGGCTTGTCCCAGACACACCGCCCCCTGGGCTGTGGCGCTGCACCTTCGGGTGTCCGCTGCTCGCAACTTTCCACCACGCAGTGCCCCAACTCCTCCTGTCTCCCCGTCAACACCCGCCCTTGGCCCCTTCGGCTGCTCCTCCCGGGACCGGCGACCCTCTCTTCCCGGGAGACACTTGAGTAATTCGGAAAGGTATACGTGGTTCTTTTTAGCTGGTCTGTTATTTTCCTTCTCTTGGAATAATAATAATAATGGTAGTGGCAGTGCGCATAAAAAGCCTGGTGCTAGGAAAGAATTGCCGGGAGGGGCAACAGTGGGGCGACAGGTCCAGGCGGTCTCCTCAGGTGGTAGCGGCGGTGGCAGCGATAGCAGCGGCGCCAGCAGCGGTCTCTGGGCTGCTCTGAGTGGAGGGACTGGAAGGCGTGTGTAAGCTGCCGCTTGCCTCCTCCCTTCGCCTCCTCCCTCTCTCTTCTCTCCTCCCAGCTTCGCGGGACATGGAGCCAAGCGCAGGTGGTAGGAGCTGGATCTGCAGCCTAGAGGCGCTGCAGGACCGAGTCCGAGACGAAGTCCGCCTCAGGAACTCCACTGGGCTGTCATGCTCACCGAGTCCCGGAGACCAAGTGGGCGGGGCTTTCTAGTGGCTCCGCCCCGGGGGCACGCCCGCCAATAGGGAGCCCGCCGAAGAGCTGCGCGCTCCTGGGTGGGCCCCCAGTACTGTCACTTCCCTGTGGCGTTATCTTTGCCATCGTCCTACGGATTCTCACTTCACGCTGCCCACGCAGCTTCGCCACGGTTCAAATTGCCCTTTTCTTGCCCCCAGGCGCCTATCCACTGGCTCACTCCTCAGGGACTTTTCGGCCGTGATATCTCAGCCTCCTTCTCCTATAAGGAGAGTAGTGGGGCAGGGAGGTGGGGGTCGGGACCTCCCCGGGGACTCGCACTTCGGGTCCAAGGGTGAAAGCGAAGGAGGGAGGAAGGGGCTGGAGGAGGTGGCAAATCGGTGAACTTGCCTCCTGGGAGTTAACAGGAACAGCTACTGGTTGGCGGTGGGGGGGGGGGGTAACTCACTAGGCTGATTCCCCGGCCCTACTCTCGCCACGTGCCCTTCTCGCACGCATCTTGTTTTGCAGGCAGATTACTTGAGTCGACTGCCCACCAGCAAATAGAAAATATTCACTCTTTCCCGGGGGAAATTAAATCAGGAATTTCTAGATCATACTTCGTTACACGGATTGTCCCAATGTCTACAAAAGCCAGAGCGAGTGTCTCTTTTATTTTGAATGAAGCGGCGATTTTAAGTTGCAAACAGAAATCCTCAAATTACTCAGATTAAAAGCCAAGCTTCTCCTTGTCCGTTCCAGAAAGCCAGGCATCCCAGCAGATGGACAGGCTTCTCTGGCAATTTCTAAAGATTGAACCACCTCCCAGGCGGAACGTCAGGAAGCTGTGTCGCTTTCAGATCAGGCAGAGAGCATGAAGGAATTTTTCCCTCTAGAACACCGGGGTGGAGCTGTCGGAGCCCTAAGTGGCTCTAAATCAGGGATGTGGGATCACAAGTCTCATCCACGAAGCATAATAAAATCTTGGTCCCAGAACCACTTCGCCGGGGCATTAAATAGCCTTCCGTGCATCACAGGGACACCCCTGTGTGAGACTAGTCTCCAGCAGAGAATGCCAACTAGTAATCGTCACATACTGCGCTTTCATCAGAAGACTTGAGTCACCAGCTAGATGGGGATGAGGGAAGTTGGTGGCAGGAGAAATAATAAAACAAGCGGGAGTGCGCGCGCGCGCCCACACACGCCTTTGAATTCTTTCTCTTTTCCTGCTCCAAACTATTAAGCTCCATCTTCCGCTGTGATTTTTATCGAAAGCCTGCCAGTCTTGTCCTCCCGGTTCTCCTTACATTACATTCGCAGTATTCTAGAGTAGAGCTCTTATATTTTTCCTCTCAGAATAAGTAGTTTCTCCCTTTTGGTTTTAACATTAGCATTTCATTTGCATCTCATGAACCTACAAGAAGGCTAATGCTATGAGGCAGATGCCTTTTAATTCAGTATTCCATGAGCTAAGTATGGCTGAATTGCTAGCATTCCCATGGGATCCTGTAGAATTCCTTTAGGGAATTGTTTCCCCTTTAACAGCAGCTCTAAGTAGCTCTTACTCGAACAAATCATCCTAACTATATATTTAACCTGGATCCCTCCCAACCCACCCTCTGTCTATCTGACCCCCTTTATTTTGGGGTGGGAGTTAATACAGTTTAATTGTTAAAAAGTTGGTCTGCAAAGGCAGACTGTCTGATTTGGGCTTTGACATTCCCAGGGGCATGATCTTGGTGAACTCAACCCCTCTAAGCCTCAGTTTCCTTACTTGTAAAAAGTGATAACAATAGTGCTAGCCTTTTGAGATTTTTGTGATGATTAAATGAGATCACACAAATAACTGGCTAGATACAGTAGAAGGAGTGTGGGCTTTGGGGAGCAATCAGAGCCTAGGTAAAGCCCCTGTTCTGCACAAGCGAGTGACCTTGAGCAAAAGTCAGTCTCTTATAATCAAAGTATGATAAGTATGATGACACATCAGAGTACCAACTTCAAAGGTGAGCAGCTAAGTCGGATCAAAATACATTCTATAAATTAAGTATATTATACTTACCCACATTTATGACAAGTATGATTGTATGTAGTACAGTCAGTTGGTCCAGAATTCCTTTTAGAGAGGAATTTGTCCTAGTGTAGGAAAATGCCTTAACAAGCCGCTTGGAGCAGTAACTTCAAAAGCTATTAGTCTTATATAGCTAAGGCCACAAAGTGATGGTGAAACTACTCTATATTAACTAACATAATAAAAATAAAATGAGGAATTACAAAATAATAAAAATAAGAATTTGGCAGGGGAGTGAAGACAGGGATGCTGAGAAAAGAAGAAGGGACAAAGACTAAGCCATACAATTATAAATTGAAATGGTGGAAGACCTTTAAATATATTATAAATAATTAGTTAATGGCAGCTATTGAACACTTACTATATGTTAGGTTATTCTAAGCAATTTATATGAACTAGTGGAATAATTCCCCCTCCAAAAAAATCCTGCGAGGGAGATGTTAATGTTATCTTCATTTTACTCATGAAGAAACTGAAGTCCAGAGATATGAAGTAACTTTTCCAAGTTCACACAGTGATTAGTGATTCATAGTAATAGTAATGCCACCATTCTACCAAAGGCACTTTGATATTAGAGCTTCA
Organism: Orcinus orca; assembly: GCF_937001465.1. NCBI lineage: Eukaryota > Metazoa > Chordata > Mammalia > Artiodactyla > Delphinidae > Orcinus > Orcinus orca. The sequence goes on from NC_064563.1 coordinate 96,959,389, forward strand.
TTTCTATCTACTTACTCATCGCTATCCACTTCACTTATCAGATATGTGCAAAAATAAATTTATGACTTTCTTTTTGGTTGAGGGGGGCTTGATTGAAACATAAATTCCTAAAACATTAATAAAGCCTCCTACTCTCAAATACATTGTCCTTGAGGAAATTAATAAGGCAGTGCACCCTATCTGCATGAGACAGATACAGTGCATATGAGATGACAAGACCATTTCTAGTAATTTAGCATAAGTAAGAGCTCAGAATTGGAAATAAACTTCAGATGTAAGCTCCACAAAATAATGTAGTAGAGAGAGTATTTGTCTGTCAAGATTTGGGGAATGGGGGGTTGGATCCACCTGACCTAGTTCTTAACAGGAAGAGCTTTTCCAGCTGCATCTGGACCACAAGTGCTTTTGTTACAACCAAGAAAACATAGTATTCCAATGATATTTACCAGTTTAATCATGCCTCAGAGCATCATAATGGGGACTGCTTATTGCAAGGAATAAAATGAATAATGTTCAGCCAGAGGAAAACGTACTTCTTGTTACCTGAAACATGAGAAGCATTTTGTATCTCCAGTATAAAAGAATTCATCATCAGTCAGGACAGTATGCTCAAAGCAGTGACAGCACAGTAGGCAGCTTTCCTGCTTAGAATCTGTTGAGGTCAGATCTCAGGATTCCAGAGGCTCAGGCCAGGAACCTTTGCCCCATCTGTACTACTTCATCAGTATGTGACAACATAGCTAGGTAGGGCATGTGAGCATTTGAAGAGTTGAGGTGATTTTTTTCTTCTGATCAATGTAAACAATTTCCCACTGGAGATGAAATTTCCAAAAGATAGCTTTGGAGGCTGGTGACATTTGTTCTTTACCACATTTATCATAGTGTTTTGTGTGCCTTCCTAGTTTTTGAACAAAACATGTATGCAATTCAAGAGCATGCAACAAATCTGACTCACTTTCTCCCCAACCCCACCTCTCCATCAATGATTACACATTTCTAGCCAATACTTTGCAAATACATTGGGTACTCTGTAAGTATTTATGTATGAATGATAAATAGTGAGGAAAATCTTTTATAGAACATAGACCCTGAAACAAACTTAACAGGGAGAATGAAATAAGGAGATGAAAGCTGTTTCCACTGAGCCTTCAATGATTGGACTAGTATGATTCTGGTACCAGTTCCAACGTGTGGGTTTTTTTTTTTTTTTTGCATACCACCAAAGCAATTCTTGGACACTAGGTTGATGTTCTACAATTCAACTAAATTCTCACAGTATCAGCCTGGTTATAGCGTCAACCAGGTAGAGAGATACCTAGGGCAAGGTCTGTGGGAAGGAGAGCAGAGCATCCATGCTCTCTGAGCATGCCACTCTCCCCAAATAACCATGTGTTTATCAACCGGGAAGCTCTTGGAGCACAGACCTTTCAAGTTTTTATGGAGGCTTCATTACATAGGCACTGTTGATTACATTCTAGGCCATTGGTGATTGAACTCAATCTCCAGCCCCACTGCTTTCCCAGGAGGTCCAGAGTTGGGACTAAAAGTTTCACCCTCTAATCACAGAGTCAGATTGGATCTCCTGGCAACCAGGCCCCATCCTTAGGTGACCTAGGGACTTTCCAAAGTTACCTCATTAACACAGCAAAACGCACCATTATGTTACCACTCTACTCACTTAGGAAATTACAAGGGTTTTAGCAGCTCTTACCAGGGATGGCATCAAGACCAAATATTAAATTTCTTAGTATAACACACAGTATCACAACTAGGCAGAACTAAGGTTTAGGGAAAGCAAAGAGAATGAGTCAAGACCTAGTCACCATAGTGAAAAACTTTGAAATATAAACTGAGGAAACCTAATCTACAGGAAGAAGAGAGTGAAAAAAAAAACTATTTGCTATCAGTGAGAAGAAAACAGAGCCACAGGAGAATAGAATCCTGACTAGTAAAGGTTTCAAGTGACCAGGAAGGGAATGGGCAAGGGCCTTGCTTAATGCACTGATGAGAAAATTGAAATAGACGGCTAAGTGGCATTTATATTAAGTTTAAGAAGATATGACTATTTAAAGAGGCACAGAGATTACACAGGTATAAGATAAAGCTCTGTTTTTTTTCTGGACCCTAAGGTTTTTAAGTCAATGATTCCTAAAATGACTCTATATACGGCCTGGGGAACAGATGGGTATCTGTCTTCCTAAGAAATATTCCCTTGAACTTTATTTTTTAATTTTGATTACTATTAATATCAGTCATGGTTTTGAATAAAATTTTGCAACTCACATGTTCAATAACATCAGCTAATAAAGCTGTATCACTGGAGCTCAGGAGCGCAAAAACTTTCAAAGCCTATGGTAAACATTACGTTCTTATTTCAGACTGTAGCTCGCTCAATGTCTGGGTACAAAAAGAAATTCATAGCTATTTCAGTCGAAGTAGAAATCCACTTAGTCGTTTTCCTTCCTGTCTTAGACATGAGGAATGGAAAAAGAATCTAGCTAGGCCCTTTGACCGTGAAACATACACCATAACTATAAAATAGATTCCCAAAACTCTTAGTGTATTAAACACTCATAATTCATTAGTGCTTTCGGTAGGTGCATAAAATTTACTCAGAAATTATAACAGTCTAAGTTCCTGAGAGTTTCTCCTTAGAGTTCTCTATGTGTTTTCAACTTTTAACTGAAATATACGGTTCTTTCAGTTTGGAGTAAGTAAAAGTGATTCAGAGCGTAGTTATTCAAATGTTTGATACCTCAAAAGAAGTTTCAACTTAATTACCCCTCAAAAAGTTCTCCAGAGTTATCGCTACTTGCTTTGTCATATATCTGCTAGCCATACTGATCTATGATAATTTCATTCAGGAATTTGAAGTGGACATGCAATGACTATAGAAGTTGAAAACAATGTATTTTTGATTTCCTAAAACAGATCACCATGGATTTAATGGACTTCTGGAAAACCAAAATGAAGTATTAACTAAGCCCAGGTTATCTATACTAGTTTTCCTTAAAATAAGCAAGATAGTTGCAAGAGTTTACAGGAAAGTATTAAGAAGAAATTCTTACGTAAATGCATAATCCCTAAGGAGTGATATTAATTAGCAAAAAACAGATGAATAACACTGAATGAAGTCTCATTGATTATGTAATATATGACAGAATCTTATAATTTTAATGTTTCTTAGGGCCTTACAATAATTTAGATGAAGAGTTTTCAATCTTTATTTAAATACAAACATTTTTCTTCTAATGAAGGCTCACTCTGAAGTCAAATTTCCTATTTTCCCGTTTGACCCATTCAAACCATACAGGTCTCCTCATTATTCCTAAATATACCTACCATATTCCCACATCAGGGCCTTTGCACTTGCTGTTTCTAATCCTCGGAATTCTTTAACCCAGTTATTAGTGTAGCTTACTCCATCACCTCTTTCAAGGTACTTGCGCAAATATTACCTTCTCACTGAAGCTTTCCATGAACAACTATTTAAATTTTCAACCCCCATCCCCAGTACTCCTTATCTCCCTTTTGTGCTTCATTTTTTTCTCTGTTGTCTCTATCCCCATAGAGCATAATAGATTGAAAGCTCAATGAGGGCAGAAATGTGTGTCTGTGTTACTCTCTGCTATATGCCTAGAATAGACAGACACATTAGTAGACACATAATACTACTTGACCAATGAGTTCATCAATTCTTGAATACTTGATGAGTAATAAATTATAGTGCAGGGTAATTAATAAACTGATACAGGTGGGGCTGCTTTGACTGAAGTTTGATAAGTAGCCTGAAGTTTCACTTCCCCCTTTAGATACTTCAAAGCTTTTTAGCATAATTAGGAAACCCACCAGGTCAGTATCATACAACAGATGAGGTCATTGAGGTCCCAGGATCCAGAAGTCTTAACCAAAATTTACACAGGTATGGGTACCACTCTTGCTTAAATGAAAATGGACCACTTTCTGGTAGAGTAAATACACAAGATACTCTGTAAATTTTTAGTCAAATTCTCAGAACAATAAAAAATTTTGGATGCATATAAGACATTATTAATCAATTTTAAATACAGTATATTTGCCCAAACTCTTTTCAGAACAGACATTCTGAATAGTGTTCTGTATAAACTTTCTCTAAGGCATGATTATGGATGCAGTATCAATATTGCAAAGTCTACAGAGGTGGTTCAGTATTCAGGATTTTAAGCCTCAGTGTTCTTTATACTTTGTTCTTTTCTGGTGGATTTGGCAACATTATAATTCAAAGCAATGTATTCCACAAACATAGATGATTCATAACCTATTCAGCTAACAGTGCTATAGGACAAATATTTGATTTAATTTGATGTCCAACATTTTAACGTTACATGGAGGTGTTTAATGTGTTTACTTTTCTTTGTAAGGGCAAGAAATTCACTTAATAATTGTACCTCAAGGTGAAAAACTTATGAGAAAACACAATACATTTAAAAACGGCTATAAAATCCAGTGCACAAAAAGATTTATAAACATGTATATGCTTTCATTGAAATCACCAGAATCTGTGATGTGTCAGAGCCAGCAGGGAAGTAGATTAAATTATTTTTGGCTATTGCTTCCAGTTTTGAAATTCTATTAAAACCAGTTAATTGATACATCTCTTAAGGAAAATGATTTGCCTTTTTATAAAGAATGACATCCAACTTATAGAGTGAAGCATACTGTCCATGTGTTATTAACATATCAAGTTAGAAGAGAATCCCCAAAGAACAGAACTCTCGATTATTTTTCCTAGACTCAAGGACATTTCAAAAGAGGGCAAGGTCCATGGTGATTTCTCAGGTTTTTTTCAGGGCTGAGACAAATCTTGAGTTCCGGATTAAATGAACTCTGAATTCAACCTTTAAAGGCAAAGACACGTCAAAAGGCAGCTTGAGAAGTGTGACTAGAGGGGGAATCATACACATTTAGCCTGACTGAGAAGGTGAGCCTTGGTTACTCAGGTCTTTCTTCCACACCAGCATCATCTATTCTCACTTCACCTTCTGAGATCTTCCCAGAAAGTCTAAGAAAAACTCCCAAGTTACTCTATCTTGAGGTGATTTTTCACCATCTGCTCGAATTCCTGCCATGAAACTTAAGATGTGAAGACCTTTTTTCTAGTGCTGATTTGTCCTTCCAGTTCTAAAATGATCAGCATTTCCTTCTCCTTTCTTTTCCTCTCAACTTAGTACCTTGTCTTTTGCCTATTCAGTGAAAGCTCAGCATTTTGAATCAAATAATAAAGCCGTGATAATTTATGAAAGGAGAAATGAAAGTATTGTGGCCTGTGTGCCAATGAAAGAAAGAGACGTTTAAAGAGAGATGAATCATAGGTCAGGAAAACACAAAATTAAATAAGCATATCTTAGAATATAGGCCCAAAAGGGAATTTAGTTCTTGGTATTTCCCCACCCCCTTTACTCTGCTAGTTTTTTTGTTTGTTTTTAGCTAGAAAGACATTATTTTCATAATCTCAGTCAGCCAAAAGGAGTTTGTCATCAGGTCAGGAAATTTTTACTAAAGTTTTTTAATGGTCAGGATACTTTCAACTGAAAGTGACAAAAACCCAGTCCAAAGAGTTTAACCAAAAAAAAAAAAAAAAAGAAAAAAGAAAGAAAGAAAGAAAAGAAAAGAAGAGGGTTTAAATGATTTACTTACTAGTTTAAATTTTTGGGAATCCCCAAAGTATGTATATTTTTAGGCATATCATGATCAAAGCATTTGAGCAAAGTTGTCAAGGCTCTTTGTCCTTTTTTCCATGTTCCAGCTCTACATGCCTTTGCTTGTCTTGGACTGTTTTCTCAGTTTCTCTACTGCAGCCCAACTTCCTTCATACCAAAAAGGTACCTTCAAACCTACTTTTGACCAAAAAGATACTTTCAAACCTAAGCCTATATCCACAGAGATTGAAATCCTAGAGGTAGCCTCTCACTCTTAGAAAAGGTATGATTGGCTTTGTCCATCTCTTGAGATGGACATGACTGGCCAGGCCTGAGTCATATGTCCAGCCCTGAAGCCAGAGGGCAGGTGGGCATCATGCTTGACAGTACCTCAGAATCACAGAGATGGGTGCCATTCCCCAAGGAGCAGACAAAAACAGTAGACAACCATTTCATTTCCTTTACGTCATTTTTTAATTGATTCTTAGGACCAATATGCTTTCTGTCCAGATTGTGTACAACAAGAGCTTTGATTATGGAGGGGAAAAATAGAAATATTCTGCAACATAGGAAACCTAACCTTATTTTCGTCCTTGCTTCTTTTAAAGGGCCAGATTATTGACACAAAGGGAAAACAGGCATTATTTGCAGGTACTTGCTAATGTTTTTTCTCCTCACTGTCCTATGCACTCTCTGATTCTGTGGGGAAGGAAGGAAACATTAGTGTTGTTCTATGCTTAGAAGGATGTGAAATAAGGTGACAAAATAAATATTCTAAAGTATTTGCAAATATGTTTATTTCCCCTGAATACAGGTCAATATAAAGTACATTCAGAAAGTCTGCCAAACAAGCAAGTATTTCCTCAGGACTTCTTTTGAAAGTGAGTACTGAGTAATTCTTTTCAACTTTATTGTCCATATGTTTGCTAAAGCTCATTTTCCATCGATTTATCACCTTCATCAGTCTGCTGTTGTCCTTACATAAAGAAAGAGAAAAGTAGATAAATAGCCAGACATTCATATTGGCCAATCTTTATAATTCATCTAGCCCCAGTTTCAGTGTTTTAAGTATAGTTTCAGTTTTAGCAGTGATTAAGACAAGTGCCTGTAGAAAGTTTTGGATGAAATAAGTCAACATTTTGGTCTTTTATTTTCAAGCAAATTGCCACCCTTCAGGAATGGTGATTTTAAGCAAGAAGCTGTCCGCAGCCAATCCTCAATCACACTTTCTACTTGATCCAACTACAGTTAGCTCAATCTATCTACCTTCTTTGAATGTAACTAAACTAATCCCCATTCCAGCCTTCATGCATTAGTCCTTCTTTCTCCAAGAATTACCCCAAATCTTTCCCACTTCTCCTCTAACACACTGCCTGAGCATCTCCTCCTCTGTGGTACAGTTGTAGGCTGCAGGCTCTCCAGAGCTGCTTGTGCCCATCGCTTCCAAATGCCACCTTCAGTGATGTCACGCTGGTAGCTTGAAGTTGCCATTGTGGAATTATTTACACACTGTGGGAATCGGAAATTGGCAAACACTACAAATCCAGACTGTTTTTGGTTTAGTTTTTGAGACTTTGTTCTTAAACTACTAGCATACCATACTGTCCATGGAACTGACTTCATTCTTCACTAACCACTCTAATAGTGTTTACAAGTCTGAGTTTGGTGTCAGATAAACTGGAGCTTGAGTTCTGGCTCATTGATCTATTATTTATGTGACACTGAGCAAGTTATTTCACCTGTCTACATCAGTTTTCTTAAGTAAAATAATACATGTGAAGCCCCTGGCACAGGAAAGTGCTGAATAAAAGTAGCTATTTTTTCAATAGCCCTTGATCCTTCATGTGTATTCCATTCATAGTTTTGATTAGCTATGTTTCTGGCTGTATGTTGATGTCATTTGTATTTGCTCTTTCTTTTACCATAAAACCCCCAGTCTTAAAAAGGATCATCAGAGTATCTTGCCTCGTGTGTTTGGTAGATAGTAAGTGCACAATAAATGCTACTTCAGGGCATATTCATACAGAAGACAATCAAACAGTCGAAAATGTGTGGCCAATGATGCCTGAGAGCACTAGATTAAGAGTAAGGATGCCTAATGGCAGAACGCAGCATACAAAACTGTAAGAAATCCTGGATCAAATATCTCTAGTTTTGAATCCCAGTTCTGCCTCTAATTATTTGTGCAGACTTCATCAGGTTACTGACCTCAGCTTCCTTATCTGTTAAATGGACAAAAGAGCAGCTTTGCACTTAGCTTCATAGTTTAGGAGGGTTGCTTGTATTAAAGGATGCTAAATGTGTGGGCAGTCTTCTCTTAATAAAAAGTGGCTATTATTCTTCCATTAGTTGATTGTGTGGTTTAATCTTCCAAAGCTTCATAGACTTTAACTATATCTATAAAAGTAAGAGGGCTAATTTGGTGCTCCCTCAAGAGGACTTTTTTATTTTGAATAAAATTATTTGTGCCTAAAGCCCTTTATTCTAGAAACAGATAAAGTCCTAATGCCAATTTTCTTTGGTGAACAAAACCTCTCCTTTCCAGTCTCAATACTCTTAGCCCAGGTCCCCATCACCTGTACAGCAAGTTTCCAACCAGTCTCCCATCACCTGGATGGCTCTAAGCTACTTTCTCCAGACTTCCCTGTGGTCATCTTAGACAGACAGACAGACAGACACACACACACACACACACACACACAGAGAAATTTGATTATGTCACTCCCTTTCTTTAAAATCTCTGCTGGAGTCATTTTACCTAAAAATGAAAGCTAGTCTTCCTAGCAAGATCTCTAAAGTCCTTGACATTCTCATCCCAGTTTCATATTTCCCCATCTTAGTTTCATTTCACAACCCTCCCTCATGAATACTATGCTTCAATCAGGTTGAACTCACTGTTTCCTAAACATACCCTGGCAGTCTTTCTCAACTTGTGTCAGTACATATATGTTTCCCTCAGCCTGAAATGCACCCACTACATCTATCCCTTTGTTTTCCTGGGATACTGCTCCTCATATTTCAAGACCCACATCACATGTCAAGTTGTCTTTTAAAAAGCCTTTCCTGATTCCCCTAGGCAGTGTTAGTCATGCTGTCTCTGTATTTCTACAGTGCTAGCACTTACCTCTTTGAATTATATTTATCTGTTTACAAGTCTGCCTCCTCCACTGGAACAGTGACTTACTAGTGATGTGCCACAAGTCTGGAGTCAGACTGTCTGGTTTATAAACCCCTGCACCAACACATACTAGATGAATGAGCTTGAGAAAACTACTTAGCTTCTTTAATCGCCAGTCTTCTCACCTATAAAATAGAATGTTCCATTATCAGGGGTCCTTATAATAATTAAAAGAGAAAATGCATGTAGAGCTCCTACCCATATGCCTGGCATAAATTAAGGGCTCAATAACTCTCAATGTTGATGGAGATGACAGAGGAGATAGGACGGCAGGAGAGGGAGAGAAAGTGATGGGAAAAAAAAAACATCATTTATCTTTTCAGTCCCTGGACCAGTTCCCAGAGTCTGGCATCTAGTAAGTACTCAATGCGTGTTTGTAGAATGAATCGTTGTGCTACTTTACAGTGCAGCTAAAATGACAGATACCAGCTCTTTTCTCATATCTAAGTCCACGATGTTGAATTAATTTTTGAGATGCCAACAACTGAGGTGCTGATAGAGAGGGAGAGGAGTGGAGAACAAGGATGGTAGGAGAGGGAGAAAGGAGGTACTGTATTGGGCGTGCAGAGAACAGCTCTTCAGAGCCTGTCTAAGCATTTCTATTATTGTTATTATCAAGAACTGAAACAGTTTTTTTTTTTTTTTTTTTTTTTTAAGGAGTTAAATGGTGAGGATTCCCAGTCTAGGGAGCAGCCCCACCAGTAGGCACCGCTTGGGTTTTAAGGGCAGTCAAAGCAAACTCCTTTGATGTGCTCTGAGAGCCTGAGGGCAAAACAGCAACGCAGCAAGGGGTTGGAATGCAAGGAGCTTAGAATGAAAATGTGTTCCTGCAAGGAAGTGGGTAGGGAGGGACAGAGCTCACTTCATGATGAAACCCCTGGACTAGAAAGGACTGGAACATTGAGAGTGGAAGTCCAGCTTAGCGGAATAGTAAACTCTGGAGACATTTACACAGATTAAAACAAAAACAAAAATCGAAACAAACCCTGATACACAGGACGTAAAAACCGAGACAAGTTCGTTCAATTAGTCCCAAAGACACCTGGTAATTAGACCAGAGATGCTGTGGGAATGGTATACCAGAAAATAAACTGGGGAAGAAAAACCGAGGTGGTGAAGAGAGAAACAGTGTTACTGAATTTATTTCAAAGAAGAAAAAGATGCTCTTGTTTTCATCAAATGTTTGATGCTCCCCAGGCCAGAGAAGCGGCTGATTCCCTTTTGCGCTCGGTAGAGAAAACACACAAGCAAAAACAGAAATAAAAACAGAAAAAAAGAGGCGTGATTTCGTCTTCTCTTCCTCCTCCCTTCTTCCAACCTAGTCCTTCCTTCAGGCCCAGAGCCCGCGCGCGAAGGTTCGCCTTTGCTGTACACCGCCGCGTCCTGCCGGACCCCCAGCAGCTGGCCGTGGTTTCCATTCTCCAGACCCGAGTTGGGTTTGGTCCTGAGATCTCACAGGCCAGGGAGCAGATCCAGTTCTCCCTCCTTCTCGTTTTCTCTCCTCTCCTCCCGCTTCTTCCCTTCGCTTTCCTCTGGTCCCTCCGCTCCTCTGCTCGGCTGTCACCCGCTCCCCTCCCTCCCCACACCTACGTCCCCGAACCTGCGGCTGGGAGGAGGGCCCGCTGACACTCCGCGAGAGTTGGCAGGGTCCCAAGGGGAACCCCCGCTCTTCCTCTTTAGCAAAGCACTGTCTTTCAGAGCAGAAACTGATTTCCATGGCCGAGGACTGTCCTGTCTACATCCCTCGGGACAGACACCGTGCGCGGTTCTTGGCTCCTGACTCGGGACCCGAGAGAGTCCGGCTGGCGGCGCCCTGGCCGCGGAAGTGCTCGTGCTCCGCTGCCCCAACCGGCTGGGGCATCGCCACCCCCCAGGGGCGGATCGCTTGCTTCCAGCCTCGCACAGAAGAGATCACGGTCAAGGTGTGGTCCGCTGCAATCGTCCGGGGATTCTGTTCCTCTAGATAAAGGGCCGCAGCCTGCCTCCTGGGTCAGAAGCCGCTAATCCATCGTTTCCGGGAAGTGGATGGACTGATACACATAGAGGAACAAAGGCCACAAATACGTTAAACAAAATAAGCAAGTGCTTGCCTCTGTCTTGTCATTATCACTGGCCAAAAGAAGTCCAAGATTTCCCCAAGTAAAATCTTACTAGCTCCACTCCCCCACAAACTTTCATTTTAAATGACTCTATATCCCATAAATTGTTTAGAAATGATGATTGCACTTAAATCAACACCTGACCCTACTCAGATTAAATACAACTACTTTTACTGGAAGGAATTCCTTACCAAGGAAGAATGTGTGACTTCTGGAAGGCTACTACGTGAATTCTCCTCTGGAAGCCCAAGACAGGATTGTGAAATAGCTGACAGTACAGCTGAGTTGGTTGCAGGAAGTGAAAGCCCCGCTCAGGTTTTAGGAGTTCTGGGGGACTGTTTTATATTTAGGTGAGAATGCTGATCTGGGCATAATTGACACATAGGAAGTTATTGAATTGAGGCAGGAAAAAAAATCATAAGAAATCCTTGGGCAATATCTGAAAGAGCATTTAATTCTCTGTCACTCAAGAAAAAGGAACAGTTCAGCTTTCAAAATGTATCTACATTATACAGTCAGCCAATAAAACATAATCCCCACTCAAGCAATTAGAGGAGAGTGGGAGATTGCAGTTGGGATTTTTAGCTTGGTTAAAGCAAATAAAATACTATAGAAGGAATGAAATCAAACTTGTTGAAACTTGGATTTGCAGAAATATAAGGTAGCTTGGAGAAGATGAATTCAGGTGGAAAATGACCTTTCTATTATGTTCAGGAAGGCATTAGAATGTCAGGAGAAATGCTGGAAAGGAGATTTATTACCATAAACACAGTTGACAAATTCCATTTTGTTGAGTATCTTGAATGGAGGAAGGAAACCAGCTTTTCAGGCGGTGATTTAAAAAGCTCTGAAAAGAGTGTTCAGTAATCCAAGGAGAACTGAGTGGAAGAGGAATGTGATGCTCTTGGTCTGCTGAGAGGCTCCCGGGAGCCTCAGAGTTCCCCGGATTTGCCTATTCCTTGTCTGAATATTTGTAGTAGATGAATTACATGCGATACGAGGTGGGTTGGATACAACATGTGTGTGTGTATGTGTGTATCCTTCTCATTCTCTACAAAAATTTCTCCCCCCCTCCCCTCCCTCTCTATGTGTCTATTTGTGTGTAGATGTGTGTATTTGTGTGTGTGTGTGAATATATCTATCTCTCTCTATATTCAGAGATGAGGAGGGGATACTCAAAAAAGAAATAATTTTTTTGTAGTAAAGTCATACAATATATTGTTTTACATTTTGAAGGCCACATTCATTTGAGACATACACACACCTTATGTAGCCTATAGGGCTAATATTAGGATTCCATTTGAACGATGAGGAAATGAGGATAAGTAAAGGGAAGTCATGTATATATTGTTTTACATTGTGAAGCCCACGTTCATTTGAGACACACACATGCCTGCCTCATGTGGCCTAGATGGCTAATGTTAGGAGTCCCATTTTAAAGATGAGGAAATGAAGACAAAAGAAGGGAAATGATTTTCTCAATATCCTTTTCACTTTGCCATGAAATCTTTCACAGTACTTGTGATTCATAAGCACGAACTTAAAACCCACACTGGACCTCAACACATCCTCTTTTCTTGAGAATTTTCCCTCTCTCCTTTTTAGTTTGAATAAGCAGTTAAAATCTGATCAAAAACTTCAACAGTTCTCCATATATGCTCACTTCCTATTCTTTTTCCTTGCTTTGTTTTTCTCCTTAGCACTTCTGACTCTTTAACACACCTTATATTTATATATTCATCTTCTTTTTTTGCATGTGGTTTTCTGCTCCAGAGAATACACTCAGTGGAGACAGGGAATTATTTTGCGGGGTGAGATGGTGACTATTCTTTTTCTGCTGGATCCTCAGTGCCAAGAAAAGTGACTAGCAAATAGGAGGCACTCAAAAAATATCTGTTAAATGAATTCCCACATGCATGAATGAATGAAGGCTTGAAAATAGTCCATGTAAATCTAATTAGCATCTATCTGCCACTGCTTTTTTGTAAGGGAGGGGTGCTAATTAATTATCTACAAGAAGAGTAATGAAAGGAAGCTCGCTGCAGGTCTCTGGACACTTGATGTAAAGATGATATCCCTTATTTGTTTGTCTTAGTTCTTTCTGACTATCAGCAAAATGCGGTGTTTGGAACCTCACTTCTGATGTCCAGATGATGCCTCTGCTATGGCTGGGAAAGTTTTTTGTATGTCTTATGTCTTTGCTGTCCTAGTCTCCCTTCACCTTTCTCTCACATGTGCACAACACACAGGAAATGCCCCTTGCCTACACTCAGCCAGGAAAATATTTTTCCTGGACCAGTGCCTTTTACTTAGGATCTTTCCAGGCCTTTTCCTCCCTCATCAAATTTTACCTACCCTTTTTCCCATTCCCTCTGGTGTCTACTTTCCATACTGGTTTATGCTTCGTAGTTAATACATTTGTATTTTGTTAGAATCAAGTAGTAGAATTTCAAGACCACATAGTACAGTTTCTTTTCCGATGAACCAAATCTTTCTATAGTATTGACATTTAAGAATCAGTGTGAGTGAAAATTCAGTCTCTGGACATAAGACAGATGTGCTTTCTGCCTTTCATGAATTATATGACTTTGGGCAAGTTACTTAACCTCTCTAAGCTTCAGGCCCTTCATTTAAGAATGATGACAAAATAGATTTCATCTCCCAGGGCCACTGTATTAAATAGAATATGTGGAACAGTGCATCGAATAAATCCTCGCCAGTAGTAACCACTAATAAGTATTAGCTATTCCTAGTAATGTCCTTGATAAATGGGCTTCCAGATTCCATTTCAATGCCAACAGGGTTGGGAAAGAGATCACTACTTTCTTGAGTCAATCAGTTCTTTTTGAAGATCCACTGTCCACCTCCTGTAAAGATCCTTTTCAATCAGCCCAAACCTGCTCCCTAATAGCTTCCACCCACTGGTCCCCAGTGTTTACTTGGAGAAACATGGAGTAGGAATGTGCTGCTATGGTCTGAATGTTTGTATCCCACTCCCCCCAAATTCATATGCTGAAGCCCTAACCCTTAATGTGATGGTATTTGGAGATAAGGCTTTGGGGAGGTAATTAAATGTAGATGAGGTTAGGAGAGTGGTTCTCTCATGACGGATTAGTGCCCTAAAAAGGAGAGCAAGAGACAAGAGAACTCTTTCTCCATGAGCATGCACTGAGGAAAGAACATGTGAACATAGAGCAAAATGGCAGTCATTGCAAACCAGGAAGACAGCCCTCACCAAGAACCAAATCTACTGGCACCTTGGGCTTGGGCTTTCCAGCCTCTGGAATTGTGAAAAATAAACATCTGTTGTTTAAGTCACCCAGTCTATGGTATTTTGTTGTAGTAGTCTGAGATAAGACATGTGACTTCTCTTTCATAAATTTTTTTTTAAGTTTCTAAAACAGTTTTTATAGCCTAGCTACATCTTCTCCATTTTAAGCTAAGATTTTCCAATTCCTTCAGGTGCTGTTCATCTGTAGTGATTTCTCACCCCATCACCAACGGACTGCTCACGATGACGATGACGTCTAGTTTACCTATGTACCTCTTCAAGAGCTGCACCAGAAATGTACGCAATAGCCTAATTATTGTCTAACTAATACAAATTACAGGGGAGATAATTATCTCGTGTTGTCTGTACATTCTATTCTTGATGATGGCCGAGATCTCATTAGGTTCTTTTGCAACCATGTCACACAGTTGGAGGTATGTCTATCTTGCCAAACACAAGTTAGCAACAGGGTAAGAATTCCAGGTCTTTTTCACATGAAACACTGATAAACCAGATCTAGCCTGGTCTGTACCTGAGTATCTAGGAGTGTGTCTAACAGCAGAGTTTATTATTTGCTCCTATTAAGTCACACTGAAGGAACTTCTGGAAACAATGTCTTCAACCTGTTGTTCCCAACCTTTTTTTTCCCTCTCAGTACACATTAATGATGGTATTCACATGAAATACAAATGTCCATGGGCACACCCATGATTATCTGAAATTTCCATCTGCCAGTTTTAACTCCACCCTTATTCTTCTGAGCGAAAGAGCATATTGGAACTTGAGTGAGTAAACCAAAGAACTAAATTTGAAAAATAATAACCTAAAGCTTTTGGATTACATTGGTTAATATCTTCATGATATTAGGAAAAAAAGAATTTCTTACACAATGTAGTAAAGAAAGAAAGCAAAAATAATAAAGGAAGATGTTGAGACATTTGGTTTTATTAAAACAAACAAACAAAAAATCACCAATCCCCATAAACAGAATGAAAGTATTCGCAACACATATATTTGACAAAGGGCCAGTATGTTCCCTTCAATTATAAAGGATTCTGACAAATTATTAAGAAAAAATACAATCAATAGAAAAATTGGTAAAAGATTTAAATATGTACTTCACAGAAGAAGATACCTGATTGAACAAAAATCATATGAAAAAAATTAGCAATAGTAATTAGGGAAATATAACTTAAATCTCAGCAAGCTAGCATTTGATTCCTGCTAGAGTTGTAAAAGTTAAAATGATTGACAATACCAGATATGAGGGAGGAATTACGGTAATGAGAACTCATACTCTACTGGTGGAAGTGCCAATTGATACAACCAGTTTAGAAAAAAACATTTTGGCATAACCTAGTCAAATCAAATATGTGCATATGTTATATATTACACAGATTAGAGGTCAAGATGCTGTAAAATAAAATCTCAGTGTTATTTGCCTCTCATATAACCGTCCCAAGTAACTTTGGAGGATTCTCCTATCTCATTAGTTTATCCTTTCTTAGGTCACTGTCCATGTTTGCATGGTCTGTAAGCTGGATTGCAGGCACATCAAAGTCCCAGAGTGTGTGTGGGAAGGGGAATGAGAGCATAGAGAAGTACACATCTATTTTTTAGGCCTAGACTAGGAAGCATCTTACTTTCATTTCACTTAGACTCCATTGGCAAGGACTTAGCCACATAGCCACAAATGGCTGCAAGAAAGCTGGGAAATGTCTTCTCTAGTTCTCTATTTTTGTGGAGTAAGAATAGGGTAGATAGTAATGAACAATCTCCACCACACCCTATGACACAGAAATTCTACTCCTAGGTATGCACCTAGAGATTTGTTTCTAAATACACACCAGGAGACATTGTATAAGAATATTCAGAACAATGTTGTTTTAGTGACAAAAATTCTGGAGTTTTTGGATTATCTATCTGGGCTATCCATCAACAATACAAAGAATAAATGAATTGAGGTGTACAATGGAATACAAACTAAGGCTACACATCAACATAGATGAATGTCAAATCATTGCTAAAAACATAAGCAAGTCATAGAATATACATAGGATGGTGCATGAAGTTAAAAAAAGGGAGAAACTGAAAAATGTAATGTTTGGGGATACCTAACATGGGTGGTAAATTGATGAAAAATAAGAGAATGAAATCTCAAAAGTCAGGATAGTAAGTAGCTGTCTTTCGTGCAAAAGGAAGTTGATGAGTTTGGGAAAAAGCACTCAACAGTACGGGCACTGCTCTATTTCTTAACGAGGTGGTGATTACAAAAATTGCCCCTTTTCTGTGTGTATATGTTGAGCAACAAAACCTGTCCTGAAAAAGCAAATTTAAAAAGTAAATAATTTTTTAAATTCTGTACTTTAAGTATATAAATAACTAATTATTTGTGACATGTAGTTTACAACACATGTGTCAAGATGACACAATCATCATTTTACCCAGAGGACGGATTTGGAAAGGGAATTTCAGCCATCCTAGGACCAGACTTTGGGGAAGATACTGTGGGGATGTTGGGGAATGAGAGCTTCTTCTATAGTATAATGCAGGCTCCATGTTTCTCTCTTCTGTCCTCTGGAGGTCAACTAGTTTGGTGCCCACCTGTATGCAAATCATACAACAGAACACAAACTCCATACTAAACACAGTTCTGATTTTAGCAAGTAACAAACAAAGTCAGTGTTCTCATCAACTCCTTCAATGAAACATAGTGATGAGAACATGGTTCTAGAATCAGAGTGTCTAGGTTAAAAGTCTGATTTTTCCCAGCAACCATAGACAATCTTCTTAACAGCACAGTCTCTCTGTTTTTTCATCTATAAAATGCAAACTTTAATAGTACCTACTTTACAGGGTAATTGTGGGGGTTAAATAATATAATGAATAATAATTTTACACATGCTCATTATATAGTAGGTGCTTAAAAATGTTAAGTTAAAAAATACAATGATAAAAACATTTTTTTCAGTTAGCAATTAGTTAATACCAAGGGATATAGAAATGTAACACACTGCCTGGCCAAGTATAGAGTCTTTTACAATTTGTTACGTATGTGCAAAAACTAGTTCTAACATGTGATAGTAGTGGCATGTAATGGGTACTCAATAAATCTTAGATTCCTTTCGTTTTTTGGATATTTGGAAGCTTTGTCCTGTTTCTTTCAATGTGTTATTATCCATGAATCTACTAATCAGAGTCGTGAGCTGTAATTAGGACGTAGAATATCCTACAACCTCTCTGAAGTGTTGAAAATTTTTGTTTCAAAATTTTTGCTTGTGTCTGGAGGTCAGAATCTCAAGGGGTCAATGATGTAAAATATAATACTGTAAAATGAGATAACTATATGTAAGCTTCTAGAACTGTAATGGTATATAATAGGAACTTAATACACTTGAATTTTCTTTTCCTCACTTGGACTTGCTTTAGATGCTGTATAAAACACTAAAACAAATCCTTAATATATCTTTGTCTTTGGAATTTGAGTCTGATTTTTGAAAATAGCTCAGAGCCACTCAGAGCCAACTGTCATGAATAATAAAAGTGAACAAGTCGTATAATACCATTTTTGGTCAAAAATGAGTTGTGATAAAATTAATGAGACTTTTTTTTACTTGTACAAGTTTGTAAACGGGCTCTGAAGGCCATTCCAAAAAGGAGTTCCACACGTGGCTTAGGCAATGACAATATCTTTGGAGTACATTTTGACTCCTATTCATCTTATCACATCATGTTGACTTCACCCATGTATACTACAGTCATATCAGTTTTAAAAACATTGAAATAATTCTGTAACTACTAGTAATAGCCCCTGACCTAAATTCCCTTGAATACAGTTCTCCCCACTTCCCAGCAGCCACTGCCCATACACTAGGTTAACTCATGGTATAGCAAGGGGTCTCGAATCCTGCTTAAGCACTACAACCAGTATAAATTCTGATTGGCTGATGCCTGTGCCATTCACTCTGCTAATTATTTTGAATGTCACTACTGCTTGTCATGCTGTCTGACCAGCAATTTCATGGTCCTGGCAATGCTCATTTCGGTGTTAATCTTGGGTAGTTTGTATGACATCAACAACAATATCTTTCTGAGATGACTAGAACAGAAAATTAGTAGTTCTTCTTTGGAATAACTGATCACCCAGAAAATTCTTTCCTTAATAAAGTGCTACAGGCATCAGATTAAGACTTCAGATGTATTTACCTTCAACAAATAAATGCTTTATTGCTTTACTGCAAAAATCTGTTTGCAGTACAGACAGAAAAAGATCCTAAATAGATCTGGTTAATTCCAACGCCCTTACAGATGTTAAGGCATAATTAATTCTGCCAATGATAATTCCATGGAATTCCTGTGTATGATAAAAATAAGTAGAATAAAATCCTAGATGCTTATAAAGCAAATAGTACAGATCAATCAAATCTGGAGACATGGTAGGAAAAAAAATCTTTGAAAATCCATTTAGGTTTTTATGGTCCATTTATTTTCACAATTTTCAGTTGTTCCTCATTGAACTCACCTCATCGATATTGTTACTGGTCACAGAATGGTGATTCTTTCATTTCTGTCATAAATAACCCCACCTTATTGGCAATTTTCTATTAAGTTTTAATTTGGCATTAATTGCAGTTGCCAGCTATTGACATCATGTGATCATACATTCATGTGATCATACTGCTGTGGCTGCAGTTTACATCAACTAATCCCAAAGAAGCTGTATGATGAAGTGAGCTCTGTTTATAAATGTAATAAATAAAATATGTTATAAAAAGTTTATCCCATTTTTTATACTTTTTTGTATATACATTTGAAAGTAATTCTGCTTTCCTTTTCTGTTCCTTGTATTTTACAAGAAAGAGAAAAAAGAAAAACCAAGGAAAAATAAAACTAAAGAATCTGAAGATTGCCAGGATCTCCAGCACCCAACACAGTGCCTGGCACACAGGTGTTCAATCAATGGTGAGTGAATGGAGAACTGTCTAAGCATAGAAATCAAGTGTCTTAAGTACTTTCATCAGTTATTGGCTGCAGCCCTGTGGTAGCCAAGAGTGGAGTCTGGAGCAGTCAAGGCCCTTGACCCTTCCCCAGTTAATTTTTAACTTGAGAGAACTTCCTGGTAGATGGTATGTGGGAGGTTTCTGGGCTCTGTTGTCAAAAGCTTTCTCATTTTGAAAAAATGAGACACTTTGCAAGCTATGGAATGAAACAGTATGATAAAGATGTCCAATTCGAGACCAATAGACTGATTTTCCTATAGTGCTGTGTTTGAAATAGCTAGAGTAGGCTAATGAAACAAGAGGAAACTGGAAGATGATTTTATGTTTATTGCCAAAGGGGATAATACCTTGAGTTCTTTGTTACAGAGTGACAAAGTGTAGGGAGTAAATGGTTCTCAACACAGCAGTGTGTTGATATACTATGAAGCATTGTATAATTTCTTTCATCTCCTCTCTGAGGATACAAACTTAGTGTTTATTTTAATAGTTGGCTATGGTTTTATTACTTGGAAAAAATCAAACTAGAATGGTGTATTAGTTATTTATTGCTATATAACAAATTACCCCAATACTTAGTAAAAGCAAACATTTGTTATCACTGTTTTTGCAGGTCAGTAACTGGAGAGTGGATCAGCTCAGCAATTCTGGCTCAGAGTTTCTCATGAGACCAAGTGAAAATGTTGGCTGGGGCTACCATCATGTGAAGGCTTGACTGGGCCTGGAGGATCCACTTCCAGGATGACCCATTCACATAGTTAGCAAGTTGGTGCTTGTTGTTGGGAAGAGGCCTCAGTTCCTCCCCATGTTAGCCTCTCCTCAGTGTTGCTTGAGTGTTCACATGACATGGCTGCTGGCTTTCCTCACACTGAGAGATAGGAGAGTTGGTAGCAGTGATGTCTATAACTCAGCCTCAGAAGTCACATATTGTCACTTCAATATTCTGTCAAGCAGATCAGCCTTAATCACTGTGGGAGGGAACTACATAAGGATGTGAATACCACAAAGAGAACATAATTTGGGGATCATCTTGGAGGCAACCAGAAATGCTAAAAACGTAAATGTAAATACTGTGCACTGGAGGACGAGGAAATGGTTGTATCCTATCCTCAGTTCCCCATCTCTCTAAAAGTTTTTATTAATTTTTTGTCTACTAAGACTATCTCATTTAATTCACACCATAAAATTGTAAATGAGATATATTATTGGTCCCATTTTTAGGTGAGAAAATGGAGGTCTAGAGTGATTAACTAAGTTATACTATGTTATACAACTAGTACATAATTGAGTTAGCATTTCAATGCTAACTCAGAACCAACAAATAGATGGGAATACTGTAGCTATTTAACTAATAAAAATAAATAAAAGATTAGATGAGAATTTGCCTGAATTTCTATCAAACTAGATAACCTCTCTTAACCATTAAGCTAGAATGTCTTCGCATGCTGCAAACGTGATTTCACCTGACTCTTGCACTCGTTATTTAAGTGTAGGAACAATGGATTTATACAGTAAAATTCTAGGTAATTCACTTATAATATGAAATTTAATTGCCAGAACAATTAGGTGTTTACTTTGATCTGATTGGCATATTCTCCCTCTGTAGGGAGTTAATTAGTTAATTGTATCAGATGTGATAATCTAGATTATGTTGCTGTAACCACCTCACAATTTCAGTGTTCTGAAACAGCAAAGATTTATTCTGTGCTCAGGCTTGTCCAAACTTTGGCAGCAGGGTGACCTCATTGTAGTGCATCAGGGAACTAGACTGATGCAGGCTCTGTGTCACAGGCTTCCAGGGCAGATCCAGGATATGTGGGGTCTGAGGCCTATACTGTTTTGGGTGCCCTTCTTAAGAAATATAATACAAAATCACAAATACAGAATTAGATACGGAGCTTTGAAGTGGGCCTATGCAAATGCGGGGCCCTAAAACTTAAATTTTTTTTAATTAGCTTCACAATAGATCAGCTTCATCCTTCAACAATTTCCAGGGCAGGGAAAAACAATGCAGTGAATCACACAGTGTTCAAGTTTCAATCTGGAAGTGACATAGGCCAAGTTCAAAGTGGGTTGGGAAGCATAATTCTACCAGGTGTCCCCAAGGAGGAGAGCTGGGAATATTTGGTAAACAGCAGTAATAATTACTACAATAACCAAGGAACAGAGGCAGGAGAGAGACATGATTTGAATGCATGGTCATATTACTTTTAAACTTGATGCATCTGCTTGTCCACTTGTGCAAAATGTCGTTACCTATCTCTCAAACAGAGTGGAACCACAGGTTAGCTTTCTTGGGTCTCCATCCCAAGGATAGCACAGAGAAGGGTACAGGCAATGTTTGTTTCATACATTTCTATTTTTTTTCCTTTTCTTTTTCTTTTTTTTTTTTGTGGTACACGGGCCTCTCACTGTTGTGTCCTCTCCCGTTGCGGAGCACAGGCTCCGGACGCGCAGGCTCAGCGGCCATGGCTCACGGGCCCAGCCGCTCCGCGGCATGTGGGATCTTCCTGGACCGGGGCACGAACCCGTGTCCCCTGCATCGGCAGGCGGGCTCCCAACCACTGCGCCACCAGGGAAGCCCCTCCCTTTTCCTTTAAAAGTGATCAGTTCCTTTTCATATTGATACATTCTTTCTTAGATATAATATTATCTTTTGTCAAGTTAAATGATATGATATCTATAGATACGTATACAGATATAGTACTATAGATATAATATATATATATGTATATATATAATAATATATTCTCTCTATATTACAGGTGACCCTTGAACGATGTGGCGATTAGGGGCTCCCATCCTCTGCACAGTTGAAAATCTGGATCACACTTATAGTTAGCCCTCTGTATTCATGGTTCCATACCCATGTGGAACCAACTGTGGATCATGTAGTAATGTAATATTTAGTATTGAAAAAAATCTGTATATAAATGGACCCGTGCAATTCAAACTCATGTTGTTCAAGGGTCAAACGTATACTATACATATATAGTATGTAAGTAGATATATGTATAGTTTAGACAGTATATATAGATTTGTGTATATATACACACACAGTAGAGCTATATATAGTATGCTATATAATAGCATATATACTATAAATACTATAGATATATAGATAGATGCTAGGGGCTTATATAGTATTCAATAGATATGTACTATATATTATAGATATATAAATATATAGGTATACTATATTTTACCAAGGTTTTTTGGTCTCTTTAATGTGGTTTTACATATAATCTGTGTTACTATATATTGATTTTCTAGTTTGCTGCAGAATCACTTTACTTTCAAATTCTTGGAAATGTACTGCCTAAAATATCTTCTAGCCTTTTTATAATGATGCCCATACCCCAAATTAGCAAGTATGATTGCTCCGAGTAATAGCTGCAAATGTGAGGATCTGAAATAACCAGCAGAATAAGATTTAGTACAAAGAGAAGAGAAATATGTTCATCAAAAGTTTGGATTTTTTGTTTTTTTATTGGGTATTCTGGGAAAGCAGAGTACAGAGACAGAATTCACAGTTAACTACTGTTTTTGAAATATGGATGAATTGGTGTCCTGTTTTATATTTGCATATTGATAATTCTTATAACATTATTTGGAAGACAAATCATTGTGTTCACTTGCTGTTAATCTGGAAATATGCCAAAAATTCATGTATATATGCATGTACATGTTAATCAATCAAAACAATTATAATACGCCATTTGCTTTCTCTAATGTGATTTCTTATACTCAGCTCTTAACCACTTACCTTAACAAAAAGGAGGCTGTGGCTTAAATAATTTTTAAAATAATGACAACAAAAATCCTAAAATGTATTGAGTTCCTATTAATATACTAAGAAATGATTTAAATTCATGCTACTTAACTATGATATTTCACTGCATTTTATTTAAAAAAATATATTCTCTCTATTGTTTGAGTTGAATTGTACTAAACTTTCAAAGTCCACTATAATAAAAAGGAGCATTGGCATAAATAATATTTCAAAAAAATAATGACAATGTTTAAAATGTATGAAATGTGCTTTGTGTGAGGCATGATGCTACTTAATGAGTGTAATCTCATTTCATCCACTCACAATGACTCTATGAGGTAGATCTGATTTTCCCCATTTTACTGACGAAGCTGAGACTCTGCGAGGTTAATGAATTTGGGATCACACAGCTAATGAGTGATAGAGTAGGCCAGCTTAATTCAGAACTGCAATATATGGTTTCACGAATTGTATTATCCTTGCACTATTCAAATCCTGAATAAATGAGTTGTCGGTAAGAAAGAGGTAATTAAGAGCCTTTATAAAAAGAAAATGGTTCATCTCTAGATAATCTACAAACGGGGGTTGATTTTATGTTTTTGTAAAAAAGCAGAAAAAAAGAAAAGAAGGAAAATAGAACAAACAAGTAAATAAAGATCGGTCAAATATAGAAATTTGCGGATGTTAGAGGAGGTCATCAAGAGGACATGACCACTGGTTGACCAGAGGTCTGGACTTTCACAAACGGAGGCACTTCACTTCCTCCTCTGTCCTCAGAATGTATGCTTTGCCCACCCTGTTCCCACAGTGGGAGCTGCTCCAAAGACATATCCTTGAGAGGATAAGATGTCATTGAAACCCTCTGGACTGAATACATCACTGAACTCAGGTAAGGTCTCTGCATAAATTCTTAAGATTCTGGTAGGCAGGTGAGGAGATCTACAAGTCTCATGTGTAAGTTCCCTTGGTTATTAAAAGTGCCACCTACCAATCTGAAGTAGTCTGTTTCTTTCTTTGGTCTCTCCATGGCCTCCATGTGCCCCTGCCAGATTGTGAAGCAACGATTGGCAAGCCAGCCAGGAAATTGAAGTGATGGGTCTTTGGAAAGAGGCATCCGAGGGGAAATCCTGGGTTGGCCATTGACTTCTGTGTAGAGAGGGATGACGCCTGTGTTAGGTGCTTGTGGACTGCTGTGTGAGTGTGGTGAAGCTCTGAAGACACAGGCTGGTTTAACGCACTTGGGTGAGGAACTGTACATAGTACACTGTGGCAAAGAAGAGAAACGAACAGCTGCCACAGTGTGCTAGCCTCCGATGCCCAACTAGACACTGAAGCTCGAGTTAGAAAGTTGGAAGGAGAGCTGAGGTTAGAGAAGGTCCACTGCTCTGCTAGGTCCACTGCTCTGCTAGCTCGGGGCTGGCAGACAAGGTGGGAGAGCAGGATAAGAAGTTGGAGAACTTAGTGTGCATTTTGCAAAGCTAGGAGGGTGGAAACTGCCACAGGTTAAGGCCACAGTGCTTGTGAAGAAGCCTGATTGGGATGATAAGAGGTGGAACCCCTGGGAAAGTGAGGAGGGTGAAGAGGAGGTTACCATGATTGACAGTGAAAGGGAAAAAATACCCCCTGCCATCTGACTCCTAATACACAGAAAAGGCAAAGTACAGTAACCATAACCCCAGCCAGCAGGGCAGACCCCCATGAGAGGATTTACTCCCACTGAGCTTATTGATGTAGCTGCCAAGTTCCAGGGACAGGCCAGGAGAAGTATCTAGGCATAGTTGGTGCAGAGGTGGGACATGGGGTGTGATGGCATTTTCCTGACTGGGCAAGAGGCAGAGAAAATGAGCAACGTCACCACACTCTCTGCCCTCTGGCAGTGCCTGTGTGGTGATCAGGCGGTTCAAGGAACTCACTCACTTACAGGTTGGATTATTCTAGCTGCAGGGAGGCTTGGCCCAATGAGGGGGATCTCCCTGGGCATGTGAGGCCCTGGAAATCTACAGAGGAGATATAACAAATTCTTAGGGACTTGAGAATGAGACAGGCCACGTACACTCCTGTCTCTGAAGGCTCTGATCCAGTCACATTCACTGCAGGAATGAAAGCCAAGATACTCTAGTCCTTCCCCAGCACCTGGTATGGGATGGTGATATCCATGCTGAGCCCAGTCGTGGGATAAGACATTTATGAGGTTGGGCAACCCACTGCTGATTTGGGGGAAATTGACAAATCTAGGGAATGGCTTGTGGGAAAGGCCCTAGACAGAGTGGGAACTCAAAAAGCCAAAAGGCTATCCCAATAGGGTCGGAAAGATTCAATAAAAATAACCTGGAAGCAAATGTGGTTTGATTTCAAGGCTGCTAGGACCCTACCTGAACAGGTAAACTGATAATCCAACACTATGTTGGTTGAACCTTGACCAGTCCTTTCAGAGGATTGAAATTGCCTCATATTGTGATTCTAAAGTTTATATTCACTATATTCCCTAAAGTATAGCTTAATAAATATTTTATGACCAGAAAAAAAAAAATTAAAAAACAAAACAACACAAAAAAACTGCACCATTCTTAGAATGGTGAGGTTCATCACTCTCTCTTGCCTTTGTGTGGATTTAGCTGTGGAAAGCCTTAAAACCTGAACAATGGTTCAGAGCTGCCCCACCTGCCCCTACAATTTCCTACTCGGGGTGCGTGCCTCCACAGTCCAGGAATAGGATGCAGGCCAAGATAGCCTCCAGGGAGGCTGTTGCAGGTGATTGAAGGACTCCTGTTGAGCCCACTATTCACTGGTCCCCCAGAAATAAGCAAAAGGTGACGACTCTGTTGATACTGGAGCTGAATGTACTCTAATACCTGGTCACCCCCAGAAGTTTTCTGGCCCCCTCAGTGCCATCAGTAATTACAAACAGCAAAAGGTTATAGTCAGAAAGGTCCCTTTGACACTGCAAATTGGGCGTTCTCCCCGATGAGAACACCAGGTTTTTATCTCTTCAATACCAGAGGATATACTGGGCAATGATATCCTGCAAGGTCAAACTCTGCAAACCTCTGTCAGTGAATTCTGCCTCCGGTGAGTAATCAAACCAGCACTGAGGAGAAACACCAACTGGGAACCAGTAATGTACCACTCCCATGAAGAATGGTAACTGTCAAACAATATAAATTGCCTGGGGGCCATAAGGAAATAGGAGAAACTATCCAAGAACTGCACTGAGTGGGCTTTGTACATCCTGCCCATAGTGCTTTCAAGAGCTCAGTGGAGCCGGTAAAAAAGCCAGATGGCTCATGGAGGATGACCATGAACTACAGAGAACTGAACAAGGTAGTGCCCCCATCCATGCGGCTGTGCTCAACATTGCCACCATCTTAGATGCCTTGGCCCTGGTCCTAGGAGTGTATCCTACTGTACTGGACTTAGCAAATGCTTTTTTTCAGTATATCCCTTGTCACTGAGTCACAAGATCAATTTGCCTTCACATTGGAGAGACAAAAATGGACCTTTCAAGTGTTCCCTGAGGCTACCCGCCTAGCTCCACCATATGTCATGGAATGGTAGCCTGAGATGTATCTCTGTTCTCCTTCCCCACCTTAGTAAAATGGGCTCATTGTGTTAATGATAAACTGTTAACACGTAAAGCCTTGGCTCTGCTGCAGGACTCTGCAGATTTTGCTGGAAAATCTTTGAGGGAGAGAATGGAAGGAGGTGAATTCATAGAATTATCAAGGCCCAGAAACTGCTGTAAAATTTTTTGGAGTCATTTGGTTGGGTAAGATGCCTGTTGTTCCAGGAGCTGTAAATGATAAGAGGTAAACTTATCCAACCCCTAAGAACATGAAAGAGATGCAAGCCTCTGTGGGGATTTGGGGGCTTTGGAAGACTTTTATTGCTCACCTGGCACAGTGACTCTGTCCCTTACACCACCTGGTTAAGAAAGGGCATGTGAGGGGCTGAGGATCAGAGCATCAAGTCACCTTCCAGAAGGCAAAAATACCAGTGAAGCAGACTAAAGCTCTGGGCATCTCCCAAGCAGGGTACCATCTGGGTAGATGTGTCTGTCACTCTGGAAGGGATGGGCTGGGCATTGTGGCAGAGACAACAGAAGGAGTGAGCACCCCTAGGGTTTTGGTCCCAGCTCTGGAAGGGGACAGATACCCCATATACCCCGTAGAGCAACAACTCCTAGCAGGGTACACAGAGCTCCTCCAGATAGAGCCTCTCATGGAGGAACAGCGTATTATGGTAAGAACTTCCTTTCTTATAAGGGCTGGGTTGAGAATACATTCCGTCCACCCACCTCTGCCATGGCTCACACTCCCAGGTTGACTGAGTGGCCTACTTGCAGCAGACAAGCACCCTGTCCATCAGCCACTGTCTCTAGAATTGTGAGTGCTATTAGACCCTGTGGAGTGTGTGGATCCTCCAAATGCCCCTGTTCTTGCAGAGGCCCCTGCAGCCTGTAGAGAGGGAGTGAAGAAATTCCCCCTAACACCTGCTATACAGATGGTCCTAGTAGGGGCAACACTTTCACACGGACTAGCCGCCATTCAGTCCAACACTGACACCATCTGGATGGAAAAAGGAACAAACCACAGCAGTCAGTGGGCTCAACTTAGAGGGGTTTGGCTAAAGATCACTCTTGACTCCTGGCCATTAACTCTTTGCATTGACAGTTGGACTGTTCTAAAGGCATTAACCCTATGGCTTAGACAATGGGAAGCCAAGGGGTGACTGATCATGAATAAACCATTGCAGGGTCAGGGTATGTGGGAAGACGTTTGGGTTGCTCTGCAAAAGCCTGAGGCAGTCCACACTGTCTTCCATGTCTCAGCTCATAGGATGCTGACACCTCCTGGCAATCAGGAAGCTGATGCTCTAGCTCAGGTACAACCCTAGCAACTGTATTGCCAAGGATGACAGATTGTTCTAGAAATACAGTAACTTGGTTAACACAGTCCAGCATGCCCTGTGTGTTCTAAGTAATGCCCAAGGCAAATTCGCAAGGATGCCAAAGGCCATTCCCTGGAGTCCCCAACTGGTGAGGGATTGGCCCCCTCCCGCTGAGTGAGGGTTCTAAGTTTGCCTTTGTTTCTGTGGACACTGCATCTGGCTTAAGCCAAGCTTGTCAGCAGGCAAGCCTGGCTGCCATCGTTAGAGGATTAGAGAAGCTGAGTACCAGGTACAGACACCTTTGCTGAATAGACAGTGATTATGGGTCACATATCAAAGGTCATGGTGTGCAAGACATGGTGTGCAAGAACATGACCATTAAATGGAGGTTTTATCTCTCCTGTAACCTGTAAGCAGCAGAGTTAATAGAAAGGAAGAATGGAATATTAAAACAGCAGATTAATTACTAATAGGTAACCCCCCCCTGGCCTGGTGGACTAAAGTACTGTCTCAGGCTATCGTATATTTAAGTGATTGACCAGTAGGGCCTGTTGCTCCCTACACCAGACTGAGAGTGCCTCTGTTGCTGCTGGGACTCCAGCACAGCCAGATTGCCGCCAAATGAGCCATCTCCAGGCTAGTGACCCCTCAGGGCACATTGTGGAAGAGGAAGGGCGTGTGAGCTTGTAAGAGCCGGCATGAGGGTGGAGTGTTGGAGGAGGTCATCGAGAGGACATGACTGCCGGTTGACTCCAGAGCTGGACCCGGGCAACTGGAGGCTCCTCTCCCTCTCCATTGTCCTTGGAATGTATACCTCTACCCACCTTTCCTACAGCTGGAGCCATTTTCAAGGATGCAGCCTTGGGAGAGCAAGGTGTAGTTGAGACCATCTGGATTGCATATGTGACTGAACCCCGGTAAGGTGTCTGTGTAACCTTTTAAGATTCTGGAGGGCAGGTGGGTGCGGGGATCTTTTGCAGCAGCTGCTGCCAGGCCTCTAAAGTAAGTTCCGTTGCTTATTAAATCTGCCACCTACCAGTCTGGAGTGGGCTGCCTCTTTTTTCCGTCTCTCCTTGCCCTCCGTGTACAGGGCCAATTTGGGAACCGACAGTGAAATATTTAGAACTTAACTTTCATAGGAATTAAAATCGTGTTTGAATTCTTTCCTAACTTTACCAAGCTACGTTTACAGAAGCCTGATATTATAACATGGGAGTAAACATGGCAACTGTGTTTTTGAGGTATTGCTTGTAATTACTGGTAAAGATAGGGATATTAGAAAAAACAGCTGCAAGATTTATTGCTGTTTCACCATGCATGGAGAAACTAAGTACAGATTACATAAAGTTTGCCGAAAAGATCTATGAATTAATGTTATTGTATATTGTTTATTTTTCCTGTGTTCCTTATATTAATGTGATGAAAAAATATTCAAAAGGAGTAGGGAAATAAGAGGAGAAAGATAAATTCAAAACTACAGGATATGTCTTATAAAATTAATTTCTCTCCCACCAGCTCTCCTATCTTATTTACCTAAGTGCCTGCTACTTGGTTTCCCATAACCTCAGATACCTAATAGTAGAATATATACAGACTGTAGGTTATACAAATATTCAGTTTACAGGAATGTGCTTAATACTATTACCAATTCACTTATACATATTCTCAGTGTGTTTGAGATTAAAGCATGAACATTTATAAAAAATAGTATCAGCCTATTACTGTTTCAGGACCTATAATCATGTGACAGATTATTTGGACTCCCAATTTGCAGTTAGAATGTCTTTTCAACTGTGTTTATGCTATTCACATTTCATGTATCATCTTCCTTTGCTTCAGTCCATAGTCGTATCTTACTCTAAACTTTTAAAGCATGCTTATTTGTAACATTCATTTGTGTCACATCCTGCTTTTTATTTAAATTCCCTAAATGGGTTTCCACAGTTCCAGTCATCAGAAGTTAATTGATGTAGCGAAATGTATACTTTTTTAAAAAAAACTTCACTGAGCCTAGCAATTAATATTTGTTGAATGAAGTTATAGAACACCAGTTATTCAACCAATAAAAAGCAATTAATATTTGTTGAATGAAGTAATAGAACACCAGTTATTCAACCAATAAAAACCCTCTTTAGACCTTGTGTTGACATTATGCACTTTAGTAGAAAAGAATAAGTACATACGTTAATTTATTTAAAATATTTTTATTATACTCCAATAAAGATGTAAAAAAAAAATGCAGGTGAAATACCATTTCAACCTAGAATATATATCTTACTTATGTCATTATTTGAAAATTTTATAGAGCACCTACTATGTAGCAAGCACTTGCTGGATACCCTTACATTTAAATCAACTCTATTCTTGTCAAGTAAATTATCCCCATTTGGCAAGGCTAGGAAAATAAAATAAATAAATAAATAAATAAATAAAATATTTTTAACCAGAAAAACTATAGATTAAAAAACAAAATACTTCTTTGGCACTTCCACCTCTTACAAAGCAAATGAAAAACAGTACGTGGTAAAATAATTTCAGAAAACTAATGATTAAAAGAAGACAGCATAGAGTTGCAGCAGTGGTAACTTCTGTTCAGTGTTCCATAAAGCACAAATATAGGTTCTTTTAATATAAAAGTAAAAGTGGAAAAACACAAATGTCAAAAACAATTATTTATGTCAAGGTTGAGATTTGATAGCTAGATGACTTCCTGCATATTATTAGATTAAGTCACTTGTTCATTTTCGAAAATCCATTTTCTAGGTGGTTCAACAGATGTTTACTAGTCAGTTTTAAATGGAAATGAATATTAAAATAGTGCAAATTATTAACATGCAACACAATTTATCCGAAGATGGAAAAGATTCAATGGAATGGCGATCTCAGTGTATTTCTTTGAAAATAGGATTTTAAAAGTGTATAAGGCACTCCAGGAAGTTGTGAGGGAGGTCTTACTATTTGCCGGACACTTTTCTAAGTGCTGTTTCATGTATTCCCTCATTTATTCTAGATAATACTATGGGGTAGACATTATTATGATCCTCATTTTAGAGCTAACGAGAGTGAGGTCTATAGAAAGATATTTTAATCAAGCACCTTGCAGTGTGTGAGGACATAATAAGCTCTTCTAGGTGCTGTTTCCTGCCAACACTTCCGTGCTTTTGTTTACCGTCACTATTTTCTTTGCTTGCAATATACTTAACCTGCTGGTACTTTGTCTGTAAACTCTTTTTCATTCTTCAAATCTCACTGATCTTGCTTTGGGCCTAGTTCTGGTTCATGAGGGCTCACAGAGTACTTACTGCCCCCTCACTGAATTATCTACTGAATTTACCTGGGGCAGCTTTCACTTGGCTGTTAAACTGCTGAGGGCAGGGACCTCGGCTTACCTTTAGTCTTAGCTGCAGCTCCCTGCAAAACCGAAACTGGTATGTGCTATACTTTATAGAAAGATGCAATTTCAGGGCAGAAGGAATGTGTGAAAGGGGAAGTGGGACAGCGAAGGGGGGAAAGAAAACATAAGGCCATTGTTCTGAGCTGGTCACAGCTTCACAGGACAATGCAGCTGGTTGCTCAGCCACATGAGGTGTCTTCCAGGGTGGCCATGTGGAAACACTGCACCTTGAAGAGTCACGTAGGAGGAAGAAGGATTGAGAGTTTGTCTACTTCCTCCTTCCTGTCTCTTGTCTTTCACTGGTTAAAGTTAGACCCCTTGGATGTTACCACACTCTGCACTTCTGAATTGTTCTCTGGCACCCACAGGGCAGCACTTCACCTGATCTTCAAAGTAGTGGGAGAAGCCATCATTTAACATTTTGATTTTTTTGTTCATTGTGGACTTTGCATTAATTTGATTTTTAAAAAATATTGCCTTAAACTGTACTTTTTCTTGATTACTGAATTTTTTGCAACCACTTAAATTCTGCTTCACCCTAGTCCCAAACCTTCTACATAACCATATATTCCCACAGGTCTAGGCTGTTCAACACGGCACTAGTTTAAAGTGGACAATTTTCAAATCACCAGATGCAGGAACTCAAAGATCCCCAGGCTCCAGACAAAGCCAGAAACACCTTAAGTCACTTTCATCGATTAATAAATCAATTCATTAATTCAACAAATATGTATTAATATTAAGGTTCTACGTGCCAGTAAAGGTGTTAGCAGGCACCTGTGAAAATGACACTGAAACTATCATATCTAAAAGTTTGATTTCTATTGTGATAACCTTTAATTATTCTTCTGGAAATTTGCATTGGTACATAACTAGTCTGTTTGCCTTATGTAATTAAAATATATGACATATCTAGCACTTTTCAAGGTGAACAAATGCATCATGCTCCATTGTTTGCTTTCACATCAAAATTACTGTTTTATGGAAAACCATTGAAAACAAAGTCTATAGGCATGCCCTACTCAAAAGCACATACTCAAATAACTTTCAATTAAAAACATTTTTTTGGTGGACAGGAACTTCATATTCAATTATATATACTATTGCAGGATCTTGAGTGCTGACATTCTAAATTTTCCTTTATACTTGATATATGACTTCTATTAAAATTTACATTTTGTTGAGTTTGGCTATTTGTATAATCCTTCACTTTTTTCTTACTGCTTATGTTACATGACAGAAAACAGGAAAAATATATTTATATACTGTTATATTTATATTTCAAGGAGAGATAATGATCAAATAGTATAGAGTTCAGAGAAGGGAATGGTAATGAATTTCCTTGTAGCTGAACTTCCCAGGTTGAAACACTATGTCCCAACTCACTAATATACTGCTTATGCACTAATATACTAATATAACTCACTAGTATACCAAGTATACTGCTGTCATTCTCTCTAAGGAAAAGAAATAATTTGAAGCAGAAACTGATTCATTACTACAACACGTAATTACATAAACAAAACTCCAACTGTTTTGGAGTTGATATTGACGACAAGCTATACTAGATAATGAGCAGATGCAGACTTGAATGAATGACTAAGAACATATGGTAAGAAGAAATACAGAAAGATGAGCTAGATAACATTGGGAATTTTAAATGAGTTGAGGGAAAAAAAACTGAAAAAAAATAACTGAATTTTTACAACAAAGAATATATCAAGAAGGTATTGTGATGAGATAAATAGGAATACCTGCAACAGCAAGCTGCCTTCCCTGTTGTTAATTGAGGCCTCGGGCTCCTATGGTTTTGAAGACCAGTAAATAAACCTGCAAGACTGGGGTAGCTGACGATGTAGAGGACACAAAAGGCAACTTTTTTCTACCTATTTTATTTTCAGGGCAATAAAACAAAAATTGAGGCGTTAGAAAAAAAGGCAGTAAAAGGATCCATTCCAAGCTGGCCTACCACTTTGGCCTTATGAAGGAGAAATATATTAAGGTGTTAAAATAGGAGATTGAGTATAAATCCCCACAACATGATAAACACAATTAGAAAATAGATTATGACCATGGCAAAAAGGTAGCAGTAATAGTTTGCTCTGTTACAGACACTGTGACCTAAGGAAATCTAGGATAAAAATGTGCAAGAGATGTTGCTGATAACTTGTATCTCCTGAGTATGTTGCATGTTTCCTAATTTTCTTTTATTTTTAAGATTTTTTTGATGTGGACCATTTTTAAAGTCTTTATTGAATTTGTTACAAGATTGCTTCTGTTTTATGTTATGGTTTTTTTGGCCGCAAGGCATGTGGGATCTTAGCTTCGTGACCAGGGATGGAACCCGCACCTGCTGCATTGGAAGGCAAAGTCTTAACCACTGGACCACCAAGGAGGTCCCTCTAATTTTCTTTTGATGAGTCACTTTGTGTTATAAACTATTATTTATTCTAACAAGACAATGCATGACAATTACCTGTATATTTTCTCACGCTATTAACATTCTTTGAACATTGTTGATAATCAACCCTGATTAATCAGAATAAATTAGGGAAGTTAAATTTGCTCACATATATCACCTCCTGTTTTCATATTCATATTGACAGGAATCAGGGCACAAAATAAGACTTTAAGTAATCTTCCATTCAGTTGCTCTTTTAAAAATAGGACTCTAGTCAAATTAGTGGATAGGTAAAGCCTCATCAATTTTTCTATAGAAATACATCCAGTTTTTATGGACTATTTTAGATATTTATTAAAGACAGTAACATTTAGTAAAAATTCCAGACTTCTTGAGGATTTCTCATTTTCCAATGCATTTATGTCTAGTGTATTATAAAACAAGGGCATGTAAGATACTCATACTGTAGTAAGTAGCAATGAATATAAGTCTATATTACTTCATTAGCAGGATATTTGTATTAATTGCAAACATTGTTAAGGGGAATACTCAGAATATGTATCACTGTGACTAAATATTCTTTTAAGTGATTTAAACTGTTTAGGAAACAACATTAATTATGATTATTTCTTTAGTCGCTTTCATTTAAAAAACAATTTAGGTAGAACATTTTTTTCTTTAACCGTTATGACTTATTTCAATCTCCCCCTACCATCATTACAGCAAAACACTTGGAAGTTAGCATTATTATACCACTGATGAGTTTGTGTCCCTGCTGTACACACTATAGTACATCTCACCCACAAGATTAGTGATAGCTTGTAAATGAAATGCCATCCATGCTTCTTGGTATCTGTGTAGTAATGCTAAGGAGTCTGAAAAATTCTTTTAGACAATATTTTACAGTTATTTCCATTTAAATCCCAGGTATCTTACCATGGCTTCAAAGGACTCCTTTTTAAAATATAAATTTTGAAAACTATTAACATCAAACCAGAAGCAATTTATAAAAAAGTAAATTAATAGTCATCCCAGGGACATAATCTTAGAAACAGCTTTGTGGTTACTCAGGAGTAATAGTGTGATAGACACTATCTCGGACACTTGGAATCTTACTGTAATTTCCAAAACTCAAAAACGGGAAAAATCTAGCATAATAGAAAAACTAGCACTGCAGATATAAGAGATGATCACTGCACTGTGCTTGGATAGGACCT
The DNA here is from genome assembly GCF_937001465.1 of Orcinus orca. NCBI lineage: Eukaryota > Metazoa > Chordata > Mammalia > Artiodactyla > Delphinidae > Orcinus > Orcinus orca. The sequence continues at coordinate 96,994,283 of NC_064563.1, forward strand.
GGAAGTGAAAGCTTAGTTCATGTGGCTCAGGGAAGCAATAGATAATGGAGTTTGGCATGACCTGAGGAGCTAAGGATTACTGCCTTTGAAAAGCAGAATATTGACCTAATTATTACAGGCCAAAAAAAAAAAAAAGGCATGTCACGTTACCGGTTTCACATACAGGAATTTCCCGTCTCAGGTAGACAAGAGGATGACATTTGAAACAGAGGCTTGCGAAGACTGTTATAACACCCATCTCTATTTTGTTGAAGATTGTTTTTTTTTGTGTGTGTGTGTGTGTGTGTGTGTGTGTGTGTGTGTGTGTGTGTGTGTAGGTGGAGGTGATGGTATAGAGGCAGAATTCCCCTTTTCTTACTGGTGAGAAGATTTACATGGCTCTCACAGCTCACTCAGATAAGAAGGAAAAGGTCCATTCTTTCTGTCACACACAATATCCTTATCTGTCTCTCTGAATGATCTGTCTAGTCCAGTGGGTTTGTGTTCTCACTGTCAGATGAGCTGCTGTATCAACGTTGAAGAGGAACTCTAATTAGCCAGCCTGGGGCCAGGGAGACCACCACTTAATTACTCCCTGAACCACAGAGGTTTAGAAAAAGTGGTTTCCCAAAGGAAGGGATAAAGAGAAAATGAAAAAGTAAAAGATAGGTCTTCCAAGGATGACCAAAAACTCCTCTGAAAGCAGCTAAAATTTAATGATTGAGTTGTGAGAATAGAATTATTTTTCTCTTTCATGTGGACAGCCTGTTTTTTTCAAATATTATTCCTTACCAAATATTGCTCTGTTGAACTATTGTACAGTTTTTCATCCAGAAAAGATGAAATATTGTCATCTGCCTTACTTTCTTCACCCTAAGGATGAGAAGCTGCACCATTCGGTGGGGTAAAAACAACTCAGAGCAAGAGGTTTGAAAGGCAGCCCTGGCTGATTAGTAACCTGTGGAAGGTAAACCTGAGTAAATCACCTCCAGTTAATATCTTCTCCAGTAACTGCAGCCTAGTCAAAGTTGTATTTGATGCCAGGAACTTGTGGACAGATTGTATGGATCGATGCAGGAAGTAGTGTTAGAGTCTTGGGAAGAACAGAGATATATAAATTATCCATGAGCAAGGAATAGTCTGAATGGTGTACTTAAATTGCAGTTCTGAGCTTTCATGAAAGATTTGCAAAAGAGCTCCTCTATACAGGTCACTTCTCTTAGAAACACACTCATCCTTTTCTGTTCCCATCTTAACTTTCTTAAACAGGACTTCAGTTTTCAACAATCTACTGAAACTGTTGTAGTTTCCTTCTTGCCAAACCTAAGAACGTTTCCTCTGTTTTCTTTGTCTTGACCCCTTCGAGATCTCTTCAGATTATTATTTCTTGTGAAAACTCTTCCTCCTTTACCTTTAGTATCACTAATGCTTTCTTGCTTTATTTCTACAACTTTGAGCCAATTCTTACCCTCCTTTTGTGGCTCATTATTCCTCATTCTCTAGTTAGGGGTATTAACAAAGACCTAACTTTTAGACTTACGGTTTCTTCTTTCTTTCTGTACATTTCCAAGACAGCTGATTCCTTCCACTCTCTCCCTCCCTCTCTCCGTCTCTCTCTTTCATTCTCTCTCTCTCTCTCCTTCCCAGCTCCTTTCCTTCCTCTCTTTCTTTCCTTTTTCCTCTAGCTCCTTCTCATCCAACCTCCCTGTGACTCTAATGTTTTTTTCCTTTGTTTTGTTTCTCGTGGGAGAGTGATCTTTCTTTAAACTAATGTCCTTGTGTTGACCATGGCTCACACATGTTTAAGTATTTCCAAATTACATTATTGGTTCTACCTTCTTATCCTATTGGCCAGTTCCATTTGAATGTTTTATTATTACTATAGCATAAACATGCTTAAAATTAACATCACTGTCACTATCGTCTTCATTTTTGTCATAGTCACTTACCTCCAATCAGATACTCAGCTCTAAAGAAGTCTTCTATTCTATTCTAATATATGTTATTTTGCAAAACAAGTGAGCAAACAAACAAACCCATTGGGCTAATCCTTTGAAATGTCTCTCAGATATGTTGCTATCACCTTTCTGTGATACTTAACACCTCAGCATGGTACTAACTGCTACAGTTTCCTGTTCTTCCTGACTTTAGTTTCTCTTTTTTCCCACCTTACATACATTATAGGATTTATATAACATCTAAATGTAAAAACTGACCATCTGAAAATACTGAATTAATCATGCTATTTTCAATTGTTATATATTCCAGTAATTTCTCTTTGAATCCACCTTTCTCAAGTGGGTCATTAAAGGCGGTCCACAGTCTGATCTCAGATTGTAATTTGCTTCTATAGGTTGGCCCTGTCTTAGTGTCAAATTCTATTCTGGATTTAAAGTCCAGTAGTAATATTAGCTTTTAATGATATTTTTCTCATTAATTCTGGCCTATTTGGTCTCTGTTTCTCTCAAATCCTAGAATCTGTGCCACACATTTAGTAGCTCTCTCTCTCTCTTCATGTCTGTCTCTAGCTTTCCATCTATCATCTATTGTATAGTATCAATTTCATGTTTATTATAGTATACTAAATTATACTAAATTTAGTATACTAAATTATACATATATAATTATAGGCACATCTCATTTAATCCTCAAAATATCCCTATTATTATTCCTATTCTAAATAATAGAAAACTAAGCCTTAAAATTTTAAACTATTTCCCCAAATCACATGTTGAGACAGATCTAATATTCAAAAATCTTTGACTTTAAAAGTGTAATTTTCCACTAAACTATACTGAAGTATTTTGCCTTGTATTATTTTATTAGTACTTAATAAAATCCTTAACTAAGTGGGGGTACCAAGAACATGGATACAATGAATGAATGGATGAAAGTTTAAGGTTTTAAGTCTAAGACTCCTAAATGGATGATAAGCAGCTTAAAGCCTGGGTTCATGACTTATGCTAATGTGAATGTCCCTAATGTCACTGTAATTGTAGACTCTATAAATACTAGTGCTTGTTAAAACTTCACCATCAGCCATACTGTACATACATTTTCTTATTTAATCATCATAAAAACCTAATTAGATAGTGGTTTTTCCAGCTTACCCACTGGAAGAAACAGAAGTTCAGACAAGTTAAATAAGTTGCCAAGGACACACAGCAAGTGCCAGAACGAAGAACAAGATGCAGGTACCTTCACTTCATATTCTTGTTTACTTCACTATGCAGCCTCCCAGTCAATACTTGGTATTAAAATACATGTATCTTCCTGAGCTCTCCATGGGGCTTGAAAGAGCAGAGTCAAAACAAGCTTGGGCATACTCTTTGCCATGTACACTGAGGCTGCTGGCTCCAGTGCTATGACAGTGCCATCTTGCATCCGGAGGTGTACCCCAGGTAGTGCTCCAAGGTCTCTTTTTCCAAGTGTGTTTGTCTGAGTGGCCAATTAGACTTTTCTAGGTTTTCTTCTTGGAAGAATCTGAAGACATGATTATTCTGCAGTGCTCTGAGTCTAGAGTGAGTTGATAATCACAGGAAAACATGTGCATCCAGAATCAGATTGAGAACATTTTGGATAAATGGATGAAATGAGTACCTATTTATATATTTATATATATAGACCATACTTGTTACAATCAAATTGAAAACATAACCTACATTTGTGAAATTTTTACTTTGTCGTAAGTTATTACCATTTAGTATTCTTTTGAAAAGAATATAGCCTTCCATTGGCTTTTGTTTTAAAATGTGCATGATAGATTAGGATGTTGAGAAGAAATAGAAAATATTATAAATTATTTGTAATATACAAAGCTTCATATAGAATCTTAAGAACATTACAAAGTTCTGGGCTGCAACTTGCTACCCTGTTACTGATTCAGGGACATTTTAGATAATGAATGGGGCCATTGACCCATTCATTGACCAAAAATAGGGATTTTCTAAACATGAAAAAAAATCATTTAAGAGAATGATGAGGGCTTCCCTGGTGGCACAGTGGTTAAGAATCTGCCTGCCAATTCAGGGGACATGGGTTTGAGCCCTGGTCTGGGAAGATCCCACATACCGCGGACAAACTAAGCCCATGTGCCGCAACTACTGATCCTGTGCTCTAGAGCCTGTGAGCCACAACTACTGAGCCTGTGTGCCACAACTACTGAAGCCTGCATGCCTAGGTGCCATGCTCCACAACGGGAGAAGCCACTGCAATGAGAAGCCTGCACACTGCAACGAAGAGTAGCCCCCGCTCACTGCAACTGGAGAAAAGCCCGAACGCAGCAACAAAGATCCAATGCAGCCAAAAATAAATAAATAAAATTTATATATAAAAAAAGAGAACGATGAGTGAGTGGAAGATAAATAATATTGTCCTTAGCAAAATAATTTATTGAAATTTTTGGCAAATTGCATGTCAGCAGGTAATGTTTTGTATTCAAGACATTTTTCCCTACCTTAAGCACAGTAAGTATATATTTCTCTTTTTATTATCACATAGTTACTGATATTTAATATTAAAAAGATCACAACTATTATATCATCACTTTCACATCTCTATTTCTAGTTCAATGAGTAATGAAAGTAAATAACACTGTGCTCAGTTAAATGTTAAAATTCAAAAGAAGTATGAAACATGCAAAATACTAGTACATCCAGTATTTATGAGCAAAAGTGTTTGGCTGGTCTACAAGGCATTAGCATTTTTCAATGATCACATAATCTCAAGCCAAAAGAAACAAACAAAAACTGTTTAATGCAAATCAAAGGATTTCAGTCAAATTTAATAAATTTAATATTGGCAGGCAGGTTGGGGAAGTTGTGAAGGATACTTGAGGGCATGGTAGGTTAAGAAATGCAACTGTTTTGAAATAGTATGGTTTCTTATCAGTTTATTTCAACTCTACCTCTACAGTTAATGTTCTGTGTTTCGTTTCACGAGTCTACATTGTAAGGAGTATGCCAGAGCTTGTTTTCAGATAACTGATGCCTGTAAAAGCTGTGTTAAAGGGACACACAGTGAAAATCTATATGATAACAGATTTGTAAATGGATGAAATATTTTGGTATACATTATGTTCAATTTCAATACAAATGTTGTTCAGGGGTCTTCTGTGGCATAAAGATGACATACTTTTAAAGACTTATTGCATGTCAGGAAAATGCTAAATGTTTCAAGTGTGCAGTTCTGCAAGTCCAGATCACTGTGGTGAAATGAAATGTAAGGGGAGATATGTCTACCCAGGTAGGGCGCCAGGGTAAAGAGATGTTGATTGAGTCCAACACAATTAACTATCTCTCCTTAGCAAGAGGTCAAGCTGTTCTTTATCCCAGGATTGTATAATAGCAACAAAAGGTTTTTATCAATTATATAAAACTGGAGTGTTACCATAAACAAAAATATATGAAATAGATTATAAATACAGTTATAAAAATAAGGTATATCTAGAGATGTCTGGTTATTAGTACAAATATTTAATGATGAAATAACATCTTAATATGTGCCAGGGCCTTTCCAAATATTACTTTTTACAGATAGAGTAGCTAAAGTTCAAGGGCAAAAAGAACTTTGCCAAAGATCACACCACTGATTGGCCTGAATCAAATTTTGATCCTACGCCTGTTTCAGGATTAAGGCAACCTTATGTTCAGTTTTTTATACTGATTTGCGTAAAAAAATCATTCCCACTTACTTCGTGAATCTAGTGGTGTTTCTGTGCAGCTCTGTCCCCTCATATATTTTTTGCTCCTTTTATTTCTTCAGTCCATGCTCTTCCTGCTATATCTCATGTTCTCTATTCTGGTTTAATCCAAGTCAATACGTTCACTGTAATGAACTTATTTTCTCTATTTACTAATGCTTAGAATTCATTTCCTAGAATATTAGACTTTTGACTTTAGCAATTGAGGCCATGGTGCTATTGCTATTTTTCCTTCTTTTTCTTATGTTTTTACTTAAATCACAGCAAACAAAGAGAAGGAATATATATTCCATATCCCTGAAAGTTTTCTTCTGGACTGAGCACTGGTTGCGCTGGAAGGGTTTGGTAGGTAGCAAGAAGACTGCTGATTTGGTTCTTTTTGCTCTTTGTTTCATTTTTCTCTCTCATCCCCTCATCTGAACATGTCCTCTCTTGTACTGTCCTCCTTTTATTACGCAGGGAACTACAGCTCTTGTTGCCTAGGCACCCTCATGTTTCTCACCTTGAAAGGCCCACCATGGCTCCTCAAGGGTTTTTCCTCAACAAAAGTGTCTGCCATCATCTTTTCACTTAAGTAGGATTTTTTTTTTTCCTTTCTGCTATGCTGTGAAAGCAGTATGTCAACCAAGTTGCCAACTTCTCTTTGTTTTCAAGCTGAACAACTGCAGAGCCTTGCCCTGGAAAGAATGAGAGTCTCCAGTGGCTTCAGCAGTGTTTAGGTTGTGTCTGTGAAAAAGACTGGTTCGAAATGAAAGAGCTAGAAGTTAATGAACGTAAAATAATTTTGAGAAATACAGTAAGTGGCTCAACATCTTATGTGTCCCTAGTCCTGTTACAAGGCTGAGAAAAGAGTCTATGACTCGATGATTCACACAGATATATAAAAGGAGGAAGGTAGTTTAAAGGATTAGTGACAGTGAAAGAGAAGTGGAAAACTGTTCATTATACTGACTCGGTTCTTGTATTCTTTTCTAGATCTTCCACAGTTTATATTCCTTTTGAGGGTTTTGTAAACCACAGGGAGAAAAATTAAAATGGAATACATGTTATAGTCTTTGGCTTGCTCACGATGAAGGAAGCAGGGATTGGGGCTAGCAATAAAGTCACCTTCCTTGAGCACATGGCTGCATGGTAGGAGGTTGAAATTCAATGAATTTGGATCGCTGAAGTGAGGAAGGTGGTGTTGGTGAGTTTGGAGTTGGGGCTTAGATGATGAATTACCAGCACGTACTGAAAATTGTATCTCTCCAACACGTGGTCTACAGGATAAATCAAAGGGCAATATTCAACTAAAAGTCTTACACTATTTCTTAATAATAATTATTCTTTTTTTGTTTAGTTCAATTCAAGAAATGGATATTTTAGTCAAGATTGAAAATGATTGCAGTTCCCATACTCTTAATCCATTCTCCATATTGTGGTCCCTGAATCTGACCAAAAGACATGAGAAGGTTAGAATAAACAAATGGTTGCTTTAGTTTTGCAAATAATATTCTGAGTCCAAGGAATTATGACAAATCCTCTTAGGCTGTTTTTTAGAAAGAGCTGTTGATAAATTAATTTTGACTGCTCTGAGCTTAAACTGTGCCTCCCAACCCCCATTTCTTCATCTAGACTTCTAGGAAGTTAGAAAAAAAAAATTGGCAAAGTTAGGGAGACAACACCTCACATGGAGTTTAGATGAAGTCACACATAAGTGTATTAGGTTCAAATCCTTTTATAAGTAACTTATTCTTTAAAAAATTGAATTAAATCAATGGGAGTTCTGGGCGCAAACATCAGTTCCAATCCAATAATAAAAGTAGAGTAGGGAATGCTGTTTCTCGTGTAATTACTTCTGTAACATAAATGACTGACTGAAAAAAAAAAAAAAATGACTGACTGAAATCATCTAATGAAGAAGACCAGGCATATTACTTCTCTAGGTTTTACAGTTTTATGACATACTCATTTGCATTTTCTAACTTCCAGGATTTTCTTAAAGCTTGATCCAGCAACCTCATTGATTTAAAAAAATTTAAAGCTAAAAAGGACTTAAAATTTTTTTCAGAAGAATTTCTCAGCCTCAACACTGAGTGATTGGATCATATTGATGTTACTAATAAAATTTAGACATATTTCCTCTGGATGGACTCAAATTGTAATATACTTTATATTAATGAAAAGTCCTTTCACCACCCCAAATTAGAAAGCTGTTTTATTCCAAATACTCTCACAGAATTCAATGCTAATCTTTCTCAACAAATTTTGAGATTGAATTTTAATATATTAACTTTCACAATGACTATGTACATATAATCCACAGACTACTGACACACTGTGAATAAATAAATACAGAAATTTTTTATAATATAAGAAAATGTATAGAGCTATGTTAACAGGAATGTAAGAGCAGCTTAGAGGTTTTTTTAAATATAAGTTTATTAGTATGTAGCCAGGAAATATCTACTGATTAATATGTGTGATCTTGACATGGGTTAATCATAACATTTCAGTTAACTCTATACTTAGTTTGTATCTTCTTAAAATAAATTTGGATTTTTTAGTTTGTTTGCCAAAGGGAAAAGAGCTTTCCTATCATATGGAAAGGTTTAATAGATTCAAGAAACAAATATATTGTTAAAAGCTCTTGTGTACCTTCTAATTCCCTCTATCGGCTTACGGCTGTGGTCTCAATTTATTGTACTTTTTAAAAAAGTAGCATTAAGTGAATTTTATTGGCAGGTGTGGTAGGTTGAATAATGGCTTCCCTACAATGGCCACATCCTAATCCCTGAAACCTGTGAATACATTATGTTAGCTGGCAAGGGAGAATTAAGGTAGCAAATGGAATAAACATGGCTCATCAATTAACCTGGAGATGGGGAGAGCTTCCTGGATTATCCAGGTGGGCCCAATGTAATCACAAGCATCCTTACGAGTAAATGAGGGAGAAGAAAGTCAGTGGGCAGCTTCTAGAAGCTAAAAAAATGCAGGAAAATAGAATATCCTCCAGGGCCTCCAGGAGGGAATGCAGCCCTGCTAAAACCTTGACTGTAGTGCAGCGATGCTCATTTTGAACTTTTTTTTTTTTTTGCGGTACGCGGGCCTCTCACTGTTGTGGCCTCTCCCGTTGCGGAGCACAGGCCCCGGACGCGCAGGCTCAGCGGCCATGGCTCCCGGGCCTAACCGCTCCGCCCCCATGTGGGATATTTCCGGACCGAGGCACGAACCCGTGTCCCCTGCATCGGCAGAAGGACTCTCAACCACTGCACCACCAGGGAAGCCCCATTTTGAACTTTTGACCTCCAAAACTGTAAGGTAATAAATTTGTATTGTTTTACTTCACTAAATTTGTGGTAATTTGTTAGAGCAGCAATAGGAAACTAGTGTAGCAGGCATTACTCTGAGTAGCCTTAAAATTTTCTCCTGCTAATTTTAAGTATGTTCAAAAGATATTTGAAGCTTATAATTCTTACCTGTCCTAGTAAGATTTTATTCTGGAAATAATATGACTTTTCCGTATTTCCCAGGGGTGGATGTGGTGGTGGGGGACTTGGTGTTGATGGTGATGGCTGTAGTCTCAACTGAATATTTCTTTCAGATTTTGTTTAAGCAGGCTTGCCATAGCTCCAAATCCATTTCTTCAAATACACTAGGCCTGGGGAGATTTGAAAATAAGCCTTGGCCCCAGCATCTCCTACTTATAGTTTGGAATCCCTTTATCCACTCTGGCAACTTTGCCTGCTGTCTTGCTGACTTTTCCTAGCATTCTGCTTCTCTGCTGAGCCCCTCTGATGGAAACCTCAGTGGTTCTTTGATTGTGTTTTACTCTAGGACATTGTCTGTCATACCATCTTTAGTTCTACAATCTGCCTCTTTGGAGTCAGTTTCATCCAAATTTAGGCTCAAGATCCAGGGCTATTTCTTGTCTACAGGGAAATTTAGATAGATTCAATATCTGTCCCTCTGAGAGAAAAACAATGTGGCTAAACACCAAGGCATGCCTGAGACTTAACCTAGGTATAGTTTAGGATGTTTCTCTTTCTGAGAATACAACAGGCTTCTAAATTATTAACACAGATTTGCCAGCTGCCTGAACATTTGGCATCTAAGGCATAGGATTTCTTTCTAATAAACCAAACATAACCTCACTTCTTCAGGCAATGTCAGGAAGTCTAATCAAGAGTTGACTGTGGGACTTCCCTGGTAGCTCAGTGGTTAAGAATCCGCCTGCTAATGCAGGGGACACGGGTTCAAGCCCTGGTCCAGGAAGATCCCACATGCCGTGGAGCAGCTAAGCCCGTGTGCCATAACTACTGAAGTCCGCGTGCCTAGAGCCTGTGCTCTGCAACAAGAGAAGCCATGGCAATGAGAAGCCCGTGCACCACAATGAGAAGCCCGTGCACCACAATGAGAAGCCAGTGCACTGCAATGAAGAGTAGCCCCACTCACCACACTAGAGAAAGCCCACCCGCAGCAATGAAGACCCAACACAGCCAAAAATAAATTAATTCATTCATTCATTTTAAAAAATGATTTTTTTTAAAGAGGTGACTATGAGCCAACACTTTCCATCTTCTCTGTTGAGACATAACAACGGAGGCTAAGACTATATTAACTATTCATTTCTCTAGGTTTTCTAAATTGAGTCTCTGTATCAAGTTAGATCAGCCAGGATAACAAATCTGAGTGAGATTAGCTTGGTTCCTTTCAGAGATACTTGCATAGATATATGATTTAATGCTGTGCTCTAAGCTTTTATAGAGGGTTGATGTAAGAAATAGCCATTTGAACACTTTATTTGCTTGGGAAATGGTAGTTGAAGACATTGTCCATTATGTAGCCTAGAATCTCTCATATAAGACTCCACATGATAAGGACCTCCTTAAATTTTGTGTTGGGGGAAAAATGTCTTACCAGACAAACTTTTATGTTTCTTTTAATCAATAAGTAAAAGTTATATAAGACAAATTTCATTTAAAATTATGGTATGTAAACAAACGAATAAAACTTCATAAAATCATTCAAAATAAAGCTCCTATCATAGCTTAACAAAAATTGTCTCAGAATAATTTCTCTATGTTATAAACATTGATTTTAACCACAACCCCTTTTCCTACCCCATCCTTGAGGGAAATGTGACTTTGACAAAAACAAAACGGCAAGTGAGGCCTCTCAGAATGATGTTCATTAATCCCGCTGCACATAAACTGGATAGGAAGCAGTGGAGCTTCTCTGTTGAGTGGTTAAGACCTTGGTTTAATTAAATCCCATATCACCCCACTTATTAGCTGAAGCCTTGGGCTATTTATTTAACCTTTCATTTTCAATTTCCCATCTACAGAGTGGAAATAGTGTAATATCTGCCTTCTAGGATTGTGGTGAGGATTAAATGAGGTAATTCATTTGAAGTACTTAGCGCAGTGCCTGGCATATAAGGTACAAGACTCAGTAGCTATGGGTGTTGTATATATGGATGTGGTAGGTAGTAGGTTGCTGATAATTATGACAGTGATGATAACATCAGTGAAGGTAGACCTAGTTGAGGACAGTTCTCTCTTTCTTCACAATATTTTTTGCATCATATCATGGTGCTTCATTATTAGCTTTCTGCTGAGGAAACACCTGCCCTCAAGATGAATATGCCCAGTAGGGAGAATGGAAGCTTCCTCAGAAAGAAATCTGCATGATCTTTTCACGGAGAAGTATAAAAGGTGTTGGTGGTTTTCCTTCTCTAACTGGAAGTATAAGATTTAGATTGAATAGCCTTTTTTTTTTTTTTAAAGCCTCTTGCCAGCTCTGCAAAGACAAGCATGGTTGGGTTAATCTTGAGGAAACTAAGGGTCAAGCTCTATTTTGTGTTGGGAGAAAGAAATATAAAAGGGGCTCTTTGAAGTTCATGCTTGCTCTAGCTCACATCATAAAGATGGGTGACTACATAGGAATTTGTGCAGAATCTCCAGCCAGAATTTAAAAAGTGTATATTTTCATGGAGCAGTAGTTTGCAAACTTTTTGGCCTTAGGACCCTTATACTTAAAAATTACTGAAGGTGAAAAAGAGTTTTGTTTATGTGGATTATAGTTATTGATATTTACTGCACTAGAAATTAATATTGAAAATATTTAAATATTAACTCATTTATAAACAGCAATACTTAACCCATTATGTGTTAGTATAAAACTATTTTTTATGAAAAAAGCATATTTTTCCAAAGCAAAAAGAAGTATGGTGGCATTATTTTACATTTTTTTTCAAATTTACCTAATATTTGATTTAGTAGAAGACAGCTGAATTCACATATCTGCGTCTGCAATTAGTCAGTTTTGATGTGTTATTTTGGCTGCAGTAAACAAAGTAAATCCAAATTTACAAAGATAGGAAGTTGGAAAGGAATATTTTAATGGCTTTTTGAAACAATTTTGGATATTCTTTTTCACTCTATCCCACTTACAAGTGGTCATTTCTTAAAGGTTAGTTGCAATGTGGAAACTGAAACCATACCAATGAACTTTTCAACTCCACGACATTAACATCATTAGATAATCTTTGTATGTTCTACCATGCTTGACCTTGTAACATCATGCCTTTGTCATTTGGAAAATGTTGGTCCATTGAATTATGTAGATTTCCAAATGTTAAAACATTTTATTGTATATTATTAAGTAGTAACATTTGTTAATCTCATTAGAAAAGTCTTTCTGTATGCAGAAGGTGTCAAGCTCATAAAGACATATAAATTTCCCCAAATTCTGGTTTTTGCTTGAAAGCTCAAATTTTATCCTTGCCAACAAATACTGTCAGCTGTTTCCTTGAAATGTCAGGCTCCCTGTGTTCATTTTTGAGAAAATATCTTCCAAGCGCCCAAGTCTGAATAACCATAGTATATCTGTCCACAGTTCTTTCAAGTAAACTTAGTGCTCCATGAGAAAAGCAGCTAGTTCAGCTTGCAACTCCAAAAATGGCACAAGAGCTTTTTCTTGATCCAAACATCACAGATCAGTGTACATCAAGAGTGACTGATATTTAAAAAATCATGCACTCAAGGGTTGAGATGAAATAAAATGAATAATCTTTACTGCTTCATTAATGACATTCCTAAGTAAAACTGTCATTTTTACTTCAAGTGTGTAGCAGTTGAGAATGTAATGACTATTCATTTTATTTGGTGTTATTGCTTTGTTTTCTGCTTAGACATCAGCAGTTTCACCCACTTTTGCTTTTATAGAATCAGAGCAAATATTAAGACAGTGAAATAGGCAAATAATATCTTAGTATTATTATTAACTTTTATGTTTATTGCTGGAAACCTAAGCGAGCTAATAAGCTATTATGTGGAATTGGGACTCAGAGATTTGGGATGGAGATTCACAAGAACATGGATGAAGATTGTCTATTTCACCTAAAGCCTCCAATTTTCTACTTACTTGTATATCAGAGATAAACCCTACTATTTCCTCATTTTAGGCACTGAGACCAGGAGAAACATGAAGACTCTGATGTCATTTTTTTAGTTTAATTAGTTTCGATCAGTATTAACTCAGTGTACCCATTTAAAGAAGTGTGTGTGTATATTTACATACCAATTATATAACTTTACAGCTATCTATGGTTATATGCAGTGTAGTGGGGTAAATTGTGTTCCCTAAAAAATTCATATTATATGTTTGAATCTTAACCCCTAGTACCTAGAATGTGGTTGGTTTTGGAAATAGGGTCCTTAAGAGGTAATTAAGTTAAAATGAGGTCATTAGATTGAGCACTAATCCAATATGACTGGTGTCCTCTTAAGAAGAGAAGGTTAGGACACATACACATACGGAGGGAAGCCCATGTGAAGACATAGGGAGAAGACAGCCATCTACAAGTCAAGGAGAGTGGTCTCAGAAGAAACCAACCTTGCCAACAACTTGATTTCAAACTGCTAGCCTCCAGAACTGTGAGAAAATAAATTTTTGTTTAAGCCACCGCATCTGTGGTACTTTGTTATGGCAGCCCTAGAAAACTAATACATGGACTATTAAAATAATTTCAAGCATCAGTACATAAGTATTGGAGATCAAGATTAAATTATATTCAGTCAGTTTGGGAAGAAAAAGAAGGATGGGATACTAACTGTAACTATTTAGTATTCATAGCTAAAACTTCTACCACCAGTTCTATTTAGGCTCTGGGATTTAACCTCAGTGCTCAAGTTCCTTATCCCAACTTTCAGTTCCCAAGCACATACTCTTCAACTAAATAGGCTGTATTTTCAAATATTATTTTTCTTAAAAACAAAAACCTCACCAATAGAATCTACTGCCCAAATAGATTATAGGTTTTACAGTGTTCGGTTATGGGTGTAGTATATTATAAAGTCTTTGCTCTTCAGAGTGCAGCATCAGTATCATCTGAGAGTTTGTTAGAAATGCAGGGTCTTGGGACCCACCCTAAATCTACTGAGTTAGCATCCACATTTTAGAAATACTCCCATATGATTCCTATGCACAGTAAAGTTTGAGATACACTGCGCTAAAGGCATATGTCTAGAAAGATATCATTTTCTTTTATTGGATTCAAATATCCTATAGAAAGACAAGGCTTGGAATTTCCTGAAAGAATGTGCAGTGTGTGGGAGTTTTCTAGGCCACATACAGTAAACTTGGTTTTGAAATCATTTTTACAATATTTCAATCACTAGGGTGACAGTATATTTTTGCTTGACATATGACTGCTCTCTTCTAAGAAATTCCAGGACATGAGGTGGTCCTGCAGGAAGCAGTGACATTTCTCTTTCAGTGTCAATACTTCATGGGGGAAAAGCATTTATTACTACAGTTGCCAAAACAAAAAAAGAGAGAATCTCTTATGTGTATTTTCAACAATTAAGTTTTTCTCTTTTCTGCTGTCTTTTTTTAAGTATTCAGTGAGGACATCCCCAAATCCTGTATATATACAATGTGTTCAGAGTACATATTTCCTTCTTAGATCATTACTAAATTGTGTGGCTATAATGAACCACTTCACAAGTTAGTTTGAGTGTAGGCTGGAGTCCAGCGGTTCACTATAAAGTGGGAAACAGCTGGATGTCTTAGATATTTCTCCTATACCTTTTGTAGACCAGAATTTGAACGTATTTTCCCGGGAAATATACTGTGAAACTATGAGCATCTGTTGAAAATCTCTCCTGTCAGTAGTAGTGTTCAATCCGGACATATATTTACTCTGTGAAAGCAGTTTTCTGATGGTAACATCACCATCAACCTGTCAAAATGAAAAAAATAGGTTTTTTCATCATCATAAAATGCTATGATTGAAAATCCATTCTGAAGAAGTTGCCAGTGGTATCATTTTATTTGTAGATCCTAAAATAATGGCTATTGGCAAATGTTGTAACTGATGTTTAGTCCTGCTCTGTGTTGTTTAGTACTTTAATGACAATACTAGTTTTTAGCAACAGTTTCCACGTGGGGAAGTTACATCATTTATTTGCACTTTTAAGGTGTTTGTACAACTGTGAGGATGAGTTTAAACTTAGACTTACAGTGATGTTGTATGATAGAGGTGTCTACTGCTAATCCCACATAGCATGACCTCCCAAAAATCAAAATAACAGTCCTCCCCACCCTCATATGCTGACATTTGACAAGCCAGGTGGTCTAGCTTGTTCTTAGAAACCCATATCTTCTTTTGTGTCCTCCCAGATGTTCCTAGCAGAGATTTGCCAAAACTTTCCCAAATACAAATGGGAGAATAATAGAGGCATTGAATTTCTTTCCTAGAAACTTTAGTGGAAGATTACTTTTATATTTTCAACATGGTCATTTCTAAGATTATATAATCATTAGGCATTTGAAAAATTACAGCTGGTATCAGTTAATGATCAACTGGCATTTTTCATATTTAACAACCTTTTGGGTGAATGAGCTGACCTTGGAATATATAATGTAGTTGTACAGGCTTCCAGTGGTTTTTCCACAGTTGCATTTTCAATAGCTGAACTGCTAAAAGATAAATGTAAACACATGGTAATAGGTTACAATTCATTATCTATTTTCTTTTCATAAAATAAAATGACCTTAGGAAAATGCCATTAATTATGTAAAGTTACTAAAGTCCTCCTCAAGATTTTCTAAAGAAAAATCTTAAATTGTTAATACTACATTTTATAACTTCCTTAGAAATTTGTATCAATGTGCTATTTTTAAATGTGTATAAATACAAAAACTACAAGAAATATAGTACCCATTTTCTCTTCTTTTTAAAAAGCTAAGTATTAAGTTATTAGTATCATATTTATATACAATAATATTCACCCTTTGTACACAATGATGTGCAGTTGATGAGGAGATATTTTGAACTAAATGAAAATAAAAACAACATGTCAAATAGCATAAACTATAAAAGACAAAAAATTACATCATTTTGCACAACTGTACTGTATAGTTATGGCAGTTACACAATTATATACATTTGATGAGTTGTAACAAGTGTATAGTTGTATAACTTCCACCACAGTTGTTATGGGTGAAGTGTATCTCCACAATTCATATGTTGAAGCCCTATTCCCCAGAACCTCAGAATGGTGACTATTTGGAGATTGGGCCTTTAAAGAGGTAATTAAGGTTAAATGAGGTCATATGGGTGGGCCCTAATCCAGTATGACTAGTATTTTTATAAGAAGACAAAATTTAGATTCACAAAGGAAGACCAAAGATGTCCTTGCGCAGAGAAAAGACCATGTGAAGAGGCAGCAAGAGAATGGCCATTTGTAAACTAAGGAAAGTGGCCTCAGAGGACACCACCCCTGCCAGCATCTGGATTTTGGACTTCCCGCCTCCAGATCTGTGAGAAAATAAATTTCTGCTGTTTAAGCTACCCAGTCTGTGGTATTTGTTATGGCAGCCCTAGCCCGCTAATACAACAGTCAGGATATAGAAACTTTTCATTAATCTCTCAAAAGCTTCTCCTGTCCCTTTGTACCCACTCCTTCCCTCCACTCTCAGCCGCTAGTAATCTCTAGTCTGATAACTCTCTCCACAGTTTTGCCTTTTCCAGACTAGAATGCCATTTAAAAGCAATCATATGGTATGTAGCCTTCAGAGTTTGGCTTATTTAACTTAGATAAAGCTTTAGATATTCATTCATGTTATTTCGTGTATCACTAGTTTGTTACATTTTTATTGCTAAGTAGTATTCCATTGTTCAGATGTACTGCAATTTGCTTATCCATTCAGCAGTTGGGTTGTTTCTTCTTTTGGCTATTATAAATAGTGCTACAAACATTCTCATACGGTCTTTGTGTGGACCTCTGTTTTTATTTATCTTGGTGAACACCCAGCAGTTTGATTGCTGGGTCATGTGGTAAGTGTATTTACAGTTTCATAAGAAACTGTTAAACTTTTCCAAAATGACTGCACCATGTTGCATTCTGGCAACAATATGTGAGAGTTCCTGTTGCTTTACATCTTCACCAGCACTTAGCATTTTCAGTCTTTTTTTATTTTATCCATCCTGGTAGGTGGGTAGTGTTATCTCACTGGAGTTTTAATATTTCTTTTCCTAGTGACTGAAGGTTTTGGGCTTCTTTATATGTACCCACTTGCCATCTACCTGTATGTTCTTTGATACGATGTCTTTTCAAGTATTTTGCCCATTGTGAACTGTTATTTTTCTTCTGATAAAGGATTTGTAAGAAGAATATATAAAGACTTTTTTTTAGATATGGGTTTTCTCTCAGTCTGTGTTTTATCTTAAAATTGTCTTTTTTTCTCCAGCTTTATTAAGATGTAATTGACATATAGCATTGGGTAATTTTAAGATGTACAAGTTATGATTTGATAATTGTGAAATAATTATCACAATAAGATTAACACATTCATCACATAACATACTTACCTTTTTTTCCTTTTGGTAAGAACTTTAAGATCTATTTTCTTACCAACTTTCAAGTGTACCATTCAGTATTGTTAACTATAGTCACCATGCTGTACATTACATCTCCAGAACTTTTTCATCTTATAAGTGAAAGTTTATATCCTTTAAGATCTTCACCCATTTCCCCCACCCCAAGCAACCCCACTGCTGGCAGCTAACAATCTATTTCCATGAGTTCAGTTTTTTTAGATTCCACATATAAGTGAGATCATGCAGTATTTGTCTTTCTCTGTTTGACTTATTTCACGTAGTGTAATGCCCCCAAGGTTCATCCATGTTGTCCCAAATGGCAGGATTTCCTTCTCTTTTATAGCTGAATAACATTCCATATATGTGTAGACCACATTTTTTTCATCCATTCGTCTGTCCATGCACGACTATTGTAAACAAAGCTGAAGTAAACGTGGGAGTGAAGATATCTTTTCAAGATAATGATTTTATTTCAATCAGATACATACCCAAATGTAGAATTGCTGGATCATATGGTAGTTCTCTTCTTAATTTTTTGAGGAAACTTCATACTGTTTTTCCAAAGCGACTGTACCCACTTACATTTACACCAACAGTGTACAAGTCTTCCCTTTTCTCCACATCCTCACCACCACTTGTTATCTCTTTTCTTTTTGATGATAACCGCTCTAACAGGTATGAACTAATATCTCATTGTGGTTTTGATTTGCATTTCCCTGATGGTTAGTGATATTGAGTATATTTTCATGTAACTGTTGGCAGTTTGTATATCTGCTTTGGAAAAATGTTTATTCAGGTCCTCTGCCCATTTTTAAATTATATTGTTCATTTTTTGGCTGTTGAGTTGTGTGAGTGCTTTATATATTTTAGATATTAACTCCTTATCACATGTATGCCTTGTAAATATTTTCTCACATTCAGCAGGCTTCCTTTTCATTTTGTTGATGGTTTCCTTTGCTGTGCAGAAATTTTAGTTTGATGTAGTCACACTTGCTTATTTTTGCTTTTGGTGTTAAATCCAAAAACTCATTTCCAAGACTGATGTTAAGAAGCTTATCCCTATGTTTTGATCCATTTTGAGTCAATTTTTATGTATGGTGTCAGATAGAGGTCCAGTTTCATTATTTTGGGTCACTGTCCAGTTTTCCCAGCACAATTTATTGAAGAGACTATTGCTTCCCCATTGTATATTTTTGGCTCCATTGTTGTAAATTAATTGACCATATATGCATAGGTTTATTTCGTGGCTCTCTATTCTGTTCCACTGACCAAAGTGTCTGCTTTTATGCCAATGTCATAATGTTTTGTTATATAGCTTTGTTATGTATAGCTTTCTTATATAGTTTGAAATTAGGAGGTATAATGTCTCCAGGTTTGTTCTTCTTTACCAAGCTTGTTTTAGCTATTTGGGGTCTTTTGTGGTTCCATACAAATTTTAGGATTATTTTTTCTATTTCTATAAAAATGCCATTGGAGGATTGTATACAATCTGTAGATCACTTTGGGTTATATGGACATTTTAACAGTATGAATTCTTCCAATCTATGAGCATGGAATAGCTTTCCATTTATTTATGTTTTCTTCAGTTTCTTTTATTAATGCCTTATAATTTTTAGTGTATAGATCTTTTACCTCCTTGGTTAAATTTGTTCTTCAGTTTTCTATTCTTCTTAATGCTATTATAAATTGGATTGTTTTCTTAATTTCTCTTTTTGATAGTTATTGTTAGAGTATAGAAATGCAATTGATTTTTATATGTTGATCTTGTATCCTCAACTTTACAAAATTTTTTTTTTAGTTCTAGTATTTAGGGTTTCCTATGTATAATATCATGTCAACTGCAAGTAGAAACAGTTTTACTTATTCTTTTCTGATTCTGATGGCTTTTATTTCTTTTTCTTGCTTTAACTGCTCTGGCTGGGACTTCCAGTGCTGTGTTGAATAAAAGTGGCAGGAGTGGACATCATTGTTATGTCCCTGATCTTAGAAGAAAAGCTTTCAGTTTTTCACCATGGCGTATGATGTTAGCCATGGGCTTGTCATAACAGGCCTTTATTATGTTGTGGTACATTCCCTCTATACTCAGTTTGTTGCAAATTTTTATCATGAATGGATGTTGCATTTTGTCATATGTTTTTTCTGCATCTATTGAGATGATCATATTTTTATTCTTCATTTTGGTAATGTGATGTATCACATTGCTGTTTTGGATATTGATCCATCCTTACATCCCAGGAATAAATTCTACTTGATCATGGTGTATGATTCTTTTAATGTTGAATTTAGTTTGCTAATATTTTGTTGAGGATTTTGCATATATACTCATCAGATATATTGCTCTGTAATTTTCTTTTCTTGTAGTGTCCTTGTCTGGTTTTGGTATCAGGTAATTGTAATGCTGGTCTCATAAAATGAGCTTTGAAGTGTTTCCTCTTCTTGTAGTTATGTAAGACTTGAGAAGCATTGGTGTTAAATCTTTTTGAAATATTTGGTATACTTCACCAGTGAAACTATCTGGTCCTGGATTTATTTTTGTTGGAATTTTTTGATTACTGATTCAATCTCCTTGTTAGTAATTGATTCATTCTGATTTTCTCTTTCTTCATAATTCAGTCTTGGTATCAATAGCTTGTATGTCCTAGGAATGTATCCATTTCTTTTAGGTTTTACAATTTGTTAGTGTATAAATGTTCATAGTAATCTCTTTGATCCTTTGTATTTCTGAGGTATCAGTTGTAATATCTCCTCTTTTATTTCTAATTTTATTTATTTGACTCCTCTTTTTCTTGGTGAGTCAACTAAAAGTTTATTTATTTCTCTTTTAAAAATCAACTCTTAGTTTTCTTGATACTTTCTATTGTCTTTTTAGTTTCTTTTTCATTTACTTTCACTTTGCTTTTTGTTATTTCCTTTCTTTACTAACTTTGGGCTAAGTTTGTTTTTCTTTCACTAGTTCCTTGACATGTGAAGTTAGGTTGTCAAGTTGAGATCTTTCTTTTTCTCAGTGTAGATATTTATTGCTATAAACTTCCCTTTTAGAAGTACTTTTGTGGCATTCTACAATTATTAATATGTTGTAGTTCCATTTTCATTTGTCTCAAGATAATTTTTGATTTCTCTTTCGATTTTTTCTTTGGCTGATTGGTTGTTCAGGAGCATATTGTTTAATCCTCACTTTTTGTGATTTTTATTTTATCCTTGTAATTGACTTCTAGTTTCATACCATTGTGCTCAAAAAAGATGCTTGATACAATTTAAATTTTCTTAAATTTATTAAGACTTGTTCTGTGGCCTAACATATGGTCTATTCAGGAGAATGTTCCATATGTGCTTGAGAAGACTGTGTATTCTGCTACTTTTGAGTGAAATGTCTGTTAAGTCCATTTGGTCTTATGTGTAGTTTAAGTTCAGTGTTTCCCTGTTGATTTTCTGTCTGGATGATGTATCTATTGTTAAAAATAGGATAATGAAGTCCCTTACTATTATTATATTTCTGTCTGTGGCTACCTTCAGGTCTGTTCATATTTGCTTTATGTATTAAGTGCTTCTACATGGATATATAAATATTTGCAAATGTTATATCCTCTTGTTGGATTGACCCCTTTATTATTACGTAATGACTTTCTTTGTTTCTTTTTACAGCCTTAGACTTAAAGGCTATTTTATCTGACATAAGTATAACTTCCTCTGCTTTCTTTTGGTTCCCATTTGCATGGAATATATTTTTTATCCCTTCACTTTCATGTCCTTCAAGCTGAAGTGAATCTCTTGTAGGGAGCACATAACTGGATCTTGTTTTATTAACCATGCAGCCACTGTATGTCTTTTGATTAGAGAATTCAGTCCATTTACATTTAAAGTAAGTAGAGAAACTGGGAGGTGAGATTTCTTTCCTGGCTCTCTGTACTGGGCCTACTATACAGCCATGGGCAGGGAGGGATTCTTCTGTACCCATTAATAATAGCTTCTTTTTTGTTACAGACCTGTGGAAACTGTGCATGCAAGCCTTTTTGACTATCAGGCCACGTGATCCAGGGGTCTGTCCCTTGGGTAGCAATCACAAAATCTGGGGTGCTAGACATATGTAAAACTTGTTTCATGGTGGGTGTACTGGTGACTTGGAGCAGGATAGAGCGAGAGGGCAGAGGAGGTGTCAAGAGGCTTCCCTGTTTTCTGGATTGGATCACAGTCTATCCCTAGACGTGTGCTATGTTAGAAGCTTGATGCTCAGGCAGCAGCTTTCATACTTTAAGTATGAAAATAAACATTTTTTAGGGAAAGCCTGGGAGATGGGTATTTCTGTCTGCTTCCTTTGCACTGAGCCCTGGGGAAGAGGGTGGGAGACTAGCCCCTGCAAGTCCCTGTGAGCCTTTTAAGAACTGTTTATTTGTTTGCTCTGTAATCTTGTGGTTCTCATGGATGCAAGCACCACTGGCTTTTAGAGCTAGTTGTTTTGGGGGAGTCTTACAAGTTGGGGAACTGGATATAGGGTTCAAACTCTTTTCTCCTCAGGGAGAAGCTGGGAGTTGGTGCTGTGCCGGGGGTGGATTTATGGTAATAGGGTATCTCAGCCTTTCCTACCCATTTTGATGTGAGTGATGTGGATATTTTCTTGTCCACACAATGAGGAGTCACTCAGCTAGTGTCTAGATTTGTTTTCTGAGGGAATTGTCCCATGGCTAGCTGTAGATTCAGTTTATCCATAGGAGGAGGTGAGTTCAGAAGGCTCCTGTGTCCCCATACTGACCTGGACAGATGGCAACAAGAACCCGTTGCTAGTGGAATCTAATAACATTAATCTTTATCATTGGTGCAAACATGTGGAGTTTTAAAAATATGTTGTTTTCTTTCAAAATGAAGAAAACCACCCAAGAATTTCTATTCATAGTCAACAATTATTGAGTTGTATGTGTTAGGGGTTTTGCTGAAGCTTTCATAATATATTTCTTTAATAATTTCAATGACTGAAATTTCATTTTATATTGTATATTTTGATTGCTTGTATTTGTGAGGAGAAAAAACCCCACATACAAATAACCAGAGATATATCTGGTGTGAATAATGAGAGACTGTGTCATCTAGGAGTCTACTATGTGTAAATAGAAGTACTTCTTATCTTGTTATTCAAAAGAAGATCACTTCATAAATTAGCCTCTCTAATTTCCCTTCTAGGGTTTTACTCCTAATATGCGTAATTTATTAAAGGTGAATAGTGAATGATTTGGAGGCCAGTGATTAATAAAATTTGGATTACCTGAATTTTAATAATTTGTAGCTGAGCTATTCCTTTTATTAATGTGGGAAATTGATATTTTATTGTTACTTTTTATGAAAAATTATTTTTTAACCATACAAGTTCTTGTGTTAGTTGATATGATAGGTCAAATAATGACTCAGACTCAGATTTTGTTTATAAGAAGCGTGTTTTCTGGGAGTAGCTATAAGACATATACATTTAAAGAATAAAGAAAAAAATTTATAACAGTAATACTGATGAGTTGTATAAGTTTAGAGGAAGGAAAGATTACTGGAGGGATTAGAAAAAGTTTTGTGGAGGTGATGGCATTTGAATTCCACTTGAAAGCTGGGCAGGATTTGGAATGTGAAAATGGGCATGGCAGATTGGGATGTTTAATAAGAAGAAAGTACTTTCTTAGCAAGGCAAGCTATAGGGCAATCTTAACAAATTAAGTTGGGAAACTTTGTTGACTTAGATGATGGAGAACATTGGATGTTAGGCTAAAGTTTTAGAATTAATATCATAGGCCATGGAGATTTTGGAGAGAAATAATATAATCAGGGCTGAATTTCAGGAAGACTAACCTTGGCAGCAGTATATAAGAAGGACTGGAGACAGGAGAGATTAGAAATGATGGGACCAGCTGGAGGCTGTTTAAATGTTTTAAGAAAAAGGTGATCAAAATTTGAAGATTGTAATGATGATGAAAGAATCAAACATAAAAATATTTTAGAGATGAAATGGAGAACCTGGCAATTAGTGTTTAGTTAGTAGAAATTTTTTAATCAGTATTATGTTGGATGTTGTGATTAACGTATAATGAGTAAGAAGGGTCAGGGAACTTACAATGTGCTAAATCACACACACATGCATAAACTCAATACAGAACAGAATATGGTAAGTGACTTAAGAAAGGTACATAGAATTATAAAGATACAAGACTGAGAACAGCCATGTATTTCATCTCCCTTCAAAGTCCCATTGAAATGGGAGGAAATATATAAATTAAGAAGGAGAGGAGACTTCCGGGAAGATGGCGGAAGAGTAAGACGCGGAGATCACCTTCCTCCCCACAGATACACCAGAAATACATCTACGCGTGGAACAACTCCTACGGAGCACCTACTGAACGCTGGCAGAAGACCTCAGACCTCCCAAAAGGCAAGGAACCCCCCACGTACCTGGTTAGGGCAAAAGAAAAAACTAAACAGAGACAAAAGGATAGGGACGGGTCCTGCACCAGCGGGAGAGAGCTGTGAAGGAGGAAAAGTGTCCACACACTAGGAAGCCCCTTCGCGGGTGGAGACTTCGGGAGGCGGAGTGGGGGAGCTTGGGAGCCGCGGAGGAGAGCACAGCAACAGGGGTGCGGAGGGCAAAGCGGACAGATTCCAGCGCAGAGGATCGGGCCGACCGGAACTCACCAGCCGAGAGGCTTTTCTGCTCGCCCGCCGGGGCGGGCGGGACTGGGAGCTGAGGCTCCGGCTTTTGTCGGAGCACCGGGAGAGGACTGAGGTTGGCGGCGTGAACACAGCCTGCAGGGCGTTAGTGCACCGCGGCTAGCCGGGAGAGAGTCCGGGGAAAAGTCTGGACCTGCCGAAGAGGCAAGAGACTTTTACGTCCCTCTTTGTTTCCTGGTACACGAGAGGGGATTAAGAACGCTGCTTGAGAGAGCTCCAGGGACGGGCGCGAGCCGCGGCTAAAAGTGCGGAGCCCAGAGACAGACATGAGACGCTAAGGCCGCTGCTGCCGCCACCAGGAGGCCTGTGTGCGAACACAGGTCACTAGCCACACGCCCTTCCGGGGAGCCTGTGCAGCCCGCCACTGCCAGGGTCCCGGGATCCAGGGACAACTCGCCCGGGAGATCGCACGGCGCGCCTCAGGCTGCAACGTCACGCCGGCCTCTGCCGCTGCAGGCCCGCCCCACACTCCGTGACCCTCCCTACCCCCCGGCCTGAGTGAGCCAGAGCCTCCGAATCAGCGGCTCCTTTAACCCCGTCCTGTCTGAGCAAAGAACAGACGCCCTCCGGCGACCTACACGCACAGGCGGGGCCAAATCCAAAGCTGAGCCCCTGGGAGCTGTGAGAACAAAGAAGAGAAAGGGAAATCTCTCCCAGCAGCCTCAGAAGCAGCGGATTAAAGCTCCACAATCAACTTGATATACCCTGCATCTGTGGAATACCTGAATAGTCAACGAATCATCCCAAATTAAGGAGCCCTGTGGATGAAAGGCTCTTGGTGCTGCAGCCAGGAGTCAGTGCTGTGCCTCTGAGGTGGGAGAGCCAACTTCAGGACACTGGTCCACAAGAGGCCTCCCAGCTGCACATAATATCAAACAGCAAAAATCTCCGAGAGATCTCCATCTCAACGCCAGCACCCAGCTTCACTCAACGACCAGCAAGCTACAGTGCTGGACATCCTATGCCAAACAACTAGCAAGACAGGAACACAACCCCACCCATTAGCAGAGAGGCTGCCCAAAAGCATAATAAGTCTACAGACACCCCAAAACACACCACCAGACGTGGACCTGCCCACCAGAAAGACAAGATCCAGCCTCATCCACCAGAACACAGGCACTAGTACCCTCCACCAGGAAGCCGACACAACCCACTGAACCAACCTTAGCCACTGGGGACAGACACAAAAAACAACAGGAACTACGAACCTTCAGCCTGCAAAAAAGGAGACCACAAACACAGTAAGATAAGCAAAATGAAAAGACAGAAAAACACACAGCAGATGAAGGAGCAAGATAAAAACCCACCAGACCTAACAAATGAAGAGGAAATAGGCAGTCTACCGGAAAAAGAATTCAGAATAATGATAGTAAGGTTGATCCGAAATCTTGGAGATAGAATGGACAATAGAATGGACAAAATGCAAGAATCAGTTAACAAGGACCTAGAAGAACTAAAGATGAAACAGGCAACGATGAACAACACAATAAATGAAATTAAAAGTACTCTAGATGGGATCAATAGCAGAATAACTGAGGCAGAAGAACGGATAAGTGACCTGGAAGATAAAATAGTGGAAATAACTACTGCAGAGCAGAATAAAGAAAAAAGAATGAAAAGAACTGAGGACAGTCTCAGAGACCTCTGGGACAACATTAAACGCACCAACATTCGAATTATAGGGGTTCCAGAAGAAGAAGAGAAAAAGAAAGGGACTGAGAAAATATTTGAAGAGATTATAGTTGAAAACTTCCCTAATATGGGAAAGGAAATAGTTAATCAAGTCCAGGAAGCACAGAGAGTCCCATACAGGATAAATCCAAGGAGAAATACGCCAAGACACATATTAATCAAACTGTCAAAAATTAAATACAAAGAAAACATATTAAAAGCAGCAAGGGAAAAACAACAAATAACACACAAGGGAATCCCCATAAGGTTAACAGCTGATCTTTCAGCAGAAACTCTGCAAGCCAGAAGGGAGTGGCAGGACATATTGAAAGTGTTGAAGGAGAAAAACCTGCAACCAAGAATACTCTACCCAGCAAGGATCTCATTCAGATTTGATGGAGAAATTAAAACCTTTACAGACAAGCAAAAGCTGAGAGAGTTCAGCACCACCAAACCAGCTCTACAACAACTGCTAAAGGAACTTCTCTAGGCAAGAAACACAAAAGAAGGAAAAGACCTACAATAACAAACCCCAAACAATTAAGAAAATGGGAATGGGAACACACATATCGATAATTACCTTAAATGTAAATGGACTAAATGCTCCCACCAAAAGACACAGATTGGCTGAATGGATACAAAAACAAGACCCATATATTTGCTGTCTACAAGAGACCCACTTCAGACCTAGAGACACATACAGACTGAAAGTAAGGGGATGGAAAAAGGTATTTCATGCAAATGGAAACCAAAAGAAAGCTGGAGTAGCAATTCTCATATAAGTTATATATATATATATATATATATATATATATATATATATGTAGTTTGCTTGAGTGCAGTGTTTTTTGTTTTCTGTACTGAATTCATTAGCATGGGTCGGTATAAAATTTAGCATAGGTCAATATGTAATTTGTAAACTAATAAGGTCTTAAAAGTGAGGAATTAAGTCTTTTAAATTTAATTATTTATTGCAAAGAGCAGAATAGCATACATAAACAGGTGCCTAAGGAAAACTTGTATTCTAATATGGAACTCTCATGAACACCTTTTTTTTTTCTTCTAACGGTATGATAGTAGGCCATTTGATTATTTTTATGGCTTTAACTTTACAACAATGAAATATTCGTAAATTTTAAAAAGTATTTTTCTTTATTTGATGCGGGTGGGATACTGGAGAAATGAAAGGTCAAACATCTGTTGAGGAATCCATACTTGTCTATATATTGTGTACTTTTATTTCAAGAACTGATTTAAAATTCCTAAAAGGATGCTATAATAAGTTATTATGCCATTTTACAGACTGAATTAAGTGAATTTCAGGGAGGTATGAAACTTGCCTAAGGCTATCCAGCTACCAAGCGGTAGAAGTGAGAATTAAATCCAGGTATACCTATAAAAAAAAAATAAAAAAAAAATAAAAAAAAAAAAGAAGGCGAGGGCAGCACCAGGGTATGGGGTTGTTAGTTTTATAGGGGTGAGTAATTTCATACGCTGATGAGTGGGAGGAGTATTCCAGCTATTTTGGGGAAGGGGTGGGGATTTCTAGGAATTGAGCCACCGCCCACTTTTTGACCTTTATGGTCATCCTTGGAACTGTCGTGGCACCTGTGGGTGTGTCGCTTAGCTTGCTGATGTGTTACAATGAGTGTATACTGAGGCTCAAGGTCTGGTGGAAGTAGACTCGTCCGCCATCTTGGACCTATTTTGTTCTAATCAGTTTATGTTGTGTCCTCGGGCTATGTAATTCTTTTAAAGGTTGTGCCCTGCCCCCTTTCCTCCTGTTTCATATTGAATATATAATATTTACCAGAGTATGTTTTAATAATTAATACATGATATATTGTATAATTAATTTATATATCATATATATAATGATATCTATAGGTATTTGTTCTAATAAGTCATTAAAAATAAATGAATATTCAAAAAAAAAAAAAAAAAAAAAGAAGGAGAATAAAACCCAAACTGTTGAAAGACAGGAAAGGAAACCAGAGGAGAGTAGAAATCTTGAGGGAATCTTGGAAGACAAAAAATGGGGAAAACAATTGAGGAAACATAATAATCTAAAGCATTGGAGGTGTGAACAATCATTTCCAAGGTTCATTAATCGTCCTTAATGCAGCAATATGAACAAACCCTTGAGGAACAGTTATAGCATGAATGAGTGTTCAGGATAAACAGCTACTTCTGGAGGAGGCAGGAGAAAACTTAGAATAATTTGAGAGATTTAAGAATTAGAACTAATACTATAGTATATTCCACAAGTACAACTAGAAAAGACTACTATGAAAAAGGAGCAGAAAATAATGCAGAGGTCTTCAAAATTTAAAAAAGCTGAGCACTAAAATTAAAAATAAATTAATGAACAGATGAAACAATAGACTGGTTAGGGCTAATGGCCAAACTGATGGTCTGGAAGTTAAATTCCAGAAATCTCCCATACCACTGGTGAAAATGCCTAGGAGATGGAGCCTAAGAGAGAAAAGTGAAATGCTATTGAGGGTGACACTATAGGGCCAATATCCTCCTTATAAGAATTCCACAATCAGACACAATGTATGGAAGGATAAAACTTTTATAAATAAAATACATCCCAATGGGCTTCCCTGGTGGCGCAGTGGTTGAGAGTCCGCCTGCCGATGCAGGGGACACGGGTTCGTACCCCGGTCCGGGAAGATCCCACATGCTGCGGAGCAGCTGGGCCCGTGAGCCATGGCCGCTGAGCCTGTGCATCCAGAGCCTGTGCTCTGCAACGGGAGAGGCCACAACAGTGAGAGGCCCGAGTACCGCAAAAAAAAAAAATAATAATAAATAAAAAAAATACGTCCCATTACTCATAATGTTTACTATCCATGAAAATATTTCTTGAGAGTATATTCTTGAAAATGAACGCAAGATTGACTGACATTAGAATCAAGAAACTAATAGCTGGTTATGACTTGGAAAAAGTAAGGGAAACTAAAGCCACAGAAGTAACTTATCAACAATGGAAACTAATTGGCAATGGTAGAGGGTTGTGGAGGGAATGATGTGCAAGGCAAAGGGAGGAAGGAGTAAAGGAGTGGAAGAATGCATCCTTTTAAAGCACAAGGAGAATGGTGGAAAATCAAGAGGAAAAGCTAGGATTGTAATGCAGAACCATTATCAACAACTTTACTTCTTTTACAGTCTTGCTGACATTGTTATAATTGGCTAATCCTTTGCTGTTATTCAAAACTTTCACAGTAAACTTTGAAAATAAAGCAGATTTCACTGTAAAAATAATGTATACATTTTGAAAAGTTGTCTATATGGTAAATTATAATCCTTGCCATCCACAGGTAGCCATTGCTAATCTCTTTTTTAGTGTTTTTCTTTTTTTAGAAATTGCTTTTATTGATGTCACATTTTCCCATATTGTTAACTCTTTGAAAACATAATGCGTAGTGTCTGCACAATATTCCAGTGAACATACATCTCATAATTGAGATATTAACTCCTAACTTCTTAAACAGGTCAGGAACTCTTGGCCAGGTCAGGAAGTGATAAAGTTATCAACAAAAACTGTTGAAAATTAGGAGTTGTTTAATATTGAGGTAATCGGTTGGGCTACATCCAGTCTTCTTTAAAATTTTTCTGACCCAAGGCTACATGCTAATGGACTTGGGTTTCTGAGTTTCATATCCTCTGCTTTTGGAATAAAGCAATTTGATAGAGAACAATTGAGTTAATTCTTCCCTAATGAACCTCAAATCCTAACTCTACCTGAAAAGGCATGTGTTTTATCTAACAGTTATTTGGTTGTTTCTAGTTGTTTGATAATATAAATAAAATTACTGTGAATATCTGTTTGTAAAAATCCTTTTTGAACTATTAATTTATTTGCTGAGTAGAGATTTCGAGAAGGGAAATTTATTTTTCAAAAGTTATTATACATTGCCTAACCATTTTCTTTAAAAATATATGTAACAACAGTGTTTTAGGGTTAATTTGATTTCAGATCCACTGGCATTGATAATTCACATTTTAAAAATCTTTGCTAATTTGATAGGATAAACTATTATATTACTGCCTTAATTTTCATTTTTTTGTTTTAAATGCAGGTGAATTTTTCAAACATTATTTACTCACTGTATTTCCTTTTTCAATGAATTGCCCACTTGTATTCATTTTCTGTTAATCGATTTGTGTCCTCAGGAAAAAAAAATCAGGACACAAATTGAAACTTTGAGTAAAAGAGTGTATGGATTGTAGCTTTGATATTTTCAAATTGCCATCTGTGAGGTTATACCAGTTTACCTTCTCATGTTTCCTTATATCCACTAAGTAATAATACTTTTAGATCTTTGCTTACCTGACAAGACAAAATGAATATCTTGTTTCATTTTTCATTTATTTTATTATGAATGAGATTTTAACATCTTTACATATATTTAAGAGCCATTTTATTTCTTTTTCTGTAAGAAAATTTCTTTTTAATATATTTCCAGGATTACTTTTTTTTCTTGAATTTTATTTATGCTATGTTTTGCCAAGCAGATATCTTGTGTTTTTTTGTGCAGCTTATTATATATTTTTTATTAAATGGTTTCTGATTTTATTGTCATACTTTATAATGTCTTTTCCAATTAAACAATAAAAAAAGGATTATTCCAGTTTTTCCTTATATACTTAACTTTTTCTTTTAAGAATTAAACTTTGGTCATCTGAATATATTTTATGTGTAAGACATGACAGATAATAACTTAAATTTTTTCAGATGTCTACCCAGTTGTCCAAACACTGCTTAATGACCAAGTCATCTTTTATTCGCCTATGAAAAATGTCAGCTTCATTTAACATATACTAAATTGGGTCTTGTTCTGAACTATATTTTTTTCCATTGTTCTGTCTACTCAAGCATCAATACTACATCATCTTATAAGTATAGCTTTATAATATTTTTAACATGTTATAGAATTTACTGATTAATGATGTATCCTTTCTCATATGTTCAGTTCTCATAAAATAAGGTCTAGTTTCAGTCTTATTTTTTAATCATCAATCTGTGTATTCTTATGCAAGTTTTACATTGATTTAATTTTAGTAACTTTAGATCATTTGTAAAATTTTCTTTGGTTAACTTTCAATCATTAATATTGTTTAAAAATTTTTAATTTATTTCCACCTGTTTATATTATTAAATTAACTCAAACATTAGCTTTTCTATTTTAAAAAATTCATTAGAATGGTAGTAATAATTTTGATAATATAAGGAATTTGAGAAAAATTGGTATCTTTTAAACTTAGTAATATCTTATAGGAGAAACGTGTCCCACCCTGAAGCTAAATTTCCCAAACCAATCTGAATATATGAATGAGACCTCACAAGCTTTTGGTACTGAAGAGAACCAGGGAAATAAGGGCTGTAAATGCTTGTATGTCAGCTATTCCTGAGGTTCTCTCTGGGTCACTGACTTGGATTTCTGGAAATAACCAAACTAATTCTTCTATATCCTTCAGGAACATATTCAAAGATCAGTATTTTTCCTTTATGTGATCTATAGAAGTAAGAAGTAGGTTTCTTTTGGTTGCTATTTATTTGTTTTATTTGTTAGAAGAATTACTATTTGGTCTTTGATCTACTGTCAATGATTATTTCTGGTCTAGTGGAAAAAGATAGAGCCAAGCAGTTAATAAATAGAAGAAATCTCAGATCTTCCTCTATCATAATTCTCTTTTAATTAGTTTTTATAGGTCTCAATGGGCATTGCTAAAAAGAAGCATATATCAGTATCTTTTTTTCTACCACAAACTACTTCAAATTTTACTGGAAAAATCAACAACTCTTTATTTAGCTCATATTTTGTGGCTTAGCTTTATAGGTTAGATTCAGCTGGGTGGTTCTTCTGTTGCTTTCGGCTGGATTCACTCATGTATCTGAAGTCAGCTGCCAGTCAACTAGCTCTGCTTCTGAAAGTTGACTCTTAGTTGATTGAGACAAGAGTGGGCCACATGTTCCACAACATCCTGCAGACTTTTACTTCAGCTTCTTTGCATGGTACCAATGGAAGAAGTCCCTAGAACAGCAAGGGAAGTTGCAAGCCTTCTTGAGGCCTTGGTTTGTAATTTTCACAGTGCCAGTTCTAGCACGTTCTATGGATTCAAGCTAATCATGTGTCCAGCTCAGATCAAGAAGTGAGGAAATAAACTCTACTTCTTAGAGGAGGAACTATAAGTATTATGACTAATTTTGAGAACTACCACAAGGACCCAAGACTCTCTCTAATAATGACAGATTTCACCACATGGGTGTGTAACTTCACCTCATGGTGTTGTTTGAGGAAAGCATTCCATACATCTGTAGTGGGGCCCAAGATTCTGCATTTCTAACAAACTTTGAGGTGATGATGGTGCTGTTGGTCTCACTCAAGGTATTGTTGGTGGACGGACAGCATCAATAGCACCTGTAGAAAATGCAAATTCTTAACCCTTCGCCCAGACCTAATGAATCAGAATTTCTGAGTACGGTTCTGAAGTCTTTGTCTTGACAAACTTTCCTGGAGATTCTGATGTACACTAAAGTTTGATAAGCACTGTCGTAGAAGGCACTGGGTAGAAAATGAAGGCGTGCAGTGGAAGAGGAAGAGAATCATAAGAAGTCTAAATCACCAGACTTAGATAGTACATGCAAGACTTGTCCCACCAAATATGAATCCAGGTCTTTCAAAGAATACATATGAACTACAAAGAATATTGCCAAACACCAAGAAGTAGATGTAAATGTAATGCTTGCTCTAGAAGAAAAAGATGAGTAATGATGGTTGGCAATACGTATAGACGAATTTCCTATGTTCTCTTTATATTTTGGCAGCAGTGTAGAGCTGCCCATTCTTGTGTTATGTTTTATTTAATGTTCTCATACTGAACATTGAAGGAAAGCCTCTCTTGTGTATGACTGTGAGTCTAATCAATCAAAGTTCAGGCATGTTTTACTCCTGTCAGCTATGATTGGTTATTTTCATTTCTTGCCACAGAATTCTGATAAATTCATTCAAAATGGTACAGAGCAGGTAAATATACCTGCTTACATTTTTTCCCAATATGATAATCCCTAGCACAAAACTTGGCACATAGAAGTTATTCATAATACCCTTGAGGAATTATATAGAATTCATAGAATTCTATGATATACACAATTGAAATTTAACACAAAAGCCAAGTTATGTGTTGAGGAGTTTGATTGTCTAGTTGAAAAATGTTATCCCTTTGTGGTGCAGGTATGAAGCACCATGGGATAAAGCGAGGAAACGTTTCAATTCTCAGGTTTTTTTCTTATACTTTAATATTTGTTTATGGACACTTTTTCAGCTGAATAAAATAAGACTTCCCTTCAAACTATTTAAAATAAATTTTAAGCCACTGGGCCACGTTAAATATATAGGCTTTATTTGTAGTTATCTGTATCTTCAGAGTTCACAAAAAGAGTAATCTTTGATTCACCTCTTGTAATTTTCACGTATTCACTGACACGGTCCAAAGATTTCATATTCTAATCTTGTTAAACTCTTGAAGGCTCTACACATACATTTTATCAACAGTGAACAGCATTGGGCATAGCATTTTTACTGGCTGTGTGACCTTAGGCAAATCACTTACCCTGTCTAAGCTTCTTGGTATTACCTCTTACTTGATGAAGATGCCTAGGAGATTTTCCTCACTGGTCCAAATATCAAAAAAAAATTTCTTTTTCTGAGTAATTGGTTTGTTTTGATCCCATGCACATGGTGAGTACTGTAACCAGTTTAGGGAGCTGGCTAGGTAGATAGATAAAAGCTAGATATATTACTAACCTAACATCTCTGACTCTCACGTTTCTCATCTTTAAATGCAGAATTTCTGTGTAAATATAAGGTCATTTCCAGTAAAACAAATAAACAAGATGTTGTTCCTCAATTTTATAATTTGATAAAAGTTTATTAAGTCAAGCATGCAGAATTTTGTCTCTATGTTGGCTACTATTTGGTTATTTCAAAGTATCCAGATATTAATTTTTTAGATATTATATTTGGCACTGTGTAGACATTTCCTCAGTTACTTTCCATTTTCTGTTATATGCTTGGAGACTGAAAGGCTAAGTGTGTATAATGTCATTAACAATGTTTTTAGGAGGTGCTCAGCCATTCTTGATGTTTATTCACAATCACATCATTATGATTTAGTCTCAATGCTATCATATGCATCTTATATTCCATTTTGAAATGGCCGTGGGACTAAATAAAGTATGCTATGAAGTCAAGATAACTTACTAACTTACTTAATAAGTTAACTTATTTCTTAGTTTCATCCTTTTACTGCTCTTTTTACTTGTTTCTTGTAAATTTTTACGGGCTCTTTGGAAAGAGTTAAGGAGAAACACTAATAAATTTTCTCCCCAGAAGCAATATATTTCATTGACTCCCTCTAAAATGTATCTCTAATTTCAGTGACTTCAAGTCGTGTTAGTTTCCAGGCTCTACAAGCAGAAAAATTTTAGTAGAAAAATTCTTCAAATTTTCACAAGAGTACGTAGCTGAATATGAGAAAATACATACAAATATAGCAGAGAAAAAACTCCATTCCATGAAAATTACCAAAATGAATCAATCAGGACATCTTAATTCTAGAAATTTTATTTTCATAAAACAGGTATGTGCCAGAAGTTGGAATCTTTTTTTTTTTTTGGTCACTAGCAGGAATATATTCCAGAAAATTCCCTTAAGCAACTTATGAGGTTTTCCCTCTTTAGTAAAAAAAATCAGAAAAGAAAGAAGTTATGAGAGGCCTTCTCTGGTGGCACAGTGGTTAAGAATCCACCTGCCAGTTCAGGGGACACGGGTTAGATCCCTGGTCCGGGAAGATCCCACATGCCACGGAGCAACTAAGCCCGTGCGCCACAACTACTGAGCCTGCGCTCTAGAGCCCGTGAGACACAACTACTGAGCTCATGCACCACAACTACTGAGCCCCTGCGCCTAGAGGCCATACTCTGCAACAAGAGAAGCCACTGCAATGAGAAGCTCCTGCACTGCAACGAAGAATAGCCCCCTCTCGCTGCAACTAGAGAACACAGCCCCTCCTCAAAAAAAGAAACTCTGAAAAGAAAAATTTATGAGAAAATCCACATATAGTAGCAATATATGACTAAATATGATTTCCCTGGAACTCATATATTGTTTCTACAATTACAGCATAGTATTCATAAGACCAACACTCATTCCATCATTGAATAAAAGGGGGAAGACTACCAAACTCTCATTCTGTAGTCTCCACCCTTGTCCCTTTGTGTCAAACTTTCCTCATTAAAGGCTGCCATCAATGGTCCCCTTAGGTATATTTGCTAAGAAAATAAAGTTATAGAAGGTAGAGAGGAAGAGGGCCTGGGAATGGACCTTCTGCTAGGGATTATCCTCCATATTATATATATATGAGTCTGCTGTAAAGAAGAGAAGTGAAAATTAGCAGGTGTAAATCTTACACCTTCACGTTGGAAGCATATTACTTATGATGCTTAAGAATTCAACATGCCATAAACTTGAGGAAGTTCAAATTTACTCCATCATATGTGAATATACTTGATTCCATGTGTGGTCTTCCCTTGACTCTTTTTTTTTAAAAGAACTCATGTAGAGGAATTCTCATTTCACCATATCTTAATAGATATAAACTGTCAATAAGGTTTAGCTTCTGCTAGACAGTGTTTGATTTTTTAAAAAAAAAGACTAAAATATACATTCTGTTTTCCATTTGATGAGCTGAAAGAGGAATGTGTATCCTACGTGTTCATTCAATTTGTCTCAGAAATTCTTCAAGAGAACATAAGTGCTCAAACCATATCTTCTGTAGAATTGGATACAAAGAAATATATGATTTGAGGCAGTTAATGAGAATCTTCATATTTTCCCTACTGTTATAGCTTTGGTGGGAGATAGGGCAAAGCTTCACACTCACTAAGATCAAGACACTCCTATGTTCAGAAAGAAGATGTATTATTTAAACATTTAGCATATTTTCAGAGAGACCCTTTGATTTAGTTCCATCTGTGTCCTCTGTGCTGAGAGCTCTCTGTTGGCAGTTGGAGAGTAGGCAGGAGCATGGGAGGCCCCACGTGCTGCATGGCATCACAGCATGTATGTTCTACATGGCTGTTTCTTAGAATATTAAGCTACAGTCCTGGAATCAGTTTTCTGTAAAAGTTATGTTTTTGTTAGCTTTAAACGACTGGCAATTTTTCAACTTCCTCTAGTCATATGGTTGATTTAAGTTGCTACTTATTTTAGAAATGTGTTGTTTTATTTTAGATTAAAATTTACAAATTTTGAGCATGTGCTTCTTTCTGAATTAGAGATTCAAACTTATTATCCTTCTAATTTATAATCATGATGACCTAAGGTCCACTTTAGATTGAACTCCTTTCATGTTTTACTGCAGTTCTTTGGACTTTGCTTGCTGGTATTTGAGATCATGGCTAATTTGAGAGGGATTACGAGCTCTTTAATCCGTGAAGTAGTTACAATACTCCCTGTATCTAATTTTCACCACTTGCAGAGCTAGCCAGGCTTCAGAATATTGGGGTGGAAATTGTCTAGCCATGTTCATATAACTAGAGCACCTTCAGGTGTGGGTATAGGAGATAACAAGTTGGTAGTTTAAATATGAGGGTACGCCTCCTTTGAATATAACAGGTCACTTCCTAGAATGATGTTCCTGTTGGAAACAGATGGCATCCTCAAAAGAGTGGTTGAAGAGGGATTAAGGAAGGTACCATTTATATTTGTAGACAGACTTAAGAGAAACTAACGAGGATAGTGAAGCACATTGGGGCTAGCAACAGCAGAAAGGTATTACCATCCCTGGGCCTGAAGGACAAGTGATTATCAGAGCTGGGAGAGGGGGCAGCTTGACAAGAGCTGTGGCCTATGGAAGAGGAAATAGTCTCTGCTGATGTCTCTCTTCTTTCCCTCTTATCTTCTTCTAGTGCCTTCTATCAACTAAACCCAACCAGAAGCTACGTGCAAGGGAGATTCCCAGAGCAGAGAGAAAGGTGAGGAAGTGTAGAGGCTGAATCTGGCAGGGCAGAATTTCCATCACAAACTACCTGTTTTGTCCCTCAGCATCCATTCTTGATGCTTTGTCTGAGTGGAAATCTTATGTCCCTATTAAGGGGTGGGTGATGTTCATTCAGTCACACTTTCCCCCATAAATAGAAATCATTAAACATCGCTAGTGTGATTCCTACAAAGTTGCACAACCCCCCTTACTATCTATATGCACCTTGACTGAGCTTTTTACCATTCTGGGTGACACAAATCCCAGAATATGAATTCTTACTGGTTCTATCTTTATTAGGTTGTTTTCTATTGACTAGGCTATTGGGTAAGGGACTACTAAGAGGTGCCCAGTGAATCTCTAAGTTCCAGCCAGAGTCTTCCTTGCCTTCATTGTGAGGCAGCAAACCAATTTCTAGTTGCTAATTCACATCAGTCACTCAGTCAGCAGGATGATATACTTCTCTCCCTGTTCTTCTCTCCCAGTCTCAGCTCCTTTTAAGATAACTGTGTTCTTTAGTGGAACAATGCCTCTCCTAAGCATAAAAACCACCAAATTCACTAAGCTCCATGTTTCAGGTACCAGAGCATAAATTTCTTAAGTCAATTATTTGACGTAATGATAAGAAGGGGCCATCCCTTCTCCATCTTTTAGTTATAGGTTATTAAATTTTGACTATAGTTATGGCAGTGTCCTATGCTGGCTACTGATTAAACATTATACTGAATTCTAAAGGAGTATAAATCTCAGAAACCTCACAGGATGGTGTCTCAGATGTATATCAAATGAGCCTTCTTATGGCCATTCCATTATTTTTTCAAGCCAGTTTTTCATTTTTTAATGTTCCAACAAAACTTTATTTACAAAAGCAAATGGTGGGTCAGATTTGGTACATGAGCTGTAGTTTGCCAATTTCTGCTTTAGATGGTCAAAAAACATTCCTTTTATCCTTGACATTTTGAAATTTCCTAATGAACTATGTATAGACTTATTAAAAAATTTTTTTTTCCACATCTTTATTGGAGTATAATTGTTTTACAATGTTGTGTTAGTTTCTGCTGTACAACAAAGTGAATCAGCTCTATGTATACATATATCCCCATATCCCCTCCCTCTTGAGCCTCCTTCCCACCCTCCCTACCCCACCCCTTTAGGTCGTCACAAAGCATTGAGTTGATCTCCCTGTGCTTTGGGGCTTCTTCCCACTAGCTATCTATTTGACATTTGATAGTGTATATGCGTCAGTGTTACTCTCTCACATTGTCCCAGCTTCCCCTCCTCCCCATGTCCTCAAGTCCTTTCTCTATGTCTGCATCTTTATTTCTGCTCTGCCACTAGGTTCATCAGTACCATTTTTTTTGGATTCTATATATATACATTAGCATATGGTATTTGTTTTTCTCTTTCTGACTTACTTCACTCTGTATGACAGACTCTAGTTCCATTCATCTCACTACAAATAACTCAGTTTCGTTCCTTTTTATGGTTGAGTAATATTCCATTGTATATATGTGCCACATCTTCTTTATCCATTCATTTGTCGATGGACACTTAGGTTGCTTCCATGTCCTGGCTATTGTAAATAGTGCTGCAATGAACATTGTGGTACATGTCTCTTTTTGAATTATGGTTCTCTCAGGGTATATGCCCAGTAGTGGGATTGCTGAGTCATATGGTAGCTCTATTTTTAGTTTTTTTAATGAACCTCCATACTGTTCTCCATAGTGGCTATATCAATTTACATTCCCACCAACAGTGCAGGAGGGTTCCCTTTTCTCCACACCCTCTCCAGCATTTACTGTTTGTAGATTTTTTGATGATGGCCATTCTGACTGGTGTGAGGTGATACCTCATTGTGGTTTTGACTTGCATTTCTCTAATGATTCGTGATGTTGAGCATCTTTTCATGTGTTTGTTGGCAATCTGTATGTCTTCTTTGGAGAAATATCTATTTAAGTCTTCTGCCCATTTTTGGATTGGGTTTTTTGTTTTTTGATATTGAGCTACATGAGCTGCTTGCATATTTTGGAGATTAATCCTTTGTCAGTTGCTTTGTTTGCAAATATTTTCTCCCATTTTGAGGGTTATCTTTTTGTCTTGTTTATGGTTTCCCTTGCTGTACAAAAGCTTTGAAGTTTCATTAGGTCCCATTTGTTTATTTTTGTATTTATTTCCATTTCTCTAGGAGGTGGGTCAAAAAGGATCTTGTTGTGATTTATGTCAAAGAGTGTTCTGCCTATGTTTTCCTCTAAGAGTTTCATAGTGTCTAAGCCAGTTGTTTCATATTGATAAGGCACATGGTAATGTGGGTATGGGCCCCGTTTTACAATTCTTCCACCATAAAGTAAGTTGGTCTGTCAGAAGTGATGTGGTGTGAGATGTCATGGTGCAGGAGAAGGCATTGCGTAAGTCCACAGATGGTGGAGCTGGCAAAATCATCAAAGGGAATGAAAGCCAATGACAGAAGATGTCCAATGGCTGGCTGGATCCCCAGTGAACAGTGCCATATTAGGAGCTCGGAGTTTGCCTCAGCAGTGGTGGTAAAGGGAAAAGGAAAGAATCACCAGGACTCAATGGGAGCTCAAGCATAGGAGAGGTATGTAGCCCAGGAAATGTAGAAGAAAAATAGCTACTCACACATTGCAGGTCATCAAAAAAAGAGCTGAAGAAAAAAAATACCCTGGCTTATTTTATAAGACATCTCCTTCTGGTCTTATACAACCAAAAGCCAGAGGGCAAGACTGTTTGATGCAGTCCATAAAGTCAGTTTCCAGAATACAGAGTATGGGGTTGGGTAGAGGAGGGTGGAGAGTGGATCTCAAAAAGGTAAATGGAGACCTTCCCAAACTGTCACACAGTCCATTGAGTAAAAGCAGAATCAAATCTGACGTAGCCACAATGCTGAAAGCCCTTTAAAGACTCTCAAACTCAATAAACCACACTGAGTTATTATTGAACATATCTTGATGGTCAGACAGCCTGACTTCAAATCCTGTTTATTAGTTGAGTAGCCCTGGACAAGCTTCTTAAGCAATCTGATTCCCATATCAAGATACTTTAAAAAATGGGTGCCATACAAGCTCTAAATCAGCCTTCAATATGTGGTATTGTTTCCCCATAGCCAGGATTCACAGGTCCAGGAATCAAAGGGTGGAAATTGGAGAGGCACCACTCAGCCCTAGTGATCCATCAGCAAAATTTTTGCTTCCAGTCCCATATCCTTATGCTCTGCTGGCCTAGAGGTGTTAGTTCCAAAGAGAGGAGTGCTTCTACTGGGAGACACAACAATGAGCCCAGTGAACTGGAGATTGAGGCTGCCTCCTAGTCACTTTGGGCTCCTCATGCTTCTGAGTCAACAGATAAAGAAAAGACTTAGTGTACTGGCTGGGAAAATTGATCCTGGTTACCAAAGGCAAATCAGACTGTTGCTACCCAATGTAGGGAAGGATGAGTATATCTCAAATATAGAAAATCCCTTAGGGCTTTTCTTAGTACTACCATGCCTTAAGATTAAAGTTAACAGAAAACTAAAAGCACCCAATTCAGGTAGGGATACTAATGGCCTGACTCTTCAAGAATGAAGGTTTGGCTTACCCCACCAGGCAAAGAATCACAACCAGCTGAGGTACTTGCTAAAGGCGAGGGGATTATGAAATGGATAGTAGAAGAAAGGAGTTATAAATAACACGTATGACTACATGGCCAGTTGTAGAAATGAGGACTATAATTGTTATGAGAATTTCTTCCTTATTTTGTTAGGAATATGTGTGTATGCTATTAAGCAAATATATTTTTTCTTCCCCTTTTTATTGTCTTATAACATAACTTTACATTATAGTATTTAAGTATTGTTAACTTTACATTGTAGTAATTAAGTTATAGAATATCAAGGAGAAGATTGAATATCACCCAAGGACTTTGCATCCCCTTTGGGGAAAGTGTTAGTGCTTTTTCAGTTGTATATAGGATAGCTGTATCATGTGAGAAGTAAGTGTGACTTCGCTCTTGTCCTGGCGATTAAGCATGATTTAAGGAGACGCGTCTTGCCAATTTGACTGCAGTGGTTAAGTTTTATATGTCAATTTGGCAGGGGGGTAGTACCGAGTTGTTTGGCCAAGCACTAGACTGGATATTTCTGTGAAAATATTTTGTAGATGTGATTAATGTATATAATCAGTTGACTTTAAGGAAAGAAGATTACCCTTGATAATGTGTGTGGGCCTCATCCAGTCGATCAGTTGAAGACCATAGAGCAAAAACCAAAGTTACCTGAAAAGAAGGAATTCTGCCTTAAGACTGCAAAATGGAAATCCTGCCTGAGTCTCCAGCCTCCTGGCTTGCCCCAAAGGTTTCAGACAAATGACTACAACACTAACTCCTGTCTGAGTTTCCAGCTCGCTGGCCTGCCTTATATGTTTCAAACTAAAGACTACAACTTCACTCTTGCTTGAGTTTCTAGCCTGTTACAATAATCTATCAGTTTTGGACTTGCCACCCCCGTAACCATAAGCCAATTTCTTAAAATCTATCTGTCTGTCTATCTATCCATCCATCCATCCATCTATCACCTATCTTATTTGTTCTGTGTCTCTGAAGAATCCTGACTGATACAGGTGCTAAAACTACTTCCTTTCTGTAGATGTCGTTCACATTAAATGAAATAACATATGTAAGTGTGATGTGAGTTGGGTGCTTTGGTTGCAAGAAACAAATAATTTAACTCAGATTGGCTTACACAGTAAATGTATATTCATGGTTTATGTGCTAGGTTAGTTTTTCCACACTTGGTACAACCAATACATGCACTATATCAAGTGCCCTTTTTAAAAATGTGATATTTATTGACTTCCGTAGTGAGGTTCGGGTTCATGTTCCTCAGTCAATAGAATGACACAGAGGCAATCCTGCCTGAATTTTGTAGTTAAATCATCAAAGACAACATTGCTTGTGTGTGTGTGTGTGTGTGTTTGTTCATACATGCATGCGTGTCTCTTTCTCCTTTGTCTGTGTGCTTTCCTTTCCTTTGTAACCTAGCTACCATGGTGAGAGGAAGCTCACCCCACATGAGGAGGCCATATCTAGGTGTTTCAGCCAACAACCCCAACTAGTTCTCCAGCTGACAGCCAGCATCAGTTCCAAACGTGTGAGTGAACAAGCTGCAAATGACTCCAGCCCGCAGCCTTCAACCCGTCAAGTATTTTACTTGATGACCTCTAATTGTGGAGCAGAGATAAGATATCCTACAGTGTTCTGTCTGAATTCCTGACCTATAGAAACATAAGAGAAAATAAGTATTATTGTTATTTTAAGCCAATAAATTTTAGGGTAATTTGTCATGTGGTAATATGTAATGAATACAACTTGCTTTATTGAAGAAAAATCTAAAGGTGGTATAATTTTTAGGCATGATTTGATCATAGATTGTCTATGTTTCTCTGTGATTTTTTTTCTAAGTTCTGGTTTCCTTTGTGTGTTGGCTTTATCTACTTACGGAAGGAAAATACCTATATTGGTTCCATTGCCTCAGGTCTATAGAATATATGGTCCAGAGCAAAGAGATAACTTTTGTTCAAGCATTCCCAGAAGAAATCCTGAAATTCAATGTGACTGAGCTATCTTAAGTCGCCTGGCCACCTCTAAAATAATCTGAGGTCTAGGCATATGGAATTTAATTATTGGCTTATCTTGCTATATTTTTCCCGTCCTTGGAATCACAGAAATTCTCAAACCTATATCAGGGGTTCTCAGGAAAACAGTAGATACTCTGGAAGCAACCACAGACTTCCACTATAAACACATGACATAATGTTTGATATACAAGTTCTTTATATATGATAGTTACGATTATTATGTAGTTTATCCTTAGGGTCAAATACTTTCGCATGTATTACGTTAGAATTCATCAGTCACCCAATCTTTTCATTACTGTCTCACTCAAGGAGATGCAAACAATGCCATTATGCTCCAATCTTTTCCCCTTTAATTTCAAGGTTAATTGTTTCTATAAAGCTTAGTAAATGTGTATATCCCTATATGAGTTAGCTACAGCATTCACAGGCTGTGTTTAAAATTAAGCCATTCTACACATTCTTTCTTGAAATTGTCTCCAGAATACTTGGCAATGTTAGGAGACAGCATATGTTTAATGTTGTTAAGAGCAGAGTCATTTTAGCAAAAGTCTGGAATAGCACTTTAAATCTACAGAATTACACCCCTCAGAGGT
The DNA here is from genome assembly GCF_937001465.1 of Orcinus orca. Lineage (NCBI taxonomy): Eukaryota > Metazoa > Chordata > Mammalia > Artiodactyla > Delphinidae > Orcinus > Orcinus orca. The sequence goes on from NC_064563.1 coordinate 97,037,471, forward strand.
CCTAGAATAGCACTTAATAAGTATAGAAGGCAGAGAAGTTGGAGTTCATACATGATGTAAGATATAACAAGTTAGTGTTAGTGGTTAGAATATTTCCCAAATTATTTTCTGGAGAATGTCATTTTGGGGAAAAAAGTTTTTAGAAGTTAAGTATGTTTGGAAAATGTAATGCACTATCTTGACCTTTTGGAAACTCAGGATGCAGGTTAAGTTATTGAGGGACCTAAAAAGCTTTATAGTAAAGGGACTGTTTAATTTTGCTAACCCAGCTTTTCCCAAACAGGTTTAGAAAACAAAGATGGACCACTTATTTTTAAGAGATATTCATCATTAAAAATGGAAATAATAGTGCCATGTGTACTAGGGAGTCAAATGATGAAGTATGGTTTATTGCTAATAAAAATGAGCTACAAAACAAGAAATTAGTTGTTTGAAGCCTTAAAGTAGTGAAAAATGAAGAAGAATATAAGCCATACTAATGTCTTTTTAAAATGACAATTTTCAATTTCAGCTAAGAAGGAGTAAACCTATTTCAGCTTATTTTTCCCAGTAATAATAACTAAAATCCCAGGGCAGAGTTTATTAAGAAACTATCTGATGACTCTGAAAAGTAAATAATAGCAGGCAGATTCAGGAGAAAAATCAAACCCCAAAATGACTAATAAGAGTAGTAAGTTTCCTGTTTGAGGTTTTTTCTTTTTCTTATCTGCTGGCTTAGATTCTAGGCAGTCTGAATCATGGAATTTCACAGTGGGCATGGACAGGAAAAGTTCCAGGAAAAATCTATTTTCAGCTGGAGAACCAGGAAGTGGGCCTCTGTGGGATGGAAAGTATTTGTGTGTGTGTGTGTGTGTGTGTGTGTGTGTGTGTGTGTGTGTGTGTGCATGTGCGCATGTACATGTGCATGCATGCAAATCTCTGTATTTTTTTTTTACTCTTTTTTTTTTGCACTGTTGGCTCTGATGTGAGGCAAGACCTATTCATTAAACAACACTCCTGTGCTGGCGGTAGTAGTGGCGGCAGCAGCTTCATCGTTTAAAACACCGAGAGAAGGGCTTCCCTGGTGGCGCAGTGGTTGGGGGTCCGCTTGCCGATGCAGGGGACGCGGGTCCGTGCCCCGGTCCAGGAAGATCCCGCATGCTGTGGAGCGGCTAGGCCTGTGAGCCATGGCCACTGAGCTTGCATGTCCAGAGCCTGTGCTCCGCAACGGGAGAGGCCACAACAGTGAGAGGCCCACGTACTCCAAAAAAAAAAAAAAAAAAAAAACACCGGGAGAAAACCCTTCTCTCTGACCAGAGGAATTAACAAAGAGATGTATGCAATCTGAAGTATGTAGAGGGGATCCCAGAGTAAATTACTTTTACTCTCTTTTCACTCATTACTTTGTCCAGAGGAAGATCCACTTATGGGAAGTGTGTAAACACTTATGGGAAGTGTGTAAAGGAAGCTAAAACTCTGGCTATCTAGCTAGGACTCCAGGAAAGGAGTCCTTGGAAACCAGGAATTATGAGAGAAAAAATGGAAGAGAGAGGATTAAATATTTAAATCTGAGTCTGAAGTCCTAGGCTAATCCTTGGGCTGTACTGTGGAAATGAAACAAAGCACCATTGTAAAACTTTGAGAACTCAGTTATGGTGAAGACCACTGTCCAGGTTCCAGGCTTGTCTTTGGATAGTACACATGCAAAGTGCACCAAAGTAACTCACAAAAGCTTTGAAAACTAAACTGATATTGGAACCACAATCCACAAAATACAGTTTGGAACTTGTGATCTGAACCTACCTGGGTTGACTGCATGCTAAAACAAACAAAGAAAAAAATTAAAATTCTCTAGAGGTTTTTAATACTACTCACAGGCTCATAATATTTAAAATATCCAGGATACATCCAAAATTACTTGACGTATGAAGAACCAGGAAAACATTAATTTGCTCAGAGGAAGAGATAATCAACAAATAGCAGCCCTCAGATGATCCCAATGTTGGAATTCGACAATATAATAAAGCAAGTACCATAACTTTGCTCCTGAAATAAGGGCAAACACTCTTGAAATTATAATGGAAAGCTAGAGGTTCATAGAAAAGAGATAGAGGCTACAAAAAAATTAAATTGAAATTTTAGAATGAAATAATGCGATAACAGAAAAAAGTTCACTGGATGTGCTCAGTGTAGATGAGAGTGGGATTGTGAATTTGAATATAAATTAATAGAAATTATTCAAAGTGTACAACAGAGGAAAAACCAATATAGAAGTGAAGTGAGTGTTGGAAACTTGTGGGAAATTATCAAACATATCATTGAAGACTAAGGAAAGGAGAAAGAGACTGATGCAAACAATTTAAAAAAAATGATTTAAAACATCCCAAATTATTGAAGAACAATGAATTTACAGAGTCAAGGAGCTCAGTGAAAATCAAACAAGATGAACTCAAAGAAAATATCACCTATATATATTGTAATCAAACTAATGAAAGCCAATGATAAAGAAAAATATTAGAAGCCATGGAGCACAGAAGAGAGTAGAACAATATTTTTTAATGTGATGAATGAGAAAAACTGTCAACCCAGAATTCTACAACATGCAAAAATATCCTTCAAGAATGAAAGTGAAATGAAGACAGTCTCAGATGAAGGAAAACAGGGAATTCATTGCCAATAGGCTTCCTCTAAAACAAATGTTAAAGAATAGCCTTTAGCTAAAGAAAAGTGATTACAGAGGAAATAATAGAAATTTAAGAATGGAGGAAGAGCAATACAACTAATAAATATATGGGTAAATATAATAGCCTACTTTTATCCTCTTAAGTTTCTTAAACTATATACAGGCATACCTCAGAGATATTGCAGGTTCAATTCCAGACCATTGCAATAAAGCAAGTCACATGAATTTTTTGGTTTCCCAGTGCATATAAAATTTATCTTTCATTATACTGCAGTCTATTAAGTGTGCAATAGCACTAAGTCTAAAAAAATGTACATACCTTAGTTAAAAAATACTTTATTACTAAAAAATGCCAACCGTTGTCTGACAATGCAGGGTTGCCAGAAACCTTCAATCTGTAAAAATGCAATACCTGCAAAGTACAATAAAGTGAATCACAATAAAATGAGGTATTCCTGAATGATTCCTGAAAGCAAAAATATAAGATTGTATGTTGGGATTAAAATATACATAGATTTGATTCATTTGTATTCATATGTACTCGATTATTGCTGCCATAAAAATAACAACTTTAGCAATTTAAACAATACAAATTTTTTATCTTATATTCTGTACATCAGAAGTCTGACATGAGTCTCACTGGGCTAAAATCATAATGTTTGCTGTGTTCTTTTCTGGAAGCTGTAGAGGACGTTACTCATTCAGGGTGTTGGCAGAATTCATTTTCTTTTTAAAAAATTTTATTTATTTATTTATTTTATACAGCAGGTTCTTATTTGTTATCTATTTTATACTTATTAGTGTATATATGTCAATCTCAATCTCCCAATTCATCTCACCACTGCCGCCCCACCGTTCCCCACTTTGTGTCCATACGTTGGTTCTCTACATCTGTGTCTCTAGTTCTGCCCTGCAAACCGGTTCATCTGTACCATTTTTCTAGATTCCACATATATGCATTAATATACGATATTTGTTTTTCTCTTTCTGACTTACTTCACTCTGTATGACAGTCTCTAGGTCCATCTCTACAAATGACCCAGTTTTTTTTCCTTTTTATGGCTGAGTAATATTCCATTGTATATATGTACCACTTCTTCTTTATCCATTTGTCTGTCGATGGGCATTTAGGTTGCTTCCATGACCTGGCTATTGTAAATAGCGCTGCAATGAATATTGGGGTGCATGTGTCTTTTTGAATTATGGTTTTCTCAGGGTATATGCCCAGTAGTGGGATTGCTGGGTCATATGGTAGTTCTATTTTTAGTTTTTTAAGGAACCTCCATACTGTTTTCCATAGTGGCTATATCAACTTACATTCCCATCAACAGTGCAAGAGGGTTCCCTTTTCTCCACACCCTCTCCAGCATTTGTTGTTTGTAGATTTTCTGATGATGCCCATTCTAACTGGTGTGAGATGATACCTCATTGTAGTTTTGATTTGCATTTCTCTAATGATTAGTGAGCATATTTTCATGTGTTTGTTGGCAGTCTGTATGTCTTCTTTGGAAAAATGTCTATTTAAAACTTCTGCCCATTTTTTGATTAGGTTGTTTGTTTTTTTAATATTGAGCTGCATGAATTGTTTATATATTTTGGAGATTAATCCTTTGTCCGTTGATCCATTTGCAAATATATTCTCCCATTCTGAGGGTTGTCTTTTCATCTTGTTTATAGATTCCTTTGCTGTGCAAAAGCTTTTAAGTTTTGTTAGGTCCCATTTGTTTATTTTTGTTTTTATTTCCATTACTCTAGGAGGTGGGTCAAAAAAAGATCTTGATGTGATTTAGTCAGAGTGTTCTTCTTATGTTTTCCTCTAAGAGTTTTATAGTGCCTAGTCTTACATTTAGGTCTTTAATCCATTTTGAGTTTATTTTTGTGTATGGTGTTAGGGACTGTTCTAATTTCATTATTTTACATGTAGCTTTCCAATTTTCCCAGCACCACTTATTGAAGAGACTGTCTTTTCTCCATTGTATATCCTTGCCTCCTTTGTCACAGATTAGTTGACCATAGGTGCATGGGTTTATCTCCTGGCTTTCTATCCTGTTCCATTGATCTATATGTCTTTTTTTGTGCCAGTACCATATTGTCTTGATTACTGTTGCTTTGTAGTATCGTCTGAAATCAGGGTGTCTGATTCCTCTAGCTCCGTTTTTTTCCCTCAAGATTGCTTTGGCTATTCGGGGTCTTTCTTTGGTGTTTCCATACAAATTTTAAGATTTTTTGTTCTAGTTCTGTGAAAAATGCCATTGGTAATTTGATAGGGATTGCATTGAATCTCTTGACTGCTTTGGGTAATATAATCATTTTCAGAATGTTGATTCTTCCATATATACCATAAGCTTGGTATATCTCTCCATCTGTTAGTGTCATCTTTGATTTCTTTGATCAGTGTCTTATAGTTGTCTGAGTACTGTTCTTTTACCTCCTTAGGCAGGTTTATTCCTAGGTATTTTATTCTTTTTGTTGCAATGGTGAATGAGATTATTTCCTTAATTTCTTTCTCTGATCTTTCATTGTTAGTGTATAGGAATGAAAGAGATTTCTGTGCATTAATTTTGTATCCTGCAACTTTACCAAATTCATTGATTAGCTCTAGTAGTTTTCTGGTGTCATCTTTAGATTTCTTTATGTATAGTATCATGTCATATGCAAACAGTGACAGTTTTACTTCTTCTTTTCGAATTTGTATTCCTTTTATTTCTTTTTCTTCTCTGATTGCTGTGGTTAGGAATTCCAAAACTGTAATGAATTATAGTGGTAAGAGTGGACGTCCTTGTCTTGTTCCTGATCTTAGAGGAAATGCTTTCAATTTTTCACCATTGAGAACGATGTTTGCTGTGGGTTTGTTGTATATGGCCTTTATTATGTTGAGGTAGGTTTCCTCTATGCTCACTTTCTGGAGAGTTTTTATCATAAATCGGTGTTGAATTTTTTCAAATGATTTTTCTGCATCTATTGAGTTGGTCATATGGTTTTTATTTTCAGTTTGTTAATACGGTGTATCACATTGATTGATTTGTGTATATTGAAGAATCCTTGTATTCCTGGGATAAATTCCACCTGATCATGGTGTATGATCCTTTTAATGTGTTGTTGGATTCTGTTTGCTGGTATTTGTTGAGGATTTTTGCAATTATATTCATCAGTCATATTGGTCTGTAATTTTCATTTTGGGTAGTATCTTTGTCTGATTTTGGTATCAGGGTGGTGGTGGCCTCATAGAATGAGTTTGGGAGTGCTTCTTTCTCTGCAACTTTTTGGAAGAGTTTGAGAAAGATGGATGTTAGCTCTTCTCTAAATGTTTGACAGAATTCACCTGTGAAGCCGTCTGGTCCTAGACTTCTTTGTTTGGAAGATTTTTAATCACAGTTTCAATTTCATTACTTGTGATTTGTCTGTTCATATTTTGCATTTATTCTTGGTTCAGTATTGGAAGCTTATACCTTTCTAAGTGTTTGCCCATTTCTTCCAGGTTGTCCATTTTATTGGCATAGAGTTGCTTGTTGTAGTCTCTTACGATGCTTTGTATTTCTGCAGTGTCTGTTGTAACTTCTCCTTTTTCACTTCTAATTTTATTGATTTGAGTCTTCTCCCTTTTTTTCTTGATGAGTCTGGCTAAAGTTTTATCAATTTTGCTTACCTTCTCAAAGAACCAGCTTTTAGTTTTATTGAACTTTGCTATTGTTTCTATTTCATTTATTTCTGCTCTGATCTTTATGGTTTCTTCCCTTCTACTAAGTTTGAGTTTTGTTTGTTCTTCTTTCTCTAGCTACTTTATGTGTAAGATTCGATTGTTTATTTGAGATTTTTCTTGTTTCTTGAGGTAGGATTGTATTACTATAAACGTCCCTCTTAGATCTGCTGTTGCTGCCTCCCATAGGCTTTGGATTGTCATGTTTTTGTTGTCATATGTCTCTAGGTATTTTTTGATTTCCTCTTTGATTTCTTCAGTGTTATCTTGGTTATTTAGTAACATATTGTTTTACCTCCATGTTTTTTGTTTTTTATGTTTTTTTCCCTGTAATTTATTTCTAATCTCATAGTGTTGTAGTTGGAAAAGATGCATGATATGATTTCAATTTTCTTAAACTTACTGAAGCTTGATTTGTGACCCAGGATGTGATCTATCCTGGAGAATGTTCCGTGCATACTTGGGAAGAAAGTGTAATCTGCTGTTTTCAGATGGAATGTCCTATAAATATCAGTTAAATCTATCTGGTTTGTTGTGTCATTTAAAGCTTATGTTTTCTTTTAATTTTCTCTCTGGATGATCTCCCTATTGGTGTAAGTGAGGTGTTAAAGTCTCCCAGTATTATTGTGTTAGTGTTGATTTCCTCTTTTATAGCTGTTAGCATTTGTCTTATGTATTGATGTGCTCCTATGTGGGGTGCATATATCTCTATAATTGCTATATATTCTTCTTGGTGGATCCCTTGATCACTATGTAGTGTCCTTCCTTGTCTCTTGTAACATTCTTTATTTTAATGTCTATTTTATCTGATATGACTATTGCTATTCCAGCTTTCTTTTGATTTCCATTTGCATGGAATATCTTTTTCCATCCCCTCACTTTCGGTCTGTATGTGTCCATAGGTGTGAGGTGGGTCTCTTGTAGACAGCATATATATGGGTCTTGTTTTTGTATCCATTTAGCAAACCTGTGTCTTTTTGTTGGAGCATTTTACATTTAAGGTAATTATCGATATGTATGTTCCTATTACCATTTTCTTAAATGTTTTGGGTTTGTTTTTGTAGGTCCTTTTCTTTTCTTTTGTCTCCCACTCAGAGAAGTTCCTTTAGCATTTGTTGTAGAGCTGGTTTGGTGGTGCTGAATTCTCTTAGCTTTTGCTTGTCTGTAAAGCTTTTGATTTCTCCATCAAATCTGAATGAGATCCTTGTTAGGTAGAGTAATCTTGGTTGTAGATTTTTCCCTTTCATCACTTTAAATATGTCCTGCCACTCATTTCTGCCTTTTCTTTCTTTTTTATTTCTTTTTCTTCTCTGATTACCCTGCTTGGACTTCCAAAACTATATTGAATAATAGTGAACCAAGTGTACTGAAATCAAGTAAGATATTTTCATTTTATATTTTGTTATTATATGTGACACAAAAATAAACTCTTAAAAGAAAAACAGCGTTTTGGGTTATTTTATCATGTGGCTTCATACCTGAAGTACTGTTTGGGGGTAGAAATCTTTTTGTGTTAAAATATTGGATCCATTGCTGTATATGCTGTTTCATAGCACAATATTTTATTTTTTATCTTATCCTGCTTGTGTTTTATTTATTTATTTATTTTTGCGGTACGCGGGCCTCTCACTGTTGTGGCCTCTCCTGTTGCGGAGCACAGGCTCTGGACACACAGGCACAGTGGCCATGGCTCACGGGCCCAGCTGCTCCGCGGCATGTGGTATCTTCCTGGACCGGGGCACGAACCCGTGTCCCCTGCATCGGCAGGCAGACTCTCAACCACTGCGCCACCAGGGAAGCCCCCTGCTTGTGTTTTAAATGTCTGATTTTCTCTTCAGATACAAGCTGGAGAAAACTCTCTGCTTTTAAAGGGGCTCTTGTGATTAGATTAAGTACAGCCAGATAACTTCCCTATTTTAAGATCAACTGTGCCATATACCATAACAGTTATGTGGGTTACAACTCATCATATCCACAGGTGCTGGGTATTAGAGTGCTGAATCTTGAGGGCCATTCAGGAGTCAATACCAGGAGTCAGTGAGCACTGGCAGCCAAGTAAAGAGTTACCTAGCACTAAACACTGAAAGTTTTCAAATAATACAAAAGAAGCCAGGAGAAGTAAAGCAGAGAACTTAAGAGCAAGAAGATAAATTTTAAAACATAGACGTAAATCCAACTGTGTCAACAATTATATTAAATAAGTTAATCTGAACACACCAACTCAAAGACAGAGATTGCCATATTGGATTAAAAACAGAACAACAAGCAAACAACATCTAATTTGTTTTATGCTATCTACAGGAAATCTAGTTTATAGATAGTAGTATGGATAGATAAGTAAAAATTTGAAAAATATATTATATACAGACACTAACCAAAATAAAGTGGAATTGATGATATTAATATTAGACAATGTAAATTTTAGAACAAGGAATTATTAGGGATAAAGAGGAATGTTGCCTAATTAAGTACTCTGAGAAGATGTAATAAACCTAAGTGTGTCAGTACACCAAGAAGATATAATAAATGTTAATGTGTATTCACTTAATAACAGAACTTCAAACTACATGAAACAAAGTCTGATAGGGTTGAAGGAGAAATAAAGAAATCCACAAGTATATTTGGAAAATTCAGTATTTCTTTCTCTAATGAAAATCTGAAGGAATCTCCAAAAAAGTTACTAGAATTAATTAGTAGGTTTATCAGTGTTACAGTACATGACATTAAGATTTTAAAAATCATTTGTGTTTCTACATACCAGCTAAGAACAATTGCAAATGAAGATGTAAAAAAAAAGCAAAAACAAAACAACAACAACAAAAAACAGTTCAACTTACATTATTTCCAAATAATGAAGAACGTGGGTATAAATCTAACAAAAATATATGTAATATCTGTATGTGGGAAAACTACAAATGCTTGTTAAAAAAATTAAAGAATACCAAATAAGTAGAGAGATAGACAAAGTTTATGGATTGAAAGGCTCAGTATTGTTCAGATGTAATTTTTCCCAAATTGATCTACAGGTTGAAACAGTCTCAACCAAAATGCCAGCAGGGTATCTTGTAGTTATTGAAAAGTGAATATAACATTTATTTGGACAGGAAAAGAAACTGGAAATGCCAAACAAATTTGAAAAATAGCAAAGTTTGGGAATCCATATTATCTGATTTTAAGACTTACCCTACCATTATTGTACTCAGTGTGGTATTGGCAAAAGCATAGACACAGATTAATGGAACAGAATAGAATACAAAAATAAACCCATACAAATGAAGATGATGATTTCTGGCAAAGATGTAAAAACAATTTAAAAAGAAAGCATAGTGTTTTTAAAAAAGTGGTGCTAGTGCATTTGTAAACCTGTATATAAAAATATGAATCTAAATATATATATCATGCCTTATACAGAAATGAACTTAAATTATATACCTAAATGTAAGATGTAAAAGTATAAAAATTTTTGGAAAAAGAATAGAAAATTTTGGGGACTTTAGGTTAGGCAAAGTGTCTTTAGATATCTCAAAGATAAAATACATACAAGAAAAAAAAAGATAAATGATATTTACCAAAATTTAAAACTTTTTCTTTGCAAAAGACATTGTCAAGAGATTGAGAAGACTGGAGAACATATTTGCAAATCACATATCTAATAAAGGGCTTGTATTTAGAGTACATAAACAGCATTTAAAAGTAAAAAAAATAAGTAAACAAACAACTCACTAAAAAGGAAAAAAAAGATTTGAAGAGAAACTTCACCAAAGAAAAGACAAATGAGCTGATGAAAGATACTCAAGAAAATGAGATATTAGGGAAATGCCAATTAAGACCACAATGAGATACAGAGCTATCAGAATGTCTAAAATGTAAAACTTGAGTATGGAGTGCTGAAAAGGAGGTGGAGAAACTCAGACTCTGCAACGTTGCTGGTGTGAATGAAAAATTATATATACAATGTAGAAAACAGTTTGGCAATTTCTTAAAGAATTAAACCTACATTTACCATATGACCTAGTAATCTCACTCCTGGGTATTTATCCAGAGAAATGAAGACATATATATAAAAGCCAGTACATGAATATTTATGACAGCAATAGCCATATATTACAAAACCTGGGAAGAATTGAAATAGTCTTTAATGAGTGAATGAATAAACAAACTACAGTACCTCCATGCAATGGAATACTATACATCAAGCAAAAAAAGAATAAGCTATTGAATCTTAAATACATTACACTAAGTGAAATAAGCCAACCACCAAATATTACATACTATATTATTACATTTTTATAACATTCTGAAAAAAGACCATACTACAGTAAAAGAGAACAGATCCATTTTTACCAGGAATTAGACATAGAAGAAAGGTTTGAATACAAAGGGACAGAATGAAGGCATTTTAGGGAGTGAGAAAACTGTTTTGTATCATGATTGTTGCTAAAAACTGTATATATTTTTTAAAAATGCCTAAAACTGTATAGCAAAAAAGTGAACTTTGTTATATGTAAATTAGGAAAAAAATTAAACAAAACAAAAATTGTTTTAAAAGAGCCTTAACTATGAATAAGTTATAAACAAAGTTTGACACAGATTACATGTGATTCTGTAAGGAAAAAATGTAGCAGTAATTTGACTTGGGGAGCCAAAGTACCTTTTTTTTTTAAATTGGAGTATAGTTGCTTTACAATATTGTGTCAGTTTATACTGTACAGCAAAGTGAATCAGCTATACATATACATATGTCCCCTCTTTTTTGGATTTCCTTCTCATTTAGGTCACCACAGAGCACTTAGTAGAGTGCTCTGTGCTATACAATAGGTACTCATTAGTCATCTATCAAAGACCCTTTTGAGAATATCTTGAAAACTATGGAAACTCGTCTTGACTTTACTCTGTTAGACATTTTAGTACACACATGTATACAAACACACTGAATGTTCTAAGTTCAGGAGGTTCCCTGATGTCCTATGGTTTATTTTTGTACAACTCAATGGTCCATGGACCACAGATGAGAACTCTTACCCATATAATAACATTAATCAGGCTTCTATTCATGCTCAGGAATTTTACAATTTTAACTTAATTTTATTTAATTATTGTATTGAGATATAATTGACAAATAAAATATTAGTTTCAGGTGTACAATATAACGATTCAATATTTACATATATTGGAATGGTTACCACAAGTGGTCTAGTTAACATCCAATGCCAATGCTCAGAAATATTGATCTTGTAGTATTCCAGAGTCCTCTTGTTCCCCAACATATTTTCCCACTAGCTTATCTTTTAAAAATTGAAAACATTTTTTTTAATTCACAGGATATTAAAGATATAAAGGATCTAAAAATAGCCAAAGGTGATTGATTGCTGAATCTTTCATTTCTTCAATAAAGGTAAGAGGGTGAAAAGACAAGGCACATGGAGCTTTATCTTGTAAAAGAACGTTCACACTTGGTACATATTGAGGAAAATAAGAAAAACCTTAAAGATTTCATAACTTTGATTTGGGTGAGCCCTGTTTACATTTCTCTGGACTAGGATAATAAAAGTTTGAATACGTACACATAATATATCTTCAAATAAATTCAAATAGAGGGAAGTCTACTTTTACGCATTATATGAAGGGCTTGTTTGCTTTATAACATAGCTGGCATAATTTTCATACAAAAGAAATGTACTCCAGGAGGTTTACATATAAGTTATCATTGCAAATAATTTCACATTAGCAGAGAATTATAGGAAGATTTAAAGTTTTATTTTTGGAATTTAAATCTTACCTTTTTCTCCCTAGTTATATTTGTAGGACTTCCTTGAAAAGAGAAATGTAGAGAGTTTATCAATGAAGGAAAGTAAATAATCCCACAAATACATCATCTAGTAGCATCTAGAATCTCATGTATTTTATTTCATAAGTAGGAACAGTTGTTCTGATTTATATAATTCTTGCAACTGTTCCTCAAAGTTCTAAAACTAAAATGATATGTATTACATACATATTGTATAATCTATCTGTATTATATATAGTATACACACATACATGCATTTCTATATGGAGATTTAGTGACTATAGAAACACATGAGCCTGGCATTGATTTACAGCTCGATGTGTTGTGTTATCTTTTAACATTTTTGAAATGGCTGCAGTTTTGAGGGGCTGAATTGGTTTCATAATACTGGGCAGTTTCTGTACATTCAGTTGACAGAAAATATAAAAAATGATCCCAAGTTTCCAAAGGAAAGGTAAGATGGATAGAGGTAACCAATCAGGGCATATTTTGGTGACTTGCAATGTACAACACAATATAAACTATGAGATCTATTTGGTGACTGAAAAATAAAGTGAAATGCCCTGTCATCTATCTAAGAGACAGAGAAAAAGTACCAAGGCAATATTGTAGCTTAACAATCAAATTTCCTGGGATCATCGTTCATTTTAACATCATTTTCTCTACTAAAATATTATAAAAGAATTCTATATAAATTAGTATATACATAGTGTATATATATATATGGCAATCTGTATATCTTCCTTGGAGAAATGTCTGTTTAGATAGTCTGCCCATTTTTGGATTGGGTTCTTTGTTTTTTGATGTTGAGTTGCATGAGCTGCTTGTAAATTTTGGAGGTTAATCCTTTGTCAGTTGCTTCATTTGCAAATATTTTCTCCCATTCTGAGGGTTGTCTTTTTGGTTTGTTTATGGTTTCCTTTACTGTGCAGAAGCTTTTAAGTTTCATTAGGTCCCATTTGTTTATTTTTGTTTTTATTTCCATTTCTCTAGGAGGTAGGTCAAAAAGGATCTTGCTGTGATTTATGTCATAGAGTGCTCTTCCTATGTTTTCCTCTAAGAGTTTTATAGTGTCTGGCCTTACATTTAGGTCCTTAATCCATTTTGAGTTTATTTTTGTTTATGGTGTTGGGGAGTGTTCTAATTTCATTCATTTACATGTAGCTGTCCAGTTTTCCCAGCACCACTTATTGAAGAGACTGTCTTTTCTTCATAGATAAGGTGACCATATGTCCATGGGTTTATCCTGGGCTTTCTATCCTGTTCCATTTATCTATATTTCTGTTTCTGTGCCAGTACCATACTGTCTTGATTACTATAGCTTTGAGGTATAGTCTGAAGTCCAGGAGCCTGATTCTTCCAGCTCTGCTTTTCTTTCTCAAGCTTACTTTGGCTATTCAGGATCTTTTGTGTTTCCATACAAACTGTGAAATTTTTTGTTTTAGTTCTGTGAAGAATGCCATTGGGGGCTTCCCTGGTGGCACAGTGGTTGGGAGTCCGCCTGCCGATGTGGGGGACACGGGTTTGTGCCTCGGTCTGGGAAGGTCCCACATGCGGCGGAGCAGCTGGGCCCGTGAACCGTGGCCGCTGGGCCTGTGCGTCCGGAGCCTGTGCTCCGCAACGGGAGAGGCCACAGCAGTGGGAGGCCCACGTACCGCAAAAAAAAAAAAAGAATGCCATTGGTAGTTTGATATGTATTGCATTGAATCTGTAGATTGCTTTGGGTAGTAGAGTTATTTTCACAATGTTGATTCTTCCAATCCAAGAACATGGTATATCTCTCCATCTGTTGGTATCATCTTTAATTTCTTTCATCAGTGTCATAGTTTTCTGCATACAGGTCTTTTGGCTCCTTAGGTAGGTTTATTCCTAGGTATTTTATTCTTTTTATTGCAATGGTAAATGGGAGTGTTTCCTTAATTTCTCTTTCAGATGTTTTGTTGTTAGTGTGTAGGAATGCAAGAGATTTCTGTGCATTAATTTTTGTATCCTGCCACTTTACCAAATTCGTTGATTAGCTCTATTAATTTTCTGTTAGCCTCTTAAGGATTCTCTGTGGATAGTATCAGGTCATCTGCAAACAGTAACAGCTTTACTTCTTTCCGATTTGGATTCCTTTTATTTCTTTTTCTTCTCTGATTGCTGTGGCTAAATTCCAAAGCTATGTTGAATAATAGTGGTGAGAGTGGGCATGCTTGTCTTGTTCTTCATCTTAGAGGAAATGATTTCAGTTTTTCACCATTGAGAACGATGTTGGCTGTGAGTTTGTCATATATGGACTTTATTATGTTGAGGTAAGTTCCCTCTATGCCTATTTTCTGGATGGTTTTTATAATTAATGGGTGTTAATTTGTGTATATTGAAGAACCCTTGCATTTCTGGGATAAACCCCACTTGATCATGGTGTCTGATCCTTCTAATGTGCTTTGGATTCTGTTTGCTAGTATTTTGTTGAGGATTTTTGCATCTATGTTCATCAGTGATATTGGCCTGTAGTTTTCTTTCTTTGTGACATCTTTTTCTGGTTTTGGTATCAGGGTGATGGTGACCTCCTAGAATGAGTTTGGGATTATTCCTCCCTCTGCTATATTTTGGAAGAGTTTGAGAAGGATAGGTGTTAGCTCTTCTCTAAATGTTTGATAGAATTCAACATATGAAGCCATCTGGTCCTGGACTTTTGTTTGTTGGAAGATTTTTAATTACAGTCTCAATTTCAGTGCTTGTGATTGGTCTGTTTATATTTACTATTTCTTCCTAGTTCAGTCTCAGAAGGTTGTGCTTTTCTAAGAATTTGTCCATTTCTTCCAAGTTGTCCACTTTATTGGTATATTTGCTTGTAGTAACCTCTCATGATCCTCTGTATTTCTGCAGTGTCAGTTGTTACTTCTCCTTTTTCATTGCTAATTCTATTGATTTGAGTCTTCTGCCTTTTTTTCTTGATGAGTCTGGCTAATGGTTTATCAATTTTGTTTATCTTCTCAAAGAACCAGCTTTTAGTTTTATTGATCTTTGCTACTGTTTCCTTCCTTCTTTTTCATTTATTTCTGATCTGATCTTTATGGTTTCTTTTCTTCTGCTAACTTTGGGGTTTTTTTTTGTTCTTCTTTCTCTAATTGCTTTAGGTGTAAGGTTAGGTTATATATTTGAGATGTTTCTTGTTTCTTGAGATAGGATTGTTTTGCTATAAACTTCCCTTTTAGATCTGCTCTTGCTGCATTCCATAGGTTTTGGGTCATCGTGTTTTCATTGTCATTTGTTCCTAGGTATTTTTTTATTTCCTCTTAGATTTCCTCAGTGATCTCTTGATTATTAAGTAGGGTACTGTTTGGCCTCCCTGTGTTTGTATTTTTTACAGATTTTTTTTTCCTGTAATTGATATCTAGTCTCATAGCATTGTGTTGGAAAAGATAATTGATATGATTTCAATTTTCTTAAATTTACCAAGGCTTGATTTGTGACCCAGGATATGATCTATCCTGGAGAGTGTTCCATGAGCACTTGAGAACAATGTGTATTCTGTTGTTTTTGGATGGAATGTCCTTTAAATATCAGTTAAGTCCATCTTGTTTAATGTATCATTTAAAGTTTGTGTTTCCTTATTTATTTTCACTCTGGTTGATCTGTTCATTAGTGAAAGTGGGGTGTTAAAGTCACCTACTATGCTTGTGTTACTGTCAATTTCCCCTTTTATGGCTATTAGCATTTGTCTTATGTATTTAGGTGCTCCTATGTTGGGTGCATAAATATGTACAATTGTTATATCTTCTTCTTGGATTGATCCTTCGATCATTATGTAGTGTCCTTCTTTGTCTCTTCTAATAGTCTTTATTTTATGGTCTATTTTGTCTGATATGAGAATTGCTACTCCAGCTTTCTTTTGCTTTCCATTTGCATGGAATATCTTTTTCCATCCCCCCACTTTCAGTCTGTATGTGTCCCTAGGTCTGAAATGGGTCTCTTGTAGACAACATATATATGGGTCTTGTTTTTGTATCCATTCAGCCAGTCTATGTCTTTTGGTTGGAGCATTTAATCCATTTACATTTAAGATAATTATCAATATGTATGTTCCGAGTGCCATTTTCTTAATTGTTTGGGGTTTGTTATTGTAGGTCTTTTCCTTCTCATGTCTTTCCTGCCTAGAGAAGTTCCTTTAGCATTGTTGTAAAGCTAGTTTGGTGGTGCTGAATTGTCTTAACTTTTGCTTGTCTGTAAAGATTTTAATTTTTCCATCGAGTCTGAATGAGATCTGTGATGGGTAGAGTAATCTTGGTTGAAGATCTTTCCCTTTCATCACTTTAAATATGTCCTGCCACTCCCTTCTGGCTTGCAGAGTTTCTGCTGAAAGATCAGTTGTTAACCGTATGGGGATTTCCTTGTATGTTATTTGTTCCTTTCCCCTGCTGCTTTTGATATTTTTTCTTTGTGTTTAATTTTTGATCGTTTGATTAAATATGTTTTGGCGTGTTTCTCCTTGGGTTTACTCTGTATGGGACTCTCCACGCTTCCTGGAGTTTGACTATTTCCTTTCCCATGTTAGGGAAGTTTTCAGCTTTAATCTCTTTAAATATTTTCTCAGTCCCTTTCTGTTTTCTCTTCTTCTTCTGGGACCCCTATAATTCGAATGTTGGTGCATTTAATGTTGTCCCACAGGTCTCTAAGACTCTCCTTAATTCTTTTCATTCTTTTTTCTTTATTATGCTCTGCAGTTGTTATTTCCACTCTTTTATCTTCCAGGTCACTTATCCGTTCTGGCTCAGTTATTCTGCTATTGATTCCTTCTAGAGAATTTTTAATTTCATTTATTGTGTTTTTCATCATTGTTTGTTTGCTCTTTAGTTCTTCTAGGTCCTTGTTAAACCTTTCTTGTATTTTCTCCATTCTATTTCCAAGATTTTGGATTATCTTTACTATCATTACTCTGAATTCTTTTTCAGGTAGACTGCCTATTTCCTCTTCATTTGTTTGGTCTGGTGGGTTTCACCTTGCTCCTTCATCTGCTGCATATTTCTCTGTCTTCTCATTTTACTTACCTTACTGTGTTTGGGGTTTCCTTTTTGCAGTCTGTAGGTTCGTAGTTACCGTTTGTTTTTGGTGTTTGCCCCCAGTGGCTAAGGTTGGTTCAGTGGGTTGTGTAGGCTTCCTGGTGGAGGGGACTAGTGCCTGTGTTCTGGTGGATGAGGCTGGATCTTGTCTTTCTGGTGGGCAGGACCGTGTCCGGTGGTGTGTTTTGGGGTGTCTGTGAACTCAGTATGATTTTAGGCCGCCTCTCTGCTAATGGGTGGGTTGTGTTCCTGTCTTGCTAGTTGTTTGGCATGCAGCCCTGGAGCTTGTTGGCCTTTGGGTTGAGCTGGGTTTTAGCATTGAGACCTAGGTCTCTGGGAGAGCTGTCACTGATTGATATTACGTGGAGCCAGGTGGTCTCTGGTGGTCCAATGTCCTGAACTCGGCTCTCCCACCTCAGAGGCTCAGGCCTGACACCGGGCTGGAGCACCAAAATCCTGTCAGCCACATGGTTCAGAAGAAAAGGGAGAAAAAAAGAAAGAAAAAAAATGTTTTTTAAATAATAAAATAAAATAAAATAATTAAAATAAAAAATATATTAAAATAAAAAAATAAAAAAGTAATAATAATAAAAAACAAGTGAGCAACAAAACCAATGAACAAATCCACCAATGATAATGAGCACTAAAAACTATACTAAGATAAACATAAAAATCAAAAAGAAGTCAGTCACAGATAGCAAACCCCAAGTCTACAGTTGCTCCCAAAATCCACCACCACAATTTTGGGTTGATTTGTTGTGTGTTCAGGTATTCCACAGATGCAGGGTACCTCAAGTTGATTGTTGGGATTTAATCTGCTGCCCTTGAGGCTTTCAGGATGTCTGAGTTCTTCTGCCAGCTTTCAGTAGGTGTTCTGTGGGAGTTGTTCCACATATAGGTGTATTTTTGATGTAGTTGTGGGGAAGAAGGTGATCTCCATGTCTTACTCCTCCGCCATCTTGAAGGTCCCCTGAAACCAGTATTTTATTCTTTAATTAACCTCAGCAATAACTGTGTGACATTAAAGCTCTATCACTCAGAGCTGAGTGGTCTGTATCTAAGTGCTTTCAGATGGTTTCTTTCACTTTCTAGAATTGAAAAATTTCTGCCAGCAGCTGGTTTGTGGATATGTATAAGTGCTATGAAGAGGGATGATTAAAAGTCCCTTTGGTAGCAATGAGTATGGCATGAAAGCAGTTTCTCCATTTGCATAGCACCTTGATACTTCTGTGTAACACCATTAAGTATCCCCCAGGCAACAGTGACTTGGAACACTACTATTTAATTATTTAATATTCCAAATCCTCATGTGCTGGTAACACTTTATGTCTTATTAATCTTTCTGCCCCGACATTGCCCTTCTCCCCTTGGCCCTTTCAAGGCATTCTTCACTAATTATGTGGACGTTGAACACAAGCATTAGAATAAATATCTGGGTTTCTAGTGGTTCCTCCAATAGACTTCACCAGGTATCACGAATCCCTTAAAATATTGTACAAAAGTTAATAATTATGTACATTAAGAATCAATTCACAAAATCTCAGATGGGCATTTGACATGTAAAATAGTAGATGCTCCTTAAAAATAAGTCTTTATTCCTAAAGTTTAATACTTTGAATAAGTCGTATATTGGTTAACTAGAAAGTGCCTTGAACTAAGTGCACTAAGAAATCAATTTCCTGAACTCATTCTTTAGTTTAATGCTTTATGTACTAAGAATAATTATGATTTTCCTTCTTTCTAGCCAAGAATTTCTCAGTATATATCATATGAATGACAGTTTCTCTTTTTGTGTCTTAAAAAATAATTTCATTATGTTGGAGATCTATCTTATCACATTTCTATCTTAATGTTGTTAAGTTCTTATTTTTTGACCTCACAGATTTAAATGCAGATGATTTTGTGATTTTTAGTTATTTTTGACTGTACTGTGATATTCTAGAGCTTTCCCTGTAGTGTGAACCTGTCTTGAACTAAAACAAAATCTTATTTCATTCTTTTAAAAAGTTAGGTTATTCTTTTCACTAACATGGGAATCACCACGTGATGCTAAAAAGAAATCGTATTCGAGTCCCATAAGAACATTTTGTTCTCTTAAAAAAACATTACTTAACATAACACACAGTTAAGTGCTTCACTACACTCATTCATTATTCATAAAGTTCCCAGTTGTTAAGGGGTGTGATATGCTTAGGGGTATTATTTCACCTTGGGAAATGGTCCCATAGAAAAATGAAACCAGGGGTCCAGAATAAATGAACTCAATAGCCAAATTGGAATTACAGTGTAGAC
This sequence comes from Orcinus orca, assembly GCF_937001465.1. NCBI lineage: Eukaryota > Metazoa > Chordata > Mammalia > Artiodactyla > Delphinidae > Orcinus > Orcinus orca. The sequence goes on from NC_064563.1 coordinate 97,056,955, forward strand.
TTTTCCTTAGATCTCAGATGACTCCAAATTCTCTACCTTCTCTATTCTTATAAATAGTATTCTCTTGTTTTGAAGATTATCTGAAATTTGACTTCTTTAAAAAGCAACAAATAACTACTCTCCACCCAACAAAAAAGAAAACCATCTTTGTTAGCTTAAGTCTGTGAGATTATGATTGTATTACACTTACTGTTAATTCAGGAATGGTTATTCAGACTACATCCATAGACATAAAGGAATTTTCAATTTGGAGCTGAATTTAAAAGTCCATTCAAATAATTGCTTATTAACCATATCTAACGAATCAGTGGTGTCTGTTGTATAAGATGATCAACGTGGTACTATGCTTATAATTATATGAGATAAAAAAATAAAGTTTAAAACACAGTGTAATTTCCCTATGCTCTTAGCAACAAGTCATTTAGAGTGAGAAGTCCTGGGTGGAAATCATGACTAGAACCATCAGTATAGCTGTGTGAACGCAAGTAAATCACTTTACCTCACCATTTCTTTATCCATGGTTAGGAATAATAACCTGCCCTGTGTGAAAATGAAAAGAAAGAACACAGGATGGAATTGCTTTGCGAAATGAAACGCTTTACAAGTTTTATTAATCATTATTACTTTTCTCACAAGGTACACTTTTTTTATAGGTACTGATAGACCTTAACTGATTGTCCTACTCAGCAGATATTTCCCATACTGCCTGAAGTCTTAAGAATGATGAAACTAGTATTAGTAAAGAAGCTTAGAGGACATAGTATTTCTGCATTTTTCAATTTATGAAAATTCTACCGTCACTTGTTTTCTAGTGTCCTTGCAACAATAGGCTTGTGCTAACTTTCAAAGCGATGTTAATTTGTCTTTATATGTCAGCACCAGTATTGCTTTCTTCTGACTGTGATCTTATGTAACAAAATAATTTGGTAGCAAAATTTTATACTGGTAATAATAATAGCACATAGAAAGATCCCTTCTGATTTCTTAGGCATGTGTTTGTTCAGTATAATCACTTTGGCTTTACTTATTTTATACACACACATGGGTTTGTATATAGATATGAATATTTATATACTTATAAATTTGAGACTAGTGCAAGTAGGAAAAAAATACTTTCTTGTAGGTATTTTGGTAGTGGCTGTAATTCAGCCAAATAGGAAGTCCATCTTCAACTGTGGAACAGCTTGCAGGATGAAACGCTTCAGACTTTTCTTAGAAAAGAAAGTCCATCTCGTAGTCAAGATGGCTGGAAAGTAGAGCCTGTAGAATTCACTTTTCTTCTTCTTTCTCTGGATCTGACTCCATGACCAGGATTCCAGGGAACTGTTTCATCCTTACAAATGCACAAGGTCCAGGATTAGGAAAACTATTCTTTTCTCACAAGTCTAATATTGTTTTTTATAATTACTCTTTCTCTCCTCTTTAATTGCTTCCTCATTATTGGGAAAATCAAGCTGTTAAATTCAGTCTGACTTTCTTAATTATAAGTAGTGAATTTTTCTATGAGCAGATTAAGAGATTTAAATGAATGTTTCTCTCCTGGCTTTATTATGGACTTCATGTTAACCCTTCAAGTTTCAAACATTACAATTTTGGAAGCTTAAAAGGTGATAGTGGATTTTTGAATTTGGTAAACCTCGTGCAAGTATGGCTTCTCATTTTCTAAAAAAGTGAAGAATAGGTTATTGACCCAACCCATTGAAATGTAGATGAAAGGTATAATTTTAATTTTCATATAAATTATAGAGCATGATAGATAAGTTATATTGGTTTATAGGTAGTGAGATAACCTTTTGATAACATAATCTAGAATATTGGGCATGCTCTGCATTTTATTTCCCCTGGTGAATAAACTCACAGCTATATAAGTCAACTCACAGCTATATATGTATTATGTATGTGTGTGTGTGTGTGTGTGTATGTATACATACATATATGTACCGTATTTATAAATCTGGTATTCTAGAGAGTAGGTAGTAGTTATAGTTTACAGTTAATCCAATTAAAATAAGTAAAAGGCTTTTGAACTTGTTCCAATGAGCAAGGAAAAAAAATTCTAAAATTATATTTATGTATATGTAGTCTTTACTTGATAATACCTTACATTTCAGTGTATTTTTAAATTTCCTTTTATAATTATAATAATACCCTACTTGCCTTTTCAGGCTATTGTCATTGTTTTCTTTTTTTCTTTTGTTCTTCAGATTTCCATACAGAATATGGTAGATTTCTTTTTTTTTTTTTCTATCATTCAGAGAATTATTCCTGGTCTGGAAAAATGCAAGACCGTTGAAGTATAAGGCAGGAACCCACTAGCCAGAAAGAAGAAAAAACCTTTAAAAACAGGTACTCTATCTGACAAAGACACACTCTGGTCCAAATCAGCACATATACCTGGAATAGTAAATGCATTGATTTTTATTTTCTATCAACGTGCAACATACCAAAGCCTCATTATCAGCCGAGAGTAAATCATGAAAGAGGAGTCTTCCTTTATCCCCAAGTGATAAATATGGTTACTCAAGAATGTTATTATAAGGACTTTCCTTTCTCTTATCAGGTGGTGATAATTGGGGAAGAAAAAAGAAACATAAGTCTATTTAGTAGTTGGAACCACATTCTATGGCAAAGTAATTGCATATAATTATCCCTTTCTTTTTAGTTTCCAAATTTGATTCTATGTAAATCAGATGATTGCCAAACAAAGACTCTCACAATAAAAGTTAAGGAATCTTCGTTCGCGTTCCTTCTCAAATAACATACCAAGAATATATATATATACTTTAACTCTGAATTTTAACCTCTTCTTTTTGGTTGATTACTGTGACTTGGGCAGCTTTTAACATAGTTTCTATCTCAATTGACCCTTCTAAGTGAAAGAGAATTAGAATTTCCAAATAGACATTTAATAAGAAATAATTTGGTATTGGTTTGAAGTGTTACTTCTTATTACTGACTTACAGTATAAGATGTTTTCAGAAATATCTCCATGACTGTGTCAAAATTTTGCTTCTCAGCTTCCCAGAAAAGACCTGATCTCAAGCGTTATGATTTTAAGTCTGATTATAAGTAAATGTGTACAAGTAAATGAAAATACTTACATTTTCGAAAATATGATTACCATAGATACGTAGCTTAGGATACCCTTCACATACTGAAAAAGATGTCTGGAGCCTGGAATGTAGGCTGACCTCTACTGTAACCAAGGCCTATATCACTTTTCTTTCTGGATCAGTCTAGGCCCAAGTATGTAGAGAGTTCAAAGCTTGTTCTTATTCACATTTATATGCAAAAATATATGCTTATTTATGTGGCAATTATATGTAAGTTTATATATATTTTTAATAATAGCTTAATTAAAGTATATTTTATATACCATATATTTTATTCTTTTAAAGTGTATATGAAGTGGTTTTTAATATATTTGCAAAGTTGTGCAATCATCACTATCCAATTCCAGAACATTGTTTTCACCCCCTCCCCAAAAAAAGCCCTGTACACATTAGCAGTCGTTCTCCATTTTTGCTTTTATTTAGACCCTGGCAACTACTAATCTATTTTTTTCTCTCTGTGGGTGTGCCTATTCTGGACATTTCATATAAATAGAAACACAAAATATGTGGCCTTTTGTCTCTGACTTCTTTTGCTTACCATAACGTTTTTAAAATTCATCCATGTTGTAGCATATATCAGCATTTTATTCCTTTATATGGCTGAATAATATCCCAGTATATAAATATACTGAGTTTTGTTTATCAGTTAGAGTTGATGGACATTTGGTTTGTTTTCACTTTTTGTCTATTATAAATAATGCTGTTATGAGCATTTGTGTACGTGCTTTTGCATGGACATGTTTTCAGTTCTCTTGGGTATATACCGAGGAATGGAATTGCTAATTCTATGTCTAAGCTTTTGAAGAACTGCCAAATTGTTTTCCAAAGCTGCTGCAGCACTTTACATTCTCACTAGCAATGTCTGAGGAGTTAAGTATATTTAATAATATACTTAAGTATATTTAATATTATATTCTAAAATTCTGTTAAAATGTTAAAGGGAAAACACCCATATAAATAATAAACATATTTTGATTTTTGATATGAATGATACTTACAATTATTAGTGTAGTATGATTCTTAGAAAAGCATTTTAAAATTGTTACAATTAGTCTACTGAAAAACAAACTTTTACCCCACATGTTCAGATTATAGCAATGACATAAGCATATAAATTCAAAAACAATGATATGAAATTTCCAGAGTATAAATCTCTGCTCGTCCAAATTGATGCATATAATCCTATTCAATAGGTATATGTTGATTAGGAAGTGGGAGACCTTTGGGGAACTTTTCTCAGAATGAGTGATTCCAGGAGAAAGTCTAGAGATGGTATACTTTTGAAGTGATTAGAAAATAAGTTTACTATGAATATACTTGCAAAAGTTCACTGAGATTTATGTCCAAAGATATTCATTTTTGCTTTGTGTGTAATATCAACACCAAGAGCAGCAATAAAAAACAAACGTAGTTTCTTTCAATAGGGTACAGATTGAGGAAGTTATACATCCACACAACCTCACACAAAACAGTACTCAAAAAGAATGAGTTAGGTCATTATATAAATAGATGGAAGAACCTCTAGAACAGATTTTAATAAATGTAGAAAAGTGGATTCTTAATATGAAATCTTTATATGTAAAACTGTAATTGAATATATACATGTATTTAGGTATAGAAATTCTCAATGTCCACAATCATTAGAAACTGTAAAGAACAATTGCCCTTGAGAAGAAGGAGGAGGAAGTATGAGAAGAAAGGTTTTCCTTTTTCCTTTTGAAAGTTTTGGATACAGTTTGGACCTTCTAATCTGTATACCTGTTATAAGTTTTGTTTGTTTCCCCCAATAAATATCAACAAGGTTATATGGACTGTTAGATTTGTTTTCTGCATACTAAAAAGTGTTATATTAAAAAGAAAGATTTATGTACCAAAAAAGGATGGGATAAAAGCTGACATAAAACTGGCATAAGCACAGCAGTTACTTATGAAAAGCAATCCCCTGCTAGATATGCTTCATCATAGCGCTATCTAATTAAAATAGCAGAATTAAATAACTTGGCAATGACAATGGTAAAGTTCAAGGGTTGCTGGGAGTTGCAGCTCCTTATTGGAGTCAGCTTGAATCCTCAGAACCTAGACTGCCTCCTGCCTGGCTTGTGTTTCTATAGCTTGTGGCTGATATCCAGGGGTGATTTAGAAATCGTGTGTCCTAATTGCAGTCGGGCAAAGCCAGGCGCCTGCTAAAACAAGGTTTTTAATGTTCTCTGAGGGTTTTCGAATACAGGACGTGAGAGGAAAATGGCACTCTAATGGAGGGTTCTGTGCCAGAAAATCCTGCTCCCCTGCTGTCCTGTAGTTAATCTGACTCTAAAGCACTTAGTATTCCAGTTGGCCTGTCTGACTCTGTGGTCAACATCCTCAATCCAGAGTCGAGCCAATCAACTGTCCTGATGGAATTGGGTGCTCTGGGGACTCTGCCTAAACTCTAGCTAGATCAGAAAGTCCTAGGGTATCCTAGAAGGGGTATATACGGCTAAGCTAACATCATGGATTTATGGAGATAAATGAGGAGAAATTGGGACCAAATTTCTGTGCAGCTTTGTACCTTATTCCAGAAACACCTATTTCCTACTCTTTGCTATCTTGTAACCTCACTGATGTTAATGCATTAGGGCAATTGGTGCTCCACTGGGACGATTGCCAGTGTCTGGAGACAGTTCAGATTGTAACTACTGAGGGACTTTACTGGCATCTAGTAGGTAGAGGCCTGGATTCTGCTAAAATCCTACAATGCAAAAAGAGCCACACCACAACAAAGAATTATCCTGTTTGAAATGTTAATAGTGCCACAGCTGAGAAACCCAGAATTAGAAGGGCATATTCAAAGAATCTTCTGAAGATCTTACCTGAATTAGAGGTAGGAAATATCAGCTGAATTTAAATCCCACTTTTTTTTTTTTTTTTTTTTTTTTTTAGTGGAGGGTATTCTCTAAAGTGTAATCTCACTGGCCATACCTTTGGTCATTCAGAGAAGGCTTCTTTTTACTGGGCTGGTATGGCTATCAACTCTGAGGGGATCTTGTGTACTCTGAGCAATGCTCAGTCAGGGCTTGCAAGGCAAATGACCATATGTTCTACATCCACCATGCAAGAGCAGCAGGGGAGGGTGAGAGCAGTCTGTCTTTACCTAATGCTTCATAACTTCCTGTGATTTTCTACAGATTCTTCTATCCCAGTGTCTCTAGATTTCAATCTATCTTTTCTTCTTCTTTTTTTGAAGGTATTTAAAACATTTTTTTCTTTATTTTATTTTCTTTATTTTTTTATTATTTAAAATTTTTATTTATTTATATTTATTTATTTATTTAATTTATTTATTTTTGATTTTTTTTCTTTATTGTGGACTCTCTTTCTTCTACTTCTTTGTCTTTCCCATCATTTGACTTCTCCTTTATCTGCCTCTTTTGTCTTTTCCATTTCTGTCCTCTCTCCCTGTGACTTTCTCATATGTTACTTCTACCTTCTTAGATGTCTTCTTGTGTCTTCTGTGTTAATCTCTCTTCATGTGTGTCTTTCCTCAGCTTTCTCTTTTTCTCCTTCCCTTTCTTGTTCTTTCTCTTTCTGTCCCTCCTTTTCTTTTTCACTTTTGTCATCACATACAGAAAGAGCTAAGGTATAAACCAAGGAGTTGTGTTTATTGAATACAAATTTAAGCTCTTGTATTCTTCTAAAAGAAAAACATAATTAGTTTGCATTTCTTTACATTTTATAGGATCTGTAAAATCTATTGTAGGTATCACTGTGCCTCACTCCCTCCAGCAGGACACATGGTGCCTCGTTTGGGATGCACGTGTGGACAAAGGACGTATTACCATGTGGTTCTTCATGCGCTGATTTCCAGCCCCCACCCAGCTTTTACCTCTTAATTTAAACACACACACACACACACACACACACACACACACACACACCCATGTGCACACACTCTGAGATGCTAAAGAGGTGAATTAATAATGGGCTGTTTGACCCTATTCAGACTTGATGAAATCACTTCAGGGAGGGAATCCTTTTGCTGCCTCAAGTTATAACGGAGAGGATAGCTGACCGTTTCTCTTACGTACTGGGCCACGATTGGCTGCAGATTTCTTAGCTTTGCCTCAGCTCTGATCTCAAATCTTGGGTTAATTTACAGGCTTAAGACTCCCAACCCTCATTGTCCTCAAACAGATTCTGAGTGGTTAAAAGTTCCCACATCCTTAGAATGTATTTAAAGGTTTGAGGTATATTTCACCTTTCTATAAAGGGAGAGGTAAACAGTAACTTGAAAGGTGACTTTCTGGCAGGTGTGTGTCTCTCAGACTGTGATTACTCCGAAGTGGGCAAATTGTCTGAAATGGAGTATGAAGTGCTCTGGGGCTACACATGTATTCATGCCTCGAGAGCTATTGTTGACACCTTATTGGTTGAAATGCATTATATTTATAGTAGCTTATGCCTTGACCATCAGTTTAAAAATCAAACCACATGGAACTCTTTGATTTTCATAATGTCATGCAGACCCCAGTGTCTAGAAAGCAGGTGATTTTTTGAGATGGCTGTCGAAGCTGCAGAGATGGCATGTGACGAATATCCATGAGGGTGTGTGCTTCATCCAGCTCTACTTTCAGCAGCACTAAAATATGTTGTCGATCTCAGGCTTTTAGGTGGTTAAACTTACTAGGGTTAGAACATCTAAAAATAAATGGGGGGAAATGCCATGTAGAGAAGACCTTTTGAAAGAAACGTTGGATGTCTGAGACCTAAAGTAACTGACAGAGCACATGAGCCATAGGGGTCTGACAAGAAAGCATTAAAATGGCATCCCTGCTGGATGAGGAACGGCTTTCATTTTTTTTTTTTTCATTGCTAATTGATGACTTTCACTATTGTTTTAAAAGAAATTTTCTTATGGCCAGAGAGAATCTGAAGGGCTGCTATTCATGTATAGACAGAATCTGACAGCTGATATATTCAGAACATGAGGTACATCGTGAAGGTAATAAGAACTGCCTTCTTTTAAATCTATATCTCATGTTTATGTTATGAAAATATGCAATCTATTTTTGATACTTCAGGCACTTCCCAGCCTGCACTAAATGTTCCATATTATAAAGCTTCTCTTCTGTCTACTCTCCCACCCTAGACCCACTTTGGAACACTAATGGAAGTTTTTGTTCCACTTTATTATTTATTTATTTATTTGCGGTATGCGGGCCTCTCACTGTTGTGGCCTCTCCCGTTGCCGAGCACAGGCTCCGGACGCGCAGGCTCAGCGGCCATGGCTCACGGGCCCAGCCTCTCCGCGGCATGCGGGATCCTCCTGGACCGGGGCACGAACCCGTGTCCCCTGCATCGGCAGGCAGACCCTCAACCACTGCACCACCAGGGAAGCCCTGTTCCACTTTAGATAATGAGCAGGATGAGCCACAGGTTTCAAGAAGATTTGTGCTATCAGTCGACATAAACAATGAAAGGGAACCTGAACTCATTCCCTGTTTCCTTTTAACCATTTCCTGGGAGGGGTATCATGTAGGCATTAAGGTATCTCAGATAGATATGAACAGAAATGCCTGCTCAGTATACTTTAGATATATTAAATAAATATATTCCAAAGCAAGTGATTTGTTTCCCTTTACAGGGATTTTTTTTAAAAAGCAGCTTGAGTATCAGTCTGGTTTGCCAGATTATTGGATCCTATCACCCAAATAGAGACAATATAGACCATTTGTGTGGCAGGCACTAATACTGCACATCTACCTCTTGGAGCAGGCCAGACAGACATACAGACCCAGCAGCCCTTGTTCCTCACGGAGATTTTCTGTCCATCACCACTCCAAAATGAGCAAAAGTATCATTCAAGTGTCTCAGACTGCAACCTCACTCAGTGTTGCAAAGGGATGGAGAGAAGGCTCTTAACCTGATCCTTCAGGGGATGCTCATGGTAGGTATCTTGCTATCCTCCCCAGGGACTTATTTCTCTACCAGACTGCCATTTACTCCCTTTTTTAAAAAAAATCACTCTCACATTTAACATTACTCAGCATTTTACGCTGTTAATGTTTTATTTAAAAAGTTTTTGAAATTAAAATTACAACAACAACAAAAAACCCATTACTTACATTCCCACCACCCAGTAAAAATTTGCCTTTTTTTTTTTTTTTTTTTTTTGCGGTACGCGGGCCTCTCACTGTTGTGGCCTCTCCCATTGCAGAGCACAGGCTCCGGACGCGCAGGCTCAGCGTCCATGGCTCACAGGCCCAGCCGCTCCGCGGCATGTGGGATCTTGCCGGACCGGGGCACGAACCCGTATCCCCTGCATCGGCAGGCGGACTCTCAACCACTGCGCCACCAGGGAAGCCCAAATTTGCCATTTTGAAAGAGAAATTGATATATTGTTTTTTTGTAAAAATAATTTATGCTCACTGTAGAGAATTTAAGCAATACAGAAAAGTACAAAATAACATTAAGAAAAAAAAAAACCAAAGCCTACTCTTTAGGAGTAATCCTCAGTACTGTAGGCAAACATTATTACAGACATAGTCCAAAGAAATAATAGAAAAATAATTTTACAGATATTGGATTGTGCTATAGATATCTTCAAAAGTAAAAGAACGTTAATTTTACTTTTACTTGAAATCAATGGAGAAAAAGCGACTGAAGTGAAATGAAAGGATCTGTTGAATCTCAAATAAATTTATCTTTAACAAAAGATTTTCTTAAAAACTTTCTTCTAAGTAAAAACTTATAAAAATAGTAAAGACTTTTGATGTCATTATGTTTTTTAAAACAATATGTTTACAATTTTAGACAATTGAAGCTCTGCTGTGAAAGAGAAGAATTTAGAACTTTCAGCACATCTCAGGCATCCTGGTTCTTGTTGCTTATGAAATTGGTTTTGAATTTTCTAGAATTATAAAATTCACATTTAGTTTTGTAACCATATTTCTCTTGGTTGTTTGGTCATTTTATGTCTAAATGGGTGAGCTTCATGCATGCAAATATATTATTTGATTATTTTCAGCATTATATCCCCTTCACCTAGAGTAGTGCCAGGAACATAGTAGGCAGTCAGTATTTATTCAATTGAATTTTATTTTTCTCAATAGTATTTATTGAGTCGAGTGATTACATGGCTCTATTTTTTTGAGAATGAATTCAGTGTTCACTTCTAAATCTTTTCATATAGTATCTCTATTTACCAGGTGTGCATATTAATTCAAATCCAAATTGTCTTAAGTTTTTTTTTCTCCCAACAAGGACTATGAGTGGCATATTCCCAGAATGATTTTCATGTTTAATAATGACTTCTTGGCATATATAACTGAGTGGTACCTTATGTGGGTTTAGTGGGTTATAGTTTCTGCCCTTAGGGCTTCACAGATATCAGGCCATTTTACTGAGTGGTTTTGAACATTGATGTGAAGTTTGAGGTCAGCAGCCTGACTTCTTTTTCTTTTTTTCCTTTCTTCTTCTCTTTCTTTTCCTTCTCCTCCGCCCGCCCCATTCTTTTTCTTTTCCTCTTCTTCTCCTCTTCCTCCTCCTTTGTGATATTCTTTTACTCCCGCCTTGGTATTTATTTAAAAGAATTCTTCATCTTACTTGCTGTATTTTTCATCTATTAGGGCTTTTAAAATATTAATCATAGTTATTTTAAATTCCTTACTTGATAATTCCAACACTGGTGTTATACCTCAATCTAGTTGTGTTGATTCTTTTGAATCTAAGTTATGTTGTTTTGTCTTGCCTTTTCATAGGCCTAGTTATTATTTGTTGATGGCAACCATCTATGTAGGACAGTAGAGATTGAGCTACACAGTTTTTATCTCCGGAAATGGATATACCTCTCTTTCTATGAGGGCTTTAGAGTGGGTGTTTGACTTAATCTGGTCTGGAGACGGGCTGGCCTGGAAGTTTATTGTTTCCTTGGTTATCCTTAATGTACCATAACTATCAAATAACTCTAGTGATACCTTGTGTCTAGGAGGGCTGATACGCCAGAGAGTTTCTCTCAGGGTCTGTTCCTCCCTCAATTTTAGGTCATTCCTTTGCACAGCGCCTCCGGGAGGGTCATCTCCATGCTCTTGGTGCAGTATTCCATCATTATTATTCTAGTGGTGGTGGGATCTGGTGGTGGTGGTGGTGAAAAGGTGCATTCTTTATTATTCTGAATAAACCTCAATCTTAGGCAGGCGCTGTGTCCTGGGTATCAGTGCTATGGCCTCCTTAGTGCTCTTGTCTCTACCCCAGCTGTAGTTCTCGGTATAGGATGCATTTCTGCTCCTCCTCCAGACGTCAAGATTTTTTCCCTCCTTCCTTCCCTTAGCTGCAGTGGGTCTCTGCCAGTCCACTAAAAGTGACAGATTTTGTTCCCCTCTCCCTACAAATTAAAGCTTTTTTTCTACAGGGATGATGGGTGGAAGGATCCCAGTAGAGATCTGTACCAACCCCACTCCCACTTCATGAAGGACATCTTCTTAGGACTCTCAGCAAGTGAGGTCAATGGAGCAAAAGTCAGCAAGAGAATACAAACTCCTATATCTGCAGCCTGATGGGCTCCCAAACTCTCGTAGCAGCACACATTCACTCCCCCAGTTTTTTAAAACTATTCTAACTGAATTCTAACTGGTGTTGAAATGTGTCTGCTTCAGACAAGCAAATGTTCACAGGCTGTCTGTTCCTGCAGGCTCCTGTCTCTTTGCAGCTATGCATCATCCTTCCCCACCTGTCCCAGCAGAAACTGGAAGCCCATCTTGATATGTAAAAAATATATATTTTTTCTATGCTTGAAGTTCAGATGCTCAATATAGTATATATCTTGGTGTGATCATTCTATTTCTAATTTTCCTGTTTGCTCCTGTAGTCTATAGTCTTTCCTATTTTTTTTTCCCCAAGAAAATTTTCTTGAACTAACTCAGTTAATAAAGTCTGTTACTTATTTGTTCATTTTATGAGTGGGTTTCTTACTACAGAAACAGCAATTATTATTATAATGGAGCATCTTTTTTTAATCATCTTCTTTTCTCTATTCTCTTGACACTCATTTTCTTTTAGTTTGATGATAACAGTATTTCCTCTGTCTCAGTTCTTCAAATTCTAAGGCTCTTTATTCTGCTGCTTTCTTTGTTCTAATCTAATTTATTTTGCATTTGTGTAGAGATGGTTTTAGTCTTCAATTGTTTTTCTTGGGTCTTAAGTCACCCTTTCTATCTTATCCTTTTATTATCCGCCTTTGATTTTTAGTTTTACTGAATCAATGGGTTTATTAAATTTTTATATAACATGGAGCAATTATGAGGAATTCCCATCTTTCCTGTAAGATTTACTTTGTTCTAGTTTAGGTTCTATGTCTATTGCTTGGTACATTTTTTTCTCTCTTTTTTTAAATATGATGTACTTTTATAGTATATTGTGCTCTCTAGAATCCAGAGACCACATATACCTGCATCATCTTCCTCCACGCCACAATGGCCAATACCTATTTTCTTTCTATACAGATATCTTGGTTAAGAGCACTACCATTTATCTACTTTTCCAATGCAGAAGCCTAGGAGTCGTTCATGAATGTTCCCTTCCAAGAAGCTTTTGCTGTCATTTTGGCAAGAGATGTTGGGGTCTGATCTTAGGTAGCGATAGTCTGGATGTACAAGAAATATAAGTTTGGGAAGGATTTGTGACTTATTTGTTGCATGACCTTGGTCAGTTAACTAAATTAATTTATTTTTTTATTTTTGCTGTATTGCGCCTTCGTTTCTGTGCGAGGGCTTTCTCTAGTTGTGGCAAGCGGGGACCACTCTTCATTGCGGTGTGCGGGCCTCTCACTATGGCAGCCTCTCTTGTTGCGGAGCACAGGCTCCAGACGCGCAGGCTCAGTAGTTGTGGCTCACGGGCCTAGTTGCTCCGCGGCATGTGGGACCCTCCCAGACCAGGGCTCGAACCTGTGTCCCCTGCATTAGCAGGCAGATTCTCAACCACTGCGCCACCAGGGAAGCCCGGTCAGTTAATTTAAATACACTAAGCTTTATTTTCTTATTTAAAAATAAGAGGTACTGTTAATCCACATATCATATTATGGTGAAGTTTAAATTAGATGATAACTCTGGGCTTTTCATAGTGCCCCTTTTGTAGAGACCAAGACTTCATAAAGTGTTTCATAAAGGATAGTTTTTGTTATTATATATTTTATGTGGATTAATACAACAAAAAGTTGCATAGCTTAGAAGTGGCAGATATGGAATTTGAAACCAGGCCACCTGAGTTCCAACATTAAACTTTTTTTTTTCTTATCATGCCACACTGTTCCAGAGGTAAACTGGAGGGGGCAGCAGACTAGAGGACAGAAAAGTGCCTATCCAGCAATGGGTCAGTGTACTTCTGGATTGGGTACACAGGGCTTTTCCCTTTGTCACAAACCATAGGAGGATTCTATCATTGAACTTCTGAGCTTTTTCTGGTCGAGACATCCGAGTTTTTGATTTACACTTTGTCTTCTGCTTCTGTGCTATCCACTGTAAGAAAGCTTGTTCAAAATGCGTCCCTTTCACCTTCATCCGCATTGATAAATCAGGGAAGCCAAGGCTTGTTGTGGTCACACATTTTATTTGTCCCATCTGGATTAGTGGGCAGACCATCAAATACACAGTGCTTTCATGCCCAGGAGGCCTCCAGAATCATAGAGCAGTTGGCAGACAGACTGAAACATGCAATGTTTATGATGATCTATGTTGTACAATCATATGAGATCGATTGCATATGTAATGCTCATCAGTGTGGAGTCATCTGGGGAAGCATCTGCTGAATTTTGTTTGCCAGCTTGAGGAAAAGATATTGCCAAAAGGTTGGCAAAGGCATTTATGTTCTTAACGTATGAAGCAAATTTACACTTTTTACTGTGACTCCTGGAGTGGAAGTGAAGCAGCTCCTCACCTAACGATGATATCGCACCTGCCATTCTATCTTCTGCTGAAGATGTGTCATATGCCACCAAATCCTCAAGGAGTTCGATAGCAGAGAGTTTTATATGATTGGAATCATTTTTTTTAATGCAAAAACACAACTGGAAAATATTCTTCTTAAGCAATAAGAGCATCAAAGTGTGCTTATTACATATACACCTAAGGTCATGAGTCTACAGCTTTGGTACTTGCACTGACTTTTAGCGGACCACACAAATCTATTGATAAAAAGAGAAAGATTATTAGATAAAGACTAGGCTAGTTTTTTTTTTTTTCCTGTTCATCTTTCCCATAAATTACATACATCCAAAATAAATTATTCATTGTAAAAGTGTATCTCTGGAAATGTATTTTTAAAGAACCTTATCAAAGCGTAAACTCTCAAGCTCAGATAGAACCACAGCTCATTATAAATTACTAAATTATGGCTTCTGTTTCATCCATATGATTTAAAGAAAATGTCCCATCCCCTTATGGTTCTTAGTACAACATAGAAAATAAATATTCTTTTTTGTCTGGCTATTTTCATCTTGAAAATCTCTCACATAGTTTCATCAACTTGGAACAAGTCAGGATCTTAGATAGGAATCTCATGTTTCAAAAATGTCAGCGTTTTCCCTACTTGGGAAGCACCATGAACTAGGGAAATACTCTTTAAACCATATTATAACTTAGTATGTGCCATGAGGACAGTAACTTTTGTTTATTTATTTGTAGCAGTGAATTTCCACAACATATTAAGCCAGTGGCCTATTTATAGCCTCACAATTGGTGTCCTGATCAGATCAATTCAAACTATTACTGTATATTCATCTTAGTACAAGTGTACTTTTTCTTTACCTTGTAGGATTTTTCAAAGCTCATTGAAATGATCTCCTTTAATAACCATTCCTGTGTTCCTTACCAGGCCAGGGAATATAGTTTTGAGTTTCTCAATGTTTTCAATATTACCTCATTCTTCTTTACATCAAAATTTAGAGGAAATTTGCTTTTCCCTTGGCCCTTATTGCTTTAACAGAGACAGTAAATTTTCCCATTCTCTTTCCTCTCCTCAGTGATGTCTCTAACCATATTTTCATCATGAAATCCACAATCAAGATTCTTATTTCCCGTAATAGTATGACTCAGTTTGGAAACTTCTTGGTCATAGATGAAATAGGCAAATGTTTCTTCCAGGTTTATCATTGTGTTATAAATTTCTTGTCATGAGCCAATTGTTCATGGCATAATTGTGCTCTACCAGTGTTTTCATTGTATTCATCTTTCTTATTACTGCAATTTACACATAATACAAGGTGATGTCATAATTAGTTTCATCTTTCTTGTAATAAACTTAGGCTTTATAGAATCTGACTTCATTTCTGAGAGTTTCATAGAAACATATGATATTAGGCATAATACTACATTATAAAATTCTCTTCTTGTTTCCATATACAATCTCATTTGAGTCAATTACTATTTAATTAAGTATGTTTAGAAGTTAAGAATTTTAAAATTGCTATATATATGTAAAAGATTGGCATGTACATTGTATTAAGTGAAAGATTTAGAGACACGTTTTGAGTAAGAGGCTAATTAAATGACTGGAAAATATCAGATAGTTCATCTGCAGTCTATCAAAACATAAATGCTTTGGGGCAACTTGAAGGTCTAAAGAATTTTATTTTAAATATGACAAGGTCAGCAGATGCCAAATAAATAATTTAATATTTTAAAGAGTTGTAACCTTTTGGTCAATTTGTGGAGAAAAGTTGAATTGTAAACCATTTGGTAGCAATTAGTAAATTACATCTTAAAGCTTATTCAATGATAACTAAGTAGTTAGTCTAAAAGCAGCAAATTGCTACTAATATAATGGTTTAACCTTTTACTTTCCTGCTCCTAGATCATTATTTGCATCATCTATTATGCAAAGGTACTTATTTGTTAATGTACTTGAAAGTGCTGTAGATAAGGTGCTTAAAGAGTGCTGGATATAAATATATGTGTGTGTGTGTGTGTGTGTGTGTGTGTATAAGCTAAAAGAAATCCAAAATTAATACTGGGAAAGAAACCTGTCTAGTTTGTAGTGTTTTCATTCAGATTGGTTTGATCTAGAAAGTCTTTAAAAGATGAAGATTTCTTTTCATTTCCACTACATTAACTCCCGGTTCAGATGTATTACAGTTCAGCTTCCTTGTTGTATTATGTGGCTATGATTTCACCCAAAATAAAAATGAATTTATAAGCAGTTGTAGAAGTCGAAGCTTCAAAGATTAGAGGATTCATTATATAGCCCTCAATAGGTTAAAACAATGGCACGATGACCTTCTATTATAGAAAGAATAGTTCTTAAAATGTATACCATGTGGTTATATTGCCAATGAGTATACTAACTAAATACAAAAAAATCAGATGACATCATCAGGAAGAATCAGTGTATTTAAGATCGTGGAGGAACATGAAACCCTTAGAGAAGCTCATGTTTCTGATGTTCCTCTTAGCCTCCTTACAAATTAAATTTTTCTTCACCAAGCACTCTTCCCATCACTCCTCCCTTCAAGCCAAAATTAGCAGTTAAGAGATTATTGTTTTCTCCACTCTCTAAGCAAAAATGAGCAGATAAGGGATTATTATTTTCATAAAAGTTCTAGGTTTAAAACAATTTTTTTCATAGTACCCACTCTGTATAACCCTGTGAACCATCTGAAGAAAAGTCAAGGAAAGAATCTGGTGACAGGTTACTCTGGGAAATCCTTGTTGAGTGTCCATTCACTCTGTGCTAGTCATGGTATAATGAACTGTAATATGCAAAAAGAATAAGTGATAGTTCTTTTTTTTAAGGAACTTACAATCCATTTCATTTTGCAGAGTAATCCTACTTGTATGAGCAACTTTATTTGGGTAGCAATATATAGGCAGCAAACCAAAAAACTGTACAGTCTAAATGAGTAATCCTGTCAAAATATTCCATAAGAATTCATAAGAGCAGTGGGTTCAAATGATAATAGAAGACATCATGGAGGTATAACTGGGAATTGGCCCAACGAAGTGTCATTTGCTGGTTTTCCAAGGGCAGGGCTTGACAAACTCTAGTCTATGGGCCAAAATTGGCTCACTCTCTATTTTTGTAAATAGTTTTATTGGACCAAAACCACACTCATTCATTTATGTTTGTCTATGGTTGCTTTCATGATACAACAGTAGAGTTGAGTCCTTGTATCAAAGACCCTTTGGTCTGCAAAGCCTATAATATTTACCATCCAGCCCTTTTCAGAAAAAAATGACTGATCCCTTTCCTAGGGGATTAAAATATTAAAATAAAAATCTGATTAGGCAGGAAGCATAAGTTTAGGTTAAAAATGGGTTCATTTCTTGACATAATGGCTTTGAAGTAATTGTGGGACATCCAGGTAACATATAATTGGTAGTTGATGGGGCTGTAGAATTAATAAAAATGTTCCAGGTTAAGTCACTTCCAGTAGAAGTGCTGTAGTTGACGTTTTGTCAAATAATATATATATTCTGATTTTGTAATGATAAAAAAGAGAAAAGAAAGACAGACATCTAAGGACTGTTGAAATATTCTTTAAAGTATATTTCAGAATACTGAAAACAGCTTAGATTATAGGAGGTTAAGGAATGAGAGTTGAGAAAAACATGTTCAGGAAGTTTGGTTGTAAATGGATAGAAAGAAATATGAGTGTAATTTTAGGAGAGTCTCATAAAGATTTATTTCAAGTTGAGGGATCCAAACAAATGAATATTTCAAGGCAGACAGAAGAAGTCACTGAAATAAAAATGATGAAATATTTTGGTGAGAGGAAAGGAAAATTGAGTGTGTGTACATGTGTGTGGGAGATCCCAAAGGAATTGGTAGTAGATAGTATTTAGGAACACAGATGGAGGAGTGTATTAGAACTCTTTTGGTTACGGGTGACTGAAACCCAATTTGAACTAGCCATGATTCCTGTAACCAAACTCTCCTCTCCTCTACACCCATATCTTTGCTTCTGTCTATGTGTCAGTTTTATTCTTGGCGACTAATTCTATTTAAAAAATGTAGCAAACCAGGAACTGCCAGCTACTTTGGGGCCCAGATATTTGCAAAGTCTCATCCTAAGAGGAAAGACTCTATTTGGGAAGATTACAGGAAAATTCTGTTTGGCTAAACTTGATTCACATGTGAGTATCCTAGAATAAACCCCTAGACCTATCCCCTAACTAGTAAGGATATGATACCTTCTTTGTCCCATCTTCAATCACATGTTCACCTCCCCCCCACCTCCGGCCCCCAAACTAATCACTGTTGCTAGGACAATGAAGCAAATGATTGGCTCATCTTGGATCAGGAGTCCTCCTTAGGTGTATCATTGTGTCCAGGACAATGGCAGAGCTACAATTCAAAATCCTTCTTAGAACAATGTGGATAACACAGTCTGGGAATTGAGGGAATTGTTATGAACTGGCAGCCACTGTGATCTGTGACTCTACAATCAAGGCTGCTAGTCACTAGTATGTACCTGTTTGGACTGATTGATTGGGGCTGATGTTCGTACTAATTGGTTGTGGCATCTGTCATAACTGGTTGAAACTGTGTGTTAAATACTTTAAGTATTACCTCTCTTTATGAGAAGATAGTCTTAGAAGTAAATTTTGTCATCTTATACGCTGAGATAGGTAGGAAGGAAGGAAGGAAGGAAAAGAATGACTATTGAGGCAAAGCTTTAAAGTGGTAGAGAAAATAAAATGACAAACTTCACTGGATTGGACTAACTGGCAAGATAATGTTATTTTAAAGATAAACTGCAAAATTACAAATGAATACAAGACTAACACTTGGCAGTTACTGCTTTAAGCACTTTACACACTGTATTTCATTTAAAACTCATCAGAATCTTTGAAGGTATTATTATTATTATTTTATAGACAGAGGACCGGAGGTTTGGAAAGCTCTTGTGTCAGGTCACTAGGAAGTGGTGGTAACCTGAGCTCTTACCGCTGTGTTCTTCTGATTTTCCTAAAAGCAGAAAAGAAAAACATGGTACTTTAGGCAAAAACAAGAAATAATCATTGTTATATTATTATTAACTAAACCACAGACTTTATTTGGATTTTACCATTTTCCCAGTAATATCCTTTTTCTCTTCCAAGATCCAACACAGGATACCATGTTGTATTTCATTCCTCTTCATTTTTGCTCTTTTCTCTCTCTCTCTCTCCCCCCGCCCCTTGTGCAAACATGTGTGTTCATTTTGCTCCAACTTTCCCATCCTCTGATTGCATCAGTTTTTTTCCTTTTCCAGTTTTCCTTTCCTATCCTCCCGTCATTGTTTTATTTTATCTGATTATTTCCTGCCAAACTGATACAATTATAAAAAGGAAATATTTGGAAGTGTATTAAACTTAGCTCAGGCAGTTTCATAGTGGCCTGGCAAAGGGTTCTTTAACACAGAGTTTTTGTTGTTTTATTATAATAAATTGAGAAAAAATGGATTTCAAATCTGTATTGGTTCATCTCCCTTTAGAACCATGACCTAGAGGAGTATTCTTGCATTTGCTATCATTAGTTGAAATCCAAGTCCCTGCAAAATAAAAATGTATATTTAATAAAAGCAAATTTAGAAACCAACTTCTAGAATGTTACAGGATTTTAAATGAAACTCTATACCTTTGAAGATATTAATGCCTGTGGTTACATAGAATGGCTGTTGGACTAGGGTATGTTTGTTTTGGTACTTTGTACGGAAGAAGCAGAATGCTGCAATGCTAAGAGAGGGTCTTAATGTCAAAGCAACAGGCATGAAAGTCAAATTCTGAGAGGAAAGTGAAGGCAGGAAGCATAGTGTATGTATCAGTAAGCAGATATAAAAGATACTGCATGCAATCAGCTTGAAGATGAAAGACAATTTTTACTGGAAATGTTTTTGAATTTTCCAAGATAGAGAAAGGTGTCAATGTGAAAGCGATAGTGGAGAGAAGGTGAAGAGTGGAAAAAAATTGTAAGGAGAGAGGTAACTTCTAGAACCAAATCTCAGTTGAAAATAAGAATGAAGACTAGAGAGAAATAAGGACAAGTGGGTGGAGAAAAAGAAAAACTATATTGGACATTATAGAGACCTTTAATTTTAATTATGTTTTGTTATGATCAATGTGAAAACTGAAGAAAAGGGATCCCGGAAACTTTAAAAAGTAACTATCACCAAAGGAGCAAACATTTTAAAGCAACCTTATTTTCCCTTAAAGACAGTGGCAAAATCACAGTTAACTTGTTTAAGGTGACATACATAAGGGATGATGCAGCTCCCAGTGAGCCGGGAGGGACGTGGTGAACTGTAGTTAGATTGGCACCTTCACAAAGTCGCTTTCTCGCTTTCTTGCACTCTGAATCTTTTAATTCGGTTAGCTTATAAGTTGTCTAAAAAACCCCACACGCATTAAAAATTTCCTCATCCTGTGAGCCCAGCAATTTAATACACATGAAAATTACCCCTATCTTTTGCTTATGTTGTTTTACTTTTTTCCAAGACACTGATTTTCCTTTGTTTACGCTGATGGCACTCACAAACTGCTCTACCATTGAGTATACCACATTTATTAATTTTATGGATGGGTTTCTGTGACAGTGTGGTTGCTGTTAGTTTTGGAAGGTGCACACTTCTCTTGGTGTGATGTATTTCAAGTGCTATTAGTGCATAGCAGATAGAGAACTTTTTTTTCTTCCAGTTTTATTGAGATATAATTGACATACAGCACTGTTTAAGGTGTGCAGCATAATGATTTAATTTACATACCGCATGAAATGTTACCGCAATAAGTTTAGTGAACATCCGTCACCTCATATATTAAATACAAAGTAAAAGTAAAAGAAAAAAATATATTTTCCTTGTGATGAGAATCCCTAGGATTTACTCTCTCATCAACTTTCTTGTATAACATACAGCAGTGTTAATTATCTTTATCATGTTGTACATGACACCCCTAGTACTCATTTATCTTGTGACTGGAAGTGTGTACATTTTGACCACGTTCATCCAACACCCTTCCCCCCGCCCAGTACCTCCAGTAACCACAGATCTGATCTCTTTTCCCATGTTTGTTTGTTGTTTGCTTTTTGAAGTCTAGTTGACCTACAGCACCATGTTAGTTCCTGTTATACAACATAGTGATTCTATGTTTCTGTATGTTACAAAATGATCACCATGGTAGAGAACTTTTAAATATACAAGGTGAGGGGTGGGTGACAACAGATGCCTGAGAGAGACAACAAAGAAGCTTTTAGGTAGACAACAAAGAGGCTTTTAGGTAGGCTGAATATTTACTACATAGGATCAAAAGGCAAGCAAAATTCTGAAGAAAAAAAATGGAAAGTAATTCATCTGGCTGTACCTTTCTTACATTGCTCTCTATATGCAAGGAAAGGATGCGGAATAGCACAAGACTTCTAGGAAGTGAAAAAAGGTTTTCCATTTGATCTAGATGTTGTTTAATGGAAATTGTCAGTGGTACCACTTGGGAATGAGAATGTGTGGTATCTGTTGGCAGCATCTGAAGGGAGACAGCTTTCATTATGCAAAATAGAACTGCCTGTTTCCCATCAGGCTTGCAGCTTTTATTCTAGTGAACTCTTTTCATCATGTTGGCAGTCTTTAGCATTCATTGGGCCAGTCTCCAGGGGGAAATGACATGCTTGAGGCTAGGGGTCAAGGCACAGGTAGTAGGAATTGATCCTAGGAGCTCACTTGAGCTTAGAGAAAACTTCATAATAGAAGTTATAAAAATATCTATAGCAACATCCTAGTAACCAGTTGTAGTATGGCATAATAAGAAATATAGTTGGTCTTTCCCCTGTTCTTGGAACAAGTCTTCTAAAACCCTTGGAATTCCTTGAGTGATAGGAGTGCCCTTTGTTATACACAAGGAGTCCCTTTTTGATTATTCCTGAGTTTACGCTAATGAGTTAGCTTAGAGTAGGTTCCCTTGATAGCCTCAAAACAGGGCTAGTTGCCTCACTCACTGACCTCTGGGAATGGGAAGAGACAACTGGAGATTAAACTCTGTAAAAACCTTTGAGGGCTTCCCTGGTGGCGCAGTGGTAGAGAGTCCGCCTGCCGATGCAGGGGACACGGGTTCGTGCCCTGGTCCCGGAAGATCCCACATGCTGCGGAGTGGCTGGGCCCGTGAGCCATGGCCGCTGAGCCTGCGCGTCCGGAGCCTATTCTCCACAACAGGAGAGGCCACAACAGTGAGAGGCCCGCGTACCGCAAAAAAAACCCTAAAAAAACCAAACAAAAAACCCTTTGAACAACAAAACTTGATGAGCTTCTAGGTTGGTGAACACATTGAGGTGCTGGATGGTGATACAGCTGGAAAGGGCATGGGAGCTCCACACACCACCTCCCCCATCCCCATGCCTTTCCCTATGCATCTCTTCCATTTGGCTGTTCCTGAGTTCTGTCCTTTACAATAAACTGATAAAAGTAAGTAGAGTGACTTCCTCGGTTCAGTGAGCCATTCTAGTCAATTATCAAACCTTGGGAAGAAGTCATGGCAGCCCTCAACTTACAGCCGGTTGATCAGAGATACAGGTGACACCCTGGGACTTGCAACTGGCATCTGAAGCAGGGCAGTCTTGTGGGACTGAGCCCTTAACCTATGGGGTCTGCACTAACTCCTTGTGCTCAGTGTTAGAATTGAATTGTAGGGCAGTTGGTATCCAGAGGATCAGATAATTTGTTGTTGGTGTTGGAAAACACTCCAGACTCATTTTTTGTTTTTCCAAATATCTACCACATGCCAAAATATAGGAGATATTAGGACTTGGGTACTTAGATCAGTAGTATCAGTCTCCTCTGGAAGCTTGCTAGAAATGCAGACTCTCAGGCCCCACCTCAGATTTACTGCTTCAGATTCAGCCTTTTACCAAGATCCTCAGGTAATGCATCTGCACATTAAAACTTAAGAATCACTGTGGGAGAAACTACAAAATTCACCTTAAGATTTATTACCCAAATTAAGAGCCCACATTTATCCCTAGAATGAAGACTAAGCAGGTAAGTCTCTAAGAGATTCCAAAGTAGAATTGAATTCACTTGTGAGACTTGGAGATTTTGGTCTGTATCCTCATTACTCAGAAAAGCATGAGCTGTTAAAATTTGAGGATGCTTACTCAGTATTCTGATCTCGTACTTAGTGTAATATTCAGAGGTAGGGTATAGGCTGGGTAGTATAGGCTGCTCTATCCCTGTGCTTGAATATTTTTGTACAGGCAAACTTATGGGAAAACAATGAACTGTGGATAGAATCCCAGAAGGAGAGATTGAAGGGAAGGCAGCTGAAGTGAGAGGGAACAGAGAAGATACATTATTTTGTTTTGGAGACAGTAATGGGTTTAAGAGCAGAGTATGTACATCTGAGACTGCAGATATATTTTAATACTAGCTGGCAAAGCCATTATTCCCCTTAGTGACAGCGTGAGTCACTGCTACTTCTATAGCACCTAGTGAGTGTGAAATGGTAGGTGGGAGGGAGGAGGTGCTCTTACAGAGAAAACAACCTGAGTGATTTTGTTTGTTTAATCTCTGTCTCCTCTGCAGACCAGGCTGGTTGAGTATATCTATTCTCCATCCAAGTTGAACACCTTTAGATTTGCAAGAAACAGATTTCTTACAGTGCTTAGTAGTTTTTGAAGAAAAAGAGAAGGAAAATTCTCTGCTACCTCCTCGAAGATATTCTGTTTCTACAGATTTAATGTTTTGTTCACATTTCCAAAGTCCCTTGGGTCACTTCTTTCCCAATAATGAGACCATTTACATATATATGCAGAAGGCAGTAACAAAATCTCACTCTTATCTTCAGGTACAAGCCCTGGGGGAGGTGGTAGGAGGGCATTGTATGGAAGGAAGGAAGACAAAATGATATTAGAAATGAAATGAGGTGAAGAGACAAGTAATGAAAAGGGGCAGGGATATTTGTCATCTTAGCTGAGGGAAAAAAAGGCTACAAAAATTGGTATGTGTTCCCAACATTAACTCTTTCATATCTGAATGTGTAAAGATTTGCATGCCTACTTCTGCTTCCATTCTTGTCAATGGACAGAACATAGAGTGCTCTTACATTGTAGCAGAGATAAAAGAATATTCTAGGGCTAGTTCTCCTTGCTAACAACCTTCTTTCTAAAGAATAAGCTGAGCATCACTACAAAGGCGATTTTTGGGAGGGGTTTATCAAACACTTTTGTTCTAACTGGGCTCAGGCCTGTAATTTGGACTTCATGCTGCCATTAAGGAATGCACAAAAATAGGGCCAAACTGAGAGAGAATTTGACTAGTCAGCAAACCATGATAAGCTCACATCTTCACATTTATGAAATGAAACCATTTTCTGCATCCTGTCTGCCCTGATATAGTGTCATAAATTTGGATTATATGTCAATTATCCAAATTTACTTCTCTGTACTTTCTCCTTTGAATATGAATGTGAATTTTAATTTAAAGCTTTCTTATGCACGAAACTTCCCATCAGAACTATGTTTTAACCATCATCCCAGGCTATTTCATATTTGCCAAACATCTTCTCTTTCCAAGGTTATCTGTTTCACTCCATCACTGGAAATGAAGTGGGACGTATGGTTCCGTTTAATCAAATTTCATGCTCTACTGTCACTGTCTTATGGCCTCTCTGCTAATTGATCAAATTTTCAGTTAAAGTTTTCCATCTTTGTTTTAATTCTTTGTTAAGGTCTTTATTCCATTAGATGATTTCATGAGATCTGAGCTTCTCAAAGCCCTGTGATCTGTCCCTTTTATCTGCCCAGGATGGAGTTTTTTCCATTGAGGAAACATGGTTCTCTTTTCCTCTCTGACTTCACCCCATTTCTCACAGGTAAATTTGTCCTTGGACTGGGTTTGTCGACTAGATTCAGAATCTTTAAAATTTTGGTTTATTGTTCCAGAGGGGACTCGTTTACTTTGTGTGTTATCAGGGATTAAAAAAACAAACAAACAACCTTTGTACCTTTTCATCTGTCTCTTTCAGTAACAATTAAGCAAATTGGAAGTATAGTCTCTTAAGCAGCAGCTAAAAGATGACTGTATTAATAAGTGGCCGGCACGTGACATTGTCTTTTATGTGGGGCACTTCTCTGTGAGGTCTTTCTAATGAGCTGTAACACTACTTGATTACCAAACGCATTTATTGTTTCTACAGATCAATTAAGGTGCTAACACAACAAATATATGTAACACTGAATCTCTCGGGCTACACTGATTCCTCCTTTTTATACTTGATAAGCAAAGTGTCATCCCCAAAGCTGCAGTAAATCAAATCTGCCTTGAAATTCACTAACCAATGGTATAATAAAATTTAATAGTTATTAAAATCAATATGTTTAACAAAAAAACAGGAAAATATGCTGACGGGCTCAATGTAAATATGCTTTGTCTGGGAGGGCTTTGCTCATTGCAAAATAATTCTTAATTTCAAAATGCGGAATTTTAACTTTGATATTTTCAATGCTGTGGGAGACATTCAGACAACACTGTTTCCTAGAAGCCTTTGCAAAGCATGACAGGCTGTATTAAAGGTTAAGTGTTTAGAGGTTTTGCAATATGAAATTCTCACTTTATGGTAATCTTTAAATAAGGTGCGAAAGCCCATAAAATGTATTTCTTTTGCTTCTTAAGATGCAAAGAGCAGGTATACTTTCTCACCTTGGTTACCTGCATCTTAAGAGCAGAACTCAGGCTTAGATTGGGTCAGTGGCTCTTGGCACTCTCTCAAAGGCTTGCTGTTCAATCCTACAAGCAGTGGTTTCTGGAGCACAAAATAGTTTGCTCCTACAAATATGTTTTAAAGATTCAGAACCTAGTAGTAACCTTAACAAGATTTGTTTATACTTTCAGAGCTTCTTTATTTCCATTCACTGCTTGAAAATGATGTAACTTCTTACATGGTTCAAAATGCCACCGAACAATTTTTAGAGTGTGTTTGGGTGCATGGGATATCACCCGCCTTGCAAGTTGAAAAACTAAGAACTCCAACGTGTGAAATAATTTTTAACCACATTTGAGTTTGCTGAATCCACAAAACCCAATCCCAAGCCAGTGTGCCTTTAAGGATATTTTCTGAAAGGGGCATAGAAATGTAATTAAGGAAGATGTTGTTTAACCTTCTCTGAATCTTCCCTATATTTTGGGTAGATAAGCCCTTAGAAAATTAAAAAACTTTAAGTGAACATTTTGCCAAGAGTATAACTGCCAGTTTTACATGAATATTCTAGAGTCTCCAGATATAAAACTCCTCAACTGTCCCAGTGGTTTCTTGTCTTAACAAAAATCATTTTGTTTTAAAAATTTATGATGTGTTGTGGCTGATCAAATTGAACTATGCCAGTATCATAAATTCAAAACCAATTTTGTCTAAGAATGCACACTATCAGTTAAATGGCATTTTCCCTTGTTTTTAAGGCAGGGGCTTCCCACATTGAGGGTGTAGGAGAATCACTTGGGGAGACCACAGCCCCGCAGATTCAGATTCAATTGATCTGCAGTAGATTCAGGAATCTGCATTAGTCATTCCCCCCTCCCCCATGTCATTCTAAAGCCGCTACTTTTTTTTTTTTTTTTTGCGGTACGCGGGCCTCTCACTGTTGTGGCCTCTCCCGTTGTGGAGCACAGGCTCTGGACGCGCAGGCCCAGCGGCCATGGTTCACAGGCCCAGCCGCTCCGCGGCATGTGGGATCTTCCTGGACCGGGGCACGAACCCGCGTCCCCTGCATCGGCAGGCGGACTCTCAACCGCTGCGCCACCAGGGAAGCCCAAGCCGTTACCTTTTAAAAAGATCCTTAGAGCACACTGTGAGGAACATTTTTTTTTTTATCATTATGACTACTACATCTATCATTGTTATTTGTTTGCCATTTGTAATATTAGGATTAAATGTTTATAATAACCAGGAAAGGTGGATAAAGTGCATGGATTAGAATTATTCTAGTTTTTTTTCCTTTTCCCTTTTTTTTTAAACATCTTTATTAGAGTATAATTGCTGTACAATGGTGTGTTAGTTTCTGCTGTATAACAAAGTGAATCAGCTATACATATACAGATGTCCCCTTCCCTCTTGCGTCTCCCTCCCAAGGAACATGGTTTTAACAGGTCAATACTTCAGCTTCTTATGAAGACCTCGAACTTTACCTGTTGGCTGGAAGGTGTCAGAACCTCAAACATTTTAGTTATTTTTGGACTGCATGGCCAAAACCTGCAGAACGTTATCTCTCCTTTTCATCATAGTTCCATTTAGTATTTGTTAATACAAATCTGGAAAGGCAGCCTAACCTGCATATATTTATTTGAAAAATGTCTTGACAGCCATCTTCTCTAATTTTAACTTAAGCGAATCTGTTTTGGGGGGCTAAATAATCTGTTTTCTGGGTTGAGGTGATTTCTTGCAGTGATCCTCATTAGATAAAAAATGTTATACCTCGGAGTGAAACTACTGAATTTTTCATCATTTAATCTCATCAAAGGAACAAATAACACTTCTAAGACTTATTTAATGTTAGCTGTAACTTTGTTTCTATTCCACTAAGGCAGGCTCTTTTCCTTATGTGTTTCAGTTTAAACTGAAGTGACAAAACTGGAGATCAGTTGTGTTAAATCTGCTGGGTTCTCGTACTTGCTATTTCATTGTCAGTTGGGGAGGTAGCAAATGCTACCTCCTTCAGTGTCCATGGGTAACACTGGATCATTGGAAGCCCAAGTTTAACTGGAGGGTAGAAATGAGAGTGGTGGTTAAAAGATGGCCCTGATTTGTGTCCAGATAATACAGAGTTGCATTTAGTAATAGCTGGAAAATTCCAGATTCTTATTCCTGATAAAATTCCTGACTCTGACAGTGCAATGCATTCATGTTATCATTCTGTTTCTTTACTGCTGTATACAGGTCAACCTTATAGAAAAGTCTATTAGCGTAGGTCCAAATTGCTCTGTGCATTCAAGTACATGGCCATTTATAGTCCTTATCTGTTAGCTGAAGAGTGCACATGGGAGCTTCCCTACAGTACTTTTTTGGTTGAGACTTTATTTATTTATTTATTTATTTATTTAGCTAGCTAGCAGTACGCGGGCCTCTCACTGCTGTGGCCTCTCCTGTTGCGGAGCACAGGATCTGGACACGCAGGCTCAGCGGCCATGGCTCACGGGCCCAGCCGCTCCACAGCATGTGGGATCCTCCCGGTTCGGGGCACGAACCCGCGTCCCCTGCATCGGCAGGCGGACCCTCAACCACTGCACTACCAGGGAAGCCCGAGACTACCTTTTGAAGATCTTTTTCTTCATAATAGTATTTCTGGTTAATTATGTTCTTTTAGGGAGATTTTTAGATCTGTGATGGCAGGACACTTCAAGGGAGAGTTTGATGATAAATCCATTATGTACCCCTTTTCTCCCAATCCTAGGACAGCCGACATGATTTTTCTAATTCTAGCCCCAGGCATAGCAACATGAATCTTCAAATCCCAGGCTGGAGTGTTTCTTCACAGTGGAAAGGGGGCGAAGCATGAATTTGAAAAGGAATATGAAGCTTATTCATTTAAATGCTCCCCAAGAGAAGATGTGCTCAAACCTTCATTTCCTTTTGAGCTATTGCAACTCTTTGAACTTCCTCGAGAAAGGAAAATATATATATTGTTGGAGGAGAGCGAGACTAAGAGAGAAAGAAAATGTAAACATCAGAGAGATTAGAAGACTCTCAGAATAAGGCTCTCTGCCTTTTTAAGGACGGTGGTTTATTTCCTTCCATAGTTTCCTGCTTGAAGTGATATGGGAGAAAGGTGTTGGTAAATAATAACATTCTTCAAAAGGGGTTTTTCATTTAGCAGCTTGGGAAAAGCAACGAGATTAAAAGCTGTGTTACCTACATAACATAAGTAAGATCAACTTGTCCTATAATGCAATGGAATTAGCAATGAACTTGGAATTGGAATATAGTCAAGGCTGACTATATGGGAACAGAGTGGGGCAGGTCAATTTATTTATGCAAACTCCCTTTCTTATCTATAGGAATGTACTAGCACGATCTCTCAGGGTTCTTAGGCTTAAAATTCTAAGATTTTAAGTAAGGACTGATTATATTTCTTCTACTTCTGGAGTTGGTAAATGTTTCTCCAGGATAGGTGCTTGCTTACATGTTTCCTCTGAGGGGCCAGCCCTAACACAGAGTACATGCTAAGCTTCAGGTCGTTTGTGAACCTAGGAGATTTTGTGCAAATTTAATGGACGAGTTCTTGTATATATTTTCTGGAGATCACAGGGCTTTGGTGTTTTTTTTTGTTTTTTTTTTAAATCAGATTTTCAAAGGACTTTATGACCCCAAACAGTTGCCCTAAGGAAGGGAAGTGTAAGAGAAACTATACTTGTACAAGTCCTGAGAGAAACTTGCAGAAAAGGTTGGAGGGAACTGTAGGCAGCATACACTTCCTACCTCCTTTCCAGGATATGCAAGTATTTAAAATAATGACTTGGGACTTCCCTGGTGGCACAGTGGTTAAGAATCTGCCTGCTAACGCAGGAGACACTGGTTTGAGCTCTGCTCCGGGAAGATCCCACATGCTGCGGAGCAACTAAGCCTGTGCGCAGCAACTATTGAGCCTGCGTTCTACAGCCTGTTAGCTACAACTACTGAGACCGCATGCCCCAACTACTGAAGCCTGTGCACCTAGAGCCCATGCTTCGCAGCAAGAGAAGCCACCACAATGAGAAGCCCCTGCTCACCACAACTAGAGAAAGCCCACGTGCAGCAACGAAGACTCAACGCAGCCAAAAATAGATAAATAAATAAATACATTTAAAATAATGACTTAATGGGAGATATCATTACTTTAATAGAAATTTAAAAACATTGTGCCAGAAGTAAGAAAGTGTTCAAAAGAAAACAAACAAAAATAAAACAAATCTCACAATGATGGCTGTGTGTCAAAGGGACACAGAAGCCAAGTGAAATAGCTTCCAATGGCCAAAATGAAACCATTTTAGCAACAAAATAAAAGAGTATTGGATTATAACCCAAAGTATAAAATAAATATCCACAAGTCCCATACAGACTAAATAAATGATTGAATACATAAATAAATTGGGAAGAATAGACAAATATTCCATACAAAAGAATTCTGAATAATTTATGTACATGCTCTGCTCTTGAGGAGATAGACAATATCTCACTACTCCTTAAGTGTGGGCTATGCATAGTGACTTCCTTCCAGAGTGCAGTAAATTTGGCAAGGTTGGGAAAAAATGGTGACTTTACAGTAGAGAAACCTGACAAATACTCTTTCAAGTCAGATAATCAAGGTTAATTTCAACAGTGATAAATCCTATTGATAGTTTGGACCCTTGATATGATGTGGTGAGAATGGCAATTTACCTCTATGATCTTCCTCCCCAAAACGCATTTTTCCTGTCTAACTATGAGAAAAACATCAGAAAAATCCCAATTGAGGGATATTTTCCAAAACACTGGGCTAGTAATCTTCAAAACTGTCAGGATCATAAAAAATATGGAAAGTCTGAGAAACTGTCACAACCAAGAGAAGCGTAAGGAGACATGACTACTAAATGTATGTTGTGTCCTGGAAGAGAGGAAGGACACTATGAAAAACTCAGATAAGCTGAATAAAGTATGGACTTTAGTTTAAAAATATATGTATATTATGGATTGTTTGTACATGTGTGTGAACACATCCTTGCAATTGTAATGAAATTTTGGGGGAATGTAATACTGTACAGTCATTAAGAGCAGACTCTAGAGCTTATTTCCAGTGTTCAAATCCAGGCTCCGCCAATAATTAGAAGCTGTGTAGCTTTCAGTAGTTATTTAACATCTCTGATCCTCATTTTCCTTAACTCTAAAATCAATACATGTAAAGCCCTTAGGACAGTATCTGACCCACAGATACATAATTACTATTAATTGGAAAAATGAAATGATGTAGAAACATGAGCTCACATATTAGCCTATGCAGGTATACTTGTGTTTAATGATAACTGTTATAACTGACATTTGTATAGTGTTTTACAGTTTATAAAGCTATCACGTGTACATAAATTCATTGGAGCCTCACAACATCACTATGAGCTGTTTTGTTATATTATGATCCCCATTTTACAGATGGGGAAATCAGTTCAAAAAAATTGAACTTGGAGTTCATAGATAAATGCCAGAACTGGGATACAACATATTCTAATCTCAAAACCTGTGTTATTTCAACAGTATAAAGCTGCCTCTTAGGCATTTTCTATTTGCAAACTCTCCAGAAATGTTAAATTTTAAAAAAAGGTCCTGAAGATATTGCTCTAAAGTTTTATTCTCAGCATTTTATTACATTATTTCTCACAGTATCCTTAAGGAGCTAGAAGAATAAACACTGAATTCTATATTTTGCAGAGGAAAAGGCAAGGCCCTAGGAATTTTCTTCTTTTCACATCAGGCATTTGTTAGATTCTGGGAGAAGATCCACATTAAATCAACCTAACTTTTATTTTTTGCTCCAATGTGATGGTCTGTGCTAGATGTTGTGGGCAATACAGTGATGAATACATTAGGATTATTGCCCTCAAGGATTTGGCTATCTATTGTCTATGTCTTCTTTTCATTTAAACCTAAATTAGGCAATATACTCCTCATATAGGCATTTCATGCTTAAAAGTTAATATGTCATAGCATGATCACATTTTACAGCCAATTAGACAAAAGAAAACCACAAATTTTTCTTACGTTTTACAAAAGACACATCGAATTTAAAAAGTGAACAAATCAGTGTTATTAAAAATAAAATTAAGTTGCATAAATTTGGATTTTATGGAATTATATATGTTAGCATACATGTATAAATTCAATAAAAATATACGTGTATGTAGAGACATAATCCTGCAGGCATGTGAGTATGGATATTTTGCAAGGGGGCATAAAGGGATGATGGAAGGCCAAGCTGGCAATGTCACAAGTTTATTATTGTAAAACAAGTTGCCCCCAAACTTAATGACTTAAAACAATACATATATCACAGTTTCTGGGGATAAGGAATCTGGGGGCTTCTGGCTCAAGACTTTTCAGGAGATTTCAGTAAAGGTGCTGGCTGAGACTGTGGTCTCACCTGAAAGCTCAACTCATTTGCTTCCAAGATGACTCACAGGGTTGTTGGCAAAATCAATTCCTCACTGCTTGTTGGATGAAAACCTTAGATCTTCCCAGCAGTTGGCCAGAGACCTCCCTTGGTTCCTTGATCTGTGGGTCTTTTCATAGGGCAGGGCACAACATGGCAGTTGACTTCCCTCAGAGCATGAGAGAAAGTGAGGGCCCGGGGAAATCAGTCTTTTTATAACTTACTCCTGGAAGTGACATTCCATCACTCTACCATTTTCTTTTTATAGAAGTTAGTCACTAGGTCCAATACACACTCAAAGGGAAGGAATTACACAGGGCATACATAGCTGGAGGTGGGGAACTTTTGGAGTCATTTTATGGTCTATTATACAGCATAATTTTTATGAGAAACACTGAAGGAAAGTTGCCTTATTTTAGCCCGGGGATAGATGAGGTTAAGGGGCAGGCCTAGCTCTATGGGCCCAGCTGGTGTGTTGTATCTCAGATGTCTAGGGGAATGTGGGAAGTACTGCCTCTGTTCTGCAGTTGCAATATAAGGAGTTGACAGATATTTCCGATTGTATATTTATCAAACTCATTTTCTCTTCTCCTGGGCACACAGCTAGACCATATTTGCAAGCATTCTTTGCAAGTAGGTGTGGACGTGAGACTGAGTTCTAGACAAAGTTATGCAAATAGAAGTTATGTGAATCACATCCAGGTGGGACACAAAAGACTCCCATGCATAATCCTCCACCTCCTTCTCCACTTCAGGCTGTATAGGATGGGGACAAACTCAACGTGACTTTGTAAAGCCCATGTTGAACATGACAGATCTCAAGATGAAAGGAAATATGGTATATGAACACATAACTGGAGGGAGCCACCCACTGATCAAGAATATTCATTTTGAACATTATGTGAGAAACAAACTTCTACTGAATTAAGCCTCCAAGGATGTGGTGACCATTGACTCTAGAAGCTAGCACTACTGTAACTACTACAAGAGCCAGATATCTGAAGTAGTTGTCCTGAACCAAACAATTAAGCTCTAACAATGCAAAGGCAAAGCAGAAATGCAAGACCATAACTTAATTATTCTTTAAACAAGATGCTTAGCACAGTTCTTGTTACAAGGTGGGTTCTTTGTATTTTTGGTTAAATGGTAGATGCTGACCCAAGTTAGTCAGAAAATAAGGGAGCTGATGTATGTAGGTTTTTTTTTTTTTTAAATCCCAGATCAAGAGGGCATTGTTTATTAATTCCAAGCTAAGTTTTTTTTTTTCCACATCTTTATTGGAGTATAATTGCTTCACAGTGCTGTGCCAGCTTCTGCTGTACAACAAACTGAACCAGCCATATGTATACATGTATCCTCTATCCACTCCCGCTTGAGCCTCCCCCCAACCCTCCCTATCCCATCTCTCTAGGTCGTCACAAAGCATCAAATTGATCTCCTTGTGCTATGCAGCAGCTTCCCACAGGCCATCCATTTTACATTTCGTAGTTTATATATGACAATACTACTCTCTCACTTCATCCCAGCTTCCACTTCCCCGCTGTGTCCTCAAGTCCGTTCTCTGCATCTGCATCTTCATTCCTTCCCTGCCACTAGGTTCATCCGTACCATTTTTTTTAGATTCCATATATATGCATTTGTTTTTCTCTTTCTACATTACTTCACTCTGTATGACAGATTCTAGGTCCATCCACCTCACTACAATAACTCAATTTCATTCCTTTTTATGGCTAAGTAATATTCCATTGTATATATGTGCCACATCTTCTTTATCCATTCATCTGTCGATGTACATTTAGGTTGCTTCCATGTCCTGGCTATTGTAAATAGTGCTGCAGTGAACATTGTCATACATGTCTCTTTTAGAATTACGGTTTTCTCAGGGTATATGCCCAGTAGTGGGATTGCTGCGTCATATGGTAGTTCTATTTTTAGTATTTTAAGGAACCTCCGTACTGTTCTCCATAGTGGCTATATCAATTTACATTCCCACCAACAGTACAGGAAGGTTCCCTTTTCTCCACACCCTCTCCAGAATTTATTGTTTCTAGATTTTTTGATGATGGCCCTTCTGACCGGTATGAGATGATACCTCATTTTGGTTTTGATTTGCATTTCTCTAATGATTAGTGATGTTGAACATCTTTGAATGTATTTGTTGCCCATCTATATGTCTTCTTTGGAGAATTGTCTATTTAGGTCTTCTGCCCATTTTTGGATTGGATTGTTTGTTTTTTTGATATTGAGCTGCATGAGCTACTTGTATATTTTGGAGATTAATTCTTTGTCCATTGATTCATTTGCAAATATTTTCTCCCATTCTCAGGGTGGTCTTTTCATCCTGCTTATGGTTTCCTTTTGCTGTGCAAAAACTTTTAGGTTTCATTAGGTCCCATTTACTTATTTTTGTTTTTATTTCCCTTACTCTAGGAGGTGGGTCAAAAAGGATCTTGCTGTGATTTATGTCAAAGAGTGTTCTTCCTATGTTTTCCTCTAAGAGTTTTATAGTGTCTGGCCTCACATTTAGGTCTTTAATACATTTTGAGTTTATTTTTGTATATGGTGTTAGGGAGTGTTCTTTCATTCTTTTACACGTATCTGTCCATTTTTCCTAGCACCACTTATTGAAGAGGCTGTCTTTTATCCATTGTATATTCTTGCCTCCTTTGTCATAGATAAGGTGGCCATATGTGTGTGGGTTTATCTCTGGGCTTTCTATTCTGATCCATTGATCTATATTTCTGTTTTTGTGCCAGTACCATACTGTCTTGATTACTGTAGCTTTGTAGTATAGTCTCAAGTCAGGGACCCTGATTCCTCCAGCTCCATTTTTCTTTCTTACGATTGCTTTGGCTCTTCGGGGTCTTCTGTGTTTTCATACAAATTGTAAAATTTTCTAGTTCTGTGAAAAATGCCATCAGTAGTTTGATTGGGATTGCACTGAATCTGTAGATTTCTTTGGGTACTATAGTCATTTTCACAATATTGATTCTTCCAATTCAGGAGCATGGTATATCTCTCCATCTGTTCATGTCATCTTTGATTTCTTTCATCAGTGTTTTATAGTTTTCTTAGTAGAGGTCTTTTGTCTCCTTAGGTAGGTTTATTCCTAGATATTTTATTCTTTTTGTTGTGATGGTAAATGGGATTTTTCCCTTAATTTCTCTTTCTGTTGTTGTTAGTGTATAGGAATTCAAGAGATTTCTGGGCATTAATTTTGCATCCTGCAACCTTACCACATTCATTGATTAGTTCTAGTAGTTTTCTGGTGGCATCTTTAGGATTTTCTATGTATAGTATCATGTCATCAGCAAACAGTGACAGTTATACTTCTTCTTTTTCAATTTGTATTCCTTTTATTTCTTTTTCTTCTTTGATTGCTGTGGCTAGGACTTCCAATACTGTGTTGAATAAGAGTAGCAAGAATGGACATCCTTGTCTTGTTCCTGATCTTAGAGGAAATGCTTTCAGTTTTTCACCATTGAGAATGATGTTTGCTGTAGGTTTGTCATATATGGCTTTATTGTGTTGAGGTAGGTTCCCTTTATGCCCACTTTTTGGAGTTTTTATCATAAATGGGTGTTGAATTTTGTCAAAAGCTTTTTCTGCATCTATTGATATGATCATATGGTTTTTATTCTTTAATTTTTTAGTATGTGTATCACATTGATTATTTTGCCTATATTGAAAAATCCTTGCATCCCTGGGATAAATCCCACTCAATCATGGTGTATGATCTTTTTAAGGTGTTGTTGGATTCTGTTTGCTAGTATTTTGTTGATGATGTTTGCGTCTATGTTCATTAGTGATATTGGCCTGTAGTTTTCTTTTTTTGTGACATCTTTGTCTGGTTTTGGTATCAGGGTGATGGTGGCCTTGTAGAATGAGTTTGGGAGTGTTCCTCCCTCTGCTATATTTTGGAAGAGTTTGAGAAGGATAGGTGTTAGCTCTTCTCTAAATGTTTGATAGAATTTACCTGTGAAGCCATCTGGTCCTGGGTTTTTGTTTGTTGGAAGATTTTTTTTTTTTTTTTTTTTTTTTGTGGTACACGGGCCTCTCACTGTTGTGACCTCTCCCGCTGCGGAGCACAGGCTCCGGACGTGCAGGCCCAGCGGCCATGGCTCATGGGCCCAGCAGCTCTGCAGCATGCGGGATCCTCCTGGACTGGGGCACGAACCCATGTCCCCTGCATCGGCAGGTGGACTCTCAACCACTGCGCCACCAGGGAAGCCCTGTTGGAAGATTTTTAATCACAGTCTCAATTTCATTACCTGTGATTGGTCTGTCTATACTTCCTAATTCTTCCTGGTTCAGACTTGGAAAATTGTACCTTTCCAAGAATTTGTCCATTTCTTTCACATTGTCCATTTTATTGGCATATAGTTGCTTGTATTAATCTCTTATGATCTTTCATATTTCTGTGGTGTCAGTTGTAACTTCTCATTTTTCATTTCTAATTCTGTTGATTTGAGTCTTCTCCCTATTTTTCTTGGTGAGTCTGGCTAAAGGTTTATCAATTTTATTTATCTGCTCAAAGAACCGACTTCTAGTTTTATTGATCTTTTCTATTGTTTTCTTCGTTTCTATATCATTTATTTCTGCTCTCATTTTTATGATTTCTTTCCTTCTACTAACTTGGGGTTTTCTTTGTTCTTCTCTATCTAGCTGCTTTAGGTGTAAGGTTAGGTTATTTATTTGAGTTTCTTTTTGTTTCTTGAAGTGAGCTTGAATTGCCATAAACCTCCCTCTTAGAACTGCTTTTGCTGCATCCCATAGGTTTTGGATTGTCGTGTTTTCATTGTCATTTCTACCTAGGTGTTTCTAAATTTCTTCTTTGATTTCTTCAGTGATCTCTTGTTTATTTAGCAGTGCAGTGTTTAGCCTCCATGTATTTGTGATTTTTATGGGTTTTTTTTCCTGTAATTGATTTCTAATTTCCTATCATTGTGGTCAGAAAAGATGCTCGATACAATTTCAATTTTTAAAAAATTTTCAAGGCTTCACTTCTGACCCAAGATGTGATCTATTCTGGAGAATGTGTGTGCCATGTGCACTTGAGAAGAAAGTGTATTCTTCTGTTTTTGGGTGGAATGTCCTAAAAATATCAATTAAATCTATCTGGTCTATTGTGTCATTTAAAGCTTGTCTTTCCTTATTTATTTTCTGTCTGGCTGATCTATTGGTGTAAATGGGGTGTTAAAGTCCCCCCCCTATTATCGTGTTACTGTTGATTTCTTCTTTTATGGCTGTTAGCATTTGCCTTATGTATTGAGGTGCTCTTATGTTGGGTGCATTAGTATTTAGAATTGTTATGTTTTCTTCTTGGATTGATCCCTTGATCATTATGCAGTGTCCTTCTTTATCTCTTGTAACAATCTTTATTTTAAGGCTGTTTTAAGACTTTATTTTAAGACTCATATCTGATATGAATATTGCTACTCCAGCTTTCTTTTGATTTGCATTTGCATGCCATACCTTTTTCCACCCCCTCACTTTCAGTCTGTATGTGTCCTATGTCTGAAGTGGGTTTTTTGTAGACAGCATATATAAAGGTCTTGTTTTTGTATCCATTCAGCCAGTCTGTGTCCTTTAGTTGGAGCATTTAGTCCATTTACATTCAAGGTGATTATCTATATGTATGTTACTATTACCATATTCTTAATTGATTTGGGTTTGTTTTTGTGGGTCTTTTTCTTCTCTTGTGTTTCCCACTTAGAGAAGTTCCTTTAGTATTTGTTGTAAAGCTGGTTTGGTGGTGCTGAATTCTCGTAGCTTTTGCTGTAGAAGGTTTTGACGTGGCCTCCACCACAGGAGCTCAGGCCTGAGCTCCGGCTTGGGAACCAAACCCTGCAGGGGCTGTATCTTTGGGTAGTTCAGTCTAGAGAATTTAAGGAAAACAGGTTATCTTTATAACATGCTTTAATGTGTAATATCTAAGGTGTAGCATTAACAACATAATACTTGCAAAGAAAATATAAGTAGAATACTGCAAATTGATATTAACATTAACCTAAATGTCCTCTTCATTTTTGCATTCCTTGCTCCCAAACTCTGTACATTCACATACATCAGATATTTTTTTCCTTTTGAATTATTTTCCAGCATATTTTCTCATACATTTTTCCACTTGGCTTGTTGCTAAAAAAGAAGGAAACTAATGCATGCTACATGCAGCAACCCTTTCTATATCATTTGGATAAAATGTTATAACTCTACAGTCAGCAGGATATTGCTTTCCTTTCTGTGGTAAGTGATAAATCTCAAGGGGCAAAACATCTGGCTGGCAGTTTGGAGTAGAGCAGGCCACAGGATCTCTGTAGCCTGGGAAATGGGGGACAGGGAAGTGGGACACTTAAGAAAGGAAGGCTTCTCTCTGAACTTAAACATGTCCTATGGGTTGGCAGAATAATCAGAATCCTGCTGAGGACTAAGGTTTAATGGAGTGAAGGAAGGCAGGCACAGTTTGAGGACTGTTTTTCTGTGTTTATGTCAATCTTAATTTTTTTTCTTAGTGCTACTGTTTCCTTTGCTGCTCTCTTGCTTGCACTCAGGTAATAGCTAGTGCTCTGTGCACTTATGCCATACCTGGCACTGGTCTAAGTGCTTTACTTAGCGTTATCTCGTGTAATACTCAGAACAACCTTATGGGGCAGGCGTCACCGTTATCTTCATTTTATCAGAGGAGAAAGAAAGTGAATGTAAGCCTAACTGTTGCAAGTCTAGTGAACGATGTGGCAGTCTGACTCTAGTGGGCTGCCTGTTGATAACTTTATTTTATGAATATTATGAATGCATGTAGCTGACATCCGCTGGGCCTCTCTTATATGGTAAGTCTTACAGATAGAGAATGTTGTTAGATTCCTTCAAATTTCAAGTCACAGATATACATTCAGGCTAATTCAATTGATGATGTTTCATGAATGTGTGTAGAACACCCGTAATGGATAGAGCTCTCCTGTCAGGTTACCTTCAGGTAGGGTGAATTTATCTCAGATTTGCTCAGATAGTTTTTGTTCAAGCTTATTGATCCAGCATAATTATTAGCAGCATCTTTTCTCACTATTAAAATTTTCCCAGTTTGGATGATAAATCATATGATTATCTTGTTCGAGGCCACTGACAAGCCAGTAGAGGACTGTCAAGTTAGTCAGTAATAGTTCTCAGAGATAGAAAAATAAGCGAAACTGCCATAATAAGATTCTCCTAATTAGACTGATAAAAGAAAAGCAAATAATTTAAAAAATTCTGCCTGAATAACATGATAAGTAGAATAGAATTAACCATTATTTGGAGAGAACATAGAGGCAGAATATGAAAATGCTCTTCCTTTTCAAGTGTACTAGGATTGTTTTCAAAAGGATCACTTGCTGGAACAAAAAAAAAATGTATGCAAGAAATTTTTAAAAGCTGATCTCCTACAGATTACATTTTAGGCTACAATACATGAAAAATAGAAACAAATAATGAGAATGGAATTAAAATGTGCCAAGTGCATAAGAACTTCAAAAAAAGTGGTTTTTAAAAGTGCCTAGGTCAGGGAAGGAATCCAGAATGTAATAGCAAGAAAATGCAATGAAAATATACATACAATATATAAAAAAGTATGGAATGTTGCCAAAATAGCACTTAGAGAAAATTTATCACTTAAAATACCTCTTTTTTAATGGAGGAAAAGGGAAAAACAATGAACTAACTCTCTACCTAAAGTGTTTAGGAAAAGAATAAACATCATGCCAAAAGAAAATAGGAAAAAAGGAAATGATAAGTAGAAATATATGGGAACAGTAAAAGGAAAGGAATATAGTTCACAATAAAGCAAACATTAAATAGTTAGGAATAACTTCAAGAGCCCAAAAGGATGCGTAAACTACCAACGTTTATTGAGAGAATACTGAAATAAAGGAAGAAGCAAACTGTATTTCTGAATATGAAGACAATAATATTCCAAAATGTCACATGTTCCCAACTTCCCTTACAGCTTTGATATAGTCTCAGTTAAAGCATCAACATGATATTCTTATAAGTTGAACAAAAAAAATTTCTAAGAATGCATCTGAGAGAACTTAATAGGTCAGAATAGCAAAGATTTTTCTGAAAAAGAGAATTGAGAGTTATTAACTCACGTGTATTAAAGTCCAGAGTAAAATGATAAAAATAGAAACAAGGTTTACTTTTTGTGGAAATAAAACAAAATGAATAAACTTCAAATATATTAGAAATTTAAATGAAAAATTCATGTTACAGAAAATAAGAAAAAAATGACTAGTGACTAGAACTTTGGAGTGGTCACTTTGTAAGCAGAGGTGATAGGAAATATCAAAATGGAAAAGAGCCACAGATTACACTATAATTTTTAGCTTCTGTACAAAGGAAAGATTGCAGCTAAATTAAAAGAACAAATGCAGAAGCAGTTTCAGAGAACGTGAAAACATTTTAAATAAGTCCAATATAAAATCTTCATTTAGCATTTTAAGAAAATTTTCAACAACAGAGCAAATAATTAGAGGATATTTAAAAATAGTTACTTAGTTCAACAGATATTTATTGAGCTCCTAGGTTCTCAGGATACTTATAAAAATATTATCACTGCCCTCAAGGAGCTTGCAGCTGCTAACCATATAAACATATGGTAAAGAAATGCAAATTAGAAGACTATTAAACCATTTTATACCTACTAAACTGGTATAATTAAAGCTAAATATAAATCCTTAGTATAGACGATTTTTTAAAAACTAATTCATTCAAATTGCAGGTATCAATTCTTAAAATCCACGTACATTTTGTACTTTAAAAATTTTACCATAATTCATGTTAACTTTTGAAGTATTCAGAAACTTATATTAGTGCAAACATCACTTATAACATCCAGAAATAACTATAGTTGATATTTTAAGGTACATTCTTCTCAACTTTTTTCTAATCATATTTATTTACCAAAATAAGATTAAACAATATTTGTAATCTCTTAGTATTTAATTATATACTACACATATTTTCCATATTAATAGTATCCTTTCAAATTATAATTTTCATTTATTTCAAATTCCATTGTAAAGATATACCATACTGTATTTGACTAATCTCCTTGTTTTGGCTTTCTGTTTCTAGTTTTTCACTATTATCTAATTCATTCATTCAGTAGATAATTATTTCATTAATTGATGTCTTAGGTTCTGTGGACAGGTTGATGAGCATAGTAGATGTGGTGCCTTTTCCCATGGGGCTTGTATTTTGGATTGCTGTGTTGATCATGCTGTTCTCTTTGGGTTACAACTTGATAAGGCATGACAACATGAGGATTACATCCCACTGTTGCAGTATTCTACCTTCTGAAGGATAGAATGCTACAAACAACTCCCATAATATGCTGTTAAACCCTGCTCCCTAGCTGATCCTTGCTGCACTCCTCCCCATAGACAAAGGGAAAAAAATCTGACCCTACATTAGAGCCAACTGTCCTTTTATTCCAGCCTAGAGTTGAATTCTATAAATGTGGATTGCTTCCTATCTGCAGGATACTGTTAAGGCCAAATTTATCATGCTTAACTTCTTTTTATCCTTGGTCATCACCCAAAATATGAATTCTTGCAGGCATCTAGCTGATTCCTACATGTATTTCTCAAATGCCTAGAGAAGCCTTTCTCTTAACTTTTTATCTCTCTGTATCCTCCCAAACTTTCTCACAGTGCCCTGTGAAATTTTCCCTGTATACAAACAGGTTTACCTATATCTACAAACATTTTTCCTTATTAAATCTTTATGTCCTCTGAGGAAATTGCTACTAGCCTTTTTTTTTTTTTTTTTTTAACGCGGGCCTCTCACTGTTGTGGCCTCTCCCGTTGCGGAGCACAGGCTCCAGACGCGCAGGCTCAGCGGCCATGGCTCACGGGCCCAGCCGCTCCACGGCATGCGGGATCTTCCCAGACCAGGGCACGAACCCGTGTCCCCTGCATTGGCAGGCGGACTCTCAACCACTGCGCCACCAGGGAAGCCCGCTACTAGCCTTTTATAGGCTGCTCATTTTCTTCAATACCCAACTACCTTAAGGTTGGATAAGAAATTGGTGTTTATAGGGTCATTACCATGTATTATTTTACATTTTCTTTTATATCTCTTCCCCTAGGCAGTTGTTCTAGTTTGTTTAATTTGTGTGTTTGTGTTTGTAAGTATTCTTCCAAACATATGCTTTTTGTGTGCATCAATTTTTAATACAGGCATACCTCATTTTCTTGTGCTTTGCAGATATTGTTTTTTATTTGTTTGTTTTGTTTTTGTTTACAAATTGAATGTTTGCAGCAACCCTATGTTAAGCAAGGCTATCAGAGCCATTTTTCCAACAGCATTTGCTAACTTCGTGTCTCTGTGGCACAATTTGATAATTCTCAAAATATTTCAAACTTTCTCATCATTGTATTTGTTATGGTGATCTGTAATCAGTGACCTTTGATGTTCCTATTGTAATTATTTTGGAGCACCATGAACCATGTGTAAAGAGGATGGCAAACAATAAAATATTTTGTGTGTTCAGACTGCTCTACTGACCAGCCGTTCCCATCTCTCTCCCTCTCTTGGCTTCCCTATTCCCTTCCCTATTGGGAAGACACAGCAATTTTAAAATTGGGCTTCCCTGTTCCCTGAGACACAGAAATATTGAAATTAGGCCTATTAATAATTCTAATACAATGGTCTCTAAGAGTTCAAGTGAAAGGAAGAGTTGCAAGTTTCTCACTTTAAATCAAAACAGAAATGATCAAGCTTAGTGAGAAAGGCATGTCGAAAGCTGTGATAGGCTGAAAACCAGGCCTTTTGTGCCAAACAGTTAGCCAAGTTGTGAATGCAAAGGAAAAGTTCTTGAAGGAAATTAATAGTGCTACGCCTGTGAACACATGAATGATAAGAAAGCAAAACAACCTTATTGAAGATATGGAGAAAGTTATATTGTTCTGAATAGATCAAAGCAGCCACAACATTCACTTAAGACAAAGCCTAATCCAGAACAAGACTCTAACTCTCTTCAAGTCTATGAAGGCTGAGAGAGCTGAGGAAGCTGCAGAAGAAAAGTTTGAAGCTAGCAGAGGTTGGTTCATGAGGTTTAAGGAAACAAGCCATCTCCATACAACAAAGTATACTGTGAAACAGCATGTGCTGATGTAGAAACTGCAGCAAGTTATCCAGGAGATCTAGTTAACCTACTTAATGAAGGTGGCTACATTAAACAACAGCTTTTCAGTGTGGGTGAAATAGCCTTATATGGGAAGAAGATTCCATCTAGGACTTTCATAGCTAGAGAGGAGAAATCAAAGCCTGGCTTCAAAACTTAAAAGGACAGCCTGACTCTCTTGATATGGGCTGTGCACCATTCTGGAAATCTTAGGGCCTTTAAGAATTATGCACAATCAGGGGAGATTGGTTCAAGATGGCAGAGTAGAAGGATGTGCTCTCACTCCCTCTTTTGAGAACACCAGAATCACAACTAACTGCTGAACAATCATCGACAGGAGGACATTGGAAATCATCAAAAAAGATATCCCACATCCAAAGACAAAGGGGAAACCACAATGAGACGGTAGGAGGGGCACAATTACAATAAAATCAAATCCCATAACTGTTGGGTGGGGGACTCAAAAACTGGAGAACAGTTATACCACAGAAGACCACCTACGCGAGTGAAGGTTCTGAGTCCCACATCAGGCTTCCCAACCTGGGGGTCTGGCAATGGGAGGAGGAATTCCTCGAGAATCAGACTTTGAAAGCTACTGGGATTTGATTGCAGGACTTCAACAGGACTGGGGGAAAAAGAGACTTCGATCTTGGAGGGCACACACAAAGACAACCCTCAGAATGGGAGAAAATATTTGCAAATAAATCAATGGACAAAGGATTAATCTCCAAAATATATAAACAGCTCATGCAGCTCAATATTAAAAAAGCAAACAACCCAATCCAAAAATGGGCAGAAGACCTAAATAGACATTTCTCCAAAGAAGACATACCAAGGGCCAAGGAGCATATGAAAAGCTGCTCAACATCACTAATTATTAGAGAAATGCAAATCAAAACTACAATGAGGTATCACCTCACACTGGTCAGAATGGGTATCATTAGAAAATCTACAAACAACAAATGCTGGAGAGGGTGTGGAGAAAA
This sequence comes from Orcinus orca, assembly GCF_937001465.1. Lineage (NCBI taxonomy): Eukaryota > Metazoa > Chordata > Mammalia > Artiodactyla > Delphinidae > Orcinus > Orcinus orca. Next base: position 97,101,285 of record NC_064563.1, read on the forward strand.
GGGTACCCTCTTGCACTGTTGGTGGGAATGTAAATTGATACAGCCACTATGGAGAACAGTATGGAGGTTCCTTAAAAAACTAAAAATTGAATTACCGTATGACCCAGCAATCCCACTACTGGGCATATACCCTGAGAAAACCATAATTCAAAAAGACACATGCACCCCAATGTTCATTGCAGCACTCTTTACAATAGCCAGGTCATGGAAGCAACCTAAATGCCCATCAACAGACGAATGGATAAATAAGATGTGGTACATATATACAATGGAATATTACTCAGCATAAAAAGGAATGAAATTGGGTTATTTGTAGAGGCGTGGATGCATCTAGAGACTGTCATACAGAGTGAAATAAGTCAGAAAGAGAGCAACAAGTGTAGTATATTAACACATGTATGTGGAACCTAGAAAATGGTACAGATGATCCAGTTTGCAGGGCAGAACTAGAGACACAGATGTAGAGAACAAACGTATGGACACCAAGGGGGGAAAGCGGTGGGGGTGGGGGTGGTGATGTGCTGAATTTGGAGATTGGGATTGACATGTATACACTGATGTGTATAAAATTGATGACATAATAAGAACCTGCTGTATAAAAAAATAAATATAATTAAATTTAAAAAATAAATTACAAAAAAAAGGATTATCCAAAATCAACTCTTCCTGTGCTTTATAAATGGAAAAACAAAGCCTGGATGATGGCATATCTGCTTACAATGTGGCTTACTGAATATTTTGAGCCCATTGTTGAGAACTACTACTCAGGAAAAAAGATTCATTTCAAAATATTACTGCTCATTGACAATGCGTCTGGTCGCCCACGAGCTCTGATGGAGATGTGCAGGGAGATTAATGTTGCTTTCATTCCTGTTAACACATCCATTCTGCTGCCCATGGATGTCAACTTTCAAGTTTTATTATTTAAGAAGTACATTTTGTAAGCCTATAGCTGCCACAGGTAGTGATTCCTCTGATGGATGTAGGTAAAGTAATTTGAACATCTTCTGGAAAGGATTCACCATTCTAGATGTCATTAAGAACATTTGTAATTCATGGAAGAGGTCAAAATATCAGGAGTTTGGAAGAAGTTGATTCCTACCCTCATGGATGACTTTGAGGGGTTCAAAACTTCAGTAGAGGAAATAATTACAGTTGTGGTGGAAATAGCAAGAGACCTAGAATTAGAAATGGAGCCTGAAGATGTGACAGAACTGCTGCAATCTCATGATAAACTTTAATGAATGAGGAGTTGCTTTTTGTGCATGAGTATAGAAAGTGGTTTCTTGAGATGGAATCTACTCCTGGTGAAGATGCTGTGAAGATTGTTGAAATGACACTAAAGGACTTAGAATATTACATAAACTCAGTCGATAAAGCAGCAGCAGGGTTTGAGAGGATTGACTCCAATTTTGAAAGAAGTTCTAAAATGCTAGATGCTGTAATGTTCTAAATACTCTCAGGTAAAATGCTATCAAAAAGCATTTCATGGTACAGAGAGATCTTTTGTGAATGGAAGTGAATTGATTTGGTGAACTTCATTGTTGTTTTATTTTAAGAAATTACCATAGCTACCCTAACCTTCAGCAAACACCACACTGATCAGTCAGCAGCCATCAACACTGAGGCAAGACCTTCCATTAGCAAAAAGATTAGGACTCACTGAAGGCTCAGGTGATGGCTAGCATTTTTTAGCAATAAGGTATTTTTTAATTAAAGTATGTACATTGGTTTTTTTTTAGACATAATGCTATTGCATACTTAATAGACTACAGTATAGTACAAAAGTAACTTTCACCTGTACTGGGAAACCAAAATATTCATATGACTCACTTTTATTGTGGTATTTGCTTTATTGTGGTGGTCTGGAACCAAACCTGCAATATCTCCATGGTGTGCCTGTATATTAAAAGATATTGAACAGTGACATCAGTAAGATGGCAGAATAAGATGTCCCAGGCATTGTCCCCCCTTATAAACACACATAAAACAATGCTATTTGAGCCAAAATACTTTTCTGAGAACTCCAGAGACCAGTTAAGAATTTGCAACACCCTAGACTGCACAAAAAACCAGAAAAACCACTTTGAAACAGGTAAGGAGAGCAGTTTCACTTTACCCATGTCAGTCCCTCCCCCGAGTACGCAGAGTTCAGTGCCAAGAGAGATCCACTTGGCCCGAGATTTCTCCCTTGGGGAGAAGAGTGAGTTAGGCATGCATTTGATATCCCCTGCCTTTTGGGATGCTGCCCAAGAAATCTACTTCTGTATGACCTCTCATACAGACTGCTGCTGAGGCAACCAGCAGTTAGAATGCCTGAAGGCAGCTGAGAACAAAGAAAAGGGGTGGGCGGCTCCCTGGTAGCCTGCAAGGCCCTGTGGGATTGAGAGAAGGTGCACAATTATGAGATTTCTCTTTCAGGAGACTAGGAGAAAAGTGGAACTGGCACCCAGCCTGCTGGCATTCCAGCCCAGTGCCTTAGTGAAAAATGGTGAGTGGTTCTCAGCAGCCAGCATGGTGCTGCAGGATTGAGAGAAGGTGTGCAATCTTGAGACTTCTCCATTAGGAAGGAGAGAGAGAGTGGAACTTGCATGCAGCCTCCCACATTCCAGTTCACTCCCCCAGAGAAGAGGAGTGGGTGGAACTCAGCAGACAGCACAGCTTTGCAGGACTTAGAATAGGAGTGCCATTCTGAGACTTCTCCTTCAGGAAGAAGGAAGAGAGATGCAGCTCACACCCAGCTCCCCACAATTTCAATGCACTCCACTAGGGAAAGAGAGTGATGAACTTTCAGCAACCAGCACGATTCTGTGGGGTTAAGAGAAGATGCACAATCCTGAGATGCCTCTTTCAGGAGGCAGGGAGAGAAATGAAGCTAGCTCCCAGTATAATGGCATTTTAGTGTATTGCCCTAGGAAAAAGGCCTGGGTGGCTCTGAGCAGACAGCACAGCTCTCCAGGGTACGGAAAAGCATATAACCCAGCATCTTCTCCTTAAAGAGGAAGGAAAGAAGTGGAACTTACACCCAATATCCTGGCATTTTTCGAATGAAAGAAAATATTTGCAAAACATAAATCTGATAAAGGGATAATACCCACAATAAAGAACTCATACAGAGGAGATCTTCAAGATAGCAGAGGAATAAGACATGGAGATCACCTTCCTCCCCACAAATACATCAAAAATACATCTACATGTGGAACAACTCCTACAGAACACCTACTGAACGCTGGCAGAAGACCTCAGACTTCCCAAAAGGCAAGAAACTCCCTACGTACCTGGGTAGGGCAAAAGAAAAAAGAAAAAACAGAGACAAAAGAATAGGGATGGGACCTGTACCAGTGGGAGGGAGCTGTGAAGGAGGAAAGGTTTCCACACACTAGGAAGCCCCTTCACGGGCAGAGACTGCGGGTGGCGGAGGGGGGAAGCTTCGGAGCCACAGAGGAGAGCACAGCAACAGGGGTGTGGAGGGCAAAGCGGAGAGGTTCCCGCACAGAGGATCGGGGCCGACCGGCACTCACCAGCCCGAGAGGCTTGTCTGCTCACCCGCCGGGGCGGGCGGGGTCTGGGAGCTGAGGCACTGGCTTCGGAGGTCAGATCCCAGGGAGAGGACTGGGGTTGGCTGCGTGAACACAGCCTGAAGGGGGCTAGTGCGCCACAGCTAGCTGGGAGGGAGTCAGGGAAAAAGTGTGGACCTGCCGAAGAGGCAAGAGACCATTGTTTTGGGGTGCATGAGGAGAGGGGATTCCTGCTCTGTGTACCCACAGAAGGCAGAGCACTGCCTAAGCAAGCTCCTGAGACAGGCATGAACCACGGCTATCAGCCAGACCCCAGAGATGGGCATGAACTACTAACACTGCCGCTGCTGCCACCAAGAATCCTGTGTGCAAGCACAGGTCACTACGCTCCCCCCCCCCACCCCCTGGAGCCTCTGCAGCCCCCCCACTGCCAGGGTCCCATGATCCAGGGACAATTTCCCTGGGAGGACACGCGGTGTGCCTCACACTGTTGCAATCTCACGCTGGCCTCTGCCTCCACAGGCTTGACCTGCATTCCAGTTATGACTACTGTACTCCTCCCTCTCCCCGGCCTGAGTGAGCAAGAGAGCAGTAATCAGCTGCTGCTTTAACTCCCTCCTGTCTGGGCAGGGAACAGATGCCTGAGGGTGGCCTACATGCAGAGGCAGGGCCAAAACCAATGGTGAACCCTGGGAGCTGTGTGAACAAAGAAGAGAAAGGGAAATTTCTCCATGCAGCCTCAGGAAAGTGGATTAAATCCCCACAGTCAACTTGATGAACCCTACGTCTGTGGAATACCTGAATACACAACAAATGTTCCCAAAATTGAGGTGGTGGACTTTGGGAGCAACTGTAGACTTGCGGTTTGATTTCTGCATCTGTTTTGTTTCTGGTTTTTATGTTTATCTTAGTTTAGTTTTTAGTGCTTGTTATCATTGGTGGATTTGTATTGGTTTGGTTGCTCTCTTCCTTTTTTAAAATTAAAAAAAATTTAAATTATTTATTTTATTATTTACTTTTTATTTTTAATTAAAAAAATTTTTATTCCTTTTTCTCTTTTTGTGAGTGTGTATGTGTATGCTTCTTTGTGTGGTTTTGTCTGTTTAGGTTTGCTTTTACCATTTGTCCTAGGGTTCTGACTGTTCATTTTATTGTTGTTTATTTTCTTTTTATAAGTGTGTGTGTATGTTTCTTTCTGTGATTTTTTTCTGTTTAGTTTTGCTTTTACCATTTGGTTTGGGATTCTATCTGTTTGGTTTTTTTTCTGTTTTTCTCTATTTTCTTATTTTACCTCTGAGCATGTGCTGGCAGGGTCTTGGTGCTCCGGCTGAGTGTCAAGCCTGAGCCTCTGAGGTGGGTGAGCTGAGTCAAGAACATTGGACCACCAGAGACCTCCTGGCCCCACGTAATATCAATCAGAAGAGCTCTCCCAGAAGATTTCCATCTCAACACCAAGACCCAGCTCCACCCAACGGCCAGCAAGCTCCAGTGCTGGATGCCCCATGCCAAACAACTAGCAAGACAGGAACACAACCACACCATTACCAGATAGGCTGCCTAAAATCATACTAAGTTCACAGACACCCCAAAACGCACCACTGGACATGGCCCTCCCCAACAGAAGGACAAGATCCAGCCCCACCCACTAGAACACAGGCACCAGTCCCCTCCACCAAGAAGCCTACATAAGCCACTGAACCAACCTCACCCACTGGGGGCAGACACCAAAAACAATGGAAACTATGAACCTGCAGCCTGTGAAAAGGAGACCCCAAACACAGTAAATTAAACAAAATGAGAAGACAGAGAAATATGCAGTAGATGAAAGAGCAAGGTAAAAATCCACCAGACCAAACAAATGAAGAGGAAATAGTCTACCTGAAAAAGAATTCAGAGTAATGATAGCAAAGATGATCTAAAATCTAGGAAACAGAATGGAGAAAATACAAGAAACGTTTAACAAGGACCTAGAAGAACTAAAGAGCAAATGAACAATGATGAACAACACAATAACTGAAACTAAAAATAGTCTAGAAGGAATCAGTAGCAGAATAACTGAGGCAGAAGAACGGATAAGTGACCTGGAAGATAAAACAGTGTAAATAACTGCCACAGAGCAGAATAAAGAAAAAAGAATGAAAAGAATTGAGGACAGTCTCAGAGACTCTGGGACAACAGTAAACACACAAATATTCTAACTATAAGGGACCCAGAAGAAGAAGAGAAAAAGAAAGAGTCTGAGAAAATATTTGAAGAGATTATACTTGAAAACTTCCCTAACATGGGAAAGGAAATAGCCATTCAAGTCCAGGAAGCACAGAGAGTCCCATACAGGATAAATAAAAGGAGAAACACTCCAAGACACATATTAATCAAACTATCAAAAGTTAAATACAAAGAAAAAATATTAAAAGCAGCAAGGGAAAAGCAACAAATAACATACCAGGGAATCCCCATAAGGTTAACAGCTGATTTTTCAGCAGAACCTCTGCAAGCCAGAAGGGACTGGTAGGACATATTTAAAGAGATGAAAGGGAAAAATCTTCAACTAAGATTACTCTACCCAGCAAGGATCTCATTCAGATTTGACAGAGAAAGTAAAACCTTTACAGACAAGCAAAAGCTAAGAAAATCCAGCACCACCAAACCAGCTTTACAACAAATGCTAAAGGAACTTCTCTAGGTGGGAAACACAAGAGAAGGAAAAGACCTACAAAAACGAACTCAAAACAATTAAGAAAATGGTAATAGGAACATGCATATTGATAATTACCTTGAATGTAAATGAACTAAATGCTCCAACCAAAGGACACAGACTGGCTGAATGGATACAAAAACAAGACCCGTATATATGCTGTCTACAAGAGACCCACTTCAGACCTAGGGACACATACAGACTGAAAGTGAGGGGATGGAAAAAGATACTCCATGCAAATGGAAATCAAAAGAAAGCTGGAGTAGCAATACTGTTATCAGACAAAATAGACTTTAAAGTAAAGACCATTACAAGAGACAAGAAGGACACTACATAATGATCAAGGGATCAATCCAAGAAGAAGATATAACACTTGTAAATATTCATGCTCCCAATATAAGAGTACCTCAATACATAAGACAAATGCTAACAGTCATCAAAGGGGAAATTGACAGTAACACAATCATAGTAGGGGCCTGAACACCCCACTTTCATCAATGGACAGATCATCCAAAGTGAAAATAAACAAGGAAACACGAGGTTTAAATGACACATTAAACAAGATGGACTTGATATTTATAGGACATTGTATCCAAAAACAACAGAATACACTTTCTTCTCAAGTGCTCATGGAACATTTTCCACAATAGATCATATCTTGGGTCACAAATCAAGCCTCAGTAAATTGAAGAAAATTGAAATTTTGAATCGAAATTTTTTTTTATAAAAATAAAAGAAAATTGGCTTTCAAAAGGCATAATTATGAAAGTGAAAAGACTAGCCACAGAAGGAGAGAAAATATTCCTGTTATATTTATCTGGCAAAGAACTTGTGTAAAGAATATGTAAAGAATGCTCAAACCTAAGAAAGCAACCTAATAAAAAGTAGGCAAGTTATTTAAATGAACATTTCACAAAACAAGATATAGAAATGGCCAAAAAGCACATGAAAATATGCTTATCATCTTTAGTCATTTGGAAAATACAAATTAATACCATAATGAAATACTATTATATACACATTAACAGAGCTGTAATTAAAAACCCTAACAATAGTAAGGTTGGTGAAGATATAGACGAACTGGAACTCTCATATACTTCTTGTGGGAATGGGAAATGGCCCAAGCACCTTGGAAAACTATTTTATAGTTTCCTTATAAAGTTAAACATATGCATATCATACCATCCTGCAGTTCCACAGTGAAAGCATATGATATGACTACACAAAGACTTGTATATCAATGTCTGCAGCAGCCTTATTCAAAGTAGCCCCCAAATGAAAAACACTCAAATGATAGTACTATATTGAAGCAATGGAATACTATCAGCAATAAAAACGTACCAGGCTACGGATACACAAACATGTATAAATCTCAAAAATATTATGCTCAGTAAAGACCCAGACAGATAAATGTATGTACTATATCATTTCATTTATACAAAATTCTAGAAAATATAAACTGATTTATAGTGACAATAAGCAGATCATTGTTATTCTGGAGTCCTGGGGTGAAGGAAGGAATTGACTGAAAATGCTTTTAGGAAAAGGAAATGTTCTGTATTTTGATTGTGGTAATGGTTTTATAAGTGTATATAACTTTCAAAATTCACTGAATGGTACTCTTTAAATGAATTCAGGTTATTGTATAAAAATTATACAGCAATAGTTTAACTGAGAATAATCTTTGGGAAAAAATTAAATAATAATAGAGGAATGTAAATATATTGTGGTATGTTCAAATATGTGTTTGATCATTATTTTACTATTAGAGGTGTTTCTAGGGAAACTTTATTCTTTTATAAAATAAAATTTAAAATATATAAAGGAAAAGTTAGTAATCTCCTCTTATAGAAAAGATCCAGAAGGATATACTAATAAATGTAAATAATCTGATGGCCTATTAAAAAATGGTCAAGTACTGGTTAATCATTTTAATGGAATACTCATGGTGAAATTTCAAGTGAGTAAACAGGTAGGTCTTAAACATATATGATACTTTTACATATATTATTTTCTATATTTATTACAATTCCACAAAATGTCCTTTTATATTTACAGATGAAACATGAAAAATTAGAGTTAGTAACTTTTCTCTGAATTGATGCTTTTATATTTTCAGTTGGAGACTCAATTGCTACAGCCTTTTTGGAAAGTTCTTTTTAAAGAACTATCTATTCAAATAAAATAATACATCAAATCTTTTATCAAGCAATGCCACTTTCCATGAGTCTATAAATACGAATATTTTGAGGATAAATGTACATGAATATTTATTGCAGTATTGATTATAGTGGTAAAATAATTGGAATAACCTGAATGTTTAAAAGGGAGTATCGACAGTGCAAATATGTATTCAACTACACTTGAATGTGGTGTATTCATACTATGGAATATTAAACTCTTGTTAAAATGTGAGTTAGTTAGCTCCGCCTGTGTGTATATAAAATGTAAAATCCGTGAATAATGAGGATCGACTATATATAATCAACTCAGTATTTGTGAATTCTCCTCCTTGTTAAAATGTATTTATAACACTCAAATCAATACTCATAGCACTTTCATAGTCATTTGTGGACACATGCATGTGAAGAGCAGTAAAAAATTTGAGTTGCCCAAAGCTCATGTTTCTAGCGGAGACTGAATAAGAGGATAGTTCTGCCTTATTGTTTAAGCTCATACTGTAAACAAGTGTCTTTCTTGTGGTCTATTTAGAGCCATGTTTTTGACAGTCGTGTATTTGTGCTGTATATTGGTTTCGATCTTTAAATGGCCCCCAAGTGTAGTGTAGAAGTGCTGTGTAGTGTTCCCAGGTGCAAGAAGTTTGAAATGTACCTTATGGAGAAAGTACCTGTGTTAGATAGGCTTCTTTCAGGCATGAGTTACAGTGCTGTTGTCTGTGAGTTCAGTGCTAATGAGTCACTAATATATGTATATTAAATAAGTGGTCTTTAAACAGAAACACACATAAAGAAAGGTTATATATTGATTGGTTGATGAAAATTTTGAGATTAGAGGCTTTCAGTAACCTAACTTGTATTGCACCTAGGACAATGATTCAGTATTAGCTAAAGCAACATTCAGAGCGACATTATAGAATGTAACTACCGTGAATAATGAGAATCTACTGTATATATTTCTGGAAGGTTGACTAAAGTGTATTTGCGAGATAAGCAAATACAATCAATTCTTTCTTTTATTTTAAGTAGAAATAACACAATTTCTGCCAATGTTGTTTATATATTAGTACATATTTGTATAACTATGAAGAAAAGCATGGACAGATATGCATGAAGATATTAATATCATTTGCCTCTGAACAGTGAGAATGGCGTAGGTGAGGAAAGATTATTAAGTTTAAAAAACATATACATTTCGGGCTTCCCTGGTGGCACAGTGGTTGAAAGTCCGCCTGTCGATGCAGGGGACATGGGTTCGTGCTCCGGTCTGGGAAGATCCCACATGCTGCGGAGCGGCTGGACCCGTGATCCATGGCTGCTGAGCCTGTGCGTCCGGAGCCTATGCTCCGCAACGGGAGAGGCCACAACAGAGAGAGGCCTGTGTACCGAAAAAAACAAAACAAACAAACAAACAATATACATTTCTGTAAATTTTCTTACCACATATTACTTTTACTATAAAATAGAGGAAATTTTAAAAAATTACTTGGCCAAGGTCAGAAAACTAATAACTAAAAGCAATATGACTATTTTCTTTTAGTCACTAATTTATGATTCCTAATCTAGGATTCTTTTTACTGCATCATGTTGTCATTAACATTAATACATGTGTGGATTGTATTGATATCTAAATACAATGAACAAAAAATAATGTTATGTTCTGATGTTCCATAGGTGATATGTAGATATGCCTGTAAAAGGGAATTTTAAGTTCAGTTATATATTCATCCATTTATTTTCTCCCCTCTAAAGTTAAATATAGAATAATAGTAACAGTATACCAAGGAGAATCTGAGGAGGGTAATGCGATATCATTATATGGATTCCAAAAAATATTCTGTCCCTTTGTATAATACCCTAGACTAATCAGTATAATAATTTATAATGAATACTTATTATTGGGTACTTATTAAGTCAGCTACTTGACATATATAATTCCATAAGACGCTAACTTAAGCTTCATTTCTTCCTGAATTTTCTTCTATATCTATTAGTGGAGGAGGCTTTGTTCCTGTTTAGTGCCTCAGAGGAGATAGGAAGAAGGGCAGGAGGTAGAAATCGTCTACATACCTTTCTGATTTTTATGTTCCATTAAGTCAAAGCCTTGAGGAATACTTAGATACTTTTCAGACTAGGTCTTGGGTCATATCAGATACTATTAATTCTCCCCAATATCTCTTTTTTCCTTCTTCCACAGCAAGAGTTCCACTTTTAGTTCTAGATATTTCTGCCCTCCAAAATAACTACTTCCTAGCCTTATTTGCAAACCAGGTGTGGACATGCAAAGAAATTTTGTCTAAGCTAGAGTGTCATACCCCATATTTGGGCCTCTTTCCTTCACAGTAGGTCTGTGTATTGCCTCATTTATCTTGTCTCTTCTGTCTTCCTGACACTTGGAATGTGGCCCTGAAGGCTGAAGCCCGTGCAGCCATCTCAGACTATGGCAATGGTGATGGTGGCTATGGACGATGGGACAACATGATAGAAAGATTCAGTGTAGCAGATGCGCCTTTATCACTCCTGGACAGCCCACTTCTGACTTTTGCATGAGAGAGCTTGTACTTTTACTTAACCACTGTCATTTTGGGTTTCTGTTATCCACAGCTTAGCCTATTCCTAACTGATACAGGGGTGTGTGGGGGGAGGAGGGCAATGGGAAACAAGCAGGGAGAGCAGGCACTTCTCACACAGACCCCAGAGATATTTTCTACAGCTAGGAACTCAAGGGGGAGCAGATGGAACCTGCATTCTTTCTAAGGCAGCAATGAATGACTGCATGCTATACCTATGAGGGTGGAACCTGGGCAGCCTCACAATAGCTGCTTGTGCTTGACAAAGAACAGAGAAACACTATAAAATATGTACGCGTTCTATATGATGTAATTCTGGGAACAGTTAGTCAAAGGCTTTTAAGTATCAACTGATAGTGTTTGGTAATTCTTTTCTCTTTTAACAGAATAAAATCAACCTAGTGCTACCACCTGCTAGGTGTTTTGCATAAGCTATTTCATCTAATATTTATAATCCCTATAAGATAGGACTTAGTATTAGTAAAGAAAACTGAGGGTTAGAACTTCACTGGCGGTCCAGTGGTTGGGACTCCACGCTTCCACTGCAGGGGACATGGAGCTAAGATCCTGCATGATGCGTGGAGCAGCAAAAAAAAAAGGAAAAGAAAAAGAAAGAAAACTGAGGGTTAAAGAGTTTAAGTAACTTGCCCAAGGTCACATAGCTGGAAAAATCATAAGCAAGCTAGCTTTCAAACAGAGGTCCAATTCTTTCTAAGCATCTACTATAGTTGAAAATGTGAAAACACAAAAACCAAAATTAGTTTCAACATGTTAGAAATTATTAAAGGAAAATACTAACAAAATTCTAAATCATTGAATTTTGAATACCCGATTGAAAAATGAAATAACGTATCACTTTATATTAAATGTGTATAATGTGTATGAATACAAATCACTTAAAGAAATCTAAAGAAGTAAAAGTATTTTAATATTTTACATGCATTTTAGCAAGTGAGACTCTAGTAGATCTAGTAGTCTAATACCATTAGTACCAGGGAAAATAACACTATATATCATATTTAGACAGATACCTGGTAGGAATATACTCTGTAACATGATAATATGTAGAAAGAATAAATATCTTATATCTTGATGTTTTTCTAAATTAAAAATAATCTGACTAGATTCCCCATTTTTTCAGTTTTTATAGGAAATAAAATCTCAGTCATGTCTGTTGGTGGGTACTGTTCCTTTTCCAGGATTATTCATGAGCTCTGAGAGATTTACCTAGTCCAAAAAATTTGGGAAAAGACTTCTAGTTTTCTATATATTTTGATTGCCACTGTGATCTTCATTGCCTGTACCAGTGTGGTCCATTCTGGGGAAGCAATTCTGCTCCCACTTGCTCAGGTAGTTACTTTCTATTCCCAGCTCACAAAGCTGTTCGACTTAGTGTAGACACCCTAATGCCAACATATTCCTCCCAGACCTCATTATATAGCAATATTATCTCCTAGTTATGACCAGAGTCACTTGCTTCTGGTATGATAACTCCTTTCTTTGACTACTGATCTACTAGAATAAGTGTCCTAAGCCTGGTAGCAGACATGGCTTTTTTTAAGCTGGATTCCTACTGTATGCTCTGGTGGAAGATCATTCCTCTAGAAACCAGGGCTTCTAGCTTTAAAAAAAACAAATTTGAGAGGATGGAAAAGCATCAATTCCAAATTGGTTGTTGAGGCTAAATATGAGTAAGATGAGTGATGTCACTCCTAATTCCCCATCTTGGTTCATGAACCCATGCATTCTATCTAACGGGGTACTGTACCATACAGTGACCATTGGGTTATGCATCCTGAAGGATATTTCTCTATCCTTGCAGGGTGTTATTTCTAAGCTAATATATCACCTGCAACTCTAAGAGTCCACTTCATCACTCTTTCTGGCCAGCCACTTAGGAATGGTATTTGGTGTGTAATCCCTCCATGTGCCATTTCCCCTAATCCACTTATATCCAATATTCCCATCTTTCTCCTTCAGATCCCAGACCAACCAGTCAAGTAATGAGGCACTGCCCATGAATCTATGCAAATCCTTACCATGGGACAGTTTTATTTTTACAAAAATAGCTGATCAGGTACACAGACGGAAGCTCTGTGCCTTGATTTGTCTTTCAGGGTTACTCCTCACTGGGGCTACAGTACAGTAGCAGTCATCATTCAGCTTGGACTTGTATGTCCAGAAGACTCAGTCCACGAACGAAGCTTGTGTTTTTTCTTCCTCTGAGAGGTGATCATAGGGAACTCTCTATGAAGCTATAGGTATGAGCTAAGGAAGAGACAGAGAGGTAAAATTAGTAGGCGACATGGAGATCTGGACCACTTATTTGTGCAACTAACTTAAGCTCTTTAGACCTGCTTAAGCGCAGTCCTAGATGTACTATTTCTGTTTTAGGATGTATTTCTTTTTGGCTTATGCCAATTTATGACTTTGTACAATTTGGAAGCGCTCAGTTATCCTGGATTCCAGTGTAAGTTTCATCAACTAATGGCATACCCATTCTGACTTCCCAGTCAGAAACTGGAAAGCAATTATAAGTCTGTGTAAAATAGTCTTGGGTCAGGGCTCCTTTTATTACATAACCCTATATACCCTCACCCTAACAGATGGGTCATGATGGAGCTTTGGATCTTTGAAAATCCAACAATCTTCCATAGGAAATTGGGTATTCTTCTTTATCCAGTTATGTTTACTGAATAAAAAGTAGGAGGACCCTTTGGGAAGGGCTGGGGACTGTATTTGGCTTTTCCTCACCTGGTCTCTTTTGTGATTACATGATGACTGCTGTGATTCCAGGCCTTAGATACAGATATTACAAGGTCAACATATATGTCCTCATTTATATCAGTAAAGAAACTTTCCTCAGAAGTCCCCAGCAGACTTTCCTTCATGTTTTATTGGCCAGAATTGTGTCAAATGCCCTTACTTAAACCAGCTATTGAAAGGGGAATGGGGGTTTCATGATTGGCTTAGTCCAATCAAGATTTATCCCTGGAGTTGGGGACAGGGCCAGCTTCACCTGAATTTTAAAAGATTAAAAAAGAAAAAAAAAACATTTTATCAACACATCTAACTTTATTCAAGTCTTCTCAATATTATCCTTAAAACAACACCACAAATCACCAGCCAGTTTTTATATCCGTATATGACCTGGGATAAAACCACAAGACTTTTTACCCTTTTATGCACCAGTATATACTAGAAGGCAGGATAATGAATATTTCTGTGAAAAGAAAGAAAAAAATAAACCTGACCATTGTTTAATGCTCGTTAATATGAGAACAAAATGATAAAATAATAATCATTTATATATTTGATGGGAAGTTTATTGCAGTAAGCTTTTTTTATGCTGTTCCCAACAAGTGAAGCAATCTAGTTAAGAAAGTTAATATATCTGAGTGGATCTGTTAGCATAATTTGACAGCAAAACAACAACAAAAAGTGACTGGAAATTGCTCAGAGGGTATTATTAATACACTCTCCACATACACACATGCACGCACTCTATTGCAGGAAAGTAAATTTTCTGTACGAGACTTAGAGACTCAGCTGACCTGAATGTGTTATTTTCACATGGACTTAGAAGATAATATAGAAGGACACGATAATAAAGTGGCTCAGCATCCTTAATACTGACTGGGTGACTGTACAGCTATCAGGCATCCTGAAGACCAAGTTTCTTTCAGCCTCCTTAAAGTGGAAAGGACTCTGGTATTGTTTTTATAGTATTATTTAGCTTAAACCAGGTGCTAAGTGCATGAATTTGTCAAAGACTGACACTCGAGAATATTATATTTTAGAAATACTATGTTCTGCCTTTATGAATAGCACAGTCATATGACTGGGTCTTTGTGAACCTTTTCTAAAGCCATAAATAAACCGTTTGTGACTTCAAATTACAACCATTTTGAAAAACCTGAAAGCTCTTTCAGAAAGGAAATGCCAAATGTATTGCAAGTCAGTACAAAAGGAAACACTTGTCTTTTGAATATGTTTCACAGAACTGAATAGTTAGTAGTCTTTTCAGGTATAAAATAATAGCTTGATGTTTTTGTACATTTTATCTTGATGGCTGGTTATCTGTGGAGCCAATAGAAAATCAAATAAGGCTTTGTGAAACCGCAGGTTTTCAAACATTCTTCTATTGGATGACTGAAAACAAACAAATAAGCAAACAAATAAACACAAATAAATTTAAAAATGAAGTGATTTGAGAATTGCGGATAGTAGTTAATGCAAGTTATTTTCCTTCTTGCAATAGGGTTTAAAAAACAACCTACAAGTCCACAGTTTTATAGATTTCATTTGCATTATACAAACGGATATATTATTATTAGGCAAACAAGTAAATTGTTACCTATATCCCAGGTAGGGCAAGATTCGCTTTTTCTCTCACATAATGCATATCTTGAAAAAAAAATCAGTTAACAAATTCAGTGTAGGCCCCAAAGTATCTGCGTTACTGCAGGCTACATCAATTAAATGAAATCTTTCTAGGTTTGTACCGTGAACCTTTATTCACATGATTGTTTGTAAATTGATGATTGCTAAATGAAAGTAGAATGGGTGTTCAAGATTTACTCTACTTGGTTTTCTTCATGAACTGTGGAAAATATGGCCTCTGTGGCTTGAGAGGGAAGGATACTTTCCTCTGACTTTTGTAATATCTTTTCTATGGAAATCTTGTAATATCTTTTCTATGGAAATCTTGTAATATCTTTTCTATGGAAATCTTGTAATCTTGTAATATCTTTTGTAATATCTTTTCTATGGAAATCTTGCCGGATCAAGGAGGTTTAAAATGATTTATTTTCAGGGCTAGTGTCCAACTAAGTTTCTGTAATACCCCATTTTTTTCTCCCTGTGAGAAGGAGAATAAAGATGGTGAGAAGAGGATTATAAGCAAATTAGCTACCTTGAAAAATGAATGACCATTCCTGTGATTTGGGGGTAGACCATATTAGTACCAATTGGCAACTACTGCCATGGGTCTTCTGAGAGAGAATAACAAAATTTAGCATGTGGTTACCTTATGCATCATTACGGTGGTATATCAGAATTAAAATCAGCGTGAGATGGAGGGTCTCGGTGGGCTTAAGCCACAAGACAAGAAGGTGAAATAGTAAAGGACCGAAAGATTAATTAAGGGAAATCTGGCCTTTTTCTCAGTCTCCGGTAAACTTTCCTCACTCTCCCACCTTTGCCCTCCCCTACTCCTACTCCACACTCGGCTAAAGTAAAGCCATCCATCATTTCTTGCAGGTCTGCTTCCCAAATCTAGTCATAGGTGACCAAGATATCTTTTTGTGTGTGTGAGCAGCAACATTATCAGTCCAGAAGAGCAGATGGACAGCTCAGTTTGAACAAAATGTCAAGCTAGCTGTGGAGCTTGACCCCATTACCTCCGAGAATGACTTGTCTTAGACACAGCTGCTAGAGTTATTCATCTGAAGTTCAACCAGAATCTCTTCTGGATCTCAATGTTTGCAGTCAAATTTAAAGCAAAGACAGGGATAGAAAAGTTACTCTGACTTAAGGTCTACTTGGCATGAAGCTCTAAATTAATTCTCTGTCTGCTTTACAGCTGCCTATGAATACCTTCCCGGCAAAGTTCTTACATCTTCTTAAACTCTGTGTCCAGACAACTATCATTTTTCACCACTAATTAACCCTTCTCTCCAAGTTCTACATTTGTGCCAACTACACTATTATCCTCCCCATTTCCTAAGTCAACTATTTCGACGTTATTCCTTCTTTCACTCATTACATGCATATTTTCCAAAGCCTGGATAATCATCCTTTATAAGAACTTTTAGACTTATTCCTCCCCAATCTCACTGTTAGCACTGAGTTGTAGGCTTCTAACTCACAGGTACCAAACCCTTCTGCCTGGTGTTCATCTCTAGTCCCTTTTCGTTGTATCACATTTGCTCATAGAATAGGCACATCTAATATTTGATGACGTTAAAAGTTTGGGCAGCAAGAGACATCCTGTGGGTTTTATTAATCTGTTTTTATGAGAGATTATATGGTGACGATGATCAAGTTAAGTAACCCTATGTGCCCCAGTTTCTTAACCTTTCACCTGAAGTTAATGATCTATCTCAGAGAGTTTCTATAAGGATTTTAAGGACACTTCTTTAAAGTATTTCTCATATGAGAAGAATTACATGTGTTTGCTGTTTTGTTGTGTGCTATCCCCCCAAAAATCCTACTTTTATACTGACTGATTAAAAGTCTAGTAGTTTTCTGCCAACTTAGTCTGGTTGTATAGACCTGCTATTATATCATAATATAATTATTATATTATATCATCTTTCCTTGTCTAATTATTCTTAATCTTTTTCCTCAGCTCCAGGTAAATACTCAGCTGCAGTGTCCGTTCTTCCCTAAAAAACCCAATACCCAACCCCAACCTTGTGTTATCCCTTGTTTAGAAATCTAGCTCCCTTCTTTTATAACTGGGCTTTGTCTCAACTACTTCACACAACATTTTTGGAGGAATCCACCCCACAGTGGTTCCTATATCATTCCACAACTTAAAAAAAAATAAACATACAACTTGTGCTCCAATTCCTTCCGCTGATTTAGAGATTTGTGATAGCATTGCTCTCTAGTTTTTGCATTTATACAGGTCTTCTCAAATAGGTTATAAGTTCCCTGAGGGTAGGAACCATGCCTTCTGCCGCCTTTTGTAATTTTACAGTGCCTGTAAATAGTAAAGCAGACAGTAAGTGATTAATAAACACTTGTCTTAATTTAGTTGACAGTTTGGAAGTTTTCTATCTAGCTTCCTTTGTATACACATTCTTGGAAAAAGTCCAAGACGAAGGGAAAATAAAACTTCAATTCACTTTGTCTTTGACTTTTTAAAGCTTAAAATAGCTAATTAAAAATAAAATTCCCGGGCTTCCCTGGTGGCGCAGTGGTTGGGAGTCCGCCTGCCGATGCAGGGGACGCGGGTTCGTGCCCTGGTCCGGGAGGATCCCACATGCCGTGGAGCGGCTGGGCCCGTGAGCCATGGCCGCTGAGCCTGCGCGTCCGGAGCCTGTGCTCCGCGACGGGAGAGGCCGCAGCAGTGAGAGGCCCGCGTACCACAAAAATAAATAAATAAGTAAGTAAGTAAGTAAATAAATAAAATTCCCTACTTAAGAAACTGGTAAACTAAAGAGAATGGTGTCTGACAAGAAAAGAAGATTTTAGAAGATTTTTTAACCTTGTGAAAGGACCATTTTCCTTTTTCCCCCTATAGTTCTCAACCACTTGCCTGATCCACTCTTTTCTCCCCAATTCCCCCTCTAACCAAACCCTTCAGTGGGGTTCCTTCCCAACTTCCAAGCTCATCATGCCACCCATTCTCCCTTTTCCTGCAGCCAAGCTATTATACGTCATATCCTTTCTATTCCCTAAACACATGGTTCTTTGCAGGGACTTTAGGACTTTTGCATTTACAGTTCTGTTTGCCTAGAATGCTCTTCCTCTGACTTTTCTATCTAGTTCTTCCTTACATTCTTCCAGCTAAACTCAAGGGTACCTTTTCAGGAATCATCTACATGACTGCCCTATTCAAGGGAAGGTCTTATTCTCTCCCCATCATCCTCTGTCATATGACCCTGTTTATTTCCATTATAGCACTGACCACAGAGTGAACTCATCATGTCCACCTTTTCCTTCTTGTTGCTGTCTTCCTTTACTGAAGTGTATATGTTCCGCAACGGCTGGGACCTTAGTCTCCATGTTTATCATTGTGTTTCTTGCACTTTATAAGAATACCTGACATACAGTGGGCACTCATATAATAATTGAATGAATAATGAACTTATAAGTTTAAGCTGCAAAATATATATTTTATCTAATGAGGTATAAAATAAATATTCTTAAAAGGGCTGTAGTGAGGTGGGAATACAAAACGCTGACTGCTTACATATTCTCCACAGAGAGAAAAGGGGTCTGGAGTGAAGTTAGTCTCACTCAGCTGTGAAAGGACTAATGGATCCTGGTATATGTGTTTTTCTCCCATGCGTTTCCTGTCTATTGTATAACAGATGAAATGAAGAGAATTATTTTAATAGCTGCTAATGTTTCCAAGCAAAAGTAAAATATGTCTTGCCCTCAGAGCTTGCCAGTGTTTCTGACTCACTCTGCCGGTTAGTGAAGAGAGGAAGTAAAATTTACCTCTGCAATTTCTTCAGAAATCTATGCAATTTCTGCATAGATGTGGAAACAAAACAATGTCTTAGTTTACAGTGTAAGAATTTACATGATGACATTTAATATATAAATTATGTACTCTTACTAACCTAGGGAAACTTGTGTACTTCCTTCTTTGCCCTCCTAACTATCCATGTTTATCTCCTGCTGTCAGCTCTCCAGTTCTCCCAGCATACAGTTCTCAATCTCCAATAAAAGTCTGATATTTATTCTTTCTTTTCTCCATGTCTTGGCTGATGTTACTTCCCTGGCCTGAATTCACCAATTTTATTTCAAGGTCCGGTCCAAGTCCTTCATCTTCTCTGAATTATTCTCTTCTAATCTTATCTTTTGTATTTTTTGCTTGTGCTCTTAATCATTTAATGTTAAAAGTTTCCCACTTAAAAAAAGAAAGTCTTTATGTGTTCCTCCTCTAATAAGGATTTAAAAGTTCTCTAGGGAAGAAACTCTTCCATATATATCTTTTTCAACCCCTGTAACTCCTAGCACTGTCTGAACCCATCATGTGTTGGTGCTCAATAAATATTTGCTGAATTGAATTGGCTTGTAAGAGACCATGGAGAGAATGGAAAACAGAAATCTACAGTGTATAGTAAAGCTCAATTAGGCCTGTGTTTCTTCTTGCCCACTAAATCTTTGAGGAGAGTTTCAATAAAGTTATAAAAACTAACATTTTTTTACTTCTTATAAAATCAAAGTGTCAATAAGAATGACCAAAGGACAACAGTGTGTAATAGAAGAAGGGAAAATTTTAGATATTAGATCAGTGAAATTATTCTCATTAATTTGAATCTCTAATTGTGCTAAATTTGCTTTCCATGGAGAAATATATACACACAGCCCAGGAGACAACAGCAGAAGCTAAAGAGATATTTGGCAATAGCTCATATTAAAGAAATGTGGTCATTTGGATTACAGCAAAGACCGTAAGATGTCTGTCTTAGTATATCTGAGAAACCCACACTCCTGTGCTTCTCTCTGCCCCTGTTCTGGATTCTCAGAAAAACCCTGTGTTTATCCAGAGAATGAATTATTCAACTACTGGTTCCTTTCAGTTCTCCTGTATAGGGCAATGTAGTCTCTCGTCAGATAAGCATACCAAATTTTGGTGATGAGAACTATATTTTCCATCCTTTCTCTTGGTAGACAGGAAGTTTCAAACTGCCACAGGACTTGTACTGAGCTTAGGTTTTATGGCACGATATTTTTATTTCTCCACTTCTCATTTACCCAAGTCAGTTTTTCGGGTCAGTTTTTTTAAAACATATTTTTAATTTCACTATTTCTCTAATTTTAAATTTGATAAAACTTTTTTCAAAGTAGGTGAAACAAATGGTATTAATTTTTTAAAGATCTTGACCTATCATTACAAGCAAATACCCCATTCTAAATAAAAGTACACTGGAAGGTTTTTTATTTTTTTAAAATTAACATATGTTCCCTACTTTCCTGCTCTAGGCCATGCACTAAATGTTGCTATCCCCTGAGAATGTGTAACTGTACTGGAGTCCCATAGTTACTCTGCTCTTTAGAAGGGGAGGTAGGAAGTAACCTCCTCTTTCTGTGTAGCACCATGAGGACAAACTTCATCAAGTTAGTGATTCCAGCTGAAGGGGAGCAATGAAAACATTAATGCAATGCCATTAAGGGAGATATAGTTTTATTTCAGAGATGAGATTAAAAAATATGCATTTTATGAACTGTCTGAATCCAGAGACTCAACTGGGCAGGAGAGCAGGATACGTACTTCCGTTCTCTTGACATGCAACCTTGAAGAGAGGGGTTCAGAGAAGGGGAGACAGGGGAAGACTGGTGAAATCCTCACAGCTCATGAGTAACTCCCATTCTGCAGTATTGAATCAATCCTGGAGAAACACAAACTTCACCTCTGGGAGCAGAAACATTATAGTATCTTCATCTAACATTATGTTTGCACCATTCAGAATCCCTTTTGCCTGATTCAAACCAGTCAAATATGGATGAGTCTATTTCAGAAGGAGAAATACCATATGGAGTCTCTTTAGAGATAGAAAAACCTATATTGGAATGGACATTATGATAAGTGTTATTATGCTGATTCAGCAGTAATTTATACAATGTAATGGAATACAAATGATTTCAAGCCAGTAAATTTTCTTGATAACCCAAATTATTCTTATTCATTGCAGCTTTATATTTTAAACATTTGGGGTGGAAGTTATTCTAAAGTGTATTATATAATGATTGCCTCTCTAAACAGAGCATAATGATCATTATATACTCATTTTATTAATGACCAAGAGTCATCAGAATGAAGAATAATTATTATTTGGTGTTATAACATAGAAGTATTATTTACAGTCTGAAGTGAGCAGAATCTTCTCAGTGACTCATTAATACAGTACAAAGGGGAACTCAGTATTCTCATGGCATGAAGTGAGAGAATACCATTCCGTAAGGAAGAAGTTGAAAGGTTAAATCATTAAAGCCTGGAGTTAATATTGAGGCGCAAACAACTTTTAGAAATACTTGCCTTATGAAACCAAAACTTAGTATTACTCTGTTGATTCAAAGTGCCTCTGAGGTAGCTTCACACTTCCCCTTAAAATGAAAGTGAATGGTTTGAAGTGGGCATAACTGCTACACAAACAACATTCCCTCCCCAAAAGATAGCTTTAGCTTTTCTATTATTTTCCATCTTTGATTATGTCCAAATGTGGCATTCAGTGAAAATATTCTGCCCTTCTCAGAGTTGCAGTTATTTTTCAGTTATTCTTGGAAGGTCCCTGTATTGCTCGTCAGGATCATTAAAGTTGTTTTGGTTAAATGTTAGTTGTGGGAATGCTTCCTATGTTATTTAGCTCCAGTGTAGTTTGGGTGATAAACAGACAGTTTCATAATGGGTAATAAACAAATGGCTCCTTTGAAGGAAAGGACATTGCTTTGCTAGATGAATTTCTCTCCTCCCAGTAGAACTGAAAAATTTAAATAGTTGTGTACACTAGTGAAACTTGTTATGATGCTTCCCCAACAGATTTGCTGCAGAATCCAAACTATTTCTAATTGTAATTTTTCACAGTTCTTCTAACACAGTATATTTATTCAGCGGTTAATAACATAGCATTCACATCTCACACACTCATTCACAAATGAAGAAGCATTGTACCCTTTACAGATTGCAATCCTCTTTCCCTCTTTATACCTCTGATCTGATTTACAATGTCAAGACATTTCTGGAGAGCAAAACTGCTCTCCCTTTGTACTTAATGGGAGATAATCTTAGGGAAACAAACAGAAGTAACAATTTGATCAGAGACAACTATAACACGACAGCTAATAGCTCCTAGCCCTTTATCACACTCCAACTTGGTCTTTGCTAAATATCTAGAATCCTGTGCATTTCTCTTTTCTCAAAAAGGCTTACCTTTCTAATAGCATTGAAAAGTGGCCTTGCAGAGGAATGTTCTGTGGCACTAACTAGTAATAGCTTTTTCTCTGAACTCCAAGCCCTCTTAGCTGAGAGACAGATAAAACCCTATCATTTACTTCATTTTCTCTAATTCTTTTTTCCCCTTGCCTCTAGGGAAAAAAATTTAGAAAATAGTTGGCAGCACATTAAGGACACAAAGCAGAGAAAAATGTAGGTTCCTGAATGTTTAAGGGAGATGAAAATCATCTACTTTAGGAACTGCCTAACAGAATTTAGCTGGTGCATTAGTTATCCAAATTACCTCTTGCTTTTATCTCACAGACAATATACAGCTGAATTGTTAAATGATGTGCACTTTTTTTTTTCGAAGAGCAAGATTGGACACTTAATCAGGTCAATAATTATTCACGCATTAGCACAGTCTTCTTCTTAAAGTGTAACGGTGACTCACTGGGTATATAGTCATTATCACTGATTAGCAGGAAATTATTTTCGCGCATCAGTGGTTCATGTGAAAACAGCTAAATTTATTATGCTGAGTTATTTAACAGTTGGACCATGTGAGAACTCTGGTGTTACTGTTGTGATTAAGTCTTTATACATATACCGGTAGATAACTATGGAAAAAACTATACTGCAGACTTACTGTTACAGTTGAAATTTGTTAACAGGTCCAATTTTCTGAAGTTTGATACTCACCTTGGACATCCATAATGCACTTCCACAATAAAGGTCCTTTATTAGTAAATTTATTTGAGAAAGAAAGGGGGAGCAATAAGGTAAATAATATGAAAAAAGAGTAGAAGATAAAATATGAACATAGAGAATAAGTATAAAAAAGAGAGAGAAAAGTGAATAAGAGAGGAAAGAATGAGAGAGAGAAAATTTCACTTAGTCTGAACTGTTAATTGGATGATATTTGGTAAAATATCTGAAATTCTCCTTGGATTGTACAATTAATTTTTAATATTATAAATGAAAGACAAATCCTATATTTCATTTCAATTATTTTTACATAGAAAATATTCCAAGAATATTATAAATATATTCCAAGAATATGCTGTAAATATATCAGTATATATTGCTAAAAGGTAAGGATTCCCTTTTAAACATAGCTACAATATTATCATATCTAAAAAAATTAGAAATAACCCATTAATATTATCAGATATCAAGTCCATGTGCAAATTTTCCCAGTTATATAATAGCTTGTTTACAATGGGTTTGTTTAGATCAGTATACAAATAAGGTCAAAACGCTGTATTTATTTTGATGTATCTCCTTAGTATCTTTTAACCTATAGGTTGCCCTTCCTACTAATTTTTATTCCTGCAGTTTAACTGTTAAAAAACAGATTATTTGTATGGCTTGATCTGATTCAGGCTTGTTACTTCTGGCAAAAACACCTTATATGTGGTGGTGTATCTTTCATCAGCAGTCACATAATATCTGGTCGTCTCTCTTTTGAGGTTATCAGTCAAGTATTTTGTTAACTTGTGCATTTGTTTTATGTGGGAGAGACATGTTAAATGCTTGGTTGTTTCCTTTTATTTACTACTTTCTAAATAATGAATTAGTTATCTGTCATCATCTAAAGCGATTAATATATTTTTAAATATAGTTTTGAACTTGTGGATTTTAACATACTTGCTTGTCATCAATCCATTACAGTTTTAATTTTTTTTGATACACAAATCTATAATGCTACAATAAATAGCATTTTGCTTTATTGAATTTTTCTTCATGATAAATTGTCATGATTGGAATTACTGAGTCATAACATATAAAAATTTTTATAGTTTTTGCTATATTTTGACATACACTTTTTCAAATAATGCAACTTTAATGCCACCATCAAGTAAGTACTTAATTCTTCCTAGTTACAGATTTTAAATTTACAGATTAAGTGTGCCTTTATCTCAAAGTAATTCTTGGAAATGGTTTAAAAATCAAAATGTAGTAAGATGTAAACTGCAGTCTCCTGTCCATCCCTTCCAACAACAGTTCTCCATTCCCCAGCGGATGCCACCTTTAAGGTTTTTAGTCATTTTCTTTGGTATCTAGCTAGGTTCCAAAATAACTCATTTTGAATATCTTCCTAAATTTTGGATATTGTGTATTGAGTTCTACTATGGAAACTGAAGATTTAGCTCTGTTAAACTCCTCTCACACCCTGATGTTCCTCCCACGGATATGTATATCTCCTCTTCCCATCTAACAAACCCAGTTTTTAGCATTTAAATTGAATCTTGGTTCAGAGATTTTAGTTATTATGGCTTTATGTATATTGTTTAATTCAGAGCAAAATTGAGCTCTATTATTAAAATTCTTTTCTTGCACAACTTGTTTTCATTTGTGGAGTTAATTGCCCTTTATTATTATTGCTGTTATTTAGTTTTCTTATAATCTCTGGCTAAATTTTCCATGCTCTTTAACACTTCTCAGTCCCATTTTTCCACTAAGTCAAAGTTGTCAATTTCTTGGAATACATTTTTTTTTTTTTTTTTGCGGTACACAGGCCTCTCACCGTTGTGGCTTCTCCCGTTGCGGAGCACAGGCTCCGGATGCGCAGGCTCAGCGGCCATGGCTCACGGGCCTAGTCGCTCCACGGCATGTGGGATCTTCCCAGACCAGGGCACGAACCAGTGTCCCCTGCATCGGCAGGCGGACTCTCAACCACTGCGCCACCAGGGAAGCCCTGGAATACTTTTAATTTAATTTTAGGAAATCCCTCCCAGAACTTTAATTCTTAAGTGTTCAGCTTCTGTCTGTCTGGTTGTTCTCTAGGCTCAATGAATAACCACCATCCTCACACTCCATGTTGTCCTTTAGGAAATGCCCTTCACCTCTTGCTAGTGCTGGAGCCACTATTTCATGGATAGTATATAAAAAAAGAAAAAAAATACAAAAACAAAACCAAACATTTGTTGTTTTTTTTGTATACCCAGCATCTGAAACCTTTTTGTGATTGGGAAAATCCTCACTCTTATGGACACTGTAGGGAAGTAAAGAGTGATTTATGGTATAGTAGCTGAAAATGCTAGATTCTCATTTTCCCTGATACTGTTTCATCCAGGACACAAACATGTGAACTAGGATGTCTCAGTCAAATATGTCCACGGCTGACTTTAACTTGGCTCATGATGGATAAAGGAAGGGACAGGGAGTGCTCTCCTCTGGTGGTCACAGAAGTAACACTGTTTGTAAGGTGAAGTTCTTCATATAGGCAGAGGCAGCTTAAGGCCCTCAGCCAATACTTGGAGGGGCCTCTGGTAGTTAACTGCCCTCTCCCATCCCTGTTCTCACTACTTCCTTAGAGCTGTTATGGAGGCCAATCATGACCATCTGGAACCCTAGCTCTGTAATCACGTGATTCACCCAAACCATTGTTTTTCTCACCTCACTGCCCACCACGTGGCTGGAGCCATGTGTATCTACGTTGCGATCTCCGAGGTGTCCACAGGCATGATGCCCAGTGGTTTTGTGTACAAAATAGAAAGGCCTCAATGATCCCTTTTTAAAATCATTTCATTTCACTTCGTTTCATTTTACTTTCTTAATTACTTATATCCAAAATCTTTACTAACAAGGCAGGATCTTGGGTTAGTTTTTGTAGCTGTGTCTGGCCCGTTGGCTGTTGGCATGCTCGAACCTCTCCGGTCCCACGAAGGGTTTAGTGTGGCTGTGCTGTTCCCCGGGCGGAAATGCCCATACACTTCTCCGCCTTTGCGAGGACTGGAGAGCAGGACGGTGTTACAGCCCTTGGGGGAGTCCAGGGTCTGCTGGTTGAAGGTGACGATCTTGCCCCGCGGCCTTGAGGACGCGGTTCTACATGCGGATGCTCATGCGCATCGCATACCTTCAGTTTGGGCACTTCCTGGACATGCACGTTGTCGTCGGCTCTAGTCCCTACAACCACAGCTGTTTTGTCTTCCAGGCCAGGATGCTTCATTTTACGGATCATCAGGGAAAGGGACAGTGGGCGGGCCAGTTGGTATGACTCTTGAACGATCTCTTCAGCACAACTTGGTTGAAGGTGGTGTTGGTGCTCTGGCCGGAAATCTGTACAGTTTGACCAACAGCCTTCAGTAGATGTCCTGGATCTTGGGTTTCTTGTGCTGAACCTTTCAGTGCTTGTGGCGACCCATGATGGTTCCTACCGGCCCCTGCCCCACCCGCATACCCACCACTCCTTGAGAGATGTAAAAAGTCACATTTCTTTGGGGACAGTGCAGTGGCATGGCTTGTTTTTCTAGCCCTTCCAATGATTCTACAAATGACCCATATCTTCCAGATATGCTCTGCATCTACATAATCACCTAGAATTCTCTTTAGCTGTTTGAAACTAGGAACTCTGATTGATAGAGAGCTCAAAGACATATTGCGCCTTCCTTTCTTATTTACTCCCTTGTTTTGCTGGAGAACATTCTCCAGCAGTTTCAGGTGATTATGTGGAGGGAGTAATTGTTTGAGAGCATGTATATTGGAAAATGTTTTTCTATTCTCACAGTCGATATAGTTTGGACTTAAAGTTTTATGTAGCAAATCATGCTTCATAATTTTAAAAGCATGTTTACCTTGTTTTATGGTTTCATCATTGCTGTTGAGAAGGCTGATGGTACTATTTTACATGGTCCTTAGCATGTTAATTTAATCTCTTTCTCTCTGTAAATTTTCAGGATCCTCCTTCATTCTTCAGGTGACATTTGCAGTGATGGATTGATGGATTTTGATGTGAGTTTATTTTGTTTTGTTTTGTTTATATATTTCTGTTGTATACTGTACACTTTTTTCACTGTGGAGATCCATGTCTATCAGTTGAATTTGGGGAATTTTTCTTGTTTTATTTCTTTGATAATTTTTTCCCTCCCATTTTCTCTGCCTTATTTGGAATTTCTATTATATGAATGTTGGGCTTCCTGAATCAATCTTGTTTCTTTGTTTCTTATATTTTCTGCCCTATTTGTATTTGCTTTTTTAATTTTCTGGGAGATATTCTCAACTTTATTTTCCAATCTTTCTCTTATTTTTACTTTTTTGCTATTATATTATATTCAATATTTTAATTTTATTATTTTTTATTGAAGTATAGTTGCTATACAATATTATATATTACAGGTGTACAATATAGTGATTCACAATTTTTAAAGATTGTGCTCCATTATAGTTATTATAAAATATTGGCTATATTCCCCATGTCATACAGTATATCCTTGTAGCTTATTTTATATGTAATGGTTTGTATCTCTTACTCCATTACCGCTATCTTGCTCCTCCCCCCTTCCCTTTCCCCACTGGTAACCACTAGTTTGTTCTCTAAATCTGTGAGTCTGCTTTTTTGTTAAATTCACTAGTTTATTGTAGTTTTTAGGTTCCACATATAAGTGATATAGTATTTGTCTTTCTCTGTCTGACTTATTTCACTTAGCATAACACCCTCCAAGTCCATCTGTGTTGTTACAAATGGCAAATTTTTGTTCTTTTTTATGGCTCAATAGTATTCTAGTGTGTGTGTGTATTTTTTTATATACATTTTATATATATATATATATATTATATATATATATAAAACACCTTCTTTATCCATTCATCTGTTGATGGACACTTAGGTTGTTTTCATACATTGACAATTGTAACTAATGCTGCTATCAACATTGGGGTGTATGTATCTTTTCGAATTAGTGTTTTTGTTTGTTTTTTTTTGATAAATACCCAGGAGTGAAGTTCCTGGGTCACATGGTAGTTCTATTTTTAGTTTTTTGTGAAACCTCCATACTGTTTTCCACAGTGGCTGCACCAATTTATATCCCCACCAACAGTGTATGAGGGTTCCCTTTTCTCCACATCCTTGTCAACATTTGTTATTTGTGTTCCTTTTGATGACAGCCGTTCTGATAGGTGGGAGGTGATATCTCATTGTGGTTTTGATTTGCATTTCCCTGATGGTTAACGATGTTGAGCATCTTTTCACGTGCCTATTGGCCATCTACATGTCCTCTTTGGAAAAATGTCTTTTTAGTTCTTCTGCCCATTTTTAATCTGATTTTTTTTGATGTTGAGTTGTATGAGCTGTTTATATATGTTGGATATTAATCCCTTATTGGTTGTATCATTTGCAAATATATTCTCCCATTCAGTAGGTTTTTTTCATTTTGTTGATGGTTTACTTTGCTGTGCAAAAGCTTTTAAGTTTAATAAGGTCCCATTTGTTTATTTTTGCTTGTATTTCCTTTGCTTTAGGAGACATATCCAAAAAAATTGCTTCAATTTATGTCAAAGAGTGTTCTGTTATGTTTTCCTCTTGGAGTTTTATAGTATCTGGTCTTACATTTAGGTCTTTAATCCATTTTGAGTTTATTTTTGTGTATGGTGTTAGAAAATGTTCTAATTTCATTCTTTTACATGTAGCTGTCCAGTTTTCCCAGCACCACTTATCAAAGAGACTGTCTTTTCTCCATTGTATATTCTTGCCTCCTTTGTTGTAGATTAACTGACCATAGGAGTGTAGGTTTATTTCTGGGCTTTCTATTACTGTTCCATTGATCTATAGGTCTGTCTTTGTGCCAGTACCATACTGTTTTGATTACTGTAGCTTTTATAGTGTAGTCTGAAGTCAGGAAGTCTAATTCCTCCAGCTCCATTCTTCTTTCTCAAGGTTGTTTGGCTATTTGGGTTTTTTTTGTGTGTGTTTCCATACAGATTTTAAGATTTTTTGTTCTAGATCTGCAAAAATTGCCATTGGTCTGAAATAGTCTTTTTTTGGTAGCATTCTGATTTGGATTCTTAGGTATAATAGTTCACTTATGTCTTTAAGGACAATAAAATATTTAAAAATATTAAATTTTGCCTCTTAAATTGCCTTGGTTGCTTTTTTTCCTGTATGTTTTCATCTTTATTTGTATTAGGGACTTTCCATAATTGGTTGCTGGTCCTTGACCTCCCATTTATATTAAGAGTAAGGAGCTCTGTTTTCTCAGGTGAGGCTGCTTTATTGGTGAGTTTTACCCATGGGAGGACTCAGTTTTTTCATTATGTTTCAAGGGATCCCCTATTGTCAGATTGTTGGGATTTTTTTCTTTTGATCTGTTATTTTCCTTTCATTTCCTGCCTGGAGATTTAAACCTGGGTGTTAGTAGTCTAGGCAGCAGGAGGGAGAAGAGGCTGGTGAACTCAATGTTTAGTAATTGAGTTATCCCTTAAATTTCATTTTTAGTACCTTACTTACCTCTTCCCCTCACCTGTGCCTTATATTCTTAGATGAGATGCTCTATTATTCAACTTTCCAGAGGATAAACCCTTCATCTTTAGCACAGGTAGGAGAGAGATAATTACTGGACTGTTAGGGATGAGAGAAGAGGATATAGCAGCTCTTATTAAAGACTCAGCTACTTATCCAGCTTTCTGCTCTGCCTTGAGTCTTCACTGAAGTAACTGAGACCTCCAGTTCCTCAGGCTCCTGCAGTGTGAAACTGCTAGAGTGTTGTTGTTAATCCCTCCTTCTCCTCACATGGAAGCATCTTCCATTCAGGTATCCTAAATCAGTGGTAACTGCCGTTTTGGCTTCTGGTTTCTAAAATTTAGTTAACATCTCTATGTTGTTCTATTTTTCTTTGGCATTGTGAGTCTATCCTATTTTGTGAGACTGATGCACTGCCTACTGCTCTAAGGAGGCAGGTGCTGCTGTCTCCCCGCATTTTGAGTGTTTTAGATGGAATAGAAATAAATGCATGTATTACATTCACAATGCTTAACCAGAAGATTCTAGGTACATTTCTTTCAGAAGCAAAAATCAGGTGCTAAACCTTCCATGGACAGTTTGGATAATAAAGCCTATAGTGGAATGGAAATTCTGAATTTTATTAACTCTCCCTGGGCTTTTTCATATATCTGCTCTTCATAGATTGGCACTTACTAGAACTGGTTTATTCTAGGATTGTATATTTTTCTGCTTTCCCTCTCTTACTGTACTCAGTATTAAAAATGTGCTGATATTATTTTACCTTATATACTTCACCTTTAACTCACTTTCCATGGGCAAGACCAATATAATCAAAAGGTTATAAATTTTGTTGCTTACATTCCAAAGTCTAGTTCTGTATTCTGTAACTTGGCTGAGTACATTTACTGAATCTGTGTTCCTGAAGCTACTCTACCACAATATCTATGTTCAAAAATACCTCTTTTTTCTACCTTAGAAATTTTATTTCCTTTCTAATATAATTTATTTTAAGATTATAAATATGTGTTAGGGCTTCCCTGGTGGCGCAGTGGTTGAGAGTCGGCCTGCCGATGCGGGGGACAAGGGTTCGTGCCCTGGTCCGGGAAGATACCACGTGCCGCGGAGTGGCTGGGCCCGTGAGCCATGGCCGCTGAGCCTGCGCGTCCGGAGCCTGTGCTCCACAATGGGAGAGGCCACAGCAGTGAGAGGCCCACATACTGCAAAAAAAAAAAAAAAAAAAAAAAAAAGATTATAAATGTGTTAAATAATATTTATGTAACTAGTGTTTTATTAGTTATACACATAAGCACATAAGGCATTCTATCCCCATATTTTCCTTTCTACCTAAAAACAAATTGTAAGTGTTTAGCATGTATTAAACATTGAAGATAGAAGGAAAACAAGAATCTGGAAAGATTAGGAAATAAGGATTTATCAGGCATAGAGATACACAGAAAGAAAAACAAAAGAAAAATAACAGAGTAGTGAAATTATCCTCTGATGTAAAATTACTGGAGGTTTGTATTTATTTAATTCTATCGTATACCATATAAAACCTGACTCTTTTTTTTCTTTCAAAATAAGCTATGGGAAAATTATTGCTAAATGATATATGTTGGTACAAAGTCACCAGTGAAATCCAGAACTTCATACCTAACAGAGTGCTTCCTTAAGAAGTTAATCTAAATGAGACCAGTAGACAGAGTATATTGCATATTCTGTTTCTAATGTCCATGGAACACAAGTAAGGGCATTTGCCAAATGTAGAAATACCAAATGGATTACTTGTAATGAAGAATTCCTTCCTGTAGATGTTTATACAATTTTATGCTGACATCCCTATTCTTGTGAAGTTCTCTGGAGGGAAAAGAGTTCACAAAATTACCTATGGAAGTCTCTTTAATGTATTTGTCATTTCAACTTTCCTTTCTCTGTGGTGCAAACAGAATACAAACAAAGATTACAAACAGAATACACTGTGGTAAATAGAATGAAGTCAGTCTGGTTTGATAGAAATACATCTTGCAGCCATAGTGATGGGTTAAACTGTAGAACTTTCTAAAGGGATAGATATCTACTTCTCTGGCACATAAACTGTTTCCCTAAAGTGTGAACTGAAAGAAATACTAGAAAACTACAGAAAACAAATCCCCAGAAACCTCAAAAATATATATATATATATATGTCATTTAAATTTTTCAATGACTTGCTTTGTTATGAAAAACACTAAGCAAAATGCCTATCTATCCTATGATAGCTTTAAAATAAAACAAAACGAGTCATACAGGTAGAAGAAAAAACAAATATATTCAGGGTATGCATTTAAGTAAATAAAAGATTACTAAATGCCTTCTCACTCTGTTGCTAGTCCAGTATTACCATAAGTACTGTCAGCTAGTTAGAGAATACCTGCTTGTTCCTGACTGAGATGACAGTAAAACATTAAAGCATGTCATTTTTGTTTCCAGATTGGAAACATGTTCTATGGCTTCACCTTCCACCCCCTTTTGTTTTTGGACAGACAAGTCTATTTTCTTTCCAACATTTTTGTTTGTGTACATCAGGAATCAAAACCCTAGATTCTTGAAGACAATAAGGCTTGGGAAATGGATATTTTAACTTTCTACTTCTTTTCTTATAATGCCTCTTATTCTAATCCTTGTGTCACCTTGCCCTGGTCACTGAATCATTTGCTTCATATTCATTCAACCTAAAGATACTATGTTTTCATTTTATACATACAAAAATTTCCAGAATGGGTACTGAAAAGTGTTCACATATTTTAGGGTTTAATATTCTATTTTAAGAAAAAAATAACATAGTATTTTTCTCCATTTTGTTTTATCAAATACTTCCTTTACTCTTTATCTTCACTAAATTCTATCAGTGCTTTTCTTCCCTTCTAGGCTGTCTGTTCCAATATGAACAGGGATTCTCTTTTACCTCACTGTTTTATCTCAAGCATCTAACATCCTATCTGTCACATAGTAGACAGTCAATAATCAACCCATTATAAAATGCATGCATTCTGCCCTTTCATAAAGGGCACATAGTACTTGCTTTTTACTTTCCACATTGTGTAATATTGATTTAATATTTTTTAATTACTGGAATTGGAGATGAAAAATGATCGCTGAGTTGCCTTTTCAACCACAGTGGTGTATGTTCAGTGAATAACAATAACAGTAATGTCTTATTTCACAGATTTAAAAAGTACTTCACCATCTCCCCCCACCCACATTTTAACATCTCTGTTATTGGAAAGCATCTACAATAATGGCATACCATGATTTAATTATAGACTCTTCTTCCTTCCTTCCTACCTCCATTCCTTCCTTCTTCATAACATAGTGAAGATATATCTTAGAATCAAGGTAAACTTTTATTTGATTAAAGAGCATAACTACAATTAGTTGAACTGTTGTATGTTAACGCACATGAGGTCTTATTTTTTTTTTCTATTTTACAAATGAGGAAATTTAGGTCCAAAAGTTAAGCAACTCACTCAAAGTTACGTATCTAGTAAATGGTGGCATCTGAGCTGATATTTTTCTAGTCCAAAGATTGTGTTTTTTATATAACTTAAAGATACATCTATTTAGCATATGTGGAGTATACTTGGACAGGGCTCTTAAGTTGTAAAAATAGAATCATATATGCTAGAGTTGGAAGAAATTTAGAGCATCTATTCTAATTCCCTTATTTTGCAGATGAGAAAAGAACTACAGATAGGTTAAGTGCTCTGGGTAATAAATCTAGAAATTTGCAGACATAGGACTAGGACAAAATCATGCATACTTGTAGTAACAAATTGCAATACTACAGAAGTGTATGATGAAAATAAAAATCTCACTCTATCCCATTTTGGACATATTCTACCTTTCAGAGATATACCATATATACGTGTGTGTGTGTGTGTGTGTGTGTGTGTGTATGTGTGCACTTATTTGTATGCTACAATTTTCTTCATATCTTGCCTTCTTCTCTTTGTGTCATATACATGCTATTGGTAGTTAAATTTATAATTTAGTCTTTAGGTGACAGAATATTCAGTGGGCCTCTTACTGAATTTGAGGAGAAATTAATATAGCCAGTGATGGATACAGTGACTTTTTGGACTGTTTCTCATTTAGGGGAAGGAATAAAATCTCTTTTAAGAAGCATACTATACATTGTTATGTAGTGATATACAGGTGTTTTGCTGTATGGGAGTTAAAATGTGAGCAGCAGGGACCATGTGGAAGTTGAGAGACAAAGGAGTGGACTGTACTCCTTATCTATTTATTGCCTATGGGCTCCAAATGAACACCTTTTGCCTGCTCTGTGAAAAGGGACCTTGGCCCTTTGACAACTGGCACAATGTTAAGCTTTGTCAGTACAGAGGGATGGAGAAGTAATGCAGAGGAAGGGCTTTGTTTTCTGGTTTTGGAGTGCTTGATCAGCAGCCTCCAATAGCATGGATGCCTTCTTCATTGCTTGGCTTCTGCAGCCCCTGAAGTGGGCAACTTCTTCATTAGTCCCAGCTTCTGCAGTGCATCCCAGCAGCATCTAGTGATCAGCAGCTTCCACGTGGGTGGTTTGGCAGTGACATGCACCTCCCTGTGAACAGCTTTCACAACCACATTAGAGCACATACTTCCAGCAAGTTCTGCCAGCTAGGCACCACAGCAAAGTCTCCGCCATTCAGCCAGTCATGGCTGTGCCCTCTCCTTCAATGTCTATTTCTTAGTCTTGGCAGGGGCGGGCATTCTTTAGGGTGTTCTCTCTCAGTTCTAACGGTAGTGACTGCTTCTTATATCTGCTATTCCTATAATTTTTAGAGTTCTCTTTACTGTTTACTGGCCAATACCTCCTTATTCCAATCCCTCATTATAGCTAATAATTCACTATATTAAATTTTCCCATTTCAAATTATTGTGTGGTTTCTCCTGATTAAACTCAAGACTGTCTGATCTCAATTTCCATGCTTTTAGACCACTACCCTGTACTACCACTGCTCCTTACCATTAACAGGGATAAATTAAAATTGATAATAATGTGGCTTGGCATAATTTTAAAGATAAATAATTAATACTTCAGGTAGTAGAATCATAGAATTTGAGGGTGGGAAAGAACATTAGAAATGATGCAATATCATGGAAGCAACCTAAATGC
Source organism: Orcinus orca (assembly GCF_937001465.1). Classification (NCBI taxonomy): domain Eukaryota; kingdom Metazoa; phylum Chordata; class Mammalia; order Artiodactyla; family Delphinidae; genus Orcinus; species Orcinus orca. The sequence continues at coordinate 97,136,238 of NC_064563.1, forward strand.
CCATCGACAGACGAATGGATAAAGAAGATGTGCTACATATATACAATGGAATATTACTCAGCCATAAAAAGGAATGAAATTGGGTCATTTGTAGAGACGTGGCTGGACCTAGACTGTCATACAGAGTGAAGTAAGTCAGAAAGAGAAAAACAAGTATCGTATATTAACGCATATATGTGGAATCTAGAAAAATGGTACAGATGAACCGGTTTGCAAGGCAGAAACAGAGACACTGATGCAGAGAACAAATGTATGGACACCAAGGGGGGAAAGTGGGGGTGAGGTGGGGTGGTGGGATGAATTGGGAAATTGGGATTGACATATATACATTAATATGTATAAAATAGATAACTAATAAGAACCTGCTGTATAAAAAATAAATTAAATTAAATTAAAAAAACAAAAAGAAATGATTCAGTACATTATTATTTTATTGAGTTATGGAAACTGAGGTCAAAACAACTTTAAGAATGCTGAGATCCATGTTTTGTCTGTTTTTGTATCACCATTTTCTATCAGAGTCAATGTTCCGTGAGTGTGAATTGAATTGAAATAAGTGAATTAACTTAGAAAATATTTATTGAGCACTGTGCTTGTAGCTACAGATGGAGTGATGATTTAGACAGACGTAGTTCTTCCTCTCCAGAGATGTTCAGGCAAGTAGCAAATTTGAAATCAGAATTATAACTTTGGCTAAACCTAAGCCCTCATCATTGTGGTTATTATCACCAAGCAGAATTGGTTGAAATCAGAAGCTGGTTTTCTCTGTACACTCTTTGTACTTGTGTCTAAATTTTCATAGGAAACAGGATCATGTGAGCATGTTTAAACTTTAAAGTTAATTTAACTCTGACATAGTTACTAAACCTGCTATCTTCTAGAATAAGCTTTGTATAGTTACCTCTAAAAGCTCAATTTCCAAAACACACACTTACGGTTTTACTTTTTCACTTATGGGAATATTATTTTTATACAAGAATCCCAAACTTGTTTTAGATTTTAATTTGTCAGAAACCTTCTATTCCACTTCCTAGAATGATGGGTGACAGGAAATAAGGCCATAGTCTAGTGGGGTAAGATTGTGAAATACCTTGAATAGTTAGCATATGGGATTTTAATAAATCTTGGCTGAATTGGTTTATGAATTCTGATAACCATTAGAAGTTTAATAGATGCCTATCTTTGGCATATCTTCATGGGTATATTTCTTTGATAACACAGTTTGTGATAATCTAGACCATTTATTTTTTTAATGTTAATTCACCACTCTCCCCCATTTGCAAGAGAGATTAGGACATATTTAAATCCATTAAGTTTATTTCAAACAAATTTCTGTTGCATTTTAATCAAACATATATTTTAAAACTTCTGGGCATAGAGATAGGGGCATTATAATTTCGTCATCTTCATAAGTGGTTGTGCTATCCTGTATTTCATGTAGATATCTTGCCTCTAATCACTGGATGTGGGAGTGGGGATTGAGTATCAGAACATTTCAGAAAACTTGGAATAACTCATACCTTTAAAAAAAATAGAATTTCTAATAATTGATATATTTTAGATAGATTTGTCTGGTAAAAAGGTTTTATTCTTATGTAAAATTCATTAGTGAATAGGCAAACTGAAGGAGATCAGTAAGTGGCTCTTGTAATTCCATTTAATTATTTTAAAATAAACTGAAGAGCTACGAAAAGTGAACAAGCAATATCTTTATCAAATAGAGGTTTTAATATCTCTTATTTCAAGTAATAGCTTCCTATGAAATCATAATTATAATCATTCACTTTGTGTCCACTATCATCATTTTATTTACATTAATACTTAAATTGGTGATATAAATTTAATATCTAGGACATCACGAATGTTTTGGAAGATATCACCTTTTCTGCTTTCCCTTTCACTTCTGCCTTATATTTCTGTGTCCATCTTGATGATTCTCAGTTCTTAAACTCAATTCCCCTCACACATACTTATTCCTTGCTTGTTCAGACCTTCTGTTGACCTCTAAAAGTCATGGCATACAAATTCTACATGAATATGAGACTAAGGACTTGGCCCTTTGCTTCTACTGGTCCCTCCAGAGGTCATTTCTTTTATGATTGTATTTTTTTTTTCTCACTACTTTTTTTTTTTTTTTAAAAAAACATGATTTAAAAGTACTATGGGGGCTTCCCTGGTGGCGCGGTGGTTGAGAGTCCACCTGCCAATGCAGGGAACACGGGTTCGTGCCCTGGTCCGGAAAGATCCCACATGCCGTGGAGCGGCTAGGCCCGTGAGCCATGGCCGCTGAGCCTGCGCGTCCGGAGCCTGTGCTCCACAACGGGAGAGGCCACAACACTGAGAGGCCCACGTACGGCAAAAAAAAAAAAAAAAAGTACTATGGGTAGGGACTTCTCTGGTGGCGCAGTGGTTAAGAATCCGCCTGCCAACACAGGGCACATGGGTTCGAGCCCTGGTCCGGGAAGATCCTACATGCCGCAGAGCCACTAAGCCCATGCGCCACAACTACTGAGCCTGCGCTCTAGAGCCTGTGGGCCACAGCTACTGAGCCCACATGCCACAACTACTGAAGCCTGCGTGCCTAGAGCTGGTGCGCCACAACAAGAGAAGCCACTGCAATTAGAAGCCCGAGCACCGCTCGCCGCAACTAGAGAAAGCCCATGTGCAGCAACGAAGACCCAACACAGCCAAAAATAAATAAATAAATAAATAAATATATTTTTTAAAAAAAGAAGTACTATGGGTAAGATGGTTTTATTTTTTCCCTAGTAATAATGGTAGGCTGAATTCTCTAGCTGGGTTTATTATTTCCAGTAGTGTAATCGTGTTGGCCAACAGGCATCGACATGGTACAAAACAATGGAGGCTGGTGACTATTTTGAAGTCATCTATTTTGCATATTTTAATATCTCATAATAAAAAGGTCTGTGACTAATTTTTAGATTTGAAAAGTCTTTTTATGTGAGAAGATTAGTGATTATTTCTGGCCTTAGAGTGCACAAATAGATAAGCTACTTTGAAAGTAAAAGTTAAATGAAATGTTCACGTGTCTATTTAGATGATGGGACAATTTAATGGTTTTCATGAAACATATTTGAAATTATTGTTTTGAGACAATGCTCTATATTTATATAATGGTGATATTACATCCTTAATAAACACTTGAGCTATTTGACTCCTGGTGAGCATCTTTTATTGAAGTTTACCCAGATGTCTAAATTTAGCAATTGGAGTTTTTTTTCTGGAGTTGCAATCAGACCTTGACTGTAATTTCGGTTTAACTATTTTTGCATAATTATTTTGAAGTTGATGTAATGGAGGAAAACAAAGAGCACATGTGTGTGGGAGACAGACAGACAGAGAGAGAGGAAAAGCAAGGCCATATTTTAAAATAGCGTTTGATGGTTTACTAGGCAAAAAAATAAACTTGCCCATTAATGTTAACAAACAGCAATAAACAACTCATGCAGGGTTTTAAAAATTATTATACACTTATTCTTTATCATTCATATAGTTTGCAATAACTTTAACAGATGTACGTGTTTGTTGGTTTTATGCAAGATTCAATTTGGGACCAGTCATTTCACTGCAGCAGTGAATCTCTGTTTTTAAGGTATGTGGTCAGAGTAAAACATTTTTAAAAATTTGCTTTGCATCTGAGACTAATTGCAATCTTCAATTAAAAGAGAAAAATAAAAAGCAAAACAAATAAGTTTTTGCTAAACTGCTATGTGAACTATAAACTTTAGAGCTTGAATGAATTTAGCGCTCATCTAGTCCAATACTCTTCTTTTTACAGACGAGGATTCTTATGTCTAGAGAGGTGGTCTGACTTTCATAAAAGCTCCTTGGAGACATGGTTGGGAGTGAGGTGTGAGGCCTTTGTAGTCTTGGGCAGTTCCTTAGCTAACACCCTGTAAAGATGAATTTGTTCTCATTCTTTTGCTTATTTTAAGTCCTCGTGTATTTGTAGGTCCCACGCAAGCAAGTGCTTTATCTCAACAATTTCATTTATTATCTGTTTATAATATGCATGACCAACATTTATAAATATTTTTATTTTCTGTTAAGGAAATTTCTCTTTTACATTGTAATTTAAAAATAGAATTTTTCTAAAACAGTGTCTTTTAAGTATCAACATGAAGAAATAGGAAGATTTTGTTGTCATCCAAGAGCAGGCAGCATTACCCTGTGATTATAACAAATAAGCAGTTAGGAATGCTGATCAGGTCCTCTTCTAAACACCACTTGAAATTTTTTAAATGACTTGGGTAGGTCCCTTAAGCTATTAGTACTTGTATTTCTTTATTGCAGAAAGGTGGTAATAGCTGTCCTCTGGCTGTTAACCTTTAACCAATATGTTGTGCACACACTGATTCCTCGTTTATTGAAGTATTAAGTTCCTTGATGTGTTTGTGTTCATGACTGGGCTGAATATTTTTAATATCCTCCCAGCAGTACTGTTGAAAGAAGCCTGAAAAATGGATGAAAGTTTCTTCTCAAATTGGAATTTTGATTATTGCTGTGAACTTTTCCTAAGAATCATTTGATCAACTGCGGCTAGCGGAAGGCAAAGGTTACCCTAAAGTAGAATTCTGTGATTATCTAAGTCCGTGGCTTTCAAACTGTGGTCCTTGACCTGAAGCACCATCACCTGGAAACTTATTAGAAAGCCAATGCCTGGGTCCTACATCAAGGTGTACCCAATCAGAAACTCAGGTTGAGGCCCAGCCGTCTGTGTCTTAATAAGCTCTACACATAATTTTGATGTATGCTAAAATTTGAGAACCACTGGTATAAACTAAAAGAAAAATAAGTAAATAAGATAAACTCTTGAAAGTCAAACCATCTCAGACTTGACAGCAGAATTTATGCTGTGTTGGATGTACAGTTTTTGATATTTCCTCAAGGGGACAAGAGACTTTGTGTTAAGCCCACTTGGACTTCTTATTCTAACTTTAGTTTATCACTGAAAATGTTGAAAGAAGTCAAAAGTTTAAAGTTTTCATAGCCAAGCATTAGGTCATTAAGGAAAATATGGTTACTGCTGAAATGTTGGTATCAGGAATCTAATAATTTGTTCTGTGTACAAATAAAAGCAAAGAAAGGGGGCACTCTAAAAGATTTATCATGTGTCAGAAGAGTATGGTTATCTGAGAGTGCTACTTATGTTAAGCATTTGTTTTTATAAATAAAAGTTTGATTTGGTATTAAAATAATGATGGTCTTCAGGTTTAATTTAGTTCTTTGAGGTTAAGGAAATTAAAGAAGCTAGAAGGATTTGTTTCATTACAAAGATATTAAAATTTTATATACTTTATACTGGAAGTACATTTTTTTGTAGTGGAGATAACTTTTCTTTCAGGGAAGAGAAATTATAAAATAAAGCTAATTTAGTGCTGGATACAATTATTTTTTATAGTTGTGGTAGTTTGAACAGTTTTTCTGATACTAACATGGAAGAAGAATGATACTGGCAAATGTGTCCAAGGCTTGGTTTGAACATTTATGGCTGTATACCAGTGGTTCTCAAAGTAGTTGTTTTGAAGTGATCAAGGGTAAAGTGGTGAGTTTGTCAGAATTACCTGAATGTCTTATATTGAGCTGTTTATGTTCCTTAACATCTCACATTCTCCTAACATCCATTTAAAAGGACATCCATAAAGAACATAATTCTTAGATTATGTTTAATCTAATATGATTGGTCTTTAACAATAAGTCTTAGTTATTTGTGCTGTTATTTAATCTATAATATTCATATTTCTATCCAACATAGGTGGAAAATATTACCTATCAGCTAAATTTTAATATCATGTGTTTCTGTGCAAATGGAGGAAGAAGGGAAGCTTAATAGTTTCAAACTGATTTCTTTTTCTCTCTTTTGTAAGCTATCAGGACTTTTCTACCTATAATGTATAATTAGATCCATTTGTGTTTTTTTCCAAATACTTCAAACTTTATGTTCTTCTAAACAAAGCCATACAAGATATTAAAAGTAAGACTGTGAGTGCTGGGGAGGTTGGAAGTCTTGCCTTAGCCAGTCAATAGATCTTTGTGAGAAGGATGCCTACAAATATGAAGTCACCTATTGATTGTTTAAAACCCTACTATTGCCCCTAATCCTTTTGATTTATTATCATTAATGGAATGATGTAAGTTTGTTAATATCCAGTTTTTCGAGGATGCTGATTTTGTGAAAAGAAATGAAAGTCATCACTTTAGACTTTTTTTTAAAAAAATAATTAATTAATTACTTTTTGGCTGCATTGGGTCTTCGTTGCTGCGCATGGGCTTTTCTCTGGTTGCGGTGAGCGCAGGCTACTCTTCATTGTGGTGCTCGGGCTTCTCATTGTGGTGGCTCCTCTTGTTGCACAGCACCAGCTCTAGGTGCGTGGGCTTCAGTAGTTATGGCATGCAGGCTCAATAGTTGTGGCACACGGGTTTAGTTGCTCTGCAGCATGTGGAATCTTCCCAGACCAGGGCGAACCCATGTCTCCTGCATTGGCAGGTGGATTCTTAACCACTGCGCCACTAGGGAAGCTCTACCTTAGACTTTTGAATTTGGAAATTATACGAGAGGTGGAGAGCCTTCTTAACCTGATCTTAGGTGAGCTGCTGTCAGTGTTCTTCAATCTTGATTAACTGCTTCCTGGCTGTCAACTCCATGGGCAGTTCTACCCTGTCTTCTCTGCTTCAACCCAAATTACTGCTCTGGCCAGATGTAATAGACATATACCTTGAACGTGAGGAACACAATACACTTTCAGAAATGAGATACATATCACACAGTGGAAGAACATAAGATCCCTCTGAAGAAATCAAATCATCTGTTATGTAGTGTTCTCTTAGCACTCAATGTGTCAGTTTCTCATATTCATTGCTGTGAGGACTTGGTTAATGTCTCAAAAGTCTGCTTTATAAGGGCATGGTCTGTAGATGTTTGGTGTGCTATATGTGGACTCTGATCTTAGTGCCTAACTCAAAAGTGCTTAAGAAATATGAATTGGAGGAGTTCTGAAGAAGGAAGCATCACTGAGAAATAGGGGAGTAAAGAAAACTTTATCATGTGAATCTGAATACAGCATAGAACTATCGGTAACATGTGGAACTGTGGGGAGTATCTAGATAGAGAGCTGGTTGTCCTGTGATCCCAGTGAGGGGAGCAGCATGGACACAGGGAACAAGGTCAGCATGTTATAGATGTTCTGATTTAGCTTCAGCAGAGAGTTCCTACGTGGAATAGCAGAAGAGGAAGTTAAACGTGTGAAGTGGATGGATGACGGAAGACTTGGCTTAATGTTCGTTAGAACTGGTTTGAACAGGTTGCTGGGAGCCTATGTCTTCCCACCTTTGGGAAATCAACTATGATGAGAGTATTTACACTGTAGAAATAGGAAAGTGGTACAAATTAGGGCTCTCCCTCTTCCAGTAAGCACCGACACAGAACCAGTTACTAAACATTTATAAGCAAATCACTACATTGGATGTTCAGCTTCAAAGGTGGTGCTTGTTTCTAGGTTCAAGTAAGAGATAGCAAAATGAAGCTGAAATATTTGTAAGATTAAAAGCTGCTACTTAGCACCATCATAGTGTGGAACTATTGTAATGAATAGAAACTAAAAATACTGAAGCTAGTAATTTCAGTTAGAAAATAACATGACAAAATTGATGGTTTGGGAAGATCTGCTTCTTCTGCCACTCTTTCACACTAATCTGTTGCCTTGATTTCTTTCCTTAACTTTCTTCAGGTCAGTGAATCTCCTCCCATTCTCAGAAAACACAACCCCCTCCGAAATGTAAAATATAGTATGCTACACAAATACTATGGGGAAAAAAACAAGAAAAGTGTTTTATTTTCAAATAGGATGGTCATAGAGAGCCCCATTATTGAAGCAAAAATTTAGAGGTGAGGAAGCACTCCTTGTTGATTTCTGGGGAGAGAAAATTCAAGGCAGAGGAACAGGAAGTACTGATACCCTGAGTCAGCAATGTGCCTAGGGGGTTCAAGGAAAATAAAGAATAGTAGGAAAGAAGTTCAGAGAGGAACTCAGAGGGTAGATACTCTAGAATTCTGTAGGTACTTCACTCTGCGTGAGATTGGAAGCCGTTGGAAATTTTGAGCAGAGAAATGACAGTCTCTGACTTGGCTTTTAACAGGATCTCTCTGGCTCTTGTGTTGATAGTAGACTGTAAGAGATCAAGGTTAAAGGCAGAGAGGAAAGTTACGAGGTTATTAGAATCATCAATGAGACATATTAGTGGCTCAGACCAGGATGGTAGTAGGGAAGACAAAGAGAAGTGGTCAGAGTCTGCGTACTTTGTATTTTGAAGATAGGGAGTTTGCTGAGAGCATATGAGTGTGAGAATAACCTAGGAGTTGAAGAAAATTGCGAGAGTTTATCCTAAACTAATGGTAGGATGTTATGACTATTAATTGAGAAACCCAGATGGGAAAGATTTGGGAGAAACAGAGTTTTTGTTGCTGTTGTTATTGTTGTTCTGTTTTTGTTATTTATTTTTCTAAGGTGTAGACATCAGGGATTTGGTTTGGGACTTATAAAATTTGAAAGGCCTATTAACATTTGCATAGAGCTGTCAAAGTGACACTTGGATTTAGGCAGGGGAGAAATCTTGTTGAGAGATACTTATTTGGATCCTGTCAGCATAAAGGCAGTGTTAAAGCATTGAGTCTACAAAAGGTCATCAAAGGACTGAATGTATACAGAGAGTGTGAAGGGAAGAGCTGAGTCCTGGGGCATTCCCTTGCAAAGAGTTTGAGTGGGGAGGGGCATTAGCAAAGGAGATGTAGAAGGAGCAGCCAGTGAAGTAGGAAGAAAACCAAGAGAGTGGGGTGTTCTGTATGTCAAGAAAGTCTCAGAGTGGATAGAGAGATTAACTATTTCAAATGCATGCTACAGTACAAGCTAGAAGAGAATGGAAAATGGCCATTGAATTTGGCAATGTGGAGATTGTTGGTGAGCTTAGCAAGACATTTGAGTAGAGTAGTGGAAGTTAAGATCTGGTTTAATTGAGGGCAAGAGAAAATGGGAAGAGAAGTATTGGAAACAGTTGTGATGCATAAGTCATTTCTTCAAGAAACTGTGCTATAAAAGTCAAGGGGGCTGTAAACCTGAGATTGTTTTGAAACTAAGATGGAGAAATGAGAAATAAGCATGTTTATTTGCTTACTGGAAATAATAAGTGACAGAGAGCAATATTCACTGGTGGATGAAATAAACGGAGATCCTGTATACAAGAGAAAGTTTTGGAAAAATATCTAGTCTTGAAGCTGGTAGATAAGAAGATGTGGTGACGGAAGCTTATGGAAATTTTCTATTGCTTGCTTCAGGTTTCTCAGGGAAATATGCAGGAAGGTCATGAGCTGAACGTGAAGATGTGCTATAGAGATATGGAGGCTTAAGTAGAGGAGAAAGTATGAACTAGGCCTTGTTGGACAGTGGGGAAATGAGTGAACTAGGAAAGATTGATGGGAAGCAGGAAGGCTCCCTTCCACTCTTTCCCACATGGATTAAGGATGCAGTGATGAGGGCACAGTAGCAATCTTGCAATCATGGCACAAGAATTATGAGGACAAAAGTTTCACGTGAGTAAATGGAAAGAACCTTTAATCTGTTCTGTCATTTTGGAGACATTCTACATTTCCTTTACTTACTTCTAGACTTCATGGTATATTAGAAAAATAAAATGTCTGTTTGGTTAATCCATGGTAGTTTGGTCTCTGAATATATGCTCCTGAACTCTATCCTAACATATACTATAAGCTTCGCCTTATTTATTAGATGAAGGAAGTCACTGAAGTTTTCGAAGAAGGATAGGGCATGACTGCTACTGAGATTTAGATGATCACTCTGTTATGGCAGTTGGATTTTCCCAAAGTATGCATTACCTCCATTCCTTGATAACACTGGTTTGGCTTAGAGTCAAATCATCGTATAGAATCTACTGACGCTTGTGGCAGGAAGGGGAGTTTTTCAGTAAAAACTCATTGAAATATGGTGTTAACAGGTTGTTTTTTAACTGTTGTGAAATTATTAGGTGAATGCAGTGGTGTTAAAGATGCCTGTGAATAAATTGCTGTAATTCTTCAAATTTATAACAGTAGACTTTAGGTTCCCATCATGAATTTTGGAGATACCCTGTCAATGTCTCCATGTAAACAACAGTCAGAGTGAAGCGTGGCCTTCAAAATATCACAAAAGTTGTATTTTATCATTGAAGGTCCTATATTCATTTTGGGTTGGTAAATATATGTCCCTTAAATAATCATTTCTTATTAAATAACAAAGATAGATTTTTAAAATTGGGATTATTTTGGCATTATTTAAAGGTTAGCAAGTAATAATCTTTCATTAACTCTATTAAAAGCCTGTCAGATATCTTCCAACTCAGGGTAACATCTGCACCCTGAGATATGTGTGGTGGTATTCTGGGATTACCTAGACAGTCAATTTGTATCATGGCAATAAGTTAAAAATACTTTTCTGTTCAAAATAACTACCAATTTGTTAAGTGACAAAATGCTAATTATCATGATTTTGAAGATCCATGAAAAAGACTACATAACGAAGCTTTCTAACGCTAAATCCATAGATGACCCTCTTATTTCATTGATTTGTTTACTTATGTATTTTGATTTCTTACTTTGTGCCAAGCATTGGGCTAGGTGGAGAGAAAAAGGCAGCAGACAAGAAAGGCAGGCCTTGTCAACAGAGAGCAAATCTATTTTATGAACGAAAGGAAGAGAACTAAATTTACTGAGCACGTACAAAGTGCCAGTCACTTTGGACCAGGACCGTGATGTATATGTTACCTACTCACTGCTCTCCTGTCCTATTGCTTACTGCAGGGCCATGCAGCTGTAGTGCAATCAATAATTGAATGTCTTTCTAGTTTAAAACAGTTGAAGGGATTGAGAAATGAATGTAAAGTAAGAGCCTCTTGTTGAAAGGTCAACAATGAACTATATTTGAAATATATTCATGTAACTTGAAAATTGTAGCACTTAGAAATTTCAGTATAATGAAATTTTGTTCTAGATTTTACCATTAGCTACTGTGCAATGAACATTTTAGAAATTATTGCCATTAAGAGAAAACTGGATGTAAGATTTAAATATCAGGGAGTTCTTTAAACTTAAATAAGTCATATTCATTACTAGAAGATAAATAGTGTCTCTTTTTTAACATTTAGAGGTTGATTACTTAGTTTGTGGACTATTCTGGCTTCATCAAAGTCATTTTCTTTAATTTCCCTTTGCTTGACTTACAAAAGTTTCTCTATTTCTTACCACTTTTTCTTCAGAAAGTTCTTCAAAAATTTGATGAACAAGACAGTTGACAGTTGAAATTAATGATTAAATGAGGTATTTTGTTGATGTTGTGTTCCAAGTACCCAAATTATATATATATATAATAGATATATATATGGAAACTTGCTGTAGTTGCATAGATTTTTGTTGTTGTTGTTTTGCTCTTTTACTCAATCTCCTAGCTTTTGCATTGTTGCTTCTACTTTAGAAGGTTTATCATGTCATGTGCATATTACAAAGGAAATCTGCTTACAGGGTAGTACAAACCTTCTTAGTGGGGGAAGATGGATGATTTTATTCTATTACCTTTCCTTTTCAGTAATTTCAATGTTTTTAACCCATTAGAATAGTATTAATTTGATTAACAAAAATTATACGTTTAAATTTTTAAAATAAGTCTTGGAAATAAATAATTAATGTATACCCCTTTAATTCTCTGCTAAACCCATCTGGGCAATAAACATAAACTTCAGACAATATTCAATATTTTAAAAGTATCAAAATACCAGTTTAGTTATTATATCACTGAATTAACCACTGTTTTGATGCTCAGTAGTATTAACATTTATGCACTCACACTTAAGTGACCTGAGAATGGTTTTTCCTTCATGAAAGTTCATGACCTCAACTACAGAGGAAATGACATTTCCTAAACTAGACATATGCTTGTGAAGAAAATATTTCCTAAACAGTTGTCAGATGGAGTGACTGGGAGAAAACACCCAAAATACCAGATAAGAGTAGGTGGTAGAGAATATCATTTGCACATGAATAGATCAGAATTTCCATCAAGCTTAGAAACCTGAGTGGTTTCCATGACACAAGAAGATCCTAAACAAGATCTTTATTTTCATTAAACAACCCATTGCTGACATTTTTACATGAAACACACTGCTACTTAGCTAAATGTCTCTGAAGATTTTTGATTTTTTTTCTATTTACTTTTTTGTAAAATAATTTGAAAATATATTAAAATCCTGGAGTTTTGTGCATTTATTCTTTAAAAGAAAATGTCTATCAATAAATGCAGCAGTTTAAATTGTAGTGTGTCCTTGGTAAGGTGCATTTATTGTTGGTAATTTTTTTTTTTTTTTTGCGGTACGTGGGCCTCCCACTTCTGTGGCCTCTCCCATTGTGGAGCACAGGCTCCGGATGTGCAGCCTCAGCGGCCATGGCTCATGGGCCCAGCCGCTCCGTGGCATGTGGGATCTTCCCAGACCGGGGCACGAACCCGTGTCCCCTGCATCGGTAGGCGGACTCTCAACCACTGCACCACCAGGGAAGCCCCTATTGTTGGTAATTTAATGTCATGAATTAGTAATTTATATTAAAATTTGTATTAAGATCATTGCTGATATTTCTGGGTATATGGACTTCCATACAGATTTTGTAGTTTGAATATAATATTAATTATACATATGTGTATATATGTATCTTTTTTGCAATAAGCTATATAGGGACCCTTTTTTTGAGAAAGGGAGTCTTGAGAATTATTTTAAGGCAAAATTTGCTTTGTAAGAAACGTGGAAGAAATTTAGTCTATAAAGACATGGAAATTTGGGATAGATGCACTATTTTTTTAAATTAATAAGTGGTATACAATATTTTGCACATTGATTTCTTGGTCTATAAAATGGGGCTTGACAAGGAGGAGGGCTGGAGAGGGAACTGAATAATATTACTTGAGCTTATTGTCTATTTTTACAGGATTATAAATTTCTGAGGGATAGTTTAAACTGAGCATGAATTTATCCTTTTTTCATAGTTCTCTAGGTTTACAAATTGGTTATCTGACAGCTTCTTGCTCTCATGAAATATACATTTTCCTTCCCAAATGGAAAGGCAGAGAGCTTTTTTATTGATATAATTAAGATTGTTATTGCTAGAAAACAAAATTTTAAAGCATTGCCTATGTAATGTTCTAATAATTGGTAAATTTATAAATAAGTAAAATTTAGACAAGGAAATTAATTGATAAACATGATCTTTTTAAGAACTACTTTTACCATATTGTTAAAGAGGTAAAATGTTCTAAAAAAGTTTTGTATTTTCTTTTTGTCTTTGTTTTCCTTTTGCAAAATGACTTGATAAATGTATTATATCCCTAGATTTTTTTTGGGGGGGTATTTATTGTTCAAAAGAAAACCTGTGTCAATAGATGAAACAATTAAAAATCTTCAAGTGTTGTAAAAAAAAATAAAAGAAGCCAAAATTACTAGAATCAATTTAGTAAATTAAAACTTTAATCTAATAAGTGGATCATATATTCCAGTGACTGCTTTGGCTGGTTTTTCTAATAGTGCTTTTCTAATACTGTCCAGACACAGAGTCCAAAGATTCAGGGTGGACATGATCCTGGTGAGACAATGTTATTTGTTTCCCATGTTCCTGTGCTTAAATAAAACGAATGGGAGAGAGTACAGAAAAGAGAGAACTAAAAAAGGGCGGAGAATACTACACATGAGTAAAGAAAATAGGTAAAGTTGGAATATTATGGAAGAAACAATACATGGGTATACATAGGTATCATTAAATATTTCAAATTTAGTAAAATATTATTTTGAAAATATTTAACATTCAGAGATGATGACTCACTTACCTAAATTTATAATAATGGTCAAAATATACTTTATTAAATATTTACCAATGCAGGGAAATGTGTTTTATAAAAGGAGTTATATAAAAACTGGTACAGCCATCTGAGAGGTCATGATTTGGGACTAACATGTGGTTAGGAAATGAATAATTACAGACTAAACACAAAGTAGTGACAGGGAAATCAGTTATTAGAATTAAGAGCTACAGACATTTCGTTGGTACAAGACCATAAAGAATTTTGATTAATAATGTGGACTCTGAGTCAAATTGCTTATGTTTCAAATACAGGCATCACTTGCAAGCTGTGTAATGTTGCACAACTCTCTGTATCTCACTTCCTCATCTGAAAAATGAGGATGATAATAATAGAACCCAAACTCATATTTTAAGAGGATTAAATTGTATACATGTGTGTAGTTGTATATGAATGTTATTGTATGATTGTGTAATTTGATGTGCATAATTGTGTATGTGATTATGTATAAGTGCTTGCATATGTGATTATGGACTGTATGTAATTGTGTATGTGAAGGTGTGCATATGGTTATGTGTACATGTATGTATATATATGCATATGTGGTTCACATGTATGTGATTGTGTACATATATAATTGCATGTGTGATGGAGTATGCAAGTAAGTGTGAAGCTCTCTGAGTATTTGACTCATAGTTGGTCCTCCATGGAAGTAAATTAAAGCTATAAATGATAATTGCATTGAAAGTGGGGGAAGAAAAGGAAGAAGGACAGGGGACAGGTTGAAAACATTTTAACTATCAACATGTTGAATGAAATTAGCATCCTTTTGTTCATGTTCAGAAGGATGAAGTCTAGTTAGGAAGATTAATGGTGAGAGATTAATTTAATAGCTAGTGAAAAGAAGACAAAGGGGCACAAGGTAACACCTCAGAGGGAAGTGAATGCTAGTCTCAAATGTAAGCAGTTCATAAATCAATAAGTGAAAAAATTATTTGTATCTCTCTATAAAATTTCCTTGATTTGATTCTAGGTTCTCTACTCTGACCTTTCTAATGTAATTTTAAAGGGTAGAGTTTTTCTCCATTCTGCTTATATGTTTCTATGGGTACATATGCTCATGTCCCCAAAGCATTTAGGTTATATGGACCTAGGGAAAAGTTTCTGAAATTTTTCAGCAGTGCTTTACAGTGTTTTTATTGTTGTTGCTGTTGTTATTGTTTCCTTCTGATATCACATTAAAATTTAGCTTATTTTAGGATTAAGATACTGTGAGTTTATTCTGCTGGCTTGTGAGCTTTAGAGTTAACCTTGGGCAGTATTTATTGAATGTTTGCACAAGAAGAATTTATGTCACTAGGAGGATGGTAAATACACAAGTTAATTATACCAAGGGTGACACATGGTAGATAACTATCTTTACTTATGTTTGCTGCTAATTTTACATATTAAATATTATCTAGATTCTAGATGCAGAAACATGTTCTGTCAACATGTAAAAATGCTCTCCACTTTGCTTTTATTACACAAATTTCTATCCTATTCTAATGCAAATTACAGAGTCAATTCTCTCTTCCACAGAAAACTTATAAAGGTGTTCAAATGAATTCAATAGGTCTATTTACAAAGACAACCACTGAGGAATAAGTTATAACAATGATAAACTTATATTTACTAAATTTTAAAATTTCTAAAACATGTTAAATCCACTGATCAATTAGCTCACATATTAGTATCTCGTTGGTAGTGTTATTCTCTAAATCTTTTAGTTGAAAGCAAAGATTTGTGACTATTTAAACATCTTTCTTTTGAAGAACACAAAGTATTTCTGAAAGTCACCTGAGCTCCATATCATTTCTATGAAATCCAGAAAATGGGAAGCATTAATATTTTCATGTTACAGCTAGAGAACAGGAATGAACTTGAGGTAGAGTGACTTGCTCAAGGTTATACATATAATGAATTGGTGAGAGAATTGGTGAATTGGGTTGGCAAAGTCAGTGACCACCAGAGTTGAAAAGACATTTTGCTTGAGAAGGTCACTGAGAGAAAAGCGTTCATTCAGGTATACTTAGTGTAGCTCATACCAAATTTTACTTTTATTCCTTTATAATTTTCCCAAACATGGAAAAATATTATCTAGAGATTTTAGAACTATATAGCGATATTTAACAATATTTTCTCCATTTTAATCTCCAGACACTCAGGAAAACATATTCCTTAGCATTTTCCAGAGATGCCAGAATGAAAGTCAAATTCTAATTCATTAATTTCAAAGGAACCAATGTGTGGCCTCTGAATATTTAAGCAAGTTATATTTGCCTCTTCTATTTTAGACAGAATAAACTTCTAACCATCCTTACAATGGAGACTTCTCTAAAGAAGTGTTCCTTATGTTGCTTTACTTAATCTGTCTAGAAGGTTGGAAGTTCAGGCTGATATGTATAAAATGAATCAAGGGCAATTTAATATACAAATCATTTATTACCATTGTCTGTCATGGTAATTTCCTTAGAATCTCATCATTAATGTCAGGGAGTATTAATTGAACATTGAATGTCAGACGCCAGAGGTGTAAAGAGCATGAGAAGCAGGGCTTCCCTTGGTTGGGCTTATGATTCATTTAGCGAATGAGAAGATATATTTGAAAATATAGCTCACATAATGAGGTAGGATGTGCTAAGTACTAAGTAAGTGGTAAAGTCAGTGAAGGACACTGGAATTTAGTAGTGGGAGGTTAAAATAAGTTGAACTAATCGGGAGGGAAGTTTCATTAAAAATTTAGAAATAAGCTGGTTTTCAAAGGAAAAGAATGTGATTTCTATTTAAGTGAGAATTCCAATTAATAGGTAATGGCTCCCCAGATCAATGTTAAAGATTATGAGACCAATTCAATGTATCAAAATATCACCTTTATTGATCAGAAAATTGGTTTGCAGAGTATATCTCTTATTTAAGGCCAAAATTTGATTTCCTATGACTTTCCTCTTAAAAATTAAGCCTTGGGGGGCTTCCCTGGTGGCGCAGTGGTTGAGAGTCCGTCTGCCGATGCAGGGGACACGGGTTCGTGCCCCGGTCCGGGAAGATCCCACATGCCGCGGAGCGGCTGGGCCCGTGAGCCATGGCCGCTGAGCTTGCGTGTCCAGAGCCTGTGCTCCGCAACGGGAGAGGCCACAACAGTGAGAGGCCCGCGTATCGCAAAAAAAAAAAAAAAAAAAAAAAAAAAAACTAAGCGTTGGGATTTGCCTATGGAGATATGTGAGTGAACAGAACAGATCCTTTTCTAACCAGTTGCTTGGAAAACCTCAGGATACTTCACAACCAGTTGATGTGGGATAAATAAATAACATATACACACTACTATATATAAAATAGATAACCAACAGGGAACTACTGTATAGCATGGGGAAATATATTCAATATTTAATAATAACCTATAAGTAAAAAGAATCTGAAAAAGATATATATATATATATATATATCTTTATATACATATAACTGAATCACTGTGCTGTACACCTGAAACTAACATGACATTGTAAATCAAATATACTTCAATTAAAAAAATAAATTAATTAAAAAAGAAATAAAAAGAGAGCAAAAGTGGGCAAAGAATATGTTCTACTTTCATGTGGGCCTAGAGGGCAAGAATAGGAAAGGAGCATACTCTCCTTATAGGCAGGTGAATTCCGGAGGGATAGCAAGAGTCAGTATGCTTGACCATGCATGAGTAGTGCCCTGTACCTCAGTCTCACTAAGTTATTCTTCTGCTATGGGAACGAGTAAACAAGGGGATTGGAAAAAACAACCAAATTTTTCCTTTTATTCTCAAGATGGTGTATATAAAGATGGAAAATTTCCAGCACTTCTTGTGCTATTTTATCAGCCTAGGTAAGAATGCAGAAAGGGGAATGAGTTCCATTGTGTCTGCTATAAGTGTGGGGTGAAGGATCGGTGGCATATCTGTTGCACATTTTCATCCCTAAAGATGACCATGAAGACATTTAATCAGAGATAATGGTGAGAGAGAAAGACATGGAGGTAGAAATAGGTGATTTGACCCAGATAAAATAGAAACAATTTTGCCTTGATTATGAGGCCAATACTGGGGGATGCTAGAGGACACTTAGTTATAAGTTTTTATAATTTTCTTCTCCCTCACAACCTTTCTTATTCTCTGTTCTCATTCTTCTTTTACATCCTGGAGAACACCAGCAATTGGACACTTCTAGTTTTGCCGGGAAGAAGAGGCTGTTTCCATCACGACCTTTTTCCTTTGGCTGATGAAGCTTGTTCTGGATGTTCCAGACAAATTTTTGCTGCATAGCAGTTTCTCTTTGTGAGGTGTTCAAGTGTCCAGTGGGTTTTTGAAAGTAGAAATATAAGTTTGGGAAGGGGGCGAATAAGTCATGCAAGCTCACAGCAAAATTATTTCAATAATTCTCCTTGTCTTTTTATGGTTCCCATGTACTTTTTTGTATTATAATTGTTTATTAAACCATCAGTGTTTTGAGAGCACCTGGTAGAATTTCTGACTCATGATAGGCTCTTATTTATACACTGAGATATTTTCTTGGGGCAGGAAATCTGGATCAGTCTATTAATGCTTGTACCTAATAGAATGTATATTTGCAATCCCCAGTAGTCTTGGGATGATAGGCAGGGCAAGGATAATAACTGTTATCCTGTTATGATTTTTGCAAGTTCATGCTGTTATGTTATTATGACCTGGATTCAAATGCTGACTACAACACTGAAAAATCTGGAGACCTGAAGCAAATCATCAGACCTCTCTAACCTCAATCTGCTCACCTGTGCATTAGGGATAACACTTTCTGCCTTGCCTACCTTACAGAATTTTATGAGGATAAAATACAACAATAGAAAGCTAGAAAGTGCTTTACAAATATACATAACTTTTAATAACATCTCTGAGACAATTAAAGTGAGCTATAAGATACTTCATTACCTAATCCTTAATTTAAATTGCCCTTTCCTGTAGAAATTTATTAAACTCCATTCTGTATTCACCTCAAAACCATCTAAACACACAGCCAGTGGGCCCTCTAGCAACACTGGCTGATGATAATTTGTATACACCGTTGTCTGTGATCTTGGCAAACATAAAATATTAAAGAAAAAGACATGCTTATTGGGGGCCAGTCGTCCTTAACTGTTAATATATACAGAAGTATTACAAAACTGAAGTTTGTTTTTAGTAGTTTACATTTTCTGTTTTTAAACTACAGAAAAATATTTTGAGCTTTACGAGCATTAATCTTAGTATGAATTCTTTACTGGTTAGATATCATTATTTGATAACCTTAGAGGATGGAATTCTATATGAGAAGTTAGATGTTGGGGTGGAAATGGAAAACATAGCTCATTTGTGTGTTTCATAGCATACTTGTCATTATCCGTATTGGTGATGTTAAGTGTCAGTGTATCAGCGCTGACTGCTTTCGACATGAGCTGTGTGTTCTTTCAACAGCTGGCTTTATTCACACCTCTATTTTTAGTAGATATTGTTTAATCTTGAAGTGTAAAAACCCATAACACAGTCATCATTAAGTACAGCTTGAAAACACAGTCTTCTGAAAATACTCACTCTCCCCCAGAGTATACTTTGGACACTGAAACATTGACTTGGGAACAGATTGATAATTGGCATTGTTTTGCCCTCACAAATGGTTATTTTGGAACTAAATAAGATAATGTTGACTGTGTTGTATAAACACAGCAGGATCCTAAAGTCTTACTTTTATTTTGTATCAAAATATTTGTCAGTAACTTGACTAATAAATAAAGTTTTTAAAGTGGTAATACTTGGTCAGTATAATAATCTGTCAAGCATATCTATTTTATTTATTTATTTTAATTAATTTTTATTGGAGTATGGTTGCTTTACAATGTTGTGTTAGCCTCCACTGCACAACAAAATGAATCAGCCATACACACACAGATATCCCCTCCATCTTGGACTTCCCTCCCATTTAGGTTACCACAGTGCATTAGGTAGAGTTTGCTGTGCTATACAGTATGTTCCCATCAGTTGTCTATTTTATACATAGTATCAATAATATATATGTGTCAATGTCAGTCTTCCAATTCCTCCCACCCCACCCCTTTCCACCTTTGTATCCATACATTTGTTCTCTACATCTATGTCTCTATTTCTGCCTTGCAAATAAGATCATCTATACCATTTTTCTAGATTCCACATATATGTATTATTATATGATATTTGCTTTTCTCTTTCTGACTTACTTCACTCTGTATAACACTCTCTGTGTCCCTCCACATCTCTACAAATCACCCAATTTCATTCCTTTTTATGGCTGAGTAATAGTCCATTGTATATATGTACCACATCTTCTTTATCCATTTGTCTGTCGATGGACATTTAGGTTGCTTCCATGTCCTGGCTATTGTAAATAGTGCCGCTATGAACATTGGGGTGCATGTGTTTCTTTGAATCATGGTTTTCTCTGGGTACATGCCCAGTAGTGGAATTGTTGGGTCATATGGTAGTTCTATTTTTAGTTTTTTAAGGAACCTCCATGCTGTGTTCCATAGTGGATCTATCAGTTTACATTCCCACCAACAGTGTATGAGGATTCCCTTTTCTCCTCACCCTCTCCGGCATTTGTTGTTTGTAGATTTTCTGATGATGCCCATTCTTACCTGTGTGAGGTGATACCTCATGGTAGTTTTGAATTGCATTTCTATAATAATTAGTGATGTTGAGCATCTTTTCATGTGCCTCTTGGCTATCTGTATGTCTTCTTTGGAGAAATGTCTATTTAGGTCTTCCACCCATTTTTTTTGATTGGGTTGTTTGTTTTTTTGATATTGAGTTATATGAGCTGTTTGTATATTTTGCAGCTTAATCCTTTGTCAGTTGCTTCATTTGTGAATGTTTTCTCCCATTCTGAGGGTTGTCTTTTCATCTTATTTATGATTTCCTTTGCTGTACAAAAGTTTTTAAGTTTAATTAGGTCCCATTTGCTTATTTTTGTTTTAATTTTCATTACTCTAGGAGGTGAGTCAAGAAAGATGTTGCTGTGATTTATGTCAAAGTGTGTTCTGCCTATGTTCTACTCTAAGAGTTTTATAGTATCTGGTCTTACCTTAGGTCTTTAATCCATTCTGAGTTTATTTTTGTGTATGGTGTTAGAGAGTGTTCTAATTTCATTCTTTTACATGTAGCTGTCCAGTTTTCCCAGCACCGCTTATTGAAGAGACTTTCTTTTCTCCATTGTATGTTTTTGCCTCCTTTGTCATAAATTAGGTGGCCATAGGTGCGTGGGTTTATCAAGCCTATCTATTTTAAATGCAGACATACATACACATACACACGTGCCCATATATGCTGGGCACTTATTGTAAAATGCTATGATATAAATGTTAAAAAAAAAAAAAGAAAGAAGACTACAAAGACACAAATATTGTGCCCTTTGTGTCATTAAACATTATGCTTTTGAAACTTGGGAAATGGAGCTGGTTCTCAGACCACCTTCTTTATCTTTATCAGAAAATATAAAGAACAAGGATCTATTTTCCCTTAAACTCTGTTTCCTGTTAATTCTAACTCCTTACTTTCCAGGTCTGTTTGTGACCCAATCAATATTTTAATTAGCAAATCCTTGACTTTCCTTACTCCCTTGCAGAGGTGACCTTGACACCTTTCTTTGCTTGCTACAGATTAGAGGAGCAAATATACCACACCAGTGAATATGTGACAGGAGACTCTATTTAGTACAGCCTAGTTGTTGTGCAGAAGCCATATGACTGGCAAGAGCTGCTAGGGTCACCACTACAGAGAACCAGCTCTTTGCTATATCCTGAAGGCAAAATGTTCAGACTGAAATGGTGCAGCAATGGCAAAAATGTGAGATGTTGGGTAAAATCTTTGCATTCTTCAGAGGCCATAATAGCCATGGATCCAACTCTGCCTTACATATTACTGCATTGTTACAAGTGTTCTTAAAAGTAATAAATGTTCTCAAAGCTAGTGGGAAGCAGCTGCATAGCACAGGGAGATCAAGTTGGTGCTTTGTAACCACCTAGAGGGGTGGGATAGGGAGGGTGGGAGGGAGATGCAAGAGGGAGGGGATATGGAGATATACGTATACATATAGCTGATTCACTTTGTTATAAAGCAGAAACTAACACACCATTGTAAACAATTATACTCCAATAAAGATGTTAAAAAAAAAGTAATAAATGTTCTCAAGTTGAAGCAATTGGTAGAATTTTACTCTTAATTTGAACAAACTCGTAAAGAGTAAAAGTGAACCCATATTTTTTGGTGAGAAAGAAATTAGTCAAAGATAAGGATGTAGTTTTTGTAGCTGGGTAGCAGATAGGAGAAGCCAAGATCAGAATCATCCAGTCTCTAAAATCATGACGAAGTTTCTCCTCAACCAGCTGTTACACAAAAATTACTATAAAAATAATTTTCTTGCTTTTTTTAAAGGCAGAATTTTAACTCATCCTGAGAATGTATTTACAGAGCAGTTGGTACAGAAGAATGATGGTAATATCCAAAATAATCAAAATATTAGCATTGTAAGGATTGGATTTACTAGTGATATTCTTTTTTTCATTTAAATACCATTGCATATTAGCAGCATTCTTTACGAGGCTGGGTTAGTTCTCAGAAAACTATAATTTATTTTATATTTTATTTAGCTAATGTTTGGTTTCCCCTTGGAAATATCTTGGTATAACTCAGTTTTTGCCATTCAGTGTTGATATCTAATCTACTTTGTATAAAATCACAAAATACTTGTTGTAGTTTTATGACTGTCATCGTTAATATTATTACCAGACCTTGTGAGAAGATCTGAAATCTACATGAAATCTTATATATTAAAATTACTGAAAAATGAATTATTGAACTTTTAGTGTTAATTCACTTAATAAATTAATTTCAGAGGAAGGTCATGTTTTAATTCTGGGTGACACATTTCTAAGACTGCTCAGGATGGATCTTATTTTGAAAGCCGCACAATTAAGTTGCTCCACATAGATCCATGTGAATCTACAGTTTACTCAAAGGTCACTGGACTCTTAAGAATACAAAATAAGATACAGCATCATTAGCACAGGAATATCTGAGTCTGGTGAGCCTCAGACAAATTGGGAATGTTATTCGCTCACTGCGATGTTTAAAGCCTGTGATGTCATTTTAGGACTATGTAGATAGTGGCCAGACAAGGACAAAAAAAAAAGAGCTGATTCATGCTGAAGAAAGAAAATCCTAAATAATAAGGCAATGGCTTCGAAGCAGGAAATTACTTTCTGAGTAAGATGCTCCAGGGCAAAAGTCTTTCTTTAACAAATATTGTTTAAGGCAGTGAAATCTGTTTGCCATCATTTTTTTCCTCCTAGGTGATTAAATGCAGAAGAAAAACAGTCATTTGATAGCCACGGAAGCTATTTACTGAAAGTATATTCAATCACCATAAACATTATTTTTACAGCAAGACTAGCAAAAGATACTATGGGGAATCCCATAAAACATGTTTTAAAAGAAAAAAATGATAGTACTATATATTTTTATGAGGGTTTCAGAGTGATCTGTAGGCAGCTGTTTCCTCCAAGTACTGCCTGACATTGCAAGCTCTAGTTTTGGAGCCAGATGGCATAAAATTCAGTTCCCAAATGAGAGAGATTTCATAGGCTAAAGGATAGGTTCAGGGCTTGTTTTATTTTGTGACTAAGGATGATTCCTGATTACTCTCTCTATATTTCTTATCTATAAAATGAGGTAAACCTATTGTAATATAAGCACTAAATAATTAGAAAACATTTCATTGCCCATACATTTTAAAGACAGAGGAAATAAACAGAGGAAGCCAATATGTTTCAAATTGAAATTTTCTTTTTTTTCCTGTCTCCTCCTTCTGAAAATTTGACATAAGTTATTCTGAAGGAAAAGACTATCACATTCACTCTCTAGGGTTTACAAGTAGAAGTTGCAGGTTTAGTTTGAAAGAGAAAGGGCAGACCCAAACTCTCAAGGTCTAGACAGGCTTTATCCAGGAAAAGTGTGAGGTGCTACAGAAGGGAAGTTGCCAATGGATGTGATAGGACAAAACAGCTAATGTAAGCCCTGGTGTGAGTGATTAAGGGGTTCACTTATGTGGAGCTGCGACCCTTTATCTAGTCTGACTTAAGTGACTGTACAGTCCCCTAATGCTGGGTCAGTACTCCTTACATTGTCCTTTGGCTGTGCCTTGTCCTCTTTTTTCTTAACCTTCTCTTCCAGGAACCCTTTCATCTCTCTTATCATTTCCCAGTGCAAGGGGAGGAGTTGCCTTTTTTAAACCTTCAAACTTTTCCTTAAGGATGTAGACTACGGAAATACAAAGATTAGAAAGAGACTCAAGATTTTTTTTTTCAGTTCTGCCATATCGCCTTCTTGAGATAATAAGTATAAAATCACCCAAATCAGTTTTTCTCAACATAGACTGCACAAAAGCATCATCTCTGGGAACTTTAGAAAAATACCAGTGTGTGAGCCCCACCCCCAGAGGTGTATTGCAGGCAAACTATTTTTTAAAAGCACTTTAGTGTAGTCAGCTTTGAACATCTGGTTAGGTATTTGAATGGGGAAAGGCAAAGATGAGAGAGGAAATGAAGAAGAAATGGTGAGGAACTACTAATTAATATTTTTAAATTATTTTGTGTGTATAGTTTTAAACTACAAACTGTGTTTACATCACTGTCTCAAAAGATAAAGCATACCTCCAAAAGGAAGTTTATCACTACTCAAAGTATTCAGAAGATTATGTTATAGGCTTGGAAGATATTTTAAGTGTATTCTGAGTTCTAGCAGTGTGGCTGGAATGTACATGATGTCTATGAATATAATTATATTGAAGGAGAACTGTAGAGCTGGAATCCACACTTCTGGCATGTTAAAAAGAGCAATACTGTAATTTTAGTAAGTTCAGTTCTTGTATGGTTACTAGACATTGTCCAAAAAACCCAAAGTAGCATTTATATGTAAAAATCTATAATAGAATCAATGATACATCTGCACTTTTTTAAAAAGGTAAAAGTGACAATTTTCCTTAATCTTCCTCATAGGCTTATTGTACTGTGACTTCTCATGGAAGCCTGGTCCCTGGAAATTTATCTGAAATATCAAAAATTTCATACATATTCTGACATATGCATGACTCAGGTGACATTTCCCAAGCTTTGCACATTGGCCCAATGATTTTCTTCTATGATGTCTTCCTTAGAGTTCTTCTTCCTTTTCCACAGTTTTAATTTCCCTGTTATTTGGATAACATTCAAATCTGTCACAGCCCCTTTATCCTCTTAAATGGTTTTACATTTTCAGATAATTGTTGAATCATTCCAAAGGAAATGTGTTCATGATGCTATATGAGGGCAATCATCTCTGATTCCTTTTCATATGGGAAGCTTAAGAAAATACATATTGATTTTAATGGCCCCCATTCCTTATTTTCAATCTATTTGTCAATAAGAACAATGTGAGATCACAATTCAGAAAAAAAAGTAATAGCCAGGATGATACAATATTCTTAATTATACCAAAGAAGCCCTGGGATATTCCTCAGTTATATTTTGAAATATTTAAGACAGAATTATATTATATTCTTTCAATATACTTAGAATTGTATGTTCAAGTACAAGTAACTACAATTAAATAATAAAATCCATGCATTTAAAAAAATTAACTATTTCTTTTAATAAATGTAACAAATATCCTGTATAATTTTAATAGTATGTTTTTCTCTTGAGAATGTGCTGAGCTACTGGAAAATAACTGATAATGGACATAGTACTTTATTATCTGAATTTAATATACAGAGAATTAAATTTAAGAAAGAACATTGAATGTGAACTCTAGGGTACTGAATTGAAAGAACTTGTTCCCAAAATATTTAAATTATTTTTATATAGTATATCACTCTCCTCTCTCTCTGCCCCCAAAGCCTACCTACTGTTATATGGAGAAAAATACTAGATTAATTTCTAGGATTTTAGTTAACACCCAAATGCATGTAATTAAAACAATTTAATATGGCCTTTAAAATTATACTGAAGTGTGTGTATGTGTGTAATTACATCTCTAGTGCCTAATAAACCAAATAGCTTTTAAATAATAATAATGATAATAATAATAAAGATAAAACTAACTCTTAGGAACTTAGACCTTGATATTACAGAGTTCTTAAATGTAAGCTATATTTATTTGAAGAGCAAGCCATTGTACAAAAGCATACTTGTATAAATGAAAAGTTAAGATGGGTTTATTTTTATAAATAAACAGACTTTTCATGTTTTATTTGTCTTGAAAACACCACAACATATTTCCGGCACTATTATGACCAGAGGCTGTTTTGAAGTTATGCTGTGCACATAGCCAGTGTGCAAGGATAGGCTGGTATGCCTGCTATTTGCTTTTTGTATGAAGATTTTTTTCAGATGATTGAACCACTTTTGATTTGATAAGCACTGACCTGAACAATGAGGGTGTAGCTTTCCTTGCCCACCCTGGAATGTTTTTTTAAAGAGCTAGGGAAACAAGATAGCTAATTGTAAATTTCCTATGGGTATTTGGTTTTGTTTTCATCACAGAAGTGTACATGCTGAGGAGCTGGCAATAATCTGAAATGACTTCAACAACTTGGACCAATTTTTTTCCTCCGTTTGCTCAAATGGATATGTGTCCCTCTGGGTTGTCCATGAACATTATCTTTACATTTGATTTTGTTGGAGTATTTCTCTGATCATGTGGTCAGAGACATTAACTTACATTTCAGTTCTGCTGTAAAGAGAAACCCATGTGACATCTGGAGGCAATGGAAATGTCTCAAAGACTGTTTAGCTAGAGGAAATATGAGATATTTTACCTTCTTCAAAGAAATAATAGTAATTATAAAATAGGAAAAAAAACTTTTTAGAGCTGGGGCTGTAGAAACTGATTTATATTAAACTTGTAGAAGAGAGACCATAGTTGGCGCACTGGAGAGCCCTTGTCCAGCTGTAGGTGCAGATGTGTGCTTCCTTTAACTAGGTGTAGCTGGACCCATGTGAATGGATGAGCATTCTCTCTGAAAGAATTAAAGAAAGCCCCAGATGGAGTCCAAAGCAAACCCCAGAAAGGCATTCTAAGGGAAACTGGAATAAGAAAAAAACATAGATAACAAGTGAATTGCATACAAGAACAAAGGTTACTAGTAGATAATCAGGAATGGTTTCAGCCTTAGTTATGTGTTTAATCTGTGCAAGAAAAGGCACTTATACTAAAAACATATGTTTTGAAGTAATTCCCATAATCATTCTGGGGGGTGATCTTTAATATAATTCTTTATGTACAGACAAGGAAACGTGAAACCATAGCGGTTAAGTGATTTTATTTTTGTCTGGAGGAGTCATTGCTTAAGCTTCCTGTTCCTATAGATGGGCTTAGACCATTTCAGAAAACCACTTCCTCAATGATCACAGTTATTTTTAATGTATACTTAAAAGAAATTGTATTCCCCATTGTCTTTTAAAAAATTATATTAACAAATACAAAGAATTTGATAATTGAATATCCAATAAATAAGCTAACTTACATTGAATTCTTATTTAATTCTCATTTTTTTAAGGGAAAATTTTCGCAAGAGTTTTTGTTCCCTCTTCTTTTACTTCCTTTTTTTGAGATTTTTCCAAGAATGAACATTTTAGTAGTGCTCTTAACATGATATGGTCCTGAAAAAAGACATATGCTATGACCATTTTTCTGCTGAAATTCAGTGAAATAAAATGTTCATAAGGTTTTAATTTTTGCTTTTCGTTTCTTATCATCATAATTCAGTCTTTCTGAAAATGATGCTTGTATTAGTTTCCTAGGGCTGCTGTAACAAAGTACTGAAAACTGGGTAGCTTAACCAACAGATATTTATTTTCACAGTTCTGGAGGCTAGAAGTCTGAAATCAAGCTATAGGTGGAATTAGTTCCTTCTGCGGGCTGTGAGGAGAATTTGTTCCATGCCTCTCTCCTAACTTCTGGTAACCTCAGGGGTTCTTTGGCTTGAAGATGATATTCTCCCTATGTGTTCACACCAGCTTCCCTCTATGAATGTTGCCCAAAGTTCCCCTTTTCAAAAAGATGCAGTCATATTGGATTAGGCCCACCCGAATGATCTCATCTTAACTTGATCATCTACAAAAACCTTATGTCCAAATAAGGTCACATTCAGAAATACTGATGGCTAGGATTTCAATATATTTTAGGGGAGGACACAATTAAACCCATAACAATGTCCTAAACAGGATTAATGTAAACTTAATGGTATCTTATATTCTCATATTTGTAGAACATTTCATTTGTTTATTTCTGTCAGTATTTAAACATACTCAAGACCAGACCTATTAAAAAAAAAAAAAAACAACTTCTTTCCACATTTTAATATACCACCTCTAGCTACAATTTTTATTTTTCTCTTCTTATATTTGAACCTCTTTAAAAAAACTATTCTGTTTGTGATCTTCATTTCCATACCCCACATTCACCCCACAATATGTTTTTACATTACACCATACTGATGAAATAGCTCCTAATAAGGTTGAAGATGATCTCCATTTTGCTAAATCCATTTGAGAATTTTTTTTCTGCCCGCTAGTTGTTTGTCTTTTCAGGGCCATTGTTGGAAGATGCAATTTCCAACAGACCTTAGACGTGCCTGTGTGTTCTTCCTGGCTGTGCTAAGCAACCAAGTTTCTGACTATTCTTTACTTGGGCCATTTCTCAGGATTGTGTTTCCAGCAAGCAACCCTGAGGAATAAGGTAACACTTTCTTCCAGATAAAGAGCATGCTTGCTTCCACCTTATATAAAAATGGTTAATCTTCCATGCTCAGTGTTCCTCTCCTATAAT
Source organism: Orcinus orca (assembly GCF_937001465.1). Classification (NCBI taxonomy): domain Eukaryota; kingdom Metazoa; phylum Chordata; class Mammalia; order Artiodactyla; family Delphinidae; genus Orcinus; species Orcinus orca. The sequence continues at coordinate 97,165,050 of NC_064563.1, forward strand.
GCAACCCACTACATGTGCAGGTATCCATTGTGGGTACTTCACATCACTCCATGGGACTTAGGACACATGGGGAACCAGCAACGGCATCATGCTACTATTTTTGCTGTGAATAATAAATGTCTTCTGCCAGCATTCATAAAGCAGAAACAGACTAGCTTCTTAGCTTGCACATAGAGAAAACTCCCAGACTCTTCATAGCTCTTCATAATCATTTGACATTATTGGAGTTTCTTCAAGTGTTACCATTGTGGCCATGCCTTTCAGATTTCCTTTGCAAGCAGTTCCTTTTCTACTGGGTCATCAAATTCTGGAGTTTCTTAAAGGTCAGAAAGAGTCCTTTTTAATAGTGTCTCACCAGGAAATTTCAACAAATCCACAGTTCTAGTTATCGTGGGGATGCCCAGATTTATTTCTGTAGCCCAGAACTCTTCTCTGGTATATCAGTATATCCAACTACTGACTTGACATATCACTTGGATAGTTTGAAGATATCACAAATTTACGATGTACATGACCAGATTCGTGGTCTTTCTCTTCAAACCTTGTCCACTTTCACTATTCCTTCTCACAGTAAATGGCATCATCATTTATTCATTAGCTCAGGCCATTCCCTTCTGTATCCCTCACTCCTCCTATCTAATCTGTCACCAAGACCAATTGTCTTTGTCATCTCAGTGTCTGTGGAATCTTTTTCTCTTCCTTGTTACCTTCACTCTGTTCTTAGCTATGATTATCTCTTAGGAGATCCTCCTTAACATGTCCCTCTTCATTCATTTTGTTCTCCCTCCAATCTATTCTTCAACAGAAGTCAGAGTGAATGATCACTTTAAAACTCACACTGAATCACATCATCCTGCTTAAAATCTTCATCTTACTTAAGGTAAAAATCAATTTACTTCTACTCATTCTTTTGATCACAGCTCATGGAAAGGTTTCTATGACTTCCCAGTCAGATTTGTATCCTTTGTTGCATGCTCAGATATAACCCTATTCCGTTTCTTCAGAGCACTTTTGCAGATGGTATTTATATATCCTTAGTGTGATTATTTACTTAATAACTATGTCCCTTCTCAGTCAGTAAGACCCATGAGAATAAGGAGCCATATTAGCTCACATTGTATCTCTAGCAAGGAGTACAGTGTTTGTCCCCAAATTGGCACTCATATTTTGAAAATGAACAAAAGAGAATGAGCACTTTGAAGAAGCAACAATACACTTTTCCTTATCCTTAAACTAACAATTCACACAGAAACCAATGGCCTGTTTTAAATGGGTGGCACAGTGGTTAGGATTCCATGCTCCCATGCAGGGGACCCGGGTTCGATCCCTGGTCAGGGAACTAGATCTCACATGCATGCTGCAACTAACAGTTTACGGGCCACAACTAAGGAGCCTGCCTGCTGCAACTAAGACCCAGTGCAATGAAATAAATAAATAAATATTTAAAATATATATAATTTAAAGTCATATTAACCCTTAAAACCCTTCATGACTTCCATCACAATGAGGATGAATCCAAATTTCTTATCTTAGCTAGAAAATCCTATATGACTTACCCTCTGGCCAAGTCATGATATTTCTTGTACAACTCTTTCTCTCATCCACTACAATCGAGCTAAACTGTATATTCCTTCCTCATTCCCACCCAAAAACCCATGTGCCAACTCTTCCTCTTAATCTGTGCTTCATTGGCTGCATTTGTCATTTAGATCTTGGTTTAAATATCACCCAAGTTTCCTGTCTGTCAAATCTTAACTGGTGATTCAATCATTCTCTCAGTACTTTTCACAAATTAGTGTTTTTCCTATTTGTTTATTTATAGTACATGTTCTGTAACTCCTATACACATGCACACACACACGCCTCACCCCACTAGAAAATTCCTTGCATGTAGACTTTCTTCTTTATTGCTGTACACCCAGAACTTAAAAGAGTTCCAGGTACATTGTAGTCACAAATAGATAATTTTTGAATAAATGAACACATTTTAAAATTTAGGGGTCAGGTAATTTCCAGCAATGCCATTGGTTTAAAAAATTAAAACTGCTTCAGATTACCAAATGTGAGAGTGATTATGATTTCTAACATGGCTCAAAATAATTTTTTATAATTTGAAGTTTGTCTCCAAATCAGTAAGGAATCAGTCTAGAGAATCAGTAGGTCTCTGATTTTTTCTGTTTTCTTCATCACTGGTTTACCTTGAGAACAAGTTGTCTATTCCTTTTAACAAAGTAAGTTGAGTGAAGATTTAAATTAATGTGACAGAATGTACAGATATGTAATTTGAGGTTAGTGTAAACACAGAGGAGCCAAAGGATCCCCTAACAATCCTCTGATCTTAAAATATACCTCGCTTCTATACTCTTCTAGTATTTGGATTTGAAAGCAACAGGATGTACAGCCACAAATACTACAACACTGTCAAAAGTTGAACTTAATTGTTTCAACCTCTTCACCTTTAAGGTGTGGATGAACACTGTCTTTTTCCATTTTTTTTCTAGTTTTCTGAAGGTACTAACTTAATAAGAGCAAGATAGCTCGTGCATGAATTAAAGACTGAAATCTTTAAGACTCCTAAACAGGAGGTATTTAGACATATTTAGAAAGAAGTTAGAAAAAATTTAGCATGTGTTTGATACATTCACAAACACTAGAGGAAGAAAATATACCTCAAATGCAGCTCAGCACGCCTCCTTTTACTTGCTTCCATTAGGTAGAAATTCTCCTATACTGTTGACAGCCTTTCTGAGATACGTTCTTGTCTTTCAGGGTTAACCTTAGGCAAAATTTTGAAATATTTAGAATTATTCTTGTGGATGTTGTATTAGTGCTTCCCTTTATTTTGACATTGCCAGTCCACTGTATTCAGAGGTCCAACATTTTAACTCCTTATTTTTATCTTTCCTTGGCATACTCTGTAACTTTTTCTTCCTTTTCCCTCCTTTCCCCCATCAATGGCTCTGTTGAATCTGATTCACAAATTGAAACTACTTAGGAAGAGCTAATTATTTAATGTATCACCCTTTCAGGAGATTTATTTCTGTTTAAGCCAGGGGCTATCCTTTCATTCAAAAATGTGACTTTAATTCTCTTCCTGTTTAAGGATTTATAGGTTATTTTTTGGTAATCAAGTATGAACAGCACAGTTCAGCTTGAATTAACAAAGCTATATTAGGGACCTAAGTCCAACAATCACACAGTGCTGTGAAAAGAAGATTACGATTTGGCAAATGCCTTTAATAAAAGCTCTGACAATGTTTGAAATACGCAGCCTCCAAAACGGCAAGAGACGCATCATGATGACACATAATCAGGTTTGTCACTTCAGACTTGTGAAGTGTAATCCCAGACCTGGTGGCAAGGTGGTAAGGAAAATAAAACCCAAGTCCCTTTTTCGAATATCAGTGAGCCAAAAAGAAAACAAATAAGCCCAATGCCAATTGCAGGATGCAATCGTGAAGACCAGTTGTAAACAGCTCTCGTGTGTGGTTGTCCGAGAACAGTTTCATGTTTCCCAATTAGGTGTCTTTTCAGGAACCAAAATCCGCATGTGCTTATTCTAATGTAGTTGGGATCTGGTATTTTGGAAAAGGAGGGCCCTATGGAGAATCTCATTTACCAGTGGGTAGATGCAGAAGTCCCTTGCTTAAAACTCCAGATCCAAGATTCTTTAATGAGAGTTAAAATGTTCACTATCTACTTTTATTCCTCATCTTTAATTTTCTACTACAACTCAAGCATACGTGAGCATGAAATGATTATATAGCAACATCTCCATCAGTCAAGAAGTAACATGGATAAATTATGCAAAATAATATTTGCTCAGTGTGGAGTATTCTATTTGTCAACAGTAAGTGGCAGCAGTTACCTAAGCATAGTATTATTATTAATAATAAAATGATTCTCTGCAGCTATGGGTTGGGCAGTGAGATACTGTTTTGGTTTTTAAAGACAGTTAGCAACTGTATTTTTATTAAATGAAGAATGCTCTTCTAGTTAGCATTCAGTCTAGAGGATACTTTTTTCACTTAAAGCTATGGACAGTAAGATAGGGACTTACTGAAGTGGATGATAGCAGAACTACTTTGCATTGATGAAAAGCTTGAAGGACAGAGGTGACTGATCTGGTTTGAAACAATATGGATTTAGGGTAAGTAGGCAGTGTTTAAGGTATACTGGCTAACAGATGTGTTAAGTGCCTAATACACATACATATGAATATAGATATATAGATAAATAAATATATGAATCATCTAATGGATATACTGCTATCTCTATCTCTGCATGTTCCCTCTAATCTTTATAATGCCTCTCCATGATGATTATTTTTCTCATTTTATATATAAGAAAATTGGGGCTTAAGTAACTTAAATGAGTAAGTAACTTAAATGAGTCCTAAAGTTGTATATTGCTCTACATTATATTAAGGTTTTCTGACTCTAAAGCTTGAGTCATGGACTACTTTCAGAAAGAAATCAGAAGATAATGCAGGATAGAACAGGGTGCAGAGATATGGTGTAGCAGCTTGGGTATTAGACATTCCTGGGTTTGATGATAGCTCTGTCAGGAACTACCTGGGATATCTTGGTCAAGATAATTAACTGTTGAAAGCTTCGACTCCTTATCTTTGATATGGGACTAATGATACTTCTTAACAGATTGTTGTGAGAGTTTTATGAGATAAAATATATGAATTGCTTAATAGAGAGTAGTAGGCTAGTCTGGTATGTAAGAAGCCTGGAAGTTGCCACTCTGTTCTAACAAGTTAAAATCTGAACAAATTGGAAAATCAACAACTCTTCTTAGATCTGTAAGGGAAATGAGGTCACAGGACAAATCACTGCCTTCAAAATTGGAGAGGCTGGCAGGCAAATATAGTAAATCAGTACTTACTGGAGCAGAAACCCACAAGTAGAAACATTAGTGGGAACCAGTACAGGGAGAGGAAAACCTGAACTGTAATTGATGAATTGCTGGAGGCTCGGTGTGGACAACTCTGAGAATTAAAAAGTTCAGTGGGGGAGTTTCTGGTGGCCTAGTGGTTAGGATTTAGCAATTTCACTGCAGAGGCCTGGGTTCAGTCCCTGGTTGGGGAACCATCCTGCATGCCACCAAAATACAAAAGAAAAAAAAAAGTTCAGGAGACCCAGTCAAATCCCATGGCCCCTGCCAGTTTCATGACTCTTATCTCCAGGAGTTCTATCAGGACCCAGGTTCTCAAAGTGAGTATATATATATATATACCCTCATGCTTCTGGCAAGGGGAGGGGAAAAGGAACCATGCCTGAGCGCTTTGTTCCTCTTAACAAGGTCTGCCCTCAGGAGAAACCATTTAACCAAAGCCTAACTCGCTGGGATTATATCAGGCCCCAACTGACCTGGGAAAAAGAACAGCTCAACTCCAGTCCAGTTGAGTCATCCTGTCCCACCAAGAGGGGGGGAATTAAAAAAAAAAAACTAAAAAGCACTTGTGAAGTCCACAGTCCAGAGGCATATACTCACTACAGAACTGAGACCTAATCATAGGTCTGTAGAGTGCTTCCCCTCCCCCACACCTCACCACCACAGTTCCTTTTATCTAGTGAATCACATCCAGCTATAAAGACAATATTACAAGGCATACTAAAAGGCAAAAAAGACAGTTTTAAGAGACAAAGCAAGTATTGGAACCAGATGCTAATATGGCAGATGTGAACATTATCAGACCAGCAATTTAAAACAACTATGATTAATATGCTAAGGGATCTAATAGATGAAGTACACAGCATGTAGGTGAGCAATGTAAGCAGAGAGATGAAAATTCTGAAAAAAGAACCAAAATGAAATGGTAGAGGTCAAGAACACTGTAACAGAAATGAAGAATGCCTTTGATGGGCTTATTATTAGTAAGCTGGACACAGCTGAGGGAGGAATCTCTGTGCTTGAAAATATCACATTAGAAACCTCCAAAACTAAAAAGGAACCAGAAAACAGACTGAGGAAAATAGAAGAGAATATCCAAGGACTGTGGGACAACTACAAAAAGTGTAATATACGTGTAATGGGAATATCAGAAGGAGAAGTAAGAAAGGAAGGAAAAGAAAAAAATACTTGAAACAATAATGACTGAGAATTTTCCCAGATAAACATCAGATACCAAACCACAGATCCAAGAAGCACAGAGAACACCAAGAAGCAGAAATGCAACCCCCACCTCAAAAAATAAGAAAACAAAAAAACTACACCTAAGCATATCATATTCAAACTGAAAAAAAATCAAAGATAAAAATGAGTAGTAGGCATTAGATGATTAAAAGACCCCAAAAATAGTATGTAGCTTTAACATACCTATTGATAGAACTGCTGCTTGGTAAATTGCCTGTCGATAATACCATAATGAGTCAATTATAAGAAACTGATTATTTTGCCATATTTATTTTACTGCAAGAGAAAAAGAGTTTATCATTGTTAGGGAGAGATACAGAAACTGATGGACTCTCTAGACTTTTCTAGTCCCCCTTGTGTGGCCCAGCATTTTTTATAAATTATTGCCTGAATGGATCTTCTCCTTGGTTACCTTACCAGATAATATAGATCCAAAACAAACATTAGTGTTAGCATATAGATTACTCTTCACAGGGGTCTACAGGAGAAATCATTCAAAATTGAAATAAAAAAAAATTTGTATTCCAGTGGTTTAAAATCAAATTATGTGCAAAATGTGGGAGACTTTTCTATATAATGAGACGTTAGCAAGTAGCACATACTACTTCAGATAACTCTGTCACTTCAACCTCTACCTCTACCTTTGGATGGTATTTCCCTCTTGGTATTAGAAAATATCTAGGGCTAATTTAGTGAATTATTTTAGATCATGAAAGGACAGAAGAGTTTACTTTCTAGTCTTCATACCTCCTGTCATATGACTGCTCTTCCTCTGTTACCAGAACATTTACCACAAAGGACTTTAAAAAGTTCTTGTTCTCTAAGAGACCTGCTGGCTCCATCTCATTCTTGGGTATGTAGCAGGGGTAACACTTTACCGGCAGAACAAAAAATGTGGAAACCTGCCTAGGTTCCTCTTCTAAAAGGAAGTAGGGTTGAAGTCTTGACAAAAAGAGAAAGTAGGAGAATTCCACGAAACAAAGTGAATTCTTCCATTTAGAATCCATGATAATTCCACATCTTATTTTCTATTCTTTTACATTGACTCTAGAATTTCAGTAAAGCCTTCGAATTTTGTCAATCTTTTATTTTATTAATGGATGTAAAACCTCTGACTTTATTTTTCCAAGTCAATATTTTTAGTTGTGGAAAACCCCTGTAAAAATTTTTAATAACAAAAACCTCTTAGTTTCTTCATATTATGTTTTCAACCTGTAGATCCTGGAAAAAAATGTTTATTTTACCAAACATATGAACAGAGGAAAATATTGCAATACAACATAATAGGGAAGAAATTTGTACTCAAATTTGTACTCAAATGGATTCACTTGCATAATTAGAAGCATATGCCCTGGGTCAAGGACTGATCTCTCTTGTGTCCTGCATGGCATTAAAGAACAGGCTAATATTTAATAGATAATATTACCACTTGACTGGAGTTATTACATTTGGGTGGAGGTGTCAAGGCCTATTTGCCTTCATATGTGCCTCCTTTTAAGGTCATCACTAAAAATTTGACTTTCAAATTCAATCTTGTTCTGAGACCAGGTGAGCTCTAAGTTCTGTGTTTCCTATCTTGAGAAGGAATATTTAGGAAATGAATACAGAATTTGGAACTTGGATTCTTCTCATTTTAGTAGACATTTTATAAAAAGATGATTATTCCTGGATTTAGGAAAAAAGAGATGCCAGATTGTGAAAGTAAAAAAGCAACGTTCAATTTAAAATTACTACAGTAATAGAGAAATAAAGGAAGAGCTCTCATAATAAAATGTTTTAGATTTTCTGCTTTAACTATTTCTAGCATTGTCCAGAGTGAACGTTCTTAAGAATATGCATTTTAACTTCAAACTCTTAAGAGGTCATCACAAACAAAAAAAATATATAGTAAAAATATAGTAATAGATACCTTGACAGGATGCTTCCTGAACTGAAATCTTGAGTTTCTAATTTCTGTTGTTTTTATGAAGAAGTCTGTGTTGTACATCCACTAAAAATAGGTGAATTGTCTTGTCTGATGGCTTTACTCATCAACAGTTGACCGGGTAAATGGTGTAAGTTCCTCTGAGGTATAGGTAGGTTAGGACAGTGGTCAAGACTTCATTCCACAAATGTGTATAATCATATTTTATGATCAAAGCATTGTCTTTAGGGATTTACTTTAAGAAATAGGGGCAGAGGGCTTCCCTGGTGGCACCGTGGTTGAGAGTCCGCCTGCCGATGCAGGGGACACAAGTTCGTGCCCCGGTCCGGGAAGATCCCACATGCCGCGGAGCGTCTAGGCCCGTGAGTCATGGCTGCTGAGCCTGCGTGTCCGGAGCCTGTGCTCCGCAACGGGAGAGGCCACAACAGTGAGAGGCCTGCGTACTGCAAAAAAAAAAAAAAAAGAAATAGGGGCAGGGAACTCCGAGGGCAGGGTTGTGTTGGTGGTGAGAGAACAAATTTATTGAACTGCCTTAGACATAGATTTTCAAAAAGTAAAAATCTTTTCACATCAGAGAGGACCATGCATCAATCCAAAGATGTGTACTTATGTATATTTAGTCAAAATTCTGGATTCTCCATTTAAAACTTGATCTTTGAAAATATTTGGTGATCCATCCTATGCATATCTGTGTCATGTCACCAAGTATGTATGTCAGAGGTTAAAGATGGATTCAAAATGTCTCCATAATATTGGCCTGTGCTTTCTCTTAGAGCATGGAATAAAAAAGAAATGGAGACTCTAATAGTTAGTTCCCTAAATTTGGAAGCGCATTGTGTGTCTCTGCGTGTGTGTGTGTGATTAGTCTGTTTCTAATTTTCAAGCCTGTTATAAATATTAGGATAAACTTTTAATCAGTCCTGTGGTAGATTACCTGTAATGATTTCTGCAACAATTCTCCTCACCTTTCTGTGCATGCCCCCTTGCAATGTGACTTAAGCACTTTTCCTATTGAAAGGTGAATCTCTTTCCCCACCCCTGGAATCTGGGCTCATCTATGACTTGCTTTGAATATGGCAAAAGTGACATTGTGCAATGTCTGAGTCTGGTTCCAAATAGACCTTGCAGTTTCCACCCTTTCTCTCTTGGAATGTTTCTACCATCATGTGTGTCTAGCCTACTGTAAGATGAAAGGCCACGTGGAGTAGAGATAAGCCATCACAGTAGACGTGTTCAAGACCAACCAGCTAACAGCAACCATCAGAAATGTGACTGAGGCTATCTTATGTCTTCCAGCCCTCATTGTGCCACCAGATGACTTCATCCATTTGAGTGACTGTAGAATAGACCAGCAGAAGACCTGCCCAGGTGAGCACCTAGCCCAACAGAATTATGACCCAATAAAATGGTTATTGTTTTAAGCCACATTCTGTGGTGGTTTGTTACACAATACATGATTCAAATACATTCGTAGTATTTACTGAATCTCCTTCATGTGGTTCCTTGAGCAACAATCTTACCTTGATTTTTACTTAAAATTACTGTCATGCTGGTGCAATAAGTAGCGATATGTATTGAGTACTATCGGCAGGTGGCGTGTGAATACACACCTCTCACTTTCTTGGGCTTTACAATAGGAAATAATCAGAAGAGTTTTTGTCCTTATACACTGATACAGTAATCCAGTTCTATAGATTAAGGGTACTTAAGAATCTATAGAATAATTTATGTTTTACTCTGCACACATACATGGACATATACACCAAAGACAACATTAGAAAGTGATGAAGAAAAGCAAAAGAATTTATCAGAGAGGTAATTCTGAAGGATGAGTTTTGACATGGACCTGGAGAAAGGAAAGCTTGGTGTACTAATGTAATATTAAGGAAAATAAGAATTTGTTCTCAGGAAGACTAAGAAGCCACAAGGTTATTTGAAGTTTCTGTTAGCAAGCTTTAAGCACTATTGTGCAGTAGATAAATTTTGTTGTTTAAACTATTGTTTCTACGATAAAGTGTTGCCAAAATCCCAAACAAATGTTTTTAACTTGAAACAAATTCTTTTCTTTTAATATGTCTCTCTCAATGTTCATCTTAATCATTGAAGAAATAGTTATGTATTTTAAATTGTTTTAAATTATTTTCTCTTTATTTTCTGATTCCTTCTCTCCCACCTCCCTTTCTCACTGTCCTTCTACCATTTCAATTTATTTACTCTTTGTTCTGAGAGGTATTTGAAGAGTGATAGGATATTACAATTAATCTTATTAGTAAATAAATGTCTCTTTAGAAAGCAACTGAGATAGCATGTTAATTAAATTAGAACAGGAGACGAGAGGCAGAAACAATAGTTATCACCTGATATCAAAATCTAAAACACATCCAGGGTAGTTATTCATAGGTTATAGGCCTGAATTAAAGAGATCTTGTTTACAAAGGAAGAAATATAAATAGAGCCATACTAATTCACCCGGTTTACTTCCGAAGCCAGCTTTTACCCTTTTTTTCCCCCTGATTCAGGCAGAAGTTGTGAACATTTAAGTCAGAGAATTGATTCCAAGGTGGGAAATAAGTGTTGCTCTTAACTGTATCAGACATTAATATCTTGCACTGCAAATAATTGCTATTTTTCTTAATGCCTCTTGTTGGGACACTCCAATTTGATACTTTGGCTCCTCTCTAGAAGCAATGTGCTGCTAGGCCTTGCTGCTAAGCAACATCACACTGTGAGAAGAGCTGAATTCTGAGATTTTAGTGGTGGATTTAAAAAATCTCAATCTTAATTTAATATTAAATGACATGTATGTATACATGATATCTTTAAATTGTATGAAGCAGAACTTGTTTCATACAATCTAGAAAATTTCCTAATCAAGATATGTTTTCTCTCAAGTTACAAAAGACTTTAAACTGCATAGCATCTGTCATCTTCTAAAAGTTTAATAAGCAATTGCATTACAAACAAATCTAATATTTTATTGTTGTGCAACTATTAGCTATATATCCTGTTGGCATTTTCATGGAGAGGGACACTCCTGCCAAACATTTATGGAATGAAGGTGTGTGGAGACAATTCTCTGTTGGTCTCTGGTGTTTCTGCATGTCTTGTAAGCAGAGACACTGAAAGCATTTTATCCAGCCTCTCTTTTCAAGGATGCTTGTATAACAAATAATTTTAGAAGGTAGAGAAATGTCTCCCTCCAGAGAGAAAAAAAAAGGCAGATTGGCTTACACCTTTGAAAGGTAGAAATAGTGGCTCCTTCTGGAGTGAAGAGCAAGCATGTTTACTGCCCATAATGAAAGGTTCACATTTTCTCTAAGCTCAGTGCTCCTCTCAGGTAATGCAATTCACTGTGTGTGCAAGTATCACCTGGCTCTCTGCATCACCCTGTGGGAACTGTGGCTTGAGGAACCTGCAAAAGAAAAAGCTAATTCTCTGGATATTGTTATTGCTGTGAGTAGTAAGGTCCTTTGTCTTGTAACTCGTCTCACAGAGTTGCAGACTAATTTGTTAGTCTAAAAGTAGGGTATATTCTCAGACCCTTCATGGTTCTTGACAGAAGGCACACTTTCATTGACAGTTAATGTTACAATAAGTGTATCTAATTAAATGACACTTTAGGAGACTTCAGTTCTTAAAAAGTAAGAAACAAAAAGTACAAAAAATATCAATTATAAGTAGCAGCATGGAATGTGGGTTCTAGGCAATGTAAAATTTGTGCCTTAATTTTAATTGTATGAAATAAATTTTTCTTTTTAAAAGAAGTTTAACCTTGAGCCAGAAGAAATTCTTTTGTGTAGGTACAGCTCCCCAGAATCTTTAATATCATTCCATTTAGGCATTTTTCTGCTTTGTCCAAATATATATCTCTAATCATGCCACATTTAAGGAAAATCAAATTACTAAATCTGATCTTAATGTTAATATGTGCTATTGTATTGTGATTTATAATAAATATATATTTGGTTTTCATCCCAATTTCTGGCAGAGAGCTCCTAAAACACTTGGCATTTCCTAAGTGAGGAGAGCAACAAGTGTCTTTTGTTATGTTAACTAGGTGACTTTTGGAATACTCACCTAAAAAAGAGAGCTAGTTGCCAGGGGAACCAATCCTGTGATTGGAGGGTTGGAACTTTCACCACCACCTCCCCCAACCCCTTCTTCCCCGCCAAAGGGAAAAGGGGCTGGAGACTGAGTTCAATATCCAATTGCCAATGATTTAATCAACCATGCCTATATAATGAAGCCTTCATGAAAACCCAAAAGGATGGGTGCGGAGAGCTTCCAAGTAAGTAAGTGAACACATGGAGATTGGGGGAGAGTGGCTTCTAGAGGGCGTGGAATCTCCACATCCTTTCCCCATACCTTGCTCTCTGTATCTCTTCATCTATCTGTTGATTTATATCCTTTGTAATAAATTAGTAATCTAGTTGGTAAACGGGTTTCCTGAGTTCTGTGAACTGGTTTAGCAAACTAATTGAACCAAAGAAAAGAGTCCTGAGAACTTCAGATTTATAGCCAGTCAGTCAGAAGCACAGGTAACAAAGCTGGACTTGCGATTGACATCTGAAGGGGAGGGGGCAGTCTTGTGGGGCTGAGCGCTTAGCCTGTGGAATCTGATTCTATCTCCAGGTAAATAGTATCAGAATTAAATTGGATTGTTGGAGAATTGTTTGGTGGCATGGGGAAACTCTCTCTCTCCCACTGCCACCATAGTGAAATTGGGTGCGAAACCCCTTAATACCACTGGTTGTCATTTTATAATATGCATCAAAATTACCTGGAGGATGTTAAAACACAGATTGCTGGAGACTGTTCCTAGATTTTCTGTTCCAAAAAGTCAGGGACAGGCCCAAGAGTTTGCATTTTAACAAGTTCCCAGATAATGCTGATGTTTTTTATTATGGGGAACAAACTTTGAGAATCAATATAGAATGACTTTTGGAAATGGTACAACATATTTAAAAAGTTCATCATTTAGAATCATACTGACCTAGATTAGAATCCTGGCTTCACCACTTACTAGCTGTATAACCTTGGAAAACATATAATTTCTCTGAGACTCAGTATTCTCATCTGAGGGATGAGGACTACTGATGGGACTGCTACTACTAATACTTGTCTCAAAGGGAGGTTTTAAGTATTAAATAATTTATTTAAAGTGCTTTGCATACTGGAGGCATAGCCCTCCCAGATTTCAGACTAAAAAGCTACAGCCATCAGAATAGCATGGTAGAGCTTCCCTGGTGGCGCAGTGGTTGAGAGCCCGCCTGCCGATGCAGGGAACACGGGTTCGTGTCCCGGTCCGGGAAGATCCTACATGCCGCAGAGCGGCTGGGCCCGTGAGCCATGGCCACTGAGCCTGCGCGTCTGGAGCCTGTGCTCCGCAACGGGAGAGGCCACAACAGTGAGAGGCCCGCGTACCGCAAAAAAATAAAAAATAAAAATAGCATGGTACCAGCAAACAACAGACATATGGATCAGTGGAACAGATTAGAGAGCCCAGAAATAAACCAACACACCTATAACCAACTAATCTTCGACAGAGGAAGTAAGAATATACAATGGAGAAAAGATAGTCTCTTCAGCAAGTGGTGTTGAGAAAGTTGGACAGCCGCATATAAATCAATGAAGTTAGAAGACTTCCTCACACCATACACAAAGATAAACTCAAAATGGCTTAAAGACTTAAATATAAGACATGACACCATAAAACTCCTAGAAGAGAACATAGAAAAAACATTCTCTGACATAAATCTTACCAATGTTTTCTTAGGTCAGGCTTGTGCAAGTTTCCTGATGGGAGGGACTGGTGGTGGGTCAGCAGAAAGGTTTTTGAAAGTCTACTCAATCCTTGTAAATCAATGTATGGCCAAAGATAGAAAGCGTTAGCATCACTGGGGAAATTGTTAGAAATGCAGAATCTTAGACCCTACTCCAGACACACTGAATTATAATTTGAATTTTAACAAGATCCCTAGGTGATTCTTACACCCTTGAAAATTGGAAAATCACTGATTTAATAATGTCTGTGATGGTGTGAATTAATTTCCTTTTCTTCCTCTGATATATACTTCTTCTATTAAAAGCAATGAGTGGTTTGTGATGCTATAATAGGAAGCAATAAAGAGAACATCCTTTCTTTTCTCAAGGAATTAATGTTACCTAGCTATATTAAAATTATATAACATTTGGTGAATGTCACCAGTTATCCTCAAGCTCACACAGAAGAGGATATAAAATAGTTAAAAAAGCAAGTTCTTAATCTCTTACACTGCAGGGTAAGTTAAGGAGAGGGATAAATGTTCATCACTCTGTCTCCCGATGCCTATATTCCTGCCCAATGGGAAAATTTCTTATTCTTCCCAACAAAAAAATGATCAGTGTAGACACACATACCCTCACATTGCTTCAGACTGGTGAGGACAGATCTTTGAAAAGAGGCAGAGGCCAGAAAACAGCATGCACTCAGTTGCGAGGATTTAGCAGGGCTTCAGTTTGACCCACAGAGAGGTCATCCTCAAGGTCATTGGTAAGAGGTGGCCGGCATTTATTAGGGAGCCTTCCAAGACAACAAACTTTATGCTACTGACAAGAATAAGGATCCAGAAGTTTCTGTGATTGGTAATGAGAGTCTTGATACAAGCTTTAAATAATTCCAGGAAGAATTTCATGGAGCATTTTCAAGAGAAACAACAGATCACAGATGACTAAGAAAGTCAGGCTGTCTTAGACATGGGGGGTTCTCCAAATCTTCTAGTGGGTTTTCACTAATTCTACGCAGGAGGAATTAGAAATTAATGATAATAATAACAAAAACTTTATGACTTAGAGTTTGATTATAATTATTAAAAGTGCATCCATAATGAATTTTCGGTTGTCTCCATAAAGTCTGCAGATACATTTTCTCTCTGGTATTGCCAGCAACAGCAATAAGAGTCTGTGAATCACATTGACAACTCTAGTACCCAGAATGGTCAATATCAGGAATGTACTACCCTGTTAACAAAACTCATTTATGGATATGGGAGGTGCATTTTGCAGTGAATTTTGAAACAGTTCCGGTAAAAGTGATTCCTTTTAAACTCTTGCCAGTTAATTTATCAACTTCAAAATCTTTCCTTACTTTCTCGGCTATGACTTAGCAGGAAGTCAGAAAGTTTAGTTTATTTGTCACTTTTTCTTCCCTTTCTTCTTCCAGTTCCTTGTTAGTAATGACATTTTTATATGTTTAAAAAAACATAGTCAGTGTATGTCCTATTCGATCGCCCTTATTCATCTTTTTGTTGAAGTTCTACAGTTAAGTATAATCAGTGCTCTTTCTTGGAGCTTATGCTGAAGCTCCTCCTTTGATTCCTGTCCAGGAATCTATATGTTTATGTGTTTGTATGTGTTTATGAAGGATTCCCTTGTCATGTCTTTGTACATTTCAAACAGACTGATACCATTTTAGAAATATTTATTCTTATAACTTGAATATTATTCTTTGCTCTTGAATTTATCTGTTCAGCTGTGACATTTTTCTATGTTAATTTTTTCACTTGCTTCCATACTAACCTCTCGAATTGTTCTAATTTTTTCAGTTAATATTCCTGTTTTCCATGTATATTTTCTTTTTGTTTAAATGACCCACATAGTATTTACTCATCCTATTTTATTTTACTATTTTTAATTACATGGGCTAGCATTTACTTTAAATGAGTGGAGATATTGTGGACTCTTGTCCCATTTTTTTAAATCCTAACAGAAATTTTGGGGAAGTTATATTTTATTTTAGATAGTTTCCTCTGATTACATTTTCACCTATTACATTTAGTGGAAATATCTGATGAATTTGTTTGATAAATTTGGGGCATATATTGGGAAAATGAAGTATGTGGGTCCTTTGACCTATGTATGTAATGAATTGTTAATAGATTAATAATAAAACACTCTTGAATTCCTGGAATAAATCCTCAGCCATGACATTTCGGAATATTGTGTACTTCAATGAGTTTAGTTCGTTCTTTCTCCTAGATTCAAGGTGTTCAATATGCCACCCTGTCGGATCAACTCTATCTGCTCCCAAAAGCCTAATAATTGGTACTGAGATAAAACCTTGAGGTTGGTTGCTAATGCTGAACTATTTGGTTCTCTGGAGAGGTGATAGCCAAGTCATCTTTATGGAGGGAGATTCTCTGTGTTAAGTTTTTGCATAGGCTTATTTTCTGCCACAGGGCTACTTTCACCATTAGTTAACTGAGCATGTACTGGTGTGGCTAGGGGAAAGAACTGGCTTATTCACCTTGTTGATTTGGTTATTAAAAGGTTCACTCATGGGCTTCCCTGGTGGCACAGTGGTTGGGAGTCCACCTGCCGATGCAGGGGACGTGGGTTCGTGCCCCGGTCCAGGAAGATCCCACATGCCGCAGAGCGGCTGGGCCCGTGAGCCATGGCCGCTGAGCCTGCGCGTAAGCTTCACTCATTACTGGTGGCTTCTCAGTGATCACTCATCTGGGACACAGGAACCACCTTATTCATGAGTGGTGGATAATAATATTCTAGAAGCCTTGGGAT
Organism: Orcinus orca; assembly: GCF_937001465.1. NCBI lineage: Eukaryota > Metazoa > Chordata > Mammalia > Artiodactyla > Delphinidae > Orcinus > Orcinus orca. The sequence goes on from NC_064563.1 coordinate 97,181,674, forward strand.
TTGAAAGGAGCAAGACTGAAGGGTGGGTTAGAGGAAGGTTTGGAGAAGATAGCTATGGCTAAACCTTTCAGAAGAGCCAAGGATGCAAAACGATTTTTTAAAAATACCTTTTTCTTTCTGGATTAATGAATTTTAAAGGCATTATTTATTTACATTCAAACTGCCCCCTCTTGGTATATGGATGTGTGTGTAGTTTATATATAGCTTTATTATTTTTCCGAATAGCTCTTTGTCTATATCCTGTAGGATTTTTATGTAAAACTAATTGATCTTCACTTATATATAATCTGTCATTTCCACTAATTACTTTTTTTTTCCAGAGTTGTCTAGAAATGTTATAAATTTCTGATTTGAAAGTTGATTTTTTGACTAAATATTACTTGTAAATAGAATTCTAATGATATTGCATTGTGTTAAATAAAAGTGACATAATTATTTTCTGCCATGTGGAATTTATTGAGATTTTGGCTGTTCCATAGGACTGTAAAAGTTATCTGTGTGCAAATACATTTAATGGTGTTACCCAAATTGTCTATAGTATTAGTTATTTTTATCCTGTTTGTTTCATTGAGCTCTGGATTTTCAGAGATGTGTATTAAAATCTCACGTTGTGTGTCAATTTTTAATTTGTTTTACCAGTCTTGTATATATTACTGCAAGTTATATTGTTTGATGAATATTGGGCCATGACAGTTTTTATTTTTAATTTTGCTTGACCTCTTATCCTATTTAAGATTTTCTGTTTTTGTTCCACTTCATCTGATATTAGCTGTGTTGCACTTAATTTCTACTGGCTGGCATTGATCTGTTAAATCTTTTGTACCACCTCTTTATTTTAAACCGTTCTGTGTCATATTTTTCCCCTATGAACAGTATACTGATGATTTTTTTAAAAAGAAGTAAAACAAACACTTAATTTGAGAGTCTTTTAATATAAAATATATTTCACTCATATTTTTATTATGATGAATACATTTGTTTTATGCTTACTGTATTTTAATGATTTTCTATTTTGTATTATTTCTCCTTTTTTCCTTCTCTCTCTTTGATTGAGCAAGTTTTCTTTGTTCCATTTTTCACATTGAGTTTTGCATAGTTTTAATTTTTCTGGTGATTGTCCTGTTATATATTTATTTGTAATGAAAAGGTATTTATTAAAAAGGATTTCAATTAGATTTAAATGTTTATTGAGAGTTTATCATGAACTAGTCACTGTGTTCAGTGCTCTCACAAAGCTCTGCGTTTCCAGCACCACTGGTAAAATGTGAGGTAATTTTAGAAACTATTCTGGTAGTTACTATTTTAGTATTTTAAATTTTAATATTTATTAGAAGTATAGCTAGAACATAAAAATCACAATTTCACGTATATTTTTGCTTATAATGAGGCCAAGCAAATAAAAATGAGTTAATCTAAAATTGATTAAAATATTAAGTAACTTGTAAAGGAGTTATGACAATACATAAAAATCTTGAAGGTAAATACTGATAGGCATATTATACCTTTGCAATAATATATATTTTTTAATATTGGAGATGAGAAAATTTGTGCTCAGTGGCTACCATGTGCCAGGCTCTGATCAAGGCTTTGGGAAAATATCAGTAAACAAAAGAGAAGAAAATCTTTGCCCTCATGGAGTCTATTTCTTAGTGGGGTAAGACAGACAACAGGCAAAAAAATCATGAATAAATAAATTACTTAGTAAAATAGTTTATTAGAAGATGATAAATGCTGTGGAAGAAAGAAATAGAGTAGGATAAAGGGGATGGAGAGTAGTGGGGGCTGCTGGTGATGCTGGTGGTGGTGGAGAGGGAAGTTGTGAATTTTTCTCAACATTTTGTTTTAAAGGATTTTAAAACTTCAAAAATAGTTGTATGGAAAGTATATATATCCTTCACATAGAGTCACCGATTGTTAAATTTTTCTCTCTATCTAGTGTTCTATGTCTCTCTCACGCACTCTCTCCACATACCCACACTTTTAAACCATTTCAGGGTGAGTTTCAGGCACTGTGACACTATACCTCTAGCTATTCAGTAAGTTTAATTACTGCTAATCAAATGCTGGCCCAAGGAGTACTCCCATGCTGGCTACTTCAGTGGTAACCAGTATGCATGCTAAAAGTAAGTAGTAGCTAGTGATTCTGAAGTAAATTGGGGCCCAGCAATTTATACTTTATTAAATCTCTTCCAAGTGATTCAGATGCATAAGTATGTACAGGAACAAGTGGCTCAATTTAGGGTCAAAGAGCTTGTAAGCAGGCCACCTGAGACAATAGTTTCCTGAAAGGCAGAGTTTGTGGAAGGGAGGAAATCTTTTCATATTTCCTGCTATAGTGAAAACTGAAACTGAAAATCATGGCCTGTCAAGTTTCCAAGATTTTTCCGAAACAGTTTACGATTCTTGTTACTAAGACTGGGTTTAATTTCTTTTGTGTAATATTTAGGTATAACTCACTTGAAAAACAGGAAGTATTCAATTAGTATTTGTTAATTGAAGGCTTAAATTATAGAAAGAGTTAATTTTTTATGCTTTTGTTTCTTCATCTAAGATACTGTATCTGAAAGATTTTTACTTTTATTCTGTATATTCTTCAAGTAAAATAAAGTACAAAGATATTTAACACTCTTTAAGTTTCTTGGGAATATAAGTAATATCAAAAGCTAATACATCATTGTTTAAAAAAAAAATGGGTTATGGGAATTCCCTGGTGGTCCAGTGGTTAGTACTCCATGCGTTTACTGCCTAGTGCCCAGGTTCAATCCCTGGTCGAGGAACTAAGATCCCGCAAGCTGCACGGTGCGGCCAAAAAACCAAGAAATTTTTTACAAAAAACGGATTATATTATGACAAAGACTCTCTCCTTGACCTAATTCTAGTCAGATTCCTCTGAGTCCTCTTTCTGACTCGGCCTCAACCTTGAGCTCTGTCACTGGCCCAGTTTTTCTAGATTTTTGGAGAATCCTGATGAGCCAGTTTAGGGAAAATCCTCCACCCTCGGTGTATAGTGGCCCTGGCCTGACTTCAGCAAGAATCCTATTAAGTTGTTTAGCAGAAAATTACCCTACCTCTTAGTAAGTTTTCCACCCACTGACCCTTTACCCTGCTCCTTGGCTCTAAATCCCTACTTCTTGTTATTGTATTTGGAATTGAGCTCAATCTCTCTCCCCAATTATAAAATCCTGCTGTAGTAGTACCAGTGAATAAGTCTGCCTTAGTATTCTTTAACAAGTGTCATGAATAATTTGTTCTTTAACAGTGGCCAAAAAAATATAGAAACTGTCTTCTCCTCTATCCCTAACTTGGAGACTCATAATCTCCATTAGCATCTTTGAAAATCCTGAGAAATCCTGAAGTTAATGTTTAACCTAAAATTTCTAAAATTTGATTATTGAGTCCTTTGGAAATGGAGTAAACACATTCAACTTTTATTTTCAGTGTGGAGAGGCAAAATGGTATACAGTGGTATTTGTAGTTTAAGTATAATCCTGGGGCCATCAGAATCAATATCATCTGAGCATCTGTTTATAGTACAGGAACTTAGGCTCTACCTCAGACCTTCAGAATCAGAATCTGCATTTTAACAAGATCCCCTGGTAATTTATGTACACAATGAATTTAAAAAAACATTCATATAGGTAATGTAAAAGAGAAGATATTATAATATTCATTTTATTGACTCTGCAGTGTATAAAATGCTCTTTTGTGTTAGTTAAATGATCTGTATTCCTTGATTAAATACTGATGGATTAAAAGAAATGTGTCTCATATTATGAATGGCATGAAAAAAATCCCCTAGGTTTCAGATTTTCTTACAGAGGGATGTTTAAAGTAGATTAAAAAAAAAAAAGTAACCTCAGTTGGGCACAGTTGTACTAAAGGTTTTGCATGACATTGCTGGGTTTTTTTTCTAATTTAATTTTATCCAGATAATATATGTCCACAGTTTAAACAAAGTCAGATAGTCCTACTAGTCCTATAAAGATAAACAGGACTCCTTTACCCTATCTCTTCCAACTCTCAAATTCTACTTTTCAGAGGGTACCATTTTAAATCATTTTTGTCTGTACTATGTATGTATGTGTGTATATATATACACATACACATACATATATATCTTGCTTTTTCAAACTTTGATATTATATTTTGACTTTAAATTGACACTGAGATTTTACTTTGCTTGTATCACCCTCCTGACCACTTCCTGCTGTCCCCTTACCCCATACTCCCAAAACATATCACAATTTTTGTTAAATTAACATTCAGGGTTTACATTTATAACTATAAGAATATTGTTCCTTTCTTATCCATGGAATTTTCAACAATTACATTATGTTATTGTGCATCATTTTTAGGGGGATAGTAATCCCCTCTTTTTTCATCGTTTCTTGTTGTTCTTTTATGCCTATTACTAATTTATCCCAAATTCCCCAGAAAAAAACCTGAAACACAACTTAATAGTCCAATATCATGAGGATTCTATCAGTTCCATGTATATTCTGTTAAAGAGATTCCTCCTGAAGACTTCTGCCTGCCTAGATCTGGACTTTCTATTCTCTAGGATAGATGCACAGATATTATCTGAGGACTTCATTTCACCACCATCCTGGGAATTGTATTCACCTCCTTCTTTCTTTGGGCCCTCTGTTTTCAAGATGACTTTGTTTGTTTGTTTCACGTTTTTGTTCCTTGAATCATCTTATAACTTCCAGATGGGTGAATCTAGTAGCTGCAGGCAGTAGAAGTACATTTTTTGAAAACTTGGATAGACAAAAATGCTTCTTTCTTCTCTCATGCTATATTGCTGCAATTTATTCCATATCCTGTATAGATTATATGCTTTTCTACTTCAAAGTTTTTGGTTCTTTACGCAACCACCATTTCTGAAATATTTTGATAATGTGACTTGGTGTGAGTCTCTTTTCATTTATTGTTCTAACATGCACTTTAAAACTAAAAGATTATCTCCTTCTTGAGAATTCTGGGGAATTTTCTTGAATTATGTCTTTCTTTACTTCTTTACTCCATTGTCTCTACTTGCTTTTTCTGAAAATCAACTTATTTATATGTTGCACCTCCCAGATTGTTCTTGATTTTAATTATCCTTTCTATTTTCTTTTTTCCTCTTTTCTTTTACTTTTTCAGTAGTGTTGTCAGGTTTATCTTAAAACTCTTTTATTCATTTTCTTTTTATTTCTGCTTTCATTATTGAAATTCTTACAAGATATTTTATTCTTTCATTGTACATGTATGTATTGTATTTGTATATACAATAAAAGAATAAAATATGTACATTACATATATTTTTAAAACATAGCATTCCATATATGTTTCATGGATATTATATTTTCTTTTACCTCTTTGTCCATAGTTAAAAGATTTTTAATCTGCTAGGTTTTTATACTACATTAGGTTTTATCTATTCCTTGTTTTATCTCAATTTCTTCCTGCTTTTATTCTTTTCATTTTGATCTCATTTGTGTTGTTATGTTTCAGCTTAATTTTCAAAGCAATTTTAAGAGATAGGAACTATTTTAAGCTTCACATTATATATAAATAAATTACCTTAAAATAAATTTCCCCATATAACTTGGCAACAAAGTTATCTAGCCAAGCTAAAACATGACTTCACCCTTAGCACTCCTAAGCTACATTAACCCTACCTTTTCCACATCAGTACTGGAGGATTGATTATTTTAGAAAAACTATTTATGAAAGAATAACCCTTGTGCATAATCAGAGAGAACTGTAAATATGATTTATTGATCATATTTTAAAAATTATGTAAGTTCTCAAAATGTTTATAAATTTTTGAAAAGATACAGTTATTCTTATACATATTTACATGCTCCTTATTTATAGTAGATGGACAATTTATGTATTGTAACCTTTGGTTAAAAGGTTATGTTTTTAGTATATATCCTATAAAGAAAAATAACTGAGTGACTGGTAAGGTTTTCTTTCTTGTGTTTCTTCCCTGAAAGTTGAAGTGTTCATGACAGGAAAAAAATTATTTTTGGTATAGTTTAGTGGTTGGAAATTCATATATGCATAAATGTCTTTCAAGTTTGATTTATTAGAAATTACCAAAAACAAACACCCATCCTACCTGAACAATATAAAAATTAGCCTATATTCTGAAGCATTTTGACTTTTTTTTAAAGCTAAATTTAAAACTGAAGGAACCCTTGTGTTTATACATGTTTCTCAGAGAATGTTCAGGAAACACCAGCCCATAGAGAGTTGACAGTGTTATATGAAAAAGGGCCCATGGACAGATACTTGTGCAGATCCTGGATTAAAGTTTCTGCAGGACTTCACAGAGGTTTAGATGTGCTGATGTGCATAACAACTTTCCAAAACAATATACTGAGGGTATTTTCAAAGATACAAAATATATTTTACCATTCAAGGTACCTGTATTTTGTGGAACACTAAAGGTTACAATGTATAATTCACCAACCAACTTTATAGGTGAAGAAATTAAGATTTTGAAAATATCATGTGCCTTGCTTAAAGTTAGTTTATAATATCCATCATTATTTTATCTTAGGGGTAACCATGCCAGGTTAAAAACTCCACAATTTTTGATGAGGAGAATTTAGAAGTTAGTGAAATAAATGAGATAGCAAGAATAGGTGGAAATGAATTAAAATATCTGTATACAGGGCTGAATACACAATTTGTAGGCCCCATACAAAATGAAATTCAGAGACCCTTATTCAAAAAGCAGGAAAGGAAAAGTTCAGTAAAATGCTAAAATATAAACCTTTTTTGTTTTAAAAAAAATTTTATTGCTTATAAAATGTAATAGAGATACATAAGTAATAACAAACTTAAAAATTACAGAAAAAATAAGTTGTCTTACAGCTTATGATAATGAGATATATATAATGAGACTTTATTATATGTGATAAATATTGATAATATTTTATTAATGTTGTAGCTTAATTTTTCTGACCTGCTTTTCTAAACTTTATTAGGTCATCAAATTTGTACTTTTAGCAACTTCATTTTTAATCTATATAAATGAAAGTAATATCAGTTATAAATAGTCATCAAGTAATTTTTGATAATTTTTATTTTTTAGAAGAATCTTTTTGCTGATACAACTGTTACTAGAGCTGGAATAACTTTCAAATAATTATTTTAAAATAAAAACTTTACTATATCTAGAGCTGATGATTCCTGAAAAATAATTTTCCTAAAAATATTTAACTCTTCATGAGAATCGATTTCATGTAAGTCTAATTTTAATTTTAGTTGCAATTTGTAAAATGGCTGTTTAATGTATCTTTGACATTTCCTGTAACTTGTGGAAGTTACCCAAAAAAACAAAAGCAACTTCATGCTTTGTTTATAATTCAAAATGCCTGTTTATGCTTTCTATTACTGTGTCTTCAATTACAAGAAAAATTAATTTAAAATTATCTTCCTTGTAAATAATTGGTTCATTTAAAGCTTCACATGAAAATAGTGTTCTTTTTCATCAAATGTGACAATCTTTAAATACAATTTCTATGCCTATGGATATTTGCTTTGCAATGTTATAGCAGTTTTCACAGCCTGAGTCTAAACCCTTTGAAGAATTCTAATAGTTTTCTGATATGCTTTATTGCAATGTTCATATGTACAGTTGTAAATTGTTACAATTTACTGACAAAGTTTACAGCATGAGCACTGGCAGTTCTTGTCTCAGGACCTAGGCTAGAGAGTTAATATTTGTGATTTGTGCAGATGTGGCAGGGACGGGCTGTGGGAGTGCATGGAAAAGCTGGTGTTCCATCACTGCTGCCACCGTTGCTGCTTCAGCCGCCATTGCTGCTATTGTTGCCACCAATCTGGATCCAGGACCCAGTCCAAGTGGCTCCCTTGGAGCTCTGTGGTGCCACGGACTGGCCCAGACATGAGCACCATGTGGCCAGATCACCTGCTTGGTGTGCATGCTGCCCACCAGACTCTCTGCCCTGAGCCTGTGTTTACACTTAGTGTATCTCCTCTGCTCACGTGCATGCTCCATGGTCCCATTGGACTTGACTTACAACACAAGTTTAAGGTTAAAGTTATGAATTTCAAGACAGTGAGAGCAGAACATTGAACCAAATGCAGGACCCTTGAACGACTGCACAAATTACATGTTCTGTTGCCAGCTCTATCTCTTTGTATGGAATTCATGTTATCACCGTGTAATCTTAGGTCCCAGTGTACTGAAATCTTTGAACCTTAATCTGAAGGCTCTGAGAATGCCTAGACCTCAGAGTTGAAAAATAGACTGTAGTATTCAAATTTCTCTCTATAAGTACTTAAATTCTATTTTTCACTGTCTTCCTGGGCATCATTTTACCCTCCTGTCGGTAGTTCACTTAGGTATGGTTTGTAGACACTGAATACACAAACATCATCAATCATGTGAAATCCATGTTTGTTGATTTTTAAATGGTGACACTTTCAGGGACTTATAGTTAGTGATCATTTGTGACAATTGTTCATTTCTGAAAATTTGATGACATTTTGACATGGTGGTATAACATTTTTCAATTAATTTTACCAGAATTGATTAGCTACTAGTTTTCAAGTACATGAAAAGATAAATGAAATGTGACCTCTGTTTTAAAGGAGCTTGAAACTCAGAAAAAAAAAAAAACCTTGATTAAAAATGATCACAAATTTACTATAAAGAAGTGAGCATTTGCTGAAATCCAGCAAAATTTCACAACCAATAACCTGTAATCTAATTTTCTGACTTACTGTTATACTTACTAATATGCTCTAAGCTGACTACAGCATTTAGTAGGTGTTCTATGAATGCCATGATTATATACAAGGACTTTTTTTACACAAGTTACCTTATGAAAATTGTGTCAACTCAACGAGATGCATTTCATTGTCTCCTCCATTTCATAGATTTGGAAGTTAAATCTCTTTGAGAGATTTAAAAAACATCCTCAGGTAATTCAGCAAGTAAGTTGTATAATTGAGAAATGAATTCAAAACCAATTCTGTTTGACTCCGAAGTTCCACTGTGCTGCCTTGTGCTTATGGTGTTTTCTTTGGCATATCACACTCTGAATGTTCAGTCTAGAGTAGATTTTCTTAGCTGTGTACAAAAGAGTTTTTTTCTAAGAAAGCTTTCTAGGGGTTAGGGGGTAAGGGCAACACATGGGAGAATGAGGGGGAATTGTGGTCAAATATATTTGGCTGCATTCTCTTCCTCCCACTGGAAATTAGAAAATATATTAGTGTATTCAGTGATCTACAATGCCTTACAAAAAGTATATCAGTTGTGCTTACTCAGCACATATACCTAAAACGTGCAAAGGAACAGAATAATAGCATAGTCCTTGTATAGGCGTGACACATAATTTTGAAGCACTGAACATTGAAGCACTGCATATTTCTATATGTCTTACCTATTCCAAGATAAATTTTAAAATATATAAATCTGATAAATTTTGTTTCACTGTAACAGTATTTCTCATGTTTCTTTCTTTCCTTAATACCAATTAGCATATTGTGAAAGTATTGTTTCATCAAACAAGTTTTTGAGAAAAATGATGTGGAGCTATAGCTCCAGAGAGATGATATATAGTTATTTAGAAGCATTAACCACAACATTATGGACTACAGAGAGAACATCTAAATCAGTTTCTCACAGTTAGGGCCCAGTTTGTTTGTTCTTCTTTATTGTTGTTCTTATTGCATGGAGAAATTTCCTAAATTCACAAGTAAGTTAATAAAAATTATATTTAAAATAATCAGCATGCAAATTTGAGAGGACATTATTTTTACAGAAGGTGAGTAGGTGACTTTTGTTAACTGATCTATGGAATTGGCATTGGAGTATTGATGTAGCATAGTAGGACAGTAGTAAAATGTGTAGGGGTGGTTGTGTATAGGAGATTTGACCAGTGGAAAAAAGGGGAGTTCAAATTGATTAAAAAAAGAAAAGAAAGAAATAAAGCCAGAACTACATTTAAATCATAAAAGTCTGCAATCTAAGAAAAGTACCAATCACAATTAAAAGAGAGGAGGAAAAATACATCAAAAACAAAGGATAAAAGAAAAAACTAGTTCCTGACGTTGTAAAAAAATATACAGAATAGTAAGAGAATGTTAACTGTTTTAATCCTCAACTTTATTTTGTCTAGGCCTGCATTTTTAAAAACTATTTTTAAAAACAATTTTTTTTCGGAATGTGGGGAAATAAGTCTTTAATGTTTGGTATGTCTGCTGTATTCTTTCACCTTGCTTGGGCTGCTGACTGATTATATCATTAATTGCCTTAAACTAGAAATTTCTTTTAGAAAATCAAGACACCAGAATAGTATGGTTCTTAACCCCAGCTGGAAATTAATGCATAAAAATTATGACCTGTGGTTTCATTTTGATCAGGTAGCTACCTCTTTCAGAACAAGGATCAACTCAGTGGAGTCTTAGTAAAGTAGGTCTTTCTTAATATACCCATAGTTGTCATCTCAGATAAGAATCCCCAGGCTGAAGATTTGAAGGGCATGTGTAGGTAATGTTCTGAGAAACCCCCAGATTTAGTAAATAATAAATTTTTAAAATGAGCACTTCTTTAGCAAATAGCTCATGTATTTGCTTACAGAATATCATGCTGGGCACCAGAAGGGGTGTGATAGGGGCAGCAGGGCTTGAAAAATTTCTATTGATTTGGTGCCCTGAAGCAATCTTTCGAATGGGACAGGTATTTTCAAAATAACACTTGCCTAAAAGAATCTATAGTCTTTGCAGGAGTATCAGCAGCTTGCAAACTTCTTGACTTGGGTTTCATTACTGGAAAAAAATCCAAATGAAACTTCTGTTAAGAGCATATAGCCACAACAGGGGTCCTGATGTGGGTCTCTTTATAATAGAAATGAAGGTAGGCTGCATTTTATATCTCACTAATTTCCCAACATCTGTTTCTTATTCAGTTTCCTAGATCTGGGATTCTTTTCTGTAATGCTAAATGTATATTAACTTTGTAAAATAATCATGAAAAATAATATTCTCATGTATATTTTATGTGGGAATAAAAATAAACATGGCAAATGGAATAGAAAAATTAATTTAAACAACATTTTTGTTTTATTGTATGAGAAAGAATTTCAGTTATTAAATTTGAACATAGATGCCTATATATACATATATTCAGAAAGTTATTAGCTCTAAATAAATATCTTTTTTCATCCTGAAAAATAAGTATGCATTTGAATTACATGGAGCATTTCCCTATTTTATTATCACAGTCCATTAGAGATACATACTTAGATATTCTTAGTGTTCTCAGAATACTTAGAGTAATACTTCTTAATGTATGATTCAAGCATCTCAGCAATGAATCACCCAGTATTGAATCACCCAGTATACTTTGGTCTTCATATTTCTTAACATATAGATACCTGGATCCCACCCAAGATTTATTAAATCAGAATAAATGGGAACTTTATTTTACAGAAGATTTTCAGTTAGTTTGACATGATAAGCTTTGACTATATCTGCCTTAATGTTGAAGCAGAAATAATTTCTTGTACACTAATTCTGAAGTGTTTTTATTTTCATGAAAGGTATATGTATTAGTCTTCTCAGGCTGCCATAACAAAATACCACAAACTGGGTGTCTTAAACACGTAAATTTATTTTCTCACAGTTCTAGAGGCTAGAGAGTCCAAGAGCAAGATAGCAGTAGGGTTCAGTTTCTTGTGAAGACTCTTTATGGCTTGCAGACAGCCACCTTCTCATTATGTCCTCACATGGCCTTTCCTTCTTGCACATGCAAGGAGAGAGTGAGTGAATTCTCTGGTGTCTCTTCTTATATGGACACTAATACTATTAAATCAGAGCCCTATTCATGATCTCATTCGACCTTAATTACTAGAAGCACCATCTACAAATACAGCCACACTGGGCGTTGGGGCTTCAACATATGACTTATGGGGAGAACCAAACATTAAGTCAATAACAATGTACAATATATTTTGTCAAATATTCAGTTCCTTGAACTTATGGTTACCGGGGGGAAGGGTGGGGGGAAGGGATAGATTGGGAGTTAGTGATTGACATGTACACACTGCAATATTTAAAATGGATAACCAACAAGGACCTACTGTATAGCACAAGGAACTCTGCTCAATATTATGTAACAACCTAAATGGGAAAATAATTTGAAAAATAATAGGCACATGTATATGTATAACTGAATCACTTTACTGTACACCTGAAACTAACACAACATTGTTAATCAACTATACTCCAATATAAAATAAAAAGTAAAAAAAAGTCAGTTCTTTCCTTAAAAGTGAAAAAATGTAACAGTAAAAGGCATTAATTCTGTCCAAAACTTGAAAGAAACTCTAGCTTTGAAAATTGCTCCTTTCCAGGACAAAAACTTTATAAATAGTTATGGTGCATTTTGCATCTTAGAACAAAACGAGTTAATAATCTTTCAAATTTATATTCTGTGATTGTTCTAAGTACAAAGGGTAAGCCATAAAAAACCATCTGTAATAGTTTCAGATTTTAGCCAAACCAAAAGCACCCAAAGCTTAATCCCAGGCCTGGGCTCAACAGACAGTTATGGAGAGTAGAGGTGGAGGGTAATGTCTTGTAAAGTCCAACTGAAATTTGAGAAGCTGGAGAAAAAGCAAGATGGTTGTAGGAAACTCTGAAATTGGGGTTTCAGGGAAAAGTGCAAGTGTTTACTGCCGATGTTTGTGTAGATAAGAATTGAAGAAACACAGACTTGGATACTGGACAGATGTAGATTTGATCCCTATTTCTAGATGGATGAGGATTCATAACTTATCTGATATTTAAGTCCCATTACAAAATAGTATGTTGTATTATCTTTTTATTAATGCATAAAAAAATATCACAACTTAGTGACTTACAAAAGCACTCGTTTATCATCTCACAATTTCTGTAAATCAGGAGTCTGGGCCCAACTTAGCAGGATCCCTTGTTCAGGGTCATACAAGTCTGCAATTAAGGTGCTGGCTGGGCTGCATTCTCATCTGGAGGCGGACTGGGGTTGGTAGCAGAATTGATTTTCTTTAGGTTGTTTGAATGAAGACCATGGATTTCTGTTGACTATTGGCTGTTAACTGTCCTCAGGTCCTGTAGTTCCTAGGGGCTGCCCATGAGTTCTTACCACAGGGACCTCCTCAACATGGTTGTTTCCTTCATCGAGTAAGCAAGGAGATACTCTAGGTCTATTCTACTGAAACAGAATCATATATAACATAATTATAGAAGTGACATCTAACGTAACCTAATCAAGAGAGTGACATCCATCACTTTTGCTTCATTTTATTGGTGAGAAGCCAGTCATAGATTTCAGCTGTACTTAGTGGAAGGGGATTATACAAGTGCATGACTCATTGGGGGTCACCTTTGAGTGTGTCTGTCACAGATGATAATATCCACACAGCTCTCTGAGGACTAAAAGAGTTTATAGACATGAAGATCTTGGTCCATACATGTTCTGCTTATATAGGAACCATTACTGTGTTCTACTGACATGTCTAGTAAAGAAAGGTTCTTCTGAGGTAGTAACAGATCTTCTGACCCTGCCTCATCTCCTAGACTCAACCCAGAGCAACCAGAAAATATACCGTACCTATCTTGACAGGTGTCACATGTGTTCCTTATGATGAATTTATGTTAATATCTCAGTCTGGAGTGACTCTCACTAAAAAAAATTTTTAAAAAACCATGAAGAGGGAATAATGGCAAAGTACTTCTCCTTTCTGCTCCTGACCTCCTCCCTTAACACCCACCTTGATAATATATCTATATATCTCTCATCAGCATTTAGGGGCATTATGCCATTCTCTTTATACTCTGGGACCCTCTTAAACATTTTCCTTGTGTCCATTCCCCTTAGAAAAATAGTCTAGTATATCAAACTAACAATAAACTTTGTTTCATCCCTATGCCACTCCCTACTCCTGGGCTTTGCACTTACCTAGCTATTGAAAAGCTTAAACTAATTCAACATATTCCTTAATGTGTTACCTCTCCTAGTAGACACTAATAGATTCAGTGTTTGTACACAGATAAAGGCAAGCAAGGAGAGACTGAGCAAGCTTTGAAACATATCTTTTCCTAGTTGAGCCTTCAGATGAGAATGCAGCTCAGTCTCACTGGATTGCAGCCTTGTGAGAATCTGTGTTGAGGAGTCAGGTAAGTCATTCCGGGACTTCTGAGCTATAAAAGTTGTGTTCCTTGTGACAATATTTTAGGTATGGTACATAACCTGTGGGACAGAATCTTCATCACAAGGAGACCTTACCACAACTCTCAAACAATAGGAAACTTCATCCTTTTTTTTTTTAAACATCTTTATTGGAATATAATTGCTTTACAATGGTGTGATAGTTTCTGCTTTATAAAAAAGTGAATCAGCTATATGTACACATATACCCCCATATCTCCTCACTCTTGTGTCTCCCTACCAACCTCCCTATCCCACCCCTCTAGGTGGTCACAAAGCACCGAGATGATCTCCCTGTTCTATGTGGCTGCTTCCCACTAGCTATCTATTTTACTTTTGGTAGTATATATAAGCCGATGCCACTCACTCACTTCGTCCCAGCTTACCCTGCCCCCTCCTCGTGTCCTCAAGTCCATTCTCTACGTCCGTGTCTTTATTCCCATCCTGCCCCTAGGTTCATCAGAAACATTTTTTTTTTCGATTCCATATATATGTGTTAGCATACGGTATTTATTTTTCTCTTTCTGACTTACTTCACTCTGTATGACAGTCTCCATAGGTCCATCCACCTGACTACAAATAACTCAATTTCGTTTCTTTTTATGGCTGAGTAATATTCCATTTATATATGTGCCACATCTTCTTTATCCATTCATCTGTCGATGGACACTTAGGTTGCATGTCCAGGCTATTGTAAATAGACCTGCAATGAACGTTGTGGTACATGACTGTTTTTGAGTTATGGTTTTCTGAGGGTATATGCCCGGTAGTGGGATTGGTGGGTCATATGGTAGTTCTATTTTTAGTTTTTTAAGGAACCTCCATACTGTTCTCCATAGTGGCTGTATCAATTTACATTCCCACCAACAGTGCAAGAGTGTTCCCTTTTCTCCACACCTTCTCCAGCATTTATTGTTTGTAGGTTTTTTGATGATGGCCATTCTGGCCAGTGTGAGATGATACCTCATTGTAATTTTGATTTGCATTTCTCTAATGATTAGTGATGTTGAGCATCCTTTCATGTGTTTGTTGGCTATCTGTGTATCTTCTTTGGAGTAATGTCTATTTAGGTCTTCTGCCCATTTTTGAATTGGGTTGTTTGTTTTTTTGATATTGAGCTGCATGAGCTGCTTGTGAATTTTGGAGATTAATCCTTTGTCAGTTGCTTCATTTGCAAATATGTTCTCCCATTCTGAGGGTTGTCTTTTTGTCTTGTTGATGGTTTCTTTGCTATGCAAAAGCTTTCAAATTCCATTAAGTCCCATTTGTTAGTTTTTGGTTTTATTTCCATTTCTCTAAGAGGTGGGTCAAAAAGGATCTTGCTGTGATTTATGTCATAGAGTGTTCTGCCTATGTTTTCCTCAAAGAGTTTTATAGTGTATGGCCTTACATTTAGGTCTTTAATCCATTTTGAGTTTATTTTTGTGTATGGTGTTAGGGAGTGATCTAATTTCATTCTTTTACATGTAGCTGTCCAGTTTTCCCAGAACCACTTATTGAAGAGGCTGTCTTTTCTCCAATATATATTCTTGCCTCCTTTATCAAAAATAAGGTGACCATATGTGCATGGGTTTATCTCTGGGCTTTCTATCCTATCCCACTGATCTATATTTCTGTTTTTGTGCCAGTACCATACAGTCTTGATTACTGTAACTTTGTAGTGTAGTCTGAAGTCCTGGAGACTGATTCTTCCAGCTCCATTTTTCTTTCTCAAGATTGCTTTGGTTATTCGGGGTCTTTTGTGTTTCCATACAAATTGTGAAAATTTTTGTTCTAGTTCTATGAAAAATTCCAGTGGTAGCTTGATAGGGATTGCATTTAATCTCTAGATTGCTTTGGGTAGTATAGTCATTTTCACCATGTTGATTCTTCCAATCCAAGAACATGGTATATCTCTCCATCTGCTTGTATCATCTTTAATTTCTTTCATCAGTGTCTTATAGCTTTCTGGATACAGGTCTTTTGTCTCCTTAGGTAGGTTTATTCCTAGGTATTTTATGCTTTTTGTTGCAATGGTAAATGGGATTGTTTCCTTAATTAGAGTCTGGCTAATGGTTTATCAATTTTCTTTATCTTCACAAAGAACAAGCTTTTAGTTTTACTGATCTTTGCTATCGTTTCCTTCATTTCTTTCTGATCTGATATTTATGATTTCTTTCATTCTACTAATTTTGAAGGTTTTTTTTTTCTTTCTCTAATTGCTTTCAGTGTAAGGTTAGGTTGTTTCTTTGAGATGTTTCTTATTTCTTGAGATAGGACTGTATTGCTATAAATTTCCCTTTTAGAACTGCTTTTGCTGCATCCCATAGGGTTTGGGTCATCGTGTTTTCATTGTCATTTGCTTCTAGGTAGTTTTTGATTTCCTCTTTGATTTGTTCACTGATCTCTTGGTTATTAAGTAGTATATCGTTTAGCCTCCATGTGTTTGTGTTTTTTACAGATATTTTTCCTGTAATTGATATCAAGTCTCATAGCATTGTGGTCAGAAAAGATACTTGGTGAAATTTCAGCTTTCTTAAATTTTCCAAGGCTTGATTTGTGACCCAAGATATGATCTATCCTGGAGAATGTTCCATGAACACTTGAGAAGAAAGAGTATTCTGTTGTTTTTGGATGGAATGTCCTATAAATATCAATTAAGTCCATGCTTTTTAATGTATTATTTAAAGCTTATATTTCCTTATTTATTTTCATTTTGATGATCTGTCCATTGGTGAAAGTGGGGTGTTGAAGTCCCCTACTATGCTTGTGTTACTGTCAATTTCCCCTTTGATGACTGTTAGCATTTGCCTTATATACTGAGGTTCTCCTATGTTGGGTGCATAAATATTTACAATTGTTATGTCTTCTTCTTGGATTGAACCCTTGATCATTATGTAGTGTCCTTCTTTATCTGTTGTAATAGTCTTTATTTTAAAGTTTATTCTGTCTGATAAGAGAATTGCTACTCCATCTTTCTTTTGATTTGCATTTGTATGAAATATCTTTTTCCATCCCCTCACTTTCAGTCTGTATGTGTCCCTAGGTCTGAAGTGGGTCTCTTGTAGACAGCATATATATGGATCTTGTTTTTGTATCCATTCAGCCAGTCTATGTCTTTTGGTTGGAGCATTTAATCCATTTACATTTAAGATAATTCTTTATACATATGTTCGTATTACCATTTTCTTAATTATTTTGGGTTTGTTATTGTAGGTCTTTTCCTTCTCTTGTGTTTCCTGCCTAGAGACATTCCTTTAGCATTTGTTTTCAAGCTGGTTTGGTATTGCTGAATTCTCTTAGCTTTTCCTTGTCTTTGAAGGTTTTAATTTCTCCGTCAGATCTGAATGAGATCCTTGCTGGGTAGAGTAATCTTGGTTGTAGGTTTTTCCCTTTCATCGCTTTAAATATGTCTTGCTACTTACTCCCTTCTGGCTTGCAGAGTTTCTGTTGAAAGATCAGCTGTTAACCTTATGGGGATTCCCTTGTATGTTATTTGTTGTTTTTCCCTTGCTGCTTTTAATATTTTTTTTGTATTTAATTTTTATTTTTTTGTGTGTGGTGTGCGAGCCTCTCACTGTTGTGGCCTCTCCCATTGCAGAGCACAGGCTCTGAATGCACAGGCTCAGTGGCAATGGCTCACAGGCCTAGCTGTTCCGCAACATGTGGGATCTTCCCGGACCGGGGCACGAACCCGTGTCCCCTGCATCAGCAGGCAGACTCTCAACCATTGCGCCACCAGGGAAGCCCTGTATTTAATTTTTGATAGTTTGATTAATATGTGTTTTGGTGCATTTCTCCCTGGATTTATCCTGTATGGGACTCTCTGCCCTTCCTGGACTTGATTGACTATTTCGTTTACCATCTTAGGGAAGTTTTCAACTATAATTTCTTCAAATATTTTCTCAGTCCCTTTCTGTTTCTCTTCTTCTTCTGGAACCCCTGTAATTTGAATGTTGGTGCATTTAATGTTTCCCAGAGGTCTCTGAGACTGTCCTCAATTTTTTTCATTCTTTTTTCTTTATTCTGCTCTACAGTAGTTATTTCCACAATTTTATCTTCCAGGTCACTTATCCATTCTTCTGCCTCAGTTATTCTGCTGTTGATTCCTTCTAGAGGATTTTTAATTGCATTTATTGTATTGTTCATCATTGTTTTTTGCTCTTTAGTTCTTCTAGGTCTTTGGTAAATCTTTCTTGTATTTTCTCCATTCTATTCCCAAGATTTTGGATGATCTTTACTGAATTCTTTTTCAGGTAGACTGCCTGTTTCCTCTTCATTTTTATTGTCTGGTGGGTTTTTACCTTGCTCCTTCATCTTCTGTGTGTTTCTCTGTCTTCTCATTTTGCTTAACTTACTGTGTTTGGGGCATCCTTTTCACATGATGCATGTTTCTAGTTCCTGTTGTTTTTGGTGTCTGACCCCAGTGGCTAAGGTTGGTTCAGTGGCTTGTGTAGGCTTCCTGGTGTAGGGGACTGTTGCCTGTGTTCTGGTGGGTGGGGCTGGATCTTATCTTTCTGGTGGGCAGGACCACATCTGGTGGTGTGTTTTAGGATTTCTGTGGGCTTATTATTATTTTAGCCAGCCTCTCTGCTAATGGGTGAGATTGTGCTCTTGTCTTGCTAGTTGTTTGGCATAGGGTGTCCAGCACTGTAGATTGCTGGTTGTTGAGTGGAGCTGGGTCTTAGCATTGAGATGGAGATCTCTGGAAGAGCTTTTGCCATTTGATATTATGTGGAGCTGGGAGGTCTCTGGTGGACCAATGTCCTGAACTCGGCTCTCCCACCTCAGAGACACAGGCTTGACACCCGGCCAGAGCACCAAGACCCTGTCAGCCACACGGCTCTTTTGCCAGCATTCAGTAGGTGTTCTGTAGTTGTTCCACATGTAGATGTATTTCTGATGTATTTGTGGGGAGGAAGTTGATCTCCACGTCTTACTCCTCTGCCATCTTTAAGGTGTCCAGCTTCATCCTTTTTATTGTTCAATGCAGAGCTTATGTTATAACATACAAAATAATTACATGACTTTAAATAAGCTGTTCAGTGTCTAAGTTGACATTTCTTACAAATGCATTTTTCTGGGAAAGGAAATAAAAATAATTACTCTTAGAAGAGTAATCAATGTTTTATTACTCTCCACAACTTTCAGGGTATTCAAAATGTATTCTTTCCATCCAGATATCATATATGAAAGATGTTTCATTAGTCGTTCTCTACGAAAGTTCTATGAATTTCTCTTAAGATTCTTAAGATCGTCAGATGGCATGTACAAAAATACAAATAAAAATAGATTTCCTTAATTTAACCCAGAGAAAATGGGTTAAATGTATTTTAATCTGTAGTTAAATTAAATTACAATTGTTGTGAGAATAAATGTTCCATGACTATTTAGGTGGTGTATGCAAGAAAATGCAGACTCTGTTTCGTTTACTGAAGTGGTTCTTGTATTGGAAAGTTTAAGAAAAACTGAATTAGCATAAAGTTTCCAATGCCCCCTAAATTAATAATATCCAGGAAATAGATGTTTAATTGGGCATATAGTGTTTTATTTCAGCACTTCAGGGACTGTGAAACACAAGTAGGTGGATTAAGCAGCTTTGGCATGTTCAGATACAATTAGTAGGCCTTGGCCACCTGCAGAAGATAACCTATCAAGCATGAAGCCTCTCTCATCAGATTGTGTTTCTGTGTGTGACAGGCAGTCTTCAGGACCAGAAGGGAAACAGCTTAGTTGAATCTTCTTTTTTCATGGCTTGAATCAGCCTCACTGAAGTGAATCAATTTTCCATAAAAATGGAAGTATCAGTTTGATGAAGATTAAGGCATTTTCTCACCTTTAGCATGCATTGGATTAAAGGGATGAAATGGGTTGTAGTAAGCCATATGGATGGCTGGACAGTGAATGGTACCGTATGGACAGCAAAGGGTCCCCCTTCTTACTCTCTATTGCTACCCCCATCACTAAGCTGGAATATGTAATGTAAATAAAACTTAATAATTCAATTTAAATGAAGAAAAAAGATAGGTAATACATGAACTTCAAATCAAGACCCAAGACTGGCTACAGAATTTTCAGTGCACATTGTAAAGTAAAAATGTAGAGCCCCTTTTCCAAAAATTATTAAAATTTTCAAGATGGCACAACAGAGTGTTAAAATTGCAGAATCCTTCTGAGCATGGTCTCAGGTCTCACACTGTAAAGCTGGTCCTGCAAAGGTCACCCCCTTTGACTCTGCAGTCTCCCAAAGATCAGTAGCAGGGTTGTCCCTAAGGTAGAATAAGCATGTACCTCCATTGCATTTTAGAGGAAAGATGGGATCCTGGGAGGCTTGGAGAATGCACTGTTGATGTTATCTGTGAGCTGGTTCCCCAAACACATGATGATCTTGTTTTGGCTCTGACTGTCTAGCCCATACACCAAATCCACATACACTGTTCTGTGTTTTCTTCTTTCTTTCTTTTACCATTTGATACTTATTTTCATCCTACTATACATGAATTAAAACACTGGCAGGCAAAATGAGTTTTTTCCCTTTCCCTATTCTGTGTCCCATGTATGGCTCTGGACCTTCAAGGAAAATTCTCATTTCTGTTTGTTTCTTGAAAGAGGCTCCATGATCACATCTTTATGAAATGTTGTAAAGTGTAGTCATGAAAGCACCATCTTTGGAGTCAGACTTGTGTAGGTTTTATGACAGGTTCTTCTACTTCCCAGTTGTCTGATCTTTGGCAAATCATCTATCTTTCCTGAGTCCCTATTTCCTATTGTAAATGACAATAAAAATGTCTGCTTCATAGGCCTGTTTTGCATATTAAATGAGATAGTGTTTAGAAAGCCAACTGCCCAGCTTACTATAAATACTAAAAAAAAAATTCATTTTTGTACTATTATAATTTATAATCATACTTTGCA
Organism: Orcinus orca; assembly: GCF_937001465.1. Taxonomy (NCBI): domain Eukaryota; kingdom Metazoa; phylum Chordata; class Mammalia; order Artiodactyla; family Delphinidae; genus Orcinus; species Orcinus orca. The sequence goes on from NC_064563.1 coordinate 97,202,786, forward strand.
GAAAATATCAACTTATTTTATTTTGACATAAAGAGTTTAAAATTCAGAATCATAGAATTAAGGAGAACTTCATAGATTTTCTGGTTTAGTAGCTCTTAAATTTGTTGGGATCATAGATCCCTTTGTATTCTGATATAAGGCAGTGGACACTCTTTCTCCCCAAAAGTTACATGTGCATTCAGCATTCTGTTTCAGGGGATTCTTTCACCACCTGAAGCTCAAAGTTGAAACCTTTGAATGCAGTTTTAAAGGAGTATATCAAACCTTATACTTAGTTTCCTATGCACAAAACAGTGGTGGGATTGCCCTCTAAATATCGAGCTTCCATTATTGAAAGCAACCCTCTTTCCTGAACATGGGTCTTTTTTCTTTGTTTTTTTCTTTGCCACAGAAATGCTGAAAACAGCCTAGAAATGAACGAGAACATCAAATAATGATGCCAGGTTTTATTTCAAGGAAAATCACTACAATAACTTTCCTTTTGAATGTCTCTGTCTTCTGAGAGACCCTCTATGCTGTGAAGTTCTCTCTTTTAAGTGGCTACATCTAATGTGTCGCTGCTCACAACACTAGCGGTTTTATACTTGGGCAATGGAGTAGAATAGCAGCTCAGGTTTTGAAAAGTAACAGAGCTATGTGGGCTTTTTAATATGACCGAGGGGTTGTCACATTGATCCTTGTTTTATTTTTCCTTTTTTGGTTAATTAATTCTATTTATCTTTATTTATTTATTGCTTCCTTTCCTTTTCCTCCTCTCACATTAAGCTTTGGGTCTAGTTTGCAAAACATTTTAAAAAGTAATCTGAGTGACTAGTTTCCACCTGATTCTCAACATTTGCATTTGACTGTCCGGCAGTTATTCCCAGATACTTTCCTCCTCCTTGGCTACTTCCATCTTCTTTTATCATGCAACAAACTTCTGGCAGCAGCAGATGCACTGATACTTTCCAAAGAGACCATGAAAGTAAAATGAAAAGAGACTAGAAAGACACACTTCCTCTGTCAGTTAGGCTCATAGTCTGGTTTTCATTTTGTCCTTTGTCTGGTTTTCATTTGACCCGCACAGGTTCCTTCTCATTCCTAAGCACACATTCCAGGGTTTATGTTCACGGCTGAGAGATGCATGTAGAGAGTATGCAAAGAGTAACTTCCAAAGGGTAAGCCCAAAGAGGGCTGTCAAATTTCTCTTTATGGATATTTTGGCTCCAAGTCATTTTTATATTTCTTTCAGCTCTAGATCAAGCTGCTGTTGAAAGGTAGGATACTTGATTGTTTCCACATTTCTTGCAATGATAATGCAAGGCAAAATCCAAGGGGAATTGAAACATCATCTGTCATGTTTAGCCAGGATGAAGTTGTATGACATTTAAAGTGTTAGAGCAGGGAAAGTATCTGCCAACCTGGAAGTTTTTAATCCCCATTTCTGAATACTTACAGAGTTGCCAAGATAATCCCACAGTGCCGGTGCCCTGTCTGCTGCTGACGTGCCATCTGCTCTTGTTCATATTGGATGTGATCTGATATGAACCTCAAAGACCTTTTTGAAGTTAAGCCTTATTTGACTTCTGAATCATTAACTTTCACCCAGAGTCATCACATTTTTCCTTCTGCCCACACAGGTTTTGTTTAATAGGAAATTAATTGCCACCTGGCAGGTAAGAAATGCCATACCTGATGGAAAGAAACTTCAAGTTAAGTGCATACTTTTTCAGGGTGATAGAACTTTGACAGAGTTGCTCAGCTTTTCATTACTTAGCATGTTGGTATAATTTATCCATATTTATTTTTAAAAGTTGTATGTGAGCTTGCTCAAATTTTTAATTGCTTCTCCTCTTAGTAATAAAAGAGGAGAAATCCTTCTCCTGTGAGAAATGTGATCACTGGGAAGAGGCATTACGGAAGCCTTGTCAGAGCTGACCTCAAAGCAGAACGGGGGCTGAACTATGTTTTAAGAGTTGATGGAGTTGCAGGTAGAAATCATTGTACTAATATAAGTCCCAACACCTTGTCCTTGCCATTCTAGATTCACTCCTTTGGTGTGAAAAGTTTTTAGTTTTCAAAAGTGCAGCTATTAAATTGCAAGTTATCTTAGAAAACCTTAGGCAATATCGGTTAATCCCATGGTGGAAAGCCAGTAGACGTTCAATCCTGTAGGAACAGGACATGGCATGGGTATCAGAAAGTGGAAGTTGGAGGGCAAAGTAGTCCTGAAAAGCTGAAGGTGCAGAAAGAAAAATCATCTGCTTCCTGACTTGTTAAAATTAGACCCTACTTTTAACTGTGGTACTTCAGTCAGAAAGGGTGATGAGATGCACAGAACTGACCAACAGCTGTCTTTGCATTTAAATTACTGATAAATGCTTGAATGTCTGACTGATGCTGCTATTACTTTGTCCTAAGTAAATTAAATAATTAAAGCGTTCTCAGAGCTCTCTACAGTGCACACAGCCCTTTCACAATTACAATTTTTATTTTTAGCCTGTATACATGGAGAACACCTGTTACTTTCATTATCATCTACAGAGGAATCATTAATATTGCACATAGCAAGTATGCATGAGTGTACGGTACTTTATAAGCAAGTACCCTGGAGAAGAAAACTTAAGTTTGAGAACTGAGCTACAAATAGATAAAGTAATTTATCCATAGTTACATCAGAGATGTCTGTGTGAAAGGTACATTTTTATCTTTATTAGCTTTAATTTACATGGCTTAAAATGTATGAGTCATTTATGGCAATTCCATCACTATGTTTGTATTTGAGCATGCAATTTTAAAAATTTCTGATAATATTTAAAGTCATTTGCTGAGATGGCTTTTCTATTATAAGTCAATAAGGGAGAATGAAGCATGACAATATATTATTGTTCAAATAGGGAAATAACACATATGGTGTTTCTTTATAGCAGAGAATGCTTCCCTTATAGTGTTACTTCCAAGAATATAACCCTGGACAGAAGAATAATCTTAATCTATTTAAGCCTTAGGAGTATAGGGTACATCTATTTTTCCTAAATTTGTTTTTGTTGGAACATGAGGAGAGAATGATATATGCATGATTCCAACATTTTCTTAATAAAAAATGTCATTGTGTGACCTGGCCTACACTAAATTTTTATTATTTAAAAAAAAATATGAAACTTACTGCAAAGTTAGAAAACCTATATCACATTTAGCTTTATATTAATGAATCTCATTTACAAAAGAATCACATGAAAAAAGAATATATAGGACAAGTGACTGCTGTCGATTGTAATAAAGTTTTTTAATTGTGACAGCAAGAAGAAAGTTAATTTAGAAAAATAATGAGGACAATCTAATATTACTTTCTTCCAAATTGTTTTCTTAGAAAATCAAAACATTTTAGAATGTAATCTTGTAGCACAGAATCCAAACTCCCACCAAAAGCACTCAATAAAATTTAATTATTCCTTTCAGATTTGCATGGTTACATAGTAAGTCTTCTAGTTTCACCAGTGTTATTTATCTTATGATGTTTAATTAATTAGAACCCATTCCTCACAGGATTTTGACTATTCCAAACCAACAACTCTTGAATGGCCAGAACACAAAATTCTTCTCAGAAGTTGACTTAAAATTCTATGCAAAAGATGAAATTTTTATTTTTCTGTGGCCTCTCAAAGACATTTGAAGGACTCTGATATCTGTGAACAAGTGATAAAATAGGATTTCTACAAAGGCAGTAATAATCAATTAGTAAGTCTTAACTTTTCATGAATTGGTGCTAAATAGTTTCACTTGTTCTTTTGAATAAAGTGAGGACTTAGGAGAATGTAAAAGTGAAAAATGTTGTATTAATCTCTTACTTTACCAGTGGTTGTCCATGGGAGAAGCATTTTCCTGTTTTTCATCAAAAAGCATTCACTTTAGCTCTTAGAGAAGTATTATAAGATTAGGGGTATCAGTCATCTCACTGGGCATTCCAGGAGGCACTATGTCTGGGAAACATATCAGGTAAAATTCAAAGGCCTAAACATAAGCTGGTTAGAGATGTTTCATGGCTACTAGAATGTGGTTTCCTGTTGTTTTTAAGGATGGAGTGATAAAGATGGTATATTGTTATAGGGAGGTCAGTGGGTTTAAGAATCTATGGCACTTAAAATCTAGAAGGCTAGGGTTGAAGTCTAGGCTTTGTATCTCACAGATATAACCTAGAACAGTTCACTAAATCCCTCTGAGCTTCAGTTTCATCTTTTCTAAAATTCATACCTGTGCTATTTCAGGCAACTCAGGTATGAGATATGTTGGAATCCAGGCACCCCAGGACTGGGAATATGTTTCAGTTATTTATTTCTGCATAACAAATCACCCCAAAACTTACTGTCCTCTAACAATACATTTTATTTTTCATGATTGTGTGGGTTGACTGAGTGAGTTTATTGCTGATCTGACCTAGATCATTCATGTTGCCTCTAGCTCTGGGATTGACTAGGGGCAGGGCTCAGCTGGGCTGTTAGCCTGGGAGACTGTTTTCCTCCATAGGGTCTTTCCATGGAGCTAGATTGGGCTTTCTCACTGCCTCCTGATCTCAAGCAGTGTTCCAATAGGGAGGATATTAAGAATGCAAGAATAGATGCTACGAAGCTCATAAAGGATAATGTTGGAAGTCCTACAGGGTCCCTTCCACCATGTTTTATAGGCAAAGCAAGTCACAAAGCCAGCCCACATTCAAGGGGAGAAAAAGTCAGCGCCACCACTGGATAAGAGGAGTGGTGAAGTCTTGTTGCAGAAGGTATATAATATGGAAGATATTATTATGATCATATTTGAAAATAGTCTACCAAAGCAGGAGAGTGCTAAAGCTGGGACTTGGACATAGGATGGTGCTGAGATGATAGTAACCTCCCCTGCAAAGGAAACCCGGCGATTCAAGTTGCAACATCCAAAGTCCATGCCCATGCAGAATTTACTGAATCGTGGTTAAGAGCATGGATTCTAGAAGCAAAACAACTTTGGGGTTAAAATCTAGCTCAGGATTTCCTGACTATTTGATTAAGCTCATCTGTGCCTCAATTTCCTCATCTATAAAATAAAGAGAATAACATTTTCTATCTCATAGAGTTATTTTGAAGATTGAATAATTACTACATATAAACAGCTTAAAATAGTGGCTGGCAAACTTCAAGAATTTTTTATTATTATTACATCATCATCATCATTATTGCAATAGTCTAGGTGCACTTGGTGGGGGTGGCTGGTGTAAAGTTGGCAAGAAATTTCAGTCATATCTACAGCTAGGAATTCAGGAGGGATCTGTTAGCTTCAAGAAGTCAATCTATGTTCTTCAGGGATCTAGTCGGGGACCACATGAGGGGACACACAGTGAAAAGAAGCTGGCTTCTTGGGAGGCGATCTGACAGGAGGTAGGCGGTCTATCAACGTCTGGGGTGTAAGGCAGGACCCTAATTCCGGGGTCATAAAGTAGAGCACCAAGTAAACAGAAAGAAATTATAGAGGAGAACCCCATCATGTGCACACACTTGTGAACAGGGCCAACTCTTGGCTGCAGCTTTGTAAGGACAAGGGTATGTTGGGTTTTTCTCCAACTAAAAGCTCCATCAATGTACGAACGAGTCTTGGAACACCAGGAAACCCAGACATCTTGGCTGAATCACTGAGTCTAATATACATAACTTAATTACAACCTCCATTAAAATGGACTTTTGCTTCCCACCACTGCTGGTTGGCTCAGGAACTAAACTCAGTCTTGATCTGTAAGTGGGGACCAGAAATGTACTCAGCCCTGGAAGCCAGGAAGAGAAAGATAAATGCAAGGGCTGTGACAAAGGCTGACATTCTATCACACTGGATGGTTATGATTTTCAAGTTAAACAGCGTATATAAAAGAACTTTTTAAATTAGCATCATCAAGCATATTTCCGAGGGCAAATAATTTTTTAAAAAATAAATGTACTTGCCAAATTTTCAAACTAAACATCCGCAGGTAGAATCCATGATGTTATGTGTGAAGGCTGAGGTCCTTGTCAGGCAGTCTAGGACAGAGGGAGAGCTGAAGCTGCAACAGTGTGTAAGGACAGAGTTCGGGACTTAAGCAATTATGAAGGAAAAGGTGACGAATGTATTGGGACTAGAAGATAAGAACCTGAATGCGTGGGCGGATCTCTCAATCGTGTATGCAGTGGAAATATGGCAGCAAATCCCATGATGGGGTTGATAATCCCTCTGCCCTGGTTTTAAGCAGTCTTTCTGATGTGGATGGATGAAGGCTCACAGGTGTGTGCTGAGCCCCAGAATAAATTCTGCAGGTGCTGTGATTGCAGTAAAGGTCTAAGTCACTTTAGAGTACTCACAGTCTGAACAAATGAAATGATTTTGAATGCTCTGCTTGCTACGGGGAAATGTATAAAATGATGGCATAATTTCATGTTCCTTTGGATAGCTTTTTAAAAGAGACCTGGGCCAAGAAAATTTTTCTCCAACAGCCTGCTAAATTTTTATAATAGAAACAAATTTCTTTCTTAATATAAGCAACAATTCTATTTTAAAGTTATGATATGAGAATGGAGGTTTTAATCACCCTGTCTATGCTTTAACATTGGGGCTTTCTTTGTAGCCAGTATCTAGCAAGGATGTCACTGCTGTATTATTTTAAAATAGGAAGGTTTTGGAACTGACATTTTGTTCATTGTATTCATTGTTTTATCTTGCATTGAGAATTAGTCAAGAGTGTAGTGCCAAGTTTCTTATTCCATAAGAAAACATGAAGTTATTTAAGAAAATGAATTTTATGTAAAGGTGAAACTACTAAACAGTTGAGACTGTATCCAAAAGACTAATTTTCCTCCTTATTTGCTGATCTCTGCTTCTCCTTACCTCCAGTACCAAGAGAATGATTCCTCTAACCTAATCACTCCTAGCTAAACTCAGATAATATTCTAGAAATGAGTTGAGGTGAAAAGTTCACCAGTTCCATGATTCTTTTCCCCCAAAGTGCCGTTAATTCAGACAAAATCAGTTCCAATTTTGTAATTCTGACCTATGTTCAGAGTCATCTTTATAACTGTAGTATTTACAGTGACGTTGTTCTAAAAGGGAATTTTTCTCATAATTTTCCAGCTTTATGCAGTGTCTGTAGAGGAGTAAGATGTTTAACTCCTGAAGGCATTGGGAGACAGAACAGCAAAAGGCAAAAACCACAGACTGGTGGGCAAGGTGCAGAAGTTAGTTAATGAGGTGGCAAGAGTGAGCAGTGTGGGAGTTCAGAGGGATGCTGAAAGGAATCACTGAACTTTAATAAGATGATGAAAAGGCATCTTGACAGAAAGAAAAGTTCATGAACCATTCTTCTGGGTTATACAATAGAGTAAGACTGTGAAACATTCACTTTTTTCTGGAAAAAACCCTGGTACATTTCCACTGAATTAAAAATTATATTCTTCCCATCAGAAAATTATTGGCCTAAAGCAAGGGTATTCTTTTCCTCTGCCTCAATGTTAAATTAGACCAAGTTTAAATTATGAAAAATTATTTTCCATATTTGAAGACCTCTGTGAAAAATAGTAAGCTGTTTAAATGCTAAACTTCAAATCAGAACAGCCTTAATGAGATTTGTGTCTCCTGTAAACCACACTGTAATCAACAGAAAAACAAATTAATAAACGTTAAGCCCTGTTCCTTATTTTTCAGAAGCACATAATTCAATGCTTTATCAACTCTTAAGAAAATACTTAAAAAAGCAGAAACAAAAAACCCTTTTTTGCCTTTATGGTATGCAATCAATATAAAATTTAGTCATGGTATGTCTCTATACCAGATCAAAATAATATGATATTGAAATGAATGGTTTCTCTTTGCCTTATTTATCTTATTTAGCAACCACAGTGTCCTCACTGTGTGCCAGGCACATAGTGCACTAGTGCAGTGGTAATATCTCATTGAATTCTCATAATATTCCTATGAAAACAATATCATTATTATCTCCATTTTACAGATTAAGAAACTGAGGCCTCGAAAGCTTAAGCAATTGCTGGAGTTCATGCAGCCCCAAAGTAACAGAGCAAGTATAGGAATCCTGGCAGTTTGGCTTCAGAGTCTGTGCTCTTAACCTATGATATTTTCATGCAGCTGCTCATAGAAAATATGCCGTAATAGATAATGAAATCTGAAAATGTCATTGATTAGGTAGGAGTCCCAAATGCTAGAGGGAGTCCCAACTATTCTTTGCCTATCTTCATTTCTACCTGTATTTTCTATGGTCATTTTAACCTCAGAATTTCAAAAGTTCAACTCGCCTTTCCACCCAAATGTGTTCCTTCTCTATACCCGTATTGGATGATGACTCACTAGTTATTCACTACCTTAGGAAAAATCTAAGAGTTATTCCAGAACCCTAGCTGACCTCAATGTCTACATCTAATTAGTTATCAAACTGTACTCTTTCTAAATATTCTCAAAACTAGCCTCTCCCCTCTATGCCTTTGCCACTTTTATTGCCACTTTTCAGGCTTTTTTTCATCTTATGATGAGACAAATTGTGACCTAAATAGTCTCTTTGTTTTTAAATATCCTCCATTGTAGCCATCCTTCACTTTATTGCTAATGTGATCTTTAAAAAATGTTTATTTAATCACATTTTTCTTCCAGTTAAAGAACTTCACTCTCTCCCTCTTGCCTTGCTACAAAATACAAGGCCCTTTTTGATTTGGTCCCTTTCTTATCTCCTGCTACTCCCCTAATCATACTTAGGATTTATCAAATACCAAGCATCATGCAGTTTTTAGCCTCCTGGCTTCGCACCTGCTATTCCCCTCTGCTTGGAACATTCTGCTCACCACTTGTCCTCTTGGCAAACTCATATAAATGTCTAATAAATGTCCATCTGATGTGTCCAGCAAGCCTGCTGTAGCCTGGAAGAATCAGTTATGCATTGATGCTACATCTGTGCCTTGTACAGCCTTCTGTTGCATTTACCACAACTTATTGTAATTATTCTTTTACATTCTGAGTTAGACTCTTGTCTTCTTAAGGGGACAGCAATTACCAGGAGGTTAGTAAATGTCAGTGCAGTAAATTTATTATGAATCTCTATTCTAACTCACTGTGAAAGGTTTTATGCTGAAGAAGATATAGAAATTTGAGAAAGTGCATTCTATCACAAAATGATGGCTAAAGGGGAAAGATGGTAAGATAAAATGGATTGGAAAATTAGGGAAGAATGTGATGTTTTATTTAAGGTGGAGAAGAATCAGTCTTTATTTGAACTAAAGTCATTTTGTCTTCTAAATTGTCAAGATGTTACTTTCAATATATTAATATCTGATTCATTGTTCTACCTGGGGCCATCTTGACTTGACATTCTACTATGGAATGTCATTTGGCTGTATATGGTCATACTCTGGTGTGGCCCCAATAGTTAGGCCTAGCAGTGCCCACAGTAAGTCAGCTTGGCCTCTTTTATCAGAAATCTCAATGCTGGCATCTATTGTCCCTCAAATTTTATCTGTGCTCCTCTGTATGTTGCTATTTATCATCTAGAAAAATTCCTATTATTTGGCAGATAGAATTAATTTTGTATGTGTACCATGTAAAAAAAAGTAAGACTAAAGATATACAGACCCCCTCTAAGAGATTTTTACATTTTCCTTAAAAGCCATTTTTTAAAACTGGTCAATGACTATCGTATTTTCATAACCAAATCCTGACAGTTGGGCCCAGCAAAGAAATGGGTTTAACTTCGTTGGGCAAAATAGGATGATGGCAAATATATCGGCAATTTGCAGATCATCCCGCAGTTTATAATACAAATGCTTAACTATATTTCATAGACTTCAAGACTGGATTTGGCATGATGTTTAAGAGTGTTTGTATTGTGAATCATAATGTATATATCAGAATTCAGGAATACCATATCTAAACTGTTGGTTGATCTCCCTTTGAATGTAAGAAGGCTTGATTCCATTAAGGTTAAATTTAAGCAATTTTTTTTTTTTAATCTCGTGATCCCCATTAACAGATGTTTCAAGGAGTTTTAGAAAAAGAAAGGTGGGGGAAAATTTCCCCAAATGGGAGGAATTATCTTCTTGATCATTCTGTTCTATAAAATTTTCTTTGCTTCTGAGGTATGAGCATTTATCCTGGTTGCTTACACCCCTTTAATGATTATTATTTTAGTTTACAATTTTCTCTTCCATTTATCTATTATTTCATAAAAAATCATGCCAAAACTTAGTGTCTTAAAACAACAACCATTTCTTTTTTTCATAAATCTTCAATTTGTTCAGGCTTCAGCAGGACAAATGGTCTCTGGTCTACAATTTCCAGGATGACTACAATACCTACGATGTGGCTGAGCAGGCAGCCCTCTCTCCTTTCCTAGTTTGAATTTCTAAAGTATATTTCCCTGTGTATTTTGTCCACAATGGTAGTTTCAAGGTAGTTAAACTTCTTACATTGCAGTTCAGGGCTCTCTGAATGACTGTTCCTAGAAAGCAAGGTCTTTTACGACTTGGCCTCAAAAATCTTGCAACTAAGTAATATCCTCTACTATATTTTTGTTGGTTCATACATGGTAAGCCCCAATTCATTGGAGTGATCTGCACAGGGTAAAATACCAGGGGCCTAGATCACTTGGAAATAATCTTGGAACCAGGCTCACACATTTCTGTAGCCCTCCTCCCTTCCTCCTCTTCCCTTTCCTCCTCCTATTCTTCATCCTCTTTTCTTTCCCCTTTAGTATTATTTATACACAGAATTTTGAAAAATGTTTATAGTGATATAGTCACCACTGCAATCAAGATATTGAATAGTTTCCTCACCCAAAACATTGCTATCTGTCTCTTTGTAGTCAAACTCATCTCCCTACTTCAAGCACCTGACAATTGAGGAATCTGTTTTCTGTCCCCAGAATGTCATTGAAAAGGAATCATACTGTATCTAGCTATTTGAGACTAGCTTATGTCATTTAGCATAATTTGAGATTCATCTCTGTTGTTGCAGGTTTCAGTATTTTGTTCTTATTTATTATTGAGTAGTATTCAATCATATGGATATAATTTTTTATTGAAGTATAGTTGACTTACAATATTATATCAGTTTCAGGGGTACAACGTAGTGATTCCACATTTATATATATTACAAAATGATCATCACTATAAGTCTAGTTGCCCTCTGTCACCATAGGAAGTATTACAATATTATTGACTATATTTCTATGCTGTACTTTACATCTCTGTGACTTACTGATTTTAAAACTGGAAGTTTGGGCTTCCCTGGTGGCGCAGTGGTTGAGAGTCCGCCTGCCGATGCAGGGGACACGGGTTCGTGCCCCGGTCTGGGAAGATCCCACATGCCTGGAGCGGCTGGGCCCGTGAGCCATGGCCGCTGGGCCTGCGCGTCCGGAGCCTGTGCTTCGCAGCGGGAGAGGCCACAACAGTAAGAGGTCCGTGTACCGCAAAAAAAAAAACAAAAAAAAAAAAACTGGAAGTTTATACCTCTTAATCCTCTTCATCTATTTCACCAGTCCCCCCACCTCCAATCCCTCTGACAACCAGTAATTTGTTCTCTGTATCTATGAGTTTGCTTCTGTTTTGTTATGTTTGTTCATTTGTTTTTTTAGTTCCATGTATAATTAAAATCATACCATATTGTGTTTCCCTGGTGGTGCAGTGGTTGAGAGTCCGCCTGCCGATGCAGGGGACGCGGGTTCGTGCCCCGGTCCGGGAAGATCCCACATGACGCGGAGCGGCTGGGCCCGTGAGCCATGGCCACTGAGCCTGTGCGTCCGGAGCCTGTGCTCCGCAATGGGAGAGGCCACAGCAGTGAGAGGCCCGCATACCGCAAAAAAAAAAAAAATCATACCATATTTATATTTTTCAGTCTGACTTATTTTACTTAGAACAATGTATTCTAGGTCCATTCATCTTGTCCCAAATGGCAAGATTTAATTTTTTATGGTTGAGTAATATTCCTGTGTGTGTATCACAAATATATGTACATATATATATATATATTTATGCATGTATATCACAAATACATATATACAGCACATGTTCTTTTATCCATTCATCTATTAGACAGGTTGCTTCCATATCTCAGCTATTGTAAATAATGCTGCAGTGAACATTGGAGTGCATATATCTTTTCAAATTTGTCTTTTCTTTTTCTTTAGGTAAATAACCCAGGAGTGGAATTGCTGGATCGTATGATAGTTCTATTTTTAATTTTTTGAGGAACCTCCATATTGTTTTCCATAGTGGCTCTATCAATTTACATTCCCAGTAAATCTTTCAACAGTGCACAAGGATTCACCAACACGCATTATCTTTTGTCTTTTTCATAATAGCCATTCTGACAGGTGCAAGGAGATATCTCACTGTGATTTTGATTTACATTTCTCTGATGATGAATGATGTTGAGCATCTGTTCATGTGACTGTTGGGCATTGGCATGTCTTCTTTGGAAAAATGTCTATCAGGTCTTCACATTTTTTAATTGGATTTCTTTTGACAATGAATTATATGAGTTCTTTATATATTTTGGATATTAACTTCTTATTGGACGTGTCATTTACAAATATATTCTCCCATTTAGTAGGTTACCTGTTTATTTTGTCGATCATTTCCTTTGATGTGCACAGGCTTTTTAGTTTGATGTAGTCCCATTTGTTTATTTTTGCCTTTGTTGCCCTGGCTTGAGGAGACAAATCCAAAAAAATATTATTAAGACTGATGTCAAAGAGTGTACTGCCTATATTTTCTTCTAGGAGCTTTATGGTGATTTTTATCCTTCATTTTGTTAATGTGGTGTATCACATCAATTGATTTGCAGATACTGAACAATTCTTGCATCCCTGGAATAAATCTCACTTGGTCATGGTGTATGATCCCTTTAAAGTATTGTTGAATTCAGTTTGTTAATAATTTATGGAGAATTTTTGCATCTCTCTTCATTAGAAATTATTGGCTTGTAACTTTCTTTTTTCACGGTCTGTCTGATATTCATATTAGGGTAATGCTGGCCTCATAGAATGAGGTGGAAGCATTTCTTCCTCTTTAATTTTCTGGAATATTTTGAGAAGGATAGGTATCACCTCTTCTTTAAATGTTTGGTAGAATTCCCCTGTGAATCTGTATAGTCCCGGACTTTTTTGGGGGGGAGGTTTTTTGATTACTGATTCATATTCATTACTAGTAATTGGTCTGTTCAGGTTTTCTGTTTCTTCCTAATTCACTCTTGGAAAACTGTATATTTTTATGAATTTATCCACTTCATCTGGGTTGTCCAATTTGTTGGCATAAAATTATTTGTAATAGTCTCTTATGATTATTTGTATTTCTGTGGTTTAGGTTGTAACTTCTCTCTCATATCTGATTCTATTTTTTTTGAGCTCTTTCTTTTTTTCTTGATGAGTCTGGATAAAGGTTTATGAATTTTGTTTATCTTTTCAAAGAACCAGCTCTTAGTTTCATTGATCTTTTCTATTTTTCTTTTTGAGTATCTATTTCATTTATTTCCACTCTGATCTTTATGATTTCCTTCTTTCTCCTAACTTTGTACTTTGTTCCTATTTTTCTAGTTACTTTAGTTGTAAAGTTAGATTCTTTGAGAGTTTTTTTCTTGTTTGTTTGTTTCTTGAAATTGGCCTGTATCGCTATGAACTTCCTGTGTAGAACTGCTTTTGCTGTGTCCCATAGATTTTGGAAAGTAGTGTTTCCATTTCATTTGTTTCAAGGTATTTTTTGATTTCCTCTTTGATTTCTTCATTGACCCGTGTTGTTTAACTTCCATGTATTTGTGTTTTTCCAGTTTTCTTCCTGTAAAAGATTTCTAGTTTCACATCACTGTGGTCCCACAAAAATGCTTGATATGATTTCAGTCTTGTTTATTTATATTTGTTTTGTGGCCTAGCACGTGCTCTATTCTAGAGAATGTTCCTTGTGCACTTGAAAAGAATGTGTGTTTGTAGTTTTTGGAAGGAATGTTCTGTACATATCTATTAATTTAATCTGCTGTAATGTGTTATTTGAGGGCAATGTTTCCTTATTGATTTTCTGTTTGGGTGATCCACCCATTGATGTAAGTGGCATATTAAAGTCCCCTGATATTATTGTATTAATGTCAGTTTCTCCCTTTATGTCTGCTAATATCTGCTTTATATATCTAGGTGCTCCTATGTTGGGTATATAAATATTTATGAATGTTATATCCTTTTCTTGGATGATCCCTTTGCCATTTTTAATGCCCTTCTTTGTTGTTTTTTATAGAGTTTTTTACATACTTTAAATATAAATAAATTACAAATATAAATAAATATATTTATATACTTTAAATATAAATATACTTTTAAATATACTTTGTCTGATATGAGTATTAGTACCTCAGCTTTCCTTTCATTTTCATGGAATATCTTTTTCTATCCTTTCACTTTCAGTCTGTCTGTCTTTAGAGCTGAAGTGAATCTCTTGTAGGTTACCTATAGGTGGGTCTTGTATTTTTATCCATGCAGTCACCCTATGTCTTTTTTTTTTTTTCTTTTTTTTTGCGGTACACGGACCTCTTACTGTTGTGGCCTCTCCCATTGCAGAGCACAGGCTCCGGATGCGCAGGCTCAGCGGCCATGGCCCGTGGGCCCAGCTGCTCTGTGGCACGCGGGATCTCCCCGGACCGGGGCATGAACCCGTGTCCCCTGCATCGGCAGGCGGACTCTCAACCACTGCACCACCAGGGAAGCCCCACCCTATGTCTTTTGATTATGACATTTAGACCATTTACATTTAAAGTGATTACTGATAGGTATGTACTTATTGTCATTTTGTCAATTGTCTTCTGGTTGTTTTTTGGTTCTCTGTTCCTTTCTTCTTGGTTTCTTCCCTTGTAGTTTGATATTTTTTAAATGTTATGTTTGGGTTCATTTCTCTTTATTTTTTGTGTATCTATTGTAGGTTTTTTGGTTACCTTGAGGTTCATATATATTGTCCTATATATATATCAGTTTATTTTAAGCTGATAGTCACTCAAGTTCCAATGCGTTGTAAAAATGCTGTATATCTACTCCCCTCCATCATGTTTAATGTTTTTGACATATTTTACATTTTTAAATTTTGTGTTCTTATTGTAGTTAAAGTTGATTTTATGACTTTTGTCTTAACCTTCATACTGGCTTTTCAAATGGGTGATCCACTGCTTTTCTATATATTTGTCTTTACCAGTGAGATTTTTTTCTTTCATATATTTTCTTATATCTAGTTATGGCCTTTTTTTTTCTGCTTAAAGAAGACATTTTAATATTTCTTGTAAAGATGGTTTTGTGGTAACAAATTTTTTAGTTTTTGCTCCTCTGGAAATTCTCACACTTCCTCAATTCTGAATGGTAATCTTGCTGGGTATAGTATTCTTGATTATAAGTTTTTCCTTTTAGCACTTTAAATATATCATTCCACTCTCTTCTGGCCTGCAAAGATTCTTCTGAAAAATCATCTGATAGCCTTACGTGGGTTCTCTTGTATGTGACTAGTTTTTTTCTTTTTCTGCCTTAAAACTTACTCTTTATCTTTCACTTTTGCCATTTCAGTTGTGACATGTCTGGGTGTGGATCTCTTTGGGTTCATTCTGATTGGGATTCTCTTTGATTCTGGGACCTTAATATCTATTTCCTTGCCTAGGCTAGGATAGTTTTCAGCCATATTTCTTCAAATAAATTTTCCGCCCCTTTATCTCTCTGGTCATTTCTAGGATCCCTATAATGCGAATGTTAGTATGATGTTGTCTCAGAAGTCCTTTAAACTATCTTCATTTTTTAAAATTTCCTTTTGCTTTTCTGTTTGGGTGAATACCACTATTCTCTCTTTCAGATTTCTTATGCATTTTTCTGTATCATCTAATCTGCTATTGATTCCATCTAGTGTATTTTTCATTTCAGCTACCATATTCTTCAGCTCTGATTGATTTTTATATTTTTTAACCCTTTGTTGAAGTTCTCATTGTGTGCCTCCATTCTTCTCTTCAGTTTGGTAAGCATTTTTATGACCCATTACTTTGAACACCTCATCCAGTAAATTACCTATCTCCCTTACATTACTTTTTGTTCACCCCTGGCGATTATCTTGTTCTTTCATTTGGAACATATTCCCGTCTCTCCTCACTTTATTTGACTTCTGTGTTTGTTTCTATGAAATAGGCAAGTCTCTCAGCCTTAAAGGCTTGGGCTTGTGTAGAGGCATCTCCTATGTAGACTGTGTGTACCTGGCAGCTTTTCAGGCTGGCTGGTATTGGGGTGAGTGCAGGCTGGTGGAGGAGTCCCAGGACATGCATGGTTGGCCCAGGCCACTTTGTTGGGATTGCTAGAGCTGGAGTGGGCAAGGGTCAAATGTTGCCTGGATGGGTTGGGGCTGTCTTGGTGGGACCGCTGGAGCTGAAGTAGGTATGCACCATGTGTGTGCTGGAGTGCCCTTGGCAATACGACTAGAGCACCAGGTACTTTTCAAACTGCTGCTTCTGTGCTGGTACTTGGAGAGAGTGTGTTTGTACCTCAACCCTTTAAGTGTGGAGTCTCAGTTTCCTACAACCCTCCAGCTCTCCCACACATAAGCTCTGCTGGTTTTCAAAGCCAGATGGTATGGTGACTCATCTTCCTGGAGCTGTTCCCCAGGGCTACGGTGCCAAACATGTGGCTCTGACCCCTTATTCCTTAGGGAAGACCTTATGTTTGTGATATCCTAAACTGCTTATAGGTCACTGTGGTAGGGGTGTGGGTCCTGAATAGACTGCATCTCTATCCCTCCTACCTGTCTAAAAGTGTTTTGTTTTGTTTTGCTTTGTTTTTTTGTGGTATGCGGGCCTCTTACTGTTGTGACCTCTCCCGCCGCGGAGCACAGGCTCCAGGCGCGCAGGCCCAGCAGCCATGGCTCATGGGCCCAGCCGCTCCGTAGCACGCAGGATCCTCCTGGACCGGGGCACAAACCTGAGTCTCCTGCATTGGCAGGCGGACTCTCAACCACTATGCCACCAGGGAAGCCCTGTTTTTTAACTTATATTCTTAATTGTGGAAAAGCTGTTCTGCTAGTCTTCGGATTTTTCTCAGAGAGCCTTTTTCTATATGCAGTTGTATTTTGGGTTTGTCCATGGGAATAGTGAGCTCAGGATTTTCCTACTCTACTATCTTGATTCCATCCTTGGATACAATTTTTTCATTCATCCACCTGTTGAAGAACAAGAACATTTGGATATTTTCCAGATATTGGTGATTGTGAAAAAAGTTGCTGAAAGAGTATTGCTTTGACAAATATCTAAAAATATGGAAGTTGCTTTGGAACTGGGTGATGGGTAGAGATTGGAAAAGTCTGAAGGTGGTAGAAATAGTCAAGATTGCCTTGAAAGGAATGTGGTTAGAAATATGGATGTTAAAGGTGATTCTGTGAGAGATTAAAAAGGAAACAGGTGAGCTACAGAGAAAACCTTTATCGTCTTAGAGAATACTTGTATCATCAGCAACAGAATTTTGGTAGAAATATGGGTAGAAATATTAAAAGGCTATTCTGGTGAGGTCTCAGAGAGAAATGGAAACATATTATTGAAAACTGGAGGAAAGGCATTCTTTGTTATAAGGTGGCAAGGAACTTGGCTGAATTGTGTTCTAGTGTTTTGGAAAGTTAGAAATTGCATACAGTGAAATTGAATATTTAGCTGAGATTTCTAAGCAATGTGTTGAAGAAGTAGCTTTGTTTCTCCTTAATACTTTTGTAAAATGTGATGAAATGTGAGAAGAGAGAGATAACTTGAAAGAATTGTTTAAAAAAACAAACAAACCAGAACTTGAAATTTTGGGATATTCTCAGCCTATCCACATTACAAAAAAAAATGAGATTGCATGTTCTGAATAGAAGACTAAGAATGTGGCTGAATAGCCATTGATTAGGAAATCATGAGTGTGACTCATAGATTTAATCAGCCATCTCAACCAAGGTCAGGAATGGAGATGGGATTATATCAACAGAGACACTGTCAGTTTGAACTAAAGGGAAAAGAAAAAAGGAAATAAAATAGTCTGTCAGCTGTCAGACTTTTTGGATTCTTCAGGACAGGTCAGTGGGAGTATTTATTCAGCTGCAAATACACTTTATCCTTCAAGACAAGCGAATAATGACCCCAAAGTTAATTCATAGATCATTAGGGCTGCCACTCTCGCCACAGATACAGGAAGTAAGGTTGATTCCTCTTTGGTTCCAGAAGGTGGAGCCCCACCTCTGTTTCAGCTGACTGGGAAGCTATCACAGAGGGCTGCATGAGTGGGTTTACCATAGAGAGCCATGGGGGTGGGGATGCTCTAGTGAACCAAAGGAGTGGGAGTGGTAGGGATGACACTGTTACTCCAGTGCCCCTGGAGGGCAGAGCATCAAACCAAAAAGGATTATTCTCAAGCCTTAAGATCCAATGGAACTTGACTTGCTAGGTTTGAACTTGCTTGGAACCCACTACCCCTTCTTCTTCTGATTTCTTTCTTCTGGAATTTAAATGTCTATCTTATGCCTGTCTAACCACACTGTATTTTGGAAGCACATAGCTTGACTGAATTTACAGGTTTACAACTAGAATGTAATTTTGACTCAGGATAAATTGTACCTCTCTTTTCATCCATATCTGATTTAGATGAGACTATGGACTTTAATCTTAAGAGTTGATGGTGAAATGAGTTAAGACATTAGGGATGTTATGATGGAATTAATATATTTTCAAGAAGAACATGAATTTGGGGGACACCTAGGGTGGGATGTTATGAACTGAATGTTTGTTTCCCCCTAAAATTTGTGTGTTGAAGCCTTAACCCTCAGTATGGTTGTATTTGGAGATAAAGCCTTTAAGCAAGGACTAAGGTTAAAGGAGGTCATAAGGGTGGGGCCCTGGTCCATTAGGATTAGTGTTCTTATAAGAAGAGATTAATCTCTTTCTCTTTTTCTCCACTGCTCTCCAGCCCCCAACCCCAACAATAAATATGCATGGAGGAAAGGGCATATAAGGACACAGATAGCAGGCAGCCATCTGCAAGCCAGGAAATGGACTCTTACCAGAAACTGAATTCTCTGGAACCTTGATCTTAGACTTCTAGCCTCCATAGACTTGAAAACTTAAACAGTGTTCATTTCTCACAGTTCTAGAGGATGAGAAGTCTAAAATCAAAGTGCTGGCAGATTCCATGTCTGGTGAGAGCCTACTTCCTGGTTCATAGATGGCCATCTTCTCACTGTGTCCTCCCATGGAAGAACAAGTGAAGTCTACCTCTTTTATAATGGTACTTATTCCATTCTTGGGGGCTCTGCCTTCCAAAAGCCCAATTTCCTGATATTATCACATTGGGGAATAGGATTTCAACATATAAACTTTGGGAGGACATAAACATTCAGTCCATAAAAGGTCTTATTTTGGTATCATACATAAGAAAATTTTGCCTAACATTAAGATCATAAATGTTTTTTTTCTGTGTTTTTATTTTTTTTGGAGAAGCTTGTTAATTTTAAACTTTACATTTAGGTCAATGATCCATTTCAAGTTAATTTTTGTATATTTTACAAGATAGAAAGTAAAGGTTAGTTTATTTAGCATATGGATGTCAGTATTTCATGCATTATTGTTGAAATTACTAACTTCCTCCACTGAATTATCTTTGTATCTTTGTTGGAAATCAATTTTTCTCTTATATGTCCCTCTATTTCTTGACTCCTTATCCTGTTTTATTGACTTTTATAGATGTTCATTTGTCAATACTACACTTATTGATTTCTTTAGCTCTATAGTATGCTTTATTTATTTATTTATTTATTTATTTATTTATTTATTCATGTTCTTGGATTGGAAGAATCACACTGTCAAAATGACTATACTACACAAGTAATCTAAAGATTTGATGCAATCCCTATCAAATTACCAACAGCATTTTTCACAGAATTACAACAAAATATTTTACAGTTTGTATGGAGACACAAAAGACCAGAAATAGCCAAAACAATCTTGAGAAAGAAAAACGGAGCTGGAGTAATCAGGCTCCCTGACTTCAGACTATACTACAAAGCTACAGTAATCAAAACAGTATGTTACTGGGACAAAACCAGAAATATAGATCAATGGGACAGGCTAGAAAATCCGGCGATAAACCCATGCATCTATGCTCATCTAAACTATGAAAAAGGAGAAAAGAATATACAATGAAGAAAAGACAGTCTCTTCAATAAGTGGTGCTGCAAAAACTAGACAGCACATGTAAAAGGATGAAATTAGAATATTCACTAACACCGTACACAAAAAGTAAATTCAAAATGGATTAAAGGCCTAAATGTAAGACCAGATACCATAAAACCCTTAGAGGGAAACATAGGCAGAAAACTCTGACATAAATCACAGCAAGATCTTTTTTGACCCACATCCTAGAGTAATGAAAATAAAAACAAAAATAAACAAATGAGACCTAATTAAACTTAAAAGCTTTTGCACAACAAAGGAAACCATAAACAAAATGAAAAGACAACCCACAGAATGGGAGAAAACATTTGCAAACAAAGCAATGGACAGAGGATTAATCTCCAAAATATACAAAGATCTTGTGCAGCTCAATATCAAAAAAACAAACAAGCCAATCAAAAAATGGGTGAAAGAGCTAAATTGACATTTCTCCAAAGAAGACATACAGATGGCCAAGAGGCACATGGAAAGATGCTCAGCATCACTATTAGAGAAATATAAATCAAAACTACATTGCAATATCACCTCACACCAATCAGAATGGCCATCACCAAAAAATCTACAAACAATAAATGCTGGAGAGGGTGTGGAGAAAAGGGAACCCATTCTTGTTGGTGGGAATGTGAATGTTAAAACCACTATGGAGAACAATATGGAGGTTCCTTAAAAAACTAAAAATAGAGCTACCATATGATCTAGCAATCCCACTCCTGGGCATACATCCAGAGGAAACCATAATTCAAAAAGATACATGAACCTCAGTGTTCATTGCAGTACTATTTACAATAGCCAAAACATGGAAGCAACCTAAATGTCCATTGATGGATTAATGGATAAAGAAGATGTGGTACATATATACAATGGGATATTACTCAGCCATAAAAAGGAATGAAATAATGCCATTTGCAGTGACATGGATGGACCTAGAGATTGCTATACTGAGTGAAGTAAGTCAGGCAGAGAAAGACAAATATCACATGATATCACTTATATGTGGAATCTAAAAAAATGGTACACATGAACTTATTTACAAAATAGAAATAGAGTCACAGATGTAGAAAACAAACTTATGGTTACCAAGGGGGAAATTGAGGGAGGGATAAATTGGGAGATTGAGATTGACATATGCACACTCCTATATATAAATAGATAAGAACCTACTGTAATGCACAGGGAACCCTACTGAATACTCTGTAATGACCTATATGGGAAAAGAATCTAAAAAAGAGTGGATATATGTATATGTATAACTGATTCACTTTGCTGTACAGCAGAAAGTAACACAACATTGTAAATCAACTATACTCCAATAAAAGTTAATTAAAAAATATAAGTAATTTTTCCCTCCCCCCAAAAATATAGTATGCTTTAAATTAGGAGATATGAGTCCTTCAAGTTAATTCTGAGTTTTCCAAAGTGTTTTTCCATGTTAGGTCATTTATTTTCTATATAAATTTTAGAATCATCTTGTTTATTAAAGAAAACAAAATAGAACACAAACAAAACAGACTTCTGAAATTTCTACTGGGATTATATTTACTCTCTAGATCTATCTGGGGACAAAAGGCCTGTTAACAATATTGACTTTTCATATCCATGAACATGGTATATCTCTTCATTTATTTCAGTTCTTTGATTTATCTCATCAATGTTTTTCAGCATACATATATTTCAAATAATTTGATAGACAGTTCTAAGCATTTCATATAGTGTTATTTCAGACAGTAATAATGATGTTAATTTCAGTTTTTTCATTGCTAGTTTAAGGATACAATTGATTTCACTTCTTGATTCTAGTAGCTTTTTTTTTTTCTCTAGGGACTTTGAAATGTTCTATGCAGAAAAACATGTATCTTTACATACATTGTTTATTTCTTCCTTTTCAATCTCTATACCACTTATTTCCTTTTCTTTTCTGTTGGACTGGCTAGGATTTCCAACACAATGATAAATAGGAATAATGACAATGCATAGCTTCACTTTGTTCCAAGTTAACTAAGGGAAAAACATTTAATCTTCTATTCTCAGTTTGCTGAGAGTTTTAAACAAACGTAGATGTTAACTT
This sequence comes from Orcinus orca, assembly GCF_937001465.1. NCBI lineage: Eukaryota > Metazoa > Chordata > Mammalia > Artiodactyla > Delphinidae > Orcinus > Orcinus orca. The sequence continues at coordinate 97,225,059 of NC_064563.1, forward strand.
TTGTCAAATACTTTTTCTGTATTTTTTAAGGTCATCCTATAATTTTTTTCTCTCAGTCCATTGACCTGGTGAATGTTTAGTTTAATATTTTAATGTTGATTCAAACTTGCATTTCTGTGATAAATCCAATTTGGCCTTGATATTTTATATGTTGCTAGATTTAATTTGCTGTTTTGTTAAGGATTTTATGTCTCTGCTTATAAAAGATATTGGTCTGTAGTTTTCTTTCCTTATAATATCTTTTTTTGGTTTCAGTATTAGGGTAATCTAATCTGATAAACTCTGTCTTTGTTTGTTTGTTTTGTTTTTTACCTTGAGCATTTATACAATTAGTGAAATTATTGATTTAGTTGTATTTAAATATAACATTTTTTATTCATTCTCCATTTATCTACCTATTCTTTGTAATTTTTTTCTCTGTTCTTTTCTAGTGAGTGTTTTTGGTTATTCCATTTATCCCCACTGTTGATTTATTTATTGTAACTCTTTTGTAAATTTTCCTGCTTATGGTGTTAAGTCTTCTAGATCCTTACTGATTTTCAGTTTATTTATTCTATCAATTAGTGGAGGAGAGCTATTGCTGTCTAATTATGACTGTTGATTTCTCTTTTTCTTATTTCAATTCTGTTTTACTTTATGCATTTTGAAGCTCTCTTATTTGATTGATTCATTCACTTATATATAAGATTGTTACATCTTCTTAGTGAATGGTCGTTACATAATGTTCTTCCTCTTCCTTGTTCTAAGTCAATTTTTTTGACATTAATATAGCCCCTCTGCTTTCTTTTATTGATTGCACTGTATATTTTTCAATATTTTACTTTTTTATCACCTTATTTTTCATCTATTTATATTTTCATATTTAAAGTGAATTTATTGTAGGCAGTACTTTGGAGATGTCACTCAAATGTCTTCTAACTTGCATAGTTCCTGGCAAGAAGTTTGCTATTTTACAAGTCTTTGGTTCTCTGTATGTAATGTGCATTTCCTCCCCTCTCTACTTGCCTTTAAGATTTTTGCATGCTGTGTGTGGTGTGGTGTGTGTGTGTGTGTGTGTGTGTGTGTGTGTGTGAGAGAGAGAGAGAGAGAGGGAGAGAGAGAGAGAGAGAGAGAGAGATTACCCTGAGTGAGGTTCTCTAATATGTCATTTACGCCTTTCATTATTTTGGAAAATTCTTTACAATTATCACTTCAAATATTTTCTCTGCTCCATTCTTCTCCTTCTGAAACTCAAATTACACATATGGTAGACTATATGAAAATTTCCACAGTCCCTAGATAAACTCTTTGTCCTTATTTCCCCTTCTTTTTCCTCTTTGTGTTTCAGTTTGGATAATTTCTATTGATCTGTCTCTCAGTTCACTACTTCCTTCATTAACTGTTTTGAATTTACTTATGAACTTGCCAAATGAATTCTTCTTCTGAGTATCTTTTTTAAAAAAAATCAGCATTTGCACTTGACTCTTTCATATAGTTTCTACTCTCTGTTGAAATTCTCCATCTGTGAATGCATGTTGTCTTTTTGTTTATCCCACTAGATTAAAAAAATTTAACCATAGTTATTTTAGAATCCTTGTCAGAGTTACAACATATGGTCATCTCTTATTCTGGTTCACCTTATTATGATTCTTTGGTTTTCTTTTCCTTTCATTTTTAAATTTTTTCATGTCTTATAATCTTTGATTAACTGCCAGACATCATGTTAGAATAATAAAAGTGAAGGTCGATATATTTTATGCCTGGAAAATTTATACCTCTTCTTCTATCAATGTGTAAGTGAGGTATAGGATTAAATGAATCTAGTCAGGAGGTGAACTGGTTTGTGGGTTTTATTATTGCTATGATTATCCTTAGTGCACCACTTGTTTTAAATTTCTTTAGTTTGGGCTGATCTTGTCTTGTTTTTAATGTTTCAGTTATGTTTTTGAATGAGTTTTCTCAGTATAAGTATTCTATCCTTAGCTTCAGCTATTCCTGCATACCTGTGCCAGAACTGCAGGTCTCTCTTCATGCTCTTGTCCCATCCCCCATAGCAAATTACTGTTGCTTGTTGCTGTGTACTAGGATTATCTTGGGGTTAGGAATTTTCCTCTCTTTTTTTCCTAATTTAGCCTCATGCTGATGGAGGCCCTGTGTGCCTTAGCTTTGGGAACATGGTTTTCTCAGCAGTCCAAGTCCTCATTTCCTTGACAGTCAAAGACTGTCATATTTGTGGTTCATTTTGATGGAAACTTCCTTTCTGCTAGCAATAAGAAATCACTGCTTGGTATCAATATAGGATTTTGGGCCTAAGATGTTTTCCTGCCATCTTGATTTCCTGCTATCTTCCAGAGTACAGAGTTTGTTTTTCTATCTTTCCCCAGTTACAAGGTTTTCGCCTGTGCTCTGGGTATGAAAGACTTTGCTGCCCTTCAATCAGCAGGCTAAAAGCTGCTGCTTCATAGGAGAGAAAGGTCTAGAGAAATATACAGTGTTTAATTAGTTTCCTCCCAGCCTCAGTTACCTCTTCATACCTGCATTACTCATTCTCAGCTCATGTCCTGGTGCAAATCTTTCTTGTTTCACTTGGTAGAGACTTGTGAGAAAGTTTTTCAAATGTGTGGAGACTTTCCTTTTGTCCAGGATTCAGCTATTTGAAACTGATAAACTTGTCTACACTTGAACTTTGGCAGTTAAATAAAATTTTGACTGTTTTTTCTTACCTAATCAGGTAAGAAATTGTGGGTGGCTCTACCACAGATATGACAGTTTGTGTACCTTGTTTCTCCTTGGAGAAGTTTGTTTCTCTTTGGAATTTACCTGGTTAACAGGTGTTTTATGGCTTTTGCTCTCTGATTTGTTCAAGAAATTGTGATTTTGTGTTTTTTCAGCTTTTATTCATTGTGGAGGTGGAAGCAACATTCTTCGCAGCGTTTTACATCTAAGCAGAAGAGCTAGTTTTATATGTTATTTCTTGATGTGTTATTGGGTGCAGATGCAGTGACCAGAAGCTAAATCACATAAAAAAATTATGGAAATATTAAAGGTAAAGAATTCATTTACTCAACTGGTTTCTAACGTGATATAATAAAAATTTTTATTTAAGGGGAGTCTACAATATACAGGCCTAAAATCATATTGATAATTATTACCACAAAATTTGGTAAGTGTTATAAGCTCTACATTATAGAAAATTGCATTTACAGGGAGGTTAAATTATTCTTTATAGCTGGTCAATGTTGGATCTTAAATTTGAATCCAGCAGCAGAGTTGAAATTTCAACTTATATCTTTATAACTTGGAATTATATGCTTTTTTCTTGCCATAGACCAATAAGTTTCCAGAAATGGAACTAAGTTTGTGGGATATAAATATGTCATTTTCATTAAAGAACAAGGAGAAAAAACATATAAACAAATAGTAAACAATAAACATCATGAGTACTATATTAGTGATATGAATAAAGTGCTGTGGAGATACAATTTAAATTGCTGTTAATAATTCTACTTGGAAGAGACATGGATGAATGTACAGTGAAGGTAATACTATATTTAACCTGTGTTTTGAAGGACTAATAAGATTTTACAGAGATAAAATGTGCTGACATGCTTTTGTTTATGCCAAAACATATACATGTGCAAAGTAAATGCTGTATCTAAGAGGAAGTGGAAATTTCAGTGTGGCAGGATGCAGTGTGTGTAATATAATTTGGTGGATATAAGACTGGAGATGAAGAATGGGACCATATCGTGAAGAGCTTTGATGCCAAACAAAGGTTATAATAGGAAAATATTGGAACATTTCAAGCCAAAGTGGGACAAAATCAATTTCATGTTTAGCAGTTTGTTGATGGGATTAGTAGAAATGATGAACAGTCATGTTAGTTGACTAGAGGTATAGGGAATTACTAGCAGTCCTTAGAATATTCCAGGTGAGTCCTAAGCTAAGGGAAATACAGAGGAATAAAGTTACACAGGCTTTTCTCAGGAAAAATTTTAGACAAATTGTTGGATAATTCACTGAGACAATAAGAAAAGAGGGAGTTTTTAAAACTTAGGATCATTTGTGACTTAGGAGATGTGTCACAGCATTAACTGAGATAGTGTATTTAATATTCAGTGGTACTAAAATGAAGATAACTTGTAGATGGCACAGTGGGGTTAATAAAAGACAGTGGAGACTGTATTATTCTGAATATATTAATAGATTAGGATCAATATTTATTGGCCACCTATTGAGTGCAGAGAAACAGTTCAAAGTAGTTTGAAAGACACAAATCTGTCCCCACTCCACAACTGTACACTTCAAGTATACAATTGAGTTGGGGGTTGACAGTAATGTGTGATTAAAAGCAATACTGGGAAACAATAGAGATGATTTTCCAACGTGGTGAATGATGAATTGCTTAATGATTTACAAGCTTTAAAAGGAGAGAGATTAATTAGCAGTGGCCAGGAAGATAAGTAATAGAATTTAGAGGAAATACACAGTATGTCAGCTTTCCTCAGGGGAAAAGCAAATAGAGTCACTGACTATTGGGTTTTTTGGATTTCGTGTGTGTGTATGTGTGTGTGTGTGTGAGAGAGAGATTTTATAATGAAGACTGAATTTTAGAATGCTGAAAGTTTAAAACTGCCACTTTTGGTTTTGCTGGAAGTTCCAGTGATTGGGGCTAGAAACTGGACTTTATATTTCTTTACATTGAATAGGGAACTTGTTACTCTGGTTTGCTCTTTTACTCATGCATATATAAAGCAAATAGCTACACTCCCCTTATAGTGTAAACTTGAGGAGAGAAGTAATCAAAATGCAGCTGCTTCCAACCAAATGTGTTCTGTTTAATGATAGAAGTTAGGTTTATCTTATGCAAAACTGTATCCCTGCGGAGATAGAGAAATGAACTTTTTTTCCTTGAACCTGGATATATGCTATCCCATGACTGAAAACTATTATTTGTCCTTGAGAGGTAGTGTTCTTTTACATCCAAACATTTACTTGCATTTATTGGAAGAACAGATCACTCCAGGAAAGATAAGTAAATCTGATAGTGTCTTCATCCCATAATAGAAGACAGGCTGTTAGCCAGATTGAGGCTGTCACAGTCCAACTTGTGCTGCATTATTAGTATCCCACATGGAATGTTATGTAATATTTTAAAAGCCAGATACATATGATTATCTTGATTCCCAGATCCTATTTTATAGGTGGAAATGGGAATTTCCCTATAAAATAATTAAAAACTCCCTCTCTTGAGAAGAGTTAAATTCTGGAGGAAGAAATGTTGAAGTCTTGGATTGGAGCAGAATTTCTTTTTGTTCCAGGATGGAAGCAGAGCTGTACTGTGACACTAAACTTTGGTGGAGTCTGAGTTGGTTTTCCTTGTGTCAGTTTGCTGAGAGCTAGGCTGGGACATAAGCTATTCTCTCAGCTTACTTTTCTTATCCCTTTAGTGAATATTTTAAAAATATTATGGCTTGATCCAGGGTATGCTTCCAGGAATGAAAAAAGCAGCTTGTTAACAATGCTTGCATTGTATGGGTGACAGGAGCTTTGCTTAAGAAGTCACTTTTGAGTAGCAGGTTTGGGGGGCATCTGTGGTCCAAAATGAAAGTGATGAGAAGGAGGGGTCTGAGGAGCATATGTGCATGCTTTATTAGTCTCAGAAATTTTAAGGGTCTCAGAAGTGGAGTGGAGAACTTAGTAGAAGAATGGACGTCCTGAAGTGCGATGTGGTCTCTATGACTGAGCATTGAAAGAAAATTGAAAGTCAATGACATCTAGGGTATGGTTAATAGAAAAATATAAAGCTTTATTACAATTGGCCAAAAGTTCAGGAAACTCCTTTTCCACTAAAGGGGGATTCATACATAAAATCATATTACAGTCAGTTTTTCTTACAAGCATCTCTTTAAATGGAATGCGCTAAATAAACCATATGAGATTTTTGTAATTATTAAGGTTCATGCAACCAAGCAATTAATTTCAACTCACTCCCATTTTTAAAAATGAAAAAGCAGCACATAAAAACAGATTATGGAAATGAAACAAAATACTTGAATAAATTGAAGTGTCGGAACCCAGTATTTTTCATAACCTAAAATGTATTCTTCAGGTACTCAGGGGATTTTGTAGATGAACCTGATATTAAGATCAGTCTCAAGGAGACTACTTCAGATGTTTGCTTTAGCACTCCAAGAGACTATATCTGTATAGAACTGATTTAATTAATATTCTACGTCAGAATAAATAGCATTGGAAATGAAAGATTAGTGGTGGGTGTGGTGAATCACTGAATTGCTCTAATCCTCTAAACCACACAAGTATATGATAGGATTATTAGTGGTCCTTGAAAAATGTTCTTCTCAGCCTTCCTGTTTAGTGATACTTGAGGCTACAATGTTTTGATGTGTATTATTCAAACCCTTTTGTATTCATCCTGACTTACAGCCTACTATTTGCCAATGTCTAACCTAGAGATCTTGTTGGTTAAGCAACCTCTTTGTAACTCAGTTTTCCTTGATTCAACATGGTGTAAATACTGCTTTACCATCGTTTTAAGAAATAATGAAGTAGGTGCTCTTTCTATGCCATGGACTTGCTTAAACAGCAGGGAAATTCTTGAGTATAAAGTTACCCATAGCTTATTTCTCTTTTACATCAATGAATCAAACTACATGAAAACAAACATAAAATCAAAAGCAATGTTAAACTAGTATTTTTATTACTTATTAACATTAGCAGATGTGCAGAAATGTATCTAATTTAAATGTTTAAAAACCAAACACAGTATTAATTTATTAATTAACTAGTCAGTAAGTAATTAAGTAACGTTGAGGCTACTATTCTCCAAGTGCTGGGTTGAGCCTTGGGGATATAATGGTGAACAAATGGTGACTGATCTTACAGTTTAATGGAAAAGACAAACATTGAACTAGAAATTGGAAGTGTGATGTGCTTAAAAAGTTGAAGTAAAGGATAAAATGGAAACTTAAAACAATAGGGTGAACCTAGTATGAAAGCCCATTTACAGCTCCTCTGGCAAAAACGTAGAGTATTTGCAGGCAGAGAAAACATCATGGATAAAACCCTTAAGATGAGAGGGGTAGGGAGAGGAGTAATTTCAAGAAACCGAAATAAAAACAGACTTGTATTTATAGAAAGAGTAGCATATGATATATGCTACTGTTACTATAAATACAACATATATTTTGCATTTTAATAAAAATGTGGATTTATATATAACATATATGTAGAGAGAGAATGGAGAAACACAGGATTTATAAATGCAGAATCATGTATATGAGGATAGAATGGTTTTGGTCTTTACTCATAGGGAGACATTGAAAGATTTTTAAAATGTGAGTAACATGATCCAAGTTTAATTTCAAAATATCTTTCTGGATACAATGTAAAAAGAAGATTAGGGGTAGGAGAAGTGAAGACATTAGGAGAGATGATGGTGACTCAGACTAATATGGGGGAATGGGAAAGGAGAGGAGTGGAATATTTTGAGAAATAATTGGCAGGTGGAATTGAAAGGACTTGGTGATTGATTAGATGGCAAGTGTGGGAAAAGGGAGATTCTGTGAGGACTCCTAGATTTATTGTTTGTATAAGGTGGCAGATAGTGGTGTTAATTACTAATGTAGGAAACACTGACATGGGATCAGATTTTGTAGTTGTGAGATTTTTAAAAAATTATTTTTGAGAAGATAAGTTTAGTTCTGATCATGTTGTGTTTGAAGGGCCTTTTAGTTATGTATGCGGGGGTAATAGTTCAGAGTTTGTACGTATAGCTCTGGAATAGAGTAGAGGGAAATGAGCTTCAGGTACAGATTTATAGGTTATTAACTTATTAAATTAGTTTGTTAAGGAAAAATGGATAGCGTGATCAGATAAGAATGTCTAGGAGTGAATCTTAGTTACCCTAATTTTTGGGTCACCTGGGAAAGAAAATCTAGCACAGGACACTGGGAAACAGAAACTAGGAAGAATACCAGAAGAATATCTCTATTGAGGGAAGAAAGCATTTTGTGAATTTCAAGTTGTCAGTATTGTAGAGCACTGACAAAATAATTCCATGTATATATGCATACATTTCTAGTAAAATCATACTAGTTAGGACAAATTAATGTCCTAGTAAAATGTCTAGTAAATGTCTAGTAATGTCTAGTAAAATCATACTAATTAGGACAAATTAATCAAGGTTAAATGAATAGCTAATGACTACTTCCTTTCCATATTTATCCAAAATTTTAATATCTGTATTTTGAAAACATCCAGTGAATTGCCATATCTACTTCCCCAATATCTATTGCATTTCTGCTCTGACAGTTATTTCACTGCCGCCACACTAATTCAGTACTTTACTATGATTTTCCAAGAACCTCTCACCTAGTTCACTTATGTCTCATCACCCCCTGCTTTAATGCATCTTATGTACTGAAGGCTTAGTTTTTCTAATTTATCATTCTAATTTTACCAGTGGCTCACTTTTTGCTCAATTTATGATGAATTTCTATGTGACAGGGGTACAGGGATATATAATAAATTATAAAGTTTTAATTCCACTGCAAGTGGCAGTATTAAATAAAGTGGTAGGATAGGCCTCATTAAGAATTTGAGATATGAGCAAACACTTGAAGCAGATGAGGTAGGTAGTGCAGTGGAGAGTCGGGAGAAGCATATTCAGGGAACCACTCTTAGGCAGGAGTGTGCCTAGAACACGTGAGGATTAGTAAGATGGTCTATTTTGCTCGCAGGAGAAATGCAGTAGGATTTTAGGCTCTAAAGGGAAGAAGTGGGGTAGATTTTGAGGGTATTGCAGGCCATTGTAAGAACTTAATTTTGCTCTAAAAGCGTGGTGAGAAATAAGATTATTTGCTATAAGCATTAAAAGAAGCATTCTTGCTGCTGTGTTGAGAAGAGATTATAAGAGTGTAAAGGCAGGAGTAGTAGGGAAGCTTTAGAGTAGCCCAACAAAGTGATCCATATTAGGTTGGTAGCAGTGAATATGGCTGGAAGTAGTCAGATTTCAGATGTATTTTGAAGGAATAGCTAACAGAATTTGATGATGGATTTTATTGCTTTGTTAGAAAAAAATGAACCAAAGTTTTCTTCTCTCTCTTTCCCTTCCCCACTTTTTTCTTTTTTTTGCTTGAGTAGCTGAAAAGTTGGAATTGACATCAACTGTAATGGTAAAGTCTACAATAGAGTAAGTCTCTGGCGTGGAGCTGGGGAGATTAGGAGTTCAATTTTTGTTCTGCTGAGTTTAAGGTCTTTTAGATTTTAAAGTGGAGATGTCTAGTAAGCAAATGGATTTAAGAATTAGAATTGGGAATGAGATCTGGATAAAATACATAAATTAGGGAGTTTTCAGCGTACAGATGGAATTAAAAGCCACAGACTAGATGAGATCATCAAAGGAGTGAGCATGATACAGAAGAGAAGACAGCCTAGAAGTGAGTCCTGCATCATCACTACAACATTAAGTAATCTGGGAGACAAGGGAGAACATAAAAAGATAAAGAAAAGGAGTAACCCATGAAGCAAAAAGCAAAAGAGGTTAAAGCCTTGGAAGCCAAGGGGTGGAAAATTATCAGGATTAGGAAACATCAGCTGTATGAAATGTTGCATTGGTCAGATAAGACTGGGACTGAGAATTTAGGATGTAGCCATAAGGAAGTCATTAGTGACCTTAACATGCAATTTCACTGCGGCGATGGAGGTGAAAAAGTGCTCGAAGTGGGCTTAAAAGATAATAAAAGGAGACGAACTGGAGACCTTAATATGGCAATGCTTTCAGAGTTTTGCTGCAAAGGGGAGAAAGAAATGGGAGAGCAGATTGGAGGGATAGTGAGGTCAACATGTTTGTATGCTGTTAGGAATGATCCATCAGAAAGCTGAAAGCACAAACTCAATGTGAAGGGAGGGGAGTAATGCTGGAGCTGTATTTTTAAATGAATGAGGAGGGGTGGGTTCTAGTACCTGGATGTCCAGGTACTCTTCTGAGTTCCCTACATGTGTCAGCTCAATTTATCCTCATGCAACTCCTGTGGAATAGTTATTAACTTCCCCATTTTACCCAGGGTCATAGCTAGTTAGTTAGTGGTGGAGCCGAACCCAAGCAGATTTCCTTCAGATCTTGAGCTGTTAAACACTGGCATCTGATTTCCTGTCCTGTATTCAGGACTTTAACCCCTGTGACCCTGCAGGAGCTGAATCCCCATCTGCCACTGCATTTTTCTGAACTGGAGACTAGCATGCCTGTGCATGGTTCATTTCGACTCAGTAATGCATAATTTTGTTACATTTCTTGCTTACAGAGAGAGTTACGATAGTTTTAAGGCATGTTTTTCTTTTAGAATTTCACTTTTTATATATATTCATCATTGTTTGGTGTAGAAGGATGTATAAATGAATTGACTTACTGTGCCCCAAAGCTGTATATTTAAGAAGAATCTTAATGACATTTACTAAACAATTTAGAAGATATTGTTAATTCAATTCTAAATTCTAATTCCATGTATTCGAATTTATTGGCAAACTCCCTCATATTCTTACCTTAGCATTGAATTTCTATAATTTTTCTTATGCTTCCATATTTTCTTTTTGTTTTTCATTCCTAATATTTTGCTCCACTCTAACAAAATTTGCTTAAATTGTCTTATGTTTAGTGTCAGCTTTTTATTCTTTAGAGAATACCCTTTGTTTTCTGAGCTGATAACCCATGTTCCAACACCTTATTCAACATTTTATTCAAAAAATAACTTTCTAGGAATTCTCCCTGGATTCACTCTCTATAACACTCACATCACATCTTTCATTTTTATAGTAGATTGTTCTCTACTGACCGATAAATTGTAGCTATTCTCTAGATATATTCAGTGTTTTGTATCCCATAAATAAGTTTTAGTTTCTTAGAGGGCTGGAATATTGTATTCTGAATTTTTTGAAAAGTACATTCTTTCTAGGCAATGATAACTATGTTTTGGGTAATAATTTCTACTCAAAAATATACGTCAATAAGTTAATCTTTATTTTATCTGTAATGGGGATAAAAATTACACCAAAAACCATAAAATGGGGCTTCCCTGGTGGCGCAGTGGTTGGGAGTCCACCTGCCGATGCAGGGGACGCGGGTTCGTGCCCCGGTCCGGGAAGATCCCACATGCTGCGGAGCGGCTGGGCCCGTGAGCCATGGCCGCTGAGCCTGCGCATCCGGAGCCTGTGCTCCACAACGGGAGAGGCCACAACAGTGAGAGGCCCGTGTACCGCAAAAAAAAAAACAAACCATAAAATGAGAGGTGAAGTCTTTTCTTTATAAGGAAGTGGCAGATAGAATTCAAGGGGAAATTAAATACCTATTACCGTATAATTTCAATTATTCATTCATTCAACAAATATTTTTCCTTGAGTTCTATGTTCCAGGCACTGTCCCGGGCACTATTCTAAATACTTGAACATGATTATTGAACAAAACAAACTAAGTTCCCTGTCCTCATTAAGCTCTGTATGGCTCCTATGGGAAAAGCAGATGATGTAATGTCAAAATTCTTCTTAAGAAGTGAACCTGGAATAAATAAAACACCTATTAGCAAAACAAAAAATTACTTTTTTTTTTTTTTGATGGATGGTGCTAAGCCCTGAATTTTTGTTGAAGAGTTAAGTGATCTATTTAAAAATGTGAGGTCATTACTCTAGGTGGAGAACTATACAGAGGGGAAAACAAGGAGTTCAGGGATGAGAGTTAGGTATCACCACAGCTTCACTGATATGTGAGACACCCAGAATGCAAACTTTGGAGAGGTGCTTTGAGATTAAATGGGAATACAATTCTTAACTTTAATTTGGGGGTGCTTAAATCATTAAATAATACTATATTGTTATTTATTTTCTCTTTGACCCATCTATGTTCCTTTTTTCTCTTTCCTGCCTCTTTAAAAATTGACTATTTTTATGATTCAATTTTATCTTCTTTATTAGCTTATGGTTAAACTCTATCTATCTATCTATCTATCTATCTATCTATCTATCTATCTCTCTATCCTTCTATCTATCTAATTGATCTAGGCCAGTGGGTCTCTACATCTGTGACTATTTGACAATACTGGAGACCTTTTTCGCTGTCACAACTGGGGGATGCTACTGACATCTAGACAGCAGAGGTCAGGAATCCTACTGAACATACTGTAATACAAGGGCAGTAACTGGCTCAAAAAATTATCTGGCTCAAAATGTCAATAGTGCCAAGGTTGAGAAAGTATGCTCTAGTGTTTACAATATAGACCTTTTTTAAAAATATAGTTTTTTTAAAATTATTTATTTTTAAATTGAAGTAGAGTTGATTTACAACGTTTTAGGTATAGAGCAAAGTGATTCAGTTATATATATTCTTTTTCAGATTATTTTCCCTTATAGGTTATTACAAGATATTGAACATAGTTCCCTGAGCTATACAGTATGTCCTTGTTGTTCATCTATTTTATACATAGTGATGTATATATGTTAATCCCAACCTTTTAATTTATCCCCCCCCCCCAGCTTTCCCCTTTGGTAACCATAAGTTTGTTTTCTATGTCTCTGAATCTATTTCTGTTTTGTAAATAAGTTCATTTGTATCATTTTCTTTTAGATTCCATATATAAGTGGTATCATATGATTTGTCTTTCTCTGTCTGACTTATTTAGTATGATAATCTTTAGGTCCATCCATGTTGCTGCAAATGGCATTATTTCATTCTTTTTATGGATGAATAATATTCCATTGTATATATATACCACATCTTCTGCATCCATTCATCTGTTGATGGACATTTTGGTTGCTTCCATGTCTTGGCTATTGTAAATAGTGCTGCCATGAACATCGGGGTGCACATATCTTTTTGAATTAGAGTTTTCATCTTTTCCAGATATATGCCCAGGAGTGGATTGCTGGATCATATGGTAACTCTATTTAGTGTTTTAAGGAACCTCTACACTTTTATAATATAGATCTTGGATTCGTAAGAGTATACTTTCAAATATTATAACATTTCAAGTAAAGTGTAATGGTGAGACTTTCTCAGTATTTCTGCTCCTCCCCTAGAGGCAAACAACCAATTCTCCCTCCATAAAAATGTTTCCTGAACCCTTCTCTCCTCCCCCATTGCAATGAATTCTGCTTGTATCAGTGCAGGCTCTTGAACATGTTTAGGTATCCTGCCTCTCTCCCACTGGCAGATGGCTTTTGCCTGTTAGTACAGGCCTAACCCAGTGGTAGTTGATCGTGCCAAGCGTCATGGCAAGTCTTGGTGAATAGGAGGTCTTCTGCAGCTTGCCTAACAGCAGACTTGTCTCGTATAGAGAAGGTTCCAAGACAAGGGCAGATTCTGTGCCTGTCCTACAGTGGCCACTGATCACCATCTCATACTTATAAGAGTCCTGAAGCATGAACGGTGCCTCTAGGTGCTGCTACTCAACTCTCAAACCTACTCCAACCCTTGATGTCCACACCACCCAGATGGCATTCACAGGTCTTCTGCTTTGCCACTAATTTTCTGTGAGGACCCTATGGAGGCCTGTGAAAAAGACCTGGAGAATGGATGAAAATTTCCCTTACATTTGAGGCTGCCAAGTATTCTAAACTGTTAAACTAGCTCACAGTGAGTCTATTAATTTGTTAAATTTCAGTTGTTTCCTTCTTACTTGCTTTTATGGAGACTACCTTCTTCCTCTCTTCCTGTCTTGTACACACAAAATGAAGCCATGTGCTTTACTCCTCAAAGGGGCTTTTTTCCTTTTGAAATATAGGTTATCAAGTTTCCTTGTGGCTTCAACTCTGTAAAGGGCTCCAAAAATTATGCTTTGGTAAGTTATTAAGCTTTTTCTTGTTGTTAGAGTTTTAAGTTCTCACTTAGCACCAAGTAACATGGCACTGAAATACATAAAGCAAACAGGGCACAGGGTAGTACAGTCTACTCAGTCAATAATCACAATCTATGACAAAGTAGCAGCATGCTTGTGGCTGGCTGCTGTTTCATTATTTAAAGGTAAAACCTTAAGTTGTGAGTATTCATCACAATCCATGCATGTGCAAACATATGCTCGTATACATCAAAATTTTCCCAACACAGTTCTCACCCTTTCTACATCTCATGAACTTTGTATTTTCTTGTTTGATTCTATTCTATTCTGTTTGATTCTATTCTATTCTATTCTATTCTATTCTATTCTATTCTATTCTATTCTACATAAAATGTTGATTTTTACTTGATAAATTGCTTTCCCCACCCACTAATTAATAAAATTATAGTTTACAAAACATTGTCTTAAAGTATATTTCTAGAAGTGAAATAATTGTTTCATAAGTACACATTTGTATTGTCTCTCTTTTAATAGATAAAGAAATTTAATAAAATCTGTTAAATTCTATTAAAAGAGAGATACTATGAAAAACCCTTGCCTACCTAACAAAAATGATGACAGGAGGTACTTGAGGAAAATAAGTAATACATCAGAAAGTGCTGAGATCAATGCATAAACATGGAATGTCTGTCTGTCTATCTATCTATCTATCTATCATCTATTCATGAATATAACAAAGACAAATAGAAATGTTTAATATAAATAGTAAACTTCTCTCTTCTCTCTCATCTTTCCCCATCCCACTAACCAAATTAATTACTGTAATATCTTTAATGTTTTCTTGTGTTTCTTTCTTAAAATTTTGTATGCAAATTCAAGAAAAGGCATATACACCTTTTATACAGATAGTATCAACAACTCACTGCATTCTATATCATTTTATAACATACTTTTTTCCTTCAGTTCATCCATCTTAGAGATATTAAGCACTTATTTAATTCATTGTAAACTTCTGCCTAATAAGGATTTTAAAAATAAATCAATCATTTTCTTATTTATGGATATTTAGATTTTATTTTTCAGTTTTTAACTCTTACACACAATGCCACAATCAATAGTCTATCTTGTATATATTAGGCCATATTTATTTATTTTTGGCTGAGTTGGGTCTTTGTTGCTGTGCGCAGGCTTTCTCTAGTTGCGGTGAGCGGGGGCTACTCTTCGTTGAGGTGCATGGGCTTTTCATTGCAGTTGTTTTTCTTGTGGAGCACGGGCTCTGGGTGTACGGGCTTCAATAGTTGTGGCACGTGGGCTCAGTAGTTGTGACTCGCGGGCTCTAGAGCGCAGGCTCAGTAGTTGTGACGCACGGGCTTTGTTGCTTTGCTGCATGTGGGATCTGCCTGTCCCTCACACTGGCAGGCAGATTCTTAACCACTGCGCCACCAGGGAAGTCCTAGGCCATAGTTTTATTTCAGCCTTCCCATCAGATAAGTACCTAATAATGGAATTACTAGATAAAAAACATATGTATGTTAAATTTCGATATTGGTATATTGCCTTCCCAAAGGCTGTTTCAGTTTATTCCGCCTCTGATTATATGTGAGAATGCCTCATTATTCAGATCTCCATCATACTCTTAGCATTGCACTTGCTTTGCTGGAATGAACCACTCTTATTTGTAGTATTTATTATTCTTTTAATGTTTGAGTTAGTTCTGTTTAATAATATAGTGTGAGAATGAGTATATGTGTGGGCATTGTGTGTGTGTGTATGATTTTTTCCATCTATATATTGTGGGAGACTGAGCTGTAATATTAATTTGGGAGGTCACATTTTATCAATGTGAAACATTTTTAAAAATCTGAACAAATTTCAAAATGTTTTATTTATTTCTATGTTAAGTTTTTAGATATATGTTGCAACATAAAAATCACCCCCAAAACTTAGTGACTTAAAATAATAATATTATTTCCACTAATTCTGGGCTGATGGGTATCAACAGGATAGTTCTACTCCTGGCAGTTTTAGAAATTATCAGCAATTTAAATTTGTTGAAAGGAGGTAATGTGTACTTCTACATATTATTAATGTGTAGTAATGTGTACTTCTACATATTATTAATGTAGAAGACTAAAATGGGATAAAAACTGATGTGGAGAAAGGAAATTAATAAATATGGCTACTTTGGGTACGAAACCTGATGATCAAATAAACATTTAAAAATGATATTTCCCCAAGTGATTGATTTTGGCTTATATTAATAACAATGAGTTATTGAATCTTCTCTTATTGACAACACGTTTTGTACCAGTTTCCCTTTGAACAGCCTGATGGCAACATCTATAAATGGGCATGTTTCTTCTGTTTCCCACCCTAAATGCCCCAATATAGTTCTGTCTATTTCGTTATTATATATCACCTACCATCTTTGCTCCAAAGCACTTTGTGGACAGAACACATTCAATCAAATGTAGGCTAGGAAATGCAGCTCTGTTGACTAAACTGATTCTTGAATTTCTCTCTAGGGCACAACCTTAAAACACAACCTGAAACAACATCTTGCTATTTAATTCATCAGCAGAAAATAGCTATGCTGAGATGAAATAAAGTTAGGACTGCCTGAGTTAACATGGACATTCGGTACGGATAGTGTTCAGAGTTTGGGTTACTCAGATACTCTCTTAAGTAAGGAAACATAGGAACAATGTTCCCAAACTCAGGAATTATAATTGTAAACATACATTCTTATACTGTGGATGGAACTTATGCTTATGGCTACAGGGTAGGGAAAAGAAGAAGAAAATCAACATTGTTACAATCATTTTGACACCTCTTTGAGGAACAAAGTTAGAAACTCAAATCAGGGTGTTCAGTATTTGAACCAGAATAGATCAGTCCTTGGCTGCCCAGTCAGTGCTACTAACATTGCTTTTTGCAATTGCATTATTCCAGCTGGAGATGCTTCATGTCAGTTTAATCATGAGCCCATTGCCCTGAGTTCTGCTATCATCACTTCCAAAGATTTATATAGCTTTGAAAGTATCTACATAGCTTTGCATTTCCCTCACTTTGGGAAGGCCAAGCCAATTTTTTATTAGCTTCTATTGTTTCCAAATGTTCAGCACTGAATTTAATTGTGCAGAGGGTGTGGCTTTAATGCTTGATACTAACTACTATCAGCACTGTTCTGTAATCTCGTTCTTATTTGCCACTCCCATGCTCCTTATTAATAAACTTCATACCTTGCAATCAAATTATTAATTTAGTTACCACCTTAGCAGCATGAGCAAAAAAAAGAGAGAGCCAGTGTTCTACACTTCAAGAAATAGATCTTGAAATGGAAGTCCTACTGTTCAACTGATATCTTGCTTCTACCCCCTGCCTTTGTACTTTGTTATAGACAAGTGGCTCTACCGTATATGATTCTTCATCCTAGGCCATGTAAGCCTGCCATAAGTAGAAGCCCACAAAAATACATTGTGATGCCAACTTCAAAGAGGATTGTATCTTGCTCCCACTAAGACATAATATAAAAGAAACAAATATATATATATGGAGAGAGAGGGGGGGAGAGAAAACAGCAGAGAGAGAATGCACGCTGGTAAGATGATAAGATTTTGCACTCTCCTTTCTGAGGTTCTACTGGGTATAAACAGGAACCATTTAAAACCTAATGCAAGTTCATTGATTTTTTTTTGTTGAATGTGAGACTGCATGCTTATCATCATCTCTGGCTCTAATTCCTTTCAGTGGTTTACTATAGTTTTCCAGTTCAAGTGCTACAGTAAGTTAGGGAGGACCAAACAGGCCCTCTTAAAGTCTTGAAGGTTTAAGAGAGAAATCTGGATATGAACTAAAAACACTTATGATGGACAATTTCTATGTCTACCTTACCCTGTTTACTGCTCAATCATTTATTTTTTTTCATCTCTGAAACAACTTTATTACAAGGCTGTTTTAAATGACAACTTCCAATTCTTTCTTAATTTGCTTTGTCACCAATTCCAGTTATAACTCTATTTACATATAACAATAAATCTTGCATTGATCTTTGCATCCTATTTAAATTGTTCTCATCAGGCCATTCCAGTGAATGGAAGTGTGACTGTTGTGTGACACGTTGACCAGCATTATTGAGTGGGGGTAGAGGGGGGCCCAGGACAGAGGGAGCCCACTTCACAGGTGCGGGTGGGGAGCCGGCCTCCCTCTCCTCTGGCCCCCACCCCAAACTCACAGTGATAGGCACCTCACTTCCTTGCCCTTCAAAAAGGGTGAATAAAGAAATCCCTCCCAGTCCAAGAAATGATTTGGACTTCCATCTTCAACAGGGTTGAGATTTCCCCCACTCTTCCTGCCCCCTGATCAAACACTCAGATCCTAAGGCTTCCTAGGTGCTGGTCCTGCCCTGACCCGCCAAAGGACTGTCTCTCCATGATCAGGGCCCTTCTGCCTTCTTGCCTTTCTTCTGTCACCAGTTCCGAGAGGAATTTCTTTGGACAGACACGATGCAGCATCAAGAAGGGTCACTCCCACGGCCCCCTCCTCACCTCACATGTGATGGGAAGGTGCAGTCAACGAGGAACATTAATATGAGTAAACAATGAACTTGAAAATGACAGGCTATTAATTAAACAAATCTATAAAAATAGTTAGGACGTAACTCTGTTCAAATAAATACGAAATAAGTAGGCTCCAAGCAGCGTGATACGTTGCATCACTGGAATGTGAGGCTGGTCCCACTTTGCCCCAGTTGGGATTGGACACGAACCCCCAGGGTGTCAGAAACAGACTTTAATGCAGTCGGCCAAGCCATTGGCTCTCTTTGTCTTCCCTCTGGAAGAACAGAACTTGTACATTTGTCCAGCTTGTCTTTTCCAACAATACATAATTAAGGCCTTGAACGCCTTTTCCTTCTCTCACCAGGGCATGCAGACTCAGGGCAGAAACTGCCCTTCTTGCTTCAACACAATGCCCACTGCCCTCATGCCAGCTGGGAGGGAGAGGGAGTTAGTTTGAGCTGGTGCCAGTCCTGACAGAGGCCGGGGCCAGCTCAGAGCCCCAAGAGCCCCCAGCAGCAGGCAGCAGAGGCCCTCTGGGTCCCAGGACCCATGAAGCCACGCGCCAGGACGCCAGGCAGCCTTGCCCTCGTCATGCACACGGGGATCCAGGTGCCCGTCTGCAGGGCAGCTCAGAAGCCAGACTCCTCCCTCTTCCCTACCAGTGGCTGCGCTGCCAGTTGGGAAGTCAGGCTGAGGTCGGGTAGAATTACCCTTCCCCATGGACTGAGCGGAGAGGAGCAGCGTGGGGAGTGGGCTGCGGGCCCTCCTCCTACCATTTAAAACAGCAGCAGGGAAGGAAGCAAGGTGGGCCCGAAGGTGCCCTGTGCCAATGGTCTGGCTGCGAGGTCGCGATGGAAGAAGTAAGCCAGCTTCCCAGCCCAGCTATTCGGCAGGCACCACAGGAAACGTCCTGTCCCCACATGTGCGAGCCTGTGTTCTGCTGAGCCCTGGACCCTGAGGAACACCCATAGGTCTTCCCTGGGACGGACACGAGGGTCAGCCAGGGTCAGCAGGACAAACACCGTGGGCCTGCCGGCTCTGCCCCCACCCTTGCAGGTGCATCCCATAGGGTTTTCACAGCTTGGCTTAAGTCAGCTCAGTGTTGGCACATTCACAGAATGAGATGGCTACACACTCCGGGGCTGCAGGCCCAGGATCAGCGAGTCCGTGGGCAGGCTGGCCTCTCTCCCGTCACTGCGACTGCACGCCTAGGGTGATCTTCAGGTTCTCGTACACCATGTAGCTGATGCTCACGGCCGGAATCACCTTCCTGAAGTTGGGGGCCAGCCCCCAGTACAGGTCAAAGGCCCCCTCGGTCCACAGAATCTGTTTGAAGAGGCTGATCATGGTCACCTCCAGAGAGCCCTCAATGGAGGCTTGGGCCTGCATCCGGGTCCTGACCAGGGCCAGTGGGTAGCTGGCCAGCTGGCCACAGGCGCTGGACACGGTGCCACAGGCCAGGAGCACAAACGCTCTGGGGTGTGCGCTGTTCACTGCATAGCACTGCAGCCAGGCATTCTTGAGCATGTCGTAGACGGCCAGGTCTATCCCAGCGTAGGGGATGATCCCCAGCATGTTGGGAACATAGCCTTTGTAGAAGGCGGCCATGCCCTCTCTGGCTAGGATCTTCCTGGCACAGTCCAGCATGCCCGAGTACTGGCCTGTGTTGCACAGGGCCATGCGGGTCTTCAAGACCTCCATCAGGTAGCTGCTGCTCTGGGCGATGGCCCCTGCCAAGGACCCTGCCACAAGCCTCTCGCGAATCTTCAGAGTCTCTTGGTCACTCCCAATGAGACACCTGATCTGTGTCATAGGCCATGAACTTGATGGCCGAGTCGGGGGCAGTTTTGAGGACGTTGATGCCGTTGCCCCGCCAGAGTGATTTGGCCCCTCCTGCTCGAATCATCTGGGTGAAGCCACCCACGATGCACATGTTGTTCCTGCGGGATGTGTGGACCTGCATGAGCACCTTGAGTCTGTCCAGGGGGGCCGTGCAGGTTCTCGATACAGCCCCCGCCCCACCGCCAGCCACCAGGTGTCTCCACCACATCCCTGTCTGCCTCTCCTCCGCCGTGAACTCATCGGGGACCGTCAGATTCTCACCCATATCAAAGATCGTGGAATGCTTCCAGTACAGGATGATCTCAGGGATGTTTTCCACGGGATGCAGGAGGCGATAGTCTCGCCACTCGTTCCAGTCGATGGTCGTCGTACCATTCTTGTCCATGCTCTTGAGGATTTTTTCTGCCTGCTGTTCAGATATCTTGACTCCCAGGTCCCGCAGGGACTGCATGATCTCCTGCGCGTCGATCCATCCATCATTCTTCTTGTCCAAACTCTTGAATACCAGCCTCAGTTTCTTCTCGTGATCTTGGAAATAATGGGCAAACTCTTCAAAGTCTAGTTGCCCATCGAGGTCTTTGTCGCCAGCTTGTACAATTTTCCGGATCTCGCCCTCTGTGCGATGCAGTCCCAGGAGCCAAAGTCCCATGGTCAGGTCGTTGACACACAGGCGGCCTTCGCGGTTGACTTCGAGAGTCTGGAAAAGGCTCCAAAGGCGCAGCTGGTGGTCCGGGCCCCCGCAGACGGTGCCGCCGCAAGGGTCCACGGACGTTGGCGATGAGGCGGACGGCTAGGCGGTGGCTGCGGCGTCCGGCAGCGGGGAAGCCACACAGCGGCACAACACACTGCTCACCATCGGGCGCGAGGCAGGGGTGACGGGCCGGCGGGGAGAGCGCGGAAGACGCAGGTGTCCTTAGTCCAGTAGCGTGGACTCCAGGTGCCGGCAAGCTGGCGGAATGGGCAGCTTCCGGGTGCTCAGTCATTTAAATGTCTTATCTTTCATCTGTCTCCAATACATTCCCCTATGTAGGGTAATTAAATTACACTATTTTGACCACTCCATAACTGTGCTGTACCTATGGCAAAAACTTCATTCTAGATACCTTATTCATTAGACCTTCTATTTTGATTCTGTCCAATATTAGTTCCACTTTTTAATTAAATTTCATGCTAAATGACTCTCTTTATCGGTTAGTTGAGAATAACAAAAACATGATGTATCATACAATTTTGAAATTTAATAATTAAAAGATCTGGAAATGCATTTTTTTTTTTTGATTCAAGAGAATCTAAAACCCCATTAGGAAACTTTCTTTTGTCTGACTAATGATGTACAAGAACAGTGAGAGTCATGGGTGATGGATCCTCTTGGAAGAAATCAATTACTGTCTCATCCACTCTTTCCCTGTGGGAATAGAATGAATGTCAGTACAATTCCAGTTGGCACAAAACCTTGCAAAATGTTTCCCTTTCTTGCTAACATTTGAAAACGTTTCAAGTAAAAGAAGGCACTAACCCTGTTGTTTGTGTAATTTCTTTCTCTCTTCTTGCCTTTCTTTCACTGGATCACAGAAACAATGCAAATTTCACTGGATTAATATGATTCAGTTACTATACTCTGAAATGTTTAATTTACCCTCATTGTAAGAATTTGAGAAATATTTAAATTTTCTTTTCTTTTCTAAGCTGATTTGAAATCCAATAAGATAACTCTGAAGTAAACTTAACATTTTTAATTTGTGTGAAAAATTTGTCTCTTGCTGATGGGGTTGGTGACAAAAGAGAAATGACAAACGAATGTCTCTTATTCTTTAATTATTGTATCAGCCAGCAACTGTCTTCCTCAAGCTCAGCCATAGGCTAAAGCTGTAATGTTAAAATCATAAATATCCTGTTTTTGGCACAAAAAATCCTAAAACAGTAGTGGGGAGGGACATTAACTATTCTCTTACCCTGCACAACAATTTGGTGTAGGTCCAACTCAAGCAAGCTATCACCTACTCTCCCTGGCCAAAATTATCTGTTCACTCTGAAGAAATGATGCTCCTCAAAGACCGTGAAGCTTCCCACTGAACTTCATGTGATGTTTAAAACCAGTCCAAGTGGTGGTAAAAAACTAAAAGAGGGCTTCCCTGGTGGCACAGTGGTTGAGAGTCTGCCTGCCGATGCAGGGGACGCGGGTTCATGCCCCGGTCTGAGAAGATCCCACATGCTGCAGAGTGGCTGGGCCCGTGAGCCATGGCCGCTGAGGCTGCGCGTCCGGAGCCTGTGCTCCGCAACAGGACAGGCCACAACAGTGAGAGGCCCGCGTACCGCAAAAAAAAACAAACAAAAAAACTAAAAGAACTTTACATGTTAGATAGATGAATGAGTAAAGGAGATTTCTAAGGTAAACAAAAGTACTATGAGTAGGTAAACTGTAGACTAGCTACATTGCTAATAAAGTCATACAAACTCAATTGAAATAAATGAGACTGCTCTAGGTCACCAGTCTGCAACCTTTGGAGAATAGATCAATATTTTTAAGGCACCTTTTAAGAAACACTCATCTTAAAAGATTCCTGGAGTGGAGGGGGAAACTTCCATGGTTACAAATGTTGGAGAAACTCTGCACACAGTACATCTTCTTTTGCAGATTTGTAATGTATATCAAACACATTAAAACACCAGTCTCCAAATGGGGTACATCAATATCATAGGGTGCACAAGATAATTCAATAGGAGGTAGGAAGGAAACTTGAGAACATTTTTTAATATTTATTTTTATAATATTTCTATTTCATTTTATTTTTATGTCTTTTATAATGTATATAACATTATCACAACAGTGAGTTATTCAATTTACATGTGAATACATACACTTCTATTGAGAATAATGCTCAATTGTTACTGATGTATGAAGAAAAAATTTGCACACTTCATTAATCTTAGAACTTCTGTAGTAAAACATTACTTTGAATTTATATCATATAGGCGACTTTATGTGTATGTATGTATCACTGATTATGATTCAATGAAACACACTTTGTGAATCACGGTTTTAGTAGCCAGAAGCTTTATTTTTTTCCAGACAGGATGCTTCCATTTACTATATCTGCTAACAGGGGAATGACAATGACCTGGATTTTAGAGTGTGTTTTGCGAATTCAATTATTCTTGGAAAGTCTTTATCAGAGAGGACATAACTGAAGGAAAAGTATCAAGAAATAGAATTTTGGGACTTCCCTGGTGGCACAGTGGTTAAGAATCTACCTGCCAATGCAGGGAACACAGGTTCGATCCCTGGTCCAGGAAGATCCCACATGCCATGGAGCAACTAAGCCCGTGTGCCACAACTACTGAAGCCCATGTCCCTAGAGCCTGTGCTCCGCAACAGAAGCCACCACAGTGAGAAGCTCACACACCACAACGAAGAGTAGCCCCGGCTCGCCACAACTAGAGAGAGCCCGCTCACAGCAACGAAGACCCAATGCAGCCGAAAATGAATAAATAAAATAAATAAATTTTAAAAAAGAAAAAAAGAAGTAGAATTTTTACCTTAGCTAACAAGTTAGTCTATCACATATTAATGGATGCTGTTAAAAGATATGCAATTCCTAGGTCAGAGATGAATGATGGCCTGACTGGTAGCCAGAGTGTCAGCATTTTGGAGTAGGGGTAGGAACAGTTCTCTAAGATCCAGGTCCCACAGGTAGACACGAGGAAGGCTAGATAACAGCTGCACACATCATGAGCTGCTTTCAGAAGGGGAATCCTGAGATTCAGTAGTCTGGGTCTTTCATAATGGGCAAAAGCATGCTTCCACTTTGCTTTGGATAAATCCAATATCTCTGTCTTTCAAGGCTGTTCACTATCCAGACATCCTTGAAAAAATGGTCTTGAATTCAAGGCAATCAGTGCCTCTGCTTGCGAGATATGCAGAAACATGCAAAATTCACGGAGAAATGTCTCCCATTTAAGCTGTGCTAATGGATTTGGCTTTACAAAGCGTAAACCAACATACGTGCACCTAGCCGACGATCTCTTCAAATCCTTCCACACAGGATCATCTTCATGGATACACAGCCAGTGCAAACACACAAAGCCCTATGCTCAGAAACCACACAAGGAACTCTGGCTTAATGGCCCGTGATCGCTTCTCATTATTGTCTTGAAACTCTTAATAATGTTATCTTAGATCTTATGTTTGGTAAGTGAAGTCCTATGAGACAGTGGAGCAGTCAGCAGGCCCTTGAAGTCTTGGTTTGTGCTTAATCCTGTCTCTTGCCACCTCCCTGCCTCCTGGGAATGGGTTCTATGCCACCTACTGTCCCTGACACCCCATACCCTTGCCCAGCCTCTCCATCCAGGAAGGATGTTACTCTCTCCCTGGGGCAGCGACTAGGTTGTGTTAGTTGGGAGAGGCCTTTGTTTGCTGTTGCCCTTCTCCCCACACAAAGGCCTTGGATGGGTCGCGGTGGCAGCCATCTTACCCTAGGCTGACAGTTACACATGCACCCAGAGGGTGGGCAGGCTGAGACTAGGTATGGGTGGGAGAAAGCCGCTAGCCCACCCTTGATCCAGTGCATCCTGAGTACGGAGGATGCATCCGTGCATGCACAGGGATTTAAAGACCCTGGATACTGCCTGTTCACCATGATTGGGGCGGCAGGCCTATGGGAAGAGGAGGTAGGTGCCTGGCTCGACATTTCCAGATCACCACCACCCCTCCCCCGCTTCAGGTTGCAATATATCAGTCTAGCAGCAGGCAGGAAAAGTTGCCCAGCACGTATGTCCTGAGCCACAAGCAGGGGCCCCTAGGCACAAATAAGTGTTTGCACTGGCCCCATGAGTATACCAGTTCCCAAGGGAGCACTCCCCCTGCTGACTCAATGCCCGGCAGGGCATCTTTTCTGCCTTCCAACCTTCCTGAATCTAGTTTTCATTGTCTTTTCTAGTCATTTTGAGGCATCCTCCAGGGATTAACTCTGGAATACAAATTGTATAATTTCAGTAATTCTTTAAATGAGTTAGTGCCTTTATATTTCCAGTTAAAACTGGCATTGTACAATATAAAAAGAAATGCTTAAATTAAGTGCTAGTAATTTAATATTTTAATTTTTCTTTTAGAGTGGCATTATATGACAAAGAAAATACATAATGGCAAGCTGAGAGAAAGACAGCAGAAGAAAGGAAAAGTTTATATTGAGTACTTTTAGTGCTTTTTTTCCTGCTTTTGCAACAAAGGTCCTTGCATTTTCATTTTGCACTTGGCCACTGCAATATATGCATCAAGCCCTGCTCACTCAAGATATCTCTGCTTCACCTCACCCTCCACCTGAGAACTCGTTGGATTTGAAACCTGTTAGAGGAGGTGTCCATACTCTGTATGCGTACCATACTCTCTTTTTTCCACTTATTACAAGGGACAAGGAGTCCCTGCTTCTATTCCATCAAGGAGGTAGTCCTGCAACTTATCCCCTTGCATCCTGCACCCTTTACTCTTGTTCCTATCAGGGACTTCCCACGTGGATTTATCCTCTCGTCTGAATCATGAAATCTTCACGTTTTCCACCTCTCCTGTACGATTCATATAAACATGCACTGATAACTTTAACATGTACATATAACATCACATACAAAACAGGAAAATCTCTTAATCCCACCACCTGCTTTTAGCTGCCTTTTCATTTCTCTGCTCTCTTTGGCAGCAAAAATTCTCAAGAGTTGTGCACACTCACTACCTCCCTGTCTTCACTTCAAATTCACTCATCCTCCCACTCCACTCCTGCTACTGTCTGTACACCACTAACTTTGCTTATTAAATTACCAAATGATCCCTTAATGCCAAATTCAGCGCTCACTTATCTAGTCCCCATCATACTTGACTTTTCAGCAGCATTCAGCATAGCTGATGACTCCTTCCTTATTTTTATTTTTATTTATTTTTATTTTTTTGCGGTACGCGGGCCTCTCACTGTTGTGGCCTCTCCCGTTGCGGAGCACAGGCTCCAGATGTGCAGGCTCAGCGGCCATGGCTCACGGGCCCAGCCGCTCCGCGGCATGTCGAATCTTCCCGGACCAGGGCACGAACCCGCGTCCCCTGTATCAGCAGGTGGACTCTCAACCACTGCGCCACCAGGGAAGCCCAACTCCTTCCTTCTTGGAATTCTTGGTTTCTGTGACTTCTCTCCCACCTCACTATTAATCCACCTTGTTGGCTATTTAACCGTTTTCTGCTGACTCCTTCTCTACCAAAACTTTAAATGTTGGAAGGCATCCAAAACTACATGCTACATGTGTCTCTAATCTTGCCTATTCTCTCTCTCTCTCTCTCACTATATATATGTATTCTCCAGTTTGCATCTCCAGATTATATATCCAATGGCCTCATCTCAAATGTCTAACAGGCATTTCAAAGTTAATATGGCCAAAATGGAACCCTTGATTTTCCCCAAGTATGCTGTGCTCTGTCTTTTTGAGCTCAGTAAATGATATCATCTAATCAGTTACTCAACCCCTTGATTTATCTTCCCTTTAACTTTCACACGTTGTCCATCAGCTAGTACCATTTTCAAACATATAAGCCTAGTTGGAATCTATACTCTTTTCTGTCTGCTCAGATACCACCGTAACCTGAACTACCGATACCTCCTACCAGCAAGACGCTTTACTCGTCTCATTTCTACACTTTCTCACTGTAAACCTGACAGTAAGCTGAGTGATTTTTTAAAATCATAAATTATATTATGTTAGTGTTTAGCTCTTAAAATGAGTACCTTGGCTTTATAAGATCACGCACTACTTGGTACCTGCCTATGTTTCCAAGCTCATCCTGTATTATTTTTCCCAGCATATTCCAGACACACTGGCCCCCTCATTCCTCTCCCAGGTCCACAGAGCTCATTTTCTTGAGAGCAGACACCTTAGAGGACTGACTCATATCTGAAATAGTACTAGGAATATAGTATCCAATAGATGTTAAATAAATAAATACATTATTTATCTTTCCATTTATCCACCTTTTTCTAATATGGATTTATTAAGTACCCCCATGTTATTATTTGAGGATAAATTTAATACTTTCATACTTAGAAAATACCACAAAAATCTCTATGAAATATGTACTTTCATATATAATAGTTTCTCTTTTTAAAGTTCATTTCATTCCCTTAAACAGAAACACTTATTTGTTACTTTAATAGTGTGGTTTGGTTGTTTCCTTTACACTATTAGTGTAATTGACTGGTAGAATCATGGTTGTGGGAAACCATATAGCTTAATGGAATTCTCAAGGACCAGGAATTAAAATCCATCCCGACTTTATGCCTTTATTATTCTTCACCCTGTGCACATCCTTATCTAGAGAATGGTATTAGTATAATACCTATATCAGGATGAGCAACTTTACGAAGCAGAGTATTATGTAACTCTGTCCTACTTCTGGTAAAATGAAGGTGAATAAGCAAATACGCATAGGCTGGAAGCCCCAGAGCACTCACATTTTCATCTGATCTTTTACATTTTGGAGATTCTGCTATTAAAACATTTTCTCTGTGTAAATTTGTATGCTCTCTAGAGGATCATTCAGTTACATTAATGAGATTATCAAATGGTCTATTGATTAGGACCACCAAATGAATGGGTAGAGGGCAGTAGAGTTTGGGGATACTACTGACTGAGCTAAGTTATACTCGACAGTGGGGCACAAGGGGCAGGACTCTTTTTCTTTTTTTCTGCCAAGACTAAATGCACTCCTCTTCAAGTCTGTTTTCTCTGGGAAGCCTTTCATACTGCTCAAGTCTCAAATTCTCTTATCACAGGGCTTATTGTACTGCACCAGCTTTTCATTCCTCGATATCCTCCGTTAAGTTATAAACTCTGTGAGGACAAGAACTATAAATGCCCTGACTATGGCTATTTCCCTATTGAATTGAATGAATGAGTGAATGGACAGATGGAATTGAACAATAAATGAATGGAGTGTTAAGGCAATAGTTCATGATCACCTGAAAGAACAGTGTGAAGGCATACAGTAGCCTATGAGAGATCTTCTTTCATGTTTGACCTCTCTTATATGAATCAGGTAAAGGGAATTAAAAGAAACCCTGGAATGGTATTTGTGGATTATTTACACCCTGTATGAGGCTGTTTGCTGGGTTTGACAATAATAAAAAAAAAGAGAGAAAAAGGAACAAAGAAACCTCATGACGCAATTCTGACTCTATTTCTTACTGTAGGTTTATTGGTTATGGTTTATAAAATTAAGAAAATAATACCTGTCTTGAAAATAATACCTGTCTTGAAAAATACCTAGGTATGGTGTTAGTAAAATTAGAAAGATATTAGCCACCATATTATGGTAGATATTATCATTATTTGCTTGTACTCCTTGGATGGCAATTTGTAAAATTTTACAGCAATATTAAATATTGAGACTTTTTTCATCCTTTTTCCAGGACTTAATTCATGCATAAGATAAAGCAATGATTTTTAGATCAATATATAGAATAAAGCAATGATCTTTAGACTACTTCCAATAAATTATTAATTACTAATCATTTGCATATTCAAATATACAAATGCATGTTTTGTAAGAGAGTTATTTCTTTTTTTATATCAGACTTCTAAGTTTAAGTTCCAAGGACCTGAAGTTAGAATTTTTAGTTTCCAAAGTGGTTGATATCTCACCTTTGAAAACAGAATAAAGTTGGTGTTTCTCCTTCTAAAAATCACAAAGGTGTTTAAGTAACTTACTGTTCTAGACAACGGCTCATTTTAATATCTGCCTGCCTCTTGACTATATCCTTGTAGTAAATATTATCTACCATACTGATTACATATCTCTTTCTAATCTCATCTCATTTCTTCCATCTCCTCAATTTGAAGACAGAGATTATACTACATGAGGTAATCTGTTTTGAAAAAAACAAAAAGCCCTTGCACTCAACCCATATACATACCATTTTCCCCCTGGAATTAGGTCTTCCATACTTACTTGAAATAATCATGTATCTTAGTATAAACAGTAGATTTTAAAAGAGATTAGGCTGTTGTTTTGTGGATGGTTAAAAGGTATTGTGATTTTTAAAAATGGCTTTTCAGAGGTGAATCACTGGTTTAAGCATAGGTAAGGTAGAAGTGAACAGAAGTTATTACCCTCTGAAAGTTCACTGGTGTTTTTTGTTCAGTTTATAGTTTTCCCATGGACTGGTGCCCAGCCTCAACTCTTACACGTACTTCAGCACTGCTGATGGGAGCTTCCCCTGAGAGGGGATGTGTGATTGGTCCCTGGGGTCTGGTACTAGAGAGCCATCCTAACTTAGGGATGAAATGAAGCTGAAAACTTTTCTTGTAACTTTTGGTCATTCCATAATACCTAACCTTCTCAGTTCAAACCAGTTAGATGAAATGAATACTTCTGTACCAATAACATGCAAACTACAAAGAGATTAGTAAACGTTAAGAAGTACTACTCAGGGCTTCCCTGGTGGCGCAGTGGTTGAGAGTCTGCCTGCCTGTGCAGGGGACACGGGTTGGTGCCCCGGTCCGGGAAGATCCGACATGCCGCGGAGCAGCTGGGCCCGTGAGCCATGGCCACTGAGCCTGCGCGGCCGGAGCCTGTGCTCCGCAACAGGAGAGGCCACAACAGTGAGAGGCCCGCGTACCGCAAAAAAAAAAAAAAAAAAAAAAAAAAGGACTATTCAGAGGACATTGACAATCAGACTCACCTCAGTTTTTTGGTTTTGTTTTTAGGATGATATAATTTTCAACTGATAGTGTTTTTTTAATATATACACACAAAACCACCTCTACCCAGATTTCTCTACACACAGGGTAGGTTGAGCTGCTGTCAAATTTAATCAAGCAGAATTGACTTTTACTTGGACACTGGTGTGTTAATGAAGGTTCTTGAAATCTGTCAGGGTATTTCTTTGGCAAACCGTACCAAATTGTATTGATATTTATCAAATTTAAACGAAGATATTTGTTCACCGGAAGCACAATGCAGGGGAAGTTAGAAGTCAAACATAACTGAAAGAGTTAACTTCTTTATTTAAGAATGGGTATTGTTATTACTAAATGTTCTCTGTGTGAGTTTAATTTACCAGGAATACCTGACACCACCCTCACCTTCCCACCCCTTTGCCCCTTTAAATAGTTGGTAATCATTTATCAGATCTGTGTTCCAGCCCATCCATGTTTCAGGGGCTGGATTCATGACTTGGCCCTGTGTGTGTGTGTGTGTGTGTGTGCGCGCGCGTGCGTGTGTGTGTGTGTGTGTTTATATATGTGTGTATGTGATTCGATTTTTCTTGATCTTATTGGCTGTGTTGATAATGGCTTCTTGCAATGTCTTTGTTCAGATTGTGTATGTATTGCAGTCCTGCAGGCACCCTCAACAATGTCTCAAGTCAAACTATAATCACCCCTGAGCTTGCTGACTTAATTACAAATCTTTACAAATATCTTTGCTTATCTGTTTGGTCATTTGCTTTGTTCTGCTGCATTTTTCTCTTCCTCGTACTCCCCTAATTTTTCTCCAGTGCTCATACCCATATTTGGGCTGAAAAATCTTTACGCTTGAGGTTTGTTCTTTCCCACTCTCTGAATGCGGTGAGGATATTCATCCCAAATTTGAGGTAGGAAATGTTTGGCTTTATGTGGTATTACTAGGAGCAGTTATTGTTATAAAGCAAAAGAGAAACTGTTTTCTGAACGTTTTCTTGCCCTCTGTCTTGCTCTTGCTCCTTCATTTAAAAAACAGTATATATTAATTGCAGAAAAAATTGAACATAAAAACTATAAAAGAGAAAGTGAAAATCACTCATATACTCAAATCCTTGAAAGAACCCCTACTAACTATATGCTATACTGCCTTCTGATCTTTTCCCAGTAAATATGAGTGCTGGTTTGTATATATTTTTAAAAATTTAAATAAAATGCGTTTGTATATACATGTACATATGTATACATACACATATACTTGTATCCTGGGATCATAGTGTATATAAAATATTTTTAGCTTATTTCTTCTCTATTATATTGTGAATAATTCCCATGTCATTAAGCCTTCTATAGAAACTTTATTTTTAAAACTTCTTTACTATAAAATGAAACATATAGTCATAGAAGCATGGTAACTATGGTCGAACCTAAAGAAAGAAACTCAGCAGTCATACCACCCGGAGATGTCTTTCACTGTTAACATTTTCTTCTATTTCCTTCTAGACTTTTACATACATATACAGAATGTTTTAAAAATAAACACTAGTATTATATGG
The DNA here is from genome assembly GCF_937001465.1 of Orcinus orca. Lineage (NCBI taxonomy): Eukaryota > Metazoa > Chordata > Mammalia > Artiodactyla > Delphinidae > Orcinus > Orcinus orca. Next base: position 97,256,547 of record NC_064563.1, read on the forward strand.
TACAACCCATTTTGTAACCATCTTTTAAATTTATTTTGAATATTTTTCTGTCATAATTTTTAATGTAAACATCATTTAAAATAACTGCATAATAATCTAATTCTTCATGTTTAAACTGTTTTGCCAGCTAAGTCAAGGCAACAGTGATTAAATCTTCTATTCACCCACTGGCAAAGATATCATCTTGTAAATCTTAACTATTTGCTGGCCATTGTGAATTTTGTAAGGTCCAGAAGAGAAAGGAGAAAAAAAATTGGAATAGATCTTTGGATATTTCCCCCTTCTGTCTTTGGAGTTGAGTGTTATAAAATCTTATTGTTGTTACTTGTATTACAACATTTATTCAGCCATAAGAGTATTAAATCAATTAGGGATTAGCTGGTGATATCTATTCGTGTTATAATCTTATTTCTTTATCAGAAAAAAGTCCTTTTTACAGAGATTTAGAGACAATAATATAAACAACATTAGAGTCGATTGACAAATTGTTAAGAAGATAAAATATGGATTATGTGTTTGGAAGAAAAAGAGCTGATCATGAAACCATAAGTCCTTATTTGAACTTTAAGTTCAAGTGTTTCAAATGGAATTAACCTATTAATGCAATACGGAAGTAGTAGAGAAGAGTAGCCTATAGGGATGAGGCTGAGGGTGGGAAAAACACAAGGGTGGTGCAGTATCCACCCTTACATTTAGGAATGTAAAGATGGGACATTGTTACCACCTGTAAGATATGACCCTTGAAAGGAATTGAAGGAGGGCCAGATCCAGGTTTCATGAAGATTGAATCTCATATCATTTTGCTTGATCTCCTTGAGAAAAAAGATTACAAAATTATGACTATAAATTTGGGTGGGAAGGTGAAGGGAGTATTTAGGATGAGAACTCATAACAAGTTACAAATTATAAAATGCTAAAATATACCACAATGATCACAAAATCCAGAATAATACCTTAATATATTCATTAATGAAATTTCTGACTGACATTTATAATCATTTTTCCTACATTTCTGGCAGCATACTCTTTGATTGCTTTTTCATATGATAAATATTTTGTAATATCATCTTCTGTGGAGAATAGAAAGATAATAAAATCTTTACTCTAGCAAGGCTGATATGAAATCGTTCTTTATTATTGATAGTTTAGAAAAGTTTCTTTCTGCTTCATAATTCATTACTGATAATGTCATGCTGTATTTCAGGATTGGTGTCAAATTTGAGAAAGCCTCTGAGTTTATCAAGTGTGAACAGGGAACTTAAAGTTCCTTTTGTGCAATGGCTAATCTTACATACTTCTTGAATTCACGACATTCATAAACCACTCTGCTATCAGTGTCACTGATGCCCTTGTTAGGTCATATTATGTTACCTTCATTGAAATAAGTTTTCATGTCAAGTCAGCAAGAAATTCAAATCATTTTCCAATGATTTATTCTCAGATTATTTGTTAAAATCCTCACACCTATTTATTATTTCTATTTGAGATGCCTCTCTTTCACTTAATGACAGCTTTGGTATAATCTGAAAATTTTCTATTATTATAATTCACTTCCCAGAGTTCAAATAACTTTATTTATTTATTTATTTCATTTCACTAAGAAAGAATATCTGCATACAGTAAAATGCAAAGATCTTAAATGGACAATCAGAGTTTTGACAGACATATATCCATGTAACCAACATCTTAACTGAGACATAGATCATTTCCATGAGCCCAGGAATTTTACTTTTGCGCCTTTTCTGTCAATCCTCACCTTTACACCCTTGTAGGCAACTATTCTCATTTCTAACATGATAGGTTAGTTTTGTCTATTTTTGTATTTCATATAAATAATGTCATAAAATATTTTCTCTTTTGTTCATGGATTCTTTTACTCAAAATAATTTTTTAAGAATCATTCATGCTCTTACATGTAACAACAATTCATTCTTTTTTTTTTTTTTTTTGCGGTATGCGGGCCTCTCACCGTTGTGGCCTCTCCCATTGCGGAGCACAAGCTCCGGCCGTGCAGGCTCAGCGGCCATGGCTCATGGGCCCAGCCGCTCCGCGGCATGTGGGATCTTCCCGGACCGGGGCATGAACCCGTGTCCCCTGCATCGGCAGGTGGACTCTCAACCACTGTGCCACCAGGGAAGCCCCATTCTTTTTTTTTTTTAATTGATAAGTAGGATTCCATTGTATATGACTATTTATCTGTCTTCTTTTGGTAGGAATTTGGGTTGTTTTCAGGTACAAGCTATTATGAATATATTTATCAAGTTGTTTCAACACTATCTGTTGAGAAGTCTTTCCCCATTGAATGAATTTATCTTTTAGATAATCAATTGACTATTTATTGAATTATTTGTCTATGCTTACACTAATTTCACATTGTCTTGATTACTGTAGATCGGGGTCCCCACCCCCTGATCAACTGGTACCAGTCAGTGGCCTGATAGGAACCGGGCCACACAGCAGGGGGTGAGCAGTGGGCGAGTCAGCAAAACTTCATCTGTATTTACAGCCACTCCCCATCGCTCACATTACTGCCTGAGCTCCGCCTCCTGTCAGATCAGTGGCGGCATTAGATTCTCATAGGAGTGTGAGCCCTACTGTGAACTGCGCATGTGAGGGATCTAGGTTGCATGCTCCTTATGAGAATCTAATGCCTGATGATCTGAGGTGGAGCTGAAGCGGTGATGCTCGCGCTGGGGAGCGGCTGCAAATACAGATTATCATTAGCAGAGAGGTTTGACTGCACAGAGACCATAATAAATTAACTGCTTGCAGACTCATATCAAAACCCTATCAGTGAGTGGCAAGTGACAATTAAACTGCATCTGGTGGCAGGCTTTATAGTGGCAAGTGAGTTGATGTACTTCAGTTGTACAGCTGCATCTGGTGGCGAGCTTTCAGTCAGAATCTGATACTTATTTTAGTCCGTGCGTGGCCCACCCATTATTTTATTTGCCACTTCCACCCGCGCCTCTTTCCTGCACTGCGCACTTGTCTCAGTCACAGTTTTAGTAAGCCCACAAGCTAACTTTAGCCAAAATGAGTAAAAAACAAACGTCGCTGGAGAGCTTCTTTGAAAAGGGGGAAAGACCTAATGATGAGACAGCAGAAGACTCTAAGACTGCCAACAAAAAGAAAGCTGCATTTAAAAGAAAATACCAAGAGTGCTACTTAAATTACTGGTTCATTGCAACAGGTGATTCACATTCTCCAAGCCCACTTTGTATAATATGTGGCAACCGGCTATCCAACGAAGCCATGAAACCTTCAAAACTGCTTCGCCACATGGAGACCAAGCACCCTGCCTTTGGAGTTTTTCAAAAGAAAAAGATGTGAACATGAAGAACAGAAGCAGTTATCAAAGGCCACCACTTCTTCACATGTGTCTGCGCTGAGAGCATAATTCTTAGTGGCTAATCGCATTGCTAAATCTAAGAAGTCCTTTACTACTGGTGAAGAGTTGATCCTGCCTGCTTCTGAGGACATTTGCTGTGAACTTTTAGGAGAGGCTGCATTTCAAAAGGTGGCACATGTTCCTCTTTCGGCTAGCACCATAACTAGATGAATTGATGAAATAGCAGAGGATATCGAGGCACAATTGTTAGAGAGGATTAATGAGTCACCGTGGTACACAATCCAAGTTGACAAGTCTACTGATGTTGACAGCAAGGCAACAATGCTTGTTTTCGTGGGATATATTTTTCAGGAGGATGTGCATGAGGATATGTTATGTGTACTTTTGTTGCCAACCAATACCATAGCTGCAGAACTATTCAAGTCTTTGAATGATTACTTATCAGGAAAACTGAATTTGTCATTTTGTGTCAGTATATGCACAGATGGAGTGGCTGCCATGACTGGATGGCTTTCTGGTTTCACCACTTGGGTAAAAGAGGTCACTTCTGAATGTGAGTCTATGCATTGTGTCATCCATAGAGAAATGCTGGCTAGCCAAAAAATGTCACCTGAACTTTAACAACATTTTGCAGGATGTGATTAAAATTATCAACCACATTAAAGTACATACCCTTAATTCACGTCCGTTTGCGCATCTCTATGAGGGGATGGACACAAAGCACACACGTCTCCTCTTATACATAGAAGTGAGATGGCTTTCTAAAGGTAGATTTCTGGCTAGGGTTCTTGAGTTAACGAGAGCACTCCAGAGATTTCTTTTAGAAGAATAGTCACCACTGGCAGCACATTTCAGTGTCACAGAATGGGTAGTAAAACTTGCCTACTTGTGTGACATATTCAACCTGCTCAACAAACTCAGTCTGTCACTTCAGGAGAGAATGACAACCGTGTTCAAGTCAGCAGATAAAGAGACTGCATTCAAAGCCAAACTGGAATTATGGGGCGACAAGTGAACATTGGGATTTTTGACATGTTTCAAACATTAGCAGAGATTTTGAAAGAGACTGAGCCAGGGCCTTCTTTCTCTCTCTCTGATCACCTATCTCAGCTTTCAAAAGAGTTTGAGCATTTCTTCCCAACCACAAAAGACCCTCGAACTAGGAAGGAATGGATCCACAACCCATTTGTGAATAAGCCAGTTGAATCGACTTTATCCGTGCTAGAAGAGGATCAACTGCTTGAGATCACAAATGACGGTGGCCTTAAAAGTTTGTTTGAGACAACTTCAAATATCCATACGTTCTGGATTAAGGTCAAGGCGGAGTATCCTGAGATTGCCACAAAAGCACTGAAAAGCCTGCTTCCGTTTCCAACACCCTATCTTTGTGAAGCAGGGTTTTCTTCAGTGACAGCAACCAAAACGAGATTACGGAATAGACTGAACATAAACACCACACCTCGGGTGTCACTGTCTCCCATCACCCTCACATGGGACCATCTAGTTGCAGGAAAACAAGCTCAGGGCTCCCACTGATTCTGCATTATAGTGAGCGGTATAATTATTTCATTACATATTACAATGTAATAATAATAGAAATAAAGTGCACAATAAATGTAATGCGCTTGAATCATCCCAAAACCATCCCCCCCAGACCTGATCTGTGGAAAAATTGTCCTTCCCGAAACCGGTCCCTGGTACCAAAAAGCTTGGGGACTGCTGCTGTAGATTATAAATAGAGCTGCTATAAATATTCTTGTATAAGTCTTTTTATGGATATATTTTTAGTTTCTGTTTGGTAAATAGTGGAATTCCTGTGTCATAAGGTAGGTTCATATTTAACTTTATAAGAAAATGCCAAACAGTATTTCAAAGTGATTGTATAATTTTTCACTGTTTATCATCATAATTTGCTGTTGTCAGTCTTATTTATTTTTCCATTCTAGTGGATGAATCTCCCTTTGTTTTAATTTTCATTTACTATATTCACTCATTAATTCTACTAGTATTTCGTAGATTGCTCATAATTTTCTGTAGAACTGCTAGGTTAGTAAAGGGAATTTTACTTCTTATTAAACAATGCTAATAATAAGTGAAGTTAATATTTTTGCCTCATTCCCTATTTTAGAGGAAAAGTATGCAATATGTCATTATTAAATATGATGTTTGCCATAAGTTTTATACAGATGTCATTTATCAGGTCAAAGTAGTTCCCTTCTATTTCTAGTTAACTAAGAACCTTTTTTCTTTTCATTAATGAATGTTGAATTTATTAAATAATTTTTCTTCATTGACTGGGATTATCATATAATTTTTCTCCTTTATTCTGTTGCAGTATACTAGGTTGAATAGTGTGCTCTCTCCCACCTCCAATTCATGCCTATTTGGAACTTCAGGATGTGACCTTATTTGGAGATTGGGTCTTCATAGATATAATGGGATTAAAATGAGATTATACTGGATTAAGTATGCCTTAATCCAAAGACTGGTATCCTTATAAGAAGGGGGAAATTAAAACACAAAAATACAGAATAGAGAGTCCCATGAAGCCAGAGATTAGAGTAATTTATGTTCAAGCCGAGGGATGTCAAGAATTGCCAACATGAAGCCAGAGGTTAGGAGAGAAGTATGGGACAGATTCTCCCTTAGAATCTTCAATAGTGACCGACCCTACAGACATCTTGATTTGGGACTTATAACCTCTAGAAGAACTGTAAGAGATTAAATTTCTGTTGTTTTAAGTCACTCAGTTTGCAGTACATTGTTACAACAACCCTAGGAAACTAATACAGATTTTGGTATTAGTTTCCCACAATGTCATTTCCCATTCCCTGGAAAGCAGACTGTGAGATGGATATTTGTAAACAGGAATTTTTTTTTTTTTTCTGAATCAACTCTTGAGGGACACTAAAGGAGGCAGGATTGATCAGAGGAAGAAGTTGGACTTTGATGCAATCACAACAAAAGCCTCACCTGAACCCACATGTAATTCTGGAGTAGAATGACCTTTAGAATTGTCCCAAATTGGGGAAAGGAGCCTGGGATTTTATAATCCTGCATCAATCACTCACTTCCAGCACTTCAGGGGAATGAATGCTTCAATCCAGAGGAGGTTGAGGAATCTGAGCAGTACCACAACATATACTATAGTCTACTCCTTGCACTATTTGGAACCATCTTTTTTGTATTATTTCTGGGAGCAGCTCCTTCAGAATTCTGGTGGGCCTCTTTTCCTGGGAGGAGGATTGTTAGTGGCATAAATTAAAGCCTCTGCAGCTGCAGGTAGTATGAGACTAAACTTGATATTCATACTTCATGATTTATTTACTCTACTCTCCATCCTAGATTTCCCTCATTCATGGTTTGATTATTCAGAACATAGTCCTTGAGAGATTTTAGCCCCTGGTCAGTTTTCTTCTCAGATTATGGCTATTGTATTTGTCCACATATCATTTAAGTGGGGCAAAGAAATAAAAAAGACACTTAGGTTGATCACTTAGCTATCAAATATACTCTTCCCATCACCCATTGTGTATCCACAGCCCTTCCTTCTCCTGATGGACAAGGTAAATTACACTTGCCATGTAATGACTTCTTTTCTTGCATGCTGGTATCTCAGCACAGAGCCTAAAGTGCTCAGGTGATAGTCATAGCTTGAAATTTGTTGAAACTATTATTGTGTTTTCATGGTGAAACCATCCTTCTGGATATCAAGACCTCTAAACTCACAAAACCTAGAACTGTAGGATGGAAGTGCAAAGAGTCACTGAGAGTGATGGTAGGTGGGACCATTTCTGATTCCACACTTTGTTCTCTGTCCCCTATCTATTGGGGATACCACACCATAAAAGGATCATTGATTTAAGAGTACATACTACATCCTGGAGTATAGTACCCATCCTTACAATATATCATCTTCAAGCTTATACCCCAGCTGTGCCTTTAAATTCTGTTCCCTAGCTTAATAGGCCAGTAGCTTTGGGTGTTACAATACATGATAGAAGGAGTGGACACCATGGTCATATACCAATTTCCAAACCTCCTTTGCTGTAAAGTGCATCTCTATTATTGATGCAATGTTATATTGTGTGGGATCCCATGTTGTTGGATCAAGTACTCTGAAAGCTCTCATACAGTGGTTCTGTGGGCAGGTTAGGCAAATCCATATGCAGAATATATATTGATTCTAGTAAAAAGAAATCTCTGACCCTTCCAGGATTGAAGGTGTCCAAAAAAGCCAACTTACTATGAATTGGCTTTAGTTGGGTTATTTTGAGGGATAGTGGTGTATCAACGACTCATCAATGGTCTCTGTTGCTGGCAGGTTGAACATTAAGCAGTAATGGTATGTAGCTCAGACTTGGTGAGTGTGAGTTCACAATGTTGGCCCCATATATAGCTTCCATACCTGCAACCTAGTGCTCATTGTGCTAACACTAGCCAAAGACAAAGGCTAACTGATGTTAACCGACCATGTAAAACCATTTAGTTGTGTTTGACTCCTCAGTGAAGGATGTTCTTTGGTGGGAATTAAAATGGCATACAAAGATCTTCACAGTTTGTGCCTATTCCTGTGGGTTTTACATTAATCTATGGTAAAAGGATTATCTATTTGATGGTAAGTAGCTTAAAATCTCTTATGCTCTAAGAATGCAGATTTTATATTAAAAGAGCATATGGTTGAAAAGAGCACCTATGGGTTGGGTGTTCAGGTATAAATGAGGAATATTGGATGTGGCTGTGGTACCAGCATTACTAGTGAGATAACCACCACCCCAACATCAACTTTGTCTTTTGGAGAGAGAACAATTTATGTTTAAGATGAGTCTCACTTTCTGCCTGGGACGCAAACAGGAAGAACCTAGTTTATAGTGTTATTTCGTTTTCCCATTTTATAGGAAATAATAACTATACGTGGAGGGGAATAAAAGGTTACAAGGATTTCAAGTTTCGCTTTATGCTTTTTGCTTTTAAGCTAAGTGTCAGACTGATCTTTCCATGCAACTAAGTAGCATTAGCTAGTAGAAAAAGTAGTCCCTCAGCTTGTGAACTGGGGAGCAATTATCATTAAATGTAGCCAATATAAATATTATAAATTCAACCCAAAACTACTTCCAGTAAGAGGAATAGGGGATGTCCTTGTTATGTCTCCATGTATGTGTCTTCAGAGAACTAAGAGCAGAAAATTTCATTTGTATAAATTGGAGGGGATATTAACTATAACTTTCAATTTATGTAACACCTTGCTCCTGAATTCACACTCTGATTATTCCAGAGATTAAGGACTGAATAATGTTCAGAAAGTAGGCAAAAGAGACATATTTGTATAAATACTATTTCATCAGAGATAGACTTTCCAAGTGATCACTTCAGTCACATGCTCAGATCTTTAGGAAACCTGATTTGGTTCTTGTCTGACCAAGCCTAGAGTGACTCTTTAAGGCTGGGCCTCAGGTATGACATACTCTACTATATCCAGACCCCTTTTACAATGTTTTTATCTCTACTACTCGTTTAATTTATGTATTTAATTTTAATTTCCAGGGCGCAATATGGCTAATTATTTGAGAACTGCAGAACCTTGTAAGTGAAATTTTTGCTTCCATAATTTGTGGCATATTAACTATAATAATGTACATTTAATTTCCTCATAAAGGATAATTATGCTAATAGAATTATTTGAATAAAATTTTGTTCTTTGTGCTGGATTATGTTCTCTACCTACTAATTTATATTAATACAAGTCAGTAAGGAATTTTTAATAAGCCACTTCAATCCTGGGCAGTCAGGTCTGGGAACATCATACAAGCACCACCTCCTCCCTTAGCATACTGGGGAGAAAGGGGTGTCTCACAGTACTGGAGGGCCAGAATTCCTATCAGATAAAAGTTCATGGGGAACATTTTCTAGTTCTAATGTGTAAAACAGACAATTTGGGTGTATGGACTTTGTTGGAGGGAATAAACTAACTTGTGGACATCTGAGAACAAAGCCAGTTTCTTTGATAACAATTTTGTATTCTTTATAAAAGCCAATCAAGGGTTGTATAAGCATTGTGTGGAAAGAGGTCTTATCTCTATTTCAACATTTAAGGAAGAGTGATTTTTAAAGTCAAATTCAGGCTTCTAGTAGGTTCTACATCACCATGGTAGAGTATGGAGTTTAAGGGAAGGTAGAGATTAGCATTAAGAACCAAGAACTTTGGGTGTACTGCTGCCATTTTTATTCACGTATTCTACATGAGAATTATTATTATGTTTTAAATTCCATTGCCTTTATTTAAAAAATAAAACTACTCATTTAGGGAAACATAGACATCTAAGTCATCATTAGATATGGAGTGGCCAATTAATATGCTTGATCAGAAGGCCAGAACTGGTCACTAGTCATTGAAGCACTCAACCTCAAGAGACAAGTTTGGTTGGATTTTATTGCTGGGTTATTGAATTTGGTTTGTGCTTAGAAACCCATGCTTGTTTGTCCACTTACATGAATACTATGACTAGATAATGTGTAAATTTTCTCATACTTTTCTTTTTTGTTTTTGTTAATGCATTAAAATCCCATGGTTTGGCAAATGTTCCTACTATGTGCCCATTATGGAGTTTGCTATGTACCAGGTGCTTGTTACTACTGGTGGATTCTATGGTGGTAAAACCAGACTGAATGTCTGCCTGCATGGAGTTATTAGACATGTATTATCACAAATTTAAAGGGCTTAAAGTTGGAACTATCCATTATTTTTTCTGTCCATAGATGTAATAAGCTATTAGGGCAACAACCAAACAATACAGAGCTATAAAGAAAGAAAGTTTTCTATTAGGGCTACACTGGGAGGCCATGACTAAGAGCAGGGATTTGAGGTGTAGAATCAAGAAGACTTGGGTACAAATCCTGCCTTGAACATGTATTAGTTCTGTGTCCTTGGGTAAGTCATATTCATTCCCTAAGTCTTAGTTTCATCATCTTATAATGTAGACAGTTATAATAGGTACTTAATAAGGTTGTTGTGAGACGAAATGAAATTATTTATATATATATGTGTATATTTATATATATATGTATATATATATATAGATGAGCAATACCTAGCACATAGTAAGCATTCAATAATTAGTAGCTATTAATAATATAACAGTTGATGAATCACCTTAGTAACTTAGCTAGCAAGTGTAACATACAGATGCATCCTTGCATTTTTAAACAAATTATCTACCTCAACTCAAGAGAAATATATTACCCAATTTGTGGATAAAGCTCAAACCACTGCAAGAATTAAAAAAGAAATTCTACCATCATGGTTCACTTAATCTATAATGTAGAAGTTGCCACTGTGGTTCTTTAAAAGCAGACAATGTGACTGGTGACATTAAAAGCCTCAATTTTCTATCAATAGAAATAAATTTTAGAATGAAAATGGTAACAAAAGACCTTATTTTCCAGTTGAGAAAACACCTTATTTTCCAGATGAGATAGGAAACAAAGGATACTAAGACTTGTTTTGTTTATTTCCCAATTATCTTTCTATAATTTAAAATTTGGAAGAAAAATATAATTTTCTTCAATACCCTTTAGACACTTATTTAATTTCATGCAATGCTCTTTAAATGCACAAAAGGTAAACCCAGGAAGAGTTGAGGTAAATCTATGTAAACACACTATGAATTCTAGCGACGTTCTCATACCACCTGCTTGTGCTATTAAGATGTTTGAAATTTGGCCTCTTGTTCATAAGAAAACTCTTCCCTTTCCCTCTTTGATGATATTTACTTTTACTTTTTTTACATAAGATTTCCTATGAAAATCAATGGTGGCACTAAGCCAAAATGTGAGACATTTCATGAAAGTAAGACTCATAGAATGCATTCTCAATGTTTAGTCAAAGTCATTGTTCTCTGATGAGGGATTGGGTGTTTTATGTCAGCAATGTTGGCCTTTCATCCTGCAAGTTCAATAATCTTTTTCATGAGTTTTGGCTTGTGTACCTGAGGACTGTTTGCCTATAAATTACATTATAAAATTAATACTACATTAATACTGAAGACAATTGCTCTTGTGCTTCTGAGCCTTTGTGTTACAGTGAAAGTTAGTTATATTCTAGCTTATGGGAAATTTGGGGCTTTTAATATTTTCTTTGTCTAATGAGCTCACAAAAGATATTACCTGTACTTTGGAAAATTATGGGTGTTTTATTAATTGTTCCTCTAAATTAGCCTATCTGAGGTCACTTTGTCCTTGGACAGTTAATAGTTCCTTTCTCTGTGTTACTGTAACACTCTATTCACACCATTATTGTAGCACAGAACACAGTCTTATAATTACCTGTTTAAAAGATTTCTCTTTCCCACTAGACTTGGAACCAGTTTGGAGCAGAGATCTAGCATCCTTTATTGTTAATAGACTAACATCTAATTTGGTGAAGATCCAGACTAGACTTGGTATATGGTAGTACCATGTACTAATACATATTCCCAGAGGTTTGCTATGTTAGACTTTCTCATGAATCTGGTTAAGGTTTTCATGGTAATAGGATATGTCAGGATAGATAGCAAGTTGAGAATTAATATTTATTAAACGCCTACTGTTTGCACTGTTTGTAGGCTATCTTATTTAATTGTCACACTAACACCTGCAAAATGGTAGCATCTGCAACTTAATTTTTAATATTAGGAAGTTTTTACTCAGTACAGTTTAGAAATCATCCCAGTTTCATCAGGTCCTAAGGAATTAGGGCTTGAAAGCATAACTTTAGCCCTCCAGAACCATTATGCTATTATACAGTCTTCTGGCCAGACATAAAGGATCATCAGATCAAGGTTCAAGAGGGAGTAAAACAGTTAAAAACAGAGCCAAGAGACTTTCTAAAAGGACAGGGCACATCATAGTCACAAGGAAGTAAAGTTTTACTCATAAGCTAATGGAAAAGAAATGTTCTATTTCCAGTCTTTAATGGCCATTTGTTTATTGATAGTTTATTCTTTACTATGTGTCAAATATTATCTTGGGATATGGCAAAATAAGAAATAGTCCCTGATTTCACAAGGAGTTAACTACCTTAATGGAAGGAGATGGATGTTTATTCAAATATATTTCTTGTCATAGGGATTATAAGTACCTATGACAGCATATGAAACAATATAAGAGGGTATTTAAAAACATGAACATTGACATCAGACAAACCTGGATTCAAGTTCTGACCCTGTTATTCAAAAAACTATAAGATCTTGGGCAAATCAGAAACACTTAGCCTCAAATTCTTCAGTTGTAAAATCAGGAAAATAATACACATTTTCATATAACTCATATGACTATTTTTAAGATTAATTTGAATGTATGTCTTTTCACATAAAAAGCACTTATTATTATTAGTTATTATTGTGTACAGGCTATACTAGGTAAACAAAGTTAAGTAGGCACTTACTAGGTAGACAAAACAAGAAAGAACGTTCAAAAGCTACAGCTTATGAGAAAGGAAGGGGGTGGTTTTGGTTTTATTTAGTTTAAAAAAAACAAATTATGAAAAAACAACAAAACAAAACAAACAAACAAAAAAACAAATTAAAGATTAGCAGCTTTCTGATAAATAGCACACATTGGAATTATATAAGTTCCCCGAAGGCCAAGTCCCCTGCCAAAGAAATAAGAATGAATTTGAAGACTTTTGCATATAACCAAGTTTCATATGCATACATTTAGTTTGAGGATGACAAAACAAACAAAAGACACTTCCAGTTCACCCATTTCTAGGTAAAATATTTGTAATCTTCCATGCATATAGAATTTAAATAAAATTGCCAGCAACTGTGTTGACAAGTAGTATTCAGAAGAGTTTTTTGTGCCCAGGAAAATACAGAATAAACTAAACATTTCAAAAAAGAGTAGATAGTGAGTAGGTGGGAGTATATTAGTCCAGTCGTATCATGACATTGATGTGGCTGATTAGCATGTATTCAAAATAGCTATGATCAACCAAATACATGCTTACTGAATCTATAGACTGTCTTCACTAAACACAATCCATTTTGTAGAATCCTTTAGATCTGTATTTAATACCCAGTGCATGATCACATATTCACACTAATTTAAAGCCGAACATGCATTGTGACCTAGTGCTCTTCAAAAGGCAACCTAAATGTCCATCAACAGAAGAATGGATAGAGAAGATGTGGTACATATATACAGTGGAATATTACTCAGCCACAGGAAGGAACGAAATTGTGCCATTCGCAGAGACGTTGATGGACCTAGAGACTGTCATACAGAGTGAAGTAAGTCAAAAAGAAAAAAACAAATATTGTATAAAATAGCTTATATGTGGAATCTGGGAAAATGATAGAGATGAACTTATTTGCAAAGCAGAAATAGAGACACGAACGTAGAGAACAAACATATGGACACCAAGCAGGGAAGGGGTGTGGGATGAATTGGGAGATTGGTATTGACATAGATACACTACTGTGTATAAAATAGATAGCTAATGAGAACCTACTGCCTAGCACAGGGAACTCTACTCAATGCTCTGTGGTGACCTAAATGGGAAGGAAATCCAAAAAAAAGGGGATATATGTATAGATATAGCTGATTCACTTTGCTGTACAGCAGAAACTAACACAACATTGTAAAGCAACTATACTTTAATAATTTTTTTTTAAAAAAGGCACCAAAGGAGTTACTGTGTTTGATCAAGCAAAATAAATATTTGGAATTCTTTTTTAAAAGTCATAGAATCTTTATTTGAAAAAAGATGATCTTAACCACTCCTACCACTCTGATAGCAACTTAGTTCTTGAATTTGGCTGATGTCGTCTCTGACCTTTCATAAGGTGTCTGTAGGAAGATCAATTCATGGACTTCCTTTAGGAGTTAAGCCTATTGTCCAATTGTTCAAAGTATTAAAAAAATCTTTTTTCCCCCAAATGTAAGTTCAAAGTATCTTTTCTTTAGCTCTTGGGCACTGATCTTTTCCCTACTATAATCAGAGATTGTGGATAACTCCCTTACTTCATTTATATTTTTAACTTGAAGTTATAGACTGTGATCAAGTGTCTACTAGTCATTTTTTGTGTGGCCTCCTAGAGAGATATGGTGCCCCCTCAGTATTTCTCTACTTTTTATCAATCAACCTTTTTGTCAGTTTTGCTACCTTTTCCCCTCCAGGTTTTTCTGTCCCTTTCATTAACCTGCAGGAGTTTGGTCTGTACCACAATATCCCTTCTGATCGTCACACTAGGACTAAGTGGCTCTTGCTATTCATCTGCCACACAGCCACTTTGTCACGTAGCTCTTGTATTGTATCTCTACCAGCTGCATGTTTTTCTTTCTCTGTAATGCTAGTGATACTCAGGAGTTGCTTTAAGTGCTCACAGTCACTTTCCAAAGCTACTCAGAATTACGTCTTTTCCTCAGGCTGAAATTCCATTTGACCCGAGAAGGAGAATATAGGTGATTTCATGCTTTTAAACCTGTTCCTTAGGTCTTATCGGTGCTGAGTTTGGAAGGCCAGCAGGTTTCATTAAACATTAATTGAAGGGGAAGATTTTTAAAAATAATAATAAATGATTCTTTCTGAATTCTTTCTTAGATTGTCATACATTATGAATTTAATACATATTTGTGCAACAATTTATGTTGATATAGTGTCTAAGCCATTGGGTCAAGTGCTGCAAGAATTAAAATTATTGGTAGGAAAACTGTTTTTCCATTTACTAATTGTTTTCCTAGGGATGCAAATGTACTTGGGATCTATACAAAGGTAGATTTAAGGATCTATAACTATTCAGATCCTGAATTCCCCACTCGTCTGACTTGCTTAAATCTTTTGTTTCTCCACTGTAAAACCGAATATAATAATAATACCTATCTCATGATATTGTTGAAGGTTTTTAATGAGGTCATCTATGTAGAACACTTAGTGCTTCCATATAGAAAGCACTCAATTGTGCTTGTTATATTTATTTTGTGCTTGTAGGGGACACTTGCTATTTTGGCTGCCCAGAAATCATATATTCTTCTTATGTGGAGGCCAGAGAGTCTGGAGTAGAGTGGAAACAGAGTGGAAATAATTGCTTTTCCCACCTCCAGAAGTTATAACATTGTCTCCTGGGATTTACACAAAAACACATAATGGGTTAAAGATTGGTATTTGTAATCATAGTGGAGATTATGAAGCAGCAAAGTGAAATACCCAGCCCTAGTGAGTGGGTACTATAGGCAGATGATTTCTTGGCTTCCCCAGACTCTCAACTGTCTCTTCAATTCAGAGAGACTTCCTGGTTCTATCTGAGTTTCCTATACCTTCATGGAATCTCTCAACAGGCAGTAAGCTGATGCAATGATAGGACTCATCTCATTGTTTTGTCTCTAAGGAATTGTTGTCCTTGCTGCCTGTTGCCTAGTGTCTCGATTGTCCTTTATTTTTTCATATATCTTGTCTGTGTATTTTAGATGTTTCAGGTGGGAGCGTGAACCTGTTCTCTGTTACTTGCTCTTGACTGAAGTGGAAATCGTAATCTAGTTTTAGTCAAGTACACAGCTCCAAATCAAGGAACTTTGATGAGACTAGGTTGTATACTGATGCCCTTTGTTCCTATCTATGCTCTGCAACAGACTCACAAAAAATGACATGTTTGCATAAGTAGAATTGGTTTCTGTTGTGTAACTCAGGAAATGGGAGGCTTTAAAAACCGTTGAGTATGGCTTCAGTTGTAACTGTGGGGCTGTATTCCCCAGTTAACTTCAAATCTCTAGATTCGAAGTTGATTTAATAAATATTTCTTCCCAAATATTCATCTGGCATTCTGCCCTCCTTTTGTTTGATGAAGAGAGTAACTAGGTGATACTTATAACTGATATATTTACTATTAAATATTTTATTTATACATTTTCATAGTGATATGTTGACTCTATAAAATTGTGAACATTACTTTGCACTATTGATATTGGACATGAAGGGGGAACTCAGTTAATATCATGGGTGCCACTGGAATTTTCAATGAACATAACTTGACCTGAAATACAAAGTCATCAGGATGCTGATTGTGGTGTTGTACCTGGTGTAGTATTCTAGCTCTTCCATTCTCAGACTGTGAGGATTTTGTTAATTATTCTGCCCCTCATGTTCCTTATCTGTTAAATGGAGATCATAAGATTATGGTGAAGGTTACATAAAATAAAGCTCAATAAATGGTATCTACTATTATTTTCCACTCCTATGCCACTCTTATTTAGGAAAAAATTATAAATTTTTCCAAAATGTCACTCCATGATATATCAAAATATAGATGCAAATTCCTTACAACAGATTTGAGGTATTGATGCAATGTCAAGACTACAGTGCAAAACAAGACCATGATCTTGATATTCCTCACTTATTTCTTTTTTATTTCTTACATAGAAATTCTACCACACTCAAGAATATTTACTCTGCATTGCCTTCATTTATTAATCGCATGCCTATTTCAAAGGCTCTTTGAACTTCACTTCTCTAGCAGACACTCTTTCCTCACAGCTCACCAAAATGTATCTCTTCTTTTATTCAGCTACTACCTAAAATTGTATATTTTACAAAGTTCTTCACTTACCACTCAAGTTTAAGTTTGCCAACCTCTGCTATGTTGAGACCTAGTAAGTAATAAAGGTACCTCATCATGCATCACTGTTAATAACATGGACTTTACTGATTTTTATTTGCTTACCATTTGGTCTCCATATTTTAGTATTTTGCTTAATTATTTGGTTTATTTTATTTATTTATTTTAAAATTTTTATTGAAGTATAGTTGATTTACAATGTTGTTACCTCCTGCTGTACAGCAAAGTCAATCAGTTATACGTATACATATATCTACTCTTTTTTAGATTCTTTTCCCATATAGGTCATTATGTAGTACTGAGTAGAGTTTTCTGTGCTATACAGTGGGTCCTTATTAGTTATCTATTTTATATATAGTAGTGTGTATATGTCAATCCCAATCTCCCAATTTATCCCTCCCTCCTTCTCCCCTGGTAACCATAAGTTTGTTTTTTACATCTGTGACTCTATTTCTGTTTTGTAAATAAGATCATTTGTACCATATTTTTAGATTCCACATATAAGTGGTATCATACAATATATGTCCTTCCCGGTCTGAATTACTTCACTCAGTATGACAGTCTCTAGGTCCACTCATGTTGCTGCTCAGCCATAAAAAAGAATGAAATAATGCTATTTGGTTTACTTTAAACA
Source organism: Orcinus orca (assembly GCF_937001465.1). Taxonomy (NCBI): domain Eukaryota; kingdom Metazoa; phylum Chordata; class Mammalia; order Artiodactyla; family Delphinidae; genus Orcinus; species Orcinus orca. The sequence goes on from NC_064563.1 coordinate 97,274,122, forward strand.
ACAAATTACTAAATATGAGTATCTATATATAGTGCTATTTTAAAATAGGGTTACAGCCTTTGGTAATTTTATTTTATTTAAGAAAAACATACTAGTTTAAAAATTCCATTATGATTTCCCTCTATGTCTACCTGTAGATCAGAAGATGAGTAACATTGAAAAAAAAAAAAAAAAAGGCTGTGATGGAGCTTATCCCCTTTATTTATTTAACTATTTTTTTGTTCTTTATTTAAAGAAGTATAGTTTGAAGAGAAACTGCATTTTCATTGAAAAATAATATTGAACGTCTATTGTTTGCTGTAGTTTCCCATGTTTTTTGTCTTCACTCAGATTCTATAGGGTAATATATTATTTATATGTTCATAAAATAAAAGATATATATTTTTATTAGTCTAACCCCGTCTCTCCAAATAAATAAAGCAGCAATTAGAGCAAGAACAAGAGAGCTGTCTGTCTAAAGGCTACCAGAAAGAAATGTAAAGAGTCAATTGGTGTATACTCAAATCAAAGCCAATGCATATTTGAAAATCTGAAACAGTACAAACTTGAAAATACATAAAGTTGAATGTTTACTTGACTTACATTTATGTTACTTTTGTACTTCTATCTTATGTGAATTAGGGTTTCAAAACGGTGTTTCCATACTCTATTTTCTGTCATTCATTGAGGAGTCTTATCTAAACCTATTGATCAATATTCCTGACTAGCTCTCATCATGTATCTACAGAGATGTGTGTTTATGGGCCATCAGCTATTCTACTGATTAATGATCTTTTATGAAAGATTGTATTTAAATAAACATTCTTGGTATTAGAATGTACTATAACATAGCTCTTCAGAGTTCTCTATCAAAAACTAAGTATTACTGAACATTTATTATAGTATTTAAGACATTGGCCTAGGTTCCAGAGCAATATAAAACATGACAATGGCCTTTAGAGAATGGAAAGTCTAGTTGCAGAGGTATGGAGACACATCTAAACAAGTGAAAAATGATTCTTAAGTTGTTGAATATCTACTATGTTCCAGCCACTATTCCAAGTATATAAGATATAATGGTAAATAAAATAGACAAAGTCCATAGAATTATATTGAATGGAAGATAATAATATCCTCAGGAAGAGTTTAACTGGTTATTTGGAAATGAATTATGTGAATATCAACACAAGTGTGTAATTAATAAATGCAATATATGGATTTACATGTATGTTCAGCAAAAATAAAATGCAGTCCTAGGACAGGTGCACTTTAAAATCTGAGATTTTAATTATCTACTATAACTATTTTGACTATGTGTGATTTTCAACTTAAATAGACCTTAAATTTAGATAAGAGGAAACAATCGATATAAAACAAACAGTAGAGTATTTTCTTTAAATAAAGCCATTGGCTTTTGAATGTTTAATTTGATCGTTTAAAAAACATACATCCATTCAGAGATTCTCTGAGTCCAGCAGCCTTACCCAGGAAGTAGATTTTATCAGATTTGAGACTCAAACTGATATTGGCAATCATTTAATGTAACAAAAATTGATTTTCCTCATTTGTAAAATGGATATAATAAGGATGCCTACCATATAAAGTCATTGGGGGATATTAAATGAGAAAATGTAATTTGTCAGTTTTATATATTAAATACTATGAGTTCTAATCTATACATAAAATACCTATTAATATTATTGAGATCTTACATGTCTATCTTGTAATTTGAAGATCTTAGGATCATTTTTATAATGCTGATCAAAGCCACTCTAGGTCACTTGAGTCTGTACCATTTTTTCCAAGAGATAAGTACTAGGAAGAAATTGTTATTTGTCAAATACAAAGCAAGATAAACAGAATCTCATCCACTAAAAGAATAATTATTAGATCACATCACTAATAAGTATTATTAATTAACCATTTTTATGAACTAAACATTCATACTTAATTAATTCTATGAGGTAAGTACCATTGACCTTGGCTTAAAGGTGAAGAAACTGGGTTTCCCTGGTGGCGTAGTGGTTAAGAATCCTCCTGCCAATGCAGGGGACACGGGTTTGAGCCCTGGTCCGGGAAGATCCCACATGCTGCAGAGCATCTAAGCCCGTGTCATAACTATTGAGTTGCGCTCTAGATTCCGTGAGCCACGACTACTGAAGCCTGCACGCCTAGAGCCTGTGCTCTGCAACAAGAGAAGCCATCTCAATGAGAAGCCTGCACACTGCAACGAAGAGTGGGCCCCGCTCGCTGCAACTAGAGAAAGGCCGCGCACAGCAATGAAGACCCAACAGAGCCAAAAATAAATAAAAATAAAATTAATAAAAAAAAAAGGTGAAACAGTTTCAGAGTGCTTAGATGAATTGTACAACGTCACATTGCTGATAATGAGAAAAATATTTCAATCTAGTTTTAACTATCTTCAAAGATTATACATAAAATTCTGAATTGGAGACTGTGATGGATATGAAGGTGCACTGCCTTAGTTCTTCTGATGAACAGTATGTTGTACCAATTGCTCCTTAAAGGATCCTTCAGTGATGGTGAACTCTGCTCAAGGCATAGAAGTTTCCAGGGTGGCCCACATTCAGTGACTGATGAGGCAAAGATAATTCCAGGGCTTCCCTGGTGGCGCAGTGGTTGAGAGTCCTCCTGCCGATGCAGGGGACACGGGTTCGTGCCCCGGTCCGGGAAGATCCCACATGCCGCAGAGCGGCTGTGCCCGTGGGCCATGGCCGATGAGCCTGCGCGTCCGGAGCCTGTTGCTCCGCGGAGGGAGAGGCCACAGCAGTGAGAGGCCCGCGTACCGCAAAAAAAAAAAAAAAGATAATTCCACTACTTTGAGACAACTCTGAAGGGCTATTTTAATCCCAAAGTTTCTTGTGTGCTTGGTTGAGGTTCTTAGCCTGCTCCTATTATAAACTGAATTTCTTCTCAGCCTGATCTTGATTCCTCCTCCTTCTTCCACTAGTGTTGATTCCAAGAGTACTCCCTAAAATATCCTAAACACTAAGTCAATCTCAGGTTTGTTTCCTGGAGAATCCAACCTGCAACACAGAAGGTCAGTTAGAAAATGGTCTATTGGATCCTTTGGGCTAACTCTTAGTATCCCAACTAATTTTATTTTATTTTATTTTTTTATTTTGGAAGAGGTGTTTTAATGTTAAACTGTCAATTCACATTTATAAATACTTTCTGACACTTCCTTTCTATAGATTTTGATCTGATAAAACAAGTGACAAAATTGACAATTTTTTATTTATGATTGAAAGTAAGTGAAATAAATTTTATACTCTGAAATAGATATCTTACAAAAAAGTCTCTTGGTGATAACATATTTGCAAAATGAACAATATCTGTCTGGTTTTGGTGTAATAGATGGACTTTTAGACTGTGGGCTGGAAATGCTGAGTTTTTGCTTTGCCCATTCAGATAACTAGCTAGATAACATAGGGCAACTCTACCTTCTCTTAGCACCTTATCTCCAAAAATAAAATGTTTTTTCCTTATTCATTAGGTCCCTTCCAATTCCAAGAATATTTTGTTTTTTTGTTTCTGGTTGATCTTCAAAATTTTTTAGCATTAAGCCTCTCCATTTCCTTTAGTCTTTCTATGAAGTAGTTAATGAATTATAAACAATTACTTAAAATCACTAGTAGGGTTTTAAAGGAACCCTGCAGTGAATCATTTACAGTGTAAAAAATCACCTCCTAATTTATGTGTTTTGTAAACTCAGATTTATCTACTGGAATATGTTACTTATTCTAAGAAAATTTGACCTTTGACAGTGGGGTAGAGGTAACTTCTGAAAACTGTCACTCTTCGGAATGTAATTTTAAAGGTGAAAAATGGCACCATATTGAGGTCACATTTTTAACATTTTAACATTCCTCACCAATAAAAATTCTCCAGTTTTTGTGACTGAGAATATTATTTCTGAGTATACTAAAATCTTTAGAGCTTCTGAACTGTATTCATCAGCAGTTAGTTATACATGTTCTTAAAGATAGCCTTGACATCCTTAATACCCTCTGAGAACACAGAGGTACACAGAGGTTTTATTTTCACTGCTTTGGGAATAATGTACACTCTGCTTCATTTCTCCAAATAAAACTACGTTAAAATTATTTATTTTGCCAAGTTATGTTGGAGGAAATATTTATTCTATCTACTCATCTGGGCTCATGCTGAAATATCCAAACTGATGATGCATTATGAGACATAAAAGTTTAACCAAAGAAAGATAATGCAAAAGTGACACCCTTGCAGGAAATGTGCTATATATTATGGATTACGTATAAATTCAAAATCTTAAAAATTATAATTTCCAGATGTCTCTTGAGCACAGTGGTAGATTATAAAATATATTGTTTGTCAAGTTGTAGGTCATCTATCTAGATAGTCTCAAAAATCAACTTTAGGAGTCTCTGAACCTGGCTACCTCATCGGCTTGAAGTTCCTAGATTGTCCTCATCAAAATTCATTGCTTCTCTTTTTTCTCTTTCATTGAACTTTGTTTTCATGTCTGTTGCACTCAGTTTCTTCTCTTTCTATTACATATATTTGTTTATATATTCTCTTCCCTTATTAGATTATAAACTTTTGAGAGAAGTTTATTCACCTCCGAATCCATGAAAATCTGATTGTACAATGCTGTGAGTAAGCACAAAATAGTATTAGTTGAAAATGGGTTAAATCTAGTCTGAACAACATTTCCATATTCTGCATTAACTTTTTATTTTTAACTGTAACCTTATATAAACAAACAGTCAGAAAGAACATAACACAACTTTGGTGATGGAATGTTTATAGCAATGAAAATTGTTCTGAAGAGTGGAGACTGTTTTACAAGTTAGAATCCAAACTAAATATAATTATAATGCTGGAGAAGAAGAGGCATAACTATTTTATGGTAATTGTTATTACCATATTGCAGATGATTTAATTCTTTACCTATAAATTTTAGAAACAAAATCTCTGAAAGTGAAAACATATTTTCAAAATGCCAGTAGAACTCTTTGGAATTTGGCATATTGATCCTAGGACTCATCTAGAAGTATGAAGAGGCAGAAATAAAAACATAACTGTTATTTTACCTGTTCATTGAACAAGCTAAAATCGGAAGGACACAACTAGGAGTATCTCCTTTCCCAATGTTTTCAATAGCTTCTGTTGTATTTTCCATTTCCATCCTGCAGCAAAACGTCTTGTAGGTCTCTGTACTTCATCATCAATTGCAGAGCCAAAACTATCTCATTTATATGTAGTAAAAAATCTAGGCTTATATACATAAAAACTTTTACTCCTTTCACCAATTTCACCTAGCCTTACCCTACTCTCCCATTCAGAGTGATGAAAGGGGTATTATCTGTCCTACTTTTGTCCACTTTTGCTAGACTGCTTCTGACTTCTCTAGGACTGGGAAGGAATAGGAGTATTAGAAGAAAAAGGCAATATTGGTGGTATTGGAATTTTGTGCTGGGCACCTTTTGTGTGGCTGGTGCCTGTACAATGTGTGTCTTGTGAAGTATTTTTGTTGACTCTTCTGAGAGTCCCCTTATTAGGGACCCCCATAGTGCGTCCTTTACATGGGTGATAGACTTCTTGATTAAATTTCTGTTATGGTCCGCAGCTCCTACACTCAGACTGTATGCCCTGAACAAACTATCTCCTGGGGTCCTCTTGACTCAGCAGTCAGCCTCCTTTAGTAGGGTTATTGCCAGATTGCTTATAGCCTGTTTAAGTTTGTAGTATCTAATTATGACACTGAAAACTACATATTTTTGTTATAAAATAGAATGATATTTAGTATAACATGACCTATTATGTGAAAAAGATGCCCAGTATGACTTCAAACTTGTTATAAATCCATATGGATATTTGCACAAACTAGTAAAAGCATTTCCTTAAATTTATTAAGAATCTTTAGCTTTGAGATTACAAGTGATCTTTATTTTCTTCCTTGTAGTTTTCCACATTTTTCCATGATGAACATTTATTGTTTTAGTAAAAAGAACAAAAGTAAATGTCTTTTGAAAAATAGCATTTTAGAGGATTTTGAGGTGAAAAACAAAGGTTATTTTGAAAGTGAATATTACTGCAGTGTCTGATGGAGGCAGCAACAGCACCAGAAGAGAAAGAACAGGTGATGCTAAATCAGAGTTTAGAGGCATGTCGCCCCCAAATTTATGTCCACCCAGAACCTCAGAATGTGACACTTGGAACAAAGGTCTTTGTATATGTAATTAAGGTAAAGATCTTCAGATGATATCATCCTGGATTCAAGGGGGCCCTAAATTCAGTGATTGGGGTCCTTATAAAATAAAAGAGAAGCAGATTTAAAGCTCATAGAGACACAGACAGAAGTCACATGAAGATGGAGGCAGACCTTGGAGATACCCAGCCGCAAGCCAAGAAACACCAAGGGTTGCCCTCAACCACCAGAAACTAGGATATAGGCAGGGAACAGACTCACCCTTAGAGCCTCCAGAGGAGACCAACCCCATTGACACCTTGATTTTGGCCTCTGTCCCCCAGAACTGTGAGATAATCAATTTCTGTTGTTCTAAGCCTTTACATTTATGAAGATTTGTTGCAGCAGCCTTAGAAACAAATATGGTGAGTAAGAACCAGGAGCACATCCATTGGATGAGCAGTTTCTACCTTGGATTTACTTCACAACCTTTAAGGTAATATTCAAGAATATGAACTCTACAAAACATGGTGATCGAAAAATTAGGACTAAAAGAGAGAGTCATCAAAAGGTTTGCTTTGTGTTCTTTGTGTTGGATATGCAGAAATAAATAAGGGAGAAAGGTAATATGTGAATGATGTTTCAAGAAGCTGTTTTTCCACTCCCTTACTATGCCTTCGCATACTGTGTAGCAAATGTTATGGGTGGAGTGGGTGAATTTTTTTGGTTTTTGGGGTTTTTTCTCATTGAATTTTTTTTCTTTTCTTAAATAGAAAATGGCAAGTAATATTTTTTCAAGTGTTTCCTAAAAATGTGAATTGGACTCTATATGAAATATTTAAATCAGGGAGCTGCTTTAAAAGAAAAGTCACTGTTTGCCACAACACTGCCAACTGAGAAGCAGAGGGTGGTAATAAATAACTGTTACTTTAGAGTATTTCAATGTATTGGATAGAACTACAAAACATATTATGAGCCGTGTTGATTATTTCAAGGAGACTGTTTTCCACAAGCATTTGTTTTCCAAGTCTGGGCTCTGGGAAATGATTCTTAGGGTCCATCCAAATCAAGGTGCACAGTGAATAATCAAGAAATCCAGGGTCTATTGTGTGGCACAACCAGAGTTCTGCAGCTTGAAATAAGATTTGTGTTGAATGACGGGTGTGAAGAGATATAATGTTGATATTTAGGATGTATATGAAATGCTGGGTCTCTATTTATTTCTTTGCCCTATCATTGACCACTCTTAACTGAAAAAAGAGGAAGGGAAAAATAGTATAAATGAAACTTTAATTTATTAATGTGATTTGAGTTTAATGAGACCTTAATAAGTTATTGATATTATTTATTTATATATTTGATATGATAGTCATGGTATTTATTAATTATAATAGATATTCTTTTTATATTAATATTCTTGGTTTTATTAATGTTGAAATATTTTAATTTGTAATTGATACCTTTTTTTACTAAAGGATTTCTAAATAACTTTACAAGATTAAAAACTAGTACTGTGAAGTTAAAAAAAAATCAGAAACCCTTTAAAAAACAAGTTCTTAACCTAGTGTTCATAATTATGATCTTTGAAATCCCTAAGTGTTTATGTTGAATTTTATGTGTATCTGCTCATTAATCGGGGCAGTGGCTTCATAACTTTGATCATGTTCTCAAAGTATTAGTGGGCCCAGAAATATTAGGGACCACTACTCTGGAAAGAGAAGAAAAATAATTGTACCAATAACCCAGAATCATTATATTCATTGAGTATTGAATTTGCTTTCAAAATTCTTGTAGACAAAGTAAAACGCACACAGAAATATAAAAGCTATATATAGTTCTTGTATAATAAAGAGGTACAATTTCATTTGCAGGGATAAAATTTTTTCTAAGTTTCAAGGGAAATCAATCATATGGCCGCTTCTATAATAAATATAACATAATTTAATTTCCGAATATCTTTGACAGCAGGATTGCAAAAGATATGAACTCTTTAAATTGATGTTTCTAGTGAAATAGAATGAAAGAAAGACTGAAGACATAGCTTTACATCTTAACTGTGAAGGCATGACTATGTGTTGGGGCAGGGGGGAGTAAGTAATATGGACCAGATGTAATAATATAGGAATATAGCTCCAGCCTGGAGAAATGGAAGTTTAACATATCTTTTAGATGAACTTCCTCAAATATCAGAGAGAGCATGTGGTGAATGTCAGTCATTGCACTGTTGAATTCTTTGGCACTGGCCTAAAGAGAAGTTGGTTAGAAGGATCATTTATTCTAAGAAATTGGTTAGAGGGATCATTTATTCTAAGAAATTGATGACAATATTTATTGGTTTATATCATGATGAAGAGATCAGCTAAATATGCACAGGTGCCGGCAATAGATGTGCGCCAAAACAAGATCAAACTTTTCTCAAAGGTGAATGTTTTAGCTCAAACACTTGGACAATTAGTGCAGATGTTACAACTAAAATTCAGGACTTACTAAGCTGCCTTAAACCATTTAAATTGTAATGTTGGGCCTATAGGATATTAACTTTTCACAGAACTAAATATTGATGGGTCCACCAGAATATTTTTGATGATTTTATTTATATTATTGACTTAGACAATTGCAAATATTTAACAAAGTTAATATAGGTTTAGCATAGTTGTAGCAAGCTTTTTTTTTTTCTGATACTGTTATTTTTTTCTTTTTTCACATCTTTATTAGAGTATAATTGCTTTACAATGTTATGTTAGTTTCTGCTGTATAGCAAAGTGAGTCAGCTACATGTATACATATATCCCCATATCCCCTCCCTCTTGAGCCTTCCTCCCAGCCACCCTATCCCACCCCTCTGGTGGTCACAAAGCACCTAGCTGATCTCCCTGTGCTATGCAGCTGTTTCCCACTAGTTATCTATTTTACATTTGGTAATGTATATATATCAGTGCTACTCTCTCACTTGGTCCCAGCTTCCCCTTCACCCACTGTGTCCTCAAGTCCATTCTCTATGTCTGCGTCTTTATTCCTGCCCTGCCACTAAGTTCATCAGTACTGTTTTTTTAGATTCTATATATATACATTAGCATCTTCTGCCCACTTTTGGATTGGGTTGTTTGTTTTTTTAATATTGAGCTGCATGAGCAGCTTGTATATTGTGGAGATTAATCCTTTGTCAGCTGCTTCATTTGCAAATATTTTCTCCCATTCTAAGGGTTGTCTTTTCATCTTATTTATGGTTTCCTTTGCTATGCAAAGATTTTAAGTTTCATTAGGTCTCATTTGTTTATTTCTGTTTTTATTTCCATTTCTTTAGGAGGTGGGTCAAAAAGGATCTTGCTGTGATGTATGTCAAAGAGTGTTCTTCCTATGTTTTCCTCAAAGAGTTTTATAGTGTCTGGTCTTACATTTAGGTCTTTAATCTATTTTGAGTTTATTTTTGTGTATGGTGTTACATGTAACTGTCCAGTTTTCCCAGCACCACTTATTGAACAGGCTGTCTTTTCTCCATTGTATATTCTTGCCTCCTTTATCAAAGATAAGGTGACCATATATGTGTGGGTTTATCTTTGGGCTTTCTATCCTGTTCCATTGATCTGTATTTCCGTTTTTGTCCCAGTACCATACTCTCTTAATTACTGTAGCTTTGTAGTATAGTCTGAAGTCAGGGAGCCTGATTCCTCCAGCTCTGTTTTTCTTTCTCAAGATTGCTTTGGCTGTTTGGGGTCTTTTGTGTTTCCATACAAATTGTGAAATTTTTTGTTCTAGTTCTGTGAAAAATGCCATTGTTAGTTTGATAGGGATTGCACTGAATCTGTAGATTGCTTTGGGTAGTATAGTCATTTACACAATGTTGATTCTTCCAATCCAACAACATGGTATATCTCTCCACCTGTTTGTATCATCTTTGATTTCTTTCATCAGTCTTATAGTTTTCTACATACAAGTATCTTGTGTCCTTAGGTAGGTTTATTCCCAGGTATTTTATTCTTTTTGTTAAAGCAATGGTAAATGAAAGTGTTTCCTTAATTTCTCTTTCTGATTTTTCGTTGTTATATATAGGAATGCAAGAGATTTCTGTGCATTAATTTTGTATCCTGCTACTTTACCAAATTCATTGATTAGATCTAATAGTTTTCTGGTGGCATCTTTAGGATTCTCTATGTGTAGTATCATGTCATCTGCAAACATTGACACTTTTACTGCTTCTTTTCTGATTTGGATTCCTTTTATTTCTTTTTCTTCTCTGATTGCCGTTGCTAAAACTTCCAAAATTATGTTGAATATAGTCATGAGAATGGGCACCCTTGTCTTTTTTCTGATCTTAGAGGAAATGTTTTCAGTTTTTCACCATTGAGAATGATGTCGGCTGTGAGTTTGTCATATATAGCCTTTATTATGTTGAGGTAAGTTCCCTCTATGCCTACTTTCTGGAGGGTTTTTTTTTTTATCATAAATGGGTTTTGAATTTTGTCAGAAGTTTTTTCTGCATCTATTGAGATTATCTTACGTTTTTTATCCTTCAGTTTGTTAATATGGTGTATCACATTGATTGGTTTGCATATATTGAAGAATCCTTGCATTCCTGGGATAAACCCCACTTGATCATGGTGTATGATCCTTTTAATGTGCCATTGGATTCTGTTTGCTAGTATTTTGTTGAGGATTTTTGCATGTATGTTCATCAGTGATATTGGCCTGTAGTTTTCTTTTTTTTGTGACATCTTTGTCTGGTTTTGGTATCATGGTGATGGTGGCCTCGTAGAATGAGTTTGGGAGTGTTCCTCCCTCTGCTGTATTTTGGAAGAATTTGGGAAGGATAGGTGTTAGCTCCTCTCTAAATGTTTGATAGAATTCGCCTGTGAAGCCATCTGACCCTGGGCTTTTGTTTGTTGGAAGATTTTTAATCACAGTTTCAATTTCAGTGCTTGTGATTGGTCTGTTCATATTTTCTATTTCTTCCTGGTTCAGTCTTGGAAAATTGTACTTTTCTAAGAATATGTCCATTTCTTCCAGTTTGTCCATTTTATTGGCATATAGTTGCTTGTAGTAGTCTCTCATGATCCTTTGAATTTCTGCAGTGTCAGTTGTTAATTCTCCTTTTTCATTTCTAATGCTGTTGGTTTGAGTTTTTTCCCTTTTCTCCCTGATGAGTCTGGCTAATGGTTTATCAATTTTTTTTATCTTCTCAAAGAATCAGCTTTTAGTTTTATTGATCTTTGCTGTCGTTCCTTTCATTTCTTTTTCATTTATTTCTGATCTGATCTTTATGATTTATTTCCTTCTGCTAACTTTGGTTTTTTTTTTTTTGTTCTTTCTCTAATTGCTTTAGGTGTAAGTTTTGGCTCTTTATTTGAGATTTTTCCTGTTTCTTGAGGAAGAATTGTATTGTTATAAATTTACTTTTTAGAACTGCTTTTTCTGCATCCCATAGGTTTTGGGTCGTCGTGTCTCCATTGTCATTTGTTTCTAGGTATTTTTTGATTTCTTCAGTGATCTCTTGGTTATTTAGTTATGTATTGTTTAGCCTCCATGGTTTGTAGTTTTTACAGTTTTTTTTTTTTCCTGTAATTGATATCTAGTCTCATAGCATTGTGGTCAGAAAAGATACTTGATACAATTTCAATTTTATTAACTTTACCAAGGCTTGGTTTGCCACCCAAGATATGATCTATCCTGGAGAATGTTCCATGTGCACTTGAGATGAAAGTGTATTCTGTTGTTTTGGATGGAATGTCCTATAAATATAAATTAAGTCCATATGGTCTAATGTGTCATTTAAAGCTTGTGCTTTCTTATTTATTTGCATTTTGGATGATCTGTCCATTGGTGTAAGTAGGGTGTTAAAATCCCCTACTAGTATTATTTACTGTCGATTTCCCCTTTTATGGCTTTTAGCATTTGCCTTATGTATTGAGGTGCTCCTATGTTGGGTGCATAAATATTTACAATTGTTATATCTTCTTCTTGGATTGATCCCTTGATCATCATGTAGTGTCCTTCTTTGTCTCTTGTAATAGTGTTTATTTTAGTCTATTTTGTCTGATACGAGAATTGCTACTGCAGCTTTCTTTTGATTTCCATTTGCATGGAATATCTTTTTCCATCTCCTCACTTTCAGTCTGTATGTGTCCCTAGGTCTGAAGTGGGTCTCTTGTAGACAGCATATGTATGGGTCTTGTTTTTGTATCCATTCAGCCAGTGTATGTCTTTTAGTTGGAACATTTAATCCATTTACATTTAAGGTAATTATATGTATGTTCCTATTACCATTTTCTTAACTGCTTTGGATTTGTTTTCATAGGGCTTTTCATTCTCTTGTGTTTCCTGCCTAGAGAAGTGCTTTTAGCATTTGTTGTAAAACTGGTTTTGTGGTGCTGAATTCTCTTAGCTTTTGCTTGTCTTAAAGGTTTTAATTTCTCCATCTAATCTGAATGAGATCCTTGCTTGGCAGAGTAATCTTGGTTGTAGTTTTTTCCCTTTCATCACTTTAATACGTCCTGCCACTCCCTTCTGTCTTGCAGAGTTTCTGCTGAAAGATCAGCTGTTAACCTTATGGGGATTCCCTTGTATGTTATTTGTTGCTTTTCCCTTGCTACTTTAAATTTTTTCTTTGTATTTAATTTTTGATCATTTGATTAATATATGTCTTGGCGTGTTTCTCCTTGAGTTTATCCTGTATGGGACTCTGCACTTCCTGGACTTGACTGACTATTTCCTTTCTCATGTTAGGGAAGTGTTCTACTATAATCTCTTCAAATATTTTCTCAGACCCTTTCTTTTTCTCTTCTTCTTCTGGGACCCCTATAATTCGAATGTTGGTGCATTTAACGTTGTCTCAGAGGTCTCTGAGACTGTCCTCAACTCTTCTCATTTTTTTTTTTTTATTCTGCTCTGCAGCAGTTATTTCCACTAGTTTATCTTCCATTTCATTATCCTCTTCTATCTCAGTTATTCTGTTATTGATTCCTTTTAGAGTATTTTTAATTTCATTTATTGTGTTGTTCTTCATTGTTTGTTTGCTCTTTAGTTCTTCTAGGTCCTTGTTAAACATTTCTTGTATTTTCTCCATTCTATTTCCAAGATTTTGGATCATCTTTCCTATCATTTCTCTGAATTCTTTGTCAGGTAGACTGCCCATTTCCTCTTCATTTATTTGGTCTGGTGAGTTTTTACCTTGCTCCTTCATCTGCTGCATATTTCTCTGTCTTCTCATTTTGTTTAACTTACTGTGTTTGGGGTCTCCTTTTCACAGACTTCAGGTTCTTAGTTCCTCTTACTTCTGTAGTCTGCCTCCAGTGGGTGAGGTTGATTTAGTGGCTTGTGTACGCTTCCTGGTGGGGGGGACTGGTGCCTGTGTTCTGGTGGATGGGTTTGGATCTTGTCCCTCTGGTGGGTAGAGCTGCGTATGGTGGTATGTTTTGGGGTGTCTGTGAACTTAGTATGACTTTATGCCACTTGTCTGCTAATGGGTGGGGTTCTGTTTCTGCCTTGCTTGTTGTTTGGCGTGGAGCTTGCTGGTCATTGGGTGGAGCTGTCTTGTGTTGACACAAAGATCTCTGGCAGAGGTCTTATTGCTTTGATATTATGTGGGGCTGGGAGATCTCTGGTGGTCCAAAATCCTAGTCTCAGCTCTCCCACATTGGAGGCTCAGGCTTGACACCTGGCCAGAGCACCAAGACCCTTCAGCCACATGGCACAGAAGAAAAGGAAGAGAAAAAAAAAAAAAAAAAAGAACAGACAGAGCCCCAAGACAAATGGTATAAGCAAAACTAAACAGACAAAATCACACAAAGAAATATACACACACACATTCACAAAAAGAGGGAAAAAACAAGGAAAAGAGCAACCAAACCAATAAACAAACCCAGAAATGAAAACAAACACTAAAAACTAAACTAAGATAAACATAAAACCAAAAGCAAATCAAACACAGAAAGGAAACCCAAGTCCACAATTGCTCCCAAAATCCACCACCTTAATTTTGGGAACACTCGTCTATTCAGGTATTCTACAGATGCAGGGTTTACCAAGCCGATTGCAGGGATTTAATCTGTTTCTCCTGAGTCTGCATGGAGACATTTCCCTTTCTCTTCTTTGTTCACACAGATCCTGGGGTTCAGCTTTGTTTTTGACCCCACCTCTGTGTGTAGGCCACCTTCAGGCATCTATTCCCTACCCAGACAAGAGGGGGTTAAAGCAGCCGCTGATTAGGGCCCTCTTACTCAGGCCGGGGAGGAGTACAGTAGTCACAATTGGGATGCGAGGAGTGCCTGCAGTGGCAGAGACCGGTGTGACGTTGCAGCAGCCTGAGGCGCACCGTGTGTTCCTGGGAAGTTGGCCCTGGACCACAGAGCTTTGGCACTGGTGTGCTGCACAGGCTCCCCGGAGGGTGTGGGTAGTGACCTGTGCTTGCACACAGGACTCTTGGTGGCAGCGGCAGCAGCAGCAACAGTAGTGGTCCGTGCCTGCCTCTGGAGTCTGAGGTGATAGCCACGGCTTGCACCAGTCTTTGGAGTTCACTTAGGCAGTGCTCTGCCATCTGTGGGCACGTGGAGCAGGAAGCCCCTCTCCTCGCGCACCCCAAAACAATGGTCTCTTGCCTCTCTGGCAGGTCCAGACTTTTTCTCGGACTCCCTCCTTGTTAGCTATGGCACACTAACCCCCTTCAGGCTGTGTTCATGCAGCCAACCCCGGTCCTCTCCCTGGGATCTGACCTCCGAAGCCCAAGCCTCAGCTCCCAAACCCCAACCACCCCAGTGGATGAGCAGACAAGCCTCTCAAGCTGGTGAGTGCTGGTCGGCACTGATCTGCTGTGCGGGGATCTCTCTGCTTTACCCTCTGCACCCCTGTTGCTGCACTATCCTCCAAGGCTCCGAAGCTCCATCTCCATCCCTGCCAGAGAGGGGGCTTCCTAGTGTGTGGAAATATTTATCTTTCACAGCTCCCTCCCAGAGGCACAGGTCCCATCCCAATTCCTTTGTCTCTCTTTTTTTTCTTTTTCCTTTTGCCCTACCCAGGTACGTGGGGATTTTCTTGCCTTTTGGGAAGTCTGAGGTGTTTTGCCAGTGTTCAGTATGTGTTCTGTAAGAGTTGTTCTGCATGTAGATGTATTTGTGGTGAGGAAGGTGATCTCCATGGCTTACTCCTCCACCATCTTGAAGGTCACCCCCTCTGACAGTGTTTTATTAAGGCTACATTTAGTTTTTAATAATAAATATTTTTTTCAGAATAAATGCCATTCAATCTTTTGATTGTTCTCTTAGAGATGAATATTTATCCAATTATTCTGATAACCATGCCAAGTGTTATATTCATATTCTTATTCATTACTGTTTAATTCCAAAGAGATACAAGACAGTTTACAAGACCTGTTTGTATATTGTTTTAAAAGGTGGTGGAGGAATCTCTAATGTGCTATTCTCCCTCTCAAATGAGAAGGCCATGAACAAAATAATTCTAAAGCTATTAGGATTTTTAAAAATATATCTTTTTCTACATTTGGCTTTTTAATCTTCAAAACCTTTGTTTTGTTCATTAAAATATTATAAAGAAACATTGGGGAAAAGCTACTTGACATTGGACTTGGCAATAATTTTTTTGAATATGACACCAAAAGCACAGGCAATAAAAGCAAAAAATAAACAGATGGGACATCAAACTAAAAGCCTTCCCCACAGCAAAGGAAACAATCAACACAGTGAAATGGCAACCTATTGAATGGGAGAAAATATTTATAAACCATATATCTGATAAACGGTTAATATCCAAAGTATGTAAGGAACTCATACAAATCAACAGCAAACAAACCAAAAAACTTGATTAAAAATGGACAAAGGACCTGAATAGACATTTTCCCAAAGAAAACATACAAATGGCCAATAGGTACATGAAAAGATGCTCAGTATCACTAATTATCAGGGAAATGCATATTAAAACCACAGTGAGATATCACCTTGCATGTATTAGGATGGCCATTATCAAAAAGGCAAGAAATAACACATGTTGGCAAGGATGTGGGTAAAAGAAACCTATGTACACTTTTGGTGGGAACATAGACTGTTACATCTACTATGGAAAATAGTATGAAAGTTCTTCAGAAAATTAAAAATAGAACTACCATATGATCCAGGAACCCCCTTCTGGGTATATATCCAAAGGAAATAAAATCACTACCTCAGAGAGGTATCTTCACTCTCTTGTTCATTGTAGCATTATTCACAATTGCCAAGATATGGAAACAACCTTTCGATAGATGAATAGGTAAAAAGACTGTGGTATATATATGTACAGTGGAATACTATTCAGCTATAAAAAAGAAGAAATCTTGCCATTTGTTGCAGCATGGATGAACCCAGAAGGCATTATGCTAAAGAAGTACGCCAGAGAGAGAAAGGAAAATACTGTTTGATGTAACTTACATGTGGAAGCTTAAAAGGTTGAACTTAGAACCAGAGAACAAAATGGTGATTACTAGGGGCTGAGGAGTGGGGAAAATGAGCAGAGGTTGGCCAAATAGGACAAAATTTCAGTTATAAGATTAATAAGTTCTGGGAATGTAATGTATACTATGGTGACTATAGTTAAAAATACTGTATTATATATTTGAAATTTGTTGAGAGTAATCTTGTGTTCTCACCACACCAAAAAACAAAACAAAACAAAACAAACAAAAACCAAACAGGTAATTATGTCAGGTGATAGATGTGCTAATTAGTTTGATTGTGGCAGTCATTTTACAATGTATATGTATATCAAACGATCAGTTTTATACCTTAAATATATAAATATATATGTTTTATTTGTCAATTATATCTCAACAAAGCTGGAAAAGATGTTACACAATATATATATATGCAGAAATGTATTCAGTCCAAATAACAGTTTAAATGACTATTCATATATATAAATATATATACATCTATGCAAATGGGTAGATATTGAGTATTTATTTAAATGGTCATATTGAGCACATACCATGTTTTATAATCCAGATCAAAGTTGTGCCTCACTATGAATGTCAAAGAATTGTAAGGAAAAATATAATATAAAAATTCATTACATTGAAATGCCAAGGTTAATCATAATTTTGCCCCATTTGATTGGATAATCTTTAATCAATGTTTTACTTCCTTTTATGTCAATTTCAAAAGCAATAGATTCAAATGTCCATAGGTTAGTTAAATGATCTAGAATTGAATTGAAGAAAAATTTTTGAACCTTTAAAAAATATTTCCAAATATATATACAGTTTGTTGTGTGCTATATGAACACACAGAGAACAAATAGTAATATGTTTATCCCATAACACGTAAACCTGAGTATCATTACATGAGAATGTCTAAATGTTGTGTAGAGCACATGTTACAGAAATCAGAACACATACAAAATATTACTGCTCAAAAATTCATAAAACTGCAAACAGAAAGTTCTTTTCCATCTTCATCTAAAATGCTACACCCTGATGACTCTTAATAGCTGTAGGTAGTGTTTGGAAAACAATATTTGCATCTCTCCACTGGAAGCCACAAAAATGTACAGATGTTCCAACTACTATTAAGCATTCTTAATGACTTTATCACCCATTGGTTACCATGGCATCAGAACCTTGAAGTGGTATGTACTTAGTCTCACAGATTACTGCAGTGGGATGAATAGATCCTGTGTGAACCCTGGCAGGGCAAAGGTTAAGATGCCAAGAGGCCATACGCCTCTGCTGATGCACTAATAAGACTGAGCAAATCAGCAGGGACCCCATGGTAGAATGCTGATGAGCCTAATTGGCAACAGATACTAGATTCCTGGACACAGAGGATGGAAACAAGTAAAAGAGAAGGAAATGAAGACTTGAAAGTACACCTCATCCAAATTACAACTTCATGTTGGTGAAATTCCCCCAAAGAACAACCGAGCACTTGCTACTGAGGGACCAGGTTGACAGTCAAAATGTGTTACCTTGTCCTTCATATCTCTTGATCTTTTAATTCCTCAGTCACAAAAAGATAGATTATTTAATTTCCAAGATTCCTTTCAATTTCACGTTCAATGTTCACTCCTAATTTCATTGATTCTTCTTGAAATTGGCCAGAATCTTGAAATTTGGATCTTGAATAATGCTTTTTGTTTGTTTTTTGGAAGAAAGAATGTTGTAATAGAAAAAGCCTGCTTTTGGAACCAGAAAGACAAGGATTTTACTCTTCATTCTGTCTATTGCTATGTATCTTAAGCAAGTCTCTTCAGTTTCTTCCTTTGTGAAATTAAGAAAATAATATCTTACTTGCAAGACAGTGGTGGAATAACTTCATGTTCATATGATACAGCAAAATTTCCATGAGCCTATTTGCAAATGTAAGGGAAATTTAAATATAAGTTAGAAAATATATTTACATGTTATACAAAGAAGATTCTTTCCTGAGATGACTTGAAATACTATAATTTCCTTAATTATACCTTATCTCTTAGGATCTTTGATGATATATCCAGGCTTTCAGACCTATGCTTTAACTTTGTTTTTTTAATTCACATTTCAATCTACATTTGACAAGCTTAAGTCTTATGACTGTCTGAAGTTTTTTCACACCTAATGATTTTCACATTTGGCGTATCTGATGATCAATCATTATCTCAACTATATTAAGTTTAAGAGGCATACCTTTTATCACTAGCACAACACATTATTTTCTGTTGTTTTATATTTGGTTAAAAATAATACAGCAAAATGGTAAATCTTGAAATGTTTGTTTGTCTGCTGGCACAAAATTCTGAATTCTGTGTGCAGAAGACATAAGGGTGTGAGTTATAACATAGGAAATTTGAATGGTATAAAAACCAAATTTAACAAATATCAAGTACTTATAAATACGACATATTCCTTACATTGTGAGTCATTTTTTGATAATATAGTTTTCTAGTTTTTTACTTTGCAGTTTTCAAGTAAATTTAAAGCATTTTACATTTTCATTTACCAGGCTGTTAAAAATATCATGAATTAGTGGAAAACCTGAGGAGATTTAATATGTGTTTACCTGTTTCCTGTTTTCTAAAGTATATATCAAAATCATTAGTTTCTCTTAGGCTATTCTAATGTGGAGATGACTAGAAGAATTTTAAATTTTTATTATTTATGTTGTAAGTCTTCAGTTTAGAAACAAACAAGAAACAATAGAGAAAACAAAGACAAGTAATCTAGCAACAATTCCTAATTAACATTTTGGTGTATAACTATCCAGTTTTTTTTTCTTTGTAACCATGCAGTTACAAAGAAAGTATATGGGAAAGTATATGACTAAACAATATTGCCACATTTGTGAATTATGTGACACAGTATATCCAATGATAAATGCCAGTTTTGAATCCTTTCAAAGAAGATACTGGTAATAGAGGATCACTGACTCAAGAGTAGGAACTCATCTTTTACCTCCATTGATTCTTTTCACTAATCTAGATACACTTTAAGCAAAAAATAATAATTTCTATAACTTCATAATAATGTTTCGAAACCTTCAGAGCTAACAAATTCTTTTGTAGTAACTGATCCAAGTATGAACTATTAAATTTAGAACATTTTTAAGCACTGAAGATAACATCAAATATCTTCTGTAGCTATCGGTATGGAATTAAAAATAGCTTATACAAGCAAAAGTACATAATCATGATTGTAAGAAATAAACAGCAGAAGATTTCATGAAATACAAATGTGTCCCATAATTTAACATGCAGATGAGTTAACATGAAATGAATCAGAATCACAGATGGGGCCTTTATCCCCTTTGAAAGTATGTTTTAGTTAAAACCTTAAGAGTAGAAATATTTGGCAAGAAATTGGTTATTTTATCAATCCAAACCATACAATCAGTTTGTGATGCTTAATAAAGACATAATTCTGTCCTCTCTAATGAGGTAGAATTTCTAAAAGTGGAGCTTTTGAGGTTGAAAAGGCAGCTGCTATGTATCTCTTATGAATCTTTACTGTGAATTCACTATAATGGATTATCATGAAATGACTGGATGAAAGCGGCAATCTAATTGGGATGAAAGCAGCAATCTGGCTTGCTGAGAAGCTCCCTCCTCCTAATCACCCTATGGAATTTTAACCATAGAGGGGGGCTAATGTCACATTCAAGTGCAGGTTTAAATACTACTGAATGATGGTATTTGGTGACATCTAATGCTGGCTGTACCTCAGTATTAGATTTTTAAATGGCGTGTGAACTGTGGCATTCATTTGCTTTTGCTATGTCCCATTCTCTTCTCATTATCAACGCGGTAAATATTTTGTAGGAGTAAACAGAGCCCAAATGACAACAGCTGAGGATAGGATTTTAGGTGATACTTGGAATTGAGCTAAGTATATGCCAGGATTTAAAATATGGTTATTTTTAATTATATGAAGTCAACAGGATAATTATTTTAGCCTCTTTACTGACTCATTAAGACAAAATAATTTACTTAGTAAAAAAATATGTATACATATTTTTAAACTAAGGACACTCAAATATCTCAAATACTTTAAAACTTCCCCATTTAAAACTCTTTTTTCTTGGAAGGAATAAAAGCAAAATGAATTGAAAAGGAAAACAAGAGGTTTCAGGCTTTTATAGTTAAATTGACATCTCCCTATTAAAATGTATTACAGAGCCTGCAAATGCTTATGTTGTCTAATCACTTAGAAACATTTCCTTTGTGAAAGTGTAGTAGTGTAGGACAGGTACAAAACATAAATTCTTGATTATTCACTTCAAAGGGGAAAAAAAGAATATAGAATGCAAAACATTGAAATATATTCTGTAATCTTTTTAAAATGCTAGAGTCACATTTTTTTTTCTTTTTATGCTATCTTCCTTATTATTATAATCCCTATACACACCAAGTAGCCCAGTGTCGTAAGGAAATCACTTTGAAGAGGCAATTCATAACAATAAAAAAAAGTATCTTTACATTTTATTTGCATTTCTAGAAAAACTTTGTAAAATCTATTTGTTCCTCTCCCTGTAGGTGAGTCATTCTCTAATCCACTCCTCCAAAATCTATCTCTGACCTCATCCTAGCCAGCTTTGTTTCTCTCCTCCCTTTTCTTTTGCCCCTACTTCTCTTTCAATCAATCTCAGCTCTTTCTAATGCAATTTCCCAAATTCAAATCCATGTCTAGTGCTCCCTTCCTTCAGGACACTCTTCTTGAATAAGACTTGAGCATGTATGTGAGTGTATATATACACACACACATGCACATATAGAGGAAATATTGGTCATTGCCTATCAGGCAATGATAAAGTTTTCCTTAGCAGATATTAAAGGGAATGAGGCTCTAGAATATTCCTATCTTAATCATCTTCTCCATTTCAAATAATAAATTGGTGGGCATCTTTCAAGGAAATATGGGTAGGTAGATACCAAACATTTTGGTATGGTCTCTTTTCTCACAATTGTTTTTCTCCCCTTTAAAAAGTCTGGCATATTTAAGTTGGGTTTAAAATCAAACTATCAACTTCAGGTTTAATAAAAAGCAATGCCAAATAAACTAGGTAATAGATATCTCTATTTGACAATGATAGACATTCAAAAATATTTGTTGAATAAATGAAAAAGTGAATGAACAGACATTTCCTCTCCATTTTTGAGATTAACTCCAATCCCCCAACATGTTTCCTGATTCTTCTCATTCCTGGCCTATTATTCTTTTTACTTTTAGAGGTGAGACCAAGGTGATCAACTCTGATTGTTTGCAAACATTTTCAATGATTAAAACAAGTCTGTTCACATTTTGATTCTTCTGCATCAAATAGCTATACAAAGATGTCTAACTATATGAGTGTCAATGTTAGCTTTGCATCTGGCCTTTTAAATCAGGCCAGTTCACTTATGCACCATGTCTAAATTTACCTTTAAGTAAAAGCTGCAGGCTAGATGAGGCCCTAGCCTTTTGTTTAATTACCTTCAGTCTTCTTCATTTTCTCCCACCTCTTAATTAAAATATTTCACTGATTACAGAGGTTCTATCCTGAATGTGAATCCTGGATTCTCTTTTCTCAACTTTGGTGACTAAAATAATTTCCTTCTGTCATTTTAGATTCTAGATTTTTTGCAATAACTTTTGGATTTACCTGATTATTTGAACTGGAGGTCTTCTCTTGTGTATACCTGAGTTCTATTCCAGTGCCAAATAACTTCAAGTTAACTCCTGGCCTAATTTTTCAGAGGCTGAGTTTAAACAGATATAAATAGAGTAGGAAGAAACAAGGAAATAAACTCTGTATCCCTAGAAATAATAGTGGCTGGTTAAATGGCTAAAATTCACTCCAGATTATGTTCAAGGTGGAGTACCCATATAAGGGCAAATGTGGGTTGAGTGTACTTAGCTTTTTATTGGCAAAAGTGCTAATGGAGGTGATGTAATGATCAGGATGGAGATAAATCTATACTGAGGGAAGAGGTAGTAATAATATTACTTTCCATTCTTTCATGCCAGCATTACAAATATAGTGAGATTAAATGATTAACCAGAAGTCAAATTGAGGACTGTTGCATGTAGCAGGATTGTTTAATAGTGTATGACATAGAAGCTATCACAGTAATAATTTATGGTCACTGAAGAAAACTAAGTAATGTTACTTGCTTAGAAGCTTTAGTTTTCCAACCAAAACCTCCAGAGTATTTTAAAGCCCCCTAACCAGCAGCCCTTATGCCACAGCAGGCAACATTTTGCAGCCATTTTTCAGAAAATAAACAGGTAAAATGTATATTTTCCAGTATTAAATTGAAGAGGATACTTCCCTAAGGTAGAATCTAAGACATTGCCTGTATGTGTGCAGTAGAATGTTAGCTTTGGTAGCAGCCAGGTTATAGGAATTCAGTTAATAAAACTCTAAGTTTAATATATGAACTATAAACATGTAAAGAATAGATTCCTGAGCATTTACTGTAACTTCTATTGTGCTTCAGCTGTCTGTATTCACTTGTTGGTGGCTACGTTTTTGATCCCCAAATATAAAAGGTTCTTTGTCACTTTTTTCATGATTGAAGGAATACTGACTTTTTAAAATACAGTTTCTTCCCCTATCCCAAATAATTTCAGGAACCCCAAGTCTCCAGAGTTCTCTTCTGACTGTTGCTCTTTGCTTTTGAGTGTGAAAAGTTATCCCAGAAATTCCTCACATTTCCACAGTGGTGCTCACTCAGCTAGAGCATCACTGCCTTCAATATTTGATGGTATGGATAAATACATCCTCACCTTGTACATATGGGTATAACCTGAAATAAACCACGTCCAGTGCCAGTGGAACCAGAAGCAGGTTCTTGTGCTTCAATCACATATATTTGTGATTGGCGCTGCTGAGAAGTCAAAAGGAGAATTGCCTTCTTTGTTACTCTTGAGAACTTTCACAGAAGACTATGGGAGGTTCGGTGTGGCCAGTGTTTATGTGATGGAGTTTTTTCAGGTACTTTCACAGTTAGTCAGGTGTGTGTTCTGCAATCTCAGTTCCACAGAGATGGAGCTCTTTGCCGTAACACTGCTGTCTTTATGAGTCCAAACCCGGGTGGTAGTGGAGTATAAATCTGCTACATCTTTTGAGGGCTGGTTCTGGCAGAGCGTAAATTCACTCACCTATCACTGTCAGCTAGCATCCATGGACATGAAGGCCTGACTCGTTCATAATTGCTCTAATGAAGTGAGGGGAAGTCTTCAAGTCTCAAAGAAAAGTTTCACAAGCACTCCAAGTGTTACAGATATAAGTATGATGGGGCTGTTTTGACAATTCTTTTCAACATCTTTTACAACAAAATAGTGCTACCACTTGGTCCAAAGGTAGGTGGATTTTATTCTGGAGGAGGACTACCATTCATGGTTAATCTCAGTCTTTGGCCTTGTTCTCAGGATTTGTCACTGTATCCCTCCTGAGAATGAGTTTTCTCTCAGTACACTCTGAAATTTTTCCTCTGTCACGGTATTCCAGTCTAGTAAACATATGTATATATGTCTGGACATCATTGTGGAAAGCCTTCAGGCCCCATCTCCTCTGCCTACCCCTTCAGAAAGCAGCTCAGGTCTTATTTGATTAAGTCAATTCATCCACTCAACATATTTATTCATTGTTCACTATGTGCCTCGCAATGATGTAGGCATAGAGAATACAAGAATTTATAAAAAGAGAAATTTGTTAACTCATATAGCTTTCTCTCTACCGTGATGATAGGATAAACAAATAAAAAATAACATGTCAGATGGCAGTAAGTACTAAAGAGATAAATAAAACAAGTAGGACTACAGGTCATGCTAGGAGTTTGGATGATTTTAAGTTTTCCACAGAATGACCAGGGAGAGCCTGCATATGAAGGGCACATTTGAGCCAAGATGTGAAGAGAATGAGGCAGCGGGCCAAGATATCCAGGAGGAGATCATTCCAGGCAGAGAGGGCAAAAAGTGTACAGGCCCTCAGGAGGAAGTGTCCTGGGTGTCTAGGGAGGAATAGACATAGACCTGAGATCTGAATTCCATGGAACAGCAACTTTCATGATCCTTCTCCAGCCCAATCAAGATACCCATTTATAATGAAAGGAAAAAGAATAGTTGACATGATCAATCTACTGCAAATTAACATGAGACATATGGTAATCAGCAGACTGTGAAGAACCAAAATAAAGAAAAGATGCTGAGACAGCAAGGTAAACTCAGGCGTCTTGCCATAGCTGGCAAGATTAAAAGATATTGCAGGACTACATATATTTACACTTGAAAGCATTGACCCAAGTTCTCTGCTTAATAAGCAGTGTATACAGTGCATGGAGTAGCAGTTTTAGAAGAGTTAAATAATTCTCAATTGGTTTAATGTTTTACATACAAGTTTTATCAAAGACAGGAACTTTTAGCAATGAAAATCCAATTATAAGTATATTCGAACTTCTCTGCTTTTAGTAAATAACTAGAACAAAATAAAACCTGGCAACATTTTCAGAAGCTGTTTTAAACAATGTGTTATATTTTGATGTGCCCAATTTAGCACACCTCTCTTGATGTAGAGTCATAGTTATTCATTTAACATATATTTAATAGGTATCTATTTTGTGAAAGGCTCTCATATAGGTGCTAAGGATATAGCAGTGAACCAAATTATATCCCCACCACATATACTCATGGGCAAGGCAGACACATGTCCAGTACTAAATTCTATAAAGAAAAAGCTGGATAAAGGGATAAATAATTTCCATGGAAAATTCTTTGGGAAGGCATATCAATAGGAATATGCTACAGTAACGAATAAACCTCCAAAGCGTAGTGGCTTTAAAACACAAATTTCCTTCTCATATTATATGTACATTGTAGGTTGGCACCAAACTCTGATTATTAAAATCATTCAGTGACCCAGACTAAAGAATCAGGCACCATCTTGCATGTTGTTGGTCATTGTGCTAAAGGGAAAAGAGAGTCCTGGAGGGACTTGATCTAGAAAGCAGTGTGACACATCTCTCTTCCACTTGTAATTCATTGCCCAGAACTAACTCGTGGCCCACCCAGTCAGAGGGTAGCCAGAAAGTGGGCAGACCTAAGTATGTTTTCACCAGCACTAATAATCACCAAGAAGGGATGTCAGACAAAGAACTTTTTGAGAAGGTGACATTTGAGTTGAGACCCAAAGGAAATGAGGGAATGAGAGCTAGAGACAGATCATTCATAGCTAAAAGAAGAGTGAGGAAGTTAGAGAATATTGGCTCAGAAAGGAGTTAAGACTTCATCAAAATGAAAAATACAAAATGAAAAGAGAAGCTACAGATGGAGAAAAAATAATCAGAAATTATATATCTGGTAAAAAAAAGAGAAGCTACAGATGGAGAAAAAATAATCAGAAATTATATATCTGGTAAAGGATATACATCCAGAATATACAAAGAACACATAATAAGAAGACAGCCCAATTTTTTAAAAAATGGGCAAAAGATTTGAGACACTTCACCAAAGCAGATGTAGCAATGGTAACTGAACACACAAAAATATTTTAAACATAATTAATCATTAGAGAAATGCAAATTAAACTATAATGATATCACATACACACTGGAATGGCTAAAAAAACAAAAAAACAATAAAACACCCAACTGGCAATACCAAGTGTTGCTAGACTGTGGAGAAGCAAGATCCTTACAATGTTGCTGGTGGGAATGTAAAATGGTACAGTTGCTTTGGAAAAGAGTTTGGCAGTTTCTTAGAAAGTTAAACATACACTTGTCTTATGACCCAGTCATTTCATTCCTAGTTATCTACCAAAGAAAAATGAAAAAAACTATGTCCATACAAAGACTTGGATATTAATAATCATATCAGCATTATCCATAAGAGGCAAAAGTTAGAGATGTCCATGAAGCGGTAAACGGAAGCGCAAAATGTAAAATATACATGGATACCAGTCAGCAATAAAAATGACTGAATTGTTGTATGCTACGATATAGGTAGGCCTCAAAAACGTTAGGCTAAATGAAAGAAGCCAGATGCAAAAGGTGATATATTGCATGTTTGTATTTATATTCAATTACCAGAAAGGGAAAAACTATAGATACAAAAAGTAAATCAGTGGTCTCTTGGAACTGTGGGTGGGAATAGGAATTGACTGCACATGGGCACAAGATAACATTTTTGGAATGAAGAAAATGTTCTAGGACTAGGCTGAGTTGATAGTTACATAGTAATATAAATTTACTAAAATCGTCAAAGTGTGTACGTAAAATGGGCAGGTTTGTGGTGTGTAATGTACGCTTCAATAAAGCGGGTCAAAAAAAAAAAAAAGAAAAAAAAGAAACAATGAGGTGGCCAGTGTGGATTTTATAGGGTAAAAATGGAAAGGAGTCATAGGGGATACAGTCAGAGGTGTAAGCCAGTGACCTTATCACATAATCATTGAAGTCCTTGGCATCAGAGTTCCGTCTTCTTTATAAGTTTATGGGAAGTCAAGGGATAATATGAGTAGTAGACAAACTGGAATTAATTTATTATTAATTAATTAATATATATGCTTTTTAAAAGAATGTTGTATGTTGACCTAGCATAGGAGGTAAGATTGAAAGATAAGTAAGACACTTTTAGAGTAGTTCAGGCAAGAAGGTATGAAAACTAGATCAGGAATGGTGCAGTGGAGGTGGTGAAAAGTAATCTGTTTGGGATATGTTTAAAAAGTAGCGCTTCCTAGATAATAAATATATTTGAGCATCAGATTTTTGGCATTTTTATTACCAAGTAATATGAGTAAATAACAACCTTATCCCATTCCTGAACCTCAGTCCAATGCTGAACGCAACTCTAAATCAGTACTTAAGTTTCAAACTCAAGACTTAGGATTAAAGGGAGAAGCCACTGGTAGGATGCAGATCAGAGAAGTTTGATGCACACACATTTTAACTGTTAAAAACAAAGAAAAAATTTTTCTTTGTTATTCATGTACTTTTTTAAAATTAGAGTATAGCTGCTTTACTATGTTGTGATAGTTCCTGTTGTACAATGAAGTGAATCAGCTATATGTATACCTATATCCCCTCCCTCTTGGACCTCCCACCACCCTCCCTCATCCCACCTATCTAGGTCATCAGAGAGCACTGAGGTGAGTTCCCTGTGCTATACAGCAGGTTCCCACTAGCTATCAATTTTACACATGGTAGTGTGTATATGTCAATCCTGATCTCCCAGTTCATCCCACACCCCCTGCACCCTGTGTCCACACAACCATTTTCCATGTCTGCATCTCTATTCCTGCCCTGCAAATAGGTTCATCTGTAACATTTTTCTAGATTTCACTATATGTGTTAATATATATTTGGTTTTTTCTTTCTGACTTACTTCACTCTGTATGACAGACTCTAAATCCATCCACATCTCTACAAATGACCCAATTTTGTTCCTTTTTATGGCTGAGTAATAGTCTGTTGTATATATGTACCACATCTTCTTTATCCATTCATCTGTCATTGGACATTTAGGTTGCTTCCATGTCCTGGCTATTGTAAATAGTGCTGCAATGAACATTGTGGTACATGTCTTTTTGAATTATGGTTTTCTTAGGGTATATGCTCAGTAGTAGGATTGCTGGGTCATATGATAGTTCTATTTTTAGTTTTTTAAGGAATCTCCGTACTGTTCTCCATAGTGGCTGTATCAATTTACATTCCCACCAACAGAGCAAGAAGCTTCCCTTTTCTCCTCACCCTCTCTGGCATTTGTTGTTTGTAGATTTTCTGATGATGCCCATTCTTACCTGTGTGAGGTGATACCTCATGGTAGTTTTGAATTGCATTTCTATAATAATTAGTGATGTTGAGCATCTTTTCATGTGCCTCTTGGCCACCTGTATGTCTTCTTTGGAGAAATGTCTATTTAGGTCTTCTGTCCATTTTTTGATTAGGTTGTTTGTCTTTTTGATATTGAGCTGCATGAGCTGTTTGCATATTTTGGAGATTAATCCTTTGTTAGTTGCTTCATTTGCAAATATTTTCTCCCATTCTGAGGGTTGTCTTTTTATCTTGTTTATGGTTTCCTTTGCTGTGCAAAAGCTTTGACGTTTCATTAGGTCCAATTTGTTTTTTATTTCCATTACTCTAGGGGGTGGATCAAAAAAATCTTGCTGTGATTTATGTCAAAGAGTGTTTTTCCTCCTCTAAGAGTTTTAGAGTATCTGGTCTTACATTCAAGTCTTTAATCCATTTTGAGTTTATTTTTGTGTATAGTGTTAGGGAGTGTTCTAATTTCATTCTTTTACATGTAGCTATCCAGTTTTCCCAGCACCACTTATTGAAGAGGCTGACTTTTCTTTATTGTATGTCCTTGCCTCCTTTGTCATAGATTAGGTGACCATAGATGTGTGGGTTTATCTCTGGGCTTTCTATCCTGTACCATTTGTCTATATTTGTGTTTTTGTGCCAGTACCATAGGAGTCAAAAGACCTGTGCTCAGAAAACTGGAAGACACTGATGAAAGAAATCAAAGGTGACACAAGCAGATGGCAAGATATACCATGATCTTGGATTGGAAGAATCAATATTGTGAAAATGACTATACTACCCAAAGCAATCTATAGATTCAATGCAATCCCTGTCAAATTACCAATGTCATTCTTCACAGAGTTAGAACAAAAATGTTTACAATTTGTATGGAAACACAAAAGATCACAAATAGCCATAACAATCTTGAAAAAAAAAAAAATGGAGCTGGAGGAATCAGGCTCCCTGACTTCAGACTATACTACAAAGCTATCTTATTTTCAGTATCAATAAAGCTGCATTGAAACAGCCATGTCAGGTTTCTTTTCTCACTCTTAAAATATATTCTTACTTGGGACTACAAACTGTTACTCCATTCCTTCATGACAGCCATCCAAAAGAACTGAGCAGAATTAGGTAAATAGACCTCAATTTTTATAATATATGATGTGCAATTTGGGTTAACAGCTTAGTACTCAAATAAATCAAATACACGCTATAGAGATTATTGAGTAAAATTTCCCTTCTCAAACTTGAAGTATGATTTTCTATTACAATAAGGCATTTTATAATATTTTTGAGGAATAATTTCAGAGTAATTTTAAGTAATTAAAATATTGAATGGTAATTTTGAAAAATGTCTGAGGAAAAATAACAAATTATCTTTGCTTTTTATAGTTTGAACTTATGGAACTAAACACGAAATCTTTAAATTTTCCCTCAAAATTATTTGAGGGAACAAATAATTTAGGAAGAAACAAATTGTAAAACTGGCTTTAAGAATTTTCACATTAGGGGCTTCCCTGGTGGCACAGTGGTTGAGAGTCCGCCTGCTGATGCAGGGGACACGGGTTCGTGCCCCGGTCTGGGAGAATCCCACATGCCGTGGAGTGGCTGGACCTGTGAGCCATGGCCATTGAGCCCGTGAGCCATGGCCATTGAGCCTGTGCGTCCGGAGCCTGTGCTACGCAACGGGAGAGGCCACAACAGTGAGAGGCCCGTGTACCGCAAAAAAAAAAAAAAAAAAAAAGAATTTTCACATTAGAGTTTTTAAAATCTCTCCTATTCAGGAAATTAAGGTGATAGAAAAGTTCACATTACTGCCAATTATTGCAGGTAAGAAATTTTATTTGAAAGATTTTTCCAAGAACTTTAAACTATAAACTCCACATCTAAGTGTTCAACTATTTGTTTGTGTTCATGTAGTGAATGCTCAGTGATACTTTTATGACTATCCAGAGAGTCAATTTCATTCTTTTGGAATACAAACTCTGTTACCTGAAGCAAAATAATTGTCCTCATGTGATGCGTCTGATTATTTTAGTTTTATCATAATTGGTTTGCTAATTTTGGAATTTATCTAGCAAGAATAGTTTTATAATTAAAAAAAAAATCTCTCCAGAGTAACAGATAAACCCCAATATCTTAGAGGCAGAAGATAATAAAAGTTTGTTTCTTACTTATTTAAATACCAAAATAGATGTTAATGATTTTCTGAGAAGCTCTCTTCTAGTAAATGTTTCATTGAGCCAGTCTCTTTGCTTGTATCTATGCCATCTTTAACACATGGCTTTCGTTTTGCTTGTTTGTATTAAAATGATGAATCAAAAAGACTATAGAGCATCTTGCATGAGAGGTTTATCTGGGCCAGACTGAGAAAATGTGCATGTCAATACTTTCCTTTCCATAACTGGTCAGGACTCACTCATATGATCACAAATAATGATGATTTTGGTTCTTTGTCTAAAAGTAAAAGGAAATTAATCTGGTGAAGAGCCAGTAGTCTCTGTCACAACTATAAAGGAGATATACATTACTTTTAGATATCTAGAGAAAGAATCCACATTTAAAAATTACTCTAATATTTATATAATGTCCAGATCAAGATGGGATTTTTTCATCCTGTCATTTCTTTCCTTCTGTCCTTTTAAAAAATAATAGCTTTATTGAAGTATGATTTACATACCATAAAATTCACCCCCTTCAATTATGTAATTCAGTGGTTTTTAGTATATTTACAATATTGTGCATCTAATACCACTATCTAATTCCAGAACAAATTCATAGTTTCAAAAAGAAGCCCTGTACCCATTAGCAGTCACTCTCCCCCTCTTCCCTGTTCCTGGCTGTTAGAAACCACTAATTTACATTTTGTCTGTATGGAATTTCCTGTTCAGAACATTTCTTATAAATGGAATCATACTATATGTGGCCTTTTGTGTAAGAATTCTTTCACTTAGCATGTTTTCAAGTTTGATCCATGTTGTAGTTTTCTATAATTTTGTACTTCTTTTGTGAAATTTATTCCTAAGAATTTTATTTTTCTGATGCTATTGTAAATGAAATTGTTTCTTTAAATTTTATTTTCAGAACATTTCTTCCTAGAATATAGAAATATAATTGAAATTTGTGTATTGATTCTGTATTCTTCAACCTTGCTGATCTCATTATTAGTTCTAATTGTGTGTGTGTGTGTGTGTGTGTGTGTGTGTGTATTCCTTGGGATTTCTATATACAAGATTGTATAATTTGCAAATAGAGATCATTTTACTTCTACTATTGCAATCTGCCTTTTATTTCTTTTTCTTGCATAATTTCCTTGGCTGGAACCACCATTGAAATGTTGAATAGAAGTGGTGAGAGCAGGCATCCTTGTCTTAAACCAATGTTAGGGGAATGTGTACAGTTATTTATAATTAAATATGTTAGCTGTTGGTTTTCCGTAGATGACATTTATTAGGTTGGGGACATTCCTTTCTATTCCTAGTTTGATGGGTTTTTCCTCTGTTTTTATGTTTTATTTGTTTTGATTGGAGACATAAGAAAATTTCTGTGAAAACCACAGCTTGATGAGCTCTAAAAGGAAGTTAAACTTGGGGTTCACTTTTTAAAAGAATATGCATTTTAATATACAGCACTTTGTCTGATGTGTGGCTGAGTTAACATTCCTATGGCAACACTGACTTTCCCAGCTACTCTGCCAACTTTTATGCTTAATTCACAATGTCACAACATTCTAAGTACTGCACTTTTAAGAAAATTCTACATGGCATGTAAAAGACATTGACTAGAGAGAGGGGGTTCAAGATGGTAGCATATGAAAACCCTGAACTCATCTCATCCCCCTACCTCCAACATGGTAATGTGCAGTAGGGAGTAATATCACAGAGGCCCCCTGTGCAGATTTGCCTACCCTGGGACACAGCAAAAAAACAATGGTTTAAAGGGCACCTAGACTACATGTGAAGGAAATCCATTTACTAACCCTAGAGCATTAGCCAAATGGACAAAGAACTACTAGTACTCTCTCTGGGCTGGGAGGTGCTGAAGAGTGGATTTTTATGTGTGTGAGTTCCTTCTCCATCTTGATAGCAAGAGTGGTAACATGGTCCAGGTGCTCTAGTTGGCCTGAAAAGCCTGCCCCAGTGAACCCCAGGTCCCTGGTCCACACCAGCCACAGCCATCTCCCTAAGGTGGCCCTGGTGTAGCCTGCCCCAAGCCCTCCAGCCTCTACCCACTCCAGCTCCACCTGGCCAGCCAAAGCTGCCTGGCATATGTATTCTACACAGGAGACATTCCTACACAAAGCCATGCCTTCAATATCAGGAGAGGTAGCTGTTTGACCTAATTAATAGAAACAAACACAAAAATGTCAAACCAAATGAGGAGATAGAGGAATAAATTCTAAACAAAAGAAAAAAATAAAACCCCAGAAAAAGCCCCTAATGAAATGGAAATAATTAATTTACCTGATGATAAAGAGTTCAAAGTAATAGTCATAATAATACTTGCCAATCTCAGGAAGAGAATAGAGTAAAGCAATGAGAATTTCAACAAAGAGTTAGAAAATATAAGAAAAGACCAATCAGAGCTGAAGAATATGATAACTGAGAAAATGAAAAACACACTAGAAGGAATCAACAACAGATTAGATGGTACAGAAGAACAGATCAGCGATCTGAAAGACAGAATAGTGGAAATCACCCAATCAGAACAGCAAAAAAAAAAAAAAAAAAAAAAGAAGAGAGAGAGAAAAAAAGAAAAATAAGAATAGTCTAAGGCACAACTGGGACAATATCAAGCATACTAACATTTGTATTATATGGGTCCCAGAAGGAGACAAGAGATAGAAAAGGGAAGAAAACTTATTTGAAGAAATAATGGCTGAAAACTTCCTTAACCTGGGAAAGAAAACAAATACAGTAAGTCCCCTACACATGAACGAGTCCTGTTTGAAGAGTGTGTTCATAAGTCAAATTTGTTTGTAAGTCCAACAAAGTTAGTCTAGGTACCCAACTAACACAATTGGCTGTATAGTACTGTACTGTAATAGGTTTATAATACTTTTCACACAAATGATGCATAAAAAACAGAGAAGCAAAAAAAATAAAGAAAACATTTTTAATCTTACTTACCTTGAAAAGTACAGTAGTACCAGCTACATCACCACTGCTTTTATGCTTGCTTCTGGATATCCTGGGCTTGAAATAAAGATACTTTTCTACTGTACTTTATACAGTACTGTACAGTAAAGTACAAAAAACCACAACCACTTGTAGAGGATTCACATAAGTGACAGCGTACTCCAGGCACATGAACTAACATGTGATTGAACATGGAAACCCACGTTTGCATCTTTGAAAGTTCACAACTTGAAGGGTTTGTATGTAGGGGACTTACTCTATTGAAGCCCAGGAAGCACAGAGATCCCAAGCAAGTTGATCCCAAGAAATCCACACAAAGACATATCAAAATTGAAATGGTAAAAGTTAAAGATAAAGAGAATTTTAAAGGCAGCAAGAGAAAAATGAATAGTCACATACAAGGAAACTCCATAATACTATCAGGTGATTTTTCATCAGAAACTTTGTAGTTCAGTAGGGAGTGCCATGGTACATTTAAATTGCTGAAAAGGAAAATGTACAACCAAGAATACTATACCCAGCAAAGTTATCATTCGGAATTGGAGAGATAAAGAGTTTCCCAGAAAAGCAAAAGCTAAAGCAGTTCATCACCACTAAACCAGCTTACAAGAAATGTTAAAGGGTCCTCTTTAAGCAAAACTGAAAAGGCAGTAACCAGAAATAAGAAAATATATGAAATAAAAAAATTTTCACTGGTGAAGGCAAATATATAGTAAAGACAGTGAAACAGCAACTTAAAAAGCTAGTATGAAGGTTAAAAGATAAAAGTAGTGAAGACACCTATGACTATATATATATATATATATATATATAACTTAAATACAGTATTTAAGGAATATGAAAACATTCTTAAATGTAAAATATAGCATCAAAAACATAAAACTTGTGGGGGAGTAAAAATGTAGTGCTTTTATAGTGTATTTGGACTTAAGTGACTATCAGATTAAAATAAGCTGCTATAGGGCTTCCCTGGTGGCACAGTGGTTGGGGGTCCGCCTGCCGATGCAGGGGACGCGGGTTTGTGCCCCAGTCTGAGAGGATCCTGCATGCCGCAGAGCGGCTGGGCCCGTGGGCCATGGCCGCTGGGCCTGCATGTCCGGAGCCTGTGCTCCGCGGCGGGAGAGGCCACAACGGTGAGAGGCCCACGTACTGCAAAAAAAAAAAAAAAAAAAAAATTAAATTAAAATAAACTGCTATATATATATATATAGGTTGATATGTATGAACCTCAGTTTGGGTTATTTACCAATCTCTTAATCAAAATATATAGTCAGGTGATTAGAGAAATTTGATTAACCAGTCTTTGACATATAGTTTCTATAGTTTCTGGAAAATAAATTCAGCTCTGACCTAAAAAGGTCTGAGAATATGATGGAGTAGTTCACCCAAAGAAATCTTTTATGGTAGAAATAAGAAGAAAATAATGAATAACCATTATTTTGTGGTAGGAAAGCCATAATTACAATGGGTTTTTTTGTTTTTTAAAGTCTTCAGATAATGGAAATGGAAAACCATATAACCTATATACTTATTCTTGCTGAGGTCACCTAGAGAGTTGGACCAAATAATGAAAAATGATCATCGTGCTTTCAGGAATGACAGACTGAATCATTCCAGAAGACCTTCCTCTGGAGGAAACAACTAACAATCTAGACATAGTACAAAAGCAACCTGAAAGTACCAGAGGTGAAGAGAAGCAGCTGGACTCTGGTTGGGGGTTCACACTGGCTTGGAAAAATAGAAACAGGGAACTTTGCAAGTAAGAAAGAAAATCTGCTGCCAGCAGTCCTGCTCAGTAAGAAATTCTAAAGGAAGTCCTTCAAGATGAAGGGAAATTATACTAGATTAAAAATTACAGGCAAAACAAAGCCTGTAAGACAAAGAGAGAAATCTGAAATAAGACCAGAGCTGTTGCCGTATGTACACGGGCACATGTACAAACGCAGGCAGACTCTGATGGGGAGTGCACATTTACCTGGAGGAATTGACACGTGGGGTATCAAGTAAGTTCTCTTCCCTATAACTTTTAGACTGGGGATAATCACAATCACAACATGTACAAGAGTGGTGGTGGAGGTGGGAGTAGGGGGAATTTCTTGAAAAACCTTACCATATTTCCACTGGGGAATCAGAAGAGTAAAGCCAGGAAACCATGAATGCCGAATATAGGATTCCAGAGGAGAAAGAGCTAGCGAGAAGATTCCCCAAATCTGTCTTTTCACATATCTGACTGACACCCAAAACATACATGTGCAGAGCAGACTCAAAGAAGCCCAATTAAAGAAAAACTATCAGAACAAAACCCAGAGCTGTTGCACACTAAACAAATTATTTCAGTCCAGGCTCAGCCTAGAAAATTATTTCCTAAAACAAAACAAACAACGATACTCAATGGAATAAAATAACAAATCCTGAATCGTCACAATTTAACATTGATAATGTCCAGGATAAAATTCAAAATTGTCTGACATTGGAATAATCAAGAATACAAAACACAATTTCAAGAGAAAAGGAAATCAATTTTTTTCTGGCATTGAGATGAAACAAGTGTTTGAACTAGGACACATAAGTTTTAAAGACATTTTTATAACTATCATCAATGAAGTAAAACAAAACATGCTTCCAATGCATGAATGTATCAGTAGAGAAATAGAAACAACAAAAATGAACCAAATGGAAATTTTAGAACTAAAAAAACACAATATCCAAAATAAAAGTTCAGTGGATGGACTTAGATAAACGGGCATGACAGAGAAAAAAGAAAAATAAATGAACTTAAATATAGAATCGCTGCATATTTTTCAAGTAGAAGAACAGACAGAAAAAAAATATTTTGAGAAAATGAACAGGGCTTCATGAACCTGTTAGGTGATACCAAATGTTTAAATGAATATGTAATTAAAATACTAGAGAGAAAAGGGAGACTGGGACAGAAAACATATTTAAATAAATAATGGTTGAAATCTGCCAAATTTGGTAAAAATCAGATACTTGTAGATATAAGGTTCTAAACTAAATGAACTTTAAGCAGAATGAATTCAAAAAATCCCATGCTAAGATACATCACAGTAAAACTCTAAGAAGCCAAAAGATAAAGAGCAAATCTTGAAAGCAGCAGCAAAAAACAAAAAATGTATTCTGTGCGTTTGTTCAAATCATTGAACAATGATTCAAATTGTGGCTATACTCCCCCCCCCCATAAAAAACAAGAGTGGAAATTATCTTTAGAGTGTTGAATTAAAAAGATCTGTTAACCTAGAATTCTAT
The DNA here is from genome assembly GCF_937001465.1 of Orcinus orca. Lineage (NCBI taxonomy): Eukaryota > Metazoa > Chordata > Mammalia > Artiodactyla > Delphinidae > Orcinus > Orcinus orca. Next base: position 97,310,926 of record NC_064563.1, read on the forward strand.
ATATGGCTAGAATTTATTTCAAGAATGAAGGTAAATTAAATGATTTTTTTCAGATAAAATAAAGTAAAATCTTGTTACTAGCAGACTTGTAAGAACTGCTAAGTAAGTCCTCTCAAGATGAGGGGAAATGATAGCAGATGAAAATATACATCTTTAGAGAATGAAGAAATGATAAATGAACATTTTTTCCTTTTTAATGCTAACTTTGTTATAAAAGATAAATTCTTAAAATAAAATTATAACATTTCCTTATGGGATTTATAACATATAATTGTATTACATAAAATCTATAACATAAATGAGGGAGTAGATATAGGTATATAAGTTTAAAGATTTTTATATTTTACAATTTTACATATAGTAATTAGGCTATGTTATATGTATGTGTATATATATGTATAGTCTTCCTTTTTACTTTTTTTAAATTTAATTTATTTTTTATACAGTAGGTTCTTATTAGTTTTCCATTTTATACATATTAGTGTATATATGTCAATCCCAATCTCTCAATTCATCCCACCACACCCCCTGCTTTCCCTCTATATGTATAGTCTTCTATATATAATATTTACATGACAACCACTATGAAAATAATTCACAAGAGAACAGGCAAAATAGCAAAAGGAAAATTAAAAGTAAAAGAGAATTCTGAAAAATATTTCAGTAATCTTGTAAAAAGTTAGGAAAGGAGAAACAGGATAAAAAAAGATAAGTAGAAAACAAAAAGTAAAATGGTAGACCTCTATTATATTAAAATTTTAATGAACTAAATACACCAGTTGAAAGACAAAGACTATCTGAATGGGGAAAAATCAAAAACAAGATGTAACTATATCTTTTCTCCAGGAGACATATTTTGAATATAAAAACACAGGATGGAAATAAATGAATGAGAAAAATTTATCAGGCAAATAATAATCTTGTGAAGGCTGGATAGACTACATTAATACCAGAAAAAATAGACTTTAAATATAATTTATTAGCAGACATTGGAGGAACAGTTTATAAGGACAAAAGCTCAATACAACAAGACTATATAACAATAATAAATGTGTATAATTTCAATGACAAAGCTTCAAAATACATTGAGCAAGTTTTAACAGAATTAAAAGGAGAAAGAAACAATTCCACAATCATAGTTGCTCTCTTAGTAATTGAAAGAGCTAGTCAAAAAATCAGGAAATACTAAGAAGTTCTCAACAGCACTATCAACCCCAGTGATTTAATTGATATTTATATGCAAAAAATGCACTATATAACAAGAAAATACACATTTTCTTTAGGTGCACATTATATGTTACCCAAGATACAAACGTATCAACTTATCACAATGCTTAAAAAAAAAAATTAATTAATTAATTAATTAATGGCTGCATTGGGTCTTTGTTGCTATGCGCAGGCTTTCTCTAGTTGCGGAGAGTGGGGGCTACTCTTCATTGTGGTGTGTGGGCTTCTCATTGCAGTGGCTTCTCTTGATGCGGAGCATGGGCTCTAGGCGTGTGGGCTTCAGTAGTTGTGGTATGTGGGCTCAGTAGTTGTGGCTCACGGGCTCTAGAGCGCAGGCTCAGTAGTTGTGGCGCATGGGCTTCATTGCTCTACAGCAGGTGGGATCTTCTCTGACCAGAGACCAAACCCGTGACCCCTGTATTGGCAGGTGGATTCTTTTTTTTTTTTAACATCTTTATTGGAGTATAATTGCTTTACAACGGTGTGTTAGTTTCTGCTGTATAACAAAGTGAATCAGCTATACATAAACATATATCCCTATATCCCTATATCTCCTCCCTCCCACCCTCCCTATCCCACCCCTCTAGGTGGTCAAAAAGCACCGAGCTGATCTCCCTGTGCTATGTGGCTGCTTCCCACTAGCTATCTATTTTAAATTTGGTAGTGTATATATGTCCATGCCACTCTCTCACTTCATCCAAGCTTGCCCTTCCCCCTCCCTATGTCCTCAAGTCCATTCTCTATGTCTGCATCTTTATACCTGTCCTGCCCCTAGGCTCTTCAGAAGCATTTTTTTTTATGTGTTAGCATATGGTATTTGTTTTCCTCTTTCTGACTTACTTCACTCTGTATGACAGTCTCTAGGTCCACTCACCTCACTACAAATAACTCAATTTCATTTCTTTTTATGGCTGAGTAATATTCCATTGTACATATGTGTCACATCTTTATCCATTCATCTGCCGATGGGCACTTAGGTTGCTTCCATGTCTTGGTTATTGTAAATAGAGCTGCAATGAACATTGTGGTACATGACTCTTTTTGAATTATGGTTTTCTCAGGGTATATGCCCGGTAGTGGGATTGCTGGATCATACGGTAGTTCTATTTGTAGTTTTTTAAGGAACCTCCATACTGTTCTCCACAGTGGCTGTATCAATTTACATTCCCACCAACAGTGCAAGAGGGTTCCCTTTTCTCCACACCCTCTCCAGCATTTATTATTTGTAGATTTTTTGACGATGGTCATTCTGACCAGTGTGAGGTGATACCTCATTGTAGTTTTGATTTGCATTCCTCTAATGATTAGTGATGTTGAGCATCCTTTCATGTGTTTGTTGGCAATCTGTATGTCTTCTTTAGAGAAATGTCTATTTAGATCTTCTGGGCAGGCGGATTCTTAACAACTGCACCATCAGGGAAGTAACACAATGCTTTTCTAAAGTTTGAAATTATACAGAAAATTTTTACTTACCACAACAATGGAAATTAACTGAAACAGTAATAAGAAGATAAAAAGAAAAATGTCAAATATTGGGAAACTAACCATATACTTTAATTATAGAGTCAACAAAGAAATCATAATTTAGATTTAGAAAGATCAGAAGGAGAAAGTATAAATTAGAATACTGTGATATGAATAATAATGAAAATGCAGTGTCCAAATTTGTGGGATAGAGATAAAGCAGTGCTTTGAAAGAAGTTAATGCTTTTATTTTTTTAATTAATTTTTATTAGAGTATAGTTTATTTATAATACTGTGTTAATTTCTGCTGTACAGCAAAGTGAATCAGTTATACATATACATATATCCACTCTTTTTTAGATTCTCTTCCCATATATATAGGTCATTACAGAGTATTAAGTAGAGTTCCCTGTGCTATACAGTAGGTCCTTATTAGTTATCTATTTTATATATAGTAGTGTGTATGTATAAATCCCAATCTCCCAATTTATCCCTCCCCTGCTTTCCCCCCAGTGACCATAAGTTTGTTTTCTACATCTGTCACTGTATTCTGTTTTGTAAATAAGTTCATTTGTACCATTTTTTAAAATTCCACATATAAGCGATATCATACAATATTTGTCCTTCTCTGTCTGATTTACTTCACTCGGTATGACAATCTCTATGTCCATCCATGTTGCTGCAAATGGCATTATTTCATTCTTTTTTACGGCTGAGTAGTACTCCATTGTACATAGGTACCACATCTTCTTTATCCATTCATCTGTTAATGGACATTTAGCTTGCTTCCATGTCCTGGCTATTGTAAATAGTGCTGCAATGAACATTGAGGTGCATGTATCTTTTCGAATTTTGATTTTCTCTCGATATATGTCCAGGAGTGGGATTGCTGGATCATATCATAGCTCTATTTTTAGTTTTTTAAGGAACCTCCATACCATTTTCCATAGTGGCTACACCAATTTACATTCATACCAACAGTGTAGGAGGTTCCCTTTTCTCCACACTCTCTCCAGAATTTATTGTTCGTAGTTTTTTTTGCTTTTAAATGCCATTGGTAGAAGGAACAATCTCAAATCAATGATTTAATCTTCTGCCTTAAGAAACTGGAAACAAAATAGCAAGTGAAACCCAAAATGAACAGATGAAAGTAAATAACAACAAAAAAGCAGAAATCAATGAAATAGAAAAAAGAAAACCATAGGGGAAAATCAATGAAATCAAATTCTTGTTCTTTAAAAAATCAGTATAATTCATAAACCTCTAGCCAAATTGATTAAAAAGAGAGAGAGAGAGAGAGAGAGAGAAGACACAAATTACTAATACTAGGGAAGAAAGAGGGATATCACCATAATCACTTCAAACTTTAAAATGGTAAGAAAATATTATGAGCAACTTTATGCTAATAAATTTTAAAATACATATTAAACATAAATTTCTGGAAAGATATAAATTAAGAATGACTCAAGAATAAATATTAACTCAAAATGAAATCTTAAAGGTAAGAATTAAAAAACTTCTAGTAGAAAACATAGAAAAATATTTGTAATATTGAGTTAGGCAAAGATTTCTTTAACAAGAAAGAGAAAGCACACAGGAATACAAGGAAGGAAAGAAATAGAAATAAATAAAGGTAGGACAAATTGAAAGGAAATTATAATACAGTAGGTTTAAACCCAAATATATCAGTAATTATATATCAGGATATATCAGTGAGATTAAAGTTATAAGTATTAGAAAGGTAAAAATTTTGAGAAAACTTAAACAATATGATTGTGTGTATAGAAAATATAGAAGAATATATGGATACATTATTAGAATTAATAATAGTTTTACAAGGCTGCTGGATACTAAGTCAATATACAAAACTCAACTAGTATATTTCTATGAGCAGAAGTAAACAGAAAATAAAATATAAATATGTCACCTAACAGCATAAAATATGACACACCTATAAACTATCCTAACCAAAGATATTCAAGGTCTTTATATGGAAAAATTAATTATTTTATTATGTTTCTATAACATAATAGAGAATAATGAAATAAAAAACCAATTGGAGAGATATATAATATTTATAGATTTGAGACATCAGTCCTATAAGGAAGTCAGTTATTCTGAACTTGATCTATAGTTTCAAATCAATCCTAATTGCTTTGTGCATGTGAATGTGCATGTGAGTCTGTATACATGTCTGTAGAACTGTTCAAACTAATGCTAAAATTTATACAAAAATTCTAAAAATAAGCAAGATATTCTTATAGGAAAATAAACAGGAGGTAGAACTTGCTGAACCAGATTTCAAGACTTGTTTTAAAGGTACAATTATATAGCCAGTGTGGCACTGGCTCTGGATTAGACAAACAGTGGAACACAAGACAATACTGATTTTAGATGTAGACCTATAAATTTTAGGCACCTCTTTATTAAGAGGGAGAAGGGTAGTCGCGTCAATAAATAATCTGTAGTAAAATTATAAAATTTATGTTTTAGAAAGTCTACATCATTTCATACACAAAAATCAATTTCAGGTAGACTGGAGACAAAATGACTTCTATAACATAGTACTAGAGAACATCTTTATGTCTTCAGGATAAGGTTATTTCCTCAACAGGTGACATAAGGAAATGATTGACAAAGTTCATTTATTCAAAATTCTTTTTTTTTCTTGCGGTACGCGGGCCTCTCACTGCTGTGGCCTCTCCCGTTGCGGAGCACAGGCTCCGGACGCGCAGGCTCAGCGGCCATGGCTCACGGGCCCAGCCGCTCCGTGGCATGTGGGATCTTCCCGGACCGGGGCATGAACCCGTGTCCCGTGCATTGGCAAGCGGACTCTCAACCACTGCGCCAGCAGGCAAGCCCCCAAAATTGTTTTTGTAAAATTCTGTAGTATGGGAGATGATATTGGAAACATGTATGTATAAATAAAAAAAGTTTCATATAAAGAATATATAAAGACCGCCTACAAACTATCAGGAAAAATAAACAGACAACCTAATAAAGAAATGTGCCAGAGACTTGAACAAGCACTTCACAAAAGATTATTTCCAAATGGAATATATGAAAAAGTATTCAACAAAATAACTAATCAGAAAAATGGAAATTAAAGGTACAATAAAGTACTACTAGGCACCCTCTATAAGGGCCAATATTAAGACTGACAACACCAGAAGTGGGAAACAATGTAAGACTCTGCCAACTCTCATACACCCCTGTAAGGAGTGCAAATGTTTGTATCCACTTTGGAACAGTTGGTATCATCTACTAAAAATGAATTTTATACATACCTAGAAGCTAGCAACTTATTCAGTATAGCGCATCAATAATATGCAAACTTGAGCAGCAAGAGACACGCAAGAATTTTCACTGCAGAATTCTTTCTGTTAACCACAAATTGGAAACAATCTAAAAGTTTATTATCATTGAAATGATTACATAAATTTTTGTTCTATGTGGTAATGAATAAACAACTACACATAGCATCATGATAAATATCACAGACATAAAATTGAGCAAAAGATGACAGACACATAAAAAACAAATAATATTTGACACGGTTTGTAAAAACTCAAGACACATGAAACATAGCAATAGCATTTAGAAATTTATAGGGATATAGACTTGGTGGTTAAAGACATGAATAAAACACACAGGTGGTTATCATTAAAATCAGGATAGTGGTTTACTTTGTAAGGAAAGGAGTAATGTTTGGGAGGAGACATGAGGTAGATTTATGAGTTACTGATGAGGTTCTATTTCTTGGCCAGGATGACAGTAGCACAACTAAGATAATTCTTTGAGCTGTTTATCAATATTTTGTGCACTTTTCATATATGTTATATTTCACAATAGACTAATATATATTCTGTTATATTTTATATATTTTGTTAAACTAAAATTTCTGAAACAGAGACCTGATTGAAATAAAGAGGCGTTTATTTAGGGTTTGTTAGGACTGCAGCCCTGGAGACACAAATTCAAGAAGAACTTGAATTGTGTTCTGCCAGACTACAAAATGGGGAGGTTTATAAAGACAAAAAAATGGCAAGGTTACGTAAATAGTTTATCAAGAATTGGGATTTGAGATGGCAAGAAGTAAAGGTGCTTGTTAAGCAAGAACTCGTTGTGGTCTGGAATGATTGCACAGTTGCAAAGGGGGTGTGGGGGACTTAGGAACTACAAGGATGCCGCTAGCAGCTGTTAGAAGTTATTGTTTTGAAAATGGCTGGTGGTACCCTTGAGTTTGATACAGTTCAGAGGAAATTCGAGTTCTTACTGATGCAGGAATGTGTCTGAAACCATATCCACAGTGGTTACCTGGCTCCACTTTGGACCATGGTTACCCCATTTTGATTTTGTAATGATCTCAAGTATGTCATCAACTTCAACAGTTCAGAAGTCTATATTTTAATAGAGTTGGGAAATAAATGGTAATTCTTTAAATCTGCCAAGGTATGTCGTGGTATGACAAGAGGGTGTTTGAAGCCAAGTGATATATGTGATACCACTTTTACTTGAAGTCTGGAAATGGAAAGGGAGAATTTTCATCACTAAAGATAAACCATGATTTTATATTAAAATGATCACAAATATAGTATAGAATGCAAGGTTGCATGACTTTGAAAGCTAATTTTGGTTCAAATATTTTTCACTTTTAAGAGATGTCTTATTTTCTTTGTGCTACTTCAAGCTATATTCCTCCAAAACCCACCCAAAATATCCCAGCAAGTTCCCCCCACTGAACATACAAACACACACACTCACGTTACACACACACACACACACACACACACACATACACACACACACCTGGTTTGCATGGAACTTTCTGGGGTTCACTACTAAAAGTCACTGCTGAAAAATCCTCCAATCCAGACAAACTGGGAAGGTTGGTTAGAGGCACTTCAGAAGCAAAGTTTTAAAATCTCTTTCTTACACCATTGTTTAATACTGTGAACACTAACAATTTTAAAACAAAGGAAATAAATTATAATTTCAGAATCTAGAAATATATTAAAACCAAAATATATTTTGCAGTTAAATTATGTTATTTGATAAATTGAACATGAATATTTTCTGCTATTTTGCCCAAATGAAGTTTCTCCTCATGTTCAGTGGTAATGATAAACCTTACCCACCAGGCTTCCTTTACCTGATCTGAAATGAGACAAGGCTGAGCTAATTTTAGCCAGAGGCAGGCCTGAGGCAAGGTTAAGAAATGACTGAATTTTGAAGGATATATAACCATAAAATAAGAGAGAAGAAGACATCTGAGAAAGAATGATAGAATTGGCTGTTGGAAGAATATTATGTGATTTATGGCCAAAAAATAAGGACTAGAAGTAATGATTGTGGCATTAAAACTTTTAATATATAACATTTTTATATGAGATGAGATGAGAAAATTTAGTGTTAATGCATTAGATCTTGAATCACTGACTCATGTGAAGATATTTTATTCTCCTTTATTTCTAGATATTTTAAAATTAATTTTTATCATACTCATATCTCTATATTATGTCCCCTCTACCTTTTGACATATACCAGTATGACCACTAAGAAAGTCATTCTGATTTGGAAATCTTAACTCAGTTTACTGCTTTTCTAATTTGAACAGGCATAATTTAGTGTGTCTTTTTTTTTACTGTATTACAGCATAAAGACATTAATTTCCCAGAGACAGAAATGACTATGAAATTGGTAATTTAGAATTTAGCAAAATTTAGCAAAAAAATGGGTTTTATTTTATATTAAATTGCTATATAAGGAAATGTATCTCCTGAAAGTATCAATGAATTCCCGTGAATTATATGCCCTTGCAGTTTGTTTACATGTGCAGAGGTCAATTTACCTTTTGGTGAAATAAAACCAAACAAATGGAATTATGTTCAATTGAATGATAGAGTCTGTTGAATCTCTCATTAGGTCTGGTGAACAAGTTCATTTTGGAAACCAGCAGTGTGCAAGAGAATAGCAGATCTCCTACCATCTGCTTTGGAGTATGCTTAAAATCTGTGAAGATCTATTTTATCCCCTTACCTTTCCAAAAAGAATATTTCCATGAAGTTTTTAGAGTTTTATGCTATTAAATCTTACCTTTTTCTATAGTGTCACTTTCAATCCCATACCTAAGAATGTCATTTTAGATAGCAAGGATTTTATGAGCCTTCTTGTATCTTTTTGTGAGTAACTTTGGGAGCTGAAAAGTCAGGCAATCCACCCTGTTTTCAACCCAAAGGGACAGAAAGGTGGAAACATGTTTTATAGCACTCTCAGCTCTTTTTAACTTAAGAGGCATGCTTTCTGGCCTTGTGCCCAGGGAAAGAGACAAATGAGATGAAGCCTGCTTTTATTCCTGTTCCCAAGGCTCTCCCATCTAAGAATGACAAAAAAGTAAACTGCCTTGTTGGAAAGAGGCCCTACTTCCTTCACCATGTCAGAAGTTTAAAGGAAAATAATTGTATGCAGTTTTTAAACTGGACATTTGTTTAAGAACAACCTGGCTGCTATTTTTGGTATTTATTGTGAGGAAATAAAGAATATATGGAGGAGTTTGAAAAATTGAAGTAAAGAAAGGAATTTTTGAAAGAAAAATCCTATTGTTTGCTTTCCAATATCATCACTGTATTATAGTACAAAGAATAAAACAAAGAGTAAAAATTTTCACTTTCTATTTGTCTGAAATATTTAGCATGGACCTCCTTGATTTCTACTGGCCACGAGGAAATATTTATTCTTCAATTTCAAAAGTTATAGGAAATTAGATATGTGGTAAAGGGAATATTGTGAAGTATGGAGAAGTATGAAGAACATTTGTGAGAAGTTGTTTTCCTTCAGTTGTCTCAAGAGTAATGATGTTAAGTTTCAAAATTGTCATATAGGAAAAAAATGAAAATCAGGTAGAAATAATTTATTGGTGTCTCTTCAATAGAACCTACTTACCTCTGATGATCTTTCCAAGATTAATTGAATCTTATACAATGGAGTCCAAATTGGAGTGGACACAAAAACTCTCTTACATTGGTTTGTTTCCATTTGAAAGACTTCTGAGTAGATTGATTCTTTTTTTTTTTTTTTTACCTTTAATAATATTGAGACTTCATTTTTTTAAAAAGCAGTTTACGGTTCATAGCAAAATGGAGGGAAAGGTACAGAGATTTCCCATATAGCCCCTGCCATGCACATGCATAGCCTCTCCCATCATCACCACCTCCCACCAGAGTGGTACATTTGTTACAACTGATAAACCTACATCAACATCATAATCTGTCGAAGTCCATAGTTTACCTCAGGGTTCACTTTTGGTGTTGTACATTCAATCAGTTTGGACGTATGTATAATGACTTGTATCAATTATTATGGTATCATTCAGAGTATTTTCACTGCCCTAAAAATCCTCTGTGCTCTACCTATTCATCCTTCCTCACCTCCAACCCCAGTTGGATTTTTTTTTAAGAATTAATTTTGATTCTGTTGGAAAAGGTTAAAAAAAAAATCTCATTTGGGACACTGACTCTATAAGATGCAGGCACAGCAGTGCAGGTCCCCATAAAATTCGACGATGACTCTGGGGTAGAAAGACATTTTATTTATTCAGTCTCTACTATCCTTGTGATTCCCAGTTACCTCTCTCCCATCTTTTCTGGATTTTTTCATCTAAACATCAAGTATAATATGCCCAAACCTATTTCCTTTTTCCCCAGCCTTTTAAAATAACCTCCTTCTACAACCACATTCTACAAAGAAAATAGGAATAAGGTGTCAGTTAACTTTTTCATCTGGTGTTACGACCAAATATTTTATGAAGAGTCTATCAGGTTGTTAGAAAAAGGCAGTGATGATCTACAATATTAAATAATTTTTGGAATTCTATAATGATATTTCACTCAGGGGAACAGATGTCACATTTTCAGAAATTTTGATGATAAAAATACATTTTTGAAATGGTAATTTATGAAAAGTTGAAATGCATATTTTTTAATATCACCTTTCAATGATGTTATTATGATTTTATCAGTTTGATATTTACAAATGCAGCACATATATTCTGAATATTTATATAATAGTACTGATTAATATCATAATTAATTTTTGAATAGGTCAAAATGAAAGGAAATAGAAAAATAAACTATTGGAAAATTTCCCCCATTCTACTATCTTTGTTGAGACAAAATCAAAATAATTTACAAAAGGAAAATTATCTTCATCTCTCTGTACCAAGTAGGATGGAAGTGTGAGGCTTTGTCATTTTTGCTTTACATATCTATTTATTTGTTGAAATAATTATTCTAGATATGTAGACATAATTTGTTGGTCACTGGTTTCCTTATAATAACAATTGCCCACTGAGCCTATGGTGTAACTACTGACCATATATCCCAAAGCAAAATTTAAGATGACATCATAATTCCACAGGCATCAGCAAGGATTCAGTTAGCCACACACAATTACTTTATATTAGCCATAATATGTTATTACTAAATGACACTTTTTAAGCTTGAAATTATAAGAGAAAGAAAGATGATATAATAAGCATTTTGATATGTTTTCAGTTCAAACACAACTTCACATGTTCTGTGTAATAGGAATGAGCTTGTTTTGAGGTTTTAATATCTTCTGCGTTTTATATTTTCAAAATTAATTATTTATGCTGAGTAATACATTCTTCGTATTTTGCCCTATAGTTGTTATTTATTTTAACATGAAGAAATAATCTGCTTTGATAAAATGATTGTATTTTATTTACAACATCAGTAAGGTCCTAGGTGAATTGAAGCAGTGTGACATAATAGTTAAGAACATGCCTTATTGAAGTATAATTGACAAATTTTAAAAAAACTGGAAAAACTTAGATAAGAACATGAATCTGGAGCCAGAGTAATTGAATGTAAATCCTGGATACATCACTTCTATCTGAGTATATTGGGATGAATTACCTGATCTCTGAGATCCAGTTTGCTTAAATGTAAATGTAAAAAATGGCTAATAATCTCTACTTTACAGAGTAGAGATTAATGCTGAGAGACAGGAGCCATATCTGACCCATCAGAATTACTCCATAAATGTTTAATTAATAAAATCTTTACAAGATTGGACTTTTCCAAAATAAAATCAATAAAGAACAGAGAGGGCTTCCCTGGTGGCGCAGTGGTTGAGAGTCCGTCTGCCGATGCAGGGGACACAGGTTCGTGCCCCGGTCCGGGAAGATCCTACGTGCCGCGGAGCGGCTGGGCCCGTGAGCCATGGCCGCTGGGCCTGCGCGTCTGGAACCTGTGCTCCGCAACGGGAGAGGCCACAACAGTGAGAGGCCCGCGTACCGCAAAAAAAAAAACCCCGAAAAGAACAGAAAAAATTGGCATCCTTAGAGATTTGTAACAATTTTACCGTAGTATAGATCATTCAATTTCATTTTTAATAATATACAGTTATAATTACATTGCCAATGATTTGATGTCATTTAATTTTTTCATTTGCATTATGGCTTTTTCAATGTAGTCTTCTGTTTCATTTATCTGTGTTAGTAGACAAATATAAAATAATTAGCAACTTTACTTTGCTCTTGAAATTTAGATAGTTTAAATGATGAAAAATGATGAATAATAATCACATCCTCTAATCAACTACCAAAGACCAGAACTGTTGTATTGGCTCTCAACATATTAAGAAACAGAAGCAAATTTTTAAAGTACCTTCCAATTTGACCAAGAGTGTTTTTAGTTTGAAAAATGTGATAATAAACACTTCTTCATATGATTTTTAAGACAGTGACATTATCCTTGCAAAAATATGATTACAAAAATACTATTAGAGTTTGTCACTTAAAAAGGCACCAAACAGCAAAGATTAATCTATTACCCTGGAACATCTTTGCACTTGCCAATTATACCAAAGACTTCTGAGTTCCTTCTGTTAATAGTAAAAATAAATGGGGTAATAAATGCATGAGAGATGTTACTTGAAAATTTCTGAATTCTGCAGTTTAAATGTGAGAAGAAGAAAAATCTCTTGAGATAGTATGTTAATATTCCAGCTCTCTGTTTCTGTTTCTCTCTCTCTCTCTTCCTCTCTGTCTGTCTCTGTGTCTGTCTCTTTCTTGCACTCTCTCTCTTTCTTTCTCTCTCTCTCTCACACACACACATACACATGTGTGTGTAAGTAATTTGGTCTTTAAAATGTTTAGTTAATTACAGATGTGGAGGATGCCTCGTACTATTGAGCAATCAATTGAATTATTTAATTTTTCTGCATCACTTGAATAGAGTTTAGATACATTAAACTATCATGAGTTTCTTTCTACTGTAATGGGGTCTCAGCACCAAATTAAATGGTGTTACAATTCCATATTTTAGCCCAGTTTTTAGGAAACTTGAGCCAAAGCTTAATTTTATACAACCTCAATTGTGTTTCTACCCTAGTGATGACAGACTGGTTTTACTAGCCTTTCAATAGCTTTGAAACTGTCACATTAGCTGAGCTTCAATACAAATGTATGGCCTCTACCTGCTTACTCTGTCCATTTTACTGAGTTCTTCTGAAATGAACACATTAGGTAACAAAGACAAGTCTCAAAGAATTAAGCTTTTGCAAAAACTGGAGGCTTAGGCTATGCTTATTATCCACTAGCTGGGTTGGTGACCTAAACATTTTGGTTGAAGACACCAAAAATAATATTATAATTTAGTGTTTTCTCTAGAAAACTTTCTTCCATGCATTAAGATGATATAGTTATGTGTAAATAGTCATTTACTAAAGGGACAGATTTAGAAGGAATAGTGTAATAAATATTCAAATGTATTCTATAAAGGATGAGACTACTAGGAAATTTATTTCTGATTGCTGTACATATTTTAAAAAATCATATAAAATCTCAATCACTTAAAAAGACTCATCAAAAATAAAATATATGGAAAAAGTGAAAAAAATTTTGGTAATTTTGAGTCTTTCATTTAGGATTCAAACATTTGGAAGTGCAGTGGTTTAGAGGTGATATTTATCATGGAAAAGGATGTTAGATAAACACATTATTCTTCTTGGTTGTGTCTTCTTTGAAGTTATGTAAGTATGGAGTTACTGAAGGTAAACAAACAGATGGCATAGTGTGTCAGTTTCTGTGTATTATGTGTGTCACTAGTGTGTGTATGCTCTTTGTGTGTGTGTGTGTGTGTGTGTGTGAGAGAGAGAGAGAGAGAGAGAGAGAGAGTATGGAAGGGAGAGAAGATAGAGAACTTCAGAGAAAGAGAATGAGAAATTTCTAGGTTAACAATACAAGATGCTTCTGAATTTTTTTTCAATATTGATCACTATTATAATCTAAATACCACACTCCCTTGTTTTAACCTATTCTCCTTTTTCTGTTCCAGGATCACATCCTGGGTACCATATTATATTTAATCATCATGTTTCCTTAGGTTTCTTTTGGCTGTGACATTTTCTCAGACTTTTCTTGTTTTTGATAATCTTGTTTGAGGGGTATTGATAAATTATTTTGCAAAATGTCCCTCAACTGGGATTTGTCTTATTTTTTTCCCTTATGATTACAGTGGGGTTATGTGTTTTGGGGAGAAAAATCACAGAATTAAAAAGCCATTCTCATCACATCATATTACTATGTATATGACTTATTTCTATTAATTTTAACTTTAGTCACCTAGATGTAGTTATTTTCCCTTGTTTTTCCATACTTTTAAGAATGAAGTCACTATGTGTAGCCCATATTAAGGGTAAGAGGAGTTCTCCTCTACTTCCTTAGAGGTGAAATATGTATATAAGTTTTGGGGGAATTTTTCTGCTTACAAAATTTATTCTCTCCTATTTATTTATTTATTTATTCATATAATCATTTTTTATATTGGCATGGACTCATGAAAATTTATTTTGTACTTCAAGTTATAATCTAATACTACCTCATTTTTCTTGCTTAAATTGCTCCAGCTTTGGACATTGGGAGCTCATTCAGTTGGCTTCTTTTGACATACATTGTAATTTTCTTTTCCTTTCTTTTCTTTCTTTCTTTCTTTCCTTCATTCTTCCTTCCTTTATTCTTTCTTTTTTTTAGTATTTTCTTATTTTCTGGCAATATAAGATGGTCCGGGCTCATCTTGTATATTTCCTGCCCCAATCTTTGAGTCAGTCATTTCTCTGAGGAGCATTAGTTTATTTTATTGGAGAATAGTATTAGAAACCAATATCTGAGCACAAGATGTGCTCATTGTCACTGGGGTGTCATTAATTCTAGGCCCTCTTGGCTGATAGAGCAATGACATATATGTGTGTATACTCACCACATGTTTATACACATATCTATAAATATTTCTGGATGTAACCACCTGTACCTATATTAAATGGTAAACATATGTTCATAT
This sequence comes from Orcinus orca, assembly GCF_937001465.1. NCBI lineage: Eukaryota > Metazoa > Chordata > Mammalia > Artiodactyla > Delphinidae > Orcinus > Orcinus orca. Next base: position 97,325,979 of record NC_064563.1, read on the forward strand.
GGATGCTTCTGAGTCTCTTCCATTGCTACATGGGTCATTCTAGCCTTCTCTTCCTTATTTGCAACCTCCTACTTCCACAGTGAGAAACCTGGTTCCTATCATTGACTCTTCATCTACTTAATTGTTTAATTACACTACACTTGTTTAAAAATTAACCTGTACTTCCATGGGAAACAACTTTCTCTACCAGAGTGTAGTACTCGTATGCAGTTCCTTTGTCTGTAGTCTTATAGATTCCACTCATTTCTATAGTTACCTAGGTCAGCACCTTTTTTCTATCCCTTCCATGTGGTTGTTTCTTACATATGTAGTATAGTTTGATACTTCTGTCACATTCTGTATGCCATCCTGCAGAGTCTCCCAACCTCTCAAGTGATTTTTGAAAACTTTGCGTACATTAAGATTTGCATTTTTTGCTGTAAAGTTCTATGGGTTTTAAGAAGACATAGTGTTGTGTATCTACCATTATAGTACCATTCTGAATAGTTACAGGTCACTAAAAAATTGTCTCTTCAATGCTCCTCCTCCGGTTTCCTGAAAACCTCTGCTCTGTTTACTGCCTCTATAATTTTGCTTCCAGGATATCATATAAATGCAATCATATGGTATGTAGCCTTTTTAGACTGGCTTCTTTATCTTAGAAATATGCTTTTAAAATTTATTCATCAAGCTGTGACTTGATATCTCATTGCCTTTTATTGTTGAATTATATGCCATTATATAAACCTACCACAGTTTTTATTATCCATTCACTTATTGAAGGGCATCTTCATTGCTTCCAGTTTTGGGAAATTATGAATAAAGCTCTTATAAACATGTATGTGCAGGTTTTTGTGTGGACGTAAATCTTCAAATCTGTCTATTTTTTTTGATAAAAAGAAGATAGCTATTTGTTATATCTGACAAAATGAGATAAATATACACTGTTGAATTAATTGCAACATCAATTTTACTAAAGTATGATTATTTCATAAGTGGTTTATTAATGCCTTCCAAAGCGCTCCAGTGTCTCCGTAGTATCTAATTAAAAACTGTTAAGTGATATATACAGTAATGTTTCCTAAGGAATTATATTTTGCTTTGATCACCAATAGAAAAGTATGTATATTTGAAAAATTTGGGACTTGATGATTGTGTCAGAAACATGAGTTGATATTAAGAAATACTCTTGGCAGGATAATTGTAAGTTTTAATCAGAAGGAAGCTTTAAGATGGGTTCCCTTAACCAATGAACTTTTCAGTATAAAATAACATACTTAGAATAGTTCTTACTGACAAACTTGAACTCTGAGAAAAAAGTATCCAAACATATATATCCTTCAATCATTTTTATCACTTAGAACATGTCAAAAATTTTGTTTTTCAGTATGGTGTATAATATTACAAATAACTAAACGAACAAAATCTGATCCCTGCCTTACACAGATTAGGCAATGTCACAGAAATATCAACAGTCACTTAACAACGTGGCATGGACTGTAATAAAGGTATGTAGGATATATTGCAGAAGTACATAAGAAGAAACTTGTCCTGGAAGGAACATTTAAATACTGTTTGTATTATGTGGAAGTATATTGGGCAGGGAAATAAAAGAGATGTGCAAGGAGGTGAGTGGCAAAGCCATTCTAAACAGAAGGAACAATATTTTGAAATGAATAATTTATTTGGAGATTGACTAATCATTTTATATGAATGTTAACAGTGTGGTGGGATTAGAAAAAATAGAGTGAGGGCAGATAATGAAGAACTTATGTAATTTTATCAAGGGATATATTTTGACTTTATCTGGTGAGCTATGGCAAAAAAATAAATGATATTTGTTTTAAAAATACCAAATGTTTCACTATTTGGAATTCTGTGATGTACTATAAATAATTCATTTGACATATTAGATCATATTCTTGTTGGAAATCATGTATTTGCCATTCTCTTTAATATTTTTGTTTATACATTTGTTTTGTTATGTTTTATTTTGCTTTGCCTCACTTTCTCTCATCTTACATAATCCCTGATCTCTCTTTGTCTCTGTTCAAGCTGTGTCCAAGTTAACTTTTATATGGAAAGACCACTCGACACATACGGAAACAGTCTTTCTTATTAGACAGCCACCACATGTGTCATGCTTTCAGGTACCATAACTTAGTGAAGGAAGTACTTTGTGTCTAGAGTCCAAAAGCTCTATTAATCCATGGATCTCACTCACAGGACCACCACATTCTTGTGGTATCTGACAACTCACTGGACTCTTCTCAGTTATTTTTGGACCAGTTACACTCGGTCACAATGCCTATCTTTGTTGCTATCGATTCGGATCTGTGAAACCACAGTGACTTTCTTATTTTATAGGGAACACAGAGTGAAAGGTGAAAGAGACCCAGTCACCAAATAAATGATTCACTGGTATTTGTTGTCTCAAGTGATTGAAGTTCCCTTAGTTTATTTGTACTCTCAGTTTGATGTTTCCCAGGGGAAGGAGCGGCTGCCTCTCCCTGAGGAAACATTCCCTGGGCTTGGCCTGAGGTGAATAGTGGCCTGAGGAGCTGTGCCAGGAACTCTTGTTTGCTTAGTTAGTTAAAAAGTACATAGCAAACTGTGAACAGCAGCTATAAGCTGTGCACTTTTTTAAAAAAGTGCTAATCATAGAAGAGAGAGGTGAACAGAATAGTAACTGACAATGCAGCCAATGTGGTTTTGATAAGGATTACTGGATTATGAACACATTTATAGCTGATGAAATATGCTTTAGTAAGAAGATTGCTTTGTTTCGTAGGGAGATAAATGTTTTTCATCTTTGAATTATGAGTATTAAATATGACTTCTGAAACTGCTGAGCTCTACATTTTGGACAATTTAAGCTCAATGAATAAGTTTTTTCCCCCAAGAAATAAATAAATAAATAAAACATGCCCCACACCCAAAAATGTGTGGGTAGCAACTGAGAACGTAAATAATCTAACTTCATAAAGTAAATTCTTTCTCACTCAGGACATTATTATTAATATGAAACTATGCAGCTCCCCTATGGGTATTATTATAACTTACTTAGAAAGTACAAATGAAATAGATGTTTGCACTCTACAAGCAAGAAACAATAACTAAGGGTAAAGATTAAATTGATGCCTGAAGGGGTCAATGAGCAATGTGTCTACTTCTGAGAGTCAGTGAATAACAAACAATGGCACAAACAAGAAAAAGTTATTTTTTCTGACCCATGAACTGATTACAAAAGATATTCTGGAAAAACAGATGGTTTAACTTTAACAACCTGTACCTATAAGACTGAGTGTTTAAGGATTCACTGACTGGGTAGAATTACAGGGATAATATTTTCTCAGTAATAAATTGCATTTGAACAAAGTAACTGGCACAAGTAGACCGCTTCAGGAGGGTGTAGCTTTGTTCCTGAACAGAAATGTTTGTATGCAGCAAGTTTGTAGAAACAGACTCTGCTGGTATTTGAATTTCTTTCTACTTGCCAGAAATGTCCAAGGATACACACTGAGGACAGGATCTCGTTTCTTTCCTGCTGGGCTTATTTGGTACATAGTGAAATACTTTCAGCACTCCAATGTGGGTGGCAGGTGGGAGTGACCTCCTTCATAGTTTTCTTTCACAATTAGAAAGGAAAGTGGTTTTAAGCTTGGGTGTCAAAAAGCATGTGTTTTATGATAATACTTTAGAGAAAAAAGCAGAACATACATATGCCACAACAAGGAAGGAAAGTCACTGTTTCTTGAATACTAAACAGAAATCATATTTGCTGAGTAAAATCAATCACAAAGGTAATCTCAACCAACCACTTACCAGCTGCTTGAATTTCCTAGTCTTCTGAGCTGTTATTACACCTGTGGTCTAAATTAACATTTATGTCTTAAGTTAGGAGCTACTTGTAAAGGGTTAAAACATATTGTTTTTTTAAAAAAATTTGTTTTTCCTTTACATTTGCAAAAACACTATTATTATTTTAAAGAAAAGCTTAGAGAAAAGAAAAAATAGACAAATCGCCTATAATTCCACTACTCTAACCGAACAATCTTCATAGATATTTATCTTTTACAGTATATCTTAAAACTTAAACCATTGATTGTTTTCCTTTGTACCTTGCTTCTCAGGCTCTTATATTAGCAAAAAACCCCACACTGATATTTTTAATAAATCTCTACTTTTTTAACTTCAAAAGCACTTCAGCATTCTTCATTATACAAAATTGGCATTGTACGTCTTGTTTTAAATACAGAATTTTAATAAGAATTTAAGTAGCTGAATCGGCTCTTCATTTGCTAAAGTAAGTCTATCATTTTAGTTATAAAACTGCACTTAACTAACTAAATAAAAGAAATTATCATGCCAGATGAAACCCTTTCCAAAACTAAGAATGAAAGTAAAATTCTAATTCATTGTGTACAGAATAATGACTCTAAAATTAATTAATGCACACTACAGCATAATTACATCTAATTTGTTCAAAGGGCAACGTTACTCTATGAAAGCTAAAAACATCAAGGTAATTTTCCCTTTTAAATTTATCAAAATTCTAAATATGTTTCCAACAGTTTTGTAGCTTTTAAAAATTGCATGAGAGAATTTACTGTCTAGGATATCTAAGACATTTTTTTAAAATTGCAAAACATTTAAAATGCCATGTTTACCAAGAGCATAGTGCACAGAATGAGGAAAACAGAACAGCTTTTGATTTTTTTAAATGTTTAGAACGATATGCACAGTATTCATGAAGCATGGCTGTTTTATGTATGCTAAGCACACAATCTAAAGCATCTTTAGCAACTATAATGCAATCATAATCCAATTTTGAAAGTACATTTGATGAGGCCAATAGAGAAATCTCAAAACTAAAGTGCTTGATTTGTGGTGTTTCTCCTATTCTAAGATATGCACATAGAGATTGGTGTTTATATTATTTTACATGATTTTATTTTATTAAAATATTTTATTAATTTTATTTTATTATTATCTTTTTCCTCCTCTTCATTTTCCTCATCTACTTCCTTTACTTCATTAGTTGCTTTTAGTTGTTTCCTTGGGATATTTGAAACTTTCTTTAAACTTCAGTTGCAACACCTTTCATACGATTCTTAATTGTCTGCTTTACTATTTAAAGAGTGCTTCTAAATATTGTTTAAATTGTTCCACAGTTGAGCACATGTCCTTTTCTCCTAATAGATATGTCTGGATTTGTAACATTGTAGTGAGGCAGAGATTCTGAACCAAATAGAAAGAACCTAAAATAGTTTGAGGCAATGGGATCCCTTTTCTTTAGCTCTCTTTTAGATGTTCCCTAATATTTCCTATTCTGTCACATCAGAGCTTATCAGCCTTTGCCATTTTATCGAAGTTGGGTTTCTCTCCCTTCCTTTTTTTTGTTGTTGTTGTTGATGAAGTCTATCTTATTTTTGAAAACCCGTTTAGAAATTTTTGTAAAACTAAAAAGAACTTATGGATTCCTTTTCATTTCCCTCATGTACTATCTTTACAAAGAAGGCATTTGCATACATCCATTAGGTCTTTTTTGGAATAGCTTTTGATATGAGTTCCTTAGTGTTCTCTAGTGTCTATTTGATGTGTATATTCTTTTTAACAACTGCATAAGCAGCTTAGGTATAATTAGCTTTCTCTATGTGTATTTGTATGCTTCTGTCTTTGTCTCCGTCTTTGTCTCTGTCTCTCTATCTCTCATACACACACACACAGGTGTGAACATACAGCCCATCTCCCCATTAACATTCAATTTTTTTAGTGTGCGGGGAGATAGAACACTTGAGGAAATAAATGAGTTTAGTTTTAAGGAAAGTGATATTGGCTTTTGTAGCAGGACATTAAAAGAACATATTTCTACCATTCTATTTTGTATAACTGTTGCCTGAATCACTGTTTAACGGTAAAATTTGTGTGTTTTATCCTCCTTTTGCATTCCCATCTTGTGACAGAATATAGGCAAAATCATTAACATCTAAAAATTTCCTATATTTTTCACACATATCTTTTTGTTATTTGCTAGTTGATAACAATAACATGCTATTTGATCAATTTGAAGCCATTATGACCAATAATCTGAAAAGATTTAAATAAGATTTTTCTTTAAAAATTGCAGATAGTCTCTACTTGTATTGCATTTTTAACTTCATTACATTAGAGAAAAATGGTTTAAACTTATTGTCTAACTAAAACTGGATACCTATCATATTTTAAAGTTTTGACTAAAATTGTTCATGAGAATTTAATAAAACTTCTGTATAATGTTAATTAAATTACCCAGCATATTAGAATCAGAATTAAAGCAGCTGAGAGAGTAAAGAAGACCATGAGAATGTTCTCATTTTGAGGTCAAAATAAACCATGTATATCCTTGAGAATGCTAATTGACAGATGTACACTAAACACTGGTGATCAACTCTGAACTCTTTTTCTGATTAAAAATCACTGTATCATGTTAGATCCATTGCAATTTATGTTATGGCCTTCCTCCCTCCCTCCTCTTTCAACAAACCCAAACCTCATCATTAGATTTTGTGACGTAGTGATAAAATAAGTCATAAATATCAACATACTTTTTTATCTACAAATTTACTCAATATCTCTCATTAAGTTAATAGATGTCCACTAGCACTCTGTAAAAAAAAAATTTTATATTTAATTATAGTTATAAATAATTAAATATGCTTTAGTAAATGTCTAATACTAAAAATGTAATTTCTGTTAATATTTTCACTGACTTAATTATTGTAACAGTTTTATGTACCATAAAATTATTATATCATATATGAAAATATCAGTGGTGCTATCTAATGCTAATCCCATTATAACTGCTAATTTGTAATAGAGTCCTTGGGACTTTCCTCTTGCTCTGAGATATTTGGTAATTCACTTAGCGTAGATATATCACTTATATCCATAAAAAAGATATAACTCTTCTTTGGTGAGTCTGGTTTTGAACCTGACTCTTGTCATGTAAAAGCAAGGATGCATTTTATATGAAATTCAAGAATAACAATTTCAAAATTTGTTCATCAATCAGATAATACTACTGTAAACTCTATGATAGAATGTACAATGTACTTTAGTTTTGCAATAAAATCTTGCAGATATTTTTAATCTTAAATCATTAAATAGAAAGATTTGATGTGACCCTGGCATCTCTTGCTAATGCATCATTGTTTTTTCTTGCTAATTGTTCTCTGTTCTCCTCTGCTTATCTTCATCACAAATCTCTCTGATAGTTTATATATTTGTTACTGTTTAGTTTATGATACCAGCACTTTAGTTTTTAACATGACTATATGTATATACAAAATTGGTATATGTATATCCCATGTCTTTTTTAAATGGGAAAGAGTTATATATGTAGGAAATGGGACTGACCTTAAGCATAGGAAGATTTAAGGACAGCCTGCAAACTAAACTGAAGTTTTTATGCACACACGCACACACACTCTGAAGAATGGGTGTGAGCACACACCCTTACCTCCTCTCATTTACTGCCACCCTTTTCCATGTGAGGTCTGAAGATGGAGCTCTTCGCGTGCCGGCCTCCATCTGCCTCCTCCACTTGTCTCTTGAGAGTCTCCAATTCGAGAACTTTTGAAAATTTGGTCTCAGTGCTTCTAAGTAAACAGAATTGTTGGGAATATTTTTTGAGTCTAAAAAACTCAGTATTATTGAATCAAATCCATTTATACTCCACTTCTACCAAGAAGGATTTGAAGCCCAAGCCCTCAAAGTAACTTCTCTCTGAAGAGCTAATTCCCAGAACTGGAGGAACAAACATCTCTGTGGTAAGAGATTAGTGGTGGAGAGATCTGCTCAGGCTACTCAGAGGGAACAACTTTGACAGGAAACACAATTTAGGGAGAAATCTATTAAAGATGAAATACATATTCTGGTTTCATAAAAGTGGGGCTGAAGGGGTTAATGGAGAATTTTTTTAAAACCCTATTAAAGTGGAATGAATAAAATGACTAAAACTAGCTATTGTAATCCCAATCAAGTCACCATTATATGTTGACATTCCTCTGGAATGTAGTAGAATTGTGGTGGATTTTTTTTTTTTTTTGTGGTGGATTTTTATGCATTAACTATTGGGGGAAAAAAAAACTAAATTGAAATATGGAATACATGTGACCTGAATTAATGTGAGCAATTTACTTAATCGTGGGGCATGTTACTTCATTTTTTATGGCGTGAGTTGATTTATCCATAAATTTCAAAAGTTGGAATGTAAGCACCCTAATATTCTTTAAAAATTTCAAAGTATGAATTTGGATGTTCTGGAATTCTTTCTTTTCTTCCAATTTTAAGCTGTCTCCTTTTATCCACAGTTTGTAACATAGTGATGGTTGACTTTTTTTTCAATACTTCTAAGTGTGGCGCTGGTAAAATATGCATAATTATGTCAACCAATAAATGAGTTTTTTTAACTTGCCATATGGGAAATTTTAGTTTTCTTATAGTTAGATATTTCATGCACCATTATACTCCATTTTTTTTTAAATGGAAAAGAATTATATATGTAGGAAATGGGACTGGCCTTAAGCATAGGGAGATTTAAGGACAGCCTGCAATTTTATCATTAGTGGTTCATTCCCCAGTATTAAGATGTTACATATCCATTAAGACTCCAGTTAAACTATAGATACCTATGGGAGATATTGAACATGGAATGATTAAAGTCTATAATAAATTAATTTACTAGAGTAACAAGCAGGTTCCAAAGACGTGACTGTGGAATACCTAGATTTTAGTACGGCATGGTTTTGGGGGATATATCTGGAGGCAGGACTCAGCTACAGACCACTAGGAGCCAAAGGGTATACATATCAACAAAGAGGAGGCTTGCATCAAGGGGAATTTGGTCACCGCTTCCTGGTATTTGTATTTCCTTTTATTTCTGGATATGCTTTTCTATCACAACTGTCACTACTCTCATGATCTCACATTTGTATTATTACTTGAGTATCTTACCTTGTTATCCTGTTCCTTGTCTTTCCTCCCTTCCATACAGCCTCTCTGCAATTTCCAGAATGCTCTTTGTAAAACACAGATATTCTCATATTATTACGGACAGTATGTGAATTTCTCAGTTTGGCAGAGAATCTTTCTAGTCCAGCCTACCTCCATTCTCTGTCTTGCCACTTTTTCCTTCCACGCCAACCATCTTAAATTACTTGAATTTCTTCAAACAGAATGTCCTCCTGGCTGTCTCTGTGCCTTTGTACATGATATTATATATAGTTGCCTGTATTACTCTTGTCACTTTCTTTTTCTAACTCATGAACTCTTTACTAATTTTTGCAGTTACAGCTAAAATATCCTTTCCTATATCAGGATTCCTTGGATTCACCAAAACAGAATAATCACTCTTCCTTTGTTCCATTTCTTTATCTGGTACAGAACTCTATTCATTTATTGCCACGCTTTATTGCAAATACTTGATTAAATATATGTTCCTTGAAGACTGGGCTGTGTCATATTTGTCTCAACATTCTTAGTTTCTTGCATTATGTGGGGTATATGGTATATGGTAGAGACTCAATAAATCTTTAATATAAGTGATTGTATTCTGAAACATGTCTTCGTCTAACTCTCAACAGTAAGAAAACTTATGTCTTGGTTTAATGTTAAGAAATAATTGATTAGGACTTCAAATTTCTCACTTTGTTATTTTCTTTAATATTATGGTCTTTAAAATGTTATTAAAAATTCAGACACTTTAGAATATTTATAATTTTCTGAAGTTGGCAATTAGACAACTGTTAAATTAGTCCAACTGTGTGCTATAGACTGGATTCCTTGGGAAACAAACTCTGAGGTGGGAATCTGTATGCAGAATATTAGTTGGAGCATTCTGTTGGGAACAATTCCTGGGAGCAATGAGAGAAACAAGACTGTGTAGAGAGAGAACTTGATTTGTACAATTGCACCAAGGCCTTAGCCAGTCTCAAGCAGAGTATAAGCTTGTATAAGCATTCAGAGATATCTCAAACTGAGGCAAGGGGGCCAAACCCCCACGTAGACCAGTCCTTTGATGTGTGATATTCCTGAGAAGAAGTGTAATCCTGGGTGAGATAGTACCCTTACTCTAAGGGCAATTCCTAAAGATGTCTCAGTTGTGACCTCAGCAGCCAACACTCCCAGGAGCTGGAGGAATGAGGGCCTTAGTTGTGGAAGGCAGATCTGGCTAGTAGACCACAGTGTCCCCTACTCTGCAGTTCTTAGAGGTCTTCTTTTTTTTTATTATTATTAATTTTATTTATTTATTTTTTATACAGCAGGTTCTTATTAGTTATCTATATTATACATATTAGTGTATATATGTCAATCCCAATCTCCCAGTTCATCCCACCACCATCAGCCCCCACACTTTCCCCCTTGGTGTCCATACGCTTTCGATACATATATACAATGGAGTATTACTCAGCCATAAAAAGGAATGAAATTGGGTCATTTGTAGAGACATGGATGGACATAGAGACTGTCATACAGAGTGAAAAATATCATATATTAACGCATATATGTGGAATCTAGAAAAATGGAACAGATGAAGTAGTTTGCAAGGCAGAAATAGAGGTCTTCTAATTAATGAATGTTTTCATTAGTCTTTTACTACTAGTCTTTCGTTAGACTGGGCCTCAGTCTCTGATGAGGTTGATGATTTCTAGGTAGGGCTAGCTGGTATCTAAAGTTCTTTCCATTCCTCTTACAATGAAATTCTATGCTTTACTTAATGTACTCTCCACCTCTTCGCTGCTGTAGCCACAGGCTTTTATCTTCTTTTTATGAGCAGCAGCTTCGCAAAAATAATTAGAAAAGGTAATCATTTAGAACCACACTAAAACAGATAACTCACAAATAAGTACAATTAAGCTATTGTGTTTATTTACAGGGCTGCTGTTAAGATAATTAAAGAGAGAAAGTAATACTGTGTTTAGACAGAAACAGTGGGAGGAAGAGGTTGGGCTTGTAGAACAAATTAAGCCACCAGAATATGCTTTACTGACAAATATGATGCTTATCAACATATGTTTTCACTTAACTATACTTACTAAAGCAATTCTCAATGACAGTGACTCTTCTGGCTCTGTAGATCCGTCACTATCTTGTTCTCACTGCAACATTTTTAATAAGTGGACTCTGTTGGATGGTGACTTTAGGAAAACATCATGTGGAAGCCAAGGAGAACAACAAACTGAAGTGAAAGAAATCGTCCTAAAGTGGCTAAAATTATGAGCTTTGAATTATAATTTATTGTAAATGGTACATTCGGGGCCTCAGGATTTGTTCACATGAAGGCACAAATTGGTAGCCAGGGAGACATAAAAGGGAAAATTTTCCCCTATGAACACTCCCCTCTTTCAAAACAAGGAGAAATAAGATTAAATGCAAGTTTTATGACATTGTCATAGGAGCTGGGCTTTTTTATGATTTGGTTTATTTTGCTCTAGGTATTATTTGTTCCATTTAACCCTTCATTTTTATTAGAAACACTCATATAATTGCCCTAGACTGTCAGTGCTGAACTCTGATTGGAGATCATAGCAGATCTCAGTGGAATTAAAATATATGGTGCCTCTAAAGTTGTTTCAAATATAGATCTGTTTTCCTTTTCCCAAAATCATAATGTTCCACTACTGCTAAACTTTGTGTGTGTGCATGTATATATGTAGTAATATAATTTAAGTATCTCTATATAGATAACTCTAGGTTCACTCACCTTCATTGCCTCAGGACCTGTCTCAGCAGAGTGTCATCTATAAAAGAAAATGTAAGTCAAACATTAAAAATAAATGGCATGAAAAGTATGTCTTACACAAAAGAGGAAAAATAGAGAAATGCTTTGCATAACACATAGCAAAAAGTCTTAATTTCTCCTTTCTGATCTGAGTCCCCTAAACCTCATTTGTCATTGGATCTGCTCCTCAAGTAACTGTCAATCTCCCTTTTCCACTGTGTTCCCCATTCTAGTCTCTGCTGGTTCTTCTGTCTCCTTTCACTTCTCCCTCCTAATTGTGGGTTCTATCCCATTCTGATGTACACATGCCAACCAATTCAACTCAGCCTCTCTTTTTGTTGCAACTCTCTCCATCAAACATTGCACTAAAAGGCAAAGAAGTTTGCTAATGAAATCCATAGTGCACCACAAAAGCAGTGCTCTAAACAGGGTTTTGAATACTCAAATACCATCACTTTTGTATCTATTACATGTAATTTGGCCTATCATTAGTATTCTACAGTTTTACACTGATTAGACATTCAGTATAAAGGCCAATACAGGATAAAGGCCAATATAATATAAAGGCCAATACTTTAAGAATATATTCTAGAAAAAAGATGATGTGTTAGGACATCTTATTGCTTGGATACAATAAGATAATGTAATTTCTAGAAAGAATCCATATGAAAGAGGATTTCTAAGGATTCTGGATGGTTTATGTAATGTGGAAGAGATGACTACAGTACTTTTCCATATAGGAAGATGGTCCTCATAATTGATTCTACTTCCTCTAGAACAGATTTTCCTGAGTTTATTAGTTGAGATGTATATATTTAAAATTCACAAAACACTCATCTATATTTTATATAATTCTTTTGTCAATATTGGAATAACATTCTGCTGTTTTTTGCCTTAGCTGACTCCATATTTCATTCTGTTTAAATATGTCTCATTTGTTTCTTGTCTCTGTCATAAAATTCATTTGTTTCTATCTCACTGATCCTTGAACAGTTATCCTCTATCAAGATGGGAACAATAAGGCTCAAGAAAGTTAAAGGGCACAGAGATGAATACGCATTAGAAAGCTAAGCAAAGATACTAAATCCCTTCTTTTATCTCTAAATCTAGTACTGTATTCCTTACACCTCAGAATCCCATTCAAAAGGGTACAACTGGGACATAAAGTATGAGAATAGACTGTGGCTAAATGTTCCACATAAAGAAGGTTTAACAGTTGATAGAATGGGTGTGAGAGATGGGGATGCTGAATAACATATCCCCTCCCTCTTGCGTCTCCCTCCCACCCTTCCTATCCCACCCCTCTAGGTGGTCAAAAAGCACCGAGCTGATCTCGCCATGCAATGCAGCTGCTTCCCACTAGCTATTTTACATTTGGTAGTGTATATATGTCCATGCCACTCTCTCACTTCGTCCCCTTCCCCATTTGAATGTCCTCAAGTCCATTCTCTACGTCTGTGTCTTTATTCCTGTCCTGCCCCTACGTTCCTCAAAACCAGTTTTTTTTGTTTTTGTTTTTTTTTAGATTCCATATATATGTGTTAGCATACGGTATTTGTTTTTCTCTTTCTGACTTACTTCACTCTGTAGGACAGACTCTAGGTCCATCCACCTCACTACAAATAACTCATTTTCATTTCTTTTTATGGCAGAGTAATATTCCATTGTATATATGTGCCACATCTTCTTTATCCATTCATCTGCCGATGGACACTTAGGTTGCTTCTATGTCCTGGCTATTGTAAATAGAGCTGCAATGAACATTGTGGTACATGACTCTGTTTGAATTATGGTTTTCTTAGGGTATATGCCCAGAAGTAGGATTGTTGGGTCACATGGTAGTTCTATTTTTAGTTTTTCCAGGAACGTCCATGCTGTTCTCCATAATGGCTGTATCAATTTACATTCCCACCAACAGTGCAAGAGGGTTCCCTTTTCTCCACACCCTCTCCAGCATTTATTGTTTGCAGATTTTTTGATGATGGCCATTTTGACCGGTGTGAGGTGATACCTCATTGTAGTTATGATTTGCATTTCTCTAATGATTAATGATGTTGAGCATCCTTTCATGTGTTTGTGGCAATCTGTATATCTTCTTTGGAGAAATGTCTATTTAGATCTTCTGCCCATTTCTGGATTGGGTTATTTGATTTTTGGATATTGAGCTGCATGGGCTGCTTGTAAACTTTGGAGATTAATCCTTTGTCAGTTGCTTCCTTTGCAAATATTTTCTCCCATTCTGATGGTTTTCTTTTCGTCTTGTTTATGGTTTCCTTTGCCATGCAAAAGCTTTTAAATTTCATTAGGTCCCATTTGTTTATTTTTGTTTTTATTTCCATTTCTCTAGGAGGTGGGTCAAAAAGGATCTTGCTGTGATTTATGTCAAAGAGTGTTCTTCATATGTTTCCTCTAAGAGTTTTATAGTATCTGGTCTTACACTTAGGTCTTTAATCTATTTTGAGTTTATTTTTGTGTATGGTGTTAGGAAGTGTTCTAATTTCATTCTTTTACATATAGCTGTCCAGTTTTCCCAGCACCACTTATTGAAGAGGCTGCCTTTTCTCCATTGTATATTCTTTTTTTTTTTTTCTTTTTTTTGTGGTACATGGGCTTCTCACCGTTGTGGCCTCTCCTGTTGCGGAGCACAGGCTCCGGATGCGCAGGCTCAGCAGCCATGGCTCACAGGCCCAGCCGCTCCATGGCATGTGGGATCTTACCGGACCGGGGCACGAACCCGCGTCCCCTGCAATGGCAGGCGGACTCTCAACCACTGTGCGACCAGGGAAGCCCTCTCCATTGTATATTCTTGCCTCTTTCATCAAAGGTAAGGTGACTGTATGTGTGTGGGTTTCTCTCTGAGCTCTCTATCCTGTTCTATTGATCTATATTTCTCTTTTTGTGCTAGAACCATACTGTCTTGATTACTGTCACTTTGTAGTATATTCTGAAGTCAGGGAGCATGATTCCTCCAGCTCCTTTTTTCTTTCTTAAGATTGCTTTGGCTATTCAGTGTCTTTTGTGTTTCCATACAAATTGTGAAAATTTTCTTCTAGTTCTGTGAAAAATGCCATTGGTAGTTTGATAGAGATTGCATTGAATCTGTAGATTGCTTTGGGTAGTATAGTCATTTTCACAATGTTGATTCTTCCAATCCAAGAACATGGTATATCTCTCCATCTGTTTGTATCATCTTTAATTTCTTTCATCAGTGTCTTATAGGTTTCTGCATACAGGCCTTGTCTCCTTAGAAAGGTTTATTCCCAGGTATTTTATTCTATTTGTTAAAGCAATGGTGAATGGGAGTGTTTCCTTAATTTCTCTTTCTGATTTTTCATCATTAGTATATAGGAATGCAAGAGATTTCTGTGCATTAATTTTGTATCCTGCTACTTTACCAAATTCATTGATTAGCTCTAGTAGTTTTCTGGTAGCCTCTTTAGGATTCTCTGTGTATAGTATCATGTCATCTGCAAATAGTGACAGCTTTACTTCTTCTTTTCTGATTTGGATTCCTTTTATTTCTTTTTCTTCTCTGATTGCTGTGGCTAAAACTTCCAAAGCTACATTGAATCATAGTGGTGAGAGTGGACATCCTTGTCTTTTTCCTGATTTTAGAGGAAATGGTTTCAGTTTTTCACCATTTAGAATGATGTTGACTGTGGGTTTGTCATATATGGCCTTTACTATGTTGACATAAGTTCCCTCTATGCCTACTTTCTGGAGATTTTTTATCATAAATTGTGTTGAATTTTGTCAAAAGCTTTTCCTGCATCTATTGAGATTATCATGTGGTTTTTATCCTTCAGTTTTTTAATATGGTGTATCACATTGTTTGGTTTGCATATATTGAAGAATCCTTGTATTCCTGGGAGAAGCCCCACTTGGTCATGGTGTGTGATCCTTTTAATGTGCTGTTGGATTCTGTTTGCTAGTATTTTATTCAGGATTTTTGCATCTATGTCCATCAGTGATATTGGCCTGTAATTTTCTTTTTTTGTGTGACATCTTTGTCTGGTTTTGGTATCAGGGTGATGGTGGCCTCGTAGAATGAGTTTGGGAGTGTTCCTCCCTCTGCTATATTTTGGAAGAGTTTGAGAAGGGTAGGTGTTAGCTCTTCTCTAAATGTTTGATAGATTTCACCTGTGAAACCATCTGGTCCTGGGCTTTTGTTTGTTGGAAGATTTTTAATCACAGTTTCAAGTTCAGTGCTTATGACTGATCTGTTTATATTTTCTATTTCTTCCTGGTTCAGTCTCAGAAGGTTGTGCTTTTGTAAGAATTTGTCCATTTCTTCCATGTTGTCCATTTTATTGGCATATCGTTGCTTGTAGTAATCTGTCAAGATTCTTTGTATTTCTGCAGTGTCAGTTGTTACTTCTCCTTTTTCATTTCTAATTCTGTTGATTTGCATGTTCTGCCTTTTTTTCTTTATGAGTCTGGCTAGTGGTTTATCAATTTTGTTTATTTTCTCAAAGAACCAGCTTTTAGTTTTATTGATATTTGCTATTGTTTCCTTCATTTCTTTTCCATTTATTTCTGATCTGGTCTTTATGATTTCTTTCCTTCTGCTAACTTTGGGGGTTTATTTATTCTTCTTTCTTTAATTGCTTATGTGTAAGGTTAGGTTGTTTATTTGAGATGTTTCTTGTTTCTTGAGGTAGGATTGTATTGCTATAAATGTCCCTCTTAGAACTGCTTTTGCTGCAACCCATAGGTTTTGAGTCATCGTGTTTTCATTGTCATTTTCTTCTAGGTATTGTTTGGTTTCCTCTTGGATTTCTTCATTGGTCTCTTGGTTATTTAGTACTGTATTGTTTAGCCTCCATGTGTTTGTATTTTTTACAGTTTTTTCCTGTAATTGATATCTAGTCCCATAGTGCTGTGGTCAGAAAAGATAGTTGATATGACTTCAATTTTCTCAAATTTACCAAGGCTTGATTTATGACCGAAGATATGATCTATCCTGGAGAATGTTCCATGAGCACTTGAGAAGAAACTGTATTCTGTTGTTTGTGGATGGAATATCCTATAAATATCAATTAAATCCATCTTGTTTAATGTGTCATATAAAGCTTGTGTTTCCTTATTTAATTTCATTTTGGATGATCTGTCCATTGGTGACACTGAGGTGTTAAAGTCTTCTGCTATTATTGTCTTACTCTCAATTTCCCCTTTTATGGCTGTTAGCATTTGCCTTATGTATTGAGGTACTCCTATGTTGGGTGAATAAATATTTACAATTGTTATGTCTTCCTCTTGGATTGATCCCTTGATCCTTATGTAGAGTCCTTCCTTGTCTCTTGTAGTAGTCTTTATTTTTAAGTCTATTTTGTCTGGTTTGGGAATTGCTACTGCAGCTTTCTTTGGTTTTCCATTTACATGGAAAATCTTTTTCCATCCCATCTCTTTCAGTCTGAAGTGCGTCTCTTGTAGACAGCAGATATACTGGTCTTGTTTTTGTATCCATTCAGCCAGTCTATATCTTTTGGTTGGCGCATTTATTCCATTTACATTTAAGGTAATTCTCTCTATATATGTTCCTATTTCCATTTTCTTAATTGTTTTGGGTTTGTTTTTGTAGGTCTTTTCATTTTCTGGTGTTTCCTGCCTAGAGCAGTTCCTTTAGCATTTGTTGTAAAGCTGGTTTGGTGGTGCTGAATTCTTGTAACTTTTGCTTGTCTGTAAAGCTTTTAATTTCTCCATTGAATGTGAATGTGGTCCTTGCTGGGTAGAGTAATCTTGGTTTTAGGTTTTTCTCTTTCATCACTTTAAATATGTCCTGCCACTCCCTTCTGTCTTTCAGAGTTTCTGCTGAAAAATCAGATGTTAACCTTATAGGGATTCCCTTTTATGTTATTTGTTGGTTTTCCCTTGCTGCTTTTAATATTTTTTCTTTGTATTTAATTTTTGGTAGCTTGATTAATATGTGTCTTGGCATGTTTCTCCTTGGATTTATCCTGTGTGGGACTCTCTGCTCTTCCTGGACTTGACTGACTATTTCCTTTCCCATGTTAGGGAAATTTTCAACTATAATCTCTTCAAATTTTTCTCAGACCCTTTCTTTTTCTCTTCTTCTTCTGGGACCCCTATAATTCGAATGCTGGTGCTTTTAATATTGTCCCAGACGTCTCTGAGACTGTCCTTATCCTTTTCATTCTTTTTTCTTTATTCTGCTCTGTGGTAGTTATTTCCACTCTTTTACCTTCCAAGTCACTTATCCATTCTTCTGCCTCAAATATTCTGCTATTGATACCTTCCAGAGAATTTTTAATTTCATTTATTGTGTTGTTCATCATGGTTTGTTAGCCCTTTAGTTCTTCTAGGATCTTGTTAAACGTTTCTTGTATTTTTTCTATTGTATTTCCAAGATTTTGGATCATCTTTACTATCATTATTCTGAATTCTTTTTCAGGTAGACTGCCTATTTCCTCTTCATTTGTTTCGTCTGGTATGTTTTTACTTTGATCCTTCATCTGTTGCATATTTCTCTATATTCTCATTTTGCTTAACTTACTGTGTTTGTGGTCTCCTTTTCATAGGCTGCAGGTTCATAGTTCCTGTTGTTTTTGGTGTCTGCCCCCAGTGAGTGAAGTTGGTTCAGTGGATTTTGTAGGCTTCCTCATGGAGGGGACTGGTGCCTGTGTTCTGGTGGGTGAGGCTGAATTTTATCTTTCTGGTGGGCAGAGCTGTGTCCTGTGGTGTGTTTTGGGGTATCTGTGAATTTATTATGATTTTAGGCAGCCTCTCTGCTAATAGGTAGGGTTGTGTTCCTGTCCTGCTAGTTGTGTGGCCTGGGGCATCCAGCACTGGAGCTTGCTGGCTGTTGGGTGGAACTAGGTCTTAGTGTTGAGATGGAGGTCTCTGGGAAAACTCTCACTGATTGATTTTATGTGGAGCCAGGATGTCTCTGGTGGTCCAATATCCTGAACTCGGCTCTCCCACCCCAGAGGCTCAGGCTTGACACCAGGCCCGAGCACCAAGACCCTGTCAGCCACATGGTTCAGAAGAAAAGGGAAAAAAAAAGAAAGAAAAATGATAATTAATAAAATAAAATAAAATACAAAAATTAACATAAAAAATAAAAAAATAATTAAAAACAAAGAAGAGAACAACCAAACCAATTAACAAATCCACCAATGATGAAAAGAGCTAAAAACTATACTAAGATAAAGATAAAAATCAGAAACAAGTCAGTCTCAGAGAGCAAACCCCAAGTCTACAGTTGCTCCCAAAGTCCACTGACTCAATTTTGGTTGATACATTGTCTATTCAGGTATTCCACAGATGCAGGGTACATCAAGTTGATTGTGGGGATTTAATCCACTGCTCCTGAGGCTGCAGGGAGAGATTTCCCTTTCTCTTCTTTGTTCACACAGCTCCTGGGGTTCAGGTTTGCTTTTGGATCCACCTCTGCACGTAGGTTGCCCTCACGCTTCTGTTCCCACCCAGACAGGATGGGTTAAAACAGTGGCTGATTAGGGGACTCTGGCTCACTCAGGCCAGGGGGAGGGAGGGATATGGTAGTTATAATTGGAATGCAGGGCGAGCCTGTGGCTTCAGTGGCTGGTGTGAATTTGCAACAGCCTGAGGCATGCTGTGTGTTCTCTAGCGGAAGTTGTCCCTGGATCAGGGTACCCTGGCTGTGGTGTGCTGCACAGCCTCCTGGTGGGGTGTGGAAAGTGACCTGTGCTTGCACACAGGATTCTTGATGGCTGCAGCAGCAGTAGTGTTAGTGTTTCATGCCCGTCTCTGTGGTCTGAGCTGACAGCCACAGCTTGTGCCCATCTCTGGAGCTCATTTAGGTGGTGTTCTGCCTTCTGTGGGCAGACAGGGAAGGAATTCCCTCTCCTAGTGCACCTCAAAACAATGGTCTCTTGCCTCTTCTGCAGGTCCATACTTTTACCCAGACTCCCTCCTGGCTAGCTGTGGTGCACTAGCCCCCTTCAGGCTGTGTTCACGCAGCCAACCTCAGTCCTCTCCCTGACCTCCAAAGCCCAAACCCCAGCTCTCACTCCCCACCCACCCTGGCGAGTGAGCAGACAAGCCTCTCGGGCTGGTGAGTGCTGGTCGGCACCGATCCTCTGTGTGGGAATCTCTCCACTTTGCCCTCTGCACCCCTGTTGCTGTGCTCTCCTCCATGGCTCTGAAACTTACCCCCCTCCCACCCCCAACTCTGCCAGTGAAGGGGCTTCCTAGGGTGTGGAAACTTTTCCTCCTTCACAGCTCCCTTCCAGAGCTGCGAGTTCCATCCCTATTCTATTGTCTCTGTTTTTTCTTTTTTCTTTTGCCCTACCCAGGTACATGGGGATTTTCTTGCCTTTTGGGAAGTCTTAGGTCTTCTGCCAGCGTTCTGTAGGTGTTCTGTAGGAGTTGTTCCACATGTAGATGTATTTTTGATGTATTTGTTGAGAGGAAGGTGATCTCCATGTCTTACTCCTCCACCATCTTGAAAGTCCCCCTGAATATCAAATCTTATCAAACCATCAAACTACATAAATTGCATTTCTCCCTGCAGCAGGTATGGTCTTTGAGGTGTGGACTGCTTTTAACATAAAATAAAAAGAAAGTTTATGTAACAGATTTATTCTAATGCAGCAAACACTTCATATAAGGACAACTTGGAGTAGGGAAAGGGCTCCTTTAATTCAGTACTGCTGGTCTAGTTGACTATGAAATACATATGATCTCATATTTCCTGATTTGAGAACTGTGTCTAGGTGTATGGTAGGAATTTTGGAACCATATAAATATACTATCAAATGCTTTTTGTATCTCAAAAATGTTGTATACCTGACATCCTTTAAAATTTTACATATGCTTGTAGCCAGGGAATGTATTTCAAGAAATATTTGTCTCCATTGCATCCCATTCCCTCAGTTCTCTGACATTAATTCTCCCTTCTTTCCATGGTGCTTTTCCATGAGACAGTATCAAAACCCTTTTCCTTTACTGCTCTTGGCATCTGGAAGAAACTTTTTGCATTTCTCTGCATCACTGACACTATCTCTTCTTTTTTTTTATATGGTTCTTGAAAGTCTCTTCTCTGCCTAAAGCTCTCTTAATTTTCTTCTCCCTTTGTGGTTATTTAACTGTGTAATTGTATTATTTAACTTTATAAATCATTTTGAAATTCTGTGTATGTAAGTCACAGTGTGACTAAAGTACTCATTGAATTGGGTTTGTGAGTTCAATGGAAAGTTTTGCTTAAACAGCAGTTCCAATAAGTTGGATTCTTTACTGATCTTTACTTTTGCAATTTAAACCAATATGATACAGGAAAGGAAAATTGCTTCTATGTGATCAACTTAAGCTTTTTTATTTTGCGTATAAAATTGATTCTGCATTAAACAAGTTAACCTCCTCCCTCCCTATTTTAGTGAGTTCTTGACCATCTCTATGTCTTCTTTGGTGAAAAGCTATTTAGATCTTCCGCCCATTTTTTAACTGCGTTGTTTGGTTTTTTGATATTGAGCTCCATGAGCTGTTTGTATATTTTGGAGATATTTTTGAAGCAATTATACTCCAATAAAGATGTATTAAAAAAAAGATAACATTGTCAAGTTTCAAATTTACTAAGCCATGTATAATCCATAGTAACAATGATAAATATTCTTATTGTTTATTTTGGTTTTGTTTGTAGGGTAACCTTCTATTGTAGATGCTGTGATTTGCTTACCCGTTATCTGATTCCTCTGGTTTCCTCACTAACAGAACTTCAATTCCTCTGAGGGAGCAAGGAGACAGCAGTTAGGTGTGCCATAGGTACTGGTTCTGGTCAATGAGAAAGAACCAGAAATTTCTTGGGAAAGGTGTTTGGGAAACCTTTTCAAGGGGATAAAGTTATTTGACTTCTGCCTATTCCAATTTGCCCTTTGCCTTTCTCCATTCTTAATCTTTCTCACTCTTCCTATGAAGGAATAAAAACAATGCCTATAAATTTAGGAATTATGCTGCGAGCCTAAGGAAAACAGTCACACACTATGAATGGTAGAGCTGAAATAGATGAAAAGTCTGGATCACTGGTGACAATATGGATCTGCCATACTAACTTTGGACTACCTATCTGAAAATTTTTTGATAGATGACAGAAAATAACCCTTTATTCTTTTAAGTGAACATAGTTCGGCTTTAGTTACATATATCTGCATGTAAAACTTAATGATTGTATTATCAGAATTGGAGTGGGTTATGGGCTCCATTCTAGTTGGGCAACATGAAAGATCGATAATGTTATCTTAGGGAGGCTGTCCCGACCCCTCCTTTTTGCATCTCTACAAACTATCAGGTCTGTGTTGAGTGCTCTTACTATGCTTCAGTGGTGCTGTTGCTTAATTCTGTCATGTATTTTGTTGTACAGATTTATAGTTGTTTGTTTGACTGTCATCACTTCTTAGATCAGGTTGCCTGGGAAACAAACACTGAGACAGATTTGCTTGGAGGACGTTTATTGTGGTGTATCTTCCAGATCAATATTTAAGGGGGACTATAGGAAAAGGGCAGGGGAAGAGGAAAGATTTAATCTGTGTTATAGTCACAACCTGGCCTCAGACAACCTGGGAGGGGGGTGCTGTGTGCTGCTGGGATAGTGCTTCATAATGGACATTGTTGAGGCAAGAGGACTGGAATATTGTATTCACTCCTTTCCTTTATACAACCAATCTTCAGACAACCTGGGAGGGGGGTGCTGTGTGCTGCTGGGATAGTGCTTCATAATGGACATTGTTGAGGCAAGAGGACTGGAATATTGTATTCACTCCTTTCCTTTATACAACCAATCTTTGGATATGAGCTTTTCTCAGGGAAGGAACATGAATTTTAGCAAGGAGCCTTTCTTTGCTTGAGGTCAGTTCTCAAAGGGACTTCCAGCTCATGGCCATCAGCTACTAAAACTTTAGCTGCTGGAGGAATGAGTACTACAGTCCTGAAAAGTAGATGTGCACTGTGGTAGACATGGAGAAGTTCTGCCCAAACTTCCTTTAAGAAAGCACTTGCTGTCTATCTGCTGGAAACATAGTCACCAGATAGTCATCATCCATCAGGGCCTTCATGGTTTGGCTCAGCTGCAAAGAGCTGCCTTCACTGAATTCTAAGGAACCCCATGCAGTGACTGATCAAGGTGGAATATAAAGGCCTATCCATTTTGGCCCAAAGCATGAAAACTCCAATGAGATATTTAAGTTCCAGAGCTCCCCCTGGAGTGGACTGAGGCTGTCCAGGTCTACATCACAGCTTGACTTCTGCACCTGCCCACCCAATCCTACTTCCTCCTTCTACCTTCCACCAATGTTGATCATAAGGGCAAGCCCTAATAAATATCCTGCAAACTAAACGCTTTCAGAGTGTGCTCTCTGGAGAGCATACCTGCAAACTCAATTGACTTTCAAGCTGAGAATTATTTTTGTACATCTCTTCCCAACTTTATGTTCAGCTACATTGGTAGCTTTAAATTAGCCCTGATGAGGGTACTTACATTATAGCATCCACCATAGTTCAATGCCTGGGCTGGTTGGATCCACTTGCTTCATTTAATAATTTATGCAGATAACTCCTTCGGAATCCTGGTGATCTCCTCTGTTGTAGAAACTTAGAGAAAAATGTTAGTACGGGGTATGGGGAAACAGCCCCATTGCTGCAACTGATTTTGAGGCTGCAGTTGGTTCTTTTTTTTAATGGAAGTATAATCGACTTACAATTTTATATTAATTTCAAGTGTACTATATTGTGATTCAATATTTTTATACATTACAAAATGATTACCATGATGTCTCATTACGATCTGTCACCAAAGTTGTTAAAATATTATTGACTATATTCCCAATGCTGTATATTACATCCCCAGACTTATTTATTTTGTAACTGGAAGTTTATACTGCTTAATATCCTTTATGTATTTCACCCATCCCACCATTACCCTCCCTCTGGCAACCACCAGTTCTCTATATCTATGGGTCTGCTTCTGGTTTTTAATAATGTTTATTTATTTGTTTTGTTTTTTTAGATACATATATAAGTGAAATCATATGGTATTTGTTTTTCTCTGACTTATTTTGCCTAGCATAATACTCTCTAGGTCTTCCTATGTTGTTGCAAATGACAAGATTTAATTCTTTTTTATGGCTGAATAATATTCCATTTTACATATATATATATATATATATATACACACACACACATATATATATATATATATATATATATATATATATATACACCACATCTTCCTTATTCACTCATCTGTTCATAGAAATTTAGGTTGCTTCCATATCTTGACTACTGTAAATAATGCTGAAATGAACATAAGGGTGCATGTATCTTTCGAAATTAGTGTCTTTGTTTTATTCAGATAAATTCCCAGAAGTAGAATTTCTGGAGAGTATGATATCTCTATCTTTAATTTTGTGAGGAGCCTCCATACTGTTTACCATAGCAGCTATACAAATTTATGTTCCCAAAAAGAGTGCACGAAGGTTTCCATTTTTCCACATCCTCTCCAACACTTGTTATTTGTTGTCTTTTTTTTTTTTTTTTTTAAGAAATATACTTGCTCTGCTGGTAACTGTGCAACTGCCCTTTGACAAAACATAATACCAGGCTAGACTTCCCCACTGCAGATTCACCCAGCAGGACCAATTTGAACTAGCATATTTTGCTGGCCTGGGGCCGCCCATTGGGCCTGGCTGTGTTCTGCTAGTCATGGCTAGATATCAGAGTGGGAAAGGGTGAAGGGAGGGGGATGCCACAAAGTGGCAGAAGGGAGGGGAAGAGGGAAGGGGACATCCAGGTTTCAACAGTCCTGGGGCTCTGTCTCCCCTGTTAGGTCCAAGCCTGTGTCAAACAGACAAACAGATCCCTCTCAACCAAACCCTCCTGCCCCTCCTCCTCTTCCTTGCCCCTATTTGTTGTTTTTTTGACAATAGTCATTCTGCCAGGAGTGAGGTAACACCTCATTGTGGTTTTGATTTGCATTATCCTCATGATTTGTGATGTTGAGCATCTTTTCCTGTCTGTTGGCTATCTGTATGTCTTCTTTGGAAAAATTGTCTACTCAAGTCCTCTGCCCTGTCATCAATGTTTTATAGTTTTTCAAGTACAATTCTTTACCTCCTTGGTTAGATTTATTCCTAGATATTTTATTCTTTTTGGTGCAATTCTAAATGGGATTGTTTTCGTAATTTCTCTTTCTGATATTTTGTTGTTAATGTATAGAAATGCAACAGATTTCAGTATATTATTTATTTATTTATTTTTTGCGGTACGTGGGCCTCTCACTGTTGTGGCCTCTCCTGTTGTGGAGCACAGGCTCCGGATGCGCAGGCTCAGCGGCCATGGCTCACAGGCCTAGCCTCTCCGCAGCATGTGGGATCTTCCTGGACCAGGGCACGAACCTGTGTCCCCTGCATTGGCAGGTGGACTCTCAACCACTGCGCCACCAGGGAAGCCCCAGTATATTACTTTTGTATCCCATAACTTTACTGAATTTACTTATTGGTAGTAATAGTTTTGGGTGGCATTTTTAGGATTTTCTACGTATAGTATCATGTTACCCCATATAGCAAAACAGGGGCAGTTTTATTTCTTTCCAATTTGGATTCCTTTTATTTTATTTTATTTATTATTGTTTTTGTCTTATTTCTGTGGCTAGGACTTACAATACTATGTTGAAAAACAGTGGAGAAAGTGGGCATCTTTGTCTTGTCCCTAATCTTAGAGGAAATGATTTCAGCTTTTCACTGCTGAGTATGTGTTGGCTGTAGGTTTGTCACAGATGGGCATTATTATGTTGAGGTATGTTCCCTCTATACCCATTTTGTTGAGAATTTTCATCACAAATGGAAGTTGAATTTTGTAAAAAAACTTTTTATTCATCTATTGAGATGATCATATGATTTTTATTCTTTAATTTGTTAATATAGTGTATCACGTTGACTGATTTGTGAATATTGAACTACCCTTGCATCTCTGGGATAAATCCCACTTGATAGTATATGATCCTTTTAATGTATTGTTGAATTCAGTTTGCTAATATTTTGTTGAGGTTTTTGCATTTATGTTCATCAGTGATATTGCCCTGTAATTTTCTTTTTTGGTGGTGTCTGATTTTAGCATCAGGTTGATGCTAGCTTCACAAAATGAATTCAGAAGGATTCCTTCCTCTTCAATTATTTGGAATAGTTTGAGAAGGATAGGTGTTAACTCTTTTTAAAATATTTGGTAGAATTCCCCTGTGAAGTAATCTGGTCATGTATTTTTGTTGGGAGTGTTTTGATTACTGATTCAATTTCATTACTGGTAATTGGTCTGTTCATATTTTATATTTCTTCCTGATTTGATCTTGAGAGATTGTATGTTTTAGGGATTTATTTATTTCTCCTAGGCTGTCCATTTTATTGATGTATAATTGTTCATAGTAATCTCTCATGGTCCTTTACATTTCATGGTATTGGTTGTAACTTTGCTTTCCATTCTAATTTTATTTATTTGGTCCCTCTCTTTTTTCCTTGATGTGTCTTTATAAGTTTGTCATTTTATTTTTTCAAGAACCAGCTCTTTGTTTCATTGACTTTTCTATTTTTTTCAGTCTCTGTTTCCTTTATTTCTCCTCTGATCTTTATTATTTTTTTCCTTCTACTAATTTTGGGCATTCTTTGTTCTTTTCTTCTTTACACCTAGTTCCTTTAGGTGTAAAGTTAGATTGTTTATTTGAAATCTTTCTTGTTTCTTGAGGTAGGCCTGTATCTCTATGAACTTTCCACTTAGGATTTCTTTTCCTATGTCCCATAGATTTTGGAAAGTTATGTTTCCATTTTCATTTGTTATAAGGTATTTTTTATTTCTTCTTTGATTTCTTTGCTCACCCATTTGTTGTCTAGTAGCATATTGTTTAGTCTCCACATGTTTGTGTTTTTTGCAGGTTTTTTTTTTTCATGTAGTTGATTCCTAATCTCATAGAGTTGTGGTTAGAAAAGGTGCTTGATATGATTTCATGGAGTTTGGGAAAGATGTACAAAATTGTACATACTTGAAAGCCAGTATGAATTGGCCAGTACACCACTGGTATGGATCCTTATCCCTGGGTGGTCTGAACACCTGGTAACCATACTTTTATTTGGCCATGGCTGTTTCACTCACCCACTTACCTTCAAAATTAGGAAATCAAATACCAAAAGGCATCTCAGTGGACCAAAAACTTGCAAACATATTCTTTCTTCCCCTCTGTATTACAGTAGCTCTACCTTCTACTGATGACCAGAGCCCATTACCATTGCCAGGATGGTGACTCCTTTCCTTGACTTCTTCCTGACATAAGGAGTCCAAACAGATTGAATAGCAGGTGCCCTGGAAAATTTAGTGAAACTCTTGCCTTGTTTTCTGCTGTAAGCATTTCCCATTTGCTAATCAGGTTTTCTTAACTGGCAGAACCCAGAGTTGTGGGGACAGGAAGAACATATAACTTATATAGTCCCTGGAAGTAATAATAAGCAGAGCCATTTCTATACACATATCTTGGTTCCTGAATCCATACATTCTCTCTGTTGGAAATAGCGCTACATAACAACTATTGATTTGATTTAAAGGGTATATACTACTTTCTAGATGATGGCACCCCATTCTTACAGAGTATCATCTCTAAGCTGGTGCCTCATTGCAGTTTTAAAGGACCATTCCTTTTCTGGGGTAACTTCTGGGTGGTATAGTATGTGATAGAATCGGTAGACTTCATAGTCCTGGGTCTTTTGATTTAGCTTCCTTGCCCTAAAGTGAGTTATTAGTTTAATGCTCTATTATGTGGAATTCCATGTCCGTAGACCCAATCACTCATGAGCTTTTAGATATTTACACTGGCTAAGATCTTGTCAGTAGGAAAGGTCTCATACCTAGAATATAGATCAATTCCGGTTATGATGAATTGTTGCTCCTTCCAAGATAGAAAATATCCAATGTAAAAACTTGACACTCAATAGCTTTTTGATATCCTTTAGAAAGAATGCCATAGCATATGCTCAGTGTTGGTCTCTTTTGCTGCCAAGTTAGAAAATTGGTGTTAGTAATAGCTAGACTGGATCTGGTTTGTGGGAGCCTATGCACTTGGGCCTACACATAATCTCCAATACTACCAGCTTGGCCTTATTTGGCTGACACTGGGTTATATGATGATCAATGAATTGAATCATTCTGCCTCCCTGGTAGTTTATTGCCTGGTGAATGCTCTCTAGTGTGCATTAACATGTAATTTTTATGATTGCTACACTTTGTTCTTACTTGTAATGATCAGTTGACATTCCTCTTCCCTAGAAGTCTTGTCCTCAATTTCATAAACTTTTTTCTTCCACACTCCTACACCATCAACCAAGCCATTTTCTATTGTTCATCATGCTGAAATGTATCTATATCTTCCCTAAACCATTTTTATTTACATAAAAATTGATAAGCAGGTATATTGCCTGAAGTTCTGTCTATTGGGAGGAATTCCTTCATTCATGTGTTTCACAGAGACTCTTGGTGAAACTGTGGTTTAGCAGCAGTATAGTAAACTTTTAGGTCATACTCACATACCAAGCCAATCCACTCATGAACCAAGTTTAGCTACATTTATTCTCCATCAGTAGATCACAAAAATCTCCCCTTCCCACATATGACTATATCTGTGAGATAAGGAAGAGTCCTCTCAGATTAAACAGAGATGGATGGTATAGGGGATTAGGTCATTTGCTTCTGCAGTTTACTTGGGACGTCTGGTGTACCACTTCCATCATACAATGGATTGCTGTTGAACTTATTATGACTTCATGTATCTGATATAACCTGGGCAGTTCAGGACACATAGTTAATTGTCATCTCACAGTCAAGTGTTTTATATCAAGGCCCAGTAGCAGATCATCTGCTCCATATGGCATGACTTTGATCCAGAGCTTTAGGAGCCTAGATTGTGTTTTCTATTACAGTTTGCCATAAACTCTGTACAGCATTTTCCCTAGTACTCCTATACCATAGGATCTGCAGCAGCAGGGCTCATTGCATTGTACCCTGATCCTGCTACAGAACCTTTTTTTCTCTGGTTCCCACTCAAAGCTTGCAGCCTTCTGTGTCACTTGGTAATTGGGCTGGAGCAATGTATTTCCAAGTTGGAAGATATTGCCTACAGGATGCAAATAGGCATAATAGGCATTATACTTATTTCTTAGTAATAGAAGGTACAAGTGGCAATAATTTGTCCTTTCCTTTGTCCTGTCATACCCAGGAGTGCTGAACATCTAAAATTATACTTTTCTCCTTCAATCAGTGGATCATAGGTCCAAAAATTGGCTATCAGAGACCTGGCAAGGTATTATAGCTTTTTGGGGAAGTGACGACCCTCACCATCCTAATCATCTATTACTGTTTAGTTTTATTTTATACGTTGAGCAATATCCTTTTTGATTGCTCATCTATCATGACTGTGGAGTACAGTGTTCTTTTACTTATCTCCACAGCTTTCTTGGATCTGAGTTCCCATGGATGCAAGTCCAGAGAGTTCAAGATATTCTAGAGCTCCAGTGCTTTGAATGCATCATCATAGATATACTCATTTCCAAATTTCAGAGTTCCACTCCTTCCACACAGGGGCCATGATCTTAACATAGCATACTTGCTGGAGCAGGGACTTCAACTTTCCCTAGAGCTAAGTAACTCTTGTAATTAAGTCCTCAGCTTTTTAGCCTGTGGTTGCAGGAGCTAAGAGTTTTATTATGCTGCCAAGGAGGTACTCTGATTGTCACACTTTATCTTCATTTGTTGATTCAATAACCTAAACTTTTCAGTCTTTCTCAATATACCTAAGCCACTCAACAGGGCCACCAGGTTCCTATTACCTTTGTAATTAATATTTTGTATATCCTCTTAAAAGCCTGAGCTATTGTACTTGCCCATACATTCCCTTCTACTAGTATCCCACCCCAGTTACCACTTGTGAAAATTCTAATAATTGCACTCCTCTAGGTTTCTAAGAGCAATTATTGCTTCATTTTCACTTGTGATGGCATCTTCATTGCCCTACAGCTGGCTCCAAAATCCCTTTTCTCAGTCCTGACAACCTCCTGGCATCAACTCTCTTAGTTTGTATTTTCCATGAAACAGACTCAGAGATGGAGATTTTTGTTCAGAAATGGTATAAGAGGCAGACTAGGAACAATAGCCATTGCGGATGACAGATATGGGTTTTTGCAAAGGGAAGAGTCACAGTGCAAATCAGTTGCAACACAGGCTTCAACCAAATCACCAGGAAGCTCTGGAATTCCTGGGATGTTGCTTCACAGTTATTCTCCTTGAGGCATGGGAGGCAGAATTTTATTAGCTCACAGCAACTAGTTATTGGATGTGGATTGCCTCTAGGGAAGAGGTATGACATTATATCAAATAGTTCTCTTCAGCTAAGAGAAATGCTCAGAGAGGGATCCAGTCATCAACCCTCCCAGCAGCTGGGGGAATGAATGCCTTGTGCATGAAGGAAGGATCTGGGCATAGCATTTATTGCACTCAGTCTGGACTCTGAACTTTTTTCAGAGAATATGACTTATTAATCTTCACACCCTTGGACCCTAAGATGATGCTGGCATTTACTAGGAGATTGAGAACTTCTTGCTGAATAAGTTTAATACTAGCATTTATTAACAGACTGGCACAGCTGTTAATCAAAGATTTGAAATAATTATTTACCATTTTTATTTAAATAGAAGAAAATATGAAGAGTTGTTCTTTTAAGTTTGAGGTTATTAAGAGCAAAACCTATTCACTTGTTTTTTGTCATCTCAACGCTTACTTGTTGAGTGCTAGGCATTATATAACACATTAAGGCAAATGATTTCTCTTAATGAAACATATATTTCAGCTTTCTCATTTTGTTAAGGAAAACAGCTAGCTCCCCTTATCTTTTTTTTTTTTTTTTTTTTTTTTTTTTGGTTTTTTTTGTGATATGCGGGCCTCTCACTGTTGTGGCCTTTCCTGTTGCGAAGCACAGGCTCCGGACGCGCAGGCTCAGCGGCCATGGCTCACGGGCCCAGCCGCTCCGCGGCATGTGGGATCTTCCCGGACCGGGGCATGAACCCTTGTCCCCTGCATCGGCAGGCGGACTCTCAACCACTGCGCCACCAGGGAAGCCCCCCTTATCTTTTTTTATAGTCTTGTTTGAAAAGGCAGCATGGAAATTGGTGCTATCTCATGCCCTTTGAGTCTCCACTAGCCATTATAATGATAATCTCCTCTGCTCTTGAATGGCTAACATTTGTTGTATAGGGGAAAATAATGATAATTGTTGTAGCAGCCACTCCCATTACACCTGTGTGTTTAGAGCCTTCATTCTATTTGGAGTTCAATACAGACTAGATATAGGAACAAGAGCAATCTAAAATAGACAATCATCTAAATTAAAACTTTTCAATTGTAATTCCTCAACTGTGACATGTGCTGATATAAGTATATATACAATGTGTTTCTTCCTAGAAATGAAACTCCTCTTCATAACCCTTTTTCCACAAGTCACAACCAAACTACTGCAGTAGTGGATATTTGCTTACCTGCATCTGCTGCAAAGATCAGTGGCACATCATTGTCTTAATTTATAATTGGCTAGGAATTATATGATGACTTTCATTAATCATCTTATTGTTCACTGGTTTATCACACAGACTACCTCAGTTGAAAAGATATGCCATGCAACTACTCAAATATAGAAATTGTTTAAAAATATACTATTTTTTTTTTACAATAGACTATTGTTTCTGTGAACAGATAACCTGCTAACTCCCTAAAGCTGATGTTTTCTAGAGCAAATTCAGTTAAAAAATAAGCAAAGCTGTGACCAACTCAACACATCTCTTTCACCAGATTTCCTTATCCTTCTCAAACATGCTAAAAGAAGAATTACTACTTTGACCCATTACAACTACCCAATCAAATCAAAAACATATATATATTAGGTGACATCTATACAGTAGAAAGCAGAATGGGTATTTCCTTTGACCAACATGTTCTATGTTGTGTTGACAAAGCCACTAGAGGCAGCACATGCTCCAGTAATGGGGAGTATTCAGGTCTACACTATACTCCATTTATGAGATAATGACATATGCATTTATTATCTTATGAACAATTAATTTTCAAAAGTATTTTTCTTACATTTCAGTTTCCTGCATTATTTCTTTCCACTTCTCACCTATGATCTTATCCTAGAGTTACCATCTTTCATTCTTTCAGTAATTTAAATAATCACTGTGTTTCTGGGAATCTATATAACATTTGGGTATTAAAGCATAAAAACTCGATGTTGTTAAGATAGATAATTCTGCTTTAGAGAAGTCTAGAGTTTTGTTTTGCCTAAATTAAAACAGAAATAGCTATATAAAAAAAATTTTTAGAGCCTAATCCATTTGTATCTGCTATCCCAGGTTTAACCATTCCTTATTAATTTTATTGTTATTATTTTTTAACCAAAAACTAGCAATAAAAAAGAATCTTACTGTGGGTATTTAGAGTAGTTTTATGTTGGTTTCTATATAGATTATTTGTCTAGTTCAGTGATTGTAAAACATTGATGTGCATGGGAGTCACCTAGGGATCTTGTTAAAATGCAGATTCTGGTTCAGGAGGTCTGGGACAGGATCTGAGGATCTACATTTCTAACAAGTTTCAGATGATGTCAATGCTACTGATCTATGGAATATACTTTGGTAGCAAAGGTCTAGTTGATATGTTCTCCCACTAATAAATTATAATTATAAAACTTGCCTGTGAGAAACTAAACCATTATAAAACACTCCTAATAAAGAAAAAAGAAACTAGGAAAATTGTCTCAGAAGATTGGATGCAAAATATGTTTTAAAAAAATGTATAATTGAAAATAACATATGAGGGAAAATAACTCCAAGAGAATATAAAAGCTCAAGACTGTGACTTCTTTCTTGAAATTGTTTTTATTTCTTGGAAATGGTGAGCATGGACATCTTTATTGGTATCATTTTGACATTCTTTCTGAGATGCTTAGTGATAGCTAGAAGTATAGAAACAGTGGGAGGTTAAATAGGAGGAGTTGGAGCAAAGCTTTCCGTTTTGAGTTTAAAAAAGAGATATTTGATACTTGGATGAAGTTAGGTGAAATTCTTATTCAAACTACTACAAATATACTTATCCCTGGGGAGATCACTACATTTCTATGTTTGTCATTTTTAATATGAAATATGGAAGTGTTCTATTAAATATTCTCAAATATTCCTTCCAACTTTAATATCCTATGATGTTATGATTCTGGTATATATTCATGGAATGATTTTATAGCCTACTTCCTAACTCTCACAAAATTTTTTTTCTTAGCTGTTGAGATTGATGCCAGCCAACACCAACATATGGCAAAACATCTCAGATTCCTCTTTCTAATCTCTTTTCAAACTCTAAAGCTACATTTTAGTTCTTTAATAAATAACTAATTCTCTTTATCCATATTTTTCCTTCCAACATCACCCACTTAATGAATTCCAAATTGCTTGTTCTGACATGCTCAGCTAGATGTTACTATTTAAGGTCAACCTTAATTCAAACCTCTCAAGTTTACTTCTGAACTTCTGGAGATAATCATGAAGCACAGACCATCTATTAGGGTTTCTTAGAATTAAACCATCAGGATAATGAATATTTTAGATTTGAAACAAATGCAACAACGTTGATAATAATAAAAACCTAACTTAAATTAAAAGTACAGATATAATTGAAAATTCCTGAACTTCATTACAAACCAGTAAATTAAGAAAACGTAAAATGATGATTCAGTTTACACACACAGGTACTTCTGATTAACGCTTTAAAAATATGGAATTTATGTATTTAAAATATAATTGATTCTTTAAAGACTTGCCTATACCTGAAGTTTCAGAAACCCATTATTATATAAAGTAAAGCAACATTTGTATAATAAAAAAGAGGCTGTCTTCCTGAGAGGTATAGGTAAGTAATAGAAACTCTGAATTGATGGAGGATACAAACAAGGGAATACATTCAGGCTTAGCAGTTAGGTATTAAATGAGTAAGCATGATGCTGTTGCTAATGCAGTATACTAACAATCAGCTCTCAAATAGGCTCAGCAATGATTCAAATTTTTACTGTAATTTAAATTTTGAGAGTAACTTAAAATAAAAATAATAATGCATTGTAATAGGATGATTATAATAGGCTATAAATCCTACCCAAGATATTTAAGTTTACATTTGCAAAGCTAATGCTGAAATACTGACAATTACTTATTTATTACTATTCATTATTACAATTAATTATTTATTACTATAAAGTCAGTGTTTTGTTTTTTGTTTTTGTTTGCGGTACGCGGACTTCTCACTGTTGTGGCCTCTCCCGTTGCGGAGCACAGGCTCCGGACGTGCAGGCTCAGTGGCCATGGCTCACGGGCTAGCCGCTCTGCGGCATGTGGGATCTTCCCAGACCGGGGCACGAACCCGTGTCCCCCGCATCGGCAGGCAGACTCTCAACAACTGCGCCACCAGGGAAGCCCTAATACTATAAAGTCAGTTTTCTTTTTATAAACTTTTACATTCCAAGAGGCATTTGGGTTGTCTTTCAAAAAATATTTAGGCGTTTTAAAATAAAGGTGAAACCTAAAAATGTATGCCATGTGAAGAAAGGGGTGATATATAGAAACAACCTAAATATATATTAATGGTTCAATGGATAAAGAAAATGTGAGATATATATATATATATATATGTATATATAAATACATTCATAAAAAGAAACAAAGCGTGTCGTTTGAGACAACATGGATGAACCAGAAACTGGGAGGGCATTATGCTAAGTGAAATAAGCCAAACAGAGAAAATCATCATGTTGTATACTTTATTTTTTATTTATTTATTTATTTTTAAAGAAGATGTTAGGGGTAGGAGTTTATTAATTTATTTATTTTTGTTGTGTTGGGTCTTCGTTTCTGTGTGAGGGCTTTCTCTAGTTGTGGCAAGCAGGGGCCACTCTTCATCGCGGTGCGCGGGCCTCTCACTATCGCGCCCTCTCTTTTTGCGGAGCACAGGCTCCAGACACGCAGGCTCAGTAGTTGTGGCTCACGGGCCTAGTTGCTCCGCGGCATGTGGGATCCTCTCAGACCAGGGCTCGAACCCGTGTCCCCTGCATTAGCAGGCAGAGTCTCAACCACTGCGCCACCAGTGAAGCCTCATGTTGTATACTTTAAATATCTCACAATTTTATATGTCAATTTTTCCTCAGTGAAGCTGAAAAAAAAAAAATCTGGAAATGTGTATCCAAGAGAAATGCACAGCCAAGAGGTTATTTTTAAAATTGGCAATGATTGAAGGATAATACAGAGGAAGGATTAAAGGCATTAATTACACAACAGATAAAGAAGAAACGACCTTGCTTAAAGTGTAGTATAAACCTGTCTTGATAGTCAGATAATAAAGATATTTTTATTTCATTAAAATAATGAAAGAAAGGGGTGATAAAAAACAGTGACTTAAACATGAAATAATTATGCAATCATTTCTGCCCCAAGCTTTCTTGCAACTAATGCACAAATAAGATAATATAGGTTGTAATATCTCCTCTGAGCATAGAGAGCATATTGATACTTGAAGAGAAATAAATATTTTCCTGACAATAAAATAATGAATATTTATTATATAGTTTTCTCTATAATGGTTATTGAGGAACATAATGGAATGTTCTGAAGAAATGAGAAAATGTCTTTCTTATACCTGTTTTTTATACCTATCCTTAGCAGTTTTAAGATGAATAAGTTATGGGGATCTAATGACAGCATAGTGACTATAGTTAACAATACTGCTTTATGTAATTGAAAGTTGCCGAGAGAATACATATTAAATGTGCTCACCACAAAAGTGAATGGTATAGGAAAGTGATGGAGTTGTTAATATGTGTATCAAATCATTATGTTGTACACCTTAAACCTACACAATGTTATATGTGAATTATAGCTCAATAAAACAGAAAAAAAGGAAGACCTCAAATCAGCAACCTAACTTTACAACTTAAGGAATTAGAAAAAGAAGAGCAAACTAAAACCAAAGCAGTAGAAGGAAAGAAATAATAAAAATTAGAGAAGAGAGATATAAAATAGAGAATAGAAAAAAAAAATGAGTGAAAATTTTTAAAAAGTTGATTCTTTGTAAAGATCAACAAAGTTGACAAACCTTTAGCTAGATAAACCAGGAAAAAAAGAAAGAAGACTAAATTATTATAATCGAAGTAAAAATGGGGATATTACTACTGATTCTACAGAAATAAAAAAAATTATAAGAGAGCATTATGAGTAATTGTACACAAAAAATATTGGATAACCTAGATGAATTGAAGAAATTCCTAGAAACACAAAACCTACCAGGAACAATAAAGAAACAGAAAATTTGAATAGACCTATAACTACTAAGGAGATTGAATCAGTAGTCAAAAACTTTCCATCAAAGAAAAGAGCCGAATCTGATAGCTTCACCAGCAAATTCCACCAAATATTTAAAGAAGAATTAACAACTATTTTTCTGAAACTTTTTCAAAAAACTGAGGAGGAATAAACCCCCTAACTCATTTTATGAGGCCCATATTACCCTCATACTAAAGACTGAGATACTACCAGGAAAAAAACAAAACAAAAACCCAAAAACTACATACCAGTATCCCTAATGAGCATTTATGGAAAAAAGTCCTAAAAAATACTAGCTTATCTAATTTAGCAGCATATTAAAATGTTATACACTATGACAGAGTAGCATTTATTCCTGGAATGGAAGGATGGTTCAACATATCAAAATCAATCAATATAGTAAACCACACCAACAGAATATAGAGAAAAAAGCCACATGATCATCTCAATTGATGCCATAAAAGCATTTAATAAAGTTCAACAAACAACATGATAAAAACACTCAACAAACTAGAAATAGAAGGAAACTGTCTCAAATAATAAAAGCCATATTTGAAAACCCACAGCATACAACATGCTCAATGGTAAAATACTGAAAGCTCTTCCTCAAGGATGTCTGCCTTCTCTACTCCTAGTCAACATATTACTGGAAGTCCTAGTCAGAGCAATCAGACAAGTAAAAGAAATTAAAGATTCTCAAGTTGGAAAGGAAGAAATAAAATTACCTGTGTTCACAGATGATTTAATCTTATATGTGGAAAACCTTAAGCATGCAAAAAAAGTCTCTTAGAACTAATAAAATAATTCATTAAACTTGCAGAATACAAAGCCAACACACAAAAATCAGTTGAATTTATATTCAGTAATGATGAACAATCTGAAAAGGAAATTAAGAAAACAATTCCATTTACATTAGCATCTGGAAGAATTGAATACTTAGGAATTAACTAAGGAGGTGAAAGACTTGTACCAAAAAATTTACAGGACATTTCCAAAGAAATTAAAGAAAGCATAAATAAATGGAAAGTAATCCCATGTTCATGAACTGAAAGATTTAATATTGCTAAGATATTAATACTACCCAAAATGATCTCCAGATTTAATATAATCACTGTCAAAATCCCAGTGAGATTTTCTTTGTGGAAAGAGGAAACTCCATCTTAAAGTTCATATGGAACCTCTAGTGACCTTGAATAGTCAAAATAATTCTGAAAAATAAGAACAAAACTGGAAGATTCACATTTCTTGACTTCTAAACTTACTATACGAAACTACAGTAATCAAAATTGTGTGTTTGGCATACAGACAGACATATAGTCCAATGGAATAGAGTAGATTCCAGAAATAAACCTTCATATATAGTCAGATGCTTTTTTGACTAGAGTACCAAGACCATACAATGGGGAAAGGATAGTCTTTTCAACAGATAGTTTTGGGAAAACTGAATATTTGCATGCAAAAGAATGAAGTTTGATCCTGACTTTTCACCATATACAGAAATTAACTCAAAATTGATGCATGACCTAAATATATAAAACTCTTAGAAGAAACCATAGGTGAAAAGCTTCATGACATTTTATTTGGCAGTAGTTTCTTGGATATGACACTAAAGACACAGGCAACAACAACAACAAAACAGACAAATTGGATTTCATGAAAAATTTTAAAATTTGTACATCAAAAGATACTATGAACAGAGTAAAAAGGCAACCCACAGAGTAGGAAAATAAATTGCAAATCATATATCCAACCAGGGATTAATGTCGAGAATATATACAGAACTCCTAAACACAACAGAGAAACAAACCACCTGATCAAAAAATGGGCAAAGGATTTCAATTGACATTTCTCCAAAGAAAGTATGCAAATGGCCAATAAGCACATGAAAAATTGTTAAACATTACTAATCATTAGGGGATTCTGAATCAAAACTACAATGAGATACCACTTCATATATATTAGGATGGCTAATATCAAAAAAATAAAAAACAGAAAACAAGTGTTGGCTAGGATGTGGAGAAATTAGAAAAACCACCATACTGTGGAAAACAGTATGGTGGTTCCTGAAAAAAAATAAAAATAGAATTGCCATATCTAGCAATCCAACTTCTGAGTATATACTCAAAAGAATTGAAAAGGTCTCATCGTGCACCCATGTTCATAGCAGCATTATTCACATATAGTTATTCTGAGATGGTATCCAAGACAATGATAAGCCTTATAGACAGTCCCCAAGGCTTGTCTAAACATGAAAGTCCTCCCCAAAACCTCTGACATCTCCAGTACTTGATTGCCATATGGAAGAACATCTGCATGTTCTTGTGCCCCTTGGAAAGGAATGTAGAAGTTGGCTGGCAGAGAGATGATGAGAGGATTACTCCACTGAATAAGCCAAGGTATTTAGGACCAGTTCTGGAAAAGAGAGGTTGAACATGCCAGAAAGTGACTGAGCTTTAAACCTGAGTGAGATAACTGATAATCACTAAATTGACAGTTTTCTATAAGCAACTAAATTTTCTGTATCAGACGAAATGGAGGCTCAACATAGACATTTTAATTCAGTTGTATAAAATAAGTGCAATTGACCCTTGAGCAACACGGATTTGAACAGCATGGGTCCAGTTATAAGCGGATATTCTTCAATAGTAAATACTACAGTATCACACAGTCCTGAGTTGTGAGAGTCAGAGAATATGGAGGGCTCACTATAAATTAAACTCAGATTAACCCCTGAGTTGTTCAAGGGTCAACTGTTAAATGAAGATTCAGCACTTTCAAGTGTGTGGTATAGCAAATGTGTGCCCACCACAAGGACCCAAAGTGAAAGGAGAAATCGCAAAGGTAAAAATAGCTGTCTTGCTTGTTACTGGATTTGTTTGACATCCTTTGGCACTAGTTCAAAAAGCAGACCTAATAGAAATGTGCCCTATCATCAGGAGATTTCCAGCCTAAAGATAAATTATACTGGTCTTTTCCAGGCTAAAGACAAATTATACTGGTCTTTTCCAGTTGTATCTGCATTGCTGTATTAATGTCAGCAAGGGGACAACACTACATCGGATTATATGGTACATTTCCTTTTACTTTCTCACAGAGGACAGTCAGACATTTGTTACATACAATGTTGTAACTAGAGACACTGAGGCGTAGAGCTGCTAAGAACCCTCTCCTGAAATTTACTCATGTAACCTTAGAGCCCCTACAACTAACTGAATGATTTATCCTGTCAAGCTCTGCTTCCCATTTGATTATTTTCTCATTAAAAAAATGATTCTGGTCACTAACAGGCTAATACTGGATTTCTATTGGGAGTTATCCACAGATTTGCAGAAAAACACCCTAGGCATATAGTCCAGGACCAGTCCTAGGTAAGGTATTGGGATCAAAAAATTTATTCTTCATAACTTTCCATATCCATCTTAGCTTACCAAGGAAGAAATATACTTATTTAGAATGACTTTTTAAATTGTTGGGAGAAGTTACTAGCCTGGTTTCTCTAGTTTAGGAAACATTTGTCCGTTGAATTCCCAGCCACATAACTATCTTCAGTATGTCTGAAAGGTTGTTTAATATAGGTTTGTGGGTTTTTTTCAAAATGAAAACAAACTTTTTTGAGAATATTTTAGCTTACATTACTGGATAATAATTATATAGATTTTACTGAAAAATGAACTGAGTTTGGTTACAAATAACATACTACAAATAGCACTGAGAAGTAGGATGCTCTCAGTTTTTAATTCCTTTACTCCAATGCATTGAAACTTAATCTGATGAGGCTGAGGAGAATATCTCTGTCTTTACAAGAGCCATATTCTCTTCTTTGCCTAATCATCATTTGTTTCCCAGGTTAATGACTTCCTATTATCCATGTTCATACCTTTTATAGAAATTGTGAGACCTTTGTTCTACAATGGCTCAAAATCCATATTTTAGTACAGTTGTATTCATACAATTCTAACTTTTATTGTTGCTACTTGTTAGGTACTAACTTTTCATTATTGGAGATTTGCTTTCTTTCAGTGTTTTCTCACAGAAATGCTTGCTATAACTGCTCATGGTCTTCAAAAGGGAAGCAGGTGTCAGTCCTGTTTTCTCATGGCTTGGTGTGGTCTGCCTCTTTACCTTCTGCATTGAATCTGTGGTCCTTGTTTTAATGATGGGCAACACTACCCAACAGATGCTCAAGCTGAAACTCAGAAGTCATTCCAGAAAACTTCCTTCTCCTTCTCTCCTCCACCAAATTATTTTTGAGTCTTGTTACTTCTACTTCCTATATTTGACTGTTGTTTTCTATCTTTTGCCCCAATTCAGGTTCTCCTCAATGTTTAGTTGAAATTGTGTAATATTATTTTGACTTAATTCGGAGTGTCACCAGAGTGACCTTTCCAATAAGCAAATCTACTAGTGTTACTCCCCTGCTCTGAATAATTTGTAGTTCTCCATTGCCTCTTTGTTTCTATTATGTCTCTCTTGCATCTTAAACTCCAGTCATACAAAATTCCTTGATGGCTCCATGGTCGCTCACATCTTCTGGCCTTTGCATGATGTTTTCATTACCAGAAGTTCACAGCTCAGATTTATACACTTAGCAAATTCCTACAGATTATTCAGATTTTAGTTCAATTTACCTTTTCTGAGAAGGCCTCTCTAACTCCCCTAGGCAAACTAAATTGCTTCTTTTTCTGTGCTACCCCTTCTACTACTTTGAAAGCAGTCATTATGTTTATTATGGGTTTGTTTCCTTTCTGACTCCCTAGCAAAATCCCAAATTTACATTGACAATTGGAGAGATTAAGTAATTTGCCTAAGGCCACCTAGCTTGGTAGGAAAGATCAAAATTTGGAATACAGGTTGTTGGACTTCAAAAATCAGGGGTTTAACCCACTAGTTATGCCAACTACTGTCATTTATTATGAAAATGATTGGTTACAGACTGCTATTTGATCTGCTGTGTCAGGGTAGATAGGCTAAAATTTTTTTCTGGCTTTGTCAATATGAAATGAGATTTTGGATTAAAAAAGGCTTTCCATCAGGCTGAAATCCTCTGTTTTAAGGACATTTCTTGAGATTTTCCTATTAAGTGATCTTTCTGACCAAAACATTTTGGTGTTTTCTGTTTGATCACTGGATATCCTTCCTCTGTGTTCAGGTTACCTTAATGACATCAAACTCTTTCTTCTGCCAAAAATCCCCTCTCACTCTTCCTCTAACTCAAAAAAATATTCTGAGCTTCATTTCCATCAGTCTTACTCAAACCATGCTGCCAACTAATTATGAAAAGAATTTAGTGAACCTACAGTGTCGGTTAGCTACAATTTGCATTATAATAGGAAATTCTTGAAAATAAAAACCTTTAAGATCCAGAAGTATGCCTCTCTTGTGGAATGACATGTTGTGGGTTTTGAAAGGGCATACTGTCTAGAATTTATCTCAGATCACAATGATTGATAAATTTCTCCCTGAATGAAGCTGGTCCTGCTTAGAAATTACCTTTTAACCCTGAAAAACTTACTACTAACATGTAGCCACGAAAACATGAGACTTTCTTCCAATATTTTATTCCTCCTAACTATACCTCATAGGTGTATGAATGGCTCTCAATCTTAAATTTGCTAGTAAGTTGCTTCTATTGTACTTCAGAGGCAAGAGAAAATAAAGACACTGCTGATCCAAACTACCTAATAGGAGCTCCTAAATTCACTTCACTTTTCTACAATTCACATCACTTCATTTAATTACATTCCTTTCAAATTATCTGCTATGATCTCATCCTCCATTAAACACACAGAACTAATTAAAAATTAATCACGTGCTGCCTTCTTGAATTTCTTGTAAAGTTCAACACCATATACTATAAACTAGGGTTATTTGTAAACCCCAAATTTAACACAATATTCCATCAATCTTTTGATTAATAGGAAATATTTACTTCACTTGCACATTAAACAGGTTTAAGATAGTAAAGCAAAGAGAAGAAAAATTCTCTTTTTGCAACAGTGTTCAGAAATCTAGTACTATAAAGGGGGACATAACATGACTTCTTAAACCACGAAGCATGGATAAAAACTTGCAAAAGAACATAAACATTCTGGAGCTATGAGATGTTTCCTTGTTCATCATGGTTTATGAGAACAACATTCAAAGAAAAAACTAATGACATTCTAGTACTTTATAATAGTTCACTTGGAAAATGTAAAATATGGGTAAACTGTTTTTAAAATGTAAATTAGAAAAACTAAGCATAAATTATTGTTGGCATGAAGTTTAAGAGCATTGCGTTGTTTGATTTAGGTCATATGGAGCTCAGAATATGTGGATGAGTGGGACCAGACACAGAACAAAAGATCAATTATGAAAGCAAACTTCTTCCCCCATGGGCTGCTTGAAATTTTCTGTGTAATCTTTGCTATACCCATT
The DNA here is from genome assembly GCF_937001465.1 of Orcinus orca. Classification (NCBI taxonomy): domain Eukaryota; kingdom Metazoa; phylum Chordata; class Mammalia; order Artiodactyla; family Delphinidae; genus Orcinus; species Orcinus orca. The sequence continues at coordinate 97,368,564 of NC_064563.1, forward strand.
ATGTTGAAACATGAGCCTCTCTCTGGGAGATTAGAGAATGGAGCCAAATGGCCATATTTCATGATGCATACATTGATCTGGGAGAGGAGATGTCATGACAGAAGAGAATGACATTCCCCTTCAACTGGAAGGTAGGATTGAGAAATAGACTACTACTGGAAGACTAGTGTTAATGCCATCAGGAGATCCCATACAACTACTTTATTTGTATACAACTACTCATTTTAACTCACATACACACCACAATTTTATATCTCGTTACAATTGTACTTTTCCTTTATACTAGGATGAGATATCTCTGCTATTTTCCTTAATTAATCCTCTTAGATTCATCCTTTAAAACTGATTAAAAAATACACCTGAAAAGATCTTCACTAATGTATTTCTCATTATATTGTACATGTTGTTTCTTTTATATAATAAATCATAATTTATTTGAGAGTTATGACTATCTTTTTTCCATCTTTGTATATGAAGAATGCATTCTATAAATATTTATCTAATGAATACATGCTAAGAGCTTGACCATATTTTTGGTTCACTGAAACTTAGTTTTACCACTTCTAACAAAATGTTCAAGCTACCGGTATATGACTTTGACCTAACTAATCTGAACAAGTTCTCTTGAAGAAAATATTCTATATTTATATTAAATGCTGCTTAAACAAACATTGCTTTTCCTGTTTCTTTCCTTTTTTCTTTATTTTCTCTTCTTAATTGTTTTCTTTGTTTCTATTTTCTTTGTTTTGTTTAAGTATATTAGCAAAGGACCTGCTCAATTCAAACACCTTATCAAAATCACTTTATGTAATGTTACTAGAAGCTGATTTTCTGCTCAACTTTGCATCATTCCAGGAGTTAAAATCTTAAATAACTAGTTTTTATTGAGTAGGAATGAGGGTGTGTGTGTGTGGTTTTTGTTTTTGTTTTGTGGGGCTTTTATTTTGCATTAATTACAGCTAACACAGTTTCTGAACTTCCAAAAGCTACATTTATATTTTAGTTTGCAATTTACAACCTATACTGTTGAAGTTTAACCATGACTCCTATGTGCATAAGTAAAACAATCTATTTTGTTCAGTAAAATCTCTCCTAAGGTTTACTCTATGTTTGTGGGCTGTTGTAAAATGCTGTCATCGAAGTTTCTAATGAGAGAGAGACAGACAGACAGACAGAGAGACAGAGACCTTGAGGACAACAGTGATACATACCTTAAACTTCTTTCTCAATCCCCATATTTCTTCTTGAATGCTGGTGACTGCTGGGTGAGAAACTCAAATCCTAAATTTGGTAGTTAGAGGCTGCAAGAGAATGTGGTCACTTATTTATGAACCTAATGCTCTGAAACGGTTCTATATCCACAAAGTAGTAATAAATAAAAATGGGGCACATTACCTTTATTTAGCCAATATTTAGTGCATGTAATATAAGCCTAGCTTGGTAATGTAACATAGTCATCTACTACTGCCAAGGTATTAGTCCAATATATCCTCTCCCCTGAAAGACTCCCCATCTAGAGCTTGTCTGAAGAGTTGACCTTTATGATAATGACAGCATCCACATCTAGAGTGAAATACTCTCCAGGATTATGGGGTTTCTTGTCTGATAAATTGTTTTAGGTTCTTTAATTGCTCAGCTGGTTGAATGAAAGCATATAAAGTTCCATAACAGAGATTCTGAGGCAGCTGGTGTGAGTTTGTCTTTAAGTCTAGTTTGTAAAGGTCATAGGTTCTGTAGGGGTAGAGTACATATCCTTATTAATCAATATATTATTTTTAGCATTTAGTACAATATGTTAAAAGGTGGAGAAATGAAGATGGGGAAAGTAATCTAATTTTTTTAATTGAACAGTTTCCTTAAGTGAGGAAAAGTTTTAAATATTCCTTTGTCTAATTTAATGCTTGGAACAATTCCATAAGATAGATTTTATTATTCTTATATTGTGGATGAGCATAAGAGGTTTACAAAGACTGAGCAATTGTCTAATGTTACATTGAAAGTAACTGTCGGATAAAGGTTTTGAATTCAGATTTGTTTTACTATTAAACCAGCTTACTATAGTATCTGCAATGTTTTTCCACTGACTCTGGAAGTTGTATGGTCAAAAGCAATGAACTTTCCTTTTTCTCTTCCTTTTCTATTGCCTCTTCCTTTTTTCATTCGATTTTATTGTTTTTTTTTCTTTTTGAAAACATTGAGATGTATGTAACTGACATAAACATTATATTAGTTTCAGGTGTATGACACAACAGTTCAATATTTGTATATACTGTGAAGTGATCACCACAATAAGTCTAGTTAACATCCATCAGCACACATAGTTACAAATTATTTTTCTTGTGATGAAAACTCTTAAGATCTACTTTCTTAGCAACTTTCAAATATATAATATACGTGTTAATGCATATAGCTTTGTTTGTTTATTTTATCAGCTCTACAGGATTCCAATATAGAATATATACCACAGTTTATATTCAGAGTGTCCTGTTGGTGAATATTTAGACTGTTTACATTTTATTTTGCTAATAAAAGTCAATGATTCAGTGGATAATCTTCTACACATTTTCTTGTGTACTGGTGAGAGTTTCACAAGGCTATATACCTATACATGAAATTTCTGGTCTTATATATGTACAGCTACTAGATATTACTGCATTACTCTTTCTCTAAATGAATTGGAACAATTTGTACTCCAGCTAGTGGTACTAAAAGTTCATATTTTTCTATCCTTTGTCAATATTTTAAATTATCAGATATTAATTATCTTGCAAATTTGGTTAGTGCTAAAGAGTATTTTCTGATTGTTTTAATTTACATTTCCTTAATGAATGTTGAGCATACTTTCATATGTTTACTGATTATTAGAGTTTCTTATTCTGTAAATTGTAAATTTGACCATTTTTTCTATTTTTTTTAATAACTTTATTTATTTTTGGCTGCGTTGTGTCTTTGTTGCTACACTTGGGCTTTCTTTAGTTGCGGCAAACGGGGGCTACTCTTCATTGCAGTGTGCGAGCTTCTCATTGTGGTGGCTTCTCTTTGTTGTGGAGCGTGGGTTCTAGGCACATGGCTTCAGTAGTGGTGACACGCAAGGCTCAGTAGTTGTGGCTCATGGGCTTAGTCGCTCCATGACATGTGGGATCTTTCCAGACCAGGGATCGAACCCATGTCCCCTGCACTGGCAGGCAAATTCTCAATCACTGCACCACCAGTGAAGCCCTCTATTCATTTTTTAAAATTTACATTGTATTCTTTATATATTCTGAGTACTAATTCTTTCCCTGTTATATATTGTTGAAGTATTCTCTTCTAGCCTGTGTCTTTAGATTTTAGTTATTTAATGGTAACTTCTATTGCATGAATGTATATAAAATAGTAACATTTACAATTTTAAAAATTTATGAAGTGTGACATTTGTGTTTGACTTAAGAAATCCCCTTTTACCCTGAGGCCCTAAATATGTACTATATTTTGTTCTAAAATTTTTTAAATTTACCTTTTCACTTTTGGGTCTTTTATACAACTGTAATTTATTTTTATGTTTGCAGTGAAGTATATATTTGTTTCTTATATATAAATACACAGTTGTCTCACTCAACTTTCTAAACTAAATGAGCACTTTGGCTCTCAGACAACTACGTGTCTTTCAAGTGTCCTGTCTCCTTCTTCTTCCCTCTGCCCTGTCATCTTCTCCTCCAAATTCATGTGAGAACCATGGCACTTAGACCCACACTTCAAGATAAGAGTTCTCTAGACTCATAATGACATTTCTGAAATTGACAGTTTTCTTATTTTAGCCATGGACACAGAGCTATAGGTCCTGAAGAAAGGATATCAGACCTCCAATGTGAGATACAGTTCCTCATAGGTAATAAGTAAAGTCACTTCATCTCTCTAAAGATCAGTTTCTTAAATCTTAACTGTACCAAATGAGCTGGTTGAGCTTTACTTTCTGTTTGCTCTTATAGAAGCTTGGTATATGAAGTTCAAGAATCTGAAGAGACTGGGGTCTTTGCTCTATAGTGTCATTGTCTAGTGGAAACTTTCCAAAACTATACACTCATGAATCCTGAAAGCATGTAAAGGTAAGTTTATGTAGTACCCCAAGTCTCTTTTCTCCATTTTCCCCCTTGTTCTTTTAGGGCATTTTTCGCTTTATGGCATAAGTAGTTCTTAGGAATGGCTGGAACAAAATCACCTGAAGAGTTTTTAAAATTTCTGTTGCCTGGGCCCCACCCACTCAAATTAAACTATAGGGTGAGGGAAGAAGGGGTATAAAGTTTAAGCTTTAATTAAAAAAAATATATATTAGCCAGCTAATTCTGAGGCACAGAGAACGTTGAAAAGCACTGATTTACAAGGTTTTGATTTTTTTTTATGTGCTCTGTGTTGGCTCTCTGAAAAATTAGAAAACATAAAAATGTTGAGCCAATTTGCAGCATGAATCTTTTTTTCCCCCCGGAGTGATTCACAGTTTATGAATCATCACATTTGGTTCAAAAACTACTCTTTACTCTGCATTTACACTAAATAGTCCAAATTCTATGTTTCTGTCTCTTCTGCTTCTCCTTGCTATTATCCTTCATGTCTCCTATTGAACCAAGACAGCAGTTTCTTTGGATTTTCTTAAAAAAAAAAAAAGACTTCATGATTTATATACTGTTTAATTCCCACACAAATGTTTGAATGTTTGCATACTATGGGGGGAAAATAATTTTCCCTTTACTCTTCTGAGTTCTTAGCTGAGACCCCTGTGATAAAAGACAGATTAATAAGAAAAAAACATGGGAGACACCCAGGGAAAAATGAGTAACTCCCTGAGGTAGTTTGGAATTCAGGATTAAATACCATCTTAATAGGAAAAGGTGAGGGGAGATGTAGGCCTCTTAGGGAAGAGTGATTTCCAGGAAAGATGAATGGGTGCTTAGAAGAATAGATGGGAGATGTGATAGTTTGTGACACAATTTGTCCAGAAGTGGTGTCAACTTCTAGTCTCCTCTCTTGTGATAAGCATCAATCTTCCCTGCTTGATGAAGCTCCCTGGGGAGAGGATTTATGACAATTGAGTTCCTTTCAGAGATCTGTCTTTAGGCAGATAAGGGAAGCCCAGAGAAAGCCTCTCCCTACATTTGCTATTTTTCAAGACCCAATAGCTCAAAATAATCAATATAACAAAGTGATATATTTTGGGGTGGCATGTTCTGCTAGCCTTCAATACAAATGGCATACATACCCCTAGTTCACTTTTGAAACACCACTTTTTAATACACGAAGCTTTCATATTCAAACGCTTCCATTTTATAAAATACTCTACAGAAATATGATGTTCTTGCAGTGTTAAAAAATGCCAAGTGATTTTCAGTTTTCTTTGAGGAATACTAAGAGGAAACAATTATTTTCAAAAATCGAATGCGACATAGATTGGAAAGGAGAAATTGGAAAGGAGACCACTTGTTTTTCTCTTCACCAGTTTTCTCCCTTAGTCTTTAAATTATCGTTCAAGAGGCCATCCTCCCAAGAGAGATGAAGAGTTTACTTTGTAGAGTAATCAAGATTCAAGAAGAATCTGAGCATAATGTTAAGGTCCTGAGTGCTTCTGAGGTCACAGGAAATGCTGAGTATGCCCAGGGACGGACCTAAGCTAGGAGCAGAAGCCCAGCAGAATGAGGAAACAGTCAAGGAGAGGTAAAGTTTTTCCCATATCCAGTGTAAGAATTCATGCTTAATTTTTTTATATTACTTCTTCAGATCAAAGGAAAACCTCATTGCTCGGTGCAGTGGTGCATGGTCTGCCATGTTTTTTCCTCTGGCTCTCTCTGGTAAGGGTAATGATGCACGAAATTATTTTACAACTCCAGGTCTTTAATCCTAATTCTTGACTCATCAATGGCTCTTTTTTTACTGTTTTTTGTTTGAAACTGGCCCAAAGCTATGCCTACAGAAAAATCCAACTAGAAAAGGACACAGGGTTTACAGGTTGGATGAGGCACCTTCTCTGTGGGTTTGACTACCCTCCTTTACCCCATTGCTCCTCCGCTAAAAACTTGGCAGGTGGTTAGGGGCTCCTCATCTTGTGTTCTGCCTTACAGCAGACTGTCTATTCAGCTCTTCCTTCTGCTCAGTCAGACATATCAGCAGAGACAATGGCCTAACAGATGCTGATATTCAGCCTGGATCAGCCTATGTTGATTTTATGCTTATTAGTCTGAGCTAGTTACAGCCAGCTGGTTGCTGTTTGCCTTGACTAAGCAGTAGAAATACACACAACTGCAGTGGCCCCTTGTGTACATAGACACCCAGGTGCTGGTTGCTGTAATCATTCCCATAGCATGAGGAGTATTTTTGGAGTATTTAATGTTTTGATTTATTTTTGTTTTTTAGGCTTGGGACAAGCATAGAGAGGGAATAGTAAGGACCCAGTGTATAAGACAGATATATTAAAAAGAGTCCCTGATATTTGACTCTGTTGTAACTAGAGGAAGAACCTAAAGCTTAACTTTGTTTGCTTCATAGTTTCCTCCTAATAGCAATGAGAAGCCAGTACAGATTTTAAAAGACCCATAAGCAAGCTTCCTTTAAGGCATAGCAGATGAAGTGTTTCCTGGGCAACCAGGTGTCATGCTGGCTAGTGCTTTAATATTCGCAACTTACTCCTTTATTGGTCCCAGGAGTAAAATGTTTTGAACTGGCCATAAGCACTGGGGGCTTTCTGTGACCTGCTCCACTTCAGAACTAGAAGCTTCCAGGATGCTTTAGGCATTATCCTACCTCATAGTGAAGGAAAGTGGGAAGTCCTTTTCAGGGTTGCAGTTTAGCTTTTCTGGTCTAGCTGATGTTCGTGCCTTGATTTAGTTTTTAAACAGTCTTCCTATCTTATAATCTCCCCCACCACCACTGTCTGCCGTTAGCAATTTTTTTCTATATACTCCTTCCCCTAAACTGCTTATTCATCCTTCCTTTTGCCCCTTAATATTGAATAAACAATAGTATTTTCTAAGGTAAGTATATGTAATTAATTATTCTTTTCACACTCATATTCCCATGAAATCATATTAAAGAGGAAATTGGAGTGGCTGAACATATGACTTGTTTGTTAGACCTGCTGCTAGACTGCTGTTAGATACACCCTAGGCAGATGGAATAATATTTGTTTTCAGTTTTGGTTTAGGAAAATGTGAGATAGATATTATTAAAGTATTGAAAATACTCTTATTCTACATTTTAATGAATGATTTGGATAAATATATAGTTGTACTTATCAAATTTGTATGTGTCCTATGAATATAAAAAAGAGCAAACATTTTTGATATCAGAATCAAGATTTGACAATAGGTCAACAGACTAGAATGAGGGGCTTAAAATAATAATTAATAACCTGATAAATGTGAAATTCAGAAAAATCAATTTCAGTATTGGAACTGTCTGGATTAAGAGAATTTTAGATTAAAAATAACAAATATATGGTAAGAGTATACCACTTTCTATTCCTTTGCCCAAGGCAGACAATTCCAATTAACTCTTTCCCTTGGAACAGGATAAAATTTTAGATCTTGCTCAAGAAAATGACTAACAATTGATTACAATTGGCACCAGAGTTAAAGCCTACAGGTTTTGGACTTGGGCCCTGGTCCTCGTTCCATCAATACTAGGAAAATAAGCCATGTGACCTTAGTAAAACAGTTTCTCCTCTCTAGTCATCAGTTATTATTTGTTCATTTGTAAAACTGGGATTTGGACTATTTGATTATTAAGGTCTTTTCTAACTCTGATATTATATTATTCTATCATTTTATGAGTAAATCAAAATATAAAAATACGATGTTCTACATTTTAAATAATCGATAAACTGAATTATATCAAAGGAAACAATATTTCCAATGTGAAATGATAAAAAACATGTATATAATTGGATTTTCATATAATTTCCTAAATGTTATCTTTGAAGAATAATGTTAATGCATTGGAGTTATACAAAGGAGGGAAGCTAGATGGTAAATAATCTGGAAAAATTATATATGGAGAAACTAGGTATGTTTCATCCCACACCAGAAAAAGAAAAAGAAAAAAGTGGACATGAGCAGTACTTTATAATTATGAATAACTATTAAATAAAAGAGGCACTAAGTTTCTTCCTTTGAAAACATAAATGGAACCAAAGTTCCAGGAAAGTAGGTTTGGTTCAATATATGGAATGATTTTTCGCATTAAAAACTATCCAACAAAGAATTGGGTAAACTTCTGAACTCTAAAAGTACACTTCTAATAAAGGCTAAAGATTTTGGAGATTCAACTGTGAGTCAGTCTGTCTGACATCAGGCACTGTCTGAAGGGCTTTACTCATTTTAATGTCCTTATTGACCCAATGAGGTAGGTACTACTATGATCTCTGCTTTTAAAATGAGGAAATGGGGGGGGCAGAGAAATTGAGTAATTTGTCCAGTATTGCAAAAGTAGATTTAGTAAGTTTTCCAGGGTCGTCCAAGGTGGCAAACGCAGGACTTGCCAAGGCTCTGTCCAGAGCCTATGTTGTTAACCACTATTCCATACTATGTACAGTAAAAGTGAATATCAGCTTGAGTCTCATATTCCAGATACTGAAGAAGAGAATGGGAATCTGAAATGTATAATATTTAAGGCCGCTTCCCACTCTATGATTAATACTAAGTTGGAATTGCCTATATTTTACCTTTTCAGTTCATGCAAATATAGAAATTTGAAAGACTTTTAAATTATATGTTTTACTCTAGTTTACTGCTGTTATACTTTAGTTTTATTGGTAGAGTTGCTGAAAGTAGTTAAAAAATATAAATAGTGACAATGTTATATGTAGGTAAAATTATCTAATTTTTTAACATATTTTCTCTGGTTTGATAACTTTTGGTAGTCTAAACTAGAAAATTCAAGCTTAGGAAGGTATTAAATACAGATATAAATGTAAAATAAAGATTTTTCTTAAAAAGTCACTGCCTTTCTGATGTCTAACATACAATATCCCTTTCCATACAATATGCATCTGTATTAGTGGCATAAGAAGTCAGTTTACAGTAAATGTTACTAAAATGCATGCTTACTTATTCATTGTTTGTATGTACTCCGTAACTGAAGCACCTATGAGACCCGTAAAGCTCATGGGAAAGCAGACTAATGAAGACATGAAGAATCTAGAGAAAATTAAAAGCCTTGGCCTGCTGTTTGTCCATGTGAAAGTATAGCCCATCACTCTTTGGATGCACAGTCCTTCACAAGTTCCTCCAAAGTGTCTGGGACATTCATGATCCAGCAATGCAGCACTTGGAAAATCTGCCTGGGAGCTTCTGGCTTTCATACAGGCTCTCCAAGGAAACAAAATCATATCTATTGACTCCCTCCTCTAGGTATTTTATTTTGTTATTTTTTCTTTCATATATAATTAAATGAATAACTCAATGGTATTAAGTAAGGTCATTACAGCTACAATTCAATAAGTAATGATAGAGACCTAAGATTCTGTAATCAGATTGTCTGTCACTATTGGTGATATCATTCTTTTTCCCAACCCTTTTATCCCTCCTGGATCATCAGTAAGCCTTAGTGACCTCTGTGGATGAAGCTAGGGCCCAGAGCATCATCTATCAGGCTTCTTCTTCTGTTGCTACTCAGAGATGCAAGAGTAGTTCTCTGGCATCTTTCCAATAGAATTCAGGCCCATGTTATGCTATATTATTTATCTATTTATTTTAAAAAATATTGCCCTTGCTTTGCGGTTTTCTTTTATTCTTTGTTTTATTTTCTAACTTTTTATGGGCATGCTATCTCTTGATTTTTATATCTATCTACCTATCTATCTATTTTATATATTGTTTTATTTTATATGTCTGTCCGAGTGTCTTTTGATCACAAATTAAAATGTATTATTTTTTATTTTTTATTATGTACACCTTACCAACATTTCCTCTCCTAACAACTGATCAAGAAAAGGTGAAGGATATGTGCTTTCTCCTCAGTCAGAATAACATTAAGCTTGGTTGATATATGAGTTTTGATGATAACATTGGCCTGAAAGATTGCTGAGAGAAATGAGTGGTGGAAACAATATATAAGAACACCGTCCGAGTGGAAGTAGAATCATCACTTCTACTGTTTATAAAGAAAGAAATGTATTATTTAAAAAAATAGCTAAAATGATTGAGTTTTTTCTAAGAGATTCATACTTTATATACTAAAGTTTGTTACGTACTAAAATCGTTGAAGTCAAGGATTATATTATATGTAGTTGAGCCCTCCGACCATGCTTGTGTAATTACTGTCACCTAGTAAGTGCTCATTAAATCAATAGAATGAATGAATAAATAAATAAATACATTTATAATTAAGGTATTAAAATATAGCATGGCTCTTATTATACCAGTTGGTGTGCTACATAAATTATTGTACCCAAAGAATAATAGAACACATCAGGAAAAAGACATATTATATGATTTTAATCAGCTTTCCTGATGACACATTATACATATATTTTACTATGTTTTAAAATAAAAATGAATGTGTTTACCAAACTCATTAGACAAGTATATTTACACAACAAGAAAACAGAAAAGAAATAATTTTAACATGTACCCTTAGTTGGGTATATTGTCTGATTTACTGTTCCTCATTCATAAGTGTCATGGAACACATTAGACTAGATGGTCTTCAATTTGAGCATTAAATATTTGGTAATTTTATAGTGTAAGTTTTTCCAATAGAAAGGATAAAAGCAATGTTTATGAAAAGTTTGAGAATCCTAATCATATAGAATTTTGGGAATTCAGATCTTCACTGAATCTTAGTGTCCATCATGTCCAAACCCTTTAATTTTTAGCTGAGTTAAGTGAGGTTCCTATGAATTCAGTATAATGCTCAGGAGTTGCAGAGTGAGACTGTAGTAGAACTTTATTTTTCTGGAACTGAGATTGTTATCACTATTTTTAATTAGCTTTGTTCTTCCCACAGAAATTCCACTGTTTGTTACAAGTTCATTTCAAAAGAACTTGTAACCTAGGTGGGTTTTTTTTTTTTTTTTTTTTTTTTTTGCGGTACGCGGGCCTCTCACTGTTGTGGCCTCTCCCGTTGCGGAGCACAGGCTCCAGACGTGCAGGCTCAGTGGCCAAGGCTCACGGGCCCAGCCACTCCACAGCATGTGGGATCCTCCTGGACCGGGGCACGAACCCGTGTCCCCTGCATCAGCAGGTGGACTCTCAACCACTGTGCCACCAGGGAAGACCCCTAGGTGTTTTTCTTTTCAATTTTTTTGTTTGTTTTTTTGATTGGCTGGTTTGTTCATGTGTTTGTTTGATTTTACATTAGCCGGGAAGACCTTGCATTGATCCAAAGTGGCCAGTAAATTTGAGTTTAATAACTCCTGACTTGGGATAGACAGTAACATATCTAGACCATGGTGTAGTAAATCTACTAAAGTTTTGCGTGTCTAATGCTCCTTCAAGGTACCTCATATTAGCACCCACTTTCCTGCTAACATCAGTTTCCCCCTACTCCATGTTTGTATGAAGGTGCTGATTACTCTTTACATATCAAACCAGATTTACACTGAATTTTCAGCAGCTAATTGGGAGGTGTTAGAATAAAAGCTAATCTGTGGCCCTGGGCTGGCAGACATCTTAGATGCCCATTAACTATTCTCTTTCACTCTTTGACTCCTTTAGGCAAACAAAACCAGTCACTGATACCTGCTCTAAGTTTGTTCTGAAGATTTCAGAGCCCTAAGCAAAAGTGAAAAAGATGAGCTGTTACAAAGAAAAGAGAACCCATGTGGGCTATTTAAAGTGTTGCTAACTTATTTCCCTAATGTAGGAAAGGATGAATATTTAAGTACATTAAATCTCTTTACTCCTTAATATTCTCTTAAAATTTGGGGGTTGTAATGCTAAGCTACTTAAAAACCATTCTGCTTCTTCTTATATCTCTACATATTTGTTTCTTTCAGGATTTTTGATTTGTTTGTTTGCCTTTGTTTTTAGCCAATCTTAATCTCATTTCTTGATCAAATTTATCTTAATTTTAGTATTATTTCTGCTATGTTATCTTTAATTTTTCTATTTTCAGTTCTTTGATGCAAAAGATTAGATATGCTTTACTTTTTCTTGTGTATTCATTATAGTTATGAAACTGGTACCTATCATCTCTTGATATTATATCCTCTAGGATCCAAAAATTAGAATGTCAACATCAGGGTCTAATTTGGAATCTGTTTCCAAACTCTTATACAGGCCAAAATAGGTAATATTTTTGTCTGGAAAACAACTCCATATTTACTTTAGGTTTGCATATTCAATTTACATTCATTGAGAAAATTGGGAGAGAATATGAAAATGAAACTAAAATATCTATATGGAATTTGCATTTAGGGATAAAGAATTGAGTCCTAGCAATTAGAAAGTACACACACACACACACACACACACACACACACACACACACATTTTCTTGGCTTCAAAAGATTTCCCAGGGTGTTTTTCTTTTTTGCATTCATTTCACTTTATTTCCTTTTGGTGCTTCCTCAGTTCTATTCCCTTTCTCTGAATCTTGTCTCCACCCAACTCTACGTACCTGGGAGTGGAATCACCTTCATAATGGTTGAAGGAGAGATAAAATATAAAATGCACATTGTTTTAAAAAATATATTCAAGGCTACTGGAAATTTTATCAGGGATTAAATAGCACAAATTCAACCTGAAAAGTTGGAGCTGCTGGGAAATTTTTTAAAAAGTGAAGTGAAAGAATACTGAAAAGTGGAAGAATTTAGAGGAAAGAAGTCTTATGAATATTGTTGAAGAGTCATCAGCAAGTAAGTCAGAAATCAATTCAGATTTAACCTAGAATTTTGCTAAATGTAGTTTAGTCAGATGTTACAGTAAGTCTTTTGATTCTTCAAAGAGAACTTATGAATAATGTTATTTATTATATAGTAACGACATAAACATCTCAGAGGGGAAAAAATGGAAACCATACATACCAGTGAAGTTAGTACAACTTCACTAATTAATACTTCATAATAAATCTGGATGCTATCAAAATGAATCCTGCTTTTAGATCAAGAGAATGATGAAATAAAATTAATATTACTTTTCTGGCTGTGGGTTTGAGGTGTGTGTGGGATTCACCAGGTGCACAGAAACAGGTTTCACTGCACTTGATTTTCTAATTAGCCAAATCATTGAAACTACTGCAAGAATGTTGCTCCTTGTTTATTGTTTCTTTTTTTGTTATTTTCTTTGGTTGTTATTTTTTTCCAGCCTCTTTGCATCTGTCCAACATACTTTAGCCTCCACTACTCGTTTTGAAATATTTTGGATAATTTGAGGGAAATCCTGGAACCAAAGTGGAAAGCAAAACAAAAATAGTGTACTTGTAAGCTAGGTGTTTATTTTGGCACTGACTTGCCGTGTGAACGAGTTACTCCATCTTCTATTCATAAAAAAAGCTTGGAAGAGTACTCAAACAAAATATCAGTAATAGCTATTGTATATATACATACTGCATATGAGCTGACTGTAAAAATATTTGATAATTGCTTAAGTTTTCTTCAGGTCATCTCAGTACTTACAGTTATATTCCTTTACATTTTACTTACATTCCCCAAGCATCAGAACGTTACTTGCCTTTGCCTGATCCTTTCCAATTTGAGAAGCTGTACATTTTACAACTTTACCATTACTTCCCTTCTCAGTCTTTTAACCATTTTTGCTACATTATCTCAATGTCTTTATTCATTTAAATACACATTCCTATTAGGATGCATTTTATTATTGGGAGTCTTCATATACCGTCACCCTGCATAAAAGAGCCCATTACTGGAATCTATGCGGCTAAAGATGCTAAAGGAGCAGATCAGGATGTTGCCCATTTGATGTGTTTTGAACAGAGCCAGAAAAATCCACTGCCTTTCAAAATATCACCCAGTGCCTGCATTGCCATGGTCAAAAAAGTTTAAAACCACTGGGAATCTGATATAAATTTGCACAAATAAATTTAAACAATATAGAAAAGAAGAAGTACATAAAGCATGCATCAAACATTAAAAAATAGATACTGTTTTAAATACAAAGTACATATTCAAAGTTTTGATAGCATCATGATACCGTTACGTAAATGGACCTATAGCAAGAGTGGATAATTAATTTAAAAAAATTCCATGTAGAAAATAAACATCTGGTAGCATGAACAAGTACTCTACTAAGTAAAGACTTGCAAATTAAAACACTGAAAAGGTACATTTAAAACCTATTACATTAACGAACATACCTGATGCTAATGAGATAGGGGTAAAACTGGTACATTTATACATTAACTGATAGCATTGTAAATTGGTCCAAAGCTTTTGAAAAACAGTATCACCATTCTGAAGACCTTGAAAATTGCTTCTACACATTAATTTCTTAAACCCATTTTTAAATTATTAAAAAAAAATACAAAAGCAAAACAAAATTTTCACGTCTAAGATGTTATTTACAACATTTCAAAAATTACTGAAACACAAGAAAATGATTTAATAATCCCAAATCTTACATTTTAATCTTAAGAAAAAAAGAAGCAGAGCTCAAAATTATATGAATATTATGTGCATATATGGTCAAAAACTAAAGGGGTAGCACAAATTACAAAAGCAACTGTTGGCCTATTGTGTTGGGATTATTTAATTGGTTTTATTTTCAAATTTATTCTTTATTGTATTATTTTAATAATAGTTTTTGTAAAGAGACAAAACTTTTTATAATATAAAATCTTATTAAAATTGCAACTCTCCTAGGAGACATAATAAGCTTAACAGGGGTATGTTGACAACAAACTAAAATCAAGCTAGCCAGCTTTTAGGATGCAGAAAGGAGAATTGTTTAGGAAAAGAATAAGTTTCACAAAGAGAAAGAAGCAATTGTGAAAATCTTTTAGTGAACCAAATTCAGACCTTTTTTACTTTGAAACTTGACCTAGGACTGAGTAAAGTCAAGGTAGTAATGATCTTCACTGCAGTATAAAAGTGAATGAAAATCACCTTGTTGGTAGTTGTTGAGTTAGCTATATTCCACCTGTTAAATGTTGATGTTTTCATATGTCCTTTTTTTTTTTTTTTTTTTTTTTTTTTTGCGGTACGTGGACCTTTCACCGTTGTGGCCTCCTCCGTCGCGGAGCACAGGCTCCGGCCGCGCAGGCCCAGCGGCCATGGCCCACGGGCCCAGCCGCTCCGCGGCATGTGGGATCCTCCCGGACTGGGGCACGAACCCGTGTCCCCTGAATCAGCAGGCGGACTCTCAACCACTGCGCCACCAGGGAAGCCCTGTCCTTTTTTATCTGTATTTATTTGTACCTTTTTCCTCCAAGTTACGCTTTTAGGTTATTTCAATATCAGAGAATGAAAGTATGAGTTTTTAATATATAAGTACTTCATAGAAACATTTTAAGCTTGCTACTTTGTATTCTAAATATCCCTTTACGATTTTTATATACATTTATTTTTCCACTTACTGAATATCCTGTGATAAATCTATTTGAGTTGCCATTTGAATTTCTAGCCTGCCTTTCCAATGAGAATTTGATTTTATTTCCATTTATCCCTCCATATCACTTTCAATCATGAATAAATTAACCAAGGTGACAGTTTGGGTGAGCTCCAGATGTTTCAGGAAATGCATGTTCATTTTTTTTGTTAATATCTTTAATATAAGATAGTGTTTTTGGTGTTCTAAAATTGCTAAATTATTTTTGGCCTGTATAAGAATGTAAATAACTCAATAACCTCAATTAAGTTATTGCCTGAAATAAAGGTTTAGGAATGTTCTCATGGAAGGTAAAAGTCCTTCTTCCATAGTTATGACTCTTGCAATCACCACGGCAATTTTTACCAACATACCTGTGCAATATTTCTATGCACGTGCAGCCTTTCTCAGATGGTTTCTTAGTGTAAAATAGTTTTAGGCATTAATCTTTGTTTTCTAAGTATGTGCTTGAAAACTTTCTCCATAACAGTAAATATGCCTTTCAAGATCATGAATGAAAGCATGAATTGTATTATTTTCAAACACATATTGTTAAAATAAATATAATTCATAAAATCCCAGTGAAGCCAGAAAAGGTTATTCCTCTTGAGACAGGGGAGCTTAGTACTATTAGGAATTAGGTTTTATCTATTATTTAAAAATGGCAGCATGGGCTAGTCTAAATAATGTTTTAATATTTAAATGTATTATCTTCATGTTAAAGCTCATAAGCAAAATTTAAATGACTTAGCAAGGATATAACAGAGAAGGAAAGAAATATGTTCTAGAATTCCACAATCTACACAACACTTTATCTAATTCCTGCAAGATTCCAAACATAATAAAGGAACATACCATTTAACCCATCAGAATACTAGAACCTAGACACAATTTAACCTCATTTTAAAGGGGAAAAAAGGAACCCTCTACAATGGCCAGTGCACAAAATCTTTTAGGAAAACAGATAATCCCATACCTTCCTTCCAAAAAAAAATGTACACAATAACTCTATGTTAAAATCAATCTTTCTTTGCCTTTCTCTCTCTCTCTCTCTCTCCACACACACACACATGCAAATATTAATTTTCAAATTTGCTTTGTTAATATTGAAGAAATCAGATTCCATGTATTCTTTCTCTCTCTTATTTTTTTATGTTCATCTCAAATTTTTACATCCAGTAGTTGTAAAGATCAGTATCTGGTATCTTCAATGTCAGAGAGAATTTGCACTGAACATTTGTTAAAATCAGCAACTCAGAGTATATTTGAGGTATTGCAGTTAGGAGAGAGAGACTTCAGTATAGAACTGAGCTCAACTTATAGCAAAGATAGCTAGGGTTTTACAGTGGCCCAGTGGATAAGACTCCATGCTCCCAATGCAGGGGGCCTGGGTTCTATCACTGGTCAGGGAACTAGATCCCATATGCATGCCACAACTAAGAGTTCACATGCCACAGCTAAGAAGCCCGAGTGACACAACAAAGGAGATGGAAGCTACAACTAAAAGAGCCCACCTGCCACAACTAAGGAGCTGGTGAGCCACAACTAAAGAGCCCGCCTACCACAACTAAGACCTGGTACAACCAAATAAATAAAAAAATAATAAATAAATAAATATATAAATATAAATAAATATAAATATATATAGAGAGTAAATGTACAGAGTGAGGGGGGCAGTGGATGGAAATTATTAAGAGGAGATTGATTAGGTAACAAGAGTGGAGGTTTCTATATAAACTGGGCTCAACAGGCCAAGGACAAGACTTAGGGAAGAACAGGGCTGCAAAGAGCCTGACTAAAGTTTGGTCAAGAAGGGAGTCCTTGTCATCAGTTAGCTATCATTATATTTTTCTGTATTTTTGGCCACAATCTTAACATTAGCTATTCATTGGCTATTAGAGCTGGATAGGGCCTCAAACATCAACTCTTAGTGTACAGATGAGAAAACTGAGGCCCATAGAGGCTAAGCAATCTACACAAAGTCACCTGCTAGTAGGTAGGAGAGCCCCACTGGACATAGGTCTCCAGAGCCTAAGGCAAGAAAGCTGTTCTTAGACCTTCTTTCTTACCTATGATGGTAGAAATTATCCATTTTCCTGTTTAAACAACCAACAGGATTTCCCTTTAACCAAATGCTTCATGGGTAGAGTTATATAGATGCTATCTAAAGTCAATAAACAAAATTTGTCTATGTTCATCTCCCAACTGCCCCAGAATAAAATTATGTAGAATAGTGAAGCAATTCTAAGCACAAACACAAGTGTTAAATGAATTAGAGGAATAAATGAGTGAATGGCTTTCTCCTAACCTATTCCAATACATTAAAAATACATTATTCTTTAATGAGTTTTTTTTTTTTTTTTTTTTTGCGGTACAGGGGCCTCTCACCGTTGTGGCCTCTGCTGTTGCGGAGTACAGGCTCCGGACGCGCAGGGTCAGCAGCCATGGCTCACGGGCCCAGCCGCTCTGCGGCATGTGGGATCTTCCCGGACCAGGGCACGAACCTGCGTCCCCTGCATCGGCAGGCGGACTCTCAACCACTGCGCCACCAGGGAAGCCCTAATGAGTAATTTTTTTAGCTTATATGTATCTCCTCATAATCCTGGCAGAGGTTCACTTTTAACCTGACTAAAATTTCTATGTTGTGAACTTTAATGTCCATTAACACTTTAAATAAGAAGACTTTTTCCCCAAAATTCTCTTTACCAAATATACTGTTGCTTTACCCAAGTGAAACATGTTGCCCCTACATATTTCTGGATTTTTCTCATCCTTAATGTACTGTGTGTTTTTACTTGAAATTCTCCACTTTTCAGAGATACTGCCCTCTGATTTCATATCTTTTATCGTATGGTCTTCTAGCCTAGAGCTGCTTTGGATTTAGCTCTTTCATTTTTCTTACCACCACAAGTCTGATAAGAAAAGAAAGAAGTCTTTACACACACACACACAAACACATGCGTGCGCGCGCGCACACGCGCGCGCGCACACACATTTATTTATTTTTGGTCACTCACTTATCACTCTATGTTTAGACCACGTCATCTGATCTTCAGTTCAAAGCTTGGCCTACTTGTTTGCTTTGATTAAAAAGCTTAACATTTCCGTGCCTCAGTTACTCATATCTAAAATGGAGATGATAATAGATTCTATCTCATAGAATTTGGGGGAGGATAAAATGAGTTATTTCATGAGAGGCATTTAGATTAGAGCCCGGCACACTGTAAATTACCCAAGAAGTGATATATTTGTATTGAACACGCAGTAAATTATCTATTCAGATTGCTGATTATTTTCAATTGTACTTGCAAAAATATTTTACAAAATTAGTGCTAGTAAAACTTTTTCACTGAAGACTGTTTGAAGCTATATTGCTTCCACTTCAAATTTATACTGTTTCTCACCCTTTATTCTAACTCAGAAAACCATCTACCTGTCTCCTGTGGACTTTCTATCATACTCATCACAGTGGCTGTTCTAATACTTTCCGAGAATTCTCACACTAACCAAACACACCACCATCTTCTTTACTCTCAGAGAATGACCTTGCTTCCCACCTCACTATGATTAAGTTCACCTTTCCACTTGAATTGTTTTCTACATCAAAATTTTCTTGACCTGTTTACTTCTCTCTTATTTCATAAGAAAATTTTCCTCTGCTCTTGCAAGTCCAACTACTCCATGCACCAACCCTCTTTAACCTCTCTCTTTCCATCTCCTCTATTCCTTGAGACATCTGTGATACTTTTTTGTGTGTCTTTAAGCTCTCCTATCTTGACTAGGTTTTTCTTGTTTATTCACAAGTTTCCAGGTTCTCTTTGTCTTGTGCTTACTTTTCCTTCCATACTACCTTTCTTTTTTCCTTCTATTTCTTACGGCTATCTTTTCTTGCTCCAGACCTGACTGATATGTTCTATCAGTACTAATAAGTGTCAATTAGCAAATTCTCTCCATTCCCATGCTTCTTAATGTTAATAGCACAATATTTTAATCTTCCTTTTCTTGTTCTTTAATTTTTTTAATTTTTTACCTCAAAAACCATTTGTTGACAAACAGCTAGAAACCAGTTTCTATGATTAGGAGGGTACAGATATCTATAACAAAAGATCCCTGCCACTCAGGAATTCCCTACCTAGCAGGAAAGATATGTGACTAATTTCACTGTAATACAAGGGGAAAGTGATCATTGAAAGAGACACAAGTAAGATTATTTTATATCCTTGATGCAATGAACTTTATAACTTTCTTTTCAGGATTTTTATTTGGGAGTTGTAGCAGATGACTGTCCTTTTCTTTGGCAGAAGTTGCAATATGATGATGATGGTATATTACCTTAGAATGTGTTAATCTGCTCTGTACAATGACAGTTGATTACATGGTGCTCTGAGGTGAAGAATACCTTTGGGAATCCACATACTTGGATATATTTAAAGCTACATGGATGCCTTAGCCTTTATTTAGTCTTGTGTGTTAATATGTATTTACACAGGAAATATTTATGTATATTTCACCCAAGGCAGAGGCAAGCTTTTTGGAAAGAACATTGGCTGGAGATTAAGGAGGTTGCATTTCTAATCCTGGCCCTGAGATCTTTAGCTGAACTAGAGGAAATCTCTTAATTCGACTGGGCTTCAATATACTCATCAAAATAAATTCTCTCAGTTCTTTTCTTTGTTGACGCTTGTGTCTTGGATGCTCTCATCCAGTCATATGGCTTTAAATATCATAATTGCACTGACAACTTTCAAATGTATAATTCTAACACAGAACTTTTTTTCCCCCTGAAATCCAGTTCTATGTATTTAACCTACTCTTAATTGTTACCTCCAACTTAACATCTATTAGAATTTCAAGCTTTTAATATCTACAAGTGAACTCTGTATTACACTAAAGTCTCCCCCATCTTGGTAAATGGCAACTCTAGACTGCCTGAAGCAATGTATGTCTACGCCAAACCTGACTCGTTCTTTATGCTAACTCAGAAAACCATCTATCTATCTCCCATGGACTTCATATCACAACAAACGGTAACTCCATCTTTTCAGCTGTGTAGACCAAATCCTTGGAATTATCCTTGCCACCTCATATTCTCTTACACCTCGTATCTGATCTGAAAGCACATGCTTTTGGATCTATTTCTAAAATAAATTCAGAATTTGTCCACTTGTTACCACTTTCTAAAATAAAAGACTAAGCTGCCATCATCTCTCAGAGCTCTTGCAACAAAATTCTACCTGGTTTCCCTAATTCAGCTCTTGCACTCCTCATCATCCACTTTTTTTTGTTTTGTTTTGTTTTGTTTTGTTTTGCGGTACGCAGGCCTCTCACTGTTGTGGCCTCTCCCATTACGGAGCACAGGCTCTGGACGTGCAGGCTCAGCGGCCATGGCTTATGGGCCCAGCAACTCCACGGCATGTGGGATCTTCCCGGACCGGGGCACGAACCTGTGTCCCCTGCATCGGCAGGCGGACTCTCAACCACCGCGCCACCAGAGAAGCCCCTCATCATCCAGTTTTTACACAAAACAGCTAGAGTAATCCTTTAAAAATTTTGGTATGATCATATCACCTGCCACATTTAGAATTCAATTGCATTTAGAATAAAACCCTAAGTTCTCATAACAGCCAACAAGACTAAATAATCTGAACCTTGAATATCTCTAAACTTTATCTTCAACAATTCTTGCCTTATTCACTTACACTAGCCTTATTGCTATTCCTCATACATACCAAATATATTCCCTTCCCACTTGAAAATATTTGCCTTTTCCCTCCTGTAGCATATTCTTCTTCAGTTTATTAATTGGATCTTGCAGATCTTCCCTTAGACCTATCCTAAAATGCCACTACCCCCTGGGACTATAGCACCTTTTTCTACTCTATTTTTTTATAACACTTATATCTATTTGTCTATCTACCTATCTGTCTATCTAGATATGTATATGTCTATGTATGTACATACACACATATATAAAATACACACACCAACTTTTTTTTTAAACTATTTATATCTACACTGACATTTAAACATTATGGAAACAAGAATATTATCTGTTTTGTTTCCTGCCAGGGCAAGAACATAATAGCACTCAGGATTAGTAAATATTTTTAAAACTCACTATCCAAGGAAATCAGAAAAGCCTTCACAAGAGAGGTGGTCTCATATATGAAGGTTGTGTTTACTAGATAGAAAGATGAGAGGGACATTTTAAGAGGAAGAAATAGCAGGTAATAGTACCATTATTTAGTTCCATATTTAATTTGGAACAAGAATGAACAATGAAATATTGTGGCAACAGATATATAAACCAAAAAGCACACATTATTACCAGATTTCTTTTAATGTCAATGAAGGCAATAGCCACAGGAAGAATGCCCTGGGTTTAAGTATAACATCCCTTCAAAGACATTCTTAATTTTTCTTTTACTCCAAGTGATAAACAAGACAATCTTCTTCCAGGAGAACAACAGATAGTCCCTTTTTGTCATAAAAGTTAGAGTGGCTAGCACAGTTATAGGGGAGGTGTGTATGCATGTAGTGAGATAGAGTCATACTTAACCACTTCAGCATGTCAAATCTCCATTAACAAGACAGTTATCAGCAATGAACAATATGATGTCTTACACTTATGGAGCACTGTATAGTTTCAAAATACATTCACATTCATTATCTCATTTTCTATTCCAACAGTCTATGACTGAACATCATAGGTGCTACCACTCTCACTAGGCTGTTAAGGGGCAGCACTGTATGTGTGTGTGTGTGTGTGTGTGTGTGTTTCAGGGGAGAGTAGTGGATAAATGCATTCATTAATGAGAGATAAGAAAACTGTAAAGTGAGCTATGAGATGCTGTTAGAAAACAGATGGAACAAAGGCTGACCTAATCCTGGAGAAGGTTAAAAGGATGCTTAACTAGAATTGATTTTGAAGATACTTGCTTAGCAAGGCTATCTGGTTAAGATGAGACATGAGTAGGAAATTCCTATTATTGTCTATCATGGTTGAAATTTTATAACGTTTAAGAATTCAGAGGGAACATTTATCACCCAAATAAATTAGAACATGTGCCTTACTGTGAGATATCTAATCAGAAATTGCAAGGATGTTGGACACTCCTGTTAATGCTTTGAGGAAAGTCTGGATTATAACCTGGTCTACTCTAGTGCTCAGGAAAGACGGATGTCAAGGGATATTTAAACATTGATTGTAAAATGGTTGAAGATGTGAAGTAAGTTTATTTTATTCTGTTATTGACAATAAATATTATAATAGCTGACATTTTTGAACATTTGTTATATGTCAGACACTATGCTAAGAATATTATAAACGTTTTCTTACCTAACTCTAACAACCAACCTACAAGGTAGGCACTATTATTTTCCCATCAAAAGTAAACTCAGAAAGATTAAGCAACCTGCCCAAAGTCACAGAAATGTTTTGTTACCGGCCTGGAATTCAAACAAAGGTCAGTGTAAATAGAAAATCAGAACTCTTGACTATGGCATATCTTGATGGCCTGTGTGGTAGGTAGAATAATGCCTCTTCTTACCCAAAGATATCCATGTCTTAATCCCAAGAATATTTATTTTCTTACAGTTCTGAAGGTTTGAAGTTCAATATCAAAGTGTTGGCAGGTTTGGCTTCTCCAGAGGCTTCCTCTTGGCTTGCAGATAGCCATTCTCTTCCTGTGTCCTTATATGGTCTCTACTCTCTCTGCACACCCCTAGTGTCTCTTTGTGAGTCCGGATTTCCTCTTCTTCTAAGGACACCAGTCACATTGGATTAGGCCTATCCTAATGGCTTCAATTTAACTTAATTAGCTCTTCAAAGACCCTGTTTCCAAGTACAGTCACATTCTGAGGTACTGAGGGTTGGGACTTCAACATATGAATTTGGAAGGCACATATTCAACACATGAGTTCAGTCCATAACAAACTCCCAGTCAAGGAGAGTGGGGTAGGAGGATGTAACCTTCTTCCCCTCCAGATAAGTGAGAGGGCCTTCTACGAAGCTGCTTGGCATATTTGAAAAGTGTTCTCTGAAGCTGGAAGATGGACACAGAGGGTTTATAGTTGACTCATGGCTCAGAAAACCATGTGATCCATGATGTTAAGATATAGAAATGGCTGCATGCAGATCAGCCTGGACTTTCACAATTTATTTGGGAAAGAAAGGCATGCATATTTTCTGTGGGCTAGACTGTGGACCACATGGGTGAGAGAAACAGTGTAACGTTATTTGGGGTCTTATTCAAGGGGGCATATGTGAGGTAGAAGGACACTAGTAGGGTCTTTCTACCCTAGTGGCAGAAAGATAGAGGTGAACTCTTGAGATTTCTAGAAGTTATAGAAGAAATTGAAAATGGCTATCCAGAAATAGACACTAATCATCCCAGATTAAAAGAATTGAAGGAGATAAATCATCAGCAATAGGACTATGCAGCAAAAGTCAAAACAAAACAGAACAAATTAAAATGCTCATAAGAAAAATAGTCAGTTTAAACTCTGAGCCCAAATAATAAAATACAACCAAAAAATAGGAAACCTTCCTGCTGCCTTTCTACTGCTTATCCCCAGACAGTCTAAAGCTGTTGGTAACTGGAGAAATAGAACTGCAAAAGAGAGAAGCCATCCCAAGTTCAAAACCCATTCCTAGGATAGGTTCCTCATCTGAAAAATGCTGGAGTGTGGGGAGAGGAGAATATTTAATGTTAATTCAAGTTCTGAATATTGATTATATCTTGGACTGGTTCATTCCACTTTTTACATGTGTACTTGAAGTATCAATAGGACAAGTACTGTGCTGGTTAATAACAAGTGGTTCCCCCCAAAATGAAAGCCTTGATTTGTGACATTTGCCCTTTTCTGCTATGTAAGTTCCCCACCATGGCCAATTTCTATCTACCAACATGATGTCCCTGAAACCAGAGTGGGGAGAGAGGAGCTTAATTGGGTCTCCCAAGCCTATTAGCTGGCCCTAGCATACCACCTATAGTATTATTAAAACTAAGAGCAGAGGCATATTTACTTAGACACCAATGCCAGTTGCAGGGTCCCTCAATGCTAGGAGCCTGGAATCAGCTCTAGCAATGTGATCACGTGGGCACTGGTTTTCATAAATTTTGCAAAAGATATTTTAACTACAATCAGCATGGCTGTTCCCTTCCATTCTAACTTCCTACTATCACACTTGCCTTCCAGGTAAGTGGCTTTTATGTGCCCATGGACACACTTTTAGGATCCAGCCATGGAGAAGTTGCTGATACTTTCATTTGGGTTCCATGGAATATATTTATGTTCTTACTTGCTTCCATGCATAGTTAATGTACTGCTGGCCATGCAGGTGTAGAAACGGCTGCCAGCAATCCTCCTGCTGCCCAGTGCATAGACTCATCTGGCACCATTACGCAGGGGTGCAGTCATAACGTCATATTGTGACTTGAGTGTTTCCATGCTGTTATTGGCACCAAAAATATGCAGGAAGAAGAAACAAGGCTTGTAATATACAGACTCAGAAATTGGTTCGTGGAAAATTCTTCCACATCTCACAGCTCATGTGTAAAGAAAACTTAATAGAAGTTTCCCCAAGTTAAAAATTATCTTAAAATTTTAACACAAGGTGTAAGCTCAAGAAACTTTCTAAAATAAGAAGAATGAATCTCATTTTTTGCTAAATCATGATTAAAAACTGATGTATATATTACAATGAAAAAAATGACATCACAAAACTGCTGAAATGTGAAGGTAATCAAAGGGAATGTTGCCAAAAAATGTAAGGAAAAAAAGGTATTACACAGATGTTTCGGACAGGTAACTCATACAAATACAGTAGAGATGTTTTATGAGGATGAAGATTTGTGATGTTTGTGGTATTTGGAAAGCTTTAGAAATGTGCATGTTCTTATGATTTGTTTTTTCCTTCTGAATAAATATTCATTTTTAGTGTAATTTGTATTTCAGTGTTCATTTCCTTAAGGAAGTCACCCCAAACTATCTAAGCTTTAGGCCCTATAAAACTGTGTATTCTACTGCCTGAGAGACAAGAGAAAAAATCATAAAATCATGGGACTTCTCTATGTTTAATCCAGATGCTGGAGATGATTACTTCCACTAATACATTTTAAGTGGGAAACAAAATAAATTTAGTTTGATTATGTCACAAGTACAACTTGTTCAATATACTGTTATTCCCTGAGCATTTTCTCATGGAGGATTTGAATTGGGTCTCTTAGGCCTAGACGCATAGGGTTCTACTTGGGGTAGAACTTGGGGTTCTACTGTGACCCTAATTCATGAAAAAATATATCCCCTACTGAAACTGTCCCTTCTGAGTTATCTCTGTTCTCCTTTCCAGATATGTTCTATGTATTTTTAACAATTTTGGAAAATAAAACAGAGAAGTGTGTTAGTAAAAAAAAAAAAATCTAGGCTATATGTGAAATCTGGCAGGTGACTCCTTTTTTTCTTTTAAGTCATTTATTGTTATAGTTAGTTGGAGTTAAGATGATCTCCAGGTAATTTCAATCATAAAGAAAAGAAAATTGTTGTCTCATTGCTCAAGCAAAAATTCATTTATTGTGATAAAAAAATTTTCAAAAACAAGAGTGGCTTCCCATTTTGTACAGAAATGACATGCTTTGTAAACTTTTATAATACCATCTGAAAGTGTTTGTCTTTTCAAATATACACTTCTTTCTACAGGATTGGGAGAAGAAAAACGTACTTAACATTAGTCTGTTTTATATACCTTTGACAATGCTAATAGCAATAGTTAAAAAGCTTTCTGTATTTCAAAAGTATGTCAGAGATATTAAGAGAGATTGAGGAATGGGTTTGGAATTCTAACTGTAAGATGAATATTAGACCACAGGGTATTTTTGAGGTCTTGACTAAACATACCTTATATTGGCTATGTATATTTACACAATAAACTCATTAATTTGATCAAGATGAGGAAAAAAATGTCAAGCATTAAGTGATTTAAAAGACTTTATTTTTTTCCAAGACAAATTTGTTGATTTTTCTTACTGTTATCAATGATGCTAGAAATCACTCTTCGAAGAGAAAATAATGCCTTTTCCAATAATAGCACACCAAATCATTTAGGTTCTGTTAGAAAGTGCTCTTATTTTGCATCATCTAGCTTAAATTTTAGATCTATAAGAGAAGCATTTTTTAAATCTTGAAATCTCTCTTTATTAAACATCTGTGCTCTTGAAATTCATTTGTAAACAACATTTATTCACAAACACAGAAGAGTGGTTAGGAGAGCAGGCTTTGGAGTGAAGTGTAACTAGGTTGGATTTCTGACTCTGCTATTTATCACCAAGTCACTTAACGTCTTTGAGCTTACATTTTAACATCTGGAAATAAGGAAATGATAACTGCCATAGTCTATTATTGTTGGGATTAAATGATGTATAAAATACGTAAAATGTTAGAAGTAGCTGTCATGCAGTAACCAATAATTACATAATAGCTATCAATACTCTTCTCACTTCATTATTCTCATCTCAATTATTTTAAAACAAAATTTTATATGCATTTTTGGGGAAAATATTTGCATGATTTAGTATTTTATAAAAAAATCTGCACTTCAAAGTACCCATTAAAATGTGAATAATATTCTATAACCAACCTAAAAAAAAATCTGTGAAAAAATTACTTCACATTTCTCTTTAAAAACACTACTGTGCTTGAATTCAAGTTCCCAAATTCTCCCTCAGAGGCTTCCTTCAGTTTTTACTTGGTGGAGACTTGTCCTAAATGGCCATTGTAAGAAAGATTGTCTCTATATCAGAGAGTTCAGGTCAAACTCAAATCTTTATTTGGAAAAAGTATATGAGTGAACTTAATCATGTGAAATGTGCATGGTGAGGAAAGATAAAACTGTGAAGCTATCTTTACATTTGACACAAAGGTCAGTGGTAGGACAAGAATTCCTTCTTTCCCCCACCCAGCCAAGAGCATTCCTATTCTGTGGCATGTTGTGGAAGTTAATGGATCTTTAGATGTGAGCTGGACTCTGGGCTGAAGGGAAAAGGAGACAGAGGAAGAGCAGAGGGACATATTAAAAATTCAACAGTTTAAATGGACAAATGGAACTTTATTTGCTGTAAGAGACAACTAAGATTCTGTAACGTGATCCTTAATGTATCAGATTCTCTCTGATTTTGACACTGTAGATAGATGAACCTTCTTTATATGTAAAGCACTATTGAAAATGTACAAAGTCATTTTAAATGTAATTGCGGAGATTGATATTTAAGTAATCTTATTTTGCTTTTGGTAAATACATGAAATGTTTGAGTCAGATTTATAGCCATTCCCACCATTTTTTAATGAATAAGTGTTTTCCCTATGAAGTTTGAAAAAGTGATCAAGCCTTTACTGTCTATACTCTGTTTTTTAGTTATAATTTTAACACTGCTTTATGTTTTGGTTAGTTACAGTGATTTTCTCTTGTCAGTCAAATAGTTCTCCCTTCCTTTTCCAGTAGAATTTGGTCATTTGATATGTAAGAAAATGGACATGTAGATTATACCTACAAGGTCACTTCACTGATTAGAGAAGGTGAAACTCCAAGCCCGATGTGTGGTTCATTAGGCTACTCTCTTAACCAGACCACCGACAGACTGAAAGTCCATCGTTTGTCTTCTTCACAGTTCATAAATTACTAAATATTGTTGCAACCACTAGAGTCTGGATTTGCATGCCATGCTCTAAATAAGATGATTACAGAATGTTGATCTGTCAGTGAATAATTACTGTTGAAAGGTTTTGGGGATTTCAAAAGATTTAGAAAATGTGTCTTTAAAATTAAGATGAATGTTTTCAGACCTTTAAAAATGTGGACTCTCATTTCTTGAATATTAGTAAGATAAAGTTAAATGCTATCTGTGAAAAAGGGCAGACCAAATTATAGATGCTCTGACTTTGTGAGAGGAATTATATTTCAAAGGAATTTGTTTAAAAGAGAATCCTTTATTATATAGTTCTAAAGAATCAGAAATTGGGTAAAAAGAAAATCATCAACTACCAGCAAAGCCTTTTATTTAAAAATCATAATAGGATTATTATATTTTTCTGTTTCTTTCTGAATTACAATTTATGACCAAACCTGAACACTGAAGGTACTAAACACCCAATATTCTAAGTTCAGAGAGACTGCAGCAGTGGGGGCAAACACTTCTCTGTTTCCTTTTGGACTTAAGAGGCACCAGAAATGGTCTTATAGCCCTTAACATCACCCTAAACTCAAATCAATAGGAAAGGAGAATTAGAGAGATAGGAAACTAAAGCCTTCGAGGCATGCAGAATTCAAGGTGACAGAATAAGGAAGAGACCTCAAGAGATACATCTGTTTAGCCAGCAGACTTGCTGAACTGCTCTGTGTTAGTTAAACAAAGGAAAAGGACTAGAAAAGAGTTAGTGGAGTCAAGAGAGAAGGAAGCTATCTTCCTCCTCACACTTGCCATTTAAAATTGAATAGATAGGGAGTTTGCTTGAGTCAAATAAACACCAAGAAAGACAGCTGGCTCTGTCTTCTCAATTTTTCACCCAAGAAGGATATTCACTGCCTGAAGGTACCCCAGCAACAAGAAGTGGTGGAGTAGAGCTCTTCCACAACAGGAAACTGCAATAAGAAGGCTCTTTTTCATCCTTTCCAAAGAATCCACACATATATTCTAGGGGAGAGTTAGGGCTTGGATGGCTGCCACACATAGTCATTTATCTTTGTGTGAATGTCCTGAAGTGCACTGCCAGTTCCAAAAAGTGACTTTTATTTTGTGGTCTAAATTGGCACCATGTCAATATGAGCCGAAGAAGCAGAAGTATTAGAAGAGAGATGTTTGCCATCTCAGTGATCATCACACCAAGAGAGCCACAGCATAATAATGGATTACAGCTGAAAGAGCTGCAAAACAAAAGAATTTTCTGAGAAGTATAAGGATAACCTAAAGTCATCAAGAGGGGAGACAAAAGCAAGGATACTAGAGGAATTTTAAGACTTTGGAAGGCAGCTATGCTCACCACTATACCACCAATGACACAAGTTATTTGAAGACTTTGGTACCTATACCTAGAGCAAACATTAAACACAGCCCAGCTTCTAGCCAGATTAACATAAATCCTCACACTATAAGCCTATTGATCTCAATTTTTATTACTGAAAACAAGACACCTGGTTTTCAGCAAAAATTATAGGGTGTTGATGAGTCTGGCTCCAGGTCAAAACCCTATGTATGATATTTTGGGCCCAGACATAGGCAATTACAAGCTTTGCCTGTCAAGTTTGTGGGGAAAGGAGGAGGCTGTCCTCCCCATACTAGACTTGGTACACTGCCAGCCAATTGCATTTCTTTGGAAGGAATTGCAGGAATGCACTTAGAAACCCTCTCCTTGGGTCATATCTGCATTTCTAGCCCAGACACCTCCATTTGGAGGCCTTCTTACTGAGGGTCTTGGCTGATGCACTTCCCAAGGGTCTCTTTAAGATCTCCTTATCATAAAACCTTGGCTGAAGTACTTTTTCCCCACTCTGAATCAGTACTTTTCCACTTGTAGCCCTTCCCCTTATTCCTCTCCTTCCCCCTACCACCTTAGTTCTAGAAAAATGAGACTTGTGGTTAGGGTTTCTTAGCAATGAGATGATTCCCCTTATCTGGGCTGCATATTATCTTACCACCACTCCTTATCATTGTGTGGAGAAAAATGAAACACTATAGAGCCAGCATCTATTTTTACTCTTGATTACAGTATCATATAATAAGTGAATAAAGCTTTAACAAATTGAAAAGAGCTGAAATCATATAAAGTATGTTTTCAGACCACATCGGAACTAGAATCAACAACAGAAAGATAGCTGGAAAATCTCCAAATACTTGGAAATTAAACAGCAGGTTTCTAAATAACACGTGGGTCAAAGAAGATATCTTAGAAATTAATCACTATTTTGGACTAAATGGAAAGTAAAAGACAACTTATCAAAATTTGTGGGATGCAGAAAATGCAGTGCTTAGAGGAAAATTTATAGCATTAAAATGTATATTTAAGGAAAGAAAGAAAATCTAAACCCAATATCCTAAGCTTCTACATCAGGAAACTAGATGAAGAAAAGCAGTTTAAGTCTATCTAAAAGAAACAGAAAAACTAAACATAAAATTCAGAGCAAAAATCAATGAAATTTAAAACAGGAAAACAAATAGAAAAAAACAAACAAAAATTCTAGTATTCTAGTTCTTTGAAAGTTTTAATAAAAAAATCTACAAACCATTTGCCCTGCTAACTAAAGAAAAAATAAATAAAGAAAGAAACAATATAAATGAATAAAATCAGAAGTGAACAAGAGGTCATCACTACTGACCTCGTGGACATAAAAAAGATTATGAAGTGGTATTACAAACAACACTATGGCCACCAATTTGATACATGCAATAAATTCCTTGGAAGGCATAAACTAACAAAACTCACACAAGGAGAAATAGATCATCCAAATAAGATTATCTATATCTATTCAATGAATTAAATCAGTAGGTAATAACTATCCAAAAAATAAACCACTAGGCTCAGATTATTTCACTGATGAAGTCTCAGGGAAGAAATATGACAATTATCCAAAATATCTTCCAGAAAATAGAAGTATAAGTAACACTTTGAACTTATTCTGTGAGGTCAGCATTACTCTTACAACAAAACCGCATAAAGATGTTGTATTCGAGAATAACTACAGACCAATATCTCTAATGAACATATATTAGCAAATCAAACCCTACAATGCATAAAAAAAACAAGTGTGACTTATTCCAGGTGTGAAAGGCTGGTTCAATATTAGAAAATCAATCAATGTTATCCACCATATTGACAAACTAAAGAAGAAAAATAATGTGAACATATCAATTGATGCAGAAAAAGAATTTTGAAAAATGACCACACATTCATAATAAAAACGCTTAACAAACTAGGAATACAGAGAAAAGCCCTCAAGTTTATAGAGAACATCTACAAAAGTCCTTACAACTAACATTCTTAATTAATGGGGAGAAACTAGATCATGGAATAAGGCAGGGATATTCCTCTCTCATCACTCCAATTCAATATTGTACTAGAAGTCCTAGCTATTGCACTAAGACATGGGAGCCAACTGAAAGGATTCCTAATGACCAAAGCTGAAACAATTTTAGCAACAAAATGGTGCAGCATCTTATGAAATAAGTATTCTTGAGTCCAAACTGATATAAGTAAATGATTAAATACATAAATAAATGGAGGAAAATATACAAACTCCTTTGTAGAAGAATTTTTAAAAGCATGTAAATACTTCACTCTAAAGGAGTTTGAGCTTAATTCCCACTTAAGTGTGGCTAGCACATAGTAGAGTATCTAAAGAGGCATATAGAAATGGCATTATAAGGAGCAACTACAGCCAGGTGATTAAGCTTAACATCAACATTAATAAATAATATTAAAAATACGCACGCTTGGTATGATGTGATGAGACTGGGACTTTACCTCTTTTTTCTTCCTCCTAAAACACATAACTCCAGTTTAAACATGAAGGAAGCATCATACAAATTCTAATTGAGGCACATACTGCAAAATACCTGAACGATCCTTCTCAAAACTATAAAGGTCATCAAGAATAAGACTCTCACAGCCAGAAAGAGCTTAAGGAGATATGAGTAGTAAAAGTAATGTGGTATCTGGGGTGGAATCCTGGAAAAGAAAAAGAACTTTAGGTAAAAACTAAGAGTATATGAACAAAGTATAGTCTTTAGTTAATAATAATGTATCAATATTGGTTAATAAATTGCAACAATTGTACCATAATGATATAAGATTTTAATAATAATGGAATTTGTGTGATAGTTTTTGTGCTATTTTCATAATTTTTCCAAAAATCTTCCACTGTTCTAAATAAAAAAATTATTTAACAAAAGGTTTACAAAAAACACAAATCAGTGAGAAAGCAAAGAAGAAAAAAGATATCTAATGCATGCCATATCCCTTTAGTAGCATGATCCAGAAGTTGTTCACATTATTTCAGCTCATATTTTATCTTATGGATTTTGGTCATTCAATCTTACTTAACTGCAAGTTTAGGTTATGAGCCTACTTGAAAATGTTTCATTGCTAAAAAAGAAAGAAAAGAAAGTAAAGAAAATGGATTTTGGAGAAATTTTAAGTCTATTCCACAATTCCTGAGATTATTATTCTATTAGCAGAAATTCATATAAGATAAAAGATCCACAGAGAACACCCTGAGTTTAAAACACTCATGAAGAATACTCTCGATGATGGACATGATATTTAATTATCAAGATTAAAAACTAGGTAATCGCTATCGGGTTTGAGAAAAATAAGTCTAGGTGATAAAAAGGATTATTTTCAAATCCAAATGGGAGTAATAGAGAATAGATGAGTTCTGAGTAGCTCATCATAAAGCAGGTGTGTGTTTCTGTATGGTGTGTGTTGAGAGAGGAGATGGAAATCAGTGGACCATGTAACTACAACCCTAAGTGACAAGGTCTAGCAGAGGAACTTGGAAAATTTGAAATTGATGACAGACAGTTCACTGCTTTAAACTTAATTAAAATAACCTGAATTAGGTAAAATGTTTAAGTGCTCTCAATTATACCTAGACTCAATCTCATAATTCACTTCTATTGTAATGGTTCCCTTCCCATGTCATGCACACATACACACACACAAACTGAATCCAGTTAAAGTTGGAGAGTCATGTGATGAGGAAATGGACTCTAAATTTAAACAACGGTAAAGGTAGGTGACAGTTATCAGCCATGTTTATTAACTAGCACTTCAGTGTGCCAAATAAAGGCCAGGTGAGAATTAGGTTACAGAGCAGATTAAGAAGCCAACTAAGGCAAGTATGGTACAAGTCAGAGCAGTATGCCAGTATTAGACATTGGTGAAGACCTAAATATAAAGGCAAAGAAAGAAGAGATATTCAAGTTTTTCTCAGGGGATATGGCAGGGTTGTAGTGGTTTAGAGTGTCAAGAAAGAGGCTAATGAAACAATGCCTCCCACTTTTATTCAACCAGAGAAGCTTTATATTATTTTTTAATGTTGGGGTTATCTGTAAGATTTCTCTTGAGGAAATATGGCCTAATTACTTTTTAAAAGGCTAAAAAATAATAACTGAATTAGAGAAAGATGCAGGCATAGGCAGCCCTCCAGTTTCTGAGGAGCTATGTCTTAATAATATTTTAATTCTGTTCAATTAAATATTTACTGATACCCTTCTTCAGAGTTAACTGGGGTCACAATAATGATAGAATTCCTGAAATAAGTTGAGAGCTCTCTTCTTCACCATCCTGTGCACATTCATTTGCTCTCTGTAACGTGTTCTCCTTACTTTTTTGTTTTCCACTGATCTTATGAAATCAAGGATTCTTCCTCAATCTTCCAATCAATCAAAGTTAGAAGGTAGGTCTTCCAGCCTCATTGTAAGTCTGGATTTCCTCAAACACAGTTGGCAGATGTTTGAATTTAAGAGGGTGGAGAAGGTGAACCAGAGCATGGTATTCTTTCTTATACTCATCATTAACCTAGAGATTGCATATTCAAAGGACAATGTCCTTTGTGAATGGGCTTAGCAAAAGGCAATAGTGAATGGTGGTGTCAAAGGCATCTAAATTTAATTTTTTTGTTGTTAATGTCAATGTGCCAACAAAATATCTGAGTATTTTGTGCTAAACAAAATATCTGAGTATTAAATATGTCACTTCTGTGGCATATTTGATTGTAGAAAATATACCCTATGGAGAGTTTACCTTCATTAGGCAAAGGACAAGATTGTGATTTGAGGAGGGTGCGTTATTGGAACACTTGAACAGACTCAAGCTGCACTATAAGGAAAGTGATACTAAACATGTTATTACAGGAGATGCTGGTGAGAAGGAAAGGGTCAAGATGCTGACTACTTGATAATGTCAAAGCAAAATACAGATTGCTAAAGGCTGCAACTAAAAAGGCCAATGAAAGGCCAGGCAGAAGAGGCAGAAGGGGTGGTCTTGCCTGGGAAGTTTCAAGAGCTTGTTGCCAAGGTGTCATTGGGATCCACACATAGAATACGAATCCTGATTTAAGTCAGAGGAAGGCTGTGGACAAAAATCAGCCGACTACTAGAGAACAAATCTTTTGAAGAAGAAATTTGTTATTACATCAGAAACCATTTAGGTAAAAAATAAATAGGATCCTAATTGGAAAAGCAGGTAAACAGTGAGGTCAGTAGGGAAGAATTTTAAGTGACAGAGCAAAATATAGCCCTGATTTTGTCTTTTGTGGTCCTTTTTCTCATAGTTAGAGGCTTGAGCAGAATTTCCTATACTGCTTCAAAACCATGGAACAAAATTATTGCTTGGAGACCATGTGAGCAACCGTTTGGCTGAAGGCAGTGATATCATTGCATCTTCTGGCATTAATTTGGCTAAGGTGAATTCCCACTGTGACCTCAGGCTTGTAGTACCTATTGTCTTGGCAGAACAAAGAGTGGCAGCAAACTATGCAGGAATATTTCTGGAATCTTCAATCAAAAAGGAGATGGTGAGGACATACAATCAAAAAGGAGATGGTGAGTGGAAGGCATTGGCCAGGGAATTTGAGACCTTTGTCATTTCACAAATAATACTCTTCTTTGAGCTTGGTTTAAGAATAACATTCTGTCCCCTTGCATCAGTTTCCATCCAAAGTAGGAATTCTAAGAATAACATTCATAAAAGGAAATTAGGTTCTATGGACAAACAATCACTATGCAAATCTAGGTTTTAATAGCTATAATATAGTTTCTATTATTGGGAACTGTGTAGAATTCAGTGATATTATAAGGAGTGAATCTTTTATTGATGTTAGCAGCCTATGTACAATTTAATATTCTTGGTCATTTTGAATTTTAGTTTAACTTTTTTAAGAAATGATTGAGGGAATTGATTTTGATTTAATTTTCTTTTTTAAATTAATTTTTATTGGTATAGTTGTTTTACAATGTTGTGTTACTTTCTGCTGTATAGCAAAGTGAATCAGTTATACATATACATATATCCACTCTTTTTTAGGTTCTTTTCCCAGACAGGTCATTACAGAGTATTGTGTAGAGTTTCCTGTGTTATACAGTTGGTTCTTATTAGTTATCTATTTTATATATTGTATTGTGTACATGTCAATCCCAGTCTCCCAATTTATCCTTCTCCCTCCCCCCCTTTTCCCCTCAGTAACCAATAGTTTGTTTTCTACCTTGAGCTAAAAATACAGATGGAATATTATTAAAAGACATCATCAAACATTATTATTATGAGATGTTGTATATCCCATTATCGTATACTGCTGTACATCCTAATACAGTAAATCAATTTTTGTAAAGAATTAACTTGTAATCTGAAGGGTAAATGCATTAAATTATACAATATCATTTTAGCTTCTATCTGTGCACATACTCTGATAAAGATTGGGTATTTCTTGACTCCTCTTAGTCCGAATTTTATAATTTGCACTCTCTGGCTGGAGAGATTGAATCCATCTGAAGGAAGCCCATTTAATGGTAGTTTTCAGTGTGAGTCTAGATCCAGTCATATTCTGGGGATGAGTGCTACATAGCTGCAGGCCTGTCAGTGGGAGTGTGACTGTTTAATTACCAACTCAGCTGTACTCTCTGACTAGATGTAGTGACAATAACTCTCTAAGTCCAGTGTCTTTCAATTTTCTTTTCCTTTATATATTTTCTGACAACTTTCTTTACATGTATGTATATATGTATGTGTTTATATATACACATATATATGTATTTATGTACATAAATATGTACTTAAATATATGCATATGTTTGTAGAGGAGACTAAGATTGATTGACTAGAGTAATGATCAACAAAATGTAATATATTACCTATTCTAAGTATTATTAATTTTTGCTAATCTAGATTTCAGAAGATACTTGTTTTTTAAAATAAGTAACACAATGAAGAATGACAATTAACTGGACTGGAGAAAATGAATTCTATAGAATATAAAAGTTGCTTGTTATGCCCTAAAAAAGACATTTGAATTTACATGTTAAGATACCTTAGACAATTCTCTCATGCCGATCTTCAAGAAGCTTTCTTTTTTCCCCCAGCTTTTGAGGTATAATTGACAAAAGATTGTAAAATATTTAAAGAGTACAGCATGATGACTCGATATTTCTGTAAATGGTGAAAGGATTCCCCCTCATTGAGTTAATTAACACATCCATACCTCACGTTTACCATTTTTTTTCTTTTGATGAGAACATTTAAATTCTCTCTTTGCAAATTTCAATTATACAATACAATGTTATCAACTCTAGTCACTGTATTATATATTAGATCCTCAGACCTTATGCATCTTGTAAATGAGTTTGTATTGTTTTACCAACCTCTCCCTATTCCCAACTCCCTAGCTCTAGCAACCCAATTTTCTACTCTGTTTATGATTTCAAAATTTTTTTTTAAGATTCCACATATAAGCGGAATACCATGTGGTATTTGTCTTTCTCTGTCTGGCTTATTTCACTTAGCATAACGTCCTCCAGGTTCATCCATGTTGTCACAAATGACAGGATTTCCTTCTTTTTATAAGACTGAATAATATTACATTGTATATATGTATATCCATATACCAAGGAGCTTTCTTAAAACACAAAACAAAACAATACATTTACTTCAGTTCTATAGAGCAAGTCCTTAATAATCTCTAAAATAGATGTAGTTTTTAAAAAAGCAATACAAGAAATAATTGTAATTTACTAATGCAATCTGCATATGTAAGTATATTTGACATTTCTGGTCTCATAACTTGTAGTTTTACTTTTTTAAGTATTCTCTTGGGTAATAGAAAAATCTTCTTTAATCATCTCCATATTCTGTATTTTTACGCAAAGTGGAAGAAATAATTTTTATATTAGAATGAAGGAGAATTTTCATTGAAAATAGAAGCATAAAATAGAGCACCATTGTTCTTCCATTCTAAAATAAAGCCACATGTCTGGAAGAAGAAATGGAGAGAAGATTATGTAACATAAATATATTGACTCAGTACACTATCACTTTTGCCTCTATTAATCATTTAGTTACTTCCAGTAGTTGTCCTGTAACAAAAAATCATGACATCTTGAATTAGTATAGAATAAATAATATATATTTAAATCTATACCATATCTTCCACTTTTCTTTTTAGCAACTCTTCACTGCATAGAATATACTTTTATTTTAAACATTACAGTAAGATGACACATGTTTTAAAAGAAAGTATAATGGGGATAGGAGAAAAATGTTATTACAAGTGACTTAAAAGCAAATTATCCATTCAGCAGATGGCTACCAAGAGTTCCTTCAATCTCTCATAAGATATGGAAGCTATTTTGCCTCTCCTGAATTGTTGCTAGTCTTATGACTTGTTTTGACCTGGAGAAAGAGGCAAAAGTGATATCGTGTGAGTTCTGGTGCATGGCCCTTCCTTATGAGACGTAGCAGCTTCCATTTTCATTCCTTTGGGATCCAGCCATAAACTAAAAAAGCTATGGGCAAGATTACTGAGTGATGAGAGAGAAAAAGCCCAAACCAGCCTGCAGGCATTCCAGATACCACAGAAGAGGTACCATGAGTTTCAATGAAGCCATCTTGGATGTGCTGTCCCAGCCACACTCCCAGCAGAAGGTAGCCAAATAAGTGTTTTGTATACTCAGCCAACACCTCATGGCACAGAAAAAAAGCTAAGTCAGCCAACTCAAAAAATAAGAAACAATGAGAAATAGTAAATCATTGCTATTTTAAGCCACTAGATTTTGGATTCATTTGTTACATCGAAATCCAGAACTGAAACTGGTTTCTTTGAGAATACACATTATTTTCAAGTATAAGATTTTTTTTTATTGAAGTATAGTTGATTTACAATGATTATTAGTTTCAAGTGTACAGCAAAGTGATTCAGTTACATACACACACATATATATTCTTTTTCATATTCTTTTCCATTATAGGTTATTACAAGATATTAAGTATAGTTCCCTATGCTATACAATAGGTCCTTGTTGCTGATCTATTTTATATATAGTAGTGTGTATATGTTAATCCCAAACTCCTAATTTATCTCTCTCCCCACTCCCACTATCCCCTTTGGTAACCATAAGTTTGTTTTCAATGTCTGTAAGTCTACTTCTGTTTTGTAAATAAGTTCATTTGTATTTTTTTAGATTCCACATATAAGTGATATCATGTGATATTTGTCTTTGTCTGACTTACTTCACTTGATATGATAATCCCTAGGTCTATTCATGTTGCTGCAAGTGGCATTATTTCATTCTTTTTATGGGTGAGTAATATTCCTCTCTCTCTCTCTCTCTCTCTCTCTCTCTCTCTCTCTCTATCTATCTATAAAACACCTTTTTTATTCATTCATCTGTCTATGGACATGTAGGTTGCTTCCTTCCATGTCTTGGCTGTTGTAAATAGTGCTGCTATGAGAATTGGGGTGTGTGTATCTTTTTGAATTAGAGTTTTCTCCAGATATATGCCCAAGAGTGGGATTGCAGGATCATATTATAATTCTAATTTTAGTTCTTTAAGGGACTGCCATCTGTTCTCCACAGTGGCTGTACCAATTTACATTCCCACCAACAGTGTAGGAGGGTTCCTTTCCACATTCTCTCCAGCATTTGTTATTTGTAGACTTGTAAATGATGGCCGTTCTGACTGGTGTAAGGTGATCCCTCATTTCAGTTTTGACTTGCATTTCTCTAATAATTAGTGATGTTGAGCATTTTTTCAAGTGCCCCTTGGTCATCTGTATGTCTTCTATGGAGAAATGTATATTTACACTTTCCTCTCATTTTAAAATATTTTTTATATATTAAGCTGTATGAGCTGTTGGTATATTTTGGAAATTAATCCTTGTCAGTAACATTGTTTACAAATATTTTCTCCCAGATTACAGGTTGTCTTTTCACTTTATGGTTTTCCTTTAACATGCAAAATCTTTTTAAGTGTAATTAGGTCCCATTTATTTATTTTTGGTTTTATTTCCATTACTCTAGGAGACAATCCAAGAAAATACTGCTGTGTTTTATGTCAAAGAGTATTCTGCCTGTTTTCCTCTAAGAGTTTTATAGTATCCAGTCTTCCATTTAGGTTTTTAATACATTTTGAGTTTATTTTTGTATATGGTGTTAGAAAATGTTCCTATTTCATTTTTTTTTACATGTAGCTGTCCAGTTTTCCCAGCACCATTTATTGAAGAGACTTTCTTTTCTCCACTGTATATTCTTGCCTCCTTTGTTGTAGATTAATTGGCCATAGGTCCATGGGTTTATTTCTAGGCTTTCTATCCTGTGCCATTAATCTATATGTCTGTTTTTGTGCCAGTACCATACTGTTTTGATTACTGTAGCTTTGTAGTAAGTATAGTTTGAAGTCAGAGAGTGATTTCTCCAGCTTCATTCTTTTTTCTCAAGATCATTTTGGCTATTCATGGTCTTTTGTTTCCATACAAATTTTAAAATTCTTTGTTAAGTATAAGATTTTTAAACTAAATAATTTTTGTTACAAGTAAAAAGAACCAAACTACCCCATCTATATTCTCATGAATTGGAAATAAAGATAGTTTAATTATAAGAGAACTTGGGGTGATCAGTAGTTTTATCAGTTAGAGTACTTTCAGCTGCAGGTACAAAATTCCTTACTTATACTTGCTTCAAGCAATAAAAACATTAATCATGCCCAAGTCTACACAGACAACCCTGTACTGATAGAGCCACTTAACAACATCTTTAAGCATCTTCTTTTCATCCTTCTGTGTGTCATCCTCAGCAAGTTACTCTCTGTATCATGGGTATAAGATGACTTCTCTTAGATTCAGACATTATATTCATGTTCAAGGCAAGAAAGGGGCTGCCATCTACATGTTTCTTTTTTGGTTTTGTTTTTTTGTTGTTGTTTTAGATCTTTAAATCATCGGAATTTATTTTGTGTGAGTGATGTCATGTGTTTCTTTTTGTTTTTTTGCATTACGTGGGCCTCTCACTGTTGTGGCCTCTCCCGTTGCGGAGCACAGGCTCCGGACGCGCAGGCTCAGTGGCCATGGCTCACGGGTCCAGCCACTACGCGGCACGTGGGATCCTCCCAGACGGGGGCACGAACCCGTGTCCCCTACATCAGCAGGAGGACTCTCAACTACTGCGCCACCAGGGAAGCCCATGTGTTTCTTTTTGATAGAAACTAAATGTTCCTAGAAGCAATTCTAATCAAATAGTAGTTGAGGGCTATGTTCCCTTTGCCAGACGGGGTCTCATGGTCATAACTGGCTACAATAGGAAGCTGGTAAATTCCATATCTGGCAAATGAGTAAAGATTGTCATAACAACTTAGACTGATTTTGCTTTGTGATGTGTGGAAGGACACCAATGTTATTCTGAACAAAACTGGATTCTACTAACAAGAAATAAAGGATGGTGAGTAGGCAACCAAAAAATATGGCATATTGAATGAATTCACACTAGTACCCTATTATTCTGAGTTTGGAGAAAATATTTTGTTTTCTTTTTAAATCTGTGAGAGATATTGCTTACTAAAACCCTGGCAACAGTGACTATAATCTTTTAAAGTTAATTAAAGGAAATTCCTGTTTATTCTTAATTTGTTGAGAGTTACTTTTAAAATATATATTGAAATTTGTCTAATTCTTTACCTATTAAGATTGTCTTGATGAATCACATTAATCTTTTAATTTAGAAAGTAATTTTGCATTCCTGGGATGAATCCAATTCTATCATGATGTAGTGTCCTTTTTATTTTTTAAAGTATTTATTTTACTAATTTTTGTTTAGAATTTTTATACTGTTTATGAATGAGATAAGCCTCTAATTTTCTGTTTTTTTAATCTCATTTTCAGATTTTGCGACTCAGGCTACTCAACATCATAAAATAATTTGAGGAGTATTCTCATTTTATATTTCCCAGAAATGTTTGTATCTGATTATACTTATTCATTCCTTGAATGTTATTCCTGGTTTGCATTGAAGGAGTGATTTTATAGTCAGATTTGTTGCAATGCAATTTATACACTAATATAAAATTGACCCATTGTAGGTATAGATTGATGATTTAGATAAATATATACTAACTATATGTTTTTGGTAATTCCAATTACAATCAAGATACAGAATAAATTCATCAACCTCAAAGTACCACTTTTTGGCAACTGCTTATTATCCCACCCTCAGCCCCTGGCAACCAATGATCTGATTTCTGTTCTTACAGTTTTGCTTTCTTCAGAATATCCAGAATTATACCAGGAATTCTAAGATTCACCCTTTCCTCCTACCCCCACCCATTCCTGAGCTAAGATAAAACAACTTTTCTTCTTAGTGTTTCGAAGTATATAAAATACCTCATAAAATCTATGCCTGTGTGGTAGGTAGCCTCCAACATGGCCCCCAAAGATCCTTATCTCCTGCTATGCATGCCCTTGTACAATATGCTCTGCTTGAATGTACTTATTGACTCACTTCTAACTAATAGAATATGGCTATGTAATGGGATTTCACTTCCAATATTAAGTTAGAAAAATACTGTG
This sequence comes from Orcinus orca, assembly GCF_937001465.1. Classification (NCBI taxonomy): domain Eukaryota; kingdom Metazoa; phylum Chordata; class Mammalia; order Artiodactyla; family Delphinidae; genus Orcinus; species Orcinus orca. The sequence goes on from NC_064563.1 coordinate 97,410,672, forward strand.
GCTTCCATCTTGGTGCCTTCCCTTGCTCTCAGACTGCTCACTCTGGAGAAGCCAGCTGTTGTGAACTGATGCATCTATGTGGAAAGTCCTGCATAAATGAGTTTGTAAGCAGATCTTCTGAGATCAACCAATAAGCTTTATGAGTGAATTTGGAGAGAGATCTTCCCCAGTTGAGCCTAGAGATTATTACAGACAACTTGATCACAGATCTGTAAAAGCTCTTAAGCCAAGGCAATCCAGCTGAGTCAATCTTGTATTCCTGACCCTGGGAAGCAGTGAGAAAAATAAATATTTATAGCTGCTTGTTGTTTATAACTGCTAAGGGTGTATGAGTTTCCTGTGGCTGCTGTAACAGATAATCACATACTTGGTAGCTTAAAACAGTAGAAATGTACTCTTTAACAGTCTGGAGTCTAGAAATCTGAAAACAGTTTCATTGAGTCAAAATCAAAGTATCAACCAAGCCACACTTCCTCTGGAAACTATAGGGGAAAATCTGTTCCATGCTTCTTCTAGCTTCTGGTGTCTGCTGCGTTGATTGGCCTGTCACTCCATTCTCTGCCTCCATCTTCAAATTGCTGTTTACTCTCTGTGTCTAATTTCTCTGTGTATCTCTTTTATAAGGACACTTGTGATGGGATTTAGGGCCAACCTGGATAATCCAGAATAATCTCCTCATCTCAAAATTCTTAATCACACCTCAAAACCTTTATCATATAAAGTAACATCCATGGGTTCTAGAGATTATGACCTGATGTCTTTGGGTTTACTACACAAGGTAATTTGTTATGTAGTAATAGATAACTAATACACTACACAGGGTAATTTGTTATGCAATAATAGGTAATTAACACACTGACCTTTATTGCAGAGTTAAATCTTCATAGGTCTTTGACTCTCAAAGTCCCTCTTAGTCTTATGTCTTACCACTTGAGGTCTAGAAACAATTGCCTTTTCTGATTCTTCTCTGCTACAATTTTTTTAAAGATCTATTTTCTCTTATCTTGGCTGGCAAAGTAAAAAATTATTATTTGAGGTTATATCTATCTTGTGATACCTTACCAAAATCAGAACTCCATGTATATTACTACACTGACTCTTTGCAACTACTTACTAGGAACAGCAGACTAAGAAGACATACGGTTTGCCTTCCAAATTATCATAGGTCACATATCTCTAGGTGTTTTGCCAGCCATTTCATGGTTCCCCATTTTTTTAATCTTTAATAAGAATTCATCACAACCTAATGTGTATATATGTTTATATGCTGATATATATTTATGTTTATATATATAAAATGATGTACTGTATTACACCACTTCTGATATCAATTTCTGTGTTAGATATAATAACACTAGCATTTGTAACAGATAAACTCTGAAATCCCAGTGAGTTAACAAAATATAATTTCATTTCTTTTTCTTGTAAAGCTTCCAACACATACGTTCTTGATTAGGAAGAGGCCCTTCTCTAAGCAGTGATTCAAGATTCCAGGCATTCTTTATATCATGACTATAGAATCTTTGCACAGGGCTTCCGTTTCTTTATACTTATCACCGTGAAGGTCATATGGAAATGAGCATGGAGAATTATTTATGAGAGGTGTTTATAGCACATGCTTGGAAGAAACATACATCATATCTGCTCATATTCCATTGAATAAAATAGCATCTGTGGCTATGTATGCTACATGCACTTTCTTGTCTCAACTGGAATCAAGTCTGGGAAGTGGAATCCAGCTATTTTCTCAAAAAGAAGATATGGGTTTGGTGATGACTTAACATTCTCTACCACGTTGTATGATATCCATTTTTTGAAATTTGTTATAACTTGTTTTATGGCTCTAAACATAGTCAATTTCCATGAACATTATATATATGTTTTAAAAAATTGTATTATGACAGTTTTTATTTGATCATTCTTGTTAAGTATGTTACTTTAAACTGCCATGTCTTAGTGAGATTTTCTCTTACTTATCTAAAATTTGGTGAGCAAAATTGTGATAAAATGTCTTATACTGATGTCAGATTTATAAATTTCTTTTAATTATGATTAAATTTGTTATATATTTTGAAACTATTTTATTAAGTGTTTATATATTTAGAATTTTTAATTCTGTCCTTATGAATTAAACATTTTGTTAACACAGAAAAGTCTATTTATAGTAAATTTTTGCCCTAAATCCTCTTTTTTTTCCTGAAATTAACATGCCTACATCAATTTTGTTTTGGTTTATATATGCCTGGTATATCTTTCTCTTTACTTTGTCTTATCCTCATTTTATGTTCTTATACACTGAATACAACTAGCTCTTTTTAAAATACACTTGGGTAATCTTTACCTTTTAAGTAGAAAATTTTTCTTTTTACATTTAATGTTATCACAGACAGATTCAGATTTATGTCTGTTACTAATCTTGTTTTGTCCCTTTTATTTGTTGTATATTATATAGATTTTTTTCTTCCTCATTGCCTTATTTTACATTGAGATTTTTTGTCCCTTACATCCACTCTTTTTTTATATATGTCCTAGTTTGGAACTTATGTATTCTAATTTTTCCTTTTATTAGTCTCCCTAGAATTTACCATAACTGTTTAGCTTGTTAAAGATTAAGTTAATATTTACTTTACTCTCCTCCTGAACAAGGGCTTTAAAATGTTCTGAACAATTAGCCTCTTCCCAGATCATATTACTGACTATGATTCCAGTTTTCTCTCTTGATTCTCTTAACAACACAAATAAGATTTTTAAATTGTTTTATATATTTTAATATTTATACATAATTTTATTATCTTTGTACATTATTCCTTCTTAAATTATATCCTTTAGAACTGCTGCCTAATACATAGCCATTAGCCATATGTGACTATTTAAATTTAAATTAATTAAAATTAAAATTTAAAATTCAGTTCCTCAGTCACAGTAACCACATCTCAAGTGCTTAAAGTTACGTGTGGCTTGTGGTTACCATATTGGTCAGAACAGATGTAGAATATTTCCATCACTGCAGAAAGTTTTATTGGATAGCACTGCTTTATAAAGCCTTTTAGTGATACTTTTTTGATAGTGAACAGAACTTTTGTTATTTTGAAAGTGTGTTTACTTTAACTGCTTTCTTAAAAGATAATTTAATGGATATACAATTCTAGTACTGTGGTTATTTTTTCTAATTACTATGAAGATATTATCCAATATATTAATATTTCCATTATGATATTGAGAAGGCAGCTGTTGGACTAATTGTCATTGAATGGTAGATAATCCATCCTAACTCTAACTGCTTATAAAATTTCTTTCTCTTTGGTGTTCTGCCAGTTCACCATACTCCATCCAAGGGACAGTTTTTACTTGTGCTCCTTGGACTTTAAGTATCTGAATCTGTGATTTTATCTTTTCTAAATTCTGGAAAACTACTAACATATTTCTCTTTGATAGTTGCCTGTCTCCACTTTTCTTTGATATGCTTCTAGATATTTAATTTCCAGTCTGTCTTTCTCTGTCTGCTCTCTTAACTTTTCTTAGATATTTTTTTCTCTAGTGTTTTCATGCGTTAGTTTACATAATTTCTTTATATATACATTTTCCACTTTACCAAATCCTTCTTTATTTAAGCCTAATCTGCAGTTTGATATGACCTTTTTTTTTCAGATCTTAATTATTCTATTTTTTATTTCTAGAAATTATATTTAGCTGTTTCCCTAAATAAGCTTGGTCTACCTTTTTTTCTATTTTAAATATTCTCATATTTTTTAAAATATAAAATACGTTTATATTTTATACCTTACAACTTCAACATATGAGATCTTCAAGGACTCAATTGTTTAGTTTGTGTGATTGGTTTTTTTTGCTGACTCCTATTTATGGTGGTAGATTTCTTCATTTGTATGTTGATTTTTTTTAAATTGTGAGCTCCTGTTCCTATGAACTAGTTGTTGGAATCATTTGAAAATTGTATTAAAATGCACTGCTCTAGAAATAATTTCTGCTTGCTTCAATCATCTGCCTGAAAATTTGACCAACTTATCACCCTTTAAATTTTTGACTTGGAGTTTTTATGCCCATGCTGGTAGAAATGCTGACTCTAAAACTACAAGAATGGGACTTCCCTGGTGGTGCAGTGGTTAAGAATCCACCTGCCAATGCAGGGGACATGGGTTCGAGCCCTGGTCCGAGAAGATCCCACAAGCCATGGAGCGACTAAGCCCGTGCTCCACAACTACTGAGCCTACGCTCTAGAGCCTGTGAGCCATAACTACTGAAGTCCATGCGCCTAGAGTCCATGCTCTTCAACAAGAGAAGCCACTGCAATGAGAAGCCCACACACCACAATGAAGAGTAGCCCCTGCTTGCCGCAACTAGAGAAAGTCTGCGCACAGCAACGAAGACACAATGCAGCCAAAAATTAAAAAAAAAAAAAAGAAAAAGACTCAAAGAGCACAATCCTGATGGATTTGACTATACAAAAATGAGGATTGTTCTTGAACTAAGGGTACATTAGACAAAGTAAGGAGACAAAGACAAACAGGGAGGAGATATATCAAACAACAAAACCCAGCAAGGGATTAATAATTAGATACATACAGACATGCAAATCAGAAGGAAAAAGGTTAGAAACTCAATAGAAAAAAATAATAAATAAATAAATAAATAAATAAAATACAAGAATTTAATAGATAAATAGTTAATTATTCTGAGAATCTTCTGATATCTGGTGAATTTTGCTTGTTGTTTTTATTTTTCCTTATCCAATGATGTGTTAAATCATGTCCAAGTTCTATGTGGGTGGAAAGTTCTCCTCCTATGCTTAGACCCTATGATTTGCTTCTATTCTCATTGCCAAGAGGCCATGAAAGCCCATGATGTCTTTAGGCTGCCAGAGTTGAGCAGATGTCCTCAGTGATAATGTATTTCCAGGGTTCACTAACTCATTGTGTACTCACTTTCCAGCATTTACTGGAATAGGTTATTTGTTTCCTTCATCACTAGCTTGGCTGGTTCTATAAAGAAATTAGCATGCTGACATCATTTATCATTTTAAAAGTTTGATGTTTCATGAACTTAGTAAACTGAGATGTTTGAAAAGCTTAAATATTTTCATCTATGAGATTTTTGTTTTCCATAATTATTCCATATGGCATTATATTTTCAAGACAAAATGTAAAATACATTTTAAAGTTTAAGGTAGTATATGCTGCCTTAGGTTTATTCCTCAAGTCGCATGTAATATGAACAGCATATATACCACAGTAATCAGAAATAATCAATTTTCCCCACAAGATACAAGTTTTAAAACTATAACCTATAATCCTCATAGAGTTCAGAGGCAGTGAATCCTGTCACAAAGTGAGATAGTAGGGACAAAATTTGGGCATAACCCCTCCCCATCTTATCCTGCCTCAACCCAAGTGGCTCAACTTTTTCCTATTTTACAAATTGGAATTCTAAGCAATGTTTTATTTGAATAAATGACAATATCAGTTTAGAAATGGTTGATAATTACTGCTGAAAATCCCCATATTTTCTTCTAATGTTCTGGGCACTGATTCAACTCTAGAGGGGAATAATGATTTTCTTCTTGAGAGTACTCTGGTTTGTCTGGTTAATTAGTTTCCTTCTGGAATAAAATTTATTCATTCATCCATCTTGAGAGCAGGTAATTAGGTGCTAATTCAAAGATTCTACAATATAACTTATTATATAAGAACTATGAATATATATGATAACTATAAGGACATATATATATATTATGTATTACAAGATTTATTGGTAAGGGGTTTTGTTCATACACTTGTTTAGATTATAAGACTTAAACAGTTCTGAATGTAGCATTAAATTGTAGATGGTCTAGGAAGCAGAAGATCCACAAAATTTTCTTGTTATCTGAAATGTGTGTGGTGATTATGAGTCATTTTTAGCCTGTATGTGTAGTGTACAATGCTTACATAGACTTGCGAGTTAAACTGAAGGAGAGAACAAGAAGATGGACAGAAAAGCAATGAAATTTGAAAGAGACTTTAATCTTTTGGATGTTAACTAAATTGGCATAATAATGGAACTTAAAGCAGAAATTGCAGTTTGAAATATGGTTATTGAATAAGTTTAGGATAATTTATAACCACATTAAATGGCTAATTCCTGACACTATATTAGACATCTCTGGGAAGGAAAACAGTAATGTACTTGGAAAAGAGAGGGTATCTTGACAGAGATCATTGGGAGGGAACATTTCTTAAAAATATGTAAAATTTCCACCAAAATGACAGAAAACATTTTTTTGCAAATATATCTTTTGGTCACTGAAATGCACCAGAATTTCACAAACTCTCTCTGTTTTTTTCACCTGCTGCAGATGGCAAAAAGTGTTTGGTTGCCAAAGGGGTAATCTCTTGAGAGGGTTGAAAAATAAATGATCTATTCTAAGATGACAGAGACCTGTTTTCTTACCAGCTGTTGAGTTTAGATATGGAATTCTAGGAGGAATTCCCAGAATTGATTTTGTATCTGTTACAAGTTTATTAGAGAGAGGCATGATATATCTTAATGGTCATTTCCAAAGAGAGTGGTAACAATACTTAAGTTGGTCAGAATCTGACTGGTTAAAAATTAAGTGCTTGATTCTCTGTGAAAAGAGTTAACTGACTGACTGCAGATTAGCAGTTATCTTAAAGGAAGAAACATTTTTTAGATATAAGGATATTTTATACATACAAACATTAAGGTAAGAGAGATGATTTCCATCATTCTATAGATTTGACAAATCTAGTTCTATAATTAGATCATAATTTATGTCATCATGTTGGGAAATCTTAGGCAATTAAGATCAGATTTAATACTTCCTTTAATACTACCTAAAAATGTTGTTTGTGAGAATTAAAATCTACTTGCTCTCTAATGGAAAAATACAGATGATAGCAGATCTCATTTGCCACTGATAAATGGGAGGATAGAAAGTAGATTACCCAGGAGAAAATATACCAATGAAAAATTATTGTTCAGAAGTAGCTCTTTGATTAAATATATTTTAAGGCCAAAGTATTCTATTTTAAAAATGTGCATTCTGGATTATCTGCCATTGAATCAGTAAGAGTTTCCTCTTATTTGTTACATTAACATTTCTTATTCTTAAAATCATTCTATTACATATTTAATTATGTTTCTAGCTCCTGATGGGAAAACAAGGACATCTCTCTCCTACTCCTTCAAAGTCATTATAGAAACTACATAGAAATGATGTTACTTAATACTTATAAAATTTTTCAACTCTAACACTGTTAGAGTATAAGAAAGTTTGCCATAGGAAAGTTTGAGTTATTTCAGCAATAGTGACAGCAGAAAGAATGTGAATGGGGAAGAAATCAGAGAAAATAATGGCCCAAGTCTCTAGGGATGTGAGGCTCTTCTCAAGGAGGCCTCAGTGAACTTCTAAGTCAAGAATCAACAAAGCAGAATGTGGAGGGTGAGTGGGAGGGGAAGCATCAGATTAATTCATTAAAGAACTATATTAAAGTAAGTTGGCTCTTAGGGCAGCTTTTGTTTTACTCTCTGTAAATCAAGCATTGACTCGCTCACAGTACAAATCTTGAGACGTTTTGTTAAATGAATTGATAGATACATATTTAGAAGAAATTAGAAAGGGTGTTTGTCCTACTAGTGTAGTGAACAGAGTGAGGTATCAATTGAACCCCTTCAACAGAAAAGGAGGAAAAAAATATACGGTGGGATAAGGGAGACAATTTGGTAGAGCAATAAAATACCCTGAATTGTTTCACATTTCCAGGGTAAAGCCCTATTTATTTGGCAGTTGGAATTTGTTCATTCTGTCTGCTTTCTTCACTTTGCATTCCCACTTGTGAAGCCTGCCTGTTAAAATATCAGTTTTAGTTATAAAAGATATTTCACGCTCCCATTCAAGAGAGAGGTTTGTTTGCAACCTATCTAATACCATCCTTTGCCAGCTACCTATTCTAACATCATTCTCCCTTAATAAATACGACTGAAGCACCAAGGACACAGCCTCTTAGTTAAACCATTAGCATGAAAGAGAAGGCCCACGAAGAACAGAAAGATGGACCCTAGGGGAAAAGATAATGTAGCTGTAAACATAAAAGCAAATTCCAATTAGTAACCTCAGAATCCTTGAATAAGTATTTCCTGCATAAAACTAAAGCTATCTAATGCGGAAAGGGGTGTGAGAGACATGTGGAGGAGAGTTCAGATTTCCTTATCTTCATAGTCATCCCAGGTGTTCCAGTCAAAGGCCATCCTAGAAGAGACAAAATCCAGCCAACCTCCAGACAGGTGTAAACATATCAGAGGACTTAGACAAGAACAACAAAGCAACTTCCTCAACTTTTGACTAATTGTAGACAGGTGAATGAGTTTAGCCAAGACCAGAAGAATGGCTCATCTAAACTGTATTTTCAAGAGCAATATTAAATGATCATAGTTTTAAGCCTTTGAACTGGAGGTGATTTTCTATGCAGCATTATTGGAACAATTGATAATACGATTTTTAATAGCACATTACTAAAATTGACCAACATGACATTAATTTAACAAGCTAAGTTTAAAAAACATTATTTGATCAGCTAAAATTATGATTAAATTATAGTGCAAGCAATGATATGCACTGTAGTTCTTAAATTCATGTCATATTATGAAACAATTTCTAAGATGTATGATTAGAAAAGACAGATAGAATGTTGAATACAACCATTTAGGTTTTGTTAAAGGCTACTCATGTTCATAAATATTTATATCTACCTATACATGGGCTTGTATGTGTAAATAAAATTTCTAGAGGTATATTCACAAAAATGTTGCAAGATTGAATCTTGGGAAAGGGTAGAGGAACTTTAGGGGAGAGGGAGAATTATATTATAGTTTATACAAATTATATTTCTAATATTTTGAATTTTTATTATTAGTTGAGCATGCATTTTTCAATTAAAAACAAAAGAACTGAAACATAAACGTATTCATAGAGTTTAAAATTAATTGTAATTCAATGCATAAGCAAAATATAAATGTAACATATAAATAAATTTAATAAACTCTTGAACTATTTCTGTGTAAAGGCAACATATGTGGAACAGCTTGGGTTAAATGTAAAGACAGTCAAGTGAGGTAGAGGCAGCACCCAGTGCTCAATTCCTTTATTCTTAAAATGGATTCAATAGATAAGCTGTAAACTTTCTCTTGCAATGGAACATTCTCTATAAATACAGTGTTATGGAGAACTCCAAACACAAAAAGAATAAAATCAATTCAAAACATTGGGGTGATGAGCTCTCACCATTGAATCCATTTGATCTCTCATTCGTCCACCTTCCACTCCAACCCTCTCCTCTGAAGGACCTGAGAGGGTCGTTGGCCTCTTTTGAAACAGCTGTTATGTCAAATATCTTCTTCCCTCAGTTCTTTGTCAAGTTTTCTTATCAGGTTATTCACAGTGTCACATTATTTACAAAATAACTCATTTTCACATTTTTTAAAGAAATCACCACTGTGGGAATGAGATACAGCTGTGTATAAATGGATAAAGAAGAAGAATGTTCTTTGAAACTTGAAATGAATTGTTATTATGCCAGCTTCATCCTCACCTGAACCACAAGGTGCTATAATTCTCAGCCATAACTCTCTCCACAGGGTAAAGCATTCACATGAGCAAGTTAATCATCTATTCCAAGTCCCAATTAATGCCCCAGCAGCAGTGGGAAAAAAAAATTGCTGGCAACAAGTTTTGAGAAACTCCAAGATATTCATTTAGAAACTTTCTTCTTTCCCCTCATTAATGCACAGCTTCTCTTAGAATATGTCATTTAACAGGCAGTCATAATTACAGTCTTTATATTAAAACTGGTTATATAGGTAATGAATCTGCTATAAAACAATTTAAACTCCACAGAAGTATACAAAGAAAAAAGTTTAAGATTTCTGATTTTTCATGTAGCTTCCAAAATCTGATTCGACTCCCCAGATGTAAGCACTGTTAATATGCAAGATATTTTCTATGTATACACAAATATACACACCAATTTTATGTGTAAGTATTATTGTATGTGTATGCGTATGTATACAAATATCTATATAACTATAGCTATATGTTATATAAACATATATGTATGTTTCTGGAAGTAACTTTTTTCACTTATCAATATAATGTGGGCAAACGGTATTTGTTTTTCTCTTTCTGACATACTTCACTCTGTATGACAGACTCTGGGTCCATCCAACTCACTACAAATAACTCAATTTTATTTCTTTTTATGGCTCAGTAATATTCCATTTTATATATGTGCCACATCTTCTTTATCCATTCATCTGTCGATGGACACTTAGGTTGCTTCCATGTCCCAACTATTGTAAATAGAGCTGCAATGAATGAACATTGTGGTACATGGCTCTTTTTGAATTATGGTTTTCTCAGGGTATATGCCCAGTAGTGGGATTGCTGGGTCATATGGTAGTTCTATTTTTACTTTTTCAAGGAACTTCCATATGGTTCTCCAAGGTGGCTCTAATAATTTACATTCCCACCAACAGTGCAAGAGAATTCCCTTTTCTTCACACCCTCTCCAGCATTTATTGTTTGTAGATTTTTTGATGATGGCCATTCTGACTGGTGTGGGCTGATACCTCATTGTAGTTTTCATTTGCATTTCTCTAATGATTAGTGATGTTGGGCATCCTTTCATGTGTTTGTTGGCAATCTGTAAATATTCTTTGGAGAAATGTCTATTTAGGTCTTCTGCCCGTTTTTGTACTGGGTTGTTTGTTTTTTTGATATTGAGCTGCATGAGCTGCTTGTAAATTTTGGAGATTAGTCCTTTGTCAGTTGTTTCATTTGCAAATATTTTTTCCTATTCTGAGGGTTTGTCTTTTAGTATAGTTTATGCTTTCCTTTGCTGTGCAAAAGCTTTTATGTTTCATTAGGTCTCATTTGTTTATTTTTGTTTTTATTTCCATTTGATAGGAGGTGAGTCAAAAAGGATCTTGCTGTGATTTATGCCATAGAGAGTTCTGCCTATGTTTTCCTCTAAGAGTTCTATAGTGTCTGGACTTACATTTAGGTGTTTAATCCGTTTTGAGTTTATTTTTGTGTATGGTGTTAGGGAGTGTTCTAATTTCATTCTTTTACATGTAGCTGTCCAGTTTTCCCAGCACCATTTATTGAAGAGGCTGTCTTTTCTCCATTGTATATTCTTGCCTCCTTTGTCAAAAATAAGGTAACCATATGTGTGTGGGTTTATCTCTGGGCTTTCTATTCTGTTCCATTTATCTATATTTCTGTTTTTGTTCCCGTACCATACTCTCTTGATTACTGTAGCTTTGTAGTATAGTCTGAAGTCTGGGAGCCTGATTCCTCCAGCTCCATGTTTCTTTCTCAAGATTGCTTTGGCTATTTGGGGTCTTTTGTGTTTCCATACAAATTGTACAATTTTTTGTTCTAGTTCTGTGAAGAATGCCATCGGTAGTTTGATAGGGATGCACTGAATCTGTAGATTGCTTTGGGTAGTATAGTCATTTGCACATTGTTGATTCTTCCAATCCAAGAACATGGTATATCTCTCCATCTGTTTCTGTCATCTTTAATTTCTTTCATCAGTGTCTTATAGTTTTCTGCATACAGGCCTTTTGTCTCCTTAGGGAGGTTTATTCTTACGTATTTTATTCTTTTGGTTGCAATGATAAATGTGTTTTCTTAATTTCCCTTTCAGATTTTTCATCATTAGTGTATAGGAATGCAATAGATTTCTGTTCATTAATTTTGTATCCTGCTACCTTACCAAATTCATTGATTAGCTCTAACAGTTTTCTGGTAGCATCTTTAGGATTGTCTATGTGTAGTATCATCTCATCTGCAAATAGTGACAGCTTTATTTCTTCTTTTCCAATTTGGATTCCTTTTATTTGTATTTCTTCTCTGATTGCTGTGGCAAAAACTTCCAAAATTATGTTGAATAACAGTGGTGAGAGTGGGCAACGTTGTCTTTTTCCTGATCTTAGTGGAAATGCTTTCAGTTTTTCACTATTGAGCTCAATGTTGGCTGTGGGTTTGTCATATATGGCCTTTATTATGTTGAGGAAATTTCCCTCTATGCCTACTTTCTGCAGGGTTTTTATGATAAATGGGTGTTGAATTTTGTTGAAAGCTTCTTCTGCATTTATTGAGATGATCATATGGCTTTTCTCCTTCAATTTGTTAATATGGTGTATCACATTGATTGATTTGCATATATTGAAGAATCCTTGCATCCCTGGGATAAACCCCACTTGCTCATGGTTATGATCCTTTTAATGTGCTGTTGTTTTCCGTTTGCTAGTATTTTGTTGAGGATTTTTGCATCTGTGTTCATCAGTGATATTGGCCTGTAGTTTTCTTTCTTTGTGACATCTTCGTCTGGTTTTAGTATCAGGGTGATGGTGGCCTCACAGAATGAGTTTCGGAGTGTTCCTCTCTCTACTATATTTTGGAAGAGTTTGAGAAGGATAGGTGTTAGCTCTTCTCTAAATGTTTGATAGAATTTGCCGGTGAAGCCATCTGGCCCTGGGCTTTTGATTGTTGGAAGATCTTAATCACAGTCTCAATTTCAGTGCTTGTGATTGGTCTGTTTATATTTTCTATTTCTTCCTGGTTCAGTCTTGGAAGGTTGTGCATTTCTAAGAATTTGTCCATTTCTTCCAGGTTGTCCATTTTATTGGCATAGAGTTGCTTGTAGTAATCTCTCATGATCTTTCGTATTTCTGCAGTGTCAGTTGTTACTTCTTTTTCATTTCTAATTCTATTCATTTAAGTCTTCTTTTTTTTCTTGATGAGTCTAGTTAATAGGTTATTAATTTTGTTTATCTTCTCAAAGAACCAGTTTTTAGTTTTATTGATCTTTGCTATTGTTATGTTAATTTCTTTTCATTTATTTCTGATCTGATCTTTATGATTTCTTTCCTTCTGCTAACTTTGGGGGGTTTTTGTTTTTCTTTCTCTGATTGCTTTAGGTGTAAGGTTAGGTTGTTTATTTGAGATGTTTCTTGCTTCTTGAGGTAGGATTGTATTGCTGTAAACTTCCCTCTTAGAACTGCTTTTGCTGAATTCCATAGGTTTTGGGTCGTCATGATTTCATTGTCAATTCTTCTAGGTATTTTTTGATTTCCTCTTTGATTTCTTCAGTGATCTCTTGGTTATTTAGTAGTGTATTGTGTAGCCTCCATTTGTTTGTATTTTTTTTACGGATTTTTTCTTTAATTGATATCTAGTCTCATAGTGTTGTTGTCAGAAAAGATACTTGATAGGATTTCAATTTTCTTAAATTTACCAAGGCTTGATTTGTGACCCAAGATATGATCTATCCTGGAGAATTTTCCATGAGCACTTGAGATGAAAGTGTATTCTGTTGTTTTTGGATGGAATGTCCTATAAATATCAATTAAGTCCATCTTGTTTAATGTATCATTTAAAGCTTGTGTTTTTATTTATTTTTATTTTGGATGATCTGTCCATTGGTGAAAGTGGGGTATTAAAGTCCCTTACTATGATTGTGTTACTGTTGATTTTGCCTTTTATGGCTGTTAGCATTTGCCTTATTTATTGAAGTACTCCTATATTGGGTGCATAAATATTTACAATTGTTATATCTTCTTCTTAGGTTGATCCTTGATCATTTGTAGTGTCTTTCTTTGTCTCTTGTAATAGTCTTTATTTTTAAGTCTATTTTGTCTGATATGAGAATTGCTACTGCAGCTTTCTTTTGATTTCCATTTGCATGGAATATCTTTTTCCATCCCATCACTTTCAGTCTGTATGTGTCCCTAGGTCTGAAGTGGGTCTCCTGTAGACAGCATATATACGGGTCTTGTTTTTGTATCCATTCAGCCAGTCTATGTCTTTTGGTTGGACATTTAATCTACTTCCATTTATGGTAGTTATTGACATGTATGTTCCTATTACCATTTTCTTAATTTTTTTGGTTTGTTATTGTGTTTCCAACTTAGAGAGCTTCCTTTAGCATTAGTTGTAAAGCTGGTGTGATGGTGCTGAATTTTTTTAGCTTTTGCTTGTCTGTAAAGATGTTAATTTCTCCATCAAATCTGAATGAGATCCTCACTGGGTAGAGTAATCTCGGTTATAGGTTTTTGCCTTTCATCACTTTAAGTGTGTCCTGCCACTCCCTTCAGGCTTGCAGAATTTCTGCTGAAATATCAGCCCTTAACGTTATGGGGATTCCCTTGTATGTTATTTGATGTTTTTCCCTTGCTGTTTTTAATAGTTTTTCTTTTTATTTAATTTTTGATAGTTTGATTAATATGTGTCTTCACGTGTTTCTCTTTGGACTTATCCTGCATGGGACTCTATGTGCTTCCTGGGCTTTATTGACTATTTCCTTTCCCATGTTAGGGAGGTTTCAACTATAATCTCTTCAAATATTTTCTCAGACCATTACTTTTCCTCTTCTTCTTCTGAGACCTCTATGATTAGAATGTTGGTGCATTTAATGTTGTCCCAGAGATCTCTGAGACTGTCCTCAAGTCTTTTCATTCTTTTTTCTTTATTCTGCTCTGTGGTAGTTATTTCCAATATTTTATCTTCCAGGTCACTTATCCGATCTTCTGCCTCAGTTATTCTGCTATTGATTCCTTGTAGAGAATTTTTAATTTCATTTATTGTTTGTTCATCATTGTTTGTTTGCTCTTTAGTTTTTTTCTAGGTCCTTGTTAAACATTTATTGTATTTTCTCCATTCTATTTCCACGATTTTGGATCATCTTTACTATCATTACTCTGAATTCTTTTTCAGGTAGACTGCCTATTTCCTCTTCATTTGTTTGGTCTGATGGGTTTTTACCTTGCTTCTTCATCTGCTGTGTGTTTCTCTGTCTTCTCATTTTGCTTAACTTACTGTGCTTGGGGTCTCCTTTTCATAGGCTGCTGGTTAGTAGCTCCTGTTATTTTGGTGTCTGCCCCCAGTGGATAAGTTTGGTTCAGTGGGTTGTGTAGGCTTCATGATAGAGGGGACTGGTGCTTGTGTTCTGGTGAATGAGGCTGGATCTTGTCTTTGTGGTGTGCAGGACCATGTCCATTGGTGTGTTTTGGGATGGCTGTGACTTTATTATGATTTCCGACCTCCTCTCTGCTAATTTCTGGCCTCCTCTCTGCTAATGGGTGGGTTTGTGTTCCTGTCTTGCTAGTTGTTTGGCATAGCGTGTCCAGCACTGTAGCTTGCTGGTCATTGAATGGAGCTGGGTCTTTGCGTTTATATGGAGATCTCTGGGAAAGCTTTCACTGTTGGATATTACGTGGAGCCGGGAGGTCTCTGGTGGACCGATGTCCTGAACTCAGCTCTCCCACCTCAGAAGCATGGCCCTGACACCTGTCCAGTGCACCAAGACCCTGTCAGCCACACAGCTCAGAAGAAAATCGAGAAAAAAAGAAAGGAAGAAAGAAGGAAAATAAATTAATTAAAATAAAGTTATTAAAATAAAAATTATTAAAAATAAAAAATTAAAGAGTAGTAAAAAGAGAAAGAAAGAAGAGAGCAACCAAACCAAAAAACAAAAAAATCCACCAATGATAACAAGAACTAAAAACTATACTAAATAAATAAATAAATAAAGGACAGAACCCTAGGACTAATTCTAGAAGCAAAGCAAAAGGTATACAAACAAAATCATACATAGAAGCATACACATACACACTCTCATAAAAAAGAAAAAGGAAAAAATGTATATATCTATATATAAAGAAAAAGGGAGAGAGCAACCAAATCAATAAACAAATCTACCAATGATAATAAACTCTAAATACTAAACTAAGATAAACATAAAACCAGAAACAAATGTAGAAAGCAAATCCCAAGTCTACAGTTGCTCCCAAAGTCCACTGCCTCAGTTTTCGGATGACTTTTTGTCTATTTAGATATTCCAGAGATGCAGGGTATATCAAGTTGATTGTGGAGATGTAATCCGCTGCTGCTGAGGCTGCTGGGAGAGATTTCCCTTTCTCTTCGTTTTTCTCACAGCTCCTGCTGTTCAGCTTTGGATTGGCCCCGCCTCTGCGTGTAGGTCGCCTGAGGGCATCTGTTCTTTACTCAGACAGGACGGGGTTAAATAGCAGCTGATTAGGGGGCTCTGGCTCACTCAGGCCAGGGAGAGGGAGGGGTACGGAATGCGGCAGCAGAGGCCAGCATGATGTTGCAACAGCCTGAGGTGTGCTGTGTGTTCTCCCAGGGAAGTTGTCCCTGGATCACGGGACCCTGGCAGTGGCGGGCTGCACAGGCTCTTGGGAGGGGAAGGGAGGTGTGGATAGTGACCTGCACTTGCACACAGGCTTCTTGGTGGCTGCAGCAGCAGCCTTAGCATCTCATGCCCATCTCTGGTGTCCGTGATGATAGCCACGGCTTGCCCCTGTCTCTGGAGCTTGTTTAGATGGTGCTCTCAATCCTCTCTCCCCGCACACCCCAAACCTATGGTCTCTTGCCTCCTAGGCACTTCCAAACATTTTCCCAGACTCCTTCCCGGCTAGCTATGGTGCACTAGCCCGCTTCAGGCTTTCATGCAGCCAACCCCAGTCCTCTCCTTGGGATCTGAACTCCAAAGCCCGAGCTTCAGCTCCCAGCCCCCACCCGCCCCGGCGGGTGAGAAGACAAGACTCTTGGGCTGATGAGTGCCAGTCGGCACCGATCCTCTGTGTGGGAATCTCTCCACTTTGCCCTCCGCACCCCTGTTGCTGTGCTCTCCCCTGTGGCTCCACAGCTTGCCCTCTGCCACCCCCTGCCTCCACCAGTGAAGGGCCTTCCTAGTGTGTGGAAACTTTTCCTCCTACACAGCTCCCTCCCAGAGGTGCAGGGACATCCCTATTCTTTTGTCTCTGTTTATTCTTTTTTCTTTTGCCCTACCCAGGTATGTGGTGAGTTTTTTGCCTTTTGGGAAGTCTGAGGTCTTCTACCAGCGTTCAGTAGGTGTTCTGTAGGAGTTATTCCACATGTAGCTGTATTTCTGATGTATTTGTGGGGAGGAAGGTGATCTCCACATCTTACTCCTCCACCATCTTGAAGGTCTCTCCCCATTATCATATTAATCATAGATATTTTAAAATCCCTGATGGATTGTTCCAATATCTCGGTTGTATCTGAGTGTCTGCAGCTACCAAGGGTTCTATACTCTAAATGCTAGCTGACACTAAACCTTCAGAGGTTTATTAATAAAATCTTCTTATTCTCTTTTATGACAGTCCTGTATTTGTCTCTTGCTCTGCCCCAGGTAGCCTAGCATATTTGACCACATCTCTCTTTGATGGTTTCTACTTCTCTTTAGATTTAAGGCTAGCTGATTGCCCTCTGATCTCAGTTCAAGAAAATACATGGATTTGTAAATCACCCTTCTTTCTCCTAGGTGCTAAGATGGGAGCGGCACTCTTTCCTGTTTTCTACATCCTTTAAACAAACTGGAATTCTTAGTTACCAATTTTTAATTATCATTTTTTTATACCTTTGTTTCTTGACTTAACAGCTTTAGGTAGTAACTAGAAATTTTCATTGAGTAAATGAATCTATTGATATTATATTTTACCACTTCTACCCTCTCCACACCTTCTAATTAGAATAAATTTTTCTAGTTATTCTGATGATTGTCATTACCTAAAACACAACCTTTAAATCTCTATTTCTTAATTTATAAATTGTAGACATATTCTACTTCTAAGTATGAATGTTGAGAATTTAGAGCACTTTCACTCTCACATGAATTACAGATTTGTAATTTTTTTTAAATTGAGATATAATTGACATATAACATTGTATTGGTTTTAGATATACAACATAATGATTTGATATATGTAAATATTGTAAAATGGTCACCACAATAAATTTAGTTAACACCCATACCCACACAAGGTTGGAAATTTTTTTCTTGTGATGAGAACTTTTAAGCTCTACACTTAGCAACTTTCAAATACACAATACAGTATTGTTAACTATAGTCACCATGCTGTATATTGCATCCCCAGGACTTTTTGTCTTATAATGGGAAGTATGTACCTTTTGACTACCTTCACTCATTCTGCCCACCCTCTAATCCCCACTTCTGGCAACCACCAATCTTCTCTGTATCTATGAGTTCCGTGTTTTTATTAGATTCCAGGTATAAGTTTGGATTCCACATACAGTATTTGTTTCTCTCTGACTTCTTTCACTTAGCCTATTGCTGTCCAAGCCCACCCACGTTGCAGCAAAAGACAGGGTTTCCTTCTTTTTATGACTGAGTAATATTCCATTATATGTATATACCACACTTCTTTATCCATTCATCATTGATGGACACTTTGTTTTTTCATGCCTTGGCTTTTGTAAATAATGCTTCAGTGAATGTGGGGTGGGGGGTGCAGATATCTTTGTGAGACAGTGATTTTTATCCTTCAAATAAATACCCAGAAGTGGAATTCCTGGATCATATGGTAGTTCTACTTTTAATTTTTTGAGGAACCTCCATACTAGTTTCCATAGTGGCTGTACCAAATTACATTTTCATCATCATAATATTCTAATTTTTGTTTTTGTGAGTAGTTATCTTTATTATTTTTAAAAAAATAGCATTGGTTGAGTCTACAGAACTATAAAGATGAAAAACATTATGTGTTTATTCTTTATTTCTGCTCCCTGCTCCAAAATATTGATAGTTAATTTTAAATGTGCAAGCTTTTTAATACTTATACTCAATTTGTCCACATTTTTCTAAAGATAGTTTCTAAATATGTAATCTAATGAACTGATTTTATGATAGTAATTTGTTAATACCACTAAACCAAGAAACAATACTGTGCCTAATATGTGCACACTTGATTGTGTATACAATAATAAAGATGTGCACAGAGACTGATTGTTTTTCAGACTACCAAGTGGAACTTTCACCTGAGTGTCTATTTTCACACATCCATGTCATTCTAAATTGCAATTAAGGGAAAAGATACCCATCTGTATATAAAACACTAAGCATTTAAAGAGTACATAAGAATTTGAAATGTACATTTTTTATGTCTTTTCTCTGTGTAACCAACTATTGCTGAAAATAGCTACAGATTGATGTAGCTCAAACGCTCTTACTTTTTATAAATATATACAAATCAAGCAGCTATAATAAACATAACACTACATGTACAACATTAGTTTTGTATGTCACAAAGAGCCTGAGTATCTGTTATTTGTAAACTATTTTTACTTTGCTTTGGGTTGTAAATTCTTTTAATTCAGTTTTATGATTTATACGAATCCAGTTTTAGTTCTTATGGCTATCTGAATGTAATAGAGATACACAATCCCCCACACAATGCCTCTACATTCACTTACTGTAGACTTGACTGAAAATGTTTTGTAAGAGACCCACTCCAAAGCTTTAAAATTCTTAGACATAAATGGTATATTTTATACCTAAAACTCAAAGTGCAAAAGAAATTGCAATATCTAAACTGACAATGAAAACTGAGTGGCCTTGGTGAAATAGAGGTTGCTACCAGCTTCATAACTAGTTAGTGGATACATATTCTGGGGGAGTTAATAGTTTGTCAAATTTGCCATGCAGCAAATTGGTCTTATGAAGAATGGCTATTGGTGAATGAATTTTCTGAAAATTGATCTGGGGCATTTAGATCACCACCCCAAAATGATAATGCAGGAAGGCATCCTCACCACGTTGACAAACTATTGAAAGAAGCATGCAAGGATATACAGATACACTTGAATGGAATGTCTTGAGAATACAATGTCATGCCTATAGGTTTGCATTGCTGCTGTGAAGAGTATTTTCTAAAATTTTAAATATGAATATAGATTGCTTTTTGAATTATGTCAAATAAATGAATGGAAAAGCATATAAATTAGTAACATTTATAATATTAAATCTGATTTCAAGTATTTTATCCATAGGTCAGTTTCAGTCCAGTCATTTTTTTACTTCTATTTTGAATCACCTCCCAATTCATATGTCTTATTAAGGTACACCAAAAATTACCTATTCGAATAAATTTTCACTTTAACATTAATTTGAGGTAAGATATAGATTGGGAAAACAAACTAATTATGATAGTTTTGAGCATACCCATTCTAATAGATTCACATAATGGTGCCAATTAATTAAAGAAAGAGTTGTAAAATACCATATTCCCTCTTTTTATGCTTGTGTTTCCCTTTATTAATCTTTATGAAGAACTCCAAAACTGGTTAATTCTTTCATAGTATTTTCTTTTCATATGATTTTTTCTTGTACTGACATTGTATTTTTTTTCTTTCCTCAGAGAACCATAAATTGCACTTTTGTGCCTTCTTTCTGGTTTTGCTGCTTGGGTTACACAATCCTACTTCAAGAACTGCTTGATCCATAACCATGTGACTTTGTGTAGTTTATTTCAGGCTTTTCTTTTCTACCTTCAGCTCTCCAAATGTGTCTATTTTCTGTTACTTGATTTCTGAGTTAGATTTCTTATCCTGAATCAGAAAATTTGGCTTCAACCTCTGGTTGACGTCCATTTCATTTTCTTTGGGCTTAATCTTCCTTTGTTTGTACTAATGTCTTCCTCCTCCAGTCCCCTTTCCCCCCATAGTTAGACTTCACGCAAAGCTGTGTGCTCAAAAATAAACATGCTCTGTCTCACTCACTCTGTAAGAGCTGTCTTCCTCCTGCTGCTTTCTTGCTGTACTTCTTGTTTATCTCTAGCTACTTTACACTGTGCCTCTTATCTTTTCTCATCACAACATGAAACCCATCTTCTTTATTTTTTCACTTCTATCCTTAAAACATCTCTTATTCCCTTTGTCTTTTATTTATTTATTTTAATTAATTAATTTATTTATTTATTTTTGGCTGCATTAGGTCTTCGTTCCTGCATGCAGGCTTTCTCTAGTTGCGGCCAGCAGGGGCTACTCTTCGTTGTGCACAGGCATCTCATTGAGAGGTAGCTTCTCTTGTTGCGGAGCACAGGCTCTAGGCACGTGAGCCTCAGTAGTTGTGGCTCACGGGCTCTAGAGCGCACGCTCAGTAGCTGTGATGCATGGGCTTAGTTGCTCCATGGCATGTGTGACCTTCCTGGACCAGGGCTCAAACTTGTGTCCCCTGCATTGGCAGGTGGATTCTTAACCACTGCACCACCAGGGAAGTTCCCCCTTTGTCTTTTAGAGCCCCAGAAGACTCCCCTGCAGGTGGTATGAACTGAGACATTTATTTATTTATTTTTACCCCCTTGAGCCAATGAAAGAGGTCACATTTTGCCTGCCCAGCTTTATTTAGGAATGTACTGGGGAAGCTTGAATAGCTATATTCTTTTAATCACAATGGCTATATCTATTTCCAATTTTAGAGGAAGAACTGAAAGTTAGTTTAAATAAATATTAAGAACATTGGCTTTGGACTCAGACTTCTTTTGGACTCCTAATTCTACCACTCACAGGTTTTGGTTCTTAGGGAAATTCATTTATCCTTTCTCAGTCTATGTTTTTTTCATTTGTAACAATATTAGTATGTATGGTAACTTGTAGTCTGTATGTGTGTATATGTGTGAATTAAATGATATTTATAATACTTTCCTGAATGTCTGGCACATTAACACTTAATAAATAAATTCTGTAATTAGTAATTATTACTTCTAATATATAATTGTTCTTTGTATCATAGAGTCTTTCTGGTTAAACATCACATTAAGTTGTAGTCCTAGGCCTCATATTGAGAATTATTGGGGCAAAATTTTGTAATTATTTTTCTCTCCCCTCACTCAGTGCAGTCACCCATAAAGTAGATAACTTACCCTCCCCTTGTTAGAGCTCTATTTTATAATTCTATTACCTAGACCAAGTCCCAAAATTGTGTACTATTTTAACAATATCTGTTAATTTGTCCCAATTTACCTTAATTAGTTCCCAATTTCTCCTGTGTCCACTGTGTTATTTTAAGAAAGAAACCACAATTTTTGTTTTTGACCTACTAAGTTGAATCTCATTGAACTGGTCCTTTTTTCAATGATAAAAAATTTTAGATGACTTTTGTTGTTCTCTAATTTAGATCTTTCATTAAACCCCTAAGCAATTGAATTACTTTAATAGCAATTTCAGATTTATTTAACTTGAATATTTATGACCCAGTACATTGTTTCTTTCTGAGAAGATGTGCTAATATTTATAAAAATGACCCTGACAACTTCTTCTTGTACAGGAGTCTTTCTGCTCCTCTTCTCCCCTCCAGCAGGGCTTAATATTGTTTACTTTCATCTGTTCCTCTTTTCAAACCTCACCCCTCATGGCCTTTTAAGAGAAACCTGGCAAACAAGAACACCTTTTTTCTTTCTTCTTACTCTGTAATTTTTTTTCTCGCCAATCTACTTCCCATCTTTTTCCCATTCTCCATTATTTTGACTTCTTTACTCTTTCAGTTGTAGGTAATTCGTGATCTTGTCCTTACTCTTTATTCAGATGAGCAGGGAAATTTTGGACTCCACATGTCTTGTTTAGTATCGCTCTCCTCCTGATGCTCTTCTGGAAGCTTTCTTTCTACCAGGTTTTTATCATGGCTTGTGCCTCCATCATGATTTAACTGCTGCACCTCCCACTACAACTCCACATGTCCTTCATCACTGCCATTTGTTCTTTTTGGCTTTCCTCAGGATCCAGGACCTCTGATAGGAGATGCCACTTAGAATTTGCAGCAGTTTTTGTTTTTTTGAAGATAATTTGTGTAAAAGTTTATCCCACTCCCCAAAGTGACATTCAGAAAAATCGAAAAGTCATCTTTTACAGAGAATTCATCACCTGATTTATACTTTTGTATAGTTATACTTTCCAGCCTTGTACTTTAATTAATGCTTTAAAAAAATAGAGAGCACATTCTGCATGACCTGGACATTTCAGCTTATTTACCACTTTTCTTTCAAGTAAAGTAAAACATTGAGATCCTTTCCTGGTATGAGCAGGTTTAATGCTTCTAGAACTGGGATTATGATTCCACCAAGGGTAGTTCAAAGAAGTAGTGAATATATATATTCACTACTATATATATAATATATTATATATATAATGTTTAATATTAGACAGGAACAGAATAGATGGCTGGTTGTCTTGACTTCATTGTAAGAATATTTATAAAAAAGACAGTCTAAGATTTTCATGACGTAAAAATCTTATTAAAAGACATTCATGAGTGTTATAGGTTTAAGCAACACTAGCAAAGCTTTTCAACTCAGTAGCCCAGATTTCATAGAACACTTGTGCCTATCTCATAGAATCTTGTACCAGATTTCACACAGAGCTAGCATGGTACCAAAGAAAATCTCCATCATCCTTCTTTTCTTTAACAGCTGATCATATTCTTCCATAAGGCTTTCTCTAAACACATTGTACAGGATCCCTAAGGATGTGGCTTGTAACAACTTTTCAGAAGTGCATGGTGTGACATCACCATACACACACACACACACACACACACACACACACACACACACACACGGCTGATAGTTGAGAACCCATTCACAGAACAGCATGGGAACGCACAAGCCTTTCAAAGAGTCACAATGTAATTTTGCAATGTGGCAAATTGCGATCCACGGGAGATGATGGCAGCCAAAGGAGAAACTCTCCTTTGCAAGATTTAGGAGGGGAAGTCAAGGGCTTTATGAGGCAGAATCTTAATTTTTTTTCCTTCACAGTAAAGAAGCTCTATAATGAGTGTTTCCACAGCCATTGCCGAGTCATGGCTGAAAGAATCAGGTTGGTAGGTTTAAAGGGTATTTTACCTCCAAAAATTCTGGTAAGATATTTTCCCTGAGTTTTTCACCTCACTGCTTTTACTAGATGCCAGATGTGGAGGCTATATGGTGACAACCAGATGATACAGCTTGTCTATGAGAGAAAGGGTGTGTGTTTAATCCACATGCAAATGAGCACTGAAGAGTTTAACAATGAGCTCCTGGAATACAGCAAGCAGGTAAGGTGAAGTCACAGCAGCTGCTTTGGTGGAACAAAGTTGGAGTTTCTTGATAACTGAAAGAGGAAACGACTATACAGGGAAAGGAAGATGAGAAATATAGGTGATTTTTGCAAGTAACATTTAACATCTAAGATGATATTTTCCCAGTATCATCTTTTTGATAATATTGAAGAAGAGAGGAGATGAATAAAACCAGTCCCACCACAGATGAAGCAGGCAATCTAGAAAGAGCACTTTGTGGAAGGCATTCCATTGAAAAGAGCTTCTGAAAAGACATTAACAGATTTTCTTTCCCTACATTTGCTATTTCACAAGTACAGGAAATATAAATTGTAGTAGATATAACTAGAAGAAAAGAAATTATTGATGAAATATGTGTAGTCAACTATTTATCCTTCTTTAAATACTGATCTTTAAGCAGTTTCAGACAGAAAGATAATTTTCTTTAATTAATATACTGGCTCTGAATAAAGAAAGTAAGCAGTCTGCTATTGTCCAGCATGAATCAATGTGTATAAAAGCAGATAAAAAACAATCATGACAGTAAAGGAAGAACATCTTGACAGGGTAAGGAAGGAGATTTTTCTCAGAAAATCATAACTAATGATTTCCACCAAAGCCCAAAGAAAAGTGACTTGTAATTAGCATAAGAATCACACTATAGTGACGTGTACATTTTTTTCATTTTTTCTATACATTTAGGCTTATGTTCAATGTTTTAAAACACTGCTCATTTCTCAGTGTGTTTAATTATTTAGAAACTAAATTTAAAATTATTTTTATAAGATTGCTAATTGAAAATAATGGTTAGACAGTACAATGGGAGTTACCTGAACAAGAAGAATCTAACTGAGAATTTTATTCAACATATTTTTTGGGGCAGATAATCTCAGTTCCACTTTTTGTATGGTGTCTGAAAAGGTATAATTTCCATTTGGACAGGCCAACCAATGTGCCTTATATTTCCAGAGATTTTGTGTTCAAGGGTTAGGCCAATTTATTACTGGATTGTGTTTATATTTGAGGAAAAAAATGCCACTAACCACTGTTGTCTGACATCCTTTGTCAATCCTAGACAATCTTGCACTTTCCTGTTAATTTTTTTCTATAAATCAACATTTAGTTATTTCCTATTAAAATTTTTTCAAATGTTTCTACTTCAAGTTTTATTACCCAGTAGTTGGGATTATGGCAAGTTTAAAAAAATTCTTTCCCTGTCAGTAAAACATCTCTAATAATTCTTTAACTCGTATTCCTTTTCCAGCTGTGTCCGGAGAGAGATTGTACTTGCAACTATGCTTTGCATTGAGGCGGGGCCCGTTTAAACAGTTAAGGCCATTAGTATGTGAGTGGAAGTAATGAGTGTCATTTCCAGAGGCCCCCAAAACCTCTTGCACAATCCTCCATGGTCTCTCATTTCCCTTATTTGCCAGCTGGTTGCAGACTCTAGTTGAGGGTACCGAGGCTCTAGACGTGTGACTAGCAAATTTTTTTTTTTCTGAAAAGGCCAGATAGTAAATTATTTGCTTGTCATACACATTATTTTTTTTAAATAGCTGTTAAAAACGCAAAAAACACTCTTTGTCCACATGCCTTACAAAAACAGGTTTGGGGCCCAAATTGTTCCATGGGTCATAGTTTTCCGACTTTTGCTCAAGATGGTGGAAGAACTTCATGGCAGAAATCTGAATTCCTAAATGACTCCATGGAGCAGTACCCTGCTTACCCCTTTCTTCAACCCACAGTGGACTAGGATGCAAACATTACACTTCTGAGATTTGAAAGTTGTTTGTTTTACCTGTTTCTTTGGCATAATATATTCTCTTTTATCTAATGCTTGATCCTATTATGATCTAACCTAAAACTGAGCTGCAATATTTTTCCCAATTGCCTCTTAAATTTGCTGTTTAATAGCCTTCAGATATTTCTAGTGTGCTTTTAATTCCATTCCCTATTGTAGTTGACCAATCTGTTTACATTTAACACTTTTAATCTTACTTTGTATCCATCCAGATTCTTGATCAGTGAATACTTTCTGCTTTTCCTCCTGTTTGACAGCATCTTTCTGGAATTCAGGTACCCAAACTGTTGATAGCAGTAGAGAACTGGTAGAAGGTTATTACCAAGTAACATGATCTTGACGTTTGTGAACACTAAGTACTTCAATGCTTCCCGTAAGTAGCCCTATCACTCTAACCTGCAAAACCATTTGTTGGTTTCCTCTTTCAAAATGAACAACAAAACTCTGCCAGCCTGGGACCGGGCACTGAGATAAGCTAAAAGTAAGCTGTATCAGGCAGCTGTCATGTTAGATTCTGGCCTTGTTGGGCACTTTAGAGAATTCAGGTGTTTAGATTAGTAAGCCAGACAAAACTTTTAGTTCATTTCATACGTGATGGCATATCACTCACACATACAAAAATGCTTGCACTCTAAACGATAATGACAAAAACTCTAGATCAAAAAAGAAGTTTGGCATGAAAATGGATAAGTGTGTTGTTGCTGCTGAACAAATTATCACAAACTTTGTGACTTTAAACAAGACAAATTTATTATCTCACAGTTTCCATGGGTCAGGAGTCTGGGTGTTAATTAGCTGGTTCCTCTGATCACATCTCAGAGGGTGAAATCAAGCTGCTGGCTGGGGCTACGATCCTCACATGAGGCCTGGGGGCCTTTTCCAAGCTTGTTGGTTGTTGGCAGAATTCATTTCCTTGTGGTTTTAGGGCTAAAGGTCTCTGTTTTCTTGCAGGCTGCCAATTCAGGGTCACAATCAGCTTCTAGAGGCTGTCGTCCATCAGCAGTTCAAAAAGTAACTGTCTGGTTTTTTTCTTCGAAGTCAGCAGTAGTGTTTTTGACTTCTTTTGCTGCATCTGTTCTGTCTCTAGGTGGAGAAACTTTGTTGTTTTGAAGTGTTTGTGTGATTAGATTGGGCCCACCTGGATAATTTCAGATTCTCTCCCTATTTTAAAGTCTGTAATTTCAATCACATCTGCAAGGTCACCCCTTTTTCTTGTCAAATGAAGTAACATATTCACTGGTTCCAGGAATTAGGATGAGGACAGTGGTTTTTGGGGGGGGGTGTGGGGCACGGCACATTATACCTACCAGAATGGAGCTTCAGGAGAAACACACAATTCTAAATATATTTTGAAAGGTATAATTCTTGTTAGTGTCTGAGCTTTCTTCATAAAACACTTAGAAAACTTTCTGAAACAAAATAAAAAATACAACTGTGGCACAATATGTTACAAATTAGAGCTTATGATTTAGATAACAGAATTCCCATCAATTGTCCTTCTCATGTTGAAAAAATAATTTAAAACTTTTTTGTTTATTAATTTTTCATCCTGCTAGGAAGAATTTTGAAAGACTCTGAAATGAAAAAATAATTAATGTGTGTCCTGTCTGGTTCACGTATATGTGTATATCTGTCTATTATCGACTTTGAGTTTTTAAATTATAGAATACTGATCATAATGCAAATTATTCTTGTATAAGAAATGCAAATTAGTTGTGACCAGTGAAATGCAAGTGATTATTGCCCTGTGGATAGACCCATTTTGCATCTATTTGTAAATTTATTTCAGAATTCATTATTCTCTCTTTTTATGTATGGTTCTTAGAATTCTCCTCTGAATTTGTTGCAACATATTACTGTTCTCCACATTAACTGTTGAGTTAGGTAATATCTTGGACATGTGTTCATTCTGTATTTGTGTAATAATCATGATTTTATCCTTTTAAAAAAAGTGATCCTTTAACAATTTTCAGCATGGAAACAACCATTCTTTCTTTGTTTTCTACATTCTTACCTTCTACCTCAAGGCTATTCTTCAGTTGGAGGCTTTTTGAAAAGGATCTCCCATTGGGAGATTCCCCTATTTGGTGTGAGATAGCCCTAAGGTCATACCAGAAAGCTGAAATGTCTAGGTCAGTGCTCTCCAACGGAAAGGTAATGGAAGTCACAAATGTGAGACACTTAGGTAATTTTAGGTTTTCTAGTAGCAATATTTTAAAAACTAAAAAGAAATAGGTGATGCTAATTTTAATAATCTAATTTATTTAACCCAATATATACAAAATATCTTTATTTCAACAGATAATAAAATAGTTAATGTTACTTTACATTTTTATTCTAATTCTTCAAAATCAGGTGTGTTTTTTTTTTTTTAGGTGTGTATTTTACACTTACATCTCAATTCAAACTGTCTACTTGTTAATTGTTCAATAGCCACATATAGCTATTGGCCTGCATATTGAGCTGTTGCAGCTCTAGCAATACCTTGAATTCTATTCATTTTCAAAACAATTCTCCTAGGCTTTAATTAACTTTGAGCACCCAATATATTTCTCATAAATTCCTTTTTTTTAAAAAACTGTGATAGCCCTAACATTTTTGCAGCTTACAAAAATATTTGGTATTCAACAAACAGAACATGAATAATTTTTATTTATATAGTCGTTTTAATTTACAAAGAGCAATCATATCTATTAGTCCACTAAATCTTAACCACATTAGGAATAGATTATTTTGATCTTATTTCCTAAAGAGAAATTAAAGATGTCAGAGATTTCAAAGATAGTATTAGAGCTAACAACAGCTCCTAGACATTTTTATTGCTGTACATAATTGTCAAGAGAAGTTATCTCTGCTGCCTAGGTAATAACTGCATAACCTATGCTGCAGTAGTAAACAACCTCCAAATCCTGGTGAATTAACACATCAAATTTTTATTTTTCATTCACTTTACAAATCAGTGTGAGTAGGGTGCCTCTCATAAGGGCTCTCTTCCAAAGTTTGGGTTAGAGATCTAAACCTCTTCCATTTTGCAGCAACTCCATTAAGGTATCCTTGCTTTCCAGTGCTGGGAATGAGAGAACAGGGACAGGAATCACCTGCTCTAAATTGTCTCATTCTTGCAGATGTTCTGTTTGTATAAGAGTTAGTCACATAGTCCAACCAGGATTCATGCCACTGGAGAATTTAGAGCAAGACAGGTTATTTTGTCTACAGTAATAACCTCAGCCACATTGAGCAATGGTCAACCCAGTGATTTAGGAAAATTTATTTTGTTTTTGAATATACAAAAACCTTGTGTTTCTTTTCAAGTTTAAAATGTCTAAAATGAAATTTGCCTTCTTCTATTCCTTTTTATGGTTTATCCATTTTGCCTAATGGCATAACAATTTTCTCTGATAACTTTTCATTCTTTGTACCTTATTGGCTTTCATATCCATTTTATTGTCATATGCGGCATAATCTGATGATATAATTTTTTCACTTCACACTCTTTTTTGTTTCAGTCATACAATTGGTATATTATTTCAAAGCTCATAACATCTGAATCATTTGATAGACTCTGATTAATATTTTCTGAATTTAGTGTCTCTCCATTCTTTACTTGAATCCTGGCTTTACCAGTAACTCATTGTATAACCTTGTGCAAGTTGCTCACCTTATTTGTGCATCAGTATTCTCACATGTAAGACTTCAAAAATAATAGAAATATTTTAATAGAATTGATAGGAGGATTACATGAGTTAAAACAAAGTACTTCGAAGGAAGCTTAGTGTATGCTACACATTCAAATATTAACTCCTATTATTACTAGTTCATCAGTGCTTCTTATACTGGAGTTTTCATTATGATCCAGCTTTGCAAATCTCTTAGATTGGCATTTGATGCCTTCCACAATAATATCCCAAGCTATTGTTATGTGACTATATACCAGTATCTCCATCCAGACTGAACCATTCATTAATTTTCAAACACTATATCAGAATATCTTCTCCTGTAATCATGGTCTTCTACTTGAAGCAGGTTTCTCCTGCACTTCTGTTAAAAATTGCATCTGTTTACTACTACCCTAACAATGAAGGGTTTCCTGACCCTGCAAAGGGTGGAGGAAAGTAGAGATGTGGCAAGGGAAGAAAACATAAAAATATGTAAACAATCTTGGGACTTCCCTGGCAGTCCAGTGGTTAAGACTTCGCCTTCCAAAGCAGGGGGTACGGGTTCGAGATCCCTGGTCAGGGAGATAAGATCCCACATGCCTCGTGGCCAAAAAAACCAAAACATAAAACAGAAGCAATATTGTAACAAATGCAATAAAGACTTAAAAAAATTTTTTTTAATTAAACAATCTTACTCATTTTAGGGAAAAATGTTTCATCTTTACACAATCCCAGTGGCTAACCTCTTACATTAGTCAGGGTTCTCCAGAGAAACAGAATTAATAGGATTGATTGATTCATTGGTTTAAAGGATTGGCTCACATGATTATGGAGGTTGATAAGTCATAAGATCTGCAGTCAGCAAACTGGAGACTCACGGGAGCCAATATGTATTACAATCCAAGTCTGAAGACCTAAACACCAGGAGAGCTGATAGTGTAAGTTCCAGTTTGAAAGTCATCAGGCTCAAACCCAAGAAGAGCTGTTGTTTTAGTCCAAGTCTTAAGTCCAGAAAAGACCAATGTCCACGTGAATGGATTTAGAAACTGTCATACAGAGTGAAGTAAGTCAGAAAGAGAAAAACAAATATCATATATTAACACATATATGTGGAACCTAGAAAAATTGTACAGATGAACTGGTTTGCAGCGCAGAAATAGAGGCACAGATGTAGAGAAAAAACGTATGGGCACCAAGGGGGGAAAGTGGTGGGGCGTGGTGGTGGTGGGATGAATTGGGAGATTGGGATTGACATATATACACTAATATGTATAAAATAGATAACTAATAAGAGCCTGCTGTATAAAAAAAAATTTTTAAATAAAATAAAAAAAGATCAATGTCCCAGTTCAATTTGTTAGGCAGGAGGAGTTCTCTCTTACTTAGACTTCTTGTTCTTTTCAGGTCTTCAATTGATTGGACGAGGCCCACCCAAATTAGGGACAGCAGTCTGCTCTACTTGTTCTGCTGGTTCAAAAGTTAATCTCATTCAGAAACCCTTTCATGGCATACCCAGAATAATGTTTCACCAAATGTCTCGGTATCCCATGGCCCTTTCAAATGGATACATAAAATTAACTATCATACATCTCCTTCACTTACTGTTGCTTTTAAAGTTTTTAAAGTAATATAATACTATCTTTAAATATTAATACTGACTATCTCATCTTCTTGTCTGCAAATTCTTGAAGGAAAAGATCACATCTCATTTTAAATTTTCTTCTTTTCAAGAGTTTGTACAATGATATGTAGCTTAGAATTTCTCAATAAATACCTGACCAACAGACCTTGAACTTGATCATATGGCATAGAGGGAGACAGAACCTAACATCAATTACTGAATGGCAAGTCTTCTGAGCAGCAGCTAGTTTTAATCTCATAAATGGTACCCAGTGGTCCAGATCAAATAGTCAATGAGACAGCACATGTGGCATGCTGCAAGTTTAACATCAGGGAACAAATGGATAACCAATGTTTACCTACAAACCTATATTTTCAATAAATTTTAGGAGTTGTGGAAAGCCTACAACAAATTCTAACCTGTATGCGGTTCATACGTAAAAAAGAGTACTTTACTCCCCACTTCTGGAATATTTTAGATGTAGAATTTTGTTTATATTCTTAATTGTCTTGACATATATTTAAGACTACAAATCTTCTGTTACTTCTTGCAAATTAAATTCAGTAGACATGTTTAAATGATGTCCTTTTATAACTAATAAATATGTATTTTTCTACATAAGAAGTCTGCAAATATGAATAACTTTTAACTATTGATTAAATATTTATTTTTATTTATTGAAATTGCTGAAGTTTTCCCAAATGTGATACTTCCTTAAATACACACACACACACACACACACACACATATATATAAAACTCTTTATATTTTCAATTATTTAAATAATGTTTGGTAAGGATTATTTATTATTATTTTATTAGTTATTATTAATACTGAACAGAAATAAATTTCCTAAGCAATTATGTTACTATGACAAATTATGTACCAATCTGTAAATATTGTAGTATATATATATATATATGTATATATATATATGTATATATATGTATACATATATATATACACATATACACACACATATATAGTTTAGAAAGTTTGCTAAAGCAAATGATAAAGCAATTGGGACTCTTCATATCAGTAGACTAAGAATTAAAGTCTCCTCATAAGGAACAAAATAATATCAACTGTGATGTTCGTGTGGATTTTTCTTTTTATATGGGAGTCAAGTTAAATACATGCTTGACCTTAACCAGCTTTAAAATTCTGTCCCCATGAGAAGTAAAATACAATTAGTTGGAAAAAAAACATGAAATGGATAAATTAAATCATGGTCAGCCAATGTTGCTCCAGGAAATTCAACTTGATGTAATGATTAATCTGTTTAGATTATATGAAATACACATATGTAAATATTTAAATTATCTAGATGACTTTAATTTTTCCATTTTAGAATGATTAGTATGTTCTCTAACACAGCTGAAAATGCAAAACTAAGAAAACAAAATATGACATTAATTTCTATTTCAAACTATGGTTTTATTTTCCACCCAGGTTTCTGCAATTTTTCCTTAATATCCTACTATCTAAGTCACCTTTGCCATTTCAATGCTGTTGTTGGATTGCAAAATACATATTTACTCATCCATATATTTTAATCATTCAGTTTGAGTCTGACAATATAACCAAAAGAAGTCTTTATGTATAGTTGTAACTCTTTTTTATGCGATGGCTTTGATTTTACAATTTCATGTTCTAATCTAGACAGTGGTCTAAAATATATTTTATTTGCATTCTCAGTTTTAACCCTACTGAAGTTTTTTATAATACCAGCAGAATCCTGCACTGAAACTGCTAATGCAATAAGTATGCAGAGGGTGTGAATTATTTATTTATACAGGTGACTTTTAAGTTGAGGCCAACATTAACTTGACTAGGTCACTGGCTTTGGAAAGCTGAAAGCCATGTAAATAGCTGGGGAGCCAATGTCTTTTAATTAGCATACTAAGGCCTACAGTTTCTGAATAATATATATTCACTTCAAAAAATTATTTGTTGTTGATAAAAATGATCTTTGTTATATATCTTCATTAGTCAGATTCTCTCATGTTTAGTAACATGACTTCATATAATTTTCTGATTATTTATTGCTAAATGCCAATACTCTTTCTATGCTAAATTATGCTAACTATGTAGCTAACTCTGGTTCTTCTTCTGCTGTTTTATAGATGAAGGTGAGACTTTGCAAGAATTATAAATCAATCCAACCTTCTTTCCCCCTCATCATCATATACAGTTAGCAAATCTGAGCTAATTTCATGAACTCTTGATGGATTTTTCATTGATTTTTCAAGATCCACATCCTCGAGATAAGACTCCTTGTGTCGAACTAAGATATGGATTCAAGTTTTAGAACATCTGAGGTCTCTGCACAGGGAATACTCTCCATTATTGACAATTTCAGGTTGCTGCTCTGATTTCACTTCACCTTGCAAGATGGATTTAATGGTGGAATTAGACATAATGCCTTTTGTTAAATAACACACTGGTCTCTGTTAAAACAGCTCACCTGCTTTGGTTATTTAAATTCTCTTCTTTTTCCTGCATGTAAATGTACTCATTTGTAAGTCTCTTTTTATTTATTTATTTTCTCATGCTGGCATTTTTATGCTATGAGAACTGTGTTCTCTCTAAACTACAGAGTTTTTTTTTCTTTTCCTGCAATTAATGGAACATATGCATTATGTAGGAGTCCCAGTTTTCATCTGGCCTAGGAAACAGTTTAGGCAACATGATTTGTTTCAACTTTAAGTTTATAAGTGGACGAAAGCCAACACATTTCTCACACCTCATTGACTTGTTTGGCATTTTATGCAGCATTCAGTTTAAGCAAACAGTCTTTGAGTATGCTTTAAAAGCATCAAAATCTTGCTGGTTTAGTTAGAAGCCACAATGCAGGACTTAAACTCTCTGGGAAGCTTCTCATTTTCCTACTCTTGCCCTTTGAAGGGGTTCAGAACAAGTCTCCCCAAATATGCCACTTTGGCACATGGATTATTTTGAACTGAAGGCAATCAAGACCCAGCAGATTCAATAAAAACATTTACCTCTCCTTTAACTGCCTAAAATAATTTAGATAGAGGGCCTGGTCTAGGAAGAGAACTATCACCGGAGATAACTATGAAGACTATGGACTGGGTGTGGTGAGCTGGGGGAAGGTTAGATGGGTCTAGAGACCAAATTCCTCTTCGTGTCCTCTTGTCTCTGCATGGCATGGTAAACATTCATTTACCAAACATTTGTTCTTCCCATCTTCCTGTGAACTGTCTTTCTCCCCTTTGAAGTCCCAGACCCTTATCCCTTTTTCTTAGCTCAGGATGGCATATAAGCCTCATTTGTCCTACTGCCTGTGGGTCTCATAGTCTTATGGAGCCCCCATACATACATAATTAAATTTGTTTTTCTCCTGTTAATCCTCCTATGTTGTTTTGGTTATTAGACCAGCCAAAGAACCAATAAGGATAGAGGAAAAAATTCTACTCCTCTATATTTTAGAGAAGCAGAGTGTTGATTCCAGACAATAGGCAGTTAATTAATTATGGTAACATTTATTTCATATTTTCTTTGCTTAATCACACTAAAACATAAATCTAAATTTGACTGTACCTTCAGGGTCTTTATATAAAATATAAATCTCATTTATTTCTCCACACATCTATTTTATTGGCCAAAAGAGAGATCTAGGTTTGGAATCTCCTTTTAACTCCTAAGTAACTCAGGGAACCTGATCAACCTATATGTACCATCTGCAAGTCTGTACCTGTCTGACAAGTCAGAGTTACCTTCAGTAAACTTTCCAATATTTGTGACAATAAATAACTCTCCAGGTTAGAGAAAAACAAATGCCTGACAAATTTAAAACATTCTTCTCACTGCATACTCTTGTAGTATAGGAGTGATTAAACTTCTTTATAAATAAAGTTGTCAACCTAGTTTAAATTTTTTTTCTTTCTAAAACTATAAATAGATACAGCCAGATTCAGGTCTATCTCATGGTGAGTTCTGCTATTGGGTGAACACAGTTATAATGAAATTACACTGGATTATTATGCAGATGCACGCATATATTGATGTGATTTTTCTTTCATTTTTAGATTGAAATCAATTCTACTTTAGTGTCTGTACATTCTGGGTAGAAGGGCTATCCTACTGTGATTTCAGCATAATAAAGTCTGATTGAAGTGTCAATGATTCAGCTGTGTTTTGTATTACAAAGTTAAACATGGGCTTTTCATTTAAACAAAGTGGTTTAGAATAGATGGAGGTGTCAGGACAATAGGGCACCGTGGAACAATTTAAGTACATGGCATACTCCATTGGAAAATAAAAAAGAATTTATTAACTTGACCCTGACCATGTCTGGAGTTTTACCTCCCCCTCTCGCACTTCAAGAACAAGATCTTCACCAGCACCAGCAGCACAACTTTCTGAACACATTACTTTTTATTTTCTTGGATGTTATTGCAGATGATGTGATACCATTTGACTGAATTGTTTAAAATTTTGAGAAAAGGGGATTCTAAATATTAAAAAAGTCTAGAGATTTTTATTCATATATTTAGAATAATTTTCTTTTTTAGGGGGATGGAAGCAGGTGTGGGAGAATAGCTTCCAAATACAATGACTGCACTCTTGAAAGTGAAATGGGATATCTTTGCAAAGTGTAGATAGCTTCATTCAGCTTCTTACTATGGCCGTGGATTTTAAAATTACAATAATAAAAGAATTTTGAGATTATAATAGGAATTTAGACCACACCCTTCTTTTAAAACATTACATATATGAAGATAAATTGGCAGTGAATATAGTTCATAATTGAGTCAGAAAGTGTGAGTATAATCTTACCTCTGCAGCTAACTAGTGGTCCAACCTTAGTCAAAATTTGGCATTCTGTACCTTTATCTGTTAAAGAGTTGGGCCAGATCTCTAGTCCTCTACTTCAGTGTTCTACCCTCTTCTGATTCAAAAATCAACATTCTAAACTTGAATTTTCTCACTTATAAAAGTGGGACAACAATAGCTGTACATGAACTATAAGATTATGTACATAAAACACTAAGCAGAATGCCAATATGATGTAAGTGCACAATATATGCTAATTGCTACTATCATTATTATCACAATTGCCATTGTTGTCATTATCAGTCATCATCTTCATCACCGTCATCATCTTCAGGTGTAAATATTATGGGTGATTGTTATTGTCTTCTTTGTAATTTTTCTATGTATTTCAGAATTTTGAATACTTATTATTTATTAATGTTATAATGTCATATACTTATTGTAGGTTCATGGAAGAGGTATTGA
This sequence comes from Orcinus orca, assembly GCF_937001465.1. Classification (NCBI taxonomy): domain Eukaryota; kingdom Metazoa; phylum Chordata; class Mammalia; order Artiodactyla; family Delphinidae; genus Orcinus; species Orcinus orca. The sequence continues at coordinate 97,446,966 of NC_064563.1, forward strand.
TTTTTGTCATCTGATTTAAAACTTAAATTTTGGTGTTACTGAACTAAACTTGGGTCTGCTTATCTGCATGCAGTAAAGCCAATCTATTGACACCAGGCTGTGGTGAAGGAAAGTGCAGCATTTATTGTAAGGCACCAGACAAGGAGTCTGGGACAGCTAGTGCTCAAAAAGTCTGAACTCCATGATGGGTTTCAGGGAAACATTTTTAAAGGCAAGGTGAGGGAGGAGATTCACAGGGTATATGATTAGCTCGTGCAAAATTCTCTGATTGGTTGATGGTGAGGTAACAGAGCAGTATCACAGGAGTTTACATTATCAATCCTTAGGCTCCAGCAGGCCTGGGAGCTATGTGCTCATGGTCGTCAAGTAATTAATGTCTTCCAAAACAACTCAGAAAATGTGCATTAGATACTATTATCTAGGTACTTCAAAAAGGAGCTAAAGCAGAGGATATGGGGGAGGGCTCTGTCCCAGGAAGGCCCTGTAGGGTCCTGCTCAGTTACTTTAGAAGAATTCACTAGAACAGACCAGGTTATACTCCCCTCCTTTCCTTTAAAAAATGTTACTTATTAGACCCTAGAAAGAGACAGATTGTAGCTAAAATTCAAGGACAACAATTTGTCTTACTTATAAAATTTATTCACTAGAAAAGGGAGCATACAGTGCATTTTGATCTTTTCTCCCCAAAAGTTTGACAAAATCTGCTGGCACCTCACCAAGTGACCATCTCTGTCTGTGTTAGCAAGGGCACTGTCAGGGAGGAAAAACTTTCCAGTACCCTCTTAGGTTTAGTGTATGTGGTCCTGCAAATTAAACTGACAAAAGACAGATTAATAAAAGAAAAGCCAAAATTTAATCATGTATTTTTATTAACGTACATATGGAAGTTCACAGAAAAATGTGATTTCAGGAAGTGATTAGAAATTGAAGCTTATATACCGTTTTAATAGGGGAATGAAAGGGAGAGAAGGGCACTTCTGGGAAAGTGAATGAGGTCTTAACATGGGAAGAGGTGATGAAGCAAAGGAACTTATGGGAAAACAAACGACTTTTAGGAAAGATAATAGATGGGCTCTTAAGAGAATAGATAGGTAATCTGAGCTTTGTGGCAATGTCTGTTTACGTGTGGTTCTGAATTCTCCCATCCAGTGGTAAGAGTCAATCTTCCCTGGTTGTGAAACTCCAGGGTAGGGTATTTATGACAATTGAGTTCTTTTGGGAAGCTCTGCTTTTAGGAAGATAAGAGAGTTCAAAGAAAAATAATCTATTCTCAAATGCCTTCAGCTCAAAGTAATTTTTATTCCACAGTGGTTTATCCTGGACCCCTCTTGATTACATAATCAGTACTGTGCATTTCATGATGTGAGACAAGTTTTAAAACATGTTGAATACTCCCTCTGAATAAACAGCTTACTGGAATCAATATATTTTTTACCTTACTAGGTGGCATTCCTTTAAAAATATACCCAGTGTACCAATGGATATTATGGTTGTACAGGGTCTGAAAATTGCTGTTGGATGATAAAGAGTGACAGAGAGAACCTGCTTATTAGTGGATCTTCAGGCCTTATCCTTTCTGGGACCTCCCTGTTTAAGTGGAATCACTGCCCAAAGGTTTCATAGAGGCAATATTTGTGTGATCCTGGCATTCACAGATGGAAAGAGTAGATTATTTTATTTATTTTACATTTGAAGAAATTGAGATTTTCAACACTGTTCCTCACTTGATTTATACTGTTCAGATTGACTTAATTGTGCATATCTGATAGATGTACATTCAGTTAATGCATTAACGTTTTTATATCCATAACTCAATTTAACTCTTAGATGACTCAGTGCCACACTGACATTTTCTTTCCAGCAGCTTACTATCAAGAACAGATTTTAAAATTTTTTAATGTAATTAACCTACGTTCACTGTAAAAAGTAAAATAGAAAAATCATATAAGCAAAAAGAAAAATGAAAAATCTTATATAAATATATGAACAAGGTATAACATTGTTAAAAATTTTATGTTCTTCCAGATATGCAACACAAATTTATATAAATTATTTTTATGAAACAGGGGACCTATTGTCCATACTGTTTTGTAATCTGCTTTTCTCCCTAAGAAATATGTCGTGAATATTCTTCCATGTTAATAGGATAAAATTCTTTTCAAAACACTGCCTTTGTCCGCCTATAAAATTGAAGCATACTTTAAAAACCATACCCTATAATTGGATATTCAGATTGTAACACTATTTCAGTAATAAAAGCATTTTACTTTGAACATCCTTTTTATATATGTTCAAACATTTGTCCCATTATATCAGATATACATCCTTATTCCTCAGAATATATCTGTAGAAATATAATTCTTCAAAGTTTACATATATTTTTAAGTAACCAAAATTTTGCAAATTATAATCTTTATTTTTTATAAGTAAGTTTTTTCTATTTGCTGTTGATAAATAACCTCCCTCTGCCCTCCTCTCCTTTGCCCCCATTATAGTCCCATGTTCTTGTTTCTCTGATTTCAATTTTTTTGGTGTTTTCCTTTTTCCTCTATTTAGTTCTTTTAATTTATGTTTCTTACTGCCTATTGAATTGGCAAACAATAGATCAAAGAAGAAAAATAAAGTGATAGTCCAATATTACTTAAATGCAAATGCATAATATTGCATTTCAACTTAGAACTATAAAACTTACATAAATGATGAATGGAAAGTAATTTGGGAATAAAAATATAGGCCTATGAAATGATGGAGAGATACAAATATTTAAGATAATAAAGAATTTCTCTTTTTTTTAATACTCTATTTTCTTATTCTCACACCAACTTATGAAAGTTCTCAGCCTCAGTCCTACCTTTGACTGCCTATGAAGTACACTATATTCATATCCATTGTTGTCAAGGGATTTATGTATAAAGGACTTTCAAAACTTTATGAACACTGAATAGAGTAAGAATGTTTTTCACCATTTAGAAAAGTAAATGTACAAAAGTAACTTGTCAGTTATTGAAATTAGTTCACTTTATGCTGATAGTTTACAAAATGAAAGTTATTACTGAGAATAAAGAAAGTAGAGGTACAGCTTTGTGGAATCTTGGATAGATTAAATAAAAGATCCATGTTTCAGAGTTCAGGTGGGTGGTTGTAACGAAATGGTCTGACATATGTCACTCTTTGATAGAGCTATTGAGAAGATTACAGAAAGACTGTGTAATCAAAAGCATAGTTCTCTTAAAATGAGTAAAATTGTTTAACATAGAGATTATTAAATTTTTTAAACTCTTATATTTGAAAATCCTTCTTTTGTATACCCAAGGTCCACACATCTATTAAATAAAACTGAAATGTACCTGAATCTTCCATGATGTCACTAGGATTCGTTGTTTTCATTGCACTTAGTGTATTCCTCTGTTAAAGCTCTTTGCCATATCAGAATGTCATTAATCATTTAAAATACCTTTCTTCTCTTCTAACTATTGAGCAGCATAACTCTTATTCATTCTTCTGTCCTTAGTAGCTAGCTCAGTGATTTGTTTGTTGAAAAAGGTCCAGATCAGGTACTGCTTTGTCACCCCAAAATCTCACCTAGGTATCACCTGTTGGCTTCACCTTGGTGATACTGTACATATCACCCAGGTGAAGCCAATAGAGAAATTGAAAAGCAAGTTTTTAGGCACAGTGAAAAAATTTTTTTCTTTGTAGATTCATTAATGTAGTATAGGAATAATCCTGAAAATTTAAAAATTGTAATTTTCCCTTTACAATGGATACATTCTTATAAAAACAAAGGTTTTGTAAAAAAAACAAAATTTGCTTATAAAACTAAATAACTTATAAAAACCAAAATTAGATATAGATTCCTCAGTGTCAAATTTACATTTTGCATTTTACACATTACATTTATTTTTGTTTCGTTTTGTTTTTGGCTGTGCCGGGCAGCATGTAGGATCTTAGTTCGCAGACAAGGGATTGAACACACACCCACTGCAGTGGAAGTGCAGCGTCCCAACCACTGGACCACTTGGGAAGTCCACATTTGTTTTTGTTAATGTAATAATAGGATAACTCTGGATGGGCTTTGGTGGGAACATTTTTCAAGGTATAAAAATAAGATTATTATTTGTTAATAATCATTACTAAGTAGTAATGAAGTGCCTGGCATGTACAGACTTACTTTTCTGGCCTCTGTTACATTACCTCCCATGTTATAACAGTTCCCTGAATAGTTACAGAGGCTGATGAGATCAGCTGTCCTAGTGTAGGTATCTGTGCCTAGATAGAGGTAATTGCCTTCCCATGACATTTCTCATTTCCACCGGTCATTCATTGGAAGGAATGTAGAGGAAATAAAAGATAATAAATATTGAGTAACTTTAATTCTTATATTTCTAAAGATTCAAAAATATTATTTTTACTTGGAGGTTTTACCTTTTCTATCAATAAAAATTAGAACATATTATCTTCATTTTAATTAAAAAGATTTTTTTATATGAATCATTATTACTATACTTGTAACTCTTCATGGGGGTCAGACCAATTGCTGAAATTACATTCAAAAAAGATATATATGTATTTTTTTGCGTTACGCAGTCCTCTCACTGTTGTGGCCTCTCCCGTTGCGGAGCACAGGTTCCGGACGCGCAGGCTCAGCAGCCATGGCTCACGGGCCCAGCCGTTCCGCGGCATGTGGGATCTTCCCGGACCGGGGCACGAACCCGTGTCCCCTGCGTCGGCAGGCGGACTCTCAACCACTGCGCCACCAGGGAAGCCCTATTTTTGATATTTTAAATGATTACTGCTGAAGTTAATTTAGCTTGAAAAAGATAAATCTGCTGACAATCTAATATACTCAGCTTTTGTTCTGTCATTCTCCCAGCATGTGACCTGCTCTTGATTATAATTTAGAGGTAAGTTTTTGCTGTCACATAGGCTGAACTAGAATGACATTTCTTTTTCTGAAGATATGCATACCCTGGAGATGGTTGGTTAATTATAATGTGAAGCAAGAGGGGAAGTCATGTGACACATGAAAATCAAACAGTGTCATGTGCCCATGATTTCAAAAGGCTCATTTGGGTTTCTGGAATACCATGGGGAAGTTTGGTAGAGATAAGAATGTAGAAGTCTGCTCTAGAGAGATGATAACCTGGCCAAGAGAAATTACATGCTTTTAACTTCCCAAGAATGTCTATACTCCATGGGAAACAAACTTAACAAAGTGAATATTTCTGGGACAGGAATGAGGGGAATAGGTTTCAGGAGGGATACAAAGAGATGTAAACTGATTCTATACTGTTTTACTCCCTAAAAAAAATGAATATGGCAAAATTTTAAGATTTTTTAAATCTTAATGGTACATAAATATTATGAACATTGGTCTCTGTGCTTCTGGATACGCTTGAATTTATAAAATATAAATTGAAATAAACAATATGTTAAATAGAGAAATGCAAAGGTAATTCCTCATTATATCATCCTGAAATTTTAAGAAGGCAAAAATCTTTCAGATAATTAAAGTATTGAGAAATATGGCCTGAAAATAAATATAAATAAAATTAGTATTAATTTACTGCAGTAGGCTAGATAATAGCCTTCACAAAATTTTGAGTGCATTTATAAGTGGCAGATCATTTTTTTTGTATGAGGAAGTAGTAAACATGAGAAAATAATTTGTATTATAATTATCAACTCTAAGGTATCATTTGAGACCTCAGTCTAACAGATAAAAGCTTAAAATTTGACTTGATCAAGAATACAACTAAAATATCAATCATTAGCATATGTCATATTAAAAAGAACATAAAAGATATTACCTAAGTCTTTGAAACTATTTTGATGCTTTGCCATCTGGAAGAAAGCTTTACAGCTTTAATTGTCACAGAGTGAGATAGCTAAAATTGAAATAGACAACGTCTAAGACAGGTTGCAAAAACAATGCAGAAAAAGAGAATAGGGTGAGATGTTGCATGAGGATTTTTCAGTTGTGAAAGGTAAACTCTGGGAGAAGGTATACAGTTAATATCAAGAAAAGTATGGACACTGTGCATAGGATACCTACCCACGCCTAATGTAGCTTACAACTAGACATCCCCTCATGAAACAGATAACACTTCCTAAGAGTAGGGTGAGATAAACTACAGATAGATTGAAAGTTCAGAAAAAATCATTAACCATTTATCTATAATGGCAAACTGAGGGAACTGCAGCTGTTTAAGAGAAGAAAATCACTATTTATCTCCTATCCTACCTACCATGTGACAAAGACTCTCTCTGTGACCAAACTTTAAGCAAGCTCCTCTAAGCCTTCTTTTCAACGGGGTTTCATCCTTGGGCCCTGCTGGGCCTGTCTAGCATAGTTGTAATGGGAAAGCTGCTAAGTCAATTTAGTGAGAATCCCTCCACCCTTGATATCTGATAACCTTGGCCTACCTTCAGTAAGAATCCTGCTAGGTCAGTGTAGCAAGAATCTCCCTACCCTTGATGTCTCCTCTTAGTAATTTTCCATCCACTGACACTGCTCATTCTCCTGGTTGACTATAACTCTCCAGCTGCCTGCTGTATCTCTCTCCCCTTTTGGGATAATCTTGACACCTACTGCAATAATCCTGATAAAGTTCTTGACACCTACTACAATAATCCTGATAAAGTTTTTCTTACTGTTTTCACAAGTGTCAGAATAAATTTTTTCTTTAATACATGTTTGTTCTTTCTTCTGCTAAAGACAGAATGCTGGGGTCAAACCCAGCATAGGAAGTCTCATGATCTTTTAAACATGGTATAGATAGGAATAAGATATGCTAAATTAACATTTGTGTCTTGAGTGGTTCACAAATGAAGGGTCCTGTTTGTACTAATCACTTGGGAATATATATAACTTCAAAAGCTTATGGGCAAAATAAAAAAGTCTATTACAGTGGTTCCAATGAGAGATAAGGAGAATTAAAACACAGCTATATGCAATTAAGAGACAAATTGTATTGAATTTTATCAACTGGTTAGAAATGAAAAAAAAAAAAAGAGAGAGAAAACAAAGATGACTCCAGGGTTCCAAATTTGATTAGGATGATGTCATTAGCAGAAAGAACAATTCATTAGAGAAAGAGTTTAGAAGAAAGACAATGGGTTTTACTTTGAAAATACAGATTTAAGGATTCCAATGAGATATACAGGCAAAAATGCCCAGCAGGGATTGAAAATGAAGCTTAGCTGAGGGATCTGGGAAAGAGATAAAGATTTGGGAATCCATTATTAGTCATGTAGTAATCATTGATTAATATCAGTTGATACAATAGAAATGGATAGAGATGGTGATGAAAAAAACAGGGGTGAAAAAATAATGCAATGGTAATGTTCATAAAGCTCTAAGTGGTAGCATCTACTTTCAAGATTATAAAGCACAGCCATCTGTTGAGAGTGAGAGTTTATGGATAATATTGAGACCTTGCAGATTATCTACTGAGAATGCCAGATCATGTCAGTCAACTAAAGACTGATAATAATATTAGAAAATAGCTGTGTTAGGCCATCTGAGTTTCTTCTGAAAATCCATCTGTTCTTTTAGGAAAGTGTTCTGTCCTGTCGGTTCAGGCTGCTGTAACAAACACCATAGACTGAGTGGCTTAAATAACAGAAGTTTATTACTCACAGGTCTGGAGGCTGGGAAGTCCAGGATCAAGGTACCAGCATGGTCAGGTTCTGGTGAAAACTCACTTCCTGGTTTATGGGTGGCTGTCTTCTTGCTGTGTGTTCACAAGGCAGAGCAGAGAGAGCTCCTCTCTCTCTTCTTGTAAGGACACTCATCCAATCATAGGAGCTCCAATATCACGACTTCATCTAACCCTAACTACCTCTCAAAGGCACACACGCTAATACCTTCTCATTGGTGGTTAGAGTTTCAACACATGAATTTGGGAGACACACAAACATATCCCCATTCGTAGGGCTATCTTTCAAAGAGCACTGTTCTACTACCATAAGGGGAAAGGTGTTTCCATGCTTGCCTATGGTGGTAGCCAGAAAAACAGCCCCTAAAAATGTCCATATTCTTATCCCTGAAACCTAAGAATCTGTTGCTTTACATAATAAAAAAGACATTCGTTGCATGTGTGATTACATTAAGGACCTTGAGATGGGGAGCTTATCTTGGATTATAGGGGTGGGTCCATTGTATTCACAAAGCTCCTTATAACAGCGAGGCAGAAGAGTCAGTCACAGAAGGAGATGATGGAAGCAAAGGACAGAAAGGGAACAGATTTGAAGATGCTATGCTGTTGGCTTTGAAGATAGAAAAAGGGGCCAGGAGCCAAAGAAAGCAAGCAGGCTCTAGACAGTGGAAAAGGGAAAGGAACAGATTCTCCCTTATAGCTTCTAAGAGAAATGCTGGCCTGTCAACACATTGATTTTAGCCCAGTAATACCGTTTCAGGCTTCTGACCTCCAGAACTATAGGAGAATAATTTTGTATTGTTTTAAACTGCTAAGTGTGTGGTATTTGTCACAGTAGCAGTATAAAACTAATATACTCAGCAACATACTTCACCCTCCTTTTCAAAGGAATCATTTCAGGCCATCTAACTATAAATTATTTATCTTGTTTGGTGATTCAAACAGGAACAATAGATTTTTTTCATTGATTGATATACATACTGGAAGATAGATGATTAATGCTTGATAGATGATTGATGTTTGATAGATCTGTTTGGGTAACTGCTACAAAGGACCCATAAGACTGGATAAAAAGAGATCATCTTTTATTATTATATGGAGAACTCATGCCTAAAAATAGTACAAAGCATTATCAAGAAATTGGGAAAAACAAAACAAAAAATAGATTCCTGAGGTCCTTGGCTGACCAAGGATCCAGCCATAACAACTTCACTATTCCATGAACCAATATTTTCTTTTAGTAAAATTTGAGTTGAATTTATATCAATTGTGATTTTAAAAATCCTAGAACAATATACAAGGTAAAAGACATAAGATGACTCAAAAGGAAAAGAGTGGAACTGGAATTGGAGCAAAACATGTTAAGAAACTGTAAAGTTTACAGGCATACTGAAGTTCCTGAAATTGATATTATGGAGAAAGAGAAAGGAAAATGTAGAAAACAGGTGTTAAATGATTGAATTGGGTAGAAATGAGCTTAAAGATTGGTAGATGGTAGAGAAAGGTAGAACAGAATATTAGAAAAATTGGTATGACTTCTAAAGGGAGTTGTATAATGAAGAAATTATGAGAGACACCTAGAAACAATACTATGGGCAGGCATAAGTGTGACATCCTTAACTAATAGGAACATAGGAGGAAGCTAATGAGAATAACTCTGCATTGGAAGAGCCAGTGTTGTTCAAAGAAGAAAAGTGGAAACATGTAATGGAATTATAAAATTTAAACAGCCCATGTATTTCAGAAATCTTAGATTTGTGATTTAAAAATTTTTTTTAGTCCTTTAGGCAAAATTTAAAATATAACCAGTTAGAGAAAATTTCACCTGAATGGATCCTATGGTACTCAACTGAGCTAGAGTCTTCTAATGCATAGGAAATTAATTCTTTTCCTAACTGTTAGTTTATGATGGAAGGAAGAGAAGAAGCAAGAGGAGGAGGTGGAGGAAAGGAAAGGTAGAAGAGAGAGGAGGAGAAAGAAAAGGAAAAGCTTTAGGAAAAGGATCTAAAGTTCAGTTAACAATAGTGATCAAGATTGTCTCCTGTTACTACCACCTTCATTTTATTCCCCACCACTCTGCTCTTTTTCCAGCAGAAGCAATTTAATTTTCACAGGACATAGAATCCCTAAAACAACTCTTAGTATAATGGCATTTACTCCCAGAGCTCTCAGAAAACATTTGCTGATGAAAATGATGTTTGTCTTCCAGTTATCATCATTCTAGTGAGCAGGGAGATAGATTAAAGGTGAGAAAAGGGGAGTTCTGGATTACTCACCTGGGGATAACTAAGAGTTGAATAAAAAGTAGAGCAAAAATTTGATTTACTCTCTCCCTTTCTTACTCTCTAGTGGACGTAGATGCCAGAGGATGTAGTGAATTGTATTAGTCAAGCATAAACCCCATTCCTTCTCAAGCCTAATTCCAGAGTATAAAGTAACACTTCTCTAAGCATGACTTCTCTTAAGAAGCAGAGATATTCAACTGTGTTAGAGAAGGACCTCATCCAAGATAATCCTGTATTAAACTTTAAAAATGGTCATGAAAACAGTGACAACCATGCTACTTGAGTGTAAAATATTTAAATACCGTTTTGACTGTTGCTGGGCCTGCAGATTTGAAATTTGGCAGAGTCCTCTGTGTTCAGTGCTGATCTATTTTGGGGTTTCCTCCAACTTGAGCAGAGCAAGGAAAATGTCACCACCTTCATCTGGGTTAACGTTGAGGAAATACTCTTATACGATGCAGCTCTGCTTGTTTTGTAAGGCCTTTTGAAAATATTATCTACACAAAAATTGTTTCCTATTGTTAAAAAACAAAAAACACTAACCTTTCCTGTTAATGTTTTCCATTTTTCTGTCTAATGAGGATTTTAAATTTCTAACAGCAGTTTCATCTAAAGCTTGGAGCTGACTTTGCCTTTTATAAAATGGAACGCGTAGTGAGTCAGCAAGGGAGGAAAAGCGCTAAGATTTCATCAATTTGTTGACCAATCTACGTGTACAGAGAAACACATATGGAAACCTTAAAAGAAAGGAAAAAGCAGGAAAGTTTTTTGCATTTTAATACACATACAACTAAATGTTTGTCATGTTTCATTACTAAACCTCCAACCAATCCCTCAGAGATTTCTGCTACCTTTTTCCTAACACAAAGTTTTTGGACATAAGTCAACCTCATTTTAATTTTTCCTTTGGGTGGGCAAAATAACTGTGAAGCATTAGAGAAATACAAGTTAGGGAAAATTGTGTCATTTTTTCCAATGGAAATTAAATATGTTGTCAATGGTAAAGGATGAGCCTCAGAATGTCATGTTTTTCTGATCTGCTCCCAGTCTGGCTGGGGCTCACAGCCTCCTCCTCGGCCATCAATATGCAGAACTAGGAGTCCTTCCACTTCGTGCACAGGCCTTTTGAATTTCCTCCACCAGGCTGAATGCTAATGAAGAAGGTTTGCAGTGTCATATGCCAGTGGCAAATCCCAGGATATATCTACCAGCAACCAGAATGGGAGGGTTAAATTGTCTTGAGCTAAGGACGTTCTAATTAGGAGAATACAACTAAAAGCTTGTCAAAATATATTCCTTTGAGTTAAAGCAAGTAAACTGTGATGTCTTGAAATGTATATATAATGGGTAATTTGCTGAGGTCAATTACTAGTCTGTTTTGCATTTGATCATTAGTTATTTATTACTATATAAAAAGACCAGTATTATTATTACTGAATCATTTATACTATTAATTTAATCATAAGAATAATAATTATATGTTAATTCAAGGATGGTATATTATAAAGTATGTATTTATTAAAAGATTAGTCATAATTATTTCAAATTGAAAAAGAATGATATTTCTTCATGATTCTCCCAGAAATATGCTTCAAGTAAAATATGCCTTTGATGTGACAAAGTGTTTAAAGGAAACATATTTTTTGATTTAATTTTGTTTATTTTTTATAGAGCAGGTTCTTATTAGTTATCTATTTTATACATATTAGTGTATATAAGTCAAACTCATTCTCCCAATTCATCTCACCATCACCACCCACACCCACCCCTGCTTTCCCCACTGGGTGTCCATACGTTTGTTCTCTACATCTCTGTCTATTTCTGCCTTGCAAACCTGTTCATCTACACCGCTTTTCTAGATTCCACATATATGCATTAATATATGATATTTGTTTTTCTCTTCCTGACTTACTTCACTCGGTATCACAGTCTTTAGGTCCAACCACTTCTCTACAAATAATCCAATTTTGTTCCTTTTTATGGCTGAATAATATTCCATTATATATATGTACCAAATCTTCTTTATCCATTCATCTGTCAATGGGCATTTAGGTTGCTTCCATGACCTATCTATTGTAAATAGTGCTGCAATGAACATTGGGATGCGTATGTCTTTTTGAATTATGGTTTTCTCTGGGTATATGCCCAATAGTGGGATAGCTGGGTCATGTGGTAATTCTATTTTTAGTTTTTTAAGGAGCCTCCATACTGTTCTCCATAGTGGCTGTACCAATTCACATTCCCACCAGCAGTGCAAGAGGGTTCCCTTTTCTCCACACCCTCTCCAGCATTTGTTGTTTGTAGATTTTTGAATGATGCCCATTCTGACCGGTGTGAGGTGATACCTCATTGTAGTTTTGATTTGCATTTCTCTAACAATTAGTGATGTTGAGCAGCTTTTCATGTGCCTCTTGGCCATCTGTATGCCTTCTTTGGAGAAATGTCTGTTTAGGTCTTCCACCCATATTTTGATTGGGTTTTTTTTTTTTTTAATACTGAGCTGCATGAGCTGTTTATATATTTTAGAGATTAATCCTCTGTCCATTGATTTGTTTGCAAATATGTTCTCACATTCTGAAGGTTGTCTATTCATCTTATTTATAGGTTCCTTTGCTTTTCAAAAGATTTAAATTTCATTAGGTCCCATTTGTTTATTTTTGTTTTTATTTCCATTACTTTAGGAGGTGAGTCAAAGAAGATCTTGCTTTGATTAATGTATAAAACAGTGTTTTTCCTATATTTTCCTCTAAGAATTTTATGGTATACAGTCTTATATTTAGGCATTTAATACATTTTAAGTTTATTTTTATGTATGGTGTTAGGGAGTGCTCTAATTTCATTCTTTTACATGTAGCTGTCCAGTTTTCCCAGCACCACTTATTGAAGAGACTGTCTTTTCTCCATTGTATATCCTTGCCTCCTTTATCATAGACTAGTTGACCATAGGTGCATGGGTTTATCTCTGGGCTTTCTATCCTGTTCCTTTGATCTATATTTCTGTTTTTTGTGCCAGTACCATATTGTCTTGATTATTGTAGCTTTGTAGTATAGTCTGAAGTCAGGGATTCTGATTCCTCCAGCTCTGTTTTTTTCCCTTAAGATTACTTTTGCTATTCGGAGTCTTTTGTGTCTCCATACAAATTTTAAGATTTTTTGTTCAAGTTCTATAGAAAACTCTATTGGTAATTTGATTGGGATTGCGTTGAATCTGTAGATTGCTTTGGGTAGTATAGTAATTTTCACAATATTGATTCTTGCAATCCAAGAACATGGTACATTTCTCCATCTGTTTATGTCATCTTTAAATTTTTTCACCAGTGTCTTATAGTTTTCTGCATACAGGTCTTTTGTCTCCCTAGGTAGGTTGTTCCTAGGCATTTTATTCTTTTTTTTTTTTTTTTTTTTTTTTTTTGCAAAGGTGAATAGGATTGTTCCCTTAATTTCTCTTTATGATCTTTCATTGTTAGTGTATAGGAATGCAAGAGATTTCTGTGCATTAATTTTGTATCCTGCAACTTTACCAAATGCATTGATTAGCTCTAGTAGTTTTCTGGTGGCATCTTTAGGATTCTCTATGTATAGTATCATGTCATCTGCAAACAGTGACAGTTTTACTTCTTCTTTTCCAAATATATTCCCTTTATTTCTTTTTCTTCTCTGATTGCCATGGCTAGGACTTCCAAAGCTATGTTGAATAATAGTGGTGAGAATGGACATATTTCTCTTGTTCCTGATTTTAGAGGAAATGCTCTCAGTTTTTCACCATTGAGAATGATGTTTGCTGTGGGTTTGTCATATATGGGCTTTATTAGGTTGAGGTAGGTTCCCTCTATGCCCCCTTTCTGGAGAGTTTTTTATCATAAATGGGTGTTGAATTTTGTCAAAAGCTTTTTCTGCATCTATTGAGATGATCATATGGTTTTTATTCTTCAATTTGTTAATATGGTGTATCACATTGATTGATTTGCATATATTGAAGAATCCTTGCGTCCCAGGGATAAATCCCACTTGATCATGGTGTATAATCCTTTTAAAGTATTGTTGGGTTCTGTTTCCTAGTATTTTGTTGAGGATTTTTGCATCAATATTCATCAGTGATATTGGTCTGTAATTTTCTTTTTTTGTAGTATCTTTGTCTGGTTTTGGTATCAGGGTGATGGTGGACTTGCAGAATGAGTTTGGGAGTGTTTCTTCCTCTGCAACTTTTGGAAGAGTTTGAGAAGGATGGGTGTTAACTCTTCTCTAAATGTTTGAAAGAATTCACCTATGAAGCCATCTGGTCTTGGACTTTTGTTTGTTGGAAGATTTTTAATCACAGTTTCAAGTTCAATACTTGTAATTGGTCTGTTTATATTTTCTATTTCTTCCTGGTTCAGTCTTAGAAGGTTATACCTTTCTAAGAATTTGTCCATTTCTTCCAGGTTGTCCATTTTATTGGCATAGTGTTGCTTGTAGTCATCTCTTAGGATGCTTTGTATTTCTGTGGTGCCCATTGTAACTTTGCCTTTTTCATTTCTAATTTTATTGATTTGAGTCCTCTCCCTTTTTCTTGATGAGTGTGGCTAAAGGTTTATCAATTTTGTTTATCTTCTCAAAGAAGCAGCTTTTAGTTTTTTTGATCTTTGTTATTGTTTTCTTTGTTTCTATTTCATTTATTTCTGCTCTGATCTTTATGATTTCTTTCCTTCTGCTAACTTTGGGTTTTGTTTGTTCTCCTTTCTCTACTTCCTTTAGGTGTAAGGTTAGATTGTTTATTTGAGATTTTTCTTGTTTCTTGAGGTAGGATTTTATTGTTATAAACTTCCCTCTTAGAACTGCTGTTGCTGCATCCCATAAGTTTTGGATCGTCATGTTTTCATTGTCATTTTTCTCTAGGTATTTTTTGATTTCTTCCTTGATTTTTTCAGTGATCTCTTGGTTATTGAGTAATGTATTGTTTAGCCTCATGTGTTTGTGCTTTTATGTTTTTTTCCCTGTAATTTATTTCTAATCTCAGAGCTTTGTGGTCATAAAAGATGATTGATATGATTTCAATTTTCTTAAATTTTCTGAGGCTTGATTTGTTACCCAAGATGTGATCTATCCTGGAGAATGTTCCATGTGCACTTGAGAAGAAAGTGTAATCTGCTGTTTTTGGATGGAATGTCCTATAAATATCAATTAAATCTATCTGGTCTATTGTGTTATTTAAAGCTTGTGTTTCCTTATTTATTTTCTGTCTGGATGATCTAACCATTGGTGTAAGTGAGGTATTAAAAATTCCCCACTATTATTGTGTTACTGTTGATTTCCTCTTTTATAGCTGTTAGCATTTGCCTTATGTAGTGAAGTGCTCCTATGTAAGGTGCATATATATTTATAATTATTGTATCTTCTTCTTGGATTGATCTCTTGATCATAATGTAGTCTCCTTCCTTGCCTCTTGTAAAGTTCTTTATTTAAAGTCTATTTTATGTGATATTAGCATCACTACTCCAGCCTTCTTTGGATTTCCATTTGCATGGAAATTCTTTCTCCATCCCCTCACTTTCAGTCTATATGTGCCCCTAGGTCTGAAGTTGGTCTCTTGTAGACAGCATATATGTGTGTCTTGTTTTTGTATCCATTCAGCGAGCCTGTGCCTTTTTGTTGGAGCATTTACTCCATTCACATTTAAGGTAATTATCGATATGTATGTTCCTATTACCATTTGCTTAATTGTTTTGGGTTTATTTTTGTAGGTCCTTTTATTCTCTTGTGTTTCCCACTTAGAGAATTTCCTTTAGCATTTGTTGTATAGGTGGTTTTGTGGTGCTGAATTCTCTTAGCTTTTGCTTTTCTGCAAAGCTTTTGATTTCTCCATCGAATTTAAATGAGATCCTTGCTGGGTAGAGTAATCTTCGTTGTAAGTTCTTCCTTTTCATCATTTTAAATATATCATGCCACTCCCTTCTGGCTTGTAGAGTTTCTGCTGAGAAATCTGCTGTTAACCTTATGGGAGTTTCCTTGTATGTTGTTTGTCATTTTTCCCTTGTTGCTTTTAATAATTATTTTTGTCTTTAATTTTTGTCAATTTGATTACTATGTGTTTCAGCCTGTTTTTCCTTGGGTTTATCCTATATGGGACTCTCTGTACTTCCTAGACTTGGGTGGATATTTCCTTTCCCATGTTAGGGAGGTTTTCTACTATAATGTCTTCAAACATTTTCTTGGGTCCTTTCTCTGTCTCTTCTCTTTCTGGGACTCCTATAATGCTAATGTTGGTGGATTTAGTGTCCCAGAGGTCTCTTAGGCTGTCTTCATTTCTTTTCTTTTCTTTTTTTTTTCCTTTATTCTGTTCCACACAATGAATTCCACCATTCTGTCTTCCAGGTCATTTACCTGTTTTCTGCCTCAGTTATTCTGCTATTGATTCCTTCTAGTGTATTTTTCATTTCAGTTATTGTATTGTTCATTTGTGTTTGTTTGTTCTTTATTTCTTCTAGGTATTTGTTAAACATTTCTTGCATCTTCTTGATCTTTGCCTCCATTCTTTGTCCAAGGTCCTGGATCATCTTCACTATCATTATTCTGACTTCTTTTTCTGGAAGGTTGCCTATCTCCACTTCATTTAATTGTTTTTCTGGGGTTTTATCTTATTCCTTCATCTGGTACATAGCCCTCTGCCTTTTCATCTTGCCTGTCTTTCTGTGGATGTGGTTTTCGTTCCACAGGCTGCAAGATTGTAGTTATTCTTGCTTCTGCTCTCTGCCCTCTGGTGGATGAGGGTATCTAAGAGGCTTGTGCAAGCTTCCTTTTAGGAGGGACTGGTGATGGGTGGAGCTGGGTGTTGCTCTGTTGGGCAGAGCTCAGTAAAACTTTAATCCACTTGTCTGCTGATGGGTGGGGCTGAGTTCCCTCCCTGCTGGTTATTTGGCCTGAGGTGATCCAGCACTAGAGGCTACGAGCTCTTTGATGAGACTAATGGTGGACTCTGGGAGGCCTCATGCCAAGGAGTACTCCCCAGAACTTCCACTGTGTCCTCGTCCCTGTGGTGAGCTATAGCCACCTCCTGCCTCTGCAGGAGACCCTTGAACACTAGCACGTAGGTCTGGTTCAGTCTCCTATGGGGTCACTGCTCCTTCCCCCTGGGTCCTCATGCACACACTGCTTTGTGTGTGCCCATGAGGAGTGGAGTCTCTGTTTCCCCCAGTCCTGTCAAAATCCTGCAATCAAATCCCACAATCCTTCAAAGTCTGATTCTCTGGGAATTCCTGCTCCATTGCTGGACCCCCAGTTTGGAAGCCTGACATGGAGCTTAGAACCTTTACTCCAGTGGGTGGACTTCTGTGGTATAATTGTTCTCTAGTTTGTGAATCACCCACCCAGTGTTTGTGAGATTTGATTTTATTGTGATTGTGCCCCTCCTACCATCTCACTGTGGCTTCCCCTTCAGCTTCAGATGTGAGGTATCTTTTTTGGTGAGTTCAGTGTCTTCCCATCGAAGATTATTCAGCAGTTAGTTGTGATTCCGGTGCTCTCTTAAGAGGGAGTGAGTGCACATCCTTCTACTTCGCTATGTTGAACAAATCCTGGGAAATATTTTTTTTTTAATTGAGGTATAATTGACAAGTAACCTTATATTAGTTTCAGGTGTACAACTTAACAATTTGATGTTTGTTTATATTATGGAATGATCACCACAATGAGTAGAGTTAACATCCATCACCATAAATAGTTACAAAACTTTTTTCTTGTGATAAGAACTTTTAAGATCTACTTTCTTAGCAATTTTCAAATAGGCAATACAGTATTATTAACTATTGTCACCATGCTATACATTACATCTCCATGACTTATTTATTTTATAACTGGGAGTTTGTATCTTTTGACCCCTTTGCTCAGTTTTGCCCACCACCCCCCCAACCCCCTGCCTCTGGCAACCATCAATCTCTTCAGTGTAATTGTGATGCAGGAAGCATCTTAAGTGTTTTTTAAAATTATAAACTTGCTTGTTTAAGGTATTATACCCACATATTTTATATGCAAATTTATTCCCTGTCCTCATAAGTAGCTATGTAGTCTGGAAATTCTTGGTAGTGGAAATTAAAAATAAAGTAAAACCTGGTTTTTATTTCCATTTCTATCTCTGATATTTTTTATACTTACTCCCTTCTACTTTTTATTCTTTCTTTGATGGCAGATTGTAGGGTAACTTTTATGTAAGTGTTTTAGTTTTAGCTTTATTTAAGACAGAGTAAAATTTATAAATAATGATTTAGCTTAGAAATGGAACACAGCTTCAACAAGAGTAAGACCTATGGCTTTTTTGTCCAAATTTTGTGGTATATTTTTAATGTGGTGTTCACAAAAGCAGTGTAACCTGTAAAATACTAGATATTTATTAACATCTAATATATATTATGCAATGTGTAGACAATGAACTTATAGGTATAATAAGATGCAATGGAAAACAGACCTTGTTCCCTTTCAGTAAAACATTCTTTCCAACATTTGAGACATTTGCAAAGCACAATATGCTTATTAGAATAAAAGATATTATTTTAAGAAGAAATGCTGTGAATAAGGAAGCTCATAATGTACCAGCAATAGATTGATACACCAAAAGTTATTGATGGTGTAGCAGCTAACAAAAGTGATAATAAAAATCACTGGAAAAGATCATTTCAGTCGCCAAAAACAAATTGAGTATGACTAAAAAGAAGGAAAAATCTAATAATAAGTTCCATTAGGATTTAAACTCCCAAAATATGATACCCCGTATGATTTACAGATGAACCAAAGGAAGGAGTAAGGATATTATCTGTCATTACATACAGGAAAGAAAAAGAAACTAGATTGGAAATGCTGTTCTGCCCTAGCATCAGGCCTGGTACACACATGAGTCTATTTAGGTAGGGAATGAGGGGAATTCATGAGGGATGTAGGCCTTGATTTTATAATTTAAAACTAAAATCAAGACCAATCTGAAACTATCTTAGAATATAAATAGAAAATTGTAGCACAGTTTTTCTATCAGCCAGCTAGTTGGTGAACTTATTACTACTTTCGGGTGCTCAAACTTCAGTTCCCATGTCTATGCTCACAAAATGTTCCCATGCACATAAAAAAGGTAATTTCATGCCCAAATGGAATTTTCTGCTTGCATTTTGCATGTAGAATATTCATTTACATAAACAAATTCATGTTTTGAGGAAACACACTTTGTGAGTTCAACTTAGGTGTCAATGGATGAAAAATTTCCTGAATATCAGGTCTGGTTGGATGACTTGAGACAAACCTTTTGTTAGTTAGCCAGTCCCCTTCCCTAACCTGTTAAATGCTATTCATCAATTTTAGGCTTTATGAATCTCCCTAAATTCCTTCCATGTATGGTTCAATTAGTACATTGTACCATTGTCTTTTGTAAATTAGGACAAAACTAGAGACAAATTGAGAACAAAGGAGTAATGCTATTGTGATATTATGAACTGAAGATCATGTCTTTTAGGTAAAAATCTTGCCCCAAAGGATGGAAATTCCCATTTTAAAGAGAAGATGTGTTAATAAGTTGTTAAAATACAAATTTAAGAAAATGAATCAGAATATTAGATCTGTAAGAAACCTTGGCCTTTACTCTGTCTAATCCTTTTGATTTGCACAGATTGGTTGATGGTTAAACCACAAAATTTTCCTGTATATTTCCCTTCATCGTGTTCTCTCCATAGAACATAAAATTTGTAGGGGAGGAAACAGCTTCCCTCAACCCTCTTAAAGTTCCTGGCTGGATCTGCAAATTAAACTGACAAAGACAGATTAACAGGAAAGAAGCATACAGATTTATTTAATATAAATTTTGTGTGACACAAGAGACCTCATAAGGAAATGAAGACCCAAAGAAACAGCTAGACCTGAGTCTTTTATGCTAGTTGTGGAGGAACATGGTAGGTTAAGGAGTATGAGGTAATCATAGTAAACTAGAGAAACTTAGCAAACCCTGTTTGTTAGGGTTCTTCTCAGCATCCTTTGTCTTCAGAGATAAGGATACTCCTTTCCTCTGGGTATAGGGAGGGCACTTTTATTGAGAGTTTTATGGCCTGTTTCAGGGAAGAAGGGTGGAGTAGGGGGAGGTCAGTGTGACCTTCTGCTTCTAACATTTTTCAAACTCCTTCAGCTTAAGATATTCAATACACCAAGATGCCATATTTTGTGGTAGCATGTCCTAAACCCCATAACATCCATTTATAATGGAAAAAAAAGTTTATCATATTGCCAAATATGGTGGGTGGATTAAAGTTCCTGAGACAAATGAGTGATCAAAGAAATGGGAAGGAGGGCATGTCTCAGAATCAAGAAACTTGGTGATATATACTTAGGTATTTATACTAGTTTTTATGCATTTTTTGAAAAGACCATCTTGGACTCTGTGAACATTGTTTGTATGTTCAAATACAATTTAAAATTGTATTTGTCTTTTCAACTCTGTCCTTAATGTTGGTATGACAGTTCTTTTTATAGTTTGCACAATTTCAGACTTGAAAAAAATATAATACCCTAAACTTTAATTCAAAAGATTATGAAAATGTTCACATGCACTCACTGCCTTAAAAATCCCCAAAATCCATGAAGTAAAATATGACCCATTTATACTTTCCTTTGTCCGCCTACCTTGGTGTTCTTGGCTAGAGCTGCTTAGCTACCTACCAATTCTTCCTACCAGTAGCAAGCAGATCCTTCCCCAAAACAGTGTCATCTTTGCATGTTTTATGCCCCAGCTAATGCCTGTCCTCCTCTCCTCCATTTGACATGCCACTCGTCTCAGGTGCCCTAACAGTCACATGTGGTTAGTAAGTAAATTGTTATTTTCAAATCAACACTGGTTTTTCATATGTTTGTAGATAGTTTCATTTTTCCCATTACAAGCTCAGGGGACCTCAAGATGTATTAGTTTTCCCCTCATTCCTAAAATACAGGTATAGGAATCTTTAAAAATCTTTTTCTTGGGCTTTCTTAGAAATTGTTGTGAAGGAGTATATCTAAAATGTGATAAGTTAGACAGGAACCAGGTACTCAGGCATTCCTTTTGCAAAACAGTGAACTGAATCTGGCTGCTGATCAAGTAAATCTAGTCTGCTGTGGTCTACACAGTGGGTGGTACTCAAGAGGTCAGCTAGCCTCTAGACATGGGCTCAGCCCCCTCCAGGTTCCAAAACACATCAACAGTGACCCTCATCAGGTCCATCCATTGCTACTTTGATGCCAAGCTTGGATTGTGTGAATCGAGACACTATAAGCATCTTTTTCTTCAGTGAGTGTTGGTTTGGAGAACTTCCCATTTCCTCTCTTCTCTCCTTTTGATCCTCACATACTGGTTGATGCCTAGCTCAGAACATTCTCAAGTGCATTTCCCTTCATCATATCTTCTCCATGGAAGCCAGATGCATCAAAGAGAAGATTCTGTTATAATGAAAAAAGTTGTTTAAAGGAGTTAAATCACCTGAGACCAGTGGCTGATCAAAGAGTTGGGAAGGAGGACACTTCTTAGGCCCCAAAACCCTGAAACAATTGCTCCATCTTATGGACCCACAGTATGACAAGTTTTTGTGTTAAGATTGAATTTCATTTTGAAGACCCTGAAGTACTAAGAACAATGGTTTTCCAATAATTACCTTCTTTCTCTTTTCTTTTATAAAGATTTATGGTGTTTAGGAAGGTTGCATTAAAGTTGCAGATAATCTATGTATTTCCTCTCCTCCCCTCTCCTCTCCTCTCAGCTTGTCTTCTTTTTTATTTCATCACATTTCTGCTGTATCTTTCTGGTCAAAGGGGATGATCTCCTTTCTGAGTGCTTAAGCTTTCTAAGCCCGTATATTCCTTTCCTTTTACCTCCTCTCTAAAAGGTTCTTCACTCTTTTCCTTCACAAAATACTTGATAGCTCATTAGATCCAGGCTCTAAACAACCAAATAACCTTATTCCTTTAGAAATTTTATATCCCTTCTCTAGATGACGAAATGAGTTTACACACTGAATCTTGTAACACAGTAAAAAACATACAGAATCATCAGGAAGGAAGGGGAAAAAATTTGCATTCAATAAATCTGAAGATTCACATCCTTCTACATTCAGAGACTAGGTTTCTTGTTCTCTGAATTTAAATATAAGCTAGCTCTTTAGGAATTTTCTTCTATTTCAAAGCTAGAATGCTACTCTGATCTCTCATTAGTAAGTGGCATATTATTTTTTCAGCCTCTACTCTGTTCAGTCCTGTTTATGAAGTTCTCTTATCTGAAGGGATCTTAGTGGTGTTCGCATTGTTACTACTCCATTTACAATAAAAAATAATCTTTTATTTTTTTAGAAGAATGAATAATCCAGCCTTTACACCACATTTCCCAGCAGTTTAGTTAAGAGATTGCCACTGTGATGTAGAAAGCTTTTACCTCTTCCACTATTGACCAAGGACAGAAAGCTTCTTAAGGGCATCTTCATGTTGCCCTATTACTGTATGATTAGGCATACTTTATATTTGTTTTATGTTAACTATTACACTGTATTATTTGTAAAGTATAATTCATCAAAAAGTATGCTGTTTTCACTTCCAAATAAACTCCTCTCCCTCCTCCCCTGCCCCCACATGCAAATACAGACTCAAAGACACACATATATTCTGTCTGTACTGACCTCAAAGCCATAACCACAGAGATACCCTTTATTGGGTGACAAAAAGAAAGAAAAAGCCTCTTGAGGCCTGAGTTTGCAAGCCTAAACTTAAAAGGTGACACTAATGCCATCAAAAGGAATATATTTTCTTACAGAAGGATCAGAGTGCAAGATATATCATCAAATGAAACTGGGCCCTCAAGTGTTCTTCATAGCTCATAATTGATTGGAATGGCAAATGGAGTAATTTGTAGGCAGCTAGCTTATGACACATTGTAATGAAGAAGCCATATGTAAAAGTACGTGGAATTAACAGGAGCAGTGTTACTCCTTCAGCATTTTAGATGAAAAACACATGCAGTTTTGAAACTTCAGATTTGCTATTTCAAAGACTGCAAGAGCATCTGTTAGTTATTGTATGATCTCATCTCTAACACAGCACAAGCAGTCAGCTTTTCAGCATGTCAAACCATAACTAAGTAAGGAGCCAAAAAATGAGCAGGCAGGTCACTTTTCACCTCATTAGCACAGCAGGAGGGGGCTCTGAAAAACTAGATGCTAGCAGAAGCCGAGGGGCTTTGCTGGTATCTTTTTTGAATAACAGAGAAAGGACCCAGCTGTGTACTCCTTCTAACTCTGTACTTCTGTTCTTTCCCATATAACCCCTTCCCTTTTTTCTGACCTTTCATCAGTTTGACCCCTGTAGTGTTCATAAACCATCACAAATTTCTGTCTGTGGAATAATTTTTCTCTACTTTTCCACGTGGTAGATCTTGGTTTTAATACAATTGTATTCAATATGACATGAATACACAGTCTTTAATGCTCTTGACAAGATTGAAATTCAGGGTCTTTTGGACACAAACATAGGGAAGATAATGGGAAAGCAGCTATCATTACATTCTATGAGCTGCTTCTTGCATTTGTAAAACTATCAAAAGTTTACTTTCTGTTCTGAAATTTGTTTTCTATTTCTTCATCTTTCATTTCCTTTATCAATCTTATCATCACAATGGTGACTCCTTCATCAGCCTCCATCAGCCTTAATTCCTGGGTGACTACAGTATTCAGATCACTTCTGCCAACCCACAATGGACAAAATATATATAATTTCTTTTTTAAGCCATTAAAATTTGGAATTATTTGTTACACAGCATAATGTAGCTGATCCTGAGTAAAAAATGAGCTAAGATGTATTGCACGAGGACATTGTACCAGGCAGTGTGCTAAATACTTTATAATCACTGTCTTGATTTCATAACAATGGTATGTGGAAGGTACTACACTCATCCTCCTTTCAGAGTGAGAAAACTAGAACTTGTAGGTATTGTTTTCACACCTCTCTTGTGCCATTCCCAAATCCTTTTGCATCATCTCCTCTTCTAGCCACTGCCTCAGAAACCAATTCCAAGTCTACTTCTTCCTTCTTGCCCCAGGCTTCTCCTGCTCCACTGCATGGGGTGACCACAACTCTGCTCTGGGAAAGCACATAAACAGACCCACATAAGCAGGATATGGACCAGTGAAGTCTAGTGGTATTAATGCCTGACCCAGGGGTCAGGAGACAACAGCAAGTGTACTCCTGACCTCCTTTTTTCGCATTGCAGACAGTCCTGAGACATAATACATAAGATTCCTCATAAAGGTCCTAAATTCAGTGTTCAATTTGATAAGACATTTTTTGAACTGGGTTTTTTTTCATTCTCTTTAACTCCCATTGTCCTGCATGCCTTTTCCCTCAGATCAGGTAACTAGGCAAAGTACTGGCATGTAAGCCTTTTTCTCAAACTCTACTTTGAGTAGAACCAAGAAAAAGACACTAAGTGGTTCACCCAGGACACAAGGCTTCTGTGCAAATCTAAGATTAGTGAAGGGTAAAGGTGAAAAGCATACCCCTAATAACTATCAGGCACTGCCTTAGTGTATGTTGTTACAATTTTCATTTATTTTGTACCATGACAAGTCCATTAAGTAATTGGCTCCTCTTTGGCACTTGGTGTTTTCTCATATAATGATGACTTTATATGTGTTCTATTAATATGTATCATTCTTTCTTTTCCTTTTTTTTTGAGTGAACACTTTCTTATTTCTTTATAAAACATCTTCCATGTTCTGACTTTTAAAAAAACAAACATTAGTCTACATTTTAGGCTTTAAATTTCCATTTTTAATGTTACCTACATAGCAGTATATTACCCATATGCTCTTCTAGAGACTTCCTATCTTGGGATTTCTACAAATAAATGTTTATAACACTCTATCTATAGAGACTAACATATTACAGTATACAGAAAACAAGATTGAGAATTTGCACCAAGAGAGGCCAATATGTAATTTAAAGTTTTCTGATAGTCATATTAAAAGAAATAAATTGTAATAGTCGTAATTAATTTTATAATGTTTTATTTAATCCAATATATACAATATATCAAAAATATTATTTCAACAAATAATCAAGATAAATAATTATTATTGAAATGTTTTGCCTTTTTTATTTTTTTATTTTTATTTTTGAAGATGTTGGGGGTAGGAGTTTATTAATTAATTAATTTATTTGTGCTGTGTTGGGTCTTCGTTTCTGTGCGAGGGCTTTCTCTAGTTGTGGCAAGTGGGGGCCACTCCTCATCGCAGTGCGCGGGCCTCTCACTGCTGTGGCCTCTCTCGTTGAGGAGCACAGGCTCCAGATGCGCAGGCTCAGTAGTTGTGACTCACGGGCCCAGTTGCTCCACGGCATGTGGGATTGTCCCAGACCAGGACTCGAACCCATGTCCCCTGCATTGGCAGGCAGACTCTCAACTGCTGCGCCACCAGGGAAGCCCTGCCTCTTTTATACTAAGCCTGTGAAATCAGGTGTGAACTTTACACTTAACAGCACACCTCTGTTTCGTCTCACTACATCTCAAGTCCTCAATAGCCACATGTGGACAGTGACCAGCACATGGGACAGTGCAACCAGCTCTAGAGCTTGCTATTTTTGCTTCTAACTTAATAATTCTT
This sequence comes from Orcinus orca, assembly GCF_937001465.1. NCBI lineage: Eukaryota > Metazoa > Chordata > Mammalia > Artiodactyla > Delphinidae > Orcinus > Orcinus orca. Next base: position 97,472,529 of record NC_064563.1, read on the forward strand.
CCAGTCATAGTTTACTTTACCTGTTATATATGAGGATTTTTTGGTTCTAACTTCCTGAATATGTTTAATCATTTGGAGAAATATTTTTCAGATCAATTTTTTAGAACTTGATTTCCTCTGCTTCATTTACTATAAAGTGCCTAATGAAAACCTGTAGTTTACTTTATATCAAACGAATATTTGATGATTGTACAACTTCAGAGCCCAGTTGCAAGACAAATATATCAGACAATGCACATTGAGAGTTTAATCTTAGGATGGTCCGATTTAAAACATGTTCCAGAAACATACTGTGTTCATAAGCTGAAATTGTCTGTATTATTTAATGCCCCAAGCATTAATTTACTAAGATAGCCTAATGTCTAGGAAGAGGTACTAATACAACCAATAAAATGTTTACAGAACAGTTCAATTTGAAGAATTACTTTATCAATTTTTTTAATCTTTTCTGAATCAGATTATTTGTCTGTAAAATTGGGATAATATAGTACCTACCTCATAGGAACATTATAATAATTGATTAGCTAATACCTAGAGCCACTTAGAAATATGACTGGTACCTAAATAAGCCTTCAGTAAATGTTAGCTATCATTATTATTACAATTACTGTTTTATAAGAATTATTTTTCCTAAAATGAAAATGTGGTAATCCAACTATTTTGAGTAGTACTATAACTAACAGTATTACCATTTTGAGTATTGAGTATTAGAGGCATAATTTGTACATATAATAAGACTATGTATAGAAGCATATATGTAAATACATATATACTTGAGTATAAACCATACTTTTTTCTCCATCAGAAAAATATAAGGTGAAATTATAAGATAGCAAGAAGTAAATAATTCACAATTTTCCATCTTTTCCCATTTCCCTCTAAAGGAAAACATTTTCAACATTCTGATCTCAGTTTAATCTTTATTTCAATACATTATCCCTTCCCTGTTAATATATTTGGGTAATTTCAACTACTTACCTACCGTTGGCAAGTTTGTTAGAGAATGCTTATATTCTGGCAACTTTTCAGGAAGAGGTTCATGGCTGATCATTGAGTTGAAGTTATAATGGAACTTACCTTGTTAAATAAATAGACCACGTGTGATTTTATGTGTTCATAAATATCAGTGTGTCTTTTAAGGTAGTGGTGAATGGAGGGCAAAGAGAGTGGTAGAACTGCCATCTGTATGAACTATAGATTATCGGCACTCACAAGAAAAGCGGTAACTTTTCTTAAAAGGCAATAAAGACCTAGACCTTGACATACTGTTTGATAGAATAGTTCAGCAATTTGTTGGCCCCAAACTTTTTACTATTTCTGATTGTATAGTTGGTGGAGAGGATAAAAGTTAGCAAACTGGGAAAATGAAGCTTTTATCGTGTGTAGGAAAGAGAATTTAATGCCACTGTAAGTAAATGGATAGCTGCTCTTACGCAGTTTAGGTACCACAAAGAAAGCAATTATTTTGACACTGGGTGGAGGATAGTTTAAACTGGGAAGTTACTCATAGCATCCATTATTCAATATTTTTTGGTGATGCATTCTTTTGTCCAAACCAATCATTATTCTTGTAATTATCCCAAGTGCTGTGCAAACTTCTAGAATCAACTCACTGTGAAACATCACCTTAAATCGATAAGAAGAGCAGAACTCCCTGGAGTTTGGAGAGTTCTCCAAGGGTGCCCACTGGCTCCCCACCAAGAGTTTTACGCTAAAATGTTCTGAAGTAGGACTTTCCCCTTGTTAAGATTTCTCTTGTAGTACTTTGAGCACTTTCTTATGTCTCTCGCCCCACTTATCCCCATAGCCCAGGCTGCATGACAATATTCCCTTTTATTTGGCTCTGAATGGGAAAGCATTAGGTTCCAGTAAGTATACCTGGAGCTGAAATAGTAAGGAGAATCCAGCACTTAAAAAAGGCCAAATAAAGCAAACCTTACTTCCTTTAAGTCGGCTGTCAAGGTTATAAACATCATCTATGAATAAAGGTAGTATAGAAAATGTCCAAATGTGTTTTTTTTTCTGATTTTAATAAGCATTACTGAATGGCTAATATATGATATAGTTATTTGAGCTAATAGGTCACAACAATTTGTTGAAAGACGTACTTCCTCCTGTGCCTATCCACTCCACAGTCAAGAATAATGGTTCACTGAATATTTTTACTGGAAAGAAGAGACCTAATTATTGCTATTTACTGAAAATCTCCTGACAGACTGCCTTTTGAGAGAATCTACAACAGTTAAAAATTAATCATGTAGCCTGCATATCAGCATGTTTACTAGTTTATAATCAATTTAATTTTGCAGCAGTGCCAGGCAATGCTTTGAAATGTTTTTTTACAGAGGATCCAGATGTACATAAGACACCAAGAGTGTATTGTCAGGTGCCTGACTCCAACTCACTTTTCTCCCCAGGAATCTTCAATTATAATGTTTTATTTCACAAAATCACCCCACATTTCTTTTTGTATGCTAAAAGAAATAGAATAGAGCATCAAATTATGTTACACAGCAGAGCTTGAGTAACAGACCAAAAAGGAAAAAGGAAAGGAAAAAAAAAAAAAAACTAAGGAAATAGAAATAAAGCATTTGCCAACTGCCAGGACAAATTAAATCATCTTACAGTATGCAACAATGACAATTGCCCTTGAACTACAGCACATTGCTAAAGGAAGATAGAAGGGTATGAAGCTTTAATAGTCAATGAAGGGATTTAAATACCTTATCCTCTCCATTTTCTGAGATGATGGCATGTGGGAAAAAGAAGTGCATGTAATGAGTCTCACAAATGATTCAAATTGCCTTTGGTAAAATGTAATGTGATGCAGACTATGGTTTGATTACCTTTTTGTTTCTGTTTATTGTTTGTTTGGTTGATTTTGTTTTAGTACAGAATTTCATCTTGCTTTTGTCATTGGTTTATAAATGATGGGTTGAGGATCTTAAAAATTGTGTGAATAATTCCCCACATTAAGTGGGAATCTGAAAGAACCCAGGGAAGACTTTTAAATACCCGAGGACAAATCAGAGCCCATTATAAGGCAGAACCCATGGCTCTTACAAATGAACTGAGTTCCAGGATTCTGGAAATCCAATAGAATTTCCTCTGTTCCTATAGTTTTGAACTAATCTAAAAAAATGTGTGAGGGATTGGGTTCTGATCCTCAAAACAATGGCATAATAATCTTCCTAGAATGAGTGTGGTGAGCTCTTTCTAATCACGTATAAAGATAAGTCTGAATTCTTTATTAATGCATGTAAAACCACCACTAAAAAATAATTTATCTATATTTCCTTATATGTAAAATTTTAGGATGGAAAATTCATTTCAAACTGACTTACAGTTATCTATAAATGTTGCATCTCTGTGTAGTCAAACTCCTACATTCCTCCATTTTTCTTTGGGACTTCTTAAATTAGATGACTTCTGGGAAATATTCTTGTTCAGTACTTACTGATGTAAGAGGCTTAGTATTTAAAAGTTGCTATATCATGTATTGTGTTCAAAGAAAGCCAATGTTCTGTATAGTAGGGAAAGTGAGTAAATATACTCTAAATACTCAGAATATTATTCTGAGTTTGAGACTGCCTAGGGCAAGCTACTGTAGATTGAAAGTCAGTTGAGTGCTAGGAGCATATCATCTTTATATTGTATCTTAAAACCATCTCAGTACCTAGCATGTAATTGGGAATCTACATGAGATTGTTTACTTGCAGTAGTAAGATCAACAATAAAACACTCCCTGTGGTGCTGGAATGTCAGCCCAAGGAGCAAAGAACAGTATTGAGTGATCTGGAGTAGACAATGGTTAAAAGTATAGTCAATGAAATTTTCAGCTGTAAAGCCTCAAGGCTTCTAGTGGATCTCTGCCTCTGGGTTAAGATTCAGGAGGTGGAATCCAGTCCAGAGTAGAGATGGGTTTGCTAACAAAAGCAAAGTAACCTATGCCCTGAAAGTTTGAGGCTGGTTAACAAAATGGAGAGATGAAACAAATGCCTAGTTATCACCATCAGAGAACAAATCTCAACTTGAATTCCTGGCAAGGCTGTTGAAGATGAATCTCACAGCACTGAGCTGGAGAGATCTTTATTGCTCCTTGCGATGGTTTACCCTCCACAGTGGAGGTGTAGGGCAGAAATGCAGAATAAGCACCTTCTAAGATGGTATGGAAATCAGGTATCAATTTTCAAAGACATTTTGATGTATGTCTATTTTCACTAGATTAATTAATTTATGGGTTTTCTTTTTTTTTTTTTTTAATCTATAAGATGGGAATGTAACTGCACACTTCATGGTGCTGCTGTGAGAATTCAATGAGGTAATGTAAATGAAAGCATAGCTCCCGAGTGTCTGTTACAAAAGAAGCACTCAATACTCACTATGAATAATCTCAAGGTAGTATACATTATATATTACCTGTAGTATTGTATCTAATAATTCATAATGTATTGGTAATGATATTAATAATGAGAGTTATGGTTTATTTGGAGATTATTTTTGTTTTAATAAATGATCTTCCAGTGAAGACCTGAAAGGCAGCAGGCCAAATTACTCAAAAATCAGTTCATTACACAGCTAGCTTGTTGAACTATAGAGAGCTTTTCTGAAGATTTGGTTTATGGGCTGAGCTGCTTTGAGCTGTTTAAGGCAGCTCCTTTGTAGGATTTAATATCTGGATTTAACAGCTGGATTTAATATCTCAAAGATCTTGTATTCCTGGAATTCCCATTACTTGTCAATGGTGGGTTTTCCCTACAATGCATCTCCTGTCTTTATTTTTGCAGAGGATTTCTGCCCGTCCCACTTTTCCTTCCCTTGTGCCTGCCAGGACTACCTTTGCCCCTTGTCTTGCATGTCTCTCTTTCTAAACTCTTGCTCCTGCCTTTTTAGCCCGCCCTTCCCCAGTCCCTTTCTGCCTTGGGTTCTGGTGGATATTCAGTTGCAACAGATTGTCCTAGATACCGTGGAAAGTGTTTGTTGAACAGTTTTCATAAACTGACTATTCTGCACATCAAGCTTTTGGTGAATTGATTTTTGAAAATTGACAGATTGAGAGACACCTTGAAAATTTCAATACTAAAGAATCATATTATTTCCTTTTTATTGAGAGTGTATTTACCTGACTCCATTTTACAACTTTTCTATTCAGCACAGGTCTTCAATTACTGTCAATCTTTTCTTATCTTACAAAATTTTTCTCAAAGTTGTATTTTTTTTCTCTTTTTAGTTCCTTGGGGAATAATTTTTTCTGGGCCAAGCAACAAACATGATTAAAGAGTCTATGTGCTTTCTTACAGCCTTTTTTTTACATGTTGGGGACACCATTGCTCTCTTAGCAAAGTTTGTTTCTGCCCTTAATAATATAAAGATCATTTTTCCTGATAGTAAACTACAGTAAAGCGTTCTTATTCTCCACCTTTCCTTTTCCCTTTTCTTCTTCTCTGTCACTTCTTCCTCCTCCTGCTCTAAATAGAAAAACATGATCCTCTTTCATAGTCCCTATTTTATATTACTCTAAATTCATCATGACCTTGATTCTCCGATGCCGCCCTTAATATGACCTACTGATACTTGTGAAACTACTCTGTTATTTCATTTGAATAAGGTCTTTAAAAATCTGAGTTACTTTTAGAGCTCCTTTTGTAGCCATCTCAATGTTTTTTTTATAAACTTCTTTCAAACAGGTAATATGCATTAGTTTTTGAAAAAAAGTTACAAAGTTTAAAAACATGAAATAATAAGGACAAAAACACCTCAATCTCACCAAAGATAGCTACACATAATACATTATTAAATTTCCTTCCGTTTGTTTATATGCATATATATAATAGGCATTATATATATTATACACACATTTTCTCTTTTAAAAAGAAAGTGGTACCCACTGCTCCCCTTCTTCACAAGATCCCCATAACTTCCACTTCAGCAAATATTCTTCCTCTTTCGTAGAATTCCATTCAGGGCAGAAGTTTTCTCATCACTTCTGCCAAGCTTCACGGTGATGAAACTGTCAAGCAAAGTCAAGAATGTATTCAAGTCAGTACTTTTAGTTGAATAAGATAACCATCTGTGTTGGTTGCGGTTTTCATCAGTGTGCATTTATTAAAGAAAAGAATGTTTGAATAAATGTATGAATGGGTACAAACATGAATTAATCAGAGAATAGGCTGTGGCAGTTTTCTTTTATGCTTCGTGAATCAATCATGCATTTTCTTCAACTCTCCAAGTAACTTTCTGTAAACCACTGCAGTGATGTCACTTCTGCTCGTTAACTCTAATACCCTCCCTCACAAGATCTTAAAGGACATTTTGCTATTAACTGTATGATGTTGGAAAATAGCACTGAACTTCTCCAACCTTCATCTTCTATAAAGTGGGGCATAATAATGGTACCTTCACGGTCCTCTTTTGAATATCTATATAAAATGTGTATAAAGTCCTTTACAAAGCTTAAGGTGATATATCCATAAGTTAACTACTATGATATCAAGAGCAAAGATACCTGAAAGGCTGCATTTATGTCTGTATTAAAACCACAGCTGCTCTCCTGTATTACTAATGCTCTGTGAATTGGCAGGTACAGATCTAAGGCATTAGTATTATTTTTTTGGTTATCATTAGAATTTTCTCATTTTCTTATTTTATATCATAATGTTCTGCTTTGCAGTATTTCAATTGATTTTTCTTGGAAATGACTATAATGTTTCAAGCTGAGCATTATAACTTGAAATGATGAACAGTTAATTATGTTACCTTTTAAAAATCTGTTATTATGTAAAAGTCCTCCAATAGAAATAAAGGAGGAGAAAAAATAGAAAATGAAGGATATGCCACAAAAATTTCTGTCATCAGAATCAAAAGAATTAAGGCAATACATTAGTAAATGGGGTTAGGTAATAAAAGCGTAGGATCAATTGACAAAAATGTTAATGTGTTATAAACAGAGGCTAAATAAGAGAATTTGTAGGTCCTCAGACACATCACTTTTTATGTCTTTCCTTTTTATTTTTGGCTGCTAAATTCTCCTTCCCCCAACCGGCCAACCAGTAGTTCCCTTTCAGATTTGAGATCAAGGACTTATGTTTAAGTATGAAGTCCATGTTCCTTTTCTGTATCTTCTTTTTCTAAAATATTCAGGGAAGCTCCTGAAAAGTCAGAGAAATTCACAGCTTATTAAAAAATAAGAATAGTTACTTTGCAATTTCAAGCTTGTGAGAATACCTATAAATAAGAGCCTATGTCCACGTGCCAGAAAAAAGAAAAAACCCAACTTTTTTTCCTAAGACCCTAATGCAAGTACTACAGCTAACTATGATTAGTTTAGATCCTGAATAAAAAGGCCTAACACCTCAAATCAAGGCTGGCTTCACAGCCATGTGATCTGGCATTGCACTGAAAAGGAACTGTACTTGGTTTAATGCTCTGCTGTCATGTGTTAAAATTCTTAATAATTTTAAACAAGGGACCCACATTCTTACTTTTCACTTGGCTCCACAAATTACGTAGCTGGTGCTGTCCAAAATCAATTATTCAGACAGCTTTTTAAGCAAGAGCAAAGTGAAGCTTAAGGAATAAATACTGTGCAGGTGCCTGCATAATCAACAAGAGATAAAAAATCTACTCAACATCAATGGACGTAAAACATAGCCTAAAAAATTCAGTAGTACTCTTGTGGAACCATCCCCAGCGACAAATGATTCCTCATTCCACAGACTCACAAAGTGGTGTAAACGAGTTGACCAAAGGCACTCAAAACTTGAGAATTCCACATTAACTTAGTTGACATTTAAATGAGAAAGAGAGAGAAAGAGAAGTAGTGAGAGAGACAACAAGAATGGACTCACTTCCCAATAAATATCCAATGATGACCACAGAAAATTTACATATTTATGTAATACTAAAAAGAGTCGTGCTAAGGTAAAGTAACTCTTAGGATAATGTTGTTTTGTTGCATGAGAATAGCAATAATAGCTGATATAGCAATGTCTTCCTCCTTGTGCCAAGCACTGTTTTATGTGCTGTATATGTATTAACTCACTTAATCCTCAGAAAATCTTACCACATAGGTACTAGTTATTATTCCCTCTTTTAGAGAAAAAGGAAGTTAGGCACAGAAAGGTGAAATCACTTGGCAAAACCGTGGTCAATCTTAGAAGCAGGGTTATACCCTGAGAATTGATGACTGTACCCTCTTCTTTGCCTGTTTAGCAAAAGCAAGCTTTGGCCAGAAAATCATGAAACTTTTGTCTTGAGACCCAGGAATACGATTCAACATTTTCTAGCAATAAATATCAAACCCTTTAATTCTGACTATTGTGTCTTTAAAGAGACCTTTCTAGAAGAAAATATCTTGTCTTAGAATAAACACAGATTTTGATTTATTTTATTTTATCAAGCCCAGCCCAAAAAGCACAGTTTTAAAGATGGGAATGGTCATTGTCTAATGGTTTTCACAGACTTCTTTTTCTCAGCTCACTAGTCTCTAGATTGAGAGAGAACATACATGGCAAAGGTGATAATATTAGCTTAGACTTCTAGGCTGCCTTGGCCTCTCTCCTCTGCCAATAAACAGATTTAAGTCTCTGGGGCCGTCAGATGAGCAACTTCACAGATGCTAAACTTCCTGCAAATTAAGCACATGTAGGTAGAAAAAATTACAATAAGAGCACATGCCACCCTGCTAATGGTTTCAGTAGGGAAATTAGTGAATTAAACTGGTGTTGGAAACCAAACCTCTAAATTTTGCTTTTATCCACGTTTTATAATGTATTTAGTTTTTGTATGTACCACAGTGGACTTTTCCTTTACATCAGTTGACAATATCATCCTTTGTTTTCTTCTTTAGAATGATAGACTGTGTAGCTGTCTGGTTGGCACTCAGAGGTGATCTCTGCTCCAGCCAACTCCTGCAATTAGTTGATGGATAATTCAGCATATTTTTATACCTGTCAAATTAGCTTTATACCAACATCAGCTTTGACAATTCAGAGAGAGAGATCAGTGCCTGTTTACTCGGGTTCATGTGAAAATGGAAAATTTAAGCAGAATAGGTTAATTGCCCAACTTAATGGCCAGGTGTAACCGGCTTCTCTATGTACCCATCACCTGCCACTTTCTCTGGATGGTGGGTTTGTTTTATCCTTTCTTTGTTCCTTGTTGGTTGATGTATAGCACCGTCTCTAATTGTAGAAATTGATTCATCTGTAGCAGGTGAATGAGAACACCACATAACAATGGGCAAAATAATTGAAATGGTGTATCTGAGTCAAAATAGCTCTGTTGGCTGTGTTTGGTAAAGAGCCTAATCAGAAATTTCTTGTTGTTTCTTTGAAGTCTTATACTCCCTAGAAAATTGTATTCATCTCAAGTGTTTCCAATATTTGAAATAATTCTGAAAACTCCCTCATAAGCAAAACATAATGACTTGAAAATTAATATATTTCTCTTTATCCAAAATTCTTCTAGATAGTTGCCTGAAAATAGTAGGTTCATCATTGTAAGCTATGGCATTGAACTATTTGACCAAATTTTAGTTTTCCTCTACCTCATGAATACAATACATGTGTGTTCACCATTTTTATTTTGATTTTTGTGAGAGATTCAATTAGGTAACATTTATGGCTTTTTCCAGTTGTAGAATTCCATAGCTAACTGCTCAGTCAATGAAGCAGTGGGTACATATGAATCAGATAAAAATGCTTATTAAAAATGTAGATTCCGTACTACTCCTCCAAATATTCTGTTTTAAAAGGATCTGGAAGAACCAAGATATCTGCATTTTCCTATGTTTCCAGTAATTATTAATTCAGGTCCCCTGGAAATTATACTGCCACAAAGTCACTTGAGATGCCTATGGCTTTCCCTTTGTCTTCTATTGCTCCCTATCATGCTCATAAGCAGCTAAATCTTATGAAGCTTCAAGAAACTTGAGAGCACTGTAGTTGACATTGGATATAGAAACATGCCTAATACCTGGAAAATACCATTGAGAAGTTACAATTAGGTATGAATGGATAGAGGTTCACAGACAAACTTGTGTAAAATGAAGCATGGTACATACAAGAGTGTCCCAAGAGTTTAGTGAGAGATTGGTCGCTTAGGATTTCAGATGTGGGGGAGGGCTTCCCAGAAGTAGTGATATTTCATTTCATCTTTTTTTTTTTTTGCGGTACGCAGGCCTCTCACTGTTGTGGCCTCTCCCATTGCGGAGCACAGTCTCTGGACGCGCAGGCTCAGCGGCCATGGCTCACGGGCGCAGCCGCTCCGCGGCATGTGGGATCTTCCCGGACCGGGGCACGAACCCGTGTCCCTTGCATCGGCAGGCGGACTTTCAACCACTGCGCCACCAGGGAAGCCCCTCATTTCATCTTTGAAGTAACAGCTGGACAGAAGGGAAAATGAAACCCCAGACCAAGAAACGGCACTAACAAATGAATAGAGATGGAGATGCATATTGAATATTTGGGGAGGTGACAGAAAAATCTTGTTAGAGGTCTATGGTTACAAGGAGCAACCACCAATTAAATATAGAAAAAGAAAAATAACACTGAAGTTTGCAGGCCTTCAGCACCCAAGATGCTTGCTTTCTCTATCTCAGGGGGCCATGTAGACAAAAGAGATCTCCTCTTCTGTCAGAGAGCTGTCATCAAACTGCTCTTTCTTTTCTGTCCTTCTCTGTCACTATCATGAGGGCCAGCTTAGTCTGCATCTCATAGTACATCATGCATATTTGTGGGGTGAAATGGAGTACCCCATCCATACCGCAGATTCTTGATGAACAATATAGGCATAACTCTTCATGATCAAGGAAATTCAGAATTTCTGTGTGTGTGTATTTGTGTGATGTGTCATTTAACTAAGAACTAGGACACATATTTTGTTAGTATGACAACAGTAGTGTTAAGTTCTTAAGGATTATAATGAGGACTTCCAGGTTATCGTTCTGCATGTAAGGAGCATGGAAGTCACCACTGGTTCCCAACAAGTAAAATGTTGAACACATTGGAAAATCAACATTTCATCTTGGATCCATAAGAGAGAGGAGGACATAGGGCAAACCTCTGCCCCCAAGATTGGAGAGAGACACACGAATACAGAGAGAAGCAGCTTACCAGACCAGAGACCCAGGAGTGGAAACCACTGTGCGAACCAGTGCCTGGGTAGAAAACCTGAACTGTAATTCATAAATGGCTGGAGGCTCAGTGTGGACAACTCTTGAGAGTTAAAAACTCCAGAGAGACCCAGTCATAGGCGAGCCCCCATAATATTGTGAGACTTACCTCCAGGAACTCAACTAGATTCCCACAGCAAATATTGGAGAAAAATCCCCACATGCTTCCAGCAGGGGGATGGGAAAAAGCACCTTTTTGAAATTAACCAGAGCATTCTGTTCTTCTTAATGTTGTTCAATAATAAGAAGACTAATAAGAAAAAAAAAAATTGGTCAAAGGCCTTAAAGACGCCTCACTAAAGAAGATTTTGTAAAAAATTAATAAGCTAAAACCTCAATTGAATAGAGTCAGAAGACCAGAAGGGGAAGCTTTTATGCCCTGCAAGGATAGCAAAGTCCAACAGAAAGAAGAAAGACTCCTTTTCTTTCCTGACAGGGACTCAGCCAATGAAAAGCCATGGACTCTGTTTACTGTAGTCCTCCCAACTTCCTCCTACTCCCTATAAGAGCCTCCTCTTTCCCTTACAGTTAGGGGACTTGCACATGGCTTGCCATGGTTGCAGATTCCCTAACTACAATTCTCTGCTGATTTCCAATAAATCCATCTTTACTAGAGGAATATCTAGCAGTCTATTTGTTTCAGGTCAACAATAAACAGATGGTAAATAAGCATATAAAAAGTGTTCTACATCATATGTCATCAAAGAAATGCAAATTGAAAGGACAGTGAGATGCCACTACACACCTAATAGAATGGCCAAAATTTGGAACACTGATAACACCAAGTGCTGGCAAGTATGTGGAGTAACAGGAACTCTCATACATTGTTGGTGGGAATGCAAAATATTACAGCCACTTTGGAAGACAGTTTGACAGTTTCTTATAAAACTAAATATACTCTTACCATATGATCCAGAAATTGTGCTCCTTTGTATTTACCCAAAGGAACTGAAAATTATATTCACACAAAAACCTGCATATGGGTGTTTATAGTGACTTTATTCATAATTGCCAAAATCTGGAAGCAACCAAGATGTCCTTTAGTAGGTGGGTGGATAAATAAACTGTGGTACATCCAGACAATGGAATATTATTCCATGCTAAAAATAAATGAGCTATCAAGCCATGAAATTACATGGAGGAAACTTAAATGCACATTACTAAGTGAAAGAAGCCAATCTGAGAAGGCTGCGTACTGTATGACTCCAACTAAATGAGTTTCTGGAAAAGACAAAACTATGGATACAATAGAAAGATCCTTTGTGGTAAGGGGTGGGGGCAGAAGACAAAGGATTTTTAGGGCAGTGAAAATACTTGTATGATATTATTATGATTGGATATACCTTATACATTTGCACAAACCCATAGAAGGTACAACACCAAGAAAGAACTCTAAGGTAAACTAGGCACTTTATAGATTCATCCTTTGGAAAAATGTACCGTTCTTGTGACTGATATTGATATTGGGGGAAACTATGCATGTGTGGAGACTTGGGGGTCTATGGGAAATCTCTGTACTTTCCTCTCAATTTTGTCATAAACCTAAAGCTACTCTAAAAAGAGTAAAAAAAAAAAAAACCACCTGTAATCAAAGGCTAATAAGAGGATATACAATGTTTATATTCAGAGTTATACAAGTGGTTTTCTTAGAAAAAAAAATTACTCTATCTTAGTAATAGATGTATTTTATATGATTTAAAAAACCCTGGGAAGAGTCAGCCACAGCCTGAAGTACCTCTTGTTTCTTCTTTTTTCTTCCTTAAGTCAACTAAGTAGCTGATCTCCCCTATTCCTATCCCTTCCAGTCTTCTTTGAGTATCAGTGGCTAAGCTTCTGAGAAAAGTATACAGAGGTCCCTTGTGATAAAATTTCCACAGATGGTTCCACAGCTGGAGTGGTGGGTAGGGTGGGGGAACAGTACAGAATATGACTGTTTCACAGCAAAGGCTGTGGGCAAGAAGAGTACCCTGAAATGTATGTAGCTAAAGAATATTTATGCAAGAAGAAATAAAAATGCTCAGTTAAGTTTAATTAGCAAACATTTTATCAAATGTATACTACTCTCAAGGCACTGAGGCAATCACTTTGAAAACTTCCAATGGTTTTATATTTTCTTGTACTCACTCTTCTCTTTTAGTTTAAATTTTCTTCTCTATAGCATATAAAAGCAAGATAACATCTCATTTGAGAAGGGCTTTGGTTGCCATTTGTTTTTATCCTGCAGGCAAAGGTCAGCTATTGAGGGGTTTGAGCACAGAGGACACTGGGGCCAAAACACTGTGCTGAATGTGTGATCCTATTAACGTTCATCCAGAGACTGGAGGCTGCCCCACCAATTGGATTGGAATTGTCATGCGTGAGGATTGACTGGGATTTTAAGATGGAAAATAAGCATAGACTTGATTGGAAATAGGTGTTAAAATAATTTGTTCTTGGTGTCTGGCTTCATGTCAGGCGGAAAGATACCAGATAGAATCAAGACCTGAATGCCTAAGTAATAGGTCTTTCTTTTAAAAGTATTTCCACATTATTTTGAACTCTGTTTTTTTCTTCATCAGCTGTTATCAGAACATCTATACACTTTCCTTTATCTCTAAAGTCCACAGGCAGTATTTTCCTTCGTTTGAACATCTTTTTCAAAGTCTTTTCTACTAAACTGAAAATACATTTCTCTTCAAGGGATTTCTTGCCCTCACAGAAGAACTTTGAAAACATGCATGAAAAATTAATATTTTAAATTTTAAATTCTCCTTTTCCAAGGATCTCTCTGTCACTTGAAACTGGCCAAATTCTTTCTATCTTGTAGTCCAGGTGTCTTTAATAAAACAAGATATTAAACCAGTTAAATCATTCTCCAACAATGTTACTGTGAAAATATCTTCAACTCATGTTATTATTCATCTAATGATTTCAAGGTTCTTTCCACAAAAACTTTGCCCTTTTCTGAAACTGTGAGGATAAATGAGAAATATACATCCCCTTTAAACCAAAAATAGGACAAGAAAATGGTCACTGTGCTGGTTCAGAGTTGCCTACCTTCTAGTCTCCTGAGCCTTGAAATAACAACTGTTCATCCATGGGCCATAAAGTGTTGACTGATTTCTTTCCATTAGACTGTTTGACCCTGGAAGTGTTTATTTAAACAAGGAAGGAACTTTAAAAAAAAAGAAAAGAATGTTTAATGAAGCAAAAAAGGCACTATTCATAGGTCAAAGATAGAGAGTGCAAGATTCTTGTGTGGTGTAGGGTCAGTAAGGAGGACGCAACTAACATTTAAGTGTCTGCCACATACCAGGATTCACTTGGTGGTTCACTTAGGCTATCTCATCTAATTCTCAGAAACACCGTCAAAATATTTGTTTTTACCACTGCATAAAAGATGAAATTACTTATTTTTCCCTGGGTTAATGTTAGGATAAAGAAAAAAGCTAGCATTACCCATAAATATTCTGTTCCAATACTTAAATATTTATTTTATTTCTATATGCCTGTGAATCATACATATGAATATAATATTTCTCTATATAGTTTTCTTATATTCTCCCTAAAACATCTTAACTACTAAAGATTCTATTTTTATTTTTTTAACATTTTGGTTACAAGAGAAAGCAAGGCAGATGGCAATTGACAGGTACATCTCAAACAGTGGTCTGCGGATGTTATGTAGAAAAGGAGGTTCTATGATAAAGTTTTTTAAGTCTGTATTAAACAATAATAACAGGTGAAACTTGGAGCTATTAATGTGTTAATGTGCATTGTGAATCTTCAAGAAGGGAGACAGGGTGAAGAATTTATCAAAGTTATGTGAGGGAAGTCCTACATCACCCAGGAAGTCTCCATTAGTATACAGTGCAAAGAATACTCACATCGTCAACTCTGGTGATTGTTTTCTCATGTACAAATGTACAATAACTTATTTATCTAATCTCTTATTGCAGAACATTTATCTTATTTCCAAGGTACATATCTACATGTACATAGACATTTTAATGTGAATGTATGTGAGCTTGTGCGTGTGTTTATATGTATCTTTCCTTACTTTTCTATAATTTCCTTAGCATAAATTCCTAAAAGGGGGATTTCTGGGACAAAGGACATGTACTGTTCTAATATATATTGCAAAACTGCCTTCCAAAAAGATTATTGCAATTTGAACTTCTACTTGGAGGATGTGAGCAGGCCCTCACACATCCATCATCTCTTCCTATTCTATTTCTTTGCAGTTTTTAACTTTATGTAATTTGTTAATTTAATCAACATTTTTATTACTTAATAAAAAATATATTCTATATCACTTTATATATATTGATTTAATTATATACATATATATTATAATATATTATTTAATATGTACTTTCTAAGAACATGTATAGGTTATTATCCCAAGAAGAAATCTGAATAGCAAATAAATATGGAAAAGATTTCCATTTCACCAATCTTCATAGATAAGAAAATTAAAATCATATATATATTTAATAATAATATAACAATTATTTAGTGATGTATAACATATTTATTATTATGATATATTGTTATATACATAAAGCATAATATACTTTATAATATAAAGCATATACTTTATAATATAATAAACATATAAAATAAAAATATATAAAGTATATAATTATACTTTATAAAATAATAAATATATGTTGTATATTACTTTATATATATCGTCTTAATTATCTTATCTATAAAAATTGGTAAGAGGGAAATCTTTTCCACACTTATTTGCCATTCAGATTTATTCTTGGGACAATAACCTATACATGTTCTTATTATATTTTTCTGTTAGAAACCCCACCTTTTAAATATGATTTGTAAGTATCCTTTA
This sequence comes from Orcinus orca, assembly GCF_937001465.1. Taxonomy (NCBI): domain Eukaryota; kingdom Metazoa; phylum Chordata; class Mammalia; order Artiodactyla; family Delphinidae; genus Orcinus; species Orcinus orca. The sequence continues at coordinate 97,488,536 of NC_064563.1, forward strand.
TAAATTAAGAACAGTACTAATCATATATCCATCATTATTGTTGCATATATTTTTCATCTCAGGTCCATTAAACATAATGTACCAACTTAGGTCAGGACATCAGCTGTGCAATTCTTCAATAGGCAAAGACTATTTTTTTCAATGTGACTATGAAATTTGGTTTGGGTCTACCAGAGACATATATCACAATGAATGGTATCTCAGTCTACAGTCTCATAGGTTAATCAGTTTCAAATTAATTTCTGTGTTCCTACATTGCAATCTCATTGTTGTTGGAGTGAAGCTAAATTTCATAGATTAACACTGCAAAAAGACCAAACATTTATATAGAACTGTAAGTTTTCAAACACTTAGACAAACATTGTCTCAGGCATAATAACAATGATGCACGCATGAAGTAAATGGCCATTGATAATCTCGTTCTCATCCTCCTCTTGCATCTTTCTTTACAACATGCTCATAATTTTCCATTTCTTGAAAAAACATGCTCCTTCCCATAACAGTCTTTAAATCAATGTTCCCTCAGTTAGGGATGCATGTTATCTCAAATCAGATAAATATGAATAATTAATTCCTATTCTCTTTCAAATCTCACCTCAACTCACCTCTGCCCTAGATTTCCTTAAGTGATTACTCCTACTATAAAATGTGTAGCACAATGTACTTCTCATTAATAGCATATGTCTCAATTGTTATATTAGAATATTGTGATTATTTACTTCCTTACTCTATTGTAAATTCCTTGAGTGCTGAGAAATTGACCATTTTTGCTTACCATTGTATCCCAGGGGCCAAACACTGAGCCTAGCACAGCGTAAAGACTCAAAAATATTTATAAAAGAATGGATATGTGTCATTATTATACTAATTTTACAGATAAACATTGGGACTCAGGAAAGCAAATGTCTCTGTAGTTAATGATTATACAAACAATAACTAGGACAACTGAGACTTGCATACTTTCACAGTGTTTCTAAATTCTATGTTTTCACCATTTTATAGATATCCCAGATATTTTCCATTGCCTACTCTTTTTTTTTTTTTTCTGATTTTTTCTTTCTCTTTTTTGGACTTTAATGTGGTCAGTTATGGAATGGAATGGAAGGTGTCATTACTGAGAGTCCAAAGTCAAACATGAGAAAAAAATGTTGGAATAGTCATAGTTCCATCCAGAAAAGCAACAAATTATTTTTTAGAATGTTTTCTAGCAAACCCCAAATCCTCGGGTTTGTGTTTTGGTTTTCTGGCCAAGGCTTAAGAAGTTAAGTTTTATTAGAAATACATTTGCTTCAGTTTTTCAATTAGGTGTCTCCGGAGCCAACTCTCTATGGCATGGATTGCTCTTTCTTCCTTTCCTTTCTTTATTTCTTTTCTTCTTCACATCTAATGATTATTTTATGCATTACATGAACTTACTTTCTGTACCTCAGTTTTTCCATTTGGAAATGTAGTGGCTAACATATCACATTTTTTTTTTTGTTTTTGCGGTATGCGGGCCTCTCACTGTTGTGGCCTCTCCCGTTGCGGAGCACAGGCTCCGGACGCGCAGGCTCAGCGGCCATGGCTAACGGGCCCAGACGCTCCGCAGTATGTGGGATCCTCCCGGACCGGAGCACGAACTCGTGTCCCCTGCTTCGGCAGGTGGACTCTCAACCACTGCGCCACCAGGGAAGCTCCATATCACATTTTATACATTATTAATGCTGGAAATTTCATAATTGCAATGAACTTGACTGAATGTCCTACTAAGAATGAATTTAGAAGGGCTGGAAGAGATGGTCAGGTAAGGACAGAAAAAACGTAGTTTATCAAAATGAAAAAAGATTGGGGTAAACTGATTTAGGTATAGTGTCTGACACCAGTATGGAAAGTTTACTTGCCCAGCCCCTGTTAATGAGGCTGATACTAGAGACTCTGGCCTGGGAAATAATCAATGGTGGCATCGTGTTGGAGAGTTCATGATAACAGAGACCATTTATGTGATGTCTGTCTTTTTATGTAAAGTTATGGGGTGGGGGGCAAGCATGCAGGTAAGGGGAGGTGGCAAGAAATAGGAAGGATTCTATATATGCAGGCTTTATTTGGGCCAATATTAAGATCTTAGATGACATACCAGACTGTTAGTTAGTACTACAAATCAGTGATAAGGAAAGAAGGAATGAACTTAGAACAACAACAACAAAAGGTCAGTACATCACTTATGGCTAAAAGAGCAATAAAGGCTTTTCTATGGTTTCAATAATCTTTGATCTCCTTACTATTGAGGTCAAACTGGTACTTAACGTCAAGAATGCAACAGACAGGGCTGGATCCCTGAATCCAAAATGAGTGATTTCACTCATTTCTTCCTGCTTCAACCTGTGGCTTTAATCAAGCACTGAAGGAAAAGGAAAGCCTTAAGGCATTTTAAACATCCCATTGAATACTTCATTCTTTCAAATAAGATATTTCCTCTCATCAGAAAACCCCGAAATATGTCATTAGAAGCTAAGAGGAGAAAGAAGAAAGGCAATGGTTTCAAAAGTTTAATAAACAGAATCCAAATAGAACCAATGTAGGGGAAACTTTTTTTAAATATTTATTTAATTGTTGGTTTTCATTTTTTAGAATTTAGACCAGGTTGGAAATTGGAAATTGCCAAGGGTCTGTGTATTGTAGATGCTCTAATAGCCGAGCTTCATTGGCCTCCACACACCCAAAGAACTGTGTTCTTGATGGATGAGAATTATAATCACTTTAAAGAAGTATATTTTTAATTTTAGAAATCCATGATTAAACTACAATATCAAGAATAGCAAAAGGTACTCACTATTCCAGAATACTCTGTCTTCTTTACTATCCTCTATAATACTTGCCTCAACTCTGAGTACGTTTTTGTGTTTGTGTGAGTGATATATAACTGTCTTTAATTTTTCAATTCAATATTGCTACACAGAAAGATATAAGATAGAGGGCACTGTCTTGAAACTGCTTCTTTATTTTGTACTAAGTCTTCAAAATCCAGTGTGTGTTTTATATTTACAGCACATCTTAATTCTTTTTTTTTGGAGGGGGTGCATGCCACATAGCTTGCGGGATCTCAGTTCTCCAACCAGGAATTGAACTTGGGCCATGGCAGTGAAAGCCCGGAATCCTAACTACTAGGCCACCAGGGAACTCCCCTTGAAACTGCTTCTTAACAAATGTTGTACTGGCATGGAAAAGTCAGCTAAATCACAACATCCAAGATTTTTCTACCCAGTTACTGTATAGTCAGTGACAATCATATAGAAATAGAAGAATGTTTTAAAAGTTTATAACTTCCAAAATATAAACACATTCAAGATTTCAAGATTTAGGAGGATGAGATGGGCCCCCAGACTATTGAGAACATGGCATATCTGGCCATCAGAATTATGAGGTTAGCTTCTGTGTTTCAACTTCCTTCTAAAAAGTAAGAGCATTAAGTAAAATTTCAGTGAAATGTTACCTCTTACTACCAACAGGGTTATGGGAAATTCTAGGAAGAATTGTGATGCACTCTTCATCAAGAGAGATTAAGGGAACACAGTGCCATTGGTAGCTGTGAAAGATCTAGGTTTAAATATATTCAAAGAATTAATCAAGACCCTTAAGGATTTTCCTAGCCTGCTCTCGTGTCACTTCCCTCTCACTTTCCTTTCCCTTATGTCCTTGCTCAGGATTCTGATGATGGGTTCCCTGCCACCAACATGAGAAGAGAAGAGAGAAATATGTAACACTAAAGTGTCAGTGACCTGAAGTGTTTGCCAGTGAGGGATATTTTCATTTGAAGGAGTATAACAAGAGAGGACACTGCTCTACCCAACAAAATTAGCCTTGAGCAATAGAACTGCAGTCACACTGGCACCAGGTGAAAAAGGTGCTTCTCAGCAAAGAGCTTTCTCTACACTGCTCAAATAGTACTATGCAGTGTTGATTATTATGCCTGACAATAAGGCAGGCACTGATACAAATCCAGCCACCTTATTAAGAATAAGTGCATTTTTGTTTCAGAAATTGATTCGGCATATAGTACATAGCAAATAAACTGATCTAATACTTCTGTAAAAAAATGATAAATTTTTGAAAATGTGACCTGATAAAGACTTTAAAAATAATTTTTCTTCTGAGGTTTTAACTTCTGACTTCAGAAATTATGTGAATCACTGAATTTTGAAATTAGAAGTCAAGCTATAACTTTTAGAGTTCCCTTAGGCTAACATGATAGTAAGCAATTTTATTTTGGCATTGCTGCAATTTATCACGTCAATAACAGTCTTGCAGCAAGTGGGGTTTACCCCTGAGTAATTAATACCCCCAGGCCTGTTAGTCTTCCTTATAGGCCAAAATAATTGCTAAAGGAAGATGAGCAATCTAGGACCTGTTGTGTCATTGAATTTTTAAATGTTCTAAATATACCAATCTCTCCCTCCCTACTTCTATTTACTGCCCTGGAGAGGAACATTAGGATGACATGTTGCCCAAAGTGGAATAGTTAATAGCATGCCCACCAGGCATAAGAAAAATTAAAAAATGAAATAAATAACTCTATTAGGTGAAAGGCTAGTAAGCTGATATATTGTATGTGGGTTTATGCCCGTGGCATCAGTAGCTAAACACAATTTTTGGTGTTCTTAGAGGAGTACGGCCTAATAAAAGAGCTCAGCTGGTCAAAACCTCATGCCTTACCAAACTGGTGGTATTTGAGTCAAGTCTTAGACTCTAGTGACTACTTTCAATACTTAGAACTGAATGAATACTATTCAGAGGCAGTATGGAATGAGCAACCCATAACTATACATGCTCCCAGATGACACTTACAGAGAAGGAATAACATCAGAATGGTTGTGTATATAATATTTCAGCACAGACCAATTGAATACCTGGCTTAAACAGAACCATTATCACTATTTGACAGATACCTACTCAATTGGGAAAGAGGATACAATTGATCCTTGTCTTACAAATCCATTCATCCCAGTCCCCACTGATCAGGTAGAGTAATATTCTATATTTCATGGACCTAAGGATATGAATTGCATACCTCAATAAACTTAGGAGTAGCAGGGACTTTAAGGGAATGATCACATTGAGGACATCCAGTTATTCAGCATAGGCAATTCTATTCCCATGATGACATAATTGATTTGTTCCTGATACTGAAGACTGAGTATCCAATGAAAGGGAAAACCAAACAGTTATCTCAAGTATTCAGTTATCTCTGTATTCTTCTGGATCCAAACATCATTTATATTCTCATTGCTTGAAAAAATCCACCTCCTTGCTTTGACCTAGAAAGCAGTGGTCCCTTAGGGTAGGTATCACACTGTAGAGGGCCCTAGTGTGTCCCACCTCTGGTCAACCCTTTCCAAGTAGGACTTACACATGCCCTTCACTAGCTCTGTTTTCCCAAGAATATTATGTTAGTGGTGGAGAAAACAAAGGTGAAATATTGAAGCTAATGGGGATTATAGGAAAAGGCTGTAAAAATAAAAATATTTACAGAAAGGAGGGAGCAGTTTCACAGATGCAGGGAATTTGATTTATATATGAAGAATTAGAAAGGAAAGAATACAAATAAAGTATACATGATCATGTTTTAAAATGTTCTAAATGTCTAGGAGAACCAAACATTTTCAAACATTACACAAACTCAATAAGAAAGAAAGCATCATAATCATCAACAACAAATATATAACTGCGAATAACCAAAAATCTGACTAGACTCAGTCATCTCCTCTATAAGAATAGGTACAATATGAAAGATACAGTTGTGGAATTATGAGGAGAAAATATTGTGAGGAAATAATACTATTTTGGGAAACAAAAAAATAGTGGCCCAAAGGTGTCCATATTCTAAACCCTGGAATCTGTGAATATGTTACTTTATATGACAAAGGGGACTTTCCAGATGTGATTGAGATTATGGATTTTAAGGGGAGATTATCCTGGCCCAGTATAATCACATGATTTCTTAAAAGCTGAGAACTTTTCTAGACAGCGGTCGGAGATGTTACGATGGAAGAAGGTCATGGCTAACATTAACGATGGGGGAAAGGGCTGCAAGTCAAAGAATGTAGCAGCCTTTAGAAATGGGAAAGTGCAAGAAAATATTCTCCATTACAGCCTTCAGAAAGAAACTTGGTCCTATAGGCACTTAGCCTACTAAGACATGTGTCAAACTTCTAACCTACAGAAACATAAGACAATAAATTTGTTTTAAACCCCTAAATCTGTGATAATTTATGATGGCAGCAATAGAAAATCAGTAACTGTATCAAGAGTTATCACTCATTGGAAAATGGAATAGTGAAAACATTTTCGGACACTCTTTGTCTTAGAAACTACTGCAAAAGACACAGGATGAAGTACTTAAATATTAATCTAATCAAAGAAAGATGATTATAAATAAAGAATAATTATAATAGCTGCCATTTGTTAAATGATATTTATTATGTGCCAGGCATATGATGAATGTTTTAGATACATTATCTAATATAATTTTTAAAATCCCTAAGAGGCAGTTATTTTTAATCTCATTTTATACATAAAGGAATTTAATCTCAGCAAGTGAAGGTTACACGACTAATAATCAGAGAACATATAATGCCAGTCTGTATCTGTCTGACTTAAACATCCTTACTCATAGCATATGTCTCTTCCAAGATTGGGGAAGTCAAAGTAAGAGGACTAGTAATGAGCCATGAACCTAATTAACCACAGAGGTAATAACACAAATATCAAGAATATTGAGGCAGATGTATAGATTTGAAATTACAATAATGATAAGCATTTGGTTAAAATTTTCTAAATTAAATTTTTTATTATTCTGAAAATGTGACAAAGAGGAATGATGGAGGAAAGTAATTAAATTACAATTTACTCTTATACTGAAATACATGTTATATCTATAACTATACTTATATTACATATAAATAGTAAAGGCAGTCAGTTTCATTTTTAATGTCGGTAATTAGATGAAAATAATCTTAAGTATTTAATTTCAAAATGTCATCTGGTTATCAAATTCTAGTATAGCCTTTCCCAATTTATCACTTAATGCAACATGTTCACCATTATAAACAAAAGAAATGACAAGCAACTATATAGAGCAGAAATCATGGAACAGTGTGGGAAATATATGTTCAAACATCTCCATTATAATGACATGTATAATTAATTCCTTCTGTGGGACAGAGTGAAATAATTTCCATGAGTATGTCAGAATTTCTACTTTAACCCAATAGGGAATCAACTCAACTGGAGAATAAAAATATCACAACTAAATTCTTAGTTAACATTCAAAATACATTTCCTCCCTCACCAAAAGCACTCTTCGGGTCTAAGGCAAAAATGTGCAAAAAGGGAAGATCTAAAATAAAATGACCTTCAGAAGTCTTGGGCAAACTATCTAAGTTGTAGTCTGAGCACAGGAAACAATGCAAGCTGTCCTGCCCACTGCCAGGCTGCCCTGCTGTGTGAGAGACGGGGAGGGGCTGGATGTGTACACAGGAGAACAGAGAGAGCATATCTCCTGCTTTCATACAAAATTGACAAAATTTAGAAAATCTTATCTCATATTTTCCTGAATGCCTGTGACCATGTATCACACAAGGTCACTTAAACTTCATATTCAAGTAAATAGTAATCAAACAAACAAGCAAAACTAAAAACAACCTGCACAGAATTCAGGGATTTGCATTGTTGTAAACACAGGTCACAACAAAGACTTGCATGTTATGAATCATTTTGTGTTGAACAGCATGGCACAGAGATATGTGAACATGTATTTGTAACTTTACTAAAATTTTCTCAGGTTTACCAGATCAAAAATTCAAACATCAAAATAAAGGACAAAATGGATGTTAAAATAACTGAAAATATTCAATTGTGTTAAAGGCCAATGCAGTTATTAAATAATGGTCATATAATAGGCATAGAGAAAATGCAATTAAATTCTGGGAAGAAAAAGGTAAAAGAAAAAGAATATAGTTAGAGATTGAAAAATATAAAAATGGGAAAATAAAATTAGTTTCATATATATATCAGTAATGGTGGCTTGAAAATAAAATACTGATTTTTAATGTCATTTTTTATTCACATAATAAATTCTTCTATGGACTAGAATGTATCTTGATGTTACATTATCTTCTTTTTATCAGAATTTTTAATTGGATTTTAATAGAATTTAATAGATTTCTTAGTAGAATCTGTCATACATTTAAAATTTTTTCTTTTCTTTTTTTAATTTTATTTTATATTGGAGTATAGTTGATTAACAGTGTTGTGTTTCAGGTGTACAGCAAAGTGATTCAGTTATACATATAGTTGTATCCTTTTTCAAATTCTTTTCCCATTTAGGTTATTACAGATTATTGAGCAGAGTTTCCTACACTATACAGTAGGTCCTTGTTGGTTATCTATTTTAAATATAGCAGTGTGTATATGTTTGGGGCTTACATTATCTTCTTTTGATATATCTTCTATTCTTGTTGCAATAACATAGTTTAATTATGATACCTTTATAATAAATTTTACTTCCAATTCTTTATTACTCTTCTTCTATTCAGAATTTTCTCTGCAATTATCACCTTCTCATATCCCCAGAGATATTTTGGAATGATTCTGTCAAATTAAGAAAAAACAAACAAATGAAACACTGAGATTACATAAACAGTATAAATTAGTTTGAAGACAAATGACATCTATTATTTTTAGTCTTCTCATTTATTCAAAATATTACTTTTAGAAAAAATTTGGTTATATCTTAATAGACATTATATATATTATACTTACTATGTTATATGTTAACTATTCAGTACTTATATATACTACACATATACAATAAATGTTATATTTACTATATATTGTATGTTATATTTTGTTATATTCATTCTTGTTAGGTGTACATATAAATAGTCTATATTTTGGTTACTATTATGAATTGAATAGTTTTATTTTTCTTTTCTTTTTCAAGTAGTTCAAATAACATTACATGAATGAATAATTAGCATATTTCTATTTCGCTTTGCTGCTCTCAACAGAGCATACATACTCTTTATAAACCCAAGAATAATTGGTACACAATGACAGAAAAGACTTAAAATATTAAAAAACTCAGAGAATTCTGTAAAACAAAATTTTACAAGCCACATTTCTTTAGAAAAATGAGGCAAAACTTTAGATTATCCACAGAAGTAAAAAAATAAATAGCACACACTTCTAGAATACGAATTTTTTTTAATTTTTAAAAATTTTTATTAAAGGATAGTTGGTTTACAATGTTGTATTAGTTTCTGCTGTATAACAAAGTGTATCAGTTGTACATATACATATATCCACTCTTTTTTAGATTCTTTTCCCATATAGGTCATTACAGAATACTGAGAAGAGTTCCCTGTGCCATACAGTAGGTCCTTATTAGTTATCTATTTTTTTTTTTTTTTTTTTTTTTTTTTTGCGGTACGCGGGCCTCTCACTGCTGTGGCCTCTCCCGTTGCCAGAGCACAGGCTCCGGACGCGCAGGCCCAGCGGCCATGGCTCACGGGCCCAGCCGCTCCGCGGCATGCGGGATCTTCCAGGACCAGGGAATGAAACCATGTCCCCTGCATTGGCAGGCGGACTCCCAACCACTGCGCCACCAGGGAAACCCTAGTTATCTATTTTATATATAGTAGTGTGTATTTGGCAATCCCAGTCTCTCAGTTTATCCCTCCCGCCACCCCCGCTTTCCCCTTGGGTAACCATAAGTTTGTTATGAATTTAAATGAGTATTCCAATGTTTTAAAGATATTTAAATTTAAATCTGTTTTATGGATAATTTCTCCTTTGTTTGCTTGTACCTTTATGTTCCGTACAACTTTTTACAGTAAACATGGATTCCTTTTTCTGTACAAAGAAAATGCTTTTCATAAAATTTTAATTGAATTTATGTAGTAAGTGTTTTACAACAACAATAGTACAAATGTTTTCTTTGTGGTAAATGTTTAAACATGTACAAATTTATTTGATATATATAATTCAATTCAAATGAGTTGCTCATAAAATTGTTCACAAAAGTATATTTTAAGTCATTTGACCAACATTACAAGATGTACTTTCAAGGTTCTTTTCTTTAAATTTCTGAATTTCAATAAAATTAATAACCATTACCTGAGTCACATTATTTTCTTAACACTTACTATGAACAAAACACTGGCCTTGCCACTTGCGAGAGGTTAAATGGTATAACTCAAAGTCCTTATTCTTCAAGGTTATACAATGATATATGAAATTCAAATCAAAAATAAAAATTAAATATCTTTTTAACTATTGGCTACAATGACAAAGATAACAGAATGCAACTGTTATTTGTTAACTACTTAAATTTCAAAACTCAACTAGCTTTTGGAATGAGATGGAATACTTAATAAAGAAGTTATAACATTTAGGGGAAAATCCATATCATATTTAGGGGAAAGTATTGGTTAAAGAAAGATTATAATCACCAACAAAAACCAGTTGCTGCACATCTTAATGGTTAAGAGTATTGATTAGAATCTTACTGCAGAAATCAAATCTTGACCATGTCTCTTACTAGCTCTGGGACCTTGAGCAATTGATTTAACCTCTCTATGCTTCACCATCATCATCTGTATAATCGGGATTTGAGGTTAATAGTATTTATCATACGATTGTTTTAACTGAGTTAATATTTTTTAAATGATTAGAATAGTGATTTGCAAAACTTGTATTTGCATTACTATTATTTTTTATTGTTATAATTGTGATGGTAGAAGTATTAAGAAGTAACTTTGAGTTCTTAAGTAAGATTCTGGAAGCATCCTGAATTCACACTCTGTACAACTTTAGCTCCAGCCATTAGGATCTATGTTGAGTGGGAATCTGGATTAGGTCAGCTGTTTATTGGATATTGCCCCATTAAGACAAACTATAAGTGTCTTGTATTCTTTAGAAGTAGGTTTTTAGAAACAAACAAAAAACTGGATTGTAATGCTGTTCTGGAAGATAGAACAATTTAATAAATCTGAAACCAAATGAATGTCAAATGCTATTCCAGATTCAGCTAGAGCAGATGTTGAAACATTGAGAAAAGCCCCCTTGAGAGTCAGTTTTGCACTTAAAAACAGAGAAAATTAGCAAGCAAACTCAGCATTAGGGGGAAAATGTAGATGGGTTTTACTGTAATGATTTTGTAAATAATAGTTCTAAATATAAATGGAGATTTTATAGAAGATCATTTTAGAAAATGTACTCTGCAGTGAATAATGATGTTTGATTAGACTGTTTTTTTTAAATTAACAATTCCTAAAGAAACTGTATCAGTAAATTAGAGTGGATAGAGGAAGCAAAATGAAAAAATAAAAATACTTGGGCTTCCCTGGTGGCGCAGTGGTTGAGAGTCCGCCTGCCGATGCAGGGGACGCGGGTTCGTGCCCCGGTCCGAGAAGAGCCCACATGCCGCGGAGCGGCTGGGCCCGTGAGCCATGGCCGCTGAGCCTGTGCGTCCGGAGACTGTGCTCCGCAACGGGAAAGGCCACAACAGTGAGAGGCCCGCGTACTGCAAAAAACAAACAAACAAACAAAACTGTTCCAAGGGGAGGAACCTTGAAAAAATATTTTAAAATAAAGATCCCAGGGATTTGCATAGAAATTCTGATGGAATAACCTGGGGCGGGGCCAGGGTATCTTCTATGTCAGCAATTCCCTGAATATGCTGAGCCAGATGGTGACAGACTGCTCTTTGAGAAACACTGTCCAGGTGATTGTGTGTGCTTCTGTGTTCTGGAAGGGAGAAGCCTTCGCTGGAATCAGCTGGGCCGATAATGAAGCAGAGAAAAGCAGGAAAAGAACCAAAAAGATAGAAAAGAAAAATATGAAATCTAGAAAATATTAATTTCAAGCAGGTATTCTGCAATGATACCTATAGGAAATTCTTTCAATTTGCTATAATAATTGTGATGGACCAGAAAAAAACCAGTAAAACGCACCCCAACTGGAAATTACTTAAATGTCTAATGAAAAAGACATGGTTTAGTGAACTAATGAAAACCATGTAATCTTTGGAAATTATGATGAAACACGAGTAGTGTTTATTGATATGTTATTTGAATAATATTTGAAAAGAATTTATAAGTACGTATGCAAGTACGAATAAATTAAATGTAAAGTGCAAAAACTGTTGCAAAATTGGAATTATAGGTAATATTTTTATTTTGTAGGAAATTATTATTATTATTATTATTTTGCGGTACACGGGCCTCTCACTGTTGTGGCCTCTCCCGTTGCGGAGCACAGGCTCCGGACGCGCAGGCTCAGCGGCCATGGCTCACGGGCCTAGCCACTCCGCGGCATGTGGGATCTTCCCGGACCGGGGCACGAACCCGTGTCCCCTGCATCGGCAGGCGGACTCTCAACCACTGTGCCACCAGGGAAGCCCGGAAATTATTTTTTTAATGATATATAATTATTTCAACAACATATCATGTCATTTTGATTAATAATCTATTTTAAATTGGCATTTTAATGTTCTTTTATGCCATTTAAAAGGCACTTTTATGTCCTTTACCATATTTATTGCCATGTGTTTACAAACACAATGAATTTTTAAAATATACACAGTCTGAAAAAAATTAAGCATCATTTGGGAAACTATAATAGGTTGCCTAAATATTTCTGAGCGGATGCTTCTTCAGATAATTATGCAAATGTAAAATTATGAATTAGAGAATGTGATGATAAATACAATATATATACGTATACTACACACACACACACACAAACACGCAATTTTGTGTTTATGTGGGCTGGATATGTTTCTATTAAATGACCTGAAATGCTGAATACTAGAAGTTTTGTGGTGCTTCTTTGAGCATATGTTGGATTAATGACTTACAAAGTAGAAGAGAAGATAAATTTTGTGTTTTATGATGTTGTCCAAGGCATTTTTCTAAGTAGTCTTTAAAAAAAAAACACTTGAAGAATGTTTGAAAACATGTTTTTAAAGAGTCCATTCAGCAAACTTTCTCTTTTAAAAACATGAGTTTATATGGTCATATTTCTTTCTATTTTAAAAGTTATTTCCTAGGGGTGTGAGGACCTCATTTTGAAAGGTATAGGCAAAGGGTTTGGGCTGAGAGTTAATGAGCTCAGTTTAAAAACCTTCTAATTTTAGAAAAGAACTGTAATTACAGAGTAAAAAAGCCCTTCATGATCACAAAACATCACTATATTGATCTCTTAAGCCCATTAAATATGGAAGTTTAAATTCATGTATCCAAGCAATGTATTAGAAATCTTGGAAATTTTAGAAGGATTATGAATTTGAATGTGGAAGACATAAAAGGAGTCATTGATCTTAGTAGTGTTCCCAGGGAGGAGGCCAAAAGATGCTTCAGTGCCAGACAATCACGATTACATCTTCATTCTTCATTTCTGAAGAAAGCAAATGTTAGATGGATAGCTTCTGTATGCTACTACTGTGATTGAAGTTCTTTTCTTTCCTTTTTTTTTAAAGTAGGGAAGAATAAATCAGTATTACTTGGTCACTGTGTTCTGTACTTCTTGGAATGCAATTTTGTAACTGTGCTAAGCGGACATTTTTAAATGTCCCTCCAAAGGTGTCCAGCTCTAATCTTTAGAACCTGAGATATCATATCGTGCTCATGGTTGTCATGTTATATGGCATGAATTACCTTAAAGTAAGGAGACTGTTCTGGATTACCCATGCAGGCCCTATGTAATCACGTAAACCCTCATAAACAGAGAGCGTTCTTTGGCTGGGGGCAGAAGCAAATATCAGAGAGATATGAAGTCTGTGAAAGACTCAACACACTTTGCTTGTTAGAGATGGATGTAGTCGCATGAGAAGAAATGCAAGTGGCCTTTAGGAAGAGAGAGGCCCCTGACATCCAGCCAGGAACAGAGATCTCAGTCCAACCACTGCAAGGAACTTAATTCTGTCAAAAACTTGAATTGAGTTGGAAGCAGATTCCTTCCAGAACTTCTAGATAAGAAGCTGGTGTGGCCCAAGTGGACTCACTTAAAATGACCTACAGAGTTGTGAGGTAATGGATAGGTGTTGTTTTAAGCTAAGTCTGTGGTAATTTGCCACACAGCAATAGAAAATCAAAACATAGTATGAAAGATTTATTGTCATTGTGATTAATTTTAATGTCATATATATGTTATATATTAAACACAAGAGAGCAGTAAAATTTGGTAATTAGTGTAGTTCAAGTGAACTGAGGTTCCATATTTATGACTGACTCTACCAAACCCCACCTCCTTCTTTTAATTCCTTTCTCCCTGGCTCGTGTCCATAGTTTGTATACATTCTTTCCTATCTGCCTCGTAGATGTGAATACAGCATATTCTGTTACCATTAATATGATATTTATTTTGCCAAAGGATATTAAAAAATGCTTTAAGTAAATCTCAGTTATTGTATCATTACCCTTATGTTTACAGGTTAAGATATGCTTTTCTTTACAAAAGGGATTAGTGATATACTTTTGATATGTATATGTGTGATATCTAGTCAAAGAAATAGCTTCGTGTGGTATCACAGCAATGGGCTGGAAATTTGCATCTCTGAGCAGTGCTTTTCTCTTTCTCCATGTCTTCACTTATTCATATATGCTATCACCACTACCACCAAACAAACAAACAAAAAAACAAAAAGAGAAAAAGAGTATTTTGAACAAAATAGGTGTTTAATAAGTGTTGGGTTTTATTTGCTATCTTTGAGTTTCTCATAGCACCTAGAATTGTGCCTTGTATATAATTGATGCAATACATATTTTAAGAACATATTTATGAATCACTTACTTGGTCTATAAATTCAGATTGTCCTCATTTAGGTTTTCATTGATTTGGTTTCAACACAATTTCGAAAAATGCGATACACTGTTTGCAGATAAAGGAAAAATAACAAATCAGACTTACGACAAATTCAGAGCATCCTTCAACCTCACCCCAAGTGATCGCATCCTAGTCCTGGCTGCTTCTCTTTTCTTAGCAACTGTCTGCAGCTCCTCTGCTCTTCTGTTTCTTTGGGACCCACCAGCGTCTGCTCCTCCAGCATATAATTGCTGTTATTAATTACCACAGCTATTGCTGATGCTTTAGGCTCCACTAAGGCATCACAGATGGTGGCAGCAACTTATCCGTGACCTCAAATGCCTTCAGACAGTTGCTCTTGATTGCAATGCTTTATTTAATCTTCTCCTGTTGGACTCTGAATCTCCCGTTTTTCTCAAAGTAGGTAGGGTCTCTGTGTGGGGGGTTGGGGAAGAGGTCAGTGGAAATACTGAATTCGAGTGGAATCCAATGCATCTGTGCACTGAACCCAAGACAGCCACCACTTTTGGCTCAAGACACTCCCTTTTCAATTCTAGCTTACCCTGTCAGATACACTTTTCACTTCTTAAAGCATTTCTTTCAAGTATACTTACTTTATGCTTTTTTTAAAAAAAACAACAGAACAATCTGCATTTCCCTGGAATATGCAGATATGTTGGTACATTAGTGACTAAATTCCAATTATGGCCATGAGATTTCAGGGGATATGGTTAAAGGCATATGCATTTAGGTATTTCACACATTTTAAAGTAGTTGAGGACGTTTTATTCTGCTGAAAACACACAGAGAAATTTCAGAGAATCCTTAGTTCTTACTGAGTTAGGACACTAACATATATATTTGAAATGTTCATAAAAATGTTCTAAGATAAGACTTTAAATATAATTTTACATATTAAACATTTGTTACTTTTTTAACAAGTAAGAATTTTCTTCCACAGCAAATTGTCTGATATATTAAAATGTAAATTCTCAGTACAAGTTTTGAGTTTCTCAAATGGCATCTTTATAATTATGTGAAAAGTTTTATTGTTTTTGTTTTCTATTCTGTTTTTTTACAGATCTGGAAATATATCTCATTTCTATTTTTCCATCCCCCTTTTCACTCATGTGCAACTTTTTACTGTAGAATGTTTCATTTGCCAAACACCATTTTAATGCATCACACAATAAATTACTATCACACCGTACCTTAGAACATGTGCTACATTCCAATTAAAGCATAAATCTCTGTTCATCTGGCCACCCAAGAAGGTGTCATGCATTTTTATTTTTTAATTCATTCTATGTGTCATGAAACATTTTCATCCAGAAAACCTTCACTATTAAGAAACATTTTTATTCCTGAAAAATACGAGGAAATGCCCTTAAATTCCAGGTCTCTTATAATTCATCAGAATGAAAAGATCTGGACATTTAAATAGCTAAAAAAAAATGTAGACTATCTCTTTATTCAGCATGTTAAAACAAACCTCAACTTTTCAATGAAAATGAGGAAGAATTCCATCTTTCTTTTTTTTATGGCCAGTTTCCAAAGTTGGCTCTCATTTTTTATCATATGTGTTGATATCTATAGCCTGTTAAACATTAATAACAATCCCAAGTCTGTGATGTGACTATTGTCCTTTTACATGGCATGTATGCTAAATGCTAATATGCATAACTTAGTGCCTGGTATACTTATACTATTAAATGTGGTTGAACTCATCCACGGGGATTCAATAAAAAATTATTGTCTAATTTTGGTCAACCAGTTCCTGTGCCACGAGAACAAATCCTTCCTCTAAAACCTTGTATAAAATGACGTTTAATCATATAACTTTTAACATTTGCTCTCAATTTCCTCTTCCTTTAACTGAGGCAGACACAAAAGCTGGTCTGATATCTGGCTAGTGGGAGAGACAGTAGCTGTCATTGTCCCTGCATGAGCTGGATATCTGGAAAGGGTAATGCCTGTATTTGAAACTTCAATGTTTCTTTTTGAATTTTGGGCCCTTGGATACTACTCATTTAGCAGTAAAATGATCTATCAGCACATTTTAAGTATATTGCATGTATTTCTAGCTTATTTTAGAATTGATAAAATGGAATCTTATATTACTTTGGCAAATTTGTTTGTTTTAATGTTAACTGTCCCCAATCACCCTATTTTAAAAGTGAGAAAATAATGTTTAGAGAAAGTATTTGTGCATTTACAGCACAGCTTATAGCCCCTGACTTTTTATTCTGTTATTTGGTCTTGGACTCTTAAAGTTAACAGTACATGCTAAGTGACTGATTCAGATTGGAAAGAAGTGTCCCTAAGCATAATGACGAATGGTAGAGCAGAACATCTGTCATATGTTGGTCCCTATTGAAAGTGTTAATTGGTGAATAGAAAGTAAAATTTTGGTTTATTTACTGAAAGTTGTGAAGTCCTGGAATTATTTGTCCATGGTCCCTGGGTATTGTTGAAAATAATACACAGATAAATAAAGTTCATGACTGGCTGAATTCAAGAACTCATAATCTTCCAATACCAGTACGCTGTCCCTCAGAGAGAAGCTCATCTCCAGATATAATGTCATTTGTACAGCCCATTTGTTTTACCTCCTAATAGCTGCCGGCTAAATTACAGTGACATTATCTCTGAGGCCACTGCGCCTCCACCCCAATTTGCCTCACTGCTTGAATGTCATTCCTAAGCAGAACATTCTTATACACACACACACACACACACACACACACACACACACACACAAAACACGCATCTCCTTATTCATTTAGTATTCATTTCTTTACTCCCTCACAACACAGCATAGTACTTGATTATGTCTGTTTCCCTCACATATTATATTCTTCCCTGCTCTCCCAGTTTTATTAATCATCATTTTATGATTTCAGTTGTAAACTTGTTTGCCAGCTGTATTGGTTTCTTGAGGCTGATATAAAAGATTGCCACAAACTGGATAACTTAAAACAGAAAGTTATTCTCTGCCAGGTCTGGAGGCCAGAAAGCTGAACTCTAGATGTCAGCAGGGCTCTGATCCCTTCAGAAGCTCCAGGCTAGATTCCATTCTCCCATCTTCTGTTGTCTGTCAGCTTCATGACTCCAGCCTCTGCTTCCATGGCCACACTGCCTCCTCCTCTTCTGTCAAATCTCCTCTGCGTGCTTCTTATAAGGACACTTGTCCTTGGATTTACTGGTAATCCAGGAAGATCTTGTCTCAAAATCCTTAGCTTAATTAGATCTGAAAAGATCCTTTTTCCAAATAACTTTCACTAGTCCCAGGCATTTGACTTGTATATCCTTTGGAGGACAATTTTTCTGCCTACTACATGAACATTGCCCTACAAGATTATTGAGCTCATGTGTTTCTTTTCTCCCACTCCTACCAAGAAAAAACTGGAAACTGCTTTTGTCTTAAAAAGGAACACACTAAACTTCCAGTCGTTTCACAGGAAGGGGTCTCCTAGCTAATGAAAATAGGAAATATTCTTCATGAGCTTCAGAAGTAGAGACTCGGGCCTTCCCTGGTGGCGCAGTAGTTGAGAGTCCGCCTGCCAATGCAGGGGACACGGGTTCGTGTCCCGGTCTGGGAAGATCCCACATGCCGCGGAGCGGCTAGGCCCGTGAGCCATGGCCGCTGAGCCTGCGCGTCCGGAGCCTGTGCTCCGCAACGGGAGAGGCCACAACAGTGAGAGGTCCGCGTACCGCAAAAAAAAAAAAAAAAAAATAGAGACTGAAAACCTGGGTCAATGCCTATGGAACTAGTTTTCAGTGAAGTCCTCTACATATATAGATGTAAATCAGTTGAAATAGATCAGGAATTATATTACAAAATTCAACAACTGCTCTGAACTCAGAGTGATTTTCAATTTGACTTGTCTGAATCCTTAGCGATATGTAATGCCAGATTAAGGAGTGAAAAATGTAACATGTAAACAGAAACCAGAACAGCCTCCAATAAGCAGAGAATGCCAAGTTCACTTGGGAGTCTCAAATATTCCCCAAAATAAAGGTACGGGTGTGCTATGTAGATACTCTACGTTCATATGTTGCTGACTAACAACACATTTCCTGATGCTGTCTCAAATTTTATATTTGAATTAAATATATATATGACTGTTTTACACTTAAGTTTAATAACTCTCTGAAGGAGTGTGGTGTTCATTAACAGCCGTAACTTTGAGATACAGTTTTTGCTTAGGTTAATGTAATATTTCATCTCACCTTAAGCCTCCAAGCTCTTAATTAAATAAGAAACAATAGTGAAGATTAAATGAACCTTTGTCCTGGAAACAATGTGCATTGGTAATTTTTTTGAAGAGTAAGAACATAAATGATGGCTTATATGTATGTGTGTATTTTTCTCAAAGGGAAAAATTGTTAAAAATCTTTTTGCCTTATAATTTTTTCCCCAGAGACTATCATTCTACTCTGCTAGCACAACTTTTTGTTTTCCCACTTTGAATACACTTCTGTGTGTGTGTGTGTGTGTGTGTGTGTGTGTGTGTGTGTGTGAGAGAGAGAGAGAGAGAGAAAGCTATGTAGATGTATCAACTAGACTTCATTAAATATAGTTATTGACAGCATTCATCTATTGAATAACAAAACTGGTACATATTTTTTAAGGATAACACATTTTTTATTTAACAACCTTCCCATATGCAAAAGTTAACAATGGTGACTGATTACTCTTCCTGGTCACTGCAGTGTTAAAACCCTATGATTCTAGAATGCTACCAAACTGTACCTTGCTGTAAGACGTGTCTCTCAGTATACTGGTAGAATAAGAGCAATTTGATTTAAAAAGACTAGTAATAATAATTTGGTTGAATGGAGGGAAATAGGAAAGTGACTACACATATATTTCTTTCTGTGAGCCATTCTCCACGTTTCAGAAACATGAGGACATATTCAGATGACTACTGTGTGAATAAATAATAATTCTATCATTGTCCATCTCTTGCTTTTACAATGATCTTCTGAGAAAATTGAGATTATGTATGAACTTCTCGGGAAAGTGTTATTTTTGGCTTCTTACCCAACATTCTCAAATAATAGATGATAGTGAGAATAACACTCCAGTATTCAAATTATACATCAAATCACTTCTTTAATATGTAAAGTTTTAGTTGCAAGCAATTGTTTTGTATCTTTGGAATGATGAACATGTTAATTTTAATGACTGATTTAGGAAACAATCTTCTTGAGGTCACTGTGGAGATAATCTCATCAGGCATCATATTAACTCTTATTTGATAAAGACTATTCTTGTCCCTCTGAAAATAACCAATTAAATCAATGAAATGGTGTCCAAGCTAATGTGTAAAGAATAATAATGAAGTAAGAACTGGACTTGAGAATTTAGTTTAAATTTTAAATACTTATTATTCCATCGATTCCCTCAAATCAGAGGCTGGCTGCTTCTGCTTAAGGACAACTTGCTCCAGACATTACTAATCTGGTGGGGATCATTTTTCTGGAGAGCTGGATGATTCTAGTTTTATGCCTTTTGAGTAATCATCCCAACTTGTGAGCTAATAGTGTTAACATTGTCTTGACGACAATCAACTTAGCACTCACTCTCTGTGTAGTTCAATAGGTTAGTATTCTTATGGTTATATCTTATTCAAGCTATAGTATTATACACTTTAACTTGAGAAAAACTACAAAATATGTTGAAGAAGAAAACATAATATAGAAAGTAACTGGGTAAATCATCACAGCTGTATGAAACGATATTTACATATGTGTAAGTATGTCTCTATGAACTGTCAATTTTTGCATAGAAGCTGTTAGAAACTCCAGCTCTGATGGCTCTGATTGAGTTTGGCTTCTTCCGCAGTGTTTATTGGTTTCTTGGAGACATTTTGCATATCACCACATTTTCTCAGTATTTGATGAGAATCATACAAGATTTTACCATTACTCCAAAAAATTACTCTCTACCCTTACTTTTAGGACTGCCTCTATTTCTGCCACTAAAACCTTTGTATTTTTGAAGTTATATGACTTCATATATGACTTGAGCTCCTTCCTGTTCTTTCTTGTACTCTAAAACGGGTAAGTTTAGTGAAAAGAACATGAGATCCAGAACCTACTGATTGTGTAAAGTTGGTTGCATTTCTCACTCTGAGACTTGGAGCTGTTAACTTCACCAAGCCTCGGTTTCCTAATCTCTGGGCTGTACCTAATAATATCCACACTGCAGCTTCACTGTTATTTTCAGAATTAGAGATAATATATCCAAGAACCTACAAGTTATTGAAGCTGTTATTATTAGTGTGACAGGTTATAAACGGACAACGTGTTTTAACAGGAAAACAACTATTTAGTTCCACTTTGTGTTCTATGATGTGCTTGAAAGATGAACCATAAATACTTCATTTTATCTCCTGGGAATATTTGAAGACAAATCTCCTCCCTGCTCTTGTTTTAATGTGCAGTCATGTTTAATTTGAAAGTGAAAAAGAGAAATACTATTTGAAGCAAATAAGATTTGGGATATTTGTTGGACATTGAGGAAGAATGGGCTGTGAAAGAATAATAAATTTTTGTGAGAGCAACTACATGGAGGATCAGGGAGAGAAGAGCAAACAAAGGCACTTTGGAGGTCTGGGAACTAATTTTATTTCCCAGAAAGAATTGGGTGTTTTGACCCGGAGAAGGATCACTGTGAGAGAACTTAAGTGTCCTGGGGGCACATGAGAGTGTAGTCTCCCAGGCCACCCAGCTTCACTCAGGCATGAACCTCTCAGCCCTGTACCGTGTCTCAGCTCAATGATTCCTCAAATAGATGTATGAGAGCACTTTGCTACCTATGCTCCATGTTACCTGTTAGCTGAACAACAGGAATGACAGACACCATTGCATCAAGGATGTTTCTGTGTCTGTCTTATGCAAACTATTGAGGAAGAGTGGGCCGTGTGAACAATTCTCCCTTAGATGTCTCCTCTAAGGGACACCTAGAAGGTTAGTAATAGGTAAAGTCTTGCACTGTACCTGTACTTGGAGAAACAGCCTAAACAAGCTTAAAATCCCTAAATGGGAGTAAGATGATTAATTGGTGACATTTTTTTTTTTTTTTCGGTACGCGGGCCTCTCACTGTTGTGGCCTCTCCCGTTGCGGAGCACAGGCTCCGGATGCGCAGGCTCAGCGGCCATGGCTCACGGGCCCAGCCGCTTCGCGGCATGTGGGATCTTCCCGGACCGGGGCACGAACCCGCGTCCCCCACATCGGCAGGCGGACTCAACCACTGCGCCACCAAGGAAGCCCTGATTGGTGACACTTTAAGGACATTCGTAATAATTAGCAACCCTGCATTTCCACCGATGCCTATATTTACTCTTATTTTCCAAGGATGGAACTGCTCCTCTACCAGGCTTCCTTCTTGTTACATGGGCAGAGGCTTACCGACTGCTGGAATTCCTATTTTAGTCTTTAGGTTACTCTCCTGTGGTTACAGAGCAAAGAATTGCTGGCCTCATTGTTTCAACATTTTGACTTTGTTGACTTTTGAATTTTGCTGAAAATTAATCACTAGGCCATCATAACTTATGTGGAGCACTAAGCATAGATCAGGATACATAATGGGTAATCAATAAAAATGTGCCTGCACCTTAGTGACCAGTTCTGATCTCATCTTGATTTTGTAATTTTGGGTTCTTAATGATACAATAATTTCCACTTAGCATACCAGGCTGAGGTCAACCTCAGGGTAAGGACATAAAACTCACACTTAAATTTGTTTTTTAGCCTGTGATCATTAAACAAAAGTATTTTAATTTTTTTTCCTGCTCACTTCTTGTGACAGGAATGTCCTATAAAATCATGCTTTGGTCTTCCCGCAGTGGGTTTACTGCAACAATAAGATACTTGCAGGCTCCCCATACTTATGTTGATAGCATCAAGGATAATGTAACTGAAAAGAACCTGGGAAATGACTTTCATTTCTTATGTGAGATGGCAACATCTATTAAATTTTGTAATTGCTCCTTTATAAGCACTCATGCTGTCAGATTTAGCCCACATGCCTTAGGTGTTTCTACATTCAGATTTTTTTTCTTATAAACAAGTTGCTAACACAGTTGTCCTACTTAGGAAAAATAAAAGCTTAGCTAAGAGAAAGTATTTGTGTTTGGAGTTTCAACATCTGTATTCAAACACAGACCATGCTTCTTATTTTAAAACTGAAATTGATGTTTTCAGCTCATTTTTTTTTCCACTGGTAGTGGGTAAAGTGCCTGTCTTGAGGCACTAATTTTAGAGAACTAAATTTGTTTGAAATTAAAGACTATAAACTTCAATGAGAGAAAACATATTGTTTGGTCCTCAGATTTGGATACAATTTGTACTGGTGACAGAGGCCCCATTCAAAGGTACTTCTTGGAGAGTTAACACCTTGAGAAACAGAATGTCCATATGTAAATGAAAAGTGGTAACACTACTTGTGTTTTTAGTTGTTTGTTATTAGGGGAATTTTGCCAAAGACAAAAAATAGTTTCTTTGTGAAATGCTACCTCATTTTTTTTTTTAACATACGTTGACTTTTTTCCTTTGCAATTTACTTAAAATTTTAACCTCTTTGAAGAGTGTACAAATAGGAAAGGGATCACGGATGCGATCATGAGAGTTATCAGTGCCAACATAAAAAACCCTTACCCAAACCTGACAGGGAGAGAGAGATTTCCAGATTTCTGAGAGTTGTTCATCTTTGCTCCTGTACACTCTGCTCCTAGTTTGAGTTCAAGTTTAATTTCTAATATTTTTATTAGAAATGAAGTTTGTGCCAAAATAATGTTCTGGATGCTGAATGGGACACAAATTCACCATTTGATTTAATATAATTTCAACCAACATTCATTGATGTCTATTGGGAGACCGTAATGGTCTCTTCTCTTATGTAGCTTAAACTCTCACTGGGTAACAAATATTTTATGATAAGATTATTTTCAAATATTATATAGTTAAGTGCCAAAATGTATGAATAAAACCTATAGGAAATCACACTAAACATACCAGCTTTTAGACTTGGGGAAATCTTTTTGTAAGAGTTGGGAATGTAGTTTTTTTCTTTTCTTTGTTTTTTATTATACC
The DNA here is from genome assembly GCF_937001465.1 of Orcinus orca. Lineage (NCBI taxonomy): Eukaryota > Metazoa > Chordata > Mammalia > Artiodactyla > Delphinidae > Orcinus > Orcinus orca. Next base: position 97,512,480 of record NC_064563.1, read on the forward strand.
TTTTCTTCGACATTTATTATTATTATTTTTTTAAACATCTTTATTGGGGTATAATTGCTTTACAATGTTGTGTTAGTTTCTGCTTTATAACAAAGTGAATATGTATACATATATCCTCTCCCTCTTGGACCTCCCTCCCACCCCCCCCATCCCCCACCACATCCCACCCATCTAGGTCATCACAGAGCACCGACGTGAGTTCCCAGTGCTATACTTCAGGTTCCCACTAGCTATCTATTTAACACATGGTAGTTTATTTATGTCAAACCTAATCTCGCAATTCATCCAACCCTCCCCTTCCTCCACCCCTTGTCCACATGTCAGTTCTCTACATCTACGTCCCTATTCCCACCCTGGAACTAGATTCATCTGTACCATTTTTCTAGATTCCACGTACATGCATTAATATATGATATTTGTCTTTCTCTTTCTGGCTTACTTCATTCAGTATAACAGACTCTAGGTCCATCCACATATCTACAAATGACCCAATTTCATTACTTTCATGGCTGAGTAATATTCCATTGTATATATGTACCACATCTTCTTTATCCATTCGTCTGTAGATAGGCATTTAGGTTGCTTCCATGACCTGGCTATTGTAAATAGTGCTGCAATGAACATTGGGGTACATGTGTCTTTTTGATTATGGTTTTCTCAGGGTATCTGCCCAGTAGTGGAATTGCTGGGTCATATGGTAGTTCTATTTTTAGTTTTTTAAGGAACCTCCATACTATTCTCCATAGTGGCTGTATCAATTTACATTCCTACTAACAGTGCAAGAGGGTTCCCTTTTCTCCACACCCTCTCCAGCATTTATTGTTTGTAGAGTTTTTGATGATGGCCATTCTGACCACTGTGAGGTGATAGCTCACTGTAGTTTTGATTTGCATTTCTCTAATAGTGATGTTGAGCATCTTTTCATGTGCTTCTTGGCCATCTTTATGTCTTCTTTGGAGAAATGTCTATTTAGGTCTTCGGCCCATTTTTTGATTCAGTTATTCGTTTTTTTGATATTGAGCTGCATGAGCTGTTTGTATATTTTGGAGATTAATCCTTTGTCAGTTGCTTGGTTTGCAAATACTTTCTCCCATTCCGAGGGTTCTTTTCATCTTGCTTATGGTTTCCTTTGCTGTGCAAAAGCTTTTGTCTCATTAGTTCCCATTTATTTATTTTTGTTTATATTTTCATTACTCTAGGAGCTGGGTCAAAAAAGATCTTGCTGTGATTTATGTCAAAGAGTGCTTTTCCGATGTTTTCCTCTAAGAGTTTTAAATTGTCTGGCCTTACATTTAGATCTTTAATCCATTTTGAGTTTATTTTTTTGTATGGCATTAGGGAGTGTTCTAATTTCATTCTTTTACATGTAGCTGTCCAGTTTTCCCAGCATCACTTATTGAAGAGACTGTCTTTTCTCCACTGTATGTTATTGCCTCCTTTGTCATAGATTATGTAACCATAGGTGGATGGGTTTACCTCTGGGCTTTCTACCCTGTACCATTGATCTATATTTCTGTTTTTGTGACAGTAACATACTGTCTTGATTACTGTAGCTTTGTAGTATATTCTGAAGTCAGAGAGTCTGATTCCTCCAGCTCCATTTTTCTTTCTCATGATTCCTTTGGCTATTCATGGGCTTTTGTGTTTCCATACAAATTGTAAAATCTTTTGTTCTAAATCTGTAAAAAATGCCCTTGGTAATTGGATGAGGATTGCATTGAATCTCTAAATTGCTTTGGGTAGTATAGTCATTTCCACAATGTTGATTCTTCCAATCCAAGAACATGGTACATTTCTCCATCTGTTTATGTCATCTTTGAAGTCTTTCATCAGTGTTTTATAGTTTTCTGAGTACAAGTCTTTTGCCTCCTTAGGTAGGTTTATTCCTAGGTATTTAATTCTTTTTGTTGCAGTGGTAAATGAGATTGTTTCCTTAATTTCTCTTTCTGATCTTTTGTTGTTAGTGTATAGGAAAGCAAGAGATTTCTGTGCATTAATTTTATCCTGCAACTTTACCAAATTCATTGATTAGTTCTAGTAGATTTCTGGTGGCATCTTTAGGATTCTCTATGCATGGAATCATGTCATTTTCAAACAGTGACAATTTTACTTCTTCTTTTCCAATTTGTATTCCTTTTATTGCTTTTTCTTCTTTGATTGCCATGGCTAGGACTTCCAAAACTATGCTGAATAATAATGACAAAGGTGGACACCCTTGTCTTGTTACTGATTTTAGAGGAAATACTTTCAGGTTTTCACCATTGAGAATGATCTTTGCTGTGGGTTTGTTGTATATGGCCTTTATTATGTTGAGATAGGTTCCTTCTATGCCTATTTTCTGGAGAGTTTTTATCATAAATGGGTGTTGAATTTTGTCAAAAGCTTTTTCTGCATCTACTGAGATGATCATATGGATTTTATTCTTTAATTTGTTAATGTGGTGCATCACATTGATTGATTTGCATATATTGAAGAATCCTTGCATCCCTGGGATAAATCCCACTTGATCATGGTGTATGATCCTTTTAATGTGTTGTTGGATTCTGTTTGCTAATATTTTTTTGAGGATTTTTGCATCTATGTCCATCAGTGCTATTGGTCTCTGATTTTCTTTTTTTGTGATATCTTTGTCTGGTTTTGGTATCAGGGTGATGGTGGCCTCATAGAATGAATTTGGGAGTGTTCCTCCCTCTGCAAGTTTTTGGAAGAGTTTGAGAAAGATAGGTGTTAGCTCGTCTCTAAATGTTTGATAGAATTTACCTGTGAACTCATCTGGTCCTGAAGTTTTGTTTGTTGGAAGATTTTTAATTACAGTTTTAATTTCATTACTTTTGATTGGTCTGTTTATATTTTCTAATTCTTCCTGGTTCATTCTTTGAAAGTTGTACCTTTCCAAAAATCTGTTCATTTCTCCCAGGTTGTGTATTTTATTGGCATAGAGTTGTTTGTAGTAGTCTCTTTTGATCCTTTGCATTTCTGCAGTGTCAGTTGTAATTTCTCCTTTTTTAATTTCTAATTTTATTGATCTGAGTCCTCTCCCTTTTTTTCTTGATGAGTCTGGCTAAAGTTTTATCAACCTTATCTTCTCAAAAAAACACCTTTTAGTTTTATTGATCTTTGCTATTGTTTTCTTCATTTCTATTTCATTTATTTCTGCTCTGATCTTTATGATTTCTTTCCTTCTATTAACTTTGGTATTTTTTGTTGTTCTTCTTCTTCTTTCTCTAGTTGGTTTATGTGTAAGGTTAGGCTGTTTATTTCAGATTCTTGTTGTTTCTTGAGATGAGATTGAATTGCCATAAGTTTCTCTGTTGGAAATACTTTTGCTGTGTCCCATAGGTTTTGGGTCATCATGTTTTCAATGTCATTTGTTTCTATGTATTATTTTGATTTCCTCTTTGATTTCTTTAGTGATCTGTTGGTTGTTTAGTAGCCTATTGTTTAGCCTCCATATGTTCGTGTTTTTTACAGTTTTTTTTTCCTGTGATTCATTTCCAGTCTCATAGCACTGTGGTCAGAAAAGATTTTTGATAGGATTTCGATTTTCCTAAATTTTCTCAGGCTTGATTTGTGACCTAAGATGTAATCTACCCTGGAGAATGTCCCCTGTGCACTTGAGAAGAATGTGTATTCTGCCACTTTCGGGTGGAATATCCTATAAATATCAGTAAAATCTATCTGGTCTATTGTGTCATTTAAAGCTTGTGTTTCCTTATTTATTTTCTGTCAGGATGATCCGTCCATTGGTGCAAGTGGGATGTTAAAGTCCCCACTATTATTGTGTTACTGTCAATTTCCCCTTTTATGGCTGTTAGCATTTGTCTTATGTATTGAGGTGCTCTTATGTTGGGTGCATAAATATTTATAATTGTTATATCTAATTCCTGGGTTGATCCCTTGATTATTATGTAGTGTCCTTCCTTATCTCTTGTAACAGTCTTTATTTTAAAATCTATCTTATCTGATATGAGTATTGCTTTCTTTTGATTTCCCTTTGCATGGAATATCTTTTTCATCCCCTCACTTTCAGTCTGTATGTGTCCCTATGTCTGAAGTGGGTGTCTTGTAGACAGCATATATATGGATCTTGGTTTTGTATCTATTCAGTCAGTCTGCGTCTTTTGTTTGGAGTATTTAATCCATTTATATTCAGGGTAATTATCGATATGTATGTTCCTATGACCATTTTCTTAATTGTTTGGGGTTTTTGTAGGTCCTTTACTTCTCTTGTGTTTCCCACTTAGAGAAGTTCCTTTAGCATTTGTTGTAGAGCTGGTTTGATGGTGCTGAATTCTCTTAGCTCTTGCTTGTCTGTGAAGCTTTTGATTTCTCTGTCGAATCTGAATGAGATCCTTGTTGAGATGAGTAATCTTGGTTGTAGGTTTTTCCCTTTCATCACTTTAAATATGTCCTACTATTCCCTTCTGGCATGCAGAATTTCTGCTGGAAAATTAGCTGGTAACATTATGGGGATTCCCTTGTATGTTATTTGTTGCTTTTCCCTTGCTGCTTTTCGTATTTTTTCTTTGTATTTAATTTTTGTTAATTTGAGTAATTATGTGTCTTGGTGTGTTTATCCTTGAGTTAATCCTGTATAGGACTCTGCACTTCCTGGATTTGGGTGGCTATTTCCTTTCGCATATTAGGGAAGTTTTTGACTATAATCTCTTCAAATATTTTCTCAGACACTTTCTCTTTCTCTTCTGCTTCTGGGACCCCTGTAATTCGAATGTTTTTGCATTTAATGTTATCCCAGAGGTCTCTGAGACTGTTCTCCATTCTTTCCTTTCTTTTTTCTTTATTCTGCTCCATGGCTGTTATTCCACCATTCTATCTTCCAGCTCACTTATTTTTTCTTCTGCCTCAGTTATTCTGCTATTGATTCCTTCTAGTATATTTCTCATTTCAGTTATTGTGTTGTTCATCACTGTTTGTTTATTCTTTAGTTATACTAGGTCCTTGTTAAACATTTCTTTATTTTCTTGATCTGTGCCTCCATTCTATTTCTGAGATTTTGGATTATCTTTACTATCATTACTCTGAATACTTTTTCAGGTAGGTCACCTATTTCCTCTCCATTTATTTGGTCTTGCAGGTTTTTACCTTGCTCATTCATCTGTAACATTTTTTTTGTCATCTCATGGGTGAGGCTGTGTTCCTGTCTTACTGATTGTTCAGCCTGAGGCATCTAGCGCTGGAGTTTACAGGTGGTTAGTTGGAGCCAGGTCTTGGTGCCGAGATAAGGACCTCCAGGAAACCTCACTCAGATTAATATTCCTGAGGTCTTTCTCTGTTAGTCCAGCAGTTTGGACTTGGCAATCCCACTGCAGGATCTCAGGCCTGACCCCTGGCCTGGGAACCAGGATTCCACAAGCTATGTGGTGTGGCAAAAGAGAGAAAGAAAGAAATAAAGAAAAAAGGGAATAGAATAAGAAGAAAAATGAAGAAAGAAGAGCAGAACAGTAACAAAGAATAAAAATAAAATTAGAAAAGTAAAAACTATATTAGAAAAATTAAAAACCTAAGTGCAACAAAAACAACAGGACAAAACAGAACCACAACAGCAAAAAAAAAAAAAAAAAACCAAAAAAGCCAGAAAAGACCTTGGTTGTGGGGGTGGGGCTTAGGCTGGGGCAGGGTTTAGGTGGGGGTGGGGCTTATACAGGGCGGGGCCTAGGATTAGGACCAGCATAGCCAGAAAAGGTCCTGGGGGGTGGTGGGGGCAGGGCTTAGGCTCTGAATGGCTCTAGGAGGCCTCTGAGGGTGGCGGTTCAGGCTGGGGACCCCAGCAGTTTCCCTGGGGCCTGAGTGGGCTGGGGGAAACACTGGATCTGATCCTCCAATCCCCCAAAGGCCCTCCTCATCCCTGCTGATCCCCTCACCATGAGTGGCCGTCTCTTAGTGTGAGAACCCCTCATCTCCCCCAGCCGCCCCTCATGGGCATTAGTCCCATTTTGCCTCTACTTTTCCTCCTCCCCTCCCTAACCCTCCCCAAGGACCTGTGTGGCTGGAGGGGGTCTTGGAGGGCAGAGATTCAGGCCCAGAACACCAGCAGGCTCCCCAGGGCCCAAGTGGCTGGGGACATTCCCTTCTGATCCTCCTACCCCCCAAAAGTCTCTCCCCATCCCCACTGATTCCCTCCTTGTGAGTGGGCCTCTCCAAGCATGGCAACCCTTCCCCTTCCCCAGCTTCCCCTCAGGGGCTCCAGTCCCATTCTGCCTCCACTTTTGCTCCCCCTCCTTCCCCACTATGTTGTATCCAGACACACGGGGGGTCCTCCCATCCCCTTAGGTGGCCAAGGTCCCCAACCAGCTCCTGGTTGGTGCCCTAGTTGTGAGGAGATGCAAACTCCACATCCTCCTACTTTGCCAACTTGTCTCAGTCCCCCTTCATCTCCTGTAGTTGTGTTTTGAAAACAAATTTAATAGAGGAAAAAAGAGTGTATTCCAAGAAAAGTTATTGGTGTGAATAAAGGGGCAATGAAGCAAAACATATTAACAGGACAATAAAATATATCATCCAGATGTGCACAGATGACAGAAGATTCAATGATAAATTAGATAGGATTGTGAATACAAAAGTGGCTGCTCTTACTCCACATTGTCTTATATCGCTTCTAAGTTTATTCTGCCTTTTTGAAATTAATTTTATTTATATAAATATCATAACTTAATAAAAATTGCATATGTATTTACACAAATTCATATCCATATGTATGTACACATACATATACACACACATTAGACAATACGAATTAGTGTGTAAAGAGAAGCAACACATCCCTGCTTCTTCCCTCGCGACCGTACAAACCTGCTCCTTAGAGGGAGACACTTTAAATTATTTTAACTGCTTCTTTTGATATTTACATACATATTTCTGGTTAATATGTATGCATGATTTTTATTACTCTAGTTTAAAATCAGCTATGGACTTTCTATTCTCAATCACAAATTATGACTACATTCATGTTAATCATTGCTGATCCAAGTAGTAGACTGTAATTATGTTTCCTCTTCTATATGTTTTTCCTGGAGTTCATATTTTCTCATTAAAAGAAAAGAATTCTGAATTTGCTTCCCATTTTCTCCAACAGACTCTCAAAACCAATTTCCACACAAACCTATCAGTTAACCATTTCCCCTCCAGAGACCTTCCCTCCTGGATTGTTTAGGAGGATTGTTTGCGTTTTTGCCCTGTTTAACTACTTTCATTCTTGGACTTCCTTTCACCTCTCCCCTGTGTAGGATCTTGTTATCTAAAATTTGTGTGTATCGATCAGGATATGCTAACTGCTAAAATAAACCACCCAACGTTTTTAGTGTCTTCATGTAATAAACAGCTGTTTCACACTCTGTGTCTGACTTAGGGGCCAAATGTCCCCTAAGAGACTCAGCTCCAAAGTCCTGCTGAAACCTTTCACTTCATTGTGTGTCTCTGCTGACATCTGGATTCCTCCACAGCATCCTCTGCTTCTGCCTGATAGTCAAAGAGAGAATAAGCATGGAGAAGCCGCAAGAGGATTGAGGTCCAGAACTGGAAGTGGCATGCCCCACTTCTGTCTATGTCCATTGGCCAAACTCGGTCACATGGTCACAACAAACTGTACCAAAGACTGGAAAATATCTTTCTGTGCATTCAGAAGAAAAATGAATCTGTTTTTATTGCACACATACTATCATCTCTGCCATATCATCTCTTCATTGATGTTTTCATTTTGATGGAAAACTTTCCTTAGCTGTTACCTAAGAGTGTATTTGGTGACACATTTATTGAGACCTTTTTTGTTGAAAGTAGTATTTTCTTACTTGACAATTTGGCTGGGTACTGATGTTTATATGGTTTTTAGATGTTTAATGATATTTAACAGCTAGTATTGTTCCTAACAACCCTGATCCTTTTTGGATAGTTAATCCTTTCTATGGAGTTTTGTTTTTGTTTTGCTTTTTAAATAAATCTCTCAAAGCACTTGCTGCTTTCTTTTATCACTTGTGTTTAGGATTTTACAGTGATGGGCTTTTGTGTGAGCATTTGTCATTCATTGTAACAGATAATCAGAAAGCACTTTCTGTTTAGAAGTTCAATCCTTTAGTTCAAGGAAATAATATATTTTTATATATTAATATATTAATATTAATATATTAATAATATATTTTAAAATTTCCTTCTGCTTCATTTTGTTTTCTGGAACTCCTATTAAAAAGATAGATTGATTCTCTTACTGAAATGCAAGTCTGTGTGCCCGACACACAGTGAGACCAAACAATACTGAAATGTCAGAGTTTGGAACAGAGAAAGGTTTATTGCAGGACCATTCAAGGAGATGGGTGGCTCATGCCTTAAAAAATCCCAAACTCCCTGAAAGCTTTCAGCAAAGCCCTTTTATAAGAAAGGTGAGGGAGGGGCGTGGTTAGTTGTTGTAAACTTCTTGGTGTAAGATCCTTTGTTCTTCAGGTCAGATCAAAGTCAGGTAACGATGTTCCTGAAAATCTCCATCAAACAAATGTTACTCTCTGTTCTGACAAGAAAGGGGAAGGTCCCAAGGCACAACTCCCAAGGCTCTAACCATCCTGCATTAATGGTCCCCGGTAACTGTTGCCTGATAACGGGGTGCGGGGTAACGGCTGGTAGCAATGGTCGAGTGCTAAGGGCTTCGCACTGCAGCGCTCTATTACAATCCTATAATTTTCTTGTTCTGTCTATAATATCGTTCATATTCTTAGTTCAACTACTTGATTTTCTCGACTTTATCTTGTAATTAACATTTTATTTTGGCTATCTTATTCTACATTTGGCTTTGATTTCCTTTTTGAAATTTAAATAATTTTGACCAACTATTGATAAAAATTATTTGACCAAAACTTATTTGATTTATTCAAAACTCAGAACACCTCAGGAAGTGAAATGATATACACAGATAGATCTTGCTTCCATCCTGCCTTCTCTACCCTGTTCTCCTCCCCCATCCCATTATGTTGTCATCATTATCATTACATTGTTACTTCTTTGAAATGAAAGCGTATGTTCGTGTCTCTGTATGTGTAGATAAATCAAAAAAAGATCCTATTATCCCACATTCTATCTAACATTAGTTTTTATATGTAATGTTCTATACCTTAATTTTTCTCTTTTCCCTAATCTATAGATCTTGCCATAATAATACAAGGAGATCACTTTTCATTCTTAATTATGGATGCATAGTACTCCATGTACATCAGGGTTTCCACCTTCAGCACTATTGTTATTTTGTACCACATCATTATTTATTATGAGGGGATTCCTGTGCAATGTAGGAGTTTAGCAGCCTGGCGTGGACGTGACAAGATAGATTCACCACATGTTATGACAATCAAAAATGTCTGCTAACATTGCCAAATGTCCCCTAAGGGATAAAATGCCCCCTGCTGAGAACCACTCACATAGGTTTACCATGTTTTTGTTTTGCTGCTGTTGTTTTCAACAGCTCCCCTATTATTGAATGATTGCTATTATCTTAACTTTTACTGTTACAAATAATACCATCAATCTGAAAAATAGGTGCTTTTATACTTAAACAGGCAAAATAGGTTCTAGGAAGTGAGTTGTAAGCCAGCTATTAAGATTTTTTTAGTTGGAAGATCTATCCATATCTATGCTAGGAATCAGTTGGTACAACCTTGAGTTCCTACTGACATCCAATTCAAATTTAGAATTACTGAATTTCTATCTAATATAAAAACTATTTTTCTTCTTTGTATCTCTTAAACTGAATGTCTTGGTTCCTATCAACATTAACACATATAATTATTCAATCATATACATATATAAATTCAGTTATATATTTCATATATAAATTATGAATCATATATATCCATATATAAATGAATTCATATATATAAATATTCATATATAAGTATTCATATATGAAAACCATATATAAATTCATATATACATGCATATAAATCTCTGTGTTGTTATGCCACCAATTTGCTACTCAGTGTTTATGTTTCATTTTGTTTTGATTTTAAGATTTTTTAAATTTAATGTTTTTTATATTTATATAAAATATTTATGTGGTTCCAAAGTCAAACCTACAAATTAGGTATACATCAAGAATTTAGTTTCTTTGCCCATTCTGTTTTCTCCATCCTCTCTGCTAGTCACTTTTTGTTAGTTTTGTTTCACTGTTCTATTTTTTAAATAAAATAAATATGTATGCCCTCATATTCCCTCCTGTCTTAAGTGTCATACTATTCATGTTTCTTTCTCCTTTGTTTTTTATCATTTATTATATCCCAGAAATTATTCCATATAGTTTATAAAAAATAGCCTTCTTCCTTTTGACACATTTAGCACTCCATTGTGTGGTTACACCACAATTCATTCCAACAGTTTGAAAGGGAGTAAAGATGAAAACATGTGCTCAGCCTGCCATCTTTATCTGAATGTGTCATATTGGCATCAGGTTAGGTTGCAGTTCTTTACTTACTAGCTTCTTGAAATCAAGTTTGAACATATAGTTCAAACTAATAAATAAAGATCATTTTAAACAGTACTAACAATTAAAAATGTCAATAAACCTAATCTGAATTAAAGAGTAAAATAAAAAATGAATGTCTTAATCAGAGACTTTTCTGACCTAGGAGTATAAGAATAGGAGCAATTGTATCAACATGATAGTACTTAAATTGTGCCTTGACTAGTGTGAGGCTCTCCCCAAATAGTGGGAATAATGAGAAGAATGGCATGTGTTTACTAATGTGTTTACAGTTTTTAAAGGAAAGAGTTGATCAGTTTGGTTAATTACTAATACATTCCATTAATGAAATTCAATTCATGACTCTAATTGTTTAATTAGAACTTTAATTATAAGAATAAATAGTATCCTTCAACTTTGCCAAGTATAATTGAGTCAGTATTTGTAACAAATATGATAGACAAATTGGTATTCTCATTTAAAGTCTCCTTTAAACTGAAAAATATTAGACCACTTCTGGCCATGTTCAGTGTTGAATCAAAAGGAAACTCTGACCTCACACTAAAATCTTTACTAAATAATGTAGGTTTGCTACCATAGGTTTTATCTAGAGTGACAATAATGAGTGTATTGTTACTGCTTTTGTCCTATATCTTTTCAACATTTCCTATCACATGGCACTTGTACAAACCACTCTTCTCTCTTCTTCAATAAATTCTGCAACTTCAGGTTAGACTGCTTCTAGGTGCAAAATTCTCTCTCTTTATTCTGAGTCTATCTGCTTAGATGAGCACTTGAAAAGTACTGAATGCTCCCAGTTCTGAATGTCTTTTTGTTGTTTTGTTGTTGTTATAAGAAACAGTGTCATTGGAATGCTAGTGGGGTTCAATGAGGAAAATATGTATATTGTTAATATATAAAGGAAGAATTTTATTTATTTTCAAAAGCAAATAAGAAACTTTGTATCAGTATTAACTCTACATAAAATAGAAGAGTGTATAATATTCTTAATACGGTGTCAACTCTTTTCAATCAATAAGCAGTAACCCAATAGGAAAACATAGAAAAAAATATGAACAATTCATAATGAAGAAACCCAAAGGGCTTGTAAACATATCAAAAAGCATTCAATTTCATAAGGTATCAAAGAGATGGAAATTAAAACACGAGATCTTGTTTATTACCAAAATATTTAAGTGATTAAAGCTGTGGTAACTGTGTTAGTGAGAGTCTGAGGACATGGGATTTTTTTCTCATATATAGCTAGTGGGATTGTATATTAGCAAAATAATTCTGGTGTGATATTTGGAAGAATGTTTTGAATGTCTTAAAATTTGTACTCCTCTTTAGCAAATAATTCTCCTTGTCAGTATCTATCAAAAGGAAATAATAATGGATACCTAAATATAGATAAATATTTATAAATATTATGTAAAATTTTTATATAATACAAATACTATATATTTATAATTACATTACATATATAAATTATATATATATAATTTTATTATGTCTCACCATGAAAATGGCCCCTAATGATCCCCACCTGCTGGTATTCAGGCCCTTGTTAACCCTTCTGCTTGAGTATGGGCTGGATATAGGGACTTAACTTCTAATGAATAGAATACAGCAAAAGTGATGGTATGAAATTAGGTGTTGAAAAACTGACTTCCATCTTGCTCACACTCTTCCTTTGAGTCTTCCTTCTATATGGCTTGGATGACAAGCTGCCATGTTTTGAGCTGCCTTATGAAGAGACCCACATGCTAAAGAACTGAAGGTGGCTTTCAATCAACCAGCAGCAAGAAACTGAAGCTTTAAGTGCAAAAACTCATGAGGAATGGAGTCCTGCCAACAACTCCTGAGAGAGCTTGGAATTGAGTCCTACCCTGGTTGACACCTTGATCTTAGTCCTGTATGGTTTCTTGACGAGGAAAAGTCAGTCAGCCGTACCAGGATTCCTGATCCACAGGCACCATAAGATAATAAATGTGGGTTGTCTAAAGCTACTAAATTTTGGAGTAATTTTATATGCAGCAATAGATAACAAATAAACATGCAAAATTGATCTTGCTATATAGATGAGTGAGAAAAACATGATCTAAGTAATAACAAAGTAAAGCATAATCCAAAAATCCATGGCAAAAATATAACCATGCCCACACATAAATATATGGGTTAAAAAACTGGGAGATGGGCTTCCCTGGTGGCGCAGTGGTTGAGAGTCCACCTGCTGGTGCAGGGGAGACGGGTTCGGGCCCCGGTCCGGGAGGATCCCACATGCCGCGGAGCGGCTGGGCCTGTGGGCCATGACCGCTGAGCCTGCGCGTCCGGAGCCTGCGCTTCGCAACGGGAGAGGCCACAACAGTGAGAGGCCCGCGTACTGCAAAAAAAAAAAAACCCGGGAGAATATCAATACGATAATAAATATTAATGTTTCTGAGCTATGAGATAATCGGTGATTTAAAAATGATTTTCCTAGATGTTACTATATATTTCAAATGTTTTAATAATGAATTAATTTTAATTCTATATATTTCAAATGTTTTAATAATGAATTAATTTTAATTCTGATATCTAAGGAAAAAAAGAAACAAAACAACTTGACCAGTAGAACAAAACACCTTTAGAGTCCAGTTTAGTGCTTTGCACATAGTTGGAAATCAGTTAAGTCTTGGGTAGAATTTCTTTAATGGATGAATTTAATGGAAATTCCCAGGAGTTTCTCAAGACCAAAGAAGCTTTAGATATTTTCTTACAGTACAGACAGTCAAAACACTGGTTTTTGTTTCATATTTTTACTTTAAGTTTTGTCAACTTGTAATGATGCACTAAAGAAACAATTCTGTTTAAATCTGGGCAACAGGAACAGAACGTCTAGATAACCCAGAGAGTAACTTACTATGATTTACGTTAACTCTAGAACACATTATTTCAAGAGGGAAATGATCCCTGCAAAAGCTGAAGATGAAACTGCGTGATGGAAGCCTGTCGGAGAGTGCAGACACGAGGGCACCTGCCAAATGGCTGCTTGTCTATGGAGGAAAGGGCACTTACCAAAGCTGATTAGTTTAATATGCCAAACCAATTGCATGTTTTAGTTATGTTCAGCTTCTCTGAAAGTTTATATTATGAATCATTTGGTACACTATAGACACGCTAGCTTGAGACTGAATCATTTGGTACACTATAGACACGCTAGCTTGAGACTGAACAAGAGACAGCATACCCTGGAGCAGACATTTAACTTGGACTATCCACCTTTTTAATACGCCTAATAATGGGATAGTCAGACATAATGAATGACACAGTTTTATATATTTGAGGAACATAGGATGGTTTGGCTGTGCACAGCTTTCTCTCCTTTAGAGTATTTTTCAGGCCTTATCCCTGGTGAATTTGAATATGGTACGCCTGGAGATAATGCTTGTCAAAACAAAGGACAATTGTCTACATATGCTATTAAAATAGAAATAGCAAGAATTCTTTCTTTTGATACTTCTAACTCCAAATCATTGATTTCAAATTGTTTACCTAAATATTGAGAATAAAAGAAGTCAATACAGCTTAGTGATTAAGTCTTCGGTCATCAGGAGACCTGGAGTTGCTTTTCAGTTTTAACACAGCCTATGTGGGGAAATGTTGGCAAGTTATTTACATTTTAGGAAACTTCATTTCTTCAGCTATAAAATTATTGATAGTTTAATAATCAGGACTTACCTCATGGATTTGCAATGAGACAGTATATTTAAAACATTTTGCACGTTAACTGGCACAGAGTAAACACTCAAATCATGTAACAAATGTGGACATCTATCTAGTTTCCTATTTATCTATCTACATATATTTTTGGTGTTGTAGCAAATTCAAAATAGCTAAAGCTTATTTGAAAAATGTTTACTGAGTTAAGAAACTGGGAGAATATTAATAAGATAATAAATATTAATGTTTCTGAGCTGAGATAATAGGTGATAATAGGCATCAAGCACTCAGTACCAAGTCACAAGTTAAAAATACCTCTTTATAACTAATTTTACCTACTTTCTTATTATATGGCATAACTTGTCCCTATAGATTAGTATTTTTTAGTTTCCATTTCAAAGGTTCTTTTTATAAGATGCCTTTCTAAGTTAATTTGTTGGTGGGGGATCCTTGACTTTCATTTTGCATTCCAGCTATGTTCTCAGGGCATCAATTAAGTTAAATTGCCAAATTTCTTCCCTCAGGAAGAACATAGAGCATTTAAAATATAATTTTCTATAAGGTTTATGTGCTCCTGTGCTACCAAAGCACACTGATTAAATGATTGCCAACAGCAATTTCTGCAGCACCTCAGTTTTTCTTTTAGATCTTTTAATGAAAAGTACTAAATAAATTAGGGTAAAATTCAGAAAAATACCTGACATTCCTCTCTTTCTACCAAGAAAGGCACTATTCATTTTGGTACTGGGAAAACCCCTGAAATTCCACATGGCTGCCAAATCCACAGCATTTGTGCCAGGACACAAAGAAAACACACCTTCCTGAAGCATATACTTAGAGACGCTCTACCTGATTAGTGAGCAGAAGAGATAATTTTTTGGACAAGCACTATCCCTTGTGAAGAGGCTTGTAAGAACTTTATTCTTTTGATCTAAGCATGAATAAAAGAGATCTGAGTTTGATATCATCTCACATATATGAGAATAATGACTTTTTTTTTTTTTTTTTGCGGTACGCGGGCCTCTCACTGTTGTGGCCTCTCCCATTGCGGAGCACAGGCTCCGGACGCGCAGCCTCAGCGGCCATGGCTCACGGGCCCAGCCACTCCACGGCATGTGGGATCTTCCCGGATCGGGGCATGAACCCGTGTCCCCTGCATCGGCAGGCGGACTCTCAACCACTGTGCCACCAGGGAAGCCCAATAATGTCTATTTTGAACATCACTTAAGCCTTTTCCACTTTTACTATATATATATATATATATATATATATATATATATATAAAAATAAGGCCAAAGCACACCCTGCAGTATCTCTAAAGCTAAATGTAAGACCAGGATATGGGGGAATTTCTAGAAGTCTTTGCCTTCTTGAAATAGTAGGAAGTTAGGGTTGTGTGGTAGGAAGAGCATTGGAATAGGACTCAGATAATTGGGCTTCCAATCTGAGCTCTGCCATTAACTTGTGTTATAAATTTTGCTATCTACTCAGGCTCTAGTATTTTATTTTCCTTGCCTGTAAAATAAAGAGGTGGGACAAGAAGATGTATGTTTCAACTCTGATCCTGTACTCTGATTTCTCCCACCACTATAACTATTATATGTCTCAGTTTTTTAGAATTTTTTAGAATTCCTATGTATTTTTTCTTGTCTTACTGACTATAATACAAAGAGATTTTAACAAAACACATTATTTAATTTGTGAAGTGTAGTACATTGTCTCAGTTTTTGTTTACAATTGATCATTCCTTCACACACATTGGGGAGGCTTCTCTGTACTTCAGTGATCCACAAGGGTCCTAGGTGTTGCTAAAACTGCCTCATGGTTTCACTCAGGTTCCTCAAAAGGTTCTTTCTGGCATCCTCACAAGTTTTCTTATCTATATTTCTTTATTTTCCTCCAGGCTCCTCTGAGTTATGGAAACTCAGTGCTTTCTTACCCAGCAGATACGCTCTGCATGCACCTGCATGCTGGTGGAAGGTCAACTTCCCAAGCCCTTTGCTCAGGTATATTATGCCTCTAGCATACCCAGGTCTTAGACTGGCCTGTGAGGCTATATCAGCCGTGAATGTAGATAAGTCATTTGATCATATTGAATCAGTTATCTTATAGATGGAGATGATAATGACCATTTTTTCTGTTGTGTGCACCAGACGAGACAATCTATTAAATTTTAAGTAGAAAAATGCTCTCCAAACTCTGGGGAAAACAGCTAGCTCCCTGAGTTGTCAGACTGCCTGATAGTAATCACAGACATTACTCTTTGGAAATGGTCATGACAAAATTTTTGCAAGTGACTTCTAGTACCTATTGATGGTGAATGGCAATACCAGGCTTTGTTAGGGGCAGCCCTTGGCTTGGGTGCAGAGCGCTCGGAGAGGCTTAGTAGGTGTGGTGGCTCTTAATCACTCACAGGAAGTGGAAATGTTAGGTATTTAGACTTAAGCAGTTTGTCAATAAACAATTATAATCTGCTAATACAAATTGCAAGGTCCAGGGAAACTTTTGTCAGGTATTTACAGTATATGAAAACATGAAGAAGAAGCAACTTTAAAAGAAATAAAGCTATATTTCACTTTATGAATGGAATAGTTAACTTTTTGGTGTTTTAGTTCAGAGAATTTTTTATAGACTCTGAGGTGGTGTAAATGTAGGTTCATAGGGTTTCAAAGGTACAATCTTTGAGAGATTTTGTAGTCTTTTGGAGTCTATTGGAGAACATGTGCCTTCAATGCAAGAAACAGACTAAAGAATATTCTTGATTTCAAAACTCCTTCCTTCTCTTCCCAATGTACAACATTTCACAAACTAAGTGACTTGTTTTGTTAAAGCCTTTTTGTATAATAGTCAGTAAGACAAAAAAATTCATAAGAATTCTAAGAAAATACAGTCTGCAGTGGGAATGTCTCTAGTGGACATGTGTTATTTATTATTATTATTTGTTGTTTTCTGTGCTTGTTTAGATGATGCTTGCACAAACCTGCAAACCTTTTGGGTTGGAACAGTGTTTTCTTTTCTGGCCCATGCAGTGCACTGCTTAGAATTCTGACAATACTCATCGCTCAACTTGATAATGATAATAAATATTAATTTCTCATTGGCTGTGCATAGAGACCTATAGTAAAGGAGTTTTAATTTTGTTTTCAGGAAGCACACAATTAAAATATTTCTCTTCTATGCTTTTTTTTTCTGTATTTAATATGTATTTTATTTTCCTACATCTCAATTAGATGTCTGGCATACCGCAGGAATACATATTTGTGCAATGAATGGATAAATGAATGGATAATTGAATGAACAAATATATAAATAAATCAATTATTGAGTAATAAAACAATTCTCATCCCTTTCATCTTATACTTCTTAGATTTAGTTATTCTCCCATGACATTTGCTTTTGATTCAGGATGATTTAATGGGGCTAATATGAACTTTGGCTTCAATGACCACACGTATAAGTCCAAATTCCACCACATCATGTAATCTTGGCTATAACTCAGCTCTACTTTTCTACTTTTCCCTTTGTAAATAGAGGATAGTTCTGACTTCTCCATGTTTCTTTGAGATGAAATGAAATATAAAATTGTGAGCATCTAGCTGTGTGCTGCTAGCATCTAAAGTTCAGTAAATGTATTTTTAAAAAATCACTTCAAGTGTCAAGGCATCTAAAAGAAACAAAGATCTTTAGAGGAAGACAAGAAAAAGAATAGCCAACTTTATCTGAATTTCGCTTTAAGGCATAACAATTGCCTTGAATTCATTGGATAGGAGAATTTATACTCCTGTCCCAATAACAATACCCAAATCATACTTAACACCATCAAAAACCAAGCCCCAGGGACTTCTTTCCAATTCTTCCTTAGTTACTCCTTCTATGCTAGCATTAAGTATCCTTCATTTATCCATCAAGCATATCTGTGTAGGGAAATCAATATTCTTCCCATATTTATTTAATCCTGTTTCCCTTAAAAGTAAACACATTACTATTTAGTTCTGAGACTTTTGAATACTAATTTCTACAAAGAAACTGATGGTTAATAATAAAATAAACAAACATTAGAACATTATATACTTATAAAATTATAACAGTTGTTGACCTCTGTCTTTCTGACCTAAGCTGGTAGTTGATGATGTAGGTTGCAGCCTTTCTCTTTAATCCCCTAGAAGTGGACCTTACCAATTACACTCACTATCCCAGATCTTCTTTCTAACCCTTCTTTTAGTGATGATTTGTAGATTCTTCCTTTCAAGACTGAAGCTCTTTCCAGTTTAAGGATTTCAGCAATACAGAAAAACACTCATTTATGTCAGTTGAATTGGTCCTTTGCTGTCTGAGGTCACCAGAATGGCCAACATTCTATTTTATAAGCACCTTCAGTTCAGAAATGGCCCTTTTGATAATCAAATTTACATCATTTGTAGCTACAGTAGATATCTTTGCATGTAGTGGAAGGACCCAAGCCATCTCAAATAAAAGAAAATAATGAGGATAATAACAATAATAATAATTGACTTAAAAACTGCCAAATTATTTGTATAAAGTCCTTTGACTAATTGATTTTACAGCTTAATATGGACAAAGAAGAAACTACTTAAATTGTCACTGGAGTAATCAGCTATTAGGAAGGAAAAAAAACCTGTATTCTGATTATAGAAATCACAACTAAAAGTTACATTATTGCACATTATAATTTAAAAAAATAATTGTTTCCTTGTTTATTTCATCAGCTAGTCAATCAAAAGAATAATTTTTATAATATTTTTGGAATTGGTTTTGCATTGCCTATTCTTACTAACACTATATTTACTGATTTATATCATACAAATCAAGAGAAGCTAGTGTGCTTGCAAGTCACATCTTTCATCGCCATATGCAATCCCCTTTCCAAGCAATTTGTAGCTGTTAAACACCTTTTATGGAGAAATTCTGGAGCCATAACAGTTTCCATGGTATTTACATTTCAAGGCTAAAATAGAACTTACAGTGGTTGGCAAACAATAGCCATGGGTAACAGGAGGTATTGTGGGCCCTAGAGCTTTTTTTGTAGACCTTTCGACTCTTAGCATGATGCTAACACAAAAAATCTTTCTGCCCTGCAAATGTCTTTTTCCAGTGAGTTAGTTTTGCATAACTGTAAATGATCTGAATCTCAGAAGCAAAGTTCCAGAGCTATAATTTTAGTGATTATTTGAAAGAACATTTGGGTACAGCATACTCTAGTAAATTCATACTAACGTGGTCCTCTGATTTTTTTTTCAAATGTCATTACCTCATTGCTTATTATAACTACTGTACTTTAAACTCTTACCACTCCAATATTGTTCTCTGTGCACCATTTCTCGCTATTGCTGTAAATCCCAAGGGGATTCTGCCCTAAAAATCAAAAAGTAAACAAAAACCAAACAAACAAAAAAACCTCATTTGAGCAGAAGATATCAGAGCACAAAGCTGGATAAAGTAATTAAAAATAAATAAGATAAGGACTTCCCATGTTACTGCAGAACCTTCTACACAGTCATAAGCATTTCCATATGTGGTCATTGGAATATAATAATAAAGGACAGATTCTGGATTTGTGCAGTGGCCTGGTGCCTACCACTTCCTGGATCATACACTGCTTCTGCCATCAATTTGTTATTTATCTGAGCCTGTCATTTATTCTTTTTCTGTTCTCTTTAAGTAAGTGCAACACCACAATCTTACTAAAGATACAGAAATAATTTGCGATTCTGAGAGGAAAAATAAGCAGCAAATTCTAAACTCCTAACTTCTCCACAATTGTGCACTTTATTCTCATATGTTTTGTGTAGTAAGCACCTGAGAAACTGCCTTTTCCTCATAAAATGATTTCTCCTCTGGCTCAGAGACTTCATGTGTGGTCAGATAAAAGGAGTGAACTAATTCTTTGAAGTTAGAGGACGTAACCTAGTATCAGACTCAAGAGAGTTCAAGTGCAATATATGCTTTCCCTTATCTTTTAAGTGAAGAGGTCAGGCAGATTTTCTTGATGATATAAGCTCCCTTCGGCAATTAGGCATTCACTCCAACTTCATCTCTCTTACTTGCCTCCCTCTTTTGCTGTTAGGATATTTTGCAATAAAGCTATGATAGCTGAAAGCAAACTGGGCATTATTAGAGTAGAAACGGAACTAAAATAAATATTTTGCCTTTCCAAAGAAATGGAACTTTAAATTCTTTTCTAGAGAATTCCTCCCAATAAATTTTCCATCAGCAACCCACTAAATATTTCATGCTATCCTAACAGAATGCTCCTTTTTCTCAAACGCCTGTGACTTGGCCACAGAGGAGAGGAGAGTGGGAGATGTTTGTGCGTGTATTTGGCAGGGGATGGGGGAGCATGGAATGACATAGGTCATTCAATTATCATTCCAGGAAATTAGAACTTTCAGAAAATTAGAACCAATCCATGGTAATGATGGGTGTCTCAAGGGACTATCACACAAATAAATAATGTATCAAAATGTAGTTAGTTTCCAAATATAGCTGACTCAAAATGAAAAACAAATTGAAAAGAAAAATCTCTTGCTGGAATGTGAAAGGAAAAAACTTGCAGATATCCAGGGAATACCGTCACTAACATAGAATACAAATTTTTTTTTTTCTCCAAAGAACCACAATTCTCTTGTTGCTTGTACTCCTTACAATACTATTAGTCATTGCAGAAAGTTTTTATAAACCTAGTCTTAAGGGATCTTGTCTGTCACTCTGTTTCTGGCTGCCTCGATATGTTTCTCCCCTTTCTTCACATTGCCTTTTCCATTTTTTACATATTTGAATAGAACATTACTTTCAGTTGAATCTTAAGCAGGGGTTTCTAGTTCTTCAGTCCTGGCATTTATCCCACGAGGAATATTTCCCTGAGGGTTTGTGCTTTTGCTGAATGGGGGTGGGGAGAGTTTTTTCTCTGAACCATCTTCTTCTCAGTTTAGGTCTACCAGGGCACTTTGCCCATTCATTTCGTCTACAGAGCAGTGAGCTTGGGTGGCTGCCACTTCGGGTTTCTCCCAAAGAGCCATTTTCCCAGAGGAAGCTGAGCCTGGGAAAGAAGCGAGGGCAGCATTCCCTTTAGTTCCTAAGTCGTGAGCTTTTCTCTTATTTTAGTAGAAGAAGAAACACTGCCAACCTGCCACCTTCTTCCTTCTTTCTACTCTCATTCTAAAACACTTCTAAATATAGCAAAGATCCCATTCCTTGGCAAAGAAAAATGAGGGACCTCTTTCAGTTCCACTAAGAACAAGGCAATGTTGGTGTGAGGATATTATTGTTATTGTGAAATTATAGCTGTTTCCTCTCGAAAATGCTACCTGGCATAGGTTTGCAACTCCATATTACAAGTAGGGTGAGGGAATCTAGACAGGGGCAAGCATCACTAATTCAGCACACTAAATAATTAATTATCTTTGCCTTTTCATTTTCTATAACTCTATATAACTTGAAATTTTTATGTAATTTTAAGTAATATGCATGTGTTGCCACATATTTAATCAAACAAGAAAGCATAGAAAGTATATATTTAAAGTCATATCCTCACATCCCTGCTTTCGTAATCTTATTCCTTCTAGGTATGCATTGTTAAAGGTTTGGGATATTTCTTTCTAGACTTTTTCAATGCATGTGAACACACATATACAAAAACGTAGAAAAAATTGAAACAATGATATTATACCATAAACATTATTCTACTTGAGCTTTCTTTTTTCTTTTTTTTAACCTAATAATACATCTATGACATTTTCAAAAATACTCATACATCTATATGTTCTTTATTCTTTTTAATGTGTATGGGTAAGGAGTATAGTGAAATTCCCCATTCCTTTGATTTATTTACATTATAGCAATTTCCATTATCTTTCCCCATTAATTAAATTGCCCACATATTTTTTTTATAATTTTAATCATTCCTAAAATTTGTACAAGTTTCCCAGAAATTCTTGTAAATGCTATTATTTGCTGTTAAGCTAACTCCAAAGATAGAGAGGTGTCTGCACAATTCCCTAATTATTTGATTTATTAAGAAGGAAGAAAGCAAAACCATAACTTTTCTGAATAATTTTAGATGTTTCAGTAGTAATATGAGAAACTTTTAGTGAAGACCAAGTACTTGAAGTGGGAATTGATCTGCCTTCTTCATATAAAGCTGTTCTTGTTATAGAAAGGTTTTAAGAAATGTCAATCAATAACCTAGAAAATGTGTTTCCTTAATTTATTCTTTTTTTCACTGTTCGCAACATTTTCTCATATATACATGGATAAATTATGCATTCAATAAATATTTATTAAATTCCTAAAGACATCTAATCATGCTAGATGTAGGATATATAAAATGATTAAACTACATTCTGGGTTTCAGTCTAATGGGGAGACATGTTTAAAAATTAATTTTGAGAGTTATAAAATGATAAAGGCATCCTAGGAAAATCTAGTTCAGCAAAAATTATAATACAAAATTGGAGATGCCATGTAATTTACAGAGAACTTGGTGAGTTTTAAAGCTGTGCTTAACAACACATAAAATTTATGAGAAATTCATGTGGAGACACAAGGTGGCAAGAATTGTCATTGTGGGAACTTCATGCACTGAGAGATATGCCTGGATGCCTGGAGTAATAAATGCACAGGGTCCAATGCAGGGGGTGGACAAAAGGAGGTCTTTCTAAATAATAATGATAATCCCCCATTGAAGTTGGAGGGATCTTTATCAGCTCTTTTTCTGATAAGAAAGATAGGAACAGTACCAATCTAAGGTGGCCTGAGGATCAAGTAATATCTAGATGGCCCTGGAATCGGTCCTAGGTGAAGAAAAATAGCAATAATAGGTACAATTCCAGTCCTATTTCTTAGTCCCTAAACCACTCCCACTTCATGTGCTGAGCAAATACCACAGAGCGAATTTCCTCTGAAATGGTGATTTCAGGAGACTTCTGCCTCCAAGTCAGATGGAGAAATTTGAAACAGTCTGGCTTCCAAATGAAAATAACTGGGAAAAAAACTGAGTAAAATACAAAGAATATTTTTAAGAACCAAAGAAATGCTGCAGCAACCAGGGCTAAGGGGTGGAGATCTAAGACAGAAAAGAAACACCAAATGAGAGCAACTCCGTGAGCCATTTTCCCTTCAAGTTAATGGCAAACTCACAAAATGCTCTGAAGCTAAATAAGATAAATAAAAAGAAAACTATGTGTAGATATAAAAGTAATGAAAAAAAGAAAAATCTTAAAACCATATAAATAAAAAGCTAAATATCAAATCAATACTGGAAATCATTACCCTTATTATTTATTTCATAAACATATAATAAAAGATAAGACCTCATTCAACATAACAGTAAAAAGATAAAATATCTGTATATAACCTTTGCAAGAAATTCACAAGACCTTTAAGAGTAAAACTTTTAAAAGTTACAGGAAAACACAAAAGTGACCTTGCAAAATGGAAAGGAATAACATTAGTGGATTGGAACACTGAACACCATAGAGGTATCTATTCTTTCTAAGTGAATATACCAATTAAAGTGATCCAAAAAGAACATCGTTAGACTTATTTAAAATTCATGTGAAAAAATAAATAAAAAACAGTAACCAAGAAACCCCTGAAACATACAAAATAATACAGGATTTGTAATGCCAGTTATTAAAAATTATCATACAATCTCCATATGGTGTGATTTGGTACATAACAGGAGAACAATGGAACAAAATAGAAAATCCACAAATGAACCCAGGTGAATATGACAGTTCTATTGTTTTTCTGTTTTTTCTCTCCTTGGTTTCTACATTATTGTACATTTCTTTCTTCTCCTTACTTTTTTTTTTTTTTTTTTTTTTGCTGTGCCACACGATTGCTTGGGGATCTTAGTTCCCTGACCAGGTATCCAGGCATTGAACCCAGGCCAGCAGTGAAAGCACTGAGTTTTAATCAACAGACTGCCAGGGAATTCCCTCTTCTCCTTACTTTTATTTGCTCTTCTTTTCTCAGTTTCTTACGGTGATAGTTGAAGTCATTGATTTGATAAACTTCTTTTCCACTGTGGGCATTTTGTGGTATAAATTTTCCTCTACATACTGCTTTATCAGTACCCCCCTCAATTTTGATATGCTTTGCTATTTTCATTCAGTTTGAATAATTTCTAATTTCCTTTTTGACTTCTTTGATTAATGGATGATTTAGAACTGCATTTATTTTCAAATTATTTGGGGATTTTCCAAATATTTTTTTCTGTTATTGATTTTTTTTTTCTTTTTTCTTTTTTTTTAGTTGTGGCATGTGGGCTTCTTAGTTGAAGCTTGTATGTGGGATCTAGTTCCCTGACCCAGCATCGAATCCAGGCCCCCTGCATTGGAAGTACAGAGTTTTACTCACTGGACCACCAGGGAAGTCCCTGTTATTGATTTTAAATTTAAATTTAATTTGTGGTCAGAGAACATATTTTGTATAACTTGAATGCTTTTTAAATTATCAAGACTTTTTTAGGCCCTGAATATGGTTTACCTGTGTAAATGTTCCATGTACAGATGAAAACAGTGTATATTCTTTTGTTGTTTAGTGGAGTATTCTACAACTGTCAATTAATGGTTTGACAGTATGTGTATCAGTTTTCTAAGGCTGCCATAAGACAGTAGCACAGACAGGGGCTTAAACAACCAAAATGTTTTCTTACTTTCCTGTACAAGATGTCAGCAGGGCTGGCTTCTTCTGAGGTTTCTCTCCTTGACTTGTTGATGGCTGTCTCCTCTGTCTCTTCACATGGTCTTCTACACATATCTGTGTCCCAATCTCTTCTTTTTTTTTCAGATATATACACACATGAAGTTTATTTTAGTTTTGAAAATGAACATTCTTTCTCAGTTACCACTCTCCCAATTTATTTAGGAAATATATATTTTATTGTTCTTTTTTTTTATTGGAGTATAATTGCTTTACAATGTGTTAGTTTCTCCTGTACAATGAAGTGAATCAGCTATATGTATCATATATCCCCTCCCTCTTGGACTTCCTTCCCCTGCCATTCCACCCCTCTAGGTAATCACAGAGCACCAAGCTGAGCTCCCCGTGCTATATAGCAATTTCTCACTATCTATTTTACACATGGTAGTGTATATATGTCAATGCTACCCTCTCAGTTCGGCCCATCCACCCCTCACCACCGTGTCCACAAGTCCTTCCTCTACATCTGCGTCTCTTTTCCAGCCCTGCAAATATGTTCACCAGTATCATTTTTTAGATTCCATATATATGCATTAATATACAGTATTTGTTTTTCTCTTTCTGACTTGCTTCACTCTGTATGACAGACTCTAAGTCCATCCACCTCACTACAAATTACCCAATTTCCTTCATTTTTATGGCTGAGTAATATTCCATTGTATATATATACCACTTCTTTATTTCTTCTTATAAAGACACCACTCATATTAGATTAAGACCCACTCTAATTTCTCATTTTAATTTAATTACCTCTTTAATGACCTAATCTCCAAGTACAGTCACATTCTGAGGTACTGGCTGTTCGGACTTCAACATGTGAATTTGGGAGATACAATGTAGTCTATAATGAAATGGGACAAGTATTCTATATCTTTTTTTATTTTTACCTACCTATTCTACTAATTATTGCAGGAAGGGTGTTGAAATCACCAACTATGATTATGGATTTGTCCATTTCTTACTGAAGCCTATTAGTTTTTGCTTCATATATTTTGAGTCTCTGTTATGAGGTGTACAGTTACAATTTTTGTCTTCTTGATTAATTTACCCCTTTATCATTATGATATGGCCCTTTTCATTGTAGATAAATTTTTTCTCTAAATATTTTTTACTTGATATGAATATAGCTATCACAGCTTTTTTTTAATTGGTATGGATTTCTTGTAGGCAGCATAACAATTTCCCATGCTCATTGTAAATAATGTATTATCTTTAAGAAAATTTTTGAATTCAAAGACTACCAGAATTTTTTGAAACTTATAATTTATTTTGCATTTCAGATTTTATACACACATATGCATTGTATACAGATATAAATACATTTATAAAACAAATTATATAGGCAAATATCAAATATATATTATATATAAAATCAGTTCACTAGCATTTCCCCTGACACTTTTAAGCCAGCTGTGACTACCCAAGGTCCAATTATGACACTTTGAGAAAGAAACAGTGAATTTTGCCTGGGCTATTTTGGCTGTGATATTTTAAAATTCAGCCCTTAGTTAAGAAAGTGCAACTAATACTATTTTCAGAGTTCAAGTGAAGAATTATCCTGGTGACACACTACAATACTTGGAACTAACACTTTGCTATTGAATGTAAACAGTAATTAGGAAACTTTTCAGAATATAGAATTTGATTCTTCTGTACTCTTTCAAATCAGATTTGCAAGCAGTGAGAATAAAGCTTTAGTCACAGATTTTTTTTCAGACCCATAATGTTATAGTTTAAAATTCTTTAAAAATATCAATAATTAAAGTATGTATTTTAATAAAGATTAATAAATATTTGGTTATAATTCTACTTATTTAATTTTAATATTCACCTTTCTTATTAAAACCTAATATTATTTTCTAGAGTCTCTTTTATTAGTTTTTTTATGGTGAGTGGAAAAGGAGTTGATTTCTTTTTTTCTTTTTTTTTAGCTGCATTGGGTCTTCGTTGCTGTGCACAGGTTTTCTCTAGTCGCGACAAGCGGGGGATACTCTTTGTTGCGGTGCCCGGGCTTCTCATCGTGGTGGCTTCTGTTGTTGTGGAGCATTGGCTCTAGGCACTCGGGCTTCAGTGATTGTAGCACATGGCCTCAGTAGTTGTGGCTTGCAGGCTTTAGAGCGCAGGCTCAGTAGTTGTGGCGCATGGGCTTAGTTGCTCCGTGGCATGTGGGATCTTCCCAGACCAGGGGTCCAACCCGTGTCCCTTTCACTGGCAGGTGGATTCTTAACCACTGTGCCACCAGGGAAGCCTGAGTCTCTTTTAAAGTAACCTTTTATATGAAAGTGTAGTAAAGATACAGAAGATTACATTAATTATGCAAATGGTTAATGGATTTTCCAAAGTGAACATGCATATGTGATCATTAACTTCATCAAGAAGAGATTACCAGCAGCCAGAATCTTATGACCCATCTCAACCACTATGCTCTCCTGAATTACTTCTCTATGTAATAGTTTTATCCTTTTGCAGAAATGTATACAAATGGAATAAAATAGTATGTTTATTTTGTATCTGGCTTCCTTTGCTCAAAATTTTGATCTGAGATTCAAAAATATTGTTAAACGTAGTTGTAGCTTATTAATTTTCATTGTGCATAGCATTTTTATATGAATATATAGCAATGCATTTATTCACGCTACTATTAGTGGGCATTTAAGCTGTTTACAGATTTTGGCTGTTATGTATCATGCAACTATAAACATCCTTGTATATATTTTCTTGGAGCACATATATATGTATTTCTAGGGCTGAAATTACTGGATTATAGGGAATGTGTAAGCTCAATTAGTAGGTAATATTTCTATGAAATTACATCCTACTAGTAGTGTATGAGAAATGCAGTTGCTGCAAATATTGACCAAAACCATGGTATTGTTATTTCTTTTCATTTATATCTTTTTGGTCACTATGTATTGATATCTCATTATGCTTTTATTTTTTTAACTTCGTGATGATTCAATGAGGTTGAGCACTTTCAAAAACATTTTTTGGTCATTTGGAAATCCTTTTATTTGAAGTATACTTATACAAATCTCTTTTAGTTTAGTTTAAATTTCTTTACTTTTTGCTTGTGCCGTTTATCTGTTTCTAACTGATTTTTAGGAAATCTTTATATACTTTTCATTTTTATCTATTATAAATATCTTCTTCCTCACTGTAGCTTGGCATTTCTCTATTAACTATGATAGAAAATTCTTAATGTTAATGCTATTTAATTTATTAGTCTTTTTCTTTGTGGCTTCTGGTATCTGTGCTCTGTTTAAGAATTTGTTTCTCTAAAACAAAAGTCACAATTTTCTTATATGTTATCTTATACTATGTACTTATACTTTATACTATGTTTTATATTTAGGTTTTATATTAATTATCTAGTGCTGCTATAACAAAGCAGCAGAAACTATGTCGCTTAAACACAGAAATTTATCTTCTAAATGTTCTGGAAGCTAGAAGTCTGAGATCAAGATATGGACAGGGTTGGTTCCTTTTGAAGGCAGTGAGGAAGAATCAGTTCTATGCCTTTCCATAGCTTCTGGTGATTTCCTGGCAATTTTTGGCCTTCCTGGGCATGTAGAACCATCTTCCTGATCTCTGCCTTCATCTTCACATGGTGTTTCCCTTATGTTCATGTCAGTGTCTAATTTCATCTTTTTAAAAGGACCCCATCATATTGAATTAGGGCCTACCCTAATCCAGCATGACCACTTCTTAACTAATTACATCTACAATGACTCTATTTCCAAATAAGATCAAATTCTGAGGTACTAAGAGTTAGGACTTCAACACATTAATTTTGAGGGGATACAATTCAACCTATAACAGACTTAAGGTCTATCTATTACTGCTTTTTGTTAATGGTGAAAAGTATCTCTTTTCTTCCCTGTGGATAAACCAACATCATTTATTGTTAAGGCATCTTTTTTACTGCTTTGTTCTCAATGCTGACTTATTCATAAATTAAAAATTTATAAATGTGTTACCTTGTTTCTGAATATAAGTTCAGGGAATCAATCACTGGAAGACTCAGTATTTTTAAGGTAATCTGCAAATTGATTAATCACAATAAAAAAATTCAATATGTTATTTTTTTTGGTGGCAATTGGGAGGATTTACACAAGACAGAAATTTAACTATATTAAGACAGACTAATATTAGCACAATGATAGACAAAGGGACCATTACATTCCTTCCTAAGTGTTTTATGTTTTTATGCTCTTAGAAAGAATTTTATGTTAAATTTTTATTTTCTAATTTTTTACTTGCCTACAGAATTGCAGGTGTTGACCTGGCATTCAGCTGCTATTTAATTTCACTGATTAACCCAAATAATTTTCCTGTAAATTATTTTGGATTTCTACATGTAAAATTATGTCATCTGCAAAAATGGCAACTTAATTTTTTCTTTCCATTCCTTATATATCTTAACTGCTTTTCTTGCCTATTACCTTGGCTAGGACTCCAGGACAATGTTAAATAGTATGGTAACAACATCCCTGTCTCACTTCTAATTTCAGGGTAAACACTTTTGATTAATCATCATTAAAGATGATGTTTGCAATAGAATTTTAATAGATATGATTTACCTATTCCTGGATATTTGTGTTCATTTTCTCTTTATACATAACAAATTAGCACAGACTTAATGGCTTAAAATAACACCTATTGGGGCTTCCCTGGTGGCGCAGTGGTTGGGAGTCCGCCTGCCGATGCGGGGGACGCGGGTTCGTGCCCCGGTCCGGGAAGATCCCACGTGCCGCGGAGCGGCTGGGCCCGTGAGCCATGGCCGCTGGGCCTGGGCGTCCGGAGCCTGTGCTCCGCGACGGGAGAGGCCACGGCAGTGAGAGGCCCGCGTACCGCAAAAAATAAATAAAAAATAAAAATAAAAAAAAAAATAACACCTATTTATTAGCTCACAGTTCTGTAAGTCAGAAGTCCTGGGATTTCTGCTCTGGTTATCACAAGGTTGAAATTGTGGTATCAGCCACATGAATTTTCATCTGGAGGCTCTGGAAAAAAAACTGCTCTGAAGCTTATTCTTATGTTTATCAGAATCTAGTCCTTCCTGGCTGTCAGCTGGGGGCAACCCTAAGTTGCTGGAGGCTGCCTGCATTCCTCGCCACATTGTGCCCTCCATCTTTAAGCCAGTATCTGGCTAGCATGTCAAATCCTTATGCTTTGAATCTATATCTTTCCCAGTGTCTGACCTCTAAATCCAGATTTAGAGGGTTTATGTGATTTGATAAGGCTTGCCCAGTTAATCTCCCCATTTTAGGGTCAACTGATTTGTTTTATATCTGCAAAATCCCATTTGCTACATAAAGTAACAAAATCATGGGAGTGATATCTCATCATATTCACAGGTTCCGTCCACATTCTAGAGGAAGAGATTATAGTGAGAATCATTTTAGAATTCTGCCTTAATTCCCTCCAGTGCTTAATATTTGCCTAATGACATAATCATTACATTTCTTCTTTTTTTTTGAACTTCATGTGAAGAATTACATAGACTTATTTTTGCTGTTAAACCAAACTGGCATTTCTAGAATAGATTCACCTATTTTGAGGTTTATTATTCTTTTTGTATCCTGATACATTTAATTTGATAAGAAGTTTAGAATTTTTTTCAACTTACAAACATAGTAATATTCTTTCCTTACTATAGCTTGTCAAGTTTTGGTATTAATAATGTGCTGGCTTCATATAATGTGTTGGGAAACTGTTTCTTCTTTTTCTGTTCTTAGAATATTTTATACAGATTACTGACATTCTTTTATGATTTTAAAAAAATTAACCAATAAGCTCATTTTTAACAAGTGTAATTTATTTAATAGATATATAATTGTTCAGAATTTCTACTTTTTCATGTGTTTTCCCCCCAAAATTGATATTATTCAAATTTTCAAATTTATTATCATTAAGTTGCTTATAATACGCTTATGTTATCTATGTAATGCTTACACAATCTATAGAAATGCCTATTTTTCATTCTTGATCTTAGAATCTTGTTCTTTTTTCCTTGATCAGATAAAAAACAAATTCTTTTTTTATTTTCTCTATTATATTTGTTTTATATTTTATTGATTTCTCCTTTTTTTATTATTTTCTTTGTTCTACTTTCTTTCATTTTAATTTTCTTTTCTTTCCTTAACTTCCTGATATGTATGCTAAGATTATCATTTTTAGGCAGAAACAGAAATTTTTAAAATGAGAATCATTATCATAATCAAGTTTTAGAAGAAATGGTGTAAATCTAAAGCCTAAATTCCTTTTGATTGATGCTTTAGTTTTATTGTGCATCCCACTCTGTGCTCTGGCTTTGCACTCCTGGACTGCTCTCCCAGATCTAGACCCACAGGTTCTCTTGGGTAAGTTTATTACATTATTCATATGTATTCTTAAATTTCTCATCAAGTTTATTTTTATATTCTATAGATTTTGTCCTTCAAATTAAAACTCATTCTCATTACCATAACTCCAACATTGAATTTCTCATTCTACACCAGTTCCTTCTGATTAAGCAAAATTTATTTTCTTTTGATCATATTATTAATTCATCTTCCTCAAACACTATTTTAATGTTACATGTTTGATTAATACAATGAAATTGATCTATGCTCATTCTTGTTCCTAGTAGTTTTTGCTTTTCTCATTCCTAATATAAATTTTCCCTCATTTCTCTAATGATACCTATTTCACTAACAGTATCATTTCTACTACCCCATCCCTGTCATCCATCTT
The DNA here is from genome assembly GCF_937001465.1 of Orcinus orca. Classification (NCBI taxonomy): domain Eukaryota; kingdom Metazoa; phylum Chordata; class Mammalia; order Artiodactyla; family Delphinidae; genus Orcinus; species Orcinus orca. The sequence continues at coordinate 97,544,095 of NC_064563.1, forward strand.
GATTACTTTTCCTTGTGAACAGAGATCATATATTTTAGTTTCCTTTCAGAATCAAGTAAAAACTAAACATATAGTTTTGTTGACAGCAAAATATATTTATTGATTACATTTTAAAAATCAGTGCATTAGTTATATCAGTTGAGCTGTCATGAGGACAATCAAGATAATATAATTTCTAAATTGAAACTTTGAACAGATACATGCACCCCAATGTTCATTGCGGCACTATTTACAATAGCCAGGACATGGAAGCAACCTAAATGTCCATCAACAGAGGAATGGCTAAAGAAGATGTGATACATATATGCAATGGGATATTACTCAGCCATAAAAAAGAATGAAATAATGCCATTTGCAGCAACATGGATGGACCTTGAGATTGGCATACTGAATGAAGTAAGTCAGACAGAGAAGGACAAACATCATATGATATAGCTTATATGTGGAATATAAAAAAATGGCACAATTGAGCTTATTTTCAAAACAGAAATAGAGTGACAGATGTAGAAGACAACATTATGGTTACCTGGGGGAAAGGGGAGGAGGGATAAATTGGGAGATTGGGATTGACATATACACACTATTACATAGAAAATAGATAATAAGGACCTACTGTATAGCACAGGGAACTCTACTCAATACTTTGTAATGACCTATATGGGAAAAGAATCTAAAAATGAGTGGATCTGTATGTATATGTATAAATGATTCACTTTGCTGTACAGCAGAAATTTATACAATATTGTAAATCAAATATCCTCCATTAAAAATTTTTAAAAAATCAAATGTTACAGATATGGCTTGAAATTTTCAAGACTTCAGAAAGTTCTGGACTTAATTAGCTTCACTCTAAACAAATCACTTTAGGTTTGGATTCATCATATGGCAGTGGAGTGGAGAAATATGTAAAAAATGTTAGGTTTTCATCCCTTCTCCATTTCCCCTTCTTACAGAATCAGATGCTCCAAGGAGTGAGGAATTAGTTAATGCAAAAATTCAAAATGACAATCGACTACACTCTTTCCAGCGATGATTGTTTTTTTTCCAGAGACAATATTAAAAGGCATCAAGAGAGTCGTTCTCCCTTATTTTTTAAAATTTTTATTTTGTATTGGAGTATAGTTGTTTTACAACATTATGTTAGTTTCAGGTGTACAGCAAAGTGATTCAGTTATACATATACATGTATGTATTCTTTTTCCAATTCTTTTCCCATTTAGGTTATTACAGAATATTGGGCAGAGTTCCCTGTGCTATACAGTAGATCTATCTTTTTAATTTTATTTTTAACATCTTTATTGGAGTATAATTGCTTTACAATGTTATGTTAATTTCTGCTGTATAACAAAGTGAATCAGCTATATGTATACATATCTCCCCATATCCCCTCCCTCTTGTGCCTCCCTCCCACCCTCCCTACCCCACCCCTCTAGGTGGTCACAAAGCACCGAGCTGATCTCCCTGTGCTATGCAGTTGCTTCCCACTAGCTATCTATTTTACATTTGGTAGTGTATATATGTCAATGCTACTCTCACTTCAACCAAGCTTACCCTTCCCCCACCACTCCCTTATTTTAGATGAAAAGGAAAATATGACTTTGGTCCCCATTCAGAATTTATTCTACTTTTTATAAGAACAATATGAATAACCTAAGTTTTGGGCATTCTTTCTTTTCTTTTGGGGCCAAAAGAAGAAAATAATGGCTTCCCATTTGGGAATAATCTAAATTTAGAAGCCCCAAATATTATCTTGATTTGTGTCTCTGTTATATTTACTTTACTGACAACTGAATTATTAATATAATATTTTTAAAGATTAACAAAAAATAGATGAAGAAAAGAATAAAAAGCTGTTACTTTGGACTGTTCAGTAACCTTAATAATAATAATAATAAATGTGTCTATGGAAGAGTGGATGTTTTTAACACTAGCAAATATTCACATATTTTACTGGAAGATAGTTGACTGTTTTCCCACTTCAGTATGCATAATGAATGCATTGTTTATAAAATAGAGTTTGAAGTGTGAGTAATAAATAATTATTAAATGCCTAAGGATGAAGAGGCAAAAAACAGTATGTTTCTAAAACATGAGGGAAGCTTACATATGTAATGGGAAAAGCAGAGTGCTGTGAGTTAGGATATCTGGATTAAAGAGGCAATGTAACATTGTACAATTAGCAGTGATTTTGAAGGCACACACACACTATATACAAGGTAATTGAGGTTAGGAAAGTCAATTAAAAACTGGATCTCAGTTTTTTATCTGGAAAATGGTAATACTATTATCAAACCCACAGTGTAGATGCCACTTTAACAACCAGTGTTTATTTTTACTGGTTTTTTTCCTCAGTTCAACAACTTGATGAGTAGATTATAGAGGTTTTAGTGTATAGATACATTAAATAGAGCTACAGAAATAAATTTAAGGAAGTCCTTTTGGCTTGAAAGTGATCAGAAGTAAATAAAACAGTCAGGGATGAAATACCAAGCAGAGATTGAGGCAAACTAGACAAAGTAAGTTTAAGTTAGGGAACTGAGATAAGGAAAATAATAGAGCAGGAGTCTGAGATAGACTGGAATGCAGGACAAATGGATGTTAGGTAAAATTTGTACCAAGGAAGAAAATAAATGATGGAAAGAATGTGTGAATGATAGAAAGCGAACTGCATCCAAGGAAACAGACTAAATAGTGAAAAATAATTCTACTAATCCTACTGCTTGTTGAATTTTTTTTTTTTTTTTTTTTTGCTTGCTTGTTTGATGGGGCAAATTGGTATGTTCATGTGCCACTCCCCCTGGAGTTACTGTCTGTGCTTCCACCTCTGGTTAGGTATTTTGTTAGTCCATCTGTAGACTCTTCCCTTGTTTCATTTGTTTATTCACTTTTTCTCTAAATATTTGTTTAAGTATTTTGTGTTGGGCATTGTAACCTTAAAAGAGATAATCGCTGCCCTTATAAGGGGTGTCAGGCAATAAACATAATCAATATATAAAAGCTTTTATGCATGTTGGAAGATAATTTGATTTGTTCTTTGGAGAAGAAAAACCAAGGTTGTATCAAGGGGACTTCAACTGTAAATAGGTTGGTCAAGGATGGCCTCCTAAGGAGGTAAGCTAATTTTCAAAGTACATGAAGTATAGTCATGCATATATATAGATGAGGCTTCCAGAAAGAGAGATTAAGAAAATAGGTAGAGGACCCCAGGACCTATCTCTAAAACTAAAAACCATAAAACTACTAGAAGAAAACATAGACAGTAAACTCTTTAACATCAGTCTTAGAAACATTTTTTTTAATATGTTTCCTCAAGCAAGGGAAACAGAAGCAAAAATGAAACAAATGGACTACATCAAACTAAAAAGTTTTTACACAACAAAAGAAACCATCAACAAAACAAAAAGCAGCCTATTGAAGGGAGAATATATTTGCAAATGATATATCCAATAAAGGGTTTATATTCAAAACATATAAAAAACTTATAAAAATCAACATAAAAAAAACCAACCCCATTAAAAAATGGGCAGAGGGTCTGAATAGACATTTTTCCAAAGAAGACATACAGATGGCCAACAGACATAAGAAAAGGTGCTCAGCATTACTAATCATCAGGAAAATGCAAGTCAAAACCACAGTGAGATACCTCCTCACACCAGTTAAAATGACTATCATGAAAAAGGCAACAAATAACAAGCATTGTCAAGGATGTGGAGAGAGGGGAGCACTTGTACACTCTTGATGGGATTGTAAATTGATGCAGCCACTAAGGAAAACAGTATTGAGGTTCTTCAAAAAGTTAAAATTAGGACTGCCATATGATCCAGCAATTTCACTTCTCATATTTATCTGAAGAAAACAGAAACACTAATTTAAAAAAACACATGCACGGGCTTCCCTGGTGGCGCAGTGGTTGAGAGTCCGCCTGCCGATGCAGGGGACACGGGTTCATGTCCCGGTCCCGGAAGATCCCACATGCAGTGGAGTGGCTGGGCCCGTGAGCCATGGTTGCTGAGCCTGCACGTCCGGAGCCTGTGCTCCACCACAGGAGAGGCCACAACGGTAAGGGGCCCGTGTACCGCAAACAAAAAAAAAAAAAAGAAAGAAAAAAAAACACACATGCACTTTAACGTTCACTGCAACATTATTTACAATAGCCAAGATATGGAAGCAGTCTACGTTCATTGATAGACAAATGGATAATGAAGATGTGGTATACATGCAAAATGGAATATTACTCAGGTGTAAAAAAAAACCTTGCCATTTATGACAACATGGACGGATCTAGAGGATATTATGCTAAGTGAAATAAGTCAGGCAGACAGACAAATACTGCATGGTCTCTCATATCTGGAATCTAAGAAACAAAACAAACAAACAAATAAAACAAAACAAAAATAGACTCATTGATACAGGGAAAAAATGTGTGGTTGCCAGAAGGAGCACAGCAGGAGGGTAGACAAAATAGGTGTAGAGCATTAAGAGGTACAAATCTGTAGTTATAAAATAAATAAACTATGAAGATGTAATATATAGCATAAGGAATATGGTCAATAATATTGTAATAACTTTGTATGGGGACAGACGGTTACTACAGTTATTGTGATGATCATTTAAAAATGCATGAAAATGTCAAATCATTACATAGTACCCCTGAAACTAACATAACATAGTATGCCGAGTATATTCATTTTTTTAAAAAAAGAAATTAACTAGATGAGATAAAGTCAGAAAAATACCAGGAGAGTAAATTGTGTAGAACCTTACAAGCCATCCTAAGGACTTCGCCATTCATTCTGAGTGAAATAAAATGTTGGAGGATTCTGAGCAGAGAGCATATTATGATAAATGTTTTAAAAGATTACTTTGGTTATTATGTTAAGAATAGATGCCAGATGGGGGAAAGGACAGAAACAGAGAAACAATTTTAGAGACTATTGCAAGAATCCAGAGAAGAGATAATGTGGTTTTGTCCCAAGTGATAGCAGTGAGGTACTGACAAGGGATCAGAATATGAAACCCACATGATTTCTTGACAGATTGGACATAATATGTGAGAGAATAAGTAGAATCAATGATGATTCTTAGAGGTTTTTTTGTTTGTTTGTTTGTTGTTTTTCTGTTTTGTTTTGTTTTGCTTTGCTTTGTTTTTTTGGCCTAAGCAGCAGGTAGAACAGGTTTGAGAATTAAGATCAAGAATTCAGTTTTGGAGATATTAAATCCGAGATTAAATTTGAGATGTATGTTAAATTCCCAATGGTGATATTGAGTTGGCAGTTGAATATACAAGTCTGGGGTTCAGAGTAGTGATCTGGGATAAAGATATGACTCTGGGCATTATAAGCTTTACTATTGTCAAAGGAGTGTATGTAAATAGAGAAGAGATCCAAGGACTGAGCCGTGGGGCACTTCAGTGTTAAGAGGTTGGGAGGAAAGTAAAAATCACTAGAAACAAGACAGGAAGGGATATTAGTGAGGTTAAGGCAAGAGGAAAACCAAATATTTGTGATTTCCTGGAATCCAAGTGAAAAATGAGTTTCCAGGAGTAGATAGTGATCAATTCTCCCAAATATTGCAGATGGGGTTTATAATATGAGAACTGAAAATTGGCCAGTAGATTTAGAAAACTGATGTGATCACCACAATAGCAGCTTCAGTGGAGTTTTGTAGGCAAAAGTTGAACTGCTGTAAGGTTGCACTTTCTAAAGTTGGGCTGCCTTCTTATCTTTAGGGATTTGGATAAATTTTAAGTAAGGTAAGGGAGAGGTTACAGTGAGAAATATTTGTTTATTTCCTTTCAAAGCCAATAGTTATAAAGGGATGACATTTGGCTGTCGTTTAGGATCTCTGAATGCAGTTTTCAAATAGCTGTCTATTACTACCACAGATTTTTGAGTGAAATATGCAAATATGATACTTTAGGAAAAATACGATCTGTTTTTTATTATAAGAGTTTTGTTTCATTTTTGTTTTGTTGGGTTTTTTTGTTTTGTTTTGTTTTTTTGCGGTACGCGGGCCTCTCACTGTTGTGGCCTCTCCCATGTGGAGCACAGGGTCCGGACGCGCAGGCTCAACGGCCATGGCTCGTGGGCCCAGCCGCTCCACGGCATGAGGGATCTTCCCAGACCAGGGCACGAACCCGTGTCGCCTGCATCCGCAGGCAGACTCTCAACCACTGCACCACCAGAGAAACCCTGGTTGGTTGTTTTTTGACTCTACCTCCAATAGAATCTCTTGGTGATCTAGGGAGAAAACTTGGAGGTATAAGCAAAATACTTGCCTTTGCTAAATAAAATATTTTCCTAATGTAAGGGAAGTAGCCTCTTTGCTATTCTGTAATTGGTTTAATGTAAGTGGTGACAGTAGGTAATATTAAGAAAAGCATTCAAAGGAAAACTGATGCAAATTGAGTTTCTTCTTAAGGCAACAGAAGTCCATGTAAATTTATTTATCATGTTGCTCACTCTGATTCTTATCAAGTTTTATTAGGTTTGTAAGGGAAGTGAGATGGAGGAGGATGTTTCCATTGGAATAATGAAGATCCAAAACCCCATGTAATTGCATCAAACCATTAAGGAGCTAGAACTTCTGAAATGTTAACTGTAATGTCTAGAATTTCAATTTTAAAAAGAATTTCAAAATCCCATGAAAAAATATCAGAGCATATCACCATGGAAGCATGAGGTTTTAACTGACACTTAAGCTTCAATTTCTAGCAATATAATTCAATAAATGTCCTTGATTTTGACTATCCATATCACTCTTATTAATTCTTGGGGCTGGTTATGGGGATTCAGGATGAGGGGTCGTCTAGAGGTGACTAACTTCCTCCAGTGTTCAACAAATGTATATGAATTAAGAAAAACAAATTAATAGTGTTTGCTTAGAGTTCAGACTTAACCCCATTCTTTTCTCATTTACGCTTCTCTCACTTTCCATCATTTCAAGTCCTCCCTCAACCCCTGCCTAGTCCAGAGTGGTTTTCTCTTAGGGTTCACTCAATCTCAGCTTGCTTCATTTCTCAGCACTTTTTTCTTCCTGAAATCCCAGCAGACTTATAGCCATTCCCTTCTGTTCTCCCACTTCCCCACATTCTAAGGTCCCATATAGCTTCTTTATAATTCTCTAATAGGCACAAATACACTTAGAATTCTTGTTCCTCTCCTTAAAGGACCAATCAAGGAGTAGATGTCTAGTTTTTGTTTGGGGATTTTTTCCTTGTACTAATAGGTTGACATACTAAGTTAGCCATAAAAATAACTATAGTTGTAGTAGGCTTTATGTTAAACATTTGTTACTAAAACCTGGCAGAAGCAATCTTTCGGTAAATTGAATAATATTTTCTATTAACACGTATTGTCAAATTTTGACCTGATTAGGATGACTGTGTTATTTTGGCAATAATTTGTTAGTAAAATATTAACCGTGGCATTCAATTCACTGAATCATGAAACCTTAGTGATGTAAGGGACTTTATGTGTCATCAAACTCAATGCCCCTCATTTCACCATTGTGGAAAAATAAGGTTAGAGGTGTAAATGACTTGTGGAAGTTTCCTTAACCAGATCTGACATCTTTTAATAGTTGGTTCAGTATTTTTCCTGGTGACTCAGGTATTCAGGTTCTTGCCCAGGCTTGTAGAAATGGAAGTTCTTTACCTCACTGGAAGAATGCTTAACATTTTAAAACACTTAATTCATTTTATTAGAATCAGTTTTAATCATTTTTGTTCCAGGTCATATACCTTTCTTGGGCATCTATGCATTGTCAGTATAAGTAATGACCTTAGTTTAGAAAGGTAGTGTCGGGCAGTTGCAAGACCATCAGGATGTGCTATTTCTTTCAGGGTATAAGATGGAAGCTGAGTTGACCTAGCAAAACTTCTCTAGTCTCAGCAAATAAGGGGTTTCTTTTTCTCCTCTGCGCCTGCTTGAATTACAAACGACTCCTTGAAGCATCTGTTTTCACTAAGTTTGACAGCCAGGAAGGAAGGTTCACAATTTCAGCAGCTGTTATTTGTTTTTTTACTTTACCGAGATGAGCAGCGAGATCACAGTGTCTAGAGATTTGTTTGATTACTCAGCAGGACAGTAGGAGCTAAAGCAGAAAGATGATAGAAAGCATGAGAAGGGAGGGGAAGGCATGACGTGAGCGAACATCAGAAAAGCACTGTTTGGTAAGTAGGATCCCAAAATAAAGTTTACTCCAATGACACGGGGACCAGAGGGAAGATTACTAATGCAAAATAGCTAAAATCAAGGGCTGATTCCAGGGCACATATTAACATTTATAGTATATAAACTGAGTCCCAGACATCTTCATTTCCAAAGTAGAATTTTATGTTATTGGACAGTAGGTTGACAAACATTCTGTAACTCAGTGTCCTCTGTTTTAAACAACTATTAATAAATTCCAAGTGGGGGCATGTATGTTTCCAAATGGCTTTAAGACAGAATATTTGCTGCCTGGCTTAACAAGGGATTGAGAGATAAGTTTGGGACCCAGGGTGTGAAAAAGCAACCCAAAGGCAGAGAATAAAAGTGCAGAGCTAAGATGAGCAGAAGATTCAGGAAAGATGCAGAGAAAAGCAGGGTACCAAAGTCAGCACTGAGAAAATGTAAGCAAATGAGTCTGCTAGAAAAAAAATAAAAGCCCAAACCACTCAGCTTTCTCAGAGGAAAACATACGCATAACATTCAGTAAAGTGTGAGGAACTAATGACCTATTCCTCAGGAGTGGAGAGCCTGAGCATGAAATCACAAAACTTGTTTCTGTGCATCAACCCAACTCATGAGACAGGGAAAAGCAGTATATCTCTGTGCAGATTAGAAATGAAATCTGAAGAGTACAAGACAGACTTGTACAAGAGTACAAGAAGGTCCAAATCAAAGTGGAAACATTATGAGAAAAATTGTCTCTCCTGAAGAGGTACCAGAGAATGTTGAGATATGTTTTGTAAGCAACAATACTATTAAAATTATAGTTAATATAAAGAACCATATTTTCAAACAACCATAAACAAAACAATTGATGGTTGTTTGCCCATTGCAGAAGTAGAAAGTGTCGGAGGAGGGTTTGAAGGGAATGGAAAGGTAACTTTTTCTCATCAACTAACATTGTGAAGATATCAAAACAAAGCATATACTGCATGATCCTTTTAAGGGGGAATTTAATTTTAGCTAAGTGGATTTTTTTCAGTTTTCTATTCAATCTTTAAAACGAAATATTTTCTTTAAAAAAAAAGAAATCTTTATCTTCAATGTGGGTCACAGTGACCTTAAATTATTTATTCTTTGGAGAACAAAAGAGTGCTCAATGCCATGAATGGAAATTGTAGAAATTTGCTAATGTTTTATAGGAGGTCTTGATAACAGAATTCTTAAAACTAAGAGCAGTTTTAAAACTGAGTTTTTGCTAACGAAAATAGTGCTGCACACATTTTGACAGGGAGAGAAACATGGCCCGGGTTTTATCAGACTTTCAATGTTTGCTTGACATAATTCAATTTATTGGCAAATTAGATCAATAAGTTTTGAGGAACTTTTTCCTGTCCTCCTTCAATTTTGATTATTTTGATTAAATACAAATTATTAGTCAAAGACTATCTTGATTTTATAAAATAGAAGTGACTTCTTTAGGGAAAATGTAGCAAAACTGTAGTATTGACAAAATAAATGGGTGAATAAAAATTCTAATAGGGTTGATGTTGTGGAGACAGGTATGTTTCAATTCAGAGATACTTATTTCAAGGCAGAATAATAGATGTTGGTTTAGTAATATTACATATGTCAAAATCCATGTAGTATTACTTGGTACCTAGGAGATACTTGAAGTCAAATTCTGGGAAAGTTATGTACTACCCAGTGGCAGATATGAAATATTTATTTTATAAATTTTTCAAAATGTCCAGCTGATGGAGCATCTTATAGGAGAAAGAAATTCAATGAGTTTATGATCACTTCAAAATAATTTTTTGGATATATTTACATATGAAGAATATACAAGAACAATTTGAATGGTTATATCTGATGACGAAATTATGGATGATTTTTTATTCTTTGTGTTACTCTTTATTTCTATTTCTTTCTATACGTTTCTTCCATTTGTTTTGTATTAAAAGTATAACATTAAACATTTTCCAAACTGGTCACCTATTTGGTCCATCTAAACCTGAAAAACTAGAGTCACTATTGAATCACATTAACTCAAACTTCACTGATTAAAACTTTTAGTATGGTTTTAGTCATATTATGTTAGTTTATGCTAAGATAAAAAATCATCTAAAAATATCAGTGGCTTTAAAACAGAAAACATTTATTTCCCAAGGGTAAGGGCTTATTCACTACTGTACCTAAAATGATGGCACACAGTAGAGTCTCAATAAAATTTTGTTGAATAAATAAAACACACACATGCACTCCCCCATTCTCTGCCCCCTCCCCCCAGATTACCTTCCTCCCAATTGATTGGCTCAGCCTTCCAGGATGCTTAGATATTATCTCCATATAAACATACTGCCCTATTCATTGTAAACTAGGAGAACCATGGAGAATTGTGTACTGGTTCCATAACTCTTCCTCCTAGATATAACACATATAGTTTCTGCTTGCATATCATTGCTCAAAATTAGTGGCAGGATATAACTCAAAGAGCATGTGCCTCTAAGGAGAAGAGGACAAGAATTCTTGTGAGGACTTTAGTCATTTTTACCAGAATTAACATTTGTAAGTTTAAAAATATATATACTCTAATGAGCATCAGTATTGAAGTTTAGTGGCTCAATGAGCAATTTAAAATTTAATGTAATTTGGCCAGTGGTGGGGATGGGGCAACATACAACCAGTCAGTAATTCCATAAAGAGTAAAAGTGATTCATTCATCAAAAGAAGGTCAATGTTATATTGAAGAATTATAAATAGAAAGCAATTAGTCAGACATTCCTGGACAAATAAGAGGAATCATAAGAGGAATTGTTCCTTCAAAACTTTCTGAGATTAACTCAAATTCGTATATAATGTGGACAATGACACTTCTAGTTTACCTCTAAATTTACACATATGTGTTCCTTTAAAAGATATCAGTTTTCCTGGGCCTGAAGGGGTCATGCCTACAGGTAAGGAAAAAACTGCATGATGTTACATTGAGTGTTCTTTCAGTTTATAATAGTAGTTCCCTGTAGTAGAATTTACAGAAGATTGTTGTAAAAGAGGTATATATCAGGTATCCTGACAGAACTCACTAAGCCTTTGCCTCTGGTGGGAAAGCTGCTAAATTTATATAAGCCTTAATTTGCCAGTGAATATATGACCAGATTTTTCCCAAAATCACAGTGGAAATATGAGATTTGTGGAATATTGGAAAATATTATAAACTTGAAGAAGAGTTACATCTCCCCTACATTTCAACTTGTTTTAATGTGAACCTGCTGTGATTTCTACTTACTACCATATTGTTATACATTTAATAACATGCCTATATGTAATATATTTTATAATCACATAATCGTTTTATGTCTTATAGAAATGTAAAATAAAACAGCAGGATACCCTAATATAAGAGCAAGAATTCATGTTTGTAAAGAATAGATAGTTCTAGAAACACTCGCTATCTGAAAGAGCTTAAATACTCCCAGCCACTCAGAAACATATACACAACCCCACACTACCACCATTCCATACATGCATCACAAAATTCTATAAATCTTCACCAAGAAAAGGACTCTAGGTATTCTAAGTGGCAAATAATTAGTCAATACTAAAATATTTTTATTTTATACTATATGGTAGTCAATATAGAATTCTTATTATATGTATGCCTCCCTGATCAATTTAAATTGTAAGGAACATTTTTTTCTTGTTTCATATTTCATTTTTGGGTGATCACTGTATTTATCATAAACCTTTTTCTTTAAACATCTTTATTTACAATGTTGTGTTAGTTTCTGCTGTATAACAAAGTGATTCAGCTATACGTATATATATATATATCCCCATATCTCCTCCCTCTTGATTCTCCCACCCTCCCTATGCCACCCCTCTAGGTGGACACAGAGTACCGAGCTGATCTTCCTGTGCTATGCGGCTGCTTCCCACTAGCTAGCTATCTTATATTTGGTAGCATATGTCAATGCTACTCACTCACTTCATCCCAGTTTACCCTTCCCCCTCGCCATGTTCTCAAGTCCATTCTCTACATCTGCGTCTTTATTCCTGTCCTGCCCCTATGTTCTTCAGAACCATTTTTTTTTCTTTAGATTCCATATATATGTGTTAGAATATGGAATTTGTTTTTCTCTTTCTGATTTACTTCACTCTGTATGACAGACTCTAGGTCCATCCACCTCACTACAAATAACTCAATTTTGTTTCTTTTTATGGCTGAGTAATATTCCATTGCATATATGTGCCACATTTTCTTTATCCACACACCTGTCGAGGGACACTTAGGTTGCTTCCATGTCCTGGCTATTGTAATAGTGCTGAAATGAACACTGTGGTACATGACTCTTTTTAAATTATGGTTTTCTCAGGGTATATGCCCAGTAGTGGGATTGTTGGGTGGTATGGTAGTTCTATTTTTAGCTTTTTAAAGAACATCCATACTGTTCTCCATAGCGTCTGTATCAATTTATATTCCTACAAACAGTGCAAGAGGGTTCCATTTTCTCCACACCTTCTCCAGCATTTATTGTTTGTACATTTTTTGATGATGGCCATTCTGACTCATACTAGGTGATACCTCATTGTAGTTTTGATTTGCATTTCTCTAATGATTAGTGATGTTGAGCGTCCTTTCATGTGTTTGTTGGCAATCTGTATATCTTCTTTGGAGAAATGTCTATTTAGGTCTTCTGCCCATTTTTGGATTAGGTTGTTTGTTTTTTTGATATTGAGCTGCATGAGTTGCTTGTGAATTTTGGAGATTAATCCTTTGTCAGTTGTTTCATTTGGAAATATTTTCTCCCATTCTGAGGGTTGTCTTTTCGTCTTGTTTATGGTTTCCTTTGCTGTGCAAAAGTTTTAAGTTATGTTAGGTCCCATTTGTTTATTTTTGTTTTTATTTCCATTTCTCTAGGAGGTGGGTCAAAAAGGATCTTGCTGTAATTTATGTCATAGAGTGTTCTGCCTATGTTTTCCTCTAAGAGTTTTATAGTGTCTGGCCTTACATTTAGGCCTTTAATCCATTTTGAGTTTATTTTTGTGTATGGTTTTAGGAAGTATTCTAGTTTCATTCTTTTACTTGTAGCTGTCTAGTTTTCCCAGCACCACTTATTGAAGAGGCAGTCTTTTCTCCACTGTATACTCTTGTCTACTTTATCAAAGATAAGGTAGATTTTCATAATCTACCATAATCTCTTCAAATATTTTCTCAGTCCCTTTCTTTTTTTCTTCTTCTTCTGGGACCCCTGTAATTCGAATATTGGTGCGTTTAATATTGTCCCAGAGGTCTCTGAGAGTGTCCTCAATTCTTTTCATTCTTTTTTCTTTATTCTGCTCTGTTGTAGTTATTTCCACTATTTTATTTTCCAGGTCACTTATCCGTTTTTCTCCCTCAGTTATTCTGCTATTGATTCCTTTTAGAGAATTTTTAATTTAATTTATTGTGTTGTTCACCATTGTTTGTTTGCTCTTTAGTTCTTCTAGGTCCTTGTTAAAGGTTTCTTGTATTTTCTCCATTATATTTCCAAGATTTTGGATCATCTTTACTATCATTGCTCTGAATTCTTTTTCAAGTAGACTGCCTATTTCCTCTTCATTTCTTTGGTCTGGTGGGTTTCTACCTTGCTTCTTCATCTGCTGTGTGTTTCTCTGTCTTCTCATTTTGCTTAACTTACTGTGTTTGGGGTCTCCTTTTCGTAGGCTGCAGGTTTGTAGTTCCCATTGTTTATGGTGTCTGCCCTCACTGGGTAAGGTTGGTTCAGTGGGTTGTGTAGGCTTCCTGGTGGAGGGGACTGGTGCCTGTGTTCTGGTGGATGAGGCTGGATCTTGTCTTTCCAGTGGGCAGGACTGTGTCTGGTGGTGTGTTTTGGGGTGTCTGTCACCTTATTATAATTTGAAACAGCCTCTCTGCTAATGGGTGGGGCTGTGTTTCTGTCTTGCTAGTTGTTTGGCACGGAGTTTCCAGCACTATAGCTTGCTGGTCATTGAGTGGAGCTGGGTCTTTATGTTGAGATGGAGATCTCTGGGAGAACTCTCTCCGATTGATGTTATGTGGGGGGTCTCTGATGGTCCAGTGTTGTGAACTCGGCTCTCCCACCTCAGAGGCTCAGGTCTGACAACCAGCCAAACAGCAAGACCCTGTCAGCCACATGGCACTGAAGAATAGAGAGAAAGAAAAAAAATAATAAAATAAAATAATTGCAATAAAAAACTTAAAAAATATTAAAATAAAAATATTTAAAAAGTAATAAAAAGAGGACGAGAGCAACCAAACCAATAAACAAATCCACCAATGATAACAAGTGCTAAAATCTATACTAAGATAAACATAAAAATCAGAAACTAGTCGGTCACATACAGCAACCCGAAGTCTATAGTTGCTGCCAAAGTCCACTGCCTCAAATTGGGATGATTCATTATCTCTTCAGGTATTCCACAGATGCAGGGTACATCAAGTTGATTTTGGAGATTTAATGTTCCTCCTGAGGCTGCATGGAGAAATTTCCCTTTCTCTTCTTTGTTTGCACAGCTCCTGGGGTTCATCTTTGGATCTGGCCATGCCTCTGCCTCTAAGTTGTCCTCTGGTGCCTGTTCTTTGCACAGACAGGAGTGGGTTAAAGCAGTGGCTGATTAAGGAGCTCTGGCTCACTCAGGCTAGGCGGAGAGATGGGTATGGAATGCGGGGAGAGCCTGCGGCAGCAGAGACCAACATGACGTTGCAACAGCCTGAGGCATGCTGTGTGTTCTCCTGGGGAAGTTTTCCCTGGATCACGGGACTCTGACACAGGCTCCCGGGAGGGGAGGTGTGGATAGTGACCTGTGCTTGCACATAGGATTCTTGGTGGCTGCAGCAGTAGCCTTAGAGTTTCATGCCCGTCTCTGGTGTCCACGCTGATAGCCGCAGCTTGTGCCTCTCTTTGAAGCTCCTTTAGGCAGTATTCTGAATCTCCTTTCCTCGCGCACCCCAAAACAATTGTCTCTTGACCCTTAGGCAGTTCCAGACTTTTTCCCAAATCCCTCTCAGTTAGCTGTGGCGCATTAACCCCCTTCAGGCTGTGTTCATGCAGCCAACCCCAGTCCTCTCTCTAGGATCTGAACTCTGAAACCCGAGCTCCAGTTCCCAGCCCCCACCCGCCCCATTGGGTGAGCAGACAAGCCTCTCAGGCTCTTGCGTGCTGGTTGGCACTGATCCTGTGTGTGGGAATCTCTCCACCTTGCCCTCTGCACCCTGGTTTCTGTGCTCTCCTCCGTAGTTCCAAAGCTTCCCCCCGCCCTCCCCTCATTTCCACCAGTGAATGGGCTTCCTAGTGTGTGGAAACTTTTCCTCCTTCACAAATCCCTTCCAGAGGTGCAGGTCCTGTCCCTATTCTTTTGTCTCTGTTTTTTCTTTTGCCCTATGCAGGTACGTGGAGAGTTTCTTGCCTTTTGGGAAGTCTGAGGTCTTCTGCCAGTGTTCAGTAGGTGTTCTGTAGGAGTTGTTCTACATGTAGACATATTTCTGATGTATTTGTGGGGAGGAAGGTGATCTCCATGTCTTACTCCTCCACCATCTTGAAGGTCCAGTCTATCATAAATCTTAAGGCCATTGAATACTGGTGCTAGAAGAATGTATTGTATATGTGTTGAAAAACAGAAGCTAATCTGAAGATAATATCAACACAATTGAACGGATCTCTTTAAAAGAAAGACAAGCAAAATCAATACTTAAAATATGTATTCTATCTGAATAGTGTAATGGCCTATATAATATATTCTTACTTTTAATTGATTGTTAACGTGATTTAGGGCTTGTAATATATATTTTCATCTTTTACTTAAAGTTTGGGACTTTAAAATATTCAACTGGGAATAACGACGTTTTATATATTTACTTTTTAAAGAAAATTTAGAGTTAGTAATTAAGTATTTAGAAGATGGTTAACATTCAGCTTAGAACATATAACCTAATGTGTTTCTTTTTCTTTACTGCTAAGTCTATTTTGTTGTCTATTAAAATAGCTACACAAGCATATTTAAATTTGGTGTTTTTATGGTATATATTTTGCTACCTTTTACTATTTACCTATCTTATGTTTAAAGACATATAGTTATTATGCTCTTGGAAACAGCATATAGTTAGCTTTTGTTTTGTATCAGTCTGCATTTTAAGTAATAGTTTAGACCATTTACATTTAATGTGACCATTGATATACTGGATTATTTCCACTTGTCCAATCTATTCTTTATTCATCTGTTTATCCTCTTTTTGAAATTTGAAATTGAGGAATTATTTTATCATTTCTATTACCTTTTTATTTATTCAACTTTCTGATTGTTTATCTAGATATTACAGAATACATTTTATTTTATGATAGTCTGGCTTCAAAACTTGTCCAAATCTTATGAAGAATGACAGAGTGTTAAAAACATATATATTTACCCCTGATTGTTTTCATATATTATGCTTCTATATGTTAAATAAACCTATAGTATGCTATTTTTTTATTACTTTAAACAGTCAATAAACTTTAAAAGAGCTTAAATAAAATAATATCAAATAAATATCTTACAATATAAACATGTATGAAATATATGAATTTGTAATAGGCAGAATAATAATCCCAAAGGATATCATATGCTAGTCCCCTGGGCATGTGAATACATTAGATTACCTGCAAAGGGGAATTAATGTAGCTAACCACCACTTGATTTAAAATAGAGAGGTTATCCTATATTACCTAGATGGGCCTAAGGTAATCACTAGGGTCCTTTACTGAGGAAGAGGGAGGCAGAAGAGGAGGTAAGAGCAATGTTATCTGTAAAGGATTTAACCTACTGTTGTTGCTGGCTCTGCAGGTGGAGAAAGAGGGCTATTAGCCATAGAATGCAGGCAGCCTCTAAAGCTGGAAAAAACAAGGAAACGAATTCTCCCTTAGATCCTTCAGAACACCAACACCTTGGTTTTAGCCTAATAAGACCAGTGTTGCACTTATGATCTACAGAAATGTAAAATAATAAATTTATGTTGTTTTAGGCCACTAAGTTTGTGGATATTTGTTACGGTGGCAATAGAAAACTAATACACAAATATATAATACATTTTTAAAGGTTTTTCATACAGATCTGCATTTGTATCTGGGATCATTTTGCTTCAGTCTAAATAACTTCTTTAGGTATTACTTTTAAGCCTAGTCTACTGGAGATGAATTCTCAATGATTTTGTCCAGCTGTAGCTATCCTTAACCTTATTTTTTGAAGAATATTTTTGCAGTATAAAATTACACATAGAATGTTCTTTTTTTCTTTTTCATTCAGCACTACAAAGATGTTCCATATTTTTTTTCTAACCTTCATTGTTTATGAAGAGAAGTCAGCCATTATTCTTAGTACTACATATTCATAGGTCATAAATTCACCACTCTCACCCTGCCCCACCTCATCCCACTGTAAGATTTTAGATTTGTTTCTTTAGGCTTGGTTTTATCAGCACTTCAACTATGCAATGCATAAATGTGGTTTTCTTTTTATTTAAACTGCTTGGGGTTCATTAAAGTTCTTAGAAGTATGGATTGATGTCCTCCATCAATTTTAGAAAATTATCGTCCTTTATCTCTTCAGGTTTTTCCTCTCCCTCATTCTTTCCTTACCCCTTTTATGACTAAAATTGCACATGTGTTCAATGGTTTGATATTGTCCCACAGATCTTGGATACCCTACTGTATTTTTTTCATGTCTTTTTTCCCTTCATTTTTTTCAGTTTGGATCATTCCTATTGGGCTGTCCTCAGTTCACAGATCATTTCCTCCTCTATATCTAGTCTATTAATCCATCAAATGAATTTTTAATTGCTTACATTGCATTTTTTATTTATAACATAATAATTTGGGTCATTTTAATAGATTTCTTCTTGCTGGTGAAAATTCCCAGCTATTCACAGATGTCCATTTTCCCCCTACATATCATCACAGTTATTTCTTTTTTGTATAGAAGTATAGTTGCTGTACAATATTATATAAGTTTCAGATGTACAATATAGTGATTCACAATTTTTAAAGGTTACACTCCATTTATAGTTATTAAAAATATTGGCTATATTCCCCATGTTGTACAATATATCATTATAGTTTATTTTATACTTAACAGTTTTTACCACTTATTCCTCTGCCCCTCTATTGCCTCTTCTCCTTCCCTCTCCCCACTGGTGAACACTAGTTTGTTCTCTATATCTGCTTCCTTTTTGTTTTATTCACTAGTTTGTTATATTTTTTTAGATTCCACTTACAAGTGATATCATATAGTGTTTGTCTTTCTCTGTCTGATTTATTACACTTAACATAAAATCTTTTAAGTCCATCATCATAGTTATTTTCTAAGTCCTTTTCTGGCTATTTGTACATCTGGCCCATCTCCTAGTTTGTTTGTTTTGGATGGTTTTCTTTCTCAAGTCACATTTTTTTCTTCTTCATGTGTCCTGTGATATTTGATTGTATTATAAATATTAGGTGTAAAAGGGCAAAGAGATCAAAGTAAATCATATTTTCACCTAGGGTGCACCTTTCTCTCAAGTCTCTAGAGTGAGCAAGAGAATCTTATTCTGTAATTAGCTGGGTCTAAGCCTTGTTATTTATTTAGCTAGAATCATTCACCACTGCATTCAAGGAATTTTAGCATGGGATCAAGATCTCCCTTCAGCAGGACTTGGGATTTGAGTCTGGGAAGACACAAAAAAATCTTTGTGCTTTATAGCCCAGCAACATGCATTCAGGATTTTGGGGGTCTTCACTCTGCCTTACAGTCTGGCTACCGTTTGGGGGCTGGGGGCTGGTGAGGAGTGCTCTCTGGACCTGCCATGATAGTATGTCTCTCAGAAGATCTCTTCACCTCTGCTGCACTTTCCTCAGACTCAGAGTGGAGATGGGCTGTAGCAAATGCTTAAGAGAAATTTTTCTTAGTTCTCTTGCTCTGCATGCAGATCTCTTCAAGTTCTGTACACGTATACTTCAAGGGGCCCTCTCTAAGCAATCCTTCCCCTAGTACTCGGTGATAGCCTAGAAAGCTTCAGATAGTTAAAATTAGATTTTTGACCTACACTTAGTCCTTAGCCACCCCTGCAAGTCTGCCTCAGTTAAGCAGCATCTCTCTCAGCTCTCTTGCTCTGCTCTCATTCTTCTGCCAGAATACTTAGTAATAAGCCCATGGCAAAGAGTTGGAAAGGTGGACATAGATTATCTTTGTTGATGAGGTTTCTTGGAATTTTGAAACGTCATGTGGCCTTTTAAAAATTCTCGTTTCTTTTTACCCTCATCTATAACAATGTTCTCTTCCTCTCACTGCTTCACCAAGGATGAAAGTGTTCAGGTCTTTTCTAGTAGGGTAATTATAACTTTTTGAATTTTAGTTCATTCAGGTTTCTTTTTGCTCAATTCCCTGATGGATTTTAATAAAATTATAAGTTTCTATTTTATCTGACTTTTTGTCATTATTAGATTGGAATTAACACTCTTAGCAATTTTCTATATCCTTAACTGAAAGTGAATTCTAATCTGCTTCTTAAAAAGTGTGTTTACTTTATCATTATTTTATCTTTTTGTTGTACTAATTTATTGGATTGTGAATTTAATCTCACAGTGAGATGATTGCATATTTCTGCTATCCTACTACTTTTTTTATTTTAAAAATTGTCAAAAAAGTTGTATGACATATGTCTAGAAATGGACACAGATTTACACTGAATATTTTAATCAGTATTGAACACATAAAGCATTCTCTGTCATTTAGTTTCAACAGATGATATTGGCAAAAAACAATAAATGGAGGAACTAAGTTATTAAATTTAGAAGATTATTTAAATAGTCTTACTCTAATTTTCTATCTAAATTTCTCCTACTTTGGTAGAAACTCCACCAATACTTACCTTAATTAATTATTGATTTATAATGATTTCTTCTCACCTGGTCCTCAAACATCTATTACTATAACACAATTCTAATTTAGAAAATGCCATGTAGTTTTTTTCTTTTCCACAGCATTTATTATCTTGTTCTAAGTCAAAATTACTATTTGATCTGACACAGTTGAACCCTTGTAGCTTGCAATCCTTAACTTAATGTTTTCTAAAACAGACTTGCTGTCTTAATCCCTCAGGAGATTTTTCTGTTTCTTTTGCTTTCTGGTGAGTGATCCAAACAATCAATTCTTTCCTTATTTCACAATATTTTTTATTTATTTGAGATCATCTATTTTTGTCCTGGCATATCTCCATATACTGTCATCTCACTAGCTAACAATAT
Organism: Orcinus orca; assembly: GCF_937001465.1. Lineage (NCBI taxonomy): Eukaryota > Metazoa > Chordata > Mammalia > Artiodactyla > Delphinidae > Orcinus > Orcinus orca. The sequence continues at coordinate 97,564,520 of NC_064563.1, forward strand.
GTCAAGAGCAGCAACAAATTTCCAGTTTGTTGAAGTTACCACTCTGTGAGAGGAGTTCCAAAGAGTATCTGACTTTATTTCATAGTAATTCAAGATGGAGGGAGGGATGTCCCTAGATTCCCTCAGTGGCCTAGAAGTAAAACTTATTTATTTACTTATTAATTTTTACAAATTGATGGTATTGAAACAGAATCCAATTATAATTCATATTTCAAAACTGTTTCACTTTTATTCCAGTATATATAACTTCTTATGTTAAAAGAATAGCCTGAAAATTGGTGTCAAAGAAATATTTGCCTTTGAATTCTACAAGAATTCTACTCTTAAGAAAAGTGAGTATTAACCTGGAGGGAACCTCTCTCTCTCTGTCTTTGCCTCTCTGTCTCTTTGTCTGTCTTTCTCTTCCAAGCTACAAACAGTCCACCAAAACTTCCTTCAGGATATTGACTATTACTCTTATTTCAAAGTCACAAATCTTGAAACTTTTATCTAAATTTAAAATTAGATTTTTTGTGATAGCACTCTAATTGTACCCACAATTAGAGTGCTATCTAATTGATAGCACCCAACATGTGTCTTGGGAGCCATGTTGTTTTGGGGAGATAAACTTAACCATCAACCTTCTCAAAATCATAACGACTGGCTCATAAACTACTTTACTGAATAAATAGCCCTGAAATCCTCACAAACATAAACAACTATATCTGCACATTTTACATTCTATTCCAAATATTTCAAATCTCCAAGCTTATAAACCTTGAGGTTTTTGTTCCAAAGGGATCATAAAATTGTAGAGGGAGAGAAAAGGTATAGCTAATTTCAACAGAAGGATAGTTGATATCACTCTTCTCATGACATTACTTTAGAGAGAGAGAAGAGGGCTGGCCATTGCATATTGAATGATTTGAAAATGCAGAACTAAGAGATGAACAGAAAGCAAAGCCTGCCTCAAAAGTCTCTGAAGTAGCTTATAGAAACAGAACATAATGATGTCTATGCTGACTTAGTTGTACCCCAGAGCAAGAAGGGATTATTAAAATTACTGTTTGAGTTTTCTCAGGCATGTGCATATGTAGTACTAACTTGCTTTCTTTAGGTACAGTTTGTTTCGAATAGAAATCTTGTATTTGGTAAATACAAGTGGATGATATCCTTCGGTGTTTAAAATGCTATGTGTGGCTGGGTAATATTTTAAAATATGAACTTGCATGCTTTTAGTCTCTCTATATTTTGACATTTTTCCCCCCTCAGGAAAGATATATGACAGGTTCTCAAGAATATATGAAGCAGGGCCAAAAGCACTGGTCAAAACCCTGAAATTCTTACTACTCTCCTGTACATACAACACATGTCATCACCATGTCATCATCCATCTGTTGGTATCATCTTTAATTTCTTTCATCAGTGTCATAGTTTTCTGAATACAGGCTTTTGTCTCCCTAGGTAGGTCTGTTCCTAGGTATTTTTTTCTTTTTGTTGCATTGGTAAATGGGAGTGTTTCCCTAATTTCTATTTTAGATTTTTCATCATTAATGTATAGGAATGCAAGAGATTTCTGTGCATTAATTTTGTATCCTGCAACTTTGCCAAATTCATTGATTAGCTCTAGTAGTTTTCTGGTGGCATCTTTAGGATTCTCTATGTATAGTATCATGTCATCTGCAAACAGTGACAGTTTTACTTTTTGTTTTCTACTTTGTATTCCTTTAATTTCTTTATCTTCTCTGATTGCTGTGACTAGGACTTCCAAGACTATGTGGAATAAAAGTGGTGGGAGTGGACACCCTTGTCTTGTTCCTGATCTTAGAGGAAATGCTTTCAGTTTTTCACCATTGAGAATGATGTTTGCTGTGGATTTGTCGTATATGACCTTTATTACGTTGATGTAGATTCCCTCTATACCCACTTTCTGGAGAGTTTTTATCATAAGTCAGTTTTGAATTTTGTCAAAAGCTTTTTCTGCATCTATTGAGATGATCGTATGGTTTTTATTCTTCAATATGTTTATATGGTGTATCACATTGATTGATTTGTGTATATTGAAGAATCCTTGCATCCCTGAGATAAATCCCACTTGATCATGGTGTATGATCCTTTTAATGTGTTGTTGGATTCTCTTTGATAGTATTTTGTTGAGGATTTTTGCATCTATATTCAACAGTGATATTGGTCTTTAATTTTCTTTTTCTGTAGTATCTTTGTCTGGTTTTGGTATCAGGGTGATGGTAGCCTCATAGAATGAGTTTGGGAGTGTTCCTTCCTCTGCAATTTTTTTGGAAGAGTTTGAGAAGGATAGATGTTAGCTCTTCTCTAAATGTTTGATAGAATTCACCTGTGAAGCCATCTGTTCCTGGACTTTTCTTTGTTGGAAGATTTTTAATCACAGTTTCCATTTCATTACTTGTGATTGGTCTGTTCATATTTTCTATTTCTTCCTGGTTCAGTCTTGGAAGTTTATACCTTTCTAAGAATTTGTCCATTTCTTCCAGGTTGTCCACTTTATTGGCATAGAGTTGCTTGTAGTAGTCTCTTAGGATGCTTTGTATTTCTGCGGTGCCCATTGTAACTTTTCCTTTTTCATTTCTAATTTTATTGATTTGAGTCCTCTCCTTTTTTCTTGATGAGTGTGGCTAAAGGTTTATCAATTTTGTTTATCTTCTCAAAGAACCAGCTTTTAGTTTTATTGATCTTTGCAATTGTTTTCTTTGTTTCTATTTCATTTATTTCTGCTCTGATCTTTATGATTTCTTTCCTTCTGCTAACTTTGGGTTTTGTTTGTTCTTCTTTCTCTAGTTCCTTTAGGTGTAAGGTTTGATTGTTTATTTGAGATTTTTCTTGTTTCTTGACGTAGGCTTGTATAGCTATAAACTTCCCTCTTAGAACTGCTTTTGCTGCATCCCATAGGTTTTGGATCATCTTGTTTTCATTGTCATTTGTTTCTAGGTATTTTTTGATTCCTCTTTGATTTCTTCAGTAATCTCTTGGTTATTTAGTAATGTATTGTTTAGCCTCCATGTGTTTGTGTTTTTTACATTTTTTCCCTGTAATTCATTTCTAATCTCACAGCGTTGTAGTCAGAAAAGATACTGATATGATTTCAATTTTTGTAAATTTACTGAGGCTTGATTTGTGACCCAAGGTGTAATCTATCCTGGAGAATGTTCCGTGTGCACTTAAGAAGAAAGTGTAATCTGCTGTTTTTGGATGGAATGTCCTGTAAAGATCAATTAAATCTACCTGGTCTATTGTGTCATTTAAAGCTTCTGTTTCCTTACTTATTTTCATTTTGGATGATCTGTCCATTGATGTAAGTGAGGTGTTAAAGTCCCCCACTATAATTGTGTTTCTGTCGATTTCCTCTTTTAGAGCTGTTAGCAGTTGCCTTATGTTTTGAGGTGCTTCTATGTTGGGTGCATATATATTTATAATTGTTATATCTTCTACTTGGATTGATCCCTTGATCATTATATAGTGTCCTTCCTTGTCTCTTGTAACATTTTTTATTTTAAAATCTATTTTATGTGATATGAGTATTGTTACTCCAGCTTTCTTTTGATTTCCATTTGCATGGAATATCTTTTTCCATCCCCTCACTCTCAGTCTGTATGTCTTCCTAGGTCTGAAGTGGGTCTCTTGTAGACAGCACATATATGGGTCTTGTTTTTGTATCCATTTAGCAAGCCTGTGTCTTTTGGTTGGAGCATTTAATCCTTTCACGTTTAAGGTAATTATCAATATGTATGTTCCTATTACCATTTTCTTAATTGTTTTAATTTGTTTTTTTGTAGGTCCTTTTCTTCTCTTGTGTTTTGTAGAGAAGCCCTTTTAGCATTTGTTGTGGAGCTGGTTTGGTGGTGCTGAATTCTCTTAGCTTTTGCTTGGCTATAAAGCTTTTGATTTCTCCATCGAATCTGAATGAGGTCCTTGCCGGGTAGAGTAATCTTCATTGTAGGTTCTTCCCTTTCATCACATATAGTTCATCACTTTAAGTGCATCACGCCACTCCCTTCTGGCTTATAGAGTTTCTGCTGAAAAATCAGTTGTTAACCTTATGGGAGTTCCATTGTATGTTATTTGTCATTTTTCCCTTGCTGCTTTCAATAATTTTCTTTGTCTGTAATTTTTGCCAATGTGATTACTATGTGTCTCAGTGTTTCTCCTTGGGTTTATTCTGTATGGGACTCACTGTGCTTCCTGGACTTGGGTAGCTATTTCCTTTCCCATGTTAGGGAAGTTTTCAACTATAATCTCTTCAAATATTTTCTCTGGTCCTTTCTCTCTCTCTTCGCCTTCTGGGACCCTATAATGCGAATGTTGTTGCATTTAATGTTGTGCCGAAGTCTCTTATGCTGTCTTCATTTTTTTTCATTCTTTTTTCTTTATTCTGTTCCGCAGCAGTGAATTCCACCATTCTGTCTTCCAGGTCACTTATCTGTTCTTCTCCCTCAGTTATTCTGCTATTGATTCCTTATAGTGTAGTTTTCATTTCAGTTATTCTATTGTTCATCTCTGTTCGTTTGTTCTTTAATTCTTCTATGTCTTTGTTAAACATTTCTTGCATCTTCTCGATCTTTGCCTCCATTCTATTTCTGAGGTCCTGGATCATCTTCACTATCATTATTCTGACTTCTTTTTCTGGAAGGTTTCCTATCTCCACTTCATTTAGTTGTTTTTCTGGGGTTTTATCTTGTTCCTCCCTCTGCCTTTTCATCTTGTCTATCTTTCTGTGAATGTGGCTTTTGTTCCACAGGCTGCAGGATTGTAGTTCTTGCTTCTGCTGTCTGTCCTCTGGTGGATAGGGCTATCTAATATGGTTGTGCAAGTTTCCTGAGGGGAGGGACTGGTGGTGGGTAATGCTGACTGTTGCTCTGGTGGACAGAGCTCAGTAAAACTTTAATCTGCTTGACTGCTGATGGGTGGGGCTGAGTTCCCTCCCTGTTGCTTTTTTGGCCTGAGGCAACGCAACACTGGTACCTACCTGAGCTCTTTGCTGTGGCTGATGACAGACTCTGGGAGGGCTAACACTAAGGAGTACTTCCCAGAACTTCTGCTGCCAGTGTCCTTGTCCCCACAGTGAGCCACAGCCACACCCCGCCTCTGCAGGAGACTGTCCAGCACTAGCAGGTAGGTCTGGTTCAGTCTCCCCTGTGGTCACTGCTCCTTCCCCTGGGTCCCAATGCGCACACTACTTTGTGTGTGCCCTGCAAGTGTGGAGTCTCTGTTTCCCCCAGTCCTGTCGAAGTCCTCCAATCAAATCCCACTAGGCTTCAAGGTCTGATTCTCTAGGAATTTCTCCTCCTGTTGCCAGACCTCCAGGTTGGGAAGCCTGACGTGGAGCTCAGAACCTTCACTCCAGTGGGTGGACTTCTGTGGTATAAGTGTTCTCCAGTCTGTGAGTGACCCACCCAGCAGTTATGGGGTTTGATTTTATTGTGATTGCACCCCTCCTACCATCTCATTGTGGCTTCTCCTTTGTCTTTGGATGTGGGGTATCTTTTTGGTGAGTTCCAGTGTCTTCCTGTCAATGACTGTCCAGCATCTAGTCATGATTCTGGTGTTCTCACAAGAAGGAGTGAGAGCACATCCTTCTACTCCACCATCTTCTATATTTCAATAATGATGAAATCTTAAATGATCTTAAATCACCTTAGACTTTGAAATCTGAAGTTTTGAATCTAAGACTTATCTGTGTATGATTAGTTAATATAAGTATAGCACTTGAAGAGTAACCTTAAGGCCTGTTAAATATTATCTAAATATCTTCTATTATCTATTTTTTAACTTTTTATTTTGAAATAAGTTTAGACTTATGGAAAACTTGCAAACATAGTTCAGAGTGCCCTCATACACACTGTACCAAACTTCCCCTAGTGTCAGTCTTATACAACTGGAATAGAAGTATTGAAACCAAGAATGATATTATCACTAATGGAAAAGCAATGACATTTGATGTTAAAGCAAAGCACAACCCATCTCATCCCTGCTTACTGACTGTATAACTATACAAATACCTTTTATCTATTGTATATCCAAGTTCCTCATCTTCAAATTAGAAAGTGGAGTGCCATTGCTTTATTTTCCAGGCCTAAAGTAGATAATAGCTACAAAGTAATAAGCTCTTTAGAGAGCCATCAGAATGAATGACCTTGTTTTCTAAAAATTAAGCAAAGGAAGTAGGACCCAGAGAAGCCAGACATAATTTTACAGCTCTTATTTGGCCTTTTTGTAGACTACATTTTAGGCTACTTTAGATAAGTGTGAACTGGCTGTATTTCCTAACATATTAATTGAGTACCAATTATGGGTCAGACTGGGGACACAAAAATGATAACACATACTCTTCCCTCTTAATGGGATTATAGCCTGGTGAAGTGTCAAACAAATTCTCAGGATTGATTTGTGTGCAGAGTCAAATGTGATGTTCTAGAAGGATGATAGGTAGAGAAGGAAGTAAACCAATGTGCATTTTGTAGATGTGGAAACAGTCTGCAAAAAAGTAAATGCTTTCTAATGTTCACATATTGAATGGAAAGTCTAGACTCTTCAACGAGCATCCCACGTGGAAATTTGTTGATTTAGGCTTCTGAGAAAGTTACTTTATGTACATCTAATAACCTTGGAGCTATGTTTTACATCAACAACAATTTTAGAGTGACATTATTAAGAACAATAATCCAAGACTTGCTTAATGTGGACTAAAGTAATAAATCAAGATTACAACAATTGAAGAGTATACTAAAGTTTATTAAAATAGCACTATGTACAAGATTATAGAGAAAGTTTCTTTAAAAGAGTCATGTACCAAAATGTTCGTTGCAGCTCTATTTACAATAGCCCAGAGATGGAAACAACCTAAGTGTCCATCATCAGATGAATGGATAAAGAAGATGTGGCACATATATACAATGGAATATTACTCAGCCATAAAAAGAGACGAAATTGAGCTATTTGTAATGAGGTGGATAGACCTAGAGTCTGTCATACAGAGTGAAGTAAGTCAGAAAGAGAGAGACAAATACCGTATGCTAACACATATATATGGAATTTAAGAAAAAAAAATGTCATGAAAAACCTAGGGGTGAAACAGGAATAAAGACACAGACTTACTAGAGAATGAACTTGAGGCTATGGGGAGGGGGAAGGGTAAACGGTGACAAAGCGATAAAGAGGCATGGACATATATACACTACCAAACGTAAGGTAGACAGCTAGTGGGAAGCAGCCGCATAGCACAGGGAGATCAGCTCGGTGCTTTGTGACCACCTGGAGGGGTGGGATAGGGAGGGTGGGAGGGAGGGAGACGCAAGCGGGAAGAGATATGGGAATATATGTTTATATATAACTGATTCATTTTGTTGTGAAGCTGAAACTAACATACCATTGTAAAGCAATTACATTGTAAAGATGTTAAAAAAAAAAATTCAAAAACAGGTAAAAAAAAAAAAAAAAAAAAAGTAAATAGTAAAGTTTGTTGCAAAAAATGGCAGGTGACCAACCAGAATGATAGCAGACTATGCCTGGATATGTTAAATCTATATTGAAAGCATTTTAAATCATGTTTTAATCTATCAATCTTCTATATGTGTATGTATGTATGTATGATGTATGTATCTGTCTACCTAGTTTTCATCTAATTGGGATGAGGGATGTGAGTGAGAAGCAAAGTGAGAGAGAAATTCATGTATTTATCATTTCCTTGCAAGTTTTCTTTCTCACTGTTTAAATAATCCTGTTGAGTGTAATGCTTTTTGTATTAGTCAGCCTGGTCTGCCATAACAATACCATAGACTGAGTGACTTAAACAACAGAAACTTATTTTTCCACAGTTCTGGAGGCTAGAAGTTCAAGATCAGGATGTCAGTATGACTGGGCTCTGGCAAGAGCTCTCTTCCTGGTTCGCAAAGATCTGCCTTCTCCCTGTGTCCTCACGTGGCAGAGAGAGAGAGGGAGTGAGCGAGTGAGCTGTCTGGTGTCTCTTCTTATAAGGACACTAATCCCATAATGAGGGCCCATTCTCATGACCTCATCTAAACCTAATTACCTCCCAAAGATCCATCTCCAAATACCATGACACTGAAGGTTATGGCTTCAATGGATGGATTTTAGAGGAACACAGTTCAGTCCATAGGACATTTCTACATAGGCTAGATTATGAATTATAAAAACATGTAAAGGTATATGGTATGAATTTAAGCTGATATCTGTGTTGATATAGATGAGTGTGATTAGGATAAGGTAAGACATATGGTAAATTGTTATTAATAGCAGGCTATGATCTTCAATAATATGTGTTATAAAAGAAAAGTTTGTTTCTACAACACATCAGAGAAAAACAAGTTAGAACCATATTACAGGTTTGAAGAAAGACTTGACCTTTGGGAGCAATCAACTGCTGATACAACAAACCATTTAAAACATCTTAAGCAAGAAGAAAATGTAGTTTTTATTTGTAACTAATATCAGAAGAAAAAATAAAATCAATATCAGAAATATTAGGAATTTGGGGCATAAGACACTGATGACATGTTAACTTTGAATTTTTAAAAATAGCATATTAATCATCTGCTTCCAAAAAATAAATATGAAGTTAAAGTTACTTCTGGAAGATAGATATAAATGGGGCTCCTACAAACAAAATAAAACACAGCAGTCACAGAGACAGACACAGTAAACCACAAACAACCTTGATAATATTCAATTTTTTATAGTCATGTTATTAACTAGTGAAAGTCAACTAGTTATATTTTCAAGGTGTTTTAGTAACTTTTAACCTTATCTCCCACTCCTTGAAGGTTGGAAGGAGTTGGTCAAATACAATGGCAATAGTTGCTAAGCTGAGTAAAATAGCACACACTTGGCTGAAGGAGAATGCTCTATCTGCTACCAGTAACCTTAGAAACTTGAAAAGGAGCTGAAAAGGCAGGATTACAGAATTTTCATTTTTTTGCGCTTTTTTTTTAAAATTTCAATTAATTATCTAGGAGCACAATCAACTTAGCAGGCTTCCTTTAGAAATTTCTTCTCTATGGCACTTCACCACAGAGCAGAGAGTTTCAGTAGATGGTTTTATTAGTATGCAATTAACACTTGGAGCCCAAAAAAGCATCCAACCCGTCTTTTTATTTAGCTCAAGTGAAGAAGCACCACATAAGGCTTCCACAGCAAGGTTCTGATAGTCAGAGGAGTGTTGACAGCCTCTGTCCTTTGATGACAAGAAATTTTAGTATAAAGAGACATATTTAAAATCCTTATGCCTGAATATAAATAAATTTGGTAGTAGAAAAATCAACAATCCATCCTTTTCAAAAACAGATTAAAAAAAAGCTATGGGCCTTTTACCCAAACTTTTAGGGGTGAAAATAAGGGCAAAGGACTTCTTTATGAGTTCTCACAAAATAATGCTCCAAATAGATTTGTGTTACTAAGAATCATATTTTAGATCTAAATGATACAAATGTACTTGTGTGTTTGTGGAATAATAACTCTAATTTTGTTTTAAGTTTGAGATTTGAAGTTATCATTCTGAAAAATCCAGAATTTTTTATAACCAGAGATTTAAAATTAAGTTGGTGAGTATAAACCAAGTAGATATCTATGTAATTTTGTTAATACACACAGAGCACATGTATAATACATTCGCTATCAGCTTTTTAAAGAAGTTTTCTTTGGTAAAAACATGTTCTATATTTATTAAAGGCATATTATTATGTTCATTCTCCATGGAGTAGCTAGAGGGAATGGGAATAAATTCAGTGGGTATCATTGATAAATGTGGTTGGAGACCACAAAAATGTGGTAGACTAAAACATCATTCCCTATCCACTGATTTATGTGGAAAATTCTGATTCCCAGTTACATTATCTATTAGAAGCACTATAAAGAGAGCCTCATCTGAATAGTTTCCAAAACAGTTTATTATTGACTATACTACCATTGGATAAAATTATTTTCCCAGACCGGGGCACGAACCTGCGTCCCCTGCATCAGCAGGCGGACTCTCAACCACTGCGCCACCAGGGAAGCCCCAGGAGCCTCTTTTCTTGTTTTAACATTATTCTAATTTTCATAACAGAAACTATTGAATACTTAACAATTGCCATGCTTCATGTTATGCAGTTTATGTGAATCATTTCATTTGACCAAATAAACCTATGGACTAGGTAATGCTATTATACTGCCTTAAAAAAAAAAAAGCAAACAAGTTAGAAAGAGTATAACTGATGTGACCATAATGTAATGTGTTATAGATTTCACACACACACACACACACACACATACACACATAGAGTGTGTATATTCTGAAATATGAATTGGGAAGAGTAGAATAACTGTTCTTCAATGATAATTGTATAGCAGGTTATTCATCTATTATCCTCCCCTATTTCCCCTCTCAGTACTTCTCAGCTCTTCCTCCTTCACCATACCCTCGAAATATACAAATAATCTCTCCTAAGGTATAGAGGTTACTAAAAAGGTTACTAACAGTGCTGTCCAATATGTGTCAACATGATCATGAATTCATAGCTATGAGGAATGTATGTTGCTTTCTTTCTTCCTAACAGTGATGAGCAAAAAGCCATAAATACTTGTCTAGTGAACATGAATAATATTGAACATTATTCACTCACAAATAGTGAACATTTATTCACTCATTCATCCAGTCAAAAAATATTAATTTGAGCCAAGGATAATGGTAGACCCTAAAAATAATGCAACGAACAAGACAAACATGCTCCCTACACTCACAGAGCCCACTACTTTTATAAAATTGGAATGTGCACTGATAATTACACATGTAGTATAACAAAAAGGGAAGTAAATGATGCTCTGGGAGAGAAAACACAGAAGCATCCAAGCTTCTCTGGGAAGACAGGGAACATTTCCCTGGAGAATATGGAATTGAAATTGAAAATTTAAGAATAAGAAAGAGCTTTGAAAGGAAAACATTAAAAGAAGAATGTTCCAGGCAGGAAAAATAAAAAAAAGTTTGTGCAGTCAATGGAGAAGGTACTGAAAGAATACAGGGTAGCTGCAGCCTGGGCAGCTACAGGAGAATGCTGCATTAGAGAAGGGAGGAGCCCAGTAATGCCATTCCTTTTTAACTCTGGCAAATATTCTGAGAATGGGATTCCACTGAAAGCTTTTAAGTGATGGTGGCACAACTGCTTTACACACCAATTTCTGTGTAGAGATTAGAGATGAGCAAGAGTGGAACCAGGGAAGAGTTAGGAGGTCATAATAATAGTCCAAGAAGGAAAGATGGTGGTTTGAACTATGGTAACACAATACTGAGGGAAGCAGTGGAAGATAGAAGACATATGAATAGATTATTGAAGATGAAAAGAGGGAGCAGTTAAGGGCCACTCCGAGGATTCTGGTTGGAGTAGTTAGGTGGACCATGGTGGCACTTATTTAGTGTAGGGAGGCTGGTAGAGGAGTAGTTTTGCGGAAGAGGCAATAAATTCACTATATGACGTGCATTTGAGGTGTTTACATGACATATAAGTGAAGATGGAAGCAGGAATTTGGCAATAATTGTCTGGAGTTCAGTAAATGTGTAGTTTCTGTATGGATTTAGTGATTATCAGCATATTGATGAAAACTGAAAAAATTACAAAAAACAGTTTCTCTGGGTACTAAGTTTACAGTGAAAAGAGAAGAATACCTTGATTAGTGCATAGAGGAAGTTTAATTGAGTGTTGCTTGGAGGACGAGTTTCCTTCAAAGGAGGCCAAGAAGTGAAAGGAGATAAACAAGAAAACCAGGAGTATGTGGTTCTATGAAGCTAAAGATCTCAGAGAGTGTTAAAATAGAGTAGTTTTCAATGTTTAATGATGCACTGAAAGGCCAAATAATATAAGGACTGATCACTATCCAATGGAGTCAATTAATGAGGAGTCATTCACTTCTTTCAATGATAATCTCTCACATTTCCTATGTGCATGACATAGTTTTATTGGAATTAATATGATTACTTTCAGCTTCAATTTCAATTACTATTTTACCTAAATTTGTTAGAATGATATTCCGCAGCTCTCAGGCATATAGCCATGGCAACTAGCAATTGGTTAAACACTTGAAACCTACCAGTTCATGCAGTTTCTTTATATTGTCTGTGAAACAAGGTAGATGGCATAGCAAAACCAGATCTATTATTTTATGTGTATCTGATAAATCCATAACATGTCCTTTGGTAAATTCCATGTGAGCTCCACCCTAGGGTTAGGCACCTTCTATATGGGATTTCTTGGTTTTAAAAGAGTTATATTATGTACATACTTACCTTCTATGAAGAAATCCCTATAGACCAAATAATCTTCAGCATGCAAAAAGTATTCTAATGATAATGTACATGTGATAGGCAGTTGGCAAGGCATTTTATTTATTGTTGGTTACTGTGAACTTGTGTGGTAGAGCTACTTTCTGGAGCTTCTCAAATTTCCCCTTCCTAAGAGTAGCCCTAACTGACCCAGCATGGGAAACAGAAGACTGTTTTGACACGAGCCTTTCCAGAACAAGATGAAATCAGCACTGGGTTAGATAGCCCCAGGGAATTATTCAAGGGCAGATCTCATGGAAGATCTGACAGGACCAATGCCACCAGTTTCAGATGCTGTCTTTGATGGTTTAATGAATGTTATAAAGGTGTATATTTTTACATATTTTCTAGGCATGCAGCATTATTTATAAGCTAATAAATAACCATTGTTTAGACACTGACTTTTTAAAATTGCATGTTATCAAGAAAACTGCTTTCTTCTCTCTTAGTCATGGCTCTCCATGCCGGCTGTGCATAAGAGTCACTGGAAGGACTGTGAAATTATACAGTGATCCAGAAGTCATCTCTGGAAAGTGTAGCTCAGTGTTACTGGAGTAAGGCCCAGGACTCTGTATTTTAAATGTTTCACAGAAATTTCAAATGCATATTTCTGGCTGGGAATCACAGTAATGCTATCAAAACTCTTGGCTAATATCACTGATGGCTTGTTGGTGGCTGTCTCAGTGGCAAAAGTGCTTAGCAAAATGATCTTTTTACACATTGCAAGACTGCAGAGAAACACTTCCAATGCTGAAAATAAACGTAACTTTTCATTGTAAAAATGACTCATTCCTGTTCCTTGGAGGCAAGATAATAAACCTCTATGAATTTGTCCCTGAGGAAAAATTTTCATTTTCAGAACACTTTGCCATTTTTATAATGGGAGAAAGAGCAGTAAAATGCTTGTGGCAAAACAGCAGTTCAGAGCTCCACTTACTGACTTCTTTTGAACAAAAGTTGATGGTGTCAATGAAAACTGTCCGTTTACTTTGGTAACCAAAGAAGGTATGGTATTTTCCTATTTTCTTCTGTTAAGTGCAATGAAGATATTTTCATCAGCTTCAGGAAAGAGAAGCATACAAAGTCTTAATATACCTATGTATCCATCAATCATTTTAATAAGAGAATGACAAAAGTTTACCTTTAGTGATAAAATTCATGGCCTTTTTGATTATCCATACATATGTTGGATGTGAATCCTTTATTGTGCCCAGGTGACCTTGATTAGCTTCGTTCTAAGAGATAACTTCTATACCATTTATAGGCATGCTCGTAACTATAAACACATCATTTATACTTTAACTCAGCTTCTTTATTTGGAAAACAAAGACATTTGGTGATATTTTCAAATTGTATGTAATGTTTAGCATGTTCAAGTTTCCACAAACTAAAGCCCCTAGGCCAAATATGCTGATCTCCTAATTTTTGTATATAAAGTTGTAGTGAAACACTGCCATGCCCATCCATTTACATATTGTCTATACCTGCTTCTGCACTACACTAGCAGAGTGTAGCAGTTGTGACAGAGACTATATAGCTCACAAATCCTAAAATACTTCCTATATGGTAATTAATAGAAAAAAATTTTCTGACTCCTGCCTTAGACTGTTACAACACGATATCCAGTTGAAAACTGCTGTAACTATAATGGATTGATTTGTTCACATATCCAGAGATAGGTGGGTCCTTAATATTAATATTTTTGTGTCACAATGATGTCATCCAGCACCAAGTGGTCTTTAATATCTCTGTACATGGTTGCAAGATGACTTTAACTAGTCAAAGCAACTTATAAAGAACTTATAATATCCAGTTAGAAAGAAAATTATTTTTTTTATTTAATGTGTATGGGTAAGGGTCTTTCTATTAGGGAAAAAAAACATTTCCCAAAAGCCTCCAGCAGACTTACATTTGGTTCCACTGGCCATTATTTAGTCACATGAACATACCTAAATAAAACACAAGGTAGAAGAATAGAATTACCGAAACTGACTTAGGACCTGGGAGAGAATCATCTGTGAACAATTGGCACTCTGTCAGCAAGAACAAGTTAGGGATGGATGTGGGCTAGACATCCACCAGTGTCTACCAATGGGCCTAAAAACAATCAGATGGACTAGTATTTGGATCGGTGCTATAAAATTTCCTAGCTGCATAACTAGCCACAGTAAATGTATTTGCCAAACGGTGATAGTGTCATCCTTAGTCTGTTTGTGTAAAGTGAAAATGTGATAACATGTGTTATGTTCCTAGCACATGGCTCAACGTCCCAACTTTCCCTTTGGATGAATGGTGTGAGCATGAAGGCACTATCCAAGTTTTTCACCTAGTCTTCAAATTATTCATGTGATTTGGGGAGCTACCTTCAGTTGAGTCCCTATGAATGATGTACAAATCCAGCCATACAGGATGCTGAGTTATTAAAGAGACTGGACACTCTCTGTGCTCTTGCACACATAGGGCCAAACTTGCATTCATTTCACAAAGTGCTGTCTGAGAGATTCAGGTCATATGCCTTCCATGCTGCCTATAAAATAAAGCTTCTTTAGAGTGATCTAAACTTCAAGCTGTGAGCCTGCCTCAGCCAAAGGATTTTCTTTCAGTAATGAAAAGATAAGCAAATGAGTCATATTCATATGTATATATATATATATATATATATATATATATATACATATATATATATATACACACACACACACGTATATGTATTTCTCTTAAACAAATGGTCTAAATGTTTACAGCTTCTAACTCATTTTGTAAAATTTGTAAAACACATAACTATGATTTTCTTCTAGAATGAATTTCAGACCATCAAAGATACTATCCTGGTTTCTTCTTGGGTCAAGATACATTTTATTTTTCTATCTACTTTGTATTCACTTAAGGATGAAAGAGACTCTTATTAACAAATGAATTTAAGATTATGAAGATTTTCTCTTTGACGTAATTTTGTCAGTTAATTTTCATGAATGATGTATGTTACAATTAAGAGTCTGCCTAAAGTCATCATCAGTAGAAAGTACATTGTAACCAAAAACAATGATTTACATATGGCCAATATCTGATAATATTAGATCATTCCAAACATTTTGTCTAAGAATCAAGAGACATTCACAGATTCACAAACATTTTCAGCAGGAGTGTATTGCAAATTATGTTTCTAAATTTAGTACTTATCTGATGTCTACATACAATTTTACAAAGAGATATTAGCTAGAAATGCCATATAATTGGACCTTGGTCTTTGATGTACACAACGTTTCCTCTAGCTCTAGTCAACATAGAGTCTAAGGGATGGAGCACAGTATTTTCATGGTATGTCGCACAATAATTTCTGTATATGTGTATACAGATATAATTTTATATTTATATAATATAATTTACACACACACACACACATAGAGTACCTTTATCTGGTTTGGCTGAATGTCTTTTGATTAATGGATCAATCTTTAAAAGCCAAGATAGGGCTATTAAATTATATAATAAAATCTGCACATATACATTTATTAAGAGGGACTATAGCATACTGATTAAGAGTAAGGACTTTGAACTTTGAAGATATATTTCACATCTATTTATTAGCTATGTGGTCTCCTTAACTTCAGTTCCTTATCTTTAAAATTGGATCTTGGAGCCACCACATAGAGTTGTAAAAGTTAAATACGCATATAAAGTACTTAGAGTGATACCTGGCAGAGAGTAGGTGCTCAATAAAAATAGATATCACTCATTAATATTACCACTATCATTATTCTTATAACTCCATGCTGGAGAAGCAAAGAATAAAACAAGCACCAACGGGAATTCAAGGTGCTAGAGACAATAAAATGTTTCTTTAAAATGCTTAAAAGCCAACCTAAATGCCCATCGACAGATGAATGAATAAAGAAGATGTGGTACATACATACAATGGAATATTACTCAGCCATAAAAAGGAATGAAATTGGGTCATTTGTAGAGAGTGGCTGGACCTAGAGACTGTCATACAGAGTGAAGTAAGTTAGAAAGAGAAAAACAAATTTTGTATATTAACGCATATATGTGGAATCTAGAAAAAGGGTACAGATGAACAAGTTTGCAAGGTAGAAATAGAGACATAGATGTAGAGAACAAACGTATGGACACCAAGGGGGGAAAGCGGGGTGGGGGTGGGTGGTGGGATGAACTGGGAAATTGAGGTTGACATATATACACTAATTTGTATAAAATAGATGACTAATAAGACTCTGCTGAAAAAAAATAGTAAAATAAAATTTAAAAAAATTAAAAAGAAAATTAAAAAAAGAAAACAAAATCTGAAATATGCATTGTGTGTTCAATAATTACTTACTGGGGACCTGCAATGAGAAAGCACTCTTGGGGCAAGAGAGTATGAAGATAAATAAGAACCCAATCTCTGCTCTTTGTGAACTTACCATCTGGAAGAGACATCAGGTATGTTTACAAATAATGAAGGGGTGATGGAAGAGAGATAAAGCTCTATATGTGTGTATGGAAATAGTCCATCTAAAACTTCCTAATGGCATCATCAATGCAATGGTGCCTGGGGTGTCCCAGGGAACCAGGTATTTTTAAAGAATGCCTTTTACTTTGGAAAATCAAAGTCCTAGAAAAGAAATCTGTATTATTGATTTCTCTTTCTCTAAGGTGCTTATGGAATTCTTCTTCATAAAATGAGATGTTTTTAAGTGTAAATAAATAAATAAAATGCTTAAAAGCATAAAAATAAATCAAAACCATTAAAAATTTTAAAAGATAGGGAGAGGAAATAAAAGTAAAAAATATTCATTTTATTAAATATATGAAAATATAAATATATAATGAAGTACTGATATCATATATGTAAAACCAGTACATTATTATATGAGTATCTATATGAATAACTTATGTATAATATATATCATATATCAGTACATTATTATACCAGTACATACATATAATAAAAACACAAAGATGAATTTAAAGGCAAAATAGATACAGCTGTGGAGAGAATTACCATGAACACAGCAAAAAGGGATAACGATAAGTAAAGAGGTGAGGTTGAGAGGCATGGGGAATAAAAGAGGAAGGTCTAACAGATGTCTAGTAAGATTTCCATTATAAATAGGGAGAATGGGGGTAATGTAGTGAAGAGAAATAATTAGAAATAAAGACTGAGATGATGAATAAATGAAAGACTGAAATGATGAAATAAAGTGAATCTTCATATTCAATAACTATACAAAGTAGGATATAAATAAAAAATTTATTCAGACAATAGAACAGTTTATAGGGCATAAATAACATAGTATCAATATGAATGCATTTCAAAAACACACTGTTGAGTTTTTTAAAAAGTATCAAAAGTGTTCATCTAGTGTCGACTCCATTCATATAAATTCAAAACTGTGCAAGAAAACTGTTTACAAATATAAACAAAATGTAAAAAAGGGCTTGCCAGGTGGCGCAGTGGTTGAGAGTCCGCCTGCCGATGCAGGGAATACGGGTTCGTGCCCTGATCCGTGAAGATCCCACATGCTGCGGAGCGGCTGGGCCCGTGAGCCATGGCCACTGAGCCTGCGTGTCCAGAGCCTGTGCTCCGCAACAGGAAAGGCCACAACAGTGAGAGGCCTGCGTACTGCAAAAAAAAAAAAAAAAAAGTAAAAGAAAAAACTTATTTCATTTTTATTCATACAGTTTAGGGATATAAATGTAAGGCAAAGTTCAAAACCATATTTGGAAATAATATACACTGGATTTAGTAGGGCTGAAAGGGGTATGAGATTTAAGCTATATCTCAAATATTTTATGTCTTTGAAAAATAATTTAAAAAGGGAACTGTGGCCAATATAACAAAATATTAACATTAGTTTATTGGGTGTGTTTGGTGCATTAGGATATGTTATATTCTTTTCTGTGCATTTAAAATATTTCAAAAAATATGTTAATCATTGAGCCCTAGTGAGATTTAGGATTTAACAAAAGACAATTCTTAAGAGAAAATCCTATGGGGAATTCATCATTAATTAGGTGGTTAACACAGACGTTTGGAAACAGAAAAATTTTTTTTCCCAAAAGACCCAAATAAGCTGAACTACAAGGAATGTACCTTATCTCTCAGAAAATTAGGGAGCTATGTCAGTCCTGCCAGGAACTGAAACTGTGGTTCCAGAGAGTCTAAGAATTTCAGTACTGATACATATTCTACTAAGGGTAATTTCAAGAGACATTTATAAACCAGATGCTCCAAATTCAACCTTTACCAGCACAATTATAAAAATGATTTAATGTAGAGGATCTATAAATAGTTTTTCCTAAAAATTAAAAATGTCTTTACTGAGAACATAAATGTTAAAGTTGAAACAATGAAAACAAACACATGCAAACTGAGTAAACCCAAATCACACAAATGTTCTTTCTCTATGCTTGAAGGCAAGCATCTGTTTCCATAAGAACAGAAAAAATATTCAAGCTACTGTCAAGCAGTATGTAGTGATTTCACTATATTTTCTGTTTACAATGTGGTTAAGGTTCAGTGATAAAAGAAATTTTATAGGGGTAAGAATTGTGTAGAATATGAGATCAGACCATGAATCAGGTCCCCTCTGTTTTCAATCCTCCCTCTGCTACTCTTATGCTGACACAGCATAACCTTTCTAGAAGCAGGAGGAGTGAGCACTGCACTTTTCATGGTGTCATCTTTCAGTCATAATGTTAGGCTATGGTCCCTTCTGCTTGATTCTCATGACTGATGGAAGGAGCTGATCAAATTTTAAAAATCATTACACCAAATGATGTCTTTCAGCATTATACCAAAGACAGTCTGTATCTTATTGGCACAATAAGAGAGATAGAAAATGGGAATTAGCTCTCTATGTCTTTACAGTGCTGTTTCCTTTATTAAATTTTTGTTTTGAAATTATGCACACACATATATATTCATTTTATAAAAATTATGATGTGCTTAAGAGTATCTATGTCTAAACCTGTATCTATTTCTAAAAGCTACAGTCTCACCACTCAGAAATAATCATTGTTATTCATATAAGTATTCATACTTATTATTCTTAAGACATAAAAGCTCTTATTTTCTTTCTTTTTTTTTTTTTTTTGTGGTACGCGGGCCTCTCACTGTTGTGGCCTCTCCGGTTGCAGAGCACAGGCTCCGGACGCACAGGCTCAGCAGCCATGGGTCATGGACCCAGCTGCTCCACGGCATGTGGGATCTTCCCAGACCGGGGCACGAACCCGTGTCCCCTGTATCGGCAGGCGGATTCTCAACCACTGCGCCACCAGGGAAGCCCCATACAGTCTTGATTACTGTAGCTTTGTAGTAAAGTTTGAAGTCAGGGAGCCTAATTCCTCCAGCTCCATTTTTCTTTCTCATGATTGCTTTGGCTATTCATGGTCTTTTGTGTTTCCATACAAATTGTAAAATCTTTTGTTCTAATTCTGCAAAGAATGCCATTGGTAGTGATAGGGATTGCATTGAATTTGTGGATTGCTTTGGGTAGTGTAGTCATTTTCACAATATTCATTCTTCCAATCCAAAACATGGTATATTTCTCCATCTGTCATCTTTGATTTCTTTTATCAGTGTTTTATGGTTTTCTGAGTACAAGTCTTTTGCCTCCATAGGTAGGTTTATTCGTAAGTATTTTATTCTTTTTGTTGTGATGGTAAACAGGATTGTTTCCTTAATTTCTCTTTCTGATTTTTCGTTGTTAGTGTATAGGAATGCAAGAGATTTCTGTGCATTAGTTTTGTATCCTGCAACCTTACCAAATACATTAATTAGTTCTAATAGTGTTTTGGTGGCATCCTTAGGATTTTCTCTATATAGTATCATGTCATTTTCAAACAGTGACAGTTTTACTTCTTCTTTTCCAACTTGGATTCCTTTTATTTCTTTTTCTGTTCTGATCACCATGGCTAGGACTTCCAAAACTATGTTGAATAAGAGTGGTGAGATTGGACATCCTTGTTTTGTTCCTGATCTTAGTGGAAATGGTTTCAGTTTTTCACCATTGAGAATGATGTTTGCTGTGTGTTTGCCATATATAGCCTTTATTATGTTGAGGTAGGTTCTCTCTATGCCCATTTTCTGGAGTTTTTATCATAAATGGATGAATTTTGTCAAAAGCTTTTCCTGCATCTATTAAGATGATCAGATGGATTTTATTCTTCAATTTATTAATGTGGTGTATCACATTGATTGATTTACATATATTGAAGAATCCCTGCATCCCTGGGATAAATCCCACTTGATCATGGTGTATGATCCTTTTAATGTGTTGTTGGATTCTGTGTGCTACTATTTTGTTCAGGATTTTTTCATCTATGTTCATCGGTGATATTGGTCTGTGATTCTATTTTTGTGTGTGACATCTTTTCTGGCTTTGGTATCAGGGTGATGGTGGCCTCATAGAACGAATTTGGGAGGGTTCCTCCCTCTGCTATATTTTGGAAGAGTTTGAGAAGGATCAGTGTTAGTTCTTCTCTAAATGTTTGATAGAATTCACCTCTGAAGCCATCTGGTCCTAGACTTTTGTTTGTTGGAAGTTTTGAATTACAGTTTCAATTTCATTACTTGTGATGTCTGTTTATATTTTCTAATTCTTCCTGTTTCAGTCTTAGAAAATTGTACCTTTTCAAGAATTTGTCCATTTCTTCGTGGTGGTCCATTTTATTGGCATATAGTTGTTTGTATTAATCTCTTATAGTCCTTTGTATTTCTGCAGTGTAATTTGTGATTTCTCCTATTTTGTTTCTAATTTCATTGATTTGCATCCTCTACCTTTTTTTCTTGGTGAGTCTGGCTAAAGGTTTATCAGTTTTGTTTACCTTCTCAAAGAACCAACTTTTAGTTTTATTGATCTTTGCTATTGTTTTCTTTGTTCAGATTTCATTTATTTCTGTTATGATCTTATGATTTCTTTCCTTCTACTGACTTTGGATTTTCTTTGCTCTCTCTCTAGTTGCATTAGGTGTTAGGTTAAATTGTTTATTTGAGATTTTTCTTGTTTCTTGAGTTGAGATTGAATTGCTGTAAACTTCCCTCATAGAACTTCTTTTGCTGAGTCCCATAGGTTTAGGTTGTCATGATTTCATTGTCACTTGTTTCTATGTATTTTTAAATTTCTTCCTTGATTTCTTCAGTGATCTCTTGGTTATTTAGTAGTACACTATTTAGCCTTCATGTATTTGTGTTTTTTTCAGATTTTTTCCTGTAACTGATTTCCAATCTCATAGCGTTGTGGTCAGAAAAGATGCTTGATACGATTTCAGTTTTCCTAAATTTTCCAAGGCTTGATTTCTGACACAAGATGGGATCTATCCTGGAAAATGTTCCATGTGCACTTGAGAAGAAAGTGTAATCTGCCACTTTTGGGTGGAATGTCCTATAAATATCAATTAAATCTATCTGGTCTATTGTGTCATTTAAAGCTTGTGTTTCCTTATTTAGTTTGGATGATCTGTCCATTGGTGTAAGTGGGATGTTAAAGTTCCTATCGCTGTGTTACTGTCGATTTCCCCTTTTATGATTGTTAGCATTTGCCTTATGTACTGAGGTGCTCCTATGTTGGATGCCTAAATATTTATAATTGTTATATCTTCCTCTTGGATTGATCCCTTGATCATTATGTAGTGTCCTTCCTTATCTCTTGTAAAAGTCTTTATTTTAAAGTCAATTTTATTTGATATGAGTATTGCTACCCCAGCTTTCTTTTGATTTCCATTTGCATGGAATATCTTTTTCCATCTCCTCACTTTCAGTCTGTATTTGTCCCTAGGTCTGAAGTGGGTCTCTTGTAGACAGCATATATACGGGTCTTGTTTTTGTATCCATTCAGCCAATCTATTTCTTTTGGCTGGAGCATTTAATCCATTTACACTTAAGGTAATTATCGATATGTATGTTCCAACTACCATTTTCTTAATTGTTTTGGGTTTGTTTTTGTAGGTCTTTTTCTTCTCTTGTGTTTCCTGCCTAGAGAAGTTCCTTTAGCATTTCTTGTAAAGCTGGTTTTGTGGTGCTGAGTTCTCTCAGCTTTTACTTGTCTGTAAAGCTTTTGATTTCTCTATCAAATCTGAATGAGATCCTTGCTGGATAGAGTAATCTTGGTTGTAGGTTTTTCTCTTTCATCAATTTGAGTATATCCTGTAAATTCCCTTCTGGCCTGCAGAGTTTCTGCTGAAAAATCAGCTGATATCCTTATGGTGATTCCTTTGTATGTTATTTTTTGTTTTTCCCTTGCTGTTTTTAATATTTTTTCTTTTAATTTATTTTTTGCTAGTTTGATTAATATGTGTCTTTGTGTGTTTCTCCTTGGATTTATCCTTTACGGGGCTCTCTGCACTTCCTGGACTTGATTGACTATTTCCTTTCCCATGTTAGGGAAGTTTTCCACTATAATCTCTTCAAATATTTTCTCAGACCCTTTCTTTTTCTCTTCTTCTTCTGGGACCCCTATAATTCAAATGTTGTTGTATTTAGTGTTGTCCCAGAGGTCTCTGAGATTATCTTCAATTCTTTTCATTCTTTTTTCTTTATTCTGCTCCTTGGCAGTTATTTCCACCATTCTGTCTTCCAGCTCACTTATTCGTTCTTCTGCCTCAGTTATTCTGTTATTGATTTCTTCTAGTATATATTTCATTTCACTTATTGTGTTGTTCATCTCTCTTTGTTTGTTCTGTAGTTCTTCTAGATCTTTTTTAAACATTTCTTGTATTTTCTCAATCCATGCTTCCATTCTATTTCTGAGATTTTGGATCATCTTTACTGTCATTACTCTGAATTCTTTTTCAGGTAAGTTGCCTCTTTCCTCTTCATTTATTTGGTCTTGCAGGTTTTTACCTTGCTCCTTCATCTGTGACATATTTTTGTCATCTCTTTTTTTTTTTTTTTTTTATTGGTCAGATTGTGTTCCTGTCTTACTGGTTGTTTGGCCTGAGGCTTCCAGCACTGGAGGCTGTTGGGTAGAGCTGGGTCTTGGTGCCAAGATGAGTACCTCCAGGAAACCTCACTCCAATGAATATTCCCTGGGGTCTGAGGTTCTCTGTTAGTCCAGTGGTTCAGACTCAGTGCTCCCACCACAGGAGCTCAGGCCTGGCCCTGGCTTGTGAACCAAGATCCCACAAAGAGTAAAAAATAAAATAAGATTAGAAAACTAACAGATATGTTAGAAAAAAAAATAACTATATAGATGAAACAACAACAAGAATGTAAAACAGAACAGCAGTAGTAAAATAGAGGAGGAAAAAAAAAAAGCCAGAAAAGGCCTTGGCTGTGGGGGCTGGGGCTTAGGCAGGGGTGGGGTTTAGGTGGTAGGCAGGGCCTATGCTTAGGACCCACAGGGTGGGAAAAGACCCTGGAGAGGAGAGGGTTTGGCTTAGGCTCAACTCAGCAGAAGGACCCAGGAGTGCCTCTGGCTTTGGAGGGCAGAGGACCAGGTCCAGGACCCCAGCAGTTTCACTAGGCCCAAGTGGGCAGGGGAAATGCTAGGCATGTTCTCCCCATCCTCTGATCCCAGAGGTCTTCTCCCCATTGTCCTCTCTTCTTCTTCCCCCACTCCATTCCTCCTATGCTCCTAGGACCCATGTGGCCGGAGGCAGCCTGGGAGGGTGGAGGACCAGGCCCAGGCCCAGCAGGCTTCCTGTGGCCTGATTGGGCAGGGTAAATGCTAGGCACACTTCCACCTGATTCTCTGAGCCTCTGAGGGTCCCTCCAGGCATGGGAACCCCTCCCCTCTCCCAGACATCCCTCAGGGGCACCAGTCCTGTCCAGTCTCCTCTTCTCCTCCCCACTCACTACCTCCCACATCCTACCCAGTTGCTCAGGGGTTCCTCCCATCTCCTTGGGCGTCAAGGTCCCCCACCAGCGTCTGGCAGGTACCCTAGCTGTAGGGAGACTCAAACTCCATGTCCTCCCCCATCTCTGTCTTGACCATCATATTTTTCTTTTAAAAACATTACTCCATGCCCTTTTTCTGGACAAATAAATTCCATACAAGAAGTTACCAATTCTGAATGAATAACACAACACTGTACAGATGCATTCTCAATAGCTTACAACTGCATGCCAATTTGAAAAATTGGGGTCTTTAAGTAAAAAGATGATAATGATGACGATCATTATTATGATATACTGATACTACTATGTAAAATACTGAGCCTGGGTTAACAGACTATGAATTTAGTAGGTATTAGTATTGAAATGCCATTTTGTGGATTTCACTCAAATATATAAACTTGATGTTTCCTTTTGAGAGTCTTATTTGAGGTCTATAAATAATAAAATCAAAAGATTATATTTTAATGTGGTTGGTTATTTATGGATACGAACATTTGTGAAAAATATAAGTATCTCTTATAGAGCTATTTTTCCAGCATGTCAATAGCATAGGGTCATGTGAATAGTTGCAAAACTGAGGA
Source organism: Orcinus orca (assembly GCF_937001465.1). Taxonomy (NCBI): domain Eukaryota; kingdom Metazoa; phylum Chordata; class Mammalia; order Artiodactyla; family Delphinidae; genus Orcinus; species Orcinus orca. Next base: position 97,589,259 of record NC_064563.1, read on the forward strand.
ATTGTTAAATTGATATATTATAGGAATAAAAATTAATGCTAAGTATTTTTCTACTAACTCTTGCCAAATTTATAGATATTATCAATCCACCTACCTATGATAGATAATACTTAATTTTCTGCATGTGTTTTTAATTGTAAAATAAAGACTTCCTGACATTATAACAGTTGCTATAAAAGTTGACATTTAAGCAAGATCTACTACACAAGATGTGAATGTAGAGGGTCTTGTGTTTTACCAATTACTTTTATTAAAATAGTAGATAAATTGGAAGCAGCTAATATTATAAGCTGCTTTTCCTCCTGTTATTGAAGCCATGTAAAAGTGATGTTAGGAACAAGGGCTGTTGGGAAAAGCTGAAAGAGATAATATTCTTCACCCAAGTAGGAACCTCTGTCCAGACCAACAGAGTGTTCTGCACAATATCATACTCCTATGTACCATATTATCAATTACAACAGATGGTATAATTGGGAGGACAAAATAATCATTAATTACAAAGCACTCTTCCCCAGGCTTTCAGAAATAAAACATGCACTGTAGGGAGTATGCTTATGTAGTCTCATCCAGTATTCATGAAGATCAGCTACTCTCAACCTAAGATGAATGACAAAAAGGAGTATTAACCCTGTAGTTATAAATCAGCCTTACTACAAGTTTCTTTCCCACTAAAAGATCAAAATATGTCTTATAAAACTTGATGGTCAGAATCAACATATTTGCAACTGGTTGCTGCTGGTTTAATGTTTACAGTTTTAAAATAAGATGTATTTAAAACCAAGCAATGATGGCATTTATTTTGAGGCTTCCTTTTGATGCCAGCAATGTTTACTATACACCTGCTATGAACTGGGCATGAATATAGGTGTTAGTGACACAATTGTGAGCAATAGAAACACAGACCCTATTATCTTGGAGCTTGTAGTGAAGACAGGGGGAAAAAAAGAATAAAGAAATAAATACAAATACAATAAATGCTATGAAGAAAGAAGAATGAAATAAGAAAAAATGAAGGAAGAAAGGAATGCTACATAATATGTGGTCAGGGAATCTTTTCTGAGATGGCAGGGATGATCTGAACTATATACAAATGCAAAGAAACTAGGCATATGGTGGTCCCATGGGTAGGACTCCACACTCCCAATGCAGGGTACCCAGGGTTCGATCCCTGGTTGGGGAGCTAGATCCTGCATGCTACAACTAAGAGTCCGCATGCCACAATTAAGACCTGGTGCAACCTAAATAAATAAATAAGAAACTAGGCATATGGTTATCTGGGGATGTATATTTCATACAACTAGCATGGGCTATACCATTCCTGAGGTGAGAGTGGCTAATTTGAGATAAAATAAAAATAGCTAGTTTGACCAGAGATGAGGTTAGAGTGGTCAGCAAGACCAGAGCATATAGGTCTATACACAACACATAAGCTCAGATTTTATTTTCAGGGAAACAGGAAGCCATTTGAGGATTTTAAGTAAGAGAGAGTAATACAGTCTGATTCATATCTTGACTATATCACACTGGCTGTGTGAGGTAAGTGTAAAAGCAGAGACCTCTCATCCACAGGTGTGAGGTGAAAGGCAGTTCAGAAAAATGTGACCGTAGTGCAAGTGGAGGAAAGAGCATAGATGACAGATAAGCCAAGACAAGTGAATGAAAAGGAACGAGATGAAAACTGTAACCAAAGATGATTCCTAGTATTATGTCTTGAGAAATTTGGGAGAAGATGGTGCCATTTTCTGAGACAGGGAAACCTAGGAGAAGAGATAAATTGGAAAGTTAGTAAATCAAAACTGCTTTGGATATTTGGGGTTTGAGGATACCTATTATAGTTGAAGGAAAAAATACCAAGAATGGAGTCTGGAGCTCAGGGATGAAGTCATGACTGAAGACGTGAATGTGGGTGTCATGGACATAAAAAAGGTATATAAATCCTAGGGACTGGAACCAAAAAGATCAAGATTGTTGGAACAGAGTGAGCACATAACAGGAAATAAGGTTCATGTGGGGCCTTATAGGTCATGTTAAAAACTTTACTTTCACTCCAAAGGAAATAGGGAGTGATTGAATTATAGGTTTTGTGTTTTCAAATATCCTTGCTGTGTGGAGAACATGCTGGAAGGAGTAAGATAGAAATTGGAAGATCTGTTATGATGTTATTGCAGAGGCAGGTGAAAGTACAGTTAACAATGGAAGTATTTACAAGTGCCCTGATTCTATATATATTTTGGAAGTAGAGACAAGAGGATTGCCTGAGAGGTTAGATGGAGGGCTTGAGACAAAATGCTGTGTCAAAAATGACTCCCAGGTGTTTTGACCTGGGCAACGGAAAAGATGAAATGATCATCGACAGAAAGGTAGAAGGATGTGGGAGGAGTGTATAAGGGTTCTCCTGAGAAACAGAACTAATAAAAGATATATATAATATTGAATATATATGCCTGAGGTATATATAGTCTGAAGGCTTGAGAACCAGAAGAAGGGAGGGTGTAAACTCCAGTCAATAGGAGGGGAAAATGTGAAGGGCTGTCTCAGCTCAACTAGTGAGGCAGAAAAAAGGGGCAAATTCCTCCCTTCTCTGCCTTTTGTTCTATTCAGGTCCTCAACGGGTTGGATGATGCCCTACCACATTGGAAAGGACAATCTACTTTACAGAGTCCATCAATTTAAATGCTAATCTCATCCAGAAACATCACCACAGACTCAGCCAGACATAATGTTTAATCAGGATACCCCATGGCCTGTCAAGTTGACACATAAGATTAACTATCACATGCAGCTTTGGGTAAAATATGGGGAGTTCAGTTTTTATGTGTTTACTTTAAGGTATGTATCTAGATTACCAGGTGGATAGTTTTATGCTGATGAAATTGGCAGAAGAGAAAACAGTAGTCCCAGTGGGTTACTTACTGCCCCATTGTCATATAAGTTTACCAGGTTTAGCATGATAAAATAGAGCATATTTCACTTATGTACATCTTAAGCATAGGGGCTCTTCCATGAGAGTAGACAGTTGCCTGAATATTCTATTTAGTTTTTTCATCTTGGAAATGTGTACAGGTATGCTCTGAGAGATTTAGAGACTTGGTCTCTAAATTTCCTAAAGTTTGACAGCCATAGTCTGTGAAATAGAATTCATGTCAACAACCATTATATCTATGGTGACTCTAGTAAAGATAGCCATTTATTCACTGTCAATAGATGTTCCCAATCATAACATAATTTTCTGTATGATGTCTGATGAATAACCTCAGTCTTGTAAGGGATTTCATCCTATGTTCTAGCATTGAACTTCCGTTTTACATGTTCCTATATTCAAACTACATATATAGTTTGGATGCAGATGGTGATTTTCATGGGGTGGGAGGAATTTTCAAATATAGGTGCTCTCAAGGAATGACATTAGAATCACTACACTGATTTGTCTTAGAATCTCAGGTTGGGCTTCTACCATTATTATTAAAAGTAAAGAAGTGTGATTTAGACTGTCACTATTCTTTCCCCCACTCCACCATACAGTAATTCTTCACAAGCCTATCTTGACTTCCTGTTTTATTAGACAAAGGTTTGATTCCATCCTAAAACATTAGCTCAGAACGAAGTAGCCATATGGGACACATTCTACTTTGAGATAAATAATGCTGGACAGCTTCTTATTTGATATTTTTCTTTCTATATTCTGTTTAAAGTTTGTCTACTACATAAACAAACTTCAAGTAGGACATAGCAATCTATAGGCTGGGTTAAGTTCAGTTCAGCCAAATAAAATGTTAAATAACTTAGTTAAAGCTTATCTACAACAAAGCTGCCAAGTGAGAAAAACTGGGTCCCAGAGCTTCTCATAAAACAGACATTCTGGTGGGATTTCTTGTTCTTATTTCCTTATGACTTTTGGATATTCTAAGAACAGCTTTCTGTGTCTTTTCTTCAAAGAACAAGTGCATAGTGGCTTGATAAAAATAAAAGAGAACTAATGATGATTACTATTTTTGGCTCTCAGTGGGTTTCATTCAGCATACTTGGTTTATGCATTTTAGAGTGGAGAACACTTAGTAGAAATAATCTGTGTGTTTCTATTTATGTTGTCCATGTTTATTGCCTTGTATTAAACCTAAGGGGATCTTTAAGGCCACGAACATTTTTGTGATTTACACTACATCTGAGTGAGAAAAAGAAATTAAATTATCTTCTACAAAGAACAAATACTTTTCCTATTTGCTCTACTTATTATGTCCAGGCTTATTTTTACAAGATGATTTGAACTATTTCCACCAAAGGTGTATGAATACTAAATTTTATATCTTAACTACAGTAGAGAGATACTATATAATAAGATGAAATAAAAGAGTTCTGCATTTTTAATGCTTTTACTTTTGATCAATAATGACCTTATATAAACCATGTGTTCCCTATGATTTTCTGATATTTCCTACTTTAATGTAGAGGAATATTAACCTCTTTATTCAGTGAAAACATGAACTTCTCAGGAATTACTTAAAAAGATAATTAAAAATAAAAGAGAATAATAGATACAATAAATAATTTAACATAATACATGTAGGCAGGAAGGATGATTTTCTATGTGGGGGTATAATCTGATAGCAGGGAATAAAGCAATAAAAGATGTCTCATCTTTTAAAATATGTAAATAGAATATGTAAAAATATACCAATACTGCATGTGTGTGTATTCACTTACTGGGTAAAGCCTGAACATTACTGATATAGAAAGTTTCACGATACTGTGCAAAAAACTAGGAACATAATACGTTTTAACCATTGGACTAAACGTAATGCTTGTTTATTTATTTATTTTTTTACCTGCATCAATTTATAAACTTGTTTAGGTCATTATCCTTAAAATATTGATGTTATTTTATTATCATCTAAACTTGTTACTACCTATTCATTGACAACTTTCTAAAGACTGCGCCAAAGAACAGGTTGGTTCATTGGGTGAACTCCCTACTTTCTTTTCCTGCTTAACTCTAACTAATGACGTATTGCAGAAAGTTACTCCAATTAAAAAAATTTTTTTCCCCAAAATAAGAAAGAATAGTCTTATCTAAACTCTGGTGAGTTATTACAAGAAAAGAAGCCCATTCCTTCTGTTCTCCTATAATTCTTGAAGTCAATTGCAGCTTTTTCTCTTAATTTTAATTGTTAATTCATATTTATCAAAAAAGAAATATATAATAACAAGGAGCACAAAGCAATCTTTGTAGCTATCCCTTTAGCTTCATATCAATTTATAATTATTACAAGGCACATATATAAAAATAAATAAATAAGCATATATATATATATATATATATATATAAACAAGTAGAAGATAAAAAGCATACATGATCACCTACCCAGAGAATACCACTGTTAATATTTCATTGTTTGCCTCCCAGTAGCCTTTCTGGGTTTCTAATAATACACACACATATACATACACACCACACACAAAGAACATAAATTTCTCATGTCACAAGCTGAAGAAGGCAACAACTCCAGCTTTCATTATTTTTCCATATCAGGGATTCATTTCTGTCTTGAGTTTTTCATTTACTCTTGGAAATAATTAGATTCTGGCCATGTCATTCTAGGACACTAAAAAACATAAGGGGATATTTTTGATTTAATTATCTAGGTACTCTACACCACTATGTCTGTTCTACTCCTAGGACATCAACTAGATTGGTGGGTACTCTTTTTAGGGGAAGGTTGTTTTGGATGCTATTACTCCATGGACTTCCCCAAGGAAGCAAGATGCCCATCCCTTCTGTGCTTAGATATTCAAACACATCGACCTGTTCTATAATCTCTCCCCAATGATTGATGTCTGCAGAGAGGTGGGGTGGGGGAATGGGGACAAAGTGTAGGCCCTCTCAGTTAATTCTTTTTCCCCTCCCAGACTCAGATTTTTGAAAAATCTTGATGTGGTAGCATATACTACCACTTCTTATAGACTCTACAATTTACTTTGCAACATTTTAAGGCTTAAAAGTTTAAATTTAAAAAAATTCAAGTTTTTGCAGCACAAATTTGTTTCTGTCAGCAATAACTGATAATTTCAAAGGCTACCTAGAATTTAAATGCCGTGAATTAGCTTCTTCCACACTAGTACATCATACTTATCATCTTTTCTCTGCAATATCTCATCATCATCTTCTAGTTTTGTTGTTGGTAGGGGAAAGGTGTGGGGTTGAATTAGATAATGAAGAACTGCACTTTAAAAAATATTTCAAAATATTTTCCTTGTACTTAGTCTTTAATATACTCTAAGTATTTTAATTTGTGGATAATCATGTGCACAGGGCCTTTTGTAACATGTTTTTATGACTTAACTATGTATTGTGAACATCTCTCTCACATACTTTTAAATGGCTACCTAGATATCAAACAAATATGTGAGATTATAAATAATTATATATATATATATAATTTTGGTCATTTGAAGTTAAGCTTATACAACCAATCTTGTTCCACTGAGGCAGTTCAGTACCACCTAGCTTTAAATTGAGTTTGATGCTTTTTATTTAGGTAAGCTTCTATAAAACTTTTAAGGATTTTAAGAAAGTACTTGAAAATGTTTAGTGTGTTTTCTCTAATAATTACCATATTTCACTCTTACGAGGCCAGCGTTTAAAAAATAAAGTCACTGGAACATTCTCAAATTATGTCTGTGCTTTACATGTAAACCATTGACTAAAATAAAATTTGTTTATTAAAAAAAGAGAAAATAATTAGTTTGAAGGTACATGAGTAAGACAGTGTCTTACCATAATAGTTCACAATAACACTAAAATATATTCTTGCTCATTTATACAACATTAAATTTTGCTATGTTGCTGGATGTTTGAAAAATGCATGATCCATGACAGTCCTTAAACATAATTACCATATAGTAAGCTCACAATTTAAAGGATAGTGAGAATGTTTATGGTAATGTGTAGCATATTCTGCAGGCAGCAGGTTAATCTGTGCTTTCCTTTATTTTTAGATGTGTAATATTTACTGCTGTTTTAAATTTTTTCTTAATTGAAAACCTGAGAATTTTTATTTGTAGTGATTCTAGCTGAGCTGATTCTAAGTATTCATTTTGATTGTAGTCATTTGATCCATCTCCTGAAAGATTATATGTTCTTCAGGGTAGCAGAAACTGTTAATGAGGGCTTTTCCTGGTTTTCTTTGCAAACTTCATTAAAGTTCAATCTTAGTTTTCCAAAGGAATAAAAGTGAACCATCTTTTCTTATGGTTCTGTACTTTAGAAGGTCCTAGACACACTTTTCAGAAGGTGGAAACTTTCAGTATCTAAGCACAGGTTGCCTTATTGCATTTGGTAAATATACTTTAAATATGGTTTCATTTACTGGAAACAAGGTAATTTTCTGGAAGCATTTGAAATCTATCATGATATGTATAAGAATCAGATGTACTTTTTCGGTATGAAGCATTTTTCTTAATGGGTACTTGTTCACTATTCTGTGCTATAGCTCTTGCTACTGTGGAGAGAGAGCAGGTCAATGGATAAGTGAATGGGTAGTCTTGAATATCAAGTGAAGGAATAATCCATTTTAGTGATCTTTGTCTCTGTCAGAGGTAGTGTCTTATTCTCAAAAGCAACTAAGCCCGTGTGCCTCAACTATTGAGCCTGCGCTCTAGAGCCTCCGAGCCACAACTACTGAGCCTGTGTGCCACGACTGAAGCCCGTGCACCTAGAGCCTGTGCTCTGCAACAAACAGCAGCCACTGCAATGAGAAGCCCGCCCACCGCAACAAAGAGTAGCCCCTGCTGGGCGCAACTAGAGAGAGCCCATGCGCAGCAATGAAGACCTGACACAGCCAAAAATAAATAAATAAATAAATTTATATTAAAAAAAGTCAACACGTTCGTCTATTTCTATATATTTTATAAAAAGGGGAAACATCCATATGTTTACTATGTGCTTTGAAATACATGGATACAAGTAAAATAATTCAACATTAGTATAATTATTATTTTGTTAATAAAATAGTTCAGAACTCAGCATGATAAATTTGATGAGTTGCAAAGACAACTGATTTTATAAGTTTATTAGACTTACTTTTAAAGTCATAAATGAATGCCATTGCCTTTATAATGGAAAACACAAATTCTCTTCAAACTGGCATTGGTTGGAAAAGATAAAACTAAGTTATTTCCATTCTGTTGTTACAATTTTAAAAATGATTTATAAACTATGTTAGAGAGCGCACAAAACAACTCTTGATGCCCATATACACTTATCCATTTATGTATATTTCATGTTATCAGATACTGAGAACATCTCTGAGTAGTTATATAATAGTTGCTAATGTTTATTAAAGATAAAATACCATAGAATATACCTTATGAAATATAAGTTAAAAGACACAGTATTACATTGAAAGTCTTTGGAAGTCATCTTAGTGTAAATATTCTTAGTCAATTTACCAAGCATAACAATATTTGCTGTAACCGGCAAATAATGTCAAGTTTATAAATTTTTTCTTAGTTCATTTTATTTGACATGGAGTTTTTTTTTTCTTCATTTTAACATCTTTATTGGAGTATAATTGCTTTACAATGGTATGTTAGTTTCAGCTTCACAACAAAATGAATCAGCTATATATATATACATATGTTCCCATATCTCTTCCCGCTTGCGTCTCCCTCTCTCCCACCCTCCCTATCCCACCTCTCCAGGCGGTCACAAAGCACCGAGCTGATCTCCCTGTGCTATGCGGCTGCTTCCCACTAGCTATCTACCTTACGTTTGGTAGTGTATATATGACATGGAGTTTTCAAAGTAAATATAAGCTTTGGACTCATAAAAAGTTCAGAATTCAGTTATAATCAATAATGTGCCACCCTTTTTTGATTCATCTAGCAATAACTATAGATGGAGAAGAAGTATAATCAGTTTTTGCTGTGATTTTTCTGGAAGAAACATTTTGAAGAAATGAAAGGTGGGAAAGCAGCATGACATTGGGCTGAAGGGTACTTTTTAACATGTGAAGTCAAGTTGTGAGCTTCAGCTCTTACCTGTTCAAACTCAGCTTCCCTTACTCATGTGCACAGAAGTTCTTCAAGGTCACCTTCTCACTGTGAGAGGAGAGTACTAAATATTCTCCCCATGATTCTTTTTTAGAATAAATTTTAGAAAAATAAGTCTTGAATGAAAGTTTATTTGGAATTAATCAGTGAAAACTGGAAAGGATAAAAAGGGATGTTTGGGAAATGTATTTTTTAAAGGTAAGGGGAAAATGACAGTAAGTGAAAAAAGAGATGATTTATTTGATGATCTTTTGGGGTTGGGTATTCTATAGGTCTGATTTATGAAAAAGGAGTAATAAATTCTAAATAATGGTATAATTTATGAAGGGTTTTGATGTGTATGTGGGTGTGTAAGTGTGTGTATGAATTCTAATTTGATATCTAAGATTTTGGCCTGAACTTTGTTAGTGTGGAAAATATTATTTTCTAGTGTTGCTACAGACACAATTCTAAAGAGAAATATTTGGAGCTAGTATTTACTTTGGGTGTTAACAAGTGCTTGTGGGTGTACATCCTGTCAGAGTGGACTCCACCCTGTGTTTCATTGCATATTCAACTTGGTTTCCTTCATGCTCTTTGGACTAAAAATTCAACCCTCTTATAGGAAGTTTGGGCATTCCTTGAAGGTCAGAGTTTGACAGATATTTAGGCCAATAGCCAGCCTTCCTCTCCCTTAAGGTTTTTGTTTGTTTGTTTGTTTTTTCTAGTGACTGAAGAAATAATGAGAATTTGCTAAGTCTAGCAGGCAAAGATACAATGTTTTTGAGTAGTGATACCTGAGTATGCCTGTGGACTTCTTGGAAGAAAATAAAACTAAGAAAATGGCTAACTATAACTGAGTTAATACTACATACATCCATACATCATTAGAAAAAGGAAAATTAAGGAGAATTATTATAGATTAAGGATGTTGTTAGATTAAGAAATATCTAGTTTGCTATATCCTATTTATGATTATACTTACACTGTCACCTTTTCTTATTTTTAGTGGTATTCTTTTCCTTGAGATCTACATTATGTAACTCAAAAATCTCACTTGCTACATTTGAGATCTTAGAAACACTAAGAATTGTTAAAGCTTGAAATAACAAAAAGGAACATATCCTACGTATCATGAGAAAGATTCTGTATTATTTTGTATACATTCTTTTAGTATAAATTTATCTAAAACAGAGTTCTTCACTAAATTCCTCTTAAGTTCCATGCATGTCTTTTTTTCTGCATTAAAAACCTCTCTACTTTCACTCTTCTAAACAAAACGGAACCACTCTCAACTACACATATACATTTATTCTTGCCTTTTAGAAAGATGCAATAGTTGAAGCCAAGAAAATAAACACATATAGTTTAATCATGTAGACCAAAGAACAGGGTACACCCAGGGTCATAGTGCTAACTTTGTTACTTGTAGGCAGCCAATTTATTTTCACTTCCGTTTTAATGTCTTAATTGAGAAAATGGAAATTATATATACATGTCTTAGCTTAAGGTATGTACAGGTGGGTATGTATGCATGTGTGCGTATATTTGAGAATGTGTTTATATGTGCACATGTGGAGGCTATTGCAGGATAATGCATGTGAAATACATGTGAAGAGCTTTGTTCATTTGTTTGCTAGCAGATGCTTACTCAATTTCAGATACAATTATTAAGTAAGTTACTCCTGTCTTTGAGAGTTCATTCAATTCTCATAATACTCTGCTGGACTTATATTACTATGTTATGAAGAGAGCATTATAAATAATTAGAATTAAACTATGATTATAAATGCAAATGAACAAATTCTACATGAATAGTGGCTTGCATAGTGCTTTCTCTGTTGATTTAATAATTTCCAGTGGTTTCTTGGTTATTTTTGACAATCACCTCGGCTCCACTCTAGAAAGAACACAACTTTTCCACTGAGAGGACCATCCAGATGCTCCTTCACTCCCCATCCCTACTGTAGTCTAAACAACTAGCTGCATTTTACCTCCTAAACAAATTTGTAGTCATCAGTGTATTTTCAGTGCATTCTTGGTGTGCAGAAATAAATTTTGCACTTTCTAGCCACCACCTGGGAGCTACAGACCACACTATGAGATCTAAAATAGGCATTAATTATTGCCTTAAATCTCCCTCTTTGGGAGGAATATACAAAGAATATTTAGCACTTAGCTAAAAAGTAGAAACATATCTTAGGAAATGCTCTCTTCTAGAGTCAAGGCACGTGTGTCCTGTTTGGCAATCTTTATATACTTTTCCCTAGCAGATCAGTTTTTATCCTTTAAAGCTCTTTAGATAACATTTGGATACACATTATAATAGTGTAAAGGATTAGAGTTCTATTTTCTGTAGTTAAAAGAAATCTGTGTTAACAAGTGACTTCTTATCATCGCAGATCATTTTAACTTCTCATTAGAATTGGCCAAAAGTGACAGACGCATAGCAGCATTAAACAGGCTAAAACAAAGACAAACAGAATGGATTTTGGTCACTGTGCCTTTCCTTACTGATGAATTCTTATGTATGCAGACATTGTACTTCTAGCTATGTAACCACAATTTCCTTTCTCCTCACATTATACAGCCTAGCCATTTACACTATTTTATAGTGAGGAGGTTAACAGCAGGATCTTGGATAGGTCTGAGTCCAAGACAGTATTCTGCTGTTTTCCAGATCCATGACTTATTCTCCAAATGCCTCAATTTTTTCAGGCTTAAAATAGATTAAACAATGGTAAATTAAGCACTGAGTCAGATTGTACATTTGAATTATTTAGCATAGTTTGGCACATAATAAGTACTCAATAAATACTACCTTTTGGACAGACGACTATGATAATAATTGTGATGATTAGAATACCTGAAAACAAACAGAAGTAAAGCAACCAAAAGTAAAGGATTATAGTGTTAAGAATCAGATTCCTAGTCACTTGTCTTCGATACAGGCAGAAGACTCAAATCATGATTAGTGTACTATCGTTATCTAGGTTGAAGGAAAAAAAAAACAACAGTTCTGGTTCCCCCTTCTCACTGATTTCTAAAATGAGGAAATGTGAGCACTGTTCTATTATTTCCCATCTCACAGATCAAAATTGGACTATAAATAGGACAACTCCCCTCCTGCAAGGAAGGCCTTACAGGACAGGGCCTCTCTTTTTGGCCCCAAGTTCATTTTGTGGACCTGAACAAATGATTGTTATCCTTACTTCAGAGGTGGAGAAAAAGGTCTATAGTAATGAACTTTGAGTGGAGAATTTTTTAGGGATTTCCTTTGATGTTTCATTAGGCTAATGATGTTGAGAATTAAGTCATAAAGCATTCCTGTTGCTGAAAAAGAGGTGAGTAAATATAGTGGATGCTGTTTTCCAGTTGATCTTTCAAAGGCAGTTTAATTAGCTAATGGTCGACTCTCCAAAGCCAAACCTAGATAATTGGACTGGGGGCGGAGTAAACTGACTTTGACAAGTGTGCTTATTGAGAGAATTACTTTAATTCCTTTGTTCATTACAGGGACCCTGTAAGACAAGGCAACCCTGGGATTTCATGGAGATGCAAATAATTGCTCTGATTTATTTTTATAAATCTGTCTTCAGTTTCACAACTCATTATTAGTCTCTTGTGTGCTGAAAGTATAGGCATCTTATGGTGCATAAAATAATTAAAATAAATCTAAGACATCTTTTGCCTTTTGTGGCATATAGAATTAGTCTGACTTGTTTTAGGGCAACATGAGGATCTTATTATGATAGTTGATTTTATGGTCTTTAGGAGAAAGTTCCAATACCCTAACCAAAATCAAATTAAATAACCTTTGTTCTCTTTTCAGTGTCTCTAATTGCTAGAGTAAGACAAATCATAATTTTCCCTACTCTAATCGGTTAGGTGAATGTCAATATTTATGTATTTCTGTGTTTGATCAATGTCACTGCATCATTTTCAGCCCAAAACACCAAAAAAAAAACAACCCAAAAGGAAACAAAAATGACAATTGGAGAAATTTTAACATTGAAAGCTTAGTAAGACATCTTAATCCTTCAGCTGGAGGAAAAATAGAAAACTCGATTAGCACTCAATTACCAATTTGCTATATTCTGCAACAGCAATCAACAATAAACAACTATATCAGAACCGGCATACCAATTGAACAAAATACCTATTCTTGGATCTCTCAACATAGAAAAAGCAATAGACTGGAGCAACCTCTAAAAAGAATTATTAGTTTCTAAATCAGATGAGATTAGTATAACTGAAACTTGAATCATCAATATATTCTTAATATGAGTATATATGCTTTTATCATAATCTCTGTAAATAAAAAGTGCATTATAATACCTATATGCACTCATTGAAGATGATGATAATTAGAATAGAGAGAAATATAAACACTTAATACACAATAAATTTTAATTGAAAGTGCACTATGTGTAGGAACATTGCTTAATAACAGAAATATCAAGATGACAAAGATATGATACTGATACTGCTATTTAGGGACTCACACCTTGATGAAGTGAAAAGTAAGCAGATAAACTGTTACACAACATGGAAATCTTACTAGCATACATATGAACCAAGTGATGTATGAGCCTAAAGGGGAAGCAATTCATTCTGCTTCTCAACAGTGCTTTATTATTCTGGTGTTCTGGGTTGGCAGAATCTGAAACTCTGACCATGGTATTGATCAGTTGATCTAAATAATTCACTAGAAAACTGGTGTTTGTATTTTATAATAGAGATAAAATTTTATCTAAACAAAGAACATAGATTATTGTATTTTAAATCTCTACTACTTTTATTGCATTGGGTTTGTAATTAATTAGGTAGAAAGTTAAGAATGGTGCTTTCAAAATCTCTTCTTACCAATTCTGAAAACATGAATAGATTCATGTATTTTAGGAAATGTAAACTGATTCACAGGAAATCTGACTGTGTGTGTTACCCATGTTGTATTAAGTACTTTGTTGTTATATATGTACATATTTATCAACATCTCCTCCATGACTAGTTAGTGGAGTTTTTTGAAACACCATGATAATAAGGTCAAAGTCATGGATGTGGGTTTCCCTCATTTTATTCCATGGCTACAGATAGATTTTTCATCTCTGCTAGGCTTCTTGAACATATCTGCATCTGATCACAAGGAAAGGTACTTTAAATAAATCAATGCAAATCCATCAGCCGTGCTTACACCTGGCGTTGAATAAGTCACCCAGATAAACTTGTTTGCAAGCAAAATGGGATGAAAAGAATGTCCTACAAATGCTGAGTGTAATTTTTTTTCAAAGTAGTTTGCAAACCTTTTCAGGAGAGGATGCTGTATTATACTCTCATGTCCTCTACATCCACCAGTGTACTATGATACACAGCTACTTTTTTGTTGTTGGATGCATGACTGTAATACAATAAAAATCTCTCTACTTTGATAAGAGAGTGGCATGGACATATATACACTACCAAATGTAAAATAGATAGCTAGTGGGAAGCAGACGCATAGCACAGGGAGATCAGCTCCATGCTTTGTCACCACCTAGAGGGGTGGGATAGGGAGGGTGGGAGGGAGGGAGATGCAAGAGGGATGAGATATGGGGATATATGTATATGGAGAACTGATTCACTTTGTTATAAAGCAGAAACTAACACACCATTGTAAGGCAATTATACTCCAATAAAGATGTTTAAAAAAAAAATCTCTCTACTTTGAAATAAACTAAAATACATAGTGATCATTTTAAAACCTACATTTTTTGAGTCCACAGATGCAAAGTCACATAAATTATTTAAATATCAAAGGAATGAACTTGAAGGAATATATTTTCATTGAAAAAGAAAAAGGAGAAATACAATTGATTTCTCTTTAAGTACGGCTTGAATAAAATAGTCATCACTAATGTGAGCTTTTATACTGGCAGTGGGATTTGTGTGTGTGTAAATACAGCAGCATAGAAATTTTGATTACCACAATCCTTTTTATTGAAGCTCCATTGTACAGTGAAACAGAAAAGCTTGATGGCTTAATTCATATCCGGTTTGCATTTTCCTCTCTGACTTTTTTGGTATGTACTTTAGAGTTTTTTGTCCTGTATCTCTATTTCCCCATCTTTAAGGATAATAATTTGTAAATAGTCTTTAAAAAATGAAGTATTAGAGTTCCAGCTTTAACCTCAGACTTCTTTGTACTTCAGATATTATCACCTATTACCTAACTTCAAACTACACTTTATACTAGTTCCTCTATCTCTCTCTAAAATTTTTTTCATCTCTAAAGCTAACAAAAACTCCTCTCCGACTTCTGTTCCACTAGAGATTGTCTACCTCTCTATCACTCTTTCAGTTTATAGCTTTATTTCTTGAAACAGTAATTTAATTTCTTTTAATTTCTTACATCATATTTACATAAATTGAGTGCATCTCCTATTACTCCTTTAAAATGACACTTGGTAAGATCACCAACAATCTTTCATTTGACACAATTTGTAGAAAAATACTGCTGCTTATCTGATCAAACTTTGCTTAAAATATCTCTTCTTTTAGGGGCTTCCCTGGTGGCGCAGTGGTTGAAAGTCCGCCTGCCGATTCAGGGGACGCGGGTTCGTGCCCCGGTCCGGGAAGATCCCCCATGCCGCGGAGCGGCTGGGCCCGTGAGCCATGGCCGCTGAGCCTGAGCGTCCGGAACCTGTGCTCCGCAACGGGAGAGGCCACAACAGTGAGAGGCCTGCGTACCGCTAAAAAAAAAAAACAAAAAAAAAAACTTCTCTTTTAAAACTACCCCTGTCTTAATGAAACTATTTCTCTCTTCAGTTCTTTTCTCTATGAATATTCATTCTCCATCTTTCTCTGACCCCTTGATACTTCCAAGGGCTCCTTAGAACTATGTTGCTTCACAATCCAATTCACTCTTCTTGCTATATAATCTTTACATTGATATGGCTCCTAACCCTCAAGATAAGCTGGTGGCTAACCATTCCAGATCTATCCTAGACTTGCCTCCTAAATTCCACACATACTTTAGAATTACCTACTGGACATCTCGGCCTGGATCTCCAATAGGCAACAGAAGTCAGTAAACCTAAAACTTTCTCCCTAAAGACTGTTCTTATTTTTGAGTAAACTCACCTAAAGTAAAAACTTAATTTCTCTAGTCATTGTAGGATCTACCTACTCCCTTTATAACTTCATTACTTAATGGATTATTGTCTTCTAGTTTCAACCCCCTATGCCAATTATAATCTTTCCCTGTTTTTATTACCAACTTGTTTAAATGCAGATTAATTTTTACTCAGTTGACTCTATCCAATCTACTTGTGTCTAATATTTCTCATCCAACCAAACCTTCCAAACAGCTCACCATGTCCCTACTCATCTTGGTACTGGGTCTCTGTACCATCCCCAAGAAAAACCTAGTTTCAAATAGAGATTTTTTTTTCCTTACACTTTGTCTTAGAGAAGTTAACAACTGTAGTCCTTAGAAATAAAATGGCTGATCAACTTGACTATAATATAGCTATCAAGTCTGTGTTTGAAATCCCAACGTGTAATTTGTTTTCTATATAAGTATGTAACGGCTTTTAAGAGTACGGCCTCTGGAGGCAGACTGGCTTTTTGTGAATCTTGACTTTTCCCTTTATGACTCTGAAGAAGTTACTTATTGCCTGTGTCTCAGTGTCCTCATTTGTAACGAAGGAGTAAAAAACCATACCTACTTCTTTGGGTCATTTTGATAATTACATTTACTACATATGAAACTCATACCAGTGTCTGGAACATTGTATGTGCTCAAAAATACTCACTAGTATTTTTCTAAGGGTATGCTTTAAAGATGAGTTGTGTGTTTTGTTTTGGTTTTTTTTTTGGTTGTTTGTTTGGTTTTGTCTAGAGGAACCTCAGATCCTGAATGTCCACCTACACTTGATGTGCATGGGCAAAGCAGCCTCTAAACCACTCTTGATGCCATTAAATTGCCCTTTCCCAACTTCCCAGGTCACTCCCAACTTCCCAGGAGACAGAAACACATTCAGTGAGCCCTACAGGGATGAGAAATGGACTATATACTCTCTTTAACCACATTTGGTCTACCACTCCTACTCCCATACCAAGTCAGTGCTACTGCTGTTGCATAAGGAATCTCAAGTATTGTACTTTTCCTGTCCATGTGTGAATGGATCAGCTTTTGGAGACAACTGCAATCAAAATTCTCAAAATCCTTCTTTGTCATCAGAATTCATTGTAATTTTCCTAGACTAGATCTCAAGATCTAGAATAAGAAAACTTGCATGTAGTTTTTATTAATAAGGAATCAGTATTACTCTCTCTGGAACAAGAACACATTAGCCAGTGACCTTGCTTAGTGACCTTGCTTGCTTAAGGTTTAATCCTCAATGCTATGCATGGAGTCCACAAGGTAAGGACTAGAGAAATGTTACTAAATAGGTATATATCCATAAAACCTACATCATTTTCCATTGTGGAGAGAGAAAAACGATTATTGAGAAATTCAGAAGACTACAAATATTGAAAGTTGGGTACATTTATCTTGGTTAATTGACTAATTTACTAGAGAGTATTGGAGGACATTCTCCACAGTTCATGTATGACTTGTGCAGATTCTGTCTGTCATGTTTTCACACATCTTGTGATGCATGGACTGCCTTTGTTTTAACCATATTTTCAAGCATATTTTTATAGCAAACAGCTTTGAAGGTAGAGATAGTTTTTCCCTCTGGTCAAAGGTACCATCCAGTATAATATAGATAATGCCTTCCTTTAGGACAAAGGTCAGGAAGGTTACTTACTGCCCAGTATAAAAGATTTGGGTTCCCTAAATGCAGGCTTCCCATCCTACAACCAGACTCAGTGTGTGTTCAGATGTTGCCTGGTCCAGTTTTCCCTTCATGTATCATTAAAAAGTAGGATGTAGATAAAATAAATACTCTAAATTAAAATGCGTTTTATTTATTGCTAGTGAAAATAGTACTATAAGCTTGAAATGAGTTTCTGAAATAGGCAAAATTCACACTCAGGTTTCCTATTTTCTGTCTTCACTGCTGTTGCCCAGATAGTTACCACTGTGCTTATCATTGGAGTGTCTATTTCTTCTTTCTTTATTTGAATTGCTGTTGAGGAAAAAATAATAGTATGATTAGATACAGATATTATCTTGCTACCTCTAAACTCTTATTCCTTTTTGAGTACAACCCAAATTGTTGCCTCGTATTTCCTTTTGCAAACCACCTTCCATAATCCTAGCCTTACTCCAAATAATAGCAAACAAGAAAAGGAAGAGAAAGATAAATTGACGACCATAGATTCTATCTTCCGTAACAGATATGTGTGTTGTTACTTTTAGATATTATTAATAACATTTCATTTTAATAATCTCATAAATCCCATGAAGTTGTAGTAATTATTCCCATTTTATGAATAAGGAAAGTGAGACTCAGAGGGTTGACTTAATATGCCCAAGAAAAAGCCCAGTAAGTAAGTAAGTGGCAGAAGCCAGGAGTGTTAGACCCTGAAATTCACCAAAAAATAATTTTAAGAATTTCATTTTATCCTTAGGTCTTCCAACAAAAATTCCATTCCTGCTTTTCCTTGTCACTTTTCACTATAAATATTTAGTCACTGGGCTAACTCCTCTACCTTCTATCCAAAATTACTTTCCTCTCTCTTCTGTTTATACTCTCTTTTTTCTCTTCAATCCCCTGTTCTCATGTAAAGAGTTTATATTTGAAATATAATATATCCATAGGCCACACTAAGCATTATGCAACCTATGGAGATATTATATTTGCTCAGCAGAACATTTTCAAAATTGGATATTTTATGAAAGAGTTCAGGTTAGCAACTTTTCTTGAAGATTGACAAGATCTAACAACACTGGACCCACATTTCTGTATAACCATCTGCTTGGGCTGAACAGTGGCAGTCCCCTTTAAAAAGGGCTCTCTGAAGTGTGCAGTAGGCTCAGTTGCTTCCTTTGTCTCACACCTGGATGCTTCCTCATTTATGTTGTAGGCCAGGACCCACAGGCATTTGAATTTGTGGTGCCTGATTTATACAGTATTGGTTAGCTGTACAGATGGCAAGGAACTACTTCCCTGTGCCAAGAAATTATTACAGCACATAGAGTCATTTCATTTAAGAGCTTTCTGGTGTCAGTAGAATAAAACACCCCCTTTACAGTCTATTAAGTGACAGGAAAGAGATCACTTGCTATTGTTGTGAGAGATGCTATTGTTTAGCATTTTGATTTTTGTGAACTTATGAAGAAATTTGTGGGATTTCTTGATTTTTTTTTTTTTTTACTGTCAAACACTTACTTCAGTGAATAAATTGTATCCTCTGGGATTTACCTAACGAGAAATTTGACAAGCCATTTATCTTTCAAGTAATTTTTAATG
This sequence comes from Orcinus orca, assembly GCF_937001465.1. Lineage (NCBI taxonomy): Eukaryota > Metazoa > Chordata > Mammalia > Artiodactyla > Delphinidae > Orcinus > Orcinus orca. The sequence continues at coordinate 97,608,689 of NC_064563.1, forward strand.
TCTGACCATTGGCTCTAGCAAAGAAAAGTAACTTTAGTGTTACAGATGACAAATCACATTAGTTAAAACCAAGAACTTCTACAGCAAACTTTATGGCAACACCATTGATTTGTCTCTGTGATATATCTTGTATGTTGAATGGCACATTTGACATGTATAAGTTGCTACTAAATGGGGAAGAAAGAATTTTAAGTGTATTTAAACTTCATCAATGAGATTAAATTAAAGCTAATAGAGATTTTGTCTTAGGTTTTTTCTCATATTAATTAATTAAAAATCATTTCTTTCTTCATTATTGCATTAAGATATTTATTCTCATTTGAATTTCCCATTATATTAAAAAAGAAAGACAACCGAAGTCTTTAAATGCAATAAAATATTGAGGCTCCAAAGCCTTAATTTTAATACTTGACAAAAACATTCTACAAACAAGTATCTTTCATTGTATATCACAACACAGAAGTTCACATAGAAATATTCTATGTACATTACCAAATTTTTCCTGAAATCAGACAAGAAAATAGAATGTGTTCATAATTATAAGCATTTCTTACTTCACAGGATTCATCAAATCTAATACTGAATTTATAAAATTAAAGGAGCTTCAAATTTATTTGGGGCAATATTACTTGTACAACAGAGAATTTTCGGATTATATGTTGTGATTTTGCTCCCATGTTGACTACAGGAGATGGTGAGGGCAAAGATTCTGGAATCAAACTGATCTGGATTTAATATTCTGGTTATACTATATTCTGTGAGTTTGATCCTTTACTGTTTCTTTAACTTATCTTGCCTCTGCTCCATTCTCTCATTCCATTTAAAAAATAAACCACGATGAAGAGTAGCCTCCGCTCACCACAACTAGAGAAAGCCCTCGCACAGAAACGAAGACCCAACACACCCAAAAATAAATAAATAAATAAAATAAATTTATAATAAATAAATAATTATTTTTGTCTTAGATGCCTTTATCCAAAATAAATTGAGTAATGAATTCATGGTTCAAAATATAGGAAATTCTCAATAATTGATTGTTAATTCTTTTTACTTATATTTATTAAAATATCAGAGAACAAAGTTTTAGAAATAATAACCCAAATGTTATCAGTTAAACTACTGAAAACATGCAGGATCACATACAGAAAACAGTTGTATTTAATTTGAAAAATTAAATTTTAGTTAAATTAAATGTAACTAATGCCTTCAATAATTTTAGAAATTAAAATACTTTTCTATATAATTTAATAATCACAGAAGATATAAAATGGAAATTTAAAAAATTCTAATCTTACAAATAACATGTGACACATTTATGAGTAAAATTACAAAAGAGCTAAAAGAGATGAAGGCATATATCCATGTTCATGGGAATATGATACATCAGTAAGATGTTCATTTTTTTCCTTGATTCATAATTTGATAGTTTCAATTAAATTCTTTTTTTGTTTGTTTCTTAGTATTTACTTATTTATTTATTTATTAACATCTTTATTGGAGTATAATTACTTTACAATGGTGTGTTAGTTTCTGCTTTATAACAAAATGGATCAGTTATACATATACATATACCCCCATATCTCCTCAATTAAATTGTAATCAAAATTTAAAATAATTTTATGGCTTTGATAGCAAAGCCATGAAAGAGCCAAAACATTTTTGAAGCAAAAGATTAGGATGAGGTTGCCCTAAAAGATATAAAAATCATAATAAAACTAAATTAATAAGCATACGATGGTACCAATACCAGGTTACCATGTAGCAAATGTAATGTAATAGAAATTCCAGGGTGGGTATTGGCAAGGATAACAAATAGAAAAAAACAAAAGAATAGAATTTAACATAAATTTATCAGCAAATGAATGCAAACATAAGGAGACCCAATATATGACAGCAGTGAGATCAATGGGGAAAGGGAATCTATTCAATAATGGTACTGGGGCTGTGCTTACCTATATGGAACAATGAAATAGGATGTCTATTACATAACATACTCCATGTGAAGTAAATAATTCTTTGTGATATATAATACTATAATGGTTTTAAATAAAATAAAGAACAAAAAGGGAAACATTAATAATACTGATTATATTAATTTTTTTCACAAATAGAAATAAAAGAGTAAAAGTAAGTGACTTAATGGGAGAGGCTGTCACATATAATTAGCAGTAAACTAATATAGAGCATGTACAACATTTAAAAATCAATTAAAATGCAAAACGATTGAACAAAATATAAAAAGAGACATTTCCTAGAAGCAAGAATATGCGTAGCTAATACAAATAAAACAAAAGGTCAACCTGTTCAGAAATTAAAGAAAAGCAAATTAAAACCATAGTGAGAAACCAGTTCAATCACTTAATTGGAAAAAAACCTGGAAAGTCTGAAAATAGTCATGGCCATTGCTTACAACCAATTAGAATGTCTTTCAACCATTTGTAAACAATTTAGAGTTATAGATATATTTAAAAATTGTGCTTGTATTAAGGCGCAACTATTTTCTTCCTACATATATATTTGTTTGATAAATACTTATACACTTGCACCAGGAGACAGAAGAATGTTGATATCAACATTATTTCTAATAGCAACACAACTAGGAACAACCCAAATGTAAAACAACAGGAGGATGGATTAAAGCAAATGTAGTATATGCAACAATGGGAGAGAATGAGACAGGGAATTCATGAGAATGAGACAGTGTAGTTCATGTTGTGAACTACCACATGTATCATATGTTTGCATTTCACCAACAAAATATTGAGCAAATAAAGCAAATCACAGAAGAATTAATTTAACATGGCATCATTATTTGAATTTCAATAATTTAAAAATTTAAATAATATAAATATTAGCATATGTAGCAAAACTATATTTAAAAACTAGGGAATGAGAAATATAAAATATAGTAGTTCTGTATTCAGAAATGTTAAACACAGTGAGAATGGGATATGATTTGCCACTACTTATTTGTCAAAATAAAAAATTTGGATAATTTCTCAAATTCCAGGTGTAGAGAAATAGATAGCCTTATATGTTTGGAGAAAGTATGTAAGTTTTTTAGACACTTTTGCAAAAAGCATGATCTCTTTTATACAGCAATTGTATTGCTAAATCTACAGTCTATAGTTACATTTATCCAAAGCAATAAAGATGTATACATTACGATATTTATTATGGTATTTAATAGAATATTAACTGGAAACATTTTTCAAAGTCAATTATTAAGATATAAGTTATGTTAGATGTATGGAATGGAATACTATGGAATCATTGGAAAGAATTAGGTAGATCTATATGTGTTCATATCAAGAGATAAACAACCTATAGTATAATTTTTTTGAAGTATGATATATTTAATACTACTCAAATGCTTTTGATTTTTTAAAATTTATTGAGGGTACCCCTACTCTTCTTTTTATAGTTATTTTTAAGATTTCTTATTTTTTTCAAGACATAAATAAGGAAAAACTTGTTCTAAACTTGTCATTTTGAAAGATAAAATCTAAGTATTATTTTAATATTTTGTTAAATGACATATTTTAAAGGGATGAGTAAATAAATTCAGTATGATAGCTTCTGACACAAAGGTTTCACATTGAAGGAATTCTCAAGAAGAATTGGCAGCAAACTCCAACTCATATACAGAATGTATCTTACACTTAGATTTTAATGAAAAACAGTTTGAAATAAATTATTCACCAATAAGATATGGTTAATTATTCATGGAATGTACGTGCAATGGAATATTATGCATCTAATAAAAATGTCAGGTAGGTATTATATCTGCTATATATAAATAAATGAAAAAGTATGCAATACAACATATATCATATGATCTTAGTGAGGAGAATGCACAAAGAATTTTTAAAGGATTTGAAACAAACCACTGTAGAAAATTTTATTCTTCGGGTTTAAGAAATTGTATAGAAATCCTTATAGTTTGATTTATTTTTTACAATGAATATCTATTACTTCTATAGGCAGTAAATAATAAAGTTGTTTCTATTTACAAAAACAAATCTTCACAACTACATATGTAAATAATATTTTTAAATACTTTAAATAATTCTCAAATTCTAAATAAATATTGTATTATATAGAGACTGTGAAAATGGAATTACAAAAAATAAAAGAATTTTTGTTCAAAATATTAAGTGCCTACTCTAAGTTTGGCCCCCTTGTTGGCACTGATATAGCAAGCAGCACATTGCAGGATGAAGGCTGGGGTTTTGGGGAAACAGAAGTCAGTATAGTCTGTGAAAACTGGTTTAGCCCCGGGAACCTGATCTGACCCAGTATAGAGAAGCTGTGAGCAAAAGTTAAAGTGGCCATTTTGATAGGAACTGTTTTAGACAAAAGGCATATTCAACATCACCTTAGGGCCCAGTTAAAAGGGTAACAGCACCAGGGAGAGGATTTTTCTCTAAATTGTTAGGAAGTAGTTTTGGCAACATAAGTTACCAGGACAGCCCATGGCAGAGGACTTTCTTTGCCTAGTTGACAGCTGCAGGATATAGCAATTATACTGCTAAATATGCTTCTAAATTAAACTGCTAAGTATAGCTTATAGATAGGCTCACAGAAGGGGCAAGTCACCTTCAGTCTATTGAGAAACGTAAGACACCCAAGAGGGAAGCTGGACTTGTGGAAGAGCATGACAAAGGCTGCATGCCATTTCTGAGCACCTATAAGACATACTCTGTGACTTGGGAAAAACCTTTTAAAGGAGAATTTGCAGGAAACCAAAACTCTAGCATGAGCAAGTATGAGCAAAAGCCAGGAAAGCCACTTAGGATTAATCATTTAGTGCCACAGGGTGATGAGGCTGAGCCTTTGGATTGAATGTAAAAGAAAGCAAAGAGAATTTTTCCAGAGGAAAGTTTTCGGAAAAGATAAATCTTGAATTTTAGCAGGGTGGTGGGGTCCCAAAACTAGATGCATCTGCCTTTAGGCAACAATAATTCTGAAGACGTTGACTAGTCCTTTGTTTTTTTACTTCAGTTTTAGTTCTTAATGACGACTGACATTCTAAATCTCTGACATATATTGCCTCAGCTGTTTTTAAGTGACATAAAAGAGAAAAGGAAATTGAGGAGTACTGATGTTTTAAAATGTCTTTTTTTTCCTAAATAACTCTTAGTGTTAATGAATACTAGGCTTCCTTAGCCAGTAAGTAGGGGACTCAATTGCTTACTCTTAGAATGTGAATCAATACTTTCAAACATTGTGGGATGATGTGATAAACTACCACATGACATACTTCTAAATTATACGTTAGTTTACAAACATCTCTCATCATAATAATATACTATTTTTAGGCCCTGATATATACACACTTGTCCAGTACATACTACCAAACAGTGAGACAGATATAGTGTCACCCCATAAGACTATGCTGTTCAGTATGGTAATCATATGTGGCTATTGAGCACTTAAAATGTGGCTAGTCCGACGTTAGATGTGTGTTAGTATAAATTTGACACCGGGATTTGAAAAGGCAGTATCAAAAAATACATCATTAATGAATATTTTTATAATGAACATTTATTGAAATAATAATATTTTGGATAAATTGGGTTAAATAAAATACACTTTAAAATTAGTTTACCTGTTACTTTTTATTGTGACTACCAGATTATATAAAAATGTATTTATGGCTTGCATTTTATTTCTAATAGACAGTATTACTCTAAAAGACTAAAATCAAAAAAGAGGAAGAAAAATTTCTAGCCACATCAAGATAATTATATCTCTAGTCTTAACTATGTTCCAAAAGTGGGTAACAAGAGATGATGAGACATAGCAAGTTTAAGCAGTCATACAAACTTCTGGAACAGTATCCAGGTCTTTTTTTGGTGCTTTGTCATCACTTTTGCTTGTTGTATCTTATATCAATGAATCTTTCAATGTCCTTGAAACAATTAAATCGATTTAGCTTACGCTTTCTTAAAAACAAATTATTTCTTCTCTTTGGTTTTGCATATGCAGAAAGAGACTCTGAAACAATTTCACAATGGTTGTTGTTAAGAAAGTTATTAGATTTTTTTTGAGTGAAATTATAATCCAAGTGCCTTTCATACCTTAATGATGGTGTCTTTAAATCTGAATTCCAAGGTGACCTGTTTCTTCCATCCTCTTTAGTGTTTATTCAACATGAGACAATTAGTGAATTCTAAGGGTTCATATCCCCTGTTTTCTTTGGAAATGGTTTTGCTGGTAATCAGTGTTAGGAGATTCACTGGCATGTTCTACCGTACAAATAATGTTGGCTGGGGAAGGATGCTGATTATTTAACATCAGCGTTTGACAGAAAGCTTGTGTTTATAGTGTGAAAATGTACAGGCTTAGAAAACTGCATATTCAGATGTTAGAAGGGGTTTTTAGGGAAGGGTCTTCTGCCAGATCAGCTTCTAAATGTTGGAACTGGCTTTCAGAGTGTTCACAATCTTTCGGGGTCTGTTGGCACATCCATCACAATGTGTCATATGATGAGGCATAAACTAAGGCTGCAGTTGGGACTGCATAGTTAGATGTTGTGTTGACGTGCCAGGAGGCATAGGCACCTTAGCTATTCCTGGTTGACAGCCCCATAGAATAAGATAAATGCCAAGATCTGTTAAAAAGATGGGACTGTGGTTGGCTTAGAAGAAACACAATTACATGTAACATAAAGTCCATCTTATAATCAAGCTCCAACCTACCTTTCCAGGGCTAATTTCTCTTCCTACTATACTGTAAGCTCCACGAAGGAAGAGATTTTGTCTGTTTTCTTTACTTTTAACCACAGTTCTATAATGGAACCTGGAATATAATGTTCTCAATAAATTCCTGTTAAATCAAAATTATCTAACTAAGTCTCAGAACTGGCTTTCTCTTTATTGTATATGTTTCTCCGTATATCAGCTTTAAGGAGCTGACTACCTAAAGGGTATCCACATGACCTTCTAAAATCTTCTGGGATATCTAATAATTAAAGATGAATTAGTTATTTGTATTGTCATATTTTTTCTTAGAGTCACACTAAGCTTTATATGGTGTATGATTTATTTTAAAAATGGCCAGTTACCTGATCTGTTTGCCTTTACCGGGTGAAATTCCTGTGTACAGTAGGAAACTCCTACCCACATACCTTACAGTTGAGCACAGAGAGTTGTTTAAAACAGGGATCCATGTCTGCATTTATGGAAGATAACCTTTTCTGGTCTTCAAGATAATGTTCTGAATTTCTAATGTGCAGGTTTTAATTTGTATTATAAGGCACAAGCTTAGGCTTTGAAAGGATTACTGAAAATAGAATTATGTAAGTTTTGTGGGTTTAGTTTAGTATTCCTATGACCATTGGAGGAATAATAAAGCAGGGAAATAGGAAGGTATTGCTCCAGGGAACCTGTTTATGAATCTGGTAATTCTTTATTTTGTATTGTGCAAGGAGTGACGTCAATAAAACATGTGAAACAGTATTTGTTTCTGAAGTCAGAATTATTTTTAAGAATGAAATTTTAGGTAAGTGGTGGGGTATTTTTTTGACCCTAAATGCTAATAGGTGTTTTGAAGTACTTTCCTGAGTTATATAAGAATTCTCATTTTATTGAAATCAATTTGGCAAATGATTTCTAGCCCAACCATGAAGCAAGCACTGTGACGTACTTATTCAAAGATTAGCAAGCCATGGTTCCTGTCCTTAAATATCTCATTCTCAAGCAGGAAAGGCAAACACACGCACAAACACACACACACGTGCACACACACATACAGACATGAGGCAACAGGGGGAGTACTGACCTCTTTTGAGAACAAAAGGCTAAGGGAGCACTTCAGCTTCATTAGGTGGGCTCACAGACATGGCAAACTTTAAATTAGGCATTTGAAATATAAAGAGGGTTTAACCTCATTTAGGTAGTCTGGAGGTTGGTGGTGGGGTTACTGGCACAGAACATATAATGGAAGCAAAGGAACAGATAAGTAAAAAGGTGTGATGGGTCTAACCATGATACGGAAGTGTATAATTCTGGAAGGCAGGTTCCCACTGTAGTTCATGTGAATGACTATGCCTTGCAAAACTCCAGGGGTATTGTTCACATAGTTTATATGAATGTATCCACTAGAATTGTGTAACACAGCAGCCCAGGGTTCTGTCAACAGTAAATAGTTTAGCCATTTGTGATTACTTGAGGAAGAATTATGGGAATTGAGTCTGTAAATATCTGTAGTATGAATTTTACAAGATATAGAGCTAAGGATTATTAATTTAAACAAATGAGGCTAATTAGATCATTAAGATGAAAAACTAGGTAATTATAAATTATTTTGAAAATTGTAATTGTAAAGCTAAAAATATCAATAGAATTTGAGTTTATTTACATTGTTTCTTCAGGATTTAGTCACCACTGAGTCTGAATTAATATTTCAGCACTTAAAACAAAATAAGTCACAAATAAGCCTCAGTATATTTATAGGACACCCTGAGCATGGACTTGTTATAAGATATTTAAAAAATGAAGGTTCGAGTGCCTATGTGAAATTATCAGGGAAATTAGAGGATAGAGAGTAGGGAGAAAACAAGGCACAGAGATTTTAGAACATTTTAATTTAAGATATATTAACAATAGTGCCTAAGACTTTTCAGGCAACCTTGATTCATTAGTTCAAATGTTTCTGTTTGTATTACAGCTCTTCCTCTACCCCTCCATACCCTTTTTCACTGAATTGGATATTCTTTAGCTGCCTTCTAATTACGGGATATGTGACATTCATCTATTCAAGAGAAAATAGCAATTTTTTTAAGTAGTAAATATAATCTTTTTAGAAGTGGCAACCTGAGGCATTACTTATGTGGTCAACGGCAAAGCCTAAGTAGATAATTGCTGACTGGTTGCTTCTCAGATTGGTTGTATGTTTGGAGCACTGTGTGGATATTGGTCTGTTTGCTTTCAGATAAATCATTCTCCTAATGGACTATCAAGTATTTGGATAAATCTATCAGTAACGCAGACGATGGCTCCTGTACTTACTGAAGTGCCTTCAAACCAATTTGGTAAATTACACCCACTGTGAGAGTTAGATGGCATGTCATGAAAGATCAAGCTTTTTGGTAAAATGTCATTTCTTTGAAAGTCTTATATCCCTCTTTTAGAAACAAAGTCTTTTGAAAGGGAAAATATACCATTAATATGTATTTTATATGTTATCTTAAATTCCACACAGAAATGTACAGCATTTAGAAAGTTCAAGAACACATATGAGAGCTGGATAAAGAATTCTCTTTACTTGTAAGAAATTTTTTAAACACTACTTTTTTTTCTCACTATTCTTTTTATCCACCATAAACAGGCAGGTTTATACACAGCTATAGTAGAAGTAGAAGAATTTTTCCAGAGTAATAGCCTCTATTATCTGAACATTTGAAAACTAAAAACAAAATTATCATTTTTCTCTAGCTTTGAACTCTACTTATGGAGCATGTGTACTAAATTTAATACCAAAATCAAAATATGCTTGCACTTTTTAAAGATTCTCCAAGTGTTTACTTGGCAAAAATAATAATAATAAATAATTTATAAAAAATAAATTAAAAATAACTTTTTATTAACCACGGGGCACACAATTTTAAAAAAACACTTTAAAAGTTTATGAGGTGGTGTATGTTTCTAATTAGAAAAGTAATATATGTTCAGGGAAGGAAATGTTGGAGAATGCAGAAAAAGGGTAGTACATTTAATATTCAACTTATTAAGGGTTTTAATATAAGGTACAATTACTGTATTTAAACTTCAATGTGAAGCATAACTTTCAGTCCTTTATTCAGTCTGGTAGTAACTAAATGAAGCATGGAAAGAGATAATTGGCAAAATGCTCTCTCTTCTCAGCAGCTTTGCAAGATGCTTACAGACATCTCCATCTAGGAGAGGAGAAGATAGGGAATCTGTTTGGCTTTGTGAGAACTGTGTTAACCTCATCAATCTGCATTCTTATACCCATCATATTTTACATAAAGTCTTATTTTCTTTACTGTAAGTAAATTTTTAAATATTTATTTTATTTTTTATTAAAGTATAGTTGATTTATTTACTTATTTTTTATTTGGCCGTACCCCACGGCATGCGGGATCTTAGTTACCTGACCAGGGATCAAACCCAGGTCCCCTGCATTGGGAGCACAGAGCCTTAACCACTGGACTGCCAAGGAAGTCCTGACTGTAAGTAAATTTTAATGTAACTTTTGGTTTACTTTCATTTTTGCAATGAAAAGAACCCATAAATTCTATCTTATTATCTGAACAAAGATAATCGGTAAGGTAGGTATCTTTAGATTTGAAAGATGTAATTGGGGACGTCCTTTTGAAAGAGTTTGATAGAATATTTAAAAGTAGCCATGCACAGCATCTATTGTCTTTTTAAACTCTTCAAGTAGAGAAAAATCCTGATGTCCAAGATAGCGTTATCCAGTTTCTCACTATCCAGCAAGGATTTTAGTCTGAAGATCTCAAATGGAGGCAGAGAATAGTCTGCCAAGGGGATTGATATGAAACAGGCTTTTCATACTGACTGGGAAAGGTGACTGCAGTAGCCACTATAACAACGGGAAAAAAACATCAGCCAACAGTACGGGCACTCTGACCTACTATCCTAAGTGTACACCTTGAGAGGCTTAAGGCAGATCTTGCTACTATTTTACAAACTTTATCCAGCTTAGTTATTTTAACAAAATGTATGGAGAGAGCTTACCTCAACAATTTAACCAAGTTAAAAGTTAGATTTAACTGTTAGAATGATTTTAACTAACTTAAACAAGTTAACTAAGTTTAACTAAGTTAAGAAGTCTAACTTGATAAACTTCTAGGCTGGTATCTTATTCCTACAGCTCTGCCCTAGGGATGTCGGCAACAGTGCTGAATACTCATTCAGTAACTTATGAAAAAGATCATTTATTTAAAAAATATCTCTGAAACAATATGGTCTTTCAAAACAATGTTGTAAATATACTTTTTTTTTTTTTTTTTTTGCCGTTCGCGGGCCTCTCACTGTTGTGGCCTCTCCCGTTGCGGAGCAAAGGTTCCGAACACAAAGGCTCAGCGGTATGGCCAGACACAAAGGCTCAACGGCCATGGCTCATGGGCCCAGCCGCATGTGGGATCTTCCCGGACCAGGGCATGAACCCGTGTCCCCTGCATCGGCAGGCGGACTCTCAACCATTGTGCCACCAGGGAAGCCCGTAAATATACATTTTTGATGCAGAAGGATCCCTAAGACATTATAATGAGGAGGTGAGAGCATAAACTCTGGAGTCAAGAATGTCAGTTCTTGTACCCTGGTTCTGCCACTTATTAGCTGTGTGACCTTGGGTGAGTTACTTAACATCTCAGTGTCAAATCTTAGAATGATATACTAAAAGTTTCTAATGGGAACATCTCGAGGGAATAGTACTGAGGAAATGGTTTTGATGGTGAGGGGGACTTTATGTATGCTTTTAAGCCTTTATGTAGAAATTTACATTTTTATTATATGCTTGATTTATTTTTATATAAATAAGTACATTGGAAGTAAGACATACTTTTTTTTTATCCCACCACCACCCCACCCCCTCTTATCCCCCTTGTTGTCCATATGTTTATTCTCTACATCTGTGTCTCTATTTCTGCCTTGCAAACAGGTTCATCTTTACCATTTTTCTAGATTCCTCATATATGCATTAACATACAATATTTGTTTTTCTCTTTCTGACTTACTTCACTCTGTATGACACTCTCTAGGTCCATCCATGTCTCTACAAATGACCCAATTTCATTCCTTTTCATGGCTGAGTAATATTCCATTGTATATATGTCCCACACCCTCTTTATCCATTCATCTGTCGATGGGCATTTAGGTTGCTTCCATGACCTGGCTATTGTAAATAGTGCTGCAATGAATATTGGGGTGCATGTGTCTTTTTGAATTATGGTTTTCTCTGGGTATATACCCAGTAGTGGGATTGCTGGGTCATATGGTAGTTCTATTTTTAGTTTTTTAAGGAATCTCCATACTGTTCTCCATAGTGGCTGTATCATTTTACATTCCCACCAGCAGTGCAAGAGGGTTCCCTTTTCTCCACACCCTCACCAGCATTTGTTGTTTAAGACATACTTTTAAAAGTTCCTATTTATATAAGACACACTGAGATGTGTATCACCTTAAAACTGTGTGTGTATGTGTTATATACCTTGACGAGAGTAGGGTACATTTGTTTTTGGCCTTTTATTTATCTGTATTTGAGAATCAAAAACTCTGGAAGGAGTTCTTTTTTCTGTTGAATAAAAGGTATAGAGTCCAAGATTACAAATTGTTTAAATTCTATGCAGACTGATATTAGGGATAAATTTAAAACAATGGTTTTTTTCAGGTTTCAGTGCCTAGGGGTGAAAATTAAGAATCAGAACAAAAAATGCACAGGGTTATATCATACAGAATGGAAATAAAAATTTCTATAAGGACAAAACCAAGAACAAACAACAAAAACAAAGGCTGTAGTTGTCACTTAATTAAAAAGGGTGCGTTTGCCCAGAGATTATGTTCTGTGATCACTCAGCACTTATTTCAGGTCCTCTGTACCCTGGAGGTTTGTGCTACGATAACAGGCATGCAGCTGGCCAAAGCAACGGGCACAAGGAAACCAATGATGCATTTTCTAGTAGAGGTATTGTATTAGGTCTCTCCAGACTGATCTATCTAAATCTATCTCTCACCTATCAAGATAAAGATTTTAAGGAATTTTCTAGGAACAGTGTGTGTTATATGGGTATCCTTATAATCACATATCCAATTCATCCTAGGGAAGAATTAGGAACTACAATAGTCATATTTTCCTTGAGAATAATGTAAACTCAAAATACATGATTGTGGGCTTCCCTGGTGGCGCAGTGGTTGAGAGTTCGCCTGCCGATGCACGGGACACTGGTTCGTGCCCCGGTCCGGGAAGATCCCACATGCCGCGGAGTGGCTGGGCCCGTGAGCCATGGCCACTGAGCCTGTGCGTCTGGAGCCTGTGCTCCACAACGGGAGAGGCCACAACAGTGAGAGGCCTGTGTACCGCAAAAACAAAAAATAAAAATCAAAAACCCACATGATTGTAATTTTGTAGGATGTCATACAGACAATTGAAAAACAATGAACAGGGATAATCAAGGCAAATATTTAAGGCAATTTACATTGTCTCCCTAGGTCTCCTCTTCCGTCCATGTCCATCCTTCCCACCTGTTGAATTCCCATTTTATCCTCCAGTTCCATCTCCCAGCAGCATCAGCTTTTTCCCCAGACTTCTTTATCAAAAGTTGCCTTCAGAGCCTTCATTTATATGAAAAGGGCAATTACAATAAAGACTTAGAGGGTTGCATCCCTCTATGGTACGAGAGATCAATCTTAAGCTAAAGGAATGAGTTTTGAAAATAACTCAGTGTTAAAAGAACTAAACAGTGTTGTTTCCCTGTGGTTTTGCTGGATTTCCTAGGAAAATATTTGTATTTTGTACCCATTTTGGTTCAACCAATGAGTACGACTTTGCGCCAGAAGTGAAACAGAATTGAAATAGCATTGTGAGGTAGAATTGTTTCAGTAAATCGTTTAGGATTTGGTTTTTATTCTTTTTAAATAGAATTTATAAATTATATAAAATATATTAAGCATAATATCGGTATATAATAAATTAGTTAATTTTAATTGTATTGTTTTCATCCTTCCTTCTTCTGCAAGGGAATTAGCTGATAGCAGTCCTTAATTTTGACTTTACAAAACTATCACCAAATTTTGTCACTGTCTAGAATTACTTCCAGTGACTATTTAGTGCATCTATACTGGCACTCCAAGTCAGAATAATAGGATTTAGGTAGAATGCCAATGTACTCCTCAGTCTTTCAGTGTGACAGCAAAATCCCTGAGCAATTCCCATTGGTACCAGAATATGTGATCTTGCTATCCATTAGAATTTTCTATTTCCTAAATATTCAGAGCATTTCACACCACTATGTCTCTGCATGAATTATTTCTTCTTAAAATGATAGACTTCTCCTGGAGAAGACATCCTGCCTTAACCTAAATAATACCACTAGCAAGATTTCAAAAGACAACTCATTTTATTATTAAACAACCTAATGCTAAAGCATAATTTCCCTTAAGATGAAATATGCACCCCTCTCATAAATCTGTATGGATCGCTTCTGAAGAAACAAAATCCTTGTTTATTGATTATAGTTATCATGTATTCATATATCTACTTTTCTTCTTTTTCTTTTATTTTGGGCTAAACCTCATTGTCTCTTGACCCCCTTATAATTCTAATTATTCTCCTAATGCACTCTACTTTTTAAAATCCATCTTAAAATTAAAGTAAAATGAAAATAAAACTTAAGGTTAGTGAATAAGACAGTTAAATTGTAACACTAGAGGCTACTATGGCATTGTGAAAAAATCTTGGTCTTTATAGTTATACAAACTTAGTTTATATCCCAGATTTGCAACTTACTGGCTCCGAGCAATTGACTTAAAGTCATCTGTAAAATGATGAGAGCAATATGTCAACTATAATGGTTATTATGAAAATAAAATGTAATAATCCATGTAAAGCCCCGGTACATAAGAAGTACTCAATTATCTTTATCAATTCCTCCATTTACTTGCTCCTTTACCAAGGAGAATTTACTTCTGTATTGTAAAATAACTATTCTCCTAAATGTTTTACATGCCATTGTGTTTTATTGAAACATATTAATTTTCTTAACTTTTTATATTGAAAAAAATTTAGATTTACAGAAGAGTTATAGTGCAGAGAGTTCTCATATGCCCCACATACACTTTTTCCAATGCTGACATCTTATATAACTATGGTACATTTATCAAAACTAAGAAATTAACATTCATATAACACTATTAACTAAACTACAGACTTTATTCATATGTCACCATTTTCCACTAAAATCTTTATCCTGTTCCAAGATTTAGTTCAGGACTCCATGATATATTCAGCATGTATTAATTTTTTAAAATTCAGATCCCAAGCTCTTTAATGATATTCTAAAGAGCCAGTTTTTAACTGCTCTGCACCTATTTCAAGATTTTATTTTTACTCTTATATTTTACTTTGGTTTATGTCCACCATTTCTATATATATATATATATATATTTTTTTTTTTTTTTTTGGTGGTACGCAGGCCTCTCACTGTTGTGGCCTCTCCCGTTGCGGAGCACAGGCTCTGGACGCGCAGGCTCAGTGGCCATGGCTCATGGGCCCAGCCGCTCCGCGGCATGTGGGATCTTCCCGGACCGGGGCACGAACCCGTGTCCCCTGCTTCGGCAGGCGGACTGTCAACCACTGCGCCACCAGAGAAGCCCTATATGTTATTTTTAATCTTGATTCTATCACATGTGGCATTAGCTAAGCAGCTTGACATTGTGTCATCATGCCGTTTTTTTTAATTGTTATGTCTTTGCTCAAATCATTGATAAAAAGTTTGAATATGATGGGACCCAAAAATGACTCTGTAAAACATCTCTTGTGAACAAACTGAGCCACTCAAACTAATCAGCTTCAGCACAGAAAAACAAATAAACAAAATGAAAAGGCAACCTATGGAATGGGAGAAAATATTTGCAAGTCATATATCCAATAAGTTGTTAATACCCAAAATATACAAGAAACTCATACAACTCAATAGACAAAAAAACCCCAATAAAAACAAAAAAATCTACAAACCCAAATTGACCAATTAAATAATGGCAAAAGATCTTAAACATTTTACCAAAGAAAACATACAAATGGCTGACAGGTACATGAAAATGTGCTCAACATCATTAATCATCGGGGAATGGAAATTAAAACCACAATGAGACATCTCTTTACACTTGTTAGGATGTCTGTTATAAAAAAGGCTAGAGATAACAAATGCTGGTGAGGATGTGGGGAAAAGAGAACATTTGTGCACTATTGGTGGAAATCTAAATTGGTGCAGCCACTATGAAAAACAGTAGGAGGTTCCTCAAAAAGTTACAAACAGTACTACCATCTGATCCAGCAATTCCACTTCTAAGTATATATCCAAAGGAAACTAATCATTGTCTCAAGGAGATACCTGTACTCCCATATTCATAATAGCATTTTTCACAGCAGCTGAAGTATGGAAACCACCTGAGTGTCCATTGACAGATGAATGGATCAAGAAAATGTTGGGAGAAATGTTAGAATGTCAAGCAAATTGAGGCTATTAGGATGATAATTTTGAATGTCAAATCTGATCATCTCAAAGAGTTGACATTGTTTATCCAAGATTAGAGACAGATCAAGGGACCTAGGGGCAGTAATCATCTTCTTAAGTTTTCTCCAGCCATAGATAGACATTCTAACCAACACTGCTTTATAGACAAGGGTCTCCAAGTCTGCATACTATTCAACTGATATTCTTTATAATAAGATATTCTTTATAATGTAATCTGATATGGTTAGATGAAAATCTTCACACCTATTCAGATTTAGCAAACTTCATTGATTTCTCAGCAGAGTCTGCATTTCTTTAGCTTTAGGCAACAATTCTATATTCATTTTAATGGCATCCCATTGAATCTTGACTATCTCTCAGATTTTTTCTTCCTCTGAAATCACAACTCTAAAGTTCTGCTAATCACAACTCTAAAGTTCTGCTAGTGAAACTTTCATAAACATATACACTATTCTAGAATTTTCTCAGAATCTACCTGTCATTTCTGGCTTCTATTCCTGCCTTCATTTTGAAAGCATTTAACCATCATTAGTCTTATGGCATATTTTCCTTTTATTATGAGTTTGTTAGGATTACTGACAGGTGTTCTGAAATTACATCTATGAATTCATTTGATATTGTAAGATAAATTTTCTGAGTTTAGTGTCCTAATCTTATTTAGACAATTACATGTGTTCTCATCCTTTCCTCACCCAACTTTTACTTCTAATTTTTAACTCTCTCTAATTCTTAGGGTTTAAATGTTATGTGATAAATATAAGTTAAACCAACAAAAAAACAAATAATGCAAAAGGAATTTTGTTACTAAACAAACAAAAAAATCCCTAAACATATTACAAGCTATAAGTATATGTTATTTAAGCTCAAGAAAGGACATCATGTTGTTATTCATATGAAACCTTTAGGTATCCTGCCATAATGACATGGAAATATTAATCTGTCCCAGAAAGCAATTTTCTTTTCTTATGAACAAGAGTAATTTGTGACCCATTAGTAAAGAAGGGGAAATTATTTTAATGATAGTAATCATGAAACAAATTTTAATGCTAGTGTACTTACAAATAGTCAATATTCTGGTCTACAAAAAAGTTTCATCATGATTATATGCAAAGCACAACATCTCTATGCTTGCCATGGAGAGTGCAAGTATAACAGATGATAGCATACAATTCCTAAAATATATTATTTATAGTAAATTAGTAAAAGAAGAATGAGTTATTATACATATTGTTACTCAAACTAGGTTTAACATATGTATATATGTTTTATCACCAAATAGAAACATGGTTTTAGTCATAATTAATAGCCTAAATATGTTAAGATATTTTTACCAAATTAACATTACTAAATAAAGCAAATTTTCATAAACTGTGTATGTGCATACTGTGAGAATTGCAAATGACACCATTTTTGAGAACTTAATTTGGCACTTATATTAGGAAAAAATACACTTGAAACACCTAATGTTTGGCACCCTATGGTGAACTTTTGCTGAGATCTGATAATGCTGGGCACCAGCAGCCTCTTGGAGTGGGAGCACATCACAGCTTCACACAGCACTCCAAGCCTCCAGGCCTCTGAAGGCCTGTTTCTTTGGTTCAGCATTTCTGCACTAGGATGGCCCAAGAACATGAAGTTGAGGATACCCTTCAATCACTGGGTCCTCTGCTTTATTATTTTGCAAACACAATAGCTCTTTGCTCCTTCAGTATTATCTTCTACATTGTATTTATATCTAAATGTCTTCCATTTCTTGAAGCTCTGGGAAAGAGAAAGTGATTCAGGTACTATATCTTTTTACAGATTGCTTTCTGATAAATACCAATGTGATTGGCAAAAACAAATGTGAAGTATAAATGTATTTGCCTTTCGCAGTTTTCAATTTTAAATTGAAGTATCAACATTTAATTTTCTTACAAGTTTTCTGGTGTGTTGTATTAAGTACAGTTCTAATTTTATTTTATTTTTTAAAGTTTTCTCAACATTTTATTAAGTGCATATTTCATAATACATATTTGAAAACTGCCATTTTAAGCACAGAGTCTACTGAAGTGTATACATCATTTTAAGAGAAATAACTGACTTTCATATTAAAAATAATTCTCTCTTTTGGATGGATTATGGAGAATTTTTCTCATCTTTATATTTTCCTCATTGAACTTATTTTTATAATTAATGAGTAGCCCATTGTCTTTAGAAGTGGATTTATACTGTAACATTTAATTTTTAATGTAGGATCTCATTCTTATAAGATTTGTGCTGAGGTAAATCTAATCAGGCAGAAGTAAGAACATATAAACAAAAGTCCTTTATCAGGACCAAATTACTATAAGATAACTCTATCCTAAAATTCGACAGTCTAAAACTATAGATGTTCAAAAGGAGCAATATAATAGAATCAGTCACTTTAATACTTCTTGCCATATATGAAATACATTTCAAATTTCAATATTCTTGTAAGATATAAATAAATTAAAATTTTTTATAACATAAGCCAATAAGAAAAATAACATACTACTTTAAAATACACGTAATTTTTCAGAAATCCTTTTGAGTTAAATATTAAACTTAATATATTTTTGAAAAATGTGTGTGAAAACAGCTAATTAGATAATTATAGAATTTTTAAACTTTTTTTAAGCTTTGAATGTATAGAATTTTGATGAAACCATCTATAGAGAACCATCTTAGACTGTTTTAAATTGATTAAAAAAATAATGATACGGGACTACCTCATTTCTCAAATGCATATTGATGTTATATTAAGTGTTTGAAAATAGTTTGATTTCCTCAATAATCTAAGCCAGAAAATGTGCTGTATCAACGTTTTTTAAATGTCCAGGCAATATTTTCAGCTAGCAAATATATCTCACTCCCCAACTCCCACCCCAAGAATAGACAGTTATACTGACATTACAAGGTCTTAATTCAGTGAGTTAGAATTAATAATGTTCCACTGTATCTTGTAATTGGTGGAAATCTGTTTACTTCTACTCTGCACTCCCTTTGTGCTTAAATGTTCTGTTGACTTCACGATGAACTTCAAGGTCAACTTCAGAGGTTCAGTGAGAGGTTTATTCATTTTGGCAGAAAAAAGGGCTGACTCTATACATAGCTAACTTTTAAACTACATTCCTGTACCTTGCAAAACTACCAACATTTTCTCCACAACTGGCTATTTTCCATTTTTGATACGATGAGAGCCAAAACAAGAGTTAGTTAAGAAACCAGAATTCTTTTCAGCTCTGGAAATTAAAAAAAACCTCTAGGAGAAAATTTTGGTTGTATGCTCACTGTATTGATTCTCCAACCTAATTTCATTTTAAGGTAGAAATTGGATTATCTTTGCTTTTTCTTCCTTTGAAAGCTGTTGAACTCACTATAAATACAAAAATCTATTTAATTTACCTATACTACTCAAGTAAGTGATCTTTCTATTGGTATTTGAGGAAGGAAGATCAAGTGTAATTCCCAGTGTCATATACACACAGAGCTGTATATCACTTTGGGATGCCAATTTCAAGACTTGAGGCACAGTATGCTTGCACTCATCCTTGGCCTCTACTTATTAGACAAGTTAAGTGCAGCCCAAATTTGAAAGCCTGGGTATAAACTATTGTCTTTCCATTTTATTTATGGACACGTTTAGTAAAACATGAACTTTTCCCCTGAATGTTTGAAATATGGTAGTTTTAACATACCTTGTGTCTACTACCTTCTTCTTCTTATGCATATTCTCATGAAACATTACCATCTGACAACTTAAGGGGGAAATTTGTAAATCCCAGTAAATAATTGTGTAATTCAGTTAATAAAGCCAAAATATTCATATTAAATTAGGAAACTTAGTTTTCTTATATTTGGATATTTTAAGCAATGGAGAGAACAATATTGTCCTCAATCTCTGATTACTATTTCTAGAACCTAGTATAGAATTCTGAACTCTAGGCCCATTAACATGTGAAGTATTCTATGAGGGTATTGCTGTGAAAATTAAATGTAGCTGATCATTGTAATGCTTTTAAATGCTCTGCCATTCTTAATCCACATCAATCAATTGCAATCATTAATCATGTTGAATGCAGTGGTTTGGGTGAACACTTAATATTGATTCTAGCTTAAATTTCACTGCAATTATAACTTAATGGTAAGTAGTATGTGTAATATTTAAATATAATCTAGTTTAAAGTGTCAATTAAGTGACAGCAGCAAGAAAGGACAAGTCCTGTGACCCAGACAGAAATTATAAGTAATTTTTTTCTTAAATGGAGAAGGAAAGAAGCCAATGGATCAAAAGATCAAGAGGAAGGGGATGTTTGATGGTACATGTTAAGTACAGTGTTTAGCTATGCTAACACTAGCATATTTACAGAGGTGCTCTAAGACACAAATGGAAAAACAAGTGCACCAACAAACAGAACAGGAGTCATTCAGGTGTTAGAAGATGACAGATTTCAAAGGCCTGGGCATTTTCTGCTAAAATTCAAGATTGCCTTCCTAAATGGAAAGTCCAGACGCTTATTTATTAAAAAATCCTACATTTAAAAAAGAAAACTGGTCACAATTTATCTCCTGCTCCAAATATATTACTCAGGTTTCCCTGAGACAACCAGTCAACCAGCTTTGTTCAAGTCCCTTAATTACACTGATTCTAACTTTCCTCATCTGAAAATAAATGTTTTAACCAAATAATTCATAAGGCTTAAGGCATAGTTTCAGCAGTTTGAGTTGATAATATACATACATATAGACTCATTTGAAGGGATACTCTAAGGAGTGATGCTCAGAATGTGGCTCCCTGACCAGTGGAACTGGCATCACCTGGGAACTTGTTAGCAATGCAGATTATCAGGCCACACTTCCTACATGCCAAATTGGACAGGTGATTCTGACACAGGCTGAAGTTTGAGAAGTATTGCTTTCAGGCATGGTATGCTTCTATGTTAG
The DNA here is from genome assembly GCF_937001465.1 of Orcinus orca. Lineage (NCBI taxonomy): Eukaryota > Metazoa > Chordata > Mammalia > Artiodactyla > Delphinidae > Orcinus > Orcinus orca. The sequence goes on from NC_064563.1 coordinate 97,629,879, forward strand.
TTAGGAACAGGAGGAATCAAATGCAAAATGGTTAACTTCTCTCTCCAAAATCCCACCAAATTGACAATATTTAAGAGAAAACTAACAAACAGAACAAGTAACTAAATCCTCAGCAATATCAACATTCTGGGAAGTTATCAACTGACTATATCTGTGAGCAATTTCTTGGAAAAAAATATAGATAAAATCAAAATGATGCCAAAATCCAATGGATTTGAGGAATTATTTACCAAGTATAATTAAAATAGTAAACTTTAAAACAAGTTAGTTTTTTTTTCTGAAGAACTGAAAAATCTAAACAACAAGATTCTTGTGTTGGGACCAGGGATAATAAAAGTGCTAATGGGAAGTTGATTCAATTATTATTTAAAGGCTGAGGAAGAGCTGATCAGTCCCATTTTCAGATGAAGAGCCATAGAAAGAGCTGTGAAATAGTTTTGACATTGGAAATGGTCAGAGATCCAGAGACTTCTGAATGTGCTCCAAGTAATATTAAGCATTATGGAAAGAAGAAAATATATTCCCAAGTGGGAAAACATACTGCCAACCTGAATTGAATGTGTAATCCCTTCTATCTCCAACCACACACTTATGCATAAATTCATCAAAGCCACCATTGTCATGCATTAATCAGATGCGACATGTACATACAGAAGAAGTGACAGGTGCATAGGCTACTAATACCACTACTACCAGCTATATATATATACACATACTCAAATCCTAAGTATTTTAAGAAATCTAACTGCATAAGAAAAGGCAAAAAAAGGAAAAATAAAAAGTAAACACACACACATACATACAAACCAATACTAGGATGACTAAACTCCGATGGAGAAAGGTAATACAGGGGCAAAATTTATCAGACTTCATCTCATAAAGCTACAGAAATAAAAATATATAAATAATATATTAAAAGAAAATTATATGCTTAAAGAAGAAATTAATAAATTACATATCAAAACTCTAGATTTGAGCAATAAAACAAATACCTCATCCTTTGCAAATATCTACAAGGACAATATAGTCTTGAAGGCTGAAGATATTAAAAGAATTAAGGAAGCATGACTAGAACCTGATGAGAGTCAGAAAATAAATATAAATAAGAGGACATTAATTTATAAAAGAACTATAATCAAATTATATCAATAATTTTGAGAGTCCAGCTGAAACGATTAATTTTCTAAGAAGGATTATGTAACTTGCTAAAGTCACACAGTTTAGTGATGGATTCAGTTTGGTCTGAATATAAAGTTTTTCCTATCAATGTCTACCACACCATCCCTATCCTTTTTCTGGTACTGTTAGAGATGATTTTGATCAGGCATCCATCTTATTTCACAAGACCAAATATTTCAGGGCAAGCAGGCTACCTTAATAACCATAGAGGGAGAATCACATGGGTTTAATCCATTTTTAGTACCATGTATTAAACCAACTATCCTTTTCCCTCTAACTTGAAATAGCAGTTTTGTAATTTTTTACTATCTCACATATATGCAGATCTATTTCTGAAATCTCTTATTTTATTATTTTATTGATCAATTTGGATATTCCCTGTATTAATACAATATTCTTTAGAAAACAGAACCTTTTTACTAAGTTTTAGTATGTGGTAATAAAACTCCCAGCTTACTTTTCTCATTTTATACTAATCATTTTAAAGAAGTAATAACTTTGACCTCAGTAAATATATTTTCATAATTTGCCTTTAAAATCCCTGAAATAGGGCTTCCCTGGTGGCGCAGCGGTTGAGAGTCCACCTGCCAATGCAGGGGACACGGGTTCATGCCCCAGTCCGGGAAGATCCCACACGCCGCGGAGCGGCTGGGCCTGTGAACCATGGCTGCTGAGCCTGAGCGTCCGGAGCCTGTGCTTCGCAACGGGAGAGGCCACAACAGTGAGTGGCCCGCGTACTGGGAAAAAAAAAAAAGAATCCCTGAAATAACTATTCATTTGAAGATTCTTGAAACTTGTAATTCTACCAATTTTTGCTTTATGTAATGTTTCTTTTACCATTTACCTACCTATATTCCTATTATTCCAAATAATTTTAGAACAAAGGAAAATGAAGTTGTTTTAAATAACATGGAGGGTTGTCAAAAGTTGAATTATTTCCTTATTTTAATATTATTTTTGTTTGCATTCATCATGTTTAAAAAACTATTTTGATAATTCCCTGTGTGTGCTAGAATGTTCATGTTTCCTTATCTTTATTATTTATTCCTCAGTGTATTTAGAATATAATATTTCTCCCATTTTAGATGAAGTAAAAAAATACATTAAACACCTCATAAAGTCAATATCAAAAAAAACCCCAAAACCCAATCATAAATGTGCAGAAGACTTGAATAGATATTTCTCCAAAGAAGATATGCAGCTGGCCAACAGGCACATGAAAAGATGCTCAACATCTCTAATTATTAGAGAAATACTTATCAAAACCACAATGAGATACCATCTCACACCTGTCAGAGTGACTATCATCAAAAACTCTACAAGTAACAAGTGTTGGTGAGGATGTGGAGAAAAGGGAACCCTCATGCACTGTTGGTAGGAATGTAAATTGGTGAAACCACAATGGAAGTAGGGAGGGAGGTTCCTCAAAAAACTAAAAATAGAAAAACCATATGACCCAGCAATTCCACTCCTGGGTATATATCTGGAAAAAAATGAAAACACTAATTTGAAAAGATGAATGCATCTCAATGTTCATCCAGCACTATTTATAATAGCTAAAATATGGAAGCAACCAAAGTGTCCATCAACAGAGAAATGGATAAAGAATACGTGGATATATATGGAGACATATGCACACACACACACACACACACACACACACACACACACACACACACACAATGGAATATTACTCAACCATAAAAAAATGAAATTCTGCCATTTGCAGCAACATGGATGGACCCAGAGAATATTATGCTTAGTAAAATAAGTAAGACAAAAACAAATACTGTATGATATCACTTATATGTGTAATCTAAAAAAACAATACAAATTAATGTATATGCAAAACAGACTCATAGATATAGAAAACAAACAGCAGGTACCAGTGAAGAGAGGGAAGGGAGGAGAGGCATGTTAGGGGTAGGGGGGTTAAGAGATACAAACTATTATGTATAAAATAGACAAGCAACAAGGATATACTGTATGGCACAGGGAATTATAGCCATTATCTTGTAATAATGTAACAGGGAAGAACAAAAATCTGACTCCATGCTGGATCTGTTTCTTTTACGTTAACTTTTTCTCTCCATTGTTTTTTTGTTACTATAATCACTAAAAGGATGTTGTCTATAGCTATTGGCATACATAATGGCCTCCCTCGGGGAACCCTGCCCCTCTGCCTAAATGTTAAACTAAAGGGCCTTTGTTCAGCTCACAGGGAAACATTCTGACCCTGCCCACCTGTGAATGGTTGCAAGCAAGAAGAAATTAACACATCCCGTCCCAGAGGCTGGCCAAATCAGGAGATGCTTTGCAAGACTTATGGCCTTTTCACTTTACTTCTTCACCTCCTCCCCCCTCTCTGTTCTATAAAAGAAACTAGCATCCAGACCCTAGTAAGATGGTACTCTAGGACATTAGTCTACCATGTTCTCAGACGTCTGACTTTCTGAATAAAGTCACTATTCCTTGCCTCAACACCATGTCTCCCAATTTATTGGTCTGTCATGCAGCGAGCAGAGCAAGCTTGGACTCAGTAACAATAACTTTTAATGGATTATAAACTGTAAAAATACTGAATCACTATACTGTACAAATGAAACTAATATAATATTGTAAATCAACTATACTTCAATAAAAAAAACACATGAAGACATGCTAGTCTTCTGAGAATCATTCCACTTAAAATTTTCAGTACCTTGAATTTGTAAAGCTATTTCTAAAATACTAAGATGTAAAGATATCTTTTAAAATGTGTAGAAGCTTAGTCTATTAGAAAAAATATGCAATTTAGATGAGATGGTTAATACCTCTAGAGACCAATAGTCCATTCCAGACTGTATACCACTCTGCCTTTGTGCAGACTTTGGGGAGAGTCTAGAGAGCAGGGAGCAGAGCCTCTGGGTGGTTTGTCCCTGTCAAGACCATTAGACATAGACTGGAGATCAGAAACAGGACTTCAGTTAAGCAAGAAAATGACTGGCAAAAAAAACGAAGGACCTCAGCTGCAGAGAAATTTGGGAGCTAGGTGAATTTCTAAAACAAGAACAAGAATGATAGGCCATTTGAATAACTCAGGATACATAAAAACTGGGGAAAACCTGTTTGGAAACTCAATCATTAAGAGCCTCAGCAGAGTTGACTTGTATCTTTGAGTATAATGCGGAAGTCCCAAGACTAATTTAATTAACTCCCAGTGATTCTAAGCCCTCCTGGTTGTGCATGTGTTAGCAGTAGTGTGGGAATAAAGGGAATTGATGGTAAAGCAGACAAATGGAATTGAATATACTCATTCTGATTTAACATTTATTAAGTTGGCTTGAAAACTGGGTCAAAGCAGATTTTGCAAATTAAGAGATCAATAGCTCAATTATAGCAGAGCTGGAGAAGGCAGATCTAAAGAAGTTAGGTAGTGAAGAACAAGGAGAGGCTGAATGGCACCGTTATACTTTGCGTCTTCAGTAAACTGGCTATTTTGCTCACTGCTTCCTGTTCAAATGAAGGGATTCATCATGAAGTTGATCTGACTCTAGTGTAAATGTATTAAAAATATTGATTCATTTAATTCATTTTTTCTCCAATATAAATATCTATGGTTAAGCTGTCTTATACTTAGTTTACTAGGCTGACTGATTTTAAATTTTTCATTTAAAAAAACACAAAACTTTAAATGCCAAAGTATATTTCTAGGAGTAGAAAATCCCATTGACTTTGAATAAATTTGGATCAAGTAGGTGAGGAAAAGACAATGCTCAAATATACAAAGTAACTGCTTCAACAAGAACAAAAAGGATTATACAGATTTAGCCTCAGTGCTTGAATCTTTCCAATTCAATCACGTTAGAATAGTTATGTACAATGCAGCCTACATGAAAGTGGTCTAACCGTGAATATAATGTTGTGTTCTTAATTCTTTGTTAATCTACTTCATTTTCTCCTGCGACACAATACCCCGTGCTCACAAATTTGCACTTGAATCAGAAAGAATAACGTAAATTCCAGAACAGCATGTCTTCTTTCACATTTTGATATATTATCCAGTTCTTTGATGGGGCAGCATGGAGGGGGGAGCAGACTCACTGGGGAAATTTAAAATATGTGACAGCACTTTTTAATACAAAGGTTCCCTGAATCCAGGCAAATTGGGACTTGCAGTTATCAACATCAGCTCACTGTTGGATGGATCTGCTGAGATGCTCTGGGTGGTCTTTATGAACTTCCTAGTGGGCAGCTTGTTAGGCTAAAGGCAGAGAAATAGCACTTAAAGGATTTTGAAATTATCAGGAAGATAAAAAGATATGAGAGAACACCAGCCAAGAGCAGTACTGTGGTTTACAGTTTGGAGCAGGATACCAAGGAACTTATTTGGAGAAAAGACCAAGAAATAGGATCAGGGAAAGGAGATTTCTGTATTTAAATTTATTCTCATTTTTTTTCTGTAACTCTTAAATCTCCAGACTCACATGATTATTCTGTTTAGTGCTTCCCAAACCTTACAAAACGCAAGAATCCACTTTTGTCTTACCTTAACCTACTCCAATCCCATCCACATTATAAGTGCAGAAGCAGAGAACAGTTTTTTTCCAAGAATGTGCATCATCAGTTCTCAGATTCGATGTGTAAACACATGGCCCCCTGGGAGATGCCTGTACAGTTCAGCAAGTCTAGAGGCCAGACTCACAGCTGGAATATTACCTGTCTACTACCTCCTGTGCTAACGTGCCCATTAAATGAATATTATTAAACACAGGACAGAATAAAGCTAATTTCCCCCCTCAATTTTAACCTGTGATTTCTTAATATAAAATGAAGAGAAACTTGTGTCCTGGCATGAGTGAAATAGAAAGAATACTTCAATTCTGTATGAATGATCAAAGTCTACATCCTTGAATAAAAATCAGAGAACCAGTATTTTAGTTCATTCTATGTAGAAAGAAATCCAGATATTTAAAAATATAAGAAGTTAAGAAAAGACATTTTATAGAAATATGTTATATTGAACAACACTGACTAATTAGTAATGGTTTCCAAATATTCCTTCTGTACCTTGCATTTAACTAAGATATTACTGGTTGACACTGAGTAAGATTGTAATGGTTAATAAGATTTTTTTTGTTGTTTTCAAATATCTAATATTTATGATCTCTCTCAGAGTGACACTGACAGTGCTAAACATATAACTTAATATCAAAAGATAAGAGAATGATGTAAAATGAAAAGATGGAGTATAATGCAAAGAAAAATGGACTGACATGAGAACATAGGAATTCTACTTGTGATGAAGCAACTCAGTGGTTTTATTAAGTTGGAAAAGTTATGTAACCTCAGGTTCCTTATCTGTAAAATGCGGATATTAAGATCTGACCTGTCCATCTCATGGGGTCATGTGAAAATAAACAGATAATAAATGTTTAAAACAAAAATGAATTTTAAAGATGCAAGATATTATAAAACAGAGCTAGGATATGGAAGGAGGTCAATGTGTTTAGTTTGGTGAGCTTTTTTACAAATGTTAAGCTTTATAAACTCATTTAAGGGAGGAGGAAACAGCAATGCTGATCTTAACAGTACTAATTCCATTCTTGAATTTTCCACATGCAGTATACAAAGACTATTGAGACAATTCAGACAGCTGACTCAATTACTTGCTCTTCTGTCAAAAAAGGTACACTCTACCTGATTTCAGGATGCTCATATTTCTGAGTTGAAAGAAAAGCTTTGATGACATCCATGTTAGAAGTGTGCTTTGCTGAAGCCTAGACAATGCCATGGTTATCAGAAACCAATGAAATTCAATGGGTCAAATATTTTTTTCTTCTTTTTTTCCTATATGAATTGCCCTTTTAAAGATAGCTTATTATTAAACATTTTTTCATATTTTTATGCAACATTTATAATTGCATCCTGAAATTTTGAGACCACTATTTTATATATTTCAGGTAAATGTTATTTTTGAAAATTATTATCTTTATTGTTGGGAAGGAGTAGACAGCTTACTTGTAGAAATTCTTGCCTGGTACAGTGTTCCTATATAAAAAAGTACATATAAGTAGTATAAATATTATACACACTTAATACACACACATACACACGTAATAAAATACCTAATGTTTACCAGGCATTTTCTATGTGCATGGGGATATCCTTGTATTTTATAAGTATTATCTCATTTAATCCTCATCACATAAAAAGATCCTGTCTTTTCCTATTGTGCATATGAAATCAAGCACAGAAAAGTTAAGTGGCTTGCCCAATATTGCACAGCAAGTAAATGGCAGAGTCAAGATGAAACTCAGGCAGTGCACCATCAGAGCCTACACTCTTAAATCCCTCCACTGTGTGGCCTCATCAAATAATCTTTTCATAAACCACAAACTTTAAGACAGACCTCCAGTGTATTTAAGATAGGAGTGGGGTTGTGCTTTGGGTCCTGGAACATGAAAGTGAGCTGGTTATACCAACCTGAATGGGCTGAACTCACCTCCACATCCCAGTACTCCTGCCACTGAAAATGTTTCCCTTCCCTTAAGGAGCAAGTCCCCACAGACTCCCTATCTCATATTTATGTAAAAACTACTCATTCCAGACAGCGTAAGAAGACTTCTTCAATGGCAGGCACTCTCGGAACAGTGTCTTTTCCCTGAGTTTATCACAGGAACATGTTGGAAAATTTGTATCAAGAGTAAAATCAGAGGCTGATATTAGAGTTGGTAAAGGTTAGCCTTTGGCAGAATTGTGAAATAGGTTAAATGTGTCTGAGGCATTTTTCCTCTTTCATGATTAGTTCTCAAGCCCTCTCATTTGATTCTCATGACCCTACTGGGATGATAATTAATTATTTGTTTGATTTTCTACTTACTGCTTAACTCTGCTTAAAAGCTATAATTTTCATATGTGCGGGAACCATACTTGCCTGTTTTGCTATTTTATCCTAGCCCCTAATATGGTACCAGATCATGGAATATGCTGGCCATTTATTGAATGAGGAATAAAATGTTTACTAAGAAGATCTTGACCCCTTTCTTGCATCAGTATATGGCACAAAAATTAGTTGCTCATTTACTATCTCTTAACTGAATGGATGAAAAAAATGACTAAGGGAAGTGGTTAAGGTATGAATCGTTCTGGGATTGAAATTCCAAAGAAAATTCTCCAAGACTTACCATAGGAGAGAGGAAGAAGTGAGAACTTTTAATACACTGCATATTAATAAGAACTGCAAAACTTCCCATAGTATCTCTTCCCTCTTTGCAGCAAGCCTCAGGTTTCAACTTGCTCTCTCTACTTTCATGTTTACATTATCTATTTGATCTCTTGTGAATTGTGTCTCCATGTGACTGGTGGTGGAATAGATGCTATTTTTCTTTCTTCTTTCCTTTCTATCTGTGTATGATAGACACAAGTCCTAATAATTTTAATCCCTTGAGAAATTTACTGATAAGGGAAAGAAAACAACACATTGAGAATACATTTTACAATCTTGGGATATTTTGACTGTTTTAGTCCCCAGACCATAGCTCTAAACTCTTCAGTATGGAAGCGATAATAATCAACGATTGCTAATATTTATTGAATACTTGTTACATATTCCATTCACTTGACACTTTAAACTTGCTTGCCATTTAGTCTCAAAAGGATCTGGATTTACAAATTAGTAAGTAAACTGAGGTTCAAAAATTTAATAGGTTATTTCTAAAGATCATTCACCTCCTAAATGACAGAAATAGATATGAAATCCTGATCTCTGTTGTTCCAAAGCTTTTGTTGTTGCTGACCAAATACTGAATTAAGATAAAATAGTGTTGGCTTCTGATCTCAAGGTAAAAAATATTATTTATAAGGATATCCAGAATTTGTTAAACTTCTCTTCATGCACATTTGGTGACTTCTTCCTGTCTCTTTAGTATACACAGCAGTAGCTCAGAAAATAAAGTCTCTAAAATGAAAGAATACCTGTAGTCCCCTAGTGGCCTATGGATATTATCCACTTCATAGTGAGCTGGAATGCCTTGTGAGCAATGCTTCATGTAACTGATGCCCCACCAAGAGAGACCCATGTGCAAACAGCAGAGAAATCTCTACTTAGTATGACTTGAGACTTGAGGGATATTATACCATTTTTTTAGAGCACTTTTTCCTCCAGTATCCATCAGTGGTATGGAGGTCACTTCCTCAATTGTATATCACTGTATTCCCTTTCCTTGCTAGACAAAATTCATCTGATGAGGGGAAAAGCGTAGGTTTGGGAAAATGCTAAGTTAAGAACAATAACAAAAAGAAAAAATAAAGTGACTGATAGAGTAATGAGTAACAAGGAGAAAGTTACAAATCAATGTTTTTTTCATTTATTGGTTCACTTAAAACATGTTTATGGAGAGGTCACTGTGGGACAGGGACTGCGTCTAATATTGCCTATTCAAAGACAATAAGACTGTCCCTACCATTAAGATCCTTACAATCTTGGGACTTCCCTGGCCTTCCACTGCAGGGGGTGTGGGTTCAATCCCTGGTCAGGGAGCTAAGATCTCACAAGCCTTGTGGCCAAAAAACCCAAAACATAAAACAGAAGCAATATTGTAACAAATTCAATAAAGACTTTAAAAATGGTCCATATCAAAAAAATCTCTAAAAGAAGGAAAAGACCAGCTCAGTCAGTAATACTTATTTACTAATAATAGCTCTAGTCAATGAAATTGTAAGGGATAGCACATTATAAAAAGAAAAAAAAATCCTTACAGTCTGCCTTGGTCATTTTGCACTTCCATAATAAAAATACCGTAATATGAGTGGCTTAAACACCAAACATTTATTTCTCACATTTCTGGAGACTGGGAAGTCCAAGATCAAGGCAACAGCAGATTCATTGAGGACCTGATTCCTGACCTGTAGATGGCTGTCTTCTTTCTATGACCTCACACGGTGAAAAGCAGAGAGAGATTAAGCAAGCTCTCCTGGATCTATACTTATAAGGGCACTAATCTCATAATGAGGGCTCCACCCTCATGACCTAATTACCTCCAAAAGGCACCATGTCCAAATACTATCACATTGAGGATTGGGGTTTCATATGTGAATTTTGATCTGTCGGGAGGAGGTGCAAACCTGTAGTCCATAGCACAGTCTAATGGGGAAGAGGAGATGGCAACAAAATTATAACACTGTGTGCTAAATACTATAACTTGTTCTGAAAAAGAAATGCAATGGGACCATAGAAGAATAAACTCCTAAATATGCCTGAGGGCATCAAAAAAGGCTACACAGATTAGATAAACTTTGATATTAGAGGATATCTAAGGAAGTTTGTTAGAAGCACAACTGGACAGAGAGAATTCCAGGCACAGTCAAAAGTTAGGAGAAAAGTCATGGCTGGACAGTCATGGATAGATAGATATTGCTGGGATATAAAGTGCAAGGCACAGTGAAGTGGAAGGTAAAGATGGAATAGCTAAAAACGATGCCAAATCATCAAGGGCATGTATGTATTGAAAAATATATTATCCAGAAATTTATAGGAAATAGTTGAAGTCACTGGCACCAAAATATTCCTTGCATTTTAGAACAGTATTCTGTCAATTGCAATGGAACACAATAGAAAGGATCAGGACCAAAAGTTGTGAACTTGGCTCTTAAGACAAAAGGGAGATGCAAGTAATGAAAAAAGTAGAATTGAATTATGGAACAAACAACAATTGATGTGTTTTGATGAGGGTTTGGGAGCCTCAGGGAAGGTAATGTATGATCGTGCTTCCTCTCATGTGAGACGCTCACTCTAGTGACTACCCCTTTCTCCTCCAATGTTTTCTTTGTCAGGCCAGACCACCATCCCTCAGCTTCAAAACCTTGGCTGCTTTGATCAAAGTTGCCCTTCTTCTCTGAGTATTGCTCTACACTAAGAGCCACTTGGCCCAGGAAGTTATACTTCTCTCACCTTCCTGCTAAGTGCAGCCTTTAGTTCAAGACTGCCTGACATAGATGGTAGACTTGCTTCATGTTGGGAGTAATTTTGTGGTGCTATTTGTCCTCAAAAATTTTCCCATGGGGTCATACAGTAGCTAGTGTCTAGTTGAGATCACATTCTTCTTAGCCTGACATAAGACATCAGAGGTGACCCAAATTTTAGCCCTCAGTTTACTCTTCCCCTTTTTGCCCCTTCCCAAGGTAGAGACAATAAGAGAAAACTTGACAAGTCATAAATTAAGGAGCGTTCTGTCTTTAGAGAAGGTATCAGTGAGAGCACAAGGACCCTTAGGAAATATTTCAGTTGCTGCCTTGACCCTGGTTCCATAGCCGTCCTAGTTTGCAACTCTGGTCTTGACTTCATTAATTTACTAAACATTAACCTGTCTATTCTGTTGACATGACCTTGAACCCTATTCCTAACTATATCTCAGTCTGCCATGTACCTTGTTGTCGATAAACTTTTATATCAGCTATGCCCATAATACTGCTGACCCTCATCTCTGTTTGTCTAATCACATTTCACTAAAACTTTGCCAAAAGCATGCCTTGACACAAATTGATCCTGTGCACTTGTCTTGGGCTTATGCTCCATATTAGTCACCTCAGATTGCTAAAACAAGTTACTATACACTGTGTGGCTTATACAACAGATATTTATTTCTCACATTTCTGGAGTCTGGGAGAGTCTAAGATCAAGGTGCCAGTTGATTTGGTTCCTGGTGAGAGTCCGCTTCCTAAGTTAAAGATGGCTGCTTTGTTGCTGCATTCTCACGTGATAGAAAGAGAGAAATCTCTCTCTCTCTTTCTCTCTCTCTCTCTTTTTCTTTCTCTGTCACCCTTCTTATAATCCCATCATGAGGGTCCCACTTTCATGACACCATCTAACTGCCTGCCAAAAGTCCCATCTCCAAATACCATCACATTGAAGTTTATGGCTTCGACATATGCATTTTAGTGGGACACGATTCAGTCTATAGCAGATCCCCCCTAAGTTTGTCTTCAGATGTTGCAGCTAAGACTGGCTCTTCTTAAACAATACACTGTCACATGCACATTCATTTAACTCCCATGTATTTAGTACTTGCTCTATTAAGTCATTGTGTTAGCTGCCGGGGATATAGAAATGAGCCATATGAACAAGACTCACTTCTTGTCTTTAAAACAAGCCAAAACAAACCAAAACAATATAATTGGCCAACAAATAAGGGTTGGGAAATGAAGGAAAGGAAACATGTATTGAGCAGCGAACAGTTGAGTTTAGTGAATGAGCATGTGCTCTTCAGTCAGACTGCTTGGGTTGGAATCCTGATACCAACACTTAATAAATGTAATATGAGCAAATTATTTAACCTCTTGCTGCTTCAGGTCCTCTTCTCTAAAAAAAAGATAGTAAAACCTGTAGGATTTTAAGAATTGAGGAGGTATTTAGAAAAGTACCTGGTAGGAGTAAGCACTCAATATTGTTAGTCACTAGTAATAATATGTGCCATTTGCCATTCTCTATAGGCATTTATACCATTTAATCATGAAAAAGTCATACATGAAGACTATGGTTTTCCCATTTCACATGAAACCAACTTTTAAGGAACTTACATGATAAGTTGGAAGGTTGAAAATGGAGTTCATTTAAGAACTGATGAAAGCAGGGGAAGAAGTCAAAAATATTTTGTAGGCCACAATTGGACAGAGTTGATGTCTGAATGAATCTAAAAGATGATATGTAAAGATTACTATGAGATTTCTGGGTAGACTACTAGAGGTGACAGTCTTAAATATTTTACCTAGGAATTCTCACACTGTAGTCAGGTAGATGTTATACTTCAAGTAATTATTATGATTTAAATAAATAATGACTGTGATGGCCATGAGAGTTCACTTGCAGATGTTGAACTGCAGGGAACGAAATTAAATGATGGCCTCAGGTATTGTGCTTTGAATCTATTGCTTCTGAGGTAACATCTCCTCTCAGCCAAGGATGTGGTGCCACAGGAATGCTAAAGAAAACCCATTCTTGGGAGATACAAAACTGCTCTGACAGACAACTTTGGCTCAAGGACTCCCCATAACTTTGCCAAATCTTCCTTGGGCTGCCTGACAATCCAGGACAGTTCCATCCAACTTTCTCTCACGTCCTCCTTTACTTTTTATCAAATTTATGTCACAGTCTGATGGTCTCTCTGTGCCTTCCCCTGCTCATTTTGCTTTTCCCTGCAGATTTGGGAGAAGTTACTCCATCATCCCTGTGAGCCTTTCTTTCTAAAAGTAAACAAATCCCTTCTTCACAATCCAATCTTTTTTTTTTTTAATTGAAGTATAGTTGATTTACAATGTTGTGTTAGTTTCTGGTGTACAGCAAAGTGATTCAGTTACACACACACATAGAATCTGTAATTTAAAAAAAAAACTCCCTGCAAACAAAAGTCCAGGACCAGATGGCTTCACTGGAGAATTCTGCCAAACCTACAAAGAAAAGCTTACACCCGTCCTTCTCAAACTCTTCCAAAAGACTGAAGAGGAGGGAACACTCCCAAAGTCATTCTATGAAGCCACCATCACCCTGGTATCAAACCCAACAAAGACACTACCAAAAGAGAAAATTACATGCCAATATCTTTGATGAATATACATGCAAAAATTCTCAAAAAAATATTAGCAAACCAAATCCAACAACACATAAAAAATATCATACATCACAATCAAGTTGGATTTATCCCAGGGTCAGAAGATGAACCACTATCCATTCTTAATTCCTTGAGCTTTCAGCTGCCAATTCAGATCTTGGTGGCATGTGACCCAAACCTTCCCAGACAGAACACTTGATAGTCATGCCTTTCTCAGATTGGGGTTGCTCCACATGTTTGTTCACAATTACAATGGGACAAAAAAGTATCAGAAGGTACCCAAGTGGATCACCTGGGTTACACAAATATTCCTCCCAGTTCCCATTGTTTAAAAGCAGCCTTATCTCCTGCTGACTGGGGTCAATTACCTCTGAAAATATGGTGATTCCTGTTTTTGCCTGCTGGCCCTTGGGCACAAGGTGACTTAATTTATAGTTAACTGAGACTCTGGCTGTGTCTCTTGACAAGGGTTTGCCCTTTTGGGGGATCAGGACTTACAACTCTGTAGAAATCAGAGGTGTAGAGAGGAGAATCACAGTGAGTCACTGCAAGTGTTGGTAAATGGAGACATTCATGCTTCTATATCTTTGGTTCTGGACCTGTGCTTTTCCTTTTGCGGACACAGCATCATATGGAAGTCTTTGATTTAATAAATATATTGCATCCTGACAGATGATACCCCATCCTTTCATAGTGCTTCCTCTGAGCTGATCTTTCAGCTGCACCTTTAGAAAGCTATTCCTGCTTTCCTGAGGTTGGCTTTCAGTAGATAAAATGACACATGATATAACCAGTAGATTGCATTTTCTTGGGCCTAATCACAAAACTCCTTGGCTACCAAGTGGAGTGTGGCTGTGTTGTGTGGCATTTCCTCATCTTTGTAAATCAGGTATTCTGTAAGTCTTGGATGCCTGGTGCTGGCTGACACAACACACATACAAAATAGCTATCTATCCCTGTAAGGACAACTGCTGGAGCATTGGACCAGGATAAAAATGACCTGATGTAGTCAACTTACACCAAATCGTCTTCTCAAGGAATAGTGCCATATTGGTGGCTCAACACTGGTCTGTGTTCTGATGCACTGGATATTCAGAAGGAGCTAGATTAGCCTTGCTAAGTGGAAGTATATTCTATTGGACCCATACGTAATCTCCATCTGTGCTGTCTGAGCCATTTGTTCATGTGCCTATTGTGCTAATTTTGGCAAAGTCTGCTTTATATCAACTGGCTGAGAGCATTTGTCTACTTGCTTCTTCAGTTCCTCTTCTATTATGGATGGTTTCTGATTAGTCTTAACATGTCTCTTCATGCTTTATGCCTACTCTGACATGTTTATCTACATGCCTCTACCCAAGACACTTAGGGCAAGAGAGTAGGACCAAGGCAGAAGGAGTGACAGGGTTCCTCATAGAAACTCTTTTGCTATTAGGAGGAAGTTTTCATTTATACTGTGACAGGCAAATAAAATGTCATTATACAGCCTTGTGTCCATGGCCAAATACTAGGAACTTTGAAGGGGTTGGTGCAGGGATGGAATCAGGTTTTAGCATGAAGCTCATATAATTTGGAAGAGGGGAACCCTTTCTAAGAAAAAAAACCCAAAATAACAAATATGAAATTAGATAAATATATAATTACTTATTTAGGAAAAGAACCACACCAAATTACTGGGCCTTTGGTGATTCAGATTCCTTTTTGTTTGTTTGTTTCTGGTAATTTTTTAGGCAATTTACCAAAATTCTTCCATTAAAAAAATGTTGAGGGTAGGGGGTATATGAGAAATCTCTGTACTTTCTGCTCAATTTTTCTGTGAACCTAAAGATGCTCTAAAAAATAAACTCAATTTAAAAAAAAAGGTTTTCTGTTTGTAACCAGGCTGCCCTCCCTAGCTAGAACACTCTATAGTTTTCATACATCTTCCAGGACTTATAGAGCCCAAGTCGGCATGTGTAAGGTGCCTAGGTTAGGATCCATTAGCTTTGCAGAATCTACCAGTGGGCTGGTGACACCAACTCAGTCAGCATCATTCAACACCTTGAGCACTCTCTCCTGAAAAGCAATGGTATTTCATCCATTGTTTTCTAGGTAGTGTTGCCCTAGTGATTTTTCTTCCTCTTTGGGCTTTTTCCTCTTTAACTTCCTTTATTCAACCATCTAATTTTGGAGTTCTTCAAGGTCTGGTCCTAGGTGTACTTCACTTCTTATTCTATACTCTCATTAGACATTTATATTGACATTTACTTTTCAGTTACCTCCTATGCACAGATGAGTCACAATTTACATCTCCAGACCATATGCCTCTTCCGAGCATTAGATCTAAATGTCCCCTAGATATCTTCCCTGGAATAATTCTAAGTCTCCCCAAAGTCAACATGTTCAAAATGAAATCATAATCTGTCTCACCCTTCAAATCGAGTCATCTATAACATTACCAATTCCAGATAATATAATTTCCACTTCAGTGATCCCACACAGTTATACAAGCCTGAAATCTTGTAGTCAGCCTTGAGCTTCTCTCTTTCTCCCCATTTTATCCAAACAACTAAAAGAAACTGCAAATTTTACATCCTAAATATCTCTCAACCATTTCATTCTCTCTAACTTTTCCACTACTACCTTAGTCCAGGCTGCCGTCACATAAATTCTGGGCCTTCACAATAGCCTACTAAACAGTATACCTTCATCTATTCTTGCCCTCTTTTTTTATCAAATCTATACATAGAAGCCAGAGCGATTGTTTAAAAATGCAAATCTGATTAAATCACATGCTTGCTTAAGTCCGGCCAATGTTTTTCCATTGCATGTAAGATAGAGAATAAATTATTCAGCGAGGCCTACAAAGCTGTGGTGGTCTGGCCCTACCCCTCAAGCCTCATCTTACAATGTGTTCTTCTTTCCTTAGTCTACTTAAGCTGTACTGTCTTTCTTTAGGCTCCTTACACACACCATGGCCTTCCTGCCATGGCTTTTGCAAGTGCCAGAACACAATTTCTTCTTTTCCCAGGAAACTTCTAATCATTCTTAATATTTCAGTTCAATTGTTCTATCCTAAGGAAATCCTTTCAGACCTCTCTGATTAGCTCTTATAACCTACTAACTATCCTTATAATGATGGCAATTTCACATTTCCATGATTATTTGCTATCTTTCCCACTATTTGTCAGCTCTATGGCACTAAGGACATTTATGACCTCTTTTACCACTGAGTCTCTGGTGCCTAGCATAGTCCTTGACACCTGACATTCAATGCATATTTATTAATGAATTAATGAAGTTTGTAAGGTACTGTTATTGATAATGTGTTTATACAAGCAATGTGTATTTAAAACACTTATGGGTTACTATCTTGGTAGTTTTTTTCAAAAAATCTTGCCTTGAGGATAGTTTATCCAACTTGTAAAAGTGGCATTTTCTCCAGCAGAATGGGGTTCCTAAAGTTTAGCAAAATGTTTATCTGTGTGTACAGAGTGAATACAGGGAGTATGCTGCATGAGCTAAATGTGTTACCTACCAATTTCCCTAATGGTTGTTTCTGATCATAAATGTTGGCTGTCATTTTTGGTCATCTAGTTAGGTTTCTAAGTGTATTTGCTACACACATATCAAGTTGATTAGAGATGATTTGCTGATCTGTTTTACTTTAGATAAATAGAAATCTAGTGTTCCAAAACATGCAGTTGACTCGATTTGGCAGACTACTAAAAGAATACTTAACACATGTTCTTCAACCCAAGGGTATCCAGCCTGAAGCTATAGCATCAGCCAAATTAAGTTCTCAGTGAAAAGCACAGAGGAAGCTGGTTCTATATTGGCTAGATTAGTGTTACATGCAAGATTTACAGAGAAGTGGAGGGTAAGAAAAGAAGTCAGTAAGAGATGAACATGGGCTTGGTGGGTGCAACCGTAGATGGCTATCATGTTCTATGGACTTTAAATACAATATCTCAGAAATCCTTGCAAAAGTCCTACAAAGAGTATTTTTATCCCAGTCTTACAAACAAGGAGGCTGATATTCAGGGATTAACTGATATTCAGGGACCATTTCTAAAATGGTGATATTCAGAGAATATTGGTGATACCCAATTCCTACACTTTATCTTTTGGGCTCAAATATAACTTTTGAAAGAAATACTTCCTTTAACAATGAGGCTTATGATAAGCACTACACTATAATTATCTTATTATTCATCTGCATATCTCAGTTGAGTGCAAGTTTTTCAAAGACTCAGATTATACCTTCTCTATTTACCATTTTATCCCCAGTGGGAACATCTTGGCCTTAAAAGACTGCTGAATAAATGGATGCCCAAGATTATTTGACCTGCAAAAATTAGTTCTGTTTCTGACCCTAAACCATCTTTCTTCTTTCATATCATGTGTTTTAAAGTGTAGATTTTATTACTATTCTGGTATGGTGACCCAACAGACCAGGACACAATTACCCTTGAAAGATGGCTTGTTATTCACAGTTCCCAAGAAGAGGGAGCCTCATGGGGAAGCACCAGGGTCAGTCAGGAGGCTGAAGGAGTGGAGGAAAATCATGAGCAATAGCCTTTATTGTGGTTTTCTCAAGAAGGCAAGGCAAGGTAGGGTAAGCAAGCTTAGGATTTGCTACCTTGAAAAATTTTGGCAGACTCTGAGGCATAGAGACTGTCCCTAGTTATCTGAGGTGTGTAGGGCAGTGGGATAGTGGTCCTGCGTGTGGGAGCCCTGTGAGAGTCAAATAAAGGAAGTGGTTGGGGCATGGGTTCAGATTGGTTGCTTTGCACATGAAAGGCATGCATGCAGGTAAGTCCTTTACTATTTCTAGGAATTAGCTAGCCCTGGAAAGTGCAGTCTCCTCAGGGTCAGTAAGGGCCCTGAGTGTCAAAACAACGGTATAAAATGACATGTTAAAGGAGTAATTAGTTAAGAGAAAAGAATCAGTGCTGACTTTAAGTTTTTGCACATGAAAATAATATTAAGTTGCTATTATTCAAATACTCAAGGATAGAAAGGGATCTTATAGATCTTCCATTTTACTGTCTTTTGAGAGTACCAAATTTAAATACTTTGAGGAAAATAATTTCTCCTTTCTCATCTGCCTTTAGAATATATTTCAATATATCACAACAACATATTACTCCAATTTATTACATTTAGATGAAGTTTGTATGTAGGTAGGAACCTCAATACTAAGTAAAGAGGGGCTAGACAGAGGTTACGATTGGTAGAAACTGGGTTAGGTAACATTCTAAGAAAGGACTGCTTTCATTCTAAAGGAGCAGAGCACTGTCAGACTCCTTGCTATGAGGGTCTATGATGAAACACCAAATAATTAAAAAATAAATTATATTAGAAAGCAAATCATTAATAAATATTTATAGCAGTAGACTTCATTGGTCTTTTTCACGACTTGCATTCTCAGTAAAAACATTATTGTCACTAAGCAAATATTTTCATGGTTCACATGATCTGAGAGAAGACTGAGCTCCCTAAAAAATTTAAGCAACGTCTTCCTCTTTATCAGGAAAAAACTCACTTTTTTTTCTCTTGGATTTAGTTGAAAAGCATGTATTTGTGTGGCCATGCATGCATGAGTTTGTATGTCTTGGCGGATGAGGCAAACATAAGACAATTGCTCGGTTTTATATTTTTTAGTTGTTTCTTGTACTTCAGAGGGAAATATGCTAAACTGAGTTGTTGACCATTTTTGACATTTCAAAAAATGTATTCCAGGTGGAAACTTGCAGGGAAGAATTTTAGGCTGACACAGTTGGAAATGTTTAAACACTCAACACAATGAAGTTCACAATGGAAAATCTGACAAAACTTTTACATTATTTGCAACGTGAGGTTCCACTGAAATTACCAAACAGGCAGCAAGTGCTATAATAAAAGCAGCTTCTGGAAATTGTGGGGGGAAAACCTGTAGCTGCTTTTAGAGAATTATTTTTCTAATCGTGTATTCCTAACTCAAGGGAGAACCTGGTGGTAACAGTATGCTCCTCTATTGTAGTCTATCCATTTAGTTTTCAAATAGTCGTGCTAGGTTAGCATTGTGTTTAAGGCTTGGAGTGGGGTGGTTTTTGTTGCAAAGGAAAAGTGTAATACAAAGAGCCTCTTTTAGCAATCTAGGTTCCATGTCTTTGAGTTAGATGGCAGATGATGAATGTTTGATTTGTTTTCACAGATAGTGGCCTAAAAAGCAAATCAAAAAATAAGTTCCCAGGATGAATAAAGAGGAAAGCCAAACACGAGCCTTTTCGTTATTTTTGTTACATATAAGAAAGGAGATTTCCAAAAGGCAATAAAATAACAAAAGAACCATTCCAAGCATTGTTGATGCCTTAAGTTGAGGGTATGCGAGCATACAGCCAGCAAAAACTCACTTTTAAAAACATTAAATCATCATACAAAAGGCCTGGAAATATCTACCAAAGATCTAATGCATCTCAGGCAGATTTATCATTCATTTATTTAAAAAATATTTATTGAAAGATTGCTGTGCACCAAATCCTGTTCTGAGGTACACAATGGTGAACAAAAATAGAACACATGCTGTAATAGCATACATTTAAAGATCTCTCTCTATCTCCTTTGATGAAAACTTAACCAGCTTTAGCATCACACCATTTTGTAATGTGGGTATTTACTTCTTTATGTTTCCTTTCTTTAGGTCAAGTTTGTGTGTGTGTGTGTGTGTGTGTGAACATATGGATACATCTGCCTGGGATGATGCAAGGGGTTTTTTAATAGCTATAAAATTTGAAGCTACATCTAACTAAAAGACAAAAATTGCATTTAAAGACAAATATATATGACAAATAATGTCTGGTTCAGTAAGTACTGGATTTTCTTCCTGTTTATCAGATCTTTTATTCTTCACCCTCCATTTTCATGATTGTGCTTTTCTATACTTCAGTGTTCTCAAATATGACTACACATTGGAATCACCTGGGGAGATTTAAAAATTATTGATTCTTGGGTCTAACACCTGCCATCCTGAAAATTCTATTTAATTTGTGCATTGGTCAGTGTTCTCCAGAGAAACAGAACCAATAATGTGTGTGTGTGTGTGTGTGTGTGCGCGTGTGTGTGTGTGTGTATAATTTATTCTGAGGAATTGGCTCACATGATTAAGGAGACTGAGAAGTCTCATGATCTGCCATCTGCAAGCTGGAGACCCAGTGGTGTAATTCCAGTCTGAGTGTGAAGACCTGGAAACCAGGAAAGCCAAGTATATAAATCTCCATCCAAGGGCAGGAAAGGACTGAGGTCCCAGCTCCAGATAGCAGACAGGAAGGGAAGGAATACTCCCTTCATCTGCATTTTGTTCTATTCAGGCCCTCAATGGATTGGATGTTGCCCACCCACATTGGGGAGGGCCATCTACTTTACTGAGTCCACCTATTCAAATGCTAATCTCATCCAGAAACACCCTCATAGACACACCCAGAGATAATGTTGAATCTGGGCTCTCCATGGCCCAGTCAATATGACACATAAACTTAACCATCACAATTGGTCTGGGGTACAACCTATATATGAGGAATTATAAAAGTTCTGCTAATAAATCTCATGTTTAGCCAAGGTTGAAATTCACTGTTGTGAAATTCTGGTTCTCAAAGTGTGATCCCTGCAGGCTCACCATCTCTTGGGAACTTGTTAGAAATGAAAATTCTAGGGTCTCACCCCAGACCTACTAAATCAGAAACTCTGGCGATAGGCCCCGCAATCTGTCTTTTATCAAACCTTCTAGGTGATTGTGAAGGATGTGAATGTTTGAGAAACACTGAGTGGGGCTGGAAATTAATTTGTATTTCTAATCAGTTCCCAGGTGATGCTGATTCTATCTACTAGTCCAGAGACGACACTGAGAACTACTGCTCTAAACCCAACTCCCATCTGATTCTTTCAGGATATATCTGCTCATACTTGATGGAATGGATTTCTCAGGAAAAAAAAAAGTTACATGCGATAGATTTAGCTAATGCACAAAATCAGTGCTTTATTTCCAATGATATTCTCTTATCTGATGGATTACTGGGGGGGAGGGAGGGAGTTTAGCTTATGAATCAAGTTTAAAATTTTCCATGTGTTTCCTACAATCACAGACACTTGACTTGGAATATAAGTTCGTTCAGTTATTCTCCTGCAGGCAGGAATAAATATCCTGGTGTTGGAGTCACAAAAAATGCACCCGACTCGGAGCCAGCTTTTGTGTTTGGCTTCGAGGTAACTTCCAACATTTGCCAGATACGCTGACCACCTGTGAAATATTTGCTCAATCTGCTGATCCAGTTGCAGCCTCTCTGTGCTGTAAATTCCAACTCTCCTATGAGATGAGAGGGTGCTTGGCGGCATGACAGCCTAACATGGGCCAAGTCAGAAGGAGGGAGTTGACTCAGGTCTGGCTGGAAAAATAATTTGTTTGCCCCTATTGTCTCTACAACCAAAGCACATGTTTCAGTACTACCTTATTACATCAGTGGTATAGCCCTTTGTTCATGTGATATCAGGTCAGACTGCTGGTGTAACTGACTCACATTCAAATGTCTCAGATCAGTGCACCAGGATTATTTCCCCTTTACACTTTTTAGTGCCTGACTGCTAGAGTGCATGTCTGTGGAATTTGACAATACCTGCTGTTGGCTCAGAAAAGGTCATACTACTTCCCATTTGTCTCACAGATTGTGGAACTGAATATGGGCCAAGAGAGAATGTATGAAATTGTTCTGAGATCAGTTAAGAAAAAAAGCCACTCCTGAAGAGAATAGAAACTCGAAGAATTTTAGAGAAGTAAATGATTAAAGACATCAACAAGCCTAGGGAATCTGAAACATGTCTGATCATCAGAATCACCCTGAAGATGTAAAAAGAGAGATACTGAGGCCCAAGAAGAGATTTTCCTCTGGGTGAGGCTAGAATAGATCCAAGTTATTCTGATGATTCTGTCCCAAATCTCTCTATCCTCTGCTATCCCACTACCACTTTGAGATCCACTGGCCTAGACCACCCCTCTCTGAAGGCCAAGTGATCTTGCAAAGTAAATTCTTTTTTCTATCACATTCAGTTTCTTAAAAGTGTAATGATTCTGGATAAAGTATAAAGTCAAGTTAATCAACAAATTTCTATGAGTTGAGACTTTGATTCTAGCCTGTCTTAGCCATTGACTAGCTCTATGACTTGGTTTATGACTTAACCTCTTTCCTCCCTGGTAAAATAGGAATAGTAATTCCATAGGATAATGTAAGGATAAAATTATATAAAGACTATAAAAATATTTTGAATATTTTATATTTTGTATATTGTACAATATACATTTAAAATATTTGTCATTAATAATAGTATTGTATAATGTTTACTAAGCCTGAAAAATGAGGTTCACATTACTTACCATGTTGGGAGATATTAAAAGAAATGCGTTTTAGAAATCTTGATTTAGAGCAGTGAACAAAGCTAAATTTATGAAATAAAAGACAAAGCTCAAAACAAACATTTGGTTAATAAGAGGTGGTACGTAAATATGTGATTGTTTATTAATTGAACAAATATTTGCATATTGAGTTCCTAATATGTGCCAGACATCTACTGATATCACCAATTAGTGACAAAGCAAGTTTTGACATTGGCCACCCATTACCAAAGGAACAACTGAAAAACAACCTAATTAAAGATCTGTTAGCTTTATACTTTTTAAAGGAGAAATTCCAAATTGCTCAGCATGGCATACAAGGAATCTCACAATCCAGGCCCTACCTTTTTCAAAGTCATGCATCACAGGAAGGGACTATGCTCAAGTCACATTGACTGTTTTACTTCTAATTGGATAAGATGTCACCTCAGGATTCGGATCATTTGCTGGAAGATGAATTCCTATTCATTTCCCTACAAAGATGTATCAAGTGCTCAGTTATAAGTTCTTGCAAAGCAATTTGTATACCTGAAATGCAGTTGAAGGTTGAGGATCCTTCTGAGCAGCTCCGTGAACCCTGTTTATCAATTAGGAAAGCAAGTCAAAGGCATACCATGTTCACACCCAGCTCAAATGCAACCTTGTCTCTGAAGCCTTTTTTTTTAGGCAGTTAGTCCTCCCTAAGCCCCTATTCATATTGCTGTTGGAGAAAATATGATATTGTTTATTTTTGTCTGTTCATATTTCTCTTCTCTTTTAACCGTAAACTGAGAAGCAAGACTCTCACATAATCACCTCTCTGTCATAAATGTTTATTGCTCTTCTACTACATAATAGGGGCTGAATAAATATGTGAGAAAGGAAGGGAAGGGGAATGAGAGAAAGGAAAGAAAACAGGTATCTTATAGCCAAATACCCCCTTGTACCTCACACTGTGGATTTTGTAATAGTCAGCCAGGTGTTCCAAATGATGAGGCTGTGAAAATTAAATATATTTAGAGATAAATAGACTTTTCCTCAGAAAATCAAAGAAGAAAAGGTGAAATCAGGTGACACACCGAGTCTGAGGTCAGTACTGTGAACTTTTTGGACCTGGAGCCAGAAAGGGAGTTGAGACAGACCCTGTTGGCTTCCAGGTGTAATTGTGTTTATATCCATTAAGATTATTGTGTTGACAGTACACAGGAGAGATAGTCAGACTAGAAGCAGTTTCTAAATCTTGTCCTGGGAATTCCTAAGAGAAAACTGTGGGCACTGATCCTGGAAGGTGATAGATGGAAAATGTCAGTAGATGCTATTAGTTTCCTGATTCAGAACAATAGAGAGTCTGTATGGAGGCTCAGCATCCCTGGAGGTGGTCCCCCCACCAGAGTGTTTTTTTATGTCAAGAAGTCTGAATTGCTAAGATATTTGAGGTTCTTTCCTAGAATGACTATCCTACTAGCATTACATTGAGATAAAATCGAAAAGCTTGCAGTGGAATTTCTCTCTTGCAGTTCAAATTTCATTGTTATCTTCAAAAAAACTTCAGTCCAGAGGTGACTGCTGGTGTGCTAGAGACTGCGCTAATGTTCACCTACTGTAAAGGAGGAAAGATTTATTATGCTTAGTAGTACCCATTACTACTAGCAAAAA
Source organism: Orcinus orca (assembly GCF_937001465.1). Lineage (NCBI taxonomy): Eukaryota > Metazoa > Chordata > Mammalia > Artiodactyla > Delphinidae > Orcinus > Orcinus orca. The sequence goes on from NC_064563.1 coordinate 97,654,677, forward strand.
CTTGCTCATAGTATGTAGGTATATAAAGCAAATTAAGCACTTGTTCATGAAATTGTCATTTTTAAACAAGTATTTATTGATTCCTCTTCTTACCCAGGCACTGTTCTGTGCCCTTTGTGTATGTCTGTGAACAAGATAGATATATTAATACTATCTACCGTTATGAAGCTTACATACTCGTAGGGTAGATAGACCATAAACAAATAATTGTCAAAAAATAGGAGTAACTTCATAACAAGTGACTTACTAAGCAACTCTTGATAGGATAGTCAGGGGGAATGTCTCTGAAGAAAAGTAAAAAGGGATATTTGAAATGAAGCCTGAATAATGAGAAAGTGTTTTATACACAAAGACCTGGCGAGAGGATGTCCCAAGTAAAGGGGACATCAAATACAGAGTTCCTAAGGCAAGAAGGAGTTCTGTCTGTCTGGAGGATAGAAAAATAATCAGTGAGGAAGGAGGAGAAATGTATAAAAGAAAGGGACCACGTAGGACCTTTGTAGATAGGTGAGAGAAACTTGGAATCAATTTTACGATCTATGGATTTTAAGCAAATTTTATGATCTATGGATTTTAAGCAAACTATTGCTACGAAATGATTTATATTAATGAATTTCACTTTGCCTTCAACAGAAAATGAAAAGAAAATAAAAATTAATTGTCGCTAAGAGGGAACAGAGGATTTCACTGTGGAGGGATTTTGAGTTGCAACTTGAAGAAAGTGTAAGGATTCAGCAGGTGAATGAAAAGGAGAAAAGGCCATTCAGCTTTGAAGACATGTGTAAGCCAAGCCACAAAAGCATGTGGTTGAATAGATGTCTAATATGAATGGGAGGTACATATCAGAAGTGGCTGCAAAAAATGTGGGTTTAGGTAATGATAAACTGCTCACAGGTATTGAGTCCTTGTCATGTGCCAGAGCTTGGGCTTAACAGCTTACTTCGGTTGATTGCAAACCTACTGTATTTCCTGAGTACATTCATTCTCCCATTCCCTGAGTATTTCACATAACCTCCTGCCTCAGACTTTTAACATATCCTTTCCCCTCTGACTCATAACTGAAGATCTTGTTCCTTATATTAATAAGAAAATGGAAGCAATCAGAATTAACCATCAGATCTACTAACTTCCTTCCATTTATGCCTATACACTACATCTTCCTGATTTTTATTTTGGATGACAGGGACTTGTCTGTCACTGTTCCAATCTAACATTAACCTTTGTATTTGTGCCCTGGATCCCATCTCCTTTTATTTTTCAAGGACTTGCTTCAGTTATTATCCCTTGTTTTAATTCATTCAATTATTGTTGCTAGATTCTATCATTTCCTTCATTATAAAATTATGAAGTAATCTCTTTAATTAAAAAAAGCAAATGAAAAATAAAAAACTTTCTTAACCATTACCCTTCTAGGTTATACTCCATTTCTCTGCTTCCCTTTGGAGCAAAACTTATGGAAGGTGTGTTCAGTCACTACCCAGCTCCCTTTTCTCTTGAAACCACATCATTCAAGCTTTCATCACCACACTGTTGAAACCACCCAAGGTCACTCATGATCTCTATGTGGCAAAAAAGCTCATCATCAATTCTCTTACTCAACTTTTCAATTACATTTAACACAGTCGGTAACTCTTTGAAGCTCTTTGTTCAACTGACTTCTAAGACTCCACCTTCACCTAATTTTCCTCAAGTCTCATTGGTTAGTGCTTTTAACTCTCTGGATATACAGCCTCATCATTTCCCTGAATCGCAATGTTACAAGGCTCAGTCCTTGGACTTTTGTCCTCTCAGTCTATACTCACTCCCTAGGTAATATTTTTTCCCATGACTTAAATAACATACATTTGCTAATGGATTCCAAATTTACATATCCTCCCTATCCTGCAATCCATCTGCCTTCTTAACATCTCAGGAATCTTATGCTCTTCTCATCATTTCTCTTAATTATACAATATGTATCACAATTGTAATATCTCTGCCTCTAAACTGACTCCAATCATATTTTACTCCCCATGTTCCACATGTAAAATAATCATTATATCCTTTACATATTATTTTCACAATTGTACTGAGATGCTATATTTCTTAATCATGCTTTTTCTCTCACAGTTTTATAGTGGAGTTTTCCAGAGGCTGTGTGGAAAATATAAAGTTATTGCTTTTACAGTTAATGGAATATGTGTTTGTGTATTATTGTATTTCTAAAATTTCTCAGTTTTGAATTATAAGGAAAGGTGTCGGACATTTCCTCAAAGGTCAAAATTAGAGTTATCATATGACCCAGAAATTATACTCCTAGTTTCATACCCAAGAGAAATAAAAACATATGAAAATACAAAAATATGTACACAAATGTTCATAGCAGCATTATTTATGACAGCCAAAGGTGGAAACAACCCAAGTGTCCATCGACTGATGAACGGATACACTAAATGCAGTATATCCATACAATGGACTATTATTTAGCAATAAAAAGAATAAGGTAATGGTACATGCTACAGCATGGTTGAAACTTGAAACATTTTAAGTGAAAGAAGCCAATTACAGAAGATCACATATTGCAAGATCCAATTTATATAAAATATTCAGATATCCAGAATAGCCAGATTTGTAAAGATAAAAACTAGTTTAGTGGTTGCCTCGAGTTGGGTGGGAGGGATAAGAAGTGACTGATAATGGATACAAGTTTATTTTGAGGGTAATGAAAATATTTTTAAATTAGGTGTAATGACTGCAGAACTCTGAATATTCAAAACCCACTTAACTGTATACTTTAAATGGGTGAATTTTGTGGTATGTGAATTAAATCTCAATAAAGGTTTAAAATATTTTTCAGTCTGGATTTTTAATGTGGTAGAAAGATAAAACCCACACAAACAAAAACTCTGAGACTTTAAATAATTTTTCAGACAAAGTTTTAAAAGTTTGATAACCTCTGTCCTAATACAAGTAAGAATCTCTTAACTGGTTTTGATGTTTTTATTCTAACTAACTCCCTAATGGTCTACCTTCATAAAGTGTTAACCAGAGCAATCTTTTAAAAATATTAGATCATACTATTCACCTATTTAAAAATCTTTCAGAAACTTTCTATGGGTTAGAACAAATCTTATAGCCCTCATCATGACCTACAATATCTTACATACCCCATTTCCTATTACCTTCTCAATAGCATCTTTACCAATAGCTGTGTTCTAGACATTTTGGCATTACTACTGTGTCACATATATATCAAACATGATCTCACCCCAAGACCTTAGAATTTTCTGTTTTCTCTGCCTGGTTCCTCCCAAGATTTTACTTGAGTCACCTCTTTACTTTATTCGGGCTACTGCTCAAATGCCACTTCCTCATATAGTCCTTTCTTTCTCCTCCTATCCAAAACAACACCTTCTACCCCCATTGCAGCCTCCATTTCTCTTGATTTCCTTTCTCTGTCCTTTTGAATTGCCCATGAGCACAGCAGGTCATAATTATCAAAGAAATTAACCCATCCCACAGCCTACCCTCAGCATCCCCAAACAATGACTGATGGAATTGATGTAAAAATACTCCAGCTCTCTAGAGTCCTATGTGGGATTGTTCTTGAGACATAATGTTCTTCACTGACACCCTTAGTTTCCCAGAGGAATTATCCTCTAGTTACCCAGGGTGGTGACTTACTTGACAACACACACTTTGTTGGCTGCTTTTCCTTTGCAGTTCATTTTCCTACTTGCTTAAGAATATTTCCTGGTATTGCCTCTTAAATGCACTACTTGCATTCAAATATTTGTCTCTTATGACTTGATATTATGTTTATTTATATTTATTGTTTTATTTTCTCTTTCACCCACTAAAATGTAAATACTAAAAAGGTGAGGATCTTGTTTTGTTCACTGGGCTCATAGTGCCTAAAACAATGCCTTGTATAACTTCTGCATTCAATAAATATTTATTGAATGTAAGAATGAGTGATTATCAGATGTATTCCTTATAATGATCCTGTGAGGCAGGTGCTATTGTTATTATTTCTATATCACAGAGGATGAAACCAAGATTTCAAAATGTTAACTAAATTGTCTAGGTTGCACAGTATGTGGAGAAACAAGTCTCTAAGATGTCTGTCTACCATCAAAGCCCATACTTTTACCAAAATTCATAACAGTGAAAACTCAGCTCTGAGATCTAAGATACATAGTCCAAACACAACTAACAGCAAGTGATCTAGATTCCTCCTGACTAAGCTAGAGGTTAAGAAAGGTAAAGTTTCAAAGATTAGACAAATATAGAGACAAAATAAAAACAAGTTCGTATAAATCTCCTGAAGTTCCGAGTCCCTCCCTTCTAAATTTTGTTTCTGTATTTGGTTTAACTTGCTCTCTTTCTCATGGATTATTATTGTGGTCACTTTGGTCAGTGGTAAATTTAATACGCCCTTTGATTTCCTACTGCCTTGCTCTGAGCTTTAGGTTTTAGATTTCAGAGTAAATCCATGGTTTCCTACTTCTCTGTCATTCTTTGCCCAAGTCCAGGAGAGCGACCTAGAAGCTTACCAAGAAGAGTAGCCAGCACTATTCTCAAAAGGTGGTCAATTAATGGAATTACCCAAATGTAATGGGTACATCTTTGATCTGTTTTCTATTCACTTATCAAATATATACCTACAGCACTCTGAAACATCAGAACAGAAATAACAAAAGAGAAAAATTATTATGGTTTTAATGCTTTCTGCTTATTGTTTGTTCTTTATTTTCTTCAATTTTTATTAGACAATCAATAAGCTCATTTGTCAGATGGAACCAAATTGAGGCATTAGAAGCCTTCCAAAGTAAATTATTTTATTAATTGTAACAATGTCTATGGGTAAGGAAATTGACAAATGACTCTCTCTTCCTTACTACTTAATTTAATCAGGAATTTGTAACTCTTTTAACACATGATTTTAGAACAGGCCAAAGATGAAGTTTTCCTGTCATAGGATTTCAAGGGATGAATGGGGTGGGTACTAGTTATGAAAGTGGGGGATCTGGTATTCAAGAAGATAGCAGTAGGAACAAGTGAAAGATGGAGAGGGAGGAATTGGATGAAGAGGCAGCAAATAAAACCTGTTACATTATTCAACGTTTTGGCCAGAGAATTGCTATTTCAATGTTTATAGATTCCAGAACTTTGTCAAATTATCAAAGGAAAGTCTTACTGAAAGAACATTTCTACAGAAAATAAAAATCAAGGGAATTTGATATAAAATTTGATTTGACTTCTGCTCTACTGAGATCTGAAGTTTTGAGGAGATAACTGCATTGCCAGTGATATAATTACGCTTTCCTAAAGGGTTCAAAAGTATTCATTGAGTTGACTTGCAGTTCTTAAAGAGGCAGTCTTCATTGTCATTTTTTTCTTGTATCTCCTGCATTTAGCAGAGCTTGATGCTTGAGTAATTGTGCACATTAACACAAGATATCTACCTTGGCTTATGTTTCTATCTATCTATCTATCATCTATCTAAGTTCACTGTGTTATTTATGTATTAATTCTAATCTAATGGAACACTGACAAATAATCTTTTAATTTACTGATATAATTGAAAAAACCAGTAACTTACCTTGTTAATGAGTCTTATTTTGTTCAACTGTTCACTGCCATGGCCATTATGAATGTATATGGCAGTAAAAAAAAAAAAGGGAAGAGCAGGTCTGATGGCATCAAGCACAGCTACAAGGCAGCTGGCAATGACCAGGCTGTGTGGCAGGAAATGTTTCCAGGACTCCCCTTATGTGAAAAGGCAACAGGTTTCATCGAAGAATGCAAGTGTGGAAACAAGAAGGATTTTGTTCCCTCTCTTCTCCCCTCAAAGAGTTTCCCACCTTGAAGAGATTTATGTCATGATTGGAATGAAGGAAACTCACAGAGAATAAACTGTTGGTATTAAGAGGTTATCACAGGTCATCACTTTTTCTTTCTTTTACTCCCTTGGAGAGAAATGGGTAGCATTCTATCATTTTTGATAGTTGGCCTCCTAACTGGTAGTATCACCATGATGCATATCTTGGCCAAAATTCCCAGGAGTAAACTCAGCAGGAACTTTTAGTGTGAGGTAAATCCTTGGCTACTAGGGGACAAGAGAACATAAAAGCTGAGTTTATGTATCGCAGGGCCCCAATTAGCAATAACATATTTTTAACATAATTTTACAAATGACAAGTAACCGAGGAAGACTACAATTAGCTCTAGGAAGAAATGTCCTTTTTTCTTTCCCCTGCTTTTCTTTCTTTTTATAATATTGCTCTATTATGTCTTAAAATAAAGAGACTATTAGGACATGTAGAGATGAACTATTTATTGATAAGTTGATGAATTTGCCATCAAGCACCTTTACACAAATTCAATCAGAAACTTTTAGATGTAAAATATCATTATATTATGTGTGTATGTATTGTTAGTGTGTAAAATATGATGATGATGATGATGATATTGCTTCCATAGACCTTGAGCTCCAAACTCTCATAACCAAAAACAACAGGAAAGCCTTCATCATCAATCCAGTCTACCAAGGCATTCCTAGTCTCACAGCTTCCTGTTTTTGATCAGCAGTAAAGCAAAAACAGGAATAGAGAAGAGAAGCATCATTTTCTTTCTGTCTTTACTAAAAGAATTACTGTACTGAAATATCTAGAGATCAGAAAGAACTCCACATTTTGCTTGAGGGTTCTGGCTTGACATCCTTTCATTAGATGAGACAAATAAGATTTTATTGAGACACTAGGGAAGCAAGGGCTCTCTGAGCTAGACAAGAATGTTGGATGGGAAGACGTTACATGTTATAATTCAGCTACACAAATGAGCATGACCTAACAGGCTCAGATATGAGAGGAGAGGTGATAATAGGCAATTACAATTATAAAGATAATCTATAATATTGAAGTGTTTTCTTAATCCATGAAAGACTCCTGTTATCTGATGTTATATTTTTATATGTTTGGAAAAACTTTTCATGCTCTTGAAAAGGAAAATATTAGGCATAATCAATATTTTTAAACCATGATAAAATTCTCATTTTCTTGTTAATTTATCAATTGGAGCAGAGTAAAATAATGTACACAGACGATACGTGATCACAGTGTATTCTCTTATGGATAAGTAGAGAACTATGTTTGGAAAAATTAAACCCATGTTTTCAAAATAAGTGTAATAAAAGCACAGAAAAGTGTATAAGTTTCTGATTTTAATTTTATAATTGTGGCGGAGTATATAACAGGTGTTGCTGTGCATGCTCTTATTAACTTCTTTCTCCATTCACCTCTCCCAGCGTTACTTTTTCTCTCCAGAGCTCTCAACCTTCCCACACCTCCATGTTTCCCCAGCCCATTCATTAAACTTTTATTATAAAAATGCACTCAGTTTAACTTTGCCATTAATATTTAGCAAGTACAGAATCATGCTTTAACTAAATGGGTATATTTTAATTTGTGGAAGGCATTTCTTAATGGCCCAGGTATGATCACCCCTCTCTTAAACTGATCAGAAGAAATGATTAATTACATTTTCCTTGACATTTTCAAAGATACAGATACCTTTTCTTTTTGATATGTCACTTGACTTTTACGAAACTATTTCTGTTCAGAAAAGAAAGACCTGCTATTGTCTGAAATGACCTCACAGACTTGAAATGTCCAGACGATGCATAGAAAAGCTTTCTGTGCCTGGAATTGAATGAACGCCCTGTTCCTAATTTGAAGAATACATTGAATTTAAATCTCCAATATAAAGGTCATTAGTGTACCATGATTTCAAAATAAGCCTAGGTGACACAGATCAATTACATGACCAGTAATAACACTAATTACAGCTTTCCACTCATTTAATATGATATATAAACACAAGGTCTGACACCATCTACAAAGTTCTTGGGACTTTTCCTTCTCCAGATGAAACGTGTTATCTAAATAAATCCTTTACATTGCTTGGTTATAATTACTAAGTTTGCTGGGGAGATAATTGCATGGCTTGTTACCTGACCCTCAAAACAAGAAAATGGTAGACTTAAATCTTGTGAAATCACTCACCTGCCCAAATCAGAGTATGACAAAAGGTAGGGACTTGAAGGCAAAAGCCAGAAAACTTGACATGGTGCCATCATATTTTATTGAAGATAAGACCCAAAAATGTCTTTCAGCGTCTATGACAGATGAATTTGCCTGAAGCTGCTATCCAGTTGAATTCAGAACACTTGTCAGAAGCTAGAGAAGTTTTATAAGATGGGATCACCAGGAGGAAAAAAAATGTACTGATCAACCCTGTCCAAGGGCTGTAAGAATAAACCCCACTCTTATTGATCAGTTTGGGACTGGAAAATGAGCTACAAAACATGTTGGGCATCTGTTCTCTGTGAAATTCTGGATGGTTTCTTTGAGATCATGCATTAAAGGCAAAATTAAGGATTTTTACTCATAGAAATGAATTTTTTAATTGTCCCTTTTATTCTTTATACCATATAGCATCTCTTCTTCAATGTCTGATCACAGCTTCTTTGGACTTCCATGGGAAAACTGACCAAAGAAAGGCTTCAATAAGAAATGAAGTTACTCAGAAAGAGAAGGGGAAGTTTAACTGTGGTAGAGAGTGTGGGCTTTTAAGCAGTAATCTGTTCTCCTTATTCTACCTTCTTTACCTATGGTTTTGGGGTTTGTCTCTTGGGGAATGATTTTCCCCATTGACAGTTATGTGCAGAAAAAAGAGATTCTTTGTTTATTGTTTTGCTCTGTTTGAAGTACAGCAATATATAAAGCAAGTCGCTGCCAAATCTCTATGAGAGGGTTGGGTGTATATTGGAAACAGGTTGAAAGTGGGTGGGTACAGGGAGGTGGGGGAAGCTGATAGGTCAGCTTGTGGTGTGTTCCAGACCCAACAGCAGGTTTTGCAAGTTCTGAGACTGGTAATAAGTTTGTTCTCTGAAAGAAGTCTGAGGCTCTTTGTGGATAAAACAAACATTTTTAATTGAAACTCATAAAAGAATAAAAGAGCCAAAATATTCTTACTCTCTCTGAGAGGTAGATGGAAACTTTGGTGTCTGACAGGTGCAGCTTATGAGTCACCTGGACAGCAGCCAGAAATTCTTGTAAGAACAAACCAAAAAGACCACACCTGTTGATTGAAAACTCTGCCCTCTAACACAACAGGTGAAATTGTGCAAAATGCCACCCCTATTTCCCACTTTCCAGGTTGCCTGATTTTTATTAAATGAAGGTTAACATTAAGTATGCTGTTCCAAATCCCAGAGTCTTCCATTGGGTACAGAATGTACCAAATTCCATTTGATTAAGATCATAATCTTGCCTGGAATGGAAAGATTCATTTTTCATTTTCATCCTCATGTTGTCTTTGTATGTCCTTTAGTGTCCTTTGCAGGACATTTAGTTAATCTATTTGCTTCCTAAACATAGTTTATTGAATATGGCTTTTCACAGCTAAGAGTATTATGAAAGCCTGCTAAAGGTGGAACACATGTCATGTACCTAGAAGGTGAATTAAATAAGGCTTCAAGGGAGTCTCTTGGGAAAAAAAAAATTCTTACCATCAAATGTGCAATGGAAGAAAGAAAAGGCTCTAGGGAATAGTTGCTTTTACATAACAAGAAAGAAACTATCTGATAGGAGGGAGTCGGAAGAGAAAGGGGAAAATCTGTGCCAAGAGGCTTCAGAAGAATGTGCTGACAAGAACATTTATTAACAATTCTTGCTTAAATTCTATTTAAACTGTTGAAACATAACCAAATCCCTCTCCTATTTCTGTTCAATTTTTATGTTCATTCTGGTTTTATTTCTTTATTTGAATTGCTATAAATATTAAACAGCTGTGTATAAAGGCTACCTATGTGTAAAGATTAAGATAGAAAAGAACACAATCAAATCATCTCTTATGTCTTTTAAAGTATTGGTATTCGAATTTTTTGTGCTTTTTCTTCATGAGAACCCATATTACTGAGGCTGTCTTTGCAGTTTAGTTTTCTCCCAGATGCCGTTATAGTCCTGTCGGTTATGCTTGTCCATATCACTGAGTTCCTTCATTAGGCACATGTTGAAAAACCAACTCCTGGTCCAATGAACCTGGGAGAATCTTGAATCCCCACTAGGTAAATGAAATGCTTTAGACTTAAGAATGAATGATACTGGAAAAATGCATTTTGGGCCAAATATACACTACATATCTTACGTATACAGAAATATATGTGTGTAAAAAAAATTTTGTGTAATACAATAATTATTTCCTCCCTCCTCACTGCCTCCCTATGGTATACATCTAACCCCAAGCTCCACACATTTGAGGAATGAAAGTTCAGAATAAAAGGATTTGATTTAATATGCCTGATGGGAAGATGATACATTAACTTTATTTCCCCCCTCCCCAGTGAGAAAAACAGGAAAAGCCATTATTATGTGTTACAAAGAAAGCAGCTAGAGGCATTAAAACAGAGATTTTCTGTCTTCTATAACTAAATCCCTTTTCTTTCTTTTCTCTCTCCAGGCCTGTAGCAGATGAGTCTTTAGGTCCCATGAGCATATTTTATACATCATCCTGTACAGTAACCTCAAGATAAGCAGGGCCTTAATTAGAAATCTTTAACCCATGGGGATTTTGTTACTTGCTTTTTAAGAAAAAATGGGGAGACACTCTTTTTCTCTTAGAGTTGTTTATAGAATTTGACCCATGACTCTTACCAGGAACCTATATGGCATTTACTCCATAATGCACATATGTTCTAGCATATTCTTCATCTTCAAACATCTAACCCCCAGCCACCAACACCACCATGTGCACACCCCTCGATTTCACCCTGGCACACACTTCTTACATAAATGGCATTTGTGTGGATTGGTCGCTGAAGCTCTGGGCTGCTTTGGGCTCCACATGGGAGATATGTATTGATTTGTGACAGGAATGAATGCTAGGTTTGGGTTTGCTTCTGTCTTATAAGCTAGTATGATTCCATTTATATTCATATATCCCTGGTTCTGTGGATCTATGGTGACATTATTTTCTAAGTAGATACATAGTGGATTCTCAGAAAAAAAGAAAAAGTAAAAAAAGGAAGAATTCAGGAATTATCAGAGACAAGAAATCCCCCTCTTTCTCTGTACTATAACAGAGTAACCAGATATGGGCTGATTTAGAACCTTCAAAAAATATATTTTAGTGCTAATGATCAAAGTTATTATAGATTTTCAATCAGTATAAGAAAGAAGAAACAGAACAATTTAAACTTTTCTGATATGGAAACGCTGACATTTCTGTGTAGGCCAGCTGGCTGCTATGCACTTGATCTGTATCCTCTCAGCATTTTCTTTATGACTTGTGGAGATTAAGTGACCTAACTCCACCTGCTGGATGACTAAGAATTACATCCCCTTGGCTTAGAAAAGCAAATGGGCATCATAAAATGGACAGCGACCTAAAAGCACAGTGTCTGACTTAAGCTCTTAGCTTTGCCACTTTCTGGCCTTGGAAATTACCTCTTAGAGAGTGACTTAAGATTTCTAGACTGCAGCTTCATCATCTGTAAAAGAGAAAAGTGGCTTGAGCTGATGATCTCTAATGACCCTGTATTCTTAATTCCCTATGATTCTGATTTAATTTGAATTAAGAAACCTAGACCATAGGCTCTTTATTCACATTGGCTATAATTGGTGCATAGAGTACTTTATTCTGATTTAGTTAGTTGCTAAGGAGAATACTCACAAACTGTCACCATTTTGTTACCACCCATCCTGGTTCTGCCCTTAACACTTCAGGCAAGAACTTGATCCCTTTAATCCTCATTTTGCTAAAGACAAGAATAAATGCTAATATCTCCCTCAGAGCAGCTGTATAGTTTAAATGGCATTCTAGGAATACAAGGGCCTTTCTTTTTGGCAACCATGGTACTTGGCGATATAGGATGATGTAGGAATGACAGAGTCAGAATTGTAGGAGAGTTTGTTTATATTAATTAATGCCATGAATATGGAGCAACGCTGTGAACAATTCAAACTCGGGTAGAAGGAGATTTTAAACAAGAATAATAAAGTCATGAAGGACAAAAAAACTGTTTCTCATTTCAACAAATTATAATTTTCTCTTTGGGACAACCCTCTTTCATACCAGGGCAACTCAAATCACAGAAAACCACACTGACACAGGCACCCATACACACCCATATACACATATACACACATGTGCACACAGAAAAAAGTATGACCTAGCCCCCAGTTCAGACCTTGAGGCCTTGACTTATACTGTGTCTACAAACACTATGTTTCTCAGTACAGTATGTCCAATGCCCAAAAGTGAACACTGAAAATTGAGGAAGCTATGTATAACTTGACATCTTGGCATCAAGAATGTTGTTTGTGTTTTCCCTCTCCAAGATCAGATGAAGACCAAAACCATTAGATCTTCCATGTTAAGTAATGAAAATGTCAAAGATTAATAATCAAAGATAAGAAAGAAAACTCGTTTATAGAGTTGGTCCTGTTTAAAGAGACCAAAGGGGAAAATTATTAACTCAGAGTGGATTTTGTCTTAGGTCCCTACCTCTTATAAATGGAGTCCAGAAAGGCTTCTTTAATTCTGTTCAGTTAGAATTAGGGACTCTTATGCTTATATTATTTCTTGTTTCTCTAATCTGTCTCCCTATTTATCTTAATAATTTGCCCTTTTTGTCTACTTCCAACATTTTCATTCTTCTGCTAATATGCTAAGTAATCTTTAATATTTTTGCTACCCTATAGATCCCATTTTCCGAGAACAATATAGCCTGGATCAATTCTTTTTGGTGCTTAGACATTCAACATTTATTTATACCTACTTAAATGAAAGATCATAATATTTCTTCCACTTGTAAGTATAAGAAAAATAAGTCTTTATAAAAAGCAGGAAAGCTATAAATGCTTCCATCATGTGCTACTATCTACACATTTAAAAATAATCTGCACCCCCTTTTCATATAATTGGAATAAAAGTCTCCTTTTTTGAAAACTGAAATAAAACCTTCTAGGACACTCTCAATGAAGGAGGAAATCATTTCATAATTTAACAGAGCTCATTTTAGTCAAATTCAAAATAAATCTTTCATAAATGGTCTAGGACATTTCTTTTACTTTGCCTGTAACTTCAACTAAGTGAGGATCTTCTAAAGTTTGAGTAGAAGAGAATATGACAGTCATCTCAGAGATCGTTTACAAATTACAACTTCACTGAATGAAAGTTACATCTTTATATGTATATATTTTGCTATAACCAAATATTATGATCACAATTATTTGATTTTAAAAGTGAATTATAATTTAAAAAGTTAATAATGGTAATAGCAGTTAGAACATTAGCTAAGGTAGGATGATGGACATTGGAATATAAAAGTAAATATCTCAACAATTTGGGTAAGGGAATCTGATAATATATTCAACCTGTCCTAACATCTGGAATAAGTTTTCAACATTTGCATTAGTGAAACCACTAATAGTTTCTGACAGAGTTTTCCCAGCTTTATTTCTAAGCATTTATTGAAACACAGTTAAAATAGTATCCATGTGTACCCAGTTCATCCTTACTACACTCTATAAAATGTGGCTTTTTGTAAGCCACTAAGAATATGGTCTCATTAATGCTTTCAGAATGTGTTCTTCTTTAACTCCAACTCATATCCCTCATTATAAAGTTAAAAACACATGTTAGTCCTAGATTCCCATTTTAGAATTGATCTAAAATGTCATGTATCCCTCTTCAAATTATTTACTTCCTCTGTCAAAACAAACCAAGCTATAATGACATTTTCATATTTTATAAAATATATATGACAAAAATATTTTTCCTGATTACAGAAGTATGATAACCATTTTTAAGAGGTCAGGAAATACTTAAAAGTTTACTGTTAGCATGGGTACCTTGTCTTCCAGACATTTCCTTTATATATAGATTCAATATAATCTTTAACCACAAAGAAAAAATTGAATATTTTATAAAACTGTTTTGTAGCATACATTTTTCTCCCAATATATTATCATAGACATTACCCTATGGCAGTTATTTTGCTTCAGTTCCATCGCTTTGAAAGGCTGTATACTATTTCAGTTAAAATATAACATGATTTATTGAACTTATCCCCTTTTGATTGACAATTACATATTTTCATTATATGGGCAATATAATATATTGCCATATAAAGAATATCCCTTAGACGTGTTTCTGTAGACTTAACTGATTATTTTATGCATAAATTTCCAAAAAAGAGATTGATATGTTGGACAATTTAAGCTTTTGTAATTTTTTAATTCATATTGCTAAATTGTCCTCCAGAAATCTGTATCAATTATTTTCTTCCTGCAGTGTGTACAAATGCTTATTTTCTCACACTTTTACCAATACTATTAAGTTCATGACTAAGGCATGTTATAATTCTGTTTGTTGATGTTTATATATATGTTATCTAATAGGGGGCTTAAGTAATAAAGTATAAGTGTTCAGTTAGTTTGTCTAGAACACTGTGACAGAGTTATAAGCAGAAAAAGACATTCATTCTTTATTATAAAGACATTAAAAGAAGTTCCATCACACATTTTTCTAAACATTCACTTTGTGTTTCAACATTTCTGTAGAAGTCCATGCTGACAAAAATAGAGTAGTAATTGTAGACTTGTTCTAATAATTGATGGAAAGATTTCATTCATTTATAGTAGTCAAACTGGCTTGAGGGGTTAGAATCATTCTCCAAATTTAAGGTCCCAAAACGGAACTTGACTTAACTATAGTGAGAAGACGGTTTTATTTGTCTATCTCATCTAGGTAACTGGTGATAATTCAGAATTCAGAATGAAGTTTAAATGGAATGTTAAATGGTTCAAGTGTGTGTGTGTGTGTGTGTGTGTGTGTGAGAGAGAGAGAGAAATAGAAAGATTCATTCGCTCAGATATTTTACTTTGTATTCTTGATAAACATTTGCTATCTCACTAATTCCCTCAACCTCTTTCCAGCTCAATCTTCCTCCCCTTTTCTTTATTATCACAGTGCCCACTGTTCTCACAGTGCCCTTTTTGTACCCAACCCTGTTTTTCCTTCTCTTTGCCTATGTACTGGCCTTTCCTTTTCATATATTGTGCAGCTTGCCTTTGTTTGTGGACGTGTTATCTCTTTCACATGTCTTTGGAGATTCTGTTATCTGTTCCTTTCCATTGTCTGGGTTAATTTGCCCTGTTAAAATTCTTTCCTTTTATGGTGACTAGTTTAATTTTAATGCAAATTCCAAGGTAACTTACTGAATTTCATCACTCTCCCATTTCCAGTTATTTTTGGACATGCTCCAGTCACTTGATGTGAGCTTCATTTACCTTTCATGCCATATTTTCTCCCTTTGGATTGTTTTTTCCATTTTCAATGTTACGCCCCTCTTCTTCTTTGATAGTGTTTTCTTTAATGGCACTCATTTGTTGGTGGTGAAATTTTTTGTGGGGTTTTTTTACTCTTATCACTCTTTCAGTTTCACTTGTCATCTTTTTACTTTGCTTTCATGTTCATTTTCATTCAAGGTCTTCTGTTCTCAGTCTTGGTCTATTGTTTCCTGGGATATTCTGTCATTAACTATGATATATACACATGGCATGGTCCTAAATAAAAGTACCATTTAGGTGACAAAGAAGTTATGTTTCCCTTTATCAACATACTTATTAGAGCAGAATCACATACAGCTAAAGATCTGTTATCCATGTGAATTTGGAAATGCCTTGGAATATCTAAAATACCACAGTGAGTGTTCAAAAATATAAAATACTGAAAAAATAGTGCTGAAAGATAAGATCAAGATAAAGACGAATTTGAAACCTAGTTCAATAATGACTCTACCATTATTAAGTCAGGACTCAAAGAGATTTTAAATGTCATCTTGCCCATTTTATCATTCAGTATCTGAAATCTCTACAACATCCCAAATAATCATTTAAACATGGATAACCAAATACAGATTAGCCAACTAGATTTTAAACTTTTCCTTATATTGAATGAAAATCTGTCTAAATGCAGATTTCCATTTTGGCCCTAGTTCTACTCACTAAAAAAAAAAAAAAAAAAGTCTAGTTCTTTTGTATCATAATGCTTCAAATATTTGAAAACAGATGTTTGAAGATCTTTTGTTCTTCAGCTTAAAAATTCTTAATCATGACTAGATATTCTCATCTTTGTCAAATCCTTTATAGTACATTTCTGGTTGCCTAGGTAGGTATTTTTATATGCTTCTACCAAAATTGAACACATCAATCTGTGAAGCATTTGAGCACATAAGAGATGGTCCATCTCCTCCATCAATCAAGAGATCATAGAATTATAATGTTTTGTAATGTATAATTAACCTTTTCTGGAATTGACACTTATATTGAATTTCTTTCCTTTTAGTCTATAGTGTACTATTCTACTGCACTTGGGTTTTTAGATATGAGTATGTATTGCGCATCATCTAACAAGATTTGGCCCACCATTCTTACTTATCAAGATGATTTTAAAAACTGATTTTATCATACTATATATTCAGTCATTCTTCCATTGATTGATGCCACATGGCATTCATGTTATCGATAGTGAACAGAACATATTCAAGGGCAGAACTCTGTAAAACATTATTACAGACTGACAGTCATTCCCTTCCCAGCATTCTTTGAACACCTCCATTCAATCAGTTTGCAATACACCTAACTGAAATATCATGCAACCCTACTTGAGCTTTAATCTCATGAAAACATCTTGTCAGATGCCAATATGTTTAATATATTTCCCTTATCAACCAGTTTAGTAATTCTTTCAAACTACATTTTATAAGCTTTCTGACTAGTGTAGACAGATCAGGCACACAGATTCTGATAATTCCTATTCAGGTTTTGATGTAGAGAAATTTTGTGTCTCTTAGTAGTTCATATGGTCACACTCTGCCTCTGTTTTCTAGGTTACAAAAGTAAAAACATGGTTTAGTACCCATGATTAGTCATTCTTCAAGTCCTATGACAAATGCAGTGTGAATAGTTTCTATGGTTTTTTTCCCTCCTTTCTGGGCCAAAACTTCCAAGTCTAATAAAAAATTATTTGTCATCCAGAAATAAATATGTATTTCTGAAATCATAGAAATAAATTTTCCAGGAAGATATAGTAATCATAGAATCTAATGAGATTACTCAATACTCCAGTTTTTAAGCATAGAAACTTAAGAAAATGAACAGATTTACAAGTACATTTTAAACTATACAAAGTACTATATTTTCCAATCTCAATTAGGTCCATCATCTCTTAGGCATGTGGGTTATTCTATTTTGCTTGATAAATTTTACCTATTTGTATTGATTACTAGCAGAACATAAATATAAATAAGTAAAGGACTTGAGAAATCAATATATTGAAGTTTGAATAGGTATAGAATCACAAAATTGACATAGTACAGTTGAAAGCAGAATTCCATTGAAGAACAAGATCTTGTCTTTTTATCCAATATTTTCTGGACTATTAACTTGGTTTCAATTTAGCATAGTTTGCTATTGTTATTTTTTGTTTTTAAATCTTGTTTTCTGAACACTTTGGAAAAAATTATAACTGGCCTATAGGACAGTAAATGTCATCTATATCTAGAGAAAATCATACTACAATAAGAATGTATACTTAACTTTAAGTTATACAATTTTTATTGGTCTGTTTATCTAATTCTCTGTGTATATAAAGGACAAACTATAGAAAATGGCTAGAAAGTCAGAAAGACAGTTTAAATCTTGACAAAGAACAACTTCTTAAAAGTCTTACAGATGAGTCTACTCAGTGAAACTGCTATTAATAATTGTAGCTTATTATCAACTGAATATTCAATTTCACTTGAGCCCTACATTAAATTCATGCTTTATTTATTCAAGGATTCAGACATGTGTGGGTTTGTCTGGCAAGTCATTCAATGGTTGTATTTACATGGGAGCTCTGGTAGTTTTCTGGAAAAGAATTTACACAAAGAGGAGAGTCTGGCACATGGTTTTGGTTCACAGACACTCAGAAGAAGGGTCACGTGATATACAATATGCTCTATGTCACCCTCTACGTTGTGCTGATGGATAATGCCTGAATTATAAAACAAAAAGGCTGTAACAGAACATAGTGAAGACAAAAAGAGCTTAGATATTGAGAGGATTAAAACATCAGTGGCCTTCAAGTAGCATGTTCTTCAATGATAGGGGAGAGTACCCTCAGCTATGAAGAGGCATGTCTAGGACTGCTAGATTAAGCAAATAAAAATACGAGTGCCCTGTTAAATTTGAATTTCAGATAAGCAGCAATTTTTCCTAGTATAAGTAAGTCCCATGAAATATTTGGGGCATATTTTTACTAAACAATAGTTGTTCATCTCAAATTCAAATTGAACTGGGCATACTGAATTTTATCCGGCAACCCTAGGCATGCCATCAACATTGACAGTGACAGTGGAATAGGTCAGGGATTTCAGTCAGATATATTTGCCGTTGTAGAAATCCTTGCATGGAATTCATAAACAGAAGTTTCTATGATGAGTAGCAATGTCACTGGCACCATCAACAATTTCCTCATATTGGCCCTAAATTTGCAGCCATCAAGTATTTACAATGCTCTTTTTGCTTACTACAAAATCCTTTCTCTCTTTACGTGCTTAGTTCCAAATAATTTTTTATCATGCAATAATTGATCCAGTAAAAACAAAATGTAAGGAAGGATAATAAAATTAAAATAAAATATAATAATAAAGCACATTCCTGAGCCTATCACCCAACATAGAATAGAACAGTACCTATACAGTACTATGTCATTCCCATATTCCATTCCCTTATTCACTAGAGTAAACAACTATTCTGCAATTTGTGTTTAATCAGTTTCTTGCTTTTTAAAGTAGTTTTTCACATGTGTAGGTATACCTAACCAGTATATGATTTAATTTTATTTATGCCAAACATTATGCTGCAACTTGCTTAATTTTCTAAGGTCAATCCATGCTGTGGCTTATGCGTCTAATTTGCATATTTTTGCTGATATATAATATTCTATAGGTATATTCACTACAAATCATTTAACCTTAACCTGTTGATAAATATTTTCTTAATTTCCCCTGTTTTTAATTGTTATTATAAAATAATGTTGCCCTGACATTCATTTGTATGTCTCCAGATGCACATGCAAGACTTTCTCTTTAAACACTATATTTAGGTGAAGAATTTCTGACTTAAGAGAACATGGGCATATTCAGTTTTACTAGATAATGCCAAATTGTTTTCCAAAGTGATTAAACCAATTAAGTTCCCACTAGCTGTGTCTAAAACTTTCCCCTTTTCCACATTCACACCAATGCTTAGTATTTGCAGACTTCTTAATTTTTGCCATTCAATGGGTATAAAATGATATCTTGTTACACCTTAATTTACATTTCTCTGAATGCTAATGAAATTGAATAGCTTTTCCATTCATATTCTTCTTCTGTAAAAGACTTTTTTGGTTTTTTTGGAGATATTCATATTCTATGCATTAATTTAAGAATTCTGGTACAAATTTTTACAAATAATTCTTTCATATTTATGTTTGTTGCTAAGATCATCCTCAAACTTCATAAAAATCTTGAGAGTCACAGAGCATGTCTTCTCTTTGCTCTCTCCTTCCTTCTACCATTTTAAATATATTTCTTTATACTTTCTATCACATTTTATTTTGGATACTTAGGCCATTCATGTTTTGGTCTTCCCTCTTTTTATAATACTATTTTCTTCTGATTGTCACTTTTGGTATTTACCTGCTTCGTATCTGTGGCTTCATGTCTTCCATTGGCTTAGGTATATTTTTAACTATCTTGAATGCTAACTCTCGTCCGTTGTCTCTATTATCACCTTATCAGGTTCTTATTATACATATGTTATGCTTTTCCTTATTCTGTCATATACACATAGACACAAACACACATACATTTTATTTATTAATATTCTTATTCTGCTCTGCAGAAGTTTGAGTAATTTTTTTTTAATATTGAACATATAATTTCCTAATAGTAGAACATAATTTTGCTTAATCTTCTGTTTAATCCTGGTATGGGGTTTTCAATTTCATTAATTATATGATTCTTGACAATTCTTTTTGTTTATATCTAAAGTTTGACTGGTTGTTGTTTTCAAATCTCAGCATGGGTATTGGTAATTGACTCTAGTTTTCTGGCACCATCTAAATATTGATTTATTCTTTCTTATAAGCCCAATTATCTTTTAAAAGTAATTATTTTGGTAGCATCTCTATGATGTTCCTGCACTTTGAAGGGGCCCCATTCAAAGTACTTATTTTTTTCAGATCTCTGGAGTAGAAATCTGTGATTTATTTATTCTTGTTTCAGGTTAAATCTCCCTTTTTGAGAAGCCTCTCCTGCTTCCCAAATTAGGTTAATCCTCTTTGTGTAGTGTTCTTGCCTTTACCTAATGTTTCTCACAAAATTATTTAAGACTGTTTTCTCTGATAGACCTTAAACCCCTTGCAGCCATTTACTATATAACTTTGCCCTGGCTCATAGGTTTTCATATGCAGGAAACTTACTTCAGTTAGTTTCTTGAGTTGAGTTTGCACACACTCAATCAAATGGGTTTTGGCAGCTGTGATTTCTCTAGTAGTAACAGTAGTAAAAGAAGACATCATCAAATGGCGCCAAAATCAAGGAAGTAGGACACGTCCAATGCATAGTTTAGCAGAGAGGACTAACCTACTGCTGACATCATGAGAGCTCCCAGACATTTCAGGAGAATTTTGAAGGAGACTGGAGTTTGTGAGGAAAGACAAGCAGAGCTAGAAAAGTAATGATTTCATGTCCTGTGTTGTCTTTAGGCTTGTGTGTCCTGGAAAACATAGGTAATTTAATCACAGTCATTTAGAACTAAAGGAACTTAGGGTATTCTTTCACTAAACTAGTAAATTGAGTATTTTGATCACAGCACACTAATGTGTTTTACAATTTTAAGGGAATCAGTGATCTTATTTGTATTTCGATTTTCTATTGAAAACAAGCAAGAGTATAGTTAAAATAATGACTATAATTCTATCAGTGAGCTTCAGAACATACTGGATTTTAACAGGCAGTATATGGTTTATAGAAATAGTCTTTGCAAGTTATTACAAAATAGGTTCTATTTTTTTTTTGATAGCTTCAGGTGTACCCAATGCAAGGTAGGAAAAGATAGAGGATCCCGCTCAATGAGCCAATTTTTTACTTCAACTACTCTGTTATCTCATCTTTATGATGTAGGGCTTTTTTCCATATTTTCTTCTTTGCTTTGTTGTAAATCACAAGTCTCTTCTCATGTTTTATCATATTTTTTCAGCTTTTTCCTAATATGAATTCCATTTTTCATTCTCCTTATTATAATCATTTCCCCATTGAACTATTTGCTGAATTTGAGCTTCTATGTCTTCTGTGATCCTTATGATTATAGAAGATTATATGTGGTTTCCTCAGCCAAAGCTGGTGCATTTCACAGCTTAGAATATCCACTCCTGTATGGACTCAAGTGGAAGAATAAGTTTGTGAGAGTGGAAACAAGCTATACTCTGGGCCAGTACACCAGGGTTTAGCAATGCCCTGGAAAGCTACAACTTGAGCAGATAACACTGTCCCTTTTCTCTGCATGTGGCTGCAAATAGTGTCTCTCTCTTGAACCATGAATAGGGAAGAATTAACACAGGATACAAGAAATTATGTGGAAGCCCTGGCAATGTTAACCTTAAAGCACTGACCTTATTCTTTATGGTGAAATGACCTGGAAATGCTGCTCCCTTATCTAAATAGGGCAAAAAGTTAGCCTGAATGAGGAAATACTCTGTAGGGGTACTAATTACACTGGTGGTGACAGGCTTGGTAAGCAGTCATTATCCTTTCCCATAAACTATATCCTATAAAAGCCCAAAGCATTATATAAAGAGTCACTAAGAGGATATGAGGCAAGATTAATGAGGGATGCCAATAGTTCCTTAATCAACACTACTTCCCTTTTCAAGGTGTATTAATTATACCTACTAAGTCTAAAATAACTCATTTCAAGTATGTCAGTTCATCTACATTTCTAACACCTTGTACAAAAAAAGATCATTTAATATTGGAGGTAGATTTTAAAATATCTCTACATTTATAATGAGAGTGTCAGCAGACTGGTTGGTATGGTTTGCCATTTATTTTATTTTTCTCATCTCGTAAAATAGACTTATGGCTATGAATAATTTTTCAATAATATAAATATAAAAATCTATATTACCTGAAATTTACATGGAAAAAACTTCACTACCTACAAATAATCTTAATTTGTATATTTTTGGAATTCAAAAAGCTTTGTTCATTTAAGAATACCCTTACACATAGTGGATATAAATGTGTAAATAAGTATATACACATTGAAAATGCCATGGAATCTTTTACTGCCTCTGTAATTAATATTGCAAAAAGAATTTTTAAAAGCTACTATCCTGATATAGAAATTAGGTGAAAGGTATATGAGATGAAATTAATTTAATTATATAAAATAATTAGGATTTATTTTTTCACAGCTCTGGGGCCTGCATTATAAAATCAAGACCTGTGTGAAAACTATTTACCTAGTCAATGTAAAAATATTATACTGCCCACCTCATTTAACATTTGGATGAACAATTTTGTAAATTTTAGAGCTATTATCACCAGGGTCAAGCTGGGCTCTTGCAGGACAAGAGCATGCAGGTTCTTCATGTGCTCTAAGTAAGCTTTTCTTATTACTCTTGGAAAATTTGACATTTTAAATAGTGTTGTTTTTAGAAGTTTATAAAGCTAAATCATATCTTCGCTGTCAGCAGTTGTCTGTGTCATTCTAGAAATAGAACCAGGCAAACTCAAATTGTATTTCCTTTTCATTTATAAATGTCTAGCAAAATTAATTGGGACACATTTCCTGTTTGTGGACATGATAAGAAGCAATGTAAAATATCTGGCAACTAACTATTTTCATTCAAAAAATCCCAGCTTAACACATACAGTAATTTCTAGATTTAAAGTATAGTATAAAAAATTTCTCATGTGTCAGTGTCTTTTGTATTTCTAATGGACAAAAGTATACTTAAATAACTATAACTGTTAATGGTGAAGGAGATATTTATCTAACGCTCTACCAATATAAACTAAAAAGATACACAAACTAAAAAGATTTCATTGATTTTCGTGTAGTTTTTAGTCAGTTTTGAAATTGGTGAAACCAAAAACAGAAAGCAAAAAGACCTAAGGGCTAGAAGAGTCATCATTAGACTAAAATTAGAAAACACCTAATTAGAGGTTTAATCAGCACCACATATTATGAATCATTAACTATATTTTAAACGTCTGCATATCCAATGACAGGTGGGTCTTCATAATCATTATCTGGATAATTCATATTCTGCATCAGAACACTGCCAAAATTTAGGACACTTTGATAATACTACTACTTTGCATATGTCTAGTGCTTTCTGCTATACAATGTATTTCACATAACCATCATTCTTGTGCCTTTTGTCAAACCTGTGGTGGAAGCAGGAAATTTGAACAGAACGGATGTGGAGAATAGGGTCAGAGAAATCAAAAAATTTTCCTGTCATTAATAATTAAGAATCCAGATACTCTGAATCTACAGCTTTCTCATCACCAACCTGTTGACTGCTAAATTAACTGATGCATCAATTACACAACCTCAAACTTCTGATTTGCTTTGGCTCTGCAAACTTAAAATATCTAATAAGTAAAAACAAATAAGAGAAGTCACTCCACATTTTAAAATAATAAGGTTAAAAAATAAAACCCTGACATAAAATCTCAACTTGATAGAAACTCAAAGCTGAAAGTCTTTTGTTGTCTTATTGTCATAGATCTTCACTCCCCCCACCCCCAAAACACACATCACTTTCCATTTACTTATTCTACTCTAATCAGAGAAGAAACAATTTGTGTCAAACTCAAATGGCTTCAGGCTGATTTATTTTCTCTCTCTTTTTTCTTTTTTTTGCTTTTTGTTTGTCTGTTTATTTTAGCTCCCAAGGTATATATTCATGGGTTCAATATGTAAGCTTTCTTCTGACTCTTTTTATTATGGTAGATTTTTTTTTTCTTATCTAATAGAATAAGAAATGTGCTGGATTCTAATCCCAGCTTTACTTCTAAGGACATGGCATCAAGCCAGTCAATTTTCTTTGTGTTTATTTATGTCCTCTTCTCTGACTTCAGGCTACTGGTTTGTTTCAAAAAATACACTGAGATTAATTACAAAGCATTTAATATCCTGTGAAATTTAACATGAATGCTTTTGGAACATAAAGAGGGATTCATTCTTAAACATCATTTTCTTATAAGGTACATTTCCATGTTTGCTGGAACTCTAAAGATGCTGATTCCTGTGGGAACTTTATAGAATATTCTTTCTCTCTGTCAGAAGCTGGCAACCTTCACAGGTGGTAGTCAATCTTCCAGTTTTGCTTTTGTTTTCCTTTGATACATAGTACAATTATTTTGATTGTTAAGTGAATATGTTTTACTAAATGCTTAATGATTTCTATTCAAATTTAACTAAGATAAAAATCTTACTGGTACATTTTTTGCTTGGACTTGTTTTTGGATCCAATATAGGAAAAGTAAGTAAATGAGTAAACTGTCCTTAAAGAGCCAATTTAAGGGAGTGAATGGGAGACTAGGTGAGAAAACTATGACACCTCTGTGAGACTCTGTGACTCACTCTTTCTCTTTACCTTTGCTAAAACAGGAAGATTTATCATATAAACTGTACCAAGTAAGAAGAGTGGAAGAGTAATATTTTCATTATATATAGATAGTAAGAACTGGCAAGAAACTTAAGGATAAGTTAGACCTTCATTTTACACATGAAATCTCAAATGACTAGACCAAGTACACATAGATACTACACACTAAGAACTGGGACTAAGGTCCTGTAGATTCACATAGGTCAGTGTTTTTCCCAATGTACTACATGTGATATACATCTTTTGTTAAAGTAACATACATAATCAAGAAAGGTGGAAGACAAAACGTTATTAATAATAGTCCATATCTCTAACTTGACAAGTATCATGTATATTATTTGTAAATATCTAGCATGTACCTTCCAAAGACCATAGTATACAAATGGAATGTACTATTTTTATTTAGGTAGACTGCTTTTTCAAGGAAAGTGATGCTAGCTCAAGATGATTTCTTACTCTCCTTACACATAGAAAGTTGGAGCTGGACTTTATAAGATTTAGTAGGTTGAAAAATATCTTATTACTGGCTTACATTAAATAGCTAGTTTATAGAAGCAGCAGAAAGAAAACTTGGAGTGAAGAAAATGTAAAGAATAATGAGATATGATATTAACATGAACCATATGTGTCCATACCTAAGACATAAAATCATTGTTATTCTTCTTAGTAACAAAATTGGCAGTACAAAGAGAATTATTTTATATCCATAACTAATTAATTGTTTGGCACCTATTATAGATTAAAGATAGATTTTTTTGAATAACAATTTAAAAAAAACTTTCCAAGTGATTCACTCAAATAAAGGTCTACCAATTTATTCTTGTGATGCTATATATCACCAGTACTGTTCTTAAGGCAGATAACAAAGGAAAACCCAGGAATTCTAAAGTTGGTGGCCCACTTTGAAATCCTGTACAGAGAATCAGAATGTTGTAGAACCGGAAGAGGTCTTAGAGATAATTTATCCCAACCCCTTCATTTTCCTGACTCAAAATGTTGGGTTCAGAAAGGTTAAATGATTTGGCCAAGGTAATAGGACTAACAATAAAAAGAAGAGCTGGTCTAGCATGTAAGACCTTGTTTCCTGCCTGTTCTCTTCTATGTAAGCCTGCTTTGGAAAATGATAGCTCTCCAAAGTAGGAAAAACAGTGGTAGAAATGAAAAGAGTACGACTTAGTGCTGGAAGTTTGGTCTAATTTACTAAACAACAGGAACAATAGCAAACCATTTTTAGAGCTAGAGTTGGAGAACACTTAAAAAGCATTACCACAACTTCTAAATAACATTATGTGGTTTCAAGAAGTCAGTGTGGTTATATATTCTAGCAAAAACAAATCTGCTGAATCATATAGAATATTGCATAATTAACCACTTGCCTGTCATAGCAAGAGAGCTGTCAAATTGTTGGCTTTTACATTTAAGGGACTAAAACACAACGTAAGCATTGAGAGCAGTGTCTATGGCTTACGTATCGCTTCTTTCCGTAGGAGTTATTTACTTTTTCCACTGATCTTTTGGAATATTGGTAATGTAGTTATTTACTTGGATTTTTAATTGGCATATAGCCAAATTAGAAATACCTTTTCTAAATGTTACTTTTTAATTTATATCTTCTATTCATCTTGTTTCTTACTGATATCATGATATTTGTCATCTTCCTAAAAAGGATATTGGTAAGGTTTTAGGAGAGGATGTTACAAAGTTTTTCCAAAGCAATTTGGGGAAAAGTACCATATATGCACAAATTATTGTCATTAAATCACAAATTAAAAAAATACCTACACTACTCTTAATTTATTATTTCTACAAGGTTGACACTATGTGTAATTTCAATTAGACATGAAGAGCAGAATACTATGTATAGAGCCAGTAAGATAAGAAATCTTAGAACTTTCCACAATTATTTGTTAGTATGGAGTGTTTTAACTAGTTATTCTGTGTAATCTTAACAGAATTCTGAACAGGTTCCTGAAACTGTGTACATTAAAATTCTGTTTAACCTTAAAACCTAAAGCTGAGGTAAAAATGCAGCTAATATTAGTAGTTTTTAACTTATGAATTCCACCTGAGAAACTGTTCAAGGCATTAGAAATATTCTATATAATACAAGTAAATGGAAATCTTCATTTTGAAGGATACTCAAATGTTTGAAATATAGTTGAGAATTCAGAAAAAAGAAGAAAAATAATTGTCTCTAAACAAAACAGATGTTTTAAAATTTAGGGATTAGAATTAGTATATTTCATTTATAGCAAACCACATAGACAGTTAATCAGGAATTCCATCTTTTTATAAAACAACATTCCAATGAGTTTGGCCGTCCATTTGGTTGTTTAGAGTATAGTAAGCTAGTTAGAATTTAGATAAAAAAGCAAGAGTTTGATAGAGGTAGTCACAGTGGAACAAGAGAAAAAAGTGGCATACAAAAACCTGTTAGGATATTTAAAAACCAAAAAATAAAATTTTAAAATTAAAAAAATGAAAATTCAAAGCAAATGTACTTTGGGATTACTTAATATGGGAACAAATGGCTTCCATATATCTTTCAAACAAAAAACATAGCATTGCATTTAGATATGTGATACATCTTTCTCCCCGCCTATTTAAATGTGCTTTTGTCGAGTTGATAATAAAACTCTGATCTGACCAAGTACGTTAACACTTCATTTTAGAGTTTGTGTCACTCTATGTAAATCAATTATTCAAATCACTAAAATGACACAGTGTGGTAGAAGAAGCATTCCAAGAGTCAGGTCTGGGCTTGAGATCCAATTTTGTCACTTTAATAGCTGTGCCAACACTGACATGTTTCTTAAATTCTATGAGCCTATATTCCTCATTCATAAAATAAAGATTAAAAATAATGTACCAAATAGGTTTGTTTCTGTGATGACATTTTTATATAAGGCATTTAGCATTCTGCTTACCATATATTAAAACTCAGTTCTTTTCCTGGTTATCTTTCAGAGTTCTATTTCAGTTATCTCAAATTAAAACTTTTTCAAAGTCATGACAAACATCTATATTTCTTTCTAAACTGTTACATTGCATATATATATATATATATTCCCTATCATTGTTAAAGACATAACTTATGCTTCAATATAGTTTTAACATAGTGGTATTAAGAGAAACCATTGAGGTATATAGTATTATTTTATACTACACTAAATTACCCCAGATTAAGAAGAAAATTGTCAACTTGAGTGTGTACTTATGAGTGTATGTGTATGTATTTCTTACGATTCTTTTAATCTCTTCCCTGTTAGTGATCACGACATTACTAATAGTAGACATGTCTTCAATAGTTTCTTTACCTTTCTACTGGGTTTCTTCTAATTTGCTTAGGGTTAAGAAAACTAAATTTGATAGTGAAAGTCCAAAGTTTGTCTGTGTGTGTGCACCTGTGTGCTGGGGATGGGGCAGGAACAGTTTCAATTCATGAACATTTGTGTTTGTTCTAATTTGTTTGTTTGAACATGTAACACGTATTTTGGTTTCTCTGATACTTTGTGTCCAGGTTTCTGTGATCTGTTCCTGATACAGTAGTTTGATTACTTTTATGTAGGTTAGAATTTAATATCAATATAATTTAAAAAAGGATACAGTGCTAGCCACTGGTTGATTCTACGCAAAGTCCGGTTGGACTTATCAATTCAATTAGAAAAATAAATCAGGCCAATTTATTTTATATAATTGAAGGCATTCATCAAAAATTTCTGAGTTGGCAAATTCGTATACTTTGCAGAATGTTTTCTCCATCTACTCACAAATTTTAGTCTGTTCCAAGTAGAAAACAATTCTAGAATGTAACACCAGAAGATTTTCCTAGGAAGAGCTTCAAACAAAAAGTTGCAGCTTCCCTTGGTTCTCTGACCAAGAATAATTTGCATTTCTTTTAGAGATGTTTTCCTTCACACTGTTTTCTCTTAATGTCTTTATAAGTTACATTACCACCTACTGGCAGCCTCCAATATGGCAGCCATGCTTTGAGTCCCCAAACTAGATGTCTATCTGTTAAACAGAAAGTTGGTCATTGATATTGTTGGAAATATACTCTAAAATTTGAAATATACATGATGCAGTGATAGGTATTAAATTTACCTGGACTTCATTTTTTAAATAAATAAATAAATAAAATGGAGTCTCCATACATTTCTAACTCCATTTTAGGATTGATGAAATAGCCTTTATATTACATCTTTCTGACATACACTTTTATAACATTAAACCATAATATAACCTTATTTGTTGATAGTTAAGAAGCTTCCTTTTCCTTCTGTGGGTTTGATGAAATAAAAATTATAAGAAAAAATTACCAAATTATATAGTCTGTTGATTTTAGGTTTAGAAAGTTAGAATGTGTCCTGAATTAGATGTGAAATAGAGTTAGTTTTACTTCATAATTCAGAAATATCTGAATTTTAAGTTGTTTTAAGCAACTTTCAAACACAAAGGGAATCTTCAGATTAAAGAAAAACACTTACCTCCAAAGTGATGTGTTGTGGTGTCTACTCAGTGAAGTCATAAAATAAGCCCTTGGCCTACTTTTAACATAATGGCTATAAAATTTAGATCATTCTGTAAATATCTAAACTCAGTGGAGGTGGGAGAGGAGCTTGAAGTAAATTTATATCTTTTAGTTGAAGCACAAATATATTTACTGGCAACCTTTAATCACTATAGACTATGAAACATCGTTCATGTCTAAAGTAACTTATTAAACATAATTAATGGGTTGAAAAGTCCTCTCCCTTTTCCCAAAAATTTCAACTTGGGGAGTAAGTGAAATTAAGTTATAAAATTGCACTTAGGAAATCAATGAATACATTGAAAGGCAACCTCAAGGAGGTGACTTTAACCTTGTCCTTTCAGAGCTATGCACAATAAAATAAATAATACAAACATAATGCATATAAACATTCAGCTCCCACCTTCATGTTTTAAGAGAGACCACTTTTTAAATAAAATTTAAAATGCGTTTTCTCATTTTTTACCTAAATGCTAATGCACTGGCATTTGTTATACTTTTTATATTACTCTAAAAGTATTTTTTAGCAATAAGCTATCTTAACCACCCCCTTTTTTATTTTCCACCCCCTGCTCTTTCTTTTAAAAATATTTTTTATTATACTTAGGAATAAACCTGACCAAGGAGGTGAAAGATTTATATTCTAAGAACTATAAAATATTAATAAAGGAAATTTAAGATGACTTAAAAAAATAGAAAAATATCCCATGCTCTTGGATTGGAAGAATTAATACTGTTAAAATGGCCATACTACTAAAAGCAATCTACAGATTTAATGAGATCTTTATCAAATTACCCATGACATTTCTTGCAGAACTAGAATAATGATAAAATTTATATGGAACCACAAAAGACCCAAAGCAATCCTGAGGAATAAAAACGAAGCAGGAAACATAACCCACCTAGATGTCAGACAATACTACAAAGCTACGCTAATAAAAACAGCATGGTATTAGCACCAAAACAGATATATGGATCAACAGAACAGAATAGAGAGCCCAGAAATAAACCCTCACACTTATGGTCAATTAATATTTGACAGATGAGGCAAGAATATACAATGGGGAAAGACAGTCTCTTCAGCAAGTGGTGCTGGGAAAGTTGGACAGCTGCAGGTAAATCAATGAAGTTAGAACACACCCTCATACTACACACAAGAATAGATTCAAAATGGCTTAAAGACTTAAATATAAGACATGACAGCATAAAATTCCTAGAAGAGAGCATAGGCAAAACATTCACTGACATAAATCGTACCAATGTTTTCTTAGCTCAGTCTACCAAGGCAATAGAAATAAAGGCAAAAATAAGCAATGAGATCTAATCAAATTTATAAGCTTTTGCATATAAACAAAACAAAAAGACAATCTATGGACTAGGAGAAAGTATTTGCAAATGATGTGACTGACAAGGGTTTAAATTCCAAAAAATATAAACAGCTCAAACAACTCAATAACAAAAAAGGCAAACAACCCAAGCAAAAAATAGGTAGAAGACCTAAATAGTCATTTCTCCAAAGAAGACATACAGATGGCCAACAGGCACATGAGAAGATAACTCAACACTGCTACTTATTAGAGAAATGTAAATCAGAACTACAATGAGGTACCACCTCACACTAGTCAGAATGGACATCATCAAAAAGTCTACAAATAATAAATGCTGGAGAGAGCATAGAGAAAAGAAAACCCTCCTACACTGCTGACGGGAGTGTAAATTGGTGAAGCCACTATGGAGAACATACAGAGGTTCCTCAGCAAACTAAAAATAGAGTTGCCATATGATCCAGCAATCCCACTCCTGGACATATATCCAGATAATACTATAATTTGAAAAGATACATGCACCCCTGTATTCATGGTAGCATCATTTACAATAGCTAAGACATGGAAACAACCTAAATGTCCATCAACAGATGAATGAATAAAGAAGATGTGGTATATATATAAAGTGGAATATTACTCAGCCATAAAAAAGAATGAAATAATACCATTTTCAGCTACATGGATGGACCTAGAGATTATCATACTAAGTGAAGTAAGTCAGAAAGAGAAAGACAAATACCGTATGATGTCACTTATATGTGGAATCTAAAGTATAACACAAATGAACTTATCTACGAATCAGAAACAAACTCACAGACATACAGAACAGACTTGTGGTTGCCAAGGAGGAGGGGGAGGGGAGGTTGGATTGGGAGTTTGGGACTAGAAGATGCAAACTACTATATATAGAATGAATAAACAACAAGTCCTATTGTATAGCACAGGGAACTATATTCAGTAACCTTTAATAAACCATAATGGAAAAGAATAATGTGTATATTATTCTTGTCTGTTTTTGCTCTTCTCTCTCATTTTCAATCTATGACAGCTTTCTCAGGAATTATGTAACCACCTTTAAAACTTTTCTCCTCAAATATTGAATGAGTTGCTTTCTTACTTTATTAAAGCCTATGTTCAGGTATTACCACCACAGAGTCCCTCCTTGATCACCATATGTAAAATAGCACCCTCATTTACTCTCTCTATTGTTTTATCTACATCATTACTAACACAGTTAGGGTGTGTGTTGTTTGCTGATTTCCATCTTCCTAAACATGAATGCATCAAGGCCTTAATAATCTACACTACTTAACAACATTGCCTAAACATGTGTCTGGCACATAGCAGGTTCTTAATACATATTAGTTGAATAGATGAATGAATGAATGAATCCTAAGTATAAATGCACTTCCAATTAAAGGGTTACTATAAAGTATGTTGCTTTAAACACGTAGATAAACAATATTACATGTAGTGAACCAGAGTTAACAATAATAGCATTTTTCTGTAGTTTTGTCAATAAAAATCCAATATTTTAGCATTCTGAACAATTTTATGTGAATAAGCAAGCAATATTGGTCTTTCACTTTTCTCAGCCATTACAAGTCTTACATTCCATAACTGTCGAATTATCCAGCTTTCCTTATTCTGACACTGGGAAATTTAAAATAATGATTAAGTGATGACTAATTTGAATTTTCTTCCTAATCTTTAAATTCTTTTTTAAAAAGGTCTAAGTGTGGATAAAAATTTCTGATATATTTTTACCACTGACCATTCATGAGACATTTATGTTTAATATTTCTTTGTCTATGAATTAGCTTGCTAGGACTGCCATAACAAAATACTACAGGCTGGTGGCTTAAACAGAAATTTACTTTCTCACAGTTCTGAAGGCTGGAAGTCCAAGACAAGGTATCAGCAGATTTTATTTCTTCCGAGGTCCCTCTTCTCAGCTTGCAGACAGCCACCTTTTCATTGTGTCCTCACATGGCCTTTCCTCTGTGTGTGCACGTGCCTGGTGTCTCTCTGTGTCCAATTTTCTCTTCTTGTAAAGATACCAGTCAGACTGAATAAAGGTTCATGCTTAGGGCCTCATTTTAATTGAATCACCTCTTTAAAAGCCCCTTCTACAAATATAGTGACATTCTGAGGTACTGAGGTTTAGGGTTTCAACATATGAATTTTGAGAGACACAGGTCAGCCCATGGCATTCTATAATCAAGATTTTATAAACATTGCATCTGCTTTTTTCTTTTCACATCACATTTTTCTATGTGTGTTACAGAATACAAATATCCTTGTCAGAGACAACTCCCTTGATTAAATTCATTCAGTGATAAATATTTTTAGAGATCATATGATCAATAAGGATGTTAGATTAAGCGGACAAATGAAATGGTAGTTTGGTCTCTGGGGACTATGCGAAGGAGAGCAGAATTGACAGACTTGGAATTCAGAAATCACCTTTTCCTAAATTCATCACCCAAATCATATCCTTGACTCCTAGAACTTAGTTTGTTGCTGTTTAGTATCTGTGATAGACAGAATTTTGGCCCTTTGACCTTTAGCCCCTTGGTGCCACACCTGTGAATAAATATATTATGCTACATGGCAAAAATGACTTTGCAAATGTAATTAAGGTTAATAATCAATTGACTTTATGATAGAGAGATTATTGTGGTTTATACAGGTAGTCCCAATGTAACATGAATCCTTAAAGGCAAAGAATTCTCCTGGCTAAAAACAGAAGAGGAAGTAAGAGATTTAAGCATGGATGTCACTGGCTTAAAGATGGAGGGGGACGCATGAGAAGGAATGTGGGAAGCTTGGAAGAGCTGAGGATGACTCCTGACCACCAGCCAGCAAGAAAAAAGGACCTTAGTCCTACAACAGCAAGAACTGGATTCTATCCAAATTCACTGATTCTGGAAGTTGATTATTCCCCAGATTCTGCAGATAAGAGCCCAGCCAGATGATATTTTGACCTGCCTTGTGAAAACCTGAGCAGATAATTCAGTTGAGCCATTCCATACATTTGACAGACTATGAGCTCATAAATTTATGTTGCATTAATTTAAGTTTGTGGCCCTGTGTTACAGCAGCAATAGAAAAATAATGCAGTAACTTGATACTCAGCAAAATTTAAGTAGATTCAAATAGCCCCTGTTTATGGGGTTTCTAATTTTCTGGTGGGTCAAGGAGAGAAATAGGTCTCCTTTTCTACAAATGAAACTTCATCCTGATAGGCAGAAGTTTGTGAAATCTGTTTGTTACTTTTTTGATTAATTTATCCATTTATTCATTAACTCATTAATTTAATTATTTATTCACCAAATGTTTATAGATTCCTGGAACATGCAAAAGACTACATTAAATGCTGGCAATATGCAGAGATTAAAAAATGCATAGTTCCTGTCCACATATACTGATATTTTACTGGGGGAGGCAGAAATTAAATGAACAATTTTACATAATGTGGTTCAGAGTTTTGAAATAGCCCCTGATAACTTTCTTGAGTTCATGCCCTGTGCATTGTGATATTTCTGCTCCTTCCAGCAAACGGTGAAGTCTGTCTCTCCACCCCCTTGAATCTGGGCTGGCTGATACTTTGGCTAACAGAATGAAACAGAAGTTTAGTGTATAAATTCTGGATCCTAGGTCTTGAGATGACTTATGGTTTCTGTTCTTTCTTATAATGCTGTCCTAAGACTGTCATGATGTAAGAAAGCCAGGCTAACATACTGGAGAATGAGAGGCCATCAGTTAGCACCAACTTCCAGACAAGTGAGTAAAGCCACTTTGTTTTGTCTAGTTGAATGAGCATGGGAGAGACCAGTAGATGAAACAGCTGGTCAACCTATAACATATGGGCAATAATATATTTTTGTTCCTTTGTTTATTTTGAAGCCATTGAGCCTGGGAAAGATTGCCACACAGGAGTAGGTAAGTGATACACATAAATTATTAAAATTGGTTTATTTGTTACAAAGGAGAATTATTAAGAAGGTCTTGTTCAAGATGGTCTAAGAAATGGGAAGTTGAGTTCTAAAGGATAAATAAGAATTTGAAAGGTGAAGGGTGTGTATGTTAGAGTTGGGTGGAGTGGATTGAAAGGGTAGTAAATCATTCAAAGCAGAACAAATTATATAATCTGGAGTAGAAGTCACAAATGTGATAAACTAAAAGAACAAAAACGAGGTGTGCATGACTGGACATCAGGAAACAAGGAGGACAGTGGTGAAAAATAAGGCCAGTGAAGTTATGATGGGAGTTTTATAGGTATTGTGAGAGATAAGTTAAAAGGCATGGTTATTTCCATAAAGAAGCATGTCAATGCAACACTGTGGGGGAAGAAAGATAGACATGTTTAGACATTCTATATTACAAACCTGAGTAAAATAAGTAATTCACCATTACTTCTAAGGACTTTAGGTATAGAAGACAGAAGTAATTTATCAAAGTGCTGTGAGATTATCCTGTCTGCAGCCTTTAACCCAGTACACCAGAGACTATCCACTGGGCAAACTGCCCTTAAAGCAGATATAGCCCCCAGTTTTGTGCAAAGAAGCAAAGATTTTTACTTTTTATAAGATTTTTCCTCTCTAACCAAAACATTTTTAAGAAGGCTGAAACAACCTAGGGTTATGGAAGTATTTTTAGAGTCGCATAGTTCTAAGAATCTCAGTGATTACTTAGTTCAATTCTTTCATTTTGTAGATGAGGAAGCATCTTTCAGAAGGGGTAGACTGATCTGCAGAGTTTTCAAGCTAGATAATGATGACACTCCGAGTAGAATCTGGGTCACTTGAATTCTATATCTACATTTTTACTAAGATTTACTTCTGTTGGTTATTTAGCTGCCTCAAACTTGAGGGGTACTTGGTCAGGTACTTGTCACTACTATTTAAAAGAAGACCTGCCTCATTAGGCTTGCATCTGAGGATATCATTAATACAAAAACCACTATTATGCCCATTTTTGGTCACTCAATTAATGGTTACTGGTACAGTTAACAATGAAATTTATCCTATATATTGATGCTCCCACTTCCTTTAAGCTCTCCTTACCAACCTGATTTAGGGGGGATTTGGAAATCCCATCATTTCAGGTGATATGACTTCAATCGCCAAATGTTCCTTTAGCCAATGTTCAATGTAATGAGAGACCATTCAAAAGTGCTTAAAATATGCCTTTAAAAATTTATAATTCACTGGGAAGAAACAAAAAAGATACAAATATATTTTCAGGGCCAAACTTTCTCTCAGTGTCCTATACAGTATTTTCTTTTTAGTATCTTTACATTTTGTTAAACAGGAGATGTAGCTGAACATCAGATGGAGAAAGGATCTCTTAACTACCACTGTGGGCATTTGGACAGTTTTTCTGGAGTGTTTTTCAATGGGAGACCTGGCCAGGGAAATGCAAAAATGTTCCATTTCAACTATTAGAAAAAACATGTTAGCAGCAGAATCACATTCCTATTTGTTGCTCTAAATATGGACATTTTCTTTATTGTCATTTCCAATTCTTGAATATTAGAGAGTTTTTACTTCCTAAAGGAGATCATTTGAAGGAGAAAGATTTTTTTGTCTGTTTCAGACAAGGGCTGATAATTTTTTTCAGGTTCTGTTCATGTAAAACTTAATGCATGAAAGGATAAGGGAGTCAGGATAAGGGAATCAAGATAAGGGAAAATGTCAGCAGAAAATGATCTCTTTCTACATTTCCTTGTACTTGCTGACTGCCAATAAGGATCTGTATTATACCTTTCTTTTGTCTACCTTGTTATGTCTAACATTCCAATGCAACAGACACGGGATGAAGGATAGCCTAGCTTGATGCCTTTTCAAAATTACAAAATCCTGAAAGTCATTCCATTCAGACAGACATATGTGGACAATATTCTGCTTTCAGTGAAACTGATGCATACAGACCCGAATGTCTAGCAACAAAGAAAGAAATATGATATTTCACACTTGAAGCTTTCACATGGCTTTTGCACTTTAGGTAAGTTCTGAATTCATTATCAAATATATTCTTTCAAAATTGACTCAAAGAGCTGCCAAGGTATAATTTAGGGAGGGGAGGAAAAAAAGTGAAAACACAGTTGTTTAGAGTTTAAACAATACATCATTTTCGAATAAAATGTCTATAGTAAATTGCAGATTGAGGGAGAAAATTATATTCTGTGATTGAGCTTCTCAAACCACAGGGCTTTTGTGATGAGAAGGGGCATCTACATAAAATGTAAACGAAGGCTGAAAGTGTATGTAATGATGTAGTCTTCTATTTTGAGGTGTTTTGCATATGATTCTGTGTGTATATGTCTGTGTGTATGTTTCAGAAGGCATTGTTTTAGTTGCTTGAATAACTTTTCTTATCAACCTATCTGGATCTGACTGTACTAGTATTTTGCTCACCTTTCAACTTCTTTAATGTTTCTCCCTCATTTGAAACAACATAAATTTGACTTTCTCATCAAGAACCTCATTTAGCTGCAGCTTGATTGCAAGTAATTTGCCCTAAGTAGCTCCATCTTTTAATTGTCTGTGCCTTTTTCCAATCTATAAACTGTAACTTCAGGCAGACCATTTTTGTCTTACTATTTCCTCCTTAGAAAAGCATATCTAATAATCCCCATATCCTGTGGCTTTAGGCATCCCTCTCAACATGAACAGAAGGAATAGGATTTTCATGCAGCTCTAATTGATTTACAAAATAAATCCCCCAAATTTTTGGTATCTGGAAAGAGGTAAATCAAATATGATCCACAAAAGTTAATTTTATGTCTGTTGTTAATTTTAAGGGGAAGAGACAAGAAGGAAGAGAGGACGTCAGTCTCTATGACTACTAATGACAACAGCAAGAAAGTTCTCATTGACATCAGAGAGGTTGTAAAAGGAAAGGGGTTTTTTGTGTTTTGTTTTTTCCAATACCAGTTTAGGTACTCCCTGAATTCCTATTTTTATTCTGGAACTAAATGAAAGTATTCCGGCCATTCTGAACTAGCATAATTTTCTCTAATGAAGACAAAAATAAGACATCATTACATATCTGGGTTTTCTCAAGTCCATGCATAAAATACCCTTTTTAGGATAATCTTATTGAAGCTCTATGATATAAGATACTATTTCCAAATCCATTTATTCCTTGCAATTCATCCATTTTATCTAAAGTATACCATAAATGTATTAGTTAGATAGTGTATATTCATGGATAAGCCATTCTAAACATGTAAACTATACATCTTTCTGATCAGCACCTTTGTTTACTTTATTCCAAAATTAACTGATAAAATGTAAAATATCTCTTGTCCTCCCCCAAAATATAAAGAGCAATTAATGTGTTCTCATTCCCTTACTTATATTTTTAGTAAGTAACAGACACTTTCTTAATCTCTTTGTTCTCTAACCAAGTGAGAATTTTTCCTTCATTCTTGCTTTAGAGGTCATAGTAGACATATCAAATGTTTGAATTACACAGTCTAAAAATAGTAGTAAAGAGGAAATCTGTTGCTAGTGTGACTCTAACTACAGAAAGATTAGGGATCCAGGGATTAGCATATTGACATTTCATTATAAAGCTAAGGCTAGATCATTGAATAACCATTTAATTAATTAATTTAATTAATCATTTAATTAATTAATTTAATTAATCATTCAAGTTACATTCAAAATGTAACTTGAAAGAAATGCCCTTGGGATAAGAAAAAGTCTTTACCTATGTTAGAAGGTCTAGTTTACCATTTTAGTTTATATACTTTTTTTTTTTAAATAGAACTATGGTTTGTGTGTTTTTTTAATTTTATACACTCCAAAATATTTTACTTGGAAATTTTCACTAGAAGTAGGAAAACAAAAAACAGTAAGGGACAGCAGCATATACACAAAGCATACTTTAATTGTGGATATATTAAATGTATGTTAATGTAATACTTCCTTAACATGATAGCTCTTATTGTGTTTAAAAAATAAAATACAAGGAGGTGGTAGTAGAGAACTACGGAATCCTGTACTCTGTGGCAGAAGGGGTATCCTTTTTGGAGCTACTTTCATAAAGATCAGCCAAGTGAGATCAAGCCACAGTTACTTTAACTCTTGGTCCTGACTAGTAGACAAAAGACCATGAGAGTTTTCTTTTCCTACAGAATGTTTGGAACACTAAGCTTGACAGTCTCATAAACTCTTTAAGTAAAAGCACCAGTCTTTTACTACTGATTTTTGCAGAAATTAAAAAGAAAAAAAAAAGAAGTACAATTTGCTTTACCAATTATTGAAGTGATTACTGATTTCAATACTAGTTTGATTCAGAGTTGACTTCTGAGATGTTATTCTTTTACCTAATCTAGGTCTTTCTCTCTGAGCATACTGTTAGTCTACCTTCTATAAACTTACAATTTTTTTTCTTTGTAAATGTGAGCATTATAAAAGCAAAGGTCTATGAGCTGGATCCACAAATGGATTCCATAGTATACTCAAGGTCAAGTTTCTATGTGTATAACAGTTCTGCAAGTGATACAGAACTTTGCTATACAGAGAAATCAGAATAAAACATGACAGCCCTTCCTTATAGTGATGTGGATATTTGGTTCTGTTCCAAGAGATTTGGGCCCTTAGAAATGCAGCTGTTTTAAATAAATAAGTATCACATCCTAACATGTAAGTTTATGTTTCACAATATGTGAGAGAAAAAAATAAATAAGCCTAGCAATTTATCTATAGACATAATCTTTTGGAAAGTAATAACTAGAATACTAATTCATTCATCCATTCAACAAAAATTTACTAAGTACCTACTATAGGCAAGGCCCAAAATTTACAGAGATGAACACAATAGACAAGATTGGAAGCTTCATGAGACAAACATTTTAGTGGGAAAGACTGAGATCAATTACTGATTGTGTGATGGTAGCTTTGTTTGGGTGGTTGTAAGTGGATTTCTTTAAGGTTAGTTAGGGCCAGGATCCCTAAAGGGGCATCATTTAAGTTGAAATCTGAAATGTAAGGAATGGCCTAATAAATAAGGTTGTTTCAAGCAAAGGTTAAAAACACACTTAGACAATTTGATCTACCATTTATAGAATCACAGCCTCCACTGTAGTTGTCTGTATACCATGTACCTTTTATTTTACTCCAAGCTGGCTTAGCTAATTTTGTTCTTTTCCTATTATTTGCTATTCTCTTACCTCTTCTATCCAAAATCAAACAGGGCAGTGCGAGTTGAGAAGAAAAATATTTATATTTTCACATTGCCAAATCAGTATATAATTGTTTTTTTTTTAATTCCTAATCTCCATAAACAGTAAATGTCAGCTAAATGAGACCAGAGACCAAATCTCCTGCTTCTTTTATAGCCCACATTATCTGCATATAAGGACACAAGGATGTAACAACACAAAACCACAAAAGCTTACTTCAGTGAAAAACTGTAAATGAGCCAATAAATAGATTTACTAGTCACTATAGTCAAGGAATCATGCACATAGTTTGTTACTAATACACAAGAAACTTGTATGTAGAGTCATTGCTATTTTAAAAATACAAACTATTTAAAAAAATAATTTCATGTTTAGGACAGAAATTAACATCTGATCTCAAATTTTCGCTTTTATCCATGTAGATCGTCTTTCAAACCTACTGGGCAGGTTGAAATACATGTAAAATCAATTCTTGGGCATGCTGAAGTTTTTACTGGTAAGTCTCACAACACGGTTATTTTTGGATCAGCATCAGAAGTTTGGGGATATTATCTGACTTTCAAACAACTTAGATAATAGGTGGCGAACATTGCAGATCTTGTTTCTTATCAACTCTGCCCCAAATTAAAATACCAGGAATGCAATAATATTTTCCTCTGAGTCATGTATTTTTCCACTAGCTTAAGAATCTTTTTATTTTTTATTTTATTTTTTTAATTCTGCAGCTCAAGGTATCTGACAAAAAATTTTCTTTGAATCTGCACTTGATTATTAGTCTCACTTACTCCGTGCAACAGCAAGGATCCTGTTTTCTTGGAAATATTTGAGACAGCCTCATGGTGAGCTATAAAGTTATTAATGTTGCTTGATATTTGCTTTGACAGCTGCTCTGTACTCTCTTTAATCATCTTCATCATGGTCTGTGGATCTTTTTTCCCTCCATTTCACTTTTGCCTATATGCTTAGAGAGGATGATGCATGCAGAAAACCTGATAAATTCCTTTCATTTCACATTCCCCCTGATTTTTCTATTCTACAAATTTAACTTCATTTCTTCATTCTTACATTTATTTCTTTAATAAATATGTATTCAACATCTACCATATGCAAGATCCCGGGTGAGGAGATATTACAGAGATGTTATATAAAAACATAATTTATGCTTTTAATAAACGTAATACCTTAAGAAATGTAATACATTAACAGATGTATTAATTTACATTTATTAATTTACATACTTAGCCTGGCTAAGATAGACTAACAACAGCGTAGTAGCCTGTGACAAGACCCATAATACAGAGGCTAAGAGTGTGGGTTTTGGAGTCAAGCAGATGTTGATTTGAAAATCTATTTTGCAACTTACTAGCTGAATGACGCTAGTAAGTATGAGATACTAAGCTACTTAATACCTTCCCACTTATCCTCAAACTTTAGTTTTTTTATCTGTAAAGTGGGAATAATATTATACCTTCTTTAATGAGGATTAAAAATTGTGAGGCCCAGCTCGTAGTTAAGGCTTTAATAAATGACAACAGCAATTATGGTGAAAGGAGTGTTAATAAATATGGTAATAATAATTGTTATAAGAAAATTAGTTAAATAATAAGGCGAGGTGCATGATAAGTAGAGATTTAGAAATCATGGAAAGGGAAACTAGTATTATGGTGGAGGGGAGCAACGATTTTCTTGAGCCTTCACAGTTGAATATTTTGCCTAATATGGTATGTATGTAGCTAACTGGAGAGACTGGAAGGAAATTGTTCTTACCATCAATGAGTAACCTCAAAGTAAATGCCCTAAGCCAGGAGCATAGCATATTGCCTCATTTATTTTAATCCTTATATCAACCCGATAAGCTATGTACCCCACTGCCCCTGCTTTAGTCACCATTTTATAGATGAAACAACTGAGGCACAGAGCGGCTAAGTCACTCATTCCAGCCTCAGCTAGTAATACATGGAACAAGGATACTAACACAGATTAGTTTTCCAACAGAATACAATAATCCCCCTTTATCCGCAGTTTTGCTTTCCAAAGTTTCAGTTATCTGGAGTCAACCACAGTCTGAAAATATTAAATGAAAAATTCCCCAAATAAACAATTTATACATTTTAAATTGCACAGTTCTGAGTAGCATAATGAAATCCTGCACAGTCCTGCTGCTTCCCAGCCAGGACCAGAATCCAGTGTCCAGTGCATCTGGCCTGTTAGTCACTTAGTGGCTGACTAAGTTATCAGATCAGCTGTCAGTGTATCATGGTGCTTGTGCTCAAGTCACCCTAATTTTACTTAATAATGGCCTCAAAGCATAAGAATAGTGATGTTGGCAATTCAGATATTCTCTTATGTGCCTAATTTACAAATTAAACTTTATCTTAGGATGTATTGATATGTATTAAAAAAAAGTATATATAGGGTTTGGTTCTGTTTGTGGTTTCAGGCTCCACTGGGGTGTCTTCGAACATATCCCCCTTGGATAAGGGGGACTACTGTACAGGCTTTATAAGGAGAAAGTACCTTCAGTTTAGCTCACATTATGGTCTAGTGCACAGTGTAGTCCCTGGCACCTGCTAGATTATGGAATGAACTGTTCAACATTCATGTTTGTTCAACAATCCATACTGATTCTTTTTAGGGGTTGAGCCCTGATGACAGAGGTAGAGTCTCTGTGCTTTGCATGGTAAGTAGTAGAGATTTTGAGGAGGGAACTAGGAGTCTGTGTTGCTCACAGCAAATTGGAGAGGCAGATGCTGGCTGGGAAAAGTGACAGAGAAGGTTTTTCTGTGTATGTAGAAGACAAGAAATGAAGCTTCACAGTAGGCAGGTAGTAATGGAAATGAACAGATTTGAGTAGATGGGGAGAGAGTGATTTTTTTTTTTTAACCTGGATGACTATGAGTAACAGTGCTGTTAAAATAGCATGTACTGTTTTAAAACAACAACAGAAAGGAATGCAGGCAAGATGAAAAAAAAAGAGTTATTGTGGGCTGGAAAGTAAGGCATTTTGGATTTTAACCTGGTGTTTTTTGAGTAGTTGGGAAAATATCTAAATATTCAGGAAGTATTTGGAAATGTATTAGAGCTCAGGAGTATAGTAAAGTTGTAAATGCAAATCTGAAAGTATTGAGGCAATATTTGTAAAATGAAATGATGGAATTTCTAAGGGAGCTTGCATTTTTATTGTAAAGGCTAATTTTTTATTCCTTCTGGTTAAGTCGTATCTCAGAAGAGGTATAATAACAGGAAAGTCTTAGGTGAACTTTGTTCCTTGGTTAAAAACAAGCCATGAAATTCAAATGTGCTTGTGAAATGCAAAAACATTTCATTTACTCATGAGCACTAAAAACCAAGTCTGAATCTCTTATTTAAACAGATAATTAGGTTTGAAAGACGATCTACATGGATAAAAGTGAAAATTTGAGATCAGATGTTAATTTCTGTCCTAAACATGAAATAATAGTTTAAGCAAGCTAATTAATGAACTTTAAAATTTTCCTTTTCTGCTGAGGACTTCAGCTTTATTCAGGCTTCGGATTTCTCACACACAAAATATTGAATACACTCTGATTTTGCCAATATGAAAAGAAGGCTACTCTCTAAATATCACAAATGAAAGTTCAAGGGTTCACTGTCTTTGCCATTGCCAGAATTTTCTCTTTCTATAATGATATGCAAGCTTATCAAGGAAAATTCCTGCTAGCCAGCTCCAGGCTTTGCTCTTTCACAATATTTCTGGTAAAGGGAATCAACATCTCAAATGAGATGCAGCATTTCGCCTCTTAGGGAACAGATGTGTTGCTGTTTGCATAGCTTCCAGGGGTTCTGCCAACTAGTGGGCCTTATGATGGAAAATAACACTGGAAGCTCTTTAAAACACTTGCTGGGAGTCAAGCTTAGTGCTGCTGCTCCATGTACAGCAGCTTTTACTGTGTGTAGTTATATTTTAGGAACCA
The DNA here is from genome assembly GCF_937001465.1 of Orcinus orca. NCBI lineage: Eukaryota > Metazoa > Chordata > Mammalia > Artiodactyla > Delphinidae > Orcinus > Orcinus orca. Next base: position 97,698,450 of record NC_064563.1, read on the forward strand.
TAATTATCCTGGAAACTTAATAGAATCTGTTAAACGAGCTGTGTTCAAACAGAATTAGGTGAGAGCTTTAGCTCTAACTGAGATTTTCAGAGATAATTTTCGGGTATCGAAAGTGAATAATTACAAACTAAATATATCATTGCATAGCGAGGGATAATACATCAAGAAAATTTTATGGTATTATGTGTTTTAAAAATGGTTATGGAGAAATATTATATTTTTCATAAAAATTTAATGTGAAAGGGTAACACTTTTAGTGATTATAATCCCAACTCCTATATTTTTATTGTCATTAAGCACTTAATTGGGAATTATGGATTTAAATTTTTTTGTTTTTAGTAAAGTACTACCTAAAGACAGTGAAAAACGAAAAACCTGATATCTTTTTTTAAAAAAATAAATTTATTTATTTATTTATTTTTGGCTGCATTGGGTCTTTGTTGCTGCACATGGGCTTTCTCTAGTTGCAGTTGTTGCTGCACACGGGATTTCTCTAGTTGCGGCGAGAGGGGGCTACCCTTCGTTGCGGTGTGCGGGCTTCTCATTGCCGTGGCTTCTCTTGTTGCAGAGCACGGGCTGTAGGCACATGGACCTTAGTAGTTGCAGCACGCAGGCTCAGTAGTTTCTGCACACGGGCCCTAGAGAGTGCAGGCTTCAGTAGTCGTGGCTCATGGGCTCTAGAGCACAGGTTCAGTGCTTGCGGCACACAGGCTTAGTTGGTCTGCAGCACGTGGGATCTTCCCAGACCAGGGCTCGAACCCGTGTCCCCTGCATTGGCAGGCAGATTCTTAACCACTGCGCCACCAGGGAAGCCCCAAACCTGATGTCTTATGTGAGTTCCTGGGGACTGTTTAGAAGCCACACAAAATTATTCACAGGAAATCAGAGATCACCAGAACTGACTCAGTGACTTTAACATAATGCCTCTGGCAAATACTTCCAAAGCACAAACACAGGCTTGTCCTGAACATGTGGCAACAGGTTCTGCTTTATTGGCCCAACCTGCATTAAGACTTTGCAGTTCTCAGTGATAGCATTGTGCATTATCTTACCCAGGGTTTTCCTAATTAATTTTCATTGTGCTGCTCAGTAGCTAATTAATTTGAATAAAAGATAAGTTGCTGAGGGTTTATTTTAACTTGGACAGGCTGACTGATAAGGCTGGAGATACTAGTCAGCATCCCATTTGGTAGAGGAAGCCAGAAGAGCCTCGGCCAGACTGTCCAGACCCCTTTACTCTCTTCTAGAAATGTCTCAACGTATGGTAGGAATGGTGACGACTCACTCATTTTTCAGCCTTTTTGAAATGGATGCTCTTCATGCCCACTAAGGATGCATATTAAAAGATTGTTCAATGATTAATAGCTGAATGGCTAGAAAGGGTACATAAAAACATAGAGATACCCTTTTTTTCTTTATCCTTGCCTTTCTATACATTCTAATCAAATTAACTAAGTTTTATGGTCTGTATTTATTCATTGATAAAAATGCATGGGAAACCTTTTTTTGTACTCTTAATCAATACACAATTTGTTAGTACTACTAGTCATGCCACTTCTACTAGTGTGGGCCAAGTTAACCTTCTGCCCTTAAAATCCCTCTGATAATCACTGGGAGAAAGCCAGTGGATCTGGACTTAATTAGAGCTTCTGTTCTTCTTTACCCTGCCCTTTCCCCAGCCCTCCCCCAATGAAGGAGCTAATCTGTGGACAGAGCTGCTAGATATTTCTCATTCAGTCATCATTCTGCCAGTGCAGTTATGACAAAAACACCAGTACAGTGAACAATGACAACAATAGCTTCCTCCTAGAATTTTCATTTAAAGACTGTGAAGACAAACTCTTCCCATGATAATTTGACCGATGGAATGTCATCAGGAAGAAGAAAAGAAATGAGAGACAAGTAAATCAAATTTATTTGGAAAAAATTAATGAAAAAACAGATGTTTGAAAGAAGTACCAATAAAAGGAAACAACTCTCCCCAAAGAAGACTTACTATTATTTTTGATACATGTATTTTTAAGAAACATTCCTTCCTGCCACCTAATTTTGAGAACAGTAGCCAGAGTAAAAGTTCACATGAGAGATTCTAGAAGTAAAGAATTAAATGAGAAATATCTTTATGAGAGGTAAGCTTCATTTGGGCTTCATTTGGGATGAGAAAGGCCTATGCTTAGCTTCTAACTCTAATACTTGTTATTAAACACAATTGTTTGGAATGATTTTCTAGAACCATTCTGCTTCATTAGGTCCTAAAATACACTATGTGTCATGCAAGCATATTTGTTTTCAGAGTCCCTTTTCTGAAATCATCTTCCCAGTGTTCTGCCCATGTTCCTTTCCACCAATATACTGCAGTTTATAAAATATTACCTGGCATGAATAAAATGACTGTCAAACGATCAATGCCTGTAACCTAAGAAAAGATTTGTGGGGCGGACTCCGTGAGGGCTCACACCAAGGAGTACTTCCCAGAACTTCTGCTGTCAGTGTCCTTGTCCCTTGGTGAGCCACAGCTGCCCCGCCTCTGCAGGAGACCCTCCAACATTAGCAGCTGTGTGGATGCAAGGCTCTTGCTGCTGCAGCCAGGAGTCAGTGCTGTGCCTCTGATGTGGGAGAGCCAACTTCAGGGCACAGGTCCACAAGAGACCTCCGAGCTCCACAGAATATCAAATGGTGAAAATCTCCCAGAGATCTCCATCTCAACACCAGCACCCAGCTTCACTCAATGAGCAGTAAGCTACAGTGCTAGACACCCTATGCCAAACAACTAGCAAAACAGGAACACACCACCACCCATTAGCAGAGAGGCTGCCTAAAATCAAAATAAGTCCACAGACACCCCAAAACACACCACCAGACATGGACCTGCCCACCAGAAAGACAAGATCCAGACTCATTCACCAGAACACAGGCACCAGTCCCCTCCACCAGAAAGCCTACACAACCCACTGAACCAACTTTAGCCACTGGGGACAGACACCAAAAATAACGGGAATTATGAACCTGCAGCCTGCAAAAAGGAGAGCCAAAACACAGTAATATAAGCAAAATGAGAAGACAGAAAAACACAGAGCAGATGAAGGAGCAAGATAAAAACCCATCAGACCTACCAAATGAAGAGGAAATAGGCAGTCTACCTGAAAAAGAATTCAGAATAATGATAGTAAAGATGATCCAAAATCTTGGAAATAGAATAGACAAAATGCAATAAACATTTAACAAGGACATAGAAGAACTAAAGATAAAACAAGCAATGGTGAACAACACAATAAATGAAATTAAAAATACTCTAGATGGGATCAATAGCAGAATAACTGAGGCAGAAGAATGGGTAAGTGACCTGGAAGATAAAATAGTGGAAATAACTACTGCAGAGCAGAATAAAGAAAAAAGAATAAAAAGAACTGAGGACAGTCTCAGAGACCTCTGGGACAACATTAAATGCACCAACATTCGAATTATAGGTGTTCCAGAAGAAGAAGAGAAAAAGAAAGGGACTGAGAAAATATTTGAAGAGATTATAGTTGAAAACTTCCCTAATATGGGAAAGGAAATAGTTAATAGTTAATCAAGTCCAGGAAGCACAGAGAGTCCCATACAGGATAAATCCAAGGAGAAACATGCCAAGACACATATTAATCAAACTGTCAAAAATTAAATACAAAGAAAACATATTAAAAGCAGCAAGGGAAAAACAACAACACACAAGGGAATCCCCATAAGGTTAACAGCTGAACTCTCAGCAGAAACTCTGCAAGCCAGAAGGGACTGGCAGGACAAATTTAAAGTGATGAAGGAGAGAAACCTACAACCAAGATTACTCTACCCAGCAAGGATCTCATTCAGATTTGATGGAGAAATTAAAACCTTTAAAGACAAGCAAAAGCTGAGAGAGTTCAGCACCACCAAACCAGCTTTACAACAAATGCTAAAGGAACTTCTCTAGGCAAGAAACACAAGAGAAGGAAAAGACCTACAATAACAAACCTAAAACAATTAATAAAATGGGAAAAGGAACATACATATCAATAATTATCTTAAATGTAAATGGACTAAATGCTCCCACCAAAAGACACAGACTGGTTGAATGGATACAAAAACAAGACCCATATATATGCTGTCTACAAGAGACCTGCTTCAGACCTAGAGACACATACAGACTGAAAGTAAGGGGATGGAAAAAGATATTCCATGGAAATGGAAACCGAAAGAAAGCTGGACTAGCAATTCTAATATCAGACAAAATAGACTTTAAAATAAAGACTATTAGAAGAGACAAAGAGGGACACTACATAATGATCAAGGGATCGATCCAAGAAGAAGATATAACAACTGTAAATATTTACACACCCAACATAGGAGCACCTCAATACATAAGGCAAATACCAACAGCCATAAAAGGGGAAATCTACAGTAACACATTCATAGTAGGGGACTTTAACACCTCACTTTCACCAATGGACAGATCATCCAAAATGAAAATAAATAAGGAAACACAAGCTTTAAATGATACATTAAACAAAATGGACTTAATTGATATTTATAGGATATTCCATCCAAAAACAACAGAATACACATTTTTCTCAAGTACTCATGGAACATTCTCCAGGGTAGATCATATCTTGGGTCCCAAATCAAGCCTTGGTAAATTTAAGAATATTGAAATTGTATCAAGTATCTTTTCCAACCACAATGCTATGAGACTAGATATCAATTACAGGACAAGATCTGTAAAAAATACAAACACAAGGAGGCTAAACAATACACTACTTAATAACGAAGTGATCACTGAAGTAATCAAAGAGGAAATCAAAAAATACCTAGAAACAAATGACAATGGAGACACAACGACACAAAACCTATGGGATACAGCAAAAGCAGTTCTAAGAGGGGAGTTTATAGCAATAGAATCCTACCTTAAGAAACAGGAAACATTTCGAATAAACAGCCTAACATTGCACCTAAAGCAATTAGAGAAAGAAGAACAAAAAAATCTCAAAGTTAGCAGAAGGAAAGAAGTCATAAAAATCAGATTGGAAATAAATGAAAAAGAAATGAAGGAAATGATAGCAAAGATCAATAAAACTAAAAGCTGGTTCTTTGAGAAGATAAACAAAATTGATAAACCATTACCCAGACTCATCAAGAAAAAAAGGGAGAAGACTCAAATCAATAGAATTAGAAATGAAAAAGGAGAAGTAACAACTGACATGGCAGAAATACAAAAGATCATGAGAGATTACTACAAGCAACTCTATGCCAACAAAATGGACAACCTGGAAGAAATGGAAAAATTCTCAGAAATGCACAACCTGCAAAGACTGAATCAGGAAAAATAGAAAATATGAACAGACCAATCACAAGCACTGAAATTGAAACTGTGATTAAAAAGCTTCCAACGAACAAAAGCCCAGGACCAGATGGATTCACAGGCGAATTCTATCAAACATTTAGAGAAAAGCTAACACCTATCCTTCTCAAACTCTTCCAAAATATAGGAGAGGGAGGAACACTCCCAAACTCATTCTACGAGGCCACCATCACCCTGATACCAAAACCAGACAAAGATGTCACAAAGAAAGAAAACTACAGGCCAATATCACTGATGAACATAGACGCAAAGATCCTCAACAAAATACTAGTAAACAGAATCCAACAGCACATTAAAAGGATCATACACCATGATCAAGTGGGGTTTATTCCAGGAATGCAAGGATTCTTCAATATATGCAAATCAATCAACGTGATACACCATATTAACAAATTGAAGGAGAACAACCATATGATCATCTCAATAGATGCAGAGAAAGCTTTTGACAAAATTCAACACCCATTTATGATAAAAACCCTGCAGAAAGTAGGCATAGAGGGAACTTTCCTCAACATAATAAAGGCCATATATGACAAACCCACAGCCAACATTGAGCTCAATAGTGAAAAACTGAAAGCATTTCCACTAAGATCAGGAACAAGACAACGTTGCCCACTCTCACCACTGTTATTCAACATAATTTTGGAAGTTTTAGCCACAGAAATCAGAGAAGAAAAGGAAATAAAAGGGATCCAAATTGGAAAAGAAGAAGTAAAGCTGTCACTCTTTGCAGATGACATGATACTCTACATAGAGAATCCTAAAGATGCTACCAGAAAACTATTATAGCTAATCAATGAATTTGGTAAAGTAGCAGGATACAAAATTAATGCACAGAAATCTCTGGCATTCCTATACACTAATGATGAAAAATCTGAAAGTGGAATCAAGAAAACTCTCCCATTTACCATTGCAACAAAAAGAGTAAAATATCTAGGAATAAACCTACCTAAGGAGACAAAAGACCTGTATGCAGAAAATTATAAGACACTGATGAAAGAAATTAAAGATGATACAAATAGATGGAGAGATATACCATGTTCTTGGATTGGAAGAAGCAACATTATGAAAATGACTCTATTACCCAAAGAAATCTACAGATTCAATGCAATCCCTATCAAACTACCACTGGCATTTTTCACAGAACTAGAACAAAATATTTCACAATTTGTATGGAAACACAAAAGACCCTGAATGGCCAAAGCAATTTTGAGAACGAAAAAGGGAGCTGGAGGAGTCAGGCTCCCTGACTTCAGACTATACTACAAAGCTACAGTAATCAAGGCAGTATGGTACTGGCACAAAAACAGAAATATAGACCAATGGAACAGGATAGAAAGCCCAGAGATAAACCAATGCACATTTGGTCACCTTATCTTTGATAAAGGAGGCGGGAATGCACAGTGGAGAAAGGACAGCCTCTTCAATAAGCGGTGCTGGGAAAACTGGACAGGTACATAAAAAAGTATGAGATTAGATCACTCCCTAACACCATACACAAAAATAAGCTCAAAATGGATTAAAGACCTAAATGTAAGGCCAGAAACTATCAAACTCTTAGAGGAAAACATAGGCAGAACACTCTATGACATAAATCACAGCAAGATCCTTTTTGACCCACCTCCTAGAGAAATGGAAATAAAAACAAAAATAAACAAATGGGACCTAATGAAACTTCACAGCTTTTGCATAGCAAAGGAAACCATAAACAAGACCAAAAGACAACCCTCAGAATGGGAGAAAATATTTGCAAATGAAGAAAATGACAAAGGATTAATCTCTGAAATTTATAAGCAGCTCATGCAGCTCAATAACAAAAAAACAAACAACCCAATCCAATAATGGGCAGAAGACCTAAATAGACATTTCTCCAAAGAAGATATACAGATTGCCAAAAAACACATGAAAGAATGCTCAACATCATTAATCATTAGAGAAATGCAAATCAAAACTACAATGAGATATCATCTCACACCAGTCAGAATGGCCATCATCAAAAAATCTAGAAACAATAAATGCTGGAGAGGGTGTGGAGAAAAGGGAACACTCTTGCACTGCTATTGGGAATGTGAATTGGTACAGCCACTATAGAGAACAGTATGGAGGTTTCTTAAAAAACTACAAATAGTACTACCATATGACCCAGCAATCCCATTATTGGACATACACCCTGAGAAAACCATAATTCAAAAAGAGTCATGTACCAAAATGTTCATTGCAGCTCTATTTACAATAGCCGGGAGATGGAAAGAACCTAAGTGTCCATCATCGGATGAACGGATAAAGAAGATGTGGCACATATATCCAATGGAATATTACTCTGCCATAAAAAGAAACGAAATTGAGTTATTTGTAGTGAGGTGGATGGACCTAGAGTCTGTCATACAGAGTGAAGTAAGTCAGAAAGAGAAAGACAAATACCGTATGCTAACACACATATATGGAATATAAGAAAAAAAAATGTCATGAAGAATGTAGGGGTAAGACGGGGATAAAGACACAGACCTACTGGAGAACGGACCTGAGGAGGGGGAAGGGTAAGCTGTGACAAAGCAAGAGAGAGGCATGGACATATATACACTACCAAACGTAAGGTAGATAGCTAGTGGGAAGCAGCCACATAGCACAGGGAGATCAGCTGGGTGCTTTTTGACCACCTGGATGGGCGGGATAGGGAGGGTGGGAGGGAGGGAGACACAAGAAGGAGGAGATATGGGAACATATGTATATGTATAACTGATTCACTTTGTTATAAAGCAGAAACTAACACACCATTGTAAAGCAATTATCCAATAAAGATGTAAAAAAAAAAAAAAAGATAGGATTTGTGTAATATACCCCATGGGGTTTAAGTTAGGCATATACATCTCAAAAGAGCTCCCTGATGTTTATAGTTCTTTCTCACCCAGAAACCTAAAACATTAAGAAATGTAGAAATTTAGAGTAACAATGCCATGTATGGCCAGCAATTTACCATTAGATTGGCCTGTGGGCTGGGAAAGTCAATTGATGTGTTTTGATACACAGCATTTATAATCTGAATGAATTTGTCATGATCCTGCTCTCAGGTTTTCAGATTTAGAATCCGATTGATTTAGCATACTGAGCATGGCTTTCTTTCAGGGTTAGTCTCACATTCAATAAAGTCACAGAGACTGATGTATAAAATCAGAATGCCAACGTCTTATTTTACAATAAGAATTCAAACCACGCAGACTGTAATACTTTTATCAGTGTAACCACATCTGTCCCTGAAAGTAGATCCTATTAGAAAGCAAATTACATTCAGAAATTTGCTTGGTGTGCACAATATTAAGCCACAGGCCTTTAATACAATTATGTCTTAATTCTGGTTTTGAAAAAGGATTCATTGTTTAAGAACACACCCTCTTCTGGATCAGAAGAGTGTTTGGACAGGGACTGCCAATGTTTTTCCAAGTGCCTCTCTTTTCTTTTTTTCCAAGACTGACAACCGCCTCTGAATGACACGTTATTTTCCTGATATGTTAACATATTCAATCAAGTTACAGTTTGCTTTAAAAGTTTGGGAGCCATCCTTTATTTTTATGATGACTTTGCTGATCTTTTCTCTTATCCAGAATATATTGAATTAACTTTTAGCTCAGAGGGCAGTCTTAATCCCTTTATTTCCAGGTTCTTAAGAATATCTGTATGAAAACTCATAGTTAAACTCCCAAACAAAAATAATTATTTCAATACATACATAAATTTATGTACTTACTGCCTTTTTATAAACACTGTCCCTGAAAGATGCTATTCTGTGTGACTCATAAAACAGGGACTGTCTTTATTATTATCTCTCCAGTGCCAACTTTAATATAAGCTCATGGTAAGCACTGAATTGAAATTTATTGAATAAATTAATTTTAGTATTAATTTTATTAACTGGGTACTGAAAGCAATAGCTTTCTTATCTCCCTCGTAATTAATTAATACTTATTAAAGTACAAGTATACTTAAATATGCAAAAAAAAGCAGACCCTGTCATAATTGTAGCCTAAGTAAACCTCATACTAAGTTTTGTCATGTGTCATATTTTCTTGGAAGTATCTGACATCCTGTCTTGAAGAAAAAAAATATCCTAAACAACAAAGGACAGAATCAGTGCTTATTATTGATAGTAATTCATGTCTCTGAAATTGTTTTCTGATTTAGTTAAGCCCCTTATTTATTTAAGTTCATTACATTTATTTTATTTGGCACATCCAGATTTAAGCTTCTTGAATGTAGGAATGGTGACTTTATTATTGTTTTTGGAGTGGGGGCAGGGTGTGTTCCACAGTTCGAAATATAGTACTGGGGGTAAAGAATATTGCCAAAAATAGTTTTTTATTTAACTGAATCTTCTATTTTTGACTTATAATTTACCCAGTGGGCTTTCTAACATGAGTTCTTTGAGATAAGAGTGGTTGGACAAACCTGCTACTGTACCTTATTTTAGGGAAACCACAGGACCCAATGTAAGAGTACAACCACAGACTAGACATTGAGAGATGCTCCATCTATTCTGTTTTGAATTTGGTGTGGCCTGAGTCTATTCCATTAACTTCACACTACTCCATACCTTAGAAAACCAATCAGGGCATTTATATATATGTATATAGAACCTTGAATGTACTGTGAATTTTTTTTTTTTTTTTGCGGTACGTGGGCCTCTCACTGATGTGGCCTCTCCCATTGCGGAGCACAGTCTCTGGACGCGCAGGCCTAGTGGCCATGGCTCACGGGCCTATCCGCTCCGGGGCATGTGGGATCTTCCCGGACCGGGGCACGAACCCATGTCCCCTGCATCGGCAGGGGGACTCAACCACTGCACCACGTGGGAAGCCCATGTACTGTGAATTTTGGATAAAGTTTTTACACTTTCTCTCTGTCTTATCTCCCATCTTCCTCCTATCACATGAAAAATGGATAAATGAAGAGATAATAAAAGTGTTGTAAATGTGTAATCTTTCACAACGGTAAGGGCAGAAGGCTGACTGTGACAGACAGGTAAAACATAGCTTAACCTCTTCAATCAAGGAGTACATTTTTTCATATTTTTCATTGTCTTCAAATTGTAACTTTATTCAATATTTAGAATTGAACTTTATTCAATTCTTAGCTAGTTAATCAGTTTTCTTTGGAAGAAACCTTCAGTCAAAAGGCATATATAAAATGGATCAATATTAAGATGATAGGTCTGAGTGTTAATTAATTGATAATCTTCACAAGCATTAATAATATGCTCTATTGGATTGGTATAATTCCTTCATGAATATACATGGAAATATGCAGTTCCATACATATGAGTCATGTTTTAATTGATTATGTTTAATGTCATGAGAAATATAACCTTTTACTCTGAAACAAATGCCTATTTCTAAGTAAAAGCTCTCCATAGGTAATGTTATTTGCTATTGATAATCATGTTTTGCTACTGATTGTAGAGCTTTGGAGAACATATGTTACAAACTGTGTATAAGATTTAGATAATTTCCTTTGCTGCAATTCCTGCCATCTACAGTCTAGACATTATTATAATTTCCTGTCATAAAGTTCTTGAAAATTCTTCTAGTTTTTTGGTTAGGATATGTATATTGTTTTATTGTTGTTTTCTTAATAATACATTGAACTTCCTTTTGCCTGATATTATTTATTGCTATTTTTAATAATGTGCTAATCTCTATTTCTTTTCTAATACTTTAATAAGATGAAGCCACCAAGGACTAGATATTAAAGATCAAAGTCAGAACTGGAGTGGAAAGAAAAGATGTAGAATATGAATGAAAGTACACTTGCACCTCTAATCAAAGTTTTTGATCTCTAGGGTAAATATAAAATACTCCAGTTGCTATAAAAATACATAACAAATAATGAGGTGTTTTTTTTTTTTTTTTTTAAAGTGTAAAAGAAAAAATTGAGCTAGGATTGGAATAGGAAAATAGTGAGTACATTTAAGTCTGAAATGATAAAATTACATATCTCTATCCATCTTTGCATACACATATATAAGTAAAAGCACATACATACACATGTATTTACACAAAAATTGCTTTTCGCTATAGCTTATCTTTGTGAATTAGGGAGAATAAATGAGAAGGTCACCCACACTGAGCTTCAGTGGTAGTACAACTTAGAAAGTTTCATTTCTTGTAATTAAGGGGAATAAAAATCTATTTTGTTTAGGAGTTTTAGGGTAGTTTGATAAGGAGATTAAGTTTCCCTAACATGTCATCCATGAATTATAGTCATAAATAATTTGGGAATCTAAATTTTATGTAGATTTCTTAAAAATATGACTTTTGAAAACTGTTTTCTGAAGGCAGGAATTCATGTGTGTAACCTGTGTTCTTCTGAATTCCTCTGCATTTTTTTTTATGATGGTTGTATGTATTGAAATGAATTTATGATAATCTCCCTTTCCCATTACCTTTCTTTTTTTTAAAAGATTTTTTTGATGTGGACCATTTTTAAAGTCTTTATTGAATTTGTTACAATATTTCTTCTGTTTTGGTTTTTTGGTCCCAAGGCATGTGGGATCTTAGTTCCCTGACCAAGGATCCAACCCGCACCCCCTGCTTTGAAAGGCAAAGTCTTAACCACTGGACCACCAGGAAAGTCCCCCTTTTCCATTACCTTTCTTTCTTCACGGATGGAGGGAGATTTACTTCTTATCAATAGTGATTTAGATGCTTTCACAAGAACCAAACTGGTCTCTCTAGAAATCCAGAATCCTAATTATCCTGTGACTCATCTGGGATGAGAGAAGATATAAATGGATAGTTGGTCCATTATTTTCCTAACTAGAATGGTTCCAGATGGCTCCTCAGACAAACATGGTCATGACCAACATCAGTTTAATCTTCCTTCTGACTTAAGCAAAGTGATCTGCAAAAAGCTTTAGAAATGAATTTTTTATAGAAGTATGAAAATTATAAAATTATATATATGTGTGCATTTCACATTAAAATTAATGCTCATAATGAAACTTTTTTAATTCAACAAATTATGAGTAAAGAATATAGTTTGTCTCAAGAGCATAATTCCCTGTAAATCAGTTCACATAAAGAAACATTCAGGAAGCTATTTTATAACCTTAGCTAATAATGACCAATTTTAGAAGAATGAACTTAAAAGTAAAAATTAGTAATTAACATGTAGATAATAACTAACACTTTAATGACATTCTGACTTTTGTATATAACAACTGTAGAGATTTTGGTCTTTTCTTTCCCTTTCTTCCTCCATTCCTTCTTTCCTTCCCTTCCTTCCTTCCTCCCTTCCTTTTGTTCTTTCTTCTCTCCTCTTTCTCTTCCTCCTTCTTATTTTGGCAAGTCCTATTACATAAGACTGCAACTATAAAAGGGATAGTTAGGAAGCTCCATGAAGATACGTTCCATTTATTATGAGATTTCTTCCAAATCCCATTAATATATAGTATTTTCACTTTGAATTAAATGAAATATACATGCCCAAAAAAATAATCGTCCCATGCATTAGACCTGAGACTGTGAAAACGCTAGAGGAAAACAGTGGGAAAAAACTCCTTGACATTGATCTTGGCAATGATTTTTTGACATGAAAAGCAAAGACAATATATCAAAAATAAACAAGTGTGATTACATTAAACTCAGAAGTTTCTGCACAATATAGGAAACCATTAACAAAATGAAAAGGCAAATTATGGAATGAGAGAAAATATTTTCCAATAATATCTGGTAAGGGGTTAGTATCCAAAACATATGAAGAAATCACAAAACTCAATAGCAAAAAGAAAATCAGATTAAAAAATGGGCAGAGTACTTGAATAGACATTTTTCAAAGAAGACATACAAATGGCCAACAGGTACATGAAAAGATGATCAGCATCACTAGTCATCATGGAAATGCAAACCAAAACCACAAAGATGTCATATCACACCTGTTAGAATGACTATTATCAAAAAGACAAGAGAAAACAAATGCTGATGCAAATGTGGAGAAAGGGGAACACTTGTACACTGTTCATGGGAATGTAAATTTGTACAACAGTATGGAGTTGCCTCAAAAAAGTTAAAAACAGAACTATCATATGATCCAGCAATCCCACTTCTGGATATATATCCAAAGGTAATGAAATCAGGACTTGGAGAGATATCTGCACTCCCATGTTCATTGCAGCATTATTCACAGTAGCCAAGATATGGAAACAACCTAAGTGTCCATCACAGATGAATGGATAAATATGTGGTACATATATGTAATGGGGTATTATTGTGCCATGAAAAAGAAGGTACTACTGCCAATTGAGACAATTTGAGTGAAACTTGAGGGTATTATGTTAAGTGAAATAAGCCATAGAGAGAAAGATAAGTACTGTACAGTATAACTTATATGTGGAATCTTTTAGAAAAAAGTCAAACTCATAGAAACAGAGTAGAAAAGTGGTTGCCAGGGGCAGGGGGTAGGTGAAATAAGGAGGGGTTGGTAAAAAGGTATAAACTTTCAGGTATAAGATGAATAAGATCTTAGGATCTAATGTATAACATGGTCACTATAGTTGATAACACTGTATTGTATAATTGAAATTTACTAAGAGAGTTCTCACCAAAAAATAAAAAGGTAAATATATGAGGTGGTGGATGTGTTAATTACCTAGACGGAAGGAATATTTTCACAACATATACATATATCAAAATCATTACATGTACACTTTAAATATCTTACTATTTTATGTGTCAATTATACCTTAATAAAGCTGAACAAAAAAGAAAATACTATTGATCAACCCATTTGAAGAAAAATTTTCATTAGCTGGATAAACCAATCTTCAAATGAGTTGATCAACTTTTCTGAAATACATATAAATTTAAGGAATAATCAAAATTAAATATAAAGTTGCTTCAAAAATTTATTCTTTATGAGAATATTAAGCTACTCGTTTTTGAAAAAATGTGTTCAAAGAAGCTCATGAGGATTTTTGATTCAAGGAATACAGGAAAGCAGGCAGTTGTAATGAGACTATTATAAGGAATATGAATATTTATTCTGCTTGCTTAACTCACAGGAAACAATCCAACAATCCAACAATTTTCCTTAAATTCTGAGTCCTAAAAATTCTTTTGTAGATATGCATATATATTCTTAGTCTCCACATGGGGTAAGTAATATTCATTCATTTTTCAATTTTATTTTTCTTATTTCTTTGCCTCCATTTAGTTTAAAAACTTTTAGAAAAAAATGATACTTGTCATTTTATCATATACCTTCTTAAAAATGATGGTAGTGGAATTGTTGTCTGTTCATTTAAATGTGCACATTTTATGTTAACATCATTATTGTGATTTCAAGGTGCCAAAAGTAAATCTATAAAAAAACAATTATCATTTCTAATAAATGCCCTCTAAACATTACAGCAAATCAATTATTTCAATTAGGTAAGCACTTAATGAATGCTTATTATATACATGACAGGCATTGGGTTATAAAGATAAGTAAAACATATTTTTTTCCCTACGCTCCAGCCTAAAGGAGAGGCTCAGAAATCTTTGGAATGAAGGAAGCCTCAAGGGGAAAATGAAGATTAAGAACAGAACAACTGGCACTCACTTCCATCAAGTGGCCCTTAGAAAAATCTTCCAACCAAAGGCGCTCTGTAAATGTTGCTGATTTTCTATAGATGTTGGCAGGACTAGTCACATAATCTGCAGAGCCAAGTGCAAAATAAAAATGCTGACCATCTGTTAAAAAATTCTTAAGAATATCAAGATAGCAACAGCAGAGCACTGACCAAATGTGAGGTCTTCTATCGCATGTCCATAAAGCTGGCCCTGAGGTTAGATTTGCTCTTGCTAAATCTTTAGTTCCTGTTAGGATACTTTTGTTGCCTGATGCATTAATTTGATAAAAGTGTTTAGGTGTCTCTGGGGTCCAAAGAGCATAGATCATGACAGCATGGATTTCTGGCAATCTTTTAGCTGTATATGGTATAAAGTGAAAATGAAAACTATGAATAAAAAATGAAAAATCTACGGCTATCTTCTATTTTACTTTTTTGTAGGGTTTCACTGGAAATAGAGATCTAAGAATAACTGAGGTGTTTATTTTTACTTTATCATTTTTTCATTTGATAAGGAGTAAAGTATAACATGGTAACTAGTGTTACAGAATAAAACTGGAATACCGGGCTTCCCTGGTGGTGCAGTGGTTGAGAGTCCGCCTGCCGATGCAGGGGACATGGGTTCGTGCCCCGGTCCGGGAAGATCCCACATGCCGCGGAGCGGCTAGGCCCGTGAGCCATGGCCGCTGAGCCTGCACGTCCGGAGCCTGTGCTCCGCAACGGGAGAGGCCACAACAGTGAGAGGCCCATGTAACACAACAAAAACAAAACAAAACAAAACAAAACAAAAAAAACTGGAATACCAAAGGGGATTTCAGATATCCTTCACATACTGTCAATAACATCACTAATAAGTAAAATATTATTGAAAAATGATGCTTTTGAACTTTTCCTACAAGTAGACAGTATTATGTATGACTATATTTTTCCATAATTCAGTAAAGTCACCTGATTATATCATAACAGTGAAATATTGCTTTTCACACTTGCCTAGAACCAAGATTTTTCCATAGCTATTAAGGAGAGTGAGAAGAGATTTTTTCCTCACCTGATTTGTGATTACATGTTTACATGTCTACCTACATATACTTAGGGATATACCAGATATCTACATTTATATGAGATACTAAAATATATAAGTTGATATGCTCTGTTGGTTTTATGACAGGAATGACTGGAAAATTTACAAAATGTGAAACCATTTAATAATAAACAAAATTTGAAATGCTGTTTGGCATCAATATTAATCATATGCATCTCACAATGAGGAAGTTTCTTAGGTTCTAGTAAGTAAAAGAAGTTGATATTTAGTTACTAATGCCTTTATGAATTTAAAGAAGTGCTCATAGAAATCATTTTATATAAATTGTGTTTAAAGGCTAATGACTTGTGAAGTCATAAGTTATACATGTATCTATAATCATAATGATATGCATATAAAATAATAATTAATAAATATATTTTTATTATAAGTTTGGGCTGCATATCTTATTTAATTACTGAAACAGAGAATGCTTCCACTCCAATGTCAGAAGGTACAGCAAAGCACAATAAAGTGTTACACATATTGCAAATAAATTTCCTCCATACTGAATATGTTAAGATTTATTGTGATGTATTCCTAAGATCTATTGGGAGTTGTATAATATAAATACACAATTTATGGCTGGGAGATAAAATGTAGGTTAAAAATACCATTATCTAGCAATGTAATTTGGAATTTGGCATCTAATTTATACATACACATGCACACACACACACTCATATGCTTAACCAAATCTGATAAAAGCTAAACTGTCATTTGGTCTCTTGTTTTATTTACTGAGAATAAACTATCTCTTCATATATAATAAAAGCAATCAGATTTTTGTAAGTTTTTTTAAGCCACTGGCCCGTTCCATTCCTCTTTACCTGGTTCTGAACTGAGGGCAATTTGTTTCCTAATCTCTACCACTAGAAAAACAAGGTGAAATAAATGAATGAAGAAATAGTACTTAAGAATAAGCATTTTATGACACTAGTGTAAGTGGCAGCTCTGATAAGCCCTTTGCTCCATATACTCCTGAGTGGGCAGGAAAGTGAAGATGAGGCATTGGGGCAATGGCAAAAGGAGTCAGCTATGACTTGTTTTGTTAAGGTGATGTGTCTTGGAATATATAACTAAGCATAATGTCAGTGAAGAGAGTTTTAGGAAAAACTGTGCTACTGAATTCAAACACTGGGTAAACAAACTCAAACGCAATAAATCTGCTCCATTTAATTTTGTGCTCAAATTTATTACATTTATGATGTTTTGAAATATAATTATATTTCACTAATAAAAAAATCAAGCCTTTCAAAATAGAAAATGTGTTATCTTATTTAGAAAGAAAATTCCTAGTAATAAATTGACTGTGAAAATATCTAATATAAGCTTTAAAATGAGTGTATTTACAGCATGTTAGTATTAAATTTCATAACTATTCTGTCTGTGAACATTTTTTGCATTTCACAAACATAACATTTTATGTTTCAGGGTTTTCTTTCAATTATTTGTAGTGCTAAATATATGCAAAATTAAAATATGAATAACTGCATTTCAGGTTACAGAAAAATCTTATGCATTTAAATTTTTTTAAGTACATTATGATTTTTTTGTATTTGAAAGAATTTAAAATTTGTTTACTTATAATCTTATCATATTGTTTTTAATATTCTTTAAACACATGACATAGATATTTACATACACACACACACATATAAACATACACAGTTTTTTTCAAAGTCACTCTACATATAATGACCACATAGAGTCCATGGTTTTTTTTTAATAAATGAGATTATGGGGAGGCAAATTACTGTAGTAAGTGTAGTGGCATTCTTAATTCTTCTCTGCTAGAAAAATGAATATACTGTGATTGTACAGAGAATCCCTAATGAGATAGAGAGAGAAAGAGAGTCGTAAACCTGAGAATGTACATAACTTCTCTGAAGGAAAACTTTAAAATAATTAAGAAAGACAAAAATGTAGAATTGAGCAAATGATAAAACTTACTAAGTTTGTAGTTAGAAAGATTCAACATTGCAAATGTGTCAATTCCCTTAACTTAAATTACAAATTCATCATGATCTCAGTAAAAATCCCTGGAAGAAGTACAATATAGGGGAGTTAGTCCTAACAGATATTGTATAATAAAATATCTGTAATTAAAGTAGTGTAGTTTTGCTGCATGAGGAGACAAACCAGAGAAACAGAATAGTATGCTTACAAATAGATTCAAGTCCGTTTAGAAATGTATTATATAATCAAGTGGGGTATGTTAAATAAGTACAAAATTTTGCTTTTTAATAAATGTGAGTTATTCAACTATATAACTAATTTAATCTAGAAAACCAAGAGAAAATGTTCTAGTTAGAAGAAAAGCTCCATTAGATTAAATCAATTAGAAAATTTAGGAACAGAGGTGCATACAAGTAAATATACAAAAATTTAGAACTTTCTCTTTAACAACCAATGGGTCAAAGAAGAAATCAAAAGGAAATTTAAAAAATATCTTGAAACAAACAAAAATGGAGGCACAGGATACCAAAACTTAAGGGATAAAGCAAAAATGTTTCTAATAAGGACGTTTAAAGTGATAAATGCCTACATAAAGAAAAAAAGATCTAAGATAAGCAGCCTAACTTTACACCTAAAGTAACTAGAAAAAAGAACAGACTAAGCCCCAAGTTAGCAAAAGGAAGGAAATAACAAAGATCAGTGCAGAAATAATAAAATAGAGACCAGAAAAACAATGGAAAAAATCAACAAAGCTAAAAGCTGATTCTTTGAAAGGATAAACAAAATGTACAAAACTTTAGCTGTACTGAGGAAAAAAAAAAGAAGGAAGACTCAAGTAAATAAAATCAGAAATGAAAGTGGAGAGATTACAATTGATACAACAGAAATACAAAGGATAATAAGAGACTACTATGAAAAATTATATGCCAACAAATTGAATAATCTATAAGAAATGGATAAATTCCTAGAAACATATAACCTACTGAGACTGAATCATGAAGAAATAGACTATCTGAACAGATCACTAGTGAATAAAAAGATTGAATCAGTAATAAAAAAACCTGCCAACAAAAAAAAGTCCAGGACTAGATGGTTTCACTAGAGAATTGTACCAAACATTTAAAGAATTAACACCAATCCTTCTCACACTCTTCTAAAAAAATTAAAGAAGAGGGAAAACTCCCAACTGATTTTATGAGGCCAACATTACACTGATACCAAAGCCAGATAAGGACACTACAAGAAAAAAAAAAAAAAGCTACAGGCTAATATTCCTGATAAATATAGATTCAAAAATTCTCACCAAAATCTAGCAAACCAAATTCCAGAGCACATTAGAAGCATCATACACCATGAGCAAGTGGCATTTATCCCTAGGACACAAGAATTGTTCAACATATGCATATCAATAAATGTGTTATACTACATTAATGAAATGAAAGACAAAAATCATATGATCATCTCAAAAGATACAGAAAAAGCTCTGACAAAATTAAACATCCTTTCATGATAAAAAAACTCTCAACAAACTGGGTATAAAAGAAATGTACCTCAACATAATAAAGGCCATATATGACAAAGTGAACATCATACTCTAACTAACATACTCAGCTAACATCATACTCAATGATGAAAGGTTAAAAGCTTTTGCTTCATGATTAGGAAGAAGACATCAGTGCCCATTCTTATCAATTTTTTTCAATATAGTAATGCAAGCCCTAGCCAAAGTAATTAGGTAAGTAAAAGAAATAAAAGACAAATTGATAAGGAAGAAGTAAACTTGTCTCTGTTTGCAGATGATATGATCTTATATATAGAAAATCTTAAATACTGCACTAAAAGGCCATTAGAAGTAATAAACAAATTCAGAAAATTTGCAGGATACAATATCGATATACAGAAATCAGCTGCATTTCTATACACTAACAATAAAATATTTGAAAGAGAAATAAAGAAAACAATCCCATTCATAGTACCATTTAAAACAATAAAATACTTAGGGATAAATTTAACCAAGACAATGAAAGATCTGTACACTGAAAACTATAAGACTTTTTTTAAAAAGATCCATATGCTTCTGATTTTTTAAAGTGTACGTTGGTTTATTTTTATTTAAAGACCCAATTTTATTTTATTTTAAATTTTTGGCCATGCCACGTTGCATGTGGGATCTCAGTTCTCTGACCAGGGATTGAACCCATGCACCCTTCACTGGAAACGTGGATTCTTAACCACTGGATCACCAGAGAAGTCCCAAAAACTATAAGACTTTGATGAAAGAAACTGAAGAATACACAGATAAATAGAAAGATAGTTTGTGTTCATAGACCAGTTGAATTAATATTGTTTAAATGTCCATACTACCCAAAGAAACCTATGAATTCAGTGCAATCCTTATCAAACTTCCAATGACACTTTTTACAGAAATAGAAAAACAGTTCTAAAATTTGTATGAAATTTAAAAAAGACCCCCAACACCTAAAGTGATTCTGAGGAAAAGGAACACAACTGAAGGCATCACGATCACTGATTTCAAACTATTTTTAAAAGCTACAGTAATCAAAGCAGTATGGTGCTGGCATAAAAACAGATACACAGACCAAAGAAACAGAATTGAGCACCCAGACATAAACTCATGTACATGTGGTAAAATAATATTTGACAAAGAGGCCAAGAATACTCAATTGGGAAAGGATAGCCTCTTCAATAAGTGGTGCTGGGAAAACTGAATATTCAGGTGCAAAATAATAGAATTAAACTTTTATATTACACTACTCACAAGAGTGAATTTGAAGTGTATTAAAAACTTAAACATAAGGCATGAAAGTACAAAACTCCTAGAGGAAAATATTGGGAAAAAGCTCCTACATTGGTGTTGGCAACATTTTTTTTTTTTTTGTATACGACCCAAAAAGTACAAGCAACAAAATAAACAATAAACAAGTGGGACTCTATCAAACTAAAAAGCTTCTGCATGCAAAATAAACAATCAAAAAAATGAAAAGGCAACCAATGGAATGGGAGAAAATATTTGCAAGTCATCTATCTGATACGGGGTTAACATCCAAGATATAAAAGAAACACATAAAACTAATGGCAAAATAATCAACAATTCGATTTTCAAATGGACAAAGGACCTAAATAGACATTTTCCCAAAGAAGACACACAGATGGCCAACAGGTACATGAAAAAAGATGCTCAACATTACAAGTCATTGGGGAAATTCAAATCTATCATTATTCACAATAGCCAAGATAAGGAAACAACCTAAGTGTCCACCTACAGATGAATGGAGAAATACGATGTGATTATACATATATATATATATATATATATATATATATATATATATATAAAACACCAGTGGCTGAGGGAGCAGGGAATGTGGGAGACGTTGGTTAAAAGGCATAAACTTCCAGTTAAAGATAAATAAGTTCTGGGGATCTAATATACAGCATAGTGAATATAGTTAACAATATTGTACTGTGTACTTGACAGTTGCTAAGAGAGTAGATCTTAAATGTTCTTACCACAAAAAAAAAAAAAGGAAATTTTGTGAGGTGGTAAAAGTGTTTTGATGATCATTTTGAAATATATATGTGTATCAAATCATGTTGTACAACTTAAACTTACACAATGTTAAATGTCAATTATATTTCAATAAAGCTGGAAGAAAAATAAAAATTAAAACTTCATACTAAACTGAACACTGAAAAATAAAATGGGAACATTGCTTTCATAATTTTGAAAAAATTGTAACCTTTAATGATTAAATTTAATAAAAGCCTAGGACCTATAGAGAAAGGTATAAAATTCTGTTGACAGAGAGAAAGGTAGTCTTAGCAAGTGAATAGTGCATGCTATGTTTACCAGTTTCTTGCAAGTGAAAACAATATTACTGTGCAGGGATTCAACTAAATTTTATATATTCTACATATTTAAAACAATTCTAATTAAAATATCCTCTATCTTAAACAGCATTCATTCTTCTTAAAAGTTATACAGAAGAATAAATGCTTGTGAAGAGTTAAGAAATATGTGAAGAGATAGTGATGAATGGTTAATGTCCTTTTCAGTTATCAGAACATAGCTCTAAAGTCAGTGACCTGTGGAACTGAATATACAATCCAGAAATAGAGTCCCCAAAATGACATTCTAATATATAAGGAATGTGATATTTCAATTCAGTGGGAAAAAGATAGTTTGTTTAGAAATAAAATGATACCAGCTATCCATTTAAAAGACTGTAAAGTTAGAGCACTATTTAAACCATTTACAAAATCAGTTCCAGATGATTTAAAACAGAAAACAAAAATCAGTGATGCATACTCTGGTAGAGAACGCTAAAACACAAAAGCCGTAAAAAACTGATATATTTAACCATGTAAACATGAAAAGCCTTTGTGTGGTAAAACATACCAAAGTCAATAAAAATGATAGATTTGAAAAAAATTTGCAACAAAGTTACAGGTAAAGGTATGATATTTATAATATGAGAACTTACAGTCTATAAACAGATACACAAGTCAATGTAAAATTGGGCAAGGCATGTGCATACTGAATCACAGAAAATGGTCAAGCAACATAAAAAGTTGAATAAACTCACTAGAATTAAGGGAAATGCTAGTGAAATAATGAGGTCTTTCTTTGTACCTTTTACATTGGAAAAAGTTTAAAATATATGCAGTTGGTGAGGTAGGGGAAAGTATACTATCATATATACTTGGTAGAAACTAAAATTTTACATCCTATTAGGAAAGTATTATTGCAACATTCTTTAAGAAAAACAATGCTTATGCCTTCAACAGAGTAATCTACTCCTGGAAATCTATCTATCCTTCAGAAATAAATACACCAGTTGAAAATGTTATGTGTTCAAGGATATCTATTGTGGAAAAAAAAACTTGAGAAAATGACCAGTAACAAAGAAAAGTTTAAATAAATTGTGTTATATGCCCACCATGAATATCATACTGCTATTAACAAGAATGAATTAGGACTCTAAGAGTTGACAGGCTGAGGGTGGGGATGTGTCAGATTTTGTAAGATATGAAGAAAAGTAAAATGCTCATCAAGAAAATGAAAAGGCAAGCTACTGAATGGGAGAAAATATCTGATAAGAGTTAATGTCCAAAATACATAAAGAACTCACAGAACACATCAAAACCCCCAAACAAAAACATGTGCAGAGGATCTAAATTTACATTATTCTAAAGAAAACATACAGATGGCCAACAGGTACATAAAAAGATGCTCAGCATCACTAATCATCAGGGAAATGCAAATCAAAACCACAATAAAATATCAACTCACACCTGTTAGAATGGCTGTTATCAAAAATGACAAGAAATAAGCGTTGGCAAGGAAGTAGAGAAAACGGAACCTTTGTGCACTCTTGATTGGAATGTAAATGGTTGCAGCCACTATGGAAAACAATATGGGAGTTTCTCAAAAATTTAAAAATAGAGCTATATAATATGACGCAGCAATTCCACTTCTGGGTATTTATCTGAAGAAAATGAAAACACTAAATTGAAAAGATATATGTACCCCCATGTTCATTGCAGCATCATTCACAATAGCCAAGATATGAAAACAACCTTATCGTCCATCAATGGATGAATGGATAAGGAGTATATACATATACCATATATATCAATGTATAGCAATGTGCATTTTATATTCATATATATATATGCAATGGAATACTATTCAGCCATAAAAATAATGAAATCTTGCCATTTGTGACAATATGGATGGACCCTGAGGGCACTATGCAACGTGAAATAAGTCAGAGAGAGAGAGACAAATGCCATACAACTCATATGTGGCATTAAAAACAACAACAGCAAAACAAGCTCATATATACAAAGGAAAGATTGGTGTTGCCAGAGGCAGGAGGTGGTGGGTGGGAAAAATGGGTGAAGGGGGTCAAAGACTACAAACTTCCAGTTATAATTAAGTCATGGGGGATATGATATATAGCATGGTGGCTATAGTTAATAATATTGCATTGCATATTTGAAAGTTGCTAAGAGAGTAGATTTTAAATGTCCTCAGTATAAAAAAAAATTTTTGTAACTATGTATGGTAAAGGATTATTGTGGAGATAAGTTTGCAATACACATAAATATCAAATCATTATTTTGTACACCTGAAACTAATACAATGTGATGTGTCAGTTATACTCCGATAAAAACATAAATTATAAAAGAAAGGAAAATGCAGAAAACTGTGTACAGAATAACTCTCCTTTGAAAAGAGCAAATTGTGACAAAAACCCATATAGTTATATCATCTGTATCATAGATCTATATCATTCATATACATATGTGTGTGTGTGTGTGTGTGTGTGTGTGTGTGTGTGTGTGAGATGAACCTAGGGCAAACCAAGGGAGGATACCCACTAAGTTATTAACGTGCGTTTTCTGGGAGAACTGGGAATGGTATCACTCAGGTAAAGAGAGTGTCTAGTTAGTCATACTCTCATGCAGTCATTTTGAGGGTAATACCAACATTTATGCAGAATGCACATCAAAAAATGAGTGTGAAATATTAAGTACAAAGCCAGACTTTGCTCAGTTTCATATTCTAGTTTGGTTCTGATCAACTGTCTTGATTTTTTCACATGATTTTTCAATTCCTGACCAAATAAAGGTACACTTTACTTAGCATCTAGAAACAACCACTATGGCTTAGGGCTATTTACTCTGAAATATCCTGTTCAAAAAACCTTGATTTCCTTTTTATTTGCCTCAGGATAGAATCTCATTAGTATTCATCATAAAACCTAACTATATATCCATTTGCAGAGATAAAACCCAAAACTTCTTCCACACAGGGCACACAGATCAATAAACTACAGATTTGTGTTAGTATCATAAACTCATATTTCTTTATTCTCACTTAGAAATATTTTTCTTGCTTCATTTTATTGGAAATTGTTAATTCTATACATGCCTTAGAATCTGTGGATAAAAACTATAAGGGTATTCAGCTGAAATGCAAAGAATCCTTATATTCATTAGGGCAATGTCAGTATGAATGGACTTGGATATTTAACTAATTTCAATGCTTTGTCTGTGTATTGAACATCTAAGAAACAAAAGACCAGACTTATTGTGTGACCAACCATGTCCCCCAAGTTCCCAGGAAGTTAAAGAAAAAAAAAATGCTTTTCAGGAAGCTATATTGTGCTAAGGTAAAGCAATATATTTAAAAAGATACTGAATAAAGCAATGTGAGTTACATCCACATATTACAGGTGAAAGAAAAAGAAATATTGTTATTTTAAGAGATAATCCTTGATTCCTCATAGGCAGGGAGCCATTTTGTACAGGAAATAAATTTATAAGTACTGTTGAGTGTGGACTTAATCTCTGATGTATGGAAGGAAACAGAACAAAAAGAGATACCTAAGTTCTCCAATTAATCGACAGAAATGTACAAGGATGAGAGAAGAGAGTAGACAGGCGGTTGGAGAATAAGAGAGAATAGATAACAAAACATAGCAGGAGGCTGCCAGTTTGGGAGAAGTCAACCAGTGAAAACTATGTGTTGGTAAAATCAAACGGTGTATTCAAAGGGCTTTTAATGAAAAGCATACTTTATATCCCAGGACCACAATTGTTAGCTTTGTGACCTCTTCTTTAACTTTGTGTGCTCCAGTTTCTTCAAGTGAAAAATAATTAGAAATCATTATAAAATCTACCTCCTGGGTTTGTCATGAGAATCAAATGAGCTAAAACACATGAATCACTTATGCTGATGCATTGTAGATGTCATATGGGTTGGGTTTTACTGTTTTTGTTTGTTTATTTAAAACTGTTGATGTTGTTGCCTGTAAAGCCTCTCATTACTTCTAAATTTCCAGTAAAATCTGCTGCAAATATAAATGAATTGTGTGACTAGTTGGGCGGGGGGATAGCAAATCAAAAAGGGAGCTGCATAACTTGGATTTACTGGCTTTATGCCAGAGACAATAGCATAACTGAAACATGAATAGTAACAATTAATCAGTCAGAGACTCCAGAGCTAGAATTGACCCTGCTAATATAAGCTATTGGTAATTTATAGACATTTGGAGGAAAACTTTGGACTACCCACCCTGTAACATAAGATGGAGATACAAGCCAATTTGTTGAAAACTTCAAAGAAAGGATTTTTTTGAGTAAAAGTTACACAATTTCTTTATTAAAGTTATTCGTTCAGCTTATTCAAGAGACATATTGAGAATTTAATATGTTCAGGTACAGTGTTAAGCACTAGGCATTTATTTATTTCCTGCCTTCAAAGATCTCAAATTTAATGAGAAAGAAAGATAGAAAAAAATTGCAATAAACTGTGATAAATTTTAATTTAGAAGTATTCAGCTAGCAATATACTTCCTACTATAGCAAGCAAAATCAGACCAAATGACAAGATGATAATGACATACTTATATTCAGTATTAATTATATTGCATAATCATTATTCACATATTTTATTGCAAATTATTTAGCAGAAATAAAGAATAGAACAACACGAGTTATAATAAACAAAACCAAGGGACAGTTCTTTTAAAAGTTTTATAATGTAAACTTTTCAAAATATTGTTTTTTGTTCACAACAAAGTAGACTGTGAAGAATTATGATTTTATGACTTTAAAAAATGGTTTTAAAAAAGGAACATAATTTTAGATACACTATCAATTTAAAAATCACAATTTAAGTCTATGAACAAGTTATAAGAACAAATATAAAAACTCAGAAAACTTTATAAATCTTTAAATTACCAGAAAAAAAAATTTAATAGAAAAAAAATTTAATAGAAAATGAACCAATACTTAAAAATTGTCCTTTCCCAGCCAAACACTTATAAATTAAATAAGATACAGAGGAGTTTTAAACTTAAATTTCACCAAACCACCAGGGGCAGATAAATTTCATTCATTTCATATACAATTTGCTATGAGAATTAATGCAGGTGACTCAATTCATTTTACAAGGCTAGTGTGTTCTCAGTACCCAAATTAAATAAGGAAATCTTGAGAAAATAAAAATAGAGCCATTTTCACTTACAAACATAAATGCAAAAAGCGATGAATACAGTATTAACAAATCAGATACATAAAATAGGACAAAATAATAAAATAGCAAAAATCTTTCTCTTAGATTTAATTCTCAATTATGTATGTATACACGTATATTATATATTATATACATATGTTACATATATGAACATGATAATATAGAGAGACTATATGTTTACTTTTGGAATAAGATAGTTCATATTCAAAAAGATTATAAAAAGACATGAATAAAATTTTTATGAACTTTAAATTATTACTTCTAAAACCACCATAAACAAGCTTAAAAGAAAAAAAAACATGAGGTGAAAATGCTTTTAACAGATGTAACATATATATAATGGTACAGGAAGAATATTTTAATGTGCATAAAACTACAAATCCACAAGAAAATAAAACAGGATATTAAATATATATTATTAACTGATCACTTAAAAATAGTTTATATGTGTTTTAAATAATTTACACAAATGTTTACCATTAATGGAAATTAAGGAATTCAAATGAGACAACTTATTAAGTTGCACAAGCTTAAATTTTGATTAAAAATAATGATCAGTAAGAGTGGGGAATATATTACTTTTATACAGTAAGAAAGTAAAGTGGTGCAGCTTCTTTGGAGGAAAATTTGTAAAAACATGGAAATGCATAGATCCTAAGAATAATAATTTTCGGGACTTTTCCTAGGTAAATTTAATTATATGTTGTGTAAAATTTAAACAACTAATCTAATTATTTGCAATGACATAACATAAGATATGATGTCAAAGTGCATCTGTATTAGAGAAGAACTACACAAACAATGACATATATATGCCATGTGGATTTTTTAAATAAAGTAGATATACATACTATCATTGATGTATTGCTAGGACATATTGTTGGGAGCAAAAGGAAGGTGCAGGTCAATAACAATGTTATGCTATATTTAGTGTAACACAAATGCCTCCCAAAAACCTACAAAAGTGTATGTATGGAAAATTATCTACAATATATGATATACTTGAATATAGCAAATTTCTAAATGCATACAGAAAGGCTGAGGGTAGTGACACTAAAGTGATATCACTGGCTACTATTCATAAGGAATGAGAGTTGAATATATATACAGTATAATGTTTCAACGTTTATAGAAGAAAAATGCTTTCATAGTTTACTTACATAAATAAAACATAAAAACTGGAGGACCTTCAAGATGGCAGAGGAGTAAGACATGGAGATCACTTTCCTCCCCACAAATACATCAAAAATACATCTACATGTGGAACAGCTACTACAGCACACATACTGAATGCTGGCAGAAGACCTCAGACTTCCCAAAAGGCAAGAAACTCCCCACGTTCCTGGGCAGGGCAAAAGAAAAAAGAAAAAACAGAGACAAAAGAATAAGGACAGGACTTGCACCTCTGGGACAGAGCTGTGAAGGAGAAGTTTCCAAACACTAGGAAGACCCTTGACTGGTGGAGATGGGGGTTAGGCAGGGCGGAAGCTTTGGAGCCACGGAGGAGAACACAGCAACAGTGGGGCAGAGGGAAAAGCAGAGAGATTCTCGCACAGAGGATCGGTGCCAACCAGCACTCACCAGCCTGAGAGGCTTGTCTGCTCACCTGCCGGGGCGGGTGGGGGATGGGAGCTGAGGCTTGGGCATCTGAGGTCAGATCCCAGGGAGAGGACTGGGGTTGGCTGCATGAACACAACCTGAAGGGGGCTAGTGTGCCACAGCTAGCTGGGAGAGAGTTCGAGAAAACGTTTGGAACGGCCTCAGAGTCAAGAGATTGTTTCGGGGTGCAGGAGGAGAAGGGATACAGAGTACCGCTTAAACGAGCTCCAGAGATGGGTGCGAGCCGCAGCTATCAGCACGGACACCAGAGACGGGCATGAAGTGCTAAGGCTGCTGCTGCAGCCACCAAGAAGCCTGTGTGTAAGCACAGGTCACTAACCATACCACGCCTCCCAGGAGCCTCTGCAGCCCGGCACTGCCAGGGTCCCGTGATCCAGGGACAACTTCCTTGGGAGAACACATGGTGAGCCTCAGGCTGTTGCAATGTCACGCTGGCCTCTGCCACCACAGGCTAACCCCGCATTCCATACCTCTCCCTCCCCCCGGCCTGAGTGAGCCAGAGGCCCCTAATCAGCTGCTACTATAACCCCGTCCTGTCTGAGCTGGGAAGAGATGCCCTCAGGCGACCTACAGACAGAGGCAGAGCCAAATCTAAAGCTGAACCCCAGGAGCTGTGCAAACAAAGAAGAGAAAGGGAAATCTCTCCCAGCAGCCTCAGGAGCAGCAGATTAAATCTCCACAATCAACTTGACGTACCCTGCATTTGTGGAATACCTGAATAGACAACGAATCATTCCAAAATTGAGGCAGTGGACTTTCGGAGCAACGGGAGACTTGGGGTTTGCTTTCTGTATCTAATTTGTTTCTGGTTTTATGTTTATTTTAGTTTAGTATTTAGAGTTTATTATAATTGGAAGATTTGTTGATTGATTTGGTTGCTCTCTTCCCTTTATTTTAATACATATATATTTTTTTCCTTTTTCTCTTTTTGTGAGTGTGTATGTGTATGTTTCTTTGTGTGATTTTGTCTGTATAGCTTTGCTTTTCCTATTTATCCTAGGGTTCTGTCTGTCCTTTTTTTTTTTTATTATTATAGTTTTTAGTGTTTGTTATCATTGGCATATTTCTTTATTGGTTTGATTGCCCTCTTCTTTGTTTCTTTTTTTATTACTTAAAAAAATAATATATATATTTTTAATTTTAATAACTTTTTAATTTAATTTAATTTTTCTTTCTTTCATTTTCTTTCTCACTTTTCTTCTGAGCCATGTGGCTGACAGGGCTGTAGTGCTCCGGCTGGGTGTCACGCCTGAGCTTCTTAGGTAGGATGGCCGAGTTCACAACATTATTCGACCAAAGACTTCCCAGCCCCACGTAATATCAAATGGCAAAAGCTCTCTCAGAGATCTCCATCTCAATGTGAAGACCCAGCTCCACTCAACGACCAGCAAGCTACAGTGCTTGACACCCCATGCCAAACAACCAGCAAGAAAGGAACACAACCCCACCCATTAGCAGAGAAGCTCCCTAAAATCATAATAAGGTCACAGACACTTCAAAACACACCAGTGGATGCGGTCCTACCACCAGAAAGACAAGATCCAGCCTCATCCACCAGAACATAGGTACCAGTCCCATCCACCAGAAAGCCTACACAACCCACTAAAGCAAACTTACCCACTGGGGACAGACACCAAAAACAACAGGAACTATGAACATGCAGCCTGCAAAAAGAAGACCCCCAAATGCAGTAAGTAAAGCAAAATGAGAAGACAGAAAAATACATAGCAGATGAAGGAGCAACATAAAAACCCATCAGACCAAACAAATGAAGAGGAAATAGGCAGTTTACCTGGAAAACAATTCAGAGTAATGATAGTAAAGATGAACAAAACCTTGAAAATAGAATGGAGAAAATACAGAAATGATTAACAAGGACCTAGAAGAACTAAAGAGCAAAGAAACAATGATGAACAACACAATAAATGAAATTTTAAAATCTCTAGAAGGACTCAATAGCAGAATAACTGTGGAGAAGAACAGAGAAGTGACCTGGAAGATAAAATAGTGGAAATAACCCCTGCAGAGCAGAATAAAGAAAGAAGAATGAAAAGAATTGAGGACAGTCTCAGAGACCTCTGGGACAACATTAAATGCACCAACAGGGCTTCCCAGGTTGCACAGTGGTTGAGAGTCTGCCTGCCGATGCAGGGGACACGGGTTCGTGCCCCAATCTGGGAAGATCCCACATGCCACAGAGCGGCTGGGCCCGTGAGCCATGGCCGCTGAGCCTGCTCATCCAGAGACTGTGCTCCACAACGGGAGAGGCCACAACAGTGAGAGGCCCACGTACCGCAAAAAAAAAATTAAAAAATTTTTAAAAAAAATAAATGCACCAACATATGAATTATAGGGATCTGAGAAGAAGAAGAGAAATAGAAAGGGACTGAGAAAATATTTCAAAAGATTATAGTTGAAAACTTCCCTAATATGGGAAGGGAAATAGTCAATCAGCTCCAGGAAGCACAGAGAGTCCCATACAGGATAAATCCAAGGAGAAACACATCAAGACACATATTAATCAAACTATCAAAAATTAAATACAAAGAAAAAATAAAAGTGCCAAGGGAAAAGCAACAAAAAACATACAAGAGAATCTCCATAAGGTTAACAGCTGATCTTTCAGCAGAAAATCTGCAAGCTAGAAAGGAGTGGAACGACATATTTAAAGTGATGACAAGGAAAAAGCTACAACCAAGATCACACAACCCAGCAAGGATCTCATTCAGATTCAACAGAAATTAAAAGCTTTACAGACAAGCAAAAGCTAAGAGAATTCAGCAACACCAAACCAGCTTTACAACAAATCCCTAAGAAACTTCTCTAGTTAGGAAACACAAGAGAAGGAAAAGACCTACAATAAAATACACACAGCAATTAAGAAAATGGTAATAGGAACATACATATCAATAATTACTTTAAATGTAAATGGCTTAAATGCTTCAACCAAAAGACACAGATTGGCTGAATGGATACAAAAACAAGACCCATATATATGCTATCTACAAGACACCCACTTCAGACCTAGGGACACATACAGACTGAAAGTGAGGGGCTAGAAAAAGATATTCCATGCAAATGGAAATCAAAAGAAAGCTGGAAGAGCAATTCTCATATCAGACAATATAGACTTTAAAATAAAGACTGTTACAAGAGACAAAGAAGGACACTACATAATGATCAAGGGATCAATCCAAGAGGAAGATATAACAATTGTAACTACTTATGCAACCTAAATAGGAGCACTTCAATACATAAGGCAAATGCTAACAGCTATAAAAGGGGAAACTGACAGTAACACAATCATAGTAGGGGACTTTTAACACCCCGCTTTCACCAATGGACAGATCATCCAAAATGAAAATAAATAAGGAAACACAAACTTTAAATGACACATTAAACAAGATGGACTTATTCATATTTATAGGAATTCCATCCAAAAACAACAGAATACACTTTCTTCTCAAGTGCTCATGGAACATTCTCCAGGACAGATCATGTCTTGGTTCACAGATCAAGCCTTGGTAAATTTAAGAAAACTGAAATCATATCAAGTAACTTTTCCAAGCACAAGGCTATGAGACTAGATATCAATTACCAGAAAAAAATCTGTAAAAAATACAAACACATGGAGGTTAAAAACACTACCGAACAAACAAGATATCATTGAAGAAATCAAAGAGGAAATCAAAAAATACCTAGAAACAAATGACAATGAAAATATGGTGACCCAAAACTTATGGGATGCAGGAAAAGCAGTTCTAAGAGGGAAGTTTATAGCAATACAATCCTATCTCAAGAAACAAGAAACAGCTCAACTAAACAACCTAACCTTACACCTAAAGCAATTAGAGAAAGAATAAAAAAAAAATTAGCAAAAGGAAAGAAATCATAAAGATCAGATCATAAATAAATGAAAAAGAAATGAAGGAAATGATAGCAAATATCAATAAAACTAAAAGCTGGTTCTTTGAGGAGATAAACAAAATTGATAAACCATTAGCCAGACTCATCAAGAAAAAAAGGGAAAAGATTCAAATCAATAGAATTAGAACTGAAAAAGGAGAAGTAACAACTGACACTGCAGAATTACAAAGGATCATGAGAGATTACTACAAGTAACCATATGCCAATAAAATGGATCACCAGGAAGAAATGGACAAATTACTAGAAAAGCACAACCTTCTGAGACTGCACCAGGAAGAAATAGAAAATAGAAACAGACCAGTCACAAGCACTGAAATTGAAACTGTGTTAAACATCTTCCAACAAACAAAAGCTCAGGACCAGATGGCTTCACAGGTGAATTATATCAAACATTTAAAGAAGAGCTAACACCTATCCTTTCAAACTCTTCCAAAATATAGCAGAGGGAGGAACACTCCCAAACTCATTCTACAAGGCCAGAATCACCCTGATAACAAAACCAGAAAAAGATATCACAAAAAAAGAAAACTATAGGCCAATATCACTGATGAACATAGATGCAAAAACCCTCAACAAAATACAAGCAAACAGAATCCGACAGCACATTAAAAGGATCATACACCATGATCAAGTGGGGCTTCTCTCAGGAACGCATGGATTCTTCAGTATATGCAAATCAATCAATGTGATACACCATATTAACAAACTGAAGGATGAAAACCATATGATCACCTCAATAGATGCAGAAAAAGCTTTCGAAAAAATTCAACACCCATTTACAATAAAAACCCTCCAGAAAGTAGGCACAGAGGAAACGTACCTCAACATAAGAAAGGCCACATATGCGGAAACCACATTCAACATTGAGCTCAATGGTGAAAAACTGAAACCATTTCCATTATGCTCAGGAACAAGAAAAGGTTGCCACTCTCACCACTATTATTCAACATAGTTTTGGAAGTTTTAGCCACAGCAATCAGAGAAGAAAAACAAATAAAAGGAATCCAAATTGGAAAAGAAGAAGTAAAATTGTCACTCTTTGCAGATAACAATGATACTATACATAGAGAATCCCAAAGATGCTACCACAAAACTACTAGAGCTATTCAATGAATTGGGTAAAGTAGCAGGATACAAAATTAATGCACAGAAATCTCTTTCATTCCTATACACAAATGATTAAATATCTGAAAGAGAAATTAAGGAAACACTCCCATTTACTAATTCAACAAAATGAATAAAATACCTAGGAATAAACCTACCTAAGGAGACAAAAGACCTGTATGTCTTACAGAAAACTATAAGACACTGATGAAAGAAAGTAAAGATGATACAAACAGATGGAGAGATATATCACGTTCCTGGATTGGAAGAATCAACATGTGAAATTGTACTACCCAAAGCAAATGATAAATTCAGGGCAATCCCTATCAAACTACCAATGGCACTTTTCACAGAACTAGAACAAAAAATTTCATAATTTGTATGGAAACAGAAAAGGCCCTGAATACCCAAAGCAATCTTGAGAAAGAAAACGGAACTGGAGGAAGCAGGCTCCCTGACTTCAGACTATACTTCAAAGCTACAGTAATCAAGACAGTATGGTACTGGCACAAAAACAGAAATATAGATCAATGGAACAGGATAGAAAGCCCAGAGATAAACCAATGCACATATAGTCATTATCTTTGATAAAGGAGGCAAGAATATACAATGGAAAAAATACAGCCTCTTCAATAAGTGGTGCTGGGAAAACTGGACAGCTACAGGTAAAAGAATGAAACTAGAACACTTCCTAAAACAATATGCATAAATAAATTCAAAATGGATTTAAGACCTAAATGTAAGGCCAGACACTATAAAACTCTTAGAGGAAAACATAGGCAGAACACTCCATGACATAAGTCTCAGCAAATCCTTTTTGACCCATCTCCTAGAGAAATGGAAATAAAAACAAAAATAAACAAATGGGACCTAATGAAACTTAAAAGTTTTTGCACAGCAAAGGAAACCATAAACAATGCGAAATGCAACCTTCAGAATGGGAGAAAATATTTGCAAATGAAGCAACTGACAAAGGATTAATCTCCAAAATATACAGGCAGCTCATGTAGCTCAATATCAAAAAAAACAAACAACTCAGTCCAAAAATGGGTGGAAGATCTAAACAGACATTTCTCCAGAGAAGATATACAGATTGCCAACAAACATCACTAATCATTAGAGAAATGCAAATCAAAACTACAGTGAGGTATCATCTCAGACTAGTCAGAATGGCCATCATCAAAAAATCTACAAAGAATAAATGCTGGAGAGCGTGTGGAGAAAAGGGAACCTTCTTGCACTGTTGGTGGGAATGTAAATTGATACAGCCTCTATGGAGAACAGTATGGAGGGTCCTTAAAAAACTAAAATAGAAGTACCATATGACCCAGCAAACCCAGTACTGGGAATATACCCTGAGAAAACCATAATTCAAGAAGAGTCATGTACCACAATGTTCATTGCAGCACTATTTACAATAACCAGGATATGGAAGCAACCTAAGTGTCCACTGACAGATGAATGGATAAAGAAGATATGGCACATATATACAATGGAATATTACTCAGCCATAAAAGGAAATGAAATTGAGTTATTTGTAGTGAGGTGGATGGACATAGAGACTGTCATATAGAGTGAAGTTAAGTCAGAAAGAGAAAAACAAATACCATATGCTAACACATATATATGGAATCTAAAAAAAAGGCAGAAAATGGTTCCGAAGAACCTACAGGCAGGACAGTAATAAAGACAGAGACATAACGCATGGACTTGAGGACACTGCGACGGGGAAGGGTAAGTTGGGACAAAGTGAGAGAGTGGCATGGACATATATAGACTACCAAATATAAAATAGATAGATAGTGGAAAGCAGCCGTATAGCACAGGGAGATCAGCTCAGTGCTTTGTGACCACCTAGAGGGGTGGGATAGGGAGGGTGGGAGGGAGATGCAAGAGGGAGGGGATATGGGGTTATAAGTATACGTATAGCTGATTCACTTTGTTATGCAGCAGAAACTGACACAACAATGTAAAGCAATTATGCTCCAATAAACATGTTAAAAAAATAACCAAGAAAACATAAAAACTTTGTATTCCATCATAGACACACACGCACACCTGTGCATACACAAAGTTTTGTGTGTGTTTTTTATACCTCTGCATCCCTACCTACAATGTCACAGTATTCCATATGTTCACAATAAAATACATTTATGTATACATATTTATTCCACAAATATTTATTGAATGCATAGTATGTGCCAGACACTATTTTTGGCACCCCATATCAACAGACAAATAACTAAAAAATCCCTGTCCTCATGAACCTTAATTTGTAATATTTAATATAAATGTTTGTGCAGGGAAGCTGGCTTAAGAAGAGTTTATTAATTTGGATTTCAGTCAGAAACTGAATTGTTTCTATTGCTAATGTGTAAGATATCATAGATGGTTTTTTCCCCTTTACCAGAAGGTCATTTGAAAGAAAAATTAGAAAGAATAAACAGGATATTTTTACATCTAGGTTTGAAATTTTTGTTACTACCACTCTTTCCCCCACAATAAGACCACTTGTTTCTGCTATTCAATCTTATAGAATCATTTTAGCATACAGCTGTTGTTCAGTAACCTTCTGTCTATTAAAACCATACATTATCTCATGTCATCTAAAGATGTAGGAGGGAGGGAGGTAGAGAACATGTCTGTTACTTTTTGAGCCTATGAAATTTTCAAAAGAGAAGTTTAAGGAAACAAAAGGTGATATTGTGATGGTAGAGGTATTCCCATTAAACTCAACAACATTTTATTACTGTGTGTCTTTCTGAACATGAATTCTGGAGGTTCTCATATGCTGTGATGGGATAAAACTCCATGGATAAGAATCATTGATTTAGAGATTCTGCTTCTAAGTAGATAAAGCCAAATATGACCATAATAATTCTTATGCATATTGGATTCCTTACATATTATTTTCTCTAATGACAGTTACGTCACAGCATAATATTTTAAACCCAAATGCCTACAAGAGTATGAGGACAAACATGTAAAGTAAGTAGATGAACAACTATGTTTACGAAAATAGGGGTTTGGGGGATTGTGTTGAAACAGAAAGTATATTTTCAATCTAAAAAACTATATATGTAAGCCCGGTTTTATTTTGACAAAACTTTTCTGAATATCAGTTCATTGTGCTCCCTCTTACTCTCAATATGTGACACTCATGACCTACCGTCCCCTGCCTAGGGTGCCCCTTTTACCAATACAGGCAGATAATTAGGACTGTTCTTACCAAGAAGAAGGCATATTGTATAGCAAAGAGAAGTTTGATTTCTGTGACTTTTGTTTTCATAAGCTCTTACTGGAACTAAGAGGATTCAATTCCTAGAAAAAAAATTTTTTTTGAAAGAAGCAAGAGGAGACAGGGCTTGCCACTCTACCCCAAATCCCATTATAAATAAAGATCTGCTCGTCAAAGGGGAGAAGTAGAAGGGGTAAGAGTGCTGTGTGAGAGATGGTACAGGATTAACTGTATTCCTTGCCTCATGCAGAATTTTGTGATAGTCAAAGGCAACACATTTAGACAGGTATTACCATAGACAGCGTCATAGAATTTCCCATATCCCAGGTGTATTAATGAAGCAGAAATGTCTACAGTCTCCAAAGTGTGATGAAGTACTATAAATATCATTCATTGGCTAAAGCACTGCTTAGGAGCAAGGCAGGTCTATCTTATACTGACATATCCTGACAGTCTAATAACAGAGACACCTTCAAATAATTAACTGTTACTATATGCATCTCCCAGAATCTGGCCACATTCCTTAGGAAGATAGGAGTGTGGGGTGGTGCTGAAAAGTCTGAAGTTAGTATTTCCTGGAAACCTCACAGGATGGGGTTTGAAATTTCACAAGTGAATTCCTGAAGTGAGAGACCACACTTGAATGAGAAATCTCATCTATTTTTAACAGCATAAATAGAATTCATTCATTCTTAACTTTACAGAATGGGATTAAAATACACGTTAGTAAAATTTTGAATACTTCAGGGCATGTCCTAAACTTTAATTTTAAAGTTTAGGTATTTGAATTCATATTACTCAATATTCAATTTAACATTCTTAAAGAATTATTAATTTAAATATTAAAATCTTCCATATTTTCTATATGCTTTAGACACAATTTGAGAATTTTAAAGATTTTCATAAGGTGTATATCATGACAGTAAAAAGGTACTTACAGATGTATTTATAGTAATATTCCTGTTTATTGAAAATATGTTCAAATTTACCCTGAAACAAACAAACAAAAAAGCACAAAATTTATCTGGGTATCCAAAATAAATTTTATGAAGTCTAAGCCTTAAAATCTCATGCCCTTCCTTCTTTGAAGGGCCCTCAAGACTTCACTCAAGGACTATTAACTTTAATTATATAGACATCTAATAAATTTGATTATCGGCATTAACTTCCCTGACCAGATATAACCATTTTAAGGGAAACTGTAAAGAGCAAGTTCAAGAGCTTGAAAAACATAACTGGCTGTATCCATATAATGTAAAGCACTATATATGTTCCATGTTCCCACACCTTCCATCTGAAGCACCACAGGGAAGAACTCATTTTCAGAAAAAAAGTATTTATTTCTACCCTCCTTGGAGATACCAACCAATGAACATAATGAAATAATCAGTGTGAAACTGCAGTTGTCCCTGTCAGTTCTCCAAATGGATTAATATCATTTTATTTTTTCAGTCCAAACCACTTAATAGGATTTTTCTATTTAGATTTTTTAAAGATGAAAGAAAAAATGGTTTTAATAAACAATAAACTTTATATATATATATATTTTATTGAGATGATTGTTTTATAATTTTCCTTCATTTATTACAAATATCATTTGTTCAATTAGAATATATTGGGACTTTAGAGGTTGTCTCATCCTGTTCTTCCAATTAAGCTGATTTCAACATATATTTTATTTTTTACTCATTTTAATTTGAATAATTTTCATTTATTATTTCTTCAATCACTTATTTAATATATATTTAATGAGTATTTAATATGTGCTATGTCCTAAGTTTGGTTTTGGGAAAATATTAGAAATAAGACAGATAGGAATGGCCTAGTGGTTGTGATTTTACTTCTAGGGACAAATATAGGTAAGGTAACCAGAAATTACAACCTGATAGTGCAGAGGGAGTTACTGAAGAGTTTTCAGGAAGGGTATTGCATGATTCACTTTTGTTATTTATAAAGATCAACCTGGATTTCGAAGTGAAAAATGAATTAGAAGGAGGATTAATAGGAATTAGACCAGTTAACAAATACAAAGGAGAAGCAGAAAAGACAAGCATATATGTGTGATTAATAATTTCAGTTGGACTAGGTGATGAATTGAATGTGAGGGGAGAGAAAGAGGGAAGAACTAGGAAAGACTCTCAGATTTCTCATTTGATGTTGTCATTCATGATTATAAAGAATATGGAACTAGGAACAAGAGAACAGAGATGAGTAAACTTTAAGAAATGCTGAGTTTGATGTGTCAATGAGACATCTTAATCTGGATATTTAAATTAGATATAAAAGGCTAAAAATTCCAGAAGTCATGTCTGAGCACAGAAATTTTGCTATGAAGGAATTTACTTTACTGAACTAGTTTATACATACACATCAGTTAGAGAAAGAAGAAAGTGGGTCTAAAGTAGAGAATTTTTAAAATATTTATTATTTAAAAATTATTTACTTTATGTGACAATGCAAAAATATTTCACTAGGTTTTATACTTAACTGGGTTTCCATACTCTCTTGAATGTTATAATAAGAACAACTATCTGGAAACATGTTGAAAGATTTTGGTTATATAAATGCTAGAAACTATATACCTTTGCTATATTTCATATCTATATCACTTTCCCTGAATTCCAGTCAAATGGATAACATTTTCCACTTGAATTTCCTATGACATACTGAACTTGGTATTTCCAAATTTGGACTCACCAACATATTTTCCCCTCCCCTTCCTTCCAGTAACTTCGCATATTTTCTCAATCTCTATCAACAGTTTCCAGGGTATCTTTGTTCAAAATTTTAGAGCTACTCCCACTCATTCCTTTTTTTTTTTGGTTTCTCCCCTCTATATCTGATCAGTCACTATGGCTGAAGAGAAGTTTGGGGAAATATTTCTGATCTTTGGTACATCTGCCTTCATTGTAGCTTTGGGTCCTCAAACCTGGCAAATTTTTTATTACATCAGCTTCAGAACTGCTTACTCAAATTGCAATTACTCATCTCTCCAACAATCTGATGTCATATTATCCTACTTCTTTCACTAAGTGGGTTTCCTGCTCAAAAGCTTCCAATGCCTCCTTTATTTTTTCTATCATGTTCAAAGTCATCCATGTGGCCTTTGGTGTTCTTCATAGTCTAACCACACCCTAACATAGGATCATATTTTCTCCCGCTCTTATAAAACTTATGGAAGCTTTTCCAACTTTACACACATTCTTTCTGCCTTCTAAGTTGCCATTTTCCCTGAACTGCATCTTTTCGACCTCAGTGCTAACACAATTTATTCCAAGAGTTAGTTCACATTTAAAGTCTTCCACATCCTTCTCTGATCATGATACCCCATTACTCATCCCTTCCTATTTTGAACTTCTACAGAACCAATGATTTCGCTTATGTCACACTACCTTTGAAAGTCTTTCCTTTTAAATTCAGGACAGAATGTAAACTCCTTGAGGCAGGAACATGCCTTATTTAGAGATAATAATAATAGTGATAATAATGACAATGGCAATCATATAACATTGAACACATTATGTTCTACTTATATATAATTTATATTTTATGTCTTACAAAAACCAAAGAAGTAGATGTTATAATTATTATTCCTATTTTATATCTAAAGAAATGAGACAGAGAAGTGTAGTTATGTCTGCAAAGGAATAGAACTATTGAATGGCAGACGCTACATTTAAACACAAAGTATGTCTGACTTCTGTGCCTGTGCTCTTAACTATGACCTTATGTTACTTTCTTACTGTCTCCTATGTACAGAGCACAGATCTCAAGAGAAAGGACAATTTCAAAATATTTTTGATAAAATGAATCAAAAATCTTGAAATAATATTCAGTGATTTCCAAGCAACTTTTATATAATTTGACTGCCTCTCACAGTAATGAAACACATTATAATCCCTGGGTTTTGCTACTAACTTTTCTTCTTCACATCCCTACCCTTCTCTTCAGCTGCATGGATAATCTTCCAGTAGCCCAAATGCTTTGACAGTGAAGTTTCATTAAACCTGAAACCAGCAAAGCTAAAACATCCTGAGTGCTGAGCAGTGACAGTGTCAGTAAGCAATTAATCTCCAACAGTTCATCTACCATGTATGAACTTCAGAACTTAATGCAGTACCTCAAATGACACTACATCCTAATTCTCTCCTGGAGGAGAAAGTCTATAAGCCCAAAACAGAACATCAGGAAAATAGTAAGAAATAAATGATGAGATAAAAACAATTTTTCATCTCTGAAAAAGTATGATCCCTTTTTTTAACAGAGAAAAATAATTCTGATCTTGGAACTTTCTTAATTGGTTAGTTTTCAGCTTGCCTCATTTTCACCCTCTGCAAAATAGGTTTAATGGTATTTGTGCATTTCAGAAGGAAGCTGTAGGACTTAATTAAAGCTTGTGAAACATAGAGCGAGCTTCTGTGATTACCTTGCAACTCACCTTTGTCATTTAGCTCTCCTCAAGGGGACCATGCCTTTTATCAGTTGTAATGTCGAAGAAAACCACAGAACACCATGTGATGTAATTGTGGGACAGGATTTTATGCAGCCGTAAATAAGTAGCAACATAAAGCAATGCTAGGCAGGATAAAATTCCAAGCATAGAAATGTTGCAAAAATATAACACCAAATCTTGTCACTGTGTCAGCTTTTACTCTTCTCTTACCCTCCTAGAGCCTATTCCCAACAGAACAGAGCTGGGGTGAACTTTTAAGAATATAAGACTCCACCCCCCACACACACACATCACAAAAAGGTGATGGATGTGTTAATTAACTTGATGGGGAAAATTCTTTTTACAATGTATACATATATCAAATCTTCACATTGTATACTTTAAATATCTTACAAATTTATTTGTGAATTACACCTCAATAAAACTGAAAAAAGATAAGACTAATAATGAAATTTTGCTTCTCAAACTCCCAGTAGATTCCCATCTCAATGAGAGTAAAAGCCAACGACTCTACAGGAAGTCACCTACAGGGAAATGTTCTCTTTCTTTCACCTCTCTAACCACACATACCATTCTCTCCCAAATCATATGGCTTCCCTGCCAGGCAAGCACCCACCTCATGGAGTCTGCACTACCTCTTTCCTAAGCTTTTTTAGCCAGGTCTCTGGAGGGCTCATTTCCCTGTCTCTCCTTCAGGTTTTTACACAAATGACCCCTTGACAGTGAGGTCTTGTTTGCACACCTTATTAACAATTGGATCCCAGCCTTCACATTTTCTAATGCTCCTCCCTGCTCAATTTATTCCCTCATCTTTACCACCATATGACAAACTATAGATTTCAATGGTTTGTTTATTGTCTGTTTCTCCCTACTAGGTTGTAAGCTCCATGAGCATAGGAATATTGAGTCATTTTGTTTACTGATTTATTCCTAGTACCTAGAAAACTGCCTGTCACAAACTTGGTTTACTGAGGAAAATATTTATTGAATGAATAAATGAAATGGAAAAGTTTCAAATCTCAGAATGGAAATGAGGTAGCATGAAACATAGTTGATCAGGGATTTTCCACAGGAGGAAAAATGTCCAGGTGAATTTACAGATAAAATCTTCATTTTATAAATATTATTTGTTGCTATATTAAAAATCATATGATTAGTCAGGCTATTGCATAATATAATATTTCTTTAAAAAATTTGCACGTGTAACATCTTTTCCAGTTTATGGGAAATAGTACAGAAAAGGTGGTACCATATCTAATAAAATAGCCAAGAAAATTTAACATTAAAAAACTAGGATATCCTGTACTAAGCTACCTACTCTTATATTACTATTCTTTGACTTTATAATCTACACTGTAATGAAAAAGAGGAGAAAAGAGAAAGAGAGACAGAGAGAGGTCCAATAAGCACATCTTACAAATAGAAATATATAGATTGAAAAATATCATGTTAAATGGGAACTGATTTAGTGAAGTAAATCTTACTTTGATTTAATAATTAGATGTTTATACCAATAAATGCAATGCAAACTTGCACACAAAGTACTGTTTTTATTTATAGGTGCTACATTTAAAATGAAAATTGACTAAGCTCTGGTAGGATTTAAAATCATGTTATATGAAGGTAGGCGAGCAAAGCCAAACAAAACAAAACAAAAAAAGAAAAGCAGGGGAAACTGAATACTCATTAAATACATTTATCTATCATGCAGAAGATGAATTAAACTTGCTTGGTTGGTCCCCAAAGCAGTAGACAAGGACCAGACAAAGGATAACATATACCTGAGGAAGAATGTGGTGAATTTCCCACACTGAAATGGCATGCCAGAGGTAGTACATTTTGTACCAATGAATATGTTCACATATAAACTGGTTGAATATTAGATGGGAGAGATTTGAAGAAGGATTCAAGTATTATAACAATGGATGGCAATCCTACACTATTAATAACTCCTTTCAACTTTAACTTTACAACTTATCTACATAAATTAATAATCGGAGGTAAACACCAGAGAGAGAACATGGCCACTGCCAGATTTCTGATGTGTTGTCTAAAAGCAAATTTATAATTTTATTTCTAATTTTACTTACTTTGAAAGGCTATAAACTTTAAAAATATGTATCAAATTTTATAAAACATACCCTTCAATTCCATTTCTGGAAATGTATCCTAAAGTATCATTAGGATGTATACTTCAACACTATTTATAATAGAGAAAAGCTGCAAACCATTCACATTTCCAAATATAGCGAATGGGTTTAAAAATTCATGATATATCCAAATAATTGACCTGTATATAGTTATTTAAGTGATGTTATAGAAGAAAATTTAATAACATATGAAGAGTCACATGTTACATATACCATTAACATTTTTTAAATGTATAAAAATCATTTGTATGGTATACATAAATTATAGTTGTAAAAGTTAGCTTATATATTAATTAATTGACTAATACTGTCTGCAATGTGCCACCTATAACATAAGTTTCAACTCATTATAAACACACATATATATGTATTGGAATAAAACAAGAAATATTTACAAAAACGTTGTTAGTGGTTTTCATCACAGAATATATTATGGGTGGTTTATTTCAGTTTTAAAATTAGTTCAGTTTTAAAATAAATGCATATTTCTGTTAAAATTATGCTCAACCCCACTGAAGTAAGAGAGAAGCCACTAATTCAATTTTATTTTATTTTCTCACATTCAATCATTAACCAAGCCATGCTGATTCTACATTCAAAATATTTCCAGAATTACTATTCCTTTTTGCTGAATATTTCAAAAAACTCCTAATTTCTGTTTCCAGCTTTTTTGCCCTCAATGATGTCTTCAGTGTTAACTATTTCAATGGAGTTTTGCTGCCATTCACCAAGACAGTTATATAGGAGGAAAAATAAGAGAAGATGATGGATATTTTGAGGATGGAGCCAGAACAATTTCTTAGACCACACATTGATTGATAGAGTTTTTCTCCACCACTTTTATGACAGTTTTCAGAGCTGTCAGTCAACAGATAGAGGTTTAGAGAGTATTTTATAGAAATATAATAAAATTACATTCTAAGATTCTTTGTCTCATTTATTTGTATTTGCATAACTAGTACAGATTAAAATCCTACTGAATACTTTCAAGGTAGAGATTTTAAAATTATGGAATTTGTCACATTCAAATCACTTCTCAGCAATTACAGATACAATCCATATATTTTTCTCACTTTACTATTTTAGAAAATGTAATCTATAAATGTATTATGTGTCTAATCTAGGTTTTGAAGAATAAGAAATGACTTTCTTAAACCTTTCTGTATAACTTGATATCCACATTGTGTTCTTGCATTTTATTTAATACCAAGTTCTCTAGAAAAAAGTTGTAAAACAAAACAGGGCATGATTAATATTCAAAATGATTATCTTGGTTTCTCTGGTTACTTACTAGATTGACATATACCTTAGAAACAGAAAGATATATCCTAATATTGAGTTTTGCCTAAAAGTCA
Organism: Orcinus orca; assembly: GCF_937001465.1. Taxonomy (NCBI): domain Eukaryota; kingdom Metazoa; phylum Chordata; class Mammalia; order Artiodactyla; family Delphinidae; genus Orcinus; species Orcinus orca. Next base: position 97,743,382 of record NC_064563.1, read on the forward strand.
TTGTGACAGGATAAAAAAAGCTCACTGTACCAAATATTTCAGAGTTATGTGTTATTCTTCATATTATTTGTATTATTCTGAAAGAGTTCCTTCAATACTTCTCTACCAGAAAGAACTATTTATAATTTTATGGTAGGTTTTCTTTACACACAGAAATATTTGTGTGGAATCAAATAAGGGTTGTGACTTCCTTTAATTTCCAAAGGACTTACTTGGTTCAACTAAATTAGGTTCTTCATAACTTCTGACAAGAAAAATATTAGAGAACACTATTACCTGTTCATCTTACCTCTCTCATGCTTTCTTTTCCTAAGACAGACAAGTTTGTGAAACTATCTTTTGGATAGAGCATCTGGTGCACAAAAGGTGTTTTAAATAAGGCTGGAAGACTAAAAATGCCAACCAGGGATTTTATACTGAGTGACACATGTTGTTTCATATCTACTTTCAATTTCCAAAGAAAATGCCATTTATTAATTTTATTGCAATATTTATTGGAATGAGCATTTTTACCTTTTCAGCATTTGCCTAGACAATGACACTTTTTAAAAATTGTTGATTACAAATCAATAGACTACAGAAGTGACATTTAAAACCTATTTTTAAGAGAATGCACTGAAGCTATGCCCATGTCCATATGCTTGATTGAATCTAGTATCCAGGCATGTATTTCAGTCCTGATTATAATTTGCTTTTCAGATGCCATGAATGGAACTTCACCATAGTCAATCCAGTAAGGTCATTATTATCATCAGAGTTGGTTTTTTTTTTGTCATAACTATTTTAATGGCTAATTGGATTGGATATGTAGAAGCTTCATTGATCTCACAATGTCCTCAATATGGAAGAGAATGAACCTCAAACAAATTATTTTTGTGAATGGAGATTCCCTTTTTCTATATACAATGAATAAACAGGAGAAATGGAGTTATTAATTTGTTTCACTAGTGAAATTACATTATTAACTATAATATGCAAAGAAAATAAGTAATTTATTCCCACTTCCTTTAATAGAGAATTAATTTTGTAAGTCTTTTTTTTTTTTTACATTTTTTACTGTGGCTTAAATTTAAGATAAATCTACTTAAAATATACTCAAGACTAAGTCAGTTACTATTTTTTGCAAGGCTTAACATGAATTTATGCATCAGATATTTTTACCATCACACACTCATAGCACAGACACATGCACACACAAACACCATATACATATAGACACACAATCATCAATCTACACCACAGATAGACACACAGGCACACACAGACCAGCTGTTCACTGAGCAATGTTCTCCTACAAGGCCTTTGGTTGACCTGTCTCCAGTTATTGATTTTTGGCTATTTCACTTATACCAGAAGGAAATAGGTAGTGATTCAATTTCCTATTACTCAATTTAGAAGTAAGGAATTAGTGTCACAGTGAAGAAAAAAAGAAAGAACATACTGTGTAAAAATGAAATATGGTATATTTTGTGAAGGGAATGAAGAAAAGAGACTGTTAACAAGAATGGGAAAGATCTAAAAAAAGGTAAAAAGCTTAATGAGAAAAGGTAAAGGAATGACTATGAAAAATGACAAGACAGATGGAGGAAGAGAGATGGGATTGAATAAGGAAAAGAGATTCAGTGAGCAGTCTTCACTTTTTCTGTCAGAATGGCTTTCCTTCCTCATAACAAGGGAGAATATTTGCAAAAGGAATGAAGACACATCCATTTTCCTCTGGCATTTTTGGAGGTTGATTCTGCCTCTTCTCTGTTAAATTCCTAAATGTAATGAAAAAAGTAAGCTGACAAGTCTGAAGAACAGGTCAAAAAGAGAGTTCAACTATTTGACATTTTTTTAATGGTTTAGTAAAATTCCTCTTCCACTATCACTATCTCCAGCCAACCTCCAGTACCAATGAGTTGCTTAGAACTTAACTGACATAAATTATTTCCTTTCTAGAAACATATTTTTAAAATTCCACCTTTGTTTGGAAGTTATTTTCCCTTACTTTCTAAAAAAGACACTCACTCTCTAATGCTGCACAAAATTTTTTGTCAGATTTTTCTTAAGCTAACATGCTAGCTGACAAAATAGTCTATTAATTATCAGAACTAATCTGATATTGTTTTTATTGGATACTTGTGGGAGCAGAAGAATAAGGGTATTTTATTTCTCTTTTTATTTGTTTTTCAATTTACAGCCATCTGACTCAAACCTGAAACTTGTGGCAGGAGTCCCATTAAAAAGAGGAATACAAAAACATGAATAAGCATTGTTTTCATAACTGAAAATTGAGACTAGGTTCACAGTTTTATAGAGGCTTGGTTAAAAGACCTAGAATGATTACATATTTCAGAAATCTGTACTTTAGGCTCTGTCATGACTTACAAAAAGAAGCAAAAATGTGTGACTTTCCTACAGTAAAAGACTGGATTATTAAACAGGGACTCCGTCTTACTTCGTGATTAAGGATAGAGGTCTGAAATCAGATAACTTGGATCCCTTTTCTGCCACATTCTAGCTGTATATCTGTAGGTATTTCACAATTTTTTATATAAATGGAGATCATGATACAACTTCCTCAAGGGGTTGGGTTAATGATTAAATGAGAATAATAGATAAAAACCAATGAGCCCTTTGCTCAGCTCTTCTAATTTTTAAGAAAATTGTGTCATTATTACTTGAGAAGAAAACATGGTTTTAGTCATACAGTGAGGCCATAGAATACTGTCAAAACTTTGATTTAAATGACTTTTCTTCTATATGTGGACTCAAATGTTAACACTGAAAGGAACTTTAAACAGTAATATGTCAGGTTGCATTTCTGCTTAAAATGAAGAAAGCCACAAGTGAATGTCATACACTAAAAAAAAAAAAAAACCTCAATAATCTACAAAATGACATATTTGAGCCTATTTGAGAGCTAAGGTTGTAAGACAACTGGATTAATTAAATTCCTGGGAGTACCAAACCCCTCTGAGGGGAGATGGAGACACACAAAATGTCTCAACTTTCACAGAAAACAGGAAGAAGAAGTGGAAACCATAAAAAGAGAGGAAAAAATGAAATTTTAATAAATTCTTAAAAGCCAAGTGTGGGCTACTGTAATAATGTAAAATCCTTGGGAGACCCAGACAAAAAGAGATGTCTAATTCAAAGACAATTTCTCTTCACCAAGCTTCTATCAGGAGCTCAACAGAAATATTAGATGTGGCAGATTTGTTAGATCTCCTTTCACTGTCACAAGCATTCAGGAATGCCAATGTATGAGACTCAGTCATGAGTTTCTGGAGAAGCCCATTCACACTCTGGACACTGTTTGAATCCAAGCTGACAAGTTAACTTAGAAGAACTTAGAAAAAAGTCCTCTTCCTATTTTTTTCAGGTGTTCATGGACTTTTGAAAACTCTCGGTCCCTGCAGTCCACTGAGTACGAGGAAACAGTGGTAGACCACCAATGAAGGGATTGAGGCCTATCATACACTTAAGGTAACCACAGCAACGACAAAACAAATACCACCCAGACTATATTGATTCAGCTCACCACATTAACTGCCTAACAGGAAAGAGGGGTCCATTTCTGGACACAACTATTATTTGCTTTGGCCGCTACTTTTTCTTTATAAACAGTGTTTGACAATTAATAAAAACTTATGGAACACACATGAAAAAAATTATGCATTATCAAGAGAAAAAACTCTCAAGATAGTTACATTTAGAGATGACCCAGATAGTAGAACTATCAGGAAGGGGCTTTAAAATAACTATGATTAATACATTTAAAAAATCTAGTGAAGAGACTATTTTTAAGGGTTATTTTCATATTCTACATAGCAGAGAAAAGAATCAGTTATCTTGACTATAGGTCAGTAGGAATAATGTAAACATAAATACACACACCAAAATATGGGAAAAGAACAGAACATAAAATCAGAGAGTATTAAGATAATGTCAAAACAGTCTAAAATGCCTGGAATTGTTACCCTGAAGAGAAAAGTGAAGGAGTAATAAATACTGAAAGACACAGTGTATAAGAATTTTCTAACATTAATGAAAACTTTTAAAAAGCATAGATCAAAGAAGCTCAGAAAACCCCAAGTAGGAAAAGTAGTAAGAATTCAAATAATGAAACAAACAAAAACATGGCCACATAATTTTCCAGCTGCTGAAAACCAAACATAAAGAGAAAATCATGAATGAATTCAAGGAAAAAAATAAATATTGCAGACAGTAAATTGAAAGTTTTGCCAAAAACTGTCAGATGTCAATGGAGAGAAATCTTAAAGTAGTCAAAGGAAAAAATGTTATTTTAGAATTATTATGGCCTATAAAACTATCCTTGAGAAATGAAAGCAAAATAAAGATATTAAAAAGAGGGATAAAATTCATTGTCATCACTCTTATACTAAACCAAATATTAAGAGGAGTTCCTCAGGTAGAAATAATCAAATAGTAGATGGAAACTTGAATTTATAGAAAAAATGAGCATGGAAAATGGTGAAAATTGGAAACATATAAACTGAATTTTCTTTATTTTTAATCTCCTTAAATGATAACTAGGTAAAAAATAGAAGTAATTTTTACTATTTAAAATACACATAGGTTTAAAATATACATAGAATAAAATATGTGACAAAAATAGTACAATTGTATGGGAGGGAGGAAATGAAAGGATATTCTTGCAGACTTCTTACATTATGTGAGAAGAGGTATAATAATAATTAAAGGTACTTAGTGAGACATTACAGGTATATGCTGTAATCCTAAATAACTTTAAAAAATAATATTAAAATATATAGCTAACTAGTCAATAAGGGTTATAAAATAGAAACAAAAAAAAATTCAACCAATGTAAAAGAGTCCCAGACAAGAGAAAAAATAAATAAAAACAGATGGGGGGAAAAAGAAAACAAATAGATTATAGATTTAAAACTCAACTATATCAACAATTACATTGAATACCTGCTGGTATAAACTCTCCAGTTAAAGGCAGATATTGTAAGACTTGATTTAAAAAAAAGAAAGAGCACTAACTAACAGTATGATGTCCATAAGAAATCCACCTCAACTGTAAAGAAATGAAAGACATAAAAGAGTAGGAAAAGTTATACCATGTTAACACTAATCAAGAGAAAACTAGGATGTTATATTAATGTCATACAAAGGAGACTTTGGAAGAAGGAATTTTACTAGAGATAAAAAGAGTCATTACAGAAAGATAATGGGTTAACTAATCAATAAGACAACAATCTTATGTACTTAATAACAGAGCTTTAAAGTAAAAAAAAAAAAAAAGCCTAATAGAACTAAAAAAGAAATAGGCAAATCCACAATTATAGTTTGAGATTTCAGCACTCCTTTCTTTGTAATTGATAAAACAAATAGACAAAAATCAGTTAAGATGTAGAAAACTGGAATAACATTGCTAGCCAACCTGACCTAACTGATACTTATAGAACACTCCAATCAACAATAGAAAACACATTCTTTTCAAATCAAATATAACATTCATTAAAGGTGTGGTGCTAACACCTTAGTAAATTTCAAAGAATTAAAATACTAAAAATCATGTACTCTGATCATAGTAGAATTAAGACAGAAATCAATAATAGAAAGACATATAGAAAATGCTAAAACATTTGGAAATTAGAGACCTCACTTGAAAATAAATTGTATTCTCCATTGGGATGAAATCATAGGGGAAATAAAATATTTTTTTACTGAATAAAAATAAAAGCACAACATATCAAAAGTTGTAGATTTCTCTAAGTCAATACTTAGAAATATGTAGTTTAAATATTTATTTTAGGAAATAGAAATGTCTCAAACCAGTAATCTAAATTTTCAACGTAAGGAACTAGAAAAAGATGAGCAAAGAAAACATAGAGGCAGAAGAAGGAGAGAAAAATTTGAAGTGAAAATAAAAATTAATGAAATGGAAAACAGGACAACAGTAGAGAAAATGAATAAAAGCAAAATATATTTTTGAAAATAATGAATACAAATGATAAATTTCTCACCAGTCTTTTTCAAGAAATAGAGGTCTCAAATTATCAACATCTGAAAAGAAAAAGGTAACATTATTACAAATTCTACAGAGTTTAAATGGATAATTAACATCTTCCTACAAAGAAAACTCCCAGCCCAACAGGCTTCACTGGTAAATCCTATCATCCATTAAACAGACAAATACCAATTCTACACTTTGTTACAGAAAATAAAGGAGGGAAAGACACATTCCAAGTCATTTTATGAAGTTCGCATTACCCTAATACCAATGCCAGACAAAGTAACTGTAATAAAAGAGAATTATAACTCAATATACTTCATAATATTTGAACCTCTATCATTACCTTAAACTATATTTAAAATATTAATTAAAAATGGAAAATAGACCTAAATATAAAAGCTAAACCTATGAAATTTCTGTAGGAAAACAGTAAAAAAAAATCTTTGTAACTTTGCATTTTGTTGTGGTCACCCTATGGAGGTAGCAATTTGTTTCAGACGTAATAAAAAGAATAATGGCCTCTCAAGGATGTTCACATCCTAAGCCCTGGATCTAGTGAATATGTTTTATTATATGGTAAAGGGGAATTAGATGTAAATGGAATTAAAATTGTTAATTAGCTGACCTTAAAATAGAGAGTTTTTTCCTAGAATATCTGGATGGACCCAATGTAATAATAACAGTTCTTAAAAGTGGAATAGGGAAGCAGAGAGAGGTTTAAAGATGCTGCACCACTGGCTTGAAGATGGAGGAAGGAACCGTCAGCTAAGGAATACAGGTGGTGTCTAGAAGTTGGAAAAGACAAAGCAATTAAATTTCCTCTATATCCTCCATAAAGGAATGAAGGCATGCCAACACATTAATTTTTTTCTTTTGCGGTACACAGGCCTCTCACTGTTGTGGCCTCTCCCGTTGCGGGGCACAGGCTCTGGAAGCACAGGCTCAGCGGCCATGGCTCACGGGCCCAGCCGCTCCGCAGCATGTGGGATCCTCCCGGACCGGGGCACAAACCCGTGTCTCCTGCATCGGCAGGCGGACTGTCAACCACTGTGCCACCAGGGAAGCCTAACACATTAATTTTTGTCCAGTGAAACTTCTAACATAAAGAACTATAAGATAATAAATTTGTGTTGTTTTTAAGCCGCAAAGTGTGCAGTAAATTGCTAAAGCAGCAAGAGACAATTGATTCAGATGTCAAGACTGTTGACATCACATATGCACTAAGAGGGCATGAAAAGATTTACTAACACATAATAAGGCTTTCTGGGGAGGTCAAGGTATCTCACAATTGAGAGAGCACGAAGGGGCAACTGGTTTTTGGATTTTCTTGATATAGGTGGAACTATGGAGAGGGTTCTCCTGTATAGCCTGAGGTTTACTTGGTTTGAACTTCCTGCCAACACCAAATGAGGAAGCACCTGAAATTTCTTATCAGCTTTTCAAGATGTGGAAGAGAAGGCAGAGACGTATGAGTGGAGCATGAAAGCTGTCAACAAACATCAAAAATGAAATCAGACTTTATCATAGTGTACAGTTTTCATCAAAATTAGAATCTTCAGGGGCTTCCCTGGTGGCACAGTGGTGGCCCGTGTACCGCAAAAAAAAAAAAAAAAAAAAAAAAAATTAGAATCTTCAGTTCTTTAAGAGATACTGTTAAGAAAATGTAAACACAAGCTACAAATTGGGGAAAATATTTGAAAAAAAGATACATTTGGCAACAGAACTATATCCAGAATATTTTTTAAAAAGTGCTCTTACTACTGAATAGTTGAAGAAAAATATTTGAATACAAAGTACCAACAAAGATATACCAATGGCACAGAAGCACATGGAAAGATGTTCAACATCTTTATACACCAGAGAAATGCAAATTAAAACCACAATGCTATATATATATATATATATATATATATATAAAATCTCCACTAGGATGTCTAACATTAAAAAGACAGAGTTTCAAGTCTTGGTGATGATGTGGATCAAATGGAATTCATACTTTGCTGCTGGGAGTGCAAAATGGTATAGATACTTTGGAAAACAGTTTGGAATCTTATTATAAAGTTATATATATAATTATAATACAATCCTGTGACATTTCTCCTAGATATTTATTCAGGAGAAATGAAATATATGGCTACACAAAGACCTGTACATAAATATTTATAATATCTTTATTCATAATAGCTAAATACTGGAAAATTCCAAAATGTTGATTAATTTGAAAATGGATAAAAAATAGTGTATCCATACAATGGAACACTATGCAATAAAATGGAATGAACTACTTACTGTTGCATGCTACCAAATGTTCTGATACTCAAAAATATGTTAAGTTAAATAAGCCAGATACAAAAGTCTAAATATGATCTGAATTCTTTTATATGACAGTCTAGCAATGGTAAAACTAGAGAGAAAGAAAATAAGAATTTGCCAGGGAACAAGATGAGACAAAGGGATGGACAGCAAAGGGACCAATGGCAAATTTTCAGGGTGATGGAAATAGTCTCTATCTTGACTATAATAATGTTTATATTACTGTATATGTTTGTCAACTCATTAAACTCTTAAATCAAAAATGATGAATTTTTAATGTAAATTACACCTCTCTAGATGGAACAAATAGGGTAAAATGTTAATAAACATTGAAAATTTTGTTTATATGTGTGTTCAAAATTCCATTCTTTCAATTTTGTCCCCTATGTTTGAAAATCTGCTGTAATAAATGAGGGCCATAGGGCTTTGGAGTCCTGAAAACTTGCATTCAATTCCCAACCAACTTTATTTATTAACAAATGCTTAAGCTTGGACCATATTTTCCCCACTGCTAAGTAAGGAACACAATGTCTAACTAGTAGGATATGCAGATTAAATTAATCAACTTGTGTAAAGTACCTCTAATATAATGAATGCCAAAGACACGGTCCACTAAATTTTCTATAAAATTTTTCATTTCCTTAACTTACTTTATCAATGATGCCTTACTATCATGAAACATGAGTAACATTGTCTCTTCTTGTATAAGTAGTCTGCAGGACGTCCATTTAGGTATTTCAGAAAGCTTCCTGTATCTAAATATTCTTTTCACTGCTACATGTGATAGAGTATTGCTGCTAATCATCGTTTTAAGTTAAATATTGAAGGATCCTTTAAAAATAAATACATATTATGGAGCATAAACAAAACTTTAATTCTTGATGAAACAGACTGTAAACTAGTTGGAGACAGGGAGCAGAGTTCATGATTCTTTCATTAGAATACTTGCACACAGAGTAAGTTGTCTAAAACAAATTCATGTTAAATGCAAAAAACCTGGGAAAGTTTCTACTGTTCTTTTCTATTCTTTTTTAACAACCGTCTTCTTCCCCTCCCCTTACCTACTCATCCTGATCTTTTGATGTTATAATTTTTTTAAATTTTTTTCTTTTACTATCTACTTCAAATAGTACTTTTGTCATGAAGCTTCTTCTGATCTTATTTTAACAATCTCATTCTCCACTCACTTCATCATCCTGACCACACATAATCTCTTCCTTTTATGAATATCCACAGCACTTTTATTTTACTTTCAAAATTCTAAACTGAGAAACAAAAGAATTTGGGTTATTTTCCTCATTCTACCAGATTTTAGTCACATAGCATTCAGAAAGTTATATAATATGAAAAGCCACAGTTTTCTCATCTGTAAAATGGATATAAAATTACTTTTTCTGTCCCTTAACAGGAATGGTGAAGAGATATAAAAAGTACAAGGTTCCTGAATGGATAAAAATATATATATTTATTATCTGGTAATTAATTAGGTAATTTTGAAAACATAATGAGATGAAGTGTTAAGTATCATTCCTGGAACGAAGTGAATACTCACTAAATATGCTTTATTATTATTATTATTTAGGGTGATGTTTTTATTCTGCTTGGTATAATATGTGTTTCCCATCCTGTTAGATTATTGGTTTTTTTTATTACAGTATCTGTATTATATGTAATTTATGTTCCAAACCAAACTTGAACTTTTGCTTGACCAGAGAAGTTACACAATATGTATTTATTGAACTGAGTTGTCAATTGGATTTTTTAGTCACTAATATATTTCCATTAGTTGACTTATAAAATTATCTCCAAAGGGCAGAGCCCTGAGGGAATATAATACAAGGCAAAGGAGTTTTGATGAGGAAGGGAAAAAAATGTCTTGAATGAGGTATTTCAGCAAACACAGGATTCAGTAGGTGCCCTTAACAATCCAGAAGCTGTATTAGTATCAGTACAGTGCATAGTAATGCCAGGGAAAAGGTGCAATGAGAAAGAAGGTGAAAGACACTTTAAAGTTTGCTTACATTAGGAGTGGAAGTCTTGGTTACATATAAACCTAGTCTAAATTTCTCACCAAACCCCATATGCCACATCCCTTTTAGCAAATAATAGAATAGTAGGTATCTAATGTTCTTTTATAAGATTGCAATTATTCTCAAGTCAGTTTTCTCCTCTCCCTCTTCCTGACCACTGTGGAGCATTATAAATTCTTCATTCTGAGAACAGACTTGATTTGTTTTAATTTTGGTAAAATGCACACAACATAAAATTTTCTACTTTAATCATGTTAAAGTGTACAATTCAGTGGCATTAACTATATTCACAATGCTGAGTAACTATCACCACTATCTAGTTCCAGAACGTTTTCACCACCCCAAACAGAAACTTCCTACCCATAAGCATCCAATCCATATTTGTCCTCCTCACAGTACCAGGCAAATATTATTTTCTGTCTCTATAGATTTAATTATTTTAGATATTTCATATAAATGTAACCATATAATTATATAGCCTTTATGTCTGGCTTTTTTAGCTTCACATAAGGTTTTCTTGGTTTGTCCATGTTGTAGCAGGTAGTAGTATTTCATTCCATTTTATGAATGAATGAATAATATTTCCCTGTATGGATATACCACATTTTGTTTGTCTATTAATCCACTGATAGGCATTTGGGTTGTTTCCAACTTTAGGCTATTCAAATAGTAGTTCTATGCATATAGTGGACAAGTTTTTATTTGAACACCTATTTTCCACCCTTTTGGTTATATATCTAGGAAAGGAACTGGTGAGTTCATATGACAGTTCTATCTTTAATTTGTTGGAGAGCTGCCAAGTGCTTTCCATAGCAGCTGGACCATTGTATGTTCCCACCCGCGATGAATGAGATTACCAAATTTTCTACATCTTTGCCAACACTTATTTGCTTTTTCCTTAGTATAACCAATATAGAGTGTATGAAGTGCACCTCACAGTGCTTTTGATTTGCACTTCCACAATGACCAGACATTGTGCATCTTTTCCTATGCTTGTTGGCCATGACTGTTATCATTTTTTTTTTTTTTTGAGAAATGCCTATTCAAGTTCTTTGACCATTTTTTCACTGGATTGTTTGTCTTGTTGTTGTTAAGTTTAGGAGTTATGGGAGTCAGTCCTCTGACCCTTATCATATATAAAATTTGTAAATATTTTATCTGATTCTTTTCACTTTCTTGATAGTGTCCTCTGATGAACAGAATTTTTCATGTAGATGAAGTGCAATTTATCTGTTTTTTCTTTTGTTACTTGTGTGCTTGGTGTCATATCTAAGAATTTCTTCCAAAACCAAGGTCCTGAGGAGATACCCCTATGTTGTCTTCTAACAGTTTTATAGTATTAGCTCGTTTTTACACTTTCAGTAAATTTTGAGTTAATTTTTGTATATGGCATAAGGTAAGGTTCCAGTCATTGTTTTTCATGTAAATATCCTGTTGCCATAGTACCATTTGTTGAAGGGACCACTGTATGCTTGGTCTTGGCACCCTTGTGAAAAGTCAATTGACCGTAGATGTATAGGTTTATCTCTGGATTCTCAATTCTATTTCAATTATCTATATGTCTAAACTTATGTCAGTAATATACTATTTTAACATGTAACTCTGTAATAAGTTTTAAAATTGGAAAGTATGAGTAATCCAACTTTTTTCTTTTCAAGTTTGTGTTGGCTCTTCTGGGTTCACTGCAATTTTATGTAAATTTTAGGATTGGTTTTTCCATTTCTGCAAGAAAAAAAAAAGCAGTTAGGATTTTGATAGGAATTGTATTGAATCTTTAGATCATTTTAGTAATCTGTAGATTACTTTCATCTTACAAATATTGTCTTGCAACCCATGAACATGGAATACCTTTACATTTGCTTATGTCTTCTTTAATTTCTTTTGGCAATATTCTGTAGTTTTCAGTGTAGAATCTTGCATCACTTTGGTTAAATTAATTCCTGGTACTTTATTATTTTTGATGCTATTATAGATGGAATTATTTTCTTAATTTCATTTTTGGATTCTTCATTGCAAGTGTATAGAAATACAACTGATTTTTGAGTGTTGATCTTATATCTTACAACTCTGCTGAATTTATTTATTAGGGCTAACAGATTCTTTGTGTTAATTATTTAATATTCTCTCTATATAAAATCATGTTATCTACAAACAGAGATGGTTTTACTTCTTCCTATTGTATTTGGATGCTGTTAATTTCTTTTTCTTATGCTCTGGCCAGATTCTCTAGTACCATTTTGAATAGAAGTGTTGAAAACTGATATTCAACCTTGAAATTCTTGCAATACCAGCCTCATAGAATGATTTAGGAAGGCTTCCTTTCTCTTCCATTTTTTGGAAGAGTTTCAGATGGATTGGATTTAGTCCTTCTTTAAATGTTTGGCAGAATTCATCAATGAAATCTTCCTGTTTTGGCATTTGTTTGTTGAGATTTTTTTTTATTAGTGATTCAATCTATTTTGTATAATTCTATACAGATTTTCTGTTTTTCCTTTAGTCTGTTTTGTTTATCTAATTTGTTGGTATAAAAGTGTTCATAATTCTCTCATAATTCTTTTTACTTCTCCAAGGTCGGTAGTAATATTTCTAATTTCATTTCTGATTTTAGTATTATATGTCCTTTTGCCTTTGTTTTTTGGTCAATATACCTAACAAAATTGGTTTGCCGATTTTTTTGATCTTTTCAAAGAACACACTTTTGGTCTTTAGGTTTTCTTTATTGTTTTTCTATTTCCCATTTTATTTATTTCCACTTACATCTTTAGTATTCCTTTTACTCTGGTAGCTTTGGGTTTAGTTTGCCTTTCTTTTCTAGTTCCTAAAGGTATAAAGTTACTCATTTGAGATTTTTCTTCTTTTTTAATGTAGATGTATACAGCTTTAAATTTTCCTCTGAGCATTGCCATATGTATGTCTTTAGTGATGTGTCTGTTAATCTCTTATGAAGTAAGTCCAAATTACCTTTTTGTTTTTCTTTGATGGATTATGCATTTCAACAGCCATCACCAACACCAAAGACATGAAGATTTTCTCAGATGCTTTATAGTTTTGCATCTTATACTGTCTATGTTCCATTTTTAGCTAATAATTATCAAAAGTGTATTACCTAAGTCTGGGTACCTTTTCCTTTGCATAGAACATTTGCAATTGTTCCAAAACCATTTGTTGAAATGGCTATCCTTCTCCATTATTTGATCGTTGCTCTTTTGTAGAAGATCAGTTGACTATATTTGTGTGGTTCTATTTGTAGGCTTTCTATTCTGTTCTATTTATATTTTCTCTAATAGCATGCTCTCTTGATAACTATAGCCATAGAATAAGCTGTGATATCATGTAGTGTGAGTCATCCAACTATCATCTTCTCCCCCACCCTTTCCCTTCTTCCTCTTCTTCCTCTTCCTCCTCCTTCTCCTCCTCCCCCAGTATTTGGTTGGGTATTTTAGGTCCTTTCCCTTTTCATATAAACTTTAGAATATGTTTGATAACATATAGATATAGATACAGATATAGATGTAGATAGAACTTCTTTGATTTTTTATGTGTTTTGTAGTTTTCCACATGCAGTTCCAATATATATTTTGTTAGGCTTATACCTATGTATTTCATTTTGGGAGGTGTATTTGGAAATTGCATTTTTAAAATTTCAAATTACAAGCAGTTTCATCTAAATACACGGCACAACATAGTGCCTCTTGTATAGCACCCATTAAATAAATAGTAGCTATTATTATTTTTGCATGGGAAACTATAATTAAATAATAGAATGTGAGTTGATAGGGAGAATATAATTCTTAGAGAAATCAGATTGTTTATCAGACTGTGCTTGAATGATTTTTATAACAAATAGGTGTATTCTGTATTTTCAATAACCAAACTGATAGGAACTTTAAACTTGGTTAGCAGAACCAGTCTATTAAAATTATGGATGGGCTTCCCTGGTGGCGCAGTGGTTGAGGGTCCGCCTGCCGATGCGGGGGACGCGGGTTTGTGACCCGGTCTGGGGGGATCCCGCGTGCCGCGGAGCGGCTGGGCCCGTGGGCCGTGGCCGCTGAGCCTGCGCGTCCGGAGCCTGTGCTCCGCGGCGGGGGAGGCCACAACAGTGAGAGGCCCGCGTACAGCAAAAAAAAAAAAAAAAAAAAAAAAAAAAAAAAAAAAAAAATTATGGATGAATTTGTCTGATAAATATGTTGGGCTTGGTAGTAAGACACAAAACTTATTTCTAGTGCTTATTATACACTAAAATATATATATATATATATATATTTATTATTTTTTTTTTTTTTGCGTTACACAGGCCTCTCACTGTTGTGGCCTCTCCCATTGCGGAGCACAGGCTCCGGATGCACAGGCTCAGCGGCCATGGCTCATGGGCCCAGCCGCTCCGCGGCATGTGGGATCTTCCCAGACCGGGGCACGAACCCGTGTCCCCTGCATCGGCAGGTGGACTCTCAACCACTGCGCCACCAGGGAAGCCCCCAAATTATATCTTTTTAAAGACTATTTTGGTTATTGGTTTTCCCAACTTGGAAAATTACCGCAGTCATGTCTCCTCTTTGATGATAGGAATATCTAATGAGATAATTTAACTGGAGGGAAAACATTACTTACTTGAAGGATAGGAGCGATTAGCAGTCAAACAATTTATCTCCAACAAATATTATTTTTTGAAAATCTTGAATGAAGGCAACCATAATTGCCACAGGGAGCTAATGAGTTATTACTACTGCATACCTCAAAAATGTAATGTACCTTTCTTTTCCCTTCTGCTGCAACAAACCTGGGTGCTATATATTTCTTCAATCTCTTTATTTATAGATTCATGTATATCTATAAAATATGCGTGTTGTTGTTTATCCATGGATGCCCAAATCACTTACAAAATTTAAACCAAATAAAAAATTTTAGTCTACTCTTGCAAAATAGGTGATAAACAAATATATACATTTATTTATTTATCCTATGAAAATATTATCTTTGGCAACAGAACCATACAAGTTTCTGTCATTTTGTGATATAATGGTTATTATCTATATTTTATCTTTAGTCATTCTGTAAAGTACTAAATGTTCCTTGCAGTAGGTCTCTTGTAAGTATGGAATAACATGACCTGAAATTTATTTTAGTATAAAAGAGATAAAATATCTTTTAGTCACTGACTGTTAGTTACCATTTCTTAAAGGAAATCCTTTAGGCTCTCCCTTCAAAATCTGTGCAGAAGCTAACTACTTTTCATTACTTTCCTCCTGGTCAAAGCTACCATCTTCTTCTACCCAGGTTTTTTAAATAGTTTCTTATCCTGCAGCCAAAGTGGGCTTTAAAAAAATCAGATCACTTCATAACTTTATCCAAAATCCTCTAGTGGTCTCCCTTTTGACATAGAATAAAAATGAAAGTTCTTACTATAGCTTCAGGTCATTAAGGAATCTGCCCTTCTCCCACTTCTAGTCCCATGCTTACCATTTATTTCCTGACCTCTTCTCCTTCACTCCTATCCTTTCCACATTGGTCTCTGACGTTATATCTAGAAATGCCAGGGATGCTTAAAACCTTTCCACTAGCTGTTCCCTCTAATTGGAATGCTCTTCCTCCTTATATCCATATAGCTCCTTCACTCACTTATTTCAAGTCTGTTCAATGATACCTTTTCCAGGAGGCTTGCCATCATGAAAAATAGTTAAATATAAACTGTTTAAAACAGTAACATTCTCCTCCTCCACTACCATGACACTCCCAATTCCTCTTACCTGCTATTTTCTTTATTTTTTTAAACAGCAGTTATTGTCTCATTTATTATGGTTTAGTGTCTATCTCTCCTAACTAAAATATTTACTTCTTAAAGGTGGGGTTTTTATGTGTTCTCTTTAGCTGAAGTAACCTCAGTGCCTAGAACAATGATTGGAATATATTAGGTACTCCATAAGAACTGGTTGTGTAAAGAACTAAATCACAGTAATAAGAAAATGTTCAAATGACCCAAATCAATGAATGACAAGTAGGAAATGGTTAATCCAGGCCTGTAGAGAAAAGCATGAGTGGGACCTCTTAAGAAATCTTTTAAATGATCCTGGAAGAAGATATTCTCATCCACATTAAAAGAATGAGTGGAATGAAGTCAATGTTGAATGAAGTCAATGTACAAAATAATACATGGATATTTGGGGGCTGTGGCACTTAAACATAGTTATATATGTCTATCCTTGACTATCAGAATGGAGAAAATGGCTGAAAAGGAAGATACACCAATCAAAGACATTCAGGAAAATATATGGCCTCTATCAATAATGAGGTATAAAAATATGATACAACACTAATAACTGGATGACAAATTTAATTTCAAAATATTATGAATTACAATTGTGAAATAGTTAAATTTCAGAATATTATTAAGAATAATATACCATATAAATAAATTCACTTGCTTACATTGCAACAGCATGAGTAAAATTATTTTCTGAAAATCCTAAATATTATAAATTTTCTTACAGTCTTTCTATGAGGAGTTTTGTTGTCAAATAAGAATAGCAAGGTTTCAATTGTTAGAATTATAAGTGAGCCATAACTGAAATGTTGATTTAATTAAACTTTGATGGCTATACTCTAGGACTGTACTCAAAACAAGACTGTAGAAACTTTACCTGGAAGGGTCCTGCTCATACTTCTAAACATGATTTATTTGAAAAATCAAATGTGCCTGTCTTCAGGATATATAGTGTGCTCAATGTAGAAGTTTCCATGAGGGCACAAACTTTCTATGATTTATTTTTGAAAAGCAATTAGCATTTATTAAAGTAATATTTAAGAAATATTTCTAAAATATATAATGAAAGTCTGCTGTGTTCCAGGCAAATACTGACAACACAATGAAAATGAAATAAAATGAAACAAATAAAAATTTGTTCTTTTTACTTTTGAAATTTAATTTCAAGTTACTTTTAGTCTTCAAAGTGGATTTGTCCAACAAGCTGATGTATATATGACCCTGGAGCTCAGAGGAAAGATATGGACTAAAGACATGAATTATGGAATCCAAATATATAGATGATGTTTAAGTCTTGAAATGGATAAGATAATCTAAGAAGAAAGTTTATAGAGGAGAAAAGAAGAAGCCATATGTAAAGAGAAAAAGTGTCTATAGAAGAAGCACGGAAAACAAATAGCATTACTAATATCATTTTATGGAAATCATGACTAACCGTATCAAATGCTGCTGAAAATTCATGTAAAATGAAACAAAATAGAGGTAACCTTAAGGTAATGGATACTTTACTCACGCAAATCCTCACTCCAGCTCCTGAGAGTGGTCTTAATTGACAGCTCTCAACTCTCAGTCTTTTTTAGATATGGCTGACAAAACCACACAGTCTTCCTGGGTAAGCCTAAAACCAATGACTGGACTATTTGGGTTACATATACATTTCTGACTCTTTTCCCCAACTAGAGATAAATCAGAAGGGTCATCTCAGTTTCACAATTCCTTGTTGTGTATCCAAGCTAAAAATTTAATATCCAAACTAAATTCTTTTTCATTCTTCCCTTCTCTTAAAGGTAGGCATTCCCCAAATTTCCTGAATATCAATTTCTATCTCAGTGACTGCTATCCAGGTAGCTGACCTGTAACAGTTGATGATGGTAGTGGGAAAAGAAAGTGGACATCAAGTTGGGATTTTAGAGCTGGGAAAGACGACTTCATCTGGTGGTAGTGGAACACAGATAGTTCCGGCATAAGACGGCAATGCAATTGTTAAGACTTTTACCTAATGGGGAACTGGGATAGAATAATCTGTAAAAGGAAATACACTAGCAGGCACAATGCATCATTCATTTGAAAAATATAAGGAATTAAATTGATGGCTTTTGAATTGGATTGCTTTTGCTAGGGGCACTTTCATGAACTTTGTGGATAAAGATAATGAAAGGCTAAACATAATTAATCAGTAATTAAAGCCTGAATGTGAAAGCCAGAAAGCCTCCTTGGCAGCATATAAAGATACTGCAGTCTCCTGCAGTTAGAAGGCAGAGAAAGCTGAGGATCACATCCAGATTTAAGATGTGATTGTGTAGCAGAACTTTAATGAAAGTTACATTTCAAACTGGGCAGTTCTGCTGTGTCAAGGTCAGAACTCTGACTGAAAGGACATGCAATGAAAGTCACTGAAAGGGGACATCTGGATTGGTGCATTAAATGCTCAGATTCCCCTGAATTTTCAAGTTTGTAGAAGTGGTCGTACAATCTTCTCTCTTAAGAGCTAACAAACTTTCAGTTTCTTGAAGATGATGCAGAGGTCTCTGCCCTGGAAGAAGACAACCCACTCCACCAGAGTTATCCCCAACTTCCCCCTAACCATTAAGTCAATAACGAGAATTAAGTTACTACCTAACCCATAGAGGAAATCTTGCTAATGGAGCACAGAAGCTATAAATGCTGAACTGTTACCAGGAGGAGTAAGAGTGTTTATAGGTAGGAGACAGAAGATGCTGAATCGTAGGGGACAGAATATAAAGTTTGATAATGGACAATTTATCAATATGTGAACACATTTTTAGATACATATTTTAGTACTCTACAAAAAACTTCCCCCAAAATTCAAACATGCTGCTAGGATGACCCTTAGAAACTTGGGGAAAATGCAAGACCATGCAAAGTGAAATAGAAATGCCAAATGTTTCATAGAAAATGACATGGGAAGGAATCAAAAGGTCTAGAGGTTTCGTCATTCTGCAGAGTGCATATAATGTGTAAGGCCAGAAAACCCACTAGATGATTATGTTCCACTGGAGGATTTGGAGGACATCAAATTTACAATAGTAGTAATGGCCCTGTGAAAAATGAGAAGCTTATCCATACCTGTATTTTCTAGTGCAGGGCTGATGTAGAAGGTGTTGTGACCGATCTGAGCTTTCCACTAGTAATGGGGATGCTACGAACCCAAAATACTAAAGTCTACGGGGTGGTACTTAACCATCAGAAGCCGGATGGGTACAATGATCATAATAAATGAGAATATTTGAGTGCCAGCAAGGAGGATTGGACATGAAGAGAGCTAAGAGAATGCTTAATAAAATATAGCATCCCTAAGGCAAGATAGAAGACAGTTGACAAAGGTATTGCTTAAAATATTCAACCCAAAGGAATCAACTATGTGTTTTCAGGAGGCTGATGACACCTGCTCCTATAGAAAGGTATAATCTCTTGCCCAGTTTCCAAAATTTAATTATTCAGATGTGGAATTCATTGAAGGGAAGGAAGATCCTAGGAGAAGGTATTCTGTAACATTACATCAGGTGTATAAGGTAAGGAACCACTCAGTGCTTTCCTAAAGGAATGTATAGCTATTCAGTAGCTGTTACTGGTGTGAGGAGAATATTTACATGTTTGGAGGACTATAGAAGCTAGGATTGATAACTGATACACAGGATTTAAAGGATCCTCACTATACTTATGGTAAGAGTGGTGGCATATAGGAACTAGTTAATAGACTGAGTCCTGGAATAGGGCCACCTCAGAGTGAATCCCCTGGGTACAAAGATTCTATGATGGTCATTCCTCTTGTTCCTCGATGTGTAATTAGAATGCAAATATGAGTGACAGGCACATCACTATCTTTGTTTGTAGGATAAGAGCAATTGTATTGGTACAGGCAAGTACAGACCTCTGAAACTGCCCCCTCCCTCGTGTCCTAGCCAATATAGTAGAATAATCATATATTCCTGAGGGAATGGGAGAGATCAGAGTCACCACTAAAGGATCCAGGAATGGTGGTTCTCATCATGTCACATCATATCACAATTTACTTCATCCAAGGCACCCATAGAAAAAACAGATAGTTCCTGGAGGGTAACAGTGAACTAATGGAAATTCAATTAAAGAGTAGCTCCAATTGTACCTCCTGAGCTAATCGTTGTATCTTTACTAATGTGCATTACTAGAGTCTCAGATATGTGATTTGCAGCCATTGTCTAATGAATGCATCCGATCAAAAGGGATCAAAAATAGTTCACATACTTAAGAAAATCAAAATTATTAACTTGAAAATTTATATGCACCACCAGATTCACTGCAGCATTATTTACAATAGTCAAGATATGGAAGCAAATGTCCGTCAATAGACTAATGGATAAAGAAGATGTGGTGGGCTTCCCTGGTGGCGCAGTGGTTGAGAGTCCGCCTGCCGATGCAGGGGACGTGGGTTCGTGCCCCGGTCCAGGAGGATCCCACATGCCGCGGAGCGGCTGGGCCGTGAGCCATGGCCGCTGAGCCTGTGCGTCCAGAGCCTGTGCTCTGCAACGGGAGAGGCCACAGCAGTGAGAGGCCCATGTACTGCAAAAAAAAAAAAAAAAAAAAAGATGTGGTATATATATATATATATATATATATATATACATATACACAATGTAATATTATTCAGCCATGAGAAAGAAGGAAATTCTGCCATTTGGTACAACATGGATGGACCTCAAGGGCATTATGCTAAGTGAAATATGTCAGAGAAAGACAAATACCATAAGATCTCTCTTATATGTGGAATCTCAAAAAACAAAACAAAACAAGCTCATAGATACAGAATGTGGTGGTTGCCAGAGGCAGGGAGCTGGGGAGTTGGGAGAAATGGGTAGAAAGAGTCAAAAGGTAAAGAGAAAAAAAGTTTATGCGCCATATGGTAATCAAAGTAACACCTGGGCATCGGAGTGGTGGGAAATATACATATTTAATTTTATATTTTTATGAATAATATATAAGGAGTATTTTTACCTTCATAATAAAGGAGAAAAACTTATTTTCAAAAGGACAGTTCAGCCCCAAATTTACTTCTTCCAGTATAATTTATATAAATTTCAATTTCTGATTGCTAATTTTTTGCATAAATACTTGCAAACTCTGAGACAAAGTGGCGCTACAGGGTGCAGAAGCAAAGAGGACACTGATGTGAGACAGATTATAATCTTGAGTGGAAGTGATTCATTTGCAGAAACATTATGGACATAAAAAAAAAGATAAAGTGCTTAGATCAGGGTCTGGCACACAGTAGGTGCTACTTAAGTATTAGTTGTTATCATTATTGTGACTATTGTTACCATTACTTAGCCTTCTGGGCATCAATTTCTCTCAGCCATTCATTAGTGTGTAGGAGCTTGCTACTCAAAGAACAAAACAAAAATTCACATTCGCAAACACTAGACAAGAGTGCATACTTACAGTCTTGCCCCAGGGCTATGTAAACCTGTCTGTCCCCCACCCAGCATAGTATAGTTCAAATTCAAAGAAACCTGGATGGTCTGGACATCCAGAGAACACCACAGGGGTCCACTATATCAGTGGTCTCAAGATAATAAGAACAAGTGAGCAAGAGGTTGGAAGTGCATTGGAAGCCTTGGAAACACATGCTGTCCAGAGGTGGGAGATAAACTCTTCAGTTTCAGACGAACACTTTATAAATCATCCACTCATGAAGTACCAAATCAATTAGCAATATTCCGCAAGTTTCCATCAGTCAGGTTCTGTAATTGACCACCCCTTTGCTGGCAAGCAAAGGTGCCTACTCACCAACACTGGTTAGGTACTGCTGCTGCTGAATACGTAACCTCCCAGCAACAGAAACCAACTCTAGGTCCCCTTGTATGAGACCATTCTCTTGGCCAGGAATTGACAAACTGGCCCATGATGAAAATCCAGCCCTGTTTTTACACATAAATTTTTATTGGAACCTAATCCCTCTTTTATGTTTATATATTTTCCATGGCTGCCTTTGTGCAATAGAAGCAATGTTGAGTTGCGAGAGAGACTGCTAACCCACAAAGCCTAAAACATTTATTTTCTAGATCTTTACAAAAAAAAAAAATTGCCTATACTTACTCTAGAAAATCAACCAGACACTTTGGTGGCAAAATGCCTATACTGTACTCCTTCCAACTTGGAACTGAAAGTGATCCATCTGACTAAAATTAACACATATTCTGAGTATAGATTTGCCTTCTCTGCCCAAAGGATCATCCAGATTTGAGGCTTACAATCTAGAGACATGGAACACCACATATTGCATTGGACCAAGGAATCAAATTAGCAGAAAAGGAGGTGTGTCAGTGGATACATGACTAAGATCCTATTACATACAGCGTGACCTATAAGCTGAAGTCCTAATAGAGAAATGGAGAAGAATTTTGAAGAGGCAGATGAGATGTCAGCTAAGAAATGGTACCCTGTAAGCATGGAGAATCATCCTACCACATGTAGTGTACAATTCTAATCAATAATTATCATATGGTGCTATATATTAGCTTGAATACTTGGATTAAGAAACCAAAGGATTGGGACTTCCCTGGTGGTCCAGTGGTTAAGACTGGGTGCTCCCAATGCAGGGGGTGTGGGTTCAATCCCTGGTCAGGAAATTAAGATCCCACATGCCTCACTATGGGGCCAAAAAGATAGAACCAAAGGATAGAAAAAGAAATGATTCCATTTAGCATGGCTCCTAGTGACTTATTTGGGTCATAAAATTTCTTTTGCCTGATATTAGTTTAGCTACTATAACCTTCATATGCTTACTGCTTTTATCATATCTATTTTTGCCAACCTCTTCCACCTTTTACTTAAAATGAATCTCTTATAGACCTTGTATAGTTTGACCATCTTTGTTCTTAAATTTGAGTGTTTATTTATTAAATTTAATGCAATTACAACATGATTGTATTTAACTTTATAATTTGATTAGAAATTATCTATTTTTCATCTTTTGACTGATTAATTTTAAAAATATGTTTTCTGTTTCCTGCCTTTCTTGGGTTATTTAACTATCTTTCATTGTTCTATGTTAATTATTCCTTTTAGCTTTCTAGGTATAGCTTTTGCATTATTTTACTTTATTTTTCTTTTGGGGAATTATACTATGCATCTCTATTATAATCTATTTAGAATTAATATTTTTCCCTTTTATGAAAAATATTATAAAAGGCTTATAAATTTATATTTCAATTGAACTCCCAAGCTTTGTGCTATTACTATTAAATATGACAATAAGTTTCTGTAATTTTTGCTTTATATTGTCATCCATATTTAAAAGGAAATGTTTAATCTTCTGTATTCACCTACATAATTACTATTTCTTTTCTTGTCCATTTCTTCCTTTACATACTTTTTCCCATCTGTTGCCATTTCTTTCAAAATGAACTTCCTCAGTATTATATATAGGAGCAGATTTAGAAGCAAAGAATTCTCTCAATTTATTCATATATATGTATTTTACATTTTGCAAGTTGAAAAATATTTGTGTATATATCTCTGGATGTAGGGTCCTGTGTTGACAGTTTTTATTTTTTTTCCTCAACCATTTGAATATATCACTCCATTGTCTTCTGGCCTTCATTGTTCCCAGTAGAGGTCAACTGTGGTCTCTATTATCGTAATTTTTCTACCTTTAACTATTTTCAAGATTCTTCTCCACCTTTTTTCATTCTCAGTATTTGATTATTTCGATAATATAACTACTTTGTGCTGCATAGTGGCATCTATGCATTTGTCCCATTTGAGATTCACTGAGCTTCTTGGAAATGTAAATTTTATCTTTTTTCAACAAATATTTGAATATTTGGATTTTCATAGTTTATTTTATTTGGTCTTTTTTTTCTGTGTAGTTTTCGTACTTCTCTCCTTGTAACTTCAGATGTAAGTGTGCTAGGCTGTTTGATATTGCCTCAGCTCACAGAGACTTTATTTTTTAATTTTAAAATGTTCTGTGTTCCTCAGATTGCATTCAAGTTTAGTGATCCTTTCATCTGCCTTATCTCTTATGACCATGATCCTTTTCAGCAATTTTTTCATATCAGATATTGTATTTTAGTACTAAATTTTCTATTTTATAGCTTTAATATTTGCTATTATTTCCTTTCATTTTGTTAAGCATATTTCATATATCTTTGAACATATTTATAATAGCTACCTAACCTTTGATATCTGTTAAATACATCTTAAACACCTTTAAATCCTTTCCCATTCCTTTATTAAAGAAATAAATTCTCTTGTGTATTTTCCTTCTTTTTCTAAAATCCAGTGGTTTTTAATTAAATGCTGATAATCATGTATTCTACTCTGAACAGTTTTTATGCTGCTTTAGAGAAGCTTCTGTTTTTTTCAATTTGTTTTGCTTTCCTGGCAGGTAGTTTTTAAGGTTAGCTCAGATTGACCCCCTTGAGGCACGTATTAAGCGTTATTAGGGCAGGTCTAGAGTTGTATGTATTATATAATTAGGATATCCCTACTCTTAACTCTTTTCTGTGTGTGTGTCAGCTGAGTTCCTGTGGTGTTAATAAAGTCTCTACACTTTGCCTAATTAGATATCCTGCATCTTCTATGCAACCTCTGGAATCTCTGTTTTGATCAGAGTTTTCCTGTACCTTTTTCTGCCAGGCTTTATGAAGTCAACTTTATTATCAGTCACAGACTTACAAGGAGTCTGTACAAACCTCTGGAGCTTCTTCTCTTCATACTTTCCTCCTTCCTTAAATTCTGTCCAGAAATTTCAGCTGCATCAGACCTTTGATCATTGCCTGCCCAGCATCTCCATTGTCTGCTTAGTCTCTGCATCCCCTTGGTGTCATCCAGAATGTGACCTTGTGCAGAAATCTAGAACAATCTTGGATTCATTTTGTGTTTTTTTCCTTTCTTTTGGTGCTCACAGTCTTGTACAGTCTATATTACCTACCATCTAAAAACAGTCATTTCACATATATTTCCAGTTTCATAGATTTTTATATATTAAGGTCTAGATAAGTAGCAGTTATTTACTCATTTATGGCCCACGGACTTAGATATTAGGAGAAACACAGCATCAAATGTAACAGGGTGGAAAAAGGAATATGGGTATGAATGTATTTATTTTATAGTTTCTTAATGTAAGGTAAAAAAAAGTTTTTATCACATGGATTCTACATCATTAATAAAGTATGTAATCTATTAATAAAGAAAAGAGGGTGTTTGGGTCAAGGTTGGGAAAGTAAGGGTGGGGGAATTTGCTAGACAGAGGTGAACATGTTTTCTTTTAAAAAAATGAAAAAATTCACTTTACTAATATTTAATTTAAAATGTTTTCATCATTGTTTTAAAGTGGTTGTCTGCCTTACCAAATAAAGATATATAAGAATAGAGCATTTAAAGAAACTGACAGTAAGCTAAAGAGTAAAAATTGAATTCAACACATCTCCAAATTGCTGAGAATTTTCTAAATATTTTCTGGATACAATTCTAACATATAAATATTAAATTTAAAAATACTTTGTCAACATATTGACCTTTAGAGTAAATTGATTAAAAAAGACTATAGCATAATGCATGTTTCATTGTAATTAAGATGTTGTTATCTGTAATGTTTAAACACCTATTATTTGACTTCCTCTTTATCCTACGTACATAAAAAGAAATAAATAGACACACAAATGCATATTAGATCATGGGTATCATAGGAATAGAACTGAATTCAATAACAGAAAATCTTGTTCAGCTATTTACCAGTCTTGGGAATTTGGAAGTCACTTAAAAATACCTGGGACTTTGAAATTGCATCCAAATAATAATAGGTAATAAACATTACATATGCTCCTTATGTGTGTAAAAAAAGAACAAATGACATAAGTTATATGAAAGCATGATGTTGAGTTTAGGGAAGGCATAGAAAAGGCAACTTTATCCTATAAAGAGTTTTTTTGTTTCTGTTTTTGTTTTTTTTTTACTTATAGAGTTTTAAAAATTTAACATAATAGAATGTGGCATATGTTGGTTTTGGGTTTTTTGTTTTTCTGTTTTTCCCCCCATTGCTTTCTACTCAGGAATAGTAAAACTCTGACTCAAGATCAGAATAATTTATTTGTGATAGTTCTAAAAGTCATTTTTTTCTTCTAAGAGTACTGTCTCCATCTAATAAATATGAAGTAATGAAAATTAAATGAAACAAACAAGAAAAACAGTAAGCAGGCTTCAGAGTTCCATCTTAATTTTTCAGAGTCCACTTAGCCCAGTGAAAAGAACATACGTTTACAGATCTAGTCATTTATGTAAAAATTAATGTGTTAGACACTGTATTAGGCTTTGTGAATTAATAGACAAAGTACTTAAAGTTTGCTCTCATGAAACTTAACTTTTGATTGTTACAGTAGAAAATGAAACTGAACATAGAAAATGAAAATGAGAATAATCATAAATTGATAAATGCCATGACTGAGGTAAATGCAAGGACAATATTACCCCCTCAATTTCCACCCTCCTAACATCTGTACTTTAATTCCCCATCAAAAATCTCTCTTCTTGTGCTCTTTACATTCCTTCTGTTCTTCTCAAGGGTGCTTCTACTGCCATAGGTCCTCTTTCTGCTTCATCATAAATGTTATTTTTTTCTTTCATTACTACATCATTTCCAATAGTACACATATCTATGATCTTAATCCACATACCCTCTGCTGTATCTTTCTCCTCTCTTTCAAAGCAAACGTAATGAAAGAATCACCTTCAGTAATAAGGTCATTATCCCTCCCTAGTCCATTCAAATTGTCCTTCATTTCTACGATTCCAGAGTGTTCTCTTGTCAAGTTTAACAATCTCCTGCACATACTTCTTAATTTGAGTGACTTCCTGGCAGCATTCAAGTATGTGAGAATTGGTTTAAAAGTACTTTAGGATCTTTTTTCCATCTCACTCTGCAATATCATCTATGACCACCTTTCTGCTTAATCTCTATGATCTAGCAACTCTGGCCTTCTTTCAAATTCTTCAACACCCCAGGGTGGGGCCTTGGCATAGGCAGTTTCTTCTGTGAAGACTTCTCTTTCCTCTGAAATTCACATAGCTGAATTCTTTTTGTCATGTACATCAAAGTTAAAGGTCACCTCATTTAGAGCTTTTCTACCTGCTTAAAGCAAAATAGACACACAGTTCATTTCTATCAATCATTTCAATTTTTTTGCATAGCTTGTGTGGTTCTTAAAGGTCAACTTATTTTATTTATATATTATCTACATCTCACATTAGAAAATAAACTTCATGAAATCAAGAACCTTGCATGTTGTATTCACTACTATCATCAACGCTAAAGATACAAGGCAGATAATTCATGATTAACTGACACTGGTTAAAATATTGAATGAATATATAAATAAATATGAAATAAATAGATGTCCTTAATCCAGACTAAGGTTTTCTGCTGCAGATGATACTTGAACTGAGCCTTGAGAATAAACAAATGTTCTGTTCTTCCAGTATATGAGAGGAGGAGGGCTATTCCAGTTATAAAGGTCCAAGATGAGAAAGAACCAGTACATGATACAGATGGGATTTGTATGATTTGGCAATTCCTTATGTATATTAGGTAAGTTAGGTAAGTTTATTAATATCTCTGTGCACAAATATTCTAATTTATAAAATAAAACATAATTTACCTTATAAGATTGTTTTGCAGAATTAGAGGATAAGAATAAACTTACTTAATTCAGTCCAGTGTATAATAATTCCCATTTTTCAGATACACAAACAATTGCCCATTCTTTCCCACTATTCTTTAATAATGCATTAGATTTTTGTGTTAAGTAACAAAATACCACACATTTAGCATCTTAAAACAACACAAATCCATTATCTCACAGTTTGGCTGAATCAGGAATCTGGGCATGGCTTAACTGGGTCCTATGCAAGGTTAGAATCAAGAAGTTGGCAAGGGCTCAGTTCTCATCTGGAAACTCAACTGACAATGAATCTACTACCAGGCTGACTGAAATGGTTGACAGAATTCATTTTCTTGTGGCTGTCTGACTGAAGGCCCTGGCTTCTTGCTGGCTATCAGGCCACCCTGTCTCTAGAGGCCACCCTTATTTCCTCACCATGTGGAACTCTACACATGCCCTCTCACAACATGGCCACTTCAAAGACAGAAAGAGAGAAAAAGTGTGAGTCTTCCAAGATGAAATCTTATAAAATATAATATTAGGATTTATGTCCCATCATCTTTACAAAGTTTTTTTTTTATAAGAAGCAGTTCATAGATCCCACCACCACTAAAAGGGAAGGTATTATACAAGAATATGAACACCAGGAAGAGAGGATTATGGAGGCCTCCTTAAAATCTGTCCACTACAAAACGTGATAATAACCATCTCAAATTCCCAAACTAAACTATGAGTGACTCCTGCCTTCTTTATTTCTCTCTTCTTAAAAAAGAAAATCTGAACAGATCAGTAAGTTGCCCCAATTTTCAAATATTTTGTTTCCTCCAAAGATATCATTTCCCAGGTTATTTTTTAAGACCCTTGGCACAAACTCTTAAACCAGAAAACCGGAAACTACAACCTATTAGACAAACTGATGCTTTTTCCCATTGTCACTGCCTTTCTTCATTTCATGGCAAATAGTTTTAATACAAAGAATTATAATGTACTCTCTGTGATTTTTTTAAGCACAAAATCACCACCCCTCCCCCAATATTCTCAGGCTTTATTTTACTTAATATTAACCAAAAATTTCAATCACTTGATGTTTTTCACAGTATAGTCTTCCAAACTGCTCCAATGGGCCCTTTAAAAATTATCCAGCTTTTGTAAGATAAGATAATGCCTGGCAATTATCTAGCTTGAATCCTTTAGCCTATCACACATAAAACAGGAATCTTGGGGTTTAGTAACTAATTTGTCTGAGTGACAAGTTCCTCTTTTCTACATTGCCTTCTTGTCCAGCCACGACTGAGGATCATTGCCTCTACCTCATTTAATGTGAAATGTACTCTATCCTACTCCATTTCCTCCGTCTTACTCAGAAGAAAACAGGCTGTTTTTCTACAAAGAATCTCCTTAGTTCTCCAAGGAGGTTTACTTACTTTCTTTTTTATTTTCTTTTCATAGTTACAAGTGGCACTAGATTGCATAATGAAAATAAACACATTGAAGTCAGAAAGAAGAAAAGGAACGTGCAACAATCAACATAGTTTTCTATAAAATCTGCTTTAATTAATAAGTGGACATTGAGTATGAATAGAAACTGTGGCTTTGGGAAAGGGGCAAGAAGTCTGTAGAGATTCAGGTCGCATATAATCATTATTGCTATTTCATAAAACATTTCCCTTGAACTTATCTGTGTCACTACTAATTAAACTCCTCTTTTAAAGATAGCTTTCAGTTATAAACTTTTAAAAAAGGGATCAATTAACATATTGTCACAAAAGACAAGGGAAGCCGGAAGACAGATCAGAAAAAAACACCAGAGACAAAGTTAGAAGAAAATATGTTTAACCCTTATTTAGAACTATCTGGGTCTCATTTGAAATAAAGGGAGGAATTATTTGACCTTCAAGCTTTGAAATAAAGGGAGGAATTATTTGACTTTAAGCTCTTTTGTATTATTAATCCATTTGTATAAACAGAACCTGTTATGCAATTGTATTCTTGGATTTTTTGGCAAAGTCATATATATTCCATTTAACAATTTTTCATTCCTTAAGCTCTAAGAATATAGACCCTATATAGTAATTTGAGACTTTGGGATCCTTCGAGACCTTGCATTAATTCCTGACCAATGGCCGTGAAACCACTAAATCGGTAGCAACATTAATTTTACACCACTCGCTATTTATTTAGGACTAGGTTGTTTGAATCATTTTCCTTTGCAGTAGTCAGTGAGCATTTTTCCTCTGTGAGGCTAACTTCAGGATTACATTAATAATTTATCATAAAGTTAACACATAAGTAGACTGTTTTCATAGGATTATGAAATCAATCCACCAATATTAACTATTTTTGGAAATAAGACAATACATGTGAAGATGGTGGGTAAAATGAAGACAACGTAGAATTGTTTTGAGGAGTAGAGATGCAAAAGAAATTTGATTTAGACAAAATGTAAATTGTAATCTCTTTCAGTGGGTTTGATAAGTGAAAGCTGAAGAATATCAGCTTTAGATATTTATACTTAGGCATATAAAACATGATACGATTGTTTCAAATATTAGATGCTATATAAGGAATTCTATTTTGAATAGCACATGAAGATAAACAAAAATATAGGTTAACGTTGCACTGTAGTAAAAATGTGGGAAAAACTGTCTTACAACTGGAGGACACCAGTGTCCAATACAGTGGTTAAGCAAGGGTGAAATATTTTCTTCAAGCAAAAATCACCTGCAAAGTTTTAATAGAAAAAGGAAGCATGTAAACTGATATTTCATATATGTTACATCCAGGGACACATTATGCTACCCCATTTATACATATAATTAGATAAATTATTTAGGCAAAAGTTTTCTGAAAACTTATCCCTAACTTTTTAAGCCTCTTTCTTTTAAAAAATATTTTTGTTGTAGTTAATAGAATCAATGTTCATTAAAATTTCTAGCCAATTTTTTCTATTAGAGTAGTAAGCCATTACTTTTGTGTGAGTCTGTGTTATCTTGTATTCAACAACTTGGATAGTGTTTTAAGAATTTTATCTGTACTCTGTTATGTTTACACCTACAAATGCATAACCTAAAAGTAATGACATTTTGTTTCTTATTTTTCAATAAGAATGGATGCTAATATTGACTGCACATTTGTTGTTTTATATTTGTTCTTAGAAATTCAAATCTGATCTTCTCTCTAAGCATTATTTGTTAAAAATATTGTGTATTAAGATGAGACCTCAGGAAAGCTCACAATTTGTTTGTATACTAAATTTTGGTTTCATATATACTAATTTAAAACATCAATATAATTTGCAGAACAGTAGAGAAAGAAGGTACTTGTATCTTGTTCTTAACTTAAAAGTGAATACATGCCTCAAATCTTTTACTCTACATGATAATTTCTAAAGGGTATTTACATTAACAATAGCTCTGAGTAGGCAGGATGTGTTTTGATATCACCATTTTATAGATATGAGAACTGAGATTCAGACAAGGTAACTAACATGCTTGAGGTTTTTGACAAATGTTTAGAATTCTTTGACTCATACAGCCCAAGTCTGACTATATGGTTAAAATGCTCTACATAGCTATATTACACATGGAGAAAATTTCTTGATGACTTAACAATTTTAGGATACAAGACATCGTAATGGAAAATAATTATTTTA
Organism: Orcinus orca; assembly: GCF_937001465.1. Taxonomy (NCBI): domain Eukaryota; kingdom Metazoa; phylum Chordata; class Mammalia; order Artiodactyla; family Delphinidae; genus Orcinus; species Orcinus orca. The sequence continues at coordinate 97,774,787 of NC_064563.1, forward strand.
AGAGGCGATTTATTTTTGCCAATTGTGAGCGTAGCTAGGAATAAAGGGACAGCTACTGTGTAATATGCTTCAACTGCAGAGGACAAGAGGCAGGGGGTCCCTGCATTGTGTTGGATGAACCTGTAATGTTTAGTAACAGTCACTAGGATGGCTGGAATTTTAAAGTAACTTGTGCAAGAACCAGCGGTTTCATAGAGCGTGTATGCTGGAAGGAAAGTGATCATTTACCGTTCAGTAGAATTTCCATTTCTGGAAACTCATCCTCTATAATGTTCTTTGATAACATTGAACAGTGTATCAAAGACATCCTCTGGAGCCATTGAGATTGATGAGGAGGAAGCTGTACCCTTCCACTCTAGGCTTTTTAAAGAATTTGCATTTTCAAAATTTCTCCCTCTGCATTTCCAATAGCTATTCACTAAGAGGATGGAAGCTAATATCGACTACATACTGGTTGCTTTATACTTTTTGGGAAATCTAATCAGATCTTTTCCTTATGCATCATACTTAAAAGTTTTGTGTGTCTTGTTTAATTAAGATGGGAACTCAGAAAAACTCAGTGTTGTTTCAGATACTTTGATCTTCTAATATTTGTTTTTTATGTTTGATGTTCTCAGGGTTTGCTTCTGATGTGATGATAATTTTAGGATTGAATTTTGATTATTTAGCCTTTCACTCCTCTATACCTCAAACTGTGTTTGTTTGTTTTATATTTTTAAAAATGTGTTTGCTCATAGACATCTACTCCTAAAGGAAAGGATTTTAATTCGGTTACTCTAAAGTAGGGTTTCTCAATCTAAGGACAATTGACATTTTGAACTGGATGATTCTTTGTTTTGGGGAACTGTCTTGCACACTGTAGGATGTTCAGCAGTGTCCTTGTCTTATTTTAACTATATGCTAGTAGCACAAAGTAGTGGTTCTCAATGGAGGGCAATTTTGTCCTTCAGGGAACATCTCTAACAACTGGGGAAACGGGTGCTACTAGCATCTAATGGGTAGTGGTCAGGAATGATGCTAAACATCCTACAATGCACAGGGCAGACCCCACAACAAAGAGTAATCCTGACAGAAATGTCAATAGTTCTGAAACTGAGAGACCCATCTAAATCTGTTGTAGTTCTTTATTTAAAAGTTAGAATGCCAGATTGATTTCTCTAGGATGAAAGCTTTCAGGAAACTTCAACTCTAGTTTTAGATGTGTGGCAGAAAGTAAAACAAGATATTTTGTTCTGTAATTTTGAAATTCTGACCTCCACCTTTCTATGCCCATCTACATCTGTCAAATTCAGTTACACAATCACCTTGTGTTCTACAATTGATGCTCTTCTATCAGGTTCTGTGGTTTCAGTTACACACCTTTCATATTTAAGATTAAGTTCATACGTGGATAAGCTTTCAGATTTAGTTGCTCCTACACTTAACAGTGCTACATTTATAATATAGTCAGGGATATTTCCTCTCACCTTGCATTGCTTCAAACTACACCTGGTCTTTGTCCTCAGTACAGAAATTTAAATCTTAGCTTTTAACAACACTGCAGAGCAAAATGGAACACTATGGGGTCATTCCTCTAAGCCTCAATTTCCAACTGAATGAATATTTAAACTATACACTATAGAAGGGCATCTCTCTTAAAAACTTTAAACTATCTTTCATAAATTTCTCCATAAAATTCAAATCTTGGAATGTTGCTGCATGGTCGTTTCTCTCCCAGTGAACCTTGGAATATCTGAAATTTAGAATAACAAGGCACCACAAATTTTTATTAAGAAATTTAATGTGCTGTAAAACAGCGTTTTTCACCCAAAGTGACATTAACTGTGCCTGTACAGAGAGATACAGCCGTTTCCTGGGTCATCACAGCTTTTGCAATCCTGAATCCTTTCACGCACCTGTGAAACTTTGAGGTGTGTGTTGCTTTTGATTCAGATTTAACAATCCCATATCTGTTCAGAATTCCAGTGACTAAACTGACTCTGGGCTTATTTAAGGCTAGTACTGGACAATTTTTCATCAATGCATATGCCCGCCCTCTTCCTTTCGTGCACATACAGCAGGTAATGGATCTTAGAAATGGGCTGAAAATCCTCTCCATTACATCCCGGAAGAGCAGCTATCTCCTCACCAACTCCCACGTGTTGGCCTAGTGCTTGTACTATGATCTGCTACAGTTACTGCCTTCTGAGAATTTATGGGCCATGAAGTCATCACAGGCTGCTTAGCCAGCTCTCAACTTGTAGCTTTGCATCAAATAATCCTTCTAATCCTGCCAAGTGAAGGGAAAGTATATTTTCCCCCGAGAATTCACAACTTTCTTGTTTTCACTTTTTAAAAAATAACTTTTTCTGTGCTGGCCAGTCACTGTCAATTCTCTTCAGGGTCTTTTTCTCTAGATATATTTAGATTTTTCTGCCTGATTTGCCTTCCAATTTCATCTCTCTATTGTATATCCTATTATTATATTGTATTCCAACTATTTCTGAAGAGTAGCTTTCATCTGCCATTTAAATGCTGTTGACAAGACTATATACTCAGTAATAAGAACAAGATTTTTTTTTTAAAGTCTGTAGTGAGCACTCTCTCCAGGAGTATTCTCATATACTCACTCTCTTATTTTCCTGTTCCTCACAGTTTGTTATTTAATCACTCTTTGTTAACTGGATTTCTCAGTTACAAAGACACATTATATTCTACAATCGATGCTTTTCCATCAAATTCTGTAGTTTCAGTTACACACCTTCTGTATTTACAATAAAATTCATACTTGGATAAGCTTTCAGGTTTAGTTACTTGGTTTTTAAACCTGTCAATGAATCTAGATTTAGCCATCTGTGGATTCTACTCCTTGTCTCTGCTCACCAATAGTCCTGTCTATGGCAGTGATTTAAATCTGCTCCAGGTTCTAGCCGACATGTAACTTGGTGAGATGGACCCAATTTTTGCTTTTTAGCTTAAAGAGTGAAACAAATATTATCATAAGTAGAGACTGCAAAATTTGCAGCAGCATCTTGCAATACTTAGCCATTTTTGTTATAGCAAGAATAATTTTAAAATTTTTATAAAGAACTGGTAACTCATTTGATTCAGAAGACATGATGGAAGACGTGACGAGAGTAGTGATTCTTAGATACTTTGGCATAGGCTTTTGTATTCTGATAAAAAGAAATTTTTTCTTCAGAATATAATACTTTAAATTCCAAAGGGTTCATTGACAGTAAAGACCTTTCATGGACACCTTAGTGACCTATGCATACAAAGTTAAAAAACTCTATGCTAATGACTTTAAGTATCAAACATGAGATGTGAGATTTGTAATAGATACTCTATCTTTCTAGTCTAGAAACTTTTCACTACTCTCCTAGAAAAGCACCAGTCAAATATAGTGGTGACAATTTCCAGAATAAAATAATAATAAAATAAAAATTAACGAGCAAAAATATACTCCAAGTCTTTCATTGCAATATGCTCCTATAAATATTCTCCAATGTAAAGAAACTATTACCAATACCCAGGCATAAATAGAAAAGACAAATAGATATTCAAATGTAGTATACTTTATGCAAAGAGACAATCGTAGAATAAATAGTGAAACTAAATTCAAATGACTAGAGACTCATTGCCATCTATTCAAAGTTAAGGGACACTGGTATATAGATATTTTATTTACTTATTTTTTTGCAGTACGCCGGCCTCTCACTGCTGTGGCCTCTCCCGTTGTGGAGCACAGGCTCCAGACGTGCAGGCTCAGTGGCCATGGCTCACGGGCCCAGCCGCTCTGTGGCACATGGGGTCTTCCCGGACCGGGGCACAAACCCATGTCCCCTGCATCGGCAGGCAGACTCTCAACCACTGCGCCACCAGGGAAGCCCTAGATAAATTTTTTACACAAGCTTGGATGATTTGTCAAGAATTAAAAAAACATATAAAAAGAGAGCAAGAGAAGGAAAGCAAGAAAAGAGCAAGAAAGAAAAGATGGGGCAGGAGAGAGAGAGAGAGAGGAAGAAGAAGAAGGAGAAGAGGAGGAGGAGGAGGAAGGGGAAAGGGAAGGAGAGGAGGAAGGGGAAGGCGAAGAAGTAGGAGAAGGGGGAGAAGGAGGAGGAGGAGGAGGGGCATAAGAAGGAGAAGAAGAAGAGAGAGAATGTGTCTGTTATATTTACTTAATTTTTTAAAGATCTAATGTTAATTCTCTTTCATTTAATGCTTCATGATCCCATATTTCTTTGGTAATTTTTTCTAATGGCACTAAATAAATCAAGATAATGGAGACTTTAATTTTTACTGCATTTAACCCCAACTTAAGTGATGATCCCTTTACCAAGATGAGGCAACATAATTACTGAAAGTCACACATTACCCAAGCATATCTGGTTCTTGAAATTTGTCATGTCAGTAATTCTTTTTAACAGAATTTTTTAAAAAATAGGTTGTTTCAACTTAATGACCCTTATTTTCCTGCAAAATGCCTTCAAATTTCTTTTACTTTTTCTCTCTCTGCTAGTATTTATATTCCTGAATTTATCAGGTAATAGTAAAACTCTTAATAAGTTCTTTAAGATAAATTTCATTTGTATTGCTCACTACTTTCATTGCTGTTGCTCAGCATTTATATAAAAAACTTTTGTTTCTTCAACTTTTAACTATTATGAATAATGTCCCTATAAGCATATTATTATATTTTTCTAATTAAGAAACCATCATTTTAAGTTGTTTAAATAATTTGTTTTGACTGATGCAACCAGATATAAAATTAAAATTTAGCACAGCTACACTTGGGCAAGATCTCAAGAAATGGGGGGAAGGGATCTGACAAACAAGTGCTGCCTCAATTTTTCAGACTCTATCTCAATCCTACTGTACAATTTCTGATTTAACAGATCATTGCTATGGCAACTTGAGAGTAATGCTCAGAGGAAGGGGTCATAAATACAGCATAGGATTTTGTTTAGATTGCTATACATAGAATCAGGTGATCTTGAAAACTAATCAAGACAAAGCAAATTGTGCACAGATCTATCCCTTGTCAAGAGCGAGCTCTATTGCTGAGGAGAAAAGAGAGTTCTATGTGGGCAACTGATATAGACATTTTGCAAGTATTTTGTCTTCCTTAAATGGAAGTAAAACATGTCAATACTTGTTGAAACTCACTGGTTGCTATTTCCTTTAGATAATTTATAGGAAATAATGTTAAAATGAGAAAACTAGGGGCTTCCCTGGTGGCGCAGTGGTTGAGAGTCCGCCTGACGATGCAGGGGACACGGGTTCATGCCCTGGTCCGGGAAGATCTCACATGCCGCAGAGCGGCTAGGCCCATGAGCCATGGCCACTGAGCCTAAGCGTCCGGAGCCTGTGCTCCACAATGGGAGAGGCCACAACAGTGAGAGGCCCGTGTACCGCAAAAAAAAAAAAAAAGAAAGAGAGAGAGAGAAAACTAGTGTATTTCTAGTGATTTTTGTAATTAAAATATTAGGAAGAATTTGGGAAATGTAGGGTTTTTTGTTCAATCAACAGTTCATATTGAAAAATAATTTTTTAATTCAATGAATACATATTAAATATTTACTCTGTGGATTAAATGCAAATCAATTTTAATATATGTCCTTGACTTTGGAAAAATAAAAACATATAGGAAGTCAAGAAATGGAAATTAGTTATATCAAGGAGTCATAAGTTCTGTGGGGTCAGATATTAAGCACCATGCTATGTAATTTTATTATGAGGTTTGAGTGTGGCATATAGGATCTGAAGGCCATGAAGTTCTCAGGGCTTCAATTCAAATTTCTGCTAGTTCTGGGAGCTTGATAAGGGTATTAGCAAATTATGAATGGCATTGTCTTGAAGGTGGTGCTGATTTTACATAGGGTATGGTATAGAGAAACTGAAAAATGAACAAGGTTTGTATTTAATACATTAAGTAATATGTAAAAGATAAGTTGGTGTCTGACAGAGGTAAAATAAGTATAGATAAAAATGAAACAAAGAAATATGTAAAGGGACATCTAATTCCAGACATGATAGAATCATTGGTACTAGACAAGGCCTCTCACCCAGGCTACTACAAAACTGGAAAAAACATATGGAATACTGTTTTCATTCATTGGAAAACAGGTGACCCACAATGTACAAAACCTATATACTGAAAACTACAAATCATTTTAAGAGATATTATAGAAAACATAATTAAATGGAGATGCACACTATATTTATGGAATGAAAAACTCAAAATTGTTTAAGATGCCAATTCTCTGCAAATTGTTTTAAAATTGTAATATAATTCAGTCAAAGTCTTAGCAGATTTCTCCTTTATAAAGATTAACAAGCTGATTCAAAAATTCAAATGAATAATCAATTTTAAGTAATAGTCAAATTTATATTTAAAAGGGAGAAATAAATGAGTAATAACACTACCATAATTTAAAAGGTTACTATAAAACTACATTAATCAAGAGACTGTGGTATTGATCTAAGGATAAGACAAAACAATCAACAGAGCAGAATAGAGAATCCAGAAAGATACCTGGATTTACTTGGTAAATTGGTTTTCAACAAAGTTGCCAAAACAAGTCTATGTGGAAAAGAAAGCTATTAAAAATAGTGACATAAAAATTGACTACTCATATGGGTGAAAAAAATGAACCTCAATCCATACCTCACATGTACACAAAAATTAATTTGAAAGGTATAATAGCCCTAAACATAAAAGTTTAACTATAATGCTTCTGTGAATGAAAAATATTGCCTGACATATCATTAAACAAAGGATGTTGCAGCTACCAAGCCATCACATTACAGCCGCCCAGAAGGTGAGCCCTGAGGGAACTCAGGGTAGAAACAGGATGCCTGCCATCAAGACCCCAGCCACTGTAGCCACCCCTCAACAATGCACCCTGAGGAGACTCAGGATGAGAAAGCACAAGATACTGGCCCCATATAGCTGAGGTGCATATCAAAGGAATGATTTCAGTGAGCCCAGACTCTTGCATCTTCCCATACATAGAAAAGCACTAAATTCTTTAACTTGAGATACCTGGTTTTCTTTAATTAACAGTAATCTTTTGATGTTCCGACTACTTGGTGTTTGTTGCAAAAGCTCCTATATATCCTGACTCCTCACTTACCTCTTTGGAGCAGTCTCTAGAGGAGATGTTGTGGCCTGGGCTTAAGTCCTCAGTTTTGCCTGCCAAATAAGACATAATTTTCAACTTTTAGGTTGTGCATTACTTTTCAGTTGACACCTCCAAAAGAAAGTGAGGAAGAATATCTTTGCAACCTTAGGGTAGGCAATGATTTATTAATTAAGATACAGAAAACACCAACCATAAAAGAAAAAAAATTTACTTCAAAATAATAATTTTAAAAATCCTGCTTTTCCCACGACACATGTTCAGAAGATGAGTAGGCAAACCACAATTTTTGAGAGAACATTGCTAATACATGTTTTGATAAATGACATTTAAGAATGCACAAAGTATTCCGCAAAATATTTGATAATCTTAGAACAATTCCAATGAGAACAAATTCAATAAAAATGTGCAAAAAACTTGATTATTATTTCATAAAGATAGACATTTTACAAAAATTGTATACAAATGACCACTACGCCCATGAGAAACTGCCCAGCCTCACTATCTATTTTAGAAGTGCAAATTAAAAACACAATGTGGTAACATTATGTATAGTTTAGAATGGGTAAAAGTAAAAAAAGACCAATTTTAGTGATAATATGAAGCAACCAAAATTTTCATACACTGCTGGAGGGGAAGCAAAATGGTACAACTTTGGCAATAGTTTTGATAGTTCTTATGAACTAGTAATTCTACTTTGTAGGGATTTATTCAAGATAAATAGATGTATATGATCAAAAATACTGTGAACATAAATGCTCCTAGTAGCTTTTTTTTTAACATCTTTATTGGGGTATAATTGCTTTACAATGGTGTGTTAGTTTCTGCTTTATAACAAAGTGAATCAGTTATACATATACATATGTTCCCATATGTCTTCCCTCTTGCGTCTCCCTCCCTCCCACCCTCCCTATCCCACCCCTCCAGGCTGTCACAAAGCACCGAGCCAATATCCCTGTGCCATGCGGCTGCTTCCCACTAGCTATCTACCTTACTACGTTTGTTAGTGTGTATATGTCCATGACTCTCTCTCGCCCTGTCACAGCTCACCCTTCCCCCTCCCCATATCCTCAAGTCTGTTCTCCAGTAGGTCTGCATCTTTATTCCTGTCTTACCCCTAGGTTCTTCATGACATTTTTTTTTCTTAAATTCCATATATATGTGTTAGCATACGGTATTTGTCTTTTTCTTTCTGACTTACTCTCCTAGTAGCTTTATTCATAATAAACTCAAAATGGAAGTAACCCATTTTTCTTCCTTAACAGGAGAATGGATAAACATAATGTAGTACATCCCTCCAAAGTAATTCTACTCACCTATATATGTGAATCACTATTATATTCAACAGGATGAGTAGATCTTAAAAATATTATGCTGAGTAAAAAAAATCTGAATGCAAAAGAATATCTATTGTATTTTCTATTTATATGAACTTCTAGATCCAGCAAAACTAATCTTGGTGCAATAAATCTGATTAACTAAAATCAAAGGTACAATAAAAGAAATCATTCAAGAAATATTTATTGCATAATAGCTATATGCTGAACATTTTTATTGAGTTACACCAAAAAAAGGCAAAACTCTCTCCCTTTGTAGATTTTTCATTCAAGAAAAGTGGGGATACATACATACATACATGCATGTATAAAACACAAAGTATATCAAAACAATATGTGTCAAGTTGTATAGAGAAAAATACAGGAGGGTATGCTGGAAAGGACTCTTAGAGAACAATAACTTTGAGGGAGGAAATGAAGAGAAAAAAGCTCTACTTACAAAGAAGAAAGATATTCTAGGCACATGGAAGAGCAGGTGCAAAGTCCCTGAGGCAAGTGAATACATAGATTATTGGAGGAATAGAAATGAAGCCAGTGTGGCTGGAATGGACTGACCAAAGAGAAAAGCAGTAAACAAAATCAGAGTGATGAGGCCATAGGAGGGGGAGCAGATCCTATAGGGTCTTGTATCTGGGACATATATATATATATATATATATATATGTAAATCTCTGAGTACATTCTTACATTTGAAAGATACTGAAGCCTTGAAGCAGACGTATGACATGATATGATTTACTTTTTAAAAAATGCTCTGCTTTTTGTTTTGAGAATAGACTTTAGGGCCTCAGGAAAAGAATCAGGGAAATCTGAAGGGAAATTATTGTAATAATTCAGGAAGAAGTGGAGTAGTGAATTATAGACAGATTCTACATATTTTTTTGACAGTAAGGCCAAGACTTATTTGATGTGGGGTAAGAGAAAAAGATAAGAATTGAAGATAACATCAAGGTTTTGGTTTTTAGTTCTTTTGGGTTTCATTTTTTGCTTTGTTTTGTTTTGTCCTGAGTTTATTTTGGACTGGAATAACAATTTACTAACATAGAGAAGATTGTGAGAAGAGTGAGTGCAATAAAAACAGAAATTCAGTTTTGGATATGTTAAGCATGAGATTTTTATTAGGTATCATATTGGGTTTGAGTAGGTTTTTCATTACACGAGTCTGATGTTTGCATAAATGCCAGGACTTAAAATAAAAATTTGACAGTTACTGATATCTGGATGGTATTTAAAACCATGAGACTCAACATCTAAAGGGGTGAGTATAGATAGCATAAAGAAGAGGCCCTAGGAGAGAGTTCAGGTACCCTCCAACATTTAGAAATTGGAGAAATAGCCAGAAACCAGAAAAACAGAATGAGAGGGAGAGAACAGCAAGTTAGGAAAAAATGCAGGACAGTGAGGTGTCTGCAAAGTCAAATGAAGAACCTGTACCAAAGAGGAAGTGGTTAATCGTGTCAAATGCTGATGGAAGTTCACTTAAGATAGAGACTGAAAACTTTTGGCTTTAGCAGTATTGAGGTCATTGGTGACCCTGAATAGAGCAACTTCAATAGAGTGAGTTTATGTGGAAGTCTCTTTAGAGGGAGTTCAACGGAAAGTGGGAAGAATGAAATAAAAGACATCTAGTATGGATAGGCTATTTGACGTTTTGTGGTTTTTATCTCTTTAAAAGGTAGTACCTGGAGGTGGATTACTATGGAGTAAAGAGATACTTTTTTTTTTTTAAGATAGAAGAATTTACATTATGGATACATCTAAAAAAAGAGCAAGAGAACAGCTTAATCTTCAGTTTCTTCTGTGCTGGGTCACCATGAGGTGACTGCAGACCATCAAAGAAAGCTACAGGTCCTATGAAGTCCTAGCTTATATCTGCAACTATATTTTCCAGGTTCCATTAAAGTTCCTTTTTTTTTTTTGCAGTACGCGGGCCTCTCACTGTTCTGGCCTCTCCCGTCTCCCGTTGCGGAGCACAGGCTCCGGATGCGCAGACTCAGCGGCCATGGCTCACGGGCCTAGCCGCTCCGCGGCATGTGGGATCTTCCCGGACCGGGGCACGAACCCGTGTCCCCTGCATCGGCAGGCGGACTCTCAACCACTGCGCCACCAGGGAAGCCCTAAAGTTCCTTTGAATTATACCAAAAAAGGCAAAAGTCATCCCGCCTATGGATGGCACTGGTTTCCTATGGTTTCCAGCCCTGCAGACTTCACCATTCCTTTGGTGAAGTGAATTTCACTTGTGAATGGAAACCATTTCCAGCTGGTTTCTCAGCTCTGCTCACATTTTGTAAATAGTTCATTTTTGCAAATTTTCCTAAATTAACACAATTTTGAATGTACTATCTCTATTGTGCTAGGATTTTGATTGATTAAACAGGCTTTATAGCCTACATTTTTTTCTTAAACTGTATTATCTACATTTGAACATGTGTATAAAAAGGACAATTTCCTAGGTTACTCTAATATTGTACAATTAATTCAAGTGGAGTCATTAACTAAGTTCATAAGAAACAAAGGAGATATGCATAACTATCAGTAAATCATGGAAAGATGTTTCATGAGCAAATTCTTTCAAACTTTCAAGGAACAGAATAATTTCTATGTTACTTAAATTTTTCGAGGGAAAAGAGAAGGAAAAAATGCTTCTTTGGTATATCTTGTTTCATGCTATTAGCATAGACTTAATTTTAAAAATGTTAAATAAATGAAACAAAAATAAAGTTGGGTCTCCATTTATGCATATAGATTTAAAAAATTCAAAATAAATATATTAGCAAATATTTTCATTCTAGTTGGATACTTTTTTTTTTTACAAGAAACAAAATATATACTCCTATCTCAAGGGTACATTGTTATGATTGATGCATTGATGCCTTCTGGCAACATTGAAATGGACACCTGTAAGAAACTAGGGGAAATATGGGAAAAAGTTATACTCCCATACTTTCATCTACATCATAGGATATCTCTGTTGTAGTATCTCTGCATATCAATTCCTTTCTTTCTTTGATACAGAATAGCATTTCCCTCCTCTAACGTGTAATTCTTTTTTTCAATTCTTCATGACTTCCTTTTGACAGTATTGGATTAAAATACAAGTGTAGACTTACATGATACCGCAGAGATTTAAGTCTACCTCATAGCATTTTTCAGATTTGGATCCTATTGCTACTTCCTTTCCTTGGCATTTCAAATTCCTGAAAGGCTATCTCATTGACCCAACAAACAGTTTTTAATACTATGCCCTGTCATAGATCACTGGATGGTTAATATATACTGCTTCTCCTTGAGAAGTTTTTTTTTTTTAATATAATTTTAACATTATGGTTAAAACTATTCACTCATCAACAGATCTTCACAAATTTCCCTATCATATATCAGGCATTGCACTAAGTGGTAGGGTTTCAAACACAAATAAACACTTCCTTACCTAATTAATCTTATGTTCCTTTGAGTGAAGATAGACAGTAAATGTGTAAACAGATGTGCTACATAATTTCATACAAGCACTATGAAAAAAATAAAGCAGTCTGAGGGCAATATAAATGGACAGACACATTTCAAAATGGAATTGTTCTGGAAAGCCAAACTTGGAACTGCAATTGAAGCCTATTTGACAAATATAATGAAAAATACAGTATAAGCAATATTTTCACAAATTGATTAGAGATTGAGATACTTTAAAAGAAAAAGAAAAAACCCTTAGTCTAGGTGTTGGAAGGAGCATGGCATATAAAATACATTTTCTCTATCCAAATGCTCAATTTATTAAAAAAACATGATAAAGAAGTAATGCATACGGGCACCCAATTATGACTTGCTGAGTGGGTTATCTCTTTGTGCAAGTAAGTTCTTAATAACAATGAACTGTAGACTGAGAACAATTCTTCCCTTCCCTATCACAGACAGTGTAGGGCCAGGTCTAGGCTTACTATGCAATGTCAGAACATAACCTCTAAAATTAAAGTATAGGGAACAGAGTGGACATGACAGCTTGCTCACCCAAAAATAGGAAACAGAGAAAAAGAATGGGAAGTATAAGCCAGTTTCTCCTTCCAAGTCAAATTTAATCATGATTCTTTTCCAAAAAAATAAGGAATAAGGTGGTAAAAAGTTGTTGGAAGATTATAGGGAAAGTCACCGTTCTTAAAGTCAGAAATAAGGAGGAAACATTCACAATCTGATATTTTCAAGTTTCTTAACAACTGGTTGAATTTAAGGACTTAAGCACTAAGCCTAGAGTTAATCCAGAGTTGGAGGCAAGATCAGCATATCTGCCCCTACCTCCATATCAGCCACTTTTTAGGATCAGCCCAGGATTACTGATGAACAGTGTCAAGTTTTTCCCTCAAAAGGCTCAGAATACTACATTAACTAAAACTTTGAAAAGCTGGTATCTTCTCAAGGCTCAAAATTCACCATTTTATTTTTTGGCTCAAATTTGTTCCAGCCATGTTGTCCAATAAAACTCTTCAGAGGGTCTGCTCTGTGACTAGATAACAATATTAAAATTCTAGAACACAGTGTTAGTGGAGATCTTCCAAATTTGAATATAAATCATTTATTAATTTCCAAAGAACTTCAAGTTCAATTAATTATCCTTGCAAAATAATGTCCATAGGAATTTAATCCCCAAATAATATTCTCATAATAGTCTAAAGTCTAAAATTGTTACATTAATCTTTTCTCTAATTTCTTATTTTAGTTTAATCCACCATTTTATCTGAGTAAACCAGAAAAGTTCTGCAAGCTGATGGAGATAAAGTGTCTTGAGCAGCTATGGTGTCGATGTCTCACTGGAATGAGTGAGCTCCTTCAGAAATTGTAGAAGATCAGTGACAAATCTCTGATATGTCTCACTTTTAAGAAAATCTAGAATTAATAAGATACCATACATCATTTCAGTACCGGCATATTTTCCAATAAACTTAGAAAACATGTCAAACCTTGGTCACTAGGGCAGTTAAACTAGGCAAAATTTTGCTTTCAGAAGCCCACACTCAGACGTGCCAAAGACTATAACAAAACTCAATGGTGTTTGAGAGAAGGGGCATAGAGGGAACATCTGGGTTTCAGCTTTGCCAATGTACCAGTCAATTTCGCCAGATGACCGGATCCCATGATTTGTGAATAGGTGAGATTAGGAAAAATCACACAAAAGAAGTTAATTATGCCACTATGTTTAGGATATCTGGAAGGAAATTCCATTATGCAAATGTTCCCTCTCTTAGAATAGCATTTAAGATATTCCTGCCTTCTGGTAAAGTTTAAAAATTTGTAATGGTGACAGCCTCAATCACCAGATCTTAGTTGACAAGTCTTTCTTCGCCATCCAGCATATTCAAACTCTTAATTTACAATGTCCCTGGGAGTCCACATTCTTGACAGGACAACACTACATGGAGGTAGTCTGTGTTAGTAGCATGGCCTTTACTATCTCTTGTGAGCAGGTCTCTCCATCCTATTCCATAATAGCAGCTTAAGCCTATGATCCTCCTTCTAGGCAAGTTTCTCTCAACCCCATATGTGTTTCAGCTGGAAATTTATCCACAAGCGTTTTCTGAACTAAAGCCACTATTGGTGCATCTGTCATATGCTTCTTATCACACTGCCTTTCCTTTGGAATAACGGAGAACTTTGATGACATTTCTTTATGTTACACATTTTTCTACACTGGGAATTGTTCTGTAGTGGAATATGTCTGTAGTGTTTTTATTTCCCTGTTGGAAGGTTTATCTGAAATTATAAGAGTTTAAACCATTTGTAGTTTGATTCTTTCCTCTTCTATTCAATATAATATCAGCATATTTTGTTGAATCAAAAATCTTTCTATTTTACATTTGCTTCCTGTCTCTGATATTTCACTAACAGCTTCTTTTAGGTTTTGAATTGTGGGGTCTCCCATAATTCAAATAAGATTTTATAATCAAAGACTTCTGCATCTACTAAAATCATCTCTTATTCAAAAACAATTGTGTCTATATTCATTGTATATACATATTGAATAATTTTACCCAGTAAGTATTCTACCCATGAGGTATTCTCTCAGCAGACTAACTCCAGCCTAGTCTCTATTCATTATTATTCTATCTGGATCCCTCTTAATATATTTTATCCTTCATCTTCTCTTAAAGTTTTAATTTCAAGGAAACCAGAAAATGTCACCTCAAAAATGTGCATCTTTTACATAAAAATTATTTTGAGCTGGAGGCAATTAAGAAGCAGCAAACACAGGGAAAGTTCTCTCTACCTTCCTCTTTTCTGCCTAAAGGCAAGGTATAAATTATTTGCTTACAGGATACAGACCTATATCAGCACAGAGATGGCACCAAGGAACCTTAAAAAAAAACATACTCCATTAGTACAGAGTATGGTTTACTTACACATTTACTTTCCCACAGTTTACAACACCTAATTCCCAGAGACAATCTTTAGATCGCTTAAGGCTATACTTCTCAAACTTCAACACAAGTAAAAATCACCCAAGGTCTCCATAACATGCAAGTTCCAATTCATAGGTTTAATTTAGGAGAAATGTATCAAGGTGTAGAAATACATCTTGATTGATGCCAATGCTGCTGGTCTGTGGACCACACTTTTAGTAGCAAGGTTTAGAAAGACCTTAGGGTGTTCTGTGACTTCAGAGCTGTCCATCTTCTTCAACCTAAGAAGATGATAATTTCTCCTTACCAACAGAGCTCCTATTTTTGTATGTTTTTTTATTATAAAATATATCCTCCCTTCTTTGAGTAAAGTCATAATTTTCATCTCAGAAATCTAAAGCCAAGTTTATAGATCTTGTATTGAATAAATACAGAGTCAACTTGACAAACTACATTAATTCAAGGATAGTCATTTCAGAATTTTCCCTTTAGTTTCTAAAAGACATTTTAAAGAATATTTGAGACAGCACATCTATCATTGTCTATATGACTAAGAATAATGATTTAAAGCTAGAACTCCACTAGAGCTCTGTAGCACCAATGGAGTTCAGTTGCCTTATTATAAGCAGCATTCGTGGTTCTCCTCACCAAGGCTAAAGATTTTTAATCCTGCCCCAGCCTCATTTACAAATCAGGTCAAGATTTCTGTTTAGCAAAAGTCAACCTGACATAAATTGTAACCCAAACCCTGTCATTTTTCTGCAACCTAGAGCCCTGCATGGTTCCATTTATTCTTTTTAATATTTATTTATTTATTTGGCTGCTCTGCATCTTAGTTGCAGCACATGGGACCTTCGTTGCCATATGCAGGATCTTCATTATGGCATGCACGATCTTTTAGTTGTGGCAGGTGGGATCTTTAGTTGTGGCATGCAGGACTTTTAGCTGTGGCATGCGAACTCTTAGTTGCATGTGGGATCTAATTCCCTGACCAGGGACCGAACCTGGGGCCCCTGCATTGGGAGCGCAGGCTCTTAGCCACTGGACCACCAGGGAAGTCTGGTCCCCTTTATTCCTGAGAACTTTACACCATTCCTGAGGCTTTTGAGGCCCAAGACGTTTTTAAAGAAGTTTTTAAGGACTTTCTGTTTCTGAAATCCATAGGGTTTTTGTTAAACTATGGCTTTCCCATTAAAATTTTTAAAACGTATTTTAAAATGTCAACAATATTCATCATTTCAAAATAGCATAAGAGGGGTGGAGTCAAGATGGTGGACTAGGAGGACACGGAATTTGTGTCTCCGCAAAACTAGGGCACCTACCAGGCACCAGTGGGAGGCCACAGACACCTAAGGGGATGGGATGAACCCCCAGTGACTGGGTAGGACGTGGGGCATGGGGAGAGTGAAGGGGGAGGAGAAGTGGAGGTGGGACGGGACTGGTGCCCCTGAGGGGCATCTGGGGGAGGAGATGGGATCCATGCCTAAAGGAGGAAATCAGGGGACCACTGGGAGGACAGAGGATCAAAAGGGAGCATGGCCAGTTTTCCTCTGCCCACTTGGACCCCCAGAAGCCTGCTGAGATCCTGGGCCTGATCCTGGGCCTCTGCCCACCGAGGCCCCCTCCAACCATATGGGTCCTGAGGGAGTGTGGGAGGGAGGGAAGGGGGAGAAAAAGTAAAGGCCTGACTTCTGGGACCGGCACCCCTGAGGGGTGGCTGGGGGAGAGGAGGAGCTCCTACACGCCTGAGGGGTGGCTGGGGGAGAGGAGGAGTTCCTACACCCAGCAGGACATGGTTAGGGGTCCAGAGGGGATGGGGGCGACCCTGGGGGAGATGGTGTGGGGGGCACAGAGGAATGGAAGGGAACATGGCCAGCCCTTTCCCTGTCTACTTAGGCACCTGGGAGCCTGTTGGGCTCCTGGGACTAATCCTCAGCCCAGGAGCCTCCCTCCTGGCATGCAGAGCCCAAACCCCCCCCTACACCCCCATCCAGGACCCCACCTCTACACTCAGAGACCCCCTACAATAAGCTGGGCCTAAACCCCACCCACACACCCTCAGGCAGAGCCCTACCTCCAGACACCGGAACTCCACACTCCAGAGGTCCTCCTTTCCGATGTGCTTCCTCTCCCCTTCCATGCAAGTCTTGAGCCTAGGCCCCACCCCACGATCAAATGTCACCCCCTCACAGGCCTAGGTTCTGCCCCCTAAAACCCTGCCCCTGCCTAAGTTCCAAACCTGCCTAAACTCCACCCCCATAGCCAATACTTTTTTTTTTTCGTTTTTCCTCTTTTAGATTGGGGTTCTGTTTTACTTTGTTGATTCATTGTTGTTGATTCATTTATATTTTTATTTGTCCTAATAAATCTTTTATTTTTCTAATTTTATTTTATTCTTTACACTTTGTTATTGTTCTCTCCTTTTGGCTTGTTTCCTCCGCCCCCACCTTTTTTTTTTTCTTTTTTCTGTTGTGGTTTTATTTTACCTTGTTGCAGTTGTTTAAATTACATTTTTATATTTCCTAATATATTTTTATCTTTCTATTTTATTTTATTTTTTATTCTTTGACATTGTACTGCTCTTTTATTCTTTTTTTTTTTTTTTTTTTTTTTGCCGTGCCACACAGCTTGCAAGATCTTGGTTCCCAGGCCAGTGGTTGGGCCTGAGCTCCTGTGGTGGGAGCTCCAAGTCCAAACCACTGGACTAATAGAGAACATCAAACACCAGGGAATAGTAATTGGAGTTAGGCCTCCTGGAGGTCCTAATCTCAGCACCAAGACCTGGCTCTATCCAACTGCCTGCAAACTCCAGTGCTGGATGCCTCAGGCCAAACAACCAGTAAAACAGGAATACAGCTCCACCCATCAAAAAATAAAAAATGAAACGACAAAATAATGTTACAGACAAACGAGCAACGTAAAAGCCTACAAGACCGAATAAATGAAGACAAAATAGGCAACCTTTCTGAAAAAGAATTCAGAGTAATGATAGTGAAAATGCTCCAAAATCTCAGAAACAGAATGGAGAAAATATAAGAAACATTTAACAAGGATCTAGAAGAACTAAAGAGCAAACAAACAGTGATGAACAACATAATAACTTAAATTAAGAATACTCTAGAAGGAATCAATAGCAGAATAACGGAGGGAGAATGGAGATGTGAGCTGAAAGATAAAATGGTGGAAATAACTGCCAGGGAGCAGAATAAAGAAAAAAGAATGAAAAGAATTGAGGACAGTCTCAGAGACTCTGGGACAACATTAAACACACCAACATTTGAATTATATAGGTCCCAGATAAAGAAGAGAAAAAGAAAGGGTCTGAGAAAATATTTGAGGAGATTATAGTTGAAAATTTCCCTAACATGGTAAAGGAAATAGTCAATCAAGTCCAGAAAGTGCAGAGAGTCCCATAGAGGATAAACCCAAAGAGAAACACTCCTGGACATATATTAATCAAACTATCAAAAATTAAATACAAAGAAAAAATATTAAAAACAGCAAGGGAAAAGCAACAAATAACATACAAGGGAATCCCCATAAGGTTAACAGCTGATCTTTCAGCTGAAACTCTGCAAGCCAGAAGGGAGTGGCATACTTAAACTGATGAAGGGAAAAAAACTACAACCAAGATTACCCTACCCAGCAAGGATTTCATTCAGATTCGATGGAGATTTTAAAAACTTTACAGACAAGCAAAAGTTAAGAGAATTCAACACCACCAAAACAGCTTTACAACAAATGCTAAAGGAACTTCTCTAGGCAGGAAACATGAGAAAGAAAAGACCTACAAAAAATAACACAAAAACCCAAAGCAATTAAGAAAATGGTAATTGGAACATACATATTAATGATTACCTTAAGTGTAAATGGATTAAATGTTCCCACCAAAAGACATAGATTGGCTGAATGGACACAAAAACAAGACCTGTATATATGCTGTCTACACAAGACCCATATCAGACCTAGGGACACTTACAGACTGAAAGTGAGGGGATGGTAAAAGATATTCCATGCAAATGGAAATCAAAAGAAGGCTAAAGTAGCAATTCTCATATCAGACATAATATACTTTGAAACAAAGACTATTAGAAGAGACAAAGAAGGACACTACATAATGATCACGGGATCAATCCAAGAAGATATAACAACTGTAAATATTTATGCACCCAACATAGCAGCACCTCAATACATAAGGCAAATGCTAACAGCCATAAAAGGGGAAATTGACAGTAACACAATCACAGTAGGGGACTTTAACACCCCGCTTTCACCAATGGACAGATCATCCAAAATGAAAATAAATAAGGAAACACAAGCTTTAAATAGATACATTAAACAAGATGGAATTAATTGATATTTATAGGACATTCCATCCAAAACAACAGAATACACTTTCATCCCAAGTGCTCATGGAATACTCTCCAGGATAGACCATATCTTGGGTGACAAATCAAGCCTTGGTAAATTGAAGAAAACTGAAATCATATCAAGGATCTTTTCCGACCACAACACTATGAGGCTAGATATCAATTACAAGAAAAAGAAATCTGAAAAATACAAACACATGGGGGATAAACAATACTAAATAACCAAGAGGTCACTGAAGAAATCAAAGAGATATCAAAAAATACCTAGAAACAAATGGCAATGAAAAAATGACAATGCAAAACCTATGGGATGTAGCAAAAACAGTTCTAAGAGGGAAGTATATACCACAACAATCCTACCTCATGAAACAAGAAAAATCTCAAATAAACCTTACACCTAAAGCAATTAGAGAATGAAGAACAAAAAAACCCTCAAAGTTAGAGGAAGGAGAGAAATCATAAAGATCAGATCAGAAATAAATGAAAAAGAAATGAAGGAAACAATAGCAAAGATCAATAAAACTAAAAGCTGGTTCTTTGAGAAAATAAACAAAATTGTTAAACCATTAGCCAGACTAATCAAGGAAAAAAAAGAGAAGCCTCAAATCAACAGAACTAGATATGAAAAAGGAGATGTGGCAACTGACACTGCAGAAATACAAAAGATCATGAGAGATTACTATAAGCAACTCTGTCAATAAAATGGACAACCTGGAAGAAATGGACAAATTTTTATAAAAGCACAATGTTCGGAGACTGAACCAGGAACAATTACAAAATATAAACAGACCAACCACAAGCACTGAAATTGAAACCTTGATTAAAAATCTTCCAAAAAACAAAAGCCCAGGACCAGATGGCTTCACAGGTGAATTCTATCAAACATTTAGAGAAGAGCTAACACCTATCCTTCTCAAACTCTTCCAAAATGTAGGAGAGGGAGGAACACTCCCAAACTCATTCTGTGAGGCCACCATCACTCTCATACGAAAACCAGACAAAGGTGTCAACAAAAAAGAAAACTACAGGCCAATATCATTGATGAACATAGATGCAAAAATCCTCAACAAAATACTAGCAAACAGAATCCAACAGCATATTAAAAGGATCATATACCATCATCAAGTGGGGTTTTTCCCAGCAATGCAAGGATTCTTCAATATACACAAATCAGTCAATGTGATACACCATATTAACAAACTGAAGGATAAAAACTATATGATAATCGCACTAGATGCAGAAGAAGCTTTCGACAGAATTCAACACCTATTTATGATAAAAACCCTCCAGAATGTAGGTGTAGAGGGAACTAGCCTCAACATAATAAAGGGCATAAATGATAAACCCACAGCCAACATCATTCTCAATGCTGAAAAACTGAAACCATTTCCTCTAAGATCAGGAGCAAGACAAGGTTGCCCACTCTCTCACCTATTTTTCAACATAGTTTTGAAAGTTTTAGTCACAGCAATCAGAGAAGAAAAAGAAATAAAAGAAATCCAAATTGGAAAAGAAGTAAAACTCACTGTTTGCAGATGACATGATACTATACATAAAGAATCCCAAAGATGCTACCAGAAAACTACTAGAGCTAATCAATGAATCTGGCAGACTAGCAGGATACAAAATTAGTGTACAGAAATTCCTTGCATTCTTATACACTAATGATGAAAAATCTGAAAGAGAAATTAAGGAAACACTCCCATTTACCAATGCAACAAAAATAATAAAATACCCAGGAAAAAACCTACCTAAGGAGACAAAAAACCTGTATGCAGAAGACTATAAGACCCTGATGAAAGAAATTAAATATGATACAAACAGATGGAGAGATATACCATGTTCTTGGATTGGAAGAACCAACATTGGGAAAATGACTATACTACCCAAAGCACTCTATAGATTCAGTGCAATCCCTATCAAACTACCAATGGCATTTTTTGCAGCACTAGAACAAAAAATTTCACAATCTGTACGAAAACACAAAAGATCCCAAATAGCCAAAGCACAATCTTGAGAAAGAAAAACAGAGCTGGAGGAATCGGGTTTCCTGACTTCAGACTATACTACAAAGCTACAGTAATCAAGACAGTATGGTACTGGCACAAAAACAGAAATATAGACCAATGGAACAAGATAGAATGCCCAGAGATAAACCCATGCATATATGGTCACCTTATCTTTGATAAAGGAGACAAGAATATACAATGGAGAAAAGACAGCATCTTCAATAAGTGATGCTGGAAAAACTGGACAGCTACATGTAAAAGAATGAAATTAGAACACTTCCTAACACCAGACACCAAAATAAACTCAAAATGTATTAAAGACCTAATTGTAAGGGTAGACAGTATAAAACTCTTAGAGGAAAACATAGAACACTCCATGACATAAATCACAGCAAGATCCTTTTTGACCCACCTCCTAGGGAAATGGAAATAAAAACAAAAATAAACAAATGGGACCTAATGAAACTTAAAATCTTTTGCAAAGCAAAGGAAACTACAAACAAGATGGAAAGACAACCTGCAGAATGGGAGAAAATGTTTGCAAATGAAGAAACTGACAGAGAATTAATCTCCAAAATATTCAAGCTCATGCAGCTCAACATCAAAAAATCAAACCCAATATGAAAGTGGGCAGAAGAACTAAATAGACATTTCTCTGAAGAAGAAATGCAGATTACCAACAAACACATGAAAGGATGCTCAACATCACTAATCACTAGAGAAATGCAAATCAAAATTACAATGAGGTATCACCTCACACCAGTCAGAATGGCCACCTCAAAAAATCTTCAAACAATAAATGCTGGAGAGGGTGTGGAGAAAAGAGAACCCTCTTGCACTATTGGTGGGAATATAATTAGATACAGCCAGTATGGAGAATAGTATGGAGGTTCCTTAGAAAATGAAAAATAGAACTACCATATGACCCAGCAATCCCAGTACTGGGCATATACCCTGAGAAAACCATAATTCAGAAAGAGTCATGTACCACAATGTTCATTGCAGCTCTATTTACAATAGCCAGGACATGGAAGCAACCTAAGTGTCCATCGACAGATGAATGGATAAAGAAGATGTGGCACATATATACAATAGAATATTATTCAGCCATAAAAAGAAACGAAACTGTGTTATTTGTAGTAAGTTGAATGGACCTAGAGTCTGCCATACAGAGTGAAGTAAGTCAGAAAGAGAAAAACAAATACTGTATGCTAACACGTATATGTGGAATCTAAAAAATAAATGGTTCTAATGAACCTAGGGGCAGGACAGGAATAAAGATGCAGATGTAGAGAATGGACTTGACGACACTGGGATGGGGAGGGGTAAGCTGGGACTTAGTGAGACAGTAGCATTGATATATGCACACTACCAAATGTAAATACATAGCTAGTAAAAAGCAGCTGCATAGCACAGGGAAATTAGCTCGGTACTTTGTGACCACCTAGAGGGGTGGGATAGGGAAGGTGGGAAGGAGATGCAAGAGGGAGGGGATATGGGGATATATGTATGCATATAGCTGAGTCATTTTGTTATATAGCAGAAACTAACACAACATTGTAAAGCAATAATACTCCAATAAAGATGTTAAAAAACAATAGCATATGATTTAAGACAATGCTTTTTTCCTTAAGAACTGGGAAGGGTCTGAGATGTTACCTGCAAGCTAGCAAATTAACCTGCCACAGTTTAATGCAAGCTGGAAGAAGAAACAAGAGTCCTGGTTCAGAGACAAAAGACTTAGTTACTTGTGGCACATGAAGTATGAACTCCCTGTTTGCATTACTTCGTCCTTCCACGGGAGGATGAGAAATGAGAAATGGTCCTGGTGGGTGCTGCACATAGTAGATTTGTGTCACAGCTGAGGATCCCCAAGCTTACAACACACTCAACCTTAGAAGAAGACTGGGAGCAACTGTACTCCATCTTTGCCCCAGAGCGAGACATTGTCTTTAGTATCCTGAAAAGCAAATAAATTTTCTCTGTCCCAAAGGAAAAAGCTATCTTTATAGTCCAAAGCTATTTGCTACATAAACATCTTTAAACAGATTTTCTGGAACAAATATTGTCAAGAGATGTGCAGAAATGCAAGAGAATTATCTATCAACATTGCCCAGGTCTCAGCCATTAACAGTCAGCAACACATCTGTAAAACCAGCCCTGCTACACAAAAAAAGACATTGCAAGTCACTAAATTCAAGAAGTTGCTTGATGCTCATTTTTATTTTATTATTATTATTATTGTGGTACGCAGGGCTCTCACTGTTGTGGCCTCTCCCATTGCGGAGCACAGACTCCGGACGCGCAGGCTCAGCGGCCATGGCTCACGGGCCCAGCCGCTCTGCGGCATGTGGGATCTTCCCGGACCGGGGCACGAACCCGTGTCCCCTGCATAGGCAGGCAGACTCTCAACCACTGCGCCACCAGGGAAGCCCCTTGATGCTTACTTTTAAAACACCATGGAGAATAAACCCATTCACTGTAGCCATGCCAAACGTTTCAGTCTCTGCTTAAAATTCACTGCCCCAGATTCCATGACTTTTATTTTCTTTGAATGTATTTTTTCTCACAATATCTGATTATTTGTTTAAATGTAACTTTTCATCTAAAACTAACACATCTGCCATTCCCAGTCTGATGCACAGAGAAGTAGAAGTCTCAGTCCACATACAGGCTGCTATCCAAGAGAGAAGGAAAGAAAGCTGCTGAGCTGCATGTGCCCAGTTTTGTCCTCCAAAAAACACCAATCTCATGTGTTCATTTCTTTTTCCTGAGGTGGAATGAGGTATAGAGAGAAGAGAAAAGAATTTAGGGAAAATTTTTCTTTATGGCAACCGTCAGTAGAGAATGACAATGAATAGTAATTTATAGAAAACAATTTCTAGAATTTAAAGAAAGAATTTATAGAAGAATTACAAATAACTAAGTGTATATAAAGGTATTGAACTTCATATTTTAATTATCTAGCTTGTTTCTCTAAATGTCTGTGAAAATGTATGTGCCTGTCAGTATGAAAGAAAATGTTTTTTCCTCAACATTGCCAATGTAGGTATTATCAAACAATGTTTTATAGGTAGACAAAGTAGAAAACTTTTTTAGAGCTGCAAATATAATAATTTCCTACTAAGGTTGTTAAATAATAAAGGCATTTATGATCTAATATAACAAGAAGGTCAAAACCAGGGCAGTTCTAAAATTGGTTCATCGCTTAAATGGCTACTGTCTCTCTCAATATATGTGGCCTGCCATCTTCAGTGCATTGTTTTTTGGTTTTTAGTACCATTTGTTTCTGTTCTTAGCATCTTTTTGAGGTAAGTCTGCTATTTTCTTACTACTTAGATAGAAACAAGAATTTTCATCTGATCCTGTGAAATTTAAATTGTTCTATGACCTTGTGAATGTCCAATTTTTATAAAAGATCCATGTGTACTTGAGAATTGTATGTATCTATGCATTTGTCTATTAATTGGTCACTTTAATTGTCCAAATCTCATATATTATTTCTATAACTTTTCATAACTGAGTGATCTATTTCACCCTTCTAGGACGATGTAGATTGGTTTTACATACTTTGAGACCAATTTATAGGGTGCATCAAGTTTAAAATTGTTGTCTATTACTGGTGAGACATTTTTTTGTATGATATCAATATACCTATCCCATGTTTCATTTGCTTGGCATTTGCCTGACTTTTTTTTTTTTGTATTTTTTATACTGTCTTGTATAAAAGATTTTATTTTATACAAGATATTTGTTTTTATATTTTAGATATTTATTTTATGTATTTTTCTTTGAGATTTTTTCATTTTATTTTAGTTATTTTAAGATATTTTTCCTAAAAATGTCTTATTTTAGATATTTTTATTTTAGATGTCTTATATTACATAGTTTTTCTAAAAAGAGCATATAGGTGTATTTTTAATCCAATCTGACAAACTTTGTTAACTAGGAAATTCAATCTACTTAAATTTATTTTAATTATTGCAATGTTTTGACTTAATTTTAACATAGTATTCTCTACTTTATATTTTTCCATATTTTTCTTTATTCCTTTTAATATTCCCTGAATTGATTTCTTTTCCTCATTTCAATTTCTTTCCTCTGCTGATTTGGAGGCAACATATTTTAGTACTATTCTATTCTTTTATTGGATTCCTTTAAAATTTTTCATGCATACTTACCATAAGAGAGTCCCAAACTAATCATGCTGCTGCCATTTATCTGAGAAATACACAGACACTAGACAACTCTATTTCTAATCACTTCACTCATTATTCTCACTTCACACTACATTTATTGCAGCTCTATCTTCAATTATTACTTTTAACCTATAGATTAGACATTATTCATTGTTACAGTGATAATGAGTTTATATTTACTCACAATTATAGCCATTTCTTTGATCATTCATCCTAGTCTTTCTTCCAACTGAAGTATATAACTTCAAAGCTCATTTTTTGAGGATCATCAGTCATTTTATGAATTTTTAAAATTTTCTTTGAAAAATATTTTTATTTTCCTCAATTTTGAATAATAATTTAGCTGAAGGGTCAGCTGAAATGTCTGAAGTGTCACAATAACCTATGTAGCCAAAGACTTCTTTTTATTAATTCTACTTTATATGCTTACTATTTATTAGAAATTTCAATTGTTTCATCAGTTTTGGAAAATTTTTAACTAATGGCATTATCTAATGGCATTAGCTGTGAATAGTCTTTTTAAATTTTATGTCGCAGTCTCTTTTTAAATATCCATGCTTTATCAGAAGATATATCCCTTCAATTAAATGGAAAAAAATACCTGCTATATCTTACTTTCAATTTTATCACCATTTTAATCTTATGCAATAATTAACTGATATGTATAACTGACATTTATTGAGTCTACTGTGCCAGCCATTTTTCTCCAGGAATTTATCTTTTATCATAAATTCTTGATTGCTTTCAAAAGTAAATATTTATTAAGAATCAATTATAACTCAGGCACTGTATTACTCAGTGTTCTCCAGAAAAACAGAACCAATAGAATGTGTGTGTGTGTGTTTGTATATATATATATATATATATGTAAATATAC
This sequence comes from Orcinus orca, assembly GCF_937001465.1. NCBI lineage: Eukaryota > Metazoa > Chordata > Mammalia > Artiodactyla > Delphinidae > Orcinus > Orcinus orca. Next base: position 97,801,086 of record NC_064563.1, read on the forward strand.
ATATCTTACATTTATGATATCATGTATATATATTATTTATATATGTGTGTATATATATATATGTAAATATACATATCTTACATTTATGATATCATGTATATATATTATTTATATATGTGTGTGTGTGTGTATATATATATATATATATATATATATATATATATATATATATAAAGAGTTGACTCATGTCATTATGGCAGCTGGCACGTCCAAAATTTGGAATGGACTGGAAAGCTGGAGACAAAGGAAAGCCAAGCCTGCAGGTCCAGTCTGAACACTGACACGTTGGAGACATAGGAGAGCCAGTGTTTCAGTTTGAGTCTGAAGTCCATCTGGTGCAAAACCAGAAAGAGTCAATGATGCAGATGAAGTCGAAAAGCAGTCTGATGAATTCTCGCTTGCTCAGGTGAGGCCAGTCTTCCTGTTCTATTCAGACCTTCAACTGATTGCATGAGGCCCACTCACACTATGGAAGGCAATATGTTTTGTCAAAGTCCACTGATTTAAATGTTAATCTCATCCAAAAACACCCTCATAGAAATATCTAGACTAATGTTTGGCCAAATATCTGGGCTCAGCCACTTGGCACATAATATTAACCATCACAATCACCATGCACACAGAAAGAAAAGAAATATCCTTGTGCACATGTTGTTTATATCCTAATGGAGAAGTTGAAGAAATAAATAGAAAATACTAGCAAATTCAGCAAATGTTATGATGATGAGATGCATAAGATTGGTATATGTCTTGATTACATTTCAAGTAAAATACTTGATAAATTTTACTCCCTAAAATCCTTAATACGTACCATTAAGGTTGGAAACATGCTAAAGATGGCTAGGATAAGTTAATGTTGCAGGTTGGTTGGGTTTTACAGAAACAGACCCGGAGATAGAGTTTGGGTTACAATATGTACCATATATTAAGGATCAACAACAATGAAAGTAAGGTGGAAAAAGCAGGATAGGCCTGTGATAGAATTTTAACTATGATAAAGGCCCAGCAAAGCTTCAGCCAATCCAATGTGACACACTAAAGCAAATGTTGCCTTTCAGACTTATTCTGTGTTAGACTGAAATGACAAGCCCTTTTTGCTCAGTCAACAGGTTCAGGCCATCTTGGGAAGGGTGTGACATTGGGTGAAGTGGCCCTCTACTGCTGAAACAGATAATCAAGAAACTGACTGCTGGAGGCTGTCTGCTGACCACACTCCCTGCAGGTGAGCAGCAGATCCTTCCATGATGGGGATCTGTATGTCACCTTTCTGTGTCTATCTCACTTCATGCTTGGTTTCCCAATCAAGTGACAAAAACAAGTCCATACTCTGGAATAATCTGACCATTTCTTATGTATTGTAAACAGTTATAGGTGCCACTATTCAGAGGAAAATCAACACTCTGATAAGCATATAAAGAAGAGCCATCGATACAGAGAGTGGCTTGTGTTACCATTTGGCATTTTTCAGCTGCAGTTACTGAAACACATAATTTAATTCAAATTATCTTAAACCATAACCAAATATATTCATTCACATAACAGAACATCTAGAGGTAAATTGGGTTTCAGGATTGGTTAAGATGTGTCATTTATTTATGGCTTCAAGGATAAAACTTTTTCATAACTGCTTTTTTAAAAAAAAATTTTGGGTCCTCCATGTCTGCATTATTCTAAGCCTCATTCTCATGATCAATGAATAGCTGTCACTAGCAATTGGGGATATATATTTCTAACATATAGCACTTTATGTCTAATTGTCCACAGTTTGGTCCCATAAATTTCTTTAACTACAGTAGATGAACTTACCAGGATCATGCCTACTTTTAGTACTAAGACTAATTCAGTAAACACATATATTTTGGGAGGGAAAAAATTTATGCTAGAGATTCCACTATAGTGTCCTCTCTAATTTGAGATATTTTTTCTTATTAATGGTGATTGAGGAAACATCTAACAGGAATTAAAGTACATGAATCCTAACTTTGGAAGGAAGCAGAGACTGACATCTAAGGTAGGGAAACTTCCAGATCTAAGATTATATGATTATATGCTATTTTTGCTGTTGTTGTTCAGTTGAGACCTCTTTTTTTTTAAAGTGTAGGTAAGTAGAGGAAGATATGTGACTATTGATGTGAACACACCTGTTAAGTTAGCTGTCTATTACTCATAGAGATCTTTCCCTTAGTTTATATAACCTCTGATATAAAATTTTTCTTCTCCCAAAGTGATTCATTGTGTTTACAAAAACTTACTTTCATCTCAAAATTCAATAAACCTTTGATGGCTTGTTAATTGGACAGAATTACCTAATCATTTGTTTTGATACACACAGCTTGGTTATTTGTAATAGGTACTTTATTTTAGTATTCATAGATCAACTCTTGGAGACTTATCAAATAACATCTAAACTTGAATACTTTTACTGTGACTGAAATTTGGTGCTCATAATTATTAAATTGTGCTAAGTTGAGCAAAAATACATATAAACAAATTCACATTTAGTTGGATCAAATTATTTTTCTCTGTAAGGCTATTTATGTTATTTCAGTTATTTGATAAGGCCAAATCCTTCATAGGAAAAGAAGTAAGCTTGCCCTTATTCAAACTAACAAAGAGAAAAGATAAAAATACAAAGAAAACCAGCAGATGGAAGACCATAACCAAATCTCATCTAACATTTCCAAGACTAATTCTTTTCCTGTAAAACCTTTCTAAAGAAAAGTGATGCATAGTTATGCAGCTTCTATTAAAAGTATTATGGCCTAGATTTCACCCTTTGTTTTTTTATCATTTCAAATTCAACAGATCACTAACTTCTCATTTTCACAGAAGGTGTAGTTAGTGAAAAAGCAAAACTTCTTATTATACTGTCAAGAATAATATAATTCATGGTTGAGATTTTTAAGAAGACCAGTTTAATTTTTAAATGTATTATTGTTGTTAACTAGAATGATAAAGTCCAGTTACCTGTAATGATGCTCAACGTTAATGTTTTCCTTTTGTTTCTAGTTACAACTAAGATTTGCCTTGTTGTGCTGCTAAAATGCTACTCTGATGAAGCTCACTATTGTTAGCACCTAATTCAACCCTTGCTTGCATAAGAAACCCTTACTGATTTAACTTCCAAAGCTGATTATCATACATTTAAAAATGAATAGAGGAGGGCTAGGTCAACATAAATGAAAATATTTTATTTAATAGCACACTATTGCTTAGTACTGATTTGTTACAGATGTGTAAGGTATCATTTTGAGACAGGAAGGAAGGGGGCAGGGCACAACAATTAAAAGAATGACACAACCACAGGACACCACAAAAACCGGTTAGAACCTGCTAGGCCCAAGATGGTGGAAGATTCGACTTCCAGTAGACCCTGAGACTCATTATACACTCACTGTAATGTATTAGCATGCTAAATGGCACACCCACAGGTGCCATGACAGTTCCGAGGCTGACCATAAAAGGACAAATGTGGGTGATGCCGGAATTCCTGGAAATCCCCTTCTCCAAGACAATTAGAATATTCCTCCCACTCGTTAGTCTATGAAATTACCCAGCCCATAAAAACTAACCACCCCACACCTCACCTTGGCCATTCTCACTTCCCGACATGACCCCAAGCCCTGGGGCCACCTCTCTCACCTTCTGAGACAGCCCACACTCTGTCTATGGAACGTGTATCTCTCTAAATAAACCTGCTTTCACTTTACTATGGCTCGCTCTTGAACTCCTTCCCGTGTGGAGCCAAGGACGCTCACTTGGCGGCTTGTCCCGGGGACTCACCTAGATCTGGAACATGACCATCCTCTCATACCCCATTTTTCCTGTAGCAGACTAATACCCCCAATTTCATCTGTCCCCAGTATAGTTTCTGCATAGCAGATAATGCTTTATATAAGCATGTATACACACATACAAATACATAGATGTATACATGTATATGTGTGTATATATATGTGTGTATATATATATTATTATTATTATGCAATTTTGATCAAACTATGCAATGGCTCTCCATTGTCTTAGGATGAAGTAATAATTCTGATAATTCTTTACCATGGCTTACAGTGCCTTGATAAAGACACTGCCTCTTTGCTCTAACTCATTTTCCTCTAACTCAATTTTAAGTAGTTATCTAATTATTTTCTTCTCACTACACTGCAATTACAGTGGTCTTTTATTAAATACACTTACCAAGTTTTTAGCCATCTCTGTGTTTTTATACATATGTCTTAATACCTCACTTGACTCATCTTTTGGAGATTAGATTGAATATCTCTTCCTAGAGAGACTATCCATAGAACATCTTCCATCCAATTATTTTTCCTTCTTTCTGGTCTTTCTATATTTTGCCTTTGAAATGATTATAGGTATTTCATAGTTATATGTTTTTGTGTGTGTGTGTGTGTGTGTTTGCACATGCACACATATTTCCCCTTATAGATACAATGTTGTCTATAGTTCTTACATATATATTATATGAGGGAAAGAATTCTGACTGCCTTTCTTTCACTTAATAGGATCTGGGGTAAGATCAGTGGAAGATGAAAAATTCTCAATGTCATGAAAACAAGAGTTGGAACAGTGTCTCCTTGGCATCTGAGTGCCACTTTTTCCTTTCAAACATTTTTTGGGACTGATAACGTAGACAATGAGGTTTACACCCACTACTGCTGTAGCCAAAATGATTTTCACTCCAGAAATAGTGGATTTCACTATTAATTCACAGGAGACAATGTCATCTCAGTGTAACCCTTGCTGTCCCTCAGTGGTCCATCCAATGTTTCCTTCTCCATCCTATTGACATAAAAGTACTTTGGCAACTTTTTTAAGACTATAAAACAGATCTTCAAAAAATGTGTCTGGGATTGGTACATAAAAGGCCATGTCAGTGAATTTCTCATTTGCCTGAAGACTTGGCAGTGTCTTTGAATGCAGGAATAATATTCTGGGTAGCAAAACAAACATCGAATCACAGTCTGCCAGAATGGCCATCCACTTTCTTTTGGATAGTAGTTGTACATACACTATGGTCATGATGGTGAAGTTGCTTGGATATTCTTGTCTAAAGGAAATGAAAAGTTGTTGGTGTGGGAAATATTGTTGACAATCTTGAAAGAGTAAGATACTTTCATGGTTCACTTCCAACACAAACATGGAAATATCAACAAAATGGGAACAGATAATGACATTTTTATTCCATGCTGTAAGTGATCTTAAACTTTTCTGAGGCTGAAGATACCTATGAACTCCACATCATATTTAGAACTGTACCACTCCATTCAGGCTAGTAGAATTGCACTCCTGGAAAATAGAAATGGGCTTCCCACTGATCACAAACTTCCTATTCTCAGTAAGGATGGTGCACTGAGCATACCATAAGAATAAATTATGTAGTTGAGGATAGTGAAGGAGGTGGTAATTGTTAGAATAGCTTCTGTGCTGGTATTGAAAATAGTCCTAGTGACCAGTTGTCCAAGGCTGCCAAATCTTTTTGCTCTAGTTTTCTTCATCATGCTTCAAGAATGTGGCACTGAACAAGAGGTATGACTATTTTATGAAATTTCAAGGGACAGTATGTTTACTTTCCAGACTCCCTTTCTCTTTAGAGAAATTTTGTAAGCTTAGAGACCAGGTCTTTCCAGAAGAAGTATTTGTTAATAAATGATACAAATGTAAATATACACAACTGAGTTCAACCTTCCCACAGTGATATATGGGAAGTCAATGGCTGAAGCAGTAACATATATCAAGTAGCATGTGCCAAGTCACTCAAAAATTCCATATAGAAATTCTTTTACTTTTATTTAAATAATTCAATATATATCACCTTAAAACAACTAAAATCTACATGATTTTTATTATCAAATGATTCTGAATGCAAACTTCTTACATGACACACCTGCTTTGGGGATATACATATTATATCGCATGGTTAAGAAACAATAGAAAACATATTCTCTCCTTATCTTTTCAAAAAAACCCTGAAACTGTAGGTTTGTCTTTGGATTGTCTGATATTATAATTTTTAGGGAGGGGAGAGGTTTTCTAAATGGGAAGGTTATTCTTATCTTGTAGGAATGTAAAATATCATTATAGAAACATCATGAGATTAAAATGCCACAAGGAAGGATGCAGAGTGTCAGGTATAGAGGATAGCTTGGTGGGGAGGGGGATTCCCTTGTCATTTAATGTAGCTGCTTTCCCCTACTAATAAATAGTGATCTGTATGATTGTTAAATGATCTTGTAAGAGTTATTTTGCAATCTGCAAAGGAAAGTGATAGGTGACTGCAATTAACTTTAGACTTGTTTTTCATTTAGACTTTTTTAAGAATAGAGTAAGAAGAAGAGAACTTTGTTAAAAATGGAAGTAACAGTGGCTCTTAATTAATTTCATAAAATGATAATTTAATAAAATGTAGTCAAAGTTGCAGCCACTTTTTGAAAAAACATAGTCAATAATTTCTCAGGGTATAATGGTTCACTAATGTACACATGTAATATAAAAGCTTTCAGCCTTAGGCAAGAATAAGACAATACCTCATTCAATTTGCTTAGTAACAAAAATTAGTTGAACCATGTATGGTTAGCTTATCATCACTGACTGGAATTCAATTTCTGCATGTCTATTTATACCAACAAAAGCCATTATAAAAACAGGGATGTGATTATGTGATAAAGGTAGACTTTAGGAAATGATTTCAAAGAGGTCTATGAAACATATTCTTTCCTAGCAAGATTATATCATTAAAATAAGGCCTAACATGTACACAAAATTAGAATGTTGTTTTTTTAAAAAAAAATACTTCAGCATTTTTAAAATTTACACAACAGATAACAAACAATAGTAAAGATTATTTTGTGATGAATAATAAACAAATTTCCTCAGGGTGGTGGAGACAGTGGACATCAGTAAATTCTGTAAATTTTATGAGTTTATACGCAATGAAAAAAATCTTATTTTTTTGTGCATTGAGTAATGTGTATATATTTGTATAACCACATAACTCAAAGTGTTAAAAGGAAAATCCTCCTTGGAAAACTTTCTGGCAATCATAGTTACTAGATATCACTCACTTCTTAGCCAAAGGAGTCTTCCTGGTCTTATTTGTGTTGCTTTCTACCTATCTATGCAGACTGTTTCATTCTTCCCATTATTCCTCAAGCCAAGGCCATCATATCTTGTTTTACTTAAAGCTGCCTAACACCTGATCTTGTTGACCCATAATTCATAAACCTGGAATTACATTACATTTACACTAATGCAAATCTGAGCATGTGTGCACCTCATAAAGATCTCCAGTCCCTCCCCATGCCCTAAGGTCATATCCAAATGTCTTAAAAAGGCCTATTTGACCTGGCCTCTGATAACCTCTAAAGCTTTACCACATGGCCCTTTCCTCTTGTAACATAACACTTAGAGCTCCTTATGTTTTCCCAATAGCCCTTGGCCTCTGATCTATAGTACTGGAAGGCACTCTTCCTCCTGGCTAGAATTCTCTGCTAATTCTTCCCCTAAGTACTGTTCAGATGTCAGCTATCAATTTAGTTACTCCTTTCTCTAGGAAGAGACCTCATCCACAAAGCTCTGGTGAGGTGCTCAGTCTGTGTTCTTCTACAGCATGAATATATGTCTGTTTGTTAGATGTCTGAGTCCTTCTCAGTGTGTGAACTGCTTGGAGGCAGGCATTAGAACTTCTTTCCTCTCCTATCTCCACTACAAAGAGTAGTGCCTGGAATATAGTTCAGTGAATAGTTATGGATTAATGAGTTCTGAAAGCCTTTAATAGGTTGAGTTACATGTGTATTTACATTACTATTATAATATACATGTCAATATTAGTATTTACTTATAGATGTTTTAAAAATATATAGATATTAGATGTTTAATCAAGTTTCTACATAGTACTTTAAAAAGCCATATTTAGTAACTCTCATTTGTATGTTTTATTTCTATGTATTTGCAAATGTCTTAAGAAATCTAAATTGATTATTTGGCTATAAAATCAAATAATGATAATGTGGCACTCATCTGCTTGAGTGATTATTAAAATATCTCCAGTGAAAATGTCAGGAAATATCAAAGAAGAAAGAGAGGGGAACAGAAATCAACACTTTTTCACTTTGTCAGTTTAAGCTTCTTAATGAAAAGAGAAAGTAGAGAAAAGAAGTAGAAAATATTAATTGATTTTAGAAAGTATTAATCAAACATTTAAATCCAAGATAGAAGAGAGCCAACCACATTTAAATAATCTAGGTCACATGACAGCCATGCTATATTAATACAAAATTTACTAACTTACTTAGTGAACTGCTTGTAGTTAACTGGAATAATTGATGATGGTCTGGGTTAATACCAAGATCTGAAAAGGAATAAAGAAAACTGTGATACTTATTTTAAAGTATACAGAAAGCACTTTTACTTGTTACTTTAAAATAACATTTTTATAATAAGTTCTTACATTTAAATAGCACTTTGTAATTTAGCAAATAAACTTTTGTATCCATTATCCAAAAGGACAGATAGGAAAGCTGTGAATATTTGTGCATATTTAGAATAATTTAATCCATCATTGCCTACATAAGCAAAATAGATTTTTGAGATAGAAATTATGTTTTAATGATCATTTAATACACAGATATTTTAATGAGTAGGTAGAAACCATCTCTTTTTTTTTTCACCCTCACTTAGTTTCATAAACTGCTCTTTGAATATCGTCTGAATGTATTTATACCATGGAATCTCTTTGTAACAACTATTATACTGTTTCAAACACAGGACAAACATATTCATCCAAAATATTTTACTACTATTAAAATTACTTTTGATACACTTGCTTAAACCTTTGGATGATTTAAACATAAATGAATCACTACAGATAGACAACATTTTTAAGGTGTCATGAATTTTAATATTTATAAAAAGATGTGGGGTTAACATAAATAAATTAAAAAAAGCATGAGAATAAAATCAATGTTGTTAGTTTCCTTGACTAATAAGACCATTGAAAATCAAAAGTGCATAAATGTAAAAAATTTATTTAAGAAATTTATAAAAAATTTACAAAAATACTTTGAGTTGATTTACATTATCTAAACTGAAGAATTAGTTGTAAGGGTTAAAACTCTGATGAAAACCATGTGAAATGATAAATACAAATGAGAGACTTAATGAGAGAATTTCATTCTTGGCAATCCTAAAGAAGTATTTAGTATTTTATTAATAAGTTTCAGTTTCTGGAACAAAGCTTTTTTCTGGATCTAAAACTATAATATCCACAGGTACAATTAACTGAAACATTTCATTTACAATAATTTAGTGACACAGTTGGAAAGAGCTCAATGTTAGATGTCAAATACTGTGGTAAGCTTACTACTTTATAATAATTTGTAAAACTAATTTTAATATTTTATTTATAATAAAATATAACAATTAAATAATGGCATTAAATATATAATGATATATTTATTTTTTCAATTAAAGGTATTGTATTACCTTTGATTTCACTTTTCTTTTAATCCCTTCCTCCTATCTATCACTAAGTACTCTCAAGTGTGGTCTTTTCCAAACCATTAACTGCAATTCATTTCTGTTATTTCCAATATTCCTTCTTTAAAGCAATTCCCACTCTAAAAACAGCTCTCCCTTTGTCTGTACAATAATTTTACAATTGTTCACCCCAATGACACTACTCTTCCACTGTAATCCATACTCTACAGAGCACACTTTCTCTTCATTAGAAAATGTATGTCAGATCTTCTCTCTCTCATAAATAACAGATTGCATTAGTTCTCTCACTACACTTAATATTTTTTAAACCCCTTATCACAATTTACAAAACCTTACATAATTTTTGTAAAAAAATAACTTTTAATGTTTCCTCTTATAAGCTTTTAAATTTTTTCCAACCTATTTTTGAACATATAATTATCAGAAGTGGAATAATGTTTTCTGCAATCAATAAAGAAGCCTATATGAGGTCAGAATAATCTAAAGAATCTCAAGGAAACCAGAGGAAGCATAAAATGTAACAGTATAGAACTTCAGATTAGACATCAAACATGTTTCCAATAAACTCTGACACTGGTTGCTTTTTTTAAAAAAATAATTTATGCTGTCTTAATCTAAATGCCTTTATCCTTAAAATATCAATAGCAATAGATCTTACTTAAAAGTGTGGCTATAACAATGACTTAAAAACATAGGTGTGGGCTTCCCTGGTGGCGCAGTGGTTGAGAGTCTGCCTGCTGATGCAGCGGACACGGGTTCGTGCCCTGGTCCGGGAAGATCCCACATGCCGCGGAGCAGCTGCACCCGTGAGCCATGGCCGCTGAGCCTGCGTGTCCGGAGCCTGTGCTCCGCAACGGGAGAGGACACAATAGTAAGAGGCCTGCGTACCACAAAAAACAAAAAACAAAAAACACCCATAGGTGTAAAAAGGTTATACCTCAAGTAATTAGTAATCTACAAATATTAGCCACTATTATGTGGGATTTAATTTTCTTCCAGTTTTAGTAGAGAGTTTTAAAACCATTTTCATTATAGTTAGAAATGCAGTTGCAATAAATTTCAAAGATCAATATTATTTATAACAATATATTTTTTCTCATTTGATCATTTGTCTCTTTAAGAAGAAAACTCATTCACTACTAAACACATCCTTTCTTTTTGTATCCTTTGGAAAAGATGATCAGGTTGGTGATAACATATGAAATCTTGTTGCTGTTTCTCCCATCTATTCATACCTGTCCATGCCTACTGTCAAAACATTATTTTTGTGCCTCATCCACATAGTTCCAATTTTCTAAGTACTCACTTTATTTTCAGATTAGACCCTAGCATATTATAATTAGGCTATTGTTTGAATACTCTTAACACACAATCTTAACTGAATCATTCTTGCTCCAAATTGTATATTACCACTGTGAAGTGAATTATATTTGTTAAAAGAGATTATTTCTTATCAAAGACTCACAAATATAATTGTATCTGTCTTTCTAATATTATCTCTTACTTTTTCCCTAAAATGGATTCTATGTATTTAAATATTCTATGTATTTAAAATTGATTAATCAATGTATTAGTCAATCTGAAAAGCAAACAGTTCTCTGGGTCTCCATCTCCTTTTTCACTCAGAATTTTTTCATTATGAAATTTCATAATTTTTTTATGGATTCTATTTTATCTACTTATGGAATTTCACACATTCCTTATCTTCTCAAGTTCTTCCATGATGTCCCTAACTTTATGACCTAAAAACTGATTCATCTGCATTCTTATGATGACAAAAACCCATCCTTCGGTATTCTTATGGTACTAGGTTCGTGTCATGCTTGATGACATATTTTACATTGAGAACTACATTGAGCTGTGTATATATATGTGTATATACCTGTTACATTATTTTTAATGTTTTTAAAGAATCAACAACTTTATTGAATTATATTCTAACTAATGTCCAGATTATAACATATTGTTTATAGTAATCACACATTTCATATAAATTTTGTAAGACATTTAGTACAGCATATATATATATATATATATATATATATATATTTTTTTTTTTTTGCAGCATGCGGGCCTCTCATTCTTGTGGCCTCTCCCGTTGCGGAGCACAGGCTCCGGATGCACAGGCTCAGCGGCCATGGCTCATGGGCCTAGCCACTCTGCTGCATGTGGGATCTTCCCGGACCAGGGCACGAACCCGTGTACCCTGCATCGGCATGTGGACTCTCAACCACTGCGCCACCAGGGAAGCTCCAGCATATGTATTTAAACCAAATATTTCCAATAGCTGAAAGACTGGGAAAATACAATTCTTTGGGTATCTCTTAAGAGTAATTAGGTAACTATTTAGAACAGAGCTATCTAGTAGCCTGCTCTGTGATAATGGCAATATTCTATATCTGTACAGCCCAATGTGGTAGCATCGAAGGTATTTTGCCTGTATAAACACTTGAAATGTGGCTAGTGTGACTGAGAAACTAAAATTTTAATTAATTAATATATTTTTATTTATTAATATTTCTCTGTGTTGGGTCTTCGTTGTTGCATGCAGGCTTTCTCTAGTCACAGTAAGCGGGGCTTACTCTTCTGATGCTTCTGTGTGAGATTTTGTCTGTATAGCTTTGCTTTCAACATTTGCCCTCAGGTTCTATCCGTCCATTGTTTTTATTATAGTTTTCCTTTTTTAAAAAAAAATTTTCTTAATAATTATTTTTTATTTTAATAACTTTATTTTATTTTATCTTACTTTATTTTATTTTAGCCTCTTTCTTTCTACTTTTTCTCCCTTTTATTCTGAGCCGTGTGGATGAAAGGCTCTTGGTGCTGCAGCCAGGAGTCAGTGCTGTGCCTCTGAGGTGGGAGAGCCAACTTCAGGACACTGGTCCACAAGAGACCTCCCAGCTCCACAGAATATCAAACGGCGAAAATCTCCCAGAGATCTACATCTTAACACCAGCACCCAGCTTCACTCAATGACCAGCAAGCTACAGTGCTGGACACCCTATGCCAAACAACTAGCAAGACAGGAACAAAACACCACCCATTAGCAGAGAGGCTGCCTAAAATCATAATAAGGCCACAGACACCCCAAAACACACCACCAGATGTGGACCTGCCCACCAGAGAGACAAGATCCAGCCTCATCCACTAGAACACAGGCACTAGTCCCCTCCACCAGGAAGCCTACACAACACACTGAACCAACTTTAGCCACTGGGGACAGACACCAAAAATAACAGGAACTATGAACATGCAGCCTGCAAAAAGAAGACCCCAAACACAGTAAGATAAGCAAAATGAGAAGACAGAAAAACACACAGCAGATGAAGGAGCAAGATAAAAACCCACCAGACCTAACAAATGAAGAGGAAATAGGCAGTCTACCTGAAAAAGAATTCAGAATAATGATAGTAAAGATGATCCAAAATCTTGGAAATAGAATAGACAAAATGCAATAAACATTTAACAAGAACCTAGAAGAACTAACGATGAAACAGGCAACAATGAACAACACAATAAATGAAATTAAAAATACTCTAGATGGGATCAATAGCAGAACAACTGAGGCCAAAGAACGGATAAGTGACCTGGAAGATAAAATAGTGGAAATAACTACTGCAGAGCAGAATAAAGAAAAAAGAATGAAAAGAACTGAGGACAGTCTCAGAGACCTCTGGGACAACATTAAACGCACCAACATTCGAATTATAGGGGTTCCAGAAGACTAAGAGAAAAAGAAAGGGATTGAGAAAATATTTGACGAGACTATAGTTGAAAACTTCCCTAATATGGGAAAGGAAATAGTTAATCAAGTCCAGGAAGCACAGAGAGTCCCATACAGGGTAAATCCAAGGAGAAACACACCAAGACACATATTAATCAAACTGTCAAAAATTAAATACAAAGAAAACATATTAAAAGCAGCAAGGGAAAAACAACAAATAACACACAGAGGAATCCCAATAAGGTTAACAGCTGATCTTTCAGCAGAAACTCTGCAAGCCAGAAGGGACTGGCAGGACAAATTTAGAGTGATGAAGGAGAAAAACCTGCAACCAAGATGACTCTACCCAGCAAGGATCTCATTCAGATTTGATGGAGAAATTAATACCTTTAGAGACAAGCAAAAGCTTAGAGAGTTCAGCACCACCAAACCAGCTTTACAACAAATGCTAAAGGAACTTCTCTAGGCAAGAAACACAAGAGAAGGAAAAGACCTACAATAAAGAACCCAAAACAATTAAGAAAATGGGAATAGGAATACAGATATCGATAATTACCTTAAATGTAAATGGACTAAATGCTCCCACCAAAAGACACAGATTGGCTTAATGGATAAAAAAACAAGACCCATATATACGCTGTCTAAAGGAGACCCACTTCAGATCTAGAGACACAAACAGACTGAAAGTAAGGGGATGGAAAAAGATATTCCATGCAAATGGAAACCAAAAGAAAGCTGGAGTAGCAATTCTCGTATCAAACAAAATAGACTTTAAAATAAAGACTATTAGAAGAGACAAAGAAGGACACTACATAATGATCAAGGGATCGATCCAAGAAGAAGATATAACAATTGTAAATGTTTATGCACCCAACATAGGAGCACCTCAATACATAAGGCAAATACTAACAGCCATAATAGGGGAAATCAACAGTAATACATTCATAGTAGGGGACTTTAACACCTCACTTTCACCAATGGACAGATCAACCAAAATGAAAATAAATAAGGAAATACAAGCCTTAAATGATACATTAAACAAGATGGACTTAATTGATATTTATAGGACATTCCATCCCAAAACAAAGGAATATACATTTTTCTCAGTGCTCCTGGAACATTCTCCAGGATAGATCATATCTTGGGTCACAAATCAAACTTTGGTAAATTTAAGAAAATTGAAATTGTATCAAGTATCTTTTGGACCACAATGCTATGAGACTAGATATCAATTACAGGAAAAGATCTGTAAAAAATACAAACACATGGAGGCTAAACAATACACTACTTAATAACGAAGTGATCACTGAAGAAATCAAAGAGGAAATAAAAAAAAATACCTACAAACAAATGACAATGGAGACACAATGACCCAAAACCTATGGGATACAGCAAAAGCAGTTCTAAGAGGGAAGTTTATAGCAATACAATCCTACCTTAAGAAACAGGAAACATCTTGAATAAACAATAACCTTGCATGTAAAGCAATTAGAGAAAGAAGAACAAAAATAACCCAAGTTAGCAGAAGGAAAGAAGTCATAAAAATCAGATCAGAAATAAATGAAAAAGAAATGAAGGAAATGATAGCAAAGATCAATAAAACTAAAAGCTGGTTCTTTGAGAAGATAAACAAAATTGATAAACCATTACCCAGACTCATCAAGAAAAAAAGGGAGAAGACTCAAATCAATAGAATTAGAAATGAAAAAGGAGAAGTAACAACTGACACTGCAGAAATACAAAAGATCATGAGCGATTACTACAAGCAACTCTATGCCAATAAAATGGACAACCTGGAAGAAATGGAAAAATTCTTAGAAATGCACAACCTGCCAAGACTGAATCAGGAAGGAATAGAAAATATGAACAGGCCAATCACAAGCACTGAAATTGAAACTGTGATTAAAAAGCTTCCAACAAACAAAAGCCCAGGACCAGATGGCCTCACAGGCGAATTCTATCAAACATTTAGAGAATAGCTAACACCTATCCTTCTCAAAGTCTTCCAAAATATAGCAGAGGGAGGAACACTCCCAAACTCATTCTACGAGGCCATCATCACCCTGATACCAAAACCAGACAAAGATGTCACAAAGAAAGAAAACTACAGGCCAATATCACTGATGAACATAGACGCAAAGATCCTCAACAAAATACTAGCAAACAGAATCCAACAGCACATTAAATGCATCATACACCTTGATCAAGTGGGGTTTATTCCAGGAATGGAAGGATTCTTAAATATATGGAAAAATATCAATGTGATACACCATATTAACAAATTGAAGGAGAAAAACCATATGATCATCTCAATAGATACAGAGAAAGCTTTCAACAGAATTCAACACCCATTTATGATAAAAACCCTGCAGAAAGTAGGCATAGAGGGAATTTTCCTCAACATAATAATGGCCATATATGACAAACCCACAGCCAACATCGTCCTCAATGGTGAAAAACTGAAAGCATTTCCACTAAGATCAGAAACAAGACAAGTTTGCCCACTCTCACCACTCTTATTCAACATAGTTTTGGAAGTTTTAGCCACAGCAATCAGAGAAGAAAAAGAAATAAAAGGAATCCAAATCAGAAAAGAAGAAGTAAAGCTGTCACTGTTTGCAGATGACATGATACTATACATAGAGAATCCTAAAGATGCCAGCAGAAAACTACTAGAGCTAATCAATGAATTTGGTAAAGTAGCAGGATACAAAATTAATGCACAGAAATCTCTGGCATTCCTATACACTAATGATGAAAAATCTGAAAGTGAAATCAAGAAAACACTCCCATTTACCGTTGCAGAAAAAGAAAAAAATATCTAGGAATAAACCTACCTAAGGAGACAAAAGACCTGTATGCAGAAAATTATAAGACACTGATGAAAGAAATTAAAGATGATACAAATAGATGGAGAGATATACCATGTTCTTGGATTGGAAGAATCAACATTATGAAAATGACTCTACTACCCAAAGCAATCTACAGATTCAGTGCAATCCCTATCAAACTACCACTGTCATTTTTCACAGAGCTAGAACAAAAAATTTCACAATTTGTATGGAAACACAAAAGACCCCGAATAGCCAAAGCAACCTTGAGAACGAAAAATGGAGCTGGAGGAATCAGGCTCCCTGACCTCAGACTATACTACAAAGCTACAGTAATCAAGACAGTATGGTACTGACACCAAAACAGAAATATAGAACAATGGAACAGGATAGAAAACCCAGAGATAAACCTACACACATATGGTCACCTTATCTTTGATAAAGTAGGCAGGAATGTACAGTGGAGAAAGGACAGCCTCTTCAATAAGTGGTGCTGGGAAAACAGGACAGGTACATGTAAAAGTATGAGCTTAGATCACTCCCTAACACCATACACAAAAATAAGCTCAAAATGGATTAAAGACCTAAAAGTAAGGCCAGACAGTATAAAAGTCTTAGAGGAAAACATAGGCAGAACACTCTATGACATAAATCACAGCAAGATCCTTTTTGACCCACCTCCTAGAGAAATGGAAATAAAAACAAAAATAAACAAATGGGACCTAATGAAACTTCAAAGCTTTTGCACAGCAAAGGAAACCATAAACAAGACCAAAAGACAACCCTCAGAATGGGAGAAAATATTTGCAAATGAAGCAACTGACAAAGGATTAATTTCCGAAATTTACAAGCAGCTCATGCAACTTAATAAAAAGAAAACACATAACCCAATCCAAAAATGGGCAGAAGATCTAAATAGACATTTCTCCAAAGAAGATATACAGATTGCCAACAAACACATGAAAGGATGCTCAACGTCATTAATCATTAGAGAAATGCAAATCAAAACTACAATGAGATATCATCTCACACCAGTCAGAATGGCCATCATCAAAAAATCTAGAAACAATAAATGCTGGAGAAGGTGTGGAGAAAAGGGAATACCCTTTCACTGCTGGTGGGAATGTGAATTGGGACAGCCACTATGGAGAACAGTATGGAGGTTCCTTGAAAAACTAAAAATAGAACTACCATATGACCCAGCAGTCCCACTACTGGGCATATTCCCTGAGGAAACCATAATTCAAAAAGAGTCATGTACCAAAATATTCATCGCAGCTCTATTTACAATAGCCCAGAGATGGAAACAACCTAAGCGTCCATCATCGGATGAATGGATAAAGAAGATGTGGCACATATATACAATGGAATATTACTCAGCCATAAAAAGAAATGAAATTGAGCTATTTGTAATGAGGTGGATGGACCTAGAGTCTGTCATAGAGAGTGAACTAAGTCAGAAAGAGAAAGACAAATACCGTATGCTAACACATATATATGGAATTTAAAGAAAAAAAAATGTCATGAAGAACCTAGGGGTAAGACAGGAATAAAGACACAGACCTACTAGAGAATGGACTTGAGGATATGGGGAGGGGGAATGGTAAGCTGTGACAAAGCGAGAGAGTGGCTTGGACATATATACACTACCAAACGTAAAATAGGTAGCTAGTGGGAAGCAGCCGCATAGCACAGGGAGATCAGCTCGGTGCTTGTTGAGCACCTAGAGGGGTGGGATAGGGAGGGTGGGAGAGAGGGAGACGGAAGAGTGAAGTGATATGGGAACATGTATATGTATAACTGATTCACTTTGTTATAAAGCAGAAAGTAACACATCACTGTAAAGCAATTATACTCCAATAAAGATGTTAAAAAAAAAAAAAAAGAAAGAACGAAAAGAAAAATGACTACATTTCCAAAACAATGAAAAGCTAGTGAGGTAAGTAACATAGATTTACACTTATGTATATATCTTTAATTGCTGGCTGAGTAGAAGAAAATTTTAATTTGCTCTTTTGATTGAAATATATGAAAAAGGTGAGGCTCCCACAAATACATACTTAAAAAAGGGAAAGTATTTTAATAGTCTTTTTAGATAATAGTGGATATCCTTTTATGATATGAAACAAAATTCAACATGTGGTAATTTCTTCAAAGTAAATTCCAATGTGGAATATGAAAGCTTATTATGAAACTTTAGTACTATCTTATATTAAAATCCATTTGTGTAGTTTGCACTGTGAAGGAACATTTTACCCATAGTGATTTGGAACACCATGGACTCGTCATTTGGAAAATATTTGTTGACTGATTATGTCGTTCCAAATGTTATCACTCTCCACTTAAAAATTTCAAAAGAAAGTTATATCTTTGTCAATGACACCACTGATCTAATTAGAAAAGTCTTTAAGAATCAGGAAACTGCCAAGCTCATGGTGACAGGTACAAGTTTTCCAAAATTTTAATTTTCTCTTAAAATCTTAAATTTTATCATTTAATATAAATACTATAATTTGTTTTCCTTGAAGTGGAATGCTCATTTTGTTCATTTCTAAGAAAATGTCTGCCAAATGCTGCAGTCTTAATAACCACAATTTGCCTCCCATTTTGTTGCAAGGACTACTTTCTTAAAAAAATATATTTTTAAATGATATATTTAATTTTACTTAATTGAATGAATAAATATTACTAGCTTATCTTAAGTAAAATTGGCATTTTATTTTCTCTGTAAGTGACTGCTGTTACAATTTAGTGCCATTGCCTAATTTATACAATCACTTTCACCCAGTATTGCTTTTGCACCATTAGTGCAGTGTCAAAGAATTGAAAATGGCAAGTAACACCTAAGTGTTATTATGAAAATAGTTTTAATCTCCATGATCCATATACCAGATGTTGTGAGAAACAGTTTATAATGCAGAAAGAAATAAAGCAAGAAATAGTTTCACAGTAAGAAATGTCTTATCAGCCTTCATGTATATTTCAATTTGGATATATAATATGTTTCTTAGTGTTCATTCCATTGATATTTTGTAGTTATTTATTATATAATTGGAGATTTGCACCTCTTAATCCCCTACACCTATTTTACCCAGTCCCCTATCCCCTTCCCTGCTGGCAACCCCCAATTGTTCTCTGTATCTATGAGTCTTCTTTTGTTTAGTTTATTGGTTTGCTTCATTTTTCAGATTTCACATATAAGTGAAATCATGTAGTATTTGTCTTTCTCTGTCTGACTTATTTCACTTAGAATAATATCATCTAGATCTATCCATGTTATCACAAATGTCAAGATGTCTTTTTTTATGGTTGAGTAATATTCATACATATGTCACATTTTCTTTATCAATTCATCTATCAATGGATACTTTGGTTGATTCCATGTCTTAGCTATTGTAAATAATGCTGCAGTGGACATTGAAGTACATCCATTTTTTTGAATTAGTGTTTTTTTTTTCTCTTTGGGTCACAGCAACTTTATTTTTAATTTTTGAGAAACCTTCATAATGTTTGCCATTGTGGCTGCAACAATCTATAATCCCACCCAAGAGTGTATGAGGGTTCACTTTTCTCCACATCCTCCCCAGCACTTGTTACTTGTTGTCTTTTGATGATAGCCATTCTGCCAGGTGTGAGGTGGTATCACATTGTAGTTTTGATTTGCATTTCACTGATGATTAGTGATGTTGAGCATCTTTTCATGTGTCTGTTGGTCATTTGTCTGTCTTTGGAAAAATGTCCATTCAGGTCCTCTGTTCATTTTACAAATCTGGTTGTTTGTTCTGATGTTGAGTTGTAGGAGTTCTTTGTATATTTTGACTATTAACGTCTTATTGAACATATCATTTGCAAATATCTTCTCCTATCCAGAAGACTGCCTTTTCATTTTGCTGATAGTTTCCTTCACTGTGCAAAGGCTTTTAGTTTGATTTAGTACCATTTGTTATTTTTGCTTTTGTTACCCTGGACTGAAGTGACATATCTGAAATATATTGCTAATTCCAATGTCAAAGAATGTCCTGTCTATATTTTCTTCTAGGAGTTTTATGGTTTCAGCTCTTACATTTAAGTTTTTAATCCATTTCAGTTTATTTTTGTATATTATATGAGAAAGTCATCCAGTTTTATTCTTTTGCATGTACTGTCTAGTTTTCCCAACACCGTTATTGAAGAGGTTTTTTCCACATTGCATATTCTTGCCTTAATTAACCATATAAGTTTGAGGTTTATTTCCTATCTCTCTATTCTGTTCCATTGATCTATGTATCTATTTTTGTGTCAGTACTATACTGTTTTGATTACTGTAGCTTTGTAGTAGTTTGAAATCAAGGAGCTTATATCTCCAGCTTTTTCTTCTCTCTCAAGACTGTTTTGGCTATTCAGAGTCTTTTGTGTTTTCATACAAATTTTAGAATTATTTGTTCTAGTTCCGTGAAAAATGCCATTAGTATTTTGATAAGTATTAAATTTAATCTGTAGATTATCTTGAGGAGTATGGTCATTTTAACAATATTAATTCTTCCAATCCATGAGTATGATATATCTTTTCTATTTGTGTTGTCTTAAATTTCTTTCATCAGTGTCATATAGTTTTCTAAGTATAAGTCTTTTACCACTTTGGTCAAATTTATTTCTAGGTATTTTATTCTTTTAGATGCAATTGTAAATGGAATTGTTTCTTAATTTCCCTTTTGATAGTTTGCTGTTGGTGTATAGAAAAGCAACAGATTTCCACATATCAATTTTGTATACTGCATATGTGGTTCTCCAGTTTTGTTTTGTTTTTCTTTCCTGTTCTTTCATTTTCTTAAAGGAACATGAATCTCCAAGGAGTAGAAACCACATTATGTTACTTTTTGTGTATTTGCTGTGCTTAGGTATGTGGTGTTCACAAACTCTGATTAACTCTTTCCCACGACAGGATTCCATTTCATGATCGAATAAAATAAAACAATGCAAAAGAAGCCCATACATGTCACTTGTATTATATAAGTATTTGTGGTCACATAGAAATGTATAAAAGCAAAGAATAAATTGATAAAATCTTTATCTAATAAGAGAAGCTAATACCAATATTAGTTTTCACATTTTTGATTTTAAAAAATGTTTCTTGGTTGGAATTCACACATAAAACCAAAATTGAACTAACACTGAGTAAGTCTGAATATCAATTAAATGTTTAATACCTTATTGCAGTTGTTTTTATATGATCTCAATTTGGTGTCTGCTTTCTGAGCCATAATCCTTTATGATCATGTCAAGTGAAAAAGAAAATAAAATTTTTTTCAAGTAAAAACCCTACATATGTAGTATTAATAGCACATCCCATTAACTTTGGGGTTCTTTTAGTGAGAGTGATCCTAGATATTATTTTGCCTCTTCAAAATAGTGTTGACTAAAGTAGCCTAGGGAACCACTCCTCAATTGCTTCTGTACAATGCAGATGCTGTTTCATTTATTGCAGGAGTACAGACTTATCATAACTATTTGGCAGGGTGCCATACCACAGCTACTTAACTTGTTCTTTGTCTTTCTTCCCATTGTAATTTTCCACCTTCTTATGTAAGAGAAATTTGGGGAGCTCTATGGACAAAAGCAAATTTACTTTTTATGCTCAATATCTGTGAGTTTCAAAAATATTGAGTTTCTTCTGCTGCTTATTACTCATTAAGTTTGAATAAGCCTGAGAATACTGTAAACACAAGTAATTGTCTCAGTATGTGTCAAGATAATGATCTATCACAAATATAAACTATCTATAATGGACATCAGAGATCTGTTATGAACAGAAGTAATTAAATACCAACAGAACATATTTTGTATGTATTTACAATACTGGTATATGAGAGTACTATATGCAAAAATATACTGCTGGCTAATTTTAAACTATGTGGAAGGCTTAGAAGGTGTCCCTCCTGAATTTTAAACATGGAGGAAAATCTTGACTCTTCCTATGCCCACAGAAAGATTAATGTTTTTTGGTAATTTGAGTATGCTTTTTGTGGGGAGAAATAATCCATCTAGTCTTAAGATGTAAGCAACAATCAATACTGAAATAGGATCTCTGCTAAGTGTAAACAGTACACTGATCCTAGAATTTATTATGACATATTTTCAGTGAATAAAATGTAAAGTTTTGCCCCCAAAAAACTAATTGTATAAAAATTATTTTATACCTACATTATGGATTTTTGTGTGTTCAAGCTGGCAATGGTCATGGGAGAATGACTGCAGTAATTTAAAGGAAAAGATAAATGAGGGTTTCTTTACATATTAATCTTATATGTGACTCATGAGAGCATCTGCCAACATAGCCACAGTGATGATGTAGAAATTTTGACCTATTGGTCAGGTGAGCAGGTTTGAGTTCAGAACAAAACAGGTTTGGAAAAGAAAAAAGAGACAGAATGCTATTTTAAAAATGAGTACATTGAACTATGGTTGATTATGTTGTGAGTCAAAAATAAATCTTTATTATGTAAAGTCATTGAAAAAATGGGTAGATTAAGAATAAAAGGAAGAAAAAATATTTTAGAAAGTGAAGATCTGGATCAGGGATACTAAGGGATAGAGGGATAGATGAAGTGCACATGAAAAAGAAAAAGAAAGAAAGAAAGAGCGAGAGAGAGAGAGAGGGAGGGAGGGAGGAATAAAGGAAGGAAGAAAGCAAGAAAGCAAGAAAGCAAGAAAGAAAGAAAGAAAGAAAGAAAGAAAGAAAGAAAGAAAGGAAGGAACTAGTCAGAGCACTCTTGCAGGTCTAGCCAAAAGGGTAGACCTGAAACTGAAATAAGAAAAAGGATGCAAGGAGAGCTAAATTCTATTTAACATCTCCTAATTTCTAGGTGTTATGCTAGAAAGTTTTATATTATTTTAATTGCAAAAATACACTATGAGGTATGTGTTATTATCTATTTTAATGATAATTAAATTGTGGCTCAGAGACTTTAAATAACTGCAACAACAACAACAAAAATCAGAGAAGTTGAGATTCAAAAGCTTATACTTACCCCATTAAAAAAAAGTCTAGTTTAAAGAAAGTAAGAAAAATAAGGAAATGTTTCAAAGAGCAGGAAGTGAAGGAGTAAAACCTGGACTAAAGCTACAATTAACATAATATTGGTTCTAGCCAGCATTGCATAAGGTGAAATGAACAGTTGTATCATTTGAAATTGTAATTCAGGCTTTATCATACTGACTTGACACCAGGCTGCAGAGTTTACTTTCTTAAATACTATACCTAAAAATGGTTGTGATTTCTAAAAGACGATAAGAATTTGTTCTGTTGCAACCTTTAGCAGGCTTCTAGGGAAGAGACATAGTCTTAACTCAAGCTGGCTAAAAATGTTGGGCTTCTTTTGGCTGCTCTGAAAGTTGCTTTAAAAAAATTGTGATATTGATCACAAGTGGAAAAAACTTGATTTAAAGAGTAATAAGGAAATAAACATCTATATATGGCTTAAATTTTTAAAATTACCAATGCCTTTAATTGCTTCTACTGCACTTCCTACCCATCTCCCTGTCCCCAGGTTAAATTTTCCCATTTTTCCCCAGATGTAGCTGCTATTCTGAATCCTTTGCTCATCATTTCCTTGCTTTACTTTATATGTATAACATATTTATGCATTCCTGGACAACATAGTGTTTAATTATTTTTCGTCTTTCTGAAGCTTGTACACGCTGGGTTATATTGCATGTATTCTTCTGCAGTTGGCATATGTTGTTTAATATGATGTGGTTGAGATCCATTCTTATTGATGTACATGGCTGTATTTCATTTTTTCCTCTGCTTTCAGGTAGTAAATGGTACATAAATACCAAATGTAACCATTCTCTTTTTTATGGAAACTTGGGCTGTTTCTATTCTTCTTGTTGTATTTATTATTTACCTTAGTTTTTGTGGGTTTTTTTTTTAGTGGTTCCTGTAGGTTTTGGTTAACTTGTTTGTTTTTGTATTTATTATTACTAACAGTAGAGTCATGATTATTTCTGTGGATGTCTTATTGCAATGGTTTAATCCTTGGCATGTGCACAGGAAATAATATAAGCATAAATCAGAGGTTATGCCCATACTCATCTTTACTAGGTTATGCTGAATTATTCTCCAACATAGTTGAATGATGTTATATTCTACAAACAGTGTTGTTACTTTTTTTTCCTCTATATTTTGCATTTCTTTATCTAACATGGTATGTACACACAAAAAAATCTTGTATTCCATTTTGCCTTAGAAGTTTAAAAAGTCTCCTTTTGAGATTAGACAAGTTTGAATTAGTCTTTTTTCATTTACTCATATATACTATAGAGCACATATGTATGTTGATATCTACTGATCATGGATATTTGAGAGACCACTTGGGGCTTTGAAATATTATTTTTAGAATCAGGAAGTTGTGAGAGCCCTTTTTATTATTAGGGTTTCAAAATGCATACTTTCATATATCGTTTGAATTTAAATGACTTCATGTTAACATTTCTGAAAACAAACACCTTCAAATTTGATGTGAGCCTCACATTTCCAGGCCAGTTTCTTCTTAAATATTTTAGTAATTGTGTTACTCAACTTCTTAAAATATTTGCGTTTATTTGGAGAGAAGTGGTGAAAATGTTAAAATGTGGGAAAAGTCTACTAATTGTATCACCATATTTCTTTAAACATTGTTTTAACATTCTTTAAACATTCACCTATTGAGGAAGCATTTTAGTTGTTTCCAGTTTTATAAATAAAACTTCTATGAACAACCATGTACAGATTTGTATGGACACAATTTTTCATTTCTCTTAGATAAATGTTCAGGTTGAATGGTAAGTGTATGATTATTTTTTCAAGAAACTGGCAAACTATTATTCAGAGTAGCTATACCATTTTATATGCTCACTTGAAATATATGAGAGACTCAGGTTCTCTCTATCTTTGCTAGCTCCTCATGTTCTGTATTTTTATTGAAGTATAGTTGATTTAAAATATCACATTAGTTTCAGGTGTACAATACAGTGATTCAATGTTTTTGTAGATTATAGTCCATTTAAAGTAAAATAATGGCTATATTTCCCTGTGCTGTACAATATATTCTTGTTTCTTATTTATTTTATACATAGTAGTTTGTGTCTCTTAATCCCATACCCTATATCACCCATCCCCCTTCCCTCTCCCCACTGGTACTAGTTTGTTCTCTATATCTGTGAATCTGTTTCTGTTTTGTTATATATGTTTTTTTGTTTTATTTATTAGATTCTACATATAAGTGATAACATAGACTGTTTGTCTTTCTCTGTCTGACTTTTTCAGTAAGCATAATACTCTCTAGGTCATTCCACTTTGTTGCAAATGGCAGAATTTCATTTTTCTTTTATGACTGAGTAATATTTCACTGTATATATCTACATAGATACACATATATAGTATGCATGTATGTGTGTGTGTATATATATATATATATATAGCCTATAATATATTGGCCTGTAATTTTCTTTTTTTGTAGTGTCTTTTTCTGGTTTGGTATCTTAGTAATGGTGTTTGTAGAAAGAATTTGGTAGTGTTGCAACCTCTTCAATTTTTGGAATATTTTGAGAAGGGTAGGTATTGGCTCTTCTTTATATGTTTTGTGCAATTACCCTGTGAAGCCATCCAGTCCTGGACTTTTGTTTTCTGGGAGTTTTTTATTACAAATTCAACTTCCCTACTACTCATTGGTCTGTTCAGATTCTCTATTTCTTCCTGATTCAGTTTTGGAAGGTTGTATGTTTCTAGAAATTTGTCCATTTATTCTAGGTTGTCTGATTTGTTAGCATAAAGTTCTTCATATTATTCTGTTATGATTTTTTTTATATCTCTGTAGTTATCAGTTTTTATTTCTCCTCATTCAATTCTTATTTTGTTTATTTGGTTCCTCTCTCTTTTCTTCTTGATGAGCCTGGCTAAAGGTTTATCTATTTTGTTTATCTTTAAAAAAAAAACAGCTCTTGATTTCATTGATCTTTTCTATTGTTTTTTTTGGTCTCTCTTTTGTTTTTCCCCACTCTTACCTTTATTATGTTCTTCCTTCCACTGACTTTGGACTTTGTTTTCTTTTATATAGCTCTTTTAGGTGTAAGGTTAGACTGTTTATTCAATATTTTTCTTGTTTTTTGTGGTAAGCCTGTATCACTATAAAATTTCCTCTTAGAACTGCTTTTGCTGCATCCCAGTTTTTGGAAAGTTGTGTTTCCATTTTCATTTCTTTCAAGTAATTTTCTGATTGCCTCTTTGATTTCTTCATTGACCCATTGGTTGTTTAGTAGCATGTTGTTTTGTCTCCAAGGGTTTCTGATTTTCCCATTTTTCTTCTTCTAATTGATTTCTAAATAGTTTCATACCATAATACTTGGAAAAAATGCTTGATATAATATCTATCCTCTTAGATTTGTTGAGACTTGTTTCTGTCCTAGCATGTGATCTATCCTGGAGAATATTCCATGTGCACTTGAAAAAAACGTGTATTCTGCTGTTTTTGTCTCTATTTCTTTCAGCTGTTCCAAAAGATATGTAACAGTGTGATACATCACATTAACAAATTGAAGAATAAAAACCATATGATCATTTCAACAGATGCAGAAAAAGTTCTGGTAAAATTTAACATCCACTTATAATAAAAACCCTCAAGAAAGTGGGCATAGAGGGAACCTACCTCAACATAATAAAGGCCAGATATGATAAACACACAGATAACATCATACTCAATGACATACTCAGGACAACCTACAGAATGGAAGAAAATATTTGCAAAGGATGCAGAAAACAAGGGATTAATCTCCAAAATATACAAATAACTCATGCAGCTCAATATCAAAAAAACAAAAACAAAAAACAACCCAATCAATAAATGGGTAGAAGACCTAAACAGACATTTCTCCACGGAATATATACAGATGGCAAACAGGCACATGAAAAGATGCTCAACATCACTAATTATTAGAGGAAGGCAAATCAAAACTACAATGAGGTGTCACCTCACACCAGTCAGAATGGCCATCATCAAAAAGTCTACAAACAATAAATGTTGGAGAGGGTGTGGAGAAAAGGGACCCTCCTACACTGTTGGTGGGAATGTAAATTGGTACAGCCACTATGGAGAACGGTATGGAGGTTCCTCAAGAAACTAAAAGTAGAGCTACCCTATGATCCTACAATCCCACTCCTGGGCATATATCCTGAGAAAACCATAATTCAAAAATATACATGCACCCCAATGTTCATTGCAGCACTGTTTATAATAGCCAATACATGGAAACAACCTAAATGTCCATCAACAAATGAATGGATAAACAAGTGGTATATATATATATATATATATATATACACATATATACAGTGGAATATTACTCAGCCATATAAAAAAGAATAAAATAGTGCCATTTACAGCAACATGAATGGACATAGAGATTATCATACTAAGTAATTCAGAGAAAGACAAATATCATATGATATCACTTATATGTTAAATCTAAATAAATGAAGCAAAAAATGTGTAATAACAACTTATAATGATCATCTTTGTATTTTCAGTCTAATGTCTAGTGATGTTGAAAATCTCTTAACGGACTTATTTTTCTGTACTTGCAATCTATATATCCTCTTTGGTTAAACATCTCTTTATGTGTTTTTTCCCAAGTTCTAATTGGATCTTTTCTTTTTCACTACTGAATTTTGAGTGTTCTTTTTATATTCCCAGTATAAGTCCTTTGTAAGGACTCATGAGTCAAAAATACATGCTTTGGGGCTTCCCTGGTGGCACAGTCGTTGAGAATCTGCCTACAATGCAGGGGACATGGGTTCGAGCCCTGGTCTGGGAAGATCCCACATGCCGCAGAGCAACTAGGCCCATGAGCCACAACGACTGAGCCTGCACGTCTGGAACCTGTGCTCCGAAACAAGAGAAGCCGCAATAGTGAGAGGCCCGCGCACCGTGATGAAGAGTGGCCCCCGCTTGCCACAATTAGAGAAAGCCCTCGCACAGAAACGAAGACCCAACACAGCCCTAAATAAATAAATAAATAAATATTTTAAAAAAAATACATGCTTTGCAAATATTTTCTTCCAACCTATAGTGTGTTTTTGATCATCTGAACAGAGTATTTTGCAAAGCAAAAATCAGGAATTTTGATAAATTACAATTTACTGACTTTTTTCTTTTATGGATCATGCTTTTAATTGCATGTCTAAGAATTCACTGATTCGTAAGTCCTAAAGACTTTCTTCTGTGTTATGTTCTAAAAGTTTTAGAGTATTACAATTTATATTTAAATATGTGATCCATTTTAAGTTAAGTTTTGTATAATGTATGAGATTTAAGTAAAGCTCATTTCCCTTCTCTCCATGGACAATATCCCATTGCTCAAGTACTATTTATGGAAAATGCTGCTCTTCTTCAATAGACTTACTTTTGCAACTTTGTCATGAACCAGTTGGCAGTATTTGTATGGGTCTCTTTCAGGGTGTTCTATTCTGTTCAAATGATCTATGTGTCTATGCCTCAAACAATACAACATAATACTGTAGCTACATAGTTACTTTTAGAAACAGGTAGAATGATGGCTTCCATTTAATTCTTCTTTCTAAAAGTTGTTTTAGCTATTCTAGTTCATTTACTTTCCATATGAATTTTGGAATAATTCTGTCTTTATATACCAAACTTTTTGCTGTGATTTTCATATAAATTGTGTTAAACTTGTATACCAGGTTGGGAAGAATTAACATCATCTCTAGAATGAGTCTTCGAATCCATAAACATGATGCATCTCTCCATTTATTTAGATCTTCTTTGATTTCTTTAGTGTTTCCCATATGTTCCAAACTACAATAGACAGTGATATGATTTTGTTTCAACCGCCAAACACATTTTAAAAAATTTAATAGAAGGAAATCTATTGTATTTAACCATATTTTTGCTCTTATCATTTTTCTTCTTTCCTGATAATCCAAGATTCCTTCTCTTACCATTTTTTTTTTCTTTTTAGAGAACTTGATAATTTATCTTGGTTTTCCTTCATCTAAGATTGTCTCAATTTTCCCCTCATAATTTAAGAATAATTTCACTGGATATAGACTTTTGTGTTAACAGTTTTGTTTTGTTTTGTTTTTATCAGCATTTGAAAAACACTGTGCTATTTCTTGCTGGTCTTCATGGCTTTTGATGAGAAATCAGCTCACATTCAAATTGTTTTTCACTATATGTAATACATTGTTTTTTTCTGGTCATTTTCAAGATTTTTTTCTTTGTGTTTAGTTTTCAGAATTTTGAGTAGGAGAGGTCTTGATGTGGATTTCTTTTAGTTTATGCTATGTGCAGATTTCTCAGTTTTTGAATCTATTGTTTGGGGGTTTTAAGGCCAAATTTGGGAAATTTTAAGCCATTATTTCTTTGAATAATTTTTCAGTCCCATTCTCTTTCTTATCTCCTTTTGAGACTGCAGTGACATGAATATTAGATCATTTGTAATAGTTGTTCATATTTCTCAGGTTCTGATTTTTCCCATTTATTTTTTGTTCAGGTAATAGCTATCATTATATGTTCTATATGTTATAAGTTTTTTTTTTTTTTCAATACGCAGGCCTCTCACCGTTGTGACCTCTCCCGTTGCGGACCACAGCCTCCGGACATGCAGGCTCAGCAGCCATGGCTCACGGGACCAGCCGCTCCGTGGCATGTGGAATCTTCCTGGACTGGGGCACGAACCCATGTCCCCTGCATTGGCAGGTGGACTCTCAACCACTGCGCCACCAGGGAAGCCTGTTATAAGTTTTAATTGAACTTAACTGCTGATGATAAAGTAAATAAAATATATCATACTCAGAACAAAAAACAAACAAACATGGGGGCTTCCCTGGTGGTGCAGTGGTTAAGAGTCCGCCTGTCGATGCAGGGGACATGGGTTCGTGCCCCGGTCCAGGCAGATCCCACATGCCGCAGAGCGGCTGGGCCTGTGAGCCATGGCCTCTGAGCCCACGTGTCCGGAGCCTGTGCTCTGCAACAGGAGAGGCCACAACAGTGAGAGGCCTGCGTACCGCAAAAAAAAAAACAAACAAACAAACAAACAAACATGGTACAATTTAGGAGAAAAATCTAAAATGAAAAATACAAGAGATTTTTAAAACCAGAAAGTAAACAATCATATTTTTTAAAATTAATGAAAGCATATTAGTTGTAATAATAAATGATAATAATTTGAACTAGAATCAACAAAAGACAACAACAGCAAACTCTCTGGAGCCTATAAGAGAATAACTAAAAGTTAAATAAAACACAAGAATGAATTCATGTTAACTCCTCGGTTTGACTGTGACAACAGAGTTAGTAATAGAGTTACCCTCCTACTCTGAACAATTCTAATTTTGACAAAACATACGAAGTGACTCTTTTCAGGTACTAGACAGCAGAATGCACAGTATTCTGAATCCTGAAAAACAGATGGGAAAATTCAAGAAATGAAAGGAAACTCTAAATAAGGAACAAAATTAAATGACATAAAGTATCTAAAATAAAGAATTTTTTTGATGGAAATAATAGAAGACTAGACATGGAGGAAGAGAAAATTTGTAAAATAAAGTAAGTAGAAATTGTACAGACTAAAGTATAGTAAGAAAAAAAATAATTTTTAAAAAGATTAAAGTATCTGAAACCTGTGTGGAAACATCGTACTATCGAATCTAGATATGATTGGCATTCCAGAAAGAGAGGAGAGAAAATAAAGGGCAGAATATTTTCTAAAATTGATGAAAGATGTTAAGTGACTGATCCAAGGACTTAATGAATTCCAAACAGAAAAACACAGAGAAAGCCACCACTACATGCAACATAGGTAAGCTGCTGAAATCCAAAAGTTAGCAAAAAAAAAATTTTTTTAAGCAGTCATGAAAAATATACACAATGCATTCAGAAGAAAAAAGAAAAAGAAAAGCATTTGGCATCCCTCATATCAGATACAATGGAGCCAGAAGACAATGTAACATTTTTAAAGTGATAAAAGAAAATAAATCAAACTAGTATACTATATCTAGCATCTTCTTTAAAATTGAATATGAAACAAAAACATTTCAAACATACATAAGCTTAGAAAATTTGTTGTACTACAAAATTACAATAGAAATGTCTTATTTTGAAAGGCAACAATCTCAGACAGAAGCCTCGGTCTGTAGAAAAGACCCATGGAAATAGTAAATATGTGGATAAATACAAATTATTTTTAAAATACTATTGGATGCTTAAGGCAAATTTAATAGCAATATATGGTGGGAGTTATAAAATATGCCCAATAGCATGTAGAGATATAAAGGAATAAATGGAATCAATCAGTTATAAAGTCTTATATTTTTAGTAAACTGATCTAATATTTATTAATGTTGACTGCCATAAATTTTAGTCCCCAAATTCTAAAAAAAAAAAATTCAAAACAGTATAGCTAAAAAATCCAATAGAGGAGATAATGTAGAATGATTAAAAAGAAGACAAAACTTGATTATATCAAAACAAAGGGCAAGAAAAAGGAAGAAAAGAATAGATGAGACAGATAGAAATTTCTTTAAATATTGCTTAAATAAATTTAGCTTCTTTTTGAGTAGCATATCTATGAAATCAGTGGTTCTTAATGCTGATTTTATGTTTTCAACTTTTAAAAAAAAGGAACACAACTATTAATTATCTCCTAAAAGCATTGTGTGTACTGCACTTAGAAAAATAATGCTCTGCAGGTAATAGGGTTCAAATATTAGAGAGCAGGTCTAGTGTTTCAGTCAGCCTTTCTCATTTACTTGTTAACTACAAGTAATATGTCTTTAAGGAGAAATGAAATATATAAGTTCACCAGACCTAAATTCCCATTGTTAAGATAGAAACTAACATATTTGGAGGCATCTGAAAAGTATCCTCACTATTTTTAATCAGATGGATTTCCTTTCAGTTGAACCATCTTCTGTGTTTTCCTTTATCCATGGTTTGATTTCTATGATTCACATACATGTGATTTTGAAATAAAATGGCTTCAAATTATAAAACATACATATATGATCTAGTATTAGATTTAGTTAATACATTATATATCTTACATTTCCAGATCAAACCATAGGAAATGTAGAAACTGAATGCATTCCAGTAACATTTTCCAATACAAAACTCAATTTCTCTCTAAGACAAATAAAGGACTCAAAGTGGAGGCTTGTAAAAAATGCTTTCAGAGTTATGTTTTGGATTTTATTCTTTCACAACAGTAGAAAGGCTTTCTACTGAGAAAATGTGAAGTTAATAAACCCCATTTTCAATACATCCTGTGAATCTGCAATTCTCTGTTCCTTTAGCCAACCTGCTTTCTAAATGAGGAGAAAATTGACTTTCCAGGCAAAAAAGCAAGTACACATTAGACACATCGTAAGCTCAGCCAGACTGAGCTAACTAGACTATTTGTATTATTTTCTAAGAAATATGTAAATACACTGCATGTGATACCTTCTCAAAACCCATTTAGAAATTTTTGGTCTGTGTTGCTTTTTATTATTCTTCACCATCAATACTCTACCTTCTCACATATAGGCAAAGCCTACTGACAGCCAATTCTTTACGATTTTGTCTAGGGACTTCCAGAAATGTTTTAACCCTTATGTTAAGGCATCTATAGAATCACATGTGAAATATTTGTTGAATAACCTGAACATTTTATTACTTTCAAGTTTACTAATCACCACACATTATCCAAAAGGGGGGAAAAAGCAGACACTGCACTTTTCTTTTTAAAAATTTTCCAAGTACCACTTCTTGTTCCCAGAATAGCAAACTTTCTGAAGCATGCCACTATGTCCCTCCAGGTCTGCAAAATTTTTGCTCCACCGATAGTTTATTGCATATAGGGAGGCATATAGGGAGGTAGGTTTTTCTATTGTCAAGCTCTGCTCTACTGCCCTTTCCTCTTTGTTGGAACAGCATATCTATTTGGGGCTGTGCATCATAATCCATGAAATCTCCAATGGCACAGTTTGCTGAACACCCAGTGAGTCAGGTACTGCAGCAGTTACAAAGAAAATTAAGTCTCATTTTGACCTTAAAGATCTTAGGTTTGATGGGAAAACTGAGCTAAAATAAAGTATGTTCTGAAGTCTAAAACATAAGATAGCAAATAAAAACTGCCATAGAGAAGAACACCTCATTTACAGATGACAGTATTTGTTTACTCTTACCTGGTGAAATTAGGAAAAAGTGTTATTTATCTGTGTTTCTCTTTCTCTCTTTCTCTCTGCTATGAATTTCTTATAGCATGTAGGAATATGTGAAAATAACATCCAATTTTTCAAAGTTTTGCTGAGACTTGGAACCTCTATTTTTTCTGGTCCTATCTTCAGTGGCACATCATTCAAACTTCCATAATAAGGATTGACCAGAGAAAGATGAAGCACATATATCATTTGAAATGTTAACCAGAAATTTCATTTGTTATAATTTATTGGAATGGGATTTATCAACTAGATGTTTTCATTAAAAAACACCATGTCTGCAACATACTCTTTACATAGTTACTTCCAACTCATCACATGTTGTCATAGAAGAGGAACTAGTTAGGCATTCAAAAACAGTTATGCTTTCAGATACAACTATAAAGAAATTTGCTTGTCTAATGTTGAGGAGCAATGTTAAACAGATGATTATTCGGTCATTCTTCTACAGTATAGGTTATTCAGCATTTTATCTCTCCCTGAGACAGCGCCCTACACACAGGCCAACAGAGCTTTATGAATGTTTGGCTACATATGTGTATGATGTTTGTGCTTCTCCTCTTAGAGGCACACTTATTGTTTCACATAACATTCATATAAGGAACTATGATAGCTATAGCTACCTTACTATTTATGGTGCACCTGTGCCGGTAGGCATAAACTCATTCAGGAAAAGTCTACAAACGTTCATTGTAATTGTTATT
This sequence comes from Orcinus orca, assembly GCF_937001465.1. Taxonomy (NCBI): domain Eukaryota; kingdom Metazoa; phylum Chordata; class Mammalia; order Artiodactyla; family Delphinidae; genus Orcinus; species Orcinus orca. Next base: position 97,835,091 of record NC_064563.1, read on the forward strand.
TAATGACATTAAATCCACCATTGTCCTTTTGGGTTTCTTGATATGAGTGCATATCTTTGTTTAAGAACTTAATTCAAGAGGAAAAAAATTTTTGAATGGGCTATTCAGGAGATACATATTTCAGTTATATACAATACCCATGAAGTTTGTGACTGTTTTAAATTAATCCTAGTTTTATACTGGAATGAGCACTAGACTATGACTCACAAAACCAGAGACTGAGTCCAAATTGCAGTATTTAATAACTGCAATGGAAATCATGGAGATCATGGAAATAATCATGTGAGGTCATAGCCTAATCCAGACCTGAGGTCTGGGATCTCTGTCCTGAGATTCTCTGGGATAGCTCTGTATCCTTATTGTGCATTACCTTTAGGTCCTGGCTAGTTCAAGTACATTTCTCTTATTTACAGTTTTCATCGTTGAATTGTTTCAATTAGGTAAATTAGCTGAAACTAATACTTATCACATGGTACACATAAATATAGACAGATACACTACTACTGATACATGTAACAAACAAATGCCATCTTTTTTTTTTTTTTTTGCGGTACGCGGGCCTCTCACTGTTGTGGCCTCTCCCACTGTGGAGCACAGGCTCCGGACGCGCAGGCTCAGTGGCCATGGGTCACAGGCCTAGCCGCTCTGCGGCATGTGGGATCTTCCCGGACCGGGGCACGAACCCATGTCTCCTGCATCGGCAGGCGGACTCTCAACCACTGTGCCACCAGGAAAGCCCAAATGCCATTCTTTTAATGATACATTTAATGATGACCAGATGAGAAGATACAGAGGTGCATTTCTAATACTCCAATTCAAGGTGGAAGCCATACGTATATGAAGACAGATGTATAGATTTAAAAAATAAATTTAAAAGGTGACGTTAATAGACACATTATTTAATAATCGGTACCTCAAACTATTTTAAATCAAAGGACACATCTTTCCAATAATATAGAGAATTTCCTAATGAATAATCATAATAAATGGCTGAAAAGAGTCCATTTCAAAGTACAGGGTGAAAATCTAATGGCAAAGTCTTGACCTTTCGAGTCATTCTGTCAAAGAGAAAATAATCTGAAACAGAGCTGTGCTACACAGCTGCATAATAGCCCCATTGTGAGAGTGAACTATCCTTGTTTTGTAACTGGGTATGAATCTATGAATAGTGTCAGGACCTTTTAAATGTCAGGATTTTCTGGCTCTGGGCCACCTCTGTCTGTTCTGCATGGAACATTATGACTGGTTTGCAATAGATGGAAAGATACTACTTAAAAATTTCCTGAATTCTCTCCTATCATCACAGATAGCAATAGTTGTATGAAGAAAGATTAAGGGAAGTTAGAAAGTACTGGAAAGAGCTTGATTGAAATTTTGGACTTGTATTAATCTCATAGTGGAAATGTATTAAAGTCAAAACCCCACAGTAGAATTCAAGTAAATACTTCGTTTATTGGATGTCTTATGGAATATAAGTACTTTTAAGGACACACTTCCTATTTTAAATATATATTTTTTCAATATATTGATTTCCATTGTTGAAAAATGGTAATAACCAAAACTTAACAAGTTTGCTTAAAAATAAGTCTTGGAATTCCTAATTGGATCTGTTCTTCTCTCCCCATTTTCCAAACAAATCTAATTAATGCATATCCATGTAGCCCTTATGGGGGGCTGAGCTTGTGATTTAAATAGCATAAATATTCTTTTTATATCTAAGATTTGTAGGTAAGAGAAAGTGTCTTCAAGTGCTTCATGAAACATGCATTTATTTTTAATGTAGAAAAGTTCTTCTTTTCCTTTCAAAACTATTTTAAAATAAAACTATACTTCAAAATTTCTCCAAGAATTAATAACGTCTGTACAGGATCTCTCCTTGAGAAGTAATCTCCGAGTTTTGTGAGTGTCCAGAACCAAGCACAAATAAGACAGATTAAGAAGTTGATAAAAATATTTTAAAATTTGGGCACCACTTTAAGGGACACTTAAGTAGAAGAATAACTATAAGAATTCTGAAGAATAACTCTGAATCTGAAGCATGTGATGGTTTACTGGCATGAGCATTATTTTATTATCAGTAACAAGGACTCTCTCACTTAACAAAGTAAATGTAAACATAGATTTCATTTAAATATATATACAAAGCAGAGTGTAATAAGATTTTTTGAAATTAGAACAAAAATGAAAAGAAAAATGACCCCAGTGCAATATTTATGTGAATGTATTTCTAACAAATTCTATGTCCTAAAAATATCATAGAATAATGATGCATTTACTTAAATCCTATTATTATTTTTGCTTTGTTAAAAAAAATTAAAACTGTGAGGGCAAATTTTTAAAAGACATTTTAATTTTCTACTGGGTATTTTCGAAAATAAACTATGCATTTATTTGCTGTTATTACCTGTATATGCTGCTGCTTTCTTCTGGATTTACTTCTATTTAGGATATTTCCTCCAATAATATTTAAAAAATAATTCTTTTTATAGCTAAATATTGGTAGTTTTATAAACCTCAGAATAGCTTTATTGTGTTCTCATATTTAATAATTGTTTATCTTAAAATAAAAAATTATGTTTCAGATTCTTTCTCTTTTCTACTTTTAAAATATTACTCCATTTTCTTTTTTATTCCAATTTAGATTTTTCAAATATGATGCCAATATATTTATTGTTCTTTTTAGATAATCCTTTTTGGAATATTTCACAGTAAAATTTAATTATCCTTTTGTTTTATTAACTTTCATTGTGAAGTGTCTAGGTGTAGGTCTTTTTCATGCATCTGGTTAGCTCTCCATGCATCTTTTCAATCTGAGATCCATCATTATACATTTTTGGAAATTTGCAGTGATTAATTTTTTTCAAATATTCTTCCTCCTACATTTGCTATTTTCTTTTCTTTGGGATTCTAGTTACATAGATGTTAACATGTCAATTTCTATGTTTCTTATTTAATTTATTGTTTATTTTTTAGTCTACCTTTCTGATGCACATATATATTTATTTGCATTGAACATTTTTTCATTTTGTTATTCTAGTTCATTCAATTATTTCTTATCTATAACTATTCCTTATTCATTTCATAGCTATGTATTAATGGTCAATGTTACCTATAATTTCTATCTCTCTGAGATTTCTATTACATTCATGTTAAATATTTATTATTTCTCTCTGTTTCTTCTATTAATTCTCTTGACACTTGCACAAGGTGACCAGCTACTTATTTATTTCATGATAAGTGTGGTAATTTTCTGCCTGTCAACTTCTATTTCCCTGGGGCTATCAAGTACTTTTGCTGAAAATATATACACTGTAGAGAGATTTCAATGCTTTGGGCCTAACTTTTTTCCCTCTTGGTGAGTTTAAGTGTATATGTATGTGTGTGTGTGCGTGCATGTTGTGGGTGTTTTTATGGTGGGTACATAGAGCAGAGCCACCTCTATTGGCTGTTGCACTCCCTGACCTCAATCTTACCACTCCCCCATGGGAACTTCTTGAACTTTCACTCTTGATATTGCTCTTTTCCAAGAGTTTTTGTCTTTTTTGGCATGGTCTTTTAGCCTTGGTGTGTAGGTGCGAGTGTGTAGGAAATGGGGCATGCCTAGCATCATCTATTATTATCTACTCATCTCTCCTGAGAATGTCTGGTTTCCTGGTGTTGCCCTGTTGAGCGCAATGATGCTAGGAAAGAGGCCAAACATATGGTCATAACCAAACCGTTTCCATAACTATGGTATTCTGTTCCTTGCCCTGCTCTGCAGTTTTCCTCCCTCAACAAGTCACAAATGAATTTTGAAAGCCTCAGGATTTTTTTTTACTATTAATATGGGTTTTTATTTTCCCTAAATCCATTCACATCTCTCCTTTTTGACTTCTTCAAGATAGAAATGTGGGAAGTAAACAGCAGCCCATTCTAGCAAGTAGTCTTTTCTTTAAGTTTTCTCAAATTCCTTTAAAAATATGTATATTTCATATTCAATGTAAGCTCTGAAAGGGCAGGAACCATGTTTAACTGCATCATGCAATATCCACTCCATTTCATATGTCATGTGTCATTGGTAACATTTTTGTGGAATGAAGTAATACTATGAATGCATGGTGGAATAACAAATACAAATGTTTAAATATATACAAATAATGTCATATCTGAATATTGAGTGGAAATTCAATGTTTCACCAATAAAATACATGTACTTTTGCTTTGTCATTCATTATATGTATAGATGAGAATTACACAGGCTTCTTAATTTCTGTGGGAAAATCTGGTCTTTATATGACCAGAATCAGATTCTCTGAATCCTGCTCAGACCTAGGTTCCTGGATGAATTCTCTCCCTCTCTCTGTCCTTCTTCCTCTTTCTAGCTCTCTGTCTGTCTGTCTCTTCATTTTTCTTGAAGTCAAATGAATGTTGCTCATGTCCATAGCTGGCTTTTGTTCCAAACACATACATAGTCCCCTCTGTTGGTAAAATTGACTGGCTACTTGTGAGGCCTGATGTCTTCTGTAATCTATACTAGAGTGTAATTTAAGCCACTTCCTTTCTTTTGCCTTCCTTTATTGCTCATCTAGTGCCTCCTTGATATTATAGTTTATCTTCTTCAGGCCCGGGACTGTGTGGTAACAATGTAAGAAAGTGAATGGCGGTCCCTGGAATCCAGGAACCGGCCGGGTAATATCAGCTGGGCCTTAGTGTTGCTATGAGCTGAACTGGCCCTCACAACTTGGCCTTGTTGTTCTTCTGATGGTCATAAACAATTTCACAAACATCACTATGAGACAAGGCTACACTAGGCCTATGATATATTTAGACAAAAACAAGACCACTTACTAACAACGTGTGTATTCAGGAAAAACATGAACATTGTCTAAATTGTAGACACAACAAGGAGAAGAGCATATTTAGAAAAATGACTAAACATTTCCCTAACCTGGCTAATATGGGTGACTGTTACTTCTTTACAGTCACAGTGTTAGACTTGCTATCATCTATCCTTCTTTTAGATAAAATGTCTGAAGAGACCCAGTCATAGAACTGTCCTTACTTCATGAAAGCACTGCATCCAGAATAAGCCCTTCCTTGAATCCTTCCCCCAAATCACTTAAACAAAGCTCAGATAGTCTAAATCTTTTCTAACACCCACTTAGTGAGACTCCCATAGTTCCCCATGGTATGCATTCTCCTTTCCTAAAAGGTGAAATACAACCAACTTGTTCAAATACAGGTGTGTTCCAAGTAGTTTGGGGTTAAAGGATATTGAAAAAAGAGAGAGAGAGAAAAGCACAAAACAACTTATTAAAAATCACTCAAAAAGAGTCACAAGAAGTATTTTAAATTTTTGTTATGTTCCACTAAAAGCCCAGGTACACTTTCTAAGTGAGTATCTGAAAGTCAATTCTATCACATTAGAATTTCTTTTCTCAGATAGAGACAGAGTATATGGTCAATATTGCTTTGGTAGGGAGGAGGTTCTTTTTAAACACACACCAGCTCTACGTCCCATTCAAAAAGGAAAAAATGTAAATTAATTCAGAGAATATTGACCTCTGAAAAAATTGCTTGCACCTCTTTACAGATATTTATGTCAAAACATAAGGATTAGTATTATATGATCTTCCGGACCTTTTGTTCCCCATTCTTGAATCTGTTAGTAAGTATGCGCTCTGCTTAGCTGAGATGGTCTACCTAGAAAAATCATAAAGGCATCTAAGCTACCAATACTGTGGTTTTATTATTGAGAAACTCTGGGTTCTGTTTTCATTTTGGTTCTTAATAAATTTGACAATTCTCGGCATATCACTTTGCCTCTTTGTCAGACTTCCCTGCTGTGAAACAGGGAGAGCTGATCTGCCTGATGGGGAAGTGTGAAGGTGATTAATGTTCAAGAAATATTGTAAGGAAAAGTGCCACCCAAGTTCAGCACATTATTACTACACTAAATCACAATTTTCTTGATGTTCATGTCAGTGGCCTACTCTTTATGCAGCAATAACTGATTCAGACTTCATTAATAAAAAGGAAAAAAAAACAGCAAGAACAAAAGGCAAGAGAATTCACAACACAAAGCTAAGAGAAATTATAGCAATATGAACTCTTAACACTGTAGTGTTCTTTCATGGTCTGGTACTTTTTAATCTTGAGTCATAGATGGAAAAAAAAAGAAAAAAATTAAGGCACAACCATTGTACAGTAGGCAAAGCAAGCGAGATTGCTTGGACTGATTACTCTGAACTCCAGAAAACAGCTAAAGAATGTCTAGAATTCCCCAGACATAAAGACTATACTTTCAGGGATCATTTCTATAGTTCGTTACTAGAATTCCCCAGACATGAATATTATGGTTCTGAGTAGTGGTTCGACAGCCTTCATTTTCAGGTTACTCTGGAGCACCAATTTTCTGTCTCAAACTTTTTATTTTAGTGTTGAATTGGAAATAACCCATGGCTATAGTATTTCTTTAGCTAATACCTCATAGATGATTTTGTTTCTGATAGCGTAACAACTTTTACTCAGCGAATAAGAATTTGAGAAAAACATGTAGTTTATATTAGCTGTTTCATTTCACAATAACCACAGGTTTCATATAATTTGGTCTATTGTTTGTTTGGTTTTTTTTAATGTCTCTGATTGAGATCAGGTAGGCACAGTCCATTTGGAAGAGTTTCAGGGAAAATAGCTGAAAATAATGAAATTAGGTATGTGTTATATTGATCTTCATAATTTCTTAAATGTATAATAACTAAATATGATCTTTCCATGAAAGAGATGCCTCTTTTAGAATATCTTAACTTTCTAAATACACACACATGCAAACTTAACCCACACTAAATTACATGTTGAGTAATATTTCAGTATATATTCAGAAAATTAATCTAAATTCTAAATACCCTCTTATGAATGTGTGTAATATTTATAAATCATTTGGAGGACAAAAATTCTGACATTGTTCTATAACAACAAGGACGAGAAGCAGCTTAAAAACATCCGTGTAAAGAAGGATTTCAGGCCACTGTTAATGGTACAATTTAAGGAAGCACTTCTTACTATGAAATATCATAAAGCCATTTAAGATTGTGTTTATAACAAATATTTAAATACGTTGAAAAATGATCATAAATTGTTTTCTAAACAGGCAAGCAAAACCGAATGTCACATAGGCCATATGATCTTAACTATAAATAGGCTGAAAGATAGGAAGCTAGATTGATGACAGATTGGTTGATACATAAAAGAGAATGAAGATGAAAGGGACAAAAAGATACAAACAGAGAAAGAATAAGAGAGGAAGGAAAAAAGGGAGGGAGGGATGAAAGAGACAGCTGGAAGCAAATGAAAAGAATATTAAGTGTTATACTTCTGTGGTGTTCTGATCGAAAGTGAGTCTTACTATGCTGTTAGATATCCCAAATTTTCTGTATTGGATATATATTTTCTGTAGCTAGAAACATTTTAAGTCAATTTTAAAAAGAAAAAAATTATTATTCTTAACTTCTAAATTCATGCTCCAATAATCATAGTCTAATGTTAATATTACTTGCACACAAGTTCTAAAGTCAAGACTTTATATATTTTTTTTATTAACATAGAAACATTCATATTAGCAGCTCATATTAGGATTTGTATGATTTCCCATGAGCTTGTTTAAATGCCATATTGCTCAGTAAATGAGATTTCTTATGACCCAATCCTAGGAAATTATTATTTTATTTTCGTTTTACAAACCTCATTTTGAACAAAGTTTATTTATTGTTAAAACTTATGAGGTCCTATATGTGAAAAAGAAAGTACTGCCAATCTCTATCTCAATTAATACCCACACGTCATGGAAACGTTAATTCCAACCAGAGGAGTAACACTCTGTGCACAGAAAAGGGGACCCGCATTATTGTTTATGCTAATTTCTAACTTCACATCAATGACAGCAGTGGTAATGTTACTTCCACTAGTTTGAATCTATTATTAGCCTTTGCTGTGAAACCTAACCAAGCTCACATTAACAATTACTTTAGTTGGGGCACATGGTGAATTATAAGGACATTTGTGAAATTAGCATCTAGGTCTTCAAAAATGTTTAATTACTTCTTTCAATAGTCTTCTTCTTTGAGATATTTTTTCCTCTTCCAGACATCAAGTCCCCAGCTACAGACTTGACAGAGATAGTCCCTTCCTCCAGGCTCAGGCTGGTGTCATCACTACTAAGGCAGCACCCCACATTCTTTGTCTTGCAACATGTATGTGTACACAGATATAATGGAAAGAGCATGAGGCTAAGACTTAGAATGAGTGGATTTAAGTCCTGGCTGTTTGACTGTAGCTTTGTAATATAAAGTGTCTGTAAAGGATATTTTTTCACAAGTCACACAAGGCTCCATTTAGGCATTCTACTTAGATAGTTGGGCAGATTAGCCAGCATACCTGGATGATAAGAACTTTATTTAAAAATATAAAAGTAACCTATTATTTAAACAATGTAGAAAAGACATAATAAAAATGAGATTATAGGGGCTTCCCTGGTGGTGCTGTGGTTGAGAGTCCGCCTGCCGATGCAGGGGACACGGGTTCGTATCCCGGTCCGGGAAGATCCCACATGCCGTGGAGCGGCTGGGCCCGTGAGCCATGGCCGCTGAGCCCGCGCGTCCGGAGCCTGCGCTCCACAACGGGAGAGGCCACAACAGTGAGAGGCCCACGAACCGCAAAAAAAAAAAAAAAAAGATTATATAATATTTCCACCAGCCAGAGATAAATGTTATTCTACCAACCAATTATAGCTATTATTATATTTTATTATATTATATATTATACATGCACAGTATGTAATATTTGTACACTTTCTTAGAGTTTTCTATGACTAAGTTGTATATAAATTTACTTTACAAAATTTTACATTTTTAATAGTTTCTGCACATGTACTGTTATGAAATTATTTTCATTGTAAAATGCATACTATTTCTATTACTTTTGTAGTGTTACCTTAGATGTAAGAAAATTTATTAAAGCATATCTCTTATTGAAGTTCAGCTTTCTCTTAGATTTTCCTTGCTATTTACTACCTATTTATTAATATGTAGTTGTTAAATAATATATTTAATAACATAGTGAGATATGTTATGAATACATTAGTTTTTGTATTTCAACTTGCTATCATAATATATACCTAGTGAATTATAAAATTAGTGAATTATAAAATTGGGGGAATTAAAATTTTCATATTTTTGTAGGAATATTTTTATGTTTATGATATTAAGCCCATGTTTATTACATTTGTTACAAATAGATTTCCTGATGTTTGTCCCTCTTTTAATAATTATGGTCTTTCATCATGTGGATTGCTTTTTTTTGCATTTTACATAGCAAAATGATTTCTTTGTTTTATACCTTCTTTCTCATCTGATGATTACTTAATTATCTGCCTGTATGGACTTTTTCATATTAAATATTGAACACATCTGAATTTTGCTCTGGCATTAAGTATGAGATACACATTTGTCCTTTACTCACTGGGAAAAAAATACCACATATTTTATGTTTGAATATGTTTCTAATTTAAAATTTAATATATTTATTGTATACTATATAACTTCATAATAATTGTACCCATTGATTGAATTGTAAAATTACAGCCTATTTTATTATATGATAAATCACCCTTTCTTACATGAGTCTATATATTATACTCCAAGATGAACTTAAGAAACATTATTTTTCAGTTCTAAAATCTAATGAAAATTTTCATTAAAAATCTAATAAATAGATTAATAGGCTAATATGAGAAGCAATACATGTTTGACAATATTGAGTATTCTCATCAAGGGACCTGTTATACCATTACACTTATTTAAATTATTTTGTCCATTAGTTAAATTCCTTTCTTCTTTATACAGAACATTTATAGATGTCATTAAATTTATTATTTACTTTGGGCAACTTTTGCTAAAGAGATGATTTATTACCATCTTATATAGCTGATTATTTCTTTTATTTAGGAAAGTTGCATTTAAAATACTTTGAAATGGACTAATATTTTTAATTTCCTTTTAGGCAATCAACTATACAACATTAAAATGTTTTCTCTTGTTTTTCAATATTTACTTTATTATTTTACTTTCTTTTGTCATTGTTTTAGGGTGATAGAGAGCTTCCTAAGTCATGTTCTTGATTTCTTATAGAAATGCTTTTGTCAGTGGAATATTTAAACATTAACCATGACTATGGCTTTTGGTTTGATGCAATGCTAATTTTATTATGTTGGAGCAATAGCCTGTTCTGCTTTTGTTGTTTTGCTAGGAGTGAATGTTGAATTTGATCAAATCTATTTTTAGCTTGCTTTAGTCTAATTTGTAGCTAATGAATTTCCTAATTGGATCAACTTTGAATTTTGAGGATAAACACAAGTTGATCCTGGTATATTTAATTTTTAAATGGAACTTAATTTAATTCACAAGTATATTATGCAGTGTTTTGTTTGTGTTTTTAAAAATGTTTCCCTCTGAAAGCTTATAAGGTATATGCTGAGTTCAAAAATGCAATGAGAAATAGTTTTAACTGTTCTGTGTGCTCAAGAAATTTTGATATTGTAGACTTAATCTATTGCCTAAAAATGTTACGGAAATCTCATATAAAACAGTGTGGACTCAGTATCATATAGGGATGTTGAAAGATAATTTTCTGTTCTGTTGGTTGTTATTCTGATCTAGTTATGATAGATTTAAAGTTTATCTATCAGCTAAAGAACTAATTCATCTTTGATCAATTATATTTTATTAGAATACTCTACAGTTTATTATGATTTTCAAATTAATTAGCAAACTGACATAATCATCTTTTGTTTTTGAAATGCATTTAATCTATACAGCTATATCACATTACTTATTGATATTGCCGTGTATTTGTGACTTTCTTTATTTATCCATGATTTTATTTGTAAGAAATATGTCTAATATTTTCGGTCTTTAGAGGACCCATTTTCTGGATTTTACATTTGTGCTATTTTTTTTTTCTAAATTACCCATGTCTTTTTTGCTATTGTAATTATTCTACTTTATTTTTGATATTTTTTACTATGTTGGATTTGAAGAATTTATTCTTTTATATTTAAAACATTTAGGATTATAACTTTTCTTCACATATATATGTTTGCTACATCCCATTATTTTGTTTGCTATAGGATTATTGTTTTTTCTATTTGTTTCTGAGTTTATTCTTGATTCATGATTTATTTTCTTTTTCTTCTTTTTATTTATTTTTTAACTTAGTACATTTTAATTTCTTTCCTTTTTGTTCTTTTTCATTTCTTAATATATTGTTGTCTTAATAATATGAAAAATAAGAACTCTTTGATTTCTTCTTGGGGAAATTAATCACATTTTAAATTCTCATATATATAAAATCTATTTATTAATTTTATTATTATTGATATGATTTATCCTTGTTATTTTTTCAGAGAATATTATACTATTGACTCTGATTTTAGGGCATTTTTTTCTTTATATTTCTCTAAAATATTACTTTCTAAATTGAAATTCTATGGTATCTGACCAAAAATATTTAGAAATGTTATATATTCACAGTACTTTTTTTTTTAAACATCTTTCTTGGAGTATAACTGCTTTACAATGGTGTGTTAGTTTTGGCTTTATAACAAAGTGAATCAGTTATACATATACATATATCCCCATATATCCTCCCTCTTGTGTCTCCCTCCCACCCTACCTATCCCACCCCTCTAGGTGATCACAAAGCACGGAGCTGATCTTCCTGTGCTATTCGGCTGCTTCCCACTAGCTATCTATTTTACTTTTGGTAGCGTATATATAAGTACATGCCTCACTTCGTCCCATCTTACCCTTCCCCATCCGCGTGTCCTCAAGTCCATTCTCTGCATCTGCGTCCTTATTCCTGTCCTGCCCATATGATCTTCAGAACCATTTTTTTTTATTCCATATATATGTGTTAGCATACAGTACTTATTTTTCTCTTTCTGACTTGTTCACTCCGTATGACAGTCTCTAGGTACATCCACCTCATTACAAATAACTCAATTTCGTTTCTTTTTATGGCTGAGTAATATTCCATTGTATATATGTGCCACATCTTCTTTATCCATTCATCTGTCGATGGACACTTAGGTTGCTTCCACGTCCTGGCTATTGTAAATAGAGCTGCAATGAACATTGGAGTACATGACTCTTTTTGAATTATGGTTTTCCCAGGGTATATGCCCAGTAGTGGGATTGCTATGTCATCTGGTAGCTCTATTTTTAGTTTTTTTAAGGAACCACCATACTGTTCTCCATAGTAGCTGTATCAATTTACATTCCCACCAACAGTGCAAGAAAGTTCCCTTTTCTCCTCACCCTCTCCAGCATTTATTGTTTGCACATTTTTTGATGATGGTCATTCTGACTGGTGTGAGGTGATACCTCATTGTAGTTTTGATTTGCATTTCTCTAATGATTAGTGATGGTGAGCATTCATTCATGCATTTGTTGGCAATCTGTATATCTACTTTGGAGAACTGTCTACTTAGGCCTTCTGCCCATTTTAGGATTGGGTTGTTTGGTTTTTTTGATATTGAGCTGCATGAGCTGCTTGTAAATTTTGGAGATTAATCCGTTGTCAGTTGCTTCATTTGCAAATATTTTCCCATTATGAGGATTGTCTTTTCATCTTGTTTATGGCTTCCTTTGCTGTGCATTTCATTAGGCCCATTTGTTTATTTTTGTTTTTATTTCCATTTCTCTAGGAAGTGGGTCAAAAAGGATCTTGCTGTGATTTATGTCACAGAGTGTTCTGCCTATGTTTTCCTCTAAGAGTTTTATACTGTCTGGCCTTACTTTTAGTTCTTTAATCCATTCTGAGTTTATTTTGTATACAGTGTTAGGAAGTGTACTAAATTCATTCTTTCACATGTAGATGTCCAGTTTTCCCAGCATCACTTATTGAAGAGTCTGTCTTTTCTCCATTGTATATTCTTACCTCCTTTATCAAAAATAAGGTGACCATATGTGCATGGGTTTATCTCTGGGCTTTCTATCCTGTTCCATCGATCTATATTTACCTTTTTGTACCAGTACCATACTGCCTTGATTACTGTAGCTTTGTAGTATAGTCTGAAGTCAGGAACCATGATTTCTCCAGCTCCGTTTTTCTTTCTCAAGATTTCTTTGGCTATTCAGGGTCTTTTGTGTTTCCATACACACTGTGAAATTTTTTGTTCTAATTCTGTGGAAACTGCCATTGTTAGTTTGATAGGGATTGCACTGAATCTGTAGAGTGCTTTGGGTAGTATAGTCATTTTCCCAATGTTGGTTCTTCCAATCCAAGAACATGGTATATCTCTCCATCTTTTTGTATCATCTTTAATTTCTTTCATCAGGGTCTTATAGTTTTCTGCTTAGATGTCTTTTGTCTTCTTAGGTAGGTTTATCCCTAGGTATTTTATAATTTTTGTTGCAATGGTAAATGGGAGTGTTCCATTAATTTCTCTTTCAGATTTTTCATCATTAGTGTATAGGAATGCAAGAGATTTCTGTACACTACTTTTGTATCTTGCTAGTCTGCCAGATTCATTGATTAGTTTTGGTAGTTTTCTGGTAGCATCTTTAGAATTCTCTATGTATAGTATCATGTCATCTGCAAACAGTGACAGCTTTACTTCTTCTTTTCCAATTTGGATTCCTTTTCTTTCTTTTCCTTTTCTGATTGCTTTGGCTAAATCTTCCAAAACTATGTTGAATAATAGTGCTGAGTGTGGACAACCTTGTCGGGTTCCTGATATTAGAGGAAATGGTTTCAGTTTTTTACCATTGAGAATGATGTTGGCTGTGGGTTTTTCATATATGGCCATTATAATGTTGAGGTAAGTTCCCTCTATACCTACTTTCTGGAGGGTTTTTATCATAAATGGGGGTTGAATTTTGTTGAAAGCTTTTTCTGCATCTATTGAAATGATCGTATAGTTTTTATCCTTCAGTTTGTTAATATGGTTTATCACATTGATTTATTTTTGTATATTGAAGAATCCTTGAATTCCTGGAATAAACCCCACTTGATCATGGTGTATGATCCTTGTAATGTGCTGTTGGATTCTGTTTGCTTGTTTTTTGTTGAGGATTTTTGCCTCTATGTTCATCAGTGATATCAGTCTGTAGTTTGCTTTTTTGTGACATGTTTTTCTAGTTTTGGTTTCAGGGTGATGGTGGTCTCACAGAATGAGTTTGGGTGTGTTTTCCCCTCTGCTATGTTTTGGAATAATTTGAGAAGGATTAGTGTTAGCTCTTCTCTAAGTATTTGATAGAATTCACCTGTGCAGCCATCTGGTCCTGGGCTTTTTTCTGTTGGAAGATTTTTAACCACAGTCTCAATTTCAGTGCTTGTGATTGGTCTGTTCATATTTTCTATTTCTTCCTGATTCAGTCTTGGCAGGTTTTGCATTTCTAAGAATTTGTCCATTTTTAACAGGTTGTCCATTTTATTGGCATATAGTAGCTTGTAGTAATCTCTCATGATCCTTTGTACTTCTACAGTGTCAGTTGTTACTTCTCCTTTTTCATTTCTAATTCTATTGATTTGAGTCTTCTCCCTTTTTCTTGATGAGTCTGCCTAATGGTTTATTAATTTTGTTTATTTTCTCAAAGAACCAGCTTTTAGTTTTAATGATCTTTGCTATTGTTTCCTTCATTTTTTTTTCATTTATTTCTGATCTGACCTTTATGATTTCCTTCGTTCTGCTAACTTTGAGTTTTTTTGTTCTTCTTTCTCTAATTGCTTTAGGTGTAAGGTTAGGTTGTTTAGTTGAGATGTTTCTTGTTTCCTGAGATAAGATTTTATTGCTGTAATACTCCCTCTTAGAACTGCTTTTGCTGCATCCCATAGGTTTTGGGTCCTATGTTTTCATTGTATTTGTTTCTAGGTATTTTTTGATTTCCTCTTTGAATTCTTCAGTGATCTCTTGGTTATTAAGTAGTGTATTTTTTAACTTCCATGTGTTTTATTTTTTCAGATTTTTTTCCTGTAATTGATATCTAGTCTCATAGCATTGTGGTTGGAAAAGATACTTGATACAATTTCAAGTTTCTTAAATTTACCAAGGCTTGATTAGTGACCTAAGACATGATCTATCCTGGAGAATGTTCCATGAGCAATTGAGAAGTAATTATATTCTGTTGTTTTTGGATGGAATGTCCTATAAATATCATTTAAGTCCATCTTGTTCAATGTATCATTTAAAGCTTTTGTTTCCTTATTTATTTTCATTTTGGATGATCTGTCCATTGGTGAAAGTGGGTTGTTAAAGTCCCCTACTGTGATTGTGTTACTGTCGATTTCCCCTTTTATGGCTGTTAGCATTTGCCTTATATATTGAGGTGCTCCTATGTTGGGTGCATAAATATTTACAATTGTTATACCTTCTTCTTGGATCGATCCCTCGATCATTATGTAGTGTCATTCTTTGTCTTTTGTAATAGTCGTTATTTTAAAGTCGTTTTGTCTGATATGAGAATTGCTACTCCAGCTTTCTTTTGATTTCCATTTGCATGGAATATCTTTTTCCATCCCCTCACTTTCAGTCTGTAAGTTTCCCTAGTTCTGAAGTGCGTCTCTTGTAGAGAGCATATGTTTGGGCCTTGTTTTTGTATCCATTCAGCCAGTCTATGTCTTTTGGTTGGAGCATTTAATCCATTTTTATAAGGTAATTATCGATATGTATGTTCCGATTACGATTTTCTTATTTGTTTTGGGTTTGTTATTGTAGGTCTTTTCTTTCTCTTGTGTTTCCTGCCTAGAGAAGTTCCTTTAGTATTTCTTGTAAAGCTGGTTTGGTTGTGCCCAATTCTCTTAGTTTTTGCTTGTCTGTAAAGCTTTTAATTTCTCCATTGAATCTGAATGAGATCCTTGCTGAGTAGAATAATCTTGGTGGTAGGTTTTTCCCTTTATCACTTTAAATATGTCCTGCCACTCCCTTCTGGCTTGCAGAGCTTCTGCTGAAAGATCAGCTGTTAACCTTATGGGGATTCTCTTGTATGTTTTTTTTTTTTTTTTTTTTACCCTTGTATGTTATTTTTCCCTTGCTGCTTTTAATAGTTTTCCTTTGTATTTAGTTTTTGATAGTTTGATTAATATGTATCTTGGCATGTTTCTCCTTGGATTTATCCTGTATGGGACTCTCTGTGCTTCCTGGACTTGATTAACTAGTTCCTTTCCCATATTAGGGAAGTTTTCAACTATCATCTCTTCAAATATTTTCTCAGTCCCTTTCTTTTTCCCTTCTTCTTCTGGGACCCCTATGATTTGAATGTTGGTGTGTTTAATTCTGTCCCAGAGGTCTCTGACACAGTCCTGAATTCTTTTCATTCTTTTTTCTTTATTCTGCTCTGCAGTAGTTATTTCCACTATTTTATCTTCCAGGTCATTTATCCATTTTTCTCCCTCATTTATTCTGCTATTGATTCCTTCTAGAGAATTCTTAATTTCATTTATTGTATGATTCATCATTGTTTGTTTCCTCTATAGTTCTTCTAGGTGCTTGTTAAATGTTTCTTGTGTTTTCTCCATTCTATTCCAAGATTTTGGATCATCTTTACTATCATTACTCTGAATTCTTTTTCAGGTAGACTGCCTATTTTCTCTTCATTTGTTTGGTCTGGTGGGTTTTTACCTTGCTCCTTCATCTGCTGTGTGTTTCTTTGTCTTCTCATTCTGCTTAACTCACTGTGTTTGGGGTCTCCTTTTTGCAGGCTGTAGGTTGGTAGTTCCCATTGTTTTTGATGTCTACCCCCAGTGCTAAGGTTGGTTCAGTGTGTTGTGTAGGCTTCCTGATGGAGGGGACTGGTTCCTGTGCTTTGGTTTATGAGGCTGGATCTTATCTTTCTGGTGGGCAGGACCACGTCCTGTAGTGTGTTTTGGGGTGTCTGTGACCTTATTATGATTTAAGTAGCCTCTCTGCAAATGGGTGTGTTTGTGCTCCTGTCTTGGTAGTCGTTTGGCATAGGGTGTCCAGCACTGTAGCTTGCTGGTTGATGAGTGGAGCTGGGTCTTAGTGTTGAAATGGAGATCTCTGGGAGAGATCTCACTGTTTGATATTACATGGAGCTGGGAGGTCTGTGGTGGACCAACATCCTGAACTCAGCTCTCCCACCTCAGAGGCACAGGCCTGACACCCGGCCAGAGCACCAAGACCCTGTGAGCCACATGGCTCAGAAGGGAGAAAAAAAGAAAGAAAAAAAGAAAGAAAGAAAGAAAATAAAAAGAAATAAAGTTATTCAATTAAAAATTAAAAAGTAATAAAAGAAAAAAGAAGGAAAGAAAGAAGAGAGCAACCAAACCAAAAAACAAATCCAGCAATGATAACAAGTGCTAAAAACTATACTAAAAAAAAAGCAAAAAATGAACAGACAGAACCCTAGCACAAATGGTAAAAGCAAAGGTATACAGACAAAATCACACAAAGAAGCATACACATAGACACTAACAAAAAGAGAAAAATGAAGAAAAAGTATATATCTATATATAAAAATCAAAAAAGGAAGAGAACAACCAAATCAATAAACAAATCTACCAATCATAATAAACTCTAAATACTAAATGAAGATAAACATAAAACCAGAAACCAGTCAGTTTTGGTGTGATTCACTGTCTATTCAGGTATTCCACAGATGCAGGGTACATCAAGTTGATTGTGGAGATTTAATCCGCTGCTCCTGAGGCTGCTGAGAGAAATTTCCATTTCTCTTCTTTGTTTGCACATCTCCTGGGGTTCAGCTTTGGATTTGGTTCCGCCTCTGCTTGTAGGTTGCTTGAAGGAGTCTGTTCCCCATGCAGACAGGATGGGGTTAAAGTAGCAGCTGATTGGGGGCTCTGGCTCACTCAGGCGAGGGGGGGAGGGAGAGGTTTGGAATGTGGGATGGCACAGGCTCCTGGTACAGGATGTGTGGATAGTGACCTGTGCTTGCACACAGGCTTCTTGGTGGCTGCAGCAGCATTCTTAGCATTTCATGCCCGTCTCTTGTGTCCGTGCTGATAGCGGTGGCTCGCTCCCATCTCTGGAGCTTGTTTAGGCAGTACTCTGAATCCCTTCTCCTCGTGCACCCTGAAACAATGGTCTCTTGCCTCTTAGGCAGGTCCAGACATTTTTCCCAGATTCCCTCCCAGCTAGCTGTGGAACACTAGCCCCCTTCAGGCTGTGTTCACGCAGCCAACCCCAGTCCCCTCCCTGGAATCTGAAATCCAACGCCTGAGCCTCAGCTCCCAGCCCCCACCCGCCCCAGCGGGTGGGTAGACCAGCCTCTCAGGCTGGTGAGTGTTGGTGGGCACCGATCCTCTGTGCGGGAGTCTCTTTGCTTTACCCCCTGCACCCCTGTTGCTGTGCTCTCCTCCATGGCTCTGAGGCTTACCCCCTGCCCCCTCTGCCCCATCCCCACCAGTGAAGGGGCTTCCTAGTGTGTGGAAACTTTTCCTCCTTCACAGCTCCCTCCCAGTGGTGCAGGTCCTGTCCCTATTCTTTTGTGTCTGTTTTTTCTTATGCCCTACCCAGGAATGTGGGGAGTTTCTTGCATTTTGGGAAATTTGAGGTCTTCTGCCAGCATTCAGTAGGTGTTCTGTAGGAGTTGTTCCACATGTAGATGTATTTCTGATGTATTTTGGGGGAGGAAGGTGATCACCACGTCTTACTCCTCTGCCATCTTGAAGTTCTCCTAGAGACACATCCTTATTGTTACATGTAGTAGTAGTTTATTCCCTTTTATTACTCTGCATTCCATTGTATGAAGATCCCACAATTTACCTGTATATCTTACCAGTATATCTCTACTGTTGGTAGAGATTTAATGCATTTATTGTTTTGGAATCTTAAGGTTAATGCTTCTATGAACATGTACATGCTTATACATTTCTACAAGTGAACATATGCATGCATTTCTTGTGGGTGTATACCTAGAAGAATTGGTAAGTCAAGAGTCATGCACATATTCATCCTTAGTACACTCTTCCATAGAATTGTCCAAAATAGCTGTACCAGCTTATATTCCAAAGAGCGTTATATTAGAATTCCAGTTACTCCACATTCTTTCCAACTCTTGCCATTTTGGTTCTTTACTTTTGCCAATTTGTTGGCTGTAGAGTTATTACAAAGTGGTTTTAATGGCCATATCTCTGATAATTAGTGATACCAATTTTCATGTGCTTATTTTCCATTTAGATATCTTCTCTTGTAAAGTATCTGTTCAAATTTTTTGCTATTTTTATATTGAGTTGTCTGTCTTTATCTTAGTGATTTTTAGCAGTTCTTATATATTCTTATTCAGAGTTATTTGTCAGATGAATCATCTGTCATTTGTGTGTATGCAGATGTACAAATATATAGTTGTAAATACTATATTTCACTTTTTAGATTGCCTTTTAATGGTATCTGTGATGAACAAATGTTCAAGTTACAACCATATTAGCTGTTATATAATCCCATGAAATAGTTCTTTTTTTTTTTTTTTTTTTGCAGTACACGGGGCTCTCACTGCTGTGGCTTCTCCCGCTGCAGAGCACAGGCCCCAGACACGCAGGCCCAGCAGCCATGGCTCACGGGCCCAGCCGCTCTGCGGCACATGGGATCCTCCCAGACTGGGGCACGAACCCGTGTCCCCTGCATTGGCAGGTGGACTAACAACCACTGCACCACCAGGGAAGCCCTGTTCTTTCTTTTTTTTAACTTCAGTTTTGTAGTTGCTTTCAGTGATGATGTTAACTTGATATTGGTTATCCCACTTATGCTAGAAGCAGAATATCTAGTTCATTCTCTCTCTCCCTCTCTCTTTCTCTCTGCCCCCACTTCCTTCCTCCTCTTTCTCTAGGTAGGTAGATAGATAGATAGATAGATACATAGGTAGATTTACCACTTTAGAATATATAATTCAGTAGTTTTAAGTATATTCATAATGTTGTACAACCATTACCACTATCTAATTCCAGATCATTTTCATCAGCCACTTCCAAATTCTGTATCCATTAAGCAGTAACTTCTTATTCATCCTCCATCATGTTTGTATTTATAGTAGCTTTATTTATAACAGCCAAAATTTGGAAGCAACCAACATACCCTTCAGTAGGTGAATGGGTAAATAAGCTATGGCACATCCAGATATTGGAATGTTACTTAGCACTAAAAAGAAAGAAGCTATCAAACCATGAAATGACACAGAGTTATCTTAAATACTATTACTAAGTAGATGTCAATCTAAAATGGCTACACACTGTAAAATTCCAACTAGAAGACATTCTGGAAAAGCAAAACTATGGAGAATGTAAAAAGATCAGTGGTTGTCAAGGGT
This sequence comes from Orcinus orca, assembly GCF_937001465.1. Classification (NCBI taxonomy): domain Eukaryota; kingdom Metazoa; phylum Chordata; class Mammalia; order Artiodactyla; family Delphinidae; genus Orcinus; species Orcinus orca. Next base: position 97,855,406 of record NC_064563.1, read on the forward strand.
TGAGAGGAAGGAAAGATGAGTACTTGGAGCACAGGGATTTTTAGGTCAGTAAAACTCTTCTATATAAAAATATAATGGAGGGCACATGTCATTATACATTTGTCTGAACTCACAGATTATACAGCACAAAGAATGAAGCCTAATGCAAATATGGACTTTAGCTGATAATGACGTGACAATGATGGTTTATTGATTATAGCAAATTTACAACACTAGTGTGTTAATGATGATAGAGGCTGTGTGTCGGGGGGAGAGGAGATATACAAGAACACTCTATTTTCTACTCAATTTTGCTACAACCTTAAAAGTTATAAATATATAGTCTATTAATTCATAAAATTAAATTAAAATGAATTCTTGAAAAATTTTTAATTTTTCTGATTAATCAGAACAGAAAAAGAAATCAATAGTTACTAAGCCAATAACAATGAAAAACAGAAAACAGCAAAGTCAAAATTAAAGAAAAAGCAAGACAGAAGGCATAAATTAAAGTATACTCATTAATACATCATTTGTGAATATACTAAATATTCCTTTAAATACAGAGACTGCATTAATAGATTAGAAATTAATTCCAGCTTTATGTTTTTATAAGAAATAAAACAAAAATCTAAAATAGGTAAAAAATGGTTAAAGTTGAGAGATGAGTAAATATTTTAGAAACTGGTAAAAACCTGAGTAGCAATATTACAGCAAAAAATGTGAAATTTAAGGTCAAAACATTAAGTGCAAAGTGGGACCCAGGAAGACATTATGTAATAATACTAGGTATAATTTAGGGAAAAAAATTAAATCTGTAAATGTTTTTGTACAGAAGAATAATAGCCATAACACGTAAAAAGGAAATATTCCTAGAAATACATCAAGGACCTGACAAAAATATAATTACAGGTGGTGATTTTTTAAATGCTACTTCCAGAATGTGGCAAAGTCAGTTAAAATTAAAAAAAGGACAGTGAAGATATTAATAATAAAATCAACCTCAGTCCTTGAAGTATGTTTCTTTTGACTATACCAAGTACTACCATTTCCTTATGTTTTTTCTAACTAATTTCCTACTGTTCTCCCTTACTCACCAAGTAGTTTAGCACCTCGGTGACTCTCTTTTTCTTTACCATTAGTCTTATCATGATTATTGATAATTTCAAAATGTACAATGATCCATACACTACCTGGGATTCTGATTTTGTTGATCATCTCTCTTCCAAAGATAGTGACCATTATTTCATCTCAAGTATTTTACTCCTATGGATAAACTTCATCATCACCAAAAATCACACTGCCCCCACTATCTTGATTTGGAGAATTCTGTTCTCTAAAACACACACACGCCACTTTCAGTACAGGTTTCCTTCTAGTACACCAAATATGAAAATCTTTTATACCATTAAGGTCATCAAATCTATTGATCCAACACCTTTTCACCGCCCATCATATATTTCCTATTCTCACTATCCTACTTATCTAAATTATTACAGATTCCATGAAGGAAATTATAGTTACACTCATGCAAATACTCTCAAATTTTTCCATCTTTCCCTCAGTCTTACTCACTTGGAAAAATCCTGCTCTTTGTGAATCCCAAACTTCTGCCTCTGCCTGGCCACCACCAAAGCACCTGAACATGGATGGAGAAAACAGACAGACATGTTTTAATGCTTACTATGCCCAGGCATTGTTCTAAGTGCTTCATACATGTGAACTCATTTAGTGTTATCAGCAAACTTATAAAATATTCAGAATTATTATCCAGATCCATCTCAATTCAGAATATAGATATAAATGTATAAAGCAAAATATCTGTACCATCAAAGTATCTGTTATTCATTAAATGGTATCAAATATGCAAACACAATAGTTTTTAATGGAGTACTTGTCATATGTTTTAATAATAATCCAAAAATGGATACTTTTTTCCATATTAATTTTTAACTTAATAATTCACGATAGATATGATGGATAGGCTAGTTCCATTGCTACTAAAATACCCTATAGATAAAAGCATTTATTTCAGGAATGAAAGAGTTTAACATCAGGAAATATATTAATATAGTGCATTATATCAACAAAAAGGACAGAAGGTATTTACTTTCATAATATATGCTAGAAAACAAATCACCTGATAAAATACAGCCCTTTGTAAATTGGTATAGATATAACTTATTCTTTTTTATAACTGCATTACAAACGTATTATGTTTACTTGTAACAAATATTTAAGTAAAATAGACTTTAAGCAAATAATATAAATATGGCTCAATACTTAATAAAAGCCTATTTACAAAGGGGAAAAATCCTAAAAGTGTTACATTAAATTTTAGGAACAAGAGAGGATAATTATCATTATTCTATTTCAAAATTGTTTGGCTGTTTCTAGGTAATAAAATTGGAAAGGAAAATGAAATAATTGACAATCACAGAAGAGGGTTATAATTATCCTTATTTGGAAATAATCTAATTATCAACATACTAAAACATTCTATTATTAATAAGTTAATTTGTTAAGGTAACAGGATATAAAATTTTTTCCATACTAGACATTATCAATTAGAAATAAAAGTTTAAAAAATACTCTGTTCACAATATTGTTAAAAACTATAAAACTTAGAATTAATTTAACAAGAAAGGAAAGAAATACGACTTGTATGAGAAACAGTTTAAAATATTATTATAGGGTATAAAATAAGATCTAGAGCAATGGAAGGAGTTAACATAGTTCTCTGTAACAGAACTGTTAGATAAATTCTAGCAAATACATAATACACTATTCAGCACTTAAAAGCAATGAGTTATACTTTTATAACAATTGCTCTGGAGTTATGTTTCTATGTAACTCATGTTGGAAAAGTATATTGGAGAAATGATATTATTTCTGTAAAGGACAAATATGTAAGGTGTTATTAATTTTTAAAGGCAAATAATGATCATTTTCATGAAGAAGAGAAGACTGTATATCAACTATACCTCAATTAAAAAAAAAAAGACACAGGGAGAAGACAGTCATATATAAGCCAAACACATATATCTTGGGCGTTTAGGATTATAAGATTAATTTCTGCTGTTTAAGACAAAGAAAGAAAGAAAGAGAGAGAGAGAGAAAGGAAGGAAGGAAGGAAGGCAGGAAGGCAGGAAGGCAGGAAGGAAGGAAGGAAAGAAAGGAAAGGAAGAGAAGGAGGGAGGAAGGGACGGAGGAAGGAAGGAAGGAAGGAAGGAAGGAAGGAAGGAGGGAAGGAGGGAGGGAAGGAAGGAAGGAAGGAAAGAAAGGAAAGGAAGAGAAGGAGGGAGGAAGGGAGGGAGGAAGGAAGGAAGGGAGGGAGGAAGGAAGGAAGGAAGACTATCCTTAATATACTAGGAATTTGCACTTATTCACATGAGAATGGTCATTAGTCTGGTAGGATAGACATGAAGCTTTAGAGACTTGTTTAAACCACGTCAGATCTTTGAGCTATTTTTATACAGTGTACTTCTACAGATGTTATAAAGCTCATATGACATAGTTATTATTGCTGCTCTTCACAATCAATGTTCTTTTTTTTTGCGGTACGTGGGCCTCTCACTGTTGTGGCCTCTCCCGTTGCGGAGCACAGGCTCCGGATGTGCAGGCTCAGCGGCCATGGCTCACGGGCCCAGCTGCTCCGCGGCATGTGTGATCTTTCCGGACCGGGGCACGAACCCGTGTCCCCTGCATCAGCAGGTGGACTCTCAACCACTGCGCCACCAGGGAAGCCCTCAATGTTCTTTTATATTTGCAAACATATTACCCCCTCCATGAGTGTTTTTTAATAGTTTCTTATAGTTCCATTCTTCTATCTCTTGTAATATCCCTTTATCCTAGGGAAAATCTAATTTATTCTTAAACCACTCATGTTTCCTATGGTTTTCCTTAAGTAATCATAAGCTAAGTGGTGATGATAATTGGAAAATAAAAATGCTTTTTATTTTTAATCAGGTTTCCATAATCTCAGAACAGTGTTCTCAAATCCACTGGGCTGAAGAATGTAACTAGGAACATGGCCTAAGTTAAGTTGTTTCCTCCTCCCTAAACTCTTTTACTAGATAATTACCAGATGGCAAACATCTTGTGCATTCAAGGCAAGAGAAGTGAGTAAAAGCAAAAAATAGAACCCAATCTCGGGAAGCAGACATGATCCAAACAAGTTGAATTTCATCCTATCTTTTTCATGGGAATTTGAATTTTAAATGAAGTCACTCAAGAATGCAAGAAGATAAATCATCCTAATGGCAATACCTTAAGTCTAGAGATATATTAAAGAGTTCCTGCTGCTAAGATCACAATTGTTGCCTTGTTTCTTATCCTTCCTCTATCGGCCTGTTAGCCTCTTCTTTTTATTATTTTAGCCACTTTATCCTTTTAAGAAATTGATTATTCTCTTCTATTTAATTAAATGGCTAGTCAAATTATCCCTGATTAATGTGGCTAGTCAAATTATCCCTGATTCCTAACATATTTAAGGTAGAGTTTTTATTTCTTTTTCCCTAGAGAAGATGTGCTTCAGATCTGACTTTCCTCCTATTACAGTGATGGGATTTTGTTCTCAGGCAGAAATTCCTACTATTCACTATACCCTGACTGGCACATTGGTCTGGAAATTATCTGTTTCTTGAAAATTTGATATAAATTGTTCATGCACTAACTAGTCAGGGAGCTTTCTGAGAAGCTAAAGTGTGTGTGTGTGTGTGTGTGTGTGTGTATGAGAGATTTACATTTCATCTGGGAGAATGATTAAATTATTAAGATATTTTATGTTCTATAATATCAATTTTTGTAATGGATATCTTTTCCAGAAAATCATTCTAATATCTGAGAAAAATTAGCATCCATTTGAATTAAAGATAAATTTAAATTTTTACAAATTTGCTATATGCAGGCTTTCTTATAGCAGCTGGTACAGAAAAAGACCAGGCCAGAGAGATGTTTTGAAGTATTACTATTTCAGTTAAAATATGATAATTTTCAGACAGTAACTAAGAGTTTTGAAAATGTAGCATATGGACAACCTCAGTAGAAAAATATCCACTTGAAAGTTTTCCTAAGCCAGTTCCTTTTGTATTCCAATGTCATTTCAGGAATACCTGTGCTTGCCTATGAAAAATTAAAATATCAGCAGAAATTTTGGTCATTTTTACAGGAAATTATAAAAATTTTATGAAATTATCATGAGATATTTTGAGTTATCTGAATGAATGCTATATATTTCAACTTTAAAATTAATATTAAATAAATATTAAGGTTATATTATATTTAATATTTAAAATAATGTATAATATTTAGAGCATATTTATAATTTATTCTTGCTCTGAAAACTTCCTGAGTGCTCACTACATTCAAGGCTTATTACCAACCACTTCAGGGTTTTTTATAGTGGAAGGAAAGTTGGTAAAGAATAGGTGAACAAATACTATTCATAACTTTCCATGTGTCTTTATACTCTGATGTAGAGCATAGCACATCTGTTTCATAGGTGAAGAACTAATGTTCCAAAGGTAAAGTAACTTTAAGTTTTAAAATTTGAAAGTAGTAGGGTAGAGACTGGGATTTAGCTCTGTTTTATTCCAATGCAGTGTTTTCTTCATTACATTATATCGATTCAAACAATAGTTAAGACCATATTTTCAAGGAACTCAGAGTTTAGTCAAGTAAGAAAAGCAAAGAAGTTAATGATAACTATCTTTAAATAGCTGTGAGAAAGAGGGAAAGGGGAATGATGTTTCTTGGGTGAAATCATATCTTTGTGTTTATTACATAGAGAGGTGTTCTAAAGATTGAGGGGAGAGAATAAATCTAAAGTGACTGCAGCAGCAGTGTCAGAAGATAGGCAAGTCAAGTTTTTAGGGCTATAGAGAGAGGGTGACTGATGATACTGGAAGAGTAAATTTATGCATTTTGTTTTTGTCTTTTTTAATAATATCAGGATGAGTAATCTGACCCTTTACAATTTTAAGTCAACTGAAATTAGACTATTAATCCCAAAATATTGTATAGGATAAAGAGAAACACAGATCACAGGGGAGATATTGTAAAACAAAATTAAAAAAAAGAATTTTAAATGATATTAATATAAGATATTTAGGAAATTTTTATGACCTAAAATATGATAGCAAAGTACCTCTTTGGATGTTAGAATCTCTATAGACGTTCTAGCTTAATGGTCTAGATTATGGAATGATCTACAAAGCCTTGGATTCTGATGTCATATCAGAGGATGAAATCTACATGAAGGGTATTAGAGAATTATTTGTGGGCTTGATATGGAATTTGAAAGAAAAGTTTCACATCAAAGTTAAAGTGGTAGAAGGGAGTCATGGAAGAATGCTCAACACATTGTGGGGAAATAAAGGACCATGTTATAAAAGGAATGATATTGAGATCTTCATGAAGAATGTAAAGAATTTTTCAAATGCTGGAATGACACTGTAGTGGATAAAGATTTCAGTGAAGACTGAACAGACTCATTGACTTTAGGGATAAAAGGTAAGCTAGAAAGAAAACTATTTACTGAGCATCTAATATGTATCAGTCACTTTCCCAGGTATTTTTTCTCATTTAATTCAAATGCAGTACATCTTGTAGGTGTGGAAGCTGAGGCTCAAAGCAGTTAAGCAACTCCACAGGGACACAGATATTTTCGAGAACTGAGGTTTAAACTTAAGCCAGTACGATTTCAAAATCCTTGCTCTTTCCATTACTCCATGATAGCTTTTTAATTCTTGCAGTGAAATACAGAAAACCAATTTGAGTATACTGGAGATGTGAAAGGCAGATTACATGGAAAGAGTATGACCAGGCATTAATAAAGTAGAGTCAGCAGTCTTAAAATTTAAAGGTGAGGGAAGGAAAATGAAAATCTCATGTCAATATCAGGATGTAATAAAATGAATTGAGTTGTTGCATTGATCTTAGGATTAGTTAACATTTATTGAACATATACTATGTACAAAGCACTGATCAAAGCATTTTACATATATTATTTGTTAGTCTTCCAAATAATTTTATAAAATGGGTTCTATTATTACCTCAATTTAACAGTTGAGGAAATCGGCACAGTGAGATGAAATGATTCAGAAAATCATAAAGTGGTAAAGCAGCATTTGAACACAAGCAGCCTGACTCCAGAATCAGTAGAATCAACCACCCTACTGCCTGACACTCTATGTTACAGAGATCTGAAACTCAAATTATCTGACAAAGCATATTCAGTAGAGGTAACTTCTAAATTAGAAGTGTCGGTAGAAATATCTGATCTTTGCCTATATGGAAAATTTTAGTGAATTTGTCCCAGGTTTCTAGGGCCTTGAACTACAATGAGAGGACAGAGGACAATTCCATTATGTTTCTTGGTGGCCTCACATTTCCCCCAGGCAGTCAGGGCCCTTTTCAATTAAGTGCTTTATTGAGTAACCCAATAAAATGGAAATTTGGATTTTGGCATTCTACACTATAGTTCATCAATACCTCTTATAAATCATGTTCTGGTAATAAATGCCATGATTTCTACTTTGTTATCAGGAAGTAATAAATAATACAAAGCCAGATAAATTGTGATTCTGTTGAATGCACCCTATGAAGTAAACATTTTTAAATTTGCTTTATCCTTTTGTAATTATACCTCTGGGTAGATTAACTTGCTCTTCACTTTATCCAGTCTCCTTACATGTGTAGGACTTACAAGCAGGTAGTTTACTGCCAGAAAACAAATGGCCTTTAGAAGCGTGGAGATATATTTACAGCCACAGGTAGAAAGCTGGGGTTGGGGGGAGGATAGTTAATTAAATGACAATCAGAAGTGTCACAAATTTCAGGGACACAGAATTGACTACAAGAATTATAAATTAGTCAGAACTACAATTTGAGCTATTACTCAGCTTTTTCTTTCCTTTTTGTATAATAACAGAATTTTTCCTTTAGAGTAGTGAAACATATAAATGCATATCTAAGGAATAATCACAATTCCTTTAAAGGATTAAAAGTAGAATTTTCCCCCCAAATAGGTTAATAGTTTGAAATTGTCCTTTAAAAACTGTATCCTTAAGAAACAAACTTTCATTATGTAGGTGTTTCTGTCATTTAATATTCCCTAAGTTCCTGTCTACATTTAGTCTTATGCTCCACTTGCAGCACTTTGTGGATAGCACTTGAACATCCTTATTTTTAATGGCACATCTCTTAATGTATCTATTATTTATTTTATGTGAAACATAACCATGGACTCTATAACAAAAATTGCCACTGCTTTAACATGAAAAATTTTGAACCCACATGCAGGTGCCATTAGTGCAGAGATAAGAAAGGTTTAGACTATCCAATGTTAATAGAGAATCAGAAAAAAAATAACAAGACCAAAAGCATTAATAAAAATAAAGAATAAGTCTATGTATGTAGCTGTCTGTAGCTGGAAACAAATAGTGAGTAGAAAATATACTGAAAGTCATTTAAAAAAACAAAGAAAAAGGGAAAAAAATGGTGTTTCTTATTTAAAAAGTAGTCAGTGTCTGTGCATATTCATAGGAGAGAGAAGGCAAATAACAGTATTATAAGAATTATGTTAAGGAAAAGTTAGATAAAATTATGTATGAACAAATATATATATATATATATATAGAGAGAGAGAGAGAGAGAGAGAGAGAGAGAGAGAGAGAGAGAGAGAGAGATCAAGCTTCAAAATCATGAATTGTCTCTATTCGAGATAAGTAGTCCCTGGCCTCTGAAGGACATAAGCCCCAATGAAAAATATCCTCCCTCCCAGTTTCTGTTCTAATAAAACAAAAAGATTATTGTCTGAAAGGCACAAGAGGCTTTAAGTCATGCTCAAAGGTTGACTAGAGAAGGTCACTTTTCTAGAGCTTGTTATTTATTTTTCTAGTTGTATCCCCAGGCTTCAACGGCCAGAAGGGGAGCACAACAGATTAATAACAACAGTTTTTTAGCTTAGGCTGAGTTTCTGTATTCCTTGATAATCCTTTTTTCCAGCTTCAGAAGCTGGTCTTGTAACTTGCAATGCCTACATTTGCTCTGGTTTTAGCTGCTCTGGTCTCTTGACTTTTTTGTATACTACTCTTTGTGATCCTTTGTGACTTGGCTATTTCCAGTTTAATTTTTCCTCTTAACAGTCATTTTACCAATTAATGGGTGATACAGAAAATTACATTGACCATAAAATTATGCTGTCCTCTGTTCTTTGTATCATACAGAGATTCTAATAACCTTACTCTTTCTTGTTAATTCAAATGATACCTGTTTTCCGAAAAAAATAGCAGATGAGAGGAAGCAGGAGGGAGGCATATCTAATGAGATTTTTAGTAATGTCCTCCTGTGCAGTCCTCTAGTGTTAAATTTCTTTTAACAGACAAGCCCTTGCTTTGGTCCTATGCTTATAGCCACTACTTTTTTCTCTTAAGGCAAGCTTCTCCTCACAATCTCCTCAATTCCTTATTTATTGATCCAATAGCTTTCTACTGAGGATTTACTATATCCTGGGTACTGTTCAGATACAACATACCAGGACCCATCTAACATGCTTGTATCTATAGAGACCATGGGATCCACCAAAACAATTTTGAATTTTTGATGTGTACATACCTTTTATGGATGGAATCAAAATTAAAGTGATTATATGCTAAAATATACACATGCTGGTCCATTGTATATGGGAACAAAACATTAGAGCTTCTGTTTGTATTGTTTTAATTTAAATAATAAGAAAAGTTTTACCTGTAACTAATGTTAAAAAAGAAACAACAGGCCCAAAATGGAGTCACTTAGGCTAGGTCCCACCAAGACGTAATGCCTAACATAATTAGTTTAAACCTTCCTCAGAAATATGACTAGACAACCTGAAATGTCCTGGTCGGCACTGAGATAGACTGATAGACACTTTCCATTCCCTGTAGGAGGGCGGTCTTGCCTAAAACAATGTATTCTTTGCTAATGATTTTCTTTTTTCCACTCCCTCTCTGCCTTTAAACCTTTTTTTTTTTTTCTGCAGCTTGGCAGAGCTTTTTTCTATGGCTAGATGGGGTGCTGCCCAATTCATGAATCATTTAATAAAGGCTATTAGACCTTCAAATTTACTCAGTTGAATTTTTGTTATTTACCACCAATAAGAATTGATGCTAGCAACTTCATTCAGTCACAGGTCACATGCCCTCAGATTTCTTATGGGATGAGGGCAGTTCTGTAACATTGAGGGGGCAATGGTGCCATTAATTTTTTTGGTTATCTTTTGGCATCCTGGTAGGCAGAAGTCTGAAACTGACCCCAAGATTGCTGTCTTCTAGTGTATATGCCTTGGATAATTCCTAATCCTTAAAAATAGATATTATTTTAAATAAAAGTAATGTTATAAGTAAAAACTATCTAAATGTAAGTAAGGTTGGTGTGGTTTCTTTGATTGAGATATGAAGGGGACTGCAGGGTAAATTTACAGAAAATGCATCAACCAGAAATCCATTCACTCTATCATTCAAAAGCTAATTTTTGCATCAAAAATTCCCTTCAATCTAACAATCACTTAATATACACCCACTATGTGCCAGGAAAAAGTGGGCAAATCAGAAAACAATCTAATGAGCATGCTGCTTGTCTTCTGCTTTAGAAGTCAGAAAATAAAGATAAATAAATAACATACAGTATGGTAAATTGTGAAGGGCTATGGGAAGGCTGACAGTGCCTAACAACATCTTCATCACATTCTTAGCCACACCATGAGACTACATTTTCCAGACTTCCAATGTGGCTGGATCCCTAGTGGTTAAATGGAGCCAAATGACTGAATTTGATCAAAGGAATGAAAGTAGAAATGATGTGGTCTCAGCCAAAATGGCTAAAAGTAGATGTGCTTTCTTTAAGTTCTTGCTCTGTTCCAGTTATCTAATGCTGCAAAACAAATCACTTCCAAATTTAATGGTCTGAAACAATTTTATTATGCTCATGGAGTCTATAGATTAGAAATGTGGACAAGGAAGATCAGGGATGGTTTGTCTCTGCAAGTCTGTGTTCTTAGTTGGCAATACTAGGTGGCTGGAGATGATTCTACGTCTGGGATCTCAATGCAGAAACTACTTCACTCACTTGTCTGATACTGGCTAATACTGGCTGTAATTTGGGAATTTATCTGGAATTCTGTACCAGAAGACTAAAACATTATCTGTCCATGTACACTTGGCTTCCTCACAGCACAGATGTTGGAGCATCCCAAGTGAACAAGACTTAACTTCGAAAGTCACATTATGTCACTTACTTCATACTAATAAGTACACCCAGTTCAAAGGAAGGGAACATAGATCCACCTCTGAGTGAAGAAGTGTCAGTATCACTTTTCAAGAAGAGCATACAGGATGGGAGAAATTGTTGTTGTTTTTGAAAATAGTATTCTCTTTCCCTATTACCTATGTGAATACAGATGAGAACAAAATTGGAAGGATCCCACTCCGCTGATTCACATTGGTCTCTGATATTCATGAGAATACATTTTTATTGAGTTAAGCCACTGCAACTCTTTGGGTTTCTTGTTTTATTTTGTTTCTATTACAACAGTTACTCTGTTTGGATTTACATAGAGCTAAGGATAATACATAAAGGAGAGAAAGAGAAAGAAAATGTCAACCACTCACAGATGTTGATGTTAAAACTCAACTCACTGAGCTGATAAATTTTAAAGTAAAGGTGTTAAGGAAGTAAGGGAATTAGCCTTATAGGTATCAGGTAGTAGGAAAAGAAGCACAAAGATCTTAAGTGGGAGTGTCAGATAAACTGCAAAGAGGACAGGGTGGCTGAAGCAGAGGGAGTAAACAGGTGAGTCAGAGAAGATGAGATAAAGGAAGTACCAAGGCCAGATCACGTGGAGCATTATAGGTCATACCAATGACTTTAGATTTTACCCTAAGTGAGAGGGGAGACCATTAGAGGAAAGTCATGATCTGACACATTTTAATAAGAGCACTTTGGCTGTTGAAAAAGAAATTGCAAGGAAACAGGGGCAGAAGCAGAGAGACCTATTAGAAAATTATTGTAGGAATCCTAGCAACATGTGATAGTGATCTGGCTTAGGGTATTTAGAGTGCCAGCACTTCGGACTGGTCAAATTCTGGACTTTTTTTTTTTTTTTTTTTTTTGGTACTTGCTGAGGTTTTTTTTAAATTACTTTTAATTGTACTGAAATACACATAACATAAAATTTACCATTTCAAACATTTAAAAATATACAGTTTGGTAGTACTTCATTCACACTGTTGTGCAACCAACCTCCAGAGCTCTTTTCACCTTGCAAAGTTGAAACTCTGTAACTACTAAACAACAACTTGGATATATTTTGAAGGTAGAGATGACAGGATCTGTAGGAATACATAGGTGTGGAGGTTGAAGAAAAGAAAAAGAGGAGTAAAAGATGACAAAGATTTTGGTCTAAGTAACTGGAGGAATCTTGCTGCTATAAGCTGAAATGTGTAAGACCTAAGAAGGTACTGGTTAGTTATGCAAGGGGAAAGCAGAAGTTCAGTTTGAACATGTTAAATTGGAGATTTCTATTATATATTGAAGTGAAGATATCAAAGAGGCAATTGTGTGTGTGTGTGTGTGTGTGTGTGTGTGTTTATATATATATACATACCATAGACATATATCTATATATCTATATTTCAGGAGATAGTTCTGGGATGAAGTTATACATTAAGAATTCATGAGCATAAATGGTATTTATTTTCTTTTATTTTATTTTTAACATCTTCATTGGAGTATAATTGTTTACAATGTTGTGTTACTTTCTGCTCTATAACAAAGTGAATCAGCTAAACATATACATATATTCCCATATCCCCTCCCGCCCATCCTCCCTATCTCACGCCTCTAGGTGGTCACAAAGCACGGAGCTGATCTCCCCGTGCTATGCGGCTGCTTCCTACTAGCTATCTATTTTACATTTGGTAGTGTATATATATCAATGCCACTCTCTCACTTCATCCCAGCTTACCCTTCCCCCCACCCTGCATCCTCAAATCCATTCTCTACGTCTGCGTCTTTATTCCTGTTCTGCACCTAGGTTCATTAGAACATTTTTTTTTCCATATATATGTGTTAGCATACGGTATTTGTTTTACTCTTTCTGACTTCACTCTATAGGACAGATTCTAGGTCCATCCACCTCACTACAAATAACTGAGTTTTGTTTATTTTTATGGCTGAGTAATATTACATTGTATATATGTGCTACATATTCATCCATTCATCTGTCGATGGACACTTAGATTGCTTCCATGTCCTGGCTATTGTAAATAGAGCTGCAATGAACATTGTGGTACATGACCCTTTTGAGTTATGGTTTTCTCAGGGTATATGCCAAGTAGTGGGATTGCTGGGTTGTATGGTAGTTCTATTTTTAGTTTCTTAAGGAACCTCCATACTGTTCTCCACAGTGGCTGTATCAATTTACATTCCCACCAACAGTGAAAGAGTGTTCCCTTTTCTCAACACCCTCTCCAGCATTTATTGTTTCTAGATTTTTTGATGATGGCCATTCTGACCAGAGTGAGATGACATCTCATTGTAGTTTTGATTTGCATTTCTTTAATGATTAATGATGTTGAGCATCCTTTCATGTGTTTGTTGGCAATCTGTATATCTTCTTTGGAGAAATGTCTACTTAGGTCTTCTGCCCATTTTTGGATTCGGTTGTTTGTTTTTTTGTTATTGAGCTGCATGAGCTGCTTGTATATTTTGGAGATTAATCCTTTGTCAGTTGCTTCATTTGCAAATATTTTCTCCCATCCTGAGTGTTGTATTTTCATCTTGTTTATGGTTTCCTTTGCTGTGCAAAAGCTTTTAAGTTTCATTAGGTCCCATTTGTTTATTTTTCTTTTTATTTCCATTTCTCTAGGAGGTGGATCAAAAAGGATGTTTTTGTGATTTATGTCAGAGAGTGTTCTGCCTATGTTTTCCTCTAAGAGTTTTATATGTCTGGCCTTACATTTAGGTCTTTAATCCATTTTGAGTTTATTTTTGCATATGGTGTTACAGAGTGTTCTAACTTCATTGTTTTACATGTAGCTGTCCAGTTTTCCCAGCACCACTTATTGAAGAAGTTGTCTTTACTCCATTGTATATTCTTGACTCCTTTATCAAAGATAAGGTGACCATAGGTGCATGGATTTATCTCTGGGCTTTCTATCTTGTTCCATTGATCTGTATTTATGATTTTGTGCCAGTACCATACTGTCTTGATTACTGTAGATTTGTAATATAGTCTGAAGTCCAGGACCCTGATTCCTCCAGCTCTGTTTTTCTTTCTCAAGATTGCTTTGGCTATTCAGGGTCTTTTGTGTTTCCATACAAATAGTGAAATTTTATGTTCTAGTCCTGTGAAAAATACCATTGGTAATTTGATAGGGATTGCATATTGAATCTGTAGATTACTTTGGGTAGTATAGTCATTTTCACAATGTTGATTCTTCCACTCCAAGAACATGGTATATGTCTCCATCATCTTTAATTTCTTTCAACAGGGTCTTATAGTATTCTACATACAGGACTTTTGTCTCCTTAGGTAGGTATATTCCTAGATATTTTATTCTTTTAGTTGCAGTGGTAAATGGGAGTGTTTCCTTAATTTCTCTTTCAGATTTTTCATCATTAGTGTATAAGAAGGTAGGAGATTTCTGTGCATTAATTTTGTATCCTGCTACTTTACCAAATTCATTGATTAGCTCTAGTACTTTTCTGGTAGCATCTTGAGAATTCTCTCTATATAGTATCATATCATCTGCAAACAGTGACAGTTTTATTCTTCTTTTCCAATTTGGATTTCATTTTTTTTTCTTTTTCTTCTCTGATTGCTGTGGCTAACACTTCCAAAACTATGTTCAGTAATAGTGATGAGAGTGGGCAACATTGTCTTGTTCCTGATCTTAGTGGAAATGGTTTCAGTTTTTCACCATAGACAATAATATTGGCTGTACATTTGTCATATATGGCCTTTATTATGTTGAGGTAAGTGCCCTCTAAGCCTACTTTCTGGAGGGTTTTTATCATAAATGGGTATTGAATTTTGTCAAAAGCTTTTTCTGCATCTATTGAGATGATCATATGGTTTTTATCCTTCAGTTTGTTAATATGGTGTATCACATTGATTGATTTGCATATATTGAACAATCCTTGCATTCCTGGGATAAACACCACTTGATCATGATGTATGATCGTTTTTTTTTTTTGCAGTATGCAGGCCTCTCACTGTTGTGGCCTCTCCCATTGCGGAGCACAGGCTCCGGACGTGCAGGCTCAGCGGCCATGGCTCATGGGCCCAGCCGCTCCGCGGCATGTGGGATCTTCCCGGACTGGGGCACAAACCCATGTCCCCTGCATCGGCAGGCGGACTCTCAACCACTGCGCCACCAGGGAAGCCCCTGTATGATCCTTTTAATGTGCTTTTGGATTCTGTTTGCTAGTATTTTGTTGAGGATTTTTGCATTTATGTTCATTAGTGATATTGGCCTGTAGTTTTCTTTTTTTGTGATATTCTTTGGTTTTGGTATCAGGATGATGGTGGTCTCCTAGTATGAGTTTGGGAGTGTTCCTCCCTCTGCTATATTTTGGAAGAGTTTGAGAAAAATTGGTGTTAGCTCTTCTTTAAATGTTTGATAGAATTCACCTGTGAAGCCATTTGGTCCTGAGCTTTTGTTAGTTGGAAGATGTTTAACACAGTTTCAATCTCAGTGCTTGTGACTGGTCTGTTTATATTTTCTATTTCTTCCTGGTGCAGTCTCAGAAGGTTGTGCTTTTCTAATAATTTGTCCATTTCTTCCAGGTTGTCCTTTTTATTGGCATATGGTTGCTTGTAGTAATCGGTCATGATCCTTTGTAATTCTGCAGTGTCAGTTGTTATTTCTCTTTTTTCATTTCTAATTCTGTGATTTGAATCTTTTCCTTTTTTTTCTTGATGAGTCTGGCTAATGGTTTATCAATTTTTTTATCTTCTCAAAGAAGTAGCTTTAAGTTTTATTGATCTTTGCTATTGTTTCCTTCATTTGCTTTTCATTTATATCTGATCTGATTTTTATGATTTCTTTCCTTCTGCTAATTTTGGGTATCTTTTTGTTCTTCTTTCTCTAATTGCTTTAGGTGTAAGGTTAGGTTGTTTATTTGAGATTTTTCTTGTTTCTTGAGGTAGAACTGTATTGCTATAAAGTTCCCTCTTAGAACTGCTTTTGCTGCATCCCATAGGATTTGGGTCATTGTGTTTTCATTGTCATTTATTTCTAGGTATTTTGATTTCTTCAATGATCTCTTGGTTATTAAGTAGTGTATTGTTTAACCTCCATGTGTTTGTATCTTTTACAGATTTTTTCCTGTATTTGATATCTAGTCTCATAGAATTTTTGTTGGAAAAGATACTTGATATGATTTCAATTTTCTTAAATTTCCCAAGGCTTGATTAGTGACCCAAGATACGATCTATCTTGGAGAATCTTCCATGAGCACTTGAGAAGAAAGTATACTGTTGTCTTTGGATGTAATGTCTTATAAATAACAATTAAGTCCATCTTGTTTAATGTGTTATTTAAAACTTGTGTTTCTTATTTATTTTCATTTTGGATGATCTGTCCATTGGTGAAAGTGTGGTGTTAAGGTCCCCTACTATTTTTGTGTTACTTCCAATTTCCTATTTTATGGCTGTTAGCATTTGCTTTATGCATTGAGGTGCTCCTATGTTGGGTGCATAAATATTTACAGTTGTTATATCTTCTTGGATTGATCCCTTGATCATTAAGTAGTGTCCTTCTTTGTCTCTTGTAATAGTCTTTATTTTAAAGTCTATTTTGTCTGATATGAGAATTGCTATTCCAGCTTTCTTTTGATTTCCATTTGCATGGAATATCTTTTTCTATCCCATCAGTTTCAGTCTGTATGTGTCCCTAGGTCTGAAGTGGGTCTCTTGTAGACAGTATATATATGCATCTTGTTTTTGTAACCATTCAGCCAGTCTATATCTTTTGGTTGGAGCATTTAATCCATTTATACTTAAGGTAATTATTGATATGTATGTTCCTATTACCATTTTATTAATAGTTTTGGATTTGTTATTGTAGGTCTTTTCCTTCTTTTCCTTCTCTTGTATTTCCTGCCTAGAGAATTTCCTTTAGCATTTGTTGTAAAGCTGGTTTGGTGGTGCTGAATTCTCTTAGCTTTTGCTTGTCTGTAAGGGTTTTAATTTCTCCATCGAATCTGAATGAGATCCTTGCTGGCTAGAGTAATCTTGGTTGTAGTTTTATCCCTTTTATCACTTTAAATATGTGCTGCCACTCCCTTCTGGCTTGTAGAGTTTCTGCTGAAAGATCAGCTGTTAACCTTATGGGGATTCCCATGCATGTTATTTGTTGCTTTTCCCTTGCTGCTTTTAATAGTTTTTCTTTGTATTTAATTTTTGATAGTTTCATTAATATGTGTCTTTGCATGTTTCTCCTTGGATTTATCCTGTATGGGACTCTGTGCACTTCCTGGACTTGGTTGACTACTTCCTTTCCCATATTAGGGAAATTTTCAACTGTAATCTCTTCATATATTTTCTCAGTCCCTTTCTTTTTCTCTTCTTCTTTTGGGACCCCTATAATTTGAATGTTGGTGCATTTAATGTTGTCCCAGAGGTCTCTGACACTGTCCTGAATTCTTTTCATTCTTTTTTCTTTATTCTGCTTTGTGGTAGTTTTCTCCACTATTTTATCTTCCAGGTCATTTATCCGTTCTTCTGCCTCAGTTATTCTGCTACTGATTTCTTCTAGAGAATTTTTAATTTCACTTATTGTGTTGTTCATCACTGTTTGTTTGCTCTTTAGTTCTTCTAGGTCCTTGTTAAATGTTTCTTGTATTTTCTTCATTCTATTTCCAAGATTTTGGATCATCTTTACTCTTATTACTCTGAATTCTTTTTCAGGTAGACAGTGTATTTTTCCTCTTCATTTGTTTGATCTGGTGGGTTTTTACTTTGCTCCTTCATCTGCTGTCTACTTCTCTGTCTTCTCATTTTGCTTAACTTACTGTGGTTGGGTTCTCCTTTTCACAGGCTGGAGGTTCATAGTTTCCGTTGTTTT
Organism: Orcinus orca; assembly: GCF_937001465.1. Classification (NCBI taxonomy): domain Eukaryota; kingdom Metazoa; phylum Chordata; class Mammalia; order Artiodactyla; family Delphinidae; genus Orcinus; species Orcinus orca. Next base: position 97,873,498 of record NC_064563.1, read on the forward strand.
TGGTGTCTGCCCCCCGTGGGTAAGGCTGGTTCAGTGGGCTGTGTAGGCTTCCCACTGTAGGTGGAGGGGCTGGTGCCTGTGTTCTGGTGGATGAGGCTGGATCTTGTCTTTCTGGTGGGCAGGATTGTGTGTGGTGGTGTGTTTTGGGGTGTCTGTGAACTTATTATGATGTTGGCAGCCTCTCTGCTAATGGGTGGGGTTGTATTTCTGTCTTGCTAGTTGTTTGGCATGGGGTGTCCAGCACTGTACTTGTTGGTCATTGAGTGGAGCTGGGTCTTAGGGTTGAGACGGAGATCTCTGGGAGAGCTCTCGCACATTGATATTACATGGGACCGGGAGGTCTCTGATGGTCCAATGTCCTGAACTTGGCTCTGTCACCTCAGAGATTTAGGCCTGACACCCGGCTGGAGCACCAAGACCCTGTCAGCCACAGGGCTGGAGAATGGGCAAGTCAGAAAGGAATCAGGTTTCTGGCCCTTGGATATTGGACGACTTGGGATTGGGGCTCCATAGCTGTGCCTCAGTGGTTGGCGTAGCCGCCCCAGGAGCTTCTGCACGTTGGTTGGTAGGGGCCCGTGTGCAGAGGCCTTGCACCTGACATGTTGGATTGGCTTTCTCAGCACAGAACTTCTGCAGGGACACACCTTGGCTCCTGTGTGGAGAAGCGCTGTGTACACCACCACAGCCCAAGATGGCAGCGGCCAGCTTATAAATGGTGTTTAAATCCATGCACCTGGATAGGCTTGCCAAGAGGTAGAGTATAAACAGAAGAAAGAAGAGGTATGAGAACAAGCCCTAGAGCATTCCAATATTTAGAGGTTTGAGAGGTAAAAAATACCAGTGAAAGAAATTGAGAAGGCACAGAATGTGTGCTCTCCCAGACACAAAAGGATAAAGTATTTCAAGGAGGAGCGGTTAAGCGATTGTGTATAATGCTATTGACAGGTCAAGTAAAATGGATGCTAAGAAATGACCATACGATTTAATCATTTCAATTTTATCAGTGACTTTGAGAAAAGCAGTTTCAGTAATTTGATGAATTCAAAAAGCTGATCAGGTGGGCCTAAGAAAATTCCAAGGAAGAAAGCCTGGAAACAGTTAAGGTATACAGTACTTTCAAGAATCTGTTCTATAAAAATAAGAAAATAAATAAGGGAGTACTTGGATGGGAATGTGGGATCAAGGCTCAGATGTGCAAAAAGTGGTATATGACTTCACAAGATGGTTAATTTTATAAAATAAGACCTTAAAACATATATTCATTACAATATTTTGAAATAAAAGAAGGGCAGTACTAATGAACAGTGTTTGTATCACACAGTGGTATGTTAATGATCTTGTGGCAAAGTTTTTAAAAGAGTTATTGAATATATGATGAATTATGCATTTCCAAATTTGCTGATCTTTTCTCTGATGACAATAACTGTCATTAATTTACTACATAGCAGTGTTTTAAGAAAATAAACACAATCTGTCCAGGGTAAAGGTGCCATTTTAACAATAAATGAGAAAGTAACTGCTCTTTGAAATTGCTCGCACTGAATAATTTCCCTCCAAGGGTGAGTACAGGCCTTCCCTAATTCCCATGACATGTGTGGATAGCGCTTAACAGTTAACAGGTCTTTACTAAAGACGTGGATAGCAAAAAGGAAGTATGAAACAGGAAACAGTTATAATATTACATGTGACCTACATTCTATCCAAGGGCCCAGTCTTTTACATCCTGGCTCCCAGAAACCCTAAAACAGATAACTCACTTCATCCCACATATCCTCCCGGAAAATGTTCCAGGCCTTTCCATCACTTGGAGTCTCACTCACACAAACTTATCACAGGCCCAAAGGTGGAAAAAAGTTATCCCTCATCTAAATTTCAGGATCTAGAAGAGAGCCTAAGTCTGCCTAAAGAAAAAGAAAAACACACTTGATTCCTTTCCAGAATAAAACAAGGGAAATGTCTATTTCCTTCATTTCAAAACCTGATTCTGTTACATAGACATGAAAATCACAAAAAAAGTCAGCACTTGTATATTTTTTTCAAAGTACCAAGTTCATTCAATCTCTTTACCTATAAAATAAACATTGTTAACTTATTGAATTACTTTGCCCTTTCATAAGAGAAAAATAAAATACTATTTAAAACAGGATTTTACCGGCAATAAATTTCAATTTCTGGCATGTCTACTGACATCTAGCACATCATTTTCCAAGTCGGGGTAGAACTAGAGCATTAAGTTATAAAATAAAGTTTTTGAGTGTCTTTGCAATATAACATATTGATTAAGAGAAGGACATGGAAGTCAGTCTTATAACTGGGACCAAATCCTGGTCCCTACACTTAGTGCTTTTATCTCTCTTATCATGAACTTCCTTACTTTTAGTATCAGTCATAATACTACCTCTTTCATGAGCTCTTGGTAAAAATAAATATGATGATAGAAATATCATCTTAGATTTCAGAATAGGATCTGCCACATAGTAAATGATCAATAATTAGTATCTATCATTTTTAATGCTGTTTTCAATACTGTAGATTGTCCTCTAATTAGCTCATGCCTCAATGGGTTTTTGAGTGTTTACAGAGATTCTAAAGCAGCAACTCAATATAAGTATTCTTTGTTCGTCTTATTATTATATTTTTCCTAATCTAAGTATGTAAGTTATTTGGTTAAAAGTATTCTTAAATATTAGTGAACCGTTTCCTGTCTAAGGTGGTAAATATAAAATCTTCCTCATAAAAAAAAAAAAAGGACACATCATTAGATTTAGGGCCCACTTGTGTAACCCAGAACGATCTCATATCAATCCTCTTAACTACATTTGCAGAGAGTCTTTTTCTAATTAAGGTGACATTCAAGGTTCTAAGGGATAGGACATTCACAGATTGTTTTTTCTTTTTTTTTTAATAAATTTATTTATTTATTTTTGGCTGTGTTGGGTCTTCGTTGCTGTGTGTGGGCTTTCTCTAGTTGCAGTGAGCAGGGGCTACTCTTTGTTGTGAGAAGCAAGCATGGGCTTCTCACTGCGGTGGCTTCTCTTGTTGCGGAGCACAGGCTCTTGGTGCATGGGCTTCAGTAGTTGTGGCACACGGGCTCAGTAGTTGTGGCTCGCGGGCTTAGTTGCTCTGTGGCATGTGGGATCTTCCTGGACCAGTGCTTGAACCCATGTCCCCTGCATTGGCAGGCAGATTCTTAACCACTGCGCCACCAAGGAAGTCCCTCACACATTGTTTTAAGACCACCATTCAACCCACTATAGGGAGATGGTGACTAGACCTGTTTTAGTTAATCTGGTTCTTGAAAGGTTACAGGATATTTTAAATAAACTGACAATAATAATGAAAAGACACAGATACCACTAAGAGTACTTTGGCTTGGCTGATGGCTAATTATAATAAAAATAAATTTCAATATAAAATATTAAAACATTTAAATGCCAGAATGTGGAAATTCACACTGCAAAAAAATGGTTTAGAAATAAATATTTTATGTGAATTTTAAAGTTCCTGAAAAATATTAACTCAATCTGGAATAATGATGATGAAATTTGACTTCAGAGGAAGTGATGGTTTTCAAACACTCATTATCCCTCCCAGAATTGACCTTTAGTATTCATATATTGTGCCATAATTTATCTTCTCTTTATCCGAAGACAGTGTAAAGAAGTCGTGAATCTTAATCAGAGGTTGTTCCATCCCCTCAATCGTCACTTTTATGGCCCAAAAAATACTCACCATTCTAAGAACCTGGTAAAGCAGGGAACTGACTCCTGTGTTTGGACTGTCTTAGAGCAGTCCTCAGCATGGTCCCTTGATTAGATTTTTCAAATGGATGTGATGAATAGGGAGCAACAGGAAGGGCTGTAAATGAGTGATTTTGTGTTTTGTTGAGTTTTTCAGTTAAGGAAAAAAGGGAGATCTCCAGAGAGAGAGAGAGAGAGCCAATAATTAGCCTTTGTCCCTGCAGTTGCAAGACTTGGGAGACTTCACACTTAGAGCAGAAAAGCCATGTCTGTTGTTGTTAACTTACAGTGAATTTTGAACTCAGAAAGTGTAACAAATAGAATTTGGATAAGGAGCAGGGAGGGGATGAGGTAAAAGTCATGAATACAGTTCAAAATCAAGGTACACATTCTAAAATACAAAGCATATACGATGACCACAAGGCGATGCCAGGAGAAAAATCAGAAATGAAGCAATATAAGTTACCACAGCTTACTTAATAAAGTCAGAACTTTAACTTGCAGAGTCTATATGTATCAGATAAAATTAACCTGCTATATATGAAATAAGAACATAGAGAACCAATGGAGACAGACTGATAGCAAGGGAGAGTAATAAAAGAAAGATGTGGTTCTGTTGGGAATAACTGCTCTGATTCCCTCCCACTCATTTCAGTAGTAAAGAAAAAAGCTGACTTTCTTAGCAGCATCTGAAACGCTAATTAGCAACATAATTCGGGCCTGATGTTCATTGTCCCAGTAATGGCTTTCCTACATTAACTCTCAGTATACGCAAGCAAGCATGAAGTATGGAAACATCCTAAGCAATTTCTAAGGTTTTAGGATGTTTGGACTGAAAGTGTACTGCTATTCATGAATTAAAAAGAAAATCAAGCATAAGAAAATATCTTCAGTCAACAGAGAATTATAGACGAAGGTAAAAGAGATAATAAGTGAGTGAGTGATTTTGTTTACAGACATGACTGGTTGACTAGCATGTAATTATGGGACCTGTTTCCAGTTTGTTCTTTGCAAAAATAATTGGTGTGTGCCACATAAGGATCTGTTTTAATAAATGGATCTCTTCAGGAAGCAGAAGAATGGTGTGGGATGGCAGCATAATTTAGCATGGTGAGTACTAGATGTGGACACCATTAGCTGCAGCATTTCTTATGACACATTGTACTTAGAATGACTGCTCAGCCTGGAAAAGAAGTGCAAAAGATAAATGGAGTGGCAGCTTGTAGTGTCATGGGTCTAACTGAGCTAATTAATTAGTCTGCACTTCTGTATTAGCAGTGTCTCAGTGAATGCTATGGAGATGGCAAGACAGAAAGAGCTAGCTCTTGAAGGAAACATACATCCAGACAATGGATGGCATACTGAGTATAGCTCAAAGGCAAAAAGATAACTGGAGTTTTCTTAGGAAAAGTACATATAAAGGGATCTGTCCATGTCATAGCTATTTTGCTGTAATGTGTGTTTGTTATCCACATAATGACATAATTTATTATGAAATCCTCAAATAATGGTAAATTAGTTAAAGCAATAAGGGTAATCTCTATTGCATTGGTTCCCAAACTTAGATTTACATTGGATTCACCTGGGAAGCATTAAAACTACAGATGTCTAGGTCAAACCCCAGGGATTTTGATCTAAATGGTCTGGGTTGGAGTCTGTCCATGGGATCTTTTTGAAGTTTCTGAGGTAATTCTAATGTGTAAACATGGTTGAGAACCACTACTCTAGTGTGTTCAGTCATCTGTACCAAATGAACGGTATGCAACCCTCCCTACACATTAAAACTACTTGGGAAGCTTTAAAAATAAATCAGAGTTTAATAGAATAAGGCCTGAGTTTTGGAAGTATTCAAAATATTATTAATTTACTAAAAATACATGTAACAGTTACCAAAATGCACCAAGCATCACACTTAGCAATAAGGAAACAAATGCAAAATTGCTCTTTGTTCAACAAATGTAAGTATTTTGAAAGGAGTTTACAGTTTAAAAAGGATTTATAATTGCCTAATTCATTGTATATTATTGTAAGATGAACTCTGCCTCTTGCCCAAGGACTATTCCCATAGAAGTATTTGAAAAATGGAGAAAACTTTTTGCTACACTATTTTAGGATTACAAATCAGAAAGGCAGAATGACAAGGTACAGAGAGCATAGAGTGGGAATTAGTTATGACTTTGCCATTAGTTTGTTCTGCAACTCTGTGAAAGTTATTTTATTTTATATTTATATATTGGGGAAATAATGTTTGCTCAAACTGTCATACAATCTTATTATGGATATCGAACCAATTCAATCAAATAAGATAATGGATATCAAAATGCTTTGAAATAGATCAAGATTTACAAAAGTATTTTCATGATTAATGTGGAAATGGTGATAAATCAGACCAAAGTCATGTGTTTGCTATAGAGAAAAATCTGTCAAACTGATAAAATATCTGTGTTGTTTATCATGACACTCTGCCATTTCAAAATACTTTCATAATTTGCTACATGTACTAAGATTAACATATGTTTAATGTTAATTACATAATGTCTTTAAATGACTTCCTGGTGGCATAATGAAACCTTAATATTAACATAATCAAATTACTTATAATTTAATTTAATTCTATAGATTATTATTAAACTTGTTATGTGAAATGTTTTGTGTCAAGAACTAGGAATACATAAATGACTAAGGCACAATTTCCACCCTTCAAGTATCATAGTCTAGTTTGTTTATACACACACATACACACACACCTCAACATCTATCTATTTACCATATATTTTTCTATCCATCTAGTACTAAAATGTGAAAATTCAGAAGGTGATATGAATTAAAGGGCTAAGGAACCAGAGGAGGTAAAACTCATTCTGTTGGAAGCAGGCTTCACAGATAAAATGACATTCAAATTGTTTTCAAGAATGAGTGGGAGTTTGCCAGACAGGATAAAGAGCCTCCTTGATAGAGAAAATAGCAAGTGAAAATACAGGGAATTGTAAAAATTTAGTGTGTCTCTAATGTCACAATCCCCATCTTGAAAGTTTCTTCAGTATGGCTAATCTAATCTAAACTGTGTGGATTTTTCCAAGCATCTTTCAAATGGACTGCTAACTTACATGTCATTATGGATGGTCTGTTCTCTTCAAGAAATTCACTGTGCAAATGTCAATTTTACATTTTAGCCAAATACCTTCCTGACTACTGATATTCCAATATACTTTGTAGGTCAAGTGTTTTGGTAACAGCTATTAATTTGACCTAGAGCTCAACTCTGCCCATTTGGAAAACACATACGTGCACTCACAGGGAATGATTTGGGAGTCTGAATGACAGAATCTGAATGTAATGCCTTCTCAAATGATAAGTTTATTAATGAACATACAGAGGGGAGTATGTAAATTTACTGATTTTGTAAAGGTATAACTATAACTTTTCTACATATGTAAGTGTATAATTTACTGAGTTTTAAAGAGTTTTTCAGAATTTAGCCTAGAGGCTCTGATACATATACAAAATCACATGATCACTCCAATCCAGTGACAAATGTGTCTTTCCCTCGAATGGAAATTGCACTTTGAGGAAGAGACAGTAGCATTTTCATCAACATGTTGCCACTTAGAGACTGTACTTCCATACCTGGCAGATTGTATATATATAAAAAAAATCTTTAGAAAGCGACAAGACAGAATTAAAATAAAAATGTAAAAAAATTAGCTACAATAATTTAAAAGTATAAATATAAATAGAACTTATTGACAAGAAAACCATGAAACACTGTTGGGAAGTGTCTTTTTTCATATTAATATGGAATGAGGAGCCCAATCCAATAAGAATCTTTTATAGTTCTAAAAAAAGTGGATGTGGCAATTAGAGAAAGTAGATCTGTTCAGTAGAAAAAGAAAAACTTAACTATGGAGACACTTATAGTTTATAGTTGTTGTTGTTTTTTTTTTTACTTTGTATGTTTTAATTAAGAAGTACTTGTACTTGTCTAAAAAGTTTTATAATAAAAATCAACAGTTCCTAGCTGTAACCTCCACATGCCCAGTCTCATCTCAACATTTTTTCTATTGTGTTCCTTCAATTTCCCAGATATTTTGCTTATGCTGTTAGTTTATTATTTACCCAATCTAGGACTAATATAATACTTAATATGAGAATGAACTCATCTTCATAGCTCTTTTATCCTATCCCTCACTTCCATTTACCACTCCCTGGCAGTACATTTTTAAAACTTTTTATTTCCTTTGTTTTCTTTAATCACCATTACATCATTATATGATTATACCAATGGGATCCTAGATCCAGTGCCAGGAGCAGTGGTGGATGAAGCTGTGGTCTATTGCCCTGTAGCTTTGACAGAAGTCCCTACTGCCCTGCTTCTGTGCTTGACTGGGCTGTTGTTCTGGCTACCTAGCATCCACTTATGCCCACATTCTAAGTCAGGTTCCTTATTCCAATAATTCTATGAGCTACCTACTATTATTGCTATAAATTATTTTTTCTTTATTGAATTATCCATGGTGATTTACATTTAGAATACCATTTATCACTGTTAGTTTACTTTTTTAGATATAATAGTTGGTATGTTTTCTCTAAAAAATATTTTAAAATTAGGTTTATTTCATCTTCAGTCTTTCACTTCTAGCTGACTAAACAGACATTCTACAGAAAGGCTCAGTCTTGGTCTTTTAAAAAATGAAAAGAGAGAAAATTATCAATTGCTCAGCCCTTATAATAGCTCAGTTGGGATATAATAATACAAGTCTAAGTGAGAGATTATTGAATAGAGAAGCAAATGACAGAACTTTGAGAATGGGGACAAAAAGAAAAGGCAAAGGAAGAGAAAAAGGTCAGCCATAAAGAATGAAAATGAATTAGGGGAATATGGTTCATGAAATCCAAGATTACAGATAATTATAAGAACAAGGAAGAGGTCATAAGTAATAATTCCAGAATTTTTAAAGAATATAAGGTTCTGAAAGAAATTGTAGCCTTTAGTGACAAACATATCCTTTGCTACCATCAAGAAAGGAGTTTAAAAAAGAAACGTGGAAGCAGAAGTCAGATTGCAAATATCGTGAGGCACATATTATATAAAGGTAGTGTAGGGAATAATCTTGCTACTATAAAAATAATAAATGTGACAGTGTGATGTGGAATCAGGTAGAGTTATATCTAATCCCAGTTCTACCACTTACTTGTGGCATTGGGCAAATCAATTAACCCTTAACCCTCTAGACCTTAATTAACTCATCAATAAAACTTGAACTATTATATCAGCTACAATGCGTAGTTAATGCTTTCAATAAATAATTATCTCTCTCCTTAAATGGAGTGACTGATAGGACTTCTGAGTTTTTCCTTTTTGTTTTCTTTGATTTTTTTTTTTTAATAAGAGAAATTGGAGCAATTTATGGCCAGATTTTGGGGGGAAAAACCTGTAAGTGAGAGAACAGATACAGTGAAGAGGAAAAAAATAAAATAGAAGAGAAAAAAGAGTGTAGTAATTGATGGAGCAAGGTAGGTGTGTGTAAAATTTTAGAATCAATCAGAGCTAAGCCAATAGAATCGAGTTGTTTTCTCATGATGCAGGAAAGCAGAACAACAGATGATGAAGATAAAAATTTAGGGGCTTCCCTGGTGGCACAGTGGTTGAAAATCTGCCTGCCAATGCAGGGGACACGGGTTCGAGCCCTGGTCTGGGAAGATCCCACATGCCGCGGAGCAACTAGGCCCATGAGCCACAATTACTTAGCCTGCACGTCTGGAGCCTGTGCTCTGCAACAGGAGAGGCCTCGATAGTGAGAGGCCCACGCACCGTGATGAAGAGCGGCCCCCACTTGCCGCAACTAGAGAAAGCCCTGGCACAGAAACAAAGACCCAACACAGCCAAAAGTAAATTAATTAATTAATTAATTTAAAAAAAAAAGATAAAAATTTACAAAATTAAATTTAAGGAGGCTCATGTTAAATGGCTTCCATCTAAGAAATTTAAGAACTAATGCCAACTATATGTATGAAAAGGTGGGGTTAGAAGTGGATGAATAGAATTACTGAAAATGTTTGTAGTAAATGATGTAGGGGATGACAATGAACTGGAATAATGGTGAAGGCAGAATCATTACAAAGAAAATGATATAATGTAGTAGAAGAATCAATTATCTTTCAAATAATTTTTCAGTATCTTTTAGTGTAGACTCATCTATCTTATGGTATAATATAATAGCAATAGAAAAAACTGGAAGCTGTAATAAATTTTTATTGGTTCTAGAATATATATATATATATTTTTTAGCATTTCTTTCTTTTTTTTTTTTTTGCGGTACGCAGACCTCTCACTGTTGTGGCCTTTCCCGCCGTGGAGCAACAGGCTCCAGACGCGCAGGCTCAGCGGCCATGGCTCACGGGCGCAGCCGCTCCGCGGCATGTGGGATCCTCCCGGACCGGGGCACGAACCCATGTCCCCTGCATCGGCAGGCGGACTCTCAACCACTGCGCCACCAGGGAAGCCCTAGAACATATTTCAACATTGATTTGTTGACTAAATTCTCATTTGCAATGTTTATTTTGAAATTTAACTATTTTGTTTAAGGTTAATTATACAACATTCTGAAGGAGGATCTGAAAACTGGAGGTTGTATTAAAGTTCCTTAGAAAGTAAAAATAAATATTTTTCGAGGTACACTTATGAATAAAATAAGAAATAGTATTAGAAGTATAACATTCAGGAGTTATTTTCCTTGCTTCATTTCCAGTTATACTATGCATTTTCAATGGGTGAGTCTCTGGAGAATAAGAATATGGAAAGAGAAATTCCAATTTCTCTAATTATCACATTAAATAACATAAGCTATATTGATTTGCTTATACTTTTGTCTCTTTCAGATATTGTTGATAATCAGCTTGACTGAAAAATGGAAAGAACATGGGAGCTTTTTGAACTCAGTCTCATGTGGACTTAATGAAAAAAATGGAGAATGGGTTAATAGCCTTCAGAATCAGTTCTTATCCCTTTCTCTGCTTGTTTCTTCTTCATTTTCTTCCCATATCTTTTACCTTTTCAGATGAAGGCATTTCTTCATACTACTCAATTTTTTAAAAATTATTGAAGAGGACTGCTCCTAACTGGAAAAGTGACAGTGATTAATGAACTTAAAGACCAACAGAATATTCAGTATGAATCATGTTTGTCTTTACTGTACTTTTAAATTAATTTGTATATTTTCAAGTCTTTTGTTTTCTTTGTTCCTTATTCATTGACTTGCAATAAAAGTTAACAAAAAGTTTCTTCAGTTATTGCCATTAAGTCATTTAGATGTAAAAGCATATTTTCATCTACTTAGCATTGGAAGGTGTATTTTACATCATTTCCTCAACCAGGTGTATAAATTAAAAAAACAGGTGGTGGAATACTTAGTTCTATTTCATACTCTATCTTCTGATTCTTGAACCTTGAATCATGGAATAATTCTGCTTGATTAGGGGGAAGATAAAAGGCAAGTGAATATACCCTTTATTACACTGGTATCTTTTAAATTAGCAGTCTTGAAGAAGGCATTCATTATCTATTGCTCTGGTATGTTTCTGCTCTATAGCTGTTCTTCAAATATGACCTTGCAAAGCTGGCAGATTCTGCACCATTCTAGAAAAGGCTTTGAATTCACACCTCTTTAGTTATTTAGAATATGTAATTTCATAGAAAAATATGTTGGTAAAGAAATTCTGAGAAAGAAGGGACACTAAATAAGGTTGAAGCTCAAGATGAAGGTGGGTTGGTTTTGTCTCAGCCCATCTTTAACAGAAGTGTTAGAGTCAGTGATATTGTAGGTGTTTTCAATCATTTTATACCTCTTTTTATTGTGATTATGTCACCAGTAATTATTCTCATTAAACAAATGGAGATTTGATGGTCCAAAATGGTATATCAGTTTTAATGCCCAATTTATTTGTTTATAAATGACATTAATTGTTATAACATATTTGTTATTAGAGCAATACATTTTTCTTCTTTTGTTAATTGTCTGCTTACTCACTTTGTTTGTTGTTTTGCATTTTAGCTTTTTTCTTATTGAAGTGTATGAGCTCTTTTATTGACATTAAAGTTGTCAACCCTTCATCTTTTTTTTCTTGCAATGATTTCCCAAGTGGGTACATTCTAATGATATAAATTTCAGTTATATTATAGACATTATCAAAACTTTCATTCTGAGTTTTTTTATTATTTTGTTAAAATATTTCCCTATAGTACAGAAATTTCATAAACATTTATATACAGTAGCGAATTATATTATTACAAAATATTGTATATTATGTTACACAGTTATGATTATATTATAGTAACAAATTTATATATAGAAACAAATTTATACATAGTAAGGAAGTCTTTATGGTTCCAATCTATATCAAATTTTGGAAAAATAATTTTGTTCTCTGCATTATTTACATTTTTCATTTTTCAAGACATGCTTGTGTCATGTTGCTAATGTTTGTTGTTGTGAACAGAGCTGTTCTTCTTACTCCCACCTAATCCCAGGGTGAAGTAAATCCTGAGGGTTTTATAAGCCACTGAGAGTGCTGAATTTTCCTGTGAGTCTGTACTTCTTACATTAAGATTTGTAGCCTTACTGCAGGAGCTGAGGAGGTGGTATGCAAGAGAAACAGAGTAGTGTAGTGAATGGGAATGCCAAAAGGATACGTGGGATCTAGTATCTGATATGTTAATTTTCCACTTTAAATAAATTTTCATAATCCTTTGTACAAATTCTGTTTGAAACCCAATGGTTGGGCAAAAATAGAAGGTATTGTCCTTTTCTTTCCATTTTTTCTCTTTTCCTTTATATCTAATTAATTTATTTACTGTTTCCTGGCTTTATTTTTATTTCTACAGGAAGATGATTATACACTATCAAACAGTATATGTCATTTAAGTCACTCCCCCACCAATAACTTCCCTTACAACTTGTCCTCCAGCTGCTGGTGGCTGCTTCTCTCCATGAAGGGCTCACCTCCCCAGAACTTTGAATAACATTACTGTTAAGAAAGCCCTTCTACATAAATGCCCTGTTAAATTAAATATCCTGATAATGCAACAGGTCAAATCTGGTGTAGCTGACCTTAATTATTTTAATATGCATTAATGGATTTAAAAGAATCTAAGAAAATATGTTGGATCTACATTGCTCTTGGATAAAAAACAAAGAAACAAAAAACTCATTCAAATTATATTTTAGTGCCAGAGAGCAAAAGAAAGGTGATTACTATTTTAAAAGGCAATTAAAATATGTACATCTCCAGGTGAAATTGTATTGAATGAGTCATGTAATATATTAAAAATATAAATGTACAGGGTTAACTTATTTTCTAATTAAACATCTACTTTTGTTTTAAATTCCAGGGCCTCAAGAGTCATATCTACCTCTAAGCTGTCAGATCATCCAAAAATGAATACAAATTGTAACTGTAACTCTCTTATATCTTAGGCCTCTGAGACATTTAAATATGTCTAAAATAATTAAAAGCACATGTCACAGAATAGCAGATAAAAATGTTGTAAAGTTCCATATAGCTCCTTTAAATCTGTAAAATAAAATCTGTTTCACTTTCTGGTTGAGGTCATTCACTCTTTGGAGGAAGGCGGTGGTATAAGACCCAGACTCTGGGTAAGGAAATGTACACAAATTGGGATATGTGCATGTTTTTTTATGGCAACTAAAAACATCAAAGTCACCTGGAATGTTTTGCAGCTGTACAAGAAGTTATGACTTTCATGGCAGTTTCTTGCTCTGAAACCGGGAGTAGAGTACTAACCAGTAACACATAATCATACACATTCCAAGAGATAGAGTTGTTTGTTTCTCATTCTGTCAGGTTAGATTTCTTGGTTAACTCAAAAGAGTCTAAATGTGCCTTGAAGCAATAAAACAATTGTAACTTCTAACCTATGATTGAACTCCACAGGGCAAAGGGAAAAAGATACACTGGATAATGTGGTGGTGGCAGAAGGAAAACACAGGGCAAGTGAACTACAGCAATTCACTATTCAGCTGTAATGCACAGCACACAGGAAAACTTTAACCATACTTTTAAGGCCAGGTAGCATTACTGTTCAGCACACTGAAACTGCTCATGCTAAGAAAAAACAAACATATTTCTTCCTGGGCCCAAGCCCTTTAATCTCCCTAAAGTAATTGTAACCATTTTTGCTTGGGTAAGAGAAGTTGGAAAGGAGCATACCCACACAGTTCTCAGCAAATCTCTGCTCAAGTTCCCTTTGCACCTTGCATAATATAATGTTTCTTGAGGCCCAAGTCTGGGCTAAGAAAATGTAACCCTCACAAAATCTTATAATGGGGAGTGCATTAGTTTCCTATTGCTGCTGTAACAAATTACGATAAATCTTCTGGCTTAAAAATTTGTTGTCTTACACTTCTGGTGATCACAAGTATGAAATGGGTCTTCTTGGCTAAAATCAAGGTGTTGGCAGGACTGCCATCCTGGAGGTTCTAGGGAACAATCGATTTCTTGACTTTTTCAGCTTTTAGAGGCCACCCACATTCTTTGGCACATGGTCCTTTTCTGTCTTTAAAGCTCACAAAGGTGTGTCAAATCACTCCAACCTCTACTTTTGTTGTTCACAAATCCTTCTCTGACCCTGCTTCTCTTGCCTCCCTCTTTAACTTATAAGGACCCCTGTGATTACATGTGCCCAACAGATAATCCATGACAATCTCCCCATTTCAAAATTTTCATCAATCATGTCTTCTAAGTCCATTTGCCATGTAAGGTAACATACTCATAAGTTCTAAGGATAAAAACATGAGCATCTTTGAGGGTTCATTATTTTGCATTTTACAGGGTGCTCCCCATTCTGTGTATAGGAAATAGCCTCAGAGAGTTGAAGTGACTTGTCACTCAGTCTTTAATTCCTAAAGCCAGAAGACTGCATGGCTATATCACCCGTGTACTTTCTATTGCAGTGCTTCATGCATGAGGTGCTGTGGTCCAATCCTCTGTCAATTCTCTATCTCTAGATTTTCTACATTATCCTTGGGCAAACATTAAAAGCTCTAGTGTGCCCAAAAGTTTACAGTAAAAAAAACAGCCAGGAAAATTTGGAGTCTAGCCTTAAGGCTCTATGTGACCATCCATATCTCCTGTGAACTTTGCTGACCACAGCTATATTAAAGAGTGTTCAGATATCTGATAGAATTATATTAACACTCAAAAATGATGACGCTTTTACTATGGAATACATTTCTCATGAGCAAGAGAAAAATGATACAGATACAAAAAATAATATGAGTTAAGATTTGGCTTTAATCTGTTGGAACAGGTAACGTTTATACCGACAGATAAATAATAAAAATAAAATGTGAAGGACATTAGATTGCAAAAACACATATTAATAATTGTATCTCTATTTCTTGGCTTCCCAGATAAGGTTAACATTAACACTGAAATTATAATATAAGGAGCTGTTCTTATTCTGCCAAATTAGGGAATTATAAAATTTCTGTTTATGTCAAGAACATAAAATATAATTATAGTACCACATAATACTCATCTTGAATGATAAGAATTACCAAGCGTAAAATACGATCAAGAAGAGGAAAGATCTATTTCTCCTAGCTAAATTGTGGGTTTCCATGATATTTAATAAATTTTCAAAAATATCATGATGAGTTCTAAACTTGACCTCTCATTTATTGAGACTGTTAGAGTACTATGACAAAGTGTAAGGGCACTTTACTTTTTATGTAACTACATACTGTACATGTCCTTTGTTCAAGCTGTTTCTAGAGATGAATGACTCTAAAGAAATAAAAGAAGTATTTGGGACAATCTTTTTCTCTATACACAAACACATATTTTTAAAAATTTATAAGGCCTACAAGTGGTGTTTTAAAGAATGAATTGTAGCTTTTATACATCATTTTGTACATTGTCTTTATTAAAATGGAACTAGAAGCAACATTTTCCAAATTCAAGGGGAATATGACACCTATGGTGGTTAAAATGAATAATGTGATCATATTAACTAAAACAATGACTAGAGTTTTAAAAGGTGATGATGTTTTAGAATACACTCAAAGAATCTAATTAAACAAAGGTCTCCCTGTACCTAATCAATAGAAACTGCTCTGGTTTCATTCATCCTTAGTTGTAACTTACACTGAAGAATTATTTCAGAAGAAAAAAAATGGCTTGGTACAAGAATTCTGATCTTGTATTAGGATGTACAACATTAATTGCCCAGAGAATTAACAGGTACATATTTTCCTCCTGTAAAATGATTGTATGCATTGGACTGCTATTTTGTCCAGAATGTGGTCTTAAGAATGACTATTTAAGAATGAGGGCAGCCCACACAAAAGATTCAGTAATAGATGACAAATAGTAAATTACAAAATGAAGAAAATAGAATGGGATTAGATATTTTTATTTCTGTCACCTAACTCTAAAATGTTTCCTTTTCTAACAGCACTGTCCAATTTTCAACAAATATGTTCATTATGTTTACCTGGAAATAATATAATAACGATAAGAAGCTTTTCTCATGTAGGACCATCAAACGTAAAGCCCAAATTATTATTGTATTTGTCTTCTTCCTTTATCATCCTAGTGAATGCCTATTGCAAACATAAAAGAAATTGAACTCCTTTTTATACCAAATTATTATACATACCCTAGTCCCCATCACCTGTCTCACCTCATCTCCTACCATTTGTCACCTGCCTCACCATCCAGTCATACCAGTTTGCTTTCTCATACTCAACAACAGCTAAATCACAGCACACTCAGTGCTTTTACATTTATTTTCTCAGTCTGGAATGTTCTGCTCACATGGATACCTTGTTGATACCTGAATTCAAATAAGACCTTTCCAGAGAGATTTTCCCCAACCTCACTAACTAAAATAGCCCCATTTCCCCTCAGACTATCTCTCGTTGTTATTTTGTTTGGTTTTCTTCATACCACCAGGTCTGGTTACATTATTTGCAGGGTCCAGTAAAAAATAAAAATATGAGACCCCCCTGTTCAAAAACTATTAAGAATTTTAAGACAGTGAGAGCAGAGCATTAAAACAAGTGCATGGCCCTTCTAGGTTCCTGTGTGACTGCACAGATTGTAAGCCCATGAAGCCAGCCCTCTATAGCAGTATTACCACTTGAAATTAACCTCTTAATCATGCTTGTTTGATCTGGCTCCCCTGTTAGAATGTGCACTCTGTAGAGCTCAGATCACAACTATCATATTGACTATTATATTTCACAAGTTTTGAATATCCCCCAAAACCATAATTAAATACTTTTTTAACAAACAAATGAAGACAAGCAGAGAGAGAGGAACTCTATCTCATTTAGCTTTTTTTGTTCTAGTTAGACCTTCAACAGATTAGATGAGGTCCACCCACATTAGGGAGGGCAATTTGCTTTTCTCATTCTACCACTTCAAATGTTAATCTCATCCAGAAACACCCTAATAGACAGACCCAATATCTGGGCACCCTGTGGCCCAGTCAAGTTGACACATAAAATTAACCATTGCAAATCCACCTCTTGTCAATTTGGCACCCATACACATCTACTTAAAGCCTATTTAATCTCCAAATAAAGGTAACAACAAGGTCAGAGTAGTGGTTGTAGCCAGGTGATCCTTGGTAAAAAGTCAGTGATGCCAAGCCCATGCATAACCTCCATCCCTGCCATCATAGTCACTTTGTTCATGAGTCCATTGCATGTAACAGAAGTGGCTGGGGAAAGAAGTTGACTTATATCCACAGAATTAGTCATGCTATCTACTTGATTATTAAAGTCCTCCTCTGCTGAGGTCACTCTGGTGAACATTAGCATGGGACACAAATATCTTCACATTATCTGACTGTTCAGATAGGTCTATTCACATACCTCCTCCCCAAATTTTCTTGTCATCTATTTTCCAATCCTGAAAGAGGGCTCTCTTCAGAACCTGACCATGCTTGTACCCTGATCTTGGATTTCCAGTCATCAGGACCATAAGAACTAAATTTTTATTGTTTATAAGCCACCCAGTCTGTGGTATTTTGTTATAGCAGCTCAAATGGACTAAGACATCTGGTTTCACGGGTTCACTGCTAGAGAAGAACTTTGCCTTAGGGTGAATCATATCTCAAGTCTCACTCATATTTGATTTAGATGATATTTATATAAGACTGTGGACTTTAGACTTTAGAGTTGATGCTGAAATAAGTTAAGAATTTTGAAAATGTTAGAATGGAATGAAAATAGTTTACATGTGAGAAGGACATGAATTTTGGAGAATGCTATGGACAGAATTGTGTCCCCTCAAAATGCATATGTTAAGGCCCAAACCCCTAGTGTGATGGTATTAGGAGATGAGACCTCTGGGAAATAAATAGGTTTAGATAAGACTATGAGCTAAGTGTGAGACCCTCGTGATAGGAACAGTGCCCTTATAAGAAGAGGAAGAGAAACTATAGCTTTCTCTCTCAGCCGGGTGAGGACACAGGTAGAAGACAGCTGTCTGAAGGCAGGAAGAAAGCACTCACCAGAATCCTACCATGTTGACATTCTGATCTCTGCCTTTAGAACTGTGAGAAAATACACTTCTATTGTTTAAGCAACCAATCTTAGTTGAGCCAACTAAGACGGTGTGCTACTATTAAGGACTATGGCAAAACTGTAAGTGTAAGCATTTTCTTATCAAATCAAATTGATTGTGGCTAGTCAAGAACCATGATTATATTTTGAACCAATCAGAATGTTCATTTGTAGAATGGTTGGGAATACTATACTTTTGAATCCAATCTTAAGATAGTGAATCAGGAAAATAAAGCACCATTTTTATATATTAAATAAATCATAGACCTAATTACAGAATAATAAATTTCTCTTGAAAGGCAGAGGAACAAGTTGCAAAACCTTGGGAATTCATCTCTGACTAACTTACTCTGTTCATGTCAAGGCATACTCATTGTTTGGTTTTCATCTCAGTGGGCGTCTAGTTTAATCCTAAATTCTAATTATCTGTCCAGCATAAAGGGATTTCTACCCAGTCTTTATACCTGAATAAATATTTTTGATGCTGGGGAACTCAACATTTCCTAGGGAAGTTTTTATTTTCACATACTGCAAATAACTATACTAAAAAGTTTTTATTGCTTCCCTTTTTCTCAAACTATAGTCCCCATGTATAATAGCTATTCTCTGTTCCTCTCACTATAACAAATGAAGCATTCTACATGAAGCACATTGACAGTAATCCGATAATAAAAACACATATTCTCAAAATATCTTAGCTAAAAGTTTACCTCAGTTATATAAATAACCAATTCAAATTTACTAGCAAAAATTTTGATAATATGAAGTGTAACTTAATGAGTTGAAAACATGATGACTTGAAAGAAACAAGAGCTAAAGTTTAAAAAATTGCAAGAGAAAAATCTGAATGTCCTTAATTGGTAATAACTTTTTATTTGTTTTGTGGAGTGGCAGATTAAGAATGAGAAAAAAGTAATCAAATTTGATTTATTAGACATATATGGTAAATCTATGCTTTGAAAATTTAGTGCTTTCAAACTAAAACCTGTAAAAAAAAAATAGAAATCTAGCACCCTATTTCAAATGTACAAATGTGTTCATTCATTCAATTGAGATTTTTGTAAACACCTGATCTTAGTCCAGACTCTCATCATCTCTGATATCTGCAGCAGGTCTTTTGGTCAGTCTCTTTGCCCAGATCTGCTTGCCTTTTTTTGTCCCCCCCTACTTTATACATCTGCCAGACCAATCTGCCGAAATAGCAGTAAGTATGATGGCACTAACCTCTCAATAACTTACAATAACATCCTATGACCTACTGAGCCAAGTGTAAATGTTTCTTGAATTTCAAAATATTCTGAAAGTTGTTCTTCCTTTACCTACCCAAACCCTACTCCCTGGTTTTTTTTTGTAATTTTATGTATATACTTTATTTTTATTTATTTATTTTTAACATCTTATTGGAGTATAATTGATTTACTATGTTGTGTTAGTTTCTGCTTTATAACAACGTGAATCAGCTATACATAAACATATATCCCCATATCTCCGCCCTCTCGTGTCTCCCTCCCACCCTCCCTATTCCACCCCTCTAGGTGGTCACAAAGCACCAAGCTGATCTCCCTGAGCTATGCGGCTGCTTCCCACTAGCAATCTGTTTTACGTTTGGTTGTATACATACATCCATGCCACTCTCTCACTTCGTCCCAGCTTACCCTTCCCCCTCCCCATGTCCTCAAGTCAATTCTCTACATCTGCATGTTTATTCCTGTCCTGCCCTTAGGTTCGGGACCTAATGAAACTTAAAAGCTTTTGCACAGCATGGAAACCATAAATAAGATAAAAAGACAACCCTCAGAATGGGAGAAAATATTTGCAAATGAAGCAACTGACAAAGGATTAATCTCCAAAATTTACAAGCAGCTCATGCAGCTCAATATCAAAAAAACAAAAACCGAATCCAAAAATGGGCAGAAGACTTAAATAGACATTTCTCCAAAGAAGATATACAGATTGCCAACAAACACATGAAAGGATGCTCAGCATCACTAATCATTAGAGAAACGCAAATCAAAACTACAATGAGGTTATCACCTCACACCAGTCAGAATGGCCATCATCAAAAAATCTACAAACAATAAATGCTGGAGAGAGTGTGGAGAAAAGGGAACCCTCTTGCACTGTTGGTGGGAATGTAAATTGATACAGACACTATGGAGAACAGCATGGAGGTTCCTTAAGAAACTAAAAATAGAACTACCATACGATCCAGCAATCCCACTACTGGGCATATACCCTGGGAAAACCATAATTCTAAAAGAGTCATGTACCCCAATGTTCATTGAAGTTCTATTTACAATAGCTAGGGCACGGAAGCAATCTAAGTGTCCATTGACAGATGAATGGATAAAGGAGATGTGGCACATATATACAATGGAATATTACTCAGCTATAAAAAGAATGAAATTGAGTTATTTGTAGTGAGATGGATGGACCTAGAGCCTGTCATACAGAGTGAAGTAAGTCAGAAAGAGAAAAACAAATACTGTATGCTAACACGTATATATGGAATCTACCTCCTGTTTTTATGCCAACTTCACCTCTACATATATTACATGTATTCTACTTATGGCTTACTCTGTTCTTCTGCCATATGGAGTAACTTCCATTTTTGATTCTTAAACTCATTCTGATTTTCTTTCAAAATCTGGTCTTCTCTCAGTCTGCTTTGGAATTTTTATTTTATCAACTTCAGTTTTATTTATTATCTATGTCATATAGTTTAGAAGTTGTTATTTTCTAATTTTAAAAAATAGTTTTCCCTTTCAACTAATTTACAAGCTACTTGAGAGGAAACAACCACTTCATTCTACAGAGGCTTTCATGCACAAAACTTGGCAAACTTACTTCATACCAAATATTTTGTCATGGTTTAGGAGCTAAGTAGACTATGAAGACATATAAGAAAGGAAGTGTCCTCAATGTAATGATAAGTTAAGTGGAAGAAACAGTATGTATATAACAAGATATGTGAATATGCTTGTGATAGTCTAAGCCAAATTCTTAAACATAAGCTATTAAAGATAGTAACAAAGACCAACATGCATACTGAGAAAAGAGGAATGTAAAGAACAATTCATGTTTTCTCATTTTTGCATAACAAATGGTTTAATAATGATGATGATAATAATAATAATAATGAACAACCTAGGTTCCAGTGGAAAACATAGATCTCCTTTTTAAATGAAAGTTATGTAAAACACAACACCTGGGTAATTCATTATTAGTAAGGATAATAAAGAAGAATTCTAGGGGGGGTTTTTATATTAAATTAAACCTATGGCATCTGTTATAATATTTAATGCTTATTTTATTATATTTACTGAGGGCAAACCTAGAACTTTTTGAAACTACATAAACTTTTCTAAGCCTATTGGTCATTATTTGCTCTATGACCTACCCACATTGATTAAAGAAACGGGAGTGTTTAACATGAAAAGAAAAAAAAGAGTAAAAAACAAGATGATGATAACTGGTAGTTATGTTTTATAAAAATGAATTAGAATTATTAAATTTATATTCCAAATATGTAAAGCTCAAATTAAAATAAAAGCCCAATTTTTTTTTTTAATTGGGATATAGTTGCTTTACAATGTTGTATTAGTTTCTGCTGTACAGGGAAGTGAATCAGCTATATGTATACATATATCCCCTATTTTTTGTATTTCCTTCCCATTTAGGTCACCACAGAGCATTGAGTAAAATTCCCTGTGCTATACAGCAGGTTCTCATTAGTTCGTTTGTACCATTTTTCTAGATTCCACATATATGTGTTAATATATGATATTTGTTTTTCTCTTTCTGACTTACTTCACTCTGTATGTCTGTTTCTAGGTCCATCCACGTCTCTACAAATGACCCAATTTTGTTCCTTTTAATGGCTGAGTAAAAAGCCCAATTTTTAATTATAAAAATGAATTTCTAATCATTGGAAGTGCCTAAAAATAGTACAATCTACGTTGTGATTTGATGAGTTTACTGACTCTGAAAACATTCAAGCAATGACACTTCTACTTATTACAATAAAATCTGAGACAATCTATAGTTGTGTGCTCTATGAGTGGTGCAGATAATAAATGGTCAAAGGAGGAAATTACAACTCTCCATTAAGGAAAGCAGAACACTTTCATTGAGCAGGTCAGAATTGATCTGAGCTTTCTTATAAATTGTTCAAAATTTATAGAAAAATTATCATATGTCAAATTTGTTGAAACTCACGATAACGCTTAGGAATTAAAGAAAGTAAAGGTGACAGAGAGAGACAGACAGACACACAGATGAAGGGGGGAGGAAAAGGAGAGATGGAGAGAGACAGACACAGAGATACAGAGTTAGATAGAGAGTTATCAGCTTCCAAAGGTACATAACTAGAAAGATGGAACTGAGATTTGAACACTGGTGGTCCAACACGTGAGTTCAAATCCTTAACCTTTATTCTATACTACCTACTAGGCTATATGTGTAAGATATGGTAGGTAAAAAAGAGACAAGAAAAATCAATGGTAATAAAAAGCTTAGTACAACAAAAGTAGAGCACTCCCATTGGAAAGAATTGAGAAAAATAATTGTAAATTATATTGGGGCCAGATTGCCAGTGTGTAGCAAAATGTCCTAGCACTGCAAAATGTCAAAGTTGTTCATTATGTTCAGGAGTTATGCTGCTGTATTTTGCACAGTGTGAAACATCTGGAGGTTTTTCAAGAAAGGTGTCATGTGTACTAGTTTTCCAACTGAGAGTTAACAAAGACCAACATACCATTGGGAAAACTGTATCTTAGACAAAGCAAAACTACATACCAGTGAGTTCTTAAATGAAAGAAGGTACAAGTTCTGCCAACTCCTCAGGTGTAAGAACAATAAGAAAACAGTATGAATCAAAAGTAGAAGCAAAATGGGAATTTTGACTTCTTGAATACTAAACTGTTCTTGTCCACTGACCCTTTGCCACTTTCACTTTTCTCAGAATTGATTTTCAACTAATTTCTCATTCAAGAAGTAGCAATGCCCTTGCTTAATTCTTGGGTTCTGCATTAAAAGAGATTCTAATTCAAACTCTACTTCTAAGACATGCTAAATATATGACTTTGGACAGGTTGAGGAACCTCTTTAACTGTGTTCTTGTTATGTTTTTATCTCCTAGATGAGGAAATGAATATAAATTATTTTTCACAGATGTGATATATGTAAAGTGCTCAGCACACATTTAACATAATAATAATTATTATTATTTATTTTGATTCTCATTTTTCTTAAGCTCTTCAAAATTAATAAATGGTAACTGATCCATGGATAAGTTTGGTATTAAGGAAGATACGTGGACTAAAAATAAATTCTAAGACTAAGATTCCAGCCCCGAGAGTTAAACATACTGATCAAAATACTAGTTTTCTCAAGAGAGTAGTGTCTCCTCTTCAATCATACTGTGAAAAGACCAAAGAAATTGTCTTGACAGTGTCCTCCTAAAATCTTAGCATGAATAATTTAACTTGCAACATCTCTGTGAAGTAGGTATGGAACAGAAGATACTATCCTGATGTTACAATTCAGCACGTTGAAAAAATTTACCCAAGGTTCTGGAAAAGTTAATTAGAGGTAAGGATCAGATTCAGATTTTCAGATTGCCAACCCAGTATCTTTCCACTTGGCTGGAACCTTATGATTTTGTCATGTGTGATATCAAAACAAGATCAATGGGGATCCAGATAATCTCTGGAATACTTGCACAATTAGAAAAGTTATGGCAGAATTTCCTTAATAGATTTCTCCCCAAAAGATAATTTGAGACTATATGTAATAACTACTAAATCAGTATTATTTAAAAATGTACTAACTCAGGAATGTCAGCCCAATGTAGGGAGATAATATTGCTTTGAGTTTAAACAGTGTAGACTCTGGAGTTAGACTGCTTGTATTTAAGTACTAAACTCTGTTGCTTTAAGGCAAATTACTTAATCTGTGTAAATCTTAATGGCCGTGTTCATAAAACAGGGCTATCTACCTTATAGGATTTAATCTACCTTGAGGATTTACATAAATGGTGAATATAAAGACCTGGACAATGAATAAGTGCTTAATACATATTAGCTATCACTCCTACATGTTATATTTATTATTGAACACATTTCTTCCAAAACAATAACTAAATTATTGTTTTAAGACATTTATTAGTCTTTGCAACCAAGTTTTAAAAATAAAATTCAAAAGACTAAACCTAGGGACTTCCCTGGTGGTCCAGTGGACTCTGCACTCCCAATGCAGGGGGCTGGGGTTCAATCCCTGGTCATGGAACTAGACCCCACATGCCACAACTAAAGAGTTCTCATGCTGCATCTAAGAAGTCCACATGCCACAATGAAGATCCCATGTGCCACAACTAAGACCCGGTGCAGCCTAAATAAAGAAATAAATATTAAAAAAAAAAAGACTAAACCTAACATCAGAATTTGTGTTCCTTTTGTTGTATATTTTTTCAATAAGGAAGATAAGCTTTTAAGACAAAGAATTAAGACTGATACACGATTTAGAAAATACACTCAAAAGATGCTTTTGGTTTCTATGGAGATATTGATGTATGACAAAGGAAGTCCAGTGTTCTCCTAATCATATTATTTTCTCAGATATTTGGTATATTTCTCTAGTGAGTACTTGAAATCAAAATGCAACACAATAATAGAAGAAGTTTCTGGACCTTAATATGTAAGACTCTTAAAAGGAAGAACACCTATGAAGAATGATTTGCCAAACATAAAATTAGGAGAAAAGTGTAGATTTTTCATGAAATCAGAGAAAACTAAGGCATATCAGTAATGAGATCCTTTAATAATTGTTTCAGTAGAAATTTGCTTCACTTACTCATTGAGCCAAAAAAAGAAAAAAATGCAACCCAGCCAATGGAGAGAATTATACCTCTATCTTTCAGATAAAATTGTCTTTAACACCTATATAAAAAAGGATATATTATGCAAGTAAATTATGGCTTCATCTTAAAGAAAAAATAAAGTTCAGCTTGTTTCATGAAAAAGGGCAGTAAGAAGCCAATAATCTTTTAGGAGAAGTGTCCTTCAAGAGCCTTGGAAGAGACTGCTCAAACTAAGATGACCCCAGAGGATTTGGAGATGATATTGGAACATGTTAACAAACCTCTAGGTGATAGGTGATTCCTAGGTGAAAGAAACATGGGAAGTATTTCCGTAGTCTAATTAACATGGGAATTCTTGAATGTGAACGTGTGAACAACCATGGAAGATTCAAGAACCTTGGTTGTTGATGTAATGAGACATTTAGAAACAATACTGGGGAGAGGTAAAACAGAAAGTTTATAATTGTACCATGCTATGATAAAAATTTCATGTAATTTATGCATGTAATTCAGTAAGCCTGCACTCCAAATGGAATCAGCAAATCTCATATGCTTGCTCATGATGATGTGTCAAAAGGGGGTGGTGGTGGTATAGCATTGTTTCTTAGAAATCTGATAACTATTTTACATAAACCATTTAATTTAAACTTCACTTATGCCCTAATAGCCAGGCTTTGTAAATCACTGACATATGCAAAAAGAAACTGGGGCCAGGGGACTGTTTCCATACATCAAGTAAGTTTAGCAGCCAAGATCCAAGATTTAGAAAGATTAGCTCTTTCTAAATCAAGGCTTAGGCTATTCCAATCTATTCATGCCTTTTTTTTTCCCCAAATGTCCTTGAAGCTTGAGAGTAAAATGAGAGTATTACTGACCTAAAAAACTGAGATATAAGTATGTTTTTTAATGTTATCAAAAACATCTGTTAAAAGTTGAATAAGCAATCTGTTTTCCATATTTCAATCTTAGTAAGTGGTATGTGGTAAAGCATAAGTCTCTATAACCTGAGTGGCAAAAACAAAACAAAACAAAAAGCTCCAAAAATGTAATGGAGACATAGTAAAAATATGAAAGATAAAGAAGCCTGGGTAAGCTCTTCATACATCTCTCACTAATTTGGGAACTCTGCACAGAAACAAAGAAAACACAGTGGAAAGTAAAAGCTGAGACAGACCTGAAATTGATCATAAGATCATATATTCCAATCCACACACAAATCCATTCCTCAAGATATTTGAGGAAAAAAAACTACTCAGCTATTGGCTGACCAATAATCTACTAAGGCACTAGGGTAACTTCTAACTAACCAGTTTAAAGATAAAAATAAGAAAAAAAAAATGATCAGGGACATTAATACCTGTATACCATGAGGAGAAAGATTAAATAAATGCAAGTTACCAAAACAAAACAAAACCTTTAAGACAGAAAAACTATCTGGAATTGTTACACTATGTTATCTAACAAATACAATTTTCAACAAAAACAAAAAAATTACAAGGCATACAAAGACACAGGAAAGTGTGACACATGCTCAAGAAGAAAATAGTCAGTGGAAACTCTCTAAATGGGTCCCTGTGTTGGATTTAGCAAGGAATTCAAAGATGCTTTTATAAATATGTTAAAAGACTGAAAGAAAACTACGCTTAAAAAGTTAAAGGAAAATATGATAACAGTGATTTGTCAAACAGGGGTTCCAGTACAGAAACAAAAACTATATGAAAAAAAATTCTAGAGTTCAAGTATGTGAAAATAAAAATTTAAAAAAGTGACTAGATGAATTCAAAAGCAGAACAG
Organism: Orcinus orca; assembly: GCF_937001465.1. Taxonomy (NCBI): domain Eukaryota; kingdom Metazoa; phylum Chordata; class Mammalia; order Artiodactyla; family Delphinidae; genus Orcinus; species Orcinus orca. The sequence goes on from NC_064563.1 coordinate 97,900,485, forward strand.
AAATGGCAGAAGCAAGCATCAGTTAATTTGAAATATATCAATAGAAATTATCCAATATAAAGAGCAGATTGCAAAAAGATTAAATAAACAGAGATAAGTGAGATAACAAAAAGTATACCGATGAATATATAATGGATTCCCAGGGAGTGAGAGGGGAAAAAACACACAAAAAATATTGAAGCATTTCCAAATTTCATTCCATTTAACTTCAGATAGGACAAACAAAAGGATATTCATAGCTAGATCATCAATAACAAACTGCTGAAAGACAAAGAGGAAAATATCAAAGCAGTAGAGAAAGATGATTCAACTTGTAGGTTAGCAATAATATGATTTACCACTAACTTCTCATCAGACAAAAAAGACAGGCAGCAATGGAATGACAAAATGCTAAAAGGAAAATAAAGTCAACCAAGAATTCTATAACCAGTAAAACTGTCCTTCAAAATGAAGGAAACATACTCACTGATAAACAAAAAAGAAAAGCATTACTTGTTAGTACAGTTGTCCCCAGTATCTTAAGGAAATTGGTTCCAGGAGCCCCCACGGATACCAAAATCTTCAGATTCTCAAGCCTCTTATATAAAATGGTGTAGTACAATGAATACAGTCAGACCTCTATATCTATGGGTTTTGCATCCTAGGATTCGACGAATAGGGGATCAAAATTTCAATTCACAATTGGTTGAGTCTTTGTTGGTTGAATCCTTGGATGTGAAACTCAAGGATAATGAGGGCTGACTGTACTTCTGACTCATAAAACTATAGAAACAGATTTTGAATATACAAGCAAAGCCGTGTTTCCTTTTATATCTGCTTTACTACAAATTGTACTATACACACACACACACACACACACACACACACACACATATATAGTTTAGGTATTTGTGTATAGCTATCCATCTTCAACAGAATTAATAAGTACAAAGAGCTAATTTACAACTTGACAAAGGAGTTTGTGCCCAAAACTAAATCACCTTTATTATTAAGCTCACATAATGATATTCTTTTTTTTTAATAGCAAGACGTTCTCAATGAAGAAGACAGTGTGTTTTTTTTTAATCCTAGTATAGTAACAGTTTGTGATCTGGCAGCTGGTCTATTGACTTCACATTGAATAACACTGCCTACAACTCCATTTATGAAACAGATATTGTATTTTAACAAATGTTAAAATTCCTTATTAGAAAAGCAGTATGAAAAATATAACAATATTTATTGATTTTTGTATGTATTTACTTCTTATTTGAACAATTATAACCTAACAAAATGAATCAAACCTGAATTTTACTTCTTCAAAATTCTTCAAATTTTTATTATTATACTCATTTCTGAATTGTACCACAAGGTAATAGTTAAATATTTGTTAGTCCAATTTTCATCTAGAAAAGTCTATTTACTTTCTAATCATTCATATCCTCTCTAATTACTTTCCACAATTATACAAGTTATAATAAAAATGTTCTTTCGGGCTTCCCTGGTGGCGCAGTAGTTGAGAATCTGCCTGCTAATGCAGGGGACACAGGTTCGAGCCCTGGTCTGGGAAGACCCCACATGCAGTGGAGCAACTGGGCCCATGAGCCACAATTACTGAGCCTGCGCGTCTGGAGCCTGTGCTCCGCAACAAGAGAGGCCGCGACAGTGAGAGGCCCGTGCACCGCGATGAAGAGTGGCCCCTGCTCGCCGCAACTAGAGAAAGCCCTCGCACAGAAACGAAGACCCAACACAGCAAAAATAAATAAGTAAATAAACTCCTACCCCCAATATCTTCTTAAAAAAAAAAAAAGTTCTTTCATGTTTTTCCTTATTTTCTTTCCAACTCATGTCTAAATATTGTGAGGTCTAATGGTTATAAGTCAGAAGATCTCTGATTACTCCATTTCCATTTGAAAAATAATGAAGAACTTAACCTCAGATTAATTTACATTTTTGCATATCTGAAAACTAAGGTCATTCTATCCAAGTAAGCGAAATTTAAAGCTGAATTTTCAGTTAGAAGTTTGCTTTTTATCCATGATCAATTTATTTTTATATGTGAGCCCTCAATAAATTACAGGTCAAAGGATCTGATCTTTCACATGTTTTATCAGTGAAGGTATGAAAGTAAATACTCAACAAACCTTTCTGGGACCAGCATATCTTACTGTAATTTAACCACACATTTTTATTGGACCATAACTATAGTTCTAGCCCTACGTTCTCTCTGGGATTTCAAAGAGGAATAGTGTACGACCTCCGGCCACAAGAGGCTAGGATCAGGCTCTAATTACAGAATTTCACAATAGATAATGTGGATGTGGTATTGGAGAAATATGTATAAGAAACAGTGTAAATTTAAGAATTCTACAATTGTGTAGGTGTGATCAGGTGCACACATGAATATATGGTAAATAGTAAATGTGACACAATTAGAAAACTGAATGTCATATTAAAATGTTGATTGTGTTACAGATATACTGACACTTGATGAGTTCATCAGAGAAGCTTCCAGAAAGAGGTAAGAAATGAAGAATGACAAATTTCATTGGAAACAGAATTCAATATGAAATGTTGGGTGAATTGTGAGAAAAGAAATTGGCCTGACAGCAAAGAATAAAGGCTAGTTTATAGGAGTAAACACAAAAGTTGTTTTTACTTTCTACTAAACAAAAATCTAGCTGTCATAAATCTACCCCATTAATTTACCCAATTCTTACCAAATGTCAATACTTTACTAGATGGTTATTATTATTTCATTTCTGATTTCCACTTTTAAAAAATATGCAATAATCTAAAAGAGGCATGTGAAAACTGCCATCCTAGTTTCCCAAACTGGACAAGTGAAATGCTGTTTTCTGGGGATTCAGAATTTAGATAAAGAGAAACTGCCATTAGTTAACTGAGAAAGTTCAGAGTCAATGTAGGGATCAAGGGCTATGGCTGCCATTTGGCATGGGATGCGTGTTTGGTGTGGGGGGTGGGAGGGGCAAATTAAACCATGTGCAAGTAGAGCCAAAAGAGTTTGTCTGTAGAATAACAAAAATAAAATGACACACAGAGAGCTAGAATACAGAAATCAGCAGTTTTAGAGATCTTTAAACCACAAAGAGAGACTAAGTTTTCCATTCTTTAAGATGGGTTTGTACACTTCTACTGTTTCAACTGATCTCTTCTGTGAACTGAAATAGAGCTTATTCAAATTACTTTTTGATACTAAACTACCAATTGCCTTAATACTTTTTATTTCAAAATCTGTTTGAAATTTAAGCCTTTTATGGTTATTTTTCTAACTTACATTTTGGGGCATTTTTATGTGCTTCAAACTTTGAAAAAATCTGTTGTATTTCTTAAAATGTTCTACTGTTTTTACAACATTTTAGAAATGCAAAGTTATTACTCAGTTTCATTTGAATACTGAGAAAACTTCACAGAGTCCGTGGACCTAGTTTGTTAAGTATTGTCACAATTTTTATTCTTATGGATAATGAATTGAGGATTTACAGTTGCACTGACCTGAAATACAGTAAAAGTAGACCAAGAGTCCCATTATTTACATGTACAAGATACAGTGGGTAACAAAGTATGCTTAAATATAATATTTTAATATTCAGAGTTCAGATTGTCCTTAAAACATAAAAGCACCTAGGCATGGGTGGGCTCTTTCAAAGATTCAATGTTAAAATAAGTAAATTGAGACTCTATGTTTATGAAATATTACAAATTTCACCCCTTGAACAACTTGCTGTTTTGAGAGTCAGTTTTCAAAACACCAACTCCTGTTCTAGGCAAAATACAGGGCATGTGAGAAGAAACAGTACAAAATTTCTTCAGTCTATCATCACAAAGTTATTTTGAACAGGTGTGTTTATAATCATAAGAAACAAAAAAATCAATCTTTAATGGTAAACTCCCATTTTTACCCCAGAGGGAACATGGGGCTAGAATGCAAAACATAGGAATTTTGGCAGGAATAAGACTCGTTAAAGCATCTTATGCACCTCCTGTGGACATTATCTCCCTATGACACTTCAGTCCCTTTCTTTTGCTATTGTTTTAAGGCACATTATAGAGACAAAAAAATAGTCATTTACAAGGCTACAGTGTCTCTTGTGTGGCAGCAAACTACATTATCAAGCAGCCAGGTGTACACCACATGAAGTGGTAAAATGTGATTTGTAGAAATTTGATGACAAATCTGTCTCCATAAGGCTCCATCCCAGGTTGTGCTCTCCATCTGTTCTACAGGACTTAATTTGGTTGCATCTAAAAGGAAGTAAAATATCTTCATCTTGAGATCTAAAAGGAGTAATCTAAAAATGAATTAGTTTGATAAAGGGAAAAAGGAATTTTTCACATTTACTGTTATTAAAAATTTAATAAAGGCTGTTACTTATCAAATTAATTTTTAAATGCTCCTACTTATGCTATTATAATGTAAAGGCTGACTACCATTCCAAATCAAAGCCAACCTCATTGGTTAAAGTTAATATTAGCAATATTCTCTCTAGTTGATAAATCTGTGTATTTTTGCTTAATTTTCTATCTTGCTTCTTCAATGGAAAAACAGTGAAAGTAAAATTCACTTTCAGATATTTAAGGAGATTCTTTCCTATAATATAGCATATTTTCCTGCCTTGATCATTCCATTGTGAAATTCTAACATTTTTAGAAGACTAAACTTTTTGGCTGATTGTAATAAATAGAGAATAGATGTATGAACCAAAACAAAAATCACATATATAGAAAATGAATATGAAAGAGCTAGTTATTATTCAGTGACAGTTTTGTCTTTCTGTCTTTAGATTTTTGACTGAATTTAAGGGTTAGGGCTGTTGTTTGGACCTCTTCTATTTGCTGAAAAGTGGAGTTGATCATAAGACTCACATGACCAGTGAGGTGTTCCTCCTTTACCTCCCATTCCAAATTGTATTTATAGCTTAATATTTCTTCTTCCTCAGCTTACCCATAAATAATTTATTGCACTGAGCTAAATTTTATTTTTTAAAAGCATATGAATTAATAGTTTCATACTCTGATATTCATTTACATGTATTATATGTATGGGAGATAGCTGATGAAACTCATCTGGAGTTTTTAAAATACAATTTTTCCTTAGAGGAATAAAAAAAGACTCAATTTATTTTGCTTCAAAAATTAAAAACACAAAACTTAATAAATATTATTACTGCCCAAGTTTTTAAATGTCATCTTAAAGACAATAATTGTATTGGGATAATAGAAATAGAAAGAAGGAAGGCAAAAGAAATGTCAGGAGAAATAGAAACTAGAGGCGCAACAAGAAGTATGGTTGTATGTCAGGGTCAAGTCAGAAGACATAAATTGTATCAATAATGTGAGCAGGGAGAATTTAATATTAAGAACTGTTAAGTAATATGAGTTGATTACTAAATAAGATAAAGAAGACTTTAAGGAGTACAGAAATAGCAGATGTATAAATTTGTTCCTACCTCTAGGGCTGAGGGAAAGTGAATAAGAAAGGAACTTAAAAACTTATGATAGGGACAGACTCAAGGCTAGGATTCAGACCTCTTTGGATAAAGTATGGGAAAGGAACACTCAGACTCTTGTGGCAAGTAAACTTGCTGAAGGGTGTGGGCAACCCTCCAAGTGGCGAAGAAACTTGTGCAACTGTGTGAGCTGTAGCTGGTCCACAGCAGTGCCACTAGGTGGCAAAGAAACCCATCAGTGTTTGGGTTTCAGCTAGTTCACGAGGGCCTCTGAGGTTAACGCTACCAGGACATTTCACCAACATTCCAACACCAACATTCTAATCTACTGCCTGTCAGACGGAAAACAGTTCATCCCCTTCATCCTGCCTTAGTTTTGCACTCTCTATCGAGTACTCTCTCTTGACAAAATTGAACATCAAAATCACTTGTCCAAAGAGTAATGTCCAGGTCTAGTATAGCAATGCAGGAGAAGAAAGGACTGATCTGCAGCTGGCAGTCAATAAATTGATAACTGTTGCAGTCTACGCTGATGGCTATTCACATTCCATATACACCTTTATACAAATGTTTGAACTTCCATAAAACAACAAAAACAACTTCATGTTTCTACCTAACAAGATGTAGTTATTCTTTGTACAAAGGATGAAATTCTCACCCTCCCCCAAAGTGAAGGGACACAAAATCTTGTCACTGGGTCCCACCACTGGCTATATTAGTTACTACTCCAATCCAGTCACCATTTCACTGAATATTTGTTACCTAAAAAAAATACAAGTTTAACTTTCAATGATTTTTATATTTAACAATGAGGAAAGAGAGAGATGATAATAGGTAATATGCATATAGAAATAAATATATATACATAATAAGTAAAAAAATTATAGGCAAAGCTACCAGTCCTCACTCCTATAATTGACTATGAGGCTATATTTGATATCTGCAAATTATTCTCCTGTTACTTATTCCATATTTTATTTGCTTTCAGCCAGAACAGCAGTTAGTTGGTGTTCTTTACCAGATGTGATAACTCAAACCCTTCATTTCTGCAGGATTTGAGTCCTCAATAGTTCTCCTTTCTATGGATGCTCTAGTTTTCCAATTACCTTTACTACTGTGCATAAAAGTCTTAAAAGTCCTCTGTGTTCCTATGGTGTGGAAGCAAAACCTTTATCTAGTGGTAATCAGTATTAATCACCTCAGCCATTTAGAGTAACGTTTTTCTGCATATTAGTTCAGTGGATATGGAGCTCAAATTGTGGGTGGCAAACTTGTTTACCAATTCAATAGTACCAGCGTTGCCCTCGCACAAAGGAAGCATTCCCCCCTTAAGAATTAAGTCTATTTTACAAGTAGAGCTTAAAGTTGCCAGACAAAAGGTGAAAAGTCATTGAGTAATTTATTAGGAATAATAGTGAGAGAAGACAATCACTTGATCACTCCTTGATTTCCTGATTCCTGTATTCTAAGGGGTGAAAGAATCATACAATCATACATATCAAAGCATAAAATGCATCCTGTAAGGGAGATCCCCATCCTTTCAATATACTGTCTCCCAACTAATGCCATGCTTGAGTCTTCAGTAACCCATTGCTTTAGACCAGCCACTTTTTGGTAATGAGGTACTTGGTAAGTCCATTAATTCCATGGGCATGTTTAAAATCCTCTTGACAAAATTGAGTGCAGGAGCCAATAACTGAGGCCAGTGTATTTCTTGAACACATACTCTGGACCTCTAGACCTCCTTGAACCCCAGTTTTTGTTTTTGTTTTTTTTAAGAACAATGGTTTTCAACAATAACCAGTCAGTCTAGATCTGTTTTTTCTTTTTTTAAAAAGCATTTAAAATTTATCACCTTCAAAAATCTGTCATTCTCCTGATTTGGGGTCTCTACTATAAGATGCCCATAGTGTTTCCTTTATCATAATTAATTTGTAGTCTAAATGGTTTTGACACCTCATTTTATAAGCTCCACTTTTTGGTGTTGAGTCTTCATATGAAATAAAAATTGAAATTTGCTTATGATGGGTCTCATGCTAAGTCATATCTGACTGGCACAGGAAGTATGATTCAGTTGGCATAACCAACATACTACCAGTCCTTGGAAGACACTTGGCAGATAAAGTTACTCAATTACATCCGAATAGGGCATTCTGACCCAATAACTGAAATTAGATCTGCAGCATTTATAATGTAAATCCTACCATACATAATAATTTTAGTTCTTCCATGACTTATAGGTGGATGGCAAGAATAATGGAATAATGTGTTGTTATATACACATACTACAGTTTATTATATTGCATATATACCTTCTTTGTTATAGCCTTTTCAATTTTCATTTCTGTTAGAAAATGTAATTTTTTGCAGGGATTCATGAAATCCTAGCTACTTAAAAGTGATGTTCTTGATTGTATCTTTCACAGAGTCCTTCTACAATAGAAATGCCATTAAAACTGTATTATTTTAAGTCTATTCCTTCAGCAACGTGTCTAAATCTAGTTATTCTAATCAATAGCAATGAGAGTTGTGCACAGTAGAACTGCAAACAGTCTTTCTTTTTATGCTGCATGATTAAATTCTTGTCTGGGATAGTGAAACCAGTTTTACATCGTTTTTTGTTGTTGTTTTGTTTTTTTAATTATTTATTTATTTATTTATTTAATTTTTGGCTGCACTGGGTCTTTGTTGTTGCGCTCAGGCTTTCTCTAGTTGTGGTGAGCGGGGGCTACTCTTCATTGCGGTACGCAGGCTTCTCATTGCAGTGGCTTCTCTTGTTGTGGATCATGGGCTCTAGGCGTGTGGGCTTCAGTAGTTGTGGCACATGGGCTCAGTAGTTGTGGCACACGGGATTAGTTGCTCTGCAGCATGTGGGATCTTCCGGGACCAGGGATCGAACCTGTGTCCCCTGCATTGGCAGGCAGTTTCTTAACCACTGTGCACCAGGGACATCCTATATTGGTTTTATATCCAAGTTTGTCTTTGGTATTTTGCCTCACTAGATATTCAAAAAATATATGCAACATTATCTCAGTTTTTGCTACCCTGATACTGTTTATTTATGACTTAAGTAATTTGGTTTCTTTTGCCACTGAGATACCAATTCTGTCTCAATCAGGTGACTTCTGGGTTCCCAGGCAGAGTTGCTTTACTGATGAAAGAATACAGATCTGATTCTTTATGGTATTTATACTTTGGATACACACTGAACTAGCAGCTCCAGTCAACAATCTCATAAACGTTTCCCATGACACAGTAAAGACAAGGGGAAACTTTATGGGAATGTCAGTGCTGAAGATGACTCAGTAGCATCTTCACTTTTAAGAGGATAATGTTGACCAGCTACAGATGTCTTGAGAGCAATGAGCAGCATCTAGGAGGATTTTTCAGATAGAACATGTCCAGGGAAATGAGAGTTACTAAGATGTTGTAAGTAGATTTTAAGGGAGAATGAAACTTCAAGATTTAGATTTAAGTGGCTTTGTAGAGTATGCTTTTGAGCTATTGCCAGGCATTTATACCTGCATCAAAGAAAAGTGAAAAAAAATATTTTCAATGATTAAACTAAAAGGAAAGGTAGAGACACATAATAAAGAGACACATACTAAAGCTCCCAAAGTATTACCCTTGTGAATATCTGGGATAAACTGAACCTAAATATTCATATGTGACTTGTTAGTCTACTGTTCAAGGAATATACACTGTGATTTCCTTACACTATAGCAAATTCATGTGGCACACTTACTCTAATTTCAGTTGCCTATTTCAGAAAAAGGGCAGCAAAAGAAACACATGGGAATATCTGTTTTTAAAAGTAGCTGTATTAATTAGTTATTGCCAAAATAAAAGAAACAAACAAAGAAAAATATGTCTTCGTATCAAACTAACTCAAGAATGAGAGCCTTACTCATGCCCTTAAAGGTTAGTTATGAGTGGCTGACCAAGGCAGGGCTCAGCTTTGCAGCTCAGTTAATTTTGAGCTGTTCCCTTATGAATGTGAGAGTCAGCTGGGGGTCATCTACTTCAGATGGGCAGTTTTTTCTCCATGCTGCAGATCTATGGGTTCTGGTCTGCTTCCAATGTCTCTCATCCTCCTTGGATCAGCAGACCAGCCAGGGCATGCTTTTCTCATAGCAATAGCAAGAGTACAGAAGAACACACAGAACCATGCGAGGCTTCTGAACACTTAGATTCAGCTATGGCACCCTGTCAGCAATCACTACATATATGCCTTTAGTCAAAGCAGTCCACATACGGCCAAGTCTAAAGTCAAGAGGCTGACAAAGGTACCACACCTACACTAAGACCATGCCAAGGGTAAAATCATAATTCACTTTACCTCAGTAGCCAATGTCAGAAAGGAAGAATTAGTGGCAAGTACAATGATACCTGTATCCAGAAAATGAATTAAGATTTTTCTCAATGATTTAAAAATATGACTAACAGCTCATTAGCCTTTTTAAAAAAATTACCCCAAATAGGTAGCATATTTTACTTTCAGTGGTGACCAATTAAAAGTCCCAGTATGAAATAAAATATTTTAATAATTCACAAATTTTGCCCTTCCTCTGCTTCAAATTTTTTTCATTAAAAGGAGAACTAATGATAAGACACAAAATGTATCAAGTTTGTCCCTGCTGTATTTGGGTCATGATTCTTGGAACTCAAAACAATAATTTCCACCCATAATGGAGCAGAGTGTTTGTATTGCCAACAGCACTGAATTTAGTACTTAGTCATATTACTGTCAGCTTCAATGTACAGAATTTCCAGTGTTGCAAATCACTACATCTCTATCTTCTCTTTCATTCTCACATAACCACTAATAGTATATTATTAGTGATTAATATTATGTCATAGGCTCTTCAATATGTGTCTGAAATCATAATAAACCTTTAGAGCACAACACTCTTTTTCTATTTATAAATTATTTTTCAGACCTGGGTTCAACACTTTCATTGAAAAAAGCTGTAGATTTTAAGAATGTATTAATAAAGAGTAAAACAAAAACTAAGGTGATATTTACAGTGAGCATATTCTACTGCAATGTTTGAAAATAGGCTTTATACTTTTTTCTTATGGAAACAACCTACAGTATCAGTGTAGGTAAAGGAAGGTCATTTATTCAAACTGATAACATGGCATTAATCTGCCTCTTATTTTCCTAAGTTTACAAAAACCTGTTAACTTTTTGAGAATTCATCATTCATTGCTAAGTACATAAGTTATTACCAATCACCTTATTAAATAAAGTTAATGTCACTGAGCAAACTGTGGATCAACTAAGCAGAGACAGGCAAGAAAGTCCACCACAGAAAACATTCATCTCTTTACTCCCATGAGGAGACACATAATTTAGCAATGCCAGCATTGCTGGTTTGTCTGCTTGTTTTATTTTACACATAAGACCATATTTTGTCATTAAGTCTGGTAACAGAAATTCAGCTTCAGCTTCAGCTTGAGTTGAGAAAACAAGGCATCTGAATGCATTTTCTTCACTCCTTCACTACAATTATGTTGCACTTTGCAAGACTCAAGGTTATAGTAAGAAGATGGATGGAAGAAACAAGAGGAAAGGAGTTGGAGAGGAGAAATGTGACAAAGATGTGATAGAAAAGCACCTGGAAAAAGAGAGGTACAATTAATATTGATAAGATCATTGAAAGGCTGTTTTTCTCTCTTAATTATCTGTGTCAAATTGGTCCTAGCCTAATTTATGAGAAGATAAGTGAAATGTTAATTCAGGTCTTTATCCTCTGTCCTCTCAGCAGCAAAGACCCCTCAGGGCTTTGTCTAGTACCTCCTGCTTCCAGGTATTTCCATATTCAACACTGTATATTTAGGTTATGTACAGAAGAAGCATATGAGATTAAATCTGAGAGGACAGATAAAAAGATTGATATATCAGGCTATTACTTCAACAAAACTCTATGCTGCCCAGACATTTAATGCTAGCTCAATTGGTTCATTACAACACCATCTCCTTCTACCAAAATTTCAGGAATGTAATACTCAATATCATATTTACATTTTATGTCATTAGAAAACACATGTACTATAAATTGGGAAATATATCTATTAGAAGAATCTGTGGTAATATTATGGAAAACAGAAGAAAATGTGAATATCTGAGTCATATTAGCAGATAATGATAATAAACAGTTGCATCTGGTTTTTTTTTGGAACTCAGAGCAATGGCCCTTGCATTTTTTTTTTTTACATCTTTATTGGAGTATAACACACAAAATGCTGTGTCAGTTTCTGCTTTACAACAAAGTGAATCAGCTGTACACATACACAACATATACATACATCCCCATGTCTCCTCCCTCTTGCATCTCCCTCCCACCCTCCCTATCCCACCCCTTTAGGTGGTCACAAAGCACCGGGCTGATCTCCCTGTGCTATTCAGCTGCTTCCCACTAGCTATCTATTTTACATTTGGTAGCGTATATATGTCCATGCCATTCTCTCATTTCGTCCCAACTTACCCTTTCCCCTCCCCATGTCCTCAAGTCCATTCTCCACATCTGTGTCTTTATTCCTGTCCTGCTCCTAGGTTCTTCAGAATTCTTTTTTTCTTTTTTTTTTAGATTCTGTATATATGTGTTAGCAAACTGTATTTGTTTTTCTCTTTCTTACTTCACTCTGTATGACAGTCTCTAGGTCCATCCACCTCACTACAAATAACTCAATTTCGTTTCTTTTTATGGCTGAGTAATATTCCATTGTATATATGTGCCACATCTTCTTTATCCATTTATCTGTCGATGGACATTTAGATTGCTTCCATGTCCTGGCTATTGTAAATAGAGCTGCAATGAACATTGTGGTACATGGCTCTTTTTAAATTATGGTTTGTTGCATCTGGTTTTGATTTTTAACTTTATGATTCAAGAAACACAAACACAACAAAAAAGTGAAAGAATGTGGAAAAGACTTAATGAATCCAAAACAAAACAAAATCTGCAACCTGTTTTTCACTTTTCCTGTTAACAGTCAAGATTATATTTGTCATTTTCATCACCAACTGGAATTAAAAATTTTATGGCTGGTTGATGCTTCATGGCTCTTGTCTATGTTTCTGTGGATAGGACTATTCATTTTCAAAAAGTTTTGACCCTAGAACCCATAGCATGGGTCCTGTTACTGGCCTTTGTGTGTGATGATGAAGTAATTTGAATAAACATTATTCATAGCTTACAAAGTGAATGTATTGACCAGAGACAGATCTTGTTCCATTATGTTCATGATCATACTTGCAACCTTCAGCTTTCAATTTCGTGTGCACATCTGGTTGATGCTGTAATGCATTCAATTTTTAAATTCATTTTCTGTGATAAGTTATCACATAAACTCTTCTTCATTTTCACAGGTTCTTTAAGGAGACATACGATTGACTTTGTTAAAATTTCTTTTAATCAAGGGTCCTCAATACCACCCACAAATCCACAAGTATCACAGTCTCTTTCCTGGCTCATGTTTAAAATTTTTGTGATTCTAATCATCTATGTCACTCTCCTCTTAATTTGTGTTGTGTCCACATGGAACTTACATATCACCTAAGTTGCCTGTGTTGTTTCAAAGTTCAAGGAGTACTGTATAGTTGAATTTAGTCATTTAATCTATTTACATTTATGTTTGTTTTACCAAAGGTCTTTGAGGTTGCATAAGAAAATATTATTTCAAGAAAATATTTAAATATATATGCATACATATGTATCTGGTTATTATTTGATGAACATTTTAATTGCAATATTGATGCAAATTAGATTAATTGCAATGAGTTAAAATTAAAATTGTAGCTCATGACTAATGTGTAAATAGTACAAATAGATGTATTTTTTAAAATAAACAAAAACACAGCCATCAACAATTATGATTACTTCACACTTAAATGATAAGCTTAAGGAACAAGCCACATGATGAAAAAAGAATGTTATTTGTGAAAAAATAAATCACATATATGATTTACCACAACTTAGTAGCTGGAATTTGGAAACTGTATTTCTTTAAAACCACTGAAAGAAACAGAAGTTTCTCATGAGGTGTCAGTCAATAGACTAATTGAAAAAAATTGTATGTCATTTTTACTTGACTCATCTTGCTTTTGGATTTTCTACTGAGGCTAAAGTATCATACATTTTTTGGTTCCAAGTAGACAGTTTTCTTTTACATACCACTGATTTCTTATACATGAGGAGATTTGTTTTAATCCCACATCTTTAACTTCATATCTATCAATAGTGAATTGGTTAATGTTTCTAAGATGTTCATTTATTACACTATAGTCAGTCCATTTCACCCTAACAGCAATACCATTCAATTTATCACTGTCATTTCAGGCATCTATGTTTTATAGATGCATTTACCTGAAAAGGTGCATGTAAAACGATGTAGAATAGTGAGATTGCAAGAAATGAAAGGTCATAAGCAATATGGTAACAAACTTTTCCCTGGATTTCCTTTTCAATTTACCTTCTGTTACTCAAGTCCCATACCTGGTAAAATATTTAGAAAGAATCATGTGGCAAAGAAACTGTTATTACTTGTGGGAGGAGATTGCCCCAAGTCTGATAGTAGTTTGAATATCTGAACAATATCCCAATGGGTGCTTACCATGACTGCAGCATTGCCTTTACATCACCATAATAATTTTATTCTGTCACTGAATATATTTCTTTGGGTTTATCTCTAAATTACCCATCCTAAGAGCTCAGATCCTTGAATTTGATCTTCTCAGTCTGAGCAAAGAAGGAGCTGTCTAGGTTGAGAATATTGTTTTAAGCCTGTTACAGTTGACTGTAATGCTTTATGACATTATGAATCTGTCTAGATTCAAGAAGGGTTGTAGAGTGGTTTAAAGTTAAATTATACAATCCTCCGGGCTTCCCTGGTGGCACAGTGGTTGAGAGTCCACTTGCAGGGGACACGGGTTCATGCCCCAGTCCGGGAAGATCCCACATGCCACGGAGCGGCTGGGCCCGTGAGCCATGGCCGCTGAGCCTGTGCATCCAGAGCCTGTGCTCTGCAACGGGAGAGGCCACAACAGTGAGAGGCCCGCATAAGCCCCCCCCCCCGCAAAAAAAATACAATCCTCCAACTTTGTTATCCTTACTCAAGACTGCTTTTACTACTCTAGATTTTTTGCATTATCATCTACATTTTGTCTATTTTGCAATTTATATTTTTCCAAAAGCATACTGGAATTATAATGGGATTGCTTTGGTTCCATAAATTAATTTGGTGAGAACTGATACATTAACAATATTGAGCTTTCTAGTTTTTAACCTTGCTACAAGTTTCAATTTATTTCATACATTTAATATGTTTTTTTAAGCCATTGGGTATATGTAAAATAATTGCTTTAAACTTCTTAACTACTAATCTCAACATCTGCTTTACCTCAGTGTTGTTTCTCTTGACTCTATTTTCCCTTCTTATAAATCTTATTTTCCCACTTCTCACATCCACCATTTTTAAAAATACTTCACTTTTTAAAAGCAGTTGTAGGTTCCTAGCAAAATTAAGAGAAAGTTATGGCAATACCCAAATGTCCACTGCCACCACCCATGCCTAGCTTCCCCCATTATCAACAACCCCCACCAGATTGGTAAATTTGTTACCCAACTCATGAACTTACACTGACACGTAATAATCACCCAAAGTGCATAGTTTACACTAGAGTTTACTCTTGATGTTTTACATACTAAGGGTTGAAACACAGGTATAATGACATATTTCCAGTATTATAGTATCATACACAGTGCTTTCACTGGCTTAAAAATCCTATGTTCTGCCTATTCATCCCTCTTCCTTCCAACCCTTGGTAACCAATAATTTTTTTTACTATCTCCCTAGTTTTGCCTTTTCCAGAATGTCATATAGATGGAATCATATAGTATGTAAACTTTTCATGTTGGCTTCTTCCACTTAGATTTAAGATTCCTCCATGTCTTTTCATGGATACATAGTTCATTTTTTTAAGCAATGAATAATATTCTATTGCATAGATATACTACAGTTTATTTACTCATTTGTATACCAAAGTGCATGTCAGTTACTTCCATGTTTTTGGTAATAATGAATAAAGCTGCTATAAACATTCTATGCAGGCTTTTATGTGAACATAAGTTTTCAACTCCTTTGGATAAACATGAAAGACTGTGATTGCTGGATCATATGGTAAGAGTGTGTTTGATTTTGTAAGAAACCACTAAATGTCTTCCAAAGTAGCTATAATTTTGATTCCTACCAGCAATGAATGAATTTCTGTTGCTTCACATCCTCATAAGCAGTTGGTGTTTTCAGTGTGCTGGATTTTGGTCATTCCGGTAAGTGTATAGTAGTATTTTATTGCTATTCTAATTTGAAATTCCATGATGTAGAACATCTTTTCATATGGTTATTTGCCATTTCTACATCTTCTTTGGTGAGGTGTCTGTTAAGGACTTTGACCCCCTATTTCAATCAAGTTGTCTGTTTCCTTACTGTAGAGTTTTAAGAGTTCTTTGTATAATTTGGATAATAGTCCTTTATATGTGTCTTTTGCAAATATTTTTTCCCAATCTGTCGGTCGTCTTTTCATTCTTTTAACATTGTCTTTTGCAGAGCAGAAGTTTTTAATTTTAATGAAGTCCAGCTTATCAATTATTTCTTTCATAGATCATGCATTTGGTGTTTTATTTAAAAAGTCAGCATGATACTTGAGGTCACCTAAGTTTTCATCTATGTTATCTTCTAGGAGTTTTATAGTTTTGCATTTTACATTTAGATCTATGGTTCATTTTGAGTTAACTTTTGTGAATTGTGTAAAGTCTGTGTCTAAATTCTTTTTTTCCTTTTTCTTTTTTTGTATGTAGACATCAAGTTGCTCCAGCATCATTTGTTGAAGGACTATGTTTGCTCTATTGTATTGCCTTTGCTTCTTTATCAAAGATCAGCTCATTATATTTAGGGGGGTCTACTTCCAGGCTCACTATTGTGTTCCATTGACCTGTCTTTTCTTTTGCCAATACCACACTGTTTTGATCACAGTAGCTTTATAGTGTGTCTTTAATCCAGGTGATATCAGTCCTCAGACATTGTTCTACTTCAATATTTTTCTATTCCTTCAATATTGTGTTGGCTATTCTGGGTCTTTTACCTCTCCATATAAACTTTAGAAATCAGTTTGTCAATATTCATAAAATAACTTGCTGGGATTTTGATTGGTTGCTATAGATCAAGTTGGGAAGAACTGATATCTTGACATTATTGAGTCTTCCTACCCAGAACATACAGTGCCTCTCTATTTCTCTGATTCCACTCATTAAGAGTTTTGTGGTTTTCTTCATATAAATCTCCTTTGTATTTTGTCAGATTTATACCTAAGTGTTTCATTTCGGGGGTTACTAACATAAATAGTATTGTGTTTTTAATTTCAAAATCCACTTGTTCATTGTTGATATATAGGATAATGATTGATTTTTGCATATTAACTCTGTGTCCTGAAACCTTGCTATTTTTTTGTTTTCAATTTTGGCTCTAATTATTATTTCTTTTATTCTGCTTACTTTGGATTTAACTTGCTCTTCTTTTTCTAGTTTCTTAAGGTGGGAATTTAGATGATTGATTACAGATCTTTCTGTGTTAATATATGCATTTAATACTATAAATATCCCTGTCAGCACTGCATTTGTTGCATCTCACAAATTTGGTAAGTTGTGCTTTCGTTTTCATTTATTTATTTCAAAATATTTAAAAATTTTTTGAGATTTCTATTTTGGTCATGTGTTATTTAGAAGTGTCTTGTTTAATCCTCAAGTATTTTCTAATTATTTTTTGTTATGGTTTTCTAATTTAAATCTACTGTGGACTGAGAACAGACATTGTATTTCTATACTTTTAAATTTGTTAAGGTGTGTTTTATGGCTGAGAATGTGGTCTGTCTTGGTGAATGTCCAACGTGAGTTTGAGAAGAATGTGTATTTTGATGCTGTTGAATGAATACTCTATAAATGTCAATTATATCCAAATGATTATTGGTGTTAAGTTCAACTACATTCTTACTGCTTTTCTGCCTGATGGATCTGACCATTTCTAATAGAGGGGTGTTGAAGTCTCCAACCATGATAGTGGATTACTTTATCTCTCTTTGCAATTTTTTCATTTTTTGCATCACTTAATTTGACACTCTATTGTTAAGTACATACATGTAAAGGATTATTGCTATGCCTTTTTTGGAGAATTTATTTTATCTTTCTATGATGCTCATACATGTATCTAATAACTTTTCATCCTTTTGTCTGAAATTACTATAGCCACTCATGCTTTCTTTTGATTTGTGTTAGCATAGTATATTTTTTCATCCATTCACATTGAATGCATATTTATCTTTATATTTAAAGTAGGTTTCTTGTAGGCAACTTACAGTTGGTGCTTATGTTTTTATCCACTCTGAATCTGTCATTTAAATGCTACATTTAGACCACTGACATTCAGTGTAATTACTTATATTATTGAATTAATATCTACCATATTTGTTATTGTTTTCTTTTTGTTCCCCTTGATCATTGTTCCTACTTTTGTGTTCCACTATTTTTCTGCCTTTTGTGGTTTTATTTGAGCTTTTAATGATTCTATTTTTTCTTCTTTCTCAGCATATGATTTATATTTCATTTTTTACTTTTTTACTGGTTGCCCTAGAGTTTGCAACATACATTTACAACTGACCCTTTAACAAAGTGGGGGTTAGGGGGAGCCAATCCTCCCCTGCCCCTCACAGTTGAAAATCAGCAGTTGGTCCTCCATATCCATGGTTCTACATCTGCATATTCAACCAACTGTGGATTGTGGACTACTGTAGTATGTATTTATTGAAAAAAATCTGGGTATATATGGACCCACATAGTTCAAACCTATGTTGTTCATATGTCAACTGTAATTCAAGTCCTCTTTCAAATAACACTACATTGCTTCATAAGTAGTGTTCCCGTAATAACAAAATAACCCTAATTTCTCCCTCTTGTTCCTTTCATCATTGTTGTCATTCATTTCACTTATATTAAGCATACAGAACCATATATGTATATAAATACACACACATATATGATATATACATAAGTGTACACATTTTAATACATTGTTGCCATTATTATTTTGAACAAACTGTTATCTGTTAATCAACTGTTATTTGTTAAATCAAATAAGAAAAATAAAATTTTTGATTTTACCTTCACCTATTTCTCTCTAACACTCTTTTGTGTGTGTGTGGACCTGAGTTTCTGACCTATATTATTTTCCTTATTTCTAAAGAATTTCATTTAATGTTTATTGAAAAGCAGGTCTGGCAACAAATATCCTCAGTTTTTGTTTGTCTGAGAGAGTATTTCTCTTTTACTTTTGAAAAATACTTTCAAGGTACAGAAATCCTGGTTGGTGGTTTTCCTCTCTTGGCACTTTAAATATTTCACTGTATTCTCCTCTTGCTTGCATAGTTTTTGAGAAGTCGAATGTAATTGTTGCCTTTGTTCTTCTATAGGTGAGGTGTTTTTTCCTATGGCTTCTTTCAGGATTTTTTCTTTCTTTGATTTTCTGTAATTTGAAAATGATATGCTGAGGTGTAGTTTTTTGGTATTTATCATGAGTTGGATATTTCTCTTCTCCCAGGTCATTTAGACTCTGATAATACCTCAGCAGAATTAGCTCAGACTTTTCCACACTAAGCCTCCAGCTATTCATCAATTACTATTCAGGTTTTCCGACCCAGGCATTGGTTCCTGCAGAGGTTTCCACTCATATATCTCTGCTTCAATAAACCATGACTCCCAGTATTCACCTATCACCCCAGTCTTGGTGCCAGCAGTTTGCCCCATATATTCCCTCTCTTAAGGATGCAAGGAGAGTCATTGATTTTTCAGTTTGTTAAGTTTTCTACTTGTTGTTAGGAGGTAGTGGTGACCTCCAATCTCCTTACACGTGAAACTAGAAACTTTTTTTTCTCTTTTTACTGATTTTTAATTGTATGCTAGATATTGTGGATATTTTAGTCTCCTTAAAATGTGTTGTGTTTTAGCTCACAGGCAGTTCCTTAACTCATACACCAGATTCATCTTTATGAAAAGATTTTTTTTAAGTTATCTTAAGACAGATATAAAGTATACAAAACTAGACTAGCCCTTCTCATAAAGGATGACTTTCTAGCATGTAAACTGATTGTCCTGGATGTGCAATAAGCTTTCTTTTGTCTAGCTACTTAGAAGTCCTGTGTCTCTCACACATATATGATCTTTAGAGTCTCCATCCAACTCAGAGATCAACAGCTACTGTGCCCTGCCAGGACTATAGAGTCTTGGCCAGTATAAGCACAGCTTAATATTTTTCTGAAGACGATGTAATATTATTACATTTGGGGAATTTGTTCTTTGCGTATCTTCCTTCTTTTTGATACTCTTTCCTTTGAATTCCTATTGCCAGAGCAGACCCACACTCTGCTCCTGGAATTCCTATATTCTACTTGGATTAAACCTCACACTTCATTCTGATTGGACTTCCAGGCAGAAGCCAGGGTAAGCCTAAATCTCATCTTGCACGTGTTAATCTGAAACAGTAGACTACCAGATATTTCCCCAGCAAAGATGGGTTTATTCAGGAGCAGAAGAGAACTGCAATTTGGGGTCAGCAACCATTCCAAACCACTTGCAAGTCCCAGTATGGTAAGGGAAGGAGAACACATTTATAGAGGAGAAAAGGAAGTTGGGAGGGCTATAGTAAACAGAGTCCATGGCTTTTCATTAGCTAAGTCCTTACCAGGAAAGAACAGGCATCTTTCTTCTTCCTGTTGGGCTCTGCTATCATTGCAGGGCATGAGAGCTTCCCCTTCTGGTCTTCTGACTCTATTTAATTGAGGTTTCTGTTTATTAATGTTTTAAACATTTTCCTGTTAAAAGAGATCACAGCTTTGTGCTGATAGTTGTACAATGTCTGAAAATTAGTGACTCATTTGTTTTATCTGGTTCTCTAATTTACTATGAGAGTGATAGCTCCTTACTGGTTGCCCTATCATGGCCAGAAGAATAATTAAGCTATCTTATTGATACAATACTTATTTCTAATATTTATTATTAGAAATTGGCTAGTATAAAATATGATTAAAAGCATAATACAATATAACTAAAATTCCATTTTGTGATGAAGCATCTACAACTACATCAAAATCACAGCAAATCTTTTAATCTAGATCAAAATATTACTTCCAAAAGAACCGTAAACAACAACAAAACAAGTCAATCTGAAAGCCCTTTCTAGTAATACTTGTCTCAAAGCTTTATTGATATTAGTTCTCAAGAGATCAATCTCTTTCAAGAGTTCATTCTTCATTGATTGATTGTTAAAATCCCCACTATCTAGAAAATAAAAGGTATTTCCAGAGAAAATTGTTGAAGTTTATATTAATGTAGCCACCTCCCAGATCATACAGTCTCTTCATTTTATCAAAGAAACCTCTCGTTATGGTTAAATTATTAGTGCCAAGACCAATTTAAAAAGCTATCTCTGAAATGAATGGATTGGTATGCAATTACCTTCCGAGTTAGATCATTCCAATATTTTAAACCACATGGATGAGATCATTAAAAAGCTACTGATAGAGAGAAAAAATTCAAGCAACTTGAATATTTGTGCTTTAAACAGCATTAATATTTATCCTTCTACATTCCTTAAATCTTGGTGAGTCAATGCCAACTCCCAACCAAAGTATACATAGGCAGGACAAAAATGTCAATCATTTCTTTTTTTCCCCCATGATTTATTTTATTTATTTTTACTTTTTAAAAGATTTATTTATTTATATTATTTTATTTTTGGCTGCTTTGGGTCTTAGTTGTGGCATGCGGGATCTTTGTCGAGGCGTGCGGGATCTTTTGTTGCAGTGCGTGGGCTTCTCTCTAGTTGTGGCGAGTGGGTTTTCTTTTCTCTAGTTGTGGTGTGCAGGCTCCAGAGCACGTGGGCTTTGTAGTTTGTGGCACACCATCTCTCTAGTTGAGGCGCATGAGCTCAGTAGTTGTGGCGTCGTGTGGGCTTAGTTGCCCCGCAGCATGTGGGATCTTAGTTCCCTGACCAGGGATTGAACCTTCGTCCCCTGCATTGTAAGGCAGATTCTTTACCACTGGACCACTAGGGAAGTCCCGATTTGTTTATTTTATAACTGGAAGTTAAAAATGTCAATCATTTCTGTTTGTTCATTTTTAAATCTCTACACAAGCAGGGATATAAGATATCCAATTTTGATAATATACAACATTATATTAAGGTTAAAATAAGAATATGCAAGTTGGATCTACTAGAAATATAACCCTGTAATTTTATTTTATTTTTTAAAATTTATTTATTTGTTTTTATTTTTGGCTATGTTGGATCTTCATTGCTGTATGCAGGCTTTCTCTAGTTGCGGTGATCAGGGGCTGCTCTTCGTTGCGGTGTGTGGGCTTCTCATTGTCGTGGCTTCTCTTGTTGCGGAACATGGGCTCTAGGCACGCGGGCTTCAGCAGCTGTGGCATGCAGGATCAGTAGTTGTGGCTCACGGGCTCTAGAGCTCAGGCTCAGTAGTTATGGTGCATGACCTTAGTTGCTCCCCGGCAGGTGGGATCTTCCCGGACCAGGGATCAAATCCATGTACCCTGCATTGGCAGGCAGATTCTTAACCACTGCACCAGCAGGTAAGCCCTAACCCTGTAATTTTAGAATTATTTGGAAATATGCTTTGTTACAAAGCAATTTCCGATCTCCTAGAGAATTAGAAAATAAAGCAGTAGTAAAATATGTAGGAGAGAAAAAAATAATTTTTCCTTTACCCTCTGAGTTCTTGGCTATGACCTTTTAATAAAAGACAGGTTAACAAAGAAAAAACCAAACAGAAGTTTATTAACATGTATACTTTATCTATACATGGAAGATACCCAAGGAAAATGAATAACTCTCCCAGGTGGCCTAAGCCACCACCTTAAATACCATCTTTAGCTAAAGACAAAAGAAAAGTTGTGTGTGTGTGTGTGTGTGTGTGTGTGTGTGTGGTGGAGGGAGAGTGCAGTGATGGGATATTACCAGATAAAGCAAGGAAAATAAGGGTAAGGCCTGTTGTGCAGAATTAAGTCTGTGCTTCCTCCATTATGATAAGAGTTCCTGGTGATATAGAGCATCTTTCGCTTTCTGGTACAGAAAGGGTAACAACGCTACAAATGGAGTTTTCCTTTATAAATGTAAATATATGTTACAAAAAGGGTAACTTCTACTCTGTTTTCTGAGCTTCTCCTGAGTCTGCTGCTTTTTAAAATAATCAGCGTAAAATAATTCTTATGCCAAGGAGATATATTTTAGGGTTGCATATTCTCCTACCCTTCAAATACAACAAAAAGCAAAAATGATTTCATCTATAAATGCCCTATATCTCATACCATATTAATATTGTTAATTAAGAAAAAGAGGAAAACTAATTGAGATATTATTGATGACATTGTACTGAATATTTTAATGGATGATCTCTTTATATTTCTACCTATGCTTACTATAGATAATAAGCAGCTAAGACCTTCTCAAAACGTCTATTCTCCTCTTACTATTACTTTCTCTTTTTGAGCCAGGAATTATTTTTTCTGTCTTATATTCTTCATTCAGAGGAACTGGAAATCTGTACAGCACCACAGTCACTAACCAATATAAGCACAGTAAAGTCTCCTGGAAAAAATTACCTTCTATGCTTCATTGACTTTGTTAGAAGATAAAATGAGGCATATTAAAAATTTTAAGAGTTTGAGAAAAACTCGATTCTAATTGGGCAGCAGCCAATCTAGCAGATAGAAAGGAACTCTGACGAGCTGTACGAAATGAAAGACTTCTATAGGCAGAAGGGTGTGGGAAAAAGAAAGTTATACTAGGCAAAAAAGCAGGTTGGTTATTGCAAAATTATTTTCCTTTAGGGAATGGCGGAGGTCTATTAGATGGATTATCTATCTAGTGCTAATCAGATGATACCTGATTGACTGGTTTAAGATTTCATTTCTGGAAAGCCAAAACCAATTAAGTCTTGGTTTGGTGATGTCGGGCTTAGTGTAAGTGACTGCATATTGGGCCTGTTATCTTGTTTTTAACAACTTACATCTATTGACTCTATTTGGTTAACTGTTTAGAATATCTACTTTTCTTTGAGTAGTTTTCTTTACAGGGACTTGATATATAAATATCTCAGATCAAATTATAGGGCAATGCTGCTTTAGCAGCAAATAAGTAGTTGATAACTTTTATGTAACCTTGTTAACAGTACTTGTATACCATGGCCCTGGGTTGAGGAAGAATGTAGTGAGGGCATCACTCTAGTCCAGCTCTGAGTCCTCATTTTATGAATGGCTAAAAAGCTCCTTTGAAACTATCTTTCAGGCTATCCTTTTATAAATGATTCAGCTCTGTTCTAATGTATGTAAAACTTAATTCAGCGTTTTAAATTAAAGGGCAATGACTAAAACTTCTCACTTTCTCCTCTCATGGATTTTTCATAATTTTCCCTTTTAAATTTCTTTACATCTTAGTTTTCTCCAGTCCCAGAAATGCTCTTGATCATTAGAATACACACAGTACATTTGAGAGGTGAAAGGAATGTGGGGTAGAATTACTTTGTCAGAGAGGAAAACTCCTCTACCCTTCTAGGTTCTTCTGGCTGGTCTAAGAATTAAATTGATATAAGACATATTAAGAGAAGAAAATCAAAAGTTTAATGACTATATACATGGGAGAGACCCAGGAAAATTGAGTAACTTACCAAAATGACTGATGCCCTCACCTCAAATAAATACCATCTTCAGCTAAAGACAAAAGAGGATGTTTGGGGTAGTGGCTTGGGACTTCAAAGGGGAGGAAGACAATTCACATGGAGATGGAAAAGCAAATGCTTGGTAAACAAATGTTTGCGGCACCATATAGAAACAATGGGACACAGAGAGGAATTTTAGCAAACAGACTTTGCTATGTTCCTTCCTCTCTACCACAATTAGTTCATATCATACTGTAGTTATCTCTGATGATAGATAACTATCCTGGAACAGGTCCTCTATCTAATTTCTTTTAGGCAGTTAGGGGGAAAGTCAATGCTCTTCCTGAGTCTTCTGGGCCTTGACTGTTTTCAGCTTCAAATAATCCCCATGCCAAGGAGACACATTTTGGGGTGGCAAATTTTGATCCACTACAGTCTACTAGCTTTTCCTGCTCATAATTGAAGAATGATGACAACAGGAAAGGGTAGTGAGGTCTTCCTAAGACACATGAAAAAACATTCCTGCCAGTGATAACAAGGGACATTTTTAGGATTGTGCTCCAAAGGGAAAAATAAAAATGGAGATAGAATCCTAAAAGAGGGCAAAGAGAAGACAGAAATAATAAATGATGAAAATGAAAGGGGCTGTGCTTCCACCTCCTGCATGAAGCTTTCTCCAAGTTACAAGTAGTTCTTTCTGAATTACCACAGCACATTGCTTTTTTCTTTCATATACTTCACTAATTCCAGTTTGGTTTATGGTATGGTTATTTTCAAGTTCCTTTCCCTATTAGAATGTAATTTGTTTAAGTACTATATCTACAGTATTAATCTTTCTGCCTCCTTTCCCATCACATGTGATAGAATTCAACAAATTTTATTGACCTAAGGTGAAATATGTGCAGGTTCATAGACAGTAGGACACAATAAAGTAACATCAGAAACCCTGGTGTTTATTCTTATAAAGATAATTTTTTAAAATTATTTTAATAGAACTCATTGTTAGTAATAAAAAAAAGTTACATGTTTAAAACAAAATAGTCAAAGATGATGCCTCCACCAGGTCTTGTAACACCACTAACATTTTGGTATACCTTTTTTCAGATCAGGTGCCAAAGAAAAGAGAAATTATACGTACACACACATATACATTTTGGGATCTGGACAGTCCTGTCACAACAACATTACTATTCACTAGAGCTGTTAGGTAGTCAGTCAGACATTAGTAGCAAGGAGGTGACAGTGGTGAGAAAGACAAGAAGAAGAAATCGAGGCACACCTAGCCATCTGGGGACTCTCCCTTGACCCCACCCAGAATGGGTGAAACTATGGTCCTTTGGTGGGCAGCTTATCCTGATAATGAGGGGACAGTAACATGAGGGGACTTAACTGGGCTGTGCATGCCCAGACCAGACAGGCATATAACCTATAGTAAACCCAAACTCATTATACCATAATTATAAAATCTACTTGTGGTTTTGCCCCCGCCCCCTGTTTCTTAGAGATTCAAGAGTGAGAGCATGTGCAGCAGTAAGCTTGTTATGTAGCTCGGGACTATCAAATAATGATCACCTGTTACCCCCTGTTCCTTAAAAGCGCCCTTAAGCCTGTACAGGAAGGCTGCTTTCAAATCACAGAAACAGCCCCCTCTTTCTCTCTCTGAGAGTGTACCTTGCTTCTATAAACTTTGCTTTGGGCTTGCTTCACTTCACGGAATCTCTCTCTCTCTCTCTCCCTCTCCCTCTCTCTCTCTCTCTCTCCCTCTCTCTCTCTCTCTCTCCCTCTCTCTCTCTCTCTCTCTCTCTCTCTCTCTCTCTCTCTCCCTCCCTCTCTCCCTCTCTCCCTCCCTCCCTCCCTCCCTCCCTCCCTCCCTCCCTCCCACTCTGAGAGTGTAACCATGCTTACATAAACTTTGCTTTGTGCTTAAGCCTATCGTGGTGGTTTGCAATTCTTTGCTTACTATCGTGGAACTGAGATTGTTGGTCCGAGCCTTCTGTTGACCTCCTCAGTTGAACCTATTTTGTTATAACTCACGTCCACCCAGTGACAGAGCCGTATGACAAATCTTATTATCAGACACTTAAGTGCCTTCTCTAAAAATTATCTTGTTTAGACTTTTCCCTTCATGACAACAGCCACCGATCTTGCTTTTTCTTTTTTCTTTTCCTTTTTCTCACTTGCACTAATTTCACACCCAATATCCCAATGACACCTTATTTTTCCTCCATTTTTTTTTTACCCTTTCCTTTATGACTTTATTCTAGATTTAACAGTGAATTATCACAAACATGTATCACACAATTTGGGTCAAAGAAACAAAACATTTTCTTCTCCTACATACTTAGTTTATTTAATCTACATGAAACTGAGCAAGACTATGGTGCTCCTGGGCACAGAAGCTTTTCTGTCCCCCCTTTCTTGACTCCAGCCTCCATGACTTTCCCTGAGTTCCAAAGGGCAGATTCGAACAGTTGCTAATCCAGGAAGGGAAGGAATGCAAAGACAAGGGAGTGGCAGCCAGGAAACAATAGTGCAGGCTTGGGGCAGAGTTCTGGTTCTACCTCAAGGGATACACATACCAATGTCTTTAAACTCTTTAATGTCAGCATTCTTCATACCAGAGAGAGATAATCTGAGGCTACATTAAAGGAACCAGAGAAGCTCATCAAGACGATTATCTGAGACCAGAATAGAGAAGTGGAGGCCCTGCACACATCCTAATCTTAGCAACCCCACCCTCGAATCATTGATATAAAACTCCTCCTCAAATCCTCCCAGGTTGGGACACATAGTTATTCAGGACAGGAGCCTATAGTGTCCCCCTTTGCCTGGCAAGGCAATAAAGCTACTCTTTTCTGCTTCACCCAAAACTGTGTCTCCGAGATTTGATTTGGCACTGGTGCACAGAGGCCGAGCTTTCACCATCATGCATAATTAAATCAATATGGATACCTCAAAAATATTTTATAAAATCCTGGCAATAATCTTACACAGTAAAGATTATAATTCACATTTTATAAATAAAAGATTTAGGACTTTTTCCAGGATCTTACTGTTTTCATCTAGATTTCTCAATATGTCCTGTAAATCTTGAGATTCAAATCCAAATTACTTCATATTTCAATTCTTTTATAGTTCTCAACATAGACATTTTCAATACCCAAATCCTATGCTGATTCTCTTCACTTTCAAATGTCTCAAAGACCATAAATCTTTGTTACTAATTTCCTGAATGATTTACTCCTAAGTCAGCATATGATGAAATTACTATCTATTATTCCTTCCTCACATATATTTTCTATCAAAACTCATGCCCTTGCTACTTTTCAATATTAAATTAACAACAAGTGCTCTAAATTCCTTCTTTGTCTTTCTACATTGTAGTCATGCTATGGTAATTAATTTCAATAAGTAAATCAGCCTTCTCCCTTGTTATATCAATATACATAGTCTCTTCACCATTCAACTTTACTTTCCTCTTAATTTCCCCTTATATTTACCACTATACTTTAAGCAAAATTTATATTTACTCCTCTTCATTATTTGCCAGTCTTACTAAAAAGACGTTCCTCAATAGTACTCCACTGAATTGACTCGAGAGAGTCAGCAATAATTTTTTACTTGCCAATTCTTGTTGTCTCTTAGAACTTCTTATCTTACTGAAATTATAAGTCTGATGTCAGCAAGCTGACCAGTCTCTCCTTGATAATTTCCCTTGCTTTGTGTGACACTGTATTTGCTTCTTTTTCCCTTTCTAATCAATTTAGTCTTTCTCTTACTTCCTCTTTCACTCCATTTCTCTCTCTACCCACACCTTAAGTGTATGATTCCTTTTTTTAATAGTTTTCTATTTTTTTTAATACAGCAGGTTATTAGTCATTGATTTTATACACATCAGTGTATACATGTCAATCCCAATCACCCAATTCATCACACCACCACCACCACCCCCCCACGGCTTTTCCCCCTTGGTGTCCATACATTTGTTCTCTACATCTGTGTCTCAATTTCTGCCCTGCAAACCGGTTCATCTGTACCATTTATCTAGGTTCCACATATATGCATTAATATACAATATTTGTTTTTCTCTTTCTGACTTACTTCACTCTGTATGACAGTCTCTAGATCCATCCACATCTCAACAAATGACCCAATTTCCTTCCTTTTTATGACTGAATAATATTCCATTGTATATATGTACCACATCCTCTTTATCCATTCGTCTGTCGATGGGCATTTAGGTTGCTTCCATGACCTGGCTATTGTAAATAGTGCTGCAATGAACATTGGGATGCATGTGTCTTTTTGAATTGTGGTTTTCTCTGGGTATATGCCCAGTAGTGGAATTGCTGGATCATATGGTAATTCTATTTTTAGTTTTTTAAGGAACCTCCATACTGTTCTCTATAGTGGCTGTATCAGTTTACATTGCCACCAACAGTGCAAGAGGGTTGCCTTTTCTGCACACCCTCTCCAGCATTTGTTGTTTGTAGATTTTCTGATGAAGTCCATTCTAACTGGTGTGAGATGATACCTCATTGTAGTTTTGATTTGCATTTCTCTAATAATTAGTGATGTTGAGCAGCTTTTCATGTGCTTCTTGGCCATCTGTATGTCTTTTTTGGAGAAATATCCATTTAGGTCTTCTGCCCATTTTTGGATTGGGTTTTTTGTTCTTTTAATATTGAGCTGCATGAGCTGTTTATATATTTTGGAGATTAATCCTTTGTCCGTTGAAAGTGTATGATTCCTTAAAGCTATTCCTTCATCTCTCTTTGTTCTCCTTAAAGAACACATTGCTTCTGAAATACAATTTACTTCCATTTCTTTAATTATAGTTGCTTTAATAATTGCAATAAAATTTATCTTTTTGCCCCAACCACTTAGAGGTGCTTCAGACATAAATTCCAGTTGTTTACATTATTTATTGCACTACTCTTTTGCCCATTCCTCAAACACAGCAGTCCAAAATGAGTTCCTTATTTCCAAATGAGTTCCCATTTTATCCTAGATGCTAACACTGGGCACTAACTAAAGAGTCATAAATGCACATATGAGTGAAAGCGTACTTTCTATCAAGATAAAAAACTGCAATGATTAATTGTAATATAGTGTATGCTTTAAAGTAAACTGATGGACTACGTGCTACTGTAGTAAAGCAAAGTCAAAGTGATTTTGAATAAATTAGTGTGAAGTAGGAACATATTATCTTTAATCCAATTTTGTTAGACATGCTATCTCACAAGACACACAATCCCTGTCTTCCATCTAAGAAACACACCCAGCAAATTAACATAAATATTTATAATTGATACATTCTTTTTAGTGTTTACTGAATGACAGAACTCTTATAACTGCTTTGCAAATAACATCACTTAATATTCAAAACAATCTGTGGATTAAGTGGCACCACTATTTTTCTGTAAATGAGGATCTAGGAATTAGAAATATTAAGTTAAAGTATTCTGGGACATCTCAGGTTTTCATTAGCAAAATTAAAGGAAAAGTGCAAATCTGTCTGACATTAAACCTATGATCTATACTCATTTGCCTCCCTGAGTAATAAAAACTGCTTTATTGAGTTTCACAGATTACTTTTTATTAAAGACCAAACTATAAATATACGTCAAAGCAAAATCTTTTGTTTTTTTACTTACAAGTGAAATGGATTAACCATACATAGCAATTAATTTAAAAAAGAATATTTAACTTGTGAAAAAAATATATTAAAATTCCATCTGAATTCAGTTCAAAATGTTAAATAAATGTCTGGAATTGCACTGTGAAATATTTATGATTTTAAAATGTCCCATATTGAGACAAGAGGCACCTATAAGTCATTGCTGAGTACTGATGAAAAATTATTTGTACCTCCTAAGCTGTAAGATATACTGCAGTCAATACAAATGTTTTTCCACTTCATGTTTTTAATATTTAACAAGGGATGTCAAGAAATATATAAGTAACTAAGGAAGAAATGATTTGGAAATTAAAGACTACATCAATGGTCACTTTTTCAAACTCCTAAGAGGATAAAATAGAATGAAAATTTCCGCTTTTCACTTAGGGTAAGGAAACTTCCCTGACCATGACCATAGAAATAATAGAAGAAATATTACTTGGTGAGAAATACCAATGATATATTATTTTTAGCAACTAATTGCTAACTATAAAATGTATCACTTGTTTGGCATTAAAATTTTATCATAGTACAGAATGAACTGTCAATGATTAACCCCTACATAATCAAAGTAAATTCAAATTGTGTTATATATATATACAAACAGGATTATATAAAAAATAGCTGAACCAATTAGTTTGATAAGGGACATTGTAAGAAAGCAAAATTTGCCACCCCAAAATATGTCTCTTTGGCATGAGGATTATTTTAGGCTGATTATTTTCAAGAAAGAGAAGACTTGGGAAAACGTCCTTTTTACTTCCCCCTTAGCTATCTAAAGAATTTAGTTAAAGAGCCTGGTCCAGGAGGATCACTATCAACAGAGATATCTACAAAGAATATGGACTACAGGTGGTATGGGAACTCAGCAGGGCCTGGAATCCAAAGTCCTGTCTGTGTCCCATTGTCTCTGCAGGGCCCAGCAAACATTTGTTAACCAAATATTTGCTTTTCCATCTCCATGTCAATTGCCTTACTCCCCTTTGAAGTTCCAAACTATTACTCCCAATAACCTCTTTTCTCTTTAGCTGAAGACAGTATTTAAGGTAAGGACTTCAGCCATTTTGGAAAATTACTGTTTTCCTGAGTTTCTGCAACATATACAGAAGGTATACATGTTATTAAAATTTTATTTGTTTTATTTTTTTAAAGTTTTTTTTTTTTGATGTGGACCATTCTTAAAGTCTTTATTGAATTTGTTACAATATTGCTTCTGCTTTATGTTTTGGTTTTATGGCCCCGAGGAATGTGGGATCTTAGCTCCCCGAAGGACCCACACCCCACCCCCTGCATTGAAAGGCAAAGTCTTAACCACTGGACTACCAAGGAAGTCCCAAACTTTTATTTGTTTTTCTCTTGTTAATTTATCTACTTCTTAGACCAGTCAGAAGAACCTAGAAGGGTAAAGATGTTTTACCTCCTGTGAGCAAATGTTGATAAACAAATGTTTGATGGGCCATAAAGAAACAAAGGGACACAGAGGGGAATTTTAACAGACTTTGCTAGGTTCCTCCCTGTCTACCCTATCTAGTTCATATCATAATATAGATATCTATGGTGATAGCTCCCTTCTAGGAACAGGTCCTCCGTCTAAATTCCTTTAGGCAGTGGGGGAATGTCAAAGGTTCTTCCTGAGTCTTTTAAGCCTTGATTGTTTTCAGACTGAAATAATCTGCATGCCTGAAAGATACATTTTAGGGGTGGCAAATTTGGCTACAGTATAGTTCTGCCTTTGAAATTCCTCCAAGAAGTTTCACACTCCAGAAGTTGAGTTGATTGATTGTTTTATATCTCACTGAGCCCCTCTCTTCGTCCTGACAATAGATCAGTGCAGTTAAACTTATTTCAGGTGGTAAAGCAGGTGGGCTCTCAAAGTTAGGCCCATAAGGTACAAGCAATCAGGTATTTAATAAGAGGCATTTCTATGGAAACAAAAGAAAAACAATGCTTAGTAATTAGAGCAAACTATAGTCCTAGTTTCTGAGTTCTAAAGTCAGTCAGTCGAGAAGACTTTTAGATGTCTGGCTTGAAGCATCATCAGATGGAGTGAGGTCAGGTGGCGGCAGACTGACAGATTTTCCTGGTTTGCAGTTTGAATGTGTCTGGTAATCATTCTAAGTGGTCCATATAGCAACAGTCATGAAGATTGTCTATATATGGTCTATTGGGTGATTTCTCTGAAGTTTATAACAAGTTGTAAAATTTTAGCTTGAATAGCTTTGGAAAAAGGGCAATTTTAGTTCTTAATGATTCCAAGTCAGAAAGATGGGAGAAAATGTTTAAAAATGTTAACATTAAAAATGTTAGGGCCCAGAATAGGTGGCATCCTCTGTCTGGCCCAGAAGAAAAGTGTGCATGCTCAGAGCAAGTGGGTCCCAGGCTGGGTGGCCCTGGACTGCAAAGAGGTGCTCACCTGGTAGGCAGCTTGGGTGGCTGGCAGCAGGACAGTGTGGCAGCACCTCCAGCAGGCCACGAGCCCCCCACTGCCTCCCACTGCTGCAGAGAAGCTGGGAGACCCACCTGGCCACCCCACTTCCTCATCCCATTTCTTAATAATCATCTAAAGATTTACATCATTCTGGGACAAGTCCCATGACTCTTCCTTTCCAATTCCTCTTTGTTCCACCTCTTCCAATCTTTGCTTTATTTACATTATTTCAGTACTTTGTTTTTTTCTATATTTTGGCCATGCCATACAGCATGCTCTTAGTTTCCTGACCAGTGATTGAACCCATGCCCCCTGCAGTGGAAGCGGAGTCTTAACCACTGGACGGCCAGAGAAGTCCCATATTTACATTATTTCTTAATATTCCTTCAAAAACTTTCATCTGTTGGGAAGAGCTCCTTGACTCCCACCTTGGTCTCTTCCCGTTCTTTTCTTAATTAACCTAATGTTTTTACTAGCATCTCTAAGACCGATGAAAGGAGGCTGAGACCACACACTTGATAAGGTTTCCCAAACAGGTTTTTTTTTTAAATGGAAGTTCTTAAAGTTAGCTGTTATATTTCTTTGTATCTATCTTTTAATTTGTTCTTTCCATAGGTACAAATAAAATAGCTTGTGAAATGAGAGCTTTTACAATGAGAGCTTTCTAAAAATCCACCAATTTAGAAGTTTTTCTAATTCAAAGCATCCATTGTCTGGCCATTGCCTTTATTAATATTGACTTATACCAATAAGCCTTTTTATGGCTTAACCATGGATGCAAGAGGAATCCCCAAAGGAGAGTGCAAAAAGATGCAGCTCTCATAAGATCGAAAACGTTCACTCCCCAAAATAGTCTACGAAAGCAAAGAATTTCATCACACAGGTGGTAAAGATGGTGCCACTAACAAAGCAATAAAGTTTGAGAAAATAAAGGTCCCTTATGGACTAAGAACCCTTATGACAAACTTCCCTGATAGCTGGCATGGCCAGACAAAGAGATGCCAGTCACAAGCCCAGGTTATGCTATCTGGATTTCTGCTTGGAATCCCAGTCTATTTGACTGATGGCCAAATGCACATTGATAGCTGTTACTTTCTAGATGGTGGATAGCAGATAGAATAAAATCACTGGTCATAAAGTCAAGCTCTCAGAACATAGAACAAGACAAATGACACAACAGACAGAGACAAAGAAAAACTCTGACCATCTCTAGAAGGCAATGGACCATAAAACCAAGAGTACACTACCAAATTTACCAGAGTTGTTAAGCCCAACAAACTAGCTCTACAAATATTTCTCCTGATAACATAAATTTAGAAAAAAGAAAAAGGTCTGTTACCATTCTTGCTTCTAACAGACCTGGCAGGTAGAGATCTGGAAGACTGACATGGTAAGAATTCCTACCTTTTGTGGGCACTTGTCAGATGTCTCAGGATCTCTCAGCTGCAGCAGCCTCAGAGATAGCAGAGTTCAACCAGAGAAGATAATCCTGCCGACTACACCATCTGCGAGAGAATGACATGAGACAAATTCACAGGAGACAATCAAGTTTAATTACGTACATATGGTGGGGGTCCGATAAGAATATGGGGCCCAAGGACAAGTTAGGCAATGGAAGCTTATATGCCATCTGAGAGAAGAAGGGAGTGGGGGTTTGGGACTTCAGAGTGAAGGAAAGCAATTCACAGGAAGAAGAAAAAGAAGAAATGTTTGGTAAATGAATGTTTGCTGGCCATAAAGAAATAATGGGACACAAAGAGGAATTTTAGCAAACAGACTTTGCTAGGTTTCTCCCTGTTTACCACACCTAGTTCATATTATACTGTAATTATTTATGATGATAGCCCCCTTCCTGGAACAGGTCCTCTAACCAAATTCCTTTAGGCAAGTTAGAGGAAAGGTCAATGGTTCTTCCTGAATCTTTTGGGCCTTGATTGTAATAATGCACATGCCAAAGAGACACCGTGTGGGGTGACAAATTTTGGTCCCCTACACTCTCACTCAAAATATAATCTTAAGTGAGAAAATTCTAAGCAACTAATTGCAGTATTGATTTTATGTATAACTGATAGACAATACACAAATAGAAATATTTGATGTAAGATAAAAACACAAACCCCTCAATTTTTAAATTAGATCTTTTATTTATTTGTTTATTTTCATTTTATTTATGTATTTTGGTTGTGCCAGGTCTTAGTTGCGGCAGGTGGGCTCCTTAGTTGTGGCATGTGAACTCTTAGTTGTAGCAGACATGTGGGATCTACTTCCCTAACCAGGGATTGAACCCTTGGCCCCTGAATTGGAAGGCTGATTCTTAACCACTGTGCCACCAGGGAAGTCCCACAAAACCCCCAAATTTTCAACACTTCAAAGTAAAATAAAAGAATACCTTTGAACTCTGGCAGGATTTGTCTGAAGTAGTTAAATTCAAAAATGTAGTATTTTAGTGCTTCAGAGAAACTGCTTTTATTGATCTCTTCCACAGAGACCCCGTATTTTCAAAATATTTACTTACCAAAAAGTAACATATATAAACAGACATGTTCTTTTCTTTTTGATCAAATAACCTCAGATCATGTCATCAGAAATTACATTAAATTTATAAAATTTTAGTATGAAGTAATGAGACTTGATATTCTCTTTTCTTAGAAGACTTTAAAATATTGAAAATAGCTCAAAATTCTCATTAGTACAATGTCAATTTCTAAAAGAAGTTTGCAGATGAGGAGACTAGTTTAGTCCAAAGCTCCCAAGCTATAGATAAAAAAAACAAAGACTCGGAGATTTTAAATAATCTTTCAAGGACATATGGTGAATTAAGGATAGTGATTGTATGAAAGCTTAAATTTTCTTGACGCTTAGTAGATTGATCTGTCACAACAGTACTCTTTCTTCTAATGCCTGAGAATCTGAAGGATTAGGAAGGCATATTTATGGATATCTGTGACAAACTCAGGAGGTCTTTCTCTTTTTAATAAGAGAATTTATAATTTATATTGCATTTATAATTTGTATTGTGGGAAGATTACATTAAATAGAGTAGTATATGAAATTGAATACTCTATTCAAATTCAATGAAATCTATCTGTATTTGATCTCTCCTGGTACTCTCTCTGTTAAACATACCAATTTCTGCATCTATGCCACACACTTAAACTTTAATAGGTCTTTCTTTCCCTTTTAAAATAATACCCTAAGGTGTGGTTTTGTTGATAATTATTTCAAAGTGTGTTAACAAAAATTAAATGACATTGAATATTTAATAAAGAAAACATATTCTACTTTGTAGTTATTACTTTAAGAAATATTATTATGCCTAATTTAATGAAAAATGTGTATGGTGTGATGGGGAGGATTTTTTTTTTTTGTAGTTTGTACATGAGATTATGAATAGCTATCAAGCTATCTTTTGAATTTTTTATTTCATTGTGTCCTCTTCATTGAGGGTCAGCAATGGTGATTTTGTAGATATTGGCATAACTTACAAAAACAAGTTCTAATGTGAGGAATTTCCCCTTTGACCTTCAGCTTCTCCTCTCTCCTTGCTGTGATATGCAGGTCTTGCTCTGAAAAGTTCAAAATTGCATTTTGGTTTCAATTTTAAAATATATTCATCAAAAGTGTAACGGTTGATAAAGCAGTCATCTCACTAAAAGAGACAAATTTATTTCCTATGGCAGGTAGTTAAGGGGAAGTAGTTTTCTTCATCCCCAAAATGCCACATCACTTACAGACAAATCTTTGGTTAAATGTCTTCTTAATATTACAATGTTTGTTTTCTTTTGTATTTTATTTTTATTTATTTTATGACCCTCTCTCCTCTTTTATTTCTTTTTTGTTGGCTGGGTTTTGTTTCTTCATAAGCCTTATATATTAATCACTATAGCCACAACATTTTGAAAATTTCTTGCTGTTTTTATATTTTAACAATTAGAAGAGGAAAACCAAAAGATAACTATAAGTAGACCTTCATAATAAGAACAACAACAAGAAAAACCTTCCAAATATAACATTGGCTTCTCACCTCCTGGTCAGTCTATGCTAACTGTATTTTAATGTCCCTATGGCTAAACATGCCCATTCACCTCTAAAGGTCACATGTACGCCAGTCTGAGGTATATGAAATCTCACAATATTAACTATTATGACGTGAAAACTTCATGACATTAAGAAGAGACAGGAAATTACTCTTTAGGGTGATGGCCCTGCTTTTTGAGTTTGCTAGAATAGTTCTAGAAAGGTAATTTTCCCCATGAGAAGTAATAACAAACTCAAACCATTGGTCAAAATACAGTGATTTTTGTAGAAGATAAAAATCATTATGGATAACTGCACAGATAATAAATTTTGAAGTTTTTCTTTTAATTAAAAAGCATCTTGAATACATATACACATATATATTATATATTAGGAGAGTTGAGTCAAACTTATTCATAGATTCTACCTTTTCAAAATTTATGTTTAGTTTTTGTTTTGCTTTTCAATATTTAATGGTTTTATGTTTGTACATGGTAGGGAGGGAATGGGGGTTGCTGATTCACCTAGTTAATCTTTATTGGAGTTCTAAAAGACATAATAATAATAAAATAATTGTTTTCCTATACTGTCTAAAACTCTTTCACTTATTCTCTAATTGTACACCTGTATTAATACAAATAAGTTGCACAACAAACAATGAAAACTTGAAAATGATCAGGACTCTAGGGATCTTTTGCTATACCTTCTGAATTTGCCATCAGATAGAAGTGAACATAATAAATGTGTATGCTGAATAATCAAATGTCTGAATTTTGATTGGTGATGGCAGCCATAGCATATCAAAATGCAATTGGACATATATACAGGTATGTTTATATATGTTTGTTATATGTACATGTACATAAATATATTTTGTTTGTTCATGAAACATCTACACTAAATTTGGATATTAGAAGCTCAATTCTGTGGCCTCAAACATTGAGAAGTTTAGTATTATAAACAGTTTATCTTTTCTGCATGGCAAAATTCTATGTCTCTCTTAAGACTGTTCAAATGTCTTTTTTTTTTTTGGTGATAGCTTCCTGATGATTCTCTCCTATCTTCACTCTCATAAATTATCAGTCTTTCCTTATATATCCTGCACCTTTGTCTATTAAAATATCAAACCACTTGCAGTGATTAAGAAAATAAAAGGATGACTATATAACAAATGATATTGTTGGTGAGGAAGTTGTACTCAGCCTCCAAGATCCCTAACTCCCAGGCACTGAGTTTTCCCCAGCATCCAGACAATTCAATGACTGGGGAATTAAAATTCACTGGGATGGAGCAAAGTGTGTTACTCTTTGGAGTTCAAGAAATTATTTGACTTTTAAAATTATTTCATACTGGTAAAATTTTGTAAATAAGATATTTTATCTATATCTATATAAACAGAACTTAATTTCCACATTTTTCCTATATATTTTAATATAACATAACATATTTTAACATTTTAATCATGTTTATTTTTCACTATTTTGGCACTCTCACTTCTACAATTAGAACTTTCAAATTCATTTTATATATCACTAAAAATAGAAAATATTTACTGGGACAAAATAATACATAACTTATGTATGTTACAAAGATGATAATACAAGCATAATATTTCAACTTTACTCACCAATCAGCTTTAGGATTGCAATATTACAGTTCTGATAAACCCTTAGAAAAAATTTTCAGGTTGCATTTCTCTCATACAATTACAGAATAACCATTAACCTAGGATCTACTGGAAGATTTTTGTCTCTAGCCTAGTATTTATATAGTAACCAAATTTATATAGTAACCAAATTTGTTTTAGTTGAGTCTTAAACTTTATAGATTTAAAATGTGCCTGCCTAAGTAACTTTAATTTTTTCATAGTTCACTGTTTTAATTATTTCTGTGCTTTTTGATTTCTCTTTAATTCTCCATTTATGAACTTTTATACCCATACTTAGTGATGAGCTCTTTGAAGTAAAAATCTGGATATTATTATTTTTTAGTTCAATAAGACATTTTACTTAAAAAAATTGCAAATTGACGTTAATTACATATATATTTGCCTCCCTTATACTAATCATGATCCTTAATCACTCCATTTCACTTAATTTTCTATGTAATCCTGCATGCACTATGTTATATTTTTCCTCATGTTATCATTATCAAAATCATGTATTCATCTCTATAAGAGTTTTGCTATCAATATTGTCTTCTTAGATACCTCTCTCACTTCAACATTTCTGCACATTTCCATAACATTTCAACCTACATTATAAGAAACTGATTTATAAGGATGAAAAATCCACATGGTAACAAAGCATTTCACATATGTAGTATATGGATTATGTATCACATATGTTCATGCTCACATATCATACCAGGAAAGCCACTGTCTTGGATTTCACAAGTATGGATAGTAAAGATGTTGGGAAGATTCAGGAACTTTTCAAAATCTCTGACATCTTACCAGGGAACTCATAACTAAGCATGTGCTGTGTACTTGCCAGGGCCTAGGGAAACCCCAGCTGTGAGCAAATACAAAACTTAGGATTTGGGTTTCAATAACAGTTCCCTTGATTTCACAAGTACAAAAATACACATCATCTCCAAAGAAAACTGCCACATACGGTCTTCATTTAATTTGTGCATCAGAACATCCAAGGTCAACATATCAACATCAGCAATCATTGGATTTCATTAAAAGGTGTACCTTCAGAAGCAGTAGATATTAAAAAAAGAGAATGTTTTGACTCCACCCCATAAGACATAATGCAAGACCTGGTTTAATGTTCCTGGTTAATTAAACACATTCCATTTGATTTCCTGGGATGAAGTGAGAAGAACAATTTGGCTTAATGCTAAAGACATAAGAAATTAATTGGCATATAAATACTTTCAACTTACATTTAGGGAATAAAATCAAATCCAAGACCAATGCTTCATTCTGGCTTTTGATGTTTTTAATAATATGGCTTTATCTTTTCTTTCCAACCTTCTCTGCCATTACTGTCCAGTACTAAACTTTCACTCTAGTCAGGCAGAATTCCACATAGTCATTCTAAACTGGGGATTGGCACACTGTAATCCACTGGCCAAATCTGGTCCATTGATTATTTAGGTACAGTCCTCCAGCAAAGAACAATTTTTTTTTTCACATTTTTATATGGTTCAAGGGAAAAAAGAAGGAAAATATACGATAAAGGCTATATGTAGTCTACAAAACTAAACTATTTGTTTTCTGGCTCTTTATCTAACATGCATATCTCTATACCTTCTTTATTGTTCTTTCTAGAAATCTGTGGTTCTCTCCATTATTTGCCAAGTTCTAATCCCAGTCATCATTTAAGACCAATCTCCATTATTCACCTTCAGGAATGAAGAGAGTGTAAAGTGTATACATTTGACTCCTGTTGCACTAATTGCTAGCACTACAAAATAGGACTTTAGTATTGAGTGGGCCAAAAGATTCGTTCATTTTTTTCTGTAAGATGGCTCTAGTAGCCCTTAGCTGTCTTTAACTTCATTCAAAACAATTTTGTTAGATTGTGACAGCTGTCATATCAGCGTGCATTTAAAAAAGACATTAAAATTGGTAAAATTTTGTGTAGCCATTTTAATATTGAAGATGGAAGAAAAAAGCATTTTCAGCATATTATGCCTTATTATTTCAAGAAAGGTAAAAATGCAACTGAAATGCACAAAAAGATTTATGCAGTGTATAGAGAAGGTGCTGTGATTGATCAAACATGTCAAAAGTGGTTTGTGAAGTTTCGTGCCGGAGATTTCTCGCTGGACGATGCTCCATGGTCAGGTAGACCAGTTGAAGTTAATAGTGATCACATCGAAACAATAATTGAAAACAATCAACGTTTTACCACGCAAGAGATAGCTGACATACTCAAAATATCCAAATCAAGCACTGAAAATCATTCACACCAGCTTGGTTATGGGAATCACTTTGATGTTTGGGTTCCACATAAGTTAAGCAAAAAAAACTTTCTTGACCATATTTCCACCTGTGATTCTCTACTGAAGCATAACGAAAACCTTCTGTTTTTAAAACAAATTGTGACGGGCAATGAAAAGTGGATACTGTACAACAATGTGGAATGGAAGAGATCATGGGGCAAGTGAAATGAACCACCGGCAACTGCACCGAAAGCCAGTCTTCATCCAAAGAAGGTGATGTTGTGTATATTGTGGGATTTGAAGGGAGTCCTCTATTATGAGCTCCTTCCGGTAAACCAAACGATTAATTCCAACAAGTACTGCTCCCAATTAGACCAACTGAATGCAGCACTCGACAAAAAGCATCCAGAATTAGTCAACAGAAAACACATAATCTTCCATCAGGATAACGCAAAATCACTTGTTTCTTTGATGACCAGGCAAAAACTGTTACAGCTTGGCTGGGAAGTTCTGATTCATCTGCCGTATTCACCAGACATTGCACCTTCAGATTTCTATTTATTTCGGTCTTTACAAAATTCTCTTAATGGAAAAATTTTCAATTCATTGGAAGACTTTAAAAGGCAACTGGAACAGTTCTTTGCTCAAAAAGATAAAAAGTTTTGGGAAGATGGAATTAGGGAGTTGCCTGAAAAATGGCAGAAGGTAGTGGAACAAAAGGGTGAATATGTTGCTCAATAAAGTTCTTGGTGAAAATGAAAAATGTGTCTTTTATTTTTACTTAAAAATCCGAAGGCACTTTTTGGCCCACTCAATATTATGTCCATTTTTTTAGATACATTAGTCTTGATTCTCCAAACAACTTGTAAGGTCCTCATGGGCTAGGAATGCGCCTTCAGCCAAGCAAACAGCAAGAATTTCTTGAATACTAACTCATGAGTACTCACTGCTTTTTAGAACAATGCCTTTGCATCAGCATGCAATATTATTTTATAGATGCTTAACCTCTATCTTGTCTACTCTAGAACTAAACACATCCTCCTTTCTAGTCTAAGAATAGCCCCAAATGTTAAATATATCTCAAGAAAATGTCAAATCCATCATTTTTCCTTTACTCAAGGAAGGTATTAAAGCATAATATGCTTATGCAGAAGATATCAGTTCAAGCTTTTAACTCAGTGTATAGTTCTTTTCTATTTTCTAGAGATAGGATGTGGTGTTGATAATAGAAACAAATAATCCCCATTTCATTCCCAGTAGTTTGTATTGCACTGGGCTCTTTTTTTTTTTTTTAATTTCAAATCATATTTTCTTTATGATATTCTATGGATGGTGATATTAAAATAAGATTACACTCATTTCATTTCATCATATCAAGAGATATGTGAGGCAAGCTAAAAGACTGGAAACACCTTTCTTTTTTAAATATTTGATATTCATAGTTGAAAGGCAACATAGCATAGTTATTAAAAGTAAATATTTTGAAGCTAATCAGCCTGGCTCCAGATCCTGGCTCTTCTGCTCAGTGGCTATGTAAGCTATGAAGATTACCGAATCTGTCCATGTATCAGTTTCTTTTTGTATATTGAGGATAATAATAAAACCTACATCACAAGATGGTTATAAGGATTAAAGAAAATAATATATATATAATACTTAAAACAGTGTCTGATACATACTCAATGTGTAAAGGTTTGATTTTTTGATCAATCAAAAAATTATTTGATCAATAATCAAATATACGTATCAAAAAATAAGATTTAACAGTGCTTTTTTTTGGAGAGCATAGGTGGTATTTTTTAAAAATCCAAATAATGAATTGACCCATTTGGCATAGCAAGAGATTAGCAAAATGATCCTATTATAACTTCTGTTTCAGTTTTATTTGTTTGTTTTAAGCATGTAAGGTCAATATTTTCCTGAACGTTACTCTTCCAAGGTGAATTACTTTACTTTTATGGAATATGAGTGATGGGGGGAAAAGGAGACTAGAAATGATGATGTAGATGCTTATTAATTTTATAGGATAGGTCATTTATGATCTAGGGTGTTCTCAATAGGCCTTATATCCTTAATTAACATAAACTACTGTTTACCATTGAACACCATAAGTTTGAACTGCATGAGTCCACTTATACATGGATGTTTTTCAATAGTAAATACTACTGTACTACAGGATCCAAGGTTGGTTTCATCTGTGAATGTGGAATCAAGGATGTGGATGGCTGACTGTAAGTTATACATGGATTTTCAACCATGCAGAGGGTGAGCACCTCTAACCCCCATGCTATTCAAGGGTCAACTGTATTTCATACATTTTAGCAAACCAATTAATCTTCCTCTAGTTGTTTCCTCATTCGACTATTGAGAACATAAACTACATAGCATGAAAAAAGAAGTTTTGACCTTACAAACCAGATCTGAGTTATAAGTTCTAATTATGCAATGAAATCTCTTTGTGTTCATAGACATGTCACTAGGCTACTATTTCTTCAACTGTGAAATAAGGCTCTAGTAAGACTACAAGACTGTATGGTGA
Organism: Orcinus orca; assembly: GCF_937001465.1. Classification (NCBI taxonomy): domain Eukaryota; kingdom Metazoa; phylum Chordata; class Mammalia; order Artiodactyla; family Delphinidae; genus Orcinus; species Orcinus orca. Next base: position 97,943,277 of record NC_064563.1, read on the forward strand.
GAAGTGAGAAGACTGGGTTGGAAAGTAAGTATCCATAAAGAAATTTATCAGAGCTAGGGCTGACATTGGAGGTAAGGAAAGTGAGCATAACTGCAGTCTTTTTTTCTTACAAAGTCAGTGAGAATTTAAGAACATTTTCCTCAGAGTTAGCCAATAGGTACTATGTAAGAAAGATAGTGAAAGCAAAGTTACACAGTAACCAGAAAGTCCACCACCAGGAAAAATAAAATCGGAGGTTCTTTGAAAAGGACTTCATTGAAATAAAAATTGCTGCTCACTTCCAAAGTGTAGAACGTAGAATGGAAGATGAAAAGCTAAACATAGAAGTAAGTGGAACGCCAGGTTATGTGCACATTCCCAGATAAAGGAGTCTAATATCAGTGAGTCAGAAGAAGGAAAACAACTTTTTTCAGACAGGTAGCTCAGCCATTCATATAGATTTTACCCAGTCTGTGGATATAAAGCTGATTATTCACTCCTTTGTTCATTTATTCATGCATACATTCATACAACAAAAAAATTAATCACAATGTATTTCATTTTGTCTGTTGTTTTCAGATTGCTTTTTTTGTTGTTGACTATTTTTGGTTTTGGAAGTACTATGTGTCCCTCAAATCTCTTCCAATGACAAAATTTGCTTTTAATATCTCATCTGCTTTTAGAATTAGATCAATTTCCTCTGAAAGCACTTGTTTGGTTACCCTTATCTTGGTTATCCTGATCATCCTGCTTCCTTCATAGGTTCAAATGAAGTACTCTATTGGAACAGGCAATCTTCATGAGTTCATCTATATCTCTGAAAACCTCTGAATAAGGAACCTCAAGGACAATTCACTGAAAGAAGTCAGGAGTTATCAACTAGCTGAATTTGTATAGATAGGTAGGTTGGGGGATCAAGATTTGCCAAATTAAAGAGACCTTTACTCTGAAAATGAAGCAGTTTAAAATATTTTCCCATTTGAAAGGGCTGCCTTTTTAGTTTTTCTTTACCCTCTTTGAGGCTTGCTTTGCATTTTGCTCTGTGCTCCATTCATGACCTAGAAAGACAGGTACTTACTTTCCTTAGTGAATTGCCTTTTGCAATTAGCCTGAGAATACAAATCATTGCTGATGTTGAATTTCCTCGGAGAGAGAAAGGGAGACTGTTGATTGATTTTAAAACCTCTTAGGGTTAATCTAAGAATTGCTACAATTAACCCAGTTTCTTAGGATGTAGCTTCATCTCCTCCTTTAACTTAAGTCTTACAAAATCTTCTTTCTGTAGTTTAGGAGTTCCTCAGATTTTATCGTAGCTGACTTTCATTTCCCCAGTTCTTTTATATTTTCATGTATTTTGTTTGGCTTTGGGTAGATGGAGAGATTAAATTTGTGGTTGGACATCCTGAAATGAAAGTATAAATCTGAAATTTAGACCATTCTGAACAGAAGTGTATAAATGTTAGGAAAGGGCTAAATCGGAAGCTGATAAATCAAGACTATTGTATCAACCTAATTAAGAGATAATAATGACAATCTAAGGCAAAAACGACTAGGGATAGAAAAGAACAGCTGCATTTGGGAGACATCTGGGAGAACACCACCAGGATTAGACAATTATTTTGAAGAAAAATAATAAGGGTTAGAAAGGAGTAAAGATTTACTTTCCAAGTTACCTGCAACAGCTGTCTATAAGTGAAATACCCGAGACATAGAATACAGAATTGAAATAGAACATGAGTAGGGTAACTTTTAGTGGAGAAATATATGAATTAATTACTGGAATTTTTTGAGTTGCATGTGATTTTAGACATACAGATGTTGTTGCCCAGAAGGCAGTTGAATATATGACAAATTCTGGTGTGGTGATTGTAAGAGAGATGAGTTTTAGCAAAATGACAACAACAATAACAATAAGGATACTCTCTAGGGAAGGGAATTGGTCATGGCTTCTATGAACCATTTTAAGCTCATCAACATTGTGATTATTAGCTAGGTTTCTATAGGATGATTCTGGGACTTTATTGTACATACATAACTTGTGAGCACTAAAAGAGGTAGCAGAACACTTACTGAGATGGAAGCTGAAAGTGATTTCCTTGACTTGAAACATCAGAAAATAATTTTGCCGGTTTGAACTTTATGTGAAAGATAACATACATTTTATAATCTGTTTCTGGTTTCTTTTATTCAACAATATACTTGTAAAATTCTTCTGTGTGGTTGTAGGTAGTTGTAATTTATTCACTTCAGTATTATACAACATATGAATACAACGATCCATTCTTTTGTTTGTGCACTTTTGTATAATTTCCAGTTTTCAATTATAAACAATACTGGTATGAAAATTCTTGTACATGTTGTGTGGTAAACATTTGTACACATTTCTTCTGCATATTAATCTAAATGTGAAATTGCTAAGTCATTGGGTAAGCACATATTCAGTTTAGTTGATATTTCTAAAGAGTTTTCCAATGTGGTTGTAATTTACTAACAGCAGCAATGTATGAGATATCAAATTGATTTGCATCATCACCAAACCAGAGCACCACTTCATCAAGGATGATTATTCTCCGTTACAAAGGCAAGACACTTCTGAATACTCTACACAATGTGCTGTGCATTATGAGGTTGCACTGGTGTAACAGGCACTACCCCTGGGCTCTTGAAAGTCTCAAATACAGGTCTCTGTTTTTTGGGTGGTTCTTTCCTTAATTCAGGAAGTTTCTCTGTATGTATACATAGTATGCTTCTGAATCCTCCACAAGGATCCTCTGCAGATACCCAGATTTTCCTCTGTATGCAATTTTCTCTTCTTTGGTACTCTGTCCTGTGAAGTCTAGCCATCTAGAGATCTTGATATCCCTGGACACTTAGTTTCTTCATCTCTATTGAGGGGGTTAGTCAGGATCTGCCTGGGTTCTTTCTCCTTTCGGCACAGCCTGGAAATCTCCTCATCCTATGGATAATGATGTTATTGGCTAGAAATGTCTGAGGACACTCACCAAGGTCCAGGTTTCCCTTTTGAAACCAATGACCAATGTTGTAGCTGGACCAGTCCTTGTAGTTCTTATTATGATTGCAAGACATCTTCAGCAATAAGGAAGCAACAGTAAACTTTGAAAGAAACAAGTTTTATTACTCCTAGAGAGTTCAGGGCATGACTGGGGCCACACAGCAAGGTTCACTCTCTCTTTCCATTTCCAGAAACCTGGGACTACTTCATCTAGCATTACTACAGCTACTATGGTCAGTTCATCATGTTACTGTTTCTTTCATTTCCTTTCTTGGTTTAATTTGGATTAATCATATATTTTTCTGCTTCTCCTTTAATAAATTGTTATTTTTCTTACTTTTAGTGACTAACTTAAAATATGACTTGAATGATTACGGTATAACTTGAATGATTACTATGTTATTTATATAACTTATTACTATATAATAAATTCTTTTACTTTACCACCCCCTGATAATGCCAGAACTTTAGAGCCTTTAAACATATTTACCTCCTCAGTTTTTGTTTCATGATGTCTGTTTGCACATATTTTACAGGCCAAGATATTAAAATATTTGTATTACTCAATATTCACTTATATTTCACTTCACGTCTTACTCCTCCACCATCTTGAAGCTCTTCTTGATAATTACATCTTTGATAAATTTGATAGCTTACATTTATTAATTTGATACATGATTAACATACAAATATTCATATATCTTTATATAATTGCCATTGATACAAAATTTCATTCCACAGATTCAAATACACAAGAATGATAACGTTTTTCTTTTAAGTTTTTGGAAACTCAACTTAATTTCTATTATGAGTCCTCATCCCTCCCAGATATAAAAACTGAATCCAAATCAATGCTGGGCTCCATCAACATCAGTCACTTCACCACTTCTCCAAGAGAACTGATACAATGAAAAGACTTTATAAAGACGTAGAGTGAGAAACACTGGACTTTTCATTCTTGTTAGATGTTTTCCTACATTGCCATCACATAAAGAGACACTGACCATTTGAGTTTGTGTCATTGTACCATGAATACTGCTACTGAGTTACCCTGGTTCCCAGTAGCAATTTCTATGGATCTAGAAGGCATTCTGGTTCTTTAGGCATATTGGGCATAGTGAAAACCTCAGTCCTTACACAGCACTGGGAGTCAGAAAATGCAGTGAACTTGAGGGCCCTTTACATTAGAGAACTATTTCTTCCATAGAATGTTGATACAACAACTAGTCCAGCCTAGGAAATGATGCAGACATGTTTCACTCTTAGATTCCGGAAAGTTATCTGAGTTCTGCCACTTCTCTCACTATCATGTTCCATATCTCAGGGACCTCAGAGTTTCTCCTCCCCAGAATAAGAAACGTCTACATATTCTTGAGTTACAGAAGCTCTAGCTCATTAGAATTCTTTGTAATTTATTGCCTATGACCTAAAACCCTGTTACACTAAGGCCTTAGGCTTTTGAAAGACAGATTGAATCATTGACTTTTCTACCCACCTCTGTTTTCCACTACAATCCTTTCTCAATAAATAGGAGACATGTCAAACAGAAATTAGAAACTCTGAAAAAAAATCCCCCAAACTAAAGCATCAATTAATACAAAAAAATCACTCGCTTATTTATTACACATCTGTTTTGCCTTAATTTACAATTGTTTCCATTTTATTTTCCATATATTATATATATGAGTGTGCATATTTTAGGTGTGCTTTTTAAAAGCATCATAGAACACTTATCATTATTACTACTATGATCATCACTATTATCTATTGAGCACTTACTTTGCTCCAGAACTATGCAAAAAACCTATAAAATCTGAGAAATATTAATAATATAATTTTACATATTTATGTTAATAATGTGCTAATGCCTTTATGTTTATGACTTCCATATTTATGTATCTTTGTGTTGTTTATTTTCTGTTTTCTTCTGCATGGTCATTACTTTGCTTTCTTTACTATTGGAGACATTTGAGAGGTATGGCTTCTGCTTTTAATTCACTCTCTCTATATTTGAAAACCCTGCCTTTACTTATATTTCTTTAATTGGAGTATTCTAATTCCTCTCTGCATAGGAAGGAATTTAGGCCAATTTGATTTTAGTTACTTTAAACACTAGACTGCTCAATTAGTTTTTGTTAAGATAAGTTCTTTGGGTCACCATTTCACAGTGTTTTTACTATATATTCAATATTTTGCAATTAAATTTTATCCCTCTATATAAAATTTTTGTTTAGACATTTTTGATATATGCCATTTCACTGTTTAGTAAAGGTATTATTATTTTATTTTTTCTGGTTAGAAGAATTTATTTCTTGATTCGGTTTCATCATCTTCACATCTTTCATAAACATTTGAACACTGCTAAAGACTCATGGATTGGGATATTTTTATGCTGTTCTAAGTTTAATGTAGGAAATCATACTTTAGGAACTAGAGTGGGATTAGTTTTTCAACCACCACAGAAAACAATATAAAGCTGTCCCATAGGGCTTCCCTGGTGGTGCAGTGGTTGAGAGTCCGCCTGCTGATGCAGGGGACACAGATTCGTGCCCCGGTCCGGGAGGATCCCACATGCCGCGGAGCGGCTGGGCCCGTGAGCCATGGCTGCTGAGCCTGCGCGTCTGGAGCCTGTGCTCGGCAACGGGAGAGGCCACAGCAGTGAGAGGCCCGCGTACAGCAAAAAAAAAAAAAAAAAAAAGTACACTAGCAAAGCACTTAACTATTAATGGCTGATTGACAAGATCAAGGTGACATATCTTAAGTGGCTACCTGGGTCAGAGAAACTGCTTCTGTCCCTACATGCCAGTGGATACCTGTATCTGTATGAGGAAAGCCACCTATGCACCTGGGTCAGCCCTGGTATCTGCTGAAGCAGGGCCAGGGCTTCCCTGTTTAAACTGCCAAGAGCAAAGGACCCATGACCCACCGCCAAGTGGGCCTTCCCAGCCCATGCCTTGCACCTAGCCTGTCAGCCAAAATGGCTGTAGGCGAGTCCCCACTACCACACCCTGCTCCTGATGGGCTCATACAGATCTACTTCGGGCGTTCTGCTCTGAGTGTTGTGGAGCTTTGACCGCCGCTATGTGGTGACAGGTGGCAAAGATTACCTACTCACCGTGTGGTTCTTCACCGAAGGCCGAGTGGTGGCCTACTTCACGGCCACTGGTCCTAGATCAAAGCAGTGACCTTGGACCTCTACTTCGCTGGGGCTGAGTGGGCGGCGGCAGCCAGCACTGAGGAGGTGGAGTGGAGAGGAGGAGGAGTTTAGGGCAGAGGCTGAAGGCCTTCTCCCCTCAGCCCGAGGCGGATTCTCTTGCCGCGTCGTCTCCAGCCCGGGCACACGCACGCGCGGCTCTGTGGGCGCTCACTGAGCATGCGCCTTATCCTCGCCGCCCTTGAGATGACTGCTGCGCTCTCGCCCGGGCACGCGCACGCGCGGCTCTGTGGGCGCTCACTGAGCGTGCGCCTTTTCCTCGCCACCCGTGCGGTGACTCCGGCACTGGCCCGTGCCTTGCTCTCTGTCCTGCTCCAGAAGCCCCGCACCCAGAGAGCGACCCAGGCTCAGAGGCTGAGCTGGAGATGTTATTCACTTTCTGCCGCGGCCACACCAGCCAGGGCGGCAATGGGGGCAGGGGCAGCAAGAACAAGCTGAGAGGCCCGGTCCTGTGAGGCCTGCAGGCCCCAGCCTAGGTGCTGGACGCACCGTTGTGGCAGCGCATACGTGAGTTACTGCTGCTAGAGGCCCTGGAGTGCAGGACGACGGCTCAGGGGCAGCCCGGTTATCCTCTCCTTGGAGGACTGCATGCTCACTGCCCACCAGGAGGGCCTCATCTGCTGCTTGGCCAGCCGGCAAAGCCTTCACAGAGAAGGAGACGAGGGCTTGGCAGGAGAAGGAGGTTGGCCCAGATCACCCAGATAGAGAACATCTCCTCACAACCAGGTAACTCCTCAGGCGGCACTGATGTGAAGCCGTGAATGTGGTGGATGCCCCCCCCATGCCTAACCCTCCACACTGACCTGATTAACCAAGATTAACCATGGCCCAGGAACTGCTAGGGTCCCCACCCTGCACAGACTTGGGGAATGGGCAGAGGATGCCCAGACTGACTCCGACAGACACAAGGGGTATGCAGTGCAGTGACCCGTTCCTCTGCCTGTGTCAGTGTTTCCTTCTTCCCTGTCCCTAGGATATGACTGGTCATTCCCCAGCTCTCTGCAGTGTGCACCTCTCTGGCCGGTGGGCGGAGCAGGGATGGGGGTCTACCCTTTGATACTACTACTGTCTGTGCTTTCAAAGAGTGTTCAATCAGGGAAGCCCCTCTGGGCCCTCCCTGTTCTCCAGGACCTTTATTTATACTAAAGTTCCCTGTTTTTTGAAATTGTGTTCTTGATACAATTTCCTCTGACTCTTCAAGGTGATGTGCCCTTTCTTTGTACTTCAGTTTCTCATACATGCTTATTTTTTAGGCACTTGTCAACATTTTAAGTGATTGATGTAACTTTAAAAAGCTCACATTCTGTTTGGTTGCTGGTAATATCTGCTTTGCAGCTGAAGAGAAGCTTGATGTGAACAGGTCATGTGCATATATTATAATATTTAGGAGCCATTCACATAGACTAGCTCCATAGGACTAAGGGCAGATATTCTCCTAACACACCCTCTTCCTGGTCTCTACACCAATGGATTATATATATATAAAAAAAAAAAAAAAGACAAACTATGACATTCTAGGACTTTTCTTATAATTCCTTTCTCTCTTGTCTGCAAATATTACTTATGGAAAACACATAATTACATTCATCCTGAACTTTACCCATATCCAGAATTCCTGACATACAACAGATTGCCAGTCCCTCCACAATATCTCTGCAACTCTCACTCCTATCCATATATAAATCACATATAAATTTTCTCCTCAATAAGTACAGTCCCCCACTCCCAACCCTGCCAGCTATTCTTTTTATTGCTGCTTATGTTCTTTGCCAAATTATTCTCTACATCAAGAGCAGGATATATTTACCTAAAATGTAAATTTATTTGCTGAATATCTCCATAGGCCCACCTAGTGATCTATTATACTGATAAAAATGGCACAGGAAATGAAAAATGACTAGTCTCGTCTCTTCTTCCCAAGTAATTGATGTGTACCTATTTATAAATAAGATTTGTTTATCTCTTAGACATTTACACTGTTTACACTATAGTGATAGTGCCAAGAAGTGGATGGGCTTGGAGTATTAAATCCATAATCTCCATTAATCCTTCCATTACAGTCCCCCCCAAATATACAGCCTGTGTAAATACAGAGTAATTGCTTTGCTCAAATAGGTTCAAAACAAACCTTATAATTCCCTTTCAAACCAGATTGCCACCCTGAGGTAACTCACAACCTGGGATTGTTGAATCCTATAAAAATTGGAGCACTTGGCTAGTATCAAAGTTTAGTAATTTAAAAATTTCACAAATGACGATAAATGTGAGACATGGATGAAGAAGCATGGTGAACTGCAGGACTCCGCACAGCTCCCCAGGTTGCTACTTGCTGCATTGGGATGTACTCTGGTTTGATTTTAACATCTGTGGTCCCTAAATAATGCATGTAGGTCATCATTAACACAGAAAGGAGCTAATTTATGAAACACCTACAAGTTATACCTTGATGATTGTAGTTTATATTACATTTCTCAAGGGTCCTAAAATACCGTGTTTATTTTCCATAAGCAATCCTGAACAGGCTAAGTACATCTTGCGAAAGCATCTCAAATATAAGGATTCTTCTACTACCAAATACCAAGTATGTGTGATTACCACATACCACTTTGCATGTTTGCAAAGCGATTGGACCAGGCCATCTTTCTTTTTCCTTTTTTGCAGCATCCCTGCAGTTAAAGAGAGACAGTATAGTCGTATTTCCAATGTTTCCTTTTCCACACAACAATATCCTAATATATAGAAATTTAATAGTATCTGTGGTTGATTATCACTGATTGTTTACATACCCATTGCACTTCAATTAATTATGATATACATGATACTCTACAGCATTTCATTTTGTATATGTGCTTTATAAAAGTACAATTGAATGATCATTAAGATAACAAAATTTAACTATCTGGAGTAACAGAGGATGAATGTAGACCATGGCATTTCTGATTTTTGCAGAGATATCTGCTCATATTTCAGGACAACTCTGGGATTTATTCAACATAGAGTAAAAGTGATCATAAAAATTATTAATTGCATGGATCATTTGATTGCCAATTTTATTCATATATTTTAAAAGGGGGACACCTAAATTAGAGAGGGCAGCTGCCTTTGAAATGGTGTATTTATAGGAAAAAATCTACATTTTAATATCAAGTCATATTTTCTTTGTCATGATACCTAGTTGCCCTCTGTTCTAAGGCTTGTGTTCCTATTTATTATGTAACTGGGCAGGAATAATCTTTCTGTACTAATGGTAATATCTATGTAGATCTTGTCCTTTTTCCATCTGTTTTTTCTTTGATCAAAACAAAAACTCATGATACTTGAATTCAAATAATTTGAGGGAAAGAACTTACTGTTACAAAAAGCCTCATGCTCCAGTGAAACATTACTATGAAAAAGGAAACTTCCATTGATTTGACAACTTACCTGTCAATATAAAATCATTTAAAATTTTTTTCTTAAAAAAAAAAAACCCTTCAAATTACTGCTTTGTATTTACTGCCATATTTTAAATAACACATTTGCAAAGAACTTTTGATTCTTGTTGAAAAAAGACTATTCTGTGCTGTTTATTAATTATTTATTCCTTCTTTACACAATTACTCTGTAAGCTACTATTTGTCCTTATTGTTAAATCTTGGTTCACAACTTTTCATTAAATTAATTTATATATGTATCTATCTATCTAATGAATACTGTATGTTACATATATGTATACATAGCAAAGTAGCATATCTATTGAATAGTAAAATATGCACTTGGCACAATGAAACATTTCCAATATGACTGAACTTACAAACAAAACCATTTTATTGAGCAGGAATATTCAATCAATAATTCTGTCAAGTTGAATAAAACATTCTTTAGCAAGTATTCACAGAGAAACTTTGTTTTCAGCTAGAGATGTTATTCTGTTTCCATAGTTGTATAGAATATATAGGTTTAACTTTTGGTTCCCACTAATTCTTTGTAAATTTTTTCTTCTCATTTTAAAATGAAGGATTTTGATTAGTTTACAGTGAAACTTGTTGTGCTCATTTTGATTCACAATTACTGGTTTATTTTATTTTCCTAGTCACAATTTGATAGATAGTCTATGTGCTTGTTTATTAATGCCTAAATAACAACCCCTGAAAAATAACTAAAAAGATTTGTTTTGGAGCCTAGCATGTAAGTACTGTGGCTCATCAAATTTGTTGGAATTCCAATTTCCTTAATGTTATAAATGCATGAACCAACTAGATAAATAACTAATCAAGAGCTCTTTGGTTTGGTGCAATTAACAGGCATGAGGGTTGGAAGAGAGAGAGAAAGAGTAGGGAAAGGGAGAGAGGGAGCGAGGGAGGGAGAGAGAGAGAGGAAGTGATAAAGGGAGATAGATAGTTATTAGGCAGGAAATAAGAAAATGAACATACATGAATTTTCCTATATAATTAGTAAATAAAACCAAACTAAATTATGAGTAAAAGCTCAGAAGCAAACAAAATTCAAGACACAGTTAGAAGCAAGTTTTCTTTTTCATGGATAATGATCCTTGCTATACTGTTACAGAGAAGAACTGTCTATTTCTGTGCAGATGGCATAAGAGTTAAAAAGTAGGCAATGTGTTTAGATGTGATGTCTAAGATTTTCAATATGTAGTATATGTCTTTTGAAAACTAGTAATGTATCCGTGATGCCTTCACATGGATGATGGGTGATATCACTTGAATCAGCAAAACAGATGCACCCATCCATTTCAAAACTTAATGCAACTTAAAAAATGCAAGAGGAGCTAACTCTTGGTAATTTAGCAGCTTAGTACACCTTTGAGACAAGACAAAATGATTGAGAAGGAAAAGTAAATTTCGTATGATTATGTATTTTAGAAACCTCTTGTTGCTTTTTTCAGTGTCCTAATTGTGCAAACGATCAATTTTGTTAAGATACAGCAAACGATCAATTTTGTTAAGATATTTATAATAAGCCCTTACATTTTCCAGTGCTTTCCGTCTAAAAGAATCATGTGGTGCTTTGCAGATGACAGGATATTAGCCTTAACCACCCCTCAAGTGAAGTTATCCTTAGGTTGAACAATGTAAAGTTCTTTGCCAGTTACATTTCAGTGCACTGAAGACTAACTTATCTTACTTATTAGTTTGAAACCACAGCCAGACTTTTACAGGATAGAATGTTGTCATCTGTCTTGGATCCAGAACACTGAAGCTAAAATTATTCTATATACAGAAAATAGTATTGATTTATCTGGCTAAAAGAGCATAATTAAATATTTGCTATTTCATTAATTATCAGCCAAACTAGTACATTCCGAGTAGAATAGAAAAGCAGATATATTACTATCACATGTGGTACACCTATATCTTTTGGTCTTCGATTGCACCTAAATATTCTTAAAGCACATTTTACTGATTGCAACCCATAAATATCTTCTCTGATGACATGTACATAAAAACATTTGTTATATTTTCTGAACCCGTATCAACGTTGTTAAAGATATATATTCAAATTTTATAGCATAAAAACTATAGCAAGTAATTGAGGGGTTTTTTTTTTTTGTCTTTTTAACTTGTGACAATAAATGTAAATTTGATCATCTAACATTCAGAGTTATTTCTGCCTTAGAGATAAACTAACTAGAGAGTAATACAATGATGATATTTTTTTTTTCTAGGAGAAACTCTATTTATTTACTTACTTATTTATGCTTACGTATATACCTCCCTCCTAGAAACTTTCAGCCATTTGCCTATTGGTTTTTGTGTTTATGTGACTGAGATAATTGCTCTCATGTACTCAGCAGTATTTACTGGTGGCCAGCACAAGGAGGTCTGCTTCTTTGCTGTGCTTCTGATGATGCAATTCCAGCTTCTGAATGCAGACTCCCCCCCTGCACAGGCATACTTCTCTACTCGTACTCACACTGTTGAATCAAAGAGAAAGAGGGAGGAGGAGAAAGGGGTCAGGGCCACGATGAAAAGATAATCAATAGGGAGAGAGGTGGAGGACTAGGATGGTGTAGTGGGTTGAGCGGTGGCTCCCCAAAAGATATGTCCAAGTCCTAATCCCCAGAACCTGTGAATGTGACTGTATTTGGAGAAAAGGTCTCTGCAGATGTAATTAAGCTAAGCATTTTGAGATGAGATCATCCTGGATTACCCAGGTGGGCCCTAAACAATGATGGTATTTTTGTTATCATGGTCTACTGTCTCTCTAAGTAACTTTTTGTTAAAGTTTTAATGAGATCCATTTTCCTTACATTTGTAGATTGCTAGAACCTTGATACGTAACCAGTGTGCAACATAGGAAGGCATATCTGAGAAACACAGATTAGCTGAATTAAAATATGTTGACTCCAACCTCTTTTTATCTGCATTAATTAAATGTCACATTTTCTTTTACTTATATTAAGGGTTTTAATATTTCAGCACTAGTAATCCAATGACACATCTTTCATACCAAGTTATCTATTAACACCTTTGGACACATGCCCTTCAAGATTACCTCCCTCACTACCTAGGCAATAAAAATTAACATTTTTCTAGTGATGAGATTTTTACTCCTACCAAGTTGGAATACAGTTTGATATTTATTATCCATGAAACCAGAATGAGTTTTAAACTAGATGAAGTATGTTCTTCTCTTCTTAATTAAAAAAATATTTTTTGCAGCTTTCTATTTCCTGTGTTTATATTGAAGAATATGTACTAAACCACATTCTATCCAGTTATGTTATGATTACTAGATTCTTCTTATGCATGCCCATTAAGTTTATTTCCTCAGTATGTATTATAATGGGATCACAGCAGGTCTCCATGGTGTTCTCAGATTATATAATAATTTTTGAATGGAATATTCTGATTCCCCATGTTTGACATAATGCTTCTGACAGTATCACAGCCACACAAAGCCAGTAGAAAGCCAGATATACGTTATTCTCATGAAAGCTTTTACGCCAGTTCTTACAGAGATGACAGACATTCCTGCCCCAAATGAATGAAGAACAGTAGCTGGTGATTGCTCATTTACATGAATGAGACAGCCCTCCTGGAAGCCATTTTGGTATCCTCACTTTCTTTTGTGTGGACAGAAAAATCTAATTTAAGACCTAGAAGTAAATGAATCCTTGTCATTTTATTTCCTGATTCATCATCTTATATTAGATAGACTTGGAGTTATATTCAAAATGATATTATGTAACCCAATGAAGCACAGCATAACCTGTCATATCCTAATATAATAAGATATGATGTATTAGAAATCATTTAAAGCAATCACTTCATTTCAGCTTGGGTACCTACTATTGATTCATGTGCATTCTTATCCTGAATTAATTTTGGTAAAAGTGAAACAATGTTATTAGAATAAAAATTCCTCTTAAATCTTTGTAAGTTGACTGAATGTTTTCATGTATTTGCTACACTTTTATTAGTTTCTTGCATAGCTGTAAATACCTACTTTAATAATAGAAGTATTATGTATGCACTCTTGTCATCTTTTCTGTACATCCTTCTTTATTTTAATTTTTCTATAGACATTTGAATGAAGCTAGCAGAAATTCAGTAAAGAGAACAATGGGGACATGCCCTATATTGATACTCTTTAGGGATGAGTTTTTTTTTTTAACTATTTACTTTTTTAACTTTTAACTTATTGGATGGGACGTAGGATGACATGAAAAAACATATTATAGCCATAGTAACAGCTATATCATGGTAAAATAGTAGACCCTTTAAAAAGAAAGAACCTGTGAAATGCAATTCTCCTGGCTAAATTTAAGTAAAGACACAACTATAAACAATTTAGTATTACATTTTATTTAAAAAATCTTATGTAAGCTATTAGATCCTTCGATTATGTGAATGAGACTTGGCACCTTTTTAGATCTGGCATTTCTTATGTGGAATGAAAGTGCAAAAGAGTGCTTAAAGGATTGTGATATCCCTCAAAGTTGTTTTATTTTGGGGGGGAGTAGATTTTAATTTTTGTTTGTTTTGGTTTTTATTAATTTTTCTTTTTCCCATGTGAAGGGAGAAAGCAGGAGTCTTTTCTCATGCATATGACATATTTCAAGATGAAGATAGGTGTTTCTTGAATTTCTGGAACTAACCATGAAAAGTAGAGGGTTGATGTCAGTTACACACTTGTCCCCCCTTTTCAGTTGTGTTCTTCTGAGGTCTTTAAAGATAAGGGTGTATATTGAGTAAGCATGAAGCCCACAGTAGCACTTGTCTATTTGGGAGTATATATGTAAAATACAAAATTTCTCAAGTTTCTTCAAAAATAGAAACATGAATTTTTGTTGTTGTTTTCTGTTGTTTTTGTTTGTTTTTACACAAAAAAGACTCTGTGGTCTTTATACATTGTTCCTTATTCAAAATAGATAGATACATGGCCGGATATGAGTTTAACTCATCCTGAGTTATTTCATTAGGATAAACTATCTAGAGGCCCACCCGGCTCTTTAGCATAAACTATCCAGTGTAGTCCCCAGGGGCCCACTGTGAATAACAAAGAAACTCCTATCATTCTGGAAACTCAGAGTTTAGAGTCTTCCTCCCAGAAACAAGGGGCAAAGGCCAGCCAAATTTTTTATTTGTACATAGGCAGTTGCACAACAAATATTTACTAGCTTTAATTGGGAATGTAATCTAATCTTTGTTCCTCAGTTTCATCATTTTTAATGTGGGGATAATATTAGTACTTATGTCAAAGAACAATTATGGAGTTTTGATAAATTAATATGTATAATATATAGTTAATATATGTAAAGCATTTGGAATGGTGCCTGGCACATATAAGCCCCATTGAAGTGTAAATAATTATACTAGTTATTATATTTATTATTTACTAATAATACTGATTTTTATTATTTCCCAAAATGAGGCACTTTTTCTCCATAGACAAATACAAATAAAATAACATCAAAAGTTCTCTTTTAAAGCAAGAGAATTTGATTAGATGAAATATCCTGAAAAGAGCATATAATTTGTATCTGTTGGAAAAAGTAATTAGCATAAGTCCTTTTAAAAGGAGTTAATACATATGTATGTATCAATATTGTATATAAGCACTCATCTCTCTGATTATAACAATAAGAAGAATCCCAACCCAGATGCAAAACATCCAAGTAAATTGTACCACAGCAGAAAGGGCTTAACATCTAGATTAAGTGATTGGTTCTGAAGACTTTAGAGCTGTCACTTCACTCTAAGTTAATTTTTTTGGCTTTGTTTGGAGGTGAATGGTAAGAATATTATCAGTACTTGAAATTTTAACTGCAATTTTTAAGTGTCAAAATTTCCAGTCAATTAGAGCTTATTCAAAAGGTACTAATTTTGTGATTTTTTAAATGAAGCATCATTTTATTTTCCCCTCGTTTTTACATTTAATACTTTTTGATATAGTTAACTGCAATGATGCTGTATAAATATGAAAATATTTTTTCAATGAATAACTGAATGATTATGCTGAAAATTAGAAATACTTAGTGTTTGTTTATATCTTGACAATGAAAAACACAATGTAGAACTTAATTTGCCTTGCCATTCCAATTTCATCAGTATAGGAGGGCCAGATTTCAGTAGATAGGACTAGTGAAGTGGTTATTACCTCTACAAACCAGAGAAATATTTCCAGTTTTATTTTTAAGTTAGATGGAGATGTTCAAGAAACTTGGGTACAATTTATTCACTTCCTTATATTTTTTCCATTTCTTAAATCATGCTCTCCTTATTAAACTTTAACAACTTGCTGTCTTCCTCTAACCCCACAATTGTGAGAATCTAAGGCTTTTTACAATAATGTTGCTTTATAACAGGCAAGATTCTATCAAGTCTGTTAATTTTGCAGTATTTGTATCTTCCTCAAAATTGTAGTATTTTTACATCTTATTATTTTCAAATGATCAGAAAATGTTTTTCTCATTGCTTAGGGAAAAACTATTGTAAGCCTGTGCAAGACTGCTTGAATAACACACATTGCAGCAAACCTCAGAGGTGAAGGTTAGCAGGAGCCAAGTTTGGGATGTGTAATTTACCAGAGAGACTTTTTAAAAAAATAAGCTCTCTGTGTATTTCTATTTCTTACAGTCTAAATTATCAGTATGTTACACCATTTTCTATTTGTTTATTTTTTTTAAAAGGATATTGAGGCTTCCAATATATAATGCCTGATTTCTGATATCTCGTACCATCTTGTTAAAATACTCATAAAAACACAAACATAGATCCAAGAGATTTAACTGCCTGGGAGTATAGGCATATTGGTCTATTATATGCCAGAAACCATGAGAAAATTTTATTCAGTGAAGTAGAAGCTATGGGCTCAGGCAGAAAAGTGATGGAGCCCAAGCAATATTCTGTAGAAAATTATGTCTTCCCACTTTCACATATCATCATTATATCAAAGTGAAAGGAGTTGAGGCTTTTCACTAATGTTCACAATTAGTTTCCCAGATAATTAGGGCTTTTTCACCCTGCACTATCGTTCATTATTACCTCTCTTCTACAACAAATATGTAAGTGTAAATCTTAGAAATGTTGCCTAGGCAATTATGGAAGTGAATAATGAGTGAAGTTGTAGGTTGGGGGAAGTTAACAGAAGTACAGTGCTAACCCTCAAAGAGCCATTAGATTTTCAGAGGGACATATTTTGCCCTCCATTCATTCTCTGATATATTGAAATGCCAGGCACAAGCTACTTCAAATTATAGGCCTCATAATATCATGCAAATGGAAAGTAAGTATCTGCTTAAATCATCACTTTCCCAGGAGCTAAGTGATTTAAAACAAAAAGCAAGATACTTGGCTTTAGGGAATGGGCATAAAATTGAGTCTTCTAGTTGAAGATGTAAGAGGAAGATTCTAACGATAAATAGGTAAACAGAGAAGAAAGACCAAAGAAAATTCTACTTTATTCTTTAGCAATAAATTGCAGACCTGAATAAGTCTACTGTCGTTTAAGGATCAGTAACACCCCTGAAATATTCCCAACTTAAAAAGTAGAACACAATGCAACTTCCAACCAGAGATAAAAAGCTAACTTTTCACAAATGTATCATGTAGAAATTAACAGTAATCTTTTAAGTGGATAATTTGTAGGCTAAGTAGCAGTGAAGCATATATTGAAGCACATAATGGAGTCCAGACTTCCATAATGGAGTCCAGACTTCCATAATGGATGTAGTAGAGCACTACCAGATCACCCCTTCAGGAGGGAAGCACTTACGTTCCCCAGCTTACAGGATTGATGCCTGTTGATAGCCCACAGCTAAGTCTTTCCCCAGGACCCTGCCGAAAGAATCTGCTTCTATGAAGCATGCACTACCTCGGGGAGTCAGCCGACATCTATTTTTTTTTTTTTTTTAAACATCATTATTGGAGTATAACTGCTTTGCAATGGTGTGTTAGTTTCTGCTTTATAACAAAGTGAATCAGTTATACATATACATACATCCCCATATCTCTTCGCTCTTGCATCTCCCTCCCTATCCCACCCCTCTAGGTGGTCACAGAGCACCAAGCTGATCTCCCTGTGCTATGTGGCTGCTTCCCACTACCTATCTATTTTACATTTGCTGGTGTATATATGTCCATGCCACTCTCTCACTTTGTCCCAGCTTACCCTTCCCCCTCCCTGTGTCCTCAAGTCCACTCGCTACATCTGCATCATTATTCCTGTCCTGCCCCTAGGTTCTTCATAACCATTTTTTTTTTTAGATTCCATATATATGTGTTAGCATACAGTATTTGTTTTTCTATTTCTGACTTACTTCACTCTGTATGACAGAATCTAGGTCCATCCACCTCACTAAAAATAACTCAATTTCGTTTCTTTTTATCGCTGAGTAATATTCCATTTTATATGTGCCACATCTTCTTTATGCATTCATCTGTCGATGCACACTAAGGTTGCTTCCATGACCTGACTATTGTAAATAGTGCTGCAATGAACATTGTGGTACATGACTCTTTTTGAATTATGGTTGTCTCAGGGTATATGCCCAGTAGTGGGATTGCTGGGTCATATGGTAATTCTATTTTTAGTTGTTAGGGAACCTTCATACTGTTCTCCATAGTGGCTGTATCAATTTACATTCCCACCAACAGTGCAGGAGGGTTCCCTTTTCTCCACACCCTCTCCAGCATTTACTGTTTCTAGATTTCTTGATGATGGCCATTCTGACCAGTGTGAGGTGATACCTCATTGTAGTTTTGATTTGCATTTTTCTAATGATTAGTGATGTTGAGCATTCTTTCATGTGTTTGTTGCCTGTCTGTATATCTTCTTTGGAGAAATGTCTATTTAGGTCTTCTGCCCATTTTTGGATTGGGTTGTTTGTTTTTTTGTTATTGAGCTGCATGAGCTGCTTGTAAATTTTGGAGATGAATCCCTTGTCGTTTGCTTCATTTGCAAATATTTTCTCCCATTTTCGGGGTTGTCTTTTTGTCTTGTATATGGTTTCCTTTGCTGTGCAAAAGCTTTTGTTTCATTAGGTCCTATTTGTTTATTTTTGTTTATATTTCCATTTCTCTAGGAGGTGGGTCAAAAAAGATCTTGCTGTGATTTATTTCATAGAGTGTTCTGCCTATGTTTTCCTCTAAGAGTTTGATAGTATCTGGACTTACATTTAGGTCTTTAACCCATTTTGAGTTTATTTTTGTGTATGGTGTTACAGAGTGTTCTAATTTCATTCTTTTACATGTAGCTGTCCAGTTTTCCCAGAACCACTTATTGAAGAGGTTGTCTTTTCTCCACTGTATATTCTTGCCTCCTATATCAAAAATATGGTGAACGTATGTGTGTGGGTTTATCTTTGGGCTTTCTATCGTGTTGCATTAATCTATCTTTCTGTTTTTGTGCCAGTACCGTACTGTCTTGATTACTGCAGCTTTGTAGTATCGCCTGAAGTAAGGGAGCCTGATTCCTCCAGCTCTGTTTTTCTTTCTCAAGATTGCTTTGGCTATTTGGGGTCTTTTGTGTTTCCATACAGTTGTGAAACTTTTTGTTCTAGTTCTGTGAAAAATGCCATTGGTAGTTTGATAGGGATTGCATTGAATTTGTAGATTGTTTTGGGTAGTATAGTCATTTTCAAAATGTTGATTCTTCCAATCCAAGAACATGGTATATCTCTCCATCTGTTTGTATCATCTTTAATTTCTTTCATCAGTATCTTATAGTTTTTTTTTATACAGGTCTTTTGTCTCCTTAGATAGGTTTATTCCTAGGTATTTTATTCTTTTTGTTGCAATGGTCAGTGGGAATGTTTCCTTAATTTCTCTTTCAGATTTTTCACGATCTGTGTATAGGAATGCAAGAGATTTCTGTGCATTAATTTTGTACCCTGCTACTTTACCAAATTCATTAATTATCTCTAGTAGTTTTCTGGTAGCATCTTTAGGATTCTCTATGTATAGTATCATGTCATCTGCAAACAGTGACAATTTTACTTCTTCTTTTCCAATTTGGATTCCTTTTATTTATTTTTCTTCTCTGATTGCTGTGGCTAAAACTTCCAAAACTATGTTCAATAATAGAGGTGAGACTGGGCAACCTTGTTTTGTTTCTGATCTTAGTGGAAATGGTTTCAGTTTTTCACCATTGAGAACGATGTTGGCTGTGGGTTTGTCATATACGGCCTTTTTAGGTTGAGGTAAGTTCCATCTATGTCTACTTTCTGGAGGGTTTTTATCATAAATGTGTGTTCAATTTTGTTGAAAGCTTTTTCTGCATCTATTGAAATGATCATATGGATTTTATCCTTCAGTTTGTTAACATCGTGTATCCTATTGATTGATTTGTGTGTATTGAAGAATCTTTGCCTTGCTGGGATAAACCCCATTTGATCATGGTGTGTGATCCTTTTAATGTGCTTTTGGATTCTGTTTACTAGTATTTTGTTCAGGATTTTTGCATCTATGTTCATCAGTGAAATTGGCCTGTAGTTTTCTTTCTTTGTGGCATCTTTGTCTGTTTTTTTTTTGTTTTGTTTGTTTGTTTTGCGTTATGTGGGGCTGTCACTGTTGTGGCCTCTCCTGTTGCAGAGCACAGGCTCTGGACGTGCAGGCTCAGCAGCCATGGCTCATGGGCCCAACCGCTCTGCGGCATGTGGGATCTTCCCAGACCGGGGCACGAACCCATGTCCCCTGCATCGGCAGGCGGACTCTCAACCACTGTGCCACCAGGGAAGCCCCTTTGTCTGGTTTTGATATCAGGGTGATGGTGGCCTTGAATAATGAGCTTGGGAGTGTTCTTCCCTCTGCTATATTTTAGAAGAGTTTGCGAAGGATGGTTGTTAGCTCTTCTCTAAATGTTTGATAGAATTTGCCTGTGTAGCTATCTGGTCCTGGGCTTTTGTTTGTTGGAAGATTTTTAGTCACAGTCTCAATTTCAGTGCTTGTGATTGGTCTGTTTATATTTTCTGTTTCTTCCTGGTATAATCTCATAATGCTGGGCTTTTCTAAGAATGTGTCCATTTTTTCCAGGTTGTCCATTTTATTGGCATATAGTTGCTTGTAATAATCTCTCATTATCCTTTGTATTTCTGCAGTGTTAGTTGTTACTTTTATTTTTCATTTCTAATTCTATTGAGTCTTCTCCCATTTTTCTTGATGAATCTGACTAATGGTTTATCAATTTTGTTTATCTTCTCAGAGAACCAGCTTTTAGTTCTATTGATCTTTACTATTGTTTCCTTCATTTCTTTTGAATATATTTCTGATCTGATTTTTATGATTTCTTTCCTTCTGCTAACTTTGGGTTTTTTTGTTCCTCTTTCTCTAATTGCTTTAGGTGTAAGGTTAGGTTGTTTATTTGAGATGTTTCTTGTTTCTTGAGGTAGGATTGTATTGCTATTACCTTCCCTCTTAGAACTGCTTTTGCTGCATCGCACAGGTTTTGGGTCATTGTCTTTTCATTGTCATTTGTTCCTAGGTATTTTTTGACTTCTTTGATTTCTTCAATGATCTCTTGGTTATTAAGTAGAACTAAAGAGCAAACAAACAATGATGAACAACACAGTAAATGAAATTTAAATTCTCTAGAAGGAATCAGTAGCAGAATAACTGAGGCAGAAGAATGGAAAAGTGACCTGGATAAAATAGTGGAAATAACTACTGCAGAGCAGAATAAAGAAAAAAGAATGAAAAGAATTGAGGACAGTCTTGGAGACTTCTGGGACAACATTAAATGCAACAACATTCAAATTATTGGGGTCCCAAAAGAAGAAGAGAAAAAGAATGGTACTGAGAAAATATATGAAGAGATTATAGTTGAAAACTTCCTTAATATAGGAAAGGAAATAGTCAATCAAGTCCAGGAAGCGCAGAGAGTCCATACAAGATAAATCCAAGGAGAAACATGCCAAGACACATATTAATCAAACTATCAAAAATTAAATACAAAGAAAAAATATTAAAAGCAGCAAAGGAGAAACAACAAATAACATACAAGGGAATCCCCGTACGGTTAACAGCTGATCTTTCAGCAGAAACTCTACAAGCCAGAAGCGAGTGGCAGGACATATTTAAAGTGATGGAAGGGAAGAACCTGCAACCAAGATTACTCTACCCAGCAAGAATCTCATTCAGATTTGTCAGAGAAATTAAAACCTTTACAGACAAGCAAAAGCTAGGAGAATTCAGCACCACCAAACCAGCTTTACAAGAAATGCTAAAGAACTTCTCTAGGCAGGAAACTCAAGAGAAGAAAAAGACCTACATTAACAAACCCATAACAATTAAGAAAATGGTAATAGGAACATACATATAGGTAATTACCTTAAATATAAATGGATTAAATGCTCCAACCATAAGACATAGACTGGCTGAATGGATACAAAAACAAAACCTGTATATATGCTGTCTAGAAGACAGCCACTTCAGACCTAGGGACACATACAGACTGAAAGTGAGGGGTTGGGAAAAGATATTCCATGCAAATGGAAATCAAAACAAAGCTGGAGTAGCAATACTCATATCAGACAAAATGGACTTTAAAATAAAGACTGTTACAAGGGACAAAGAAGGACACTACATAATGATCAAGGGCTCAATCCAAGAAGAAGATATGACAATTTTAAATATTTATGCACCCAACATAGGAGCACCTCAATACATAAGGTAAATGCTAACTGCCATAAAAGGGGAAATCGACAGTAACACATTCATAGTAGGGGGCTTTAACACCCCACTTTCACCAATGGACAGATCATCCAAAATGAAAATAAATAAGGAAACACAAGCTTTAAATGACACATTAAACAATATGGACTTAATTGATATTTATAGGACATTCCATCGAAAAACAACAGAATACACTTTCCTCTCAAGTGCTCATGGAACATTTTCTAAGATAGATCATATCTTGGGTCACAAATCAAGCCTTGGTAAATTTAAGAAAATAGAAGTCATATCAAATATCTTTTCCAACCACATTGCTATGAGACTAGATATCAATTACAGGAAAAAGTCTGTAAAAAATACAAATACATGGAGGCTAAACAATACACTACTTAATAACCAAGAGCCCACATCTATTGACTGATCCACACAGGAGTACAAGGATTCATCCTGTTTGTCTCAGGTGTGAACAAATCTGAAGGGCCCTCTCAGCTTCAGAACTCTCTGTGGGATCAAATGAGGTCTTTAATGCAATTTCTCCTTTGCCTCTTTGCCTCTTCTGCTTCCCTTATTCCATTCCAGTTGTTGTTTCTGAGTGCCCCCCCCATTAAACTTCATGGACACAAATCTCCCTTGAGACTGTTTCCCAAGAACTAGACCTATGACATTTGGTACCAGAAGTGGTCTAAGGACTCACACTGCAAAATGGGTTTTTGGAGCTGAGTTACCTCTGGTTGCCTACCCAATAGCAATGCAACTGTTAGAAGTTTTAAAGGTGTTAAGTGGAGATGGTATACCAGGAAAAGTGAATGTGCCTTGGAGGTAAAATGTATCAGACTTCAGAACTGTGAGGAAAAGTTATTATAGGGACTATAGAATTAGTTTTTTTGTTGCTAGGGGCAATAGATGCTTTAGTAAAATAAAATAAAAGGCTGAGTGTGATAATTCAGCAATTAAAGGCTAAGTGTGAAAGCCTCCTGGACAACTTAAAAAGGGAATCTCACTTCCTCCACCTACATGACAGAAAAGTAGAGTACTCAGTCAGACTTCATCATAAGGGTAGCTCCAGAGTTAGTTGAATTGTCAGTTAGTTGAATTATCAGGCCTATAAGTCATGCATACCAAGAAGGAATTGGACATTGACACATGGTATAGGTTAATGTGCTAAAAAATCTTGAACAACCATTTTCCTTTAATCTTCTGAGCTTGAGCATGTAGCGCATTCCTCACTGCTAACCTCTGCCTCTGCATTTCTTTAAAGAAGACGGTGATGTGGTAGGTCTTTTACATAAGCAGAGTTTATAAATATAGGAGCACTTTTTTGGGATATATTATTTAACAAAATGCAAAGGACTCCATGACATGGTACTAACATACTGTTAGGATGACTCTTGGAAACAGAGAAAACAATGGTCCTCATTACATGAAGTAAAAATGCCAGCATTAGAAGAGGTCAAAAGCCTCAGAAATGGGCATGAAGTCAAAAGAATTTTGTGTAGCACACGACAGCCCACCAGATGCCATTCTTCCCACAAAAGGCACTAAACAACCAAGTAGACAAAATGACTCACCTAGTTGATATCAGCCAGCTTCTGTCATCAGCCATGTCATTGTTGGCACAATAGACACATGAATGCATTAGCCATGGTGGCAGGAATAGTAACTATTCTTGAACCCGATGGGCTTCTACTCATTGGTTACTGGTCTAGTTACTGCTGTTTGATGTATATCCATTTGTCATCAACAGACTGACATTAAACCCTTGATATGGTACCATGTCTTTAAGCTATCAACCAGATATGTCTAGAGGTTTGATTACATTAGACCCCTGAATCCCTGGAAAAGGTAGAGATGCATCTTAATTGAAATATGCCCATATTCTTTTTGTGGGTTTCCCTGTCCTGCCTATATAGCCTCAGCCACCTCTACTATTTGAGGCTTCTAAAGTGGTTGATCCACCAATCCAAGACCCACCATAACATTTCATCAACTCAAGTATTCTACTTTATAGGAAAGGACTTGGAATAGTAGTCACATGACTATGGTATTGTTCCACTGGTCCTATCAAATACCAAACTACTAAGATGCTGCTGGCCTGATAGAGCATTGGAATGACTTATAGAAGTTTCAACTAAAGCAAAAGCCTTGAGATGATACACGGAAGGGATGGAGTGTCATTCTCTAAAATGGAGTATAAACTTTAAATCAGTGGCCATTATATGGTGTTATATCCTTAATATGAAATCAAGAGACTGGCAACTAAGAGGTGGAAATAAGAGTGATATCATTTAACATTACTGCAACTCAGTCATTTGTGGGAATTTGTGCTTCTCATTCTCACAACTTTAGACCCTGCTGGTATGAATGTGCTTGTTAGAGAGGAAATGATTTCACCAGGGAAACTTCATCTTCCACTCTATCACTTTAAACTCCTTATGTCAACAGACCAGCAGGCAAAGAAAGGAGTTGTCATTTTACAAGGGTAATTTATCTTGATCATCAGAAGGAGGTAGAGTTGCTGTTACATTCTTGGGGTATGTAATTTGGACCCAGGAAATCCACTGGCCCTAAAGTTTAATGGTAAATAGACAAGTGAAGTAGCTATAACCTGAGAAGTACGTGGTATCTGTTATGAATTAAATATTTGTGTCCCCCCAAAATTCATATGCTGAAATACTAACCAGAAAGCGACCCCTCACCATACACCAGATTTCTTGATATTGGCACCTGTGGCCTCATAGGGAGTTCTTTACTGTGAGCCGACAGAGGAAAGAAGATGTGGGACTAGTTAGCAGATGATTCTGTATCATGTGCAGGCACCAGTAGAATGTGGACAGCTGTGACACTATAGCCCCCTTTTGGGCATTCTTGAGGGACAGTGGTGAAGAGAAACCTCCCTGTAGGCAGAAGTTCGAGCATGCATCACCTCTGGTTGTTCACTTTGCTTGGAAGGAGAAATGGCCAGTCGCGAGATTATGTACTAACACATGAGCTGTGGCCAGTGGTTTATTTAGGTGGTTAGAGACTTAGATGATTATGACTGGAAAATAAGTGACAGGGAAATTTGGTAAGGAGGTATGTGTATAGACCTGAATAGGCAAAAAAAAAGTCTAAATATCTGTGTCCCATGTGAATGTTCACCAAAGAGTGACCTTAGCAGAGAATTTTAGAAATCAAGTGGATGAGGTGACCCTGTCTGTGAATATTAGTCAGCCTGTTTCCGCAGCCTAATAAGCTTATGAACGAAATGACCAAGGTGACAGAGATGGAGGTTATGCCTGGGTTCAGCATGGACTTCCACTCACCAAGGCCCCTACTGAGTGTCCAACTTGCCAGCAGCAGAGACCAACAATGAATCCTAATATGGCACCATTCCTCAGGATGATCAGCCAGCTATTTGGTGGCAAGTTACTTACATTGGATAGCTTTCATCATGGAAGGGGCCGCATTTTGTTCTTACTGGACTAGACCCTCTAAAGTGGATTTTCCTTCCCTGCATACAATGTGTCTGCCAAAATTATCATCCACAAATTTACAAAGTGCTTTATCCACTGGTGTGTCATTCTACACAGCATTGCTTCTGGTCAAGGAATTCATTTCACAGTAAAATAATTGTGCCTGTGAGCCTATGCTTGTGAAATTCACTAATCTTACCATGTTCCCCACCATCCTGAGGCAGCTGTTTTGATAGAAGGGTATAAGGCCTTTTGAAGACTGAGTTACAGCACTAGCGATGTGGCTCTACCTTGCAGGCCTGGGAAAGGTTCTCCAGAGGGCTGTATGTGCTCTGAATCCATGTTCAATATATGGTGCTGTTTCGCCCATAGCCAGGGTTCAGAGACCTAGGAATACAGGCAAGGAAATGGGAGCGGCACTACTCACTATTACCCCTAGTGATTCACTGTAGAATGATTGCTTCCTGTTCCCTGGCCTTATGCTTTTATGGCGTAGAGATCTCAGTTCTGGAGGGGGGAATACTTTCCACCAGAAGACACAGCAATGATTCCATTGAACTGGAAGTTAAGACTATCACTGGCTACTTTGGACACCTCATACCTCTGAATAAACAGGCATAGAAAGAGTTACTGTGCTGGCTAGGGTGATTGATCCTGAGCACCAAGAGGAAATTTGTATACCTCATGTATTCATGGGAGAAACCCAGGAAATTTTTCTGAAATGGCCCAAGCTGCCACCTTAAGTACCATCTTCAGCTAAGACAAAAAAAATGTTGGGGGTGGTGGAACAGTTATGCAAGTTCGTAAATTAATTGTCGTAAATTAATTGTCCATATATGTGTGAGTTTATTTCTGGGCTCTCAATTCTGTCCCATTGACCTGTGCATCTGTTTTTCTGCCCATAACATGCTGTTTTGATTACTATGGCTTTGAAATCTAGTTTGAAATCAGGAAGTGTGATACCTCCAGCTTTTTCTCAGGATTTTTCTGGCTGTACACAGTCTTTTGTGGTTCCATATACATTTTAGAATTTTTTGTTCTGTTTCTGTGAAAAATATCCTTGGGATTTTGATAGGGATGGCAATTGAATCTGTAGATTGCTTTAGGTAATATGAACATTTTAACAATGTTAATTCTTTTAATCCATGAGCATGGAATATCTTTCCCATTTATTTGTGTCTTCAGTTTCTTCCAACAACATCTTATAGTTTTCACTGTATAGGTCTTTCATCTTCTGGGTTAAATTTATTCCAAGGTATTTTATTCTTTTTGTTCCAGTTGTAAGTAGAATTGTTTCCTTAATTTCTCTTTGTGCTAGCTCATTGTTGGTGTATAGACAACTAACACATTTTTGTATGTTGATTTTGTACCATGCAATTTTTACTGCATTTGTTTATTATTTCTAATAGCTTGTAGGGTTTTGAGTCTAGGTTTTCTATGTATATAATGATGTCATCCACTAATAGTGACAGTTTTACTTCTTCCTTTCCAATTTGGATGCCTTTTATTTCTTTTTCTTGACTAACTGTCCTGGCTAGGACTTCCAATACTATGTTGAATACAAGTGGCAAGAGTGGTTTTTTTGGTCTTGTTCCTGATTTTAGAGGGATAGCTTTTAGTATTTCACCATAGAGTATAGTGTTAGCTGTGGGTTTGTCACATACATCCTTCATTATGTTGAAATATGTTCCTCTATACCTACTTTATTGAGAGTTTTTATCAGAAATGTGTATTGAATCTTGTCAGAGTCTTTTTCTGCATGTATTGAGATTGTCATATGGTTTTTATCCTTCAGTTCGTTAATGTGGCATATCATGTTGATTGATTTGTGTTTGCCAAAACACCTTTCATCCCTGGAGTAAGTCCTATGTGATCATGATGTATGATTCTTTTAATGTATTGTTGTATTCAGTTTGCTCATATTTTGTTGAGGATTGTTGCATCTGTGTTCATCAGGGATATTATCCTGTAATTTTCTTTTTTTGTGTTGTCTTTGTCTGGTTTTGTTATCAGGGTGATGTTGGGCTCATAAAATGAGTTAGGAAGCATTCCCTCCACTTCCAGTTTTTTGGAAGAGTTTGAGAAGGATAGGTATTAAATTGTCTTTGAATGTCTGTTAGAATTCACCTGTAAAGCCAAGCCTTCTGGTCCTGGACTTTTGTTTTCAGGGAGTTTTTTGATTACTGTTTGACTCTCTGTACTAGTGACTGTTTTTTTTGGATTTTCTGTTTCTTCATGGTTCATTCTTGGAAGGTTGTATGATTCTAAGAATTTGTCCATTTCTTCTAGGTTGTCCAATTTGTTGGCATATAGCTGTTCATAATATTCTCTTATAATCCTTTATATTTCAGTGGTATTCATTTTTATTTCTCCTCTTTTGTTTCTAATTTTACTTATCAGGGTCTTCTCTTTCTTTGCTTAGTAAAGTCGAGGTAAATGTTTGTCAAATTTGCTTATCTTTTCAAAGAACCAGCTCTTAGTTTCACTGATTTTTTTTTTCCTGTTGTCTTTTTAGCCTTTATTTCATTTGTTCTTCTCTGATCTTTATTATTTCTTTTCTTCTACTGACTTCGGGCTTCATTTGTTCTTATTTTTCTAGTTCACTTAGGTGTTAGGTTACATTGTTAATTTGAGATTTTTCCTGTTTCCTGAGATAGCCCTGTATTGCTATAAACTCCCCTCTTGGTACTGCTTTTGATTCATTCCATAGATTTTGGTACATCATGTTTTCATTTTCATTTGTCTTCAGGTAATTTGTGATTTCTCCTTTGATTTCTTCATTAACGTGTTAATTGTTCAGCAGCACGTTGTTTGGTCTCCACACATTTGTGATTTTCCCACCTTTCTTCTTGTAATCAATTTCTAGGTTCTTAACATTGTGATTGGAAAAGATGCTTGATATGATTTCAGTTTCTTAAATATATTGAAACTTGTTTTGTGTCCCAACATTTGATCTATCCTTGAGAAAGTTTCACATGTACTTGAGAAGAATGTGTATTCTGCTGCTAATAATTATTTTATATATTTTCTTGCTCCCATCTTAGGTGCATATATATTAATAACTGTTATGTCTTGATGAATTTTCCCCTTTATCATTATATATTGTCCATTTTTGTCTTTTGTTACCTTTTTTGCCTTGAAGTCTATTTTGTCTGATATGAGTATGGTTATACCCACTTTCTTTTGGCTGAATTTGCTTGGAGTATTATCTTCCATCCCTTCACTGTTAGCCCTGTGTTTGTCTTTAGAACTGAGGTGAGTGTATTGGAAGCAGCATATTGTTGGGTCTTTTTTTTTTTTTCAATCCACCCAGCCACTCTGTTTCTCTTTATTGGTGAATTTAATCCATTTACATTTAGAATGATTATTGACAGATGAAGGCTTAGTACTGCCATTTTATCTTTTGTTTTCTGGTTGCTCTATATCTCTATTGCTTCTTTTTCCTTGTGCTTCTGTCTGCATTTTGGTTTGGTGGTTTTCTATGACGTTTTCCTCAATTTCCTCTTTTTTTATGTTTCATGTGTCTGCTCTAGATTTCTATTTGTGGTTAATATGGAGTTTATATAAAAGATCTCATGGACAAAATAGTCTTTTTTCTGCTGCTACTATCTTATCTTCATTTACCTGTAGGCAGACCATCCTTTTCCCCTTTTGTGTTTTTGCTGTCTCAAATTATCCCTTTTCATGTTGTGAGTTTGTTACCAAATTGAAGTACCTATAGTTATTTTTTACCCCCCCCCTTTAACCTTTATGGTGTAATAAAGTGTTTAAAAACCTATTCTGATAAAGAATTGCAATTTTGTGATTCTTTCTGTTTATCACCTTACTCAGAGTTTTGTGTACTTTGGCTTTTTTGTTTGTTTGTTTCTGGTAGAAGAGCTCCTTTCAACATTCCTTATAAGGCAGTTCTAGCATTGATAGACCCCCCCCCCACCAGATTTGGTTTGTATTGTAAAGTCTTTATTCCTCCTTCATATCTAAATGATAACTTTGCTGGATAGAGTATTCTTTGGTGACAGTTTTTATCTTTAAGTATTTTGAGAATGCCATTCCACTTCTTCCTGGCCTGTAGAGTTTCTGTTGAGAAATCTAATGGGGGTTCCTTTGTAAGTTATCAATCTACCAACCATTTTTCCTGGCTGCCTTTAAAATTCTTTATCAGTTACCTTTGACAATTTTAATATAATGTGTTTTGGAGAAGTTCTTTTTGTATTGAGGTAATTAGGGGTTCTCTTAACATCATGGGATTGTATATTGAGTTCCTTCCCCAGTTTGGGACGTTCTCAGCTATTATTTCTTTCAATAAACTCTGCTCCTTCTCCTCTTCTCTTTCTAGGATACCCATTAGCCTAATGTTGCCCTTTCTAAAGGAGTGGGATTACTCTTGTGGAATTTCCTCATTTTGAAAATATTTCTCTTTTCTCTTCTTCTTGTAACATTTCTAGATTTCTGTCTTCAAGCTTGCTAATTCTCTCTTCTATATGGTCTGTTCTATTTCTAATGCTTTCTAATGCATTCTTTATCTTGTTTATTGAGTTCTTTGCTTCAGAATTTCTGTTTGGTTCTTTTTTAGAGTTTCAAAATCTTTGGTAAAGTGTTCCTTCTGTTAGTTAAATGAGCTCAGTAATAAAATTGACAACCTTTCTGAGTTTTCTTATAGCTTGTTTAGTTTCTTCATGAAAGCTATTTGGAATTCTCAATCAGATCACAATATTCTGTGACTTTAAGTTTGGTTTCTGGAGAATTATCATTTTCTTTTTGTGGTATAGTGTTACTGTGGTTCTTCATGGAGCTTGATAAGTTGCTCCTCTTTTAGTGCATTTGAAGTAGCAAACACCTTTCTGATTGATTCTAAGGTTTCAACAGAAGTTAGAGGCCTTTCTTTTGTTTTCTAGAAGGTGGCACTATAACACAAGTTTTAGGTTTCTATTACCTAAGCTGCCTCTGGTTATGTTTGAGAGTATACACTTTCTGCCCTCCATCATATCTGTCAGATGTGTGGCCCTGTGCCCTCATTATCACTTATTGTGCCTCTAGGGTCCTTGCTTCTGCCAGTGTTACTGGCATTGCCACCTGGGGCACAGGGATGATGGGTTCTTCCCTTATGTCTGGGATCCCCTGAGTTGCAGGCTATACTGCTGCGGTGGGGGGGGGGCGGCAATGGTGGGGTGGGGAGCTGGTAAAGAATAGGCACCGCTGCCATATCTGGTGTTGTAAGGTTCATGCGCTCCAATGCTGTGGGCAGGGTCTGGAGACATGGGGTCTTCACCAGCTGAAGGGATGGGGTCCCAGACTCAACTGCCACTGCTGCCCAGTTACCTGTGGCCTCAGGTGCTGCTGTGGCCATGAGGCTGGATATTTGTGTGCTGCCTCCCCTTCTATTACTGGCTTCTCAGTGGCTACTGGCTCAGCTACTGCAGTTGGGGGGCCAAGAACACTGACTACCTTCTCTCTTCCCCCCAGTTCCACCCCCTCTAGGTGTTCTAGTCCACCCACCATTAGATGTACAGATGTGTGGAATTCTCTGGCATCCTGGTGTTTTGGGCAGAGGCACCTTTGATGTGCTGTGGAGGTTTTACTGGTTATAGATTGAAGGAGAGAGACAAATGTAGCTTTTCACTCCACCATGTTACTGACCTCATCCTAGTTTTTCTTTGGTTATCTGTGCTTTTGGTGCCATATTCAAGAAATCATTGCCATATCAAATGTCCTGAAGACTTTGACATGTTTTCTTCTATGAGTATTAAAATTGTCAAATTCTTAAAAAAATCACAAAAAACAATCTAATTTCATAGATAATCTGAATAGTTTTATATTTATTAAAAAGTTGAATTCATACTCAAAAATCTCGAACAGGAAAAAAAGTTCTAAATAGCTTTGCTGGTGGATTATACTAATAATTTCATGGAGAAATGAACCTTCACACAATATTCCAGGAAAATAGAAGACAGGAAACACTTTCACCTCATTTTATGAGGCCTGTGTCACTGTGAAACCAAAACTGAACAGATGTATTTCAGGAATGATATTGCACATGATAATAGATGCAAAAATTCTCAACAAAATATTAACAAATTGAATACAGCACTATGAACAAAAAAAAGCATACACTGTAAATTAGTTGGGGTTTCCCTGGGAATGCACACTTGATTCAGCATTCAAAAAACAACTAATGTGATTCATCATATACACATACTAGGGGAAAAAAAACCATGTAATTAGCTCAACAGACACTGAAAAGCATTTGGGAAAATTATATTCTCAGCAAAGTAGGAGTACAAGGGAACTTCCTCAGTATGATAAAGAGCATATATAAAATCCCAACAATTAATATCGTAATTGATGATAGACTGAATGCTTTTCCCTAGAGGTTAAAAGTTAAGGATATTTGTCTCACTATTCAACATTGTCCTAAATATCTTAGCCAGGGCAAAATGCAAGCAAACAAACAAACAATAAATAAAAAGACATATAGACTGGAAAGCAGTAAGCAAAACAGTCTCTATTCATAGATGCAATATTATGTTCATGGAATATACCAAAGAATCTACAAAAAAAGCAAGCAGAACAAATGTATTTATCAAGATCATAAGATATGAAGTATATACAAGTATATTTTTATTTACCTGCAGTAAGAATTTCTAACTGACATTTTAAAAAGTATCTTTTACAGTAGCAATCAGAAATATAGAATAGTTGGGTACAAATCTAACAAAATAAATGTAAGATGTGTAGGATGGAAAGTATAAAAAATTTACTAAATCAATAAAATAAGGCCTTAATAAATTGATAGATACACCTTACTTGTATATTGGAAGTCTCAACATTGTAAAGATGTCATTTCTCCAAAGTTGAGCTATACACATGGTGTAGCAACAATCACAATTCTAGCAGAAACTTTTTTATATTTAAGAAATTGACAAGCTGATTCTAAAATTCTAGTATAAAAAATCATGGGCTGGAATGACCAATATCATTTTGGAAAGTACTGTATTTGGAGGACTCACAATACCTCATTTCAGTATCTTTTAAAAAGCTACAGTAATCAAGACAGTGTGGTATAGTAAAAGTTTAAATAAAAAAGAATAGAAAATCTAGAAATTGATCTTCACTTACATAATCAGTTGATTTTTGACCATGGTAGAACAGTAATTCAATGATGAAATAATCTTTTTAACAAATGGTGCTGGGAAAAATTGATATCAATATGAAAAAATATTCAACCTTAACTCATACCTTGGAACATATACAAATATTTATTAATTCAAAGTGGATTATATAGCCAGATATAAAATCTAAAAGTGTAATAATACTAGGAGCAAACATAAGAGGACTTTTTCATGACCATGACTTATTCAAATATTTCTTAGATAATACAAAACATGATTCATAAAAAATATAAATTGGAGTTTAACAAAATTTAAAATGTTTGCACTTTTAAAGACACTAAGGTAATGTAAAGACAAGACACATACTGGGAAAAAAGATTATAAAACATATCTAATGAAAGGATTGTATCCAGAATACATAAGAACTTTCAAAATATCACAAGATATCACAATTTTTTAAAAAGGTACAATATTTAAAAAGCCTCTTCACCAAAAGATTTACAGATGGTAATCAAGCACTTGAAAATTTGTTCAACATCACTTGTAGTGAAATAAATCCCCATTAAAGTAAAAATGAAATATCACTACATATAGGCATACCTTGTTTTATTGTGCTTCACTTTATTGTATTTCACAGATATTGTGTTTTCTTACAAACTGAAGGTTTGTGGCAACCCTATGTCAAACAAGTATATCAGCACCATTTTTCAAACAGTATTTTCTCACTTTGTGCCTTTGTCACATTTTGGTAATTCTTGCAATATTTCAAAGTTTTTTTATTAATATTATATTTGTTATGGTGATCTGTGATCAGTGATCTTTGAGGTTATTACTATGACTCTCTGAAGGCTCAAATGGTGGTTAGCATTTTTTAGCATTACAGTATTTTTAAGTTAAGGTATGTACAGATTTTTTTAGACATAATGCTATTGCACACTTAATAGACTACAGTATAGTGAAAACATAACTTTTATATGCACCGAGAAACCAAAAAATTCCTGTGACTTGCTTTATTGTGGTTGTCTGGAACTGAATCCACAATATCTCTGAGGCATGTGTGTACTTCTTAGAATGGCTAAAATAAAATAAAACAAAAATTCTGACAATAACAAGTGTTGACAGCATGTAGAAAAATTGGAAAACGCTCATATTCTGCTTTTGGGAATGCAAGATGGGTTAGCCTTTTTAGAAAACAGCCCCTGGAATTGAATGCAAATTTTCATAACTTCCTTAATAATTGCCAAAATTAAAAAAAAAATTCTTTGCTGAATGGATACACACACAAAATGGAATTATACTCAGTAAAAAGTGGAATGAACTACTGATATCCACAACAACAAGGATAAATCTCCAAAGCATCATGCTAAGTGAAAGATACCAGACTCAGAAGTGGTTAGTGGATTAAAAAGAATGTCCTTTTTAGGCCCTTTATATAGGTTTTTATTGCAGGTTTTTAATGCAGGTTTTGTTGCAGCTGTTACAAATTACCATATACTTAGTGGCTTAAAACAGCACAAATTTTTCTCATAGCTCTGGTTGTTGAAAGTCCAAAATGGTTCTCAGTGGGCTAAAATTAGTATTGGCAGGGCTACCTTTCTTTCTGGAGGCTCTGTGAGTGAACCCATTTCCTTGCCTTTCCCAGCTTCTAGAGGCCACTCACATGCTCTGTGACCCTCTTTCATTCTTAATCTCTTTCTCTGACCATAGCTGGAAAGGTTCTCCACTTTTAAGGACCCATGTGATTAGATGAGCCCAGCAGAATAGTCTGGGATAATTTTACATTGACAGTTAACCTCAATCACACCTGAAAAGTTCCTTTTGCCGTATAAGGTAACATTTCACAGGTTCTAAGAATTAGGACATGGGCATTTTGGGGGGTGAGGATATCATTCTGCTGGAGCACAGTTCTTCCTAATTCATAAAGAGACGGGTAAGCAAATAATAGACCAGTTCACAGTTGAAACTTTATATACAGGAATTTCATCTCTCCAAGAAAAATTGACCATAGCATTTTTCTAAACTTGCTTCTTCAACATTTCTTCTCAGATTGTGTTTCTTAGAGGTAAAAATTTCCAAAATACCTAATCCTTAAAGAAAATTCAAAGAAATTGAATAATTATTTCAGCTGATTTGAATTCACAAGGAATAAAGATTTGTCTCTCTCTTTTTTTTTTTTTTGGCTGTGTTGTGTCTTCGTTTCTGCATGTGGGCTTTCTCTACTTGCAGTGAGAGGTGGCTGCTCTTCGTTGTGGTGCACGGGCTTCTCATTGCAGTGGCTTCTATTGTTGCAGAGCACGGGCTGTAGGCACGCAGGCTTTAGTAGTTGCAGCACGTGGGCTCAGTAGTTGTGGCTCACAGGCTTAGTTGCTCTGCAGCATGTAGGATCTTCTGAGACCAGGGATCGAACCCGTGTCCCCCGCATTAGCAGGCGGATTCTTAACCACTGCAAATCCACAGGGAAGTCCCTGAGATTTGTTTCTAAGTTACTGGTTTGTACAACATGCAACTTGGTTTAGCAAGACCCAGTAAATACAATAAGAGAGAAGTTACCTCTGGTTCACAGGAGAGATTTTTTTTTTTAACCTATTTTTGAGGTCTTTCTGAATAAAATATACTGAACATATTTGGAGGCTATCAGTGTGGTTTACAATATGCTTGATTTATAATTATGAATGATTGGCAGACTTCTAACTGGAGATATGACATCTTTGAATAAAATTGAGTTTAGAAAAATTTCCATAAAGCACTAAATATGGATTTATTGAAAAACAATTAATGTGTTTAATCATTTTCTTTGAATTAGCTATATTTTAAATTATTATAACAACTATGTTTAAAGTTTTTTGAATGCTGGTTTATAGGGAAAAAGTGATGAACTCACCTGTATACCATTTATGCTGAGGCAAACTCTTTCACCATGTTCATTCACCACGGTTATATGGGATGTGATAGGGTATTGCTCTTACTGCAGTTTGACGAATTACTGTAATATTAGCAGTGTATATAAGGAGTGTATTATCATGGCACTTCTTATTCCCAGTACCCTGATAAAAATGTCACACTTGCTTTGTTACTTCCTATTTTTTATAGTTGTTTTGAGAACATAAATGATATGAGACTGCAGTTATTTAATATGCCATTAAATAAGGTGGAAGCAGCATCTGCTCATCATCCTTGAATATTATTGAGTTTAATAAGTGGTAGAACTTCTTTTCATAAAATATTGATAGCTTTGCAAATGATTCTGGCTATAAAACTAAATGCAATTATGTGCAAATCCAAAAACAGCAGTGAATTTTAAAACTTGAAAAAACTAGTCCAGTTGTTATCCAAGTTTCCTTTTCTGAAAATGTCTTTGCTCAGATGCCAAAGAAAATAATTATTTTAAATGGGAAAAAGATAAAGCAGTCTATAAAAGAACTGGGAAGAAGGCTAACTAGATTGTCTGATTTATCAAACAAACTGATCACTAGGAGTGGTAGGGGTACATGCCACTTTAGGAGAGATACAAATTATGTGCAAATATTGCTTCAGGGTATTTGAATGAAGCAGAAACTGAGGGTATGCTAATGCAAACAGATGTAGAAATCTGAAAAATGAAGGATTCAATCAATGATTTTAAAATTAAACATTTCTCCTGTCCAATTCACAAATACTTATATAGTATAAAACACACACATTAAGAATCAGAGCTAGAGGGATATATTGACAATAAAAGACAACCAAAAGAAAGATGCAGACTTTTGAATTTGTATTTTCTGGGTTTATATTCAACACTTAGGAAATACTACGTATAATGGCATGGTGGGGGAGGGATCATTTCACTATGATGACTTCTTGTTTCCCAGAGCGTTATTTTGTAGTTTTTAAAGAAGTAAGATGATCTTTCCAGGTTAATTCAGTGATTATATGCTGGTGAAGAAATGTTTTCCCGAGGAAGGTGATACAAGTCTCATTTGACAGGATAGCATAATGTGTCAAAAGTCATGGGGCTCTTTAAGGTATTAATTAGTTTACTGTTTCTATAAATATATTCTTTTTTTAAATAAATTTATTATTTATTTATTTATTTTTGGCTGCGTTGGGTCTTCGTTGCTGCACGGGGCTTTTCTTTAGTTGCAGCGAGTGGGGGCTACTCTTGGTTGTGGTGCACGGGCTTCTCATTGCGGTGGCTTCTCTTGTTGCAGAGCACAGGCTCTAGGCACGTGGGCTTCAGTAGTTGTGGCACGCCGGCTCAGTAGTTGTGGCTCTCAGGCTCTAGAGCGCAGGCTCAGTAGTTGTGGCG
Organism: Orcinus orca; assembly: GCF_937001465.1. Classification (NCBI taxonomy): domain Eukaryota; kingdom Metazoa; phylum Chordata; class Mammalia; order Artiodactyla; family Delphinidae; genus Orcinus; species Orcinus orca. The sequence goes on from NC_064563.1 coordinate 97,980,447, forward strand.
CACAGGCTTAGTTGCTCCGCAGCATGTGGGCTCTTCACGGACCAAGGCTCAAACTTGTGTGCCCTGTATTGACAGGCAGATTCTTAACCACTGCGCCACCAGGGAAGTCTCTATAAATATATTCTTGTTGGCAGGTGTTCTATGAGCCATATATAGTTATGTTGACTGCCCCAATGCAATTGCAAAACCACCTACAAAAAAGTATAATTATTTATTTTATTGAGAAAAAAAGATGATCTTAACTGTTTGCATTTTAAATTGACCTGCCAAAAATATAGTTTGACATTTTAATTATTTGAAATTTATTTAATCAAATCAGTTATTTTAAACAATACATTAAATATACTACTGTAATAAATATAAGAAGATGTTTCTTATTTAAAGTTGGTATAATTTCTCAATAATATATTCTATAAGGCATAAACTTGAAGTGGACATTAGATCATCTTTTCAGAATTTTTATTTGCACAAATATGAATACAGCTTTTAAATATATGACATTAAGATCATTAACATGGTTTGCAAGTTATACTATTTTCATAATATTTAGAGTCTTTAAATATATGTTACATTGCATTTGCATTACACTTGCATTTATATTAATCAAATTATCATTATTTTTTTTTCCTGCCAAAATACATAGAAAGATGGAAAGACAGTAGGAAGAACTTAAAATAGTCGTGTCAGTGCATTTCAGTGAGTTGATGCCTGTAATAACGAGAGAATACTCAAGCTTGAAATAGTCAGCACAGGAGGCTTGATTGACTTGATTAAAGGTTTCCAAAATATTGATTAAGAAGAGAAATGCGTTGATCAGATTCTCAAGCAAATGGGAAGTGGTAGCATCTTTGACTTTCTTGAGGAAGAAATTAAATATTAATTGAAAGCCAATGAAAAACAATTTAATTGAAAGGTTGATAAAATATGTCAACTGATTTGAATTAAAAAGTTACCCCAATCCAAAATATGTTTGTTCCACTGTTAATAAATCAACGTCCTATTCATATATAAGCTTACCAATTTAAACAACTGGCCACTGAGGTGTTGCCTGGTGCTCTGGGGTATGATATCACAAAAAGAACTTGTGCTTATTTGGTGCTGCTGTCAAGATGGAACAGAAGCATAATTTAAATCCCTGACACCATGAATAATTTGTTAGCCCAGTGAAGATGAAATAGGCTTATTGTGAAAGAGGATGACTGACATTTTAAGCAGGCAATATTATCTAACTTGATTGGTTTTCAGTTATATGAATATGAAAAAAAGAATACTTTAACATACTGCCATGAACCCAAATCTCCAAATTATCAACATTTTCACAGTCTTATTTCATCTAGTTCTCTGAACAAAAATATATTTTGTTTTGTATATATATTTTTTGTTTTGGTTAGAGATTTTTGAAGCAAAACAAAACATCCTGTTGGTTTAACATTTGAAAATCAACCAGTGTAATTCATCACATTAACAGAATAGAGAAAAGTCTTAGGATCATCTCAATGTATGCAGATAAAAGTATTTGCAAAATTTAATGTCCTATTGTCTTGACTAAGAACCAGACAAAGGAAGTAACCATGGAGCCTCAAACAGCAAAAAAAAAACAAATGTAATAACATAAGAAAAGGAATCAGTGAAGTAGAGAAAAGAAAGGAAGCAAGCTAAGATAAACTAACTTTTGGAAAAACTAACCAGAAAAATACCAAGAGAGAAATAATGCAATGAACAAAATATAGAAAAGAGAAGAAATTAAAGCATTAAAATTATTTTTAAAAATAACTATTCAAATATATTTAAAAACTGAAATAATTCTGATAAAGGGGAAAATATAATATTACAATACTGGTCCAAGATGAAATATAAGTCATTAATAGAAAAAAATAAAATAATTGTAATGGCAATATTTTAAACTATTCACAAGTGTCCCAAGTCCAGGAAGTCTTGCAGTCAAATTCTGTCAAACATTTAAGAATAGATAACTCTATTCCACACTTTCTGGAAATAAAAGTAGAGAGAAAACTGCTGAAGAAATTATATGAAATAAGTATAATCTTGATAACAAAACACAGAAGTATAATACAATAAAATTAAATTATAATTTCACTTAATGCCATATAATTTTAAATATGGACTTAAGTGCAAAAATCCTAAATAAAATATGTTGAGTTTAACTGCATGTCAAAAATGACAGCATATCACATGAAACAGTATTTGTCACAGACATGCAAAGATAGTATCACATGAGAAAATCTCATGTCAACTCAACACAGTTTTGGTCCTAATGAAACGCAATGCCAGAATATCTACAAACTCGAACTCCAACACTCATTTAAAGCAAAAGCCCTAAAAACTGCTTTAGAGGAAGCTACAGAACATCTTTTTCAACACAGGATAAGTAAAGATTTATTAATTAGGACATAAACATGGTATTAATAAAAAGAAAAAAAATGTATTGGATTATTTTAGGAGTAAGACCAAACATCATAAGACTTTAACAAAAGAGTGAAAATGCAAGCCACAAAGCAAGAGAAATTAATTACATGCAAAAAACAACTATGTAAAAAAAGAAATCCTAAAAATCAATAAGGAAAAAGCAGACAGTAGAACAGAAAATGGTCAAAAGATCTAAAAGGATAGGATATCCTTAAAGAGGATATCTATATGTATGAAAGATGTGTGAAAATGAATTCAGTTGTTTAGGAAATGCAAATTAAAACCACAATCTGAAATTATTGCTCTATTAGCAGAAAAGCTAAAATGAAAAAGACACAAAACTACTAGAACTATAAAATAACCAATTTGACAAATACAAGACTAACATGAAAAAGCATCATCAATTGTTAGCAGTAAAAATTTTAGAAAATATAAATATTATATTCTCAGTAGAAACAGAGCTATATAGAAATTACATAACAAATAATACATACAACCATTATTAAAAAGCAATGTAAACTCTATTAAAATAGTTAATAGAAGACCTTGATAGGGAGATATGTTTTTAATATCAATAGATTCTAATTTAAAAATTCAACAAAAGTTGACAAATGATTCTAAAATACAGATCAACATATGTAGTCTATGGATATCTAAGGCAGTATTACAAAAGAATAATAAAGAATAAGACATATTACTAAGCCATATTAAGTAAGATATTATCAGCATACCTGGGGCTTGTAACAATAGTTATACACATATGTTAGTTATACATGTGATTCTTAATATGTAGTTTCTAGAGGAGCAGCAGCAGCAGCATCTCCTGGGAACTTGTTTTTTATGCAAGGACTTGAGTCTCACCCCAGACCTGGGGAATCAGAAACTCTGGTGTTGCACTCCAGCAATCTGTGTTTAACAAGCTGTGGTGTCTTTGTACTATGTAAACTTGACTGGGTTGAAGTAATTTCCCAGAATACTCTTTTCTGTATGTTTGTGATTAGGGAGAACCCAACCAAGGTTGTCGTATGAGATTTAGAGGGTGGAATTGAAGCAGCGGCCATTTTGTAGCTCACACATCCTGTAGCTGACCTGCTGACTGACTTCACTGGCCTGAGGCAGTAACTGAGCTTGCACTGCTCTCCCTTCCTTGGATCATCCTTCCTTTTCTCCAACTTCTCGGCAAGGTAGGTGGGTATTTTTAGTACCCACTCCATCATGGTGAAAGGCGACAAGAACTGATCATGGGTTCCAACCCTTCCTTGTGATCTCCAGTTTGTGCCTGGGGTATCCCATTTGTTCTTATTCTCTCCTACTTTGTGTACAACTTTATTTCTGATTGCCTGTTCTGTAGACTTTAAATTTCAACATCAGACAGATAAAATAGTCTTACAAACGGTTTAGCCAGCTTCCACAATTACATAAAGTCAAGTTCCTGTGACAAATCCCTGCTCATCTATTGAACCCTAGCTAATACAGAAGCACTCATAATGGTGCTTCTGATACTGCTAAAGTTTGAGAACCACTACCACAGAGGTATTACAAAGCATTAGAGAGATTAGTAAAATGTGTTTGAGGGAATTGGGTCATGTTTAGGGTAAAAAAACACACTAAATCTTCATACAACAATCAATAAACTTCAGTGGATTAAAGGCTTATATATGAAAAATAAAACTATAACACCAATGTGGATAATATAAGAGCATTCTTCATGGCACTGGACTGATGAAGCATTTTTTAAAGAATCCAAAAGCACAAATTATAAAGGAATAAATGAAGGATTTGAGAAATATACAAAAAGAAGGAAACAAAATTCATTGCTTAAAGCAACCAACAATTATTGTCTCACAGTTATGTAAATTGGAACTTGGGTTTGGCTCAATTGGCTACTCTGCTCTGGGTTTCACAAGCCAAAATCAAGTTGTTGGCAGGGTGGGATTTTATTGGGAGGCTATGGTAAGAATCTGCCTCCAACTCATTAAGATTGTTGGCTGAGGTCAGTTACTTGTGAATGTGGAACTGAAGTTCCTCTTTCCTTGCTAGCTGGCAACCAGGGGGCTACTTTCAGCTTCAAGAGACCACATGTATTCCTTGACTCCTGATCCCTTTCTTCCATCTTCAAAGCCAGCAAAAACAGGTGAAGTCTTTCTTGTGTTTTAAATCTGTCTGATTTCCCTTCTTCCTCATCTTTCCTCTGCTTTCTACCTTTCAGTCTCAAACTTTTGCCTTCCTCTTCTGCTCTTAAGGGTACATGTGATTACACTGGCCCTGCAAATCCTTATCCAGTATAACTTCTCTGCTTTAAGGTCAACTATTTGCAACCTTAATTTCATCTGCAAAGTCACTTCACAGCAGTACCTAGGTTAGTGCTTGACTGAATAACATGGGAAACTTGGAAGGGGGAGCATCTTTATAATTCTGCCAACCAACACACCTTATGTCTGTAATATTAGCAGAAATTAAGGGTGGCGATAATGAATTATAACATGAGCCTTCAAAATGTTTCTGTTGGGAGTGTAAATTATTGCATCTATTTTAAAGAGCATTTAAATATCATGTGTTTTTCTTGTATGCATCCATAAATAACATGTGCATGTATGTGTATTGAAAGAAAATTTGGAAGACATACATTAAATATATAATAATGTGTATTTATAGTTGATGAGAGAGGGATAAAATAAAATAAAGGGTAGAACTTGTTATGCTGATAGAAGTTTGCCCTGTCCTGAGAATTATGGTCAAAATGATTCTGTGCACCTGAAGGAAACAGTCACATAAAAAACAAACAAACAAAAACATAAAACAAAACAAAAAAACATAAACCCTTCTGGGAACACAAAATAACTAGGAGAAAAATGTGGTGGGATGATAATCTTCTTTTCTTTTTTTTTTAATTTACCTATATCTCTTGTCCTTCCGTCTTATCTTTCCTCAATTCAAGCATACATTTAGGGCTTCCCTGGTGGCACAGTGGTTAAGAATCCGCTTGCCAATGCAGGGGACACGGGTTTGAGCCCTGGTCCGCATGTCAATGCAGGGGACATGGGTTAGAGCCCTGGTCCGCCTCTCAATGCAGGGGACACGGGTTCGAGCCCTGGTCCGGGAAGATCCCACATGCCACGGAGCAACTAAGCCCATGCGCCGCAGCTACTGAGCCTGCATTCTAGAGCCCCCAAGATACAATTACTGAACCCACGCTCCTAGAGCCTGTGCTCTGCAACAAGAGAAGCCACTGTGATGAGAAGACCTTGTGCTGCAACGAAGAATAGCCCCCGCTTGCTGCAACTAGAGAAAGCCTGTGCGCAGCAACGAAGACCCAACGCAGCCAAAAATAAATAAAATTATTTAAAAACAAAAAAGATACATTTAATGCCGTGCTCATAGACACAGGGAAGCATGAAATAGGTGGAAATCAGAAATATGTAGCACATTCTATATTTTGTCTTTTAAATTCCAAAGCACTTTTTTGTGGTGAGGGGAGTAGATGAAGATGGGGGCAGGTACCAGAGGAGATCAAAGTTGGGCATCTGTGGGCATAGATTAAATTCCTTGAAAAAATAGACAAGGAGAAATATTTTCCATTATCTTCAAGGTTTTTCCCCCTCATGGGCTTGCAAGAAAGAGGAAAAAAATAATTAGGGCAGGGAATTCACAGAGTACTTTATAGTAGTTATCAAATGAGAGGTAATATAAATCCAGGTACATATTGCAACCAGTCATGTGAGAACTTACACAGCCCTACAATTGAGATAGAAAAATCAGAGACGTCAGAGCCCTGTGGACATGGACTAAGACTATTGTAGAAACAATGCAAATGTATTGTTATTAAGGAATAGTTGGGGCACCAAATCTTCCATGGCCCAAATGCCATGCCATTGCATAAGATTACAAAACTATGTCACAGTTCAAGGGAGTGGAGAACCTCGTAGAGGATAACAGTGGTTACATTTGCCACTGGTATGCTGAAATGAGGTCCAGAAGTCAAGTTAAAGTTGCCATTAATAGAAAATAAAGTTACATAATCACACATATAGATATTTGAATTGGTATTCATACTTATCACATGTTTCAAGAATGATGTTGTAACCAAAAGTTTCAAACTTGATATTCATTGAATTTTACAATGTGGTCATTGGTGATGTTAGTAAGAGATAAAATGCATTGTAAAGTAAGAAGGAGATGAGAAAATGGAAATTCATGATAACTGTCTCTAAACAAGATTGTGTCTGAAGCATGGCAGAGAAATTAGACAATGGCTGGAGAATAATTGTGGATTGAAAAGCTGTCAGATCTCATCTACAACTGATTTATGTCAGTGTTAAATCCTAAGTCTCTTTCAAATCTATTTACCTTTCTCCATTGCTTCCACATTAACACAAGCCTAATCCAATCTACAATATTCTGTCCACTGGAGTATGAGCAATATCTTCCTGACTTAGTCTAAAAGTTCCTTAAAAAAATAAAACAAGAAGATAAGAACAGGAGATTCACACTGACTGCAATTCACCACATAGGATGAGAGTAATAGTGTGGAGGAATGAGGTGTGAGATGAAAATAGTGCAGAAAGAGTTCTACTCTTCCAAATATATTACTCTCACTCCTCACTAATAGAAATGTATTATATTTTATCATATAAATTTGAAGAGCATATGCTGCTCTCAAGAACCTTCAGATTTGCAATGAGTATGAAACAAATGCATAATTCTAGGTAGATTAGCCAGGGAAAAGAAAGGAGGGAATTAAAAGTAAATAGAACCATAAGGGAAAGCAGGAAGCCCAGAAAGTAAGTGAAACATTCAGAAAGTAACCATAGACTAGAAAAGGGTAAAGTAAATACAAGAGAATTTAATAAGGATAAAGTCAGGAGAGGGTTGCATCATAAATTTTGGAGAAACTTGTAAGACATGGAGAAATCTGTACTTTATTTACCTAGAAATTAGGAAACCTCTAAAATTAATTACAGGAAGAAGCCATAAAAGAATTACACATTGGCAAGATCATTCTGGCATTATGCCGTATGATTACCCTGACGGATGATCACTGAGTAGTTGTAGGCAAAGCCCAGATATACCTTAATTACATATAAAGTAGAGAAATGAAGATTACATTTATCTTCTAGAAGTGATTTTTGAAATTGGAGTTTGATTTTTTTCTTTCTCTTTGCTGTATTTTTTATGATATACAAGAAGAGAAAAGAAATAATGATGTATTTATATTTTTAAAAAACTTGTTTTGGAATAATTTTATTAATTTTCATTATGGTTCTTTCTTTAAATACACATAAGCAGAGATTTTGGAGGCAAGAATATAGCTGACTTTGCTGCTACCAATTTAAATGTAGAAAAGGAAAAATGGAGTTAAGAATGATTGTGAGATTGCTAACATAGGAAACCATGAGAGAGATCATTTTGAACTGTGGAAAGTTTTCTCATCAAACAGGATAAATCAGACAGTAACACTGATCAGATTCTCACGTATATCAATATGAAATCAGAAGGATAGGAGTAGCACAATATAACTAGATCAGATATTTAACAAGAAGTGGCTAAGCATTTGTTAAGTGTAGTTACCTAAGGAAGTTTGTTGTTGTTAAGATACTTGACCAAGATTTTCTGAGCGGAAAAGTAGATATTTGTGGTTAGAAGTGCTTAGGTACTTGAATCATATTCTTAAGTAAACCATTCTTGTCAGTGTTGTCTCTTTGAATGGATAGCCACAGTTTGTGAATAGCCTGCTATTGGAATAAAATATATTTTAAAATTTAGTTAAATAGTGCATTGCTCAAAGATATGTTACAAAAAAAGTGATTTTCAAAGTTTTGTAACCCACTTTTAGCAATTTATTTTTTTAATTTAAAAGTTTTGTTAGAATTATGAGTTCTTTGTGCTCTCAAATATCAGTAGAAATAAAACAAAGCTAAGTTATTTTAAATTGAATCAATCTGAGTATTGTTTATGTAACTTTGAAAACTCACACCTTTTGTGGCCTATTCAACGTAATTATTACTTTCAATTATTTATGATTTTGGGATTTTTTTCCAGCTTAACCTCAAGACTCTTTTTATTCCACTTTTTAAAAAGTATATGTTTTACTGTTTTCTATCTAGAATAGTGGCACAGTTCTTTCTAAAATACATGGAAATTTTATTGAGGGTCCATGATTCTGCAATACTAGAGTTAAATTATTGTTTTCTTCTTTAAAATATTATAATTTTAAGATATAATTTTACTAAAGGTTGTTATCTGTATAACAACCACTGTTTTCCCTTCCTAGTATAACTTTTATTATTTATTATTTATCTCATAATTTGTTGAAGTTTCAGTCCTGTTCTTCTTTCATATTGATGCATTGCTTTGATAAGAGGAAGATACATTACTCTTGAAGATAGAAAACTAAAGAGAAAAAAATATATATACACATACCATATAATATCATGTATGTGTGTTTGTATGTGTATATGTATATAAAAATGCATAAACACAAAAATAAATGTTATGGTTGTTGTCTTGTGTGGCTGTGGCTCCAGCCATATGAGCTGTGTCTTGGGCTGCTTCTCCATTGTGCTTTTTCTTTAAAATTTATTTTTAATTTATTTTTTATACAGCAAGTTCTTATTAGTTATCTATTTTATACTTATTAGTGTATACATGTCAATCCCAATCTCCCAGTTCATCCCACCCTCCCACCCCCCACCCCCCACCCCCAGCTTTCCCCCCTTGGTGTCCATACGTTTGTTCTCTACATCTGTGACTCTATTTCTGCCTTGCAAACCAGTTCATCTGTACCATGTTTCTAGATTCCACATATATGTGTTAATATACGATATTTGTTTTTCTCTTTTTGACTTACTTCACTCTGTATGACAGTCTCTAGGTCCATACACGTCTCTACGAATGACCCAATTTCATTCCTTGTTATGGCTGAGTAATGTTCCATTGTATATATGTACCACATCTTCTTTATCCATTCGTCTGTCAATGGGCATTTAGGTTGCTTCCATGAGCTGGCTATTGTAAATAGTGCTGCAGCGAACGTTGGGGTGCATGTGTCTTTTTGAATTATGGTTTTCTCTGGGTATATGCTCAGTAGTAGGATCCACGGTGCTTTAAGCCAACCCTAAAGGTGGAAGAATACAGAGTAAAAGTTTAGTCCATTATAATCACACAATTACTAGAGAGAAGAAAATTGAGATATTAAGTTGAATCAAGAGAATTTGTTGCCTTTTCTCCTTTCTCCTCCAGTTATTTTCAACCATTTTTTTTTGTAGCTGTATTCTAACCTTTCTTCAATGACTTTTTAAGAAAAGTCTGACTGTACATTTCTAACAGTCACAGGTTAGTAAGCTTCCTTTTATTCTGATAGAACAGATTTGTGGGAGATTCATACATAATTGGATTTTCGTCACCGTCTCTTACTGGTCTTCTTCAGAAATGTGACATCTCTCATCAGGGTGTTACTTTTGCCTCTTTGCCTAATGTGTGGAAGCCCATTTGGTATGGAACAGTAGTTATTTTAAGCTCTTCCTAGTTTGTGAATCATACATATGATCCTCACTATTGCTCCCCATGCATCAAGCAGTGAAGTAAAGGAAGTGGGTGTGTCTACCAGTGACATTATTGAGATTTATATGGCTAAGTAGTTCTCTAGTTAATAAGATGGGCACAGCAGAACTGCCAGCTGAAATCAAATTGAAAGAACAGTGTACCCATCCTATTTTCCAACCACTGAAAAGGCCTGGCAATGGCATTAAATCATATGAAAATAATCTGTATCCTACAGGATGAGACCAGAACTCAGGTAGTCTGACTTCAGTTCTGCTTACCGTTGATTCATTGCTTCTTTTATTTTTACTTTGACCTGGGTGAATAACAGCCTTGACCACAAAACAACAAAAAAACAAAACAAAACAAACAAACAAAAAAAGGTTTTAAGGGACAAAGGCTTTTTAATAAAAATTTGTTTAAATTTATTCACTTTAAATTCACTCATTTGCAACAACTGAAATGTTTATTTCTATGTAATTATAACTGTTATCACCTTATGTTGTATTGTGAAGGAAGGAAGGGTTTCATCTTCTCTTTTTTAGACAGGATGCATAAACCGTTGTAAGTTCCATTCTGCTCTTATTTTTCCCTTTACAATGGAGAAAACTACCTCATTCCATAGGAAACTATCAAATACAAAAGAGGGTACGAAATTGGTTCCTGAAGTCCTAACACCAGTATCTCTAGTCATTTTCTTAAAATATTTCAGTGTTATTAGCAGAGATGAAATCTTGAGCCATGATGATCCAACTTAAAAAATTCGGGGGCGTCCCTGGTGGCGCAGTGGTTGAGAGTCCGCCTGCCGATGCAGGGGACACGGGTTCATGCCCCGGTCCGGGAGGATCCCACATGCCACGGAGCAGCTGGGCCCGTGAGCCATGGCCACTGAGCCTGCACGTCCGGAGCCTGTGCTCCGCAATGGGAGAGGCCACAACAGTGAGAGGCCCGCGTACTGCAAAAAAAAAAAAAAAAAAATTCGAATAGCAAGTCATAAATATTTTTAAAAATTTAATAAATGATGGATATCTAACAGGCTTCTCAAAATTAACATTTATTACTGAACTCCTGATTTCCACTCAGAATCCTTTTCCACTTAACCTTTTCCTGTCTCTGGAAATAACAACTGCATTTCACAGTTACTTAGTCAAAAAAATCTTGGAGTCATCCTTGACTTCTCTCTTCCTATGACACTAATTATTCAATCACTCACCTTTACCTACAAAATATATCTGGACTCAAACTATTTCATACCACCACCTTGACTGCCATAATGTTCAAAACACCATCTTTTCTGACTAAGGTTACTGGAATAGCTCGATGACTTGTCTTTCAGCTTCCAATTTTGTTCCTTTTGTCCTTCTGGCAGAATTTGTCCATTCTGACACATGATCCACAGGGAAGCTTGATCACTTCTCTTTTCAAATTCCCAAAAGACTCCTCATCTTGCTGAAAATAAGAGGTAAGGTCCTTAAAATGACTCAAAAGGTTCTGTAAGTGCTAGACACACTTAACCCACTATCTCCCTTTCTTTACTTTCTTTGTTCTAGTGAGATTAACATCTTTGCTGTTCTTCAGATTCACCAGGCAGTCACGTCTCTGACTTTGCACTTAATACTCTTTTTTTCTAGAAAGCATGTTCCTTAAATATCTTTACGGCTTTGCCTTTATTTCATCAGGCCTCTGCTTAAATACTGGATTATCAGAATGTCTACACCATCCATCCTGTATAAGTTGTATTACTTCCATTTTCTATCTCCATTACCTAGCTTTGCTTCCTTCATAGCAATAATCACCTCATGTCAAGTTGAATAATCATTTGTGTGATTACTGGTTATTCTTCCCTCCTAGAATATGAGCCCAGTGAAGGTGAAGGCTTCATTTACATGCTTCACTTCTTTTTGCCCTTCATCTCAGAAAAGTGCTAAGCATGTTGCATAATTAGTATTTTTGAAGATTGAATGAAATCCAGTTGTAGGATACATGCCTTTTGAATCTCTACATAGTAACAGATAATTAACTTGTTCTGCACCAGAGAGAGTTATCAACTGACTTTATACTCTTTTCATGTTTTTATTCTACATTATTTTTTATTAAAGTAGACTTTTCTCTGTAGTTTTCTTTTCTTATAATGTCCTTGTACAGTTTTGGTATTAGGGAAATGCTGACCAGTAGAATTAGTTAGGAAGTATTCCCTATGCTTCCATATTCTGACAGAGATTGTAGAGAACTGGTATAATTTCTCCCTTAAATGTTTAATGGAATTCACTAGTGAACCCTTTTGAGCCTGGTGCTTTCTGTTTCAAAGGTTTTAAATAATTGATTCAATTTTGGTAACATATAGGTCAATTCAAATTGTCTATTTCTTCTTGTGTGAATTTTGGCAGATTGTGTCTTTCAAGGAATTGGTTCATTTCACCTATGTTATTAAACTTTGGAGCATAGAATTGTTCATATTATTCTTTTATTATACTTTAATATCCATAAAATCTGTAGTGAGCCTCTTCTCTTATTTCTGATTATAGTAATTTTTGTCCTTTTTTTCTTAGTTAGCTATATTAGAGACTTACTGATTTTATTGATCTTTTAAAAGAATCAGCTTTTGGTTTCATTTATTTTCTGTATTAATTTCCTGTTTTCAAATTTTATTGATTTCTGTTTTAATTTTTATTATTTCATTTTCTGCTTGGTTTAGTTTTAATTTAATTTAATTTAACTTTTTTAGTTCCAAAAATAACAGCTTAGATGATTGATTTCAGGTGTTTCTTCTCTCTTAATATATGCATCCAAATGCTATAAATCTTTAAAAATCTAAGCACTGCTTTTATTGCATCCCACAAAGTTTGAAATTTTGTATTTTCATTTTCATTTAGTTAAAAATATTTTTAAATTTCTCTTGATATTTCTTTTTTGACCCTTCTAAATGTGTTATTTAGAAGGGTATTATTTAATCTCCAAGTAGTTGGGATTTTGTAGTTATCTTCCTGTTATTGGTTTCTAGTTTAATTCCATTGTGGACTGAGAACAGATAGCATATGATTTCTGTTCTTTTAAATTTGCTCATGTTTGTTTTATGGTCCAGAATGTGGTCTATCTTGGTGAATGTTCTGTGCGAAATTGAGAAGAATGTGTATTTTGCTATTGTTGCTAGAAGTAGTCTATTGAAGTCAGTTATACACATTTGATTGATGGTGTTGTTTGAGTTCAGCTACGTACTTACTGATATTCTGTTTGCTGGATTTATCCATTTCTGATAGAAGGGCTTTGAAGTCTCCAACTGTGATAGTGAATTCATCTATTTCTCCTTACAGTTTTTTCAGTTTTTGCCTCACATATTTTGACATTCAGTATTTAGGTGCATACATGTTAAGGATTGTTATGTCTTCTTGGAGTATTGATCCCTTTATCATTATGTAAAGCCCCTGTCTCTTTATCCCTAGTAACATTCCTTGTTTTGAAATATGCTCTGTCTGAAATTAATATAGTTACTCTTACATTCTTTTGATTAGTGTTAGGATGGTGTATCTTTTGCTATCCAATTGCTTTTCATCTATGTGGCTTTTTGTTTAAAGTAGATTTCTTGTAGACAACATATAGTTGGGTGCTATTCTTTTATCCACTCTAACAGTCTTTGTCTTTGAATTGATATAGTTAGACCATTGATGTTTAACGTGATTATTGGTATAGTTGGGTCAATATCTATCATATTTGTTACTGTTTTGCTTTGTTCTTAGTTTCTATTTTGTCTTACTGTTTTTCTGCCTTTTATGGTCCTAATTAAGCATTTTATATGATCTCATTTTCTCTCCTTCCTTTGAATATCAATTATACAACTATATATATTTGTGTGTGTGTGTGTGTGTGTGTGTGTATATATATATATATATATACTTTTCTTAGTAGTTTCCCTAAGGTTTGCAATATACATTTACAATTAATACAAGTCTGCTTTCAAATAACACTGTATTGCTTCACAGGTAGTGCATATAACTTATAATAACAAAACATTCCTAATTCTTCCTCCCTCCCATTTCTTGTATCATTGCTTTCATTCATTCCACTTATATAAAAGTACGCAATTTGAAGGGTGCATCATGAGAGAAACATATCTATATTTCGTCTTTGTTTCTTTGCTACAGGAGATCATAGGTATTTCCTAAAGAGAGGAAAGGGAGTTGAATATAGAACTAAACTAAGTTGAACACTAACACTATGAAACAGTTTTCCCACAGTGTAAATCCTGTGATATTGAAAGCTACACTCCAAAAAAAAATTTTCTGTGAACTGACTCATGGTGTATATTTTGCAACTGTTGCTTTCTGAAAAGGACTGATGGATAAAATTACTGGTTAGACTTACTGTATGGTTTTCTTTTCAGTCATTTACCCAGCATGGAAGTAATAATGTGTTGTTTCACGTTATTACTTTTTAGCTCTATATATATAAAATGTTATACAGTCAAAGCTAAGTAAATGACTTCAGAATACATTAACAATAGCATTCACTAAGAAAATTGCTCAACACTGGAACAGACTACGTACAGCAAATTTGGGAAGAAACTGAGTTTTGCCTGCAGGACTAATTTAAAACTGTCCGGCCCTGGGTTTGACAGTTTTCCTTTTAAAATTTCTAGTATTTTTGAAACAAGGATCTTTGAAGAGGGCATTAATTCTTTTAAAACTATATCAAGCCTTCAGATATCAGGTGATGTACAGATTGTACACAAGGCACAAACATGTAAATTTCCTTTTCCAGTGATACTTGTTATACACTGATTAAATAGGTCATCATTATATGATCAGCCAAAGAGACAGTTAATGTTTGGGTTGTCTGGTGGTCACAATTCTCAGGTGATTGTTAATGGCGTAGCACTTGTTTCCTGTCTGAAAGAGAGCATAATTTGAAGCAGGGGAGAAGGTAAGGCCCAATTAGGGATTTAATAAGCAAAGTTTCACTAGAATTGTAGTGTTAGAGTGCTTTTAATTGCAATCAAAAGAAACCCTGCACAATTGGCAGAAAAATAAAGAAAAGTATTATCTAAGAGAGATAAAGGTAGGACCTAGCCTCTGATTTTGGTTTCCTCAGCAGTGTCTTCATAAAGAACCCAGGAGCATTATCACTTCTCTGCCTTCATAGCTTAGAAGACTGGTTTCCCTGTGCATAGAAGGCTGCCTACAGAATCAGTACTTCCTTTATCATATCCAATGGAGAGACAGAGTCTGACTTCAATACAATGGAGTATAGAACTCCAAAGTGAAAATTCAGTTAGGTCTGAATAATAAAGTTTGCTGGCAAAACTTATACCTATGTTTTTACAGATATTGATAGGGAAGAAAATTTCATGTTTGGGTGATCAAACAAGTATATGATGATGACTTCCTCAATAGTCTTGAGAGAAGTAAATGAAGAATTAACCAAAGACTTATGAAAACTTGGAAGAATAGGTTTGTCTAAATACAATACAAATAAGTGCAAAACAGGAAAAGAAAGCCAATTGGAATCTTCAGTAATTTGAAGAAATATTCCAAGGGATAAAACACTTGAAGAATTGAATTTCAGTATATCCATCCATGGTATTATATCATCCTATGCCTGTATTTGTTGTACACTTTTACCTAAATGTTACTATGTAGGACTACATAAACAAAACAATGGACTATGTATTTTGTAGCTCATTTGAAGAGGCTTTAAAAGGACAGTTGGGTTGCATTCTGCTTTCTCCTTATCTGTTAGCTATAACAACAAATGCCCTTGAAAGAAGCCTCGGTATTCGGAAGTCTTTCCAGGACAAGTCCTTCCATGCCTCTTCCCTCTCAAATTCTGTGTCTTTCTGCCTTGTATTGCATATTTTACAAAAGACTTAAACTCTTAAGGCTTAACAAAAATTAAATCTAACTTCTTGAAGAGTTGTCGAGACTTCTGATACTAGGGCTGGACTAAGTAAACATATTTATAACCTGTTTCTCTCCAATTCCCAGTGAATGAACAGAACTTCCACTAAAATAATGAATGTGTAACTGTGTGTAGAACTAGAAGGAAGAACAAAAAAAGCAATAATGCTAATAAAAATTGTTAGAATAGTGATAAGTTAGTATTCTTTATTAGCAAAAAGCTCTAAGCTCAGAGTAAAGAGTGTGTACATGAATGAATATAGCATTGGCTTTCTAAAAAAATGTATTTATTCAACAGTACTGTTTTTTTAATTATGTGCTTTTTGGAAAAAATATATACATACAAATATTTAATTATATATATGTGCAAAAATAAAGGTGGTTTTAATGATTTTTAATAGTCTAATACTTTTTCTAAACCTTGATTAATCATCTTGCTCCTAACCCCAGGATTAGAGCCCTATTTTGTAGATTATAGAGTTATAGAGAACAATTAAGAGAAGCTAATTCAAGAACTGTATTTTGGTGTCCAGTTTATTTCTCTACTCCCTCTCTGCAGATGGTGTTGCCAATTTGTATGATCTCATTATGCTTACAGCACTTCATTCCTAATGGAAGGGCCTGTCTGAGAACAGATGTATACAATAACACAGGAATTCCAGGCCTATATTTATCTACCTAGTTTAGACTTCCATTTACAAATATAATTGGATTGCCAAGTACCACTGAGCATTTGAAGAAAATCAACAGAAAGACAATTTAAGAAGAAAAAATGTAATAGATCTCAGAAAAATGAAATGGAAATCAAGGAAGAGAAGACCATTTAAAAAAATTATATCACTAGAATATGAAAAAACGTGTCATTCAAAATACAGGAAAAGACTGCTAAAAATATGAGTGAGTCACCATGTAACAGAGTTTTAGCAATAAAAAGTATAATTGCTAAAATTAAAAACATAAGTAAAAGACAAAAATGAAAGCAAGGAATTATATGACAAAGATATTTGATTCTTATAATGATGGGGTGAAAGCCTATCTATTATTTCTAAAGGAGAAGAGAAAGTATTTAGAAATCAGTAAAGGGCCAAATGCAAAGAAACTAAAATATGTTTTAATTTAGAACAACTATCAAATTGTGCATAAGAAATGCATTTACTTTGATACTTGGAACATTCTCTTTAACATAGTGGTTTAATGATTTACTTTTTATACTCTTACACATTGTTTATGAGCTAAAAAATTTAATGACATTATTTCTGGTTTTTACAATTAAATTATAGTGAAAGCATAGGTGGTTTGCTTATACATACTGATTATGTATATGCATGTGAATATCTTGGCTGTGAAAATATTCTAATTTAATGGACATCAGATGAAATTTGGGAGCAGAGAAAACTGGGTGAAAGAATGGCAAGAGTGGTAAGTTTGTCCTATTTTGGATAATCAAGGTTTAGGATAATGTGTTTAAAATTGAGAGATAAGAAAATGGAGATTTAATATATATTTTAGAATTATAAAGACAGGATCTGAAGACTGGGTATAATTTGAAAATATTGAAAGGAAGATGAAAAATAAATATGGTATGTAGGATCAATTAAGTAAATTTTCAAACTTCAAATAGGAGAATTAATAAATAAAAATAATAAATCAATAGAGGGAAGTATCCTCTTGAAAACCCCAAACCAGAAAAGGTTAAAATGTTTAATTTGTGGATTAAGACTGAGCATCAAAGTTCAAGTGGTTAGTTGGTGGTGAAATTGGCTACTTTTACATTTCATTTTTTTTTTTTTACTCTTCTGAAACACTGAATTTTTTTGAAAACTGAATTCTTGTGTTAAATTTATAATAATTTTAAAATTAAAATGATGTGACCCTTGACTTAAGAGCATCATGGAGGGGCATGAGAGAGGGAGTAAGGATAATTTTCCATTCTATATTTCTTGCATTGTTTTAATTAAAAAAGAGGGACATTATCAAGTAATATATTCAACATTGAAAGTATAACATTCCATATCAGTATATTAAAGATTGCTTTTTTCCCCCTATTTTCCAGTTGCTCCATTTCCACTATCACTTTCAATATCGAAATATTCTTGTGTGCCTTCAATTACTACCATACTTGGCATTTCATTTCCAGGACAAATAACTACCCAGTAGCTCTTTAAGGACCACACTACACAAGGGAAGGACAATAATGTTGCAGGAGTAAGAGAAGCAGGACATGTTCTATGTTTAAATCCTACTGTGCACAATTCCCTAGGAGGAGGTTAGTAAAAATTTCAGAAAATAGTGCTGCCCTGTTCCTAGCCTCTTTTTTTTTTTTTTCAGTATAAATTCTACAATAAAAAAAATGTGCCATTTGGGAAAACTGTACATAAATTTTGATCAAAAGTCATTATCAGTAAAACTGCCTTCAGTTTTTTTAGTTGTGCCAGGGTCACCCAAGTAAATGGCTTACAGAGAATTGGTTTGCTGCCCCAATTACACTATTGTAGATGCTTCTGAGGTTTGAAACCAAAAATTATTATTTAAATATTTGAAAAAGTAATAATACTTTCAATCTAAAATGATTAATGTAGACACAGAGCAGAGGAAAACCAAAAGCTCAGGAATCAAATTAGGATTACCATTTGATATCAAATATATTCTGTAAAATAAAGCCCAATTTAAGAATAATTTTTGATCCTTTTTTATAGAGAAATTATTTGAGTGTGACCTATGCAACATAAACAAGGTTTGGGATTATAAATTATGAGAATGTATTAAAATTCAATGTATGTCACTATCATGTAACGTAACTTTACTCTTTATTTCTGTACGTCCCTCAGTTTTCGTCTCTGAAAATCAAAAATTAACTGATGCACATGCATGATTTTAGAAAAGAATTCCATAAAACGGCAAAGAATTATTTTCTGTGTTAGTAATTCCCAGGCCCACCCACTCTTAACTCCCCAGAGGAAATCATGGTTAACATTTCCAAGTTTAATTTCTTCTGATGGCTACTTCCATTATAAAGTGAAATAATGCTAATGCATCTATATCTCTGTTTATGAGTGCATCAGCTATAGAAGTAAGTACTGATAGTCCAGAATGAAAAAGCACAGAAGAGGATGCACTTAAATTACCTCCTACTTTTTCTCTCACCTACTCAACTCCTGATTTTGTTGTTGCATATTTTAGATCTCTTAAAGTTGTTTTAATTATTATAAATCATTTTTCCTTCTTTTATCTACCTCCTAATTTTCATTAGTTACATTTTTACATTGTGATTTATAATACTTGCATTAACTTTTATTGTTAGAGAATAAATGTAGCACTTCATTTAATTGTATAACATATGCTGTAATTTCCCAGCCCTATGCAAATCCTTTCTCATCTGGAAGTTTAACTGCTGCTGCAGTGGAAATTCCTATCTATGCTGAAGGCTTCCCTCCTCAAGAGTTTGCATCTCTCTACTTCTCTTCCTGAGAAAGCTCAGGAGCTTTCTCCTGAGCCACAGAGGCTGGCTCAGCCCATAGAGAGGGCCGCCCTGAAGTGCTGGGATTTAACATCCCCAGGTAGAACCCTTAGCCAATAAAAGGTGGGAGTTGGTGGATAAATTATCCAAGGAATTTATCCTCAAGGAAGCAAGTCTGAAATGTGTTATACACCATTCTTCCCCTCCCCAGGGTCTCCAGAGAGATGAAACTTCCAGGTGGTCAAAGTGGTGACCTTTTCATCAAGGCACCCTTGATTGTCTTTCACTGTCTAACTTTTCCAACTCCCTCATTTGTTTTCCCTTGGATCATGTTCCACATAAACTACATTCAACCAGAATTTTGTGTCAGGATCTATTTTCCAAGGTACTCAACTAAGAAAGGGTGTTTTATTATACATTTATCTCTAAATTCTAAATATTGAAAACAAAATACATAGAGAGAAATTCAGAAATAGTACAGGATGGAATATTATTTACTGCTTATTATTGTAATTATAGATTAGGAAATGAAAATCCTTTGATTAAAATACATTTGTTTGGAGGATCATTTTTTAACACTTAAGATGTTACAGATTCCTTTAAAATATCTCTTGTTTTCCTTCAAGTTTCCTAGGGTCTCTGAATATAATCATATGTTGCAGTGTCCCTTTAAACATCATATTTAGACATATTGCTCATAGGAGAGACAAACACTTCAATAATACTTTGTGTAGTATTTCTAAGATGCAAAAAATCAGATTTATTAAATACTTTGCCTGAGGTCATATAGAAGATAATAATGAAACCAGGAAGTAGAATACACCAATCTTTGACTGCTTTTCCAGGACTTTCTAATGTTTTCATTTTTGTTTTTAACTTATTTTGAGGTATAAAGTTACAGTAATTTAATTCTGTGGAAGGACTATATGCAATCAGATACGAAGCCTTTAAATTTGTTACTTAAATTCAATTTGGGAACAACTCTTCAGACCAATTCCAAATGAGTTTAATTCTTATTCTTTATTAGGAAAACCCCAAGGTATCTTCCTGATGTAAAGGGAAAGAAGAAAAGAAATTCAGATGTAAAACATGAGAAACAGCTATGGGTATGGTTCTGCTCTCACAATGTATAGAGCAGCATGGCCACACATTTTATTATACTATTTGCTGCAAAAGCAGAGAAAAATTGTAGGTAGTATGGAAGGGCACTGAACCATTTTATTATCCACTGACCCATGTGTTGGTGCAGAGGGCTTTAACTTGGACAGACTTTACCAGGGTCTGTAAGGAGGTACACAGAGCCCTATTTCACCCACTTTTGTTTCTTTGAGGAAAGATGAAGTGGCCTGACTTTTGTGCTTATGCATTTTACAACATCTTCTATACAACAGTAAAATATACTTATAGAAAGAGGTATAGGTTTGTAAAAGGGAAAGGTAATATACTTTCTGGCTCCATTATTTGGTAGAGGTAATTAAAAACTAATTTTAATTTCATTCCCTTCACATTTTATGTAAATTGCAAGGCAGCAGTGAGTGTCACTGTGCTTTTACCCACATCAGGGCTGGAAGCCCAGTTCACTAACCTGGGATTGCCCTGTTTTTCACAAGACGACAGTTATATCTTGTAGCTCCCTCTTTTTAATAATAGTAGTCGTGGAATTGACAATATATTATTATATGAGTCTTTTTATTATAAATACTTGTGTGCTTTTTTTCATAAACTGAGACAAAGCCTTTGAGGCCAGACATTGGGCTGACCTTGTATCGCTATGAGCCTTAACGTAGTTGCCTTAAATATAGATCATGCTTACATCTGTTGCCTGGAGCACAATTTACCAATTGAGATTATTAGTCAATCATTAGAATTTAAGCCTCTAGCTTTTAGGGTTCATCTTTGTTGACTTTTTCCCCCCGTGGTTGGTAATATTCCCTCTGGATTTAAAGACTTCAATGACTTTTTCCCATCAAAATCAGCTGAGAAGCTTTAAAAATATGCTAGTGTTCTGGCCGTAACCCTAGACTGATTAAAGTAGAATTTCTGGAAGTATTTCTTAGATGTATTTTTTTTAGAGCTCCACAGTTCATTGTAATGTAGAGAGTCAGGAATCAGTGATAGACTGTTAGAAAAGGTCTACTATCTCCCATCTCTACCTCCACTACAAAAATCTTTTCATTCTCTGCTTTTATTGTACACTCTTTGCAGCTAAAATTTTTGTCCTCTTTGCTAGACATAGTAGGAATCGCCTTTACTAAGGCCTTAAGTGGGTGCTCACTACACTAAGTTGTATATATTTATTATTGAATTTTAGACATTTTCCACAATGTACAGGTGTAGAGTATCTGGGAGGGTGTTTACTCAGGGTAAAACAACTAGTTACTGTTTTCAGGATTTTATTGTTTGCTTTCTTCCTCTTTGTGTCTTAAGGATCGCTTCAATCCTGAGCCTTTCTTTCACTAATGGCAGAAAGTCTTCATATTGCCTTTTTTCATTTCATACCTATAAAGAACTAATGGAAATAATTGATGATCTTCTCTTGCTTTGATTTTAAATACATCATGGATATATTGACAGTTAAATCTAGGACATCCCAACTTTGAACTGAATTATCTCAGGGTTTACTGGAACATAGAAATATGAAGAAAGTAAGGTACAGAGAGAATAAGTGACTTGTCCAAATGCACAAAGATTGTAATTGGCAGAAATAGCATTAAAACTAAGAGTACCTTCTTTATTTTTCTTGCAAAATACTTCAAACATATGTACAATAATGTATAGAAAAATAAAATCGTCATATTCTCACTATGCATTTTTAAAAACCTAGTATTTTTGGCCATATTTGATTCAGTTTTAAAAGAAATTAAATATTACATATGTCATTAAAAGCCTATTAGGAATCTCTCCTATGTTCAATACTCATCCCTTGATTCCTTTGTCACTGCTGGTTCCAGATCTCTTAAATGTGGTATTTATTATTTCAAGACACACTACTTCTAAAATAATTTGGATCCTTTGAATTCATAGTGATTTCTACATTCTCCATCATTAATTTTTACCTCTGATTTCATTTATACACTTAAGACTATAGTACTTTAGCAAATTTAACTCCACAGTAAACAGCACTATTTTTGCTTTTTTTACCATCTTAGCCAAAAAGTTATCTGAAATTCAATGTTTAATTAAATTTACATCATAATTCTTTCAATATAATCTAGATGTTAAATTATTGTATTGCATCCTAACGAATCTTTATTCTCTTATTTCAACTATTTCAATGACAGTAAAAGTTATTTGTTATATCAGTAATTTCTTATATCTTTTCTGTCTTCATCTTCCATAATTTTCCATTAGCTATCAAATTGAGTTTAAAATCTAATAATTGGCTTTACGATTGCCTGATACTACCATTTTATTTTCTTTTTTTCATATCTTACAATCGCTTTGAATGCTCTTTCTGTTACAGGCATGCTAACATTTTGGGCATACTGGTTTATCCCATTCCCCAGGCTTCTGTTGATACTATCCCATCTATCTGAATCACACTCTCAGCTTATCTCTGATAGACATACTTCCATCCATTGCTGTGTTGTTTCAAGGAAACAATAACAAATAACTCAATAATTTGTGAACTCAGAGTCTGATTTTATATTTGGGAAGATATTTTCCTAAATTAAGCTTTCAAAGTGTTGCAGTGAGCTAAGTTAGCCAGCTTTCAGTGGCACACCAACTAGAAGTGCTCAGCACCACTAGAAGTGCTCTGAACTCTGCTTTGACTATAATTTGCTTGTACCATATCCCTGAATATAGTTCTTCCTCTCCAAAGAATAGAGAATTTGTATAATCTCACTAAATGTTTGAGCAGATTTTGGTGATCCTTTAGCAGCTAAAATACTAAAAAATGTCTCCTTTTAAATCCACTGCCATTACTCTACACATACTAAATGACAAAGTATTGAAGCATCTACTCAGACCTCCAAGTAATTACCTAGCATTTGTGATTCTTGATTTTTCTCTTGAGTTACCTTCAGTGTAAAGGAGAAGATAGTTGAGAGATAGATATCATTTAAGGAAATTGGAGTGATAATCATATCCTAAGTTACTCCTGGTTATATATGGTTTATGGACATTCCAAACTAAAAAGAAAAAACAAACAAAAAAACACCTATGTGTGTGTGTTTTTTTTAATCCTGAAGCTTTTCTGTTAATGGTGGCACTTACTTCATAGAAATCAAAAACAAAGTTATTTTTAAAAATTGAAACTGAATTTATACCAGAAGGAACCTCTAATCCTGTCTTGGTGGTAGGTTAATGTGTTGAGGTCAGATAGGGAATAAATACATTAACAATAAAGCTTGTGTGATGAGTCTTATCTGCAGAATGAAGATATATATACTGTGCTGCTGATTCTAAGTTAGAAATATTATCCTAATGCATTAGAGTCTCAGTTGCCAAGGGAAAAAAGTCGTGTATTATTTATTAAGAGATAGGATTACAAGTGTTAAAAATGTTATTAACACCAGTGCAGTTGCCAGCATTGGGTTGGGTCACATTATTTTTCTGTTCTCTTTATCAAATTAGTGAGGAGGCCACCTCCAGCACAGGAGGCAAAGTGATATTGTATACACTTCAAAAGGGAGACGCTGGAGATGAGGAAGGCCCTGTGTTGTTTGGCCAAGCCACATTCATGTAATTGGATCTGGGGGCTGACAACACTAATGCACCCAATGACAGGAGGTGATGGAGGCCCATCTGTGCTGGGCTGCTGAGTTGATCATATCAAGGAAACTGCTGATCAATTTTCTGAGAGTGACTCAGAGCCAAAATTAGGTAGCTGAAAATTTCCATCCATCTAATATGAAGACAGGAAGAAATCTGCTGTTGAAGAAGGAAAATAAATGTATTATGTTAAGAAGCTCTCAAATTACATGTAATTTTCAACTGATTGTTTTGTCAGAAACATATTCTCTTTCTAAAGTTTTTGCAATGTACTTATTTATTTACTATTGGATAACTTTTTTTTTCATATTCTGATTCCATGATTAGATAGCATAGCAAAAGTATAATGTAGGCCCAAAACCAGACGGCCTAGATTTATATCACTTATGGTAGCACCTGTGTCCTTATGAAATATGTTTAGCTTCTCTGTGCCACAGTGTCTTCATCTTTAAAATGGAGCAAATAGAATTGTTGCATTAAATATTATGCATCTATGTCCTACTAAATGCTCCATAGCATTTCAGGCACATACACAAGATCAATTCACATAAATGCAAACATTTTTATTAGCTTAGTAATGTTAGGAAAAAATATATCAGACCTGATTTTGCCCAACCTGGCTTTATGTGATCTGTTTGAAGAAAGTGGGTAAAGAAATAGAGGAGTATACTCATGATTTCCTTAATGCAAATAAATGGGTCCAGTGAGCTCATCAGGAATATTGTCATTGGCTAAGAAACTGTTAATTCCTCATACTCTCTTCTCTGTGTAATTTCTATTTGTCCCCTTAGTGTTGCTCCCTTACAATACTCAATGTTATCTATGCTGTCTTTCTCATCTTCACTTGAAACCTATTCTCATAACTTTAAATCATCCTAAGTTAGATATGATCTTTGATGCTTTAAATGTGTCGCAAGATTACTGGCTCTTTAAGAGTGTGTAAAGGGTCAAATGCAAAGAAATAATTGAGAGGATGGAGTCAGGTGTCTGTTACAGGATGTCACAATTTCTTCAAGGTATAGGGCCTCCACTGCCTGCCCCATCTGACTTACCACTGGGGACTGTACCCACTAGTTAGGTAGCTTTGTGAAGCAGATTAGAAGCTGTTCCTTTGCTAACTCTTTCAGCAATCTGAGTGGATATTTATAATTATGCTCCCTATCCCTATTCAATCCCCTTTATCATCCTATCATATAATAGATACTTTGAGAGCTCTGCTTTATTATTTTCCATATTTTAATACATTTTCACACTCAGTCATTTTCCAGCACAACTTGATAAAGCTTTCTTGGTTCAGAATATATGTTTTCCTACCAATTAATAGGAATGATTCAATAAATGGAAACAGATATTTGTGGATCTTCTTTCATCTGCCCATCAACTTTCTCCTGAAAATTTCTCATTATGAGCTTATGCCAATGTGGGGGCTTCCTCATGGTCAGGCTACGTAGGTGGAAGTTATATCCCATTGGTTATCTTATGTTGCCTAGAGCAGGTGTCCCCAACCCCCTGGCCACGGACCAGTACTGGTCTGCAGCCTGTTAGGAACCAGGCCGCAGAGCAGGAGGTGAGCAGTGGGTGAGAGAGCAAAGCTTCATCTGCCGCTCCCCATTTCTCCCCGTCGATTACATTACCACCTTGAACCATCCCTCCCCATTGCTCTTATTACTGCCTGAACCAACCCTCCCCCTGCCCCCCATCTGCGGAAAACTTGTCTTGCATGAAACTGGTCCCTGGTGCCAAAAAGGTTGGGGACCAGTTGCCTACAGCACTCTGCCCTGCACTTAACAGACATTAAAATATCTTGGTGTTGCCATACCCCAGAAATCACCTGTGTAAATTAGTGTGGATTTTAGTAACCAGCTAGAAACTACAAAATCAAGAAGAGTGTCTTGCGTCTAGTTACCATTTTAAATAAATGATATATTGAGCAAACAATGCCATAGAGGAAAGGATTTATTGATCAGTTCATCTAATCACTTCATCAAATGAGCAAACTGAGGCTCAGACCTTTAAAAATAAAATTAAGGACTTTTGTTTTACTTACAGCAAGAGACTGCTTTGAAAAGATACATAAATGAGTAGAGGAATGAATGAGTACAAGTTATACTGCACTGTCATTCCTTTAGGAGTTTTGAATTAGATCATCTCCCTTTTTTTATTGTTTTGTCTTAGTCAGTACATTCCTCTTCTCCAGATGAGTTTCATGAGGAATAAATTATCCATGGAACTCATGTGTATATAGTAGCTAAATCTCTATTCAGTTAATTCAGATGACTTCTTCCCAGATATTGAATGTCAAATTAGGTCAGGTGAGTAATAATTTGATCTAATTAGCTTCCCCAGAAGCTGTTAATTCCCTTACCTAGAGCCAAATAGAAGACTGGTGATAGTTTAACTGCCTGTGTGAATGTATATAGTGTCAGTGTGAGGAGCAGCAATGTTCTTTGCCACTGAAAAATGAAAATATAAAATTTGTTTTTTATTGTGACCAAATAATATTGAAACCTGGGTTTGATTTCTTGGTATAACAACCTGGGTTTGATATCTTGGTATTAATAACAAAGATATATGGGACAGTTTTTGTATCATGTTTCCCTTTTAAGGGATAGTATATAAAAATGAAATTTAGAATATTTCATAATCAAGGATTAATTTCCCTGGTCGTGCTGGGTTTTTGCAATATAGAAATCAATAGGGCTTATAAGTGATATAAATGAGACCATGGTTACTAAGAACACATTCAGGGTAAGGAACTAATCCATAAGGAACTAATCCCAGTTGCACTTGTCAGAAAAAATAACATTTTGACAAAACCTGCTGTATTACTTTGCAAGCACGTATTACCAAATTTCCCCAACTGGATTTAAAAGATTGTAAAGGGTAGAGGATGCAGAACTTTATAAAAAGATGATGAGTGTCTCAATGACTTGAAATCAAAGAAAGGCTTGCCAACCAATCATACATGATTTCATCTACTGCTAGTTCCCTAACTTTTTATTCCAAATTTAAAATTTTGGCCCAGTCTAGGTCAAATATATTCCTGAA
The DNA here is from genome assembly GCF_937001465.1 of Orcinus orca. Lineage (NCBI taxonomy): Eukaryota > Metazoa > Chordata > Mammalia > Artiodactyla > Delphinidae > Orcinus > Orcinus orca. Next base: position 98,007,525 of record NC_064563.1, read on the forward strand.
GAATCAGCTAGGACAAAAATGCCGAGTTGTGATAATTGGGACATCACTATAAAGGCTATTCTCAGATGAAAGAGGTTGTTTTGAGATAGCTAGCTAGCCCCAAGAGAGGTCCGTCTTAGCTTCTCTGATTACATTTAATTGTGGTAGGAAGGGCAACATTTTGAAATGAAATGTAGGCTGGAATAATTAGGAGTCACTGCAAAACTAGTTGTTTCTAACTGTGTTTTCCTTCAGCTCAAATCTGAACCAAATCTGGATGGCCTTTTATTAAACTTTGTTGATGTGGTACTACATTTTTTAAGAATGTGTCAATCTTACCCCTGATAATCTATATGATTGAGCATAAGTTTCTGTATTTGATAACTCTGTTAGTTATTTCTTTGATAATACCAAAGAGCAAGCAGTCCCTGTATCTTAGGAGCTTATAACTATACACATTTCACTCATGGGTTTGAAAGTTTTTTGGGCTTTGGATCAGATCAGTTGCACAATCAGTAACATGGCAAGGAATAGGAAGAAAGAAATTTATAGGCTATCATAATACAAAAAACCCCCACAACTAATTGCAAAACAGACTTAGTATATTTACCAGGCAACAGAATTTTTAATGGAATGGTACTCAAAGGTATAAAATGTTCAGGTGAAGGACACAATTAATTATGGGGAATTGTTGAAACTTACGATGATTACTATATCAAAGAATATAAAATTATCCTCTAGTAACGAAGCCAGCAAAATCTTGGGTAATTACAGTTTTTCTTACTAGTCTTCATACAAATGTATTTATTCATTTGGGCTTCTATAAGACATCCCTGTTTTGTATTAAGAGAAATTATAAGACTTGTCTACTATAAGAAATGCGTTGTTAGAATTGTTGCAAATTCCTCATTATGAGAGTGTTTGGAGAAGTATATTTCTGTTATAATACTGTTGATAGTTGTTCTTTCCTTGAATAATTTGTGTGATTTTTATCATTAAACACTAAAATTATTTTTCTGATCTGGTCTTCCTATTCAGATTGCTGCTAACATTTCAGAGACAAATTAACGTCCCACATCTAGAAAATTTATGATTTCACTGTATTTTTATTTTAGGCATATTTCTATCTCTTTTCTATTATTGTTCATGTCATTTACCTATTTTCTTTTTGCATTCTTTTTCATTAAACTCTCTTGCTGTGTTTCAAATATTTTTATAGGCTACCCTAAATCTTTTCTAGATTGCAACAGGGTATGCATAAACAAATGTAAAACATTGCACACCTTTGGGTAGCTTGATTGATCTCCTTGGACCGGTTCTTTCATTTTCACAGTGAGGAAGTTCAGACTACATTGACTTATCTAGCTCATTTGAGGTTTAATAAGTTATTAGGGGTAGATTCCAAAGACAATGATTGGGGCTAACACTAAGCTATGGAGATAAGGGGACCATTTAGTTAGGATTTTCGTCAGCACACTGAAAAGTGGTAAGAACATAAAATGAGTCAACCAGCAGTGCCTCCTCAGGATGAAGTTAGATCCTGATTAGGGAAAAAAAAATGCACAATTAGGAAACTTAGAACCAGAAGTAGATTTTGGCAGCTATTATTAGATGTCATAAACTGAACAGTTAAGAGGCAGAGTCACTCAAAATAAGATTTATACTGTTAAACTCAGTCCTTCCGTGTCTGAAACTATGACCAGTCACAAGCTGCTCTTTAAAATAGTTCACATCCAACCACCAATCTGCGTTGTTTGACATGGTGATCAACCCTCGTGTAGGATTCTGAACAATTCAAAATTCTTCCCTAAGAAACCTCATAAGTACCAAGCGTTCTGCATCAGTGAGTAGGTTAAATGGCTCCTCCCTGAAGGGAGATTAGGAGGTAAGACCCTTATATTTCTTAACAGTCAGTTCTGCTTTCTGACTATTAGATGTCTTTTTCAATCCATTGCAGAGGCAGTCTGCATTAACAGGCATACTTCAGAGATCTCAAACTTAGGAAAGTTGTCATTTTCCTCAGTTCATGTCAGTTTCTAACAGGAAAAGTTTACAGAGTGCCACTCATCACATAACTGGGTATGATAATTCACTGCCATGAGCTTTCCTTTTAAATGCCTGAGCATCTGTCACCCAGACATTTCTGGATTCAGGCAAAGGACCTTTTGTTCCCTTATATTTGAATGCACAGTAAAACAGCTTTAGTCAAATGAGTATTGAATGGAGTCTGAAGATTCAGCACTTTCAACACACCTACTAGTTTGTATCATTATTTATTCATTTATTTATTTTTTAGTTTCCACTTTCTACTAATTTTTAAACAAAGTAATAAGTAAAATGTTCTAACAGAGTCAAATAATTACCCTCTATTTGTGTACAAGTAGCAAAGATGTATAAGCTGAACTTCTGACTAATAGGTACCACTGTCTTTCAGAAGCCCACTGTTATATTCATTTTATCAGAGACACCTTAGAGGTGACACTGTAGAGTGTGAAAGTGTGAGCATGCCTTGTGGTTGAGGCCAACCTCCACTAATGCATGTGAACAGTTGTGTTGCCTTTTGAACTTTCCTTAACCAGAGGAATAGGTTTGGAAGAACCTGGGGTCCCAGATTGTGCTGATAAAGCAAAGCTGTATTATTATATTCTGTTGTTGTGAACTTTATTTAAAGAGACATTATAATATATTCTGTTAACTTTTGGAGGCGTTGTTAGTACCAAGACTTTTAACCATATGAATTAATACATTTACTATTTTGTATTAATAAATGCACAAAGAACTTTGGTTGTGAGCATGATTTTTCCTAATTATTCACATAACTACTCTGCAATATATTGTAGGTATTGGGAGTACAAATCTGGGAGGCATACTTCTCTGGTTCAGATCTAAATTTTGTCATTTATTAGCTGTGGGATTTTAGGGAAATTTCATAACCTCTCTGTTTCTCAGTTTTCACATTGGTATATGGTATTGTGATAATAATGACTGAGTAGGTGTGGAGATTAAGTTAATGCACATTTTATCAAAAGGAAAATAGTCTAGATATTTAAGAAAATCAGAGTATTGTTTTTTAAGTTTGGGGTTAAAGGACAATATGGGGCTAAGGACAAAATTTGTACAAAATTCAACAGCGAATTTCTTAAAGTATATATCAATGATTGTCCATGGGATTCTGGGAAGATGGAGTAGGTATCATCAGGAATCTCTCTCTACTTAGCCAATAATTGCACTGGCAGAGTCGTTCTGATGGAACTATTTTGTAACTCTGGAGTCTGTTGAAGGCTTGCAACTTTCAGGGGAAGGCTTGGACAGTAAATTGTGGTTAATTTCAGTCAACTTCAGCTCTTAGCACAATAGCAGCTACTCATTCACCACTCCTAACCCTGTGGCAGGCAGCTGTGCATGTGTTCCTGAAGCAGTTTTCACATGGTTTGTGGGAGTGAGGGTGGAAAAAAGACCCTGTTCCCCAAATATTAGAGATCTTTGCTCTGATTATTTTTTTGTTGTTTCTGATCACAGAGGTGCAGCCAAAGAGGTGGGCAGTCATTGTTGTTGCACCGCCTCCCATTGTTGCAATCCCTACCCCTCTGCTTGAAGTGACTTTCAGAAGATTTAAAGGGATGAGCCCCTCCTCCCCTTACATTTTGCTTTTAACCTCTTCAGCAATCATACTTTAGAGACCAGGACATTCAAAAATGATTGCATATACAATGAAAATTAGAAAGTGTGCATGCCTGGGGAAAGGCTGAGAAGACCTTAAGTTTATACCTAAGACTGATCCTCAGCACAGAGACAGCCTACAATTAAAACCAAAAATAAAACAAAAACCCCCCAAAACAAACAAAAAAGGCAACAAACCCCCTCCAAAACCCTGGGAAAGAAGGAGAATCTGATTTCCAGAATTACCACATTATTAGATTTAAATGTTCATTGTTCAACAAAAAAATCATAAGGCATCTAAAGCTACAGAAAAGTATGGCCCATTTAAATTTTTTTCTCTTTTAATTTAATTTATTTTATTTTTCTAAACGTTTATATTGGAGTATAATTGCTTTACAATGGTGTGTTAGTTTCTGCTTTATAACTAAGTGAATCAGTTATACATATATCCCCATCTCTTCCCTCTTGCGTCTCCCTCCCTCATACCCTCCCTATCCCACCCTTCTAGCTGGTCACAAAGCACCGAGCTGATCTCCCTGTGCTATGCGACTGCTTCCCACTAGCTATCTGTTTTACATTTGGTAGTGTATATATGTCCATATATACACTACCACTTTCTCGCTTTGTCCCAGCTTACCCTTCCCCCTCCCTGTGTCCTCAAGTCCATTTTCTAGTAGGTCTGTGTCTTTATTCCTGTCTTGCCCCTAGGTTCTTCATGACTTTTTTTTTTTTTTAGATTCCATATATATGTGTTAGCATCCAGTATTTGTTTTTCTCTTTCTGACTTCACTCTGTATGACAGACTCTAGGTCCATCCACCTCACTACAAATAACTCAATTTCATTCCTTTTTATGGCTGAGTAATACTCCATTGTATATATGTGCCACATCTTCTTTATCCATTCATCTGTCGATGGACACTTAGGTTGTTTCCATGTTCTGGCTATTGTAAATAGAGCTGCAATGAACATTGTGGTACATGACTCTTTTTGAATTATGGTTTTCTCAGGGCATATGCCAAGTGGCCCATTTAAAGAAAAAAAAGAAAGTCAACAGAATTATCCCTGGAAAAAAACATAATGGCAAATATACTAGAGAAAGATTTTAAAACTAATGTCTTAAAAATACTGAAAGAACTAAGGAGAGATGTGGAGAAAGTCAAGAAGATGATTTATGAACAAAATAGGAATATTAATAGAGGTAGAAAACCTAAAAAGAGACCAAAAACATTTCTAGAGCTAAAAAGTGCAATAATAGTTAAAAATTTTACTAGAGGGTTTCAAAGACAGGATTTGAGCAGGTAGAAGAAAGAATCAGCAATTTAAAGATAGGATAATGGGAAATTATCCTGTCTAAGGAACAGAAAGACAAAAAGATTGAAGAAATGACCAGAGTCTAAGGGGCCTGTGGGATGCCATCAAATGGATCAACGTATGTGTCATGGGAATCCCAGAAGGAGAACAGAGAGAGAATGAACAGAGAGTATATTTGAAGATATAATGGCTGAAAACTTCCAAAATTTGAAGAAAGACATGAATATGAACATCCAGGTTCAATGAACTCCACATAAGATTAACTCAAAGATGCTCAATAAGATAATGAGCAGATTTTTCATCAGAAACTTTGGATGCCAGAAGACTGTGGACTGATATGTTCAGAGTGCTGAAAGAAAAAAGCTATCAAACAAGAATCCTTTAACTTGCAAAACTGTCTCTGAAGAGTTAGGGAGAAATTAAGATATTTCCAGATAAACACAAGCTGAGGGAGTCTGTGACCACTAGACTTGCCCTGGAAGAAATGCTTAAGGGAGTCCCACAAGGAAAAATGAAAGGATACTAGATAGTAATTAAAAACCATATGGAGAAATACAGATCTCCATAAAGGTAAATACATGGACAATTGTAAAAGCTAATATTATTGCAACAGTGGCTTGTAACTGTACGTTTTGGTTTCTACATGACTTGACTAATATATTTAAAGAGAAATAATTAGAGTAAAATCTGGTCTTACTGTAACTTTGATTCATAACTCCAAATCTGGGTCTCCCTTATTTTTAAATTTATTGAAGTATAGTTGATTTACAAACTCCCAGGTGTACAGTAAAGTGATTCAGTTATATATCTATATCTGAAAAAAAATTTTTTTTTCAGATTCTTTTCCATTATAGGTTATTACAAGATATTGAGTGTAATTCCCTATGCTATACAGTACATCCTTGTTGTTTATCTATTCTATATATTGTAGTGTGCATCTGTTATCACAAACTCCTAATTTATCCCTCACCCTCCTTTCTTCTTTGGTAACCATAAGTTTTTTTTTCTATGTTTGTAAGTCTATTTCTGTTTTGTAAATAAGTTCATTTGTATCATTTTTTTTCGATTCCACATATAAGTGATATCATATGATTGTTTTTCTCTCTCTCGCTTCATTTAGTATGATAATCTCTAGGTCCATCCATGTTGCTGCAAATGGCATTATTTCATTTGTTTTTTATGACTAAGCATTGAATAATATTTCACTATATATATATACACACACACACACATATACACACACACACACACACACACACACACACACCACATCTTATTTATCCATTCATCTCTTGATGGACATTTAAGTTGTTTCTGTATCTTGGCTATTGTAAATAGTGCTGCTATGAACACTGAGGTATTGATACATGTATCTTTTCAAATTAGAGTTTTCATCTTTTCCCGATATATGCCCAGGAGTGGGATTGCTGGATCATATGGTAACTGTATTTTTAGTTTTTTAAGGAACCTCCATACTGTTCTCCGCAGTGGCTGCACCAATTTACATTCCCACCAACAGTGTAGAAGGGTTCCCTTTTCTTCACACCCTCTTCAGCATTTATTATTTGTCGACTTTTTGATGATGACCAAATATGGTTTTCTACATAATTTAATGACTAATGCACTTAAAAATTAGTTTGTGTTTTTGTGCATACAATATAAAAAGATGCAATTTTGTGACATCAGCAACCAAAAGGGTGGGGAAAGAGATGTAAAGGAGCAGAGTTTTTTGTATCTTACTGAAGTTAAGCTGGTATAAGTTCAAATTAGAATGTTATAACTTTATAATGTTAAATTATTGTCCATGGTAACTACAAGGAAAAGAGCAATAGAATATACACAAAAGGAAAAGAGAAAGGAATTTAAACTTTTCACTACAAAAATTCAGCTAAACTCAAAAGAAGACTACTGCAGGGTATGAGAGACAAAAAAACTATAAGGCTTTTTAGAAAAAAAAATTATATAAAAATAGCATAATGATAGAATTAAGTCCCTCCTTATCAGTAAATGGATTAAACTATTTAATCAAAAGACAGAGATTGACAGAATAAATAAAAACACATGATCCAACTATATGCTGTCTAAAAGAGACTCATTTGAAATTCAAAGACACAACCGGTAGAAAGTGAAAGGATAAAAAAATATATTCTATGAAAATTGTAACCAAAAGACAGCAAATGTGACTATATGAATACCAGACAAAATAGACTTTAAACAAAAAAGGTTATAAGAAGCAAATGACATATGTTAATAAAATTTTCTATAGAGCAAGAAGTATAACAGTTATAAACATTTACACACCTATTAACAGACCATCAAAATATATGAAGCAAATATTGAGAGAATTGAAGGGAGAAATGGACCGTTCCACAATAAGAGTTGGAGACTTTAATATCCCACTCACAATAATGGACAGAATGGCCAGACAGAGGATAACTAAGGAAATCAAGGACTTAAACAACACAATAAACCAACTAGGTATAATAGACACATAGAGAACATTCTACACAACAACAGCAGAGTACACATTGTTTTCAAGTGCACATGGGACATTTTCAGGGATAGACCATATTGGGCCATGAATTAAGTCACAATATAATTTAAAATGTAGGTAATCTACTAAGTATTGTCTCTGACACAATGGGATAAAGCTAGAAATCGGTAACAAAGGAAAACTAGAAAAATTACAAAATTGTGGAAATTAACACACTTTTAAACAACCAATGGATCAAGGAAGAAATTTCAAGAGAAATTTGAAACTAATTAGAGATGAGTGAAAATGAAAACACACCACACAAAAACTTATAGGATGCAGCAAAAGTGGTGCTATGAGAGAAACCTACAGCTATAAATGTTTACATTAAAAAGCAAGAGACATCTTAAATCAACAACCTAATTTTATAGCTTAAGGAACTAGAAAGAGAAGAACAAACTAAACCCAAAGCCAGCAGAAGGAAGGAAATAATAGAAATTAGAGTAGAGACAAGTGAAATAGAAAAATAGAGAAAATCAATGAAGCCAAAAGTTGGTCCTTTGAAAATATCAACAAAATTGACAAACCTTTAGCTAGATGGACAAATAAAAAAATAAAGAAGACTTGATTTACTAAAATCTCAAATGAAAGTGGGGACACTACTACTGATAATATAGATATAAAATAATATAAGAGAACACTATAAGTAATTGTACACCAACAAATTGGGTGACAGATCAGGGGTTCTCAACCCCCGGGCCACGGACCAGTAGCGGTCCGTGGCCTGTTAGGAACCAGGTCGCACAGCAGGAGGTGAGTGGCAGGCTAGCTAGTGAAGCTACATCTGTATTTACAGCCGCTCCCCATCACTCACAATACCGCCTGAGCTCCGCCTTCTGTCAGATCAGCAGTGGCATTACATTTTCATAGGAGCGCAAACCCTGCTGTGAACTGCATATGCAAGGGATCTAGGTTGCGTGCTCCTTATGAGAATCTAATGCCTGATGATCTGAAGTGGACCTGAGGCAGTGATGCTAGTGCTGGGGAGCAGCTTCAAATACAGATTATCATTAGCGGAGAGGTTTGACTGCACAGACCCTAATAAATCAATTGCTTGCAGACTCATATCAAAACCCTATCAGTGAGTGGAGTGAAAATGAGTTTAGAGCTCCCACTGATTCTGCATTATGGTGAGTTGTATAATTATTTCATTATATATTACAATGTAATAATAATAGAAATAAAGTGCACAATAAATGTAAGGCACTTGAATCATCCCCAAATCATCCACCCCTCCAACCCCTGGTCCATGGAAAAATTGTCTTCCACAAAATCAGTCCCTGGTGCCAAAAATGTTGGGGACCGCTGACCTAGATGAAATGGACAAATTCCTAGAAGCACGAAACCCGCCAAGACTAAATCATGAATAATTAGAATATTTGAATAGAGTTACAATTAGGAGGTTCAATCAGTAATTAAAAATCAGAAAAACCCCTAACTTGATGACTTTACTATTGAATTCTACCAAACATTTTAAGAACTGATACCAATACTTTTCAAACATTTCCAAAAAAATTGAAGAGGAGGGAATACTTCCAAGCTCATTCTATGACGTCAGCATTGTTCTGATACCAATGCCAGACAAAGATACTATAAGAAAAGAAAATTACAGACCAGTAAATCTTCTAAATATTGATGTAAAAGTCCTCAATAAAATACTATCAAAAAATTCAGCATATTATAAGGATTATACACCATGATCAAGTGAGGTTTATTCCTGGAATGCAAGGATGGTTTAACATATGAAAATTGATTAATGTATTATTCCACATCAGCAGAATGAAGGAGTTAAAAAACACATGATCATCTCAAGATAAAAGAAGCATTTGACAAAATTCAACATCTTTCATGATAAAAACACGTAAAAACTTAGAAATAGAAAGAAACCAACTCAATATAAAAGTTCCTCCTTAATAACTGAAAATATGTAATCTTTGCATAGTGGAGAAATTTACAAATTTAAAGTCGGTTCATATTTAGAAAACAAAACAACCCTCGATTTATAGATTTATTTTATATGCTGGTCTCATGGGCAGATGAGATGTTATATGATTAGATATTACTGGCTGTAGTTCAGAAATAGCTCCTCTTTCCAAAATATCACTACATCTGGTCTAAAATCGTCAACATCATGCAAATAAATATATCCAGCAAATAACTAAGAAATTATTAACCACCATTAAAGGCATAGTATAGTAGAGTACCTAACACAGTATCTGGAGACAATATCATGTTTTCCCTGTTTCAAGGAGGACTGATTGATTAGAAAAGAACCACAAGATATGTTTGCAGTGGTGGCTAGAAGGTTAGGATAAATGTAAGAGTCTTTCTAAGAATCTATTGTATATTTCTCATTGGCAATTTTGACAAAGACAGCACAGCGTATATTGCTTCCTCTTTACAGTTTCTTTGAGGTTAAGAAGCCCTAGTGGGGCTTCCCTGGTGGCACAGTGGTTGCGAATCCGCCTGCCTATGCAGGGGACATGGGTTCGTGCCCCGGTCCGGGAAGATCCCACATGCCACGGAGCGGCTGGGCCCGTGAGCCATGGCCGCTGAGCCTGCGCGTCCGGAGCCTGTACTCCGCAACAGGAGAGGCCACAACAGTGAGAGGCCCGTGTACCGCCAAAAAAAAAAAAAAAAGCCCTAGCTAAACCCTTTTACTCACATGTTCTTACTGTTTATATGAGATGCTCATTTCTAATTCATATACAGATTTTGAACAATTGCTCTCAGACATTCTGAAAAAAGCAACACTGCCCTTCAGTTTCCAGGTCATTTGTTTATAATACAAATTACCAAATTTTGAAAGACTAAAGCAAAAGTTAATGACTGAATCACATAGCATATGCTATCTTCATGTTAAGGAAGAATTGCGAGATCTTCTCTTCCCCTATTTACATGTTCTGACATGTTGTATATGTTAAATGAATCTTATGTGGATAAGAAGTAGATATAATAGAGGTATTTGGGTTACAGAATAGATCATTGTAAATTTTAAATGAGGTGATACTTATAAAACTCTAAGAAAAATATATATAATAAACTTATTTAATGAATATAAGCTATAAAAACACTATCAGTGATCATAATGATAATGAGATTTGGAGCACGGAGTTAAGTCATACCATTTCTCAAACCTAGATAAAATGCTTAAGATTCAGGGACACAAAGAATATCAGAGGGCTAACTACTTCAGCTCTGGAAGTTTCTGAGGCTTATTTGATTTTTTTCCTTATCAGTTGATTTGCACAGATATCTGTTCTGGAGCAAGCTGGTAACATTCTACAGAAGCCAAATAAACAGAATTCTAGGTCAGAACTCCAACAGAGTTGGAGGACAAAGACAATGTGGAATAAACAGATATATGCCTTTCTTCAGCAATGTAGAAAGTCTGTTTCTTATTGCTTTCTTTTCAGTTATTTTTCTGCTTACAAATCATTTGAAGCTTTTAGCTATTGTAGGGTGCCTATTTGGTCAGTGCATGGAATGTTTATATGTTTGGTTGGTTGATTTGTTGGAAACAGTTACTTGCTTATTTGCCAACTGTCAAAAATATTTACAAAAGGGAAAGAAAGTAGAAATGATATTAAATAAAAAATGCATTCTTTAGGAAAGGCAATTCCTGGAGTGCATATTAAATTACTCTTATGCTTTCTAAAAGAAAGTAGTACTGGTAACCTAATTTACTTCAACTCCTTCAACTTTCAACACTAAGGAGAACAGAATTGTTTGCTTTGTCTTTCTGATTTCTTAATCAAGTACTATACTCAAAGAAACATGTAAGGCATAGAAGCAAGGAAATATGACTCAAAAGAAAAGACTGGGGAATTCCCTGGGGGTCCAGTGGTTAGGACTCCGAGATTTCACTGCTGAGGGGGTGGATTCAATCTATGGTTGGGGAACGAAGATCCCACAAGCCAAGTGGCATGGCCAAAAAAAACCCCCCAAAAAACAAAAAAAAGACTGGTTGACTGGTTTTGAAAGATGATGATTCCTAAAACAAAAAAAAGAAAAGACTGGTTGACTGGTTTTGAAAGGTGATGATTCCTAAGTAGGTTTAAAAATGCCCAAGTGAAGTGACAAGGAAATAAGGGTCCTTTCCTTTGGATGCTTTTGCCATTTAGAAAGAAGGTGTACACATATTTACTGTGATGAATCAAGAACCTGCAGAAGTTTACCACTTCTGTTGATCAAATGAGTCAGATCAAATTGAAAGTCATTAAATATTTGAATACATTCATTAGTGTTCCCTGAAATGTATAGATTCAAGCATTAAATATGGTAAATAGCAAATTGCTATTGTCCTTGTTATTTGTTAATGATAGTAATAATGTAGATAAGATAATTTACATTGTCTTTTAATGTCTTTTGACTCTGTTTTATTCAGAGTCCTTGTTTCACTGGTTAATATGCATGCCCACATAGGATAGGGTATGCGACACAGTGTTACACTTCTTCACCCTTACGAATCACATTACATTTCATAGTGGCTAAAAGAAAAAAAATAGCAAAAATATTATCAATAATATTTATTTCCTAGCAATGTTTCAGTGTTCTGATTGTGTCAATAAAAACATGCTTTAGTCATTGATTTGTTACTTATGTGCCTGTTTTAATGTTTTTCACTCTATCTCCAATGACCAGATGAGCTTTCTGGCAACATGCCATCCATCAAAAGAAAATTTCTAGATATGAAATTGAGCTATGAATCCAGGCAAGTTCTGTCCAATTGTGTACTTGAGTCTGATTACAAATATGAGTAGTAGAGCCTGTGTAGAAACAGCAGGGCTATTTTTTATGAAATGTCACTCTTCGAACCTTCTTAATTTAACAAAGAGGCAATCTATCACAGTCTCTTGAGAATATATTTATATATGGGATTTAACTTACATAAGTGGCAGGCAATAATGGTAATTGCCTTCTCTTACCCAGATGGGTTGTTTTTTAAATGGCTATATACTGTTTTAAACCTCACTGTGTAGTCAATACAGCACTCAGGTGACAGACTCTAACATAAATAATATGTCAAGAATATGGATATAAACACATAAATATAGGCTCAGTATGAACTGCCTACAAACAGCATATTTCAAGGTGAGTTTGTTTGTACATATTTTCTTTGCAGATTTAAGGTTACAGTGCACAACTGAACTAACCAATGTGTTTTAGATCTAATTCAATAGGGCACCATTAAAGGCTAGCATCACTCATGCATTGGATCAAATTCATAGCTATGACCAGTAGCTCATTCGTTTGTAAGAAAATGTTTTTTATATCCCCACAGGGTTTAATCCAGGAAATTCAGAGGATTTCCAAAGGTTAATCACAAAGAAATGGACACAATTGGGCATGAAAATAAATCTTATAGTGGAGAGTACATTGAATACATCATGCCTCTCACACCTAAATGCTATAGTGTGCATTCCCTTGACCTAAAAACAAGGACAAGGACATTCTTTTTAAAACCACAGTATTTTTATCAAAATAAAAATTTTGATATTGCTCAAATGTTACCCACAGTTCATACCTAAATTTTGTCAGTTGTCTCAATAGTGACCTTTATAGGTTTTGTTCTTTCCCTGATCCAGGATCCAATACAGAATTACTCATTGGATTTAGTTGCTATATATCTTTAGTAATTTTAATTTGGCAGAGTTTCTTTAATAATCTTGCTTGACCTGGATGTTTTTGAGGAGTAGAATGTCTTCCATTTTATGTTTGTTGGATGTTTTCTCAGGATTTGATTAAAATTATGCACCTTATGGAGGAATATCACAAACATGCTATTGTATTATTCTCAGTATTGTTGATGTCAATAATGATCACTTTCTTAAGGTAGTGTCCCTCAGGATTCTCCACTGTAAATTTTCTATTTTTCCTTTTGTAACTGATAAGTATTTGGGGTGAAATTCTTAAAGATCATGTAAATATCCTTTTTTTCATCAAATTATCATTAATTTTATGATTATTGCTGGAAGATTTTCTAACTTCATCATTTCGTCTATATTTTTAAGTTGCCATTCAAAGGAAAAGAAGGGGTTTCCTTTCTAGTACATATATTTATTTATTCCTTAATTTATTAATACTAGTATGGACTCATATTGTCCTGTTATTTAGAGCATTATAATCCATTATTATCTTTATTTTGATAATCGAATTTTTCCAAATTACACTTGTGAGAGTCCCTTCATGACAGCAACTATGTCCTTTTGATGTCTCTATCATTTTTCGAGCACTTTTAGGTACAATATGATTAACATATTCCAGGATTATCTTGTACTTTCCCTGCTTCAATATTGGATTTACCCCTTACTCTAAGGAGTATTGATTCCTTAAGTGGGAAATGAGATTTTGATAGGAACATCCAAGTGCTAGAAGTGTTAACTGTTTCAGTATCATTGCTTCAGGGTACTCTCATTGGACACAACTAAGAAATGTAAATATTAATAGATATTACTTGTATTTGGAGATTCATTCTCTCTCCCTTCTCCCTTTCCCTCTTGTTCTCTTACCCCTCCTTCCTCCCAATATAATAAAAAACCACAAAGTGAACTCTAGTCTTCTCCCTTTCTGTTTTTTCGACTTAGTTTTCCAAAATTGAGAGACCTGGCTCCCAGATTGTCAATGCATTCATTCAATGAAAAATAATTTTAGAGTTCACATATTTATTTAGGAAGATGCATATCAATAAATGCACAAATCATAAGTATATATCAACAGTTTTCACTAAGTAAACTCACTTCCTGTAATCAACACAAAAAGCATATTACTGTAACTCTAAAAGCCCTCATACTTTTTCCTACTCAGTCTTACTCTCATAAGGTAATCCATATCCTCATCTTAAATAATTCACGTATGCCCTAAAACTATATAACAATGGAATTGTACTGACTGAATTATTTTGTGGCATTATGTTTCTGATGTTTATTCATGATGTTGCATATAGCAAGTTCATTTGTATTCGTAGTGGTATAGCATTACACTGCATGAATATATCACAGTTTACTCAATTTGATGGGTCTTTTTGTTTTTGTTTATAATTGGAGCCACCATGTAAAGGGCTGCTAAAAACACCTTTGCACATGTCTTTGTTGAATAAAGTACACATTTATCTTAGGTAAGTAAGTGGAGTTGCTGAGTCACAGGATGTTTATATGTTTAGCACTAGAAGATAGTGCAAAGCAATTGGTTGTGTGACCCTATTTAAATTGACACCAGAAGTAAATGGGATTTTCATTTGCACTGTATCTTTTCTAACATTTGGTATTGTCTTTGTTTCATTCTAGTCATTCTTTTGGGTGTGCAATTGTATTGCACTGTAATTTTAAATTGCATTTTCTGATGACTAATGATTTTAAACATGTTTTCATAAATTTATTGACCATTTTTATATCATTTTTAATAGTGTGTAAATTCAAATCATTTGCCCATATTATCTATTGCATAGTGAGTAATTTTCTTATCAATTGTAGGAGTTCTTTATGTATTCCAGATAGAAGTTCTTTGTCAAATATGTGCGTTGAAAATATCTTCTGGTAATTTGTGGCTTCACTTTTGACTCTCAGTGGTATAATTCTTAATTCTAATATAGTGCTATTTGCCATTTTATGGCTACCTTTTTTGTCTTGATAAAAAGAACTTTTATTGTTTTGCATTCACATTTCTACAATACAACTAAAATTGATTTTTACTGTGTACTATATGAAGTAAGATGGAATATATTTTGCCATATAAAAATCCAATTGACTCAGTGGTATTTATTGAGATCATCTTTTCCTTTTAGCACTGTCATGTCATGTATAAATCAAATGGCAGTATATAAATAGGCAATATATATATGCTTCTGGAAACCATTCTGACCTATTAGTTTACTATTTATTCTTTTATCATTGCATTTATACTGACCATGTTAATATAGCTTTATAAAAGCCTTGGTACCTGTTAATGCGAGTCCTTCTACTTTGTTCTTCTTCAAGAGTGCTTGGTTATTCATAAAAAGTATATTTGGGTGGAAATTTGAGAGTCTATTTGGCTGCTTCAGAACCCCTGCTGGGATTATTATTATTGTGTTTGTATTGTTTTTATAGGTCATTTTGGGTGGAATTGACAGCTTTAGAATATTAAGTGTTCCTTTTCACAAGGATGGTATATCCTTCTACTTATTTGGTTTGTCTTTAATTTCTCCCAATGATATTTAATGACTTTCAGAAAACAAATTTTACCTCTTTGTTAAATTTGTTCTTAGCTATTAGAATGTTTTAAGTTTTTGTAGATAGTATTTTTATTTCATGTTTTTTGGTTTGTTTCTGGTATTTGTGAAAACCATTTCCAGAAAAAAAATTACATATTTGTTCTAATAGTTTGTAGAGTCTTCCAAATGTTCCACATATATCATTGTCATTTTTATATAATGACATTTTTATTTCTCCCTCTTCAATTCATTCATATTTACTTATCTTATCACTGTGGATAGGAACTCCAGTCAATGGTGAATAGAAATGGTGATAACATTTTTATCCTAGTCCTGATATAATGGAAAATTATGAATATCTCAACATTAAGTTTGATGCTTACTGTAATTTTATTTATCTTTTTTCCAGAGATTCTTTATTTTAATGTTCTCTTTCTACTTTCCTAAAAATTTACATTATATATTTTGAATTCTACATTAGTTTTCTATTGCTGCATAAAACAAGAGGCTTCAAACAACCACCATTCTTTAGCTCACAATCCTGTATGTATGAAGTCTAGCACAAAGTGTTTGGGTTCTGTTCCCAGGATATCATAAGACTGAAATCAAAGGTTTGGCTGGGCTGAGTTCTAGTCTGGAAGCTTTGGGGAAGAATTTGCTGCCAAGCGCATTCAAGTTTTTGGCATAATTCATTAGATCTAAGTTATAGAACTGAGGTCCCTGTTTCTTTGCCTGCCTGCTGTCAGCCACAAGTTGTTCTCAACTCCAGAGGCTGCCTAAAGTTTTTGCTATAAGGCTTCCATATCTTCAAGCCAACAGTGGCCCACTGAATCCTTCCCAAGCTTTGAAATCTCTGATCTCTAGAACTAGATTTAAAGGGCCCATTTAATTAAGTCAGGCTCACCTAGATATCTTTTATAAGGTTAATCGATTTGGAACTTAATTAATTTTGCAAATTCTTTTCACAACAATACCTAGATTAATATTTGAATGAATAACTGGGAGAAGTGTGTACAACAGAGGCTGGGAATCTTGAGAGTCATCTTAAAATTCTGCCTACCCCAAATTATATTACGCAGCTTTTTTTCTCCCACATCTATTGAGATGACCATGTGACTCTTTTGGCCTTTATTTAATTAATGTTGTGAATTACACTGATGGATTTTCAAAGATTAAACTAACATTGCATTCCTGGAATAAACGCAAAATAGTTTTTACATACTGTACTTTATTTCTAGATTTAATATGCCAAAATTTTAAGATTTTTACATCAATGTTCATGAAGGAAATTGTCTTATGCTTTTTTATTGTAAAGTTTGTTTTTTGTTCCCAAGTTACTGAATTAAGGAAATGCTGATTTCATCACCTGAAGTTTTTTATTGTTCATTCTTATTTTTTCTATTTTCTGAGAGATTTTCAATGAGATTGACATTATTTCGTACTTAAAGGTTTGGAAGAAATTATCAGTTAAGCCATATGGATTTGAAATTTTCCCTTAGTGGGTAACTTTCTTTTTTTTTTTTTTTTAAAAATTATTTATTTATATTTGGCTGTGTTGGGTCTTCGTTTCTGTGCGAGGGCTTTCTCTAGTTGCAGCGAGCGGGGGCCACTCTTCATTGCGGTGCGCGGGCCTCTCACTGTCGTGGCCCCTCTTGTTGCAGAGCACAGGCTCCAGACGCGCAGGCTCAGCAGTTGTGGCTTATGGGTCCAGGTGCTCTGCAGCATGTGGGATCTTCCCAGACCAGGGCTCGAACCCGTGTCCTCTGCATTGGCAGGCAGATTCTCAACCACTGCACCACCAGGGAAGCCCCGGTAACTTTCTTTTAAGTGAGATATAGAACAGTTGCAGTTTTCTTTTACTTTTTGTTTTGGATTTGTATTTGGGAAATTCTACTTTACTTAAATCTTCTAAAATGTTATTGGGCTTCTGGCGCAGTGGTTGAGAGTCCACCTGCCGACGCAGGGGACACGGGTTCGTGCCCTGGTCCGGGAAGATCCCACATGCCGCGGAGCCGCTAGGCCCGTGAGCCATGGCCACTGAGCCTGTGCATCCTGAGCCTGTGCTCCGCAAGCCTGCATACTGCAAATAAATAAATAAATAAATAAAATGTTATCTTACTGATAACTGTTGGCTTTTGTATTAACTGGAGTTCTCCAGATGAACAGAACCAGTAGGCTATCACTCTATCTCTCTATATCTATATCTATCTATTTATTTGTAAGGAATGACAAATTGGCTTATGCAGTCATGGGGTCTCATATGTCTGCAATTTGTAGGGCAAGGTATGGGCTGGGAATTTAGGTAATAGTTGATGTTATAGTTTTGAATCCAATAACTACAGAAAATTCCGGTAAACTGGGAACTCAGGCAGGATTTTTATGTTGCAGTAGAGACAGATTGCTTCTTCTTCAGGATACCTCAGTCTTTGCTCTTAAGACCTTGAACTGATTGGACAAGGCCCACATTCTGGAGAGTAATCTGCTTTAATTAAAGTCCCAAATCAATTGACATTATGATAGAGAGGTTATCTGAATGAGCGTGACCTAATCATATGAGCCCTTTAAATTTAGGTCTTTAATGATTGTGTGGTTGTGTTTTATTTTATTTTCTTCTCTGATCTTCAGTTTGGACATTTTATATTAACTTTACACTTCATTAATATTTTTTTTTTGCTCTGAGTCTAATATCCTGTTAAATTCATCTGTTTATTTCTTAATTTCAGTTCTTTTAACTCTCTTAAAATTTTCATTTTATTATTTAATGTAGATCTCAGAATCTGGTGCATTTTTAATTCTTTCTTCTCTTTTCTCTATATTTTCCTCTACAGTCTACTATTTCCAATATCTCTATCACTTGTAATTTACTTTTTTTTTCCTTTTCACTATTTTAGAAAAAAATATTTTGCCTTTTTCTGTGCCTGGTAATTTTTCCTTAAATGCCTGTCATTGTGTTTGAGAAATTATAAAGTATATAGATGTTCTCTTCCTACAGAGAGTGTTCACACTTTTTTCTTATAGAAAAGAAAGGAATATGGGTTGATTACATTAATTAGGGTAAGACTTGATTGTAGGATAGTTTACATTTAGATCTTTGGGGGTGTTTCATGAAGCTCCTCACTCACCTACACACAGGTCTTGAACTCTAATTATTATCTTCAGTAGCTATCTTCTCAGAACTACAAGCTGTCAAAATACCTACTCTGACTTTTGTAAACATTTTGACTGACTTTTGGCCTCATACATTTGCAGTTTCACAAGTTAAATATCTGGGGAGAGGGGCACATCAGATAGTTTATAGCACTCTTTTCCCTACAGTTTATGGCTCTATTTTTGGAAAACTGAAACTGAAAACTCTTTTCCCCCCCCCCCAGGATCATTAATATCTCTGCTGGTTTCTCTGCCTCTTAGTAGAGGTCTTTAGTCCTTTTTTTTTTTTAACATCTTTAATGGTGTATAATTGCTTTACAATGTTGTGTTAGTTTTTGCTGTATAACAAAGTGAATCAGCTATATTGCAAAGCATGCTCAGAGTCTTTCCTGGCGCTCAGAATTTTAGGCCTTATAAGAGAAAACAGTTGTTGACTACCTCTTATATTAGCATGTTTATGTTTATTCATTGATTATTTTCTTCCTCATGCTACTTTGCCTTGATAATTCTCTAATTTCCAGGTTACATTTAGTTGTTTTTAAACATTTTATCTGGCTTTTTAAAGCATTCTCTCTGAAAGCATGGGTCTACTACAAGCTACTCATTTGTATTGAGATGTGGATTCCTGAAGGCCTAATCCTGCATGAAATATACATGAAAATGAATAAATGTATTCATCATATATCTCAATGAGATTTAATAGGTCTTTAAATACTACTTCATTGCTGTCATGAAAATGGAAATAAAATGTCAGCCATCTAAAATTAATAATATTGTTACTTAAAATGTATTTTTCATTTAAGAATCTTAGTGTACATCCTTAAAATTGGTCCTTGTGTGTGAAGACTATGCAAGATTCCTTTTTTGTTTTAAAGAAAATAAATTACCTGAGACGGGTTCATGAGAGATTTCATTTTTTTCTAGTGGCAGTGAAAAAAACATGTTTAGAAAAATAATGTCTGAAGCAAAGAATGGTTTAAGTGTCAATGCAGAATAAAGTTTAATTGGGGCTGTTTGCTCACAGTTAAATTTTACGTCAGTTAAATTTTGTCCCTGAAAATAATTACGTGTTATTCTAATTTTAAAAATTATAATCTTGTCCTTTCTCTCCAATTTAATACCGTCTTACTTTTTATAATGAAATCACAGAAATTTGTTATCCCACTGCTATGATTATAAAATTAAAAGTAAACAATCTTCATTTAAAAAAATAAACAGTAGAGAGAATGGAAATAAATGCCTTACCCTCTTTGCTAAAGTTTTATTTTTCCCCCCTCAATTAAAAGGGTAATTCATAGTTTGTACATAGTGGTATTATTTAGTGTCTGACTTTATGTGGATTATTTTATAATGTAGCTGCCTAACTTATTAAATCAAGACAGCATACAAATGGATAAAAGATGATTTCACTACTTTTTTCAGTGTGGACTTAATGAGAGGCATATAGTTTTTATTATTCATACATTTTATAATTAGAGTTCTGAAGTTCTGTCCTGATAAAGCTAAAAATAAGGAAGAAATATTTGCTGATTGAAAACAAATAATCTTTTTAAATTATCTGTGCATTCACAGAGAGTATCCTAATGCCTAGAATATATGAGATAAAGAGTAGTACATCTCTTAGTTAGCCACATAGTGTATAATAAAAAAACTACAAGAGGTGAGTGAAGGAAGATTTAAAAAAAAAAAAAAAAAGTAGGTTGTTCAGGACTGACTGTTTAGGGAGTAATCTTTAATTTGGGCTGTATAGAATGTGTAGGTGTTTACGGTATTCTAGTTAAAGAGTCAATAAAACAAAGACAAGTATATAGGAAAGAACACTTGACATCTAAGTCACATGTGAGTAGTCTGGTTTAATTTAAATGTTAAGTATAAATAAAGGAGTGTTATTAGATAGAACTAGAAAAAATGGAAAGATACAGGGTTATGGAAGGTCCTGACTGCCAGACGAAAGGGATAATACAGGTGTGACAAAGAAACAATAAGAATTAAGCAGATGAGAGAAATAGTTATGAAGACACTTAAAGCAGCTAGATATTTTGTATAAGATAGAAACTTGAAGAGTGTGAGATTAATTCTACCAGTTAGGAAATTATAGTATACTAAAATTAAGTGCTTATAAACTCATGAGAACTTAAAGCAATGCAATGATGGTAGGAAGGTAATCATGTGATATGAAAATTATCAATAATTAATTAATCTTGAATTAAATTGATAACTAATTGAGTGTAGAAGAACAGAGTGAATGGTAAAGTTTGCGCTAAGATTTTAGGCTTACCTTCCTGGAAAAACCATATTCAGATATAGTCATAAATGGAAGAGTTAGAAGAATAATCTAGTTTTGACCAGTTGGTGAAGGTAGCAGGTAATATAATGGACTTTTTGCAAAGTCAGCTTTGATGATCCATCATGATATGGAAATGAAAATGATTACTAGACCTCTGCACCTGCAGAAGAGATTCTTGAGGTCTGAGAAGCCACACTCTAAGTGGCTGGGTACTACAGGTTTGCGAGTCAAAGATGAGGAAATGTGTGGAAGAGGGAAAGAAAGATGAGATGAGACATCTGTTTCCTTGAGAGAGGTTTGGTAGTATAGGTGAAGAAAAGGAAGACATTAAATGTGAAATGAAAATAATGAAGGTCAAGTAACTTTTTTTTCTAATTAAAAAAATAAATCAGATTCTTTTTTGACTTAAAGTCACTAGTTGGATAAAGATTAGTTTCAGTTGGCCAGAGGAAAGAGCTTCTTATGCATCTTTGATATGTAATCAAATTATTGATTAACATTATCGTGTTTGAATGAACTGTGCTTACTTTTAAGCAGCTTATTTATTGTTTACTTTTACCAGTTATATATGTCAATGACTTCTTAAAATCTTCTACTCACATGACTTTCCTTTGAATAATAATATTTACTCTATTGCCTGGAGTCACACAGTAAGAACATGAAATAAGACATGAGGCATAATTGCTATGTTCTTTCTTTTCTTAAACTACTAACAGGGAAATCCCTAGCTGGTCTTAAAGGCCACTAGGACAACATGTATATATTTCTTTTGAAGCATAAAGGTTAAGAAAAAATGTAGTTCCCAGCAAGCAATGGATATAAACAAGATTAGGACCCCATAAGTGAGTTCTAGCAATCTTGTTCCTGCTGAAAACCCATAAAGCTAAGTGTCTTTCAAGGCATGCAATATCCTTTCTAAATCTTTTAGAGCACACATATCATTATACAATTTGGCAATCTTTAAACCCCAAGGGGATCAATGTTTTCAGTGTGCTACATTATACTTTGCTGTTATAGAAGCTCTAGGTAATAAATGTTTCAGCATCCAATTTAAAGAATATCCATTGTGCAAATATAATAATACTTGCATAAAATTCTTGATGTTACAGTTTAGTATCATGTATCAAGCTGACTAATGACTTCCCCAAATAAGTTTGTTCAAACAAGGGAAAAGATAAAATACTGTTAACTTGCATGTAGCCATTATAATAAAAAGGAATAGGGGCACTTAAATCTCTAGAATATGTCTTTGAAAATTATTTTAATTCTGAATATGATTATCAAGGCATTCTTCTGACTTTCTGATGAGAACATTTTTTTTTTTTCTGCAAGGTTTCTGGCATCTATTTTTCCCTAAAATATCTGCCTATATATCACATGAATATAAATACAACCATATGTAAGAATGATATTAGTATGTATTTGTATATAGACACACACAGAGACACATGCAGAAATACTTCTTACATACTACTTTCCTCTGGTTAATTGAAATAATTAACTCTTCCTTTGCTGGGCTATTCCAGGATGAATATGTTGAGCTGTATGTTAATTTTGTAATGACATGATATTATTAGTTAATAGATCTAATCTCTAAGTGAAAAGATAGGGATGAACTAGAAAAACGTAATTTTTAGTTTCTAGAATAAGCACCAAAAAAATAACCTGGTGTATGACATGGGAGCCCCTGTTACTGGATCTGGCTTGCCTCTGCAGGGGTCAGTTGGCAGCCCCAGAAGCCAACCCTCTGCTGGCCTTCATGTCTCCCATAGCACATAGATCCTGGAGAGTTCCCAATACTCCCCTAATATTCACAGCTTCACAACCATTATCTGCCTTGGTTCTTTCAGCACAAGTATTACTGTGCCCTCTGTCTCGGTTTTTTTTTTTATTTTTTATTTTTTGCGTTATGTGGGCCTCTCACTGTTGTGGCCTCTCCCATTGCGGAGCACAGGCTCCGGACGCGCAGGCTCAGCGGCCATGGCTCACGGGCCTAGCCGCTCTGCGGCATGTGGGATCTTCCCGGACCGGGGCACAAACCCATGTCCCCTGCATCGGCAGGCGGGCTCTCAACCACTGTGCCACCAGGGAAGCCCCTGTCTCTGTTTTTGATCAATTGCTCATCATCACAAGAACATACTAGACTCCCAGGCCTTTCCTCACACCTGGAATATAGTGTCTCTCCTCATTGTCTTTTCTGTCCTATCTGTCACTCCCCTAGAACTCCTGAAACTTTCTACTCCATTTGCAGGACCTATTAAAATCCCCTAAATTATTTATCTCTTTTTTTAAGGTTCCCCTGTATCCTTCCTCTAAAGAAAAATTGTCTAATCTATCTTGCATAAATAATAATTTTTTTACACATACTTTGGATACGCTGGGCCGGAAAATGAGTATTCTGGCATCAAATCACTACCTTCTTTCATGAAGTCATCTAACAATTCTTAAGCACTTCTTGGTATTCCTAGATTCTATAGGTTCTTAGCTCACTGTCTTTCTCCATTAGTACAGGCATCTTCTTTCTTGGTAATTTCAGTACTGATATAGATGATCCAACTAATGCTGTGCAGTCGGAACCATGGCTTTCCCTCTTCCAGTAACTTTCTTGAACTAATGTCCTCCAACTTACTCCATTTTAGTCCCTCCAGCTTCCTTTTGGTTCCTAGGACACACCAGACATGCTTGCACCATAGGGATTTGGACATACTGTTCTTTCTGCCTGCATACTCTCCTGTGCATATTCACATGGCTTGTTGCCTAATCCTCTACAAGTCTTAGTTTATTTGTCACCTTCTTACTGAGTCTTCTCCTTTCTAATTTAAAACTGAAAACTCACTTGTCCCTGCATTCCTTATATTCCTTCCTTGATTTATGTTTTCTCTATAGCACTTCTCACATCTAATATACTATATATTTTACTTATTTTATCTATTTATATTCTTCGTAGTCTGACCCCCATTTTAAAAATAAATTCCACAAAGGCTATTTTCTGTTCCCTTCACTGTTGTATCTTCAGTTCTAGAAGAGTTACTGGCATATGGCAGGTTTGAAAATAAGAATTAAAATTATCCTTATTTATAAGAAGTAAACACTCCCAGTGTAAGTAAATACAACCAGTGACTTAAAACAGCTTAATTTACTCACTGGCTGATTTATAAATTAATGAATCCATCTTTTAAATATGCACATTTACCTTCTGAGTAATACATTCATCAAAATAAATCTTTGGAAAATTGTTTAAACCATATAATTTAAATGATAAACCTGAATTTGTTACTGTCTTTTCAGTCTAACCATGAAAGTTCATAATCAGAATGGAATAGTTATGTTAGAGCAGGCAGATAGCTAGATATGAGCAGAGAAAGGGGGGCACAGGCCAAGTGGCAGGAAACCATGCATCTTGTGAACAACAGGGTCCTTGGGTAGACAAAGAAAAGCCGGAACCTCTGGACTGACAGGAAGCCATACAACTTGAGGTCACAGGGGTCTTAGAGGCAGACACAGGAAGGTGGGAAAAGGAGGGAATCTCTGGCATTTGAATGTAACCTTTTGCTCATTTTGCCATCGTTACAATAAAATTAGCCTTGCAGATAAGAAGTACCCATCATGCACTGATGCCATGACACTTCCAATCAAGACTAAATAAGGACAAAAATTCCTCCTCCCCTTGGGAAGGTGGAGCTGGGATGAGAATCAGGGAATATGACCCAAAACCCCTCCCTCCTCAATGAATATCCTGCCCCTTCATTTTCACATCTCATATAACCAGCCTGCCAAAGAAACTCAGGGCAGCTACTCAGCTGAGTCTGCCTGCTTTCACCTTGGAGCATACTGTTACTTACTAAATCCTTTCTTTGTTTTCCTGACCTCTGTGTCTTGTCTCTGAATTCTTTCTGCGATGAGTCAAGAGCCTACTCTCCGGTAACAATTATATGATGAGTAAATTATCTAATGAGTAAATAATACTCAACAGAACCAAATAATACCATCTTCCAAAATGAGAAGGAAATAATAAACAAACATATATCATTTTTAATGCATCCTTCACTTTCTAATAAATTATAAAAATATCCAAATGGAAACCAACCAAATTATTTGTGCTCAAATAACTCAGTCCCTAAGAAAAGTCTATAGTTTAACATAAAGGAAATCTTTCTATACTTATTTTAGCTAGATGGATATGAGTATTTATAGAAAGCTAAATGGAACTATAAATTTCCTAGTACTTATAGAGTCATTGAGATAAAATTCCTAACTAGGAATGTACCTAACTAATAATATCTCTGCCAGCAAATAATATTCAGATTTTAAAGATCCTCAGTTGTATATCCTTCTACCGTAGACTCATCCAAGGCAAATTTGAGTTGTTTACCGTAATCTCTACATCCCTCACTTTTAAGCTTGTTTTCTTCTTGCCCACTGTAGCAATTGATAGTCTCATGCTGGGCCCTTGGTGCCTTAGACCCGAGGATGCAAAATTTGCAAAATATTAGGATCCCAGTTAAATTTAAATTTTAGTTAAATGGCATGTATATTTTTAAGTCTAATTATATCTCAGGCAATATTTAGAACATACTTATTGTACTAAAGGTTATTTACTGTTTCTCTTAAATTAAACTTAACATCCTCTATTTGGCAATTCTACTTAGGTCTCCTACTTATCCCCAAGTACTCCATATATGTATACTTTTACCTCTAACTCCTCAAACTTATTTATCTGTGCCATATTTTCTTAGAGGCCTATGGGATATTGCCTTATGTGTCATGTAGTCCAGTCCAGTGTAAATCAGAATGTGGGTTAATAAATGAAGTAGATAATTTAAGTCTGCTAATATTATAGATTAGGCCATTAATTACCTATACTATTAATCTTGTTTGCCCTCCCTGAAAATCAGACAGATTATAAAACACATAAAGGACTTAATTCTGTATTTTTCTTTAAGAAGGAATTTTTAGTAAAAATATTTAGAATTTAGATATGTTTGTAGCCAATTAATATGGGTAATTTTGGTTTAGTGTAAGAATGGGTTTGGGAGTAGAGCAAGGCTTTTTTGGTGCTCCTCAAAAATTTATTGAAGGCTGTTGCCTTCTTAGTGTCAATCATAACAGCTCTTTAAAAAATGAGTATTATAGAACCTTATCTTGAAAACATCGGAAAATTATTAATAAATTGATTTTTGAAACAAATAAAACTTGACAAATGATAATATATTTAGCTAGTCAATCTCTAGTAATTATTTTTGGCTTCCATGAGTAAAGCAATAAAAAGAACTAAAATCAGTGAACTTTTAAGTTCTTGAGAAGGTTGCAATTGATTAGTGTAAACTAAATGAACAAATATAGCAAAACTGTATAATATATGATGAATAAATGTAGCAGAAACATAGATCTACAAAATTGACCTACCAATAGATACACCAAATTGTCTTCAATAGTTTAATTCCTAGCATCTTCGAAAAGGTGCCATTGAAATACAGTTTCCTTTTTATGGAAGAATTGTGCTACTCCTTTAAAGAAGCTAAAATAGAAGATAGAATATATACATCTATACACACATATACACATACATATGGGTCATATATACATACATATACATGCATATACATACGTGTGTGTGTATATATATATAGTTGAAAATTTGCTGTAACAATTATCCCTAGAGTAAAAGTAGGAAGGCATATTTAACTGGACTCTTGAGAGTTTTCCTGGAGTTTCTCCTTTTCTTCACTTCTAATTATCCAATATGTTTGACAATTTTGATTTTTGTAGACATACGTTATAGAGAATGACTGAGTCAAATTATATTCAGTCAGAGCTCCATTCTTTCATCTCTCCTACTCACATAGGCAGACATACACATGCTGCATACACACATGCACAATCTTATACCTGAATAGTGTACAATGCCATTTCTTCCTATTGTGAAAGAGACTGAAACAGATAACTCTCAAGATTCCTTAAGTACAATTTTAATGGATATGAAAATTAAATACACTTTGATCACATTCCTTCCTAATTTTTATTGAACTCAGATTTGAGACATCATTTCAGCGATTATATATCTTTCTCATCTATAGTAATAACATTCGCATTTTGCATTCTGCCATTGAAACTGTAAAATCAGAGTCTGAAAAAGCCCTAAAATCTGTTCATAATTTTTGGTTCCCTTTAAGTTAAAACAACAACAATAACAACAAACAAAAAAATAACATTAAGATTTTTTTCTGATACATATTGCTGTTTTTTTTTTTTTTTTATATGTATACCACAGGGCCAGTGCCTCTCTCAATTTAGAGCCTCAAAGAAGTCAACAACCCTTCAAGTCCCAGTGCAGGCTTCCCATCTGTTGGGTGAATGGACCTCAGAGAAAACTGAGGTAAGTGCTGGGTTTAAAGTATGGCAGAAATAATGGAGATTTTAAAGCAGTCGTCACCCCTCCAGCAATACTGATGTTCACATAACTCACAGAATTCTTTCTATCGGTCATTTTACCTTCAAAAACTGTATTTTCTCCCAACAAAAAAAGCCAGGTTACCCTTTTTGCAATTACTGTGACTTGTGTTTCTTACCCTCCTAGAGGCATCTTTCTACTGGCAGCTTGGGAGCTGTTATCACTAAGTTGGACTAAGATGCCTGCTCTCAGGGTGCATTTCATACCTTCGGTCTTATATAACCATCCTTAGCAACCCTCTCCCTGCCTCCTGGTTTTGATATCAGACTGATATACATACCTCCCACAACCAGCTGAACAATACATTACATTTGTGACTAACTTGGGAGTTTCAACTATTGTTTGAAGCATAGCTTTTAACTCAGTCATTTATGTTTTCAGTTTCAAAATGGTTAGAAAACTCACTAGACCCAAGTATTTTATTAATTTGAGATAAAATCATATAGACAAACAAGTACAGTTAAATAAAGCCAGTAACATCAAAGGGATAATTTTGTATGTAGTCATTATTTTTACAAAACTCTACTCTGTTCTCCACTTTGTCTCCAGTGAAGTGCTCATGTAAATATACCCTCAATCAATTAAAACAAATATTTCATTGTGGGTTTAATTTGGATTTCCCTGATGATTAGTAACATTGAACATTTTTTCATATACTTGTTGGCCAGTTGTATGTTTTCTTTAGAGAAATGTCGATTTGAGTCCTTAGACAAGTTTTAAGTCTGGTTATTAATTTTTTGCTATTGAGTTGTAGGATTTCCTTATATACTTTGGAGATTAAACTATCATCAGATATTGATTTACAAATGTTTTTTCCCATTCTATAGATTGTCTTTTCACTCGATTTTTACCTTTGCTGTGCAGATGTAGCTGGTGGAAATGCAGAATAGTATAGTTGCTATGAAAATAGCATGTCAGTTCTTCAAAAATTTAAAAGTAAAACTACCATGTGATCCAGCAATCCCACTTTTGGGTGTTTATCCAAAATAATTGAAATCAGAATCTTGAAGAGATATTAGTACTTTCATATTCATTGCAGCACTATCCACAATAGCCAAGATGTGGACTGCTGTACAGCCCTGTACATATCGTGAACAATAATGTACACTTAAAGACTTGTTAAAAGGACAGATATCATGTTATGTGTTCTTACCACAATAACGTAAAAAATAATACACATGGATTATTTCATGTTTAACACTAGAAAAACTAACACGTTAATACAGAGATAAGAAAAATTTATTGATTATGTGTGGATTTTTGGTCACTATATATTTTGTCTAATTGCTAATAGGAAGTTATTAAATGTATTATTAAAAGTTTATATTTTTTCATGCATTATAAAAACCATTTGCAGATGCAAACAAAATATGTTTTTATAACATGCATTTCTCCTTTTTATTCTGGAGACATGATTCATGTACATGTAAGAATTGTTTGGGCCATCAAGGTTTTCTTTCTTTTTTTAACATTAAAATAAGTTTGACATAGAAAATCATACATGTCACAACCACATTTGGCATACAAGGTGAAAACTTACTGTATTCCACCTTTGTATTAAAATTTAGGAATACAACCTAATGGGGGAAACAGACAAAAACAAATAACCAGTCAAATAAAATAACACACTGTGGTAAGAGCTAAGAGGAAAGAACCAGGTAGCAGACAGTGAGTAATGGTGAGGGAGTAAGAATGAAGGAATAATAGGTTGATTAAGACAGATTTTCTTTTGAAAAGTGCGGAAGCAGAATTTCAAAGTTTAAGAAGGAAAGTCATATTAGGATAAGGAGGGGAGGAGGATTCCTGAAGCAAGAAAAAGCTTGGTATATTTGAGAAGCTAAAAGTTCGAATGGCTAACATGTAATGAGTAAATGGGAGAGTAGCGCTATACCAAATGAGACATTGGTACAGACCATGCAGGGCCTCTCAGGTCATGATAAAGAGACCATATTCCCTTTTTTTGGTATTATGGTTAAAAATTGATATAAGAGAGTGACAGTATCAAGGTATGTGAATGCAGTCATCCCTTCGTATCCATGGGGCATTGTTTCCAGGATCCTCTGCAGATACCAAACTTTGTGGATGCTCAGGTTTCTTATATTCAGCTGATCTAATGTGGTTGGATCCATGAATGATGAACTTGTGGCTAGGGAGGGCCATCTGTAGTTGGAAATTTTACCTTACTTGTAAGCTTATAAGTTAGCCTATCAGAGTCAGGTAGAAGATTACTACTGGTAGAAGACTTGAGACTTGAGTCAGAGACAAAAGACCTTATTATTCATGACACAGAAAGTGCTATGACGATCAACATATTTGTGCCAGTTCCCCTTGCCTCTAATTTCCACAGCAGCAACACAGGTGGGCCCAGAGAAGGGCTGGAACAGGCAATGGATTGTGTTGCAGGAGAGGGACCCTGAGCTTAAGGAACAGGAATCTTTTGTAACGGACATTAAGAAAATCTGCCCTTTTTCTCCACAAAATGACATGATTTTTATTATATTGGACAGTAAGCATGCCTACTCTGCACTCAGTAAGAATCTTTCTCTATCTTTGCCCTATAGACATCCTTGAAAAGATAGTCTAGAGCAAAGGGAGATGAGTGTCTCTGCTCACAAGACATACAGACATGCAAGAAACCCATGGAGAATTGTCTTACAACAGTCAGGCTCTGATGTGTGTTTTAGGCAAATCACTAAGGTCATATAGCAGAGAAAGAATTGAGAGGAGGCAGGTGTTTATGTAGGGTGACCACTGGGATGTCACTACTTTGTGACAGAATGTACATGGGCTTCTGTCACATGTACAGATAATTCTTGCTTGAACTAGGCATCTGCTTGGGAAGGCGGACAAAACAATATGTTAGTATATATTTTGGAGGTAAAATTGACAAAATGTGTTGATTAGTGCTTGATTGGATATGTGAGATAATTCACAGGGAAACAATTTATTGGTATAGAGATGATTATGTGATAGAAGTGGATACAACCGTGTTTATTTAATCAAGAGTTGAGTTTTGAATATGGTATGCTTCAGATAAATGTAGAGGAATGAAATGGATATGTACAAGTTGGAGCTCAGAGGATAGGTCTTGGTGGAGATAATTTTGGAGTCAACAACTAGATGATGTATGAATCCCTGAGCTTGGATGAAACAACTTGAGGAGAAATTTATGAGAGAAGACAAGAGAAAATTCAACTGAATATCAAAGAAAATCGGTTCTAAGATATGATATATGAGAGGTAGTATCTGAAATTTTATGAAATAGAAGTAAAAAGTACAGTTATTTTGTCAGAAAACAAAGTAAGTTAGTGTTGCAGGAAGTATACAGACATCTGGTTCAAATGGTCCTGATTAACAACTCTCCTAGTCATGAATTTAGAAAGATTAATTGAGTGAACTTTACTAACTAGAATAAAATTTATTTTTTCCTCAAAAAATAATTCATAACTGGAATAAACATTAGCCAAGAAATTAAGAACTACAGGTGGAATTGTTACAGATTTTAAAATTAAAATTGCCCATCTAGCATCTCTCTACAACCAAAAAAATACAAAAGACCATTACAAGTGAAGTGCAGTATGTTGTAAACCATGTGAATGTAAAAGTAATAGTATAGAGAGAAGGTGGAGGAGCCTGTTAAAGTGGAAAAACAGGTGCTAGAGTAAAGACGTTGATTTCTTATTCTTACATGGTAAGAAATCAAGAGACACAGTCTGAAAAATAATGAACAAAAGTTAATATGTCTTATTTAAAATTCCAAAGAAGCAAATATACAAATGATAAAATATAACTAACAAAATTAAAGCTATCATAGTATAGTATCATGATGCTACCTTCCTGGCTTTGATCATTGTACCGTGGTTATGAAAGGTATTAACATTAGGGGAAACTGGGTAAAGAGTACAGGAACTCTATTTTTGTAACTTTGTCTAAAATTATTTCAAAATAAAATGTTTTAAAAATTAAAGGTATCAGTGATATGAGAGAAGGGACAAGTATGCTATTCCCTCATGTTATATTAGAATCTATAATAATGTTGATTACCTACACTGCCCATTCCCATTATTTTCTTCCTATTCAAGTATCAGTACTGTTAATGTATTCATACATTCTTTGAACCCATGTATCTTAGAAGCTGACTCCACTGACACATCCAGAAAAAGCCTGCATTAGTCAAAGTGTACACCAATTACTCCTCGAAGTAATTAGTTCAGGAATGAGTGTATGACTTAATCCTGACCAATGAGCAATAAAAGGAAGACTGTTGAGGGTCTTGTGAGAATAGTTCCACTTCTAAGAGAGACTACATGACAAGATGTCTTTTCTTCTTCCTCTGGATTTTATGTGAGTTATTTGATGCCTAGAACCTGAGTAATCAATTTGCTACCTCTAAATATGGAATAAATGCTGCAGAGGTGGAACAGAATAGAAAGAACCTGGGTTCTTGATAATATAATTGAGCATCTAAAATAATTAACCCTGAGGTCTGTGAAATTATGAAATAGTGAAGTTATGTGAAATAGAATAATAATATACTATATTTTAAGCCAGGTTGAGTTACATGCATGAAATTGAAAGCATTATAACTAAGGAAATTTACCAGTGGAAACTATGTAATGGTGGTAATTCAAGAAATGAATATAGAATTAATTGTTTAGAATTCTCTTGGTAACCAATGAATAATTAAAACAGAATGCCTAACTCTAGTAAGTGGGGCTAGAATAGGATGAAGAGGATTTAAATTTTTTAAACTTTTCATTTAATGTCATTCAGTCCTGTTTGATTCTTCCTCTATAAACCACCCCCACCACTGTGCATGCTGTCACTTATATAAGATGCCAGATATTGAGGCCAAAAATAATAATAATAATATATACAAAGTTAAAGATAAGAACCAGATTGTAAGAAAGGGTTTGCAACATAATTCATAGTGATTGGATTAATATATGTATATATAGACTTATTATTACAAAAAAAGACATCTAAGTATAAAATTGGGTAATGGATGATAATTAGCAACTTACCAAAGATTAAATGCAAATGCCCAATATACCTATAAAATGGTACTCAAGGTCACTAATAATCAAGGACAGTAAAACTAAAACAATATTGAAGCTTTTTTAACCCATCAAATGCCAGTAATGTCAAAGACTACTGTTATACTTTCTTGACCAGAATAGACCAAAATAGAAAGACAAAAATTCTTTTGACAAGAGGGTTGCTGGTTACATCAACCCTTGGTTACATCACTTCTGGAAGCCTTACTAATCCCTCTCAGCACTTCCTGGAGCAGGTTTTGATTTTCCCCCATAGTAGATAAAGGGGAAACAGAGGCATAAACATGTTAATAAATGTTCTCAAGTTCATATAGGTCACAGTCAATGAAGCTGTGATTTGAACATTTTTTTCTTCGATATAAAACCTCTTGGTTTTAACTATTGGAGACAACCTGAACCCTTTGGCTAATATTTACATAAGAATAATTCCGTGAGAGGAAGCCTCTAGGCTCCTCTCTGCTACCCCTCCAAGAGGCTGTTTGGGCAGGGACTAAGCATAATTTATGCAGCTCCTCTAAACTCTTTTTTTTTTTGACTCATCTGTTTACAGATAGGAAAATCTAGTCTTCTAATGCAAATTGAGGAATTTTAAAATTGATATTTTATTTCCCTATTAGTTCTAAAAGGTACCAGAAGAAAAGTATACCATCTAATTTTCCCTGAAAACTCCAACATAAATCTCTAAACATTTCTCCCTATAGCTTTTTTTTCTCTCTGAGAGGAAAACAATTGGGCTGATAGGAACAACTGAAATATCAGTTAGATGGACATTCAAATATTTTTTTGAAATTTTAGTGCTAGAGCAACCTATTTTTTATAAAGCTTTTAGATAGATTAATTACTCTAGGAAAATTAAAATAGTATGCTTATTTTTATTTTTCAGGGTTATGACTTAGGTCACTATTGTCTTTAATAACTCCTTCAGTTGTATTGATTTTATATTTGCATGTGAGGGTAATGTCTGCTTTTCTTCTTCCTTCTCAGCTTCCTTCTTCTTCTCCCTCTTTCTTTCTTAAATTTATGAGGTCCATTTTGTGTTCTGTTTTATAATTTCAAATATTTACAAATATTTCCCTAGCAAAATATTTACCCTTGGGCTGTTCCCTTTAATGAATTGCCAGACAATAGACTAGTACAAAATATTTTTGCCTTAAAATATTTCTTAAATGGCTGTCATTACATTTTTTTTTCACTTAGAAGCTCATAGGTAGAACTTAAATTAAATTAATTGTATTTCCTTCCTCATCTTAGTTTCTGAAAGTTTGAGCAATACTTAGAAACTATGTAGTTTGAAATGAGTATATTACCTGTGTGGTAAGCCTGAAGATTTTGGAAGTGATCTAGGAAGAGACAGGACCACGAGAGGCAGTAATACATGGCAAGATTTGTTGGTCAATGCCTGGACAGGGCTGCATGAGGGTGAATTTGGTATGAGGAACCACTCAGAAGAGGAATAGGGCAAGAGACTGGACCTCCTCAGAGAAGGGAACATCAGAGCAGGGCAAATATGTCTCAGTGATGTCAGTCAGAAGTAAGGCTGGGAGTTTCCGGGTCAGAGTTTGGAAGGGCATTTGTGGTTTGGGGTCTTTTATAGACACAGGGTTTGTCTTATCAATGGTTATCACATATTGGGCAAGTTTTGAGGAGTATACATAGTAGACAGGCTCTAAATGGCTAAAAATATGTTTGTATGTGTAAGGTCGGATCTTAACAAACGGCACCGCGAAACAGAGGAAAGCTTCAAGTGAGCTTTATCAGGGAGCGCTCCCAAGCGAGGTTCACTGGTCCGAGAGAAAGGGGCCAGAGAAGTCGCACCCGGGCGAGGGTTGGGCAAGATTTTATAGGGGAAGAAGGGAAAGGGGTGTGGTGAATCTGGGAGGGCGCAGGGTATTCCTTATTTGGTGGTCTTTTCGGGTATCCTGGGGAACCGTTAGTCCCGCCCCTCGAAAGGCGGGAAGGCTGGGCCGGGTGCAAAGTCCCCAGGTCAGTTTCTGGAACTGGGTGGTCCGGAGAGTTTCGGTCTGATGCAACCTGTGAATCTGATTGTGTTCACGTGCCTCGGGCCAGTTGGCCTTACACTATGGACTATATTTAAAACAATTTAATGTGTAAGAATTTGAGTTTGGCACCTGTAAGCTTTGGGCTAGCAGGCTTGGCTGCTGTGAAGAAATAAACAGTGTGTGGCCATTTAGGACAATGCATCTTTGGCCCATTTATGTAACAACCTCTAAGTGTGAAACAGGAATATAAGCATAATTTATTTTGTTTCCTTCTCTATTTATTGAATGAGTTAACCTGTACTGAATAATAGGCATGTCCTTTTAGGAGGCGCATCATGTAATTTTGTCATTGGTAAATTCAAAGCAGGCAGTATACATTATTTATCATAAATGATTACAGGTTAAACTATTTTGCAGCTATAGCACAGGGCAAATTGTTAAGAGTATCAGTAAACTATAAAACCATTCCCTGAAGCCTGATATCCTGGCCAAAAATTTGGAAAGGGTTTTTGCTTACTTACTGATACAACTAAGCTTCAAGGAGAAAAAGGAAAAGCCCAGAATGAAATCGTATTTACACAGTGCTCAAGGTGCTAGGGAAGAATGTATGATATTACTCTTCTGTAATGTTCTCTGAAAAGTTCTGGGTTTTATAGAGAGAAATTCAAGTCGTGGTGCAAAGGGAATGGTGAAACTGGACAAAGCAAATTCCCTTTTCTAAAGGTAAAATGATACGTTACTAACTCCAAGAAAATTTTTTGATTTATTCATTAGAAGAATTTCTTGGTGCATATAAATGAGTGTTGTTCTATTAGTTCTTTTATGCTTTAGGAATGAAATTAAAATTATTTTCAAAGTAAAATTCCATTAGAAAGCACCTTGCTGTAACCACGGATTTGGATTATTTTAGGGCAAGTACTATCTCCTGTACACATGGGAATTTAGTACAACTCTTTCCATAGAAAATATTCCCTGTAATATAATAATGATGCTAGATTGTAACTTGACATTCAGTGCAACACAACCTCCTTTTCTCTGTTTCATTGGCCAAAGTAGAGTGAGGCTTTTGTCTTGCCCAGCATCACTTTAAGAAACCACCCTTTCTTTTCCCATTGTTAGTCAAGTGGTTTGGATGGGACTAACTATATTTCAGAGATAAGACTGTGTCATTGGAATTTTTTGATTCAACATATTAATTATCATATAAAATTAGTCTTGTCAGTTGAGTAGAAATTTAGCCCTTTTGTGAAGGGGTGAAGGAAGAATCAAAATGTGTAAGAGAGAGTAATATTGCTTTTCCTTTTTTGACTGGGAAGGTGCATGGTTGTTGCATTCTCACATAGAAGGGATAATGAATAGAACAACACAATCATACAGCATTGAATATTAGAGTGGATTGGGTCCTAGGAATACACTAATCAATATCTTCAGTTTACAGATAAGGGAACTGAGGCCCATGTAAGGAGCTGGATAACTATGAGCCATCCTTGTCATGTGACAATGTTATAAGCATTATTGAAAAAACCAAGTCATTATGAGAACTTCATCTGTATAAATTATCAAGAAAGTATGACATAGGAGAGTGGAAGAACTGGAAAGAATTTTCTGGTACTTACAAGGGTTAATGGAATATAAAGTTTTCTTTATCATAGGATATACACTAAAATTGAGGTTTGAAGGTAATAAAATGTACTTGCGGCATTTCAATATAATAAAATACAACTGTTTTTTAGAATTTTTAAAGGAGTATAGTTGATTTACAATGTTGTGTTAGTTTCTGCTGTACAGCAAAGTGAATCAGATATACATACCCACTCTTTTTTAGATTCTTTTCCCATGGTCATTACAGAGTACTGAGAAGATATCCCTGTACTATACAGTACGTCCTTATTAGTTATGTATTTTATATATAGTAGTGTGTATGTGTCAATCCCAGTCTCCCAATTTATGCCCCCCCATCTCCCCTAGTAACCATAAATTTGTTTTCTACATCTATGGCTCTATTTCTGTAAATACAACTAGTTTTGAGAATAAAATCAAGATGCCAAAGGTAAAGAATTTGGAGACACTACCTGCACCTAGTAAGCACTCAATAATTAGTACTTCCTTTTATCACTGTCTTTTCCACAGCAAACAGACAATTCTTTTTTTTTTTTAATGACAAACCATTATTTTCTTAAATAATCAAGGACATGATAAAGTCAACACAAACCATAGAAGGTTATTATGGTAGACATAGAATCTTTGTTGTTCTAGGCAGGTTACACCAAAAAAAAAATAAAAAAAAGAATAACCCTTTATATTTGTAGCTGAAGGCAATAAACAGTTAGGAAACAAGCACATTGAAATTACCCCACTTTACAAGATTTTTTTTTTTTTTTTTTTGCGGTACGCGGGCCTCTCACTGTCATGGCCTCTCCCGGAGCATAGACTCCGGACGCGCAGGCTCAGCGGCCATGGCTCACGGGCCCAGCCACTCCGTGGCATGTGGGATCTTCCCAGACCGGGGTACGAACCCGCGTCCCCTGCATCGGCAGGCAGACTCTCAACCACTGTGCCACCAGGGAAGCCCTACAAGATTTTAAATACTTCATAATTTTCAAACTCAAGTATTATAAACCAAGGCAAATAAAATTCATTTAAAAATTGTGTCCTTCATTGTGCTCTTTCATATTCTGGAACAAACTGATGTTTTACTTTACAACCATCTCAGGGGGTTCATGAGATTAAAACTAAGTTTTTTAACCTTGTTATAATATTATTAACATGCCATGCATTCATTGTCACTATCTTCAAATGAATCAGGAAGTAAGCATTTTAACATTTCTGTTTCTGTTTCAATTTTCAGTATGGTAAACATTAATAGTTATGATACATAAATAAAGCTAGCTCCCTGGGGTCCTCAATAAGCTTGAAGAGTGCAAAGGGGTTCAGAGACCAACAAAACAGTCCTTTAGGACAAAACTAATATTTTCCTTAACAAACAAATATGTGCAGAGTTGTATTTCTCTGAAATTCTTGTTCCTAAATAGAGTTTCATTCACATATATTAATCATAACTTTTAACCCAAGTAATTTCAATTTCACAGAAAAAACTTTGAGGAGACAACTGGGGTTACACAGCAGCATCACTGAAGTCTTGCAGAGCTCATAAATACAACACAACTTTCTATAGCTATACTTCATACAACTCCTCAAAATGGCAAAAATGTGCATATTCTTTAATAGACCCAAAGTCTCTCAGTAGCATATAAGAAGAAGCAAAAACATAGAAAGTTAAAATTATGCTTAGTAATTAATGTTTCATTGTTCTGACTTAGAAATTATTCAAGTATCCAATGAAATTTCATTAATTAATTCATTTCAGACAATTACTTAGGAAATACACAAGTTCTCTTTGTGTGGCCTGTGGAACCTGCTTAACTTTCCTAGCACTTTGTCTCTCGCTCTTGATAATGGGGATAATTGCACAGTACTTGTTACTTATGTAGCATATTGAATTCCTGTTGCTAAATGATATAGATCCATGGGTTTAAGATATGTCCATGCACACAATATTATCATTGACAATTTAAAGGTTTTTCAGTTTCACAAAGAGTATCTTCATGATCACTTTGAAAGATTTATAAGGTTTGTTTTCATCAGGAAATTCTTGTCTGAGAATTAGCATAAATAGTGCAGGGGAGCCAAGGTGCTGTTAGACATTTTAAGGACAGTACTATAAATGGTAATTACTAGCTTAAACATGTATTTGTTCCAGTGAAATACAACCCTCCATTTACATCTGAGTTCTAGCTGTGAAAGATGACTTTTCTGTAAGCAGGGAGTGGGTTTTTTCCAACACCTGCTAGAAATGTATATGAAATAACATTAACTCACGAAGAAAACAGTATCATTCTAAAGCCAAATGAAGTGGTGTTCTATACAGTTCCCATGGAAGAATATCCCTTTATCATTTCATCTCACTGTGAGCCTAGTGATAGAAACCAGTGAAGAGAGGAGGCTGATGAATGGAGAAGGTTGAAGAATTGATGTAAATAACCCTTGATTAATTCTTATGTACAAGATTATTAATAATAATATTTTAGAAAAATTTTTAGGAAAAGTTGTCCTAAGCCAGTGGTCATTGCTTTAAAAAGTGATAACCCCCTTTAGAATTTAGTAACAGTATTTTAAAAATGCAGTTACTTTGAAGGAGCTAAATCATTTCATGTGATATGTGAATTGAACTCTGAGTTCTTACATGGGATTGCATCGGGGAACATCATGAACATGTTGCACTTCCTTTTATGGAAAATTGCCAAATGTGTCAATAGATGCCTCCAAATATCAGGCATTCTTAAATCACACTCTTTCTTGCGTTAGCCCTGACTTAGTAACTTACAAATTTATCGAATAATATTGTTTTCTTTACTTTGGCTGGCAGGTTCATAACTGACTCTGCAAACTTTGTCATTATTAGACAAGGAAATAAGACATTTAGAATTTTAGGGAAATACAATTGAGGTTGAAGTGATTATTTTCCACACAGGTATAAATTTTAAAGCTGGTAAAAGTTTTCAATGTATGAATTTATAAATAATAAATCTAGGAAAATATACTGTCGTCTGATATTGCAAATTCTGATTACATAGAGAATAAACTAATAGATTTTTTATCAATTTCTACATACAGTTGTTAGTGAAATCTTTCATTATATTTCTGGCAACATGTCAAGAATATGTAATGTGATGATTTACTTTGGAGACTTTTTATATGTTTATTATTATTATTTTCTTTGCCTGGAAGATCACTCATCTTTTCCTCATCTGATTAATCCCTACTTATTCCTCTAAACTAAGCTCAAGAACTTCTAGAAAAAATGGCATAAAAGAATGGTATTCAAAATCTCTATTCCATGAACTCATTGAATTTGCCACAACACTAAAATTAGAGCATGGTGTAAACCAAGTGCTGAATAGAATTTCTCCCAGACATAGTGAAGATGGTATTGTGTTGAAGGAATTTTTCCATTGCCAGCACATAATTCCCATTTCTGCAAAAACAATTCAGTGTTATGTGAAATAGATGAAGAAAATCCTCTTAATATTTCTAAAATTTGGAGGTAAATATTTTAATGGAATGCAGTGGACAATTCGGTATTTTATGGGCATCTTTGAATCAGTAAGAGTCATTTTTGCTGCAATGAAAGCCATTCTGAGACCACAGGAAGTATAAAGTTACAACAAATGGAAAAGTCTGTGGTTAACTGATTTTTACTCTGACTTACTAATAGAGGAATAGAGGTTTTAATAACCCAGGAATTGGTAAGTTTGTTTCTTAATCAAAACAGAAATATTCTAACCCAGTAAAGTGAGGTCTAAAGTGTTATTTGTAACATCAGAAGGACAGGTATTCCTACCCTAGGAGAGATTTTATCCTCAAATGGCAACATTTTTCAGAAAAATTATGTGCAGGCATAGCAATATCACCTGCAAGCAACAGGTATTGCCCCGAACAAATTTCTTCCTGTCATCGTACAAAGAACTCTCTGTAGGAAAGCTCTTAAATAAAGAAGAAAATTTCAGTTAAGTGAAAAAAATTTAATTTCTTCCAAATTGGCTAGCACAATAACCAAGAAAATTGACTATACATGGACACAGTGGTTATCTAGAGCAGAGGCCAAGTCAAATAGAAAATGGATGTAATGAATATTTTAAAAATATATATATGAAACCAATAAGTTTTAAATTTCCTCCCCCCAAAATATATATTTCATATAGACTGTTTCACCATTATAATCTCAGAAACAGTTCATAGAGACTGTTTCACCATTATAATCTCAGAAGTGAGTTGGAGTGAAGGTGGTTGGAACATTCTTCTGTGAAGTATAGATTCAGCTAATGAAGCCCAGAAAAACTGAAAGCCCCTTAGAAAAATCCTTGCATTTATTGTGGGACTAGAGCAAGATTTTCCCTCTCAGGTGGTAGGTTAGAAATAGATGGGGGGAAATATCTAGTCAAGCATCCCTAAGCCAGCCATCTCCTCCATCAAGTGTGGATTCCTCAGCTCCACTGTTCTTTAGGCTGACCCTAAGTTTGTGTGTACAACTATAGGGTGGATTAAAAAAATTATTAAAAAGAAACAGCAGGCCTGCAAAGAGCCACTCTGGCTAAGGATGAGGTGTCCTATAGTAAGTTATGGGATTAACATCATCAGCCATGGACTGGATAGATGATGGCTGAGACCCAGAGGTATGGCCATGTTCAAAAAGCCATAGTGAATAGTACACAAGGGCCAGAATATAAGAAACTTGGAAGTCACCACTACATGCTAAGAACAAGTAAAAAGCTGAATAGACTAAAAAATCAACAACTCTTCTAAAATCCATAAGAGAAGTAAGGTCACAGGGCAAACTGCTGTCCCCAAATTGGAGAGAGAGACAGTAATACACAAAGCATCAGAACTTACCTAAGGAGAGCATATATCTTCATGGGAACCGCGCCAGGGCAGGAAAACCTGAAATGTAATTGACTAATTGCTTTAGGCTCAGTAAGGAGTAAATACTACAAGAGGACCCTGTCATTTGATGTCCCCAATACTTTCATGAATTTACATCCTGGAGCTCTGCCAGGTTCACAGTGAACACTGGAGAAAAACTCCTGTGCTTCCAGCAGGAAGAGGAAAAAAGGAACCATTCTGAAAAATGCCAGAGAATTCTGTTCTTCTTAACAAGGTCTGCCCCCAGGGGAAACTAATTAATTAGAACCTAACTTGCTGGGATGTTATCAGAGCCCAACCAACCTGAGGGAAGCAAAATATTTGCATATTGGCAAATTTTATAATGAATTATTTTACAGGATACTGTCGGGAATGTGAGGAAATAAATACTCTCAAGCAGTATAAGAAACAGTGTAAATTGTTTCACTATTCCGGGGTTTTTAGGCAATTGATATCAAACATCTTAAAAATATATACTTTTACAAAGCATTTAACTTTTTAGTAACTTGGCCTAATAAAATTATCGGACTCATTGTTTGATAGATACGTCATTATCCTTATGTTTTAAAACATAGGTTTTATTATTATTCAAGCATGGTGAGGGCAACAGATCAGGAGACAATTGACATTTGAAATAATAGATTGTTACTCACAGTCCTCAAGAGGAGGGACATGCCACACCATGGAGAAGTCACAAGGGGAAGCACCAGGGTCTGTCAGCAAATAGAGGGAGTGAGGGAAAAACATGGGCAAGAGACTTTATTGTGGTTTCCATGGGAAGGCAAGACAAGGTAAAATTTTAGGTTTAGGATTGGTTTGTTTGAATAATTTCAGCAGGCTATGGCACATATGGAGTGATCAGGGTAAATGAATAGTGGTCCAAAGTATAAAGGCTCAGTAAAAGAGGTAGTGGGGGTTATGGATTTTGGATTTGTTGGTTTGCGTATGAAAGGTGCACTTGCAGGTGAGCCCTTTACTCTCTCTAGAAATTGGCCATCCATGGGGCATTCTTTCCTGGATCAGAAGTCACCAGATGTCAAAACATCAGAAAATACAGAAAATAAAAGGCATGATTGATACAACTTACAAGGTTATTAAAAGGCACATATTTCTTGGGATCAAAAAATGAAAAAAAGCAAAAGAAGTGACTAAAGCATATTTTGAAATATTAATCAATAGAATAGTTTAAAATCTTATGTTACAGATGCCATTTGCCATATTCAATCAGCTGAACATTCATTATTCTTTGCCTTAGAGAAAAGATAAATAGAGAAAGTGCTGGCTGAAGTGAGGGGGCAGGGGACTTCTCCTAACGTCTGATTTTTTAAAAGTCTTGAACTTAACTGGAATCAAAGAAATTCTAGCTAATATCACCAAACAGATGCTCAAAATTTCTTGCTCAGGGGAGAAAGTGGATATAATAGGAAGTAAGGAAAACATAGATTTTTATGTGGATTTTGGAAAGAATGTTCTGTGCTCTCCTTATACTCTTTCAGTATATCTTTGAGTATCTTTAAAGTAGAGCGGTTGTATAAAATTTCAAATATCCAGCAAAGTTGGGTGATCCAAGCGCAGAAAGGACTGGACAAGGTCCATAGAACCTATTTTAAATTTGTGGGATACAAGACTAGATTTTTTTTGTTGGAATTTTAAAAACATGTTTTAAAAGTTTATAATGCATTATTTAAAAATAACTATTGAAAAAATAACAAAAGAAATCTAGTCTTAGTCACTATTCTTTTCTTTCTCTCTATTCTGGGCTTTATTTTTTGACTTGTTTCGAATTATTTTAGTATACAATTATGAATAAGACATTCTGATAAGTTACTTTGTGTGAAACTCCATGCTACTTTCACAGAAAGGGGGCTATAAGAATTATTTATTTTAATGTAGTTTTAAAAATGTCAACTTCCACTTTTAAATATGTATGTAAGAAAAAAATTAAAAACAAATTTCAATTCTAAAATCAAGAGAAAACTTAATAAAAATATAGTCATAGCTTTCAGTTTTAGCTCCAACTTGTAAAGAGCTTAGAAGTCATCATTCCCATTCTTGCAATAAGAAAAATTTGAACAAAATGAATATTAATGACTCTTCCTGGACCTAACAGAAAACTAAGATCATAGGGCAAGCAGCTACCCTAAAATTGGAAACAGGTAACTCAGGGTTGTCACAACTAAGATTTACCTCCTGTAGCAGAAGCTGCTGGGGCCATGAACTGATAGAAATACTTCAGTGGTTATTTTGCTGAATTGCTGGAGGCTGAGAGTGGACAAGTTTGAGACTGAGAAACTCCTGAAGACAATTGTCTTGGTGGGGGTGGGTGAATCCCACACTTTTCATGACTTTTAACTCAAGCAATCCCACTAGGTTCTCAAGATGAATAGTAAAGAAAGAACCATTTTTCTGCTCTGGCAGAGGGAGGGGAAGACATACACACAGAAAATTCTTCATTGCAAAGACCTACTCTCTATGGTAAAAAGTGTTAACAGAACTTTATTCTTCTGGAGGAAGGGGAATCTCTATCACTCTGGCCTCTTCTAGCCTTTTTGTCACACCTGAGTAGGTGACTGGATAAATAACTGTGGCATA
This sequence comes from Orcinus orca, assembly GCF_937001465.1. Classification (NCBI taxonomy): domain Eukaryota; kingdom Metazoa; phylum Chordata; class Mammalia; order Artiodactyla; family Delphinidae; genus Orcinus; species Orcinus orca. Next base: position 98,051,215 of record NC_064563.1, read on the forward strand.
TCTAGAAGATGGAATATTATTCAGTGCAAGAAAGAAATGAGCTATCAAGCCATGAAAAGACATGGAGGATCCTTAAAAGCATATTATTAAGTGAAAGAAGAAAATCTAAGAAGGATACATGCCATTATGATTCCAACTATAAGACATTCTGGAAAAGGCAAAACTAGGAGACAATAAAGAGATTAGTGGTTGCCAGGGTTGGGGGTGGGGAGTAATAAACAGGCAAGGCACAGAGGACGTTTAAGCCAGTGAAAGTACTCTGTATGACACTATAGTGAAAGTGATAGGTATGTAACTATACATTTGTCCAAATTTATAAAATGTATAACTCCAAGAGTGAATTCTAAGGTAAACTGTGGATGACAGGTGATTATGATCTGTCAATGTAGATTCATCCTTGGTAAATAATATGTATCATTCTGGTGAGTGATGTTGATCATGGGGGCAGGCTCTGCATGTGTAGGAGCAGGGAGCATGTGGGAAATCTCTGTGCCTTTCTGTTAATTTTGTTGTAAACCTAAAACTGCTCTTAAAAATAGTCTTTTTTTGTTAATTAATTAATTTATTTATTTTTGGCTGTGTTGGGTCTTCGTTTCTGTGCAAGGGCTTTCTCTAGTTGCGGCAAGTGGGGGCCACTCTTCATCGCGGTGTGCAGGCCTCTCACTAGAGCAGTCTCTCTTGTTGCGGAGCACAGGCTCCAGACGCGCAGGCTCAGTAGTTGTGGCTCACGGGCCTAGTTGCTCCGCGGCATGTGGGATCTTCCCAGACCAGGGCTCGAACCTGTGTCCCCTGCATTGGCAGGCAGATTCTCAACCACTGCGCCACCAGGGAAGCCCAAAAATAGTCTTTAAAAATTAAAAAAAATTAAACGTTAATCAGTGCAACCTACCATAATAGGCCAAAGAAGAAACATCATAAGATCATATCAATAGATACAAATAAAAGCATTTGACAAGAATCCAACACTCATTTATGATAAGAGCTCTCAGCAAATAAGGAATAGAATGGAACTTTCTCAACTTAATGAAAAACACCTACAAAAATTGTATAATTTCCTACCATTAAGGTGAGAAGCTGGATAATTTTCCACTAAGATTGGGAACAAAGATGTATGTCCTCTCTTACCACTCCTAGTCAACATTGTAAAATTGTCTTACAGCTAATGCAATAAGAAAAGCAGAGGAAATAAAAGGTATACAGATTGGGAAGGAAGAAATAAAGCTGTTACTGTTGGCATATGACGTGATTGTCTATGAAGTAAATCCCAAAGAATCAGCAAAAGCTCTTGGAACTAAAAAATAAGTTTAAAAGGTCATAGCAAACATGGTTAATATAGAAAAGTCAATTGCTTTTCTATATAGTATCAATGAACAATTGGAATCTGAAATTTAAAAAAAAATTTAAAAGCACTAAAAATTAAATACTTAGCTATAAATCTAAGGAAATATGTACAGGATATATATGTGAGAAACTAAAGAACTTTGATGAAAAAAATCAAAGAACTAACTGAATAGCGAAACAATCTGTGTTCATGGGTTGGAAGTTTCAATATTGTTAAGATACCAATTCTTTCCAACTTGATCAGTACATTCAGAGAGATCTCAATCAAAATCTAGTGAGAAATATTCTTGATATTGATAAACAGATTCTAAAATTCATAAAAGGATGGCAAAACATCTAGAATATCTAACACAATACTGAAGAAGAACAAATTTGGAGGATTACCACTATCCAATTTCAAGACTTACTATAGATCTACAGTAAGCAAGTATCACTAGTGTGATATTAGTGGGGAAAAAAAAAGACACACAGATCAGTAGAACATAATATAAAGTCCAGAAATAGACCCACATGATGTAATCAACCCATCTTTGACAAAGGAGCGAAGACATTTCAATGGAGAATGGATATTCTTTTAATAAGCCCATGGTGCTGGAAAAATTCAACAACCATACGTTAAGAACCAAAAGACAGAATTTATACCTATCATAAAAGTTAAGTCAAAATGGACCATAGAACGAAATTTAAAACTATTAAACTTCCAGAAGAAAACTTAGGAGAAAAATCTAGGAGACACTGGTTTTGGTGATGAGTTTTTAAATAAAAAACCCCAAATGATCAATGAAAGATAAAAAGATAATTTAGACTTTATTAAAATTAAAACCTTCTGCTTGTGAAGGACTCTGTAAAGAGAATCGAAAACAAGCCACAAACTGGGAGAAAGTACTTGCAAATCACATATCTGACACAAGACTTGTATCCAAAATACATAAAAAGAACATTTTGAACTATATAATTTAAAAAATCCAATTAAAAAACAGTGAAAATATCTGAACAGACATTCATCAAAGAAATATACAAATGGAAAATATGTAATGAAAATATGCTCTAAACAATTTGTCATTAGGCAATTACAAATTCAAACAACAGTGAGATACCACTACACATCTTTAAAATGTCTAAAATGCGAAATACTGACAATCTGATTGCCTGTGAGATAGTGGGACAACAGGAAGTTTCATTCAATGCTCATGGGAATGCAAACTGGGATCCTTACTTTGGGAGACAGTATGGCAGTTTTTTGCAAAGTAAACATAATATTAACATAAAGTACAACAATCACCCTCCTAAGTATTTAAAATTTATGTCTATACAAAAACTTGCACACAAATGTTTATAGCAGCTTTATTCATAATTGCCCAAAACTGGAAACAAGAAAAATGTCCTTCAGTAGGTGAATGGATCAATACACTGTGATACATCCATTCATTGGACTATTGTTCAGTGAAAAAAAGAAATGATCTGTAAAAGCCATGAAAAGACATGAATGAATCTTGAATATGTATTGCTAAGTGAAAAAAGTCAGTCTGAAAGGCTCCATACTGTATGATTCCAACTATCACTAAAACTACAGTGATAGTAAAAAGAACAGGGTTGCCAGGGGTTCCTGGAGGCTGGAAAAAAGAGACGGATAAGTGAAACAAAGGGGAATTTTTAGAGCATTGAAAGTAGTTTGTTTGATACTGTAATAAGAGATATACAATACAGTGCCTTTCTTAAAACCCATATAAATTTATAGCACAAAGATTGAACTTTAATTTTTGAACTTTAATTTTTAAAAGAATTATTTAGGTAGTCATGAGCTCTTTGGATGGAATACAGAATGTGACAACAAAGCAATCTAACTCTATTATGAACTTATGAAACAACCTCACTGAAGAGCATGGGGGAAAATGGTGCTGACTTAAGTAATTTTGGAAATGAGCAGAGTTTGTAACACTAAAGCAGAAGTAATTGTACATGGGTCCTGTACCTTAGTTGTTAAAGTTTATTTCTCACAGAGGGCACAGGTCAACATGTCTGACACTAACATATATGTATACTGGAATTGAACAATCAAGTAAATAGATGGATGGTGGAGGCCAGGTTTCTCATTGTTGAAATGGGAGTTCACAGGTAAGAAAGGGAAGAAGCTAGAATGGTCCATTATAATGTATTAAAGTTGGAGACATCACTATTAACTGATATTTCACTTAATATAGATATAGATTATTACATATAGAAATTTTAGAGATACGTGCATACACACTAGTATGTACACATATAATTCCTTTCTCTGTCATTTGAGAGGGACTGGTAATAATGACACTCAGTAACAATGAACACATCTAATACACAGGTCTTGGTTTATAATATGATTTTCAATTAAAGAAATGAGCTCCTTGGAGAAATGGCTGATTCTGGGACTGGGACAGAAATACACAAGATGAACCTGGAGTACCTTTCAGTGCCAGAAAGTAAGGAAACTTAAAATAAAAACAAAAAAGAGCACTATGACGTGGATATATCAAAGAGATACGGTAAGTAAACGGAAATCAACTGAAAGTGTTCCCAATGGCCAAATCTACAATAGTTTGAACAAAAAAAAATAGACATAGTAATACTGGATTATAAGCCAAAGTGCAAAATAAAGATAAGAGTCCATATTGATATAAATAAATGATTGAATAAATAAATGGGTAAAATACAAATCTATGCAAAACAATTCCAAATAATTTATGTAGATACTCTACCTTCAGGGAGGTGGAGCATAACTCCCCATTTCTTAAGTATGGGCTGTGCATAGTAATTTCCTTCCAAAGGGTAAAATACGGAGGGAGGGAAAAGAAGTAACTTTACAGTGGAGAACTCTGCTAAACACTATCGCAGCCATGTGGTTAAGGTCAGCATCAACAGTGATAAGTCACGTTGATAGCATATACCCTTGACATGATATGATGAAAATAGCACTTTCCCTCTGTGCTCTCCTCCCTCAAAACACATAATCCAAATCTAATTATGAGAAAACTATCAGACAAATCCCAGTTAAGGGACAGCCACAAAATACCTGAACAGCAGTCCTCAAAACTGACAGAGTTATCCAAAATAAGAGAATTCTAAGAAATTGTTACAGCCAAGAGTAGTCTAAGGGGACATGACAACTAAGTGCAATGTCATATCCTGGATGGGATTCTGAAGTAGAAAAAGGGAAATTCTATAAAAAACAAAGATACCTTAATAAAATATGGACTTTACTTACTCATGATTAATCAGTAACAGTTCATTAATTATAACAAATGTACCATACTAAGGTAAGATGTTAATAATAGGGAAACGTGGGTATATTACTATCTTCACTTTTTAAAAAAAAATCTGAGACTGTTATAAAATAAAATGCTTTTTGAAAAAATATATAATTGTGTAGAATTTGCATTATTTCATTAAAAATCAAATCATTGGGCTTCCCTGGTGGCACAGTGGTTGAGAGTCCGCCTGCCGATGCAGGGGACACGGGTTCGTGCCTCGGTCCGGGAAGATCCCACATGTCGCGGAGTGGCTAGGCCTGTGAGCCATGGCCGCTGAGCCTGCACGTCTGGTGCCTGTGCTCCGCAACGGGAGAGGCCACAACAGTGAGAGGCCCGTGTACCGCAAAAAAAAAAAAAAAAAAAAAAAAAAAAAAACTCAAACCATTGATTTGATAAATAAAATGGCCTAACTATACCAAAAAACTTCCTTTGTAAATAATTTACCCTTTAAGCTCATTTAACTTTAATTTCCTTTCCTAGTGCAGTAATGCACTAGGGACAGAGAATAGTTTGATGATTATCTTTTTATTTGCAGTCAATCTTCCAGCTTTGATCTCCAAAAAAATAACCACAGTATGCAACCATTTCTTTAAATGTTCTGTTTATCATCAGCATGGCTAACAGAGCAAAGCAAGAGACATGGGACTTTGTTCTTCTTTGACCAAGCAGAGACATTAGAAGAAAAACTAGATGTTTAAGAAACCAAAGAATAGTCAAATTATTAGTTATTATTTTCTTTTTATTTATTTAGTTATTATTTATTTTATTTATTTTTGGCTACATCAGGTATTAGTTGTGCGGCACTCAGGCTTCTTTCTAGTTGTGGGGCGCATGGGATCTTAGTTCCCTGACCAGGGATCGAACCCATGTCTCCTGCACTGTAAGGGGGATTCTTTACCACTGGACCACCAGGGAAGTCCTGAGTTATTACTTTCTATTTTCTGTAGAATTTTTTTTCCCTGAATGTTCATTAAACTTCAGGATCTGCCTGATTATACTGATTGCAACCCATGAACCAGTTGCTAAATAAAAGACAGATTCCTGACACTGATATTGAATGATATCCCCCGTGAAGAACAAAATATATTTGCATACTAATATAAAGTCTTATAATTAAAGTCTTACAAAATTTTATAATTAAGATTGTGTGACAGCGAGGATGGAGCAAAACACTGTTTTTTTAAAATAGTTAATTATCAATCTAAAGTCAAGTTTAAATGTGAAGGTGGAAGCCAGAGACGAGAGGTACACTAAAACAGAAAAGGTTAGTAGGGTTGGTAGTAGACAGATTTTATGTGGACAATCTATTAAAATATCTTTTATTTCTTCTTTGTTAATCAGTCACAATATGATTTGAACATAGGGATGAAAATAATAGGGATACTATTCATAGTTAATAAATCCAAAATTGCTGATGGCTTTTATTGATGGTAAAATAACTACAGAAATCAGAATAACTCACTTTGGATTAAATTCACAATATTGGCTTTCTTTGTTGACTAGAGCAAATGATGGAATATTTTTATACCACAGTTATCCTAGAGGTTAAAAAATGAATTATATACCTTCTCACTACTTCTACCTTACTGGTACCAGAGAAGCCTTTTACTGAAAGGTATATTACTATTAAATACATTATTATTGTTTTTCTAATGCAACACATATTAAACTCTGATATGAGTAATAAGTAACAATTAAATAGTTCATCTTTCAAACACTTGGATTATCTTCCCCTTACAATTTTTATACCATATCTGTATATATTACATGGATGTTAATTGATGTTAATGGAGCATATCCTTTAGGAATAAAGTTGGTCTGTCTTCATTAATAATGTTAGATAATTGACTGCTTGAAAGGCACTAAAAAATCAAGGAAAGCACTGTTTTTCTTCAATCTAGAAAAATTTTTAAATTATACTTTCTGCATAAATATTAAAAGATATAAAACACTGGACAGGGCCAAGTCTTCTGAAGATTGATTATATAAAATTTAGTTGCTCATATCCTATTAGAATGAGTATATCGGTCTAGGTAGCACTTCCTTTTGAGGGGAAAACGATTAGCCTGATAGATATCAGAAATGTGATGACTCAGTGTGTAGGTTGGTGGGAAATTATGAAGATATCTTATTAGCAACAGTGCATTGTTTAGTTGACCTAAAAGCCACATAATTTTATAACTTTGCATTACTAATGTCCAAATAAGAACCATTTACAAGCTATGACTCATCCCAGCTGCAGCTCACAGAATTAACATACCTCTGCATTTGACTTTAGTCTGTGTACTTAAGTATAATCTCTCTCACATTCCTAGCTGGGTCTCTACTGATACTTCCTTTTAAACATCCCCATGTTTCCCCATTCGGTTCACATTAATATTATCAGAGAAGCATAGAACTGCTGGAGAGACAGTACCATCCTTAGGTCTGGGCAAAAGAGGCCCTTTTCCTGCGCCCTGCATTATTGAGAGTCCTGCTTTGGCTTTTCCCTGGATGTCCCCCTCCCAACAGTGTGAAGGGAACAAACACACTGAGAGTCTGTTTCCCCTATCCTAGATTATGTTTTGGACATAATCTTTGTCTAGGACAAAGCTAGACATTTGATTAATTAAATACATGGATTTTTTTCATTTTCATTTTTTCCTTACTAAACATCAAGAGAACAGCTTAAGAAGCCATTTTAGAATTGTGCCTTTTAGGCTATTGACTAGTTCTTAAAAATAATTCCTATCTATGTTAAAAAATAAAATTACATTCTCAGCTTCTGCTGCATTTGTTCAGATAGTAAATTATAAATTTAGACTACTTCTCAGCTTCTCAAATAGGCAAAAATAATGTGGGTTTTTTTTGGTGCTATTTATTTATTTCGTTTTTAACTTTCCAATAACAGGGCTAATCTAATTCATTAACCCAGAAGTAAACAACTAGAAACTTGCCCATAAATGGTCTTCTTAAAAGTTTTTTCCCAGACTGTTGCATGGAAATCCTCCGTGTTTCATATATCTACTATAGTCTTCTCCAAATAGGCACTAAGTACCTAGAGTGGCTTTTATGACTCCACAGAAGCCAGTCAGAGAAGAGACTCAATCAGTTAGGAATATCATGATCTCTTGCTCTTGCTCTGATGAAAAATGGCTGATTTGTTTTAGTTCCTTACTCGTATTTGCCATGTTATGACTAATCGTATCTAATCTGTTGGAATGACATGACACCCACTACTGGCATCTGGGCAAATAGCTTTGTCTCTGGATTCAAAGACCCTTTGTATTATGGCTCCTTTAACCCCAGCATTCCGTGTTCCCTTCCCATAGCATTTAGGAATTTCTTAATTATCTGCTACTGCTTGAGAGTAATGGGAATTAGAAAAACTACCTTAGTTTTTACTTCTTTCACCAGTCATGCAGAGTAGCTCCCACTCCACATTAAATGGTGCTAAGTGGTGGTAAATCTGCCAGTGATGAGCAATGCTAGCTTGGTTGTCTTTCCTATATACAAACATGGATATTTGCAAAACCCCAAAGTTTAGGTCCATAATCCCATCTGACCTCTTTGCTCTACTTTTATTTCTGTCTTCCTTTCAAAAGTACTTCAAAAGTATTGAAGGAAGAAGCTTTTCCTCTTTCCATTTGAAAGGGACTTCTATCCCATATCCTGTTCCGAATGAAGTGGCCTTCAACCTGTCCCTTTCTGTAGAGTCATATTTGAAAAACAAAAAGTTTACTGTTTAGGGAAGAAACATCAAAAGGTCTCTCATTGCCTCAGCTGTGAAAACAATCAGCTTGCTTTTCTCCTTGAGGCTGTATTATATATTTAATCATCATTTATTTTTTTAAAGATCTTTTTGATGTGGACCATTGTTAAAGACTTTATTGAATTTATTACAATATTGCTTCTGTTTTATGTTTTGGTTTTTTGGCCACAAGGCATGTGGGATCTCAGCTCCCCGAGCACGGATTGAACCAGCACCCCCTGCTTTGGAAGGTGAAGTATCAACCACTGGACCGCCCGGGAAGTCCCTTAATTATCATTGTTTAAATGTTAGTGCCAATATCTGAGTCATCTGTGGGTCTGTTTCTACTGAATATTTTTCTCTTAGTTATGTATCAAGTTTCTTGTTTTTTTCATCCTTCTCACTTTTTCCCTCTTCTTTTGTTTTCCAGATAATGGGTATAAAATAACAGTATAGAGAAGATGGAAATATAACTTTTTAAATTTACATTCCTGAGCTTACAGCTCCTTCCTTCATCTGGCAGCTAGGATAAGGAGTTAAACATTCTAATTCTACCAATTCAGGTGCTATTTTGATTAGATTGTTTTTAGACCTTGTTAGTAAAAACACTATGTGCTCACATAACAGTTACTGAAGGGCTGATCTCTTTAATCTGGTAAACATTTGACCTGGGCTGTAACTGGAGTGCTATTTCATAGAGTTTTGTGTCAGTGTTTATGAATGTAAACTCTTTGAATATCATCAAGACTTCATAAATTCTCTCTAATTTCTAGCTGCTTTTTTTACTGCTAATTTTTCAGAAAAATTCAGGAAAGAGGAGAATTTTAGGTTGAGTGATTTAATTTTACATTTGAAGCTTTTTGGGTTCTAATTTATCATGCTGTTTCAAATTGTCATTAAAAATTCTGCCTGCTTCTTTATCTGTCTGCACCTGGAAAAAGTGTTTTATTCTCAGCAGCTATGGTTCTCTGCTCACCTATGGAAAACATGTTCATCTCAGGAATTCAGTTTCTCAGGGTTCCTTGCATCCACTATTCTGCAGTCGCCTCCTATAAAAGGCTATTGTCTTTTAAATAATTCATTTTTTTTTTCCTTTTGCTACCATGAGAGCATAGGCTTTACAATCATTTTACATCCTAACAAGAAGTATCAGGATTTCAGTTTATTTTAAAGCATGAAAACATAAGAATTAAGTTACACCTATATTTAATTCTAAACCTAAATTTCATGGAGTCACTAAAAGTCTGTGTGTGTGTATGTTTATTTAAGCTACAGGTAAATATAATTTTAAACTTACAATATTTTTAAACTGAGTTGGTATAGGTGATTGTATCATAATTGAAGAATAAGTAAATGGAGAATTTATTTTAAATTTCCCATTTGATTTACCCCCAACCTAAGCAAACTTTGTTTATTTTTCCAAGGTTCACTCACATCATAGCATTTTCCCCATTCCTTTTATTATATCATGGTAAAATATGCATAACAAAATTTACCTCATAACCATTTTTAAGGCTAAGCAAACTTTAGAATCATGGCCCAAAACATAAACTTAATTATTGGTCAGACTAAATGCAATAAACTGGCAATTGTAATGACATATTTCTCACATATGAATGTATAAAAGAAATAAAGATATAGGAAAGTGGAAAGTTGTTATAAGATACAAGTGAATGTCTTCAAATAATCAATGACAATACTGACACATAACTTCTCAGAGAAAACAACAGAAGCAAAAACATGACTGAATATGATATTTAACATTTAGTGTGTGTGGTGGTGGGGGAGAATTCTGGCCTAGAATTTTAGCAAAATTTTGATCAAAAATAAAGATAAAATAAAAACCTTTTTCTTAAAAAATCTGAGAAAATGTATCACTAGCATCCCTGGTGATAAAAGAAGTATTATAGGATTATCTTCAAACAAAATATAAATGAAACCAGATAGAAGATCATACAATCAGGAAAGAACAAAGAATTTCTAAAAGTAAAATATTTTGGTAAGTCGAAATGAATATTAACTTTTTAAAACAATATAGTGACATCTAATAGAGTTATAAAAATTTAAGATACATGAGAGCAAGAAGATATTAATTCAGAGAAATTTATGAGCTAATGTGATAAAATTGAGGTAATGTGGAGGTAATGTGATTCAAAGCCCTTGACATTTTCATGTTGAAATATATTTATTTTATTAGTTTTTGATAAGATAGCAATATATGCTATAATTTTACCATTACTATAATGGTTAAAGAATGAGTAAACATGGGTAATAGAAGGACAATCGGATAATTTTAAAAAATCAGTATATATGTCAAGTGATAAAATACACAACAGGCAGAATATAGAAGAAAAAAACAGTAAAGTGGTTTATTTAAACTGAGAATGTCAGAAGTACTTTAATATAAGTGAAATTCATGTTTAATAGATGATAATTATCAGACACAAAAGAAAATAAGTTATATACTAATAATAGAAATATATAAAATGAAGAGCATTTAAAAGAAAAAGCGTGGAAAATCAAATATTAGGCAAATACCAACCAAAAGAAATTAATGGAGCTATTAATCAGATACAGTTAAATTTAAGGGGAAAAGATAAAGATAGAGAAAAATTTCATGATGATAAAATGCTTTAATTAGTCATGAAAATATAGCAAATTTTAAATTGTAGTCACATGATATTGTAACATCAAAATAAAGTAAAATTTGACAAAACAAAAATACAAATATAAAAATCCACAATTATAGTGGGAGACTTTAACATACCTTTCTCAGTGCTTGATAGGACAATCAGACAAAAAATGAGTAAGACTATAGAAGATTTGAACTCCTTGATTACCAAATTTGATAAAATTTTTATCTATAGAAGACTACTTCCAATTGTAGAAAGAACATCTTTTTAAAGTACACATGGAACATTAATGAAATTTCACCGTATGTTATGCCACTAAGCAAATGTTGACATAGTTATAGGATTTAAATGGTTTAGAATGATTCTGATCGCAAAATAATAGAAATAAGCTAGAAAGCCGTAACAAAATATAATTTGAAAATCAACCTATGTTACGTTAAGAAATGTAAAGCTTTTTTTTTTCTAAATCATCCATAGCTCAAAGAAATAAATTATAATGGTAACTAGAAAAAATTTTGTACTAAATGATAATGAATATATGATATATCCAAATTGCTAAAGAGAGAAATAACAAAGTTATTGCTTTGAATAGGCAGGAAAAAGTGAACTCTTTCTGACAATGGAGAGAAGAGAGAGAGGCAGAGAAAGAGAGCTTAGAAACAAAATAGTCAACATCAGTAAGGAATAAAGGATATGACTACAGATACTACAGATATTTTAAGAAACCAAAAAGAGTATTGTGAACAACTAATGCCAATAATTGTTTTAAAAATTAAACAGGAAAAATTCCTATAGGAATTAAAATACAACTTACTAACAATGACACATGAATAAAGGGTTATTCTAATTAGTCCTGTTACATGTTAAAGAAATAGAATCTGCACTTAAAAACTTACCCACAATGATGAATCCAGGCTAAGGTGCTACACTGAGGAATGCTTTCAAACAGAAGCAATAATTTCCATCCCATAGCAAATTCTTCCAGAGAATAGGAAAAAAAAGGGGGAAGATGTTCTGAATCCTTTTATGAGGCCAGTGTATCCTTCATCCCAAAATCTGAGGAAGACATGGGAAAAAATTATAAGTATTTTACTAGTATGTACATAGATGCAAAAATCAATGAAACATTAACAAATTTAATCCATTGATAAATAAAATGAATAATACATCACAAAAAAGTGTCTTATTCAAGGAATGTTAAGTTGTATTTGATAAAGAATATCCACAAAATCTTACAAAAAACAATTACTCTACATGTTGAAATTTTGAAAAGCAACCCACTAAGCTTAGGAATCAGGCATGGAAGCCCATTATCATTATTTCTATTTGATATTGTATTAGAGGTCCTAGCCAGTTTGATAATAAAGAAAATTTTAAAGTAAAAAGCACAAGGATTGAAAAGAAAATGGCAGAATGAATCATTCACATGATTCTGTATGTAGATTATCTAAACAACCTATAAGTAAGTTGTTAGATCTAATAAATGAGTTTAGCAATATTGTTGGATACAAATTCAATAAAATTTTGATTGCATTTCTAGGTTAAAAACAGGGATAAATACTCATGAGTGCTCACACCCCACACACACCATTTGGAACAACATCAACAGTATCAAAGGCCTAGGAATATATAAATAAATTATATAATAATTTATAAATAAATAAGGGTAAGATATGAAGGACTTTTACTGAAAAATATAAAATATTATTAGGGGATTCTTTTTAAAAAGAAGTAAACACATAAAGGAATATACCACATCCATGAATTGGATGTAATACTGGAAAGTTGTTAGTTCTTTACAAATTGACTTATAGAATCAAAACACTCCCAAACAAATGTATGCATAACTTTTACTAAAATTGGCAGACATAGATACATTATTAGAAATTCAAAGGCCAAAAATATCCTGATTGTTGAGGGAAAGAAAAAAAGATAAGAGTTACTCTATTGAATATTAAGACTTACTATAACAGAAAAGTTATGCACAGTTAAAGAAAAAAGTAGACTAATAGAATAAGTAAGTCTAGAACAATGTGAATGTTTCATTCATGTGAAGATGATACAGAATAGCAATGCAGAATGATCATTTTTACAAATGCTGTTTTGTCAATTTAGTTTCTATATGGAAAATTTTTTGTAGTAGTCCCAAACTGGATGCAACCCAAATGTTTAACAAAAGTAGACTGTGTATATGAGTTGCTGCATATAAAAATGCAATGCTATGTGAGGATGTAATAAATGAACATAGATTATGTCTTCTCACAAACATAATGTTGGATGAAAAATGCCATTATAAAAGAATGCATACTAAATGACTATATTTATATAAAGGCCCAATACAGGCAAAACTAATTTCCAGTGTTTACAGGTGAAGATACTGGTTGGCTTTTGTAAAAGCCAGGGGGATAAAGATTGAAAGGCGTAGGGGGAGGCAGTGAGGCCTCCAGTTTGTTAGCATTATTCTCTTTTTTGAACTGGATGGTAGTCACATGGGTATTCTCAGTTTGTAAAAATTTTTTAAGTAGCACACTTAGGTTTTGTGCATTTTCCAAGAAATACTTTCAGTAAATAATTTAATTAAAATTTATATTCCTGGGAAACTAACTTGTGTTGTTTTATAACTATACATGTTAAAATGTCTAGGTTTTCTGTATTACCTAAACATGAGGCGCTAGAGATAGCTCTGTAAGTTATTGAATAAGTCATGGTTATATTTGAGTGAAAAAAATGAATGACATACACGCAACCCAAAATGCAATTTTATACCTACCTCAAAACAACAGTATCATTCTAACCACTGTAACTCTTTTCCCAAAACATAGCATAATGCTGGAAAAGTAGTATGTACTGAAGAATTTTATTCTATGGATTAGAATTAAATGTAGTTGAGAGTCACATTCCAGTTAGACTGTTTATAACCTTGCGATCTTGACCAAGTTACTTGAACGTCTCTTCAGTATCCTTATTGGAAAAATTTGCATATATTCTATCTCCTTTCTGAAATGACTTGCAGAAAGTAACTAGCACTTAATAGGTACTTAATAATAATAATATCAATATTCCAAGCTTAACTTGCTAAATTAATCCCTAATGAACTCCTGACTGAAATAAAAATTTTCATATCATATATGTGTAGTAGTGAAAAAAATATTTTTATTGTCATTTTTCATGAAATTTAAAGTTTTTAATGTAAAAAATCCATATCAAATGATTTGGTAAAAATATTTATTTTAGTGAGATGTTTGCTAATTATAATTAGGTTACAAATATTTGAGAGGCACATAGAGGAACTTATATGCTAAAAACAATTGGTTACATGTCCCCACTTCCTATTCCAGTGACCTCCAGTTGGAAAGATACTAGGTGCAAATTATATTTCTGTGGTATTTCTACCATAAATTTTAAACATAGATTGTGCAGTTTTATTTTATATTAATAACTTTGCCTTAAAGAAAATTCTGTGATCTTGAGACATTGACTTCATCTTCCTGGCATTCAGGGAACTCATCTTCAGAGTAGAGTAAGAATAATTACTTCATTTATAAGATTTGGGTGATTATAAGTGGTAAAGCTTGACAAAAATATAAGTTTTCTTAACATTGTTAAAGAGCTTTCCCTAAAATTTTCATTGGTACTCCCAACTTTTTCTATCCTACATCTCTCACATCTAATTCATCAGCAAATATTTTTAATTTGGCCAATAGATTACATTGCAAATAAGCCTGTTTTTCTGTATATCCATTGGTACTATTCTAAACAACCATTGTTTCTTACCTGGAACTAAGGAATGTTAATATTTTGCCACTTTTAATTCATTTTTTACAGCAACACCCAGATCTGTTATCATAACATTCATATCATAATCCGAACCAAAATTTTATTTCCTGTTGTTCTTGGCTTAAAATCTAGATTACTTACTCTACTTAAAAAAACAAAGAGGAAAGAAAGAAAGAATAAAGAGAGAAAGAGAGAGAGAGAGAAAGAGAAAGAAAGAAAGAAAGAAAAAGAAAGAAAGAAAGGAAAGGAAGAAAAAGAAAATCTTTTTCAAGTAAGTTAAGCTTATTCCTACCTCTGGACTTCATGCTAGTCATGGACTAAAATCTTTCTTCTTCTGATTATCTGAATACATTGTTGACAAGATTCAGTTCACAGCTTGAATTTTCATGTCCTCTATGAATTTCTTTCTTGATTTATTTACAATCATTCTTCCTTAGATAATACTTCTGTGAATGGCTCTCTTTATGATATTATTATCATGAGGACTTATCTTTTTATTTCATTTTTTCCTATTTATGTTTCTTAAATAAAATTTTATGAGAGTAGGGACCTTGTTTGTCACATTGAGTGCTTTGTTTTCACTTGAGGATTAGCACTGAGACAATGGTTTTTGAATAAATATCCAGTTTAATCACTAGCCAACATGTCAGAAGGCACATAAACCAGATGGAATTCACGATCAAAGGGGCTTGTTCTGATGTGACATAGTTCTCAATTTTAAGAGGGAATGCTTTAGCAATTCACTATTAAATTTGTAGTTGTAAACATTAAGACACAGTTATAGAAACAAGTTAGTTGAATATTTTATTAGTGCAAGATCTTGTATATACAAATATTGATATCTTCATAATATTTGTTCTTAAGAAGGTTGTACACATGGTAGGCATATATAATATATATACTTAACATTATTAGGAATTGACCAGTTTCAAAAACAAATTTTTTGGTAGAAATAGTAAAATATAATACAAAATCTATGATTAATATAAAATACAAGTTGTTATTAGGAGGAATTTAGTTTAGGCTAAAATTATCACTTAAAAATTCATGGAGAAATTAATAAATGGCAGTCACCATCATTGATTAAGAATATTTAGATAACTAAATGTCTAAGGTACAGGTTAAATTTTTTTCCAAAGGAACTTGAGGAATGAAAATCTTGCTATTAGACATTCTTACGTAATTGTCTTTCTTTTAGAGAAAGCTTTTTTAAAAATACAGCCAGTCAAAGCAAACAAAAAGCTTCTTTCAAATAAGTAATCAATTATTAAACTAGGCCACTGGCATCATTGTCATTCTAAGCTGTACAGGAAACAATTAAAAGTTGCCAGCTGCACAAGGCCTCCACTGGCAATACCAAACTGTTCATTTTGAGTGAGACGACTTTTCAGCAAATAAAATGTAATGCCAAAAGTATTTTCACAAGTTAAGGATACTGAATGGACTTGGCATCTGAAATGCTTGATAGGGCAGCATTTCACCATGTGAGTGTTACAGCACCAGAACATTTCATTGGAAGCATATTCTGATTCCGTCATTAAACATATTAAACTTAACCAAATTGATAGTTGGATAACTACTAAGTAATGTTTCATGGGAGACAGATTAACTTCAAAACAGTTGACTCTGAGCATTGACTTTAATTTTTTATTTATCAAATACACATAGACAGTGGTTTTATACAATTAAAAAAGACTGTGTTCTTTTAAGTTTAATTAGGTCCCATTTGTTTATTTTTGTTTTTATTTCCATTACTCTAGGAGATGGATCCAAAAAAATATTGCTGCGATTTATGTCAGAGTGTTCTGCCTATGTTTTCCTCTAGGAGTTTTATAGTATCTGATCTTACATTTAGATCTTTAATCCATTTTTACTTTATTTTTGTATATGGTATTAGAGAATGTTCTAATTTCATTCTTTTACATGTGGCTGCCCAGTTTTCCCAGCACCACTTATTGAAGAGACTGTTTTTTCTCCATTGTATTTTCTTGGCTCCTTTGTCATAGATTAATTGACCTTAAAAGCTTTTGCACAACAAAGGAAACCATAAACAAAACTAAAAGACAACGTACAGACTGGGAGAAAATATTTGCAAATGATGCTACCGACAAGGGATTAATTTCCAAAATATACAAACAGCTCATACAACTCAATAGCAAAAAAACAAACAATCCAATCAAAAATGGTCAGAAGATCTAAATAGACATTTCTCCAAAGAAGACATGCAGATGGGCAACAGGTACATGAAAAGATGGCTGAATACTGCTAATTATTGGAGAAACACAAATCAAAACTACAATGAGGTATCACCTCACACCAGTCAGAATGGCCATCATTAAAAAGTCTACAAACAATAAATGCTGGAGAGAGTGTGGAAAAAAAGGAGCTCTCCTTCACTGTTAGTGGGAATGAAAATTGGTGCAGCCACTATGGAGAACAGTGTGGAGGTTCCTTAACAAACTAAAAGTAGAGTTGCCATTTGACCCTGCAATCCCACTCCTGGGCATATATCCAAAAAAGACAAAAACTCTAATTCTAAACGATACACACACTCCAATATTCATAGCAATACTACTTAAACAATAGCCAAGACATGGATGCAACCTAAATGTTCATGGGCAGATGAATGGATAAAGAAGATGTGGTCCATATATACAATGGAATATTACTCAGCCATTAAAATGAATAAAATAATGCCTTTTGCAGCAATATGGATGGACCTAGAGATTATCATATTTAGTGAAGTAAGTCAGAAAAAGACAAATATCATATGATGTTACTTATATGTGGAATCTAAAAAAATGATAAAAATGAACTGATTTACAAAACAGAAATAAACTCACAGACACAGAAAACAAACTTGTGGCTACCAAAGGAGATGGGGGGCAGAGGTAAATTAAGAGTTTGGGATTAACAAATACACACTAATATATCTATATATAAATATATATAGCTCCTACTGTATAACACAGGGAACTATACTAAGTATCTTGTAATAACCTATAATGGAAAAGAATCTGAAAAAAATAGATATATACATATGTGTAATTAAATCACTTTGCTGTATACTTGAAACTAACACAATATTGTAAATTAACTATACTTCAATTAAAAAAAATACACACACACAAAAAGACTGTGTTCAAAGCTGGCATAGCTTTTTACTCTTCTTACTCCATTCTTTTCATTGCCTCTTGTGTATGTAAGCTATTTGAAAGGAAGCTATTATACAAAATGCCTGGCACAAAATAGATTCCCAATAAGTAGTAGCTCTTTTATTACTAATATTAGTAATAATATTGATGTTATCGGTATGTTTTTACAATACTCTATAGGGCTAGCTTTTTACATCCATGCTATTCGATGGTGTCTGTCAGAGCCCAGTTAGGAAAGCAAAAATATCATAGGTAGTTCATACAGAAGATGTTAAATACTGGGAACTGATTATAAATGTCTTAGGGTAGAAGGAGTGAAAGGGAGATACTGAAGTGAGTAGAGATTGATACTTTCAGGAAGCTTCTCCCACACCGGAGAGCTAGAAAAAACAAAGGAAGGGAGACAGTTTTTCGAGAGCCCAGGTGCACATTTCCCCTTGACTCTGCTGGAAACTGCCAATGCTTGACCCTCCAAAGGCTGCTGAGACCTACAGCTACTTATTGCTTTAGCCTTTAGTGCTGCTGAAAGCCTCTGTAGCCTGTGGCTCCAACAGCTGCTGGCAGTCTCCCACTGCTACTGCTGCTGGAATACTAAAGGCACTGAAGTCAATCACCAGTCACTGATCTACTTCCCATATTCCTCTTAAAATCCTACCAGTGATCTCTAGGACATTATGTTTGGTGAACAAATACCAAAAGGTCACATGTGGTATCATTCTATTTAGGTAATATTCTTGAGATGACAAAATGATAGATATGGAAAACAGTAGTGCTTGTCAGGGGTTAGGGAAAGTGAAGGGGTAGGGGAGGGATGGGAGTGACTATAAAAGATTAAAATGAGGGAGATCTTTGTGGTGATGAAATAGTTTTATATCTTGATTTTGGTATAGGTTACATAAATCCATACATGTGATAAAATGAAATAGAACTGTACATACATTTTACAAATGTAAGTGCCTGGTTTTGATATTGCATTAGAATTAGGTAAGGTGTAAAAACTGGGGGAAACTGAGTAAAATGTGTACTGCACTCTGTTCTTTCTTTACAAATTACTATGAAAATATAATAATTTAAAAATAAAAATAATAAATAACTTCTACTAGTTCTTCGTATTAGCCAATACTAACTAAAATCCAACTGGCAGAGGAGTGTGAGAAATTTAATTTTTAGGGGTCCATATGCCTTCAATATAGAGCAGAAAACTGAATTACAGAAATGAAATTGATTACATATAGATGAAGAAAAAGATGACAGTTCCAAACATCTTAAATATGTACCCATTGGTTAGAAAATTAAACTGTACATTAAGAAATATTTGTAGAACTAAACATATTTAATTCATTCATCCCATAATAACCACTATCAATACCAATGGTGTTGAAGGCTGTAAAGAGATAATTGGGAAAAGTAATACTTGGGGAAAACTTATATTCAGAAAATAATATTCAGTTCTCACCATATTCCTACCACATAATACAAGATAAATAATATTTTTCAAGTAAATGGCTGAAATGAATGCACTAAATCTAAGTAGTATTCTATCATGATATTTTTCTGTTTAATACTATAAAATTTTTCAAGAGTTTTGTATTTGCAGTACTATATAGCTGGGTACTAACTTCAAGGATTTCATGGAGTAAGAGCCTATAGTCATATAGGCTGACTAAATGGAATATTACCTTAGCTCTGAATTTCTAAACAAACATATGTGTATATTTCTTCAAAAGGAGATAGATTAAAATCTGTTTCATTATTTAGCTCAGAACACCAAATTTCATTTCCTTCTGTTTGTCTTTCTTAGATGCCTCCTAAGCCAGCAAATCTGGGGAATTATTAAATAAGATCTAATATTTTTCTTTTATTTTAACTTTATTTGTACTTCGACTTTATTGTAACATATTTAAATCTAAACTACCAGAAGTACATCAGAATACATGGAAGAGAAACAAAAATGCACATTGAAATGCATCATACACTAGACAGTCCTCTCTTTTCATTAGTCAGGGCTACAATTTATAGAAGCTGACATGATCAGAGACTGCTAGTTCACTGAAAGTTTGCATCATGAATAGATGTTGAATTTTGTCAAGTACTTTCCATACATGTATTATCATGACGATATGTTTTTTCTTCTTTAGGTTATTAATATTGTGAATTACATGGATTGATTTACAAGTCAATTGACACAGCAATACCATTTCTAGCTATTTATACTAAAGAAATAAAAACTTGCATCTGTGCAGAAAACCTTCAGATGAATATTTATAGCAGCATTATTCAGTATTGCCACAAATCATACACCCAGGTATCCCTCAACAAGTGAATGTGTAAATAGACTTTGATACATCCACACAATGAAATACTCTTGGGCAATAAAAAACAAAAACAAACAAACAAAAAAACAGCAACAAACTATCATGTTATGCAACAATATGAATGAATTTTTAAAACATTCTAAAAAAAGGTGAAACTATAGCAACAGAGAATAGATAAGTGGTTTCAGGGGAATAGGTGAGGGGAGAGGGTCTGAATACAAAGGGATTTTTTTAGGTGTTGGAATTGTTCTGTATCCTATGATGGTGGTTATTTGTCTAAGTATATAAACTCATATCTCAATCCAACAAAAAAGTGAATTTTACTGTGTGTAATTTAAAAAAAAAACAAACAAAAAATCCCTCTTTTTATTAAACTCTCCTCAAATAACTCAACTTGTTTTCTACTACAACTCAATTAATACAGATGGCTACCACGTCTTTAGCACCCCCTTAGAGTCTTAAGGACTATTGAAAAGGAAAATCTTAATTCCTTCCATTCCTATGTGCAAATCCAGAGTTGGAATGAACCTGTTTCTTCTGGTCTTCTCATATTTATTCATACAAGGGAAGAAATGTGTTTTGTTTAATATTGAGATATTAGGAAACTTTATAATCTCTATTCATTCTTCATATTTTTCTTCAAAATGTTTGGTAACCAATAGTATAAAACATACTTTCTAGTGTTAGCTATTTCTGATACTTGTTTTTATTACTAAGAATACTACAATAAAACAGAACTTGCTTCATGTTATAACTATGTTTTCTCTGAATTAGAATCAAGGTCAACCCTTAGCCAAATTGTGAGATAAATAAGTTTTTAAGAGTTCTTTTCCCAATTTTACTTTTTTCCTCCTACATTTTGTGCCTTATTGAGAATAGCTTCTGAATTTTTCTCTTTCCCCGCCCCAAAATCAATCATGCTTTTTCTTAATAAATCATCTGACAGTGTGAATGAAGAAATATCGATTGTATATCCACTGTTTACAGGAAAGTATAAATGAGTGAATAAAATAGTGAGTCCCCTCCCTAGGATATTTGCATTTTTATAAAAATAAAAGTCAAAGCACTGCAGCAAGAAAAATAAGGATCCAATTTGTATCTTTAGATATCAATGACCTCATTTTGGGTCATTTTTTTGGGAGATAAGAGAGGATTTACTGCAAATCATCACAAATAACAATATGACCCTCTCCTTTCCCATACATACAGAATCACACATTCAAAATTCTTCTTTTAAGATCTTTTCTATTCTTTTTAAAAAGTGACTAATTGAAGTTAAAAATTCCCTAGTATAAATCATTCTACTAGACCTCTGTAATATGAGATCTAAAATTATTAGTTGACTTTAAGTCAATGGCAAAAAAAGAAAAAATGAAAGGAGAAAGGCACTTTGGTTCACACAGATGATGGTGGTGGTTTTGCACATTAAACCTAGATATATCTGATGAAATATTTAACCAGATCAGTTAGCTATCTATTTCTTCAAAATTGAAATATCTGATCAAAAATAGTTATTTGAATATTAGATTTGCTCAAACGGCCCTCTGTTTTTGGCTTACTACTACCTCCATTTTTTCCTTTCATAACCTCTTATATTGGAGAAATATGTTTTGGGGGATCATCACAGAGAAAAGGAATGCTCACATTGTGGCAATTCAGCATAATCATGTGCTCCCAGTGTATGCAATCACTGTGGGATCATGACTTTTGTTGGATATAGTTTAGAGTCACATCCTGAGGACACGTCATAAATGTACTATAGTCAGTATTCTAATATTTCTAGGAAATACATAAGCATAATACAGCTGGAATCAGCCAACAAATGCTCAGATTTGGGGTTTTTCTGAACTCTAACTACTTTTTGTATATTTGTAAAAATACTCTTTTACAAATTGTAATGTTTCGTATAAAATACTAGTCAGCTTTTAGACTGAGCCACAGATAAAATAGTTATACAAATTAATTTTCAAAGTTGTAATACTTTTTTCCCCACTAGTGTGGAATCAGAAGTTTTCAGTTTCTTATATTCCTATGAAAAATTCTGAAGTATGCGGATTCAATCTCTTCTGAATATTGGGATTTTAATATATAAAGGTACAGATTATAAATGGAAGCTTATGAAGCAATTCAGTTTTACATATATGTGATCTTATTGCTCTATTATTAGACTATGCATAGATTTTGTAATGAATGTCTAATATTTCATTGGATAGAAAAAAATCATTTGATTGCTTTCTGTTGCTATCTGGGTAGGTCTAAATAATTTCCCTCTTCTGTTCTGTTTTTTAAAAATAATTTTAAATGTGCTCAAACACAACTATTGAAATAATTTAAAACTGTAGGTCCATTGTGCTGGTCAGTATACACATGTGCTGGATATTTTAAGGACTCAATAAGAAATATTATTTCATAAATTATAAACTTAAATGGTAAATTGATTTTAAAGAAGAGGTTAACTAAAATAAAAAAAAGACAGAGTTGGCTGGGTTTATATTTGACTATATGAGGAAAACTAAAGTTAACTATAAGACAGTATGGAAATTAGTAAAAATGAGGGGAGGAAAGATTTTAATTGAAAATGAAGGATTATACTCAGTAATCAAAAATCACCCTTCCTGATGACTCTTTTTATCCAAGTGAAACTGAGTTTTACCACATCAAGAAAGTAGCTGAGTATAGGATACCTCCTTTTGAAACTAGATTGCCAATACAACAGTGCAAAACTAAGTAAAATGTTTGGAAGACCCATAATTAGAAAGCCCAGACTCTGCTAAAAATAAATGAAATTTAAAAAATTAAGCCCACCTAATAATGTAATTTGCATTACTATGACATTAAACAATTCCTTTCCATCAGTTTCTTTAAATTATAATTAGAGGCCTATGCAAATTGTGAAAAAATTCCACAAAAGATGTATTTTTTTTTGGATAGAGAGGTATCTTACTGTGCAAAGTCATACATTGGAAACATTTCATGGAAGCTACATTTACTATAAACGACTATCATAGGGACGTAATGCCAACTGAAAAATCCTATCCTAGAAAAAGAATAGAAATGGAAAGAACCATTAAGTTCTTATTACAATATAATTTGACTTTAATTTTTGCATGTGGAATTCCCAACAGAAATGTGTTTCAGTTACCTGATAAAAAAAGAAATATAATAAAACAGAATTACAAAAGATAAAAGTAAATTTAAGTGTCTTAGAAAAAAATCAATATAGCACACTAGTCAAAACCAGGTGTCATATTTAAGAAAATGTTGAGAGTCAGTGAAAGGAGAGTGGATATGTCATTAATTTAAGTGGATATTGTAAATCATAAAGAAAATGCTATAAATTAACCAGAACATGTACTAACTCCACAATGGTTATGCTAGGTAGATAACTTCCATTCGATGGTTCAACTATTATAATTTGGGAGCAATGGAGCTCTTCAGGTATTTTCTGACAGGAATCTCAGTTATTTATCCACATACTCTTTCTTTCTCACCTCCTTATCTGGTTCCAAATATCTTTACCACCTTATTCATTCCTTTCATTTTGCAAAGTTTTGAATACATTGCTTTACTTGTATAAGTATGACTGAACTAATTCATGCATGATGATAATTAACTGACTAATAATAGTTTGATAAAATAGAATTTTTTTTCTAGATGGGATGTGAGAGGGGTAAAAAGAACTTAAGTTATTAAGAACAAACTACACCTAGAACTGTGTCACCATGAATGAAAACACCGTTTCAAACCTACCCCATTGTTGCATTTGATCATAAAATCCAAAATGGTAACAGCTTTCCTTCCTTTTATCTTGATTCTTTTTTTCTAGGCTTACAAAGCTATAAAGGGTACCATTTCTACTTTACCTTCACCTGTGTTAGACATTCCTCTTATGCTATTTAGAGTCCTGAACCTTGCACACATATCTACTTTAGCGTATTTCTAAGAACATAAAATTTTAGAGTAATTTTTCTATAGTTCAAACTTTTCTGTATCTATCTATCTATCTATCTATCTAGCATCTATCTATATCTATCTATCTAGTATTTTAGCTTTTGTGAGGAAATAGAAATGTTAAACTATTTGTTGCTTTAAAAGATAACAGTAGTAAATGGGTAACAATTTTCTTAGAGATTTAAATGAATGACTGAAGAATTCCCACATTAATGACTAGAATCTGACTGGGTTAGTGAAGGGTTAGTGAGAAGAATATGTCAGAGAAAACCTGGTAAAAAAGCCAAAGGTTTGACAGAAATGAAAATTCAGGAGCTAAAATGCAATTTTCCAATAGTTAACAAAAAACCTATAGGTTTGCCAAATAATCACCTTTCTGTGAACTACTCAGTGGGGGAAATGATAGTCTGTCGCCAGATGCCCTTGTCCAAGCTCCATTTTAAAACTGACAGCATTTGATAATTTTTTTTTTACTTGAATTATCAGTTCACTTATTTCTTACCTCTAAGATCTGCTTGTAGAGGACCAGCCCATAATTTCCCTTCTCAATAGAATTTTTTATTAAAAAAAAAAAAAAAAACTAATGAAAAGAGGAGAGATTATATGTATGTTGACTATGATATTTGCATGACCACAGAGGAGTAACAAATTCTATAAGCATGTTAAGAATACTCCATTTTTAAAATCTAATTTCCAGTAAGGAAAAGAGAGAAGTTTGTCTAAAGTTCAGCCTCACTGCCACTATTTATTTCACAGGTGTGCACAAATTATGATGGAATAAATTGCTGCTAAGGAGGAATTTCTAAACCAAAGTAATCCTTTCAACAGCATTTACTTATATCTAATACTTCAAGAAATTTGCCATTATGGGTGTGCCGTGAGAAATGTATAGGCAAAAAGTCAAACTAGCAGTCAGAGAAATCAAAGATTTCTTTTCTTTGAAAAGAATTATGATTCTTTTTAAAATCTCTGAATTAAACAGAGAAGTTTACAGTAGGTTAGAATCTTAAATTGCTTAGTTATGAAACAGTTAAGCAACTATGGTGGACATAACTATTCTTCAGTGGGAACTTTTAAATTAAAAGAATAAATTGAAAATGAATCTTTGTTTCTTTACTCCTTCAATAGTATTTAAGGTAATTTTCATAGTTAACAATAACAAACAGAAGTGTTTTCCTTAGTATGTTAAAAATAAATAGTCCTCTCAGTTACTGCCAATGCAAGGGAAATCAAACATAGGACTAGAGAACTGTTTTATTTTGCTTAGCTAACAGCAAACGTTACCTAGAGAGTTTGTTTCCTTCCCAGATCAATTAATTTTTCTTCCTGCTTAAAATGAAAACCCTTTTATTTGAATGTCTTTTATGTACATATACAGTATTAAAAAAAATGGAACTTTGAATTCTTCTTAATTTAGAGAAGGACTTTGTAACTACTACAGAAAATGGAAAATTAGCCCACTGTTAATAAAAGTTGATCTCTTTATTTTTACTGAGAAGAGGTTAATTTAAGCTTGTTACTCATGGGAGGAAAGATAAACTATGTGTGAACAAGGCTAGTATTGGAAACTGCTTTCAATAACTTCATCTGAAACATGAAAGGTTTTAACATGAAACAAGAATACCTCTACTACCAAATATCGATGAACTCTATTATGTGAGTATTAACAGGCAATTGAAATTGTTGGTATATACTGTACTTACTGATGTAAGTAAGAATTTGAGCTCTTATTTAACAGCAGTCTGCCATTAGTTTAATCCATTTCACATACATGCACAATTTGTGACTCTCTCCTTAAATATGAAAGCTCTGTTTTGAATATCCTTTTCCAAATATTTAATATACTATCTGAAATTATATCATGACATTTCTGTTCCCTGATTTTTAATTCTTGATCAGTGGCAGATAGCAAAATATTTTCTTTCTATTTGATTCTACTACTAATAAAATCTATAACTACTCGTGGTTCCTGTAAGGGCTTCTCATAAACAACTGCTGCATAACAGATAAATCAGTGCATGCTTACATCCACTGAAAAGAAGTTTGTAGACGAAATAAACTTGTGGATACAGAGCAAGAGTGAAATGCTGCAAACATATTAGCTGAGCTTGTTGACTTTAGGGAAAATTAAAATTGAACAATCATTTATGCCTATTAAGTTAAGGTCTTCTAATCCTCCTTGTAGTCATATCTATTAAAAAGAAAAATTTATGCATTACATATATATTTGCTCAAGCATTTGCCTTATTTCATAACATTATATTACAAATTTCTTAAATATTTGTAAGTTGTATATTTTAAAAATATTCAGCATGACCACACTGCTTTGGAATTAGACATTTTTTGTGAGAAAGTAAAACTACTTGTTGCTTTGGCTTTGATTGTGTTGGGGTAGCTGCTTTTCATATATTTTTATTTTTTATTTCTTTTAACTTTTAACTTGTATATAGAATTGTAGGTTGTCCTTTTTCCAATAGTTGAATGATAGTACTCCATTGTCTTCTTGTTTCCATAGTTTCTGACAAGAAATTTGCTTTATTTTTACCTGTATTTCTCAGAATGCATTGTATCTTTTTTCTCCATTATTCTTAAAGATTTTCTCTTTACCATTTGTCTCTGGCAGGCTTAGTATAGTATGTCTCTGTGAATAGTTGTTTCTTTGATTATATTTAAACTTAATTTGAGGTCTGGGCATCTTAGATCTGTGGCTTAATGCCTTTCATTATCTCTTCACATATGTATTCCTCCCTGTTATCTCTCTCATTTCGGTCTAAGATTTCAATTACATGTGTGTTACTTTTTGATATTTTCCCAAAGATCTTGATGCTATCTTCTTTGATTTTTATTTTCACATTTCTTTTACTTTGTGTTCAGTTCAATTTTCTATTTCCTTATCTTCAAATTCTTTTAAAGTTGAGTGTCACGTCTGCTGATAATCCCATTGAAGACATTCTTCATCTCTATTACCATTACTTTTCAAAACTTTCTAGCATGTCATTTTGATTGTTACTTACAGTTCTCCCTTCTTTGAAGACATTCCCCATCTGCTTTTTCATGTTGTCCATCCTTTCCACTATAGCCCTTGACGTATTAATCATGTTATTTTAAATTCCCTGTCTGAGAGATCCAATATCTAGGTCATATCTGAGCTTGCTTCTGTTGACTGCTTTGTCTAATTTGTCCCCTATGTTCTTTCTTACTTCCTTTGTTGCATAATTTTTGGATTAAAGCTCTAGATCACCTGTAGGTTAAGAGAGCTAGTGTTTATGCTTCAAAATAGGAATTTTTCTCCCAGCTTTATTACGGTATAATTGACAAATAAACATTATATATATTTAAGGTGTACAACATCATGTTTTGATATATATGTACATTGTGAAATGATTTCCCCAATGAAGCTAATTAAACTATCCATCACCTCACATATTTACCTTTTGTGTGTATATGTGGTAATAACACTTCAGATCTACTCTGTCACCAAGTTTCAACTATACAATACTTTATTATTAACTATAGTCACCATGCTATACATTAGATCACGAGAACTTATTATGGGTATGCTTCCTTTGTTAGAACCTTAGTGTGGGAGTTTTTGTCCATATAGTCATGAATCAAGCTATGTTTGTGTTTTATTATTGCTATTATTAGGATCATTACCCTACTGGCTTCAAATTCCTCAAGTGTTGTCCATCCTTATTGTGGGGCTGGGTTGATGGAGATTTTTGCTCAATGTCCTATTCTTCTCTCAGATTTAGGTTATTCTGGTGGTTTCTTGCCTGAAAGAGAATATCTTTCCAGGTACTTGTTCCTGCCTTCAGGGATAAACTGCTGTTACTTGTTACTGATATTTGCTAGTCTGGGGATGGATACAGCAGTGGCATGCTCTTTTCTCCTCTTTCAATCTCAGACATAGGCTTTGTTTGTGTCACTGGGTCTCAGATTTGACGGCCAGTGACTCTGCCCCTCCTGCATATGTATAGGGTCTGTAATGGTCTGGGATCAGGATAGTTTCTGCCCATTGCTTATAGTTAGCAGCTATTGTTTTCTATTTTTTACCCAACCTGTATTGGATATTTTTCCAGTTTAATGGCTGTTTACTATGAGAGAGCTAGTCCAGTGTAATTTTTCTGCCATAACCAGAAGTTGAAGTTTGAAATAACTGTCCACAGTCCAAGTAAGTCATACCACATTTGAACATATGGATATATTAACGTATTAGAACAGACCTGCAGATGTGTTTGTGTGTGTGTGTGTGTGTGTGCACGTGTGTGTGTGAGTTTATTGCATGTAAATATTTGCCATCTATTTTAGGGGTTTTGTCTGCTTTCTAATTCTAGAACTTGAGGAAAGTAACTATCTTTTTGCATCTTTATTATATTCAGGGTACCTTAAGAAGTGATTTACATAAGTATCCATTTACTATTCCAAAAAAAGCATTTTGGACTTACTCTAAATTATCTAATTGCACAGTAGTTTTAGACCTGGGGCATATGAATCTGCACTAATGCCGAATTATCTACTCCTTGAGGCTAGTGTACAGCTAGCCAGCTGTCCATTAACACTGACGTCATTGCAGTAAATCTTTTACATCTTAGTGTCCTTGTTAACTTTTAGTCTTGGTTGTTTTCTTCGTAAGGGTGAAGAACTTTGCTCTTTTAATCCATCCTAGAAGTTTATATTTTCTAGGTATTTGATATGTCTTGTGGGTCTTAGAACAATTTTTAAAATAGTTTCTCAGTTGAATGTTGTACTAAAAAATGGGTGTGCCCTTTAGGTAGAAAGAGTAGGGTGGAGATAAAGCATGGTGAAACATTTGTCGCTCTTAATCAAGGTGAGATTAGTCTATTCCAAATCAAGGTCTCTTTCATAATACATTCATTTCCACTTTGTTTCCAGTGGTAAAACTCAGATTAATTCTGGATATTCTATAGATGTTTGAAGACTCTTTATATTTAGCTATTAATTTATCTACTTCAATATTATGCTTAATTTGTTTGGTTCCCATTATTTAGGACTGATAAATTTTAAGAGTTATGGGGGGAGGGAAAGCTGAATAGAGCCTCTAAAGAGATTGTGAAGCAGAGGCATATTTATTTTTAATATTTTGAATTGAAGTAACACGTGTTAGCAAAATGATTTAGGGGTGCTACCTTAGCTGGAAAAGTTACTGTGATTCTCTTTGATTGATTTAAATTGTAGTGATGTATAGCATTTAACAGATGACCCAGGAGTATATTGTTAATTTTTAAGTGATGCTCCAACTTATGTTATACCTCGTGGAAATGTACTTGTTGAGCATATTTTAACCTATTTTTAGAAGCAAGAAATAAAATATTGTGTTAATTTTCAGCTTATATAAGTAGAATTTACTCTCTTCACATTTTTATACTTTACATTTTTAGTTTTTACATGACATATTTTACACAAATACTTCACAATAGAGTAAATAACACCTAAGTTGGGTATGTTAGTTAAATTTCTGCAATGTAAAAATTAGTAAGAAAGGAATCAAATGGTCATGAAAATTACAATAGAATCATGAGGCTCTGGGTGTACATTTACAAATCATTAATAAATAAAATGAAGAAGCAATCAATTATGATTTAAGAATCAATTAAGAATAAAAAATAAACCTGAGTATTTTCTAAAATGATAAATCATATCTATGTTAACCACATTGAATGTGAGAAATACAGAGATGAATTTAATCCAAAAGGCCTAAAGTGGAATCTTTTGCTTTGAGGATGAAAAGGGGCATTTTGTTTATTTCTTGATTTATTCTGAAAGGATATTTTAATATCCTAGTGTGTTCTGAACCATCAGCTACTCCATATTTGTTAGATTCAGGTTGGAGGAATCAGGGCATAGAAGTAAAATATATTCCAATAGAAGAAGCAAGATCTAAGACAAAAGGTTAGTGAAGATGAAGATCACAGAAACATACCACTCAATCGAGTTTGTCCAGATATTTTACAACAGGTGCATTCTGTAGGTGATTTGTACTTATACATGGGGGGCCATTTTATAAGTTTTCCAAGTAAAATTCCTTTGTGGTAATTAGATGTTAATTTATTCCTCATGCATCATTAATTCATTTCACAAACACTTATAATGAAATATTTACTTGTTTCAAAACAAATGAAACAGAGTGATAAGATGTTTTTCTCCTCACTTTCTCATAAACATCTTCACATTCTCCTTGTCTTCCAAGATCTTACAATACATGTAAACACTAGTTTTAGCAAATATATCTTCAGGTAGGAGAATATGTAAAACAAAAATCTTATGTCCCTTCCAACCCTCCACACCTGCCCTACTACATAAGCTATGCTATAGAACAATGTAGAAAGTCAGAAAGAGAACATGAAGAAAACTAATTTTCAAAGAATAAAATAGGTGGTGTACATGGGGGGAGTATGCATTCTACATACTTGTTTGATTTCTGGAGCAAGGTATAAAGGAGAAAGCTTATCTTTTATGGTTTATGAAAACAATTTTGAAAATGCAGGCTGGAAATGTTTTTCACCTTTTTATTTCCGGTCAGTGGAGGTGCCCTAAATACTCAGTGGAAACAGGTTGAGAAAATCTAGGTGGGAAAGGGCAGACACATTCTCTCCTCCCAGTTCTCCATGCCTCTCAGGTAGATACAGAGGCTGACCCTAGTACACTGATCCCAAGCAAGGAGCCCCTGATCTCAGCTAAGAGGCTGTGCTGCTATCCTGGAGGACAATTTACTGTGCTCTGGAAGCAGCAAAGGGAGACCATTTGGCCCTTTCCAGCTGCTCCTTGCCAGCAACCTAGGTAAATTTAAATATGGCTTCGGTGAGCACAATTTATTCTGAGAACACCACAGCAGATAAAATCAATATAGTCAGAACATTTCACAGAGAAATAGCTGATTTCTATTGAGACCTCATGCAGTCACTTGCTGTTTTCAGGAACAAGCATAGAAATAACCCAAACCCAAAGCACACTTTTCCTCTACTGACATCATAGTAAGGAATCTTCTCCTGAATCTGCCATCCTGAAAAGGATACAGAAGGGTAAGAACTTAAGCATTCAATTAAGAGGCATTCTGTACTAATTTGAAATCATTTAAAATTTTCTTAAAGATACAATCCTACAAATATGTTTGTTATTATAAATTTTAGTCCTGGTGCATATTTTTTAGTATGAGCACTAGGCTAAATTCTGAAATTTAAAACAAGTGAAAAAGCATATTATTAGGTTGGCCAAAAAGTTCCTTTGGTTTTAAAGTAAAAATAAAAGACACAGTTTTTCATTTTCACCAAGAACGTTATTGAACAATGTATTCACCGTTTGTCCACTAACTTTTGCCATTTTTCAGGCAACTTCATAATTCCATCTTCCCCCCAAATTATACCTTTTCAAGAAAAGAACTGTTCCAGGTGCCTTTTACAGTCTTCCAGGGAATTGAAATTTTTTCCATTAAGAGAATTTTGTAAAGACCGAAATAAATGGAAATCTGAAGGTGCAATATCTGGTGAATATGGTGGATGAATCAGAACTTCCCAGCCAAGCTGTAACAGTTTTTGCATGGTCATCAAAAAACATAAGGTCTTGTATTATCTTGATGGAAGATTATGTGTTTTCTGTTGACTATTCGGGATGCATTTTGTCGAGTGCTGCTTTCAGCTGGTCTCATTGGGAACAGTACTTGTTGGAATTAATCGTTTGGTTTTCCAGAAGGAGCTCATAATAGAGGACTCTTTTCCAATCTTAACATGTATACAACATCACCTTCTTTGGATGAAGGCGAGCCTTTGGTATGGTTGGTGGTGGTTCATTTCACTTGCTCCACGATCTTTCCATTCCACCTTATTGTACAGTATCCACTTTTCATCGCCCATCACGACTTGTTTTAAAAACGGAATGTTTTCTTTACGTTTCAGTAGAGAATCGCATGGGGAAATATGGTCAAGAAGGTTTTTTTTGCTTATGTGGAACCCAAACATCAAAGTGATGAACATAACCAAGCTGGTGCAAATGATTTTCAAAGCTTGATTTGGACTTTTGAGTATGTCGGCTATCTCTGCATGGTATAACATTGATTGTCCTCAATTTATGTCTCTATTGGATTGCTATCAACTTCAACTTGTCTACCCGACTGTGGAACATTGTCCAGTGAGAAATCTTCAGCACGAAACTTCACAAACCACTTTTGACATGTTTGATCAGTCACAGCACCTTCTCCATACACTGCACAAATCTTTTTTTGCATTTCAGTTGCATTTTACCTTTCTTGAACTATAAAAGGTAATATGCCAAAAATGCTGCTTTTTTCTTCTATCTTCAATATTAAAATGGCTACACAAAAATTCACCAATTTTGATAAGTATTTTTTTAAATTCATGCTGCTATGACAGCTGTCACAATACAATCTAACAAAATTGTTTCAATTGAAGTTAAAGACAACTAAGTGCTACAAGAGCCATCTTATGGAAGAAACCAAATGAACTTTTTGGCAAACCCAGTATATTAGCTGGGGCTGTCATAACAAAATCCCACAGAGTAGGTGGTTTAAGCAACAGAAATTTATCTTCTAACAGTTCTGAAATCTGGTAGTCCGATGTCAAGGTGTCAGCAGGTTTGGTTTCTCCTGAGACCTCTCTCTGTAATTTGCATATGGCCGCCTTGCTGTGTCTTCCTGTGGCCTTTCTTCTGTGTGCACAAGCCCTTGGTGTCTTTTCCTCTTCTTATAAGGACACAGGCCTATTGGTTTAGGGCTCACCCATATGACTTCATTTAACCTTAACTAAGGCCTCCTTAAAATGCCCGGTCTCCAAATTCAATCACATTTGAGAATTGGGATTCAACATATGAATTTGGAGGATTATAATTAGCAGTGTTTTTTAATTCATAGTGGTATAAAAATATAATGTATAATATCATTAGTGATGATTTAGATTCAATAAATAGAATACTAGTCCTTTACATCTTGCTTTGGTAATAAATAGAAAAATTAATTTAAAAATTCTTAAAAATACACAAAACACTAATTCTGGGGGCAGTGCTTACAGATGAATAAAAGAATGACATTGTCAATGAATAATGTCAGCATTAATAGAATAAATATATGGTGTCTCAAAATTATGACACTCCTGCATGTATGTCAAGTCTCAAAACAAAGATCCATATCAATAAATAAAATCTGAAACTTATTTACAATTAATATGAAAAAATTAGCCACAAAGGAAAATTCTATATTAATTTTTGTCCTAGATCATAGATAAAAAAAGAATGAGCTAAAAAGGACACCTGGGTTCACCCAATTCAATCACTTGGCCTTAAAAATGAAGAGCTTAAGATGCATATAAATAAGCTTACAGGGTATTTTTCACCCACTAGCAAAACTAAGACAAAAACATGGTTCACCAGACTCAGTTTCCTGTTTTTGTTCCATTTCATCACAGCTGTGCTTTTTCCACTCTACCAAGTGAACAGCCTTGCCTCTAACTGTCAGCATTTGCTGTGGTGTAGAGATTCAGATGAGCAGTGTGACTGAGAAAAGGTAGTTGTGAGGAACAAAGTTCTTTTAAATTGGAGTTCACAATGTCAAGGAAGCTAACAAAGGCCATAAGATTATTTTCTGTGGATTATACCAGTATTTCTGTCCCTTTTCAAAATTATGAAGCAGTAAGCAAAAGTAAAAGAAGGAAGGTACCACAAATATAATAATAATTTGTTTTAAGTGAGCAATTTCTTCTCTTCTGCAAATATTACAATTAATACTTTCATTTGAGTATATTTCAGAGTTTGTTACCAGGCTTTGAGACATTATTATATAATACTTTCTCAAATAAGTGTCCTTTCATTATATTCACACTGTATACAGTGCAATGAACAATAGCATCAATATTACATTTTCCATCATGTTAGAATTAACAAATATTTTTAGGTACATTATCTTAATTTCCACAAAAGTAATATACGATATCAGGACAGATATTATGACACCCATATATAACAAAGAAAGACTGATTGTCAACTGATAATGATTAAAACAATTTTTCTTGTGATGATAAGTTTTAAGATTTACTCTCTTATCAACTTTCAAATATGCAATACAGTATTATAAACTACAGTTTACCATGCTGTAAAAAAATATAAAATTCTGTAACCATGTATGGTGATGGATGGTAACTATACTTAATTTGGTGCTTATTTCATAATACCTACAAATATCAAATCACTGGGTTGTATACCTAAAATTAATACAATGTACAAGAATTACACCTCAATAGAGAATAATTTTTTTAAAAAAATTACATATATATATATATACAACTTAGCACAGTGACAAAGACCTAGTTTTATAGGAGGTGGATATTTAACTTCTTTAGATAATTCCATTTTCAACACTGGCTCTATAATTATACATACCCACAAAATGTGTATGAAATTTGCAGGTACTCTATATTCTTGTTAACACTTAGCAGTCATTTTCATTTTACCATTCTAGTATGCATATAGTGGTATTAAATTGTGATTTTTGTTTGCATTTTTATGT
Organism: Orcinus orca; assembly: GCF_937001465.1. Taxonomy (NCBI): domain Eukaryota; kingdom Metazoa; phylum Chordata; class Mammalia; order Artiodactyla; family Delphinidae; genus Orcinus; species Orcinus orca. Next base: position 98,085,932 of record NC_064563.1, read on the forward strand.
AATGCTATTGAACACCTTTTCATCTGCTTATTTGCCATCCGTATGTCTTCTTAGATTAATATCCTTTTAAATATTTTACCCATTTTAATTATTTTTGGTTAAAGCTCTGCTGATAACTTATTAGCATTGAGTTATTAGAATGATAGATAGAAAGATAGAGAGATAGGTGATATCTACCTATCTATATTCTATTTAATATCTATATTCTGTAAATAAGTCCTTTATCAGATATATTATTTGGGAAAATTTTTGCCCTCTCTGTGGATTCTCTTTTTAATTTCCTTGACAGTACTTTTTTAGAGCTAAAACTTATAATTTAAAAAAAAAATAATTTACCAATCTATTGTTTTTATTTTTTCTTTTAACATCTTTATTGGAGTATAATTGCTTTACAATGGTGTGTTAGTTTCTGCTTTATCACAAATGAATCAGCTATACATATACATATATCCCCATATCTCCTGCCTCTGTGTCTCCCTCCCACCCTCCCTATCCAGCCCCTCTAGGTGGTCACAGAGCACCAAGCTGATCTCTCTGTGCTATGGGGCTGCTTCCCACTAGCTATCTATATTACATTTGGTAGTGTATATAAGTCCATGCCACTCTCTCACTTCGTCCCAGCTTACCCTTCCCCCTCCCCATGTTCTCAAGTCCATTCTCTACATCTGTGTCTTATTCCTGTCCTGCCCCTAGGTTATTCATAAACTTTTTTTTTTTTTTTTTTTAGATTCCATGTATATGTGTTACCATACAGTCTTTGTTTTTCCCTGTCTGACTTACTTCACTCTCTATGACAGACTCTAGGTCCATCCACCTCACTACAAATAACTCAATTTTGTTTCTTTTTATGGCTGAGTAATATAAAATTGTATATATGTGTCATATCTTCTTTATCCATTCATCTGTCGATGGACACTTAGGTTGCTTCCGTGTCCTGGCTATTGTAAATAGAGATGCAATGAACATTGTGGTACATGAGTCTTTTTGAATTATGGTTTTCTCAGGGTATACGTCCAGTAGTGGGATTGCTGGTTCATATGGCAGTTCTATTTTTAGTTTTTTAAGGAACTTCCATACTGTTCTCCATAGTGGGTGTATTAATTTACATTCCCACCAGCAGTGCAAGAGGGTTCCCTTTTCTCCACACCCTCTCCAGCATTTATTGTTTGTAGATTTTTTGAGGATGGCTTTTCTGACTGCTGTTAGGTGGTACCTCATTGTAGTTTTTATTTGCATTTCCCTAATGATTAGTGATGTTGAGCATTCTTTCACGTGTTTGTTGGCAATCTGTATATCTTCTTTGGAGAAATGTCTATTTAGGTCTATTGCCCAATTTTGGATTGGGTTGTTTGTTTTTCTGTTATTGAGCTGCATGAGCTGCTTATAAATTTCGGAGATTAATCCTTTGTCAGTTGCTTCATTTGCAAATATTTTCTCCCATTCTGATGGTTGTCTTTTCATCTTGTTTATGGTTTCCTTTGCTGTGCAAAAGCTTTTAAGCTTCATTAGGTCCCATTTATTTTTTTTTATTTCCATTTCCCTAGGAGGTGGTCAAAAAGGATCTTGCTGTGATTTATGTCATAGAGTGTTCTGCCTATGTTTTCCTCTAAGAGTTTGATAGTGTCTGGCCTTACATTTGGGTCTTTAATCCATTTTGAGTTTACTTTTGTGTATGGTGTTAGAGAGTGTTCTAATTTCATTCTTTTACATGTAGCTGTCCATTTTTCCCAGCACCACTTCTTGAAGAGACTGTCTTTTCTCCACTGTATATTCTTGCCTCCTTTATCAAAAATAAGGTGACCATATGTGCGTGGGTTTATCTCTGGGCTTTCTATCCTGTTCCATTGATCTATATTTCTGTTTTCATGCCAGTACCATACTGTCTTGATCACTGTAGCTTTGTAGTATAGTCTGAAGTCATGGAAAGTGATTCCTCCAGCTCCATTTTACTTTCTCAAGGTTGCTTTGGCTCTTGGGGTCTTTTGTGTTTTGATACAAATTGTGAAATTTTTGTTCTAGTTCTGTGAAAAATGCCATTAGTAGTTTCATAGGGATTACATTGAATCTGTAGATTGCTTTGGATAGTACAGTCATTTTCACAATGTTGATTTTTCCAAACCCAAAACATGGTATATCTCTCCATCTGTTTGTACCATCTTTAATTTCTTTCATCAGTGTCTTATTGTTTTCTGCATACAGCTCTTTTGTCTCTTTAGGTAGGTTTATTCCTAGGTATTTTATTATTTTTGTTGCAGTGGTCAATGGGATTATTTACTTAATTTCTCTTTCAGATTTTTCATCATCAGTGTATAGGAATGCAACAGATTTCTATGCATTAATTTTGTACCCTGCTACTTTACCAAATTCATTGATTAGCTCTAGTAGTTTTCTGGTAGCATCTTTAGGTATCTCTATGTAGGGTATCATGTCATCTGCAAACAGTGACAATTTTACTTCTTCTCTTCCAATTTGGATTCCTTTTATTTCTTTTTCTTCTCTGGTTGCTGTGGCTAAAACATCCAAAACTATGTTCAGTAATAGAGGTGAGAGTGGGCAACCTTGTCTTGTTCCTGATCTTAGTGGAAATGGTTTCACTTTTTCACCATTGAGAATGATGTTGGCTGTCGGTTTGTTATATATGGCCTTTATTATGTTGAGGTAAGTTCCCTCTAAGCTTACTTTCTGGAGGGTTTTTATCATAAATGGGTGTTGAATTTTGTCAAAAGCTTTTTCTGCAACTATTGAGATGATTATATGGTTTTTCTCCTTCAGTTTGTTAATATGATGTATCACATTGATTGATTTGCATATATTGAAGAGTCTTTGCATTCTCGGGATAAACCCCACATGATCATAGTGTATGATCCTTTTAGTATGCTGTTTGATTCTGTTTGCTAGTATTTTGTTGAGGATTTTTGCAACTATCTTCATCAGTGTTATTGACCTGTAGTTTTCTTCCTTTGTGACCTCTTTGTCTGTTTTTGGTATCAGGGTGATGGTGGCCTCATAGAATGAGTCTGGGAGTGTACCTCCCTCTGCTATGTTTTGGAAGAGTTTGAGAAGGATAGGTGTTAGCTCTTCTCTAAATGTTTGATAGAATTCGCTTGTGTAGTCATCGGGTCCTGGGCTTTTGTTTTTTGAAGATTTTTAATTACAGTTTCAGTTTCAGTGCTTGTGATTGGTTTGTTCATATTTTCTATTTCTTCCTGGTTCAGTCTCAGAAGGTTGTGCTTTTCTAAAGAATTTATCAGTTTCTTCCAGGTTGTCCATGTTATTGGCATGTAGTTGCTTGCAGTAATCTCTCATCATCCTTTGTATTTCTGCAGTGTCAGTTTTTACTTCTCCTTTTTCATTTATAATTCTGTTGATCTGAGTCTTCTCCCTTTTTCTTGATGAGTCTGACAAATGGTTTATCAATTTTGTTTATCTTCTCAAAGAACCAGCTTTTAGTTTTATTGATCTTTGCTATTGTTTTCATTTCTTTTTCATTTATTTCTGATCTGATCTTTATGATTTCTTTCCTTCTGCTAACTTTGGGTTTTTTTTTGTTCTACTTTCTCTAATTGCTTTAGGTGCAAGTTTAGGTTGTTTATTTGAGATGTTTTCTGCTTCTTAAGGTGGGCTTGTATTGCTATAAACTTCTCCCTTAGAACTGCTTTTGATGCATCCCATAGGTTTTGGGTCGTTGCGTCTCCATTGTCATTTGTTTCTAGGTATTTTTTGATTTCCTCTTTGATTTCTTCAGTGATCACTTCTTTATTAAGTAGTGTATTGTTTAGCCTCCATGTGTTTGTATTTTTTACAGATCTTTTCCTGTAGTTGATATCTAGTCTCACGGCATTGTGGTCGGAAAAGATACTTGATACAATTTCAATTTTCTTAAATTTACCAAGACTTGATTTGTGACCCAAGATATGATCTATCCTGGAGAGTGTTCCATGAGCACTTGAGAAAAATGTGTATTCTGTTGTTTTTGGATGGAGTGTCCTATAAATATCAGTTAAGTCCATCTTGTTTAATGTATCAGTTAAAGCTTGTGTTTCCTTATTTATTTTCATTTTGGATGATCTGTCCATGGGTGAAAGTGGGGTGTTAAAGTCCCCTACTATGAATGTGTTACTGTCGATTTCCCCTTTTATGGCTGTTAGTATTTGCCTTATGTATTGAGGTGCTCCTATGTTGGGTGCATAAATATTTACAATCGTTATATGTTCTTCTTGGATCGATCCCTTGATCATTATATAGTGTCCTTCTTTGTCTCTTCTAATAGTCCTTATTTTAAAGTCTATTTTGTCTGATATGAGAATTGCTACTCCATCTTTCTTTTGGTTTCCATTTGCATGGAATATCTTTTTCCATCCCCTTACTTTCAGTCTGTATGTATCTCTAGGTCTGAAGTGGGTCTCTTGTAGACAACATATATAAGGGTCTTGTTTTTGTATCCATTCAGCCAATCTGTGTCTTTTGGTGGGAGCATTTAGTCCATTTACATTTAAGATAATTATCAATATGTATGTTCCTATTCCCATTTTCTAAATTGTTTTGGGCTTGTTATGATAGGTCTTTTCCTTCTCTTGTGTTTCTTGTCTAGAGAAGTTCCTTTAACATTTGTTGTAAAGCTGGTTTGGTGGTGCTGAACTCTCTCAGCTTTTGCTTGTCTGTAAAGGTTTTAATTTCTCCATCAAATCTGAATGAGATCCTTGCTGGGTAGAGTAGTCTTGGTTGCAGGTTTTTCTCCTTCATCACTTTCAGTATGTCCTGCCACTCCCTTCTGGCTTGTAGGGTTTCTGCTGAGAGATCAGCTGTTAACCTTATGGGGATTCCCTTGTGTGTTATTTGTTGTTTTTCCCTTGCTGCTTTTAATATGCTTTCTTTGTATTTAATTTTTGACAGTTTGATTAATATGTGTCTTGGAGTATCTCTCCTTGGATTTTTCCTGTATGGGACTCTCTGTGCTTCCTGGACTTGATTAACTATTTCCTTTCCCATATTAGGGAAGTTTTCAACTATAATCTCTTTTCTCTTTTCTCAGTCCCTTTCTTTTTCTCTTCTTCTTCTGGAACCCCTATAATTCAAGTGTTGGTGCCTTTAATGTTGTCCCAGAGGTCTCTGGGACTGTTCTCAATTGTTTTCATTGTTTTCTCTTTCTTTTCATTCTTTTTTCTTTATTCTGCTCTGCAGTAGTTCTTTCCACTATTTTATCTTCCAGGTCACTTATCCGTTCTTCTGCCTCAGTTATTCTGCTATTGATCCCATCTAGAGTACTTTTAATTTCATTTATTGTGTTGTTCATCGTTGCTTGTTTCATCTTTATTTCTTCTAGGTCCTTGTTAACTGTTTCTTGCATTTTGTCCATTCTGTTTCCAAGATTTCGGATCATCCTTACTATCATTATTCTGAATTCTTTTTCAGGTAGATTGCCTATTTCCTCTTCATTTGTTCGGTCTGGTGCATTTTTATCCTGCTCCTTTATCTGCTGTGTGTTTTTCTGTCTTCTCACTTTGCTTATCTTACTATGTTTGGGGTCTCCTTTTTGCAGGCTGCAGGTTCGTAGTTCCGCTGTTTTTGATGTCTGTCTCCAGTGGCTAAGGTTGGTTCAGTGGGTTGTGTAGGCTTCCTGGTGGAGGGGACTAGTGCCTGTGTTGTGGTGGATGAGGCTGGATCTTGTCTCTCTAGTGGGCAGGTTCACATCTGGTGGTGTGTTTTGGGGTGTCTGTGGCCTTATTATGATGTTAGGCAGTCTCTCTGCTAATGGGTGGGGTTGTGTTCCTGTTTTGCTAGTTGTTTGGCATAGGTTGTCCAGCACTGTAGCTTGCTGGTCGTTGAGTGAAGCTGGGTGCTGGTGTTAAGATGGAGGTCTCTTGGAGATTTCCACCATTTGATATTATGTGGAGCTGGGAGTTCTCTCGTTGACCAGTGTCCTGAAGTTGGCTCTCCTACCTCAGAGGCAGAGCCCTGACTCCTGGCTGGAGCACCAAGAGCCTTTCATCCGCACGGCTCAGAATAAAAGGGAGAAAAAGTAGAGAGAATTAGTAGAAGTATGAAGAAAGAAAGAAGGAAAGGAGAGAAGGAAGGAAGGAAGGAAGAAAGAAACAAAGGAAGAAAGAAACAAAGAAAGAAAGAAAGGAAGAAGGAAAGAAGGCAAGAAGGAAAGAAAGCAGGGAGGGAGGGAGGGAGGAAGGAAGGAGGGAAAGAAGGAAAAAAGACAGAAAGAAAGAAGATACAGTAAAATAAAATAAAGTATAATAAAGTTATTGAATTAAAAAATACTTATTTAGAAAAAAAAAAGATGGATAGAACCTTAGGACAAATGTTGGAAGCAAAGCGATACAGACAAAATCTTACACAGAAGCATACACATACACCCTCACAAAAAGAGGTAAAGGGGAAAAAATCATAAATCTTGCTGTCAGCGACCACCACCTCAAGTTGGGATGATTCGTTGTCTAAAGGAGGGAAGGAAGGAAGGAAAGAAAGAAAGAACGAATGTAAAGTATTATAAAGTTATTAAAATTAATTATTAAGAAAAAAAATTTAAAAAAAAACCATGGACGGATAGAGCCCTAGGACAAATGGTGGAAGCAAAACTATACAGGCAAGATCTCACACAGAAGCATAGACATTCACAAAAAGAGGAAAAGGGGAAAAAATCATTGATCTTGCTCTTGAAGCCCACTTCCTCAATTTGGGATGACTCGTTGTCTATTCATGTATTCCACAGATGCAGGGTACATCAAGTTGATTGTGGAGCTTTAATCCGCTGTTTCTGAGGCTGCTGGGAGAGATTTCTCTTTCTCTTCTTTGTTCTCACAGCTCACAGGGGCTCAGCCTTGGATTTGCCTCTGTGTGTAGGTCGTTGGAGGGCATCTGTTTTTTGCTCAGACAGGACGGGGTTAAAGGAGCCGCTGATTCGGGGGCTCTGGTGCACTCAGGCCGGGTGGCGGGGGGGAGGGAGGGGCACTGCGTGCAGGGCGGGCCTGCGGCAGCAGAGGCCAGCGTGACGTTGCACCAGCCTGAGGCCCGCTGTGCGTTCTCCCGGGGAAGTTGTCCCTGGATCCTGGGAACCTGGCAGTGGTGGGCTGCACAGGCTCTGCAGAAGAGGGGTGTGGATAGTGACCTGTGCTCACACACAGGCCCCTTGGTGGCGGCAGCATCAGCCTTAGCGTCTCCCGCCCGTCTCTGGGGTTCGCGCTTTTAGCCGCGGCTCGCGCCCTTCTCTGGAGTTCCTTTAAGCAGCGCTCTTAAACCCCTCTCCTTGCGCACCAGGAAACAAAGAGGGAAGAAAAAGTCTCTTGCCTCTTCGGCAGGTGTAGACTTTTCCCCGGACTTCCTCCCGGCTAGCCGTGGTGCACTAACCCCTTCATGCTATGTTCAAGCCGCCAACCCCAGTCCTCTCCCTGTGCTCCATCCATCCGAAACCCGAAACCGAAACCGGAGCCTCAGCTCGCAGCCCCGCCTGCCCCGGCGGGTGAGCAGACAAACCTCTCGGGCTGGTGAGTGCCGGTGGGTACCGATCCTCTGTGCGGGAATCTCCCCACTTTGCTCTCTGCACCCGTTGCTGTGCACTGCTCCGCAGCCCCGAAGCTCCCCCCTCCGCCTCCCGCAGTCTCCGCCCGCGAAGGGGCTTCCTAGTGTGTGGAAACATTTCCTCCTTCACAGCTCCTTCCCACTGGTGCAGGTGCCGTCCTTATTCTTTTGTCTCTGTTTTTTCTTTTTTTCTTTTTCCCTACCCAGGTACGTGGGGAGTTTCTTGCCTTTTGGGAGGTCTGAGGTCTTCTGCCAGCCTTCAGTAGGTGTTCTGTAGGAGTTGTTCCACGTGTAGATGTATTTCTGGTGTATCTGTGGGGAGGAAGGTGATCTCCGCGTTTTACTCTTCTGCCATCTTCAAGGTCCCCTGCATTATATATTCTTCTTCTTAATTGTTTTGGGTTTGTAGTTGTAGCTCTTTTCCTTGTCTTGTGTTTCCTACCTAGAGAAGTTCCTTTAGCATTTGTTGTAAAACTGTTATGGTGATGCTGAGTTCTCTTAACTTTTGCTTATTTGTAAATGTTTTAATTTCTCCATTGAATCTGAATGAGATCCTTGCCAGGTCGGGTAATCTTGGTTGTAGGTTTTTCCCTTTCATCCCTTTAAATATATGTTGCCACTCCCTTTGGCTTGCAAATTTTCTGCTGAAAGATCAGCTGATAACCTTACGGGGATTCCCTTTTATGTTATTCATTGTTATTCCTTACTGCTTTTAATATTTTTTCTTTGTATTTAATTTTTGATAGTTTGATTAGTATGTGTCTTGGTGTGTTTCTCCTTCAATTTATCCTGTATGGGATGCTCTGTGCTTCCTGGATAGACTGACTAATTCCTTTCCCATGTCAGGGAAGTTTTCAACTATAATCTCTTCAAATATTTTCTCAGTCCCTTTCTTTTTCTCTTCTTCTGGGACCCCTATAATTTGAATGTTAGTGCATTTAATGTTGTCCCAGAGGTCTCTGGGACTGTCCTCAATTGTTTTCATTGTTTTCTCTTTATTCTGGTCTGCAGTAGTTTTTTCCACTCTTCTATCTTCCTGGTCAGGTATCTGTTCTTCTGCCTCGGTTATTCTGCTGTTGATTCCTTCTACAGAATTTTTAATTTCATTTTTTGTGTTGTTTATCATTTTCTATTTGGTCTTTATTTCTTCTAGGTCCTTGTTAATCGTTTCTTGTATTTTCTCTGTTCTATTTCCAAGATTTTGGATCATCTTTACTATCATTACTCTGAATTCTTTTTCAGGTAGACTGCCTGTTTCCTCTTCATTTGTTTGGTCTGGTGGGTTTTTACCTTACCCCTTCATCTGCTGTGTGTTTCTCTGTCTTCTCTTTTTGCTTAAATTACTGTGTTTGGGGTCTCCATTTTGCAGGCTGTAGGTTGATAATTCCCATTGTTTTTGGTGTCTGCCTGCAGTGACTAAGTTTGGTTCAGTGGGTTTTGTAGGCTTCCTGGTGGAGGGGACTATGTTTTGGTGATGAGGCTGGATCTTGTTTTTCTGGTGAGCAGGACCATATCCAGTGGTGTGTTTTGAGGTGTTTGTGATCTTATTATGATTTTAGGTAACCTGTCTGCTAATGGGTGGGTTTGTTTTCCTGTCTTGCTAGTTGTTTGGCATAGGGTGTCCAGCACTCTAGCTTGCTGGTTGTTGAGTGGAGCTGGGTCTTAGCCTTGAGATGGAGATCTCTGTGAGGGCTTTCACTGTTTGATATTATGTGGATCTGGGAGGTCTCTGGTGGACCAATGTCCTGAACTTGCCTCTCCCACCTCAGAGGCACAGGCCTGACACCCGGCCCAAGCACGAAGACCCTGTCAGCCCCACAGCTCAGAAGAAAAGGGAGAAGGAAGGAAGGAAGGAAGGAAGGGAAGAAAGAAAGACAAACTTTTAAAGTTATTAAAATAAAAAATAAAAATAATTATTAAAAATAAAAAAAATTAAATAGCAATTAAAAAATAGAAATTAAAAGAAAGAAGAGAGAGAGCAACCAAACCAAAAAAGAAATCCACCAATGATAACAAGCACTAAAAACTATAGTAAAAACAACAACAAAAACAAAAAAACAGGCAGAACCGTAGGACAAATGGTAAAAGCAAAGCTATACACAGAAAATCACACAAAGAAGCATATACATGTACACTCAGAAAAAGAGAAAAAGGAAAAATATATGTATACCGTTGGTCCCAAAGTCCACCGCCTCAATTTTGAGATGATTCGTTTTCTATTCAGGTATTTCACAGATGCGGGGTACATCATGTTGACTGTGGAGATTTAATCTGCTGCTCCTGAGGCTGCTGGAAGAGATTTCCTTTTCTCTTCTTTGTTTGGACTTCTCTGGGTGAGCAGACAAGCCTGTAGGGCTGGTGAGTGCTGGTTGGCACCTGTCTTCTGTGCCGGAATCTCTCCACTTTGCCCTCTACACCCCTGTTGCTGCACTCTCTCTGTGGCTCCAAAGCCCACCCCCCCGCCACTGCCACCCTCTGTCTCTGCCAGTGAAGGGGATTCCTAGTGTGTGGAAAATTTTCCTCCTTCACAGCTCCCTCCCAGAGGTGCGGGTCCTGTCTCTATTCTTTTGTCTCTGCTTTTTCTTTTTTCTTTTGCCCTACCCAGGTACATGGGGAGTTTCTTGCCTTTTGGGAAGTCTGAGGTCTTCTGCCAGCATTCAGTAGGTGTTCTAGGAGTTGTTCCACATGTAGATGTATTTCTGATGTATTTGTGGGCAGGAAGGTGATCTCCACATCTTACTCCCTGCCATCTTGAAGGTCTCCTGTACCTATCTAATAACATCAGTAATCAGATAGTCTAAGTCCTCTAGTTTTTTTCTTCTTATTATGTGAGCTATTCTAATTCATTTAATTTTCTATTTCCATAAAAGAGCCAACTTGAATTTTAATAGGAATTTCATTGAATTTATAGATTAACTCTATCAATGGGAAAATTGTCATTTTAATAAATTGGGCTTTCAATCTATGTACATGGTGTATCTCTTACTTTATTTAGGTCTTTTCAATGACTATTAGCAATATTGTGTAGTTTTCAATGCACAGGACTTGCATGTTTGTTAAAATTATAAGATTTTCATAATTTGGGAATTTTAAAAATTTACTTATCTCTGCTAATGTATAAAATACTATTACCTCATTAAATCTACTCTGTATCCTTATTGAATTACCTATTTAATTACTTATTTTAATTTTTGTATGTTCCTGCAAATTTCCTCTGTAAACAATTATATTTACTGCAAAAATAATTTTACTTCCTCCTTTCAGATTTTCATGACTTTTATATCTTTTTATTGACATTGCATTAGCAAAAACTTACAGAGCACAGTTTAATAGGAATGGTAAAAAAATAGCCATCTAGCCATTTATTCTTGCCTTTTTAAATCAGTTTTTAGGAAAATTATTTAATCATTAATCATTAAATATGATGTTAGCTTTAGGCTTTTTATAGACCCCTTTTATCAAATCAAGGAAATTTTCTTCTATTTCTAGTTTTTTTTTAATATGAGTGACTATTGAAGTTTGTCACATGATTTTCCTGCATCTATTGAAATGAGCATACAGTTTTGTTACCGTAGTGAACTGCTTTGACTTTTGAATGTTCAGCAACTCTGCAAACTTATAATAAACCCCAATTGATCGTGATAGATTACTACTTTGATATACTTGTGAATTAAATTGGCTAAAATTCTGACAAGACTGTTTGCATGTAAAATAAATAGAGTTATTGGTCAGTAGTTTTCTTATCTTTGATTTTATATCTTTCGGTTTTATATCTTTGTTTTTATATCTTTGGTTTTATATGAGGGTAATGCTGGACTCATAAAGTGAAATGGAACCTCTTACATACTTTTCTAATTTCTGAGAGATTTTGCATATAATTGGGATTATTTCTTCCTTAAAATTTTGGTAAAATGCACCAAGGAGATCATTTTGGCCTGGAGTTTTTATTCTATTTTTTAATGATGAATTCAATTTATTTAATAAACACAGCATTGTTCAGGTGATCTATTTCTTCTTGAGTGAATATTGATGAATTTGTGTCTCTCAAGGTAGTTGTCTACTTAATTAATTTATCAAATCAGTTGGCATTATGTGTTTAAATTTTTTTTCTCATAAAGGAATTATGCATTTCTTGTTAAATTTATACTGAAGTATTTAATCATTTTTGTTGATGTTGTATATTGGCTTTTCTCTACCATTTTTCTGTTTATTGGTTTTGTATGTGAACGTTATTAATTTTGGTTGCTTATTTAATTTTCTGCAACACTATTAGAAACATTCAGCGATTTCTTTTAAAATCCAGCTATTATATGTGTTTTGCTTCTGAAGTTTTCATGTGATTATTTTTATATTTTTTATTTTTAATGGATATATCTTATCTTTGCCTTCACTGGGAGCATGAATTATTGTAACCATACAGTATACAAATAACTATGTAAATAATACATAATAAAATAGCTATTTTAAATTTATAGTTTGGTAATTTCAGCAGCAGTGACATTTCAAGGATTGCATCCATTTATTGTCTTTTCACTTTAGAATGGCTCACATTTCTCTGGCTTTTTGTATGTTGAGTAATTTTGGATTATATTCTGGCAATTGAAAATAGTGTATTCTCTACTAGATTATTTTATGTTGATCCAAACATTATTTACGGTTCATGTTAGCAGACAATTAACTTGGTTGAACTCAAATTGAATACACTCAAGTCTGTAGAGAGCAGTGACTGAGATCATTTAAATTTTTTATGCCACAGACACCAGATAAATTTTATTTGCACCATATATGTACAGATGCCCCTTATCGGATCAAGGAACTTGAAGATAGTTCAGTAAAAATTACCCAAACTAAAATGCGAAAAGGAATAAAAAGTCTAAAAAAATAGAGAGAATTCAAGTGCTGTGGGACAATATTAAATGGAATTCCAGAATGAGAAGAAAGAACTAGGCAAAATAAATATTTGAAGAAATAATGGCCAAGAAATTTCCAAAATTAGTAAAAGACACTGAACGACTGATATAAGAAGATTAGAAAATATGAAATAGATTAAAAAAAAAAAAGAACAAGGCATATCCCATTCAAATTGTTGAAAACCAAAACAAAAAGAAAATATTGAAGCAGCCATGTATGGAGTTGGGGTGGGAAGGCATTTATTACCTGCAAAGAAATAAGGATAAAAATTATAACAGATTTCATATCAAAGTCTATGCAAGTGAGAAGAAAATGGTGTGACACCTTTGAGTGTTAAAAGAAAAAACAAAGAAACGAACCTGCCAACCATACCCAGTGAAATATTCTGCAAAAGTACAATGGAAATGAAAACTTCCAGACAAACTAAATTGAAATAATTTATTGCCAGCAGACCTACTGTGCAAGAAATATTGAAGAAGATCTTCACGCAGAAGGAATACAATTTAGAGGTCAGAATTTAGATGAACATAAACACACACACATATACACACCATGCACACAGAGTATTGGTAATGGAATGATAAAATAGAATCTATTTTTGTCTTGAAAGATAACTGTATAAATCAATTTGGAAGAATGCATTGTATGTTTATAGCATGTTTGGAGGTAAAGTTTTTGACAACAATAACATAAAGGAAGGGAGGGAGGAATTGGGAATACACTGTTTTAAGGTCATTGCAAGTGAACTTAGATTATTATATAAGTAAAATCTTACACAACCAGAAGCATTTCTTTTTTAGAGAAGCAAACACTGTCTATAAAAAACCTGCCTAAAATGTAAAATTCAAATGTCTAATGTTTAGAAGAATTTGAGCTAGAATCCATATCTTGAATATATTAGTAAGAAATGCTACATAAGGATGTAAATACAAGAGAATCACAAAATAAGGCATTTAAATTATCTTATGTTTTCTTGAATGCTAAAGCCAATATCTCCTTCTAGTCTTCTTGAAAAGTATAAATTCCAAGTTTTGCAGGGAAGATGGAGTGAAGAGTGGGTTGGTGGTTGGGCAACATGTAAAATAGTAAAAAAACAAAACAAAAGTGAAGTAAGGATTAGGATTAAATAATCACTGGAGTCAGAGATGAGTCACAACCAGGATGCTATTCCCTCCACCATCATATATGTACACACATAAGAGTTAATTTTTGTTTTTATAAATTTGACTCCAAAAATATTCTAAACATGGATAATCACTTTTTTCAATTATAATTTTTAATTTACCTTGTGTGCCAAATGACAGAAATATTCTATTTATGATAAATCAATTAAACAAGATATGCTATTTCTGAATGTTTCTTACAAACAAAACATAAAAACCTCTTATTTTATGTCAGGAGAAGACTTTGAGAGCATTTATCACACTGAGGTTAAGTATCAGTGGTTCTCATAGAAATTATAGGAATCAAGTTCTAGCTTTACAGAGCTAACATTCTCAAATAAGAGTTTTGGTAGGAAATGATATTTTCTTTCGGATGAAGACTTAAAGGAGGAGACACATATCAGAAAAATAAAAATATGTCTATGGGTATAGTTTTTTAAAGACATATTATAAACAAATAAGCAAAGCCCCAATGAAACAGGCATCCCAAGAAGCATTTGGGCTAGCCTGAAAAGAGACATCATTATCCAAATCACAGCAGTAATCATGTCATTACAAAGTTAAATTAGAACTCTGAATTGTGTGCAACAAAGTTTTATTAAGAATGGAAAATCTAGAATCAGAGCATATGTTTTCCAGATGCATTGGTATAAGCCTCTATGGACTGCTGCTAAATTCTTTAGGTACTCCAGGGAAAATCTGTAGTTAAATTCAGATGATTTTACCTTAGCACAGTGAAAGTTGTGAATCCATTTGCTGACTTTCTCTCTATTTTTTAAATATACATTTTAAATAAATTAATTTAAGGAGCATACATTTAAACAAATCCACAAAATTGTCACTTATTGCTATTTTCAACCATGTTCCGTTCACACCTGTAAAAGCATATTTTGAATTTCTCGTTACAGCAATTTTATTTATAAAATTATTGGTGTTACAAAATCTAAAATAATACTGCCAGTCAGTTTTTACTGAGTTGCTGTTTATACATTACTGATCCCCATTTCTCTGTACAACTATAATGATTCTAAGAAAATATATGGATAGAAAAATAGATGTATATATTACAATAATTATTTGAAGTTACAGAACTCACTTCTTCCATAAATCTCAGAATTTATCATACGTGTGATTTAAGTCTCAGCGTTTTCCTTTCCACCATGAAGTGAGCTCAGTAATAATCAGGTATCTTTTCCTTTGCATACTAAGATGGATGTCTGTGTATATTATTCAGCATTCTAAAACATTTACTGAGGATCTTCTTACAGGCACTGTGCTAGAGTTGAGATTTTTTTTTAAAAAAGCTTAACAGAATGTGAAGATATGAAAAGAGTTTTAGGCATATATTTTAGGCATATATTCACAATGTGAGAAGAAAACAGAAAGCAGTGGTTTTTACACTTTTGAAAGAGAGAGATGGACCGTCCCTTGAGAATCTGAGGACAATTAAAAACCTTTGTTGTTTGTAGTAATCTACATTTACAAGGAAGCCAGAAAGGCAGCATTTATTATTCCTTTATGCTTTCATGAAGATTGTGTTTTAACATGTGTTTTGAATAAGTCAGGCACATGATATAGAATTCAAATGGACGTAAGCTTATACCATGAATATCAAGGTCTCTGCTCTGTCAGCTAGCACCCAACTCTCCATCTGAAATACACTCTCTGTTACTGATTTTTTGGTGAATCCATTGAGAAATATTTTATTTAAATACAAACATATATGAAACTATCCTTTCATTTTTCACACCAATATTTGCCTTCTATACGTAGAAATTCGCACCTTGTTTTTTCTCACTAAACAATGTATTTTAAAAGTTATTTCATATCAGTGTATACAGAGTCACCTCATCCTTTTTAATGCCAGTTTATTATGCTATTGAATGAGGTACCATGATAAAATTAACAGTCCCTCAGTTGATGGGCATATAAATTGTTTCCAAGCACTTGGTGTTATAATTATGCACTAAACATCCTGATACCCTATTTGGAGTGTACTTCTAGGACAAATACCCTAGAGAGTTGTGTACATTTTAAATTTGATAGATATTACCAAATTGCCCTACAAAATGTGCTATCAACTTCCATTCCATAAGTAGTGCAAGAGAGAATCTGTGCCCCAACAAAATATTATATTACATTTTTTTCGTTCTTTGCCAATCTGATAGGAGAGAAACCTGTTGCTTTTTGTGGTTAGAATTTTCATGTTTTTTTATAAGTGTAGCTGAATGTTTTTCATGTTATGATCTTTTTTCTTTTTCATGTTGTGGTATTGGTCTTTTCCTTATTGATTTATGAGAACTTTTAGACCACCATTCATTTGAGACCACAGCATTCCACTTTAGTGCTGCAGATTTTACCTTGTAATTTTTTCAAAGATTTATCAGTAAGTATAGTGGCCATAGAAAAACCCAATAATATTCATGAGTCATGGCTGATTCTTAGTAACATTAAACTTCCTAGTGGGCTTGATTATTGTCAAGTGAACAGTGGAATATTCTTGCCTGCTTGTTTTAGGCTTCATTGATCATAAAATTGTTTTGATCATATTTCTTCTTATTTAGGATAATAGAAATTAATAATGGTATGCAGTAAAATTAGTATGCCTGAGCAAACTTGTTTCTCACGTAAAATATTGGGTTGAGAGTCCCAAATCTCCAGTTAGTTAGGAAGGCAGCTGTCATAAAGTAAATTTTATGCATAAAATATTGGAGCTTATATAGGATTCTGTATTATCAGTTATATTTCATAAGTTTCTGGGTATCCTCTTTAATGTTCCATTTCAAAATCACTACATCTATTACTTAGTGAAGCATTGTTTATGTTTCCTTTTAGCCCTTAACAAGCCAGGAGCAAACAGGGCAAGGCTCACTAGTGTCATAAGATAGAAGAGACAGACCAATTGCAATTTTTCAAAAATATTTTCCTAGTGGTGAAAAATGGAAGAAAAAACTGTATCTCTCCAAACAATCAGGACAGAGTTTACATAAACTTTTTGACAGTGAGAATAAATTTATATAACTTGAGAGAGTTACCATCAACTATTTCTGGATAAAGTAGAACTGCAAATTGGTTGGCATCAATACAAGTGAAAATAAGCTAACAATACAGATGGCTTATTCTCCCTCCCATCCTACTTTCACAAACAAAACCTTTTCTTCATTTTTTCTGCTGTAATATCTCCATTATCTACTCTTTCTATTCTTAATTCCATTATTTGAGATCACACGTTAGTATCTCTTCTCTGGTTTGTGGCAAAAATTTCTTTTTTTTTTTTTTAAGATCTTTTAAAATTGAAGTATAGTTGATTTACAATGTTGAAGATATATAGAAAAGTGATTCAGTTATACATATATATTCTTTTTCAGATTCTTTTCCATTATAGGTTATTACAAGATATTGAATATAGTTCCCTGTGCTATACAGTAGGTCCTTGTTGTTTATCAATTTTATAAATAGCAGTGTGTATCTGTTAATCCCGACCTCCTAATTTATCCTTCCCCCCTTTCCCTTTGGTAACTATAAATTCATTTTCTATGTCTGTGGGTCTATTTCTGTTTGTAAATAAGTTCATTTGTGTCATATGTTAGATTCCACATATAAGTGATATCATATGATGTTTATCTTTGTGTGACTTTAGTTGTATGATAATTTCTAGGTCCATCCATGTTGCTGCAAACAGCATTCTTTTATTATTTTTTATGACTAATATTCCACTGTATATATATATACCACATCTTCTCCATCATTTAATTTTTTACTCTCCAATTCAGACTTCACATTTCCATTAGAGTTGCTTTTCAAAACTCAGATAAATGAAGGTCCTATTCAAGTCTTTGATTATCCTCCTCCACCCCTCACAAATCTGAACTTACTAGCATGACATTCAAACCCCTCAGTATTTTGGCCATACCTGGATTTTCTCATTATAATTGACAGTATCTTCCAGTCACTCCCATTAGTACAGGTTTACTAAACCGTTTATCATTTCTCAACATATCTTGTATTTTCCTATTTCTGGACTTTTGCTCATTCTGATCTGTCAATCTGGAAGTCCCTTCCCACTCAGTACAGGTGTACTTAAAAATAGCTAAATTTTTTTGATGACTTACTGTCCCAGGAACCACTTTAAGCATTTCACACTCATGTCACCACTGAAAAACATAGGTACTATAACTCTTCACACTTTACAAATGGGGAAACTGAAGTATGGAGAGGTTAAGTAGTATGGACTTAAACATAAAGCTGAATTTCAAACCTGGCATTCTTTCTCTAGAGTTGGAACTTGAAAGACTGTGTCTTGATTATCTTTTTATCCTCCACAGCATGTTATACATTATTTGTACAGTGCAGGTGCTAAATAAATGTTGTTTCTATTGAATGTTTTATTCAGATTATAATTTGGGCTTGAAAGATCCAGAAAATTAACTTAATTATCCACTTGAGAATGTCAGTGTTGTCTTGACCCGTGTTTCTTGAGAGTGGCTTCTTCCTTTTTTCTTAAATATTTCTGTTTTGACATTTACAGCCACAGCAGATGCTAATCTCAGAAATCCAAGGACACCACAACATAGCAGTTTAGAGAGCAGTATGTGATGACCCCAAATGGTAGCAATTACCTAGAAGTGGCTACAGTTAGTAAAGTGACATGAAATCAAATCTGCTTTCCTTTAAGGGAAACTTAGAAAGTAAACATAAAAAGCCATAATTAAGAAAACTGACGTTAAAAATGTAGAATACATGCAGATTTCATTTTCTGTTAGTGTGATTAGAAGAAATTGGGAGACGTTATTTTTCCATGTCGTAGTCTTTATTTGATAAAGCTAAATTCTCTATTAAATTAATAATTATTTGTATTTTAATCACAAACTATACTTAATATTAAAAGGAACTGTTCACAGCCTTCATAGCATTCATGTCAATTGAGGCCAGATGTAAGTTTCAAATATGGACTAAATTTACCCTACGGAAATGGAAATGGAAAATTAAAAATTAAAATTAAGGTCAATGGAATCTCTTTACCTTTCCCTAACACTTGTAAGATTAAATTTCAGAATTAAAAATGTGTGAAACTTAAATATCCAGGTAGTTTTTACAATACGGTAGAGATTCATTTGGTAGAAAAAAATGCATTTTTGCTTGGTACTTTTCTGTGTTAACCTTTCTGAAATAACTCCTTTGAATGTGATTATTCTTTTTCTTTTTTTTTTTTAGATGTTGGGGGTAGGAGTTTATTAATTAATTAATTAATTTTTGCTGTGTTGGGTCTTCGTTTCTGTGCGAGGGCTTTCTCTAGTTGTGGCAAGCAGGGGCCACTCTTCATCGCCTTGCGTGGGCCTCTCACTATCGCGGCCTTTCTTGTTGCGGAGCACAGGCTCCAGACGTGCAGGCTCAGTAGTTATGGCTCACGGGCCTAGTTGCTCCGCGGCATGTGGGATCCTCCCAGACCAGAGCTCGAACCCGTGTCCCCTGCATTAGCAGGCAGATTCTCAACCACTGTGCCACCAGGGAAGCCCTGAATGTGATTATTCTTTACAAGAATTTTATCCTGGCCTAAATTTCTTACCTTATACCAGGCTTATATACTGACATTATACTAAAGTTCCTCAACCTCAGCACTACTGGTATTATGGATGGGATAACTCTGTTATATGGGGCTGTCCTGTGAACTGTATGACGCTTGGCAGAATCCCTGATCTCTAATTTGTTACTGGAAAAGGGACCCCTTCCAGGGCCCAAGAGTGGGCTCTTGTCTAACGCTTGGAAATGAATTGTCTGAGGAAATACATGTACCATCAAAACAAAACACTTTATTGGGAAGGGGAGGCCAGGCAGAGAGTAGCAGGGTAAGGGAACCCAGGAGAACTGCTCTGCCATGTGGTTTGCAGCCTCAGGTTTTATGGTAATGGATTAGCTTTCCTGGTTGTCTCTGGCCAATCATCTTGCTTGTGCCCATATTTGGTCTGACTCAGGGTCCTTCCTGGTGGTGCATGCATCTTGCAGCTAAGATTAATTCTAGTGTGAGGATTTCTTTGAGGTTGGCAAGACATATTATGGGCTGGTGTCTCCTTCCTCCTTTTGGCCCCTCCTGAATTCTCCTGGTTAGTTTTTGGTAGCAGCACCATGTTCCTTATTTGGAAGTTCCTGTTGTGACACAACTTATGCAAGCGGTTATTATCATGCCTGGCCAAGGCAGGCAGTTTCCGTCACTGATTCCCCAGCATAGTCACTAGCTGCCATTAGCACCCTTTAAGCTGTCTAAACCAAAATGTCTCCAAACATTGTCAAGTGTCCTAGGGAGGTAAGGGGAGATTTCCTCCTGTTGAGAACCACTGATTTATGTTGACTCATTGCCCTTAGAATTTTTAGTCATTCCAAAGGATTCCTTAAAGAGAGCATGCTTTCAGGGAAGAAGACTACATTCCCTGCCTTTTTATCATTCCTTTTCTGTATTACTATAAGAGCCTTATCCCTCACCTGCTTTGGTTCCAACACATTTCTCTTATCCAATCTGGCACATGTAGCAAGGATACAATACCTTCATATAATGCATTATTAACTACATACTCAGACTTTGATGCCACAACTAGGTCTATTTAGATATCACGCTTCATTCCAGGATAAGAAGGAATGGTTGAGCTACATTGCGAGCTCTTGTCTTTCAACATCACGATATCAGGAATTAGTGAAGCAACTCCATCTGTGAGTTCCTTTCTCTCAAGCATCAGCAACTGTTAATTCTGTTATTTGGGATATTATGCATTAAAGTAATGCAGCAAAAAACTTGACATGAGTTTCTACCTTCTTTTTAGACAGTCTTCTACTACCAGGGGTGATCTCAGCAGGTAGATGTGTAGCCAGAGAATAAAGGAAACAGTGAACCACCACTGCCTCCCAGGATATTTTCATTTGATCCAGAGGCAATAGCTGCAGCAACAGAGACCTGCAGATATAAGAATGCAGCCTGAGTAGCCAACAAACACAGGTTATATGGAGATATCATTCAGGTTTCTTAACACCTTTAATAGCTTGCGTTTGTATTCTTTAAAAAATAAACTCAAAATATATTGTTCAAGTATTCATTTCACTAGTTTGAACAGTTACTGGTTTTCTTTGCTTTTATAGTCTTCGTCCCATTTTGCTGTAAAATTGATTTGGCCCTTGGGGTGGGGGAACAGCATGCACAGCAGGTCCTACCAATGCTGAGCACTTAAAATGCTATCAGATCTCCCAGCAAATCAGTGCTGTACAAATGAGGCATTGACATTTCCTTATTTAAACCTCACTCCCTTAGGGAAGGCTCTGTCACCAGGGTTATTAACTGGGATCTAGATCTAACTACTACATGCTACCATCTATATCCAGATAGTATAAAAATGGAAATTTCCATATTTTTTAGGTGACCTGTAGGATGAAAACCAATTTCTTTCTTTTTTTTTTCCTTTTTACCCCACTTCAGCCTTTTGTTCTGCAAGGTGATACTGTCTAAGCATAGAAAGCAGGTAGCAATTTACGATAACATGGTAAAAACGTTGAGCCCATACATTTGTCAGAATAGATCTTTTTCCATTTGATCGTTATTATTTGCCTCTTCATTGTGACGTACCCTAACTGCAAATGTAACAATCTAAGATCCTTCTTACTTATTTCTTGCCATTTACTCTTTGGTTTTGATAGAGTTTTGATTTTAACGTAATTCATTTCATAGATAGAAGGAATTCTTAGTATATCTCTGTTTTTAAGTTAGTCAATTACAAGTACAAATCAAAAGTTATACTGAAGAGACTAGGCAGCACCAAAGGTTAAGTGTACAGATTTTGGAGTCAAAAACGGGAATGCTAATCCAGTTTTACCACTTCATATTTGTTTGATTTCAGGCAAGTTAACTGTTGTCTTGGAGCTCCATTTTTTTAAAGGCTGAGTCACCATTGCACTACATAACTTTAAACACCACTTTAAGTTTCATGAGACTTAATCATGAAATATAAATCACATGAGAATGTCAAGCCTTGTTTTTCCTAAAGTCCAATCAGTCTCTATCTAATATTCTCTGATTCCTCACTTCTATGTATTTCAGTTTTTCCATCTTTCAACAGTAAGAACTGTTGAATGATAATCATTTCTTCTTGTTGCTCAACTCCTATTTCTTAGGAGAATAACTCAGTTTTAACTGTTAAGAATGTATGTATGCACTCTGTGTATGTGAGTGTTCTGTAAAACATTTGTTTGCCAAAAAAAAAAAAAAAAAAGAAAAATCATCTCTGGTGAATTTTGAAAACAAATCTCCTATGGGTTTTTTTTTTTTTTTTTTTTTTTTTTTTTTGCAGTATGTGGGCCTCTCCCTGCTGTGGCCTCTCCCGTTGCGGAGCACAGGCTCCGGATGCGCAGACTCAGCGGCCATGTCTCACGGGCCCAGCCGCTCCGCGGCACGTGGGATCTTCCCAGACTGGGGTACGAACCCGTGTCCCCTGCATCGGCAGGCGGACTCTCAACCACTGCGCCACCAGGGAAGCCCTCTCCTATGATTTTTCCTGCTAGATGTCTTCAAAACAGTTTATTTTTTTTCCTTTTTTAACCTAAAATTCTTAGGGTCATGGACAGTAGTTCAGCATGAGAAATAAATATATGAATAGTTGGTCAAATCTAACAAACTAGAAAACATATCTGACTGAATCATCAAGTAGGTAGAGCAAAAGTAGCAATTTGAAACCAGAGTTTGAATAAATGAGAACCAAGAGCCTACACAGAGGCAGTGCCTGACTTAGAGTTTATCTTCCCATAGCTTTCACTTGCTTTCTATGGTATAGTACAGAGGTGGGCCTACTGCAGATAAAAGTATTAATAATAGCCTAAACAAAATTAAGCTCTAAAGGTACTTTGGATCATGAGTATGGAAAATCTGTGCAGGGAAAAATCAGAACATTATTTATAATAAATGAGAATTGTGTTATTATTGTTCTGTTTTTTCTTGTTCTATTGCTGATTGGAAAGGAAAAAACATCGTCTTTCCTTCCATGTTTCTCCATTGTTCTCTGACCACTACCACGCTCACAACACTTTGCCACCAGAGGTGTAGGTGTTTTCCCTGATCCAAGCAATTCTCTGTGGCATCAGCTGGGTATAGTACAATTTCATTCAATTCTGGCAGTATCTAACTGAAGATAGCATCAGATCCCACAGGTTAAGGGCTCAGCCCCACAAGACTGCTCCCGTTCCACTTCAGATGCTAGTGCAAGTCCAGGTTGTCACTTATAAATCTGAGGTTTCAATGTCCCTTCCTAGGGTTTGATTAATTTCCTAGAGATGCTCACAGAACTGAGAAAAACACATTTAGCAGTTTATTAAAGGATATGATAAATGATACAGATAAAGTATACAGATGAACAGCCAGATGAAGAGATACATAGGGCAAGGTCTGGGAGGGTCCTGAGCACAGGAGATTCTGTCCTTCTGGAGTTGGAGGTTTGTCACGCTGCCCAGTACATTGATGTTTTCACTAACCTAGAAGCTCTCATAATCCCATACTATTGGATTTTATGGAGGCTTTGTCACGTAGACATAATCAATTATTAACACCATTTTCAACCTCTTTCCCCTCTCAGGAGAATTGGGGGTGCAGCTGAAAATTTCAAGCTTCTAATCATGACTTGGCCTTTCTGGTGACCAGCCCCATCCAGGAGCCATCCAAGAATCCACCCAGAGTCACCTCTTTAGAACAAAAGATGTTCCTAGGGCTATTATCCCTTAGGAATTTACAAGGATTTTAAGAACTCTATGCCTGGAATAAGGACAAAGACTACATATATATTTCTTATTATAAATCACAATATCACAGTCATTCCCTTATCTTACAACATGGATTTCTTATAGTAAAACAATCTTAAAAGTCAAAAGATACTGACACATTACTAGAATACCATTCAGGTGTTAATATACTATCTAGTCCATCATCATATCATATGAAAATGTCTCCCACAGCAAGGCCACAGTTGTTTACAGGCTCCCATTTGATCCCGTCAAGTTTCAAAAGCAGCAATGGTGTCAGTAATATATGCCTTCATTTTTTCAGGCATCTGGTATTATCCAGCCAAGAGACAGTATCATCCCTTGCTTTGAGTCTCTTTTGAGGTATTAATGTAATATGGAAGTTCCCTCATTACATAACCCAACTATTTATTCCTTTACCTAGAGCTACTATTTTTCCTTACCTCTTTTTATACCCCAAATTTTCCACCTTTGGAAGGGACATTAGGCCCAGCCACTGAACGGGTCTGGATTGCATGCAGCAATACTAGTCTAGCAAATCCCTCCCCGTCACTGATCATTGTGATTTTTATATGTGGCGTAAGAGTTATATATGCTTATTTTCCAGCTATCTTCACAAGAAACAGTGAGATAGACAAGTGGACAACTGTAATACAGGGCATGTCAGTCAAAATGGAGAAACGTTACAATTTTAACCATTTAGGAATTTGGCAAAGTAAACACAGCTACCATACCCATCTAATATCCAGACAGAGAATAATTTTAGAACTGAAGCAGATAACTCATTCTCTCTGAGACAGTGGTTCTTGCCTCTGGCTATATTTTAGAATCGCCAGGGGTCGGGGAGTTGTTCAGAAATAACTGACGTCCACCTTACTCTGAACCAAATTAGTGTAATATCCCAGATGGTATCTGGACATTGGTATTTTTTTAATACTTTCCAGGTGATTCTCACGTGCAGCCAGATTTGAGAATTACTCATGTAGGAAATTTATGTGCTGAATTCTTCTAGTATGAATGAAGATGTACTGATTTAATTTAAGTTTAAGCAATTATTTGGTTAATTGCACTTTAATGAACACAGTTGCTGTGTTCATTTTGCTTTGTACTTAAGCAATCTGTTGAAATTCCCATGACCTCGGTATTTTTGTGAATCAACTCTTTTTTAACACTACTGTTTTGCTATATCTATCTCCACTCTCACTTATGCAAAGTTGTGTCTACATTCTGTTAAATTTCAGCCATTGCAATTTTAAGAGGCTCAAACTCTAATGTTCTTCAACTGTACTACTTGCTGTGATCCAAATCACTTTTAACTTCTGTATCTTTCTCTTTCCATTTCCCTTCCAACTCGCCATCTTTTAGGCTGCAAGAGGAGGATTATTTGGTGCTAAAATGAAATTCCAATTTATCATTGTAGCTAAGCGAAAAGTAAATTGGTATGTAATTTGTTTTTTGACATTTCCACTTTATTGCAGAGAAGCACGTGAATTCAATTAAATGTAGTTATGTCAAATATCTAATGTACTTCTCAGGAATTATTTTGTACACACATTAATGTATAAGCAGTGTGGCCTGCAGGAGTCATTTGGTTCTATATGCAGCAAGATCTCCAGGTCACAATAAGCAGCTTTATGACTTGTTAAAATATTCTTCAAAAATTTGTAGTGGTATTTCAATTGTAAAACATAATATTACTGTGTAATTATTGACAGCTTCAGAATGTACTTTTTTCAGAATCATTAGAATTATCCTGTGGCATTAGAACAACACTAGTGTGTTTTTTTTTAACTTTTGTTAAAACTGATTTAATCAGACCACAACAGAAACAGATGCAAGCTGATACAAAATATGAAAATAATTTGTTGTATTTAAATTGCACTCCTTTACCTAAAAGTACAGAGCAATTTTTACATGCAGTATGGTGTTATAAATCCTCACATCATTTCTCCAAAGGCAAGGACTCATTCTTTTTCTCATTTGACAAGTGGAGGTTAAATTGAAGTTTTAAGTGACACACCTAAGGGAATGCAAAGTGTCCTTGGTGGAGTCAGCCAGCTCTGTTAGCCTTTTAGAGCAACATTCTCTCTTTTTCTGTGGGCTATGCCACTTGAACAACATAATCAGTTCATGAGACCCACTATGTTCTAGCAAAATTCTAGTAATGAGGACAGATACAGCAGAAAACAATACAGCAAAGATACAAGTACACAAAGGTTGACAGAACCATTTTTTTGTAACAGCTCTAAACTGGAACCAAACCAATTTGTGAATAGATAAATTTCAGTATATTCATACCATGGAATATTATTCAGCAATAAATAGAAATTAAATATTAATGTGCACAATCATAGATTGATTTCAAAAACATTATATTAACTGAAATAAATTAAATACAAATGAATACTCTGCATGATTCCATTTGTAAGAAATTCTGGAGGTGCAGAACTGTGACAGAAAGCAGATTGGGGGTTACTCAGGGCAAGATGTGAGGGGAAGGGGATTGATGTAAAGGGTGTGAGGAAATCTTTTAGACTGATAGAGCTGTTCTATTTATTGAGAGTGATGGTGCCAACATGTATAAAATTATGAAAAAACTTACAATTAATTAATTTTATTGTAGGTAATAGCTTAATAAAAATTTATAAACTTGTATTTGCATAAAGTTGTTCATAATATCTATTTATTATGTTTTCAAGGTATGTAGTATCCATAGTGTTTCCAGATTTAATTTGTTGTTGATTATGGTTCTTCCCTCTCTCTCCGTCTCTCTCACTTTCCACCTTTTTCTTTTCTAATTAATCTCATCAAAAGTTTTCTGTTTGATGGTCTGTTCCAAGAGCCAAATTTTTCAATTTTTGATCTTCCCTATTATGTGTGCTTTCTGGATCATTGCTCCTGTGGTTATTATTTCCTTGCTTCTAGAGCTTTTGGGTTATTTTGATATTATTTTTTCCTAATGTATTGTGATAGATGATTAGCTCCATATTTCTTCTCCAGTATATGTATTTTAAAGCTATGCCTTTTCTTCTAGACACTGCTATACCCACGTCTCATAACTTTTATATGTAGTATTTTTATTAACCTTTAATTCAATATATTTTGATGTGTCATGGTCAGAATTTTTAATAGAATATTGAAATAGGGCAATAAGAGAATATGCTGGTGTTTTCCCACCTATATCATCACATCAAACAAGCTTATATCGAACTCCTTCTCAACACAGTGTTTTAGAAGTCAGGTTTATTGAGGTGCAATTAAAGTACAGTAACATACACTCTTAAGTACACAATTAAATGAATTTTTTAAGTGTATAGTTATGTAACTACCACAGATCAAGATGAACATTTCCATCATTCCAAAGTCGTTCCTGGTGTCCCTTTGCCATCCATACCATACCCCACATTGTCAACCATTGGTCTATTTCCCATGATTTTTGCCTTTTCCAGAATGTTGTATAAATAGAAGTGTATAGTATGTAGCCCTTTTTCTTGGTCTTTTTTCTATTTATGATATTTGTCCATAAGTTTGCATGTTCATTTTATTTATATGCAGTGTTCCATTAAATAGATGTACTGCAATTTGCTTATATGTTTACCAGATAATGGGCATTGGATCATTTCTAATTTGGAAATTTATAATAGAGTATAAATAAAGCTGATATAAATACAAGTCTTTGTATAAAGATATGTTTTCATTTCTCATGGGTGAATACTTACGAATTAAGAATAACTGGGTTATATGGGAGATATGTGTTTAATTTTTTAAGAAACTGCTAAACAGTTTTCCAAAGCATTTGTACCACTTTGCATTCATGCCAGCAGTGTCCAAAAGTTCCACTTGCTTACCTACTCAGTATTTGTATTGTCAATCTTTTTATTTTAGCCGTTCTAGTAAGCATGTAGCAATATTCTGTTGATTTAATTTGCATTGTCTTAACAAGAAAGGTGTTAAGCATTTGTTCATGTGCTTATTTGTCATTCATGCACCTTCTTTGAGGCCTATACATTCAAAGCCTTTGTACCTTTTCTATTGAGTTGTTTATATTTGGTTATTTTTATTATTATTGTCAAGAGTTCTTTATATATTCTGATGTCAAGTCTTTGTTGTATGTTTTAAATATTTCCTTCCAGTCTGTGGGTTGTCTTTTCATTTTCTTGAGTGTTTTTGAAGAACAGAAACTTTTTTATTTTTAAGGAGCTATATCTTTAATTTCTTCTTTTGTGGTTCCTGCATCTTCTGATAATCTGCTTGTTGCCCAACTAATATCTCCAAGTTTTTCTAATATAGTTTTTCTAGAAATTCTATAGTTTTAGTCTTTATTTAAGGTGTGAGATAAACTTCAAGATGGAAGGAGCTTTCTCTGTTCTCCTTCAGCTCCAGTTCTGAGGCAGGCCTTATGCACTTTAGATTCCAGAGCATGGTTTCATCAGCCTTTCCACCTACCCTCCCCACCAACACCCCCACGCCACCTCCTAGCCCAAAGTAGTGAAAATCAGCTTTGTGTAATTTAGAAATCTTAGGCAGGAACACTTGGGGGTTTCTGACCCACCCACAATAGTGTATGTCTTTTGCTTTTATTCCCCATACCCAGAAGCAGTGGGTCCTTACTTCTCCAAGAGCTTGCAGCTTTTGTGTTTATCAAAAGTGGATGAATGGATAGAGAAGATGTGTCACATATATACAGTGGAATATTATTTAGCCATTAGAAGGACATCCTGCCATTTGTGACAACATGGATAGACCTTAAGAGAGTATGCTAAGTGAAATAAATCAGACAGAGAAAGACAAATACTGTATGATATCACTTATATGTGGTATCTAAAAAAGCTTAACTCACAGAAACAGACTAGAATAGTGGTTGCCAGGGGCCAAGGGTAGGGGAAAAAAGGAGATGTTGGTCAAAGGGCACAAACTTCCAGTTTTAAGATGAATAAGTCCGGGGAATCTAATGTAGACCATAGTGATTGTAGTTAATACTGTGTTATATACTTGAAAGTTGTTAAGAGAGTAGATCTTAAATGTTCTCACCACAAAAAAGAATTGGTAATTATGGAGGTGTTAGCTAAGCTATGATGGTAATATTTTGCAATATTTAAGCATATCAAAAAAATACGTTATATACCTTAAACTTATACAATGTTATGTATGAACTATATCTTAGTAAAGCTGGAAAAAATAAGGCAAAAATAAATAAATAAACCTAACCATATTAGTAGTCACTAAAATATAAATGATCTGCACACCTAAATTTAAAGGCAAAGATTTTCGGATTGGATAAAAAGCAAGTACCAGCTCTTTGCTGGCTATATATAATAAGCAGTATGTAGTACATAGTAGGTAGGTGGCACTAGTACAATGGTGACTACATTAATATCAGACAAAGTAGATTTTAAAACAAATATTACCAGTGTAAGTGTATTTCATAATGGTAAAGAGATCAATTACTTGAAAGTACATAAAGATACTAAACGTTCATACCTTTATGAAGCAAAGATAGATAGGTGGATAATTACATACATACATACGTACTCAAAGAGAAGTTGACAAGTCAGCAATTATAGTCAGTTTTCAATATCCCTCTCTCAACAAATAACAGATTAAGTAGAATAAATGAAAAGAAAATCAGTAAGGCTGTAGAACATATGAACATTGCTGTCAATCAACTGGACCTGATTGGTATTTAAAGAACAGTCCACCTGACAACAGCAAAATACTTATTCTTGTTAGGTGCACTGATGACATTTAACAAGATAGACAATATTCTGGGCCATAAATTTTCAAAATTTACATGATACTAAGTATATTCTCTGACCTCAACCAAATTTATATTGTTACAAAAACATATCTGTAAAATTCCAAAACATTTGGAAACTGACAAAAAATTTCTAAGTAACCCACAAGTTAAAGAAGAAATATAAAACAACTTTAGATTTTATTTTGAACTGAATGTTAGTGAAAACCCAAATTTTAATATAAATTTGCAGGATGCCCCTAAATTTAGCAGTAGTTAAAGGAATTTTGTAGCAATGTATCCCAATTAGAAAGAAGGGTCTAAGTAAAGAACCTCAGCTTTAACCTTAAGTAACTACAAAAAGAAGAGCGAATGAAATCCAGAGTAAGCGGGACAGGGAAATGATAAAAAATCAGATTGGAAGTCAATGAAAAATAGAAAAGAATCAGTGTATCTAAATGCTGGTTATTTGAATGAATAAAACCTTTGAGAACTTCTGGTCAGGTTAAGCATGAAAATAATAGAAAAGACTCAAGTGTTCAATATCAGAAATTAGAAAGATGATTTTGGTACAGATTTTACAGATATTAAAAGGATAACATGGGATAATATGGCCAATTTTATGATAACAAATTCACAACTTGGATGAAATGGGCAATTCCTTGAAAGTCAGAAATTTTAAAAGCTCACTGAGGAAGAAATAAATAATGGAAAAACACTGTATTTATTAAAGAAATTGAAATTATAATTAAAAACTTTCTCATGAGAAAAACTCTAAGACTAGATGGTTCCAACTATGATTTCTATGAAATACTAAAGGAAAAAAAATAATACCAATTCCATGCAAACTCTTTCAGAAAGTTGAAGAGGAGGGATACTTCCTCAGTCATTCTGAGTTAAGCACTATGCTGAGTTCAGAAATTACAAAGAAATTACAAAAAAAAAGGGGGGGAGAATAAGAAGAAGCAAAACAAAAACCTGTATACCAATATCTTAATGAATACAGATGCAAAAATTCTAAACAAACTTTTAAGGAATTGAAACCAACAATGCACAAAATATACAAAATAGAAAAATTATATGTGGTGACCAAGTGTGGTTAATGCCAGAAGGCTAGGTTGGTTAAACATTCTATATCCCTAAATCCATGGGTCTGGGATTTAAGAAATGGTCAATAAACATTTGTTGATCTGTGATTGGTATGGAAATACAAAAGACCCTGAATGGCCAAAGCAATCTTGAGGAAGAAAAACGGAACTGGAGGAATCAGGCTCCCTGACTTCAGACTATATTGCAAAGCTACAGTCATCAAAACATTGTGGTACTGGCACAGAAACAGAAATATATATCAATGGAACAAGATAGAAAGTCCAGACATAAACACATGCACCTATGGTCAACTAATCTATGACAAAGTAGGCAAGAATATACAATGGAGAAAAAATAGTCTCTTCAATAAGTGGTACTGGGAAAACTGGACAACTACATGTAAAAGAATGAAATTAGAACACTCCCTAACGCCATGCACAAAAATAAACTCAAAATGGATCAAAGACCTAAATGTAAGGCCAGATACTATAAAACTCTTAGAGGAAAGCATAGGCAGAACTCTTTTTGACATAAGTCGCAGCAAGATCTTTTTCAATCCACCTTCTAGAATAATTAAAATTAAAAAAAGACAAACAAATGGGACCTAATTAAACTTAAAAGCTTTTGCACAGCAAAGGAAACCATAAACAAGATGAAAAGACAACCCACAGAATGGGAGAAAATATTTGCAAATGAAGCAACTGACAAGGGACTAATCTCCAAAATATACAAACAGCTCATGGAGCTCAATATCAAAAAAAAACAAACAACCCAATCAAAAAATGGGTGGAAGATCTAAATAGCCATTTCTCCAAGGAAGACATACAGATGGCCAATAAGCACATGAAAAGATTCTCAGCATTACTAATTATTAGAGAAATGCACATCAAAATTACAACGAGGTATCACCTCACGCTGGTCAGAATGGCCATGATCAAAAAGCCTACATACAATAAATGCTGGAGAGGGTGTGGAAAAAAAGGAAACCTTGTACCTCTCTTTTAAATCTGACTTTGCTTCTGCCTTATTTCCCTATGACAAGTTTTGTTAACATGGTGTATCTGAATTTCAAAAGGAATCTGCCAGATTTTCTCATAAAATTTTTGTGAACAATATGGAAACATGGGGAGAGAGAAAAGAATGTCCATTTACTGAGAAAAATATGCCAAATGACCTTTTACATTCTGATATACACAGTATTTTATCAGCAGTTTGGCATGACTGTTCTTCCTGAGCCATGCTGTATCCAGATGATGAGCCTTTTCCTTTTTAAATGTTCTTTAAATATGCTTTGAAAATTATGCTCTAGAATTTCACTGATACTCATCTCCAAATTCTTAGAAGTTTAAGAAGTCAACTTTGTTTTTTTAATATAAAAAGACTAAATTTATGCCTAACTTTAGACTTCTGGTATCTCGTTCTCACATTATTATGTGTTACAACTTACAACCCTCAAATAACGTAAGCCTGGTTTGTCAGAAATGTTGTTTGTGGTTATGTTCCTGTGGTGGATTTTATTATGTTCAAAACTTATCACATGGCACTCCTATAAGTGGTTAATATATCCCAGCCCATTACCATGGACTTTACATGTCTTTCTCTGTGCGGGTTATTATTCTCACATCATTGTTTTGGCCTGTTACTTACTTTGTCCAGTAAGAGGAAGTACATTTGGTAGTTTTGAGCTCAAGTTTTGAATCACTACATATTTCTGCCAGCACTCTTGCTCTTTCCCTCTGCCATGAGAATGGCATATCCAAGATGGCACCAGTTCCTTTAGCTTAGATCCCAGAATAAGACACATGGAGAAAAATCATAGCTGTCATCCACAGTTGCTTACAGGGAATGTTGTAATGTAAGTGAGAAATGCACATAGTTGTTACATGCCCTGATATTTGAGGTTTACTTTATTGTAATAGCAAAAAAGAATAATAGTTTCACTATCAAAATCTACCTTGCAAAACTGTATTTTTGATCATTGAAGAAACTGTTGCTGATTATTTTAAATACATTTTCCCCATTCTGGGCAACTATTGATAATGTGGCTAAAGTAACTTATTTCACCCTTAGATGTATCAAATATTTTGATGATATATCTCAAAATACTGAATTAATTCCAACAGTTTCAATTTAGCATGACTGGATTCATCTTGAACAAGCCAACTCTGAATATGTTGGTTCATGTAACTATATTTTTGGTTCTTCATTCAGTTCTTTTGTATAGAATGTACACAGAACTTAACATCTGCCTGTCTTACAGGAAACATGGCTCCTATTGTAAAAGTATCTAAACTGTGTATAGTAAGGAATGGAAAGAGGGCTGAGGTTTGTGGTCTCAACAACCATGCTGAAAAATATTACACTATATTCTAAGGCCATGCTTAAGCTGAATTGAAAGGAACCGACTTTGTTCCTTCTGTCACCTCAGCCTCTGTACCCTGTTGTATATAATCTAATATTCTACATATTCTATATATCTTTATATCCACCACTTACTGTAGATGTGTTTTCTCATCGTGACTATCTGCCATCCCTTCTTTCCAGCTGGCCTTTAACAAAGAGAACATACAGTCATGCTCATTTAATGCCCATATTATTTTTATAACTTTTTTTTTTTTAACTGTTATGTAAAGCCTTAGGGGTGGGAAATAAGGTAAGCATGGGGCTAGGAGGATTCTTGGGCCCTGAAGTAATTTAAATTGACAACGATAAGTTTACCAATAAGTGAGACAAGTTTCCTTATTGGTCCTTATCATAAACAAGCTAAAGGAACAACTGAGGTCAGTAGCTGGTCTTGAGCTATCCCCCTGAGCATATAAAATATGAAAATGGTTTCTAGGTATTTTCTTTTTTTCCTTTCTTCTTCTCTTGTATTTTTTCTTCAGTATATTTTTATTTGTGCTGTCTACTAAGGAGTACTGGACAATGAGAATAAAACAATTAATTAGTCAACATGATCCCTTATATGAAAAATTCAGTGTACATTAACATAGGAACCCAAACTAATCTAAAGATTCAGTTAAGTTTACCCTAAAAAGACATTTGTGTTGAGGGCTGAAGGAGTTACCCAGATAGAAAGTAGGTTGAAGAGAGGTTACAATGAAATATTAATTAAAAGAAAAATAATGGGTGAGGAAAGATAATAATGTTCTTGGAGTAGAAAGAACCCTAAAGAGGAAGGTAAGGATGAACAAAATGTAGTGACTGAGGGACAAAATGGTGAGAATCTGATTGCGCTGGGAAGGATTTTGGATCATGTTCTAAGAGAATTCAGAAGTCTTTGAAATAATTTAAGCAAGGGAATAATATGAAATTTTCCAAAACCTGTGTGGAGCGTAGTTGAAAGGAAACATAGCTGATGAAAGAAAATCATGATACTAGAAATGTGGTTAAGAATTCACGTGTCAGAGGAAAAAAAAATATAATTCACCTGTCAATTTGGTCATGCAAAGCACTTAGGTCGTTTTTGATAATGAGAAAAAATTTATGGTTGGGTAAGATTTGTGGCTTCCACATAAACTTGCTAGAAAGTTACAGTGAAATTCTGTCAAATTTTTCTTGAACAAACCATAAACAAAACAACCTGTTCTGAAAACTGTGGAGTCCCAGCACTTTGCCTTTTTGTTTCTCCCATCATCACTGATATGAAAGTTTCATATGGCCAATGAGACAAAATTCCAGAAACGACTCTTTTATCCTCATTGTCTTCAAAAGACAGTAAGAAATTCTCTCTCTCTTTCTGTCCCTGTCTGTTTGTCTCAGATAGACAGATGATAGACAGATAGATAGATAGATAGATAGATAGATAGATAAAAATCTGCTACGTGGGGCTCAAGACTCAGGCAGCATTTTCAAGGGCACAGGATTTAGGCCTCACTCAACTCGTATATCCTGTTCATAAAAAGGAGGGAACATTTTTCTAAAATATGTTCACAATCCATATATAATAAGCACTTCTAATATACCTTCTAATTTCTAGCACCCATTGTGATAATTAACAAACCCATTTGTATATTTATCATAGTAATTAATAAGGTGTCCTCTTATTTTCTAGATACGGCTTAACAGCACTTGCAGTGGCCTAGTAACTGTATCTGGGGTGAAACTTTGCAGGGATCACACGAGTTTGCCACCACTAGAGAGTTAATTCCTGATTAGGAGAACTGCCAACACCTGAGTGGTAGCCTTAATCAAAAAGTTACATTTTTCCTGCTTAAATATTTTAGGATAAAATACAGATGTTATATTAGATATACAGCAAAAAAAAAAAAATACAAAAAATGATTGAACCTAAGCTAGAGTGGCGGCAGTGGAGATAGAGGGATATTGAGATTTGAACATAGAACTTCCTAAGAATTAAAGTAGAATAACCAACCTGGAGAAGTGAATAGTTGTGGGTAGTGGTGAAGAGAAGTTGATTGTAAAGCAAGACTGTGAGTTTAAGTGACTCACGAAAAGATATCTGACCTATTATTTATTTCTTTCTGAGGGTTCATTAGAAGGCCAATGATATAATTGATAAAATATATAGAGAGAAAGGAGATGAAGGTGGATCCTAACTTCTCCAAGCTCACTAGTGGTCTTAATCCAAAATGCATTTGCTTCCAGGATGGTCAGACTATCTATCAGAGCCACTTTTGTCAATCTATTAAGAGGAATATATACAGGTATTGAAATATGCTTTCAAAATCCTAAATATAAGTAAAATTTCCTGTATAGATATTGAGTTACAGGATTACCCTCCACTGGAGGATAATGTTACATTTTACTTCATCCTAATTTCCTTGACTGTTTTTCAAGTTAAATGCTTTGACTTGAAATGGTTTTTCTGCGTTCTTGTCAATGACCTCTTTATTTCTAAGTTGATTTATGTGGTTTAAGAAGGAAAATGGAAAGAAACTAAGGTAGGTAAATAATATACATCAATATGGGGTGCTGTAAAGGTTTTATTGCCACTTGTTTGAGAGGTGCCCTCATAAAACAGTGTACCATTCCAAATGCACAGAAATAAATCTTCATAGCAGAGTACATGTAAAAACTATCAAGAAATAAAACATGCATGTGTATGTGTGTATACATGTGTGTATTATATATACATTAGAAATTGGATGTAATCTTGCATTTTTACTTCTTTAAAGAAATTTTATTTGCTTTATGCTTAGATTTAATGTTTTGTTGTATGAAGGATATACATTTATTTCTTTTACATTTGACTCAAATTCTCCTTCATTAAAATAATCTTTCATATTAAGTCAATTTATATCATTTAATTCAGCTATGATATATATTATACTTCAGACCTTTCCCAAGATGAATTTTGAAATGTATTAATACTCAGTGATATTTAAAATTAAAATATTTGTATTTTAATACTCAAAATACTCAGTGATATTTTTCAAAGTTTTTTTGTTTGTTTGTTTTTGTATTCAAGATGACTAAACTTTCTTAAACTATGTGATTTGTGGTTACATACTGGCATAGGAAGCACAAGGGAGATTATCCTATGTGGCTGAATAAAGCTTTATTGATTTTTACACATGTAAAAAAGCTGTAGAACTACAAGAAATTCCACTCATATCTCATCTTAGGTTGAACATTGACTGTTGTAAAGCCACAGTGCTTAAATGTAGATGGAGCTTATAGGCTACAAATGATTCTTTTTAATGAGCTGAAATTTGTGGCTCTGGCTCATGGGTCCTAGGGAAATGAGTATAAATTTTACACACATGAATAAAGCAGGAAATGTCATTGATTTGAAGTAAACCACAGCTAACCCTCCATAATCAATTCCGAAAACACTGTATTTTGTTATTTTGAATACGTACTTTGTTGTTTCCTGGATGAGAGAAAATGAACAACTCTAAGATGAACAATATCATTTGGCTTATAATAAGATTGCTGCTGCAAAGTTTTGAGGTTTTAATTTGGTTGATGGGATTAGAAAGAAAAGGGATTACTTTTTTTTTTTTTAATTCAGAGTAGATGATATATGGCACTAGAATCCTGGACAGTTTCTAGTCTTTGAATGCCTGAAAGGCAGAGACCTTATTTTATTCATTTTTATTTTCCTAAGACCTAATAAGTAAATGATTATTCAAGTTAAAACAATTCTATAGGTCTCTGTACTTTTAAAATGTATATCCATACTTATAGTACTATCTTTTATTTCCTCTATCACTAAGGGAAAAAAAAGTTTCCCTCCCTTGATATGTACCTTTTTCTTTTCTGTTACATATTAATTCTCATTATTAATTATATTCTTTGCTCTTTTTCTCTTTTACCACAAATACTAATCCTTTAGCTTTTTGTTTCCTTCTGATTTCTTCCAAACCATAGACTTGATAATCTCTTTAAATACAGCCAATGTTTCATGGCCCATTGTGTGCCTTTTGGTATTCTATTATTATAGGACAAAAAAGATCATTTAAAAATTATTTCTCATGATTCTAAGTTGACTGATTGATTATTCTGCTTCATGTGGCATTGGCTGGCTACTGAGATGACTGAAAAGTCAAAAATATCCTCTTTCTCTTAGCTGCCATGATGGTGCTAGCCATGACCTAGAAGTTCAGGTGGGGTTGTAGACCTTGGTTATCTTCCATGTGGGCCTCTCCAAACAGCTGCTTTGGCTTTATTTTAGCATTGATTCCAAGAATGTATGCTCCAGAAGAACTAGCCCCAGTGTGCATGTGCTTATCAAGTCTGCATGAATCATATTTGGTAGTGTTTCATTGGCCAAAGTTAATCATATTCCAAATCCTCAACCAATGTGGAAGTATGAATACTGGAGGGTGATTCATTGGGGAACCCAAAATAAGAGTCTATCACAGTCTGGGATTTGGAGCTAAAAGTTTTATCAAATACAGATTGATAGTTTCTTTAATAGTTTGAAATCGACAGCTGAGAAAAAATGATTTTAAAAAACATATAAATAGAAAGAACATATAAATAGAAAAAAATGATTTTAAAAAACATGTATAGAAAGACAATATCTCTTCTTTAATATCTTTATATATTAAAGATATAAAGATATTCTTCTTCAGAGGTATGTTATGAATCCTCTGTTCACTGTATGATTTGTAAGAGAAATACTGTTCAAATGCCAACATTTGAAGTCAAGGTATCTTAGACCAAATTCTTTCAGAAAAGAAAATAATGTTTAAGCTTTAAGTATTAATGTATAAATTTAAGAAATGAGGGAAATAGAATGAACATTTTTGAGCATCTACTGTGCGCCATATACCTCACTAATGTCATATTATTTAATTATCATAGCATTTTTTGAGAAGAAAGTATTAATTTCCCAATTTTATCGAGAGAAAATTAAGACTCAGAAGAGTAACCATCCTGTACTTCATAAGAATAGTAGATAATAGATAATAGACTCAGGATTTTGTCAGTATTCAAACTCCATGTTCTTGCTACTACACCGTATTGCCAGAAAGAAGAAATACATGTAGTTGAGCCTTCAAAAGAACGAGCATTTGAAATACAAGTAAACATAGTAAAATTCTAAGAGGAGTCCTGCATGCATCTGTCAAACCCACCACTGTCCTTTACTGGAAGCATGTTTGCTCAGGTTTGCTCTCAACTTTTTGACTTCCTGTATAATCTCAGGTGACAATAGTACAGGTTCTAAAAAGACATGAGCTAATTTACAGTCAAACTCATTTTTGTTAGGACAGCTAAAGCACACGCTTTTTTCCTCTGTGCCTTCTTAATTCTTAGTTATGTTTATTTACAGTCCGGTATTGCCAGATGTAGTATTTTACTGCTTAATGAAAGTTTTTAACTACTTGCTATAGTAAATTCAGACTAAGACCAAAAGTAAGATAAAATAAAATGAAGAAAGGGCAAAAGAATAACTCAAAGGAGTAATATCATAGAGATTCCAACTTATCTCCCTTATGGGGTTACAGGGTTACAGACATTACCTTTAAATCAAACACACTAACTTCATTTCTGTCACATGACAATATCTCCCCATCTTATGTGTTTTACGTGGTTGAGAATAAGAAATTTAAATGAATTCCAAAGTGTCTCATCTCTCCTAACCCTTAAAAGCAGCATTTAGTACTTCAAAGAAGAAATTAAACTCTTGATAAAGTAGTTATTCAAGATATTTAGTTTTTTTACTTTGATGAGGCCATACTTCATAGAAGAGACATCTTCAAACTAAAAGTTCCAGTAGTGAAATAACACCAGAACTTAGAATATAAATGGTTTTAAAGGCTTTATCAAGGAAATCCCAGATAATGTGGAACTAGTCTCAAATATGGTCTTCTGATCAGTTTCATTTGGCCACATTCCAGCTGATTAGGTAGAAATTCCACTGACCTGAGCAATGAAATTATTATCTATGAATAGGATTTTAAAACAAACAAAAAAATCAACTCTACTCAGATTTTGTTAATATGAAAACGTTCTATTGATTAGTTGCCTAATTAAATACTATTCCATGCTGGTAGCATTTTTCTGAGTGAAGAGGGTTCCATTCTTATAGTTTTGTTTTAATTCTCTCCTGAGACCTATATTTTAAAGGGAAAGGAGAGAATGGAAGGGGAGTTGTTAAGCAGGAAAGAAATGTGACCTTAGTCACTCTCTGGATTTGTGTCCTGGCTGCATTAATGCACCCTAAGGTGATAAAATTTATTTGAACAGGGCTAGCTTAGTAGTGCTCTCTGCCGTCTAGATAAAATAACAGCAATGCTTTGACTATATAATCCTATGTTAGTAGTTCTAAACCTATAGTTAGTCTCTCCTTTTTTATTTTTCCCTTGGGAGAGAATAATAAATGAGTATGAGTACTAGAAATATAATATTAAATGGCCTTAAATATGACTGGCTGCAATATGTTTGGATATAGTAGTTGTAAATGTTAAGCTCAGTAAAATTTACTGGGAAAACCAATAGAAATGTATTAGAAGTAAATCAGAAAAACTTTGCACATTAATAAACATAAACTTAGTTTATTTACTGTGAAAAAGCATCTGGGAATGCTGAAAGAATAGGACAAGAAGGATAGGAAGAGGTAAAGCACTGAAAAGGATGTTTACCTCCTCATATATACTAGAATCAACCTTCAACTGGTAGGCATGATTATCCTTAGATTTTCAACGTACTTACAAGAAGAGTTCTTTATGCTAGTCCCTAGTAATTTACACATGTCTAAGTGGCTATACATAGGATGTTTTATATCCACTAAACTGTGAGATTTCAAAAATCTTAAAGTTCTTTCAAAATAGAAAAAGAAGTATTTTTTTAATGTCAAAAGGTACTTGAAAGAGATTTGGAATGTAGAAATTTAGAAAAGAAGACGTCAGTTCTCTTTTTCCTTTTATAGAGAATTTAATCCAATTAATCATTTTTCTATAAAAAAGCAAATCCCAGGTGCAGCAATGAGCTGCTGCAACCAGGAGCTTTCCTAAAACACATCTGGCAGTAAGAGGAGAGCTACAATGTGAAGAGATATACATAAGATGGCACTGTTAATTTTATTTCATCCATTATAAAAGAATTGAGCTATATGATTGCCAGTGAAGATATGTATACTCCATATCAAGTTTCTCCCCTGAGGGAAATTAATAAATGCAATAATGCTCTTGCCTTTACAAGGGTCCCAGTAGTACATTATGGGCACTTAGAGGCAATACTAAGTGGTTGAAAGCTAGATTTCTTTTTAAAGGGGCTTCAGTGGACTCTGAGCCATATGAGTTTTAAAACAAAATTAGAAAGGTTGTTAAACAATTTACTGCTGCTAATAGCAAATAATGGCACAATTTATTATACTATTTACCTATTATCTGGCATTGAATACCTCTGACAGCAAAGGAAGTGAGATATTTTTTAGAGTGATCTTGAGGTATTAAAGGACCAATGTGTGCTTGAGGACCACATTGTTCCAAAGTTTCTAATTCTGTATTTAATGTTTAGAAAATGTATAGGTGGCACCATTCTGGTCCTTGGGAAAAGACACTGTGTTGAAAAAATATATGTGATAAAAATATAAGAAACATATATGTAGTATGCATTATATCCCATTATCAATGAGAAGGAAATTTCTCTTTTGTATTTCCAAAGTAGAACTGAGCTGGATAGATCAAAATAAGGAATAAATAGAAAGGAGTCACCAAATGAAAGTATACCTTGTGTGTATAATTATTATTAATATTTGACCCCTGACATCTGAACTTTAACTTGTTCTTATTCTTGTGGCATATCCATCCTGGGATGTAATTAAATTCTATTGGGTATTGAATTTGGATCTGTCATGACAGAGACAGGACATCTTTCCTGTATACCTATGCACAAATTAATGTGAAAGCACATTAATAATATTAGTAAATATCGGATCTAATTCTTATTCTGTGAAGACCTATCCCAAATGATAAATATAGACAAACTTAATCAGAAAGTATTTTCTAAAGTAAGGATTTTCAATGGTTGCTAACTGGAATTGGTAGAACCAGATGAATGCCAACTAAAGCAAAAGATTTCCAACATTACACTAAATGCACTATTCAATGAGTGGAGTATAGATTGAGTTACATAAAATTAAGTGTTTCTTTAAATTGCCCACCTGATATTAACGTCCTGTTTCTTTTAAATTGCACAGCATTTCAAAGCAAATCAAGAATGAAAGAATGAGAAACAAAGAAAGTTGAGTAGGTATGTCTATCTCTCTATATCTATGCTAGATGCGTTCCATTGCTACATTTTAGTTCACTGTAAAACCCACGGAAAACATAAGGGATTCATCAAACCTTGCTCACATTCCATTCTGACGGTTCCTCTAGGCAGTCTGTTCTTCTGTTGAAAATGATAACTTCCTTATGTTTGGGTTGCCTGCAAAGAACAGGCTTGGAAAACAGACTCCTATAAATAATCTGTGGACTCAATAAAATCCATTTAACTTTATAAAGTATAATTTGCAGAAAGTGAAAAAAATGACTCTCTACTCAGTGCCCAGATTTGGATTTCTAATAACATTCTCCAATAGAAGGAAATGTTTGATTATTGGGCTGGGACAGATATTATGTAAGATGAGCCTGCAACATCTTATACTGCCAGAAAATAGGGAAATGCTCAAACACACAATCACACGCATACACACACACACACTGTGTCAAAGGATCATGGGAGCAAACTGAAAGGGCTTCCAATGACCAAGCTGGAACAATTTGAGCAACAAAATAAATAATGTAACATTGGATTATCACCCAAGGTATAAAATAAATATCCACGAGTCCATAATAATATAAATAAATCATTGAATAAATAAATGGGGAAGAATAGATACATCTTCTGTGCAGACTTCCCAATAATTTTGGTAGATATTTCCTATGCAAAAAGTGGAGCGTAACTCCCCACTCTTTATGTGTGGGCTACACATCTTTCCAAAGAGTATAATATGGAAGGGGGAGAGGAATAACTATTCAGAGAAGAAACCTGAGGTGACTAAGGCCAACAATAACACTGGCAAATGATGCTGATAGAATATACCCTTGGTATGATAGGATGAGAATATCACTGTACCTCAGTAGTTTTTCTCCCAATAACTCCAGTATAATCATGAGAAAAACAGACAAATACCAATTGAGGTATATTCTATAAAATATCTAAGACTCCTCAATATTGCCAAGGTCATTATAAACAAGGGAAGTTTTCACAGCCTAGAGGACCCTAAGAAGACATAATAATGACATGTATTATGTATTCTGTATGAGATCCTGGAACCAGAAAAGAGCATGACGGTAAAACTAAGCAAATCTGAATAAAGAATGACTTTAGTTAATAACAGGGACTTCCCTGGTGGTGCAGTGGTTAAGAATCCGCCTGCCAATGCAGGGGACACGGGTTCGAGCCCGGGCCTGGGAAGATCCCACATGCCA
This sequence comes from Orcinus orca, assembly GCF_937001465.1. NCBI lineage: Eukaryota > Metazoa > Chordata > Mammalia > Artiodactyla > Delphinidae > Orcinus > Orcinus orca. Next base: position 98,128,012 of record NC_064563.1, read on the forward strand.
TGGAGCAACTAAGCCCATGCACCACAACTACTGAGCCTGTGCTCTAGAGCCTGCGAGCCACACTACTAAGCCTACATGCCACAACTACTGAAGCCTGTGTACCTAGAGCCAGTGCCCTGCAACAAGAGAAGCCACCGCAATAAGAAGCCCATGCACTGCAACAAAAAGCAGCCCCTGCTCGCCACAACTAGAGAAAGCCCATGTGCAGCAACGAACACCCAACGCAGCCAAAAATAAATAAATATATTAAAGTAATAATAATTTTAAAAATCAACTCGTTAGTTGTGACAAGTGTACCATACTAATGTAAGATTTTAACAAGGAAAGTAAGTGAGGGGTAATGAAAATTGTCCTATCTTAATGACTTTTTTGTAAATCTAAAACTATTGTAAAATAAAGTTATTAAAATTTTAAAGCACAAATTGAGATTGTATCAGACTTAATTTGCTTGTTAATGAGGGATCCACAAGGTGGTAAGTTTGGTTCAAAGAGAAAGATGAAAGAATTTAGAGTCACTGAAAGAAGTAAGTTTGAATCAGATTTCTAAATTAGATTAAAACTGGTACATGTCCTTCAAAGCAATAGAAGTATAAATTTGGGGAATTATTTTTTCTATAAATTATTTGCATTTTTACTGAATGAAATTCGACAAGAATTGTTTGCATTGCAATTGTTTTTCTACAAGTTAACATCTTTCTTTACAGAGTTGTTAAATACCCTAATCAGTAGAAAATGACAAGTCAAATAAGGGGACACACCTAGAGAGTTACATAAAGGATAGAAAGTGATCTCTTTGCCTATTTTTAAATTTTGATAATTTTTCACTATAGTTTGTTTGACTTGGTTGCATACACAGAAATGATGTTATATAGCCAGTATCTTGCCTGTATCATTATGTCTTACAACACAGTTTTTGAAAAGCACACAGAAATTATTTCGCAGTTTTATTTTATTTTTTAATGGCATAAAACAATAAGCATTTATTTCTTGCTTATGCATCTGTGGGTTGGTTGGGTTTTAGCTTATTTAAACTAGACTTGAGTGGGCTTGTTGCCAGTCATGGATCAAATTTAAGTCAGTTCCATATGTCTTTTATTCCTGGATCACCAAAGTACCTAAAGCAGGTTTGTCTCATTGATGAGGTCAGATGGTCCTAGAGGATGAGCAGACAAGGCTTCTTAATGCCTATGCTCAGAACTGGCATCTATCATTTCTGCACATATTCCACAATGACAAAAGCAATGACCAAGCTCAAGTGGGTATAGGATATACCCTTCTCATGAAGATCAGAATTTGGGAGAAATAAACTTTAAATGAACAATAATCAAATGTACTATAATACTGTATTAGACCTTTGAGTGTAACACACATTTCCAGTGGCAAAGTTTTTATTTCACAATTTTATTAGAGTTTTTCTCCAGAGCATGAGTCATCAGTTTTCTTTTTAAGCCTTTAAAACAAGGTGGTGTCATTCCAGAAACAAGAAAAGTGTATTCTACACATGAATTTCGTTTTTTAGTTTAGTTACTAAAATAAAGAAATGAGAACATTATTCATTAACACTGTCTTCCTTTAACCTTAACCTTGAAATAAAAATTGCTTCTCAAGAAAATATAAATTTTCATGAAAATGTATTGTTTAGAAAACCCCAGCATTACCTGAGGAAGCATTGGTAGTTACTAATAAGTTTGTGTAGAAGGATACCATGCATAATTCTGTAGAACACAGATAGTTATATGTAACAGTTTGGCTAATTATTCATTTCGTCGCTTATGGGTGCACTTTAGTTTCTTGTGCAATTTTTATGCCTGTTAGGTGATAGTAGGATCAAATCTTAAACTCATTTGGAAAGATGCTGTGACTGAAAGGTCAGCTTTAAAATCCATGAAAACTTGGCAGTTCTAATAATAACTGGGGAAACAATTTGTACATTACTGAATTTTACGAATTTTTTAACATGTAGAAGAAAACATGATTAAAAGAATAAAGTGATTAAAGGAGCCACATGGAATGACATAATTTCATTTTTTGGCAGGCATAATTTCCTTTCAATTTTACAGTTCAAAATACATTAGTTATTGTCTGGAAAATTGAACGAACTGGAATAAACTAAGACCTATATCACTGCTGAGTTTTTCAAGTCGATCTTTGTAAAAGAATAAGACCAATAGCTCTATTATGATAAGTTTTGTGGATGTGGAAAAATGAAATGTATATTCTTATCTTAATAAAAAATAGGCTATTGTTGTCTTTTTCTATTTGCTAAGGAATTTACCAACTTGGAGAAATCATTCAACATTCCTATGTGCCTCTTAGTACCTAGTTTAGACTGGTAAATTTCTGGGTGCTCAAAACATATTCTCTGTTTATCTGATTAATAAATAGGTAAACATATAGCCATTAGGTCATAAGCTTATCTCTTTAACTTGTTCATGCAACTCTGTACAATGGTCATTTAAAAAAATATTCCCTTGGCTCTTACAGGGGAGGTAGTATTTAAAGTTGTCTTTGCTGGTGTCATGTATAAGGAGAATCAATTTGGGGTACTGGCAGGTCAATATTAAAATGGAATTACTACCTACGTATATGCAGTATATTTTTCTTTTGTCATCTTAATTTTATTTGTTTAAATTGTGTTTTTCTCATAAATAATTCAGGGGAAAATTATTTGATTCTGAAATGGATAATTCAATTAATGATTGTCTCAGTATTTATGCATGTTAGACTCACAAGCCAATGCCAATCAGTTCTGAGAAACTACTAATTACCTCATTTTGACTATATTAAAGGACAGTGTCTGTTTGCTCTGTAAGTATGAAAAATCAGCAATCTCCAGGTTTACTGATACAAATTATAATGATATATCTATTGCAAGGGGCTTTCTAATTATCTTCACATTAGGCAGGATATGCAGTTTTGGGGAGAACTATAATATCTTATATAATAAAAAATATAAAAAATATCCTCAAAGTAATTGCTCCTCTGGAATGGGGGAAAAGGTGGCTTCCTTTCAACCCATGTTCCAATCTGACAAACAAGTAGAGGTATTCATGCAACTGATGAAAATGCAAAGTAGTTGTTTAAATTGCAAAACATATTTTTTTCATTGTGAGCATGGTTAGGTTTAGTTTGACTGGTTCCTTGTGTTCAAAGCTGCTTTCATAAAATAATCATGGCTGTCTGCCTGTTCCAACACTATTCTTTCACTTCTAAGCTTGCATTTCATAGAGTATGCACACAAGACTGTCTGAAGTGGTTTTAAAACTCCAGTTCTACATGCTTTGTATAGTCCAATATAAAAATCCTGATATTCCTCCCTGAAAGTAATGATTTCCAGGTTTCTTTATTTTGAGTTTGGTATTTGGAAATCACTACGTTAATATCTATTTCTTCATGTTCTTTCCCTTAAACTTCTGACCTTCCAACCCTGCAACTAAAATATTGAGTCTGGAATCTGACAACCTCATAGGTATGTTGGGCATTTCATAGAATAACAAGGTACCTGACACCTGATAGAGTTCAAAATTATTTCTTGAATTCGATTGAGATGTAGAATTTGAAAGAGCTGAAGTTCAAAAATAAAACTGAAGTCTTGTTTAAAGCATGGATTATCTTTCTAAATGCAAGCAGGTAGTAAATTTTTGCTTGAATTCCTCTGATACAAAGAACTTGTTCTTTTTGATTAGCCTTTCATTGGACTAGAATATACAGTCTCTAATTTTTGGAGACATCCTCTGATCTCCCATAGAGTGGCTTGTTCAATAGCATGGAGTCATGACCTGTTAATCAGAGGCTTTCTTCTCACCTTGGTTGAGCACCCACTCCCCACATCCTCCCTGTTTTCTCCTTTGGAAATTTCAGGGAAATGGAATAACGTTTTCTTATTTAGGGAACAAGCATTGAACATTTACTATATAACAGGGAAGCATCATGCTTCTACCAGAATAATAGGATAAAGTAAGTCATTAAACTCAAGCTTGCAAAATATAGGTGAAACAAATAACTAAATTGATTTTTTAGTTTGGCACAAGGTTGAAAGTGCCATGATAAGGGTTACCATATAATCCAATAAATAAACTAGGTAGATAAACCCAACTCCGGTTCACAGAAGGCTTTTAGAGGGTAGATGTTTAAGCAGAGTCTTTAAGGACCAGAACTGGTTGCAAATTGAAGGAAGGGGAATTAAGTTTTAAGACGTAACAGGGGCATGGGCAAACCCACAGATCTGTAAAGAGCATGCCTCATTATGGGGCATGGAATTAACTCTGAATAACTGGTTTAAAGTAATTAAGGAGGAAGAGAACTGCGGGAGAAGAGGCTGAAAAAGAGGGCTGAGAAGGGATCCTGAAGGATCTATATATTATGCTGGATAAACAAAAAGTAGTAATTGAACAGTTTTAAAGATAATCCTGGTAATAACTGATGAGGGCCAGAAAAAAAGGTAGCAACAGTTAGGTTCAACAAACAAACATACAAAGAAAAACAGAGATAATCTAGAAAATATTTAACAAATACAATGAGGAAGACCTGAAAAATGATTCAAATCTGAATAAACAAAGATAGGAGCCTAAATTAGCAAACTTCTTGACTTCTAGCTTGAGTGACATGGGGAATGGTGTTGTAATTCTCTATGTAAGGAAGGCAAGAAGAGGAAATAAACCATGAGTGGTATTAAGGGTGAGTTCAGTTTGGTACATTTCCATTTGAGAGCCTGCTAGGTCATCTAATTCATAAGGAAGGGATTGTATTTAGAGGAGCTTAAACAAATACATAATATGAAACCAAAGGAGTCTTTTGAACTGAAGAGTTATGTGATGAAATTTCTGATATAGGATGAAAAAGTTAGCATAAATAGTGTAGGATTATCATCAGAAAGTCTCATTGCTCTGAGGCAATGCATTATTGAAAATACAGGAGAAAGTTAAAACATATATGTAGCTAGAGCTCAGGTCTTCTTTATCAAATTCTGCGTGTTCTCCCAGTACTGACTCCAGTCAGGCAGGTTCTCTTTCTTTTATTATTGTCATTGTATCCCGAGCACAGTTTGCTGTTCTGTTTAGAATGCTCTCTTCTTCCTTATACTTTATGCAGATTTTATTTATTTATGAGCTCAACTCAGGTCTTATCATAACTACGATAGCTCATTATTTATTTACATTGTCATGTAATGGCTTTATGTATTTAAATATCATTTTACCAACTAAGATTTTAAGCAAAAGGGACTTTCTTAAATATCTTTGTGTCCTCTTTAATGACTTCATAGGTATAAACGTCTAGTAAGTCCCAGTAAATACTTGCTGATTAAAAGAAATATTGGACTGTTGGCCTAGAAATAAAAACTTAATAATAAACTTAAAATAAAAAATAAATATAGAGGAAGGAGATCTCTCCCAAGATGAACAACTTTATCTCACAAATTTGATTATAACTTGGGAGTACATGCAAATCTTTATGAAAGGATGCAAGGTACTTTGCTAATCATTTAGAAAATTGTTGCTTAACTTTAAATTGTTTTCTATAGACATGAGAGAATCAATGCAGCTCCCAGAGAGGCTGACAAGGTAGTAATGAGAACAAGAATACACAGGACACCTCAGATATTTTTTGTATTCCAAAAGATACTCTCCTTCAAGAGTAGCACTAAAGGAGATATGCAAAATGGAAGGTCCAGTGACATGCTCCTGAGAAGAGTGATTGTCCACCTTTTATAAATTTGTCTCATTTCACTCAGTATTTTATGAGTCAGGCTAGGAAGGGAGATACAGTTTCCTTTCTTTACATGAGAAGATGAATCTTGCTGTGTTTTGCCCAAAGTCACAAACCATTGGAAAAAATCTCAAAAGTGCTGTTGTCTCCAATAAATGACATATTTGTGCTTCAAATGGAGGTATATATAGTAATACAAGAATAAAAAGCATACCTGTTGTAATTAAATAATCCAAATGATTAGCAACACCAAAAAAAATGGCTTCTTTTTAAAAATAACTGTGTTTCTAAAGCTAGAATCATTTTTGCCTAGATTGTGCCTGAAGAGCATTTTTCATAATCCAAATTATGAAGTACTAAAAACTAAGAGAATATAATGGAAATGCAGACAGACTTTTAAAGTAAATGGTACAGTTTTCAAGACTATGTCACTAGTTAAAGAGTTAAAGAGTAACCAAAGGTCTCTTAAAATGTGTGAATATATTGATAATCAGTATTTAATAATTTATACATGTGAATACTAAACTGGAAGACATAACTAGAGTAAAATGATTGAAAAATCAGATGAACTTGGATTTTAATACACAGTGCAAATAACTAGTCATATATGATATTTTACGTTGCTGGTTTCTTTTATTATAATTATTGTTTCTTGTATCATCCTAAAGCAAAACATATGCATTTACTCTTTCAGTACTTTTCTTTGAATCAGCCATAACCATAACAGATTGGAAGGATTACACAAACCTGTTAAAGAGAAGACAGAATTACCTAAGGGGGAAAGTATTTTCCAAAATGCTATTTGAACAAAAGTATAATGAAAACCAATGATAGATGTAATTGTTAATTTTTTATCACATAGAAACTTTATCTTTGACACTGCATTTCCTTTGGACTCAATAAATAAATAATCAAAACATAATGAAGCAATAAGAAAGTAGTCATTTCTTAAAAGACCACATTTTAAGATATTTATATCTGCTATAGATTTAATGTGTAATCAGAGAAAACCATGATGATTATAGCAAATGGTGACTAAATTATATTGAATGAAAAAAATCAGCAATGAAGGTTTGTGGAAGATCAGATTTTATTAGCAGTGATTTCCATATGAACTGAGATATGACAGGATTATTACATGAAGCTTGCTTTTTAAAATCTTCATTTCACATGATTTTACTGATGATCTAATTTATATCCCAATTAGTCAATTTTTCAAATACCGTAAGTTAAGACATGCCAGGAGAGTCCATTTTATATACCCATCCCTCATACACTCTTAATTTTATTCCATTTAACATTTACCAATTTGTTCTGAATTTGTTCATCAAGTTAGAGATCTTCTAAGATATCAAAATGCTGTGGTAGCATCAAAACAATGTAAAAATTTTAAGTGGTCAAAAGATAATGTGGAAGGGTAAAGTGTTCTCCATAAGGAAGAGTAGGCTATGATGCTAAACACTTTTGTAAACATAAACTATTCAACATCATAACAATATATGTTTATAATAACTTCTTTAGTGAGAAAATGTTTGCAAAGTAAACAATGAAACACTTTATGTTTCTTAATTACCATAGGCAGAGTCCATCATTCTTAAAAAATGTTTTGTTATTGATAAATGTTGGGAATCTTAATATTTGTTTTGGGTAGATTATAATTTGGGGAGGATAAATTTTTTTTAAATTCTAAATTGTCTTTTAGGTCTGGTTCAATGTTTCATAAAAGTATTTGGTGATGGTTGCTGAGATTAAAAGAAATATATTAGAGTACTTCTAAATTCACTCAAATTAACTCACACTGAAATTATCAAAAATATTTATAGAATTAATATTTATAAATAAATATTATTTTCATATGATAATTGCAGTGAGGGATACAAGTAGTTGGGGTCTTAATGCTCCAGTTTCAGATATGACAGTTATATAAATATTATATAGTATATTTTTGGGGATTAGGGCAGGCTACCTCAAAATATGACACAATGGCATATTGATTATTTTGATTTGAGGTTGTTTGAGAAGCAGCCAATGCAAGAAAGAAACTGACTGTACTTTCCCCCTGAAAGCAGGAAATAAATCTGCCATGTGAAAGGTGCCCTCCCTGCATCTGGAGGTGGAAAGATACCCTACTTGGCAGAGATAGGGAATTCAGGGCCAAGAAGCCTACATAAACAAATCTTGTTACTACTTTAACTTACCACCCCAAGCCCAAACTCTGTTTAGATTCTTCACTGATTAAGCACCCAAAGCCTAAGTTTCTTTGTCCTGTCAATTCCTCAGAAATTTATTGTTTGTCTAAAAAGTATGAAAGCTGTCAGCTTTGGCCACTTTTTAGGTCCCATTTCTATGTGTCTGCCCTGTACATGAATTAAATGTGTTTTTCTCCTGTTAATCTGTCCTGTGTCAATTTTATTATTACTCCAGCCACAAGAACTCAAGACTGGTAGAGGGAAATACTTCCCACTCCATGACAATATAGTTTGGAGCTGTCTCTAAAATGTCAGAGAAAATTTGGATATTAGGAGTAAAGAGAACATATTTGACAGGGATACTAGTAAAAGGAAGGCAATGCGATTTTAAAAATGCATACACAACAAAGGAATGGAAAGATATATTTGACTAACAGTGAGCATAAAATGTGTCTGGAACAGATCATTCATGTAGGAGATCCATCAGAAGTAAGGTGGTTTGTGGCCAGATTATTGTGATCCATGAAGGCTAAAAATTGTGTATCTTTGACTTTATCCAGAAGGGCTTGGGAGCCATGGAAAGTGAGGTCTAATGTAGGTTGGTATATCTGGTGGTTAGCACAATATTGTTTACTTTGCGAGAACAGTTTAAACGGTATAAGAGAAGCTAAGGAATTAAGGACAATGTGGTATAAGTGCCTGACATTAAGCTTTTGATTTCGGAAGCATCAATTTCAAAGATATACATATCCTAATAAACGTAATTGCCAACTGTATGACACAGCTACAAACAAAACAACCAGAGGAGAAATCAGGCCATCCCCCACCCATAAAGTTTCCTCTTTATGTAAGCCCTGGGTAACCTAGATAACTGACTGCTTGAGTAACCTGGCAACTCTCTTCTCATGCTCTAATTCCCACGTTTATACTTTGAAATAGCCAATAAGAGTGAATCTGAAACCCTAGACACCCCACCCTCAACCCTAATAAAAGCAGAGCTCCAGATCTGAGGGAAGTGTCTGTAGCTATTCCCCAGGAGTAACACCGACTAGGCCAGGGGAGTGCCTCAGGCATTCCTAGTATCATTATCAAAAGACTGGGACCTACAGGACATGTAGACACGTAGGCTGTGATTAGGTAAGTGCAATCATTGTATTCTACTGCTTCCAAAGTTTAGAAATGAAATGCAAGAGAAGGTAGTTAGAGGCACAATGACAGCAAGGCAAATGTTGTGACTGCTTACATTAACATTTTAATGTAGGGGTATGACCCCTAAACTATCCTTTTAATGATCAAAAGGAAATAAACAATGTCAGGTGCAGATTGGTTCACTCTATCATTTAATATCTAAGGAAGATAAACTCAAACCCAATACCATGTCTTGTATAAAATACAAGGTAAATTCTCCAATTTATGTTCTCATGTCACCTCTGGCAGAGTTCCTGCTTCCATTGGTTAAGTGTATGGAGATCTCATTATCTTGCAACTGCTGCTTCTATTCCTGGACCTTTTCTTGCTTACAAAAGACAAAGTGCTTATTTATGGCCTTTGTGCACTTAGAACACTGTCAGCCCATTTTGAAACCTATGGCTTGCAGCAGCACAAATACCTTAAATTTGAATATTTCATATCCCAACTTTTAAAAAGACAAAATTTGGTCTCCTGTCTCTTCATACTTCTCCATCATCTGCCCCACTACTTTTTTCTCTTCTTCCTATATTATGATAATTCCTATATTATCAGATGAAAAACAAACCAAAAAGAGAACATGAATAAATTCCCAACATTTTCTGTTTAAACAGGCAGAAACTTAAGCCTTCTTGTAGTTTTGGTGTCTCCTATGAAGTTCTAGTCTTTGATCTGAAGCCTATCTACGTTTTCATACACAAATACGTTTGTTTTATAAACAAAGATAATTCTTTCTAAGAGGAATCTGATACCAGGGCAAATATCAACTACCAAATTCCTAGAATGATTCTCTTTACCCCTAATTTTAGCCAGCCCTTGATGTTAAATTATTATCCTCTCTCTTGGATTTTCAAGTGTCAGATCTCACAAACAGAGGCATTCAGTTGGTCAAGTGATCCCTAATTCCTTTGTCCTCAAAGCAATTCTTACTTTTCACATTTAAGTGCAATTATTTGTTTAAATGTTTTATTCCCTGACCAGACTGAAAACTACTTAAGTTCAGGAATCCAGTAATATTCAGCCATTAATGTAATGAGCATCAGAGGATCAACAGTTCAATGAATGAGTACACAAAGCATATCATGAAAGGGAAGGAAAGGCAGGAGTGATGTCATGGCCCCATAACCATCCTCTCTAGACAGTGGATTTAATGTGCCTTTCTCTTTCTATATATTACATGTCATGTATTATAGGAAGTGATTTACATAAATCCCTGCCTCGTCTCTTGAATCTGAGTAATTTTACAACTTCCCTGATTCAGCAGTTTCATCCCTCTCTCTGGCTCTAATATTCTGTTAGAACTCTAAGCAGTCTCCCGCTCTTCCCTTATTTGATTCCCTAATTTGTAATTGGTCTTTTAAGATATAGATTGTAATATGGTGTTGTAATACACGCAACAGGATTTTGGAGAAAAAGGACACCACGATTAGAAGCAGGTAGGTAATGTGAATTCAACTCGATACTCTTGAAAAAGAGAAAGAAAAAAGAATGTGTATATAGTGTCATAGACCCTGTGTGACTCTTCATTAAGTGAATTTATGCCCCAGTGAATAATGAGATGGATCTCTGGTTCTCCTACTTTATCAGTTGTCCTAGTCACCTTCCACCTCCCTGATAGCAGTGTTTCTCCAAATTAAGTGTAATTATGTTGTTAATCTAATGTTTAAGAAAAGCTCTTTTCTCTAGGGCATGTAACCAGTGAATCACAGGGTACAGAGCAGATGGGCATTTATTATATTGGTTGTTAAAAGTTTGTATTTATTATGCATGAAGTGTTGAATAATTTAAAATGGATTTTAGATAAGTACGTAGATATAAGGCAACTATCACATGGCATTGCCAAATAAAGAAACAGTAATTAGATACAACAATAAGAAAAAAACTGCCTGTGTTGGTATCAGACATGGCTTTCCTGAAGGATTTTCAAGTATGATTCAAACTAAACACAATTTTTTGCTCTGTGTACTGAATTTCTCACAGAATGTCTAGGATAAGTATACTCTTCAGTGTAACACTTTATATTCCTCAAAGCTTTTCTAAAGTCAATCACTTTGTAGCCCTATGATAAAATATAGTTATATATATCGTGTGTGTGCCCACATAGGGATGGAGATGGATTTAATAACTATTTAACTTTTTAAAACGAAAACCATTGTGAGTCAAAATCCCAAACATCTAAAACAAAAAATAGCTAGAGCAAGATTATCTTCCTACCTGTGTGTGTGTGTGTGTGTGTGTGTGTGTGTGTGTGTGTGTTTGTGTGTTTCCCCTAATAGTGATTCGATATCCATGTCTGTGAAGCACACTGACTTAGGGAATGCTTCTGATTTTGGTGGCAAAATGTGAGAGAGAGGAGGGATTACTGAATTCTATTAAAAATAAAACCATGTTTTAAAGGAACACCAAGCTGTTTGGAGTGTAATAGATCTGAAACCTACCACTGTTTATGAAGAGAAAGGAAGCAGTAGCTAGGTACAGCAGCTACCTCATTACCTTACTCTAGCCTGCTGTAATATAATTATAGGGTGAGTGGTGTTTTTAGTGAGTTAAGTAAATTTTAAGAGTGCCTGAAAGTACTTAGCACATGTTTGATGTCCAATAATGAAAAAACAATGTGGTTTAAATGGAAGATAAGGATAATGGACAAGTAGACAGGGTTTGAATTTGCCTGGAGGTTATGGAAAGGAAGAGAGGCTTAATCCTTCTTTATTGATAGCACCACTGTTCTGTCTCAGACATGATGTTAGTTTAATTTTAATGCACTGTCAAATCTTAACGTTGAAATTGAAAACTGAATTTGTCATGTTTCCCATAAGATATCATTATTCCTGGATATTGCCCTTCTCCTATCTCACTGGTATGATCCTTCTCTAGTTGCCCAAAGCTCAAAACTAAAACCTCTTATTCTCCTTCTCCTCGTCCTTATCGACATCTAAGTTATTAGTAAGTCCCCAAAATTCTATGTCCCTTTTAAAATTTGGCCTGCCTTTTCCATGTCCTAAATAACTGCCAATCTTAGTTAAATTCCAAAGTAATATGTGTAGATTTTTCTGTTTACTTATAGTACAGAGACTTTCCATAGATTTCCCTCCAATTCATTTCTCAACTTATACTTGATGTACTATTCTCACCTAGTATTTTTCATGTTGTTCTGCTCTTTAAAACTTACAATGATTCTTAATTATTTTATGTCAAATTTTCCTTCAAGATCCTTTTAAGTGTGAGTTTACCATCCTAATCTTCTATCTCTACTATGTGTGGAGTTACCTGTCACAGGTCAGTTTCCTAACCTGCAATATAACATGTGCAGCACCCCAAATTTACCTTTAGGCAAATGAACTTGAGGAAAAGTTCATGGAATAGACCCTTCAAAATTTTATTATATTGAGAAAGAGTGAAAAAGAGAATGTTTACTATAACCATGCCCTTCACAATTTTTTTTAGAATATAAGCAATATTAGTTTTTACTTTCCTAACCTAAAAATGTTACTCATTTTATTCAAACTTAACATTATTTCCAAAATGTTTCAATATTAAAATTTTAGAAGTTTCAAGCTATTTATAACCAGCTATATATTGATCACTGTTATGTGCCAGGTATTTTACCAGTAATTTTTTTAAACATGGGCAATGCAGACAGAAAAGCTTATGTTCTAGAACAAGACAAAAGTAGGTAAGCAAATAATCAAGATCATTTCAATAGAAATAGGTCCTAAGAGAGAGTAAAAGCGAGGCTTAGAATAAAGGGCAATAACGGTGGAGAAAAAGAAGTGAAAGTCTTCAATAGAGTAGTCTAATTTCTCCTAATTAGAGGAGACTGAGCTAGTATCTGACTATTCAAAAGGATCCAACCTTGTGACGAACTGAGGAAAGTCCATACCTGACAAAGACAGTGAACACAAATACCGTGATGTGAAGTTGGAGACACAGTCAGGGCATGACCATAAGCCTTATAAGAAATGTGTAAGGTGTTTATATTGTAGTCCAGGTTAAGTACAAAATTATTAGAGATTTTGAATAAGAAAATGATCATTCTAGTTTCTATGTAAATAAAAAATTATAAAAGACATCATTTCAAGCTTGACTTTCATGAACGTGTTATTCTACCTCACTGGCCTTCTCTCTGTTTCTGAACATGATATAGAGATAAAAAGGAATTCCAGGGCAGAGTCTTGAGACATAGCAATATTTAGAATTTGACCATAAGCAAGAAGGAAAAAAAAATGGGGCATGAGGAGAACTTTGAGATAGGAAGAAAATCAGAGTATTATGTTGTTATGGTAACCATGATCGAAAAATGGCTCAAGAAAATAGCAAGTGGTCAACTATGTCTTATGCTGCTTAGAGGTGGGATTAGTTACAAGTCAAAAATGAGCATTGGATATTACAACATGAAAGTCTCTGATGACTGTGACAAAGAGCAGTTTCATTGAATTGGAGAAGATGAAGTGGGAAGGTGAGAAAGCTGAGACATTGACTGCATACAGCTTGATTGGATGTTTTGCTCATGAGGGGATGAAACAATTTTCAAAGTAAGAATATGGTCAAGAGAGATCTTTTTAGTTCATTAGCTTATAAATATACAAGACCTAAAAATAAAATATATTGTATGCTGGTGGGCATGACTCCAAAGACTGAAAACTCGATGATACAGAAAAGAAACAGTGTCATCACCATAACCAAGATATTGAGTGTTCTAGAGGAATTGGAATACAGAAATTAAATAAATGAAAATTTGGAGCAAAGGCACAGTAGCAAAAGAAAAATTTTTTAGATACAGATGTGGGTTGTTAACTGATTTGATTGTGAGAAGATAAGAGCTTTCTTCAATTCCCCCCCTTTTTTTTAAAAAATGAAATGAAAGGCAAAATCTTTAGCTGAGAGAATTGACAGAGGATTGAGAAATGATTTGGTAAGGAATAGGTAGTTTGAAATAGCCTTCTCAGCAGTTGGGAAGGAAAGCCCACTAGGCAAATATATATGTGAGCTGCTGACAGTGTTGAGTGCTCATACAAGAGTCAAAATTATGAATTTCAAGTGAGACCAGTGAGCACTGTTGTGTCATTTTTTAAAGAAATATTGACCTACAAATGGGGATGTGTAGAGAGTTGAGATTTAAGACCTAGATAACAGAAGAGAGTTATTTTTCTTGAAATATGGTGTCCTGATGAATGTAAAATATTCCCAGTTCCAGAACCCCACATTGGCTGTACTTTGCATTTCAGTTCCAGTGGTCTTCCTCATATAGATGCACTTTTAACTCAAACAAATATCATCTAAAAAGGGATCTGATAAATTCCACATGTAATTATTTAGGTAAGTCATTCAAAACATTTATGCACCAAGAAACAATTTAAAGAAGCAAAAATTCTTTCAGAAGACCCCAATATTAAAAAGGCTTCATTCACGATAAAATTATTTTATTTCTAAGTTTTAGTAATTCAATTTCATATGAATTAATATGACTTTACATTATGTAAAATTTTATATGCATTCATATTCAATGCATACTTTAATCACCAATATAAACAACATATAATCAAAGTCTAATAAAGTTTGTCTTGTCATATTTGTAATGTTACGTATTAAATGGTTAGCATATAGAATAATATGTAAGTATATAAGGGTTGCCCTTATATATATACTACAGATGAACAAGCTACTACATTATTATACATGATTCCATCACATCAAGACAACAAAAAGAAATAAAATAAAACAGAAAGAAACATGTTTTTTAATGTGTAGTCTTGTCAAAGATAACTTTTTTTCCACTAGATTTTTTAAATTGTATTTTAGAAAATTTGAAGTAGAACATATTTCTGAAGCTACTGTTTCCAAATATAATGAATTTTGTAAAGTCTAAGTAAGAATTATGGTCTTATGTGGAATACACCATACTATGACATTACCTTAGATAGTTTTCTAATATCGCTGTCTTGAAGTTTTGCTTATCTTGATCATTCCCAAAGCTGCAATTTTTTCTTCCCGTTCAGACCATTGAAATTAGAATATTACTACTTTCCTATTGGTAAATAGGAGTTGTATTACAACTCTAGTTTTTTAGAGATCAGTACTACTGTTTGAGCTGTGATGTCATCTCTGTATTTTTATATTTTGAATGACTTATTTTGAACTTTGTTTTAGCACCGTGTATAAAGAAGTGTTTATATTAAGGGGATGTGCTCTGTTGGTATGCATTTAGACCCAGCCATGAATATCCTTTTTAATATAAACATTTGATAATCCTCATCCTTACTGTATTTGATTAGCAGGCTCTCTGGTACGTCTAACTGTAAATCTGCATTCAACACATTCTAGATGAGACTTGAGTTTAATTACTTTATGACAAGGGTTGGGTAATATTTTAGTGGTGATCAGCCAAACATCAGAGTCCTTATACGATTAATTTTGTTTCTTTAACTTTATATTTAAATGTTTGCCTAAAATTACAGGCTTTTGAGGAAGTTAGTAATATTAGGTCACCTTGTCAGATATGCTTGGATATCCCAATTGAAGATTGATCTGAAATATATTGAAAGCTTTCTCACTCAGGAATATTTTCAATGATCAGTCAATAGCTTGTCAATGCCAAATCAATGAGACTGTTACATGCAAAATCTAGAAGGTTGAATATTTCCTCTTGGAAGACAGTGGTTAATGGATTCCTGATCTCTCTCTCTCTCTCTCTCTCTCTCTCTCTCTCTCTCTCTCTCTTTTTAATTGTCAAAGTCTGCTCTGAAAATATTTCTTCATTTTTGGTTTCAGCATTTATATATGGTTTATAAGATTGCCTAATAATGTCTCATCAATTTTTATATTTGATGTGCCAGTGACACCACCAAGAGACAAATTCTGTGACTGAACATTCTCACCACAAACTCCAACTGCTCTTGACAAATAAAATAAAGTAAAATAAAACTAGTGTTCAGGTGTAACCATTTTCATTCACATAGTAGCAAGATTTTCTGCTATTGGTAATGCTATGCCTTGTAAATCTTTTGACTATGATGTATGCAAACTTATAATACCTTTCTTCAAGTTGCTATTTCCTTCCATTTAGTGACAAAATTATCTGTTCCTCATTGGAATACTTATGGGAAATCTCAGTTTACCATAGAAGGTGATTAGAAAGCTTAGATGATTTTGTTTTACAATAGGAAATTACAAAAATGTAGTGATAGAGATAAATAACAATAAATCCCATTTTTTAGATAGTCATTTTGGCAACTCCTAATTGTATTTTTTCATTGCTTGTGTGAAATCAGAATATTTAGAGGTTAATTCATCCTAACTTTTGCAAATAACCATAATTCAACACAAAAGAAGCAGGGATCATTTTAAATTTTACAAATGTAAACAAATGCAAATGACATATATATGTATTTACTAAAATGCACTAACACAGTTCTTAAAATGTATGCACATAATGTAAAAACATAGCAATTATAAAAATATGGAACTCTGTAAAAATCACAATTAACCATTCTTTTCAAATGTATGAAGAAAATTATTCAAACTTCTATTAATAATTTTCTCTCTACATTTACCAAATTGTCAGAGGACTATTTAATACATCACTAGGAACCTCAGTGACTTGCAGAACACTCTGAGAAATATTGTTATTAGCATATTGCAGTGTTTCTCAAATTTTAAGAATCACTTGTGCTGCTTATTACAATGTCATCCTGCAGAGATCTGGATTCTTCAGTAGTTCTAAAGTGGGACCCAGAAATCTACTATGTATTTATTTACTAGCAGGTCTGTAGGTGATTTTGATACAAATTGTTTAAATTCCATATTTGGATAAATATCAGCAAAGCAGTTAAAAAGCACAGATTTTGGGATCAGACAAATCTGGATACATATTTCTACTCTATGGACTTTATTTATTCTTACGGCTGTGAGTCTCCTTGTCTGTACAATGGGAGTAATAATCTTTGTGTTTATTCTTCATACCTTTGTGAGATAGTTAAAATAATGGATTTCAAAAATTTTGCTCAATGCCTAACACTCAGGAATTGCTTAATAATTGTAAAGCAATCACAGTTTTTGTAATTTTTATCAGTCTAAACCAGGATCTAATGATCCAGTATAGGTCAATGAGTGATTAGTAGAGTCCACACTACTTCTTAAAAACTTTTCTTTGTTTTGATTTTTCTTTGAACTCTATGCCTTCTCCTTTGCAGATTTCTTTGTAGGCTTGTTTTATTGACCCATCCCATTATGTTGTTTTTTCATCACTCTTCGTTATAACATATTTGCCTTCTAAGCATTCTCCTTGCGTGATCTCATTTCAGTGACTACAAAATCTTCAGCTCGGGCCTTCACCTCTTTCCTCTATCTATGCCTGGCTACTTACTATCTTTAGTTAGTAGTTCTCAAATCAATTCAAAACAATTATGTACAATTACTTCATCAATTTCTCTCCGCCAATTAATCTTCCTCTTCTTTTCAATGAGTGTCCCCTAACATCCTCCTGCTTGTGAAAATTTGATGTAAAACCTCCACCTTTGGCATTTTTCTCTTCCTTTTCTTCTGCATCTCACCTACCGCCAAAATATCTACGAAATATTTCTACTTATCTACCACTCACAGTGGTATTACATGAATTCAAGCAATCAACCACTGAGCTTAATTCCACTTTACCCATTCTGTGCAATACAGAAGAATCATCTTATTAAAACAGATCTAATGATGTCACTTTTTGCTTTACAAAGTTTTGTTTCTACATTTTCTTTTATCTTCAAATTCCCTGAAATGTGTACTAAGGTGTTCTGACCAAACCTTAGCTTTAACTATGAACATAACTCCCTTTAAACATAAAACAGCATTCATAGTATACTCCTCCTCTTTACCTTTCAAAATGGTGGTAGCCAGAGGAAATGCTTAGCTGAATGGACCTTTCTATATAATCTTCAATAATGATTTAAACTATTAAGGCCATTGTGCTTTCATTTCTAGTTTAATAGTACTAATTTACAGAAAATGAAAATCCTAAAGCATCCTTTAGATTGAATTAAAACCTTATAATCTTTTATAAGTTCAGTAGAGCTTCTCAAATCATGTGCCATAGCATGCTTGTGTGCTGAGTGAAATAATGAAGTATTTATTACTACAGTCCTTGGGATAATGGGGTGGAGTGTGAGGTAGATGGAACCCTTGGGTCTTTCTTCTCACTGTGAACTATCTCACTTCTTTCCCCACATGTGCCATGATAAAAAACAGATTGATAAGCATACTGCTACTATGATTACTCCTTCAATTTCATGTCTTTCACTATGAAAACAGCACACAAAGAATTGGATATTACTTTATAAGCAGCGTTAACTTAAAAATTCTGAGGACTGGATTCTAAATCTGGTTCTTTTATTAACTTGGATAAGCATGAAAATTTCACAAATCCATGAACCTGCTTCTCTTCATTAGAAGACAAAATGGATGGACTAGAGATGCTAAGACCAGTTAAAGTTCTAAAAGTGTATGATTATATTCCTTACAATTGCATGGAAGGCCTTACAATTTTATTTATGTATTACAAAATATTACATGAAAATGACAAAATTATGAGCATTATTATTGTATATTAACTTTATAGAAATGGTAAACTATCCAGGAAAGGAAAGGAGAAAATAATGCATGTCAAGTATTAATAATCATAATATAGAAGAGAAAGCCTTGTATTCCATGAAGATTATACAGATGTAATATAGCAAATCAGATGTCTTCTATGAAACTGAGAAAAACAGAAGAGCAAAATCATAGGTGGTACCTTAAAGAGGCAAGGGCCTAATAATATTCTTAGTGGTTTTGTACATGTTGCAACCTTTTTCTACCCACATTTTCTGATCCTCCCTCATTCCAGGAAAATGTCTGTGGATCTTAAGTATGTATAGCTAATTGACTAGTTATAAAAGGCAAGTGAAAAAGTTCTAAAAGGAGCTGTATATATTTTCCAGGGGAGTTAGCCTTTAATTCAAAGCTTTAATTTCTGTTCTGCAATGGACTTCATCATATGGGTGCCTGTTGAGGTAATTTAATATTTCCCTACCATGAATTTCATGAGAGAAACTGCAAAATAAAGATTATAAGATAAATCAACAATAATTTAAAAATAAAATAATTATGATACTAGAGAGCAATAGTGTTTTATAAATTGAGTTTAGGAATAAAAATTTTAAATAAATAGCTATAGAAGGAACAAATTATTATCATCACACACTTTTAAACTTGTGATGCAAAAAAAAAAAAATCCCAAGTAAAACAGTATTTAGACTGGAATAAAACAAATATCACATATTAAATTGATAAAATATATGCCTCATGAATTATAACCCTTCTCCTGCTGTAGTTTATCGTTTTCAAAACTGCATTTTGAATGAGCTTGAAGAATAGTTTCTAAGTACATAAATGAATTCTCGGCACTGTTTGCTAATTTTCTCCTGTGTTATGGAGGAGAGTATCTTAGATACTTGATTTTGAAAACCAGAAGAGTTTGCCAGCTTGTCTCCCAAAATGAATTCAACTAAACAAACCTTAAGAGCATGATTTCTATCTGAAGATGGGTTTTTATATATTCTTTATGTTTATCTTTTATTGATTGATTTAATCTGTATAAATTAACTCTTTACCTAAGGGCTCCAAAGCTCATGCACACAGTGGAAATTCAACATTCAACAGAAGTCAATTCTCAATTATTCAGTGGCTGGTTCCCCAGTGCAGTGCAAGGATAATTCATGCCTCTGGCTGATTCTCCTTCCTCTGAGTGCTTGCATTTCAACTGCTTTGCTTATTGTGATTTTTCTCCCTCAGGATCAACAGTGATAGAATACCAGGTACATTACTTTGACAACCTCACCTTCCAATTTTAAGTTTCCAGCTTCTACTAAATCAGTATTTTGGTTGAAGATTTTACCTTTGATGTCACAAGCTTTCTCTGTCTCAGTTATTCCCAATTTATAGCTTCATGCAAATCAGCCACATGCCATGATGCAAGAACCAGACTGCTGCATTTAAAACTTCTGTGCTTGCTTTAGAATGAGTATTGTAGATTCTTAACAATTCATTTCTTCTAGAAACTGCCACTCCTGATGAATATTTTAGGATTGTTCTTTATGAGTCTTCTTATATATTATTAGTTATTTTGCCAGCATCTGCTGATAATTTGGTAGATGTTATAAAGAAGTAGAGAAATAAGAAATTAAGTCTTATATCATCCCAATTTGCTATTAGTAAATATTTATTTATTGGATGTTTTTGAAATTCATGAAAATCGTATTTCATAGTAGATATTAAACATGTTATTTCCTACCTTCAAAGAGATATATTATTTTTTAAGAAGTTGAATTCTTAAAAGATCTCTTGAAATCTAATAAGATGTCAAGCTCTGAAAGAATGAAGAAACCTATCGAAAATCTGTGAATCAAGCTTTTCTCAATCATTTTTATCATCTTGACTCTGATTTACCATTTTCTTCAATCTAGAATTGTTTTTTCCATTCTACCTCATGTTGCTATATCCTGCATTTCTATCAAGCTTCACAACACACATAGTGTGTGTCAACTTACCATTTTACTAGATTAAAAAATTTAGATCCAGATTCTGTTCATATAATGGATAAAGGCCAAAGAATTTTATTTTATTTCAAGAGAGACTTGACTTGGGTCAGTATTCTTTTCTGACCTTGAAATTTAATTATTGGTAATTAATAGGCATAATATCAAAACAACCACATCAAGCTTCCGTTCAGACAAATTTATAACCATGTACATGTTATATACTTGGTATTTTCAAGACCATGGCTACTTATTGTTTATTATTTTTCAGATGAATTTATAGGCTTAGTATTATGGGTTCAACTCAAAGAGAGTTCCTAATTTAAAAAAAAAAAAAAATCATGCCAGACCCATCCATCCCTCCCCAAGGAGGAAGACTACATGCTTCCCTCATGCTTTATAAAGATGCTCATGGTTCTATTGTTCAGTGATTCAACCCCTACTCTTTTCCAGTGGAGAAATCGTAATGATTATTCCTTGTAAGTATGTTTGTTATTGTATCTCTTGTTATGCGGGTTCTTTAAGTAATCTATGTACCTTTAATGACAGCTACTACTAAACAAATATGGTAATTTTTTGTTGTTGTATGCTTAGCCCTATTACTTAAAGGTACAGCATCAAAGGTAATTGAAGAACTGGCATGAATAAAGAGAAATATAGATGCGCTCAGATTTAAGAAAAAAATCATCAGAAGAAAGCACCTGACAGAGGAAAAATGAAACTTAGTCGACTTAGTTAAACCAAAGAAGCTTCATCAAAATGCATTAACACTTCAACAATTTTTCCTACTTTGCTGATTAAATAATTTTTTAACTTCTTAGTTTTTAAAAATTTGGGTTGACTATCACTAAATTGCTTACACAGATAACATTCTAATTGATTTATTGAACAAAGCATTACAGTGAATTGTCCAGACCAATATGAAAACTATTAATACCTAAGGAATGCAATAAAAATTCATAGTAACATGAATGATAGGGTTATATATAAAAATTTCTGTCATATTTAATCTATGGATTTAAAGTGAGGAAAAAGAATTAATTTCAAAGACCAATTTAATTTCATCTACTGAAAGGACTGGTTTTATTTGAGCTTTTACATATTACTCATCTTGTAAAAAGAAAGGTGTAAATTTTTTATGATAAAACACTCTACAGGAGATTGGGTAAAAGGTTTCAGATTCTACTAGATTCTAAAGGATATTAAATTGGGTTAATGCTATTTGGTTTCTGTAAAAGGCCTATAGGATTATAAGAAAGAAATTTCATGCAAATCCTAAATTGAAAACATTATCATAAAGCGTACATTCTAAACCTTATTTGATGGGTTACAATACATTATTTTTACCTATAAATGAAGTATAAGGCAAAAATTATAACCCAGAATCTGCCTTTTAATCAGTCTTTTTAAAGTTTATTTTTTATTGAATGAAATATTCTTTAAATTCTATAGTGCTTTACAATTTTCAAAAGTTTCACAAAGATGATTTCATATAATCCCATAATAACCCTTTTTTCCCTACCCCTATATTGCCCCTCCCCCCTTCCCTCTCAACACTAGTAACCACTAGTTTGTTCTCTATATCTGTGAGTCTGCTTCATTTTGGTTTGTATACTACTTGGTTGTAGTGTTTAGATTTCACATGTAAGTGATATCATTTAGTATTTGTCTTTCTCTATCTGACTTATTTCATTTAGCATAATGCCCTTCATGTTGCTTCAAATGGCAAAATTCCATTCTTTATGGCTTAGTAGTATTCTATTATGTGTATATGTATATGTGTATATGTATATGTGTGTGTATATATATATATATATATATATATATATATATATGTATACCACCTCTTCTTTATCCATTCATATGGTGAAGGACAGTTAGATTGCTTCCTCACCTCAGCAACTGTAAATAATGCTGCTATGACCATTGGGGTGCATGTATCTTTTCAAAGTAGTGCTTTTGTGTTTTTTGTTTTTTGGGTGTTTTTTGGATATTTACCCAGGAATAGAATTGCTGGGTCATATGGTAGTTCTATTTTTGTTTTTTTTTTTGAGAAACTTCCATATTGTTTTCCACAGTGGCTGCACCAATTTACATTCCCACCAACAGTGTACAAGGGTTCCCTTTTTTCCACATCATCACCAACATTTGTTATTTGTAGACTTTTTGATGATAGCCATTCTGACAGGTATGAGGTGTTATATCATTGTGGTTTTGGTTTGTATTTCCTTGATGATTAGCAATGTTGAGCATCTTTTCATGGGCCTGTTGGCTATCTGCATTTCCTCTTTGGAAAAATGTCTATTCCGTTCTTCTAATCATTTTTTAAATCAGGTTGTTTATTTCTTTGATGTTGACCTATATGAGCTGTTTATATATGTTAGATATTAACTCCTTATTGGTTATATCATTGGGAAATACTTTCTCCCATTCAATAGGTTGTCTTTTCATTTTGTCAATGGTTTCCTTTTCTGTGCAAAATCTTTTAAGTTTAATTAGGTCCCATTTGTTTAATTTTGCTTTTGTTTCCTTTGCTTTAGGAGATGGGTACAAAAACTACTGCTGCAATTTATGTCAAAGAGTGTTCTCCGCCTATGTTTTCCTCTAGGAGTTGTATAGTGTCCAGTCTTACATTTATGTCTTTAATCCATTTTAGTTTTATTTTTGTATATGATGTTGAGAATGTTCTAATTTCATTCTTTTACAAGTAGCTGTACAGTTTCCCCAGCAACACCCCAGCAACACTAATTGAAGACACTATCTTTCTCCATTTTATATTGTCTCCTCCATTGTCACAGATTTATTGACCATAAGTGCCTGGGTTTATTTCTGGGCTCTCTATTCTGTTCCATTGATCTGTGTGTGTGTGTTTGTGCCAGCACCATACTGTTTTGATTACAGTAGCTTTGTAATATAGTCCGAAGTTAGGGAGCATGATTCCTCCAGCTCTGTTTTTTCTTTCTCCAGATTGTTTTGGCTATTCAGTCTTTTGTGTTTACATACAAATATTAAAATTATTTGTTCTAGTTCTGTGAAAAATACCATTGTTATTTTGAAAGGAATTGCACTGAATGTGTAGATTCCTTTGGGTAGTATGGTCATTTTAACAAAATTAATTCTTCCAGTCCAAGAATATGATATATCTTTCTATCTGTTGGTGTCATCTTCAATTTCTTTAATTTGTGTCCTACAGTTTTCCAAGTACAGGTCTTTTACCTCCTTAGGTAAGTTTATTCCTAGGTGTTTTATTCTTTTTGATGTGATGGTAGATGCAGTTGTTTCCTTAATTTCTCTTTCTGATAGTTCATTGTTACTGTATAGAAATGCAACAGATTCCTGTATATTAATTTTGTATTCAGCAACTTTACTGAATTCACTGATGGGCTCTAGTAGTTTTCTGGTGGTGTCTTTAGGATTTCCTGTGTATAGTATCATGTCATCTTACTTCTTCCTTTCCAATTTGGATTCCTTTTATTTCTTTTTCTTCTCTGATTTCTGTGGCTAGGACTTCTGAAGCTATGTCAAATAAAAGTGATGAGAGTGGGCATCCAAGTCTTTTTCCTGATCTCCAAGGAAATGCTCTCAGCTTTTCACCATTGAGAATGATATTTGCTGTGGGTTTGTCATATATGGCCTTTAATATGCTGAGGTATGTTCCCTCTATGCCCACTTTATGGAGAGTTTTTATAATAAGTGGATGTTGAACTTTATCAAAAGCTTTTTCTACATCTATTGTGATGATCATATGGTTTTTATTCTTCAATTTGTTAATGTATTGTTTTAAAATTTTTATTGGAGTATAGCTGATTTACAATGTTGTGTTAGTTTCAGGTGTACAGCAAAGTGAATCAGATATATATATATATATATACACATACACACACACACATATGTATATCTCCACTCTTTTTTAGATTATTTTCCCATATAGGCCATTACAGAATATTTAGTAAAGTTCCCTGTGCTTTACAGTAAGTCCTTATTAGTTATCTATTTTATATATAGTACTGTGTATATGTCAATCCCAATCTTCTAATTTATTCCTCCCTCTTCCTTACACCCTGGTAACCATAAGTTTGTTTTCTACATCTTTAACTCTACTTCTCCTTTGTAGATAAGTTCATTTGTACCATTTTTTTAGATTCCACATATAAGCAATATCATATGATATTTGCTTTCTCTGTCTGACTTACTTCACTCAGTATGACAATCTCTAGATCCTTACATGTTGCTGCAAATGGCATCATTTCATTCTTTTTTATGGCTGAGTAATATTCCACTGTATATGTGTACTGCATCTTCTTTATCCATTCCTCTGCTGATGGACATTTAGGTTAATTCCGTGCCCTGGCTATTGTAAATAGTGCTGCAATGAACATTGGGTGCATGTATATTTTCAAATTATGGTTTTCTCCAGATGTATGCCCAGGAGTGGGATTGCAGGATCATATGGTAGCTTTATTTTTAGTTTTTAAAGGAACCTCCATACTGTTCTCCATTGTGGCTCTTCCAGTTTACATTCCCACCATCAGTGTAGGAGAGTTCCCTTTTCTCCAGCATTTATTGTGTGTAGATTTTTTGATGATGGCCATTCTGACGGTGTGAGGTGATACCTCATTGCAGTTTTGATTTGCATTTCTCTAATAATTAGTGATGTTGAGCATATTTTCATGTGCCTTTTGGCCATCTGTATGTCTTCTTTGGAGAAATGTCTATTTAGATCTTCAACCCATTTTTTGATTGGGTTGTTTGTTTTTTACATATTGAGCTCTATGAGCTGTTTGTATATTTTAGAGATTAACCCCTTGTCAGTTGCTTCATTTGCAAATATTTTCTCCCATTCTGTGGGTTGTCTTTTCATTTTTATTTATGGTTTCCTTTGCTGTGCAATAGCTTTTGAGTTTAATTAGGTCCCATTTGTTTATTTTTGTTTTTATTTTCATTACTCTAGGACATGGTTCGAAAAAGATCTTTCTGCAGTTTATGTCAAAGAGTGTTCTGCCTATGCTTTCCTCTAAGAGTTTTATAGTTTCTGGCCTTACATTGAGTTCCTCAATCCATTTTGAGTGTATTTTTGTGTATGGTGGTAGGAAGTGTTCTAATTTCATTCTTTTACATATAGCTGTTCAGTTTTCTCAGCACCACTTATGGAAGAGACTGTCTTTCCTCTATTGTATATTCTTGCCTCCTCTGTCATAGATTAGGTGGCCGTAGGTGCATGTATTTATCTCTGAACTTTCTATCTGGTTCCAATGAGGTATATTTCTGTTTTTGTGCCAGTACCATACTGTCCTGATGACTGTAGCTTTGTATCAATTAAGTATATTCTGAAGTCAGGGAGCCTGATTCCCCCAGTTCCGTTTTTCTTTCTCAAGATTGCTTTGGCTACTTGTGGTCTTTTGTATTTCCATACAAATTGTAAAATATTTTGTTCTAGTTCTGTAAAATATGCTATTGGTAATTTGATAGGGATTGCATTGAATCTGTAGATTGCTTTGGGTAGTAGAGTCATTTTCGCAATATTGATTCTTCCAACCCAAGAACATGGTATATCTCTTCCTCTATTTGTGTAATCTATTATTTCTTTCATCACTGTCATGTAGTTTTCTGAGTATAGGTCTTTTGTCTCCTTGGGTAGGTTTATTCCTAGGTATTTTATTCTTTTTGATGAGATGGTAAATGGGATTTTTTCCTTGATTTCTTTTTCTGATCTTTCGTTGTTAGTGCATAGGGATGTTTCCTTTATTTCTCTTTCTGATCTTTCATTGTTAGTGCATGGGGATGCAAAAGATTTCTGTGTATTAATTCTGCATCCTGCAACTTTATCAAATTCATTGATGAGCTCTAGTAGTTTTCTGGTAGCATCTGTAGGATTTTCTATGTATGGTATCATGTCTTCTGCAAACAGTGACAGTTTTACTTCTTTTTCTTCCAATTTGGCTTTCTTTTATTTCTCTTCCTTCTCTGATTGCCATGGCTAGGACTTCCAAAACTATGTTAAATAACAGTGGCGAGAGTGGACATCCTTTTCTTGTTCCTGATCTTAGAGGAAATGGTTTCAGTTTTGCACCATTGAGAATGATGTTTGCTGTCAGTTGTTGTATATGGCCTTTATTATGTTGAGGTAGGTTCCCTCTATACTCACTTTCTGGAGATTTTTTATAATAAATGGATGTTGAACTTTATCAAAAGCTTTTTCTGCATCTATTGAGATGATCATATGGTTTTTGCTCTTCAATTTGTTAATGTAGTGTATCACATTGATTTATGAATATTGAAAAAATTTTGCATCCATGGGATAAATCCCACTTGATCATGGTGTATCATCCTTTTAATGTATTGTTGGATTCAGTTTGTTAATATTTTGTTGAGGATTTTAGTATCTGTGTTCATCAATGATATTGGCTTGTAATTTTCTTTTTTTGTGTGATATCTTTGTCTGGTATGGGTATCAGGGTGATGGTGGCCTTTTAAATTGAGTTCAGTAGTGTTCCTACCTCTGCAGTTTTTTGGAATTATTTCAGAAGGATAGGTAACAACTCTTCTCTAAATGTTTGGTAGAATTCACCTGTGAAGCCATTTGGTCCTGGACTTTTGTTTGGTGGGAGTTTTTAAATTACTGCTTCAATTTCATTACTGGTACGTGATCTGTTCATATTTTCTATTTTTTCCTCGTTCTGTCTTGGGAGATTGTACCTTTGTAAGGATTTGTCCATTTTTTCTAAGTAGTCTATTTTATTGGCACACAGTTTTTTGTAGTAGTCTCTTATTATCCTTTGTATTTCTGTTGTGTGGTTGTAACTTCTCCGTTTTCATTTCTGATTTTATTGATTTTGGGCCCTCTCCCTTTTTTTTTTTTGATGAGTCTGGCTGAATGTTCATCAAAATTATAAGCAAAAATCTGCCTTTTATTCAAAGTACTAATGGAGTATTGAAGAGGGCTCAAAATAGCATTTCTTATGAGATTAAATTTCCTAAGGATGGCATCATCTATATATGGCATTAAAACATTTTTAAATATTGGAAGTGGCTGACAAATGCTCCTGTTTCTCTAAGGATTCAGCTTCATTTTGAACAATCTTCCCAAGCATTGAGCCTTACATTTGTAACATTTTGATTAATTTCATTATCAGCCCTGAATTTGACTCCCAATTAATTGTGAACTCACATTGTCAAGAGGCAATAAAAAATTATAATGAATGATTTATTGCAGAACTGGGAATTTCTCCATGAAGAAGGTTGATACAGATAGGTAAGATAGGGAATAATGAATAGATTAAGATTGATTGGATCCTTCAGTGGGAAGGAATATGAGGATACTCAGCCCAGTGAATAAATGAACACCACAAACTATTATTTCAACAATAATTTAACATAAATAATGGCATAATGCCTATTGAGAGAAGTTAAACATTTTTTTCAATTTCTAGTAATGAATCTTTTTCTATAAATGTGAAATCATAAAACTGTATATATTGTTAACTAGGGAGGTTGTAAACTCTATGTGTATGAAAATTAAATCCAGGGAGTATCTGTGATTTATTGACTCTATGTTTGAGTTAGAATTAAGTAATCATCCATTATGTTCAATGTTTATTTATCATTATGTAAGAAGTTTAGGAATATAACTTTTTTTCTTTTTTTTTTTTTTTTTTTTTTTTTTTGTGGTATGCGGGCCTCTCACTGTTGTGGCCTCTCCCGTTGCCGAGCACAGGCTCCGGACGCGCAGGCTCAGCGGCCAGGCTCATGGGCCTAGCCGCTCCGCGGCATGTGGGATCTTCCCAGACCGGGGCACAAACCCGTGTCCCCTGCATCGGCAGGTGGAGTGTCAATCACTGCGCCACCAGGGAAGCCCCTAAAATTTTTAAAAATATTATTTCTAGGGCTTCCCTGGTGGCGCAGTGGTTGAGAGTCCGCCTGCCGATGCAGGGGACACGGGTTCGTACCCCGGTCTGGGAAGATCCCACATGCCGCGGAGCGGCTAGGCCCATGAGCCATGGCCGCTGAGCCTGCGCGTCCAGAGCCTGTGCTCCGCAACGGGAGAGGCCACAACAGTGAGAGGCCCGCGTACAGCAATAAACAAACAAAAAAAAAATATATTATTTCTAGTCCAGAAGATGAGGGGGAAAAAAGATCAATTAAACGTTAGATTTATTTATTTATTTAGCTGAACCACACAGCTTGCGGGATCTCAGGTCCTCGACGTGGGATTGAACCTGGGCCCTCAACACTGAGAGCACAGAGTCATAACCACTGGACCGCCAGGGAATTGGCTAAATGTTAGTTTTAATCATGATTATAATTAGTTACAATGGATTATCCTATGGCATGAAATCATAGTGTGAGTTGTTGATCCTAAGGAGAACTGATGAGGAATGGATTCATTTTTCATTATTACTGAAAACATTTTGGGTAGAAATAATTATTTATAAAACAGAACATAAGTATCTGCTGAATGAATATTGCAGAATTTATAACCCTACTATGGTGCCCCTGAATCCCTTGTGAAGTTTTTATTTTCTGTTTTTTCTGTTTTTTTTTTTTATTTTTAAATCAAGAAACAGTATTCTCTAAGCAAATATTTTAAAGATTATTTGGTAGTTTTGTTTCATTTTGTTTTTTGATTTTCTAATACATCCCGAAAATCAATTTATTAATTTACTGAATACTGATTTACTAAGTTACTAACAGTAAATGTTTATAATTAAGGTAATACTGTTCTGGGAGATGTATATAGTGAAAAAAGATTCTCTTTTCATTTTATTTTAATTTATTTTGTTTTTCTTGGGTTTAATAAATTTAAGAGACTAAAAACTGTATTTATTTATTGATTAATACAGTACAAAACCTGGAGAGTTGTCTAGTAAAAAATCATTTTAACTTTTTTCAGTTCACTATTTTCCAAATTGATATTAGCACAAAAATTTTTTATTGAAGTACCACAAATGACCATACTTTTAGACACACCATTTTAATAGTAAATAAAGCAGTAAGTTGTGCATCATGCAGTAGAATCGCATTGTTCATGATACAGAAATGATAGAGAAGTTCCTGGCAAAGGTTGGCATGCATCTTAAGAGTCAAGGGAAAAAAAATCTCACATACACAAGATCATAAGTGTTAGTAAGATGTTATGAATGCAGATGAGACATTAAAACCCTACCGAACCCTAGTGAAGCAACCGCCTTCTAAAAATGAGAAGAAATTATCAGGAAATAAGGCAAAGTCAATTCAATTTATCAAATATATTGAGCATCTTCTATGTACAAAATATTCTGCAATTTGCTTCTGGCATTCAAAAATGAATTTCTAAATACATACTTCTCAGCTTAAAAGAAAATTGAACCTAATGTAATAGAATAGTATAGAAGATAATACATAAATAAAGAATAAAACATTTGGTATAGTGTGAGGGTCACAAGAATTAAAAAAAAAAATTATTTGAGGATCCAAGCAATGAAAGAGACTATATGAGCATTAAATTCATAGTAACTTGATAGAGGAGAATATATTTTAATAACTGAAGGTGTTTTAGATCAATTTTACAAACACTGTTGGGTAGCACACAAGACTGGAATAGAAGATTTTCATTATTTTTCAAAAGAAATAAATCAAATAGGAAGAAGCCATGTAATTTAATATTACTGGACATAGTAACAGAGAAAAAATAAAGTGTAATCCTTGACCAATGGTTCTCAATTGTTAGCACTCAAATGCTTGCTAAAAATTCAAATACTAGATTCTCTTCTTTAAAGAACGTGATTCAGTAGGCCTAGGATCAGTCTGGAACTTTTAATAATCACTAAAAATATTTTTATTTAGGCGATCCACGCACCAAACATTTAAAACAATATTCTAGTTTTTAGGAATGCAACTGACACAATATTTATGATTAAAAATTCAGTAAGTAAAAGTATTTTT
The DNA here is from genome assembly GCF_937001465.1 of Orcinus orca. Taxonomy (NCBI): domain Eukaryota; kingdom Metazoa; phylum Chordata; class Mammalia; order Artiodactyla; family Delphinidae; genus Orcinus; species Orcinus orca. The sequence continues at coordinate 98,158,571 of NC_064563.1, forward strand.
TTGATTAGTGATTTCAAAAGAGAAGAGGTTTAAGAGTTACGGTAACCTCTAAAATACAGTTCAGACAATGAAAAGGTAAATTACCTCAGTGGGTTTGAATCTAATGCAATCATTAGGCCTGCATATGGAGTTAACTGATTATCTCTGATTTTAGAAGATCATATATTAAGATGGTTAATACAAATAAATGACATACACCCTAGAAACTGACATCTATAAGAGGAATAAGGGTAAAGACAATAAAAGGAGAAGAGTCTCAGCAATGAGATTCTAAGAAAAACAGAAAGGAAAATTGGTTAGTTTGGGGAAATGGTGTAATAATAAAAACATCTCTTTTGGAGAAAGTATAACTTCATCCTGAATAAGAGTGAAATAAATCCCAATATATTTGAAGAGGTCATGAAACATCAGAATTGTTTGCTAAGAGTTAGTCTTCCAACTCATACAAATGACATATAGAAACTGGCAGGGCATAGGGGACTAATTGAACTAGAGCAATCATTGTTCAGAACCTTTGCAGTTATGAACTGCAGTGGTGCCACATGACTGGTTTTTAGCAAATTCTCTACAATTAAAAAAAAGTAGTTTGGAAACTACATAATACCTGGCATTATGTTTGAAACTTGTTGGCAAACTCAAATAATTATCCTTAAATTTTTATGAACACTAAGTAAAAAACTATAAAAGTGGGTAAAAAAGAAAACAGGTATCTTTAGGAGTTAACATAATCAACAGGATTACCTATACAAGTAATTCTGAAACATATTTCAAAAAACACTAATTTTGCCTCAAATATTAATAAATATTTTCATAAAAATAATTCCTTGGTCAAAAACGTTTATAAAATTCAGCCGTGTGTGTGTGTGTGTGTGTGTGTGTGTGTGTGTGTGTATTTACATGAGCATTTTTTCATACTAACATAAAAAGGCTCAGAGAATGCATGAAGTTTATAAAACTCATCTCTTTATCATTTTATTGCCCAGAATATCCCAAATTTACTTAACCATAGAGACAAAATTTTGAGTAACTTTTCATTGGATATTAGAGTACATTATATCAAAAATACACAATTGCTATAGTATGTGCAAGTTATATACTACACTAGCATTATTTCCTTTTTGTGTGTATATCAATTCATATTTTCCTTATGGCTTTGATGCCAAAGGCTAATTAAGATTGACATCTAACTAGGAGAAGGATTTATTTTTAATGACATTTAATGGATCTTTGTTTTTGCCCTTTTCATATATTTTTAAATGAATTGGAGAAGGGCAAAGAAGGTAATCCTATTAAATTTTTGGATTAAAATATATGACAGAAATAACTATAATTTGGGAATAAAATCTAAAATAAGTGGGATAGAATAATGGATTTAATTCCAGAAATTAAAAGTTAAAGATGAGTCCTTTTTCCATATGTTGGTGTAAGTCTGTTGCATACTAATGAATTTGTCAGGGCTCTTAAACAAAAGCAGGCAGATTGTAAAGGGGTTTCAAAACTTGGAAATACAATCCATACAAAAATGGTGTTACCAGGTTATATTTTTTCCCCTTTCCTCTCTTAGATCTGCCCAGAGTATAGGTACTGTCACAGAGCTGCCTTCTAGAACAGCATTGCAAGAGATAAAAATGTAATGTATTAGTTTCTTAGGGATTCCATAACACAGAACCAAAGACTGGGTGGCTGAAGACAACAGAAATTTGTCTCACATTCCTGGATGCATGAAGTCCAATATCAAGGTGTCAGCAGGTCCCTCTGAAACCTGGAGGGAAGAATACTTCCACGCCTCTTCTAGCTTCTGGTGTTTACAGCACTCCTTGGTGTTCCTCGGCTTGTAGAGCTATCACTCCAATTTCTACCTGCATTATCACATGGCCATTTTCTCCCTGGTGCCTCTGTTTTCAGAAATATGGTGTTCTTATCTCTGAATGTGTCTATCTTTGTGTCTCTTCTCCTCCTCTAAGGACACCAGTCATATTAGATTAAGGGCCCATCTTATTCCAGTAGGACATCATCTAAATTAAATCTTTACTACATTTTCAGAGACTCTATTCACAAGTGCCTGTGGCTAGGTCTTTAACATATTTGGAGGGAGGGACACAATTCAACCCACAATACTCAGGAACCCCATATTTCTGAAGAAAAGAAACAGTAAATGGGGCCTATATAGGTTGAAGACTGCAGAGGGAATCCTGGAGAGGAAAGAGTTAGAGAAGGTGGGTACCGTAATTCTATGTGTGAATCAACACAGGTTTGGGCTCACTCACAGGAGTGAGTGCTCACACACAGGACAGAAAGAAAGCAACACAGCACAGTCTTTGAGAACTTCCCATGTATTTAGACATGGCCCAGTTCTTAGATTAATCTCTGAGTAGTACATGTGTGAGACAAATTCAAAGAGGCATAAGCTTTGAAAAGTGAACTGAAAATTGTACTGCCAGAACATTCTCTGAACCTAACTCAGTTGGCTGCCCAGAAAAATAAAACAAAACAAAAAATCAGTGTTCTCCTGAGGATTCTTAAAGGAAAGAGAGTCTGCCCAACATAATATTGAAAATATCCAGGGTCCAGTCCAAAGTTACTCAATATAAAAAGAGCTAGAGATATTTGACCAGTTCTTAAGGGAAAAGACAATCAGATGCTGAACCTGGGAAAACCTAGATAGTATAATTATCAGACAAATATTTTAAAGTAGCTACTGCAAATATGTTTCATTAAATTAATGGAAAGGTAGAATTTCTCAGTGTAGAAATAGAAACTAAAACAAAATGGAATTAAAAAAAAAGAAAAATCACTGGCTGGACTCAAATAACAGAATGCAGATGAAAGAGGAAAGAATTACTGAACTTGAGGATAGATCAATAATGTGCATTCAGTCTGAAGAAGAGAATGAGGAAAGATTGAAAAAAAAAAAGAATAGAGCCTCAGGGATCTATGTGACAACATCAAAAGAAGTACCATTCATGCTGTTGAAGTCCCAGAAACAGAAGAGAAAGATATTAGGGCAGAAAAAAATTTTTGAAGCAATAATGGCCAGAATTGCCCAAATTTCCTGAAAGACATACTCAAAAACAAAACACACACACCAGACATACCAAAATGAAATTGCTGAATACCACAACTTAAGAAAAATGCTTTCAAAGCAGCTAGAGAAAATGACACATAATATACAGGACAGGGCTTCCCTGGTGGCGCAGTGGTTGAGAATCTGCCTGCTAATGCAGGGGACGCGGGTTCGAGCCCTGGTCTGGGAAGATCCCACATGCTGCGGAGCAACTGGGCCCGTGAGCCACAATTACTGAGCCTGCGCGTCTGGAGCCTGTGCTCCGCAACAGGAGAGGCCGCGATAGTGAGAGGCCCGCAGGACGCGATGAAGAGTGGTCCCCGCTTGCCACAACTAGAGAAAGCCCTCACACAGAAACGAAGACCCAATACAGCCAAAAATAAAAAAAAATATACAGGACAATGATAATTCAAATGACTTCAAATCACTCATCAAAAACATGGAAACCAAAAGACAGTGGCATGACATCTTTAAAGTTTTGAAAGAAAAACCTTCCAACTTAGAATTCTATATCTTGAGAAAATATCTTTCAGGAAGGAAAACAAAGTAAAGACCTTCCCAAAGGATGAAACAGTGAAAGAATTCCAGAACAGCAAACCTGCTCTACAGGTACTTCTAAAGGAAGCTCTTTGGCCTACAAGGAAATAATACCAGAGTAACATGGATTTATAGGAAATAGGGAATAAGAAGAAAAATACTAAACAGTTGGATAAATATAAAAGATTGACTTTTCTATTTAAGTGAGGTAAGGTTTACAATGTGTGGATATGTAAGAGACATCATAACTATAACATAAAGGGCCTAGGGAGGAGAAAAGATTCTATATGGTTGAAAGCCTTTTAGATTTTAATAGAAATAGTACAATCTGCACAGTAAGCAGACTGACACTTTTCTTGTAATCCCCAGAGCAACTATAGCCCATAAACCAATATATAATTTAACATTATACAAATAATCCAGGAGATGGGAGAAAAGATGAAACTGAAAAATAAGAGAGAAAAATAAGAAAACAAATGATAAATAAATAAATTTAGTAGACCTAAGTTCAACCACATCATAATTACATTAAATAGTAACTGTCTAAATACTGCAGTTAAAAAGCAACATAACATTCAAAATGTCCAAGGTGGAATTCAACATACATACTGCAGCACAGATTGAATGGAAATTACTATATGATAAAAGACACAACTTAAAATATCAACACAAAGATTAATTAAAAAGAATAGAAAAAGATATAGCATGCAAACAAAACACATAATAAGTCTGGAATTACTCTTAAAAAACAGATAAATACAACTTCCAAAGAATTTTACCAGAGTAGAGATAAGGAGAGACATATCAGAGTGATGCAAGGAAAAATACATTAGGAAGCCTTAAAAATTGAAAATGTATATGCATCTAATAATAGAAGCTTACATGAAGCAATATTGACAACATAAGAGGAGAAATAAAAATCCTGCAGTTATAGTAGAAGATTATAACATGTTGTGGAGCTACAGAGAAAACATTTTTATGTTTTATGTTTCTGCACAGTTAGGGCTCTGTGAGCAACTCTACTGAAATTTGGAGCTTTATCCAAAAGAATAAGGCTTAGGATAGACTAATCAGATGGTGAGAGATCTCCAGAGGGATTTACCTTTCTAGGTGTAAGTGTTTAAATTTCAAGTGGGAGATCTGGGACCATAGGGAACCCCCTTGAGCCATAAAGCCTGAATTTGTACTGTTCTTGTAAATGCATGATTTTGTACTTGTCTTAGAATAAATGTGCTTATTAACAAAGAGACCCTTACTTTCTCTGCTTAAAATGGCCGCTAAAAATAAAAATATCTTTATCTTCTCCTATTTGCAATAAATAGTTTAGCCTAACTTCAGAAGTAATGTAACATATCAATTCTTATGGCAAACAAATAAGGTTGATGATTATCAGTGAAGTATGAGATGCTAAAATATGGACAAAAGATTTTATTACAACACAAGTATTTAATAACAAAAAATTGTTTTGAAGAGGGATCACCTGGCATTTTCTGGCTCATTTAGTAATTTTAAAATGCATATACTTGATTTACATACATTTGACTGTTTGCTTATGAACAGAGAATATTTCCTCTGGCCACTAAGACAATGCTGCACAAATGGGTCTAAGTTATATGAGTATCAAAATGGAAGTCTGAGTAGCTGGGGTTTACAAGGACTAGTGTAAGAATGGGAGATGTTTATAGGAGGCTTGACATCTAGAGATATTTAGAACACTCTCCAAAAAGATTTAAGAAATCTGTATCAACTTGTATACTCACTTCATGCCTGATAGACTTAGTCTGCATATTTTATTGCATGCTAAATACAAATTTTCTATTGCAGAATTAGATTTCTTGCAAAGTTGGCCATTTAAAATATGCCATAGGGCTTCCCTGGTGGCACAGTGGTTGAGAGCACGCCTGCCGATGCAGGGGACACGGGTGCATGCCCCGGTCCGGGAGGATCCCACATGCCGCGGAGCGGCTGGGCCTGTGGGCCATGACCACTGAGCCTGCGCATCCGGATCCTGTGCCCCACAACGGGAAAGGCCACAACAGTGAGAGGCTTGTGTACCGCAAAAAAAAAAAAAAGCCATAAATTCAGTAATAAGCAAAAAAAAGAAAAAAAACCTTTTAGAAGTCATGATAATGAAATATACAAGCGTTGCTACTTTAAACCATAGGAGAAATTTTAAAAAAACTAAACCAAAGAGATCAAATCTAGGAATTGGAAGAAATACACAACCAGGCAAATACGTTTTGCAGTCAGACGACATTTATAATTAGTATAAACAGATCTATTACCCAAAAAAAAATCCCTGAGGATATTAGAAAATTTATATTCTGAACAAGAACTCTGAATCAATAAGAGAGAATTCAAGAATATTCACTGTGCTATGTTTAAACATAAGTGATGAGGGAGTTTATTTTTTTCTTTAATTTTTTTTAAACACATTTAAAACATTTATTTATTTATTTTTGGCTGCATAGGGTCTTCATTGCTGCGCGCAGACTTTAGTTAACTAGCAGAGAACGGGGGCTGCTCTTCATTGCGGTGTGTGCATTTCTCATTGTGGTGGCTTCTTTTGTTGTGGGGTACAGGCCCTAGAGCATGAGAGCTTCAGTAGTTGTGCCACGTGGGCTCAGTAGTTGTGGCTCACGGGCTCTAGAGTGCAGGCTCAGTAGTTGTGGCACACGGGCTTAGGTGCTCCGTGACATGTGGGGTCTTCAGAGGTAAGGAACTCCCTACCTTATGAGTCAGCCCATGCAAATTATATATGGCTAAATTGTTAAGAAATACATTCTTATGGACAGAAGAAATCTGCCTTCTTATAACTTATACTGTAGTTTTGTCCTCTTAGAACACAGAAAGCAAGTCTAAGCCTTTTCAACATGACAGTTTTTCTTTATTGGAAGACGACTGAAGGGATGTCTCCATTCTCTGTTCCTCAGCTAGAGATTTCCAGTTCCTTAATACTTGGTAGAGTTTTAGGTCCTTCTGTCTTCCAAACCACTCTGCTCTGGGCACACTCAGGGTGTTGAGCCCCACTCTGTGTTCTTCTGTGTACAATGTAAGAGAGGTGGGGTTGACTGTCTAATCTTTTCTGCCTCCTTCAGTTCCCTTAGACAAAAATGAGAGAAGGACAGTGTCGGCCAAACATTGAAGGTCTTTGATTTGTCCATGGTCTAACTTGTGCATAGTTGGCAATAGTGTAACACAATAACACTTTTGAAGATAAATTTTGTTACCAACAAGAAACTACTTTGCACTGGGGCAGAACATGAAGTTCCATAAGAGATTGTTTCTTTTTATGTATCTCTTTTGTCAAAATTTAGCCATTTCACAGTCATTTCACAGTCATTTCACAGTGATTGTGCTAAGAATGGGCCTACCATATTTGACTATCAGATTTTTACTCTTAAGTCATAATAATGAACAAAATCTAATTCTACCAAAAAGAAAGAAGCAAGTATTTGTTATTATTTAGGTAAGTAATAAAAGCCTGCTATGTTTTCAGAATATGAACCAATATATAAAAGTTTCTCAAAGCACAACCATGGTTGACATTTTATCGTGAAGTGAGACTCAGGATTGTGGCCAAAAACAATCATAACAAATTTTGGAATGAAAATGTGGTCAAGGTCAAAGAATAATTAAATAATTCTAGATGACTAGAAATTTGGAAATCTCAAAGAGCTATCAAGGTAATAAGAGGATTGGAACCATAAAGAGTATTTGGCATTTATTTTTTAATTTACACATTAATTTACCCATTGTTTACATTATTTAAAAACTGTTTCCTTGAGCATCTACTTTATGAGCAATACTTATCTGTAGCATTAGGTAGTCAATGATCAATAGACATGTACTGTCTCTGCCTCATTTTTTGTGTAGTAGGAATAGAATTTAAGATAAAGAAACAAACACAAAATTATAAAATATAATAAACAATACATAGTACTGCAATGCAGATGAAGAGACACTTTAAGTAATAATGACATTGAGACCCTCTCATAGAATGTAGCATACATGGTACCAGCTATTCAAAAACGAGTTGGAAGAATGTCAGAAGAGAAAATATATTCAAGGACTTTAAGGAATAGGAAACTCACAGAAGCAAAGAGCTGAATGAATTTAGTGGCTACAACATAGTGATCAAGAAGAATAGCGATCAGTGAAGAAATTAAAAAGATTGTAGAATCTAAATCATTAAAGACATAGATCATGAAAAGGAGTTTGGGTAGTACTGTAACCCAGTGGGAAGCTGGAAAATGATATAAATTTAAGCTGGCAAACAGGAAAGCAAACAGGATTCCAAAAGATAGGATAACTTAGCACCTTAGTTAATACCTATGCAAATTAAAGTTATTTTCTTCTCTTCTGTTCCTTCTTCTCTTCCTCCTAAACTTTCTCCTTTCCTCCTCCCTCCTCCTACTCTGTCTCCTTCTCTTCTCCTTTACCACTGTCTCCTTTCCTCTTTCTCTTTACCCCTCTTCTTCTTCCACTGCTCCTCCTCCTCATTTTGTTTTTCTTCTTTAGCAGGAGCAAACTTAGGAACTTTATCAACCTGTGTACAAACCCTTGTTAGTTAATCACGTCTTATTTGATTATGGAAGTTGAGACTGTGTGAGCAGCATAATTGAAGACCATTGATGTATAGGGAAAACTCATTCAGGGCGTCTTTTACCTTATGAGAATGCACCTTTGAGTGGCCACTGTACAATTTATGCACAAACTCTTCTCTACCAGTGCTAACTTCTTACAAGTATGAATACTTGTAAGAATATCTAGTAATGAGTTTGGGGATTTAAGCCAACACTGAGGTGTGGAAAACCTAGTAGCATTCACTAATTCATCCAACTAAAAGTGTGTGTTTACTGCTCAGGTCCTAGAGCTCATACATACAGTGTCTACCACTGAATTTGTTACTTAATTACCCACTGTCTGGAATCCCCCCTTATGGCATTGTGTACAGCTTATCTACTAAGGAGACCACTAACTCTCTGAGAGCATTTATTTTGTAGCTTTTACTACCTTAAATAACACCATAGAACATAAAAGAGTATTTTGTTCTGAATAAGTACTCAACAATTATTTTGGAATTGAATCAATACTGATCATTTATTCTCTATTATAAATTCAATATAGGTAGGGACTAGGTCACATTCATCTTTGTATAAAATATATACTAGCTTATTACCAAGAGAAGATTAGGCACTCCATGTGTTTGTTGAGTAAATGAACAAATTTATCAAGCTTTAAGATTTACCTTTCAGGAAAAACTAAGGAAAACATCTTGTCATAATCCAAATTATATAGTGACTCTATGGCCACCATTTTTTTTTTTTTTTTTTTGGTACTCATTCTTTATTTACTTTTTTTTTCAATTTTCTTTTATTTTTTTTAAATACAGCAGGTTCTTATTAGTTATCTGTTTTATACATATTAGTGTATATATGTCAATCCAAATCTCCCAATTCATCCTACCACAACCACCTCCCACCTGCCACTTTCCCCTCTTGGTGTCCATATGTTTATTATCTACATCTGTGTCTCATTTCTGCCTTGCACACTGGTTCATCCATACCATGTTTCTACATTCCACATATATGCGTTAATATATGATGTTTGTTCTTCTCTTTTTGACTTACTCCACTCTGTATGACAGTCTCTAGGTCCATATACATCTCTACAAATGACCCAATTTTGTTCCTTTTTATGGATGAGTAATATTCAGTTGTATATATGTATCACATCTTCTTTATCCACTCACCTGTTGATGGGCATTTAGGTTGCTTCCATTACCTGGCTATTGTAAATAGTGCTGCAATGAACATTGGGGTGCATTTATCTTTTTGAATTATGGTAATCTCTGGATGTATGCCCAGTAGTGGGATTGCTGGGTCATATGATAGTTCTATTTTTAGTTTTTCAAGGAACATCCATACTGTTCTCCATAGTGGCTATATCAATTTACATTCCCACCAACGGTGCAAGAGGGTTCCCTTTTCTCCACACCCTCTCCAGTATTTATTGTTTGTAGATTTTTTGATGATGGCCATTCTGACTGGTGTGAGGCGATACCTCATTGTAGTTTTGATTTGCATTTCTCTAATAATTAATGATGTTGAGCAGCTTTTCATGTGCTTCTTGGCCATCTATATGTCTTCTTTGGAGAAATGCGTATTTAGGTCTTCTGCCCATTTTTTTTTTTTTTTTGCTTAAATAACAGAAATGTATTTTCTCACAGTTCTGCCCATTTTTTGAGTGGGTTGTTTGTTTTATTAATATTGAGCCACATGAGCTGTTTATATATTTTGGAGATTAATCCTTTGTCCGTTGATTCATTTGCAAATATTTTCTCCCATTCTGAGGGTTGTCTTTTGGTCTTGTTTATGGTTTCCTTTGCTGTGCAAAAGCTTTGAAGTTTCATTAGGTCCCATTTGTTTATTTTTGCTTTTATCTCCATTACTCTAGGAGGTGGGTCAAAAAAGATCTTGCTGTGACTTATGTCAAAGAGTGTTCTTCTTATGTTTTCCTCTAAGAGTTTTATAGTATCCGGTCTTACATTTAGGTCTTTAATCCATTTTGAGTTTATTTTTGTGTATGGTGTTAGGGAGTGTTCTAATTTCATTCTTTTACATGTAGCTGTCTAATTGTCCCAGCACCACTTATTGAAGACTTTTCTCCATTGTATATCCTTGCCTCCTTCGTCATAGATTAGTTGACCATGGGGGTGTGGGTTTATCTCTGGGCCTTCTATCCTGTTCCATTGATCTATAATTCTGTTTTTGTGCCAGTACCATATTGCCTTGATTACTGGAGGTTTGTAGTATAGTCCGATGTCAGGGAGTCTGATTCCTCCAGCGCTGTTTTTTTTTCCCTCAAGAGTGCTTTGGCTATTTGGAGTCTTTTGTGTGTCCGTACATATTTTAAGATTTTTTGTTCTAGTTCTGTAAAAAATGTCATTGGCAATTTAATAAGGATTGCATTGAATCTGTAGATTGCTTTGGGTAGTAGAGTCATTTTCACAATATTGATTCTTCCAATCCAGGAACATGGTATATATATCCCCGTCTGTTTGTGTCATCTTTGATTTCTTTCCGTGTCTTATAGTTTTCTGCATACAGGTCTTTTGTCTCCTTAGGTAGGTGTATTCCTTGGTATTTTAGTCTTTTTGTTGCAGTGATGAATGGGATTGTTTCCTTAATTTCTCTTTCTGATTTTTCATTGTTAGTGTATAGAAATGCAAGAGATTTCTGTGCATTAATTTTGTATCCCACAACTTTACAAAATTCATTGATTAGCTCTAGTAGTTTTTTGGGGGCGTCTTTAGAATTCTCTATGTATAGCATCATGTCATCTGCAAACAGTGACAGTTTTACTTCTTTTACAATTTGTATTCCTTTTATTTCTTTTTCTTCTCTGATTGCTGTGGCTAGGACTTCCAAAACTACATTGAATAGTAGGGGCAAGAGTGGACCTCCTTGTCTTTTTCCTGATCTTAGAGGAAATGCTTTCAGTTTTTCACCATTGAGAATGATGTATGCTGTGGGTTTGTCATATATGAGCTTTATTAGATTGAGGTAGATTCCCTCTATTCCCAATTTCTGGAGAGTTTTTACCATAAATTTTGTTGAAATTTGTCAAAAGCTTTTTCTGCATCTATTGAGATGATCATATGGTTTTTATTCTTTAATTTGTTAATATGGTGTATCACATTGACTGATTTGTGTATATTGAAGAATCCTGCATCCCTAGGATAAATCCCACTGAATCATGGTGTATGGTCCTTTTAATGTGTTGCTGGATTCTGTTTGCTAGTATTTGGTTGATGATTTTTGCATCTATATTCATCATGGATATTGGTCTGTAATTTTCTTTTTTTTGTAGTATCGTTGTCTGGTTCTGGTATCAGGATGAGCCACAGCTGCCCCCCACCTCTGCAGGAGACCCTCCAACACTAGCAGGTATGTCTGGGTCCATCTCTTATGGGGTCATTGCTCCTTCCTCCTGGGTCCTGATTTGTATACTACCTTGTGTGTGCCCTCCAAAAGTGGAGTCTCTGTTTCCCGCAGTCCTGTCAAAGTCCTGTAGTGAAATCCCACTAGCCTTCAAAGTCTGATTCTCTGGGAATTCCTCCTCCCATTGCCAGACGCCCAGGTTGGGAAGCCTGATGTCGGGCTCAGAACCTTCACTGCAGTGGATGGATGTCTGTGGTATAATTATTCTCCAGTTTGTGAGTCACCCACCCAGAGGTTATGGGATTTGATTTTATTGTGATTGTGCCCCTCCTACCATCTCATTATGGCTTATCCTTTGTCTTTGGATCTTTTTTGGTGAGTTCCATTGTCTTCCTGTCAATGATTGTTCAGCAGTTAGCTGTGATTCCAGTGCTCTCTCTTTTTTTTTTTTTTTTTTTGCATTTTTCTTTCCTCAATTTTTACGACTCCGAAGAGTCAAACAAAAGTGAAATATTTGATTGAATTTTTAATTTTGCCTTAGAAATGTGTCTGAGAATGAGAAGCTTGTCATCACAGATTTTCAAAAGTATAATCAGGATATCCAGAGGAAGACAAAATTCCAATTGATGTTTATCAGTAGCATATAGGCAGTGGTAAGCATTCTTCCTCACCATTCCCAAGTTAAAGAGCTAAGATAAAGTGTGTGAATAGTAGTAAGGGGGCCTCCCTGCATTACATCAGAAGTTCGCAGAAATTTATAAATAGTCTTACATAAGTCATTCAAATTGTTTGTTAAAGTTTGCATGGACTAACTTTTGTCTGTTTTAAAATGTGTGATTAATTCTCAATTTAGCATAGGTGCCTGATAATACAATTAGAATTACAGTTTCAATATTTTCATCTTACATTTTAATATGAAAATTAAATAATATATTACTATCAGTGAATTAAGTTATGGTAATCAATTTGTCAGTAATAACTCTGGATAACATATCCAAAAGAGAATTCAATTTTACAATTCCCTTTGGAGTGCAATTAAGCCCATAATGAACCATTTAATTCACTTGATCTGTTTTATTTAGCATCCAAACCTAAACTAAGCTATATAAAATTTATTGAGTTACTCATATTATAATACATAAATATTTAAGTGATCAATCAGATGATCCTGCACTAATTTTCAAAACATTTAATTCATACATTCAAGACATACATATCAAAAGCTGACTGTGTGTCAGGCTGTGGGCTATAATGAGTGCTAAATCAAGTCTCACAAATATTTTAGAATTCAGAATGCAGTACATTAGGGAAATTTCCTGGGAGTGGAATTTCATGTTCAGTGTCTGGGTAGGGTGAGAATTGGGAGAAGTTGTCACCATATCAGTCTTCATTAAACCAATTTTTTCAAAGTTGATAAACATGGCTACCAAAATTTTTCAGTAGATCTGCTATTTCTAGGACTGCTAACCTCTTTTCTTCTTATGAAGCAGGCAAATATATATTCCTAGCTATAAGCCTGCCATCACTGTTTTGAATGTAACTGCCTTTATAGGTACTTTCTGAGACTGGAAGCTGGTAAATAAGGTCAGGAAAAAGAAATTGTAAGAGAAAACCTTCAGTAAGCATAAAGTGGATGCTTTAATCAAATGGATATGTTTTAATATTCAGTTATTTTGCTGCATACTATCCAAAGTAAAGAGTGTTCAGTCATTATAAAGCATCTTTTGTAGTTTAAAACATACTGTATGGTGTTAGAAATTCTGATAATATCTGCATTATTCTTTTTTTAATTTAATTCTCAATGTACACACACATATATGGAAAAATATGTTAGAGATATCACACTAGCTTCTAATCTCCATCACCAGTTACCTCTTAAGCGTTGGTGTTGACTACTGTAGACCAAGAATTTGTAGATCATAGATTCTGCTTTCCTGGTCAAGATCCTCTGCTGCATGTCCCATCTCACTCTTTACCCACACCATCTGCTCTAAGACGTCTGTTTCCCCTTTTAGTGGTTGTAATTATGGTCCCAGAGAAGTATTAAAATTGGCTTGTTAATCCCTGGGATGGCTGCATAATGTTGCATCTTGCTTTCTTCTAACTGAAGCACACAGTGTCTGTGCTTTCTGCTATTTGTATTCTCTACCTAGAATCAGGATTGCTTTTTAAATCATGGCATGAGGGTGAGCTTAAATCCCCTTCCATAGCAGAAATATATTTCTGTCAAATTTCTACCTTAATTTTTTTTTTCCTGAACTAAGACATTTCCTATATACTATTACAAAAACTATCTACACATAACAGTGGCTTGGGGCATTGCCCTTGAATTGTTTTCCTTCCAAAGTCCTTATAAAGAAAGCTGACCATACCATTATATTTTTAGAAAGAAAGCAACCATATAAGCAAAAGCTCACAGCTCATTTGGAAAACTTATTGAAAACTTTGATAAGATGAAAATTAAAGAGAGTCGTTAGCATCATCAGACATCTCTCTCAAAGATTAAAGGTGTGCTGGTATGGAACAAGGTAAAATCTTAACAATAAGCCACAACCTGAAATTATGTATTAACCATAATTCTAATGGAGCCCATTTTTCCTTTCTATACCTAAACTATATTGAATTCAGAGTATAAAATGAGAACACCATAAAGTATAGAATTATAAGAAAAATATATTTCCCCTAGCAAGGGAAGATATTAATTCATTCTCTACATCTGTGGGCGGGTGTGCTGTTTTCAATGGTTTCTGCTCTCTGTTCTTATCAATACAAGTTCTCTATCACATATTTCAAATAACTTGAAGTAATGAATTATTTTATATGATTTAAAATTTGTATTAGAATATATGTCAGAAGGTTCTGTTTTTTGGTTTGCAAGCAACCAAAACATTCTTTAAATAGTTTCTAGAGGAAATGAATGGATCAATTGCTATTATGGAGCCCACAGAATCTTAAGAAATGCCTGAGTATCAGGCTGTAATGACTCATAGTCAGGAGCATCAAGAAAATGATACTACAAGACTTTTCCAGTGGAAATGTACTGACCCCAGCCAGTTCCAGGCACAGACCCTGCAGCTTGCTGTGCACATGCTGCCACCAGGCACAACAGCTAGAATTACTGCCAAGCTGACCCTGAAAGAGGAACATTGTTGCAGCCACCCATAACATGATAACAAATTCTATGTGTTGCTTGCTTCTCCACATGACCAGTTTCTAGATTAAAGCTTCATACACTGATTTTGATTTGTGGAGCCTAGGGCAAATCTATGCACTCTGGCAGGAAAGGCAAATTTCTGTATTTTCCTTTGGTAGAATTTTCAAATATACTAAAAGTATTCAATCATTACATATGGCTTAAAAGAATGACAAATGTCTTTTACACAGAGACAATGCAGTTTGTATATTTAATTACTCCATTCAAGCTGAGATTTAATGTGAAACAGGAGAACAAAGTAGAATAATCAATCATTCTCATGTAGCTTAAAGAGACGAGAAAGAGGAGTTGCAATTAGAGTTCGCCACAGGTGCAGCAGGTTGGAAGCATATTCTTGGAAAGGAAAGGAAGGGAAAGGAGATAGATATATCAGTATCTAAATAGATACAGATGTCTATTTATATAAAAATAGACATCCCTATATATCTATAGGGATGTCTATATATAGATATATACATTTTTTTCTAAATAACATAGTAATTCATTAATATTCAGCTATCTCACTTGCCTTAATTCCTAGAGTATAAATATTTTAATTAAGGATGGAAAAGGTATATAAAAATGTTATTCTTTCTAAAGATTCCTCTAAGAATGTAGTTATAAAAATAGGAGTAATTAATTGCCCCAACTCACAGAACTCTATTATATATGTCGTTGTTAAATATATATCAGGTTTTGTATTTTTATTCATTTGGAGTCAAAGTTGTACTGAACTGTACTGTCAAGGAAGGGGAGGCAGGCAAAGGGACAGAGTGGGTAAATCAGATAAAGTATGCTAAGTACAAAAGGCACACAAATCTTCATTCTCTTCTATCTCTGTTACTCTGTGAGACATCACCCAGCATCTGACTGAGGTAGGCTTGATTTATAAGAATGGGTATGGATACGTTTCTATTTCTTTTCAAGAGTGATTTTGCTAGTTTGAACAGGACCTCAGATAAGATTTCAGTTGCATTTTTTTCTGTGACAGTTGCTCTTCCTACTTTCTTTGCGTGCATTAAAGTGTGTGTTTAATATGTACTATAATGAATTCACTTGCCTAAGTTTTATTTCAAGGCTTATTTTTATTTTTTTAATAAATTCATTTTTCACCAAAAGGGTTATGTTTACATAATTGGTAAAGTAGTTAGGAAAGCATATTCCAATCAAAGTAAAAAAAGATACAATTCAAGGAGTCAAGGAGTCCACTAAAATGTCAAAATGACATGTTACATGTTGAATGAGATGGTATAAAAAATCCCGAGAGAACAGTTTGTGCAAGTTATGTATTTATGTTTAATTTTTGTTCTTCAAGACAATGTTATTACCATGAAGATATTTTCTCTTTAGTAATCTAAATCAAATTATCATATTCCCTATGCTAAGGGCTAGCTTATAATACCTCCTTGCATCCCTTCCAACACAAAAGTATGTGCCAGTGACTGCATGCACACATACATTTAACCATGGTTTTTGGCAAATTATTTTCCTTAATCATCTGATGCAGTGCTACATAATATACCTGCATAATGGCCTGTTTAAGCTTAGTATGATTTCAACACGACTTTGTATTTCATTCATAGGTGTTCTAGATGTATGCTTCTAAAAAGGCATTTCCGTTACGATGTACTTGATGAATGATATTTACCTGAGTGGCAGATCCACACGGGCTTATTCTAGATGTTGTGGAAGTCATACTTCTTTACTTGCCATAGTTCTTTACTGCTGTCCTATTTGGAATTTAAAACCATCTTGGGAATTTTGTTGTGATCATTTGTTTTGTTTTTTTTTGACTCTCCAAGACAAAAGAAATAAAATATCTTGATGCTTTGCTCATGCAATAAATTTTCCATGATTTGTTCTTCCTTCTCTCTTCTTTTCTAGATAATATAAACTTTGATGATCATCTACTGTCTCTAATTCCACCACATAATTTATCTGTCCACTTCTAGTGCTTTGTCCATAGGCCAGTTTTGTAGTATACCATTTCATTCACATTACTTCTTTATTTGTGTATCTCCCTTTGGTATTTTTATCTCCCAGAGAGTCATGTACAATAATTCATCTTTATTTTTCTTGTTATAATATCAATATGTAATTAATAGAAAGCATTCAGTAATTGTTAGCTGAATTGAAATAAAATACAAAAGTGAAAACTATTATATTAACCATTTTAATAATATGTAAACAAACTTAAGGGGAAGAAAATGTTATAATGGTTAATTTTGGCTCAGTCTTTTAGAAAGTATGTATGTATGTATGTATCCATATGTACATGAATGTATATACCTTCTAATTTATAAAACCAATGGCAGAGATAAGTCAGAACCAGAAAAATTCAAATAAAATATCTAAACCCAGGTATTGGTTTTAAAAAACAACTTACAGTACAGTAAGAAGCTCTTCTGTGTTCCTTTATAATATTCTTTATAAACATATAGCTTATATTTTGACTCTGAATATAATTACCTATAGGAAAAACAGGGTATTGCCTAAGATTGGATGTAGAACCCTCTTTTTCATTAGTATTGTGGCAAGTCTTTAATAGTGGTTGAATGTAAAAATGAAAAAAATATTGGAAATATCGGTAAAACTTTATCTCTTTTACTTAATCTTATGGAAAGGAAGTAAAAAGGATTAAACAGGAAACAGAAGAGATTTCTACAAAATTTTAATTAGTATTTTCAGATAATGAGAGGTTATTGTATCTACACAGAAGAAATAGAAGGCTATGAAATAAATAGCATACATATTTCTGGTAGTGGTATTCCTTTCTCTAATTTTAAAGTTTTCCTGATTATAATACCACAATTAATAGCATTATTTCTATGAATTCAGTCTACACTGGACGTGTAGAATGCCATTATTAAACTAACTCAGACAGATCTGACATTGACTTCTTTGCTTTTAATTTTAAAAAAATTTTAAAAAAGAAGTCAGTTTGCAAATGAAAAAGATAGGTTTAAGCTACTTAAGTTCTATGAAATAAAAATGTAACATAAATCTTGTTTTCTACATGAAACATCCAATTTAGATGTTTTTAAAAACTGAAATTTCTAATTCAGCATGGCCTCCATTGTGACTGTCTGAAATGTCATTGCAGTCTAATAACTAATACAATTTTGTCCTTAATTTATTCACAGTTATGGGGTTTTAGTTTGGTGCAAATGTAGACACTGAAATATAGCCCTCACTGTCACCCCTAGACCTTTTTCTCACAAGCTTTGCTTTTCTTTACTTGTCTATAGATGTTTTGTGTATTTATCCCTTCACTTATTTTACCAAGGTCAGGAGGACATTCATTCTGTGTTTCATAGGCTTATGATGTTGGATACAAAATGGAGTGAATTTCATTTCTAAACATGGAGTTGGGGAGAATGTAAAGATGGAGAGCACTTAAATATTAATACATATTGTCTTCTCAATTTTAATGCAGAGAAAGTAGTGGTTACGTGTAAGGGAAAGAGAGAAGGTAACAAATGGAGTGAACTTTGAGAGATGGCAAGATGGGATAAGAGTCAGGAATGTGATGGGGAGGAATGGATTAGAAAGGAATAAGATGTAGAAAGAACACCAATTCTATGCTTTAGTAAGAAAGCAAAAAAGTAGGGGTAAGTTCACCTGTATATCTGTAGGTGGAAGTTGTTCAAATTCTCATCTCATTGCTTACCTCTTTCTATGAACATTATGCAAAAACATCTGCTGAAAATTAAATCTGATGGATAGTACGTGAAAAATGTTTTTATAAGAATGGAAACATTTGAAATATCTACTGTGTAAATGGGGAAAAATAAACATCATAGGATGGCCAGGATCCAATTTATGTTGAAGACCATGGCTGTGTTGAAGCACCGATCTGTGAGCGTTGGTAGATTTCTCTCTGGATAGTGTTTAGGTTCAGAGAAGATAAAAAGATTTATCTGGGGTTGGTATTTTCCCTGGTCGTGCTGAAAAGACAATCAATATGATCAATAAGAAAACTGATACAGAAAAACCTAACATGGAAGGATGGAAATGGTTTAGGATTAACGACAAAAGAGTAACTAATACTTTGAATAGCTTTATGAGGTCAAAAAGCAGTGATGTTGTGAGTAACTACATGAGGAAGCTAGAGACAGAAACTTGTTGTGGGGTTGGGCTACCTGAATGTATCATTGCAAACGTAGGTTGTTTCAGATGATTTAAAAATGCCCCAGGTATGTCCTCAGCAATGATTGGTTGAAGTTGTTTTGAGAGTTTTAGTCAGCCACAAGCCTCAGATTACATTTTGTACACCTATTACTCATCTAGTCAATGTTTCTAATCCAGTTTGCCTAAATATCCTCTTTCCTTCTAATAAAACTAGATGTTCAGCATTAGAACCAACCCCAACTGTTAAGAAATTTTAGAGACATTAGTCCTGTGTGACTTATCAGTCAACTATTGATTACTATCACTACATTTCCTACAAAGAAACACATTTCCAGATTCAGATATCACAAGCCTTAATAGCTAAATGAACACAAACAGATGGTTACACACCAAGCATGACTAACCAGTTTAGATGTAAGAGTTATGTGCCACATAAAGAACCATGCTTCCTTTACACTGAAGATCTTCTGACTTGTGTGTGTTAACAAAACAGACAAGCACTCACTAGTAGCACACGAGTCAGGGTAAATCACTGATTAAATAGTGAGTATCTCTGCTGTGATAAACTTTTCCATTAACACTTAAAAAAAGAAAGATGTATAAGATCTATGGTAAAGAGGAGAAAAGGCATTCTATATAAGGAAAACAGTCTCTATCCTACTGTCCAATTCCACAAATCTTTAACTTTATATGCAGATTTATGCTCACAGCAAATCCTCTAGGCTTCTGTGTCCCTGATATCATGACAAAGACATATGTCCTCTAGCGTCTGCTGTGCTCTTTCCCTTCTGTACTTACCACTGCTGTCTTTTTGCCTTGCATTGTATTCTAAGATTTTAAACTCTTAGCCTTCATCTATAGAAAAAATAAGAGGTATTGTTCCACTAATTCCTGTTTACCATTCTTTGAGAATGACTTAATTTCCTTGTTTCCACTGTAATAACTCAAGTCAGGGTATCAGTTCATCATCAACAGTGTCTATATTTTGTTGAAATCTGTCTGAAAGCTACTGTAATATAAACTGTGCACTATTCTCACAAGGTGGAAACAAAAGTGTTCCCTTAAACAAATGCTGACTTATTGCTTATGGGCCAAAGAGAAATCTTTTTCTCTAAGGACATAGGGTGGTCAAATATGACTAGTGTAGGAGAAATCCCTGAGACTAGAAGTTCTGAAAAATTGTACAGTGTTTCAAAGTCCATCTGGGTGTGGAAAGAGAAACTGAACTATATATTTAAATATATTTTCGTTTAAGATTTACTGTATTTTAAATGAAAGCATTATCATGTTTGGAGAGGGGTCATAGGTATGAATTGGGATCCTGTTTGAGGTAGGACAAACTTCAACTCCTTGCTGCAGAGTTGAGTGAAAAAGCAACCTTTTTTCCCCCATTTCTGAGCTAACTTAGACAGTTGCAATGTTGTTTTCATGTATCTTCAGCTTCAGTTGAACTGGAAGAAACCGTAAACATGGAATTCACTTTGCAGACTTCCTTGGTTCAAGGAAGAGAAATTCCTTTTGGAATTTTTGAAGGCATACATGCCTTAATTCTAGAGTACAAATACCCACCAAGTAGCTTTAGATGTGTGCAGCCGCAGGAGACCACCCATCACTCTTGTCCTCTCACATTTCTCAGGAAATGAACTCCTAATCCTCCTAAAGCATGAAAATAATCACACTGTAAGGCACAAAACATTGCAGATTGGCTGTAGGCTGTGATGTAAGTATGAACAATATTACCCAAATTTTACAGATGAGGAAACTGCAACTCAGAGAGTATGTTTCAGTAACTAATATAGTAGAATTGGGGTAAAATTCAGACATCCATCTTTCTTGAAATTGTAGTTTTTATGATTTCCCTTACATCATTGGTTTTCAATTGGGGCCTTTTTTGCCCCCAGAGGACATTTACAGTGTCTGGAGACATTCTTTGTCACAACTGGAAATGCTTCTGGCATCTAGTGAGTAGATGCTAGAAATGCTGCCAAAAATCCTGCAATGCACAGCATAGCACCCTGCCCCCCAACCCAACGAATAACTGTCTCATCCTAAAAGTCCATATGCCAAGTTGAAAAACCGTGCCTTAAATATTATTGATATATTTTGGCATACGGAAAGAACCTATACTTACTGGGGTACTATAGGAAAAGAATGTCTTTCATCCTTGCATTTACACATAAGCTTGCTAAAAAAGCAAACCTACTGGTTGAGTTTCCTAGAGCAAATAAGCTGTCTTCATAGTGCTTCCCAGAATATGTAGCCATATCTCAAGGACACCAGTGTTACCCTTAACAGGTCACTAATCAAGTGGGAGAAACCAAAGCTATGGGCTGTAGCTAGGTTATTTTTTCCAACAAACTAATTAAGTTTTATGCATTGTGTTCACATTCTATGAGAAAAAAAAAAGTTATTTATTGGAGCATAGGCCTTTTCTGGTGTCTGCAGTATTAAAGAGTCCTCAGTAGAGACCAGTATAAGCAAAGAAAGGAATACAAGTGTAAACAAATACAAATGAAAAGTAGATTGCACATTTGGATAACACTCCTCTTGTAGAGCTGTAAATCAATATGCCCAAATAGAGGAAACTGAAAATTCTGAGCTATATTTGTTGCTCACCAATCAAATGGTCTCAAACACAGAACTGTTGTTCTAGACAAAATCAGTCATCTATTAGTGGTTGCTGAGATAAAGTATTCATAATCAAGAACTTTCTTTCTTCTTTAACACACCCCATGACTGACATATATAGTGTTATTTTATGAAGGTACTCCCTGTGGTGCATTACATAAAGAAAAAAATAATCAATGTATCTATCACCAGTGTGTTTAAGTAGCATAAAATGACTATAGCTCACCTTTTCTTCTGACACTACACTTTTGTTATTTAAAAAGAAAATTTGCCAGTCTCTTGGGTAAGGGTTAATAGCTAACATTTTTATTAACATTTTCTTTATTTCTAATTATGTTAAGCATCTTTCCTATGTGTATTGTCAGTTGATATGTTTCCTCCATGAATTGTCTATTTACATTTTTTCCAATTTGCTACTTTTTTTTTTCTTTTCATTATTAAGAAATTTGAATACTGTTTTCTTAATGATACACATTGGGAATGTGTAATTTCTCATAATACCATGGGCTGGCAAGATGAGAGCTACAGAGCTCTTTATACTCCTGAAGGGTACAAATATTTTGAAAAAACAATTTCTCAATGTTTTGTGAAGTTGATGATGTGTATATAATACTATCCAGCAACTTCACTTGTGTCTCTCTAGTGTTACCACTATACTTATACAAGTAATCATGTTGTAGAAAGATGTTCAAACTAGCATTTTTTAAGGTAAACTATGTATTGATAATTTTCTATAGTTCAAACATTTAGATGGTTCTATATTCTACCTTTTAATCTTACAGAATCTACTGAGAGGTAGACTATTTTTAAAGACTTTTAAGAGTCGTATTAGGTTAACAACAAAATTATGTGGAAAATATAGAGATTTCCCTCATCCCCCATCCCCAAACATACAGAGTCTGCTCCACTATTGATAACCCCCAACAGAGTGGTATATTTGTTATAATCTATGCACCTACATGGACACATTATCACCCAGAGGGTCATAGTTCACATTAGGGTTCAATCTTGCTGTTGTTTGTTCTATTCATTTTGACAAATGTATAATGCATTTATCATCCATTATAATATAACAGATAATAGTTTCCCTGTGCTGAAAATCCTCTGTGCTCTACCAGTTCAACCCTCCTCCCACCAACCCCTGACAATCACTGATCATTTTACTGTCTCCATAGTTTCACTTTTTCCAAAACATCATCACAGAGTTGGAATAGTACAGTATGTAATCTCTTCAGTTTGGTTTCTTTTATTTGTAATATGCATTTAAGGTGTCTTCACGTCTTTTTATGGCTTGATAACTCAGTTTTTAGAGCTGAATAATATTCTGTTGTCTGGATGTACCACAGATTATTTATCCATTCATGGACTAAAGGACACCTTGGTTGCTCCCAAGTTTTAATGATTATGAATAAAGCTGTAATAAATATCCTGTGCAGGTATTTGTGTGTACAAAAATTTTTGCCTCATTTGGTTAAATAACAGAGTGCATTTGCTGGATCATCTGATAAGAGCATATTTAGTTTTGTAGGAAACTGCCAAACTATCTTCCACAGTGACTGTACTACTTTGCATTCCCACTACCAATGAATGAGAGATCCTGTTACTCTACATCCCCACAAGCAGTTGGTGGTATCACTGTTCCAGATTATGGCTATTCTAATAGGTGTTAGTGGTATCTCATTGGTGTTTTACCTGCAATTCCTTAATGACATACGATGTTGAGCATCTTTTCCTATGTTTATTTGCTATCTTTATATCATCTTTGGTGCTGTGTCTGTTCAGATAGTATGACCACTTTTTAATTTTTTTTTTTTTTTAATTGTTGAGTTTTAAGAATACTTTGTATATTTTGGATAATAATCATTTATCAGATATATCTTTTGCAAATGTTTTGTCCCAGTCTATGACTTATCTTCTAATTCTCTTGTTGTTTTCCACAGAAGTTTTTAATTTTAATGAAGTTCCACTTATCAATTATTTCTTTCATGGATCATGCCTTTGACATATCTAAAATTTCATCACCATACCTAAGGTCATCTAGATTTTCTTTTTTTCTTTTTTTTTTTTTTTTTGCGGTACGTAGGCCTCTCACTGTTGTGGCCTCTCCCATTGCGGAGCACAGGCTCTGGACGAGCAGGCTCAGCGGCCATGGCTCACGGGCCCAGCCGCTCCATGGCATGTGTGATTTTCCTGGACCGGGGTACGAACCCGTGTCCCCTGCATCGGCAGGCGGACTTTCAACCACTGTGCCACCAGGAAAGCCCTAGACTTTCTTGTAAATTAACATCTAGGAGATTTATAATTTTGCTTTCTACCTTTAGGTGTATAATCCATATTGAGTTAATTTTTGTGATGGCTGTACAGTCTTTGTCTAGATTCATTTTCTTACATGTAAGTGTCCAGTTGGTGTGACAACATTTATTGAAAAGACTTTTCTTTGCTCCATTGTATTGCCTTTGCTCCTCTATCAAAGATTAGTTGCTTATATTTATGTGAGTCTATTTAACCTTTCTATTCTGTTTTATTGATCTACTTGTTCTTTCACCAATACCAAACTGTATTGGTTACTGTAGCCTTACAGTAAGTTTCAAAATTAGGTAGTGTTGGGTCTCCAATTTGTTCTTCTTCAATATTAAGTTCGCTCTTCTGGGTATTTTGCTTCACAACTTTAAAATCATTTTGTCAATATCCACAAAACCTGCTGGGATTTTGATTGGAATTGCATTGAATCTATAGATAAATTTGGGAAGAACTGACATCCTGACGATATTGAGTTTTTCTATACTCATGAACATGGAATGTTTCTTCATTTGTTTGGTTCTTCTTTAATTTTTTGTAAGAATTTTCCTCATATAGATCTTGTATATATTTTTTTATATTTACACTTAAGTATTTAATTTTTTGGATGCTAATATAAATGCTTTTGCACTTTTAATTTCAAATTCCACTCACTCATTGCTTGTATATAGGAAAGCAATTGACTTTTGTATATTAACATTGTATCCTGAAAACTTCTTATAACCATTTAATAATTTCAGGAGTTTTTTGGTTGATTTTTTTCATATATTCTACATAGATAATCATGTAAAATGCAGACAAATACAGTTTTGTTTTTTTCCTTCCCAACCTGGTATACTTTTCATTTCTTTTTCTTGTCTTACTGCATTACCTAGGACTTCCAGTATGATTTTGAAATGCAGTGGTGAGAGAGGACAACCTTGCCTTTTTCCTGATATTTCTGGGAAAGTTTCTAGTTCCCCCTTAAGTATCATATTAGTTGTGGGTTTTTTTGTAGATGTTCTTTATCAAGTGATGAAGTTTTCCTCTAGTCTTAGTATTCTGAGCGGTTTTCTTTTTTTAGTCATGAATAAATGTTGGGTATCTTTCAAGTGCCTTTTCTGCACTATTGATATGATCAGGTTTTAACCTGTTGATGAGATACATACATTAATTGATTTTTGAATATTGAACCAGCATTGCAAACCTAAGATACATCCTGCTTGGTCATGGGGTTAATTTCTTTAAACATTGTTAGATTCCATTTGCTAGTATTTTGTGGAAAGGAAGCAAAGCAATCCATTGAGTAGGAGACATGTAGAAAACAAGAACTGGTGTAAAGCTTGAAATTGTTGGAAATTGGCATAAATATTTAAGGTTGCACATTGATATGTTCAACTTTATACTGATTTCTCATCTTTTCCATTCATTTCACATATTGAACAGTACAGATAGAGCACTCAAACTGCTGACACTAAGGTCAAAATTATGAATATATTTTAAAATTGTTCCTTTTAGAGGATGAAGTATTAACAATATGGACATTGGGCTTCACTGATGTTCTGCACTAGTTATGGAATAAAATGAGGAAATTTTAATGATAGGACAGTGTGGGAAAAAAACCAAGATTAGAAGTCCAGGAAATTTGCCATGGAAACTGTCAAACATTGAATTATTCTCCTACAATTATGTCCCTGCAAGGCATGTGGACCATTAGACATTCTGTGATAGAAAAGACAATGAAGGTCAGCTTCTCCTTGTATTTTATAGAACAGATATTTATACCATTATGAATTAAGATGAAAGATTACAGTCATAACTAAGTGACAAACTCATAACCATCACAGTCCTGATCAGAATGATGATGATCATGATGATGATTAATATAAGATTATTAATCTTATAGCTATCTCTGGGCCTGTGTTAAGCATTGTGTCTAGCCATTTATTACAGTTGGTTATACCATAATACTAATGGAGCTACATTTGTGGTTATGTCAGCTCTTTAAAGCATACATTTCTTGGTTTTAGAGTCAGGGACTGAAATCTTGACCTGCCAGCTTTCTTGCAGTTGAACACAAGGTGCGTCTACGTAAAATGTGTGCGTGATTCAGTACAGTCAGTCAGCACTACAACAAAGTACAGGAAAATAGATAATTTTTTGTCAAAAAGTTCAATGAAATTATGTCTAGGAAATAACAGCTCAGTATTTTTAGGATTCTCATAGTCTTATGACTACATCTGGCACATTCAAATTTTTAATAATGAAATTGTGTACATTAATAGAATACTTAAACATTATCAGAATAAATTTCAAGTATGAGGTTCCTTGATCCTGTACTTAGCTCAAAATTTCTGTCAATGATATGAATAAAATAATAAAATTCATGTTCATAATATGTATGGATAAATCTTGCAGGGCAAATCGTGTGATCCATTACAAACATAACGTTAACAAATTTTTCATTGGTCTGAAAATCAGGTAAAATAAACTAGAGCAATTTGTATGAAATCCAAGGTAAACAATTCCATTTAGTCTAAAAATTCTACATAATTATGAATAGAAGCTACCCATAATACAGAAAAAGATGAAATTAAAAAAGCCTGCATACCTGGATAGTAAGAAATGCTCAAACTTAGCACAAGCCCCTAAAAAATTAGGATGTCTGCAGAGAATTGTATCTTGAAACTAAGCCATACAATGAAGAAAAATTGTGACTATATAGATCAGGAGAAGACCTTGATAAGTTGTGGCAGATGTTTGTATGACTCTCATTTGCGAAAGATATTTTGTAAATTCTAAAACAAATGAGTGGGAATTATAAAGAAATTATTTTACTTCAGCATAAGAACTTACTATATATAAAAATATGTAAACTTTTGTTTATTCCAAATATTACTGGGCTTCCCTGTGATGTGATCTTCCCATCCCTGAATGAACATATATCCATTTTGCAAGTACTGGGTGCTATGCACTATGTTGTCTCTGAATAATTTATCAGTGGACATGAAACTTACATATTAGTGGGACAGCTACTCATGAATAGTTGCAGTGGAGTGTCCTCTGCAGTGGGTAGGGAGAATTCTGTGATTGACAATGAAAGCTTATGGAATGTTTCTCTGTTTTTCTGGAGTTTTTTTTGTTTTTTTGTTTTGTTTTGTTTTTTTTGCTTTGTTTTCCTTCTGAAGTTATAAAAGAAAAGAAATGCTCTGAACATAGTGGATGAAAGTGGAATGACAGCTCAAATAGCACCAAGATTCTTGATGCTTTGCTTTGTGTATTTGTTTGTACTGCTTTTTTCAGAGAAGAAAGGTGAATGAGAAGATTCAACTCCTCAGGCTACATCTAACTCCAAGTTTCTAGGAGTCAGATTATACAAACACCACAGGAAATAATATTTTTTAAAAATAACATTTTGAACCAAATATTGTTAAAACTTCTTTCCTTGAAGAGGCATGTTACACTTATTTGCTACCTGGAGTGGAATTGTGTCTATTCATATACGAAGTAAATAAACATAATTGAATTTATATGCTAGGAAATATGTTTTATTGTTCTATGTAGAATGATTTTGTCTGTGGTGAAACAGTTGACATCTCCCAGATAGAGCTATGGTTTTCCTGATAAAATGTTTTTGTAAAAACTGTGTTTTGAAAAGCTAAAATACATTCTGAAACATTTTCTTTAAGTAAGCCGGACTTTGTCAGTTGGGGTGGTTTTTATTTCTTTATTTTGGCATGTCTACACAACATGGAAGGAAAAGTAGTGAAAATCTTTGCCAAATGACACACTGCCATCCATCCATAGGGAGCAGCTCTTGGATTATCATCCCCACAGCAATCCTAAAACAAGTCATTTGGAGTGGAGGAGAGCACAAGTGAGACTTTTGCTTTCTATAACTCTTTGCACCTCCCATAATCTCTAAGCATCCTTCAAGGGGATGATTTTGGAGGAGATGGAGATATTTGCCTGTGATCTGTGGGGCTTCCTGTGATTACTGCACTTTTTAAAACAGGGAAAGCTTGAATGCCTTGCTCCTTAATGTGTGGTCCCAGGACCAAAAGCATCAGCATTACCAAGAATCTTGTTAGAAATGAAGAAACTCAGACCCACCCCAGTCAAAATGGATTAGAAGCTGCATTTTTAATGAGATCCCACATTAAAGTTTAAAAGTAGTGTTCTAATCTGTGCCTTTTGTCAAGGGAAAATGAAGATCATATAATTTAAAGGAAAGTCTGAGAAACTTGTGTGTGTATGTGAATTTTATTAACTTGCATTTATTGTTTTCAATGGCTAGGTAATGTTCTAAATGCATTACAAACATGATCTTCTTTAATCCTCCCCATACGCTTTGAGTTGAAAACTATTATGTTCGTTTCACCGATGAAGTAACTAACACTTAAAAAGTTCAGGTATATTGCCCAAGACCACAGAGCTAATGAGAATCAGAATCTGTCCCCAAACTTCCTTGCTAGTTCCAATTCTCAAAATATAGAGTCTTGGGCTTCCCTGGTGGCGCAGTGGTTGAGAGTCCGCCTGCCGATGCAGGGGACACCGGTTCGTGCCCCGGTCCGGGAAGATCCCACATGCCGCGGAGCGGCTGGGCCCGTGAGCCATGGCCGCTGAGCCTGCGCGTCCGGAGCCTGTGCTCCGCAACGGGAGAGGCCACAACAGTGAGAGGCCCGCGTACCGCCAAAAAAATATAGAGAGAGAGTCTTAAACTGATAATTTGCCTCTTTGTTCCTCACTTTCCTATATGCCTTTCGATGTAGAACCTATACAGTCAGGGGAAAACAGGGTCATATTAGAATGTAGCAGATTGGTAAATACTGTTTATCTCAGTAGGTTAATCTTCACACTAGTAGAATATTGATATGAATTAAATTCTGATAAAAGTAAATTATTGGAAATACTACCAACGATGTCAAGCTCTAGTTAGTCTTAATATTTATGATGACACTCTCAAAAATAATGTTATTAAAATTTTTTTGTGTCTGAATTTTTTTCACACAATAAATACTAGCTACAATTCAACACAGACATTTTGTAGGCAATTAATTAAACTATGATATAGTTAACGAACTTTGAATGACATATCATTAAGATTTGAACAGGCGCTATTTGGAAAATAACTTTCCCCCTTTCTAAAAATTTAAACTCTTGCTAACTGTGCTAAATATGAGTAAACAATGCTTAATTATAACAAAATATAGAATCATGGATTTCTGTTGTTTGCTCTCCCTGAGTTTTTCCTTTCTGGTGAGCATAGCATATGTTTTACTACTAAGATTCATCACACAAAAAATAAAATAGAAAAAATATATTTGTCCTCCAAATGAAATGTAAAGAGGCCATGTGATTCAAACACAAACATATTAAACAACCAAATCCATTAACCAAATTTCCAAAATTCTATATTCTTGCTGACCTTGGTGTGGTGCTTGCCTCACATACTAAGAATTTAGGGCAATGACACTACTAAATGCTTCATAGCAAACACCCCATTATATTATTTATACATGTTGATTTTTCCCCTCAGTAGTATTTCTCTAGGTAAATAAAAATATGAAAGGGTAGAAAATCTAATCAATTAGGTATAGAATTCAAAACCAGTATCTCTTGTGCCTTCAGTGCATTCAAGCATGTTATTTATTTTCAATATTGAATCTAAAATGTGCAGAATATGCTCTAATTAAAGGCTCCTGAAGACAAGGTCCCTCAGTCATTGTACAGACTCTGTTTCCTAATTTGATTGCTCTTAAGCTTTCCTTCAAAATGTTTCATTCCTCTCAGGATTATACACACACACACACACACACACAATTGTGATCTCATTCTCCCTCATCTTAATTTTTCTCAGTTATTTGCAGTTTTTGAAATGTAAAAAAGAAACATGATATTATCCGTTAGTTACTGAGCATGTACATTTTTACAGACACTGTATGAGTGGTTTTACTATGCATATGTCCTATTGAATATGTGAAACAACTGCATAATTCTATTTCTATTACTCCCTTTTATCAAAGTCAAAAATTGAGACCCAAAGAGGTTTTAAATAACTAACTCAAAGTCACACAGCTAAAAAATCAGAGCACACTGGTATTTCAACATTTTCCTTTTAAAAAG
Source organism: Orcinus orca (assembly GCF_937001465.1). Classification (NCBI taxonomy): domain Eukaryota; kingdom Metazoa; phylum Chordata; class Mammalia; order Artiodactyla; family Delphinidae; genus Orcinus; species Orcinus orca. Next base: position 98,188,473 of record NC_064563.1, read on the forward strand.
TTTCAATATCTATATTAAAATTTCTACAATGAGTTTAACAAGAATTTCAAGTCTTATGCTACTTTTAGAATGATTTTAGTGTGAATATGATGCAGTGAGCCTCATAAAATTTGTCATAAAGCACTATAATGGGAATCTAATCCATTTCTTAAATGCACTAGGGATCTCTGGATGCTTAAGGAGATCAGTAAACTACACAGTGTTTTCTGAAGAGGGAATATGTACATAAACAAGTGGAATTGACATAATAGAAAATAAGAAAAATGGTAACATATTTTTGGTATTTTTATAATGAAATTATTGCAGAATTGTTCATGAAATTTACTTTTATATAATTTGATCTTTAAACAAAACCTACTAAGATAAGTTGATAAATTGGAGAAAAAAGAAAAATGAGTCACAAAATAGTATAATTTAATCTAAAAAAATTGTGCTGACATTTATTGCCCTACATCTCAGGAAATATTCAGTCTTTCAGAGGCACCATCATATAATCCTGGAATGCTTTACTTGCATAGACTTAGGTTTAATTTCCATAATTTTATAGCCACAGTAATTAAGAGATAGAGAAGTAAATTATTTCCCAATAAAATTAAGCTAATTAGAGTTATGTCTTTACAAAAACCTAACCCCACTCTGTCTGCAACATTCTTCTATTCTTGTTTGGTGGGAAATGATTTTTATTGGTTTTATAATTTGATAATGAATTGTGTGGCAGTTTGACTCATGCAGGATTCCTCACAGCCACAGATTATAGGCAACACCATAAACTCTAAAGATATACTAAAACCTTACTAAATAAGCAGTTATTTTACTGTCTTATTTATGATTAATAGTATGAATTTGGAAAAACCCAAATTCAGTGTTGGTGGTGCAGTATGTGACCATTGAATAGAATTAACCTCACAGCATGCATAAAAATTCAATCCATACACTGCACTTTGAAAAAAGCCTTCTAGATTGTAGTACTATAAAGATTTAAAAAAAATTAAAATAGTAATTTGTTTTTATTAAATATTAATATTAATAAGTACATTAATAATTAATGTATAAAATAAAATTTCTAGGGCTTGTCAAGGAAAAATATTTCTCAGTGACCAGCTTAACTTTAGAATATTACTAGTCCTGTACAGTACTTTTGCAAATTATTTCCTGACTCTATACTTCTCACTCCTCCTCAGCAGGTACATATACTTTGAAATTTTGGTCTCTTATTTATTTGTTGTTTTTTACTACTTTATCTCACATACTTTTACTTCAATCATTTGTTGTTTATTTTATGACCTGTTGAATTTTAGCCAAGTGGAATTAACCAATGCATATTCCTGTGTAAAATAGTTTAACTCAACCCTTGAGTGATAAGAGATACATGCATCAAAACATACATAAAAATACATACATACCTATATACATCAAAAGGGCAAGTTATGTTGGGTGAAAAAGCAGGCCTTACTGGGAAAAATAGCATGCAGATTATTGGGAGAGAATTCTCCATGTGTCTCTTAGGTTTATGCATATCTTGTGAAGAGAGAACTGACTGCCCTTTCTTTTGGAATATAATTTCAAAGACGTTTGTTTAGTGTACAATCTTAGAAGACAGAGATAGAATCTCTCTGGAGCAAAGGGAAGGTTTGGAAGATAGAGATGGTGTCACTTTCCAAACAAAAGTGCAGCCCTGTTTACTGTTCAGTTTAATCAAGGTAATATTTGCATCTGGTAAAAAGTGTAGGGCTTCCCTGGTGGCGCAGTGGTTGGGAGTCCACCTGCCGATGCAGGGGACACGGGTTCGTGCCCCGGTCTGGTAAGATCCCACATGCCGCGAAGCGGCTGGGCCTGTGAGCCATGGCCGCTGGGCCTGCGTGTCCGGAGCCTGTGCTCCGCGGCGGGAGAGGCCACAGCACTGAGAGGCCCGTGTACCGCAAAAAAAAAAAAAAAAAAAAGTGTAGGTACACTTGCTGCCTACTGTAGAACATTCAGGTTTTGTAAGCCCAGGGTTTCTCTTCTATAACACAATTACTATGCGTAATGTGTCATCTGGATCTATTTGCATTCCTCTATGGGAATCATGGTTTATAAATTGGTTAAAATGCCATTACTCCGGTTCCTATTACTGTTTTGAGTAATAAATTTGTGTCTGATCCAAGGACACATATCTTCTACCAACTTTCATGCAATCTACAGAAATTTTATTTAAGAAAAAAATTACTTAAGCTCAAAGGACAGTGAGACTTACAAAAGTTAACTTGGCCTACCTCATTCCTCTCCCCTGCTCTGTGGTGGTCTTAAAAAACATCAGACTTACAATTTATGGTAATGATGAAGACCAGCAATCTTGCAGGTATTGGAAGAGATAGGCCAAATTTGGAGCACCTTATAAATTCCTGCTCCCAGGCATTGTCACCATTTGTTCTATCTGTGGCCCTATAGAAAAGCCCTATTCTAATGGTATTGTCAATTTGTGACTTGACTTGGAACACCCTTCGTAGAAAAGGCCCTTTTCCCGGGTATTTTTCAAAAAGAATCAGCTGCAACTGATTAACACCAAAGCTGCCAAAGACTGTGGTACTAGTTGAAGCAAACAAAAGCCTAGACAAAGTTTAAAAGTAAGGTTTGGGAAGTAGATGTCCATAGGGTACTTTGAAACGCACTGACAGATTGCTGAGGATTTAGAAGGATGTGTGCATATGCAGCACTGTGTGCATGCCCAGGCAAGATATGAGACATCTCCAGTTACTTACCTCTGGCTGACTTTAGGCCCTGTGCAAGCAAGAAGCAATCGTTAATGCAGACTTGTAAACTGCCTGAGCATTGAAAGTATATCCCAACACACACACACACGCACGCGCACACACACGGCCACTTGGCTAAGGTAGAAGATATATATATATTAGCTAACCTATAAACTAATCAAGCAGTTGCTTCAGTGGCTGCATATGACAAGGAACACAAATTTTACAGAGTCCAGGGAAGTCACTCAACAAACAAACAGCAATAAAAACAACAAACAACAAAGATCAAAAACAAACTCCGGAGACAGGAGAAGAATCTCATTTACAGAGTTTCCACATGACATTTTTATATTGTTCAGTTTCAAACAAAAATGTTAAGACATACAAAGGAATAGGAAAATATGGCTTATAAGTTAGAAAAGAAAAATCAGTCAATAGAAATTGTCCTAGAGGGGGCCCAGAAGTTGGAAAATTATAATATGTTGAGTACTTTAGATTCAAAGAACCAAATAATTTGAAAGTAAAATGATGAAATATATGCAAATATAACCTAGAAAGAGAGTGGCTATGCTAACCTCAAAAAAAGAATAGTCATTAAGATAGTAATTACTACTAAAGACAATGAGGGACAGTGCATAATGATAAAAAATTAGAGATAACAATTATAAGTATATATGCACCTAACAAGAGAACATCAAATTATGTGAAACTAAAGCTGATAACAGTAGACTGAAATAATTTAACAATAAGTTCATGACTTCAATATTTTATTCTCAATAATTGATAGAACTAGTTGTTATTAAAAATTAGAAATTAACAGTAATTTGTTATTAGAAAATAACAATATTTAGAAAACTTGTGTAGAGCAATCAACCAACTTGATCTAAGAGACATCTACGGAACACTAAAAGCCAAAACAGCAGAGTATACTTTCTTTTGACGTGCTCATGGAACATTCTCCAAGGTAGTCTGTATGGTATGCCATAGACCAGTTTTAACACATTTAAAAGAATAAAAGTCATACAAAATACGAATTTCGTACAAAATAATGCTAAAATATAAATTAAAAATTGAAAGAAATTTGGTAAATCAACATATATTAAAGTTGACATAAAATCTTAGGTAAATATATTATTTTCTTTTTGTCCTTCGGCCCCTACTAATCATTACAAAAGATATATATGTATCCATATTTAAAAAGTGTTTTTGGCAACTGGTCTGTTAAATCTTATGTGTTTATATTAAAACTATCAACAATGAGGACAAAATAAAAGAAACTACAAAGAAGCTGTAGTACAAAGATGCTAAAATTGAGGGCAAAACAAATAAAATTCAGTTTTTATTCTTGTTTTCCAGTTGAAATCGAGGTGAAAACTCTATCTCATTTTGTTAGCTTCATGTTCTGGCTATAATTTGAGCAACAGAGATACATGAGACTTGCCTAGTGAAGAGCTGGCAGTCCATTAGTAAATCCTTCAGGGAATCTTAAAACCAGGGAGAGAGATCCTTACAAATTAACAGTAAAATGAGATAAGAACCATTCCTCTTGGAAGAAAAAACTTCGAGAAGTGCACCACAAATACAAGATATGTTAACCTTGGACTGAAGTTTAAGTGGCTTGATACAAATTAGTTCAGTCTTTTTTTCTGGGTCTCACTGCAGATTTAACCTGGTGAGTTGATACAATGCAATTACTTAAAACATCATTATTCTAAGTTCTATGTGAAGTCATGCTATTCTGTCCCTATTTAAGAAAGATAATATATACATCATAATATGGTATTCCATAGAAACAATGAAATAAAAAGAGGATATCTTTTCCAATAAAGTGGCATTGCTTGGCTGAATACGAAAATTGCCTCTTCTGAGAATATCTGTGTAATTTAATCACTCATTTGGCAAATACAACTTTTTATAAAGCACTGTATTTAAAAACACACATGAGAGTAAATCCCTTATAAGAGATACACACATTGGTTTAACTTCATACATAAGACATGAGGAAATTCTGAATAAGAAAACACTCTCAGAGGTGCAATATTAATGATGTAAGGCAACAAAACAAATGGGAATGACTGTTTATTAGTTTCTGAAAATCTTCACACATATATAAGACTCTGTTACTGTGTCTTGGCTCATTTTTATTTTTTCATTGTTATGTTTTTAACCTTTTTCAAAAAATGTTTTTCCTCTCTGTCCTTACTCCTAAACACACGGGTGTACACACACACACATCCCAATACTCACATACAAGGATTCCATTAATTTATAATACAGAAAAGAAAAATCCAACCAACCTATGTCTTAAGTAAATTTCGACTTATTATTTTCTCATTTAACAGGAAAAACAGATATAGTCATTTTAGGACTGAACTAATTTCTTCATAATGACATCAAAGATCCAGTTGCCTTATAAATTTCTACTCTGTCATTTTTTTTTTTTTTTTTTTTTTTTTTTTTTTGCGGTACGTGGGCCTCACTGTTGTGGCTTCTCCCGTTGCGGAGCACAGGCTCCAGACGCGCAGGCTCAGCGACCATGGTTCACGGGCCCAGCTGCTCCGCGGCATGTGGGATCTTCCCGGACCGGGGCACGAACCCGTGTCCCCTGCATCAGCAGGCAGACTCTCAACCACTGCGCCACCAGGGAAGCCCTAAGTAACAATTTTTAATACTCTCTATTCTTCACTGTGCATCCCTTTACCTAACACATTGCCTAGGAAATGGGGACATTTAAGAAATATATGTTAATTTGTGCTTATATATCTGTGTGTATGTGTATATACATGAGTAAACACATCAGATTAGGTTTGAAACTGGTAAGCTTATGATGCCAGCAGCCTGGTGACGTCCAGAATTCATTGATGGTGACTGCCAACTAGAAACTGTTAAATAAGACTGCAGAAGTTCTATTGAGAACACAGAAGGAAAAAAGGAAAATCCTTGTATTTTTTTTAGCAAATTTATATAACCTTATTTTGTACTCCTTATCAGAAAAGCAATATATGTGAAAGTTGATTCTCACTGTCTGACTTTTTCTGTTTGTTTTTTTTGTTAAATTCAGTAAAAAAAAAAAAAAAAAAGAATGTTAAGAATGAGTCAACTCATATGAAAGCCATGTGAAGAGGTAGCAGCTTCCCAGGATAGTGCATCAGAGTACAAGATAAATGAGTATAAACGAAGAATTCATTTCAGGGAATTAGATGTTGATGTATGTTTTGTGCCTTATGGGCTTGTTTCACTGAATGAATTTGAAAAATAATAAACTTTCTTATAAGCTGATTGGAAAAAATTGAGAAAGCTTTTAAAAAATCTGTTTATAAGTAGTTTACATGATTATAAAGGCAAAAAGAAATAATAACTATGAAGTTTGTGTGTGCGTCTTTGTGTGTGTGTGTATATGTGGTAACTCTGATAATAGAAGTCATTTATTTAATTCAACAAACCAATAAGCAGCTATTAGTATCTTGATTTTATAGATTTAAAAAACTGATGGGCTTCCCTGGTGGCGCAGTGGTTGAGAGTCTGCCTGCCGATGCAGGGGACACGGGTTCGTGCCCCGGTCAGGGAAGATCCCACATGCCTCGGAGCGGCTGGGCCCATGAGCCATGGCTGCTGAGCCTGCACGTCCGGAGTCTGTGCTCCACAACGGGAGAGGCCACAACAGTGAGAGGCCCGCGTACCACAAAAGCAAAACAAAACAAAACAAAACTGATAATCGGAGTTTAGTAATGTCCTCAAGTATAAGAGCTGGTTAATGGAACATCTAGGATGTCCCTCTCTTCAGAGTCCTTTTGCGATATATGGCGCGTTCAACCCACAATTTTCTTAAAAATAGATATTCTGAGGAATTTGTTGTAGAATATAATTGCCTTTATATAATTCCCTGCTTTGGTTACCCATTGGGCAGGCATATTCTTTAATAAGATTGTCTACTTATTAAAATGTGACTTTTAAAAAGTTTTCCAAATTACTCACATACAAGTTTTATCTTAGAATTTTAAGATTCGTTGTTTATCTGTATATCTCTGTTTAACTCAGCCATCACCTCAGTGGTTTAACAGCCGCCTTCTTTTGTGCTGTCACTTGGTCTTAGACCCTTCGTACTGAAGAGTCATATTATTTTCTGTCTCTTCTTATACAGCAGCTCTTTTCATCCTATCTATCTATCTATCTATATCTATATCAATATCATCTATATCTATATCTATGTAGGTTTATGTGTGTACGTGTGTTTCTCATTGATCTTTCCCTGCATATTATTTTATTTTAACTTTCTGAAGGTGCACATTTAGAGTTACATACAGCATGCCATAATTTTAATATTATTTTATTTAAGAAAATTGAGCACTTGATTTTAATAAGGTACTATACCAGACCTCTTAATATTTTCTCTTTTGTTTCTGTTTGTCTCCATCATGCCAATATATTCTTTTAAGCTATAGCAGCACATTAGGAACAACTTATTGGCTCATTTACATGGTCATATGTTTGGGCAAGACACTTTTTCATTAAAAAGTTATTTTGGGAGGGGCAATGTCCTTGGCATTGTGAATTCTATGTATCAAATATTTTAATAAAAATGCCTTCCAAATAAAAAACCCATATTTTCCAATTAACTTTTAGATATGAAACTGAATAAAACAAATATCTACTTAAAGTAATTTATTAATTTTATATGTGTAAATACATGTCATCTTTGTAAAATGTATTAATTCTTGTATATTGTTTACATATATGATAAAATTAAATTTTACATCTACTTTAAGCATCTTTTTCTCTGCAATAAATATAAAAAAAAATTCAGATGCTGTGCTGGCATCTTTTATAACAATTTTTGATTTATTAACACACTATTCCAGAGAATATCGGGTTTTTTTTTTTGTTTTTTTTTTTGCGGTACGCGGGCCTCTCACTGTTGTGGCCTCTCCCGCTGCAGAGCACAGGCTCCGGACGCACAGGCCCAGCAGCCATGGCTCACGGACCCAGCCGCTCCGCGGCATGTGGGATCTTCCCGGACCGGGGCACGAACCTGTGTCCCCTGCATCGGCAGGCGGACTCTCAGCCACTGCGCCACCAGGGAAGCCCGAGTATATCGTTTTTACTTCCTTTTAAGCCATTTAATATGGATTATTTTTCCTTGTGTGAATTTCGTTTTTAGTTCATGTAGTACGATACCTGAAGAATCCATTCACACATCATTGGACTGCTGTTTTTATGTTTGTATTTTGTCTTTTTATGATTACCATATTTTAGTTACTTGCTTCTAGTGACTTAAAATGTTTATTTGCAATTACATCAAATAATTGCAATTGTGAAGTTGCATCTTTGAGTTTAAATGGCACATCTGTGTTGTTTGTTTGTTTATCCCCATGATTTTATTTAACAATTTTAAAACAAATTTCTTTAAGTATGCAAATTGATATTGATTGAAAATGTTTCTGGTTATTCTATATTCCCTGAACCATATTTAGGGCTCAAAATACAGCATTATATTTTATCCATTTTAAGACGTTTATTTTCATGTTTTAACAACTTTGAAATTAGGATGTCTCTTATAGTCAGTGATATGTCATAGTTTAATTGCAATCATTTTTTCCCTTTTTAGTAATATATAAAATAATGTGCCTCTTCCAATGAATGGCATTTTAAATTTGATGAACTAGAGCAATTGAGTACTTTGTAACAACCGATATATTTAATGAATCCCTCTTTTCTGGGGAATAATTATGTACATCCAAGTTTGTACATTTGGGAACAGATGGAACATGGTTTCTAACTTAAAGCTCTCATGGAGGAGAATAATTACACTGCAGTTAGTAATGTCTATAATAGAAGTATAAAGAAAGCTCTGCTGGAGTCCACTGAAGGGCTGAACAGAGTGTCTCACTGTAGAGAGTCAGAAAAAACTTTAAAGAGTAGATGACTTTGAGGTGAAATTTGTAAAATTAGGCTTTTATTAGGTGGAAAATGTGAAGAGGAAAATTTGAACAGAGGAGGAAGCCTGTGAATAAATATGAAGACCAATGAAAGAATGACATGATCTAGATGCCCAATTATTCTGACTGGATTATAGGGTGTGGGACAAAATTGTGAAAATAATCTGAAAAATTATACAGGAGCACTTAAATAAAAGTCTGTGGCCTTAATAAAGAAAATGGACTTTTTCTTGTAGGTAAAAGAGCACCATGGAACAGCTATTATTATCCACTATATGATTTAGAATGATCAGTATGAGGGCAATGTGCAGATCAAGACGAAAAGGCTGGAAGTAGGAAGATATAACAGGTTGATGAAGAGAGGACCTTAAAAGAGAAACAGTATAGCACAAGAAGAGTGATTGTATCTAGAGATTATCTAGGAGAAATTATCTGGCATATGTGATAATGTTACTGAACCAAACGTGGATCCATTGTCCTGTGGGCAGTAAAGTCAATGTACTGACACCAGGTGGTGGTGAAGGAAAGTACAGCGTTTATTGCAGGGCACCAAGCAAGAAGAAACAGGCAACTCATGCTCAAAAGACCTGAACTCCAAGTTTCAAGGAAGGGGTTTTAAAGGGAGTGTGAGGGAGGGGGCTGCAGGGTACTTGATCACCTAGTGCACAAATGTCGGATTGGTTGGCATGAGGTGAAGTTTCAAGCATCATCAACCTTCTGGTTTCAACCAGTCTAGGGTCTATGTTCTTGCAGTCCATAGTTTTCATCTGGTGGAGGTCTGCTTCCTGTAAAAACAACTTAGGAGTGTGTGTCAGGACTTTATCTATATCTTTCAAGGAACTGTGTGTTTGGTGATTCTGCTATGTGACAGATTTATAGTCTAAATTTTACCAGTTTCCCAGCCCAACAGCTAATTTTTGTTTCTACACCTTTACATTTCCTAATCATTAACTCTTGAGTCGGCCTTTAGAGACTCAAGGGAGGCCTGGGAGACTAAAGCAAAAGCCTGTTACTTCAAAGGACAGGGACACAAGGGCTTGTATATGGTTTCAATAGTAGACTACATGAAAAAAGAAAGAACTTGAACATGAGCATTTAGGATTTGGGGAACATTAGCTGAGATAATATGTAAAGGAGTAGCTTTGGTGAGAATGTATGTGTTGTTCTAGGTATGGAGATGTCCAGTAGATAGAAATAGTATAAAGTCAGATATCTTAACTTGTAGTAGGCCTCAGAAAAGTAATCATTATAACTATGGAGGATTTTATGTCATAAATAATACCACACAGCTCTTACTTAAAGCTTAAATGTTGCTTAAGTTAATTGTTCCTGGACTGTTTGGGGGAAGCACTAGATAGCACAGGGTTATTTTAAGAGTTTCCTGGATGGTGGGGGTTGTGGGATTTGATAAAAGTAAGTAAAATTTTAGTTTCTTCATTACACTTCACCAAGAGGAGCTCTGCTGATATTTAATTTGTTTGTCTATGTTCCTTGGTATGATTTCATTGGAAGAGAGACAGAGACAGACAGACAGACAAACAGGACAGAGATTTCCCATGTACCCACTGCCCTCACTACACATGCATAGCCTTTCTTATTACCAATATCCTCCACCAGATTTGTACATTTGTTACAATTGGTAACTAATAGATTAACCTCAATTTACACATTATTATCACCCAAAGTCTATAGTTTACATTGGTGTTGACTCTTGGTATTGCACATTATATGGATTTGGACTAATATATAATTACATGTATTCACCAGGTAATTATAGTATCATACATAGTGTTGCTACTGGTCTAAAAACCTTCTGTGCTTTGCCTTTTCATCCCATTCTCCCCCCGTCCCTTGGCAACTGCTGATCTTTTTACTGTCTACATAGTTTTGCCTTTTCCAGAATGTCATGTAGTTAGAAACGTACAGCATGTAGATATTTCAGAATGCCTTACTTCATTCTCCATGTCTTTTCATGGCTAGATAGCTCATTTCTTTTGAGCAAAATATTATTCCATTGTCTGGGTATAATTCAATGTATTTATCCATTCATCTACTAAAGGACATCTTGACTGCTTCCAAGTTTTGGTGATTATGAATAAAGCTGGTATAAATATCCCTGTGCAGGTTTGTATGTGGATATAAGTTTTCACTTCATTTGGGTAAATACCAAAGAGCACAATTTCTGGATCATATAAGAGTATGTTTAGTTTTACAAGAAACTGCCAAACTGTCCTCCAAAGTAACTGTACCATTTTGCGTTCCCACCAGAAATAATGAGAGTTTTGGTTATTCCATACTCTCTACAGTATTTGGTGTTGTCAGTATTCTGAATTTTGCCAAAGGTGTGTAGTGTTAATAGGTGTGTAATGGTATCTCATTGTTTTAATTTACATTTCCATGATGACAAATAATATGAAGTACCTTTTTCTAAGTTTATTTGCCATTTGTATAACTTTATTTTGAAGTGTCTGTTAAGGTCATTGGCCCACTTTTTAATTGCTTTTTTATTGTTGAGTTATGAGTTACTTTTATATTTTGGATAACAGTCATTTATCAGATACATCTTTTGCAAATATTTTCTCCCAGTTTGTGGTTTATCTTTTAATTCTATTGTCCTTCACAGAGAAGAAAATTTAATTTTAATAAAGTCCAACTTAATTATTTCTTCCATTGATTGTGTGTTCGGTGTTGTATCTCAAAAATCATCATCAAACCCAAGGTCACCTAGACTTTCTCTTATGTTATCCTCTCGGAGTTTTATAGCTTAATGTTTTACATTCGTGTTTGTAATCTATTCTTAGTTAATTTTTTGTGAAGGGTGTAAGGTCTTTGTCTAGGTTCAGTTTTTTTGCATGTTGATGTCCAGTTGAAAAGACTATCTTTGTTCCATTGTATTACTTTTGCTCCATTGTCAAAGATAAGTTGACTATATTTATATATTCTATTTCTGGTCTTTCTATTATGTTCCATTGATCTAGCCATCTACATTTTTGTCAATACTAAGCTGTCTTGATTATTGTAGCTTTATAATAAGTCAATATCTGGAAGTATCAGTCCTCCAACTTTGTTTTTCTCCTTCCATTTGCTATTCTGGGTCTTTTAGCTCTGCATATAAATTTTAGAATAAAATTGTCAATATTCACAAAGTAACTTGCTGGAGTTTTGATTGGGATTGCAATGAATCTATACATCAAGTTGGGAAGAACTGCCATCTTGACAATATTGAGACTTCTTATTCACAAGCATTAAAGATCTCTCCATTTGCTTAGTTCTTTGATTTCTTTCATCAGAGTTCTGTAGTTTTTCTCATATAGTTCTTAAACATATTTTGTTAGATTTATATTGCTAATGTAAATGGTATTGTGTTTTAAATTTTAAATTACACTTGTTTATTGCTGATATATAGGAAAGTGATTGACTTTTATATATTAATGTTGTATCCTATAACTGTCCTATAATTGCTCATTAGTTCCTGAGGTTTATTTTTTCTGTTCTTTCAGATTTTCAACTTTTCAATCATGTCATCTGAAAGCAAAAACAGTTTTATTTCTTCCTTCTCAGTGCCATTTACTTTATTTTCTTGTCTTACTGCATTACCTAGGACTTCCAGTACAGGGTTGAAAAGCAGTGGTGAGAGTGGACATTCTTGTCTTGTTTTTAATCTCTGTGAGAAAGCTTCAAGTTTTTCATCATTAGTATGCTATTAGCTAAACGTTTCTTTAATAGATATTCTTTATCAAATTGAGGAAGTTCCCTTCTACTCCTAGTTTACTTAGAGCTTTCATCATATATTAGTGTTGGAATTTTGTCAAATATTGAATACTTTTTCTACATCTATTGATATCATGTGACTTTTTGTTTTGTTTTGTTTTTTTGCCTTTTGATGTGATGGATTATATTAACTGCCTTTTGGAATGTGAACTAGCCTTGCATACCTGGAATAAATCCTACTTGGTCATGGTGTATAATTCATTTTATACATTGTTGGATTCAATTTGGGAACATTTTGTTGACAATTTTTGCACCTATGTTCCTGAGAGGTATTGGTTTGTAGCTTTCTTGTAATATCTTTGTCTCGTCTTGGTATTCAGGTAGTGCTGGCCTTCAGCTTCTGTCTTTTGAAAGAGATTATAGAGAAGTGGTGTAATTTCTTTCTTTAAGTGGAATTCACTTTTTATCTGAGCCTAGTGCTTTCTGTTTTGGAAGGTTATTAATTATTGATTCATTTTTATATTTGATAAAGTCTTATTCAGATTATTCTTGTATAAGTTTTGGCAGGTGTGTCTTTCAAGAAATTGTTTAATTTCATCTATGTTATCAAATTTTAGGGCATAGAGTTTTTTATAGTATTCCTTGATTATCCTTTTTCTGCCCTTGGGATCTGTTGTGATGTCCCCTATTTCATTTTTGATATCAGTAATACATGCCCTCTCATTTGTCTTAGTTATTCTGGTTAGAAGCTTATTGATTTTATTGTTTAGAAAAATTTTAAATAGAATGGTAAAGAAAATCTCACCAGGAAGTTGGCATTTAAAAACAAACAATCGGGCTTCCCTGGTGGCGCCGTGGTTGAGCGTCCGCCTGACGATGCAGGGGACGCGGGTTCGTGCCCCAGTCCGGGAAGATCCCACATGCCGCGGAGCGGCTGGGCCCGTGAGCCATGGCCGCTGAGCCTGCGCGTCCGGAGCCTGTGCTCCGCAACGGGAGAGGCCACAGCAGTGAGAGGCCCGCGTACCGCAAAAAAAAAAAAAAAAACAAACAATCAAGCAAAAAGTTTGTAGGAAGAAAAGTGTGAATCATGTGTATATTTGGGGAAAGTATAAATGTGAAAATGTGTTTCAGGCAGAGAAAACAGCAAGAGGAAATCCTTGAATTTTAAGCTTGTCTGGTGTGCTCCAGGAATAGGAATGGTGCCAAAATAGCTAGAATTAAATGAGCATGATTGGGGAGACAGTATAAAAAGGGATCAGACATGCTATGAGAAAGTGCTTAGATTTTATAGGTTATTTTATGCAAATGTAAATATTGGGATATTTATTTCAAGTAAGATGGAATTTTATTGGAAATGGGTGAGCCTTTACATTAAAAAATTCACTTTAGCTTTTGATAAAGATGGGGTAGACAATACTAGAAGCATTTATCAGATAGAAAACATTTTGTGATTATCCAAGTGAGAGATAATGGTGGCTTGGACCAGAGTCTTAGCAATGGAGGCTCTGAAAAATTGCTGTGTCATAACCACTAGGATTTGATCATTTGTTTTTTAAAAGCCCCAAGTAAATTACAATTGCCAAGTTTATACATACATACATATATACATATGTGTGTGTGTGTGTGTGTGTGTATAAAGAGAGAGAGAGAGAGCGCTTCTGTATACAAGAAAAGTGATGGGAGTAATACGAAAATAATAACTAACAGTTATTGAATGCTTAGTAGCTTAGTATATGTCAGGCCCTATTCTGTGTGTTTGAGATATATTTACTCAGTTAATCGTGATAATAACCCTTTAAGGTAAGTAAGTACTATATATATATGACTATTATAAAGAAAATAAACTTTCTGTATATGGTGCTATCCAAAGTCCCCAAGTTAATAAATGTAATAGAAACTAAAACCTAAACAATTTAATCTAGAACCTACACACCTCACCATTGTTGTATATTGCTTCCCTCCTGAATATAAATGTGAAGGTAGAAGAATGAGCAAGTATGTGTGCTGAATTTTCAGCTTTTTTATGGAAAGGCATAGGAGGTTTTCAACATTTAATGAATCAAGTACACAATTTAATTCACATTATACAATTGTACAATTATAGAAGTAATCATCAGAAGCACTAAAACCAGAAATGTTTAATAGAAACTCCCTCTTGGGAATGATTCTCTAAAACAGGGAAGATAAGGGCAGAAGCCGTTACCTTAAAACCAAACTTCCATGATCACCCCAGTCAGTGCCCACTTTACATGTTTACTAGGCTCACCCACTTTATGGGAAACATTTTCACTGTTAGATGTAAGATGATTTTTTTAAGTGCTAAAAGTTATATTCTGCTTTATTATCAGTAGAAGGATTTTATGAAAGTCAATGAAATTGTAACCTCATAAACAGGATTTTATGGAAGATAGTGCTAATCTCTAATGTAACTCCAGCTCCTTAGCTATTTGAGAGACTTTTGAATAAATAGACTTGGTCTAGTGTTTGTCCAGCTTTTTGAATTTTGATATTAGCTGTAGTATTACTGAGTTACAGATATTTGTCCACATAATTTGTGTGAGAAAAACATAGGAGGTACTCAGTAGAGGGCCAAGAGAAGATCAAGAGTGCCAATTAGTAGCCACTCAGAGTCCCCTGCCAGGAACTTTTTCATTTGTATTCAGAGGTTTGGAAAAGATGGTTATCCACGCCCAGAAGAATTCAATGTGAACTCTTGGGTGACATATAAAAGAGAAAAGTTTCATTTCCAGAGAGTAGTGGAAACACAACTAATCTTATGTCCACAATTCTTCCTTCCAAATTTATGAGAAAATATGTATAGAAATTTTTAATTTTTATTTTAATATTATAATGTAGATGAAAGTCTGAAATTTAAAAAGAAAAAACAACTCATGAAAAGAAATAGTGTATTCATTTCTTTAATTTATAACCTTTGTTTTTTCAAACAAATGACCCAGGGCTTCAAAATTACTTATGTCTTTTGTAATTTAGGATTGTTTTCTTCTTCTTTCTGAAACACTTCCTTATATACTTATTTTCTATGCCCTGTGCCTACAACCTATCCTTTTAGAACCTGATTAAAGGAAGACAGAGGGTCAAATAACTTTTGAAGCTCAATAATTTATTAATATAGCTCCAGTCAAAAACATTGACCTGAATACTGTCTTCCTTTTTAACTGAGATGTTAAGTGCTATTTTAGGGATTCTTTTTTCCATTTAATTATGCTTATACTTAATTAAATCTACATAATTCAGCTGATTTCCATCATTATAAAGTATTGTTGTAGGCATGCAGAGAATAAATAGATTTGATTCTATCAGGAAGAAAGAGCAAAAGCTGAGAGCTGCTGATTCTTTAAAATATAATTTCTACTTAGTAAAGAAATTAACTCCAAAAAATACTTATGTCCTTGCTTTTTCTCAGGATCACACTCAAGTAATGAGCAATTGGGTAATCTCCAGAGCCTATCCTAGGTTTAATGATAATTTTCCCCTTATCTTTCCCATTACTTTCTTTACTCTTTTTTCTTCTTGGTCTACAGTCCTCTGCATGCCCCAAATTCTAAAGCTTTCCCCTGATTTCCCAGAGATTCTTCTGTGACACATGTGATTCTCCACGCTGAATTCAAACTAATCTATAATTTCTTAGCTAGTGTCTTGTGCTCTTGATCTCGTCATCCTTTCCCTACCTCAACTGTCAACAATTCAATATGATAACTCATATGAGACTCATCTGTGCCCATGTAGTATTTCCTCATAGGAGTAATTCTCTAACTAGATATTTAGGGCTGCTGGGGAAACATATTTTCAGAGTGTAGTGAGTTCTGTACAAGAATCTATGAAAACCTTTTATTTGTATTTCAAAGATCATCTATTATAAGCATATTTTACGTACTTATTATTGGGATAAGTATTGAATCATTTAGTATCTAAAGGAATTATTCAGTGGATGATTATCATCATTTTTGCAGCATGCATAGATCCAAAGACCCTCCATGAAACTGTAGTTAGTTCAATAGTTCAAATAGAGAAAAACAGTGGAAAAATTAAACCATTATATCATGTCTAGGAAAAAACGCATGTAGGGGAGAAAAAAATTTCCTTAACTCCTTAGGATCCCTGGCTGAGCCTGAAAATTAGACTGACAAAGACAAATCAACAGGAGAAACACATAAAAATGTATTTAATTAATAGAAGTTTTATGTGATATGGGGACCTTCATAAGGAAATGAAGACTTAGAAGAAATGATTAAGTCTGATGATTTTGTACTGTGTTTGATGAAAAGTGGACAGCTGTGGGAAAACATGATAGCACAAAGGGTATGAGCCAAGGGTAGTAAACTGGGGAAAACTTAGCAAGGCCTGTTCATTCAGATTCCTCTTAGTGTCTTTCCATCTTTGCAGATAAAAATGTTACTTTCCTCTGGATATGAAGTCTCCTCTTACATGAAGGTCCTATGATCTGCTTCAGGGGAGAAAGGGGAGTTTAGAGATCCCTTCACCTGCTGTTGCTAGTATTCCTTAAAATCTTCAATATGCCAAAGCACCATATTTCAGGAGCAATGCATCCTGAACCCCAATAGGTATATCAAATTTAAAGAAATCAATTCTATCACCATCAATGCTCAATTTACATGACTAGCAAAAGTAATATGTCAGTCATATCTCTTTAATACTAACTTGCTAAAATTCATTGGCAATAAGAATCCTGGTCAGTGTAAAATGAGTAAATGCTATGTCCCTGATTCTATCAGTATAGATTGTATATCCATTTTTGGTAAAGCCAGAGAGCTAAATTTAAATTTCAGGTGAGTGAGACAGTTTTTAGAGATACCTTGTTAAAATAAGCCTTTGAAAGTCGTTCCCAGGAAGTTGTTCCCATATTATTTTGGCTAAATGTAAATTGGAATTATCCTGAGTTAGCAAGTATATTTTCAAGTTATTAGAATGTTTTGCACAGTATACTTAAGTATACTTATGTTACATTTTACTAAAGTCAAAATGAAGAATCAGAATAAATCTAGACCTGAACCTGATGCTACTGTTTGTATTTTTAAACTTCACATTAGAAGTTGGTCAACTGGTTTTAGGAAAAACAAGGTCTGTCACATTAAACTATGTATGCTATTGAATTTTATTGTTTTTTAAGAATCATTTGTATCTAGCTTATAATTTTATTGTTAAAATTTAATAATGTTTGTATCTATTGTTATATTTATTTGTTTTTAAATAGCATCAAAAGAAATATAAAATACATTGACACAGAGCCAAGTAAAATTGTTGCATTACTTTTCACTTGGATATCACTGAAGTTTGAAGAAAAATGCCTCATAGCTTCTGCAGATAAAGGGATTGTTAGTCTCTAAGTTAAATGTTTCAATTAGAAGAACTGATTTGTTTTAACCTTTTGCTAATATTAGCATTTAAATGAAGAAAAGTACATTTATGAGGAAAATTTTTATTCTATGGCTAGTCAGCTAAGACATGCCTTTTTTTTTTTTTTTTTCTTTTTCTTTCACCGTTGTGGCCTCTCCCGTTGCAGAGCACAGGCTTCGGACGCGCAGGCTCATCGGCCATGGCTCACGGGCCTAGCTGCTCCGCGGCATGTGGGATTTTCCCCGACCGGGGCATGAACCTGTGTCCCCTGCATCGGCAGGTGGACTCTCAACCACTGCGCCACCAGGGAATCCCTAAGACATGCCTTTTGCACAGCTAAAAAACACACACAAAATATTTTTACCCATAACTTTCAAGTCATATCTTGACAGTTATCTATTTTCTTACAAATTATGCCATCCTCCAAACTGAAGTTAGTTCTCCATCGTCTCAAAAATGTTACATTTTGATTACTTTAAAGGTGAACACTTTATAAAGACAAGTCCTTCAAAATATCTCATTTATTTTGATGCCTGCAAATTGTTTTGCTTTCTTTGCTGTCTCACATCAGTGATCAGTTTTCTTCACAACACAAGGTACTAGGAGGAATGGGAACTTTACCAGGTTTAATGTTACTAATAGAAAATTTTAATTTTTTTTTCCATAGGATCCTAGGTTTTAATCATATATACTTTAAAAAGCAATTATTTTAATATGGAATAGTACAAACACATATAGATTTTATAATCACTGGCATTCAGAGTGTCTCATCTTCCTGGACATCTGCTTTTACTTACATGGGAATGCGTGTGTGTAACTGTACGTAATATTTTACTTTTTAAAATTTTTTATTTTTTAAAACCTTTATTGGAGTATAATTGCTTTACAATGGTGTGTTAGTTTTTGCTTTATAACAAAATGAATCAGCTAAACATATACAAATATCCCCATATCTCCTCCCTCTGGCATCTCCCTCCCACCCTCCCTATGCCACCCCTCTAGGTGGACACAAGGCACCAAGCTGATCACCCTGTGCTATGTGGCTGCTTCCCACTAGCTATCTATTTTACATTTGGTAGTGTATATATGTAAATGTTACTCTCTCACTTTGTCCCAGCTTACCCTTCCCCCTCCCCTTGTCCTCAAATCCATTCTCTACATCTGTGTCTTTATTCCTGTCCTGACCCTAGGTTCATCAGAACCATTTCTTTTTTATAGATTCCATATATATGTGTTAGCATACAGTATTTGATTTTCTCTTTCTGACTTACTTCACTCTGTATGACAGACAATAGGTCCATCCACCTCACTACAAATAACTCAATTTTGTTTCTTTTCATGGCTGAGTAGTATTCCATTGTGTATATGTGCTATGTCTTCTTTATCCATTCATCTGTTGATGGACACTTAGGTTGCTTCCATATCCTGGCTATTGTTAATAGAGCTGCAATAAACATTGTGTTAAATGACTCTTTGTGAATTATGGTTTTCTCAGGGTATATGCCCAGTAGTGGGATTGCTGGGTCATACGGTAGTTCTATTTTTTAGTTTTTTAAGGAACCTCCATACTTTCTCTGTAGTGGCTATATACAATATACAATTGTGGTTATATACAATTTACATTCCCACCAAGAGTGCAAGAGGGTTCCCTTTTCTCCACACCCTCTACAGCATTTATTGTTTGTAAATTTTTGATGATGGCCATTCTGACCAGTGTGAGGTGATACCTCATTGTAGTTTTGATTTGCATTACTCTAATGATTAGTGTTGTTGAGCATCCTTTCACGTATTTGCTGGCAATCTGTATATCTTCTTTGGAGAATTGTCTATTTAGGTCTTCTGCCCATTTTTGGATTGGGTTGTTGGTTTTTTTGGTATTGAGCTGCATGAGCTGCTTATATATTTTGGAGATTAATCCTTTGTCAGTTGCTTCGTTTCCAAATATTTTCTCCCATTCTGAGGGTTTTCTTTTCGTCTAGTCTGTGGTTTCCTTTGCTGTGCAAAAGCTTTAAAGTTTCATTGGGTCCCGTTTGTTTACTTTTGTTTTTATTTCCATTTCTCTGCAAGGGGGGTCAAAAAGGATCTTGCTGTGATTTATATCGTAGAGTGTTCTGCCTATATTTTACTCTAAGAGATTTATATGCTCTGGCCTTACATTTAGGTCTTTAATCCATTTTGAGTTTATTTTTGTGTATGGTGTTAGGGAGTGTTCTAATTTCATTGTTTTACATGTAGCTGTCCAGTTTTCCCAGCGCCACTTATTGAAGAGGCTGTCGTTTATCTATTGTATAGTCTTTTATTAAAAATAAGGAGTCCATATGTGTGTGAGTTTATCTCTGGGCTTCCTATGCTGTTCCATTGATGTATATTTCTGGTTTTGTGCCAGTACCATACTGTCTTGATTACTGTAGCTTTGTAGTGTAGTCTGAAGTCAGGGAGTCTGATTTCTCCAGCTCCATTTTTCTTTCTCAAGATTCTTTTTGTTATTCGGGGTCTTTTGTGTTTCCATACAAATTGTGAATTTTTTTGTTCTAGTTCTGTGAAAAATGCCATTGGTAGTTTGGTAGAGATTGCATTGAATCTGTAGATTGCTTTGGGTCATATAGTTATTTTCACAATGTTGATTCTTCCAATCCAAGAACATGGTATCTCTCCATCTGTTTATATCATCTTTAATTTCTTTCATCAGTGTCTTATAGTTTTCTGCCTACAGGTCTTTTTTCTCCATAGGTAGGTTTATTCCTAGGCATTTTATTATTTTTGTTGCAATGGTAAATGGAAGTGTTTCCTTAATATCTCATTCAGATTTTTCATCGTTAGTTTATAGGAATGCAAGAGATTTCTCTGAATTAATTTTGTATCCTGCTACTTTACCAAACTCATTGATTAGCTGTAGTAGTTTTCTGGTAGCATCTTTCGGATTCTCTATGTATAGTATCATGTCATCTGCAAACAGTGACAGTTTTACTTATTCTTTTCTGAGTTGGATTCCTTTTACTTCTTTTTCTTCTCCGATTGCTGTGACTAAAACTTTCAAATCTATGTTGAATAAGTGGTGAGAGTGGGCAACCTTGTCTTCTTCCTGATCTTAGTGGAAATGGTTTCAATTTTTCACCATTGAGAATGATGTTGGCTGTGGGTTTGTCATATATGGCCTTTATTATGTTAGGTAAGATCCCTCTATGCCAATTTTCTGGAGGGTTTTTATCATAAATGGGTGTTGAATTTTGTCGAAAGCTTTTTCTGCATCTATTGAGATGATCATATGGTTTTTCTCTTTCAATTTGTTAATATGATTTATCACATTGATTGATTTGCGTATATTGAAGAATCCTTGCATTCCTGGGATAAAACCCACTTGATCATGATGTATGATCTTTTAATGTGCTGTAGGATTCTGTTTGCTAGTATTTGGTTGAGGATTTTGGTATCTATGTTCATCAGCGATATTGGCCTGTAATTTTCTTTTTTTGTAGTATATTTCTCTGGTTTTGATATCAGGGTGATGGTGGCCTTGTAGACCTCTGAGCTGAATGCTGTTTTTCTCCTTAATAGGAATAATGATTAATGTATCTTACCCTGATCGCTTGTGAGATTGTATTAGTTTTCCACAACTATCCACTCCCCTTTCTCTTTAATACCTTGAGAGGACTACATTTCCCCCTTCCTCACATTTCCTTAACTTTGTGTTTGGCCAAGTAACTTGCTTCAGCCAAGGACATGTGGGAAGACATGAAAATACATGAGTTCCAAGTTTCTATGAGCTTTCTTGCCCTCCTGCAGTCTACCATAAGAAGATTGTGACTGCTTCATGTAGTTACTGCTCTTTGCCTTGTTCCCCAAAAAGCAAATCTATACAGTGGACTTAAACCCAAGTCTAGTCAAGCTCAGCTGAGCCAAGTAGTATGCCATACAACCTACTGACCCATGAGTGAAAAATACATGTCTGTTTTAAGCTAATAAATTTTTTGATCTGTTGTTTATGTAGAATTCTTGCAGCAAAATATAAGATATTTCTTGCAGAGCTGTGATCTTCAAATAGGTTCCCATATACAAATATGATTTATAAATGTTATAGTATAAAAATATCTTACAGCTATTATACTGCAAATAAATCAAAGACTAAAAATACACACTGCATAATTGTATTTTTGTGAAGTTGTAGAATAGGCAAAACAAGTCCATGGTGATAGTAATTGCCTCAGGGGTGAGGCTGAAGGACCTTGGCAATAATTTAATAGTATGAGCATTAAGGAACTATTTGTAGTAGTGGAAAGTTTCTAAAATTTGTTATCCATGTTGAATACAGAGATATGTACAACTGTCAAAGCTCAAATAGCTTAAAAATTATGCACCATATTATATGTTAATTATAACTCAGTAACACAAAACCCATTCAATATTGCTGACTCATCCCTGAACTTGACTTTTACATCCAAGTACACACTCAGCATTTTCACTTGAACATTCATAGGCAACTCCCACTCAGTATTCTCACAATCAAACTCCTAATTCTACCCACCTCTTAAGAAAATTTCTCTGGCAACAGTATGCCTTATCCAAGAAGAGAAAACAGCTCCATTTCCCTAGTTCTTCAGGCCAAAAATTTTTTAAAAACATTGATTCCTATCTCTCAAATAGTGCATCCAACTCATTGTCCACTCCTCACTACTTCCTCTGCAAATATCCTGGTCCAAGCTGTAGTCATTTGTAAGGCTCCCAACTTTTATCCTTGACATTCTGCTGCTCAGATAGCTAGAGTGTGCATAGTTGATTCTCAATTGATATTTACTAAAGTGATGAGCGAATGAAAATGACTTTGCATCCTAGCTTTTTCTGTTTAATTTCATCCAGAAGAATCGTGATCTCCCAGGAGTTATTATGGCTCAAACACCAGCTCTGCAAGCACTTACTGCTTGTTCAATCTAATTAGCATTACTTACAAAGGAACAGCCCAATGCAAGTGTAAAGAAAGCATTAATCAACCTGAGTGCAAAGCTTAAAAGCAAGATAGTAAGAGAAACTACTTCCCTGCTCCTTTAATTATTCTGGCAGCCACAAACAAAACAGAATGAAGAGAGAGGATGAAGGCACTAAAAAGAACACTGCCATGATTTTATCCCAAGGAAGTCATCCTTTCTCCCATTTTCTTCCAGGTTTCTGGCACCTCCATCCTAAACAGTTCTAAATCTTTACAAAGTGAATTCAATCACCCTAGAATTCATGCCTGAATTCTAAAATTTACAAGCCTGCCTTATATCAATTAAGTAAAAACAAAATCTTCACAGAGAGAAGAGAGCATCAGTGAGCCCAAAACAATATGATAATGACAACCCAAGTATCTGAACACAGGTTAAGACAAACTTTCCCTCTTTAACTTTGTACATTCTGGTTCTTCCAGTCATTAATTCACTTAATAATAGCAGTAAAGTATAATTTTCAAAAAGAATAAATTTATGATTCACACACAAATATAAATGAACACTTATAAAATATTTCAGTCAACTCAATAATTAATGAGTGAGCCAATAGACATTACAACCAGTTCAAATGAGATTTTAATTACAGAGATTTTTATTCTCTACAGGACAAATTCATTTCCATCACCATGAACAAGAATCATCTGCATTGCTGTAAGCATTACTGTTTTCTACAAGTTAACTTCTATATACAGAGTTGTTCAGTTGTTGATTGAAGACATAGCTAGCTACACACCCCTATGGAATCCAGTATCTCCAGTAAGTCTGTTAAACAGTGCAAGCATGCCACTCAAAAGACACTTGAATTCTATTTTTCCCATTTCCAAGTCATTGTCAATTTTTCCTGGCAACAAGAAAAGGAATTACATTACTGAACTATTATATAATAACTTTTCAAAACAAGTTCTACTGAAAAGTTTCCTAAACAGTGAAATAGTTTAAACATCTTTATTATATCAAAAAAACAGTATGTACATGTTTTCTTCTCAATTCTTCTTCGACTCATGGCTTAAGTTTACTCTCTAGAGGACTGACTTTTAAAAAAAACAATTGCACTCCATTGCTGCAGTGAAACTATCATTTGTCATGAGTGTGTGACTGCAAAAACGGTGACAAAGCAACAAGCAAAATGTTACAGAAATGCTTCATTTAAATTTATTGTTTTCCATTTTTTGTTTTCATGTGTCTGTAGTCTGAGTGCTCCTGCTGGCAAGAGAAAAGCTCTTTACTCTGTGGCAAAAGTGAAATCAATGAACAATCCCACATACATTGTACAATACTGTTCTCACAGTTTCACTAAGACACATAAACATAAATACCTCCATTCTATAAGAAATTGCTCTTTCAATTTTATACACAGAATTGCCAGTAAGCATTTGGATTTTAAAGTTCATCATGCTCTCAAATTAAAATATATATATATATATATATATAAAATTTTACATATACTTTAAAGTCTTCTCATCCCAATGGCTTAGAGAATGTCTTCATTTTAAATACATACATACATAGTATAAAAATGTAAATCATTTCAAAAATCTGAAATTGATTAGTCACCACCACCACTGCCAACAACAACCAAATAACATGAAATTTATTTTAATAAGTTTGCCAGTTTTATATTATTTCTAAGCAATTTTTTTTACTGAATATCAAATCTTGGAAAAGGTTTGAAAAATCATTACCATTTGCTAAACACACTCTTATTATCCTGTTTCACCCTTCTAAATTCAACTACCTTCTTTCTGTTTTCTATTCTCTCAGGGACAAATTCACATCTTCTATTGCCCCATGTGGAATTTTCCTTTGGGTAACATCTCCATGATTTTTCCACATTTGGATAAAATGAAAAAATATTATGGTTCACATAAACCTACATCCAAATCATCTATACTAGCATAAAAAGCCATTTTTTTGATGCTAACATCAGTTCTTTTTTACAAATGTAACATCTTACTCATTTTATTTTGTTTTTAGTTTTTCAATTGTGTGCTTGTTATTTAGTTGTCTTGTGACAAAATTATTATTAAATTTAATCCCGACAGATGTTTTTATATAATTCAATAAATATTGCATGCATCATTTATTATTTCTTGATATGCAAAGAATCCATTATGATATTACATATTTAAATATGCTACGGTATATTTAAAATGTTATGGGAGAGACCTTCAAAATGGCGGAGGAGTAAGACGTGGAGATCACCTTCCTCCCCACAAATATATCAGAAATACAACTACATGGAGAACAACTCCTACAGAACACCTTGCCTTTTGGGCAAGAAACTCCCCACATACCTGGGCAGAGCAAAGAAAAAAGAAAAAAACAGAGACAAAAGAACAGGGATGGGACCTGCACCAGTGGGAGGGAGCTGTGAAGGAGAAAAGGTTTCCACACACTAGGAAGCCCCTTCACTGGCAGAGATGGGGGGTGCGTGGGCAGGAAGCTTCAGAGCCACGGAGGAGAGCGCAGCCACAGGGGTGTAGAGGGCAAAGCGGAGAGATTCCTGCACAGAGGATCGGTGCCGACCAGCACTCATCAGCCCGAGCGGCTTGTCTGCTCACCCGCTGGGGCGGGTGGGGCTGGGAGCTGAGGCTCGGGCTTCGGAGGTCGGATCCCAAGGAGAGGACTGGGGTTGGCTGCCTGTGCAAGGAGAGGGGTTTCAGAGCACCACCTAAACCAGCTCCAGAACCGCGGCCATCAGCGTGGACACCAGAGATGGGCATGAAACGCTAAGGCTGCTGCTGCAGTCACCAAGAAACCTGTGTGCGAGCACATGTCTCACGTATAAAAAGTGATAAAGTAAATGGAATGCTTCTTTAGAGGATATGAAGACAGCACAAGGTAAAACAGATTTTTTTAAAACTCTATGAAACATCTGGAAAACACTATAGACCAAAATTTAGTGTAGTGTAGACCATCTTGGAAGCCATTTATGTCAATTTAGTCTCTAAATTATTATGCCTAACACAGGGTCTTGGTCAACAAAAGTGCATTTTTGCCTTTATGAAGTGTTTTTCTTGAAGTGGCTCCAGTGGCATAAATCCCAAGGATTTCTATAAAATAAAGCACAGGATACGGTCCAAACTCAACTTATTTTCATGTTGATTTACATATATGATAATTTATGTGATGGATATCTTATTTAGGCATCTACAGGAAGATTTCATTTTTTCTGTTGTTACAGATTTATTTCTATTTGAAGAAGGAATAATTGCTTTTTATAATTCGATTGACAGTTTGAGATGCCTTTTATTTGAGAATCACTAAGTTAGCTGCCAGAGACGCAGAGGTAGAAAATTCATGTAGCTTGGAGTTCAGCATAAAAGTAAAATGAATGAACAATTATAACAGAGTTTGTGAAAAGTGTTATGATGTAGTTATGCCCAAAGGCCTGCGGGGTTACAGTGAAAGGGTTCAAACTGAGATTGAAAGATCAATGTTTGAAGGATGAATAGGAGTTAGATATAACGAAAGTTAAAGAGAATGAAGAGAGAAGAACATTCTTAACACGGGAAACAGACTGCATGGATGAATAAGAGGTGTGCTGAGAATTTCAAGTAGTTCAACATGACTGAATTGAAAAATGAATATGATGCAATGGCAGAATATAAAGGATCCCACAGTACTTGAACTTTCCTTTTTTCACTTTGCCTATGTTCCTTCCCCATAAATTCCCTGTCTCAGAAGCTCCAGTGTCTCCCAGGATCTTCTTATTCACCCAGAAAATAAAGAGTTGAAATCACAAACTAGTAAAGCTGGAAGGAATCTTAAAGGTGATATATTAAACCCTTCATTTTTCAGATAAATATCTTTAAGTACATAAAATTTAATTTTCAATTTGTAAATAGGAATTCAAATATGACTATAAACTAAGACTTCCTGCTTTAATTTCAAATATTTTACTAAAGAACTTGTTGATAGTCTCCTATTTTTCAATCAGATTTTCAACCAGCTGAACATCTTGTTTTATTCAAGCTTAAAAGCCAGCTACTGGATGAAACTTATTTTTAGAGTAAAATGTTAAACCCCCAGCTTTGTTCCACCCAGTTTCAATTATTTTGTCAGAGGTCCTTTTTAATTCTAAATACATTCACTAGGCAGAGTTGATGGACACTACTGAGGCCTAATTATTCTTGAATAACATACCACACATATCTAAATCATTCCCTTATGATTGGGATGACTTATAGCCTGGCTTTCCCAGGAGATGCTCACTTTACTACTGTTGTCCTAAATGTAATTACTCATAGCTCTTATTTTGTTCTCTAATAGCACCCAAGTTTGGACAATAAATGATATGGTCACCTTTCTAGTCAGTCAGATGAGTCCCTTTTACAATTAGCATAATTGTCCTGAAAATTTCACCCAATACCATTTTAAGTTATAATTCAGCTATTCCATAATCAAGATAAATGAACAATATGATATAAGCACTCTTATCAAATTGTCAAGGAACAGGTAAGTCCCTAAACTTATAGATACCAGGTACATATACTCTTAGCACATTTATTCTAGAACAGGATCAGGGGAGTTATGACCATGAGTTGTGTCTGGGATACTTCTAATGGGACATTCTGAAAGTGGATGTGGTCTTTGAGCTTTCCAAGGGACTTTTAAAGAACTGACTGATTTTGTATGCCTTTAATTGTGAGAAATGTATATCTTCTTTTATACCTCAGCTAAAATATCTCTTCCTGCCATTTCGTACACAGTGTGAGAAGGAACTTAGCAGAGAGTGAAGATCCCTAGATAGCAACCTACTGCCAGTCTAACAGCCCCCACATAACAGTTATTTTTGCTTTGCCCATGGAACTGCTCTGTGTTTAATGCCTCCCTGATTGAGGAACCAAATTTAACCTCCTCAGAGCCATGAGCAAAGTCCTGTGAGCCTGTGTCATTTCTAAGTGCCCTTATCCAGGTACAAAAGCTATTGAGCTGTTTTAAAGCACCATTTCTTCTTTCCAGAAATGTGATTACCCCTGCTGTAGAAAAGGGAAATAAAACCCTCTCTGACAGAGAACAGCCAGCTATACTTTCATGTGTATGTTTAACAAAGTGGGGATGAAGAAAAATATAAGAAGCAAATGGAAACTCACATCCTTCATATCATAGAAAAGGTCTAGGCACCCTTCCAAGAACTTTTCAGCTTAGGTTAAAACTGTCTGGAGTGAGGCACCATTAAACTCAGTAATACTCCAGACATATTTGTTTAACAATAAATAATTCCACAGTAAATGATTCTGGAAATGGAGTTGTGGTAAAGATATTCATGTATTTAGATACTTTAAAGTAAGTAATTTTTTAAAATGATAAATTACATACACTTGAAAGGATTAGTACAGTGACTTAATTGATGATGCATATTTGCCTAAAGTTGTCCTAGTGGGTTTTCTATACATAAAAGAGAAAATTCAGTTATACTTAGCGACAACTCTTTTATTCCTGAAATCCAGCTGCTCAAGTTCTTAAAAATTGTTTTCCATTGAAGTATACTGAACATGACTATCTATATACATATTTTAACAAACTTTTCCCCAAAAGGTATGTGCAGATAAATCACAGTCCAATGTATGAGAATCATTTTGCTGAAAACTGTTAATTCTGATCAATATAATTCATTTTATTCAACTAATGTCTGTCTAGTCTATATTTAAATGTGTTCAACAATAAGAAATCAAAGCTACTTGATTATTATTGTAGAACTTTAAAAAATTTTCTTTAAAGGAAACAAAAGTATGACATGTTCCCACCAGTGTCAGACTTCATAGGCTAGCTAGATCATTTGTCAATGATATTCTACTGTTCACAGTTTTGTTCTTAACACCAGCTCCCCCTACTACTCCCAAGCACACATTGGCTCTACTAACTTGGCCTAGTGACCTGACCAGTCAGGCTAGTCTGTGATGCTTACATAGTCATGTAATAATTACATAGGTAATGGCACTCCAAGACACCTGCCAGCAAATCAGGGGAGAATAACATCTAAGTGGGTTGTCACCAAGAGAGCTGAGTTAACCCCATGATGATCAAACCGTCAGAGAAAGGCTAGTAAACATCAACCAGTGTGCTTCAGTGCACAGGGACTTACAGAGAGGAGTCAACAGTACATGGCTTCTGGGCCTCTGGTCCTCTCATGGAAAAGCAAGCATCTGCCAGGCCGTACCTGGAAGCCTCATGACTTTGTATAAACTGAGGAGATACCCTGCCCTTGACACTCTCTCTTTCTATAAGATGTTTTTCCTTTTATAGGCTATCTAAAGAGAATGGAAGCATTTTGATCACACAACGCTTTTACTAGAAAATGCACAGAATCTCCAAATCGTATAATTGTTTCTCTCCCACTCTCTTTCTCTCCCTGTGTTTATCTGTCTGTCTCTCCTTCTCTCATTTTCTCTACACACACACACACACACACACACATACACATACACATTGCATTCCACTTCATTATAGAGCATAGTATGTCTGACAATGCAAAAAGAACCAGCAACTTTGAGAGGGTTCTTTATCTTTTCATTTCAGAAAGAATCCAACAATTAAAAATAAACATAATAGTTAAAATAATAAAACAATATGTGATATACAATCAATATTGTGATTTATAATCGTTGTAATCTTTATTTTACAGTCCACATAATATTACTTTTGTAAATACAGCTCTTGGACAACAAATATCAACCAGATTTCCACCTTTATGATCATCCTAATAAGACAAAGAGGACACTCTTGAACTTGTAACAGTGTCGAAGAAATGCCTAGGGAAAATAAATAGGCAAACTCCATAAGAAACTACTAAAAGGAGAAAAGAAAAAAAATCAATCAAGATATTTCAGCTGATGAAAATTCCTTTCCTCCCAAAGCTACCCACAAAGCAGAATAAAATGAAAACACAACTTTTCAACTAAATTCAATATACTTAAATGAGCATTTAGACCTATAAAAACATTGTAAAACAAAAATCCAAAAACTCTGAAAAGAAATAGAGAAGAAATACACTGAGAGCTGATCAAACTAAGAAAGTCTGGAGTGGAGGGTGGGTGAAATGAGAGTAGAAGGTCAAAAGGTACAAACTTCCACTTTTAAGATACGTAAGTCCTGGGAGTGTAATATACAGCATGGTGACTATAGTAATAATGCTGTATTCCATATTTGAAAGTTGCTAAGAGAGTAGATCTCAAAAATTCTCATCACAAGAAAAAAAATGTAACTAAGGGTGCTGATGGATGTTAACTAGACCTTATTGTGGTGATCATTTCATGATATATACATATATTGAGCCACTAGAATCATTGTGTTGTTTACCTGAAACTAATATAATGGTTTATGTCAATTATATTTAAATTAAAAAAATAGGAAAAAAAGAAACTCAGAAGTAAAGCATAAACTGTAAGGTGCCCAAAATAGAAATTAAAAATAAATTATAGCAGATAATTTTATATTGCTCTACAGAAATATTCTTTAAAATTTATATGATATAAATTCATAGAAGGATAAAATTGACAAAACTGGCCACAGTAGAGATAAGTACACACACACATAAATACATACATACACAGCCCCAGATGGTTTTACTAACCAATACAACCAACCTTTAGATACACAGTAGTGTCAATAAATAAATTGTTTTAGAAAAAAGAAAATGAAAGAAACTTGCCACATGATTTTGTTAAGTAAGTATAAAATTCATGCTTAAAGATGATAAAGACTGCACAAAAAAGAATAATATTATGCATGAATATTGATGGAAAAAATCTGAGTAAAATATTAGCAAACAGGATCTAATTTAACATTTAAAAAATGATATAACATGACCAAGTGGGTTTGTATGAGAAATGTAAAGGGAATTCAATAGTGAGTCATTTTAATATAATGTACTAATAGGTATAAGGAGAAAAATGATACCTTTATAGAGGCTGAAAATCCTTTTAGACTTAGCTCATCACATATTACTAATTAAAATCTTGGGAAAATAGGAATGGGTGGATACTTCCTTAATATGATAAAATATGTATGTATATGTGTATATATCTCAATTTTAAACTCAGCATTCTATTTAACAAAAAAGTAATGAAGGCATTCTGGCTGTGATCAGGAAAAAGGCAAGGATGCTCAACATCTCCAGTAATATTTAATATTGTATTGTAGATATTAACTACTCAATAAAATTTGATAAGAGTAAACAAATTGAGAAATAATAATTTAAAAAATATAATTTATTTGAAGATGGCAAAATAACACTCCTGGAAAAACATATAAGACTAATAAAACTAATTCAAACAATAAGATAATTCAGCCAATTAGTATAATATAAAACTAACATACAAAATATTCATGTAATAACCATTTAAAAGATATAGTGAAAGAGAGGACCCTACTCAATATAGCACACAAAAAATAAAATTCTTAGGAATAAACTTAAAACTTTTTGAAACTTGCAAAAAACTAAAATATTCCTAAAAACACAGAAGTTGACTTGAAGAAATGTAACTATAACCCTGTTCTTAGGATGTTTGAGTTCTCTAAGTTGTTCTATAAATTTAATAAGATCACAGTAAATTTTCATTAAGATTTTTTTCTGGAACTAAGAGTTGATTCTAAATCTCATAGGGAAAAGTAAGCACACAAGAATAGATACTGAGAAGGAAGAGTTATGGAGGTTGATGAGCCCTGCCAAAGCTTAAATATCTATTACAAAGCCTCTATACTTAAAACAGAAAAAGAATATAGAAATAGAATACACAACAACGACAGTATTATGGGTTAATTCTGTCCCCCAAAATCCTATGTCAAAGCTCTAAGCCTGGTACTTCAGAATGTGATTGTATTTGGAGACTGGGCTTTCAAAGAAGTGATTAAGTTAAAATGAGGCCCTTAGGGTGTGCCCTAATCCAATCTGATTTGTGTCCTTATAAGAAGAGGATATTAAGACATATAAAGAGGCAAGGAGAAAAGACCTGTGAACACAGTGAGAAGGTGGCCTTTTGTAAGCTAAGCTGAGAGTCTTCAGAAGAAAGCAAACCTGCTGACACCTTGATCTTGGACTGCCAGCCTCCACAACTGTGAGAAAATTAATTTACCTTATTCAAGTCACCCAGTCTGTTATATTTTGTTATGACCCTAGCAAATATACACAGATAGTATCTCAAATTCTTGGAAAAGATAGACTTTGAAATAAATGGTGCTTGAACCACTGGCAGCTTTATGAGTGTAAAATTAAATTAGATACATTTCTCACTGTGCACAAGAATAATTTCCATTTAGGTATACAGATCTAAATTTAAGAAAAAAAATCGTGTATTAAAAGACAATATGTGTTCATTCTTATACAAGCTCAGTCATCAAAAAAGTCTCTCTAAATATGACTAAAAATTCAGATACAATGAAAGAAAAGAATGATAAATTTGATTATGAAATATATTTTTGCATGACAAAAGAAAAACAACATAAGAAACTCAAAAGACAACAACTGGGATAAAATATTTGCACTATATATAATAGATAGAGGGCCAATATTAGACTAAAAGAACATTTTAAAATTGAGGGTAATAAAGAACTATATTCCTACAGAAAATTTTGTAGAAAACATCAATAGAAAATTAACAGAAGAGAAATAAAGAATGACCTTTAAAAATATGAAAAGATATTCAACTTCATATATACTAGAGTAAATGAGGATTAAAACTGTGTTGACATACTATTTCTTACCCATCAGATTAGTAAAAATGGAACAACCTGTATCTATTGGTGAGGCTGTGAGTAAAAAGGCACTCTTTTACATTGCTGGCCATAATGCAAAATGGCACAAATTTTAGAAAGGAATTTAGCAATAAAATGACATGATATATATACAACCTAACCCCAAATAGGTCAGAATTTTGTTGAACTTTGTGTATGTGTAACAGAGAGAGAGACAGACTGATCAAGAAATAAATCTGATTGAAGGGCTTATAAAATTGTCTCTGAATTAGTTTTGTAACTTTTCTATAATTTTAAAATAAAAATAAAATAATTTATAAAGAATGTAGGGAAGAGCATTTTTATGACATTGAGTTGGGTAAATTTGGGTTAGGAAAATATTTCTTAAGCAAGTAACAAAAAGCACACCTCCCCCCAAAATTTTTGCAATCTAGGAGAAGATAAGTAGAATGCATATAATTAACTGAGGATTAATATTCATAATAAATAAACAAAATATTCACAGTTATAATTTCTAATAGAAAAATAGGCTAATCATGAAAACTTAATTCAGAGAATAAGAATGCTAAACATTTGATAAAATGTAAAAACATTCTAAAAATCTATACTAACCAAATTAATTTTAAAAACAGCCTTAGAATATTTAACATAGATTTTAAATAATATAATAGTCTTTGATGTTACACCAAGAACTCTCAAACTTTGCTGAAAGTATTACAGTACTTTGGAACACAGTTTGGGAATATCTAAAAAAAATGGAAAATCTATGTACCCTATATTCAGTAATTCTGTTCCTATGTGCATCCAAGAGAAAATTCCCTTCATGTTAAAAAGAAAGATCTATGCAACAATATTACTTTATTATGATATAAAACAATAAAAGGAACAACCTCAGCTTTATCAATTAATAGGATAAATAGTGGTGTATTCATGTAATTGAAAACTAAAGAACAATTAAAGAGAATGGATTATATCTATATGTATATATCTTTCTATTTGTATACATGAACCTCAAAAACGTAATTTGAGAAGAAAAGTATATTTAGAATTATATGTAGAGTAGTATATAAGTTACATAAAATTTAAGAACTCAAGAACAATACATGTTTAATATATTCAGACACATGTAGAAAAAGCATAACAAAGAGAAGTATTATATAGACAACTCAGAGTGTTTTTATCTCTGATTCCATTCAGAACATGGAATGTGGAAGAGGTAGAGAGTTTCTCTTGAAAGGATTTTCAATATTTATTCTGAAATCAACTTGTTAAATATGGATGATTGGATTATGGTTGATTCCTATATTACATATACATTTTTCTAAGCATTTTAAATACTTCTAATACAAAAGTATATTTATAAATAAAATGTAACTGTAGTTGATGTATTTGCTTTTATCCTGTTAAACAGTGAGCCTGTCTCTGATTTGTAATTTTCCTGTTCTCCTTCCTCCCTTCCTTGTCCATACTTGTCTCCTCTTCCTTTTCTAAAATGCTTAGGATCTACATCATAATACCACATAAAATAAGAGCAAAGTGTTAAGAATTAGATGGGAAGGCTCTAAATCCTGGTGTCAATTCTTACTAGCTGAATAAGCTTACTGAGGTACTAAAATTTGCATAATTTTCCTAATTTTTGTGAGCTACTGCTAGTAACCAGCTACAATTAGCTATATCAAACTAACTAGCTGCTATGTACTACCTCAAAATATATATGCCTTAGATGAATCTCAAAAGCATAATTTGAGGGAAAAAAGCGTATTTCAAAATACATACAAGTCTCTTTCTATCATACCAACATGGAGATTTTGGAGATATTTGACTAAATTTAGAGTCTATTTAGTAGACAGAATCTCCTTTTTCCACTTTACCCTTTTCATACATCCCTTCCTTCCCTTCTTCCCACCCTCCCTCCCTCTCTCCCTTCCTTCCCTCCTGCCTCCCTTCCCTCCTGCCTGCCTTCCTTTACATTTTCTCTCTTTTTAGCTAAATGTCATTTCTTTTGCTCAGAGTCAGGCAAAATATCTCTGCTGAAATGGCATCAGTGGTGGCCTAGTGGATTGTCAACATTTTTTAACCACTATGCAAGTATACTATCCACCCTCACCAAAATGTCAGTGAAGAACATGTGGGAAGCTGCTCCCAACCCTGCCCAATAATAAGGAGGCTTCCTTCAGGTGTCAACAGATGTTGACTGGTAAACATGAACTTCTACCTCCACCTGAAAGTACCAAGGCAACCCCCCTTCCATGATGGAGCAGTGTCAGAAAAAGCCACCAAAATTAGAAAGTTTAAATAAGATTTTGTATCTCATAATATAATATGAAAGTGTCTAGGTTTCAAACAAAAATCACTCTTCATATCAAGACACAGGAAGATCTCAAACTGAATTTTAAAAAATCAATTGCTGCTAACACTGAGATGACAGAGATATTAGACTTAGGACTTTCAAACAGCCATTATGAAAATGTTTCAATAACCATATACAAGAGGTAATTAAAAATAGAAAGGTAAGGACTTCCCTGGTGGCCCAGTGGTTAAGACTCCACGCTTCCACTGCAGGGGGTGCGGGTCAATCCCTGGTCAGGGAACTAAGATCCCACAGGCTGCATGGGCAGCCAATAAAAATAAATAAATAATAGAAAGGAAAAGCAAAAAACAGAAATTCTCAACAAAGTAATAGATTATATAAATAATCAAATGGAAATTATTAAACTTAAAAATATAATAACCAATATAAAAAGCTCAGTGGATGTGCTCAACAACAGACTGGATATAGCAGAGTAAGGGAACAGTGAGCTGGAAGACAGAACAAAATAAATTGCTCATACGAACAAGAGAGATAAAATAGGTTAAACAACAGCAAAACAAAACAAAAAATGTGATCAGAACCTCATGAACCTGTGGGACTATAACATAGATCTAATAGCTGAAAGCTTCACAAATGTGCTAAGAGCCAGATACCTACAGATTCAAGAAGTGGAGCAAAAACCAAATTGGATAAATGCAAAGGAATCTGTGGCAAGACATATCACAATTACACTTTTGAAAAGTAATGAAAGAAAAAATCTTGAAAGCAGCTAGAGAAAAGAAACACCTTACCTATGAAGGGAAAATAATTCAAATGATAAATACTGCTTTTCAGAGACAAAGGAGGCCAGAAGGAAGTGGCACAATGTTTTTAAATACTGGAAGAAAAGAATTATCAACCATGGAATCTGTATCTGGCAAAGCTATGCTTTAAGAATGAAGGAGAAATCGAGACATTCTCAGCTGAAGGAAAACCAAGAAAATCTGTTGTGAGACCTACCCTAAAACAATGGTTAAAAGATGTTATCTAAACAGAAAAAGAAATAATAAAAGAAAAATCATTAGAGCATCAAGAGTAAAAAAAACATGATAAGCAAAAATGTGAGAAAATAAAATAGGCTTTCCTTCACCTGTTGGATTTTCTAAGTTATGTATCATGGTTGAAACAAAGATTATAACATTGTCTAGTGTGATTCTAAATGTGTATACAAGAAATATTTAAAACTGGACACACATTGGCCAAATAAACAACAAAAACCCTCAGCTAAGTCTCACACCTTATACAAAATTAATTCAAAATGGATCAGAAACTTAAATGTCAAATAGAACACTACAACTTTTTAGAAAAGAAATGTAGGTAAAAATTTTTAGTATCTAGGACTAATCGAAGAGCTTTTAGACTTGGTGCCAAATGCACAACCCACACAGGTATAAGTTAACAAATTGGACTTTATAAAAATTAAGAACTTCTGCACTGCAAAAGGTTATGTGAAGAGGATGAAAGGACAAATTACAGACCAAACAAAAATATTTGTAAACCACATGTCCAAAAAGCGTTTAGTATCCAGAATAAATAATGTATTCTAATCTTAATAGAAACCAACCAAATCCAATAGAAAATGGGCAAAAGACATGAAGAGACATTTAACTGAAGAAGATATACAGATGGCAAATAAGCACATGAAATGATTTTTAACATCATTAACCATTAGGGAAATACAAATTAAAACCATAAAGAATAAACAAGACGAAAAGACAACCCTCAGAATGGGAGAAAATATTTGCAAATTAAGCAACTGACAAAGGATTAATCTCCAAAATTTATAAGCAGCTCATGCAGCTCAATATTAAAAAAATAAACAACCTAATCCAAAAATGGGCAGAAGACCTAACTAGACATTTCTCCAAAGAAGATATACTGATTGCCAACAAACACATGAAAGAATGCTCAGCACCACTAATTATTAGAGAAATGCAAATCAAAACTACAATGAGGTATCACCTCATACTGGTCAGAATGGCCATCATCAAAAAATCTACTAACTATAAATACTGGAGAGGGTGTGAAGAAAAGGGAACCGTCTTGCACTCTTGGTGGGAATGTAGATTGATATAGCCACTATGGAGAACAGTATGGAGGTTTCTTAAAAAACTAAAAATAGAACTATCATATGACCCAGCAATCCCACTGCTGGGCATATACCCTGAGAAAACCTTAATTCAAAATAGTCATGTACCACAATGTTCATTGCAGCTCTATTTACAACAGCCAGGACATGGAAGCAACCTAAGTGTCCATCAACAGATGAATGGATAAAGAAGATATGGCATATATATATACAATGGAATATTACTCAGCCATAAACAGAAATGAAATTGAGTTATTTGTAGTGAGGTGGATGGGCTTAGAGTCAGTCATACAGAGTGAAGTAAGTCAGAAAGAGAAAAACAAATACCGTATGCTAACACATATATATGGAATCTAAAAAAAAAAATGGTTCTGAAGAACCTAGGGTCAGGACAGGAATAAAGACGCAGACATAGAGCATGGACTTGAGAACATGGGGAGGGGGAAGGGGAAGCTGGGACGAAGTGAGAGAGTAGCATGGACTTATATATACTACCAAATGTAAAAATAAATAGCTAGTGGAAAGCAGCTGCATAGCACAGTGAGATCAGCTTAGTGCTTTGTGACCACCTAGAGGGGTAGGATAGGGAGGGTGGGAGGAGACGCAAGAGGGAGGAGATATGGGTATATATGTATAGCTGATTCACTTTGTTAAAAAGCAGAAACTAACACACCATTGTAACGCAATTATACTCCAGTAAAGATGTTAAAAAAAAAAAAAACACAAAAAGAGATAACCACATACTTATACGAATGGTTAAAAATGATTGACAATACCAAACGCTGATGAGGATGTAGACTAGATCACTCATATATTGCTGGTAGGAATGAGAAATGGTACAATGACCCTGGGAAACAGTTGGACAGTCTCCTAAACAATCTAAACATGCACCTATCACATGACCAAGCAATTTGTACTCCGGGGTATTTATCCCAGAGAAATGATGGGTTTAGGTCACACAAAAAACTGTACACAAAGAGTTTTAGAAGTTTTATCCATAACAGCTCCAAATTGGAAAAACTAAATGTGTTTTTCAGTGGGTGAATAGTTAAACAAATAATATACACCCGTATCGTGACATACTACTCAGCAATAAAAATGAATGAACTACTGATACACATGAAGCAACCTGGATAAATCTCTAGAGAATTATGAGTGAACAGAGCCAATCCCCAAAGTTTACATGATATATGATTGCATATACGTAACATTCTTGAAATGACAAATTTATAGAAATGAGAACAGATTAGGAGTTGACAGTTTATAAGGAGTAGATGGGGTGTAAGCAACCTGAGATGGCTATACAAGGGCAATTTGAAGGATTCTTGTGGTGATGGAAACATTCTGTATCTGCCTGTAGCAGTGTCAATATTTTGGTTGTGATATTTTACTATAGAGTTGAAGATGCTACCATTAAGAGAAATTAGGTAAAGGATACATAGGATCTTTCTGTATTATTTCTTGTAACTGTATGTAAATTTATAATAATTCCAAAATAAAAAGTTTTATCAAAAAAACAAGAATTTTTAAAATTTTCACATTGGAATGCCTGGGAACATTGGCACAGAGGGCCAATCTAAAGCAATTAGATAGAACAATGGTAGGAATAAATAAAAGACATAAATATATGACCAATTAGATTAATCCTGAAGAACTTGCCCTAAGATTAAGGAAAATGGTA
This sequence comes from Orcinus orca, assembly GCF_937001465.1. Lineage (NCBI taxonomy): Eukaryota > Metazoa > Chordata > Mammalia > Artiodactyla > Delphinidae > Orcinus > Orcinus orca. The sequence continues at coordinate 98,227,023 of NC_064563.1, forward strand.
TCACATTCAGAAATTTACATGTGGTTTTGTTTACATTTTCACTTTAATATCAGACTATAGTATTTTACAAAAGTCTACATCATTATAAAATAACAAAAGTAAGGGCTGCCATTACTTGAGCACTGTGTAGATTTTCAGCACTGTACTGCTCTGTGGGTAGCTTTACAATCATTGATGCACTAGATCCTCTCAAATCTCGTTGAGACTAGAACCATAATTATTTTGAAATGCTTGAGACAAACAGAGGTGAAGTTAATTATGTAAGACCAAATAGTTAATAAATACTGGATTGAACTCAAGTATTTGTGACCTGATAATAATACTGGATTGAACTCAAGTATTTGTGACCTGAGAACCCGAAGTTTTTAAACCCTATACATCCACCAGACAGATTACCAGAGATTTTAATTTTTGGTCCCTCTCTTTCCCTCTCCTTCCTCACCTCTGATTCTTAGTCACACCCCCGCCCTCCTTTCTCCCTCCCTGCCCACCCCCCCACCCCCGTCCCTAGCATTTAATTCCAGCCACTTTATGTCTGGCACTGAACTAGATGGTAAAAATAAAAGATTATGTGTACTGATAATTCAGGTCAGTAAGATATAGTCTTCATCTTTGAAATAATGCTCTGTTTCTCTTTAAACAAAAGACAGTATTTTGAAAGAGCAAGTTGACAGTTTACTCCTGCCCCCTCATAAACTGTTCTGATCCTTCTTGTATCAGAAAAATAAGAAAGTTTAATTTTATATATATAAAAATTGCTAGTATTTTGCTGCCTTTTGCCCCATGACCACTATTAAGAACTTGTTCTGGCTGGCAGGGCTTTTCCCTCTCCAAAGTGCTAGGAGGATGATGAGCTGGAAATCAGGAGTTCAGGATTTATTCTTATGAAACCATCATTCTTCTAAATTCAGGAGAAAAAGGAAAACATCTACTGACTTCCTTCAGAGTCCAAAATATATTGCATAATATTGGGGATACATCCATTTCTGTCAAGATCAAAATGTATAGATATGAAAATTTGAATAATGAACTTTAAAATGGTTTTAGAAAAAAATTTAGGTTATCTCCCCCAAATTTCTGCCATATAGGAAGCTATATTATTTTGCTAACTTAATATGTTAGTTACTGATTTTTGAGCACAAAAATGTAATACCTGATGCTTTTAATAATGAACATGTCATGGTTTTTCCTCTCTATCTTAAAAAAATTATCTATTTATCAATAACTTACAATCCTGGATTTTTTACTCTATTTTCTTTAAAATTATATAATTATATATCTCTTGAATTTATGAGCTACCTCAAATTTACCACTTGAAAATTTTAAAATGAAAGCAAACATCCCTTTCTCAAAATGCATGTGTTTTTTTTTACTTCTTATTTACTATTTCTATTTAGAAAAATTGTTTTTATTTTTATTTGCATATTTATGCACAGTGAAGCCACAGAAGGAGAGAATAAAGGTTTTCTTCTCAGAAGGGGACATCTGTAGATACCCTAAGCTCACGAGTAGCTTCAGGGTAGGATTTAGTTAGATGAGAAAGGGAAAGAAATCAACTATAAGAAAGTCATCCATGAAAATCACTTTATTGCCACATAGCTGGTATCCTGTTCAGAATTCCATAACTTGGCAGACATTGGGAGCATACTGCCTGATAACTGAGTATCACTGTATTTCTTGAATAGGATTCCAATGAGACACATATCCATGGGGATCTTTCATAGTGAAATAGAAAACTCAATTTTTCTCCAATAAACTGTGATGTAACACTGTTTTTCAGAATAAATGAAAAGGAAGATAGCAGAGGAAAGAATCATCATGTGCCCCCATGCCCATTCTGCCCATTGGTTCTGAATTATTCAGCTACTATGTGAAAACCTGGGCATAAGTCCTGACCTATACTGCCAGTTACACCAGAGCCATCTGATGGTTTGTTGACATTCGGATTTTTAGTCCCCCAAACAGAGTTCCCCACTGAAACAGAATCTGCTTCATTCTTACTCATTCTACAGGGAGAGAATTACTTCTCTAAACATCTACAGCCTCCTGGGTAGTTAGCATCTTGAATCACAAGATGTAGTCAAATGACTACATAGCTGGTCCATAAGGCATCAACAGCAGATGTCCTGCACTGTGTGCAGAGGAAGCTCTTTCCAATACCTAAATCTAGGACTAAGAAGTGTGTTTCTTTCATTTATTATGCTGTTATTTCATGGTTCCAGGAACAGTGTTTTAGTCAGCAGATGGAGAGCTAGATCACGCCTGCCTTCTTATTTATTATCAATAGTTTGCTGTATCCTTAGAGGAATGAACAACTATTGCACTGCTTAGAACAAAAAGAAAATTATAAAATTAGTGTTAAAATCAAGCATCTATTCCTCTCGTTCCCCTTTAGGGGGTGTCCAATAAATGATTTATAGGCACTTATATAATGTACTTTATGACTGTTTATAGAATTGGCTATTCAAAGCATAATTCTTCTGGTCATATATTGTACATCATAGAGTTTAATTAAAAGTGTATCTGCTTCACTATGTCGTAAATGTTGCATGCACCTTACTCCACAGTACATACATATTTCATGTTATAATTATGCATTTCACAATCTAAAGTATGCGTTTAATTATACAAAAAAGTTTTACAATTTACAAACTTGGTAGATGATAAACACCATTTTTTTAGGAAGGAATGAGGGGAATATGAAAACAGGGGTTCTCTTAAAGAATTCATACTCGAAAATTTAACCTCTCTAATATCAATTGCTTTTATCTTTAGAACCATATATTTTAATCCAATATATCATATATATCTTATAGAATGTTTTAGCTGAGGGCCAAGCTGAGGATGATGATACTGAGAATCATAATTCTTGTTTTTACAAACCCAAAAACATTTTCTGTGAAAAGGCAAATATTTTAAGTTTGTGAAATTTGACATAAATACTCTTAGATGTGTCTTTTGTTAGCCATTCTCTTTTGGGCCTTCTTAGACTTTCAGTTAGTACTGCTGCCATCACTCTTTTAAAGCCTGATCTCTGGAATGAAGCTGAAACTTGCTATTTACAAAGAATTTGCTCTGAAATTGACCCTACCTCTCCCAGGGTTAGGCTCATTTAAGTGTCACCTCTATGTGAGCACATCTTGCTGAACAAGCCACTGTTAACATTTTCCTAGAAAAGTACCTGCTTCTTTTTTCATACCTAAGTTGTGTAGATTGGCCTCTAGTCTATTTGTTGCATCACTGTAGTTGACTTTTTCTTTCTGTTGCTGCTTTTAATGTTTCCTAAGTTTTAGTTTCATCAGTTTTGCCTAAAAGAAAACTACTTTAATACAAAGACACAAATAGATTAAATGCACAATTATGGATAAAGATATCCTATGACAATGCAGCTAAAAAAAGTTGGAATGACTATATCTCAAACAGAGGACAAAATATTACCAGACATATAGAGGATCAATTCATAATTATGAAAAAGCCAATTCATGAAGGACATAACAATTCTAAACCTTTATGCATTGAATAATGTACCTTAAAAACACATGAAGCAAAAACTACTAGTACTGCAAGGAGAAAGACAAATCCATAATTATTATCAGAGATTTCAGAAACCTGAATTCAATAATTAATTAAAAATATGGGAGAAAATCAGTAAAGACATCGAAGACTTGAAGAATACTACCAACCAATCAGACCTAACTGACATTTATAAAACAGTTCACCCAACAATGAAGAATATATATTGTTTACAAGTGCTACTGTATTTACCAAGAATGATTTATTTTTGGCCATATAACAAGTCTCAATACATTTTAAGTACTCTAATTACATAAAGTATTAATATATTCTTTGACCACAATTGATTTAAAATATGCATACCAACAGCAAAAAGATATATAGATGATCCCCAAATATTTGCAGACTAAATAACACATTTGTAAATAATGCAGGGGACAATGAAGAAATACAATTGAAATTTGAAATAATTTTAAACCAAATAGCAATGAAAAGATTGCACATAAAAATTTGTAGCATGCTGCTAATGCAGTAAAGAGGGAAATTTACATCACTAACTGCCTAAATTAGAAATTATGAAAGATATCAAATCACTGACCTCAGCTTCCACCTTCAAAATTTAGAAAACAATTAGTGCAAAAACCAGAAGATAGGAAATGGATATCAATGAAAGAATAAAGAGTCAAAAAATGCAGAAAAATTGATGAAACCAAAAGGTAGTTCGCTGAGAAGAGAAATAAATATAACAATCATCCAGCCAGACTAATCACAAAATAAAGTCATAAACTACAGGAAATAGGAATGAGAAAGATAACATTGCTAAAGATTCTACAGATATTTAAAATACATTAAGGAAATAACATGAAAAACTTTAAAGCAATTCAATTGACAACTTGGATAAAATGAAAAAAATTCTTTAAAGAGAAAAATTATCAAAGTTTGCTTAGGAAGAAACATATAACCTAAATGACTTTAATCCACATATAACCTAAATGACTAATCCATTAAAGAAATTTAAAAAAATTTAAAACCTTTCTCACAAAGAAAACTTCAGGCCCACATGGCATTACTGAGAAATTCTATATAACATTTAAGAAAGAGATAATACCAATTCTACATGATTCTTCCAGAAAATTGCATAAGAAACACTTTCAAATTCATTCTATGAAGCTAGAATTAGAATGAAACCATACCAGACAAAAAAGATATTACAAGAAAAGAAATCTACAGAACAATGTCTCTCATAAATATAGATGCAAAAAAACTTTTCAAAATTATAGCAAGTTATATTCAATGATATTTAAAAAGGACAGTATAACTTGGCAAAATAGTGTTTATCTGAAGAGTGCAGTGTAGGTTTAACATTTGAGAATGAAGTCATGTTATTCATCATAGAAATAAACTAAAAGATAAAAGCTATGCTATCATCTCAATAGACACTAAAAGAACCACTGATAAAATTCAACATCCATTCTTGGTACAAACTTCCTCAGCACACTAAGACTATAACCAAACTTTCTCAATCTCATGAAGGGCATGTACAAAAAACCTTACAGCTTACACCATATTTAATAATGAAAGACTGAATGCTATAATGTTAAGATCAGGAAGAAAACAAAGATATGCACTTTCACTATGTCTATTCAACGTTTGACTGAGAGTTCTGGTCAGTACAAGTAAATAAAGTATAATTGATTTTTTTTTTAAGACTTAAAATAATACATGAACGTACATGTACTTGCTGATGAAAGGACTGTTTATGTAAAAAAAAAGTGATAAAATTTTAAAAAGAGCTACTATAACTGCATTGACACCAGATCAATATGCAAAAATCAACTTTAATTCTATATTCTAGCACAAATTTAATTCTGTATTACAGTAATAATCAGAAATTGAAATAAAAAGAATCATAAGATTTACAATAGCAAGATCTAAGTCTGTCTGAAGATGTGCATATCCTGAACATTAAAAACTGTAAAACATTGCTGAAAAGAATTAAAGAAGACCTAAATAAATGTATACATATAGGTATTTAATATATATAATAAAATTTATTTATATACATTTAATTATATTCATATATTTACATATTATATGTATATATTTTATTTATATATATTTAATATATTTATTAAGTGTATGTATATAAATTACTGTTATGTATAATATAGTATTTATATACCAGAAAACCGATTATAGTTAAAGTGCTAATTCTACTCCCAAATTAATATATATATTTAATGTAATCTCAATCAAAATCCCAGCAGCCTTTTGTAGAAACTGATGATTCTTAACTTCATATAGATATATGAATTATCAAATCATTTTGAAAAAGAACAAAGCTAGATAACTTATCCTATCTGACAATGAGACTTATTATGAAGCTATGTTATTGAGAGAGTGTGGTACTAACATCACAGCAGACAAAAATCAATGGCATAAAATAGGTAATCAAGAAATAAACCTACACGTAAAAGCAAAATAATTTTGGAGAAAGATCTAAAGGCAAATCAATTGAGAAATGTTAGTCTTTTTTTTTTTTTTTGACGGTACGCGGGCCTCTCACTGCTGTGGCCTCTCCCGCTGCGGAGCACAGGCTCCGGACGCGCAGACCCAGTGGCCATGGCTCCCGGGCCCAGCGGCTCCGTGGCATGTGGGATCCTCCCGGACCGGGGCACGAACCCGTGTCCCCTGCATCGGCAGGCGGACTCTCAACCACTGCGCCACCCGGGAAGCCCGAGAAATGTTAGTCTTTTCAATAAATTGCTCTTAAACTAAAATTAAATTTAATTTAATTTAAATTGCTCTTAAATTAAACTTTAATTTATACCTTATACCTAAGAAAATTAGTGTATAATAACTTATATCCAAAATATGTAAATGAACTTTGACACATATGTCACACCTGCAAAGATTAATACAAAATGGTTCATCACCCCAAATGTAAAATGTAAAACTTCAAAAATTCTAAAAGTAAACATAGAAGAAAAAATGGTGACCTTGGGTTAAACAAATGTTTCTTATTTATGATGCCAAAACTATGATCCATAAAGAAATAGGACTTTATCAAAATTAAGAACTGGTTTTTGTAGAACACTGTTAGAGCAATGAAAAATAAATAAATAAACTGGGAGAAATTCCTTGAAACCATATACCTGATAAAGAACTTGCAACCATAATACATGAAACATCTCAAAACTCAATAACAAGTAAACAATAAAATTAGGCAAAAATTCGAATAGACATTTGACCAAAGAAAATATGGATGTTCAGTTAGCATAGAAATGATATACAACATTATCAGTCATTAGGGAAATGCAAAATGCAATGAGATGTCTCTCTATATTATCTATTAGAATGGATAAAGTTAAGATGACTGATCATGCCAAATACTAGAGAGGATGCAGAGGAACCATAACTCATGTCCTGGTGGTGAGAATGTTAATTGCAAAATGTCTTTGCAAAACAGTTTGGCTGTTTATAAAAAGCAAAATATATATTTTATTCTTGTATCAACCATCCCATCTACTCTTAGGTATTAACCCAAGAGAAATTAAAACAATTGTCCATACAGATACTTGTATACCAATGTTCATAATAGCTTTATTGTAATAGCTAAAAGTTGGCAACAAACCAAACGTTCATTTGGCGCCAAATGGGTAAGCATATTTTGTCATATCAACACAATGGAACACTATTCAGCATTAAAAATGAACTTACTATTGATACACACAAAAACATGAATGAATCTCAAAATAATTATGCTGAGTTAAAGAAGCCAGACAGAAAGATTAATACTGTATGATTTAATTTATATAAAATTCCAGAAAATAATCTATAGTAACAGAAAGTGGTTCAGTGGTTTCCTGAGGAAAGGGATTGGGCAAGGAAAAAGGGTCAAAAAGGGAACTGGTTGTGTAGCTATATTTAGGCAGCGATGTATATGGTCGCTATCTTGATTGTGATCGTGATTTCACGCATATATGCATACAACACAACTGGAACACTTTAAAGATGTGAAGTTTATTATATGTCAATTATACCATTATAAATTTGTTTAAGAATTAAAAAGTAATAAAATATGCAAAATGACAGTAGCTAGAGAAATGTGTTTGTGTATCAATGAGAATGAGCCAGTAGAGAATCAGATATTGATTATGAGGCATGGGGTTTAATTTAAGGAGAAAAATATTAAAGAAGGCAAAATAAAATTGAATTCAGAGAAAAGAAGGATTATAATCAAAATAAAAATATATTTTATTGTAACTAAAAGGATGACAGAGATACATAGTATAAGTGGACTAAACATTTAGGGGTGGCAAATGAGAACATTCCACTTCGCAGTGAAATCAACAACTTGTGAAGAAAGAAAAATTTGAGAGAAGAGGAAAGCTATACATAGTTTCCTTAGAGAGCTGGAAGGAAAATTACTGTACACTAATTGTAGTGTTAATAGAGATGTATACATCATGGTGTGGAAGGAGAATGCTGGAGGAAATGCAAAAGATTTCAGGATAGAAGAGATATATATTCTATAATGTAAAAAGGGTTCTGAAGCTACCAGCATATAACGAAGACCATATTTCTTTAAATATTATTTAAAATGCAGTATTAGTATGACTAAGATTAGACTGTTTTTTTCTTTCCTTTATAGTATTGGGTAGAAGTAGATGAACAGAAATGAATATGCTGATTCATGAAATGGAGCTCATTAAGCTTTATTTTCATCTTTTTTTTTTTTTTTTTTTTTTTTTGCGGTACGCGGGCCTCTCACTGTTGTGGCCTCTCCCGTTGCGGAGCACAGGCTCCGGACGTGCAGGCTCAGCGGCCATGGCTCACGGGCCTAGCCGCTCCGCGGCATGTGGGATCCTCCCAGACCGGGACACTAACCCGTGTCCCCTGCATCGGCAGGCGGACTCTCAACCACTGCGCCACCAGGGAAACCCTCATCAGTATTTTTAATAAGTAAGACATTATTATGCCAGTACCAAGTCAGCTGTCAAATGTAGATTGAAATAAGATGGACAGGTGTGTATGACATTTCTATGAATGGTTAGGGCTACACATTTTAAGTGTGCATAGTGTAACAGGAGTCAATATTCATAACAGATGCCATATGTAGCATGGCAATACAATCATAACATTAATGATTATCCTAAGGCTATGACTGCTACAAGAAAGAAAACACTATAATCCACAAACCAGAGTTTCTTTTTAGAGAATAATGGAAAAAAATAAGAAAAATGAACCAGAAATAACCCAAGCTTGTCAGACTGCTAATTATCTACCAGTATCCATTCTCTTCTTTCTTAGTCATAGAGTTTGGGTAGGCATGTGACCACTCAGCTAAATACTAATTTCTTTTTTCTTCTTCTTGGTAGATGTGGTCATGTAAATCAATTTTGCCCAATCTGATGTGTATGATAGAGTGGTTGCCTATTCTAAGAATGGTTCATAAAAGGGTTAGATATTTCCTACTTTAGTCCTTTCTCACATCCATTTGCAAAAAGATGACAGAAACAGAATAGCACAGTTGACACAGAGAATGGCAAGAATGTCTGAACAGCCAAAACAGCCCTAATATGCCTACCTTTCTACAGTTACTTACTTCAACCTTGTTTCAGCCATTATCTTTTGTGGTCTTCTTATTTGAGCAATTTATCAAAATCTTCCCAGAGAACTACCAAGTATGCGTTAACCATAATGGCTACTGTTTATCAAGAGCTTACAATAAGCCAGTATTTTCTTATACTATTTATATCCTAAACAACCCTATAGGCTATAGAGAGAATAATGAGACTGGGAGAAAATAAGCAGCATTCACAAGTTCAGACATTTAACAGGTTGTAGATATGGAATGGAATTTGAACCCCGATCTTGGGGGGGCACTAAAGTTCTTCTTCCTTCCATTATGTTACAGAATCTTTTCAAAAGCCAAGAAAAAACTTCATAGAAGCAGCAAACACCCAATCTGAAAGATGTAAAAATGAATCTGAGGTCATGGCTTACCCATTTTTGCATTTCTAGAATTTCTAAGACATTTAAGAAATGCTTTAAGCTGCTTTAAGTTATTCATTAGAAAGAAATTGTACCTTCTCTTTCTGTGTTAGACAAGAAAAGTAGCTGAGTGACCTTGTAGGACTTTTCCATGATAACATCAAAAACCAATTCAAAGATATGGGTGGCATACAATCAAAACAATATGCCTCTTTTCAAAACAGAAATAGCAGAATCAGGATGGAAGTCTCTTTCTTGCAGGGCTTGTTGCTGTTGTTGTTTATTTAATAAAGTTTACTGATAATTTATAATCATTAACAACTACTGAATCAATAGTGTAACACAATTATAAAGTGCCTCAGAAGTATGTGCCTTTAAGGGAGTGTGAGATGGCAGAGTGGATAGTATAATCCGTGACAGTCTTTATTTAACACAGCCAGCTAAGGCAGCCACATAGGATTTAGTAGTTAAGAGGCCATGTAGCAACAGCAGCATATCCAGCCAGTTCTCAGAGAAGGAGCGTGGCCTCCTCAGTGTTGAAATCAGTGTGGCTCACCCAGAGCTATTTAGGAACATTGGATATAGCAGGAGCTCTAAGGGTCCACAGCCACAGGAGAAGTGGCACACAGATGAGAAAACTCCATTTGTCAGGTTATTGCTTGTGACCAAATGGTAGCTTACCAACTGCTGCCGGGGCTCGGGAGAGTGACCCAGCAGCTGCTTCTGTATGGGAGAGCATACTTCATGAAAGGACAGATTCAGTGTTGCAAAATAAGCCAATTCCCAGGATGCCTGTGAAACTCTGATAAGCCCAGCTTCTTTCCTTATAGCCTAAGGACACAAAGTGGAACAAACTTAGGTAGACTTTCTTTTTAAATTTTATTTCATTTTATTTTTGTTTTGTTTTGTTTTTGCCAAGAGTATGTGGGATAAAAAAAAAAACACTGACTGAACCAAATAATGACTTAAGATGAAATTTCAGAATAAGTTATAGAAACCAGGCTTAATTGTTGTGTTAAAATACTGTTTCTAGAAAAAAAAAACTAATGTTAAAATGTTCCACTATTGCATTTGCTTCATAGTAATATAATTTACTTCTCAGCTAGTTGTCAATTCCTATAAGCTACATCTTCCATTTACCATCTAAAAATAGCTTTTCCTACATACACTTGATGCTATCTCATGCCAGAAATTATCAAAACCACTGAAGGAAAGAATAGCAATTGTTAAAAAGTAATGAGAGGCATGTGTGGTCATCGGGTGGTAATAGGAATCAGAATATTGCAGCAGAATCCCCCATGACTCCCCTTTCCCACATACACAATACACTCATACCTATCTTCTCCTAGCATATTGCCTCAGTCAACTAAACTGGGAATCACAACTCATTGCTAGACCATGTTAAGGATGGCACCTGCCCTTTGAGCAAGAAAAATAGAGGCCTCAAGAATTCGGTTCTTTGTCCACACATGCACTACCCCATTTGTGATATTCTCTCAAGTATTTTTTAATATGTATAGCTTTAAATATGTGCATTTATATAAACTCACAAGAGAGAAAAAGAGCCTGCAAAATACAAATGCTGCCGAAGTTTGCCCATATTTTCAAAAGATTTTATGGACATCAACAAAGTTCAGCAACTGTCTTCTGAGCAACCTCTTAGGTGGTTAGCAAGGCAGACATGATCTCCTTTACTAGGACTTAGAGTCTTGCAAAAAGACACACCTTAATCAAATATTTAGCAGGACATAAGCTTTTTTTTTTTTTTGCAGTACACCGGTCTCTCACTGTTGTGGCCTCTCCCGTTGCGGAGCACAGGCTCCAGATGCGCAGGCTCAGTGGCCATGGCTCACGGGCCCAGCCTCTCCGCGGCATATGGGATCTTCCCGGACAGGGGCATGAACCCGTGTCCCCTGCATTGGCAGGTGGAATCTCAACCACTGCACCACCAGGGAAGTCCCAGGACATAAGCTATTTGAGTTCAGAGATGGTTTTGTGTTCTATATATGTAACAACCTAGAGCAGAACTGGGCATATATTAAAGACTCAGTAAATACTTGTGAATGACTCCTAAGTAAAGTTCTATGAAGAGCTTTAGTTCAACATAACCTAATCTACATGGTCAGGAAAGAATTCCCTGCAGAAAGAATATTGAAATTCTAATCTAAAGGTTATGAAGATGTTAGCTGGGTGAAGAAAGATAATGAGACCATCTAAGCAGAGGAACATATGGGAATGTTTCTAAGATGTTAGCACAATGTTGTGTTCATATAAATGGAAGAATTCTAACAGGGGATTGGAAAGTAAAGAATGGTATAAGAAGACAGGTAGAAAATGTATAAGACAAAAAGTCTTAAAGGGCACCATATAGACTGGGTATTTTTTGCTAAGAACAATAGAAAGTCATTGGAGCAATCAATACATTTTGTCTATTTATTATGTTTTCATTCATTCAATCATTTATTATTTAATTAATTTAATTTATCAAAGCTGTTTCAATATTAGGAGGTATTATATTGACTCAGATCAAATCTTCCATACCTAGTTCTGTAATCTTAGAGGAATCACTTAACTTTTTCTTGTCTTAGTTTTAATCATTCATAAAATATTTTTAAAATGTAAAAAGGTAATCACCAACCTTCCCTTGTCTAAAAGCTTATACTTTGTAACAGTTGCAAGTATTTTTTAATAGACCCTTAATTTAATGTTTGGCCAGCAATGGGTACCTTCCCTTAGTGAGCAGGATAATCAGAGAGGAAGAAGAAATGCCTACTTCCTGACATTGTGCCTATTTACATATACTGTTGCTTTAGTTTCAGTTCTCTCAAAAGCAAAATCTATGTATCAATACAGATAGAGGGAGGATGTGGACAGAGCTGATTTGGATGAGGGGATCAGGAGGATAGGATAGGATGAAGAAGGAAGAAAAGTCAAAAGGACCATTGTTGAGGTTCTTACTGCAGTGGACAACTGAGGCTCCATCCTACTTGGAACCCTCTGAGGATTTGTGTAAAATGCACCTTAAAATTGCACCTCCAGATTACAGGGATATAGACCAAATTTCTACACCCTCTTGCTCTCATTAATTGAAGGCTAGTTCTGAGAACATTAACTCTTCGTACTTCTAAGCTGTACCAACGCACGGGCTTAAGGAGACTTCTGTCACTCAAGAGACATCTCTGGAGTAGAAATGCAAAAAAAAAAAAAAAAAAAAAAATGCCCCAATTAGTTCCTGAGGGGAACCAAAGGTCTACCAAGTTGGCAATGTGAGGATACAAGGAATCAGTAAAGGTATAGAGAGTGATTCTAGGGAATCTGAGTATCATTCCATTGGAAAGAGTAGTCATTAAAGGGGTCTATGGCGATAAGTGATGGCCCTATCTGTATTTTAGACTGAAAAGTTTGGATGCAATGTGGAAGTCAGTTTAAAACTGGGAAACTCCCACTCGAATACCTCTTTAATTCTTATTTTAAAAAGTCCAGGGCTTCCCTGGTGGCGCAGTGGTTGAGAGTCTGCCTGCCGATGCAGGGGACACAGGTTCGTGCCCCAGTCCGGGAAGATCCCACATGCCGCGGCGCGGCTAGGCCCGTGAGCCATGGCCGCTGAGCCTGCGCGTCTGGAGCCTGTGCTCTGCAACGTGAGAAGCCACAACAGTGAGAGGCCCACGTACCACACACACACAAAAAAGTCCACACTCAATATTCTGTATATTCTACTCAATTAATGTAGGGAGGCTATAAAAGTGATACAAATAATAGATTCATAAGATGATAGAATGAATGAAATGGTGGGGAAAGAACTGTGAAACATTTTGGAAATTAAATCGATTTTATTTGTGGACTGAGTATGGTGAAGGGAGGATTATCTAGACTGATTCTCAAGTCTCTGGCATGAGTGACTGAGAGTAAATTAATAACATCAACTAATGCTGGGAATACAGATAAGAAAATATTGGTTGTGTTTTGTGTTTTTTATAGTTATGTCTTGAAAATAGGAAGTTGAATTCACTTTTGAATGATGAGTCTAAGGTTCTAGCTTGAACTAGCACTAGTGATTTGGAAGTCATTCAAACACCATTATATTTCCTGCTCAATCAGGACTTGTTAGAGAAATGTTTGATTCCAACTCTGAGACATTAAATATACAGTATAAACCTGGAACACATTGTCACTTAAGAGAGCAAAAACTAGCAAAGTCCACGTGGGTCACGTTAAAAGAACTTAGGAGCCAACTAGAAATGGTACCAAAGGCCAAAAATTGAACTTTTTTTAATCATTAATTAAAAAAATTGCAATTGATGAAGCATATCAGATATTTAAATTTCTGAGGTCATAATGGGACAAAAAATCTAATTTGCTATAATTGGAGGATATGAGGGAACAGCCTACTGTTTTGAAAACTAGTAATTAATAAGAAAATAATAACATTTATTCCTGCTATTCCTATGCAAATTTTATCACTGTATAACTAAATAGTAAACAAAAGATGTTTTTATTATACAAATACACAGGTAAGCAAATGTGAAAGGAACAATAAGATTAAAGAACATTGTTTTATAACTCCAATAAATCAATGGAGCAAGGCATTGATTATTGACAGTTGTTAATAGAATAAAGAGTCAAGCAGGACTTTCGAAGATGGAGTAGGAGGACTGGAGTTCATCTCTCCCCACAAACACATCAAGAATACATGTACAAATGGAACATTTCTCACAGAACATCTGCTGAACACTAGCAGAGGACCTTGGACACCTAAAAGGACAAGAAAGATCCCCATGTAACCGTGTAGGATGAAAGAAAGAAGAAGGGAAAAGAAAGAGGAGAGGAAGCAGGACGGGACCTGCACCCCTGGCAGGGAACTGAAGGTGAGGAGAGGTTCCCACATCTGGGGAAGCCCCCTCACCAATGGGGAGATCTGGGACAGAAGGGGAGCTTCGGGGGCTTGGAGGAGAGCTCAGCAACCGGTCTGTGGCAGGCAAGACAGAGTGAAACCTACACAGATGGCCCATGCCACAGCCCTGCACAGCCCAGCCTGAGATGAGTGTCCTCTGGTGCACACAGGGGCTGGGGGCTGGAACGTGGGGTTTGCAGAGCAGACCCAGGGAGGGGACTGCTGTTGGCTGTGAGGGGACAGCCTGAAAGGATGGGAGTGAGGAGCTCTGCAACTGGGAATGCTCGTGGAGGAAGTCTGGACCGCCACAGAAGCGAAGCGCCATTGTTGAGTGACCCGCAAAGGGTGGGGACACCATTGTAGCCTCTCTCCTCATGTACTGGCCCCTGCCTCCACTGGCACTAGGGAGGGCTCCTGCCGGAGCCATCTCTGGTGCCCGAGCCCTTGCCTCCTCCATTTTCTCCCTCCTGCCTGGGCAACCCGCTTGCCCAGATCTCCACCTGATAGGTGCACTTTCCAATCGCTACCCCAGCACCCTCCTTCCTGGGTGGCCTGCTCGCCCTGATGGCTGCCTTGGCTCCTTCCTGTCTGACGGGCTCGTGGGCTCTGGCAACCTCTAAAGCAGACTCCAGAAGGAGGAACACACACACAAGTGGGGCTGAAATCACAGCTGAGCCCCAGGGGTCGTGTGACTAAGGCAGAAGAGCTGAAATCTTTCCTCCTGGCTGTGTGAACCACAGAGTTACAACTCCAGTGATGGCTTCCTAAATCCAGCGCCTGCAAAACATCCCAAAGGACAAGTGCTCCTGCAACTGGGAAGGGTATAGCTTTAGCAGCTGTGGGATTTATGGGCATGTACATGCAGGGGTTAGGCCAGGCCAGAGTCTGAGCTGCCTCCATATCTCCCAAATGGGGCCAGATGCACAACTACTGCAGCACCTGACCTCAGTGGATCTATTCCAGTGGCCTGATGAAAACAATGCCTGATAGTCACCAGGGTCAGTGGCTGGTATACCCACAGTTAAAGTGGGACCGAGAGCAGTGCCAACAACAGTGTACTTTGAGAGCCTGCACGGTGGGTGAAAGGGGACAAAACAGTGCATATTCACAGGTGAACAGCTCCAGAGCAGGAATACTCAGTGGCTTCTCTCCCAGTGGGAGTGCTCCAATCCCACCTACCTTGCACCACAAATCAGAAACACAGCTCAGAAACAAATCTGGGAGCCTCTACTCCAACAACTAGGGAGCAGACCATGTCCCTGATAGGGCAGTGACAACCACACAGCAAAGGGGAGGAACCATTCAATATCCAGGGCAGGGTCTGATCACCACAACACCAATCAAACCCCCTATTAAGAGGATAACGGCACAAACCTCTGGACCAACCTCACCCACCAGGGGGCAGACACCAGAAGCAAGAGGAACCATGATCCTGCAACCTGTGGAGAGGAGACCACAAACACAGTAACTTAGACAAAATGAGATGACAAAGAAATATGTTGCAGACAAAGGAGCAAGATGAAAACCTAGCCACGACATTCAGAGAAGAACGAGAAATAAAAGAAATCCAAATTAGAAAAGAAGAAGTAAAACTCACTGTTTGCAGATGACATGATACTATACATAGAAAATCCTAAAGATGCTACCAGAAAACTACACAAGCTCATCAATTAATTTGGTAAAGTTGTTAATACACAAAAATCTCTTGCATTGTTACGCACTAACAACAAAAAATCAGAAGACAAAATCAAGGAAAAATCCCATTTACCTTTGCATCAAGAAGAATAAAATACCTAGGAATAAACCTACCTAAGGAGACAAAAGACCTTTATCTGAAAACTATAAGATACTGATGAAAGAAATAAAATATTACATAAATAGAGGGAGATATATACCATGTTCTTAGGTTGGAAGAATCAATATTGTGAAAATGACATACTACACAATGCAGTCTATAGATTTAATGCAATACCTATCAAATTACCAATGGCATTTTTTTCACAGAATTAGAACAAAATTTTTTACAATTTGTATGGAAACACAAAAGACCCGAATAGCCAAAGCAATCTTGAGAAAGAAAAATGGAGCTGGAGGAATCAGGATCTGTGTCTTTAGACTATACTACAAAACGACAGTCATCAAAACAGTATGGTACTGGCACAAAAACAGAAATATAAATCAATGGAGCAGGATAGAAGGTCCAGAGGTAAAGCCACACACCTATGGTACCCTAATCTATGACAAAGGAGGCAAGAATATCCAATGGAGAAAAGACAGTCCTTCAATAAGTGGTGCTGGGGAAACTGGACAGCTACATGTAAACGAATGAAATTAGAACACTCCCTAACACCATACACAGAAATAGACTCAAAATGGATTAAAGACCTAAATGTAAGACCGGACACTATATAACTCTTAGAGGAAAACATAGGCAGAACACCCTTTGACAAAAATCACAGCACAATCTTTTTTGAACCACCTCCTAGAGTAATGAAAATAACAAGAATAAACAAAAGGGACCTAATTAAACTCAAGAGCTTTTACACACCAAAGGAAACGATAAACAAAATGAAAAGACAGGCCTCAGAATGGGAGAAAATATTTGCCAATGAAGCAACTGACAAGGGATTAATCTCCAAAATATACAAACAGCTCATGGAGCTCAATATCAAAAAAGAACAAGCAACCCAATCAAAAAATGGGTGGAAGATCTAACTAGACATTTTTCCAAAGAAGACATACAAATGGCTAAAAAGCACATGAAAAGATGCTCAACATCACTAATTATTAGAGAAATGCAAATCAAAACTACAATGAGGTATCACCTCAAACCTGTCAGAATGGCTGTCATCAAAAAATCTACAAACAATAAATGCTGGAGAGGGTGTGGAGAAAAGGGAACACTCCTACACTGTTGGTGGGAATGTAAATTGGTACAGCCACGTTGGAGAATGGTTTGGAAGTTCCTTAAAAAGCTAAAAATAGCACTACCATATGATCCAGCAATCCCAGTCCTGAGCATATATCCAGAGAAAACCATAATTCGAAAAGATACATGCACTCCAATGTTCATTGCAGCACTAACTACTTACAATAGCCAGGACATGCAAACAACCTAAATGTCCATCAACAGAGGAATGGATAACGAAGATGTGGTACATATATACAATGGAATATTACTCAGCCATAAAAAAGAATGAAATAATGCCATTTGCAGCAACATGGATGGACCTAGAGATTGTCATACTGAGTGCCATAAGTCAGACAGAAAAAGGCAAATATCATATGGTATTGCTTACAAGTGGAATCTTAAAAATGTGTACAAATGAACTTATCTACAGAACAGAAATAGAGTTACAGATGTTGAAAAGAAACTTATGGTTACCAGGCAGTAAAGTGGAGAGGGGGGGATAAATTGGGAGATTGGGATTGACATATATACACTACTATATATATATAATAGACAACTAATAAGGACTTACTGTATACCAAAGGGAACTCTACTCAATACTCAGTAACGGCCATATACTGGGAAAAAAATCTAAAAAAGAGTGGATATATGTATATGTATAACTGATTCACTTTTCTGTACACCTGAAAATAATACAACATTGTAAGTCAACTATACTCCAATAAAAATTTTTAAAAACTAAAATAATTTCAGTTTACTAAATAAAATTTTAAAAAAAGAGTCAAGCAGACGTGTTTAATGGTAGAAGAACATAATATGACCTATACTTTCTTAAAAGAATTGAAACCAGAATCTATCAAGCCTCTCTATATAATGCCAACTTACAGAAAATAGAGCCAAAAAGTACACTTAAACTACAACATAAGGAAAAAATCAGCAAAATCCTAACAAATTCTATAGAAAAAGTGATCTAGTTTCCTCAACAATTTAATTTCTAGGAAAAAAGAAAACATAGAAGATGAACCTATAGATTAAAAGAAAGTTAAAAAAAATATCCAAACATAATGTGTGGAATGTCTTTGGATTCTGAGGCAACATAATTGTAAAAGTAGACATTTATGAGACAGTTGAGAATTCGTCCACTGACTGAATATTTGAAATTATTATATTATTGTTATATTATTAACTTGCTAATATATTATAATTTTGTTTAAAATATATATTTAGTTTTTTAGACATATATACTGAATTATTTATGAGTAAAATGATATATCTAAAGTTTGCTTCAATATAATCTAGGAGTAGCAAAGGAGGCTGTGGTTATGATTTGATAGTTGTTGAGGTTGGATGAAATTAGATGGAAGTTCATTATACTGTTTATCTTTCTTTGGTGTATGTTTGAAATCTCCTTTTTTAAAAAAAACAAAAAATAATCATTAGAATACAGAAAAAAGCATACCAGAAGAGTTATAAAGTTAGTAGGTCAAGTATAAGGAAAAGAACAGTAATATTTAAGAAGTGCTAAAATTGGGAGACTTGTTAACATGAATAAGTCTCAGTTTTTATATCTATACATGAAATAGGTATATAAAACACCTATAAGCAAAGAGGACCTTGAAGAGTGTCGGTTCTCTTCCTAAAAAATGTGAATGAAAATCCTGCTTGTATGTATGTCTACATATTTGTCTCCTGCAATCAAGGAAATGAGACTGAGCATTAGAAGCTATAGTGATTATATAAAAATATAAAAGTGAGCATATAGGAATAAGAAATTAAGAAAAGTAACAATGTGAAAATCAGCCCCATTCTGAAAATCAGACAGAAATACTTTAAACCCTCTGTTGCTTTATGCCTCCTTGCTGTGAAGAACATCATCATAGTAGCTGAGTACTACTCCTCTCCCACAATTTATAGTTTTTTTAAAACCCATTTTAAGCTGCCTCTCCAAACCATAAAAGTGGAAATCCTTTGGCTTTTGACAAAGCCTGGAGGGAGAAGGAGGAGGAGGAGATGATGGGGAAGTGATATAAGTAACTGTAAAAATGAAAAGGGCATTGACTTAGAATCAATGGTTAATATGAAAGGCAAATGGAATAATTAATACCAATACCTCAAACCTCTACCATCTTTGAGGAATTGATACTTTGGCTTATCACCATAATAGGCACAAGCACATTTTGTCATAAACTCTAAAATGCAAATCAATATATTTTTTCTCTTTTACCAAATCCCTGTCTAACACCACCTTTATTAAAGATGTTTAAGGCTAGTGAGGTTAGTAAATGCAACTGATACCAAGAAGATAATAAACCTGACCAGTAATCTCACTGGGTGATTACTGCCTCTCAGGTATGCAATATTCTTATATTTACTCATCCACAATTATAAACAGCAACTGAAATTTCCCTCAGAGGGAAAAGCCTTGCAGCAAGAGACTGTAAAATAGTCTTGCTTGTTTTTAAAGTGTAAATTTCTATAACAAAACATAATTGAAAAAGAATGATTTAAAAACAAAGAAAATGAATGAATATGTATGAGACATTGGCTATCTCATATGGATATGTATGAGAAATTTAGCAGCTGTGTGTCTCACACACATACACACAAACACACGTCCAATTTTAAGTTGGTCTTTATCCTGTGAACTGGATTCAAGTCCACCTCTATTCTGTAATTGTCAAATAAAACCCTTAAAATCAGAACTTGCTTCCTAAATCCTCAAGTTTCTGTAAATAATATAAGTCTCCACCTATATTTTTAACATTAGTCTGATTTGTTTCAGCAAGACCTAAGATTAACTAGTGGTATGTGTCAGACAACTGTTTTGTAGCCAAATGCCAACAGAACCGAGAGATAGAATGGTATACTTACAGTAGCAGAGCATCCATGGATCACTCATGAACTGGAACAGGTTACTGTGGAAATGGCCTTTAATATGGTTAGTCAATAACTATACACTCATAATGCAAAAGAGTGATATGTAGTGTACAGCAAAAATCATGATATTTAGCTGCTTGACATTTTGAAGATATAATCAGATTACTAATGTGACATTTCAAAACCAGAAATGGTTATCATAAAAAGTAAATTATCAGATGGGGAGATGGGTAACTCAAAAAGTGTTGATGCCTATTAGAATGTAGAGAAAATGGCTGTATATACCATATGAATTTGCTGCAAATGACGTGTGTGATAAAGAACAATGTGACCTCTAAAACAGGAAAAGAAAATCTACTAGTAGCCATATTTTCAGACTTCATTATTTTCTTTTTTTATCCTGAAGACAAATTTCAATTTCAATTGCTGTTTATAACTGTGGATAAGTAAATATAAGAATATTATATATCTGAATGGCAGTAACCACTCAGTGAGATTACTGGGTAAGGTTTATTATCTTGCTAGTATCACTTACATTTACCAATAATAGTTTGAAAATTTCCCCACAGTATAAAAATTAGGTCAGATGGCTCATCAACAGTGTATCATATGGATTAAGATATCTGGAACTTTCTATAATACCTGATAGGAACTATGTGTTTCCAATTTATTCTGTCAAAGAAGAATTATAGATATTAATCTTCAGCTGGAAGATATGCACAAAAGAACTATAAACTCTCAATTTACAAGGATGTATTTCTCTTCCCCTTGTATTTATAGGTGCTATGCCATCATAATGCTGGGAACTGTCGTATTTATGTTTTCTGCAAAGGGATCACTTACCGTAAGAGTATTATACTGACTGAAGAACAGTCACTAAAATTGAGGCAATCAGGAGATCCCCTCCTATATTACTAAATTTTTACGTGGTGAGAAAATTTCTTTGGGCTATTTAATATTAGTGTGGATTAATTTGTACAATGGAGCGGGAAATCAGGAGCATTATTTTCCTAAATATGTGATCTGTGCATGTTTACCTGAGAAATTATCTGACCTCCTACCTTTCTGACACTTTTACTCAGGACAGTATCTTACAGAATTGCCTGAACATATTGATACTCATGATATCAAATGTGGGTCTGCTCTATTCTTCCTGCTTGTAAATATCTCCCTGTAAATGTTTGTTTTTCCATGCGTGCAATAAACTATATGGAACACATTACAATTCTGAGTGATGCTTGCAACAGGAAACAGCAGTTTTGAATTGCAGAAATGAATAAAAACATAATCCACTTGTGTAGGAAATCAGATTTTAATGAAATTGTCATTAATATTTATGTTAAATGCCATCTAAATCTAAAGAGACATGTTAACATCAGTGTCTGAATACATTAGGATTGCTTGAAACTACATTTCCAAGGAAATATTTTGTTTTTATTCAAAAGCTCTCTGATTTCTGCTCAAATGTTTATTGTTTTATTTGAAAATGCTTTCTCATTTTTGTTCCAGATGTTCACAGAGCAAACACAGAACATGGTAGATAAATGAGAGTTTACAGCTGTAAGCCTAAATTGACTGTTTCATTCACTAACAAGTTACTCTGATAAGGTCTTCTGATGATTGAATAGCAAAATATTCTTTCCACATGGCTCTTATGGCTCACAGTATTATGTACTTGCTATGCAACATTTCACTTAAAATTTCTTCTTCTTATCCAATAACCACAGGCTGTATCTTTTTGCTCGTAAGAGGTCATTTTGATATTCACTATCTACTGTTTTATGAAATTATGTTTCAGGAAAATATTATTAAAGCTTAAATTACAGTGTTTGGAGAGTTAGAACAAAATTATTAAAGTATGTAATCTTTCAGAAATGAAGGGAAATGATAAAATGCTTATGATGAATTGTGATCAACATATCAAATGCAGTACAATATTCACAATATTTGGGTATAATTATACTCATCTATCATATATAATTGACCACATGCTTTTATACTAATAATCTCTTTCCCTAAAATGATAATTCATTTGCATATTCTCTGTGTAATCAAAGAAATGTTTACTTTTTTGGTTTTTTTTTTCCTAGTTCCCTAGACTTACAATGTACTTTTCATCAGAGATGTCAGTAATCCTTTGGGTTCTTAGGAGTGCCATTAGGGAAACTTTCCCAGAATGCTTAGAGGTGTTTGCTTTATCAAACACTTTTATTTATATGGAGTATAAATAAAAAGGAAAGTGGCCTATTTATAAATTGACAGAAGAGAACCCACAAAATTGTTTTTTTGACAATTTCAGAGCCTATGCTTTGACTTTCAGAGCCTATGCATTTACTTTAATAGTAAAGTTATTGCTCAAATAATCTTAAAACTCCTTTTAGTAACTATCTTCAAAATAAGGCTACCAGCCTCTTAGAGAAGCAGTTGCATCTTCTATATTCACCATTCTTTCACCCAGTCTCTCCTAATAGATCATTTAAGAATTTTAAGGAACCTAAGCTTTGTAGTGATTTTTTTTTAAAGCAATCATAAAGAGTTGTTCTTTCAATGATCTACTATCGTAGGGAAACATGTGTAGCAGGGTAGGTTCAGGGAATCCACTTTCAACAATCCCCCAGGTGGCTGATACTCTAAATGTGTCCTCAGCACCATGAAGTATGGAACACAAGTCTTATGCCAAGAATAGTTTATATGCTCTATAGACTTCTCAAAAATAGCTTTGGACTAGTAGTAAGGAGATGTGTGTTCCCATTACCTTTCCAATCTAAAAATGTAAGAAATATACCTAGTTCACTCTATTTCACAGGGAGATTAAAAATAAATATATAAACTCATGTCAGTCAGGCCTTAGTAACTGTTGTATAATAGACAGGTTAATTTTTTTTTAAGTACTCCTGTTTTCTATCACACAGCTTCCTCCCCACCTCACCATAAGGCAACACGGTGTTGTCATTCTGTACAAGCGTTTATCTCAAAATGAGCAAAACATAACATGCCACTGACATTTTTGTCTGATTTTAAAATTACCTTTAATTGTTGGAAACACTCTGAGAGTTCTGACATCTTGGAAACTAGATCAGGAAATTATTTTAGAATAGATTGACTTCCATGTAATATGTCTTCAAAATGACAGTGATAACTATCACATTTACCTTGTGTTCTGTCCTCCAGAAAGAGGGTCATTTACATTTTAGTTAAAGTGATAGGAACTGAAGTTGTGGAAAGAATACAAAAAATGATTTGTTCTATTTCATAAGGCAAGGAGGATGGCTTACTATGCAAATTCTTTTTCCTTTCATCCTTTTTCTCTTTCTTCCTTCTTCTCCCCCTACTCTTTTTTTTCCTTTTTTTCTTTCTAAGGTTTTAGATGAGTGAATTTTCACTTTTAGATATCCACTCCTGGAAATGATATGAAAGTAATTAAGAATAAGCTGTAACCTTAATTGATAAATCTTTTCTTTGAGCTGAATATAGGTGTATCTGTGGAAAAAAATATCTAAGATAGACTGGGGAAATAAAAAAGAGTTTTTACTTACATTAAACATGAATTTATGTAGAGGAAGGACATTTATCTTCCCCTTTTTAAAGGAGAATTAATCCTATTATTCTTTTATGAATACCCTAAAGACAAAGTTACTATCTTAATATATAAAGATATTAGATATATACATAGATATATACATATATGTATGTTTGTGGATCTATCATCTTTATCATCTGCCCAAGAGAGTGACCTTTATACATTTATATTGATGCCATGCATTCATATCAAACACAATATTTATAGATTTAAGGAAACTCTATTTGAAGTAGCATTTTAAAAAGTGCTTTTGTGAAGTGTGGAGCTTCAAATTACCTATGTAAATCCAATGATAAATAATGGATGGATCAACCCCATTTTTTTTTATCTTAAATGCGTAAGTGTGCTATTTAGTTTTCTAAAGAGAAAACTGGTTTGATCTCTAATAGGTTTATAATGTCTAATAGGATTATAAGCAAATCTTTTAGATGCATTTTGGTTTCCTCAAATTTGGTCTTCTATCTGAAAATCTCTTCTAGTTAAGAGTTGTGAAATGATTCTTCTTTTGCTTAACCTTTACAAACAAAACTAACAGAAGTTTTTATTCTATATGTCTGAAAAATATGGTAGATAGGATTGTATATCTGATCACAGTTTTAGATAATCCACACAGCACATTTTCTCATCCTCCTACCTATGTTTATTTGACTCACCAGAATAATTGCAGTGTTTACAATTAAGGCCTATCAACCATACATAGACCAGTCTTTAGGAGTAAAGATATTGATAATACTAAGGAGAAAGGGAAAGACTCAATAAAAAAGAAGACAAAGGGGAAGAGGAGAAGTGTAGGAGGTGGACGAGGGGAGAAAAGGAAGGAGAAAGGATCAAAGGAAAGAAGGAAGAAAGGAAGGGAATGAAGGAAAGGCAACATCTGCTGTTAGAGAGAAAGTTCATTTCAGTCTTTGGTAGAAAGACAAGAAAAATTCTTCCCTCTTCTATTAGATTTATTTGATGATGTCATCATTAATCTGAAACAGAAGTTACCAATGTAGTGAGTATACAAAATTATAAAATGGTGACATCCCCTCCTCCAAAAAGTGTATCATTTTTATTTTAAAAAATCATCCAGTAGGCCAAAAGGAATAATTTGAGTGTTTCTTCAATTGTCATTAGATCAAAATGCTGTGAATCATTTTAAGTTCCTTATTTACATTTAATACTTTCCTACACAAATGCCTATCATCATAAATAAAATTGTAAATGAATTTGATTTTGTGCACCTCAAAACACTAAAAAAGGAACAAATTTCTTACTACCTTTAATTCTAATAAATATATTCAGTACATGATCAAACTATCAAAATGCTTTTTTTTTTTTGGACACGTGGATCAAAACCCGGTTTCCTCAGGGAAATCCTCTGACTTCAAATAGAATCACAAACAGAAGCTCCTAACAGTATGAGCCTCATTAACCAGATATATTGCAATACTTTAGAAGAGGGGTTAAAGAGCTAGAATGAAATGGCAATGGCTTGCAGTGCCTAATCCTTAGAAGTAGATACACTTCTCATATATAACAGGTTTTTTGTTATGCAGATACCATATAAACCACTACAGTTGGCACATCAGAGACTTTTTTTTTTTTTTTTGCTTTTTTGGCCCACATTATTAATGAAATGAAGATGAAAAACCAATATTTTATAGATCATTAATTTTAGCCACATAATCAGAAGAGAGTTAACAATCATAGTTGTTTTTAGAAATTTGATGCATAAGAATATGGTAGAATAGTTTGTCATTGAAGAAGATCCAAGGTTTCTTTTTATCTGAAGCAGGAAAAGGGTGAAGTTCAGTAATTACCCTTAGAATTATGAATCATTCATAAAAGTTGGAATTTTAATGACTGCAGATACAACATTCATCATTCTGGTTGAAAATATTTTATTATTCAATTATTAAACATGTTATGCAGTGTTGCATTCAAAATGAGAAATTTTCCTGTATAAACTATTATGCAAGGATATTAGTCCATATATGTTTATTTATGCTAGATTATGCAGTCTTGCACTTTATTTTCTAATATATAAAAATTAATAAAAAATGTTTCACATAATTTCAAATGTTTCACATAATGAAATTCCTGCTGATTATCCAACATATTGAGTTTTTTCAATATATCCACTTATAAGGATTACAATTCAATAATAACAAATTTTTTTAACTTAAAGAAAGAATTGCCTGTCGTTTCAGATTCATATGCTGTATAATGTTGATTACTACATGGAATGAGATATAATACCAAATTCTGGCTGAGTCAAAAAAGAAGACCAACTTTTAAAAATTGAAGTATAGTTGATTTACAATGTTGTGATAGTTTCTGGTGTATAGCAAAGTGATTCAGTTTTTTATATATATGTATATATGTATATATATATGTATATATATATTCTTTCTCATATTCTTTTCCATTATGTTTTTTTTACAGGGTATTGAATATAGTTCCCTGTGCTATACAGTAGGACCTCGTTGTTTATCTATTTTATATATAGTAGAGATGTACTTTTAAGTCATGAAATATTGCATAGAGTTGACTCAGTGGAGACCCAGCCTTGAATTTATATTTTGAAATGTGAGATTTTATTATCTATTTACCCACGTGGTAGACAGGACAGTGCCCCCTCAAAGATGTCCAGAAACCTGTGAATATGTTACTTTAAGTGGCAAAAGAGACTTTACAGGTGTGATTAATTTGTGAATCTTGAGATGGGAAGACTACCTTGAATAATACAGATGGGCCCAATGTAATCACAAGGATCCTCATAAAAGAGAGGCAGGAGGGTTAAAGTCAAAGAAGGAGGTGTGACGACAGAAGCAGAAATCGGAGTGATGCCGTTTCTGGAAGGGCCATGAGCCCAGAAATACAGACAATCTCTAGGAGCTAGAAAAGCCGAGGAATGGAATCCTCCCTAGAGCATCTAGAAGCAACACAGCCCAGCCAGTATCTTGACTTATAGCAAGTAGGATACATTTCTGATCACCGTAGGTATAGGATAATATATTTGTATTGTTGAAGCCACTAAGTTTGTGGTAATTAGTTATAGAAGCAATAGACAATGAATATACACAGATACCATAGATAATTTTCTCTCTTCCTATTTTCAAATTAAAGATAGTTCTTAATAATTAAAAACATCCATAGTTCTGTCATCCAGAAAAGAAAGAAAATACAAGTGCATCAGCAGTACAGTAACTATGCACATGGCATTCAGTGTTACACTTCCACATTCTAAGATTTTATGCATAAGAAAGAATACTTACTGGTTGAGCTTTCTTCTATAGCTCCACTATGATTTTCCTTACTTAACTATTGCAGTTTTATAATATTATTTATGTCTTTTCAGTTACTTAAGAATTCATAAAAATAACTTTGGTTCAGGCAAATAACTAGTAATAAGGACAATTTTTTCAAATTTTATATCACCCCCTGTCGTGAGTGCTCTCTATTGCAAAGAGACAAGAGTCAGTGTAGAAGTGATTAAACACAGGTTTCATTTCTTCCTCCATCCATCAGCAACTCTGCAAAAGTTGACAAAACCTTTTCCTTTATATTTTGACTTTTAATTTTCATGTAATTTTAGATTGACATGACTTGTAAGAAGTAATACAAAGTAAGCAGATATAACTATCCCCCAATTGTAACATCTTGCCAGGGAATTGACATTGATGTAGTCCAATCTTAGTCTTACTAAGATTTCACTTGTTTTACATTTACTCATGTGTGTGTATACGTGTGTCTGCCTATGCGTGTGTATTTACTTCTGCATAATTTTATCACATTTGTAGACTTGTGCGGTCACCACCACAGACAAGATTCAGAAAAGTTCTATTATAAGGATCTTTCTTGCTACACTTTTATAGCCACTGCCACCTTCCTCCTCTCCACCCTATAGAGAGAGGTCTGACAACTACTATCTCTTCTCCACGTCTATAATTTTGTCATTTCAAGAACGTTATATAAATAGAATCGTAGAGAATATAACATTTTGAGATTACGCTTTTCACTCAGCCTCACACTGAACTTGGGTCCTGCCACTCTGCTGACTTCAGTTATTATTTCTAGGAATAATTTTGTAGATATTTTGGGATTTTTTACATAGACAATCATGCCATCTGTAAGTAGAATTTATTTTTTACAATCTATATTCATTTTACTTATTTGTTTGTTTGTTTGTTGCTTTGTTTATTTGGCTAGCACTTCCAGTACTCTGTCGAATAACAAAGATGAGAATGGACATTTAGATTTCAATTTTAGATGGAAAGCATTTAGTCTTTCACCATTAATGTATGATATTAGTTGTAGGATTTTTGTAAATTCTTTTTATCAAATTAATGATGCTTTCCTCTATTCCTAGTTTATTGAGATTTTCTATATTGAATGTGTGTTGAATTTTGTCAAATGTTTTTTATGCATCAATTCATAGGAAAATGACTTCTTTTTAGCTTGTTATCTTAGGTTACATTAATTGATTTTTCATATGCCAAACCATTCTTACATATGTAGAATAAATCCCACTTAGTCATGTTGTGTAATTCTTTTTATTCTTTCCTGGATTTGATTAGCTATATTTCATTGATGATTTTTTTGGTCTTAGTTCATGAGATAGTAGTTTTTCTTTTTTTGTTACTGTCTTTGCCTGGTTTTGGTATCAAATGAGTGTCATAAAATGGGTTGAGAAGTATTCCCTCTCGTACTTTTTGGAAGAGATTACATAAGATTGGTTTAAATTTTTCTTTAAATACTGGGCAGAATTATTCAGTGAAATCATGTGAGCTTGGATATTTGTTTTTCAGGAGTTGTAATTACAGATCAAATGACTTTATTGATTATAGAACTATTCAGGTTGTCTGTTTCATCTTGGATGAGTTTTGATAGTTTGTGGGTTTTGAGTACTTGGTTCTTTTCTTTTAAGTTGTCATATTTATGAACATAAAGTTGTTTTATATTACCTTATAATTTTTATTGGCTTCAAAATCTATGGCATTAGCCTCTGTTTTCATTCCTACTATTGGTGGTTTGTCTCTTATCTCTGTCATTCTTGCTTTTTTATTGAAATTTCAAGAACATTATATAAATGGAATGATATATAATGAAATTGATTTCTTCTCTTATATAATTTTATTTTTTTCTATTTGGTTTAAGTTTATTTTCCCTTCTAGTTTCTTGAGGTAGTAACTCAGATTATTGAAATGAGACATTTTCTCTTTTTAAGGGCAAAAGGTTAGTATTGTATATTTTCTTCTCTGTGCTACTCTGGCTGGATCTCATATATTTTGGTATGTTGTATTTTCATTCCATTCAGTTCCATATATTTCATAATTTATTTTAAATTATATGAAACCTCTCCTTTGACCTATAGATTATTTAAAAGTGTATTTGTTTAATTTCCAAGCATTTGCATATTTTGCAGCCTTTCTGTTATTGAAACAGAAATGCTAATTCATATGTTAAGCTATTCAATTATCATAGAATATACTCTGACTGATTTCAATTCTTTTAAATTTCTTGAGGTTTATTTTATGCCCCAGAATATTCTCAGTCTTGTAGACTGTTCCATGAGGGCTTGACAAACATATGTATTCTGCTGTTGCTTGATGTGGTGATGTGTATATGTCAACTTGTTGGCTGATTGTTTTGTTCAACCATTTCCTTTTCTGCCTTAGTCTCACCAGTCATTTAGTGCTGATTTCTTTCTCCATAAAAATGGAAACAAGTACTTCCCTGTGTTTCAGAATTTTTGTGAGAATCATATGGAATAATATAGGTAAAAGTTATTTGTTATTATTATAGTACCAAACATATAGATGCCATTATCATATCTCTGCAATGAGTGTATCTTTTCCATAAACTGAAGACCTGTCCCTTTAGATGTTTGAAGTAGAATGTTATGAAAGATTTTGGCACAGTGATCAGTTGAGATAAGGATTATAGAAAATAAATAAATATACTTAGCTTCAGGTCATCCGTAAAAAATGGTATTTTTGCCCCATCTACTCTTCATCTTTAATAAGTTCCACATAAACCAAAAAAAAAAAAAAAAAAGAAAAAACTGTACTGTGTTTTGAATGAGCTATAAAGATATTCAACAAATATTTAATAATATTTGTTATATTATTTATACCACATTAAAATTTTAACAACTCTTCAGAAATGCCTGTTAAGGCAAACCATTTCTATCTGTATTTTAGACGTCATACTTAGATTTGGCTTACCTCCCCCCACCAAAATCTCACATCACATTGTTTACTCTTTCTATTAATATTCTATTTAGAAATAGACTTAAAATATCTAGACTAGCATGTGACATTCCTAAATCAAACCACAATTACAAAGACAGTGCTTCTCAAACTATCTGTAGGGAAAGACCAATATTTCATTTTCTGTTTAATTACCAGCATGACTAATAATTGCCCATTACCAGTAACTCACACCTCATCTAACTCACCACCCAAGTTTTACAATACCTACACTGCTCTGCAACTTGTTTAACAATATGTCAAATATTCCTATAACTTTTCCTATACCTTCGAGTGAGGAACAACAATAAACAGTTAGCAAATGTTTATTTTGCTTCTTTGTTTGTTTGTCTTTGAATAGTCCTAGT
This sequence comes from Orcinus orca, assembly GCF_937001465.1. Classification (NCBI taxonomy): domain Eukaryota; kingdom Metazoa; phylum Chordata; class Mammalia; order Artiodactyla; family Delphinidae; genus Orcinus; species Orcinus orca. The sequence goes on from NC_064563.1 coordinate 98,257,396, forward strand.
ACCCATATATTCTCTTATCTAATCTAACAAACTTCTGTCAAGACCTGTGACAAAGCAACAGCTCAAGATATGTGTTGTAACTAAGGATGTACACATGTTAAACATAAGAACCTTTCCAAACAGCATGGATTTTTTTTTTTTAACAGAAATTCTAATGTGAATATGTGCATCATCACCGGCATCCCCAAAAGCATTTTCAATTATTCTCTTGGGATCTAAGCTTTATTAAATGTGGTAGGGAGAGTGTCAGTTCAAGATGGCAATGCAGGAAGATCCTGAACTTACCTCTTTCCATAGACATACTGAGTCTACAGCTACATATGGAACAATTTCCTCTTTAAAAACCTAAAGGTTGACAGTGATAGCTACAGGTCAGGAAATGAGTAAGAAAAATAAGCCAGTGGAAGAGGCTGGGCCGCATTATTGCCATGAACCTTACTCCTGGCACAGTGACCCACAACCAGGAGGAAACTCAAAACCCAGAGCTGCTCCCAGAGGAATGAAATGTTCTCGCCCCACATTGAGCATCCCAAGTTTTAAGACATATACTTGAGATGCGAGCCTTGAAAACTAACTTTGAAAACCAGTGGGGCTTGTTTCCCAAGACCCACAAGACTATAGCGATCTGATAAACCACTCTTAAAGGGCTCAGGTGCTCAGATTCACCAGCCCCTGGGTCCAGCTCAGAGGCAGCCAATCAAACCAACATTTAAAGTGAAGGAAGCTCACCTGCTTATATTAATGTGTGTGACTGAGAGGCAGGCATCTAGTCTAACACACACATCTAGGAGCCTCCTGGAACACTCTCAGGGACAGACTGGCAGATGCCCTGTTTGTACTCTCCCTTTGCTGTGCTCCAGAGCACCAGTATCTCCCAGAAGGAAGCTTTTACATGTACCTGGTACTCCAGTTTTTGTGGCTGCTGTGCAGGGGATGCCTCTTGTTCATCTGCATCTGGAGGCCAGGGAAGCCTGTGTTCCTGGTCACATGGGACTGTAATAATCGGTGTCACTCAGAAGGGAGCTCGAACGTACCCTTGTCTGGTGTCCTGATTTTTGCAAGTGCTGCCAGGAGACACCTCTACAATGCCTGGCTCTGGTGGCTAGTGGGGCTTATGCTCATGGGTCGCTCAGGACTGTAACCAACAGAAAAGGTGTTCTTTAACAGCTACCACCCCCAAGAGGCAGCAGACCCAGCAGCTTAGTCTTTCTGTAAAGGAGGCCCATTAGCTAATCTTTATGACTGTAGCTTAAGGGGCAGGCTTCTAATGACACATCTAGGGACTGATTGTAATCCTTTCCAGAGACCTCGAGGCAGGAACTTTCTTTGCTCTCACCCTCTGCCACACTCCAGAGTACCAATGTCTCCTGGAGAGAGGCTTTATACATGTCTGGTGCTCTGGTTTTTATATCTGGTGCCTCCGTTTTTGCAGCTGCTGCCCAGGGCGGAGCCCTTGATTACCTGGTGGCTAGGGCTTGCATTGGAGAGACAGTTCTTTTCAGACTACAACCCCCAGGGCACAGCATGGACAGCCGACTGAGCCACACCTCCTGGTTTTTCTGTGAGGGAGGCCTCTTCGCTTGTCCTGGAGCTTCAGCCTGAGGGGCAGGCTTCAGGTTTGGCACACATCTAGTGGTATGGAGCTGCTCTCAAGGAACATAGGCTGTGGACAACATCTTGGTTCTCTCCTTCTGCTTTGCTCAGCTTGCTTGTATCACCCAGAAAGGAGCTTATATACTCATCTGATCCCCAGTTTTTGTGACTGCTGCTCAAGAGACACCTCTAGATCACCTGGTTCTGGTAGCCAGAGGAGCTATGCTTGTAGTCCCGCGGAACTGTATATATTTGCATACTTTTAAAAACTTGATTCCTGAGAGTATGACTTCCAGTCAACTTAAATATAAGTGCTGATATCCTCCCCTTTGGGACAGTTATAAGCCTTGGAACACCCGCAAATACTGCGAACTATTACAAATATAATAGTCTGCTTGACAAGCACAAAGGTTTGAGAGACAATTGAGAGCTGAGGCAGTTGTGAATGACTGTGTTCATCTCTTGCATGAGAATACTCCTTCAAGACTGGGAGACATGGTTGCTTCATCTACTTTATAAAACCAACACAGACAGCCACGCAAAATTAAGAAACAGAGGAGTACATTCCAAATGAAAGAGCAAGATAAAACCTCAGGAAAAAAAAAGTAATAAAACAGACAAATAATTTGCCTAATAAAGAAGTCAAAGTAGTTGTCATAAAAATGCTCATGAAACTGGGGAGAAGAATGAATGAATGAACACTGTGAGAACTTCACAGGAGATGGAAAATATAAGAAAGTACCAAATAGAAGTCATAGAGCTGAAGAATACGATAACTGAACTGAAAAATTCACTAGTTTCAATAACAGCCTAGATGAAACAGAAAAAAAAAGTTTAGTCAACTCAAAGACAAGGCAGTGAAATTCAGAGCAGCAAAAAGAAAAACAAATTAAAAAGTGACTTTTGTCATTGATCAAACAGACTAACATTTGCATCATAGGGCTCCCAGAAGAAGAAGAGAAGAGAAAGGGGTAGAAGTCATATTTAAATAAATAACGGCTGAATACTTTCCAAATTTGGAGAAAGAAAAAGACAGCCAGACTCAGGAATCTCAGAGAGTGTTATATATGAGGAACCCAAAGATACCCAGACCAAGACACACTATAACTAAAATGTCAAAAATTAAAGAAAAGGAGAGAATGTTAAAAACAGTAACATTGAGAAATGAGAAAAACAACTTATTATGTACAAGGGAATCTACATAAGACTATCAGCAGATTTTTTAGCAGAAACTTTGCAAGCCAAAAGGTAGTGGCACATTATATATAGTTAAAGTGCTGAAAGGGAACAAAAAACAAAAAACAAAACTTCTAACCAAAAACCCTCTACCCAGCAAAGTTATCATTCAGAACTGAAAGAGAGGAAAAGACTTTTTAAGCCAAGCAAAATCTAAAGGAGTTCATCATGACTAAACAAGCTAGGCTTATGAGAAATGTTAAAGGGAATTCTTTAAGCTGAAAAGAAAGCATGCTAAACAGTACCAAGAACACATATAAAAGAATAAATATCTCTGGAAATGTAAATACATAGTAAAGGCAGTGAATTAATCACTTATAAAGCTAGTAAAAAGGTTAAAATAAAAAAGTAGTAAAAATAACTATGATTACAATAATTAGTTAAGGGATACACAAGATAAAAAGATGTATAATGTGACACTTAAAAACACAAAACATGGGTGAGGGAGAGTAATAATGTTGACCTTTACAGTAGGATCAGACTTAACCAAAATTTATGGCGTGAAGCAAAATCAGTTCTAAGAGGGAAGTTCATAGCAAGAAATGCCTATTTCAATAAATAAGAAAAGTCTCAAATAAACAATCTAACTTTTGCACCTCAAGGAAGTAGTGAAAGAAAAAGAAGAATAAACAAAGCCCAAAGTCAGTGAAAGGAAGGAACTTAACAAAGATTAGAACAGAAATAAATGAAATAGAGACTAAAAAGACAATAGAAAAGATGAATGAAACTACACACTGGTTCTTTGAAAAGATAAATAAAATTTACAAACCTCTAGCTACACATACCAAGAAAAAAATAGAATCCAAATAAGTAAAATCATAAATAAAAGAGGAGATATGTTATAACCAATACCATAAGAATACAAAGAATTATAAGATATGATATAAGCAACTATATGCCAACAAATTGAACAACTGAGAAGAAATGGATGAATTCCTAGAAAGAAACAACTTACCAAGGCTGAATTATGATGAAACAGAAAATCTGAACAGACTGATTATTAGACTGAATAAGAAATCAAAAACCTCTTAACAAACAAAATTCCAGGACCAGATGGCTCTCCTGATGCTACCACACATTCAAAGAAGAATTAATACCAATCCTTCTCAAATGTTTCTAAAAATAGAAGAGGAGAGTACTCTTCCAAACTCACTTTGCAAGGCTAGCATCACCCTGATACAAAAACTAGACAAGGATACCATAAGAAAAGAAAATTACAAACCAATATCCCTGATGAAAATACATGCAAAAATCCTCAACAAAATGTTAGCAAACCTAATTCAACAATACATTAAAAGGATCATACAATATGATCATGTGGGTTTTTTCTCATGAATGGAAGGATGATTCAACATTGGCAAATCAACCAATGTGATGCACCACGTTAACAAAAGGAAGGATAAAAATAATATGATCATCTCAAGAGATGCAGAAAGAACATTTGACAAAATTCAACATCCATTTATGATAAAAACTCTCAATAAAGTAAGTATACAGGGAATGCACATCCACATAATAAAAGCCATATATGACAAGACCACAGCTAGCATCATAATCAATGGAGAAATGCTGAAAACTTCCTGTAAGATCAGGACCAAGATATTGATGCCTCCTGTTGCCATTTTTATTTAATGTGGTATTAGAAGTCTTAGCCAGAGCAATGAGGCAAGAAAAAGAAATAAAAGGCATTTAAATTTGAAAGGAAGAAGTAAAACAGTCACTATTTGCAAATGACATGATATTATATACAAAAAACCCTAAAGATTTCATTAAAAAAAAACTGTTAGAAATAATAAACAAATTCAGTAAATTCTCAGGATACCTCACACCTGTCAGATGGCGATCACCAAAAAGAACACAACAAATGTTAGCAAGGATGTGGAGAAAAGGGAACTCACCTACACTGTTGATGGGAATGTAAATTGGTGCAGCCACTGTGGAAAACAGTGTGAAGGTTCTCAAAACACTAAAATCAGGACTACCATATGAGCCAGCAATTCCACTCCTAGGTATATATCAAAAACAAAAACACTAATTCAAAAAGACACATGTAACCCAATGTTCACAACAGCATTATTGATAATTACCAAGATATGGATGCAACCTGAGTGTTCATTGACAGATGAATGGATAAAGAAGATGTGATATGTAAATATATATATATATATATATATATATGTGTGTGTATGTATGTGTATATGTATACACACACACATATACACACAATGGAATACTACACAGCCATAAAAATGAAAGAGATTTTGTCATTGGCAGCAACATGGATGGACTTGGAGGGCATTATGCTAAGTGAATAGGTCAGACAGAGAAAGACAAATACTGTGTATTACTTATATGTGGAGTCTAAAAAATACAACAAACTAGCAAATATAATGAAAAAGAAGCAGACACATATATAGAGAACAAACTAGTTGTTATCAATGGGGAGAGAGAAGTGGGGAGGGGTACGATAAGGGTAAGGGTCTAAAGTCACAAACTATTAAGTGTAAAAAAAGCTACAAGGATATATTATATAACATGGGGAATATAGCAAATATGTTGTAATAAATATAAATGGAATTAATCTTTAAAAATTGTGAATCACTATGTTGTAACCTGTAAATTATATAATACTGTATATCAACTATACTTCAATTTAAAAAATCGTTTATATTTCTATACATGAAGAGCAAACTACCATAAAGAGAAATTTTTTAAAAATCCATTTACAGTGCATCAAAAAGAATAAAAAACCTAGGAATAAATTTAACCGAGGAGGGGAAAGACTTTGTATATTGAATACAAAAGTAATACAAGGGGGTAGACCTTCAGGATGGTAGAGGTGTAAGACGTGGAGATCACCTTCCTCCCCACAAATACATCTACATGGGGAACAATTCCTACAGAACACCTACTGAATGCTGGCAGAAGACCTCAGACTTTCCAAAAGGCAAGAAACTCCCTACATACCTGAGTAGGGTACAAGAAAGAAAGAGAAAACAGAGACAAAAGAATAGAAACAGGACCTGCACCTCTGGGAGGGAGCTGTGAAGGAGGAAAAGTTTCCACACACTAGGATGCCCCTTCACTGGCAGAGATGGAGAGTGGTGGGGGTGTGGAGAAGCTTCAGAGCCAAGAGGAGAGCGCAGCAATAGGAGTGCAGAGGGCAAAGTGGAGAGATTCCCGCACAGAAGAACAGTGCTGACCAGCACTCAACAGTCTGAGAGACTTGTCTGCTCACCCGCTGGGGTGGGTGGGGGCTGGGAGCTGAGGCTCTGGCTTCAGAGGTCAGACCCCCAGGGAGAGGATTGGGATTGGCTGCGTGAACACAGCCTGAAGGGAGCTAGTGCACCACAGTTAGCTGGGAGGGAGTCCGGGAAAAAGTCTGGAATTGCCTAAGAGGCAAGAGACCATTGTTTCAGGGTGCGCAAGGAGGGGGGATTCAGACCACTGCCAAAATGAGCTCCAGAGATGGGTGTGAGCTGCAGCTATCAGCATGGACACTAGAAAAGGGCATGAAATGCTAAGCCTGCTAATGCAGCCGCCAAGAAACCTATGTGCAAGCACAGGTCACTAACCATACCTCCCATCCTGGGAGCATGTGCAGCCTGCCACTGCCAGGGTCCTGTGATCCAGGGACAACTTCCCTGGTAGAACACATGGCATGGCTCACACTGTTGCAATGTCATGCTGGCCTCTGCTGCCGCAGACTTGCCCTGCATTCCGTAACCCTCCTTCCTCCCAGCCTGAGTGAGCCAAAGCCCCATAATCAACTGCTACTTCAACCCCGTTCTGTCTGAGTGAAGAACAGATGCCCTCAGGCGACCTACAGGCAGAAGCGGAGCCAAATCCAAAGCTGAACCACAGGAGCTGTGTGAACAGGGAAGGTAAAGGGAAATTTCTGCCAACAGCCTCAGGAGAAGAGGATTAAATCTCCACAATGAGCTTCATGTACCCTGCATCTCTGGAATACCTGAATAGACAACGAATCATCCCAAAATTGAGGTGGTGGACTTTGGGAGCAACTGTAGACTTGGGGTTTGCTTTCTGCATTTAATCTGTGTCTGGTTTTATGTTTATCTTAGTTTAGTATTTAGAGTTTATTATCATTGGTAGATTTCTTTATTGATTTGGTTGCTCTCTTCTTTTTTTTATATATAGATATATACATTTTTTTCTTTTTCTCTTTTTGTGTGTATGTGTATGCTTCTTTGTGTGATTTTGTCTGTATAGCTTTGCTTTTGCTATTTCTCCTAGGGTTCTGTCTGTCCATTTTTTTTTGTTTTAGTATAGATTTTACCACTTGCTATCATTGGTAGATTTGTATTTGGTTTGGTTGCTCTCTTCTTTCTTCTTCTTTTTCTTTATTTAAATACATTTTAATTTTTTTATTTTTCATATATTTTTTTATTTTTTTTAATTTGATGACTTTCTTTTCTTTTTCTCTTTCTTCCTTTCTTTTTTCTCCCCTTTCTTCTGAGCCATGTGACTGACAGGGTCTTAGTGCTCCAGCTGTCTATCAGGCCGGTGCCTCTGAGGTGGAAGAGCCGAGTTCAGGACATTTGTCCACCAGAGACCTCCCAGCTCCATGTAATATCAAAAGGTGAAAGCTCTCCCAGAAATCTCCTTCTCACACTAATACCCAGCTCCACTCAATGACCAGCAAGTTACAGTGCTGGACACCCTATGCCAAACAACTAGCAAGACAGGAACACAAACCCACCGAGTAGCAGAGATGCTGCCTAAAATCATAATAAGTTCACAGGCATCGTAAAACACACCAATGGACATGGTCCTGGCCACCAGAAAGACAAGACCCAGCCTTATCCACCAGAACACAAGCACCAGTTCCCTCCACTAGGAAGCCTACAAAACCCATTGAACCAACCTTAGCCATTGGGGGCAGACACCAAAAACAAGGGGAACTATGAACCTGCAGCCTGCGAAAAGGAGACCCCAAACACAGTAAGGTAAGCAAAATGAGAAGACAGAGAAACAAACAGCAGATGAAGGAGCAAGGTAAAAGCCCATCAGACCAAACAAATGAAGACAAAATAGTCAGTCTACCTGAAAAAGAAATCAGAGTAATGTTAAGTAAAAATTATCCAAAATCTTGGAATTGGAATGGAAAAAATACAAGAAACGTTTAACAAGGACCTAGAAGAAGTAAGAGCAAACAAACAATGATGAACAACACAATAAAAGAAATTAAAAATTCTCTAGAAGGAATCAATAGCAGAATAACAGAGGCAGAAGAATGGATGTGACCTGGGAGATAAAATAGTGGAAATAACTACTGCAGAGCAGAATAAAGAAAAAAGAATGAAAAGAATTGAGGACAGTCTCAGAGACCTGTGGGACAGCATTAAATGCACCAACATTCGAATTATAGGGATCCCAGAAGAAGAGAAAAAGAAAGGGACTGAGAATATATTTGAAGAGATTACAGTAGAAAACTTCCCTGATATGGGAAAGGAATTAGTCAGTCAAGTCCAGGAAGTGCAGAGAGTCCAATACAGGATAAATCCAAGGAGAAACACACCACGACACATATTAATCATACTATCAAAAATTAAATAGACAACAAAATGTAAAGCAGCAAGGGAAAAGCAACAAACAACATACATACAACAACAACATACAACAAACAACATACGAGGGAATACTCATAAGATTAACAGCTGATCATTCAGCAGAAACTCTGCAAGCCAGAAGGGTGTGGCGGGACATATATAAAGTGATGAAAGGGAAAAACCTACAACCAAGATTACTCTACCCAGCCAGGATCTCATTCAGATTCGACGGAGAAATTAAAACCTTTACAGACAAGTAAAAGCTAAGAGAATTGAGCACCACCACCCAGCTTTACAACAAATGCTTAAGGAAATTCTCTAGGCTGCAAACACAAGAAGGAAAAAACCTACAATAACAAACGCAAAACAATTAAGAAAATTGTAATAGGAACATACATTATTGATAACAACCTAAAATATAAATGGATTAAATGCTCCAACCAAAAGATATAGACTGGCTGACTGGATACAAAAACAAAGACCCATAGATATGCTGTCTACAAAGGACACACTTCAGATCAAGGGACAAATACAGACTGAAAGATAGGGGATGGAAAAAGATAGTCCATGCAAATGGAAATCAAAAGAAAGCAATTCTCATATCAGACAAAATAGACTTTAAAATAAAGACCATTACAAGAGACAAAGTAGGACATCACATAATGATCAAGGGTTCAATCCAAGAAGAAGATATAACAATTGTAAATATTTATGCACCCAACATACGAGCACTTCAATACCTAAGGCAAATGCTAACAGTGATAAAAGGGGAAATCGACAATTATACTAGGGGACTTTAACACCCCATTATTACCAATGGGGAGATCATCCAAAATGAAAATAAATAATGAAACAAAAGCGTTAAATGATATATTAAACAAGATGGACTTAATTGATATTTATAGGACATTCCATCAAAAAACAATAGAGTACACTTTCTTCTCAAGTGCTCATGAAACATGCTCCAGGATAGATCATATCTTGGGTCACTAATCAAGCCTTGGTAAATTTAATAAAATTGAAATCGTATCAAGTATCTTTTCCAACCACAATGCTATAAGACTACATATCAATTAGAGAGAAAAATCTATAAAAAATACAAACACATGGAGGCTAAACAATACACTACATAATAATCAAGAGATCACTGAAGAAATCAAAGAGGAAATAAAAAAATACCTAGAAACAATTGACAATGAAAACACAATGTTCCAAAACCTATGGGATGCAGCACAAGCAGTTCTAAGAGGGAAGATTATAGCAATACAATCCTACCTCAGAAACAAGAAAAATCTCAAATAAACCACCTAACATTACATCTAAAGGAATTAGAGAAAGAAGAGCAAAAGAAGAACCCAAAGTTAGAAGAAGGAAAGAAATCATAAACATCAGATCAGATATAAATGAAAAAGAAATGAAGAAATGATAGCAATGATCAATAAAACTAAAAGCTGGTTTTTAGAAACACAAATATAGACCAATGGAAAAGGATGGAAAACCCAGAGACAAACACAGGCACATATGATCACCTATCTTTGATAAAAGAGGCAAGAATATAAAGTGGAGAAAAGACAGCCTCTTCAATAAGTGGTGCTGGGAAAACTGGACAGCTACATGTAAAAGAATGAAATTAGAATACTCCCTAACACCATACACAAAAATAAACTTAAAATGGCTTAAAAACCTAAATGTAAGGCCAGACACTATCAAACTCTTAGAGGAAAACATGGGCAGAACACTCTATGACATAAATCACAGCAAGATTCTTTTTGACACACCTCCTAGAGAAATGGAAATAAAAAGAAAAATAAACAAATGGAACCTAATGAAACTTAAACACTTTTGAACAGCAAAGGAAACCATAAACAAGACAAAAAGATAACCCTCAGAATTGAGGAAAATATTTGCAAATGAAGCAATTGACAAAGGATTAATCCCCAAAATATACAAGCAGCTCATGCAGCTCAATATCAAAAAAACAAACAACCCAATCCAAAAATGGGCAGAATACCTAAATAGACAGTTCTCCAAAGAAGATATACAGATTGCCAACAAACACATGAAAGAATACTCAACATCATTAATCATTAGAGAAATGCAAATCAAAACTTCAATGAGATATAATCTCACACTGGTCAGAATGGCCATCATCAAAAAATTTAGAAATAATAAATGCTGGAGAGGGTGTGGAGAAAAGGGAACACTCTTGCACTGTTGGTGGGAATGTAAATTGACACAGCCACTATGGAGAACAGTTTGGAGGTTCCTTAAAAAACTAAAAATAGAACTACCATACGATCCAGCAATCTCCCTATTGGGCATATACCATAAACCATAATTCAAAAAGAATCATGTACCAAAATGTTAATCACAGCTCTGTTAACAGTAGCCAGGACGTGGAAGCAACCTAAGTGTCCATCAACAGATGAATGGATAAAGATGTGGTACATATATACTATGGAATATTACTCAACCATAAAAAGAAACGAAATTGAGTTATTTGTAGTGAGGTGGATGGACGTAGAGTCTGTAATACAGAATGAAGTAAGTCAGAAAGAGAAAAACAAATACCATATGCTAACATATATATATGGAATCTAAAAAAAAACAAAAAAAAACAAAAAATGGTCATGAAGAACCTAGGGGCAAGACAGGAATAAAGACACAGACCTACTAGAGAATAGACTTGAGGACACAGGGAAGGGGAAGGATAAGCTGGGACAAACTGAGAGAGTGGCATGGACGTATATACACTACCAAACGTAAAATAGAGAGCTAGTGGGAAGCAGCCGAATAGCATAGAGAGATCAGCTCGGTGCTTTGTGACCACCTAGAGTTGGGGTATATGGAAGGTGGGAGGGAGGTAGACACAAGAGGTAAGAGATATGGGGACATATGTATATGTATAACTGATTCACTTTGTTATAAAGCAGAAACTGGCACACAATTGTAAAGCAATTATACTCCAATAAAGATGTTTAAAAAAAAAAGCTGGTTCTTTGAGAAGATAAAGAAAACTGATAAAACTATTACCCAGATTCATCAAGAAAAAAAGGGAGAAGACTCAAATCAATAGAATTAGTGATGAAAAAGGAGAAGTAATGGGGCTTCCCTGGTGGGGCAGTGGTTGGGAGTCCGTCTGCCGATGCAGGGGATGCGGGTTCGTGCCCCGGTCCGGGAGGATCCCGCGTGCTGCGGAGCAGCTGGGCCTGTGAGCCGTGGCCGCTGAGCCTGCGTGTCCGGAGCCTGTGCTCCACAGCGGGGGAGGCCACAGCAGTGAGGCCACGAAATACAAAGGATCATGAGAGATTACTTCGAGCAACTATATGCCAATAAAATAGACAACCTGGAAGAAATGGACAAATTCTTAGAAAAGCACAACCTTTTGGGACTGAACCTGGAATAAATAGAATATATAAACAAACCAATCACAAGCACTGAAATTGAGACTGTGATTTAAAAACTTCCAATAAACAAAAGCCCAGGACCAGATGGCTTCAATTGTTGAATTTTATCAAACTTTTAGAGAAGAGTTAATACCTATCCTTCTCAAACTCTTCCACAAAATTTGAGAGGAAGGAACACTCCCAAACGCATTCTAGGAGGCCACCATCCCCCGATACCAAAACCAGACAAAGATATCACAAAGAAAGATAACTACAGGCCAATATCACTGATGAACATAGATGCAAAAATCGTCAACAAAATACTACCAAACACAATCCTACAGCACATGAAAAGGAGCATACACAATGATCTTGTGGTTTATCCCAGGAATGCAAGGATTCTTCAATGTATTCAAATCAATCAGTGTGATATACCATATTAACAAATTGAAAGAGAAAAACCATATGATCATCTCAGTAGATGCAGAAAAAGCTTTTGACAAAATTCAACACTATTTATGATAAAAATCCTCCAGAAAGTAGGCATAGAGGGAACTTACCTCAACATAATAAAGGCCATATATGACAAACTCACAGCCAGCATTGTTATCAATTGTGAAAAACTCAAACCATTTCCCCCAAGATCCGGAACAAGACAAGGTTGCCCACTCTCACCACTATTATTTAACATAGTTTTGGAAGTTTTAGCAACAGCATTCAGAGAAGAAAAAGAAATAAAAGGAATCCAAATCGGAAAAGAAGAGGTAAAACTGTCACTGTTTGCAGATGACATGATACTATACATAGAGAATCCTAAAGATGCTACCTGAAAACTTCTAGAGCTAATCAATGAATTTGGTAGAGTAGCAGGATACAAAATTAATGCCCAGAAATCTCTGCCATTCCTATACACTAATGGTGAAAAATCTGAAAGAGAAATTAAGGAAACACTCCCATTTACCATTGCAACAAAAAGAATAAAATACCTACGAATAAACCTACCTAAGGAGACAAAAGAACTGTAGCAGAAAACTATAAGACACGGATAAAAGAAATTAAAGATGATATAAACAGATGGAGAGATATACCATGTTCTTGTATTGGAAGAATCTACATTTTGAAAATGACTATAGTACCCAAAGGAATCTATAGATTCAGTGCAATCCCTATCAAACTACGAATGGCATTTTTCATAGAACCAGAACAAAAATTTTCACAATTTGTATGGAAACAAAAAAGATCCTGAATAGCCAAAACAATCTTGAGAAAGAAAAACGGAGCTGGAGGAATCAGGCTCCCTGACTTCAGACTACACTACAAAGCTACAGTAATCAAGACAGTATGGTACTGGCACAAAAACAGGAATATACATCAATGGAACAGGATAGAAAGCCCAGAGATAAACCCACACACATATGGTCACCTTATCTTTGATAAAGGAGGCAAGAATATACAATGAAGAAAAGACAACCTCTTCAATAAGTGGTGCTGGGAAAACTGGACAGCTACATGTACAAGAATGAAATTAGAACACTCCTTAACACCATACACAAAAATAAACTCAAAATGGATTAAAGACTTAAATGTAAGGTCAGACACTATAAAACTCTTAGAGGAAAACATAGGCAGAACACTATGATATAAATCGCAGCAAGATCCTTTTTGACCCACCTCCTAGAGAAATGGAAATAAAAACAAAAAATAAACTAATGGGACATAATGAAACTTAAAAGCTTTTGCACAGCAAAGGAAACCATAATCAAGATGAAAAGACATCCCTCAGATTGGGGGAACATATTTGCAAATGAAGCAACTGAAAAAGAGATAATCTCCAAAATATACAAGCAGCTCATGCAGCTCAATACCAAAAATCAAACAACCCAATCCAAAAATGGGTAGAAGAACTAAATAGACATTCCTCCATAGAAGATATGCAGATTGCCAACAAACACATGAAAGGATGCTCAACATCACTAATCATTAATAGAACTGCAAATTAAAACTACAATGAGGTATCACCTCTCACCAGTCAGAATGGCCATCATTAAAATGTGTACAAACAGTAAATGCTGGAGAGGGTGTGGAGAAAAGGGGACCCTCTTGCACTGTTGGTGAGAATGTAAATTGATACAGCCACTATGGAGAACAGTGTGGAGATTCCTTAAAAAACTAAAAATAGAACTACCATATGACCCAACAATCCCACTACTGGGCATATACCTGGAGAAAACCATAATTCAAAAAAGTCATGTACCACAATGTTCATTGCTGCTCTATTTACAACAGCCAGGACATGGAAGCAAATTAAGTGTCCATCAACAGATGAATGGATAAAGAAGATGTGACACATATATGCAATGGAATATTATGAAATGAAATTGAGTTATTTGTAGTTAGGTGGATGGACCTACAGTCTGTCATACAGAGTGAAGTAAGTCAGAAAGGGAAAAACAAATACTGTATGCTAACACATATATATGGAATCTAAAAAAAAGAAGAAAATGGTTCTGAAGAACCTAGGGGCAGGACAGGAATAAAGACGCAGATGTAGAGAATGGACTTGCGGACACAGGGAGGGGGAAGGGTAAGGTGGGACGAAGTGAGAGAGTGGCATGGACATATGTACACTATGAAATGTAAAATAGATAGCTAGTAGGAAGCAGCCACATAGCACAGGGAGATCAGCTCGATGCTTTGTGTTCAACTAGAGGGGTGGGATAGGGAGGGTGGGAGTGAGACACAAGAGGGAGGGGACATGGCGATATATGTATACTTATAGCTGTTTCACTTTGTTATAAAGCAGAAGCTAACACACCATTGTAAAGCAGTTATACTCCAATAAAGATGTTAACATGAAATGATGCTCAATATCACTAATCATCAGGGAAATCCAAATCCAAATTACAAAAGTGATATCACCTCACAACTCTTATAATAGCTATTATCAAAAAAAAAAAAAAAAACTAGAAATAACAATTTGAAGAAAAGGAAACCCCTGTGCCCTGCTGGTGGGAATGTAAACTAGTGTAGCCATATGGTAAAGTATGAAATGTTCTTCAAAATATTATAAATAAAACTATCATATGATCCAGCAGTCCCACTTCTCGATGTATATACAAAGGAAATGAAAACAGGATACCAAAAACACAGCTGCACTCCCCTGTTTTTTGTAGCATTTTTCACAATAGCCAAGATATGGAAAGGAACTAAGTGTCCATTGATGGATGAATGTGGATGAATGGATACAGAAACTGTGATATGCGCAAGTGCGCATGCACGTGCGTGCACGCGCACACACACAGACGATGGACTATCATTCAGCCATAAAAAGAATGAAATTTTGCCATTTGTGGCAACATGGATGGATCTCAGGGGCATTATGCTAAGTGAAATAAGTCAGACAGAAAAAGACAAATACGGTATAATCTCACTCATATATGAAATCTAAAATAGAAACAAACAAACAAAAACCCAAACAAACTCATAAATACAGAGAACAGACTGGTGACTGAAAGAGGTGGAGGTGGGAGAAATGGACAAACTCTTTTGGTTTTTTTTAGTTTAAATACAGTGAATAATAATAAAAGGTGGTAAGTCTCTAGAAACTTTGGATTATACTGATTTTTCTAGAAATATTGAATTGATTTGGGAAGCCAAGACCATGGAAGGTGTGTGGACTCATACAGTGGGTATAAAATAATTTTCTATGATTGTGGAATAAATGGGTACCTTTGAAATTACATTTTAGAAATCTACAGTTTTGAAGATTTTCTAAATCTGATATGTGAAGAATATCCTAAATCTCTTACATAAGTAAAAACCACGTAATGAATAAATCCCCACTGAGAAAGCTGGCAGAAACTAGTTTAAGAATATCCAGATGGACCAGTTGTCCCAGCATATCAGCAGACCTTGGCCATTAGTGACTGCTTCAGTGGTATTCAACTGAGGAATTTAATTCTCAGAAGTTTCCAGTCTATGAAACTCAAAACAACACATCTAGATGGATTAAATCTATTACTGCTCCTTGAGTCTCTCAGGCTTTCTGTTGTATTGCAGAAGATTAAATTGCTAAAAATGATTTATTTTTACAAAAATGGTGTTGTTTTACTTCTTTCTAATTTTCTTGTCATAGAAACTTACATGGAATTATTTTTTGTCTTTTTTTTTTAAATAAAAACTATATAGGTTATGAGTAACTTCTATTATGATTTTGGAAGTGTTAGGTACCCGTTGTCATTTCTAACGATGATCTCAGAATAGAGACAAAAATAAAAATGAGTCTTACACATTCCTCAAATATGATGCTTAATGCAATAACAAATATAAACACTGTATCATAACAGTTAAATTGTTACTTATCACCCCCTGCAGGGGACAAAATCCCATAGCAGATAAACAGAGGAATTTAATGTTAAGAGATTGTGGGCATAAACTGCACATATCTGATTATATTACCTGGAGGCATTTGGTAATATTACATTTAGGAAAATTATGTTGATGGACACTTTTGATGCCATCCTCACATCTCTAGATATTTAAAAATATATATGTGTGTATATAAATGTGGGACTTGCTTTAGCCACAGAATTCTTTGAAGCTATTTATTAGCTTTTTATATGTATCTTAACCAATTAATTCACCAGAATCTGATGAATTGTAACTTTATATTTTAACAGTAATAAATCAAGAAATCTTTAAATAGAAGAAAACTGCATAAGATTGTCATTATTTTAATACTACTTTTCCAGTCCACATTTTATCAAAATAGTGATTATTTAGAACTTAACAATTTTCCATCTGCTACCAGGTAAATTTAATGATATGACATACCCATACATATATATATATATAATAGTTGTAAACCTAATTTTTACTTTTATTAGTATTTTTTCATGTTCTTTCGTGTGTGATCTTAAAGATGTACAGTAAAGTGAAGGTAAAATATGCAAGATTATAGAAATTTTAGTGTTCTTTTCCAGATAACTAATTTTTTATTATATACTTATAGATTAACTTATTTCTAACTTTATTAAGAAATTTTTAAACATATATTTTCTTACTTATTTTTACATCCTTTCATCTATGTGACTTCGCAATATTTTTTTTCTTCTTTTATAGTTGAAGCTTTTGATAAACAGCTTTCATTTATTGAGTAGTGAACTTTCTCATTAACCCATAAAGGTGTTTTCTTGACTTGTTATCCTCTTCAAGTAATATGCTGAAGATATTTTAGACCTGTCTGTCTTTACTCTCTACCAAATTAAAACAATTCCTGACTCCTACAATATGACATGTATTAATTCTCTATCCAAATCCTAAATGTTAGTAGGCATTTTAATTTCAAATCATCTAAGTATTATCTTAAATTCTAGTTATGAAGGCAATATCTATAGTACTGTGAAACACAGATTAGGAAAGACTTTAAAAGCTTGTGTGGAGAGCAGAGAATTCTTCTCCACTCCCAGAAAGTATTTAAAATAGGGATTAGTTTAAAGACAAAAACAAGGAAGTGCTCAAATACACTGGAAAGTTTAACAGAATAGGCGTAATAGAATAGAACATTTAATTCAGTGTATCCAGCTATTTTAGTTGCACCCAGTAGAGGAGACTAATTCTTAAGAGGATTTTTTAAATTATTATTACTTTCAAAACAGTTGATTATTCCTATTTGATACAGGTATAATAACAGATATACAACACAACCTTATTTTAGTTATTTGTATAGTAAAAATTGATCACAAAAAATTCCAAAATACTCCTATTACTACTGATGAGCTGGGTATTTTAACTGACTATACAAAGTCTGTTATAATCATATTCAATTTGGGAGTTTATCCTTTTCATTCCTTCAGATTTCATTTTATGCTCTATTTAGCTCATATTTAAAACTTCCACATCTCAGAAGCACATTTTTTACTTATTTTACATGTGCCTAAATTGACCCTAATTATAAATATATAATAAAAACACTTCTGCAAATAAATAGATTACAAGATTTTTTATCATCTCTGATAACACATCTAGTTCACAGAAGAGTTCAAACATGCCATCAAATACAGGAAAAAAATTAGTGTTATATACGTAATATTTTGCAAAGAAAATAAAGAGCTTGTGGTTTTTAATGAGACTAAGGAGCCCGTCAGAATTAGGTTCCTATAGTGTTTCTCAGTGGAGGTACCCTTAACATTTTGGTCAGGACAAGCTTTTATTTTTGTCAGTCTATACTCTATATGGGAGGGTGTTCAACACTTCCTGTTCCAGAAAACAAATGTCAATACCATTCCCCAGTCAAAAGAGAACTGTAAGTTGCCCTTGCATGTTTTCGAATTTATCTGGGGGCTTGGGATTGTGACTCCTGATTGAAAACCACTGGATATAGAGGGACCCATGTATCTTCTACTTCCCAAAATTTCAAAGATGAATACTTCTCCTGCTCTGCCCTATCTCACTCATTTCTTCCTAATGAAGACGTGTTTGAAGAAGGAACTGATTGTATGCTACTCAGTCTCTTCTGATTTCTTTCTTTAGGAGTACCTTGTCCTCACTGTGCCAACTCTTCCACTTCTCTCAGCAGTAAACCTATAGAGGTAGGCTCAGGGCCAGCAAAACTCTACAGTTTTCTAGATCCATCCGAGACGGGGAGAATAAAGTAAATTCTGGGGACAAATTGACACATATTTATGTTATTTTAATCTTCATCTCTCTGGTTGTTTTTCCTCATTTGGTATCAAATTTGGGAGGACAAGAGAAGTGAATAATTAGGTTCCTCAAATCTCAGCTAGGCTGAGAACAGAGATCCCTCTCTCCCTAAGTGAATATGAGCTTATGCCAACTCTCTAGCTATACTTTAAGCATATAGGACACAGATACCAACTTTATCCTAGGACCCACAGATTTCATGGTCATTCCCAATCTCTTCTTTGGCTCTTAAATTCCTAAGTGCATTTATTGTTTCTTGGCATCAAATGTCTGGAAGTGTGAATTCTGAATAAATGGAGTATTTTCTGGTAACAGTAAATTCATAATTATGTGAAATGGATGGAGGTTAACTATAGTAAGAAATAGTATTAAAAACATATCTGAGGACAACAGTGAGAGGCCTGCATACCGCAAAAAAAAAAAAAAAAAAGACAATGTAAATTTTGTAAATTTTCTAAGAAATCAAGAAAAACTTACAAGTTGTCTATGCTTTACTGTAACTGTAGTATAGTTTGTGCTTTCCTCTCAGTGTCTTCTTGCATTTATTTATACATAGTTCACACAATCTGGCCATCTGGCTTCACGCTCTTTGTTCAAGCTTTTATCATATCCAATCTGAGGAATCTGCGTTTAACCTCTCCCTTCTTTTTTTTTTTTTTTTTTCTTTTTTTTTTTTTTTTTTGCTGTACGCGGGCCTCTCACTGTTGTGGCCTCTACCATTGCGGAGCACAGGCTCCAGACGCGCAGGCTCAGCGGCCATGGCTCACGGACCCAGCCGCTCCATGGCATGTGGGATCTTCCCGGACAGGGGAACGAACCCGTGTCCCCTGCATCGGCAGGTGGACTCCCAACCACTGCGCCACCAGGGAAGCCCATAAACTCTCTCTTCTTCATTCCACCATGTGTACTTTCCCTTGTGTTATTTTCTAAAATATAAAGCTAATAATGTCACTCCATGTTTAGAAAAGGTTCAAAGCGCTTCATCACCTAAAGTAATATTAAACCTCTTTAGTTTATTTATGACTTTGAGCCATTATCATCTGTGGAACCTATTCTTTCCTTATTTCACAACTGCTATCTTCAGTTCTGGCAATTCAGAACTTATTATAGTCATTGAATGCCTCCCCCTTTTGCCCCATTGCACATGCTGTTTGGTATACAAGGACTATCTGTGCTTTCTGGACTGCCTGGGAAAATCTTAAACATGATACTGCTTAAACATTCTATCTCTGTGAAGCATTTCCTGGCCTTCCTGAAATGAGTTTGAACATCCCAGTGCTCTACTTCTGCTCCTTGTTGTAGGTTCTATACCATATTTTAATTGCATACACAAACATGAACTTTTTGAAGTCACATCATTTTAATAATTTTGCATGTCACAAAGTTGCTAAGAGAAGAAACAAAAGACAGGAAGAAGATAAAACCAAGAAATTCTGCATAATTAGAATAATAAATGAGCATCTTCTTGTAGAAAGTAAACTGGGATTTTTAAGGAAAGAAGCATCATCTCATGTTCTTCATACCTTCCCGTTTATTCACTTCATTCACTCATTTATTTCTTTTTTCAAAAATAGTACCATTCACAGAAAAAGAGGTGTTGAAAGATATAGAATTATGTAACTATTCTCTATGGAGAGAACTATTGTTAGTGACACAACTTTATACACAGAGTGATTTAACTATGACCATGACCAGAATCTATAATTGGACAGATTGATTTCATTTCTTGTGTGGTGTTTTAGGAATGACTTAGGAATATATCCTATAAACAATATAAAGCAATACTTGATATCCTGAAAAGATGTACTGAACATTCAAAGACCACAAAATTTTAAAAGTAATGAGTATATTCTAAGTGTGAGGGTTGTACAAATCAGGATAAGTCATGGTTTATGACCACAAAAATACTTTGCACTTTAGGTAAACTGGTAAAGGAAACTTTAAAGCATAAAATGAGAGCAAAATGAGATAGGTGTAGGGAGTGCTTTGTGGGCCTATGTGTGTCTTTACAAGAACTGGCATAATAAGACTTCTGTTTTAGAAAGCTAGATCTGCTAGTAATATGGAGAATAGAGATCCAAAACACAAGGCTGAAGAGCTGGAAGCTCATCACACTTACGCAACATAACCAGTATTTTGTTGATTTATGCAGGAATAAATGTTGAGCCAAGCTTTGAAATCTCATTTATGGATCAAAAGACTTTAAATCCTTGTGGCTTTTTAATCTCTTCTTTTGTTGATATTTTCAGAAAGGAAAAAGCATAAGTGGTGTGTTAGATGATATCATAAATAAGATTGGATTCTATGGATCTTGCTATCAAAAAATGTGAGCTTCTAGGAAAATATGGATTGTGTAGTGAGAAGATTAGAAACATATATTTGAAGAGAAATGTGAGACATACCCAGATGAAAAAACTTTAATGGATACTACAGATGCATGCCATAGAAGAAGTGCAATAGTTTTTAGTTTTGAAAAACAAAGAAGGGAGGCCAGGAATATTAAGTGTGAGTTAAAAAGAGAAGTGCAAATTTTAAAATGAGGTGAGTAGAATTTTATAGATGTCACCAAGATCTAGGGTAATGGTGTTTGTGACTAGAAAGCAAAAGTGAAGAATACCTTGTTCAAAGAGACAAATCTGGGGCTTCCCTGGTGGCGCAGTGGTTGAGAGTTCACCTGCCAATGCAGGGGACACGGGTTTGTTCCCCGGTCCGGGAAGACCCCACATGCCGTGGAGCGGCTGGGCCCGTGAGCCATGGCCACTGAGCCTGCGCGTCCAGAGCCTGTGCTCCGCAACAGGAGAGGCCACAACAGTGAGAGGCCCGCGTACCGCAAAAAAGAAAAAAAGACAAATCTATTGAATATGACATGTTTAATATGGATGCATTGTGGAGAGCATATGGATTAGTATAAAATTAAGATTTAGTAGAATTATTTTGAGAGAATACTACAGCACCTGTTCTGAGATAATAGTCCAGATTCGATTTCAAGGAACATTCTAGAAAAATACAGTAAGAGAAGCCAAGAGAACACCTTTATGCTTGAAAGGAAATTTGAAAAACCTAGGAGCCTAAATGGGTAAACACAAGAATATATAACTGGTAGTTGTATTTGATTTGTGGCGCAAATAGTGATTTGATTAACTTGATATTTTGCCAAAATCCAAGATTAAATAGTGGCTCTATTCTATTGATAGTATATCTAATGAGTTAATCATATCCTACTTTGTAAATATACTAAAAGCCAGTTATATTGATAAGAAATATATTATAAGTGACCCACAAAAATAGTTTTTTACTTTTGTACTGCAATTTTCAAAGTGGTGAGTAAGAATAAGATGTCATGCAAATATTTGGACACAAGGAAAATAATTCCAGGGGCTTAATAAAAGCAAACAAAAAGGATTATGTACAAATAGTTTGAAATTTATAAAAAATAAAATATATTCCCAAGACTATGTAAAAAATGTAAATTAGTAGACAGAATATAATTTGAAAGTCTGTATATATCTCTATTAGTCTATTAGACTACATAAAGGAAGGTCCTAATTTATTTAAGAAAAGTTTTAAAAAGTAGTCTGTAGGAATAGACAATGTGTACATATGTGCTAAAGGGTAAACTTTGGGTATTTCCTTCCTTATTGGAAAAGCCACTTATGTTACCAATGTTTATATACTGTCTCTCTCTTTAGGATATAATTCAAATCATTTATCATAAGCAGTCTTTCTCAAAGTTTATGAATGTAAACTAATTTGAAAACTCTCCCAAGTTTTATTTTTCTCTCCTTATATTTTAAAATGAAATCCAATAAAGACTTACATTAAAAAAACTAAAAGAAAACAGAAAAGAAAATTTAATAACATTGACTACTCGAGAAGATTGAAAAAACTCATAGGCAGGAGAAAATTAAAATGAAATAAAAGGGAAATGACAAGAAATACAAATATGTCACAGAATCTCAAATGAAGAGTCAACTGAGGGAAATATGAGTAAAATAAGATAAAGAAATTAGAAATAGCTTTAAAAAACATAAAAAGGAAAATATGTAGCTTGAAAAATGAAAAACAAATGCATATAGAAAGGAAAGAACATAAAACATAACATTTGATAATACTTTTTGAATTTATATAGAAATTCCACTCAACTTTCCCTTTATTTCCCTGCAGCACAATCCTATTAACTTTTCTCCTACTGGGAGAAACCATTACCATCAATAGAGTTATCTCTTTGATCTATGTTTGATACATTTTTCTGTACAGGATATATATGTAAAATTTATAAAATATTATGCTTTAAAATTTACAAAAATGATAACAAATTAAATTCATTGTACTTCAATGTCCTTTTCTTACTCAACATTGAAATTTAAAAATGTATTTTCTTTGATAAATAAAAACGCTATTTAAATATAGTAAAATAATTTTAACTCATGTCATAAATATTTTGTCCTATCAATAGACATACTTAGTTTTATATTCTAAGATCGTTTCTGACATTAACACACATGTATATGTTTCCTGTGTGCATATGAAAACGTCTTCCTAGAAGTAGAATTGCTGGGTAAGTATATTTTAAATGTTTTCCAAATTTGGTAAAAGTGTTTTCCAAAATATATTTTTAAAAATTTCTACTACTACTAGAAGTATATGCAAGGTCCATTTTCCTCCAATCTCCCTAGAAAATTTCTATGAGAAGTTTAATTTTTGCCTTTCTTGTTGGATTGCATTAATAACTTACTGTTTTAATCTGCATTTCTTTGATTATTAATCAACTCAAACATATTTTCATATATGCATTGGCCCCAAATAGGCCTTCTTCAATTAAATATTTGTTTTCTCTTTTACTCTGGATTTCTTGACACTATTTACATATTCTAGATCTTCCATTTTCTTTATTTTATGGTTACAAATATCTTCTACTCTACTATTTGCCGTTTCATTATGTTGATAAAAGTTTGGAAAATTATTGGTCTTAAATGTATCTGGCTTGGACTCTTCCACTCAAAGCATTCAGGTTTTAAATTCTTACCCTAGAAACCCTGTAGATTTATGGCTTTAGTCTCCATTTTCTGTATTAGGTTTGAATTCCATTTTGGTCCACATAGGTATTCATTTTGCTTTTAAATGTTACTGTATTTATTTTTATATCTTTTAAATACACTCTATCATTGTTAAATATTGAGGTGTACTTTGTAATACCTTGTATGTTTGCCTGTAACAGAATTCTGATGAAGACATGACTGAAGTTTTGAAGCAATAAAATCATTCATTCAAAATGTTGAATGTATACTCTGTTTTCTAAGAGAGAAAATACATATTACTTTTGTTCTAGGTAGACTTGTTCCCCAATTTTTTTTTCAGAAACAAACCATATTTCAAACATTTGTTCTCGAGAAATCCTTAATACAGTGAAGCAATTCAATTCTTAGATTAAATTATATGAAAATGGCCTTATTTGACCATTGTATTAGTCAAGGTTCTCCAGAGAAACAGAACCAATAGTAAATACACACACACACACACACAGACACACACAAACATACACACACACACAGAGTTGATCCTCAGTATCCTCAGAGAATTGGTTCCAGGACCTACCCATGGCTGCAAAAACCCTGGGATTCTCAAGTCTCATAGTCAGCCCTCCATATCTGTAGATTCAACCAACCACTATGGATCACTTACTAAATTTGCAAACCTACAGATATGGAGGGCTGATTGTATAGTTATTGAAAAAATCCACATGTAAGTAGGCCTGTACAGTTCAATCTGGTAATGTTCAAGAATTAACTATGTATAATAATATAATATATATACTTTTTTATATATAAAAAGACATTTGTCGTAAGGAATTGGCTCATGTGATTATGGAGACTGAGATGTCTCAATATATGCTGTTTGCAAGCTGGAGACCCAGGAAAGCTGATGGTATAATTCCAACCTACGTCCAAAGGCCTGAGAACAAAGGTAGCACATGGTGTAAGGGCAAGAGAAGACCAGTCTTCCAGCTCAAGCAGGAAGGCAGGAAACAAAAGGGCTGAATTCCCCCTTCCTTCACTTCTTTGTTCTGTTCAGGCCCTTAACGGATTGGATGATACGCAGCACATTGGGAAAAGCAATCTACTTTATTGAGTCCACTGATTCAAATGCTAATCTCATCTGGAAACACCTTCACCCACATACCCAGAAATAATGTTTAATCTATGTATCACTTGGCCCAGTCAAGTTGACCCATAAAATTAACCATCATGCTTACATAAAAGAAAAAAGAAAAAAGTCAGTATCAATTTCATATGATTCGACCTAGTAAATGTGGATGCTTCAGATCATGTGGTTAAACATCCTATTTTGGAAATAAACTATACCACTATTTTGATTTAGAGAGTACTTTGACTAAAATGTATTGCTTTATTTTTAATTTTCCACCATCATAATATCTGTGAATGCATGTATATGAGTGTCTGGAGTTTGTGCATTTGGATCAGGAAGGATGTGAAGACTTAATCTTTATTTTGTTATTTACTAGAGGAAAGTCAGTGATATAACAAATATGGCATTATTTGAAATGGAATCATCCCAAATCCCAGGCACATGTTATTTTATTTTTGAATAGTTAGCCATATGTCAGGCTCATTGGAGGCAGAACACACTATTGGAGATAGGGGAAGGAATTCTCTACTGAAGGAAATAAATTCATTATATCATTCATTCTGAGAGGGTTTAATTGTTGGGCAAGAAATATGATAGGGCTTAGAGGATGAAGTGTATGTAAGGAGCCATTTATTCTTGGAAATTTCTGATGATGCAGATAGTCAGAACTGACCTAAAGAAGTTATTCATGTGGTCTTAGCTGTTACCAAACTTTCACAAAAAATGTCATTGTTACTTACACTTGGGCTTAGCTTACTGTAGGAAATTAACTAAATTATGAAGAGGCTCTTCCATATTTTACAACAGCACATGTAAGAAAAATTTGTAAATGTCTTTGGGAATTAGAAGGGTGGCTATTTCTAATGACTAGTCAAATGGACCTAACTAATTTGATTACAAAATGATGAGTTCTGAAACAAACGTGACAAAATGTTATTTGCTAATTCAAAGTGGTAGTTAGAAGGGTATTTGTTGTCTTGCTCTCTGTATTTTTTCATATGTATGAAAAACTTCATTACTAAAAAGAAGTGTAAGCTTGTTTTACAGTACATATCACTTTGTACTAAAATTATTTACATGGCTTCACATCTGTGACTTCCAATATTTAGCAGAAATAATGACTTTTTCATCTTTGTATTCACATCTTTAATAAAATATGAAATCATGAATAATGACTGCATAAATAAGTAAATGATCAAATTAATGAACAAGATAAATAAATGCAGAGCAGAATGTGTATGACACATTTGTTGAACTATGAGTAGATACATTCATACAAATGAAGTGTTGGTTTAGAGATATAGGAAAAGTATAAATAAGTAGAAACAAATCTAAATAAGGAATGTCCTGACTGAGACATGTAGACTTCATCATGAGAAAATAACTGGGAGTGCCAGATTTTTTTTTTTAGATCTAGGATATGGATGAATTATGTGCAAAATAATGACATATGTGTGGCAGTGATGTTTAAGATGAAGGTGAATTGTACAGGAAAGAACGTTTTCGTTCCAAGGGATGCAATGAAAAACAATTGGAACAATCAACATATGGGGAGCTGAAAGTCTAGACTAGTTATATAGGTAGGAAGAAATGAAAGAAATATATATATATAAATACTTCACAAATATTAAACAAAATGACACCACGAAGTTGGTATTATAATTGCCTTTATTTTAAAGAGGAAGAAACTGAAGCACAGAGAATTTAAATAATTTACTCAGGGTTTTGTAGCCAGGCCTTCTGGCCCTAGAGTCAAGGTCTTTCTTCAGGGATTGAGTAGCATATTATACTTGGTTAAAGAGCAAACTGGTAAAGTAAAACATCACCTTATTGAAAATCACTAAATTGCCATACAAAGAGATGAGTTGGAAACTATCAAATATAATTTAAAGAACAGAGGATAGATCCATAAAACCCAACATGTGACTAAGAGACATTAAAAAATCAGTAAATAAATAAGATGATAGAAGGATACTGTTTGTAGAAATAATGATTGAAAGTTTCCTAGAACTAGTAAAAGGCATGAGTCATAGGTTAAAATCTCAATAAATGACAAGTAGGATTGAAATAAAATTTTAAAATATCTCTACACCTAGATATATCATATTGTTTTAGAAAACTATGGGTAAAAGAAAAACATCTAAATGAAGAAAAAAATCAGATCTGTGGAAAAAATAATAGTGAAATTGACATTGGATTTATCATCAGCAGCACCAACAATGTCGAAGAAAGAAGAGGGATATCTTAACTATTATGCTTTTAGAAAGTAGCTTTGAGTTTACAATTTTCTACTTGGCCCAAGTATCATTACTGAAAGAAAATGGAAAATATCTGTCACAATGGTAAACAGAAAAGATGTGGAATTTCCCTTGCCATTCCACAAACTTGGTGCTGTTAAAAAATATATATATGAAATATGAAAAGAACGCTCAACAGTCAGGAGATGTTGAAGATATGCTACGCATGGAATAACTAGCAGCTACCACACCCCTTATGTCCTAGAGTGGAATGTCTGCATTAGAAGGAATTGAGCTTGCTGTGTTTGGGCAAGGCAAATGGGTGTATAACTGGGCTTCCTGTGCAAAACCAGGAACAGAACAAGAACAACTATGGCCAGAACAGTTGTAGTTAAGGTAGTGCATGAGTTTTACTCCTTTTCTTTTAATCACTCACTTATTTTAAAAGTTATCATTTACGCATCACAACATAATTGACATTGTCATAATTACTGGAAAAAAATCCTAAGACAAATCCACTGCCACTTAAGGAAGTTAAGTTTAATGGGAAGAATGACATGTAAAGGAGTAATTTTAAGACATTGTTCAATAAATATTTATCCCTGCCAGAAAAGTGGAAACATGGAGCATGATTTCTATTTAGAGCCCTAGCAACCTCAGTTGGGAGTGTATACCTGGGGTTGGGCACAGTGTGGAGCTGGCTAACTCAGAAGTCTGTCCAAGGGTGAAATGGGACTAGGAAAAAACTCTCTATCTGTGAGACCATAGAAAGAGGGAATATCCAAATATAAGAAAGTAAATTGGCATATGGAGATATTTGGAGATAAGATTTAAAGCATAGCCTAAGAAGAATAGCCTGAAGAGGTACCTTGAGTCTAAAAGCATATTTATGTTTTTGTTTTGTTTTGGTTTGAATTCTTTGTGTGAAACTCTGAAGTGATTTTTTTTAAATGTCTATTAAATAATCAGTGAAAATAAAACCTACAATGAGTAGGATGTCTGCCATGATGTTCATGACAGGCATCAAAGAGAAAATAGGATACAAACTGTTTTGAGTTTACCAGTAAGGCAGCAGAAGAAAGAACATGCTAACACTTGGAGGCATGATATTGCAGCATGTTTGTGACAGTGCAAAATGGTGATAAAGCTGAAGCTTAGCCTATGGGAATATATGTGATTTGAGAGAAATAAATAGCAAATTTGGGGTCTGAGGAAACCATGAAACATCTAAGGGAGGTATAATTCATAGACGGTTGAAATGTAAGTCTGAAACTCAGAAAGTAGACTTTCCCATTGGGAAGGCATTAGTATATAAGGAGCTCACAAGTGAATTAAATAAGGTCACTCAGGGAGAAAAAAATATATTTATATACAGAGAAAGAGAGAGAGAAAAGAAAATAGTATTTGGTTCCAATTGAGCACTAGATATGTGTCAGTGATATCTCACAACAATACTATGATGTAAGTATTAATGAAATAATTTAATACATGAGGAAACTGAGGATCAAAGAAGTTATGCTTTTCCTAAGACCACATATACTGTTTGAAAAATTAGATTGAAATCAGCACTTCATGGCTTGAATACTATTACTGGTCTCCAACTACACGATGATAATTACAGGACTTTTGGAATTCAAAATATGAAAGTAAAGTCGGAGGAAGAGAGGCCTAAGAAACAACCATTAGAGATGTTTCTCTACAGCCCCATTAGCACATTGACATTCCAATTCCCCTTTTCCCGTATTTGTTATCCTCATTCTACCAAAACTAGCTTAGACTTCATTATCCACCATTTCAATAATCTTCCAAATACCCTGAACTTCTTTGCTTTTCTCATTTTTATTAAAACCACCTGTTAAAACTGCCACCTTGCATGAATGTACCTATCCTTCTTCAACATAACTGCATCAAAGTTGAAATTTTGAAATCTCTCTATAAAGTCATGCCCAGCATCGTAACTTGGGTTCTCTCAACACTCATTGCTGAAAAATCCTACTAGTTGTTTTTTGTTTGTTTTTTTTGCGGTATGCGGGCCTCTCACTGTTGTGGCCTCTCCCGTTGCAGAGCACAGGCTCCAGATGCGCAGGCTCAGGGGTCATGGCTCACGGGCCCAGCTGCTCCGCAGCATGTGGGATCCTCCAGGACCGTGGCACAAACCCATGTCCCCTGCATAGGCAGGCGGACTCTCAACCACTGCGCCACCAGGGAAGCCCTACTAGTTTTCTTCAGTCACATATTTCACCTTTTCTTCTGGATAATTATGATTACCATTTGTACACACACACACACACATGCTTACTTTTAGAAAACAAGCCTGTCTACTACCTCAAGAAAAACAGAAACCATCAGAGGGTATCTCTGTCAGTGTCACATTACCATGTGCATAAAGAAATGACACATGACCATCTTCTCCTTTACATGGTTATATCAGAAATGATACCTTTCTCTAGGCCCACTCCTTACATTTTCAGAACACAGGGACGGACAAGTCAAAATCAAACTAGAAAGTTGTTAAATAAAATATGTTCTCTCCTTCTTCCTTTGAAAATATAACTTTATATTTACAACCAGAAAATAATATTTGAATTTAGATTTCTTGCACTCCTCACAATCCCTTCTAAGAACTTAGCGACACAAAGAGTTTCCCTAACACCCTAAGCTGCTCTTAAAGTTGGCCCACCTTCTTTCTTTTCTCACACCCTTTCCCTTACCAAATTTCATCAGTTTCTTTTCTGAAGATCATGTATGTGCAAAAACATCTTTACATCTAAGATTATTTTATGTCCTTTGGCTATACCTTGTGTCTCGGGCTGTACATGCTGGGGCACACTGGCAGTGCTGTTTCTTACAGGGAGGAAGAATGTGAAGAAGAAACCCAAGCAGCCTTGGATGTAGGCTTTCATCCAAGTTTGCAGGCTATTGCAGGATCTTGGGTATTAGAAGAGCTGAGCATGTGCTCCAGATGGATATGTCTCCTTGGTCCCAAGGACTCCTCACTCTGCTCTGTCAAGCATGGTCAAAGGAGGGCCGTAGGGAGGCTTTCTAAACATAAATTCCAAAAAATGTGGGTGGGGAGTCTCCTACTTGGATCCAATTTAAGTTTGCCAGAAAAATGCAGCATGTCTAGTTAAATTTGAATTTCATGTAAGTGACAAAATTTTAGTAAAAGTATGACCCAAATATTATATTTGGACATACTTATAGTAAAAATTTAATTGTTTATCTGAAATTCAATTTAATTGGAAATCATGTACTTTTACTTGTTAAATCTGGAACCCTAGTCTAAGGGCCAAAATGTATTCATCCATCTAATGCTCATATTTTATCTTAGGCCATTCATTACAATATATATTATTTTCTAGGAAACCGTACTTTATTGATTATTGTTCTCCTTTATCTTCACCCTTATACTCTACAAAAGCTTTCGTATCATTTAAAAATTCCCCTAAGAACCCACAATTTCTATTATTTAAAATATTTTTTAAAACACAATTTGAAAGTTTTCAAATTCCACTGTCTTTTAAACATTATCATCTTAACTCATTTTCTCCATTACTGCCAAGTTTTCAAGAGGTATTTATGCTGTTTACATTGCTCTTACCAACTCATTCCATTCTGTTACCATCTTTCATCATTCCACAGCATTTTCCATGTTTTGTCAAAGCCTAACTCCGATGGATGTATTTCAACCTTCTGATTTCTCAGTCCACCATATCTTTCCTCTTTAATTATATTTTCTGTGGTTTCCATGACACCGCACATCTCAGGTATTATTCTTACTTTACTGGCCTCTGCTCAGTCTTTATCAGCTCATCATTATTTACCTGGTGTTTACATGTTTGAGTTCTTGAAGATGTCTCAAATTTCTTCTTTTCTTCACTTTTCACAGTTTGTCTAGAGAAAAATGTTTGTATACATAGTGATTTCCAAAAAGAATATATCCAACCCAAGTTGTCCTTCAAGCTTGAGACAAGTTTATTACATTGGTTTCTTGACATCTGTACTTGGATATATCAAAAACAACTATTTTAAAACATCAGAACTCCAATCTTCCAGCCCTGATCTTTTATTCATTTTTTGATCTTTCAGAAAATTGAATAAACCACCCGACTAACACACTCACAACAAAAGTGGGAATCACTGATACCTAGCGGAGAGTTGATTAATGGGCTCAAAATTAAGTGCATGAAGATTTGAAAAGCAAAATTTTGAAATGATGTGCTTTCACCTAATTTTCCTGACAATTTTAACCATTACCAATTCTAGTTTCTTTACTTTTTATGTGACTGATAATCCTGTCCCCTTCTCACTTTTTTTCCAACCCTAAAACTATTCAATAGATATCATTTTTTTTAATCTACTAAATGCATAGTGTCTTAATCTAGGATCACTGGTTATAAGAAACTGGTATTAGTTACTTATAAATATTAGTTTGTTTATAAGTAACAAATGTCCTCAAGACTACCATAATTATTAAGGAGAATTTGAGAGAATTTTACTGAGATCTAAAGTGTTAATATGATTCTGAAATATTTCCCAGGAGACAAAAACCATAAACAGTAAAGCTACCAGGAGTCAAGGCTCATGTATTTCCTTGATATTTGTCACTCCACATTGTCCCTTTTTTTGGTGGGTGGGGGCACATAGTAAAAAATGGCTGCTTGGCATTATGTTGCCTTTATGTTCATTTGCTCAGCAGGGTCTGAATGCAGTCACTATATGGTCTTTCTGTAGAAAAGAGAATCTCAATATTCTGGCTTGAGACAAGTGAACACCTATAGTTATATCAGCAATGGCCAGAAGGTGGAATCAAGGGCTTCCTTGAGAAGAGTTTTTAGAGCAGACTAAAACGGCATAATCTTGTTCTCTACGAAGGAGATATGGGAGTAGGAAGGAAATGATAAGTAAAGGAAATGATTACTATCTCTCATAGACTAGGTGGAAACATATTTTAAGTACTGTGATTTGGATTCCTTATCAGAACCTAAAGGCACATCAGAAGGAAAGCCATTGACACTATTCCTCAACAAATTTATTTTAGATAATTTCTACCATGTATAATCTATAATGATTCTTACTATAGAGAAGAAAGACAATTATACAAACTAAAGATGGTTCTGTAGAATCTATTTTATTTTCAATCTATAATTCCACTATCTGCTGATGAACCTTCATGGAGAGTGATTAGTAAACAAAATGTGTCTGGTATAATATAGACTGTATCATATTTGTTAATGACCAAATTATGCTATATATTTCTATAAAGTGTTAATCCAAAACAGACTAATTTAATTTTTGAATCTTTACTTACACTTTAGATTAACTAACTATAGAAGTCAATATAAACGTACAAACTGTGGAGACAAAACCTAAAATTGTTCCAAATTTAAAATAAGATAATTATAAATTTGAAAGATATCACTATGTTATTCAGGGGAAAAAAATCATTGCTTGTGAAATAATTCATTTTCCCCATAAAGCAGTACACTGCACAAACTAAAATTTCTTAATAAAATACTACCCAGGTAAAATTATATGTATGCACGTTATTTCTGTGAATGGTATATGTGCCTCTGTGCATGTGTGTGTGTGTGTTTGTTCATCTTGGACAAAGACAATTCTGGAGAATTAAATAGCTATGGTGTTCTCTCTTTTATCTATAAGCAATGCATCATTTGCACATAAATGACCCAAATGATTCTTACTAATAAGGCCAGAATTATTTATGTTTTAGAAAGGTAATCAGTATAATATGTATTCAGTTGTGTTTATTATGAATAATCCGTAGTTCATCATCTTTAACCATATTAATTTTGCATCTTTTTTCAGGTACTTTAAATAATTATGTGAATTCTGAGAAGAAAACCACATTCACTTAAACTGAATGATACTTGAATATATATTTTACTTCAGTATGTGAAAAGGAAATCTGTGAAATGACCAAGTAGAAGTTACTGATCATTAACAGGATATGGAAACTAAAACCAGACTTAACAACTTACAATTTGAAATGAAAAGCTCTTCTCTTTAATAATAATTATAATAAATAATAATTATAACCATAATGAAGATAATGATACCTGATTTTATAGAACATTAATATGTATCTTATATGTATTCATTCATTTAACCTTTGTAACTATCTTACCACTTCCATTTTATAGAAATAGAAACTGAGAAACAAAAGCATTAAGTGATGTGTCAAAGAAAATAATTGGTGAAATGAAGATTCTAATCTAGGCAATCTGTACCCAAGTTTTTATTATTTTCAGAAAAACAAAAAAGGATCTTTCACATATTTAAGCTGGGGAATATAAGCTGTTTTATTTATCAGTTCATCTCTAAGCATCACTGAGAATTCATTATTTTGTGTCACTCCTTTGAAACAGCGAGTGAATCACAGAAATATCAATGAATATACCCCGTGATTCTGAAGCCCATTCCACACAAGTCACTGAGTTTGCAAATCCTGCAACTTCCATCCTTTCATTTTGTAATTGTCCTGGAGGTCCAGTCAGTCTCCTTGGGTACCGTTATTGCTCTCCTGCTGTTGCTTTCTCTGTTGTTCAGGATCCAAAGCTGCTGCTGCTGCTGCTGCTCTATTACCTTTGCAACATCTTTATCTGTTCTTATAATTGCTGATTGTATTGTAGAAGTTCTCAGACTCCCTCTCATTCTTCTCACCCTCAGTTCCCCAGCTCTTAGTTCTGTGTTCATGAGAGAGGAGTTTCTATCCAGAAATGTAATACTCAATTCGTGTGTCTCACCTCAAAGCCATATCACTCCATTAGTTTTCGATCAATCTTGTAAACACTTATTGTTCTTTCTACCACAACCTTTTATAAAATTGTAAAAATTCTCTTCATAGATATTCTGGCAACATTTGCTTGAAACCACCAGTGCTGTATAAAAAACCACTTCTGCATGTTAGAATTAACCAATTTTCCAGGCTATTCAACTTTCTGAAGCTTCTAGTGGCCACCCATAATACTTCCTTAAAGATCTGTGCCTACCTCTATCCTTTACTCTTTTGGAGTTTTAACTCTTAGATCTTCTCAGTATTGCAGACTTTATTTCTCATTCTTCCTAGAAGACCAGCGTGTTCTTTTGTAAATCACATGGCAGAAGAAAGAAATTAACATGTATTGAGTTCTTGTACTTGCTAAGCACTGTGTGCTTATTTTTAAGTGCCCATTACTTCTCAGGTGCTTTACATACATATATGTCATTTCATTCTCACAGTAATACTGTAAGAAAGGTATTATCACACCAGTTTACAGAGAGGCCTTGAAAATTAAATAAGATACTCATTCTTAACTGCACTTAGGTAGGAGCACAAACCATTTTTGCCTGACTCCAAAGAATGCACACCTTCTTTTTTTTCCTACTCACTATAAATATATAGAGACTTGCACACTTACATAGAGCTAGTTTTCATTCCATGCAGAAAATTCCCAGTAGAAATGACGAGGGCAATATATTCAGGCACAGGTGTTAGCACTATCCACAGTTCAGTAGCAGATGGGAACGCATTCCAGATGCTCACCAAAAGAATAGTTTGACTCAGCTTTCTTGATCTGTGCTAAGAGTGAATTGCAAAATCAGTTCTTATGTCCAATGAAAGGAAAAACATTGAGGCACAATCGTTGTTGAAACATCGTAATATAAAGTGACATGAATTATTTCTTGGCATAAATAGCAAGGCCATAATTCATAATATGAAACCAAAGAGGTGAAAACCCTCCAAGGAATATGCTACTACCTTCTGTAAATATTTTCTTTTTTATTTAATAACTTGTATAGTGTTCTTATGGAAAATAATTGCAAAATGTTTATTAATTACTAAATAATTTGTTCTTTAGAGAATTACCTTAAAAACTTAACTATGTTAAATTGCAACTTATGATGTGAGTAAAATTTAAGTAAGTGCAGGTTTTTTATCCATTAAACATTAGGGCCATGAGGATTCTCAGAAGAGAAAGTTTCATTTAGGTGTAAAGAATTATGCAGAGTACTGCAGTTGCTGCCAAATAGCCAATACATAAAATATGAACTATTGACACAAGATGGTAAACTAACTTTTTGTTGTTTTTATTAAAAAGCAAGATGGTATTTCTAACATAAATGTAAGTATATTGAGGCTGTAGTAATGCATTCCAAAGAGAATAATAATAATGCTATTGCAGCTGAATTAAATCTTAGCTGGACTGAAACAAATCATTTTTCTTGCCTCAGATAAAAGTCAGCGGGCCACTTTTATTAACAGATCTATGATTTCATAGTATTTCATTTCAATGAAATGATGTGAAATCACCAGATCTGAATATGCAAAGACAAATAGGATTTTATGGAACTATTTTACTAAGGATGCTTCTTTGCTTTTGTTTCAAAAGAAAGCCTATGAATAATATGAGCTTTATGTAATTTGAAAATGTAATAATTATATCCCATTTAAATTTATACTTCTATTTATATTTTATATTATATTACTTCTAATGAAAATTAGCCTTTTTCCCTTGAAAAACCCTTTTTTAATTTAAAAGTTATAGAGTGTGAAATGAACAAATACATGCATGTGAGATAATTGGACATACACATGACATTTACATTTCTATAATAATAGTCATGATTCCTAAGAAGCAAATATCATATATACTTAGATGAAACACTTCAAAGCTCTTAGTTGGGAAATTTCAAATTCAAATACTATGTAAATAAGTTAAAAGCAACACAATGACAATTAGATTTCACAATATTGACACACAATTGTTATCTCTTCTATAAGAATAAAGAAATAATTATTGCTGAAATTTGGCCATCCTCCATAACAAAAATAGTCAGATATAGTCTCATGAGTATTACACACATATTCATGCATTTCTGGTTACCAACTCTGCATTCCCACTTTATTCCAAATTCAAAATCTATGAGAGTATTAGAGAAGAAAGTAAGTTCACATTTTCAGTGGAGGAATAAAATGAGAAATCTTCCTCCACAATTGTGGTTTCCACAGTTTAACAAAAGACAGCAATGCTCTTTTTTGTAAATAAATTCAATTATAGAATGCTAATATATAAGAAGAAACAATAAAAGTTATGTCCTACCTGATTCCTCCTTTGCATACCGTCATCTCTTAGAAACCTGAAGTTCTACATAGTGAGTTGAAAACCACTATTCCAAAAAGTACTTGCTTTTTTGCTTGTTGTAGTAGAAATTAACTGAGTTATTTTCTGCTTATTCTGAAAACTAAAATGCTCTAAAAATACGTACCGTGTTGTCATAATTAGTCAGGGGAGGTTTATATTTGGTTTTTCTAAAAACGTTATTTCAATTTCCTAAAAAGTTTCCATCTTGCTCATGTCTATCTTCCTTTAAAATTTTTTTATTTTCTTTGCAATAACTTAACTCATATAGAAATAAATTAAAAAGAAATACCTTTGTATCATGACATTAGTCTGAAGTCTAGTGATATTTCAAGGCAGTTTTTTTTTTTCATTTGAATCATGTTATTCTGAAAAACTCATGGGAATTTGAGAGATTCTAACATGGGATTGCTTCACCCACAGTCTTCCCTATCTGCACTGATGGCAGATGTATCCTTCCATTACTCAGGTCGAAAATGGGGCGTAATTCTTGACCACTCTCTTTCTCTCTCACCTCATACCTATTGCATAAGGAAGTTACTTCATCTGTACTATGTCAAGAAACCAACCACTTCTAATCATCTCTGTTAGTACCTCCTTTTACCAACCTACTGTCATCTTTAGTATCAATTGATACATTGTTCCTCTATGATCTATTCTCAGAAAAACAACCATAGTCAAAGATTTATGACTGCTCATAGATCCCATCTTCCTGAGAATAAAAGGCAAAGTCCTTACAATGCCTGTATTAATCAGGGTTCTCCAGAGAAACAGAACCAACAGATTTTATACATGCACACACACACACACATATATATATATACATATATACATAGTTTACATCTATATCTTAAGGAATTGGCTTTTGTGATTATGGAGGCTGAGAAGTTCCATAATCTGCCATCTAAAGCTGGAGACCCAGGAAAGGTGGTGGCATAGTTCCAGTCCACATTTGAAGCCTGAGAACCAGAGAGTCACTGATGTAAGTTCCCAGTCTGAAGGCAGAAGAATGAGCATCATTCAAATAACCTAGCAGAGAGAATGTATTTTCTCTTCCTGTGCTTTTATTTCTATTCAGACCCTCAATAAATTAGATGGTGCCCACCCACATTGGGGAGGGCAATCTGCTTTACGCACTTTACTGATTCAAATGCTGATCTCATCTGGAAATACCTTCACAGATATACTCAGAAATAACGTGAACAAAATATCTGGGCACCACATGACCTAGTCAAATTGATGCATAAAATTAACCATCACGATGCCTTACCAGGTTCTTTGCAGACTGGCTGCCATTACCTGAATATCTCATCTCTTGACGTCCTGCTGCTCCAGCTGCACTGGTTTGTTATACTTTAAACACAGAAGATATTCTCTGACTTTAGGATTTTGCATTGGCTATTTCCTTTTATAGAACATTTCTTTCTCATATATCCGCATTGCTAACTCCTTTGCCTATATCAAGTCTGCTCAAAGATACATTACTACTGAGACTGCTTTGACCACCCCATTTAAAATTACAACTTTCCCCTCTGCCTTGGACCACCTGGAACTCCCAATTCCCCTTTCCCTTCTCTCCCTTTTTTTTTTTAACATAACTGTATCAACAACTAACATACACTATAATTTCCTTATTTTTACTTATTTTGTCTCCTTTCAATAAGAAGTACACTTAAAGGAGAAGAATATTTGTCTAATATGTTTGCTGACGGTTCTAAGAACCAAAAAAAGAAAAAGGAAACTGGTACATTGTAAGTTTTTTTTTTTTTTTAACATCTTTATTGGGGTATAATTGCTTTAAAATGGTGTGTTAGTTTCTGCATTATAACAAAGTTAATCAGTTATACATATACATATGTTCCCATATCTCTTCCCTCTTGCGTCTCCCTCCCTCCCACCCTCCCTATCCCACCCCTCTAGGTGGTCACAAAGCACCGAGCCGATATCCCTGTGCCATGCGGCTGCTTCCCTTAGCTATCTACCTTATGTTTGATAGTGTGTATATGTCCATGGCTCTCTCTCGCCCTGTCACAGCTCACCCTTCCCCCTCCCCATATCCGCAAGTCCATTCTCCAGTAGGTCTGTGTCTTTATTCCTGTCTTACCCCTAGGTTCTTCATGACATTTTTTTTTCTTCTTAAATTCCATATATATGTGTTAGCATACGGTATTTGTCTTTTTCTTTCTGACTTACTTCACTCTCTGTATAACAGACTCTAGGTCTATCCACCTCATTACAAATAGCTCAGTTTCGTTTCTTTTTATGGCTGAGTAATATTCCATTGTATATATGTGCCACATCTTCTTTATCCATTCACCCCATGATGGGCACTTAGGTTGTTTCCACGTCCTGGCTATTGTAAATAGAGCTGCAATGAACAATTTGGTACATGACTCTTTTTGAATTGTGGTTTTCTCAGAGTATATGCCCAGTAGTGGGATTGCTGGGTCATATGGTAGTTCTATTTGTAGTTTTATACGGAACCTCCATACTGTTCTCTGAACCAATTCACATTCCCACCAGCAGTGCAAGAGTGTTCCCTTTTCTCCACACCCTCTCCAGCATTTATTGTTTCTAGATTTTTTGATGATGGCCATTCTGACTGGTGTGAGATGATATCTCATTGTAGTTTTCATTTGCATTTCTCTAATGATTAATGATGTTGAGCATTCTTTCATGTGTTTGTTGGCAGTCTGTATATCTTCTTTGGAGAAATGTCTATTTAGGTCTTCTGCCCATTTTTGGATTGGGTTGTTTTCTTGTTATTGAGCTGCATGAGCTGCTTGTAAATCTTGGAGATTAATCCTTTGTCAGTTGCTTCATTTGCAAATATTTTCTCCCATTCTGAGGGCTGTCTTTTGGTCTTGTTTATGGTTTCCTTTGCTGTGCAAAAGCCTTTAAGTTTCATTATGTCCCATTAGTTTATTTTTGTTTTTATTTTCATTTCTTTAGGAGGTGGGTCAAAAAGGATCTTACTCTGATTTCTGTCATAGAGTGTTCTGCCTATGTTTTCCTCTAAGAGTTTGATAGTGTCTGGCCTTACATTTAGGTCTTTAATCCATTTTGAGTTTATTTTTGTGTATGGTGTTAGGGAGTGTTCTAATTTCATTCTTTTACATGTAGCTGTCCAGTTTTCCCAGCATCACTTTTTGAAGAGGCTGTCTTTTCTCCATTGTATATTCTTGCCTCCTTTATCAAAAGTAAGGTGACCATATGTGTTTGGGTTTATCTCTGTGCTTTCTATCCTGTTCCATTGATCTATCTTTCTGTTTTTGTGCCAGTACCATACTGTCTTGATTACTGTAGCTTTGTAGTATAGTCTGAAGTCAGGGAGCCTGATTCCTCCAGCTCCTTTTTTCATTCTCAAGATTGCTTTTGCTTTTCGGGGTCTTTTGTGTTTCCATACAAATTGCGAAATTTTTTGTTCTAGTTCTGTGAAAAATGACAGTGGTAGTTTGATAGGGATTGCATTGAATCTATAGATTGCTTTGGGTAGTAGAGTCATTTTCACAATCTTGATTCTTCCAATCCAAGAACATGGTATATCTCTCCATCTATTTGTATCATCTTTAATTTCTTTTATCAGTGTCTTATAATTTTCTGCATACATGTCTTTTGTCTCCTTAGGTAGGTTTATTCCTAGATATTTTATTCATTTTGTTGCAATGGTAAATGGGAGTTTTTTCTTGATTTCACTTTCAGATTTTTCATCATTAGTATATAGGAATGCCAGAGATTTCTGTGTATTAATTTTGTATCCTGCTACTTTACCAAATTCATTGATTAGATCTAGTAGTTTTATGGTAGCATCTTTGGGATTCTCTATGTATAGGATCA
This sequence comes from Orcinus orca, assembly GCF_937001465.1. Classification (NCBI taxonomy): domain Eukaryota; kingdom Metazoa; phylum Chordata; class Mammalia; order Artiodactyla; family Delphinidae; genus Orcinus; species Orcinus orca. The sequence continues at coordinate 98,297,247 of NC_064563.1, forward strand.
TGGCATCTGCAAACAGTGACAGCTTTACTTCTTCTTTTCCTATTTGGATTCCTTTTATTTCCTTTTCTTCTCTGATTGCTGTGGCTAAAACTTCCAAAACTATGTTGAATAAGAGTGGTGAGAGTGGGCAACCTTGTCTTGTTCCTGATCTTAGTGGAAATGCTTTCAGTTTTTCACCATTGAGGATGACGTTGGCTGTGGGTTTGTTATATATGGCCTTTATTATGTTGAGGAAAGTTCCCTCTATGCCTACTTTCTGCAGGGTTTTTATCATAAATGGGAGTTGAATTTTGTCGAAAGCTTTCTCTGCATCTATTGAGATGATCATATGGTTTTTCTCCTTCAATTTGTTAATATGGTTTATCACATTGATAGATTTTCGTATATTGAAGAATCCTTGCATTCCTGGAATAAACCCCACTTGATCATGGTGTATGATCCTTTTAATGTGCTGTTGGATTCTGTTTGCTAGTATTTTGTTGAGGATTTTTGCATCTATGTTCATCAGTGATATTGGCCTGTAGTTTTCTTTCTTTGTGACATCCTTGTCTGGTTTTGGTATCAAGGTGATGGTAGCATTGTAGAAGGAATTTGGGAGTGTTCCTCCCTCTGCTATATTTTAGAAGAGTTTGAGAAGGATAGGTGTTAGCTCTTCTCTAAATGTTTGATAGAATTCGCCTGTGAAGCCATCTGGTCCTGGGCTTTTGTTTGTTGGAAGATTTTTAATCGCAGTTTCAATTTCAGTGCTTGTGATTGGTCTGTTCATATTTTCTATTTTTTCCTGATTCAGTGTTGGCAGGTTGTGCATTTCTAAAAATTTGTCCATTCCTTCCAGATTGTCCATTTTATTCGCATAGAGTTGCTTGTAGTAATCTCTCATGATCTTTTTTATTTCCGCAGTGTCAGTTGTTACTTCTCCTTTTTCATTTCTAATTCTATTGATTTGAGTCTTCTCCCTTTTTTTCTTGATGAGTCTGGCTAGTGTTTATCTATTTTGTGTATCTTCTCAAAGAACCAGCTTTTAGTTTTATTGATCTTTGCTATTGTTTCCTTCATTTCTATTTCATTTATTTCTGATCTGATTTTTATGATTTCTTTCCTTCTGCTAGCTTTGGGGTTTATGTTCTTCTTTCTCTAATTGCTTGAGGTGCAAGGTTAGGTTGTTTATTTGAGATGTTTCCTGCTTTTAAGGTGGGCTTGTATTGCTATAAACTTCCCCTTAGAACGGCTTTTGCTGCATCCCATAGGTTTTGGGTCATTGTGTCTCCATTGTCATTTGTTTCTAGGTATTTTTTTATTTCCTCTTCGATTTCTTCAGTGATCACTTCATTATTAAGTAGTGTATTGTTTAGCCTCCATGTGTTTGTATTTTTTACAGATCTTTTCCTGTAGTTGATATCTAGTCTCATGGCATTGTGGTCGGAAAAGATACTTGATACAATTTCGATTTTCTTAAATTTACCAAGGCTTAATTTGTGGCCCAATATATGATCTATCCTGGAGTGTGTTCCGTGAGCACTTGAGAAAAATGTGTATTCTGTTGTTTTTGGATGGAATGTCCTATAAATATCAATTAAGTCCATCTTGTTTAATGTATCAGTTAAAGCTTGTGTTTCCTTATTTATTTTCATTTTGGATGATCTGTCCATGGGTGAAAGTGGGGTGTTAAAGTCCCCTGCTATGAATGTGTTACTGTTGATTTCCCCTTTTATGGCTGTTAGTATTTGCCTTATGTGTTGAGGTGCTCCTATGTTGGGTGGGTGCATAAATATTTACAATTGTTATATCTTCTTCTTGGATCGATCCCTTGATCATTATGTAGTGTCCTTCTTTGTCTCTTCTAATAGTCCTTATTTTAAAGTCTATTTTGTCTGATATGAGAATTGCTACTCCAGCTTTCTTTTGGTTTCCATTTGCATGGAATATCTTTTACCATCCCCTTACTTTCCATCTGTATGTGTCTCTAGGTCTGAAGTGGGTCTCTTGTAGACAGCATATATAAGGGTCTTGTTTTTGTATCCATTCAGCCAATCTGTGTCTTTTGGTGGGAGCATTTAGTCCATTTACATTTAAGGTAATTATTGATATGTATGTTCCTATTCCCATTTTCTAAATTGTTTTGGGTTTGTTATGATAGGTCTTTTCCTTCTTTTGTGTTTCTTGTCTAGGGAAGTTCCTTTAGCATTTGTTGTAAAGCTGGTTTGGTGGTGCTGAACTCTCTCAGCTTTTGCTTGTCTGTAAAGGTTTTAATTTCTCCATCAAATCTGAATGAGATCCTTGCTGGGTCGAGTAGTCTTGGTTGCAGGTTTTTCTCCTTCATCACTTTCAGTATGTCCTGCCACTCCCTTCTGGCTTGTAGGGTTTCTGCTGAGAGATCAGCTGTTAACCTTATGGGCATTCCCTTGTGTGTTATTTGTTGTTTTTCCCTTGCTGCTTTTAATATGTTTTCTTTGTATTTAATTTTTGACAGTTTGATTAATATGTGTCTTGGTGTATTTCTCCTTGGATTTATCCTGTATGGGACTCTCTGTGTTTCCTGGACTTGATTAACTATTTCCTTTCCCATATTAGGGAAGTTTTCAACTATAATCTCTTCAAATATTTTCTCAGTCCCTTTCTTTTTCTCTTCTTCTTCTGGGACCCCTACAATTCGAAGGTTGGTGTGTTTAATGTTGTCCCAGAGGTCTCTGAGACTGTCCTCAGTTCTTTTCATTCTTTTTTCTTTATTCTGCTCTTCAGTAGTTATTTCCACTATTTTATCTTCCAGGTCACTTATCTATTCTTCTGCCTCAGTTATTCTGCTATTGATCCCATCTAGAGTACTTCTAATTTCATTTATTATGCTATTCATTGTTGCTTGTTTCATCTTTATTTCTTCTAGGTCCTTGTTTACTGTTTCTTGCATTTTGTCCATTCTATTTCCAAGATTTTGGATCATCCTTACTATCATTATTCTGAATTCTTTTTCAGGTAGACTGCCTATTTCCTCTTCATTTGTTAGGTCTGGTGCATTTTTATCTTGCTCCTTTATCTGCTGTGTGTTTTTCTGTCTTCTCATTTTGCTTATCTTACTATGTTTGGGGTCTCCTTTTTGCAGGCTGCAGGTTCGTAGTTCCCGCTGTTTTTGATGTCTGTCTCCAGTGGCTAAGGTTGGTTCAGTGGGTTGTGTAGGGTTCCTGGTGGAGGGGACTAGTGCCTGTGTTGTGGTGGATGAGGCTGGATCTTGTCTCTCTAGTGGGCAGGTTCACATCTGGTGGTGTGTTTTGGGGTGTCTGTGGCCTTATTATGATTTTAGGCAGTCTCTCTGCTAATGGGTGGGGTTGTGTTCCTGTTTTGCTAGTTGTTTGGCATAGGTTGTCCAGCACTGTAGCTTGCTGGTCGTTGAGTGAAGCTGGGTGCTGGTGTTAAGATGGAGGTCTCTTGGAGATTTTTGCCATTTGATATTATGTGGAGCTGGGAGGTCTCTTGTTGACCAGTGTCCTGAAGTTGGCTCTCCCACCTCAGAGGCAGAGCCCTGACTTCTGGCTGGAGCACCAAGAGCCTTTCATCCACATGGCTCAGAATAAACGGGAGAAAAAGTAGAGAGAATTAGTAGAAGTATGAAGAAAGAAAGAAAGAAAGGAGGGAAGGAAGGAAGGAAGAAAGAAAGAAGCAAAGAAGGAAAGAAGGCAAGAAGGAAAGAAAGGAGGGAGGGAGGGAGGAAGGAAGGAGGGAAGGAAGGAAAAAAGACAGAAAGAAAGAAGATACAGTAAAATAACATAAAGTATAATAAAGTTATTGAATTAAAAAATAATTATTTAGAAAAAAAAGGGACGGATAGAACCTTAGGACAAATGTTGGAAGCAAAGTTATACAGACAAAATCTTACACAGAAGCATACACATACACCCTCACAAAAAGAGTTAAAGGGGAAAAATTCATAAATCTTGCTCTCTGAGACCACCTCCTCAATTTGGGATGATTCATTGTCTAAAGGAGGGAGGGAAGGAAGGAAGGAAGGAAGGAAAGAAAAAGAAAGAAAGAAAGAAAGAAAGAAAGAAAGAAAGAAAGAAAAGTATAATAAAGTTATTTAAATTAAAATTAATTATTAAGAAAAAAATTTTTTAAAAAAACCATGGATGGATAGAACCCTAGAACAAATGGTTGAAACCAAACTATACAGACAAGATCTCACACAGAAGCATACACATACACATTCACAAAAAAAGGAAAAGGGGAAAAAAATCATAGATCTTGCTCTTGAAGCTCACCTCCTCAATTTGGGATGACTCGTCTATTCATGTATTCCACAGATGCAGGGTACATCAAGTTGATTGTGGAGCTTTAATCCGCTGCTTCTGAGGCTGCTGGGAGAGATTTCCCTTTCTCTTCTTTGTTCTCACAGCTCACAGGGGCTCAGCTTTGGATTTGGCCCCGCCTCTGCGTGTAGGTCGCTGGAGGGCGTCTGTTTTTTGCTCAGACAGGACGGGGTTAAAGGAGCCGCTGATTCGGGGGCTCTGGCGCACTCAGGCCAGGGTGAGGGGGGCAGGGAGGGGCACTGCGTGCAGGGCGGGCCTGCGGCGGCAGAGGCCGGCGTGACATTGCAGCAGCCTGAGGCCCGCCGCGCGTTCTCCCGGGGAAGTTGTCCCTGGATCCCGGGTACCTGGCAGTGGCGGGCTGCATAGGCTCCGTGGAAGAGGGGTGTGGATAGTGACCTGTGCTCGCACACAGGCCCCTTGGTGGTGGCAGCAGCAGCCTTAGCGTCTCCCGCCCGTCCCTGGGATCTGCGCTTTTAGCCGCGGCTTGCGCCCGTCTCTGGGGTCCGCGCTTTTAGCCGCGGCTCGCGCCGGTCTCTGGGGTTCGCGCTTTTAGCCGTGGCTAGCGCCCGTCTCTGGAGTTCCTTTAAGCAGCGCTCTTAAACCCCTCTCCTCGCGCACCTGGAAACAAAGACGGAAGCAAAAGTCTCTTGCCTCTTCGGCAGGTGCAGACTTTCTCCCGGACTCCCTCCCCGCTAGCCGTGGTGCACTAACCCCTTCAGGCTATGTTCAAGCCGCCAGCCCCAGTCCTCTCCCTGCGCTCCGATCGCCATTGTAAGTGTTTAATGAATATTTATTGACAATAGATGAGGGGATGAATAAATCCATTTGTAGGTGAAAAGATTCATTCTCATCTGTCCCTTGAAACTTCTTTCATGTCTTTCTACATTTTAATCAATCACTTCTGAACCAAAGGCAATGTAAAATACTGCGGCAGTTAATTGTTAATTAGTGCTATAGACTGCCATTTACTTCAGCATCATAACAAGACTGAGAGCATGGCCCAATGTACATTTGCATCCTATACAGCTTCTTCAGGACAATGGAATCTATACATGGTCTACTGCTAGCTGAGTAATAAGGCTAGCACTGGGAATAATGAACAGAGTATAAGGAGTGACTTTTTTCCCCATTATGTAGCAAAAGCTGTTTTAATAACCTTGGCTATAGATAGCAAAAGAAAATAACAGTCACTAAATATATATATATATATTCATTTATTAATCTTTAAAAGAAATATTGAATAGGTTTAATGTCTTAATATGTCACAAGTGAATATCAAATCTGAATTGGTCTGAGTTGAACTCATTCCAAAAATCCCTTAGTTTTATGACTGTTATTCAAATGACAATTTTTTCCACTGCCTTTATACCATTCAATGTTTATTCTTCATATCATTTCTAAGTTAATTATTAGTACTATTGAGCTAATTGCATAGTGATAAAATCATGTAAGAAAGATTAAATGATCTATCCAAGGACAAATTGCTGTGCTTCAAGAATAAGATAAAATAAATTTTAGAAAATATTTACATCTGTGTGACTATAAGTCCTTCTCTTTATCTCAAATCTCTCAATATTGTACATAGCTTTTTAAACAATATAAGTATTTACACTGCTCTTCTCTATTTTTTAAACTGCTTTAACATATAAAAGGTGAACTAAAGTTAAAAGATGAGAAAAAATTCAGGATTTGAAAAATGAGAAATAGGTTTTGCTTTTTGTGTTTTAGCATTTTTCACATGGCAACATTATTGCCCAACTGTGAGGTTGTTTGTCATCAAGTTTGAAAAGGTTACTGCATGACCACTCAAAAGAAGTATGAAACACTTAAACCTCTGCTTGCATTTAGAACCAGAAAACTATTCATTATATTTCATATTCTCCCTCTCCACTTGTCTTCAAACACAATAATCTTGATAGATTCAACATCAGTTATATTCTATGAATATTTCTGGAAAGCAAGAGTAGCAATATCAGGCAATTGCTGCTTAAGGATGAGTTCATCTCTCTTCCTATTACTTTTGCTAGTTTTGTGACTTAGGTATTATTTTTATAGCAGATTTCAGTGTAAAATATTATTGCACGGGTACTACAAGCAAAAAGCTCAACATAGCTGTTTCATTTTGAGTTTTGCTGTGCAATGCACGGGGCAACTCATGGGTCATAATTTCCTATTTCTTGTTAGCTACAGGAATCACTTAGCATGAGCGCCTACAGACTCTGATATTTGCCTTACACGCTGGTATGATTTCCTTTTTGTTTAATTTTCCTTCAGATTTGATTGATTGTAAATATTTCTGATTCTTCACCCTCACACAACAACCCACCACTATTTTTAGTTGATTTAACTGTGTCAATATCTGACTTCAAATTACCAGCAGTCCTCTTTCAGTACTATGAATAATCCTTAGCCATTCACTGCATGCTTTTCTTTTTACCTGGTCTTTGGGATGGTTCTGAGCTATATTTAATTGATATTTCTCTTCTTTCATGTGCTTTGGTAATAGTCCCAAAGTTTCCTATCACATAAGAATATACACTATTAGGAAGTATTTGCCAAGTTTTAATATTACCAATATTGAACCTCTTAATTGAAACTCTTAAAATTATTAAATAATTAAGAAAACTTTGCTAACTTAATAATTTTTACATAAATAAATTTCCTCTGGAAACATATGTAATCAATTTGTCAAAATTAATAACCAGAAGGATAATCCTATAATTAACCTTAATTCTATAATTAAACTTAATCCTTATATTTCAATGACAGTAAAGTAGGAAATACATTGTTATCTTCACTGTAGGGAAACTTATCCTTTTTTAAATCAAATATTTTAAGATAATTTTTACTACAATTTCAACAATTCAATCCCTAAATTAATGAGAATATAGAATTCTAAGGTTGAAAGAGAATTTCTAAAGATGTTACTATTGAAAATATTAATTTAGGAGGAAAAAATCATGGTTTCAGTGAGTTAAAAAGATTTGTTCAATGTCATGAATCTAGTTAAGGGCCAGAGATGAAACACGAAATAGTTTATCAAGATTTCAGTTTGGGTATGTTTCTTAAATCATTACCTTAGTCTCCCCTAAAATATTTAAAAATACTGTGTCTTGTTATTAAAATCAACATCAGTGGTTTCAGTCAACCAGTAGATTTATTTATTTATTTATTTTAAAAATCCTATTTAAATCTCATAAAATACTTTCAGTAATGTGCAGGATTCTTAAGTAAACAGCCTAATGTATTTTCACAAACTGAACACACAGATCAAAACAACAGGATCTAGTTAGTATCAGAAGTCCCCTCATGCTTCCTCCAGTCACAATTCCTTCCCACCAACCCCACCAAGAGTAATCCTTATCCTGACTTCTAACTTTATACATTAGTTTTTCCTGTTCTTGTACTTCACATAAATGAAAGTATATGGTTGTGTACCCCTTTATGTTGGCCCCTTTCTGTTTGTAAGATCCATTCGTATGTCCTAATTGCTATATAGTAGTTCATAGTATAAATATATCAAAAATTTACTGGCTCATTCAGTTTGCTACACTAATTTTGGGTAGATTATATTTTGGAGATATTATGAATAGTACTACACTAAACAATAATGTGTAGGATTCTTCATAAATATGTATAGGCATTTCTGTTGAGTATCTTTATGGGCTGAATTATTCCCCCCTTCTTCAAAATTCATGTGTTGAAGTTCTAACCTCAGAATGTAACTACTTAGAGATAGGGTCTTTAGAGAGGTGATTAGTTTAAAATTAGGCTATATGGGTGAGTCCTAATCCAATATAACTTGTGTCTTTATAAGAAGAGGCAATTTGGACATAGACACAGACAGAAGGAAAACAAAGTGAAGGCATGGAGAAGACAACCATCTAAAAGCCAAGCTAAGAATCCCAGACAGATTCTTCCTAATGGATCTCAGAAGAAATCAGCTCTACCACAATGTCAACCTTGGACTTCTAGCCTCTATACTGAGAGAAAAAAAATAAAATTTTCTGTCATTTAAGCCTAGTCTGTGATACTTTGTTCAGGGAGCCCTAAAAAAGGAATGGCTCAGCAAAGTGTGTGTATATGTATAACTTGAGCACCAAAGATTTCTAAATTACAGATTTATACTTCTTCTAGCCATGTATAAGCATTCCAGGTGCTCCCAAAACTTCTCTAACACTTTGCATTTTCTTTCATTTGTCTATTCTGGTTGGTATGAAGTAGTATCTCATGGTTGCATTTTGCATTCCCATGATTACTAATGTTGAGCACACTGACACATGTTTATCAGCCATTTGGATGTCGTCTTTAATAGGAAGCCTCTCTTCATTACTGTGTACTTATCTCTGTACCTTAAATTTAAGGAACATTGACTCTAGCTTCTTTGCATGTCTAAAGTGTAACCTTTTTTTTAAATTTATTTTTGGCTACATTGGGTCTTCTTTGCTGCATGCGGGCTTTCTTTATTTGCGGCGAGCGGGGGTTACTCTTCATTGTGGTGCACAGGCTTCTCATTGCGGTGGCTACTCTTCAGTATTTGTGGTGCGTAGTCTCAGTAGGTGTGGCTCGCGGGCTCTAGACTGCAGGCTCAGTAGTTGTGGCACATGGGCTTAGCCACTCCACAGTATGTGGGATCTTCCCGGACCAGGGATCAAACCCGTGTCTTCTGCATTGGCAGGCGGATTCTCAACCACTGCGCCACCAGGAAAGTGTCTGTAATCTCTTTATATCCATTCTGTTGTCAGCTGTACAGCCTACTCTTTGTCAAAGTCTCCCATGTAGGAAAGTCAAGAAAGTCTTAGTTAATTATGTTTGATTATGTTTTATCTTTAATATCAGCTCTTCACTGTTATATTTTCTCTGTAAACCAGAGTTACTATTAAAAATGCTTGTAGTTTTTACTGATTCTACCATTCTTTATACTGTACATATGTATTTCACTGTCATTAAACTATTCATAATTCCTTGCATAAAAATGTGTTTCTCCCTAGTGTAGAAGTCCATTAAGCCTTTCTTTGAATGATGGTCACTGATCTTCTCTTTCCAGTTACAGAAGATTTGCAGGATATTTTTTTAAATCCTGCTGTATTCAAACTTTTAAAGAATCTAATAATTATGATCTGAGCTAAGTAAAATAAATAGCTTCAAGGTTAGAGATAGCTGTGGTGTGAAACAAATGTTTTTCTTCAAGAGCTATTGGTTTAAATCTTTGTAAATAAGCAAATTTGAAGATTTTGATATGAATATAATGAGTTAAAAATAATGTGAAAAAGCAAAGATTCATCACTCATCAACTATTCAATAATTTATAATTAGTAGTAGTTCTAATTTACTGAGACCAATTTTTTTTTTCATCTCATTGCAAACATTTAAGAAGGGTACTCTTAAGGGCATCCTTTCAAAATCAGACAGCACACTCTAGACACAAAACACCTGGATAAAGCAAGAGGGGTCTAATTTCAAAGCAGTACATGTATTTTTAAAATTACATTTATGTACTCATAACATATAATTTATCATTATTATCCCAGTATTCAAAAACGTACCAGATGGTATCAAAGCACTGCTTGCCCTTTTCTGAACTCTGAAATGCATCCTAGGAGACTATCTAAATAGTTTATAAAATTTTACTTCCTTTTTCCATTTTGCTGTTTCTGCTAAGGAGTGTTTTGATTAACTTTATGATAAAAACTTGCTGCCTTTTATAAAATACCTAACTAACTTTTTTTTAATGTTATTCTAATTGGAGGAATGTTTAGAAAGGCAGGAAATATATATATTTCTTTTTAATGCACAGATGCTACTTCAAAAACAGAAACTTAAATTTGCTTATGGATATTTTAAAACACAAATAATATTCCATGTATATGTAGCTTCAATTTTCTTGCCATCCTATCATGTCCTCTTAACTATTTCATTGTGTTGGTGACCATGTAACAGAGTTATTTTGATGAGCAAATTTAATGAAAACAAAAAGTATGTCATGAGATTTGCAAATGTCCTTTGCAATATTTCTATCAATATCTAATATTTTATGTAGATGTATAGGAAAAGGAGTTTTATCCGAGACTCCTTCACCCACACAGTCTACCCCCTAATTCCTAGCTCTTTCTCATGGATGAGGAAAACCAAAAACTTATTGTCCAAATTCCAGGATCCTGAATAGAAATGCTGGGCTTTGAGGAATCAAAATAGTGTATGGTGGTCTCTCTCATGCTTCTTCCTTCTCTGCTGAAACAGCAGGTAACTTGTCATATGAAGTTCTGTAAAGTCCCTATAAGAACACCTTGAAGTAAATTGACGTTTTCCTTTGCAATTAAACGTAATTCTTTAAGAATAGCTCTTGTTTTTCTATTAGGCTTTTGATAGGAACTGGTTGTTAACCATGAAGTAACAAGGATACTTTATTTTCTCTTTATTAACTGGATCATTTCCACAAAGTCATATATTTCAGTGAAAATAGCATTGCCCAGTTTTAAAGGGGAAGTCGTATATTTTATATCAGACCTGAGTGGCTATGAAAACTCAAGTAAATTTCATGAGCAAGTTTCTCATATTTCCACAGCACCTATTTTTGACTCGTTTCCATTCCTCCCTGAATTGATTCTTATATCCTCATGAGAAGTTTGCTATGATGAGTTAGCAAAGGAAAAACAAAAACAAAAACAAAACGCTGATATGTTAGTTTCCTATTGCTTAGTGGCATAAAACCACACAAATTTATTATCTTACAGTTCCAGAGGTCAGAAGTCCTAAGCGGTTTTCACTGGGCTAGAAATAAAGGCGTCATCAGGGCTGCATTCTTTCTGGAGGATCTAGGCAAGAATATGTTTCTTTGCCTTTTTCAGATGCTAGAGGACTCCTGCATTACTTGGTATGGTCCCTTGCTCCATCTTCAAAACCAGAAGAGCAGCAAGGCATCTTAAAATCTTTTTCTGACTCTAATCCTCTTGCCTTAATCTTTCTCTTAAAAGGACCCTTGTGATTATATTGGATCTACCTGGACAATCCAGGATACTTTCCTTACCTCAAGGCCAGCTGATTAGCAAACATAATTCTACCTGCAACTTTAATTCTCTCTTGCCATGTAACATAACATATTCCAAGAATCCACATATTGGCTAGTGGACATATTTAACTATATTATATTATTGGGTATTTGAGCTGTTTATTTTTATCTAGTATAAAAATAATGCTGCAGTGGACATTTGTATGTGCAGTTTTTTTTTTCCCATACTGTTTATTAGGCTAGATTTGTAGTGATGGAATTACTAGTTCAAACAACTTAAATTTTAAAATATTATTATGTTTTGATAACAATATTTTTACTTATCAAATAATTTTTGTTTATTTTAGAATATTTGGAAACTATAAAAGAAACACCAAGAAAATAAAAATGATCTAATACTCAAAACAAAAAGGAAGTTAATATTGAACTCAAATACTTCTATTCTGAAGTGAGGGAACTAGTCTGGTAGCTTATATCAGGTTGATTATATTGGATCTGTTAAAACATGGAAAAGGAAACAGGATCTCAGGCCCATCCCAATCTTCTGGTGCCGGTAAGAAGATTGCCAAATGATGTAATCACTTTCAGGAGTGGTCCTTAAACATATTGGGAGAGAGTGTCTTCCCAGTAAGCAGAATTTCAAGTGATATATTTGGTTGTCACTTTGTATGGATATAAATATAAATATGACCATATCTATAGCCATAAATATATATAGAGAGACACTGGCTAATAATTTAACCATATGATCAAAGATGTGAAAATTGGAGAATTGTTAACAAGTTGGTCAGAGGAAGAAATATGTGGATGAATCTTTAAAAAATGGCAGTGAGAGGGCCTCCCTGGTGGTGCAGTGGTTGAGAGTCCGCCTGCTGATTCAGGGGACATGGGTTCGTGCCCCGGTCCGGGAAGATCCCACGTGCTGCGGGGCGGCTGGGCCCGTGAGCCATGGCCGCTGAGCCTGCGCATCCGGAGCCTGTGCTGCGCAGCGGGAGAGGCCACAGCAGTGAGAGGTCCAAGTACCACAGAAAAAAAAAATGGCAGTGAGAATGCTTGTGACTAAAGCAAATTTATAAATTATTGTATTTTATGCAGAAGATGCCATTATTAATTATATAATCAATCAATCAGCCGTATTTTCTCCAGACATGTCAGTAATTTCTCAATGGACTAATTTACAAAGTGGCCATGGTAGCAGAGTTGGAATTTACGACTTTAACAGCATAGATTATATCTCACCAAATCTGATTAGTATAATGCATGACTAAATGCCCAACCTATGTACAGTGAAGGCTAATATTGAACACTGAAATAATTCTATTCTATAGTGAAGGAACTAGTCTGGTAACTTATATCAGGTCGATCTGTTGGATCCTTTAAAACACAAAAAAGACAGCAGAATCTCAGGCTTACCCCTGACCTACTGATCCAACAACTGCATTATAATAAACTCCCGGTGTAATATGTACTTTTAAGTTGGAGAAGCAGTGATCCAGAGGATGGATAATCTCTACTTGTAAGAAAATGAAATAATTGATACTTTTGAGTAAAATGGCATTTTACCATGTAAATGATATGCATTATCTACCCTTAGGAACATATTGAGGACGTAAAACAAAAACAAACAAGAACACTTTTAAAAGTACATACAATGTCTAAGGTACCAATTTGAGGGATTTACATGATGATAATGAAGATGATGATGACAAGGATTATGATGATGTTAATAATGAGATGTTTTCAAAATTTAATACAAATGCAAATCATCTGGAGAGTTTGTTAAAATTTAGAAGGCTGGGATAGGAACTGAAGTTCATAATTTTTAAGAAGCTTCCAAGTAATATTGCCATTGCTAATCCAAAGCCCTTACTTTGAATAGCAAGGATAATGATATAATAAAGATGCTACTGCTGCTGATGATTTCAGTTATGAAAACATGGAAATCTAACTTTCCATAGTGGATAAAACTTTTTATGCTTTATTAAGATATTTCTTATGATTCAAACAACTGTTTTCTTCTGATTCAAAAAGTAACTCATAATAAAATATTTAAAATTGTTATCAAAGATTTTTTAAAACCATTTATGGAAATGTCACTATAATCAGCATACATTAAACTCATGTCAGAAAATCAACGTTGTAACTGGGTTTATTCACAGAAACAATGATGAGCTTATCCTCACATTAATTAAGCACAATGGCCTATATAATTCAATATTGACAAGGATTAACCAAGCAAAAATAGGAAAAGGGCAAACCTATAAATTTGGCCTCAAATAAATGCTGTTACAACATTGAACATTTTTAGCTTTGATATTTCACCCCAATGATGTGGAATTTTTATCCTAATTTTCCTGTCTCGTGCTTCTGGAACTGAGGGGCAATAAGTTGTCATATTATTTTGTTTGTTTTACTGTAAATAACTCCTTACTCGAGGTGTCTTCTGTGAAAACAGTCCACTAGTAAGGACCAGAGTATCAGAGGCTGTTTAGAATATTGTATCTCTGAGTGATGCTTCTTAACTTTTTAAAAGCCTAACTAAAAATATAATGGCCATGACAGTCTGGGCCCTGAATGACAGCAGAGTTTCAGTGAACCCATGAATATACCATCTCAATGGGTTTATTCCAAACTAGAGTAAGTAATTCTCAGGCATTATTGCACTACAAAGACAAATATCAGAGAGATATTTCTTCAATCGAGTCACTTAATTAACCAATTAAAAATTAAACAATTTAATGCTAAATCAAAATCCACATATATCTCTATATGTCAAAAATCAGTTGGTTCATAGTATTTATCTAAGAACCAGAAGAGAGCAAAGCCTTAAAGAATACTTTCTGATCATTCTTTTTAAAGAGAAGATATACAGATATAAACAAATAGTGATATCAGTTACTTTTAAACTCACAATGATTGTAAGAATTTGGAGAAATAAGAAACAACTTTGGCCAAAACCATTAGAGAAAGAGATAAAATTCAATTGAGCTATTAAAAAAAATAGATTTTTCTGGGTAAACAATGAGGGGTGTGTATTTGTGTGTGTGTGTGTGTGTGTGTGTATGTGTACTTCAAACAACTTCTGGTCAAATATTCAGAAATTGTAGTATTTCTCTTCATTTTATTTGCATTAAAAACCTAGTATATTTTGTGTTCGGGGATAAATGCTGGGCATATAATGATTAATAAGTTCTGATCCCAGCTACCAGGAATGGACAACTAATTTAGGCACAATCATTTATAATGGATTATGGGAAGAAAAATGTTATAATGGAGGCATGAATAAGATACAGTTAAGTTGAGAGTCAACATGTGTATTAAACGTGAAGGAGTTCAGTTTGGTACATATTAATGTATAAAATTTTGGCTGAAAAGAAATGTTAATACATAAATATTGGGGATAAAGTAGGCAAGATTTGTTGAGAACAGATTCTAGAGGATTTTTTAGAGTTTGTTTTGCTTTTCCTTTTCTCATGCTTCCTTTTTGTTTTATCTCCCCTTTTTGCATAACAAAGGCTATGCAATTTTTTTTTAAGGAGGTGGGTTTGGCTTTTTTTATTGTGGTAAAAAACACATAACATAAAATTTACCATCTTAACCAGTTTTAAGTGTACAGTTTGGTAATGCTTACTATATTCACATTGTTGTGAAACAGATCTCCAGAACTTTTTTGCCTTGTATCGCTGAAACTTAATATTTACTGAACAGAAACTCCCCTTTCACTCCTTTCCATATCCCCTGGCAACCACAGTTTCTACTCTTTGTTTCTATGAGTTTGACTATTTTAAGTATTTCATGTACATGGAATCATGCAGTGTTTGTTCTTCTGTGACTGACTTATTTGTCTTTAATGTAATATCCTCCAAGTTCATCCATATTGTCACATATGACAGGATGTCCTTTTTTCAAGGCTGAGTAATATTTCATTATATGTATATACCACATTTTCATTTATTTATTTATTTAAACATATTTATTAGAGTATAATTCCTTTACAGTGTTGTGTTAGTTTCTGCTGTATAACAAAGTGAATCAGCTATATGGATACATATATCCCCATATACCCTCCCTCTAGCATCTTCCCCCCACCCTTCCTAACCCGTCCCTCTAGGTGGTCACAAAGCACCAAGCTGATCTCCCTGTGCTATGTGGCTGCTTCCCACTAGCTATCTATTTTACATTTGGTAGTGTATATATGTCCATGCCACTCTCTCACTTCATCCCGGTTTACCTTTCCCACTCCCTGTGTCCTCAAGTCTATTCCCCATGTCTGCATCTTTATTCCTGTCCTGCCACTAGGTTCATCAGCACCATTTTTTTTTTTAGGATCCATAAATATGTGTTAGCATACGGTATTTGTTTTTCTCTTTCTGACTTACTTCACTTTGTATGACAGACTCTAGGTCCAGCCACCTCACTACAAATAACTCAATTTCATTTCTTTTTATGGCTGAGTAATATTCCATTGTATATATGTGCCACATCTTCTTTATCCATTCATCTATCGATGGACACTTAGGTTGCTTCCATGTCCTGGCTATCGTAAATAGTGCTGCAATGAACATTGCAGTACATGTTTCTTTTGGAACTGTGGTTTTCTCAGGGTATGTGCCCAGTAGTGGGAGTGCTGGGTCATATGGTAGTTCTATTTTTAGTTTTTTAAGGAACCTCCATACTGTTCTCCATAGTGGCTGTATCAATTTACATTCCCACCAACAGTGCAAGAGGGTTCCCTTTTCTCCACACCCTCTCCAGTATTTATTGTTTGTAGATTTTTTTATGATGGCCATTTAAGCTCACTAATTCTTTCTTTGGCCTTTTAGGGTCTACTGATAAGTCTATCAAAGCCAGTCTTCATTGGTGTGACAATGTCTCTGATTTCTAGGACTTCCTTTTCACACTAACTTAGAGTTTCCATTTCTCTGCTTACATTATTCATTTATTCTTATCTGGTATCTATTTTTTCCATTATACCTCTTTAATATATTTATCACAATTAGTTTTAAATTTTTTATCTGCTAATTCCAAAATCCATATCATTATCTGAGTCTGGCTCTGATGATTGTGTTGTCTCTTCAGACTATGTTTTTCTTGCCTTTTGGCATTACTTTTTTGTTGTTGAATGTCCTGTATGTTACATCTGGTAATAGATACTGAAGTAAACAGGATTTCAGTGCAAGGATTCATTTTAATATGGCTAGGTATTGGTCTGTGTTTAGTGTTATCTATAGCTCTAGGTGCCTGTAGTGTCCTATTCTTGTCTCCCTTCTTGACTTTAGGCTTCCTTAAGAACTCTTCGTTAGAGAGAGTCTGTGTCTTGAAACTATTATAACATGGTACTCTTGTTGGTATGGAAGTAAGGTATAAGTGAGGAGGAAGGTTTTATAATCCTCCAATTAAAATCTCCATCTTTTAGTGGGCCTTTGACCCTTAGAAATGTTTTTCAAGAGCTATAGCTGTTTTCCTCCAGTCCCTTACTCTCTCCCCTGGTGGCTGTATTTTCCCATCAAATGCTGATCTCTGCTGGCTGCATTTTTTTCCTTATGTGAGACAGAAAGTTTAGAGGGGGCTGAAGTGGGAGGAATTTTCTTTCCTTAGGATAAGGATCTGGAAAAGCCTTTCTGCCCTGGAGAAAAGGCCTTTGTTATGGAGAATGCTGTGGGCATATTTCACAATGAATTCTCTCTTCCTTTCCCCTGCCGAGCCAAGAGGGAATACTTATCACATCTCCATGGAATCTTGGTGGAGTTCCTAGAAGGAAAGTCCACAGAAGTGTGGGGACCCTGCTCAGACTGCAGCTCCCAGGAATTTCTTACTCTATGACTAGTCCACACTCAGCCTCCAGCAGTTCATCAAAATTAGCATTTAAATTCTCCTACAGTTTGTGTCTTCAGAAGTTTCTGTTCCAGTGAGTATATCTTGGCTGTGTCTCTCCGGATGTGCCTATCTCTCCAGATTTCTAGTCAACAGTTTTCCCTGCAACCTCAGTTCTCTGAAGCATCCAAGATTGATGTCTTCCAAGAACTTTTCAGGCTAAAGCCCAAACCAGAAATCCTTATTTTTTCTTTAAAATTTAAGTATAAAAAGATTGGTAATAAAAAAATAATAATAATGTATTTAAAATTTTTTTTCCTGTATTTATCTTTGAGTAGATTTAGAGTATACAGTTTTATGCAAACAAACAGAAATCTTGGTAAAATGTTCTAGAAAACACAACATGAACAAATAGTCATGAGATTTCCAAATAAGTCACTCAAATGCACAGAACTACTCCAGAGTTGTTTTTGGAAACTTCTTAAAACTAATCAGCTATACAATCCATATAACCTACCTCAGCCTTTAATTAAATAGTGTTTAATACTATCTGCTTCATGTCTGTACTAATTTATAACATCCTTGAAGATGAGATCTGTCAGTACATTTCGTGTATCACTTAGGACATCCAAAATATTACTGAACACATCATATGCTCCATAAAATGTTGTCAAAATAGATTCGGAGATAATAAACACAAGTATTGTTTGTTGAGTGTTGGAGAAAGCACATGTATCCTCTTTATATTGCCTTTGAACCCTTGTCTTAAACATGTAGTTGATTCTATTGCAATTACTTGGATGCTGTTCATTAAAACATCACAGTTTTAGCTATATCTAAGAGTCTCAGAGGGGTCTATATATAATACATTTCAGTGATGCTTTTCTTTATAACCATATGCTTGTTGTATATTGACATCATCAGTCATACTTGAATATTGATTTGCTGTATGTTTTCTGTGTAAGAGAGTGTGTCATTCATTAATTTCTTCATTTGATTACGTATATCTTTGAAGGTAATAATTTTATATGCTGAGTTAATGATTGCGATTTATTTGTATTTGTATGCAGAGCTAATTGGTTTGTACAACACAAGGCTATAGAATATAAACACAAAAGATCTGCTGACTTGTTAAGTATAATAAAAGACAGTATCTATTA
Source organism: Orcinus orca (assembly GCF_937001465.1). Lineage (NCBI taxonomy): Eukaryota > Metazoa > Chordata > Mammalia > Artiodactyla > Delphinidae > Orcinus > Orcinus orca. The sequence goes on from NC_064563.1 coordinate 98,315,528, forward strand.
TCAGGTACTTGTGACACTTTCAGCTTTGATATTTTCTCTCTTTTTTTTTTTTTTTTTTGCAGTACGCGGGCCTCTCACTGCTGTGGCCTCTCCCGTTGCGGAGCACAGGCTCTGGACGCGCAGTCTCAGCGGCCATGGCTCACGGGCCCAGCCGCTCCGCAGCATGTGGACCGGGGCACGAACCCATGTCCCCTGCATCGGCAGGCGGACTCTCAACCACTGCGCCCAGGGAAGCCCGATATTTTCTCTTTTGAAAAAGAAGAGAATACATTTAATTTCTTCTTCAAAAATATTTGTTTATTCTGATTACCAAAAGTAACTAATTAATTATGAATATTTGAAATCATTCTTTAAGCTTGGAAAGTGAAAGTATTATCAGTTGCACATTACAGTATACAGATCTATATCCATGCAAATGGACATTTTTATAAATGAATCATAATAAAACATTTGGTATGATTAATGTAGTTTTTAAAGAAATGAAGAAAGAACTAAAAAGAAGACCATCTGCTAGTTCAATCAATATTTGTTGAGCATTTATTATATACAAGATATTAGATTAGATGCTATGGAAATTTATAGTGATAAACCAGTCATGTACCATACAGCAGGGAAAGAAGAGGGAAGGAAACTAGTCTTGACTGACTACCTAATAAAATAAGAAGTATTCTGTCAAACACTTTACATAAATGATTTGTTTTCTGTTTTTGTTTACATGTAAACAAAATGGTTCAAGTAAATAAACATTCTTATAGTTGGTAGTTGATAAATATTTGCTGACTAAGTGGATTTTAAGGAAGAAAACACTTTTATCAAATACTGGAAATAGAGTTCTAGCTCTGTCTACAGGAGGGAAAATTTGCTTCCAGAAGATGTGTGAATTCTAGGAAAACATAAGAGGGGATCTGACACTTTAAACAAGCCCTAAGTGATAGGTAGGATTTACATGTCTTGATGGAGAGAAAGCCATTCTAGTAATAAGTGGACATGTGATTACTTCATGGTGATTAGTTAGATTTGCCTGAAAGGTAAGGCCCTTGGAACATTGGGTAATATTGATAAACATGTAAGTTTTTGTCAGGATATTGAAACACTTGATTCAGCCTGAGGATTTCAATTCTAGGTTGTAGGAAAATGAAACCCCTGGAGACTTAGAGATAAGATGAGCCATGAACACATGAACACAAATGTGTTTTTCAGGATATTGAATCTGACAGTATGTAAGAAATGAACTAAGTCAGAAAGTGACTGAAGCTGATGAGATGAGTTAAAAAGCTATTAAAATATCCCAGGTAGGGCTTCCCTAGTGGCGCAGTGGTTGAGAGTCCGCCTGCCGATGCAGGGGACATGGGTTCGTGCCCCGATCTGGAAAGATCCCACATGCCATGGAGCGGCTGGGCCCGTGAGCCGTGGCCGCTAAACCTGCGCATCTGGAGCCTGTGCTCCGCAACGGGAGAGGCCACAACAGTGAGAGGCCTGCGTACCGCAAAAAAAAAAAAAAAAAAATATATATATATATATATATATCCCAGGTAATAGGTAATAATGACCTGAACTCTGATACCAGCATAGGAATGGAGAGGTAGGCCAAGGTAAGATAAATTATCCAACAATATATCTCATACTCCAGTCACATTTCCATCTATCCTGCTAAAATGCATGTCAGCTCTCTTTCACACATCCTTGTGTGAAAGCAAATTTGAAGTTAATAACACCCCAACTTTCTATCACTGTTTCTTTTTTCATTTCATTATGTGGAAATTATCTTCATTTCTCCATTTTCCTACATGTTAGCAGTTGTAAAACATAATTGAATAACATTTTACAGCAACCTAAGTATATGCCACAAGCCAAACAGCACAGTTTGTAGTGATAGTGATAAAATGTAGTCTAATTTTAAATCTCCTAATACTGTGGATAGGGGAGCCTAAATTTATCCAAAAGTTTCATGGGAACACCTGTCATTTCTAAATTCATTTTGCTTTATATATTTAATGAGATTTATCAGTACAGCTAATTTACTTTTCTTTCCTAATGCTCTTATTTAAAATATCTGGGGTTAGCATCATAAAACTTCCTTGAAAGATAATACCTTGACTTAAACATGCTAAGGGGTTATCATGAACATATAACACAGACAAAGCAAATGTCAAACTCAATTTGGCAAATAGATAGAGCGCATTACCCAGATACAAGAGGAATATTGTCAGACTGCACCGCTTATTAAAAATTGTCATGAGAAGATGTGTTGACTCTAACTTGATTAATGCCAATGATATATTTCTCCCATCACAGTTTCTGGATTCTTTAAGATTTCCAATACAGGCTCTAAAGGTGACAAAAAAAGAGGAAGGAACTTGAAAAGTGATCTCCCTATGAGTATTTTTGAAGTGATTCAATAATATTTAGAAATATACTAAAATGTGGATGCCAAACCTCTTCAAGATGTCTCATCTACCCTCATTCAGCTTTTTTAATCCTATACCCTAACTTCTGGTGATGGGTGTAGTGGAGAGGTGTTGGAGAGGAAAAGAGGAATCATAAAGTTCACACATTTTGCATTTTATGTTTCCAATTTTTAAAAATATTTTGCAACATTTTTTAGAAATGTCTCATCTTAAGAGGGTGGTTGAAATGCTTCAGTTGCATTCAGGGATAAAACAGTATAATTTTTTTAAAATATCTGTATATCTTGAATTTTTGAACCACTGGGATAATACTCAGTTGAATAATTCCATGAACAAGAACTGAATTAGGAAGGTTCTGACTCTTTTACTTCTTTATAAAACAACAATATTTTGCAGGCTTCTCATTCTATTTACATAGCCAAGAAAGAAGGTGATGTTTTCTATATGCATGTGTATATTAAAACAAGATATACTGTACAGGAATGTTATTGAAGAGATCTCTACTTCAACCTAAATGGCCTCTGAGCATCTTAATAACTATGAAAATAAGTATATAAAAGTACTGTGAAGTAAAGCATTATGCAGAAATATATAAATGTTTTGGTGAATTATATTTTTTCAAAGATAAAGAGGCTGTGTGAGACATGTCCTGTTAAAACAAAATTTAAAGTATCATATTTAAATTACATTAAATATTAAGTGAAATCATCTATCCAAAAGAAGGCCAGATTTTTGGAGTATTTCTTTGCATCTACATGACTGAATTCTTTTGAAAGCTTATAATGACTATATTTACTGCGCTTCCTAGAACATGTTTACCAAGCTTTTTGTTTATTTCGTTGAACAGAAACCTCTATATCTATTCAACAATAATTCAAGATTTTACATTTCATTTTTTTTATTTCCAAAATTTTTCTACCCAGTTAAGCCCCAAAATTAACTCCTGAACTCCTATTAATTTTATTTATAGGTGGAGGTAATAAAGTCAAATGGCTACAAAAGCCAGGTGATAAATAAGATGAAGGAGGTAAAGGTATTGTAGAGAAATTAGAGCATAGACACAAAAAGGATAAATCCTAAACTCATGTCCAATTGACTGTTGCCATATTATAATTCAGGACTAGTGTTACTGGATATACTGTTTGCTTGTTGTTTTCCCCAACAGAATCCAGAAATCCAAATCTTTACAAGTTAAATCTCAAGAGTTTAATTGTTTTTTTAGTCCAAACAAAACCTGTTGTGTCACTGTTGTCTTCTCTTGCATAGGCAGCCATTTCCCCTAGAATATATAGTGAGTCACTAAAATTGCTGGGTATAAAATTCATGATTAATTAAGTAATAAGTGTTACTAGATATCCAAAATGACAGATACTCCTATTAAAGTGTGGTACCAAGGTCATTTAATTATTATTAGGAAGGCTCCATACTTTAAAAAATCATTATCAATGAGGTTATTAAAGTATTAAATCAGATTTTTCTTATCTGAAGGGTATTAAGGAATTTGGATTAAAAAAAAAAAAGGGACTTCCCTGGTGGCACAGTGGTTAAGAATCTGCCTGCCAATGCAGGGGACATGGGAGTGAGCTCTGGTCCGGGAGGATCCCACATGCCACGGAGCAACTAAACCTGTGTGCCACAACTACTGAGCCTGAGCTCTAGAGCTCACGAGTCACAACTACTGAGCCCACGTGCCACAACTACTGAAACCTGCACGCCTAGAGTCTGTCTTGGCAACAAGACAAGCCACCACAGTGAGAAGCCCACGCACAGCAACGAAGAGTAACCCCTGCTCACTGCAACTAGAGAAAGCCCACAGGCAGCAATGAAGACCCAACACAGCCAAAAATAATAAAATAAAATAAAATAAATTAAAAAAAAAAAAAAGCAGAGGAAGAATGTTGTGAGCACAAGGCAAAGCTATAAAGATTCAGTCCTGCCATGGCGGTAATGATGATGTGAGACATTAGGTACTTGTGGAAAAGGGGAAAGGGAGCAAGGCTTTGCCAGGGCTCTTAGGTGGGGGACAACTGCTGGTGTTTTTATTTTGCTTCACTTTTCCTTATTTGAGTTTCACAAATATCCATCAGCTAAGCATTGTATAGCCATCATGTGTCTGACTAGATGTTAAGGACTAAAACTATAAAAGTGAACTAGCAAGGATATAACTTAGTGTTTTTTAGAGAAGCTAGGCACTAAACAAGTAATTAACACCATGGTAGGTATTGAGAAAAGAGACCTGTTGGGTTCTATCACCCTCCCCACTATGTACTGAGAATTATTATTTGCTTTGTAGTGTGTGGTTCAATATTATTCTTGGAAACCTGTTATTACTATTTTTATGTGTATGCAAACTTTTCTAGTTAAAATTAAATGAAGTATAGGCATTTCCACTCATAATTCTGAAAATAATACTGCTCAGAAAGACCCAGGAATCATTTAAATTCAGTTGAATGAGACCTGAAAAGAAGTCTTTACAAATTCTGGAAAACTTAATATTGTTGAAAGAGTCATATATGAATCATAAAGTATTCGCTTGGAAGCTAATGAGACTTTTTTCAAGTTATTTGGAGGGAGAGTAAGATAATTCCCTGCCTGGTTCTGTTGTGAGTGTAGTCCTCAGCCTTTAAAACATGTTGTTATCAGATTGCTTCTCCTTTACTTTCATTTATAAGTGCTTGAACAAAAGAGTCCACCACCAGAGTCTTTGGGGAATGTTTGATTTATTTGAGTTAATCTATGCCCCCAAGAAGAGGGGCAGCTAGGGAAGAGGTGGGGCAGGCAGTTAGTTCAGTTTGATTCTCTTTTCTAATACCTTACAGACCTTGCCATGGTCTAAAAGGAGCCACTGCTTCTTAAAAGAGTTCTTTGCTGTTCTAAAATGTTTACTTCCACCAGGAACTTGACAGATGCTTAGAACTTCTGCACATTATATTATTACCTTTGCTTATCCAGTCTAAATCCCTACAACCCAGGCTTGATGATGTTGAGTTGGAGCTTTCTGCTCTCCTTATAAAACGTGAGCAGCTCAGTATGATTTTCCAAAACACTCTGCTGTGCTCTGCTCTTTACTGCTCTGCCTCATTGGAGACTTTGTATCCCAGTTTGAGTTGCTTTAAATGATCACTCCTAAGGATGCCCAAGAAGAAGAATTTGCACATCCTTAGGTCTCTCAGTTTGGAGGCATACATTGTTCTTTAGGGAAACAAACAAACAAATACTGAAGAGATTCCCAACATGAAGCAAGGAGTGTGTTTTCAGTTACAGTTACTAGTTATCTTAGTTACTAGTAATACTAGTTACTAGTAATAAGTAACTAATAATTAATGGCATTAATCAAGGAGTGTGTTTGCAGTTACAATTACTAGTTATCTTGGTTAAATTCTCTAATTCATCTGAATCTTACTTTTCTTCTATGTAAAATTAAAACAATAAAATATGTTGGATTGTTGAAGTTGATGCCATTTTAAAATATGTGAAAATATTTTTACAAAAATACTGGATACATATCAGGGAATATTGAAATATTGCTATGAATTTTTATCACCTCATTTACTATCTGATAATGAGGGCTTTGGTATTGAGCAATTGAAGAGCCCAGCTGAATACATACCCCAATAAAAAAGGTAGTAGGCATTCCAAAAGCAATCACAATGATACTGGGATTAAATGTAATTTGCTTTCCTACATCACAGATTCAGTCCTGTGTTTGCGGGATCCGACACAAGCTAGTTTAGTGTGAAAATTTTGGTGACTTTTCTTCTTTTTTTTTTTTTTTTCTGTACGCGGGCCTCTCACTGCTGTGGCCTCTCCTGTTGCGGAGCACAGGCTCCAGACACACAGGCTCCAGACACACAGGCTCAGCGGCCATGGCTCACGGGCCCAGCCGCTCCGGGGCATGTGGGATCTTCCCAGACCAGGGCACGAACCCATGTCCCCTGCATCAGCAGGCGGACTCTCAACCACTGCGCCACCAGGGAAGCCCAGTGACTTTTCTTCTTAACTTTGACTCATAGGGCATTGAGAAGTATAATTCCGATGGCATTTATAAGAAGCCCTATAGACACTGAGTATCGTTTAAAATGATAGCATTGCTATTCTGCCTGAATTTTAAAATGTCAACCCACATTTTTTTCCTCAGTATACATTCAAGACCACTTGCTGCCCTTTAAAAAATAGACTGGAGCTAGAAATATTGGCAGATCTGGGTAACATATCCAACAGCAGAGCACCTCTTAGGTAATATACATTCACTTGATTGGCACCTGTTCTCTGATGACACTGTGGAGACCTTCAGGCTTTCAGATCTGCACTGCAGAGAAGCAGTCAGGGCTTCCCCAACATAAAAAACCTCTGTTGTCTCACTGTACCTTGCTGCTTCTTCAGTGCAGACTGAGACCTCACTAGGAAGTGTCTTTACAACTTCAAAGTGCATGATTCCATTCTTACACATAGCTAACCATTTCTGAATTAATTATTGATACTTTGTCAGAGGGATATTTTTCCTCAGTGGTTTATACGGAGCAGTTCTATCCTAAATAGCATAACCATGCTCTGCTATAGACCCCAACAGGGGGGAATGTTAGAAGTATTTCATTTTCTACTGTGGTGTCAAATCTAGCTTTGTCAATTCAACATTTTAGAAAGTGGTACAGCTTCAATTATCAGAGTACAAACAAAAACTAAAAAAAAAAAAAGAAAAGAAAGGGAATCACTATATAATATATGAGAATTGTTTGACTGTTTTGTGGGCCTTTTTGTGAAGTATTCTTTCACTGTTTTATCTGCAACCAGTCCAGGACTCAGTGCTGTGGTAGATCCAAGAAAAAGAGACAGGAAAAAAAACAGAAAGCAAGCAAGCAAGCAAGCAGATTTTGGCTTAGGAAAAGTTTATCATTTAGTAAAGAATCCACATTGTAAACATATAAAACAACTTGAGAAAAATCTATTAACAGATTCGGATTTTTTTTTCTGATGTTGATTCTTTTATTTTCCTTTTGCATCACTCAAAACTAGGCTTTTTGAATTATCATTCTTGAGGGTAGAGTAAAAGTAAAACAAGGAACAAAAAAGTGACATCTAGGAAATAATTGTAGAAATAACAGAGATAAGCTAAGTGTAGACAAGTGCTTCTGGTATAAATTTAATACCTTGTTAATGTACTTTTCAAAGGCTGAGCTACTGTTATGTTGCAATTATGGTCATTCACTATCTAGGGGGGTGTGTGTGTGTGTGTTTATGTATGTGTGTGCATATGTGTGTACATTAACCTTCAACAATAAGAAATATCTTCACAGCACTGAGTAATAGTCTTTGAATAACTGGTGTTTTCCTTCCCTTGGATGTGTCCAGCAGTTCAGAATAAATCCAAAATTTCAGCTGCTTGAGTACCCCAAATATCAGTTCTTCAGCAGAGAGTATCTGCATATAGAGCAAGCTCACTGCTCTCTAATTTTCAGTGACCTACACCTCCCCCTTTCTCTTTTATTTCTGATGTAGGATCTGACTAACAAATTTTATTATTGAGAAAAGGAATAAGCAATTAACTAAACATAGAGACAGTTGTCCAAATGCTATGGGAAATGATAATCATCATCTTTTGTGGCACTTAAAAGAGTAATTATTTGGATAAGTGCAACCCTGAGGTGTGGAGGCTTTGCAGAAGCCAGTGTAAATAACCAGGGCCACAGACCAGACAGGGACCAAGCCTAAATCCATGTTCATTGTGAGTATTTTTCGCTAGGCTGCCCTCGATGAGTGTTCTGAAACTCACCTTCAGTGGCCTTGGGCAACTTCTAGTTATTCAATTGGCTGAATGGAATTTAAATAACTGGCTAAACAAAATAAGGGTTTTTAGTATTTTGAAACTCTATACAGGGGGGACCTTCAAGTTGGCAGAGGAGTAAGATGAGACGTGGAGATCACCTTCCTCCCCACAAATACTTCAAAAATACATGTATGTGTGGAACAACTCCTACAGAACGCCTACTGAATGCTGGCAGAAGACCTCAGACTTCCCAAAAGGCAAGAAAATCCCCACGTACCTGGATAGGGCAAAAGAAAAAAAGAAACAACAGAGACAAAAGAATAGGGATGGGACCTGGGCCTCTGGGAGGGAGCTGAGAAGGAGGAAAAGTTTCCACACACTAGGAAGCCGCTTCACTGGCAGAGATGGGGGACTGGCAGAGGGGGGAAACTACTGAGCCACAGAGGAGAGCACAGCAACAAGGGTGCAGAGGGCAAAGCGGAGAGATTCCTGCACAGAGGATCGGTGTCGACCAGCACTCACCAGCCTGAGAGGCTTGTCTGCTCACCTGCCTGTGTGGGTGGGGGCTGGGAGCTGAGGTTCGGGCTTCGGAGATCAGATCCCAGGGAGAGGACTGGGGTTGGCTGCGTGAACACAGCCTGAAGGGGGCTAGTGCGCCACAGCTAGCTGGGAGGGAGTCTGGGAAAAAGTCTGGAACTGCAGAAGAGGCAAGAGACCATTGTTTTAGGGTGTGCAAGGAGAGGGGATTCAGAGCTCAGCCTAAACGAGCTCCAGAGATGGGCACAAGCTACGGCTATCAGTGCAGACACCAGAGACGGGCGTGAAATGCTAAGGCTGCTGCTGCAGTTACCAAGAAGCCTGTGTGCAAGCACAGGTCACTCTCCACACCTCCCTTCCCCGGATCCTGTGCAGCCCGACACTACCAGTGTCCCGTGATCCAGGGACAACTTCCCTGGAAGGACACATGGCACGCCTCAGGCTGTTGCAATGTCATGCTGGCTTCTGCTGCCGCAGGCTTGCCCCGCATCCGTACCCCTCCCTCCCCCCGGCCTGAGTGAGCCAGAGCCCCCTAATCAGCTGTTACTTTTAACCCTGTCCTGTCTGGGCAGGGAACAGATGCCTTCAGGCGACCTACATGCAGAGGCGGGTCCAAATCCAAAGCTGAACCCTAGGAGCTGTGCGAACAAAGAAGAGAAAGGGAAATTTCTCCCAGCAGCCTCAGGAGCAGTGGATTAAATCTCTACAGTCAACTTGATTTACCCTGCATCTGTGGAATACCTGAATAGACAACAAATCATCCCAAAATTGAGGCAGTGGACTTTAAGAGCAACTGTAGAATTGGGGTTTGCTTTCTGCAACTAATTTGTTTCTGGTTTTATGTTTATCTTAGTTCAGTATTTAGAGCTTATTAACACTGGTAGATTTGTTTATTGATCCGGTTGCTCTCTTCCATTTCTTTATATATATATTTTTTCCTTTTTCACTTTTTGTGAGTGTGTATGTGTATGCTTCTTTGTGTGATTTTGTCTGTATAGCTTTGCTTTTACCATTTGTCCTAGGGTTCTGCCTGTCCATTTTTTTTAATATAGTTTTTAGCACTTTTTATCAATGGTGGATTGGTTTTTTGGTTGGTTATTCTCTTCTTTCTTTCTTTCTTTTTTGTTTTTTTCTTATTTTTATCACTTTTATTTTTTAATTTTTAATATTTTTAATTTTTTTTATTTTAAGAACATTTTAATTTAATTTTTCTTTCTTTCTTTCTTTTTTCTCTTTCTGCCATTTCTTCCGAGCCATGTGACATGACAGGGTCTTGATACTCTGGATGGGTTTCAGGCCTGAACCTCTGAGGTGGAAGAGCCAAGATCAGGATATTTGTCCCCCAGAGACCTCCCAGCCCCATGTAATATCAAATGGCGAAAGCTCTCCCAGAGATCTCCATCTCCACGCTAAGACCGAGTTCCTCCTAACAACCAGCAAGCTACAGTGCTGGACACCCTATGCCAAACAAATGGCAAGACAGGAACACAACCCCACCCATTAGCAGAGAGCCTGCCTGAAATCATAATAAGTTCACAGAGACCCCAAAACACACCACTGGACTTCGTTCTGCCTCAAAGAAAGACAAGATCCAGCCTCATCTACCAGAACACAGGAAAAAGTCCCCTCCACCAGGAAGCCACACAACCCACTTAACCAATTTTACCCACTGGGGGCAGACACCAAAAACAATGGGAAATGAGAACCTGCAGGCTGCAAAAAGGAGACAGTAAGTTAAGCAAAATGGGAAGACAGAAACATGAAGCAGATAAAGGAGTAAGGTAAAAACACACCAGACCAAACAAATGAAGAGGAAATAGGCACTCTACCTGAAAAAGAATTCAGAGTAATGATAGTAAAGATTATCCCAAATCTTGGAAATAGAATGGAGAAAATACAAGAAACATTTAACAAGGACCTAGAAGAACTAAAGAGCAAACAAACAATGATGAAACACACAATAAATGAAATTAAAAATTCTCTAGAGGGAATCAATAGCAGAATAACTGAGGCAGAAGAATAGATAAGTGACCTGGAAGATAAAATAGTGGAAATAACTCTCGAAGAGCAGAATAAAGAAAAAAGAATGAAAGGGATTGAGGACAGTCCCAGAGACCTCTGGGACAACATTAAATGACCCAACATTTGAATTATAAGTGTCTCAGAAGAAGAGTAAAAAAAGGAGCTGAGAAAATATTTGAAGAGATTATAGTTGAAAACTTCCCTATGGGAAAGGAAATAGCCAATCAAGTCCAGAAATCACAGAGTCCCATACAGGATAAATCCAAGGAGAAATAAGCCAAGAAATATATTAATCCAGCTATCAAAAATTAAATACAAAGAAAGCATATTAAAAGCAGCAAAGGAAAAGTAACAAATAAGATACAAGGGAATCCCCATAAGGTTAATAGCTAATCTTTCAGCAGAAACTCTACAAGCCAAAAGGGAGTGGCAGGATATATTTACAGTGATGAAAGGTAAAAACCTGCAACCAAGATTACTCAACCCAGCAAGGATCTCATTCAGATTCGACGGAGAAATTAAAAACTTTACAGACAAGCACAAGCTAGGAGAATTCAGCACCACCAAACCAGCTTTACAACAAATGCTAAAGGAACTTCTCTAGGCAGGAAACACAAGAGAAGGAAAAGACCTACAATAACAAACCCAAAACAATTAAGAAAATGGTAATAGGAACATACATATGGATAATTACCTTAAATGTAAATGAATTAAATGATCCAACCAAAAGACATAGACTGTCTGAATGGATACATAAACAAGACATATATATGCTGTCTACAAGAAACACAGTTCAGACCTAGAGACACATACAGACTGAAATTGTGGAGATGGAAAAAGATATTCCATGCAAATGGAAATCAAAAGAAAGCTGGAGTAGCAATTCTCATATCAGACAAAATAGACTTTAAAATAAAGACTATTACAAGAGACAAAGAAGAACACTACATAATGATCAAGGGATCAATCCAAGAAGAAGATATAAAAATTGTAAATATTTATGCACCCAACATATGAGCACCTCAATACCTAAGGCAAATGCTAACAGCCATAAAAGGGGAAATTGACAGTAACACAATCATAGTAGGGGACTTTAAGTCTCCACTCTTACCAATGGAGAGATCATCCAAAATGGAAATAAATAAGGAAACACAAGCTTTAAATGATACATTAAACAAGATGGACTTAATTGATATTTATAGGACATTCCATCCAAAAACCACAGAATACACTTTCTTCTCAAGTGCTCATGGAACATTCTCCAGGATAGATCATATCTTGGGCCACAAATCAAGCCTTGGTAAATTTAAGAAAATTGAAATCATATCAAGTATCTTTTCTGACCACAACGCTATGACATCAATTACAGGAAAAAATCTGTACAAAATAAAAACACATGGAGGCTAAACAGTACACTACTTAATGACCAAGAGATCACTGAAGAAATCAAAGAGGAAATCAAAAAATACCTAGAAACAAATGACAATGAAAACATGATGATGAAAAACCCATGGGATGCAGCAAAGGCAGTTCTAAAAGGGAAGTTGAGAGCAATACAATCCTACCTCAAGAAACAAAAGATCTCAAATAAACAAGCTAAACTTACACCTAAAGCTATTAGAGAAAGAAGAAGAAAAAAACCCAAAGTTAGCAAAAGGAAAGAAATCATAAAAATCAGATCAGAAATAATTGAAAAAGAAGTGAAGGAAAGGATAGCAAAGATCAATAAAACTAAAAGCTAGTTCTTTGAGAAGATAAACAAAATTGATAAACCATTAGCTAGACTCATCAAGAAAAAAAGGGAGAAGACTCAAATCAACAGAAGTAGAAATGGAAAAGGATCAGCAACAACTTAATCTGCAGAAATACAAAGGATCATGAGAGATTCCTACAAGCAGCTATATGCCAATAAAATGGATAACCTGGAAGAAATGGACAAATTCTTAGAAAAGCTCAACCTTCTGAGACTGAACCAGGAAGAAATAGAAAATATAAACAGACCAATCACAAGCACTGAAATTGAGACTGTGATTAAAAATCTTCCAACAAACAAAAGCTCAGGACCAGATGACTTCACAGGCGAATTCTAACATTGAGAGAAGAGTTAACACCTATCCTTTTCAAACTCTTCGAAAATATATCAGAGGGAGGAAAACTCCCAAACTCATTCTACAAGGCCACCATCTCACTGATACCAAAACCAGACAAAGATGTCACACAAATAGAAAACTACAGGCCAATTTCACTGATGAACATAGATGCAAAAATCCTCAATAAAATACTATCAAACAGAATCCAACAGTACATTAACAGGATCATACACCATGATCAAGTGGGGTTTATTCCAGGAATGCAAGGATTCTTCAATATCTGCAAATCAGTCAATGGGATTGATTTGTTAGTAACCATATTAACAAATTGAAGGATTAAAACCATAATATCTCAATAGATGCAGAAAAAGCTTTCAACAAAATTCAACACCCATTTATGATAAAAACTCTCTAGAAAGTAGGCATAGAGGGAACTTACCTCAACATAATAAAGGCCATATATGACAAAACCACAGCCAACACCATTCTCAATGGTGAAATACTGAAACCATTTCCACTAAGATAAGGAACAATACAAGGTTGCCCACTCTCACCACTATTACCCAACATAGTTTTGGAAGTTTAGCCACAGCAATCAGAGAAGAAAATAAATAAAAGGCATCCAAATTCGAAAAGGAGAAGTAAAACTGTCACTGTTTGCAGATGACATGACAGTATACAAAAAGAATCCTAAAGCTGCTACCAGAAAACTAGTAGAGCTAATCAATGAATTTGTTAAAGTAGCAGGATACAAAATTAATGCACAGAACCTCTTGCATTCCTATACAGTAATGATGAAAAATCTGAAAGAGAAATGAAGGAAATATTCCATTTACCATTGCAACAAAAAGAATAAAATACTTAGGAATAAACCTACCTAAGGAGACAAGGGACCTGTATGCAGAAATCTATAAGACCCTGATGAAAGAAATTAAAGATGATACAGATGGAGAGATATACCATGTTCTTGGATTGGAAGAATCAACATTGTGAAAACGACTATGCTACCCAAAGCAGTCTATAGAATCAATGCAATCCCTATCAAACTACCAATGACATTTATCACAGAACTAGAACAAAATATTTCACAATTTGTATGGAAACACAAAGTCACCAAATAGCCAAAGCAATCTTGAGAAAGAAAAACGGAGCTGGAAGAATCAGGGTCTCTGACTTCAGGCTATACTACAAAGCTACAGTAATCAAAACAGTATGGTACTGGCACAAAAACAGAAATACAGATCAATGGAACAGGATAGAAAGCCCAGAGATAAACCCACGCACATATAGTCACCTTATCTCTGATAATGGAGGCAAGACTATACAATGGAGAAAAGACAGCCTCTTCAATAAGTGGTGGTGGGAAAACTAGACAGCTACATGTAAAGGAATGAAATTAGAACTCTCCCTAACACCATATACAAAAATAAACTCAAAATGGATTAAAGACCTAAATGTAAGACCAGACACTATAAAACTCTTAGAGGAAAATATAGGCAGACACTCTATGACATAAATCACAGCAAGATCCTTTTTGACCCACATCCTTGAGAAATGGAAATAAAAACTAAAATAAACAAATGGGACCTAATGAAACTTCAAAACTTTTGCACAGCAAAGGAAACCATAAACAAGACGAAAAGACAACCCTCTGAATGGGGGAAAATATTTGGAAACAAACAACTGTTAAAGGATTAATCTCCAAAATATACAAGCAACTCATGCAGCTCAATATCAAAAAAACAAACAACTGAATCCAAAAATGCGCAGAAGACTAAATAGACATTTCTCCAAAGAAGATATACAGATTGCCGACAAACACATGAAAGGATGCTCAACATCACTAATCATTAGAGAAATGCAAATCAAAACTACAATGAGTTATTACCTCACACTGGTCAGAGTGGCCATCACCAAAAATCTGCAAACAATAAATGCTGGAGAGGGTGTGGAGAAAATGGAACCCTCCTATACTGTTGGTGGGAATGTAAATTGATACAGCCACTATGGAGAACAGTATGCAGGGTCCTTTCAAAACTAAAAATAGAACTACCGTACCACCCAGCACTCTCGCTACTGGGCATATACCCTGAGAAAACCTTAATTCAAAATAGTCATGTACCGCAATATTCATTGCAGCTCTATTTACAATAGCCAGGACATGGAAGCAACCTAAGTGTCCTTTGACAGATGAATAGATAAAGAAGATTGGCACATATATACAATGGAATATTACTTAGCCACAAAAAGAAATGAAATTGAGTTATTTATAGTGAGATGGATGGACCTAGAGTGTGTCATACAGAGTGAAGTAAGTCAGAAAGAGAAAAACAAATACCTTATGCTAACACATGTATATGGAATCCAGAAAAAAAAAAAAAGGTTCTGAAGAACCTAGGGTTAGGACAGGAAGAAAGATGCAGACATAGAGAATGGATATGAGGATAGGGGAGTAGGAAGGGTAAGCTGGGATGAAGTGAGAGAATGGCATGGACATATATACACTATCAAATGTAAAAAAGATAGCTAGTGGGAAGCAGCCACATAGCACAGGGAGATCAGCTCCGTGCTTTGTGTCCACCTAGAGAGGTAGGATAGGGAGCGTGGGAGGGAGACTCCAGAGGAGGAGATATAGGGATATATGTATATGTATGGCTGATTTACTTTGTTATAAAGCAGAAACTAACACACCATTGTAAAACATTTATACTCCAATAAAGGTGTTAAAAAAATAAAAAAGTAAAAGAAATTCTATACAAATAAAGTAGTCCATTCCCAGCATGAGTTAACCCATTATTTTCCTTTCCTGTTGTTGCAATCTTTTGTTTATAGAAATTATCCTTTATTTCTTATACCTTTTCCTCTGTGGCTCAGATGGGTACAGATCAAGCAGTGTATGAATGCAGTGAAGACGAGTGGGATTTGTATCTATTTGTCTTACTATTATTTCTTAATCATAATGATTGATTTACCACTTGAATAGGAAAATGGGATTGGAGCACTGATAGTTTGGAGCTACAGAAAGAGCTAATAAAGGTGATTACAAGAGATGGAAATATCTCCATTGGGTTATAATGGTAAAAGAAGTCTAGGTTGGTAAGAATATGTGAATGAGATAATGTGGTATGGTGGTGTTGGGCTGCACCCCACAGTCTTGCAATCCTTGCAACTGCCCAGTCTTGAGACCAAAGAAAGAACCCAAAGTCAGCAACAGAGACATCAACAATTTATTGGACAGGGAATCTTAGAAGTCAGCGGCAAATATCTTGGAGCTACACCTCATCATGTGTGGCAGATTGCAGGCAGGACACAGTAGCAATCTTCACTACACAAGGGAGGAAGAGGCTGTCAGTTACAGAGGACATGACATCAGAAGGCTCTGTGGTTGCAAGGGGAACTGCTAGAACAGGTCTCCCTCAACTCTTTGGGTTAGCAACTGTTGCAAGGGCTGCTGTTTCCAGTTGATGACCAAATATACTGGAGGCATTTTGGTCTGAGGGCTAGAACAATCTTTAGCTGTGGGTCTGGCCTATCACACAAGTAGTTACTGATTAAGCTTTCAGCTTAGAAAGGGGAGCAATCATTCACTTAAAGTAAGGCTGAGGCAGGGCCTGGTCAGGCAGGGGATGTACAGAGAGCAAAGAGCAGCCATCTTATAATGACTGATCAGGCTTGGACTAGAAGAAAAGGAACAGGTCTGAAAGACAGAAACCTTGAATTCCAGTCCTGGATGTTTTTTACCTAGGAATTAAGTGACCTTAGGCAAAACATTCGACTTCTTCGAGACTTGCTTTCTCTTGGTTGCTAACATGTGCCCAACCAATCTCAATGATGATTTATAACAATCAGATGAGACCATGAGTGCAGTGTAGTAATTTCTTCTCTGTCTATATGTATACATGCTCTCTTTATAAGTAAGGTTGGAATTGCTTTGAGTAGGTAAGAATAAGGAATTTTTGCAGAGATAGATATGACTTTTTTTTTAAGTAATACAGTTTCCTTCCCTTGAATCATGTGGGTAAAAGAAGCTCTGACTCTTTTAAATCCAAGAAAAGTACTGTGTTCCTAGTGTTTAATTTCTCATGGCTTCAGCCTAAGTAGTTACTAGAGAAGGAAAGTTCCTTGAGACATTAGAATGTAAATTAGAAGATAAGATGTGGATATAATTTAATTTAACTAAATGTTTATGAAAGTTTGCTCTTAAAATTTAGTTTGAAAATTCACATGGACTTTTTTCTCCCCTCTTCCTAGAATACCCTTATTTAACATTGTTCATGTGATCGAGTCAACTTCCCACTGTGTATGTAGGCCATATTTCAAAGCAAGACTACAGCTTCCTGAGGCAGCTCTAGGCAAAGTTTAAAAGTACATGAATTCTTTTGGGGAGACTCTTCCGTCACCCATTCCTTCCAGGTACCTATGCTCTGTGTCATTCCCATAGAATTATAGTCTTAGCTTGTTATCTCCTTGTGTTTTCAGGTATCACTCTAAGATTCTTCATAGTTTAATAAATAATTATTGGAGATCGACAATTTACTGTGAGAGACCCCAATGAATTCCCAAAGGTGAAATCTGAAGCTCTGTTATAGTAGTTAGAAAAATATTTTAGGAGCAGAAAGCCCTCTCATATAAAAAATCTCCAAACTGTATCACATATATCCTAAGCCTTCCATTTGCTAGCTCATCCTGACAGCTAGCTTGTCATTTCTTATAAACAACAAGGTATTCCATCAAGGAAATGAATATTCTTGAGATGGTTCCTTCATATAACAATAGATATTTACTGCTGACATTGATATAAATGATAAAGGAATGTTGGTGTTTAAGAACTATTATTTATTATTTAACGCAAATTGCATTTAATGTCAGACTAATATCACACACAGAAAATTCATTTCAGTTGAGATTTAATCTTATTATTTATAACACCTAGCATTTATTCTTGCCTAGTTGCTTATTTTTATAATATGACTTCCTCCTACCCTAAGCAAACATGAAACTTATGTACAGAAACTAAATATCCTGATTGGATTCATGTAACGATTTTTGTCCAACAAATTCCAAAGGACCTTATCCATGTTAAAGATGCCCTGACTACCAATAGAAGCCACTCTCAGTAGAAAATCAGCTGGTTGCTCCCCTTTAAAGTAGGGTAGAGCTCTGTCTGTGACCTTGAATTCCCAACTGAGAAGATAATTATTTCAATTAATTTGCTCCTTTCCTTTTTATTCTTTCGTGGTAACTGGATGCATGAGGTGGTAGAGACTGCTTTATTTACTTGACAAAAGCTGTTTCTCTTTCATGACTTAAATATGTACTTAGGATGTTCCATCAAATAACATTTCCTCAGGCTGTGATGCATATTGTAATATATTTTTGAAAAGCTTATTTAAAAATCACATCATGGTTTCTAATTTATCATATGTTTCTGGCTAAAGAAAACCTTTGGGTGCTGACTTCTTTTGAAAATGAACACAGTTTCTCTTATAATTTCTGACAATTCATGAACTATGTAAAATTTTTATGTTATCTTTAGAGATGGAAATCTGGTTGGAGCAAGGGAGTAGAGGTTTTATCTCGAAGCTATGTTTACATGGAAAAGCACATTATTTTTGCTTAGAACGTGTATACAGCTCACTTTAAAAATAGCAACATTGTCTAAAGATATTTTTATTATCACTTTTCAAAAGACTACTCATGAAGCGTATTATTTTATTAGAGGTAGTTCTGGCGAAAATGATCAAAACTGGGGGATACATAACTAGAGTTCTCTCTTGGTCACCCATCCCCAACTACTAATGGTTATGATTTCACTGAAACCTGTTTTGCATATCTAACTGATAACATATCTAACACAAATTGTAGTTCAGATCATTCTACACTCATCCACCATGGCTTAGCAGGTAGGAGATTTGACTCAGAAGGTATGTTGAGAAAGATCTCTTTTGAGAGAAAAGAAGTTGCTATTTTTTAAAAATATATTTGTATATGTATGTGTATTAAGTTCTTACTCTTCATTTAATAGTTCATTATGTGACACATGTGGGCATGATATAATTATATTTTTAGTTATCTGAACTATTAAGAGTGTTTTTAATTATCCAACAAATAGCCTAAGGAGATAGTTCACAGAATCTGCATATTTAAAATAGACACTATAGAGGAAAGTCAGTAAAGCCAATTTTGGGTTACTTTAAATAATATATGTAATTTAATGAAATAAGAATTTGACTTGAAATTAGTATTGATTTTAGAATGATAATACAGGTGATGCTGGGCCTTCTGAATAAATTTTGCAAAGTTCTTTTCTCTTCCATTGAGTTCTTCTTTTCTAGTAAACTAATCCTTTGGCATACAGTTGATTCCCACAGTTCCAGATTCCATATTTGTAAATTAGTCCATTTGCTAAAATTTATTTGTAACCTCAACATCAATACTTTCGAGGTCTTTTGAAAACATGCACATATGTAGTGTTGCAAAAAATTTGAGTTGCCTCCACAAGTCTGAGGTCAAATGAGGCAAAGCTCTGCCTTCTTGTGTCAACTCTCATACTACAAATAGTGTCTTTTCTGCAGTCTATTTAGTGCTACATTGTTCTTATTTTTGTGCATTATGTTGGTGATTTTTCACTGTTTACGATGCCTTTACAAGTGTAATGCTGAAATGCTGTCTCGTTTTCCAAAGCTCAATAAGGCTGTGACATGCCTTAGAGTAATTACACATGTAAGATAAGCTTCCCTCAGGCAGGAGCTATAGTGCTATTGGCTATGAGTTCAATGTTAATGGACCAACAATGCATTAAAATGTCTTTAAATAGAAACACATATGAATTAAGGTTTTGTATTGATCAGTTGACTTTGTGACCTAACAAGTACCTAACCCTATATTTTTCCTGGGGCAATGATTCAGTATTCACTAATTCAGAGTTCCAGGCAACTTCGTAAACCATAACTATGCGAATAATGAGAATCAACTGTCTATGGCTTAAGCTTCTAAGCACCAGTGACTTATGTTGGCATTAGGTTGCTTTAAGCAGTGCCCTGCACAAGGCCTTTTGTAAGAGTATATTTGGCTTAATCTACCAAGGCATGTACATTTTCTATTTTTCGAGAGAGAATATATAAAAGGACTTAGTCCATTTTATCTTTCACACCTCTTTACATTGATCTTCTTTTGTCTTTAAATGTTTCATCACAGGCCAGATTGTAGATATATAGTAGAAGAATGGCCTCAATCCTATAAGAAATAATTATAGTTTTACCTAGTAGAATAGCTTTTCTATTTCTGGGTTTGAACTGATCATCACCTGGGATGTTCTTGCTTCTGTTTCATGATATACTTTGAATGGTCATATCTGCATGGGGATTTTCTGCTTTATTTGAGGAATTTTTTATCAGATCATAGTTATAATGAAATAAAAGAATTTTTCACCACATGGTCAACGTGATGATTATATTTATTGCTTTTTCTGTTGTTGTTGTTGTTGTTTTTTGTTTTTCCTTCCCTGCATGGTACTACCCATAGCAAAAGTCTCTCCTATGGCTAACTTTTACCATGAAAAAGGAATGAAATATACCATCAAAAATTGTGCATTTCACATAAGACTTAGCAATGAAGAGCTTATGAAATACAAACCTTAGAAACTCTTTGTTAGTTTTGCTTTGGTGAATGAATTGAACCACCATCAGAGAGAAAAATTTTGTTATTGCTACAAATGATTCATAACTTTAGATCTGAAGGCAGATTTGTGTTTGTGGAGCTACATACGCAGTCAGAGTTTATGCTTCCTTTTTTGGTACCCACAGATTGGTTTGCAATTTACTGTTACCTTTGCTCTCTTGTGTTAGATATCTGGAGAGAGGAAATAAGGAGCTGGAGTCATGATTTCTTCTCTAAGATTTTAGAACCAGTTTACTTATCCAATATCCTTTTGTTTGACTATAGCACCTATAAAACTCTGAAAAAAGAAAGATTATAAAACTGCCTATATGGCCTCAACCTAAGCAGTATGTACATAGTAACATCTATGTAGCTAGTAAACCAATCATTCTAACAATCATAGGACATATTCTGGTGAAACAGAAAGTTGTTAGAGTTCTCTGAACTGGCTAAGGTCTCTTTGAATGGATACTGTTTTCTCAGTTGTTTCTAGATAAAAATTTAATGAGTTATAATTATTTATATTTCCAAATTCAGTAGTGCACTGAGCTATATTGTGTGATTTTAAAGATACTTTTTAAGGGTTAGAGGTTAGGATTATATGTTTTAAAATTTTGATTTGTGAATACAAAACACTAGGGCAGAGTAGGACTGAGGTGGGAATCCAATAGCATCTTTTTTTTTTTTTAATGATTTCTTATGGATACCTCCCCAGAATGCCAATATATACAGTAGAAATGCTGACAGTTTTAAAAATTTTTATTGTAATTCTACCTATAACCATTTTAAAAGTAAATATTCTGCTTTCTAGTTGTCTTTGGCATTCACGGAGCACAGTGAAATAGACTCTTTTGTTGACTTCCTTTTAGGGGCAAATATGCATAGTCATCACAATTGACAATTATGCCCAAATCTTACCAATATGTTCACATAGTTAGGATAAGAGTTTATGAAAAAGAGGACATATGGAGAGTGTATGAAAAGCTACAGATGTTTTAAACAAAAATTGCTATTATTTGAACTTATGTAGTACAGTATTTTACAAATTTAACATCTCTGCTTTTCTGTCTTTCAAACACATATACTGTGGGCTGTGATGAACCTGATGTAGATCCTTTGGCAGAAGCTCTCAGCGAGTAAGATTACATGTTCCTTAACAATAAGACTCGACTGCAAAATCACAAGGGGACCTGGCAAGTCAAATCCCAGCTGCAGGGTCTGTGAGTGAACACTTTTAATCTTCTACTCAAGACTTCAGCCTTTCATACCAGCAAATTTGCAGAGGGCTTTTTGTTCCCTGCTCTAAACTTCTGTTTGACATGTGAATAAAATTCAGTATTATCATGTTCTGTAAGCCCCAATGTTTACATAGCTCCTGGCTACTTCTTTATCATAAGGTTCTATTAATCTAAATTTTCTTCTTTCTGCAAAGTGTCTTCCTTATTATTCCTTATAGCCTTTGTACCTGCTCTCTCCTCTGTCAAGAAATTCTGCAGATATTTTCACAACTTTCTTACTTCATTTGACACCTCCCAGAAAGCCTTATTCTGACCACCTGTTATTACCTCTCAATACCTTTATAGTATTTTATGTTGTTTATTCATAGCACTTTTCACTATCTGAAAAATATCATTTATCTCTTTATTTGTTTTGATCAGTAGACTATCTCTTACAAATAGGGACCTATTTTTTTTTATTGCTTTTTTTTCCCCACTCTATCCCAAGCACCAAAAATGTCCCTATTACAACGTAGTAGACACACAATAAATATTTGTTGAATAGATTAAACAATTTCATTGCTGTATTTTATTTTTATCCTTTCTCTTCATTTTCATCAGCATCAGGTAAGATAAAGACATTAAAAACTAGGATAAGCAAAGATAGTTAAAATTTAAAAGGCAGCATGTATGCACAGTGTTTAGGCAACAGACTTCTGAGAGCATAAGAGAGCCTTGCCAGGTTCATATCCTGGCCCTTATGCTTGCTAACTGTGCAAATGTGGGCAAATTACTCAATCTCTCTGTACCTCAATTTCTTTATCTATAAAATAGGGTAATCATAGGACATGTATCTATCCCCCTGAATTATTTAAAAAATTAAGTGGATTAATTTAGATAAAGCTTTTGGACGAGTACCCTAGTGTATAAGCATGTATTTAGTATTGGCTACAATTGTTAGCATCTGGGTCAAAATATTCGGTAAAGGAAAAAGACCTCATTTGTATACACTATGGGATATGGGGTGATATGGATTGGAAGGAGTTTGATCAAAACACATAATTAGTTCTTTGCATTTGGTAGTCAGTGAGCTAACAAACGCAGTAAATTTTATTCCAAATCTTCCAAATGTCTTTTCTTATTGAGATGAAACAGTAACTCTAAAATGTCAAAATCTGTCTGCATAAGTTTAACATTTTTCAATTCACCTGCACAAATTAGTCATTTATAATACTTTAGGGGAAGTTTCCCCCTACTTCAGCTTTGTAAGCTAGGATAAATGTAACACATTTGGAAGTAGGAGACAGATGGGAGGAGAAAGTTCACAACTTGTTACCCCTTTTTTGTCAATAAGCAAATGCCAATCAGTATCTCTAGGTCAGGGCTACTTCCCAGCAAAACATAGACATGATACACAGGCAGACACACAGTTATGTTTCCTGTGTGTGGCTGATATTGCTAACAATCATGGCTCATCCCCTCTGGAGGGCTAAGTTGGCTTTAGGGTCCTTCCTGGAACAGCATTCCAACAAATCAGAACTGATGTAAGCTCTCCAAGACCATGGAGTTCTACTATATTTCCTGAATTAATAAACAATGACTTTTTAATCTTCTGGCTTGATAACATTGTCAAAGCTGTAGGTCATTGTTTAACCTAGCAGTAATTAATTGTTTCTCTGTCTCTGTTTCTCTGTATCTCTTCTCCCCACTCCATAGCTCTCTATATTTTTCTATCTCTATTTCTCTCTGTCTCCATATTCTTCATTTCTATTTCCTTTTTTCATTTCTTGGAAAAGTCTGAAAATCAATAAAGTGATACTAATATTTTAAATGCTAGAAACTGTAGAGATAGAATGCTGAGAATTTCTAAAAGGAATAAGAGCAATTAGTTTTTCTTTCTTGAGCTTTAAAAATGTTAACTCTGTAAGAAATTATTTCTGCTAAAATTTCAACTAAGAAATATAATTAAATAATATCTTTGTTCACTAGTTAAAATAAGAAGAGCTCTAGTTCCAAGATAAGATGATAAGATATTTTAAATGGTATTTTTAAAGTTTAAAAAAATTGAACACAGGAGTTTCCAAATTAGAACATTTTTATATAATAGCCATAATAAATATATGAATCTTTGAAAATTTAAAGTGAGTTAGTGATTTTGATTTAAAGACTATTGTTTGTCTTTTCACCCATTTAATTGTATAAAATTAAAACGAATACAGTATTCTAGGTTGTGAAAGACTATACTTAATTGATTCAGACTATACTCGGTATAATAATTACAGAAAGATGAATATTCATATTAGTAAATTAATATGGTATGGCAGTTTATTTAGAGAATTGTTAATCTTAAGATTGTAAATTTAAATATAATATGTATTGTTTTATTTACTATATCAATAAGTCAAGTAAGCTTAAATTTACATGTTTAAGGTCTAATTTTATTATCTATTTATATAAATATAAATGTATTTGTATATATCCAGCCATATACATAAAGTTATATTAATATTAGTTAAAAAGCTTATAAATAGTAAAAATGAAATTTAAAAAATGACAAAATAACTTAAAATGCTTAACACAATTAGCTGCATATTATGGGTTTATTTATAAGGAAAAATGTATTAATATAATTTTTTTCTCTAAATTTTTATGTGGATGATATACAAAATTGGAAAAAAAAATTTGGATTTTCCTTCTGTGAGACAGCCAAGTTATTCTGTATCCAGACCACATAAATTCTTCTTCTTATCACAATATTTTGTTAACTCCCTCTACTTCTGACAGTCTTTTATATCATTTTAACATTTCTCTATTTTTGAAAAAAGTTAAATTCCTAATAATGTTTTCTTATAATTCGGTTTTTAAATATTGCCTATAACTATCTCCTCACCTTGAAAAATTATGATTTACTTTCAAGTATTTTCTCCCCTCTCAATCCTTGATATTTCCTTTCTCAAACTCAGTCCTCAAATTCAGCAAACTGGCAAGACATTCTTTATGTCTTAAACTATCTCTGAGTTGCCTAGAAAGGCTGTTAGATAATCCCATTGTTTTGTCTTTTAAAAGAAAGAAAAACAAAAATATTAAAGTTGATCTTGGCATTCTGTGTTAATTATCTAAAAGCTATTATAAAAAATTTTTACTTACCAAACTTAGGATAAATGAAAAAAATCTAACATATCAAAAGGAAGGTTCTTTTATAGATTTACTATGTAACCTATGTAATATTATGTATTATATCTCAAAGGCTGTATGCCTTTCTGTCTACCATTTGATTTTGTTTCTAGGTTTCAACAACTTGTCAATCAGGAAGAGTCAGGTAGCTGTCCCTACATGCTTTTGGTCCTGGCGGTTGGCCAGGGTCCTTGCTGTTCATAAATACTCTTATTTCTATTGCAGTCATGAACTGTATACTTAATGTGCATTATGCAGCAGGAAAGGGTTTCATACTCTTTTATTCTGATAACACTTGTTCACAAAATACATCAGCACTAATTATTCTAGGCCTGATGGCCCTGGCTCCTTCTCCATTTTGCAGTCCTTAGACATCAAGTAGCTACCACTGGTTATTTCATGCAGACATTGACACTGAAAAAGACCCATGAACTTGAAAGTGCTTTTTCAGTCACTGTGATAGACTTTCTCCAATGCAAATACTGTATTCATTTAATTCTTCAGTCTCCCTTTTTTTTTTTTTTTTTTTTTTTGTGGTATGCGGGCCTCTCACTGTTGTGGCCTCTCCCGTTGCGGAGCACAGGCTCCGGAAGCGCAGGCTCAGCGGCCATGACTCACGGGCCCAGCCACTCCGCGGCATGTGGGATCTTTCCGGAACCGGGGCACGAACCCATGTCCCCTGCATCGGCAGGCGGACTCTCAACCACTGGGCCACCAGGGAAGCCCCAGTCTCCCTTTTAAACAATTGTTAAAAGTTGCTTGGAAATTGTAAAGCTTAATGTTTTCTATATACTATTTCCAACCACACCAAACCCTCTACAAGACACCTATCAAGCAAGTGAATAAAAGTGAAATTTGGCTTTTTATTTATTAGTTGCACGGAAACCTACATTTTTTTAAAAATTGATTACAATTGTTTTTAAACCTTTGTACTAGGATGAACTACTGCTCATTCAGTCACTAGAGATTTAAAGGTCAGAGCTGCTGTTTGTATTCAGCTCCTAAGAGCTAAAACATTTCACTCTTCTTTCTGTAATTTTAGCTGTTGTAATTATGTGTTCCTGCTGAGTAAAGGGCAGAGTGGAGTTTTCAACAGATTAGGTACCCATCGTTACTAGTACAGAAGTCTAACTGAAGGGTGTTTTTGTTTGCTTTATTTTATTACTTATCTGTTTATTTATTTAGTGTGTGTATGTGTGTGCGCATATGTGTGTGTGTACTTTTCCTGAGGGATCATTCAGTAATTCAGCATATCTATGTTTGTTACTAATTATTTTCCCCCTTTAGTTCCCTTCTCCTTTCCCATTCCACTAACTCAGTTACAAATTTTAACACATGCAATATATTTGGCTATTATTTCATCAATGAAAAATTCCACTGTGTGGTTTAACTTTCAAAGATACAGGGAAGTTAAAGGTATTTGTTTTATTTTTCGGTTTTTGTTTTCTGTGTTTTTTTTTTTTTTGCAGAAAATCATACTGAGAAATCTACTAGATCTAGATGGGAGAGATTTGTCTTAAGGTCTGGAAGATTTTGCCAATCTGAGGAAGCACGTAACATCAAAGAAAAGCCCAATTTGAGTGAACTATGTGGTGTAATAAGAAAATCATAAATGCAAACGCTTGTAAACACTGCATCTAAGACAAGGCTACAGTAAAGCCTTTGGCTTGTTTTAGACACCATCAGTTTGCAAACTGCACTCGTGTATTTTACACTGCTATCCCACTTTCTCCCTTGATTTCCTTTTGTGGCAGTCTTCTTTATGCACTCAGTTATGTTGGTTGATTGTGATAGGCTTTGAACTCATTGCTATACCATATCCAGGTTCTTAAATTCTTCATCTTCCAAGAGGAAGATACAAAGTAATCAGCAAACCTTATAAAAGATGAAAGAAAGGTATCATCTATTTAAAATAGCCCAAGGGGACAATTTAAAAAAAAGAATTAAATCTGTCTTTAGGTACTGCCAGCTTCCAATCCTGAATTTTCCCCCCTAAGCACATACTATCTATTTTTGGCTGTTTCAAAGGCCCTTATACTGTAGGGGCTCTAATATATGCAAATGAAACTTCATGAAAATACTACTTTGCCTTTTCCCTGATGTACCATAGGACGACAGCCCCAGATGGATATATGAGTTGTGCACAGAGTTTCTAAGTTGTCTATTTCGAACCTGTCTATTTTGCCAACTGAGGGGGAAAAAAGAAAAGTTCAATAAAGTGCTTAGATCTCCAGGCTAGCTCATCAGAGCAAAAAGTAACTGGAGATGAATTTGCTCTGTTATTTCACTTTGGTGCCTCCTAAAGCTAACAGCATCAGAAAATACCTTGAAATCGTACTCAAGTAAAGGTTTCTGAACCACCATTCCCTTTCTCTCACTCAAATTCTAATGTGGTATATCTACAGAATGGTTTGGTATAACGTGGATTTTAAAAATAACTTCCAAAGATACTTAGTATTTTAATGTGACATATACTGTACATAAGAAAGAATGTATAGTATTATGTATAAAGTTAAAAGCAGGATAAAATGAACATCCTTGCACTCACCACTCGGTTTAAGAATGAAAGCATTATTATTTTCTTGGAAATTCCATATACAACTGTCCTGATCCTGTGTTTTCCCTTCATACCCCATAAATTAACACCAGCCTGAATTTTATAATCTTTCTCTTGTTTTTCTTGTTATTATTACCAAACGTATATGTATCCATTTTGATAAGTGGATAGATATGAATTTTTGCCTTTTTTGAAAATTACGCAAATGGAAAAATACTTCAAGTGCTTATGTATTTTTTTAAATTTATTTTTACATCTTTATTGCAGTATAATGGCTTTACAATGGTGTGTTAGTTTCTGCTTCATAACAAAGTGAATCAGTTACACATATACATATGTTCCAAAATCTCTTCCCTCTTGCGTCTCCCTCCCTCCCACCCTCCCTATCCCACCACTCCAGGAGGTCACAAAGCACCGAGATGATCTCCCTGTGCTATGCGGCTGCTTCCCACTAGCTATCTACCTTACGCTTGGTAGTGTATATACGTCAATGACCCTCTCTCACACTGTCACAGCTTGCCTTTCCCCCTCCCCATATCCTCAAGTCCATTCTCTAGTAGGTCTGTGTCTTTATTCTTGTCTTACCCCTAGGTTCTTCATGACATTTTTTTTCCCCTTAAATTCCATATATATATGTTAGCATACGGTATTTGTCTTTCTCGTTCTGACTTACCCCACTCTGTATAACAGACTCTAGGTCCATCCACCTCATTACAAATAGCTCAATTTCGTTTCTTTTTATGGCTGAGTAATATTCCATTGTATATATGTGCCACATCTTCTTTATCCATTCATCCGATGATGGACACTTAAGTTGTTTCCATCTCCGGGCTACTATAAATAGAGCTGCAATGAATATTTTGATACATGACTCTTTTTGAATTATGGTTTTCTCAGGGTATATGCCCAGTAGTGGGATTGGTGGGTCATATGGTGGTTCTGTTTGTAGTTTTTTAAGGAACCTCCATACTGTTCTCCACAGTGGCTGTATCAATTTACATTCCCACCAACAGTGCAAGAGTGTTCCCTTTTCTCCACACCCTCTCCAGCATTTATTGTTTCTAGATTTTTTGATGATGGCCATTATGACTGGTGTGAGATGATATCTCATTGTAGTTTTGATTTACATTTCTCTAATGATTAATGATGTTGAGCATTCTTTCATGTGTTTGTTGGCAGTCTGTATATCTTCTTTGAAGAAATGTCTATTTAGGTCTTCTGCCCATTTTTGGATTGGGTTGTTTGTTTTTTTCTTATTGAACTGCATGAGCTGCTTGTAAATTTTGGAGATTAATCCTTTGTCAGTTGCTTCATTTGCAAATATTTTCTCCCATTCTGAGGGTTGTCTTTTGGTCTTGTTTATGGTTTCCTTTGCTGTGCAAAAGCTTTGAAGTTTCATTAGGTCCCATTTGTTTATTTTTGTTTTTATTTCCATTTCCCTAGGAGGTGGGTCAAAAAAGATCTTGCTGTGCTTTATGTCATAGAGTGTTCTGCCTATGTTTTCCTCTAAGAGTTTGATAGTTTCTGGCCTTACATTTAGGTCTTTAATCCATTTTGAGCTTATTTTTGTGTATGGTGTTAGGGAGTGATCTAATCTCATACTTTTACATGTACCTGTCCAGTTTTCCCAGCACCACTTATTGAAGAGGCTGTCCTTTGTCCACTGTACATTCCTGCCTCCTTTGTCAAAGATAAGGGTGACCATATGTGCGTGGGTTTATCTCTGGGTTTCTATCCTGTTCCATTGATCTATCTTTCTGTTTTTGTGCCAGTACCATACTGTCTTGATTACTGTTGCTTTGTAGTATAGTCTGAAGTCAGGGAGCCTGATTTCTCCAGCTCCGTTTTTTGTTCTCAAGATTGCTTTGGCTATTCAGGGTCTTTTGTGTTCCATACAAATTGGGAAATTTTTTGTTCTAGTTCTGTGAAAAATGCCAGTGGTAGTTTGATAGGGATTGCATTGAATCTGTAGATTGCTTTGGGTAGTAGAGTCATTTTCACAATGTTGATTCTTCCAATCCAAGAACATGGTATATCTCTCCATCTATTTGTATCATCTTTAATTTCTTTCATCAGTGTCTTATAATTTTCTGCATACACGTCTTTTGTCTCCTTAGGTAGGTTTATTCCTAGAAATTTTATTCTTTTTGTTGCAGTGGTAAATGGGGGTGTTTTCTTGATTTCACTTTCAGAATTGTCATCATTAGTGTATAGGAATGGCAGAGATTTCTGGGCATTAATTTTGTATCCTGCTACTTTACCAAATTCATTGATTAGCTCTAGTAGTTTTCTGGTAGCATCTTTAGGATTCTCTATGTATAGTATCATGTCATCTGCAAACAGTGACAGCTTTATTTCTTCTTTTCCTATTTGGATTCCTTTTATTTCCTTTTCTTCTCTGACTGCTGTGGCTAAAACTTCCAAAACTATGTTGAATAACAGTGGTGAGAGTGGGCAACCTTGTCTTGTTCCTGATCTTAGTGGAAATGCTTTCAGTTTTTCACCATTGAGGATGATGTTGGCTGTGGGTTTGTCATATATGGCCTTTACTATGTTGAGGAAAGTTCCCTCTATGCCTACTTTCTGCAGGGTTTTTATCATAAATGGGAGTTGAATTTTGTCAAAAGCTTTCTCTGCATCTATTGAGATGATCATATGGTTTTTCTCCTTCAATTTGTTAATATGGTTTATCACATTGATAGATTTTCGTATATTGAAGAATCCTTGCATTCCTGGAATAAACCCCACTTGATCATGGTGTATGATCCTTTTAATGTGCTGTTGGATTCTGTTTGCTAGTATTTTGTTGAGGATTTTTGCATCTATGTTCATCAGTGATATTGGCCTGTAGTTTTCTTTCTTTGTGACATCCTTGTCTGGTTTTGGTTCAGGGTGATGGTGGCCTTGTAGAATGAGTTTGGGAGTGTTCCTCCCTCTGCTATATTTTGGAAGAGTTTGAGAAGGATAGGTGTTAGCTCTTCTCTAAATGTTTGGTAGAATTCGCCTGTGAAGCCATCTGGTCCTGGGCTTTTGTTCATTGGAAGATTTTAAATCACAGTTTCCATTCCAGTGCTTCTGATTGGTCTGTTCATATTTTCTGTTTCTTCCTGATTCAGTCTTGGCAGGTTGTGCATTTCTAAGAATTTGTCCATTCCTTCCAGGTTGTCCATTTTATTGGCATAGAGTTGCTTGTAGTAATCTCTCATGATCTTTTGTATTTCCGCAGTGTCAGCTGTTACTTCTCCTTTTCCCTTTCTAATTCTATTGATTTGAGTCTTCTCCCTATTTTTCTTGATGAGTCTGGCTAATGGTTTATCAATTTTGTTTATCTTCTCAAAGAACCAAGTTTTAGTTTTATTGATCTTTGCTTTTGTTTCCTTCATTTCTTTTTCATTTATTTCTGATCTGATTTTTATGATTTCTTTCCTTCTGCTAACTTTGGGGATTTTTTGTTCTTCTTTCTCTAATTGCTTTAGGTGCAAGGTTAGGTTGTTTGTTCGAGATGTTTCCTGTTTCTTAAGGTAGGATTGTATTGCTATAAACTTCCCTCTTAGAACTGCTTTTGCTGCATGCCATAGATTTTGTTCATTGTGTCTCCATTGTCATTTGTTTCTAGTTATTTTTTTATTTCCTCTTTGATTTCTTCAGTGATTACTTCGTTATTCAGTAGTGTATTTTTTAGCCTCCATGTGTTTGTGTTTTTTACAGATCTTTTCCTGTAATTGATATCTAGTCTCATAGCGTTGTGGTCAGAAAAGATACTTGATGCAATTTCAATTTTCTTAAATTTACCAAGGCTTGATTTGTGACCCAAGATATGATCTATCCTGGAGTATGTTTCATGAGTACTTGAGAAAAATGTGTATTTTGTTGGTTTTGGATGGAATGTCCTATAATTATCAATTAAGTGCATCTTGTTTAATGTATCAGTTAAAGCTTGTGTTTCTTTATTTATTTTCATTTTGGATGATCTGTCCATTGGTGAAAGTGGGGTGTTAAAGTCCCCTACTATGAGTGTGTTACTGTCGATTTCTCCTTTTATGGCTCTTAGTATTTGCCTTATGTATTGAGGTGCTCCTATGTTGGGTGCATAAATATTTATAATTGTTATATCTTCTACTTGGATCGATCCCTTGATCATTATGTAATGTCCTTCTTTGTCTCTTCTAATAGTCTTTATTAAAGTCTATTTTGTCTGATATGAGAATTGCTACTCCAGGTTTCTTTTGGTTTCCATTTGCTTGAAATATCTTTTTCCGTCCCCTTACTTTCAGTCTGTATGTGTCTCTAGGTCTGAAGTGGGTCTCTTGTAGACAGCAAATATATGGGTCTTGTTTTTGAATCCATTCTGCCAATCTGTGTCTTTTGGTGGGAGCATTTAGTCAATTTACATTTAAGGTAATTATCGATATGTATGTTCTTATTCCCATTTTCTTAATTGTTTTGGGTTTGTTATTGTAGGTCTTTTCCTTCTCTTGTGTTTCTTGCCTAGAGAAGTTCCTTTAGCAGTTGTTGTAAAGCTGGTTTGGTGGTGCTGAACTCTCTCAGCTTTTGCTTGTCTGTAAAGGTTTTAATTTTTCCATCAAATCTGAAGGAGATCCTTGCTGGGTAGAGTAATCTTTGTTGCAGGTTTTCCTCCTTCATCACTTTAAATATGTCCTGCCAGTCCCTTCTGGCTTGCAGAGTTTCTGCTGAAAGATCAGCTGTTAACCTTATGGGGATTCCCTAGTGCGTTATTAGTTGTTTTTCCCTTGCTGCTTTTAATATGTTCTCTTTGTATTTAATTTTTGACAGTTTGATTAATATGTGTCTTGGCATATTTCTCCTTGGATTTATCCTGTATGGAACTCTCTGTGCTTCCTGGACTTGATTAACTATTTCCTTTCCCATATTAGGGAAGTTTTCATCTATAATCTCTTCAAATATTTTCTCAGTCCCTTTCTTTTTCTCTTCTTCTTCTGGAACCCCTATAATTCGAATGTTGGTGCATTTAATGTTGTCCCAGAGGTCTCTGAGACTGTCTTTAGCTCTTTTCATTCTTTTTTCTTTATTCTGCTCTGCAGTAGTTATTTCCACTATTTTATTTTCCAGGTCACTTATCCGTTCTTCTGCCTCAGTTATTCTGCTATTGATCCCATCTATAGTATTTTTAATTTCGTTTATTGTGTTGTTCATCATTTGTTTCATCTTTATTTCTTCTCGGTCCTTGTTAAATATTTCTTGCATTTTGTCTGTTCTATTTCCAAGATTCTGGATCATCTTTACTATCATTATTCTGAATTCTTTTTCAGGTAGACTGCCTATTTCATCTTCATTTGTTAGGTCTGGTGGGTTTTCATCTTGCTCCTTCATCTGCTGTGTGTTTTTGTTTCTTCTCATTCTGCTTATCTTACTGTGTTTGGGGTCTCCTTTTTGCAGGCTGCATGTTTGTTGTTCCCGCTGTTTTTGATGTCTATCCCCAGTGGCTAAGGTTGGTTCAGTGGGTTGTGTAGGCTTCCTGGTAGAGGGGACTCGTGCCTGTGTTCTGATGGATGAGCCTGGATCTTGTCTTTCTGGTGGGCAGGTCCATGTCTGGTGATGTGTTTTGGGGTGTCTATGGACTTATTATGATTTTAAGCCTCTCTGCTAATGGATGGGGTTGTGTTCCTGTCTTGCTAGTTGTTTGGCATAGGATGTCCAGCACTGTAGCTTGCTGGTCGTTGAGTGAAGCTGGGTGCTGGTGTTGAGATGGAGACCTCTGGGAGATTTTTGCCATTTGATATTATGCGGAGCTGGGCAGTCTCTTGGGACCAGTGTCCTGAAGTTGGCTCTCCCACCTCGGAGGCACAGCACTGACTCCTGTCTGGAGCACCAAGAGCCTTTGATCCACATGGCTCAGAATAAAAGGGAGAAAAAATAGAAAGAAAGAATACATAGAAGTAGAAAGAAAGAACGAAAGAAAGAACGAAGAGAGGGAGGGAGGGAACGAGGAAGGAAGGAAGGAACGAAGGAAGGAGGGAAGGAAGGAAAAAAGGAAGAAAGAAGATAAAGTAAAATAAAGTAAGATAAAATATAATAAAGTTATTAAAATAAAAAAAGTTATTAAGAGAAAAAAATTAAAAAAACAAAAAACAAAAAAACGGACGGATAGAACCCTAGAACAAATGGTGGAAGCAAAGCTATACAGACAAAATCTCACACAGAAGCATACACATACACACTCACAAAAAGAGGAAAAGGGGAAAAAATCATAAATCTTGCTCTCAAAGTCCACCTCCTCAATTTGGGATGATTCCTTGTCTATTCCTGTATTCCACAGATGCGGGGTACATCAAGTTGATTGTGGAGCTTTAATCCACTGTTTCTGAGGCTGCTGGGAGAGATTTCCCTTTCTCTTCTTTGTACACAGAGCTCCCGGGGTTCAGCTTTGCATTTGGCCCTGCCTTTGCGTGTAGGTCGCCGGAGGGCATCTGTTCTTAGCTCAGACAGGACGGGGTTAAAGGAGCCACTGCTTCGGGGGCTCTGGCTCACTCCCGGGGGGAGGGAGGGGCACGGTGTGTGGGGTGAGCCTGCGGTGGCAGAGGCTGGTGTGACGTTGCACCAGCCTGAGGTGCGCCGTACGTTCTCCCGGGGGAGTTGTCCCTGGATCCCGGGACCCTGGCAGTGGCGGGCTGCACAGGCTCCCCGGGAGGGGGGTGTGGATAGTGACCTGTGCTCGCACACAGGCTTCTTGGTGGCGGCAGCAGCAGCCTTAGTGTCTCATGCCCGTCCCTGGGGTCCGCGCTTTTAGCCGTGGCTCGCGTCCGTCTCTGGAGCTCCTTTAAGCAGCGCTCTTAATCCCCTCTCCTCGCGCACCAGGAAACAAAGAGGGAAGAAAAAGACTCTTGCCTCTTTGGCAGGTCCAGACTTTTCTCCGGACTCCCTCCCGGCTAGCCGTGGTGGACTTACCCCCTGCAGGCTGTGTTCATGCCGCCAACCCCAGTCCTCTCCTGGCGCTCCGACCAAAGCCCGAGCCTCAACTCCCAGCCCTGCCCGCCCCGGCGAGTGAGCAGACAAGCCTCTTGGGCTGGTGAGTACTGGTTAGCACTGATCCTCTGTGCGGGAATCTCCCCGCTTTGCCCTCCACACCCGTGTTGCTGTGCTCTCCTCCGCGGCTCTGAAGCTATCCCCCTCCGTCACCCACAGTCTCCGCCCGCGAAGGGGCTTCCTAGTGTGTGGAAACCTTTCCTCCTTCACAGCTCTCTCCCACTGGTGCAGGTTCCATCCCTATTCTTTTTTCTCTGTGTTTTCTTTTTTCTTTTGCCCTACCCAGGTACGTGGGTGGTTTCTTTCCTTTTGGGAGGTCTGAGGTCTTCTGCCAGTGTTCAGTAGGTGTTTTGTAGGAGTTGTTCCACTTGTAGATGTATTTCTGGTGTATCTGTGGGGAGGAAGGTGATCTCCGCGTCTTACTCTTCCGCCATCTTCCCAGAAGCTATCTCAAGTGCTTTTTTATAACTTGATTCCTACAGACAACATTGTGTTTTTGAGGTGTAGCAACACTTATGAGTTGCAGTTTATTCATGTTCAATGCCCTAAAGTATTTCCCTCCATGTATCAAAATGTATTCACTCTATTCTATCACTAACAGCCATCTGGCTACACTGGGTTGGAATCCAGAACCCCTTGCTAAACTTTTCTCAAATCTTAATCTGTCAGTATAGGTTATTTTTATAGTCAATTTTATCAACAATTAATGGCAGCTTTATTTTTTTAATTTTTATTTTTCAATTGTTTTTCATTGAATTTTTTTCCCTTACTGTAATTGTTTAATCCAGGTTTTCTAGAAAGCAAAGGCAGAGGTAATAAATATAGGCTAATGCTTTATGGAAGGGGGATGCAATCCTAAAAGTGAAAAAGAGAAGTGAGGCAGGAAAGTAATTACATGATAGTATGCTACTTTGCTGTTAACAAAATTAAAACAAACAAACAAAACATCAGACTGCTGTGGCATATAAGAAATCTCAGGAGAGACTACAGGTAACCTCTGATTCTTAGAACACTGTCAGCAGAAGGAAGGTGGCAACATTTATCTACCATCTCTGTGCCTTCTGTTATCTGTCACGTTGTCCCACAGGGCATTGACTGCCAAACTTTTGAGTTATGTTACCAGACATCTCCTGGAAGCCTTGGGGAAACCAGATTCTCTACCCTGCACTCTGCTCTTTCATGTGAATGAAGGTCGAGAAAGGGGAGCTAGAAATTCCAGGGATCCTGCTGCTAGAACTTGCATTTTAATCCTGGGTGTGAAAACCCCTATAGTTTCTGTCATGCAGGCACAAGGAAAGTCTGGAAAAGACAGTGGCAGTCAATGGAGTTAAGAGACAAGACAATGACAGTGATCCATTGAGAAAGTAGTGAGGGTGGGAAAGTGGGGATGGGAAGAAGAGGAGACCAAATGATTTCCATGAAAATTTTTGTGAAACATATCGCTAGTACAATTTAAAAATTTTTTTATTTTATATTGGAGTATAGTTAATTTACAACGTTGTGTTAATTTCAGGTGTACGGAAAAGTTATTTAGTTATACATATATCTATTCCTTTTCAGATTCTTGTCCCACATAGGTTATTACAGAGTATTGAGTAGAGTTCCCTTTGTTATACAGTAGGTCCTTGTTGATTATTTTATATATAGTAGTGTATATGTCAATCCCAAACTCCTAATTTATCCCTTCCTCCACCTTTCCCCTTTGGTAACTATAAATTTGTTTTTTAAGTCTATGAGTCTGTTTCTGTTTTGTAAAAATGTTCATTTGTATCATTTTTTAGATTCCACATATAAGTGATATCATATAACATTTGTCTTTCTCTGTCTTACTTCACTTAGTATGGTACAGTTTTGAAACAGGAAGCATGGTGGTTCCAGATATTCTTTTATTTTCTTTGACCTTTGGAAAGGGTTTGAACCTCTGCTGTATGTGTTTTATTTGTTTGTTTTTGCCTTCCTTTAAGCTAAGGAAATTTCCATTTATTTTTATTTGTTATAGCTTTTGAAATCAAGAAAGAATGTTGAATCATATCAAATATATTCTTTAATCTATTTAGATAATTATATGATTTTTCTCCTTTTAACAAATGTGATGTATTTGAAAAGCAGTATCTTTTTTGTTTGTTATTTTTTCCTTTAGATTAATGAATTTTATTTACTAACATTCTATTGAAAATTGTTCAGCCTTTCCTTCATGTTTTGCAGCACTTTAACTGGTTAGGCTGGCTTTACTGATGGGCTCTAGATCATCATTCCTCAGGTGTTCGAGTTCTAAGTTTTCTTGACTTTGTTGGGCTCAGCCCATCATAACTGTTCCTTTAAGTAAATCTGATCCATTTACATTCTGCAAGTTTACTGTTTCCAGTAGAGAACTATATCACAACAGCTCCAGCCTCCAGGACCATGACTGGTCCCTTTGACTTGATTATAAACCAATGGAATGCACAGAAAGTGGCACAAAAAGTAGACACTTCATTTATTTAAATAAAAGAATAAACAAATGTTTGATGTGAAAAGAAATATAAAAGTATATTTGAGCATACTCAAGGGAGTGAGGAAAGAATTACCTAAGTATCAGAGGAAAGCTCTAATTTGGTATTTCTTTAAAGAAATGGGAAGCTGGCTTTTGTGTTGAAAATGCAAGGATAAAGTAGTAGCTGAAGATGCTGCCTATGGCATAATTCTAAGGTTGGTAAAAGTTTACCATTAAGAGTTGTAAGCATGCAAATTGGAATCACTGTCCATTTCTCATATTACTTTTTCCTTATATTCTGTCACTATATGTCTTTATGCAGTAGGCATGCTAGGTATAGTAAGACACAGGTGTCAGTATTGGGAAAGAAAGAAATCGGAGGGAAAGAAACCAAATCAGACAGAAGGAGACCTCTTTGATACTGGGTAGTAGGATCAAACCCTTTTTCACACAAAGAATGGCCTTTTTCACACAAAGAATCCATGAACAAAGAAAGGCAAAGATGGGCTTGGTTATAAATACTTTTCATTCACTCCTACTGTATTTTTTTTCTTCATTATGTATGTCTGTGTGTAAGTATGTTTGTGTTAATGATGTAAACTAACAACTTTCTTATCATCAACTAAAGGTATAATTTGAAAAACTGTTATTGGCATATCTAAACATCGAAGAATTCAACTCATTGCCATCAGGTGTTAGAAACATTTACCTTTAGTTTAACTGTGATCAAGTAAAAAATGCGTCAGGGAATACGCTGCTGTCATGATTCGACTCTCTTTCTAGAATGGAAAAAAACATTCAAGAGAAGAATGTAAAGTGGAAAGGTTAATACATAAAACCATCAGTGAATAAAAAAGTCATCTGGCAAAAACTGCCACTGAATGATAAGGCAGGAAGAAGGAGGAGAAATACAAAATCAGCTTTGTCAGATTACCTTAATATTAACAGAGAGCTATTAGAAAGAAACCATTTAAAATCATATCATAGAGTATATCGACCAGTTTTGCAACCTCTTCTATTTGGTATAGGTAAATCTTTTAAAACTCAATGGAAATTTCTCTTTTTGTCTTCTATATTTGGCTTTTAAATAAGAGAATTTGGATTATTTATATTGTACTGACATCTGGTGGACCTTGGCCTTGATACAGCTAGAAAAAAGCAATGATTGGAAACATCCATCAAGATCCATTGAACAAATCTCTGGCAGTCTTCAAGTTACACACTAAATCAAATAAGGGTAAGAACATTATTTTAGGTTCTATCAACATCCACGCACTTCATTTAAAGGGAAATATTGAACAGCTCTTGGCCACACAGGGAAGCTGCTTTAATACCATGCACTTTAATAATGTCTGTCTTTGTGAAGGCCAAAAGTTATGGCATTTAGGAGATTATCATAAAAAAACTGATATCTTATTTCTTGAATCCCTGGAACTTTTCGTGATAATATCTCTTATGCTCTAGAATACTTGGAATACACACACAAACACACACACACACACACACACACATACACACACACACACGGAACTATGTATATGTAACTATTGCCAAACTACTTGAAAGCAATTCACATATGTCAAAAATGAAGGGATATTTACAAGGTTCAGAATGAACTGTCTTTGATCCACTTTAGTTATGTTCACTTGACAAAGCTTAGCTTGGATTCATGGGTTCTATCCCCTTTGAAATAGTGTGAAAATGTAACCAGAGAAAATGGGGCATTGAGGATAAGAGAACATTTTTAGTTAGTCAAAACCGACATGAGGAAATGGCTTTCCTGCAAACAAAAATTTTCACCCTGTTTTTCTTTTAGACTCCTGAGACCTACCTAGCATATCCATTAGAACTAGATGAGATAAAATTAGGGAAATTCATTCCAAAAGCTTAGTTATGTTTAAGAAAGCCTTTTATTTTTTTATTCTATTTCACTCTGAAGGATTTCTTCTGCTGTTTACAAGTCATAGAGGAATTTTTACATGGTAATGAAGAGTAAAAGTATAATCATGTTATATGCTTTTTCAATGCTATTAGTATTCCATTAAAATTGAATTACTAGTCCAAGATACTGCTAGTCAAAATTATGCATGAGAAACCTGTCCGTGCATTTTATTCTGACTCTGATTCACTGGTCTCATATACTCGCTTATGTGGTATGGAGTTAATAACCTCACTGTACACTAAATTCCTGAACACCCATTGTACTCAGAACAAGAGAATAATTATGATTAACTCCATCCCAGAAAATGCAAAATTACTGAGTTGAGAAGTTGTTTAGCAAGGTATATATCACAAAATTGACAAGTTAATACATATTGCAGTATCTTTTAATCTTAAGAATTCCAAATAATTTTGAAAATGAAATTTCTGGGTACTTATCTAGCAGGTCTTTAACAGGACACAGATATAATTCACAATGATGAGAAAAAGGAAATCAATATTTCCATGTCCACAGAAGATTTATGGGGGAAATAATTAATTTAATTGAGTGAACATTCTAAAGTGGAGATTAAGCCAATGAAATTATCTCTGTTAAGTGTTATAAGTTAAGTATTTATGTATATAAACATATATATTAATACATGAGTTATTTGTGAATGTCAGTGTAGGATAGCACATACATAAACCCTTCATTTGGAAATTACTTGGTTAATTTCATTAATGGCAAATGCCACTTTGGGCTAAATAATGAACTTTGAGACTATAGATTGACTGCATTAATCAGGAAATTGCAAATTTGCTCCATCATTATATTTTGTGTAACTACAACTTCGTGTGTTAATACACTGATACAACTCTACAGTTTTCTTTTATCTCATAATATCAGTTCAAAACTACAGTGCTATTTGTCTTTCCCAAACTGGCCATTTTTATTGTTTTATTGCTTTCCATTCTGATGCTTCTAGATATAATTGTGACAGTTCTTTTCCTTCTCACTTATATTATTCAATTTTTATGAAAAAATCTATTATTATACTTTTTTCCTGCATTTTATGTTCAAATATAAAATGTTGAGATGTTATGAACAATGTTGGTCTTAGGAAAATAGAATGTAGTGAATGGCTACAATCACTTTCAAAACCTATCGGGGGCACGGAATGTGATATAGATAAAAGGCACTCGTAGCTATAATTGCTTAACTCTTCTTAAAGACACAAATAAACTATATATATATATATATATATATATATACATACACACACACACACACACACACAATTTTGTCAGATGGTTGTGGTTATTAAGACTGAAGACACAAGTTCATAGTAGTATATATGAAGAAGAAAAATCATCATTTATTCCTTCAGTAAGTATCAGTGTATTAGGGGAAAAAAACTGAGTGCTAACTGCATTGTTGTCCCTCTGAATAGTCATATTTATTACCCAAGTTACAGTAAGTAGTTACACTAAGTCAAAGCATCCTTCATCTAAAAAAATTTATTTTTATACAATTTTTTTAACATCTTTATTGGAGTATAATTGCTTTACAATGCTGTGTTAGTTTCTGCTTTATAACAAAGTGAATCAGTTATATATATACATATGTTCCCATATCTCTTCCCTCTTGCATCTCTCTCCCTCCCACCCTCCCTATCCCACCCCTCTAGGCAGTCACAAAACACCAAGCTGATCTCCCTGTGCTATGCGGCTGTTTCCCACTAGCTATCTATTTTATGTTTGATAGTGTATATATGTCCATGCCACTCTCTCACTTTGTCACAGCTTACCCTTCCCCCTCCCCATATCCTCAAGTCCATTCTCTAGTAGGTCTGTGTCTTTATTCCCGTCTTGCCCCTAGGTTCTTCATGACCTTTTTTTTTTCTTAGATTCCATATATATGTGTTAGCGTACGGTATTTGTTTTTCTTTTTCTGACTTACTTCACTCTGTATGACAGACTCTAGGTCCATCTACCTCACTACAAATAACTCAATTTCATTTCTTTTTATGGCTGAGTAATATTCCATTGTATATATGTGCCACATCTTCTTTATCCATTCATCTGTTGATGGACACTTAGGATGCTTCCATGTCCTGGCTATTGTAAATAGAGCTACAATGAACATTTTGATACATGACTCTTTTTGAATTGTGGTTTTCTCAGGGTATATGCCCAGTAGTAGGATTGCTGGGTCATATGGTAGTTCTATTTTTAGTTTTTTAAGGAACCTCCATACTGTTCTCCATAGTGGCTGAACCAATTCACATTCCCACCAGCAGGGCAAGAGGGTTCCCTTTTCTCCACACCCTCTCCAGCATTTATTGTTTCTAGATTTTTTGATGATGGCGATTCTGACTGGTGTGAGATGATATCTCATTGTAGTATTTTTTTTTTTTTTTTTTGGCGGTACATGGGCATCTCACTGTTGTGGCCTCTCCCATTGCGGAGCACAGGCTCCGGACGCGCAGGCTCAGCGGCCATGGCTCATGGGCCCAGCTGCTCCACAGCATGTGGGATCTTCCTGGACTGGGGCACGAACCCGTGTCCCCTGCATTGGCAGGTGGACTCTCAACCACTGAACCACCAGTGAAGCTGTCTCATTGTAGTTTTTCTTTGCATTTCTGTAATGATTAATGATGTTGGGCATTCTTTCATGTGTTTGTTGGCAATCTGTATATCTTCTTTGGACAAATGTCTATTTAGGTCTTCTGCCCATTTTTGGATTGGGTTATTTGATTTTTTGATATTGAGCTGCATGAGCTGCTTGTAAATTTTGGAGATTAATCCTTTGTCAGTTACTTCATTTGCAAATATTTTCTCCCATTCTGAGGGTTGTCTTTTGGTCTTATTTATGGTTTCCTTTGCCATGTAAAAGCTTTGACGTTTCATTAGGTCCCATTTGTTTTTTTTTTTGTTTTTATTTCCGTTTCTCTCGGAGGTGGGTCAAAAAGGATTTGCTGTGATTTATGTCATGGAGTGTTCTGCCTATGTTTTCCTCTAAGAGTTTG
The DNA here is from genome assembly GCF_937001465.1 of Orcinus orca. Taxonomy (NCBI): domain Eukaryota; kingdom Metazoa; phylum Chordata; class Mammalia; order Artiodactyla; family Delphinidae; genus Orcinus; species Orcinus orca. The sequence continues at coordinate 98,357,383 of NC_064563.1, forward strand.
ATAGTGTCTGGCCTTACATTTAGGTCTTTAATCCATTTTGAGTTTATTTTTGTGTATGGTGTTAGGAAATGTTCTAGTTTCATACTTTTACATGTACCTGTCCAGTTTTCCCAGCGTCACTTATTGAGGAGGCTGTCTTTTCTCCACTGTATATTCTTGCCTCCTTTATCAAAGTATTTTTATACAATTTTAAAGGTTACTTTCCATTTAGTTATTACAAAGCATTGGCTGAGCCTGTATTACACCCAATAGTTTGTACCACCCACTCCCCCACCCCTATGTTGCCCCTCCCTCACTTCCTGTTGGTAACTGCTAGTTTGTTCTCTCTATATATGAGTCTGCTTCTTTTATGTTATATTCTCTAGTTTGTTGTATTTTTTAGATGCCACATGTAAGCATCAAAGCATCCATTTTAACTGGCATCAGTGACTCTATCCTTACAAACTATCTAAAATCTATGTGAATTGGACAAAGAGTCTTTACTATAAAGGGATATCTATTGCTGAAAGAAATATTTTTCAGAGGCTCATAGTACATAAAGTTCTATTTTACAGTTGAACAATTTGAAAGTTAATGAAATGAGTTATCTCATGGCAACAGAGTGATATGATACAGTTAGTGATAGAGTGAATTGAACATGTTTGGAATATCTTGAATGTCCCTTCATTTTATTAATCAGCAATTAAACATGCATATCTGGAGGCAAGTATCATCATCATTACAAGAAATTCACTGAAAAAAATGGGGTCAGGTGCAACAATGAACAAACAGTTTAACAAAGCAAACAAGTGGCAATAATTGGATTGTTCCTTGTTGCACTAAGAATTCAAGGAGCCTTATATCCCTGCCAATTTTTAAAGTAAGAATTGATAGATGAGAGACATATTTCACCTTCACAGGCAGAAACAGGTTAAGACAGGGCACCAATAGGAGGCAAGTGAAAGGAAGATTTGAAAGCTCAAATTATAATCACTAGTTTTGATCACACTCCAATCACAGTGGGCGTAAATTAAGCTGTGTGAAAATTGAAAATGTAAAGAATATAATATTTATCGTAAAATTGCCAAGATTTTTTTCAGTCATGCTTTGTGTAAAAGCATTTACAGTATGGTACATCAATATTAATAAATCCAGAAGATAAGTAAGTTTCCCCAAACTGCATCTAATACAATGTTTGACCACCTTAGCTAGAACATGATGTCACAATACCATCACCCAGTGAACAATCCAGGTAGCTATCCAGCCACTTTATCCAACTAATGGCTAAACAAGATAAGCCAGGTTGCAAGGATATGTTGTTCAGTGTGAATTACCCAGATTTCCTTTACTAGCAAAGAGATATTTTTCCACCAGTTAGCTAGAGCCTGTTTCCTAAAAGAAAAAAATGTATGAAGTAATCAGTTCAGACTACTGTCACTTGACCTTTGTGTACTCATATATGTCCACTTTGTGTTAGTACATGGTCTGAATTTTCTAATAATGGGCCTAAATCCATTATAATGAGGATAGCCAACTGCCTGAGGTGTTGAGGTGGAAGAATGCAGTGAGAGGCATCAGAACTATCTGTAAAATCCATTTATAAACCTTGCAGCTGTGTTTATGTGACTGTCTGATCACTGAGATTGGACATTGAAATAAGTAACTATGAATAACTAATTTAAAGCCAAGATCAGATATTGAAATCAAACATTTGCATTTATTATTTTAGATCATATAAATAAAAGATGTTTTCCACCATAGGCAAGGTAAAACATACTCTTACATTTTTCTAAACGTTCAAGTCCAGTGCAAGGGTTTGTGTAATTGACAGGAGAAGTATATTCAAAATAACCCAGGATTAAATCATAGCTTTATCTTTGACATCTTGGACAATTAATATAACTTTTCTGAAACTTGGTTTTCTCTTTTGGAAAGTATCCCTTGACCTACCTTCTAGGTTTTGCCAGTAATCAAATATGGTAATAGTATTAGTTTTCTGTTGTTGCATTACAAGTTACCACAAACTTAGTGGCTTAAAGCAACACACACATATATTAACTCACAGTTTCTGTGGGTCAGGAATCCAGGCATTACTAAGCTGGATCCTCTGCTTCAGGGTCTTTCACAAGACTACAAAGTGTCACTCAAGGCTGTGATCTCATTTGAGGCTTCAAATGGGCAAGGATCCACATCCAAGCTGATGTGGTTATTTGCAGGATTCACTTCCTTGCAGACTGTTGAACTGAGGGCCCCAGTTCCTTGCCACTTGTTGATTGGAAGCCACTCTCAATTTCTTGACAGATGGGCCTCTCTACATGGCAGCTTGCTTTATCAAAGCCAGCAAGGAAGAGAGTATGTTAGCAAGACAGAAGTTACAACTCTGGTAGCCTAATCACAGAAGTAACATCCCATCACCTTTACTCTAACATATTGATTAGAAGAAAGTTTCTAGGCAAGCCAGCATGGGAGGCTGGGATCACTGTGGCTATCTTAGTGTCTGTTTACCACAGGAGTCTAGGAAAAAGTACTAAGCTTTTAGGAACTTGAAATATAAAATTTAAAAATTGTATTTCTGAGAAGTAAAATTGTCTTTACTCAAGCAAAACAGCTCTAAATACCCAAATTTCTGGTAGATCCACTAATATAATTACTTCTTTATTAATATGCACAGTTTGACCTTCATAATCAAGTAGTTCAATTTGTTGGACTTGAGGTCAAATGAATATGGGTTGAACCTTTGACTCTGTCACTTACTGAAGGTGTAGTCCCTGGCAAGTTACTAAACTCTCAGTTTTAGCCTTGTCATCTGTAATATTTCGCTCTGGGTATTTTCATTATTAAATAAGACTTGTTAAGCATTGACCACTATTTTAAAATGTTGTATTATATTTTTAGAAATAGTGATATTATAGTTAGTTACTACTGTTGCTATTACTTTACATACTTGTCACCATAGACTAAGATTTATGATAGCGAAACAAACAAACGAAAAAACGACCAAAACCCAAATCATTTGCATTTCCCCCACTTCTAAACTTTGATTCCCTTTCTGCTTTCATGTTTAATAACACTTTGACATTTAATATGAAGGTGAAGAATAATATAATACATTTTATATTTTTGATATTTGCATGGGTAATGAGTATGGAAGTAACTTTTTCTGTTAGAGGAACCTATCACAGGCCATTTTATTATAGGTCAAAACTGCTGAGTGCAGACTAGAATGAGTTCCTCTGCTCCCACCCAACCCTCACTATCCTTCAAAGCTGGACCAAAGCCTGACCTCCTTCTTTAGATAGTCATCAACACTTCAGCCCTCGGTGACCTCCTTTCTTTATGAATTTTTTTTAAGTGTACTCAAGCCTGTTCTATACACTTTAATATCTAAATATGTAATATATCTTTCTTCTACAGATAAAGGGCCAACTATTTAAAGGTATATCCATGCCTATTTTACATTTATAGTTTTCAACACCACTTAGCACAGTGATAATAAAACTAAGTACTAAACAAGTACTTACAGACTATACTACTAAAATGTCTAAATGTAGCAAGTAGTTAAAAACAAATCAAAATTCAAACTTAGCTTACTAGGAGTTAATTGAGTGATCTATTGGGAAAGTCCAGAGTTTGGGCAGACTTCAGGGTTTATTGGTCCAGAAGATTCAATGATACTACCAAAGGCTTAGTTTTGCTTTAACGGCATTTCTAGTAAGAATTCTAAAATTCACATATATATATATATATATATATATAATTATATAATTATATATAATTTAATTTATATAATTTCCTTGGAATTGGCATTAAGATCTAAACTTGGCACTGTCAATAGAACTTTCTGTAATTATGTAAATGTTCTATATCTGTGCTCTTCAGTAGGACAGTTACTAAGCTACTAGCCATGTGTGAATTGTGCCTAGTATCTTTTATTTTTATTTAATTTTAATCAACTTAAATCTAAATAGCCACTGTAGCTAATGGCTAGTATAGTGCGTAGCACAAGTCTAAAGCATATAGGCTACTTGGGAGAAGGGTAAATATTCAGATAAAACTCAGAGACTATTTAGGAAGGATTATGGGGAAAATGGATAATGGATAGATAAACAATAATATTCAGTAAATTGACTGAAAATGGGTCATTTTAAACAACTCGAAAATTAATTCATGATCATTTGGAAGGAACTAAGATATCAATTACCTGTAGCCTCAATATTCTGTAACTAATGCTTCCAAAAATAGAGTGATTATAAACATATACAAATCATCTTTATTTCCATGTAAAAACCTGTATCTTACCACTTACCCAGTCAAATATAAATTAACCAAAACATAGTTACTTAACCCCTGTCATTGTAGTTAAGCAATTCTGGCATAGTAAACTACAGAAAATATTATTAATTATTTGGCAAATTTAAGAAATGAAATCAGATTCCCACATGTCAGCTTTCTGGTTTTACCTATGTTCACCAAATGAGCTTGATAAATGTGAAATTGTCCTTTTGCTTTGTGCTATAGTTTAAAAGTTCTGGTAATTACATGCTTCTTGAGGAGAAAAACCATTTTGGTTTGTGTTCATATGTTCAATTTTTTTCTGCTGAATTTATTAGAAAATAAATGAGGTATAAATTTGCCTTCATGACAGTGACTATGAAAAGTAACTGAATTATTTGGTTTAGAAGTACTAATGATTAAAAATGTCAACTTCAATGTTGCATTAATGTAGTATTTAAATTGAACTCTTTATAAAATTTAATCATGGCATCATGTGGATTGGCAAGTTCAGGAGCAAAGGGGTCACTTGGAATTTAAACTGATATGTGTTTGGCAGGACGCACAATGCTTTTCCAATGTATGTTGAATTCTCCTTTAAACTCCAAGCTGACACATATTCTACATGTCTGAAAACTGAACTTGAATCCCACAGTTTTTTGGAAATAAGAACTGTTTTAGTTCTGCATCTTATAGTGACTATAAGGCACACCTGGGAAGAAGACAGTGCCACACAGCCTAACACTGGATTTCTCCTGTCGATGAATTGAATCACTGCCCTAGAGCCTCTGGGTGCAGTTTCTACCTCAACACTCAGCTTCTTGCACTCCAAAGGCAGTTGTGCAACAGGGTTTTACTCGCTAGACATCATGATCAGAAATACAAGTAGATAACAGAGAACATAGCTTGTAGAGCTGAATCAACCAACACATTTTCTGGTTATATGAGATTGAAAAGATTTCAAAGTTAAGATTACATCCAGATAAACCCTACCAACCAGTTTCCCACAAACAAAATAGTAATAGCTAGTGCAAGAGGTGACTTAGGTTTGCTGTTTAGGTCCATTCTTTTTTTTTTTTTTTTTTAAAGAAGATGTTGCGGGTAGGAGTTTATTAATTAATTTATTTATTTTTGCTGTGTTGGATTTTCATTTCTGTGCAAGGGCTTTCTCTAGTTGTGGCAAGCAGGGGCCACTCTTCATTGCGGTGCGCGGACCTCTCACTATCGCGGCCTCTCTTGTTGTGGAGCACAGGCTCCAGACGCGCAGGCTCAGTAGTTGTGGCTCACAGGCCTAGTTGCTCCGTGGCATGTGGGATCCTCCCAGACCAGGGCTCGAACCCGTGTGCAGGCAGATTCTCAACCCCTGCGCCACCAGGGAAGCCCTAGGTCCATTCTTTAAAAATCAATTTTGAAATGTATTGAAAGATCTGGTGAAAGTATTTCCAACTGTTAAGACAAAAGATGTCACAGTGACAGTCTTCTGGCACCTTAGAGACATGCAGTAGGTGTTTATTAGAAAAAAATAATTTTATTTCATTAAGGATTCAACCTCTGCTCCTTTATAAGGGTGACCTTTAATAGTTCTTAATGGTATGATATAGCTCATACTGTACTAAGAGTTGATTACTTCCATTACTGTGCTCATCACTATGGAGAATAAAAGGAAGTAAAAGCCAGGGTCCCTGACCTCTAGTTGCTTATTGTATTATTGGTGAATCAAGACACTTCATCATTTATTATTTTTTTAAACGTTCCCTGCATTTTCTTCAGCCTTTTAAAACATTCTCTATTTTCTCATCTTACTCAACAAGCAGTGTAGAAAGAGCTGTGTCAGAATGCCTCAACTGTGTTTTCAAATCCAGTACTTACCAGTCTCTGTAAGCATAAGAGGACTACTATGTTAGGTGAACAAAGGGTGCAAATATTTTAAGAATTCCTAAATGGAGGAGAACATTGAGATTTAGGATGGTATGAAAATCTCAGTGTTTATGGAATTGTTGAGCAGAAGAAAGGGAGGAGTTCATATAGCAAATCCCTTATCATTTTGCAAGTGAGAAAACTAAGTTCAAAGAGAGCAAATAATGGCTACGAATCACCCACTGAGTCAAAGCAGCCCCAGGACTAGACACCCAATCCCGTGTCACTCATCCAATATTCATTTTAATGCATTAGATTGCTTCAAATGGCAGAAGTGGATTTTTAACCAGGTATAGACTGCGGCTGGTTTTTCAATTACTATATACCAAAGTAAACAAGGAGTTGGTCTCATATGTGAATATATTTCCCTCTGCCATTTTACTGAAAGTGACCTTTGCTAAACTGAACCAACTTCACTCTAACTTAGATGCCATCTTGTGACCACTAACATGTTTCCTTATTCTGGTGGGTCAGCTGAAGCATGGAGTGCAATCAAGTGTATAGTCGGAAGCTTTAACCTATGCCAGATCACTGTTTCAACATGTTTAAACTAACTGGATTATAAGCTCAGTGAGGCAGTGGCTTGCATCACTTGCCCTCTTTATCTTTAAATCAAGCACAGTGCTGGCATATAGTAGGTATTCACTAAATATGGGTTAAATATATAGTTTAATGAAATATCTGTCTCATCACCACAGTGATTTAAGATGAATTGCTTTGCCTTTGTGCTATTTTCTTTACTATTCAATGTCAATAGCTGGGATATGTCCCAAAGTTGGTATTCAGAATAAAAGTCTCTGGGATTTTCTCTTGGGCAGGATAAAAGCACAACATACCATATCTGGGATTAAATATGTAACAACTTACCTTCTATTACAAATGGAAAGTTTGAGTCAAAGAGATTATTTGAATTTACAGAAATTATGAAATTGATGGAGATAAAAGGAGAATTACATTTATATTATTTACCTTCTCATGTCTTTACTTAGACTACATTAGCCACATTGATAAACATGCTGCAATGCCAAACCTGACCCAGGCTCCAGAGAGAAACCCTCAGTACATGTATATTAATTAATTGAAAATATAGCACAGCATTATTTACCATGATAATTTCAACATTTCTCAGACAAGTCTATTACAAAAATAGATTTTGTTATTTCTCACTTTTACTTTCCTTCTTTTCATTCTTTTTATAACCACCAAATTCCTGGAAAATGTCTACCCCCTTGCTATCTTTTGAAAGTGTACATAGCTTCCAATTAAACGCAGTGGTTATTTTTCTTCCATTGGGCCTTTCCCATTCATTACAGCTGAAGCTTTTTCTTCCTACTTTCATACTGTAGAACTTACTGGCTCATTCTACACATTTCACATCTATTATTATCCTTTATTATTAAGTAACTTTTGTATTTATATATGACATGTTTTCCTCAACAACCTGTAGGGCAATTATCCCAATTCTGCTTAAGCCTAAGGCAGGTGAAGTTATTGTTGATTATATCTAGTGTTAAATTTTTTAAGGCATGAAATTATGATTACATGGAATTATATTTTTTATGCAAATAACTTAGATTCTCTTGAGAAGTCATTTACACTTATTTTATAAGACTCAAATGAGACAATATGGTAGAGTGAGAAGTAAACTAGATCAAAAGTGAAGAAACCCGATTTTTTAAAATCTCTAATTATAGTTGTGGCTTGGACTTTGTTTGAACATCTGCTGTTTATCTGAGAACACCCAGATAAAAGACAGTAGTGGGGCCAGGTAAAAATATATCATAAAATATGGTGTTTTAGGCTTACTATAGTAGAACATGTAAGAGATACCTAATGTTCTACTTAAAAACAGAGAACCAGAAGGATATCCCTGAACGAAGTCCTAAAAAGCACATAGAAATGAACTGGGAGAATAATGGGAGGTCAAAGCATTTTGGCTAAAGGTATATATATTACCAAGGGCTTGGTGGCATGAAAAACAAGGAAAATCTGCAGAGAACTGAATACGTTTTCATAACCAAATTGGGTGAGGGGTTGTGGGAAAGAAAGGGGGTGTAGTGAAATGAATCTGGAGTGGTTCACAGTACACTTGGGAAAAATAAAAAAGAAATATTATTTCATCTTATAGACTATGATGAGTCATTTAAGAATTTATATTCTATTTAAATATTCTAAAGTCTATTTAAACTATTCTAATACTGACATGAATACAGATGGGTAGGTTTAGGGATGATGCAGTTGAAAGTGATTGGGAAATATAAAGCAATGACTGGCTTCAAAATCCTCTCCAGAACTAAGAAGAGAAAATTTCCTCACCAACCTGTGGGACAAGTGCCTCTCTTACTCCTCTGCCTGGATCTTCCTTTGGAAAACCATTTTTTAAAGGACTTTTATCTCACTCTAAAAGGAAGATGATACCCAGACAGAAAGTTTATAAGCTCATCAAACTCTAGGTCTGTTTTGTCACTTGTGAGGTTGGGAGTCTACATTAGATTTCTGATGCCTAGGAAGGCTTTGATTTGCAGAAGTTGTTTTATTCCTTTACAGATCTTGGACTATACTTTGAGAAATAAGTGCACTTATCACATTTATGACATTTTATTCGCAGTCCTTGTCAGTGATTAAGCACTCAATTGTTTCTCTGTAGGACTGTGATTTGCTTTGTGATAATCTCCTCTATAACATGCTTTCCAGAGGCCCATCATGAAGAAAAGAAAGAATAGTTGGTAAAATACACAATTTAATTTAATTTCTAATTATGTACCCTCCTCTCTGATTTCCAGATAACTTAAAAGGAGCTATGCTGAGGGCACAAGAATGAATAATTAGGGAGTCATATATTCAAATTAGATTATATTGTCTCCAATATTTAATTTGTATTTCTCACAACACCTAATACAGTAATGGGCTCTTAATATCATTTTTCATAGACTATTTCACTGAATGCCTGTTATGTTCCAGTTGACTCAACAAGCCTACTTAGGCTCCACAACAACCTACATGGTAATAATACTCCTTATTTTATAGGAGAATAAGTCTTAGAGATCACTCAAATGATAAAAGTTTAACTGCAAAATCAAGACTTGGAAAAAAGTTTTACTTAAATAGGAGACACATTTATGTAACATTCTTAAAATCAGAATAGCCAACCATAGGCCAGCAGGGTTAGATCCAAGGTGCTAGCAACACAGGCTACTTATACCTTACTTTTCCACTATCCTCTAGGACATTGTTTTTCTCTTCATGGTCAAAGATGGATCACCACCACCTTATCTGGGTCCACATTCAAACTAACAGGAAAGAGGAAGCAGAGGGCACACTCTTTCCCTTTAAGAAAACCATGTGGAAGTTGTAGACATCACTTCTACCCCACTGGCTAGGATTTAGCCACAGAACTATTCCTCAGTATGAAGAATGTTGGGAAATGTCTTATTTAGCTGACAGTAGGAAAAACTAGATATTTGATGTTAACAAACAGCCTAAACTATGAATTTGTGGAGTAAGGATTTAACACTTTCCACCATTCCAAAGCTTATGCCTTAAATTAGGGGTCAGTAAACTATGGCCATGGGCCAAATCTGCCCAGGCTTCTGTTTTTATAAAGAAGGTTGGTTTGCAACTCAACCATACCCATTCTTTATGTATTATCTAGAGTTGCTTTTTTCCTTACAGAGGCATAGTTGACTAATTGCAACAGAGACTGTGTGATCCACTAAGCCTAAAATACTTACATCTGGCCATTTATAGAAAAGTTTGCCATCCTGCTCTAAACTACTGGTTTAACCTTGTTTGTTTCCTTTAGTCCACCACCCTCCCATATATCTAGTCTCCACCTTCTACTATGCTGTACTATGCATTGAGTAGAGGAGTTTTTTGACTTCTCTTGTACTAATGCAAAATTAGTACAAGGAGAAAGTAGTGCAAAATGATGAGTGAAAGCAAATAAATCAAAAGGGAGATTTTTAAAAGAACAAAGGAAAAGAGAGGATAAAAAAGAGAAGAAGGAAGAAAGGAAGTAAAGATGAATAAAATAATGGAAATAAAGTGAAAACATAAAATATTGAAAGTGGAAGAGGCAGAACAAATAAAGAAAAATCTTTTGTGAGACCCACCTGCAAAACAACCCTTAAATCCAAACACCCTTTATTTAATAATTCCTATACAGACTTTGTAATCTTTCCTTTCTGAACTTACTTCTTTATCAAGAATGCAAGAGACCCTCTGCCCTTGGCCCCTCACCCCTTCATTCTGGCTCAACTTTTGTATGCTCACTCCAAATTCTCCTTACTTACTCCACTCCAAACTACCACTTTATACTTACATCTTATTTGGAGCATTTAGGCTTTCTTTTTATTGCAGCATCACTACACCTTGGGGCTCTTTCTTACCCACATGTTTTAAGAATGGAAAAATTTGTTCTCCTTCTGACACTAATCAAATCCTTGTTTTATTGCACTTCACTTTATTGCACTTGGCAGATATTGCATTTTTTATAAATTGAAAGTTTGGGGCAGCACTGCATCCTGCAAGTCTATCTGTGCCATTTCTCCAACAGCATTTGCTCACTTTGTGTCTCTGTCTCACATTTTGGTAATTATCACAATATTTTAAACTTTTTCATTATGATTATAGTTGTTATGGTGACCTGTGATCAGTGATCTTTGATGTTACTATTGTAATTAACCTCACACCATGCCCATATAAGATGGCAAACTTAATGAATAAACGCTGTGTGTGTTCTGACTACTCTACCCACTGGTCCTTCTCTCATCTCTCTCCCTCTCCTCAGGCCTCACTATTCCCTGAGATACAACAATATTGAAATTAGGCCAGTTAATAGTCCTACAATAGCCTGTAGATGTTCAAGTGAAAGAAAGAGTCACGCATCTCTTACTTTAAATCAAAAGCTAGAAATGATTAAGCTTAGTGAGGAAGGAATGTCAAAAACCAAGACAGGCCAAAAGCTAGGCCTCTTGTACCAAATAGTTAGCCAAGCTATGAATGCAAGGGAAAAGTTCCTGAGGGAAATTAGCGTGCTGCTCCAATGAACACAAGAATGATAAGAAAGCAAAACAGCCTCACTGCTGACATGGAGAAACTTGTACTGGTCTGGATAGAAGATCAATATAGCCACAACATTCTCTTGCTGAAGCCTAATCCTGAACAAGTCCCTAACTCTCTTCAATTCTATGAAGGCTAAGAGAGGTGAGGAAGTTTCAGAAGAAAAGTTGAAGCTAGCAGAGGTTGGTTCATGAGGTTTAAGGAAAGAAGCCATCTCCATAACATCAAAGTGCAAGATATAGCTGCAAGTCCTGATGTAGGAGCTGCAGCAAGTTATCAGAAGATTTAGCTAAGATAATTCATGATGGTGGCTACACTAAACAACAGATTTTGAATGTAGACAAAACAGCTTTCTATTGGATGAAGATGCCATCTAGGACTTTCATAGCTAGAGAGGAGAAGTCAATGCCTGGATTCAAAGCTTCAAAAAACAGACTGACTCTCTTGTTAGGGGCTAATGCAACTGGTGACTTTTAAGTTGAAACCAGTGATTATTTACCATTCCAAAAATCCTAAGGTCCCTAAGAATTATGCTGAATCAATTCTGCCTGTGTTCTATAAATGGAACAACAAAGCCTGATGACAGCACATCTGTTTGCAACATACCTTACTGAATATGTTAAGCCTGCTGTTAAGATCTACTAATCAGAAAAAAATATTTCTTTCAAAATTTTATCAGTCATTGACAATGCATCTGTTCACCCAAGAACTCTCATGGAAATGTATGATGAATTAATGCTGTTTTCATGCCTGCTAACACAACATCCATTTTGCAACCCTTGGATCAAGGAGTCATTTTGGATTTCAAGTCTTTTTATTTAAGAAATACATTCCCTAAGGCTATAGCTTCCATAGATGGTGATTCTTCTGATGGATCTGGGTAAAGTAAATTAAAAACTTGGAAAGGATTTGCTATTCTAGATGCTATTAGGAACATTTGTGATTCATGGGAAGATGTCAAAGTATCAACATTGACAGGAGTTTGGAAGAAGTTGATTCTAATCCTCGTAAATGACTTTGAAGGGTTCAAGACTTCAGTGGAGGAAGTAACTGCAAATGCATGCAATGGAAATAGCAAGAGAACCAGAATTAGAAGTGGAAACTGAAGATGTGACTGATTTGCTGAAATCCCATGATAAAACTTGAATGGACAAGGAGTTGTTTCTTATGGATGAGCAAAGAAATTTGTTTCTTGAGATGGAATTTACCTTTGGTGAATATCCTGTGAAGATTGTTGAAATGACAACAAAGGATTTAGAATATTACATAGACTTAGTTGATAAAGCAGTGACAGGGTTTGAGATGATTGACTCCAATTCTGAAAGAAGTTCTACAGTGGGTAAAATGCTATCAAACAGCATTGCATGCTGCAGAGAACTTGTTCATGAAGGGAAGAGTCAATTGATGTGGCCAACCTTATTGTTGTCTTATTTTAGGAAATTTCCAAAGCCACCCAAACTTTATCAGCCATCAATATATAGAGGCAGGACCAGCAAAAAGATTATTACTTGCTGAAGGCTCATATCATGATTAGCATTTTTAAGAATGACGTGTTTTTAAATTAAGGTATGTACATTGTTTTTTTTTAGACATAATGCTATTTGCACTTTTAATAGATTACAGAATAGTGCCAACATAACTTTTATTTGCACTGGGAAACAAAAAAATTGTGTGACTCTCTTTATTGCAATATTCTCTTTATTGTGGTGGTCTGGAACTGAACCTGTGTATCTTCTAGGTATGCCTGTGTCAGGCATAGATCCAAGAGTACCAGGCAACTTGACTTTGAAGGTGAAAGCCAGGGATGAAGGCAAATGGGGGTTACATCGATCATCAATTCTATAAATAGACAGAAAATTACAGGTTGCATCATTTCTTGGATTCCTACCTCTTGAAGCAATAAACCACCAATGAAATATACTATTGGAAAAAGAAGATAAATAACAGCAGCTCATTTCAGTCAAGAGAGGAAATGCTGAGTGTATTGATGATAGGAACTGAGTAATTTGGTGGAGTATTAGTATTGTGGGCAGTATTTTCAGTTGGAATTAAGTTCAGGTTGAGTCTTCTTATTTAACAGATAGTGTAAGACTGATGGACTCTAAGAATTTAATAAGTAAAACTCCTCCTTGCTCTCACTTTCTGCATGTGTTAGTAATTTAGAAAACAATGCATAATTTGAGCAGATCCTATATAAACAACTATTTGCATATTATGAGCAGTACAGCAGTAGGTGATCCATTTCAAACCCTAAATCATGATCAAGTATGCTTGGAAGTAAACAGTATTTTTGTTTTTACCAGATCTTCATTTTATGCCATTTCTTAGGACTTCTATTTAATTACATGTATATTTTGCACATGTGAATCAAGCAAGTCTGATTAAGTCTCCTGGATAATTACTTCCTTAACGCCATAAAAAAATCTTTAAGTATGAAACAGGCTTACATTTTTTTTTATTATGGTAAAATACACATAACAAAAAATTTACCATTTTAACCACTGTTACGTGTATAGTTTAGTGGCATTAAATACATTCACATTGTTGTGCAACCATCCCCACCATGCATTTCCAGAACTTTTTTATCTTCACAAACTGAAACTTTATACACATCAAAGAGTAACTGCTCATTGTCCATTCCCAGCTCCTGGTGACTAACATTCTACTTTCTGTTTTTATGAATTTGACAAATTTAGATACCTCATATAAGTAGAATCATACCTATTTATGTCCTTTTGTCTCTGGCTTATTTCATTTAGCATAATGTCTTCAAGATTCATCCATGTTGTAGCAAATATAAGATTTTTCTTTTTTTTTAAGGCTGAATAATATTCCATCATGTATATATACCACAATTTATTTATCCATTCATCTGTTAGTGGACATTTAAATAACTTCCACCTTTGGATATTGCCAATAGTTTCTATGAACATGAATGTACAAATATCTGTTCAAGTCCTCACTTTCAATTATTTTAGGTATAAACCCAGAAGTAGGATTACTGGGTCATATGATAATTCTATATTTCATATTTTGAGGAACCATGATACTGTTTTCCACAGAGGGTGTACCATTTATGCTTCTACCAGCAATGCACAAGTATTCCAATTTCTCCATATCCTCACTGACACTTATCATTTATTGCTTTTTTGATAACCATCCTACTGATTGTAATGTGGTATCTGATTGTGTTTTTAGGATTGCATTTTAATTGTATGAAGATATAAGATAAATGGTCTTTTCAAACTGAGAGTTCCTCTGTGGACTAACAGAAACATGAGTGTTGCAGACCACCTGATGAGGTACAGAAATAAGATATTATTCCTAAGGACCAGTTGTAACCTTGCAGGAGGTATTTCATCTGGTGGTCAAGAATTAGCTCTATAGTCTTCAGTTCCTTAAATACTACTTCAGCTGGTGTTGTGGATTTTAAGTCCATTTGTAGTATTATATGGTGTTCAGAAGGTAGGGCAAGAGTTGATAAGTGAGAACTTCAGTTTCATAGATTTAGGCCTGGGAGAACATAAATAAGCCTAAATAATAGAGTTGTCCAGCAGAATAACAGCTGACAGGTTAAATAGGTAATACCTCCTCACCAGAATTATTCAAGGAGAATTCATGAAGAGAATTTAAGAAGAAATTTCTACATTGATTGGTGACTAGCCCCAATAAAATGCCAAAGCTTCTTTCACTTCTCAAATCCTGCATCTTACTTTGAACCATCTGTGTTGTATTCCAAAAGATGAGCCCTAACCTTACAAAAAAGTCTACCTTTATACCTGTGACACACATTTCAATGGTATAGCGTGCACATGTCTACATTATTTCTGTAAAATAGGAACAATGCTATGTGCACAACTCTGTGCCCCTAAGAGAAAATCCTTACCAATTTACGGACCGATAAAATGAACTCAGAGGACACCAGTAAACTTCTGTTCTCCAGTGATGCCTGTGGAAGAATCTATTAACTTTAAAACAATCATTTTAAAAATCATGAACAAGGTACCCTAACCTATATGAAATATAACATAGTATGTGTTCCTTACTAAAGTACTGCCCTGTAGAGTCCTTTGAAAGCATTGAACACTACACTGAATATAAGAAAAATTCCATTTTCAGAACATTCAAGTTGCTGTCTGAATTTGGCTCTGTAAATGGTATTCCTTGGCTCAAGCTAAACACTCAGTCAGATGCAGGGGACATTAGAAATGTCCCCTGCATCTGATCTCACAGATTATGCCCAATGCTATAAATTGTTGTTGAGTTATAATGTTCACTTACTCTGCTTTATTAGATAGGAAATGATCATCTTTGCTCAGGCTATAATTGCCTTTATCAAATTTGACCACTTGAAAACAATTGATGAGAGATCTCTATTGCTTGTAGGGTGTGACAAATTTTATTCAGAAAGCCTATCTACTCCACCAGAGCAAAAATTTTATGGGAGGAATGGCTGCAGTTGACACACTCTAAGTTGCTTTCTCAGAACCACAAAAGCAGGTAATTATACACATGGGTTGAAATTGTCTCATGCTCATTTGCAGTTAGGCTTAAAATATCCATTTTTGTGTGCAAAATATGACCATACATGCCCTATGAGCATTTGTTCAATTTTTTAAACATGGTATTTCAGAATATAAGGGCAGATGTCATACATTATTTGTAATAGAAAAGTAAATACATTTTCTGTAATATGGCCAAATTATCTATTCAGAAGTTTGAATTATGTAGGTTTTAGCCCAAATAAATGAAAGACACTGTACACGTTTCTTACAAATTTCCATTTTAAAGAATGTTCTTTGTATTTTTTCCTAAGGCTGCTATAACAAATTACCAGAGACAAGGTGGCTTAAAAAACCCCAGAAACTTATTCTCTAACAATTTTGGAGGTCAGAAGTCTGAATCAATGTGTCAGTAGGGCTGCTCTCCCTCAAAGGCTCTAGAGGAAAACCCTTTCTTTCCTCTTCCAACTTCCAGTGGCTCCAGATGATCCTTGGCTTGGGGCTGCATAACTCCAGTCTCTGCATCCATCATCACATGGTTTGCTTCTCTGTGTCCCAAATCTCCCTGTACTTTTCTCTTATAAGGTTTTAGAAGGACACCTGTCACTGGGTAGGCCCTAAATCTAGTGAGATTTCATCTCAAGATCCTTAACTTACTTCCATCTGCAAAGTGCCTTTTTCAAGTAAGGTCAGATTCACAGGATCCAGGTATTAGAAAATGGACATATCTGTTTGTTAGTTTTAGTGTTTGCGATAGTCCCTCTAGCTTGATAAGAAAATAAGAGGGGGAAATAATACTCTATTAACTATAACATTCAAATAACTGGCTTAGACAAATAAATTAGGTGAGGTGATAAACTTCATTTAAAATATGCACTATATGGAAGCATCATTGACTCTTCAATCCCTTAAAGTATTAATAATAGTTAGTGTCCATAAGCATTAATTCACATTGTCTGCATTAATTTTTCTCAAACAAAAATAAATGGCTTAACTCTCTTCAAAAATTATATTTAAATTGTCATTAAATTTCAACTCTTCTGTAATGATGCTATATTGCTTGCATAATGAAAAAATATGTTTTGAAAAAAATTTCAAATTATGCTGCCTTTTGTCAAATACATAGTTTCTTTTAGGTTAGATTCTTCTAAGAGACTCTAACTGCAGTGATTTGGAACATGTGTAAGTTGTTCTGTATACTATGGCAACTTGGAACTGCTTAATTCAGAATATTTTATTGCTCTTAATACAGGTAAATAAAGTTTAAAATTAAAGGGGTGGGCATTTTCAGTAATCAAGGGAAATTAATTTGTAATCTACACATTTGTATTAAAGTATAGACTATAGATAATAATATTATCTTGGTTAAATGGCTTACGTATAATGTAAAGTCCATCTCTAGAAGCCCTTATCTGTTTACTTAGTTGACCTTTATTTCTTAAATATTTTGACACTTTTTCCTCCTGTGTTTTCCTACCCAGAGTCTAAAAATTTGCCCATTCGTAGAGACTAACATCCTCATATGCTCCCCCATGTCTTTTGCTTACATTTAGCCTAACACTTTGAGTATATTTCACATTCTGAATGATTTGGTGACCACTATGCCCTGCTTCTATACTAGTCAACCCTATCTTCAGTGTGAGATGCAGGCAGGTATAACAATCCTCTCTCTCTCTCTCTCTCTCTCTCTCTCTCTCTCTCTCCCTCTCTCTCTTTCTCTCTCCCTGGAAGCACATGCCCTTTATTCTACCTCTAGTACTCTAAACCTTTGAGGTCTGACAGAGAATTTGATGATTCTCCAAAATATTCACCATTATATATCATAGAAAAATTATTCTAATTGTAAAAAGGCAAAGTTACTAGAGAAAAAGACAATAGTAATGTTTGTGTATTTATGTGTCAGCGTGTAATTCACTTCCGTAGATTCAAAGGCCAAGTGCAGCCCTACAGGCTGATATAGGGATTGGTTGGATAATCACATTGCCTATTACGTCCAAATTTTTCTATAAAGTTCCATTTTGGAGGGAAAGTCCTTACTGAAAAGTGAATACAATTAATTAGAGATCATCTAATTCAACTTCTTTTGAAAGCTAAGTAAAAGCCTAAAAGATAAGAGGATATATATGACCCCGGTATTTTAAAACATCATTTCTGAATCACGTGAGTAAAGTAAATGAATGTGCTAATGACCATCTCCTTTCTTCTTATCATCCCTATGTATCAAGAGCAGTAGGAAGAAAAAAGAAGCCAGCATCCTCCAATAGCACTGTTGATTAATGATCATTCTTAATTCTGATTCTTGTTTCCATATGCTCATAAATTAAGATTACATTATTTTGAAATCTTCAAATATGTAATACTTTATAGAATCTCAGAAATCAAGCTTTGGGGATTATTTATTTATTTATTTGCTTATTAAGAGAGACCAAGCAATGATAACAGATATTCCTACAATATAAAGCTTTTACATGCTGATTTTTTTCAGTCACTTTGACAGCTGATATTCTATTTCCGTGTCTGTTCTTTATTATGCTTCAGGAAATATGAACTCTATCAAGACTGAACTATGTGGTTGTCTCCTCACCTAACTTATTAGTTGAATTATAAAGGATGTAGCTATGATTTGCACATAAGTTTTATGACTGTAACATGGTAAGCCAGGTTTGGTTTCCATTAGTGATCTCCTGAATTTAGATCTATGTCTCTGGCGCTTTCTCAAGTGATGACAAAATCAAATAGAGTGCACACAGAAGCAGGCATCAGTGAAACTAGTGGATACCTTTAACACTTGCCTGAAGAAATATTTTATATTGGAAAGACACATAAAAATTTATTTTTAAAGTGTATATCAATGAAATCTGCCTAATATTTAAATATGAAATAATAGTAACTGAACAAAGCAAATTCAGTATTTTTTGTACTTATTAGAAGTAAACAATTTAAAACCTCTGTGTCATGAGACTATATAATTTCCATTCATAATGAGATCATCTTGTCCAAATAGTACATTTAAACCTTAAGTCTGTGCTACTGCATTCTTGTAGCTCTTCTCTTCTCTCTTCTTTTTTTATATTCAAAAATCTATAGCACCTTTATTTCTGAAAAATTTTTTCTTTCCATTTTGATTACGTTGTCTTCCTTTCCTCTCTCCCTTTCACTAAAAAAATTTGTAAAATGTTGTTTTATGTCAGGTACTCTGACAGACTCTTTGGAAACAATAAAGTATGGTCCTTACTATCAAGAAGTCAACCACTGACAACCCTAGAGGAGTAGGTAAACACCAATCATCTTTCTAATTCTCATTGACAGAACACACACACACACACACACACACACACACACACAGAGGGACACTCTACTTTGGGGATGGGGATTCTAATTCTGGGAAGTGACATAAAATTACAAACACAAAATTAAGTACAGAGCCTTGAAAAGATGTGAGCACGTGATAGCCCTGAAGCCTAACATTTTCAGCTTCCAGGTCAATCCATCTCTACTTGTACGAGCCAGGGTGAGTGAGTGTGTGTGTGTATGTGTGTGTGTGTGTTGCTAAATCCAGGCCTTCTTAGGAGAAACAACAATAATTATAGTGCTGAAATTCTCTTAGATGTGATATAGTATGTTGAATGAACTCTTAGGAACTATAAGCTACACTGTTGTACATTAAATATGGCACCTGATCAAATAGTTCTAGAGTAAGCACACTCAACATTAATGTTTCTCTTTCAGCCCCTTTCAGCTAATAATTTAAGAAAAAACTTTCTCAACATTATTTTCACTCCTATCCTAACCAAGGCACTTGACATGCCCTTGTAGATGTCTTAAAGCTGCTATAACAAGTACCACAGACTGGAAGCTTAAATAATAGGAATCCATTTTCTCACAATTCTGGAGACTAGAAGTCTGAGATCAAAGTGACTGCAGGTTTCCTTTAAGGCCTCTCTTCTTGACTTATAGATGAGCATCTTCTTATGTCTTCACATAGTGTTCCTTCTGTCTTCTGTGTCCTAATTTCTTCTTATGAGGACATGAATCATATTCGACCAAGGCCCAACATAAGACCTCACTTTAACTTAATTACTTCTTTAAAAACCTTATCTCCAAATACAGTCACATTCTTAGGTCCTAGAGGTTAGGACTTCAACATGAGTACTGGAGCCCATATCACTCTACTACATTGGGAACAGTTCCCTACTAAAACACCCTTCTCATACCAGACACAAGTCCCGAATCCTGACCCTTCATTATCCCAAATTTTACCCATAATTAATTTCAGTTTTCTGAGATCCTGAGAGCTCTTAAGCAGCGATAGTTTTTTATTTTTTTGAATGCCATTAAATTTATTTTATTTTTATAAGTATTAATATTTTTGTGACATTCACTCTTTTTACCTAGGAGATTTGCATTTTATCTTGTCTTCAGGTCTTGCATTAAGTTATTTGAAACTTTTGCAGTTTTTTTCACATTTGCAGTTTCTCCTTTAATTTTTTTTTATATAGAAAAAAAAAATCGATAAACTAATCCCTCCAGCTGTATCAACCTAGCTAAGAGTTTTAGGAAGAAATGCTAATGACAAGAACCTCAGGAACTGTAAAAGAGTTGGTAGGAAACATTACTTGTCTAGGGGTCAGTTATAACTACTCAAATTCTGCTATATAGGAAACAATTTACATCACTAAATATAAAAGGCCAACTCTTCTCTCATTAAAATGGAGAAGTCACCAATCCAAAACGATGCCTAGATGAGTAAATAAATTAAAATTCTGGCTAAAAAGCATGGAAGAATATTAGATATCATAAATATTTATGCATTATAGCTTATTTATTCCCAGCTCTGTAATTATTTCAGTTTAAAAACTGCATTTCCAGCTGCCCTTTCTATAATAAGGTAGAAGATGAATACCCTCCAAGGACAACATTAAGGCTTAATTACAAGTTATAAAACATGCTTCCAGGTGAAGTCACAATACTCATCTGTCTTCTCATTAGTGACAAATTATTGATATACTTCAAAGCGATGTTATGACAACATCCTCAAGATCATGCCTAAATTATTTCTATGAAAAATATATTTATGAACATACCATTTTAAGACTATATTACATGGCTACAAATTGGAAAAGTCTATATATATGTATGCATACACCTGTGTATATAGGTATGTTTTCCAATTATCATTAGAATTATCTGATGGGATGCTTTGATTTTTCTTGTAGAGTATGGTGAACACTCTGGATTGGGTAACTTAGCCATCATTTCATTCTTTTTCAAAGAGTAAATTAGGTTCTATGTATTAAGTGGTTCTAACTATAAATTTGTCCAGAATTTGAAAGGTAGAGGTACATGAAAAGAAAAGGCCTTCTACTTGCTCTTTTGGACATGTTTTGATTTTTCCTTCTTGTAAGAAAAATTTTGTTAACATGAAGATTCTCTGCAACTACATTCCATCTTTCTGGGTATCATAAGATAGGTAGAGTAGTAGCAACGGTTTTTTGATTAAATTCTGTATTGCAGTTATGAGCATAGACTTTTTTCAAGAAATCAAATTGGTGGTCAGAGTTGCTTCCCCGGTGGGTCAGTTCTGGAAGATATTCATGGAGTTTGAGGCTAAGACTCTCTTCCTCTAGTCCTTCCAATAATTTTGTACAATAATTAGCCAAAGTCCCTAATCCTTTGTTTGATAAATTTATTCCTGCCATGTTTAGACCTCACTCCATGCAGCGTTTTATTGTTATTATTGTTCTTAAAATTTCTTAATGCTATGTTTTATTTTAGCAAGTTGATCTCAAATTTCCTGAGGGCTAATCTCTGCCACTTCTCATTTCCTTTAGATAAATAACTAGGCTCAGATTCAAGTGTACTCTAAATATACAGGTAGAAACTCTTACCCAGGAGGTAAAAGCTAACACACCAAAGTAATTATAAAATGTTTCTAATTAATACAGGAAGTAACCTGATAACTGTGTACAAAAATAATTTTAATGGTTCTAGAACACGTAAAAAGAACTTTAAGCCAAATGCATTAGTATGGGTACACTTACCACAGATTCTGTGAGAGTCTAACACATTGCTCTGCTGTTTGGCAAGAAATCTGGACCCAGTGGTGTACTACACTAAATGAAGTAGAGATTTGAGAAATCCAATTGTACAATGAAAAGAAAAGCATCCAAAGTTAGGCTCAGAAACTCGTTGAAGGGATTTGTTATGTGCTCATATATTTGTTAAATATGTCATCAAGATGATCCAGAAGTCACTCCCTTCAACAAGATTTTGTTGCTATAGCTGTCCTCAGCAAGATGGAAACAAAAGGTCTGAATATTACTATTGAAATGGAATATTTGATTACAAACAAGGTTATTTAATCCCAGAATTACAGGGGACAAGTATTAGCATTTAACCACCACTAACTAATGAGTCTGATCATCATAATGGGTATCTGGGAGACAGTGGTAAATATAATACTTTTACATGCAGTCATTTTTGCTCTTACCTAACTGATCATGTTTTCACTAGGATTGAAATATGCGATAAGCCTACTAAGGGGATGCTTGATTGTAAAACTAAAAATATGAAATTCAAATTCAGTTTTGAACTGAGTCCTGACTTGAGTCACTACAATGAGTAATCAAAGATTTTGATCTAATTATTAGATCTGAATCATTTCACAGAATTGGCCCCTGGAGTGATGGGGAATCTGGATATCTTGATAAAAAAAAGCACACTTTTAAACTGCCATAAATATATTCTTTAATTTTTCTACCAACATTCCCTAAATTGGTCCAAGTCCATCTACAAATATGAATGTGTACTGCGGATAAAATAGACAACTGGACGCTGGTTCTGAGTCAATGCCAATTCCCAGGTGTCAGAATACAATTGTAGTATACTAGTCAGAGGAATACCTTATGGAAGCCAGGTGATAGTGATTTGGCCGAATTAAGGTAACAGAAATGTCTGTGTCTCTTTGAGTTTTATTTTGACTATAGATCATGTCTCCCTGATTCTTAGCATGCTTCATAACTTTTGATCATATTTCAGATATCATTCTACTTTACAGAACTATACAATCTAATATACATACATATATATACACACAATATATGTGTATATATATACACACACACATATAAGTGCACATATGTGTATGTGTCAACATTCTTTCCTCTAAGAAGCTAGAATGAGGGACTGGTCATGGTGACCCTATGAGGAGTTGAGCTTGTTTGAGTCTGGGCGGCAGTTTAAGCAGGGCTTTAGAATATAAACACCAGGAAACCAGAGGAAAATCTCTTTGAATTTCAGCTCAGTTCCCAATTTCTTCTACCTCTACTGTGTTAATATCTTTGATTGTACTGAAGTTTGAATTGGATTTGGTTTTCATTGCAACTTCAGTTAGATGGCTTACCTCACTTTTCAAAGGCTTTAAAAATGAGTTCAGGCCTTTTCCTCCAGGAGCGCTATTTAACTAAACATTATGAAACTAACTGATTGACCTTAAAGCAGTAAGAATACAAATAAGTTGGACTTTGAAACTGTAAGGCCACAAGGATGCTAGCTTTAGAATCTCAAGAATATATATGGATCATGAAACTTTGAGACTGAGAAATCAGGGACTGTACAACCTCAAGGCTGAGATTGTAAAAGTACAGGTTAAAAGATAATAGCTGGACTGTGAGACTGCAATACCATATGAGACTTCCAGATTGTTGGATGTTGATGGTGTGTGACAGACACAGATTTCACAAGACTGGGAGACTATGAGATCACATGATTCATTCCCACTGTGTAGCCGTGTCCTCAGTCTCCACTTTGTAAAATTCCCATGTAGGAGAATTACTTGACAGAGAGCATTGTCTTGCTTTGGGTGTTACTCTAGATTAAAATACAACACACCTACAACTGATTTGTCAAAAGATTGTCCAATGTTTTCTAATCGGAGCAAAGAGTATCCTTCTATGGTAGGCTTGCTCTTCTGCCTGCCCAGCACCCAAAATTATCATCTGGCCTCAAGTATAAAAGGTTCTATATTTCTTGCTCATCTAGGAATGGTTTATTCTTATGCAATTCAGTTCTTTTAGATTTCTTCATGTCCCTAGCTCTTTAATGGTTTTATGATTTTTAAAAATGATCTGGTTTCTTATTTTGACAGTATGAAGGCTTTCGTGTTCATTTATTTCCTAATTGTTACAGACCTGTATGTTTTAATATTTGATAGCTGTGTTAATCAGGGTTTTCCAGTAATACAAGTGGTTTTTTGTTTTGTTTTATTTTTGTTTCTGTTTTCTCATTATTGCTCTTTTATCTTTCCTGAAAAAAGGTAATATTATTAATAAATGACTAACATGATATATGACAAGAACACTTCATATGATTTTTTAAACATTATTTTGGCACATACCTAGCTGTTCCTAAAACTAAACTTTCTTTGTAACTGAGAGGAGTCTATAAAATAGCAAAAATATCCAGTTAATACACAAACATTCTAGGGACTCATCTTCCCAAGGCAGCCTGGGCCGGAAGCCCGATGTGGGGCTTAGACCACTTCTCCTTCAGGAGAACCTTTGCAATTGTGATTATACTCCCATTTGTGGGTCATCTATCCAAGGGCATGTATCTTGACTATACAGTGTATCTGCATCTCTTACCTATCTCATTGTGGTTCCTTCTTATATCTTTAGTTGTAGAATATATTTTCTGCTAATCTTCAAGTCATTCTCATCAATAGTTGCTCTTAAATAGTTAATTTTGGTGTGCCTATGGGGGGACGTGAGCTCAGGGTCTTCCTACTCTTCCATCTTGGCTACTCCTCTCAATTCTGAATGAAGTTATAAATAGACAAGCCTGTACATACAAACTCATCTTGCCACAAAGAGAATCTCAGACTCTGTAGGCCAGAACAGTCCAGCTGAATCCCCAGCCACTGCATGTGTCTCCACCCCCTAGGAAATATCAAAGCAGTTCCTAATACCAACAGCTGAGGCCCTCTATTTTTTTTTAATCTATTTTTCTTTATGTTTGTCCAATATTTGCCATTTTTTTGGTCTCCCTTACATGCACGTATGCCAGGGAAAGAATCTGTTGACTATGGTTGTATTTGTCTACCTTGAGACCTTTGCTTTTCTAAAATTTTATTTTATCTGTATGATTTCCCAGATAAAATGCATCCCAATGGCGTAGTTACCACTAGGAACTCAAAGTTCTACTAACACTATACAGTACATACTTACAAATATTCTATAGTCCAAACTCACAACAAGAGATTATTATATAAAATAAATGAAGTACATTAAAGGCTGTTAGGGGTGAAATTTTTAAGGAACATTTTATCTCTTTGGTAAAAGTCATTAAACATCATAACAAATACATTTTAATTATTCATGGTAAGTGTGTTCCAGAAAAACACAAGGAATTTATTAATCTATTGATTTGTTCCAAGAAGAAAATCATGATGGTGCCAGACTAATGTAACATATCACTTGCATGGAAATTATAGAGCATGAACCAACAGTGAGATAGGAAGAACATCTGTGATCACCTTCTTAAGAAATACATTTTAAGAAGCAGACGTGAGACTAGTTCCCTTCACATTTTCATGTACTCTCATATCTTCAGTATGCAGTGATTCTGAAAGCTGAGAATCTAATGTAAATGGTGATTGGCTAGATGAGGCAGTATCACTAGAAGAAAAGGGACCTAGTAGCTAATTTTAGTCAAATATGGAGCTTTATTTTCCTCATCTACGATCATATTTTGTTGCACACATAAAATATTTACACTAACTCCTCTCCAGGACACTCTTTTCCACTAGATACTCTGTTTATCCTCCAAGACTTACCTCCCGTTGCCCCAGGTAATAGTCTCAAAGTTTAAATATAAAATTATATCCCTATTTAAACCAATAATCTCTATGGCTTGAAAGACAAAGACCTAAATCTTTAACATGGTCATAGTTCTAGCCCTTATTTACTTCTCCACCCTCATCTCACACCATGTGCCTCTTGGCACCACATACTCCAGCCACATGGGCCTGTTTTTCATTCTTGTAGCGTGTTGAGCTCTGTTCTACCACATAACCACTACCTGTGTTGTTCTGAATCTGAAAAATTCTTACACCACCTCTGCTCTAAGATTCTTCAGACCTCAGCTTAAGTTTTAATCATGTAGGGATGCCCTTCCTGACCTCCAAGTTTAAGTCAGTAATCTCATAAGACTGAGGCTTTACCAGCATAATACATAGCAGTTTGTATTATACATCATTTAGTGATGACTTGGTTATTTTTTCTCTTTTCCTTATAGAAACAGGGTCGTATATCTTTGCTCAGCACTGACTCTCATGCATAACATGTCTGTTACACATATAAAAAATGTTCAACAAATATGTTTTGAATAAAGAGATGAATGAATTAATTTATACTTTAAAAGGTTTTGCTTAACAAATTCCAAAACAGCACTAGGTGGTAGAGTAAATCTGTTTGCTATATATATAGCTAGGACTTTTTAAAGAAATATCTTTGATTAGTATGCATCTTAAGTAACAAGTGATGAATTGTTATAGTAATGAAAAACAAATGCTTGAGATCTTGGAAAAGTCGATAAAAAATAAGCAAGAATATGTTATTACTCATGACAACTTTAATAGATGTAGAGGATAGGAATAATGAGTGGCTATGCACCTGGGTATTGGGACCAATGTAATTTTAATGACAAGATGTTATACCTTAGACTAAGAGATTCAAAATAAAAATTTCCTCATGAATGATAACTTTGTGGAAGGAAACTGTCTATATCTGCTGAAGGCAGCATGTTTTTCTCACTTACCAAATTCCTGCAACTCATTCTTGTAAAAAATGAAGAGTCTGGCTCAAAGTCTCAGCATATTGTAGGCCCTTCATAATTTCTGAATTTATCCATTAAACAAATCTAGAGCAAGAGATACGTCATTCTTGTTCTTGATAACAAGCAGATGTTCAGAGCAGCTTGTGTCCAATTATGATACAAATATTTAAAATCTGCATTGAAATACAGTCTTCACTCTTTGTAATCAGAGACAAAGATGAGTGTGCTTTTTCATAGAATTTATTTTAATGATGCTTTAATGGATAGCACAACCTACAATGAATAAATTAAATGCTGACAAGTGGCATAAAATCCAAAGATGAACTATCCTGCCATACTCCACAATGAGGGTGTAGTGGTTGCCTTTTATTCACACTGCTTCATAATACCACTTAACCACAATGGTCACATCAACCACATATCACCTCCAATGCTTTTCTAAATTATATTATGGAATAAATGGCTTATAGTAGAATCTCTCATAGAAAGTAACAAAATATTATGGGATAAATTAATTTACATTGTGGGAATCATATCCATTACCTAGTGATGGGATTTTGGACATGCCACCCCAAAATCTGGCATCTTGGCATATTGAATATTTTAAGCTGAAGGAGTCCGAGAAAAAATGTCAGAAGAAAGAAGGTCATTCTAACTTTCACTCTGCCCTTCTCTTCTGAAGCAGATCATAAGACCCTCATGTGATATATGTCCTCTCTATACCCAGAGGAGAGGAGCCTCCTTATCTCTGAAGACAGAAGGATACTGAGAAGAATCTGAACAAACAGGCCTTGCTAAGTTTCCCACAGTTTACTACACCTACCTCATATTCTTTGCCCTATCATATTTCTCCATGACTGTCCATTCTTTGTCAAACTTAGCATTAAAATACTCAGGTTTAACTGTTTTTTTGGATCTTTATTTCCTTGTGAAAGCTCCCATGTACATAAAATATATATTAAATTATTTTTTTGCTATTTTCCTGTTAATCTGTCTTTGTTGGTTTAATTTTCAGGCCCACCCAAGGACCCTAAAATGGTTGAGAAAAACTATTTCCTCCCCTACACTAAGAAAACAAAAACAACAGAATTTACAAATACATAGCAAACACACAAAAGTCTTTATTATCTACATGTTAGATTCCCTGTCATTCCTCTGAAAAAGTTTGGGTGTGCTTATGTGAGCCTATGTGTGGTGTGTGAGTAGGTTATTATGCATGGACTTTCTGGACTTCATAGCAACAATTCTAAAAGGTTATCAGTTTAGGATTCCCTTTACCTAGCATTTTGTCAAAAGGTTGTCATGTGCCTAGCAGAAAGCCTTAAAGGCAGATGCTCAATAAGTAGTTATATACTTGTATTTTCTAAGACCCTGGCTTATTGATTGTATTATCTTTCCATAATTTACTCATAAAAAACAGATTTCCATTTAGAATAAGGTGAATTACCTAAAAGTGAAAACTATTGAGTTTCTAAGGAAGGATCACCTTCATCAATCCTGACTTATTTAATGATCTTTTATTTCATCCAGTATGCATACTTTTGTAAGATTGTTTCATTTATCAAACAAGTTCCAGAATCAATATTAATTAATTGAATAATTAATTTATCAATTAAACTTCCTTAAGAATTAATGAAATGAATAAAATTTCTTTTTTTCTTGTTATGTAGTTATTTTTGAACATACACTCTAGAGAATAATATCAGTTCTGTTAGATCCTAAGAGTTTGAAACATTTTGTAACCTTATTTAATATTATAATTGTCCCATCCACTAACTTCTTAAAAATGTTTAATGTTTTTTACAGAAGATTAGTGATATATATGAAGAGCAGACTATATTAAGATAATGGTCAGGTAGAACTTTTATATCTAATAATGATAAAAAGAAGTCTGTCACTTTATTAACATATTATTATTAGTTAGCTTCAAACTAATGTCAATAATTAGTCTATTTATTGGAACAGATGACTCCAGATTGATTAGTCGTTTTTGTCTGTCTATATATGAGAGAAAATGTTTAACCTTGTTAACAAGCCTTTTGTTTAGGCAACATTTTCATATCTATATTCATAAATAAATAAATTATTTTTATATTTTAATCTAGAAATAGAAACATAGAATAGAAACATAAAGTAGAAGCACTAATAAATTGATTTGCCAATTGTTCCACCATTTATAAACATCTGATGAACTTTCTGCCATAATATCTATACTACCTTGTGTTGATAATATTAGGCTATAGAAACATTTATAAAAAAAGAAACATGTTTTAATGTTTCTTTAATTTGTAAGAAAATTCAATACTTCTATGCACTTAAGAAGTGTCTGCATATAAAATATTTGAATAGAAGACAATAACCGAATCACTTCTGAGATTATCACCCTCCTAATACAATCGACCATCATAAGAAAATCTTCAGGAAAATGAGATAAACTACTAAAGACTTAACTTCTAAGATCAATATGACTGGCAAAAAAATCATTAACCCGTGAGTGTTCTTAGCATCTGTTTTCCTCCTCAACCTATTCTTAGGTATTTTGTGCAGCTTATTAGGAACAATAAGAAAAAGAAACAAAGTGGGAAATTTGCTTCAGAATAGGATAGAAATTACTTTGGAGGGCTTGAGGAAAAGCGACGTGATATGAAAGAAAAAGACATATGAACTGGATAACAGATTTTTCATACGGCTGTTGAACTCTGAGGGGAAAACTTCGCCATGTAGAGAAAATTGAGTGGGTGAGATTTTGAGAAAAGTTTTAAAGATACTTTTCATGGATTAAAATTTTTTCACCCTGATTTCCATGTCCTCAAGAAATGATTTAAAGATTAAAATGAGTTTCAACCAAATTTTCTTTGCTGATTTCTGCTTTTTTGAAAACTACATTATTTAGAGACTTTGCTAGCTGAGTAGCCACTTATATTTTGGTTACATGTGCTGATGTCTATAATGCAAACTAGGCATTTCACTTCATTAAAATGCCAAACATTTTCAGGGGGGTGAAAAATAGGTTAATATTTTTGCCTAATTTTTTTTATATTAAGATGATTTTAACAATGTATTTTCTTTATTAGAAATAAAATTTAAGTAAAAGTGCTGCTGATGGTCTCACATTAAAAAATTAAATCACAGTATGACAGAATGGGAAAAAATTAATCATAGACGAATGCAATGGAAACAGGAACATTAAAATCTGTTAAATATTTTAAATAAAAGCTGTTATAGATAAGAAGCTAAGAAAATATCTATATTAATATTTATCTGATCTATACATTTGTCTACTTTATTCATCTATTTATATAGGTTTATAACAGAATTTTTTGAACGTGCAAATATCTGGAAAACCCTGAATGTTCTGTAATAGAGGAATGGTTAAATAATATATGATAATACAAAACAGTATAGAAGGTTTTAAAAGTGGGTTAGATCTTTATAGATATATCAGAGACATATCTGTGATTTGTTGTTAAATTTTAAAAATCAATGTTTATAGTCATGTGTTTAAAATGATTTGGTTTTTAATTTTCAAGAAAACATAACTTGTATATGTTTATGTAATTTAATTCATTTTTTAAAGAATAGACAATTGTATATATGAAAACATACCAAACTATGAGTACTTTTAATTTCAGGGAGTTAAATGAGTAAAAATTTATCACCAATGTCTTGTTTATAAGCTCCATAGAGAGTTTGAGTCATTATAACTAACATTCATTTATTTACTTTGTAAAATTCAATAAAATGAGGGGGAATCAACGTACTTCAAACAATTCAAGAATTTGTAGTTGTTTTAGAAACCACTGCTTAATTATAAGGGTATTTAAGCTAAGTACGCTTTCTCCAAATTTAAGTGGCTCTAGCAATCCATGTTACTTTATAGCATCAAACAGTAAATATCTGTCAGTACTGGTTAGATTATGTGTTTAAGATAACTTCCTTTCTGACTGCATGATTCTGGTGGAATTATGCTTTAGCCAAGATCAAGTTTTATGATTATCTAACTCTTTTCAAACACCAGACATTCTGTATTTTATAGGGATAGCAACTTCCAATATTTTGAATATAACAGTGTCTCCTATTAAATATTGGAACTGTAGAATAAAAGCCAATAGAGAAAATGAGGTACTAGCTAGAAATTTACTTTGTAATTGAGTGACCTTATAATTTATGGTCAGAAAGTGAAAGAGAGGTAGAGCTATTTTTTTTTCTTTTTCCTCTGTTGATAATTGTGAGCAGATACCTTGTCTTCCCAGATACAGATAAGTTTTAAAGCTATCTATTGTTTCCTTCAGTCTTCTGACCCTAGGCAGTTGTTCTACCTTTCTTTGGCAGTAAAATTGAAAATTAAGGCTGTCACACAGACTTTTTTCTTCTAAGGTTTTGTAATCACAGAATTTACTATTTCTCTCTTAAGTCAGTCCCTAACTGATTCAAAAAACAAAAGTGGAAGCAAATAAACTAGTCTGTGCCTATTGCACTAATCCTGGTAGGAGAAGCTGATAATAGGGAAATGGCACTGAAGGTCATATCCAGGAGATATTTGAGAGTAGAGCCAAGAGGATTTCATGATGAACTAAATGTAGGGTTTGAGAAAGAAAGTAAGGATTACTCTAAGGATAGCTCTAAGGTCCCATGGAATGCCTACAAATGTCATAAAGAAGAGATCATCAGATCTCTTCACATCACAACCAGTGATGTAGTGGAATAAACAATAGTGGTGTTCTCAATGCAATGTGAAGAAAGTTCCTCCAAGGAAGAGAATGATTAACTGAATCAAATGTCACCTTTAAGTCAGTAAAGATGAAAACTAATCATAAACATGAAGAATAATAGTTGGATTTAAAAACACGAAGACATAGGTATACTTGACAAGAACAGTTTTAGCGAATTGCTGAGGATTAAACATGGAAAAGGAGTAAAGGAGATCACCTGCCTTACCTCTAGGCTCAGTTGTATGGGAATTGTGGAAGGAAAAAATAAAAACTGTCAGAATTTGAGAGAGCTGAAGGGAACACAAGTGCCTTCAAGTGAGAGCAAAATTTCTGTTAGAGTGAGAAAGTTATGGGTATGATCAGAAAACAGTTTGAGGATGAATATTAGAAGGCAAAGAGAAAGCAATTCCAGAGTTGGGAAGGGATAAAATAAAGAGACAGAACAGGTATTTCAAGACTCATACAAAGGTTGGTGCAGAGGATAAAGGATAACCTAACAGTCTTGTCCCTCTTCCGTAGACTGATATGAAAAAAGAAAATATATAATGGCGCCCTGAAAATGGGGTCATCTAAACATACATATTTTAATGTTATGTACAATTCCCATGTGTATTTCCACCTGTTCTTTATACCAGTAATGATCACAGCTGGATTCTGGTTATTCTCTTTTCACAGTGTTTGTCCCACAAACCAATCATCTTTCAAGTATCCCATAGATTTCCCAGAAGAGAGAATACATGTTACTTTCTCTCTGAGTGATTGCTTCTGTTATGGCACTTTCTCACTGGTGCAGAGCCAGAGCTGAGGGAAATGGCTGCTTGTATTGTTCTCCTTTTGGGAGCCAAATGGAAAATAACAGCGTTTTTAAACACCTGTTTTGAGATTTCTCCAGTTACAGAAAATAGTTGAGCATGATACAGATGAGCAGTGAGAACAAACTTAACCCTTAAAGAATAATACAATGGTACTCAACTGTGAAGCAAAATTAAAACAAACAAAAATTGCTTGGATTTTTTAGGAGTAGGTACATTGAATGTTAAATAAAACATTTCCTAATCTACTTCAGTTGCCTATAACCAAGGATGCCATCTGTTACTTGATGTGTGACTTTTCTCTTTTCTTAGACACAGTGATTAGAATAAATACATCTATGTAAACTTGTTGTGGTCTAATTAACCAAGATTTCCATAAGACCTTGAATTAAGGTGGAGAGTGGAAGAAGGGACAGAATTTAACTACCTATTAATCTCTAGTGAATACCTTTGTGAATCTTCTGTAAACAGATTGAGTAGCACACAAATATGCAACACTATTTGAAAATGTATGTCTAATGAATACGATAAAAATACAATTTAAAAGCTTAATACATAGACATTTTTACCAATATGTTTTCTCCCTAAAACCACATCTAAGAATCTGATATTTTCATGTTAAAAAGCTTTAAAAGAAACATATATTAAGCTGTTTAGCGGCATCTACTTTTCTGAAACATCATAGTGACAATGACCTTTTTAAAGAGAGAAACCGTGGATGCTGATGGAAGGTGGAATCATTAACCAGACATGTAGCACCGTAAATATGAGATGCTCCTCTATTGCCTCATCTTACCTATTATTAATTCAACTTGCAGAATCTCCTGAATTTACCAAAGTATGCAGTAAAGCAAATTCATATCAAATCACTTTGTAGCAAATGAATCCAATCACCCACACCAGTCTTAAATTCACACAGACTAAGCTACTGCCATTTAAAGATGTGATTGGATCAGCTGTCTTCAATCCTGGCTGTTCTTTATAAACACAGACGCCAAGGCCCTACCCCCATGTGTACCAAATCAGAGTCTCTGGAGGAACCTCATGATCAGTATTTTATAAATCCCTGTTAGTGATAGGGCCCGAATGCACACTGGAGTTGGAAAATGCTGAGGTAAGTGATGTGAAAAAGTTGCTCTTGCTTAAATATATTCTGAGGAAAAAAACAAACAAACTTGCAATGATACATGTAAGACATCTTTCTTTTGGTTAAAATATTAACCAATATTCAAAAAATATATAATTAACCATTTTGAAGCACTGACACCTGAGCTTGAATTAGTTTATTAAATCCTTTATTATCTGACAGTTTCTTTGGGGTAGCAAGGTGGGTTACAGGTAGTGTAGGATGAAGAGAAGATACCAAATATGATTGTGAAGGCAGAATAGCACTGCAGGCAAATATTGCACTTTCAAAATTGTGTATGAAACAACTCATGCTAAAGAAAGGGGACGTGCTCCACCTAACATTCAGTTGCAACAATGCTTGGTTGACTTCATTATAAATACATTTTCAGATGAGAATAATGACCAGGAAAACTAGGGAGGAAGGATAGCTTTCAGGTTGAAATATTTCCTAAGGCATGTATTGAAGCAGAATTAATTACTATGCAAGTGATTTCCTCTTAGTCATGAACATGTTGTAGTTATTCTCAGTAATCAAAAATCACAAAGCTCTGACGGTACGATGGACCCAGGTAAATGGGATGGAGTGCTACTGGTAATTTGTCAAAAAAACTTATGCCACATTTCTTCACTGAGTTATGAAATACTCTTAAGCTGAGGCAATATCTACAGGAGACTGTGTGGGGAGACGTGAAATGAGCCTGAAAATCTGTCATCCACATCTAACCCTGTTGGTAAATTCTGAAATTCTGTGATTATTTTTGTCATTATTCTGTTAAACATTGTCCTCTTTTTTATATTAAAATGGAGGCAATTTTATGAAGACTTATATTTCTCTTCACTAGCTCAATATCGTGAACTAACTGTAAAATTTTTGTTTGTGTTAGAAGAGATTGGGTAAGGTTTGAGCACCTGATAGGAATAAAAAAATACATAAACACCAAAAATAAAGAGAGAAGACTACTATTTTTTATATTAATATTTACTGCTGAACTGGTCTTTTTTTCTTGGACAGTACAACTAATAACAACTAATAACATGCATTTCTTCTGCCTTCCTAGAAGAAAAGTAGAAATTTGGTCACTGCTAGTGTCTAGGTCCCCACTATTTAGACTCCTCAGACATCCTTTAACATATGGCTTTCCTATTCCCGTCTCATTTACAATGATGATATGTGATTCTAACAAAAATTATCTGAAAGAAAGCTAATAAACTGATTACCTTGTTGGGACAAAGATAGATTTTATATTTTGCTTTGTGTATTTAGGTATCTGTGGTTGTATAATATTTGTGAAAGAAAAGTAAATAGTTTTCCTTAGATAAAAGCAAAAAATATAATTATTAATTTGACATTGTCTGTGGGATTTAAAGGAAAAACTAGTATAATACCCTGAAACTTGTTTAATATGCCTTGCACTGGAATTTGACCTCAATTTGTGAAACGGTGGATATGGAGAGAACAAAAAAGCCCACACAGTTCAGCCCAGAGGCATATATTTTTCTCTGAGCTAACAGATTGTTTTCAGAAGCCATGGCACAGGCTGCCAGGATTCTTGCTCTGCATTCTGTGCCATTCCTTGCAGGGTCAGTGAATAACAAAGTTTCCCCCAAGCATTATCTAATCATGGGTGAGGCTTCTAGCTTTATTGCAGTCACTGTACTGGATGATAGGGTATGACTCATATTGGCTCAGCTTCCCTGGACTGGTAAAACATGAGTTGGAGGGAAGTGTTAGTCTGTGAATCTCACTGCAAAAGGCATATCTCTCTTTAACCAGACTTTTATTTGTGTTTGCATATACATATCTGGGGCCAAGAATAAATCAGTATTAGTTTAAATTGATCAAAAATCATGGTTTATATGCACACTTCTAAACTTAGTCCAAAAAATCAGTCTTCAGAGATATTCAAGACCCTAAATAACACAGTAGCTTATTTTCAAGATGAATGGTTGAATTTGATAGCTTTTTAAAAAACTAATTCTAAAAATGTTAGTATAAAATTTGAACTTGAAATTAGAGACCAAAACATGAGAACAGTGGTTTGAGTTAATATTATCATTTTCTGAATATTTGAAAGGCATATGAGTATAATTCTGATTTGAGCAGATTTTGGCATGGATTTTTACTGTTTCTTGAAGCATATTTTTAAAATTATTTTAGGCCCTAGATGATCTATTGTAACTTTATCACAGACAAAGTTAGCCCCAAATCTAAAATTGTCTAAATTTTTTTTTCCATACACGAATTAATCATTATTTCTACACCTTCAGTGAATGAGGCTGTGGGAGTCTGACATTAAACTGGACGTTTTCTAGCTCCTTAATCCTGTGTAACATGACCCATTTGCACTTTCTTCAATATTCCATACATTCTCTGTTTTTTGAGAAATCACCCATTTCAAAAAAAAAAAAGAAAATCACAGTAAAAATAAGCTCAAATAATAAAATGGTCTAAACAAATTTATTTTAAATTGAATGTAAAATATTATATAACTTATATAATAATAATACAATTGTGGAATAATGATGTCTTTTTTGGAAGTCATTGATAATCTTACCAGTGAAAGATTTTTCTATCATATTAGTAAGTTTTATACGTGTTATCAACATGGGTTTCTTCACAATCTGAACATAATGCATGTAGAAGCTAAATTTTTTTCTTGGTGCTCTTGTGTTAGTCAACTTAGGCTGCCATAACAAAATGCCGTGGAATGAGTGGCTGAGCAGATATATACTTTTCTCACAATTCTGGAGGCTGAAAATCCAAGAAGCTTCTGGCAGGGTTTGGCTTCTGATGAGGCTCTGTTACTGGCTTGCATATAACCACCTTCTTGCTGTGTCCTCAAATGGCTGAGAATTTCCCAAACCTGGGAAGAGATTTGGACATCCAAGTTCATGAAGCTAATGGATTATTTTAATTAAAAAAATCTTCTCTAAGACAAATTATAATGAAACTATCAAAAATCAAAGACAAAGAAAGGATCTTAAAAACAGAAAAAGACAAAAAGACTGTAACCTACAAAGGAACCCTCATTAGGCTATCAGTGGAATTCTCAGAAAAAAATCTTATAGGATAGGAAAGAGTGGAAAGATATATTCAAAGTGCTCAAAGGAAAAAGAAAAAAATATGGCCAGCCAAGAACATTCTATTTGGCAAATCCTATCCTTCAGAAAGGAGGAAAAATAAAAACTTTCCCAGACAAACAAAAGCTGAGGAAGCTTGTCACCACTACACCTGCCTTAGAAGAAATGCTGAAAATAATTCTTCACACTGAAATAAAAAGACACTAATTAGTAACCTGAAAACATATGAAAATATAAAACACACTACTAAAGGTAAATATATAGTCTGATTCAGAAAACTCTATTCTGCAATATGATAGTGTGTTAATCTCTTAACTATAGTGCAAAGATTAAAAAAAGTATTAAAATATAATTTGTTAATGAATTCACAATATACAAGGAGGTAAATTGTGACATTAAAAACATAAAGTGGGGAAAGAAGAAGTAGTTTTTGTATGAGACTGAAGTTGAGTTGCTATCAGCATAAAATAAACTGTTGTATCTACAAGGTGTTTTACATAAGCCTCATGGAAATCAAAAAGCAAAAACCTATAGTAGATTCACAAAAGAGAAAGAGAGAGGAATCACAGCACACCACCAAGGAAAATCACCAACCCACAAAATTAGGCAGTAAAAGAAGAAAAATGGAATACTAGATCTACAAAACAGCCAAAAAACTCTTAATAAGATGGCATTAGTGAGTTCTTACATATCAATAATTAATCTAAATGTAAATGACAGTATTTCTCCAATCTAAAGTCATAAAATGTCTAAGTGGATAGATTAAAAAAAGAAGACCCAACTATGTGTTGCCTACATGAGATTCACTTACTATTTAAGGACATGCATAGGCTCAAAGTGAAGAGACGGAAAATATATGCCATACAAGTGGAAATCAAAAAGAGAGTGGGGTTACTTACACTTATATCAGACAAAAGAGACTTTAAGCCAAAAATGGTAACAAGAAACAAAGAAGGTCATTATATAATGATAAAAGGGTCAACTCATCAAGAAGTTATAAAGTGTTTAAAAATATTCATCAAACATCAGAGCACATAAATATATTAAGCAAATACTAACAGATCTGAATGGAGAAACAGACAACAACACAATAACAGTAAAGAAACTCAATACCCCACTTTCAGCAATGGATAGATCATCTTGACATAAATACAACAAGGAAAAGATGTATTTGAACCATACTTTAGGTCAAAGGAAACTAACAGATATAGAGATAACATTCCATTCAAAAGAAACATAATACACATTCTTCTCACATGCACACAGAATATTCACAAGTATATCAAATGATAGGCCAAAAATAAGTCTTAAAAGTCTTAAGAAAATTGAAATCATACCAAGTGTCTTTTTCAACCACAATGGTATAAAACTAGTAATCAACTAGTAATCAATAAGAGAAAAACTAGAAAATTTACAAACGTGGAAACTAAACAACACACTTCTGAGCAACCAATGAATCAAAGAAGAAAACAAAAGGTAAATTAAAAAATATCTCAAAGCAAATACAAATTAAAAAACAGCAAGCCCAAACCTATATGATACTGCAAAAACAGTTCTTAGGGGGTAAGTTTATTAATAAGTTCTGGACATCTAATGCACAGTATTGTGATTATAGTTAATAATATGTTATTATACACTTTAAAGTTGCTGATACAAGATCTAAAATATTCTCACCACAGAAAATAAATAAGTATGTGACCTGATGGAGATGTTAGCTAATGCTACAGCGGAATTTGTATTGCAAAGTATAAATGTGGCAAATGAACATTTTATATGCCTTAAACTTATACAATGTTATATGTCGATTATATCTCAATTAAAATAAATTAGTGTGCTATGTGTGTGCATGAATCCAAAACCTGTTTTCTTACCAGATATCACTTTAGTGTTTTAACACAGATATTTAAAATTTTTATCACATTTGTATCTTTGAATTATCTTTCTCATTGGCAATGTACAGTGCTAACACATTGTGTAGCAAATGATTAAAAATATATACTTTTCAAGCCTCTATAAAATATTATTCAAAATTACGTTTTATTTTTGATTTGTGTGTTATTTTCTCAAAATATAGTAATCACCTTTGTGATAAAGAATCTGCATTATAGAGATTCTCCATCATCCAATTCAGTGAAATAAATAATGCTTCATTATACTCATTAAATTGCATTAAGTTAAATTGAGATGAAATCAATGTAATTTGCCATTTACCAAAGAAAGTTGTTTAACCTTTACTAAATGTTGTTGATTTTGCATAGGTAGTGAAATTGTTGAGGATTTTTTTCGTACAAAACACCACCACATCCACCTTAAAAATTTATTTTAAATGTCACTCTTGCATTATTAAGAGGAAATAAACCCAACATTGCAAAAGTATTTTATACTGCAAGGAGATTTGACCAATACTAAGATCTCAGTTTTTACTAAGATTTTCATTTCTTCACTTTCATATATTTGTAAATATATGTAAATAAAAAATAATGTAAGTCATGTGGAGACCTTCAATTCATCTCAAGATAGATATTTTATGGACTCTGTTGATTATTTTTGTTGCAATAATTATTGATTTTCAGTGAGAATTTGATAATATTCATGATAATGGGCTCATCAGTGTTCCTTAGTAGCTGGTGAGTGAAGGACTATCTGTGTTTCCAACTGTGAGAACTTCTTAAATATCTTTTGAATAATGTTTGGGATAACAGAGGAAAATGAAAAAGTACCATCAATAAAAAGCTAAAAGGCTAAGGAAGCTAGCTAAATCTTCTCTTCAGAGCAATTATGATTGAAGCATTGAAATACAGACAAATAGGGGAAATTAATTCAGCTTCAGTTCAGAAAAAGCTTTTGCCTGAGGTTGATTTGATGTAATGTCCAGGCAAAGAATGAAGACATTTTTTTGAGTATAGAAAAGATGGACAAGCAAGCAAACAAAATTCCAGAACCAACTAGAAGAGAATGTATTTTTTTTTCTCCCAGACTGTCTTGTGTAGTGAAGCCAAATAATTATTCTAGGAATCTTGTTTTTATATAAGGTCAAGAGTTCATGTGTCATGAAATTGGACAAATAAATAGAATATGCTATGTGTTAAAAAAGAGAAGCAAAATATAAGATGGTTTTCAATAAAAATGATAATAAGTAGAGCTCATACACAACTAAGAATAATAACTAAAAGTCACCTGAAAGGAAATATATTCTGTGATTATTGAAATATGTGGAAAAGGTAATTTTTAAGAGAAAAAGAAACTAATGGTAAGAACACTGATATGTATAAGGCTAGGATACAAATTGAATACATACCATTTCACCTTAAAAATATTAGATTCAAATTCTTGGTGATCAGGAGACTTCTATCTAAAAAATGGAGTGTATTATTAGTTTACAAGTTTCCTCAAAAAATTTTGATCAGAGGAAATCTAAGAAAAACTTAGCACAATTTTGTGTGTAGTCGGAAATGAGTTGCCCACATTTTTGGTGGGGTACTGGGATGAATTTGTTCTGAGTCTAACAAAAATTAAGCTTTAAGATGTCTCACTTGTACTGGCCCTTTCAACGCCATGTACCCAATTTTGCACTTATAATTTTGTATTCTTGTAGAGAGTCCAACACTTTTATAGGCTTCAAGGCTCAAAAACTTAGATCCACTAGTGGAGATAGTATAACCGAGATTAAGGTAACAAACAGAAATAACAAAAACATTGTCATCATCATTGTCAAATATTCATGCTTTTTTTTCTTAGTATTAACCTGTGACCATGTTAATAAGGCATTTCAAATTACTTATTTTCAAGGTGTCCTGCAATATCTTTTCAGTCTCTAAGAAAGAAAATGAGTTGCTGTTATTGCCTTTAGATCAGACTGAGAAATGCTCACCAAGAATTATTCACAAATAGCTGAACTGCAGCAACACTATTCATACTTCTACTGTTGAGCATCTATGGGATTCCCTCAATAAGCCATTGTATTAAGAGAGTATTTCTAACTTGGAGGAAAACACTGACAATTTTTCAATAAACAAGATGTTGACTTTAAAGAAAGAAGTTAAATTTAACTTTTGATGCTACACTATATTTTTAGATATGTTGAGCAAATACCAAATGACAGTTATACCACCTCCTGCTGAAATGTGTGTGCATGTGTTTGTGTGTGTGTGTGCAGAGAGTGTGGAAGAGGGAAGGGAGAGAATGGTGAATGATAGTAGGATAGAGACTAAGGCAAGAGGGAAGAAGTCAGATCAGAGAGAGTAGAGATGGGAGTTCTCAGCTGCTGAGTTAAGATGCTGTTGTTATTGTAGGAACTCCAGAGGAAAGCGCGGTCTTATCTGTCTCAGTATTTTGAGGTGTTTGGTCCCACAATCTTGATGCTGAATAGAATCTGCCTAGAAATTTGAGAATCATATTCAACAGAGTCTAAAGGAAAGTCCAGGCTATATATCTCTCCTAGTTTTAGCAGTTATGTTAGTTCTTTGGGGCTGCTATAACAAAAATACCATAAACTGGCTAGCTTTAACAACAAACATCTATTTCTTACAGTTCTGGAGTCTAAGAATCCAAGATCAAGGCTCCAGCAGATTTGATGTTTGGTGAGGGTCCACTTCCTGATTCTTAGATGGCCATCTTTTGCTGTGTCCTCATAACATGTGTCTGTCACATGGTAGAAGGGACAAAGGAACTCTCTATGTTCTCTTTCATAAGGTCACTAATCCCTATGAGAGCTCTACCCTCATGACCAAATCATCTCCCAAGAGCCCCAGCTCCAAATACCATCACACTGGAGATTAGGTTTCAACATATGAATTTTGATAGGACACAAGCATTGTCTATAGCAGCAGTCAATACTTCTCACCAGATCCTATTCAGAGTCTGTTCTTGATCTGGATATAGAAATGAAGAAATCTATTTTAGAAGAGATACAGGTATTTTCTTGCATTCCTAAAAGGGTCAATTGCTTACATTCTTATGAATTAAAAAAATATGATTGTTTTGCATCCTTCTACATGCATTCTCAATACTGCTATTAATATTTTATTGTAAATGTCCTTACTATAAATTCTGTAGTGAAGGAGGGAAAATGATAATAATATTTGTGTTACTTCTTTTACAAAATACGTAAGGACCTATTATTTCCAATGACATAACATGGAACTTTTGTTATTCTACAATATGCCTGTGACCTATATACATTCCACTTTACTTTCTGCTATTCATTATATATGTTAAATATTTATGCTAAATTTAAACTGTGTGCTTCCTAGAGGTGTTGTGCATTCCTACATTATATACCCTTTTTGTAATGCACCTGTGTAAATATTTTATATTTAAAAGACTGCCCCAAATGTATTTGTCCCTCAGATGATCTTTCCTGAGCCCTAAAGGAGAGATGCTCTTCTATGTTAGTAACCCTCTGCTTTGCATCACTCATTGCATAATTATTTTATCTTTAATTATAGACATGTGTGTCCTAGTTTCACTATGACTAATTGATTATAAATGGACAAAGAGCAGAAGCTTGGTCTTAATTATCTTTCCATCTACTCTCATCCCACCTCCACTCTTATTCTCACCACTTCACTTCTGTCTGAAGATATTCAGAGGTGATATTTAACAAAGAATAGAAAACCAGCTACATGTTAAGTAATGCATTTTATCATTAGATCTATTAGGCATCCTTTAATCCATTATTCCTTTTAACTCAAACAACCCTGTGCAGTAGATATTGTAAGTATTCAGTTTTACAGATAAGGAAACTAAAGTATACTCAGCAAGGTTAAAAGATGTGTTCAAGCTTACACAGCTGGAACATGAAAATAACAGTGTTCTAGAAAATAAGTCCACTAACCCCAAGGACCCTGAAATTTCCATGTGCTCTGCTCTTAAGTAGGTTAAGAATTAAATAAGGTTAAGAATAATAAGCTTCTTAAATAAGGTTAAGAATTTATCTAAACAGTCTGAGTTATTTAGCCTTACATGTCAGTCCTCTTGGCATTAATAACATCTAAAGGGGAAGAGGAAAGTAGCAATAATTCAGATACTAATATGATTATGCTATGAATGCTGATTAACCCTTTAAGGAAAAAAGGTTAATATTTTGTCATGAAATCTTTTATAACTTACCATTCCTCCAGAGAACACATCAGTTTAAAACTTATCATATATATATATATATATATATAAAATATTTTGGAGGTGAGGGATAAAACATTAGTATAGTGAAGTGTGCAAAATTTATTAATTGGTAAGTATTTTCTGTGATGGATTTTTACATATATGGATACTCATGTAACTACTACTTATCAAGATATGGAAGACACCCAACATCACAAAAAGACTTGTTAGTGTTCTTCCTTGGCATGTCAGAAATAGCACATATTCTATCCCCAGTGACCATAAGTTAGCTTTATCTTTTTTTGAACTTCATACAAATGGAATCACACAGCAATGTTGTGTTTTACTTTCTCTAAACGTATTATCTGCGAGATCCATCAGATTGTGGCTTATACCATTTTTTTATCACTCATCCACATTTGGGTTATTTCCAGTTTTTGGCCATCAGGAATAAAGCTGATAAGAAAATTTTTGTACATGTCCTCTGATCAACACATGCCTGCATTTTCCTTGGGTATATCTCTAACAGTGGGATTGCTGAATCATAGAACAGACACATAAGCAACTTTAGTAAGTTTATGTTTTAATGGAAAGTACACCATGTTTATTGATAAGAAAGCAGTGATCAAAACCATATACTAGAATTCATAGATTTGACCTTGGATTTTGTCAACCTCATAGGAATATTATATTGAGTTACTGGATTTTGAATTAGTACATATATTTATTGATAATTTAAGTTGACTCATGTTCTGTATTTACACTCTTTTGATGTGAATATGTAGAAAATAAATGATAAGATTGGCACACAATAGTTTTGTTAAAGGACATCTAAAAATTGCCATGATTTTTATAAATCATGGCATACAGTATAAATAATTTAGTAGTAGTGTTAACATTTTGTGAAATCCCTGGATATATTTCCTTCAACAATTTTTCCTCCTTTTCAGTCTTTCTACACTTAAAGCAACACCTTGACACTCTGTCACTCTATGGAGAAAGTGGGTGGATTCTACTTAGAAACGAAAGGAGAAAAGGAGCCTTGTGGATAAGGTAAGTAGAGAGAGGCTTGGCTGGTTAAACAAACAAACAAACAAAAAACCAACTATCTATATCTATCAGAAAACCAGACTTTGATCACTTTTTACTTCTAAGCTTTGGTCCAGAAAGGGAAAGTGGAAATCACTGACAGAATGGAAACCTCAGATTAAGAGGAAAGAATAAAGCAGATGGGCACGTGGTCTTATTTAGGATTCTGGAAGAAACAGCCTCACAGAGTGTCCCATGCAGAATGGAGCATGTTTGTCAGGCACTTAGGAATCTGTGTGGCATAGGAATGATATTATACTCATACATAAAAGGTGACTGAGAATTGAAAACCTATGCACCTGCTATAGTGTTGCTTTGGTGATGAGTGAGGTGATCCCATAACAATAGCTATAGGGTCACTGCTGAAGCCAGGGATGGGATGATGCACATGCCTCATGGGTTTCAGAGAATCCACAGTATTATGTTGGAGTCAATCTTAAAGTAGGGGTTGGAAGGACAAGGAAAGAAAGTCCTTAATGTGCCAAGAGAACAGTCACAACAGTCATGGATAATTCAGCTGATAGGTTGTAAGGTAACAAAAAGAGATCAAGTGTCATGAGACAATGTTCAAGAGCAACCTGAGATAGAGAATCACCTGAGAGACAGATAAATTAACCCATCACTGTGGAATAATACATTTTGCCTGATATCCAAAATCAAATTTTAAAGAATATTTTAAGGGGAAATGTGGGGGGAAGAATGATAAAGAAGTATAAAGATACTCAATACAGAGTTTGAGCCTTAAATTGAATATGCACCCAAAGTGAAATCATTAAATTGTTTAACCAGCTAAACTTTACTGAAGTTTGCCACTTCCATTCATTCTAGGGTGAATCTAATATTTCTTTTCCCTTCTTCCTTTTGTCTTTTCTCCTTTTGTCACTTTTTCACTTTCCTCTTTATTTAGATAGATTATTTTCCTATCCTTTTCATTTTTTTTCACTTTTAGGATATTTAACTGCACTTATGATTTTAGACAAAATGTAAGCTGAAACTTCTAGTATAATTATATTTTATAGGCAAAATGCCCAGTTGTGATTTTCAAGAATGATTTAGAGGGCAATAAATGACAACATAAAATGTGTGCATCTTTTAAACAGGCAAACAATCTTTCAGATAGATGGAATATGCATTAATTGATGACTGCAAAGCCTTAAATTCAGTCAAAAATTCTGTTGATGAATTCACCCACATTCCTTTACGTTTATAAAGCCTGCTTATTAACTTAATCTGTTCAAAATCTGTACCCTAGTACACACCCAAGGATGGCTTATAATGTCTGTGATCTTTCAAGGCAATCAGGAGTATAAGAGACATACATTAATTTTTATTATTTTTTCTCCTAC
Organism: Orcinus orca; assembly: GCF_937001465.1. Classification (NCBI taxonomy): domain Eukaryota; kingdom Metazoa; phylum Chordata; class Mammalia; order Artiodactyla; family Delphinidae; genus Orcinus; species Orcinus orca. The sequence goes on from NC_064563.1 coordinate 98,402,217, forward strand.
TCCCTGAAAGGAAGGTCACCTCATGTCAGCAGCCTGTTCTCTCAGCCATTCTCTCCTGGCATGTCATCATTCAGGATCTCAGTCAGAACAAAGGCAATTTCAACCATAGTAAGTGCCATGTATTGCTTTTTTCCTCCAACATTTTGACATGAAAATTTTCAAACATCCAGAAAAGTTGAACTAATTATATAATGATAACTTGTATATCCACTACCTAGCTATTAACATGCTTACTTTATCACACATCTGTCTTTCCCTTTACCATCTATTATTCCATCATGTATTTTTTTATTTCAAAGTAAGTAATGAAAGATTGAACTTCTGAATTATGTACACCACATGGCATAATTAAGTCAATTCTATGTTTGCCCACTTATCCAAACTTTCAAATTTCATGAGTTATAGAAGACATGTAATAAAGCTCTGACCTACTAATAGTCTATACCCCAGAAAAATAAAAGATATGAAAAGTTGAATATAAAAAAAAACACTTCTTTATAGTATAAATCATGTTTTCATTTGGCCAATAAATCTTTCTTTTCTTTTTTAAAATTGTATTGAAGTATAGTTGATTTACAATGTTGTGTTAATTTCTGCTGCACAGCAAAATGACTCAGTTATACATATATACATTCTTTTTCATATTCTTTTCCATTATGGTTTATCACAGGATATTTAATATAGTTCCCTGTCTATACAGAAGGACCTTGTTGTTTATCCATCCTATATATAATAGTTTGCATATGCTAATCCTAAACTCTCAGTACTTCCTTCCTGATCTACCCCCCTTGACAACCATAAGTCTGTTCTCTGTGTCTGTGAGTCTGTTTCTGTTTTGTAAATATGTTCGTGTCGTATTTTAGTTTCCACATACAAATGATATCATATGGTATTTGTCTTTCTCTTTCTGACTTATTTCTCTTAGTATGATAGTCTCTAGTTCCATCCATGTTGCTGCAACTGGCATTATTTCATTCTTTTTAATGGCTGAGTGATAGTCCATTGTGTGTGTGTGTGTGTGTGTGTGTGTGTGTGTGTGTGTATACACATGCATATATATATTCCAGTAAGTGAGATGTTTATTTCCCACTTTCCACTTTGTTATCTGTAAAACCCAATCCCTTTTATTCTTTATTTTAATTTTGTCACTTAGTTCATACTAATAGTATAAAAGTCCATGGGGTTACTGGAAAATGCTTAAAATTTCCCACACAAAAGTTACTTTTTAAGTATTTGATAAAGTGGTTTCGTTAATGAGCACATGGCTTGGAATTATTAAGTATTCTCTAACAAGCATTTTAAAAAATCACCCTTTTCCCACAGAACATGCTGTTTTTTGATGCTGTAGACAGGCTGTCTTAAGTGTAAAGTTAAGGGAAGACATTTTTTAAAGAACATGAACAGAGTTAGAAAGGCAGCATTTTTGTCAATGTTAAGTAGGAGGCTAGAGTTAGAGAAAAATCTCCTGACATAAGAGTCCAGAAGCTTCTCTGCCACAGAATAAGTCAAATGTCCAAACACAACATTAGGAGATAACAAAGCTGTTAGCAGTCTTCTGTATGTACTAGAGAAGCAAACCACAATCTGTCTTCCAGAAAATACCACCTGGAAACTTCAGAAAGGACTATTTCTGGCACCCTCCACAAAAAAAAAGAAAAAAAATTCCTCCTGAATTTCATTAAATTGGAAAATTTGATGGAAAAATTGGAAAACAATTCCAGCAAATGCAAGTTTTTCTAGGCCATACAGCTAGGGGTGGGATTGCTGGTTAGATGCCAAACGCAGACACAGAAATTATATGCATATCTAATTTTAATAGGCAGGTCAAATAGTTTTTTATAAGATTTACACTAATTTACATCTCTGTCAAAGGCATATAAATATTCTGACTTCACCACATCCTTGCTATCCCTTGATGATATTACACTTAAAAAAATTCCATTCTCATGGTGGGTATGACATAGTTTCTCTCTGAGGTTCTATTTTACATTTTCCTGCTATGTATGGATATGCACTTATCTTTTCTGCCATGTAGACATCTTTATATATTTTCATCTTATGTCATGCTAAACAAGCTCTTTAATATGGAATATGAGCAGCTAGCAATAATGTTGCATGAATACCTTTGGTGTAGAAGTAGTAAACTGAAGTGATTAAGAACATGGGCTGAGCAGCCAGACTATGTGAATATGAATCATGCTTCCATCTCTTACTACCACTATGAACTTGGTAAAGTTAATTCACCTTCTGTGTCTCATTTACTTAGTCTTTAAAATGGGCATGAGACCGTACATAGCTCATAGATTTACTGTGAGAATTAAGAGTGTTACTATACAAAAAGTAGTCAGACAAGTGTTCAGCACATAGTAAGCACTGTATAAAAGTTGACAAGGAATAGTGTTTTATTAACACCTCATTCTCTGAATATCCCAGTGGAATAGTTTGAAAAATGAACCTCAGAAGAGCTGAATGAAAGACATTTCAGGTGACTTTCTCCAAACATTTCTGGTATCAAAGCCTGGAAGTAGAATGCCACTTTTTCAGATGGCTTAGCTGCCAACTTGACATCAGCTCAATTGATAGAATTGAGTGAATAGTAATCAACTATCAATATGGTAAAAAGAAATGACAATCAGCAGTGTGTTTATCTCATGATGTTAAAAAAATACACTTAGACACTAGTAAATTGCCTAGATTGTTTAAAAGTTAGCAGCTGGGATTTCAAGATAAAAGAAAAACTTCCTCCAGGGCTTTAAAAATGATAATTTTATTTTTAATAAAGTTTTGAAATTGCAAAATAGTAAGTCAAACACAATGAATTTAATAAAGAAAACATTAATTTTGAACAATAAATTCAATTGCCTAATTTTTTAAGGGAAAGTCTTTTTGAAGCTGTTTATGTATAAATTGTTTCTCTTTACAGAATAGATTTTACTCCCACATGGGCAGAACTCAACTGCCAATTTTTAGAAGGACTATTTGTTTGTAAATGGGCTGATGTCTGTACAAAGACTTTACGTTTTTACTGATTCATTTATGTTTTTTTAAAACACTGTATCACCACGTTTTAGAAAGAAAGGGATCTTATTTTTTCTTATGTTCTTTTGTTGAGTTATGATTGATCACAACCAGTAAATATTATTAGGGCTCTCATTAACTGACAATTCATTTAAATCCCTAAGATAATTATTATGATGGTTAATTTTATGTGTCTATTTGTCTGGGTCATGGGATGCCCATATTTGATCAAACATTATTTTGGGTATATTTCTGAGAGCAGTTTTAGATGAGATTAACATTTAAATCAGTGGCTTTTGAGCAAAGTAGGTTGCTCTCCATAATGTGAGTGGGCCTCATCAAATCAGTTGAGTCCCTGAATAGAAAAAAAAGACTGGCTTCACCCAAGCAAGAAAGAATTTCTTTAGTTGACTGACTTTGGACTTCATCTGCAACATTGGTTCTTCCTGGCTGTACAGCATGACCTTCAGATTTGAACTGGAACATTGGTTCTCCAGGGTCTCCAGTCTGTGAACCTTTGGATGGAAACTGCAGTAACAGGTCCCCTGGTTATCTGCCTTGCAGATTTTGGACTTGTCACCCTCCATAATCCTATGAGTCAATTTCTTTATAACAATAGATATATACAAACACAGATATGGGTATAGATATAGATATAGACACAGACACAGATATAGATATAAATATATACACATCCATTTGGTTCTATTTCTCTGGAGAATCCTGGCAAATACAATTACTATAAAAAAAGAATTACAAATACTCAAAACTATTCCTCTGAGACCAATAACTATTTCACATGTCCTGCTCCCAGGGACTGGGAATAGAGGGATACAAGTACATTGCCATTTACAAACACACACACACACACACACATACACACATACACACACACATACACACACATACATATATACGTTTATTTACTCTGATTCATCATAGAACAATCTCCAATCTAATTGTTCTGTAAATATTGGTAGGTTTATATCTTTTTTTAAATAAATGTATTTATTTATTTATTTTATTATTTTTGGCTGTGTTGGGTCTTGTTGCTGCATGCGAGCTTCCTCTAGTTGTGGTGAACAGGGGCTACTCTTCATTGCAGTGCTCAGGCTTCTCATTGCGGTGGCTTCCCTTGTTGCAGAGCATGGGCTCTAGGTGCGCGGGCTTCAGTAGTTGTGGCACGTGGGCTTAATTGATCTGTGACATGTGGGATCTTCCCGGACCAGGGCTCGAACCCGTGTTCCCTGCATTGGTGGTGGATTCTTAACCACTGCACCACCAGGGAAGTCTCCAGTAAGTTTATATCTTAATGCAGGGCAAAAACATAGTTCTGGATTCAACCATTTATTTCCATCTGAAAAAATGATAGATCATTATGGTACTACATCCAAAATAATGACCAAGGCCTTTTTATTACCTGTGCTATTTATAAATTTGAAAATGTTGCTTTCTGGTATTGTTTTTTGAAAAGACAGTAAAATGTTTTAAACAACTCTGAATAAAATATGATGGATTCAAGCCTTCTTCAACTTCTACACTTGAAATCCTTCAAAATGATCAAAAAGAAGGAACAAAGGAAAACATTCCATTTGTATTAATTGAATAGAGACAGTTTCCTGAGTAAAGTTTTTTCTTGTAGTCAGTAATTTCAGAGAATTCTTTATAAAAATAGGATGAGTAGGGTTGTGGAGCTTTGGCTTAGTTTTTCTGTAGTGTCCTTGTTCCTCACCACAGTTGCCAAGTTGGTAGCTATGAACAGACACACACTTTAAAGTAGCACTAAAGGAGAGAATAATTTAGAATTATAGATGAATTGTTAATTTCAGGCTTAGAAATATAAGAATATTTTACACAAACATTTACACAAACGTTTCCCAAACAGTCTAAAATAAATTAGTGAAAAAAGAACTGTTTTTACAAATATCTTAAACAGAAGAAGAAACAGAAGTTAAAAGGCTCTTATAGCTTTTTATACGTAGAAAAAAAGCATACTGTCTTGGCATACCTTGGCAAGTTAAAAATAATAAACCATTGCATAAATTTAAAAATATTTATATTAGAATATAGGTCACTAAAAACATTTATTAGTATAAAAATATTTAGAGAAATAAGTAGAATACAGGGAGGAAGATAATAGGATAAAAGTCATTACAGAAAAAAATAAATGATGAAGCAGAGAGCAGAAATAGTAATTAATAAATCCTACATATTATGACCATCTTCTTGGCTCTGGTCTAAGCACCTTACACATATCAACTTGTTCAATTATCATAAAAATATTCTGAAGAAAATTATCTTATTTCCACATTACAGATGATAAACTCAGTGGATTAACTGAGGCTAAAAGATTAAGTAAATTATCCTGTGGTCACACAGCAACTAGATTATGGAACTGCCAGTGAAACCTAATCAGGCGTTTGTAAGAGTGCAGGTACTTAACGCTTATGCTAAACTACATTTCTTGAGGCAACACAGAGATGGCCAAAGAAATTCAACACACACATAGTAACTGATACTGAAATAGAAAATAAAGGGAAGAATAACTGAAATTACACTGAATAAAATTATCAAATTAATTATTGAATAGGTATGTTAAACACTAGAACAATTTCATAAAGAGTGATTTATACTGAGATATATCTTGATAAAGTTACTGATCTTCAATTACAATGAAAACAACTAAAAGTAAGCAGACAAAAAAGCAAGGCACCTGACAGGTATAATAGCATTCTGAAGTTGACCTTTTTCATACTAATATTCGTTTCCAGAAAACAAAGTAAATATAGGATTGCATGGGGGGGAAATGGAGTATGATGTGAATTTTATGTTTTTTTTTTTAATATAGGTAGAAGAAAGACATTTTCAATTACACAAGAGCTTCTTCTCTGAGGCATAGTAGATTAAAAAATGACAAAAAAAAATTACCAAATGACAAAATTCAACTAAACAAGGACAAAATCACTATTAAATAGATATAACTATAAATTAAAAATTTAGAGCTAAGTAAGTGGAGAACTAATGGACAAAAGACAAATATTGAAAAATAAATATGCTTTAGTAATACCTCTAGGACTTTATATTTTGAAATATTAGCTTTTTTATCTTAAAAATGTACATTCTACAAAAATAGTTATATAATTATAATAGCTTAGAATGGAAAATTCTGGTGCATTGATATATAAAACAGGATGCTGATTTGGTGAGGGTATAGAGAGATAGATAGATAGATAGATAGATAGGTGTGTTAAATTACTGGAGTGTTAAAACAAACTGTTGGATTTAATTATTTCTGAAAAGCAGAATTTGAAGATGGAAAATCCTCTAATAAACATTCCCGTATTCTTTGTAATTTTATATAAACAACATTTGTTATTTAAAATATTAATAAGCAGATATGAAATGCTTAACATGCTTTTAAATGTTACTTACAATATTAATAAGTGGATATGAAATATCAGACAATTTAGGTTCAAATCTGTGGACCTTAGATAATTTACTCAAATTTTCTAAGTCACATATTTCTCATAGGAAAAATAGTGATACTGAAAATGTATACCTCAAAGTACAGTACAACATAAAATATTAATAATTTTGCACAGTGACTAGCACATAACAATTATAAAATTATAGTTAGTTGTTATTGTTAGCATGTTTGTTTATTTTTCACTCATCTTACTCTAATTGTATTTTAATAAATGAATGCTAATTATGAAAGCAAAAAAAAATTAAGGCAATAATGGTGCTAAATCTAGTCTATTATCAGATACATTTCTGTGTCAGAATTTTCAATTGACTCCTTGTTCACCATGATCTCTTTGAAATTATACATTATATCTCAAGAGAAAAGATGGGAGTTGTTCCATTTCTTGCTCTGAACAGAAACACATTGCACAAGCCGATTTAACACCATTTATTCAATCCTAATTGACACTCAATCTACAATGGACAGTAAGAAATTTAATACTTAACATTATTCTCCTCTAGTGCAGATCACTTGGCATCACTATCCAACATTTTATATCCTAACTGGGTCCCTCTAGTGAATTCATCTGTGATTCTCTCATTGTTTTCAATAGACTTGAATTCTGAAAATAACTCAGTTGATTTCTTAAACCCTGTATCATTTCACTATGTGTTTTGGAAAATACTTAATACTTTTTATTTTCTAAGATGTTTATATTTGTGTACTGAAGAAGAGATTTTTGTGTTAGTTAATTAACACTCTGAAGGAATCTTTATGGAATCTCTTAGTAGTACTTTAAATTAAATGAAACATATTTGACAGAATAAATACAATTTAATTTCTTACAATTTAGATTTAATTCCTAAATATAAGTTTCTTTCAAAGGTGAAGTAGAGACTGGTATTTTAGAATTCATTGTGCTTAATATACCTCTGGTCTCTTAATTATTTCTGTTTGCTACTAGAAAATTTGCATTATTTATTCTTCTATGATATAGATGCAAGGCTTTGCAAGGACATTGCTTCTCAATATCTCTTCACTCATATTTTATAGCCAGATGAAAAAAGCTAGTTATTAAATATTTTTTCATATTACTAAAATATTTTCAAAGTTGTGTTTAAATGGACTGAAGAATATATAGTTGACTCTTGAACAACGTGGGTTTGAATTGCACAGGTCCACTTACACATGGAGTTTTTTCAATAAAGAGATAGGAAAAAAATTTTGGAGACTTTTGACAATTTGAAAAAAACTCACAGACAGGCTGCATAACCTAGAAATACTGAAAAACAAATAAGAAAAAGTTATGTCATGCATGCATAAAATATATGTACATACTACTCTATTTTATCATTCATTACCATAAAATCTACACAACTCTGTTATAAAAATTTAAAATCTATCAGAATTTATGCTCACACATACTATACATGGCGTTATTCTCAGTTAAGAGAAATGTAAACAGTATTAATCATAACTGCATAAAATTAACTCTATTATATACTCTACTCCTGTAATAATTTCGTAGTCACTTCTTGCTGCTATTTCAGTGAGCTCAAATATTGCCAATATCCGCTCAAAATGGACTCTAGTCATCTCCAAGTGAGCAGTTCATCTCTTCAGTAAATTGAGTATCATGGTAAAAAGTGATCTCTCGTGGTTCTTGTGTATTTTTCATCATGTATAGTGCAAGTGTCCTAAACATTGAATAACACATTGGGACCCATATAGCGCCACAAGTGATGTGGAAGTGCTCCCAAGAAGCAGAGAAAAGTCATGAAATTGCAAGAAAAAGTTGAATTGCTTGATATGTACCATAGATTGAGGTCTGCAGCTGTAGTTGCCCACCACTTGAAGATAAATGAATCCAGGTTATGGATTGTTGTAAAAAAAGAAAAGAAATTTGTGAAGCCATCACTGCAGCCATGCCAGCAGATGTTAAAGTCTTGCACTTTTTGTGAAATACTATTTTTATCTCATACTGAAAATGCAGCTTTTATGTGTGTACAGATTGGTATAAGAAAGGCATACCTATAGACTCTAATAAGATTCAAGAAAAATTAAAGTCATTATATAACAACTTTAAAGCAAAAGAAAGGTGAAGGATAGAAAGCTGGAGAATTTAATGCCGGCAAAGGATGGTTTGATAATTTGAGAAAGATGTTTGGCTTGAAAACTGTCAAGGTAACGGGAGAAGCAGTTTCTGCTGACCAAGAGACAACAAACAAATTCCCAGATGCCATTAAGAAAATCATTGAGGAGAAAGTATATCTGTTTGAAGAGTGCAGACAAAAGTACCCTATTCTGGAAAATAAAATGACATAAAAAGACATTTTAAGGGCTTCCCTGGTGGCACAGCGGTTGAGAGTCCGCCTGCCGATGCAAGGGATGCAGGTTCGTGCCCCGGTCTAGGGGGAATCCCACATGCCGTGGAGCAGCTGGGCCCGTGAGCCATGGCCACTGGGTCTGCACGTCCGGAGCCTGTGCTCCACGGCGGGAGAGGCCACAACAGTGAGAGGCCCGCATACCGCAAAAAAAAAAAAAAAAAAAGACATCTTAAGGAAGATAAGCGAGCACAAGGATTTTGGGCCGGAAGAGATAAACTACCTCTACTGTTTTGTGCAAATGCAGTCAGGTTTATGATCAAGACTGCCCTTTTCTGGGGACTTCCCTGGTGGTCCTGTGGTTAGAAATCTGCCTTCCAATGCAGGGGATGTGGGTTCGATTCCTGGTGGGGGAACTAAGATCCCGCATAACACGTCGTGCAGCCAAAAAAGGAAAGAGTGCCCTTTTTCTATATAGCTGCTAGCCCTAAGACCTTGAAGGAAAAAGATAAACACCAGTTGCCAATATTTTGGTTGTACAACAAGAAGGCCTGGATGACAAAACACTTTCTGGATTGGTTCCATCAACGCTTTTTCCCTAAAGTCAGGAAGTACCTTGCAAGTAAGGGACCACATTTTAAACTTCTTATGACATGAGACAATGCTCCACCCAGTGAGAATCCCATGAGTCCAGCCCTGAAGGTGACGAAGTGGTTTACTTGCCTCCAAGCTCAACGTCTCTAATTCAGCCTCTAGGTCAGGAGGTCATAAAGACCTTTAAGGTTCAATACACAGCGTTCTTTAGGGAAAGGACTGTCAGTGCTGTGGAGGAGAACCCTGATAGAGAATCATGAAAGGCTGAAAGAATTACACCATTGAAAATGCCATCATTGTTATAATAAAAGTTGTGAAATCCATCAGCCTGAAACTATAAATTCACCCTGGAGAAAACTGTGTCCAGATGTTGTACATGACTTCACTAGATTTATGACAGAGCCAGTCAAGGAAATCATGAAAGAGTTTATGGATATGGCAAAAAAGGGGGGGGGGGGTGAAGAGTTTCAAGATATGGATATTGGAGAAATTTAAGAGCTAATAGACACCACACCAGAGGAATTAACAGAAGCCAACTTGATGGGATGAGTGCTTCTGAACAAGTGCCAGACGATGAGAGAGACATAGAAGAAGCAGTTCCAGAAAACAAATTGATATTAGATGATTTGGCAGGTTTCCAATTATTCAAGACTGCTTTTGACTTCTTTTACAAGGACTCTTCTATAAAATGTACACTGAGACTAAAGCAAACTGTGGAAGAAGGATTGGTTTCATATAGAAACATTTGCAGAGAAATTAAAAAGCTACAAAGCCAGACAGAATTATGATATATTTCTGTAAATTTACAGTGAGTGTGCCTGCTGTCCTGCCTCTCCTTCCCCCTCCTCCACCTCTGTGACCCCTGAGACAGCAACACCAACTCTTCCTCTTCCGCCTCCTTAGCCTACTAAACATGAAGACAACAAGCATAAAGACCTTTATGATGATCCGCTTTCACTTAATGAATAGTAAATAATCATCATGCCTTATGGTTTATAAACATATCGGTTGTGTATATGTGTGAGTGTCTTCATGCGAAAATTTAAGCAAGAACTGTATGGGATGTTTTTGTGTCTTCATCATCATAGGCTAAGTATTCATCTTGTGGAACACTGAGTACAAAACTTTTACTGAAGTGAATAGCCTATCCTTACATAAGCATAAGGTGATTAATATTAAGTATAAAATTAGTATTGTGTTAGTCTTCTTACTGTTTTATAACTGTGCTTTCAAAGAATCACCTTACATACAATATGCCTCTGTTTCTCTCTTGTAATTGGAGAAACTGCATATCAGCCTATCGTCACAGGTAAGTTTTTTTTAATATAACAATGTTTCCAATATTGTATTATGAATATGACTGTAATACTGTCTGCCAGTAAATTCTTATAATAATTCATTCATTAGTGTATAGGCTAGTGAAGCAATCATATCGATTACATTAGGCTACCATAAAGCAATCATATCGCTGCTTCTTTGTTACCAGTGCATGAATTGTAAATACTTGTAAATTAATATTAATTACTTTTTCACATTATCTTTTCATTTTTGATGTGTAGTGTTAATAATATGTATAAAATCTGCAGTGTTTTGTATCATATAATGTAGTATTGATATAGATACTGACAGACAGCTGATTCCTCTTGTAAACAGATGACACAATATTGATAAGAATGGTATAGTACTATAAATGTATTTTCTATTCCTTATGATTTTTAATAACTTTTTTCTCTAGCTTACATTATTATAAGAATACAGTATGTGATATATATAACATACAAAATATGTGCTAATTAACTGCTTATGCTATCTGTAAGGCTTCTGATCAATAAGCATATATGCAGGAATGTGCACATACCCAGGAAATGGGAACTATTTGAAGAGAACATGGCTGAGAACTGTTTTAGTATTGTTAAACATATCTTCATATTTAAAAAGCACAATGAATCCAATTCAGAATAATCAAAATTAAGCCCACAACCAGACACATTGTGGTAAAACTGCAGAATATAAACAACAAAGGAAAAATCCTAAAAGCAACCAGGAGAAAGTAAGAGGGCCAAGTACACAAGAGTAATCAAAATAACAAATGTCAACAGCAACAATAAAATCAGGAAGTTGTAGAATAATACTTTCAAAATTATAAAATGGAATTAATGTCAATTGAGAATTGTATAACAAAATATGGATTCTTAAAGCATATTGAGATATTTTCAGATGTAAAGAAATGAGACAGAGAGAGAGAGACATACTGAGATTTCAAGTATCAGTTCCCAGTTAAAAGATTCCCTAAAACATACACTTTAAGAAGAAAATTGAACCCAGATGGAAAAAGATACAGTAGCAAAAAAAACAAAAACAAAAACCTGATAAATCTGTGGGTAAAGATAAACAATATTTAATGAATAGCTATAATTAAAATTACTAATTTATGAAGTAAAAATTTTAGGTGATTCTAAAATCTGGACAATATTATCTATAAAATGGGAAGGAGTGGTCAGAGTTAAATAATAATATTTCTTATGTTATACAGAAGGATAGTAGTCATATTGATAAATTTTAATGTTAGTTAAGGAAAAAAGTTGACAAAATTTACAGTGAGACAGTTGAGAAAACTTAAAGTGGAACTGATTCTATTTTAAGAACAATGCAATTAAAATAAACTATAATTTCACAAAGCGGGAAAGGAAAAAAAGCATGTTACTGAACCAAACTGATTGCAATCTAGCAGAAACCTATGGGGCCTTCCTGGGACAGACCTCCCATATCCTCCATCTACCTCTTATTTGTAGAAAAGCTTTAGTCTCCCAGGCCTGCCCTGAGTCACAAAAGGCTGGCTCAAATATTAATGATTGAAAAAATGTGAACATGTAGTAACAAAAAATAGCAGTTAGGCCAGGAGAACTGGTAACAATTTAAACAGGAAATCAGCCATATAGCAGTCACAGATTCTCTAGTTCCTCCCTGAAGGACATAGATAACAATGTCTGATGCACATTCCTGAGTTGTTTTACAGATATTAAAACCTCCACCAGATAGAAGTTAACTACATGATGACCATGAGCATGTAGCTCCCAGACCTGGGGTAGCCTGTAACTCCTGTGACACCACTCTGTTACCTCAGCATCAACCAATCAGAGAATTGTGCACAACTTGATCATGTACCCTACAAATTCCCTCCCTCACCTTGCCTTTAAAAACTCTTCCCTAAAACACATCAGGGAATTTAGGACTTTTAAGCATTAGCTGCCCAGACTCCTTGCTTGGCACCTGCAATAAAAGCTGAACTTTCCTTCACCACAACCCAGTATCAGTAGATTGGCTTTACTACTCACAGGTGAGTGGACCCAAGTTTGATTCAGTAACAAGCATATAAAAGCAGGTCTACATTAAAACATCAAAGCTAGTTGGTAGAGGTAAATCTAAATATATAAGTAATAATATAAATATATTAGTTTTCCAATTAAAAGGCAAAGATTGTCAAATCAAATTTAAAAATACAGTGAACTATATGATGTTCCAAAGAAAAATGTAACATAAAGATTCCTATAGATTGAAGTTTAAAGAAGGAACAAACAGAAAACTAAACAAAAGAAAACAATTTGTCTCATTTATATTTTGTTATAACAATATGATGAAAGAATTTATGCAAAAAAATATTATGAGAAATAATGTGTCATCTCATGTTCTGATGGTAAATTTATAATTAATTAGGAAGACGTAGTAATTCTAAATATGTTTGTTCTAATATCAATGTAAAACTTTTTGACAGAGTTATGAGAAAAATTGGCAAGTCTATATCATCAGAGGTATTAAAACACCTACTTTTTATTGATAAGAATTGAGCATTGCACAAAAAATAGATCTTACCCATTCATCCCAAGCTTTTTAAATTATCAAAAATGAATTATGTATTAGTCAATAAGTCATTTTTAACAAATTCCAATGAGTCAATATTGATTGTATTATTTATCTAATTATAGTTTAATTAGGTTAAAATCAAATACAAAAAAAAAGTATTACATGAATGTTTCCAAATTAAAAATGTAATTCTAAACAACATAAAGTTAAAACAGAATCATAACAAAGTGAGATCTGCAGTATTGCAGAATAAGAAATAATTAAAATGCAATCTACCAAACTTGAAACATGCACTTTAAGTAGTGTATTGATTGGAATGTGTAGCCTTAAATATCCATGTTTGGCAACAAGAAAAGCTGAACGTTAATGAACTAAGAATCTAAGTTAGAGTGTGAGTAGGCAGACACAGTAACAATAAAGATGAGAAAACACATTTCAAAAATAAAAATAGGGGCTTCCCTGGTGGTGCAGTGGTTGAGAGTCCGCCTGCTGATGCAGGGGTCGCAGGTTTGTGCCCCGGTCCGGCAGGATCCCACATGCCGTGGAGCAACTGGGCCTGTGAGCCATGGCTGCTGAGCCTGTGTGTCCGGAGGCTGTGCTCCGCAATGGGAGGGGCCACAGCAGTGAGAGGCCCGCATACTGCAAAAAAATAAATAAATAAAAATAAAAAAAGAAATTAAAATAAAAATAGGAATTATTGTCAAAACAATGTCATTTGAAAAGTCTAATGAAATAGCAAACTTCTGATGGATTACTTTAAAAAAAGACAGAGGTAAAGAAATTAATATTTGAATGTGACAATAATTACAGAAATATTGAAAGTGAAAAAATGTGAATGCTTGAACAGTTTCATTCCATTAAATTAAAAATTTTAGGCAACTTGTAAAATTACCTGTATAAAACATAACTCACCACAAGTTACAGCAGAAGTAGAAATCCTTACTAGATTATAAGTCAAAAAAAAAAAAAAGGCAAACAGAAAAAGAAACAAAGAAAAATAGCTATAATACTTATAGGAGCAAGTTTAAAGATACATTGGAGTGTCCACTGAAGTCCAAGTGAAATCATTGAGTAAAGAACAGCCATTCCTGCCATCTAATTTTGCTAGAACAGCCATTCCTGCCATCTAATTTTGCTATGTCAGTATTGGATCAATAACAAGATAATAATATAAGAAAAAAGTTGCCAGCTAATCTCACTTATGAATATAGACACAAAAATTCTAAACAAAATATTTATTTACAAACTAAACCCATGTACAACACACATAGTTCTATTTGATTGTCCAGTTATTAAAATACAGAAAGAGGGCTTCCCTGGTGGCACAGTGGTTGAGAGTCTGCCTGCTGATTCAGGGGACACAGGTTCGTGCCCCGGTCCGGGAAGATCCCACATGCCGTGGAGTGGCTAGGCCCATGAGCTATGGCTGCTGAGCCTGTGTGTCCCAAGCCTGTGCTCCGCAACAGGAGAGGCCACAACAGTGAGAGGCCCGTGTACTGCAAAAAAAAAAAAAAAAAAAATACAAAAAGAAAATTCTTATAAAGCTAGACAGAAATGGGAAATTTTATCTTGGTTAAAATATATGCATAATAAGTTACAAACATTTCTGAATAACATCACAGAATATCTAAATGGAGGAATATACTATATTCAAGGTTTGAAAAACCCAATATAATTAATGTGCCAATTTCTTTCAAAGTGTTCTGCAGATTCAATACAAGCCCACTAAAAATACCAGTAGTTTTTTTTTTTTTCCTAGAAATGAGTAAGATGATTTTAAAAATAATTTGAATAGGCAAAGGACCAAAAATAGCCAAAACAATCCTGGAAAGGAAAAACAAAATTGGAGACTTACCCTAAATTCAAGAATTACCATAAGGATAAAGTTATCAAGACATCATTATATTAGCAAAAGTATAGACAAATATATCAATATAACAATATCAGAAGTACAGAACTATGCCACATATAAACAATAATTTTTAAAGTTGCTGGAAAGAGAAAAAGAAAAAACAACTATCCAACAAATCATGATTAAAAAACTGGATATCTGTATGAGGGGAAAATTTTCAACTTTGATCTCATGCTAACAACACGGACTAATCTCAAAAATATTATGCTGAATGAAAGTATCCAAATTAAAAAAGGACCTATTGTATGATACCATCTAAATGATATTCTAGAATAGTCTAACTTAGGTAGAAATTAGAGCCAGCTGTTGCTTCTGGTAAGAGATTGACTGGAAATTGGAATATTACTGGGTGATAATTTGTTCAGTGTCTTCATAGGATTTTGAGTTACATGAGTATATGCATTTGTCAAAATTGTTTAAATAAGATGCTTACAATCTGAATATTTTACTGTATATTGAGTATATACTGTATAAAGTATACATACATCGATAACAAAATTTCAGGAACAACATTAAATGGGTCTCATTGACAAAAAGTGGAATAAATTTAGCAAGAAGAATAATAATCAACTCAATTGTTTGAATTATTGCATATAAAATCTATGCATTTATAATTAAAATTATTCAAAGATGGCTATTGCTGCTCCAAGAAAATTTACATTACCTTTATATCACTGATCACAATTACAGGTTAGGTAGATATCTACTTCTTACTCTGAAAATTGTCAGTAGAAGAAATAGTCATGCATTTTATCCTGTCCTTCCTATAGAAATTGTATTTCAGAGTAACCAAATATTATTAGACCACAATCATTTTGCAACTCCTACTGAAACCTGAACTTAATGACCATTCTTAGCATGGCTAAGACTGAAAGACATTATGTGCTTCCTAAGGTGATGAAATATGAAGTACCTATCATCACTCCTATAAGATTCTTGTCCAAAGAAATAGAACATAGGTATAAGAACTAACTTCCAGTTTACAGGAAACATAAATTATAGAGGGACAAGTTACATGACACCGTGTAATAAGGAGACAATTCTAGAATTCAGAACAACTGCGTTCCTGGTTGTTTCAGCATAACAATAACCAAAAAGTTAAAAAGAAGGGAGTATGTGGAGTTTGTTTGGATCTTAATTGTAAGAAACCATCTTTAAAAAAATGTTTTTGACACAATTGGGGAAATTTGAACATGACATGAGATCTCAACAATACCAGTAATAATTGTTAATCTTGTTAAGGGTGATACAGCGTTTTTAAACAAATATTTAAATGTTTACATTGAAAAAATATACAATATAAATAAAATGTATAAAAGTAATAAATTTTAGTACTGTTGCTGTATGGAACACGTATACAAAATTGAATTCCCTTATTATATATATACCGGCAATAAATACTGAATAATAATATCACATGCCATAGCAACAAGTTAGATTTCTTTCATCAGTGTCTTATAGTACAGGTCTTTTACCTCTTTAGTTAGAATTAATCTTAGGTATTTTATTCTTTTTGATGCAATTGTAAGTGGGATTGTTTTCTTAATTTCCCTTTGTGATAGTTCATTGTTAGTGTATAGAAATGCAACAGGTTTCTGTATATTAATTTTTCATACTGCAGGTTTACCAAATCAATTGATGAATTAATGGTTTTTTGGTGGAGCCTTTAGGATTTTCTATGTATAGTATCATGTTATCTGCAAACAGTAACAGAAACTGTTCTTCTTTTCCAATGTTAATTCTTTTTTTTTTTCTTACTGCTGTGGCTCAGACTTCTAATACTACTATGAATAAAAGTGATGAGAGTGGGCCTTCTTGTCTTCCTCCTGATCTCAGAGGAAATGCTTTTAGCTTTTCACTGTTGAGTATGATATTAGCTATGGGCATGTCATATATGGCCTTTATTATGTTGAGGTATGTTTGCTCTATACAAACTTGTTGAGAGTTTTTATCATAAATGGATGTTGAACTTTGTCAAAAGATTTTTCTGCATCTATTGACATGATAATATGATTTTTATTCTTCAGTTTGTTAGCATTGTGAATCACATTGATTGATTTGCAGATATTGAACCATCCTTGCATCCCTGGAATAAATCCCATTTAATCATAGTGTACAATCCTTTAAATTTTTTGAATTTGGTTTGCTAATTTTGTTGAGGATTTTGCATCTATGTCAATCAGTGATACTGGCCTGTTTTTTTTGTTGTTTGTTTTTTGGTACCTTCACCTTGTTTTGTTAACAGGGTGATGTTGGCCCTGTAGAATGAGTTCAGAAGTGTTCTTTCCTCTGCAATTTCTTGGAATACTTTCAGAATGGTAGATGTTAACTCTCCTCTAAATGTTTGGAGAATTTACCAGTGAAGCCTGGACTTTTGTTTTTTTTTTTAATTACCAGTTCAATTTCATTACTGGTATGTTTGTAATATCTATTTCTTCTTGATTCATTCCTGAGAGATTGTACATTTCTAGGAATTTGTCCATTTCTTCTAGATTGTCCATGCTATTGGTGTATAATTTTCTGTAGTAATTGCTTATGAGCCTTTGTATTTCTGTGGTGTTAGTTGTAATTTCTCTTTTTTCATTTCTGATTTTATTGATTTGGGCCGTCTCTCTTTTCTTCTTGATGAGTCTGGCTAAAGGTTTGTCAATTTTGCATCAGCTCTTAGTTTCATTGATCTTTTCTATTTATTTTTTTTTTTTTTAGTTTCTATTATATTTATTTCTGCTCTAATCTTTACAATTTATTTCCTTCTACTAACTTTGGGTTTTATTTGTTCTTCTTTTTCTATTTCCTTTAGGTGTAAGGTTAGGTTGTTTATTTGAGATTTTTCTTATTTCTGAGGTAGGCTTGTGTCACTATGAACTTTCCTCTTAGAACTGCTTTTGTCACATCCCATAGATTTGAACCATTCTGCTTTAATTTTCATTTGTCTCCAGGTATTTTCTGATTTATTCTTTAACTTCTTCAGTTGAGAAGCATATCATTTATCCTCCTGTGTTTGTGATTTTGGAGGTTTTTGTTCCTTTTAGTTGATTTCTAGTCTCTTAACATTGTGATCAGAAAAGATGCTTGTTATGATTTCAATCTTCTTAAATTTACTGATATTTGTTTTGTGGCCCAGCATGTGATCTATCCTGGATAATGTTTCATGTGCACTTTAAAAGAGTGTGTATTATGCTCCTTTAGGATGAAATGTTATATATATGTGTATATAGTCTATCTGGTCTAATATGTCATTTAAGGACAGTGTTCCCTTCTTGATTTTCTGTCTGGAGGGTATGTCCATTGATGTAACTGGGTGTTAAAGTCCCCTACTATTATTGTGCTTCTGTCAATTCCTCCTTTTATGTCTGTTAATATATGCTGTATATATTTAGGTGCTTCTATGTTGGGTGCATATTTATTTTTATATATTTAATATATTTTCAGTTGTTATATTTTCTTGTTGGATTGATTATTTTGTTATTATGTAATGTCCTTTGTCTCTTGTACAGTCTTTGTTTTAAAGTCTATCTTGTCTTTTTTATTTTATGGACTGATGACTTTAGATTTTTGTTGTTGTTAGATTTTTAAACAACCTGGTGAACCATCTGTACCAAGAATCTGACAAATTGGAAAAAATAATGTGCAAATGTGTAAGCTTAGATAGCTTAGAAGTAAAAAAATATCCTCTTCCAGTTCAGTATTTAATTCACTACCTGATAATATGTATTTAAATAGAATTTAAGAATGAACTATTTCAATTCATTCTTTTTTTAAAATTTATTTTTATTTATTTTTTATACAGCAGGTTCTTATTAGTTATCCATTTTATACATATTAGTGTATATATGTCAATCCAATCTCCCAATTCATCACCACCCCCCAAACTCTATCTTGTCTTGAGGAAGCATATATATGGGTCTTTTTATTTTTATTAAGCCATTCAGTCACTCCATGTCTTTTCATCAGAGCATTTAGTCCATTTACATTTAAATATTGATAGGTATATATTTATTGCCATTTGGTTGATTGTTTTGGGGTTGTTTTTGTAGCTCTTTTTTGTTCCTTTCTTGTCTCTCTTCTCTTGTGACTTGATGACTATCGTTAGTGTTATATTTGGATACCTATCTCTTTTTAGTGTGTATCTATTATAGATTTTTGGGTTTTGGTTACCATGATATATGTGATATCATGATTATTATATATGATTAAGTTGCTGATCTCTTAAGTTTTAATACATTTAACAACCATGAATTTTTACTGCCCCCCCCAATGTTTACTGTTTTTGACATCATATTTCATGTCTTGTTGTTTTGTGTGCCCATTAATGTGAATATAGATTATTTTACTACTTTTTTTTTCTTTTAACCTTCCTAGTAGCTTTATAAGTGGTTGATCTACTACCTTTCCTATATATTTGCCTTTATCAATGGGTTTTTTCTTTTATAATTTTCATATTTTTAGTTATGGGCTTTTCTTTTCCACTTAGAGAAGTCTCTTTAACATTTCTTGTAAAGCTGGGTTTGTGGTCCTGAACTCTTTTAGCTCTTCGTCTGTAAAACTTTTAATCTCTCCACCAAAACTAACTGAAAGCCTTGCCAGGTAGAATATTCCTGGTTGTAGGTTTTTCCATTTTATTACTTTAAATATATCATACCACTCCCTTCTGGCCTGTAGAATTTCTCCTGAACAGTTAGCTTACAGCGTTATGGGGTTTTCTTTGTATGTAACTTGTTGCTTTTCCCTTGTTGCTTTTAATATTCTCTCTTCATCTTTAATGTTTGCCATTTTAATTACACTGTGCCTTGGTCTGGTCCATTTTGGGTTGATTCTGTTTGGGATTTTGTGCTTCTTAGACCTGGATGTCTATTCTTTTTTCCTATGTTAAGGAAGTTTTCAGCTGTTATGTCTTCAGAAATATTCTCTGTCCCTTTCTCTCTCTCTTATCCTTCTGAGACCCCTGTAATATGAATGTTAGTATGCTTGATGTTGTCCCAGAGATGCCACTAACTGCACGACCAGGGGAGTCCCTGTCCAGGTGCTGACCTACTTATGGATGAGGCCAGGTCAAAAGGTGACTAGGTAGGGGGCCCGAGGTGTGCCAAGGCTAGTGCTGGCCCACAGGTACACAGAGCTGTGTCCTGAGGTGGCCAACTGGGGAGCCAAGGATCCCAGACCTAGTGTCAGCTTCCTGATGTGTGGGACTGTGGCCTAGGATGTGGCCCTGAGCTTCTGTGCACCTCCTGGTGGATGGGGCCAGCTCCTGATGCAACAAGCTACATGGTCTAGGATGACCCAGAGCTGGTGATAGCCAGCAGGTGGGTGTGATCAGATATCAGTGTGACTGGTTGAGAAGCCCAAGGAGTCCTGGAGCTGGTGTCAGCATGCTATTCAGTGGGACTGGGGCCATGGGGTCCCTGGGTGGTGCCTGCCTGATGGTGGGTGAGTCAGGTCTTGACACAGTTGGCTGTGGCGCCATGATAGTTCTGGAGCTGATGTTGGCCTGTGGTTGAGTGGAGCCAGAGCCCAGGGAGTCCTGGGGCTGGTGCCAGCCCACTGGTAGGTGGAGCCATGTCCTGGGATCTCTGGCTGCAGGGGCCTATTGGCACTGAAGTTGTTGTTTGGCCCACAGGTGGGTGGAAGGAAGTTAAGGGGTTGCCACCCCTCCAAGTAAGAGGGACTAGGGGCTGGTTCTGGACCTCTGGTGGATGAGGCCAGATCCTGGGGCTAGTGCAGGCTAACAGGTGGCTCTGTCCAGGGCCCACAGTATCCCAGGGCTGTGCCCTTCCCCTGCTGGATAAGCCTTAGATCCTGGGCTAGTATTGGCTTACTGATGGGAGGGGCCAGGTCCTGTGCCCTCTGGTGGATTGTGCCCAGCTAACTGCCTTGCCTGCAGCCTCCTAGAACTGGTGCCAACTGGCTGATAGGCCAGATTGTTTTCTGGCACTAACAAGCTAGAAGGGAGGATTCCAAAATAGCACTTACCAGCACCAGTGTCCTCATGATGGGATGAATTACTGCCAGTGTCCATGTCCCCAGGGTGGATTTCAATTGCCTCCTGCCTCTCCAGGAGGCTCTTTAAGATCAGCAGGTGGGTCTGACCCAGGTTCCTTTCAATTTACTACTTCTGCCCTGGGTCTCCAGAGCATGTGAAATTTTTTGTGCCCCCTTTAAGAGTGGAGTCTATTTTTCACAGCCCTCTGGGCTTCCCATACACAAGCCCCTTTGGCCGTTAAAGTCAGAAATTCTTGGTTCTTTTCTTCCTGGTGCAGGACCCCTGGGCTGGGGAGCCTAATGTGGGGATAGGACCACTCACTCCTTGGGGAGAACCTTTGCAATTGTAATTATTCTCTCACTTGTGGGTTGCCTACCTGAGGATGTGGGTCTTTAGTATACTGTGTCTTTGCCCCTCCAACCTATATCACTGTCATTCCTTCTTTATATCTTTAGCTTAAAGTTCTCTTCTGTTAGTCCTCAGGTCCTTCTCATCTTATAGTTGCTCTGTAAATAGTTGCAGTTTTGGTATGTCCATGGGAGGAGATGAACTCTGAGTCTTCCTACTCTGCCATTTTGGCCACTCCCCTCATTGTTGTTTTAATTTGCATTTCCTTGATGACAAACAATGTGAAACATCTTTTCATATGCTTATCTGCTATTCCTATATTTTCTTTGCTGAGGTGTCTGTTAAGGTCTTTGGCCTATGTTTTTGGTCAGGTCATTTTTTTTTTTTGCTGAGTTTTAAGATGTCTTTATATATTTTGGATAATAGTCCTTTCTCAGATGTGCTTTTGCAAATATTTTCTCCCTGTCTGTGGCTTCTCTACTATTCTCTTGATGTTGTCATTCACAGAGCAAAAGTTTTTAGTTTTAATGAAGTCCAACTTATCAATTTTTCTTTTTAAATTTTCTTTACAAGGATTGTGTCTTTGTTGTTGTTTGTAAAAAGTTATTGCCACACCCAAAGTCATCTAGGTTTTCTCCTATGTTATCTTCTAGAAGTTTAATACTTTTGAAAACATTTAGGTCCTGTGATCCATTTTAAATTAATTTTTGTGAAGGCTGTAAGGTCTGTGTCTGGATTTATTTTTTGAATGAAAAATGTCCAGTTGTTCCAGCACCATTTATTGAAAAGATTCTTTTATTGTTTTACTTTTGCTCCTTTGTCAATGATCAGTTGGCTATATTTGTGTAGGTAAATTGCTGGGCTCTCTATTCTGTGCCATCATACTCTCTATAAATTCTTTTGTCAAAACAATGTTGTCTTGATTACTGAAGCTTTATAACAAGTCTTAAAGTTCAACTTTTTCTCCTTCAATATTTTGTTGATTATTCTGGGTCTTTTGTCTCTTTATAAAAGCTTTAGAATCAGTTTGTTGATAGCCACAAAATAACCTGCTGGAAATTATTTTTTTTAATTTTTATTGGATTGATTATAGTTGATTTACAATGTTATGTTAGTTTCAGGTGTACAGCAAAGTGAATCAGTTATACATATACATATATCCACTTTTTTTTTTTTTAGATTCTTTTCCCATATAGGCCATTACAGAGTATTGAGTAGAGTTCTCTGTGCTATACAGCAGGTTCTTATTAGTTATGTATTTTATATATAGTAGATAAATCTCCCAATTCATCCCTCCCCCTCTATCCCCTGGTAACCATTAGTTTGTTATCTACATCTGTGAATCCTGTTTTGTAAATAAGTTCATTTGTACCCTTTTTCTTAGATTCCACATATAAGTGATATCATATATTTTTCTTTCTTTGTCTGAATTACTTCACTCAGTATGACAATCTCTAGGTCTATCCATGTTGCTGCAAATGGCATTATTTTGTTATTTTATATGGCTGAGTAATATTCCATTGTATGTACGTACCACATCTTCTTTATCCATTCCTCTGTTGATGGGCATTTAGGTTGCTTCCATGTCCTGGCTACTGTAAATAGTGCTGCAATTGGGGTGCATTTCGAATTATGGTTCTCTCTGGGTATATGCCCAGGAGTGGGATTGCTGGATCACATGGTATCTCTATTTTTAGTTTTCTAAGGAAATTCCATACTGTTCTCCATAGTGGCTGTACCAATTTACATTCCCTCCAACAGTGTAGGAAGCTTCCCTTTTCTACACACCCTCTCCAGCATTTATTGTTTGTAGGTTTTTTGGATGATGGCTGTTCTGACTAGTGTTAGGTGCTACCTCATTGTAGTTTTCATTTGCATTTCTCTAATAATTAGTGATGTTGAGCATCTTTTCATGTGCTTTTTGGCCATTTGTATGTCTTCTTTAGAGAAATGTCTACTTAGATCTTCTGCCCATTTTTTGATTGGGTTATTTCTTTTTTTGATATTGAGCTGCATGAGCTGTTTGTATGTTTTGGAGATTAATCCCTTTTGGTTGCTCCATTTGCAAATATTTTCCCCCTCCTGAGGGTTTTCTTTTTGTTTTGTTTATGGAATTTTGATTGAAATTGCATTGAATATACAGAGCAAATTGGAAAGAACAAATATCATAGTAATACTGATGCTTTCTATCCATGAACATGGAATATGTATTTATTTACTTCTTTGATTTTGTTCATCAGAGTATTGTAGTTTACCTCATAAAGATCTTGCACATATATTGTTAGATTTTTATCTAAGTATTTCATTTTTGGGGTGCCAACGTAAATGATGTGTTTTTAATTTCAAATTCCACTTTGTTGCTGTTATATAAGAAAGCAGTTGACTTCTATATATTAATCTTGTATCCTGCAACCTTACTATAATTGCTTATTAGAGCCAGAAGTTCTTTTGTCAATTCTTTCAGATTTTTACATAGAAGGTTATGTCATCTGTGAAAAAAGATAGTTTTATTTTTCCTTTCCAACCTGTATGTCTTTATTTATTTATTTATATTCTTATTGCATTAGCTAGGAGTTCCAGTAAAATGTTGAAAATCAGTGGTGAGAGGGGACATTATTATCTTTTTTCTGACCTTAGTAGAAAAGCTTCAAGTTTCCTACCATTAAGTATGATGTTAGCCATAGCTTTTTTGTACATATTCTTTATCAAGTTGAGGAACTTCTCCTCTACTCCTAGTTTACTGAGAGATTTTGTCATGAATGGGTTAGGTTTTTTGCATCTATTGATATTATGTGATATTTCTTTTTAGTCTATCAATGGCTTACATTAATCGATTTTTGAA
Source organism: Orcinus orca (assembly GCF_937001465.1). NCBI lineage: Eukaryota > Metazoa > Chordata > Mammalia > Artiodactyla > Delphinidae > Orcinus > Orcinus orca. The sequence continues at coordinate 98,426,562 of NC_064563.1, forward strand.
TGTTGAGTTAGTCTTGCATACCTGGAATAAATCCCACTTGGTTGTGATGTTAATAAATTCTCTTTTGATTTAACTAAAGTGAGAGATAATTGAGAGTGGTATATATAATGATTCAAGTGTTAGTGGCAGTGTAACTACTGATGTGTAGGCATATATGTAACAATAATTTCACATGGATTTATAACTATTTTGTCTGTATATTCTATCTTAATTTTAATTCTAAGAAATTTAATCTAAGTTAATGTGTTTTTCTTAAACTTTATTCACAGATAATGTGTTAATGAATGACATTCATTTTTCATTTTTATTTTTGTCTGTGTTGGGTCCTCGTTGCTGCGCGTGGGCTTTCTTTTTAGTTGTGGTGGGGGGGGGCTACTCTTCATTGCCATGCATGGGCCTCTCATTGAGGTGGCCTCTCTCGTCTTGGAGCACCGGCTCTAGGTGCACGGGCTCTAGAGCGCAGGCTCAGCAGTTATGTCGCACGAGCCCATCTGCTCCGCAGCACGTGGGATCCTCCCAAACCAGGCCTCGAACCCATGTCCCCTGCATTGGTAGGCAGATTCCCAACCACTGTACCACCAGAGAAGTCCCTAAGTTAATGTTTTAGTAAAATAAAATGTAATTAAATATCCTTATAGGAAGTCATAAGAAATTTAATTTGCTTAAAAATATATATCACTTAGTATAATCATTTAGTTTAGTGTAATAATTTTTCTTTTTATGATAGTCATGTTCACTTGTCTGGAAATGGGATATAATTTTAATTGTATGTTATCAAGTTCCAGGCTGCAGTTCTTCAATATTTGAAAATACTTATACTGTCTTTCCTCAGACTTGATAAGATAAATATCTTTATAGTAACAATTGTTTATCTGTCCCATCATCCAACCTCACCTTCCTCTTTCATGACAAAACTTCAATTTTGTTCAATTATATACTTGTAAAAATGCAGCCCATGTGTGTCAGGAAAGTGCACACCATCCACAGTACCTGAGTCTTTGTATAACAAAAGTAATCATAGGAATTCCAAACCCTTTGAAAATGATAGATTAAGAAACTTTTTAAGTTAATTAGCATTTGTTACTCACCTGGCCAAAGTTTTAAGTCATGTGTGAACACCTGAACCAAGCCCAAGCACAGGGAAAACAGTAAGAACATATCTAGTCCCACTACCGTTCCAGTGATTTATGAGCAGTGGAGAACCAGCCTTGCCAGCTGATGACCCCCAGAGAATGAAGCCAAGATCATAACATTGTTGGACCACTGACTGATTCAAAGATTGAAGTCTGCTCTATTTCTGGACCTCAGATTAGATGAGTTTGTTGTTCAAGGCAGTTTGAATTTTTTTCCTGTTACTTTCTAAAGTTTATACACTTTAAATGTACATAAATATAAATTACCTATATGCTATATATGGCATATTATATACATTATATATATCAATATTATATATATTTTTCTACCTTCCTGAACAATTAACTTCTCTAAAAATGATAAAGAAACAAAGTTTGATTTGGAAGAAAGAATAAGGTAGATTAGTGATGTGCAGTTGCTGAAGGAAACAACACATGGAACTATTTGGCTCACTAACAGCTTAGTCATTGCCAAGACCTCAAAAAGTGCAAATAATTAGGGAAAAAAGGTTAATGGGTTATTTTATCAATCAATATAAAGTGTAAAATCAACTTCATTTGTTTGTATTCATATTACTTCCTGCATATAGGTAGATATTTCTCCATAATGAGGCTCATCATGGTGTGGAATGAGTAGATAATACCACTACCCCAAAATTTCACTCTTACAGATTTCTCCCATAGGTGTTTATTCCTTTGGGTTGAAATTTTGTAAAGTCTTGTAAAAACGTAAAAACATTATCTTGGAGGAGGAGAATTATCACTCAGTAATCTCTGAGCTAAAATAATTTTATCAGTTAAATTAGCTATTTGGCTGCTTAGTTTAAATGAAAGTCCATGAGAGGAAATCACAGTTACATTTGTCATAGTTTGTTCTGGGTCTATCCTTTTCACTTAGTATCAATGCTTAGAGAGTATTGTGGATTTACTTTTGAAAATATGACTCAGATAAATATGCATTATAATTCACTTACTTTAAGAGATAGGTTTTCCTTTCATCCAGGAGCCAGAAGGACATTATGTTAATGTGTTGTCTCCTAAAAAACATATAAGACTCTTTACTATTCTTTTAGAAGTACAATATTATCATTTTTATAATTCTATGTATTTGTTTACTGTCTATAAGAGCCAAATATATTTATATAATCTTTGGGGGCTTTGATTTTGTTTGCCTGGTTGCTGCATTTTTTTTCATCCATAAGCAGTTGAATGTACTTCCAGAGTTTTAGTTTAATTTTGTTCTTCCCACGGCTGAGCAAACAGCTCATTTTGTTTTAGAGTCTTTTAATGTTTTTGTTGGCAATTACCTTCTAGTGACAAGATTCATTTTTTCATTGCTTTTATTTATAAACACTAGAAATGATAGATGAGAAATGATATGTCAATAATGAAATAGTCTCTCTAATCAATATTTTTAAGAAACAAAAGTATATTTTTCTTTAAAAGGCTAAATTTATGGATTGTATTCTACAATTCAACTTCCTCAATTCCCTAGAACACTTTTCCTCAGAACAAAGAGGTTTAGAAATCATCTGAATAAATCTTCCTCCTTTTTTTTGGCATTGTAAAAATGAGGACGTAGAAAATGCCTAATGCATTTATATTCACTCTATCTGTTAATGATAGAGCTAGAACACTAAGATAACTTCTAGTGATATTTCGCTAGTGAATTAGTTATTAATTACAATAATAACTCCATGTAATAAATGATCCTCCAAAACGTGGATTAAAGCAGTAACATTTATTTACTTATTAGTCTGCAGGTCAGCTGGGCTATTTTTTTCTATTCAGGACTGGGCTTGACTGTCTTCATTTGTTCTTGCTCAATCACTTATGGTGAACTGGTGAGTTTGCTGAGGCATTAATAATCTTGGCTGGGATCACTCACATCTCTGGGGTCTGTGATGGGCCATCCAGGGTGACTCTGACCCATCTGACTTTTCTTCTTCATCAGCTAGCCTAGACTTCCTGTTGTTCAATAGTTGAGGCAGCATTATAAAAGAATAAATGAAAGCACACAAGGACTCTTGAAGCCTCAGTTTGTAACTCACACACCATCACTTCTGCTGCAAGTCACAGACTAGCTCAGATTCAAAAGTAGGGAAATAGATTCCATTTCTTGATAGAGAATCATAAAGATACATTTAAAAAGTGTACATAGAAGGAAAGTTAAGAATCTGGTCACGTTTGTAATCATTTAATACAACTATCATAAACCTATTCATTTTTCTCTATCTGTATTCCTTGAAAGCTCCCTCATCTTTGTACATAATCTCCAAAACTGGTATCATCCATCTCCAAGTTCTCTACTTTTAATTAACATGTGCAATGCTGGCAGATTGCTGTCCTGTTGTGTGCTTTTCTGTATCATTTTCTATGAGATGCAAAGTGAAAAAGCAAAACATATCATTACCTTTCTGGGAATCTGATACTTGTCCTCCCTATATCAGAATGTCTTCACCTATTCTACTGCATGATAATTAATTAATTAATTGTAATGCATTCATTTTAATGTAAAACATTAAAAAATTAGTTTAAGACAACTTTTATCTTATAGATAAAGCAGAGTTTTCTGTCTCAAGCAGACATTAGCCAGAACACTAAGGTTGTCTTTAAATGGAAATCAAGTGTTAAAACTTTATCTTCATAATTAGCACTGCTGTACTTTTGTGTAAATATAATTTTCTTAAATTCCTATTCATGGATATATATTCCTTGAACAAAATGAACTTCCCTCTTTCACAGCTTGCATTTTAATAGAATTAGCAAGTAGTTGTAAGTTTCATAAAAAGAAATAAAATTGTGTCAGGGAAAATATAGAAGTCTCATTTTGTCATGAGTTGGCTACTGTGACAAGAAGTGGGGTTAGTGAAAGACCTACAAGCCCTGCAAGTCTATCCCTTATCATTGTAGTAGTTCTCAAATGTCTTTGTGGAATTAGAAAAATCTAGATTTGGATTACAATACCATGGCTAAATGGGTGTGTCACCATAAAAGACTCCTGAATCATCTCGGTGAACCTTAATTCCTTTATTCATAAAATATGAACATTAGAAAATACCTCGTAGGATTCAGGTGGTGCTTCAATAAAGCAAAGCATATCAATTAGACTGTCTACCAGAGTGTTTGCCTTATATTAGAGGCTTCAAAAATGTTGCTATTTTATAAACTATACTGGTGCTCAAATCTCAGTATGTGTGAAGGAAATACAGATTTTCTTCTGAAGTAGCTTGAAGTCTCTTTGTGTAAGTTTTAATGGTGATGGATGTACATTTATAAAATTCTTATTTTTGTTCTTCTTTGTGCTAAATTCAGCATTTCCTACTATTGGTGTATCACATTGTTATTAATATTCTTCCTAAAGCTTCTGTGTGATGGATGAATAGTCAGTGATGCTGACCTGTTAAGAACAACAACTTCATAACTTCAGAGCTGGGACATCAGGTCTAAATCTGCCACTTATTTGATATGTGATTTGGAGGAAAAAACTCAATCTCTGTGTGCTTAAACTTCCAAAACAGGAAAAAAAGGAGATGATATAGGGTCTATATCATGAAGCTCTTGTAAATATTGAACAGTTAAATATGTTTTAATGTACTTAAAACAGTGCCTGGCACATTAGAGGTCCTCTATTTTGTGTATTATTATTGTTTATAAAGATAAAACTATGAAGGTCCCTTCAGATAGCTAGCTAGATAAATAGGTATTGCTTACATATGCTTAAAGAGCATAAAATGTAGATTTCATGCTAAATTAAGGGATTACAAACAACATTTTACACTGTTTCATTAGTGATAATGGTTAATGTTTACTGAGAATTTTGTTTCTATTTACTATCTCATGATCACTATCTCCCACAATCTTAGTAAAGTGTTATATAATCTTTTCCTTTACTTCTGATAATGTACATTGCAAGGTACATTATTTCTTAGTCTAGTATTACATCAAATATTCAATGCTTACAGAAGAATTTAGAATGGATATGTATTTGACAAACTGTAATAAAATGGATTCATATATAGTAGGACTTTGGGTAAAGTTAAGTTATGGTGGAACGTCTTATGGAATATATAAAACAAGAGAGAATATTACAGTATTTATTTTGTTTCTCCAAGCTGTTGTGAATTTTTAAATTATTGATGCATGTCAGAGACTAAAAAATAATGGGCAAGGTGGATAAAGCTATAGGAAAAGCAACTGAAAAGAACATTACAATAATTATACATATTTTTCTACTACTTCTCAGTCAAGTCTACTTGGTACTCTCTCTGCTCTAAATGACACAGACCAGAGAGGAAAAGAGAGAGAGATAAATGAAGAGTTCCTCTGAATTCACAAAGCAAACGCAGCAACAGATAAAACAGGAATTTAAAATACATAAGTTATACGTACCAATTTGCTTCAGTTCAGTTCAGAGAACACTTTGAGGAGCAATTTAAATTATTCCAATAAAAATATATTCTAGTTCAAACTACATACTGTATATTTAAAATTTTTCCCCAGCATACAAATTTTTCTCTTTCATGAGAACAAAAATCATAAGATTTATGTTCTATGTCAACTTGAGAATACTATTTTTATTCACTTAGGTTGCTATTTTACAACTGGTTCAATTGAAAGACATGGGCAGGATTGCTGACATCTCTTAACAGTCCAGCATCTGGGGTGGCCACCTACATTAATCTGTGGTTTTGACTTCTAGCATTAGACAACAGGCCACTTCAGTCAGCACAGATTATAGCTCACAGGTCACCGCCTGTGAAAGGGGCTGTCTTAGTCCATTTGGGCTGCTATAGTAAAATACCACAGACTGGGTGGGTTATAAACAACAGAAATCCATTTCTCATGGTTTTGGAGTCTGAAAGCCCAAGATCAGGGTGTCAGCATGTTTGGGTTCTGGTAAGAATCCCCTTTGAGTCTGCAGACTTCTTGTATCCTCACATGGTTGAAGGAGCTAGAGAACTCTCAGGAGCCTCTTTAATATAGCACTAATCTCATTCATGAGGGCTCCACCCTCATGACTTAAGTACATCCCAAAGACCTCCTAATACTGTCATCTTTGGGGCTGGGATTTCAGCAGATAAACTGGGGGAACACAAACATTCAGACTGTGCATAGCAGGGCCCTTCTTTGTATTAACTACAGGGAATAGGAAAGAAAGGCAATGAAACCTCAAGGATTTGGGAAATGGAAAACTCATATAGTTTTACCATGGGTATACAAGCAACAAGCTGAGCTGCTGGTAACATCTAAATTTATATATTAAAACAAATAATACAGGAATTGAAAGAAAAAAAAAGGAAGAAAACTAACCCAGAAAAAAACCTGTGAAGCAAATGAGATAATTAAAACATTATATGTACTGATTGCATGGTTGTAACATGAGACAAATATATCTGAATGCTTTGGATCTAGTAAATTTTCCAGATCCTTTGGCTGCAGAGACATAGCTTAAAAGCCTTTACTGAACATTAATGATGATAGAAAATACTGAAAGCACTGGAAGGAGGTGGCCCCAAGTAAATAGAAGAGACTAATCATTTATGTACATATATAACTTCCACTAATGTTAATTAGACCTTTGCATGTAAATCTGAGCATGTCAAGAAGATGGATATTTATGTACATACACACATGCACATACAATTTAGAACTTTCACTAAGATCACATTGTAAAATGATGGTAAATAGGGAATCTCTTAGGTCACTTATAATTTATACAATAATATTTTAGGACACGTGGCACTAGAAAACTTTTAGATAGCTAAAGCTTTAAATTCTTGGGTAAAATAATTTGCAAGCTGCTATACTGTACAGATTTTTCACGGCAAATGAGACTGTCAAACTTAAACTACTCATGTTTGTTAGAGGAATGTAGTTCTCACTTTGCCAGATGTTAGATTTACCCAAACCTACAAGGAAAAGAAGAAAGCAGAAAAAGGTGGTAGGTAAGGAGAAGGAGAGGGAGGAGAGGAGAAAGGAAAAGAAGGAGGAGAAAGGGGAAGAAAAACTGTAACTATAACCATATAACAGCAACCTAAGTAGACGGTGAAGTCCTTGAGGTTGGGTCCTTGTCTTTATTGAATTGCGTTTCTGCAGCCTTGGGCATGGGTGTACAGTGTAGATGAACAATGCATGTTAAACTAACCTAAATTGTTAAACTAACCTAAATTGACAGAGTGACAAAGGAATTACTGATGTAAATAATGTCTTTCCCAGCTTTTCATCCCTCTGGGGATTCTATAGAGAAAAAAGTCAAAACAAAGTATATATATATTTGTAAAGTTCATTTGAGTTGAAAATTACCCTGAAGTAGTTTCAAGTAAGGTGTGCTACTGTCTGTGGGGTAAGAGAAAACATTAATTTTAATAATACTATGAAAGGTGTACCTGACTTGGAGATTGTGGTCTTGGGATTGTCATGCTAGCAATTCCATAATTTCCTAAATGTTATGAAAACATTAATGTTTATATGTATATATCATATATCTGGGGCAAAATCATATACAAGGATGACTGACAACTTATTAAAATATAGTTGGTGAATTTAAAATTTTTGTGGTTTGTGAATACCAAAAAAAGGAAAATCCTCCTCTCTTTCCCTCCCTCCCTTTTTTCTTTCTTTCCCTCCTTCCTTCTATCTTTCCTTCCAATGCACAACTAATGATGGGAATATGTGCTATAAATTGTGCTGTACTGGGCCTTGTCATCTGAATTATAACACTTGCAACAATCATCTAATTATTTATTAATCTCCCTCACTCCCTCCAAAACTTGAATATACCTCTGTTTTTTACATTTATATGTTTAATTGAATTCAGTCAACAGTTTATGAGGTCCTATGCAGGAAGAAGTTCTGCTTTACAAAGTATAAATGTGAAAAGGTAAACAAGGGTGGAGAGACAACATGGTCTCTGACCTCAGGTAGTTTATATTCTAATACATAGGGAGCCATTCAAAAAGTATATATAAATAGTCAAAGTAGTAGCAAACTGTACTTGTTGCAATGCAGGAAAATAATAATGCCCATAGTAATAAGGAAAATATTAATTGGTTAGTTAACGACTTAAGAAAAAAATTAAAGAAACTAATTTAGTTTTTTCCCATTTTTATACAAATTGTTGGAAATTTACAAAAACAAACAGAACTATGATTTTCTTCCCTGAAAGAGATTTCACAATTCAATTTGGCCAAAAATCGTACACAAGAAACTCTAACATAAGGTAATACGGTACACAAATCTTTGGACATAAATTAAGAAAATACATATGGGAATTTAGAGCAGTTTAATCAAAGTGCTATGAAACAACAGAAGGAAAGATTTAGTCCAGTAGGAGGAATAACTTGTTGACAAGCACATGTTGGGCAGAAGCAAAAGTTAGTGCAAGGGTTAGAATAAGAACTGAGGCCCAGGATTGACGCCATAGCACATTAACTTGAACTAAGAATATTAGGGAAAGACCTAGTAATTCAGATGCCAACAATCATCAGCCTACATCATAATTTTGTTTAGGCTAAATTCTAACTAAACGTTTAAATCAGTCAACTTATCGATCATTTGTGTGTGCATATCCATATATGACAGCTCACAATTCTATATATTATATTTTTATGATGGCAATATATATACAAAGACTGAAATTCCTTATATTTATAAATGACAATCAGCTGTTTGCTAGAAATTTTTGAAAGATTCATGACAAAGATTCAAAGCCACTAGAATTGTATAGGACCCATTTTAATAGAAATAGAAGCACATAAATATTGGAAAATATTTTGAATTTTTCCCGATATACAAGCAAATCTTAGACATAAAGCCCACAAAGAAGAACCAATCAGAGAAATTTCTGATTTTTTTATTAGTGTTTTTTAAGGGGAAGGACATGAGAAAAAAATTGTTGTATATGACATTTCCTTTTGGGATAGCTTGGAATATTAATGAATTTGCCCAAGGTGACTGAATTATATTAGCTAGTTATTTACAAGTGAAACATTGTAGACATTAAGTCCCTTGTTGATATGCTATCATCAGTTTTCCACTTTTTTTTCTGTCAGGCTTATTACTGACAGTTAAAACAATGCATATAAATCTAATATGCTCCTAGTTATTTGATTTCAAATGGTTCATTTTGTTCTTCAAATTGCTGTTTAACATAATCTCTAGTGGGATTTTTTTCTTATTTTCCCTTCTTTTCAAGTTTTTTCATCACCTTAGCAGTATTGATATTGTTGTCATATGTATGTTGTGCTTATCACTGAATTATATTTTGGTGGTGCCATTTTTCACACCTGTAGCATACTTCTTATGAGCATCAATTCTTATCCATAATGGAATCTTCTTATTCTTCCTAAATATACAATGCTAGTACTCTGCTTCTGGGTCAACTTTTGAAAGAAAATTGAGCATAGACTATTTTAGAAAATAACAAGGAAAGGAAGAAGGAACAAAACAGTACAATGAATTTGGATACAAAGTCTTGGTACTACAATGGCATTTCAATATATCTTATTTTCAAGTCCAAACCAAATATAAGAAATGACTATTTCCATAATCTTTTATTTAAGGTTCAACCTAACTTGTTTCTATTCTTATCCTTAGCCTTATCAAGTGCCCATTTCCAAAACGTATTTATTGAGAGTCTTCAAAACAGAACTGGTACTTTTTTTAACATTGAACTTTTGATTACCATTCCATCAACCAGAATGGCATTCCCTGTCCTCTTCTTTTAGACTTACTATATCCATTCTTCAAAACTAGTAATCCACTACTGGTTCTTTAAAAGCTTCCCATGGCCAGTCCAGCCTGAACTGATTACTCAGACATCTGAGCTTTTATATCAAGGCAAGTTTCAGTCATTGGCAATAAATTGTATACTACCAAGTAATAGTTCTACAATTACTTTTTAGAACTTCTAAGTAGATCATTTGGTTGTGGGGGTCTATTCAAATTTGCAAGTATTTATGCCATCTTTCTATAGGTAAGATACTGAGGCCAAGGACCACCTTTTATGTTATTTTCCCCTCAGAAACCAAAACAGAATGCTGAAAATGTTTGTTATTTTTAAACGTATGAAATTTATTCTGTGGTGTAGTTCCATCTATGGAGAAATAAAATGCTGTGGTTTTTTTCATTTATTTGTTGATTCATTCCATCAGTATTTACTGAGTACCTACTAGGTGCAAGACACTAGATATACAAACACTAAAATGGCACTAATTCTACCCTCAGTGCATCAGGATGATAGACAGTTTTCCCTTATACTTGCTCCACATAGACCAGGTTTGCAAGGACTACATCCTTATACATTCAGTAGCTACTAGTCCACAAGATCAGAGGATGACACTAAAGTGAGAGCATATTATTTTCCTATTCAGGTTACCAAAAAAGAAAAGGTTTGGTTTCTAGAAAAGTTGGATTTTCCCTTCAAAATGTTGACTTTTCCATGTAAAACTATCTAAGATTTTCCTTGATGTTTATTGAGAAAATTAAACAAAAATAGATACAAAAATAGTTTAAGAAAATTAATAAACAAATCATCATGTAAAACTCCTTGGTGGCATTTTGATATAAGCAATTTTTTATTTGTTTTCTAAAACATCAACATATGCTTATTTCTAAAACAAAGAGTTGAATCAATGACAAATTCACTTTAGGACAGATGAATCCATCACGTTAGGATGTTTTCCATAATTGAATAAACTAATTATAGCCTCAGATTAATTACAAGGTTAAAACGTAACCATTAAAAATTTTGAAAAACACTACAAAATTCAAATTGTCATTCTGTTGCTTGTTTGTGTTAGTATAAGTATACATACACATTACATAGACATATATTACACTACAATATCTCATTTGTCTACCTCTTTTATTATTTTGAAATTTGTATTTTTAGAGAGAATTTTCCTTCCGCAGTGGATTATTGTTACTCTGTTGAGATTGACATAGAGGGCATGAACCGTGAAATCATATACAACTGGGTTTGAATTCCAGTTGTAATATTTTATAGCTGGAGAACTGACAAATTTATTGAAACTGGTTTGAGCTACAGTTTCCTCATCTCCAAAATTATCATAATGAAACATATTCATGGTGAAGACAGAATAGGTTGATATGTAAATTATCTAGTAAAAAGTCTGGCACATATTGTGCATTTTAAATCATATTTTTATTACAATATTGTGAATTTTATAGAGATGAAATTGATAATCTATATGAATACTAGATTGGAAAAAAGATTATTCAGATAAAATATTCACTCTTTTGCTCTGTTTTGTAAGAATGAGTGTGGCTTTGAAAATTAGTTTTCTCCTTAAGTGGACTGACCTTTTAACCTTTCTATTGTGATAATATCTGCCTTAATCAAATTATTTTGACCATTCTTTATGCTATGCACTTTATATAGAGGAAATCAAGCATTATACTCTTCGGGGGAAATTTAAAGTATTTTAAAAGTATACTGTAAGTTGATATAAGATGTAATATGTTAGAGTATGGGAGGCTTGGGAATAATAGTTCAGTCTATGCTATCTTACAGTCCTAAGTTATTCAATTAGAACTTTAGAACTTAAGGAGTTTGATTGGTCTATTGCTTTTAGTTCTCTGTTATGAATACAGCATTTTTTCTGCACATAATTCTTTTAAGTTTTTTTGCACATTGTATTTACTCTAGGCTTCTAACTGCTAAAAAGGAATGAATAAACATTGCAAGGAAGATCTGGGGTCTGCCTAATTGTGCTTGCTGGGTACTAGTAGAAAAGGCCAAAGTTGTTTCCAAGAAAAAAATAATAATAATTTTAGACCAGCTCAATCTATGATCTTAAATGTGTGTGATGCCATCACAAGTTTCAGAATAAAAACATATTTTTTAAACTGACTACATTCATTGACTATTTTGCCAGCTCTATGAATCCTGCCCTCTGATTTAGACCAGGACCGTATGTTTATTCCCATTTACTTACGAGGCAAAAGAAGCCCAGAAAGTTGACATAGCTTGGCTAGTGCATGAACATAGCATTTTCAACCACAGTAAGAGTGGTTCTAAAGGAAAGAAAAAAGTGTACAATACTTAAACATGTGACTTTTCTTAGAACAACACCAAACTTGGTTAAACTTATTTGCTACCCAAGCAGCAAACATGAGAGTTTTGTGGGGTTTTTTTTTAAGATTAGTTCCTGCATCATCACTACCTTTATCAATTCCAATTGATTAAGCACCCTGCTAGTTCTAATGAAGATAGATCTACACTGGAGAAGAGAATGTCTTCATATAAAACCTGAACCTGCAATGTATGATATTTAACAAACCTAAATAACTTATACTTTCTTATATAGCTGCTTTACAGAGCCTCATAAAACATTCCTCCTTTCATTTTAAGCTTTCATGGGTTTTTACATGCACAATATCTTAGTGCATTATCTAGGTGATGATAGAGCAAAGAAAAAAAAATCCTTACTAATCCCTTCTAATCTTTTTTCAAGATTTGAGATTTTGGAACATTTCAGTTATTAAAATGTGTCACTCAAACTTTATATATATCTAAGTTAACGTTTGAATAATCTTCTATGTCTGGAATATTTAGACAGTAAATTTCATTTGAAAACTAAAACAGTGTTTTAGTCATCTCTTCAAGTGAAAGTTGAAACAAGGTTATCCAGTGTTAAATTTCTGTTCCAGAAAACAAGTTATCTTTATTCAAATAACCAAAGGGAATCTTCAAGCCTAAGAAATGGACCTACACAGAGGTCCATCATTTCAAAATATATTGCACACACACACACACAAAAACCCTCTGGTATGCTCTGTGGTTTAGAGAAGGATAGAGCAGCTGTTGCCATTTGGTGACCATATATCCATCCTCTTTGTGGTGTCCCATTGCCATTCTGAGTGTCCTACTCATGGAAAAAAGCCTACCCTACAGTAGATTTGATCTGCTGTTTCATCACAACCACACGTGAAAGCTGAGTCATAATTTAATATTTTAGATTGACTTTTTACTGGCATTGTTTTTTCTCCTACCTCTTGTGGAAATCTGGACACAGTATCCTATTAAAAAGATCAGCTTTAATATTAATTCCTTACTGTTATTTATAATGTCAAGTGTAACATAAAATTGTGCCCCTTAAATACAAATATTAAATATCACAATGTAATATCGAAGCAGTATATTTGTGGGCTTTTCTTTTTAATCTCTGCTGAATTATGTCAGTTTAGGAAATACCTGGTTTTATGCAATTGCACAATAGGAAATCACTAACGCGATTACCTATAGGACTAGAAAGGTAACCTAAAGGTAACCTAGTAGAAGCTGGCTGGCTCTGGGACACAGCAAATAGTGGGGACTGTGGTGGACTAGAGAGTACATGTTCCCCCCTAAACAGGTTGGCTGCTTATCTACAGCGAATTTTTGCCATGGGGAAAGATGGGCTGAGAGTTACCAAAGAAAAACTGGAACTGCAGAGTTTTGCATGTGTTTGTACAAAATTACTTTAGAATTCATTCAAGCTGTAAACACACATACACAAACCCTCACGTACAGAGACTGTGTGGGCCCAATAAAATGACCTTTTGCAATGAGTCTCTATTAAGTGACTGATACTCAGTATGTTTGGAGATGATTAATCATATTAAGCTCCTGATTCATAATGCTACCTTAGACTTAATTAACTTTCACTGAAGTCTTATTGTGTATAAGGTACTCTTTAGGTATTGCATCAACACGAAAAGGAATAGAGTATGGTCTTTTCTTCACAAGTCCATACACTCTGCTAGGGTGTTAGTAAATAATATCAAAGAAGGAAATCCATAAAAGGAAGACATCACTGCAGAAAAAAATGAATTAGAGACATAGAAAATTTGGCTTGACTTACATCTCTACCACTTACTGTGTTTTTGAAAACCCTATTTAAGTCCTCTGATTCTCACTTTCTTATATGTAAAATACTACTTTGTTGTAATTGCAAGTCCCTAATGATTGTAAAACTCTTAAATACTCAATAAATACTAGCAAAACCCCCAAACTCACAATAGAAAAATACCTCCCTTGGTAGAGTTCTATTGACAGAAATAATATATATATAAAGTATCTGCTCAGTGTATGGACATTAGGTGCTCAATAAAGCACAGTTTTAGGGATTATTATGACATCCACATTTTGTAACATGTGGACAAAATGTTCTAATCAAAATAGATCCTTTTCATGTGACAACAATATCTAGTCTCTTTGTCAACTTTCTTAATATCCTGTATATACCAGAGATATAAACTTTTTGAAGGAAAATGTTCAATGTAATGAGAGCAGGCAATTATTTATTCCCCAATTGGATATTTTTGTTGTAGATAAGTGTCAGCATTATTGCAAGATATTTGGCAGGCTAAACATGACAGATTTTTGGATAATGATATTTTATTTCTGGAAAAGTTCTTAAAAAGAGATAATGTTTTAGAACCTCATCCAGTAGAGAAGAGTCTTACTAAATTCAAAATAAAAGGAAGAGAAATTTATACTAAAACTACCTATCATATTATTACATCTATTATAATGATGAAATAAACTCACCTTGTAACAGAATTCCAAAATATGTTTAAGTTGTTTCATAAAGCACTAAATAAATACACATTTTAGGTTTCCTGTCTAGAAAGAGAAAAAAGAAAAATTCAGGCTTACAGGATCTTTATCCTAGAAAGTTCCTCTTGTCAATTAGAGCCTGATATATAAAGTGGAACTATATATCATGAATTCCTGACCATCAGTAAATTAGGACTGTGTCATTCTGGGATGGAAAGGGAATATCAAAGTCAACGGCCCTTTCTAGAAAATGCTTTTTTCATGGTGTGGGTCTTAAATCTTTGGAGCCATTAGCAAGAGTGCTCTGTATGATCAAAATTGTCCATGGGTTGCATGGAGTTTTATTTATTGTACCATTTTCTACATTGCATTTCAATTCTCAGGAGCATTTTTCATACTCTGATTTTCAGACACTCAGGGAAAAGTAAAATATAGGCTCAAAATAAGATTTGTCTCTACATGGATGAATCAGTCATGCTTCATGGAATGCCTAATGCAGCCTTTGCTTCACCAAATCCCAAGTAACATTTCATTACTCCATAGGGTGTCCTGAGACTGGGGCTGTATTTGTCAACTGCTAATGTTAAGTCAATGTGTATGTCTGAGTGTGCCATCTTATGTGTATAACATTTCCATGGTTCACTGAAGCTTAATATAATTAGAGGCATTATTAGTGAGACCAAGTGCACATGTGACATCATCATGTGAAAGTGATGTATGGACTTTACTACAAAATAGTGGGTTGGCACTATCTTGGCAGCAGACTCAAGGGTGCCTAAGAAAACAAATGTCTCTGGAGGTTGTACCATCTGCACATGCATTTCAACCTTAATCTCTGGGAATTCAATATTCTGCTCTGTACTTAAAAATCAACCCAGATGATCAGATTCAGAGATAGTAAGGACTGTTATTTCTAAAACCAAATGATCCAGGACTGTTTAGTCCTTTGAATTATTTTGTTTTTATTTAATTTTATATATTTTAATAGGATTTTTTGAAATTTGAAAATAGTGCTTATACACTGCAAACTTCAGAAATTTTGAAAAACATTCAAGTGAGCATTGTTTCCTAATAGATTTTTTAAATCTACATTTTAACTACAAACATGTAATCCTATTAAAATACCATTTTGTAACCCATTTTTATGTCATAAAATAGGATAATTGATTCCATAACATTAAATGGTTTACTAATACTTGCTTTTAATGAATACATAGAAATTCCAAAATTTTATCATATGAATGTGTTATATATTACTTTATGAACCCCCTGTGTTAACTAACTTCTGTTGCCTTAAGCAAAACAAATGATAGGAAATAAGGTTCCTTTATTTAAAAAAAAAAGGAAAAGAAAAGAATGTGTCAAAGTAAATCTGTGATTCCATTAGATTACTCTTAATAGAGAGGAGCTAAAACCTAGGAAAAAAAGAATGTAAACTATCAAAAAGAACCAATAGGGTACATTATTCTACTAATAAAATTATAGGTAAATTAAGAACAGATGTTTCTGTAATTCAAAACAATATTATCAGCTACTAAATTATTAAGAACAATGACAAAATTATTTAATATTTAGCATTTCCAATAATATGCTGGCATATTTAGGCACAACTAGGAGTAGGTTGCAAAAAAAACTCATGTAATGATGATTTTCAGAGACTCTTCATGGAGAAAAATTTAGCGAAGTACGGAGTCAACCCCTTGAGATTCATCCTCTCTCTGTCTATCTGTCTGTCTGTCTCTCTCATAGTGAATGAAGGTTTAAGAAAATGAAATCCTGGAGAATGGCTGATTCTTTCTTTAACTTGAAAAGAGTAATTTCTAGATTCTTAGTAAACATTATTATTTCATGGGTTATTATGTGGAGATTTTTTTTTCTATCAACCCTTGAAAACTAAGCAGAAAAAGTTAAATAAAAACACTAATATGAACAATAAAACATCATTTTCATATCCATGAATAGTGATAAGGCCTTGCCATGCTTTAGCAAAGGGAACTTCAGTGTGGTAATGTGACTTATACAAGTGTAATAGTCTAATGATTAAAAGTAGAGAAGTATAAAATATAATATGAAAATATGTGATACCATGTGCTAAGAGAGCAGATCAGAAAATAGAGTGATAAATATTGCCTCTAGTTAATGAGAAGATATAAGGGAAGAGGTGGGGTTTGTGTCCTAACTTGCAGATCAGAGGATTTGGGGAAAATAAAGCAATAGGGATTAATTTTCAGAGATGACCTATGTGAGTAGGAAAGACTTCTCAAGCATAGACTACGTAATATAATCTTCTCACCTGGATGAGACTCCCTGTGTATTTTTGTTTTCTAAATGTTGAATTTTCTGCCTTCTCTGATAAGTACATTGTAGATGAGGAACAGAATTCTAAAACTACTGTATTGGAATTTCTTGGCAGAACAAGAGGCAAAGTTAATTTGACTTTTCTAAGAACATTTGCATTGTACTAAGTTCCATTAAACTAGGAAAAAATATTCACGTAAACCTAGAGAAAATTACTCTAAATTAGGAAATCACTTAGCAAAACTCTGTAGTTACTGAGCTTTTCTAAACTCAGTAAGCTGTGTATAAGCCATTGGAATTCTAGCAGAGAATTATACAACATATTGATTTTAGAATGGCCAATATGTCACATCTCTTTCTTCTTCACCCTTTCACTTCACTTCTCTTACAGATATTCTAGTTTTAAGCTAATTATAATTTATGACACATCAATATGATGACGATTTAAAAATCTGTGTATCCATTAAAGGCATATTTTAGTAAAACATTTAATGCCATGGAAAATGCCTACTCTCTAAATTTAAAATTTAAGAAGAATGATAACGATATATATACTAGGATCTTAACTTTGCTTTTTCCAGTTCTTCTTTTTTAACTGTCATATTCCTTCTCTGGTACTTGTAAAATTTTTGAGACTACGACAAAGAAACAAAACTGAATAAGACAAAGATCAGAAATTGTAAATAACGGTCCATAAGTCCCTCAGATAAAGTCTCAGTTTGGATCACTTATTACTCATGAGATCTGTCAATTTAAAAAAATGATCTTAAAACAGATATTTACATATTTATATATACATATTATTGCACTTGATCTTCAAGCAACTCTGCTTTCCTTCCACTCCTCTGTCCCCAATTATCAATGTCAGTAATCCTAAATCCAGTAGTCAATCCTCAGGCTTCTTTTCCTTGAACTTCCCTCTGTTCCATCTCAGTGTTCAATGCCAGAATCTTCTCACTTCTTAGTCCTCTAATGTTGCTGTGCACCAGATTCATCCTCAGCTTTCTTCACTCTTATTTACATCCACTCCCTTGTTGATCTCATGCAATCTTGTGATTTTAAATGCATTGTGCCTCGCTTAGACTTCTTACAAACTAAAGTTCACCACAAAAAGTGGCTTAGGCAAGATGAATAGTTTTCTCTCATATCAAAAAAAAACAAAAAGTCCAATAGTTACCAATTTAGAGCAGGTATGGAAATTTCATATCCCATCTATGACTCCAGCTCTAACTAACAGCAGTGTTTCTTCCATCCTCACAATCAGTAAGGCTGCTGGATCTCCTCATGTCAAGCTGTTGAGAAGATAGGTAAGAAAAGCCACAGAAATAACTTTGCTGGTTAAATTAGCCCCCTTAAAGGGTCTTCTTGGAAGCTTCACCCAAGAATTTATAGGAACATCTTGTTGAACACCCTGATCTACAAAAGAGGTTAGAAATGCATATTGTTATTCTTGGTAATAAGGGGATTCTATTAATAAAGTAGAATTACAAATGGATATCATATAGACAACTAACAGTTTTGCTATAACATCTTATATGCTGAGAGCTCCAAAATTTAATTCATCTCAAATCACCCAACTACCTACTGAACACTTCGCCTTAGATGTCTGATGGGTGTTTTACCCAAACTTGACCAAAATTAAAATCTTAAATTATACCCACAGGCCTGATCCTTCTGCAGTTTCACCATGTCCAGTTACTCAATATTTTTTTGCTCTAAACCTTTGATTCCCTCTTGACTCTTCTCTTTCTGTCATATGCTACATACAATCTAATAGCAAATCTGTTCTGCCCAAATATAACCACTTCTCAGCACCACCATTGTTACTACTACTATTTTTCAGCTAGACTCCCATTCTTGCCCGTCTTAGTCTATCATGCTATTAAAAAGGTAAATCTGATTATGTCCCGAACCTACTTAAAATCATCCACTAGCATTCTATCAAAGGTAAAATAAAAGTAAATCCTTGTCATGTTTAACAGTATAATCTCCCTCCAAGTACTTTTCGGATATAATGTCTTTCCCTCCAACAACTTGCCCCCAAGCTTCATCTACTCTAGCCACACTGGCCATTTTGCTGGTCTTCAAACAGGCAAATCATGTCCCTAATTCAGGACTTGGACTTTATTTTCTTCTGCAGAAATGCTCTTTCCCCAAATATCCATGGGTATCTGCAAGGTCTATTCCTTTACCTCATTCTTGTTCCCTCAAAAGTCACGTCTTCTGAATAGCTGTCACTGACCACAGTTTCTAAAATAGCATCCACTTCCACACACGCGCCTGCACATCATGACCTCTCCCACTGCCCAAATTTAATTTTCTTCATAGCAATAGTCAAAACTTGTCATCACATAATCTAATCATATATATTTTAATGTATTTATTGTTTACCACACTTTTATGTAAGTTCTGTGAGGTTAAAGATTTTATTTCTTTTACTCAGTGCTTATACATACTACCTATCAGAGTTTTCTGTACATAAAAACAATGTGACTTCCTCTCTGTAGGCCTCAATTTTCTCATCTTCATGCCAAAGAGTCTAATTTTTAAAGTATCTTCAAGACTTCAAATTCTGATATTCTGATGAATAGTCAAGGAAGGCTTCTAAACAGGAGAGTGTTGTGTTTGAACAAGCATTTCAGACAATTAATCTGATGGTTATGTGTAAGAGAGAAAATGGAGGGTAGGTAGATGAGCTGCTTCTAAGGAAATCAGGAAGCTTTTACAATAGTTTAAGTATGAGGTTATTCAAATTAGAATGGCAGTAGTGTGTGAAACTGTTACAGAAGTTACAGTAGAGTTTAGAGACAAATTAGATATGAGATTCAAGCAAGTAGAAAAAGTCAAAGATAATTCTAAGATTTTAAGTCTGAGTTGTTAGGTACTACTTATTGGTATCATGTATAGTCTGAAATGTATTATACGCAGACCATTTTTTCCCAGGGATAAAACTCAGAGATGGATAAGTTTATCGGTTTTCCATCTTTGAAACGGAATAAACAACTGAGTTACCTGAGAATTCAAAGCATAAATAAATACTGTTTTGGCCTGATATGTTTTATGCCTAGCCACTAAAAAAAAAAAAAATGTCATGAATGCCTGAATCCAAACTCATTTAATTCTTGTCAACAAATATGAAAAGATTTCTCACTGTATCTAAAAATTTAACTGAATAAAATTATATTACATTATTCACTGTGTATTACAGCTGATAGCTAATCTCTCTCCTTTTCTATCTCACTTATAAATACATACACACACATGCGTGCACGCACACACACACACACACACACACACACATACACAAGAGACTTCTATGACTATTCTAAAGATTGTTCGTATTGTCCAAATGCCTACTCTTTGTTATAGTGTCCTGTCTCCCTACTGTAAGACTGACCTATGAACGGCTCCTTCTTCTATAATGTTGGATAGTTCAGTTCCAAACTGACACAGTATGTTAGTAAATTCTTCCACGCACACCCAAACTAAATTACATTACACATATAATTGGTGTAGATTATAACAAAAGAAAGAAGAATTCCAGTCAAAGTCATCCTTGATGATGATAGTATCAATAGATAACTAGTTACCAACTCCTGAAAAATCCAGGAAGTGCCTTTCCTATATGAAGGTTTAGGTAGTCTAAGGTGATAGGGCATAAAGAGCCTAGACAACTTAAGACCTCGGACACAGAGGACATGAGCATATGAAGACAGCTAGAAAACTGGAATTAAAGTTGTATTACTCTCCATAGATCCATCTTTTAAAAACTATTGGTAAAAGTTAATGGAATGATTGTCATGATATCAGCCGGCAAAAACAATTACATAGCGATGTAAATTCTCACCAGTAGAATTTCATGGTCTCCATTCTTAGCTTAGCCTTTATCATTATCAAATACTTTCTCCCCTTCAGTTGTGTTTCATTCTTGACAATAGCTGCTATCCCTCCAACTCTCCTCTTGCTCTCAACATTATGTATAAAATTATCAGGCATCCAAACAGTACTGTTTATACTTATGCCAGAATTTCCTTTATCCTTGCCTTTTCTTGCATCATTCCTCTTGCTTCTCCATCAATTTCTCCACTTCTCACACTTCAAGGTGTCTGATTTTTCAGTTATACACTCTTTTCAGGAATCTGTCACTATTGAATCTTTCCCTCAATTTTAAATATGCTTAGTTTTTCCCATCAGCTAAAACTTCCCTTTATTTCACACTGGATTTTAGCTACTACCTTATCTCACAATTCTTGGATGAAGTCTACTTTCTTAGCTATAATATTCTCTCATAATGTTATTCACTCTCCCACACCTCTTGTTAATAGTACGCTATAGGCAAAGATTCCACTGAAGCCATATCAATTTATCAACCAACTCTCTACTGTTAAAGTGAATACTTTCTATTTAACTTGACTATTACATCCGCTGTTGACTCTCATCCACCTCGATGCCCTTTCTTCATTGACACTATGTCTCTTTGATTTCTGTCCTTCTGTGGTTGTTCATCTTAATTTCCTTTGTGTGGTCCTATTTCTCTCACAGTCTCTTATGTGTTGGTCTTCACCAGACAATTTTTTGGCTTTCTTCTCTTACAGTACTTTCTGTTTCATGTTAATCACATTTACCCCAGTGCTTTTAACTATTATTAATAACTGATGCATCAAAAATCTATATTTATATCTATTCTTAATTCTATCTCTTGGCCTATGCCTAAACATATATTTTTTATCCTTATCCTCATCTTTAGTTCCATATATTACCTTTTCCTGAGTTCCAGACCCATATAATAAAGACTTTAATAGAGGGTACAAAATACAAAAACAAATTATCAGCAGAGAAAATGCAATGCTATTATATTTAAAAACTAATATAAAGAATATTTCTTTAAACTCCACATAGCTCACTGAATACTACATTTGTATGTAGCTAAAACTGTAGATGCTCATTTTATTATACATTTTGATACATTTCTTAGCCCATGTGGGTGTTCAGGAAATGACGAATAGCAGTAAATGCAAAGACAGACTGCATATTTCTGCTCTAATCTATTTTCAAAATGATATGAAAAATCACTTCTACTAAATATTGCTCAAATTGATGATGTAGTCTCAATATTGAATTTTGTTGAATTTCTACTTATCACAGCAAAATCAAATTTTAATCTTTGGTTGGAGAGCAACTCCCATAAAGCATGCAGTTCATCAACATCATATTGGCTAAATATTTGACAAGGCTTAATCACCTGAATTTTTCCATTAGGAGTTATTTATGACTTTGAATTTTGAAGTAGAATCAAAATCTATCTAAACAAATTGGGTATAGAGCACACAGAAACACTCTGGCATTTAGTTTACTTGATTTAGCTTGGATAAAAACATACTCCCATGGGAAGCTCTTGTACTATTGATATGAATATCTAAAGAAAAGAAGGTATGTTCATTTTGGAAGATGAATACTTCACACACAGAATTGAAAAGTTGAGACAGCTAATTTCAACTACTGCAACCAAAATAGGAAGTTTCAGCCAAGACCTCAAAAATGGGGAGTAAGTGTGGTATTGTTCCTTTTAAATATTAGAAAGAGAACGTTAAGAATCAATTTAAATTATAGTACTTTGTTCTATCAAATGAATATTGCCTAAGAAGCTAAAGTATTTTTTACACTCAGGATTTAGTATCCATAATGCAGTTCATCAGGAATAATTCTACCTATAAAATCACAATAAATATTCTTGAGAAGCTAAAGTAAAAGCAGGTTTTATACAAAAGATGCTCATTTACTCTTTTCTTTTTTGGCATCAAAATAGTTGTTGAGCATTCCGCAAACAGAATAGTTTAAAAGGAGATAATTTACAACCAGAATTATACTTGTTATAAAAATGGATTGAATATGGAAGAAGATATGTATCATTTCTCTTGAAATGACCTTTGGAACATCAGGGCTTTCTCTGCCAACCTGACCCACATTTTTCATGTATTTTTGTGAAAAAACTGTATTAAAGTTAATGACCACTTAGAATATTAAAACATATCCTATTAAAAATACAGAATCAGTTTCTTCTTCATAATCACAACATTCTTTACGTGCAGAGTTTTGAGATTTATTTCTCTAGCTCCCTAGGCTCTTAGTTGACTTTGTGACTAGTTTTGATCTATAGAATGTGGCACAAGTGGCTTTTCAAGATGTGTCAGTATTACCTGAAGTTTATATTTATAAGGGTTTACCACGAAGACGAGAAAAGGGAGGGTGCTCCAGGGAGAGTAAACAGCTGCACAAAGGGCCTGAAGTATTAAACAGTGTGCGGTATATTCAGGAATACAGAACTAGTTCAGGTTGACTGAATAATTTTCGTTTGAAGGAGGTAGAGGCAAGACTGAAACTGAAGAGGTAGATTTCAAGCACATCAGGTACAAAGTCTGCTGACTTTAGGTTTTATCTGATATATTTTAGGATGATGCTGAAGGACTTCAATTAAACAACTAGATTGAAAGCATATTCAGTTTTGAAAAACAAATTGGGAGCAGTATGCATGTTGGACTTCTGAAAGAAGTACTTAGTGAAGCCATAGGGGAGACGTGGCAAATATCTAAGAAAAAGATAATAAAGGCAGCAAGGGTGTGTAGGAAGACAGAAATACAGATTCTAAATATGATTTGGAAGTATAAATAACAGGACTTAAAAATATATTGGCTATCTTTTAGACAAATAGTTTCCAAATTTAATTTACTCAGATTAATTTTTACCTCTGACTTTCTAGATTTCAATGTGGAAGAAAGTCAGAAAAGTCCTCCTAAGTGTCTAGCCAAGAAAATTGGAAACTGCCTGAGAGCCTGGGAAAACAATTTTGCCAGATTGGCTTGTAATTGTTTTCTCTCTTGACACTGCTATAATTCTCAGGACTGTTTCTATGTTTTTTTTTTTCCTATCTTGTCTATTGATAGGAAATTTATATCATTATGTAAAGCTCCTGTGGCTTTACATAGTGATATAAAAATCCATACAGAGTTGAATACTGTCCAATCTTGAGGGGAAGGTGTGTTATGTACTCTATTGTAGAAAAAAAATAGTTGGACATTACCATCCTGGTGTATTTTCAAAAGAATTTAAAATCATAACATAGAAAAAAAAATATTGACTGGCTTTGGAGGACATACACCCATCTGTGGCCTAACACCGTATATCTCACAAATCATATATTACTTTCCATCTATCTCTAACTCTTGGATCCAAAAAATTTTTCTAAAAGGAAACTGGAGACAGGTAGTTGGGAAAGTGGAAAGATAATGAAGAAGCCAGAGAGATGGAAAAATAGGAACAGATGCTACTAAGTTCTAGAAAAACAATCCTAAAAGGAAGGTACATCATAATGACATAGAACATGCAGGAAGTTCTTAGCATTTCCATGAAATTATGATTGATCTAAATGACTGAATGCAATTTGGTAAGAAATCAAAATATATAATTTTCGTTGTACTGCTGTTGTAGTATGTATACAGTGGTTCTCACCACATAGTCTCCAGATCATCGGTATCAGCATCACCTGGAAACTTGTTAGAAATGCAAATACTCAGGACCCAAATAAAAACTTAATGAATCAGAAATAATGGGGGTAGAGCTGAACATTCTGTGTTTTAGCAAGCCCTATGGGTGATTCTGATGCACACTGCACTTGGGAACCACTGCTCTTGAGGCACCATGCTCACTAGCATAGCATAGAGTGCATGGTTCACTCAGACAGGTTCTAGTGGTGAGTTAGATTATCCATGTGATTTTGAGCGTCTTGACATCTTTGGCCTCAATTTTCTTTAAAGAGTAAAAATGTTTCATTAAGTTATTGTTAAGCTTTCTCCAACACAAATATGTTCGAACTAATTTTTTAAAAAATAATCAGCCTTCTCTCCAACAATCCTATTACCTCTTTGAACACACCTCTTAGTATGCTCCTGCTCATTCATTCCTCTCGACCACACTGGTTTCCTTGCTGTTTTGTCAATATGCCTTCATATACCCACCTTAGAGTTTTGACTTTGGTGTCCTGTATTTCTGGAATCTGTTTCCCTCAAAAAAATTGATGACTAAGTCACCTCCTTCAAATCTTTGTTCAGATGTCAGTTCCTTAAGAAGACTGCTCTGCTGACCACCTCATTTCAAATTGTTACCTGAACACTACCTATATTCTATATCCTACTCTACTTTTATTTGTTTCCCATAGGGCTGTCAACTCTGAAATTACTATATAATTAACCCTGTCCTGGACCCTGTGCTTTATCAGCCCCAACTCTGGCCCTTCTTTGGCTTTACCTTTCCCTACTGTGTAAGGAGACCATGTAGCCAAGAGGATAGATATGTCCAGTCCAGAATCATGCTATCCTTTCTCATCACACTCTGGGTAACTGGGACTCTGGATTTCTCTAGTCATATGGCCCCAGACCTGTTCCAGAACTTGCAGGAGACTTCTTTCCAGGGTTGATCCTCCTGAGAGCAAACTAAACCCTGCTAGGCATGAGGAATTGAGAACTATGTCCTTCAGGGAGAAAAGGAGGGATTGAGAAATGAAAGAGGGTGAAAAAGCATTTCTCTCTCTACCATCATTTCTGATGTGGAACTTCAAGAAAGCCAACAATTTAAAACTCAAATTTGGCCTTCAGGGTGTTTATAAAACTATATTTTTCAAGATTGGAGGGAAGTCTTTTAACAGATTTGTCTTTTTTTATCTTAATTTACAACTTGTAAATATTAGACAAACACTCCCTAGGTATCTTTTGTAAAATTGCCCTTTATGATTGGTGATATCAGAATATATTTGGGTGCAGTTAAAAATAACCCAGTAGAAAGAGAGATTTATCATTTAAGGTAGGGGGTCAAACTACTATCAGTGGGCCAAATCCACATCACCATCCATTTTTGCAAATAAAGTTTTATTGTAACTCAGCCAAACTAATTAATTTACAAATAGCCCATGGCTGCTTTCATACCACCTTGGCAGAATTGAATAGCTGCAACAGAGGTCCTATGTGCCACAAAGCCTAAAACATGCACCACCTGGCCCTTTACAGAAAAAGGTTGCTGACACTTCATTTAAGAGATAGGAGATAATCAAAAGAACAAATTCCATGAAAAAATGAGAAAGGGAGCTTCAAACCACATCTGGAGTGATAAGACTAGGCAGAACCCTTTATCACGCAAAATAAAAAGAAGCAAAAAGAGTGGGCTGAGATAGATGTATGGATTTAGAGGTGGGAAAATAGTCCTTACATACTGTGTGGTAAGCATGCACACACACACACACACACACACACACACACACACACACACACATACATGCATCTTAGTTATGGGGTGGGAGAGGAATTGAAATGAGAGTAATTAATCTTTATGCCTAATTAGTTTATTCTCATTGAACGCACATCCCTCTTCCCCCAAATTCTTAACATTATTATATTGATCCATATAATTAATTATTAAAATTCTCAGGTATCTAAGCAGCTGGGTCATCAATAGCTAATTTTGGCATTAAATACTCTTATGGAAAATATTTACATATATATATACTTAAGACCATTCTGAAAAGTTTAAACATAGTGAATACAAATTTATGACTTACTTATAGGTATCTTCTTTTATGACTTTTTTTTTTGGTAAAAAACTCACATGATATGTCTATTATGGCACTTACCACTTAATATCGCAGTCATGGGTCTATTTTTCGGTCCTTGATACTAGACTAGAAATTTCATTAGGCATGAGGCCTTGATTATATTTACCTTTACTTCTAATATCTAATATTTTTCAGGTAGTAGATGTTCAATAAATGCTTAATTAATAATGTGTAGTTAAATGAATGACAATACTTCAAAGATATATTAGGTTTTTTTCCAAATTGTCAAAATACCATTTCTGGGACACTTACTAGCTTAGCAGTTCTTTATACATTGTCCTACCAACCAGATTTGAAAGTTTTGGTGTCTAGTACATTTGTCAAGAGTTCAGATTTAAGGCCATCATTTTATTCTGTTATCTCTAGTTCATTGACAGGTGACAACTAAAAATCCGTTGTCTGCTAATAACAGAAACTTATAGAAAGGCAGAGGGAGAGAGTATAATCTAATTGATGTTTTATTTGCTTTTAAGTACAGATTAACTATTAGCAAAGAGACATTCACTTATTATATCAAAATATACACTTTTGAAACACTATCAAGAAAATCCAGTGCCATATACAACAAATGCTTTAAGATTATACTCATTTAATAGTTTTTTTTGATAACTCTATATGTACATTGTGTTTCAGAGTTTTGTTTTTGGAACTTATTGCTCCTTTTGATCATAACATATATGTTCCCTCGTATTCCAGCAGTATGAATTTTATTGAATTTAATTCCATGATTTGCATAGTATGCTCCAATTCTTGAGGCTTATTCACATTTACTGATTCATTTAATCTCACAAATGAGAAAACTGTGGCTCAGAGATTAAGTAACCTAAGCAATGTCATGCAAGGACAAACAACTATTAAATTATGGTTCTGTGATGCACAAAATCTTCCATCCTTCAGTTTCATGGTTTCTTTTAGGACATTAATGGCTTGCAAAAATTTTTGTATGAGAATTTTTGTTTTAATATCAAAAATATTTTGGTCATCTCTTTGTATCATCTAGCCTCTACTTACATATTAATATTCAAGTTTATATTAGTTCTCTCCAGCTGTTTTCAGAGATGATGACCTGTGTGTATTGTATATGACCAAAAATTATTCAGGCACCAAATTGGGTAAGGAAGAAGTAAATATATGCAAAAACATTATTTTGCATAAGAACCAGATCTGGAGTACAATTTATTTGGCAAAAGTGATCTATTTTAAGATTGTTAAAATAGGGAATTCCCTGGCGGTCCAGTGGTTAAGACTCTGTGCTTTCACTGCTGAGGGCCCAGGTTCAATCCCTGGTGTGGAAACTAAGATCTCACAAGCTGTGCTGCGTGGCCAAAAAGAAAAAAAAAAAAAGATTTTTAATATAATATTTATTTTCATATGGAACAATTTGCAGATACTTTATGAATAGATATGTTATCATTATTTTTTTAAACAGTATGTAGATTGCTTGCAAAATCCACTAGAAATGTCTTAAATGTCAAAATGGTTCAAGATTTAGTTTAATCTTAAAACATACCATAATTTTAACATTTATCTCAAATTGTTGTATTGAGTTCTCAAAGTTATACACAAAACATTTCACGTTAACTTAAAAAATATTTAATTCTGCTAAACATTTGGGAAAGTTTATCAAAACATAAAACTGTATAACTAAATTATAATTGAGGCTTTAAAGTCAGGACCATAGAGGATATTTGCAGATATTTCTGAAATTTTAAATTTAGACTTTATTCCATTTTGGCCAAATAAAATTTCAGTCAACAACACGTCCAGAACGCAATGTATAATCTCACTAAATTTTGTTTAAATATTTTGCCTCAATGTAACAACAACAAAATCATTCATTATATGGAATATTTTTCAGGCTAAGTAATCATTAAAACAATATTTAAATCACACATTACAAATACTTTCCATATTTTCATTAATGGGATCTGCATAAGAACTCTGTTGAGGGTACTATAGATAGTAAAATGTTTACATATAAAGAGAATACGCTTTAGGGAAACTGTGGCTTAATCTACTCAAGTAGGTAGCATGAATAGATGTGTAGAGACTTATTTTTGTATCATATATTGCCACAACCAGTCCTTTTTTTCCACAGCACACAAGTGTTCACAAATTGATAGAAAGAATAAAACACCTTAAAAATGGCTATTTTCAGTAAATAAAGGCCAAAATAGGCATGTGAACAAAATGTAATGAAGAGAGCTCCTGTCTAGTTGGAGATAGAAGAAAATACTTCATTTTAGTGAAAACAATGAATATGGGTCTTCCTATGTAATTCATAAAACCTTTCAATCTGAAAGGTTTAATTACAACCAACATTAGTATGCCTATTTGCCTAGTGACTATATGAATTATATGAATCAAAACATATTAGATTTCATATATCTTTGAGGCATCAATTATGTGTGAATATTCTTTTTTTGCATGTGATCGGTGTATCTTATAGAAGACATGGAACCTATTCAGGTAATATTGATAGGATATGTTATGAAGGATACTTTGTCAGTGAACACCAAGCTATATACTCCTCAGGAGAACTCAATACTGACATTCATTTACTATCTCAAACACCTCCTAAGCACCATTCAGACCATTATGGACTCACCAGTCTCTTACTTCAGTTATCCTGGTGATTAGTTTTACATAGTTCCAACTATCCCCATGCAGACGCACATGACAAAGCCTTGCCCACACATTCTGTGAGCCTCTTGTCTCCAGATCTGCAGCTTCCTTGTTAACATCAACTCATGAACAAACTTGGGGCAAAACTTTGGGCAGTTGAATATGGAAGCCTCTGGATCCATTCTTCTCCCTTCTTTCTCAGGGAGGGACTGTCCACAGAGCAGTCATTTAAATAGCTTCTTAGAAGATAACTTCATGAAAGGGAGAAATCAACTGCTCTTCATGTCACAAAGTAGCCAGTTAGTCAATCTACCCTCATGTTTGTTCTCTCTCTCCTTCTCTACCTCACTCTTTCTCACTCCTTCTCCCCAGGATTACATCCTCTAATAGATTAATGCATATAAGCCTTTGCTTCAGACTCTATTTTTAGGGGAACCCAGATTAAGGAAAGATCCTGAGTCAGTTTAAAAGTCCAAGCTGTAGCTCTTTAGCAACCCCTGTGAGAGCAAACAATTCCTGGAACAACCTTCACAAAAATTTCATAATTGGGGCTTCCCTGGTGGTGCAGTGGTTGAGAGTCCGCCTGCCGATGCAGGGGATGCGGGTTCGTGCCCCAGTCCGGGAAGACTCCACATGCCGCGGAGCGGCTGGGCCTGTGAGCCATGGCCGCTGAGCCTGCGCATCTGGAGCCTTTGCTCCACAACGGGAGAGGCCACAACAGTGAGAGGCCCGCGAACAAAAAAAAAAAAAATTCATAATTGATAACGTACTAACAAAGTAGCATACTGTATAATTAACTTATACTTTTTATTTATTTTAGTCTTTGTCCTTCCATTAGAAGATAAATTCTATGAAGCAAGAAAATTTGGTCTGTTTGGTTTACTGCTGTACTTTGAGTGCCATTAACTGCTGTCATTCTCATGTGTTGACTGTGAATTTGATAGGATCAATGAGAACATAGCATGTATTCTCTTGCTAAGAACACCATGGCTAAATATATGATTTAATCAAAGAAGAAACTCCATTGCAAATGTTAGGTACCACAGACATCTGTGTCCGTAAATGAAAAATGATTAGAACATGTCTTCAGAAATGGTCAACCCAAAGCTAATTACTAAATGTTATTTTAAGTGCTTCATTATTCTCAATCCTTAGGGAGGAATGTTTCGTATTTCTTTTCTTTTTATTTTTCAATTAAAACATAAAAATGAAAAATATTCAAACTTACAAATAGATTTCTTTTTTGCTGTCAAGCAGCAGACTCATATACTGTTAGTTATAATAGAACATGTGAAAAATAAATTAGCTTACTTGTGAATATTCCCCCAAGTGTTTCTAAAATGGTAATTTTATGTTTATAGGTCAAAATATTAGATAATGTGTATTGGTCATGTTTGTGAGTGTAGAATAATTTAGAACCAAAAATATCACTTACATTTCATAACAAAACATTTTGGTGGAGATTAGTTCAGTGAAAACTGCTTTGGAATTGTTGTATGATTAATCCTAGCAGAGTAGGCTATCGGGGGGAAATACTGCAGACAAAATGAACTAACTAGAATGCTTCAAAAAATCTGTCATCATCCAGTTGATTTACAGGTATCTAATTAGAGTTTTATTTGGCATATATTAGTAATTAATTCTTAAATTAAATGGCCATTAAAAGAAATGTGTTGACTGATAGAGTTATTCAGTAAATTCCCTACACAGTCCCTACTATGTATCAAGCATAAAATCTCTTTTTCAAGAAACCCAATCTAGAGGAACAGGAAACTTCAGCTAATGCCTACCCAGAGTACTAAGGGTATCAAATGAAAATACATCGGGAAAAAGCTTCTCACCTGCTCTAATACCTGAGTTTGTATCATCTGTTTGAATGTTCCTCACCATCTCCTTCAGAGTAAAAGCCAAATCTTTTAATAGCCTACAGGTGCTATATCATCTGGACCCTCTTGGATCTTCTTTACCATAAGTTTCCTTATTCATTCTGATCAAGCAACACTGATCTTACTCATCTTATTATTGTTCTTCAAACATATCAGGCCTTCTCCCACCCAAAGATCTTTGCACTGGCTCTTCCCTCTGCCCTGGAATCCTTTCACCTAAAGACCCACATTTAGTTTCACCTTCCCAGCCCTGCCCCCTGCAAGCATTTGCTGAAATATTAGCTTCTTGAGTGGCCAATCCTAACTATGTTATTTACAATTAAACCAACCCTTATACATTTTCTGGTACTCTCTAACCCTTTTCTTTGTCTTTTATCTACATTATTTATTACTTTCTAATATATCATGTACTTTATATATATTTCACTTATTGTCTTATTATCCCCAGTAGAATCTAAACTTTGTGAAGCCAGAGGATTTTGTCTCCTTTGTTCCCTGTTATATCCCTAATATTTTTTTCTTTTTAATTGGAGTATAATTGCTTTACAATGTTGTGTTAGTTTCTGCTGTACATCTATGTGAATCAGCTAAAGGAGACACTCAGTGAACATTCACTGAATGAATAAATGTGTGAATGTGAATAATAGGAACTCAAAAATTTTGGCTGAATGAATAATGAATAAAAGAACACAAAGATTTCTGAGCCTTGTTTGGAGGAAGAGTTTTCTAACAGCAAAGACATAAAAGCCTGGGTGAAGTTGGGGAGATAAGGAGACCTTTGATAAAAAGCTGCTCTGTAGATAACAGGTAGCCACTTTTTTTAAGTGGGACGATTCCATGATCAGGTCTTTGCTTATAGCTTTACCACAGTGTACAGATTGGCTCTGAGGGGAGGAAGTTAAGAGGCAGGAAGACCAGTTACACCAAGTTTTAAGTGTGAGGCCCTGAAACAATGCAGGGGGGCAGCAGGGGAGATTTACACATTTCTGCAGAATAACTGACTATTGAAATTGTCTTTGTAAAGCCATGCTCAAAGACAACTTACTTAGGCAGAACTTGATCTATTCTTGCAGCCCGTGCTGCTGAGAATTTGAGGCATGTTGGACAGCTTATAGCCCAGGAAGTAGTACTCTTTGTGAAATGCTAGACTCCTTTATAATGG
The DNA here is from genome assembly GCF_937001465.1 of Orcinus orca. NCBI lineage: Eukaryota > Metazoa > Chordata > Mammalia > Artiodactyla > Delphinidae > Orcinus > Orcinus orca. The sequence continues at coordinate 98,458,891 of NC_064563.1, forward strand.
AAATAACCTTGGAATAGGCAGAAATTAATATTAATGCTTTAGTAACTCTATAGATTCTGATTCATTGCCCAAATAGAGCAATTTTAGCAGTATGAATACAGTCTATAACAGGGAAGGTAGTCTTTATTTATTTAGTAATTACCAGTGAAGACCAGTTTTCTCCTCTTTCAATACTAAGGAAAATCTGCAAAGCAGAACTGGAGATATTGTAGAATAATAGCACATTATCTCATCCAGTCATACCTTTGTTTTCTTCCAGGATGAGAGACAGCATGGGAGAATGGAAAAATGACAAGCAATACAAATTTAAGAAATAAACAAATAGTACCTCTGAAAAGCATTTTTATTTGGGTATTTCATGTGCTGAGTGTTAGGCAGATGATGATTGCAAGCTCTGCAAAACAAAATACCATACATCCCTGCCTTATGTAGAAGCTGACACAATTTGGGCAGTATGTTAAGTGTTATTTCTAATATGTAGATTATCACTGAAGAAAAATATCAATTGTGATCAGATGTCTTCACTCACAATTTAAAAGTAAAAATGTGTGGTGATGCATTTTAAGTAGACTTGTGGTAACTAGACCATTTTGCAATATATACATGTATCAAATCATTATGTTATACACCTGAAACTAATGTTATATGTCAATTATACCTCAATGTAACAAAGAGTAAAAAGGATAAAACTGAATATTTTAATAAATTTTAGAATAGGAAATTGAAGGAATTAGGCTTTCCATATCTACAAAAGTCAGGAGGAGAACAGGATCTTAGTGACCAGATTTTCTGAGCCCAGTTGGAATTTCAGAATCTGGATAAGTGACTCACCTGTGTTCTTAAGATACAGAAAAACATTAGACAAAGATTTTTCAAAATGTGTTCTATAGTCAGTCAGCCAAGCTTGAAGAAAGCTCCATGCTCCATCTCTCTCTGGAAATATATATTAAACATTAAAGTTTCTGAGAAATCATATGGGAGAAAACAATCAAAAATAAATCAATTTTAGTCTCTTTACATTTGTTTAACTAAGGTTTTCCAAATTTACTTGACAATGAAACCCCTTTTTGTCATGTAACATATTGCTCTCTCCAAGAAACTTGTGGGAAAATTTTGCCCTGGATAACTATTTGGAACCAAAATTATGTCTTTTTTATCTTTGCATTTATAACATTGTCTTAGTCCATTTGGGCTACTGTGAGAAAATATCATAGACTGAGTGCTTTATAAACAACAGAAACTTATTTCTCACAGTTCTGGAGGCTGGAAGTGGGAAATCAGGGTACCAGCATGATCTGATGAGGGCCCTTTCCCAGGTTGCAGACAGAAATTCTCACTGTAATCTCACATGGAAGAAGGGGCAAGCTAGCTCTCTGGAGCTTCTTTTATAAGGGCACTATTCTATTCATGCAGGCTCTGACCTCATGGCCTAATTACCTCCCCAAGGTCCCACCTTGTGTTGCCATTACCTTGAGCATTAGGTTTTCAATACAGGAATTTGAGGGGAACAGGAACATTCAGACCACAGCAAGCAGCTTTCACATTTGTGGCATGAATACATACAGATGAATGCCCATGCTTCTCAAATATCCCATCTAAAATTAGTAATTTGTGCAGGGGGTAAGAGACAAGCATTCTCTCAAGATGTTTTCTGTTGTTTTTGTTTTTCCATATCCCTTCTTCTTTCTTCCTGCTATTGCTATTTCTGTGTCTTTTTTTTTAAAATGTCTACCAATTTTCAGAGAATGCACATCATAAAAAATCAATAGTTTTTATTTCATAGGTAGAGTTACACCTAATCATCTTGAAAAATTTAGAAGAAAAGTGATAGAAAATTGCCAGTAATCTAGAAATGTTATTACAAAGTATCAGTGCTAAGATAAAATACTATTTGCTTAGTATGTACAACTTAAATAATAATGGCAAATAATATAGTTTAGATACAAATATAAATACAAATATATATAATTTTACTATGCTTTAAGTTATTTACATGAATTATCACATTTAATCATCAACACAACTCTAAGAGTATGTTATGTTTTATAAACTATAACACCAAGGCTTAGAGAGATTAAATTAACTTTCCATAGTTCATGTACTAGAATAGATAATAAGGGTACATGAATAATTTGTGTGACCATGCTTATGGTGATTGTCTGGAAAAATCTTATTTCACCCTGCTTTCCTGCCATGATAGTTAATATTATTACTTTTTGTTGTCAATATGCCTCATTTAGATAATAATTTATGTAGTCAGTCTATGAAAACTAACATTCAGTGGAGCATAAGAAAGGATCATTACATATTGCAATTAGAAAATACTTTAAGACTTCAGGTAGAGAGTCAACCAACTGGGTTCAAATATTCAGAAATTTCCAAAAAGCAAAACTTGAATTTGCCGCAGGCTGGCCACTATTTACATAATATTTACATTATATTTACAACTATTTCCATAGCATTTACATTGTATTAAGTATTATGAGTAATCTAGAGATGATTTAAAATATACAGGAGGATATGTGTGTGAGTTATATGCAAATACTACTGCCATTTTATGCAAGGGACTTGAGCATCCAAGGATTTTGGTATCAGAGGGAACCAATGGAACCAATTCTTCAAAGATACCAAGGGAAGATTGTACTGCTCTAAAATACCCTATGTATACTAGGTTTACGGAATGAACTTTCTCAGGACAAGTGTAAATTCATGCCTAACTAGTAATGAAGTGAAATGTTTTCATTAATGAAATTATTTGTGCTTTCTAGGGAATGTTGGAAAATAACATATTTTAAGGGAAATTCCATTCTAAATATCCATTACGTTTCTTAAGTATTGATATGTGGCCCTGTGAGTCATATGAAGGTTCTGTTCACTTGAAATCAAATGCTGAAACTTGTTCAAATGTGCTACCTTAATAGTGTGGAATAAATTTTCTTAATAGGTAAAAATCAAGTGATGGGTAAATGCAAACTGCAGTAGAAGTGGCTCTTAGCCAGTCATTCCCTTCCAGTGGCTATTTTACCTAGCATCTCTCCTTCATAACCACACACCTTGGAAATAGAATCAATTCTGCAACAAGTTCCTCACCTTGCACTCAAACCTGAATCCACTCCATTGGTCTTCTGCCTCCACCACTTTCCTAAATCAGGTCTCACTTAAAAATACCAATGACTTTCACATCATTACATTACTTAGGAGCATATCAACTTCCACATGACTTTAAGTCTCCGTAGCATTCAGCACAAATACTTACTTCCTAAAAAGCTCCTTTTCTTTCTTCGATATAGACTCTTCTTATTTCCTTTCTGCTCTGTCAGAACCTCCTGTATCCTTTTTTCTTGTTATTGTTATCTTACATTCTTTTATCCAAGCTTATATTGTTAGCATCCTCCTTAAGTCATTTCATATACTTCAAGGCTTCAAATATTATCAGTTAACAAACTGACAGCAAACTTTGTCTCTAGCTTCTTTTTTTAACTCAACATATGTTTATTCAGTATCTGCTTTTTTTCAGGTATACAGTGGTAAGCAAGACAGTATGACTACTGCCTTTATACTCTAATAGTAGAAACATTAAATCAATAAATTATACAAATATAAGTATACCTAAAATTATAAGGTCTATGAATGAGTTTTATAGTATAATTAATTTCTTTAGATCTTGGGACCTAAAATCCAAACTGTTCCTTTGAATTTGACGTGGTCTTTTTGGCCAATTTTCAAATGGACTAATGGGGACTTTAACAAACGTATTCTCAAAATGGACAGTGCTTGTTCGATGTCTGCATATTACTCTCCATTAAAGCAACAGTGAAAACCCTCTTTTCATGCTCATGTGTTTTTTGAGAACTAATGAAAAGTACTGCAATTAGACCCAAAAATGCCAATTAAGGGGAAGAAGGGGAAAACTGAATCTGATTTCTCAGAGAAAATATTGACAAAAGCAAAGTCTATTATCGGGAAAAGCTTTAGAGTGAAATCCATCAAAGTACCTGAGAGAACAAGAGGGAACAATAATCAGGGAGAAAAAGCTGAAACAATTGGAGATTTCTTGGGGTTCAAAAATAATTTATGAGGCCAATTCTTACATAAAGACAGTATGATACTTGATATTTGAAAAATCCTATAACACTCTCGTTCTCTTCAACATAATCATGTGTAATAATTAAACAATTGATGAGAAGCCTATATACATTTGCTGAAACCCCAGCAATAGTGAAAAGTGTAATTTGTTTTTATTATAACTTCTTTTACACTCATTCAGTAAAGCTCTCTAGGAGCAGTAGAATTGTAAAATAGATTTTTTAAGTCTTTGAAATGTTAACCACAGCCAGGGAGGTCCAAATTTTTTGATGGAAGATACTTAGATGAAATGTATATTTTTCCTAATATCCTAACATCTCTGCTCATATAATATATTGAAACAACTGCAGAAAGGATATTATTTTAAATTTGATGGTTTCTAATTTGAATAGCTTTCATTTAATATGTGATTGGTTGAATTTAGCATTGTGGTAGATACAGGGATGTGCCACCATAAGCTTTTAACAGAGGATTTGCTTTCCAGCTGTGGAGTGAGGTCAGAACACAGTTTTTGGCTGTCAGCTAAGGGTTTGCCTCAGCAGCAGAGAGCTCACTCCCCAAGGGTAACCCACACCTGGAGACTGAGAAAGGCAGGGGAATAAACTTTTTCTGTAAAGGAACATATAGTAAATGTTCTAGGCTACTCAAGCTATAGTCTCTGTCAGACACAACTACTCAACTTGTAGCCCCAGAGCAGCCAAAGGTAATACATAATGGATGAACATGGCTGTGTTCCAATAAAACTGTATTTTATTTGTAATAAGAAATCAGACAAATACCTGAAAGTGTAGAGTAAATGGTGGAGCACCCCAAAATCATTTTAATCAAACAAGGAAACAATTTCAACTGACCATTACTTTTGTATTTGTTTCCTTCATTGATTCTAAAGAATGAATATAAGTGATTCCCAAAGTGTTGTTTGCTTTTATTATCATCACTAATAATGTTTGTTCATATGCTTTACTTTGTGGTACCTGTGTTCAATTCTTCTTCAGTCTGTCAGTAGTCTACCTCTTTCTTCCTTTCATTCTACTTAGTAAACAAAATGAAAATATTCTAAGAATGTTATCTACTCACTCATCTACCTTTTTGAACTACCTCATCTACTTTTGCAATGATGTTTTTTCTCTCTTGTATTCTATAAAAGTTCCCTTCTTAAAGTAAATAACATTATGCAGAGAAATTTTGATCAACAGCAGGAAGCCATTTTCACAGTCACTTAGAGAAACCAAAAAATGAGAAGCAACACTCTCCTGTTTCCTCAGCATCTATTGTTCCCAGGTGGCCAGGCAAATTGTTACTGCATGTGAAGTTCACTGTTGAATCCTGGTAAATTTTTAACTGTGATACAGTCTATGAAATTCTGCCTGAGTACCAATGCAAATGCAAGCAATATTCACAAATTCATGACACTCTTGTGGTAGATATTAAGAAACACTTTTGCTGTATAAGAAAAACTTAGGGTTTTAATAGTATTTATTCGATTAAAGTGTAATATCTATTTATTCCAGAAATTGAAAACATAGTAAAGCACAAAGTAGAGAACAAAAAATATCCATAACCCCATAATAAAATTCATACTGTATGTGTATGTGTGTATACACATGTGTATTCAGGTTTACATATACACTATGGAAATCATTCAGGGTATTCATTTTTCAGAATAACATCTGGTCTACTCTGAGAAATTGAATGACTATCTTATTTGTGTGCTGTATCTTGGCAGTCAAATTGAATATATTAAACACCAGGCAATTAGGAAAAAGAAGTAAGCCTATTTATTGGGTGGAACATTCTTTATAATACTTTTTTTTCACTATTTGTTGTTTATAATAGTCAATCCTAACATGTTTATCATCTGTTTTCTCTGGCTAATGACCATGCTCCATTAGGGTAAAGTCAGCAATACATGGGGTCACCACATTTTCCCAAGAATGCCAGGCACAAATCAGGTGTTCTGTGAATATTTGTCAGTGCATAAATGTGGATGCGTGATTGCAGTACACAATCCGCTCCCTGGTGTACCAGGGGCCGGTACAGGCTTTGTGGATCCTAAAGCTTATACTGCTGGGAATCCTCCTGAAGAAAAAGAATAAATTTATAAACGACTGTAGATCTACAAATACAAAATTAAAAGGCATCACTTAGGGCTTAGAAAAGACCTTTGCAAAGGAGGAGCCCTGAATCTTAAGCTGTCTTAGCTCCTTGGTAAAATCATCCCTGCCTCCATTAAACTTGGTATACTAGTTTTTAATATTTTTGTCTTGTCACAATCCGTCCTGCTCTATTTTTTTCTCTTTGTCTCTGCATTTTCTAGTTGTATAAAGGCAATGTTCTATTGAATCTTCTTGCATGTGAATGCTGTGATTTTATTTCATAAGAAGACGTATTATTTTGTTTTTCCCCATGGTCTCTTCTTTTGAATTGCTGTGTATTTTTATATGTCTCATGATTACTTTCCATTTTCTCATACTTATAAAGGGAATTCTACACTCATACAGTGTTAGACATTGAGATCAAATCTCTCGGAAATTCTGTTGCTTACTGTCCTGAATCTTTAACACCCATGTGAGTTTTGAAATGCTCAAATATATCAGTATTACTTTGCCAGAATCCCCTGCTTGCCTGTTTCTGTATCACTAGGGCTTGGAACTATCTGGAATGTAATGTCCTTGCTCTATGCTTTCTACCTGACATTGCTATCCTGTCAAGACCTAATCACAATTATGGCATTACTGTTATTTTTCATTTTCCAGAGAAACACTGTCCAATAGAAATATAATGTGAGCACCAAGACAGAGTGACATGTGTAGTTTTGAATCGCCTTAGAGTTACTTTTAAAAAATCAAGAATAAACAGGTGAAATTATTTTAATCATATATATTTGTTCTAATCCAGTATGTCCTAAGTGTTATGTTTGTTTTGACTAGTCACATTTCTTGTACTCAACAGTCACAAATGGCTTGAGCTACTGAATTGGACAGCACAGGTCTCAAGCTCTTTGTGCCAAATATAAAATGATGGTAGGATCAAGCTTAGGCATCAAGCTTATCCCTTGGAGAGTCATGTATTCCCTGACATAGTCCCAGGTGCTGTAGGGTAACATACATGATAAAACTAGTCTTCCCTATATGCAAACCCTGGCCTTTCCCTAGTTAAGAATCATAATGAGTTTCTTTTATCACAGTTTTTACTTACCTCCCCAAATAATAGTCATCTGTTCACCATAGTAAGTTAAAATTCTGCTTAAAACTTTCTTTAATCTGATGCTAGCTGTACTATATTGGTACTATATATTTTTTCAGTATCCAGCATATAACTGCCATTCTTTCTTAGTTTCAAGATCAGATGCTGATTTTTCTACTATTTTTATGTAATTTATTATCCTTTCCTTTTTTTTTCAGTTCCAATAAGATAGATTTTTAAAAGTTTAACATGTGCATTCAACCTCCAACTTAAACATTAAACTACTTGAGTTTATTTTAGAAACCTCCAAAATAATCTGAATATATTATTTAAAAAAGTATTTCTTCTTAAAAATTATTTATTGTGAAACCAGTTACCACTAGAGAAAAAGAATCAGCATGTGCCAGGTTAGCAGTAGTATTAAAAGTATTAGTTTTAAAAAGAGCAACAGGTAAACAAGATGATAATTCATATTATAAAAAAGAATTTCAAATATACTTTTCTTTAGATGATATAAACATTCCTAGATTTATTAAACAGGTTGAAGTTACCTTTATTATACATTTTGTTAACTCTTTTACATATTTTTAAAATTAAAAAAAATTTTAATTTTATTTATTTATTTTTGGCTGCATTGGGTCTTCGTTGCTGCACGCGGGCTTTCTCTAGTTGCGGTGAGCGGGGGCTACTTTTCGTTGTGGTGCACAGGCTTCTCATTGCGGTGGCTTCTCTTGTTGCAGAGCACGGGCTCTAGGAGCACAGGCTTCAGTAGTTGTGGCTCATGGGCTCTAGACCACAGGCTCAGTAGTTGTGGCACACAGGCTTAGTTGCTCCGTGGCATGTGGGATCTTCCCGAACTAGGGCTTGAACCCGTGTCCCCTGAATTGGCAGGCGGATTCTTAACCACTGTGCCACCAGGGAAGCGCCGTAATTTTTAAATACATATAAAGTAATACTTTCCTTCAAAACTTGCATTGTATGTGTATATGTGTCTGTGTTTTACAATATTGAAAAAAGTTAAATTTACTAACTTACTTTGAAAGCAAATGTATGTTCAGTGCTTGGAAAATACACTTGAAGTTGTGGGATGTCATCTGTCCAGAAGCATAACCAAACGTTTCCTAGGCAAATGCCTAAAATGTATTGAATAGCTATAGGTTTGTATTGCATTCATAAAATATAAATATTACTGATTGGTTCTTGTTTGATTGATATTTGTACAGCACCTCCTGTATGTCTGGAACGTTTAAAAATCGTGTGTAATCTGCACAATAGCAGTTTAATTAGGTAGTATCCCTATTTTACAAATTTAAAGATTATAAAGACCAAACACATCTTGTTCAAAAATACAAAGCTCATTAATAGTTTTACTTCTGCATCCAAGCATTAGCTCCTTCTAATGCTCATTTTATTCTGTTTTTTTTTTCTGAAATTAATTAATTAATTTATTTATTTTTGTCTGTGTTGGGTCTTTGTTGCTGCGCATGGGCTTTCTCTAGTTGCTGTGAGCGGGGGCTACTCTTCATTGCCGTGCGCAGGCTTCTCATTGAGGTGGCTTCTCGTTGCGGAGCACGAGCTCTAAGCGCATGGGCTTCAGTAGTTGTGGCACGTGGGCTCAATAGTTGTGGCTCATGGGCTCTAGAGCGCAGGCTCAGTAGTTGTGGCACAAGGCTTAGTTGCTCTGTGGCATGTGGGATCTTCCCGGACCAGGGCTCGAACCTTTGTCCCCTGCATTGGCAGGCGGATTCTTAACCACTGTGCCACCAGGGAATTCCCTGAGTTTGCTTTTTTATATCTTTCTGTTTTTGAATAGTTGCAAAGATAATAGAAAAGAAGACAGACACCACTTTCCGTTGCTCTTATTTACAAATTGGCTTAAATTATAGTGTAGAAAAAATGTGTAAATGGAGCATGGTTAAAAGGGAGAAAAACACACATCTAGCTAGCAATAGGGGACATATTAGTAATAATATTAATAACAACATAATGAATTTATATTACTTCCTACATTTAAATTGGCTTTTAAAGCATTTTCACAAAAAGCCTGTTAAAAAAAGAAATAACAAGCCCAAAATGTAGTCATTTGTGCTAAGCCCATGTCACCAAATCAAGACTTAATACCTAACCTAATTGCAGTTTCAACTTTCCCCAGGAATGTAATCTTAACCAGTCAGTCTAAAGTTTCCTGGTCAGCACCAGTGAGGTAATCTGCCTAATAGACTCTTGACCACCAAAGGAAGGTGACTTTGCCTGAAATAATCCTTTTTTACTTTATGACCTCCTTGTCCCCCTCTCCGGCTTTTTTTTTTTTTTTAATATTTATTTATTTATTTATTTGGCTGCATGGGGTCTTAGTTACGGCACATGGAATCTTTGTGGGATCTTTCATTTTTCATTGAGGTGCGCGGACTCTTCGTTGCAGTGAGCAGGCTTCTCTCTAGTTGTGGTGCATGGGCTGTAGAGTGCCCAGGCTCAGTAGTTGTGGCATGTGGGCTTAGTTGCCCGACCAGGGATCGAACCCACATCCCCTGCAATGAAAGGCAGATTCTTAACCACTGGGCCACGAGGGAAGTCCTCCCCCACCTCTGTCTTTAGAAGTCTTTCCCTTTTCTGTAACTCTGAACTCCTTTCTATGTGCTAGATGAGATGCTGCTCAATTCATGATTTGTTTAATAAAGCAAATTAGTCTTCGAACTTACTTAGTTGAATTTTGTTTTTAACAAGCCTTTTAGAGAAGAAGGACATCTTGATTTTAAAGGATAGTTATTTTTAAGGCTGATTAGTGTCTACAGTAATGTGGTTTGGAAATCTGTCCCACCATTTTCTTTCTTTGCGTCCATTCTAGTCTCAACATATAAATAGTTCACTTGGGGTCAAGATTTATTAAAATGTCCTTGATTTTACCCAAAAATCAGATTTAAAGTGTAGCATATCTTAAAAACTGCCCTGGGATATTACTTCCTGAAGAATATAGAGATTTGGGTGGGGAAAGGAATTGGGAATAATGAAAGATATAGAAAAGCAGGAGGTAGTGAAGGAGAATAAGCAGAAAGGAAAGGAAAGAAAAAAGATTTGACTTGATAATAGTACAATTGAGAATGACCCCAATAATTTTCACTTTGGGAAAGTGAAAATTAAACCAATTTCATTTTTGTCTCAAGATATTACTTATTGTTACAGAAGAGCTTACTTCTTCTTTCAATTGCAGTGTGTATTAATGCTCCTATCTTTTACCACTTTAATTTTACAACTCAATGGGCTAACAATTGCCTTATCTGCTTTAGTACAGATTGCCTGATGCCCTTGGTGTTATTCATGGATAACAGCTAGGCTGATGATGAGTCTTCCATTTGTTTCAATTCCTGCTAGTGACACAAGGATTTCTTGTCTTGGCTGCTGGAATGGCCTTTTCTCTCATCACAAAGATTAAGGTCCTCCATGATGATCATTTCTTCTTAGGTAACTAGAGACAGAAGTACTACAGACAACCTGTCAGTGAACTTTTCAAGTTAGTAGCCAGTTAATCACCAGCATAGAAATTCTCCTATTTTTCTGTAGCATAACAAAGCTGTAGTTTTAAATCACTGATTTCCTCTTTGTGCCTCCAAACGTTACCTGACCTGTATTTTCAGCATAAAAATTTCATTGGGCTGTATAATAAGAGCTCACGTCTTTAACAGAAAGGTTTAGAAACACTTAATGGCATTTGGGCATTAATCTATGTTAAACTGTAAAGAAATTCTTTTGGAATTGAAAATTACAGCCATATTAATACCTTTCTCTTGTGCTATGAACAATAAATGCCAAGAGGTTTTCTCCCCCTTAATGATTTTGGAAAGTGCTGCCATTTACCACATGCAAATTTCTTGCTTTGTAGACCAGATGTGACTAAGAACACTAGGTGGTTGGCTCCTGTGAATAGACTTATAAAATACTAATTATAAGACTAACATACCACAATTATACTTAATTTGTATAACTCCCTTAATGCAAGATGAGTGAACCCTGTGCAGCAAATTGAGATGGCAACAAAAGGATTTTTACCTTTTGTCTGCATACATTTCTTGTAGAATAGGATTGAAGGCAGGGAATATATATATAGTCGAATAATTCTTTGACTATATAACCTTTTAAAAAGTTATTTGTTACAGTCATACAAATAGAATTGGAATTTTTGTGTATCTTGAAGTAGTTTTTAATTTAATATTGTATTTTTAAAAGTACCTGGATGGCTAGTCACTGTGGATGATTATAATGATTACCTCTATCACAGTTTAAATATAACTTTATCTCATGTCCCTTTTTAAAAGTCATATTACCAAATAGATAAGTATTTTATGTTATAATTAATAATATACATGCTAGAAATTAAATATTTCTGAGTAGAACATGAAATGGAAATGTTATAGATTTTTGTTATAATTTTAGTGAGTATATATCAGCTAGAAGAGAGAAATGAGAGAATGAAAGATAAATATTTTGAATTGTAGTTTCATCAATATAATTTTTTATTTCATGATAAGAAAACAAACAAAACAACAACCAAAATTATCAATTAAGTTGGGTGTTACAATTTCAAACAAGTTGGCTAAACCCTAATAGATTGTAGGAAGTGAAGAGTATGCTTCACTTAAAAGAAATAAAGGTACAGATTTTCATGTTATGGTAAAGTTCAAATAAGCACAAAGAACTGTGAATGCATTATTTCAACGGAACTAACGTTCCAAGCATGGACATATGCCAAACAGTCTTTTAAAAGCAGTAAAAACAAGCCAAGCAGTTGGCCAAAGCAAACATAAAATGAGAAGATCCCAAAAATTAACTTAAAAAAATTAACATTTAGATAGCATGATAGAGATGACATTTAGTGATTTCCAAACAAGAAGTTACTAAAAATAATAATATTTAAGCCAGACCACATAATATTTTGTGCAAAGGGAACACACAAACATGCACACACACACGTTATTTATAGTATACTTTCGTATTGAGTTTATTATCCTTTGAGATTCAACTCCTTTGGAATTATTTTTGAGATAAGCAATTATATGATGGGGGATGTCTAATGAAAGTACTACATTGTTATAATGGAAATAATTTTAAAATAATGTGTCTTTCTTAAAGACTATCAACAGATCATTTGCTTAGGATTTGTAACAAAAGGATTTTGCCACATAAAAGAACTAATTTTAGAAATTACATAAGACTTACTGTTGGGAGAAATATTTCAAAGACATATTCATTTACTTAGTATACATTAAATCAGAGCCTAGTGTGTGTTATGCACTATGCTGGGTGCTGAATGCCAGAAAGAACTAAGGCATAATCATGATAGATAAAATGTATTAGGTATCAAATATGTAGTATCCACTATGCTAAGACCTTCATATATTTATTTTATTAAATTCATTATATCTTCACAACAATTCTGTATGTAGTAGATATAATCACACTCACATTCCAAATAAAAAATTTAGGTAGAGAAGTTAAATAATTTTCTTAAGATGGGCAAGATAGAAAATGTAGGGTCCAGAAACGCAGGTTATAATTTCAAAGCAGAAAAGTTTAGCAAATAGGGTAGTCTAGGCAGATCTATTGGGAGGGCAAATATAAGTTTGATAGTATAAATCAATAACTTTATTAAATTCTGTGAAAGTTAAATACCTTTGACAAGATCATGTATAAACCTACAACTAAGAAAAAGTCAATTTGAATGTTTCAAAAATTTTTTTCAACACACCAAAAGGACTAGTACCCTTAAACAGTATGCTGTCTTATCAAGCTTGTCCTCTGGTGATCCGAAAAAGTCGATCCAGTTTCTAGGAAATAATTACAAATGCCAAATGCCTGCATTCTCTTAATAGTTGCTCATGAAAGTTCAAGACTCTTCCCATCTGCTTTAAAGATGGAGGGAGCAGAAGGACAAAGGATTACTGACTTTAGGTCACATAAACGGAGGGTGGACATACAGATTTGCCCCTCGATTCCAACAGCAAGCTTGCCACAGAATCACTGTACTGTTATATTCAACTCACATATCATATCATACTGACCCACTCTGTTTTATTCCTTAGGCATCTTGGAATTTGAGAAGCGATGTAAGAAGTTACTGACAATATATCTTCTCCACCTTGTTATAACCGCCTTCTCTTTCCATCTGGCCTCACATTTCCAACAGTAGATTCATTCTTTTAAGTTAGAGCACAATATAGGGGCATTCATTGCAACTGCATACATAGGTTAAAAAAGACACACTTTGACAGATGAGAAGAAAACTCCTATTGGTAAGCTTTTACTCATTAACGTGGATTATCTATCAAATCTTGAATAAATTACTTAATTAAAAAAATTTCTCTTCTCTATACCTCAAATGAAATGGTAGGAGAAAGTGATCCCTTAAAGTATTTCTAGAACTGACATAGCAATAATCCGTGTAATTAGTTAGTAAACATAAAGGACCTAGGACTCACCATCTATTTATTAAAGATGAATTAAGGCAGGTTCTCTTCACTATTTGTCAGGGAAATACATAACACAAATGTTAATGGGTGTGTCCTGAGTGAGTTTATGTTGGTAATGTGTAGGAGGGGAGAAAATAATCATAGCGGCTCTTGTTTCTTTCAGGTGTCAGACTCTTAAAGATAAAACAGGAAAAGGTAGAATCTTCTGTGAAATAATCCAAAATGTTTTTGATGCTTCTCCACACTTGGGGATAGGGTTTTATTCATCTACTTCCAAAACATGAATAGCTTTGGGGGCTGCTTGAGCCATCAAAAAGATGGAAATGCTGCTGACCATTAGAGACAGTAATTTTAATTATGTTTACTGGTCATAATTCTGGAATATTATTAGAGAACAATTTGAAACTTTGAATGGATAGAATCAGACCCAGAATTTGGACTCAAATAGCAAAAGTTACAATTGTGTCTTTTTCATATAGGTTTTTTGTCATAGTCCTTCTCATAGAAATTCAGACTATGGTAGAAAGCACTACCTCTTTCTTTTGTGTAATTGTATCCTTCGGGCCCTCTACTTTGGAAACATTCCAGTTTTAGTTGTCCTTTCTTTTAATCATATCTTTTCTCTTGTTTCTATTATTCATATTCTGAAAACATGCTTTTCTCTGCTCTGCCTCCTCCTTTACCTCCACCAATGGAACTGATTGTTATATCCACGAATAACTCACATTTAGCAATGGAGCTAAATAAACTTTTTAAATAGACTTCAATTAGGTATGTGTGCCTGAGTAAACATCGTCTTTTTTTTTTCAAAACAAAGTTGTGTCTTTGTTGTGGCTGTTATTTTTATTATACAAAAATATCATCTTATTTACTTTCTATATTTGCACTGCTTCTCAAGCAGATCTAGTTTAATTTACCTTATAAGTAAATGGAATAGTTCATGTAGTGTACCTACTACTTATTTAGAAACATTTTATTCCTATTAAGGTTTTTTTTCATTTTCTAAAAATTCAGGAAGTTTTGTACTATGTAGGCCAATGCTATCTTTCCATCCAACTAGGAAGGATAAAATTTAGAATAAAGATCTTCCATTCACCAAACCGTGGCACAATCTGCATTTTTGAAAGTGGATGATCCTATAAATTATTTATAAATACTTATCAGGAGTGGTACTACTTCTTCAAAAATAGCATTATCAGTGTGCTTTAATTAATATACAGAATAAAAATGAAAAAGAAAAAAAATTCAGTCATAATTTATATACAGTAAAATTCATCTCTTTTAGTGTGTAATTCTGTGAGTGTTGGCAAACATAATGTTTGTGATTATTACCATAATACAGGTATACAACAGTTCCATAAACTTTAAAATTCTGTGTGCTACTGTATACTCAATCATTCATCCTATCCCCAGCTATGAAAACTGATTCCTATACTTTTGCCTTTGACAAATGTCATGTAAATAGAATCATACAGTATCTAACTTTCTAAATTTGGCTTCTTACACTTAGCATAACTCATTTAAATTTTATTCATGTTATTGCACAAATTAAGATTGCTACTTTTTAATTACTGAGTAGAATTCTTCCTATGGATGTAACACAGTTTGTTTATCCTTCTTTAATGAGGGTAAAGGGGGCAAAAGTTTTTCCTCTACCCTCCTAGGTTCTTTTGGCTGGTCCAGTAATTAAATTGCCATAAGAGTATTTAACAGGTAAAAAACAAATTTAATTATGTACGTGTAGGAGCCCCATAAGAATATGAGACCCAAGGACAAGTTGGGCAACTGAGGTTTATAAGCCATCCTGAGCTAAGAAATGGTTTAAGGGCCTGAGTCTTCAGAGCAGAGGGAGGTAATTTGCGGGACAATAAGAAGAGATGTTTAGTAATTAGATGTTTGCCCTGCCATACAGATACATCATTCTATAAAAGCTATCTCTGGTAATAGGGTTCTCTCTGAAAGAGCCAGGACCCCTGTCTAAATTCTTTTAGGTAGTTAAGGTAGAGATAAATTTTCATTTGTTGGGTTTTTTGATGGTTTTTTTTGTTGTTGTTTGTTTGTTTTTGAGTCTGCTGGGTCTTGATTGCCTTCAACTCAAAATAGTCCACATGCCAAAGCAGCATATTTAGGGGTCCTTATTCTGGTCCCCTTCAAGGGACATTTGTGTTGTTTCTAGTTTGGGATAAATAGTAATATAAACTCTATAAACATTTGCATATCCGTTTTTGAGAAACATAAATTTTTATTTTGTTTGAGTAAATTTCTATGAGTGGGATTGTGAGTTCATATGGCAAGGGCTTGATTAACTTTATAAGAAACTGTCAACTGTTTCCCAAGTGGCTGTACCAGAAAAATCAGTGGTCTTATTCATACTCATAGCTCTAAATTCCAGAGAAGTATTAGACATTAACATTCATTCTACAGCTATCATTTTTTGAAACAAATGATAAGCTCTATTTTCTTTATTTATGTTGTATAGATTTCTGAAAATATGCTAAAATAAATTATTTTATTTTGAATTTCAATATTTCCTTAAAAAATATTTTTTACCATAAATGGACTATGCTGAAATTTATCTCCTATGTAAATATTCAAAATTAACATGTTATTTTTACCATTATATATATATATGTATACATATATATATATATATATATATACACTGAAAGATTAGATAGTTACATATAAGAATTGGTTTACATTTTAAAATTTATGCCTCTGAGGTTTCAGAGTACTGCTAATGTAAGACATATTCATTATGCTTTATAAGTGTTGTTGATAATATTGGATTTCTTAAAAGCACTTCCAAGAAGGCATTAACAGAATTCTTGTCCAGTGCTATTTCCATTAGATAATAGTGCACACTTGTCATATATGTCTTAAAAATGACACTATTTAATTGGATTGAATATCATACATAACTCATTTAATTTTGGGACAGAGATAATACAGGATATTTTATTACAAAACAATAAAAGAAGTAAAAACCTGGCCATAGCAACAATTGTCTTACAATGGTTACATCATGGTATATTTCGTTGAATCGTCCTTCTTTGGGATGCTGGAAAATGATTTTAAGAAAAACTTGGATTGAGGTTTAAGTGATAGTAAAGTTGGATTCAGTATAAGGTATGATGTGGCAGATGGGCCAGAGATGAGCTATGGAGAAAAAAATGAACAAGAGAGTGAGAAAGTAACCATAGCATTTTAGGTATAGAATTTTTTTTTTATATTGTATAAGAGCTGAAATTTATTGGTGATACATAATAAAACAGGAACATTTGTGATATTTTATACAAAAACTTTTTTGAGGTGGAGAATTTAAAAAATCACAATTTTTCAAAAAGATTGAGTATTTTAGGAAACAAATACACTTTAAAGTGGGCAGATAATGAGAAAGGGCAGGGAGAGTGTCCCACTAATTCAGGCATGTAAAAGTGCAACCAAACTACCTTGAGTACCAATCTGATGAATTTAGGACCATTTGTCTTTGTGGTCCCCCCATGCTCCAAGGGTAGGCCTGAACTTAAGCATGGCAGCTGCCATTATTCTGATATCTGTGTTTACGGAGAAAATCAGTATCTGGTCCTACACCACAGCCATAAGAACTTGTTTATATTCTATACTACACCTATACTATGTTAAGCTTGGTTGTTCAAAATCCTACAAGAGAATATCAAGATGAAATTCACCCTATCATATATTTTTCCCCTAGATAAATGAATGACGTGTGAGGTTCTATCCCATCCATGAACTGTTAAGTATTTTCTGCTGTATAGTTATATTCACAATTCTCTACCTTTCATGATACTGACCTAACTCTCATTTTCTCCCTTCTTTCCCCAAATCTACTGCTCTGCTGTCTAAAACTTGTTCTCTAATTAACCACACCACTTACATCCATGTTATCTTTTAGAGAGTTCTTCCATTTCTTTGCTGTAAATAAACTTATATGTACCCCAAAGACCATTTCTCACATAGCACTATGAAAATCAGCATAGTTTATTTTCTTATTCTCATTACTCAGAGCTGAGAGCTGACTTAATTGCTCCCTGATACCACTTCAAGATCACTGTTCCATCAAATTCTTAGAGAAATTATTTTACCTCACAGTTTTTTATCACCATCTCAACTTTTCTCTTCATCCTCAGGGGTTTCAACATCAACACGGACCACTCAATCATGCACCCTGGCCTCTAGTTCCCCAACCTTTTCCTATCCAACAACCATCTCCAATACACCTCAGCCACCTGCTTCCAGTAGAGCTTCACTGATTCCATGAGCTCAAATATGCCACTCTTATCACCGCACTCCTCTTTCCTGCTTGTTTGCCCAACCACTCTAATTACAATTGTTTCATAACATGACTGAAACATTAGTTCACCTCCTCTTAACACTTGCATTTCACCCTAAGGTGCAGCATCAGTTCTAATGCTCCCAGTTCAGGGTTGCTTTCTGACCTCTGTCTTCTCGTTTAAAACATGTGTCAAAAACCCAAATATGATTAAATCCATATACCTGCCATCTTGCTTTGTTTACTCATGCCACCAAAATGAGTGATACTTAAAAGAAAAAAATCAATTATACCATGGGACAGACTGCTAAGACCATACATTCATTCTTCACCTTATGCAACAGTGTATTAAACCTTCTCATGTTTCTCACACATCCAACTCTTTTCCATTCCTCACTGAGAAAAAGATCCTGTATTCAGAAACAATGGAAGTTGCCAGATGGGAACCACTTTAGTTTCCTATAAAGAAATCTGCCTCCACAACTCACAGCCATCCATAAACTGTTTATTGCCTGGCACTGGAAACCCTTTGGTGAACAAAACACACTACATCCTCATCCTTACACATTTTACTTGAGAAAAGAGAAATTAATCAAATGGAGAGCAAATATACACTTTTAATCATAAGTGCAATACATTAAAAAATACAGGTTCTAGTGTAGAGTAACATACAGGATCTTTTATAGATTGGGCAGTGATTCTGTAAGTTTCTAGAGGAGTGACCTTTAAATTTAGTCCTGAAGGATGAGTAAAAATAATCATGTGGACAGTGGGAGGAAAAGCATACCAGAAAAATGAACCAGCATGTGGGAGGCCTAAAAAGGAAAAAAGTTTGATACATTGTAGAAACATTTAAAATACCAGTGTGATTAGAACATAGGAGGTGGGAGAGCTGCCTTAGGTGCCTATGGAGAATTGAGCTGAGCAACAATCTGGGTAAAGCATGCAGATTAACATTGTCAGTTCTGGGGTAAGCCTGTGTTGGAATTCTGACAGTAGCTGTCGTTGGTTGTTTGGGCAAATTCTTTAATCTTCTTATGCCTATTTTGCACAGTTATGAGATAATAATAATGATGATGATGATAGAAACTATGTAATATTAAGCATAAGGCTGCTATGAAATAAAAATTATTTAATATATGTAGAGTACTTAGAATATATGCAGGTACTTAGTCCCTGGCTTAAGATAAAAACACAATAAATGTTAGTTTTTGCTGTTATTTTTGTTGTTGTTTGAGTTCATGTTAAAGACTTCAGTTTTCATGTTCAACACCATGGACAGTCATCAATGAGTTTAAAGTTGGAAAGTGACATGATACTTTTGACATTTTCAAATATCACTTGGAGTGATTATAAAGATTGGACTGAAGGAGGCAATGATAAAATCTGGGAGGATATTAGGGAACCGATGCAGTAATTCATCAGGTAAATGAAAATGAGTTAGCCAACACTAATAATTTATGGGTTAGTGTAGAGTATGTACATTAGCTAATGATAATAGTTCAAAGGTTAATGTAGTGTGTGTACCAATCAGAGAGAAGTGAATTGATTTGAAATATATTTTTGTGCTAACAGGTACCAAACTTGGTGAATTATTTGATATAGCAACTTAAGAGAGGTGATTTCAAAAAAATGATTCCCAGGTATTTTGTTACTGGAGGCACATTTATGTAGATGGAAAATAATAAGGCAACTCTCTAAGTTGCTTTTCCTACAGAATTACCTCCTTGAAAGTTGAAAAAAAATAAGTTATTTTCTATTCTTCGTGTTTGTTTCCAATTGTAAGATCTCCTATGTTTGTTTCTAATTATGAGCTGTTTTTCTTACTCTACCACTTTTGATGATTCTACTTATCTACAATATTAGAATATTATGTCCTCTCTAATTAGAGAATGATTGCTATTTTTTATCTTTTCTCTTTTGTTCCAAATATATTCACAATAAAAATCAGAAAAATGATATATGCCAAAACCAATAGCCATTTAACTCCAATTCTATTTTTAAAGTATATGTGTAACCATGATTGTTTTAGGTAATGAGTTTGGTTTCCTGTTGCCTGTACCCACCCACCTTACCTCAAAACAAGATGACCAGAAGCTTAGAAAAACATAAACAGGGATGGACACAGAGGATACTTGTAAAATACCTCCAGATACTGGCTGGTGTCATCCCAACTCTATCACCAGAAACTTCTCTCACAGACATATATGCAGTCAGTATATTTGCAAGAGCAATTGGATTAGTTGTGTCCAATCAGGAGACCAAAACTGCACAGTAATATGTACAGGGAAGGTTTCATATAAGAAATGATTAACACTAACGAGGGCTTTGATTAATGAGAGATTGCCTAGTGTATTAGTCATGATTCTCTGGAGAAACAGAGCCAATAGGCCATAGAGATAAAGGCAATGAAAGATTTATTTTAAGGAATCGGATCATCAGATTGCAGGGGCAGCCAAATCCAGTATCTGTAGGGCAAGCCAGTAGGCTGAAGATTCAGGTAATAGTTTATGTTGCAGTTTTGAGTCCAAGGAATGAAAACCCAGGCAGAATTTATTCTTCTTCAGGAAACATCAATCTTCTTGCCTTAAAGCCATCAACTGATTGGATAAGGCCCACCCCTATTATGGAGAGCCATCTGCTTTATGTAAAGAGAACTAATTGTAAGTGTTAATTGTATCTAAAAATACTTTTACAGCAACATCTAGAGCAGTGTTTGACTAATCAACTGGTCAGCATAGTCTAGCCAAGTTGACACACAAAATTAACCATTATGACTAGGAAGAAGTAATTGAGAGCTCTAAAGAATATAAGAATAGCAGTTATAAAAAGTAGTCAATACCCTTTGAGATAAGATAGAACACCTAAAGAAGAGACCTTCCTGTCCCCAGGGCTGAGATCCAGACCTTGTTGATTAATTAACGGCTGTTCCTCACTGGATGGCAGAGAAGCAGCAGCATTGTTGCATTAGAGGAACTTACTTGAAATTTGTTCTCTAGGTTGCCATGCAACCTAGAGGCATGTCACATCAAAGGCATTCTACTGTGAAACTGCTTGAATGGGAAGTCAGGGGAAGCTACTGGTGGCTGGTTGCAGCTGACTGCCATGTCTACAGGAGCTGGGTACTGTAGAAGCTGCCTGTGCAGCAGGAGCAGAGCCCTGGAGAAACTGCTCTCCCCATGCAGAAGCCATGTGCTAAAGAAGCTGCTTGTTCTGCAGTGCCAGGCACTGGAAAACTGTCCACATGCTGGAAGTGGATGCTGACAAAGCCTAATATACTGCAGGAGGCTGCCAAGAAAACATTAGAACCATGAATGAAAGGCTCTGATTCCTGTATTTATCTCTGTCACCCTCTACTGACAAAGCTTTACACCTCACCAGCTGGCAGAGAAAAGCATTTAAAAGGTTAAGATCCCTCTTTTCAATGATAAGTGGATTTGGAATTAAAGATGCAATAAAATAAACACTATCATAAGCATTGTGTGTAGTGACTTGTAGAAGCTACTCCGTGCAACAAGATCTGCAATTACAGAAGCAAATTTAATGAAGATTCACATGGAATTGGGTTAGCAATGTGGTCTTCTAGTTTTGTCCTCATTTCCACAGGTTATATGGTTGAGCTGTCTATGGGAAAAAATATCAAAGAATATCACCAATGGGTGTCATTACAAATAGATCTGTGCTTGAAAATATTGAGGCAGACAGATACAAAGAGCCAAGATTATTAAACTAGAAGAACTAATTGCATTTCAGAAGGAAAGAGGTTATCAGAGTTAGAAAATACAGAGCAAAGATTTCTCTCCTACTAACTCTTTAATTCTGAGTCAGAACATGGAATTGAACTCTCTTAACACAGGACTAAGGGGAACGGCTTTACATTTATTGTAGCTAAAGAAGAATCCCATTAGTGGGAGATCATTCTCAAAGAAGCAAGCAAATTGAAGTGAGATTGAAGAAACAGAAATGGGACTCTCCCACAGGACTAAGTCCAGATATAGAGAACCCTTTGAAATCCTCCTTTACAAAGCCTCACTTTCCTCAAGGAACAGTGGGTGGAACTGCAGCAGTTTGAAATGAGAGACCATAGGAATACAATCCAACTATTCACTGTTGGAAATCCCTGTATCCACATCCTTGCACTGGAAAATCTTACAGACAGTGTCGGTTTCCCTTTCCTCTGACAACCATCCTGATATATAGATATTGGTTATATTGACCTAATACAGAAAATATTCATAAAATTGAATTCTTAAAGAATATTTTTAAAATCCACTAATGCACAAGCCATGTTTTTTTTTTAATTTTCTTTCTAGGAGAAACATATATTTAACATTTCCTATGGTTAATATTGGTATATGCAAAGATTCTCACATAAGGGAACCTCTAGTTCCTGATCCCTGAGGACTAACAGCACAATTAGCAGCAACACAACTGACAGACTTTTAGAGGAACGATATATTGGGTTGGCCAAAAACTGTGTTCGGGTTTTCCGTAACTTCTTACAAAAACCCGAACAAACTTTTTGGCCAACCCAATAAAATAGTATTTTACTAGTTCCTGCACAATTCTGTACTTTCTCTTACTGAAAAACTAAATGTCAATCCAGAATTTCTTGCCTTGTGGAATTAAGAGACTTTATTAAAAGGACATGAATAAAGTCATCTATGTTTTAGTTTACATTGGTTTCCAGATGAGAATTGCTAGCATTTGAAATGGTATTTGGCAGACTTTCCTTGAAGTGGATCATAGGTTTTCCTTCCCCCCCCCCTTTAGAATATCTTTTTATTCATCAAAACACTCCACTTGTAACAGAGCTGAAGTTATGCTCATTGAAGTTACACAGAGTGGAGTGGGAAATGGATTGTGAAATCACTCGGCAGCACATAGTAGAATAGGGTGCAGATGGGGCTGTATGAGACACAGTTTTTAAAGCCAGATCTCAATGATCTATTTTCCTTTAACCTAGATTTTGGTTAAAATAAGAGTTTACATTCATGTGATTTTTTAGTTCTAATATTCTAGAATATGTTTTGGTGATAAAATGTTATTATTGTAGTATAAAAATGTAAGAACAGATGAACTAAGGAATTAGTAACTTCTAATAAATTGTCCTGCTGTTTGATACCTAGTTTATGAGATATAACAAGAAGTAAGGAAACAAAGATGTTAGCTGTTTCTCAGTGAAAGTGGAATATAAGACACCAGGAAGAAATATCTTAGACATTTTGATGCAGGGAACTTTCTCTATTATCAGTATTATTATTTTTATACCCAAAACTGCTACTGCTCAAGAACAGTAGGAAGAGGTCTTCTCTCCAGTCTTTGACCTTATAGTCACAGTATTCTCCTATTCTCTCTAGATCTAGCTATTACTTTATTGTATGTATGGGAGTTTTCCAGTAATAAATAGTAAGTATAAACAGAATGATAGAGTCTAGATTCATTCAATTCAATAAAAAAAATTTTCTGAGACTCTGCAGAGAGATTCATTGACTCTGAAATATTTTATTGATTCTCCTCAGTTGCTTAATTCATAACCTAATATCATTCTGCCTGTATCCCAGAGATGAACCAATATGCCTCTCTCCTTCCTCCCTTCTTTCCTCCCTTCCTTCCTTCTTTCCTTCCTTCCTTCCTTCCTTCCTTCCTCCCTCCCTTCCCCCTCCCTCCCTTTGTGTCCATTTTTAGTCTAATTTTAACCCAGCCCTTTCTTAAAACTCTGTTTCTAAGCTCTTGACTGATGAAGAGCCATGCCCCCTTTTTTTCCCTTCTTATAAGTTTTATCAAAGCTCAGATTAAGAGACCTTCAGATTAAAAGACTTTTTTATGTCTCGTACCTCACTGGTCTTTTCTGGAGGACCTCTGATGCCCGCTGTTCTCTTCTGAAATATTCAATTCACATACTTTATATATTCCACATAATTGTGGCCATTTCAACCACATAACATAATGTAAAATGTATAGTTAATGCAAAATATTCATTGTTACAAATCACATAATACAAAAATTTCGTTACATTAAAAGCTTTCTTAGTCACTACTTATGATGCCTAACTCGATGTTTTCCAAAAGTTTTTTAACAAATTATTAATTGTCTGAGATGCTTTTTGGAAAATAAGTTGTATGTATAAATAATTTGGGGGAAAAAATCCTGCCACATCCTCCCCTGGAGATTTACAATGCATATTAAAACATCTGATAAATACTGAAGAAAGGATAGTTTGTCTCAAACATATTTGACCATAGAACCCTTTTATTATTAATGCATATAATGTATGACTCACTTCTTGAAATCTATTTATCTTATTTGATTCTTATCAAATTCCTCAAATATCACTAATATTGCAACCAATTTATGGATGGAAAGTGGGATTAATAGATATATCAAAATTCTATTCAAGGTGAATTTTTGTAAGCGGAAGAGGTAGGATCTGAAGCTTTATATGTGTAATTTTTGCTTCTTACCTTGTCTCCAAAGCAACGAAATGCTACATTTATCTACAATTAAGTAGAACTAAAATGTGAGATGATTTCTTCTTTTTCTATGATTAGATTCTGCTTAACCAACTGTTAGCCTTGAATATTCATTGGTCTCTTCTTATACAGAGTTGACAAGTCACTCTCACTTCCTTTCCAGGGAGGAAGTCTTGATAAGTTAATTAGTCAAAGCCCAATACACTCTTTGACTCAGGTTTAAGAGTGGACAATAATAATGTTCTTTAAAGAAAGGAGCATCACTCCAACCTTTCTCTCTCATACATTAGTCCTGGCTTCTAAGAACAGACTTTGCTCTCCCAGGACAGTCATTCAGGTATCCTACCCATGCTCTGTAGACTCAGTCACCTAAAGTTAAAGAAGAAGTACCCTATATCATGAGCCTGGCAAGACTTATGAGAGAGATCTTATACTGGGGCAGAATGGAGTGCTTGTACAGATGTTAATAAAGAATATTTCACTACATTTTGGCTATTGCTTATTGTTCCAATGGCCACATTCAGGAGAGGCTAGTAGGATTTGAGAGCCAAATTTACACTTTGAAACCATATTTGTAAATAGGACCAATCTGAGCACATCCTCACACCAGACATTATGGCCCACCTACATTATGGTAGGTGGAAAGAAAATGCTATTCATTTATGCAATGAAAGTAACTTAATATATGACTTCTACAGAAATTTTTGATATCTCAGCTAACTTACCACCTCCATTACTTCCAGTTTCCCCTGAAAGAATAAATGATATCCCCCAGTGGCTTCAATTTAAAAAAAAAATTCATCCTTCTTCTGTCCTGATCACCTATATATATATTTCAGAGCAAGTCCAGATACTGCACCTCCAAAAAAATCCACTTTTCTTCCTTCTGCACTACTATTGCCCTAGAGAAATCCCATCATCTCCTTCCTAGATCATCACAAAAGTTTCCTGATTAGTTTTCCTTTTTTCATACTGATCCATCCTGGAATATATTTCAACACAGCAACTAAGTAATCTTTTTTTTTAACCTTCTACTCAAAACCCACCAGATCCCCATCACACTCTAGAATATCATCTAAACCTCTTACCATGAACTACAACTCTGTAAATACCACTCTCCTCCTGGTACACTCTGACCTTCTTATGGTTTGTTCCTCAGTGTCATCAGAATAAATTATATTACTTTGCAGCTCTCCTTGTAAAATACTTTACAGTACATCCATGTGAAATGTCAACAGGACTAATGTGTATCATTCTGAGATTTAAGAGCCAACATGTGCTTCATGCTCAATCCAGTCTTTTTTTCCCCTGCCATATTAAGCACTGATTCTCCACATAAAGGCTGCTAACTTGGCCTAGGTTCTAGAATTAAAAGAATATTGAGCAGAGGTATACCTACCCCATGATACACGAATAACATATGAATAAGAAGGAGAAATGAAGTTCTTCAAGGGTTTTACATGAAAAATTTAAATGAAATTTAAATGAAAAAACATATGAACAAAAGGCTTTGACAAAATGACCTCAAATGGCACTCACTCTCTTTAATGTAAAATCAACACTAAACTTTCTTACAATTATGATTATAGAATGCAACATAAAATCTTGTAAAAAATGTAAAAAACTAAAAATTGGCAAAATTGAGAAGTGGTTAGAAGAAGATAGGAGGAAATGGAAGGGTTGTTAGTAAATTATTTTCATTTCAAAATATCAGTTGCTTCTAATTTTAGAAGGTGTCATGTAGAAAAATAATTACTCCATGTTATATTTAAATTATTATTATTAGTTTTCTTTAATAGTAATTTTAAATTACTATTATTAATTTTGGGACATAACATCCATCCTCTGAGATGAAGTTAGAGTTATCTTTACTTGGGCAATTTTTAAAAGAAAAACGTAATCAGTTTCTTTCTTTTTAACCTTAAAGTTTTTTAAAGTTTTAAGTATTATGATACCATCTTTCTATAAGCACATCCATATATTTTCCTTTCACACTATCCATCTCTTTCAAAATATAAAAATGATACATTGATGTATGTATTATCAGGTTCAGAGGGCTTAGAAATCTTTTTCTTTTCCTACTTAAATACATTATAATGAGAATGTTTCCTGTTTAGAACAATAATGCAAAGAATTTTTTTAATTGGGATGAAAGAGAAAAGAATGGAAGAGAGTCATGTGAATTAAATCCTCATCTTTCATATGGTTAATAGAATCTGTATAAAGTCATTAAATACTACTTAGAAATACGAATTACCAGCAGAGTACCTCTTAAAAGATGATGCATATTGATGACAGGGAGTGGGATAATGGATTATTATTTTTATTATCTTTAATTACTGCTGTAGTATTTGATTTGTTTTTTCCCATGTACAGCTTATTGATTTCTTTGTATATACCTCTTTCTACTAAGAAAGTAAACATATAAGCTTTCAGCCTGTCACAGTAAGTATATGTGGAAAATGAGTTCACTTGTGAACTGTACAAAAGGGAGTTAAATGCCAATGCTCCACCAAATACTTTGTCTAGATCTGGGGAAAAAAAATATTACATTGTTTTCCTAGTCTAAGTAGGTTTCGTGTTGAGCATTATTCATGTCTATACATCCTCAGTTATCCCATACATGAGATAATCTCAGGTTTGAGATTAGCAAAACACCATGATTTTACAATGCTTCTATGAGACTGTCTTCTTGACCCTTACTCTACTAGATTAATAGTATATATGTACATGAGTTTATGTACTTTTTATTATTGTAGAGTCTAGTAAAGTATACATATATTCATATGTACATTCATATAAATTTTAGGACAGTATGTGAAGTAATGCCAGTATTAAAATTAGCATCCATTTTGTTAGTATTCATATATGAGTTTAGTAAGTTTACATACTGTATATTTAATAACATCAAATTCCTACAGTGTGTATCACTATTTGCATTTTGACTAACATACGATTCCTTTGCTAGTTTGATGCTGAGTATGATTTAGACGGTCTTCAAAGAGAAGTACAAAATGCAGGATGATCTGCATAGGGCCCAAATTGTTACAGAGAAAAAGTCCTTCACTGAAAGTGAGACAGCCAAACCACAATATTCAGGAGTGACAGAGGGACAAGGAGGGTAATCTCTACTTATGACTGAGGCATAGGGACAGTCATAATGGGTGCAGTGACCCAACAGCAGTTATTATTGAAACATAATGTTTTCCCACTAACCACCACATCCATTTTTCATGGCTAAGAATGACATGAAAGTCCACATCCTCTTGGTTTTAGGGTAACTGGTAAGTGTGCTTTATCTCCTTATTGTTTCATAACTCAGGAAAGGGCAACTAGTAAGATCTTTCTCCTAGAATAGTAGAGTGAAATAGGGTTTTTAAAGTATGGTGGTGATATTAAGAGCTTCTGTTTAAGATGAAGGATAGATCACTAAGAAATTCAGCAGTGGGTCTGCTTGCCCTTTGCCCTTATCTAGCTTATGAGAACAAAGTGATCAGTGTTACAATCTTCTGCATATTAATATGGATTTTTCCTGATGAAGTCAATGAACTAAAGAAAGTCTTTCTTTCTCTCCTTTTTTCCGTTCTACCTTTCTTTCTTTCTTTCTTTACTTTAAGGCATGCACCATGATATAATATCTATTATTTAATTCATGTTTCACCCTGCCTGCTCTTGTCTTAATCTGAAATCAACTCGTCCCACACACCATCCACATAATTATTAGAGTTGCCACGTGAATAAAATATGTTTGGTAAATCTAACCACAGCTGATTGCTTTCAGCTATCAGAGAATCTGACTCAAGCATGGAAATGAGAGTCCTTGTCTGTGGTATTCAAAAAGGGAATCTAAAAAGAAATGTCCATCTCTCTCTACAAGTGAATTGACTGTAAAATTTCTACATGAGAGCTATTAGCAGCCATATCTTCCATATAGTTTGAAGAAAAATTTAATGAGTGGAAATTGAAGCAGTTTCACAGAGAGAAATGGTAAAGATTGAAAGAAAGACATGGTGATTTTAACTCCTCATAACTATTGTTCCTAACATTTAACTTCATTCCAATTCTCCTTATAATACATTTTCTTGTTTCTTTAAGCTATTTCAGGTCAGGCATATGTTGTTTGCAACCAAAGGAAACCTTATCAATAAATTAGATGTATGCAGAATTATTTCCTCAAGAATAAGCTCTTAGAAGATAATTAAGAAATTTCCAGTTAAGTGTTTAAAAGCATGTTTTCCCACTGTAGTAAAGAAATCCTTAGTCACATAAGGAATACCTCAGTTAATAATGAAGCCATTGTAGCTATTAAGGTACTCCTGGGTCAGATTCCCAGAAAACAGCTCTGAGACATAGGTCTGTATGAGGTTTATTGGGGGTTATTCTCAGGAACAGTACTTAAAAGTGGGAGAAGAAAGCATGTTGGGATGAAGGAGAACTTGCACTGCATTGCAATTATGATATAAGCCTCTGCTGATCTCATGGGGTGCTATCAAGCCAGATGGTCTTCAAAATGTCTCCAGTCGAGCTAAAGAATAGTTGGGGCTTACCCCCTTGTCAACCAGTTATTGAATGCAGGCAGTGACTTTTGGTTGAGGGCAATTCCTGAAGCAGGATTCAGCTATGAGCTATTAGTAGACAAAATGAGCAAGCTGTTGCGGAAATTAGTACCTAGGTCCTGAAGCACAGAGTTTGGGGCAGCATAGATACAGTATGCGTTGGATACAGTAGCATTTCTAGTTCTTATTTAATTTCTATTTAGCTAATGATTTAAGATAATTGCTAGTGTTAATTAGCAATACATTGTCCTATATGACTGTTAGCCCAGTATGGTAAAATGTGAAGGGAAGAGGGGTGGACAAGCAACAATCAAGCAAATAAAAAAGAAATCATTCTCTCTAGTGGATCTTTTACTTTTCCGTCTGATAATCAGGGATGGAATGTGTAGAGAGAGTGAGAGTCTGTAGATTGGCAAATATTTGGCATATCCAATGTCTAATTAATTGATATCATCTGAACCTAGCATAATTTAATTCCTTAAGAAATGTAGAGACGTATTTTTAAATAAGAGAGATTCCATAGTACATAGACCTTTACTGCTGTTTATTTGACTATAATGGCATTTATTGTAGGGTATATGTGAAAGGAGGGATAGGGACCAGAATGGAGTTTTAATGTTGCATACATATATGTCCTACAACATCCTTTGTACTCACTTCATCAGCCAGTCCAGCCTTGTGACACATAGAAAAATGTTCTATTTAATTAAAATATGATTTCTTCTCTGAGTTTTTCTACATCTTGTATTTATTTGTCTGGAAAAATAGACTAGGACGACAATGATTTTTCATGTTTTGCATCAAATGGACAAGTTCTATAATGGAAAACTTATTGTAGTTTCCACTATAAAAATTTCTTTGTATATTGGCTGGGTATTCTCACTGAACAGTCTTCACTGATATTCTCACTGAACATAATTACTTTAAAACTCCACATTATTCAAAACCAAATGGCGTAGAAACACTTCGTCAGAACCATAAGATACTGTGTAAGAAATTTGCTCACCAGCATTTTGGCAATGGTGGAAGCATAATGATGGAAAGTAACATTTACAAAGCATTAGAATATAGTGAGAGAGTTCCAGTCCAAAATTCATGGACTTTTAAGCTTTGCAAGATTAGTCATAAAGGTCTGAACTATTCTTAATATTTTTGTAAAACTAAAACGAATTGCAGTTTTTTAGTATTTTATGAACTAGAGGTGCACTTTCTTTTTAAATCAGAAATTAACTGATTTTAGAATCTACTTTTACCTGCTGATAAAATGTCTTATTAAGCAATATTGCTGTTGTTGTCATTATTTTTAACTAAAAAGCAAAAAAACCTTTTGTTAGTTAAAAATCACTTTGTTTGATAGAAATGTGATAGAATTTCAAAGCCTAAGACTTAGGGGCAAAATAATAAAAGCCACTTTGTTTAACAAGTTTGGCAATTGTGGATGTAAAAAAGGACTTTAGAATCTAAAAACTAGAGTTTTAATTGTATTTCTGCTATGAAGTATCTATGATTTGGGAGGTTACTTAAAACATTTGATCCTCTGTAAAATTAGATAATAGGGGCTTCCCTGGTGGCACAGTGGTTGAGAGTCCGCCTGCCGATGCAGGGGACATGGGTTCATTCCCCGGTCCGGGAAGATCCCACATGTCGCGGAGTGGCTGGGCCCGTGAGCCATGGCTGCTGAGCCCGCGCGTCCGGAGCCTGTGGTCGGCAATGGGAGAGGTCACAACAGTGAGAGGC
Organism: Orcinus orca; assembly: GCF_937001465.1. Lineage (NCBI taxonomy): Eukaryota > Metazoa > Chordata > Mammalia > Artiodactyla > Delphinidae > Orcinus > Orcinus orca. The sequence continues at coordinate 98,489,684 of NC_064563.1, forward strand.
CCGCATGCCGGAAAAAAAAAAAAAAAAAAGATAATAGGATAAGTCAACTTGAAAAAATCTCTTTAAACTCTACTGTTTGGTCATTTTTCAATTTCTTTGGCATTCTATTGTCCTTCTATATTGCAATTCCTCCCTCTGGCCCCGGGTAGAGGAATGGGGAGGAGATCATTTGGAACACCTCTGCTCTTCCTCACACTTCAGCAGAACAGTTATTTTCACAAGATTCAATGATGTCCATTTCTCATCCATTCAGATTCATTTATTCATATAGCACATGTATCTCTAGTACCTTCTAATTATCATTGTATCTGCTAAACTCCAGGAACAAGCCAAAATTTCTTCTTAAGGTGCTTATAGTCAAGTAGGGGAGTCAAATATGTATACATAAATTATAGTACCCAGTACTATATTTGTAATTTGCAAGAATGGAAATTTGTGAGGTGCTCATAAAGAGCACAGGAGAAATGTTAGTGAACTATGCAGAAGATATTTGGGGAATATTGTGTGAGGAGAAATATGCTCCAGCTTCCAGGCACATAATTCTTGCTTAAGGTCCTATTCTTTCAGGGGAAACATGAGATCCAGCATAACACCAACTTCATCTCCAGTTCTTATAGATTACCCACAATAGAGATTTGGAAGTTTGTTTTTGTCCTTTGTATTTCAAAAATATTTGTGGCAGAACCCAGTCACAAATAAGAAAGAAAAAGAATGTGTTTTTAAATTATGATAGTTTTTGAGTAGCTTCTTTTAAACTTTTGAAAAGTAATTTCAGGTAATTTCTTCTTTATGAAAAAAGCTGAAATACTTTGAGAAAACTATAGAGTATGGTATTAAGGGGCAGTCCAGTCTGTTTTCATTAACTGTCTTTTTTTATCACTTATAATGCTTCATTGTATAAACTCTCATCCAGTTTCTCCTCTAGCTCTTCAAAACAAAAGCTCCAGTGTTCTGTATATTAACTCTGACAAAGGGTCCTGAAATTTCGGAAACATCCATGTTCTGGAATCCAGTTAATGTTAAGTCATTTTACTCATTTTACCCAACCACATAACATTATCTTGTTCTGGATTACATCTTAAGGGCATTTTAAGTTCTTTAAAAAAGTGTTTAGTATAAATACAAAGTAGAAAACAATGGTAACAAGTAAAACATCATTTTATTTTTAAGGAGCACTTAGATGTTAAGCATGTAAATGAAAGCTGAGATTTGTTAGGCAAAAGACCTCAAAGAAATTATAATTTTTATAAAGACTATCTTTTTAAGTGTCAATCCAACAAATTCAAACCTGGTGTATATTTCTAAGTATTTCAGCTTTTTTTTTTTTTTTTTTTTTTAATTCAAGCACTCTGCTTGGTGTTTCAAAAGAAAAAAAAGAAACAAGAAAAATGTTATTCTGTATCTAAAGACAATATTTGTTTTTACATAAAACTGATTTTATTTGAATATTTGGCACCCAATCTATAATGTATGTTTAAACTTTGTGGATGTATCTTTAGAATCTAGAGATATCTTCTCACTTCATATTCTCCCTGAAGTCATCAAATTCCATGACCTCACTCGCCATCTGTAAATAGATGACTTCCAAGATTTTATCTCTAATACAGAAATGCGTTAAAAAAATTCAATGCAGTATATGTAACTACTTCACATCTTTACTTGTATGTCTAAGAGACACACAAAACTTTCATTTATCAAAAGATGAACTCCTGATAACTAATCCCAGATGTACACAAAGAAACATACACACCTGCATAGAAACAAGCACACATACAACAAATCCTCAGCTTGTATAGTATTCTTTATGTCAGTAAGTATGATGGCCATTAAAAAATTATGATTATAAAATAAATACATGATTGTTGCAGAAAAATTGCAAAATGTAGAAAAGTATAAAAACAATGGCTTCACCTGTTATCCAACAATCTAATACTCAGCATTTTCAGGGATTTCCTTTAGTACACTTAAACAGCTATTTCTTGGTCCTTTATGCCTTAATTATGGAATTTTCTTATTTTTTGGCGACAACATATTTTCAACCCTTTTCTATATAGCATAAATATATATTAATTATATCAATATAATTAAATATATTATTTAAATATGTGTTTGAATTTAACTTTTTCTTTTTAATATTTTCTATCTCTTGTACTTGCTGCATTTCCTTAAAGTGTCTGATAACCTCTGTCTATAATTTCATATTTAAAAACAAGATAATGCACTGATTGATTGTAATCTCCATTCAGTAGTAGGATTCACTTAAGGAGAGTAGATGAGAAATAAATTACTATTCAAAACAGGGATACCTCTAGACCATAAGCTGCCTTTGGACAAATTAGAAAAGCGACAGCCCTTCCTCTGAATAGAGCCCTGGCACATGGCTTAGGAAGCAGAGTGTGAGCGATGCTTTACCTTCACTTGCTTTCTTGTCCAGGCATCTTCTACAGGGTATAGCCTGCACAATGTATGCTATGGCCCTAAGGCTGTGGGAGCCTTAAATTCTAGATTGACAAGATGCCAACATTCACTTTAGCTGCTCCCTTCCCCCAAGAAATTTAATTAAATATCTTTACTGAAGAAGCCTCTGAATTCTTTTCTATATTGAGGACTTGATTACAAGTTTACTCTGTACTTAAGAGTAAATGGAGGTGGGAAAGTAAAATAATTCATGAAACAAACATCACTTTGTCCTTTCATTTTCAACCTCATTCTTTATATCTGTCATGCATGATGCCTGTGGTTTCAGGGTCTGGAGGCTCATGGGGTTCTGCTGGGCAGATCTGCTCCATTCTATTTTGGAATGCCCCACTAAGAAGTTGCTTTCTTCACTTTCCTTCATCTGTCACTTTTCCTTCCCAATTTTCATCTTCCATAATTGGATGAAATAATTTAGTGATACTCTTTTTGTATGGATATATATTTTTATTCCTCTAACACTTTAATGAAGTTTTAGGAAAAAGAGAAAGTGTTTTGCTCAAATCGCCTCTTCAACCAGAAGTGCACTAGACATTTTAAAATGTAATCATAAAATTTTTTCCCTAAATGTGCCATTCATAAATCTCTCATTGCCATCCATTTATTAAAGAGGCATTCCATAATTATCATTTCTTATTTACTTCATTGACTTAATTTTAAAAGTTTTATACAGATCTTTTTTTGGTAACAGGATGGGTTTACTTTCTTGGGCTCCTTCTCATGTTTGTTGGTTAAAATCTTCTGAGACTTTTAACAGGTTGTACACCTCCCTAATTTTTGCATATTCAGAAGTTATCTGGAAGTTTTCTGCCATCTTCTGCCATTGTTTCTATTATCTATGACTGTGTAACAAACTACCCAGGAACTTAGTCACTAAAACAACAATCATATTATTATTTTTCATGAGTCTGTGATTTGACAGGTGCTCAGCTGAAAGGTTCTCCTAGACTTCCTTAAATTTTCTCATGCAGTTACACTCAGATAGTCAAGGCTGAGATACACAAAATGGCTTTACTTACATATCTGACATCTTGGTGAAGGTAGCTCAGAACTTTCTTCAGTCTTGCTTGGGCTTTCTAAAAAGTTAGCTTACATTTCTTTACTACATGGCAGCTGGCTTCATATGTGAGTGTTGCAAGAAATCAAGCCCCAATGCATAAACTCATAATAGGCCTTTGTTAACATCTAGATTGCTATTATCATGTCCCAGAGGCCAAAGCGAATCACATGACCAAGCCAGAGTTAGTGTGGGTGGGGACTAAACAAGGATATAACTATTAGGATGTTCAGTTCATCAGAGTTCCTAATGGTAATGGTCTACCCCAGCCAACTACTACCAACAGATGTTCTGGTCATCTGGCTATTTGGAGATTATACTACTAAATAACTTGAATCACAACATTATTTGTGTTCAGGAGCAATGCATGAAACATCTTGATATAAAAAATAGCAAAAAGGAAAAAATTAATCACTTTTACTCTGCTTCCTGCATTTGCTGCTTCCTAGTACTTAACTCACTTCCCAAAGTTCAAGATGTTCTTGTGCATTTCTGACCTTACTGTTCTGACCTACCGGGAGTTAGATTTCACAGCATATGTTACAGTGCATCTTCCCATAGCCTCACCCTAAGCCTATGCACTATGTCAGCTGTACTCGCTTACACTCCTTACTTCTCCATATTAAATGCTTTTCTCATTTATCTTATTAATTATGAAAGCCCATTCATTCTTCAAAGCTGTTTAGATTCTTCTTTAGTCTATAAGATCTTCTTTGCTTGACTGACCTGACAATAAGTCATCACTATCTCTTCTCTTCCTTGATCTACTATAATAATATTCATAACTCTGATACCTCTACCAACTGTTAGATTCTAAATATTTATATTTGAATATTCTATATTTATCCATATATAATGTTTATTTTTAAGTGAAAATTGAAATCAAAGTGTAATGACTGTATCTTATTTTCATTTGCATAAGGCCACTGGCAAAACATCTTATAAATGACAGGCTCCAAATTCATATTTATTGAATAATTATAGTAATAATTATAATTATTTAATTTTGAACACTTACTTGTGTCAGGTACTTTTCTAAGTACTTTATATGTCTTAATTCAGTTAATTCTCTCTCTTTCCCTTTCTCTCTCACATATACATACACATAAAGTACACATAAAGATGAAGTACTTTTTTTATCCCCACTAAACATGTAAGGTAACTGAGGTTAAGAATATTTCTCAAAGTCTCATTGTAAGTCAGTAGTAGAATGAGAATTTGAAGTCAGTTCATGTTTAACCAGAGCCCATGATCTCAGTCACCCTGCTCTGTTGAATCATTATTGACCTGAATTTCTCAAGAAAAATGTGTTTTTTAGTAAAACGAAGGGTTTATAATTAATCTTTTCTTTTTTTGTGTATTGTTGTTGTATAGAATCATAGATATGCAAAGGGCTAAAGGATTCTAGTGTTCACCTAGTGCTATAGCATCATGTCAAGAAAGAGGTAACATTAGTGATTTGCTCAAGAAACATTCAAGATGTGAGCTGAGATCTCTGACTCCTTTACTAGCTTTTATATCTTACAACACAGATTTAATATCACAAAGACCCATTCATGTAGCAATTATGAATGTTGGGTATGGGAGGGAAAATAATTTAAGAGGATTGGAACTAATGGTTTAGAATAAGTTTAAACAAACAAAAAAAAAGTCAGAAGATTTTGGAATCAGTTCAAAGGTATACTTTACTCTGAAACTTGGTAAATGTCGCTTTTGAAGTACAGCAGTAACTGATTAGTGGTAATGAGAATATTAAAAACAATAACAAAATATATATAGTCACATCAAAAGTCAACAATATGCATAGTGACAGATTTGGATATTGAAAACACATCCAAAAAGATCATATTCATTTTTCTGGATGAGCATGTGGGTGTATAGCACACCCCAAGGTCCTGGAATATCTAAATATATATTTTTTGATGAAATTAGGACTGTAAAAATATGAAAATGTTGGAAGAAAAAGTTTATGGAAAATAAGCACTATATTAGAAAAATAGGGAACAGATTGCCAATAAAAAAGAATTTTTCAGCCTTTTCTGTTATTTGCTTTGAGTTTTTTAACCAAAATAAACCTTGATATAATTAGAAAACTTCTCAGAAACCATTCCATCTAATAAAAGCAAAATTTTATCATTGTTCTAAATGTCTCTGAGGATTTTTCTCCTTTGTTAAGGGGATGTAATTATCCCCAATTTCCATCTTGGACTGACTTCTTAAATAAATCATGAGAACATTCAAATGTTTGCCACTGGAAAGTTCATGAAGGCAACATACTAATTTCAGAACTCTCTTTATGGAAAAAAAAGAAAAAAAACACATTTTATTTTTCATATACTTAACCTCTCTTTTTTCTTCACAAAGGGTACCACTGAAAGAGACTTTAGCTGAAAGACCCCCTAAGGGATTCAGAAATGACTTCTGGGAAATTTTAGTTATTATAACTTCTATTTAGAACCTCAACATGAAAACCACAGTTATTTTGTTGCTGTGGTTGTTGAATAGAGTAATTCGAAGTCATTTCTTATTCAACAAACATATAAAGTAAAAATAAAGTAAGATTGCTTTTATTTTAAGCTACTCATTTTTCTTCCATTCAGTGATTTTTACCTTGAGAACATTGTATAATATGTGTTATTCTAAATCATATGGCTTATTAAAAACAAAAATTCGTGACTTATTGGGATTAGTCTATGTATTAATCAGGATCTAGTCAGTAAAACAGAGATCACTCCAGTTTTTTCAAAAAGCAAAGACAAGGAAAGGGGAGGGATTTAATACAGGGAATTGGTTAAACAGGCTTTTTTTTTTTAACATCTTTATTGGAGTATAATTGCTTTACAATGGTGTGTTAGTTTCTGCTTTATAAAAAAGTGAATCAGTTATACATATACATATGTTCCCATATCACTTCCCAGAGCTGAGAAGAAGCACAAGAGACAGAGATACCCCAGAGACTTGTAAACAGGAAGCTGCTAATTTGCATAGAGTTGAGAAACAAAGATGGAGGGGCTGTTACTAGGACAGAGAAGCTAGGACTATGAAGAGGGAGCTAGAATCTTAGCAGACAGACTCTACTCCACAGCAGAACTGAAACCACACAGGGAGGGACCTACTGTGAAAGCCAGAGGAAAGGAGGAGAGGCAATCACTGCAAGTCATGCCATGAAGTAAAGAAACTTCCTGTTCGGGCCACACCTAGCCCCATGCTAAGGGATAAGAGACCCTGCTAAATGCAGTTCTCTGACTTACAGAGTGAAAAGGGGGAAGGATGTTATATGGATTTGAGAGCAAACAAGGACAGTTTAGAAATCTAATTTGTTTCAGCTACATTTAAATATACATTTAATGCAACTCTACAATAATTCAGGAATATTTTGAAAAGTTTTTATTTGAAGTAATTTTATCATAAAAGGTCAAGAACAGTGCTTTCCAATAGTATTTTCTCTGATGATGGAAATAGTCTATATCTGCACTGTCCAATACTGTAGTTGCTAGTAATATGTGGCCATTGAGAATTTGAAATGTGTCCAGTGGCACTGAGGAACTGAGAAACTTTTTATTTCATTAAGTTTCAGTTATTTTAAATTTAAAAAAACACATGTGCATATTGATTACCATATTGTTATAGCACAGATCTAGACATATTAAGATAACCAAATTGGTTCAAACTAGTTGATCTACATGTCCTTGTGATTTACCCTGATGTGTAATAACTACAACTGATTGATAAATGTGCCAAATCCCATTAGGAAAATATTTGTAAAATGGAGTGTATATTATGTAACTAAAGTAAATTCCCAAGTGCAATTACCTCAGGACTTCTTTACACTGATTGCATGTTCCCAATATTTAGAAAAATTGTATTCAGAGTTCAGGTTGGTTCATTCTACTCAGAAATTGTTTTTTAGAATAGAAATGTTTTTCTACTAAATTATTCCTTTGCTCCTGAAGTCATAAGAGATAAATCTTTTTTCAGGGATATTATATATATATATTCAGAACAATCTTTTGACTGAAAAATGCATAGACAAAATTCAGTGAATAAGAATGTATACAAGTGTGAGAAAGAGAAAGAAGAGAGAATTAAGAGAGAAGATAAATATCTAAATAATCTAAAAATATGGTATCTATATTTATTATTTTGTATTTAGGTAAAATTACAATAAAGTCTTTTCTGCTGATTTTTTATTTTAAATAGAACTTTACTAAAGTATAATTGATATACCAAGAATTGCTTATGTTTAAAGTGCACAATTTAATAAATTTAGACATATGCAAACCACAAAGCCATGGACATATCCAGCATGTCCAAGAGTTTCCTTGTATCCCCTTGTTTGTTGTTTTCCTTGTGGTAACAGCATTTAACAGGATATTGACCTTCAACAATTTTTGAAGTACAAAATACCAATTTAATTTTTTTGCATGTGGATATCAAGTTTTCCCAACAACATTTGTTGAAGAGACTATTCTTTCTCCATTGTAAATCTTTATTTACAACTGTGATATTTACTCCCAATTTTTATTTTTAGGCTTGGGGCTGTGTATTTGTACATAATTAAATCATCTACAAAGTCATATCATTTTTTAAGTTATAATTTTAGATGAAACATTTTCCCATGTCATTAAAATTTCACAAACATAATTTTGATTAAAATTTAGTATAGATAGATTTTAATTTACCTAATCAGTTTTATATTATTCATGACATTGCTTTTTAATTTTTGCTGCTTTTGATAATATGATTTGAACATATTTTCAATTATTTTTATGTGATAAGTTCCTGCAATTACTAGGTCAAATGTTATAACTAACTATTTTTAAGTTGGATATAGACTGCTAAACTGCCATCTGGAAATACTGATTAATTTCAACTCTCATAGGGAATATATGAGAATATATAATGAATCACTTTATTATACATAAAGTAAGAACCTTAGCAATCCAAATTAAGGTTATATATAAGACATTGCAATACTAGTCACAATTATAGAATTGGTACTGAGGAACATTCTTTTCAGCTGTCTTTAGATTAAATAGTTTTCAAGCCTTTATTTTGTAAAAGTATCACCTGAACAACTTTTTTAAAGTGAAAACTCTTGAGTGTACACCAGAGAGAATATCATTCAAAAAGTCAAGGCATCTGCATTTTTAACTAGCACTCCTGTTTAATGTCATGCAAATACAAGAAAAACTCTTCTGGAAATGTTGCTTTAAATAGTCACGTAAGTTGAAAGTGCACCATGTTTTTGTCTAAATTTTCTATGTCAGAGGATAAAATATGGTTTTACGGGGTATGAACAGATAAAATCCTGAAAATAAAATTTAGATGTTGTGATGGTCTGTTTTATGTGTTAACTAGGCTAGGCTGTAGTCCCCAGTTATTTAGTCACATTGTTCATAGTTGTTGTGAAGGAACTTTGTAGGTGTGATTAACATTACAATCAGTAAATGGATCCTTAAGTAAAGGATATTATCCTTGATAATCTGGGTAGGCCTGATCCAATTAGTTGAAAGACTTTAAGAGGAGAAGGAAGTTTAAGAGAGGAAGAATAAAATTCCACCTGTGGACTGCTGCATCAGCTCCTGCCTAAGAGTGTCCAGCCTGACTGCCCACATTATGGATTTTAGACTTGCCTGAATAGTCCCCACAATTACATACACCAATTTCTGGCCATATGTATATGTGTGTGTGTATATATATATATATATATATATATATATATATATATATATATATATATATATATCTTGTTCCATTTCTATAGTGGAACCCTTATGATATATTATATATTATGATATAATATCATTAATATTTACATGGTTATATACACCTTGGTATGATAAATATAAACTTACATATATTTTCTACAATTGAATGTCTTTAGTTCAATTACCTTATTTTTGCATATTGTACAGTAATTTTGTAGAACTCAACCCTTGACATTCTCTACAACCATGTTTCACTTTTAGCCTTCTCCAGCATTATTCTTTATGATTCCACTCTTGTCTTCTCTAATTTTGGCTATAGTCAACTACAAACACAGTTTTATATACTCTCTTGTTCAAAACCTTTCAGATTGTCTCACTGTATTTAAAATAAAATTTAATACCTATAATATGGCCTATGTGGCTCTCCATTATCTGGCCCTTGCCCCCTTCTGCACTTATATTACTTGTCCTGTTTGCTTTCATTGTTTCAGCTAGACACCGCTTTCTGTGTTACCCAACAGCTCATGCTCCAGGCCTTTACATGACTAACTCCAGATAATTCCTCAGTTTTCATCTTATATATCACTTCATTAAAGGGCCTTTCCTGAAAAGTCCACCTAATTTGTATGCTAGTAGCATTTTATACTTTCCTTCATAACCATCATCACTATTTTAATGGTTAATTATTCAAGTGATTATCAGCTTTATATGTTTCCTCAACTAGACAAAATGCAATGTGGGTAGAGACCATATCTATTTTATTTATTCCTTTAGGCTAGATTTCCTTTAAAACAAACTTTGAGTAAAAGGCTTGTGTGCAGGTAATTATTAAGGAATGAGTTTTTTGAGCAAGTGTAAGGGACAGAGTGTTTGGGCCCCCAGACACAAAGTTTCTAATTCAACCTATAGATAGGATGTTATAAGGACTTTTAAGGCTCATTACACGTGGTACTGTATGGAAAGGACTGTTAACACTATGGAAAAGAACCCTGGTAGAGAGAACATCATGAAAATCTTGAAGGATTACACCATTGAAGATGTCGTCTTGTTATTTAAAAAGCTGTGAAAGCCATCAATCTCAAAGCAATAAGTTCCTACTAGAGAAGACTATGTCCAGATGTTGTGTGTGACTTCACAGGATTTACAACAAAGTCAATCAAGGAAATCATGAAAGAGATTGTGGATATGGCAAAAAGAGTGGGAGTGGTGGTGAAGGGTTTCAAGATATGGATTTTGGAGAAATTCAAAAGCTAATCGATACCACACCAGAGGAATTAACAGAAGACAGTTTTATGGATATGAGTGCTCCTGAACCAGTGCCAGATGATGAGGAAGAAGATGGAGAAGAAACAGTGCCAGAAAAAATTGACAGTAGAAAATCTGGCAGAAGGGTTCTAATTTTTCAAGACTCCTTTTGACCTCTTTTATGACATGGACACTTCTATGATACATGCACTGAAAGTAAAGGAAATGGTGGGAGAAGGATTGGTACCATATAGAAACCATATAGAAAAACAAAAAAGAAAAAGTGTAAGATAGAAATTATGATGTATTTCCATAAAGTTACACCAAGTGTGCCTGCCTCTCTAGCCCCCTCTTCCACCTTCTCCACCTCTTCCACCTCTCCCACCTCTGAGATAGCAAGACCAACCCCTCCTCTCTCTCCTTCTCAGCCTATTTAACATGGAGGCCATGAAGAAGAAGACCTTTATGATGATCCACTTGTACTTAATGAATAGTAAATAATCATCATGTCATACAGTTAATAAATTTATCTATTGTGTATGTGTGTGAGTCTTTGTGTGAAAGTATAATAACTGTATGGCAAGTACTGTATGAGACATTTTTATGTCATCATCATTATCATCACTTAAGTATTCATTGTGTACAAGACCTGTACTAAAGTGGATAGCCTATACTTACATAGGTATAAGGTAAGTGATATTTAGTATAAAATTAATAATGTGTTAGTTTTCTTACTTTTTTTTAATTTTGCTTTCAAATAATTACGTTATGTACAGTATGCTTCTCTCTCGTAATTGGAGAAAATGCATACCAGCCTACCATCACACTTAAGCGTTTTTTGTCAAAAACTGTAAACAATGTTTCCAATGCTGTATTATGAATATGATAGTAATAATGTATACCATAAAAATTTTTATAATGATGGCACTTGAATCACGGTGAAGTAGGAAGACATGGAACTCACCTCCCCCTATGAACACACCAAAACTACATCTACATGTGGACCAATTCTCACTGAAAACTAACTGGAGACTAGCAGAAAGATTTCTGTACAACCAAGGCTGTAAGAAAGATAAACATGGAATCAGATGGCAAGGGAAAAGGAGCAATCAGATTGGTACCTGTTCCCCCAGGAGGGGACTCAGAGGAAAAGGGAAGTTACACATGAAGAGACCCTCCCTGGAGAGTGAGTGGTTCAAGTCACATATTGGGTGCCCCAGCCCTGGGGTCCAACAAAAGGAAGATGAACCACTGTGGCTGGTTGGAGGGCCAGTGGGCCTAACAGCAGGGCTGTGGGAAGCCTAAACTCCACTCATGGGGAGCTCATGAACACTTGCTAGCTCCTGAAGCAGGAAAGAAAGGGCAGACTGAAACCATGCAGCTGGCTGACTTGTTTCCTGCATGCACCCCAGTGCATGCACCAGCCTGAGCCAAGAAAATATTCCATCACTACTTGCCTAGAGTCGCAGCAGCAACCTAGGAAAATACCGAGTTGTGAGAAGCTATGGCAATGTCTAAACAGGGAGAGGAGCAGCCATTACTGGCGATTGCACAGGGAGCACATCAGAGGCAGTCTGGATCTCTGATGGTGGCTAAACCACCACAGCTCACATCCCAACACTTGCCAAATACCCACACCGGTCTCTCTGACTCCAGCACTGCTCCCCTCTGGGTTAAGGGTGCCAGTACTTGTTGGGAGAAGAGCCCACACTGAAAAGACACTGAGCCAACTTGGACCTGACCCTAGGGATTTTGCTCCAGCAACTTGACCCTGACTGCAGTAAGGAAGTGACAGCTACTAAGCAGAGGGAAAGCCCCACCTCACTTGGCTCTGGCTTTAGCCCCTCCTTCTCCAGTCCCACCTCCTACCAAGGTGATAGCTGTCAGCACATCCTGATGAAAAATATGACTTGTGTTCAAGTCAAATCCAGCTCTCCCACCAAAGCCATTGGACACACACAGACTGTATGGAGACACTTTCACATAAGGACACCCTTTCAAGACGGCCATAGGTAACTGTTTTACTTAATTTTACAGAGATAGAGAAAGGTAAGTAAAATGAGGAGACAGAAGAATTTGTCTCAATTGAAAGAGCAAAAGAAAACCCCTGAAAAAAATTAATGAAACAATTTACCAGATAAAGAATTCAACACATTAATAATAAGAATGCTAACTGAATTAGGGAAAAGAATAGAGGAACACAGTGAGAATTTTAAAAAGGAAGTAGAAAATATAAAAAAGAACCATTCAGAACTGAAGAATATGATAACTGAAATGAAAAACACTAGAAGGAACAAACAACAGGCTAGGTGATACAGAACACAAATAATCTGGAAGATAGAATAATGGAAATCACCCAAAAAGAAAAGCAAGAAGAAAACAAATTTTTAAAAAGATGAAAACAGGGCTTCCTTGGTGGCGCAGTGGTTGAGAGTCCGCCTGCCGATGCAGGGGACGCGGGTTCATGCCCTGGTCCGGGAAGATCCCACATGCCGCGGAGCACCTGGGCCCGTGAGCCATGGCCTCTGAGCCTGCGCGTCCAGAGCCTGTGCTCCACAACAGGAGAGGCCACAACAGTGAGAGGCCCAAGTACCGCAAGGAAAAAAAAAAAAAAAGATGAAAACAGTTTAAAGATTTTGGGGACAACATCAAGTGTACCAACATTTGCATTATAAGTGTTCCAAAAGGAGAAGAGAGATAGAAGGGTATCAGAAAAGTATTTAATAAAATTATGGCTGGAAACTTCCCAATCCTGAAGAAGGAAACATATATCCAGGCAGAGGAATCTCAGAGGGTCCCAAACAAGATAAACCCAAACCGACCACACCAAGACATATCATAATTAAAATAGCAAAACTTAAAGATGAGAGAATTCTAAAGTCAGCAAGAGAAAAACATAAAGTCATATACAAGGGAACTTCCATAAGGCTATCAGCTGACTTTTCTGCAGAAAGTTTGCAGGCCAGAAGGGAGTGGCATGATATTTTTAAAGTGCTGAAAGGAACAAACCTGCAGACTAGGATACTCTATCCAGCAAGAATTGAAGGACTGAGAAAGATCTTCTCAGACAAGCAAAAACTAAAACAATTAATAATACTAAACCAACTCTAAAAGAAATTTTGTAAGGTCTTCTCTAAGTGGAAAAGAAAAGGCTATAAGAATAAATAAATATCTATAAGAAAGGAAACGTCCCACAGGTAAAGGCAAATGTATAGTAAGGGCTGAGAATCAACCACTTATAAGGGAGTATCAAGATTAAAAGACAGAAAAATTTAAAAATCAAGTATAATTACAGTAACCTGCAAAGGAAAAAACATGAATATGTAAAATATGACATCAAAACCACAAAATGTTGGGGAAAGGAGTAAAAAGTGTAGATCTTTAGAATTTGTTTGAACTTAAAGGATTACCTGTTTAAGACAGATATAGGTGAACATATATGAACCCCATGGTAGCCACAAATCAAAAACCTACAATAGATACACAAAAACAAGAGAGAAAGGAACACAAACATACCACTAAAGAAAATCATCAATCTACCAGGGAAATAACTAGAAGAAGAAGAAAAGAACAGGGATGACCCACAAATAACTGGAAAACAAGTAATATAATGGCAGTAAGTATATACCTATCAATAATTGTTTTAGGCACAAGCCTCTTAGATAGCCTTATCCACCAGAGGGCAGACAGCAGAAGCAAGAAGTAGTACAGTCCTGCAGCCTGTGGAACAAAAACCACATTCACAGAAAGATAGACAAGATGAAGAGGCAGAAGGCTATGTACCAGATAAAGGAACAAGATAAAACCACAGAAAAACAACTAAATGAAGTGGAGATAGGCAACCTTCCAGAAAAAGAATTCAGAATAATGATAGTGAAGATGATCCAGGACCTCGGAAAAAGAATGGAGGTAAAGATCAAGAAGATGCAAAAAATGTGTAACAAAGACCTAGAAGAATTAAAGAACAAACAAACAGAGATGAACAATACAATAACTGAAATGAAAACTACACTAGAAGGAATCAATAGCAGAATAACTGAGGCAGAAGAATGGAAAAGTGACCTAGAAGACAGAATGGTGGAATTCACTGCTGTGGAACAGAATAAAGAAAAAAGAATGAAAAGAAATGAAGACAGCCTAAGAGACCTCTGGGACAACATTAAACGCAACAACATTCGCATTATAGGGTTCCCAGAAGGAGAAAAGAGAGAGAAAGGACCAGAGAAAATATTTGAAGAGATTATAGTCGAAAACTTCCCTAACATGGGAAGGGAAATAGCCACCCATGTCCAGGAAGCGCAGAGAGTCCCATACAGGATAAACGCAAGGAGAAACACTCCGAGATACATAGTAACCAAATTGGCAAAAATTAAAGTCAAAGAAAACTTATTGAAAGCAGCAAGGGAAAAATGACAAATAACATGCAAGGGAACACCCATAAGGTTAACAGCTGATTTCTCAGCAGAAACTCTACAAGCCAGAAGGGAGTGGCATGACATATTTAAAGTGATGAAAGGGAAGAACCTACAACCAAGATTACTTTACCCGGCAAGGATCTCATTCACATTCTATGGAGAAATCAAAAGCTTTACAGACAAGCAAAAGTAAGAGAATTCAGCACCACCAAACCAGCTCTACAACAAAGGCTAAAGGAACTTCTCTAAGTGGGAAATGCAAGAGAAGAAAAGGACCTACAAAAACAAATGCTTAACAATTAAGAAAGTGGTACTAGGAACATACATATCGATAATTACCTTTATGTGAATGGATTAAATGCTCCAACCAAAAGACACAGGCTCATTGAATGGATACAAAAACAAGACCTATATTTATGCTGTCTACAAGAGACTCACTTCAGACCTAGGGACACATACAGACTGAAAGTGAGGGGATGGAAAAAGATATTCCATGCAAATGGAAATCAAAAGAAAGCTTGAGTAGCAATACTCAAGCAGGTAAAATAGACTTTAAAATAAAGAATGTTACAAGAGACAAGGAAGGACACTGCATAATGATCAAGGGATCAATCGAAGAAGAAGATATAACAATTATAAATATATATGCTCCCAGCATAGGAGCACCTCAATACATAAGGCAACTGCTAACAGCTATAAAAGAGGAAATCAACAGTAACAAAATAATAGTGGGGGCCTTTAACACCTCACTTACACCAATGGACAAATCATTCAAACAGAAAATTAATAAGGAAACACAAGCTTTAAGTGACACAATACACCATATAGATTTAATTGATATTTATAGGACATTCCATCCAAAAACAGCAGATTACACTTTCTTCTCAAGTGCACACAGAACATTCACCAGGGTAGGTCACATCTTGGGTCACAAATGAAGCCTCAGTAGATTTAAGAGACTTGAAATCATATCAACCATCTTTTCTGACCACAACACTATGAGACTAGAAATCAATTACAGGGGAAAAAAACGTGAAAAACACAAACACATGGAGGTTAAACAATACGTTACTAAAGAACCAAAAGGTCATGGAAGAAATCAAAGAGGAAATCAAAAAATACCTAGAGACAAATGACAATGAAAACACGATGATCCAAAACCTATGGGATGCAGCAAAAGCAGTTCTAAGAGGGAAGTTTATAGCATTACAAGCCTACCTCAAGAAACAGCAAACATCTCAAATAATCTAACTTTACACCTAAAGGAACTAGAGAAAGAACAAAAAAAATCCAAAGTTAGTAGAAGGAAAGAAATCATAAAGATCAGAGCAGAAATAAATGAAATAGAAACAAAGAAAACAATTGCAAAGACCAATAAAACTAAAATCTGGTTGAGAAGATAAACAAAATTGATAAACCATTAGCCAGACTCATCAAGAAAAAGAGGGAGAGGACTCAAATCAATAAAATTAGAAATGAAAAAGGAGAAGTTAAAAAAAAAATAATAATAATTGTTTTAAATGTCAATGAACTAAATGCTCCAATCAAAAGACATAGAATGGCTGATTGGATAAATCAAGATCTGTGTGCCTGCTGTTTATAAGAGATTCACTTCGGAACTAAAGACACACACGGACTGAAAGTGAAAGGATGTAAAAAGATATTTCATGCAAATGGAAGCAACAAGAAAGTGGGAGTAGCAATACTAGTATGAGACAAAATACACTTAAAACAAAGGCCTGTAACAAAATACAAAGATGGAATTATATAATGATAAAAGTGATCAATACAAGAAGAGGATACTATACTCATTAACATATATGCACCCAACACAGGAGTACCTAAATATATAAAGCAAATATAAATAGACATAAAAGGAGAATTGACAACAATATAATAATAGTAGGGGACTTTTAATAACCTAGTTATACCAATGGACAGATCATCTAGACAGAAAATCAATAAGGCAACCTAGTTATACCAATGGACAGATCATCTAGACAGAAAATCAATAAGGCAACTGTGGTCTCCAATGACAGCATAGAAATTGGACGTAATAGATATCTACAGAACTTCCATCCAAACACAGCAGAATACACATTCTTTTCAAGTACACATGGAGCATTCTTTAGGATAGATCATATGCTAGGCTACAAAACAAGTCTCAACAAATTTAAGGAAATAGAAATAATATTAAGCTTTTTTTCTGACCACAATGGTATGAAACTAGAAATCAATTACAGAAAGAAAAATAGGAAAAGCACAAACACATGGAGACTGAACAACAAAAAATCAAAGAGGAAAACAGAAAACACCTCAAGATAAATGAAAATGAAAAGAAATTTCCCAAGTCTGTGGGATGCAGCAAAAGCTGTTTTAAGAGGGAAGTTTATAACAGTATAGGCCTATATCAAGAAACAAGAAAATCTCAAATGAACAACCAAACCTTCCATATAAAGGAATTAGAAAAAGAAGAACAAACCAAGCCCAAAGTAAGCAGAAGGAAGAAAATAATAAAGATCAGAGAGGAAATAAATAAAATAGAGACCAAAAATAGAATAGAAGTGATCAATGAAACCAGGAGTTTTTTTTTTTTGAAAAGATAAACAAATTGACAAACCTTTAGCCAGGCTCATCAAGAAGAAAAGAGACAGGACACAAATAAAATAAGAAATGAAAGAGAAGAAATAACAAGCAATACCACAGAGATACCAAATGAGAGAGAGAGTATTACGAACAGTTACATGACAACAAATTGGACAACCTAGAAGAAATGGACAAATTTCTAGAAACACACAACCTTCCAAGACTGAATCAAGAAGAAATAAACAACCTGAACAGACCAATCACTAGTAATGAAATTGGACTTGTAACAAAAAAAAATCCAGTGAACATTTTTATAACAATGCATTCATTAGTGTATAGACTAGGCTACAATGAAGCAATCATATTGCTGTTTCTTCATTATCAGTGCACAAATCATTATACCTGTAAAGAAGTGAGTTCATTTTATCTTTTCATTTTTGATATCTAGTGTCAGTAATACATATAACAGCTACAGTGTTTTGTATCATATAAGACAATATCAATGTAGGTACAGACAGACAATTCATTTTGTAAAGAGACAACATAAGGTATTGATAAATACAGTACAGTACTATAAATGTATTTTCTCTACCTTCTGATTTTCTTTTTTTTATATCTTTATTGGAGTATAATTGCTTTACAATGTTGTGTTAGTTTCTGTTGTACAACAAAATGAATCAGCTATAAATATACATATATTCCTATATCTTCCCCCCCTTAAGCCTCCCTCGCATCTTCCCTAACGCACCCCTCTAGGTCATCACAAAGCAACAAGCTGATCTCCCTGTACTATGCAGCAGCTTCCCACTAGCCATACATTTTACATTTGGTAGTGTATGTATGTCAATGGTACTCTCTCACTTCATCCCAGCTTCCCTTTTCACCACCGTGTCCTCAAGTCCGATCTCTATATCTGTGTCTTTATTCCTGCCCTGCCACTAGGTTCATCAGTACCATTTTTTTCAGATTCCATGTACATGCATTAACATATGGTATTTCTTTTGCTCTTTCTAACTTACTTCATTTGTATGATAGATTCTAGTTCCATCCACCTCAATACAAATAACTCAATTCTATTCCTTTTAATGGATGAGTAATATGCCATTGTATATATGTGCCATGTCTTCTTTATCCATTCATCTGTCGATGGACACTTAGGTTGCTTCCATGTCTGGCAATTGTAAACAGTGCTACAATGAACATAGTGGTACATGACTCTTTTCTTTTTCTTTTTTTTAAGCCATATCTGCAGCTTTTATTGTTTTATTTGTATATTATACTTTATAAATAAGGATGATACAAGAATATTTTTTGTCATTTCTGGTGAGAAGCTGCTGTACTTTCTATTATATAAATAGTTGTGAAGAAAAAAGAAGATAACCTAAACCTAAATGCAGTCCCCAAAACTTGAAACATAATTTAGTGGTAGAGCTTTTCAGTTTCAGTTAAAAAGTCTTGAAGAATATTACAAAAGATTTAAAATTGCAATTGGAGAAGAGGAAAAAATTTACCAGCTTCATGAGTACAGAGACTTGGGGTGTTGTTTTTTTTTTTTTTATACAGCAGGTTCTTATTAGTCATCAGTTTTATACACATCAGTGTATACATGTCAATCCCAATTGCCCAATTCAACACACCACCACCACCACCCGGCAGCTTTCCCTGCTTGCTGTCCATATGTTTCTTCTCTACATCTGTGTCTCAATTTCTGCCCTGCAAACCGGTCAATCTGTACCATTCTTCTAGGTTCCAGATATATGCGTTAATATACAATATTTGTTTTTCTCTTTTTGACTTACTTCACTCTGTATGACAGTCTCTAGATCCATCCTTGTCTCAACAAATGACCCAATTTCATTCCCCTTTATGGCTGAGTAATATTCCATTGTATATATGTACCACTTCTTATTTATCCATTCATCTGTCGATGGGCATTTAAGTTGCTTCCATGACGTGGCGACTGTAAATAGTGCTGCAATGAACATTGGGGTGCATGTGTCTTTTTGAAATGTGATTTTCTCTGGGTATATGCCCAGTAGTGGGATTGCTGGATCATATGGTAATTCTATTTTTAGAATTACTGTTCTCCATAGTGGCTGTGTCAATTTACATTCCTGCCAACAGTGAAAGAGGGTCCCCTTTTCTCCACACCCTCTCCAGCATCTGTTGTTTGTAGATTTTCTGATGATGCCCATTCTAACTGGGGTGAGGTGATACCTCATTGTAGTTTTGATTTGCATTTCTCTAATAATTAGTGATGTTGAGCAGTTTTTCATGTGCTTCTTGGCCATCTGTACGTCTTCTTTGGAGAAATGTCTATTTAGGGCTTCTGCCCATTTTTGGATTGGGTTGTTTGTTTTTTTAATATAGAGCTGCATGAGCTGTTTATATATTTTGGAGATTAATTCTTTGTCCATTGATTCATTTGCAAATATTTTGCCCCATTCTGAGGGTTGTCTTTTTGTCTTGTTTATGGTTTCCTTTGCTGTGCAAAAGCTTTGAAGTTTCATTAGGTCCCATTTGTTTATTTTTCTTTTTATTTCCATTACTCTAGGAGGTGGATCAAAAAAGATCTTGCTGTGATTTATGTCAAAGAGTGTTGTTCCTATGTTTTCCTCTAAGAGTTTTATAGTATCTGGTCTTATATTTAGGTCTCTAATCCATTTTGAGTTTATTTTTGAGTATGGTATTAGGGAGTGTTCTAACTTCATTCTTTTACATGTAGCTGTCCAGTTTTCCCAGCACCACTTATTGAAGAGACTTTCTTTTTTCTATTGTATATCCTTGCCTCCTTTGTCATAGATTAGTTGACCATAGGTGTGTGGGTTTATCTCTGGGCTTTCTATCTTGTTCCATTGATCTATGTTTCTCTTTTTGTGCTAGTACCATATTTTCTTGATTATTGTAGCTTTGTAGTATAGTCTGAAGTCAGGGAGTCTGATTCCTCCAGCTCCATTTTTTTCCCTCAAGACTGCTTTGGCTATTTGGGGTCGTTTGTGTCTCCATACAAATTTTAAGATTTTTTTGTTCTAGTTCTGTAAAAAAAAATGCCATTGGTAATTTGATAGGGTTTGCATTGAATCTGTAGATTGCTTTGGGTAGTATAGTCATTTTCACAATGTTGATTCTTCCAATCCAATAACATGGTATATTTCTCCATCTATTTGTATCATCTTTAATTTCTTTCATCAGTGTCTTATAGTTTTCTGCGTACAGGTCTTTTGTCACCTTAGGTAGGTTTATTCCTAGGTATTTATTCTTTTTGTTGCAGTGGTAAATGGGAGTGTTTTCTTGATTTCACTTTCATATTTTTCATCATTAGTGTGTAGAAATGCAAGAGATTTTTGTGCATTAATTTTGTATCCTGCTACTTTACCAAATTCATTGATTAGCTCTAGTAGTTTTCTGGTAGCATCTTTAGGTTTCTCTATGTATAGTATCATATCATCTGCAAAGAGTGACAGCTTTACTTCTTCTTTTCCAATTTGGATTCCTTTTATTTCTTTTTCTTCTCTGATTGCTGTGGGTAAAACTTCCAAAACAATGTTAAATAAGAGTGGTGAGAGTAGGCAAACTTGTCTTGTTCCTGATCTTAGAGGAAATGCTTTCAGTTTTTCCCCATTGAGGATGATGTTGGCTCTGGGATTTTCATATATGGCCTTTAGTATGTTGAGGTAAGTTCCCTGTATGCCTGCTTTCTGGAGGGTTTTTATCATAAATCGATGTTGAATAATGTCCAAAGCTTTTTCTGCATCTATTGAGATGATCATATAGATTTTATTCTTCAATTTGTTAATATGGAGTATCACACTGATTGATTTCCATATACTGAAAATCCTTGCATTCTAGGATAAACCCATATGTATATCTGTCCTGGAGAATGTTCCATGAGCACTTGAAAAGAAAGTGTATTCTGTTGTTTTTGGATGGAATGTCCTATAAATATCAATGAAGTCCATCTTGTTTAATGTATCACTTAAAGCTTGTGTTCCCTTATTTATTTTTATATTGGATGATCAGTCCATTGGTGAAAGTGGGGTGTTATGATTGTGTTTGTGGGGTTATGATTGTGGGGTGTTATGATTACTATGATTGTGTTACTGTTATGATTACTATGATTGTGTTATGATTGTGGGGTGTTATGATTACTATGATTGTGTTACTGTCGATTTACCCTTTTATGGCTGTTAGTGTTTGCCTCATGTATTGAGGTGCTCCTATATTGGGTGCATGGATATTTACAATTGTTATGTCTTCTTCTAGGGTTGATCCCTTGATCATTATGTAGTGTCCTTCCTTGTCTTCTGTAATAGTCTTTATTTTAACATCTATTTTGGCTGATATGAGAATTGATACTCCAGATTACTTCTGTTTTCCTTTTGCATGGAATATCTTTTTCCATCCCCTCACTTTCAGTCAGTATTTGTCACTAGGTCTGAAGTGGGTGTCTAGTAGACAGCATATATATGGGTCTTGTTTTTGTATCCTTTCAGCCAGTCTATGTATTTTGTTTGGAGCATTTAAGCCATTTACATTTAAGGTAGTTATTGATATATATGTTCCTATTACCATTTTCTTAATTGTTTTGGGTTTGTTATTGTAGGTCTTTTCCTTCTCTTGTGTTTCCTCCCTAGAGAAGTTCCTTTAGCTTTTGTTGTAAATCTGGTTTTGTGTTGCTGAATTCTCTTAGCTGTTGTGTCTCAGTACAGGTTTTAATTTCTCCATCAAATGTGAATGAAATCCTTGCTGGGTAGAGTAATCTTGGTTGTAGGTTTTTCCTTTTCATCACTTTAAATATGTCCTGCCACTCCCTTCTGACTTACAGAGTTTCTGCTGAAAGATCAGCTATTAACCTTATGGGGATTCCCTTGTATGTTATTTTTCCCTTGCTGCTTTTAATATTTTTTCTTTGTATTTAATTTTTGATAGTTTGATTAACATGTGTCTTGGCATGTTTCTCCTTGGATTTATCCTGTATGGGACTCTCTGTTCTTCCTGGACTTGATTAACTACTTCCTGTCCATATTAGGGAAGTTTTCAGCTATAATCACTTCAAATATTTTCCCAGTCCCTTTCTTTTTCTCTTCTTTTTCTGGGACCCCTATAATTCGTATGTTGGTGCATTTAAGGTTATCCCAGAGGTCTCTGAGACTGTCCTCAATTCTTTTCATTCTTTTTTCTTTATTCTGCTCTGCAGTAGTTATTTCCACTATTTTATCTTCCAAGTCACTTATCTGTTCTTCTGCCTCTGTTTTTCTGCTATTCATTCCTTTCAGAGAATTTTTAATTTCATTTACTGTGTTGTTCATCATTGTTTTCTCTTTAGTTCTTCTTTGTCCATGTTAAACCTTTCTTGTATTTTCTCCATTCTATTTCCAAGATTTTGGATCATCTTTACTATCATTATTCTGTATTCTTTTTCAGGTAACCTGCGTATTTCCACTTCATTTGTTTGGTCTGTTGGGTCTTTACCTTGCTTCTTTACCTGCCGTGTGTTTCTCTGTTTTCTCATTTTGCTTAACTTACTGAGTTTTGTGTGTGCTTTTCACAGGCTGCATGTTCATAGTTCCCGTTGTTTCTGGTGTCTGCCCCCAGTGGCTAAGGTTGGTCAGTGTGTTGTGTAGGCTTCCTGGTGGAGGGGACTAGTGCCTGTGTTCTGGTGCCTGAGGCTTGATCTTGTCTTTCTGGTGGGCAGGTCTGCTTCCGGTGGTGTGTTTTGGGGTGTCTGTGACCTTATTATGATTTTAGGCAGCCTCTCTGCTAATGGATGAGGTTCTGTTCCTGTCTTGCTAGTTGTTTGGCATAGGGTGACCAGCACTCTAGCTTGCTGGTTGTTGAGTGGAGGTGGGTGTTCACATTGAGATGGAGATATTTGGGAGATTTTTGCCGTTTGATATTACATCATGCTGGAAGGTCTCTGGTGGCCAATGTCCTGAACTTGGCTCTCCCACCTCAGAGGCACAGGCCTGATGCCTGGCAGTAGCACCAAGACCCGGACATTCACGTGGCTCAGAGTAAAAGGGAGAAAAAGAAAGAAAGGAAGGAAGGAAGGAAGAAAGAAAGAAAGAAAGAAAGAAAGAAAGAAAGAAAGGAGAATTATTAAAAAAAAATTAAACGTAATTTAAAAAAAGAAAGAAAGAAGAGAGCAACCAAACCAAAAAAACAAATCCACCAATGATAACAAGTGCTAAAAACTATACTAAAATAGAAAAAGGGAAGACAGAACCCTAGGAAAAATGGTAAAGACAAAGCTATACAGACAAAAATCACACACAGAAGCATACACATACACATTCACAAAAAGAGAAAAAGGAAAAGAATATATATATATATCATTGCTCCCAAAGTCTACCGCCTCAATTTGGGATTATTTGTTGTCTATTCAGGTATTCCACCAATGCAGGGTACATCAAGTTGATTGTGGATATTTAATCCGCTGCTCCTGAGGCTGCTGGGAGAGATTTCTCTTTCTCTTCTTTGTTCGCACAGCTCCTGGGTTCAGCTTTGGATTTGCCCCGCCTCTGCGTGTAGGTCGCCTAGGGGCATCTGTTCTTCACTCAGACAGGACCGGGTTAAAGTAGCAGCTGCTTAGCGGGCTCTGGCTCACTCAGGCCGGGGGGAGGGAGGGGTACGGAGTGCGGGGCAAGCCTGCAGCGGCAGAGGCCAGCGTGACGTTGCACCAGCCTGAGGCGTGCCTTGTGTTCTCCCGGGGAAGTTGTCCCTGGACATGGGACCCTGGCAGTGGCGGGCTGCACAGGCTCCCGGGAGAGGAGGTGTGGATAGTGACCTATGCTTACACGCAGGGTTCTTGGTGGCTGCAGCAGCAGCCTTAGCATTTCATGCTCATCTCTGGTGTCCGTGCTGATAGCCGCGGCTAGCGCCCGTCTCTGGAGCTCCTTTAAGCAGCGCTCTTAATCCCCTCTCCTCTTCAGGCTGTGTTCACGCGGCCAACCCCAGTCATCTCCCTGTGCTCTGACTGAAGCCCGAGCCTCAGCTCCCAACCCCGCCCGCCCCGGCGGGTGAGCAGACAAGCCTCTCGGGCTGGTGAGTGCAGGTCGGCACCGATCCTCTGTGCAGGAATCTCTCCGCTTTGCCCCCCGCACCCCTGTTGCTGTGCTCTCCTCCACCGCTCCAAAGATTTCCCCCTCCGCCACCCGCAGTCTCCGCCCACGAAGGGGCTTCCTAGTGTGTGGAAACCTTTCCTCCTTCACAGCTCCCTCCCACTGGTGCAGGTCCCACCCCTATTCTTTTGTCTCTGCTTTTTTTTTTTTCTTTTGCCCTACCCAGGTACTTGGGGGAGTTTCTTGCCTTTTGGGGGGTCTGAATTCTTCTGCCAGCATTCAGTAGGTGTTCTGTGGGCGTTGTTCCAGACGTAGATGTATTTCTCATGTATTTGGGGAGGAAGATGATCTCCACGTCTTACTCTTGCGCCGTCTTGAAGCTCCTCTTGAATATTCCTTTCTGTTTGGGCAACATTTAAATCTATCTGAAATGCTCAATATACCTCATAAGTCTGTTGCATGAACGAAGCAAACTTGGAAACTATTAGAACTATTATTCCATGTAGAATATTATGTTTATTAATATTATTGACACATTCACAGATACTGGAATAACAACTGTAGCTATCAGTTCTTTAACATTACCTAAAAGAACCTCACTCAAAAGCTAATTTTAAAAGCCTCCTCTAAGCTGTATTTTTTTTAAGTAGGGAGAGATTAAGAGATCAGCAAAATAATGGGAAAAGTCTGCATATTTAGAAGTCTGAAATTCTCATCAGCAAGATCTTATAATCTAAGTAATTATTAGATATATAGTTTTTAAATGCATGAAAATGGATATTGGAGGTAAGCAGTGGTTAAAGTTTGCTTCACAGAGACAAAAGCAGATTGGTTTGTTGAAAAAGTATATTCAGAAAATCCATTCTTCTGTAATGTTTTAGATAACCAGATTCTGTAAATCTCCTTCTCAAATAAATCTTCAGGCTAACTCCTACTCTTCCAAATAAGACTGAAACAGAGTAACTTTTCCTCTAGACTCAAGGGCTAAATATAGCTCTATCAAGTTTCAAATGATTAATTAATATGAGTTTAAAGAATCAATGAATCTCCCACTGATAGAAAACCCTTCATCAACATGCCCATTTTATCTGTCTCCTTTCATCTTTGTGTACAAGCTGAAATATCTCATCTACATACCTAATACAGAAGTCTCCTCTCCTAGACTAATAACCCAGGCTTGAAATACTTGGCTGCATCAGTCTAACTAACCACCTTATCCCACCTCCCATAAAGACTGCCTAGAAAGATCAGAGGAGAATTTATCAATGGTTTCTGCTTCTTAGTTCACTCATTTGAACTCCAATGCAGTTACATAATACTTTGAACTTCAGTATAATATCCCTATGAGCTAT
The DNA here is from genome assembly GCF_937001465.1 of Orcinus orca. Classification (NCBI taxonomy): domain Eukaryota; kingdom Metazoa; phylum Chordata; class Mammalia; order Artiodactyla; family Delphinidae; genus Orcinus; species Orcinus orca. The sequence continues at coordinate 98,515,586 of NC_064563.1, forward strand.
GTAAATTAGAAGTTGATTTACATTACTTGCGAGTCATGACTTTTATTCTCCAGGTTATTATTCCTCATTCATGATACTTACTGTCATCTCTATGTGATTACAGGCTCCTTGAAAGCTAGGGCAATGTCTATTCTACTTCACCTGGTACAGTAAACTAGTACAATAACATGCAGATTAGACGGACTTTCTATGTGATATAAACACACAATATTCACTGAATTTAGATTTCAGCATGCCTTAAACAATTTGATTCTGATATAACAATTTCCACTATTTTTGAATCTTATTAGTAGGATTTGTCATAGATTTGAAGGTAATTTAAATCTTGATTTTCTGCAGAAAACAAAATTGGTTTCTTTGATCTGTGTCACTTAGAAATACACAGTTTGTCCAATTCATATGTATATGTTGTTTACTAAGTTTCACATAGTTTCAGAAGGAAATGATCAAAAGGAGGCACAGGGGCTTCCCTGGTGGCACAGTGGTTGAGAGTCCGCCTGCCGATGCAGGTGACGCGGGTTCGTGCCCCGGTCCGGGAGGATCCCACATGCCGCGGAGCGGGTAGGCCCGTGAGCCATGGCAGCTGAGCCTGTGCTCCGCAAGGGGAGAGGCCACAGCGGTGAGAGGCCCACGTACCGCAAAAAAAAAAAAAAAAAAAAAAGGAGGCACAGAGACTAGCAGGTGAGATGTAAAAGGCAATCCAGGAGGCAGTAATACCAGAGAGTGATAATTAATGCATGTAAAGGTGATGGTGGGAGGCAGGAAGTTCAGCCCCAAGGGTATCACTGAGATGAGTCCAAAAGCAGGCAGCTGATACTGGGGAGGCTTAAAGACATCATGTGAGATGAAACGTTCCAGTTTTTGGACAATACTTGTTTTTATGGTAGATTGAGTTACACATTGCATTCAACAGCTACATATGGTTTCCATATAAAGCTCAATTTGCTTGGTATATTTTTTTCTCATTCAATATCCTGTAGCATTTGATATTACTTGTGAGGTATTCCTTGATAGATTTGTACTACCGTTGAGTTCAAACATTAATTTTCCCTTCTTATTTTTCTCTGTAAATCTCAATGCTATTCTAACCACATTAGAACTGGGCCTTACACCAAGAGATCAGTTACAGAGCCATTTTGGGTGAACAAATAGCAGAAGTTGAGCTTGTCACCTACTGGTGGAGGTGAATAAGTACAAAGGAAATAAAAATAAGAGACAACATATCTACTGGCTTAAGGACATTTTTCTTAAAATAAAACATTGAACCCAGTTCTGAAGATTGAACACAGCCAACTCTTCCTAATAATTATACACAGCCCAAAATCCCTTTAAATTACCATTGCTCTTTTCTTATTTTACCTAAGTTCTAAGCACTTTATAATATGTGCTCACAACAAAACTATCAGCAATTAATTTTTACTCCCATTTTGCGGATGAGGAAACTGAGACACAATGAGCATAAGTAAACATGACTGAAATCACACAAATAATGTGTTATTCATTCCAGCTATTCCAGGATTCAAACCCAAGCAGTCTTGCTCTAACAGTCCATGGTCTTAACCAGTACTCCAAATATCTCTGGAAACATTGTTACATACTATTCATAATGCCACTTCATAATTACATTTGTATGATACTTTAGGATCACAAAATGAAAGTTATGAAGTGCCTGTGAAAATCAGAAGGGATGACGCACTTCTGCTTAGGTTAAAATTGAGAATAGTGACAAAGTGTTAGGGAATCTAGAGAACTATAGTTTTCATAAAAGAGTATGGTGTAACTGAATAAAGTCTCCAAGATAAATTGTAAAAGTGGACAATTTACCCAACCTTGTGGACTATAACAGAGGTTTCTCTATGGGGGCAGTGGGATCCAGACAGTCTTTCCCTGCCATATGCATTTTCCCAAACCTGGGGTCTCCATACAGGAATCCTGGGTTACTTTGAGCAGGGAAGGAGGCAGCTTCCATGGTGTTTGAACAAACACAGAAATCTCATGGCTTTATATGTAAATCCAAATCTTTAGCATCATTAGGTGAAATCTAGATTGAGTGTGCTTGCTTCCACACAAACCTCTCCCCAGCAGAGTGCTACTTAGAGACTTGTTTCCTGCACTGTCTTTGCACTCGGTAAACTTATGTGCTGATTATACTTTCCACCAAGATTACTGACAGGGGCAAAGACATAGAAACATAAAGTGCTGTTTGTGCCATGGACTCTTACAAAGAAGGAGGACCATGGATGCAGATAGGAGAAGTGTAGACCCATGCAGTCATATTATATGAAATACAGTTAAGTTGTTTGAGTGCTACTTCCTTTCATACTTAACGGCTAAACTTGCTCTGAATTTTCTTGGAGTTATGATGTTCTACATCATTTTTTTTTTTTTACTGGAGAGTATCTGCTGACTCATATTAATATGCATCCTTCAGTCTGTCAAAGACTGTGCTGATCAGCATCAGAGGCATGCCTGAGACTCCTCAGAGTGGTGTGTAGGGTGGTGTTCACCTAATGGACTCCTATGGGCTGTAGAGAGGCAGATGGAATGATCAAAAATCAAAGAGATCTGAGTTTAAATTCTGCTCTTACACTTCCCAGTTTTTGCAAATGATTTTCTTTCTAATTTAAATGTATTTTTGCCTCTGGGAAATGTTGATAGTGAAGGCTCTTGCCACAAATAATTGTTGGGGAGTATTGAGTGACATACTAATGAAGGTACTTAGCACCAAGTCAGGCACCCATTAGCTATACAAACATAAAAATGCATGTGAAGGTATTGCATCCAAGTTAATAGATTGCATTCATAACTAGGGGACGTAGATGTAGGGTCTGGATTTCTGATGTATGCATTTGCACATATGTAGGATTTTTTTCTTGTAGTTTCAATCTCTATTCTCTACAGTGAAATCAAACAAAAATCCTTTTTCTGTCAGGGCAGAGATTTACACTGTGGCATTGCAAACCATTCATAATTAGAATATTATAGTTCTGTCTTTAGCATCTTAACCGAGTACTAGAATTTTCTAGATATCAGTTTTCAGAAAGGCACCATTAAAATATTAGAAGAAATAAAACAAGAATGATTTTTTCTAAATTGAAATTGGAACATTTTATTATAGAGGGTAGAGAAGTATTAAAAAATCAACTTTTGACAGACTTTCAAAACCTCAAAAATTCAGGATTACTTCCATTTGAGGTAAGAGAAGAAATGATCTCAGAAAACAGAAAATAAGATATTGAATTGATAAACTTCCATTGCAGAATTAAATAATAATGGATAACAAATGATGATTTACAGTGCTTAAAATCTTATATGAAGCCTGAATCATGCATGGTAATTTGAGTTTTCTGAGTATACTATTATTATTGTCTACTATGGCATGATTGGATCAAGCCCAACTCTTGCAGACTGAAGGAAAGACTAGTTAAGAAAATAGATATACTAAGCAAGTTATTAGAATTGTAACATGTTAAGAGAAAAAGGTATACTAGTCCCTTAAATTTGACTATTTACAAATTATTTTATGCCATTTGCAAATGATTTCTATCTAGTAATTAAGACAGTTTTCGAAAAATATTAGGAAATTAAATTTACCTTTGGCTAAATTACTATGTAAGTTAAACATGTTTTACATTTTTTAATTTCACAATTTTCCTATCATGAAACTATTTTATTAGTTCTTATTAACTTCCTTGTTAAGCCAAATTTGAATGGTTTGCTAGGTTCATTTATGGGATATTTGGTGAACCCAGTTTCTTAGCTTTGTATTTAAACCCAAATCTCTAAACTTCCGAACTCCATAACAGAATATATGACCTGAAAGTTTACCCTTGACATATATTCCTTGGGAAATAATTTTCTTATGTCAAAATCCATTTTAAAACACCATTATTTAAAAACTGGTCTTTAAAATTTGCAATAATTAATTTAATTATCTTCAAAAGAGAAAATGATGGTGACATCCTTAATTGAGAAAGAGTTTAAGAATTAACATTTTGAATATCATTAGGAAGATTTTACTTGTGCTTTAGAATGGGAACAGATTTCTAATGCATTATTTACGCAGCCGACTGTAACCACTCCTTCTGTGCTTGCTCAGTCTTTTCCATCAATGCTCACAGAACTCAGTTTTCAAAATACATATTATTTTTACCAGTAAATCAAGCAAGCTCTATGGGAGCATATTACAACTTTTCATTTAGAAATAGTACAGAGAAACAATATTTAAAACTTACTGGTTATAACTGATAAACGCTCATCACTGCTATAGATTTATAATTACCAAGTTATGGTTATTTTCTGAACCATGTTTTCTATTATCCAAATACCACTGATGGTTTTAAACTCACACTTTTCATTACTATGGTCCCTCAATACACTTTTTTTTTGCTTGCTCTGACAGTGTCTGGCTAAATTCAAGAAAAATAAAACAAAAAACTTAGAAAGTGGTATATATTCTTGAGATATAGAAGGTGATGAAAATCTCATATGGAAAAATAACAGACTTTAAAATTTTTGAGTTATTTTAATGTTTTTTTCTTCAGAATTTAAGACTATCCTAAAGCAAGCCCCTTGCTTGGATCCAGCTAGTATTATATAATGTCCACAGTAACTCCACGGGGAGACTGATGATTCATCCCAGAATGACAGAACTAGCCAAGGGATCCAAGGCTGGTTCCCTGTTTTAGTAGTGAACCAAAACTCTCCACTGAGAGGTAGTGATGGGACCATGCTGTGTGGTTCAAATTCTGACCAGCTCAATTTTAGGCTTTAGTTTTACACTGGCTACTATAAGGAAAGTGATTATTACTATATGGAGGAGAAAAGGTTTGGAACAAATTGTTTTTAGGTGAAAACAGCCATCTCATTAGGATGCAAACAGTTTTTATGGTTATCTTGGAGCTTTGGTATCTACCATTACAATCACTAGACTTATTGTTTAGGAGATAGTAATAAATAATATTTATCTTACCTATTTGGGTGTGAATAAAGCATTAGAGATATGCCAATATCTCTTTCTGAACAGGAACTACATAGTTCTTTGATGATAGACCTTGAACCCCATCAGTATGAACTCCAGGGTAACTATATTTTCTATCAAGACTTCTGATGAAGCTATTTTGTCTGTACTTAGTTTTATTTTGCCATAAGAAGATGGTTATTAGGATAAGCTTTTAGGTTTTTCAAATGAATAACACGAATGTGAAGTACTGGGAACTTGACTCCATTTCTTGGCATAATTCCTTACTTCCAAAGTATAGCCAAATTTCATTGTGTTTACATGAGGAAAAATAAGATTTCTGTAGAAATAATATAGAGAATTGTTCTGTCCTAAAATTCTTATTTATCTGTTGCATTTATGTAAGTATCTTCATAAAGTATGAAATTTTTTGTCAGTGGTCCAACTATCTAGTAGGTATTAAACTTGTCTAGTTAATAATAGCCTCTCTTTTGTATTTAATCAAAAGTATGGAGGACAAATGAAAAGTTTGTTTCAGGACTTGTACAGTGTTCACCATTCTAATCTATAAACAACTCCCTTTATTTTATTTAATTAGAATCTTAGTGAAATTGTGGGTTACAGCTTAGGATTTTAACCAGATAATCTTGAGGGTCTTGATGGTTTAAAGTGTTATATGCAAATTGATATAAAAAAACAGTGATAGAAATGGTATCTGTGGACCTAAGTGATATTATAAATGAAAACACAGGGGAGAAAATAAGGAAAGATAAAACTCCATTCCAAAGAACCTAAATTGATTACTTTGAAATTCTTAAAAATTAGATGAGCAAATGTGGGGTATAAAATCTGAGACACATTGAAAGAAGTAAGAATACTGGCATTAGTTCTCTGAAGTCCACTGATCTCATTTTATGTCTGAGGGAGTGATATTGGACTAATGGTAGTAATCAAGAGAATCTAATGTCATTGAAGAAGAAGGGAATATTAGAATCCTTCACTTTAAGGGACTTAAATACAAATGATTCTCTAGTTGAAATTTAATGACAATGAGAATTATGTGCTGGTCATAATGTCACCTAAAGAATCTGTGACAAAGTCAGGAGTAAGACACAAGTCAGGAGTAAGACACAAGTCACTGGGTCCATTATCACTATTCTTGCTTTGTGATTGTGATAGTTTCACAATTCTTTAATTGTTAAAGTTTCAAGAATTAAAAAGTGAGGATGACACATGACTATGGTCTCCTAGCTGGTTATATTCCGTGAAATTTCCATCCAAGCAAATCACTGTTTTTGTCAAAAATATACTTTTCTCAAATTTTCAACATCATTTTTCATAATTATGTTAATTTCATGAATTAGTTAGAGGCAGGATAAAGAGAAGAGATTCTGGAGCCTGACGACTTGGGTTCAAGTCTCAATGCTGATACTTACCAACTGTATGGTCTCACACAAGTTGTTTATCCTCTCTTTTCTTCAGTGTTCTCATCTGTAAAATATTATCTGCATTGTACAAATACTTAAATAAGTTATATTTTATGATGATTAAATGAGTTGATCAAATAAAAGACATATCAGAGTATGGAATATTTTAAGTTTATAAAGAGTTAGTTTTAAATTATATGTACTTTTCTTATGTTTCAATGGGCAGTTCATTTAATAAGAAAACATATTATTTCAACTTGTTCAATATAAACATCGACATAATTATTTACTAAATATGAAAAGGAAATTTTAAATATCTGTGTTATTATATCTATGTTTTCCAGTTTGTGGGATGGTTCCAAAATATTTATATTGAGTTTATAGAACTTTAAAGTTATAAAAAATTCAACTCTACTTACTATTTCATCTTATTAGTAGGTGAGGAAATTAATAACAGAGAATTAGGAAGGTAGTCAAAAATATTGTAGCACAAGAAAGATATAAAAGACATTTGTGGGACTTCCCTGGAGGTCCAGTGGTTAAGAGTTCACCTTCCAATGTAGGGTGTGTGGGTTTGATCCCTGGTCGGGGAGCTAAGATCTCACATGCCTTGTGGCCAAAAAACCAAAGCATAAAACAGAAGCAATATTGTAACAAATTCAATAAAGACTTTAAAAATGGTCCACATCGAAGATAAATAAATAAATAAATAAGTAAAAGACATTTGCAACATCTAAGCTTTTTGAGCAATATTTTCTATTATTTAAATTTTTGATGAAAACTGTAGAGAATTATTTTACTAAAATTTTTAATTTTTATATATTTTATAAGCTTGGCATCTAAAATTGATTTAACCAATTGATGACTAGTAATGAATAAACCAGTACTTTTTTTGGTTGGTTTTCTAGGGACCTTAAACTCTTACATTCATTATCTAATTGATACATGCAACATCCTTCTGAAACAGGTATGGGTCAGTTATTACCTTCCCTATCAAAGGTTTAGGAATGATATCTAAACTATGACAGTTATAAAATACTATATAAAATCATAATGATGCTTTTTATTAGAGTATACCTATTCTTATATCTTTAATTTCTTTATGTCAACAATAAAATAATAATTAAAAGGATTATATATATTTGCCAATAAATATATAATCTGTAATCAAGGTCAGAGTATTTATTTGCAATCTCAGCTCAACAGTTGTTCAATGACTGTTCTATTAATATTACAGAAAGAAAAAGCATATGAATCTCACAGCGAAACTGATAATTCTTTCAGCAGCTCATCAGATTGAGAGAAGTCATCATTCAACTTTTGAATTTGTAATGGGTGGAGAAGACCAAATCAAATCTATTGCTTCAAGATTTATTTTAGGAAATTGAATTTTTTTTCAATAATTGATTCTCTAAATGCTTACATAGTAGTGGTAGAAATTTTGCAGCTTTCAAAACTATCATTAAAAATGATAAGGCAAAGAAGAAATTTTACCTATAACTACATGCACAACTAACTTGAATGCTTTGACTGAATTACTCTTGTTCTATTTATTGTCACTTTTCTAGTCAAAGTTTGCACAGATAGAAATCAAACAACTTTTGTTTTTTTTCTCCTAGGTACATTGCTTGCATTAATGTTAAATTGCTTTCAGGCTGTTTCTTGGTTGCGATTTTTTTATTCTAAATCACCAAACTTCATGTGCTTTACTAAAAAATAATTTTTACTAAATTATGATTTTAAAATAAAAATTATATTATCCTTTACAGTAAAATACTGTCATACATTTATGCAGTATATGGTCAGCTACTATGATTGGTCATGGTTAAACAAGATTGACCTGATCTCTACTATCATGGAGCTCTTATTTGGTGATTGAGAAAGATTAAAAGTAGATAGCAACTAAATTTTACAAATTTAATTTCACATAACTACTATGATATAAACAATGTCAGAAATAAAGGGTATCTTGGTGGGTTTCTGTTAGGGTACTAGGCAAGTACTCACTGAAGAACTGACTAAGCCAAGAACTAAAAGATGAGAACACACTAGCCATACAAATAAGGGAGGTGTGAACCATTTCTCATGTTTAGGACATGAATAAATTTAGGGTATAGAACAAAAGTGTATGCTCATGTTATGTTTAACACTGATAACTCAATAGACATAGCTTTTCTTTTTTTTCAAGTAAGTTTTTTTTTAAGTAAGTTTTTTTTTTAACATCTTTATTGGGGTATAATTGCTTTACAATGGTGTGTTAGTTTCTGCTTTATAACAAAGTGAATCAGTTATACATATACATATGTTCCCATATCTCTTCCCTCTTGCATCTCCCTCCCTCCCACCCTCCCTATCCCACCCCTCCAGGCGGTCACAAAGCACCAAGCTGATCTCCCTGTGCTGACATAGCTGTTTTTATCAAACTAAAAATATTAAATGAGTCTCTGCCTAAGATTTACCAAAATTTTGTAAACTTGAATTCTTAAAACATTGGGGTTACTTTCCATAAGAATACTTTTGAAAGTATTGAAAGTTAAATATGTTTAATTTCTGAGAAGTTTTAGGAATATTGAATGTATTAAATGTTTAAATAAATCAGTACAGAGCTCCTAAAAGGGATTTCTTAATCTAATTTGGTAATACCAATGGAAGGTTGGTAATATTACACATATATAACCTACATACATACATGCATACATACATTTACAGATATTAACACAGACAAACAAAAATGGAGAGCTTATAGCCTCAATTCTATAATTTCAATTCACTGATTCATGTAAAAGAGCTGTCTTTTGTCCTTGTCTCACTTTTGCATTTTTACCAGGATTGTGTTTCCAGAAGATAGGACAGTTGAGTTTACCTGCTTAATAGCATCCCCACCAATATTTGTGGAGGAGACCTTTAAGATTTCCTTTGTTCTGACATGTAATCTTATGAAGACTGTGGCCTAAATTTTGAGTGAGGAACTGAGAGGAGACCAAGTAACCACCCACGTATCTTCAAAGCCCATGTGGGGAATAAAATACGTAATTTGTTTCCAACTAGCTTTTCCAGCCTCAGGTGGCTGCTTTTGGGGTCCCTGAGCTTCCTGAGAGTCCCTGATGGTGAGAGAAGCATCTGAAGCTGGAGTAACCATAGGGAGCTCAGGGGCTGTTGTGGGGAGGGAAAGGTCTGGCAGAGGCAAACAGAAGGGAGGAGGAGGTAGAGGTGTTAAAGGGGAACAAATCAAAGGACTCAAGGGAACTGAAAAGAAGGTGGGATATGGAGAAAAGAAGGGGGAGTGAAAAGAGGAATGGGAAAAGAGAACTCTTAGATGAGAGAGTTTGAGGAGTGTCCAAATATCCCACGATAGCCATCATAATTCTGAATTGCCTTTAGTAAAATTTTGCCGTTTTTGGAGATATTGAACTGAATGAGTACCATAATGGTGAAGCCTGTAGTCACCGAAAGAAGAGAAGATAGTAAGAGTTACCCATGGCATTAGATAATCAAATCAGAGATAAAGCTTTAAAAGAACCAGGAAAGACCCTTGCTCAATTAATTTTCTCACACAATCCCCAGGTTGAAGTATGAGGAAATACCCCTGTCCAACCCCTGGTTTTGGGGAATGATGAGGTTACCTCCCATAATCCCTGAGTTAAAGGAGCTGAAGAAAAACAAAAGCAGCTTCACAAAGGCCAAAAAAAAAGTTTCTGCCAGAAAGAACCAAAATAATTTCTTATTTTTCCAATCACCATGATATACATTTTATTTTATTGCCCTTAATTATTTTTAATTGAAATGTAATTAATTTACAATGTTGTGTTAGTTTCTGGTGTACAACAAAGTGATATATATGTGTATGTACATATTCTTTTTCATATTATTTTCCATTATAGTTTATTACAAGATACTGAATATAGTTCCCTGTTCTATACAGTAGGACCTTGTTAAGACCTTGTTGTTTATCTATTTTATATATAGTAGTCTGTATCTGCTAATCTCAGACTCCTAATTTATACTCTCCCCTTGCCCTTTGGTAGCCATAAGTCTGTTTTCTATGTCTGAGTCTGTTTCTGTTATGTAAATAAATTCATTTGTATCATATTTTAGATTCCACATATAAGTGATATCATATGATATTTGTCTGACTTACTTCACTTAGTATGATGATCTCTAAGTCCATCCATGTTGCTGCAAATGGCATTATTTCATTCTATTTTATGGCTGAGTAGCATTCCATTGTGTGTGTGTGTGTGTGTGTGTGTGTTTGTGTTTGTGTTTGTGTGTATATACACACATATATATATATTTATGTGTATATATATATATATATATATACACACACACACACACCATGTATTCTTTATCCATTCATCTGTCGATGGACACTTAGGTTGCTTCCACATCTTGGCTATTGTAAATACTACTGCTATGAACATTGGGGTGTCGTATCTTTTCCGATTAGAGTTTTCTCCAGATATACACACAGGAGTGGGATTGCTGGATCATATGGTAATTCTGTGTTTAGTTTTTTAAGGAACCTCCATACTGTTTTCCATAGTGGCTATACCAATTTACATTCCCACCAACAGGGCAGAAGGGTTTCCTTTTCTCCACAATCTCTCCAGTATTTATTATTTGTAGACATTTTAATGATGGTCATTCTGACCAGTGTGAGGTGGTACTTCACTGTAGTTTTGATTTGCATTTCTCTAATAATTAGCGATGTTGAGCATGTTTTCATGTGCTTATTGGCCATCTGTATTTCTTCTTTGGAGAAATGTCCGTTTAGGTCTTCTGCCCATTTTTTATTAAGTTGTTTATTTTCTTTGGTTATTGAGTTTTATAAGTTGCTTGTATATTTTGGAAATTAAACCCTTGTTCATCTCGTTTTTTGCAAATATTTTTCTCCCAATCTGTAGGTTATCTTTTTGTTCTGTTTATGGTTTCCTTGCTGTGCAAAAACTTATGGGTTTAATTAGGTCCCATTTGTTTATTTTTGCTTTTACTTCTATTGCCTTGGGAGACTGACCTTAGAAAACATTGCTACAGTTTATGTCAGAGAATGTTTTGCCTATGTTCTCTTCTAAGAGTTTTATGGTGTCATGACTTACATTTACGTCTTTAGGCCATTTTGACTTTATTTTTGTGTATAGTTTGAAGGAGTATTCTAAATACTTTCTTATGATGCTACAACAGACAAATGTCTGGATAACTAGATTTGGAGTCATTACTAACCACTGTGGGCCTGGATTCCCCCAGCTAGGAAAGGACACAAAGGGTTTTAAAAACCAGAGTTATTACAGCACTGTCTGCAGAGTGGTTGGCATGTCATTTGAGTCACAGTACCAGAAAAATTCTTAAATAAAAACAAATCTGGACTTAGGTAAGGAAATACGTTATTCAAAAAGATTATTACAGTAGGGAAAATAATGCTAATACAATAGGATTAAAGGGGCCATTGCAACAAAGGAGAGCACTCTGACTGTATGATATGTAAATGTCTCAAAGGTCAGGCAGAAAAGGGCTTTTCTTTCATATAGAGGATTAAACAATGTTATAAAGAACAGGATGGAGAGAATGGTGTTTAGACTGTTGATCAGAGAATATCTTTCCTTGCCATTATCCTATACTCAGGAGGGACCATCAAAGAAAAGTTGCATGCTGGATTAGGCTGAGAGTGGATCAGAATCTATGAACCTGGAGAAGGGAGAAAAGATTTAAGTAAAGGTTGGTCAAGTTGAGTATTTTGTCCAGATTGGTCAGTGAGTTCAGTTTAACAGTTCAGTTAATCATTTATAAGGTAAAGAATGGAAATTTGGAGGGTCTGTGTCTGGCCTTGTCATAGTAAACAAGCGGAAGTGCCCATGAAGAACAGGCAGTGTCCATGAACAAAATGTTGCAACATCTCTGCTTGGAAGAAGGGCAGAAACACCAGCTCCAAGGAAAATTATCTTGCAACAATATCTATCCCACATTTCCATACCACAATGGCTTCCAGTAAATTGTCCCATGAGTACACCAGTCCATCACCCACTTAACTAAGTCTGAGTAATGGGCTAGGACAAAGTTATTTCATTTTTCATACAACATTTAATTTTGGCTACTGTCAACAGGAGTCCATGTAGCAGGTAAAGCCAAGCTGCAGTTTTGACCACAGTCGTGCCACTCCAGTGTCGCAGCTTAGCAAACAATCAGTCTCCCTCAAAATCATCAGAGTCTCTAAACCATCAGAGTCTACCTTAAAAAACAGGTTTCTCCTTACGTTTCTGTATTGGTATTTCCATTTAGTCTGAGGCATTAATCTAGGTATGTCAGAATGCATTAGGAAATGCACAGACTCCACATTAGCCTGAAAGGAGGAATTCTAGAGCAAATCTATCATCCGTGAGAACACTGGCTAGTGAGTGTAAGCTGATCTGAATGACTTCCAGAGCTGAAGTGATGTTTCTCCAACACTCGACGTTTTCTTATGATGACTCTTTAGGTGCAAACTTTGTGTTTTTGAAAAGGAGGCAAAGTAATGCCTGGCTACCATACAAGAAATGCAATCCCAATGGCATAATGGTGACTTTGGAAACAAAATGTTGCTTAAAATTGTTGGAACCTTCCAGGTAGTATTTACATAAGTTGGGGGATGTGTTGACAGTGTCTGCAGTGTGGTCTCCTGGCTGGCTAGCAGGCCTTAGGATTGCAAATTCAGTTGGAATAACTGAAGGTAGTTATTGTTTTTGGAGGGACTGCCTGGACAGTAGCTCAAACTGTTCTGTTTGTCTACTCCAGAGTTGGGTAGCCTTTATATGGATCATGGAATGATGTAGAAGAGGGATGAGGAAAAATTGCAGAAATATTTTCCATGGGAGAGGCAGGACCTGGGGCCATGTGTAGTATTGAAAGAAAATGATTTTCTCCCATTTCTCCTATTATCCATGATTTTCTCCTCTTTCTTCAAGTCTACAGAGCAGAGGTATTCACAACTTTTTTTTCTGGAGTATCTGTTCAAGAATGACTGAGTATCAAAACACCTTGGAAGCTAGGGACCATGTCTCTCTCCAGGACAGAGGGAGCAGAGGGAAATGTATTTGTTATCCAGAAGAATAAAGATTGTGTCTCCATCTGGGCCAAATGTTGAGCAGGTTTGTTAGCAGCTCCCTTATAATATCAGTAGTTCCATAAACTCAGATTTCTTCAGCTGTGATGCAAATCTGCTCTGTGGTAGTAACCACCAGACTGCATCACATGAGGCTGTAAGAATTGGGGGACAAGGAGGTCAGGTGTGAATGTGAAGTTCATGGTGCCTACTGTGTCATAAGTGATGAAGTCCTCTGTCTCTGACCCAGGAGTCTCATGTCTTCTGCCAGCATCTGTAAAACTATGGTTTGCTAACCGGTTATTTTGCAAGCTAGTATAAAATCTCAGACCCTCCAGAGTTCTTATTATGTTTAGAGTTTTGCATAAAAGTATCTAAGAAATAATTAATTAATTTTCTACCTGGATCCTGAAATTTATAATTTAAAAAATCTATTGTTTTTCCAATACTGGATTCCATTGTAAATATTTGATAATAACAAATAATAAAAGAAAGATGGCAAACAGGTTGATTTGCATAGATTGTAAGCAGAGGAAGTGTAGCCTCATCAGGCTAAGGCCTACCACGATCAAGCTGAGTCTCTTTCTGAGAATCAAACAAAAATTATTTTACAGTTAAACTCCTTCCTCGCTCAATCTTAGATCTCATTCTTTCATGATATTGGCCCATATTCCCAAGGCTTTTGAAAACAAAATTAAACTGGACTTTAAAGGCCACTGAAAAATAATTGATATTCATGGTCCTTTTGACTTCCTGAGGTATATTTAGATATAGGATAGGAAAACTTCAGTATAGCAGTGTTTTTAAAATTCATAAATTCATGTGTAAGACCTTTTCCCTTATATAATAAGCTATATTATGAACAAATTATCCATATTTTTTCCATGATAACCTTATATTTTCAAAATTTGTAGAAGGAATGGAAACATCCCTTTGGGTAAAGTGTCAAATGTAATTCTATAGTATTTGGTAGTTAAGAAAATATTCAATAATTTTACCTTTTTGGAAATAATACTGCATTTGAAAATATCAAATTGAGTTTATTGCAAGGCAGTAGAGAATTCAGAATATAAATTACCATTGTGGTAAAGGCTAAATAGGAAAAACCAAATAGAAAGATAATGAAGTAACTTTTAGTGAAAAGACAAATATAACTCAAAATTTCTTTACATACTTCAAAATTTTGAAGGTCCCAAATTACTTTGTTTATATGAATTATATCTAGCAATATTTACTATATTAAAAATTCTAAATGAGAAAATGTTTAAGTAATTATTTTTATTTAAGAATAAAATAAACCCATTACATGATCACATACATAACAATTTTTAAAAATAAATCTAGTTTTCAAAAAAAATTAATTTTGAGAATTATGTCACTGTTTTATATTTTTTCAAACCTCTGTAATGGGCAACTTAATGGAAGACAGCTGGATTATTTTATTTGCTTCTGTATATAATCTGTTGTCACAGTCTATTTTGTTGGTATGAGGTGAAAATCCCACCTCACACACATATATATAGTCTGTCCTCTGCCCATGCTTTGAGAACTACCATCCTAGGTTATAATAGCAACCCCAAATTTGGAGTAACTTAAGTCATTGCTTTATGTCAAAACTCTTTTAATTAGAGGAATTTGAGGTCCACAAGGTGAATTTTTGAAGAGCATACACAGTTTCTAAGAGAGCTAGAATTAGAAGTCAGATACTATAATATTTTTCCAATGCTCTTTCCAAAATAACACAGTCAGAGACTAGCATAGACTGTTCCTTCTCTATCTAATTAATAAATAATATAATTTAACAAACTGCAAGATTGCCAGAACTCCTAGAGCTTTCCCAATTTAACTCACAAAATTAGAAGTCAATCTTTAATCTTGCAAGCGAGAGTATTTTCTGACCCAAACTGGATTCTAACACTTCATTATCTTTCTTTGCTTCCAATAAAGCACATTAAACTTACTCACTGTATTAGTGCACTGCCCTATCTAACATTCATTCCATTATCATTTTCAGAACATTTCTTCCATTGTTTTAGAATGACTGAATTGTTGTCATTTTCTATAGCAATATTGAAATATTTCTTACAGACACACACAAACTTTACGTCCAAGGTGATTGTTTAACATCACATCCAGTCACAGTATAGCAAAATGGAAGAGATATAGCATAAAGAACTAATTTAATGACTAAGTTAAATACTAAATATAGTAGTGTTTCAGGTGCTTACTGTGTGGCAAACAATAAGCTAAAAGCTTTTAAAAATTACCAAATTTATTTCTCATAATGACCCTATGATGAAAAAATTTTTCTCATATATCTTCTGGATGAGGAAACTGAACAAAGAGAAGAAAGTAGCTTGCCCATGATCACAGTATAAGATAAATCTACAAATCGAAATCGTGATGACTACAATCATGACTACAGAACCAACCAATTTACCAATATACTAAGTTGTCTTCTAAAAGAAAAATGAGTATTTCATTTAATGACTGTGTTCACCTTGTGTGTCATCCTTATTCATTTTTTAATGAGTCGACATTAACATCTTTATAGATTGTCCATCTAAAGCTACAGGTGGCTCCATCTGTTCTGTGACACCATTGAAAAAAAACTATTACTCTATCTATATTTAAAATCAGCAAGAGACTTCAAGTGATAGAATATCAGAGGGTGCATTAGTGAACACCTCTTGTTTTATTTTATAATGATGTGATGATTTAGTCAAGTTAGAAACACTGAGCTTCAGACAAAAACGATGAGAATAGATAATAAATTGGGCACACTGAAAGATATTCATTTGGGGAATTAATTTACAATGTTGAAAACATAATTACAGCCTGAATGAAATACATTTTTCTCTTATGGACATTTATTTTTAATTTATTAATTTCAATGCTCATTATATTCTGATTACACTCTCTTTCTGGAGGAAATAAGATTTGAAGTGCCTTGCATTGTATTTATTAATTTTTATACAGAAATGATAGATTTACTTAAATCCATTATAGTTTCTCTCTAGTTTCTATTTTAAGTTGATTATATTTGGAAGAAAAAAAAAAGAAGGATACTCGGTTGCAAATCAGTCCCTGAATGATGAGAGTTACTTAAAATATCATGATTGGTGTATCTACTGTGAAAGCTTTATTTTTCATGAAATTATCAGCATGCCATGTGAATCATGGGAAAAACGTAACATATATTTGCATTCGTAACTTACTGTAATTTCTTCTTGTCACTTACTACTGATAATCAAGTTAATTATGTATTATTTTGTAGGTGAATTAATTTATTAGACAGAGAAGACATAAAAAATAAAAGCAAACTTCCTATTTCTTAGATTGAATTGTCCCACAACCTAGCCCTCTATGTACTACACATATGTAAAATGCCTTACCTAGGCAATATTTGGACTTTGATTCTCCTGAGCAATGAACCTTTTGAGTAAGACATCATGTTGGCACTTGATAGCTGATTAATTCTTACACATATTGACTTTCTTATACCTTATTGGGGATAATATGCAGGTATGTGTATACACACACACGGAAAATGATATGCAGTGTAGTACATAATGATAAGTGGCATTAAGAATTAAGTATAACAAAAATCACTAAGAGCTAAAGGGTTCAGGAAATGATATGAAAAGCTGGTAGGCAGACCCTGTTGAGGACTGAGAAAATGGAAGGCATTCTAAGAGGAACAAATGACATAAATAGAGTCATGAAAATAGATTTAGGAAATAAATAGCAGACAGGATTGAAAAGTGGGGAAAAAAGAGGAAAGCCATATCTACTATTTTTCACAATAAAAATAGATTTAGTATTCTTCATCTGATCATCAACCCAATGTTGTTTTTGTAAACAGTAAAAATTTTAAATCACCAAATGTACAAGGGTATACAGAGGAAAACAATGTTACTGTTAAGCCTCTTCCCTATGGATAATCACTCTCAACATTTTGGACTGCACCCTCCTTGTCCTGTACTTTGTTCCCTGTAGGACCAAGGTTGG
The DNA here is from genome assembly GCF_937001465.1 of Orcinus orca. Lineage (NCBI taxonomy): Eukaryota > Metazoa > Chordata > Mammalia > Artiodactyla > Delphinidae > Orcinus > Orcinus orca. The sequence goes on from NC_064563.1 coordinate 98,533,059, forward strand.
TAACTTAATGAAGAAAAAGACTAAAGTTGAGGGCACAAACTTGGAAAAGATTATTCTCTCAAAGCCAAGTAACCATAGAGGCAAACAGGGAAATAACTTAAACCTGTATCAAAGATTTCTATTTTTCTTGAAGATGTACATAGATTTCAGAAAGTTTTCTTTCATTTTCACAGTATTCTCACAATTTTAGCCAGCTTCAAAAATCACTGCATGGTGGGAACTTAAGGGGTGGGCTGGCAGTGGAGGAATCAAGAAACTCTGCCTCAAACTTATAGGTAGAATTCTGAGGTTTTCAAAAAATTTCTTGGCATGTAGTCATCTTTCATACTTATTCATAAGCATTCAATGATTTGGGACTTACTGGAAATTTTAGCTCTTGGAATATAATATGATTCCTCAGTCCTCATCAGATAGATTTAAACAATTATATGATTTTATGCATCAACTAGGGAAAAATTCTGAAGTTTTCCAAGATCATAAGGAAGTGAAAGTTATAAATAAATAATTCTAGTTAGTAGGTGACAAGGGGAGACAAGAGAATACCCAATTCCACTGTGTGTGAAAAGACCACAAAAACACATCTACATAAACATATATTTTCACATTCACATACATATTTTTTAGTTCATATATCATATATGGTTCTGTACCTTCCATGTTTGCTTTTCCAATTCAATAAATGTCATTATTTTAAATAAACCTAAACTCTAATTTATGGATATAAATAACATCTTTTTCTAATTCTATTCCAATAAACATCACATATTTCTTACCTTTCCATATTATAAATGCTACTGCAGTAAACAAACTTGTGCATTGTAATTTGAACACTTATATCATAATTTTCCTAAGATAAATTGTTAGAATAATTTGCCATGCCAAAGTGTTAGATTATTTAAGATTTTTTGAAATATATTACAAAATTCTTTTCCAAAAATAGTGCCATTCAATAGGTACAGGAGTGCAATTTTCTTTCAGCCTCACTAAGAGTGAGTACTCTTGTTTCTTAGCATTGCTTATCCAGAAAGAAATGTTTAAAATATGAAAATGCTATTTTAAATATATCATATAATTATTTTATCACAATATTGTTTATATTACTTATAAAATGGAAGAAGCTTAAAGGTCAAAAATATAGAACTGGATACATCATTTTCAGTGTAGATATAAAATGGAATATTATACAGTCAATACAAATTATGTCTTTGAAACACGTTGAATGTTGGTAAACTTTCTCACGTAAATGGAAAAAAGATTATCCAAGTCATCATCAGTAGATACATCAATATCTATGTATCCTTACCTCTGTGCATCTACATACCATATATGGAAGAAAATATGCCAATTTTCTAGCTGGAAAATAATATAAGAGGAGATAAAAACATTTTTTTTACTTACTGTTTTTCAAATTTCTACATTAATTAAAATTACTTGTGAAATTACTTGTGAAAAAATAGTCAAATATTTGATATACAGATTATTTTATATTTCTCCATTTTGGAAGGTAATAACAATACATTATTTAGCAACATGTGTTTATGAGATTATCTTTCTGAATATACATATGTTTGATATTAAGGATGTTTAACTTCTATTCATATAGACAGACATTTTATGTCATTTTCGGTGAATTTCTCTTACAAGTTCTTTTCCTTTTTTCTATTAAGGTGTTTGTCTTCTTGTTTTAAGAGTTCAGAATGTAGGAAAAATAGTAATCTATTTTCATTTGTCTAAGTTTGTTGTTTGACTTTTAATAGTATTAAACCCAGATCCATAACACTGTATGGATCTTAATACTATTTGCCTTAATATCCATTTCTAAGATGAATGGGTGGTAGGAAAGGACACTGACCCTGATAGCTGCATTTCTAAGCCCACTGTGTCATCTGGCTTCATGCTGGTTTTGGAAATATGTGACACTGGTCGGAGAATAAAATGTATGAAGGAGGAAGAAACCAAAGTCTTTCTATAGGACCCTCTTGGCCATAACTGATATCTCTAGTAATAGTCACATCTCCTCTGTTTCTAGGTGGGCTATCATACATTGGCTCCTGCTTTTCCTGAGAGATCACAGCCCTTGTGGCCCAGTAACACCTCTTCCTCCTTTTGTCCCTCAAGCCTGACAGTGGCATTGACTCCATGCTGTTGAGAATTTCTGGGTTTCTACTTTGTCTCTTATGGTATCTCAGCAACTCCATCACTTTAGGCCCCTGTATTTCCTTTGTTGTAATTATTAATACTTGAAGTGGTTTCTATTTTCCTGATGTAGCTTGATTGATACACTGTTAATGGAATAAGCATGCTCTGGTATTTCCAAGTATGACATCTCAGTTAATCCTTACAAACTATAAGATGCACAGTACAAAGTTGAGAAAAATTGAAGCCCAGACAGATTAAATTACCTCTTTAGACTATATGGCTAAAGAGTACAAACCCATGATTTGAGGCCAGGTCCTCATGGTGCAGGACCACATACCTGAGTAGTGGAATAGGTCTACAGAGGTGAATTGGATCAGATTGTGGAGGCCTTGAGTGCCAGGATTAATAATACAGTAATAAAATGTTGATGATATTTTTGCTTTTATCATGTACTTTCTTAGAAATAATGAAGAAAAATAAAGGTTATATCATTAAACTATGTAAGCAGACCTAGATGAAGAATTTTGGTAATTATCTGGTCATTTGTGAAATATATTTTACTACTGAATTCTTAATACTGAAGAATGGTGCTGAGAGGAGTGTTTTGTCCTTGAGATTAGAATAATGATTTTCATTCATTCTACTCACACACAATTGCATTCATCTTTATCAGTGTTTTGTTGGTTGTTCATCCCAGTAATTCCAACTGATCATATTTTAGGCTCCAGGGTAAGTTATGTTAGTTTATAAATGATGAGACCTCTGTGGGTGAATGTGCTTTTTTTTTTTTTTTTGTACAGAGGGAGCATGCTTTCACTAGCACTTTCATTCAGAGGGATTCAGTGGATACAAGAGTAAGAAAGAACATCTGTTACACAAAATAATTATAAAAAATCATGAAATGACACTTAAAACATTTTATTAACAAAATAGTTCAAGAATAGTGAAAGAGTAGAGAACAATATAATGACCATCTATATAAGCAACACTCAGCTAATTCAAATATAACCAGTTACTATGTTTAATTCAGAATATTTTGATAGATAAAACATTAAAAAAATTGACTGAGATTTGCACATATAATCATCCTCAATCCAATATTCATTGTTTCATTCCAGATATAAACACTCTTTTAAATTCAATGTTTATAATTTCCATGCATATTGTTATAGTTTTCATTAATAATCACTATAGCATATTGCATGTTTAATACCTTATTTAAATAGAATCATACCAGATATATTAGTATGTAGCTTCCTTTAAAAATCACATTATTTAATGAGATATATTTATTGATAGATCATTTTAAACTGCTATAGAAAATTCCATTTGTTTATGGGCATTTAAGATTTTTTTCCATTTTTTATTGTAAACAGTATTTCAGTAAACTTAGTCATGCATATCTGCATGAGCATTTGTTCATGAGAGTCGCTAGAGTATATATCTAGTACTGGAAATTTGTGACCTAAAGTTAGTGTACCTTCAGAGATGATTGATATTGCTGAAGGATTCCCAGAGTGGATATACAACAGTACCATGGAAGTGTATGAGAGTTTCCTTTGCCCATCAAATCACCAACTTAGTATTTTTGGTATTAGTGGATTTAAATGTTTTATCAATAGATAACATTGAAATGGTATTGCATTGATGTTTTAATTTTTTTGGCTCTGGACAACCAAAAATTTTTTAAGTGTTTATTGCCCAATGGTTCATGGCCTTTAGTCTTTTTTTTTCTACTAAAATATTAATCTTAGATAATGTGTAATCTAGATAATTTTCATATATTCTGGATAGTAATAGTTTTGTCACATATAAATTCTAAACAATTTCTTCTACCTCTATCCTGTTCTAACACATTTTAAGATGTACTTTTGTGGTAAAGAATAATTTTATTTTGTTGTAATTTTATCTTTTAATCTTATTTTGTGCATTTTGTGATTAAGAAATTTTCCTGTATGTACTGCAAGATATTTTACTTTCTCACAAACATTTTAGAGTTTTGCTTTCAATATACATATCTTTAATATATATATAAACATATTTTGTGTATGATGTAAAATAGAGATTCAATGTTACATTACATTTTAACATAAAAATACAAAAATCTCAATAAACCACATTTAGTGAATAATCTATTTTCCTCCAATGATTCAGGATGCCATCTAGCTCATAAGTAAGATTTCATATAAGGTTGGGCTTATTTCTAGAATCTCTATTCTGTACTATTAAATAATTTGTCTACTATTGTGCAAATTCTACACCATTATAATATAGGCTTGCATGACCTATATTATATGTTGTTATTTGTACAATGACTTCTTGTTTTTTTTTTTTTTTGAGGTAGAAATCCATTTAATGAACCTAATTGATATGCAGTCAAACGTACTCCCAAAACAGCTGCTGCTGACTCTTTACAACCTTATGATCCTATGTAATTTACATTCCTGCATAAACATCTTATTTTTGTCACCACTGGACCATTTTCAAATTGCATTTTTATTTGTCCATTTTTTTTTATTCAAACAGAAAGTCAAAAAATTATAATCATCCTCATCAGTTCACTCAGTCCCATGTAATTAATTATTTTATCTTGATCTTTTGTTAGCACTTTTATCAATTCATCAGTTTTCCATTAGAGTTCTGAAAATGCTTATTCACTCAGTTCAGCAGTACAGTCAGTTACCAGAAACCTGTACTTGTCAGAGGCTTTTCCATGAATTCCTTGAAGATGAAACCCTTTTATCAGAAAATTTTTGTAAAAACATCAGAGGACACCCAGAACTGTCTGTAAATGACAAAAGACTTAAAAATGACCATGGTTAAGGATTTGATGAAAGTTCATATTAATGCAATTGACAAGGAAATTTAGTTACTTCTGAGATATACATTTTATAATAATAACTAGAATTATGACTTATAACATTATACCAGAACATATAAGATTTTTAGGAATTTCATGTAATGTCTGAAACATTTATATTAACATATTTCCATACAAAAAACCCAAAGAAAGTTTAGTATAAGTTTTTGGGTTTTTTAAATTTTTTAATTTAATTTTATTTATTTTTTTATACAACAGGTTCTTATTAGTCATCAATTTTATACACATCAGTGTATACATGTCAATCCCAATTGCCCTTCATCACAACATGATCCCCACCTGCCTGCGGCTTTCTCCACTTGCTGTCCATATGTTTCTTCTCTACATCTCTGTCTCAATTTCTGCCCTGCAAACTGGTCAATCTGTATCATTCTCCTAGGTTCCAGATATATGCACTAATACACGATATTTGTTTTTCTCTTTCTGACTTACTTCACCCTGTATGACAGTCTCTAGATCCATCCACGTCTCAACAAATGACCCAATTTCATTCCATTTTATGGCTGAGTAATATTCCATTGTATATATGTACCACATCTTCTTTATCCATTCGTCTGTTGATGGGCATTTAGGTTGCTTCCATGACCTGGCTATTGTAAATAGTGCTGCAATGAACATTGGGTTGCGTGTGTCTTTTTGAAATGTGGTTTTCTCTGGGTATATGCCCAGTAGTGGGATTGCTGGATCATATGGTAATTCTATTTTTAGTTTTTTAAGGAACCACCATACTGTTCTCCATAGTGGCTGTATCAATTTACATTCCCGTCAACAGTGCAAGAGTGTTCCCTTTTCTCCACACCCCCTCCAGCATTTGTTGTTTGTAGATTTTCTGATGATGCCCATTCTAACTGGGGTGAGGTGATACCTCATTGTAGTTTTGATTTGCATTTCTCTAATAATTAGTGATGTTGAGCAGTTTTTCATGTGCTTCTTGGCCATCTGTATATCTTCTTTGGAGAAATATCTATTTAGGGCTTCTGCCCATTTTTGGATTGGGTTGTTTGTTTCTTTAATATTGAGCTGCATGAGCTGTTTATATATTTTGGAGATTAATCCTTTGTCCGTTAACTCGTTTGCAAATATTTTGCCCCATTCTGAGGGTTGTCTTTTCATCTTCTTTATGGTTTCCTTTGTTGTGTAAAAGCTTTGAAGTTTCATTAGGTCCCATTTGTTTCTTTTTGTTTTTATTTCCATTACTCTAGGAGGTAGATCAAAAAGATCTTGTTGTAATTTATGTCAAAGAGTGTTCTTCCTATGTTTTCCACTAAGAGTTTCATAGTGTCTGTTCTTACATTTAGGTCTCAAATCCATTTTGAGTTTATTTTTGTGTATGGTGTTAGGGAGTGTTCTAATTTCATACTTTTACATGTAGCTGTCCAGTTTTCCCAGCACCACTTATTGAAGAGACTGTCTTTTCTCCATTGTATATCCTTGCCTCCTTTATCATAGATCAGTTGACCATAGGTGCATGGGTTTATCTCTGGGCTTTCTATCTTGTTCCATTGATCTATGTTTCTGTTTTTGTGCCAGTATCATATTGTCTTGATTACTGTAGCTTTGTAGTATAGTCTGAAGTCAGGGAGTCTAATTACTCCAGCTCCATTTTTTCCCTCAAGACTGCTTTGGCTATTCGAGGTCTTTTGTGTCTCCATACAAATTTTAAGATTTTCTGTTCTAGTTCCATAAAAAATGCCATTGGTAACTTAATAGGGATTGCATTAAATTTGTAGATTGCTTTGGATAGTATAGTCATTTTCACAATATTGATTCTTTCAATCCAGGAACATGGTATATCTCTCCATCTGTTGGTGTCATTTTTAATTTTTTTCATCAGTGTCTTATAGTTTTCTGCATACAGGTCTTTTGTCTCCTTAGGGAGGTTTATTCCTAAGTATTTTATTCTTTTTGTTGCAGTGGTAAATGGGAGTGTTTCCTTAATTTCTCTTTCATATTTCTCATCATTAGTGTATAGAAATGCACGAGATTTCTGTGCATTAATACTGTATCCTGCAACTTCCCTAAATTCACTGATTAGCTCTAGTAGTTTTCTGGTGGCATCTTTAGGATGCTGTATGTATAGTATCATGTCATCTGCAAACAGGGAGAGTTTTACTTCTTCTTTTCCAATTTGGATTCCTTTTATTTCTTTTTCTTCCCTGATTGCGCCACGACTTCCAAAACGATGTTGAATAAGAGTGGTGAGCGTGGACCTCCTTGTCTTGTTCCTGATCTTAGAGGAAATGCTTTCAGTTTTTCACCATTGAGAATGATGTTTGCTGTGTGTTTGTCATATATGGCCTTTATTATGTTGAAGTAGGTTCCTTCTATGCCCACTTTCTGGAGAGTTTTTATCATAAATTGGTGTTGAATTTTGTCAAAAGCTTTTTTTGCATCTATTGAGATGATCATATGGTTTTTATTCTTCAATTTGTTACTATGGTGTATCACATTGATTGATTTGCGTATATTGAAGAATCCTTGTATCCCTGGCATAAATCCCACTTGATCATGGTGTATGATCCTTTTAATGTGTTGTTGGATTCTGTTTGCTAGTATTTTGTTGAGGATTTTTGCATTTATTCATGAGTGATATTGGTCTGTAATTTTCTTTTTTTGTAGTATCTTTGTCTGGTTTTGGTAGTAGGGTGATGGTGGCCTCAGAGAATGAGTTTTGCAGTGTTCCTTCCTCTGTAATTTTTTGGAAGAGTTTGAGAAGGATGGGTGTTAGCTCTTCTCTAAATGTTTGATAGAATTCACCTGTGAAGTCATGGGGTCCTGGACTTTTGTTTGTTGGAAGATTTTTAACCACAGTTTCAATTTCATTACCTGTGATTGGTCTGTTCATATTTTCTATTTCTTCCTGGTTCAGTCTTGGAAGGTTATACCTTCCTAAGAATTTGCACATTTCTTCTAGGTTCTCCATTTTATTGGCATAGAGTTGCTTGTAGTAGTCTCTTATTATCCTTTGTATTTCTGCAGTGTCTGATGTAACTTCTCCTTTTTCATTTCTAATTTTGTTGATTTGGGTCCTCTCCCTCTTTTTTTACTTGATGCATCTGGCTAATGGTTTATCAATTCTGTTTATCTTCTAAAAGAACCAACTTTTAGTTTTATTGATCTTTGCTATTGTTTTCCTTGTTTCTATTTCAATTATTTCTGCTCTGATCTTTATGATTTCTTTCCTTCTTCTAACTTTGGGTTTTGCTTATTCTTCTTTCTGTAGTTCCTTTAGCTGTAAGGTTAGTTGTTTATTTGAGATTTTTCTTGTTTCTTGAGGTAGGCTTGGATAGCTATAAACTTCTCTCTTATAGCTGCTTTTGCTGTATCCCATAGGTTTTGGATTGCTGTGTTTTCATTGTCATTTGTCTCTAGGTATTTTCTGATTTCCTTTTTGAATTCTTCAGTGATCTCTTGGTTATTTAGTAATGTATTTTTTAGCCTCCATGTGTTTGTGTTTTTTCCCTGTCTTTCATTTCTAATCTCATAGCGTTGTGGTAAGAAAAGATGCTTGATATGATTTCAATTTTCTAAAATTTACTGAGGCTTGACTTGTGACCCAAGATGAGATCTATCCTGGAGAATGTTCCGTGTGCACTTGAGAAGAAAGTGTAATCTGCTGTTTTTGGATGGAATGTCCTATAAATATCAATTAAATCTATCTGGTCTATTGTGTTATTTAAAACTTCTGTTTCCTTATTTATTTTCATTTTGGATGATCTGTCCATTGGTATAAGTGAGGTGTTAAAGTCCCCCACTATTATTGTGTTACTGTCGATTTCCTCTTTTATAGCTGTTAGCAGTTGCCTTATGTATTGACGTGCTCCTATGTTGGGTGCATATATAATTGTTATATCTTCTCCTTGGATTAATCCCTTGATCATTATGTAGTGTCCTTCGTTGTCTCTTGTAACATTCTTTATTTTAGAGTCTATTTTATCTGATATGAGTATTGTGACTCCAGCTTTCTTTTGATTTTCATTTGCATGCAATATCTTTTTCCATCCCCTCACTTTCAGTCTGTATGTGTCTCTAGGTCTTAAGTGGGTGTCTTGTAGACAACATATATATGGGTCTTGTTTTTGTATCCATTCAGCAAGCCCGTGTCTTTTGGTTGGAGCATTTAATCGATTCATTTTTAAGGTAATTATTGATATGTATGTTTCTATGACCATTTTCTTAATTGTTTGGGGTTTGTTTTGTATGTCCTTTTCTTCTCTTGTGTTTCCCCTTTAGAGAAGTTCCTTTAGCATTTGTTATAGAGCTGGTTTGGTGGTGCTGAATTCTCTTAGCTTTTGCTTGTCTGTAAAGCTTTTGATTTCTCCATCGAATCTGAATGAGGTCCTTGCTGGGTAGAGTAACCTTTGTTGTAGGTTCTTCCCTTTCATCACTTTAAGTATATCATGCCATTCCCTTCTGGCTTGTAGAGTTTCTGCTGAGAAATCAGCTGTTAACCTTATGGGAGTTCCCTTGTATGTTATTTGTCGTTTTTTCCTTGCTGCTTTCAACAATTTTTCTATGTCTTTAATTTTTGCCAATTTGTTTACTATGTGTGTCGGCGTGTTTCTCCTTGGGTTTATCCTATATGGGACTCACTGAGCTTCCTGGACTTGGGTGGCTATTTCCTTTCCTATGTTAGGGAAGTTTTCGACTATAATCTCTTCAAATATTTTCTCAGGTCCTTTCTCTCTCTCTTCTCCTTCTGGGACCCCTATAATCCGAATGCTGTTGCATTTAATGTTGTTCCAGAGGTCACTTAGGCTGTCTTCATTTCTTTTTATTCATTTTTCTTTTTTCTCTTCTGTAGCAGTGAATTCCACCATTCTGTCTTCCAGGCCACTTATCCGTTTTTCTGCCTCAGTTATTCTGCTATTGATTCCTTGTAGTGTAGTTTTCATTTCAGTTATTGTATTGTTCATCTCTGTTTGTTTGTTCTTTAATTCTTCTAGGTGTTTGTTAAACATTTCTTGCATCTTCTCAATCTTTACCTCAATTCTTTTTCTGAGGTCCTGGATCATCTTCACTATCATTATTCTGAATTCATTTTGTGGAAGGTTGCCTATCTCCACTTCATTTAGTTGTTTTTCTGGGGTTTTATCTTGTTCCTTCATCTGGTACATAGCCTTCTGCCTTTTCATATTGTCTATCTTCTGTGAATGTGATTTTTGTTCCACAGGCTGCAGGATCATAGTTCTTGCTTCTGCTGGGGGCCCTGTGGTAGCTGAGGTTATCTAAGAGGCTTGTGAAGGTTTCCTGATGGGAGGGACTGGTGGTGGGTAGAGCTGACTGTTGCTCTTGTGGGCAGAGCTCAGTGAAACTTTAATCTACTTGACTGCTGATGGGTGGGGCTGGGTTCCCTCCCTGTTGGTTGTTTGGCCTGAGCCAACCCAACACTGGAGCCTACGTGGGATCTTTGGTGGGGCTAATGACAGACTCTGGGAGGGCTCACACCAAGGAGTACTTCCCAGAACTTGTGCTGCCAGTGTCCTTGTCCCCACAGTGAGCCACAGCCACACCCTGCCTCTGCAGGAGACCCTCCAACACTAGCAGGTAGGTCTGGTTCAGTCTCCCCTGGGGTCACTGCTCCTTCTCCTGGGTCCCAATGCACACACTACTTTGTGTGTGCCCTCCAAGAGTGGAGTCTCTGTTTCCCCCAGTCCTGTTGAAGTCCCCCAATCAAATCCTACTAGGCTTCAAAGTATGATTCTCTAGGAATTCCTCCTCCCATTGGGAAGCCTCACGTGGGGCTGAGAACCTTCACTCCAGTGGGTGGACTTCTGTGGTATAAGTGTTCTCCAGTCTGTGAGTCACCCACCCAGCAGTTATGGGATTTGATTTTACTGTGATTGTGCCCCTCCCACCATCTCATTGTGGCTTCTCCTTTGTCTTTGGATGTGGGGTATCTTTTTTGGTGGGTCCCAGTGTCTTCTATAAGGAGTCCAGTAAGACTTCTTAACTGTTTTTTTTTTTCCTTTCTCTTCCATGAAAATTTTATAATATTATCAATTTATTTGAGGAAACTTGTTGAATTTTTACTGGATTTAATTAAATTGAAAGATTAATTTCCAGTGAATAGTGTCTTTATAGTATTTAATCTTCACAAAAATAGGGTATAATTTTTTCATTTATTTAGGAATTTTTGTATGTCTTTAAATAAAATCATAATCATTTTAATAGCTCTATACAATATTTTCCCATTTTTATGTGTTGGCTGCTCATTGTTTTGCTTCTTAACATTTTAAAAAGGTATTTTTTCTAACTATCTTGTATAATAAGTGTCTAGAAACAAAATTAATTTTCAGCAACAGCTATATTTTATTTTTATAGTTTTTTCTGTAGATTTTTTTATATTAAGTTCAATCATATAAATTTGTCATTTTCATTTTTTGTAAAGAAAATGTGGTTAAATAAGAGCAACTTTATATTGTTTATTTTCAATATTTACAATTAAATTATCAATAAGGAACAGCAGTTTTCTTTCATCCATCTACATATTTCTTTCCACAAATCATTGAGTATGTGATTTAGAGTCATTTTTTTGGTATAATTCTATATGAAATTGTCCTTTTCATATACAGGTTACATATTGGCTTTTCTATACTTTTAAATTATTTTTATGTAAAAGTTGTATTCAGCTATAGTTTAATCTTTTTATCCTTATATTTCTCATTTGTACTTTCTGATTTTATTAATCAAATGTGCTAGAAGTTTGTCTTTTTAGTTTTTTGAAGAACTTTTATTTTTTTGGTGGTACACGGGCCTCTCACTGTTGTGGCCTCTCCTGTTGCAGAGCACAGGCTCCAGATGCTCAGGCTCAGCGGCCATGGCTCACAGGCCCAGCTGCTCCATGGCATGTGGGATCCTCCCGGACCAGGGCACGAACCCGTGTCCCCTGCATTGGCAGGTGGACTCTCAACCACTGCACCACCAGGGAGGACCTGAAGAACTTTTAAAATTTTCTATTATGGCATTTTTTTCTATTGCAAGAATTTCCACTCTTGTCTTTATTATATTTCCTATGCAGTTTCCTTTAATTTTCTGTTTTCTAATCTCTATGTCTGAGTGTTCAGCCTTTGATTTTATTGCTTTTATCTTTTCTATTACAACCATGTAGAGCAGAAAACTTTCTTACAAACATTACTTAAATTTAAATTTAATTCCTCAAATTTTGATATGTATATATCATTAAAAACTAAGTGTTTTCTTAATTCCACTGTTTCCATGCAATTATTTATTATATTCTAATAGTTACTTTAAAGTAATTTTGTTGGTTTACTTTATTGCATGGATACATTAAAAAGTACAGTAAGTCTCCTACCTACAAATGAGTTCCATTCTGAGAGCACATTCGTAAGTCCAATTTGTTCTGTAGGTCCAACAAAGTTAGGTACCCAACTAATACAATCGACTATATACTACTGTATTATAATAGGTTTATAATACTTTTCACACAAATACATAAAAACAAACACAATAAATAATGAAAACATTTTTAATCTTATAGTATAGTACCTTGAAAAGTACAGTAGTACAGTACAACAGCTGGCATACAGAGGCTGGCATTGAGTGAACAGGCAAGAAGAGTTACTGACTGGAGAAGGGAGAAGAGGCGGGAGATGGTAGAGCTGAAGGACTGTCAGCAATAGGAGACAGAGAGCAAGACTAGATTGCATTAAGAACAGCTGATACAACCTTCATGTAGCATTCTGCATTTAAGTCCTGTGCCTCAAAAACTAACAGTGCCTCCTCAAATAAAGGAAATCCACTTGCCATTTCCTGCATGGTGAATCTCTTTGATTCTTCTGTTATTTCTTCTTCCTCTTGTCTCTCTTTGTCCTTCCTCTGGGCCTCCAGTTCCATCAGGTCTTTATTAGTAAGCTCCTTGTGTTGTACAGCAACAGTACTGTACATTAAAGTACACAAAAGCACAACCACTTGTAGTGGATGCATGCATGTGACAGTGTATAACAGACAAGTGATTGGACATTTGAATGCACATTCACATCTTTGAAAGTTCGCAATTTGAAGGTTCATATGTAGGGGATTTACTGTATTCACAATAATAGTTTAGTCATCTTCTTAATTCTATCTAAATTGCGTCAAGTCAGAGAACATGATCATCATATATAATTGTTTTTGTTTGTTTTTTTTAAGGAAAATAAAACATATCCATTTATTGGTGTTAAGCCATTGTTGGTGTTAAGGTTAAATTTTATCTTTTAAATTCATGTAAGTGTTTTCATATATTTGAGTGGTAAATTTGTTTAACAAATGAGTAAATGATCTCTAGATGGTACAAGTGTGTGAATAAAAAAATCATCAAATGATTTTGCTGCTGACAGGCAGGATACAAATATTCACTATACATATATATATGTATATGTATATGAATAGAGCATATATATAGAACATATATATGAACATATACATGGATAGTATATATATATATTTATTTTAGTAAGAAACATTGGTATACATATTGCAATTATTCTTTGTAGCAGTAGAAAGTAAATTCATTGATAATGTTGTAGAGTGTATTGTCCCTTGAAGCATTTGTTTCCTCCATGCCTTGTTGAAGAATCTCATTTACCTTTTGTTAAGTAAAGTTAATTGAAAGCCCAGCTACTGTTCTTATGCCCAGACAGGGCCCCTCTGTTCACCCATCAGAACCCATCTTTTTAAAATTAATTAATTTATTTTAAAATTTTTATTGGCGTATAATTGATTTACAATGTTGTGTTAGTTTCAGGTGTACAGCAAAGTGAATCAGTTATACATATACATATATCCACTCTTTTTTTTAAATTCTTTTCCCATATAGGTCATTACAGAGTAGTGTTCCCTGTGCTATATATTTGGATCTTATTAGTTATCTTTTTTAAATATAGTAGTGTGTATATATCAATCCGAATCTCCCAATATATCCTTCCCCACTATAGTTTTTAATAAAGGCTAGTGTATGATTCTGCAAAATGTTGAGGAATGCACTCATCTATAACTTTATTTTGAAATATTTGTGTTGGTTGTTTGTTATTTTTTAAATTATTATAGTATGTAAGAGTGCTATTAGTTTCCTACTTGTAGGGGAAAGAAAAGTGTGCCTATGATTGCCTTTTCAAGTAAAACATTTCAATGGTATTTTCCCCCAGGACATTTTTCTTGAATCTCAGTTGTGCATATTTCCAAGTAAGAACAAATAAATCTAGAGTCTGTGATAATCACAATGTAGGTTTCATGTTGAAGTGTTATCTGTCTGTTTTTATTTAACTCTTAAGTAGTTTAATTATCTTATACTGTCAATCTTGTATTCCACAGTGCACATTGTAATACCAGTTGAACTCTTAGATGTCACAGGGAGGGAGTGTTATAGAGGAATCTCTATCACATTCTCTATGACCTGCTAGTATGCTTTTTCATTACCTTTGAGCAGTAATTCCCTAAACTCTACTTAGGTTCTAGGTACCCTGCAAGAACTCCATGCATTTGTGGCATAATATAGGCAATTAAAGGTAACTTTTGGCTCATTACAGAATAAATATTTATTGGAAAGCTTATGCAATTATTACCAGCAACTTCTTGAAGTTTTGAAGAACTTTGAAATGAGGCACCATATATAAAACCAAACAAAAACTCTCTCCCCACTAAAAAAGAAAAAAAATGCAATTTTTATTAAAGTTGACTGTACTTTAATAAAATTCACTTAGGAATATTTATCCTGAGAAGCCAAGAAGATGAAATACTGTTCTTTGATCTAGCTAGAGCTAGAAATGGTCAAAACAATGAACTCTATCTTCTCTTAAGAAAGAAAAAGACACTGTTTACTCAAGGGAAGATGACAAGACTCTGTAAAACTGCTACTGGTACTGAAATGGAAGAGTTTTGTTTCAAACCCAGTGCATTCTGACTCATGCACAAAGAGTATCATCTGGCCATTGCTCAAATCTGGTGGCCATGTTAGTATGAAGAAAGGACTAGGAAATTCACCTGTGGATACTTATGAAGAAAGCTGAAGATGAAATGTATTTACATCTCTTAAGTGATGTGTATGCACAATGCCAAGTTTGCCTTCCTGGGTATAATACCATCCCTTCAAGCAAGAAGGAATGCTAATTTATATCAGTTGCATCTTATAAAATAAATAGGGTTCTCCTTTTATTCTTCAAGCCTCCCTATAGTAAAATTAGCACTGAAAGTGTTGTTTTTCACCTACCCATTGTTGTCTTATTTTTTAAATATATTTGGCAAAGGAAAAAAATATTTTATTTTTGATTGGAAAAAAGAATGAATTTGGCATTTTGATACAATAAAGGAAAGCTTTAAATGTGTTGTGTATCTCATCAAGATTAATCAAACCTTTCTAATATGCATCACCCAATCAAAGTTCCTCTTTTATCTAAATAATTTTAATTAAGCAATTCTACCTTCTGTAGCGGTCATTACCAGGAGATAATTAACTGAATCGGTAATGAAGCATTCGATAGATACTAAACAAACAGCAAGGTTAATTATCTGGCAGTGATGTCTGTTATGGAAGTGAAGTGCTGGCCTTTCAAGTTTCCTAATCTCCTGCAGCATTTCTTAGTAAATTATAATAATCCTCATTCAAATATATTGTGCTATTGCAGTTGCTATGCACCACATAGGGTCAAATCAAGTAATTGAAAACGTCATTTAAATATAATAATGGTGAAGTGTGCTTTTAAAATTAGCCTATTTTTCTGGGGTAGCATGTTTCCTTTCTCTTATTTAATTGTTCCTTCAATTTTAAATTTTGGAATAATTCTCCAAATTTTGCAGCTTGGTACCAGCAGAACTGAGAGCAAAGATATATTTTTCTTGGAGACACAGTCCAGAAGTTTTATATGATGCCATATATAATCCCATAGCTTATCTGATATTTTTATATTCACTCAGTTATTGTCTTTCCCCTCCTTTCCATCTTGCCAATAAATCACTTGTCCTGGGTTACCTGATGAATCAGATTGTTTTTAAGAAGCACACAGGTGCATTTTGCATTTAACTCCATTCACTTGATTTTATGCTTTAAAAAATTAATGTAATTGTGTCAATGTTTTATGTAGCAAAAAAATGGTATTTGAAGTTCATACCAATAGAGTTTCTTTTTAAAGGTAAAAATAAAATATTAATAAAAATATCTTGAGCCAAGGTGATTTGCTCTTTAACCTAAAGAAGTGTAAAAAGTCTTTTTTGTTGTTGATGTTACATTATATTTGTTAAGAGTCCATAATTTTCTAAACTACTTTCCTAGGTCACTGGATTCCTGTGTTTTTAAATTTTCTAAACTCTTAAAGAATTTTGGACATTATAATTGTATCCCTATTGTCTAAATATTCTAAAATATAAATAGAAGAAAACTAAATTTTATTAGGAGGTATTCAGCAAGTAGTATAGTCATTCTTTTCTTCTTTTCTCTGAATATAAAAGTCAACTTAATATATGTACCTTGTAGAAATGTTGAAGAACACAAAAAGTAATTGACTAGAAATATATTCATATGGATTGTGTTTGAAATGTTATTTTACTTTAAGCATCTATTCTTGTGAGAATAAAAAGTTTAATGCACAGCACACAACACATGGTAAGTCACCATATGTGCTGATTATCTACTAACTCCACTATTACTATTTCCCCTTATTATGCAAGAGTCAGAGCACAGTGTGAAGACTACAAAGGAGCTTAGACTTTTAAATTCCGTATGTTGGGGAGGAAGAAATTATCTTCTGTTCTCCTAGGTTCTTCTGGCTTGTCTAAGAACTAAATTGACATGAGACAGATTAACAGGAGAAAACCAAATATGTATACATGGGAAAGACCCAGGAAAACAGTATAAATACCATCTTTAGTTAAAGACCAAAGAGAATGTTGGGGGTAGTTGCTTGGGACTTCAAACCACTGGGAGAAAAGCAATCAACATGGAGAAAGAAAAGCAAATGTTTAGTAAATAAACATTTTCTGGGCCCTGCAGAGACAACTGGACAGAGTGGCCCCTGATCTCTTGGGCTTGCCTATAGTCTCCCTTCCCATACTTAGCCCATACTCTTTGAGGCTATCTCTGGTGATAGCTCTATTCTGGGAAAAGGCCTTTTATGTAAATTTTTAAAGCAGTTAAAGGGAAGGTCAAAGTTTCTTCCTGAGTCTTTTGGGCCTTGATTTTTTTCAGCCCAATATAATACACATGCCAAAGAGGTATTTTGAAGTGGCAAGTTTTGCTCCTCTACATGTACATTTTCACACATTGTAACTTGGTATAAATGTGAAGTAGAGACATGAATTACATTAGATCCAGTTCGTTTTGATAACACTTCGAATGAGCTAATTTTTTAGTGATCTGAAAGCCAAAGGAAACAACTTTGTTCATAAAAATAAAACTGGTGCATATGACTATGGACTTTGTTGGAATCCCTTTGGTAGCCAAGTCAACATGATACAGTTTTTTTTTCTTATAGGAGCTAAAGAACAACATGGCACCTCAAAACACAAACCCAATCTCCACTACAAAGATGGTACTGCTAGTTTTCTGAAGTAGAGATGAATGAATAAAAATCCTTCTAGCTGTAATGAAGAGAACGTCTGTGAAATTAAAGAGATGGGTTTTTTTGTGTTTTTCTTTTGAACATGCTTCCTTTCCTAGAAAAGAATAATATTCTGTGGCTTTTTTTTTCTTGCCACTGGCCCATCTTAACCAATATAACTAAATAAGAAATCTGATGTAGCAAAAAACAACAACAAAAATCTTTCAAGAGATCTTAGATGTTTCCCAGTTATAATGGAAAGCAAAATATAGCAGAAATCAGAAAAAAAAGTTATAAGATAAATCTCAAAAGTATAAATTATGTTTTATTAAATTTATTTAAACGTTTCAAGGTAGGGCTTCCCTGGTGGCACAGTGGTTGAGAGTCTGCCTGCCAATGCAGGGGACGCCGGTTCATGCCCTGGTCCGGGAAGATCCCACATGCCACGGAGCGGCTGGGCCCGTGAGCCATGGCCATTGAGCCTGCGTGTCCAGAGCCTATGCTCCGCAACGGGAGAGGACACAACAGTGAGAGGCCCGCGTACCGCAAAAAAAAAAAAAAAAGTTTCAAGGTAAAATATTTCTCTAATTTTAATTTTTTATTGCATCTTATAGGAGTTTGTTCTCTTTTTTATCTATGCGTAGCATCATTGATTGTATTCTATGCATGGAATTCTTAGTTGCAGGCTCTTGGAAAATGCCTATCTCATCCGACATAGTGATAGTTGATAGTGATAGTTCATTCACCTTTACCAAGTTCATTCACACAGATTTTCTCTCAGGAACAGTGGCAATCTCAAATTAATAAGCTTTAAGAAATACATACTTTTGAAAGGTAATCTCATCATCTTATGTGCAAAATTTACACAAATATTTTGGCCAAGCTGGCAGCACACAGCACTACATTTTAGAAAATCTAGTGCTGAGTTAATTTATAAATTATTTTAAATATATGTGCTGTTATTAAAAATAATTTAAGGTTTTGTATTTTCTATTTTGATTTTTCTTCCAAATCCATAATGCTGTCATAAATTCAACTCATGTATTGTTTCTCAAAAAATTATCCACCACAAAAAAATCATATCAGATTACCTCTACTCTCCATCTTTCATATGATTCATGGAATTATGAGATAAATTTAGTTAGAATTATTAGAAGAATTTTGAGAAAGAGATGGACTTGACCATCTATATACATACATTTCTATATATATCAACATAAAATTTGGGAACAGGATATTTTGCAAGTATTTTAAAAAATATTCATACAGTTGAAGTTTCTTAAATCTATTCACATAAAACACTAAGTAGAATTAATCCATTAATAATCAAATCAAACTTACTTTAATGATTTAAAATGCCAAGAATTTTTAAAAGAATCAAAAGTAAAAAGGAATATAGGAATTCCAGCCACACAAATCGAACTAACAAAATTTGAAGTGCAGAAAATCACATTTTCAATGATAAAAACCATGGCAAACATAGGTTTTCATGGCATCCCATCTGACTGGATCCCCACCTTCATCATGTTCCTATGTGGAACTAGGAGTTAATCTCTTGCAGGGATTCTTGCCCTGGAGAGTGGTGAGTGAGTCTCTCAAGCCAAAAAGAAGGAAAGTGTTAATTTCCTATGAATAAATTCAAGGAAGAAGATAAGTACTCAACAATTAGCACTAAAACAAGCAACAAGGAAAAGATGGAGAATTCAGGACATAAAAAACTTAAAAGCATCTTATCTAGATGGGATTATTCTAGATACTTGACTTTGGCCAGATTTATATTCCCTTAAGGTCACATACTCTATTTAGAAGCCGTCATTTTGTTAGACATTTTATCTTCTTAAGATATTGTTTTGCTAAAAAAAATTTGTCTCTGCAAAAAAAAAAAAAGTGAATTAAAGTGTTGAAACACACCTAATATTTTTGATGCAAATGAACAGCCACATAGAAAAGATGAAACAAATTTTGAAAATCGCCTACTTTTGAAAGAGAATTATCAAGTCAAACTACCCACATTAATGGAAATGATGGGACAACGTTTGAAGCTCTATGCCTGCCTTTGCTACATAAATACATTTTTTTTACCTGTGGTTCCCAGATCAGAATTTTAGAAGATACTAAAAATTGAACTAACTCACCCATATGGACCCCCCACCACAGGCACACACACACACACACACACACACACACACACACACACTACAAAAGCATTGTTCTCAAATGGCCCCACTTTCTCAGTGCTTCAGGATACATATCTGCTAGAAAAATATCACTGGTTTTAATCCCAAGGAAATGACAAATATCCATCAACCTAGCCAAAGCAACTATACCTATTAACTTTACTGAAGTTTGTAATGTACTTCTAATAATAATTAACATATTAGTTATTCTCTTATTCTAAAGATGGAAGCAATGAGAATTATATTCAACAATCACCAAATGCACTATTATATTAAAATAGATGAAAGTTACTTTTCCACATATTCCTTCAGTCTTTCAACCATTTTACTGACATTTGACGTCTCTTTTAGACTCAATTCCAGAAGAGAAACCCAATCAGTTTTCAGGTCTGATTCCAAAGTTTCACATTAGTCATATACCTTTTGAAGTTATTTGAAAGTTTTCTTCCTGAGTTCAATAAAAGAGATAAATATTTCCCAGTAGAAGTTATTTTTATATAACATATAACAAACATAAAGTTAAGGAAAGTTTCAAAAACAAATTCAGCCTTTTACTATTTTTTTAAAAAGTAATTTATCTTCTTTTTTTGTTTTGATTGCTGTCATAGCTGAAAGGAAATTTCAATATTTACTTTATTATTTCTCTGCTGTGTAAAAACTATTTTGTTTCCCCCATTCTACATTATTTGTAGTACATGAACTATGATGAATTATGCAGTTATAAATACTTAAAATGAAGAATTAGTAGTTTCTAAATTAAATTACAGTGTGCAGGTTACATTCACGATCTATAGTTTTCTATACACTTCGTCTCTGTCCTGGCTAATCATGATCTGGCTGGCATTAGAGATAGTCCAAATCGTTGCAACTAATATAATTTTGGAAAGCATATTGAAAACTAATTTTAACTCAAAAGCGTGTTTGTGTTACATTTTTTTCATTTGAACATTTCAATTGTTCAGTTCTTTGCAAAATATTGCTTCCATACCTACTAAATGCAAGTAGTTGGCAATACAGACATTACTGAAATACTCTCAAATATTTTATGATACAATGGAGAAAGTAAGACCAATGTTATAAAAAGACATGAGAAGTTTAAATCAGATTATGCCTGGGGGGGCTATTGTTGTATAGAAGTGTGGTTAACCCAGCATGACAAGAAGGGGGTGAGAAGATAAGCACACTCTTCTTATTGAAGAAGTTTATATCTGCCTGAAGTTAGAGAAAGCACAAAGTGATTGATTGATCAATCGGGAGGAGTGTTGTTGAGAGTATTTCAGGCAACTTACACTACGTATGCAATGGCACAAATGTATGAAATAAAGGAGCAAAAGAATATATTCTGGGAACTGATGTAGGTTGATAAGGAGAGAGTGGGAATTTTTTGGGGGGGATTGAAAATGGCAAAACATAAAGGCGAAGATCACTTAAAAGTTCTATAAGTGACTCTAAGGAGTTTGGACTTCATAAAGAATACCACATTCTCCTTTTATTCTATCAGCCTGAGAGATGCACCGGCTTAGTGTTGTTGCTTATCTCTTGTTTGGCTCATGGTTTGTTTGATTTAGAGAGTTTTCAGTACTTCCTGCACTAACTTAAGAATCTTTTTATTTTAAAATCCCTTTATCAGGTCACTGCCATGGACTCTGTTTTACTGACTCAGTCCTGACCAATATAGACTATAAATAACATCAATATGAACGTTCTTGTGTATGCTTCCTGATACACGTATGAAAGCATTTTCTAACGTTGCAAGTCCATTACAGTACACACAGGCCACATGTGGCTATTAAGTACTTGAAATCTGTTTTTTTCAATTTGGATGCACTCTAAGTATAAAATAGATACCTGATTTTGAAGACAATACCAAAAGAAAAAAGAATGTAGAATATCTTATACTTTTATATTGATTACATTTCAAAATAATAATATTGTAGCTATAGTGAGTTAAATAAAATACATTATTAAAATGTGTATCACCTATTAATTTTTATTTTTAACATGGTTACTAGACAATTTAAAGTTATACATGGGCTTGCATTATATTCCTATTCAACAGAATTGCTCTAAGGTATATGATTGGGATGGAATTGTTAAGTCATTGGTGTACATGTATCTTCATCTTTACTAGAAAACATAAAATGGTTTTCAAAAGCGGTTGTAACAATTTTTACTTTCATTAGTAGTGAATAAGAGTTACAGTTTTTTCCACATCCTTCCTTATGGTTTCTATTCCACACTTTAGCTTTTGTTAAACTGGTGAATAAACGATAGCTCAATGCAGTTATCTGGTCACTAGTAATTTGTGTGCTTTTTCATATTTGTTAGTCTATGTACTATTTTTGCATAGTATCTTCTATTAACAGTCTACGTTTCTACAAATATTGACTAGTGAATGCTTATAGATCATAGAGCCCTCCAGAGCAAAGATTCTCTATACACTTCTATTTTTATAATATGTAGGCCTATTTTCAGTAAAAATACCTGGTGAATCTCCCCCCAAATTAAACACACAAATATTCAAGCAGAATAAAAATAGGATCATCAAATATTTTATTCAGATTTATATAGTTTTAGATTTATATTGAGCTGGAGTAAGTACTTTAAACTAGATAAGTATATTTGAAATAGGTCTGATGTTTTTTCTTTCCAAAGAAGAATGCTAATCCTTTTACTGATACAAATGTAAAGAATGAATCCCTTTCCAATGTCAAAGCTTTAAAACATAGCTCATACAGCCAGAGTCCTATTTCACCTGTCTCAGGGCTTTAGAGACAGGGAGCAGATGTTTGCTGGAGAGCTTGTTTTATGGCAAATCTTTGTTTCAAGGTGCTGAATCTCTTATGAGAAAAACAAAGCAATTTGGGTATATTTACCACTGAAAGAAGTGCTTACAATTTAAAGCTGTCAGCAAATTATCCTTCACACTCATCATAAATTCAATTTATTGAAATTCACCTTGTGATTGCTTTCAGGTTTTTATAGTCTCAAATTGAACAGGGCACTGAAAGCAATGGTAGAGTCCATAAAGGAGAGGCAAATCCAATCACAAATCATTTGCTCAGAAACTTGCATTCAGCCAGCTGCTGCATGTGAAATTCCATTTCTCGGCAGAAGATACACCGACGTAGTTTTTCCTCTTTATGCAAGTCTGGTTGGTAAGCATACAAAAGACAGGGAGGAAGGGCAGTCATCATGGAAGTCTGAGAAAAACAAAGTTGATCTCAACATACTTAGCTGAAACGTTTCAGATGAGATAAAGTAAACTGGACATAGTGAAATGCATGTTTGTGCACATGAGCCATAAAAAGAGTAAGTAAATATTAAAAAAGACATCATTTTTCAACTTTCATCTATGCCAATTTGAACATTAAGTATTAATATATTGATACTCTGTCATTAACATTATTAATTTTCAATCATAACTTTATGATTTGTGCTAGGCATGAAGTAACAAGATAACTGAAATTATAAATTTTAGGTTGTTAGCTTTAAGATAAGAAAAATGCATCAAAACTAAGAACATGTGTTTAAAATATTAGAGTTTCAATATTGTCTATAAATCATTCAACACTGTTTTATGAGATGTAAATTTAGCAGTTAAAATCAGCAACCAGACTAAACTTAACAGTCAGTATCTCTGTAAGAGATGTTTTTCTGTTTCTTTTAGAACTTTTAAAGAAAGAAAATTATGTAACAATAAATAATTAAAAATTATAACAAAAATGTTCATATTATTTATATAACATAATCCCTTTTTTTAATCCACTTATTCTCTTACTCTCTTCCTTGAGCTTGAACAGCCTTTTCAGCATGTAACATATATATTTGCCATTAATATAGTTTTACTTTTCTCAAAGTTGTCTTCTACCAGACTATGCGTTCACTAGGGAAGGAACTGTGTCTTATTTTCAGTTGACACTAGAAGCTCAAAAATTTTAATGACAAAATAAATGAATAAGTAAACAAACTTGCAGCTATAAGATGAATAATTTCTGGGGATCTAATAGCATGGTACCTACAATTATATATATATATACACAAAACTGTGAGTTGATGGATTACCATTATGTTGTGATAATCATTTTACAATCTATACATATATCAAATCCTCATGTTGAATGCCTTATATTTATACAGTTTTATTTATTAATTGTATCTCAATAAAGGTAGAAAAAATAGAGACATATATAGAGATAAATGTGTATAATAAAGTATCATATTGAAATTCATATAGTCAGGGGTATATTGTTTTAGTTCCAATTTTAAATCTCTACATGTTCTTTTATTTTATTCATATATTTTGCATAGAGCCTTTACTCCCAGCCATGGCATGAGCAAAGAAACTTTTTACAGGATTTAATCTGGTTACCAGATCTAGAGGCATAATATTAAGTGTATTACAAAACTCTGGCTTTCAAAAGCATGAGAAAATTAAAGAAACTTAATAATATTCTGTAGGACAGAACATCTTAAGAAATATAAAATGCATTGAAAATAAGTAGAAGTAAAGTGATAACAGTTCTCTTAGATGTGGTGGGAAGGAAACGATGTTGATTAATTCAATCAGTGGAGATGTGCTATAATGCATCACACACGAATCTATAATGGAAATACAAATTCTGACCATAGTATTGCTTCGTCACTATAAAACATGCCAGAACAACAGCTTGGTGTCCACTGGTGTAAGGAATGACCCAGAGTTCACACATGTTCAAGTAGTACATACAACATTCATTTCTTTTTATCTTCTCAAAGGGCAGCTACTAAAGGATGGAGGAAACTTCAGATAAATTGATTGCAGGAGGAAATAATAAGAGGAAAAAAATCTATATTTAACCACTAAAAAGAATTAAAACTGTGAATTAAATTTCATTTATATGATTCCTTCCACTATTTTGTCTCTGAATTTGCTTGCACGCATTTCCTTAGATATATTCCAGATTGTTCTAAAATATCTAATAAATGAGAAGTTTTCACAAGGCTTCCCCCCCCATATCTCATTTTTATTACGAATTTATATAGTAGCTTAGAAAAAAATTTTTCCATGCTACTGGGAACCAGTTTTGGGATTAAAATATACACTGAAATAAAGTTGTTGCCTGATTTAGTCTTGTATTGTTACTGAAGTCCAGGAATTAGTTAACTCTCCCAAGCTCTGTGCAACGTCATCATCTTTCTAAAGATTGAATACCTGATTGTGCTTATCTTCAAAAGCAGTATTTCAGGAAGTGAGTAAATTATGTGACAATTTGGGGAGTTAATTCAGGTTTTAGATTTGTGCTATTTAATGCTGAAAATATTCCAAAAGATCTCATCCACAATCACCAACTTCTTGAATTAAATAGATATGAATAAGTAGAAATACTAACATGTCACATATTTAATTAAGAAGATGAACAAAAGTAATGATTGTTTTACAAAGGAAAAAGTATCATTCTTATTCTCAAGTTGGAATCAGGAAAAAAAAAAGAAAAAGAGATAGACCAGAAAGGAAAAGTTTTTCCTCTGTTTGTATGAGCAATTTTACATAAGTTCAGCCATGATAATGAAAACTTTTAAGCAATCCAGCCCAATTTAATGAATAATTTTATCTGGGATCTGTGTTTTATCAAAGTACTTGTAACATTTAAACATTTTTAATAAACTTTTTCTAGAATAGATTTAGATTCACGGAAGTTATGAAGATAATACAGAGATTTCTCATACCCCACACCAAGTTTCTGCCTTGTAACCAACATCTTACATTCATATGACATATTTGTTAAAATAATTGAAGTGATATCGATATGTAATGGTTAAATACTCTACTTTATTCAGATTTCATTGGTTTTTTTCCTGAGGCCTTTTTCTTTTCCAGGATCCTATCCAGGATGCCATTATTACATTTAGTCATCTTGTCTCCTTAGACTCCTCTTAGCTGTGACAATTTCTCTGACTTATCATGTTTTTGATGACCTTAACAGTTTTGAGTAGTGTTCACTTATTTTGTGTAACATCCCTCAACTGGGAATTGTTTAACATTTTTTCCACGATTAGACTGATGTTACAAGTTTTGGGGAACAAAACCAAGATGTAAAGTGCCATTTTCATCACATCATATCAAGGGCATATAGTGTCAATATGATGTCACTGTTTATGTTAATCACTGGCTTAGGTAGCTTTTGTCAGGTTTCTCCACTCTAAAGATACTCTTTCTTCCCCCCTTCCATACTGTATGCTTTATAGGAAAGTCACTGTGTGTAGTCCACATTTAAGAGGTGAGGAATTATGTTTTAATTCCTTGAGAAAGAATATCTACATATATTACTTGGCATTTTTCTGCATAGAAGATATGTCTAGCCTGTACCATATATTATTTATTTATTCAATCATATATTGTAGCAATATAAACTAATGGGTTTTTATATTATACTCTGGGTTATAATATAATACAATTTTGTTATTCAAATTGTTCCAGCTTTGGCCATTGAGAGCTTTCTCAGTTGTCTTCTTCTTCCATTTGACATAGCTCTTATCACTGTGATTGGTTGGTTGGTTTGGTTTTTAGGGTTTTTATTTTACTTTTTAGCATAATAAATTATCCAAGTTTATCTTGTATATTCCCTGCCCCAGTCCTAGAATCAGCCACTTCTCCAAGGAGAATTTGTTCCTTATATTGGAATATGGTATTAGAACCAAGAACTTGGCATTAAGTGGGCTTACTGTTACTGGGTTGTCATTGTTTCTAGGCTCTCTCAGCTAAAAGAAGGAAGAAATATATGTATGTACACTAACCATGTATATATACATATCTATATTATATCATCTATATCTTTGTAATCTCCATCTGTATCTATAATAATTCAAATATGATTTCAAAACAGTATCTCCAACTCTAACTCAAATGGCTTTTTCCAGTCTCTTCCCCTTACTTATCTACTAACTCCCCCGCAGTGGTGAGAAAACCAGCTCTCTCCATCTGCCAGCCATTTATTTAATTTTTCAATTCCAGTATAGATATATAGAGGTTTTGGAATTGTTACCCTCGACCCCAACAGGAACCAACTTTATCAATTAGAGTAAAGTTCTTATATGCAGTTACAGCTGCCTTTAATCTCACAGGCTCCATTTTTTTCCAAATTTACTTAGGCTTGGACCTTTTTTTAAATCAACCATTTAGTGATAGTCTGCTAACCATTTTGTCATAATCTGCTTTTTTTAAAGACATTTTTTAAAGATTTGCCTACATTAACCCACACTCTTTCTGCTGTAAAGTTCTCTGAGTTTTGACAAATGTTTACTGTTGTGTATCTACCATTATAGTAACATACAGAATAGTTTCACTGAACTAAAAAATCCCCTGTTCTTCACCCATTCAGTTGATCTTTTCTCCAAATATCTGGTAATGACTCAACTGTGTAATGTATCCAAAAATTTGCTTTTTCCAGCTTATCATATAAATGTAATCAAACAGTAAATGGTCTTTTTTGACTAACCACGTTCACTTATCAAGTGGTTTACCCAAATTTTTGAGTAGCTTGATATCTCTTTTTTTTTTTAATTACTAAAGAGTATACCCTTGTATGGATATACCTAGTTTATTCATTCACCTATTGAAGGATATCTTAGTTACAACCTGTTTGGGGTGATTATGAATAAAGTTGCTACAAACATTCATGTGTAGGTTTTTGGGTTGACATACATTTTCAAGTAAGTTTGGTAAAACCTAGAAGCACAATTAATGGGTAGCAGGATAAGACTCTTTTTAGCTTTACAAGGCACCACCAAAATGTTTCCCAAAGTGTCTGTATCATTTTTCATTCTTACCAGCAATGATTCTGTGATTCAATTGTTCCACATTATTGCCAGGCATTGTCAGAGTTTTTTTTTTAATATTTTAGCAATTCTAAGAAGTATATAGTGGCATTTTACAATATGTGTTTTTGACTAATTTACTTCCACTTCCAAGGAACACTGTACTACTATATATATAATGCAGGTACCTTATAACTGAGTACCCCCAATTCCTCATTCTCATGCCTTGTGACATTATTGTTATTCATTTCAATTATCCATATACTATAATCACCTAATACATTGCTACTATTTTCAAGAGATAACTGTTAAGAAATTCTTTTAAAAGCTGTATAATAATTTATTTTTATTTATTCCTTCTTTATTACCCTTCTATATGTAGATCCAGATTTCTGACTTGTATTATTATTTTTTTCTGCTTGAAGAACTTCTTTTAACATTTCATTTAAGTCAGGTAAATTTCCTCACTTTCTGTGTGCAAATGTCATTATTTCTGCTTCATTTTGAAGAATAAATTTGCTGATCACAGAATTCTAAGTTGGAGGGATTTCTCTTCCAAAACTTTAAATAATTCAATCCATTCTCTTAAGGCATTCTTTCCGAGAAGCCCACTGTAATTGTTGTCCTTATTCCTCCATAAGTAAGTTCCTTTTTTCTATGTTTCATTTTGTTTTGTTTTTGGTTTTCAAGATTTGTCATTGCCTTTGATTTGACTACAGTTTGACTATGATAATCCTAGGTGTGCTTTTTTATTTATCCTGCTTGGTATTCTCTGAGGTTTCTGGACCTATGTTTTCATGCCTTTCACTAATTTTTTTAATATTGTCTATCAGTATTGTTTCTAACACTTCCTCTAGTCCATTCTCTCTTCTCCTTCAATTATTCAGATTATATACATGTTATACTATTTGAAATTGTACCACAGTTCTTTGATACTCTACTCATTTTTTTTCATTCTTTTTTCACTTAGTATTTCAGTTTGGAAGTGACTATTGATCTATCTTCAGGCTCACTGATTCTTTCTTTGACTGTGCCCAGTATACGGCTGTGCCCATCAATGGCAATCTTCATTTCTGTTACAGTGTATTGATTTCTAGTATTCCCTCTTGAATCATTGTTAGAGATTCCATATCTCTACTTTCATTGTTGTTCATTTGTTCTTGTATGCTGTCTACATTATTATTATAGTCATTAACATATCAAAGTTATTTTAAATTCCTTGTCTGATAATGCCAACATCTATAGCATAGCTGAGTCTTGTGCTAATGTTTATTTTGTCTTTTCAGACTCTGTTTTCTTAACTTTTAGCATGACTTGTAATTTTTGTTAAAAGTATATAAATGTCATTTATTGGGTATAGGAAGAGAGGTAAATATCCACTTAACATGAGATATTTTGCCAATCTGGCTAGAAGTTGAGCTGTGTTAAATACTTTATGTAGTTGAAGGTGCCTCAGGCTAGAAATTTTGCTGTGTCCTTTTCCTTGCATCCCCTGTTATCTTTGGGCTTTCCTAAGAACACCTCTTTAGATAGAGTCTGTGTTGTGCAGTATTTTCAGCTGTAATTCACTGTCATATGGGAGCCCTTTTCGCATTGTGATAAGGTGTGAGTGAGGAGACTCACTCTATAAACTTATGACCAAATCTTAATCCTTTACTGGGACTTTGGCTAATTATTTCTTAGCTTCCCCACACAAGAAAGTTAATTATGCAAAACTCAGAAATAAATTACCGGTTTGGTCATGACTCTTTTTTTTTTTTTTCTGGGCAATATACATATATGCAAGAGCAGTTTAATTTGTAGATTTTGTTTGGTTGCGATGCAAATAACCACAGTGATTGTGGGTTTTGGGTCCATTAGTCAAAAACAAGTTTTATATCTGAGTCAGTATGCTTTTCCAAACATGACTTTATTAAATTGCCTACATATACCTAGCTTTAAAAATATGTTTTAGATCAGCTTAACATGTTCCTTGTTTCTTACCAATGAATGTTCATTAAAATCTTTGAGAAGTGTTCATTTATATTTTCTTTTTTACCTTCTTTGAAAATTATACTCTAAAAACTTCAAGAAAACTTAAAGAAATACCATATAGACATAATATCAACCATATTTTCCAACATAAGCATAAATAAAATCTACATGGAACTTTAAAAATAACACCCTCCCTAAATAACTCTTCTGTTACATAGGAGATTCAATGGCATGTTATAGAATATTCTGAAAAGAAAATGATAATAATATTAAATTATTATATATCATAAGGGATCTAATGCAAGCATTTGCTATAGAACACTGCATATATTAAATACTCATTATAAGAAAGACAACTTACAGGAACAAAAAGTCAATTTGAGTACTTCAAAAATGATCATCTAAATAAACAGGAAAAGAAGGAAAATAAATAATTAAGAAGAGAAGACATTGGTAAGAAATAACAAAACTTAGTATTTATGTAAATTCAAAAGAGTAAGAAAATAAACAATAATAAGCTGTGAAGTTTATTATAAAATTTAAAAGTAATTGTAAGATTTGTAGTAAGAAAAAGGCTATAACAACATACATATATCTTTGAGAACGAATATGAAGCTTTTAATAGTATATTCGATCACTCACAATGCTGGAAAATTTAAAAGTTAATAGCATGAATTACTTTCAAAGAAATATAAACTAATAACTGATTTAAAATTGATGAAAAATCCCTTTGTGCAGGGAAAGATGAGAGGATTTGAAGGAAAAGAAAGAGGAATGTTACTCTAAATAAGATAGTGGTTAAGAATGGCCTCCTTAAAATGATAAAATTAAAGCAGATCTCTGAATGTAGTTATTGCCAGGGATAGGGACCCCTTCAAGGCCCTGAGAGTTGACACTTGTCTAACACTCATAAATGAATTGTCAGAGGAGACACAAGTTCTGACAAAGCAAAAGGCTTTATTGAAAAGGGGCGCTTGAGCAGAGAACAGCAGGGTCAGGGAACCTAAGAGAACTGCTCTGCCCCATGGCTCAGAGTCTCAGGGTTTACTGTGGTGAGGTTAGCTTTCTGGGTTGTCTCTGGCCAATCATCTTGCTCATGCCCATATTTGATCTCACTCAGGACCCTTCCTGGTAGTGCAAGCATCTTTCAGTCAAGATGGATTGTACCACAAGGGTTTCTGGGAGGTTGGCAGGAGTATTACCAGCTGGCATCTCTGCCCTCCTTTTGGCCCCTCCCGAATTCTTCTGGTTGGTTTTGGAGGCAGCTTGTTGTACTACTGTGTTCCTTATCACTGTGTTCCTTATTGGGACCTCCTGTTGTGAGACGACCCCCTACAAGTGGTTACTATCCCTGCCTGGCCAGGGTGGGCAGCTTCAGACAGCAGGTTCTTAACAAAGTTAAGTGAGCTACTCTAATACAGGTAGAGATAATATTTACATGTAGAGGTAAGAGCAGATGCAGACAGTATAACATAGAATGACTTGCTATATTAAGAAATAGCAAAAAGGCCATTATGACTTGAGTGAGTGAACAAAAGTTAGAGGACTAGGTATGATGTTTTATAGATTTGAAATTTAATACCATAATTGTTGCACAAATTAATTGTTATAGACTTATTATAAGAAAAATTTCTGGGCTAAGTGATTACAAATCTTTCTAAATGACTAATTCTTAAGCTAAGCATTTCTAGATTATAGAAAAAATTGAGAATCTAAGATAGTTCAAATGAAATAGATACTACAGAAAATATAATTTATTAATATTGATGTAAATATTACGTATAACATTGGCAAATAGAAGCTAACAGAAATATCCAAAAGCTATGAAAATATATTTATTTAAGAAATTCAAAGATGGTTCAAGATTAGGAAATATATAAATATAATACAATCCACAGGTAGTAATGTCAAAGAAAAAAGTGAACCATCTCAATAGTTCCTGAAAAAATATTTGATAAAATTTAAAATTTATTTGTCTCAAAGCTAACAACAAAAGCTAATAAAGTAAACATTAATTATACTAACTAAAAAGAATAAAATTAAATCAGTCAACATTTTCTTCACAGTAAATATCGCAAAACATTTCAGTTACTATCAGAAACAAAAGAAATTTTCCGGGCTTCCCTGGTGGCGCAGTGGTTGAGAGTCCGCCTGTCGATGCAGGGGACACGGGTTCATGCCCCGGTCCGGGAAGATCCCATATGCTGCAGAGCGGCTGCGCCCGTGAGCCATGGCCGCTGAGCCTGCGCGTCCGGAGCCTGTGCTCCGCAACGGGAGAGACCACAACAGTGAGAGGCCCGCATAAAGCAAAAAATTAAATAATAAAATAAAATAAAAAGAAATTTTCCATTATGATTACTGACATTGACATTATTTGACATTTCTAATCAATATTTCATTAAATTGAAACACCGGTATTATGGTATTACTTCTAAAAGAGAAAAACATTATTCCTTTCAGATGTTGCAATTGCTAATGTGTTACTACTAGAGGTATTATGAACATTTATTAAGGTATTTAGAAATTAATACGTAGAAATATTTTTCTACCCGATAAGTGAAAAATTAGGTCTCTGAGAATATAACATGGAAACAGATGTCAACTCCAGTAGCAAGAATGTGTCTAGGAATTAGTTTAAGAAAATAAGTACAAAACCTATATAAAAGTTATAAAATGTATGGCATAAATGAAGTATTTAATACATAGATAAACACATTATTATTAAATTGGAAGACTGACTCACTATCTAATGGATGTCTGTGGCCCCCAAATTTTCTACATATACGTAAAATGCAATTTTACTTGAAATTCAACTATGTTTATTTTGCAACATGTCAAAAATTTCTAAAATTAATCAGGACTAATAAGTGTGTAAAAATAACCACATAATTTTTTAAAAATTAGAATTTGGGACAATATTTTTCTTCTCAGTAATTATAAGAATATGATTCTGACACAGGAAAAGACAGACATAGCAATTAAACATAATTGAAATGTAGTTATAAAGTTGCTACTTTGAAGATTCACAGATGGTTTTTTTTTTAGTGTTTTAAAAGTCCAGCTACATGCTTCACCCAACCTGTTGTGTCAAGAGTGAGCTGCACTTGACTGCAAGGAGTTAACCATCATCAGTTCTGTGAATTTTTATCAGAAGTGGAAACTGAGGACTTCCCTGGTGGCACAGTGGTTAAGAATCCGCTTGCCAATGTAGGGGACACAGGTTCGATCCCTGGTCTAGGTAGATCCCACAGGCCACGGAGCAACTAAACCCATGTGCCACAACTACTGAGCCTGCACATGGCAACTACTGAGCCCACGTGCTGCAACTACGGAAGCCCACACGCCTAGATCTAGCCCGCTCACAAGAGAAGCCACCGCTCACTGCAACTAAAGAAAGCCTGCACGCAGCAGCGAAGACCCACCGCAGCCAAGAAGAAAAAAAGTGGAAGCAGAATATCTTAACTTGCCCTACCGTACAGCAGCTTGAGGGCGTAGCAGTGGTTAAATTTTACTGTGATTTCTTAACTCAGGGCGGAAATTGGAATTTTTCAGAATGAGAAGAACCACTCTCAACCACAATTATCAAGGACTGAGTGGCTTGGAAATTAGTTTTTGCTGCATACTTGATAATGGTCCTTTATGAATTCATCTGAAAATTACATGAAATGGCACTTACTGCAAACTTATATACTGTGGTACATTCATTCTGGTGACAACTGACGTTATTTGAATCACAAACTGCTCTATAGAGTTTCTTACTGTCAAAAGTTAAAACGAGAAATGGGATCTCCATTACAACCCAGATTTGCATTGGGCATGTTTTCTGAGCTCAGAACACAGTCCCCGCAGTGTGTTTTGGGCCACAGTGCAAGTGTGAAGGAGGTTTCTGTGTTTCAGAAGCCACTTAGCTGCCTTGAAGAGCTGCCCCACCATCTGTACTGTGTCACCTGATGCAGTTCTGGGTCAGCAAAGCCGTCATACTCATGGCTAAGTTTAGTAAAACAAAAGGATATACACCAGAATCAGCAAAGGTAAAAGGTCAAGGCTTCCAGCTGGCCTCTCCCAGGGCTACGGATGGTGAGACCACACGCAACTCGGCGTCCAAGGTGTTTATCCCAGTTGGTCGCATAGCCATGGCTAACCATCGGTGTGGCTGGCCTTAGTGTCCAGCCCTCCGGAGGTCAAGTTGACCTCTGTCCCCACCACAGATTACATTGTCGGGATGGTCCGTGTGACCCATGCCCCCAGATGGGCAAAGACTCCCATCAGACAGGACCCTCCCAGGGGCTTTGGGGCGACCTCCCAGGAGTAGGTCAGGGGCCACACCTTCCTTTGGATGTATGGGGTATGGACGACCCGGGCCTGCTGGGTTCAGCCTTCACTGCACAAATGGTGAAAGGGAAAGTTCGAGAGAAATCTCAGAGAGTCCAGTTTGAGTGTGCTCAATTAAAATTTCACGTTTGCAGATGGGGGTTAAAAAAAAAAATCCAGCTAAAACAGAGCTTTCAGTGTACCTGCATTTAGAGTGTCCAAAAACAAAATTCCAACCCACCTGTGAAGAGATAAGTACAGTGGAGGATGCCATTTAACAGGGTACAGAAAAACAAAGTTAGACAGTAAGGTAGAATAATTATAAAATAGATCCCCACAGTCATTTTGTCAAAGAAAGTGAAGGAAGAGGGCAGTAAAAATTGCCAGATTGGTAGAAGCAGGATATGAGGCCATATGTGCTGTTTTACCCACTTGGATGTCAAAGTCACCTAATAGGTTTACAGAACTTGAGGTGAAGACTGTGAAAGAGGGAAAACTCTTTAATGAATAAAGAAAGATAATCATGGATTAAATAGATGATAGTAATAAAGATGGATGAAGAGGTATTTTGGCACAATTAGAAATGGAGAATCAGTTTTAAGTTGTAGAAACAGTGAATCAAGGGCCGTGAAGACAGGCAAGAAGTTAACTGCCCTTGACTCTTCATTGTCATTTACATTTTCCTTCTCCTTCCCCTTTATTTTTGCTTTCTACTTTGCTGCTTCTCCTTTTGTTGCTTTAAAAAAAAAAATAATGGATCTGTCTACATGAAATTATTGACAGACTCTTTATAGTTTGCTATGAAATATAATTAGCCCTGCCTCAGAGAACCCCAATTAACTCACTTAGCCCTCAAATTCTTAATCTCATGCCTTTTGTAGTCTGACTCCTAAAGATTAAAATGTTTATTAGCCCAATCAGATATAAACTAAAAAAAAATATTGCAACTAATATATAATTGTTGAAAGAAAGCAAACTTCTCAATATCCAAGTTTAATATAAGATGTGATATTACACACCCAAATATACATATTGATGTTGTTAGTACAAAATATGAAGTTATGATTATAGCTTAAATTCATGAAAGCAGGTGGATTTGTGTGTGTGTATGTTACACATTTTTATAGGTTTGCATGTAGAAACATTTTATAATCTATAAGGCAGAGGGGGAGTCTATTCTATACACATTAAAGAGACTTAGGCTCTATCTACAATAAATATGGTCCATTGGATAGCAAATAAAGCATGACTCACATTCAGATATGTGTTCTTTCTCTCATGGCCAGGGAAAATCCATCTGTTGTTTTTCTCATGTCAGTTATAAGGAAAAGAAACATTTTATTAAATTTAAATACTATTCATCATGTAGCTTCTAAACATGAAACTTTTAGGAGGTTGGTTTGAGAAAGCAATTACCCTGCTGATGTATAAATTATATGGAGATTCATTTTTTGGACGTTCCAACAACAAAATTTGTTGGTGGTATTCTAGTGACATATTTTCTTGTTTTGTTTTCCCTTTTAGAGATAGATGGAGGTATAAGATCACGAGGTTTTCACTGTGCTGAGAAAATTTACAGATTGTTCTTAGTAATAACTTATCCTAAGGAGAAATTCTTGTAGATACACAAAGTAAATATTATAAAAAACAAGCTAAAGATTGAAATAATTTGAGCTTTTACTTTACTTTGCATTACACTGAGTAATTTACTAATTTATAGCTCAAAGCCAGCTTATTAAACTCTGATATTTTATAACTATAGGCATAATTCATTCAGGGTGAAACCATAATTTAAATCTTAGCTTCTAAATAATGGAATTTATTAAAACTTTACCAAAAGTTATCTTTATCTACCCTATTATGTTTAACATGTTAGCATAGGACTTTGGGAGTGCTGACTGGTAAAATATTTCACTGTGAAACATGTGCAAAGAGAATATTTCAGAGCGCTCACAAGTACAATAGTTACAAACTTAATAAGATTAACTGAGATCAAATATGAGAAATAAATAGCACAAATATGACAACTATTTTAATCATATTTTGTCAGATTACTTATAGCAGTCATTTGTTTATTTGACCATCAGTTTATTAAACATTACTTGTTTAATAAAAGTCCGTCAGACAAAATGAGCAAAGAAGAGACTTGGGAATTAGATGAAATCTCACTGAAATTCTGTGTACTGGTCTAAAAGGAGGGTTATTCCTTAGACTGTACACAGGATAACTGTCTCTAGGAGCCAGCACTCTCTCAGCTCTTCCTCTTTCCCTGGCTCCATGCCTAGAGCTCACTATGACAGTGTGCTCTTCCTCCTTTTGATGGTCAAAACAGTCTAGATCTCACTGCTTTGGAAAGGTGATTTAGAATATGACGTTCAGAGATAAACAGGAATTGCAGAAATCATTCAAACCAGCTCAATCATTTGAGAAAATCATAAGCCACAGTGTTGAAAGGACTTCCTCAAAGTCACACAGCACAGACTTGAAAGAAATATAAAAACATATAGTACATATAAGTACTGTATCTTTTAAGGAATTTTATATCATCATCCCAGTCAGTAGTGACCTCTTATTTACTGTAATTACTTTTTCACTCTTTCCTTCTACATTTCTTGTGAAATGTACAATTTTCCACTTCCTGGTGTAATTCTGTCTACATATAAAGTATCTCCCTGTTAATGTGTAAGATCCTTGAGAAGAGTGAGTGTGGTTAATCTTTATGTGCTGTATAGGATGGAACTCAGTTCCTCCTACAGAGATGAAAGTTTTATGTGAGTTTATTAGATGAATACCCTTCCAAAATATTTATAGTCTGATCTACATAAGTCTGAACTACATAAGTCAGCTCTCATTTATACACTGATCTGCCCTGTTTTGTAATAATTACATTTGTGTGGAACTTGTCCCAGTTGCCTATGTTATATGTCCCAGTCATCTATCATAACAGCTCTTGGACTCGGTGTTCAGTCAAATGGAGTAAATATTGATTTTTCAGGAAATCATGTTGATAATTTTCAAAAAAAGTAATCAGCAGTCACCCTTAGTTAATTCAATTTTCCTTCATTATCTCCAATAAGAAATCAAATGATTTTCCCCCAAAATTTATTTTATGCAAAAAGTAGTTTAAAGAACTTTTACTTTTGTTTCAATTTTCAATTGATGCTAGATTTATTAAAAATTAAACTGACCTGTATGACTTGTACTTAATTATAAGAATAGATTAAAGATTTTTTGATATGAATTCAGGCCATTGTTTCCCCTAATGTTCACTTTGAACTTCAAATTCAAGAATAATAACTGAATATTTGACCTTGTACTAAGAAAAGAAACCAGGATCATAGAGCAAAAAATTATCTCCATATGGTATTCATCCTCTACTGCTTCCCACCATCATACATTATAATGTTTCTATTTCTTTGGATTGTCTAAATAATGTCAAAAAAAGCCTGAAATTAAAAGTTTAGTCAAAACAGCCTTATAGTTTAATTGAAAGGTTTAAGATTTGTTTTTAAATTGGTCTTATCTAAAATCTCTTTCAAGATGTATAATTATATATTTTAAATAGCTTTTGTTTTTATTTTTTAAAGTTAATTTGGCTAAAGCAGTCATTCACATAGACACCATTCAGGAATGCGTTTACTTACGGTATGAGAAAAATTAATTTTTCTACATCACCTCAGACTTCCTATAAGAAACCATATATTCCATCGTTATTATTCACAGTGGCACAAAAGACTATACCAGTATGACATTCCTTTCCTTAAAGTACAACATAATAGGTGATGCATTAGTATTGAACCAATTTTGTAGTCAAATGAATATGCTTAGAAAAGAGCTAATAGAAGTCTCAGTAATAATAATACAGACAATTCATGGTGTAGAAGGGCCTATTAGTCTGTAGCATTGTGATTTTGATATATTTAACTACTAACCTTTAAATTAATTTTTGTTTCTGCTTATATTAATGTATTCTAAATCAGGCTAGATTCATTGATGCTAAAAATGTATTATGATTTAATACAAAACAATGTAATAGTCAAAATTGTATTTTCAGTTGCATTCATATAGAGTGAGATTAAAACCATAATTAATGTTTATGAAATAAACAAGCTCTCATAAAATTATAAATATATGGCATTAGGGTATTTCTATAAAATGTATCTGCTTTCATTGAAAGTTCATAGTCATAAATACTAATGATTTTGAGAAAATATGTGTATGTATGTAGATCTATTATATATTAAACAAAACGAAGGAAATGATTTTGTTTTTCCATGACTGTTTACATCCATTTATCCTTGTTTTTTTTTTTTTCTTGGTGAAACTAAGAGTTATTTTATTCAGTAGCTTCAGTGTATTTTCCCATTTTAAAAT
This sequence comes from Orcinus orca, assembly GCF_937001465.1. NCBI lineage: Eukaryota > Metazoa > Chordata > Mammalia > Artiodactyla > Delphinidae > Orcinus > Orcinus orca. The sequence goes on from NC_064563.1 coordinate 98,571,242, forward strand.
GTATTTAGCAAAAATTAATTCCATTTCTGTAGTGTGCAAAATAATAGGCTAGAGCTGCAAAGAAACATAAATTTATAGGACACAGTACCTGCCACTTCTAAATCTTGCATCTAGTGGGGAAGAAGGTATTTATTTCCATAATGCAGTGTGGTGAACCATGTCCAAGAAGGCGAAGTGGAACTGGAGATCATCTGTACTAGTTTGCTAGTAACTAGGGTGCCACGATCAAGTGGCACAAACAAGATGTCTTAAACAATAGAAATTTATTGTCTCACAGCTTTGGAGGCTAGACATTCCAGATCAAAGTGTTGGCAGTGTTGGTTAATTCTGAGGGCTGGGAGAGAGAATCTGTTCCATGCCTCCCTCTGAACTTCTGATGGTTTGCTGGCAATGTTTGGTGGTAGATGCATCACTCCAATCTCTGTCTTTATCTTTACATGGTGTTTTCCCTGTATCTTTTTATATCATCCTCCCTCTGTGCATGTCTATCTCTGTGTAAATTTTCCTTTTTCATAAAGACAGCAGTCATAGTTTAGGACTCACCCTAATGACCTCAGTTTAAATTGATTACCTCTGAGAACACTCTATTTCAAAATAAGGCCACATTCTGAAATATTGGTAACTTGGATTTCAACAAATCTTTTTGGGGAGACACAGTGCAACCCATAACATCTATCTATATTTTGTTTCTGTTTCACTTTGGGATTTCAGTCCTTCCTTGTTATATCTAGTCAGTCTGTGGCCTGACAATAATCTACTGACATGAGGGATGAAGGAGCCTTCTGGAAGTGAGCTGAACATCTAGGGAAACAAAGTAGGCATAATGAGCTTAGTTTCTCTCTCTGATTTCCCAATAAATTGCCAAGGATCTTTAGAACCAGGAGGGTTCTTGTGTGTTAGCAACAGCAAGGAATAAAGATTCCTTGTGGAAATCTGGAAGATCTAATGGTTGTTTTCATCTCAGGTAGAGAGAGTTCTGGGGTCGTGCCAAATTAAGCTCTTGCTTAACAGAAAGAGCAGAGGTTTCCAAGGCACATATCAGTACCCAGAGGAAAAGAGACAAGAAGAAGAAGAGAAATGAAAAGAAGAATGTCTCATGGTAGCCTATTTAATCTGAGGTTATGGAAAACACCCCCGTGGGGATGGGATTTTGCAGTAGCAGATTAGGACAAGGGGCAGAAAACAAAGGATTACATACAAAAGGTAAAAATGGATTATGGATGTGATTATAAGTGATACATAGGAGGGAAATATGTATGTAGCATGGGGCAGTGTTGAAGATCTGGGAGTACAGCATATCCTGTAATTCTAGCCAGGTATGTGTGAGTATGGGAGCAGGGAGAGCGTATATCAGTCAATTGCTCTGTTCACATTTTTGAAACTCTTACTATCTTTTACTCACTTGACCTTAATAATGCTGGGGTTATATCTTCATGGCAGTCAGTGCTAGAAGTTTGATTTAATTTTACAATTAGAACCCTGACCAGAATGCTTGCTTTGGCTAGCATCCTCTACTCAATCTTCAAGACCCAATTCAGAGGCTACCTTCTCTGTAAAATCACCCCTGCCTCATCTTTATATTATATTACAGAGCTATGAGCTGCCTGTTTGGTATTCTTATGGTGCTCTATTTACTGTTTTTGTATTTATCTCCCCTAGAAGAATATGATCTTCTTCAGGAATGCATCATATTTCTCTTTAAATGCCTAATGACTAGAATACGGTCTAATAACTGCTGAATAAATGTTTTCTATATATAATGAATAAAATTCCAATACAATGAATGAAAATATAAAAGAATCAAATTTGTCCAAAAAGTAGCATAAATAAGGATGGAATGTAAAAACTGGAATATATTTCCATATATTCTTTTCTTTCCATTTTTAACTATTAGTAGTTGTGAGGTGAATAATAGCACATGATATAAATCAATGCCTTGTGAAACTAATATATATTAAATATGCACAGATACATGATTATACATGTGCATAGGTGTGTATGTTTGTATTTATAAAATCTCAACACCTGTTTGTAATTGTGTAGGTGATGTTCCTCATCACTGTAGAATTTGCAACATGTCATCATTGTTCAGGTCAGCCATATAGTGTAGATAAAGAAATTCAGCAACAACAGATAATATTTCTATGTTGGAAATAATAGTTGTGTTTGACTATTCTATGGGTGCATTAATATAGGATTCTGAACACTTAATACATTTTTATAAAAGGCAAAAGAGGCGGGCTTGCCTGGTGGAGTAGTGGTTGAGAGTCTGCCTGCCGATGCAGGGGACACGGGTTCGTGCCCCGGTCCGGGAAGATCCCACATGCCGTGGGGCGGCTGGGCCCGTGAGCCATGGCCACTGAGCCTGCGCGTCCGGGGCCTGTGCTCTGCAACGGGAGAGGCCACAACGGTGAGAGGCCCACGTACTGCAAAAAAAAAAAAAAAAAGGCAAAAGAGGCAAAAATAATGTTAACTCACATGAAATATTAAATGTTCTCAAATGATTATTATTGCTCTTATTAACAGGCATAATGCCATCTCCATTACCAGATGGTGGTCAGCAAAGTATCCCCTGATGCCTCATCAATACTTTTATCTGAGAGCGGGTGAATGTTATGTTATCTGTTACGTTTTGCATGTGTAGGAGCCCATGCCTTTGATTATGTGATGGATACACTTCCTAGCGTGGGCACTTTGGAATAAGCAGTGTTCTCCTTTCAGCCTTACAGATGTGATCATAAATCCAGCAGAGATTTCTTCAGGGTCTGTCATCCCCATGCACTGTTAAACATGAATAAGTTTCAGTGAAAAGAGATGTGAATCCCACAGAACCAGATCATCGTTAACATTTCTAAAATGCTTGGAGGCTCCTTTGAGATAAAAGAAACGTTATAAACATTGCTATGATTATCTTTTTATTTTTTCCCCTTTGGGAGAGACAGAGAGAATGTTATTCACAGAGTATACCTCCTTTTTTTTTCCCCTCCTGGAAAATATTTCTCATGTTGATGCATTCTCCAGTCACTGCCAATGACGAAAAATGTTTGCATCCCTTTCTCTACAAACTGTGGGTGGGGAGAGACTTCAGATTGAATTAAGAACATATCAGTGAGCTCCAAACAAATGATTCAGCCTGAAGGCTGAAGTGTAACCTTTTATTCTGCAGTCTATAATTGACACAAAATATGTGTACAGTAATTCATAAAACAGACTATGCAATAGAAGAATATTTTATTATAATGAAGATCATTATTTTTTATGCTAATAGAGAAGCACAAACACCCTGATCATTAAGCAACATTAACATATTCTAAATTGAAGAATAAGATTATGGGCTAAGAGCTCATTTTAATAGAATCCAGTAACTTAGTATTTACTGTTTTCTGAACTCTAAGAGACTGAAAGCTCCTCATAATGAAGTCTATATTATTTTTATTCTATCTTGGACTTATCAACAGTAAGAAATCCTGGCACTAATCTTTAAGGAAATTATAAAATGTGTAGATTTAGAGAGGAGAACACTAAAAATGATATAGTCCAACAAAAATTTAAATGGTAATAATAGTTTACGCACTCCCTATTAAGTATAGGACTTAGTTTGCTAACCTCCTAAATATTCTGACTTAGTTTGCTAAACTCCTAAATATTCTGATGAAATAACTGAGTGACTTCCACAGAATTTATAAGCTTTGCCCAAGGTCAGCAGAAGTAGTCAGTGCTGAGCCAGACCTAGAATCCAGGTGAAACTGGTCTCTGTAAGAGGTCCGTGCTTCACTACACTGTTACAGTGCAATCAAGCCTGTCAATCTGCCAGAATAGTAATATTTTTAATGATTCAAGGTACTTCTCATTATTAGGTATTTTAATGCTCTTATCCCCCCAAAAAAACTTATTTAATGTAAGCAACATCAAAATTCTTAAAGCATGAAAAAAGATGGACAGAAACCAGTAATTGATAGTGGATGTAGAAGCAGCTGACATGATTTTCCTTCTATTGATTCTGTACTGGCTGAGGTTTCATTTGGAATGTTTTACAATGGGAGAAAGAATTTAGTTTGGATACTCTTTGTTGTCTTACTCGTTAACTTTGTAAATAAAAGAAATGTGATCAGGATATTATTTCAGAATATAGCAGCCCTTCTATTTTCAGTAAGCTAAATTTTAACCTGTATAGATTTCATTTGCCACAGAAGCAATTAATTACCATTCTTAAGGCACTTATGGAAATTCTGGATAGAAAAAAGAGTTATCTTTGTGTTACCATAAATAAAATTCAAAACAACATAAAAAGAGGAAAAAAGCATGTTAACTCAATAACTTGTTTACTTCATCCTATTTCTCTTTCTCTTACAATTTCTCCTACAACTCATATTTTCACTACCCAAGTTATGATTCTTTGGTTAAAACTCATATATATTTTACATTGACATTATTTGTCTAATTTGCAAGACTTTGGGTGAGCTATACTTTCAGACTTGTGATTACACTTTTTTCAAGCATTCTTATCCTTAGGTTCTTTTCAGGTCTAAAATTCCCTGAGACCCCAGTGACATTGTGCCATAGAAAGAGTATTGAATTAGGATTTAATGAATCTAGTTTAAGGAGAGAATCATGTCCATAGTAATGATAATAATAAGCAACTATTTTCATATATATATGCAATATATATCAATATAATATAAACACCACAGTTTGGGTAGTTTAAACAACAGAAATTTATTTTCTCACAGTTCTGTATGCTGGAAGTCTAAGATCAAGGTGTTGGCAGGTTTGGTTTCTTCTAAGTCCTATCTTCTTGGCTTGCCAATGGCTGCCTTCTTGCGTTGTCCTTACATGCTCTTCCCTTTGTACGTGCACATCCCTTGTGTCTCTTTGTGTGTTCAAATTTCATCTTCTTATAAGGATACCAGTCAGATTGGATTAGGGCCCGTCCTTATGACTTCATTTTAAAATATTTACCTCTTTAAAGGACTATCTTCAAATACAGTCATATTCTGAGGGACTGGGGGTTAAGGCTTCAACATATGTATTTTGGGGGTAATAAAATAAAATTCAGTCCATAGGAAACTTTAAGCAAACAAAATGTAATCCTCCCACATTAATGCAAAATAAAAATTTTAAGAATTTAAGTCACTTTATGGTCAAAACTTAGAAGATATTTTTGTGTTTCCACTAAGAGAATTTTAACCTTGAGAATAGGAAATCACAAAGATATTATAAAAATTGATAAAAACTGGTAGTGACAATCAATAATTCAAAGATAATAGAAAAACAAAATAAATGTACACTATCATATATTGAATAGAAGAGAGAAGAGATTGTATGAGTTAAAGCATTATTTTCACATTGGAGTGTAAATGTATATTTTCTATGGTTGATAAGTCAATAAATAAAATGTCATACTTTATATGGAGTTTTGAAACAACTTCTTGAAATAAAATGTGATATACTCTCTGGAGTGAGTTTGAGAGTAGGAAAATGTGGGATGGGATATTTATTTATACCAAAAACAGTTCTGAACATTTTGATTCGTTACTGGGTGTAACTGTGATAAATACAGAAAACAATACTTACTATTGTTAGCACTCCATTATTATGTAATATATGGCTAGGGTTTACTATCAGCACATATTATTACCTTTAACTTTATCATCTATCATTTTGGGTTTGAAATATTTTAGGGTCAATAGGCATGAATTTAGTCCCCTTATAAATGAACCAAAGTTTCACAAAAGAAAAGAAAATAAAGAAAACACATAAAATGCTATTTGGTGTGCCTTAGAACACTTAAAAACTTGGCTAACAATTAGTTGATTATATCCTAGGAAAATATATAGAAAATATCACGACAAATATGTCACAGCATAATTAAACATACCTTATTATAGTGCTCTATGTTTTTGTAAAAAATATGATTAGATTGCTATCAAGAGCAATCTTTAATTTTTAAAAATATTTCTTTTGCTGTATTTAATTTTTACTATCATCTATTTTTTCTCCCCCCTTAATCATTTACCTTTTATATATTACCTTTTATTTCTCTTCATTAGCTTCATGTGAAATTCTTAATGGTTAAAAAAATTCTTAAAAATTCATTAAATTATTTGTCTTAAAACCCTCCAGATATTGATTTTACCTTTTATAAAGTCCCCAAGCCTTTAATCCAGAGGTTATCATATTCTTGTTACATAACATCTGAGGTAAAATCAGTTTAATAAATAAAGAATTATAGAATTAAAATTAAAAGCATAAAGAATTTACAGCTTGAGATATCCATTGCATTCAGTAGTCAGTTATAAAATGTTAATTCCTAAATTCTGCATTCAAGTTGTATAAGCTCAGTTCCTTCTAACTACCCAAAGTTACCTCAAACTTCTCTTGTTTTACTCTTGTGCCATTTTCAGAGTTATGAACCCTCTGTTCAAAATGATTTTTCAGATTCTTTTTTTTATTCATTAATTTATATTAACACTACTGAAGTTCCTTTAATGATTCTTGTTTGTGTCTCTCTGTTATAACAAATACAGAAACTACCAAAACTCAAGCTGTAAGAGCAGGTTAATTTGAGAATCAATACACTATTGACAGAAGCACTACCACACCCTTGGTATAAATGCTGCCCTTTCTTCAACAAAGTAACAGATGAAATCTCTGTTTTAACCTACAAATGTATAGTATACTTCAAATACATTAAATTCTTATCAATTTAAGCCAATACTCATTACAGTTTTTGTCAAATCCCTTGCACAGTTTGCATCATTTAATTTTGCCTTTGCTCACATCTTTGCCCCACTTCCTTAAGACAAGCATGCCCTGGCTTTGCTTTCCTTTCGCTTTTATTGTATGTCTTTTTTACTGTTGATTCTTTTTGTTTTGTTTTGTTTTGCTCTAACTGTATTTTATTTATTTATTTATTTAATTTTTTGTTGGTAACAAGTTTGTTCTTTTTTTTTTTTTAACATCTGCATTGGAGTATAATTGCTTTACAATGTTTTGTTACTTTCTGCTGTATAACAAAGTGAATCAGCTAAAGGTATACATATATCCCCATATCCCCTCCATCATTCGTCTTTCTCCCACTCCCCCATCCCACCCCTGTAGGTGGTCACAAAGCACCTAGCTGATCTCCCTGTGCTATGTGGCTGCTTCCCACTAGCTATCTATTTTACATTTGGTACTGTATATATGTAAATGCTACTTTCTCACTTCGTCCCAGCTTACCCTTCCCCCTCCTCATGTCCTCAAGTCCATTCTCTACATCTGCGTCTTTATTCCTGTCCTTCCACAACGTTCATCAGAACCTTTTTTTCTTTAGATTCCATATATATGTGTTAGCTTACGGTATTTGTTTTTCTCTTTCTGACATACTTCACTCTGTATGACACTCTCTAAGTCCATCCACCTCACTACAAATAACTCAATTTCATTTCTTTTTATAGCTGAGTAATATTCCATTGTATATATGTGCCACATCTTCTTTACTCATTCATCTGTCGATGGACAATTCTTAGCTTGCTTCCATGTCCTGGCTATTGTAAACAGAGCTGCAATGAACATTCTGGTACATGACTCTTTTTGAATTATGGTTTTCTCAGGGTATATGCCTAGTAGTGGGATTGCTGGGCTGTATGGTAGTTCTATTTTTAGTTTCTTAAGGAACCTCCATACTGTTCTCCATAGTGGCTGTATCCATTTACATTCCCACCAACAGTGCAAGAGGGTTCCCATTTCTCCACACCCTCTCCAGCATTTATTCTTTGTAGATTTTTTGATGATGGCCATTCTGACTAGTGTGAGGTGATACCTCATTGTAGTTTTGATTTGCATTTCTCTAATGATTAGTGATGTTGAGCATCTTTTCATGTGTTTGTTGGCAATATGTATATCTTCTTTGAAGAAATATCTCTTTAGGTCTTCTGCCCATTTTTGGATTGGGTTTGTTTTTTTGATATTGAGCTGCATGAGCTGCTTGTATATTTTGGAGATTAATCCTTTGTCAGTTGTTTCATTTGCAAATATTTTCTCCCATTCTGAGGGTTGTCTTTTTTCCTTAGTGAACCTTAAGTTATATCTCTCCCCATAGTATTTCAAAATGATTTACTAGAGGAATTTGAAGATAAAAATTAGAGGGAGAAAAAAGGAAGATGAGAAGATGAAAAAGAGAGAAATAAAGAGAGAAGGAAGAAGAAAAAGAGAAAAGGGTAAAAGACAGAGTAGACTTTAAAAATGAGAGAGAGAGGCAGAGATTGCAGGAGACACAGAGACATAAAGTCTCCGATTGTTGAATGGCAATTTCTTTTCACTTCAACCACTCTATAGATTCACCATTAACAAAACGATCATGGTGAGAAAAGATTTTTGAGCTTCATATGGTATGGTCAAAAATGTAGCTCTAATGATGGCTTTAAAAGATAACAGTTTCCATAAAACAAGCAACATCCATCTTTTATTTTATGATCAATTAAATATTACTGGTGAGTCAAACTTTGAGTAAACTGATTAAACAGCATGATAATAAGGAATTAAATTCTGTATTAACTTTCAAGTTAGAAAGATAACTTCAGATTGCAACACGTAGAAGATTGCAATGGGAGCAATTGAACTCAGGCCAAGTATTAATCAAATGACACTTCCACGGGTATAAAAAAGTCACCTCATAATGTGAGGCCATTTGCATTGGGATACATTTGTTCACACCTATTGAATTACTCATCCCATTATATTACTTTTAGTAATTTAAGTTCACTGGAGCAGAGAAAGAATTAGGTTGACAATGATAGCTGCCCAAAAGAGAAGACCGTTTCTGTTTCCCATTTTCAGGCTTAACTTCTGATAAGAAGAATGAATTATAACAAAAAGTTAACAGTTAGTCATGATGGCAATGCCTTAGTGTCTCAATTTCCCATCTAAAATGTTCTCTTTTGTTTCAAAAAAATAGAGAATGACAAGCATTTTTATGTTGATATTTTGTCTTATTCAGTTACTATTTCTTTCACTTTAAAACACACATTTTTATATTCTCCAATGCTTTCACAAGTTCTACTGTGGATTACAAAAACATTGGGAAGCAAACTGTGTTATCTCAGTTCATCTTGATCTTCAGCATCATAATACTTTATAGTCCTACAAATTTTTTTAATGCATTTATTGGAATATAATTTCTTTACAATGGTATGTTAGTTTCTGCTTTATAACAAAGTGAATCAGTTATACATATACATATATCCCCATATCTCTTCCCTCTTGCGTTTCCCTCCCTCTCACCCTCCCTCTCCCACCTTCTAGCTGGTCACAAAGCACCGAGTTGATCTCCCTGTGCTATAAGACTGCTTCCCACTAGCTATCTATTTTACATTTGGTAGTGTATATATATACTACCACTCTTTCACTTTGTCCCAGCTTACCCTTCTCCCTCCCTGTGTTCTCAAGTCCATTCTTTAGTAGGTCTGTGTCTTTATTCCCGTCTTGCCCCTAGGTTCTTCATGACCATTTTTCTTTTTTTTTTTCAGATTCCATATATATGTGTTAGCATACGGTATTTGTTTTTCTCTTTCTAACTTACTTCACTCTGTGTGACAGACTCTAGGTCCAACCACCTCACTACGAATAACTCAATTTCGTTTCTTTTTATGGCTGAATAATATTTCATTGTATATATGTGCCATATCTTCTTTATCCATTCATCTGCTGATGGACACTTATGCGGCTTCCATGTCCTGGCTATTGTAAATAGAACTGCAATGAACATTGCGGTACATGACTCTTTTTGAATTATGGTTTTCTCAGGGTATATGACCAGTAGTGGGACTGCTGGGTCGTATGGTAGTTCTATTTTTCGTTTTTTAAGGAACTCCATACTGTTCTCCATAGTGACTGTATCAATTTACATGCCCACCAACAGTGTATGAGGGTTCCCTTTTCTGCACACCCTCTCCAGCATTTATTGTTTGTAGATTTTTTGATGATAGTCCTACAAAATTTTAAAAAATGAAAGCACCTTAACCCTTTTTCTTAGAAGATCTTTATGTTTCCATCTATACATTATATGACCTTATATATTTGAAAGGAGAGGCTAAGGGAAAGTTTTAGCATCAAGATACAGGCTTTGTAATTATGAAAAATAACTGATTTAGGATAGTGAAGTTAAAAAAAAGAATTGCCGTGTGAGTCACTAAGGAGTAATGGCCCTGCTCTTGATATGTGTGTGTGTGTTTATGTATACACATTTTATATATCAATATATGCCTGTGTGTGTGTATATATACACACAAACACATGTTTTATTTCTAATTTCATATAGTTTATCATTATACAATTGGTATATTATATATATATGTTATATATAGGTAATACATATTTATGTATATCTATACAGAAATATGCATAGGTTTATTTATACTTTGTTACTATTATATATGTTGATATATTTCTATATGTGTATATCACTGTATTTTTTCATTCTAGTAGTTAAAGTAATATTCTTTTCTCTCTGCTTATTTCCTCCGTATGTCTTGGTACCTCCACATATTCAAACTAATTGCATTAATACTGTTCCCAGAGAAAGTGGTAAAAATGTTGGAAAATGACCAATTCTGAGAAATTAAAAATAAATAAAATACTTTTGTAATATTTTTAGCATTGTGCCTAAAAATATTCCAAGAATGCAACTACATTTAAGTGTAACAGGATTGTCACTCAGTAATGTTCCTTGGAGAAGGAGAACTGTCAGAGGAATACTAGAAATTAAGAAGCACAGAGGTTTAACTTACAAAAGATGTACCAACAGAAATGAGGTTTCCTTATTCCCTCACTGGTTTTCCAGTTTTATCACCAAAGGGTGAATGGTCAAAGAGGCCATAAAGTGTGAGCCAATTTAGAATAGCCCTCCAAGCTAAACATAAACAGAGACCTTGAAAACAACAATATACTATTCTGATCATCTGTATATTTTGTGAAAACTGGACATGGTGCCACAACCAAGAGCTTGGAATGATGCTCCCTTCAGTTAAGGGTGAGATTAAGTGCATTCACAGAATAACATTTTACTAGCATGAGGAATTTTGGCTTATATATAAAATTAGTGATTTGACAGCTGTTAAATTCTATTCATAATTAATTATTAGATTACTTTTGTGCTATTCTCTGGTTCTGGGAGGACCTATAGATGTCAAAATATGTTTTGAATGAGTAAATATTGGAATAATACTCAGTTCCTTCTTTGGTTCAATCACCTGCTCTCCCTATAAAGATTCTGAGGCAAGTATATACATAAATGGGAAACAAAACAGTCTTAGCAGATGGGTCAGTGTTCTGATATCACCTCCACAGGCCTCTCTGGCCTCTAGGGGACCATTTCATCTCCCCCAAAGTCACACTCATATCACTAGTATAAAAGCTATTAATATCCCTGGTATATGAAACATTGGTAGTGAGAGAAAGCAACATAGATAGACTATCTCAATGACCCTGGTCCTAAATGCTCATCCAGAAGTAGAGGATGCAAGGGCTAAGAAGAGGAGAAAACATAGAGAGAGGGCAAATGATGAGAGAGGCTTTCAGCCAAGCTCTTACCCTCCACTACATTTACATTAGTCACTGTCTCCAAAACTACCTACTTAGATTTAACTAGCTGGAACTGACACCAGTGATAGGTGAGTTTATTCAAAATATGACTGTATAAAATTGAATTATTCAAGAAATGGCTCCATAATGGGGAAATATTAGAATCATCTCAGGAACATGTCAAGGATGTCTTAGTCTTTACTAACATATAGTCTTGATTTGGAAGTGGTAGCCAATGCAATTAGATGAAAAAAACATTGGAATGAAAAAGGTAAAATTATCTCTATTGGCAGACATTTTTTATAAATATTTTGAAAATTCAAACAGAATCAATGAAAAAAAACTATAAAACAAAATGAAAATTTAGTTACGTGGCAGTATGTCAAATTGGTGTAATCAGAAGCCTTTATTATTAAAAAAATAACCTGATAAAATATAATGGAGAAAAGTGCTTATTTAATAAAACTCAAAAACAACTTTCAATATAAACATATGAATTGAGTGAAACCAATGTGAGAAAATTATAAAATATTTCTTTTAAGAAACAAAAGTAAACTGGAGCAGATATAAAGCATACTCTGTTTTTGTACTCAACATCATATCCTTAAATTAATTTATAAAGATTAGATAATCCCAATAAAAAAGGACCATTTCTGTGTTCCTGTTTTGTTTTGTTCTGAGCTAAGTACTTTGGAAGATTGGAAGATGAGAATTATAGCCAGCATGATGGTGGGAGATCAAAAAAAGAGAAAGAGCACACAATGATGACCATAGTTTAAATTTAAAACCAAAAAAAATTTTAAAAAGCAGAATTTGAGGGAAAAAACTCTATTAAATCAAGAAAAAATGCACAAATACTGAACTATAAACAGGAAAAAAAGAGAAATTATCTATAAACATATAAAAAGATGGTCAACGTCACTCAAAGTAAGGTAAATTCAATTTTAAACTTAACTGAGATGTCATATATCTCATTGGCAAACTCCAAAAGTTTGACTGCCTATCCTACTGGCACACAATCCAAAAGAAATTGTATATTTGGTGATACCTAGCAATATTTCATAAGAATTTTCCCTTGATTCAGAATTTTAGAAATTGATCTCAAATCAAAGAATAATAGTATAGTATCATGAGTATATATGGATATGTTGTTGAGTAAAATACCAATCTGCTGAATGCTTGAATAGTATGCTGTCTGTTTAAGAGGGGGATAAAACATAGATGTGTATATATGTATGCATTTTTTGTGTTATTACATTCATTTGCTTTCATTTTCAAAAGGAAGAAATTAAAGGATAAACCAAAAACTAATAAAAGGTGTTTGCCTATAGGGAATAGAAGTTAGATGTCTTTGAATATAATTGATTTATAATTTAGGCTTTGGAACAATTTAAATATTTAGATACAATTCATATGCATTTTAAATATACTAAAATTAATATAGAAGGGAAAAATCTTCCCTAAAATTAACAAAATTCAAATAGAAATGGATGACCCTAATTGTATATAAAGTTGGTGACATAATCACAAAAAGGAGAAATGTTCCCTGTATGTTAGCTAGACATACATTTTTAGATAGATGCTAATGACAAGGACTGCCCAAACTGTGTTTTTTAAGTCTCTTTTTATTAGTGGTAAAATTGATATTGCTATTTGAAATTATTATATTCATCTTGAATATAAAGGAAGTAGGTAATTATGTTACTATAATGAGAATTAAGATATTCTGTGAAAGAAAAGAGACACAAATGTAAATTTAAGCTAAGTAAAAAAGACCTGAAATCTTAATTTTCATTTGGAAACCAGAGTATAAACTTCCAATTTTCTCTATAAATTGAGTACATGATATTCTGTATTATCATCTTTATTTTTAAAAATGTGTACATGTATATGTTATATGTATCTAATATCACCATTAAGAAGAATACTAAAGAACATATTTAATAAATCTGTTTTGAGCTATTTCCCAGTCAGAACTCTTTCTTATTTTCCCTCTCCACATTTCAGATTCTCTTTCAGATTTTCTTTCAAACCACCACGCTCTGATGGTCTTTCTCCTCAAATTTTTTCATTCATCATTTTCCAAGAGTCTATGGACTCTCCAACAGAATGCCATAAGTATGTCCTTTAATTCCTTCAGTTCACTGAGCTGAAGATGAACTCATCATCTCACCTGCTTCCCACATGCCCTTTCAATGATACCCATCTTAGATAATGTTTGACTGACAGAATACTGACGGAGTTAACTTTTACTTTCCCTTACCCTTAAGTTGAATGTTTAAAAATCCTCACATTCTTCTTCCATAAACTGTCTTGCATTTGTCTTATATTCTCCATTTTCATAGCCACCTGACTAAATGTTTCCTTCATTACTGCTTCAGTGTTACTTTTTTTTTTTTTTTTTTTGCGGTACGCGGGCCTCTCACTGTTGTGGCCTCTCCCGTTGCGGAGCACAGGCTCCGGACGCGCAGGCTCAGTGGCCATGGCTCACGGGCCCAGCCACTCCGCGGCATGTGGGATCTTCCCAGACCGGGGCACGAACCCGTGTCCTCTGCATCGGCAGGCGGACTCTCAACCACTGCTCCACCAGAGAAGCCCAGTGTTAAATTTTTTCTGTCCTAGCTCTCCTCCTGCTACCATTCTAATTCATCATATCCCCTATGGCTGTGTTACTAGTATTTTCAAAACACCACTCAACTTGTGTCACTCCATTCTAAAACATCTGCAACATAGTATTTAATAATGCATACAAACTCCTTTTCTTCGTGTTTCAAGAAGCCATATATGTTCCAAACTATCCTGGGTGAGGACACTGTTTATGCCCTAGTGTATGGAAACCTCCTTTCTTGCAAAACTCCATTTTTGATCTAGTGCCTAACTTTTTCCTGTCTTGAGAGCATGGTTCATTTTAGACTCTAAGCAAATCACTGTGGGACCACCTCAACAACAATTACTAGCACTGGAAAGTCAAGAGATGTAAACTGAGCCAAGTGGACTAGAGGGAAGAGTTTGTGTTTCATGGTTAAGTGTGACATTTCCCACCCCACTTCTTCCAGAGATAAATAACAAACAGGTTTAATATCCCAGGGGCTGATAGCCACCACTTTGTAGCCATAAAAGAGTCCCAACATCTGGAAAAGGGCAAAACTAAAAAATTTGCATAGAAATATAACTGAAACATGAAATTCCTCTGGCTGGAGCCTGCTTACCTCTGGACACTTTATTATGTGAAACAGTAAATCCCCTTATGGTTTAGTCAGCTTGAATATAGTTTTCTGTTACTGCAGCTTCAGGTATCCTCTTAGACACCCCTTATTCATATATGCAGGTAAACACTTTGCTGTGATTATTATTACTGCTTTTACCCCTGGGGTTCCTGCTTCCTAAGTTGTTCCCTCGCTACCTCTGATGTTTCAGTCCTACTGATCAAAACTTGTTGACTCATTGATTTTCTTGATCTTCCCAGTAGAATTCCTTCCCACTCTAGACTCCTATGACATTTATAGGGTCAAGATTATTATATGTATGCATCTTCTTCCAATATATCATATATTTCTTAAAGCAGGATCTGTATCCAATTCATTTTGTTTTTTACTCAAGAAATTCTGACAAAATGACTGGTTTATGTACATGCTCAAGACCTACTCAATGAATTTCTCCTAATTGAATGTATAATTCAGTCATTTATTTAGCTAATCAGTGTGTAAGGAAACGTTAAGGTGAGGTTATCTATCTATCTATCTAATCTATTGTAAAAACCGTTTATCATGTCTGTATTCTAGGGTGTTCTCCTATATTCTACTTTCCTCATTGCAAATACTCATCCTATTCTTCCTCCATTTTAAAGATCCTCTGTCTACTCTAACATTCTGCGGTATTCTTTTAAAATACTTGCTACAAGCTCACTGTCCCCTCTTTCACATTGTTGAATAGTATATCAAAGATGAAGGAATTTGAACTTCTCTTCAAATACTGTTGCCTGGACAATATGTAATGGTGTTTCATTAAAAACAAATACCATGGTGTCTATTTCCTTGCATTGGAGGGTCCATTTTCCTCCATTAGACTCAGCAGTAAGGGCCTTTCATTCAAAACAAATGCTTTAAAGAATTTTTTCTCACCATAGAGTACAGAAAACAGCTAGTTTAGTAGAAAAAAAGGGTAGTTACTAAAAAGGGCAGAATTGGATTATGAATGTTCAGCTTAGAATAAGAGGTACAGCATCAGAGGGCTACTGTACAAAGAAAGAAAAAGAAAAAGAGAAGCACGTTGGAGAAAAGACTGAGAAGCCTTCCAATGAATTCATTTATATATTCTCTAAGAGCCATACTCTGATGCAAACAGATGGGACAAATTTCAATATGAGTCCTAGAGAAGAAAAAATTGGCTAATTAGGAACTTTTGCCACTTCAGGAAAGAGCTGTCACCATTTCTTTGGCTAACAATTAGACCCAGTTCATTGTGTAATGAGATAAAAATATACAAATACATTAACATTAAAAAAGCTGCAAAATCTCTCCACCATCTCCCTCACTGGTCCAAAGAGAACACTGTAATTAGCAATTTACCTGACCAACTCAACCATTTCTATTCCCATTTCCACCTTTCTGCAAGAAGGGTCTAAACTTTTATCTTGATGTATCATAGACAAAAAAGCATAGAATTTGGGATAAAGAACAAGTGATTTTGTAAAAATAGTTAATCTATGTAATAAAGTTCTGAAGGAAAGGGTAAAATCTAACAGGCTGAGTGGGGAAGTAGTTAGTTTTGTTTCAAGGGGTGAGGTGGTAAAATGAGAATTTATAGAGTGTAGGATGCATGCAAATTAAAGAGAATAGAAAGAAGGATAGAAAAGACTATTGGGGAGGCAGGGATATTGTATTGGATTTTCTTTAATAAATGATAAAAGATGGAAGTAAGTGATTTCTTTTTCTTTTTGAATAGATTTTGTTTTGTAGAACGGTTTTAGGTTCACAGCAAAATTGAGTGAAAAGTACAGAGTTGCCTTATATCCACTGCTCTCACACACACGCAGCCCCCTCCACTGTCAAAGTCTTGCACCAAACTGCGTTTGTTAGAACAATAAACCTACATAGTTTACATTAAGGTTGACTTTTGGTGTGTAAATTCTATAGGTTTTGAGAAATGTATAATGACAGGTAACCATCATTATAGTATCATACCAGAATACTTTCACTGACCTAAAACTCCTCTATGCTCTGCCTATTCATCCCTCCCTACCCCCAACACCTGGCAACAACTAATCTTTTTACTGTCAGCAATGAAATTTTAATTGATGCGTTTTGTATATTTTTATTCATTTTTAAATGTGACAACAGTTATAACATTGAACCAGATAACCACATGGTCCATGGCTTTCACAGGGTTAAAGTAATACTTATGTAACATCAAGTAAATGGAATATTCTTTTGTTATAAAGTGGAAGGTACACCATTTTCAAAAACTCTTTTGTTTTAGAAGTAAAAGTTTTGTGTTAAATACCTTCAAATATTGCTACATCAGCATTACTGGGATTTGATGTATTCTACTGGGGTAGAAAGAGTAATTACCATCCAAAGACATCCATGTCCTAATCCCCCAGAACCTGTGAGCTATGTTATTTTACATCACAAAAGAAACTTTGCAGATGCAAATTTGGTTAAGAACTTTGAAATAGGTGTATTATCCTGGACTTTAATGGGGGGTCCAATCTAATTATATGAGTCCTTAGTAGCCTTTCCAGTTGCAGTCAGAGAGAGATATGATGACTGCAGTAGAGTCAGAGAGCTTGTGATGCAGCTGTCTTTAATGACAGAGGAAGGTGGCCAAGAACCAAGGAATGTGGGCAGCCTCTAAAATTTGAAAAGCAAGGAAAGAGATTATTTTTTAGAGCCTCCAAAGGAGTGTAACCGTGCCACCATATTGATTTTAGCCTAATGAGTCCTGGGTTGGATATCTGACCTACAGAACAGTGAGATAATTCTTTTTTTCTTTTAAACCACTAAATTTGTGACAGTTTGTTAGATCAGCAAGACTGATTTATCTACTTTCTAGGCAAAGGTCTGCTGATAAGAACACTCAAAACCAGGTGTATAACGGTGTCTTATAGAGTTCTCTGTGGGATTAGAGCAGGGTTAGTTCTTAACTTTCTTCCCCCATAGTATCTTATGGTATTATGATATTCTGGTTGAGAAGAATTGTGAAGATAATTCAGAATGGCAGTCAGAGATGAACTATTTTGATTGAATTAAATTCCATTGTTTTGGTCCTGATATTGAAAAGTGAGTTGGATTAAATTGACTTTTTGTATACGAAAATATACAAACAAATGAAAAGATAAAGACCAAACCAATGGAAGTTTGTGAAAGATAATCTTGAAAACTATATTGATAAAATGTAAGCTCAATTTGAAGCAATTTATGGAAGTTTAAAAATTGAGCGACCTTTCAATCAAGAAAGAAATGTACTGGAAATAATTGCACTGATTGCTTGTTGTTGTTGCTGATATAGAAGAAACAAATTCTCTACAGGCCTTTTCAAGCCAAGCAATAAAATTTTAAAAAAGAAAAAAAGGAGATTAATTTATATGGAGGATGTTAGAAAAGGAGTTATTTTTCAAAAATACCATACTCTGGAAGAGATGTAATAAGGAGAATATTTTATTTGCCCTCTTATGTTCAGAAATATATTCTCACAAAAACAGAGGATCCATTTTCAACAGGTTTACCAGAATTTACAGAGTCATAGTTGAGTAAAAGTATCCAAGAGTTAAGTCTCCCCCTTGTAGAGAAGAAAACCCCCTGTTAAATTTCCATGAATCTCTGTTAAGAGTGCTGGAAGTTACACTAAGTCACTTATTTCACTTTGGAATATTTGAGCTTTGTCCAACAAAGAATAGAAAGTACAAAGGACAAAAAATTCAGATAAAAATTGGAAGAGGAAGAAAAATGTGATTTTTCAATCAGGTAGTGTATTTTGATAGTGAGTAAATTATGAATTAAAAGAATCAGGTCAGGGCTTCCCTGATGGCACAGTGGTTGAGAGTCCGCCTGCTGATGCAGGGGAACACGGGTTCATGGCCCGGTCCAGGAAGATCCCACATACCACGAAGCGGCTAGGCCCGTGAGCCGTGGCCGTTGAGCCTCCGTGTCCGGAGCCTGTGCTCCGCAACGGGAGAGGCCCACAACAGTGAGAGGCCCGCGTACCAAAAAAAAAAAAAAAAAAAAAAATCAGGTCAAAAATGACCAGAGACATTTCTCAGGTCCAAGATAGCTCTTCAAGAAACACCACCTGCCCTTCCTGCATCTATTCTTTCTCCTTTTTTCTGTGATTCAACTTGATGCCTACATAAAGTCTCCTATACAGCTGTTCTCTTTTTAAATCATTTCTTTGCAACTCATTGTCCATTTTTTTCACTGTCAACGTCTTTCTGTTTATGTTGGTGCACATTTATGACTTATAAATTTTCACATATTTCTTCTCCCAATTTAGTTCACATATTCCCCCCAAAGCATTAAAATATCTTCACCTTATTCATTAACGTATGTTGACTTCATATCACACATTGCCAACAAGAAACAAGTTGTAGTAACATTATCAGTAATTCTAGGATGAAGAATTTGCTTACTGGCAAAGAGAAGATTGGGAGACTGCAAAAAATCCAGTAGATTTTTTGTGAAAGTAGCAGTATATATGAGTAATTAAAAACAAAAGCCATCCAAAAAAGAGAAAAAGAGCCAGATGTATCTTTCCAAGGAAGTTACATGTATGCTTATTAAATTGGAAAACTGGGAAAGAGCTATATGAATTGTCTAAAGTAAACAAGTTTATCAATGTATTTTAGATTGTTTGATAGATGTATTAGAACATCATTTCTGTTTCTGGATATAAGTTGATTTTCAAGTTAAATATTTCATAGCATTTAAATTAGTAAACAATCCCTATTTGCCTTAATGTGTTTGATTTTGAAGACGGTAAAAATCATGTGCATGATATCTACATGTATCTTTTTTCACAGTTGTTATTACTTCTAATATAACTTATTAAAATGTAGTTCATTGCAGAGTTTATTTTTTGTTAGAGAATCTTTCAAAGATGGAAATCAATCAATGCTGTGAAATATGGCTACAAGTATGCTATAAACATCTTTTAAGGAATAAAATTATTTAATTTTACTTTACTAAGTAGTTATGCTACCTGTGTAAATGGAATTTTCTCCAAACTGTAATTCAACTCTGACATGTTTAATATTTTGTATGGATTTTAAAAATTCCACTATGTATCTCATTGTATCACTCACATAGCATACTTAGCTTATAAAACTGCTATGGATGTTAATCCCATAGAAGAAAAGAACTATGATTTGCCAAGTTGTAACATTTTCTGTGATTTAGAGATTGGAAATCTTATATCAATACTTAAAATTTTAAGTTATTTTATGATTATTTAAAAGAAAACCATAAAGTGCTTGCAAATTATGGAGATTCACAGGTAATAATTTTCATATTAAACGTCCTTATATTTAAAAGAACACATAGAAATTGTTTTAGAATCCCATATAAAAAGTTAAAAATAGCATAATCATCTCTGGATAATAGTAATGACTCTTAGAGATATGCTCAGGTATTTGTATTTAAAAGTACTTTGGCATATGACCCTATGCTAAGCATCAAGAGGAAAGTTAAATGATAGGATTTGTGAATTTTAGATTTTCTCAGGAGAAGGAACAGTTCTAGTCTCAATATGTTCTTTTCTATCTTATTCCATTTGCCTATAGGGCACGTTCTCTATTGTCCACTCGCCTTTCTACTTTCTAGCACACACATTCTAGTCTTGTACATTGAGCATTTCTTCCCAAATTGACTGCATTTTCCCCTTAAAATGACACTACGTATTAGGCCTGCCATTTTTTAAAGAATCTTCTGCCACAAAGAACATGTAAATTTCACTAGCAGTGGAAATTATACATTCATTATTTGTCAGATTTTCTAACAGAGGAACTGCAGAGTAGGAAAAATGTATAAGAACATAAGGTTTAGTACCAAATACTGCACTTTCAAGAGGTGATTTGACATGTTCATGGAAGACTAAAGAAGCATCCATAAATTAGCAATTTTATTTATGAATTAGCATTGATTCAGTACCATTTAATTAAATAAATCACCTTTACATTTTACATTCAATACAAGTCACAGAATACACATCTTAATGACAGCTTCTTTAAGTGTCATAAAATGGAAGTTTTCTCTGAGTATCTTAATTTTTGAAAGCGGTAATCCAACTGGTAGGACTGCTGATGAGAAAAATACACATTTCATGCTCCAGAATTTTAAGGAAAGCAGTTGTTGGGTTTAACACTTCATTAGTCACCTCATACATCACAGGCTCATAATTACTTTCTTTCCATATCTAGAAGGATTTCCATAGCAAGTGAAAAAAGGCATAAAAGAATATCAGGGATTTGTGGCACACATGAAAGGCAAAAGCACATAAAGGGAGAAAGAAAAAGACATAAACAGGATGGAAGCAACACTTCAAATGACACAGTGATAATGACTATTAACATTGTGAGAAGGTACCAGTCATCCAACCATCTGCTACAGACAGGCAGCATAGCAAACAAGGTTAAAGGAAATAAAATGCTTAGGAATGAATATTTTGCTTGATTTTCATTAAATGCCTCTTTAATTCACATAGTCTTTGTTCAAAGGAGAAGGGATCTTCAAAAGCTAAATTGATGTGTGAGAGGGGTTCAAGATCCCACCATGATCCCATCTGATAGTCCCACAGGTGTCATCACCCTTGGAAGCACAAATGAGTCATGACAATGCAGCCTCTTTTTCCCCCAAATCCATTTAGTGAAGGAGCTGAGATCTAGGGACTATCTCTTGACTCTCTAAGTTCTAAAGGAATAAGATCCTGTCCATTTATAATCAGAGTGTCTTAAAAATAGCAGTCATGGCTGAATAAGCCTGGAACAAGTGGGAGAACCTTTGTAACTTTCCTCCTCAGGGATTCTTCTAGAGCTTGATAGCATTTTCCTGAAGTCCTTTCTGACTTAAAGACCATCATCTCTGTCCTTGATTCTTAAGCTCTTAAAATCTATCTTCTTATTCAAATCTGATCCTAAAAATTTACATCTTCCATGCCCTGTATTTATATGATGTGCAAGCCATTTACTTGTTCATATTGGGGCAAAGCATACTCTTGACTAATGAAAGAACCAGACATTTCTAAATGTCATTTACCTTTAATATCTTCACAGACTTTCACATCTGCCTTCCTAACATGTTTTTACTCTTTTTTATGTTTTTATTTTGAAGTAATTATGTATTCACAGAAAGTTGCAAAAAATAATAGAGAGGTACTGTTTACCCTTCACCCAGATTCCCCAAATGATCTTCAGTAATTGTAGATCGATATCAGAAAAAGGAAGTTGATATTTGTACAGTGAGTTAGTTCTATGCCATTATATTACCTGTGTAGATTCATGCACTTACCATTGAAATCAAGAAACAGAACTATTTCAACAAAAAAACTATCTCCTTTTACTACCCCTTTGTAGCAACACCAACCACCCTGTCACCCTCCCACAATCTTTAAACCCTGGCAATCACTAATATATTCTCCATTTCTATAATGTTGTCATTTTAAGAATGAAATTTATAAATGAAATGTATAAGATATGACTTTTTGGTCTTTTTTTCACTTAACATTATGCCCCTGAAATCAGTCCAACTTGTGTGTATCAATAGTTCATTTTTTTGGCTATTGCTGAATAGTAGTCTATGCTATAAGTGTACTATAGTTATTATAATCATTCATGTACTGAAGGATGTTTGAGTTGTTTATAGTTATTAGCCATTACAAAAAAGCTGCTGTAAGCATTCATGCACAGGCCTGTGTGTGTGTGTGCGTGCGTGTGTGTGTGTGTACATAAGTTTTCATTTATCTGGGATAAATGTTCAGAAGTGCTACAGCTGGGTTGTATGTTAAGAGGATATTTAGTTACTTAAGAAAAGCTCAAAACATTTTCAAAAGTGTATAAGCAAGTTAACATTCCCACCAGCCATTTATGGGTGACTCAGTTTCTGTGCATTCATGCCAGCACTTAGTGTTATCACTATTTTTTTTAATGTGTGTAATGATGTATCATTATGGTTTTAATTTGCATTTCTCTAACGGCCAATGATGAACATCTTTTCCTGTGTTTATTTGCTATCCATATAACCTCTTTGGTGAAATGTCTTTTTATTTATTTTGCCCAATTTCTAACTGGATTATTTGGTTTTGTTGTTGTTTTGTTTGTTTGCTTGCTTGTTTACTATTGAGTATTGAGTACTTTATATATTCTAGATACAACACTGTCAGATATGTGGTTTGTCTTTCATTTTCTTAACAGGGACTTCTCAAGTCCAAATTATCAATTTTTTTATTTTAAATATCTTGCTTTCAGTATCACATCTGAGAATTCTTCATGAAGCGCTAAGTCTCAAAGATTTTCCTCTATATTTTCTTCAAAAAGTTGTATATGTCTATATTCTATATTTAAATCTATGAACTTTTTTTGACCTATGGTATCCAATTGCTACAATCCTGTTAGTTAAACACTATCCTTCTTCCATTGAATTAATTTTGCACCTTCTGTATTTTTTCTACTTGTGTGGGCCTATATCTGGGTTCTTTTATGTATCTATCTCTCTGCCAATATCACATGATCCTGATCACTGTATCTTTATATTAATTCTTAATATTAGATAAATTCACACCTCCTATTGTATTCTTTTTCCAAATTCTTTGAGTCAGTCTAATTCCTTTGCTTTTCCATATAAATTTTAGAATAATTTTTGTCTATATTCATAAAAAATTTGCTAGGATTCTGATAGGAATTACATTAAATTTATATATCATTTCAAACAATTAAAATTTCTACTATGCTATGTTTTCCAGCCCATAAACTTAATATGTCTCTCTCTTTATTTTCTCTTGATTTCTTTCATCAGTTTTTTGTAATTCCCAGGATACATGTTCTGTTACATTGTTTTTTTTAGATTTATTATATCATTTATTTATGTTTTGTTATACTTATAGCTAAATGTTTCATTTTTATGAGTAATTATAAATGGTACTGTATTTTAATTTTGGTTTCCACATATTCATTACTAGCATATAGCTACACAATTGATGTTTACATTTTTACCTTATATCTGTGACCTTGAACTCACTTATTACTTCCATGAATTTTTTTTTCATAGACTCCTTGGATTTTCTACATATACCAGCATTTCATCTGCAAATACAGACAGTTCTATTACTTCATCTGCAAATATATACACAGTGCTATTTCTTCATTTTGGATATGTATGCATTTTACTTCCTTTTCTTGCTGTTTAGAACTTCAGTACTGTATTTAATAAGATTGGCAAGTGTGGACATACTTGCTTGTTCCCAATCTTAGGAGGAAAGCATTCAATTTTAGGCCATTAAGTATTATATTAGAAGTAAGTTTTTCTTTAGAAGTTCATTATCAAATTGAAGAAGTTCTTCTCTCTTCCTAGAGTTTCTGAGTTTTTATTATGAATGGTAAATTTTATTAAATGATTTTTCTGTGTGAATTGATATTATCATGTGATTTTTAGCCTGTTAATATGATGGATTACATTGATTGATTTTCAAACATTGAACAAGTAGGGTAGGGATGAAAGTCCCAGCTCCCTACCTGATCTTCTCTGACTCTACTGTGGTGAAGAAGAGGGGTGACTTACGATAACCAGGCAAGTGTGAAAGTCTAGGTCTCCCTTCTTCTTTTGTTTATGGAGGTGAAAGTATGAGGTCTACTATTTTCCTATGGTGTTTTTAGAGTTGAATGGTTATTGTTAGGCTGCCCTTTTCCTTGTCTTTTGGCTATTGAGAACAGGAAATTCTTAAGGATTTGTTTTAGTCTACATTCATTGCTGTTTCCAGTTTGCCTACTTCTCCAACACCTGGTGGAATATATGAAGAAAAAGGAAAACCTAGAACCCAGGGAACTTAATGCTCTGCCATTCCTCAGGTCCTAGCCAATATGCCTTCTCCTCCCTCTCTTTTATAGCCATCTTAAGTTTGTTTTGTATGTGATGTCCAGAGTTTTTAGCTGTATTTATTGGCAGGAATAGGGAGAGGTATGTCTACTTCATCTTGTTTAGAACTGGAAGTCAGCATTCACTTTAAAAAATGTAAGTCATATTAACTTTTATGCATTGATTTTCTAGTAAATCTAGAGCATTTTCTAAGTCACCAGATTTTTTAATTCTTTAAGAAATAAAATGTCTTTCATGAGAAGAAAGTGTTAGAATCATTTACATGGAAAATAGAGATAAGAACACCACTTTACAAATTTATCTTAGACAAATATCTCTCCTAGAATTTGAGAGAAAATCAACTAGTCACTAGGGAATATATAAATTAGGGAATACACAGTTATTTCTCTAAAAAACATGCAGGAGGATTGATTAATAAATACAGAAGGAATAAACAGCTATTACAAATGAAATGTGTCACATACAATGAGTGAAATATACACATGAAAACACTAGAGCAAAAAGGAGGGAAACATAGTCTAGGTCAGTGGTTCCCAAACTGCGTCAGAATTATCTAGAGGCTTTTTTTAAAACTCTGGGCACTAACCCAGATTCAGTAAACTGAGACATGGCACAAAATTTCATTTTTAACAAGTTTCCAGGTATTGCAAAAGTCCTGGTCCAGAGACCATATTTTGGGAATTACTAGGCCAAGGAGTCTAGAGAGATTAATTCTTTTATGGTTCTTAGAACTGAATAATAATTCACTGGGGAATTCAGAATAAAATGCTTAGCTGTCAAAGATGTTCTAAGATGGAAGATGTGTAGTAGTTAAACATTTTGTTTAAAGTAGTTATTCTCAGTCTTAGTTTTGCAATGCAGAAACTTTGGTTGAGAGATAAATATTGTTCTCCATATACACAGAAATAAGAGAACATTTCAGTTTAGGACTATTGGGTAGAAAGGACAAAGATCAGGTTTTCATCAAATGGCATCAGGGATTTAAGAAAGAATGAAGTCATTCCTGATGTATTAGTAGAAAATGTATTACAAGTCTTTAAACATAAATAATTATTTATTCATTTAAGCTGCACTTAAGTCTATTTTCATCTGACCAACCTAATTAGAACTAGGTGGATCTATGAAGGTAAAGACAGTGCTAGATTTGCTAAGTAAATTTCTCGTCCTATCTCTGAACCTCAGTGTTTTCTGAAATATTTCATTGGATAGTGACCTATTAAAAACTTCTATCAGATGTTTCATTTTGTTTTCTTTTTACTAACAAACAGCCTGACTAGATAGTTTATCTTTCCCTCTGACACGAATCAGAGATGAGTACCACTAAAGCTTGGATACATAACAAAGTTATTTTGTTCTACTTTCATATATCTCAAGTTCTTATACTGTCTATTTTCTAGCTTAGAAATACAATTTTACTCAAATTCTCTTTCCTTTTAATTTACCTCTTCAATATGTAGCTATCTTCAAAATTATATTTTACTAATGTTAAATTTTTATTAGTTTTTCAATTGTTTTACTTGTGTTAAAAAAGACAAAGGTATCCTTGTCTTAGACATATTATCATTCTGATTATTATTTATATAGGAAATTTATTTGCATAGATTATTGGCCAGAGATATAGGCCAATAATGAAACATAAAACCTGCCACAAAGTAGACATTAAACAGGTATTTATAGAGTGAGTCACTTAATTAATCTTATCTAGTAATTCCATAGACACTCCACCTTTAAAGTTCCTGAGAAAAGTTTACCCAGAAGTCAAGGTCTGTCAAATGCATGCTCTGTTTAGGGAGAAGAATTACAATGAAGAAATTAAGAGTGTGGAATGAGGAGCCAGACTACTTCTTCTGTAAGTCAAATTACTCTTCTTAACAGTTTAATGAAATTGAACACATTACTTAATTTTCTGTATCAAAATACTCAAAATAAAATAAGGATGATGATTATGATAGAATTTTTGTACATAGGTACACTGTAATGATAAAATTAGGTCAATTAATGTAAAGCACATATGTAATACACTTTATAAATGTTCACTAATGTTATTTATTACCATAAGAGAGCTTTTCCAAAACTGAATCCCATAGTGTGTTATGCTAAACCGCATGGAGAACTCATTTGACATGTGTCATTAATGATACAAAGAAATTACAAAACTAAAAGTAGGTCAAATGGCCTCCTTGTGACCCTTCCCTTCTAGCCCCCACCTGAATTCCAGGCTAACATTCTGACAGTGCGTAAAAGAAGATTTAGAGATGCCTTAGAGCTACAGGGGTTAAAGCCACAGAAGAAGCTGTTAGAATGAGAACAATTATACTTTAAGTTTTGGAGCAGAGTAGCCCTAGTATTTCTACCTGGGACTTTTAAGGCAGAGAGGATTCTGGAGATGCACCATCTGTTTTGAATCTAATGTTTTACTCTTGTTGAGAAACCCACTCATCTGAGAATGTCAACCCATATAGGGGTTAAAATGTTCAATCTCAACCCTCAGCACTCTGGTAGATCCAACCAGTAGCAATCGACCCCATTAATGGCCTTAGTTTTTACCTGCTCACTAACTTTTTTCTCCTTCTTTGGGTGAAGTGAGGGAAGGGGTTCAAGACTGGAGTAAGTTGAAAGGAGCCAGAATTTGAGTTCCAAATAGGGACTATAGAATTCCCTGATCTCTTTCATATTTTGCTAGGTTTTTAAATGGTTTTTTCTTCAACTTTAATTCTAACGGAATGTACACACTCCTGCTGCCATGGCATGATGGTAAAAGAACCACTTATAGCCTAAAGATTACATCACCAACATTATTAGCATTATTCCAGAAGAATAATGTTATCCTTCAAACTGAATAATTCCTTCCTCTGCTAATTTATTTAGTCACATACCAAATATTTACTGCACACTATTTTTGTGCTAGCAAATTCTAGGCAACAGAAGTAAATATATATATATATATATATATATATATATATATATATATATATATACACATATATATATACATATGACAAAGACTTTCTCTCGGTTACAATTTGTCTCCCAGCAAGAAAATGCTCTAGGGTACTGAGCCTGGCTGGAAAAATGGGAGGCTGGATTGGTTTACAGTAAGAGTGGAGTGACCTATGGCTTGGGAATCTAAGAAAAAAAGGGACATCTATACAGTATTCAGAGTGAAGATTGATTTTAGAACCAAAGAGGTTTTTTAACCTAAGCATCTGTGCAAATGTTCAAGATTGTGGTGGTGGGGGAGCAGGGGGGAATAGGTTTCAGAGAAGAATCCTACAACCTGGGAGAACAGATTTGCAAAGGTAAATAAGAAGGAACTCCCAGAAGAATTCTATTAACAAGGAAAAATGAAAGATGTTCTGTAGGAAGTTTGTTATGTTTCTGCTTTCACTGATATAACTTCTGATTATATCAAAATTGACAGATGCTTAAAAATTTTGTCCCACATCCAGCTCCAAGTTTGTCTCATTCTCATAGCTACCATCCCAAAACACCATTCAGTCCCTAAGGAAGGATACAAGATATTAGACAAACCATGACTGCCAATGGGAATCCATCTGTTTATTCTCTGTCCATGCCAATATGGGCATTATTTTTTTCAACAGCTCCTTTGGAATCTGAGCATAATCACTAGCACAGTACACATGTGGGCAATTCAGCACAATGAGCTATCTCAGGATTGCTCATTGAGTTCAGAGTATTGAATACTGAGTATACAAAAAAATATATATATATTACTAATTGACATAAGCATCTTGTCACTCATCTCTTATTCAGCTATAAACAAGGTTAGGGTGACCCAACCAATGTAGCACGATAGTCCACAAAGCAACATCAACAAGCTATAAATGTTTTCCAAAATAGATCTTGAAAAGGAAAGGCGGGCATACAAAGAGGAATATACAGATGAGCTGAGTCAATCATATGCAGTCTAGTTAAAAAAGAAACAAGCAAAAAACTTTGATTGTACTTTTGACACATCAAAGGAGGAAATTAAAGCCATTACTTGCTATACTACTTAGAAAGGAGAGCTCTTGATACATAGGTCTACAGGTTTCCGCAAACCCAACCGCAATTTATACCCAAGGTTCTAAAACTTAGATACAGGTGTCTTTTCACAGAGCAGCCTGTAGGTGGTCATTGATGTGAGCAATAACAATCTGCACTTTTTGCCCACTACCACTATATAGATTCCCAAACTTCTTTGTCTTCAAACTTCTGTTTTTGCTCCTTCCAAGCTCCTGATCTATCAGCCAAGCTCTTTCAACTACACAGAAGTTCAGTTATATTGCTAACTTGGAACATTTCTCCCTTCATACCAGATTATGACCCAATAAATTGCTCAAAGCCAGCACTATCTTTCACGACCATTTCCTTGTGAGGCTGTAATACAAAAACAACAGTCCATTTTCAGCTGATATCAATATATCAAGCCATCTAAACCATGAAGGAGGTTCAGATTTGTATTTGAACTCCATCAATCTACAACTTGGTTGTAGATAACACTCCATAGAGCCATAGGTTTATATTGAGCGAGAGGCTCAAACAATGATAGGTGGCTTGGAGCTCCATGGCCACCTCTCTTTTAACTTACTTATGTCCTCTGGGCCAGCTCAGAGCCAATCCTGAATAAACCACTTCTACCATACTATGGTTTACCTTTATCCTCACTTGGCTTTATGATCTGGTAGACCATATCTGAGCGTATAATCTTTGATGTTCCATGTCAGGTGCTCAACATCTGCCTAGAGACCAGGGCCATAGAAGAAGCTGATTTTCAGATGGTAAATCTTTATCTGGTGAATATGTTATGGCATTATTCCAGAGACTTGAGAGGTTTGTATTGCAACTCCCCCAATAGGGCTTTAGATATTCAGAGAAAGTCCTTATATACCACAAATACCTATAACACCATGGGATCTGTTGGGTCACATGTCCCAAGAATCAGATTCCATGTGTATGGTAGACCAAGTCTCTTACAAAGCCCCCTCCTTTACTCTGGGCCCCATTCAAAACTGTGGTCCTTCTAAGACACCCAACAAATGATTTTTTATAGTATTCCCAAGTCTGGTATGTACTATCTCCAAAATCTATAGAGACCTGAAAGTGATGTGCCTCTTTCTTAGTGTTTCAGAGGTACAGTAAGATATAATAACATATTATTTACTTTGGAGCAGAAGTCTGAGCATGCTGAAGACTAAAAAACTTACACTGGCAGGCCCTGAATTTTAGAGGATTTATTTACTGCCATATTCTGTGCAAGTGTCCCTACTGTGGCACCCAGAGAACCTACAACTTCTGCTCCATAAGTCCAGTCAAGATGATGACATTAATATAGTGGAGCAATATGATGGCCAGCAGAAAATAAAGATAATCAAGTTCCCTTCAGAATATGTTGTCAAATGACTGTAGGACCAAGAAACATATGAAAAGTTGCTCAACTTCAGTAATCATTAGGGAAATAAAAGTCAAAACCACAATGAAATATCATCACATACCCACTGGGATGGCTTCTATCAAAGGAAAAAAAAAAAGGAGAAAGGAAGAAGAAAAAACAACAGCAAAACCAAAGTTGGTGAGGATGAAGAGAAATTGTAACCCTTGTGCACTGTTGGCAGGAGTGTAAAATTGTGCAGCTTTAATGGAAAACACTGTGGCAGTTTCTAAAAAATTAAAAATAGAATTACAGTATGATTTAGCAATTCTATTTCTAGGTATATATCCAAAATAATTGAAAACAGGGTCTTGAGATATTTGTGATTCTATGTTCATAGCAGCATTATTCACAACAGCCAAGAGGTGGAAGCGATTCAAGTGTCCATTGACAAATAATTGGATAAACAAAATCTAGTATATACATACAATGGAATAGTATTCAGCTTTAAAAAGAAAGGAAATTCTAAAGGAGTTCCACATTACAATGTGGATAAATATTGAGGACATTTTGCTAAATGAAATAAGCCAGTCACAAAAAGACAATTACTACATGATTCCATTTATGTGAGATACCTTTAGTAGTCAAATTCATAGAAACAGAAAGTAGAATTGTGGTTGTCAGGAGCTGGGGGAGGGAGAAATGAGGAGTTGTTTAACTGGTAGTTTCAGTTTTGCAAAATGAAAAAGTTCTGGAGATTGGTTGTATACAAATGGAATATACTTAACACCACTGTACTGTACACTTAGAACTGGCTAAGATGGCAAATTTTTTAAATGTTTTTTCCACAATTAAAAATAAATTTAAAAAATATAAAACCATAAATATACTAAAGGCAAACATTGGTGAATTCCTACAGAGCCTCAAAACATGGGAGTCCTTTCTATGACTCAAATTTGGAATTCCTAAAATGAAATATTCATAACTGTGACAACATTAAAAAAAAAAAAACTTCTATATAACAAGAAAAAAGTACAAGCAAAGCACAAAGACAAAAGACTAATGGGGAAAAATTATTATCAGTTTATATCTCAGACAAAAGATCTACCTCCTCCCTAAATTGAGAAAAGAACTGACCAAGAATTCAATAGAAAAAGAGGGCAAAAGATACAAACAGCTAATTCACAGGAAGAGAGATATAAATAACCTTCAAACATATGAAGATTCTTAACCTCACTCATAATTACAGAAATGTAGATTAAAATCACAATGTGAATGAAACCTCTCAGATTGTTTTTTCTTCTTTCAACAGAGGGCCTGGATTTAGTAGAATCATTAATAAAATGAATATCAATTCTGACCTCTGTGTCTCTGAAATAAAACTCTACCTGATTCTCATCTCACTATACTAAAGCCCTATTAAGTGACTAGGTAGCCAATCTAAAATTTTAATTTGTGCTTTAATGACAATGATCAATGTGACAAGCTGAATATTCTATTCCACTAATGATAAAACTTTCAGACCCTGTAAAAGCCAGGCAAAAATAAATTTTGGGAGAAAAATAATTTTGTTCAAAAAAATATCATCCATAAAACTTAAATGAATATCCACATATCAATCCATTCATGTATTGGATCATAAATATTGTGCATGGGTTTGTATATAAGTGTGTGTTAGGTTTTAGTTAACACTTCCTCTATTTTCCAGAGCTGGAAAAAGTGAAATGGAGTAGCACATCCTTGCCACCTTCAGCTACCATGTTAATAAACTATATGGTAGTAGACTGTTTTTAAAAATCTGGCATGGAATGTGTATATAACTGAAAACCTCCTAATTGAAGCAATGTAAAAGCAGTCTGCTTTAAATGCTTTCTGAGTCCTAAAGCAAACCTTGAAATGCAGCATATTATCTTTGGAAATAATTATTTCCATCTGATTAAAAAAAAAGTCATTGATATCAATTCTGCATCTTTCTTAGTTTTATCAATTTTTTCTTTCAAAGTGTTCTGTGAAATGGAATATGATATGAACTTTATCTTCATTTATGAATCAAGATAGTGACTGTCTACAAACCAGAACCAAAGAAATGCTTCTAAAAACCTTCTGAGACAATAGAACCTCTTTATAGTAACACCTAAATTCTAGAGATAACTATTAGTAAAATTTTTGTAATTCTCTTCTCTCTCCAGCCTATTTTATCTTGCCTAAGTGAAGTATAGTGTTAAGCAATTAGCCAGGTAATTTAGGGGAAAAACTTCAGTTATATATGACTGTGGCTTTGACTCTGGAGGTCACAGAATGGAAGGCATTGTAAGGGTAATTACTCTTTCACTCTAATGGAGACAAGGAGGGAAACAATATGTTAAGCTTTTCCTGTTTTTAAGAGGCCAAAATGGGACTAGAAGTTAAGGTGTTGTGTGTGTGTGTGTGTGTGTGTGTGTGTGTGTGTGTGTGTGTGTGTGTGACTTGAAAATTGACCTTAAACTTTGAATATCTCCCACTTTTATATTATTGAATGCTACTTAGATATTTCTAGCATTGTCCACGATTCTTCTAATTCAGTTTTATTTTAACATCACAGAAGCAGACAGCTGGCTGACAGTTCCGGAGAACCTCCTACTTTAATTAAACATAAGATTATTCTCTTCAATGGTGCATGTTGCTGTGCTTAATAGCAGCAAATGACATTCATGATGACCTTTTATGCTTGGTAACAAATAAGATTCTAGGAAGGCTTTGAACTGTCCAATATAGCAGGTAAAATGCCCTCTTCATCACAGTAAAATAATTGATAAAAAAGAAAAATGAAAGCCAATAACAATATTTCCAGGTGTTAGCTTTGACAAAATAGATGAATTCTGAGATTGTTTCCACACAGGTATAAAGAAATTTAAAATATTTATATATTTAGGTAGGGAAACTTGTTAAGAGTATATATTTTCTTTTTATTCTGCTATTTCATATTGTTTTATATTATTTTTTAATTTAGTCATGTCTGACTGTTACACAAAAGGCCAAAATTTGATTTTGCCTTTTATTTTTTATTGGGTAAGCCCATATCTTCCTGCACGATAGCAAATTAATTACTAAATGAAAACTTATATTGATATTTTAATAATGGGAATTTCCCATTTTTAAGATGATTCAGTTTACTGAATCATCTTAGAAAACTAGTTACTTCTCTGACTTTTCTCTCCTGTTACGTTAATCCTCTCTTTGTTCACTCTGTTTAGCTATTTTGCTTTTCCTGCTGTCATTTTTCTTTTCCTTTCCTATATTT
Source organism: Orcinus orca (assembly GCF_937001465.1). Taxonomy (NCBI): domain Eukaryota; kingdom Metazoa; phylum Chordata; class Mammalia; order Artiodactyla; family Delphinidae; genus Orcinus; species Orcinus orca. The sequence goes on from NC_064563.1 coordinate 98,604,534, forward strand.
GGTGAGATAATTTCCTAGGCTCTTCTACTATAATCTCACTTAAGATTCATGTTTGAGAGCATTCACCTTGTATATTCCCTTTGCTATTTGCTTTACTAAATCCTGAAGAATTCTTTAAATTGAATGACAGAGCTTGATACAGTACCTCCACCAAGGCAAATGCCACCAATGCTTCTAGTAAGCAACAGTAGTGCCAATTACACAAAGCAGGTGTTAAGAAAGCGTTTAAGAATTTTGCTTATTCCCTTTAGAAATGTCAAACAAAATTTTTGATATGTCTTTCTTTACTTCCAGGTTAAACGTTTGGGAGAATATAGTAGAACCAGCAGGATGCACAAACTGGAGGACACTAATACTAATACCACAGGAATGTCTAGGTGGCAAGGAATAAGTCTTTGAGTTTATTTCTTTGATTTTTATTATAATGCCATTTTTTACATAACTGGCAGGGAAATTCAGACTGCATCTAGAACATTTATTATTATTCTCATCCTATTTTAATGTGCCTTTTCTTACATGAGCTTCTTTATACTAAATCTAAAGATTTGCAATTAACAGATTACCACATTCTTCATGAAAAGTATGACAAGAACTAGACATTGAGTTGTCAAGCTAAGAAATTCAGCTTGTTGCCTTTATGCATCTCTGATAACAAAAAAAATTTCCCCCCAAATCAGGTCAATTCAAAATTTTAAATTCTTGCCATTAAATTTTTAACTGCTCATTTTAAAATGAAGTCATGAGAAAAATATGTGTAATAAATGAATTCACAAACTCTTCAAGCTCTAAATTAATCCAAGAATTTTACAATTTACTATAAATGTAGCAAAAATCTCTAGGCTAAATAGAGGGTAAACTAAACCTCTGGAACAGACTAATAATTATAGAAAACATTTTAAAAGTAATTAAACTCCAAAATCTATGTGTTTGATGAATGACTGCTTTTTCCTGCCCCACTTTAACATTTGCATCTGCATAAAATCAAGGCTTTGTAGGAGAATTTATTTATGGAGAAAAGAAACATCTATGGCAAATGGAAGTCTACCTTTACTGTTCACAGCGCTAACAATGATAATGGCCTACCTGGGGTTAACAATGTCTTCTTTATAATCTTTCTCCACTCCTGAAAATTTATACAATAACTAGCACTTAGCTTCAAAAATATATGCTTAATCTCAGATATTTAAAATAAGATAAATATTTGGAAAATTGCATTGTATCCTATATAAAAACTGTGTTAGTATTCTCCCTATTCATATTTCTAGAAACACACACTGTGATATGGTGTATATATATATATATATATATAGGTGAGCTGCAAGCATACATCTCCATGACACAATTAAAGAAGTTTAAACTAAGGAATATCAAAGCTTCTCTGCTCTCCCAGACAGGTATGCATTAAGTATGGTGTTGTTATCCACAATCATTGTAAAGGCTCTTCTGACAACATCTTCTGAAGGTTCAAATGCCTGCCTTCTGCACATTTTTTAAAATTATTTATTTATTTTTGGCTGTGTTGGGTCTTTGTTGCTGTGTGTGGGCTTTCTCTACTTGCGGTGAGTGGGGCTACTCTTCGTTGCGGTGCACAGGCTTATTGCGGTGGCTTCTCTTGTTGCGGAGCATGGGCTCTAGGCACACAGGCTTCTTCAGTACTTATGGCATGTGGGCTCAGTAGTTGTGGCTCATGGGCTCTAGAGCACAGGCCCAGTAGTTGTGGTGCATGGGCTTAGTTGCTCCATGGCTTATGGGATCTTCCTGGACCAAGGCTCGAAGCCATGTCCCCTGCATTGGCAGGAAACACCTGCCTTCTGAAATTGAAAGCAGTCATCTACTCACCTTTGTCTGACAACCATCTCTCATCTTCCACCAGAGGGGAAGCAATCATCCATTGCTTTTGTTAGTCCAGTCCTCCAAGAAATAGATCCCAAGATAAGAGAAAGAACCAAAAGATTTATTAAGTGAAAGCATCTCAGAAAAAAACTGGCAATAGAGCCAGGAGCCATCTGTCTGTAATACAGGTCTGACTCTTATGAATGAGAGAGGGATGGAAAAAGTTTCTTAGACTGCAGCTTAGAACTATGAATATTCAGTAGGGCTGATGGAGCCTTCCACAGTCAAAGCCCGTTATCAGGGCTATCTCTCATTTTTCAGGAATGTGTCCATCTTAGCATCCCTGCCGTCTTCAGTTACTGCTTGACAGCAGCCTGTGGGAAGTGTGTCCCCAACATGAACACAATGATGGATTTTAGGGCACAACTGTTGGGGTAGTCAATCAGTCTTCCCACAGTCAGAGATGTAAGAGGTGCATTTTCCCTATGGCACATACCAGTACCACAGAATTTCTTGGGAGGTAAGCACAGATTTTTTTTTTTCTACCCAAGAGAACACTATGTTATATAGATAGCTATCTGCATAGGTAGATGATAGATTACAGAGATAGACGATAGGTACGTAGGTAAGTAGGTAGGTAGCTGGATGGATTTAATGTGTTACTCTCTCTTATCAGAATCCCCCATCAATAACAACCTGGAGAGAACCCATTTGTCACTAACAGAGCTGATGACTGCCTGTACCCTACTGGAACTATTTTGCATGGACAATCTCTTTTTCAGTAACCCAGGATAGGACACCCCTCACCCTTTAAAATACAAGTGAGGTGGTTGACATTTTTCTGGACAGTGTTATTGTATAAGTGAAATCACCAGACCCTAAGCTAATCCGAATAACTCAAAATTCCCCTCCCCACCCAGTCTCCTCCAGGCTTTTCCTGTCAGCAAAAGCTTTCTCAGCTACAGTAGCATTGGAAAATTTTCTAGGTCTACTTCCAAATTCTGGCCTTTCCCAAACCATAATGTTTTAAGTTATGATGCTGTGCTACTTCAGTTTCCAAGAGATATCCATTTTCTAGCTTATAAAATAATAATGCCTACGATTTTTGTATATCTTTGGTAGGAATATTTTTTGTAAAAAATATTTCACAAAAGATATCCATCATTGACTAAGTGATTTATGTACAATTGTTTAGATGTGTATTCTGACTATTATATGTTAGTAATATCACTAATATAAAATGTTTTACAAAATGTGTATGTTTTGTTACAAGGCATATTTTCTGTAATTATTTATAGCTAAGTATCAGAACTCACCTGGTAGAAAATGCCAGGTACTTTATTATCCCAGTCTAAAAAGTAGTTGCAATTATTGCCTATATTTTATTAGGAGTCACATCCTGAATTCCATAGCTATTCTCTACATAGTCTACCATTCAGTTAATACATAACTGCTGTTTATTAATTACATTTTGATTAATTAAGACTCTCCACATCATAAATGGAGCCCATATGCTATTTTCTTAGAAAAAGTCTCTTTCTTTTTGTCCTATCTCTAAAAGGTCAACTAGGATTGGAGAATGTTGGCATTGAATACACCTTATTGTCCTAATAATCTGCTCTTGATATTAATTCTCCCTCTCTATTCTCCACATTGTACCCCCAGGTGGTAGAATTCGGAAGAAGTATTCTTCATCTTCTACTTTATATCTTTAGTAACAAGGAGTTCCTTACCACATTTCAATTTTTTTCATGTTGTGCTTTTTTTTAAAACCTGAAATCCTTTCATTTTCATTCATATAACTTAAACCCATTTTCTGTTATTAGAGAAAGAGAAAAGTAGCTGTTCCCATATGGTAGCCTATCAGATACCTGAAAAGAGTCTTTATATCTCCTTTAAATTTTTTTTTAACATAAAAGGCAATTTTGAATTCTTACCACCATTCCTGATGTGGCAATTTCTAAACTAATTATTATTCCCATCAAAATTTTATAAATGAATTCTGGTTTCCCCATTTGAAAGTGTCTCATCTAGATGAGTACTACAACTTCAGAAATGTAGGAATTGAATTTAAGAAAGAAAAAATGTGTTCTAAGTGCTCATCACTACTGGTCTGTCCATACTTGAATACTTTTGTGAGTGGTTAGACTATGTTGAGTATAGGTAATTCTGGACTGGACAAAAGAAGTAGTTTAACCAAAACTGTCAAAAATAGCATCATTAGGAGGAGAGTAGAAATCATAACTGTGGAGGGAGGCCAATGACTCGAACCAGTTTAAAACAGAATAATATACTGCAGGAAAAAAAAAAAAAAGAACTTGTAAATCAGAAAGGCCTTGAACAGATAGATCATAGGAATCAGAGAAGCATCAGAATAGGGACTTCTTAATGGCAGTTTTGTGTGATATCTGCAGTAGGCCCCAAAGCAGACCTGCAAGAAGAAAGGTACTGTTTGGGAATGTACCCCACTTGGGAGGCTTTGTGTTATGAGTTTTCACATGTTATTAACTTATTTAATTTTTACCTCACTTAAAAGGTAGGTATTTGTTATCTCCATTCACATGTGAGATCACAGAAACACAAAAGTTTATACATACAGCCCGAAGTCACAGATTTAGGAAGTATCCTCCTCCAAATTCCACAAGTACACCTGAATTTGTGTGCAATGTCCTACAGGCTATATTGAAAAGAGACCAATGACAAAAATTAAAAGTAAAGAAACAGTCGTGGCTGAAGAGGAGTCACAAGGTGAGCTCGAGTTTGATCAATGGACATGAATGAGTTATTGTGGGGAATGATAAGGTAATTTTTCCAGATCCATTGAGAATAAAATATATAAACAGGGTTTAAATAATAATAGAGAAAACTTGAAACAGTCAAATAATAAAAAGGTAATTTATTAAGCAACCACCATTTACACAGTATATTGCTAGGTATTTGTACACAGCATCTCACACTCTAAACTAAGTATTATCATCATTTTATGGAGGAATAAATGGACCCTCAGAGAACTGATTCAAGTTCTCAAGATTACACACTTATAAGTGAAGGAGGCAAGACTGAAATTAAAGTTTACATAACACAAATACTTGTGGTTAGGTTACTATGCAATAACAAAATTTCTGAAAACACTCCCTGTTAAATTTTAAATACATTCCCAGAAAATGCACATGTCAATATATTGATAATTATATATAAAATTAGGAAATTTCATGTATTAAAACTTCCAGGGACTTCTTTAAGTTTCATTATTTTTCTATTCTTGGAATCTTCTCTTGATTGGCAATTGTGTTCCATAAAAGATCACAGAAATTGAAAGTAATAAATTAGAATTTGGAAGTTATAAATTATGTATGAAAAATGAATTAGGCTATTTAAGTTCTGTCTAATATATGCTACATTTAAAAAAAGGGACTATGTTAGCCTTAATCATAATAGAACCTGATAGATACGTAAAATAATGCTAAGGGAAAATTTATACAACTCAAGCAGAGTAATTTTCATACATAAATTAATGCCAGGCAGTCATCTAAGTAATATAACAGATTAGACCTCTGGGAGTTGGAAGATAAAACATCAATTTTAAAACATGGAATGAGAGGGGGGCAGAATCAAGATGGCAGGCAGACTAGGAGGAGGTGGAATTTGCGTCTCCTCACAATTAGGGCACCTACCAGGCACCGGTGACGGATCACAGACACCTAAGGGGACGGGAGGAAGCACCAGCTACCAGGTAGGATATGGGGCATGGGGGGAGTGAAGGGGGAGGATAAGTGGAGGCAGGAGGGAATTGGCGCCCCTGAGGGGCGACTGGGGGAGAAGAAGGGATCCCACACCCAAAGGAGGAAATTGGGAGACCACTGGGAGGACAGAGGATCAAAATGGAGTGTGGTCAGGTTTCCTCTGCCCACTTGGGCCCCCAGGAGCCTGCTGAGATCCAGGGCCTGATCCTCTGTCTACCAAGGCCTCCTCCAAGCGGTGTGCATCCTGAAGGAGTGGGAGGGAGTAAACGGGGAACAAAAGTAAAGGCCGGGCCTCCAGGACCAGCACCCCTGAGGGGAGGCTGGGGGTGGGGAAGAGTTCCTACACCCAGTGGGACCCACCCAAGGTTAAGGGTCCAGCGAGGATGGGAGAGACCCTGGGGGAGTCTGTGGGAAAGGGGTGCAAAGGAACAGAAGGGAATGCATCCAGCCTTTTCCCTATCCCCTTAGGCACCCCGGAGCCTGTTGGGCTCCCGGGACTAATCCTCTGCCCTTGGAGGCTCCCTCCTGCTGCACAGATCCCAAGCCACATCCCTATACCCCCACCCAGGGCTCTACCTCTACACTCAGACACCCTCTGAGACCCCCTCCAATGTGCTGGGACTAAACCCCACCCACACACCCTCACTCAAGGCCCTACCTCCAAACTCCAGACCTCCACACTCCAGAGGCCCTCCTTGCATTGTGCTGCCACTCCCCTTCTGCGCATGTCCTAAGCAGAGGCCCCGCCCCACACTCAAATGTCACCCCCCCACCCGCATAGGTCCTGCCTCACCCTAAACCCCACCTCTGCTTAAGTTCCACCACCAATAAACTCCACCCTCATAGCCAAGGCTTTTTCTTTTGGTTCTTTTTTCCTCTTTTAGATTGGGGTTCAGTTTTACCTTGTTGATTCATTGTTGTTGATTCACTTATATTTTTATTTTTCCATATAAATCTTTTATTTTTCTAATTTTATTTTATTCTTTACACTTTGTTATTGTTCTCTCCTTTTGGTTGGTTCCCTGCACCCCCCACTTTCTTTTTTTCCTTTTTTCTGTTGTGGTTTTATTTTACCTTCTTGCAGTTGTTTAAATTATATTTTTATTTTTCCTGATATATTTTTTATTTTTCTTTAACTTTCTAATTTTGATTTTTATTCTTTGATATTGTACTGCACGTTTTTTCTTTCTTTCTTTTTTTTTTCTGCCATACCATGCAGCTTGCGGGATCTTTACTCTCAGGCTGGAGGTTGGCTCAAGCTACTGTGGTGGGAGCTCTGAGTCCAAACCACTGGACTAACAGAGAACCTCAGACCCCAGGGAATATTAATTGGAGTGAGGCCTCCCAGAGGTCCTAATATCGGCACCAAGACCTGGCTCTATCCAAATGCCTGCAAACTCCAGTGCTGGATGGCTCAGGCCAAACAATGAGGAAGACAAAATTACAGCCCCACCCATCAAAAAACAAAAACTGAAACAACAAAAGAATATGTTACAGATGAAGGAGCAAGGTAGAAACCTACAAGACTAAAAATGAAGAGGAAATAGGGAACCTACCTAAAAAGAATTCAGAGAAATGAGAGTAAATATGATCCAAAATCTCAGAAACAGAATGGATAAAATACAAGAAACATTTAACAAGGATCTAGAAGAACTAAAGAGCAAACAAAGAGTGATGAGCAACACAGTAAATGAAATTAAAAATACTCTAGAAAGAATGAATACCAGAATGACTGAGGCAGAAGAACGGATAAGTGAGCTGGAAAATAAAATGATGGAAATAACTGCCAGGGAAGAATAAAGAAAAAAGAATCAAAAGAATTGAGGACAGACACAGAGACCACTGGGACAACATTAAATGCACCAACATTCGATTATAGAGGTCCTAGAAGGAGAAGACAAAAACAAGGGTCTGAGAAAATATTTGAAGAGATTATAGTTGAAAACTTCCCTAACATGGGAAAGGAAATAGTCAATCAAGTCCACGAAGTGCAGAGAGTCCTCTAAAGGATAAACCCAAAGAGAAACATGATGAGACACATGTTAATCAAACTATCAAAAATTAATTACCAAGAAAAATTATTAAAAGCAGCAAGGGAAAAGCAACAAATAACATACATGGGAATCCCCATAAGGTTAAGACTTGAATATTCAGCAGAAACTCTGCAAGCCAGAAGGGTGGGCAGGCCATATTTAAAGTGATGAAAGGGAAAAAGCTACAACCAAGATTACTCTACCCAGCAAGGATCTCATTCAGACTCAATGGAGAAATGAAAACCTTTACAGACAAGCAAAAGCTAAGAGAGTTCAGCACCATGAAACCAGCTTTACAACAAATGCTAAAGAAACTTCTCTAGGCAGGAAACACAAGAGAAGGAAAAGACCTACAATAACACCCAAAACAATTAAGAAAATGGTAATAGAACGTACGTATAGATAATTACCTTAAATGTAAATGGATTAAATGCTCCAACAAAAGACATAGACTGGCTGAATGGATACAAAAACAAACCCGTGTATATGCTGTCTACAAGAGACCCACTTCAGACCTAGGGACAATACAGACAGAAAGTGAGGGGATGGAAAAAGATATTCCATGAAAATGGAAATCTAAAGAAAGCTGTAGTAGCAATTCTCATACCAGACAAAATAGATTTTAAAATAAAGACTATCACAGGAGGCAAAGAAGGGCATTACATAATGATCAAGGGATCAATGCAAGAAGAAAATATAACAATTGAAATATTTATGCACCCAAATTAGGAGCACCTCAATACATAAGGCAAAGGTTAACAGCCTAAAAGCGGAAATCAACAGTAACACAATCAGAGTGGGGGAATTTAACACCCCACTCCAATGGACAGATCATCCAAAATGAAAATAAATAGGAAACACAAGATTTAAATGACACATTAAACAAGTTGGACTTAATTGATATTTATAGGACACTCCATTCCAAAACAACAGAATACACTTTCTTCTCAAGTGCTCATGGAACATTCTCCTGGATAGATCATATCTTGGGTCACAAATCAAGCCTTGGTAAATTTAAGAAAATTGGAATCATATCAAGTATCTTTTCCAACAACAATGCTATGAGACAAGATATCAATTACATGAAAAAAACTGTAAAATGCAAACATATGGAGGCTAAATGATATGCTACTAAATAACAAAGAGATCACTAAAGAAATCAAAGAGGAAATCAGAAAACACCTAGAAACAAAAGACAGTGAGAACACTACAACCCAAAACCTATGAGATGTAGCAAAATAAGTTGTAAGAAGGAAGTTTATAGCCATAAAATCCTACCTCAAGAAACAAGAATAAGCTAAAATAAACAACATAACCTTACACCTAAAGTAATTAGAGAAAGAAGAACAAAAAATGCCCATAGTTAGCAGAAGGAAAGAAATCATAAATATCAGATCAGAAATAAATGAAAAAGAAATGAGGGAAGCAATAACAAAGATCAATAAAACTAAAAGCTGGTTCTTTGAGAAGATAAACAAAATTGATAAACCATTAACCAGACTCATCAAGAAAAAAAAGGGAGAAGACTTAAATCAACAGAATTAGCAATGAAAAAGCAGAAGAAACAACTGACACTGCAGAAATACAAAGGATAATGAGAGATGACTACAATCAACTATATGCCAATAAAATGGACAACCTGGAAGAAACAGACAAATTCTTACAAAAGTAAAACCTTCTAAGACAGAATCAGGAAGAATTAGAAAATATAAACAGACCAATTACAAGCACTGAAATTGAAAATGTGATTTAAAAATCTTCCAACAAACAAAAGCCCAGGACCAGATAGCTTCACAGGCAAATTCTATCAAACATTTAGAGAAGAGCTAACACCTATCCTTTTCAAATTCTTCCAAAATACAGCAGAGGGAGGAACACTCACAAACTCATTCTACGAGGCCACCATCACCCTGATACCAAAACCAGACAAAGATGTCACAAAAAAGGAAAACTACAGGCCAATATCGCTGATGAACATACATGCAAAGCTCCTCAACAAAATACAAGCAAACAAAATCCAACAGCACATTAAAAGAATCATACACCATGATCAAGTGGAGTTTATCCCAAGAATGCAATGTTTCTTCAATATATGCAAATCAATCAATGGGATACACCATATTAAAAAACAGGGGGATAAAAACTATACGACAATCTCAGTAGATGCAGAAAAGGCTTTGGACAAAATTAAACACCTATTTATGATAAAAACCCTCGAGAAAGTAGGAATAGAGGGAACTTACCTCAACATAATAAAGGCCTTATATGACAAACCCACAGCCAACCTCATTCTCAATGGTGAAAAACTGAAACCTTTTCCTCCAAGATCAGGAAAAGAAAAGGTTGCCCACCCTCATAACTATTATTCAACATAGTTTTGGAAGTTTTAGCCACAGCAATCAGAGAAGAAAAAGAAATAAAAGGAATCCAAATCGGAAAAGAAGAAGTAAAACTGTCACTGTTTGCAGATGACATGATACTATACATAGAGAATCCTAAAGATGCTGTAAAATACCTAGTGTAAACCTACCTAAGAAGACAAAAAAACTGTATGCAGAAAACTATAAGACACTGATGAAAGACATTAAAAATAATACAAACAGATGGAGAGATATACCATGTTCCTGGATTGAAAGAATCAACATTGAGAAAATGACTCTACTACCCAAAGCAATCTACAGATTCAATGCAATCCCTATCAAACTGCCAATGGCATTCTTCATGGAACTGAACAAAAAACTTCACAATTTGTATGGAGACACAAAATACCCTGAATAGCCAAAACAAATTTGAGAAAGAAAAATGGAGCTGGAGGAATCAGGCTCTCTGACTTCAGATTATACTACAAAGCTACAGTAATCAAGAGAGTATGGTACTGGCACAAAAACAGAAATATAGATCAGTGGAACAGGATAGAGAGCCCAGAGATAAACCTATGCACATATGGTCACCTTATCTTTGATAAAGGAGGCAAGAGTATACAATGGAGAAAAGACAGCCTCTTCAATAAGTGGTGCTGGGAAAACTGGACAGCTACATGTAAAAGAATGAAATTAGAACACTCTCTAACACCATAAAAAAATAAACTCAAAATGGATAAATGGATAAAAAAGATGTGGCACTTATATACAGTGGAATATTACTCAGCCATAAAAGGAAACGGAATTGAGTTATTTTGTAGTGAGGTGGATGGACCTAGAGTGTGTCATACAGAGTGAAGTAAGTCAGAAAGAGAAAAACAAATACTAACACATGCTAACACATATATATATGGAATTTAAAAAGAAATGGTTCTGATGAACCTAGGGGCAGGACAGGAATAAAGACGCAGATGTAGAGAATGGACTTGAGGACATGGGAAGAGGGAAGTGTAAGCTGGGATGAAGTGAGAGAGTAGCATTGACATATACACAGTACCAAATTTAAATTATATAGCTAATGGGAAGCAGCCGCATATCACAGGGAGATCAGCTTGGAGCTTTGTGACCACCTAGAGGGGTGGGATAGGGAGGGTGGGAGGGAGACGCAAGAGGGAGGGGATATGAGGATACACGTTTGCATATAGCTGATTAACTTTGTTACACAGCCGAAACTAATAGAACACTGTAAGGCAATTATACATTCAAGCAATGTGCTTGAAAACTGAGACATCTTTACAGGAATGCACAATGTGCACACACATATCAATAATTATGAATAAGAGGAGAAGGCTAATTAGATCCAGCAACACAATAGGTCATTCTGAGTAATAAATCAGGATTAATTGCATTGAGTATTTGACTATTAAATTTTTCCTTCTAAGTTATTTTTAAACAGAAAAAAAATAATAAAAGACCATTTTTTTCCTTTCTGGTTCTTTCCCATCATTTTAACTTACTCACTAAAAAAAAACCACTTTCCTTTGCAGTCACTCACTCACTCTACCTTTCCTCCTCCAGATCTTCTATAGCAATAACAGAGCATGAATAACTCCATGAAACAGACAGATGTGTCTTCTCTGTGATCAGCTCTCTGTCAAGAAAGCTCATGCAGTAAATCTTTCAAAAGACAAATTTGTCAGTTGTTACTGAAACAGTATGTGAGTCCTATACTCAGTGACTGCAGAAGAACACAAAGAGCTTAGGGAAAAGTTAAAATTTAAAGTTACCAGTATGGGAAATTCATTAGAAAGAATCAGGTCAGAGAGGCAAAAATTCAATTATAATCCCCCAAATTGTGATGGCAAAAATCTCAACTGATCCAAATTTCTTGGCTTCTACCACTAGCTACATTTATATTTGAAATGAGTTGAAACTCGAGCTGTGCTGGTAGCCTAACACCTGCTCCTTCTTTTCCCCTGGGGTGGCTGCAGTAATTACCCACCTCTACCTGCACCAGTTTAGGATTTATGAAATGTTGGTCAGGTAGAGTCAATCATCCCAATGTTCTAAGGTGCCAAATTATCATCTGCTAGTCAGAATTGCAACACTACTGGCAGGCAGACTTATTAGTTCCTTTCATTTTTGAGTCTAGTCATGCCTCAATTTTTGCTAGCCAATTTGCATTTGTTTTCTATGCTTTGCACCCTATGGAAAGAATTATAATGTAACTCAACTGTACTTTCTAAATATATGTTTTTAAAACAACTTTTACACATGATTAAATTTTAGATATATTTCCAATTAAGACTTTGAACATACAAACAGAACAGAACAGAACAAACACATACACAGTGGAGAATATTGCTTCTCTTATAAGCACATGATTGTGCCAACCCTGTGGAACATTTATCAGATTAACCATGGCAGACTTTAATTTATAATTCAGACCTCTGCCATAAATCTGTCCTACCTGGGTAAAATCATGAACAAAGGGAGCAGCCAAGTTATAACATCACTGTATATCACTGTGAGCAAAATATCTAAGCAAAAAAAAAAAAAATTATTGAAACTTTGCTTTCAGTTACAGACTAAAACTCTTTGGAAAAAAAACCCTACTTTTTCCTGTTTTAATATTCTTGACTGGTGGAATAGAATCATTATTTCTCATCAGAAGATATTTTATATATTCACACTGACAATGCAAGCATTTTTTTTTAATCTGGAGAAGAGACAAACATGGGCTCAATAGCTTAGAACATAACTATGCATGAATAAAGATGAATGATAGAAAACCTGAAGTTGAAGAGTGGAAAGTTCTTGGAGTTTATATTATGGCACCTGAATCATTTTTTGTAAAAGACATAGTAATTATTATCTGCTGAGGAGACACAGAGAATTGGGTTTGGATTTAGCTACTTGAGGAAGAGCAATTCATACAAGCATTTGACAAAAGGAGAAACACATGAAGTTGATCATGAGTTGATGTTTTGCAGGCATAAATGTGGTTTGAAGAGCAATCCTTTATCCAAAGAACCTGTATTATACCAGTTAACTTTTCATTATTAGGTTTATTCAAGCCACCGGTACACTGTTGCATCCATCCCTGGAGTGTAAATATGGATAGATAGAGAATTGCTAAAGAGATGTAGGGGAAAGAACTCACCCATTGGAAAATATCCAGTATGTGTCAAATACTGTGATAAGGACCTTATATGAAGTCAAATTAACAACTCTCTAAAATTGATACAACTTTATACAACAAATAAACTGAGGCCCAAAGAAAGAAATTAGCCTCAAGTTTACATGTCTAATTTAGTAAGGCACTATTTATGCATGTAGAAAAATGTGAAAATGGGTAAAATTACATTGGCAGACATAAGAGAATGAAATAGTAGAGAACTAGGTTTTTAACACATGACTGTTAAACTGGACATTGCACCTGTCTCTCAGATAGCCATTTGTATGAATGTTTTCTCTTTAAAATAATGTATTTAAAGAAGTTATTAGAAAATATTTTAGAAGAGACTCCTTCCATTAAAAAAAACAAAAAAAACCCCAGCTGCTACGGTTTCATGTGAACTTAACCCACTTAGGGTTGCATGTCTTAATTTATAGAAGAGGAAGAGCAAGCCTCATTTACTGAGGCATTCTGTGAGGAATAGCTAATTAATATTGCACTTTAAGCATTTGAAGTGGTTACTGATGAAGTGCTCTCCAATATAAGCAACTAAATAAAAGTTTTAAATGTTTAATTAAATTTGGAAACTTTCAGTAAAAACTAAGTATATTAGTACTTTTCAGATTATGTTTATATAAATTATTTTGATATTTTAATAACTTTATTGTCTCACCATTAATTACAATACTGTGTACAGATGAAGACTGTAATTACTACAAATGTAAGTAAAACTATAAATATTATATGGTTTACTATCACATATACATATAACATAATAAAATACTATATATCATAATATCATATATATCGTTTTCTTCTGGACTGAATGTTTGTATCCCTCCCCACTTGCCATGTCCCAATTTGTATGTTGAAACCCTACCCAAGAATGTGATGTTATTAGGAGGTGGGGCCTTTGGAAGTAAATTAGGATCAGATGAGGTCTTAAGGGTGGAGCCCTAAGCATGGGATTAATGCTCTTATAAAAAGTCACAGGAGAGCCAGCTTCCTCTCTCTGCTCCCAGCCATGTGAGATTACAATAAGTCAGCAGCCTGCAACTGGAAAGAGGACTCACTGGAACTCAGCCATCCTGGCACCCTGATCTTGGACTCCAAGCCTTCAGAACCGTGAGAAACAAATTTCTGTTCTTTTTATGCTACCAGTATATGGTATTCTGTATAGCAGTCCAAACTGACTAAAACACATTTTATACTTTTATTCATATGGGAACTAAATGCACTAGGTATTAATTTTGTGAAATAGAGCTGGTACTTTAGACAAATGATTTAACTTTCATTACCTAAAAAAAAGTTATTGAGCATCTTTTATATTACAAACGTTATAATACAAAGATTGATAATAATACCTGTTTTGTTTTTTGTTTTTTTAATATCTTTATTGGAGTATAATTGCTTTACAATGGTGTGTTAGTTTCTGCTTTATAACAAAGTGAATCAGTTATACATATACATATGTTCCCATATCTCTTCCCTCTTTCGTCTCCCTCCCTCCCACCCTACCTATCCCACCCCTCTAGGTGGTCACAAAGCATGAAGCTGATCTCCCTATAATACCTGTTTTTAAGGTGCTCACTGTCTAGCTGTTACTAAGACAAACACAAAAGTAACATTTTGTGTGAGCTGAGGAAAAAAAGTGAGTAATAGAAACTTTGGAATATTTTGTTTAAGCAAAACCAAACTAATTTAGTTAAAGCATTCTGAATCAGGGGGATGTAGGAGATAATGGAAATAGATTTGAGTGAGAGTCAGTGGACAAAGGTGTGGAAGTCCATATTCTCATTCATTCATCCATTTCTTCATTTAGAAACATATTTCAAATACAAACTGTGCATCAAGCATTAAATTCAGTGTTTCAACAAATTTGTCCTCAGATCCCATTATGAGGTTTTAAATAAGAAAATAGTTTGATTATATCAATGTAAAAGTGAGTCAGGGAGAACAATGTAGAACAAAACAGGCAGCCTGATAATTGCCTCCACCTGCAAACTTGGCAGCTTCCCTAGACCTTCAGAATCAGACAACCTCAAGTATCACCTTGGCGCTGCTCCCTATGCCAGTTATCTGAACTTTGACAAGTCATAAGTGACTTATATTCTATGAGTCTCAAGATTTCATACTTTAAATAAGTTTGATATTTTCCTTGCCATGATTGTTAATTAATTAAGGTTAAAGAGTATTTTTTAAACTCATAGAAAAAGGATTAAAGGCTTATACACTAAAATTTTATGAAACTAATCTAATTTTCAATATGTACATTTACAAAGGGAAACAACATGGTATCACTAAAAATTTTTTTTAATTCTTAACCTGAGTTAAGTTTCATTTTTGGTAGTGCTACTGGTACAGAAAAGTTAGACAGTATTAGTTATTCTCCCACAGCATTTCAAATCCTTCTGTACGTTTTGTTGTTGTTTTTTGTTTCTTTTAAGAAAGAAATTTTCAGAAGGGAAATAATCTATTCTTGAATGAAATATTAAAATTTCAATGTTGAATAATGTCAATCTGGAAGGACGTTTCTTATGAGGTACTGTTCTACTCATTCTTGACATATTCAATTTGGGTATTGATTGATTTACATAAGAAACTAGATGGCACATTTAATAAATGTGTGGTCAGGAAAATAGATGACGGACATAGTAACTGTTTATGTAGAAGATTCAAGTTCCAGAAGAGATACTAAAAGTTTAGGAGGATGGTCTAATGTGTCAAAAGACCAAAAATAAACAGTAATATCAGAGATTACATATTTATTCTATATGTTGTGTATACTTAACCAATGTTTATAGACTAACAATAGATAAATCATATTTTTATTTGTGATGCATTATTTATGTGCTTTTCCTGTATTATTCTTATATTTAATCCTTATAACAACTCTATGATGCCTATTATGTACATGTTACAGGTGAGAAAATTTCATACATTGAGTTTAAAATAAACTTGCCCAAGGGCATATAATAAGGTATTTCAGAGCTTGATTTACACCAAAGCAGTCTGGATTCTAAATCACACACTTAAAAAATACTAGGGAACAATATATATAGGAAATGTAGAGTAACGCATACTGAAAACTTCTCCATAAAAGCAATGAGAATATTGGCAAAATTGTCAATATCAACATTTTCAGAATTCTGGAAATTAATCAAAGAATTTTAACAATCTGGAGGACATTTATTCAGGAAAAACAAATCTCAGTAACAACATCATGCATTTTGATTTTCTAACTTGTCCATCTCCCTCTCCTAGCATACACTTTCTATGGATTGAATTGTATCCCCCAAAATTATATTTAAAGTTTTAACCTCCAGTGCTCATAGTGTGACCTTATTTGGAAATAGAAACATTGCCAATGTAATTAGTTAAGAAGAGGTCATATTACAATAGAGTGAGCCTTTAATAAGACTGGCCTCCTTATAAGAAAAGTAGAAAAGACACAGAGACACTGACACAAGGGGAGAACACCATGCAATAACAAAGGCAAAGACTGATAAAGTGCTTTCAGTGCAGCTAAAGCCAAGAAATGCCAAGGATTGGCACCAGAAGTGAGGAAGAAACAAGGATGCATTTTCCCCTAGAGTATTCAGGGGAGCAGACCCTGATAATACCTGATTTCAGATTTCAAGCCACCATAACTGAGTCAATACCTTTATGTTGTTTTACCCACTCATTTTGTGATACTTTATTATGACAGCTCTAGGTAGTTAACATAGCATCTACTAAAACACATGAAGCAATACATGAAGCAAAAACTGTCAGTAGACTTCCAGTTTCCTATTCTGCATGTAAGGAGCTTGGAAGTTACAACTCTGTCATAACTACACATAAAAAGCTGAAAAGACTGAAGAATCAACAACTCTTCTGGTATCCATTAGAGAGGGAAAGACAGGGTAAACCATCGCCCCCAAGATTGGAGAGACTGACAGGCAAGTACAGAAAGTAACATACCAAAGCATACTCACAGGTGCAAACCACCATGGGAACAAGTGCTGGGGTAGGAGAACCTGAACTGTAACTGAAAAACTGCAGGAAGCTCAACGTGGACAACTGTGAGAGTTAAAAATGTTAGAAGAATCCAGTTATAGGAGGACCCTTGCATTATTGTGGGATTTGCCTTAAGAAGTTTGACCAGATTCCCACAGGGTAAGTTCCCTTTTTAAGCTTCCAGCAAGGGGAGGGGAAACGTACTGTTTAGAAAAACACCAGAGCACTTGTTCTTCTTAACAAGGCCTGCCCTCAAAGAAAACTGGTTAACCAGATCCTAACCATCTGAGATGATTGGAGCCTGACGTAGGAAAGAGAAATACCCAAATCCAGCCCACTCCAGCCACCCATCCCACCTAAGGAGGTAGGAAAAAAACCCAAAAACCTGAGAAACTTGTGGAATTCTTGGTGCAGAACACAGGCTCAATAAAAGACTGTATGAAAGACTATATAAAAACTATAAAAGACTAAATAAAGACTGTATAAAAGACTGTATAGAAAATCCTAAAGACACCACAAAAGCTACTAGAACTCATAAATGAATTTGGTAAAGTTTCAGGATACAAAATTAATATACAGAAATCTGTTGCATTTCTATACACTAACACTGAACTATTAGAAAAATACATTTAAAAAAATCCCATTTACAAATGCATCAAAAGGAATAAAGTATCCAGGAATAAATCTAACTAAGGAGTTAAAAGACATGTATTTGGGGCTTCCCTGGTGGTGCAGTGGTTGAGAGTCCGCCTGCCGTTGCAGGGGACACGGGTTCGTGCCCTGGTCTGGGAGGATCCCACATGCCGTGGAGCAGCTGGGCCCATGAGCCATGGCCGCTGGGCCTGCGCGTCCGGAGCCTGTGCTCCGCAACGGGAGAGGCCACAACAGTGAGAGGCCCGTGTACTGCAAAAATAAAAATAAAAATAAAGGGCACAAAATAATATCAGAAATTAAAGAGAGGAAGCACTACAGATCCCATAGAAAATAAAAGGATAATAAAGGA
This sequence comes from Orcinus orca, assembly GCF_937001465.1. Classification (NCBI taxonomy): domain Eukaryota; kingdom Metazoa; phylum Chordata; class Mammalia; order Artiodactyla; family Delphinidae; genus Orcinus; species Orcinus orca. Next base: position 98,622,683 of record NC_064563.1, read on the forward strand.
ATAATATAAACAACTCTAGACCCACAAGTTTGTTAACCTAGGTGAAATGGAACAATTCCTTGAAAGACATAATCTACCAAAATTTACACAAGAAGAAAAGCAATCTGAATATGCCCATATCTATTAAAGAAATTAACTCAATAATTAACCTTCGAAAACAGAAAGCACCAGGTCCAGTTGTGTGAATTCTACCAAATATTTAAGGAAGAAATTATACCAATTCTCTGAAATCTCTTCCAGAGTATAGAGGCGAAGAGAATAGTTTGCTAATTTGGCCTCATTCTATGGTCAGCATTACCCTAAAAACAAAATCAGACATTACAAGAAAGGAAATCTATAGACCAAATCTCTCATGAGCATCAATGCTAGTTCAAGATTCAAAAATCAATTACTGTAATCCATCATGTCAACAAAGTAAAAAACATCACATGATTATATCAATAGGTGCAGAAAGAGCATTTGAAAAAATTAACACCCATTCATGATAAAAAAAAAAAACCTAAGTAAACTAGGAATAGAGAACATTGTCAACTTGATAAAGATGTCTGCAAAAATCCACAGATAACATTGTTCTTAATGGTGAGAAACTTGAAGCTTTCTCACTAAGATCAGAAACAAAGCAAGGAGGCCCCCTCTCACCGCACCTTTTAAACATCTTATTAAATGTTCTTGCTAATACAATAATAAAATAAAAGGAAATTATACACCTTGGGAAAGAAGACATAAAACTGTCTTTATTCTCAGATAACATAATCATCTATGTAGAATATCCAAAAGAACTGACAAAAAAAAATTCCTGAAACTAATAAGCAATTATAGCAAGGTATAAGATACTAAAATGATATACAAAAACTAGTTGCTTTTCAATATGCTAACAATGAACAAGGGGAATTTGAATTTAAAAACACAATGCCATTTACAATAGCATCCTCCAAAAATGAAATACTTAGGTACTTCTTAGGTAAATACTTAGGTACTTCTTAGGTAAATACTTAGGTGAATCTACTAAAACATGTACATGATTTGTTTGGGGAAAACTACAAAACTCTAACAAAGAAAATCAAAGAACTAAATAAATAAGAAATGTTTCATGTTCATGAATAAAAACACTCAATACTGTCAAGATGTCAGTTCTTTCCACCTTGATCTATAGATTCAACGCAACCCCTATCAAAATTCCAGCAAGTTATATTATGGATATCAACAAACTGATTCTAAAGTTTATATGTAGAGTTTTATGGCATTCATATGGAGAGGCAGAAGACATACCAGAGTAGCCAACACAATATTGTTGCAAAAGAACAAAGTCAGAGGAATGATGCTATACAACTTCAAGACTTGCTATAAAGGCAAAATAATCAAGACAGTGTGGTACTGGTGAAAGAACAGATAAATAAATTAATGGAACAAAATAGCCCAGAAATAAATATCCATAAATAAGGATAATTGATCTTTGACAAAGTGGCAAAGGCAATACAATGGAACAAAGATAGTATCATCAGGAAATTGTGCTGAAGTAATTGGACATCTACATGAAAAGAGAAATCTAAATATAGATTTTTTTTCTTTTTCTTTTGCGGTACATGGGCCTCTCACTGTTGTGGCCTCTCCCACTGCAGAGCACAGGCTCCAGACGTGCAGGCTTAGCAGTCATGGCTCATGGGCCCAGCCGCTCCGCGGCATGTGGGATCCTCCCGGACTGGGGCACGAACCTGCGTCCCCTGTGTCAGCAGGCAGACTCCCAACCACTGCGCCACCAGGGAAGCCCTAGATATAGATTTTATATCCTTCACAAAAATTAACTCAAAATGGATTATAAATCTAAATGTAAGATACAAAAGTATAAAACACCTAGGAGATAACATAGGAGAAAACCTAGATGACTTCTAATATGTTGATGTCTTTTTCTTTTATTTTCCATTATGGCTTATTACAGGATATTGAATATAGTTCCCTGTGCTATACAGTTGGTCCTTGTTGTTTATTTATTCTATATGTAATAGTTTGCAACTGCTAGTCCCAAACTCCCAATCCATCCCTCCCCACCCATCCTCCTTTGGCAACCACAAGTTTGATCTCTATGTTTTTGGCTCTGTTTCATAGATAAGTTCATTTGTGTCGTATTTTAGATTCCACATATAAGAGATATTATATGGTATATATCTTTCTCTTTCTGACTTACTTCGTTTAGTATGATAATCTTTAGGTCCATCCATGTAGCTGCAAAGGGCATTTTTTCATCCTTATTTGTGGCTGAGTGGTATTCCATTGTGTGTGTGTATATACCACATTTCTTTATCCATTCATCTGTTGATGCACATTTAGGCTATTTCTATGTCTTGGTTATTGTAAATAGTGCTGCTCTGTACAGAGGTGTGCAAGTATCTTTTCGAATTATAGTTTTGTTCAGATATATGCCCAGCAGTGGGATTGCTAGATCATGTGGCAACTTTATTTTTCGTTCTTTGAGGAACCTCCATACTGTTCTCCATAGTGACTACACCAATTTACATTCCCATCAACCGCATGGGAGGGTTCCCTTTTCTTCACACCCTCTCCACCATTTGTTATTCGTAGACTTTTTAATGATGGCCATTCTGACCTGTGTGAGCTGGTACCTCATTGTAGTTTTGATTTTCATTCCTCTAATAATTAGTGATGATTTTCATCTTTTCATGTGCCTATTGTTTAGAGAAATGCCTGTTTAGGTCTTCTGCCCATTTTTTTTATTGGGTTGTTTGTTTTTTTGTTATTGAGTTGTGTGAGCTATTTGTATATTTTAGAAATGAAGCCCTTTTTGTCACATTGTTTGCAAACATTTTCTCCCAGTCTGTAAGTTGTCTTCATTTTGTTTATGGTTTCCTTTGCTGAGCAAAAGCTTATAAATTTGATTCAGTTCCATTTGTTTATTTTTGCTTTTATTTCTATTGCCTTGGGAGAATGACCTAAGGAAACATTGCTACGATTTATGTCAGAGAATATTTTGCCTATGTTCCCTTCTAGGAATTTTATGGTGTCGTGTCTTATACTTAAGTCTTTAAGCCATTTTGAGTTTATTTTTCTGTAAGGTGAAAAGGTGACTTCTAACTTCATTGATTTACATGTGGCTGTCTAACTGTCCTAACAACACTTGCTGAAGAGACTTTTTCCCCATTGTATATTCTTGACTTCTTTGTTGAAGATATATTGACCAAAGGTGTGTGGGTTTATTGTCTGAATATTTGATAAGGATTGCACTCTCAACATAGTACTGGAAGTCCTAGTGACAGCAATGAGATAAGAAAAAGAAATAAAAGGTACCCAAATTGGAAGGGAATAGATAAAGTTGTCTTTATATGTAGATGACATGATACCGTATATAGAAAACCCTAAAGACTCCATACAAAAACTACTAGAATTGATAAACTAATTCAGCAAGGTAGGATACAAGATTAACATACAGAAATCGATTGTGTTTCTTTACACTAACAATAAAATATCTGAAAGGGAAAGTAAAAAAATAACAAATACCTTTTAAAATCACATCAAAAGAAATAAAATACTTAGGAATAAACCTGACCAAAGAGGTGAAAGACATATGCTGAGAACTATAAAACATTAAACATTAATAAAGGAAACTGAAGATTATTTAAAGAAATTGAAAATTATCCCATGCTGTTGGATTGGAAGAATTAAATGTTAATTTATTTTAGAAATTTTTAAAATTAATATTTTTAGTAAAAAGTGAGCTTAAGGTAAAAAAATAGTTTATTTTTAATCAGTTTATTACTACAGACCATTTTCTAATCATTATTATGGTAATTGATTTAGGCATTTATCACTAATGGGTGTTGAAACTAGTGGGACTAAGTTGACAAAGAACATAATATTTACATAGTTTCAAAGTATCTGTCTCTAAATGATCTATTATTTAGAAAGAGCAGACAGTAACATCTTAGTGAAGAAACTTGGCAGACAGTACCTTAAATAAGTGATCAATTTAACATCATAAATAATGGGGCAGCCAAAAATCCATGCCTCCTGATATGATACACTAAGAAGAATAAAGTATCACTCTAATTTCCTGTCAAAGCTACATCTACATAATCTGAACATAATCATTAGGAAACATCACATGAACCTAAATTAAGTTAAATTCTCCTAAATAACTGGCCTGCACTCTAAAACTATCAATGTCATGAAAAACAAAGAAAGTCTGAAACTGTTCCAGAATAAAATAATTTAGAGACATGTCAGATAAATTCAATGTGAGATTCCAAATACAACCTGGAACTTAATAAATAAAATTAAAATAAAAGCTACAAGTGATTCTTTAAAAACAAAAACAAAAAAAAAACATTTTTTCAATTTTATAAACATTTTCCAAGATATTTTTGTTATTTTATTGTTTACACTTTTCCCCGCCAAACAACCTAACCTAACTTTTGGTGATAGCTGTTATTATTGTGGTTAACATCGGTGACTACTGACTTGAACAGGGAACAATTGATATTTCTGATGAGCTGGTAATTTTCTATATCTTGCTATGGGTGTTAGTTACAGAGATATACACTGTTAAAATTATATTTATCATTACATTTAAGATTTGTAAATTTCATATATTATCATTCAATAACAAGTTAAAATAATAAACTAGTTATTTTGAGTTCTGTGTACAACAACATCAATAATTACATTGTATGTGGGTTTATTTCTATTGATTTATTTTTTTTCCTTGTGATTTCAGTCATTTGGTCATGTCTGGAATGTTGATTAATTTTATATTGAGTGCTGAGAATGTGTATGAACAATTGTAAAGAGAGTATCAGTTTTTTCTAGCAGACAGATAAAACACCAGTAAATGATCTGATACAAATTGGAATTAAGACATTTCAAGTATGGATTTCAGATTTTTGAGAAAAAAGCTTTGTTTGGATTTTTAGCCTTTTTAGCATATTTGTTATTCAGTTTTATTCAATTTTATCTATTATTATTATCCTCCTCCTCATCATCATCATTTGCTTTCTTTTTGTTCTTGTCCCTGACATGCACAGCTTAGAAATCAGAAAATGTCATTTGGAAAAAGCTGCAGGCAGAATGTTAGCTAATTTCTCTGGCTTCCCTTTTGGTCTGTGAAAGGAAAAAAAAAAAAAACTACTGTTTTCTGTCAACTTACAAAATCTTTCACTCTGACACCAAATGTGTGTGTGCATTGGGGGGCGGGCATTCACACAACAAGTTGTTCTCTAATTATCTGGTGATACCAACTGGTTGTCCTGCAGTTTAATTCAGTTCTGACAGTACTATTATACCTGGGCTCAACACAGATGTCACAGGTTAAGGGTTTAGTCCCACAAGACTGTCCCCACTGCACATGCCAATGCCAAGTCCCAGGGTATCACCTGTGCTGCTGGCAAATAGGCCACAAGTCAGAGGTTTTCATGGCCCCTTCCTTGGGTTCAATAATTTGCTACAGCAGCTCCCAGAACTCAAGAAAATAATTTACCTACTTGAGTCCCAGTTTATTATAAAAGGATAAAATTCAGAAACAGCTAGATAGAAGAGATGCTTAGGTTAAGGTGTGTGAGAAGGGATGTTGAGCTCCATGCCCTTTCTAGGCATGCCACTTTCCCAGCACCTCCACGTGTTCACCAACCTGGAAGCTCTCCAAACCCACTTAGTTAGGATTTTTATGGAGGCTTCATCACACAGGCAGGATTAATTCAACCTTCAGTTTCTCTCTACAGTCCCTCTAGAGCAGAGGTCGGTGATGGGGCTGAAACCTTCAACCCCCTAATCACATGGATGTTCCCCTGGCAACCTGTCCCCATCTTGCAGTTACTTAAGGACTTTATAAGAATTGCTTCATTAACATAAACTCAGGTGTGGTTGGAAGAAGCTTGTTATGAATAACAAAAGACAATTCATTCACCTTTATTGCTTCGGAGCTATTTCAGGAACCAAGGACAAAATATCAAATATTATAACAAAGATGTTCCCATGTTTCTTATCACTTAGGAAATTACAAGTGTGTTAGGAGCTACTTCCAGGAATGGAGATGAAGATTACATATATATATCACTCTGGAAACCTGTTTTCTCAAATCTTGACTATTTTAGTAACACCAAAATCTAGTATTTTTCTTCTCAGTCAAGAGAGTCTTCCACAAATTTTATTTACACAACTTTCTATTTCTTCTCTATGCCACTTGATTTGAAATGGCAAATGTCTTGAGGAGCATAAAGGGTAATAAATATAGGGCTCACCTCGATATACTGTCATCACTCAGTATCCACAGGAACTTGTCCCAGGACCTGCTGCAGATACCAAAATTTGAGGATGCTCAAGTCCCTTATGTAAAATAGCATAGTATTTGCATATAACCTATGCACATCCTCCCTTATACTTTAAATTATCTCTAGATTACTTACAAATTATCTCTATATTACTTAAAATACCTAATACAATGTAAATGCTATGTAAATAGTTGCCTACAAGCAGCAAATTCAAGTTTTGCTGTTTCAAAACTTTCTGGAATTTGTTTTATGAATTTTTCAACCCTCTGTTGATGAAGGCACAGTTGCAAAGTCTCCAAATCTTTTCAAACAGTGTTTTCCCAATCTTATGTCATTATTTTAAGTGTGATTGCAAACTATCAATACTTCTTCATACCTAACTTTAAATAGATTTTCCAGTAATACATATACAGCAAAATTTGATTTTTTTTCTGATAACATGAAAAGGCAGCTGTTTAATCATGTAAGAAAATGCTTGTTTAGTTGACAAATAAATTACAAACCATGTATATCATATTTCTTTTTGAAACTAATTGCATGTAAAAATGCAAGTTGGAATGTATTTTTTGTATCAACCATAGATAAAACTTCTTTCTGACATGATGTTTTGATATCCATAATTTTTATAAATAAAATAACTGTCTTTTAAGAAATAATTGTTTTAAAAGTCAGGGTAAAAGACAAACTGTATTTAATGTGATTATTGTTATGGTTGGATTCAAATCTCCCACTTCCTATTTGTTTTCTATTTGCCCTATGTGTTCTCTGGTTGCCTTGATATTTATAGTATATATTTTAAACTTCACCTAGTCTACCTTCAAATGATATTATACTTCATTGTTAGTATAAACAGCATAGAACACTATACTATCACTTCTTTCCTCCTGACATATGTATTATTGTTGTCATTTATTTTACTTTTGGATATATTATGAATCCCACAATATGTAGTCATTATTTTTATTTAAATAATTGGATTTTTTTAAGATTTAAATATTTATTTTTAAAATGTCTTTTATGTTTAACAGTATGATAATATCAGTGGTCTTAAATCTGAAACCGAGCAAGACCCTTATGGGCCTTCCCTGGGATAGACATCCACCTCCATGCCCACCCCCAACCCCTGTGTTCCCCATCTCTTGTTTGTAGAAAAGCTTTAGCCCCCAATGCCTTCCCTGAGTTCCAAAGAACAAATTTAATCAGAGAAGTGAGAAAATGCAGAAACAAAGGAAAACAGTCAAGCAACACAAAATAATAATAGTTTAGCCATAAAAATAAGTCAAAGACTTTTATTTCCTCTTCAAGGACTATAAATAACACTCTGAGCCATGTCCTTGAGTTGTTTTGTAGATACTAAAATCCCCACCAAGTGGAAGAAGTTAACTGCATGCTGACCACAAGCACATAGACCCCAGACCAGTTAGAATCAGAAAGTTGATGGTGTTAACTTCCAAAATACCACCCTGTTACCTCACTATCAACCAATCAGCTGATCAGGAACTGATCAGGAACCTTATAACCTTCACCCATAATGTTGCCTTTGAAAACCCTTCCCTGAAAGCCACTGGAGAGTTTGAGTCCTTTGAGCATGAGCTGCATGTTCTCCATGCTTGGCCCCACATTGAGTGCCTTGTAATAAACACTGTACTTTCCTTCACTATGGCCCAGTGTCAGTAGATTTTACTGTGCACTGGGCCAGCAGACCCAAGTTTGATTCAGTAACACTTCATTTTGTAAGAAAAAATGTTTCTCCTGGTATCATTTTAATTCTTTAACATTTCTTATAATGTGATTAATCCTTTCAGCCCTTATTTATCTTAAAATATATTTATTTTACCTTAGTATTTGAAGATATTTTTCTGAGCAAATAATAGATTGTTTTCCTTTTTTTTTTTTTTTGTTTTGTTTTGTTTCCTCCAGTACTTTAAAGATGTTGCTCCACTGTCTTCTTGCTTTCATTGTTTTGGATAATAAAATTAAAACTTTGTATTTGAAGCTAATTTATGTAATGTAAATTCTACCTTATGCTCCAATACCTTGATAAATGGGATTGGGTTGTTATTTGTCAAGATTTGGGCAAAAGTAGCATGGAAATCAAGTCTATATTTTGATATAAATATTTATTGAATAATAATTAGTCAAATATATTTATAAAGAATCTCCTCTCTGAACAGCAAGAATCAAAATATGGCAAGTGCTCCAAATGTCAAATAAATAATAACAAGGAATAACTCAACTTCCACCAACAAAATCAAGTCTGTATTAAGTGAAGTGAAGTTATTCTAGAAAAATAGTGCCTATAAAATCAGAGTCATAGAATTAGATTCTTCTTGTTTTCTCTATAAATTCAGAAAAGCTAATGACAGCCTGGAAGGGAAAAAAGTTGATGAATCAATCTTCATAAAAGTAGCTGACCTACACCATAACCAAGACAGAGATTCTCAAAAATAGGGAATTTTGGATCTTTGGATGAAGTCAAATTCTTCCAATTTGTGCAAAGTAAGTGAAAGATAAGTTGAAACTTGCTAAAATGGTTACCATCAAAAGAAAGCCAATGGGAGACCTTCAAGATGGCAGAGGAGTAAGATGTGGAGATCACCTTCCTCCCCACAAATACATCTACATGTGGAAATACTCCTACAGTGAACCTACTGAACACTGACAGAAGACATCACACTTCCCAAAAGGCAAGAAACTCCCAAGTACATGCCGATGTGGCTGACAGGGTCTTGGTACTACAGCTGGGTGTCAGGCCTGTGCCCCTGAGGTGGGAGAGCTGAGTTCAGGACATTTATCCACCAGAGACCTCCTACTCCACATAATATCAAATGGCAAAAGCTATCCGAGAGATCTCCATCTCAACATTAAGATCCAGCTCCACTCAACGATGAACAAGCTACAGTGCTGGGCACCCTATGCCAAACAACTAGCAAGACAGAAACACAACCCCACCCATTAGTAGAGAGGCTGCCTAAAATCATAATAAGATCACAGACATCTCCAAAACACCAACAGACACAGTCCTGCCCACCAGAAAGAAAAAAATCCAGCCTTATCTACCAGAACACAGGCACCAGTCCCCTCCAACAGGAAGCCTACACAACCCACTGAACCAACCGTACCCACTGGTGGCAGACACCAAAAACAACGAGAACTACGAACTTGCAGCCTGTGAAAAGGAGACCCCAAACACAGTTAAGTTAAACAACATGAGAAGACAGAGAGATACACAGCAGATGAAGGAGCAAAGTAAAAATCTACAAGACAAAACAATGAAAAGTAGATAGGCAGTCTACCTGAAAAAGAATTCAGAGTAGTGATAGTAAAGAGGAGATGATCCAAAATCTTGGAAATAGAATGGAGAAAATACAAGAAACTTTTAACAAGAACCTACCTAGAAGAAATAAAGAGCAAACAAAGAATGATGAACAACACAATAAATGAAATCTAAAATTCTCTAGAAGGAAACAATGGCAGAATAACAGAGGCAGAAGAATGGTTAAGTGATGTGGAAGATAAAATAGTGGAACTAACAAAGAGAAGAATAAAAAAAAGATAGAAAGGAACTGAGGACAGTCTCAGAAACCTCTGGGACAATATTAAACACACCAACATTTGAAATATAGGGGTCCTTGAATAAGAAGAGAAAAACAAAGGGTCTGAGAAAATGTTTCAAGAGATTATAGTTGAAAACTTCCCTAATATGGGAAAGGAAATAGTCAAGTCCAGGAAGCACAGAGAGTCCCATACAGGATAAATCCAAGGAGAAACATGCAAAGACACATATTAATCAAACTATCAAAAATTAAATACAAAAAAAACCCATTAAAAGCAGCAAGGGGAAAGCAACAAATAACATACATGGTAATCCCCATAAGGTTAACAGCTGATCCTTCAGCAGAAATTCTGCAAGCCAGAAAGGAGTGGCAGGACATATTTAAAGTGATGAAAGGGAGAAACCAACAAGCAAGATCACTCTATCCAGTAAGGATCTCATTCAGCGTCAATGGGGAAATTAAAAACCTTTACAGAAAAGCAAAAGCTGAGACAGTTCAGTACCACCAAACCAGCTTTACAACAAATGCTAAAGGAACTCCTGTAGGCAGGAACCACAAGAGAAGGAAAAGACCTACAGTAACAAACACAAAATAATTAAGAAAATGGTAATAGGAATGCACATAATGATAACTACCTTAAATGTAAATGGATTAAATGCTCCAACCAAAAGACACAGACTGGCTGAATGGATACAAAAACAAGACCCATATATATGCTGTCTACAAGAGACCCATTTCAGGCCTAGGGACACATACAGACTGAAAGTGAGGGGATGGAAAGATATTCCAGGCAAATGAAAATCAAAAGAAAGCTGAAGTAGCAGTTCTCATACCAGACAAAATAGACTTTAAAACAAAGACTCTTACAAGAGACAAAGAAGGACACTACATAATGATTAAGGGATCAATCCAAAAAGAAGATATAACAATTGTAAATATTTATGCACCCAACATAGGAGCACCTGAGTACATAAGGCTTATGCTAACAGCCATAAAATGGGAAATTGACAGTAACACAATCATAGTAGGGGACTTTAACACCCCACTTTCACCAATGGACAGTTCATCCAAAGTGAAAATAAGGAAACACAAACTTTAAATTACACTTTAAACAAGATGGACTTAATTGATATTTATAGGACATTCCATCCGAAAACCACAGAATACACTTTCTTCTCAAGTGCTCATGGAACATTCCAGGATACATCATATCTCGGGTCACAAATCAAGCCTTGGTAAATTTCAGAAAATGAAATTGTATCAAGTATCTTTTCTGACCACAAAGCTATGAGACTAGATATCAATTACAGGGGAAAATCTGTTAAAAATACAAACACATGGGGGCTAAAAATACATTACTAAATAACGAAGAGATCACTGAGGAAATCAAAGAGGAAATGAAAAAATACCTAGAAAAAATTGACAATGCAAACAAAATGACCCAAAACCTATGGGATGAAGCAAAAGCTGCTCTAAGAGGGAAGATTATAGCAATACAATCCTACCTCAAGAAACAAGAAACATCTCAAACAAGCTGAACTTACACCTAAAGTAATTAGAGACAGAAGAACAAAAAACCCCAAAGTTAGCAGAAGGAAAGAAATTATAATATCAGAACAAACATAAATGAAAAAGAAATGAAGGAAACAATAGCAAAGATCCATAAAACTAAAAGCTGGTTCTCTCAGAAGCTAAAAAAAATTGATAAACCACTAGCAAGACTCATCAAGAAAAGAGAGAAGACGCAAATCAATAGAATTAGAAAGGGAAAAGGACAAGTAACAACTGACAATGCAAAAATACAAAGGATCATGAGAGATTACTACAAGCAACTATATGCCAATAAAATGCACAACCTGGAAGAAATGGACAAATTCTTAGAAAAGCACAACCTTCTGAGACTGAACCAGGAAGAAATAGAAAATATAAACAGACCAATCACAAGCACTGAAATTCAGACTGTGATTAAAAATCTTCCAACAAACAAAAGCCCAGGACTAGATGTCTTCATATGCAAATTCTATCAAACATTTAGAGAAGAGCTAACACCTATCCTTCTCAAACTCTTCCAAACTACAGCAGAGAGAGGAACACTCACAAACTCATTCTTCAAGGCCACCATCACCCTGATACCAAAACCAGACAAAGATGTCAGAAAGAAAGAAAACTACAGACCAATATCACTGATGAACATAGTTGCAAAACTCCCCCACAAAATACTAGCAAACAGAATCCAACAGTACATTAAAAGGATCACACACCATGATCAAGTGGGGTTTATCCCTGGAATGCAAGGATTCTTCAATATATGCAAATCAATCCATGTGATACATCATATTAACAAATTGAAGGGGAAAAACTATATGATAATCTCAATAGATGCAGAAAAATCTTTGGGCAAAATTCAACACCTATTTATGATAAAAACCCTCCAGAAAGTAGGCAAAGAGGAAACTTACCTCAACATAATAAAGGCCATATATAAAAAACCCACAGCCAACCTCATTCTCAATGGTGAAAAACTGAAACCATTTCCTCTAAGATCAGGAACAAGACAAGGTTGTCTACTCTCACCACTATTATTCAACATAGTTTTGGAAGTTTTAGCCACAGCAATCAGAGAAGAAAAAGAAATAAAAGGAATCCAAATCAGAAAGAAGAAGTAAAGCTGTCACTGTTTGCAAATGATATGATAATATACATAAAGAATCCTAAACATGCTACCAGAAAATGACTAGAGCTAATCAATGAATTTGGTAAAGTAACAGGATACAAAATTAATGCACAGAAATCTCTTGCATTCCTCTACACTAATGATGAAAAATATGAAAGAGTAATTAAGGAAATACTCCCATTTACCATTGCAAAAAAAAGAAAAAAATACCTAGGAATAAACCTACCTAAGGAGACAAAAGACCTGTATGCAGAAACTGTATGACACTGATGAAAGAAATTAAAGATGTTACAAAGAGATAGAGAGATATACCATGTTCTTGTATTGGAAGAATCAACATTGTGAAAATGACTATGCTACCCAAAGCAATCTACAGATTCAATGCAATCCCTATCAAACTGCCAATGGCATTTTTCACAGAATTAGAGCAAAAAATTTCACAATTTGTATGGAAGCACAAAAGACCCTGAACAGCCAAAGCAAAATTGTGAACGAAAAATGGAGCTGGAGGAATCAGGCTCCTGGACTTCAGACAAAACTACAAAGCTACAGTAATCAAAAGAGTATGGTACTGGCACAAAAACAGAAATATAGATCAATGGAATGGGTTAGAAAGCCCAGAGATAAAACCATGCACATATGGTCATCTTATCTTTGATAAAGGAGGCAAGAATATACAATGGGGAAAAGACAGCCTCTTCAATAAGTGGTGCTGGGAAAACTGGACAACTACATATAAAAGAATGAAATTAGAACACTCCCTAACACCATACACAAAAATAAACTCAAAATGGATTAAAGGCCTAAGTGTAACGCCAGACATTAAAACTCTTAGAGGAAAACATAGGCAGAACACTCCATGATGTAAATCTCATCAATATCCTTTTTGACCCACCTCCTAGAGAAATGGAAATAAAAACAAAAATAAACATATGAGACCTAATGAAACTAATAAGCTTTTGCACAACAAGGAAACCATAAAGAAGACGAAAAGACGACCCTCAGAATGGGAGAAAATATTTGCAAATGAAGCAAATGATAAAGGATTAATCTCCAAAATATACAAGCATCTCATGCAGCTCAATATAAAAAAAACAAACAACCCAATCCAAAAATGGGTGGAAGACCTAAATAGATATTTCTCCAAAGATGATATACAGTTTGCCAGCACACACATGAAAGGTTGCTCAACATCACTAATCATTAGAGAAATGCAAATCAAAACTACAATGAGGTGTCACCTCACACCAGTCAGAATGGCCATCATCAAAAAATCTAGAAACAGTAAACGCTGGAGAGGGTGTGTAGAAAATGGAACCCTCATGCACTCTTGGTGGGAATGTAAATTGATACAGCCAGTATGGAGAACAGTATGGAGGGTCCTTATAAAACTAAAACTAGAACTACCATACAATCCAGAAATCCCATTACTGGGCATATACCCTGAGTAAAACATAATTCAAAAATAGTCATATACTACAATGTTCATTGCAGTTCTATTTACAATAGCCAGGATATGGAAGTAACCTAAGTGTCCATCAACAGATGAATTGATAAAAAGATATGGCACATATATACAATGGAATATTACTCAGCCATAAAAAGAAAAAAAATTGAGTTATTTGTAGTTAAGTGGATCTCTCTAGAGTCTGTCATACAGAGTGAAGTAAGTCAGAAAAAGAAAAATACCGTTTGCTGACACATATATATGGAATCTAAAAAAAAAATATATGGTTCTAAAAATCCTAGGGGCAGGACAGGAATAAAGATGCAGATGTAGACAATGGACTTGAGGACACAAGGAGTGGGATGAGTAAGATGGGATGAAGTGAGAGAGTGGCATGGACATATATACACTACCAAATGTAAACAGATAGCTAGTGGGAAGCAGCTACATAGCACAGGGAGATCAGCTCAGTGCTTTGTGACCACCTAGAGGGGTGGGATAGGGAAGGTGGGAAGGAGATGCAAGAGGGAAGAGCTATGGGGATATATGTATATGTATAGCTGATTCACTTTGTTATACAGCAGAAAGTAACACATCATTATAAAACAATTATTGTAAAGCAATCCAATAAAGATGTTTTAAAAAAAAAGGAAACCAATGACTCAGAAGTGACCATTTTCCCACATTTTGTCTCTGATTATAAACCTTAAAGATTTCTTCCTTATATTGAGTTAAAATCTGCTTTTCCCCTTCCTTCCCAGTGACTTCTTTCTATTAACCTTTTTTCAATCTTCTGCTACACAGAAGTCTTCTACTTGACTGACCTCTATATGAGATGGCAATTACCCCCTTTCCCAAGTTAATGTTCTCCAGTCTTTCCACAAGAGCTAAATATCATTTTAGATGATAGGTAGGTAGATCAATAGATAGATACATAGATAGATTTCTCAAAGGGGACACTATTGAAATTTCGGGAGGGATAGTTCTTAATTGTGTGGAATTCACCAATGTAATGTCAGATACGTAGCATTCTTGCCCATTTTTAAATTCCAAGTAGCATTTATAACTCATTGTGACAACTACAAAATAGCCCTCACGCATTTCTAAACATCCTCTGGGTTTGGTATAGTTTTGATTGTAACCACAAACATCTTTAGCCTATTAACATTCTTCTGTATGAATTCGAGTTTTTCACAAAACTAATGTCTTCTTAGAACTGAATGAAATGTAACTTATAGAACATAGTGGAATTATCCTTTTATTTTTCTTCTTCACACTATATATCTATGTTATTATTGAGTCAAAGTTTTGATATTCTATTTTAACACATATTGATCTCTTAGTCAATTGAATTTCCAAGGTCATTTTCACATGTGCTGCTGTTAAGTCGTATTACTCCGATTTTGGACATAAGTGGTTGTACCAAAGAGCAAGGATTTTTATACTTAGTCCTACTACATGTTTCTTTGGACAAATTGCCCAAATTTTTTGAACTTTTGAGGATATCATGTTGTCACACAGATCACTGGTTAGTGTTTATAACAAGTCTAGCTTTATTTCAATTCAGAGCCATTATTTTTTATATTTTCCATCAAAATTTGCATAGGAATTATCTGATGACCCTAGCCTTCTTAACTCTGTATACTCTTTTTTCTTCTTGGCACTTCCTATAATTTATAATTATTTTGTTTGTTTTTCTATCTGTTTTTTGTCCCTCACATGATGATGTTGCCTTAACCAGGCCTCATGTTGCCTTAACCGCTGTTTGACCCTTAGCACCCAGCACATAATTAGCCCACACTTGGTGCCTGGAGAGGTATTGTTAATTTTGTATCCAATGCATGAGATTTTTCTTACAAGTTTATTCATGTAAGAAAATAATTGTCCAAATAATTCATAGAACCTGAAGGCAGATCACTGCAGCTGTTTGAGATCTTCGTCAGGCAAAACTAACTTGTTAGCATAATTTGGGTACTGTCATTCATCGGTTTGGAATTCAACTGTTTACAATACTAGTGCTAAATATCTAGTATTCCTGGCTCTCAACTTCTTCAGTAAATCATAGAAAAATATTTGTGCAGAAGCAATTTGCTTTTGCCAACAAAATACAGGTTGAAATGGCATGTGTCCATTCCGAGTAGAAATTTAAAGTGTCAATATTTGCTGTGTTCTCTTCTTGAATGATACTCTAAAAAGCAAATAACTAGATGGAACTCTGTCAGTCTTTGTCTCTGACTACACTAGACAGAGAACCTTTTCAACCCAAGATAGACATGTAGCTTCAGTGAGAAATGTATTATTGGGGAGCAATTCTCCATGGAGTTTCTACTTCTCTGTCTTGTGACTGTTTTGTCCTAGACTATCCTTTCCAAGATATTTGTGTAGAAAAAACTCCAGGACAATATAAGTAGTGGCTTTCTCTAGGGCAGAAGGAAAATTTGTTTACTGATGAGGAAAATAAAGATAATGTCCCTCTCTGGAGAAATGGGGCAGGTTTGTTTGCAACTGCTTTTATGATATTGGGGTTTTTCTAAGCTCAGGTTTCCTCATTTGGCATAGACCCATTGTGTGTGCTGAATATACCTAAGACACTTGCCATCATCTTCTTGGGACTTGCAGGGAAAAGGTAACAGATACAAATATAGCTCTGTGTTTTGAGTAAAATATTTTGCCTGTAACCCAGGAATCTTGTGTCTTCTGCCAGCATATCTGAAACTGTTGTAGGCTATTTGGTTAGCTCACAAAAAGGGTAAAAATCTCAGTCCCTTTAATGTTCTTTATTTTTGTCTTATTTTAAGATAACGTGATTTGGGAGAAGTCATTAGTTACTGTAAAATAACCTAAAGTATTCTAATACCCTAACCATTGATATTTCCCTTAGCTTTTATTTCTGTTCATTTTCATAACATTAAATGGGGCTTTGTTAGTATCACAGGCTAAGGATGGATGAGATAGATGATGAGAGAATGTCCCAGGATGTGTTAGAACTTGGAAATTGGGGTACAGACAATAGGCTACATTATTGATCAGAGATTGTGAAGTCCATTATGTGTCAGCTTAAGTTTCGTGATTAAAGGAACTAAGGACTTTAGTAACTTCTTGAGCAAACTGGAGAGTTGGATATTAGATATATAAGATGTATTAGAGATATAAGACTTTAAATGTAAGAAAATGGAAGCTCAAAAATTATATGACTTTGACAGTTAATCAAGTGGTTAGTAAATGATTCAGATCTACTAGCCAAGTCACCCAGCCACTAGTCATGGTTCACTTCCCACTATATACTGCTGTCTTTTTTCCCTCACGTGGTTCCCTCATTTGCTCATTCAATGAGTGTTCTCTTATTGAGTACATTCTATGTGCCAAATAGTATACTAGACATAGTAACAAAGACACAATTCCATCATTATGAAATTTCAGTCATTGGTCTATAAGCTGGAGACAAGTTTCTATAGATGAGGGCCAGAAACCTTTACAATAATACCATGTAAATAATTAGACCAGAAACTAATTCTTAAGGGACTCTCTGGCTGGAGGTTGGTTGTATAATCTTATACTCTTCTATGTAAACTCATGTACCCTAATTAAAGTATGAGAACATAATGTTATTTAGACTTCCTTTGGTTCCATAGCGAAAGTAATTTATATTATATAGTGCTTTATATTAAAAAGTAAGAGTCATGTGTCAGTTCACTTACATATTAATCATAACACATAGGTAATGCACAACAGAAGAAAGATCATGAGTCCCGACTTCAGAACATCAGGGAGTGAATAGAGTACAGATATCTATACTGTAGACTTGAGCATTTACCTAATCTCTTGAAACTTCTTCATCAGGAAATGGAGATGCTTGATCAGCTTGATAAGATAATATACAACTTTTGGCACATTCTAAAACTGAATACATATTAATTATCTTTCTTTTTATGAAGCCACTTTTGAATGAAGAAAAGCAAGTATTACTTATATAGTCAACATGCATTCAGTACATGGGCAACCTTGTAATTTTACAGCCAGTTATGGTTCACATCTTCACATAATTTATTTTACTTGATCTTCACAACAGAAACTGTGAAGCTCAAATAATAAATTTATCATTACAAAAGTCCAAAATATGAATGACAATGTTCCTGTGTGGGATTATAAATTTGCTGTAGAATATAACATATATCTAAGCATGATATAAATATGACATAAAACAGACAAGGAATATTATATAACCAAAGAAACCCAGAAGTCCAGAAAAGGGTGATATCATATCTTATTTGAACACAAAGATTCTTAAGAGGGAGAGTAGATAACACTACCATTCTACATCCCAGAAAGCTATAGGTAATGTATAGTCTTTGTTTGTGAGTTTGTTTATAATTCCTAGAAGTCATGTATGTGCTGACTGACCGAGAATTTAGTTAATAATATAACTATTTTGTGACATAATGTAAAACTCAACTTTTAAACTTCAACTTACAGTCTGTTACTGTACTAAATAAAACAAGGAATTTAAGGCATATAGGGCTCTCTGAGGCCAAATAGGTGCAGAAACATGTTTGAAAGCCTTCCAAAGGAGAAAATATATGGCTTATGCTGCCTACAATGGCAAATAAAAGAGGTTCAGTATCATCAGCTGATATGGTACTCATCCTGCACAAAGCGTGCCACATAATACAGAGGAATTTTGAGGAAGTGAGGCCATAAGGAACTTATTCTTGAGAAACCTATAAATTAATATAAAAGTTAGTTAAAAAAAGACATGGAAATATATGTGTATATATTTGTATTGTGTAACTATTAGAAACAGGTAAATGAGTACACGTTCGTTCTTATTTCTTTATAAACATTGTGATGTTGAAACATTACTGGATATCCTAGAGTCATCTGCTCTATTGGAATTAATTTGGGAAGATTGCTTAAAAGAGATGAAGTGTGGGCACAGGTATTTAGATCATCGTCAGAAACTCCAGTATGAATTTGGCTATAGTGATTTGATTGATTTCTTAAAAATGTCCTTGCAAATTTCAAGCTAGTTGGAAAGATTGTACTATATTTGTACCATCCTTGCATTTCCTAATTGGAGCAGGTAAAAGACAAGGCAAATCATTTTGTCATTAAATTTCAGATTAGGAAATTATGATGAAAGTCAGTATTCCTTGAAATAAAAAAAGTAAAATAATTGATGAGAAAGGGCAAACCTGTGAATCTACCCAGCTGTAGAATCCTTCAGGGATGAAAGACCAAAAGAGTAGATGTGGTTCTGATAGCGAATTTACCACTAATGTGGTAAATTAGAGGTAAATTCACTAATGTGAATACTGATCTCCTTATCCCTGGAGACTACTTCTATTGCAGGTATTATCATTGAAAAAGGACTTTAATTCAGACATGTCTAATTACACTATAGGTTAATTCTATTAACTAGAAAATCTCCAAAGGACTTTAACATTTCTGACTATTAAATAAGTTTAAGTGGTCTAACCAAATTGCTAATGATTGCCTTTCATTACAAAGCAGAAACTGCTGAATTTGCTCTTCCTTCTGGAACACTGGGACAAAGATTTGATTCTGAGGGCAATAACAATTTATTGCAATTACCCTAATGCATGGTAAAAATGGTAGTATTATGTATAGTCTGTATTCTTCCCAGTGATTGCTTCCTTTGCTATTGTCATCCTCCTGTGTAGGTGCAAAGAGCTTCTTATTAGCAATAAAACAAATACTGATAAAATAAATGGGCTTACTTACTCATAAGTGTAAGAAAGGCTCATCTGCAGTATTGATGGAGTCAGAAAGTTTTCTTTCACTTAAGCCATCCTGTTGTAATAGACAAATAGTAGCATTTCTATACACAGTGCGTCTGAATGTTGTTATTTTTCTTTTCGAACGTTTCAGTGTTGGTCTAGACATATTAGAACAATTAGAACAGTTAAGATTCTTTATAGTTGTTTGTTCTGGCTCTGCCTGAGCATTTAACGTAACTTTATTTTCATGTTGAAGAATGTTAATATCCCATTTCTAGTCCTCCTCTCATAACTTTGGAAATTTCCCATTCATCATTTAATTCAGTGTTTTCATTCAGTGCTTAATAAGAGTTCAGCCCAGTGCAAACCACTGGGGAGAAAAATACCAATAAAACACAGTGCCTTATATCCAGGAGTTTACAACTTAAGTTTAAGTAGACTTGAACACAGATAATTACAATATGGAAGCCTGGATGATATGCAGTTGGCTATCTGAGGTTGCCTTGAAATTGGAACCTAAGTATTTGTGACTAGTTCCAGGAAAACAAATCAGTTCAAAATAAGGAAGAGTTAGAAACACTCATTGTATGGGGTTACATGACCACACCTGAGATGCAGATTGGGCAAAAAATGGAAAGATTTCATGTAAAGTCATGACTTCAACCTGTATGTACAAGGGGAGGTCTGTAGAAATAATAAGAATTGCAAGTGTAGGAAATAGGAAAGTATAATATTTAAGACTGAAGGGTCAAATGATGAGTTCAACAAGGTAGAAATAGGATGCAGTATATGATATAAACTTGTAATTGCAGAGAAACTACAAGGGAATCTATAAAAGTGATTAATGGTAGCTCATTAAAGAGAAGGAGGGAGGAGATATGGGGATATAGGTATACATATAGCTGATTCACTTTTTTATACAGCAACTAACACAACATTGTAAAGCCATTATACGCCAATAAAGATGTTAAAAAAATTAATAAAGAGAAGGAAGACAATGGGGGGAAAAAGGAAAGGAGGGAGGTAAGAAAAAGTCTTTCCACTGAGAAAACATAGAATTATTAGAATCCTTTTAAATAATTTTTTTCAGAAGTATGGCCTACCCACTACCTAGTCATAACTCCCTA
This sequence comes from Orcinus orca, assembly GCF_937001465.1. Taxonomy (NCBI): domain Eukaryota; kingdom Metazoa; phylum Chordata; class Mammalia; order Artiodactyla; family Delphinidae; genus Orcinus; species Orcinus orca. The sequence continues at coordinate 98,643,501 of NC_064563.1, forward strand.
GTACATCTGTCTTACAAAAATGGCAATATGCAAAAAGTCTATAATACAGTGAATTGAAATTCAATCCTGTGCCTCATTCTGCCTTGTCTTGCCTGTCCTCATTATCCTGCTTATAATGTTAATATGAATGTGAGGGTCATGGTTCCCAGCTCTGCCCTCTACTCAGAAATGAATAAAGAAACTAAAAAAAAAAGATAGATAGGAGGATACAAGTGGAGTGCCTCAAGTTGCCTAAGTATGGAAGAAAACAAACAAAAAAGGACCTCTTAGGACCTCTGGTTCTACTATCAGAACCAGAGTTCTGCTATGGTCAACATGTAGAGAAGAACAAGATGAAAGTGCAAGCATTAGGTGAGAGTGTGGGGTGGTGGTGGGGAACATGTTAGAGGGGAGAGGAAAAAGAATGAACTAAAGTGTATAAACAAATAAGAATCATGTGTTCGAAATTATTAGGGTTCTTTCCACAGGACTAACATGCATGTCATAAGTTGTTCACACCACCACCAACAATCATTGTATATAAAGTCTCTTTACGCATCAGGCATGATGCCTTACATATACTAACTTCTGGAATCCTCCTGACAATGCATCAATATGGTATCTATACATTTATAGACACCCTTTTCTTCAGATTATGTAGTTCTACTTCCGCTTTTATGCTATCCCTTATGCAAGAGTAAGAGTCACAACAATTATTTAAGTAAGAGGACATTTATTACATTCAACTCAAAGCTACTTGTTACAAAGAAATATATACATCAAGCAAAGTAAGTTTTCAAATTTTAGTAGTCTCTGTAAATTACCAGTGTCTCTAAAATGATTCACCTTTAATTATAACCTTTCCATAATCATCGAGAATCCAGTATCTTGTCTCTGATAGGCAGCCAGGAAAGGGCACCAGCAGGCTTGTATTCCTGATTCCAGTTTTTCAATTCTGGAGAAAGTAAAGGCTAACACTTAATGGCCCCAGCCATTGCTAATTAACCAGCAAAAATAGATGATGTCATTGTTCGTCTAACTTTCACTAAGCATTCAGACTTTGGTGAAACCAGTTTTCAGCTCAGCCACAAGCAGCCAGCAAAAAATGTCTAAGGCTGGCTGCTATCACTGCAAGTTTAGTTGGCATCATACAAGGGGATACAGGACAAAGATGAGGAATTAAGATTATAAGTGTCATTCAAAAAATAAATGAGATTTAGGAATTCTCCATTATGTTTTTGTTTTTTTCTTGAGTTAGGACACATTAACCTTAAAGTTAAAAACCCAGTTCCCTGACATAAAGCAATTTATTCAGATTACAGGTAATGCTAACAGTTGTCAGCATTTTCAATGGCAAATGGTAGGCTTTTATGCTATGCTTGTGGTTATGTGTGTACAGGGAGGTATGTGAAGCTATACTGACTTTGAGGCATGTCTTGTGGACTGCTACAGGGTAAGGAGAGGGAGAGAAAAGGGAAAAATAAACTTCCTTTGTTTTCCTTTGTCCCGCTATCTTTCATTACCAATATTTTTTTGCTAGATCAGTAGTCATTCACCTTCACAGCCCCTGAAACTTTCCTCCCCTAGTTCTTTTCATGCAGGCTATTTAGCTTCAAATTGAATAACATGTGACTGAATTGTCAGAAATCTATCATCTATCTCTCAATCTAATCTAAATTTCTACCATGTATCTTTTCGTGCATCTAGGTCATATAAGATTAAAAGTATATTGAAGGGAGATGTTTATTGGGGAAATAGTTTTATTTTCCAATTTCTATTGTCATGAATGTTTGTTATAAGAAAATAAATCCTCAAAGGAATTTGCATTACATTAAAAACAGGAGGATAGAACAATGGAATTTTGATAGGCAGGAAAACAGAGGGAAAAACTGTTCTGAAACATAAACTAATAGAAGCATAACTGGGAAGAATTTGGTCAAACGTTGAACAAATGTCATATACCCAGAGTATGAACAGAATCCAGAGAATCCACAAAAGGCATGTGTTCATGAACCCCAAACAAGCAATTTCTGATTTGTGGAAACTCCCATTCCTGATTTGGCTCTCTAGTACAATTTTGTATGTCTCTATCCCACTACATGAACCCCACCAGTCCTTGCCTTTTCTAAGTCCCTGATCTATTATAGCCCATGCCCACACAGTTTCAAGAACTACCTGCAGTGGCTCAAAACCAATGAGCTGATAACCATTTGCCCAATGCCCCATTAGTGAAGGAGACAGCAAGAAGCTCTATTCCCTATGACTGCATCCATATCTGTAACTAATCCCACTTCTGGGATCCACTCTCCATGGGCCGTTAGAATCTATAATGATACCTGGGCTCTGTGTTTGCTCAGAGAATTCAAAAGGATTTTGTAAAGTAACCATATTTTGAGTTTTAATTAAAAATCTCATTTTTTTTTCTCCCCCTTAGCCTCCCCAACTACAGGCTTTCTAGTGTAGACTGTCATCCATGACTGTGGCTTCAGTTTTTTCTCTGTATCCCAGTGACCACCTTCATACCACCACCACCACCATTTTGTCTAAATTTAGCTCAGGCCACTTGTCTAAGTTCCCAACCTATATATCTAAATGCTTCCTCAACATTGCACTCGGATGTCTCAAAGGGAACTAGACTCAGCACATAGGTAATCAAACTGATTAATTTCTCCTCAAACCTGGAGTCTTCCAGTTTTCCCTAATTTAGTGAATGAATCCAAATACTTATACAAGACTGAAACCTAGACACTGTCAAAACCTCATATAATTGCCCGTATTATACAGGTTAATGCTATTTAAGGTTTTACTAGCTAACACTTGTAGTGCTTAACAAACACTAGGTTCTTTTAAAAATGAATTAAATATATTAACATATTGAATGCTTAACAACAATACAAAAGCAAGCAAGCAGTATTACTCCTTATTACAGCTAGTAAGATTTTAATAACTTGCCCAAGATCACATGGTTAGTAAGTTTTAGAGCTGGGGTTCCCACCTGTGCTGTGCAGTCTGGCTCCAGGCTCCATGCTCTTATTCAGTACACTCTACTGGCTCTCCTGCAAATAGTAGTGACTAACATTTATTAACTGTTCACTCTGTAATGGGCATAGAGGGTATTATGTTATTCTTGTTTTACAGATGAGGACACTGAGGTACACCGTGGTAGGTAATTTTCACCACAGTCCTTAACTAGTCAGTTGTGGCTCCACAGTTCATCATCTGCCATATTCTCATTTCAGATCCCACATTCTTAACAGCCAAGATTCTTGACACTTTACAATTCTTATTTAAAAAAACAAATAGCCCAGTTTTTGGTCAGAGGAAAATGACTTTTGAAGGATAGGAAAGCACTTTTATTCATTAGCAAATGTTCCATCTCTTTGAGTTCACTATTAAATATGGCAAACAAATTTAAATTAAACCTTTAGTTCTACTCTGGACCTATTCTCTAAACTCACCTAATGCCCAAGTGCTTTTAGCCATGTGCATGCACAAATTTATTGCAAAGAAATTGGGGTTTCTATCGATAGGCCTTAATTAAATAATAAATTAAATAATTTTGCCTATATTTAAATTTTCAGAATTGTTTTATTTCCAAAGAACAACTTTTATTTCTGAGGGATGTGGCTATTGTGGAGTGAAATATTTCTCTGAATTTTGGAACATAAACTGAGGCTTTTAGGTTTTTCCTCTAATTTGTTTTTTTGTTGTTGTTGTTTTGTTTTTGTTTTGTTTAGTAAAATAGAACGCTGAAGTCCCCTCCCCACTGCAAACTTTGAAAAGTAAATTACAGTGCTTGTGTCACCTACGGAGCATATTTTACTTGAGTAATAATCACTCCCTTTTGACAATATGTGCCATCCTATTAAAAAAAAAAAAAGGATGATTTCCAGCAGCTCATAAAAAGGCTCCAAGTATATAATAGACATCATCACAGATTTTTTCCATTCCTGTTTCATTTTTATGAATAAAGATCAAGAAATATGCATATGTAAATTTCCTTTATGAGTGCTTTGAAAATGTGACCTAGACTTGGTTACTTCAAAATATATAAATTTTATGTGGGAGGATTATAAATCAAAAATGTGTTTTCAAATTCGCTACTTCCCAGTTAAGATTTTTTGATTGAAATGACTAATTTTTAATATTCTATATGACTCTCCTGAAGTAGAGTTAAAACAGGCCATTTTAAAACATAAGTATTAATTTTACTTTTAGAATCATAGTGATATCTTCAGTCTTCTAAGATTGCTTCTCTGGATTTTGATCATGTTGAAAATCAACTAATGATCCTAGTATGAATCTGCTCACTTGCATAGTTTAACAAAAAAGTAGCTGGAATTCTACATCATAGTAATAATCAGTTTTGGGTTTTTTTTTTTTTTTTGTCTAGAAAGAATGACTGAAAGGAAAAGCAGTTCAGGTGATAATGTTCAAAATCCTAATTAATTCATTTGCTATTTAATTAGCTGTCTCAGGTACGAAGACTGCCACTGCGAGATCACATCAAAGGGAATGATTCTTTCTCTGCCTCATGCAGTCTGTTCCTTCTGATCCAGAAGTCCTATCTGAGACAAAGAGGAGAGAAAGGTCTTGCCCCAGGTCTTACCTGGAAAGGGAAAAAGAGTGCTATCAAGTACCCTGTCTTCTAATTTATTTATCTTATTTAATATTTATACATATTCTCTTTTCTTTTCAAAGAGGTTCCCTTGTAATTAGTAAAATACAAAGAAAGGGGGAGTTGGTTCTTAAATTCTTAACAAGCTCAGATGCCAGAATATGAAAGGGCCAGCTTATGCTCCCCTGGAGAAATTCTAGAAGACCATTTCTCCTGTCCTCAACTAGGAAGATGGACAGTTGGTGAGCTCTCAACCTCTGAGAGATTTGAGTCTATTAAAAATTTCTAGCATTTATATAATTCCTTTCATTCCTGTCATCCTCAAAGTGTTTTGCAAACATTAAACTAATTAAGTGAAAGCAATTTGTGAATTAAGGCATACTTATAAACAACTGCCTGTCGCTCTCAAGAAATACTTGTCCTTGTTTGTTATTTCATTACTAGGCTTATGGGCAAATCTTTAATTTTAATAGCATTACCCAAGATACTAAGGCCACAAGAACAGAAATGTCTTGGTAAAGTCATCCAGTCACTATGCTATAAAATGACTCAAATCCACCCCAACACCTCCTCCACACCCAACCTAATTCATTTGATAAGAACAATTGGAAGAGGTTTAGCTGTAGAAACTAGAAAGTACTTCAAAAAAAAAATCCTCTTAACTTTATCTCTTTTTATTCTCAATATTTCATTTAAAAACACAATAAACTTGGATTCTATAGGCAGACTATTTATTATATTAATATATTTAGAGAAATATAAAACCTCAAGCCTCTCTTTATAAAATGCTAAGTAGGTTAACAGGAAAAGTAGGTTAATAGAAAATTTCATAAGGAAACTTCACATGCATATGACAAACTTTTCAAGAGCTTAAATGTCTTCTTGAAAAATTAAAAGATCACAGCTCCAAACGTTATTCCTAATTTATCAAGTTTCCAAGTTCAATATGTGTGTACCATTGCCCAGCCAGGGAAAGACAGGGGGAAGAAATGCTGAGATTAAATAGGTATGTTTTTAAGTTACTCTCTGAAAAATCCCTTTAAGGGAGAAAGCATCTTATTAATAAATTCAGAAACATATTTTTCTTCCCAAGTAGCATGTAAAATTTTCGAGTAATCAAAGTAACTGCCCTGCCAATTTGTGCTAGATAAAAGACTAAAATTATTAAAGATAAATCGTGCTGATTCTGGGGAGAAACCTGCATGAGCAGCTAATAAGTAGCTGGAAAATCTTAAGACATATCTACGCCATTTTTGAAACATGTGACTATGGCTAATATTTAATTAATGCTAACTAATAGTGAAAAGGTGGGTCATCTTAACATTTTGAATTGTAGAAGAATCAATACAATAAAATCCCACTGTTGGGCTGCCTGGTGGCGCAGTGGTTAAGAAACCACCTGTCAATGCAGGGGACACGAGTTCAAGTCCTGGTCCAGGAAGATCCCACATGCCACGGGGCAACTAAGCCCATGCTCAACAACTACTGAGCCTGCGCTCTAGAGCCTGCAAGCCACAACTACTGAGCCCGTGTGTCACAACTACTGAAGCCTGAGTGCCTAGAGCCCATGCTCTGCAACAAGAGAAGCCACCGCAATGAGAAGCCTGCGTGCCACAACAAAGAGTAACCCCCGCTCTCTGAAAATAGAGAAAGCTGCCACGTAGGAACGAAGACCCAATGCAGCCAATAAATAAATTTATTTAAAAAAAAAATCCCACTGCTTGTAGTGGGAGTCAAAAACTTTGTTTTAACCAAGAGAATATTGACACCTGGGGTAGATTTTTAGATCTGAAAAAGCTAAAGTGTCCAGTTTCTTCAGTACATAACTGAAGAAATAAGTTCTGAAAGTTTAGATGCTAGCAAAGTCAAATAGCAACTTTGTGATAGAAGTAAGAATACAATTATGGTAGGTGATCTTTCCACCCCATCAGGCTGCTCTACGTCTAACTTGAGGTGGTTGCAAAACAGGCACTGTTCCAGCATATTTTGCTATGTTGATACAGAAGTATTTGCTATGTGAAAAGATGCTATCTGGCACCATGTCTTCTACCTTAGTTTCCTTCAGTTGTAAAAGAGGGGATTGTTTGTAATTACGGCATTTTCTCTTTTTTAGTTTCTGAAAGGTGGTAATATTTTATTCGTCTTGAAGTTTTGTTTGACCATGACTTTCTTAGCCTCAGAAGAATACATTTCTGTTAGCAATGAAAGAGGAGTTCTTCACCTAATGTGTGTCATTGTCTTTTTGGCAGTTCATTGACGGAAGTTTTGGACATTTCTCAGAATAATATCTTTAAATGCCTAAAATCAATTACATCTGATTACAAAGGAAAAATTATGTTGAAATGCAATTATCAATATACTATAAACTGAAATGTGTGCTATAGTAGTATATGTGTTTCTTTATTAATGCATTACAGTGCAGGTATAATTACCATGATTTTCTAAGTAGTAATGAATGCAAACAATTTAGGTATGTGCAACAAACTGTAATCTAATATGAAAATATATATGGTTTCTATTGGTAACAGTCACAGCTCTGCTAACAATTATGATATGTTGCCTATATTAAGTCAAAGGAAATGATAAATTGCACTTAGAGATTGCTAAAAAGAAAAATGTATTTTTTTTCCCACCAAAATCATGTACCCTCTACATTCTGACCTCACAGATCTAAAAGGTTCTCACAGGTTCAAAACTTATATTTCTGTTGACTTACTTTTTAGAAAACCTCATTTGTTCCATTTTAGTCCCTTCGCTTAAGGGTCTAATGTCTTTCCTTGTAACCCAATATATTTCTGAAGATTTTATAACCAAACACATTCATTTCTAGTTCAGTTCCTGGACAATCACTGAAGGCAACATCTTTGAACAATTGATCTTGCTTAACAACAATGCAGCAATTTGCTGCCAGCCTTGTTAATATCTAAGTTGCTAGAGACACTTTTTTGCCTTTATAGGAATAGCAGCATTGTTAACTAAAGCTCTTTTGAAATACTACAGCATGATAATGACAACAGCCAGTGGCACTACTAAACCATAACAAGTTACAATGATAAATCAGAGCTGTCTGAATATTTTAATTTCAGTATGAATCTTCACATGCCTGCCTATTAAGATCTATGTTTCCTAATCCTGACAGAGAGGATTAATGCAACTACAGTTCCAAGCTCTACTCTAGGCAAATGGATCCCACATTATCAGACACTCATGCCAGGAAATAGATTGGTGGATTATTAGATTTGAATTAAAAGGATGTCCCCCCCTGCCCCAGGCTCCCTTATTCCTGTGTTTGTTATCTTTAATATGGATTTTTATGATGTTTTAACTATTGTTTATTACTATTATCTCATCTTAATTGTGCATTTGATGCCCCCAGCACCTTGATCAGACGAATGCAATATAAATAAAATTATCTTGACACACAAAGACGGACGGTGTTGTTTAAATTTGTTTCTCTTGTCTCTCCGTGAAATCATAGAGGTATTTAATTTTTTTCTTCTCTTTTGCTCACTTTCTTTGTCCCTTGTGACACTCAATCCAGAAAACACCTGCAATTAACATGTTTTTCAAAAAACTTGTGCCTCTGTAGCTCAAATATATCTTTTTAAGGTAACATAATTTGCAGTGATCTCAAATATACATGAAAGATTTTGGTTAGATTTATTTCTCAACAATTTTCTGTCTTTTCCAGAGACAAAAATCTTTCACAAAATATGCATTATATAATTAACATTGTCAACAATGTCATTTTAAAATACCTTACGAATGAGAATGTATGTGTATATACAGCAGGTAGTCTCAACAGTAACCATGGAAACAACTAGACTCTAGCAACACTTTCACAATTTGCATTGCCTACTCTGTGCTAAGGGCTGTGGATACAGAGATTAAAAACAGCAACTTTCACTGTGGAGTCAAATTCTGACTTAGGCAACCTAAAATGTTAGAAAGAACTAACCTTGTGTCAACTCTATGTCAAGGGTTTTAAATGCATTATTTCTATTAATTATACTTTCTCATCTATCCTGGTAATGGCATTATTACCCTCCATTTTACTGATAAGACAAATGGATTTCACAGCAGTTAAATAGCTTGCTTGAGACTGCAGAGCAGTACGTGATGGAGTCAGGATTCTAACTCACAGCTCAAAGATTAGAAGCCATGCTCTCTTCACTATGCCTAATGTCTCCTCTAGAAGTCACGTGAAAGCTTCACCATTAGAGTTTTGCAGTTTGTAGTTTGGTGTGAAGGAACTGGGAAACCATGACTTGAACTAAAACATTCTTCTCACAGGGTACTATTGATTGCTTTTGGGGGAATCATATTGTCTAAGGAAAGCTACATTCTAGATAAGGAAAATCTTCTACCCATAACAGGTATTTTATTTGTATTTTCTACCATTTGATGAAACTGCCCTAATCAATTTCTTAAGAGTTATGTTCTATAAGAATGACAACAATGTAATAATGTAGTCAGAATTGCATTAATCTCAGGAATGTTATAATTATCTAAAATTCCAGATAAATTAATATTTCAGCATACCTTCAGAGAGTCTAACATATGAACTTTTCCATAGAGTTAGTATCCTGAAGCTTATTATGAAAACCTCTTCATATCCAAAAAATGCATAAATTAACAGTTTGCCTAAACTCATAAACATTTCAAAATGGGTCTTTCTGAAATTCTGCATAGGCAGTGAAATGTGTCCAAATGGATTCTGTAGCACAAATGAGATTTCTTGAGACACCTGTTATCTGTTATTGATTTCTCTTAAGGCATTTATACAAAACAAGGAGGAGCACAAAAGTAATTTTGCAATGATGACTAAGGATGCTAGTGATCATGGAGATAACCATTACTAATATTTTCAGTTCTTGCAATTTAAGCCATGCTTCAGCTAAATTATAAATTACTTCCTAATATGGATCTTTGAGGTCATCCAAGAGTAGATAAACCCCTAATATTAAATTCTCTAAATCTGAAATTTTATTGTTTTGAAATTTCATTGATGATTCCATGAAAATCATCAATAAGAAATCCCAACACTGAGATTAATTTTGATAATAATACAGGAGTAATCTAGGAGACAAAAATTGTATTGAACGGAATGTAAATAATGATTCCACAAAGCATCAGAAATCAACACTTTCCTTGCTAGATGTTGGAAGCTGCCTATAATTGTTTGCCTTCACAATCACCTGGATATGTCCTAGGAGATGGCCAAAATTTTCTAAGCAATATCAGTAGCAGTAGTAGCATGTGCACATTATATTAAGATTTGCCTTTAGGATAATTTGATTCTTATACATTTTATTGTGTTAACAAAGGTGTTAGAAAGTACAGATTTGTCCAACATTAGGTCATGCACATAGCAATCAAACTAATGGATACAGACTTGCCTTACCTTAGAGTAAATCAAGTCTAGTAATCATATATAGCAAATGATTGGCAAGGGAGTTAAACCTGGCATTGAGCCAAGACCTCAGAAATTGAAAACTCAATACAACTTTTCAGTAGAATATATGAGATATGTAGGTGGGACTAAGCAAAAGAAAAGCATTTAAGAATCAGCTCAAGAAAAAAAATTTATATTTGCCATACAACACATAAAAACCAAGACTCAATCTTTGTAGCTTGGCTTTGACTATATTTATAGAGCACAACACTAGAAAGTTTAAAGCAGGTATGTGTTGAGGCAGATTGATTTTGACATTTGAGATGTCAGAGGCTAAGAGAAAACACTGGAACCAAAATTTCAAATCTGAGGACACTGTGACTAAAAAATTGAAGCCTACAGAAATAAAGATATATTTTCATTGAGATGATATATTTTTACTTCTCTGTCTTGTGAAATGATAGATCATTTTCTGCATAAATATGACTGCATTTCAGGGAACTAGCTAAATTTTTTAATATGTTAGAAATGAGTAGAAGAAAATGTTACTAAAGTGTGTAGGGCATCACAAGTGAATTGTACTTTAAAAGATTCTCTCTTTTTTGTAAAATTTAAACAAAACAAATGTTGCGGTTTGAATGCCATCATCTCTCCAGGTGGAGGGGGAATGTGTCCAAAATTCACTCCAAACTTTTGCAAAGTAGAGGAGAAAATGGTGTCACATTTTACAGCTACCTGAAAAGACTGCTGGTGTTAGGTTAAAAGAGCTCTCACTTGACTTTGTCCCTTCTTTTGCAGTCTTCAAACATCTGTCATGGACACATTTGGCACAACTGGCCTTTTGCTCCTTTTCTTTCTCTTTTCACCATTTCAGCAAATCCAATTTTCTAACTCCCTGCCTTCATTTAATGAGAAACAAGTTTATTTTTTTAAGTTATAGTGTTTCAACAACAAGATATTTATTGAAAACCCATGATGTATCTATTATTATGTAAGGCATAGAAAGAATTTGAATGCTTATATATAGAACAAATCATTAGGGAACAATTAAATTTTGAATTATGTCATGGATATAATCATAAAAAGAGTTTAGCAATGGAACAGATTATTTGTGAATTGATATAATCAAAGAAATCAGTGCTGAAACATAACTAAGAACTTGGAATATGGGAAGTATATTTACTCCACAGACATGAGACACATTTGTTATTGAGTAAAGCAGAAAAGATATCAAATAAGTATTAGCCAGATCCAGGGTAAAATAAAACGTTTACTCCAAGGGTAAAGTTCTTAATTTTAGGAGGATTTGTTCCAAAATGGGGCAGGAATGTGGGAATAGAAGATACTGAGTTGCCTACAAACTTTATGTAGTGAAGAGCTAGAAAGACCTGACAAACCATAATGAAGTTGAACTTCAGGAATTAAGGTAAAAAGTATAACTACTGTGCATAGTAAAAGTCAGGGAGTGTCTCATGCCCACTGCAGCAGGTAGTGTTTCATTTAGCCCACCTCCTTTCCCTGACCCAGACCCATCCAGAAGTCACATAATTATGGCAGGTTATGAAGGAGAAATAGGAGCATAGCTTTTTATTAAGGAAAAGGAAGGAGGGAGCAAGGCAAGCAATGGAAATAGGAACATGCTTCTTCTTCCACTGTTGCTGTAAGATGACAACCTCCTACCTTGACAAGCTGCCAGCATAGGGACTGCACGCTAGGAGGCTGTGTGCTAACCTAAGTGTTTGTCTTTAAAAAATTCAGCTTGTTGACCTATTGAAATGACATCACTAATTGTCTATCCCACTCCTGCCTCACAGCACTTACTTGATTCCCAAATCCTTAAGCGTCAAGATTAACTTTAGACAAAATCAGAATGTAAGTAAATAAGAAACAATAAGGAGTTGATGTACCAGTGCCTCCAGAGGTTAGACCTCAAGGACCTCAAGGAAACACTGAGGAAAGTGTGGTGAAAGATGGTGAAATGATTATCATCTCAAGGCTGCATTCACTTGAGAGGAGCACCTATAATAAAATGGGTAAGAATGTAAGACTGCTTCTGCCAAGTCCTGGCTGCTCTGCTATTAGCGTTACCTTGGCCAAGTCTTTCCATTTCTTTGTGCCTCTGTTTCCTTTTCTGTGAAATGGGGATGGCAATAGTACTTTCCACATGGATAAATGATGTAATGTGCTTAGTATGAGGGGCTTTGTAAGCACTATATAAATATAGTTGACAATTATATTGAAAATCAGTTTACCAAACACTGTACAAATATATCTTCATAGTATCCTGAAAGCTGTTTTCATTATTATCCTCATTTCATGGGTGAAAGTGAGGCTTAACAATTTTCTGAAAGTTTCTCAAGATCATAGAGTGTATAAAGGCTCAAAATGATTTCATCTAATCCTGAAACTTTGCTCCATCTTTACCCATTCTGTCTTGAGATATGGCACTTAAATCCAAACACATCCTTTTGTTTCTTGGGCTGTACAAACCTAAAGAAAGTGGAAGAGGAGGGGCAAAGTAGTTGATATTTTGCAACCTTCTACATCTTTCAGGCTATACTCAACTCATTTGAGATGTGATACTCTTTGTACTATTAATCTGAAGTACTTGTCCCCACCTTTCACTACTTTTACCAGTGACTTCTAAACATTTTGTACCAAAAAGTTACACAAGTTATCTTATTGACATTCCCCAAAAAGGTACACTAAAAGCTAAATCTTCTTTATTATGTCTGTGTTGATCTAAATCCCTTTCTTTTAGTATTGTACTCACATTTAAACAATGCAGTTACACTCATAATTCAGAAAGCATGCAAGGTGAAAGGACTCTAATTGGAAAAATATGCATATGAAGCCTCAGAGCAGGCATGCTATAGCCAAGTTCAAAGTGTACGTATTTCCGTTCCAGATATTCCCATGGTAGTAGCACAAAAAGCAACATATTGCATTAACACATAAGCATAAAAATGTTATCACCTATTCATGGGAGACAGGTGTTAAATTTTAGGAGTGTGTATTGTTCATATGGTATTTATGTCTTTCAAGTTTGTTTGACACTCCAGAAACAATGTGACTGGGACTCATCAATAAAACTGGAAGCATTTTCTTTGATTTTTTAAATTATATATACATTTTTTGTCATTCTTACTTTCTATTGAGAAGACACATAGAGGTAAACTCATCTATGTATCTTATGAACACATACACTAATTATGCATTTCTATTATGAATATAAAAATGAATTAACTAGGTGGAATACTTTTTACCTTTATACTTCTTGATTATTCTTCCTCTGATTCCTATTGTTTCAAATGGCAAGAATCTGTTGAATTACTTTGAAATAGAATGATAGTATTATTAACAGTAAACAGAATGATAAATGAAAGCATACAGGGATCTTAGAAGAGCAAAATTTTAAAAAATACTGAAAATTAAAAAAAAAATTACCTCCTTCAGGAACATCCTAGACATTCTAATGTGATGATTCACAAAACTACTCTTTTGTCAGGATAGAAAGGTTTGAGTTTTATCTACTAAATATCTCTAAAAGAAACCATAGTTTTTGATGCTGAATAGATAAAATATATACTTGTACACATATAAAATGGGGAAAAAATTAACAGCTCATATTAGAAAATGGTTCTTTCCCCTCTGTTGTGATATAATTTTATTTTCCATTTAATCTAATTTTCATTATAAATTGAATGTCTTATACCAGAAGTGTGGGCTGGAAGAATTTTAGTTACTTAATTCTTAGAAGAGAAATATATTGTATAGAAAGCTAATTTAGTGCTAGGGTGTTCTGAAGTTTAAATATACATATATATATATCAATATAAACTATAATTTATGTATACCTATATTTATATTCAGATATAAAACTCAAATATATTAACTTAAACAAGCCACTCTGTCATGGTGGTTTGGGGAGATCTGATAATGATACTACTAGGCGATATGACTTATGACTGTATTAACTTTAATCTCAATGCCTAGTTTTCAAACATACCTTAAAACTATAGCAAATTCATTTGTGTAGGGCTCTAAACTCCTTTAAGCAAGCAAGGTACCATTTAATCATTTATCTCTTCCATTATACTTAATGGTGAAATATCAAACTTTTGTTGCAATGTTTGGACAAAGGCAAGAGTCCCTCCTCAGATCGCTCAAATCATGTGTGTTAAATACAATACTGGAAGTTCCAGTCATTGCAATAGGGCAAAGAAAACATATAAAAATATAAAATTCTGTAAGGAAAAAATAGTTTTCTATTTACCAATGGTATGTTTATTTTATACAAAAATCTGAAGAAATCTACAAATAAGCAAGAAGAACTAAGAAATGAATTATCTAGGTCACAGGATACAAGATTAATATTAAAACTCAATTGTAATTTTTATATACTCACCTCAACATTTAGTAAATAACACGAAAACTTTAAACATAAAGGAATAAATTCTTTTAAAAGACATACAAGTTTTCTAGACTACTAACTCAGTAATATTTAGAGAAAGTAAGATGGACTAAATAAATGGAGACATGTCGTATTCATGATTAGGAAGAGTTTCAAAATTATGGAATTTCAATTCTACCCAAATCAACATATAGATTCAAAGTTACCCCATTGAAAATGCCTTCAGTTTTTAAAAAGAAATTGATAAATGATTTGCAAAATATTTATGAAACAACTAACAACCTAAAACAGTGAAAGAAAATTTTTTTTAAATAGGAAAGGAAAACATATTTGGAAGATTTACTCTACCTGATTTCAAGACTTACTAAAAGCTACCATAATCAAGAGAGTGTACTGTTACCAAAGGACAGAAATACAGATTAATGAAACATAATAGAGAGTCTATAAATATATACATGTATATTGATTTTTGACAAAGATTTCAAAGCAATTCACCTGGATAAGAAAATGGTTCTGTGAGAAACTGAATATCCCTATGGGAAACAAATGAACATTGAACCTTAGTTTGAAATAGACCATAGACTTATACAGAAAAGCTAAAAGTTAACCATATTGAATCAAATGTATATAATTTGGTATCCAACTGTTGGAAATACTTTTGTTTTCACCTCAAGGAAATATAATATTTATAATAATTGGTACCAAGAGAGTCTCAACAAATTTGAGAGCCAATTCACTGTAGATTATGACCTCTGCTCTTACTGGAATTAAATATAAAAATTAATTAAAATTTCTTTTAATTTTTAAAATTAAATTTTTAAACTTTTACAATTTTAGAAAAAATATAAGTACACATACACACATATGATTTTTAAATTCATTTGTAAATACTAAAATATTTACAAATAAATGAAAACAAAAATTCTACACATCAAACTTGTAGGATGTAGCTACTGCAGTGTTTTAAGGACATTTAAATCCTTAGCTTTGTATTAGAAAAGAAGAAAGACCAACTGCTCATCCCTTATGCACATGAACTAATTATTTAGAAAAGGAAAAAGAGTATGTCCAAAAAATGTATCATGAAAAATATCATTAAAATGTAATCAGAATATAATGCTATAGGAAAGATACAATAGTGAAAATCAACACAGTCAGGAACAACATAGTTGATAACGGGAATATGAATGTGAAATTGAACATATCCTCTGACCCAGTACATTCACTCCACATATGTATTATAAGGATTCTTGCTCATGTGCATGAGAATATTTGTAGAATAATTATTTTAGCAGCATTTTTAGTACTAGAGAAAAACACCCTTTTGCCTACTGGCAGTAGAATGGTTAAGTAAAATGTACTCTAGTCCTTCAAAGAAACACTGCTCAGCAAAGAAAAGAAACAAGGATTGTTACATGTTATCAAGAGGGACAAGTCTCACAGTTAAGATTAAATGAAAAAAGAAAGTTACATAAACTTATATAGAGAATTAACCATTTTATATTTAATTTAAAAATGCAAAACTAAATAATATGCTAGTCAGGAATACATCCATACATAATTCAACAGTAAAGAAAAGCAAGAGAATTTTGAAAATAAAATTCAAGTCAGCGTTGTCTTTAAAGGAAAGGGAAAAAGATACTCTATTTCACTATCTGGAGAATATGTACCACCCAAACAATCGTTTCTTACTTTTAACTTTTCTTTAAACAGTTTGTATAATGGGTTTTATGAAACTCAATACAACTATTTATTGTAGGCTATTGGATTGTATTGCAATAGCATTATTATTTTTTCACTGTAGAAGTAACTTTATGTAGTTTCTAATTATATAAAAATTACATACTAATTGTGAAATAATTGTAACCATGTAAAAGTGTAAAGAAGAAAGTAAACACAAATTGAAATCCCATAAGCATTATGAAGAGCCATAAGCGTTTTGGGGACTGCAGGTGATATGCCTCTTCTTATGCACTTGCGGATGTTCCTTTTCACAATGAGATCTCTTTCTACTATGCTTTGCCTGTTGGACACTCTTTGAGGGCCAGACACTTGGAAATGCAGCCTCAGTCCCTGCTGTCTCATTCACTTTACTTGTCCCTGGGAAAATCTCTTAGTTCTGATATCTGTAATGTTGAATAAATACTTATTTAATGCATATATGTTTTGAAACACCCACAAGTCTTCCATTTAAAGGAACAAAAACAGATTTACATATTGGCCTGAAGGTTTAAACACGGGCTCTCTGAAAGTACAAGTGGCAGGAAGTTCCAACATTGGAAACATTCCATCAAAAATGCCCTGTCCCTGTATATGTAAATTGAAATTCATGAACTATCAACAGGAGCTTATCTCCATTGCTCCATGGGAGGAAAATGAAGGGAAAGTAATGGAAGAGTAATGAGCAAAGCAGAACTTCAGCAGCATAAAAAGGAAAAAAAAATGTACCTCATTTTCTCTCCCACTACCTAGTTAAGGTTGTGTGCATGTGCACCTGAGTAAAATCACTTTTTCTCTGCCTTAAGATGGAGAAAAATAGAAACTGATATAAAAACCTATAATAATGCAGTAATAATAGTAACTACATTTGCATTTGTGAACTGCTCTACAGAGTTTTGTCTCATTTAATACACCCATGAGCCATCTGAGGTGGCAGGGGATACAGTCTATTATTCATTCAAAGAATTAGGAATCTGAGGCAAAAAAATTTCTGTGACTTATTCAAGGTTACAAAGCTGCTTTATGTCAGAACTAGAACTAAAGTGATCACATCAGGATGGTGGATATGTTTCACAGTTCTTTCATGCTGAGGAACATAAACATTTTCTTCAAATCAAATCTGCAAGGAAAGTAACATGGTATATAATAAAATACATTTAAATACAAGGCCATTTCAAATTTTACTCAAGTATTTAAAATTTTAGGTTATAAACTGAATTAAATAGGTGTTGCATTTTAAATATTTTGCAAACAGCTTATATAATCATTGTGATTTGCAAACATAGCTTCTGAGTGATGAGAAGAACTTTAGAGATGTCAGTCTAATTCTTTTAAAATGAGAAAAAAATTAGAGAGTTTGTTATACAAGTTCATGTAGATTTTCTGGGATAGAGTTTAAGCTATATGCAGTGCAATTTGGACTATAAAATGAAGTGTGTGTGTGTGTGTGTGTATGAGTGTGTTTATATAGCTTTATGAGTTATATAATAAGAAGCTCAATGTTAATATTTAACCAGTGATGTCTATTCGTAATTATTTTTATTATTGAATCACATAATCATGGTATTTATACTGAAACTATTTTTCTTAAAGTATGACATATATACAAAAAGGCACCCATCATGTGTGTACAGCTTGATGAATTTTCCCAAATAGATCACATCAATTAAACATAACCATACTCAGAATAAAATTCATATCATTATCAGACCACTAGAAAGCCCCTTCTGCTCCTTTGACATCACTAAGCACCTCCTGTTCTAAATTCTAGTAACATAAGAGAATTTTGCCTCTTTTTGAATTTCATATGTATGAAATATACAATATGCACTTTTTGGCTCTGGACTTTGTATTTTTATAGCCACACCTACTTTCCTTCTTGTTCCCATCCTTTACTATTGGCAGCAAATAATCTGTTCTACATTTAGATGATTTTGTCATTTTAAGAATGTCATATAAATGAAGTCATACAGTATATATTCTTTTATTACTTATATCTCATTAGCATAACTCCCTGTGGGTGCATCCAATCATTGAATGTATCAATAATCTGTTCCTTTTTGTTGCTTGAGCAGCATGACATGGTATGGATGTACTGCAGTTGTGTAACCATGAGCCCACTGAAAGGCATCTGGGTTGTTTCCAGTTTGGAGTTATTGCAAATAAAAATGCTATGAACATTAGTATACAGGTTTCTGTATGAACCTAAATCTTCATTTCGCTAAGATAGGTGTCCAAGAATGCAATTATAAGGACATATGGTATTTTTATGCTTAGTTTTACAAATGTGTCAAACTACTTATAGCGTGGCTATATCATTTTACATTACTGCCAGTAATGTATGAGTGACCTGGTTTCTATGTATCCTTGCAAGCATTTGGTTTTGTCACTACTTTTATTTTATTTTATTTTCTAAAAGATGTATAGTGATATCTCATGATTTAATTTGCATTTCTCTAGTGGATAATGATGTTTAACATTTTTTGTGTGCTTATTTGCTTTCTATATAACCTCTTCGGTGAAATTTCAGTTGTTTCTTTTGCTCTTTTTTTTTTTTTTTTTTTTTTGCGGTACACGGGCCTCTCACTGTTGTGGCCTCTCCCGTTGCGGAGCACAGGCTCTGGACGTGCAGGCTCGGTGGCCATGGCTCACAGGCCTAGCCGCTCCACGGCATGTGGGATCTTCCCGGACCAGGGCACAAACCCGTGTCCCCTGCATGCATCGGCAGGCGGACTCTCAACCACTGAGCCACCAGGGAAGCCCTGCCCATTTTCTAGTTGGATTGTTTGCTTTTTTACTTCTGTGTTCTAAGAGCTCATTATGTAGTCAAGGTACTAGTCCTTTATGAGATATGTGGTTTTAAAATATTATTAACCAGCCTGTAGCTTTTCCTTTCATCCTATAGTCTTTCACATGGTAAAAGTTTTATTTACTTTTATGAGGCTCAGTTTATTATTATTTTATTTTATAGAACAAGGTTTTGATGTCAGATCTAAACTTTCTTTGCCCAGACCTACATTCCAAAGATTTATTCCTGAATTTTTTTTAAGTCTTGTATAATATATTTTGTGTTAATTTTTGTATAAGGTGTGAGTTTAGATCAGGTTACTATTTATGTATGTATGAATGTATGTATGTACATATGTATGTATTGTATCTATGTCTGCCTGGCTATGGATACCAGTTGATCCAGCACAGTTCGTTTAAAAGTCTGTCCTTCTTGCATTGCTTTTACACCTTTGGCAAAGTCAGTTGGACATATTTCTGTGAGTTTAGTTCTGGGTTCTATATTAATTTCCATTCATTTATGTGTCTATTGTTCCAGTAATACTACATTGTCTTGATTACTATATTATAGTCCTAAATATCCTAAATATAGTCTGAAATACAATGATTCCTCTCGCTTTTTTCAAAATTAAAAAAAGAAACTCTTCTATGGCCTATGGCCTTTCCATATACATTTTAGAATGAGCTTGTCTATGTCTACTAAAAATATTTCAAAAATTTTTATATGAATAGTATTAAACCTGTAGACCAAGACCAAAGATATAGATATTTTTCTTAAGTCTTCCAATCCATGAATACAGTGTCTCTCAATTTATTTATGGGTTCTTTGATTTTATCAGCATTTTTTACTTTTTAGCATACACATCCTATACATGTTTTGTTAAAGTGTACACTTAAGTATTTTATTATATTTGGAGTAACTGTGTATGGTATTATAATTTTAATTTTACTTCCCACATGTGCATTTTTAGTATATAGAAGTATGATTGATTTTTATGTGTGATCTTGTTTCCTACCTATTAGTCCTAGGAGATTTTTTTGGTTGCTATTTTTAATATTCCTTGAGAGTTTCTATGTAGAAAATCATGGCATCTGAAAATAGAGTTTTATTTCTTTATTTACAGTATGAATGCTTTTTATTTCTTTTGCTTTCCATATTGCAATGGCTAGAACTCCAGTTTCATTACATTGAAAAAGAGTGGTGAGAGGAGATACCTTGTTCTATTTTTTTTTTTTTTTTGCGGTACGCGGGCCTCTCACTGTTGTGGCCTCTCTGGTTGCAGAGCACAGGCTCCGGATGCGCAGGCTCAGCAGCCATGGCTCACGATCTAGCCACTCTGCGGCATGTGGGATCCTGCCGGACCGGGACACGAACCCGTGTCCCCTGCATCGGCAAGTGGACTCTCAACCACTGCACCAACAGGGAAGCCCAACCTTGTTCTTTTTCCTGATCTTAGAAGCAAAACACTCAGTCTTACAATATTAACTATAATGCCAGCTGTAGGCTTTTTCTAGATGTTCTTTATCAAATTGAGGAAGTTCCCTTCCATTCCTAGTTTGCTGAGAGTTTATCATGAATGGGATTTGGATTCTGACAAATGCTTTTAATGCATTAGTTAATATGATTTTTTTCCTTTTATATCTGTTGATATTGTGGATTACACTGACTAATTTTGAATACAGACTAAGCCTTATATACCTGGATTAAATCCTACTTAGCCATGTTATATAATTATTTTTACAAATAGCTGGACTTGATTTTTTAATATTTATTTTGTTAAATTTTTTAATCTAAGACTGTAGTTTTTCTTTCTTGTATGTGTTTGTTTTGTTTTGTTTTTTGGGTTTTTGTTGTTGTTTTTTTTTAATTGTCTGTTTTGGGTTAGTATTCAGGGTAATACTGGCTTCACAAAATGAGTTGGGAAGTATTCCATCCCCATTTATTCAGGAAAAGAATTTGTAAAATGGATGCTTGTTCATCTTTAAATGTTTGGTGAAATTCTCCACTGAAATCCTGTGTCTGAAGATTTTTTTATAGGAGCATTTGAAGTATTCAATTTCAATATCCTGTTTCCTATTTCTTAATGTTTACTGGACTATTCAGATTATCTGCTTCACCTTGGTTGAGTTTTGATAGCTCTTAAATTTTTTAAGAATGTCCAAATTCTAAGTTGTCAAATGTATTAGTATAAAATGGGTAATATTATCCCTTTATTTTATATTTAATGGCTGCAGGATCTTTAGTGATATTTCCTGTTTCATTTCTGATGTTGGGGATTTATGTCTTTGTTCTTCTTATACTTTTCAGAATGCTAGAGTTTTATAAATTTTATTACATTTTTTGGACCCACTCTCTGTTTCACTGTATTTTTAATTGTTTTCCTACTTTCAGTTTTATTGATTCCTGTTCTTATTTGTGTTATTTTCTTTCTACCCATCTCTGGGTTTATTTTGATCTTCTTTTTTTAGTTTCTTAAAGTAGGGACTTAAATTATTGATTTGAGAACTTTTCTCCAATATAACATATTTAGTCCTAAAGTATCCCTCTGAACCGCTTTAGCTGTATTCCATTACTTTTGATATGTTGTGTTTTCATTTTCATTCAGTTCTCTGTATTTTTAAAATTTCCTTTGAGATTACTTCATTGACCCATGCATTATTTAGAAATGTGCTGTATAATTTCCAAGGATTTTGAGATTTCTCTGCTCTTTTCTGCTATTGAGTTCTAATTTGACTTCATTATATTAAGATAACCTATTCTGTATAGATCAATGTTTAAAATGTATTGAAGTTTGTTTTATGGCCCAGGATACAGAATATCATTGTATATGTTCCACAGATGATTAAAAAGAATGTATATTCTGTGTTTTGGGGTATAGTATTCTATATGTTTTGATTCGATTTTATTGGTTGATGGTGTTGTTGAGTTCCATATCATTGTTGATTTTCTGTTTATAAGTTCTATCAGGTGCTGATAGATGGGTACTAAAATCTTCAACTATAATTTTGTATTTGTCTATTTCTCCTTTCATCTCTATCAGTTTTTGCTTCATGCATTTTGAGGTTTTGTTGTTTTGTGTTTATGCATTTAAGATTGTTATGCCTTCCTGGCAGATTGGTCCTTTTATGTAATGGTCCTCTTTGTTTCTATTAATTTTCTTTCCTTTGAAGTTTACTTTTTCTGATATTAATATGGCCAATCTCACTGTTTTCTTTGATTAATATGTTCCCTTTGCCTTAAAGCTAACTAGTTCAGTGTATTTGAAGTGAGTTTCTTGTAGACAGAATATTGTTGAATAATATGTTTATCTACTCCACCAATCTTTCTTTAACTTGCTGTATTTAGACTATTTAAACCTAATATATTTATTGCTATGTTAGTGCTTAAGTCTGCCATTTATTATTTGTTTTCTATTTCACATTTTTCTGTTTAGCTTTTCTTAATTTCCTGTGGTTACTTGAACATTTTTTAGAATATATCTTGATTTTTTTAGTGTTTTGCTTTTTTTTTTTTTTTTTTTTTTTTTTTACAATATATTGCTTTGTATGTTTCCCTATTGGTTCTCTAGTTACTGCAGTATATATACATAACTTACTATGGTCTACTTAACGATGTTTTACCACTTCAAGTGAAGTGTAAAAATCTCATTTCCTCTTAGGTCCTTTACCTTAGTTTTAGTTATTCTCTTTTTCAGTTTTATAAATTTCTATTTACTTCTTTTTAAATAACATCTATGTTTTTATTGATTTTTCTCTTTTAAAAACATAATTGTTTCAAGAGAACTTGTAATTGCTTGTTAGATCCTTTTTATCATAGATATTTTCTTCCCAGATAATTCCAATATTTGATTCAATTTGTTATCATCAGTTGTTAATTGTCTTTTCTCATTCATGGTGTAATTTTCCTGGTTCTTGCTATGAGGAGTGATTTTCAATTGTAACTTGGAAATTTTGGATATTGTATTCTAGATTCTGAGTCTTTTTACTCCTCTCTTTTAGGCAGGCAGTTCTGCTGTGCTGTAGCATTAGGGCTGGGTGAATGTGTATGCTTAATTTCCCACTGGGCTCAACTGGCACCAGGGAGGGGGGAGCAGAAGGCTGACTGACTGCCAGGTTGCTGCAGGTTGCAGGTAGAAGCTCAGCTCCCCAGTACTGACACCACGAGAGGGAAGGGTGGAAATAGAGTGCTCACTAGTTCCCCCTTCCAGCGCCTCCTCTGCCTCATTGCTGCTGGGTACAGGTGGTGGTCCAGCTCACCACTGGCTACCTCTCCACTAACATTATACCTGCGGGCAATAATGAGCACTCCTGCTTTTGCCAGGCAGGGAATAGAAGATCAGCTCCCTGCTCAGCCTTGCTGAGTCGACCTTGGAAGGAGAATTAAGAGTACCTGCTGTTTCTGCTGCATGGAAGATGGATAACCAGCTCCCAGCACAGCCGTGCTAATATATAATCCCTGCAGGGGAATTGCACAGTGGATGGAAGATAACATGCCCACTCAGTGCTGCTGACACTAACCCAACAGCTGATTGCCACCTGCCAAGAAGATGGAAGATTAGCTCTCTGCTCATCCAGAGACTCAGTCCTCAGGTGAATAGGAGAGCAGAACTGAGCGCTATCAGTTTAGCTCCTGCTCCACCCTGCTACCGCCATAGGGGACTGGGAGCACTGGTACATCCTTCCACCTGCAGGTAGATGAGGGGTGAAAAACCAACTCTGATCAGAAACTGGAAGCACAGGAGAAAAGCATGTTTTTCCCTTTAGTGTTCGGTTGGAGAAGGGTGGGTTTTGCCAAAAATGTTTTACATTGTCAGGTAATCCTTTTTCTGACATTTTGGCTTGGAAGGAACAAAATTTCTTGGGGCTTTTTTTTTTTCCTTTTGTTCCTGCCAGCGGTTCCAGGTTAGAGGCTTCTGCAGTGGCTTGTCCAGGGCATCTTGGAAGCAAAAGGGAAACAGAGAACTCACCTCCTTGTCGTCCTTAGAGGTGTCTCACAGTGATAGGCTGTTGGCCTTCTTCTTTGAACCTTCCTAAGTTTGTTTGTAGTGTTATGTCCAGGGTTTTATTTTGTTTTATTTTTGTTGTTGTGAGAGGGAGGAGATAGGGCAAATAGGGTTACTCCATCTGAGCAGAGACAAAAATCTGCAATTGCTTTTTGTATATTGGCCTTGTATACAAAGACCTTGATAAATTTAATTATTTATTCTAAAAGTTTATTAATTGTTTTGGATTTCCTGTGTATTCAGCTATGAAATCTGTAAATAATGAGTGTTATGTCTTCCTTCTTATCCATATGCTTTTATTTCTTTTCCTTAACTTTTTGGTCTCCAGTGTAATAAAAATGATTAAAGGTGGTAATAATGATCATCCTTATTTGTTCCCAAACTGAGACTATGTGACAATATTTCACCATTAAATATGGTATTTGCAGTAATTTTTGTTCATTCTTATTTTGCGATAGCTATAATTCTCTTCCATTACAAGTTGGTAAGTCTTTCTATCAGGTAATGCTATTTTTCCTATCCTTTCTGTGTTAATGTTGTGAAATAAATTGATCTTTTCAGCTTTTGTCCTCCTTTTGTTTATTAAATATTATTTACATACATTAAAATTTATCCATATTACATGTAAAATTTGTTTAATTTTGGTAATTGTATAAAATTGAGTGACCAACATTACCATTAGAAAATAGTTCCCATAAAATAAAACCTTTTTCCTTCTTACTTTGACATGAATTTCCTTTCCAAAGACCCAGCCCCAAGCAATCATTGATCTGCTCTATGTCACTTTTGTCTTCTTATAATTTCATTTAATGTGCATAGTCTTTTTTGACTTTTTCATTTTGCATAATATTTTCAAGATTCATCCATGTTGATTGCATTATTATTTTGTCCCCCTTTAAACCATAAACAAAGCAAAAAGATAACCTATGAACTGGAAGAAAATATTTATAAACAATATGACTGACAAGGGCTTAATTTCCAAAATATACAAACGGCTCACAGCTTAATATAAAAACAAAAACCCAATCAAAATATGGGCAGAACTCTGAAAGAGACATTTCTCCAAAGAATACATACAGATGGACAACAAGCACATGGAAAGATGCTCAACAGCGCTAATTATTAGAGCAATGCTGTCAAAACTACAGTGTGTTATCACCTTACACCAGTCAAAATGGCCATCATCAAAAAGTCTATGAATAGTAAGTGCTGCAGAGGGTGTGGAGAAAAGAGAATCCTCCTACAATGTTGGTGGGAATGTAAATTTTTACAGACACTGTGGAAACCAGTATGGAGGTTCCTTAAAAAAAATAGAGTTACCATAAGATGCAGCAATCCCACTCCTGGACATATATTCAGAAAAAATGAAAACTCTAAATTGAAAAGATACATGCACCCCAATGTTCACAGCAGCACTATGTACAATAGCCAGGACATGGAAGCAACCTAAGTGTTCATCCACAGATGAATGAATAAAGAAGATGTGGTATATACACACAATGCAGTATTACTCAGCCATGAAAAAGAATGATATTGCCATATGCAGCAATATTGATGGACTTACAGATTATCATACTAAGTGAAGTAAGACAGACAGAGGGAGGCAAATATCATATGATATTACCTATTGTGTGATCAAAAAAATAATACAAATGAATAAATATATACAAAATTGAAAAAGAATCACAGACATAGAAAACAAACTTATGGTAACAACAAGGATTTACTATACTTCATAGGGAACTATATTCAATACCTTGTAATAACCTATAATGGAAATATATATATACTTTTTAACACTTTGCTGTACACGTGAAACTAGCACAATATTGAAAATCAACTATACTTCAACAAAAAATTTTGTTCCTTTTTATTGCTGAATAGAATTCCATGGTATGCATATACAACAATGCAGTTATACACTCACCATTTAATGGAGATTTGGGGTTGTTTTATTGAGGCTGTAATGACTATTCTAACATAAACATTAGTATACATGTTTCTGAGTAGACATAAGTTTTAATTCTGCTTAGATAAATATCTAGAATTGGAATGACTGTGTTTATTTTTTGTGTTTTTTAATTTTTTTCTTTTATTTTTTACTCTTTTTTTAAAGATCTTTATTTGAGTATAATTGCTTTACAATGGTGTGTTAGTTTCTGCTTTATAACAAAATGAATCAGCTATACATATACATATATCCCCATATCTCCACCCTCTTGCATCTCCCTCCCACCCTCCCTATCCCACTTCTCTAGATTGTCAAAAAGTACCTAGCTGATTTCCCTGTGCTCTGTGGCTGCTTCCTACTAGGTATCCATTTTACATTTTGTAGTGTATATATGTTCATGCCACACTCTCTCTTAGTCCCAGCTTATCCTTCCCCCTCACCGTGTCTTCAAGTCCATTCTCTAGGTTTGCATCTTTATTCCTGTCCAGCCCCTAGGTTATTCAGACCTTTTTTTTTTTTTTTTTTACATTCCACATATATGTGTTAGCATACGGTATTTGTTTTTCTCTTTCTGACATACTTCACTCTATTTGACAATCTCTAGGTCCACCCACCTCACTACAGATAATTCAATTTCATTTCTCTTTATCGATGGTAATATTCCATTGTATATATGTGCCACATCTTCTTTACTCATTCATCTGTCGATGGACACTTAGGTTGCTTCTGTGTCCTGGTTATTGTAAGCAGAGCTGCAATGAATATTGTGGTACATAACTCTTTTTGAATTATGATTTTCTCAGGGTATATGCCCAGTAGTGGGATTCCTGTGTCATATGGTAGTTCTATTTTTAGTTTTTAAAGGACCCTCCATACTGTTCTCCATAGTGGCTGTATCAATTTACTTTCCCACCAACAGTGCAAAGGGTTCCTGTTTCTCCACACCCTCCCTAGCATTTATTGTTGTAGATATTTTGATGATGTCCATTCTGACTTGTGTGAGGTAATACCTCATTGCAGTTTTGATTTGCATTTCTCTAGTGATAAGTGATGTTGAGCATCCTTTCATGTGTTTGTTGGCAATCTGTATATCTTCTTTGAAGAAATGTCTATTTAGATCTTCTGCCCATTTTTGGATTGGGTTTTTTTTTTTTTAATATTGAGCTGCATGAGCTGCCTGTATATATCGGAGATTAATCCTTTATCAGTTGCTTTGTTTGCAAATATTTTCTCCCATTCTGAGGGTTGTCTTTTCGTCTTGTTTATGGTTTCCTTTGCTGAGCAAAAGCTTTTGAGTTTCATTAGGTCCCATTTGTTTATTTTTGTTTTTATTTCCATTTCTCTAAGAGGTGGGTCAAAACGGATCTTGCTGTGATTGATGTCAAAGAGTGTTCTTCCTATATTTTCCTCTAAGAGTTTTATAGTGTCTGGCCTCACATTTAGGTCTTTAATCCATTTTGAGTTTATTTTTCTGTATGGTGTTAGGAAGTGTTCTAATTTCATTCTTTTACATGTAGCTGTCCTGCACCACTTATTGAACAGGCTGTCTTTTCTCCATTGTATATTTGTGCCTCTTTTCTCAAAAATAAGTTGACCATATGTGCCTGGGTTTATCTCTGGAGTTTCTATCCTGTTCCATTGATCTGTATTTCTGTTTTTGTGCCAATACCATACTGTCTTGATTACTGGAGCTTTCTATTATAGTCTGAAGTCAGGGAGCCTGATTCCTCCAGCTCTGTTTTTCTTTCTTAAGCTTGCTTTGGCTATTTGGGGTCTTTTGTGTTTCCTTACAAATTGTGAAATTTTATGTTCTAGTTGTGTGAGAAATGCCATTGGTAGTTTGATAGGGATTTCATTTAATCTGTAGGCTGCTTTGGGTGGTATAGTCATTTTTACAATGCTGATACTTCCAATGCAAGAACATGGTATATCTCTCCATCTGTTTGTATCATCTTTAATTTAATTCTTTCATCAGTGTCTTATAGGTTTCTGCATACAGGTCTTTTGTCTCCTTAGGTAGGTTTATTCTTAGGTATTTTATTCTTTTTGTTGCAATGGTAAATGCACGTGTTTCCTTAATTTCTCTTTCAGTTTTTTCATCATTAGTGTATAGGAATGCAAGAGATTTCTGTGCATTAATTTTGTATCCTATGACTTTACCAAATTCACTGATTAGCTCTAATAATTTTCTGATAACATATTTAGGATTCTCTATATATAGTATCATGTCATCTGCAAACAGTGACAGCTTTAATTCTTCTTTTCCAATAGGGAGTCCTTTTATTTCTTTTCTTCTCTGATTGCTGTGGCTAAAACTTCCAAAACTATGTTGAATAGTAGTGTTGAGAATGGACAACCTTGTCTAGTTCCTGATTTAGTGGAAATGGTTTCAGTTTTTTACCACTGAGAGCGATGCTGGATTTGAGTTTGTCATATATTGCCTTTATTTTGTTGCAGTAAGTTCCCTCTATGCCTACTTTCTGGAGGGTTTTTCTCATAAATGTGTGTTGAATTTTGTCAAAAGATTTTCCTCCATCTACTGAAATGATCATATGGTTTTTATCCTTCAATTTGTTAGTTTGGTATATCACATTGATTGATTTGGGTATATTGAAGAATCCTTGCATTCCTGGGATAAACCCCACTTGACCATGTTGTATGATCCTTTTAATGTGCTGTTGGATTTTCTTGGCTATATTTTGTTGAGGATTTTTGCATCTATGTTCATCAGAAGTATTGGTCTGTAGTTTCATTTCTCAGTGACATCTTTGTCTGGTTTGGAATAAGGGCGATGGTGGCCTTGTAGAATGAGTTTGGGAGTGATTCTCCCTCTACTATACTTTGGAAGAGTTTGACAAGGATAGGTGTTAGCTCTTCTCTAAATGTTTGATAGAATTCACCTGTGAAGCCATCTGGTCCTGAGCTTTTGTTTGCTGGAAATTTTTAATCACAGTCTCAATTTCAGTGCTTATGCTTGGTCTATTTATATTTTCTATTTCTTCCTGGTTCAGTCTCGGAAGGTTGTGCTTTTCTAAGGATTTGTCCATTTCTTCCAGGTTGTCCATTTTATTGGCATATAGTTGCTTGTGTTAATTTCTCATGATGTTTTGTATTTCCGCAGTGTCATTTGTTACTTGTCTGGTTTCATTTCTAATTCTATTGATTTGAGTCTTCCCTTATTTTTCTTGATGAGTCTGACTAATGGTTTATCAAATTTGTTTACTTTCTTAAAGAACCAGCTTTCAGTTTTATTGATCTTACCTATTGTTTCCTTCATTTTTTTCATTTATTTCTGATCTAATCTTTATGATTTATTCCCTTCTGCTAACTTTGGGGTTGTTTTGTTCCTCTTTCTCTTATTGCTTTAGGTGTAAGGTTAGGTTGTTTATTTGAGATGTTTCTTGTTTCTTGAGGTAGGACTGTATTGCTATAAACTTCCCTCTTACAACTGCTTTTGCTGCATCCCATAGGTTTTGGGACATCGTGTTTTCATGGTCATTTGTTTCTTGGTATTTTTTTATTTCCTCTTTGATTTCTTCAATTATCTTTTGGTTATTTTGTTTTGTATTGTTTAGCCTCCATGTGTTTGTATTTTTTACAGATTTTTTCCTGTAATTGATATCTAGTCTCATAGCATTGTGGTTGGAGAAGATACTTGATATGATTTCAAATTTCTTAAATTTACCAAACCTTGATTTGTGACCCAAGATATGATCTGTCCTGGAGAATGTTCCACAAGCACTTGAGAAGAAAGTGTATTCTGTTGTTTTTGAATGGAATATCCTATAAATATCAATGAAGAACATCTTGTTAATGTATCATTTAAGGCTTGTGTTTCCTTATTTATCTTCATTTTGGATGATCCGTGCATTGTTGAAAGTGGGGTGTTAAAGTTCCGTACTATGATTGTGTTACTGTCAATTTCCCCTTCTATGGATATTAGCATTTGTCTTATGTATTCAGGTGCTCCTATGTTGGGTACATAAATATTTACAAGTGTTATATCTTCCTCTTGGTTTGATCCCTTGATCATTATGTAGTGTCCTTCTTTGTCTCTTGTAATAGTCTTTATTTTAAAGTCTATTTTGTCTGATATGAGAATTGCTACTCTAGCTTTCTTTTGAATTCCATTTGCATGGAATATCTTTTACCATCCCTTCACTTTAAGTCTGTATGTGTCCCTACGTCTGAAGTGGGTCTCTTGTAGACTGCATATATATGGGTGTTATTATTTTGTCCATTTAGACAGTCTATGTCTTTTGGTTGGAGCATTTAATCCATTTACATTTAAGGTAATTATCAATATGTATGCTCCTGTTACCATTTTTAAAATTATTTTGGGTTTTTTTTTTGTAGTTCTTTTCCTTCTCTTGTGTTTCCTCCCTAGAGAAGTTCCTTTAGCATTTGTTGTAAAGCTGGTTTCGTATTGCTGAATTCTCTTAGCTTTTGTTTTTCTATAAAGGTTTTAATTTCTCTGTCAAATCTGAATGAGATCCTTGCTGTGTAGAGTAATCTTGGTTCTCGGTTTTTCCCTTTCATCACTTTAAATATGGCCTGCCACGCCTTTCTGGCTTGCAGAGTTTCTGCTGAAAGGTCTGCCATTAACCTTATGGGGATTCCCCTGTATGTTATTTGTTGTTTTTCCCTTGCTGCTTTTAATATTTTTTCTTTGTATTTAATTTTTGATAGTTTGAGTAATATGTGTCTTGGTGTGTTTCTCCTTGGATTTATCCTGCATGGGACTCTCTGCACTTCTTGGACTTCATTGACTATTTCCTTTCCCATATCAGGGAAGTTTTCAACTATGATCTCTTCAAATATTTTCTCTGTCCCTTTCTTTTTCTCTTCTTCTTCTGCTTCTGGGACACATAATTTTAATGTTGGTGCATTTAATGCTGTCCAAGAGGTCTTTGAGACTGTCCTCAAGTCTTTTCATTCTTTTTTCTTTATTCTGCTCTGCAATAGTTATTTCTACTATTTTATCTTCCAGGTCACTTATTTGTTCTTCTGCCTCTGTTATTCTGCTATTCAATCCTTCTAGAGAATTTTTAATTTCATTTACTATGTTGTTCATCATTGTTTGTTTTCTCTTTAGTTCTTCTTTGTCCTTGTTAAACCTTTCTTGTATTTTTTCCATTCTATTTCCAAGATTTTGGATCATCTTTACTATCATTAGTCTGAATTGTTTTTCACGTAGACTGCCTGTTTCCTCTTCATTTGTTTCATCTGGTGGGTTTTTACCTTGCTCCTTCATCTGCTGTGTGTTTCTCTTTCTTCTCATTTTGCTTCACTTACTGTGTTTGGGTTCTTCTTTTTGCTGCCTGCAGGTTCGTAGTTCCTGTTGTTTTTGTTGTCTGCCCCCAGTGGCTAAGGTTGGTTCAATGGGCTGTGTAGACTTCCTGGTGGAGGGGACTGATGCCTGTGTTCTTTTGGATGAGGCTGGATCTTGTTTTTCTGGTGGGCAGGACGACGTCTGGTGGTGTTTTGTGGTGTCTCTGACCTTATTATGATTTTAGGCAGCCTTTCTTCTAATGGGTGGGGTTGTGTTCCTGTCTTGCTAATTGTTTGGCATCGGGTGTCCAGCACTGTAGCTTTCTGGTCGTTGAGTGGAGCTGGGTCTTAGCATTGAGATGGAGATCTCTGGGAGAGCTTTCGCTGTTTGATATTACGTGGAGCCCTGAGGTCTCTGGTGTACCAATGTCCTGTACTTAGCTCTCTCACCTCAGAGGAACAGGCCTGACACCTACTGGGGCACCAAGACCCTGTCAGCCACAGGGCTCAGAAGAAAAGGGAGAGAAAGAAAGAAAGAAAGAAAGAAAGAAAGAAAGAAAGAAAGAAAGAAAGAAAGAAAGAAAGAAAGAAAGAAAGAAAGAGAAAAGAAAGAAAGAAAGGAAGGAAGGAAGGAAGGAAGGAAGGAAGGAAGGAAGGAAGAAGAAAATAAAATAATGTTATTAAAATAAAAATATTATTCAAAATAAAAAAAATTAAATAGTCATAAAAAAAGAAAGAAAGAAAGAAGAGAGCAACCAAACCAATAAACAAATCCACCAATGATAACATGCACTAAAAACTGTAGTTAAAAAAAAAAATGGAAAGATAGAACCATAGGACAAATGGTGAAAACAAAGCTATACAGACAAAGTCACACAAAGAAGCATACACATACACATACACACTCACAGAAAGAGTAAAAGGAAATATATATATATAAAATTGAGAGAGCAATCAAATCAAAAAACAAATCTACCAATGATAATAAACTCTAAATACTAAACTAAGATAAACATAAAACCAGAAACAAATTAGATGCAGAAAGCAAACCCCAAGCCTACAGTTGCTTCCAAAGTCCACTGCCCCATTTTTTAGATGATTCATTGTCTATTTAGGTATTCCACAAATACAGCGTACATCAAGTTGATTGTGGATATTTAATCTGCTGCTGCTGAGGCTGCTGGGAGAAATTTTCCTTTCTCTTCTTTGTTCACACAGCTTCTGGGGTTCAGTTTTGGATTGGGCCCTACCTCTGAGTGTAGGTCACCTCAGGGTGTCTGTTCTTCTCTCCTACAGCATGGGGTTAAATTAGCAGCTGATTAGGGGGCTCTGGCTCTCTCAGGCCAGGGGCAGGAAGGGGTACAGAATGCAGGACAAGCCTGCAGTGGCAGAGGCCACCATGACGTTGCAACAGCCTGAGACATGCCAGGTGTTCTCCCAGGGAAATTGTCCCTGTATCATGGGATTCTGGTAGTGGTGGGCTGCACAGGATCCCAGGAGGGGAGTTGTGGCTAGTGACCTGTGCTTGCACACAGGCTTCTTGGTGGCTGCAGCAGGAGCCTTAGTGTTTCATGACCTTCTCTTGTGTCCATGCTGGTAGCCGCAGCTCGCACCCATCTCTGGAACCCGTTTAGGCAGTGCTTTGACTCCCCTCTCCTCACACACCCCGAAAGAGTGGTCTCTTGCCTCTCAGGCAGTTCCGGATGTTTTCACGGACTCCCTCCCAGCTAGCTGTGGTGCACTAGCCCCCTTCAGGCTGTGTTCATGCTACCAACTCCAGTCCTCTTCCTGACCTCTGAAGCTGTAGCCTCAGCTCCCAGGCCCCACCTGCCCTGGCGGGTGAGCAGACAAGCCTCTCAGGCTGGTGAGTGATGGTCAGCACCAATCCTCTGTGTGGGAATCTCTCCGCTTTGCCCTCTGCACCCCTGTTACTGTGTTCTCCTCTGTGGCTCCAGAGCTTCACCCTTACCACCTCCCATCTCCGCCAGTGAAGGGGTTTCCTAGTGTGTGGAAACTTTCCCTCCTTCACAACTCTCTCCCAGAGGTGCAGGTCCCCTCCCTATTCTTTTGTCTCTGTTTTTTCTTTTGCCCTACCCAGGTACATGTGGAGTTTCTTGCCTTTTGGGAAGTCTGAGGTCTTCTGCCAGTGTTCAGTAGGTGTTCT
Source organism: Orcinus orca (assembly GCF_937001465.1). Classification (NCBI taxonomy): domain Eukaryota; kingdom Metazoa; phylum Chordata; class Mammalia; order Artiodactyla; family Delphinidae; genus Orcinus; species Orcinus orca. The sequence goes on from NC_064563.1 coordinate 98,676,802, forward strand.
GTAGGAGTTGTTTCACATGTAGATGTATTTCTGATGTATCTATGAGGAGGAAGGTGATCTCCATGTTTTACTCCTCCACCATATTGAAGGTCTCTCTTTGGAATGATTGTGCTTTATGTTAAATGTATGCCATACTCTTTTTCAAAGTGGCTCTAACAGTTTGAATTCCCATGAGCAAGGAATGAGGGATGGAGTGGCTCCACATCCTTGCCAATACTACATTGTGTCAGTCATTTTTACTTTTGCTGTTTGCACACTCACTTGTGTGTGTGTGTGTAGGTCTATTGTAGGTTCGATTTGTATTTCTATGATAACCAGTGATGATGCAAGCTTCTTTTTGGTATATTACACAGTCATGTATCTTCTTTTTTGAGATGTCTGTGTAGTTTGCCAATATTTTTGTTGGCTAATATTTTCTTATTATAGAAGTGCTTTATACATTTTGGATACAAGATCTTTGATAGACATTTGTTTTACAAATTATTTTCATAGTTTGTGACTTGCAATTTTCTTATATTAAATATCCTGTAAAGAGTAAAATGTTTTATTTTTTTAATTGAAGTAGAGTTAATTTACAACATTGTGTTAGTTTCAGGTACATGGCAAAGTGATTCAGTTATACTCACGTATATAGTTACATATACTTTTTTCTGATTATTTTCCCTTATAGGTTATTATGAAATATTGAGTCAGTTCCCTAAGTTATGCAATAGGTCCTTGTTGGTTATTTATTTTATATATAGTAATGTGATATGTTAATTCCAAACCAGTAATTTATTCCTACCCCAACTCCCCTTTCCACTTTGGTAACCATAAGATTGTTTTCTAAGTCTGTAGGTCTATTTCTGTGTTGCATATAAGTTCATTTGGATCATTTTTTTAGATCCCATATATAAGAGATATCATATGATAGTTGTCTTTGTCTTGCTTACTTCACTTAGTATGATAATCTGTAGGTCCATCCATGTTGCTGCAATAGCATTTTTTTCATTTTATATGGCTGAGTCATATATATGTACACCACATCTTCTTTCTTCATTCATCTGTCGATGGACACTTAGGTTACTTACATGTCTGGCTATTGTAAATAGTGTTGCAATTAACATTGGGGTGCATGTATATTTTCTAATTGTAGTTTTCTCCAGATATATGTCCAGGATTGGGACTGTAGGATCATATGGTAGCTCTATGCTTACTTTTTTAAGGAACTTCCATATCATTCTCCATAGTGGCTGCACAAATTTACATTCCCAACAAAGTATAAGAGGGTTCATTTTTCACCATACCCTCTCTAGCATTTATTATTTGTAGACTTTTTGATAATGGCCATTCTGACTGGTGTGAGGTGATTACGCATTGTTGTTTTGATTTGTATTTCTCTAATAATTAGTGCTGTTGAGCATCTTTTCATGTGCCTTTAGGCTTCTTTGTATGTCTTCTTTGGAGAAATGTCTGTTTAGATCTTCTGCCCATTTTTTGATTGGGTTGTTTGTTTTTTTTGATATCCAGTTGTATGTGCTGTTTGTATATTTTGTAGAATAAGCCCTTGTCAGTTGCATCATTTGCAAATATTTTCTCCCATTTTGTAGATTGTCTTTTCACTTGGTTGAAGTTTTCCTTTGTTCTGCAAAAGATTTTAAGTTTAATTAGTCCCATTTGTTTATTTTTGGTTTTATTTCCATTACTCTAGGAGACAAATCCAAAAAGATACTGTTATGATTTATATCAAAGGGTGCCCTGCCTGTTTTCCTCTAAGAGTTTTATAGTATCCAGTCTTACATTTAGGTCTTTAATTCATTTTGAGTTTATTTTTGTATATAGTATTACAGAATGTTCTAGTTTTATTTATTTTACATGTAGCTTTTCAGTTTTCAAAACACCACTTTTTGAAGAAACAATCTTGTCTCTATTGTATACTCTTGCTTCCTTTGTGTAGATTAATTAGCTATAGGTGTGTGGGTTTGTTTGTGGGCTTTCTATTCTGTTCCATTGATCTATATGCCTGTATTTGTGACAGTACCATACCATTTGGCTTACTGTAGCTTTGTAGTATGTTCTGAAGTCAGGGAGCCTGATTTCTCCAGCTCCATTTTTCTTTCTCAAGATTGTTTTGGCTACATGGCATCTTTTGTGTTTCCATACAAATTTAAAATTTTTTGTTCTAGTTCTGTGAAAAATATCATTGGTAATTTGATAGGGATTGCATTGAATCTGTAGATTGCCTTTGGTAATATAGTCATTTTGACAATATTGATTCTTTGAATCCAAGAAGAGAGTATATCTTTCCACCTATTTGTGTCATCTTTGATTTCTTTCATCAACATCTTATAGTTTTCAAAGTACAGGTCTTTCACCTCCTTAGGTAGGTTTATTCCTAATTATTTTATTCTTTTTTATATGACAGTGAATGGGATTGTTTCTTTAATTTCTCTTTCTGATCTTTCATTGTTAGTGTATTGAAATGTAATAGATTTCTGCATATTAATTTTGTATCCTTCAACATTAGTGAATTCATTGATAAGCTCTAGTAGTTATGGTAGTGTCTTTAGGATTTTCTATGTATAGTATCATGTCATCTGCAAACAATGACAATTTTACTTTTCCCCTTAAAATTTGGATTCCTTTTATTTCTTTTTCCTCTCTAATCACTATGGCTAAGATTTCCAAAACTATGTTGAAAAACAGTGGTGAGAGTGGGCATCCTTGTCTTGTTTCTGATCTTAGAGGAAATGCTTTCAGCTTTTCACCATTAAGTATGATGTTAGCTGTGGGTTTGTCATATATGGCCTTTATTATGTTGAGGTAGGTTCCCTCTATGCCCACTTTCTGGAGTTTTGATCATGAATTGATGTTGAATTTTATCAAAAGATTTTTCTGAATCTATTGAGATGATCATATGGTTTTTATTTTTCAATTTGTTCATGTGGTATATCACACTGAATGATTTTTGGATATTGAAAAATCCTTGTATTCTTGGGATAAATCCCACTTGATCATAGTGTATGATCCTTTTAATGTATTGTTGGATTCAGTTTGCTAGTATTTTATTAAGGATTTTTGCATTTATGTTCATCAGTGATATTGACCTGTAATTTTCTATCTTTTTTTTTTTTTGTGGTGTCTGTCTGGTTTTGGTATCAGGGTGATGGTGGCCTCATAGAATGAGTTTTGAAGTGTTTCTTACTCTGCAAATTTTTGTAATTGTTTCAGAAGGATAGGTGTTAACTATCCTCTAAATGTTTGATAGAATTCACCTGTGAAGCTATCTGGTCCTTGTTTTTGTTTGTTGGGAGTTTTTAATCACACATTTAATTTCAGTAATTATAATTGGCCTGTTCTTGGTGCACTCCTCCTACCATCTTGTTTTGGTTTCTTCTTTATGTCTTTGGGTGCAGAATATCTTTTTTGGTAGGTTCCAGTCTTTTTAATTGATGGTTGTTCAGCATTTAGTTGTGATTTTGGTGTGTTTGCAAGAGGAGGTGCACTCAAGGTCCTTCTACTCTGCCATCTTTTCCAGGAAGCCAAAAGGTTTTAATTTTAATGATGTTCATTTTATCAATTAATTTCAGGTATAATTTTTACTTTTGATGTAGTTTTTGGGAAAGCAGTCTAATATGACAAAAATTTCTCATGTTTTCCTCTGAAATTCAGTGGTTTATTTATGTATTAAGAACCATGATCCATTTTAAACTAATTTATGTGTATATGGAAAGTAAACCTTGAGGTTCCTTTTTTTCTCTATATACAGATATCTACTTGTTTCAGCAATATTTTTTGAAAATACTATCTTTCTATTTAATTGCTTTGGCACATCTGTGGAAAATCAATTAACCATATAAGTGTAGATATATTTATGGACTGTCTATTCTGTTCCACTGATTTATATTTCAATCATTAAGCAACTATCACACTGGATTCATGTAGTTTTAGTTCTTGAAATCTTGTATGGTAAGTCTTCTAGCTTTCTTCTTCACTTTCATACTTGGTTTAGCTATCCTAAGTCCTTTGCCACTCTATATTAATTTGCAAAATTTGTTAATTCATCCAAAAAATAAGGGGTAGACAAAAATTTAATAAATACAGAGAAGATTTAGACAACAATATAAGCCTATTTCATCTTTAATTTATAAATCAAAACTTCTAACAACTGAAGAAAACACATTATTTTCAAATTCACATATAACACACATGATATAGGTCATATACTGGTCCATAAATTATGTACTATAATTGAAAACATTTAAATTATATGTAAACTTTTAAATATTAAAAGTCAGTGACAAAGCAATATTTACCAAATTACCAAATATTTGTAAATTAAGCAATATACCACTTCAAGATAACCCATAGGTCAAAAAAGATATCACAATGAAACTTTAGATGAATGATATTAAGGAGACAACATACCAAACTTGTGGGATATAACTAAAGCTGTGCTAACATGGAAATACCTAGATTTAAAGCTAATATTAGAAAAAAAAAGAAAGTTTTTAAAATAATGGTCTAAACCTCAAAATTAAGATGTCAGAATGAAAGAGCCAATTAAAAATTTTTAAATGACATAACAAGAGGAATAATTAGTGAAATCAGTAGCAGGATTGAAGGGGTAAAGATCCAACAGATGGTAAAAAGAAAATGAAGAATAAAGAAATATTGTGAATAACTTTGTGTCTAAGGCTGGGAACTTATTTTTACCAGAATCCTCTATAATATAGAGTCCAGATTAGAGTTAGCTAATTACAGAAACTCATGCATATTTCAGAAGGAATAAGGGAAGAGAGGCCATCTTTCTCACAGAGTTTCTCTACAAAGGTCATAAATAACCATGGACAGCGAAGTGTTCCCTCTCGAGCCCCAGGTTTTTCTTATTCCCTTCCTGCCTCAGTCCCACATAAATTTCTGGCTGCTAGCCTTGCTTACCAATAGCAGTCCCAAACTCATCCCCAGGTGCTTGGCTGGGGTCCTGAAGAAGCAGCCATTCCCACTGAAATAGATGTTGCCACACAGGCAGCAATTTCCAGGCAAAGATTCCACACAGGTGGTAGTTTCTACAGCTCTCTATAAGCAAACTTGTTATGGCTTAGCACTGCAGTGTCTAGATCTGAATGGTTTCTTGGATTTTCCTTCATGCTGTATTTTGTCTACCCACACCAGTGTTTTGCATGGCTTTACCAGTGACTATTTTTCTGGTTCAGTGATTCCCACTTCTAGACATCCATCGCTCCATCTTTATCCACATTCAAATAAATTCTAATTCCTTAATGAAATCTCCTTTTTCTACAACATTTGTAGTGACTCTGTTTTCCTGACCAAACTCTAATACTTAAAGGTGGTGGTGAGGGGGGGAATAATATTAACAATATACTCTATGTTTCATGAAAAAAATATGGTGTGCCATCAAAGTTATTAGCTAGCTGGCTATTTCAATATGAGCATAAGCTAATAATAAGGATAAGGAGTCATTTGACATGTCTCTGTCTTAAGGTTTTACAGCGCATTTTGATTAGGTTAATACTAGCTCAATATATTTGTGAATTGCACCACTAGACCATTATTTTTTTATTCAGATAGTGTAGGCACACCTTCCCTGGTGGCACAGTGGTTGAGAGTCTGCCTGCCGATGTAGGGGACACAGGATCGTGCCCCGGTCCGGGAAGATCCCACATGCCTCAGAGAAGCTAGGCCCGTGAGCCATGGCTGCTGAGCCTGTGCGTCCAGAGCCTGTGCTCTACAACGGGAGAGACCACAACAGTGAGAGGCCTGTGTACTGCAAAATAAATAAATAAATAAATAAATAAATAACAAAAAAAATAAAAACAACATTAGTAAAGAATTCTATACTTGCAATGAGAAAGCTAAATATAGACAAATTAGGTTTGCTTGGTCATTTTCTCTTTGATTTAAATATCCTAAGTGCAGCTTTATGAACCTTTAAACAGTATCATATTACTCTTGCTGTAATTGTAACCTGAATAATTTGACCACTAACCTATCTATCAAAATGTGTTTTTTTCGAAGCATAAAACAGTTTTTATTTCACTGGATGCTCCTTGTCTAATTGTGCCTGTGCCAACTGTTATTGAATATTTAATAACATGCATTTTGTTCCAGTGCACTTCTTCTTTCCTTTTCTAAATGAATTGTCCTCAGGCACTAGAAACATAAAAGTATCAGTGACATATTTTGTTTATAGTACATAAAATAAAACAATGTTTGACAAATATTTGGTTAATTTATTTTGCACTGATATGACACCAATTTGTTTTAAATGCAATATAAAATAGAACAAGCTCCAAAAAATTCATGTAGAGTGAGATTATGCATATTACCAAAGTATCCTCTCCTTAATAAAAAGTTTCAACAAATTCATTTTTTATAAACAGCACATCAGGTCTACTTGTCTAGGGGAACAGAGTGAGAAGATCTGGACTACACAGCTATAAACACCTGCCTTGATCATCAGTTACAGGTAACCCTTGGGGAAAGACTTGTCAGAAGAAGCAGGAAAAATTCTAATTGTTTCAGAAAAAGTAATACCCTGAATTTTTAACTGCCTAGAGAAAACTCTAGTGCTTACAAAATGTTCTAAGTGTAGAAGGCTTGAAAAGTTCTCTTGGCTCTGATTTTAAGAGCATATGTCTGTGACCCCACACAGCCAAAAATTAATAAATTAATTAAAAAAAGGAAGCCTGATATTTTTTCAGTGTAATATACCTTGCCTCCTACTCCATCATCTTTTATTCCTGCTCTCAAAATCAAATGATTACTCAATTCACAAAATGCAATTTTATTAAATTAATTCTAATATATTTGATGTTTTAATAAAATAATCATGAAAAATTAGAATGACTTCTACATAGTATGACATTTAATGACTTTATTTCCTAAGCATTATCCACTAATAATTTTTTAATTTAACGTTTTTTTAAAATTTATTTTATTGCAGTATAGTTGACTTACAATGTTTCAGGTATACAGAAAAGTGATTCAGTGTTTTATATATATATATTCTTTTTCAGATTCTTTTCTTTTGTAGGTTGTTTCAAGATATTGAATACAGTTCCCTGTACTATACAGTAGGTCCTTGATGCTTATCTGTTTTATATATAGTAGTGTGTATCTGTTAATCCCAACTTCCCAGTTTATCCCTCCACCCCACCTTTCCCCTTTGGTAACCATTAGTTTGTTTTCTATGTCTGTGAGTCTTTTTCTGTTTTATAAATACTTTCATTTGTATCATTTTATTATATTCCACATATAAGCAGTATCATATGATATTTGTCTTTCTTTGTCTGACTTACTTCACTTAGTATGATAATCTCTAAGTCCATCCATGCTGCTGCAAATGGCATTGGTTCATTCTTTTTTATGGCTAATATTCCATTGTGTGTGTGTGTGTGTGTGTGTGTGTGTGTATGTGTGTATATATATATATATATGTCATATATATATATATATATATATATATATCACATTTTCTTTATCCATTCATCTGTTAATGGACATTCAGGTCACTTCCATGTCTTGGCTATTGTAAATACTGCTGCTATGAATATTTGGGTGCATGTATCTTTCTGAATTAGAGTTTTCATCTTTTCCAGATGCATGCCCAAGAGTAGGATTGCTGGATCATATGGTAACTCTATTTTTAGTTTTTTAAGAAACCTCCATACTGTTCTCCACAGTGACTGTACCAATTTACATTCTCACCAACAGTATAGGAGGGTTCCCTTTTCTCCACACCCTCTTCAGCATTTATTATTTGTAGACTTTTTGATGACAGCCATTCTGACTGGTGTGATGTTGTACCACTTTGTAGTTTGATTTGCATTTCTCTAATAATTAGTGATGTTGAGTGTCTTTTTATGTGCCTGCTTGTCATCTGTATATCTTCTTTGGAGAAATGTCTATTTTATTCTGCCCATTTTTTGATTGGGTTGTTTGTTCTTTTTGTTTTTAATTGAACTGTATATGCAGTTTGTATATTTTGGAAATCAGGCCCTTGTCCATCTCATTGTTTACAAATATGTTCTCCCATTCTGTATGTAGGCCACATGCTAGGCTACAAAACAAGCCTTACTAAATTTAAGAAACTTGAAATCCTACCAAGCATCTTTTCTTACCACAGTGCTATGAGACTAGAAACCAAGTACAAGAAAAAACCGCAAAAAAAAAAAAAAACCAAACACGTGAAGGCTAGACAATATGCTACTAAACAACCAATGGATCATTGAAGAAACCAAAGAGAAAATTTAAAAGGCGGAAGATGAACCCGAGTTCTTTGTTGACATTGTGTACGGGCAGCCAGAGAAGAACAACCACTGGTACCTGGGGCTGAAGACAGAAACATTAATGGGAAGAGAATGGTTTAGCTCATAGTGTTGTCCATGACAGTTTCAAGACCCCCAGGAAACTTTCTCTCAAATGCTTAGTTTCTGAGAATAAGAATGTTTAGTGGCTCAGTTGTGCTTTCTACCTGTATCCTTCACAATGTACACCCCCAACATTTGGAAGTATCCACAGTCTTTGCCTCTCCTTTGGGACCTGAAAGGAGGGAGTTGGAGTGCAGTACAGCCTCTATGGAGAGAGGAGGAAGACAGCCTGTGAGTCCTGGGTTGATTTCCCTTTGACTAGGAAGTCAGTATCTTTGGAACCAGCTGCAGTTTCGAGGGTTAGAGACACAGATTTGGAGGAAGAAGCTAAAATCCCTCCTCAACATCACCTCACCTTGCCAGAAGCAGCAAGAAAATGCTTCTGCTGCTTCTGGCCCCCCTCCCCAGGGCTGGAAGGTCAGTGCTTGTGGCTCAGTGCAGAGCCCAGTGTCCCTCAGTCCTGCTGGCCATTCCCTTTGCAGACGAGACTTCAGAGCCTCCACCACCCTCCTTACCTCCACCACCCACACTCCACCTGGACCAGGGCTGGAGGAGCCTTGTGAGGAGTCCCAGGATCTGCCCTCATGTCTGGGAATGCAGGGATGTGGACTGGGGGTCAGAAGTCTGAAGCTTCCCATCTATCCTTAAGGCCTCTGCAAGTTAAAGATATACAGTTTAATAAAATTTTTTGGCCGTTGGACATGACTTCTGTTAAAAAACAAGGTGTGTGTGGTTAAGATAGAAAGCTAGTAAATATTCTATATAATGAATACAGCAGTATGTACATCCAGGATTTGGGCTTTTGGTTATTGATGGACTGGTGGATTGTTTAGAAAACACTCTTTAAGAAAAATGAGCTAGGAGTTATTCTATTTCCATTCAGAAGCATGTTCATTTATGTAGATGCCACTTTAGCTTGATCAGAATTAAATGTGAGATTTCTTGTAAAAAAAAAAAGAAAAAAAATACCTAGAGACAAATGAAAATGAAAACGCAACAATCCAAAATTTATGGGATGTGGCAAAAGTAGTTCTAAGAGGGGAGTTTATGGAAATACAAGCTTACCTAAGTAAACAAGAAAAATCTCAAATAAACAACCTAACATTACACCTAAAGCAACTAGGGAAAGAAGAACAAACAAAACCCAAAATTAGTAGAAGGAAAGAAGTCATAAAGATCAGAGTAGAAATAAGTGAAATAGAGATTAAAAGACAATAGAAAAAATCAATGAAACAAAAAGGTGGTTGTTTGAAAAGGTAAACAAAATTGATAAACCTTTAGCAAGACTCATCAAGAAATAAAGGGAGAGGGCCAAATTCAACAAAATCATAAATGAAAAAGGAGAAGTTACAGACACCACAGAAATACAAAGGATCATAAGAGACTACTATGAGCAACTGAACACAAATAGCATGGACAACCTAAAAGAAATGAACAAATACTTAGAAAAGTATAATCTCCCAAGACTGAATCAGAAAGAAGTAGAAAATATGAACAGACCAATTACCAATATTTAAATTGGATCAGTAATTTAAAAACTCTGAACAAACAAAAGTGCAGGACCAGTTGGCTTCACAGGTGAATTCTACCAAAAATTTAGAGAAGAGTTAACACCTATCTTTCTGAAACCTTTCCAAAAAATTGCAGAGGAAGAAACACTTCAAAACTCATTCTATGAGGCCATCACCCTGATACCAAAACCAGATAAAGATATCATAAAAAAAGAAAATTACAAAAAAAGTAAATCACTGATGAACATAGATGGAAAAAATCCTCACCAAAATACTAGCAAAGAGAATGTAACAATATATTAAAAGGACTACTCACCATGATCAAGTGGGATTTATCCCTGGGTTGCAAGGATTTTTCAATATCTTCAAATAAATCCATGTGATACACAATATTAACAAATTGAAGCTTAAAAACGTATGATCATCTCAATAGATGCAGAACAATCTTTTGATAAAATTCAACATCCATTCATGATAAAAAAAACTCTTCAGATAATGAGCATATAGGGAACATACCTCAGCATAATAAAGGCCAGATTTCTGACAAAACCAGAACTAACATCATACTCAATGGTGAAAAGCTGAAAGCTTTCCCTCTAAGATCACAAACCAAGGATGCCCATTCTCAACATTTTTGGTTTTTAGCACAGTTTTAGAAGTCCTAGCCACAGCAATCAGAGAGGAAAAATAAGTAAAAGGAACCCATTTTGGAAAGGAAGAAGTAAAACTGTCACTGTTTGCAGATGACATGATACTCCTATCCACAGAAAATCCTAAGGATGCTACCAGAAAACTACTAGAGCTCATCAAAAATTGGGTAAAGTTGCAGGATACAAAATCAATACAGAGAAATCTGTTGTATTTCTATACGATAACAACAAAGTATCAGGAAAAGAAATTAAGGAAATAATCCCATTTACCATCCCATCAAAAAGAATAAAATACCTAGGAATAAACCTACCCAAGGAGGCAAAAACACCTGTACTCTAAAAACTGTAAGATGCTGATGAAAGAAATTGAAGACAACACAAACAGATGGAAAGATATACTGTGTTCTATGATTGGAAGAATAAATATTGTTAAAATGACCATACAACCCAAGGCAATCTACAGATTCAATGAAATCTGTATCAAATTACCAATGGCATTTTTCACAGTGCTGGAACAAAAATATTTTAAATCTGTATGAAAATACAAAAGACACAAATAGCTAAAACAATCTTGAGAAAGAAGAACAGAGCTGGAGGAATCACGCTGTCTGTGTTCAGGTCATATAATACAAAGCTACAGTCATCAAAACAATATGGTACTGGTACAAAAACAGACACACTGATCAATGCAACAAGATAGAAAGTCCAGAAATAAACCTATACATCTATGGTCAATTAATCTACACAAAGGAGGCAAGAATATACAATGGAGAAAAGAGAGTCTCTTCAATAAGTGGTGCTGGGTAAACTGGACAGCTACATGTAAAAGAATGAAATTAGAACATTCTCTAACACCATATACAAAAATAAACTCAAAATGCATTAAAGACCTAACTGCAGCAAATATAAACAAATGAGACCTAATTAAATTTAATAGCTTTCACACAGCAAAGAAAAACATGATATTTTATTTAAAATTATGTTTTTAGGTAAGTTGCATGATTTTCTCCTAGATTCTTCCCTTATAGAGTTCAGCATATGGCTGGAGAATCTTAATTGTCATGGAGATTGATGTGCTACAATATAAGTCACAGATGAATTGCTTATGAACCAATATTTGGAGAAGGATTTCACTTTTTTATAGTCATATTATCTCAAGTAATGAAACTCATTGAATCTATTTCTTCATATAATACCCAGGTATTTGTCTATATAAATCAGCAATATCATTTAACTCTTATGGTATAAACTATTTTCTCCCAGATCAGAATTTATACTTGCTACTTTGAAGATGTTGGATCTTAATTCACTTACAATCCCAAAGACAAGTGGGATGACAGGGGTGGAGAATAGGACAACTGCTATCTACGTGCAAGGTAATTGCACGTTACCTCAGGTGAGGTCATTTCAAATCACCAGGCAAGGCAGGACTTCTGTCACTAGGCAGGAGAAGAGACATTTTTCTGCTCTTTAGGAGAATTTTTTTGTTTTTTGTGGGTTAAAGTCCTTAGATTCATCATAATTCATCCAAATAGAATTATTATCATTCCACTTTTCAGAGACTTAGTCAATCCTTTAAATTTTATGAGATCTCAGGGGCTGATAAATCCGTATATGTTATAATTAGCAAATTGAATGAGAAATTTCTGCTCTGCTTTTCAGGTTTGGCAACCCAACCTTGCATCTGCAAGAGATATGAGATTCTTTTAAGATAAACATGGGAGCTTTCTTGTTTTTCATTATTACTTAAGCTGAGAATTTAAAACCCTAAACTTACTTTTTTAATTAAAAATTTCTACTTCCATCAGAATAACTAGCACATCATTTGTATTGCTAAGTCTTGTCATAACAATCAGTCACAATAGCCAGTTGGTCTGCCAGAGGTTACCTTCAATGATCATATAATTCCAGGGAATTACACGATAATAATGTATGTAAATATTTTGGCACACATCTATGGACTAATAGTATCCTATTTTCAAACTTCTAAAACAATGGAGTCAGATAAACCAATTCTGTGATTGGCTTAGAAAAGTTACCTCTCTGGTTACCAAATACTACAACCTCTCTGGTTACCAAATACTCTCTCAGGCAAAGTTCTAGGTATTTTAAACAGAGAGGGGTTTAATTCAGAGAACTTGGTGGTCAAATGTCATTAGAATTGTTTGGTAAAGAACAGTTTAAAAAACACTAAACCTATGATTTAAAAACCAAATTACTTTCATTTAAAGACCAAATCATTTAATATAGAAGTCAGGAAGCTGCCATTGCTGCTATCAGTGTTGCTACCTCATTTATGACACTGAAACTAGATACTGGAACATGAAGTCTACCTCCCACACCCACTCATGTCTTTTAGAACTTGTTTAAGAGCTGTGGAAGGATGACTTCTGTTCTATCCCTACCTTTCAAATCTTGCATGAATGCATCTCAATGGCAGAAACTAAATTGTGTCTAGTACCTTAGCCAGAAAGGAATCTGAGGAAAGGACTCTTAGCCCTTGCAATACAGGATGGAGCATGGGAAGGATCTGTTTTACTCAATCATCTCAGCATCACTTGACATAGTTGATTTTTGTCTTTCTTAAAGCACTTTCTGCTCTTGCTTTCCATGTAACCATATGTTTCTGTTTTCACCCTACATTGCCTGTTATTTCTAAGGATCCTTTTCTGGATGAAGTGAATAATAAAATGGGGACAAAATAATAGATCCAAGGAGGATAGCTTCAAGATGGCAGAGGAATAAGACATGGAGATCACCTTCCTCCCCACAAATATATCAAAAATACATCTACACATGGAACAGCTCCTACAGAACACCTACCGAGCACTGGCTGAAGACCTCAGACTACCCAAAAGGCAAGAAACTCCTCACGTAGCTGGGTAGGGCAAATGAAAAAGAAAAAAACAAAGACAAAAGAATAGGGACAGGACTTGCACATCTGAGAGGGAGCTGTGAAGGAGGAAAAGCTTCCACACACTAGAAATCCCCTTCACTGGCAGAGATTGCAGGTGGGTGGGGGGTGGGGGAGCTTCAGAGCCACAGAGGAGAGTGCAGCAACAGGGGTGCAGAGAGCAAAGTGGAGAGATTCCCACACAGAAGATCGGTGCTGACCAGTTCTCACCAAACTGAGAGGCTTGTCTGCTCGGGGGGACTGGGAGCTGAGGCTCTGGCTTTGGAGGTAAGATCCCAGGGAGAAGACTGGGGTTGGCAGTGTGAACACAGCCTGAAGGGGGCTAGTGCACCACAGATAGCCAGGGGGAATCTGGGAAAAAGTCTGGAACTGCATAAGAGGAAAGAGACTTTTTCTTGCCTTTTTGTTTTGTGGTGTGCAAGGAGAGGGGATTAAGAGCACCGCCTAAATGAGCTCCAGAGACAGGCACAAGCCATGGCTCTCAGCGCGGACACCAGCGATGGGCATGAAACACTAATGTTGCTGCTGCAGCCAACAAGAAGACTGTGTGCAAGCAGAGGCCACTATCCACACTTCCCCTCACAGAAGACTGTGTAGTATGCAACTTCCAGGGTCCCATGATCCAGGGACAAATTCCCTGGGAGAACACAAGGCATACCTCAGGCAGTTGCAATGTCATGCTGGCCACTGCCTCTGCAGGCTCGCCCCACATTTTTTACCCCTCCCTCCCCCTAGCCTGAGTGAGCCAGGACCCACGAATCAGCTGCTATTTTAACACCGTCCTGTCTAGGCAAGGAACAGATGCCCTCAGGTGACCTACAGATAGAGGCGAGGCCAAAACCAAACCTGAACTCCAGGAGCTGTGTGAACAAAGAAGAGAAAGGAAACTATCTCTCAGCAGCCTCAGGAGAAGCTATTAAATTTCCACAATCAAATTGATGGACCCTGCATCTGTGGAATACCTGAATAGACAACAAATCATGCCAAGACTGAGGCGGTGGATTTTGGGATCAACTGTAGACTTGGGGTTTGCTTTCTGCAATTAATTTGTTTCTGGTTTTATATTTATCTTAGTTTAGTATTTAGAGTTTAGTATCATTGGTAGATTTGTTTATTGATTTGGTTGCTCTCTTCCTCTCTCTCTCTCTCTCTCTCTCTATATATATATATGTATAAAATACACGTTTCCTTTTCCTCCTTTTGTGAGTGTGTATATGTATGCATCTTTGTGCGATGTTGTCTGTATAGCTTTTCTTTTACCATTTGTCCTAGGGTTCTGTCTGTCCATTTGTTTTTTTTAAATTATACTCTTTAGTGCTTGTTTTCATTCATAGATTTGCTTTCTTTTGGTTTGGTTGCTCTCTCTTTCTTTCTTTTTTTAAATTATTTTTTTATTTTAAATAATTTTAAAAAATATTTTAATTTAATAAATTTATTTTACCTTATTTTCTTTTTTCTTTCTTTCTTTCTTTCTTTCTTTCTTTCTTTCTTTCTTTCTTTCTTTCTTTCTTTCTTTCTTTTTCTTTCTTCTTTTTCTTTCTTTTCTTCTGAGCTGGATGGCAGACAGAGTCTTGGTGCCCCACCTGGGTGACAGGCCTGGGCCTCTGAGATGGGAGAGCTGAGTTCAGGACATTGGTCCACCAGAGACCTCCTGGCCACATGTAATATCAAATGGTGAAAGTTCTCTCAGAGATCTCCATCTCAATACTAAGATCCAGCTCCATTCCGTGACCAGGAAGATACAGGGCTGGACACCCTATGCGATAAAACTAGCATGACAGGAACACAACACCACACATTAGCAGAGAGTCTGACTAAAATCATAATAAATTCACAGACACCCCAAAACACACGATTGGACACTCTCCTGCCTACCAGAAAGACAAGATCCAGCCTCATCCACCAGAACACAGGAACCAGTCCTCTCAAAGAGGAAGATGACACAACCCACTGAACCAACCTAATCCACTGGGGGCAGACACCAAAAACAATAGGAGCTACAAACCTGCAACCTGCAGAATGGAGACCCCCAAACACAGTAAGTTAGGCAAAATGAGAAGACAGGGAAATACACAGCAGATAAAGGAGCAAGGTAAAAACCCACCAAAACAAACAAATGAAGAGAAAATAGACAGGCTACCTGAAAAACAATTCAAAGTAATGACAGTAAAGATCAAAAATCTTGGAAATAGAATGGAGAAAATAAAGGAAATGTTTAACAAGCACCTAGAAGAACTAAAGAGCAAACAAAAAATGATGAACAACACAATAAATGAAATTAAAAATTCTCTAGAAGTAATAAATAGCAGAATAACTGAGGCAGAAGAACAGATAACAGAGTTTGAAGATAAAATGGTAGAAATAACAGCCAAGGAGAAGAATAAAGAAGGAAATGAATTGATGACACTCTCAGAGATGTCTGAGACAACATTAAACACACAATTAGAATTGTAGGGGTCCCAGAAGAAGAAGAGCAAAGGAAAGGGACTGAGAAATATTTGAAGAGATTATAGTTGAAAACTTCCCCAATGTGAGAAAGGAAATAGTCAATCAAGTCCAGGAAGCACAGAGAGGCCCATACAGGATAAATCCAAGGAGAAACATGCCAAGACACATATTAATAAAACTATCAAAAATTAAACACAAAGAAAAAATATTAAAAGCAGCAAGAGAAATGCAACAAATAACATTCAAGGGAACCCCCATAAGGTTAACAGCTGATCATTCAACAGAAACTCTGCAAGCCAAAAGGGACTGGCAGGACATATTTAAAGTGATGAAAGAGAAAAAAATACAACCAAGATTACTCTACCCAACAATGATCTCATTCAGATTCGACAGAGAAATTAAAACCTTTACATAAAAGCAAAACTAAGAGAATTCATCACCGCCAAACCAGTTTTACAACAAATCCTAAAGGAACTTCTCTAGGCAGGAAACACAACAGAAGTAAAACCCCTACAATAACAAACCAAAACAATTAAGAAAATAGTAATAAGAACACACATATGGATAACTACCTTAAATGTAAATGGATTAAATGTTCCAACCAAAAGACATAGAATGGCTGAATAGATACATAAACAAGACCGGTATATATGCTGTCTAAAAGCGACCCACTTCAGACATAGGGTCACATACAGACTGAAAGTGAGGGGATGGAAAAAGATATTCCATGCAAATGGAAATCAAAAGAAAGCTGCAGTAGCAATTCCCATATCAGACAAAATAGACTTTAAAATAATAACCATTACAGGAGACAAAGAAGGAAACTACATAATTAACAAAGGATAAAACCAAGAAAAAGATATAACAATTGTACATATTTATGCACACAATATAGGAGCACCTCAATATTAAGGCAAATGCTAACAGCCATAAAAGGGGAAATTGACAGTAACACAATCAGAGTAGGGGACTTTAACACTCCACTTTCAACATTGGACAGATCATCCAAAACGAAAATAAATAAGGAAATATAAGCTTTAAATGATACATTAAATAAGATGTACTTAATTGATATTTATAGGACATTCCATCCATAAACAATAGAATACACTTTCTTCTCAAGAGCTCATGGAACATTCTCCAGGACAGATCATATCTTGGGTCACAAATCAAGCCTTGGTTAATTTAAGAAATTTGAAATTGTATCAAGTATCTTTTCTGACCACAAAGGTATGAGACTA
This sequence comes from Orcinus orca, assembly GCF_937001465.1. Classification (NCBI taxonomy): domain Eukaryota; kingdom Metazoa; phylum Chordata; class Mammalia; order Artiodactyla; family Delphinidae; genus Orcinus; species Orcinus orca. Next base: position 98,693,938 of record NC_064563.1, read on the forward strand.
GATATCAGTTACACGAAAAAATCTGTAAAAAATACAAACACATAGAGACGAAACAGTACACTACTAAATAAGAAAGAGATCACTGAAGAAATCAAAGAGGAAATCAAAAAATACCTAGAAACAAATGACCATGAAAACACAACGACCCAAAACTATGGGATGCAGCAAAAGCATTTCTAAGAGGGAAGTATATAGCAATACAAAGCTACCTCAAGAAACAAGAAACTTCTCAAATAAACAACCTAACTTTATGCCTAAAGCAATTAGGGAAAGAAGAACAAAAACTTCCCAAAGTTAGCAAAGGAAAAAATCATAAAGATCAGATCAGAAATAAATGAAATAGAAATGAAGGAAACAATAGCTAAGATCAATAAAACTAAAACCTGGTTCTTTGAGAAGATAAACAAAATTGATAATCCACTAGCCAGACTCAACAAGAAAAAAAGAGAGAAGACTCAAATCAATAGAATTGGAAATGAAAAAGGACAAGTAACAACTGACAACACAGAAATACAAAGGATCATGAAAGATTACTATAAGCAACTATATGCTGATAAAATGGATAACCTGGAAAAATGGACAAATTCTTAGAAAATCATAACCTTCCAAAACTGAATCAGGAAGAAATAGAAAATATAAGCAGAACAATCTCAAGCAATGAAATTGAAACTGTGATTAAAAAATATTCTAACAAACAAAAGCCCAGGACCAGATGGCTTCACAGGCAAAATCTATCAAATATTTAGAGAAGAGCTAACACCTCCTTCTTAAACTCTTCCAAAATATAGCAGAGGGAGGAACACTCCCAATCTCATTCTATGTGGCCACTATCACCCTGATACCAAAACCAGACAAAGATGTCACAAAAAAAGAAAACTACAGAGCAATATCACTGATGAACATAGATGCAAAAATCCTCAACAAAATACTAGCAAACAGAGTCCAACAGCATATTAAAAGGATCATACACCATGATCCAGTGGGGTTTATCCCAGGAATGCAAGGATTCTTCAATATATGCAAATCAATCAATGTGATAAACCATATTAACAAATTGAAGGATAAAAACCATATGATCATCTCAATAGATGCAGAAAAGCTTTCGACAAAATTCAACACTCATTTATGATAAAAACCTTCCAGAAAGTAGGCATAGAGGGAACTTACCTCAACATAATAAAGGCCATATATGTCAAACCCACAGCCAACATTGTTAAATGATGAAAAACTGAAACCATTTCCACTAAGATCAGGAACAATGTTGCCCACTCTCACCACTATTATTCAACATAGTTATGGAAGTTTTAGCCACAGCAATCAGAGAAGAAAAGAGAAATAAAAGGAATCCAAATCTGTAAAGAAGTAAAACTGTCACTGTTTGCAGGTGACATGACACTATACATAGAGAATCCCAAAGATTCCACCAGAAAACTACAGAGCTAATTAATGAATTTGGTAAAGTAGCAGGATATGAAATTAATGCACAGAAATCTCTTGCATTCCTGTACACTAATGATGAAAAATCTGAAACAGAAATTAAGGAAACACTTCTATTTACCACTGCAACAAAATGAATAAAATACCTAGGAATAAACCTACCTGAGAAGACAAAAGACCTGTATGCAGAAAACTATAAGACACTGATGAAAGAAATTAAAGATTATACAAACAGATGGAAAGAAATACCATGTTCTTGGATTGGAAGAATCAACACTGTGAAAATGACTGTATTACCCATAGCAATCTACAGATTCAATGCAATCCCTATCAAACTGCCAATGGCATTTTTCACAGAACTAGAAAAAATGTTTTCACAAGTTGTATGGAAACACAAAAGACCCCGAATACCTAAAGCAATCTTGAGAAAGAAAAACAGAGCTGGAGGAATCAGGCTCCCTGACTTCAGAATATACTACAAAGCTCCAGTATCAAGACAGTATGGTACTGGCAAAAAAACAGAAATATAGATCAATGGAACAGGATAGAAAGCCCAGAGATAAACCCATGCACATATGGTCATGTTATCTTTTATAAAGGAGGCAAGAATATACAATGAAGAAGAGACAGCCTCTTCAATAAGTAGTGCTGGGAAAACTGGACAGCTACATGTAAAAGAATGAAATTAGAACTCTCCCTAACACCATACATAAAAATAAACTCAAAATGGATTATAGACCTAAATGTAAGGCCAGACACTATAAAACTCTTAGAGGAAAACATAGGTAGTATACTCTATGACATAAATCACAGCAAGACTCTTTTTGTCCCACCTCCTAGAGAAATGGAAATAAACCCAAAAATAAACATATGGAACCTAATGAAATTTAAAAGCTTTTGTACAACAAAGGAAACCATACACAAGACGAAAATACAACCCTCAGAATTGGAGAAAATATTTGCAAATGTAGCAACTGACAAAGGATTAAACTCCAAAATATACAGGCAGCTCATGCAGCTCAATATTTAAAAAAACAAATAACCCAATCTAATAATGGGCAGAAGACCTAAATAGACATTTCTCCAAAGAAGATATACAGATTGCCAACAAACACATGAAAGGATGCTCAACATCACTAATCATTAGAGAAATACAAATCAAAACTGCAATGAGGTATTACCTCACACCAGTAAGAATGGCCATCATCAAAAAGTCTACAAACAGTAAATGCTGGAGTGGGTGTGGAGAAAAAGGTACCTTCTTGTACTGTGGGTGGGACTGTAAATTGATACAGCCAATATGGATAACAGTATGGAGGTTCCTTATAAAACTAAAAGTAGGACTACCATATGATCCAGCAATCCACTACTAGGCATATACCATGAGAAAACCATAATTCAAAAAGGGTCATGTACCACAATGTTCATTGCAGCATTATTTACAATAGCCAGGACAGGGAAGCAACCTAAGTGTCCATCAATAGATGAATGGATAAAGAAGATGTGGCACATATATACAATGGAATATTACTCAGCCATAAAAAGAAACGAAATTGAGTTATTTTTAATGAGGTGGATGGACCTAGAGACTGTCATACAAAGTGAAGTAAGGCCGAAAGAGAAAAACAAATACCATATGCTAACATATATATATATATATATATATGGAATCTAAAAAAAAAAAAAAAACGTTCTGAAGAACCTAGGGACAAGATAGAAATAAAGACGCAGAGGTAGAGAATGGACTTGAGGACACAGGGAGGGGGAAGAGTAAGCTGAGACGAAGTGAAAGAATGGCATGGACTTATATACACTACCAGAAGTAAAATAGATTGCTCGTGGGAAGCAGCCGCATAGAACATGAAGATTAGCTTGGTGTTTTGTGACCACCTAGAGGGGTCAGATAGGGAGGGTGGGAGGCAGACTCAAGAGGGAGGGGATATGGGGATATATGTTTTTGTATAGCTGATTCAGTTTGTTATACAAGAGACACTAACACACCTTTGTAAAGCAATTATATTCCAATAAAGATGTTAAAAAAAAAAAAGAAGAATAGGTCCATTAACTTTGATATGATTGCAGGGAAGTCTTCTCCGAATAGACATCATGTAAATGGAATACACACATACAAATATGGGGTGGGTTTTAGGAATAACAACAATATTTTTCTTTCTTTCTGACTCCCTTCTTTCTCTTCTGTGGTGACTGTGGAGACCAGGTTCTTAAGGTGGTAGCATCTCAAGGTGGAATTCCTTGGCATGCTTGTATAACTTCTTGAAGGCCCCACGATAGGTAGGGGGTAGGGGTAGGCCCCCTACCTATCATGAAGAACTGTATGGACTTTCATATTAAAAATAAATAATTTTTACTTTGTTTTAAGCCACATAAACCAAAAGGGAGTGTTTAGCCTGTTTTTTTCAAGAAGGTTTGAGATTTATCAGAAAATAACGCTAGAAGGGGACAAGAAAAATGTGGGCATAAGCAATAAAGTGATTGTCATGATAGACAATTCAATTTATGTCAAATAAGAACAGGTGGTACTGATGGATAGTTACAAAGTGATAACTTCAAATATATTTATGACATTGATGGGTATAGTATTGTGAGGGTATTTGACCAAGTGAGAAGAAGAGTATGAAATGCTGTTTTAAGTGTATGTTTGCTGTTGAGGGTTGATGGGATGTTCATTTTCTTGTGATATCAAGATTGAGTACTTGATCATAGAAGTGAATGACTGAGGAAATATAAAGGAGAAATGAAAACACCAACTATGAGGAGATCAACAAACTAAGTCCAGAGGTTCATGGACGATCATTTGAAAAACATTCATCTATTCCAATATTTTAAGATTTCTAGTTCTATTAGTAGATGAAGCCAGAATAGCAGAAATCTTTTACTGAAATTCTCTTGCCCGCTTGCTCTCTTTATTCTACAGAATTTTTGGTGAAGCAAAGATAAAGTTGTATATAAAAACATGGGCATTGGTGTCATTGGCATTAAAATTCACCACTTGGCATTAAAATTCACCACTAAATTTATGGTAGGGGAATTGGCGAGGACGTTATCCACTATATCATTTATTGTTAACCATATAACTCTTTACTTCACACACACACACACACACACACACACACACACACACACACACAATACAAAAACAGGAATAGCCTTCCAGACTGAAATGCCAAAAGAAGTTTGCCTCCACTGATAAACTGTTGTTTATTCTCAAATTCTCCACAAGTCATGATAAAAAATGTTCAATCCCTTTTAGCTTTGGAGACTACATAATTAGAGTCAAAATTGTGGCTTAACTTTAATATAGGAAAGGACTCTGAGAATATCGTATACACACTCTCTTTCCTCCATTAATTATCACCTTTCTTTTTATTTTAATATTTATTCACATTAATTGAATACATTTTCTAAGTCACCTCATTCTTCTGTGTGTGCATATATGTATATGAATAACATCGATATCCTAGATTTTGAAACCACAAATTATTGAAGAAAAATGGTTGTCCAAAAGAAGATTTCTACTGCTATAGAATGATTTTTTTTACTAGTAAAGGGTTTTTCATTTAAGGACCAGGATGGAGCAGTTCTTCTTTTGTGAGGAGCAAGCAGAACCTGTGTTCCAATACAGCTCTTTCTACATGTCCCATTTTGATTTAAAAGGTTAGTTGGGCATCACCTATTGACATTGCTTCTTAATTTGGTCCAATCTATGTTATAATTATTATTTCTTTGCATCGTGATTCCTAGAATCTAACGAGGGTTCTAGAGCTCTTCTCTTGATTACATTTATATGATGCTTTAACGGTTAATGGAGATGAAAAAAAGATAAGGTACTACTTCCTACTCTACCATTGAATCAAACATATCATTTTAATAATGTCTTATTTCCATCCCTGAAAGTAGAGCTTGCTGCACTGTGGCTGAGACACTATGTTAAGTAGGACAACTGTGAGCATCTTTGAGAAATTGCTCAGAGATTAAATGTCTCTTACTTTTCATACCAGCAAATGATTTCATCTTTGACCCATAATTTGACATTCTAAACATAGGATGTTCTGTATTTTAGTATTAAGTGTGATTAAGTCCAGTGGATTTCATTTAATTTCTGATTAATTTTGACACTGGGTAGGATGAGCATACAGCACTGAATTTTAAGCCTATGTAAGTTTCAAGGAAGGCAAATACAGAAATAAATAAAGTGCAGTTCCTATCAGTCCCGACAACAACTCTGTGAAGTCTCACACATGAGAAACCAGTTAGGGTACTCATAAACTGTTCTCTTCTGGAGAGATTTATATTTAGTTTTAGGAGACATTTGTTATATACGTACTGTGTAGAAAACAATAAGCTCTTAGAAGACAGAAGAAATGATAACAAAATAGTCCAAGTTTCAAGGAGCAGTTTTTGTGTGCAGAGTATTACCCAAGTTCAGAGAAAAAAAAATCTGTTCTTTATAGTGTATACCTGATGAAGTAACTTTTTGTGAATTTATAAGTAATAGAAAACTACAAGTATGTACCACTTGGCAGTGAGGTAACTTTAGGAAATAAGAGGTCAGTGGCTTAAGAAGCCTAAGTCAAGTTCAAATTCACCATGCATTTGCCTGCTTTTTGAGTTCTCTAAAATTTGTCCCTTTGTATATTATTCAGTCTTATTTTCCACTGAATTTATATACATATTCTGATTCTTTTAGGCTTATGTTCTTTAATTCATTCATTAAAAATGTATTGAAATAGAAGAACTAAATGAGTGGAGAGGTATTTTATGTTCATAAACAGGAAGACTATATTATTATGCAGTCCATTCTTCCACCTTGATATATATATTCATTGCAATTTCAATCAAAATTCCAGCCAGTTTTTTTTGTTATTGACAAACTGATTCTAAAGTTTATTAGGAGAGGTAGAGGACCGAGAATAACCAACTCAATACTGAAAGAGAAGAACAAGTTGGAGCACTGACACTATTTGACTTCAAGACATTCTACAAATTTATAGAAAACAACACAGTCTGGTATTAGCAAAAGAATACATGCATAGATCAATGGAACAGAATAGAGAGTTCATAAATAGCCCCCCTTAGATATAGTCAACTAGCATTTGATAAAGGAACACAACTAATTCAATGGAAAAAAAGAAGTCTTTTCAATAGAAGGTTCTGGAACAACTAGATATCCACATTAAAAAAAAAAATCTAGACACAGACCTTATGCCATTCACAAAAGAGAACTCAAAATGATTCACATACCTAAATGTAAAATGCAATTCTATAAAACTAGAAGAGAGTATAGAAGAAAGCCTAGATGACCTTGGGTTTGGTGATAATTTTTGAGTTACAATACTGAAGGCACACACTGCTATGTATAAAATAGATAACCAATGAGGACCTACTGTATAGGAAAGGGAAATCTACCCAATATTTTGTAATAACCTATATTGGAAAAGAATCTGAAAAGATAGATATAGATGTATGTATAGAATGAATTTGCTTTACACCTGAAACTAACACAACATTTTAAATCAACTATACTTTATTTTTTTAAAATGGTCTTAAAAAATACCAAAAGCAAGATCCATGAGGGAGGAATTGATAAACTGGACTTCATTAAAATTAAAATTTCTGCTCTGTGAAAGACATTGTGAAGAGAATGAAAAGACTCATCACAGACTGGGAGAAAATATTTACAAAAGACATATCTCATGAAAGACTGTTATTCAAAATATATAAAGAACTGTTAAAACTCAACAATAAGAAAACAATCAACTCAGTTAAAAATTAGGGCAAAGACCTCACTAGACATCTCACTGATAAAGGTATACAGAGATTAAAGATGCATATGAAAAGGCGTTCCACATCATATGTCATCTGGAAAATGTAAATTACAACAACAGTGAGATAGCACTACACACCTATTAGAATGGCCATAAACTGGAACACTGAAAACCCCATATACTGGTGAGGATGTGGAACAGGAGCTCTCCTTCATTGCTGGTGTGAATACAAATGGTACAGCCACTTAGGAGGATAGTTTGACAGTTTCTTACAAAAGTAATCATATTCTTACTATACTATCCAGCAGTCTTGTCCCTTGGTATTTACCTAAAGGTGTTGAAAACTTATGTCCACACAAAAACCTGCACATCGTTATCTATAGCAGCTTTTTTCATCATTACCAAAACTTGGAAGCAACCAAGATAACCTTCAGAATGTGAATGGGTAAATAAACTGTGGTACATACAGACAATGGAATATAATTCAGTGCTAAAGAGAAATGAGCTATCAAGTCATAAGAAGAAATGGAGGAAACTTAAATGTAAATTACTAAATGTAAGAAGTCAATTTGAACAGGGTACATACTATATGATTCCAACTATTTGACTACCTGGAAAAGGTAAAACAATGGAGAAGATAAAAAGATCAGTGGTTGCAGTGGGTTAAGAAGGAGGGTGTGATGAAAAAGCAAATCACAGAGGATTATTAGGGCAGTAAATATATTTTATATGATACTATAATGGTGGATACATGTCCTTATACATATATACAAAGCCATAGAATGTACAACACCAAATGTAAACTATGGTCTTTGGGTGATAATGATTTGTCAATGTAGGTTCATCAATTATGTTCATCAACTGTAACACGTGTACCACTCTGGTGGGGCATACTGATAGTGGTGGAGGTGGTGGATGTGTGGGGCTCTTTGTGGTTGATGTTCAATCCTGCCGTGGACCTAAAACTGCTCTAAAAATAATGTCTAGCTAAAAAGAAAAAGAAACAATAAAAAATTAAGTCTGAGGTGGTGAAAGAAAGAAAATGATAAATATGAGGAAAAATTAATGAATCAGAAAACAATTATTTAATAGAGAAAGTCAAGAAAGCCAAAAATTGGTTCTTTAAAAAAATTACCCCATGGTAAGACTCAATAAAATATACCAGAAATACAAAAGATCAGTGTAAGGAATGCAAAATAAGATAGTTATACTGTCAGACAGTCAATGCACATACAATGCAAGAATATTATGAGCCATTTTACATGGATAAATTGAAAATTTTAGATGGAATCAATAATTCCTGGAGAAATACAATTTAGAAGATTTATATCATAATGAAGAGATAATTTTAAAATCCTATTCTTTGAAGGAAACTTAATCCATAATTAAAAGCTTTTCTTCAAAGAAATTTCTTATCCACATTCTTCTCCATCAAGATATTACTCAAAACTTTCCAGAGAATAGAAAAAGAGATAATTGTATTCTATTGGTGTTGTGAGACCAACATAACAATGATACAGAAACCTGACCAAATATATTGCCATAAAAGAAAATTACAAGACAATCTTCTTGTAATCTTGAATATAGTTGTAAAATATTGCAAACACACTTAGAGATAAGTAGGTAATGCATGGATGTGTCCTTGTAGCCATGTAAAGAAATCTAGTCAGTACTCTGAGAGTAATGGGTGGGCTTTGGAGAGTTTTAAGATAAGAAGATGTTATGTATGATTCTGTATGAGGAATATGATATAATAGTAAAAAACATATTTGCTACACATGATTCCTTCACTCAATATTTTATACTCTGGTGAAGAAATAAAAGCTATTACTTGTAAAAGAGAATACTTGAGGGGCTTCCCCGGTGGCACAGTGTTTGAGAGTCCATCTGCCAATGCAGGGGATGCAGGTTCGTGTCCCGGTCTGGGAGGATCCCACGTGCCGCAGAGTGGCTGGGCCCGTGGCCGCTGGGCCTGTGCGTCCAGAGCCTGTGCTCCGCGGCGGGAGAGGCCACAGCAGTGAGAGGCCCACATACTGCCAAAAAAAAAAAAAAAAAGAGAGAGAATACTTGAAATATCAATATTAGGTAACACAGGCTACTATAGTATAGGAATTTATTGAAGAAAAATTCAATATGGTATTTAGAAGCTAGGGAATGCTTGCTGAATGGAAGAAGAGGAAATAAACTTTATTGTACATAACCTTAAGTGATATCATATACTTATAATAACTAGTTGGAGAGTAGAAGAGAATTTATTCCTGGAAGAGAAAAATAATAGGGGCAGATGAATTAAAACAGTAATAAACTGTGGGCTGTAAATCCATAGCTCCTAGGGTAACTCTTCACACATTAGAGACCTTCAATACATTTTCTGATAAGTGAATTTATCCACCCGGGACTCCTCCAAGGGGCTCGAGGGGTTACGTGGGACAGAGCAGATGGGAAAGAAGCCTACCAGGCAACAGAAAGAGTCTCAAAACCCAGTTCTTCTGAGATCTGCCTATGCTTATTATTATTTCTTTTCTTCTACTTACTTTGGATTTAATTTGCTCCTTTTCCAATTTTCTAAGGGGAAAAATTAGATCTTTCTTCTCTTCTAATATATGCATTTGGTGCTATAAATTTCTCTCTAAGTACCACTTTCACTGCATCCCATGGATTTTGGTAAGTTGTTTTCATTTCCATTTAGTTCAAAATAGTGTTTAATTTCTCTTGAGATTTATTCTTTGACCCACATCAAAGAAATTTGTTGTTTAATCTATGCGTATCTTGGAATTTGTGTAGATAACTTAGATAAAGATCTAGTTATCTTTCCGTTACTGATCTCTAATTTAATTCCATTGTGGTCTGTATGACTTCTATACTTTTAAATTTGCTAAGGTGTGTTTTATGTATCTGTATTGTGACCTGTCTTGGTAAATATTCCATATGAGCTTGACAAAAACTATATATTATGCTGTTGTTGTATGAAGCAGTCTATAGGTGTCCGTTATATCTAGTTGATTGTTGAGTTCAACTATATCCTTAATGATATTTTTGTCTGCTGAATCTGTCCATTTCTGATAGAGGGGTGTTGAAGTCTTTGACTATAACAGTGTATTCATCTATTTCTCCTTGAGGTTCTATTACTTTTTACTTCATGTATTTTGACACTCTGTTGTTGGGTGCATACACATTAAAAATTGTTATGTCTTGGAAAATTGACCTCTTTATCCTTTTGCAATGCCCTTCTTTAACCCTGATAACTTTCCCTGCTTGGAAGTGTGCTTTGTCTGAAATTAATATAGATACTAATTAATATTACTTTTGGATTAGTGTTAGCATGGTACATTTTACTTCATTCATTTACTTTTAATCCTGACGTGTCTTTATGTTAAAGTGGATTTTTTTAAACAGCATATAGTTGGGTCTTGTTTCTTGATACACTGACAATTTGTCTTTTAATTTGTGCATTTAAACCATTGATAGTCAAAGTGATTATTGATATAGTTGGATTAAAATCTACCATATTTTTTAGTATTTTTGTTTGTCACCTTTGATCTTTATTCCTATTTTTGTCTTCCACTTTTTTTGTGTCTTTTGTGCTTCTAATTAAGCATTTTTATATTTCATTTTTTTCTTAGCAAGTTCATTTTACTTCTGTTTTTACTTTTTTTAGTGGTTTCAATAACATTTACAGCTAATTCAAGTCCACTTTTAAATAACACTATACTGATGCACAAGTAATGATTACCTTATAATAATAAAATAATCCTTATTCCTTCCTTCTGTCCCTTTTATCATTGCTATCATTCATTTCACTTATATATAAGCAAATATATATATAAGTACACATGATTGAATACACTGTTACCATTATTATTTTGAACATACTGTTAACTAACAGATTTTTTAAGAATAGGAAAAATAGACGTTTTAATTTTACCTTTACTTATTCCTTCTCAGATGCTCTTCCTTTCTCTATATAGATCTGAGTTTCTGACCTTTATCATTTTCCTTCCCTCTAAAGATTTTTTTGTAACATTTCCTGCAAGGCATTCTACTGTCATTATTGTTTCAAACACTTATTCTGTTCCTTTCTCTCTTTCTTCTCCTTCTGGAATTCTCATTAGGCATGTGTTATACCTTTTTCAGTTGTCCTACAGTTTTGGATCTTTTGGTTTTTTTCTTTAGTCCTTTTTCTCAGTGCTTTTCAGTTTCAGTGGTTTCTATTAAGATATCCTCAAGCTCAGAGAATCTTTCCTCAGCTGTCTCCAGTCTACCAATAATGTCATGAAACTCATTCTTCATTTCTCTTTTCTCTTACAGTTTTTTTCCACCTCCCTCTGAGTGAGCTTGTACCACTGAACTGTGAACTTCACACAGGCTTCTCAATTTTTGACCCTCTTCATTGGCCCCTGATGGCTAGAGTGGGCTGTGTTTGGGTATATCCTTTCTTCCCCATGGAAGGCTAGAGGGGCCTGGAATTGGGTTTTTCCTTCCTCCAGGTCAATTAAGTTCTGATTAACCCCAGCAGGTTAGGCTCTAGGTAAATAATTTCACCTGAGGGCAGACGTTTTAAAGACAAACAGGGTGCTCCGGCCTATTTCAAAATTGTTCCTTTTCCTCTCCTCCTGCCAGAAGCACAAGGGGATTTTTCTCTGCTATTCCCTCTCAGAACTTGGTCCACCTCCTGGAGGTAAGACACAAAATTGTGGGGATCCCCTGATGTGAAAAGCCACAGAGTCTTTTTTTTACAGTCTTGCTTTTTCGCATTTTACAGATCATCTGAGACGCAGGTAAGTTTTGTGTTGTATTTATTTTACCTCAAGCATGTCCTTTAATATGCGTTCTAGTAAATGGTATTGAATTCTCTGTTTTTGTTTGTCTCTGAAAGTTGTTATGTAGCTTTCCCTTTTGAAAAATATTTTCATTTGTTACAAAGTTCTTGGGTTGATGTTTTTCTTCGGAACTTGAAAGATGTTGGTCAGTTGTCTTTTGGCTTGTATAAAAATTGAGTTGAGTGTTGGTTTGGTTGTAGCTGTAGTTACCCTTACTGCTTATTTTGCTTCATATTTTTTCAGGGTTACCTTGTACATAGGGTGCAAGTTTGATTGTCAGAGGATTTTTTTTTCTCAATGCTCCTGTTCTCCTATTATGTTTAGACTTTCCCTGTGTGCTTCCACATCAGAATATGTCTCTCTCCATATCTCTTACCCCAGGGCCTGACTGCCGCATAAGTCAGCACAGAGTAGCCTGGTGGTAGGGGCAGGGAGGGCCTTCTCTGTTGTCCTGGTCCAGTTTCAGGCTTAGATTGGCTTGGTGTTCCTGGTTCTTGGGGATGGGCTTTCTCTAGGATCTTGCTCTGGTTCCTTTTGCTAAATGCCTCTAAGAGCCAGAGTCTGGAGAATCTCTAACCCTCCTTCCAAGGGTAGAAATTTTTTTCTTTTTGGTGCCCCAGGTGCAGCTGTTTGCTCTTTCCCCTCCTCTTTCCCCAACTCACAGCTCAAGGATTTTTTTTTTCACTGTAGGAGAGAAGTTTCCAAACAGAACTTTGTGCTTTCCTGCAGTGGCAGCTGCTTTTCTTGTTCAGGCTTGAACCACAAAGGGGGCCTTTTTGTAGTGTCTCACTCTGCTCAAAATTGTTTTTGTTGCCTTGTGGCGACATCCATGGAAAACTCTGAGTGTAAAATCCCTGGTATTTTGGGCTCTTGGGAGTTCTATATTCTCAGGATATCCCACACTTGGTTTTTAAGAATTTGTTAAAATTTTTAGCTGAAATCTTTTTACTGACTTTTATGTCAGACCAGGTTTCCTACTATGTTCTTCCCCAGATAAGGCAGAACCACTTGTATTTCCTTGAAGGTGCCTGTCTTTCCTCAGATTTCAGCCTACTTGTTCCTCTGTGACCTCAGCTACCCTATTAGCTAAGAACAAATTATAATTTTGTAGATTATTTGGCTTTTTCCTGTTGTCTGAGTGGAAGCAATGCTCTTTCTACATTTCTATATTTTAATGGGAAGCCAGTCCTTTCTAGAGAAGTTTTTGTTCAGCTGGAATCCATTAAAACTTGTGCCTGCTTCATATAATGAGAAAGTTACTCACAATTGTGTTGGGCTCTTGCGATCATTACTTTCATTAGCAGTTGTATTGGCATCATCCTTTGAAAATTTAGGTCTTTAAAAGAGCAGAACACAATTTTTCTATGACCAAAATATGTATGTGATGCCATTTTGTAAACGTGATGCCTTTGGCATATCATTATTAAACTGAAGGCTTTAAGTTGCATTTTATTTTTTATTGGTAGAGTGACACATTAAATGGATGTTCTTATGTATAAAAAATCAGAAATTATAAAAATTGCTATTTTAACAGTCTCACAGCTGGGAAGCTGATTTTATTACCTGTTCATTTAAATTTTGGAAATTTTATTTATCTTTAGAATGTTTCTGAATGTGAGCACAGTACTTCCTTAGACAATCAGTTAATTTTAGCACATCAGAATTCTTAATTCTAATGTATTGCATCACTTCCACTATATTTCATTTTATCACTCTGGCCATTATCACATTTAACTTGATCAGTGTCAAAACTACTTGAAAGTTCAGTTTATATAAAAGATACTAATGCACTCTTGACTTCTGATGAATAGAGTAATAGTCTAATGCACTCAGAAAAATGTTTTTTCCCAAAGTTATTATGAGTAATAGAAGTATTCTATATTTACCCAGTTGGGTCAAAACACTAGAAGCAGAGTGACACTTAAAAAATATAACAACCATATATAATGAATGTGTTATGGTCTCACATTATATTTTTATGTTGTCATTTTCAAGAATTGGATGAAGAAATGAGTAAAGTCAGTTTAACCATGTGATACTTATTAGTGAGCTAGATGTTCATTAATTCAGTGTATATATTGAGTGGCTTTTATGACAGGTGCTGTTGAAGGAACTGTGGAGTCAGCAGTAACCGAGAACAAGCTCTGCTTTATGTATAGCTCTCCATTTATTCAACAAAAATTAAAAGTACTTCACTTTTATATTAATTTTGCTGATGAGATATCAAGTGGGATAGCTTTGTCATTTATAATTTTTAGCAGCTGACTGCAGATTCAAATGCTATATCATTTCTCTAGCATATATAAATATACTTCTTTGTATTTGAACAGTTTACAGGATTGTATATTTATTTTCTTCTCTAAGGTTGTCTATAAAATTGAGGAACTAAAATAAAACATAAAATAATTGATTCAACTTTAAGCAAAGTCTTATGCAAAGTTTCATTTATTGATTTACCCCTTTGGGTTTGACATATTTGTGTGGCTCTTCTTAGCACTCTTGTGTGCATGAGACAATACTAGGTTTTTGACAGTCTCAGCAATATGACGAACAGGTCTTTTATCAGGTCTAGATTCAAGGTTACATCACATTGTGTTGGTTTCTGGTTTTCCTGGGGTGTGCTGAAGGCAGATCTTACTAGCTTTGTGAGAGCCAAATTTTTAATTTTCCAGAGATTTGAGACCTGAGTGTATAATAGTTGGTGGCTTAAAATCAGACACACTGAAGTATTTTCTTACTGTGTATACATTTTATTGTTGTGTTTTGGAGGCTCTTATTAATGGTGATGGAGTCCCCAACACCATGCCCACATTAAAAGTCCCTAGAATGATTCATGGGACTTAAATCTTTAGGAGTAAAACTATATTTTATCACACAGATGTAGTTAGGGTAAACAGCTGGATCAGGGAAAGAAGAATAAGTAGAGTGTGGAGGAATCTATCTGCAGTCTTCCTTACGCTCTCTTCCTCTTATTAAGTGTCACATGGGGCACTCTTTCCTAACAATGAAAATGTAGCAACATGCATGCTGTTTTGCTGAGGGAAGCTGACTAGAGACTCATTTCCTAGATTTTTATTGGGAGCTGGTCACTTGCTGCGTACCACATACCAATCTTCCAGACTCCCAGGAAAGTGGATGTAGTTTAAAACACATTGCTTGCTCAAATACTTCAGACATGATATGCGAACCTTGTCATTATGGGGAATGGTAGGTGTACCCTCAAAATCCAAGTTCCCAGACACCAGCCAATGGCCAGTCTTGAAAGTAGACCTTCTAAGGACAGCAGTCTTGGGCCACCTATGTTAACTGTTTTCTGCACAACTAACTTTGTTTCTAGTAGCCTAGTTGTAAAAAAAAAAAAAAGCTAGTAATAATAACCAAATTTATAACTATTGATGTACCTTAATTAGAATAATCAGGTTAGAATTATTAATCAGAGCTTAATTTTTTAATAGATCTTTATTGGAGTATAATTGCTTCACAATACTGTGTTAGTTTCTGTTGTACAACAAAGAGAACCAGCCATATGCATACACATATCCCCATATTCCCTCCCTCTTGAGCCTCCCTCCCATCCTCCCTATCCCACCTCTCTAGGTCATCGCAAAGCACCGAGCCAATCTCCCTATGCTAAGCTGCTGCTTCCCACCAGCCAACTATTTTACATTCGGTAGTATATATATGTTGATGCTACTCTCACTTTGCCCCAGCTTCGCCCTCCCACCCCAAATCCTCAAGTCCATTTTCTATGTCTACCTCTTTATTCCTGCCCTGCAACTACGTTTATCAGTAACTCTTTTTTTCTTTAGATTCCATATATATGTGTTAGCACACGGTATTTGTTTTTCTCTTTCTGACTTACTTCATTCTGTATCACAGACTCTAAATCAATCCACCTCACTACGAATAACTCAATTTCATTTCTTTTTATGGCTGAGTAATATTCCATTGTATATATGTGCCACATCTTCTTTATCCATTCATCTGTCGATGGACATTTAGGACGTTTCCCTGTCCTGGCTATTGTAAATAGAGCTGTAATGAACATTGTGGTACATGACTCTTTTTGAATTATGGTATTCTCAGAGTATATGTCCAGTAGTGGGATTGCTGGCTCATATTGTAGTTCTATTTTTAGTTTTTTAAGGAAACTCCATACTGTTTTCCATAGTGGCTGTATCAATTTACATTCCCACCAACAGTACAGGAGGGTTCCCTTTTCACCACAACCTTTCCAGCATTTATTGTTTCTAGATTTTTTGATAATGGCCATTCTAACCAGCGTGAGGTGATACCTCATTGTAGTTTTGATTTGCAATTCTCTAATAATTAGTGATGTTGAGCATCTTTTCATGTGCCTCTTGGCCATCTGTATGTCTTCCTTGGTGAAATGTCTATTTAGGACTTCTGCCCATTTTTTACCTGGATTGTTTGTTTTTTTGATATTGAGCTCCATGAGCTGTTTGTATATTTTGGAGATTAATCCTTTGTCGTTTCATTTGCAAATATTTTCTCTCATTCTGAGGGTTGTCTTTTCATCTTGTTTATGGTTTCCTTTGCTGTGCAAAAGCTTTTAAGTTTAATTAAGGTCCCATTTGTTTATTTTTGTTTTTATTTCCATTACTCTAGGCGATGGATCAAAAAAGATCTTGCTGAGATTTATGTCAGAGTGTTTTCTTCTAAGAGTTTTATAGTGTCTGGTCTTACATTTAAGTCTTTAATCCATTTGGAGTTTATTTTTGTATATGAAATTAGAACACTACCTAACATCATTCTTTTACATGTAGCTGTCCAGTTTTCCCAGCACTACTTATTGAAGAGGCTGTATTTTCTCCATTGTATGTTCTTGCCTCCCTTGTCATAAATTAGGTGCCCATATGTGTTGGGTTTATCTCTGGACATTCTATTCTGTACCATTGATCTGTATTTCTGTTTTTGTTCTCATACCATACTGTCTTGATTACTGTAGCTTTGTGATATAGTTTGAAGTCAGGGAGCCTGATTCCTCTGACTCCCAAATCTTATTAACCAGGTTATCTTTCCACTTTCTACTCCAGTTCTGGTGACTAGATCTCCCTGCTCCTTCACTGTGCTTGTCCCATTATTAATTTTATACATGTACTCCTTCCATAAACATTCACTGCTCTATATGCCATCAACATAATTTAAAACATACAACAGAGAGTACCACAAAATACCTTCTATAAAGGAACTTACACTTTTGTGTGGTGAGGATGTGTTTATTGGAATATAGGGATTTTCAACTTGTGCTTAATGCTATGAAAAATATCTAAGGGGAAGAGACAGTGACAGAGTTCTTTTTGAGTTAGTTTATATGTTGTTTTCAAGGAAGGCTTCTCTGGACATTTGAACAGAGAAGTGAAAGAAGTACATGAGTAAATTATACAGATATCTAGAGGAAGTTCCCTGCAAACATTCCATGTTCCAGAGGCAAAAACTGATGGAAGAAAAGCCAGGAGGTCAACATGGCTGATGTAGCATAAACAAGGTAGAGAGTTAGCCAACAGGTGACATCAGAGGCATAAGGGGAGAATGGAAAACATTTTGTAGGGATTTGTAGTTCTTGTTAACATCTTTAAATTTTCCTCTGAATGATAAGAATCCTGGAGACTTTTGGGGAAAAAAAAAGAGTGATATGATGTTATGCACATTTTAGAAGTCAGAGCAAATAATAGGTTTAAGATGAGAATGGAATATTAGGAGAGAATATACAAGACAATAATTGGAATATATTGCAATAATCCAGAGGAAAAGATGGTGCTGATGGTGTTGAGGATCATAATTGTAGCAGTAAGTGGAAGTGGTAAGGAGATTTGGGTTGGGTATATTTTGACTTCAGAGCCAATAGGAAAAGAATAGAACAAAGAGAATCTCTTTGGATGATATTTTTAAGGTACTTTAGGGTTTTTGGTTGAAGTAACTGGAAGAAAGATGTTGATATTAATTGAAATGAGGAAAACTAAGAAGAAGCATGCTTTGGAAATATCAAGAATTTATATTTGGATACATATTTGATGACCAAGTGGAGATGTTTCATGAACAGTGGGATATAGGAGTCTGAAGATGTGTGGAGGTGAGGGCTTGGAGATCAAAACTTGGGAGTCATCAAATTAAAGATGACATTTAAAGCTATGGGAATGGAAGATGTCACAACATGTAGTTAGAAAAAGTTACAAGGACAAAGCCATGGGGCATTCTAATTGGTACAAGAGTGGAGGATGAGAACTACCTGCAGCGGAGGCTGAAAGCAGCAGTCAATAAAGAGAATGAAGAAAAACTTGTGTTGAGAATCAGTGTGAAGAAAGTCTTTCAAGAAGAGGTGATCAACATTGTCAAATGTTGTTGATTGTTTCTATTAGGTGAAGTTAGAGAATTAATTGACAGATTTAAGGTAGATGATTCTGATATATGCAAGAGCAAATAATATACATTATATTAATGATATAAATTAGTATGGATTCAAGAAAATAGGAATGTAAAGATGGACTATAAATACAGATGGTAGCTTCAGAAGATTTGTGGGGTCAGGAGGATTTTTTATAGGTACTGATATAGCATGTTGATTATGACAAACTGTTCAAGAGAGAGAAAAACCTGATAAATCAGAAAGTAAATGATATCATAAATAAGTGACATAGGATGGAATCCAATGCATAATTGGAAGGATTCATCTTGGACAGGAATACTGATTAACAGCAACAGCAGGAGAGAAGGTAGAGTATATGAGAACCACAGTAGGTGGGTTGGTGGATGTGGTGTTGGGTGTTTCTGAACACTTCTATTTTGTCAGTGAAATGTTTACAAGGTGAACATCTGAAAATAAAGAATTCCCCGGGGAAAGGGTGGTGGAAGAGGTTTTGTTAATTTGAGGAGAAAGGAAGGTTGGGTGTCTGAATTGACTAAGGAAATACAATGGGATTGAAATTAAGGACAGATTCTGAGATACGTGATCAGGGATTTAGAGTTAGTGAGTCAGTTCAGATCTTTCAAGAAGCAGATGCCAAGCTGGAATTAAACATGTAAGATAGTTATTGGGGAAAATACCTACAAAGAGTAAAGGGGAGGGTTAAGCATAGATGAGGGGAGTCTTCAGGCTGAGATGCAGGTCTGACACTGTGAAATGAGAGGAAAGACAGGAAAACTAGATAAGAGAGCTTCAGACTGCAGTGCAGATCTGAGAATGTCTTGGCCAGGCCAATGTGAGGTCCCCAGCAAAGGTTGACTATGGGGAGGGTCCTATGTTGGGCAGAAATAGCCCAGCTATAGTAGTCTCATCATATCCAGTTATTGGCCAGGAGAAGCCTAAGGGAAGCCCAGCTTTGGTGTGAATCTGAGAGAGAACCTGTGGGTGCTGCAGGCAGAGGCTCTCAGTCAGTGTGTTCACTGCAGTAGGTTCTCCTGAAGGGAGAGCTGAGCTGCGTGTGCATGTCCATGGCTGACACATTGGATTTGGTTGTGTTTTCCTCCAGCCGTGGTTAGCTGCTTTGATGTATTTGAGGAAGGAAGTAGAATGTTATACTTAAGTAGATTTGATAATTTCCGGAGCAGTAATATGAAAGAAAAGAGGGATAAGCAAAGTGAAGCATAACTAAGCAGTTGAAAAGAGGAAGCAGAATCTAAGCTGGTTATGGACATGAGTGCCTGAGGGAGCTATAATTCTACCCATGCAAACAAGAAGCTGAAGTGTCTTTAGTAAGGTTAACATCCTCAATTCCTTAATTTTCTTTGCAAATTTCAGAGTATGAAAGTATAAAAGACTTAATCTCATATATATGTGTATGTATAGAGAGAAAATTTCAAAAGTTATCAATTTAAGTATATACATATTGTAAGAGGAGAGACAAGAATTTGTTACTTCCTGGGTAGGTTTCAATTCCCATGTGTTTCTTACACTCTTAACTACACTTAGTTTGATTTTAATTTTCTATATCTGTCGTAGCATGGGCCTTAAATTCCAATGAATTACTTCATCATATGCTCAAATGAAGAGGAGAAAATGACTGCATTGAAGTGGTTATATTGGCAGATGATAATGCAGTTCTACAAAGTAGTGCTTTGCTATGAGAATATGAAGTACTTTAGGGAATTTAAGGTTTTCCAATGACTTTAGGTTTAAACCCCAGTGTAAGACCAGCTTTGAAACTACTGCAAAACCTGGATTCCTACTTAGTTTACCTCTGTTTGTCTATTTGGATCCTCCACTTTCTCAGTGAGTAGTACTGTGGAGCTAGCAAGCCCTCACTTACCTGTGACTTTGCCCCCCAGATACCAAGTTCTAACCGCAAGACTGGAATTTAATCCATTTGTCCTGGGTCCATTGCCTCAGTTCTTTTCTACTTCGATGGGCAGGTCTATTTTCACATCTAAACTTTCTTTAGTATATCTTGTCCTGGCTGTGTCAGATATATTCATAAGTAAATAATAATACTTATAATTAGTACTGCTGTCATCAGTAAATACCAGGAAGTAAGTCCTATTCTGGGAGCTTTAGAAATATTCACATTCAATCCTCGTTAACAACACTATATTTTATTATTATTGTTATCCCTATTGACAGAGAAAAAATGAAGCACAAGTAATATAACTTGCCTAAATTTATGCAATAAATTGTGGAGCCACAGAGAAACCAAGCTGACTACAAATTTTTAATTACCATCTTATACCCTTAATGCTAGACACTAAATATATCAATTTATAAATGCCTCATGGCCCACATTTTCAATACATTCACAGATTTATCTCCTCTTGAAGTTCTCAATTTTAATACATAAAGAAACAGCACTGTCTACTTACAGAAAAAAATGATAATCATATGTCTATGCAAGGCCATCATGAGGTACTTGATTTCTTTCGGAACCTTAACACATGGCTTAGTGGTTACATTTATTGATGCTTCAGGGTAACTACTTTTGATTATGGCTATAATCATAACCCTCAAACAGAAGTGTATGTAATTTTTTTCCTTATAGTTTCAAGTCCTATTTTCATTAGAATTATTGCTATATGGCTTGAGGCTTTTCAAATCATAAAGCTGGTCTCCTAAATCAGAAACAGAAAGGACTCTTCCACGGAATGATATATGCTTCCAGATGTGTATGTGAAAATAAAGCAAAATTCTTGTTAAAGGTTGATTTTTAGCTATTTCTCTTTCTTGGTCTGAGTTGTGCTTTCTAAAACCTATTGGAAAATTAATTATTTAAAATTGCAATGGATGAAAAGCAATTTGAAACTTTAGTAAAGTCAATGATAGTGTTTTGCTGCCGAAGCAAACCAATTACCTGTCAGAGACATTGTCCTGTTTCTTTAACACTTTTCTATCCATCAGCTGTAGCAACTCTTTCTGAATGTCATGAGGAAATAGGTTACAGCATTTAAGTCAAGGATTTCATTTTAAGTAAAGTATTTTAATTCGTAAAATTAGACTGTCTTTTCTTGCTTTGCCTCAGTCTTTGCAGCAACTGAGTTTGTTTTGTTCTACACAGAATTTTTTCCCACTGAATTCAATGTTAAATAAGAGTATTCATTTCACTGGCAAATTATTGCAAAACTAAAGGTGTCACATTAACTTTTCTCTTACATAGGAATTAATAAAACAATTTGAACAAATCAGGTTTGGAATAATTCAGGAATCAGTTTTTCAGGAAAAACATAATAAAAACTTTAAACTTGATAAGTATATATATTGTAAGAGATATTTTCTATTTTTAAAATGTTTCTGATTTTGATATGAATAGTCTGGGTATGGAGAAATAAGTTAAAAGGAAAAACTAATGCTTTCATATCTGTATTCTATGTTCCTTACATATCATGCAACTGATTTTGAATTGAAAGACCAAGTGAAAAGGAAGACAAAAGTAATTATTCATATAATATAGCAGTGCTCAAAATTAACGATACTAGTGGGAAGATAGTTTTACTTCCTATATGCAATAAATTACCTAATAGGTTCTCTTATAGTCTCTCATGTGTTTCTTCCTTTACATTTTAATAATACCTTAGTCAAAATTTGATAACTTTGTATTTATATAACTGCAGTAGGCTTCTAGTTATTATATTTGCTGCCACCAAACCATTGCTATTTTCAGACTACTTCCAGGTGGATATTTTCAAAACCTCACTTTCACTTGGTTGTCCCTCTTTAAAATTCCTTATCCCTTAGTTCCCACTCAGTCTCACTTGACGGTCCTCTGCCCAGCGCTCTTCAGCGAGGCCAGCTTCTCTATTGATAACCATGAATGTTCGGATCAGTTTTGTTGCTATTGCTTATGCTGTTTCTCAGATAAGCCAGATGCTGCCTTTCCTTTATGTCCAGACCTGAATGCATTTCCTCCATCAAGTCTCATCCAGTTGATTTTTCTGTTTGATGTTCTCTTCTCTGAGTACTGTATCCTCAAACTGGACTCTGGCTGATATTGTTTTCTATTTGCTTCATGTACCATATTATTTCTCTACGTAGGTTATTCATCTTAGAATATTACTATGTTTTCTACAAAGATTTGTTGAACACTGAGAAAAAATAGGTATTTGAGTAATTATAAAACATTCTAATACATGGTCTACCAGAGTAATAAGATTTGTAAAAATGCAGTAGCATGAAGTATAAGACAGTAAATGGTTAAATGTCCAACAATGTGCTGACTTTTTTTTTTATTGATGTACGGTTGGCTTACAATATTTGAGTTATACAGCATAGTGATTCAATATTTTTACAGATTATACTCCATTAAAAGCCATTACAGGGCTTCCCTGGTGGCTCAGTGGTTGAGAGTCCACCTGCCGATGCAGGGGACATGGGTTCGTGCCCCAGTCCGGGAAGATCCCACATGCCACGGAGCGGCTAGGCCCATGAGCCATGGCCGCTGAGCCTGTGCGTCCAGAGCCTGTGCTCTGCAACCGGAGAGACCACAACAGTGAGAGGCCTGCGTACCACATAAAAAAAAAAAAAAAAAAAGCCATTACAAGATAATGGCTATAATTTCCTGTGCTATACAATATATTCTTGTTATTTTATACATAGTAGTTTGTATCTCTTAATCTCGTATCCCTAACTAGCCCCTTCTCCTTTCCCTCTCCCTTCTGGTAATTACTAGTTTCCTATATCTGTGAGACTGTTTCTATTTTGCGTATATATTCACTTATATTATTTCTTAGATCCCACATATAAGTGATACCATACAGTATTTGTCTTTCTCTGGTTTATTTCACTAAGCATAATATTCTCTAGGTCCATCCATGTTGCTGCAAATGACAGAATTTCATTCTTTTTTATGGCTGAGTAATATTCCATTGTGTATACATACCACATCTTTATCCATTCATCTGTTGATGAGCACTTGGACTGCTCTCATATCTTGGTAAAAGATGCTGCTATGAACATTGGGACGCATGTTTCTTTTTGAAATAGTGTCTTTGTTTTTTCCAGATATATACCCAGGAGTGGAATTGCTGGATCATATGGTAGTTCTATTTTTAGTTTTTAAGAAACCTCCGGGCTTCCCTGGTGGCGCAGTGGTTGAGAGTCTACCTGCCGATGCAGGGGACATGGGTTCGTGTCCCGGTCCAGGAAGATCCCACATGCCGCCAAAAAAAAAAAAAAAAAAGAAACCTCCATAATGGTTTTCCACAGTGGCAGCACCAATTTACATTCCCACCAGCAATGTGAAGGGTTCACTTTTCTCCACATTCTCTCCAACACTTGTTATTTGTAGACCTCTTGATTATAACCATCTGACAAGTGTGAGGTGATATCTCATGGTGGTTTTGATTTGCATTTTTTGATTAGTGATGTTGAGCATCTTTTCATGTTCTTGTTTGCCATCTGTATGTCTTCTTTGGAAATACGTCTATTCAGGTCTTCAGCCCACTTTTTGACTGGGTTGTTTGCTTTTTGATAATGAGTTGTATGAGTGGTTTATATATTTTGGTTATTAATCCCTTGTCAGTCATATCATTTGCAAATATTTTCTCCTATTCTGTAAGTTGTCTTTTCATTTTGTTGATGGTTTCCTTTGCTGTGCAAAAGTTTTTAAGTTTAATTAGGTCCCACTTGTTTATTTTTGCATTTATTTCTTTTGCCTTAGGAGACAAATCCAAGAAAATATTGCTACAATTTGTCAGAGTGTTCTGCCTATGTTCTCTTCTAGGAGTTTTATGATTTCAGTTCTTACATTTAGGTCTTAATCCATTTTGAGTTTATTTTGTATATGATGTGAGGAAATGTTCTAACATTGTTTTACATGTAGCTGTCCAGTTTTCCCATTACCACTTATTGAGGAGACTGCCTTTCTCCATTGCATATTCTTGCCTCCTTTGTCTCACAATTTTTTGAAGACCATCTCATTATATATTAATATACCTGAAGTTAGCTACATCTTATTTTTATATTTCTTCCAAGTAAAAAGTAGCAAGATAGTTATCATTTTTGAAGGTTTAATGTATACTAACTTCAAACATTACATGTCCAAAATCTCATAAGCTGAGTAAAATATTTTTCAACAATAATTTTTAATTTATTAATCAAATAAGAAAAACTCTCAGCTTTTGCTTTTTAATTTTTTGTTTCATATACAATTTTATAGAGCCTGCTAAATTATGGACTTGCTTAATATTTCCCCCTTTCCAAATACAGTGTACATAAACACACAATATTTTCATGCTATTTGCTTTGGTTTGTATTGGAAATAGATTTCCTTTGCAAAAAATACAAGGTCAGTTTTTTAAAAAATATTGTCATACTCCAAGTTTGAAATGAAAATAATGGCTTCCTTAAAACAAACAAAGAAACAAAAAGACATAAATGCAACTTGGACAAGTAAAACCTAAAAGAAGAAAGTTAATTCTGCTTAAAAGTATATTTAAATGAATAAGTTGCTGTATTTGACTTGAATAAGAAGTTGATATTTTGGATTTGACTCTGACATGGCAAAGCTCATGTCACTTTAATCTGCAATTGATCTTTATAACTTTTCATTTTGATGGTAATAAAAGTTGGTAATCTGATTCACAGAGGTTCATAGAAGCACATCAAATCAGAATTCCTATAGCTCCTGTTGCCAAGCAAGGGGTAGCTTGTGTCAAGGAATTCTTGATTTTCTGCCAAGGCTGAGTCAGATTCATGTTAGATTATTTCTTTTCTTTTCAAATGAAAGAGATTAGATTATGTATGTGTGTATAAGTTTTTCAATGTGGCGTTCATGTTATTTTAGCAAAAAAATATTTAAATCTACACTTTAATTTTAAAATGTTTTGAGAATTAAATTTCAAAAGGGTCTTGCAGTATTTTCTGGTATTTTCAGACTTCTGTTATTAAGAAACTGACAGGTCTTTTTGATTCCTGATTTCAACCTAGAGAAATACTTCTTCCAGTTCTGGAGAAGGTCAAATAAAAAAAAAATAAAAGTTTTGACAATATAGAATGCATCTAAGAAACTATGTTGTTTGCAAATAATCAGTCTGATTTTAGTTTGGACAAAGGAAGTTTACATATTTTATAAGCCTGAAAGAAAGACCAGAGGTTGAATAATTTCATTTTTTCCTAAAGAGCTGAATATGAGTTTATAAATATTTAAAATTCTGTATAAAGAGGTAATTTCCTCAATTCTCTTCAAAAGTAAATATACTTTGTAGTTTGGATAATAGAAGAAAATTCTTCAAATAGATGGAAACAACATGTAGAGGCAATATTACTTTTAATAATAGCACCTGCTTTTCTTTCAGAGAAATTCCTATCTCATCTCATGTGTCAGGGTTTGGTGGTGTTTCATTAATAGGAAGCATCTTGCTTACATAGACTTTCAAGAAATTAAAAGATAAGAAATAGAACAGATGAAAACCACCACTTTTATTAGTGATTAGTGATTAGGTGGATATTGGAAATCTCTAGTCTAGTGGGCTTACTGATGCTGGCAGACTTAGTAACCAGTGGCCATGGACCACGGTAGGCGCCCCCACCAAGGGGGGGACATCAGTTGACTAAAAACAATTGACAGCTCCATGAAGGCAGGTGATTTCCCAGAGAAAAAACCATGGCTAGGTTTGTTCAGTTCCTCATCCCAAGCAAATCAGTAAATCAGGTAACTCTTCTTTCCTGAATAGAAATAATGGAGCTGCGTAAGGCCAGGATTTTTATACTGTTAAAGTTCTACTCATATAGAGGAAAACATCACAAGCAGGGCAAAAGCATTCAATAAATCATCCTATATTAACATTTTGTGGTTATGTAATAATTGTATTTATTTATTTATTTTTTGCGGTATGCAGGCCTCTCACTGTTGTGGCCTCTCTCGTTGTGGAGCACAGGCTCCGGACGCGCAGGCTCAGCGGCCATGGCTCACGGGCCCAGCTGCTCTGCGGCATGTGGGATCTTCCTGGAGCGGGGCACGAACCCGTGTCCCTTGAGTCGGCAGGCGGACTCCCAACCACTGCACCACCAGGGAAGCCCAATTTCATATTATTTTTACAAATACAAATTATTTAGTGTCCAGTAACATCTCTGTGAAAGATATGGAAAATTCACTTAAAAATAAGATCAGTAGTAGAAGTCAATCCATATAGGCCTCTTTGAAAGACTGAAGGTGTGGGTGAGGCCAAAAATTCTACCCTTGAGGGCAACAATACCAATAGAATTTTCTGGCTATTGAGTATTTGAAATATGGCCAACAAAATTGAAGGACTGACGTTATAATTTTATTTAGTTTTCATTAATTTTTAAACTGAAAAAAGAAAACATGTAGCTAGTGGCTACCATATAATATGATGGATACTAAGATATCCCCAAGAATAAAAGGAATTCTTAGACAAAATACCATGATTAATGCAGGGACATATAACTTAGGTCAATTACTAGAGGCTGATAAGGAAGAGGGTTCTGATAGCCTTCTTTGACTTTAATGTAGTGTTGACCAGTTTGACAGTCTGGCTAGTGAGGCTCAGTTGATAAGTTCACAGAATCTTCCTGATATACTATTAGAAATAGGTTAAGAAAGGTTTGGAGGAACTTAAACATAATAAGTTCATAATAGGTGGCTATATACAAGATCAGTGTTAGAAAAATATGTATATTTCAAAGGGGAATGAAAGCAGGCCTCAGCCAGATAAAGGGTTAATTCTGAGGATAAGTATGGAGAATATGGGATCTCATTTATTGATAAAAGTGCTCTTGGATACCTATGGGTTCTCTGAGGCTTCCTATTTGATCCATGCCAGGTGATAGTTTTGGAGCTGACTGACTTAAAACCATGGTATTCTTGTCCCCTGTACCTACCCTACCCAGGGTTAGACTAGAATAACAGAGAAAGTTGGTGATCAAGAGAAAGAGTGAGCCTCAGCAGGGTTTTCTTCCCTGAGTTAGGACACTAGTAAGGCCTGCCTTTGGTTCTATGAGAAATATATATTTATATATATGTACCTTCTTAACAGTTTATCTTTTTATTAAACTGTCTCTATGAGTTTCAGTTACTGGAAGAGAAAAAATATAATAAATTATTCTATTAACTCCTTCTGTTTGTAATACTCTTCTGTAGTTCTCCAAATGGTGGAATTCTATTTATCTTGTAAGGACCACTATAGCATGTTACTTCTGTGAGGACACCTCCACTTCTCTCCTCCCCACTCCCATATAAATCACCCTCTTATCTAACTTATAACAGCCCTCTGTATTCTCTAGAGAATTTCTTTAAAATTCTCTCAGTCCATAGATTTACTGATTATCTACTATGAGCCTTATATTGTGCTAGAAATTGAAGGGGTACAAATATGTATATAATATGATACAAGCTAGTAGAGACTTGTACTTTATCTTGTGTAACCTCAGAAGAGGGAATAATCAGTTCTGTCTAGGGAAATCAGAAAGGTCCCTGGCAAAATATTATGTCTGAGCTAACTAAATAAAGGAGAATAGAAGGTATCAAAGCAGACAAGATAATACAGATAGGGACCAGCCAGTCAGAGGAAATGGCAATTGAAAATAAATAAAGGACTGAAAAAACTCCATAGAGAGTTGAGGAATTTGGAATATGGGCCTGTGTGCATTGTGGATGTGAGAGCTATAAAGGCAGAAACGGTCAGTCTCATAGGTTAGACGAGCATGTTGAGGTCAATTATGAAAATCCTCAAATGCCTCAGTCATATTCTGGTTTGTAATTAAATATACTATCTCCTCAAGAAGATTCTATTATTTTCAATTTCCTCAGGTTTTTAAAGCTTGTAGCTGAGTTCTGTCTAAAGGGTCACGGGCAAGGAAACAATAGATGAGATAGCCAGCTTGGCAAGGAATATATGAAAAATTTTGTGTATAGTTAGTATATAACTATACAATTTGAGGCTCTTCCTTCTTAAAATGTTCTATCTAGAGTTTAAAAAGAGTTTACTATTACTTTGTGTCAAACATTGGTCATTTTCTGAAGTCAAAAATTCCAAGTATCTATAAAGTTAGATTAGAAAAATACCAAGATGAAAAATATCACAACCCAGCTGTGTACCACAGTCACCTGGGAGCTTTCTGCAAACACATTTAAAAAATGAAGTCATAACTTCAAAATTCTGAGAGATTCTGATTTTCAAACTAGAATTGTATACCCAGGCAAAATATTAATTGTGAGCAGGGAATAAAGACATTTTGAAGATAAAGAAATATATAAAATGAATTAATTTCTTTAGATTTAGTCACCAGGACAAAGGGGAGTAGGAAGCATTAAAAGATAAATAAAAGGTATTCAGGACAATTTTTATGTACATCAATTTTTCTCTAAAGGCTTGGATAAAGGAACATCAGCTACTGGGAATGAATTAAGCTGGATCTAGAGGGGCATTAATATTTCATGAGTTTTTAACAATCATTTCCCAGGGAATTGAAAAGAAGCTTAGAGGCAAGGATAGGAAAAATGAGAAGTTAGTTTATTCAGAAAAAAAAAAAAAAAAAGATGGTAATGCAAAGGATCTCAAAGTTTGACAGTAAGTATATTTAAATAAAAGTAACCTATTATATAATTTCAGGTTATTTCCATTATCTTCTAACATAGAGAATTACATATATATATATATATATATATATATAGAGAGAGAGAGAGAGAGAGAGAGAGAGAGAGAGAGAGAGATGTGTATGTAGATATACATAGGTAATATACACGTATATATTGATATAGACATATATGTCTATGTGTATATATGTGTATATGTGTGTGTGTTTGTATAAAAACAGTCCAAGCATAGTCTCATTGCTTATGCTTTTAATATTCTGTCAGAATTAACAATATTAAAAAGCACACTGTGGGAAACACGTTTGGCTAATTCAGTATTCATTTCTCCCCTTACCTCACCCTAACAGAACACCAATTGTGCTTAGTATTCCCCTCAGGTAATATATATACTAATTAAAAATTAAAGCCAATCATGATATCCCATTTATCTTGGTTGGGATTAATTTTTAGAGAGGAAACCTAAGAAAGGTTCTGAGAATGGGTTCCAGGCTGTTGAGAAAGACATACCAGAGTTGAAAATTCCTTTCTTTTTTGGTCCAGATATTGCTGTATTTAGATATTGTACAGGAAAGGGTTAATTCAGTAGGCCTATGTTGGTCAAATCCTGTACATTTCCAAAAGCCCTGTTTTCAGCACTGGCTCTTGGCCAGCTTTCTGTTGCTGAGTTCTGAGCCCTTGAAAGGTTCTTCCTGATAAGAGTTTCCTTGTAAGCCTGAGGTTTAGGGCCATGCTGGACCAGTTTGACCAGATAGTTTATGGTAACAACGTGATTTATGATGAACACCCAGTTCTGCTGTGGGGTCTGGAGTCTTGAGTAAACCTACATGACTGATCCTCAATAAAAACCTGGACACAAAGCCTCAGGTGAACATCTCTCCTTGGTCGTGCTTAGTGCATATTGTCACACATTCTTATTGGGAAGATTAAGCAGGCTTGTGCACAAAACTGAGAAGGAACACCTGGAAGCTTGTTCTTGGTTTCTACCAGATGTTGCACTATATGCCTTTTCCTTTTGCTGATTTTAACCTGTATCCTTTACTTGCAATAAACTGTAACCATTGTATAATAGCTTTTGAGTGCTGGGAGTCACTCTTGTGAATCATTGCACCTGAGGGTTGCCTTGTGGATCCCTGACACAGAAATGATGTCTGACACTGCTGTAGCCCCCTTGAGTTCACTAGGTAAATCAGCCTTGGAATAAAATCAGTGCTGTAACAAATACAATTTTACAAATTTTCTCTTCAAAACATGTTTTCCTAATCCTAGACCATGTAGGTTTAAGAAGTAAGCACATTTTATTGATATTATCACTGATGTAAAGTCAAATGGATATTTGTCAACTTTATTGAGGTATACTTAATATACAGAATGTGCACATACTTAATGTGTTCATTTTGATGAGTTTGGACACATGCATATACCTGTGATATCATCACAACATACAAGGTAATAAATCCATCATGTCTGAAAGATTTCTGTGTCCCCTTGCTTTTGAGTGTGAATGTAGAAAGAACACTTGGCATGAGATCTCTCCTCTTAACAAATGTATAAATGCTCCACACTGTGTTGTTAACTATAGTATTATGTTGTACAGTAGATCTCTAGAAATTATTCATCTTGCATAACTGTAGCTTTATACCCTCCGAACAACATTTTCCCATTTCTCCCTCCCTACATCCCTTGGCAATCACCATCCTATTCTCTGCTTCTGTGAGTTTGACTTTAGATACCTCATATAAGAAGAATACTAGAATATTGTCCTTCTGGGACTGACTTATTTCACTTAGCATAAAGTCTTTCAGGTCCTTTCACATTGTTGCAAATGGTAGGATTTTCTTCTAATTATTTGTAGTGTTTTTTCAAAAAAAAATTTTTGGTACTTTGGCAGACAAATACCCATAGATAAGGACAAAGAAGGACTCAAAATATAATGAATTCTTACATCAGCCTTTTCATGCATAATAAGTTTTAACAGAGTCCCAAGCTATCCTCCTGGCAAATGTTCAACCATCAGTAGTGCCCAGATAAATAGCAGCATAGAAAAGTGTCCTTATCAACTGTTATGTCATTGTTTAGATAAATTTTATGTTTTTACATACCTAATTAGATCCAACACTAATGACTATTGTAATGCTAAGAAACATGCTCAAATCACCCAGTTAAAGGATGAGAATCAGAGTATAAATCTAAGCCCATCTCAGTACAAACCCATACCATTTTTTTAATTTAGTTTATTTATTTTTAGTTTTATAGTAGGTTCTTGTTGGTTACCTATTTTAAATATAGCAGTGAGTATGTACCATTTGTTTCATATCATAGAGTTTGTCTTCATTGTCACCGCATCTCCATTCCAGTATTTCCCTTTCCCTCCTACACATTCAATTATTTAGTCATTGTGCACCCATTAATGTAATGTATATTTTGGATCCCTATTAGGTCTCAGATATCAATCTAAGGTCTGAGAAAGCAATGATGAAAAGAAGACATATTTTCTGCTTTGGATGTGAAACAAATTTTTGCTCTATATAAATGTATAATTTTAAAATGAAATGAGTGATGAGAAGAAACAATATTATGACATCATATATCAAACATAGGCTAACTAGACTATCACAGAAGGCATTTTTGAGAAATAGTGCATTAGATGACAAAAATTGCTATGAATTAACTAGGCAAGGATGTAGGGCTATGCTGTCTAATATTACAGTAGCTACTAGCCACATGTATCTATTGAGTACTTAAAATGCTAGTCCAAATTGAAATACATATCAAGTGTAAGATACACTCTGGATTTTAAAAACTTAGTACAAATAGAAGAATGTATATATGTAGCAGCGAAGTCAAGTAAGATAACCCCTCTCAGACAAGCAACACATGCAACAACATCCATTGTTTCCTCCCTGGAAAGGAGAACTCTTTGAAAATATTTTCCTGGAAACCTTGAGTACGGACGCGCAGGCCCAGCGGCCATGGCCCACGGGCCCAGCCGCCCGGCGGCATGTAAGATCCTCCCACACCAGAGCACGAACCCGCGTCCCCCGCATCGGCAGGCGGACTCCCAACCACTGTGCCACCAGGGAAGCCCTATGCTTACTTTTTAAAGAATAGATATGATTAAGAAGCATAAACAGAAAGTTATTTGGGATCTAGTAGACCTATGTATGTAAAATAATGGGAACTTAAACTGTATTGAAATAGTCTGAATAGGGGAAAAAAGGCTATACAGAGTAGGTAGAAAATACAAAAAATCCTTTTAAGCAGTTTGATGTGAGGTAGAAAAGAGATTCCTGAGGTTGTGGAGTGGGGGAGTCAAAGGTGTTTTTGTTTTTTAAGATATGGAAAATGTAATCATATTTGAATATAAACCACGAGAGATAAGTTAAATATGAATGCAGAGATTAAAGAAGGAATACTGAGAGTATAAGGGTAAGTTTTCAGAGGAGCAGAGTTTTCTGATTTTTCAAAGTAGAGTGGAGGGATTAGACTTCCTGGCAAGTGACTTAGTATTCTAGATCTATATCCATTTAATCATATCATATTGTATCTTTAGGATATTTGATATCAGAAGATATTGTATCTCCTGAATGTCAGCTAACTAAAATATCACCCTGTTGGAGTAATATATTTAAAATTATGTTAGACCTCCTAAGACATTCAAGCACACCTCTGATAACCAAAAGAATGACACTCAAGTCAAGTATAATGGTTGAAGACATTGGGGTGACATCCCTTCAACCTTACTTTCATGCATTACCTTCTGTACCTTCCAGCATATTACTGATCCTAGATTTAGCATTTTGAAGACAGATACAATTGACTTTTCTAAAGTTCTTTTTTTAATATATTGGCTTCCTCCATTTTTGCTATGAGTTCCTATTATCTTAGAGCCAACTACAGGGGAGAGTGTCAGAATATTTCACATGAAAATGTTCTGCAAGTACCTGTGATTGCAATATTCATCTTACTCACTATATTCTATAATTATTTAATCATTAATTCAGTACTATAGCAAACACCTCCTCAAAACTCAGAGAGGTTTTTACATAATTAATACCTAGAAGGATTAATTTCCCCACTATTAAGAGTCAGGGTTGATTGTGGAAGTTATTACAAGTACTTCCAAAACATTATATGATAGTTAAGAAAATTTTTAAAAGGTAGTTACCTGTTTAATACCGAAAAAAAATAAACTTTCTGAGTCCAAGGTGAAGTTTAACTATAACACCTAAATTTAGTTATCCTTTTGGGGGAATAGGTCATATAATCTTTAGCGTACCATTAGTTGGGTTCTGTATTTTAACATTTAAACTGAAAATGGGCTCTTTTTAGAGATCAATAAATCAACTGAATTGGTTCAAAGCCATGCATAGATTTTCTTTGCATCCGTTCCCAAGTGCAAATTTGCAAGGATCTATGCAAGAAGGTGCTTGTTTTACATTTTGGGGATCTAACTTTGTTCAACGACATTGAGAATATTAGTTCAATAAACTAATTAATTTTTGCTTTTAAATTGCATCTCCATTTATTTCTACTGTCAATTGGAGAACTTTGATTCCAAAAACCACACATGAGAAAGACTAATAATTTAGGCCTTCTTCACAAGACCAAAGCTGTGCATGATAAACCAGCCCTGGAGGCATGATGCATTCTATATTCTCAGAAATAACCTGAACTCTCTTTAGGCCAAGACAGTTAATTTCATAGCCTATTAATAAATGAAAGGATTTCATAGCACCTATTTCCAAGTACCATTTTCTATCAAAAACAAGGGCCCCCAAACTGGCAGGTCACAAGCTAAACTAAAAAAATGGAACTTTATATAAAATTTTGAATTCTCTTAAATGTTGGAAAGCTGTCAACATGCCACATTCTCATAACTGAGTCTGGATAATAGATGTTCTTCTTTAGAGAGAGTGTGCACTTTCCATGTCCTACACCTAGAAGACCTAAAAGAACTAAAGAGGAAACAAGCAATGATGAACAACACAATAAATGAAATTAAAAATACTCTAGAATGGTTCAATAGCAGAATAACTGAGGCAGAAGAACAGATAAATGACCTGGGAGATAAAATAGTGGAAATAACTACTGCAGAGCAGAAGAAAGAAAAGAGAATGAAAAGAACTGAGGACAGTCTCAGAGACCTCTGGGACAACATTAAACACACCAACATTCGAATTATAGGGGTCCCAGAAGAAGAGAAGAAAAAGAAAGGGACTGAGAAAATATTTGAAGACATTATAGTTGAAAACTTCCCAAATATGGGAAAGGAAATAGTTAATCAAGTCGAGGAAGCACAGAGAGTTCCATACAGGATAAATCCAAGGATGAAGATGCCAAAACACATATTAATCAAACTATCAAAAATTAAATACAAAGAAAACATATTAAAAGCAGCAAGGGAAAAACAACAAATAAGATACAAGGGAATCCCCATAAGGTTAACAGCTGATCTTTCAGCAGAAACTCTGCAAGCCAGAAGGGAGTGGCAGGACATATTTAAAGTGATGAAGGAGAAAAACCTATAACCAAGATTACTCGACCCAGCAAGGATCTCATTCAGATTTAATGGAGAAATTAAAACCTTTACAGAAAAGCAAAAGCTGAGAGAGTTCAGCACCACCAAACCAGCTTTACAACAAATGCTAAAGGAACTTCTCTAGGCAAGAAACACAAGAGAAGGAAAAGACCTACAATAACAAACCCAAAACAATTAAGAAAATGGGAACAGGAACATACATATCGATAATTACCTTAAATGTAAATGGTATAAATGCTCCCACCAAAAGACACAGACTGGCTGAATGGATACAAAAACAAGACCCATATATATGCTGTCTACAAAAAACCCACTTCAGACCTAGGGACACATACAGACTGAAAGTAAGGGGATGGAAAAAGGTATTCCATGCAAATGGAAACCAAAAGAAAGCTGGGGTAGCAATTATCATATCAGACAAAATAGACTTCAAAATAAAGACTATTACAAGAGACAAAGAAAGACACTACATAATGATCAAGGGATCGATCCAAGAAGAAGATATAACAACTGTAAATATTTATGCACCCAACATAGGAGCACCTCAATACATAAGGCAAATACTAACAGCCGTAAAAGGAGAAAATGACAGTAACACAATCATAGTAGGGGACTTTAACACCGCACTTTCACCAATGGACAGATCATCCAAAGTGAAAATAAATAAGGAAACACAAGCTTTAAATGATGCATTAAACAAGATGGACTTAATTGATATTTATAGGACATTCCATCCAAAAACAGCAGAATACAAATTCTTCTCAAGTGCTCATGGAACATTCTCCATTCTCATGGAATATTTATGACACAAGATCCTTTTTGACCCACCTCCTAGAGAAATGGAAATAAAAACAAAAATAAACAAATGGGACCTAATGAAACTTACAAGCTTTTGCACAGCAAAGGAAACCATAAACAAAACCAAAAGAAACCCTCAGAATGGGCAAAAATATTTGCAAATGAAGCAACTGACAATGGATTAATCTCCAAGCTTTACAAGCAGCTCATGGAGCTTAATATCAAAAAAACAAGCAACCCAATCCAAAAATGGGCAGAAGACCTAAATAGACATTTCTCCAAAGAAGATATACAGATTGCCAACTAACACATGAAAGAATGCTCAACTTCATTAATCATTAGAGAAATGCAAACCAAAACTACAATGAGATGTCTCACACCAGTCAGAATGGCCATCATCAAAAATTCTAGAAACAATATGTGCTGGAGAGGGTGTGGAGAAAAGGGAACCCTCTTGCACTGTTGGTGGGAATGCAAATTGATACAGCCACTATGGAGAACAGTATGGAGGTTCCTTAAAAAACTAAAAATAGAACTACCATATGATCCAGCAATCCCACTACTGGGCATATACCCTGAGAAAACCATAATTCAAAAAGAGTCATGTACCACAATGTTCATTGCAGTTCTGTTTACAATAGCCAGGACATGGAAGCAACCTAAGTGTCCATCAACAGATGAATGGATAAAGAAGATGTGGCACATATATACAATGGAATATTACTCAGCCATAAAAAGAAACAAAATTGAGTTATTTGTAGTGAGATGGATGGACCTAGAGTCTGTCATACAGAGTGAAGTAAGTCAGAAAGAGAAAAACAAATACCGTATGCTAACACATATATATGCAATCTAAGAAAATTAAAAAAAGGTCATGAAGAACCTAGGGGTAAGACACAGACCTACCAGAGAATGGACTTGAGGATATGGGGAGGGGGAAGGGTAAGCTGTGACAAAAGTGAGAGAGTGGCATGGACATATATACACTACCAAACGTAAAATAGATAGCTAGTGGGAAGCAGCCGCATAGCACAGGGAGATCAACTCGGTGCTTTGTGACCACCTAGAGGGGTGGGATAGGGAGGGTGGGAGGGAGGGCGACGCAAGAGGGAAGAGATATGGGAACATATGTATATGTATAACTGCTTCACTTTGCTATAAAGCAGAAACCAACACACCATTGTAAAGCAATTATACTCGAATAAAGATGTTAAAAAACTAAAAAGAAAAAAGAAGAAAAGAAAGATGACAAATTTCTCCAGAAAATGTGGATACAGATTTCATCCCGATTTGCATTATTTTTCTTAAAGAAAGGTAAACACACGTAATAACTTTATAAAGGCATTAGCAACTCTCAACTTAAACTAGAACTATTAAGATATTCAGAGTAATAGTAAAATATTCAGAAGTAGCAGTCTTATAGCAATTAGTGATGTTACTTAGTACACAAGCAAATAACCCAGAATGTCACCCAGATCATCAAGAATATAATCATAAAATGCTTATCACCGGAGTAATGGCCATGTGTGCAAGATAATTATATGAAACACCAAGCCAAGCCAATGAGAAAAAGGGTATTTAGGAAAATTGAAGAATAAGCTTTCA
Source organism: Orcinus orca (assembly GCF_937001465.1). Lineage (NCBI taxonomy): Eukaryota > Metazoa > Chordata > Mammalia > Artiodactyla > Delphinidae > Orcinus > Orcinus orca. The sequence continues at coordinate 98,730,920 of NC_064563.1, forward strand.
AAATTTTGAAATAAGCCCACGACTTGATAAACAAACTAACCAATTGCACACCTGCTACACTAAAATTTTCCAAGGCATGAGCACTTTGGGAGAGAATTCTCCATAGGTCTCCCACCTTCCTGCAATGCTATGAGCAGAGGCACTGATAGCTTTTGTTTTGGACTAACTTTTCAAGGATGCTTGTATTGCAAATGGTCTTGGAAGATATAGTGCCTGTCTTGAGTGAGCAAAGGTTGGACAGGATTGCTTGCAGCCCAATATAAAATATTGAAGTTAACTAAACTCAGAATTCCTCATCCATGATGCAAACCACTGGGTGAACAGCATCCACCTGAGATGTTCTGGGTTGCCCTTGTGAGGCTTGGGGAATGAGAAAAACTGATATGAATGTTAAGCTCATGCTGTGCCATGACAAAGTTCTTTTCTCTGTCCCAGGATTCTCATGTCCTCTGTCATCATCCATAAAAGTGTAGCAGACTAAATTGTTAACGTCCTAAAGGGTAAAATCTCAGATCCTTCACAGTTCTTAAGGCAGCAGTCTCTTAGCTTGCTTTTTATGTCAATAATTGGGGCCGATTTTCCAATCTTTAAAGCTCCCAGGTTGTAAATAGAAGTTGATTTTTACTGTCACCAGAGCACATAGTGCTGGAAACATTTTTTTTCAATTATTCAATCTTTGTTTTCTGATAAAATTTTCATATCATGGCCCAGTTCATTGATGGGCCAGTAGAAATGAAACTTACAAATATTCTACAATAGCCCCCACCCCATGACAAACCTCTCTGAATCTCCCCATTTCTGACCCTTCCTTATGTATCAAATTATTTAAGTGAATAAGCATTACCTAAAGTAAGAATTCTGGGTGTTGAATCAACCAGTTTTGGACACCTATCATCACCTAGAATGCAGCACTGACACTGAAACTTTTGTAACACACAATAATAACTTTATAGTTGACTTTTAAGCTTCCAAAGATTTGAAAGAATATGTCTGAAGTAGCCTTGCTCTCTGTTTGCTCAGCTTTTATACTTGGTGTTCTGAAATATCTCTAAAATTGTGCTATTAGAGCTGAGGCTCTTTCTATGACCACATGGATGAAATTACAATTTTCAATATCAAATCCACAGATTCCGTGGTTTCATTTCTGCTCTTGGCTTTTGATTAAGTTTTTATTTCTGCTATATTCTCTATAATTCTGCTAAAATAGTATTGCAAGATAATATCCATGTTGTACAAGATTCTGAAAATGAATGACAGATAAAGAGAATCACACAGTTAATTTTTTCACATAAATACAATTTTTTTAAAGTCTCCTGACATATTCCCCTGTAAAACCCTGTTGATAGTGAAAAAGATCTCTTGTCAGTGTGTTTCTTATCAGTCAAGAGCAGTGAAAAGGCTGGCTGGTTGATGTTATATTTATCTTTTCTTGTTAGGCTAAAGGGAAAGTAAGTTAGGTGGCACCAAGACCCAAAGCTTATTCATGAGATTTCACTCGTAATGCTACTAACAGAAGGGTTATCAGCCTTCCAGGAAGAACTCTGAGAGGTAGCTCAGGAAATATGAGATTTCAGAGAACATCCAAATCTCTGGCATTACCTATATGAAAACTTAAACATGAAAATATGAATGAATTTACCCTTGATCAAAAAGCTTATCAAAAGGAAGACTGGAATTTGAATTAAAAGATCTTGATACATAGTACCTTGTTCATTGCTCCTCTAATCTACCGCACTTATATGAATCCCTCACTTTCTTTGTAAGTTTATTGATGATTTTTAAATAAAAAATAGAGATGTAGCTTTTCTAACATACTGATAAGGAGAAAAACTGCATCTGGGTGTTAAGAATTTAGCTAAACTACTCCATGGTATTGCTACCTTAACATCTGTTTTCTTGGGCCAAGTGGTCTGTGTGGACTGTAAACTGACATTAGCCTCCTCATGCAAGCACTTGACCTAGATAAGAGCCCACAGAGTCGCAAGCAAAAGTAGGTTCCTGATAGGCCTTCTTCAATAGCGCCTGTGATCAACAGTCTCCCCCTCCTCCCAGGGCCTTCCCCCTTGCATATCCCTTAGATAAGGAGTTTTCTAAAGCCCTGTTCTTTTTGTTTTGAATTCACCAATCCAGCCTTAGCTAGGAGAACCCCAAAGCACTCCATACATGGACCCTAACAAAGACAGGTACCCAGCTCCCATCACTCTCTGTACCTGCACCCTGCCTTGACCTGCCTGTATGGTTCCTCACAGCATGCTATGTACTTCCTGCAGGATCTGTGAGTAAAAAACTTCTGTTTCAATTTCTCTTGAACCCTGACCCACTATCCTACACCCTGTGATCCACTTAACAAATGTTGATTTAACAAACTCAAGTCATAACACTGAGCAAGAGAGCAATTCTTACATGATCAGCTCAAGCATCACTTTTTCTAGAAACACTTCCTTAACAATGCTTCACTTCTAAGGCCACCCATACCCCTAGCCAATCTAATCTGGATGCCACTACCTCTTCCTCATGGTTCCCTGGGTTTCCTCCCTCAAATCAGGGGTAGACCTAGAGACAGTACAACTTTCTATTTTAGACAGAACTCCTTGAGGGGAGTGATTGTGTTATAACTTTGCAACCCTAGTATATACAACAACAATCTGTGCCATACAATAGGCATTAATAAATATTAACAGAGGAAAAAGAATTTACCACATTGTCATCACAACAATAGGTCTATTTAGAAACTTTTTGGGAGGAGGGAGGATGAACATAAACCCCAGAAACTTGGACAAATAAAGCTGGTTATATCATCAAGTAACCAAGGGAAGATTTTAGCATGGAAAAAGAGAGCAAAAAATCAATGATTAGAACTGAGACTTGAGGGCAAAGTCAAATGGTCACAAAATGGCTAATAAGTCTGGGAGAGGAGAGAAATAGGGCATCAGTCAGAATCCGGCACAGTCCACATTCTCCTATTTATGTGTATTATTTTTTTAATTTCTTAGAATCAGATCCATGCAGTTTCTTTCTTCTTTTACACATTGTTCCATAGGTTAATTGGCCCCAAAATTTGACATCTGAAGTGTGACATTATACTGGAACGTTGGTTGTTTTCCGCTCATGTCTAAGCCGTAGTGAACAATAAGTTTTCACAGGTAACAGCTAGTTGTAATATATGCCACATATGGCTAAATGTTGATATTTTAATGATGGAAATATTGATGCTAAATTAAAGTAACTGAATGTAAGCATAGGAAAAATTCTCTGATCCATGCATTACAAATAATGCATTGACACTCTGCCTATATATTATATAAATCAGGGTAATTTCCTAATACCTTTGGCCTTACTAACATCTTTGGTATACTAAATTAAAATTATGTGCCTTAGATTATAATGTTAGTTAATTTTTCCATATTAAAATGAGAGCTGACCTGGTCAACCCATTATTCTAATAATGTGAGCACAGATAATACTGATAAAATTGATCTAACTTGAATTATCCAACTCAAGGCTAGTTTTATGTGTAGGTAGAGGGCACAACCATTGTTTGAGATGATTTTAGTACCATGAAGAGATTCATGCCAAAATCTATCATCTCACCATCTCTTCTCACCTGTGCCTGAAGTTTCTTTAGAAGAGAAAACTCTTTTCAATTTTAATATAAAACATAAATATTCCATAGAAGAAAATAAAAAGCAACATCTTTAAACCCACATAGTAGTGTGAATGGTTGGTATTGTATGTTTCAGATTTTCAGTTGTGTAGAGCTATAATTAAACAACCTGAAAAAGGGTAAAAGACCCATAATTGAAAGCCCTAGTGGAATAAAGACAAACTTAATCAAGCTCACAATTTCCAGTAAAACTAGCCCTGAACATTTTGCAGGAAGGTTATTTTAAGGGTCCAATCTTTAGAAGCAATGACAAAGTTCTGTTCACTCACATTTTGTCTTCTACAGTGTGGAAAATAATATCTTTACATGTTCTCTCTCATCAACAAAATTCTTTTAGCTTTGTTCTAGTTTGTAGGGCAAATTTTGACTTTTGTCATAAGTGATTCAGAAAGTGAAACCTGGGCAAAATCTTAGCACTCAAATTATCACTTTTGTCAGTGATGTAACACTGATTTTGTGTTCTCACAAGTGTTGCTGACAGGCCTTTTCTTGGAATTTTTTTCAAGGTTTAGGGACTTCTCTGAAGTCCTCCTAAATTATTTTAGAGATGTAAGCCTCATTAAACTGCAGCTTATTACATTCCTACCAAGAAATGTTGAATGTTGATGAATAATTCAATAAGAAATAATTCAAACAAGAAATGTTGAATGAATAATTTCTTAAAATGTCTGGCTTTGAGGGATACAACTGGAAATGTAACAGTGCATATTGGGACCAGATAGTGAGATAGTGTCATATTTTGTCTTTGTAGTCATGATAAGGCCAGAAACAAACATGACCATTCAACAATAAATTTAACTAATTCCTCCCTCCAACACTTTTTAATAGTCAGGCAATAAGCGTAAAATGCACTTATGCTGGGAAGCAAAATGTGAAATTCGGGGAAAAGGGTGCAGACATGTTTCTTCTACATTTCATGTTATTCTACTTTTCCTTGGATTGTTTCTTAATGTAGCTGGACTAAGTGTGCTTAAGCTGATTCCTTATTGGTATATGGTACAAGTCTCCAATCCACCACTCCCTAATGTTTTAGTGAATATGATTCAGTGTGGTCGTAACCAAAATTAAGTATCCAGACAACCTTGAAAAATGCTAAAATTCCTTTGGCATATGCCCCTCTATCAAGGACACAGGACCATATATGCAAATAGATCATGATGTACCTGGAGTATTCCATATTTGTGCAAGACAGATATACAAACTAAACTCTGAAAGTGACCCCAGGTTAGTTACATAAAATACATAATCTATTTATATTTTGTCAGTATATCTAGCCACCCAAAGCTTGAATTAAACAAGAGCTTACCTAGAAAGAAATAAAAATTCAAATTACCATATAGCATACTGTTCCATTCGATGCAGTAAATAAATGTCAAAAATGCATATGAACACCTAATAAGTTTTTTTTTAACATCTTTATTGGAGTATAATTGCTTAACAATGTTGTGTTAGTTTCTGCTTTATAACAAAGTGAATCAGCTATACGTATACATATATCCCCATATTCCCTCTCTTGAGTCTCCAGCCACCCTCCCTATCCCACCCTACTAAGTGGTCACAAAGCACAGAACTGATCTCCTTGGGCTATGCGGCAGCTTCCCACTAATTATCTATTTTACATTTGATAGTGTATATATGTCAATGCCACTCTCTCACTTCAACCCAACTTACCATCCCCCCTCCCCATGTCCTGAAATACATTCTCTACATCTACGTCTTTATTCCGATCCTGCCCCTAGGTTATTCAGAAACTTTTTTTTTTTAACATCCCATATATATGTGTCAGCATACTGTATTTGTTTTTCTCTTTCTGACTTACTTACATCTGTATGACAGACTCTAGGTCCAACTACCTCATTACAAATAACTCAGTTTTGTTTCTTTTTATGGTTGAGTAATATTCCATTCTATATATGTGCTACATCTTCTTTATCCATTTATCTGTTGATGGACACTTAGGTTGCTTCCATGTCCTGGCTGTTGTAAATAGTGCTGCAATGAACATTGTGGTACATGACTCTTTGTATTATGGTTTTCTCAGGGTATATGCCCAGTAGTGGGATGGCAGGGTCATATGGTAGTTCTATTTTTAGTTTTCTAAGGAACCTCCATACTGTTCTCCATAGTGGCTGTATCAGTTTAGATTCCCACCAACAGTGCAAGAGGGTTCCCTTTTCTCCACACCCTCTCCAGCATTTATTGTTTGTAGATTTTTTGATGATGGCCATTCTGACCAGTGTGAGGCAATACCTCATTGTAGTTTTGATTGGCATGTCTCTAATGGTTAGTGATGTTGACCATCTTTTTATGTGTTTGTTAGCAATTTGTATATCTTCTTTGGAGAAATGTCTATTTAGGTCTTCTGCCCATTTTTGTATTGGGTTGTTTGTTTTTTTTGATATTGAGCTGCATGAGCTGCTTGTATATTTTGGAAATTAATCCCTTATCAGTTGCTTCGTTTGCAAATATTTTCTACCATTCTGAGGGTTGTCTTTTCATAATTTTTATGGTTTCCTTTGGTGTGAAAAAGCTTTTAACTTTCATTAGTTCTCATTCTATTTTAGTTTTTCTATTTCCCTAGGAGGTGAGTTAAAAAGGATCTTGCTGTGATTTATGTCAGAGTGTTCTGCCTGTTTTCCTCTAAGAGTTTTAAAGTGTCTGGCCTTACATTTAGCTCTTTAATCCATTTTGAGTTTATTTCTGTGTACGGTGTTAGGGAGTGTTCTAATTTCATTCTTTTACATGTAGCTGTCCAGTTTTCCCAGCACCGCTTATTAAAGAGGCTGTCTTTTCTCCATTGTATATTCTTGTCTCCTTTATCAGAGATAAGGTGACCATATGTGCGTGAGTTTATCTCTGGGCTTTCTATCGTGTTCCATAGGTTTATATTTCTATTTTTATGCCAGTACCATACTGTCTTGATTACTGTAGCTTTGTAGTATAGTCGGAAGTCAGGGAGCCTGATTCCTCCAGCTCCGTTTTTCTTTCTCAAGATTGCTTTTGCTATTTGGGGTCTTTTATGTTTCCATACACACTGTGAAACTTTTTGTTTTGCTTCTGTGAAAAATGACATTTGTAGTTTGATAGGGATTGCATTGAATCTGCAGATTGCTTTGGGTAGTATAGTCATTTTCACAATGTTGATTCTTCCAAGACAAGAACATGATATATCTCTCCATCTGTTTGTATCATCTTTAATTTATTTCATCAGTGTCTTATAGTAGTCTGCATACATGTTTTTTTTCTCCTTAGGTAGGTATATTCCTAGGTATTTTATTCTTTTTGTTGCAAAGGGAAATGAGAGTGTTTCCTTAATTTCTCTTTCAGATTTTTCATCATTAGTGTATAAGAATGCAAGAGATTTCTGTGCATTAATTTCATATCCTACTACTTTACCAAATTCATTGATTAGCTCCAGCAGTTTTCTGGTAGCATCTTTAGGATTCTCTATGTATAGTATCATGTCATCTGCAAAGAGTGACAGTATTACTACTTTTTCGATTCGGATTCCTTTTATTTCTCTTTTCTTCTCTGATTGCTGTGGCTAAAACTTCCATAACTATGTTGAATAATAGTGGTGAGACTAGCCAACCTTGTCTTCTTCCTGATCTTTGTGGAAATGGTTTCAGTTTTTCACCATTTATTGATGCTGTCTGTGGGTTTGTCATATATGGCCTTTATTATGTTGAGGTAAGTTCCCTCTATGCCTAGTTTCTGGAGGGGTTTTTTTTTTATCATAAATAAGTGTTGAATTTTGTCAAATGCTTATTCTTCATCTATTGAGATGATCATATGGTTTTTAACCTAAAATTTGTTAATATGGTTTATCACATTGATTGATTTACATACATTGAAGAACCCTTGCATTCCTGGCATAAACCCCACTTGATCATGGTGTATGATCCTTTTAATGTGCTGTTGGTGCCTGCTAGTATTTTGTTGAGGACTTTTGCATCTATGTTCATCAGTGATATTGGCCTGTAGTTTTCTTTTCTTGTGACATCTTTGTCTGGTTTTGGTATCAGGGTGATGGTGGCCTCGTAGAATGAGTTTGGGAGTGTTCCTCCCTCTGCTATGCTTTGGAAGAGTTTGAGAAGGATAGGTGTTAGCTCTTATGTCAGAGTTTGATAGAATTCACCTGTGAATCCATCTGGTCCTGGGCTTTTGTTTGTTGGAAGATTTTTAAACACACTTTCAAATTCAGTGCTTGTGATTGGTCTGTTTATATTTTCTTTTTCTTCCTGGTTCAGTCTTGGAAGGTTGTACTTTTCTAAGGATTTGTCCATTTCTTCCAGGTTGTCCATTTTATTGGCATATGGTTGCTTGTAGTAGTCTCTTAGGATGCTTTCTATTTCTACAGTGTCTGTTGTAACTTCTCCTTTTTCTTTTCTAATTTTATTGATTTGAGTCCTCTCCCTCTTTTCCTTGATGAGCCTGGCTAATGGTTTATCAATTTTGTTTATCTTCTCAAAGAACCAGCTTTTAGTTTTATTGATCTTTGCTATTGTTTCCTTCATTTCTTTTTCTTTATTTCTGATCTAATCTTTATGATTTCTTTCCTTCTGCTAACTTTGGGGGGGTTTTTTTGTTCTTCTTTCTCTAATTGCTTTAGATGTAATGTTAGGTTGTTTATTTGAGATTTTTATTGTTACTTGAGGTAGGATTGTATTGCTATAAACATCCTTCTTAGAACTGCTCTTCTGTATCCCATAGGTTTTTGGTTGTCATGATTTTATTGTCATTTGTTTCTAGGTATTTTTTGATTTCCTGTTTGATTTCTTCAGTGATCCCTTGGTTATTAAATAGTGTATGGTTTAGCCTCCATGTGTTTGTATTTTTTCAGATCTTTTCCTGTAACTGATATCTAGTCTCATAGCATTGTGGTCAGAAATCATAGTTGATATGATTTCAGTTTTCTTAAATTTACCAAGGCTTAATTTGTGACCCAAGATATGATCTATCCTGGAGAATGTTCCATGAGCACTAGAGAAGAAAGTGTATTCCGTTGTTTTTGGATGGAATGTCCTATAAATATCAATTAAGTCCATCTTCTTTAATATGTCATTTAAAGCTTGTGTTTCCTTATTTATTTTCACTTTGGATGATCTGTCCATTGCTGAAAGTGGGGTGTTAAAGTCCCCTACTATTTTTGTGTTACTGTTGATTTCTTTTTTTATGACTGTTAGCATTTGCCTTATGTATTGAGGTGCTCGTATGTTGGGTGCATAAATATTTACAATTGTTATAGCTTCTTCTTGGATTGATCTCTTGATCATTACGTAGTGTCCTTCTTTGTCTCTTGTAATAGTCTTTATTTTAAAGTCTATTTTGTCTTATATGAGAATTGTTACTCCAGCTTCTTTTGATTTCCATTTGCATGGAATATTTTCTTCCATCCCATCACTTTCAGTCTGTGTGTGTCCCTAGGTCTGAAGTGGGTCTCCTGTAGACAGGTATGTATAGGTCTTGTTTTTGTATCCATTCAGCCAGTCTATTACTTTTGGTTGCAGCATTTAATCCATTTACATTTAAGGTAATTATCAATATGTATGTTCCTACTACCATTTTCTTAATTGTTTTGGGTTTGTTATTGTAGGTCTTTTCCTTCTCTTGTGTTTCTTTCCTAGAGAAGTTCATTTAGCATTCGTTGTAAAACTGGTTTGGTGGTGATGAATTCTCTTCACTTTGCTTTTCTGTAAAGGTTTTAATTACTCAATCAAATCTGAATCAGATCCTTGCTGGGTAGAGTAAACTTGGTTGTAGCTTTTTCCCGTTCATCACTTTAAATATGTCCTGCCCCTCCCTTCTCGTTGCAGAGTTTCTGCTGAAAGTTCTCCTGTTAACCTTATGGGGATTCCCTTGTATGTTATTTGTTGCTTTTCCCTTGCTGCTTTTAATATTTTTTCTGTATTTAAATTTTGATACTTTGTTTAATATGTGTCTTGATGTGTTTCTTCTTCGATTTATCCTGTATGGGACTCTCTGGGCCTCATGGATTTTATTGATTGTTTCCTTTCCCATATTGGGGAAGTTTTCAACTATAATCACTTCAAATATTTTCTCAGTCTCTTTCTTTTCTCTTCTGTGACCCCTATAATTCAAATGTTGGTGTGTTTAATATTGTCCCAGAGGTCTCTGAGACTGTCCTCAATTCTTTTCGTTCTTTTTTCTTTATTCTGCTCTGTAGTAGCTATTTCCATTATTTTACCTTCCAAGTCACTTATCATTTCTTCTGCCTCAATTATTCTGCTATTGATTCCTTCTAGAGAATTTTTAATTTCAATTATTGTGTTGTTAACTGTTGTTTGTGTGCTGTTCATTTATTCTAGGTCCTTTTAAACATTTCTTGTATTTTCTCCATTCTGTTTCCCATATTTTGGATCAAGTTTGCTATCATTACTCTGAATTATTTTTCAGGTAGACTGCCTATTTCCTCTTCATTTGTTTGGTCTGGTGGGTTTTTATGTAGTTCTTTCATCTTATGCATATTTCTCTGTCTTCTCATTTTGCTTAACTTACTGTTTGGGGTCTCCTTTCTGCAGGTTGCAGGTTCCTAGTTCCCACTGTTTTTGTGTCTGCCCCCAGTGGGTAAGTTTGGTTCAGTGGGTTGTGCAGGCTTACTGCTGGAGGGACTGTTGCCTGTGTTCTGGTGGATGAGGCTGGATCTAGTCTTTCTTTTGGGCAACACCACATCCAGTGATGTGTGTTGGGCTTCTGTGAGCTTATTATCATTTTAGGCAGCCTCTCTGCTAATGGGTGATGTTGTCCTCTTGTCTTGCTAATTGTTTGGCATGGAGTGTCTCCAGCACTGGAGCTTGCTGTTCACTGAGTTGAGCTGGGTCTTAGCATTGAGATGGAGATCTCCAATGGATCTCCAGTGTCCTGAACTCAGCTCTTCCACCTCATATGCTCAGGCCTGACACCCGGCTGGAGCACCAAGACCCTTTCAGCCACATGGAATTCCAGAAGCTGGGAAGTCCAAGATCAAGGCACCAGTATGGTTATGTTTTCATGAGAGCCCTCTTCCAGATTCATAGTTGGTCCCTTCTTGCTCTGTCCTCACCTGGTGGAAACCTCTTACATATTTGTATTTTTTCATTTTAAAATTTTAAATACATTAGAAAGAATACGAAAGGATAAGTAACAGTAAAAACACTGATAATCACACAACTCCAACAATTGTTAGTATCTTGGCATATCTTCTTGACTTATTTTTCAACGCAAATAACTGAAAATTATGTCTACTATTTTGTATTTTGTTTCATTTAAACAGCCTGAAATCATGCATATTTTAATATCAATGTATAAAAATATAGAAAAGTGGGTAATAAAATGGATTGTGGGACCAAACCACCTGGGTTTTAAGCCCAGCTCTGCTACTTACAAAACTGGATGACCTTAGACAAGTTATTTAAATTTTTCATTAATACATCCAAAGTTTACCAAAATTAAAGCTGATATAATAGTAGCATGTGCCTCATAGGGTCCTTGTGAGGATTCTCTATGTTTATATATATAAGATGTTTAGATTAATGTGTGGTATTTAGTACTATACAAAAGTTAGCTACAATTATTTAATGTCTGGATATTATATTTTATGCATATCAACCAATTTATTTTATTAGTTCCTAAAGTTATTTTTCCAATATTTTATAAATAGAAAATGTTTTGAGGAACATCTCTCTATAAAACATATAGCGAGATTATTTTTAAATGTTTTAAAATATTTTTTAAATTAATTTAAAATAATTTTCTTTGAGGATATTTACACATTAAATAATTCATCTGATTTCAGAATTTGAAAACATTTGGTACATATTAATAGGTTTCCTCCATCCCCCCCTCCACCAACCAAGGAAGACACCACAAATATGCAAAGTCAGCAGGTCTTTTTGAGAGTGATTTATCATCATTGAATAATATAAATATTTAATTTTTAAAAATAACATATTGTCAATTTTAATTAATTAATTTATTTTTAAATACTTTTGTACTTTAAACTTGTTGTGGGTTGAATTGTGTTTCCCCACAACTCATATGGTGAAATTCTAACCCCCAAAACCTCCTAACATGACCTTATTTGGAAATAGGGTCATGAATATGTACTTAGGTCAGGATGAGGCCTTACTGGTATAGGAAACCCCTCCCTAATCTAGTACAACTGGTTTCCTTATAAAAAGGGGGGATTTGGATACAGACAGGCACACAGAGAGAACTCAAGGTGCAGATGAAGGCAAAGATCAGAGTGATGAAGCAGAAGCCAAGGAACACCAAAGTTTGCCATCAAACTACTGAAAACCAGGAGAGAGGCAGAGAACAAATTTGTCCCTCAGACTTCAGAAGGACTGCTGGCCTCCAGAACTGTGAGACATTAATTTTCTATTGTTCTAAACTACCCATTTTGTGGTACTTTGTTATGGCCTTTCTGTTTTTAAAATTTTTGTTTTATATTGGAGTATAGTTGATAACAATGTGTTAATTTCAGGTGTACAGCAAAATGATTCATTTATACAAGCATCTATTTTTTTCAAATTCTTTTCCCATTTAGCTTATTACAGAATATTGAGCAGAGTTGCCTGTGCTATACAGTAGGTCCTTGTTGGTCATCTGTTTTATTTATAGCAGTGTGCACATGTCAATCCCAAAGTCCCAATATATCTCTCCCCACAACTTCTCCCCGGTAATCATAGGTTCATTCTCTAAGTCTGTCTTTTTCTGTTTTGTAAATAAGTTCGTTTGTATCATTTTTTTAATAGTCCTTATATAAGCAATATCATATGATATTTACCTTTCTCCGACTTACTGCACTTAGTACGATAATCTTCAGGTCCACCCACGTTGCTGCAAATGGTATTATTTCATTCTTTTAATGGCTGAGTAATATTCCATTGTATATATGTACCACATCTTCTTTATCCATTCTTCTGTCAATGGACATTTAGAATGCTTCTATGTCTTGGCTATTGTAAGCAGCACTGCGCTGAACATTGGGGTGCATGTATTCTTTTGAATCATGGTTTTCTCCAGATACATGCCCACTAGTGGGATTTCTAGATCATATAGAAGCTCTATTTTTAGTTTTTTAAGGAATCTCTGTACTGTTCTCATAGTGACTGTACCAATTTACATTCTCACCAACAGTGTAGGAGGGTTCCCTTTTCTCCATGCCTTCTGCAACATTTACCATTTGTAGACTTTTTGATGGTGGCCATTCTGACTGGTATGAGGTGATTACTCATTGTAGTTCTGATTTGCATTTCTCTAATAATTAGTGCTTTTCAGCATGTTTTCCTATGCCTTTAGGACATTTGTATGTTTTCTTTGAAGAAATGCCTATTTAGATCTGCCCATTTTTTAATTGGGTTGTTACCTTTTTTTTTTTTTTTTTGTGATACATGGGCCTCTCACTGTTGTGGCCTCTCCCGTTGTGGAGCACAGGCTCCGGATGCGCAGGCTCAGTGGTCATGGCTCATAGGCCTAGCCGCTCCGCGGCATGTGGGGTCTTCCCAGACTAGGGCACGAACCCATGTCCCCTGCATCGGCAGGCGGACTCTCAACCACTGCGCCACCAGGGAAGCCCGGGTTTTTCTTTTTGATATTGAATTGTAGGAGCTATTTGTATATATTGGAGATTAGGCCCTTGTCAGTTGCATCATTTGCAAATATTTTCTCCCATTCTGTAGCTTATCTTTTCATTTGGTTGATGTTTTCCTTTGCTCTGCAAAAGCTTGTAAGTTTAATTAGGTCCCATTTGTTTATTTTTGTTTTTATCTCCATTACTTCAGGAGACGAATCCAAAAAGACATTGCCGCAATTTATGTCAAAGCGTGTTCTGCCTATGTTTTACTCTAAGAGTTTTATAGTATCCAGTCTTAAATTTAGATATTTAATCCATTTGGGTTTATTTTTGTGTATGGTGTTAAAGAATGCTCTAATTTCATTCCTGTACATGTAGCGGTCCAGTTTTCCCAGTACCATTTATTGAAGAGACTGTTCTTTCTCCATTGTAGAGTATTGCCTCCTTTGTCATAAATTAACTGACCATAGGCGTGTTGGCTTATTTCTGGACTTTCTATCCTGTTCCATTGATCTATATTTCTGTATTTGTGCCAGTACCATACTCTTTTAATGACTATACCTTTGTAGTATAGTTGGAGGTCAGGCAGCTGGATTCCTCCAGGTCTGTTTTTCTTTCTCAAGATTGTTTTGTATATTTGGGATCTTTTGTGCATCTATACAAAGTAAGATTTCTTGGTTCTAGTTCTGTGAAAAAAATGCCTTTGGTAATTTGATAGGGATTGCATTTAATCCTTAGACTGCCTTGGGTAGTCTAGTCATTTTGACAGTATTGATTCTTCTAATCTACGAAAATGGTATAGCTTTCCATCTCATTGTGGCATCTTCTATTGCTTTCATCAGTGTCTTATGTTTTTCAGAGTAAAGGTCTTTTGCCTCCTTAGGTAGGTTTATCCCTAGATATTTTAGTCTTTTCAGTGAGATGGCAAATGTGATTGCTTCTTTAATTTCTCTTTCTGATCTTTCATTGTTAGTGTATAGAAATGCAACACATTTTTTTGTACTAATTTTGTATCCTGGGACTTTACTCAATTTTTTGTTGAGACCTAGTAGTTTTCTGGTAACATCTTTAGGATGTTCTATGTATAGTATCATGTCATCTGCAAACAGTGATAGTTTTACTTCTTCTTTTCCAATTTGGATTCCTTTTATTTCTTTTTCTTCTCTGATTGCTGTGGCTAGGACTTCCAAAACTATGTTGAATAAAAGTGGACAGAGTAGACATCCTTGTCTTGTTCCTAATCTTAGTGGAAATGCTTTCAGGTTTTCAACATTGAGCATGATATTGGCTGTAGGTTTATCATATATGGCCTTTACTATGTTGAGTTATGTTCACTCCAGCCCACTTTCTGGAGATTTTTTTTATCATAAATGTGTGTTGAATTTTGTCAGAATCTTTTTCTGCATCTATTGAAATGATCTTACGGTTTTCATTTTCAGTTTGTTGATGTGGTGTATCACAATGATTGATTTGTGGATACTGAAAAATCCTTGCATCCCTGGGATAAATCCCACTTGATCATAGTGTATGATCCTTTTAATGTACTGTTGAGTTTGGTTTGCTAGTATTTTGTTGAGAATATTTGCACCCATGTTCATCAATCATATTGGCCTGTGATTTACTTTTTATTGTGATATATTTTTCTGCTTTTGGTATCAGGGTAATGGTGGCCTCATATAATGAGCTTGTTCCTTCCTCTACAATTTTTGGAATAGTTTCCAAATAGGAGTTAACCCTTATCTAAAAGTTTGATAGAATTCCCCTATGAACCATCTGGTCCTGTACTTTTCGTTGTTGGGGGTTTTTAAATCACAGTTTCAATTTCAGTACTTGTGTTTGGTCTGTTCATATTTTCTACTTCTCCTTGGTTCAGTCTTGGAAAACTGTACCTTTCTAAGAATTTGTCCATTTCTTCTAGGTTGTCTATTTTATTGGCATATAGTTGCTTGTAGTAGTCTCTTATGATCATTTGGATTTCTGTGGTATCTGTTGTAACGTCTCCTTTTTTATTTCTAATTTTATTGATTTGAGTTCTCTCCCTTTTTTTTTTTTTTGATGAGTCTGGCTAAAGGTTTATTAATTTTTTCTATCTTTTTAAATAACTAGTTTTTAGTTTGATCTTTTCTACTGTTTTCTTCATTTCTATTTCATTTATTTTTGTTCTGATCTTTATGATTTCTTTCCTTCTACTAACTTTGGATTTTGTTTGTTCTTCTTTCTCTAGTTGCTTTAACTGTAATGTTAGGTTATGTATTTGAGATTTTTATTCTTTCCTGAGGTAAGATTGTATTGCTGTAAAGTTCCCACTTAGAACTGCTTTTGCTCTGTCCTATAGGTTTTGGATCATCATGCTTTCATTTTCATTTGTCTTGAGGTATTTGTTGATTTCCTCTTTGATTTCTTCAGTGATTCATTGGTTGTTTATTAGCACATTGTTTACCCTCCACCTGTTTGTGTTTTTTACATTTTTTTTCTGTAGATGATTTCTAATCTCATAGCATTGTGTTTGGAAAAGATGCTTGATATGATTTCAATTTTCTCAACTTTATCAAGGCTCACTTTGTGATCTGACATGGGATCAATCCTGGAGAATGTGCCATGTGCATTTGTGAAGAATGTGTATTCTGCTGCTTTTGGATGGAATACTCTATACATAATGAATAAGTCCATGTGGTCATTGTGTCATTTAAGCCCTGTGTTTCCTTATTGATTTTCTGTCTGGATGATCTCTACATTATGAAAGGTGGGTGTTAAAGTCCCCCACTCTTACTGTGTTACTGTCAATTTCTCTTTTTATGGCTGTTACTATTTGCCTTACATATTGAGGTGTTCCTATGTTGGGTGCATGTATATTTACAATTGTTATATCTTCTACTTGAATTTATCCCTTGATCATTATGTAGTGTCCTGCTTTGTCTCTCATAACAGTCTTTATTTTGATGTCTATTTTGTCTGATGTGAGTATTGCTACCCCAGTTTTCTTTTGGTTTCCATTGCATGGAATCCCTTTTCCCTTCCCCTCACTCTCAGTCTGTATGTGTCCCTAGATCTGAAGTGGGTCTCTTGTAGATAGCATATATATGGGTCTTGTTTTTGTATCCATTCAGCTAGTCTATGTTTTTTGGTTGGAGCATTTAATCTGTTAATGTTTGAGGTAATTATTGATATGTATGCTCTTATTGTCATTTTGTTAAATGTTTTGAATTTGTTTTTGTAGGTCTTTTTTATTCCCTCCTCTTTTGTTCTCTTGTGATTTAATGACTAAATTTAGTGTTGCACTTTAATTGTTTTTAGTTTTGTGTGTGTGTATCTATTGTAGATTTTTGGTGTTTGATTACTATGAGATTTTGATACATCAGTCTATATATAAGCAAGATTGTTTTAAGTTGCTGGTCTTTTAATTTCAAATGCATTTCCAATATCCTGCATTTGTACTCTCCTCTTCTCACAATTGCTGGTTTTGATAACATTTGTGTGCAGATGATTTTCTATGTGTACTGTATGTTTGCTTTTACCTGTAGACTTTTCTATTCGTAATTTTCTTGTTTTTAGTAGTGGCCTTTTCTGCTTAGAGAAATTCTTTTAGAATTTGTTGAAAAGCTGGTCTGGTGATGCTGAATTCTCTTAGCTTTTGCCTGTATGTAAAGCTTTTGATTTCTCCATCAAAAGAGATGCCTTGGGCTTCCCTGGTGGCGCAGTGGTTGAGAGTCCACCTGCTGATGCAGCAGACACGGGTTCATGCCCTGGTCCAGGAAGATCCCACATGCCGCGGAGCGACTGGGCCCGTGAGCCATGGCCGCTGAGCCTGTGCGTCCAGAGCCTGTGCTCCACAACGGGAGAGGCCACAGTGGTGAGAGGCCTGCGTACCACATTAAAAAAAAAAAAAAAAGAGATGCCTCTCTTGGTAGAGTTTTCTTGGTTGCACGTTCTTTCATTTCATCACTTTAAATATATCAGGCCACTCCCCTCAGACCTGCAGTGCATCTGCTGAGAAATTAGTTGATAACCTTTTGGGAATTCCCTTGCATGTTATTTGTTTCTTTTCCCTTGTTGCTTTTAATATTTTTTTTTTGTCTTTAATTTTTGTCAATTTGGTTACTATATGTCTTGGCCTGTTCCTCCTTAGGTTTATCCTTCCTGGAACTCCCTGTGCTTCATGGACTTGGGTGACTATTTCCTTTCCCATGTTAGAGAAGTTTTCAGCTATTTTCTCTTCCGATATTTTCTCAGTTCCTTCCTCTCTCTCTTCTCCTTCTAGGACCCCTATAATGTGAAAATTGGTGCATTTAATGTTGTCCCAGTTAGACTGTCTTCATTTCTTGTCATATTTTTTTCTTTATTCTGTTCTGTGGCAGTGACTTCCACCATTCTCTCCTCCAGCTCATTTATCCATTCTTCTGCCTCAGTTATTCTGCTATTGATCCTGTGCATTTTTCATTTCAGTTATTGTATTGTTCATCTCTGTTTGTTTGTTTTTTAGTTCTTCTAAGTCTTTGTTAAACATTTCTTGTATCTTCTCAATATGTGACTCCATTCTTTTTTGGAGATCTTGGATCATCTTTATTATCATTATTCTGAATTCTTTTTCTGGAAGATTTCCTATCTCCACTTCATTTAGTTGTTTCTCTGGGGTTTTATCTTGTTCCTTCCTCTGGGACATATTCCTCTGCCATCTCATTTTGTCTAAATTTGTGTGATTGTGTTTTCTGTTCCACAGGCTGCAAGGTTTTAGTTCTTGTTTTGCTGTCTTCCTCCTGGTGGGTAAGACTGTCTAAGAAGCTTGTGCAGGCTTCCTGGTGGGAGGGACTAGTACCTGCTCACTGGTGTGTGGAGCTCGGTCTTGTCTCTCTGGTGGGCAGAGCCATGTCAAGGGGTGTGCTTATCAGGCAGTTGTTTATTCAGGAAGATGTTAAGCAGTCTGTCTGCTGATGGATGGGGCTGTTTTCCCACTCTGTTGGTTGTTTGGCCTGAGGTGTTTCAGCACTGGAGCCAGCAGGCTTTTACATGGAGCCAGGTCTTGGTAAGAAAATGTCAGACTCCAGGAGGGCTCATACCAATTAGTATTCCACAGAACTGCCACTGCCAGTGTCTTTGTCTCTGCAATGAGCCAAAGCCACCCTCTGCCTCCACAGGATACCCTCCAATAGGACAATGTAGGTCTGGCCCAATCTCTTATCAGGTCACTGCTTTTTCCCCTGGGTTCTGGTGTGCACAAGACCTTGCGTGCACCCTCCAAGAAACCCCATTGGCCTTCAAAGCCTGATTCTCTGGGGGCTCCACCTCCCATTGCCAGAACCCCAGGCTGGGGAGCCTGATATGGCACTCAGAAATTTCACTCCTGTAGAGGAACTTCTGTGGTATAATTATTTTCCAGTTTGTGGATCACCCACCCGGTGGGCACTGGATTTGATCTTATCACGATTACGCCCCTCCTACCTCATTGTGACTTCTTCTTTGTCTTTGGATATAGGGTATATTTTTTGGTAAGTGCCAGTGTTTTTTTGTCAGTGGCTGTTCAGCAGTTAGTTGTGATTTATGTGTTTTTGTAAGAAATGGTAAGCTCATGTCCTTCTACTTTGCCATCTTGTCTCTGTCCCTCCTGTTATGGCATTTCTAATAAACTCATATCCTACCTATTGGTATTTCCTCTTTAGAAATATATTGTGTGAGTTCTTTACCCATTTGCACTTTTGTATTTGATGTATTCTTTGGCATAGCAGTGTGTGGCATTTCTTTCTCTAATAATTGGGATGGAGCCTATAATTGGGATGATTTTTGTACTAACTTCTTTTGTTCACTTCTCTAGGCTAGCATTATTATTAACCTGATGTTTTACTTACTGTACTTAAAACAATATAGACTATGTTACCTGGAAAGAGTAGACTTTTCCTTTATTTCTCCCTTTTGTAATTTTTAACACTGTTCTGACCTATTTCTATTTCCTTAGTTTTTTTCTCATATATTTTTTTTGTGTGTGTGTGGTATGCGGGCCTCTCACTGCTGCGCCCTCCCCCATTGTGGAGCACAGGCTCCAGACGCACAGGCCCAGCGGCCATGGCTCATAGGCCCAGCCGCTCCGCGGCATGTGGGATCTTCCCAGACCGGGGCACGAACCGGTGTCCCCTGCATCAGCAGGCAGACTCTCAACCACTGCACCACCAGGGAAGCCCTCATACATTTTTTTTTAATCAATAATTGTGTTTTGAAGTTGATTAAATATTTGGTGGAGTATTTATTTGTCCAAGGAAAACCAGACATTCTTTCCAGAGAGGGGATATCATAAGTATCAAAAATAAAGCAGAAATTGTTTTATCACATTCATTTCATACATATGTAAACTTAATTTCCTGTTCATGTTCCAGTTGGGCAGTAGCGACAACTATATACCTATTTAATGTAAAATTATTATATAGTTAGAGACATGAAATAGAAATGGTTAAAAAATAGGGCATCTGTTTACATCTGTGTAATGCACAGAAATTTAAGTTAATTGTAAACTAATACAATTGTTCTCTTTCTTGGAGTGTTTAAACATTACCTGCCAGCTGGCTCCATATTCCCATATTTTTTAGCTATGTGACTTACATGAGATTTAAAACTAATCATTCCATCTATTTAGTGATTTGATTGTTTGAAATTGCAGAGTGTTATTCCTTATTGTTAAGAGCATTCGCTGTTTGTTTTCAGTAAGGAGAAATGATGACAGAATCTGCGATTTGCTTAAAGCATAAGACAGTCTTATCCATTTTCAATATCCCACATTTTTCAAGGATAATCCTGCTTTCTGTTGAAAATTAACTATTGAATACAAAGGATTTGATTAAGAATGGGCTTATTATGATGGGTGTGTTATAACATGTTCATGTCCTTTATTATTTCAAGTGACTAATTATGTAAGATGTGAAATTTAAGGTAAACCTTGTTTCAAAAATATACTTAAGACTGAGTTTTGATTTTCAAGGAGATTTTTCTTTTAAAAAATTTCAAATAATGAAGTAAATTTACTAAAGAGCAAGCATTCAAACACCTGATATACAACATGTAATTGTGTTTTCCACAACAGCACAAATCTAAGTTCAATCAATTTATAGCTGACAAAAGTGATGATTTTACAAAAATTTCATACAGGGACACTTATTTATTAAATATGTGCTCTGATAAAAACTCTGCAAGTCAACATTTCAACAGAATATTTCTTTTCTCTGGCATGGAGACCCAATTTTTTTTCTGTAGCTCAGTTTTTCAGCTTGATAGGATCTAATGAAACCCAGGTTTTCTCTCCCTCTCTAATAAAAACTATATCCACTCCATATATAGTGATATATTATGTTCAATATAAGATCTGAAAGGACAAAATGTACACCATCGAAAAGTCAATGAACCAAATTGGTTTATGTAGCTGCTCCAAACCAATTTTATTGGAAAACTTCAGACCATATTGTATGGTGATTTTTTTTTTTTCTGGTTTGTGATTTCTATCCTTTGGTTTTATAACATTTTTCATTTTGGCTTCTCTTTTTACATCCTCACAAAGATATTTAGATTAACTTTCATGACTTTAATAATAGGTGTAAAGAACAGGGTTTGAATTTATATTTTTCTTTAGTTTTGAAAGAATTTTTGTTTCCCCATCCATTGTATTATCATAACTGGTTAGATTTCCTAGAGTCCTTCATCCTTTTCACTGAAATATAAATAAGATACTTATATTACTCCAGTCATCAACTTACCGGCTTTGTGTAGTAATAATCCTAATGGTTCTAAGTGCAGGAATGTCTAATATTAAAGTATCCTGGGACCTGCTCCTTAATTCCAATTCTCAGTATAAAAAACCAAGGAGAACACTGCTGAAGTTAATGATGGTTTAGGGAATATGTTTGTTATAGGATAATTCTGATATTTGAAACATACTATTATAATTTAGGAGTTGGTGAGTCTCTGGAGCTCAGATTTAAGAAGTCTTCCTTTGTTCTGATTGCAGCTAATGGGCAAAGTAGTAGGTTACATTTATATTCAAAATATGTGCCTTTTTGGGACTGAATTAGATTTTAAATGTGCTTCATGATAATTTGCATACCAAGTAAAACTTCTAATGATGGATAAGTCAATGGCATGAATGTCCAGGAAATCAGGCTTCAAGCTGAATGGGAATCAGTTGTGTCAGGGTATATCTTTTGCCATTGCAGGCAGAGAGAAGTCCAAAATGCAGTCTACCTTTCAGTGATAAATAGGGTCAGTACCTCTGGATATTATAGTTCACCAAAGGATAAGAGCCAGTGTGTTGTGATGTCATACATCACGAGGGATCCAGTAGTATGGAAATGACCAAGGGGATATCTTGGGCCTATTCTCATATAAAGATAGCATGACTTTATTTCTGGCTACTCTGTTCTTATTCCTGGTTACCTGCCTCTAGAATGTCTGTCATGTCTGTGAACTTGCATTATTTTTTCCAAACTGAATTGCTTGCCAGCTATTAGTGGCCATTCATATGGGAATAAAACTTTTGATTTTTTTAGGTATGTCAGACAACTGAATTGTGGATTCAATGAAAATTGCAGG
This sequence comes from Orcinus orca, assembly GCF_937001465.1. Lineage (NCBI taxonomy): Eukaryota > Metazoa > Chordata > Mammalia > Artiodactyla > Delphinidae > Orcinus > Orcinus orca. The sequence continues at coordinate 98,752,723 of NC_064563.1, forward strand.
TTCAATTAAAAACTTCAATCAGTAAGATGACAGTGGCCATAACAGTCAGCTAAACCACTTACTAAAGCCAAAGAAAGAGCCAGGATAAAGTTGTTTTCTTGTAACTCTAGGTCCCAAAAAGTACTGACATATTGAGTTTTATGCAGCTCTCTGGGATGAAGCCCCATTACCTCTGTTATAACATAAACTGAGGCACATTTAAATTTTCAAGAGTTTAGTTAGGCGAACATCAATTCAAATTGGGCAGTGCCAGGGGACTTCCCTGGCAGTCCAATGGTAAAGAATCTGCCTTACAATGCAGGGGATTCAGGTACAATCCCTGGTCAGGGAACTAAGATCCCACATGCCACGGGGCAACTAAGCCTGTACACCACAACTACTGAGCTCACACGCCTCAACTAGAGAGACTGTGTGCCACAAACTACAGAGCCCATGCACTCTGGAACCCACACGCCACAATTACAGAGCCCACAAGCCCTGGAGCCTGTGCACCACAACTAGACAGAAGCCTGTGTGTGCCACAACGAAAGATCCCGCATGCCTCAACGAAGATCCCACGTGCCTCAGCTAAGAACTGATGCAGCCAAAAAAAAAAAAAAATCTGGGCAGTGCTAAACTGGAAGTGGTTAGGAGCACTCCATTAACAGGATAGGGGAGAGACATTTATAAAGCAGACATAAGCAAGGAAAGTATTCGATTGGCTATAGCTTAAGTGGTTGCCTCGTTTGGGAAGGCCTAGTTGTCTGTCTGTATTGGTGGTTATTAAATTTCACTTTCTGGGATATGAGTGCATTCATAGGAATTGACTCTGGCTTAGGTTTTGGTTTGCTTATGTAGGCTACCAAGGGATTAGAGCCACCTCAGTATAATGGCCTCTTTGTTTAATTATTTAACAGCCTCACTAGTAGTAGTAGTGGTTTCCACCCCTTTCTATCAATGGGAATAATGGTGCTGGAGACTCTGATAATTAAGGTGTGTCGAAAGTCAGACTACCTAACAGAAAGTGAATTTCCAGGATGTCAAATAGCCTCTTGGTATCTAAAATACACTCATTTCAAAATCTACCATGAATGGCATGATTGATCAGTTTTAGTTGGGTATTTAAATACATTTAGTGATTATCATCAGTCATCTTATCACAACATCTCTATTACTAAATTGCTTATCTTGATTTGTCTATTCACTCTGTTACTATTTTCTAGCAGCTTTCCAGGAGGGAATCATGAGTACTCTATTCTCTGGATTTTGTGAATGTATGAAAATCCTTTTTGCTTTATACTTGAAAAACTACTCTACTTGGAATACAATGCTTGAAGCACATCCTTCCTCAGACTTTGGTAGAGGGCACTCTACCTTCTTCTGGATAGATGTGGAGAAGCCTGAGGTCATCTTGAGTTTTCCTTCTTCTGTATGGCTCACTTCTCTGCTTCAAGTCATAACTTTTTATTCATCCTAAAAATACAGTAAATCTATCTTGATATGTGCTTAGGTTAATCATTCTGCATTTTTTTTTTCTGGCATACTCTATGCCCTTTCTGTACACAAATTCACTCTTTTTTTAATCAGAAAAATTTTATTACATTTTGGGTTTTTTCCCTATTCTCTTTGTTTACTTACTCAGAATCACCATGGGTGGCTATGTCACAGTTTTCTTCCATACATATCATCTTCTTTATAATCATTTTATAATCACTGTTATTTCCCATTTCATTCTCTGATTTATTCAAGCCTCTCCTCATGCCATTTACTGTGTTCTCACTCTCTCTTTTCTATTTTTGTTGCTTTAATGACTTTCATCACTACAACATTTTTCTTTTCTTTTATTCCCAAATAGCTAGTTTGCTTTTAAGGCCCTTCTTGTCTTACAAGTTCTTTTATGAACTTTTAGACTTTCCTTAGAGAGCGCATGTTGCTTGTGATTTCTTTGAGATTAAGTAGGTATGCTTATCTAAGGTCTTCATTTTTTTTTTTTTTTGAGTGATTTCTCTGATGATTCAGCCTTTGCTTGTGTTACTTTATGCCTTTATCTGATGGTATGTAGGCAAGAGTTTCTTTCTTATCCTTACTCTTATAGAATAAGACAAAATAATTATTTGTTGAAGAAATGTTTGCAGGAGGGTAAAACTATGAGTTAGTGTTGTCTACAGATTTAATTCTGACTTTTTAATGTTCTCTAAAAAATCTTCTCTTCTTTTTTCCTGTTTATCCCCTTCATTTTTGGTATTCAGAGAGTTTGGTATTTCTCACAGCAAAGTATTTTTGTGTTTTCTATTGCTATGTAGCTGCTGCAGGATGATATACAACACTGCTCACTCCACTGGGTACAGCAATTACATAATAAGCTAGAAAATACAACTTTTTATTTATATTTAATTTTTATCTACACAGTAATTGCATTTTCTACTGTTTACTGTTTTTATACTGCCAATGTCAATAGGTTCAAATGTCATATGGTCATGCAGCCCATATGGTATATAAGGATCTTTTGAGAAAGTTCACTAGCAACATTGTGAAGCCAAAGTCATTACAGTAGCCTATAAGGCCTTTCATCTCTCACCATGGCCCTTTGATCTTGCTTCCTGCTTCTCTAGCTGCAACCACACTGACCTTCTTGTGTTTCAGAAACATCCACAACATATCTCTCACTGAGGCATCTTCTGATCCTTCTTTTCTCAGCTATTCATAACGGTCACTCCCTTACCTCTTTCAGATCTTTACTCCACTGTTATTTTCTCAGGGAGGTCTTCCCTGATCTCTTTATTCAATCCTGCTACTCACCATCTCTCATTCCTGCCAACACCACCAGGTATACCTTCCCTATCTCTTTCCCCTGGTTCTACTTTTCTCCATAGTACTTAAGTCCTTCTAACATATTAGAGATTTTATATTTAGTTTCCAATGATCTGATTCTGCCCAATCGAGTTCATGTTGTTTCAATGCTACTGTGTAAATGTGTTCCGGACATCTACTAGGCACCCAATAAATACTTCTGAATGAATGCTCAAAGAGGAATCAAGAATAACATATTCATTTATTAACTTTCAGCATGTGGTTATATATTCCTTTTTACATGAGTGCTAATTAATTGGATATGCATAGTATGCTATTTAATTTTACCTACGTTTACCCATACCAAGTAGATTTAGAAAGGTCTCTTAAAAGAAACTGAAGATTAAAGATAGTGCTAATATTGGAAAGATAAACAAACAAAAAAAAGATTTGAATTTCTCTTACCTCAAGGGTAGGAATTTTATTAGCCATATTAAGGTAATATCAATAATAATTCAATAAAATCCGATAAAATGGTAGCTCCCCAAGATTATCAAAATGACTAATTAACACAAAATATATACATAGCATCTTTTTTTTTTTTACATCTTTAATGGAGTATAATCGCTTTACAATGGTGTGTTAGTTTCTACTTTATAACAAAGTGAATCAGTTATACATACACGTATGTTCCCATATCTCTTCCCTCTTGCATCACCCTTCCTCCCAGCCTCCCTATCCCACCCCTCCAGGCGGTCAACAAAGCACCGAGCTGATCTCCCTGTGCTATGCAGCTGCTTCCCACTAGCTATCTATTTTACATTTGGTAGTGTATATATGTCCATGCCACTCTCTCGCTTTGTCACAGCTTACCCTTCACCCTCCCCATATCCTCAAGTCCATTCTCTAGTAGGTCTGTGTCTTTATTCCTGTCTTACCCCAGGTTCTTCATGACATTTTTTCCCCTTAAATTCCATATATATGTGTTAGCATACAGTATTTGTCTTTCTCTTTCAGACTTACTTCACTCTGTATGACAGACTCTAGGTCTATCCACCTCATTACAAATAGCTCAATTTCATTTCTTTTTATGGCTAAGTAATATTCCATTGTATATATGTGCCCACATCTTCTTAATCCATTCATCCAACAATGGACACTTAGGTTGTTTCCATCTCCAGGATATTGTAAATAGAGCTGCAATGAACATTTTGGTACATGACTCTTTTTGAATTTTGGTTTTCTCAGGGTATATGCGCAGTACTGGGATTTCTGGTTCATATGATCATTCTATTTTTTGTTTTCTAAGGAACTTCCATACAGTTCTCCATAGTGGCTGTATCAATTTAGATTCACACCAACAGTGCAAGAGGGTTCCCTTTACTCCACACCCTCTCCAGCATTTACTGTTTGTAGATTTTTTGACGATGGCCATTCTGACTGGTGTGAGATGATATCTCATTGTACTTTTGATTTGCATTTCTCTAATGATTAATGAAGTTGAGCATTCTTTCATGTGCTTGTTGGCAGTCTATATATCTTCTTTGGAGAAATGTCTATTTAGGTCTTCTGCCCATTTTTGGACTGGGTTGATTGTTTTTTTGTTATTGAGCTGCATGAGCTGCTTATAAAATTTGGAGATTAATCCTTTGTCATTTGATTCATTGGCAAATATTTTCTCCCATTCTGAGAGTTGTCTTTTGGTCTTGTTTATGGTTTCCTTTGCTGTGCAAAAGATTTGAAGTTTCATTAGGTCCCATTTGTTTATTTTTGTTTTTATTTCCATTTCTCTATGAGGTGGGTCAAAAAGGATCTTGCTGTGATTTATGTCATAGAGTGTTCTGCCTGTTTTCCTCTAAGAGTTTGATAGTTTCTGGCCTTACATTTAGGTCTTTAATCCATTTTGAGCTTATTTTTGTGTATGGTGTTAGGGAGTGATCTAATCTCATATTTTTACATGTACCTGTCCAGTTTTCCCAGCACCATTTATTGAAGAAGCTGTCCTTTCTCCACTGTCAATTCCTGCCTCCTTTATCAAAGATAAGGTGGCCATATGTGCGTGGGTTTATCTGTAGGCTTTCTATCCTGTTCCATTGATCTATCTTTCTGTTTTTGTGCCAGTACCATACTGTCTTGATTACTGTAGCTTTGTAGTATAGTCTGAAGTCAGGGAGCCTGATTCTTCCAGCTCCGTTTTTCGTTCTCAAGATTGCTTTGGCTATTTGGCGTCTTTTGTCTGTCCATACAAATTGTGAAATTTTTTGTTCTACTTCTGTGAAAAATGCCAGTGGTAGTTTGATACGGATTGCATTGACTCTGTAGATTGCTTTGGGTAGTAGAGTCATTTTGACAATGTTGATTCTTCCAATCCAACAACATGGTATATCTCTCCATCTATTTGTAACATCTTTAATTTCTTTCATCAGTGTCTTTTTTTTTTAATGTCTTTATTGGGTTATAATTGCTTTACAATGGTGTGTTAGTTTCTGCTTTATAACAAAGTGAATCAGTTATACATATACATATGTTCCCATATCTCTTCCCTCTTGCATCTCCCTCCCTCCCACCCTTCCTATCCCACCCCTCCAGGCAGTCACAAAGCACTGAGCTGATATCCCTGTGCTATGCGGCTGCTTCCCACTAGCTATCTACCTTACGTTTGTTAGTGTATATATGTCCATGCCTCTCTCTTGCTTTGTCACAGCTCACCCTTCCCCCTCCCCATATCCTCAAGTCTGTTCTCCAGTAGGTCTGTGTCTTTATTCCTGTCTTACTCCTAGGTTCTTCATGACATTTTTTTTTCTTAAGTTCCAAATATATGTGTTAGCATACGGTATTTGTCTTTCTCTTTCTGACTTACTTCACTCTGTATGACAGACTCTAGGTCTATCCACCTCATTACAAATAGCTCAATTTCGTTTCTCTTTATGGTTGAGTAATATTCCATTGTATACATGTGCCACATCTTCTTTATCCATTCATCTGATGATGGGCACTTAGGTTGTTTCCATCTCCAGGCTATTGTAAATAGAGCTGCAATGAATATTTTGGTACATGACTCTTTTTGAATTTTGGTTTTCTCAGGTTATATGCCCAGTAGTGGGATTGCTAGATCATATGGTAGTTCTATTTGTAGGTTTTTAAAGAACCTCCAAACTGTTCTCCATAGTGGCTGAACCAATTCACATTCCCACCAGCAGTGCAAGAGTGTTCCATTTTCTCCACACCCTCTCCAGCATTTATTGTTTGTAGATTTTTTGATGATGGCCATTCTGACTGGTGTGAGATGATATCTCATTGTAGTTTTGATTTGCATTTCTCTAATGATTAATGATGTTGAGCATTCTTTCATGTGTTTGTTGGCAGTCTATATATCTTCTTTGGAGAAATGTCTATTTAGGTCTTCTGCCCATTTTTGGATTGGGTTGTTTGTTTTTTTGTTATTGAGCTGCATGAGCTGCATGTAAATTTTGGAAATTGATCCTTTGTCAGTTGCTTCATTTGCAAATAATTTCTCCCATTCTGAGGGTTGTCTTTTGGTCTTGATTATGGTTTCCTTTGCTGTGCAAAAGATTTGAAGTTTCATTAGGTCCCATTTGTTTATTTTTGTTTTTATTTCCATTTCTCTATGAGGTGGGTCAAAAAGGATCTTGCTGTGATTTATGTCATAGAGTGTTCTGCCTGTTTTCCTCTAAGAGTTTGATAGTTTCTGGCCTTGCATTTAGGTCTTTAATCCATTTTGAGCTTATTTTTGTGTATGGTGTTAGGGAGTGATCTAATCTCATACTTTTACATGTACCTGTCCAGTTTTCCCAGCACCACTTATTGAAGAGGCTGTCCTTACTCCACTGTACATTCCTGCCTCCTCTATCAAAGATAAGGTGGCCATATGTGCATGGGTTTATCTTTGGGCTTTCTATCCTGTTCCATTGATCTATCTTTCTGTTTTTGTGCCAGTACCATACTGTCTTGATTACTGTAGCTTTGTAGTATAGTCTGAAGCCAGGGAGCCTGATTCTTCCAGCTCCGTTTTTCGTTCTCAAGATTGCTTTTGCTATTCAGGGTCTTTTGCATTTCCACACAAATTGTGAATTTTTTTGTTCTAGTTCTGTGAAAAATGCCAGTGGTAGTTTGATACGAATTGCATTGAATCTGTAGATTGCTTTGGGTAGTAGAGTCATTTTGACAATGTTGATTCTTCCAATCCAAGAACATAGTATATCTCTCCATCTATTTCTATCATCTTTAATTTCTTTCATCAGTGTCTTATAATTTTCTGCATACAGGTCTTTTGTCTCCTTAGGTAGGTTTATTCCTAGATATTTTATTCTTTTTGTTGCAATGGTAAATGGGAGTGTTTTTTTGATTTCACTTTCGGATTTTTCATGATTAGTGTATAGGAATGCAACAGATTTCTGTGCATTAATTCTGTATCCTGCAACTTTACCAAATTCATTGATTAGCTCTAGTAGTTTTCTGGTGGCATCTTTAGGATTCTCTATGTATAGTATCTTGTCATCTGCAAACAGTGACAGCTTTACTTCTTCTTTTCCAATTTGGATTCCTTTCATTTCCTTTTCTTCTCTGATTGCTGTGGCTAAAACTTCCAAAACTATATTGAATAAGAGTGGTGAGAGTGGGCAACCTTGTCTTGTTCCTGATCTTAGTGAAAATGCTTTCAGTTTTTCACCATTGAGGATGATGTTGGCTGCGGGTTTGTCATACATGGCCTTTATTATGTTGAGGAAAGTTCCCTCTATGCCTACTTTCTGCAGGGTTTTTATCATAAATGGGTATTGAATTTTGTCAAAAGCTTTCTCTGCATCTATTGAGATGATCATATGGTTTTTCTCCTTCAATTTGTTAATATGGTATATCACATTGATAGATTTGCGTATATTGAAGAATCCTTGCATTCCTGGAATAAACCCCACTTGATCATGGTGTATGATCCTTTTAATGTGCTGTTGGATTCTGTTTGCTAGCATTTTGTTGAGGATTTTTGCCTCTATGTTCATCAGTGATATTAGCCTGTAGTTTTCTTTCTTTGTGGCATCCTTGTCTGGTTTTGGTATCAAGGTGATGGTGGCCTTGTAGAATGAGTTTGGGAGTGTGCCCCCCTCTGCTATATTTTGGAAGAGTTTGAGAAGGATAGGTGTTAGCTCTTCTCTAAATGTTTGACAGAATTCGCCTGTGAAGTCATCTGGTCCTGGGCTTTTGTTTGTTGGAAGATTTTTAATCACAGTTTCAATTTCAGTGCTTGTGATTTGTCTGTTCTATTTTCTATTTCTTCCTGATTCAGTCTTGGCAGGTTGTGCATTTCTAAGAATTTGTCCATTTCTTGCAGGTTGTCCATTTTATTGGCATAGAGTTGCTTGTAGTAATCTCTCATGATCTTTTGTATTTCTGCAGTGTCAGTTGTTACTTCTCCTTTTTCATTTCTAATTGTATTGATTTGAGTCTTCTCCCTTTTTTTCTTGATGAGTCTGGCTAATGGTTTATCAACTTCGTTTATCTTCTCAAAGAACCAGCTTTTAGTTTTATTGATCTTTGCTGTCATTTCCTTCATTTCTTTTTCATTTATTTCTGATCTGATTTTTATGATTTCTTTCCTTCTGCTAACTTTGGGGTTTTTTTGTTCTTCTTTCTCTAGTTGCTTTAGGTGCAAGGTTAGGTTGTTTATTTGAGATGTTTCCTGTTTCTTAATGTAGGATTGTATTGCTATAAACTTCCCTGTTAGAACTGCTTTTGCTGTATCCCATAGATTTTTGGTGGTCGTGTCTCCATTGTCATTTGTTCCTAGGTATATTTTTTTTTATTTCCTCTTTGATTTCTTCAGTGATCACCTCACTATTAAGTAGTGTATTGTTTAGCCTCCATGTGTTTGTATTTTTACAGATCTTTTCCTGTAATTGATATCTAGTCTCATAGCGTTGTGGTCAGAAATGATACTTGAAACAATTTCAATTTTCTTAAATTTACCAAGGCTTGACTTGTGACCAAAAATATTATCTATCCTGGAGAATGTACCATGAGCACTTTGGAAAAATGTGTATTCTGTTGTTTTTGGATGGAATGTCCTATAAATATCAATTAAGTCCATCTTGTTTAATGTATCATTTAAAGCTTATGTTTCCTTATTTATTTTCATTTTGGACGATCTCTCCATTGGTGGAAGTGGGGTGTTAAAGTCCCCTACTATGAATGAGTTACTGTTGATTTCCCCTTTTATGGCTGTTAGTATTTGCCTTATGTGTCGAGGTGCTCCTATTTTGGGTACATAAATATTTACGATTGTTTTATCTTCTTCTTGGATCAATCCCTTGATCATTATGTAGTGTCCTTCTTTGTCTCTTCTAATAGTCTTTATTTTACAGTCAATTTTTTCAGATATGAGAATTGTTACTCCAGCTTTCTTTTGGTTTCCATCTGCATGGAATATCTTTTTCCATCCCCTCACTTTCAGTCTGTATGTATCCCTAGGTCTGAAGTGGGTCTCTTGTAGACAGCATATATATGGGTCTTGTTTTGGTATCCATTCAGCCAATCTGTGCCTTTTGGTGGGAGCATTTAGTCCATTTACATTTAAGGTAATTATCGATATGTATGTTCCTGTTCCCATTTTCTTAATTGTTTTGGGTTTGTTATTGTAGGGCTTTTCCTTCTCTTGTGTTTCTTGCCTAGAGAAGTTCCTTTAGCAGTTGTTGTAAAGCTGGTTTGGTGGTGCTGAACTCTCTCAGCTTTTGCTTGTCTGTAAAGGTTTTAATTTCTCCATCAAATCTGAATGAGATCCTTGCTGAGTAGAGTAATCTTGGTTGAAAATTTTTCTCCTTCATCACTTTAAATATGTCCTGCCAGTCCCTTCTGGCTTGCAGAGTTTCTGCTGAAACATCAGCAGTTAACCTTATGGGGATTTCCTTGTGTGTTATTTGCTGTTTTTCCCTTGCTGCTTTTAATATGTTTTCTTTGTATTTAATTTTTGACAGTTTGCTTAATATGTGTATTGGCATATTTCTCCTTGGATTCATCCTGTATGGGACTCTCTGTGTTTCCTGGACTTGATTAACTATTTCCTTTCCCATATTAGGGAAGTTTTCAACTATAATCTCTTCAAATATTTTCTCAGTCCCTTTCTTTTTCTCTTCTTCTTCTGGAATCCCTATAATTCGAATATTGGTGTGTTTAATATTGTCCCAGATGTCTCTGAGACTGTCCTCAGTTCTTTTCATTCTTTTTTCTTTATTCTGCTCTGCAGTAGTTATTTCCACTATTTTATCTTCCAGGTCATTTATCCATTCTTCTGCCTCAGTTATTCTGCTATTGATCCCATCTAGAGTATTTTCAATTTCATTTATTGTGTTTTTCATTGTTTTTTGTTTCATGTTTAGTTCTTCTAGGTCCTTGTTAAATGTTCCTTGCATTTTGTCCATTCTATTTCCAAAATTTTGGATCACCTTTACTATCATTATTCTGAATTCATTTTCAGGTAGACCTCCTATTTCCTCTTCATTTGTTAGGCCTGGTGGGTTTTTATCTTGCTTCTTCATCTGCTGTGTGTTTTTCTGTCTTCTCATTTTGCTTATCTTACTGTGTTTGGGGTCTCCTTTTTGTAGGCTGCAGGTTTGTAGTTCCCGTTGTGTTTGGTGTCTGTCCCTGGTGGCTGAGGTTGGTTCAGTGGGTTGTGTAGGCTTCCTAGTAGAAGGGACTAGTGCCTGTGTTCTGGTGGCTGAGGCTGGATCTTTTCTTTCTGGTGAGATGGTCCACGTCTGGTGGTATGTTTTGGGGTGTCTGTGGACTTATTATGATTTTAGGCAGCATCTCTGCTAATGGGTGGGGCTGTGTTCCTGTCTTTCTTGTTGTTTGGCACAGGATGTCCAGTACTGTAGCTTGCTGGTAGTTGAGTGAAGCTGGGTGCTGGTGTTGAGATGGAGAGGTCTGGGATATTTTCACCATTTGATATTATGTGGAGCTTGGAGGTCTCTTGTGGACCAGTGTCCTGAAGTTGGCTCTCCCACCTCAGAGGCACAGCGCTGACTGCTGGCTGAAGCACCAAGAGCCTTTCATTCACACAGCTTAGAATAAAAGGGAAAAAAAGTAGAAAGAAAGAATTTGTAGAAGTAGAAAGAAAGAGAGAAAGAAGGAGAGAAAGAAAGAAAGAAAGAAAGAAAGAAAGGAGGGAGGGAGGGAGGAAGGGAGGGAAGAAGGAGCGAATGAAGGAGGGAATGAAGGAAGAAAGAAGATAAAGTAAAGTAAAATAAAGTAAGATAAAATATAATAAAGTTATTAAAATGAAAAAATAATTATTAAGAAAAATAAATTAAAAAAAATAAAACAGATGGAGAGAACCCTAGGACAAATGGTGGAAGCAAAGCTATACAGACAAAATCTCACACAGAAGCATATACATACACACTCACAAAAGGAGGAAAAGGGGAAAAAATAATAAATCTTGCTCTCAAAGTCCACCTCCTCAATTTGGGAAGATTCGTTGTCTATTCATGTATTCCACAGATGCAGGGTACATCACCTTGATTGTGGAGCTTTAATCCGCTGCTTCTGAGGCTGCTGGGAGAGATTTCCCTTACTCTTGTTTGTTCTCACAGCTCCCAGGGGCTCAGCTTTGGATTTGGCCCCGTCTCTGCATGTAGGTCACCGGAGGTCGTCTATTCTTCACTCAGACAGGACGGGGTTAAAGGAGCAGCTGATTAGGGGGCTCTGGCTCACTCAGGCCGGAGGGAGGGAGGGGCATGATGCGGGGCGAGCCTGCGGCGGAAGAGGCCGGTGTGATGTTGCACCAGCCTGAGGCACGCTGTTTGTTCTCCCAGGGAAGTTGTCCCTGGATCCCGGGACCCTGGCAGTAGTGGGCTGCACAGGCTCCCCGGAAGCGGGGTGTGGATAGTAACCTGTGCTCACACACAGGCTTCTTGGTGGCAGCAGCAGCAGCCTTAGCGTCTCCTGCCCATCTCTGGGGTCCGCGCTTTTGGCTGTGGCTCGCGACCGTCTCTGGAGCTCCTTTAAGCAGCGCTCTTAATCCCCTCTCCTTGCGCACCAGGAAACAAAGAGGGAAGAAAAAGTCTCTTGCCTCTTCGGCAGGTCCAGACTTTTCCCTGGACTCCCTCCCGGCTAGCCGTGGTGCACTAATCCCCTGCAGGCTGTGTTCACGCTGCCAACCCCAGTCCTCTCCCGGCACTCCGACTGAAGCCCGAGCCTCAACTCCCAGCCCCTCCCGCTCCAGCCAGTTAGCAGACAAGCCTCTCGGGCTGGTGAGTGCTGGTCAGCCCTGATCCTCTGTGCGGGAATCTCTCCGCTTTGCCCTCCGCACCCCTGTTGCTGTGCTCTCCTCCACGGCTCCGAAGCTTCCCCCTCCGCCACCCGCAGTCTCTGCCCGTGAAGGGGCTTACCTAGTGTGTGGAAACCTTTCCTCCTTCACGGCTCCCTCCCATTCGTGCAGGTCCCGTCCCTATCCTTTTGTCTCTGTTTATTCTTTTTTGTTTTGCCCTATCCAGGTACGTGGCTGGTTTCTTGCCTTTTGGGAGGTCTGAGGTCTTCTGCCAGCATTCAGAAGGTGTTCTGTAGGAGTTGTTCCACGTGTAGATGTATTTCTGGTGTATCTGTGGGGAGGAAGGTGATCTCCGCGTTTTACTCTTCCGCCATCTTCTCGGAAGCCCCCTATACATAGCATCTTTAACAGAATATTATGTCCTATACTGTTCTTTGCGATTTCATTGTAGGAGTACATATAGAAAATTTAAATAAGAAGAGAGATAAATGGGTAAATATATGGGCAGATAGATAATAGAATATGCATAAAGTTATTTTCTTTTTACCTATGGTGTGGACAATTAACAAAATATTGACTTCTACTGATAGTTTTTAGTAGTAGGTCATCAGCAGGACTTGTAAATGGGCTTTCTGTACAAAACCTTAATGATAACCATAGTACTATTCTAATGACAACAGCAACAATCAGTATTTGCTATGTCTGGGGCAAGGTACTGACATTTTACATGCATCCCTATTGTACATGCAATTTCTATTGTAAAGATGTGAAAATTGAAATTAAGGGAAATGAAAGTACGTGTTCAAATTCATGTACCTAGTAAATAGCAAAGCCAAAATTCAAACTCTGGGTATCCTGTGTACAAAGCCCATGCTTTTAAACAGTTATATTTTACAAAATTAATACTAGTAAAGACTAAATCCATCCATATTAATATACATGCATAAATATTCATGGAATATAAGTACTCAGTAAGTTATTAAATGAATGAAGAAAATAAATTATTAAAAAGGTGATTTTCTGATGGCAGACACATTCTTCTAATAGTTGAGTATATCTAAAATAAGCTGACATCATTTTACTAGTTTTTTTGTGTGTGTGTGGTATGCGGGTCTCTCACTGTTGTGGCCTCTCCCGTTGTGGAGCACAGGCTCCGGATGCTCAGGCTCAGCGTCCATGGCTCATGGGCCCAGCCACTCCACGGCATGTGGGATCTTCCCAGACTGGGGCACGAACCCGTGTCCCCTGCATCGGCAGGCACACTCTCAACCACTGCGCCACCAGGGAAGCCCTTTACTAGTATTTTTTATCTCTAATCAAGGTAACAAAAATGTAGACTTCTCCATTCTTCACCTTGTCAGTTGTTAGCAGACATTCTATGAAATGCCTTTTGGTCAAATGTTATAAGATCAGTCCTGGAAAATATTTTAACAGCCACTGCAGTCATCTCTACAACTATCAGAGACTCCAAATTTTTGTTAAATTTACTCCAAATTACTGCCAACATTTCTTCTCAGCATAATTTATTTTCTGTTTTTTTTTCTCAGTGTCTTGATTTGAAGAAAATGCTTATGACTAGATATCAGTATCTACTGCTAAATGGCCAATTTTAAAACTGTATTTTAACCTGGAGAAACATGCTCTTTATGACTTTTCATGCCCTCAAATGATCATTTACAAGGTATGGCCACATACCCTCTTTCCAAACTCATCTTTTAGAGCTTCCCATTCATCCATATATCAAGCAATACCACATGACTTTATATCACCTGCTATGTCATACTGTTACATGTCTCTGTGCATTTTTATATTTTTCTCCAGGAAATACCTTTACAACCCAGTTCTAAGAGGCAAATTCCTTTTTCATGATTCTATATAGATATGTTTCTCCTACAATAGAACTAAAGCCTACTCCTTTGTACAACCTTGACAATCTATACATACTTGTATCATTACAATAATTATACTATCAAACTTTTTGAGAACAGGAGAAATGTCTGACTGCTTTGCCTCCCTAGTATCTTAATTTAATACCTAAGTTGGATTAAGCACTAGATAAATATTTATTAAATTAAAATTCAATCTCTACAGCCTTATAATTTTCTACAGTGAAAGCTTCCTCTTTCAGGAAGGAAAACTTTATCACTACAGAGTTACACAAACTGTTACTGATAAATTAATGTATTTTTACTTTGTCACAGTCCAATTTTTTGTAATTGGGTTTTGAAAATATATACAAGCAAAGCAGAAAAATAATTTTATTTTTAATATTGTTTTTCATGCCTCTGTGGGCAAAACAATAAGGTTGAGTCATAGCTTTCAATAATGTTTTCATTTGGAAAAAATTACAATTTTATTGGGATTTATAATGACCTGTAACAACACAACTGAAATAGATTTATTATAGTTCTTCACTACATTTTTCTAACAACAATTTATATTAATTTTGAGAGCAAAAATGCAATTCTGGTGGAAGAAAATGCTAGCATGATACGTCAATTTCTTTTTAAATTATATAGAAGATTTAGTCACACAATGAACATATCAGAAGCATTAGAAAATGTAAATCAACTCAGGTGAAACTAAAAGCACTAGTATTTTTCCCATAGCAGAGAATGACTATAGACATACTGCTTCTCATATGATGCTGTTAATCAGAATCTATTCCATTAGAAAAAATTGCTCATAATTGTCAAGGTCATTTACATAACAACTGGGTTTATTTTGACCAATTTAATTCAATTTAACATTGAGTTTCATTTTCATCCAAAGTATTTTACTGGACATCATAGACAACTCAAAGATTAGTAAGGGACATTTTTAGTCCTCAGCGTGCTTATAATCTGAGTACAAGAAATTTCAAAAGCAAGTATCAATAGGTGATATTTCAACAATTCAAACAATATCTTAAAAGATGGAGTAAGACAAGAATTATTAAAACTAGTAACTGTAAGTGTTAGGAGGTTAAAGGATAATAATATAAATATAAAGTATCCATAATATTATATTTAGTATTATATATTAATGTAACATAAGGAATATTATATTCATCATTCAGTAAACAATTCAAACACATTATACATATATTTCATTGATAAATATTCAAATATGCAGCACAAATTCATTAGTAACTGTAATCACCTAGTTTTTATGATCATAGGTGATATTTTTACTATTTCAATTTCCTAAATGAAAAATATTCATAATGTCCTATGAATCTTTAGTGTCATGATATGTGAACCTAAATGGTAGTACAAAGTTAATAAAAACAGTTACATAGGGCTTCCCTGGTGGCACAGTGGTTGAGAGTCCGCCTGCTGATGCAGGGGACACGGGTTCGTGCCCCGGTCCGGGAAGATCCCACATGCCGCGGAGCGGCTAGGCCCGTGAGCCGTGGCCACTGAGCCTGCACGTCCGGCGCCTGTGCTCTGCAACAGGAGAGGCCACAATAGTGAGAGGCCCACATACCACAAAAAAAAAAAAAAAAAAAACCAGTTACATATCTAATTTTGTGCTTAACTAAAAATTATAGTTTCTCAAAAAAATCATGATTTACCAGACTTTATTTTTTATGTCCAGGATAAATAATCCATTTGACATTTTGGTTTTGTTTTTGCTTTATCTTTGTTTTTGTGTTTTAGTATGTTTAAATAAACTATGAAATAAATAATAGTAATGGTCACATATGGCTATGCCACAAATCCTGAAGGTACTACTCAAATGACTAAACATGTCTCTAATTTTCTTTGAAAGGAATCCAAGTATGTTAGAAAGTGGGAGCTTCAAACATCCATAGGTTTTAGCTTCCTTATAAAAGTCAACAAGAATAGAGTTCCAATTATAGGCAAGATGGTGAACTAACATAATGAGTAAGTCCTTTGTTCCAAGCACCTATAAGTACTGTATAAAATATAAGAACAATAAAACAACCATAAATGCATCACTGAGCTGACCAATAATAAAAAAGATAATCACCACTTGCCACAAAAAAGAAAGAAACTAAAAACCAGAATGATTAGCATTTAAACAACTGAGCATGTTCTGGTAGTCAGTGACTACAGTAGCCCAAGATTTTGGGTTTTAGTGCTTACCTGAAAGCAAAAGACCAAGCTGTAGGTCTGCATGAAGACAGAACTCCCCAAGATCAATGCATTTAGTGGAAATGTGATTACAAAATGTTCTTCCCCTGGCCAGGGGAGATGGCAAGGAAGTTCTGGCTATAGAAAGTACAATCCCATGGGAAATAAAAAACCTTGACCTACACTTCTTATAGGTTTGAGGAATAAATTTACTTTCTCTAATTGGTTTAAGAAACCCTAAGCCAAGAAAGTAAGGTAAAATTTATTTATGAACTATAGACATCCAGAAGATCAAGCAGACTCAAATTAAGTGAATTTCCCCTGTCTAGCCGGGGCCTAGTATCTACTAAACAGAAAAGCTCCTCTAAAAATGATGTCACACACACACACATATACACAAACAGAAACAATTCAAATAAATAAAACTCATGAGTAAACACAAACCAAAATATTAGTGTCACAAGCCATTAAGATAATAGTAAAATGAAACACAATGTTTTATTATAGATAAAGAATGAAAGTAAACTAAAAATTTTGGGGAACAACAGATAAATAATAAAATGATCTAAGGAAACCTGTAAAAATATAGTAAGGGAAGTTAGAATAAAATCACAATAAATATGTTGAAGTACATACAAGTGAAAAGAAAATGTGAATTGGAACAGTATTGGATGAAATAATAGAGAATGCATCTCAGAGAAAGAAAAATATATAAAACATTAAAGATTGGTTAAGACACGTGGAGAATAGAATGGGAGGGTCCAGTAGAGATTCAAAATGAAATTCTGGATGCATAGTATGTTAGAAATAGTGGAGAAGCAAGAATCAAAGGAAAAATAACTGAAAAATTTGCAGAAAAGGTGAAAAATACAAATACTCAGATTCAAAAACATTAAAAGTATCTAGCAGAGTAAAATTTTAGACACTCAGAGTAAAAATGTAAAACATCAAAAGAAAAATCTTGAAAGCAATTAAAGAAAATACAGGATATACATGAAAGAGCAACACTTATAAGGGAAGGAAAATTCTTAAGATCAATAATAAAGGTTAAAGGTCAGTTAATAGTATAATTAAATTCAAAGAGTAGTTAATTGGCAACCTAAATTCTACAAGCAGTTAAACTATTACTCAAGTGAGTAAAATAAAAACATTTCTAGCTAAACATGAAATATTTCAACTCAAACTATAAAATTATGTCCTTCACAATTAAAAAAATATATCATTCAGAGTGAATAAGTGAGAAATAAAACAATTTATAAATATATAACAAAATCTTAAGTATTGGCTGTATAAAGCAACAGGAATAATACTAAATTTGGAGGAGGGCAGCATAATACATAACTAAAAGGCAAGAAAAAATTACAATGTAAGAACTGATGGAGAATTTAGACTTAAAACATTCTAAATTTTTTGTTGTTGTTATGAAGGAAAGGGAAAGAGAGATTAATTATCTTAAAATAATATTAATACTTTTTATTTTAGTCATTTAAAATATTTGGAATAGTCCTTAAAAGAATAAACATTGAATAAAGCATTTTCAAGTCATTAGATTTAAGAAAGATAAGTAGATAAGTTAATAAAATGTGAGACTGAAAAGAAAAACTATAATCATGGAAAATGGATAATTAAAAAATTAAATAAGATTGTATAAATTAATTCAAATACATCAGCAATCATCACACACACAGAAATAAATGAACTAATTTTAATTCACCATGTAAAAGACAGAGATTAAATAAAAAACAAAAGAGCCATATGCACTTTAAAAGAGATAAAGCAAAATAAAACAGAAAGGTAGAAAGTAAAGAAATGAAAAAAGAAATATGTTAAAAACTAGTCCAAAGAAACAATAACACATGAAACTAATTTAAAGCAAAAATAATTTTTCAGGATAAAAATGTAATTAGATAACAAGAAAAATGCATTGGGGATTCTATCATTTATCAAGCAATACACCACGAATTGCATACTCTCAAAATATCTCAAGATACTACAGAATTACAATAGAAAATGGACAAATCCAACTCAATTGAAGCTGAATATATACATTTCTCAGTGACAGTTCAAGCAGACCACAGGAATAGTCAACATATAAAAAATATGACCATCAATCTTGCTCTAATGGGCACAATAGAACATTGCACACAATAGTTAGAAAATGAACAACATCCATTTCAAGCACATGATGAACATTTACAAAACCTGGCCAATGTATTAAGCCAAAATGGAAGGCTTAAAAAATGCAAATTAGTTAATATTACAGAGAGTATATTTTGTGATTCCAATGCAAGGGCAAAAATATTATATTACACCCAAACCCTTTCACTTGGAAACATCAAAACATGTTTTTAAATAACTAATTGGCAATGGACATTAAATTAAAATTTAATTGAAGTAAAATAAACAGAATTGAAGGAAAGCGAAAATATTATACATTACTATAGAGGAGACCAAACGAAACTTAACTCTGAGGAAAAGATATGTTGTCACAGCACATCTACATATTAGAAAATAAAAGATTATAAAGAGTGATTTAAGCATTTAGCCGACACAATCGGAAAAAGAGAAAAATCAGCAAATTTAAATAAATTTTAAAAAGTGATCATTGTCAGAAAAATAAGAGAACACATAAAATATCAATAGAAAACAAATCAAAGACAGCATTATTAAGACCATAATCTACAAGTTTAAGAAGAATAATAAAATAGTCTATAATTTTGGCTAAGTAACTAAGAAAAAGTATAGAAAAGCAACTGTGGGATTGAAAGGAAGAGTATAACTACAGATAGAGTGGGAAAAAATCATATAAACAACTTTATGCCCATTGTAGTAAAAAGTTAAGCAAACATTTACTAGAAAAATGTATCTTAAAATATTCTTTAAAAATATAAATAAAATTGACTTCTAAATATTAAAGAAAATTGGTAAGTAAAAGTCTAACCACAAAGACATAGTTGTTTTTCACATGAATTCTATCAAACCTTCAAGAAACACACCAAATATTCACATATTTGATGAATAGATATGTTATAAAGTATATAAATATGAATGGCATTAATATACTTAGGTGTCATTACCTCTGGGAAGGAAAGAAGTACAAACATATGGAGAATAAAGCTTTATGTCTCAATGTTTTCTTTCTTAAAAAGAGAAAGATATCTGAAAAATACAAAAATGTTAATTTCTTTAATCTTTGTGTTGTGTACATATCTATGTTTTGTTTTTCTATAATTTTGTGTATTTTATTTAAAAATAAATATATAAAAATAGAAGAAACAAGTGAAAAGAGTAGGAATAGGAATATATAGGTATATACCAACAAAGTGCTTAGGAAAATGTTAAGCAAGGCAAGGTAGTAGTAGTATCAAAATTGACAGTCCATTCTCTAGTAGGTCTGTGTCTCCATTCCTGTCTTACCTCTAGGTTCTTCATGACCTTTTTTTTTTCCTTAGATTCCATATATATGTGTTAGCATACGGTATTTGTTTTTCTCTTTCTGGCTTACTTCACTCTGTATGACAGACTCTAGGTCCATCCACCTCACTACAAATAACTCAATTTCATTTCTTTTTATGGCTGAGTAATATTCCATTGTATATATGTGACAAAGTGAGAGAGTGGCATGGACATATATACACTACCAAACGTAGAATAGATAGCTAGTGGGAAGCAGCCGCATAGCACAGGG
Source organism: Orcinus orca (assembly GCF_937001465.1). NCBI lineage: Eukaryota > Metazoa > Chordata > Mammalia > Artiodactyla > Delphinidae > Orcinus > Orcinus orca. Next base: position 98,772,539 of record NC_064563.1, read on the forward strand.
AGATCAGCTCGGTGCTTTGTGACCACCTAGAGAGGTGGGATAGGGAGGGTGGGAGGGAGGGAGACGCAAGAGGGAAGAGATATGGGAACATGTGTATATGTATAACTGATTCACTTTGTTATAAAGCAGAAACTAACACACACACACACACACAAAAATTGACAGCACTCTTTTTTTACCCTTACATGGCTGATGGACAGCATAAACAAAAATACTTTTTGCTAAGATCCATACAGTAGTAATACACCCAATACACAGAGAGTACGTGGCTCAGTGAAAGGTAATTAATCTACCCAATTTCATTCAATGGGTAATTGGTAGGAGAGGTATTTGAACCCACATAAGTTTAACCCCAAAATGGGTGTTCTTTACACTATAACTTAGTAATTACCTAAGGATGATGATAATAGTAGCCATAGACCCTGATTTACAGCTAGCAGAAACAGAGGCAGCTCTAAGTGATGTCATGTTTTATTTCTTCACGCAGATCTGTTTTGGTGTTAAGTAGAATGAACATCAGATCCTGCTCCATCTGTAGACTAAGGTGCTCAGCCTCTCTGAATATGAGCTTCTTCATCATTAACATGGGGGTCAGTAAAGCCATATGGCATTTGAAAAGTCCACTGAAAACTGAAAATTATCATTCTAATGTTAATTACTGTAATATTAGAGGACAATGCTGTATTTTTATCTATTAATCTCTCTATAAGGAAAACTACAGTTTTTCCTCTGCCTCCCCCCTCAATGAAATTCTTATTTTTAAATAAAAAATGTGAGAGAAGAACCAATCAGTTCAGCACCTCAGCACTTATCATTTCCATATTCTATTTTACTAGCTATCAGAAAATAAATTTCAGCCTTTAGAGATATTTTATGGGAATGAGAATGAAGAACAGGAGAACAAGTTAGAAGCAAAGGTTGGAAAATAGTTGCTTAGAAAAAGTAGTTTACACCATGAAACAGAGAGTTAGGAGAGGAGAGAAGAGAAAAGAAGAAGGGAGGGGATAAGAGGAGTGGAGGGAAGAGTAGAGGAGAAAACCAGGAAAATAATACAACATTTGATATCCATATAATTAATCATGTTGTTTTAGAAGGTGAAAGAATTTCAGAAGGTGGCAGAATAGAGGCAATCAGAAAGGTAAGAGAGTAAAAAGGGATAACTGTACCAATAATATAACATCAGTATATCAACAGCTACCGATTACTGAGGGTCTAATATGTACTGTGCTCTTATTGCACAGATTTAATTAATCATCATAAGAACCTCTAAGTCCAGTTAATCAGAGATCAGCAGATTGGTACTACTTTATTCAGTTATGGCTAGAGCAACAGGGTCACATATTATAAACTTAACCCTGTGAGTGTATTGAGACGTCACAGGGAATAGAGAGGAGACTATATGCTTCAAAGAGAGAAATATCAAAACAACTGGAGCAATTTTTAAAATTTAGCTAATGTTTTGTGGTAATTATATGGTTGATGTAGGTGAAATATAATCAGGTTCTATAGTTGTTTCTAAATGTTCATAAATGAGCACTGACATAGCTATTCTAGGAAGTTGTGGGTAATAGTGATCTATCATTAATGGTCCTGGTGACCCTTACAGACTAATCAACTCTGAAAGCCTCAATATCCATCTCCCATCTCCCTTCTCCCTTCCTTTTGCTCTTTCTTTCTCACTGTCTCTCTCTCTTCCTCCAGCCCCTTCCCTCTTGCTGACTTACATTCAGGAGTATCTATAAATAGCTATTGTATCTATAAATAGCTATAAATAGCTAAATCTGTATTGAATATGGTAGCTCTTAAGCCTTTTGTTGCTCTGACCATTGGCTGGGCTGGCTAATGTAAGCAAAGATCCAACACCAGTGTATGAGGCAATCTTTAAATTCCCTTTAAATAATGCAGAGGAAGTAATTTAAAACTTGAGGAAACAGAAACGCTTCATTGGGTTTATTGTCTATTGTCCTACAGTGCCTTAACTAAAACCCCAACCAAGAAAACCAAGGGCAGGAAGTCAGTTTCTTCTGCTTTCAACTAAAACCACACACATATATTACTGAACTCAGGTTCGCTGCTTGCTGCTCAAAAGCCAATACACGAGAGGAGCAAGTGTTGGCTGATAAGAAAGTTGCTTTAATCAGAAAATCCGACAATCTGGGGAAAAGGTGGACTCATGTCCCAAAACCAACTTCAAAGATTCTGCTCAGCTGTGAGAGTTTTAAAGGGAAAAAAAGGGGATGTAATCTCAGTTAATCATTGAGGCAGGAGGTTAGGATCTGCATCATTTTCCATTGCGTGCAGGCTGGCTGACTCCTCATGATCTTTCATCAGATGTTATCTTGACCACGTCGTCTGTCTACAGGATTGCTAAGGGGTTTGCTGGGGGTAGAGAACTAATCATTCTTTAACTACTTAATTCTTCATTCCTACTTTTTTTAATCTAGGAAAGGAATCAACAGGTTAGGCAAGGCATTGTGTGCATGCAGTAGAACGTAAGTCAGGAGTTAGGTTAACTGTTACCTAGTGATCTCATTTCTGTAAGCTTTGAGGGGAGTAAAAATGGGCAAAAGAGCTCCTTACACACATAAACAAATATATACACACACTTTATTTATTTGCTTATTTATTTATTTATATCACAGATTGGGTTACTCAGAATGAAGACTAACATAGAGTTTGAGGTTCAAGATGTTTATTACAAATAAAAGCCTTTAAAAGGAAGCGAGAGGAAGCAGGATTGGGTGGAGGAAAAAGGTGAACTGTGATGCAGGACCAACAAAGCCCCAATGAACCTGGAGGGCAGCGCTAGAGGGAATAACTGCCAGTTGGAGTGCCCCATGTCAGGTGGAAATGCCCATACCTCTCGATCCTCACCTTTCTCAATGAATGGATGTAGGCTGCCCAAGGAAAGGCATGATATGGGGCAAAGGGGCTCTCTGCAGCTCAAACAGACTTTGAAAGAGCTCACATTTGGAGCCTTTTGTTAAGGAGTTGGAATGAATAACGTGGCTTCCTCCAGCTGTTATTTCTGTAAAATATCATTTATATATTTGGTACCTATGAATACAAATGGAGTTCAAGTATTCAAGGAAATCATGGCATACAGGAATTTCCATATCGTTTTCTTGATGAACAAGTTCTCAATATCCCTGAGGAAAAAATCAGGTAGATTACCACTTTATTACTAGGTGAAACTCCATTCTCTAATATAAAGTGCTAGTAAACTAAGCAGGAGAAATTGGATCTTACTCCCTAAACAACACAGGCTTTGAGTGCTTAGATACAAAACAGGCCTCCTTTGCCTAGACTTAAACAAAAAACCAAACCTGAATTCAATTCTTATTACCTATCCTGAGCAAATATGTGAATGAGAAGATTAAGCAGAAAAGGAAAGCTAATCCCAGTGCTTAGAACAGAGCTGACCTGAGCTTTCTTCCTTGGGCACATTGGCTGGGATCACAAACTCAGAGAAAGTTTTTGAAGTGAGAAGAGTTTATGCACATGCTTTTATACCTTTAGCTCCTTGTAAAACTCCAATCACTCAAAGCAAGTTTCCTGGGCTAGGGAACCAAGTACTGCCCTCAGGCTTGTCTAAACACCAGCATTTAGGATTTAAAAGAATCCAAAAGGGGAAAAGTGAAGGAAGGAAAATGAATTGTACACCTCTAAAAAAGAACAGGTCCATACCCATACCTTTCCAAGCTTTGATTCATACTCTTCGTTGTGATCATTAATTCCTTTGAGAGCTCAAAGCCCTATGATTACGGTGCCTTAAATTATCCAGGTATTTGACCAATAAAGATTTGTAATTCTAATCTATAAAAGTGAAAAGTACTGATGGGGTGGAGCTGAAAGAGGGTAAATGCTTCCTTTCCTTTAGATTCTTAACTAGATCTTATGCAATTAAAGAGGATATGACTTACTAACATTTTAATAAATTACTGTAATCTACAATTTCTCTGAACATGCCCACTCTTCTAAGAACCTTATGATTTTTATATCATGTTTGCTAAAACTTTCAACTCTAGGTACATTTCCACTTCTCAGAACACTACATCTCTCCTTATCAGCTAGCAAGATAAGCTAAATGAATTATAAAGATGATTTTGTATTTTTTTTTCCTTTAGGCTGAGAGAACAAGAAGTGAAATAGGTAGAATTATGACCCCTCTCAGTTAATTTCTTTTCTCTGTTTTAACAGTTGCCTGCGACAATCATCCAGTGCCTCTGACAAACTCTCAAATAAGTGGGGTCAGGTGTCAAAATAGTAACTGTGCCAGGAGAACCTCTGAGAGCTGAAGTGTATCAGGAAGAGATGGTTTACAGTCTTTGGGTCTCAAGAGGGTCCTTTTAGTCTTGTGCCCACAGTGCAGTGAAAGGCTATGGGTTCTAGCCAAAAGCATCCTGTTTGGTGATGTTGCGGACTGGAAACAGTTTGCAATTCAAAGGCGAAGCCTGAGGCCAGTCCCTTTTAATGATTAAGATATGACCAAGTAGGGTTTTATATTTTCAAAGAAGGAATAAAATGAGAGTTTATTTGGAAGCTGGGATAATGCAGATGTATTTATGTGTGTGTGTGTGTGTGTGTGTGTGTGTGTGTGTTGGCTCAAACAACTAAGAGTGAAGTAAGGACAGACAGCAGCTGTAACACAAGAAGTATTGATACAAATTGATACTCTGGAAAATTCGAACAAGTGAGTGTGTAAATACACTCAGATATTTGGTGGTTTTGAATTAGAAAGCAGAAGTGGCTTCCTCTCTGTCCTCCAGGAGGTTTTCATAAGAGACATAAGAACAGATGCTCAGGGCACAGTACTGAGATAGAGCTCCATGACATTGGTTGTTGCAAGTCTAGCCAAACATTATAAGCATTAAATGCTGTTAATTTGTGACTCAGAAATCAGATGAAGTGAATTATTGTTGATGGGATTGAAATGCAAACTCTGCAGTCAGTACTAGAGTACTAGAGTAACTGCTCTGGAGTGATACAAGAATGGGAGTCTAAGGAGGTGTACTCAGGGAAGGAAAGAAAAGTTTAGAAAAGAGTGGTGTCTCTTTGCCTCTAGGAAACACTGCTACGCATTCACAGCCTCTCAACTCTTAGCGCTGCCTCAGACTACATGCTGAAGGAAACTTTGAAAATCTGGGGGGTTTTTTGTTTTTTGTTTTTTTTTTTGCGGTACGCGGGCCTCTCACTGCTGTGGCCCCTCCCTCTGCGGAGCACAGGCCCCGGATGCGCAGGCTCAGCGGCCATGGCTCACGGGCCCAGCCGCTCCGCGGCATGTGGGATCTTCCCGGACCGGGGCACAAACCCGCGTCCTGCATTGGCAGGCGGACTCTCAACCACTGCGCCACCAGGCAAGCCCTGAAAATCTTTTGATGATTAATGTTTATTTATTCTTTCATACATCAACCCCTAAAAATATATTAGGCCACAATGAAGCAAAATCAGAAGTACTTTTTTTCTCATTCTCTCTTCCTCTCTTTTCCTCTTAGAATTTTATTGAAAATCCACAGTAATGAGGATTTTGTTTACTTTTTAAGCTTAGGTAGACAGAATTTTTCTAAGCCTTCTCTAAGAGAAGGTGGGGTACAGGTATTCAAGGTGACACCAAAGAAAATATATAGTCTGTTAAGAGTCTGTAAGACTTTGAAGATATAAAGATATACATATAGATATGCAGATATATAATTTTAAATGTAAACTCTACTTTGCCTAATCTCATTACCTATGGTCAAGAATTAGAGTTCCCTTTAGATAGGTGTTTATTTCTTTCTTCCTTGAACCTCATTTTAAAGGCAACATAACATAGGTTGAAACTCCTGGGATTTCTGACAAAAGGCATAGGTTCTACCACCACTTCCTGGTTTTGTGACCTTGGATAAACTATTTCAATTATCTATTTGTATTTTCTTTTCCTTTTCTCTAAATGAAGTATCAAAACTTACAAGATTTAAATAAAATTATGTGAAGTCAATTTTAATGAGTAATATAGCCATTATAGACAGCATTCTCTAAAGTAAAAGAAATATTTAACACTGCACTACAAAATAATAACAATTTATAAGTAATATGCATTTAACAAAAAAATAATGTAAGCAGTAACTAAAAAATGTATAAAAGTTTAATATTTTAAATTTCATGTAAATAAGAAAATATTTACATAAAAATTCTTATTAAATCCATCTGTCCGGGATCTTAATTATTAGCAGCCAGAACAGCCTCTGACTGCTTTAAGCAGAGAATGAGTTTATTAAATGGATATTTGTTGGGTCCCAGAACCACTGAGAGGTTCCCTAAGGCTGTAGGATACCAAGCCCAGACTCAGGCTACAGAACCAGTGTGGTCGTTCTACACTGCAGAACACTGTACTGCTTCAGCCAGTACCACTGTCACCTAGGCTGTCCTTGCTGCTCCAAGAACTTAAATTTTCTGTAACTACAAGATCAAAAATAAAAGCTTCTCTTTGGTCCCTGCTGGTATTTTCATTAGTTCCTAATTCGCTGTCCGGTGTTGATCTATCTGGTTAGGGGATTCTAGCTGCCTGAACCTTAACTGCAGCAAAGGTTGAAAAACTACCTGGTATATTCAGCAACTAAAACAGGTTATGAACTCTGTCATGTACCAAGCCTCATAAACTCAGGAACACCTGGAACACAAAAGGGAGTTTAAATGATTACAAGCAAAATAAAGGGGGTGGCAAAGTATACTATACTAATAACTTTTTAATACACATAAGAGATACTATTTGCCTTAGGGTAGACTATGATCCTTTTTATTTTTTTTAATTTTTATTTTATATTGGACTATAGTTGATCTACGATATTGTGTTAGTATCAGGGTACAGCAAAGTGATTCAATTATACACATAAGTATATTTATTGTTTTTCAAATTCTTTTCCCAAATGATTATAGAATATTAGTGGAATTCCCTGTATCATACAGTAGGTCCTTGTTGATTATCTTTTTTAACTATAGTAGTGTGCATATGTCAATCCCAAAGTCCCAGTTTATCTCTCCCCCCCACCTTTTGCCTTTGGTAACCATAAGTTTGTTTTCTATGTCTGTCTGTTTCTGTTTTGTAAATAAGTTCATTTGTATCATTTTTTTTAGGTTCTGCATATAAGCAATAACCTCTGATAACTGTTTTCTCTGACTGACTTACTTCACTTAGTATAATCTCCAGGTCCATCCATGTTGCTGCAAATGGCATTATTTTATTCTTTTTAATGGCTGAATAGTTTTCCATTGTATATATGTACCACATCTTTATTCATTCATCTGTTGATGGACATTAGGTTGCTCCCATGTCTAAGCTATTATAAACAGCACTGCAGTGAACACTAGGGTGCACATATCCTTTCAAACCATGGTTTTCTCTGGATATATGCACAGGAATGGGATTGCTGGACCATATGGTAGCTCTATTTTTAGCTCTTTAAGGAACCTCCATACTGTTCTCCAGAGTGGCTGTACCAATTTACATACTCAATAACAGTGCAGGATGGTTCCCTTTTCTCTACACCATCTCCAGCACTTATTGTTTGTAGACTTTTTGATGATGGCCATTCTGACTGGTGCGAGGTGATATCTTATTGTAGTTTTTATTTGCATTTCTCTGATAATTAGTGATGATGAGCATCTTTTCATGTGCTTTTTGGCCATCTGTATATCTTCTTTGGGGATATATCTATTTAGGCCTTCTGCCCATTTTTTAATTGGATTATTGGTCTTTTTTTTTTTTGATATTGAGCTACATGAGCTGACTGTATATTTTGGAGATTAATCAGTTGTTGGTCACATTGTTTGCAAATATTTTCTCCCACTCTATGGGTTTCCTCTGCTGTGCAAAAAGCTTTTAAGTTTCATTACATCCCACTTGTTTATTCTTGTTTTTATTTCCCTTTACTCTAGGAGATGGATTGAAAAATATATTACTGTGATTTATGTGAAAGAGTGCTCTGTTGATATTTTCCTCTGAGGGTTTTATAGTATCTGGTCTTACATTTAGGTCTTTAATCCATTTCAAGTTTATTTTTGTATATGGTGGTAGAGAATGTTCTCATTTCATTGTTCTACATGTAGCTGTCCAGTTTTCCCAACACTGTTTATTGAAGAGACTATCTTTTCTCCATTGTATATTCATGCTCCTTTGTCATAGATTAATTGACCATAAGTGTGTGGGCTTATTTCTGGGCTTTCTATCCTGTCTATTGATCTATATTTCTGTTTTGTTTTTTTTTTTGCCAGTACTGTACTGTTTTGATGACTGTAGCTTTGTAGTGTAGTCTGAAGTCAGGGAACCTGACTCCTCCAGTTTTGTCTTTCTTAAGATTGCTTTGGCTATTCTGGGTCTTTTGTGTTTCCATACAAATTGTAAAATTTTTTTGTTCTAATTCTGTAAAAAATGTCATTGGTAATTTGATAGGGATTGCACTGAATCTGTAGATTGCTTTGGGTAGTACAGTCATTTTGCTGATATTGATTTTTCCAGTCCAAGATCATGGTATATCTTTCCATCTGTTTGTGGAATCTTTGATTTCTTTCATCCATGTCTTATAGTTTTCTGAGTACAGGTGTTTTGCCTCCTTAGGTAGGTTTATTCCTACATATTTTATTCTTTTTGATGTGATGGTAAATGGGGTTGCTTGTTTAATTTCTTTTTGTGTGATTGTTCATTGTTAGTGTATAGAAATGCAAGAGATTTGTGTGTATTAATTTTGTTTCCAGCAAATTTACCAAATTCATTGATGAGCTCTCGTAGCATTCTGGTAGCAACTTTAGGATTTTCTATGTAGAGTATCATGTCATCTGCAAACAGTGACAGCTTTACTTCTTTTCCAATTTGGATTCATTTTGTTCCTTTTTCTTCTCTGATTGTCATGGCTAGGACTTCCACAACTATATTGAATAAAAGTGGCAAGAGTGGACATCCTTGTCTTGTTCCCAATCTTAGAGGAAATGCTTTTAGCTTTTCATCATTGAGTATGATGTTAACTGTGGGTCTGTCAAATACGGTCTTTATTATGTTGAGGTATGTTCCCTCTATGCCCACTTTAGGGAGAGCTTTTATCATAAATAGGTGTTGAATTTTGGCAAAAGCTTTTTCTGCATCTATTAAGATGATCATATAGATTTTATTCTTCAGTTTGTTAATGTGGTGTATCACACTGTTTGATTTGTGGATATTGAAGAATACTTGCAACCCTGGGATCAATCCCACTTGATCATCATGTATGGTCCTTTTCATGTGTTGTTGGATTTGGTTTGCTAGTATTTTGTTGAGGATTTTTGCATGTATGTTCATCAGTGATATTGGCCTGTAATTTTCCTTTTTAGTGGTATCTTTGTCTGGTTTTGGTTTCAGGGTGATGGTTGCCTCCAATGTTGACTTAGGGAGTTTTCCTTCCTCTGCAATTTTTTGGAAATATATTGTAAAGGATAGGTGTTAACCCTTCTCTAAATGTTTGATAGAATTTTCCTGTGAAGCCATCAGGTCCTGGACTTTTGTTTGTTGGGAGTTTTTTAATCACACTTTCAATTTCAGTACTTGTTATTGGTCTGTTCATATTTTCTATTACTTCCTGGTTCAATCTTGGGAGATTGTGCCTTTCTAAGAATTTGTCCATTTCTTCTATGTTGTCCATTTTATTTGCATATAGTTGTTTGTAGTAGTCTCTTATGATGCTTTGTATTTCTGTGGTGTCCACTGTAACTTCTTTTTCATTTCTAATTTTATTGATTTGAGCCCTCTCACTTTTTTTCTTGATGATTCTGGCTAAAAGTTTATCAGTTTTGTTTATATTTCAGAGAAGATAAACATTGATCTTTTCTATTGTTTTCTTCATCTCTATTTCATTTATCTGCTCTGATCTTTATGATTTCCTTCTTCCTATTAACTTTGGGGTTTGTTCTTCTTTCTCTAGTTGCTTTTGGTGTAAGGTTAGGTTGTTTACTTGGGGTTTTTCTTGTTTGCTGAGGTAAGATTGTATTGCTATAAACTTCCCTCTTAGAACTGCTTTTGCTGCATCCCATATGTTTGGATAGTTGTGCTTTCATTTTCATTTGTCTCTAGGTATTTTTTTTTTTTAATTTCCACTCTGATTTTTGCACTGATCCATTGGTTGTTTAGTAGCATATTGTTTAACCTCCGTGTGTTTGCTTTTTTTTTAAGATTTTTTCTTGTAGTTGATTTCTAATTTCATAGTATTGTGCTCAGAAAGATGCTTGATATGATTTCAATTTTCTTAAATTTATTGAGGCTCAGTTCGTGGCCCAGCATGTGATCAATCCTGGACAATGTTCCATTTGCACTTGAGAAGAATGTGTGCTGCTTTTGGATGGAATGCTCTATAAATATCAATTAAATCCATTTGATCTAATGTGTCATTTAAGCCCTGTGTTTCCTTATCGCTTTTATGTCTGGATGATCTTTCCACTGGTGTAAGTGGGGAGTTAAAGTCCCCCACTATTATAGAGTTACTGTCAGTTTCTCCTTTTATGGCTGCTAGTATTGTCCTCATATATTGAGGTGCTCCTATGTTGGGTGCATAAATATTTACAGTTGTTATATCTTCTTCTTGGATTGATCCCTTGATCATTATGTAGTGTCCTTCATTGTCTTTTGTTAACAGTCTTTATTTTAAAGTCTATTTTTTCTGATATGAGTAATGCTGCCCCAGGTTTCTTTTGATTTCCATTTGCATGCAATATCTTTTTCCATTCCCTCAGTTTTAGTTTGTATGTGTTCCTAGATCTGAAGGGGGTCTCTTGTAGTCAGCATATATATGGGTCTTATTTTTGTATCCATTCACCCAGTCTATGTCTTTTTGTTGGAGGATTTAATCCATTTACATTTAAGGTAATTACTGATATGTATGCTCTTATTGCAATTTTGTTGTTTTTGATTAGTTTTTGTAGGTCTTTTTTCTTACCTTCCTCTTTTTTTCTCTTCTCTTGTGATTTGATGACTAATTTTAATGTTGTGTTTGGATTCCTTATTATTTTTTTGTGTTTGTATCTGTTGCAGATTTTCAGTTTTCTGTTACCATGAGGTTTTGACATAGCAGTCTGTATATATACAAGATTGTTTTAACTTGATGGTCTTTTAATTTCAAATGCATTTCCAATATTCTGCATTTTTACTCTTAGATTGCTTGTTGATATGATATTGTGTGTGGATGATATCCTACTTTTACTTTATGTTTGCCTTTACTGGTAAGCTTTTCCATTCAGACTTTTCTTGTTTTTAGTTATGACATTTTAATTTCTACCTAGAAAAGTTCCTTTAGAATTTGTTGCAAAGCTTGTCTGGTTGTGCTGTATTCTCTTAGCCTTTGCATGTCTGTAAAGCTTTTGATTTCTCCATAGAATTTGAATGAGAATCTTGCTGGGTAGAGTATTCTTGGTTATAGATTCTTACCTTTTATCACTTTAAATATACTGTGGCCTTCTGGCCTGTAGAGGTTCTGATGAAAAAAATCAGCTGATAATCTCATGGGAATTCCCTTGTATGTTATTTGTTGCTTTTCCCTTATTGCTTTAAAAATTTTTCCTTTTTCTTTAATTTTTGTACGTTTCAGTATATGTGTCTTGACATATTCCTCTTTGGGTTTATCCTGCCCAGGACTCTGTGTTTACTGGACTTGGGTTACTGTTTCCTTTCCCATGTTAGGGAAGTTTTTAGCTATTACCTTTTCAAATATTTTCTCAAGTATCTTCTCTCTCTCTCTTCTCCTTCTGGTACCCCTACAATGTGAGTGTTGTCCCTGTAATGAGCCACTACCACCCTCCGCCTCCTGCTGAGATCCTTTAATACTAGCAGGTAAGTCTGGCCCTGGCCCTTATGAGGTCACTGCTTTTTTCCCTGTGTCCTGGTACACACAAGACCTTGTGTGTGCCCTCTAAGAGTACAGTTTCTGGTTCCCTCAGTCTGTGGAATTCCTGGGATCAAATTCTTCTGGCCTTCAAAGCTAGAATCTCTGGAGGCTCATCCTCCCATTTGCAGACCCTTAGGCTGGGGATGTGGGACTTCAGAACTTTCAGTCCTGTGGGAGAACCTCTGCAAAATTATGGGATTTGATTTTATCACAGTTGTACTACTTCTACCACCTCATTGTGGCTTCTTTCTCTTTGAATGTAGCATATCTTTTCTGAAGGTTCCAGCAATTTTTTGTCCATGGTTGTTCAAGCATTAGTTGTGATTTTGGAGTTTTCATGAGAGGGGGTGATCTCACGTCCTTCTACTCTGCCATTTTGTCTCCACCTCCTCCTTTATTTTCTTTTAAGATCTGATTCTCATTTGTGTGTCCTTGTTATGATCTGTGATAATGATCTATACCTAAATATCATATTTTGTTGTGGTATTAATTACTGGTTATAAAATATGTCCAGTCTCATATAAGTGGTTAAAACTTATTTCAAGTGTAGCTTATTAAGTTTCATCTTAATAATTTTTGAGGTTGGCTAACTTCAATAGGCTCTATAAGATGATGGTTATACATATTTACATTTGAATCTAGGAACCTTGATGTGTTACAACTTCCCTGACTTTCTCTATTTCAGTGTTTCTCTTAGATATGGTCACACTACCTCTCCGTGGTTGCACTCATAAAATGCTGGTATAATAGAAGCCTAAGATGATTCTGATACAGTTGAACATTCTCAGTAATTTGAGAAACACTACTAAATATTGAGTGTTCTCTATTCTGTGTCTGTTTGGTCCCCTGCAATCAAGGGAAATTTTTATTCCTCTGTTAGGTTGAATCTACACGTATATTCTTCATTGATATAAGAAATGTAAATTCTTCTGGATTCTGTATAATATCAACAAATTCATGTAGGTCATAAACTTCTGTACTTCACATTGAAGTGGGAGTAATTTGGTAAGATTACACAGAAAGCAGAGGAATTTATATTTATCAAATTTCTATATGAAATTGTACACAAAGATAATTTTTCATAAAATATACAGCATGACATTAATATAGTTTAATATTGAACTTCAGTTGCATAGCACAGAAATCTGGCATATTTTTCTCTGCTCTCTGTTACAACAGTGGTATAATATGTAAGCATGAAAGAGACATGGAATGCTATGAAGGTGGTGAGGTTTCAAAGATCCCAACAAACATTGGGTTGGCCAAAAATTTCGTTTGGGTTTTTCCATAACATCTTAAGGAAAAATCCCAAATGAACTTTTTGGCCAACCCCAAATTTTAATTTTAAATACTGATATATTTCTATATTCAAATATCTGTTTTTTTCACCTCTCATGGAAAACCATGAAAATGAAGTAAGCTATTAATAGGAAAGAATAACAAGAATCCAGTGATAGATCCCTTTATTCTATTCAATGAAATTCTCTAGCCCTTTATTGTTTTCAAAGCATTTTTTCAGCATACCCTTTTAAAAAGATGATTTTCAAAGGTTTTTCAGGGTTTAAACTGTGAATTCTTACACCTCCAGAGTCTCACAAGTCACTGACAGTATTTTAGAAATACCACCTGGAAAGAATTTATGTCAAATGTATGGCACTTCTGTGTTAGTGACCATGGTTAATACAAAATGTTAGTGGGGATGAAGAGGCTGGGAGGCCTGCTTATCAGATGATAAGATTGAGAAAATAGAAAGTAGGTAAAAGACTCATTGGACTGGTAGACATTTTATTTCAAGTCTTTTTTTTTAAATTTCATTTATTTATTTTTTCTTATTAGTCATCCATTTTATACACATCAGTGTATACATGTCAATCCCAATCTCCCAATTCATCACACCACAACCCCCACCTCCTGCCGCTTTCCCCCTTTTATGTCCATAACTTTTTTCTCTACTTCTGCATCTCAATTTCTGCTCTGAAAACCGGTTCATCTGTATCATTTTCTAGGTTCCACATATATACATTAATATAGTTGATTTTCTCTTTCTGACTTACTTCACTCTATATGACAGTCTATAGATGCATCCATGTCTCTACAAATGATCCAATTTTGTTCCTTTTTATGGCTGCGTGATATTCCATTTTATATATGTACCACTACTTCTTTATCCATTCGCCTGTTAATGGGCATTTAGGTTGCTTCCATGACCTGGCTATTGTAAATAGGGCTGCAATGAACATTTTGGTACATGACTTTATTTTTTGTGTGTGGTATGTGGGCCTCTCACTGTTGTGGCCTCTCCTGTTGCAGAGCAGAGGCTCAGTGGCCATGGATTACGAGCCTAGCCGCTCCGTGGTATGTGAGATCTTCCCGGACCGGGGCACGAACCTGTGACCCCTGCATCAGCAGGCGGACTCTCAACCACTGCGCCACCAGGGAAGCCCTACATGACGTTTTTGAATTATGGTTTTCTCTGGGTATATGCCCAGCAGTGGGATTGCTGGATCATATGGTAATTCTATTTTTAGTTCTTTAAGGAAATGCCATACTGCTCTCCATAGTGGCTGTATCAATTTACATTCCCACCAACAGTGAAAGAGGGTTTCCTTTTCTCCACACCCTCTCTGGCATTTGTTGTTTGTAGGTTTTCTGATGATGCCCATTGTAACTGGTGTGAGGTGATACGTCATTGTAGTTTTGATTTGCATTTCTCTAATAATTAGTGATGTTGAGCAGCTTTTCATGTGCTTCTTGGCCATCTGTATGTCTTCTTTGGAGAAATGTCTATTTAGGTCTTCTGCCCATTTTTGGATTGGGTTGTTTGTTTTTTTTTAAGATTTAGCTGTGTGAGCTGTTTTTATATTTTGCAGATTAATCTTTTGTCCGATGATTCATTTGCAAATATTTTCTCCCATTCTGAGGGTTGTCTTTTGGTCTTGTTTATAGTTTCCTTTGCTGTGCAAAAGCTTTTAAGTTTCATTAGGTCCCATTTGCTCATTTTTATTTTTATTTCCATTATTCTAGAAGGTGGATCAAAAAAAATCTTCCTGTGATTTATGTCAAAGAGTGTTCTTCCTATGTTTTCCTCTAAGAGTTTTATAGTGCCTGGTCTTACATTTAGTTCTCTAATCCTTGAGTTTATTTTTGTGTATGGTGTTAGGGAGTGTTCTAATTTCATTCTTTTACATGTAGCTGTCCAGTTTTCCCAGCACCACTTATTGAAGAGACTGTCTTTTCTCCACTGTAAATTCCTGCCTCCTTTATCAAAGATAAGGTGACCATATGTGCGTGGGTTTATCTGTAGGCTTTCTATCCTGTTTCATTGATCTATATTTCTGTTTTTGTGCCAGTGCCATATTGTCTTGATTACTGTAGCTTTGTACTATACTCTGGAATCAGGGAGTCTGATTCCTCCAGTTCCGTTTTTTCCCCTCAAGAGTGCTTTAGCTATTCAGGATCTTTTGTGTCACCATACAAATTTTAAGATTTTTTGTTCTAAGTCTGTAAAAAAAAAAAAAAGCCATTTGTAATTTGATAGGGATTGCATTGAATCTGTAGATTGCTTTGGGTAGTATAGTCATTTTCACAATATTGATTCTTCCAATCCAAGAACATGGTATATCTTTCCATCTGTTTGTACCATCTTTAATTTATTTGATCAGTGTCTTACAGTTTTCTGCATACAGGTCTTTTGTCTCCTTAGGGAGGTTTATCCTTAAGTATTTAATTCTTTTTCTTGCAATGGTAAATGGGAGTGTTTCCTTAATTTCTCTTTCAGATTTTTCATCATCAGTGTATAGGAATGCAAGATATTTCTGTGCATTAATATTGTATCCTGCAACTTCACCCAATACACTGATTAGCTCTAGTAGTTTTCTGGTGGCATCTTCAGGATTCTATATGTATAGTATCATGTCACTTGCCAACAGTGACCATTTTACTTCTTTTCCAATTTGTATTCCTTTTATTTCTTTTTCTTCTCTGATTGCCATGGCTAGGACTTCCAAAACTATGTTGAATAATAGTGGTGGGAGTGGACATCCTTGTCTTGTTCCTGATCTTAGAGGAAATGCTTTCAGTTTTTCACCATTGAGACTGATGTTTGTTGTGGGTTTGTCATATATGGCCTTTATTATATTGAAGTACGTTCCCTCTATGCCCACTTTCTGGAGCGTTTTCATCATAAATCAGTGTTGAATTTTGTCAGAAGCATTTTCTACATCTACTGAGATGATCATATGGTTTTTATTCTTCAATTTGTTAATATGGTGTAGCACATTGATTGATTTGTGTATATTGAAGAATCCCTATATCTCTGGGATAAATCCCACTTGATCCTTTTAATGTGCTGTTGGATTCTGTTTGCTAGTATTTGGTTGAGGATTTTTGCATCTATATCCATCAGTGATATTGGTCTGTAATTTTCTTTTTTTGTAGTATCTTTGCCTGGTTTCGGTATCAGGGTGATGGTGGCCTCACAGAATGAGTTTGGGTGTGTTCCTTCCTCTGCAATTTTTTTGAAGAGTTTGAGAAGGAGGGTGTTAGCTCTTCTCTAAATGTTTGATAGAATTCACCTGTAAAGCCATCTGGTCCTGGACTTCTGTTTGTTGGAAGATGTTTAATCACAGTTTCAATTTCAGTGCTTGTGATTGGTCTGTTCATATTTTCTATTTCTTCTGGATTCAGTCTTGGCAAGTTGTGCATTTCTAAGAATTTGTCCATTTCTTGCAGGTTGTCCATTTTATTGGCATAGAGTTGCTTGTAGTAATCTCTCATGATCTTTTGTATTTCTTCAGTGTCAGTTGTTACTTATCCTTTTTCATTTCTAATTCTATTGATTTGAGTCTTCTCCCTTTTTTTCTTGATGAGTCTGGCTAATGATTTATCTATTTTGTTTATCTTCTCAAAGAACCAGCTTTTAGTTTTATTGATCTTTGCTATCATTTCCTTCATTTCTTTTTCATTTATTTCTGATCTGATCTTTATGATTTCTTTCCTTCTGCTAACTTTGGGTTTTTTTGTTCTTCTTTCTCTAATTGCTTTAGGTGCAAGGTTAGGTTGTTTATTCGAGATGTTTCCTGTTTCTTAAGGTGGGCATGTATTGCTATAAACTTCCCTCTTAGAACTGCTTTTGGTGCATCCCATAGGTTTTGGATCATCCTGTTATCATTGTCATATGTCTCTAGGTATTTTTTGATGTCCTCTTTGATTTCTTCAGTGATCTCTTGGTTATTTAATACCGTATTGTTTAGCCTCCATATGTTTGTGTTTTTTACATTTCTTTCCCTGTAATTGACTTCTAATCTCATAGTGTTGTGGTCAGAAAAGATGCTTGATATGATTTCAATTTTCTTAAATTTACTGAGGCTTGATTTGTGACTCAATGTGTGATCTATCCTGGAGAATGTTCCGTGCGCACTTGAGAAGAGAGTTTAATCTGCTGTTTTTGGATGGAACAGCCAATAAATATCAATTAAATCTATCTGCTCTATTGTGTCATATAATGCTTGTGTTTCCTTATTAATTGTCTCTTTGGATAATCTGTCCATTGGTGTAAGTGCATTGTTAAGTCCCCCACTATTATTGTGTTACTGTCAATTTCCTCTTTTATATCTGTTAGCAGTTGCCTTAGATATTGAGGTGCTCCTATTTTGGGTGCATATATATGTATAATTGTTATATATTCTTCTTGGATTGATCCCTTGATCATTATGTATTGTCCTTCCTTGTCTCTTGTAATATTCTTTATTTTAAAGTCTATTTTATCTGATATGAGTATAGCTACTCCAGCTTTCTTTTGATTTCCATTTGCATGGAGTATCTTTTTCCAACCCCTCACTTTCAGTCTGTATGTGTCTCTAGGTCTGAAGTGGGTCTCTTGGAGACAGCATATATATGGGTCGTTTTTTGGTATCCATTCAGCAAGTCTGTGTCTTTTGGTTGGAGCATTTAATCCATTCACATTTAAGGTAGTTATCGATAGGTATGTTCCTATGACCATTTTCTTAATTGTTTTGGATTTGTTTTTGTAGGTCCTTTTCTTCTCTTGTGTTTCCACCTTAGAGAAGTTCCTTTAGCATTTGTTGTAGAGCTGGTTTCGTGGTATGAATTCTCTTAGCTTTTGCTTGTCTTAAAACTTTTCATTTCTCCATCAAATATGAATGAGCTCCTTGCTGGGTAGAGTAATCTTGGTTGTAGGTTCTTCCCTTTCATCACTTTAAGTATACCATGACACTCCCTTCTGGCTTGTAGAGTTTCTGCTGATAAATCAGCTTTTAACCTTATGGGAGTTCCCTTGTATGTTGTTTGTCATTTTTCCCTTGCTACTTTCAATAATTTTTCTTTGTCTTTAATTTTTGCCAGTTTGATTAATGTGTGTCTTGGCATGTTTATCCTTGGGTTTATCCTGTATGGGACTCTCTGTGCTTCCTGGACTCGGGTGGCTATTTCCTTTCCCATGTTAGGGAAGTTTTTGACTATAATCTCTTCAAATATTTTCTCGGGTCCTTTCTCTCTCTCTTCTCCTTCTGGGACCCAAATAATGCGAATATTCTTGTGTTTAATGTTGTCCCAGAGGCCTCAGGCTGTCTTCATTTCTTTTCATTCTTTTTCCTTTATTCTGTTCCACAGCAGTGAATTCCACCATTCTGTCTTCCGGGTCAGTTATCCATTTTTCTGCCTCAGTTATTCTGCTATTGATTTCTTCTAGTGTATTTTTCATTTCAGTTATTGTATTGTTCATCTCTATTTGTTTGTTCTTTAATTCTTCTAGGTCTTTGTTAAACATTTTTTTGCATCTTCTCAATGTTTGCCTCCATTCTTTTTCCAAGGTCCTGGATCATCTTCTCTATCATTATTCTGAATTCCTTTTCTGGAAGATTGTCTATCTCCATTTCATGTAGTTGTTTTTCTGGGGTTTTTATCTTGTTCCTTCACCTGGGACATAGCCTTCTGCCTTTTCATCTTGTCTATCTTTCTGTGAATGTGATTTTTGTTCCACAGACTTCAGCATTGTAGTTCTTCTTGCTTCTGCTGTCTGCCCTCTGGTGGATGAGGCTTTCTAAGAGGGTTGTGGAAGTTTCATGGTCAGAGGGCCTGGTGGTGGGTAGACCTGGCTGTTGCTCTGGTGGGCAGAGCTCAGTAAAACTTTAATCAATTTTTTCTGCTGAGGTGTGGGTCTGGGTTCCCTACCTGTTGGTTGTTTGTCCTGAGGTGACCCAACACTGGGACCTACCTGGGCTCTTTGGTGGGGCTAATGACAGACTCCAGGAGGTCTCTCGCCAAGGAGTACTTCCCAGAACTTCTGCTGCCTGTGTCCTTGTCCCTTGGTAAGCCACAGCTGCCCCCACCTCTGCAAGAGACCCTCCAACACTAGCAGGTAGGTCTGATTCCATCTCCTAGGGGGTCACTGCTCCTTCTCCTGGGTCCCAGTGTGCACACTACTTTGTGTGTGCCCTCCAAGAGTGGAGTCTCTGTTTCCCCCAGTCCTGCTGAAGTCCTGCAATCAAATCCCGCTCACCTTCAAAGTCTGATTCTCTAGGAATTTCTCCTCCCATTACAAGATCTCCAGGTTGGGAAACCTGACATGGGGCTTAGAACCTTCACTCTAGTGGGTGGACTTCTGTGCTATAAGTGTTCTCCAGTTTGTGAGTCACCCACCCAGCAGTTATGGGATTTGATTTTATTGTGATAGCACCCCCTCCTACTATGTCATGTTGGCTGCTCCTTTGTCTTTGCATGTGGGGTATCTTTTTTGGTGAGTTCCAGTGTCTTCCTGTCAATGATTGTTTAGCAGTTAGATGTGATTCCAGTGTTCTTGAAAGAGGGAGTGAGAGCATGTCCTTTTACTCCACCATCTTGAACCAATCCCCTCTATTTGGTGTTGTTATTTAATATGTATTCATTCCTAATATCTTAATAATTCAACACTATGGGCATTTGCTGTTAAAAATCAACTTGGACAAAGGAGTGGCCCAGAGAATTATAACCATCTGTTACAATTTGATATCTTGGAGAAATTATCTTATACTATTTTGTTTCTAAATGTCTACAAAAATATATTCTTTACCAGAAATGGAACTTGCTTAGTCTCTTTAACATTGTCAGACTCCTAGTGAAACTGCTGGATTATTCAAGTAAAAAATGCTTCTCCTTTAATCTGTCTATAGGAGATTTCTGTGTGTGTGTGTGTAGTATTGTGATTTACCAGAAGTATATATTTGGTTATTCAGATCATATTGGCTCATAACTCCCAAGCCCTTGGAATTTCCTGAGCAATGGGAGCATTTTATTTTATTTTTATGGGAGTATAGTTGATTTACAATGTTGTGTTAGTTTGTGGTGTACAGTAAAGTGCATCAGTTATACATATACATACATCCACTCTTTTTTAGATTCTTTTCCCATATAGGTTATTACAGAGTATTGAGAAGAGTTTCCTGAGCTATACAGTAGGTCCTTATTAGTTATCCATTTTATATATAGTAGTATGTATATGTCAATCTCAAACTCCCAATTTATCCCTCCCCACACCCATGCTTTCCCACCTGATAACCATAATTTTGTTTTCTACATCTGTGACTTAATTTCTGTTTTGTAAATAAATTCATTTATACCATTTTTTAAAATTTCACATATAAGTGATATAATATGATATTTGTCTTTCTGTGTCTGACTTATTTCAGTCAGTATGCCAATTTCTAGGTCCATCCATGCACTATAAATGGCATTTTTTTTCATTTTTTAAAGCTGGGTAATATTCCATGGTATATATGTACAGCATCTTCTTTAACCATTCCTCTGTTGATGTATATTTAGATTGCTTCCACCTTCTGACTATTGTTAATAGTGCTCCAATGAAAACTGGGGTGAACGTATTGTTTCAAATTATGGTCTTCCCTGGCTATATGTCCGGGAATGGGGTTACAGGATCATATGGTAGCTCTATTTTTAGTTCTTTAAGGAAAATCCATACTGTTCTCCATAGTGGCTATACCAATTTACATTCCCAATGACAGTGTACAAGGTTTCCCTTTTCTCCACACCCTCTCCATCACTTATAGTTTGTAGATTTTTTTTCAAACTTAGCTTACTTTTATTCTTTTTAAAATTAATTTTTATTGGAGTACAGTTGCTTTACAATGTTGTTTCTTCATTTGCATTTTCTCATTAGTTATCCATCTTATGTAGAATTTTGATGATGGCCATTCTGACTGGTGTGAGGAGATACCTCATTGAAGTTTTGATTTTCCTTTCTCTAATAATTAGTCATGTTGAATATCTTTTCATGTGATTTTTGGCCATCAGTATGTCTTCATTGTATGACATCTATGTAGATCTTCTGCCCATTTTTTTTATTAGGTTGTTTGTTTTTTTGATATTGAGCTGCATGAGCTATTTGTATATTTTGGAGATTAATCCCTTATCAGTCACTTCTTTTGCAAATATTTTCTCCCATTCTGAATGTTGTCTTTTCATTTTGTTTATGGTTTCCTTTCCTGTGCAAAAGCTTCTAAGTTTCATTAGGTCCCATTTTTTAATTTTTGTTTTTATTTTCATTACACTAGGAGGTGGATCAAAGAAGATCTTGCTGTGATTTATGACAGGCATTGTTCTGCCTATGTTTTCCTCTATGAGTTTTATTGTGTCCAGTCTTACATGTAAGTCTTTAATCCATTTTGAGTTTATTTTTGCATATGGTGTTAGGGAATGTTGTAATTGCATTCTTTTACATGTAGCTGTCCAGTTTTCCCAGCACTACTTAATGAAGAGACTGTCTTTTCTCCATTGTATATTCTGGCCTTCTTTGTCATAGATTAGGTGACCATAGGTGCTTGGTTTTATCTCTGGACACTCTGTCCTGTTCCATTGATCTGTATTTCTGTTTTTGTGTCAGTACCATAATGTCTCAATGATTGTAGCTTTGTAGTATAATCTGAAGTCAAGGAATCTGATTCCTCCAGCTCTGTTCTTTCTTCTCAAGATTGCTTTGTCTATTCAGGGTCTCTTGTGTTTTCATACAAATTTTAAGATTTTTGTTCTAGCTCTCTGAAAAATGTCATTGGTAATGTGATTGGCATTTCATTGAGTCTGTAGGTTGCCTTGGGTAGTATAGTCATTTTGACAATATTGATTCTTCCAACCTAAGAACACAGTATCTCCTTGCATCTGCTTGTGTCATCTTCTATTTCTTTCATCATTCTCTTGTAGTTTTTGGAGTACAGGTCCTTTGCCCTTAGGTCCTAGGTATTTTATTCTTTTTGATGTGATGGGAAATGGGATTGTTTCTTTAATTTTTCTTTGTCATCTTTCTTTGTTAGTGTATAGAAATGCAACACACTTTTTTATTAATGTGTGTTACTTTTGTATCCTGTGACTACCAAGTTTATTGATGAGCTCTAGTAGTTTTCTGGTAGCATCTACATGATTTTCTATATATAGTATCATGTCATCTGCAAATGGTGACAGTTTTATTTCTTCTTTTCCAATTTGGATTCCTTTTATTTATTTTTCTTCTCTGATTGCTGTAGCTAAGACTTCAAAAACTACGTTGAATAATAGTGGCAAGAATGGACATCCTTATGTTGTTCCTATCCTAAGATCAGAAAACTGAAATGCTTTCAGTTTTTCACTGTTGAGGATGATGTTTGTTGTGGGTTTGTTGTATATGGCTTTTATTATGTAAAAGGTAGAGGTAGGTATGTATAGGTAGGTTCCCTCTATGCCTACTTTCTGGAGAGTTTTTATCATAAATAGGTGTTGGATTTTATCAAAAGCTTTTTCTACATCTATTGAAATGATTATATGGTTTTTATTCTTCAGTTTGTTAATATGGTATACCACATTTATTTGAGTATATTGAAGAATCCTTGCACCCTTGGGATAAATCCCAATTGATCATGGTGTATGATCCTTTTAATGTGCTGTTGGATTCTGTTTGCTAGTGTTTTGTTCAGGATTTTTGCATCTATGTTCATCAGTGGTATTGGCCTGTAATTTTCTTTTTGTGTGGTATCTTTGTCTGGTTTTGGTGTCAGGGTAATTGTGGCCTCATAGAATGTGCTTGGGAATGCTCATTCCTCTGCAATTTTTTGGAATAGTTTGTGAAGGAGAGGTGTTAAATCTTCTCTAAATATTTGATAGAATTTGCTTGTGAAGCCATCTGGACCTGGACTTTTGTTTGTTGGGAGCTTTTTATTCACAGTTTCCATTTCAGTACTTGTGATTGGTCTGTTCATATTTTCTATTTCTTCCTGGTTCAATCTGGGGAAATTGTACCTTTCTAAGAACTTGTCCATTTCTCCTAGGTTGTCCATTTTATTGGTGTATAACTGCTTATAGTCTCTTATGATCCTTTATATTTCTGTGGTGTCAGTAGTAACTTCTCCTTTTTTGGTTCTAATTTTATTGATTTGAGTCCTTTCCATGGGAGCATTTTTATTCTAATATTTTGTCTCTTGTCCTCAATTCTGTTAATGCTGCAGAGCCAAAAATGTGAATGAGCATCCTCTTACTCATAACAAATTCCTTTCCACCTCAACTGGGTTTATGTTAAGGAAGTGACTTTTGGAAAGTGTTACCAAACTCGAGTTCAGCTACTTGCCACTCAGAAAACAATACTTCTGAAGCCAGTGTTGGTAGAAAGGAAGGTTGCTTTATTCAGACAAGCCAGCAATCTGGGGAGAAGACAGAATTATGTATCCAAAAACCAACTCTGAAGATTTTGCTCAACTATGAACGTTTCTAAAGGGAAAAGGGTAAATTATCTCTGTTAATCCATTAATCATTGAGATAGAGGGTCAAAGTCATTGCCATCCCCCATTGTATGCATTCTTATTGACTCCTTGTGATCTTACTCTAGAGGTTATCTTGTTCACAATTTGTTCACAAGAGTACTAAAGAGGGAACTTGGGAAAAGAGCTGGTCATCTGTTATCTACTTAGTCCTTTACAAAGATCAAAGAAGTAAAAATGAATAATAGGTTAGGCAAGGTCTAACCTGCCTGATCACTGTATGATCAAAAGATTTGAAAAGTGTGCTTGGGCCAGAGAGGAGTAGAGCATGGGGCACTGGTTTAAGGTTAGTTGTAATATAGCTTTGCTAAAGTGACAAAAGTGGTCTCTTGGAGAGAGCTCTTTCTCTCAAAGAGTTCTTTCCTTCCAAAAGCTACTTACAAAAGCATGTAAGAATGCTAAGCACCTGAGGAAAACATCTAAGACAAATCCATTATTATACTTTGATGATTCAATGCATCTCTTTCTGTAATTAATGTTGCAGAGGCAGAAAATTAGTAAGTATATAGCTAACCTGAAGAATATTATCAGTCATCATGATCTGATTGAAATGTACAGACTACTCCAGCAACAACAGTAGAACATACATTTTTTTTTTAAGTTTACATGGAGCATTCAAAGTATACCAAATTCTGGTCTAGAAAGACACATGAAAACTTATTTTTAAATGTGTTTTAAATACTCTGCATTTGTACTCCCCTCTCATGATTACTGGTTTAGATTTCATATTTGTGTGTGGATGATTTGCTACCTTTATTGTATGTTTGCCTTTACTGGTGAGCTTTCCTATCTCATAATTTTCTTGTTTCTAGTTGTGGCTTCCTCTCACAAAAACACCAAAATTATACCTAACTTCTGAATAATCATCCAAAAAAAAAAATGGAGTGGGACATACCAAAAAAGATATTCTACTTCCAAAGACAAAGAAGAAACCACAATAAAAAGGTAGGAGGGGCTCATTCACTAGATAGTCAAATCCCATACCCACCCCACCAGGTGGGTGACCCACAGACTGGAAAATAATTATATCACAGAAGTTCCCCCACAGGAGTGAGAGTTCTGAGACCCATGGCAGGCTCCCTAGTCTGGGAGTCTGGCATCTGAAGGAGGCCCCAGAGCACTTGGCTTTGAAGATCAATGGGCTTGACTGCAGGGACTCTATAGGTCTGGGTGAAACAGAAACACCACTCTTGGTGGGTGCACACAAGATCCCATGCACACCAGGACTCAGGGGAAAAAGCAATGACTTCATAGGACCCTGGGTCAGACCTACTTGCTGGTATTGGAGGGTCTCCTGGAGAGGTGTGGGGGGTGGTTGTGGCTCACTCTGAGGATAAAAACACTGGTGGCAAAGTTACTGGTTACTTTTTGCATAAGCTGTCTCGGAGCCTGCCATTTTGACACCAAGACCTGGCCCCACCCATCAGCACAAATGCTCCAGTCCTGGGACGCCTCAGGCCAAATGACCAAGAGGGCAGGAACACAGCCCCACTCACCAGCAAACAGGCTGCTTAAAGTCTTCCTGAGCCCACAACCACCTCTAAACACACCCCTTCTATTTCTGTGAAAAATGTTATTGGTAATTGATAGAGATTGCATTGAGGTAGTATAGTTATTTTCACAAAATTGATGCTTCCAATCCAAGAACATGGTATATCGCTCCATCTGTTTGTGTCATCTTTGATTTCTTTCATCAGTTTTCTGCATACAGAACTTTTGCCTCCTTAGGTATGTTTATTCCTAGGTATTTTATTCCTTTTGCTGTGATGTAAAATAGGATTGTTTCCTTAATTTTTTCTGATTTTTCATTGTTAGTGTATAGGAGGGCAAGAGATTTCTGTGCATTAATTTTGTATCCTGTGACTTCTTTACCAAATTCATTAATTAGCTCTAGTAATTTTCTGGTGGCATCTTTGGGATTTTCTATGTATAGTATCATATCATCTGCAGTGACAGTTTTACCTCTTTTCCAATTTGGATTCTTTTTATTTCTTTTTCTTCTCTGATTGCCATGGCTAGGACTTCGAAAACTATGTTGAATAAGAGTGGCAAGAGTGGACATCCTTGTCTTGTTCCTGATCTTAGAGGAAATGCTTTCAGTTTTTCCCCATTGATAATGATGTTTGCTGTGGGTTTGTGATATATGGCCTTTATTATATTGAGGTATGTTCCCTCTATGTCCACTTTCTGGAGTTTTTATCATAATGGGTGTTGAAATTTGTCAAAAGTTTTTCTGCATCTATTGATGATCATATTGTTTTTATTCAGTTTGTTAATGTAGTATATCACATTGATTGATTTGTGTATATTGAAGGATCCTTGCATCCCTGAGATAAATTCCACTTGATCATGGTGTATGGTCCCTTTAATGTGTTGTTGGATTTGGCTTGTTAGTATTTTGTTGAGGATTTTTGTGTCTATATTCATTAGTGATATTGGCCTGTAATTTTCTTTGTTTGTGATATCTTTGGTTTTGGTATCAGAGTGATGGTAGCCTCATATCATGAGTTTGAGAGTGTTCTTTCCTCTGCAATTTTTTGGAAGAATAGGTGTTAATTCTTCTCTAAATGTTGATAGAATTCACCTGTGAAGCCATCTGGTCATGGGCTTTTATTTGTTGAAAGATTTCTTTGTTTCAATTTTATTACTTCTTCTTTGCCAATTTGGATTCCTTACAACAAAAAAATTTTACAATTTGTGTAGAAACAAAAAAGACCTTGAATAGTAAAAGCAACCTTGAGGGAAAAAATGGAGCTGAAGGAATCAGGCTCCCTGACTTCAGACTATAATACAAAGCTACAGTAATCAAGAGAGTATGGTACTGCACAGAAACAGAAATATAGATCAATGGAATAGGATAGAAAGCCTAGAGATAAAACCAAGCACCTATGGTCACCTAATCTATGAAAAAGGAGATCAGAATATACAATGGAACACAGCCTCTTCAATAAGTGGTGCTGAGAAAACTTGAGAGCTGCATGTAAAAGAATGAAATTTCAGCACTCCCTAACACCATACACAAAAATAAACTCAAAATGAATTAAAGACCTATATGTAAGGCCAGACACTATAAAATTCTTTTAGGAAAACATAGCCAGAACACTCAACATAAATCGCAGCAAGATCTTTTTTGATTTGTCTCCTAGAGTAATGAGAATAAAAACAAAAATTAACAAATGAGACCTAATTAAACTTAAAGCTTTTTCACAGCAAAGGAAACATAAACAAAAAACAACCCTCAGAGTGGGAGAAAATATTTGCACGTGAAGCAACTGACAAAGGATTAATCTCCAAAATATAAAAACAACTCATGCAGCTCAATATCAAAAAAAAACCCAACACAATCAAAAAATGGGTGGAAGACCTAAATGGACTTTTCTCCAAAGAAGACATACAGATGGCCAACAAACACATGAAAAAATGCTCAAATCACTAGTTATTAGAGAAATGCAAATCAAAACTACAATGAGGTATCACCTCTCACCGGTCAGAATGGCCATGATCAAAAAATCTACAAACAATAAATGCTGGAGAGGGTGTGGAGAAAAAGGAACCCTCCTATACAGTTCGTGGGAATGTAAATTGGTACAGCCACTATGGAGAACAGTAGGGCGGTTCCCTAAAAAACTAAAAATAGAACTACTATGTGACCCAGCAATCCAATTACTGGACAGGTACTCAGAGAAAACCGTAATTCAAAAAGACACATGCACTCCAGTGTTCACTGACACACTATTTACAATAGGCAGGACATGGAAATTAGCTAAATATCCATCAACAGAGGAATGGATAAAGAAGATGTGGTACATATATACAATGGAATATTACTCAGCCACAAAAAGGAATGAATTTGGTTCATTTGTAGAGCCATGGATGGACCAAGAGAGTGTCATACAGAGTGAAGTAAGTCAGAAACAGAAAAACAAATATTGTATATTAATGCATATATGTGGAATCTGAAAAAATTGGTATAGACCGTCTTATTTACAAAGCAGAAATAGAGACACAGACATAGAGGACAAATGTATAGATACCCAGGGAGAAAGAGGAGGGTGGAATGAGTTGGGAGATTGGGATTGACAAATATACACTATTGATATTATGTATAAAATAGGTAACTAATGAGAACCTACTGTTTAGCACAGAGAACTCTATTCAATGCTTTGTGGTGACCTAAATGGGAAGGAAATCCAAAAAAGAGGGGATATATGTACACATATAGCTGATTCACTTTGCTGTAGAGTAGAAACTAACACAACATTGTAAAGCAACTATACTCCAATTAAAAAAAAAAAAAAACCTTGACATGGCCTGCCCACAAGAGGGATGAGACACAGCTCCACCCACCACTAGGCAAGGACCAGTCTATTTCACCAGGAAGCTGGCACAACACTATTAGAGCAGGCTTTTCCACCAGGGGCCAGACAACAGCAAGAGGAAATATAATCTAGCAGCCTGTGGGATAGCAAGCAAAGAAGTTGGACAAAATGAGACAGCAAAGGAATACATTCCAGACAAAGGAACAAGATGAAACCCCAGAAAAACAACTACATTGAGATAGGCCATCTACTATCATTACTCTAAATTCTCTTTCAGGTAAAGATGATCCAAGATCTCACAAAAAGAAGGGAGGCATAAGAAAGATACAAGACATGTTTAACAAAGAGCTAGAAAATTTAAAGAACAGAGACGGATAATACAATAACTGAAATCAAAAATACACAGGAAGGGGCTTCCCTGGTGGTGCAGTGGTTGAGAGTCTGCCTGCTGATGCAGGGGACACGGGTTCATGCCCTGGTCCGGGAAGATCCCACATGCCGTGGAGTGGCTAGGCCTGTGAGCCATGGCCGCTGAGCCTGCGCGGCTGGAGCCTGTGCTCTGCAATGAGAGAGGCCACAGCAGTGAGAGGCCAGCATACTGCAAAACAAACAAACAAAAAACAAACAAACAAAAAATACACAGGAAGGAATCAGTAGCAGAATAACAGGCAGAAGAACGGATAAGTGAGCAGGAAGACAGAATGATGGAAATCACTGCTGTGGAACAGAATAAAGAAACAAGAATGAAAAGAAATGAGGGTAGTTTAATGGACCTCTGGGACAACATTAAATGCACCAACACTCGCGTTACAGGAACCCCAGAAGGAGAAGAGACAGGGAAACGACCTGAGAAAACATTTAATATACATAGGCTACTATATCAAAACCTCATGGTAAAAACAAACCAAAAATCTACCACAGATATACACACAAAAAAGAAAAAGTCAGCCAAACACAACACTAATGTCAGTCATCAAATCACAAGAGTTAGGAATGGAAGGGAAGAGAAAAGGCCTACAAAAACAAATCGAAAACAATGAACCTATAAGGATGGCAATAAGAATATACCTATTGGGGGCTTCCCTGGTGGCACAGTGGTTAAGAATCTGCCTGCCAATGCAGGGGACATGTGTTTGAGCCCTCGTCTTGGAAGGTCCCACATGCCATGGAGCAAATAACCCCGTGAGCCACAACTACTGAAGCCTGTGCTCCTACAGCCTGTGTTCCACAAGAGAAGCCACCACAATGAGAAGCCCACACACCATAATGAAGAGTAGCCCCTGTGCAGCAACAAAGGCCCAACACAGCCAAAAATAAATAAATTAATAAAATAACTAAGTAAATAAAGTGATATAGATCTAAAAAAAAAAAAAGAATATAACTCTTGGTAATTACCTTAAATGTAAATGGATTAAATGCTCCAACCAAAAGACATAGACTGGCTGAATGGATACAAAAACAAGACCCATATATATGTTGTCTATAAGAGACCCCCTTCAGACCTAGGGACATATATAGACTGAAACTGAGGGACTATGAAAGATATTCCATGAAAATTGAAGTCAGAATAAAGCTGGAGTAGCAATAACCTTATCAGACAAAATAGACTTTAGAATAATGAGTGTTACAAGAGACAAGGAAGGACACTACATAAAGATCAAGGGATCAATTCAAGTAGAAGATATAACAATTGTAAATATATATGCACCCAACATAGGAACACCTCAATATTTGAGGTCAATACTAACAGCCATAGAACAAGAAATTGACAGTAACACAATAATAGTGGGGAACTTTGACACCCCACTTTCATCAATGGACAGGATCATCCAGACAGAAAATGAATCAGGAAACAGTGGCCTTAAATGACACAGTAGACCAGATGGACTTAATTGATATTTAAAGATCATTCCATCCAAAAGCAGCAAAATGCACATTATCCTCAAGTGCACATGGAACATTTTCCAGGATGGATCACATGCTTGGCCATAAAGTGAGCCTCAATAAACTAAAAAAAAAGCAAAAAACAACAAAACTGAAAGCATCTCAAGCACCTTTTCTGACCACAACACTATTTAGGTTAGAAATCAACTACCAGAAAAAAAACTGTAAAAAAAAATACAAACACATGGAGGATAAACAATATGCCAGTAAAGAACAATGGATCACTGAAGAAATCAAAGAGGAAATCCAAAAATACCTCAAGACAAAGGGAAATGAAACCAAGCGCATCAAAAACCTATGGGATGCAACAAAAGCAGTTCTAAGAGGGACGTTTATAGCAATACAATCTTACCACAGGAAGCAAAAAAATCAAAAATAAACAACCTAACCTACTCCTAAAACAATTGCAGAAAGAAGAACAAAACACAAAGTTAGCTAAAGGAAAGAAATCATAAAGATCAGAGCAGAAATAAATGAAATAGAGATGAAGAAAACAATTCAAAAGATCAGTGAGAGAAGATGGCTGAGGAGATGGCTGAGGAATAAGATGTGAAGATCACCTTCCTCCACACAAATACATCAAAAATACATCTAAATGTGGAGCAACACCTACAGAACACCTCCTGAAAGCTGATAGAATACATCAGACTTCCCAAAAGTCAAGAAACCCCCAATGTACCTGGGTAGGGCAAGAGAAAAAACAAAAAATAGAGACAAAAGAATAGGGAAGGTACCTGCACCTCTGGGAGGGAGCTGGGAAGGAGGAAAAGTTTTCACACCCTAGGAAGCCCCTTCACTGGTGAAGATGGGGGGTGGGTGGGGTGGAAGGTTTGGAGCCATGGAGGAAAGCACAGCAACAGGGGTGCAGAGGGCAAAGCAGAGAGATTCCCACACAGAGGATCAGTGCCGACCAACACTCACCAGCCTGAGAGGCTTGTCTGCTCACCCGCCGGGACAGGTGGCGGCTGGGAGCTGAGGCTCAGGCTTCAGAGGTCAGATCCCAGGGAGAGGACTGGGGTTGGCTGCATGAATACAGCCTGGAGGGAATTAGTGTGCCACAGCTAGTTGGGAGGGAGTCTGGGAAAATGTCTGGACATGAAGAGGAGGGAAGAGACCATTATTTCGAGGTGCATGAGGAGAGGGGATTCCTCACTCTCTGCCCAAGGACGGCAGAGCACTGCCTAAACAAGCTCCAGAGACTGGTACGAGCCACAGCTATCAGCACGGACACCAGAGATGGGCATGAAACAGTAAGGCTGCTGCTGCAGCCACCAAGACGCCTGTGTGCAAGAACAGATCACTATCAACACCTCCCCTTCCGGGAGCCTGTGCAGCCATCCACTGCCAGGGTCCCGTGATCCAAGGACAGCTTCCCTGGGAGAACACATGGCATACCTCAGCCTGTTGCAATGACATGCTCACCCCACATTCTGTATCTCCTTCCCCCTGGCCTGAGTGAGCCAGAGCCCCCTAATCAGCTGCTACTTTAACCCCATCTTGTCTGGGCAGGGAACAGACGCCCTCAGATGACCTACACACAGACACAGGGCTAAATCCTAAGCCGAAACCCAGGAGCTGTGTGAACAAAGAAGAGAAAGGGAAATTCCTCCCAGAAGCTTCAGAAGCAGCAGACTAAATCTCCACAATCAACTTGGTGTACCCTACATCTGTGGAATACCGAATAGACAATGAATCATGTGAAAATTGAGGCAGTGGACTTTGGGAGGAACTGTAGACTTGGGATTTGCTTTCTGCATCTAATTTGTTTCTGCTTTTATGTTTATCCTAGTTTAGTATTTAGAGCTTATTATCATTGGTAGATTTGTTTATTGATTTGGTTGCTCTCTTCCTTTTTTTTTAAATATATATATATTTACTTTTTCTTTTCTTGTGAGTGTGTATGAGTATGTTACTTTGTGTGATGTTGTCTATATAGCTGTACTTTCACCATTTGTCCTAGGGTTCTGTCTGTCCTTTTTTTATTTTTTTCTTTTTTAGTATAATTTTTACCACTTATCATTGGTGGATTTGTTTTTCGGTTTGGTTGTTCTTTTTCTTATTTCTTTTTTTATTTCTTTTTGTTTTTTATTTTAATAACTATTTTTTTCTCCCTTTTCTCCTGAGCCATGTGGCTGACAATGTCTTGGTGCCCCAAGTAGGTGTCAGGCCTGAGCCTCTGAGGTGTGAGAGCCGAGTTAAGGACATTTGTCCACCAGAGACCTTCTAGCCCCACATAATATCAAACAGCGAAAGCTCTCTCAGAGATCTCCATCTCAACATTAAGACCCAGCTCCACTCAATGACCATCAAGCCACAGTGAGGGACTCCCTATGAAAAACAACCAGCAAGACAAGAACACAATTCCACCCACTAGCAGAGAGGCTGCCTAAAATAATAATAAGTTCACAGACACACCAAAACCCACCACCAGACATGGTCCTGCCCACTGGAAAAACATGATCCAGCCTCATCCACCAGACCACAGGCACCAGTCCCCTCCATCAGGAAGCCTATATAACACACTGAACAAGCTTACCCACTGGGGGCAGACATCAAAAACAATGGGAACTATGAACCTGCACCCTGAGAAAAGGAGACCCCAAACACACTAAGTTAAACAAAATGAGAAAACAGAGAAATAACAGCAGTTGAAAGAGCAAGGTAAAAACCACCAGACCAAACAAATGAAGAGGAAAGAGGCAGTCTACCTGAAAAACAATTCACAGTAATGCTAGTAAAGATAATCCAAAATCTTGGAAATAGAATGGAGAAAATACAAGAAATGTTTAAGAAGCACCTAGAAGAACTAAAGAGAAAACAAACAATGATGAACAACACAATAAATGAAATTAAAAATTCTCTAGAAGGAATCAATAACAGAATAACTGAGGCAGAATAA
This sequence comes from Orcinus orca, assembly GCF_937001465.1. NCBI lineage: Eukaryota > Metazoa > Chordata > Mammalia > Artiodactyla > Delphinidae > Orcinus > Orcinus orca. The sequence goes on from NC_064563.1 coordinate 98,805,372, forward strand.
AGGATAAGTGATCTGGAAGATAAAATAATGGAAATAACTACCACAGAACAGAATAAAGAAAAAAGAATGAAAAGAATTGAGGACAGTCTGAGACACCTCTGGGACAGCATTAAATGCACCAACATTCAAATGATAGGGGTCCCAGAAGAAGAAAAGAAAAAAAAAAGGGACTGAGAAAATATTTGAAGAGATTATACTTGAAAACTTCCCTAATATGGGAAAGGAAATAGTCAATCAAGTCCAGGAAGCACAGAGAGTCCCATACAGGATAAATCCAAGGAGAAACACACCAAGACACATATTAATTAAACTATCAAAAATTAAATACAAAGAAAAATATTAAAAGCAGCAAGGGAAAAGCAACAAATAACACACAAGGGAATCCCCATAAGGTTTACACCTGTCCTTTCAGCAGAAACTCTGCAAGCCAGAAGGAACTGGCAGGACATATTTAAAGTGATAAAAGAGAAAAAGCTACAACCAAGATTACTCTGCCTAGCCAGGATCTTAATTAGATTCGATGGAGAAATTAAAACATTTACAGACAAACAAAAGATAAGAGAATCCAGCACCACCAAACCAGGTTTGCAACAAATGCTAAAGGAACTTCTCTAGGCAGGAAACACGAAGGAAAAGACCTACAAAAACAAAGCCAAAACAATTAAGAAAATGGCAATAGGAACACACATATTGATAACTACCTTAACTGTAAACGGATTAAATGCTCCAACCAAAAGACATAGATTGGCTGAATGGATACAAAAACAAGACCCATATATATGCTGTCTACAAGAGACCCACTTCAGACCTAGGGACACATACAGACCGAAAGTGAGGAGTCGGAAAAAAATATTCCATGCAAATGGAAATCAGAAAAAGCTGGAGTAGCAATTCTCATATCAGACAAAATAGACTTTAAAATAGAGACTATTATAAGAGACAAAAAGGACACTACATAATCATAAAGGGATCAATCCAAGAAGAAGATATAACAGTTGTAAATATTTATGCACCCAACATAGGAGCACCTCAATACACAAGGCAAATGCTAATAGCCATAAAAGGGGAAATCAAAAGTAATACAGTAATAGTAGGGGAATTTAATACCCCACTTTCACCAATGGACAGATCATCCAAAATGAAAATAAATAAGGAAACACAAGCTTTAAATGACACACTAAAGAAGATGGACTTAATTGATAGGACATTCCATCCAAAAACAACAGAATACACTTTCTTCTCAAGTGCTCATGGAATATTCTCCAGGATAGATCATATCTTGGGTCACAAATCAAGCCTTGGTAAATTTAAGAAAATTGAAAGCATATCAAGTATCTATTCTGACCATAGTGCTATGAGCCTAGATACCAATTACAGAAATAAATTTATAAAATAACACATGGAGGCTAAACAATACTTAATACTTAATAACCCAGATATCACTGAAGAATCAAAGAGGAAATAAAAAATACCTGTAAACAAATGACAATGAAAACACAATGACCCAAAACCTATGGGATGCAGCAAAAGCAGTTCTAAGATGGAAATTTATAGCAATACTATCTTACCTCAAGAAAGAAGAAACACCTATGATACAAACGGAAAAATATACCATGCTCTTGCATTGGAAGAATCAACACTGTGAAAATGACTATACTACCCAAAGCAATCTACAGATTCAATGCAGTCCCTATCAAACTACCAATGGCATTTCTCACAGAACTAGAACAAAAATTTTCACAATTTGTTTGGAAACACAAAGGACTCTGAATAGCAAAGTAATTTTGAGAAAGAAAAACAGAGCTGGAGGAATCAGGCTCCAGACTTCAGACTATACTACAAAGCCACAGTAGTCAAGAGAATATGGTACTGGCACAAAAACAGAAATACAGTTCAGTGGAACAGGATAGAAAGCCCAGATATAAGCCCAGGCACATATTGTCACCTTATCTTTGATGCAGGAGGCAAGAATATACAATGGAGAAAAGACAGTCTCTTCAATAAGTGTTGCTGTGAAAACTGGACATTTACATGTAAAAGAAGGAAATTAGAACACTCCCTCAAACCATATACAAAAACTCAAAATGGATTAAACACCTAAATTTAAGGCCAGACACTATAAAACTCTTAAAGAAAAATATAGGCAGAACACTCCATGATGTAAATCTCATCAATATCCTTTTTGACCCACCTCCTAGAGAAATGGAAAAACAAAAATTAAAAAATGGTACCTAATGAAACTTAAAAGCTTTTGCACAGCAAAGGAAACCATAAACAAGATGAAAAAACACCCCTCAGAATAGGAGGAAATATTTGCAAATGAAGCAACTGACAAAGGATTAATCTCCAAAATGTACAAGCAGCTCATGCAGCTCAATATCAAAGAAACAACGCAATCCAAAAATGGGCAGAAGACTTAAATAGACATTTCTCCAAAGAAGATATACAGATTGCCAAGAAACACAGGAAAGATGCTCAATGTCACTAATCATTAGAGAAATGCAAATCAAAACTACAATGAGGTATAACATCACACCAGTCAGAATGGCCATCCTCAAAAATTTACAAACAATAAATGCTGGAGAGGGTGTGGAAAAGAGGGAACACTCGTGAATTGTTGGTGCAAATCTAAATTGATACAGACACTATGGAGAACAGTATGGATGTTCCTTAAAAAACTAAAAATAGAACTACCATATGACCCAGCAATCCCGCTACTGGGCATGTATCCTGAGAAAACCATAATTCAAAAAGTGTCATGTACCAACATGTTCATTGCAGCACTATTTACAATAGCCAGGACATGGAAGGAACCTAAGTGTCCATTGACAGATGAATGGATAAAGAAGCTGTGGCACATATATACAGTGGAATATTACTCATCCATAAAAAGAAACCAAATTGAGTTATTTGTAGTGAGGTGGATGGACCTAGAGACTCATACAAATATTGTATGCTAACATATATATATGGTATCAAAAAATTTTTAAAAAGGCTCTGTATAACCTAGGGGCAGGACAGGAATAAAGATGTTGATGTAGAGTTTGGACTTGAGGACACATGGATGGTGAAGGTAAGCTGGGCCGAATTGAGAGAGTGGCATTGACATATATACAACACCAAATGTAAAATAGAAAGCTAGTGGGAAGGAGCTGCATAGCACAGGGTGATCTACTTGGTGCTTTGTGTCCACGTAGAGGTGTGGGATAGGAAGGGTGAGAGGGAGATGCAAGAGGGAGGAGATATGGGGATATATGTATATGTATAGCTTATTCACTTTATTATACAGCAGAAATTAACTCACCATTTTAAAGCAATTACACTCCAATAAATCTGTTAAAAAATATTAAAAGATCAATGAAACTAAAAGCTGGTTCTTTGAAAAGATAGACAAAATCAATAAACCTTCAGCCAGAATCAGTAAGAAAAAAAGGAAGAGGGCCCAATTTAATAAATTAGAAATGAAAATGGAGAAGTTACAATAACAGAAATACAAAGGATCATAAGAGACTACTACAAACACCCTATGCCTATAAAATGGACTATGTAGAATAAATCGACAAATTCTTAGAAAGGTACAATCTCTGAAGACTGAACCAGGAAGAAATAGAAAATATGAGCAGACTAATTACAAGTACTGAAATTGAAACTGTAATTTAAAAACTCCCAACAACCAAAAGTCCAGGACCAGATGGCTTCCCAGGCAAATTCAATCAACATTTATAGATGGGTTAACACCTATCCTTCTGAAACTATTCCAAAAAATTGCAGAGGAAGGAACACTCCCAAACTTATGCTTGAGGCCACAATCAACCTGATACCAAAACCAGACAAACATACCACTAAAAAGGAAAACTACAGGCCAATATCCCTGATGAACATAAGTGCAAAAATCCTCAAGAAAATACTAGTAAACTGATTCCAACATTACATTAAAAGGATCATACACCGTGATCAAGTGGGATTTATCCCATAGATGCAAGGATATTTCAACTTCCAAAATCAATCTTTGTGATACACCACATCAATAAATTAAAGAATAAAAAGCGTATGATCATCTCAGTAGATGCAGAAAAAGCTTTTGGCAAAAATCCAACACCAATTTATGAAAAAGTTTTAAAGAAAGCAGGGATAGAGGGAACCTACCTCAACATAGTAAAGGCCATATATGACAATCCCACAGCAAACATCATACTCAATGGTGAAAAGCTGAAAGCATTTCCTTTAAGATCAGGAACAAGACAAAGATGTCCACACTTCCCACTTTATTCAACAGTTTTGGAAGTCCTAGCCATGGCAATCAGAGAAGAAAAAAAAATTAAATAAGAAGACAAGTAACACTGTCACTCTTTGCAGATGACAGGATTTTCTATGTGTACTATGATAATTATGCTACCAGAAAACTACTAGTGCTCATCAATGAATTTGGTAAAATTGCAGGATACAAAATTGATACAAAGAAATCTGTTGCATTTCTATACACTAACAATGAAAGATCAGAAGGAGAAATTAGGAAAACAATCCTATTTACCATCTCATTGAAAAGAATAAAATACCTAAGAATAAACCTACTTAAGGATGCAAAGTACCTGTACTCTGAAAACTACAAGATGATGATGAAAGAAACAGGTAACACAAACAGATGAAAAGATACACCATGTTCTTATACTGGAAGTATCAACTTTGTCAAAATGCTGGTGCTACTCAAGGTAATATACAGATTCAATGCAATCCCTATCAAATTACCAATGGTATTTTTTTTTTTTTTTTTTTTTGCAGATCTGGAACAAAAAATCATAAAATTTGCATGGAAACACAAGAGACCCTGAATACTCAAAGCAGTCTTGAGAAATAAAAATGTACCTGGAAGAATTAGGCTCCCTGACTTCAGAATATACTATACAGCTACTGTAATCAAAACAGTATGGTACTGGCCCCAAAATAGAAATATAGATAAAGGGAGCAGGATAGAAAGCCCAGAAATAAACCCACACACATTAATTAATGGTCACTTAATCTACATCAAAGGGGTCAAGAATAGACAATGGAGAAAAGACAATCTCTTCAAATAAGTGGTGCTCGGAAAACTGGACAGCTACATGTAAAAGAATGAAATTAGAACATTCCCTAACATGATATGCAAAAATAAACTCAAAATGGATTAAAGACCTAACTGTAAGACCAGATAGTATAAATCTTTTAGATGAAAACACTGGCAGAAAACTCTTTGACATAAATTGAAGCAACATCTTTTTTGATCCACCTCCTAGTATAATGCAAATAAAACCAAAAATGAGCAAGTGATACCAAATTAAACTCAAAAGTTTTTGCTCAGCAAAGGAAACCATAAACAAAATGAAAAGACAACCCACAGAATGGGAGAAAATATTTTCAAAAGAAGTGACTGACAAGGGATTAATCTCCAAAATATACAAAAACCTCCTGCAGCTCAATATCAAAAAAACAACCCAATCAACCAATGGGCAGAAGATCTAAATAGACATTTCTCCAGAGAAGACATACAGATGGCCAAAAAGCACATCAAAAGATGTTCAACATGTCTATTAGAGAAATGCAAATCAAAACTACAGTTGAGCTATGACCTCACAGTGGTCAGAATGGCCATCATCAAATAGTCTACAAACAGTAAATGCTGGAGTGGGTATGGAGGAAAGGGAACTCGTACTGTTGGTGGGATGTAAGTTCATGCAGCTACTATGGAAACAGTCTGGAGGATAATTAAAAAATGAAAAATAGAGTTACCACATGATCCAGCAACCTGACTCCTGGGCATAAATCTGTAGGAAACTCTAATTTAAAAAGATGCATGTACCCCAATTTTCATAGCAGCACTATTTACAATAGCCAAGACATGGAAGCAATGTAAATGTCCATTGACATATGAATAGATAAAGAAGATGTGGTACACTTATATAATGGAATATTAGTCATAAAATGGAATGAAATAATGCCATTTGCATCAACATGGATAGACCTAGAGATTATCATATTATGTCAAGTAAGCCAGACAGACAATTATCATACGATATCACATATGTGGAATCTAAAAATTGATATAAATGAATTTATTTACCAAACAGAAACATACTCACAGAGTTAGAAAACAAACATTACTACCAAAGGGGAAAGGTGGAGGGAGGGATAAATTAGGAGTTTGGGATTAACATATAGGTACTACTATGTATAAAATAGATAATTATCAAGGACTCACTGTATAGCACAGGGAACTCTGTTCAATACTCTGTAAAAACTTATATGGGAAAAGAATCTGAAAAGGAATAGATATATGTATGTGTATAAATGAAACACTTTTCTGTACACCTGCAACTAATACATTATTAAACTATACTTCAATTAAAAAAATTAAATTAAAAAACCCCATACACCTAAACAAATTTCAAATAGAAATTATAGAAAGTACTTTTTCAGACCATAATTGAATTAAATTAGAAGCCAGTGCCCGAAAGTTAGCTAAAAACTCTCAAATATTTGGAGATTAAACAACATATTTCTAAATAATGGATCAAAAAAGTCTTAAGAAAACATTTAAAATATCTTAAGCTAAGTAAAATGATAACAAAACATCAGTATTTTGTGATGCAGTGATAGCAGCACTTAGATGGAAAATTATAGTATTAAATGCATATATTAGAAAAGAAGATATAAAATCAGTAATCTAAAAGTTTCCACCTTAGGAAACAAGAGAAAGAAGAAAATTTCCACTTAAATAAAGCAGAAGAAATAATAAAAATTAGAAAATAAATACAATTGAAAAATGAGGAAATAGGAAAAATCAATGTCAAAAGCAGAATCTTTGAAAAGAACAATAAAATAAATGAACCTCAGCCATATTAACTAAGAAAAACCTAGGAAAGACACAGATTACCAATATTAGAAGTGGAAGAAAAGTTGTTACTACTGAGTGCATGAACATTATAAATAAACAATAAAGAGTAAAGGAATAATAGGAAAAACTCTAAGCCCACAAATTTGATAAATTAGATGAAATGCACCAATTCTTTGAAAAACATAAATTACCAAAACTCAGACATGGAAAAATAGATAATCTAAATAGGCCCATATCTATTAAAGAAATTGAAAAAGCACCAGGTCCAGATGGTTTTAACGGTAGATCAATAGTTATAAGTATGTTGATAGTATGTAACCTTGACAGGATGTGATGAAAATGACATTTTACCTCTATGCTTTTCTTCCTAAAAATCCATAAACTCTAATCATGAGATAGTCATCAGGCAAATTCTGATGAGAGAGCCATTCTGATTGGACAACTGACCAGTACTCCTCAAAACTGTCAAGGTCATCAAAAACATGGGACTTTTGAGATATTGCCCAGTTAAATGTAATGCTGCATGATAAATAAATGTAATGTAGTGTCCTGAATGAGGTCCTAGAACAGAAAAATGACACTAAGTCAAAAATAAATCTAATAAAGTATGGACCTTAGGTAATGGTTCACTAAGCATAAGAAATGTAGCACACTAATGTGAGATGCTAATAATAGGGGAAACTGGATATAAAATATATGGAACCTCTCTAATATCTTCTCAAAAATTTTGCAAACATCTACCATTGTTACAAGATAGTTTATTTTTAAAAAATAAGGAAATGTCTCAAATCAATAATATATATTTCTACCTCAAGAAACTTGAAACAGTAGTGCAAAATAAACTCAAAGCAAGTAGAATTATTAATAAAAGTAGGAACGGAAATTAATGTAATTCAGAACATAAGAACAGAGGAAATCAATGAAACAAAAGTTATTTTTTTCCTCCCAAATCAATGAAATGATTAAAACCCTAGTAAGACTGACAAAAAAATAAGGAGGCAAAAATCATCAATATCAGGAATGAAACAGTATATCACTACAGATCCTGCATCCATTAAAAGTATAAGGGAACACTTAAACTTTATATTTATAAATTCAACAACTTAGAAGTAATGAATCAACTCCTCAAGATACTTATGCTACCAAACTTAACCAAAAAAAAATGTATAATCTGAATTGTCCTATTGCCATTAAATTTATTGAATTTTTAAAAGTTCCCATGTAAGAAATCGCTAGGCCCAGATAGTTTCCCTGGAGAATTCTATCAAATACTTAGAGAAGACTTAATACCAATTTTACACAATTTCTCCAGAATATAGAACAGGAAGGAATGCTACCAAACTAATTTTGTGAGGCCAGTATTACTGTGATACCAAAACCAGATCAAAAATAAACAAAAAACTGCAAACCAGTATCTGTCATAAACTTTGACACAGAAATCCTCAACAAAATATTAGCAAATAAAATCCAACAATATATGAAAACAAAAGGAGATATATTCCACATGTGCAAGGCTAGTTCAGTATTCAAAAACCATACCATGAAATATTACTCAGCAATAGAAGGACCAAGCTATTGACTCACATAGCAACTTGGATGGATTTCAAAGGATATATACTGAGTGAAAAAAGCAAACCCAAAATATGGCATATTGTGTGGTTTCATTTATGTAACATTTGACATGATATCATAGAAATGGATAGAAGATTATGGAAGTCAAGGGACAGGAGAAAAGGGGTTGCAATTATCTTAGGGTAACACAGGGGAATCCTCTTGTTAATGAAAGTGTATCTTGACTATGGTGGTGGATTCATGAACCTATACATGATAAAACTGTGTAGAAGTAAATAACATATACATAAATAAGTACAAGTAAAACTGGGAATATCTCAATACAATTGGTAGATTGTATCCTTGTCAACTTCCTGGTTATGACGTTTTCTATAATTTTTCAAGATGTTTCCTTTAGAGAAACAAAGTATACAGAATCTCTCTGTTTAATTTAATACAAATGCATATGAATCTACAATTATTCAAAGTAAAGTTTAATCAAAAAAAAAAAAAAAAAAAAGGAAAAGAACCCTGAAAATTGTCTCTGTAAATTTTCAACCTGTTTATCTGTGCATTCTTTCTCATGGTTAATGGTATTTTTTAGTAAAGGTTTATTTGAATATACCCAGTGGAGTTTTATGATACCTTCAATTATCCAATTTTTCACAGGTGATACTGTGATAATGCAAACAACCCCAACTTTATGATTAAATATTAACTAATGATTTCTTTGGGAGAATGAAATATGAGGAAAACAGTAATGAAGAGTCAGGCTAGCTCTAAGTCCACCCTTGATTTGAGGTTGCTAAACTGCTAAGACAAGTGATGCAAGGAAAAATAAGAATGTAGGTAGAATCACAGTGTGGGGAAGAATTCAAGGCACTACAGAGGACATTCAGACTGATTGGAATTCAGGCAATACTTTTGTACTTTGAATTCTTTTGTCCTCTTTGGTGAAAATGAAAATAACTGAAAAAGGGGCTGAGGCCCCTAGGGCTGCTGAGTTTTGGCTGATGACTCTTTATAATGGGGAAAGATGTGATGCAAAAAAGGGTTGCACAGATTTGTGTTTTGATCTGAATGCCCCCTCATCCTGACCAATAATCACTAAAAAAGTCTATATATATTGCTGAAGGGAGAAATCAAGAGAAAAATGAAACTGAAATCTGTTTAATCAAAGATTTAAGTCACTTTGTAGACTAATATGAATAGATTTCTGGGAAGTCAATGTGAAAATGGATTTTATATTTTGGCAACAGGGAGTTATTTTCCTTGCATTAGATGCTGCAAAATGGAAGGACATGTTTGTCCTATTCATGATCCTCACTAGTTGCAACTTAATCAAAAATGTGGATAAACTCCCAATATGTTGAGCTGGATACATAAGGGTACATAAGGCATACCTTGAAAGGGAGAATTGTCTAACTTCACTGTTAGATAATCAATGACACATTACTTCTGAGGTTGCTGAAATGTTGAGAATGCAATCAACTTTGGATTGGACATTTGGTGATAATAAAGTGTCCTCTAATTTTATGCCATTGACCTGAGTGATGATTGGTGCTTTGATGGGCTCCAACAGGTGCAAGAGTAGGATTCTCCTATTGGTAGAAGAATAAGTAAGGCTATAGCAGACCTGTTAGTTCATCTCCCTCAAATAAGATTGAAGAGTAGAAACATATTAGGATCATTCAAAAGAGAGGAGGCCATAAAAGAAATGGGGAAAATGTCAACAACTGAGTAAAAATGTACAGATAGTTAATTTAAAATGGTTTGGAAATGAAGCGGAAGGTAGAGCTACTAAAAACTTAATGGATAATTAATAGAGATTAGGTGGTCTAGTTGCCCTGCCAATTCTTAAATTATAAAAGAACCATAACAATGAATTGATTACTAATAAAATATGATTCTTTCTCTTGCTTATCAACTACAGAAGATCTTTAGGGGTTTTAATTCAATTTCTGAATGCATTTAATAATTAGTACATGTTTGCTATAATCAATCAAATCAATCTTATCTACCATGCTAGTTTAAAAATTTTCAAACGATTTGTTGATGCCCTTCATAGAATTCAAATTTCACTAGCAAAAGGAGATAGAAGAGGTTCCCACCTTTTGAATGATTATTAACAATGTATGTTGAAATATTTGGTAGACTGAAATGTGACATTAAACCAAAGGTTGGCAAAGTTTTTCTTTATAAAGCCACATAGTAAATATTTTAGACTTTTGTGGTCATTTATTTTAACACTTTTGTTTTTACAACCCTTTAAAAATACTAAAAAACATATCATATCCAGGGCTATGCAAAAACATGCCTGTGGATCAGATGTGGTCAGTAGTCCATAATTTACACAACTCTGCTTTAAAGTCGTATCTACATCTTACTAATACTTACATGTGATTTTAAGAATGTTGTAAAAGATGCAAAATTTAAAAATGATGAACATTTGTAATTAAGAATATTTGACCTGGGGTCACGAGGAAGAGGTGAACTCTGTAAGGGTAGACTTAACTTGCAGCTAATCTATGGTAGTCCTATGCTTATCCTCAGGAGTATCTGGAGCCATGATACTAACTCTTGGTCAAGAAAGGAATAAAATGTACCACGTAGATTTTATATGGCCTATTTTTAGCTATACACAGAGTATAAATGACTACTCAGGGAGCTCATCAGCTGCCTTTGCACCCCTGAAACCAAAATACCTCATGTGTATCTTGGAAGTTCATAATCTGAAGGTGATGCCCATCTTATATGACTGAGGAAGGGCCCAGGCAGCTATAGCTGGAAGTCTCAGATCTCCGTTATTTGCCTGGGTTTTCTTTCTCTTGCTATCCTGTATCTTTTACCATTATTATGTGAGTATACCTTGTGGTGCCTCAAGTCTTTCCAGTTATCCAACTCTGTGTGATTTTTACAATGTTGACTAGATACTGAGGCTCATTCAGGTATAATCCTTTTCCTCTCTAAGCAAGACAAAAACTTGCCTGACTAGATTGAGTGACCTAATCCAACCAATGATCTAGTGGTCAGGAGGGGAAGTGGGACTATATCTTGAAATGGATATATTGATACTTTTCAAATTAGAAGGCTCTGCATCATTATTAAGAAAGGAGAGAACACCAGTCTTTAAAAGAGAGGAGTGGGTCATGTCTGTGAGCCCAGAGGATTCAGATTTCCAAGTATATCAATCAATATTCCAATCCCATATCTCAGGGTCCAACACTTTCCCAATTAAGCTATTGATGTTGACATAACAGGCTTATCCAACTTGAGAAAACAAACTTCTCCCTTGTAAGTAAATCCTAGACTTGATATTCAGCAGTTTCTTCCCTTTGGCTTTAGAGATTTGATTCCCTTTATATGCTACTAATGTTGGCAAACAATACTCCATGGGTCGCTCACATGCATGTTTTGAGAGTAAATTAATGACTATGCTTTGTTCCAGACTATAGTGATGTTTGTATACCTGGAAAAGAATTATATCACAAAAGTTCTCCCACAGGAGTGAAAGTTCTGAGCCCCATGTCAGGCTCCCCAGTCTGGGGGTCTGGCATTGGGAGGAGAGCCCCAAGAGAATCCAGCATTGAAGGCCAGTGGGATTTGATCACAGGAATTCCACAGGAATGGAGGAAACAGAAACTTCATTCTTGGAGGGTGCATACAAGGTCTCATGTGCACCATGGCCCAGGAGAAAAAGCAGTGACCTCATAAGAACTTAGTCCAGACCTACCTGCTAGTATTGGAGGATCTCCTGTGGAGGTGGGGGAGGGCTGTGGCTCACTGTGGGGACAAAGACACTGGAAGTGGTAGTTCTGGGGAGTACTCATTAGTGTGAGCCCTCCTGGAGGCTGCTATTTTCTCATCAAGACCTGTCCCACCCAACAGCCTGTAGACTCCAGTGCTGGGACACCTCAGGCCAAACAACAAATAGGGTTGGAACACAGCCCCAACCATCAGACAGGCTGCCTAAGTCTTCCTGAGCCCACAGCTGCCCACTAAACACACCACTTGATACCCCTTGATTATTCAGAAGAAACTGCCAGCCATAATGGAACAGCATGAAATATTTAAAGTGATGAAAGGGAAAAACGTACAACCAAGAATACTCCACCCAGCAAGGCTCTCATTCAGATTCGAGGGAAAATCAAAAGCTTAACAGACAAGGAAAAGCTAAGAGAATTTAGCACAACAAGAGAAGCTTTGCAACAAATTGTAAAGGAACTTCTCTAGGTAGAAAATAAAAGGCCACAACTAGAAACAAGAACATGACAAATGGAAAAGCTCACCGGTAAAGGCAAACATACCATAAAGGTAGGAAATCACCCATACACAAATATGATATCAAAACCAGCAATTGTGAAGAGAGTACAAATGCAGGATATTGGAAATGCATTTGAAATTAAAAGACCAGCAATTTAAAACAATTTTGTTTATATATACACTGCTATATCAAAACCTCATGGGAAACACAAACCAAAAATCCACAATAGATACACAAAAGAAAAAAGAACCTAAACAAAACACTAAAATTAGTCATCAAATCACAAGAGAAGAGAACAAAAGAGTAAAGGGAGAAAAAGAACTAAAGAAACAAATCCAAATGACAATAAAAATGACAATAAAAAATATACATATCTATAATTACCTTAATGTAAATGGATTAAATGCTCCAACCAAAAGACAAAGACTGGCTGAATGGATTAAAAAAACAGGCCATATATATGTTGTCTACAAGAGACCTACTTCAGATCTAGGGACACATACAGACTGAAAGTAAGGTGATGGAAAAAGGGATTCCATGCAAATGGAAATCAAAAGAAAGATGGGGTAGCATTACTCATATCAGACAAAATAGACTTTAAAGACTGTTACAAAAGACAAAGAAGGACACTACATAATGATCAAGGGATCAATCCAAAGAGATATAACAATTGTAAATATATATGCACCCAACATAGGAGCACCTTAATATATGAGGCCAATACCAACAGCCATAAAAGGAGAAATTGACAGTAACATAATAATAGTGGGGAACTTTAACACCCCACTTTTATCAATGGATAGATTATCCAGACAGAAAATCAATAAGGAAACACAGGCCTTAACACAGTAGACCAGATGGACTTAATTGATATTTATAGAGCATTCCATCCAAAAGCAGAATACACATTCTTCTCAAGTGCACATGGAATATTCTCCAGGATTGATCACATGCTGGGCCACAAAGTAAATTTAAGAACATTTAAATCATATCAAGCATCTTTTCCAACCACAATGATATGAGATTAGAAATCAACTACAAGAAAAAAAGTGTAAAAAACACAAAAACGTGGAGGCTAGGCAATATGATACCAAACAGCAAATGGATTGCTGAAGAAATCAGAGGAAGTTGAAAAATACCTAGAGATAAATGAAAATGAAAATATGGTAATCCAAAACCTATGGGATGCAGCGAAAACATTCTTAAGAGGGAAGTTTATAGCAATACAATCGTACCCCAAGAAACAAGACAAATCTCAAATAAACAACCTAACCTTACACCTAAAGCAACTACAGAAAGAAGAACAAACAAAATCTGAAGTTAGTAGAAGGAAAGAAATCATAAAGATCAGAGCAAAAATAAATAAAATAGAGATGAAGGAAACAAAAGAAAAAAATCAATGAAACTAAAAACTGGTTCTTTGAAAATATGGACGAAATTGATAAAACTTTAACCAGACTCATCAAGGAAAAAAGGGAGAGGGCTACAATCAATAAAATTAGAAATGAAAAAGAAGTTAAAACAGACACCACACAGGATTCAAAGGATCATAAGAGACTACTACAAACAACTATATGCCAATAAAAGGGACAGCCTAGAAGAAGTGGACAAATTCATAGAAAGGTACAATCTCCTGAGACTGAATAAGGAAGAAATAGAAAATATGAACAGACCAATTACAAGGAATGAAATTGAAAGTGTGATTTAAAAACTCCCAACAAACAAAAGTCCAGGATCAGATGGCTTCAGAGGTGAAGTCAATCAAACATTTAGAGAAGAGTTAACACCTATTCTTCTCAAACTATTCCAAAAAATTACAGAGGATGGAACACTCCCTAACTCATTCTATGAGGCCACCATCACCCTGATACCAAAACCAGACAAAGATACTACAAAAAAAGAAAATTACAGGCCAATATCAGTGATGAACACAGACACAAAAATCCTCAACAAAATACTAGCAAACTGAATCCAACAAGATAGTAAAAGGCTCAAACATTCATGATCAAGTGGGATTTATCCCAGGGATGCAAGGATTTTTCAATATACGCAAATCAATCAGTGTGATACACCACATTAACAAACTGAAGAATAAACACCATATGATCATCTCAATAGAAGCAGAAAAAGCTTTCAATAAAATTAAACACTGATTTATGATAAAAACTTTCCAGAAAGTGGACATAGAGGAAACATACCTCAACACAATAAAGGCTATAAGTGACAAACTTACAACTAGCATCAAACTCAAAATTGAAAAGCTGAAAGCATTTCCTCTAAGATCAGGAACAAAACAAGGATGTCCACTTTTTATTCAACATAGTTTTGGAAGTCCTAGCCATGGTAATCTGAGAAGAAAAAGTAATAAAGGGAATCCAAATTGGAAGAGAAGAAGTAAAATGTCCCTGTTTGCAGATGACATGACGTTATACATAGAAAATCCTAAAAACACTACCAGAAAACTACTAAAGCTCATCAATGAATTCAGTTAAAGTTGCAAGACATAAAATTAATAGACAGAAATCTGTTGCATTTCTATACACTAACAAGGAAAGATCTGAAAGAGAAAGTAAATAAACAATCCCATTTACCATCACATCAAAAGAATAAAATACCTAGGAATAAAACTACCTAAGGAGGCAAAGACCTGTACTCTGAAAACCATAAAATACTGATGAAAGAAATTGAAGATGCCACAAACAGATGGAAAAGTATACCATGTTCTTGGACTGGAAGAATCAATATTGTTAAAATGACTATACCACCTAAGGCAATCTACAGATTCAATGCAATCCGTATCAAATTACCAATGGCAATTTTAACAGAACTAGAACAGAAAATTTTACCATTTGTATGGAAACACAAGACTCTGAACAGCCAAAGCAATCCTGAGAAAGGAAAAGAAAGCTGGAGGAATCAGGCTTCCTGATTTCAGACTGTACTTCAAAGCTACAGTGATCAAAAGAGTGGGGGGGGGCTTCCCTGGTGGTGCAGTGGTTGAGAGTCCACTTGCCGATGCAGGGGACACGGGTTCGTGCCCCAGTCCGGGAAGATCCCACATGCCGCGGAGCAGCTGGGCCCGTGAGCCATGGCCGCTGAGCCTGTGCGTCTGAAGCCTGTGCTCCACAACGGGAGAGGCCACAACAGTGAGAGGCCTGCGTACAGCAAAAAAAGCAAACAAACAAACAAACAAAAAACAGTGTGGGACTGGCACAAAAACAGAAATATAGATCAATGGAACAGGATAGAAAGCCCAGAAATAAACCCACACACCTATGGTCAATTAATTTATGAGAAAGGAGAAAAGACAGTCTCTTCAATAAAAGGTGCTGGGAAAACTGGACAGCTACATGTAAAAGAATGAAATTAGAACGTTCCCTAACACCACATAAAAAAATAAACTCACAATGAATTAAACACCTAAATGTAAGACTGGATACTATAAAACTCCTAGAGGAAAACATAGGCAGAACACGCTTTGACATAAATCACAGCAAGATCTTTTGTGATTTGTCTTCTAGAGTAATGGAAATAAAAACAAAATAAATAAATGTGACCTAATTAAACTCACAAGCTTTTGCACAGCAAAGGAAACCATAAACAAAATGAAAAGACAGCCCACAGAATAGCACAAAACGTTTGCAAATGATGTGACCAACCAGGGATTAATCTCCAAAATATACAAACAGCTCATGCAGCTCAATATCAAAAAAACAACCCAATCAAGAAGTGGGCAGAAGACCTAAATAGACATTTCTCCAAAGAAGACATACAGATGGCCAGAAGGCACATGAAAACCTGCTCAACATCACTAATTATTAGAGAAATGCAAATCAAACTGCAATGAGATATCACCTCACACCAGTCAGAATGCTTGTCATCAAAAAATCTACAAACAATAAATGCTGGAGAGGGTGTGGAGAAAATGGAACCCTCTTACACTGTTGGTGGGAATGTAAGTTGGTACAGCCACTATTGAGAACACTATGGAGTTTCCTTAAAGAATGAAAAAATAGAGCTACCATTTGATCCAGCAATCCCACTCCTGTGCATATATCCAGTGAAAATCATGGTTTGAAAGGATACATGCACCCCAAAGTGCATTGCAGCACTGTTAACAATAGCCATGACACAGAAGCAACCTAAATGTCTGTCGACAGATGAATGGGTAAAGAAAATGTGGTGCATATATATATATATACACACACACACACACAATGGAATATAACTAAGCCATTGAAAATGAAATAATGCCATTTGCAGCAACGTGGATGGACCTGGAGATTATCATACTAAGTGAAGTCATACAGAGAAAGACAATCATCATATGATATCACCTATATGCAGAATCTAAAAAGAAAAATGATACAAATGCATTTATTTACAAAATAGAAACAGACTCACAGCAAACAAACTTATGGTTACCAAGGGGAAAGGTTGGGGAATAGATAAATTGGGAGTTTGGGATTGACATATACAGACTACTATACTTAAAATAGATAACCAACAAGGGCTTACTGTGTAGCACAGGGAACTCTGCTCAATATTCCATAATAACCTAAATGGGAAAAGAATTTGAAAAAGAATAGATACATGCATATGTATAACTGAGTCACTTTGTAAAACACCTGAAACTAACACAACTTTTTAATCAACTATACTCCAATATAAAGTAAAATTTACAAAAAACAAACAATTAGGGTAAAACCTCAGACTCCTCACAGTTCTTGATACTAAAGAAGCCGTCTGGGTTTCATCTTTAGCTTTCAATTGTTGATTAATCACACTAAGCCTTTATCTTTTATATCGGTTCTCAATAAACATGTTACCCCTAGAAACTGCCACATTGTTTTGTTTTGTTTACCTGTGTATTGGATGCCTAGAACATAGCAGATGTTCAAAACATTGTATAATGAATGTATGCATAAGATTATTATATAGATTCATAATGGAACTAAGAATCTTTTACACATACACAAAAGAATAGCAAAATACGAACAGTATTTCCTCTTTCTACACATAGATCCTTGAAAAAAGGATAAAAGACTGATCAAATCAGAGATTTGGAGGAAGGAATTTGACATCCTGCTGTAACTACCTTCCTCACTGCATATCAGAGGTTAACTGACCTATACAAAGTCCTCAGGTATGGAAGATAATAAGGATGAAGTGAAATTGCTTGGCTATTGTATTAGGTCTTTCTAGAGAAAATAGGACCAATAGCATGTATGTATATATAAAGTGCTTTATTATAAGGAATTAGCTCACATAATTAAGAGACTGACAAGTCTCAAGATCTGCAGAGTAAGTCAGTAATCTAGAAACACAAGAATGCTGATGCTGTAGCTCCAATCTGAGTTCAAAGGTCTGGGAACCAGGAGAACTGATGATATAGTTCCAGTCTAAAGGCCACAGGCTCAGTACCCAGAAAGAGCCAATGTTTCAGTTTAGCTTGAAAGCAGGAAAAAGCCTGTGTCCCAGTTTGAAGACAGCAGGCAGAAAAGATTCTCTCTTAGTCAGAGGAGGGCAGCCTCTTTGTTCTATTCACGCCTTCAACCGATTAGAAGAGACTTGCCCACATTAGGGAAGGCAATCTTTACTTAATCCACCAATTTAAGTGTTAATCTCACCCAAAAACATCCTCACAGAAACACCCAGAATAATGTTTGACCAAATATCTGGGCACTTGTGACTCCATCAAGCTGACACATAACATTAACCATCATAGCTACCTATTTGGTTCTAGAGATTCAGGGAAAAGAGTTGGGCATGAATAAATAGAAAACTACACCCTGTGTAAGTACACCCTATGTAAGGTGTAAGTGTACTTACAGCTTTGCTATTGTTCAAACTTTATGAAAGCAAGGTCTAGAACAAAGGCCACCAGTTTCAGGAAGACTTCCCTGACCACAAATGATAGATTCTACCTTTTTCCTCTCACACGGTTTTCATCTGTAGGATTAATATGCTATTTAAACAAAATGCGTGTCTTTTTGAAAATCCTCTGCAAAATTTTACCTTTTACCTCTTAGTCTTTTGGGAAAAGATTATGAGACTGAATATTAGTTTGTTTTTATTTTCTATTTTTTATTTTATTGCATAAAGCAAAGTATTATAACTAAATATTCCTGTACAGAGAATAGAGAAACAAGTAAAATAGATAGCATGATGGTAGTTCATCTTAACAGCAGGAGAGGGTGGAGTCTAAAGAAGTCATCACTTAATGGTAAAATAATACACTAGAATAGTTTTAAGTCCTTTCAGTGATACTTACACCTTTATTCTAGAATAGATTTGCAATACTATGTGGCATGGGCTAGGCCAAAGCTACTGTTTCTGTTTAAACACACCCTTGGTGAGCATGTATGCATTCTGCTTTTAAAAAAGATCTCTTTGAAGACACATCATTCACAGCCTGACACAACAGTCAAACCCAGGGTAGAAAATACAAGCACTCTTGTTTCAGATGCTTTCAAAAACACTCAGAGAGAAAGGTGCATTGTACAGTTCACACTACTCAAAGATGCAGGTTATTCAGGGGTTACTCTTGAATGGTGTGGAACTCTGAAGCAACATGGATTTCATGTGACTGAAGACAGTGTAAACATGGTATGTACTTATGGGAAGGTTGGTTGAGAAAAACAGGTCTGCATAAAAAGTGACAGCACTGGGGCTTCCCTGGTGGCGCAGTGGTTGAGAGTCCACCTGCCGATGCAGGGGACACGGGTTCGTGCCCCGGTCCGGGAAGATCCCACATGCCGTGGAGCGGCTGGGCCCATGAGCCATGGCCGCTGAGCCTGCGCATCCGGAGCCTGTGCTCCACAACCGGAGAGGCCACAACAGTGAGAGGCCCGTGTACCACAAAAAAAAAAAAAAGTGACAGCACTTAAAACAAATTTATATTAGATAAACTTTTAGTAAAACTAAGCAAAAATGAAAAAACTAACATCTCTTTAAAATACAACTTTCATAAAACACAGTGGTGAAAAAAAATCCTACTGTTTACATATGTTCAAAGTTGTCTTTTTATTCAAAGCATTGTTTTGAAGTGCACATTTTTCTTTACCCTCCTTATAGCTGACAAGAGAATATGACTTACACTATATAAAACACCATCCATTTATTGACCATAAAAGTAAAACCCATACTAAATCCCCCAAAAGTAGAAATAAAAATAAATTTGTTTAACATAGACCCTGAAAATTATACAAATCCTGACAGGTTATTTGATATGTGTACTCTTAATCTTTCTTCTTTTCCCACATAAGTATCTAAACATGCATGTGATTTGGGCAATCTATTTTTTGTTGTCCAATTATAAAACTATTTTTTGTTGAGTTGTTGAATAAAAGGGTATTTTAAAACTGTTGTTACCTATTTTTCTTCTATATATTACTGTATAACGATATTTAAATTAACATATCAATTATAACATATAAACCCTACTGTACCATGGTAAGTGGAGTTATATATATTTATATAATATGCACACAATTAATATAAACATGTATTAAAGGCAAAACATTCAAGCTAAGACTGAAGTACTCTCCTTATGTGCTATCTGCTGCTTGCTTCCTAAAATAAGTTAAAAATCAATTCTGTCCTCAACAGGTGCTTTTCTTTTCTTTTTAACATCTTTATTTGAGTATAATTGCTTTACAATGTTGTGTTAGTTTCTGCTGTATAACAGAGTGGATCAGCTATATGCACACATATATCCCCATATCCCCTCCCTCTTGCATCTCCCTCCCACCCTGCCTATCCCACCCCTCTAGGTGGTCACAAAGCACTGAGCTGTTCTCCCCATGCGATGCAGCTGCTTCCCACTAGCTATCTATTTTACATTTGGTAGTGTATATATGTCCATGCCACTGTCTCACTTCATCCCAGCTTACCCTTCCCCCTCATGTCCTCAAGTCCATTCTCTAGGTCTGCATCTTTATTCCTGTCCTGCCCCTAGTTTCATCAAAACCATTTTTTTTTTTTTAGATTCCATATATATGTTAGCATACGGTATTTGTTTTTCCCTTTCTGACTTACTTCACTCTGTGTGACAGACTCTAGATCCAGCCACCTCACTACAAATAACTCAATTTCATTTCTTTTTATGGCAGAGTAATATTCCATTGTATATATGTGCCACATCTTCTTTATCCATTCATCTGTTGATGGACATTTAGGTTGCTTCCATATCCTGACTATTGTAAATAGTGCTGCAATGAACATTGTGGTACATGACTCTTTTTGAATTATGGTTTTCTCAGGGTATATGCCCAGTAGTGGGGTTGTTGGGTCATATAGTAGTTCTATTTTTAGTTTTTTAAGGAACCTCCATACTGTTCTCCATAGTGGCTGTATCAATTTACATTCCCACCAACAGTGCAAGAGGGTTCCCTTTTCTCCACAGGCGAATTCTATCAAACATTTAGAGAAGAGCTAACACCTATCCTTCTCAAACTCTTCCAAAATATAGCAGAGGGAGGAACACTCCCAAACTCATTCTATGAGGCCACCATCATCCTGATACCAGAACCAGACAAAGATGTCACAAAGAAAGAAAACTACAGGCCAATATCACTGATGAACATAGATGCAAAAATTCTCAACAAAATACTATCAAACAATATCCACAGCACATTAAAAGGATCTTACACCATGAGCAAGTGGGGTTTATCGCAGGAATGCAAGGATTCTTCAATATATGCAAATCAATCAACAGGTATTTTTAGTCAGAGTTCTCACATCATTTATCTGCAGAGTCCTTTCTGGTAAAACAAAAGTTGTTTTTTTATCCACTGCTTCTTTGGAGATCCAGGTTTAGGCATCTAGAATTCCATTATGATTAAATGTGATATATGGAGGGTGTGTGCACGTATGCACGTATTGTTCATATAATGTGGCAGGTAGCTACATGTTTCTCCTGATGCATTAGGCAGAACTCACCACAGGAAACCAAGGACATTCATTTTTAGTTTGCTTTTAGGTTTGTTTAGGCAACAGAACTCTTCCTGTGTGTTCAGAAGATTTTTGCTGGTAATTGGTCCATCAATTGCCAGGAGCATTTAAAACCTTTTTAAATGGTCTTACATTGACTTCCAGATATTTATTGATGCCCTTGTTAATCACAAGCTCTAAAATGCTTTTACTGTGCATTTCTCTCTCTCTTGTCTCTCTGATGTGCTACCTTCATTCTTTCTGCTTCTCAGGCCCTCCATCTCAGAGCTTTTTCATGCATGGTACACAGCTCTGCAAGGTACGATATTATGTAAAACATATTTATTTTTGCATTTGATGTAATATTTAGTGGCATTGCATTTGTCTTGATCATCAAGGGCTGTTTTCCTTGCCTAACTGCTGTATAATGGAAAAGAAAAAGTTCATTATCCAGAGATTTATAATTTTACTTTGCATTTGATATTGCATTTCTGCTCTAACCTCTGAATGTTCTATGATGTACTGATTTTTTTTAAAAAAGCACTGTATGTAAACAATGGAATGTGCATTTTAAGTTATATAGTAATTATCTGGTAATATCTTCTTTGGCTTTTTTCAGTCAATGTTTCCTTCTAGCATGTGACTATTGTGGTTGTCTGCCTATTAAAATTAAAATTAGGTAACAAGGTACAAATGGCTTTCTTCCTCTACTGCAAATTAATCTTCATGTTTATAGCTCTCACAGTTGTTGTGAGATGATGTTTGCATGAAACTCAGCATCATGTTTCCATGATGCTGAGTTTCATGCAAAATTATTGTGCCGATATGAGTGTTGTAGTTCTTAAATAAGAAACATGCACATTTCCATCAAGTTGCCTTTGAAATGGAAACTCAACCGGTTAGCACATTAACTAGAGCATAAGAAGCTAATTAAGAATTCCCCCTAAATCCTGAGGATGAGTTTAGTAGGGAAGCACAAGTCAGTTTTCAAAGTTCTTAATATCACGTAAGAGAAGTTTTTAATGGGGGGCAATGTGGTAATCTCACTCCAGGGCCTTGTGGATGTACCCTGACTAAGTTGCTTATGAAAATGTGATTTCTCAGGGCTTTGGGCAAATTTGATTTCAGAAGAGAAGCCAAGGGAATTTTGATACAGCACTGAAGTGACAGGTTAATATTATTGGGAAAGAGAGTGGAAATGTATGCTTTTCCATTTCAGTATTTCGATTTTGTCAATAGGATTGGCATTATAATTCTCTCTGGATTAGTCACAGGCCTATATACTTGTTAAAAGTGAATATAAAGTAAACACTAACTTGACAGGAAATTTGTTTTAAAAGATATGAAGGAGGAGGGAGCAAGAAGTTCAAGCTGAGAAGGAAGTCAAGCATTTTAGAACTTAACTGCTGAAACTTAATATTATTTTTCAAAAGATGTTGCTGATAAAGATAACTTCAGGGAGTCTCCACTTTGTCAAGACTCGGTAAATCACAAAACCAGGCAGCTTCCAACAGTAAAGATTTCACTGGTGTCAAGACACTAGACTGAGGTAACTCATGAGATCTTCTTCCCCTGGAATTCTTCCCACCTTCCAATTGGTCTTTTTTTTTTTTTTTTTTGCGGTACGCGGGCCTCTCACTGTTGTGGCCTCTCCCGTTGCGGAGCAAGGCTCCGGACGCGTAGGCTCAGCGGCCATGGCTCACAGGCCCAGCCGCCCCGAGGCATGTGGGATCTTCCCGGACCGGGGCACAAACCCGTGTCCCCTGCATTGGCAGGTGGACTCTCAACCACTGCGCCACCAGGGAAGCCCTCCAATTGGTCTTTGACGCCTTCTAAAGCAGGAGGAGAACAGGAAAGCATCCAGAGAATGGAAAGATAGGGACAGATTTTCTCCTGTTTCATTCAGTGATCAATTGGTTTACTAATTGATTCCTTCCATAACCATCCACTGAACACATGTAACTCTTCTGGCGAGTGAAAAGTGTTCACTCTATTTTGTTTTCCTCTTTGCTTGTTTTTTTTTAAACTGAATTTTATTCTTCAACAGGAAAACTCACATTTAAAGACTTCAATGGAAAAATAAAACAAGAAAAACAAAGCTAGGCCAGATGAACAGATCTATGACAAAAAAACAAATATCTACTTAATACCATTTCTGAAATAAAACCAAGCTCCTTAATTTTTTTGCTACCCATGCATTTTTCTATAAGCTGCTAAATATCTAGAACAAAAGGTACTGAAGAAAAATGTAATCATCTTAAAAACAAATGCATAGCTGAGATAAAGGAGTAAGAAAGCATCATTCCTTGAGGAATTTATAATCCATAGCAGCCACAGATATGTAATATAGAATATGAAAGGTTTAGAGTACACCAAAACCACAATTCTCCTTTCAGGAATGTAGCCCAAACAAAGAAGTGATTATTTGCACAATATGTACACAAAGCATGAACCATTAAGGTTGTTATAATAATGTTTTTAATAACAAATAAAAATTAAATGTTTGGTAGTAGGGGATACACTGAATAAAGGAATCCAAAAATTTTAATAATGAAGCAGTAGAATATATCTTATTGACATGGATATATATTCACAATGTACTGTTAGGTAAAAAGCACATGTCACAAGATATATTATATGATCCTATTTTATCCAAGTATACACATATAGATAAAAGCTAAAATTAGCTTATCCAAAATTTTAAAACTCATAATCATGTTATATATTCTTTTGAAGTATATATTCCAAGTTAAACTTGTCCTAATGTATACAAATTTTTGCTTTCAAAATTATGACATGAACACAGCAAAGCCCTAAACAGGAGGATAAAAGGCAAATAATGACAGGTTTGACAAAGTTCCAAAGTAACCTTGAACACATCTTTCTCTGATGCTGTTTCTACCTTTATAAATTGAACCCCATACCATTTCTCTGGCAAGATTATACTGAAAATTCAGTGGGATCAGCGTGTCAGGTACCTCATACCACACCTGAAATATGGTAAATACTATAGTCAGAGTAGGCTTAACAAACAGTCATCTTTTATTTTTCCTTCCTATGTAATACTTCCCTAATAAAAATAAATGCTTTTGTATTAGTTTCATTCAGATTAATGTATGACATGCTCAAATATTACAACAACAACAAAACTATCATTGACCTGTTTTGGGGATTCTTTTCTATCTTGCCTGCTTATGTACC
Organism: Orcinus orca; assembly: GCF_937001465.1. Classification (NCBI taxonomy): domain Eukaryota; kingdom Metazoa; phylum Chordata; class Mammalia; order Artiodactyla; family Delphinidae; genus Orcinus; species Orcinus orca. The sequence goes on from NC_064563.1 coordinate 98,830,190, forward strand.
AGCAGGTGCTAAGATATTTATAAATTCAACCAAATTATTGAATACCCATAATTCATTCTACATTCAGCTAGATGTTAGAGATAACAGAAATAAGTACTACAAAGATTCTGCCCATGAAACAATATAAGATAGACAAATAATTATAATACAGTGAAAAGTGCAATCACAGAAACAGTATAAGACACAATGGCACCACAGAGAGGGGCTTGTTTAACTAGCTGTCTGGAAGGAATGGCAGAGCAGGCTTCCCAGAAGATATGACCTCTGAGGTGGGTTTATAAGATTGACAATGTGGATAAGGAGGCAGCAATTGTTAGTTCAAGACTAAGACACAGTGAGCTTCCCTGGTTGGCGCAGTGGTTAAGAATCCATCTGCCAATGCAGGGGACACGGGTTCGAGCTCTGGTCCGGGAACATCCCACATGCCACGGAGCAACAAAGCCTATGCACCACAACTACTGAGCCTGCGCTCTAGAGCCTGCAAGCCACAACTACTGAGCCCACGTGCCACAACTACTGAAGCCCGTGCACCTAGAGCCCATGCTCTGCAACAAGAGAAGCCACTGCAATGTGAAGCCCGCGCACCACAATGAAGAGTAGCCCCCGCTCACAACTAGAGAAAGCCCGCGTGCAGCAACAAAGACCCAACGCAGTCAAAAATAAATAAATAAATAAATTTATTTTTTAAAAAAAGACTAAGACACAGAGAAAACCATGCTACATTTGTAGGAATTGGTGAGTGTACGTTCTGCAGGAGCATAATATAGAGAGGAAATGGAGAAGGCAATAGGGATTGAGGAGGAGGCCAGGGTCAGTGTTATGGGAGACCCTTGGGAAAATCCCAAGGCCCTCTGACACTGTGACATTATATATTTCTTCTTTCTCAAGAAGGAGGTAAGTTTTAAAATGCCTCTTGTTTCTTAAAGATACTATAGTAAGATATCCATGACCCTATTCCAGAAGAAAGCAGGAAATGTACAATCAGTAGAATCTCTTCCCAAAGTCTCCTTGTTTGGAGATCAAGCTGACTTGCTATCTATGTTTCTGTTAGAGAAGGTAAACTTGCCCTCGATTGGAAACGTTTATGATCAGATACCATTGCAGTCCTACAAGTTTTCCCTGACAGAGATGATTAAAGGGGTCAGAACACATTTCTCCCCACCTAAACAGTCACCCAGTGGTACCCATACAGCTTGGCTATGGCAGAGGTCAAAATCGTCCATATCTTCTACTGACCAACTGAGCCAAATGCTGCTTAGTACTCTATAGGATGAGGAAGAAAAGGACGTTAAAACTTGTCCCCTGGTATTCTGAAACTTTTTACCTCACTACAGTTTAAGGATTAATATTAGGCCTGGCCCAGAGAGTGGAAACATTTCTAAGTTTGGCAGTTCCTAAAACAGCTACATTATGAAAGTACTTACATGCTCTACTGAGAGATGCCAAGTGCCTTAGAATCAGGCTGCTTGTAAAACCACTGTGAAACAATCTGGGCCTTCCTTTCCTTCCTCTTTCCCTTCCCCTTCCCTCCTTCCTTTCTCTTTCTTTCTTTCATAACTTTTCCAATTTCTTCCACTGTTATTAGTCTAAGTTTTCTCCTCTGGAGTCATTTTTGGATGTCTGTTTCACCTGGCAGGCTTGAGTTAAAAACATGTATTAATATTAGGTTTGCCTATCTTATGATCCTTTAGCTTTATTCTTTAGATCTGCATTGCTCTCTCCAAGTGTCTATTTCCCCATCTGGGGTGGAGGAATCCTATTTTGCAGGCTTCCTGGATCTATACCCATAAGACATAGACTCACAAGTGAATGAAGAGCTAATATCCACACAGGTGTAGAATTGTCTCATCCCATAAGATAAAACACAGGTTTGTTTTTCTTTTAATAAAATTTTATAAAAATGAATTCAAAGTAATTTTTATTGTTTTTATGCATTTATGCTTCTGTTGTTTAATTGGACAGCCTTATATAGTAAGTCCCCTACATACAAAAGAGTTCTGTTCCAAGAACATGTTCATAAGTCCAGTTTGTTCAAAAGTCCAACAAAGTCAGCCTAGGTACCCAACTAACACAGTCGGCTATAAAGTACTGCACTATAATAGGTTTATAATATTTTTCACACAAATAATACATTAAAAACAAACAAAAAATAAAACATTTTAAATCTTATAGTACAGTACAACAGCTGACATACAGGGGCTGGCACCAAGTGTACAGGCAAGAAGAGTTACTGACTGGAGGAGGGAGAGGGGGTTGGAGATGGTAGAGCTGAAGGATCGTCAGCAATAGGAAACAGAGGGCAAGCTGCAATTTCACTCATGCCTGACACTGAGGCACAGGTTCTGGTTCCTTGCAGGATTCAATTCTATCTACCCTCCTGAAAAAATGATCCAGTGATATATGGGTAGTAGCTCTTTTTTTCTCATCATAGATGACACAGTAGCACTGGATTGCATTCTGAATGGCTGCTGCAACCGTCATGCACTGTTCTATGTTCAGCTCCTGTGCCTCAAAACCCTAACAGTGCCTCCTCAAATAAAGAAAATCCCCTTGCTATTTCCTGCATAGTGCATTTCTTCAGTTCTTCAGTTACTTTTTCTTCCTCTCGTCTCTCTTCGTCTTTTCTCTGGGCCTCCAATTCCATCAGGTCTTCATTAGTAAGCTCCTTGTGTTGCACAGCAAGGAGTTCAATGTCATAAGAATGAGCAACATTTACCAATTTTTCACCTCGTTCCACTCAGTTATTTTCACTTTTGTTTCCATTGTTATCGCTTGGTGCTTCTCAGCAGTATCAGCTATATCACCGCTGATTCATGCTTGCTTCTGGACATCCTGGGCTTGAAATAAAGATACCATACTACTGTACTCTATCCACTACTGTAAAGTACACAAAAGCACAACTACTTGTAGAGGATGCATGCACGTGACAATATATATCAGACACGTGAACTAACTTACATGATTAGACATGCGAATGCACGTTCGCATCTTTGAAAGTTCACAACTTGAAGGTTTGTAGGTAGGGGACTTACTGTATTGTAAGTAGGAAAAGACAGCCATTGTTGTTAATTAATCCACTCATTATACGTTATTCAACTTATATTCAGGGGACAATATTTTATCATATATTATCAGAAATGACAGTACTAATTAGCCACCTTAACATACTGATAATAGGAGTATCTTCAAGGAAAAGAAAATCTCCTATATAACCATCAGCCATATCATAAAGTTATGACTAAGCTACTTCAGACCAAAATAACTGACACTACGCAGATGACAGTTATTGCCAGCATATACATTAAAGAATCCACGATCGATAGAATTATTGAGCAAATAGCCATGGATCATACTAGAGCATCAGTACTTTGATTGCTACAGTCTACTATGACTTGTAAAAGGCAGGACCGTGTTAAAAGTTTAGCCTGGGGCTTCCCTCGTGGCGCAGTGGTTGAGAGTCCGCCTGCCGATGCAGGGGACACAGGTTCGTGCCCAGGTTCGGGAAGATCCCACATGCCGCGGAGCGGCTGGGCCCATGAGCCATGGCCGCTGAGCCTCCGCGTCTGGAGCCTGTGCTCCGCAACGGGAGAGGCCACAACAGTGAGAGGCCCGCATACAGCAAAAAAAAAAAAAAAAAAAGAAAAGAAAAAAGACTGGATAAGCCTGGTCTCTTAAAAATAACACTTTTTATTCTCCCCAACTCCCACTGTGATGAACACAGCCTAACTTCATCTTTTTTAAATGTTTTGATTTATTACAGATACATCCTATTGTAAGTTCAGCCTATTACCATTGTTTTAGAATGTTGCATTTTTGTGATTAATGCTAATTGTTTTTAATGGATTGCTTTCCAACTTTAATTATCTTTAACAGAGTTGGTATCATATTGCAACCTTATTACTGTATATATCGCATACAGTATACTTTTATTTCAGTGTGGAAAACCAAATGGAAATTCCATGAAATATGAAGCATTTCCAAACTCAACCTCGCACTAAAAAGGCTAACATACTGTAAAACAATGAACAAACGTATACCTGAAAGATAGCCACTTCCCTAACAATGGGCATATATTCAATTTAACAAAGGTGTCCCATAATCGGAGATTTTAACACAGATTTTTAAAATGTGCAGAGAGAGACAAATTTTCCCAACAGCTGCTATCCCTGAACACAGTCCTTTAACCCTTGCTGCAAGCAATTGATTAGCTGAACAGGTCTTGAGAAACAATCGACATTCAAGTACCCCCTTATGGTACAAAGAAGACTCAAATTATGCCCAGGTAAACAGAGAGGGGAACCATGAAGAATCTACATAAACAGTAAGTTTTAGTGAAAATTGCAGATGTTAATAGGAGCAAGAAAAAATAAAATATGTGAGACTATGCAAATATTTGTAACACGCTTATGATAGAAAAGGAGACACCCTAAGAAAAGAAGACAAATCTGTCATAACTGCATTCTCAAGGAAATCTTAATGAATTCTATAAAATAAGATATTAAAGGGGATTTGGAAAGGTTTCAGAATTCACTTAAAAGACAAATACATCAACACCGCTGGCAGCAAAACTCATGATAAACAATACAGAAAACCAAGTGGAAAAATAGTTTCAGTGGTTACACTGAAAAAAAGATAAATTAATGAAAAATAAGATAATTTGCGTAGAGGATAGATGAGTCTGATCCATTAGATAGGTAATAGATGTGACTGCATAAATGAACTAACAAGTAAATCAGAGAATGCATTTGAAGATATGAAAGAATACTTTATTAAAATAAAGGAAAATCTAAACAAAATTTTTAATAAAAAATTATTTTAAAGTCTCCTACAAGCCATATTGTGGTAAAAAAAAATTGGATTTCATGGGTAAAGAAAAAACTGATACAACACCAGGCTAAAAAACCAAGGAAGATTACCTTTTAATACGATGGGCTTAAACATTTCTAGGTATGGGACATTTCAATGTGGTGATTTCCATGTGGCCATTTGACGTAGCCCTTTTCACATTCCTCTTTTGACAGAGGGACATAATGATTTAACTTAGAAAAAATTAACTTAGAGTTAATTATTTTTAAATTGCCCAATATTTGGAACACCTATCTTAAATAAGCATCCCATCCCTGACTCTGTTTTGCAAGATATGCTTGTGTGTGGATCATTAAGATTGTCTAATTTTCTCTCTTTGATGTAAAAAAATGTCAGTGGTTTGATGACATTATAATTTTTTGCTTATAATTTTATCAGGTTTTCTTAATATACCTTTTGCTTCTTTGTTGCAGAAGTTCATTATTTTTATTGAATTGTTCCCTTTAATTAAAAAGCTACTTCTTTTGTATGATTTGATGCTATTTATCATGAATTCTAAATTTGTATGTTAGTATCTTGATCTAGGATTTTATCTTAGTTTTTTCGTTAGTTTATTGTATCTTTGAATGGTGTTTATACTCAATCTTCTGAAGACAATTTGTTTTGGTAAATCTCTTAAAATTTCATATATTTTAAGACACATTCCAAATGTTTTCCCTTTTCAAAGATACTTATTTATTGTCTTATATTTCCTAGCTGGCTTTAAGTTTTCCGTTGTTGATTTTTCTTTTTAGATTTGTTTCCTGTTTCCTTTTTTTCCTATATTTTCCTACAGGTCAATTTTCTTTAATCACATTTTCCCCATCCAAGCCTGCAATTGGAGAAGAGTAATTGCTTTTACATTTTTTCCTTTTTTTTTTTAAGCTATCTAAACTCTGAAAGTGCTTATATCTACTCTATATCTCAACTTTACAAATAAAACAATATATATTATGCTTAAATTTTTCATCTCTTTTTTTCCCAATTCTCAGCTGCGTTAGTATGCTATGAGAGTATTTATTTAGTCTTTTAGATATAAAGTATTGTTCTTATCACATCACTCAAACTTTATTTCAAAAATTATAACTTTAATAAAGTTTAAAATTTAATTCAATTTAGATTTCTATTTATTGAAATTTTAAAATGTAGTCATTGCACAACAGCATTTCACTCACAGAGTTTCCTCTCTAATTAAGAGTTCCTTTTTTAGATTAAAGTACAGTCACATTGTACACATGGTTAAATTCTACCAACAGCATGTAGGATGTAAATTGATTTCAAATAGAAAATCCCTTAAATTATAGAATTATGAGCAATATATATTCCATTATGACCTGTACATATCCTAAAATTATTATTAGGACTGCATATGCTGTATAAGAGCTTCATATATGAAACAGATTCAGTTTTATCCCAATATAATAGTATTTACTGAGATATGTTTTGACCAGGTCTCATTATTTTAGTTAGAAAAGCAATTTAAAAAAGAAAAATTTCTAAGTAACTAATTTCTGTATTTTAAATGACTAAGGATATTATTCACGTCATTACATACTGAACTCTCTATAAAGATGCATAGGAATAATGTTTTTTCTCTCCTTTCAATAATAGAGTTGTGATTCTGAGCATTATTTCAGTTATTATATTAACACACTGTGAATCATAGAACCTATCATAAAAGTCTCTTTCTCTTGGCTACTTGGATTTTGTAGTCAAATTTATGGCATGTTCTGTTCAAATACACATATTTATCTTTATCTCCTTTTTTCAACATATATTTTACATGAGATGCCAAATTTCTCATCTAAAAATTGTATTCATCTTCATTGTCATCTCACCTACAATCTTTGTGAGTCAAACTCATTTAGGAATAAGGTGCAGTATGAATTAATAGTAATAATGGTCATCTTTTAGGTGTGCATAACAGTGAGAGACAAAATTAGATAGAAATCCATGCATGATTAGATAGAAATTAGATAGAAATCCATTTTTTAAGTATAAAACAAAGGTGCTAAGTGATATTGAAATGTACGAAGTTCACTTAGACTGTGTTGAAATGGTCAGGAAAGACTTCATGGAGCGGGGACCTTCAAGATGGCAGAGGAGTAAGACGTGGAGATCACCTTCCTCCCAACATATACATCCAAAATACATCTACAATGTGGAACAACTCCCACAGAACACCTACTGAACACTGGCAGAAGAACTCAGACTTCCCAAAAGGCAAGAAACTCCCCACATACCTGGGTAGGACAAAAGAAAAAAGGAAAAACAGAGACAAAAGAATAGAGACAGGACCCACACCTCCGGGAGGGAGCTGTGAAGGAGGAAAAGTTTCCAGACACTAGGAAGCCCCTTCACAGGTGGAGATGGGGGATGGGCAGGGGGAGAAGCTTTGGAGCCATGGAAGAGAGCACAGAAATGGGGGTGCAGAGGGCAAAGTGGAGAGACTCCCGCACAGAAGATCAGTGCTGACCAGCACTCACCTTGAGATGCTTGCCTGCTCACCCGCCAGGTGGGTGGGGGCTGAGATCTGAGGCTCAGGCTTCAGAGGTCAGATCCCAGGGAGAGGACTGGGGTTGGCTGCGTGAACACAGCCTGAAGGGAGCTAGTGCACCACAGCTAGCTGGGAGAGGGTCCAGGAAAAAGTCTGGAACTGCCTATGAGGCAAGAGACCATTGTTTTGGGGTGCACGAGGAGAGGAGATTCAGAGCACTACCTAAACAAGCTCCAGAGATGGCTGCAAGCCATGGCTACCACAGCAGACAACAGGGACAGGTATGAGATGCTAAGGCTGCTGCTGCAGCCAATAGAATCTTCTGTGCAAGAACAGGTCACTATCCACACCTCCTGTCCCGGGAGCTGGTGCAGCCCACTACTGCCAGGGTCTCGTGATCCAGGGACAACTTCCCCGGGACAACAAATGGTGTGCCTCAGGCTGTTGCAATGTCATGCCTTCTGCTGCCGCTGCAGGCTGGCCCCGCATTCCATACGCCTCCCTCCTCACAGCCTGAGTGAGCCAGAGCCCCCTAAACAACTGCTATTTTAACCCTGTCCTGCCTGGGCGAAGAACAGATGCCCTCAGGCAACCTACACACAGAGGCGGGGCCAAATCCAAAGCTAAACCACAGGAGCTATGCGAACAAAAAGAGAAAGGGAAATTTCTCCCAGCAGCCTCAGGAGCAGTGGATTAAATCTCCACAATAAACTTGATGAAACCTGCCTCTGTGGAATACCTGAATACACAATGAATCACCCCAAAATTGAGGCAGTGGACTTTGCGAGCAACTGTAGACTTGGGGTTTGCTTTCTGCATCAAATTTGTTTCTAGTTTTATATTTATTTTAGTTTAGTATTTAGAGCTTATTATCATTGGCAGACTTGTTTATTAATTTGGTTTCTCTCTTCCTTTTTTTAATCTCTCTATATTTTTTCCTTATTCTCTTTTTGTAAGTGTGTATGTGTATGCTTCTTTGTGTGATTTTATCTGTACAGCTTTGCTTTTACCATTTGTCCCAGGTTTCTCTCTGTCCGTTCTTTTTGTTTTTCTTAGTATACTTTTTAGCACTTATCATTGGTGGATTTGTCTTTTTGGTTTGGTTGGTCTCTTCTTTATTTAAATTTTTTTTTATTTTTAATAATATTTAAAAATTATTTTATTTTTTCTTTCTTTCTTTTTTTTCCTCCATTTTCTTCTGAGCTGAGTGGATGACAGGGTCTTGGTGCTTCACCTGGGTGTCAGGCCTGAGACTCTGAGCTGGGAGAGCCAAGTTCAGGACATTGGTCCACCAGAGACCTGCTGGCCCCATGTAATATCAAATGGCAAAAGCTCTCCCAGGTCTCCATTTCAACACTAAACCCAGCTCCACTAAAAACCAGTAAGCTACATTGCTGGAACCCTAGGCCAAACAGTTAGCAAGATAGGAACACAAATGCACCTGTTAGCAGACAAGATGCCTAAAATCATAATAAGTTCACAGACACCCAAAAACACAACACTGGACATGGTATTGCCCACCGGAAAGACAAGATCGAGACTCATTCACCAGAATGCAGGCACCAGTCCCCTCCACCAGGAAGCCTACACAACCCATTGAACCAACCTTACCCACTGGGGGCAGACACAAAAAATTCCGGGAACTATGACTGGCAGCATGTGAGAGGAGACCCCAAACACAGTAAGTTAAGCAAAATGAAAAGACAGAGAAATACACAGCAGTTGAAGGAGCAAGGTAAAAACCCACCAGAACAAACAAATGAAGAGGAAATAGGCACTCTATCTGAAAAAGAATTCAGAGTAATGATAGTAAAGATGATCCAAAATCTTGGAAATAGAATGGAGAAAATACAAGAATGTTTAATAAGGACCTAGAAGAACTAAAGAGCAAACAAACAATGATGAACAACACAATAAATGAAATTAAAAATGCTCTAGAAGGAATCAATAGCAGAATAACTGAGGCAGAAGGACAGATAAGTGAGCTGGAAGATAAAAGAGTGGAAATAACGATGGCAGAGCAGAATAAAGAATAAAGAATGAAAAGAATTGAGGACAGTCCCAGAGACCTCTGGGACAACATTAAATGCACCAACATTTGAATTACAGGGCTCCCAGAGAAGATGAGAAAAAAAAGGAACTGAGAAAATATTTTAAGAGATTATAGTTGAAAACTTCTCTAATATGGGAAAGGAAATAGTCAATCAAGTCCAGGAAGCACAGAGAGTCCCATACAGGATAAATCCAAGGAGAAACATGCCAAGACACATATTAATCAAATTATCAAAAATTAAATACAAAGAAAAAATATTAAAAATAGCAAGGGAAAAGCAACAAATAAGATACAAGGGAATCCCCATAAGGTTAAAAGCTGATCTTTCAGCAGAAACTCTGCAAGCCAGAAGAGAGTGACAGGACATATTTAAAGTGATGAAAGGCAAAAACCTACAACCAAGATTACTCTACCCAGCAAGGATCTCATTCAGATTTGATGGAGAAATTAAAACCTTTACAGACAAGCAAAAGATAAGAGAATTCAACACCACCAAACCAGGTTTATAACAAATGCTAAAGGAAGTTCTCTAAGCAGGAAACACAAGAAGGGAAAAAAGCTACAATAACAAACCCAAAACAATTAAGAAAATGGTAACAGGAACACACATATTGATAATCAACTTAAATGTAAATGGATTAAATGCTCCAACCAAAAAACATAGAATGGCTGAATGGATAAAAAAACAAGACCCATATATATGCTGTCTACAAGAGGCCCACTTGTGACCTAGGGATGCATAAAGACTGAAAATGATGGAAAAAGATATTCCATGCAATTGGAAATCAAAAGAAAGCTGGAGTAGCAATTCTCATATCAGACAAAATAGACTTTAAAATAAAGACTATTACAAGAGACAAAAAGGATACTACATAAAGATCAAAGGATCAATCCAAGAAGAAGATAAAAAAATTGTAAATAGGGCTTCCCTGGTGGCGCAGTGGTTGAGAGTCCGCCTGCCGATGCAGGGGACACAGGTTCGTGCCCCGGTCTGGGAAGATCCCACATGCCGCGAGGCGGCTGGGTCCATGACCCATGGCCGCTGAGCCTGTGCATCCGGAACCTGTGCTTCACAATGGGAGAGGCCACAACAGTGAGAGGCCCGTGTACAGCCAAAAAAAAAAAAAAAAATTGTAAATATTTAAGCACTCAACACAGGAGCGCCTCAAAACATAAGGCAAATGCTAACAGCCATAAAAGGGGAAATCAATAGTAACACAACCATAGTAGGGGACATTAACATAACATCTCACTTTCACCAATGGACAGATCATCCAAAATGAAAATAAATAAGGAAACACAAGCTTTAAATGATACATTACACAAGATGGACTTAATTGATATTTATAGGACATTCCATCCAAAAACAACAGAATACACTTTCTTCTCAAGGGCTCATGGAACATTCTCCAGAATAGATTATACGTTCGGTCACAAATCAAGCCTTGGGAAATTTAAGAAAACTGAAATCGTATCAAGTATCTTTTCCAACCACAATGCTATGAGACTAGATATCAATTAGAGGAAAAAAATCTGCAAAAAATACAAACACATGGAGGTGAAACAATACACTAATGAATAATGAAGAGATCACTGAAGAAATCAAAGAGGAAATCAAAAAATACCTAGAAACAAATGACAATGAAAGCACGATGACCCAAAACCTATGGGATACAGCAAAAGCAGTTCTAAGAGGGAAGTTTATAGCAATACAATCCTTCCTCAAGAAACAAGAAACATTTCAAATAAACAACCTAACCTTACCCATAAAGCAATTAGAAAAAGAACAAAAAATCCCAAAGTTAGTAGAAGGAAATAAATCATAAAGATCTGATCAGAGATAAATGAAAAAGAAATGAAGGAAACAATAGCAAAGATCAATAAAACTAAAAGCTGGTTCTTTGAGAAGATAAAATTGACAAACCATTAGCTAGACTCATCAAGAAAAAAAGGGAGAGTACTCAAATCAATAGAATTAGAAATGAAAAAGGAGAAGTAACAACTGACACTGCAGAAATACAAAGGATCATGAGAGATTGCTACAAGCAACTATATGCCAATAAAATGGCAACCTGGAAGAAATGGACAAATTCTTAGAAAAGTACAACCTTCCAAGACTGAACCAGGAAGAAACAGAAAATGTAAACAGACCAACCACAAGCACTGAATTTGAAACTGTGATTAAAAATCTTCCAACATGGCTTCCCTGGTGGTGCAGTGGTTGAGAGTCTGTCTGCCAGTGCAGGGGACACGGGTTCGTGCCCCAGTCTGGGAAGATCCCACATGCCACAGAGTGGCTAGGCCCGTGAGCCATGGCTGCTGAGCCTGTGAATCTGGAGCCTGTGCTCTGGAACAGGAGAGGCCAGAACAGTGAGAGGCCCACGTATCGCAAAAAAAAAAAAAAAAAAAAAAAAAAATCTTCCAACAAACAAAAGCCCAGAACTAGATGGCTTCACAGGCAAATTCTATTAAACATTTACAGAAGAGCTAACACCTATCCTTTTCAAATTCTTCCAAAATATAACAGAGAGATGAACACTATCAAACTCATTCTACAAGGTAGCCATCACCCTGATACCAAAACCAGACAAGGATGTCTCAAAGAAAGAACACTACAGTCCAATATCACTGATGAACATAGATGTAAAAATCCTCAACAAAATACTAGCAAACAGGGCTTCCCTTGCAGCGCAGTGGTTGAGAGTCCGCCTGCTGATACAAGGGACACAGGTTCCCTGCGTGTCCGGAGCCTGTGCTCTGCAATAGGAGAGTCCACAACAGTGAGAGGCCCGCCTACCGGAAAAAAAAAAAAAATTCTACCAAACAGAATCCAACAGCACATTAAAGGGATCATACAACATGATTAAGTGGGCTTTATGCCAGGAATGCAAGGATTCTTCAATATATGCAAATCAGTTAATGTGATACACCATATAAAAAATTGAAGAATAAAAAACATCTGATCATCTCAGTAGATGCAGAAAAAGCTTTTGACAAAATCAACACCCAAAAAAAAAAAAAAAAAATCAACACCCATTTATGATAATAACCCTCCAGAATGTAGGCATAGAGGGAACTTACCTCCACATAATATAGGTCATATATGACAAAGCCAGAGCCAACATTGTTCTCAATGGTGAAAAACTGAAACCATTTCCACTAAGATCAGGAACAAGACAAGGTTGCCTACTCTCACCACTATTATTCAACATCATTATGGAAGTTTTAGCCACAGCAATCAGAGAAGAAAAAGAAATAAAAGGCACCCAAATCAGAAAATGAGAAGTAAAACTGTCACTGTTTGCAGATGACATGATTCTATACATGGAGAATACTAAAGATGCTACCTGAAAACTACTAGAGTTAATGAATGAATTTGGTGAAGTAGCAGGATACAAAATTAATTCACAGAAATCTCTGGCATTCCTATACACTAATGATGAAAAATATGAAGGAGTAATTAACGAAACACTCCCATTTACCATTGCAACAAATATAATAAAATACCTAGGAATAAACCTACCTAAGGATATAAAAGACCTGTATGCAGAAAACTATAAGACACTGATGAAAGAAATTAAAGATACAACAGATGGAGAGATATACCATGTTCTTGTGTTGGAAGTATTAACATTGTGAAAATGACTATACTACCCAAAGCAATCTACAGATTCAATGCAATCCCTATCAAACTACCAATGGCATTTCTCACAGAACTAGAACAAAAAATTTCACAATTTGTATGGAAACACCAAAGACCTCAAATAGCTAAAGCAATCTTGAGAAAGAAAAGCAGAGCTGGAGGAATCAGGCTCCCTGACTTCAGCCTATATAACAAAGCTACAGTAATCAAGGCAGTATGGTACACAAAAAGAGAAATATAGATCAATGGAACAGGATAGAAACCCAGGGATAAACCCACACACATATTGTCACCTTATCTTTGATAAAGGAGACAAGAATATACAATGGAGAAAAGAGAGCCTCTTCAGAAAGTGGTGCTGAGAAAAATGGACAGCTACATGTAAAAGAATGAAATTGGAACACTCCCTAACACCAAACACAAAAAAAACTCAAAATGGATTAAACACCTAAATGTAAGGCCAGACACTATAAAACTCTTAGAGGAAAATATAGGAAGAACACTCTTTGACATCAATCACAGCAAGATCCTTTTTGATCCACCTCCTAGAGAAATGGAAATAAAAACAAAAATAAACAAACAGGACCTAATGAAACTTGAAAGCTTTTGCACAGCAAAGGAAACCATAAACAAGACGAAAAGACAACCCTCAGAATGGGAGAAAATATTCGCAAATGAAGCAACTGACAAAGATTAATCTCAAAAATATACAAGCAGCTCATGCAGCTCAATATCAAAAAAACAACAACCCAATCCAAAAATGGGCAGAAGACCTAAATAGACATTTCTCCAATGAAGATATACAGGTCGCAAGAAACACCTGAAAGGATGCTCAACATCACTAATCATTAGAGAAATGTAAATCAATACTACAATGAGGTATCGCCTCATACCGGTCAGAATGGCTATTCTCAAATAATCTACAAACAATAAATGCTGGAGGGGATGTGGAGAAAAGGGCACACACTTGCACTGTTGGTGGGAATATAAATTGATAAAGCTACTATGGAGAACAGTATGGAGGTTCCTTAAAAACTAAAAATAGAACTACCAGCAGTCCCACTAGTGGGCATATACCCTAAGAAAACCATAATTCAAACATTGAGGTCATGTACCTCAATGTTCATTGCAGCACTATTTTCAATAGCCAGGACATTGAAGTAACCTAAATGTCCATCGACAGACGAATGGATTAAGAAGATGTGGCACATATATACAATGGAATATTACTCAGCCATAAAAAGAAACGAAATTGAGTTATTTGCAGTGAGGTGGATGGACCTAGAGACTGTAATACAGAGTGAAGTAAGGCAGAAAGAGAAAAACAAATACTGTATGCTAATACATATATATTGAATCTATAAAAAAAGAAAAAAATGCTTCTGAAGAACCTAGGGGCAGGACAGGAATAAATACGCAGATGTAGATAATGGACTTGAGGACATGGGGAGGAGGAAGTGTAAGGTGGGATGAAGTGAGAGTGTAGCATGGACATATATACACTATCAGATTTAAAATAGATAGCTAGTGGGAAGCAGCTACATGGTCCTGGGAGAACAGCTCGTTTCTTTGTGTCCACCTAGAGAGGTGTGATAGGGAGGGTGAGAAGGAGATAACGTGAAATGAGAATTGGGAAGATATGTATATGTATAGCTGATTCATTTTGTTATATAGCAGAAAGTAACACACCATTGTAAAGCAATTATACTCCAATAAAGATGTTAAAAAAAATGTCTGGGTATAATTTATCCAAAAAAATAAAAGACTTCATGGAGGAGGTGTGATTTAAGCTTGGTTTTGAGTGATTGATCAGCTTTGGATACAAAGAGAAGTGGAGAAAGTGTCTTTACGTTAGAAGAACATACATATGAGAAAAGTAGAAAGGCACACTTGAGGACTGGTAAAAGAGACCATCCTACTGAGATAAACCTTCCTGTAAATTAATAAGAAAATAAAGTTAAAGCAGGGATTGGGACAAGAAAATGTAAGATATTGCTATCAATTAACAAATATGAAATTCATCCTGCTGGCACATGGGTGTCATTGATAGTTGATGGAAAGAAAATTGATGTTAATGAACCTAGTTTAAAACTTATCTTGCAATAATGTCTAGCATAGATTAGAAAAGGTTGTGAAGATAAGGAAATGCATTAGGAAACTATTGTTATAATTCAGGCATGATATCTAATGAATATAAATATTTAATATATGTTCATTCAATAAATTAATGGCTGAAATAAAGAAATGGGTAAGTGGAAAAGAAAACATCATTTACTAAGATGGAATGGAAAAATGATGAATTGACAGAATTGGAAATTGCAAAAGAAGGTATAGAATAGATTTGAAATTCAGTTCAGATGCTTGTAGTGTTTGCAAAAATAGGAAAGGCAAAAATAGTAACACATTTACTCAAGATGACACCTTTACTTAACATGATTTTAATTATTTTGAATTTGGGGTAAAAAAAATCTAGATGGAAACATTAAAGTACATTCAGAATGTAAGATCAGAGATTTTTTTTGTTTCATTCACTGATTTTTCCCAAGCACTTAGAAAAGTGCATGGCACAAAGTAAGCACTCAATACATATTTCTTAAATTAAATTGAAATGTTTAGGCAAATGTGGCTTGACTGAAGGTGACAAGAGACTATGTGTCTGGTGATAATTATGTACATTACATGAAGAATAAAATAATATTAAAGAAGTTCTACATAAAAATATAGCAATACTATTTTAATAGTATACATTTATTGCAAATCTGGTTTATACCTGAAATTTACTTGGATTATCTTATTAAATATTATCAATAATATTTGAGCAGAGATTGAATTCACCATGAACCCATACTGAAAAACACTCTAAAGGTTTACATGAAAAAGAAGGAGTTTATGTCATATTTTGTTGGGAGATTGTGGCCCGTTGTGGGTGTAACTTTTCTATTCATCTGTTTTAAAAATATTTTGATATCTGCTAGGTATTATCTGTGTCATATGTCTTTTCCTTAAGAAGAATGATATAAACTGAAAATAGAGATCAATAAACAAAAAGAGTCTGAGGAGTTGCATAGAAGCCTTCTCTTCTCACTATTATTAAATAGAAAATAGCTCATTGACTGTATTAGACCCTTTCAGCATTCACCGCATTACTGAAAAAATGTGGTATAGATGCTCATAGTAGCTGTTTGCAGATCTGTGGAACAAAAGCAGCAAGAAAAAGGGATAATTTTACTTCATCAAAAAATAAGAAATATGAGCAAATAGTTTTTTCTTGTTTTTACTCATAATAACTCTCCTGTGATTTGGGAAATATTCATGAGGTCTATAAAATGCAATTACCTCATTTTTATACTTCCTAAAAAGAGAAAAAGTCAAGAGGAGATCTTATACTGATACTGCTGTGTTAACAATTTAAATGTAAAATTGCATACTAACTACTTTATCATGATTTTTATTGATTTTCTTTTGGTTCAACTTCAGTGATTAAATGAGACAAAATATATGGTATTGAGGTTTCTCACTGATATTTTCATCAAGACTGGATAAAATCCAAATGATACAGTATCTTCTGGCTTGCATAAAAGCCCTTATTTTATGGGATAGTAGTTTATTTATTTAGTTTTCTTTCAAGGGCTGGTTTCTGTCACTTCTTGCTCAATATTTGTCATGAATGTACAAAAGTGATGTTTTTACAGTCTCACCTCCTCATATATAATAAATAATCAAGTATATATTTTAATAAAAATTGCTTAAGTCATTGTAGGTCCTAGAAACAGTAGTCAAATGGTAATCTAGAGAGACAGACAGAGACAGAGAAAGGGAAGAGAGAAGAAAAAAATTAAAAGATAAAAAAAGTTGACCATTTAATCAATTAAACTTACTATCAAATAGATACTTACCATTCAATTTTATCTCGAACTTTCCCCTTTCTGAAGATCCTAACTGCATAAGTCACATAACATAAGAATTTGTTCCACCATAAGAATTCTGTGCAAGAATGTGAATCTGTAAATTGTTTCATGGCCCCAAACAGAAAGGAAATTGTCTGGAGGAAGGCAAATCTGTGTGCCTGTCAGAGATTCTGAGTGTGAATTCAGGATCACTTTAACATCTATGAAATATGCCCAATACAGGTCTGAACTGCTAGCTTTCTCAGTTACCATTTCTTAACCCTTGAGTTGTTCTTTTACTTAATACTAGGTGTCCATTAAAAAAATCAGAAATGACAAGCATATTTTCCTTTTATTATCTATGCTTATGATATTCAGTTTTGATCATACAAGGGTTTACCTTGTATGAAATAATTAATATAAATTTGAATACAGCATACTGATCTCTCTGCCTCTAGCTTCTGTTTCCCCTATTCCTGAAATCCTCATCTAGTTATAACATCTACTCATGTATATGACATTTTCCTATTGGCCACTTGGTTAAATAAGGGCCTACATTACCTTAACTCCCTTTCCTGGTTGTAGCTGGCCCAAAGGGCAACTTGTGGGGAACCTGAGAAATGAAGGTAAGGTTATAGTCTTACCCACTAAATACCATTTTTTTGTGGTCATGTAGATGGCATAGAGATGCAGAGGTACCTGGTGGGTTCCAGCTTGTTCCTGGTCTCCTTAACTTGGTGTCC
This sequence comes from Orcinus orca, assembly GCF_937001465.1. Classification (NCBI taxonomy): domain Eukaryota; kingdom Metazoa; phylum Chordata; class Mammalia; order Artiodactyla; family Delphinidae; genus Orcinus; species Orcinus orca. The sequence continues at coordinate 98,847,858 of NC_064563.1, forward strand.
AGCTCTTCTGCCCAATTGCTGACAACCTGATAACTAACAGTGGCCCAGACAGAAACAGAGGCAGAAGTACAGAAACAATAGTTTACTCGCAAATTTTTTAGGAAGTTCCCTTCATAGCCCTATTTTAGGACAGGGTTTTCTTGGCTTCTCAGATTTCTCTGAAGACTGACTAATTCACTCAAGAAAGTACTTCAGGCAGAAATTAGTGATTTGTTTCCTGATCCTTCCAACCTTCAGTTCCCTCACCTCCTTTCATGACTCTGTAAGGTTTAGTACCTTACACTAAATCCCTTATTCCATAACCATTATAATGACTCTGCTTCCCTGGATGAACCCCAATTGATATACTATCTTTTAGATTTCAGCTCAAATGTCATTCCCTTAAGGGAAATTTCATAGGGAAAGGTTTTCTCAGTGGTTCTCTCTGCTTACATCCCCTAGACTAGATTAGGTGCTCTCCTAAGTATTATTATAGCTTCCAGTATCCTGGTACATTGTTTCAAAATCTATGATCCTTTCGGATTATAGCTATCTACTGATCTATCCATCTATACCTTTATATATTATTAATGTCTCTCTCTAAAACTAAGCTGCTAGAAATCTGGGGACAGAAAAATACTTGATTTGTTCTTCATTATATTTACAACCGTTAGGCACAGTGCTTGGCCTAGAACAGGCACTTAATACACATTTATTGAATAACTAAATAAATATAGGACTTGCATTTTATGTACGAGGCTATATATACATAAATATATGCACGTATATATAATATATGTATAAATATACACATACATATATACTCAACCATATAAATATTGCTCAAACTTAATTGAGAAATTAGACTATTATAATTGTATCCAACTGAAAACATTTATTACATTGGGAAGCATAACTTTTTCTTCAACAGAGACAGTGATGTAACGGGGGCATTAGGTGTAGCTACATAGATTGCCCTACGCAACTTCACAGGTACAATTTAGGCATTTTGGGATATGAATGTTGCACCCTGAAGTTCTACAACACAGGGGCTTTAATTGTAAATGCTGGTGACTAAGAATCCATACACACTGGTGGTAATTTCTGATGATATTATTAATGTCAGTGAGATTTTAACACATTTTCCTTCTTGAAATCAGATATCAATAAAAAACTGTGGATGAAAAGCCTTAGAGTTGTTGGAAAATTGGTTTGCATTTGTATATGTATACTAATATTTCCAAGTGACAGAAATCTAGTCTAATTTCTTCAAGCAAATCACAAGTTCATATAATAAATGTTTCAGTCAGTCAATTATGAATATGGAAGGCACTAGAGGTATGTCAAACAGGAAAGGACTTAGCAATGAAAATGATAGGTTTGCATAATTAGTGGAAGAGCTAGAGCAGTGAAGATTAGGAAGCTCCAAGTAGGTTTCACAAAACTGTGAAAGGTAGTGATCGTAGAAAATTGCCACTGATGTTCTTAACAGCTTTCAGCAAAAAAGTGGATGACTCTAAGGAGGACGGATGGAAGTTGCTGGCAAAAATTCATAACCGATATCTGCCAAAGCCAGGTGCCTGCTCACAGCTACTGGCTAAAGAATAATTACTTTTGCTTTTCTTTCATTTCCCGAATATTTTGAGAGTACCTCTCATTGGTGGAAAGAACCACACTGGCAGGAGATAATGAGAAATGCAGTTTCCAAAATCTAGTTCCCATCATACACGTGAAAGGTGAGAAAGAAAGGTTGTTACATTTCATGTAGAAATTCATTTAGAAGCCTTTTACCTACTCAAACCTCACCTCACAATTTAGTTTTTCCTCCTAATATTGTTTCTTGGTCTACTGGTAAAATTTAAGGCTCTTGCAAAAGTGTAAGATTATACAATTCTATTTTGTCATGTATGCCATTTTATTCTTAAATAATAACCAATTTTTCTAATTATTCCCTTGAAGGAAAGTTATAATACCTATATAGAGATTTGAAACAGCATGTGTGAAAAACATCTGAAAAAAATTAAAGTTTCTGGACAGATGTTATAAGAGTCTTGTAGAAAAAGCTATCAGCATTGCAATCCCAATTCTAATTTACTTTACATCAGGCATTTAAATTTACTATCTTTAGGCCATATGTTCCAAATAGAGCTTGGTTCTATATTCATGAATCAGTTGACAATGAATAGTTAAGTTCTGCTAATTCAGAAAGGTGAAATTGAGTGAGTTAATTTAAATGGCAGAATACCTGTAACTACAAATTCTACATACCATCAGAAAACTTCCCCAAAAGAACTGCCATATGTTTTAAACCGTGATGGAAATGTTTTGATTTTTTTTTCTTAAAAAGCTGCAACTTTTATGTAGCTATACTTGAGAATATCTTAGGATTTCCATTAAAATTCTATTTTGAGATTTTTAAACTTAAACTTTTAAACTTCAAAAATTCTTTGAAGATTGAAATTTAACATGTGAAATCTAAGGGAATATTAAGTAACTGAATATTTTTAATTAAATGTTTTCCACATTTTATAGTTATAGTTCTTTAATACCTTAGCAGTATGGTTAGATATAAATTATAAAAATAAGTTTGTGCCACATGGACAACTGGTTGTGACTCACTTAGGTGTGATAACAAGCTGTCCAAGTATACCAGTCATAATCTCCAGGAACATTGACTCTATTTGCTGGAAAGAGCAAAAATGCTGACAGTTAAAAAAACTGGGGGTGGAAGGAAGCATCGCCTGTACTTCAAAGACCTCTATTCAAAAGACAAGGATATGTTCCAGATCCTCTCGAAAGTAGTCTAAGAATAAGCAATGTATTATCAGTGAAAATTTAGAGACTACGTACTAAAATACTTAAATAGAACCTGGATATATGAGCTAGAAAAGTTCAGCTTGAAAAAGTCAGTGAAGAGCATGTGAAGAATATTCTTTTCATTTCTGATGGAAAGCATGATTGCCTCCCCAGACACCCATGCCAGAGTCGCTGTGAATTATCAACTCAGAAAGCCTGTAGGGTAGGCACACTCCTGTCTACAGCATGGTTGCAGAAACAACATTCCTAAGAGGAAACTTGTTGACCCTCCTAGGGCTTAATCTGGATTACAGGGATAATGCAGAAGAGCAGAGAGCTTCTGTATTCTGTCAAAGTCACATTGGGATCAGAGAAAACTGATTTGCGTCCTGAGTTTTGTCATTTTCAGCCTGTGTGAAGTTGACGAACACATTAAGCTCTGTACAATTCAATTTGCTAACCTATAAAATGGGGTGATAATATAAACTTTACAGGTTTTAAAGCAACCATAAAGTAGATAATTTATAGAGTACCAACAACATGCTTATCAAATAACAAAATTCAATAAAACCGAATTATTGTTTTATATAAGATGGAAACCAAATACTGTTTTATTGACTAGAATCTCCTAGTACCTCCATTCCAGCTATTATCAAGAGGCGGGTCCACCTGATTATGTTTACCTCTGTCTCTGATAGTGAGATCACATTCATGGATATCAGAAAGGTGACCAGAAGGCAGAGCACAGAAGCATAGTGCCTTAGGATTAGGACCAAATTCAGTTTTTCTGAAGTATTATTACTTGCTCTAAATATTGATCTTTTAGCTCCATCTAGTTCTCGATACATCTTTACATTACCTTAGTTCACACAATAAACATTCATTAAAGCTTTTTGTAGGCCAAGTTCTTTGCTAAAAACTGGTAAGGAAGGAATAAAATAAGTTTCTTGCTCTCAGAAACTTGTAGTTCCAAGGGTAAGGCTGATAGGAGTGAAAGAATCCAAATAGCATGAGATAAGTGCTGATAAAGTCAGATGCAGGATTCATTTATATCAGATGGAGATGTTTGGGAAGGCTTCTTAGAAGATGTAATGAAACAGGTTTTAAAAAAAGAATTGAAGTTGCACATATGAATAAAAATAAAGAATATTCTGGTAGCAAGAAGAGCACATTTAAGCAAGTTGTGAGAGCAAGAAATTATTTAGTTTGGAAAAGTCCAAAATTATAGTAGTCACCTATACAGACAGAAAGTTATGCAAGGAAAAGTCAGAAAGTCTTTCTCCTAAATTATATGGGAATCTATCACAGAATTTTAAGAAGGTAACTGGTAGAATTAGGTTTGCATAGGAGAAGGATTATTCTGGCAGCAGGTTGAAGGATAGTGAGATTGTAACCAGTGAGATCAATTAGGAAGCTATTCAGTAATCCTAAGAAAATAGTCCAGTGTTTACTAGTTATGCAATATTGGGCAAGTTATTTGATCTTTATTGACCTGTGTGAGCCTCTGTTTCATTAGTATTAATATCGTGTAGGTTTAGTATTTGTATTAGTATTATGTAACTTTAACTAGTAACAACAATAACAATGAAATTGTGGGCCATATTACCTGCCAAAGATTGATAAAAGAATTAGATTAGAAAACATATGTGAAAGCAATGAGCGCTGTGCCCATATAGGAGCTGAATGTCCTTGCTCTCATCTTTCATTCCAATCCACACTGGTCCAGGTGCATGAACACTTGAAGGTGAATTTTTGAGCTGTTAGATGTTTTGTTTCTATTTGGAGATCCAGGAAGAAAAGGGTGACAAGTGGTAAATACCTACATCTCCTCTAGAGCAGTACTTCTCATACTTTAATGTGCAGAAAAAAAAAATCACCTGAGTATTTTGGTAAAATGCAGATTTGCTAAAATGCAGATTCAGAGTGAGCAGGTCTGGAATAGGGCCTAAGATTATGCATCTCTAAAAAACTGGGTGATGTTGATGCTTCTGGTCCATGAACCACCTTTTGGGTTACAAAGCTCTAAGAAAAGCCTGCAATTTTGTCCATGCTCCCAGAAGTTGGAGAGGCAGATTTTAAAAAGCAAATGCAGGAGATACAGAATTAACCTGCGGAAATGTTCCTATTAATCGTTTTGTAGATCAAATTCTATTTTCCATAAAAAATTTTCATCTTTTTTTCTTTAAAGATATAGATAGCACATATAATAATTCTGTTTATTATTATTTCTGTTTATTATTTATTTTATTATTATTTCTGTTATTATTTATTCTGTTTATATTATCTGTTTATTATTATTTTTATGATTTCATTACAGACTATTTAATTTCAGGATGTAAGTGAGAAGACATTCACTGTTTATTTTTTAATCACTCTCTCAAATTAAACATTTCAAAGTACACTATCACCGCACACTAAGGGTCCCTCAGCACACTGGCTTCTCTAGAAGGAAGGGATATTAGGTGAAGTTTGAGGATGAAAAAATTTAAGGATCGGAGAACCTAGGGGTAAGACGGGAATAAAGACAAAGACCTAGTAGAGAATGGACTTGAGGATATGGGGAGGGGGAAGGGTAAGCTCTGACAAAGTGAGAGAGTGGCATGGACATATATACACTACCAAACGTAAAATAGATAGCTAGTGGGAAGCAGCCGCATAGCATGCGGAGATCAGCTCGGTGCTTTGTGACCACCTAGAGGGGTGGGATAGGGAGGGTGGGAGGGAGGGAGACACAAGAGGGAAGAGATATGGGAACATATGTATATGTATAAATGATTCACTTTGTTGTAAAGCAGAAACTAACACACAATTGTAAAGCAATTGTACTCCAATAAAGATGTAAAAAACGAAAAATTTAAGGATCGGAACTGGAAAAAGAGATAATGTGTTCTACTACTTTTTCATAGATTTGGTCAGCAGCATGAAATTTCATGTAGCAAGACCCAGTAGGTATTTCCTGGAGGAACAAAAATGTCCTTGTCAGCAACCGGACAGAAAAAAGCCTTCCAATTACATTTGACCTAGGGTCATTGTAAAGAGAAGGACCTTGCCATTGAGCCCTGTGAGGAGTTTGGTTACTGAGTATTCTGAGTATTCTTTTAATTTTCTAGGGAGTTGATAGATATCTCATAATGATTAAGGATATATCAAAATTGTATTTGCTCACAAATATACCATTTTCAGTTGTGCAACACAGAGATTAGATATAACTCAACATTTTCTTTTACCTAGGTTAGAAATATTTTATAGCTATATATATATAATTTATATATATATATATATATATATATGTATGTATATATAAAATTGTGGCGCAAAGTTAGTCAAAAATGAAGCTTGGGAGATCAGGGAAGATGGCGGAAGAGTAAGACGCGGAGATCACCTTCCTCCCCACAGATACACCAGAAATACATCTACACGTGGAACAACTCCTACAGAACACCTACTGAACGCTGGCAGAAGACCTCAGACCTCCCAAAAGGCAAGAAACCCCCCAAGTACCTGGGTAGGGAAAAGAAAAAAGAATAAACAGAGACACAAGGATAGGGACAGGACCTGCACCAGTGGGAGGGAGCTGTGAAGAAGGAAAGGCTTCCACACACTAGAAGCCCCTTCACGGGCGGAGAGCGCGGGTGGCGGAGGGGAAATCTTCGGAGCCACGGAGGAGAGCTCAGCAACAGGGGTGCAGAGGACAAAGTGGAGAGATTCCTGCACAGAGGATTGGTGCCGACTGGCACTCACCAGCCTGAGAAGCTTGTCTGCTCACCCGCCAGGGCGGGCGGGGCTGGGAGCTGAGGCTCGGGCTTCAGTAGGAGCACAGGGAGAGGACTGGCGGCGTGAACACAGCCTGCAGGGGATTAGTGCACCACGGCTAGCCGGGAGGGAGTTCCGGGAAAAGTCTGGACCTGCTGAAGAGGCAAGAGACTTTTTCTTCCCTCTTTGTTTCCTGGTGCACGAGGAGAGGGGATTAGGAGCACTGCTTAAAGGAGCTCCAGAGGTGGGCGCGAGCCGCGGCTAAAAGCGCGGACCCCAGAGACGGGCATGAGATGCTAAGGCTGCTGCTGCCACCCCCAAGAAGCCTGTGTGCGAGCACAGATCACTATCTACACCCCCCTTCCGGGGAGCCTGTGCAGCCCGCCACTGCCAGGGTCCTGGGAGCCAGGGACAGCTACCCCAGGAAAACACATGGCACACCTCAGGCTGGTGCAACGTCATGCCAGCCTCTGCCACCGCAGGCTCACCCCTCACTCTGTACCCCTCCCTCCCCCCGTCCTAAGTGAGCCAGAGTCCCCGAAGCAGCTGCTGCTTTAACCCCATCCTGTCTGAGTGAAGAACAGATGCCCTCTGGCGACCTACACACAGAGATGGGGCCAAATCCAAAGCTGAGCCCTGGGAGCTGTGAGAACAAAGAAGAGAAATGAAAATCACTCCCAGCAGCCTCAGAAGCAGCGGATTAAAGCTCCACAATCAACTTGATGTACCCTGCATCTGTGGAATACATGAACAGACAACGAATCATCCCAAATTGAGGAGGTGGACTTTGAGAGCAAGATTTATGATTTTTTCCCCTTTTCCTCTTTTTGTGTGTATGTGTATGCTTCTGTGTGAGATTTTGTTGGTATAGCTTTGCTTCCACCATTTGTCCTATGGTTCTATCCATCCGTTTTTTGTTTTGTTTTGTTTTAAAATTTTTTTTTCTTAATAATTTTTTTATTTCAATAACTATATTTTATTTTATCTCACTTTATTTTATTTTATCTTTTCTTTCTTTCTTTCCTTCCTTCCTTCCTCCCTCCCTCCCTCCCTCCCTACCTCCTTTCTTTCTTTCCTTCTTTCTTTCTTTCTTTCTTTCTTTCTTTCTTTCTTTCTTTCTTTCTTTCTTTCTTTCTTTCTTTCTTTCCACTTTTTCTCCCTTTTATTCTGAGCTGTGTGACTGAAAGGCTCTTGGTACTGCAGCCAGGAGTCAGTGCTGTGCCTCTGAGGTGGGAGAGCCAACTTCAGGACACTGGTCCACAAGAGACCTCCCTACGCCACATAATATCAAACGGCAAAAATATCCCAGAGATCTCCATCTCAACACCAGCACCCAGCTTCACTCAACAACTAGCAAGCTACAGTGCTGGACACCCTATGCCAAAAAACTAGCAAGACAGGAACACAACACCACCCATTAGCAGAGAGGCTGCCTAAAATCATAATAAGTCCACAGTCACCCCAAAACACACCACCAGACGTGGACCTGTCCACCAGAAAGACAAGATCCAGCCTTATCCACCAGAACACAGGCACTAGTCCACTCCACCAGGAAGCCTACACAACGGGAACTATGAACCTGCAGCCTGTGAAAAGGAGACCCCAAACACAGTAAGATAAGCAAAATGAGAAGACAGAAAAACACACAGCAGATGAAGGAGCAAGATAAAAAAAACACACCAGACCTAACAAATGAAGAGGAAATAGGCAGTCTACCTGAAAAAGAATTCAGAATAATGATAGTAAAGATGATCCAAAATCTTGGAAACAGAGTAGCCAAAATGCAAGAAACATTTAACAAGGACCTAGAAGAACTAAAGATGAAACAAGCAACGAAGAACAACACAATAAATGAAATTAAAAATACTCTAGATGGGATCAATAGCAGAATAACTGAGGCAGAAGAACGGATAAGTACCCTGGAAGATAAAATGGTGGAAATAACTACTGCAGAGCAGAATAAAGAAAAAAGAATGAAAAGAACTGAGGACAGTCCCAGAGACCTCTGGCACAACATTAAACACACCAACATTCGAATTATGGGGGTTCGAGAAGAAGAGAAAAAAAAGGGACTGAGAAGATATTTGAAGAGATTGTAGTTGAAACCTTCCCTAATATGGGAAAGGAAATAGTTAATCAAGTCCAGGAAGCACAGAGAGTCCCAAACAGGATAAATCCAAGGAGAAACACGCCAAGACACATATTAATAAAACTATCAAAAATTAAATACAAAGAAAATATATTAAAAGCAGCAAGGGAAAAACAACAAATAACACACAAGGGAATCCCCATAAGGTTAACAGCTGATCTCTCAGCAGAAACTCTGCAAGCCAGAAGGGACTGGTAGGACATATTTAAAGTGATGAAGGAGAAAAACCGGCAACCAAGATGACTCTACCCAGCAAGGATCTCATTCAGATTTGACGGAGAAATTAAAACCTTTACAGACAAGCAAAAGCTGAGAGAGTTCAGCACCACCAAACCAGCTTTACAACAAATGCTAAAGGAACTCCTCTAGGGAAGAAACACAAGAGAAGGAAAAGACCTACAATAACGAACCCAAAACAATTAAGAAAATGGGAATAGGAACATACATATTGATAATTACCTTAAATGTAAATGGACTAAATGCTCCCACCAAAAGACACAGATTGGCTGAATGGATACAAAAACAAGACCCATATATATGCTGTCTACAAGAGACCCACTTCAGACCTAGAGACATATACAGACTGGAAGTAAGGGGATGGAAAAAGATATTGCATGCAAATGGAAATGAAAAGAAAGCTGGAGTAACAATTCTATATCAGACAAAATAGACTTTAAAATAAAGACTATTAGACAAAGAAGGACACTACATAATGATCAAGGGATCGATCCAAGAAGAAGATGTAACAATTGTAAATATTTATGCACCCAACATAGCAGCACCTCAATATATAAGGCAAATACTAACAGCAAAAAATGGGGAAATCGACAGTAACACATTCATAGTAGGGGACTTTAACACCCCAACTGCAACAATGGACAGATCATCCAAAATGAAAATAAATAAGGAAACACAAGCGTTAAATGATACATTAAACAAGATGGACTTAATCGATATTTATAGGACATTCCATCCAAAACAAAGAGAATAAACATTTTTCTCAAGTGCTCATGGAACATTCTCCAGGATAGATCATATCTTGGGTCACAAATCAAGCCTTGGTAAATTTAAGAAAATGGAAATCGCATAAGTACCTTTTTTGACCACAATGCTATGAGACTAGATATCAATTATAGGAAAAGCTCTGTAAAAAATACAAACACATGGAGGCTAAACAATACACTACTTAATAACCAAGTGATCACTGAAGAAATCAAAGAGGAAATCAAAAAATACCTAGAATAAATGACAATGGAGACAAGACGATGCAAAACCTATGGGACGCAGCAAAACATTTCTAAGACGGAAGTTTATAGCAATACAATCCTACCTTAAAAAACAGGATACATCTTGAATAAACAACCTAACCTTGCACGTAAAGCAATTAGAGAAAGAAGAACAAAAAACCCACAAAGATAGCAAAGGAAAGAAATCATAAAAATCAGATCACAAAGAAATGAAAAAAAATGAAAGAAACAATAGCAAAGATCAGTAAAACTAAAAATGGTTCTTTGAGAAGATAAACAAAATTGATAAACCATTATCCAGACTCATCAAGAAAAAAAGGGAGAAGACTCAAATCAATAGAATTAGAAAGGGAAAAGGAGAAGTAACAACTGACACTGCAGAAATACAAAAGATCATGAAAGATTACTACAAGCAACTCTATGCCAATAAAATGGACAACCTGGAAGAAATGGACAAATTCTTAAAAATGCATAACCTGCCAAGACTGAATCAGGAAGAAACAGAAAATATGAACAGACCATTCACAAGCACTTAAATTGAAACTGTGATTAAAAATCTCCCAACAAACAAAATCTCAGGACCAGATGGCTTCACAGGTGAATTCTATCAAACTTTTAGAGAAGAGCTAACACCTATCCTTCTCAAAGTCTTCCAAAATATAGCAGAGGGAGGAACACTCCCAAACTCATTCTATGAGGCCACCATCACCTTGATACCAAAATCAGACAAGGAGAAAGAATAATACAGGCCAATATCACTGATGAACATAGATGCAAAAATCCTCAATAAAATACTAGCAAACAGAATTCAACAGCACATTAAAAGGATCATACACCATGATCAAGTGGGGTTTATTCCAGGAATGCAAGGATTCTTCAATATATGCAAATCAATCAATGTGATACACCATATTAACAAATCGAAGGAGAAAAACCATATGATCATCTCAATAGATGCAGAGAAAGCTTTCAACAAAATTCAACACCCATTTATGATAAAAACCCTCCAGAAAGTAGGCATAGAGGGAATTTTCCTCAACATAGTAAAGGTCATGTATGACAAACCCACAGCCAACATCATCCTCAATGGTGAAAAACTGAAACCATTTCCTCTAAGATCAGGAACAAGAAAAGGTTGCCCACTCTCACCACTCTTGTTCAACATAGTTTTGGAAGTTTTAGCCACAGCAATCAGAGAAGAAAAGGAAATAAAAGGAATCCAAATCGGAAAAGAAGTAAAGCTGTCACTGTTTGCAGATGACATGATACTATACATAGAGAATCCTAAAGATGCTACCAGAAAACTACTAGAGCTAATCAATGAATTTGGTAAAGTAGCAGGATACAAAATTAATGCACAGAAATCTCTGGCACTCCTATACACTAATGATGAAAAATCTGAAAGTGAAATAAAGAAAACACTCCCATTTACCATTACAACAAAAAGAATAAAATATCTAGGAATAAACCTGCCCAAGGAGACAAAAACCTGTATGCAGAAAATTGTAAGACACTGATGAAAGAAATTAAAGATGATACAAATAGATGGAGAGATGTACCATGTTCTTGAATTGGAAGAATCAACATTGTGAAAATGACTCTACTACCCAAAGCAATCTACAGAGTCAATGCAATCCCTATCAAACTACTACTGGCATTTATCACAGAACTAGAACAAACAATTTCACAATTTCTATGGAAACACAAAAGACCCTGAATAGCCAAAGCAATCTTGAGAACGAAAAATGGAGCTGGAGGAATCAGGCTCCCTGACTTCAGACTATACTACAAAGCTACAGTAATCAAGACAGTATGGTACTGGCAGAAAAACAGAAATATAGATCAGTGGAACAGGATAGAAATCCCAGAGATAAACCCACACACATATGGTCATCTTATCTTTGATAAAGGAGGCAGGAATGTACAGTGGAGAAAGGACAGCCTCTTCAATAAGTGGTGCTTGGAAAAATGAACAGGTACATGTAAAAGTATGAGATTAGATCACTCCCTAACACCATACAAAAAAATAAGCTCAAAATTGATTAAAGACCTAAACATAAGGTCAGAAACTATCAAACTCTTAGAGGAAAACAGGCAGAACACTCTATGACATAAATCACAGCAAGATCCTTTTTGACACACCTCCTAGAGAAATGGAAACAAAAATAAACAAATGGGACCTAATGAAACTTCAAAGCTTTTGCACAGCAAAGGAAACCATAAACAAGACCAAAAGTCAACCCTGAGAATGGGAGAAATATTTGCAAATGAAGCAACTGACAAAGGATTCATCTCCAAAATTTATAAGCAGCTCAATAACAAAAAAACAAACAACCCAATCCAAAAATAGGTAGAAGACCTAAATAGACATTTCTCCAAAGAAGATACACAGACTACCAACAAACACATGAAAGAATGCTCAACATCATTAATCATTAGAGAAATGCAATCAAAACTGCAATGATATATCACCTCACACCAGTCAGAATGGTCATCATCAAAACATCTAGAAACAATAAATCCTGGAGAGGGTGTGGAGAAAAGGGAACACTCTTGCACTGCTGGTGGGAATGTGATTTGGTACAGTGACTATGGAGAACAGTATGGTGGTTCCTTAAAAACTACAAATAGAACTACCATATGACCCAGCAATCCCACTACTGGGCATATACCCTGAGAAAACCATAATTCACAAAGAGTCATGTACCACAATGTTCATTGCAGCTCTACTTACAATAGCCCGGACATGCAACCTAAGTGTCCATCAACAGATGAATGGATAAAGAAGATGTGGCACATATGTAAATGGAATATTACTCAGCCATAAAAAGAAATGAAATTGAGCTGTTTGTAATGAGGTGGATGGACCTAGAGTCTGTCATACAGAGTGAAGTAAGTCAGAAAGAGAAAGACAAATACCGTATGCTAACACATATATATGGAATTTAAGAAAAAAATGTAATGAAGAACCTAGGTTAAGACAGGAATAAAGACACAGACCTACTAGAGAATGGACTTGAGGATATGGGGAGGGGGAAGGGTAAGCTCTGACAAAGCGAGAGAGTGGCATGGACATATATACACTACCAAACGTAAAATAGATAGCTAGTGGGAAGCAGCCACATAGCACGGGGAGATCAGCTCGGTGCTTTGTGACCACCTAGAAGGGTGGGATAGGGAGGGTGGGAGGGCGGGAGACGCAAGAGAGAAGAGATATGGGAACATATGTATATGTATAACTGATTCACTTTGTTATAAAGCAGAAACTAACACGCCATTGTAAACCAATTATACTCCAATAAAGATGTAAAAAAAAAAAAATTTGAGGCTTGGCTTTTCAAGCAAAAGTCAATGCTTCTTTAGAACTGACCTCAAAATTTGATTACATCTGTTCTACATTTAAACATATTTTAGTATTTTATATTTAATATGATTATTCTGAAGGCACTGGGGAATCTACAAGGGTGAGAGATAGAAGTACAGTGTTCCTTGCTGAATAAAGAGTATTGGTGTCTCTTTGTTAAAGAGATTTAAACAGGACAATATTTTAGGCAATACAGGTAAAGCCAAAATATATCTCCACTTTCATTTCAGAATGAACTTTCTCTATAAACACAATAGATTTGAGAAGCATTTTGTAAATTTCATCAGTGCCTAAAATGAAACCTAACAATGTAGAAAATGACTACTCGGGTAACTAGGCACATTCTGATATCAGCCAAGGTCATTTAGTACATCCAAGCTTCCTAGATTTTTATTTAAAAATGTATTACAAAATCTAAAGTTTAAAATCTCATTTTTATGCTTTATTTATGAGAGATTGAAAAGTTATCAGTTGCAAAGAAAAGAAATTCAATGTTTGGATTAAACAAAATGTGCCATTTCTGGAAAAATTGCCGTTTTCTTGTCTATTTTTTTTTTGCTTCGTACATCTGTGCTTTTGTAAAATAAAAACTTGTTATCATGGCAACTGGAGAACCACGTGCACCATCTCAGAGCTAAAATACTCCTTGTTTGAGAAATATTATGTTCACTCTTCATTTGAATCTGTATAATACTACATTCAGAAGAGAAAATATTTTATAGGTACCATATCATAAAACTATTCAGTATATTTTGTTTGTTTCCCAATAAATAACTTATTTTTATTTAAGCAATATATTTAATAGTAGCAATGAAGAAAACCCTGGTATAACAAAAATAAAGGAGATTTAAAATGTAACATTCTAGATGAATCAGATGACAGTTGAAAGACTCTTCCCTTCAATAAGGAGTATAAGTAGTTTTCCTTAATATACTCAAATTATATATATAAAGATATTAAGGAACAATTATAAACTAAACAAAAACGATAAACAGCTCCAATATATGCTATAAAATTGCTACTCATTTTACCGTCATTCTATTATTCAAGATGTTTTACATGGCAATTTAAACCACTTTAAACATAAAGGAGAGAGTTATGGATTCAACTTAACCAAATTTCTAGGAGGGAGAGAACAATTCTGACTCTAGGGATGAGTGAATCATGATCCACAATGCCAAAAGAGACTATTAATCACAGATGATTCCCATGGGCAAGTGGTCCACCCACACCTCCAGGACCCACCACAACAAGTTCAGTGCAGCGTCCCAGCCTCTCATTCCAACTCCAACAGGGTGAGCGCGTGGCCCTCACGTAAGGGGTCTTTCATGTTTAGGATGATGGAGCTGCTTGTGTCATCCATGAATTCCATGTGCACTTGACCAGCTCCTACCAAACATCTATTAGGAGCTTGTTCTGCTCAGCAACTTCTTGCCCCTGACCAGCCTGATTGGCTGCACAAGGCTCATGTCCATGATGGTGGCCCAGTGGAGGTCAAATGGAGTTATAGTCTATTTTCAAACTAGAGAGAAAGAGTAATTCCCTCTCTGAGAGAGGAACAACCCTTCAAGAAACATCCTGAATATGGTACTCTATTGTCATTTAGCCACGATAAAAAGACTGAGGAATGGAAACGAGGATGGAATGGCCATGACACCTAGAATTGTAATGTGATGGACAGCTATGGCCCTGAGGCCAATATGTATATTCTTTAACTGGAAACTGAACACTGAGTTCTTCTTTGAATTAAGTAATTCCTGTTTTACAAGAATATTGCTTGCATATCTCATATTCATTAAAGCCTGTGTATCTTCCATGCAGACTTCCTTCCCTTACCAGGAAAGATGTGCTCCTTACTTTGCAGCAGTATGGTGCCTGCCTCCATGATCATTTCTATAGGTGTTTTTTTTTTACCATGCCCTAGGGGTGGCTTATAATTTAAACATTTCAAAATAAATGAATAGTGGGTGTCTTTGCCGAATAATTGGGTGTGTCTTGTTAGGAGAACATTGTAAGAAGGATATTGACAGCCAGGAAATAAATCCCAAAGCTAAGCGTTTTTTCCTCTCATCCCCTGACCTAAATCTTTATAAATCACCAAAGACCGTTACGTATTTGAATTGGAGAGAATAATAAAAAAAAAAAATCAACCTTTGTTGCTTGTAAAAGTGGAGGCATTTTTCATCATCTTCTTCCTCTCTTCTGCTTCATCTTCATCTTGTCTTTGTTTCTGTCTACCTCGTCCAGGTGGTATACATCAAACAAAATCCAGGGGAAATAAATCCATAATGTAAGGATTTTGATACAAGACATACTTAGGAGCTATAACCCAGACAAGTTAAATGACACCAAATAATATTGCTACATAAGTAACATTTATAATTAACATAATTATGTTAAAAAGCTTTCTCACATAGTTAATATATATACTTGTACAAATTAAAATTAAGTGCTTTAGCCGAACCAAGTGTCTTCATGTGTGAACTTTACCCCAAGTCAAGCAATTAGGAATATAAATATTTACAAATCCTGTTCATTTGACAAGACCTGAGTAACATCATCAACAACATGATTGTGATCAGCACTGGGATTTACATGTATTAAGTGATTATGTTCCAGAGGCCATGCCAAGCACTTTCCATATATTATTTCATTTAATCGACACCAAACTCTACAGGGGTAGTTACTGTGATTGCCCATGTTTCCCAGTTAAGGAACTACTGAAGATGTTAGATAAGTTGCATTAGAACGTAGTTTATATCTGCATGTGTAAGTTAAGCAAAATTATCCTGAGTTGTATCTCTCTCTGGAAGGTAGAAAGGAATTTGGGATAATATAAAAATTTATTTGATAATAACTAAGTGGTGGAAGGGGATGAAATCCAAGTAGGTCCTTAACCAGTGTGAATGCAGGATGATATACCATTGCTTAATTCTGACCCCTCTGTAGTCAATGGTACTGAACTTGGCAACTAAAAAAATGCAGTTATGAACTACTCTCTGGTATCTGCCATAAGAATGCTGGCAATTCTCTTTTTTATTTAAAATTCATCAGAAAAGTTAATCTGTTAATGTCAGTTAATGTCAATTACAGTGACCAGTGCCTTCTACCTCCGACTGTCCCTTTCCCCAAACCCATCCTTTTGTATGCTGGAGAAGATGACATCATAGTTTGTAATTCATGTTGCCAACTACAAAACTAAAATAAGAGTAAATAGAAAATGCTATGTCCTTAATATAGAACACTCTATATTAGGCTACACTGTATATATACTCTCATCAAGTGTTTCAGGTTGTGTAATAATTGTCTTTGTTATTTCATGACAGTTATATATTTGTCTTAGCGCAAGAACCCCAGGAATCATTTGTATTTATCCAATCCAATTTCTCAAAGCAGCTTTTACATATAACATTAATTCAAAGCAATACTAAAAGCTGTCTTGTTAAAATAGCGAGACATGATTCCATTGTAAAATACTTGCAAAATTCTGAATAAATGTTAAAGTAAAAACCTTTCATTACTCTGTAATGGCCTACATGGGAAAAGAATCTAAAAAAAGAGTTGATATACGTGTATGTATAACTGATTCACTTTGCTGTACACCTGAAACTAACACAACACTGTAAATCAACTATACTCCAATAAAAATAATGAAAAAATACCTTTCAGAGCCTTTAATGTGTTAACTCACTATTAGTTTAAAAACAAACAAACATAAGTTGCTGCATTTCATAGACTAAGTTAGCCATGGATGTCACCAGCCTCCCATTTATTCTTATGGGATGTTTTAAGGACTAATATTCCTTGAAACATATTTTGGGCAACATAGCTCTATGCATACCAATGTAAATATTATTCCCAAAACACATACTATACTTTGAAATAATTTTGCCTTTGTTCATACGATTTCTCCACACCTGGAATATTCTTTTGCTCTCCTGATGTTCCAATTATGCCTGAACTTCTACTCATTCTTTAAGGCCAAGATCAAATATCACATTTTCTATCAATAGTATTTCTTAACTTCTCTGGGCAAAAATAATTCTTAGGATATCTTGAATATGTCTATTATGACTCTTATTTTCATAAAACTTTCTCATCAAATGAATGACAGTTTCATGAGGAGAGGGGGCATTTTTATCTGCCTTAACTGTTAGTATTTTTAATTTTCTAGCCAAAGGAAAGGTTTTTGAGCATAGAATAATATAACCAAGCACCAAACCAGCACTTTGGAGAGAGAGCTCTGGCAACAAAACTTAAGAGAGATTATGGTTGAGTAACTGGTTAGAAAGTGATCACAGTCATACAAGTAAGAAGGTCAGCCCAAATAAGTGCAGTAACATTAGGAATGGGAAACAGGAACAAAATGTGATTTGATAGATACTTGAGCCACCTCACTGGTAGATTATGAAAATGGGAAAATGATCTGATGGCACAGGACACAGGAAATGGAGAAGTAAAAGATGACTTGATGTTTCCTAGCTGCGTTTCTTGATATTTATTAGTACCAGGGAGTAAAATTAGTAATGTAACTATTACATAGCATCACATATAGGAGAATAAGGACTTTAGAAGAGATACAAGGAAAAGGGAAGAGTTGTGAATAGTAGAGATTTATATTTCCACATGTAATCAAAGCAGGGGTGAAGAACATCTCAAGGAAGGATACCTCTCTTACAATTTTTCTAAGAGGAGCCCAGGGGTATCCAGAAATAATTTAGAAACCAATGCAAAAGTAGTGATTACAATTACTACAGTTCTGTTCAAGGTTTTACTTTTAATCAATGTATGTTGTTTCCTTTTTTTTTTTTTTTTTTTAATTATTTTGGCTGCACCATGCAGCCTGTGGGATTTTAGTTCCCCAACCAGGGATTGAATCCGTGCCCTCTTCAGTGGGAGTGCGGAGTCCTAACCACTGGACCATCAGGGAAATCCCTGTATATTGTTTTCTAATCAACGTTTTTTAATTGTTCATATACACAACCATAAAATAATTAAAATAACAATAATAAAATAAGATACTACTTCTACCCAGGACAAATAATTAGAATGCTAGTCATGTACCTATTTAAATGTAAAACATTTACATTTAATTCAGTTTAATTTTAAAATTTATCCTATTTCCCTACCTTTAAGCGTGGAACTAGTGGACATGTGTGCCCTTTGGATCACAAAAGGGAGGAATACATCCTGCACAGACTCTGCCCTCAAACCCAATTATTCACTGAAAATAGACTGAAACCCAGATGAAGTTGGAGTCTGTTGGCTATTACCTGAAGCATGCATTCCTGCTCTCCAGCTTTGGAAAGCAGCTGTCAAAATGCCCTTGGCCTATGTACATGTATGTATGGTGTGTGCAAGAAGCCACGGGCATATATCTTCAGAGCAGCATGACTCTGAACATGCTGAGCATCTCCTTTCCTGACTTGGCCATGTCTAGAGGTGAGAGATCACAGCATACAGGAAATTGCAGTCAGCCTCATGTGAAAGCATCCTCTCTTGTCACTTGCAGAAAGACTGAAATGGTCTTAATAGAAAACTCACTCTAATGAGTAGAAAAATCTCTTTCAATGCTATCTTGTTTAATACAAGTAGTAATTTCTGCTAGTGAACTCAAAGAAATGCATTCTCACAGGAAGTTTAATTTGCCTAATCAAAAGAAAAACTTTAAAAGTATATCCGAACGAATTCCAAATTAATATTACAACAGTTTTCCTATATTGTTTCTCTAAATTATTTTTTATTTAAAAAACTGTAGATTTGGCTGTCATTATTTTTTCATATTTCTTCCCATGGCTAAGTGTCCATTGATTCCTAGGACTGTTGTATTTTTAATGTTTATGGTAATTTTTAGTAATGAAAAATGAGAGAATATTCATATTTCTAAAGATTCTGATTCTGTTGGTTAACAAAATAAAACAATGGTTAGATTGTATAGATAAATGATTCTTACTTAGCATTATTTATTGTATTTTCATCAACACATAATCAGAAAACATGAGGAAATTGAAGGTATAGGTCATTCTCCCATTACATGCAATAAATATTTTTAAAAGTATTAATTTTATGAAGTTGTGTTGTACTAATGAGCCTTAATGATGCAGGAGGCCTAAACTTCTGCATATTCACTTTTCACTTAGAAAATCACCTTTATGGGATTCTATGAATGAACCTAAGGACCAAAGCTGACACATTTTAAAGGTATAGACTGAACTGCAATAACCTATTAATTTAATTGTTAAATTAATTAAAAAAGAAGGAAATGAAAGTACTCAGGTTTAATTAATGTACCAGGCTCTCAGTATATAGGTTTTGAATGAAAGGAAGTAGCAGCCAACTTGTGAGTGTTTTAAATTTGGGGCTCAAGAATTAGACTTTTGTTTTACAAAGATGTGTGAAGATTTTTCAAGCAGGGTCTGACATGAACAAAATACATTTTAGGAAGATTAATCAGGCAATGCATTATGCAATGGATTGTATTACCAAGAGTCTAGAGGGAGGGGGTTCAATTAGCAGATAATTGCAATAGCCTTGGGATGATCTGATGGTGGCTTTGATTAAAGTAGAAGAGGGTTGGTCTGGAAGAGAGTAAAGGACAGTTATGTAAAACTCCATGAGGGAAAACTGGCAGGCCTTAATAAATGACTAGAAAAGAGAATATGGGGTGAGAATGAGACAGAAACATAGATCAACTGACTCATCATCAATTGAGCCTTATCCTGATGTAGGACTCTTGGAGAAGCAAATTCAAATGTGTGACTCAATTATTTTTTTTTAGTGGAATTATGGTGTTTGTAGGAAAAGAGCTCATGGAAAACAAATGAAGAAGTCAGACATGAATTTTGGGTAACAAGACAAAAATCTACCCTCCTGAAGAAAATATTCCAACAAAGTCTTGCTGCTCAAGCACTGACTTTATCTCCCAGCCTCTACAGCAATGATCAAGCAATGCACATTCCTCCAAACTTTTTTTTTATTTTTGAATTTTAATTTAT
Organism: Orcinus orca; assembly: GCF_937001465.1. Classification (NCBI taxonomy): domain Eukaryota; kingdom Metazoa; phylum Chordata; class Mammalia; order Artiodactyla; family Delphinidae; genus Orcinus; species Orcinus orca. Next base: position 98,868,141 of record NC_064563.1, read on the forward strand.
TTACTTTTTTATACAGTAGGTTCTTATTAGTCATCAATTTTATACACATCAGTGTATACATGTCAATCCCAATCGCCCAATTCATCACACCACCATCCCCAACCCCCTGTGGCTTTTCCCCCTTGGTGTCCATATGTTTGTTCTCTACATTTGTGTCTCAACTTCTACCATGCAAACAGGTTCATCTGTACCATTTTTCTAGGTTCCACATATATGCGTTAATATACGATATTTGTTTTTCTCTTTCTGACTTACTTCACTCTGTATGACAGTCTCTAGATGCAACCACATCTCAAGAAATGACCCAATTTCGTTCCTTTTTATGGCTGAGTAATATTCCATTGTATATATGTACCACACTTCTTTATCCATTCGTATGTTGATGGGGATTTAAGTTGCTTCCATGACCTGGCTATTGTAAATAGTGCTGCAATGAACATTGAGGTGTATGTATCTGTTTGAATTATGGTTTTCTCTGAGTATATGCCCAGTAGTGGGAATGCTGGGTCCTATGGTAATTCTATTTTTAGTTTATTAAGGAACATCCATACTGTTCTCCAAAGTGGCTATATCAATTTACATTCCCACCAACAGTGCAAGACGGTTCCCTTTTCTCCACACCCTCTCCGTTTGTAGATTTTCTGATGAAACCCATTATAACTGGTGTGAGGTGATACCTCATTGTAGCTTTGATTTGCATTTCTCTAATAATTAGTGATATTGAGCAGCTTTTCATGTACTTCTTGGCCATTTGTATGTCTTCTTTGGAGAAATGTCTATTTAGGTCTTCTGCCCATTTTTAATTGGGTTGTTTGTTTCTTTAATATTGAGGTGCATGAGCTGTTTATATATTTTGGAGATTAATCCTTTGTCCATTGATATGTTTGCAAATATTTTCTCCCATTCTGAGGGTTGTCTTTTCATCTTATTTATGGTTTCCTTTGCTGTGCATAAGCTTTGAACTTTCATTAGGTCCCATTTGTTTATTTTTGTTTTTATTTCCATTACTAAAGGAGGTGGATCAAAAAAGATCTTGCTGTGATTTATGTCAAAGAGTGTTCTTCCTATGTTTTCCTCTATGAGTTTTATAGTGTTCCGTCTTACATTTAGGTCTCTAATCCATTTTGAGTTTATTTTTGTGTTTGGTGTTAGGGAGTCTTCTAATTTCATTCTTTTACATGTAGCTGTCCAGTTATCCCAGCACCACTTATTGAAGAGACTGTCTTTTCTCCATTGTATATCCTTGCCTCCTTTGTCATAGATTAGTTGACCATAGATGTGTGACTTAATCTCTGGGCTTTCTATCTTGTTCCATTGATCTATGTTTCTGTTTTTGTGTCAGTACCATATTGTCTTGATTACTGTAGCTTTCTGGTATAGTCTGAAGTCAGGGAGTCTGATTCCTCCAGCTCCGTTTTTTCTCTCAAGACTGTTTTGGCTATTTGGGGTCTTTTGTGTCTCCATACAAATTTTAAGATTTTTAGTTCTAGTTCTGTAAAAAATGCCATTGGTAATTTGACAGGGATTGCATTGAATCTGTAGATTGCTTTAGGTAGTATAGTCATTTTCACAATATTGATTCTTCCAATCCAAGAACATGGTATATCTCTCCATCTGTTGGTATCATCTTTAATTTCTTTCATCAGTGTCTTATAGTTTTCTGCATACAGGTATTTTGTCTCCCTAGGTAGGTTTATTCCTAGGTATTTTACTCTGTTTGTTGCAATGGTAAATGGGAGTGTTTCCTTAATTTTCTTTCAGATTTTTCATCATCAGTGTATAAGAATGCAAGAGATTTCTGTGCATTAATTTTGTATCCTGCAACTTTACCAAATTCATTGATTAGCTCTAGTAGTTTTCTGGTGGCATCTTTAGGATTCTCTATGTATAGTATCATGTCATGTCATCTGCAAACAGTAACAGTTTTACTTCTTCGTTTCTGATTTGTATTCCTTTTATTTCTTTTTCTTCTCTGATTGCCGTGGCTAAGACTTACAAAACTATGTTGAATAATAGTGGTGAGAGTGGACATCCATGTCTTGTTCCTGATCTTAGAGGAAATACTTTCAGTTTTTCACCATTGAGAATGATGCTTGCTGTGGGTTTGTCATATATGGCCTTTATTATGTTGAGGTAGCTTCCCTCTATGCCCACTTTCTAGAGAGTTTTTATCATAAATGTGTGTTGAATTTTGTCAAAAGCTTTTTCTGCATCTATTGAGATGATCATATCGCTTTTATTCTTCAGTTTGTTAATGTGGTGTATCACATTGATTGATTTGCATATATTGAAGAATCCTTGCATCCCTGGGATAAATCCCACTTGATCATGGTGTATGATCCTTTTAATGTGTAGTTGGATTCTGTTTGTTAGCATTCTGTTGAGGATTTTTGCATCTATATTCATCAGTGATATTGGTCTGTAATTTTCTTTTTTTGTAGTATCTTTGCCTGGTTTTGGTATCAAGGTGATGGTGGCCTCATAGAATGAGTTTGGGAGTGTTCCTTCCTCTGCAAGTTTTTTAAGAGTTTGAGAAGGATGGGTGTTAGCTCTTCTCTAAATGTTTGATAGAATTCACCTGTGAAGCCATCTGGTCCTGGACTTTTGTTTGTTGGAAGATTATTATTTTTTTTTTTGTAGTACACGGGCCTCTCACTGTTGTGGCTTCTCCCGTTGTGGAGCACAGGCTCCAGACGCGCAGGCTCAGTGGCCATGGCTCGCGGGCCCAGCTGCTCCGCGGCATGTGGGATCTTCCTGGACCAGGACACGAACCCACGTCCCCTGCATCGGCAGGCAGATTCTCAACCACTGCACCACTAGGGAAGCCCTGTTGGAAGATTTTTAATCACAGTTTCAATTTCATTACTTGTGATTGGTCTGTTCATATTTTCTGTTTCTTCCTGGTTCAGTCTTGGAAGGTTATACCTTTCTACGAATTTGTCCATTTCTTCCAGGTTGTCCATTTTATTGGCATAGAGTTGCTTGCAGTAGTCTCTTAGGATGCTTTCTATTTCTACAGTGTCTGTTGTAACTTCTCCTTTTTATTTTCTAATTTTATTGATTTGAGTCCTCTCCCTCTTTTCTTTGATGAATCTGGCTAATGGTTTATCAATTTTGTTTATCTTCTCAAAGAACCAGCTTTTAGTTTTATTGATCTTTGCTATTGTTTTCTATGTTTCTATTTCATTTATTTCTGATCTGATCTTTATGATTTCTTTTCTTCTGCTAACTTTGGGCTTTGTTTGTTCTTCTTTCTCTAGTTCCTTCAGGTATAAGGTTAGGTTGTTTATTTGAGATTTTTCTTGTTTCCTGAGGTAGGCTTGTATAGCTATAAACTTCCTGCTTAGAACTGCTTTTGCTGCATCCCATAGGTTTTGGATCGTCATGTTTTCATTGTCATTTTTCTCTAGATATTTTTTTATTTTGTCTTAGATTTCTTCAGTGATGTCTTGGTTATTTAGTAACATATTGTTTAGCCTCCATGTGTTTGTGTTTTTTATGTTTTTTTTCCTGTAATTCATTTCTAATCTCATAGCGTTGTGGTCAGAAACGATGCTTGATATGATTTCAATTTTCTTAAATTTACTGAGGCTTGATTTGTGACCCAAGATGTGGTCTATCCTGGAGAATGTTCCATGTGCACTTGAGAAGAAAGGGTAATCTGTTTTTGGATGGAATGTCCTGTAAGTATCAATTAAATCTATCTGGTCTATTTTGTCATTTAAAGCTTCTGTTTCCTTATTTATTTTCATTTTGTATGATCTGTCCATTTTTATAAGTGAGGTATTAAAGTCCCCCACTATTATTGTGTTACTGTTGATTTCCTCTTTTATAGCTGTTAGCAGTTGCCTTATGTACTGAGGTGCTCCTATGTTGGGTGCATATATATTTATAATTGTTATATCTTCTTCTTGGATTGATCCTTTGATCATTATGTAGTGTTCTTCCTTGTCTCTTATTACCTTCTTTATTTCAAAGTCTATTTTGTCTTATATGAGAATTGCTACTCCAGCTTTCTTTTGATTTCCATTTGCATGGAATATCTTTTTCCATCCCTTCACTTTCAGTCTGTATGTGTCCCTAGGTCTGAAGTTGGTCTCTTGTAGACAGCATATATATGGGTCTTGTTTTTGTATCCATTCACCCAGTCTATGTCTTTTTGTTGGAGCATTTAATCCATTTACATTTAAGGTAATTACTGATATGTATGTTCTTATTGCAATTTTGTTGTTTTTGATTAGTTTAGGTCTTTTTTTCTTAACTTCCTCTTTTGTTCTCTTCTCTTGTGATTTGATGACTAACTTTAATGTTGTGTTTGGATTCCTTATTCTTTTTTTGTGTTTGTATCTGTTGAAGGGTTTTGGTTTTCTGTTACCATGAGGTTTTGACATAGCAGTCTGTATATATACAAGATTGTTTTAACTTGATGGGCTTTTAATTTCAAATGCATTTCCAATATTCTGCATTTTTACTCTTGTCTTCTTATGATTGCTTGTTGATATGATATTTGTGTGTGGATGATATCCTATTTTACTTTATGTTTGCCTTTACTGGTAAGCTTTTCCATTCAGACTTTTCTTGTTTTTAGTTGTGACATTAGAATTTGTTCCTTTAGAATTTGTTGCAAAGCTTGTCTGGTTGTGCTGTATTCTCTTAGCTTTTGCTTTTCTGTAGAGCTTTTGATTTCTCCATTGAATCTGAATGAGATCTTTGATGGGTAGAGTAATCTTGGTTGTAGGTTCTTCGCCTTCATCAGTTTAAGTATATCGTTTCACTCCCTTCTGGCTTGTAGAGTTTCTGCTGAGACATCAACTGTCAACCTTATGGGAGTTCCCTTGTATTTTTCATTTTTCCCTTGTTGCTTTCAATAATTTTTCTTTGTCTTTAATTTTTGCCAATTTGATTACTGTGTCTCGGCGTGTTTCTCCTTGGGTTTATCCTGTATGGGACTCACTGTGCTTCCTGGACTTGGGTGGCCATTTCCTTTCCCATGTTAGGGAAGTTTGCGACTATAATCTCTTCAAATATTTTCTCAGGTCCTTTCTCTCTCTCTTCTCCTTCTGGGACCCCTATAATGTGAATGTTGTTGCGTTTCATGTTGCCCCAGAGGTCTCTTAGGCTGTCTTCATTTCTTTTCATTCTTGTTTCTTTATTCTGTTCCACAGCAGTGAATTCCACCATTCTGTCTTCCAGGTCACTTATCTGTTCTTCTGCCTCAGTTATTCTGCTATTGATTCCTTCTTGTGTAGTTTTCATTTCAGTTATTGTATTGTTCATCTCTGTTTGTTTGTTCTTTAATTCTTCTAGGTCTTTGTTAAACATTTCTTGCATCTTCTCGATCTTTGCATCCATTCTTTTTCTGATGTCTTGGATCATGTTCACTATCATTATTCTGAATTCTTTTTCTGGCAGGTTGCCTATCTCCACTTCATTTCATTGTTTTTCTGGGGTTTTATCTTGTTCCTTCATCTGGTACATAGCCCTCTGCCTTTTCATCTTGTCTATCTTTCTGTGAATGTGGTTTTTGTTCCACAGGCTTCAGGATTGTAGTTCTTCTTGCTTCTGCTCCTAATTTTATTTATAAAACAACTCCAGCTCCACCATCTAGTTATGTCTTCCATTGAAAGAGGAAATGTTCAGTCATCACCTTTACTTTTCTCTGGAGGGGAGGAAAATTCTCTCTTTTTTCCACAACCCTTTACTGAATGCTCACCAAGAGAGAAAAAGTGATTTACCTGATTGATTGTTAAATAGAGAAAAGGAAATAAAACTTTTGGACTCAAGCCTTTTATAGTTTTCTATCTTTAAGAGCAGCCTGCTCTTAACTTAGGCTCCTTCTCCTCTCCTTTGCAGTAACTAGGGGTCCCTAAATGAAAGAAATATCTGCATTCATTTAGATTTCCCTGTTACTGAGCAGGTGTGTTTAATTAAGGGTGCAGAGAGTGTTAGACAGCCAGCTTGTGTCAGCAGATCTAGTCTCCTTTTGGTATCAGGTTTACAACTAATACAATTAATAGTTTGATCTCCTTATCTGATTCCTTTGTCCATTTCTGTTTATTTAGAATTTTGGAGGAATCCCCCAGCCCCAACACACTCCCACACACAAAATCATTATAACATTCTTTCCTCAAACTTCTATAATATTGAATATAATCTAATGTAGCTAAGTTAGTTACCATTTTGAGTCTCTTTTCTTACTACCAAGAGTAACTACTACTGGTATCTCACTTATTGACCAAGTCCTCTTACATGATTTGCTCTACATAGTATTGCTTATGATCACATTTTTATCCCTTAGGATGTCCTGTACATAGTATTTGTATGAAAGGATAAGGTACTTTACTTTTAATTTTATGGTTTATGTGCTATAGACATTTCAAAAAGGCGCACTAATGAATTCAAAAGTATCTGGGGATGTGTTGTAAATGTAAGGTAATTGATATGGGGCTTAAGTACATTTCAGAAATAAATAAACCATGAGTGGAAGGGATATAATTTTGGATTAAAAAATTCAGAGCAGGTAAAACATTAAATAAAGCAAAAAAAGAAGCATGGTATATTTATGGGAAAAGTAAGGAGATAGGAGACAGAAGAAAACTGATCTTGCTTAGAATAAGTTTGCACTGTTACTTAAATTATAAATAGGCTTAAAATACAGCAGATTGATTTCAGATTGTGTGGTATAAAAACAGTGCTCAAATATTCCAAGTGTCCTGTACATTTCTTATCTTCTCATGATGTTATGTTAGGGTGTTATCACTAGTAATGGCCAATAGACTGTGAAAAGAAATGACATATGCCACTTTTGGCCAAGGCAGATTAAAGTTCCTGTGTCTCTTCTATTCCTATATTTCCCTGCCTTATGGACAAGTGTTAAAATAGAAACATCATGAAATAGAAGAGTTATTGATATTTTCACTAGGTGGAGGAAAACTCTGGCCACATACAATGAATAATATGTGATTAAGAAAGAAACATTTGCTATGTTAATCCACTGAGATTGGTTGAGATGTATAATGTTGCTTAAACATAACAAATATAAATTACTAAGGATTTGGAGCAATGTTAAGCCAATTCTGTTATTCAAGTCATTTCCTGGTTATAAATTAGCAAAAATAAGTAGCCTGTAACTCAAGTAATAATCTAGCTATTGTTTGAGCAAGTGCCTTGCAGAGGGCTGAACAAATATGTGCTGTGCAAATATATTCTACAATCTAATCCTGCAACTAGACCATACTAGGGGTGAGATAGTATCTGACTGATCTTGTGACATACATTTACTAAGCACTTGGCTGTGTTCTGTTGGGAGTAGGGAAGAAGTAGTCTATGAGAATGAATTCAGTAATCTCTCTGTACTTCTATATCATATGTGGTAGTTGGAGCAGTAATATTAAAATACACAGAGAAAAGTTTGCACTAACTAAGTGATGTCAAATGAGCCTTCCGTGTGTTTTTAATTGGATATACCTTATGAGAGATGTTAGGATTTAAGTTAGCCTTTGAAGAAGACATGTTGGGGTTTTTGAAGAAATAGGGGAAGAGTGGCATAAAAAGGCCTCAAAAGTAGGTGAGAGTCACTTCAAAGAATTGTGAGTAGAAAAGTTTGGCTGGCATGTATGAATGCTATGACGGAATAGAGAAATCAATTACTTAAGTGGAATTTTGAGGTCAGAATTTGGGAATATCTGCATTTTCAACTTTGTTAAGAAATACAGAAATATAAAAGATTTTGAAGCAGAGGATTACTTGTGATATTACTCTGGATTCTTATAGACTGCAGGAGATTCCTCTGTTTCCTTTTCCTGGAAAAGTGAGTTAAAAAATATATTATGTTAACATCTTATCTACATCAATGGAAAGATCATCCAGACAGAAAATCAATACAGAAACACAGGCGATAAATGACATATTAGGCCAGATGGACTTAACTGAAATCTATAGAGCATTCCATCCAAAAGAAGCAGAATACACATTCTTCTCATGTACACATGGAACATTTTCCTGGATAGATCAAATGCTGGGCCACAAAGCAAACCTTAGTACATTTAAGAAAATTTAAATTATATCAAGCATCTTTTCCAACCACAACACCATGAGATTAGAAAGCAAATACAAGAAAAAAACTATAAAAAACACAAACATGTGGAGGCTAAACAATATGCCACTAAACAACCAATAGACCACTGAGGAAATCAATGAGGAAATTTAAAAAATGCCTAGAGACAAATGAAAATGAAACAGGGCAATCCAAAACCTATGGAAGGCAGCAAAAGCAGTTCTAAGAGGGAAGTTTATAGCAATACAAGCTTACTTCAGGAAACAAGAAAAATCTCAAATAGACAACCTAACATTACACATAAAGCACTAGAGTAAGAAGAACAAATGGAACCCGAGTAAGTAGAAGGAAAGAAATCATAAAGGTCAGAGCAGAAATAAATGAAATAAAGACAAAGAAAACAATAGAAAAGATAAATGAAACTAAAAGCTGGTTCTCTGAAAAGATAAACAAAATTGATAAACCTTTAGCCAGAGCCTTCAAGAAAAAAAGGGAGAGGGCCCAAATCAGTAAAATTAGAAATGAAAAAGGATAAGTTAAAAGAGACAGCACAGAAATACAAAGGACCATAAAAGACTGCGACATTCACCTCCATGCCAATAAAATGGACAACCTAGAAGCAATGGACAAATTCTTAGAAAGGTGCAATCTCCCAAGACTGAACCAGGAAGAAATAGAAAATAAGAACAGACCACTCACAAGTACTGAAATTGAAACTGTGAATAAATATTCCCAACAAACAAAAGTCTAGGAACAGATGGCTTCACAGGTGAATTCTATCAAACATTTAGAGAACAGCTAACAGCTATCCTTCTGAAACTACTCCAAAATATTGCAGAGCAAGGAGCACTCCCAAACTCATTCCATGAGGGCACCATCACCTTGATACCAAAACCAGAAAAAGATACCACAAAAAAAGAAAATTTCAGGTCAATGTCACTGATGAACATAGACATAAAAATCCTCAACAAAACACCAGCAAACAAAATCCAACAATACTTTAAAAAGATCATACACCATGATCAAGTGGGATTCATCCCCAGGATGCAAGGATTTTCAATATCTGAAAATTAATCTGTGTGATACAGCACATTAACAAATTGAAGAATAAAAAACATATGATGCAAAACAAGGCTTTGGTAAAATTTAACAGCCATTTATGATAAAAACTCTCCAGAATGTGGTCATAAAGGGAACACACCTAAACATACCTAAACATAATAAAGGCCATATATGACAAATTATCTGCTAACATCATACTCAATGGTGCAAAGCTGAAAGCATTTCCTCTAAGGTCAGGAACAAGACAAGGATGCCCAGTCTCACCATTTTTATTCAACATAGTTTTGGAAGTCCTAGCAAAGCAATCAGAGAGGAAAAAGAAATAAAAGAAATCCAAATTGGAAAAGAAGAAGTAAAACTGTCCCTGTTTGCAGATGACATGATACTATACATAGAGAATCCTAAAGATGCCACCAGAAAACCACTAGAGCTCATCAATGAATTTGTAAAGTCACAGGATACAAAATTAATACAAAGAAATCTGTTGCATTTCTATACACTAACAGCAAAAGATCATAAAGAGAAATTAAGGAAACAATCCCATTTACCATTGCATCAAAAAGAATAACATACTTAGGAATAAACCTACCTAAGGAGGCAAAGGATCTGTTCTCTGAAAACTACAAGACAATGATGGATGAAATAGAAGATGATACAAACAGATGGAAAGATATACCATGTTCTTGGATGGAAATCAATGTTATCAAAATGACTACACTACCCAAGGCACTCTACTGATTAAAAAAAATTCCAATCAAATTACCAATGGCATTTTTTACAGAACTAGAACAAAAAAATTTTAAATTTGTATGGAAACACAGAAGACCCCAAATAGCCAAAGCAATCTTGAGAAATAAATATGGAGCTAGTGGAATCAGGCTTCCTGACTTCAGACCATACTACAAAGCCGCAGTAATCAAAACAGTATGGTACTAGCACAAAAACAAATATGGAACAAGATAAAAATCCAAGAAATTAACTGACACACCTAACGTCACTTAACCTGCAACACAGGAGATAAGAATATACAATGGAGAAAAGACAGTCTCTTCAATGAGTGGTGCTGGGAAAAATGGACAGCCACATGTAAAAGAATGAAATTAGAACATTCTCTAACACCATACACAAAAACAAACTCAAAATGGATTAAAGACCTAATTGTAAAACTGGATACAATAATACTCCTAGAGGAAAACATAGGTAGAACACTCTGACATAAGTCACAGCAATATCTTTTTGGATCCATCTCCTAGAGTAATGGAAGTAAAAACAGAAATAAACAAATGGGACTTAATTAAACTTAAAAGCTTTCCCAAAGCAAAGGAAACCATAAACAAGACAAAAAGACTACCTACAGAATGGGAGAAAATATTTTCAAATGATGCAACCAACAAGGGATTAATCTCCAAAATATAAAAATAGCTAGTACAACTCAATATCAAAAAAACAAACAACCCAATCAAGAAATAGACAGAGGATATAAATAGACATTTCTCCAAAGAAGACATACAGATGGCCAACAGGCACATGAAAAGATGTTCAACACTGATAATTATTAGAGAAATGCAAATCAAAACTACAATGAGATATCACCTCACACTGGTCAGGATGGACATCATCAAAAATTCTACAAATAATAAATGCTGGAGAAGGTGTGGAGAAAAGCGAACCCTCCTATGCTGTTTGTGTGAATGTAAATTGGTACATCCACTATGGAGAACAGTATGGAGGTCCTTAAAAAATAGAAACAGACATACCATATGATCCAGAAATCCCACTTCTGGGCATGTATCTGGAGAAAAACATAATTTAAAAAAGTACTTGCACCCCAATATTCATTGCAGCACTATTTATAATAGCCAAGACACGGAAGTAACCTAGGTGTCCATCAACAGATGAATGGATAGAGAAGATGTGTGTTTTATATATATATATATATATATATATATATATATATATATACACAATGGAATATTACTCAGCTGTAAAAAAAGAATGAAATAATGCCATTTGCAGCAACATGAATGGACCTAGAGATAATCATACTAAGTGAAGTAAGCCAGACAGAGAAAGACAAACATCGTATGATATTGCTCATATGTAGAATCTAAAAAGATGATACAAATGAACTTATTTACAAAACAGAAATAGATTCACAGACATAGAAAACAAACTTATGATTACCAAAGAGGAAAGGGGGAAAAGGGATAAATTAGGAGTTTGGGATTAAAATATATATACTACTATATATAAAATAGATAACCAACAAGGTCCTACTGTATAACAGAGGGAATTATACTCAATATCATTTTATAACCTATAATGGAAGAAAATGTAAAATAAGAATATATATATTTATATATATGTATACCTGACTCACTTTGTTGTACACCTAAATGTGACACAACATGTAAATCAACTATGTTTCAATAAAAATTTATATATATAAATATATATGTGGTATATATATATATGTGGTATATATATATATATATATATATGGTGGTTCAGAGAATTGTTTAGGGGCTGCATGATGAACTCTGGGTAGGCCTCCAGGAAAAAAACCAGAATTGTGCTGTAGAAGAGGTCTATGAGGACACTACCACTACTAAATTTTTTGCATGTCTACCTTTTTTGGACCAGGAAATCAACATAACTGCTACCACTGCCTTTTTTGCATGTGTGCCAGTTCTCTTTCAAGAAAGTCCCCTTGCATTTATTGATGACTGTAAAACCAATTGTCTTCACTACCTTCTTAACTGAAACAAACATGGTGTATGAACCCTCACATTTCTTATGAGTCAACACCTCACAATGATGAGTTTGGTGGATTCTGGGTCATATGCCTGTGCCCTAGCTGTACAGGATGCTGGAAAAGAGATTTTCAGTCTTTAAAGAAAGTTGTTACTTAGCAGTACAAAAAAAACCCAAACATAAGAAATATGTTTAAAGGGGCCTGAGGCTGACTCTTACAAGTGTCCTTCACATATGTTCACAGCTGTACCTTATTAAAATTAATCTCATGGATTAATGAATGATAAAGGAAGAGAGACAAATGCGTATTAGTTTAGAGAGTGTTGTAGTAGTCTCCCCAAAAAGCAACATGATCCTAAATATATATATATATATATATATATATATATATATATATTTTTTTTTTTTTTTTTTTTTTTGCGGTACCTGGGCTTCTCACTGTTGTGGCCTCTCCTGTTGCGGAGCACAGATTCTGGACGCGCAGGCTCAGTGGCCATGGCTCACGGGCCTAGCCACTCTGAGGCATGTGGGATCTTCCCGGACCAGGGCATGAACCCGTGTCCCCTGCATCAGCAGGTGGATGCTCAACCACTGCGCCACCAGGGAAGCCCAATCCTAAAGATATTGCCTGAGAGAAAAAAATAGAGGATGCTAAATAAAGGCATTTAGAAGGCTTTATTAACAAGGACTTGGACACTTACTGGACTATAGTTGGAACCAGGAAGAATGCAGTGTTTGTATCCCTAAACGTTTGACTGTGTGTCTATAAAAGATGATAGTAAATGAAAGTTAATTGATAATTAAGGAGGAGGAGCTAATTTGGAAAAAGAGATATTGATTTCAGTTTTAGATTTGTTGCATTGGAGATAAAGTAGCACATGGAAATTATAAAATAAGTAAATTCAAGAAGATTGTGGAATATTTAAAGAAAAAAATCATTATTTTGATTAAAAGAGTTTCTAAAATAAGATCTAGTTTAAGGAGGTCAAAGAAACAGGGTGCTGTTTAGTTTTAGCTGAGTAAACAAAGGTCTTTAACTATTTGATTGTAGAGACTCATTACAATGTTATGTTGACACACTGTTCTCTAACTCCACTGTGGCAAAACCACAGGAAATCAGTTCATTGGAAAAAGTATGAGGGCTGTTAGGCATTGGGGTAGACTACCCAGGTAGACCATGGGATATCCTCTGAAGATCTCTGAATATGAGATAGAACTTCTACCTGTCTGGTTTTATTTGGAAGCCATAAAATTTGAAGCCAGAGGATGAGAGACAATGGTCTTAATGAGCTTCTAAAATCATCTACTGCATTGTAGTTATACAATTCTTTTAAAAGATTGCCCAATTTCATGAAATTGCATGTGTAGATTAAGAAAGCCATTTCCTTTCTAATGCATAAGATCTCATGATTGCTTAGAAATCTCTACTTCAAACCACAAACTACTTCTTAATGAAAAATGATCAAAGTACTCTCCAAGGGTAAGAGAGAAAATTCTAAGTTTCCTGTTAGTTTACATGTAATTCTTATCAAATATAATTGGTTTCTCAATCATAATGAGCCTGATACAACAACAAAGGAAACTACTCTTTCATTGACTGTTAGAGAATTGACCCCTTAAGTCCAATATCATCCTCAACTTAAATTCACCAGTGATCTGTGTAACTACATAAGATAGTTATTGTAGTCATTATCTTTGGCTAATCAAGAATAGAGAAACAAAGAAGAAAAAATATATTCTTTAAAACAGCTGTTGTCTAGTAATTTGGTAATGTTTATATCACCAATTCTAGGGAACACAGAGATGTAAATAGTTAATAGTTGATTTAAAGTTCTGTCACTGCAAAAACTATGGCAATGATATATTGCATTAAAAGTAAAAACTGACTAGATGCTTTGTGCTTCTGAAAAGAAAATAAGTAATTATGTATATGAAGGCTTCTAAGAAGAAATTCCCCAAGAGATATATGGGTTTAAAGAAGAGCGAGCTGACAGACAGCTCTGCTCACAAACCTAAACTGAATAAATAAGCTCAGGAAAAGACCCATAGGAATAGAAAGCTTAATTTGTGGAGGTAATGTGTCTGTACCTCCTAAATTGGTCAGGTTAGCTTAACTGAAATGGTGAAAGCTTTCTGCTTGTTTTAACAGACTCCAAGTGTTAACAAAATGGGATTTTCTGAGTATAATCTTTGAGGGGGCTTGTAAATTCTTTGGAAGTTAATAATTAATTGGGCTTTACTCTCCCTGAAATCAGTATCCACAGTCAAAAATGGATCTGGGGACAAAAAGATTAGAATAAGAAAGGGTTGCTTTCCATGAAGGGACAAACTATTTTTAAAATAATGCATTAAATCCACACAGTGATTTAACATTGGTTTTTGCAAAATACCTGAGTGTTTGACAAAATATCACTAATTTGCCACGTTTTCCAAACCAGGAGCCCCTGGGAGTAATGCACGTGCTCAGGATGGCATCATGCCTTCTGCCGATCTCTACGAATCCATTTCATTGATATCAACAGTAATATAGTCATTCTCTTTGTTGAGATCACTGTCAAATATTGATTGAGCACAAACTGGATGCAGGGTATGCTGCCAGGAAGGTGCACAGCTGCAATTTCACTAAGATGCACAGGAGCAATCACCTCCCTAACAAGACTACTGCTGCTTTTTGAAACATAGTGACTACACTGTAGTACAGTACAGCAGCAGGAATGATTACACTGCTTTTCACAAGAATTGCATGTCATAAGATTTTTGCACCCAGGCATATGGCACTCAGCCCCTGGGGGAGAATCTCATGCAAAGACTGAGATTTTACTTTGGCTGAGAGTTCCTAATATTTGGATCAGTCTGGTTATGGTTCTGATTTGTGCACAGCTGTTTTCATTACCCACTGGATGTCAGCCACACTGGGAATCTGTTTTTAATTAGTCTGATAATTTGGTCTCTGTGGTAGATGGAATGATGCCACACATTACCCACTTCTCCCCCCGACCCTGCCCACACCTCAGAGATATCCAAATCCTAATCACTGGAACCCTTGAATATGTTACCTTACATGGCAAAAAGGGATTTTGCAAATTTGAAAAAACTAAGGAGTTTGAGAAGGGGAGATTATCCCGGATTATTGGGGGGAGGGGAATGTATTAGTTTACATCATCCTTACCAGAGGGTAAAAGGGTGGCAAGAGGGTAAAAGTCATCAGAAGGAGATAGGGATATGGAAATAGAGATTGAAGTGATAGCTTTGAGATGAAGGAAGGGGCCATGACCCCAAAATGTGGAGAGTTTCTAGAATCTGGGAAAGACAAAGAAATGAGTCTTCCCCTAGGACCTCCAGAAGGAACACAATACTGTGGACCCATTTAAACCTCTGTTCTCCAGAAAAATAACAGAATAAATTTACATTGCTCTAAGCCACTAAATTTGTGTTAATTTGTTACAACAGCAAGAGGAAATTAATATAGCCTTTAACAGCAGATAAAGGAGTCTTGTTTTTTTAAATTGAGATTTGGGGGATTAAAATTTATGTATAATGAAATTACAGATATTGTGAAAATTTGAGGACTTTTGACAATTTTATACTCATATAATCACCATGCAAATAAAGATATTGATTATTTCCATTCCCCCAGAAGGTTATATCTTGTCTGTTCTGATCACAAACTCACATGCCCACAACCCCACCTCCCAAGCAGCTACCATCTGTACTGCCTGATATCTACCAGCTTAGATTAAGCATGACTGTCTCTGGATTTTAGATACATGGAAAAATACAAATATACTCACTTATGTCTAATTTTTCCTTCAACATAAAGTTTTGAGATTCTGGTACTCATTTATTTTTAACATTTTTATTGGAGTATAATTGCTTTACAATGTTGTGTTAGTTTCTGCTGTATAACAAAGTGAATCACCTATACGTATACATATATCCCCATATCCCCTCCCTCTTACGTCTCTCTCCCACCCTCCTTTTCCCATCCCTCTAGGGGGTCACAAAGCACCGATGTGATCTCCCTGTGCTATGCAGCTGCTTACCACTATCTATTTCACGTTTGGTAGGATATATATGTCAATGCCACTCTCTCACTTCACCCCAGCTTACACTTCCGCCTCCCTGGGTCCTCAAATCCATTCTCTACATCTGTGTCTTTATTCCTGTCCTGCCCCTAGGTTTTTCAGAACCATTTTAATTTTTTTTAGATTCCATATATATGTGTTAGCATATGGTATTTGTCTTTCTCTTTCTGACTTACTTCACTCTGTATGACAGACTCTAGGTACATCCACCTCACTACAAATAACTCAATTTTGTCTCTTTTTATGGCTGAGTAATATTCCATTGTATATATGTGCCACATCTTTATCCATTCATCCGATGATGGACACTTAGGTTGTTTCCATCTCCGGGCTATTGTAAATAGAGCTGCAATGAACATTTTGGTACATGACTCTTTTTGAATTATGGTTTTCTCAGGGTATATGCCCAGTAGTGGGATTGCTGGGTCATATGGTAGTTCTATTTGTAGTTTTTTAAGGAACCTCCATACTGTTCTCCATAGTGGCTGTACCAATTCACATTCCCACCAGCAGTGCAAGAGTGTTCCCTTTTCTCCACACCCTCTCCAGCATTTATTGTTTCTAGATTTCTTGATGATGGCCATTCTGACTGGTGTGAGATGATATCTCATTGTAGTTTTGATTTGCACTTCTCTAATGATTAATGATGTTGAGCATTCTTTCATGTGTTTGTTGGCAATCTGTGTATCTTCTTTGGAGAAATGTCTATTTAGGTCTTCTGCCCATTTTTGGATTGGATTGTTTGTTTTTTTGATATTAAGCTGCATGAGCTGCTTGTATATTTTTGAGATTAACCCTTTGTCAGTTGCTTCATTTGCAAATATTTTCTCCCATCCTGAGGGTTGTCATTTCATCTTGTTTATGGTTTCCTTTGCTCTGCAAAGGCTTTTAAGTTTCATTAGGTCCCATTTGTTCATTTTTGTTTTTATTTGCATGACTCTAGGAGGTGGGTCAAAAAAGATCTTGCTGTGATTTATGTCATAGAGTGTTCTGCCTATGTTTTTCTCTAAGAGTTTTAGAGTTTCTGGTCTTATATTTAGGCCTTTAATCCATTTTGAGTTTATTTTTTGTCTTTGCACTTATTTTAATTGGAGTCTTCTAAATGTTCTCAATCTGCAGATTGATCTCTTTCATCAGCTTTGAAAATTCTCTACCAGTGTCTTGCCTCTGTCCCATTCCCTCCTCCTTTTCTAGGATTTCAATTACACTCTGTCAGAACATCGTATTGTGCTATGTGTCTAAGAATATGTGTTCACTTTGTACATTTAATTATTTCTTTTCTCTGATATGGTTTGAAATTTCTATTGACTTACACCAAGTTTACTCATCCTTTCTTCTGCTGTGTACAATCTTCTGTTAAGCAATTGAATAAATTGCTCATTTCTGATATTACTTATTTCACATATAGAAATTTTTAGTCTTCTCTCTTTAATTTCCTATGTGTTTTCATATATCATTGTCTTTTAATGTCTGTCATTTATCTTGAGGACTTTTATGTCTCTGGCATACCATGTTGTT
This sequence comes from Orcinus orca, assembly GCF_937001465.1. Classification (NCBI taxonomy): domain Eukaryota; kingdom Metazoa; phylum Chordata; class Mammalia; order Artiodactyla; family Delphinidae; genus Orcinus; species Orcinus orca. Next base: position 98,885,616 of record NC_064563.1, read on the forward strand.
GCTAATCCTGTTTGCGTGCCACCATGAGCTCACATTTTCCAAATCAATTGGAGAAATAGGTAAAGAAAAAAGCGTGTATGCCTTTTTGAAGGAGAATGAACCCTGGATCAAGGAACGTCACACGTGTACCTCTGAGATCACTTGTGTGTTTCTGACAAGCCTGTATCCAGAACTGCTGCAACCATTAATAAAATTTTGCAGAGACATGAAAAACTGTTCTGTACATGCTTTAGTCATGACTAAAGTTGTAAAACTGAAGTGTCCAGCTTTCTGTTTTTGTAAGTCTTTGTGTGTGAACATAACGTCACTTCCCCTCTCTGTAAAGGAAGTTAGAGTGTAACAAATCTGCCTATAACTAGAGTCTTCTTTCTCTCAATTTTTGAACATGAGTTTGCCATATAGATCTGTAATTTCTGCAAATGACAGGCATGTCTATTGAAACAGATCTATCAGCAAAGGGTAGAAATACAGGACACAATTCTAGTGACTTACATTGAATGTCAATGAACAAATATTAGTAGCTAGTGATAGAAATACTATTTTACTGTGGCAGATCCTAGTAGTGACCTACTAAATGTTCATTATCTTCTTTTATTTGTTAACAGTACTGCAATTTTGTAATGAGTAGCAACATGTCCAAGTTACAGGTCATATTTTTTAAGAATCCCTTATAGCTAAGGAGAGCTACCTGATATAAATAAAACTCATGGGCCCAAAGTATATCTCTGGACCTTTAAAAAGGTATACCTTTTGGATTCTTCTGCTCTGCACCTTTTTCTTTTCCAAATTTTGGCATTACCCTTCTACCATGTTGTTTCTTCCATTAGTTAGCAAAAGGAAAAGATCTTTGTTATGGTTGGAATAGCCATCTTGAGATCATAGCTGAAGGGCTAATCACAGCAATCTCAGCCTTTATATCCTTGAGGTGATTAATATAGGACATCCTTAATTCCCATTTTCTCATTTAAGAAGAAAAATAAACCCTTTGTTACTAACAGTTGAACACTAGTGTTAACTAATATATTCGCCTAGAGTTACTTATAATCTTACAAACATATTAGAACCAAAGTCACAGAAAAAAGACTAATAATAAGTGAAATAACTCATGCTGAGTTTAAATTGAGTGGAGTTGATATTAATTATTACAGAGATTAATAGAGTTCTAGTCATGGAGGAAAAACTAATACAGAAATAAAATTGGAGCTAAGCATTGAACTTTAAAAATATATATATAAGTGGGGAGAAAATAATGATGACATTCGGTACCAGAAAACAACATAAGCAAGAGTATAAAAAAGCCACTATGTTTTTATAACACTTCACTGTAATATTTCCTGTTCAATATTTATTTTTCCTTAGTACTCGAGGACAGGCAATATGTTATATTCATCTTTGCTTCCTGAGTTCTAGTAATATGCCTGAAAAGTAGATTATAATAAATTTTTGTTGAATGAATGATGAATATATATATTTAAAGCAGAGGTAGAAGAGAAAACGGAGAAGGAACTTGGTAAATAATTTTGGAGATTTCCAACTTTAGATGGTTTTCATCTAAAGGTAAGAATATTTTTTGAGCTGGAACTTGAAAAACCTGCAGTTGTATTTTGGGAAAATAAATCACCACTGGTTTAATAATACATCAAATTGAAGAAAATTGATCCCCAGTTACAAAATATATGTAGTATACCAAGGATATTAATGAAATAAAGGATAATGATTTAGGATAATGAAATAATGAATATAAACAAGGAGGCACATGGAGAATTAATAATGAATGATCAGCAAGACAATAAGTTCAGATATGGAGAGAAAGAAAAGATGTTTCTCAATATTAAAATTAGGAAAACTAGGTGAATAATAGCATCCTCTCCATAAGTGCATAAGTTTGGCTCAAGCTGAAAGACATTTGACTTTGTATTTACTGAGTTTGAGGGGTTGGAGACAGGGATATTTAAATAGAAGTCATTAGCAGCTGTTGAGATGTGAAAGTGAAGCTTTGAGAGAGGTAGACTTGAGACATAGTTCTGAGCTGAAGATGTTTAAGCTACTAATGAATTATCAGAAAAGAACTGATCAAAAACAGAGCTTTAGGGGCTACAACAGGTAAAGTATGATCTCTCTAATGGGATGTTAGTAACAGAGAGGCCATTGAGAGTGACCAAGAAGGAACAAATTTAAGACTAAAAGGGGAATCACAATGAAGAGTTTCAAGTGGAAAAAGGTGATCAACATAACAAATGCCTTAGCAAGATCAAAGAAAATTAGGAGTTGTTCAAAGAACCCTGGATTTAATACTACAAGAGAATTTTGTATCACTGAAGAAAGAAATTTCAGTAATGGTATGGGAGAAGAAGTCAGACTCTTCATTGTGTTAAAGAGTGACTGGTACAAGAGGAAATGGAAGCAGGGCATATAGGTTACTCTTTGATGATTGGGATGGTGAAAAAAGAAAATAATATGAAATGGTACCTTGAAGGCATGTTCCCATAAAGAACTGTGAAGCGTTGAAAATTTGCAAGCTAAAAAGTTATCCTGTCACAGTTTCATAAATGCTGGAATAAGACACAGACTCCTGGGTCAGAGAAAAAATACTTTATTACTCACAGCAATAGCTGTATTTGCAGAGTACCATCTTTTGCACGAGTTCCAAAGCCCTACTTCTCACAGCCAGTTGAGAAGTGTTTGCACATACAATGGGTTTAATTATAGAGGAAGAACCCTGAGCTTAGGGAACCCATTTATAATGGGTCATAAGCTTGTTTGACCTTTGTCATGAAAGGAGACATTATTATTATACTGCGCAGTAAAGACATTTCTCTTTGTTCTAGAGGGAGACACTATCTCTTTACCACAGCTATTTGCTATACAGACATCCTTGAAAAGATAGTCCAAAATAAAGTCAATCAATGCCTGGCTTGCAAGACATGCAGAAAAGTGAGAGATGCATGGAGGATTGTCTCCCTATAATTAGATGGAAAGTAAAACTTTAACATGTGAAAAACTTTAGAATATTTGTAGCAGAAAGACAAAATCTCTAGTGAAAACATTTATTAATAAAGGAGAAATGAAATATGTGAGGAAATGAATCAGGGTATGGTCAAACAGATAGTCAACTAGTATTGCCAGAAATGGGTAGATTTAGAGACATTTTACTTTGTATAGGAAAGAGATTTTGCAGAGCCATGTCAATATTTATAGAAAATTAGGAGCTGAAGCAATTTTATGTGAGTGAGGAGATGTGGAAGAAGATAAAGGTTTCAATGAGCATGTATCACATCCAAAGTTATTTGATGATCTATGAAACAAACAAAAATTAGATTAGTGGTCATCATGTGAACTCAAGAGCAAGAAATCCTATTTATATTGTTGTTGAATTTAAGCATAAGGATGTGTGTTACTTTGAGTCTTTCAGATAGGTTTGTGCATAAACATACATTTCATCAGTAGTTTCAGTACAACTTGGAACCGAGATCTATCTGACTCAATGCATTTAGCTATTGAACCACAAAGAATAAAAGAAAGATATTTGAACATTAATCACATAATTTAACCTCAGGGAGGTCACAAAATTTTACTGCTAACATCTTTATATTTTGCCAGTCTTTTATCTTTAGGTTTATTTACAGGAATAAAGGCAGAATTGGTTTAAGTCAAGGTGCCCCATCCTGGGCATTTGCCCACTAGTTAGATAACTGTCTGTTCTCTCAGACGGAGGCATCTTTACTTCATATATTACCTACTTTGCTTTATTTACAAATTCAAGCAGAGGGGGATCATTTGGAAACAACTTAACATGTTACTTACCAAGCAGCTAAGTTAAACTTCTGAACTAATTGTTGTCACATACAATTATGAAGTGAACTTTAACAATCGTGTTCTCCTCACCAGGGTGTTAGTAAGAGATCATTAATGTCTCATTTTCATTTGTTCTTGGCACTTTAACCAGTCAGTGTATCCACAGACCATGGGGTAGGAAACCTATAAAAGCCTTAAAAATCTCCTGCAGACAACAGCTCTTACATCTATTATTTTCCATGTAGGTTCTGTGTATTCTCAGATGCTGCAGCCTGTCTCCCTGCCCTAAGCTGTCCTATTAGAGTCTCAGGACAACAGATTCTGACACCAATACTTCCTTTCAACCACACCTCCTCCATTCCCACACCTTCTCTCATCGCTCTGCAATTCAAGATCACTCTGCCTTTTCACTGAAAATTTCCCAGGATAACTTCCCTACTGCTTTTTCACTGCACCCCCAGTTTTTTTCTGTGCCCTACATAAGTTTAGATACACATCCTGAAACCTTTAAGTTTCTGAAATCCTAGGGTAAGTGATCATACATGTCTTGCATATTTATGATTTAATATTGTAGCACAGTTTCAAAAGCTTTACATTTATTCAATAATTATTTGAAGGCTCTGTTGCTCTTGCTGCAATGTCTCAAAAATACATTTGTCTTTACAGCACATTTCTCATAGTCCATAAATTCCAAACTTCATATATTTCATTGTTTGGTCCTATGTGTATTTCTGTATTTCTATGAAGATAGCTCTGTCTCTGTCTCTGTCTCTCTCTCTCCTTTGCTGATGGTTTACCATTGAGCTACCACCATCCATATCATCTACTTTGAAAATTCCACACTCTCTTGTCTACTGTTCTTCAATCCCTTCCTATGTGTTGTATTCCTGACTAAATTTATTCAGGATAAGAATAACTACTAATTTTTCCTCTGAAATATGCACTGAAATTGGAAGAAAAAGCCCAGCTTCCAGGCAAACAAAAACCTCTGAAATGGCACAAGCACTCTTTCTTTGTGTGACTCATTTGTTTTCAAGCTTTTTTTTACATTCTACAGCAACCAGACCCAACTTGACTTCAAAGATACTGGACAATCTCTCTGTGGATTAGTAAACATATGCCTTGATCCAGGAGTGATACTATAAAAAGAAATTTAGCAACCAATCTGGCACAGGTACTAGCTAATCCAGAAAACCTGCAACTAAAGCCTAGAGCAGAGTCCTGCGGGCTACCTGCTGTGACAACCACTAATTCTTCAGTTGCAGTTTTGTTTGAAACAGGGAACAGAAGGAGCTGTTGTCAGAAGAGGGACTGGCTGCTGCCAGGAGTGGTTAATTTAAAACCTGATCAGGGCTTCCCTGGTGGCGCAGTGGTTGAGAGTCCGCCTGCCGATGCAGGGGACATAGGTTCGTGCTCCGGTCCGGGAAGATCCTACATGCCGCGGAGCGGCTGGGCCCATGAGCCATGGCCGCTGAGCCTGCGCGTCCGGAGCCTGCGCGTCCGGAGCCTGTGCTCCGCAACGGGAGAGGCCACAACAGTGACAGGCCCGCGTACCGCAAAAAAAAACAAAAACAAAAAAACAAAACAAACCTGATCAGAGGTCTTTCACTATAGTAACTACTAAGGCCAGACCAATGAGTTCTGGCTAAGTATTAGCCTTGCCTTTAACCGGTTGCTGCTTTTTTCCTCCCGTAAAAAATTTCAAATAACACTTTCAGTATTGTCTAAACTGCCCCAATGGGAAAATTCACTCGGACCTCATGTTAATATTTAAATATGGGAGTCATACCCCTGACCCTCTAAATCAGAATCTCCAGGGGAGGGGTCTAGCCAGTTGAATCTTCCATACTCATAGAAGGTGACACTTCTCATTAGAGAATTTCAGGCAACAGTGGCTCCCTCTATGTGATTCTCACCACAACTAGATAACCTGGGCAGTGCAAACCTTATGAGGGCTATTTGTGGAAAAGAAAGGAAAACGCATCAAGGTTTCATAACTTGCTCAATATTAGGAAACAGGACCTCTTTTTCTCATTTCAATAGTCTCAGGATAATTGGATTGGATTATTTTCCTACACTAAGAAGTTTAAAAAAATGGTGGCATCTCTCTTCAAATTTTATCTTTCTATGCTTGTTTTTTCTCCATGTCAATTTTTAGAAGATTACTTATTCATAAATCACTTAGTATTACTTGCTTCTTAGAATAAAACACAAAATGTTAGCCTCATTCACAAAATATTAGGAGCACAATATTTTTAACATAGAATGTTGTCCTAACAAAAGTTTCTTTTGTCAGTGAAAACTAACACAAAATAGAGGGAATTTAATTGCCCTAAAGTGTGTGGTAATTTAAAAGTAAAATGGACACAACACTGGAAAATAATAGTTGTTCAACCATCTCTCTTGGCATCACCTGTTTCTGCTACATAAGACTGTTTTATTCTGGTCTGCCTTTTGGAAATAATTATGGAGAATTTTTTAGCCCCTTTGTAAATAATGTGTTTTTTGCTCCTCTGAGGTTAAAATATATGGTTTTCTACCATTAGAAGGCCAGTCTGTATTAAATATATATAAAGGATAATAGACAACATTAACTGACAAAGAATGAATGATTAAAAATGGGCAAAATATGCAATCTGAAGGTAGTGGTATGTCACTCATTGAAAAATATGAAGGTGGTGACATGTCACTCATTTGTAAGCCATCTGCCTGGAGAATTCAATCCAAATGGCTTTGCCAATAAAAAAAAAAATGCCAGGCCCATCAATATTCAACTGGAAGACAGGCATTACATTAGACTGAGGTGAATTTCAGATGGAAAGTGTGCTTGTTTTAGTATTGACTAGAATTTCTATGTAGAACTGGGTATATCAATGTGACTGCCAAGCTTATGTTCCTGGAAATTGGAAATCCAGCATCAGATAGATCACTTTGTCTCAGTAAGGGGATTTAGAATTGGGCCAAATAATATTAGGTTGTTCCTGAGGATCTCATTCTTGGCTTAGACCTAAGAGGCATTTGAGTGACTAAACAGAATGGGCAATTTGCTGAATGTTTTAGAGATTGTTTAGAGATATATGTATACACAGGCATGATACTAGAACAACTGAGACTTTTTAATTGTTTGTTTTCTGTGGATATTCAAAACAGGTTTCCTCAAAGTGAGTTCTTTGAACCACATGTCAGAATTACTGGACTTATCATAAAGGCATATTTCTGAGCCCCTCTGAACAAAGTTAACTAACAGGTATCTCTGTATTAATTAATAAGCATTCTAGATGCTTCTTACGCACAGCAAGGTTTTTTCCTCCACTGCACTAACCTTACTGAATCAGATGCTGTTCTATAGAATCATGTCCTAAAAATTTATAGACAGGATTCAGTGCTTCTTCAAACATGCAACTTTATCATGTGATTTAAAGAGTACTAGAATTTCTCCCCATAAGACAAGACTACTATAAATCTACCAAAAAACCTAAAGCTTCATTTTGCAAGATTTATTTCTTCAGATTAAATCAAGCCATCTTTATACATCTTCTACTAAGCCTTCTGTTAAGGGTAAATCAATATCAATAATAGTCATAAAAATAATTTCAACCCCTTTGTAAAATCTTTTATCTCCCCATAAGTAACAGAGCAAGACATCAAGAGACTGATGATAAAACAGTTATATATTCCTACCCATATTATACTTGCATTTTATCTTTTATTGTAATCTGCTATGTTTACATGTAATATCATACCTAGTGGCTAATAAATTCTTAAAGGGCAGGGACTCCTTCATCTTTCTATCTCTGGAAGCTGCGAGGTTTGTTATAATGCTTGACACATGATGATTTATTGTCTGAATAATAATGCTATTATAAAGAAATTAAGGAAAAAGCATGAACTAATATTTGGCAAAGGTTAAACTACTAGGATACTAAGGTAGTCTACCTCAGAGAAGAAACCAAACCAAGGAAATCCAAGACAGGATGAAAACGGGAGGAAAAAACAGGAGGAGGGGATGCATTTAAATTTCTTTTTAACTTTGTCAGAAGTTAATACTTCATTCAAAAATATGTTTTCCCTCTGAACCTCATTATTTTAAATAAATACATACAATGTTTGTATATATCTAAATATACATATATGTGTTTGATATTGATAACTGAAACATTTTCCTCTATATTAAATTTAATTTAGTGATTGCTTTGTCCAGTGATGGATTTTTTAAAGCATGCATATATTTTTTTAAACAAAATTAAGGCAGTTATGCAATAGTCGTTCAACATTGATTAGGAATTGACTAGGAATAGGAATCATAAAATGAGTTGTAGTCTAAGATCAACTACCTCCTTATAAGTGTCTATAAGGTGAACAATTTTGTTGGCTATAAGATGACCATGAGTACTAGTTACCTAACTTAACTCACAGACTTATTGTGAAGTTGAAAAGAAGCAATGTACACAAAAACATTTTGTAAAAATTAATGCATATATGTGTGTTTTAATCAATATTATATATAAAAATTATAGCCTTAAGTCTTCCTTTGGGTTCTTAAAAATGTCCTTGAGTAGCATCAGAATTTGACACTCAGGTTTTTTACCCAGCTATTTACTAGGTTCTGCCTTCTGAGCAGTCACACTAGTGGACAGAATAAGCGACATAAGATGTAAACAGTTACAGGGATCAGACATTGGACTTTATAGTTTTTTGTGAATCATAGCTATTCAGTTATTTGCAATAGGCTTTGTCCCAATCCTGTTATGAAACTTCTGGAAAAACTACCGATTCCTTTTTATATTAAGTTAACATTATTTAATTTGTGAGTAGGAGGAAGATAGCAAGATTTGAATTCTATAGAATTCAAACATTTTCATAAAGTCCTAAAATTCTGATTCTGGTAACAGAAGCATATTCTTTCCCTGCTCTGGTTGATATTGTAAGACCATGACTGCTATTACTAAAATTTTTACATACTCATTGATCATGGTGGTAGGCTGAAAAACATAATAGGATGCCCATGGTCTAATACCCAGAACCTGTTAATATGTTATCTTACCTTGCAAAAGAGACTTTGCAGAGCTGATGAATTTAAAATCTTAAGGTGGAAAGATAGCTGGATTATCCAGGTAGGACCAATGTAATTACATAGTCCTTGCAGAAGAAGGTAGGAAAGTCAGGATTAGAGGAAGAGACCACACATAAAGAAAGCTTTTGGTGAGTTTGGTTTTTTTTCTTTTTTTGGATTCCACATGTAAGTCATATAACTTGTATTTCACTGTCTTATTATCTTACTTAACATAATTCCCTCAAGGTCCATCATGTTGTTGTAAATAGAAGGATTTCCTTCTTTCTCATGGTTGAATTATATTTCACTATGTGTGTGTGTGTGTGTGTGTGTGTGTGTGTGTGTGACATCTTTTTTTATCACTTCATCTGTAGATAAGCACTTAGGTTGTTTTCATAACTTGGCTATTGTGAATAATGCTGCAGTGAACATGGATGTGTAGATTTCTTTTTGAAATACTGATTTTAATTCCTTCAGATATATACTCAGGAGTGAGAATGCTGCTAATGCTATTGTGGTAATTATACTGCAATACATAAGTATATTAAACCAACACATATACCTTAAACTTACACAATGGTAGATGTCAGTTATATCTCAAACAAACAAAAACGCAGAGGTTGGAAGGATTTGACTGCTTACTGTGAGGCGACAAGCCAAGGAATTTGAGCAGCCTCTAGAAGCTCAACAAGGCAAGGAAGTGGATTCATCCCTAGAGCCTTCAGAAAAAATGTAGTCTGGTTAACACCTTGATTTTAGGGCTACTGTCTTCCAGAACTATAAGATAATGAATTTGGGTTGCTTTAAGCCAAGAAATTTGTAATAATTTGTTACAGCAATAATAGGAAGCTAATGTAGTCATCAAATACAATCATAATCATAATTTCTATTAAAGTGCCAAAAAGTAAAGAAATGATGGTTAAGATTTTAGTCTATGGAGCAAGAATGCCTGCATTTAAATCCCTTTCCATCACTTACTAAATGAGTTAGCTTGGCAAGTGTTTGTCTGCCTGTACATTGGGGATAATAACGGTACCTTACATGGTTTTTGAGAAGATTAAATGAGTTAATAAATTTAAAGCTATTAGAACACTGTGTGACACATGGTAAGTTTTCATAAGATTTAAACCATCATTTTATTTCTGTCATTACTGAAGTTATGATTATCACTTGTTTATTCTTTAAATAAAAATATCAGAGTTTTCACTCCATAGGTGCCATTTGATGGGGAAGATATCAAAAATATTTTATCAAACCTCTGCTTTCAGGAAACTTATGATGAAGAGGGAGAGATAGAGTATATTCGTAATTTACTGCAGTACAAGATGAAAAATTGTGGATGTCAAAGATGTTTTACTTCCTTCCCACCATGCTGCTTCTGAGCCCAGCAAATATGATGAATGGTGTATTATGTCCCTGCCCTTGACTGTGGAAGTATCTCAATTGTAGTACACTTTTTGAGCCAATTATGTAAGTAAAATTTCTTTTAATTAGAAAAATAAATAATTAATTTGGGGTAGAAATAAGAGGTATTGACTTGGCTATGTGTTGAATTGCTGTCCACATATTATTGCCACTAGATGATAAGTTATAACCTGTAATTATCACATAGTTCATCTACTGCTGCAAAATTGCCAGATGGAAATCAACTCAGTTTTAGTGATGAGTTAAAAACAGAAACAAAACAACCAACAACAATAATAATAACTATGTTTTATACCTAGTGGTAAACCACCTCTTCTGGTAATAGCTCTCTTATTTTTTTAGAATTATAAAATGACAGCTCAGGACTGTAGATAAAGCCTCAGACAGAAACAAGAAAATAATAACAATTTCTGAGTCCATGCAGCAATTTTCCTCTAAAATTAACCTTCACAATCCCATGATGGATTAAACAGGTACCATTTTCAGATGTCATCTATAAGAGGAAGAGCACTCAAAGATGTAAGACCCATCAGCCCAAAATCAAAAGGATAAACATCATCACCATCACAAAAACATATTTAGCAAATGCTTTTGTTGTTGTTTTTGGTTTGATTTGTTTCACATGCTAGGTTGTACTTCCTGTGGTATCGAAAAAATCCTTCCTGTTTCAAAACAGGACTCAATTTGTATACATGTGATCAAACAGCTAATTATAGACACCTTCACCTGAACAAGATGCTAAAACATAGGCATGCCAGCCACTCTCATGTTGATCTTCATTACCCACCACTGTACAGTTTAGGAAGGTCACATAAACAGTATAGTTACATGGATTATCTTAGTATTTGCTCTATTTCTCTGGAGACATAGCCTGAATCAATCTATGTTTAAAACAATTTTGTTTGAAGTTAGTGGAACAGCATGAATTAGAAATAACAAAATGAGCCAAAGTATTAAGATCACCATATAGAAGGGAAAGACCTAAGGGAATTCTAGAAATTTTAACTTGTGTCTTTAGCTATGTAAAGTTCAGAGAAAAATGTTCACATAAGTTTTTATACTTATTTTTCCTAGAAGCACTCTCAACTTTTAAATGCACATATGTTGCTACATCTATTTAAAAAATAAAATTATGTCACTACAATGCATAGTCTTTAACTGAGAATATCTGACCTTGTATCATAGGCCCAGTTAAATAGCATCTGAATAATTCAGACCACAAACTATTTAAAGAAGTCAATATTAGCAAAAAAAAAAAAAAAAAAAAAAGAAGCTACAGTCTCATAGGAACATAATTTGTGAGCAATTTACCTATTTTAAGGAACTTGTATTTTAACCTTCATTGAACTTTAAGATCTTGGTAATGTTTTGTCAGGCAACATTAAATTTATCCTTATAATGTATTCTATTTTTGTTTTTCTTTGGATAAATGCTAGGAAATGAAGACTTTGGCCAAAATGTAGAACATTCTTCATGTGGAGTCATATGGCACAAAGCTACATACCAAATCTAGTCTGAGTAGGGTGGGTTTCCCCCCGAGTCAGGTATTTTGATATGGATTTGGGGAGCAAATTTTGACAATTGAATGATATACTTTGACAAATGATAGATAATACATTGCTTCTCAACGTTACAGCGTTTTCAAGTCACAACTATACAGACACATGCCAGGATCTTGCGGTATTGGTGTTCTTTAGTTGCAAATCACAGAAACTAGCTGTAGCTTATCTAAACCAAGAGAAGAATTTTAAAAGGATTTTTGAAAAATATGAAATTTGTGGTAAGATGGGAGATCTAGGCTTGAAATTGGACAGGAAGTTCTAGATGGCAATGGCATAGGTCTTCTGGCAGGTGACATATAGTCTGAAAGCCTCTTCTAGAATGAAATGCAATTAAGTGTGTTTGCATTTTTTTGTGGTAGCATGCTCAAGTTTCTGATTCTGACTGACCTTGGTTGGATCAAGAGTTGAGCATTTCCAAGGGCAGAACAGTGCACATAAGAGCCACACCATACTGCACAGAACAGGAAGAAGAAATTTTGTTGTAATTAAAAATGAGGAATGACTGCCAAATAAACCACCATGCACCACCAAATCCAAATGTATGCTATAGATTTATTCTCATATTTTTACAGTTTAAAAAATATTACAGTTAAGAATTAGGAAACTCAAATATTTCTTCAAAGTCTCATCAAGGACAGTAGCAGGAAATGGACTGACTAGTTGAGGCAGGGGTAGGGGTGAGGGTAAAGGAACATTTTTAATGAATAAATTTGACTGGAAAGATATAATTTTAAAGAGTTCTCTTCAGCCTGGATTGATAATTAATTCTGAATCTTTTTTATCAAACAAGAAGCTTGAAATAAATCAAGTCTCCTATATTATACCCCAGACACCTGCCATCCTCAGTTGTGATAGATGCAGACTAAATTGTTTGAATTTTTATTTAAATGCAGTTTAATACAAAATTTAAATGATACAAAACAGAAAAATAGCTCTAATTGCATAATGCATTATCTTAGTGAATAAATAATATATAGTCTACTGAATGTATAAATGACAGTGACAGAACTTTAATAAATTTATTTGTGTTACTCTCACCTATCAGTAATTTTTGATCATTTAAAGTCTGACTCTTCACGAAATGAAATTATTTTAAACTTTTCATATGCTGACAAACAGAAAGCTTTTTAATTCCCCATTTACAAAATGACATCTGCTCTATTTCCATTTTACTTTTTCAAAATGAGTTTGCTTTAGTATTTTATTTCTGATTTTGTCAAATAGCTTTGGCAAAGATGGTGAAAATCCAATCCCTGTAGACCAGAAATTACAGAAATGTAGACATAACACTTTACATATGGTAGTTATGTGCTTAACATTTTATATTAAGGTATTTTAGACGTTTATTTACCTTTCTCTGTTTTTTAACCCAAGCAAATGCAGGAAAAGTTTAAACAATAAAAATCAAGCCATTTAGCAAGTAGGATATTGATTTTCTTATTTTAAGTGACAGTAATCATATAGTATTAATAATATAAATCAGTCTTCAGGTCTGATCATCTAAATGCAATCTATAGCTCTTTCTATTCAGTGACAACAACAAAAAGTAAAACTCTGATCAAAGCCATGCTGCTGTTGTCACCTGATCAACTCATTTTCTTCTTCTTCACGTTATCTCCCCTCTCCCTACTGACATGCACCATGTCCATTCATACACACAGGTATGCACGTGTGTACACACATACACACACACTGCAGTGTGGGGTTTAATGCTGTGGATTCTGATGTCAGTTTTACCTGGGTTTATAGTCAGATCTATCATTTACTAAGTATGCAAATTCAGCTAAGTTACTTACTTTCTCTGAGCCTCTACGTCTTCATTTGAAAAACAAAGATAGGCACAATGGATATTCTCAATAAGTGTAAATTTCTCTGGTTGAAATTATTGCTATTGTAGGTATAGTGCTTTTAGGAGAAGCAGTAGTTGTGATATTAGTAAGTGTTCATGGTTTATCCTCTGTATTCAAAAAGTTTATTCACAATAATAATCAGATAGTAATACCTTATTAGAAGATCATTCTTGGAACATAGCACATATAATCAAGGACAATTATGAAGCCTAGTATGAATCATAACTCTGACAAATCCTGAGACAGTTCTGCCATTAGAGATACATATTTCTTTTTTCATTTTAATCTTCTCTTACTTGATCAGTTATTACAGAAATCAGAATATGGGAAGAGGCTCAGCAGTGCTGAGTAATGATGAACTTTAACAAATAGGGTTGGATGACTCAGAGTCCAAAACACATTTTGTTATATAATTACAATATATTATTTTCATTCATCTGTACACGATACCACTATAATTAATTTGGTTCAAAAATGAATTTTATTAATGTTCTAATCAATAGGATCCCAGAAAGATACAATGCTATATTAATGTGATATTGTTTTAAACTGTGATCCTGCTTCCAACTTCTCTCCATTTCTTTGCTAAAATGCCTGATGTCTTACTACATGTCTGACATCATAAGAATCAGCTTTTAAATAATGGATGTCAATCTCTTCTACATCTGGCTTGAAGAATATTCCCTGCAGAAGATGAGACTTCTCAAAGCACATCTGAGCTAAAGATACAGAAAATTTTTCTCTGTTCTGGTCTCACTCCTTCAGGTCTAGGCTTCAGGCTATAGCATTAGAAATCTCACTCTTCTTGATAAAAATGAAAAGTAATCTTGAGCAAGATTAGTATAGAGGAGCAAACACTTAACTAGAAATCAGGAAGTCTGGTCTAGCCCTGAATCTATCTTGGTAACCTTGGTAACCTTGGCAAATATAACTTAGTTTTTCTGTAAAGTGAAAAAGTTTAGTTCGACTATTCTAAGTATCACTCTAGTGTTAATGTCTGTGGGGAGGAAATATACATCACCATGTGTTATTTTAATCTAATTGATAGTTTTCATAAGACAAACTTACATACATAGACACCATATACATGCCACACATACTCATAGACATGCACACTTTTCCAATACCTCTACCACTATTTCTCTTCTTTATCCAAATATGGAAAGCCAATATTCTAAATACTATTATTAAACAAAAAAGCAATCTAAAAGGATTTGTCAGCAGATCAGGAGGATTCTGTGCAGATGTATTTCCCTGGGGAAATATATGCCAATGATAAAATTCTATATCTGACTTTTGCGTGTGATAAAATGCTTATTTGTTTTTTGCTAGTTAAAGAAAAATAGAACAGAAGTCATTTATCATCCAACAAAGTATTTGTTGAGAATTTTTCATTTTAAGTGAAATGCCCCCTCCCCATTTAAGACACTAGTCCTCCTAAAACCACATCTAGTTTTATTATTGA
The DNA here is from genome assembly GCF_937001465.1 of Orcinus orca. NCBI lineage: Eukaryota > Metazoa > Chordata > Mammalia > Artiodactyla > Delphinidae > Orcinus > Orcinus orca. The sequence continues at coordinate 98,900,766 of NC_064563.1, forward strand.
TTTTTATCTTCTTTGCCCTCAAGAAATAACAAGAAACATGTTCAATTCTAGCCTGGGGGAAAATAGAAGAAAGAAAGTAACACCAGAGATCTATCCTACTCTGGTGAAAAAATTGACTTGATAACCTAATTGGCCTTTTGTACGACTGATAGTTAAAACACCTTGTGCTAGGTGGAAACCAAATTGAACACCACAGTAGACAGAGAAGCAACAGCCAAGTTGAAAGGTAAATTAGATATGCTTGTCTGAGTCTGAATTTGCCAAACTCTTATTTCATCTCTATGGCAATGTGTAATTCCATCTCTAAGAATATAAAGAGGGAGTTAGAAGAGCCAACAGAAGGGGAAGTGAAGTAAATTGTTACTGATATTCAAAAGAAATTAATAACCTGCTGGTCTGCGTCTTGGTTTCTTTACAGTGAGATGTCTGTTACATGAGTAGAAACATTTCTAGGTTATTTTACCAAGCTACATTTTCATATTATTCAGAAACCCAGGATTGTGCTAACAACTCAATAATGGCTTATACTCTTCAACAGATGCATTAGAGAATCACATGAAGTAGCAATTATGGTGTGTTCTTACTGGTACAAAATGATGCAACACCAGGAGAAATTCTTCCTGACCCATCAAATCAAATCAGTGTCATAGACTTCTTATATGCACTTTGTAGATACAAGAAAGCCAATAAAGTATGAATTTAAATAAATGTTCATTAAATGATTCCAGCTCTCCCAGCTACAATAGTAAGAGGAGTGGAATTGGAAAATTATCTTGACATACCTGCCCTTTCTCTTTTCAGCCACCTCTTAACTTTTCTTCCAAATTCATAGCAGAAATATACTGAACAGTGCATGCTGGATCATAAGTAGCCACCCTGACAAGCATGGCTAGAGGATGTCTACTTGCATGTGTATTAGCTGAAATCCCAGATATTGTACTGAAAATGTCAAATCTGTACCCAAAAGTATAGCAGCAGACTTTTATTCTACTTGTGGATTTTATGGAAAGGGCTTGAACCTGAGTTCCCTTTATTTTTTAATTCTCCTAGGTGCCGAGGACTAGGAGAAGGTTGAGTATGCTATGTCCTTATTTCAAATCTACAAAAATTAATAATAATAACATCTAATATTATTTATGTGCTTATTGCTCTAAATTTACACACACACACCCCCACACATATATATACACACACTGCTCTTTAAACTGGAGAAGGCTTTGGTATCTTAATTAGAATTCCATTAATTACAGTCTTATTTCTGCAGATTACCACACTGTTATAACTCATACATTCAAGTTTCTATTGAGATTGAAAGTTCAGATTAATTAATATTTTGTTGAAAAGAACAGAATTGTTATAAACCACCAGGAGCTGAAAGAGACTATTAAACAAAACAAACAACCAACAACAAAACAAGCAAATAAACAAGGATAAAACAGCCTACCTTTCCTGTGGTAGATGAAAATCAATAGGTGTAGAAATGGGAAGGTCCAAGCACGCAGGTTTAGATAGGTACTGTCCATTTTCCGCCATGAGAGGGCTACAAGAAGAAACAGAAGAAACTCAGGAGGTTAAAGCTAAACAGATTTCTATTTTTCCCAAAAAAAGCCTTTTGCTTTTATTTGTTTTCACTTAAATATTAATAATATGGATCGTCCACACTGCTTTCTTCTCCTAGTAGGATAATGAAGAGATCGATGTATTAAAACGTCATTCCCTTAAAAAAGTAAAAACTGAGGCATCTTCAAAAGGCTCAATTTTGATTTGATATCATATCCATCATGTAGAAACAGAGGAATATTCTTTATTAGTTTATTGAACTTTAGACATTATATCAAGAAATTCCACAAGTTAAATCATCAGTGATGTACCCCTCAAATTTTGTAACAGGAAGCTATCAGACATAGGACAAGGGAAAATAACTTAGTTCCCCATGTTTCACAATGTCAAATAAACTTGCTTCACACTGTCAAATGAACAACTACCTTAGGGGTTGCATCCCTATTTGAGCAATACAGGCTGCATGAGTTGCAAATTTGCACAATTCTAGATCCAACTGGAAAATAAATGAGTTCAAGCATATTAATTCAGTTTCTACCCATGAGAAATTCAAAATGTGTACAATGTTCAATGATTGCAATTTGAAAATATAAAATGAAATGAAGAAAAGATTACTACGACTAATATCAATTCATAAATGGTAAACTTTGGAAATCAACCTTACAAATGAAGTAATAATTCCAGTATATGAACAACACTCATGTTTGTGCAGGAATAGTACTTATACACAAGGTCTAATGAATCCAGAACATTTATTGAACAAACACAGTATGTGTATGGAACATGTACCCTGCAAAATTGAAAAAGAACAAATGAAGATTTTTCTCTTCACTTATGGAGCTTATAGTAAAATACGTGCTTATAATAAAATATTGATGAAAATATGATCCAAGTTTTCCAAAAAAATTTTTTTGTCAACCCTGCAAAGCTTAAGGGGGTAGGTATTAAATAAGCCAGCTCATTCTGTCTAATTTGAGGTACTACACTGTAAAGTATATCTTCAGCCTGTAGGTTCCCCAAGGTCAAACACCTTGTCCCCTCACTTGGGACTAAATTCTCTGTCTCTAGAAAAGAACTTGCCAGATATCTATCTGTCCGTCTCTCTCTCTCTCTCTCTCTCTCTCTCTCTCTCTCTCAGGAAAATCAAGTAAGAAGGCAAGAAAGAAGTCTACACAGACTGAGGCTTTCTCAAGGGAGGAAGAAGCACCTTTTTAATAAATCAGTCTGAAAGCAAAGACAGAGAGATTCTCTGGTATAACCAGCCTATTTTGCTTTCACCTTGAACTCAGTTTCTATTTTGCAGAACCTAGCACCTCATTTTAACATTATACCATTACCTATATGTTGCTTTGTGTTTATCTGAACAGACAGGAACTCCCCAGAATGATTCCTAAAGTTTGCTTTAAGCTTAGCTGCATAATGGTCAGCATTCTGTGAGAATCAAATATGTTTCTACACCAAAGCTGAGAAACTTCCAGACAAGGGGAACAGAATTTCAAGCTTCTACTTAGGACGTATAATGCTAAAAAGAATATTGTTTCCCATCTCTACAACAGCAACATAAGAAGCTGGATATACAAACCAAAATTTTCTTGACCTCGTTAGAGAACTGAGGTCACAGGGCAATAAACTAATCAAAAATCTATGGAAAGATAGGGTCTTCCAAAGAGAGATAGGACACAGCATACTTACCTGGGGCAGATGTAGTAAGCTAAAAAAGCAAGAAAGAAGAATTCAGCTAAAATTCGAACCAACTGCTAAATAATTAGCATGAGCTCATTTAGTGTGAGAGTACAGAACTTCTAGAAGCTGAAAGACACAAAGTAATTTATGACTATTTGCAATATTTACAGACCTCAAGAGGTGATCATGAGAAAAATTAGAGTCAAAGAAAGAGACAGGGAGCACGATATGTGCCAAGGGGAGGGGACTTTCATGGAGGAAAGGCATGAAGTCCACACAAAACCTACCCTGTTGTCCCTTTGGAACAAAAGTTTAAGCTACTGGCATTAGGGAATAAAACATATTGCTCTCGGAATACAGGTGAAACACTTTTGCATCTGGGAGAAGGAAATAAAAAAATCACCTCTACCCATGAGGAAGGGCAAAAAAATACTCAGGTCTCATGTCATTAGAGATTATCCACTGGGGAAGGGGTAGGATCCCTGAGAAGGAGATCCTCACATCCTTAAGACTGACCTTACATTGTCAATGTACAGCCAAGGTTGAACCAAAACACCAGAGGAACATTCATGTCTTCCATCCCACTACCAGGCTATCAAGTGTTGCATGACAAATAATATCATTTTACTATGTGGAGAAGGGTGGAATTGTGAAGAAATATCTAACATAAAAGTGCAAAAAGAAGATCTAAAGCAGAGAATGGAGCAGACATTGATAAAAATCTTCCAGAAAAACAGCCCTTACACTACACAAAAGGCACAGGTAGAAAAATTTCAAGTTGGTGGTACAATAAGGGTAACGATAATAACAACAGCAACCACCACCACCACCACCACGAAACAACAACAACAATAATAATGTAGTTCATCTTCTGACTAGAAACCTCAACTTCCCACACTAAAGGCTTAACAAAAAAAGAAGTTTCACATTTCCAGGTATTAATATTATATACCTCAGTCGCTATGGTCCTATACAAATGTCTAGCATTCAACCAGAAACTACAAGATGCACGAAGACATGAAAAAAGCAACACACTGTTCCCAGACTTATATCACCCAGATGTTGGAACTATCAGACAGAGAATTTTAAATATATATTGTTGCATTGCCAGTTGATTAATATGTTAAAAATCTGTGGGGAAAAAGACTGACAACATGCATGGACAGGGAGAAAAGAGACAGAAACATAAGAAATAAAGGGAAAACCTTGGTAAGAGAAGTGTACACAACCTTAGATACACTCAATACAGTAATACAATAAACTCAACGCAGCAAAGGAAAGAATCACTGAACATGAAAATAGATCACTAAAGAGAACACAAAGAGAGACACAAGGAGAAAAAAGAGTGAAAAAATAAGGTATCAAAGAGCTCTAGGATACAATCTAACACATTTGAAAATAAAATCCCAGAAGTAAAAGAGGAATAAAGTATAAGAAGTATTTGAAGAGATAATGGCCAAGACCCCAAACTACAAATCTTAGTAGTTCAGCAAACAGCAAAAGTATAAATAAAGCGCACACACACACACACACACACACACACACACACACACACACACCCCTACCTAGGCTCATTATTGTCAAACTTCTGAAAAACAAAGATAAGAAGAAACACTGAAAATTAACAGAAAACAATAAAAATTACAGCAGATTGCTTGGAATAACAATAAAAATTGCAGTGGATTTGTCAGACAATGAAATGGCATTTTAAAGTACTGGGGGAAAATAACTGTTTATTTAGAGTTCTATACCAGCAAAAAGTAGCTTTCAAACATGAAGAAGAGATATATTTCAGGAGAGGACTTCTGAAATGGCAGAGTGAGGAGCTCCAGAGAACTCTCTCCCTGGCAAAACAACTGCTTAAGTGATGAAAATTATTAAAAACAAGTAAAAAAAAAAAACAAAAAAACCCACTGTCTTAAGGGAATGTGCTAGTTTCCTATGATTGCTGAAACAAATTACCACAAACTTACTGGCTTAAGTGACACATACTTATTTTCTTATAGTTCTAGAGTTCAGAGGTTCAAAATAGGTGTCTCTCAACTAAAATCAAAGTATAGGTAAAGGTACATTCTTCCTGAAGGCTTTAAGAAGAATCATTCCCTTCCCTTTCCTGGTTTCTAGAGGCCACCAACATCCCTTGGCTTATGGCCTCTTTATATCTTCAAAGCCAGCAATGAATGCTAGAGTCTTTCTCACATGGCATCACTTCTGCCATCCCCTTTCACATCTAAAGAACTTTGAGATTACACTGGCCTCATCACAATAATCCAGGATAATCTCCCCATTTCACGTAAATTTATTAGCAATATTAATTCCATTTGCAAAGTTAATTCCCCTTTGCCAGGTTACATAGCATTCACAGGTTCTGGGGGCTAAGCCCGGGACATATACAGAGGCCATCCTTGTGCCTACAACAATCCACTGTCTGACACCAAAAGATTCACATCCATCCCAAATACAAATACATTCATTCTATACAAGGTCACCAAAAGACTCAACCAATTAGAACATCAACTCAAGTTTCAAATCTCACATCAAAAGTTCCAGATGTCATTACTTAAATGCAACTAAATTAGTTATTGATGAGACTGTGGGTATAATCCATCCTGAAGGAAAATTTTTCTTCATCTGTGGACCTGTGGAACTGGACCTGTGAAACTAGACCTGGAAACCGCTCCCAAAATAAAAGGATGCTACGGGAGTAGATTAGCAGTTATAGAGATTTCCAGGCAAAAAGAAAGAAAACAAAAAGTAAAAAGGAGTCACTTATCTTAAGCAATCTCAAAGTCCAGCTGGGAAAACAGTATTAGGTTTCAAGACCTGGGAATAATGCTTTGCTCCAAAAGGTTCCACCTACTAGGTTCACAGCTCTGTTCTTGGAATCATTATTCTTTTTCATGAAGGTTAGAATGTGTTTGAGGTTTAGTGACTTTATCCTCCTGTTTCCTACCTATAGAATATTAAGAGTCTGACCACTTTCTTTCATTTCTTCTCTCTGTCCCTTTTAGTACAAGTTGACAGTATTCTTATTCTATAAGAATTTCAAGTACCTGGTGTGCCTCCCATATCTCACATGGACTCACTCTGTTAGACCAAAGTTTACTCCAAGGATCTTTCCTGGATAATCTTATATCTATTCCTAGCTTCTGCTGAGATGGCTGAGAGGATCTGTATGTCACACATCCAATCTCACAAAGCCCTTTGTGTGACTGAAAAATCTGAACTTCTAATCCTTCTGAGGCATTATGAAATGATTGTCTAGCCACACCTTGGACTTTCTCCAAAGCATCCTTTTTCTAGTAATGGATTAATTTTGACATGCTTTGCAATCTAGATAACATGAGAATTTCCCAAATTATCATGTCCCTGTTCCTTTTGCTTAACAGTTCTTTCCTCCATGTATCTCCTTCCTCTCACATTTTACAATAGGCAGAAATAAGAAATCAGACCACACTCTCAATAGTATTTGCTTAGAAATCAGTGAAACTGAAGCCTCACTGGCAGCAAGTACTTGAACACAACCTCTGATGAAACTCAAAAAATAGGCTACTCTGACCCAGGAGTGACACCCAAGAATCCAAGATTTAAAATATCATAGTTGGGCTTCCTTGGTGGCACAGTGGTTAAGAATCCATCTGCCCATGCAGGGGACATGGATTCGAGCCCTGGTCCGGGAAGATCTCACATGCCACGGAGCAACTAAGCCCGTTTGCCACAATTTCTGAGCCTGATCTAGAAATTGAGCTCTAGAGCCCACGAGCCACAACTATTGAGCCCAGGTGCCACAACTACTGAAGCCTGCATGCCTATAGCCCATGCTCTGCAACAAGAGAAGCCACGACAATGAGAAGCCTGCACACTGTAACGAAGAGTAGCCCCCACTGGCCGCAACCTGAGAAAGCCTGCACGCAGCAACGAAGACCCAACACAGCCAAAAATAAATAAATAAATTTGTTAAAAATATATATATCATAGTCAACCCTGATGACATTCTGGAATACTGTATATATGCCCAAGTCTATGCCTTTTCAGAAGCAACCAGAGAGGAAAACTCCAAGATACAATTTTCTGTTTGTATGTGGGGCAATAACAATAATAATATATTAAAAAAGAAAAGCAGTATTTCTAATGCTTTATTATAAGGTAGGCATTCAAGTTTCTCATAACTCCTGCATCTAACTGCAATTAGTCTGTAAGTATAATGAAAGAACCAGGAAATACATTGGTAAATTCATATAATTTAATTAATTATCCTCTTAAGATTTTCAAATCATGAGCTAACAAATATAACCATGGGTAATAGCTCATTAAGAAATTATCAGTAGAGCAGAGATTATATTACTCTTTAACATAAGTTAAAACAAAGTCATTCCTACATATATTTAACTGATATACCTAATTCTGGTATCTGAGTCCCCAGTTTCACCTTAGTTCACGGACAAAGCAAGTATTGCAAACTTAAGAACTGTGGTATTCTTTAACTATTCAATGTAATTATCTCATCAGCCATTTTCAAGTTGCCTTTGTTGTCGTGTGTTTTTTCCCCTAATTAGATTTTCTTCATGTTTTATACTTTTTCATCTGGTAATACACTGCAAATTTTGACACATTCTGATGGCATTCATCAAAGTGTAAGGGGCTTGATTTTCTCATTAGTCGTCTTTCATCTTTTTGGGTGTTTTATTGATTTTTGGCTTGAAACACTCCTTTTAACATTCTTTAACCAAAATTCCTATTTTGTTGACAAGAATGTTTCCTAATAAATTATTTTATTTTTTTCTAAGGTATTAAAGTCATTAAATCATTTCTGACCTCACACAGCTTAAACACAGAGTTTTTTGCTTTATTTTGAATATAGCAAGTTAAAATGAAACAGGGCTTATAAAATTCCATGATCCAAACTATTTTTATGAAAGCTTCTGACCAAACATAATCCTAGCTATTAAAGACAGTCATAACCCTAACTACTGATGCTTAGTAATTAGGCATAAATGATAAATCCGGAAAAAGTAATCATTGTTTTCTTTCTTTGAATCTAGAAGACTAAGGGGTGACAAATATGGGGAAGCAGGAAAGTGCTCTGGAGTATTTTTAGAAATTCCTGGGTGCAGTAGGACACTCATCCGGGCCCCAGCCAACACTCCTGCAGGCAGCACACCAAGCCTGTAGTGTAAGATCTGGAGGTCCCAAACTTTTCTTCCTCCTTACCCTTAACTCCTCTTCCTGATGGATATCCAAATAGACAGTTCTCAGAGCATCCCTTCTCCCCTCCATTTTCTGTTTGAAGTCAAATAACTGGACTTTCTTAAACATTTTCCCCATCATGTAGGGGCCAATAATATCAGCAACAAGAATAAGGGTACAATATAGAGTATGAAACCATTCCAATTTGCCCAGGACTGAGAAAGCTCCAGGTATTTCCTGAGGAACCAGGAGGAATTTGTCACCCTAGTGCAACACCATGTTAAGGTGACCTCAGTGTTGGGGTGCTTGTGGTGTCCCGGATCCCAGCACCAAAAGACGATCATATGTGTCAGATGAGGCAATCAGAAAATTTTCAGAAATATCATACCCAAATATTTTTAGGGATAAATGATTACTACAAATGGGTAAAATTGCATACAGATACTGTCAAAAAATCAAAACTCTGCAGACTCCTTTTTAATAACTAGTTTATAATTCCTGGTAAATCACTTGTTTTCATCACTGGATGAGGGAATCTAGCCCCAGACATCTTCCAAAAGCTTTCAAAAGCAAAGTGAAGCATAATGGTAACTGCTAGTTACATGTGGATCAAAGAACAGACTTCAGAGGCAGACAGAATCTGAATGCCTCCTGCAACATGTATTCTGGGTGGTTACCAGAAGTTCCATAACCTACCAGTGCCAGTTTCTTAAGTTTTAGTAGCGCCTGTCTCACAGCAACCTTACAAGAGTTTAAAGCATTAATATATGCAAAGAATTTAGCACTGTGCCTGGTTCATAGTAAGTATGAAAAAAGTAGAAGCGTTAGTTATTTATTTCCCCATCCTGTCACTCATTTGCTTAAGAAATATCATCAACGTATCTTCCATGTCTTTTTTTTTTTTCCTTCTCTCTCCAGTGCCTAGAAAAAGACCTGGTACTTAGAGTTGATAGATATTTGTTAAGTGAGTATGTGACAGGAGGCTTGGTTAAATGATGAAATTTAACCAAGTCTCCTCAGGCTATGACACTTATTGTACACAGCCTGAAATGATGTCACCATAAAGAATGAGCCATCAGTGACATATAGTGTTAACTTAAAGGGGTTTCTTTCAACTAAGGGGCACTGAAAAAGTGTACTTTGAGATAACCCATGGAAAGGACATGACTAGCAATACTTTGGTAGAATATTAAGCTATTGCACTGGTGTCATGGATGCTGTGAGCCAAGGTCAGATGCCCATTTCATGACTAAGGGATATATTCCCTCAAGTGCCAGTTGTGAAGCTCCACCAGGAGTTGCCTGAGCTGATGGAAGCTGCCACCCCAAAAGTCATTTCTGAGATAGCCCTTTCCCAGTGACTGATCCACATGGGGGTAATAATATTTGAGGAAATGGGGCAACATGAATCAGGAGAATCTAAAGGGCCAACGTCAGTATGAGTCCATAGAGAGTTGGCTCAAGCTTTGTGGTGACATCTCCCTCTGCCCAATCTTTATTCATTCTGTTCTTCAGTAAATTGCTTTCCACAACAAGGATTTGTGAAGGTCAAATGAGCTAACTTACAAAAAATGAGTAAGTGATGTTTTTGTACATGGTAAGCAGTCAATAAATATTAGAATTTTACCCTTTTATTATTGAAAGAAACCACCAATTTCATATAAGAATCCATGTAGCATTTCTCTAAAGGTTGATTCATCCAGCATCTGAAAAATTCTATCAAGGAACTTACTTTTTATATTTAACATTAACTAAAGATTTTTAGCAGGGTGTCTAAGTCAAAATCTCTTTCTCTGCACAACTTGTACCCATTTCCCTCAATAATTACATAAGATAAACATAATCCTTTAACAGTTTTTCAAATTTTATCTTTGTTAAAAAGAAGTTTTTTCCCACAACCTGTAAATTATGTAACACACTCTAGTTGATTTGGTTTTTGTTTGTTTTCATTTGTTTGGAGCTTCCCAAATGATCATGATTCAATCTAATTCTCCCCTTTGCTTTGCTGGTAGCAGACTAGAGAAAGAATCTCCTCAGGAACAAAATGTCTCTCTCTCTCTTACTTACCTTGTATTCCTATTAGGCATATTGATAAATCCATGAAGTCAGTATTAGTCACTGTGCCAGCACAATGAGAAAAACCTTATTAAAGAGATTACTCATAGAGGGTGGATCTTTTACTAGTTTAGTCAGGGTCATGTTTTTACCAGAACTGGAATATTTAGAAAGTCTTCATGAACCTTTTCTTTATAAATGTGAGTAATAACTGAAAATGGGGTGAGCTGAGGAAATGAGACAAAGAAGTATGCAAGCATATCTGTAAACAAGGACTCCTTATTCTTGTGATCACACCTTTCCCAGGGACAATTTCTCAGGACCATATTGATATGGAACAGACAGAAAGTTCTACTGCACAGGATGCTCTAATGTTTTACATAGATGGGAGCTCTTATTATTCTTTTGCCATTTAATTCCAACTTACTCCTACATGCTTTCATTATTAAAGTGCTCCCACCCTGGGTAGTACAAGAAATTAAAACAGAAAAGTTGATACACTAATAGTTGCATAGGTATCCCACTTTCAATTTTGTAGTTTTCTCATTTGTGATATTTTTATTCTTTAAATCTCCATAAACACAATATAATGTATTAGAGAGTGAAAATTAATAAAATAGTCTATGGAGCATCCTGTGAAAATACTGACTTTTTAGGAACCTTTAACGTATAATATAAATTTATCTTAGGTAAGCTTTCAGGGGTCAATAGCATATACAAAAATTCTAAAGCACACCAAACATATACTTTTCAAAAACAGAACCACACAATCACTTCTTCTTTGGTGAAGCAGGTCTGAGATAAAATAATGATTTGATGCTGTGCCTGTCAGAGAACACTTGATGTGGGGTGTGGATCTTTCCTGTCTCACTATGATAGCTAGCAGGTGCACCCTTGTCATTTGATGACATAGAATGGATTACTTCATAGTGCAAACAACACTCCTGAGACAAAAAGAGAATTAAATTTAAAACAAAAGATAATGGAGAAAAAAAAATCATCATTGCTCATTATTTTTCATTTCCTTTTTTCTTTAAATGGCTGTTTTTACTGGCTCAAAGAACATGGCAGATGTTGTCTGTGTCTTTGTCACAGGGACTAATAGTTTCTCTGGAGAGCAAGAGCACCAAGGCCGAGTCACAGGAAAGCAATTTTTATGATTCAGAAATAAGAACTAATATGGTTGTTTTAACACATATTTGCAATTGCATATCTTGTATGCATTTTTGGAAATTAGTAAGTGCCCATAGTTTTCTTTTTTTTGCTATTCCTTTTATGCAGCCTACAAATCGCATGTCTGGCATAACTAGTTCTCCATAGTAAACACAGTAAAACAAGTCTGAGAAATCTCTGACCACCAGCACACGTAAAACGAGTACCACCATAAGCCATAGGGTACTACTCTTAACTGCTGTCAAGTTTTAAGACACCAAACACTGATCTTTTGCCAGCATCTTTGGTACAGTTCCACTTTGATTTCTTTCTTTCTTTCCTTTTTTTTTTTAGTTACTCTAGACTTTCATCACGTTGCCAGGCATGAAAGATCAACTAACAGACCAAACGTAGTAGGAATAGTTTCTATATAAAAGATTGAAAAATTATCTACTTTATATACTTCCCCCAATGCTGTTGCTATATACATATTTTTTTTCTGGAGACTTTAAAAAATCTTTACATATTTTAGGATTATTCTCTGCTCAACTGGAGAATTGACTTCAAAAAGGGATGTTTCACAGCGCTGAATTTTAAGGTGTGAATTGGCAGCTTTATGTTTCTTCAAATCCCTGTAATGGATAAGAAAGCCTTATGTAAATCCATGGGGGAAAAAAGGAAAACCTATACATACTTCTAAAATAAGTGATGTAGGCAAGTATCTTGCATAACTCCATCAGAAGCAAGTAATACTGCCAGGATGTTCAGAGTACTCTATTGAGTTTTTAGGAAAAATACAATCTGTTTCATAAAGAAAACATACCCAAACACATACACATAAACACACAATCCTGCGTGAACAAAATGGCTTGAGAACTATTTCAAATATGATCCTAGGAATGGTGTGTATTAGTTAAGGTGTTCAGTTGCAAATGAAAGAAATTCAAGTCGTACAAACTTGTCTTTTTTTTACTGACATTATTGGAATACCTAAATGAAGACTTAACTCACAGCTGGATCCAGGGGTTTAAATGATGACATCTGGAACAGTAATCTCTCCCACTGGGCTGATTTATTCTTCTTTGTGCTTTGCTTTCATTTTCAGACAACTTATTGCAATATGATGGACCCCCAGCACTCCAGTCCTACATTCTCACAGTATATATGTGATAGAGACAAATATTTCTCTGAATGACCCACCTTGAGTCAAGTACATTAATAACTGCCCACTGTAGGCAGGGGTAAGGATTTGATTAACAAAGCCTGGATTTTATACTCAACTCTGGAGCTAGGGTTCAAATCAGGTCCAAAAGAACCATGGAAAAGAGGATTCTTAAAGGTAAATGAGAATCCTGTTATGAGGAAAAGGGGAAATGTTTGCATGTTCAGCAAAACAATGGATATCTTTTAGAGTCTATCCTTGACAAGTGATATAATAGGATATAACGCTTATTGTTAGTTTACTAGTAAGGCACTGTGTGAGTTTCAGACTATTATATTAATTCAACAAACTTTTTTCTCCAGAAATGTTGTAATTGCCCCTCCCATCATTAAAATTACCACAAGTGCTGTGGGTTTCTGTTGTTTCATGCCTTCACTTCTTTCTTGCTTGGCAGTTGCATGTTATCTGGACAAAATTTTCAAATTGATATTCCTCATCTACTTCCCTAGATAAAAGACCAGTTTTGTGGTGCTATGATTTTAAAATAAGTAATTACAATTCAGTTCAACAAATGTTCAATGATTTACTTACAATATTTTAGGCATTAGGCAATATGCTATGCATTAAACATAAATGTTTTAAGTCTCAGCTCCTGACTTTAATAGCTCAAAACCTAAAATAAAGAAGCAAGAACTATCTGTGAAATTCTGAAAATAAGAATAACGGATAGGATCAAAAAGCTGTACTAACCTGACCAGATTTTTCTTTAAAAATTATATGTATAAATGGATTTTTATATTATAAAGTAAACAGTAATTAATATAGTACAATGCTAATACATAAAGATATAGATTTAAGAGTAGACAAGGAAGATTAGAAGTCACCTAAATATATTTGGGAATGTAACATATGATAAATGAATTCAAAATTAAATTCATTTAAAATCAATATGTGAAATAGTTTGGGGAAAGAGAACAGATAGTTGAAAAAATAAAGGCAGATATATTTCATACTAGGAAACAAAATTTAAGTGAATCTAAAATTTAAATGTAAATAATAAAAACATTAAAGTATTAGACAAAATTATGAATTATATACATTTATATGTATCTACATCAATACATATATACATACATATTAAAGAGGTTTTTCTAATTATGGCCAGAATCCAGAGCCATTATACATAATAGATTGATAAACTCAATTATATAAAAACTAAAAAACGTAAAGCACAATCAAAATCAAACTACAAATAACATAGTGGGAAAATATTTGCCACTCATGCATCAAAGGACTGAATTCTCTAATATATAAAGAGCTAATAAAAATTAATAAGAACAAGACTGTAAGGAAGATATGTAAAGAGAAGTTATAGAATAATATTTCACTGGAAAACATATAATTGCTCTTAGTTAAAAGATTTTAATTCCCTCAAAATGAGAGTGATGTTAACTAAATTACAAAACTGCCTTTTAAAAACTTATCAGACTGGCAAAAATGAACACATTTCAATAGTTCATTGTAAGATATGGGAAAGTGGGCACATTGATGATGGAAATGCAAATTGCCACAAAATTTTAGAGAGCATTTTGGCAATGCCTACCTCAGCAATTTCATATATAGGAATATTTCCTGCAGATAGACTCCTCTAAAATCACATACATATGAGGTTAACCATTTAGAATTACTTGTAACAAATAAAGGTTAGAAATAATCTAAATGTCCTCAGAGTGGGGGTAAAATCAATTACGGTACATCCTAACAAAGGTGCACATAAAACAGAATGTGATACCCTTTCTAGAAATTTTACTAGTTACACTGAACATTGAGGAATCATGACCTATATTCACAAAGCAAGTCATTTTGCCTCCCACTGTCTCTTTATAGTTTATTCATTTATTCCCCCTTCCCTACTTGAAATTTAGATGGTTCCATTAACTTTCTAATCATGCACAGATTGTAAATATTTCTATGGTAACTTACAGAAAAAAAAGCACACTTACGGTTTGACACTTAGATGTTGAGTCTCATCTAATAGCCATGTTTTCTTGCTTAATACAAAGTTATATTAACTCCAGGGAAGGCTGCTGGTGCACTGCCTGCTCACTGGTAAGGGATTAGAGTTGGGTCATCCCTTCTTTTCCCTACTTCCTTCCCCATTCAGGAGCCTCGGCTGAAGGGTCAGGAAGGAAGAGAGGTTACCAGGACAACTCTTACTTGACCGGTACTGTCTGAAGCTTGATCTTGCTGATGTTTACAGTTGACTTTTTCCTTTGGTGAAGCACTTTTGTGACTTTAGAGAGCCACTGAACCACTCTCCTGCCATAAACATGTATATACACACACATATGATATGTCCACACACATATCATTGGGGATTTTGCAACACATTCCCTCATTCTGTACACACCCTACTTCAACAGGACTTAGGAAGTATTGTCTTATCGGCTTTCTTGCATACATAATTCATGGTTAAGATAATGAAAGGACTAGCAACAGGAAAAAACATTTACAAATGACATTTCTCACAAGAAAACTGGATCCAAATTATATAAAGAATTCTCAAAATAACAGTAAGAAAAATAAGTCTAAAATAAGAAAAAATAAATAAAATGGGGAAAATATCAGAACAGACATTTTACCAAAGAAGATATATGAAACGGAAAATAACCATATGAAAAATGCTAAATATCATTATTCAGGGAAATGCAAATTGAAACCACAATATGATACCACTATGCATTAATTATAATTACTAGTATCAAAGAAAGTTAAAATACCAAAAGCTGGCAAGAATGTGGACCAGCTAAAACTCATGCATTGCTGGTCAGAATGCAGAATAGTACAGCAACTTTGAAAAACAGTTCTTTAGTTTCTTAAAAACTTAAACAAACATATACCCTAGGACTCAGCAATCTCACTGCTAGCTATTTACTCAAGAGAAATGAAAACTTAAGTAAACACAAAAAAATGTGAATGTTTATAGCAGATTTTTTTTCACAATGGCTCTGAAATGGAAACAACTTCATAAAGAGAAGTCAAGTATGATAAGTCCATACAAGGTAATACTACTCAACAATAAAAAGGAATAAACTGTTGAATGCAGCAACATGTGTGAATCTTAAAGGCGTTTTGAGAAGTGAAAGAAGCTAGACTTATAGGCTACATACTATATGATTCCATTTATATGAGTTTCTAGAAAAGGCAAAACTATAGGGACTGAAATCAGATCAGTGGTTGCCAGCAGTTAGGGATGAGAAGAGGGACTGATTACAAATGGCAGCATGAGGGAATTTTTGGCATGTTAGAACTGTTTATATCATGACTGTGGTCATGGATACAGAACTCCATGCTTCTGTCAAAGCCCATAGATGGTCCACCACAATGAGTGAATTTTACTATCTGTCGTTTAAAAAAAAATCAACTATGGGGAATTCCCTAGTGGTCCAGTGGTTAGGACTTCGTACTTTCACTGCTGAGGGCATGGGTTCAATCCCTGGTCAGGGAACTAAGATCCCACAAGCCGTGCAGCATGGCCAAAAAATAAAATTAAATAAAAAATAAAATAAAATTTAAGAAATCAACTACGATAAAGTGAAGAAACGAATACAAACTATAACAATGAATTCTAACTTTGTTACCAATCAATAATAGCCAAACTACAGGGGATAGGAAATAAGAGAGCTAACCTAACTAACTTAGAAAACAGTATTTTACTATTAGGCTAAAGAATAAAAGAACTCTACACAAATACATCCTAGTTAGTAAATTTGTTTCTCACAGGGATCAGGGTCAACAGTTCTAAAATGCGTTCTGTATATGCTAGGGTTGAACAAATAAGAAAATAAATAAGTAAATAAGAAAATAAATAAATAAAACCTTTCTGCATTTGGTTTCTTCCTAATGCAGAAAGTAGTTACAAATAAGGAAAGAGGGAAGGCTAAAATGAACTCTCTGGCAGTACTGCATTGGAATCATAGATGTTATTAAATACTGGACTTTTAAATATATATACATTTAAATATATACATGCATATATACACAAATATATATGTGTATCTGTGTGTGTGCATATGCTAGTAACATACATATATTTCCTAGCTTGTTCACTGATATGGCATAGAAGCAATGATATACCAGGGGCAATGAGCACACATAGCACTCAGATCTTGGTTTCTAAGTACCAATATCCTGTAATAAGAATTAGGGCTCCTTGTAGAAAGGATTGATTCTAGAGCTGGGGTAGGAAAAACACAAAATTAACCTGGAAATTTTGTGGTTTCAGAAAATAATGAAGAACTCAAAAAAATATTGGGGCACGTCCAAAGGTAATAGGAACAATATGAAAGATTTCCCAATGGCTAAACTTGAAAATAAATAAGATTGGTATTGAATATAACTCATAGAATAAAATATTCATGATACTATACTGGTATAAATAAATAATTGAATAAATAAAGCAACATAATGACCAAATGTAATGTGGAATCCTGGAATAAGTCCTGAAATAGAAAAAATGTATCAATAAAAATAATGGTAAAATCTAAATTAACTGTAGTTTAGTTAATACTACTATACCAATTCAATATCTTAGCTTTTATGATTGTCTATGATCATGCAAAATGTGAACATTAGGAGAAATGGGTAAATGATATCTGGAAACTGTACGATTTTTGCTATTTACTGATATTCTAAAATGGCTTCAAAATAAGAAGATTAAAAGCATGGCTCAGAAGAGTGTAATTGTACACTTTATATATGTATTAGTATGTAATGTACACATACATATATAATAGTATGCTACACAGACACGGAGAACAAATGTATGGATACCAAGGGGGAAAGTGGTGGGGTAGGAGGAACTGGGAGATTGGGATTGACATATATACACTATTGATACTATGTATAAAATAGACAACTAATGGGAACATACTGTAGAGCACAGGGAACTCTACTTAATGCACTGTGGTGTCCTAAAAGGGAAGGAAAACCCAAGGGGAGGGGATATACATATAAGTATGGCTGATTCATTTTGCTGTGCAGTAGAAGCTAACACAACATTGTAAAGCAACTATACTCCAATAAAAATTAATTTAAAAATCTAATAAATACAACATAAAGTATGATATGCTGTGAAGAAATATAATTCTCAAAAGTTACTGGAGTCCAAAGAGGCATATATCACAATTAACTGGATAGCAATTAAAGGCACCATGGAAAAAGCAGGTGTTAATTCAAAACTGAATGTAATTCTGTAATGTGGAAACTGGTGGAGTAGACCAAGGGAAAAGAGGGCATTAGAGACAGAAGGAGTAGCAATGAGAGCAATCTGGAGGAGAGGAAGAGGAAGACATTTTTAGGGAACTGTAAATAAAATTATGAGGCCAGAACACATAAACGTATAACGGAAAAAAATAGTCCATCTCTGGGAAATCTAAAGCACGGAGGCAAAAGTCATCCTACAATAAGATTAACAGAAAATGTAACACTTGGAGAAAAATGTGTGCTTGTACATGTGATTTATAATTTTACACAGAAGTAGGATTCAAGTGAAATTTTAAGATAAGTCCTTTACTGAACAAGTAATCAATAGCTTTCAGCTCCAGAGGGCTTTGCTTCATGGAGTGTTTTGTTTGTTTCTAAAGCATCTTATTTAACTCTAGCCACAAAGTTCTGAAATTAATATCTTCATTTTATAGATGAGGATGAAAACTTTAAATAACTCATTCACCATCCTGCAGCCAGTTGGTAAATGAGCTGGACCTAAAATCACTTCTAACAAGTTCCTTATTTGGTACTCTATTCAATATATTATGCTTCTGTCTGTTTTTATATTACCACTTAGTAACAGCCCACATTTTTAGAGAAAAGTGCAAGAAATAACACTTTATAATCTTAAAATTTAAAAGCTGAAAGGGACCCTGAAGATGAGTTAGTCTAGCTCCAAAGTGTAATAGCTCAGAGAGTAAGAACTAGCCTAAAGGCATGCAATTAGCTACCATTATGGTGACCAGACCCAAGTTTCTTAGCTTCTGGCTCTTTCTACTCCGTCAAATGATTTATTTTTCTGAAAGCTGATGTAAAAGAAAGCAGAGATAAAACTAAGACATTTCATTAATGAGCTTACTGAAAAATCTCAATTTTCAAGAAAAAGAATTGCTATAAAATAGCACTTTTTTTTTTCCAGAGAGTATTATTCAAGTTAAATTATCCTAAGCTATGTCATTGTTTAAATCTATAAATGGTTAGCTCAGCTCTTGTGGTCACATTGGAATAATTAATACCTATAAGTGTAGGCATTGTTAATATCTCATAGCACAAATTCAAACTTGAAAAAGAAGGTGGGAGAAAAGTGGGCATATATTGAGGCATTAAGTGACAGCAGTCATTACAGCAAAACTGTTTCCAGCATCACCCACTCAAGAAAAAAATCTTAACCATTTCCACCTCGTTAATCAGAAGAAAGGCCTGAACTAACTTAGTCTAGAACAACTTAAACAGTCCACAGAAATCAGAATCAGTGAAACATCTGACAGGGAAGAGAAAAGATTGACATAGTAACTTGATCTGTGTTTCAAGGGCAGAATTGTACCCATGCTGCTAAACAGAGCAGACATAGATCACTGAAACATGTTCCTGTAAACACTGGGATATGGGATGTGTGCCAGCTACCCTCCCTTTTGTCCTCCTTCATCCCTTTTTCCTTTACTTTTTCCAGCTCTCCTTCTGCTTTCCCACTTGCCACTACCCCAGGTCTTGTATATTTCTCACAAGCTGCAGTTAGCCTAGTACTGAGAAAGACAACTCATTGATCATTTCAGCAACCTTCACAATGCTATCATATAATACGCACCGTTGAGATGGTCGGGCAGGAAGCACAGCGTGAACCCTAATAAGTAAACTAGCTCTTGATGGGCAGAAGACCTAAATAGACATTTCTCCAAAGAAGATATACAGATTGCCAACAAACACATGAAAGAATGCTCAACATCACTAATCATTAGAGAAATGCAAATCAAAACTACAATGATGTATCACTTCACACCAGTCATCATGGCCAGCATCAAAAAATCTACAAACAATAAATGCTGAAGAGGATGTGGAGAAAAGGAAACACTCTTGCACTGTTAGTGGGAATGTAACTTGATACAGCCACTATGGAGAACAGTATGGAGGTTCCTTATAAAACTAAAAATAGAACTACCATATGACCCAGCAATCCCACTACTGGGCATATACCCTGAGAAAACAATAATTCAAAAAGAGTCATGTACCAAAATGTTCATTGCAGCACTATTTACAACAGCCAGGACATGGAAGCAACCTAAGTGTGCACTATTCACAACAGCCAGGACATGGAAGCAACCTAAGTGTCCATTGACAGATGAATGGATAAAGAAGATGTGGCACATATATACAATGGAATATTACTCAGCTATAAAAAGAAACGAAATTGAGTTATTTGTAGTGAGGTGGATGGACCTAGAGTGTGTCATACAGAGTGAAGTAAGTCAGAAAGAGAAAAACAAATACTGTATGCTAACACATATATATGGAATCTAAAAAAAAAAAAAATGGTTATGAAGAACCTAGGGGCAGGACAGGAATAAAGACGCAGACATACAGAATGGACTTGAGGACATGGGGAAGGGGAAGGGTAAGCTGGTAGGAAGTGAGAGAGTGACATGGACATATGTACACTACCAAATGTAAAATAGATAGCTAGTGGGAAGATGCTGCATAGCACAGGGAGATCAGCTCAGTGCTTTGTGACCACCTAGAGGGGTGGGATAGGGAGGGTGGGAGGGAGACACAAGAGGGAGGAGATATGGGGAGATATGTAAATGTATAGCTGATTCACTATGTTGTAAAGCAGAAACTAACACAACATTGCAAACAATTATACTCCAATAAAAACATTAAAAATAAATAAGTAAATAAATAAATAAACTAGCTCTTGAAAGAACAAGATAAACTCACACAGCTTCTGTCTCAAAGAAGCAGAATTATACACTGAAGGATGACAGTCATCCTGTGGGTAAAACTCCGACTAAACAAGGTAACTAAAGCAAACTCAGAGAGTGGTGCACATTTTCCCATCATACATTTCTTAAAAAATATAGTCCTCAAGATGTGTTGGAGACAAATATAGACTTTTCAGTTTCTTCCAATTGCTAATTTGGTTCTAAATGAATTCATTGAGATAATCATTACTCTCTGACCCTTTATGATTCAAATAACATTTATCATTGAATAATACTTTAAAAATGTTATTTAAATAGAAAAGGAGAATAATTTCTTATTAGTGGACCTATTGTAACATCTTCTAAAGGAGGAATAATATAACAAAAGAAACACTGTGGTTGATCTTAATGTGTTTTTCTCAAAAGTGATTACAATAAACAGGTATAGATTTGTAAATCTTGCACAATAAGTGGCTGAGTAACCCATTTAACTGTCTTTATCCTTTATTTGCTCTGGTTGGGGTGTTTTCGACATTGTGAAGAACAACATGAATGCAGTGGCATCCAAAATCTAATAATATTTATGAAAATAATATAATGCATATATATGTATATTAATACATAATTATTAAAGTGTGATCTGAACAAGATATTTAACCTCTCTGAGCATCTCTCTCACACAGCATTAAAACAATATATATTCAATGAACATTTAAGGTTACAGCAAAATACTCATCATATACTCCATGAAAAAAACAAGTAGACTATAAAAACTAAATATATTTTTGACATATAAAACATATGTCCACATACATATTTGTTTGTATGATATTTTCTCCTGACCCACTATGTGGATTCATGCTAATCCCTCTACAGCCTATCAGAGGTTACTGACCCTGTGAAGCCTCCCCCCATGGCATTCCCAGTCAGGACTACCAATACTGACAGGTCCACCAGGTTCTATAAAGAAGATTTTTGTGTTGACTGATATGATGTCAGCCAACTCATAAGTAAAGGTAACTGAAATTACTGAAGATAGGATAGAATTGACAAGAAAAATGATTTCATGTCTAGATACAGTATTGCACTGTTTTTTTTGTGTGTATTTTTTCTTTGCATTATTATTATTCCATTCCATAGATCTAGTGAGTGCCTGTGATTTCTTTAAATTCTCTTCAAATAAAGGAAATTGGGGTTAGTGAGTTTATTAATTCAATTTTAATTGAATGTTAAACTTTGCATTTAATTCTTGTCAAACTAGAGTCAATGACTGAAGAGTCACTCTGTGCTGAAACTGGCTTTTTAGCAATGATCTGTCATTTTTGAATCACATGTAATCCAGAATACCATTGAATCATCTCCTGTTTTCCTCTGTCAAATAATGATAATTCTTATGCCTTTCTCAAGGAGCTCTTGTGATGATCACACTGATCATATATGTAAAATTATATTAAAACACTAACTACTTATTTTAGCCTAAGTACTCTTTCCTGTAGACACAAAGATAGGATTAAACATACAAGGATTTTGCTAAGAGAAATGCCTATGAGGGGAAATGGGGAGGAAATCAGGGAAGACTGGGGTAGCCATCAGACTGTAATGCAAGTGTCAGCCTGAGTGAAGGAGAAAGGGAAGGAAGGTAAATGGCAGCATCCTAGAGTGCTGTGTGGGTTGAGAAAGGTTTGGCAGGGCTATTAGGGAATCCGACTAAAAGTCTGCCTTCCCAGGAGTACCGTGTCTACCAGAGAGATGCAGTGCTCAGTCACTGGCTGGGGGAAAACCACTGGAGTGGCCTCACTGCAAATGCTGAGATGGATCTTAGAGTCCAGCAGCTGTGGCCCTTGGCTAATTAGGCTCTCTGTAGTCGGAGGTCCGAAAGGCACATTCTCTGGGCCACTATACTACTCAAGCATTTATATTAAAATCATGGTCAATGTTTGCATGTTAAATTTAACTGATTGGTATTGCTGGGTTTAGAAGCCTTCCCGTATTTTAACACAACAGTTTTAGAAGAGTGCAATATGTTTACCTTGCTTTTTGTTTAACCCTTAGACAACAAATACATTTTTCTTAAGAGTTCTTGCTGGATACTAAATTATTACACAGACATGCAATAATATATTATGATAAAGAAGAAAGGAAAACCAAGTTTAACATATTATTTTCTTAAATCTCATATCTGCTACCTTTGAAGTTCCTTAAATATTCTGCTTGATGTGAAATTACAAATGGAAGAAAATGATGAATATCATTTATTTACTCCACAATATTAGTTATTCTATGGCTTCAGGGAAAACATTCAGTTATTATCTTGAAGAAGTTTTTTTGTGTCTTTTTCATTCTCTTCCTTAATTATTAAAACACAAACACAAGCAGTAATATAATTTGAATTATATCTGTACTTTGCAAGGGGTTCCAAATTCCTGTGATGAAGCAAATCTTTGTCTAAAAAAAATAAGAACCAAAAAACAAAGCATACTAATGCAGGATATTTTCTTTCCCTTTTGCTGCTTATATTTTTATGCAAAATGGTAGTCATTTGTAAATATTTTTTAAACTAAAACCAGAGAATGGAGAGATATTTCACAGCATTTAAGTAGACACATCAGGATTCTTTTACAGTAAAAATTATCCAGTCCATTAGAAAATACCTCTAGTTTTTTTTTTCTACATCTTTATTGGAGTATAATTGCTTTACAATGGTGTGTTAGTTTCTGCTGTATAACAAAGTGAATCAGCTATACATATACATATATCCCCATATCTCCTCCCTCTTGCATCTCCCTCCCACCCTCCCTATCCCACCCCTCTAGGTGGTCACAAAGCATAGAACTGATCTCCCCGTGCTATGCAGCTACTTCCCACTAGCTATCTATTTTACATTTGGTAGTGTATATAAGTCCATGCCATTCTTTCACTTCGTCCCAGCTTACCCTTCCCCCTCCCCGTGTCCTCAAGTCCATTCTCTACATCTGCGTCTTTATTCCTGTCCTGTCCCTAGGTTCTTCAGAACCCTTTTTGTTTGTTTGTTTTTAGATTCTATATATATGTGTTAGCATACAGAATTTATTTTTCTCCCTCTAAATTACCTCACTCTGTATAACAGACTCTAGATCCATCCACCTCACTACAAATAACTCAATTTCATTTCTTTTTATGTCTGAGTAGTATTCCATTGTATATATGTGCCACATCTTTATCCATTCATCTGTCGATGAACACTTATGTTGCTTCCATGTCCTGGATATTGTAAATACAGCTGCAATTAACATTGTGGCACGTGACTCTTTTTGAATTGTGGTTTTCTCAGGGTATATGCCCAGTAGTGGGATTGCTGGGTCATATGGTAGTTCTGTTTTTAGTTTTTTAAAGAACCTCCATAGTGGCTGTATCAATTTACATTCCCACCAACAGTGCAAGAGTCTTCCCTTTTCTCCACACCCTTTCCAGCATTTATTGTTTGTAGATCATCAAAAAATCTACCTCTAGTTTTTAAAAAATAATTCAAGTTGTTTTAAAACTAGAATAAGTACAATAGTAGTTATTAGAACTTATCTTACTCAATAATCAGTAATAATGCTTACTAAAATTATAGCTTGAATGACAGCAGGATAAAACTTTTGATCTTTCTGAATCGATAATAATGAATAATTTTCCATGAAACAAATTGTTTTGTGAGTTTCCCCAGTAACAGAGTCAATAATAGATGGAAATTATTGCTATTAAAAAGTCTGAAACACGTTACTCTTAAAAGCCATGACTTCAAGACTCATCCTGGGAAACCAAGTACATTGGCAGGGTATCCGGGTGTGGCCCAGTAATTTCACCTGTGGTCCTTAGGCCACTGAGGCTGCTTGAAGGAGATCAAAAGACTAACAGACTCAACTAACTGATGAGAGGGTCCAAGCCATATATGTTTCACATCCCTAGCTTCACACAAAATTCCTGGCCCTGGGTAGGAGTATGTTAAAAGTAAGATTATTAAATTATAACTCAGAGCACCTCATCTCTCATCAGAAGTATCCAGTGGTTTCCTTTAGTCATTAGAATGAGCGAAACTGCTTGGAATGCTCAGAGGTCATATATGGTATTTTCTCTAATTATTTCTGCCCCCTAATATTGTACTACTTTATCTCTTGTTCTCTATATTTAGACTGATTTATGCTTCCTGTTGCCAATTAAAAGAGTTAAGCACACTCTTCTTCAGAGACTTTATAGATTTTAATCCCTTTACTTGGTATGATCTTCCTCCAGCAAGACAGATTTTGATCATCACTCAGGTCTCTGCTCAAATACTATTCAAAAGTCATCTCTTCAGAGATGTCTTCTCTGACCAGTTTATCTAAAATAACCTCAGCTCCTGCTCAGTATATACATCTTCTTTATCACAATATCCTGCTATATTGTCTTTATGGCACTTATTACATTCTGAAATTTCTTTATTATTTTCATTATTTGCTGTCATTCTTTCACTTATAAGAATATGACTATCGTGAGAATTATCCACCTTATCCTTAGAGACTAAAAAAAGTGCCGATAAACAGTGTGACATAAAAAAGAACGTTCCCTGTATTTGGAAACTAATTATTTGAAGATACAGGGTATATGCCCTTGTAATTCACTGTGAATTAACTCTTCTTAATAAGCTGATAAACTAGAAAACCATGATGTTGTTTATGTGCTGGTATTAACCCTCATAATGTTACTTGATTCAGAAGCTAAAGTAGGATCTTCTGGTTTCCAGCCTAGATAGAAACCCCCTTTTCAGTTTTCCTTTCTTCAAGTGGACCTGTTTAACACATAGCTTCTAAGTTATTGCAAATAAAAATAAACAATGCACTGATATATGTTATTGCATTGAGATCATGCTACTATATTTAACATACCTGCAATGCTTATTTTTATACCGATTGCTTCTCAAGATTGAGGTTGGCCTTCAACGTATTACCAACCATATTGTGCATTCAGGAAAGAAAAAAATTCTATTCCCCATGAATTACCACAGGTTACTACACGTATTTTATAGGAAAATTGGTAAATACAAATTAAATTTCAAATAAGACCTTCCTTTCAGCCAGAAGTTCAGAGCTTTTTTCTGATATTGTGTAGCTTTTAGAATCTAAAAAAATAGATACTGGTAGTATAACCCGTAATGCACATGGTGCTTAGTTCATTTCTCCAAACTTTTCTCATCCAGCAAAAAGAAAAATATATTCAGGTCTCTGTCTGTTTTTAAATCTGTTTTTATTTTTTTTTTGGTGTTAAGTCATATGAGTTTTTTGTATATTTTAGATATTAACACTGTATAGGATATATCATTTACAAATGTCTTCTCTCATTCAATATGTTGGCTTTTCTTTTTGTTGATAGTTTCCTTCCCCATGCAAAAGACTTTTAGTTTGATGTAGTGCCATTTGTTTATTTTTGCTTATATTTCCCTTGCCTTAGAAGACAGATCCAAGAAAATATTTCTAAGACTGATGTCAAAGAGCACACTGTCCATGTTTTCTTCTAGGAGTTTCATGGTTTCAGGCCTTACAATAGACATTTTTCCAAAGATGTATAGATGGCCAACAACACACCTATAGATGCTCAACATCACTAAGCATCAGGGAAATGCAAATCAAAACCACAATGGGATAGCACCCCACACCTGTGAAAATGGCTATCTTCAAAAAGACAACAAATAACAAGTGTTGGCAAGGATGTGGAGAAAAGAGAAACCTTGTGCACTGTTGGTAGGATTGTAAATAGGCAAAGCCTTGATGGGAAACACTATGGAAATTCCTCAAAAAATTAAAAATAGAACTGCCATATGATCCAGCAATTTCACTTCTGAGTATTTACCTGAAGAAAACAAAAACAGTAATTCAAAATGATATATGCATACCCATGCTCATTGCAGCACTACTTACAATAGCCAAGACATGGAAGCAACCTAATCTTCATCAATAGATGAATAAAGAAGATATGGTACATATATACAATGATTTTATATATATTTATATATATATACACACACACATACACACACAGACGCACACAGACACACACAATGGAATATTACTCAGCCACATAAAAAAAAATGAAATCCTGACATTTGCATCAACACTGATGGATCTAGGTGGTATTTTGCTAAGTGAAATAAGTGAGACAGGGAAGAGAGATAAAGATGGCAGAGAAAAAGGGTGGAGCTCACCTCCCCTCATGAACGCATGAAAAATACATCTACATGTGAAAGAATTCTCACTGAAAACTAACTGGAGACTGGCAGAAGGACTCCTCTACAGCCCAGTCTGTAAGAAATATACACATGTAATCAGGTAGGAAGGGAAGAAGAGTGATCAGGTCAGAACCTGTGCCCATGTGACGGAACTCAGAGAACAAGGAAGGTAACAAGGTGGACATCTGCCCTAGGGAGTGAACAGACTGAGCCACAGATGGGGTTTCCCAGTCCTGTGGTTCTACATGGAGGAGTTAAGCCCTCTTGGCTGGCTCTCAGACTGCTGTGGCAAATACAACCCCTTGTATTTTGCACTCCTGAGGAGTGCAGGTGCTGACTAGCTCCCAAGGAAGGGTGGAGAGAGATCTGCTCTAGTGGCCGTCAGGTTTCCTGTGACCATTTTGCCACATACTTCGACCCAGCTCAAGCTGACAGAGAATGCTCTGGCTCCACTCACTCCATACCACAGCATGGCACTGGGTTCGGGGCAACCAGGACAGAGGAAAAGACTTTACCACAGAGGTGACCTGATCCTGGGGCAGAATCTGGGTGGGGCAGCAGCAGCCATTGTTGACACTCAAATGGCACCCCAGAATTCACCCAGATTTCTAGAAAGTGGCCACTCCTCCACAACTCACCCCCAGTGACTGCAAGGTGATCACATGGGCCGTCATGCCTGATCTGCAGAGCAGTTCCACAACAGGGCAAAGTATCACAGTCTGGGGAGAGTGATCAACTATGAGAAAAGGGGACTTGCCCCAGAGGCAGGGGAGAGGTCTACCCTAGCAGCTGCCAGGTTTCCTGGGACTGCCTCACACCCAAGGCAGAGTCAAGTGAATGCTATAGTCCCTGCTCAGTCCATGCCACACTGTGGCACTAGAGTAGGGGCATCCATGACCAGGGAAAAGACTTGACCTTGGATCACAGAGGCAAGAAGATCCCGGGATGAAACTCACATGATCATCTCATTAGACACAGAAAAAGCATTTGACAAAATTCAACATCCATCAATGATAAAAGTTCTCATCAAAGTGGGTATAGAGTGAACATGTCTCAAGAAAATAAAGGCCATCTATGACAAACCCTCATCTAGCATCCTACTCAATAGTGAAAAGCTGAAAGCATTTCCTTTAAATTCAAGAACAAGACAAGGATGCTTGCTCTAGCCACTTCTACTTAACATAGTACTGGTGGCACAAAAACAGAAATATAGATCAATGGTACAGGATAGACAGCCCAGAGATAAACCCACGCATCTATGGTCACCTAACCTATAACAAAGGAGGCAATACTGGGCTTCCCTGGTGGTGTAGTGGTTGAGAGTCTGCCTACCGATGCAGGGGACACGGGTTCATGCCCCAGTCCAGGAAGATCCCACATGCCGCGGAGCGGCTGTGCCCGTGAGCCATGGCCGCTGAGCCTGCGCGTCCGGAGCCTGTGCTCCGCAACGGAAGAGGCCGCGGCGCTGAGAGGCCCGAGTACCGCAAAAAAAAAAAAAAAGGAGGCAATACTATACAATGGAGAAAAGACAATCTCTTCAATAAGTGATGCTGGGAAAACTGGACAGCTACATGTAAAAGAATGAAATTAGAACACTGCCTAACACCATACACAAAAACTAACTCTGGATTAAAGACCTAAATGTAAGACCAGACACTATAAAACTTTAGAGGAAAACATAGGAAAAACACTCTTTGACATAAATCACAGCAAGATCTTTTTTGACCCACCTCCTAGAGTAATGAAAATAAAACAAAGGTAAACAAATGGGACCTAATTAAACTTAAAAGCTTCTGCACAGCAAAGGAAACCATAAACAAGATGAAAAGACAACACTCAGAATGGTAGAAAATATTTGCAAACAAAGCAACTGATAAAGGATTTATCTCCAAAATATACAAACAGCCCATGCAACTCAATATCAAAACAACAAACAACCCAATCAAAAAATGGGCAGAAGACCTAAATAGACATTTCTCCAGAGGACATACAGATGGCCCACAGGCATGTAAAAGATGTTCAACATCACTAATTATTAGAGAAATACAGATCAAAACTACAATGAGATATCTCCTCACACCAGTCAGAATGGCCATCATCAAAATATCTATGAACAATAAATGCTGGAGAGGGTGTGGAGAAAAGGGAACCCTCCCTCTTGCACTGTTGGTGGGAATGTAAAGTGATATAGCCACTATGGAGAACAGTATGGAGGTTCCTTAAAAAACTAAAAATAGAACTACCATATGACCCAGCAATACCACTATTGGGTATGTATCCTGAGAAAACCATAATTCAAAAAGACACATGTACCCCAGTGTTCACTGCAGCACTATTTACAACAGCAGGACATGGAAGCAACCTAAATGTCAATCAATTGATGAGTGGACAAAGAAGATGTGGTACATATATACAATGGAATATTACTCAGCCAAAAAAGTAATGAAATTGGGTCATTTGTAGAGATGTGGATGGATCTAGAGTTTGTCATACAGAGTGAAGTAAGTCAGAAAGAGAAAAACATATATCATATATTAATGCATATATGTGGAATCTAAAAAAATGGTACAGATGAACCTATTTGTAGGGCAGGAATAGAGACACAGATGTAAAGAATGGAAATGTGGACATACGTGGGGGGAAGGGGAGAGTGGGATGAATTGGGAGATTAGGATTGACATATGTACACTACCATGTGTAAAATAGATAGCTAGTGGGAACCTGCTGTACAACACAGGGAGTTCAGCTCGGTGCTCTGGGGTGACCTAGATGGGTGGGATGGGGGGTTGCAGGGAGGTACAAGAGGGAGGGGATATATGTATACATATAGCTGATTCACTTCAGCACACAGCAGACACTAACACAACATTGTAAAGCAATTATACTCCAATTTAAAAAAATGGTACTGGAAGTCCTAGCCATAGCAGTCACACAAGAATATGAATAAAAGCCATCCAAATTGGAAGGCAAGAAGTAAGACTGTCACTACTTGCAGATGACATAGTACTTTATATAGAAAACCCTAAAGTTTCTACCCAAAAACTATTAGAATAAATGAATTCAGCAAGACTGTAGGATATGAGATTAATATACAGAAATATGTTGCTGTTCTATCCACTAATAATGAACTATTAGAAAGAAAAAGCAAGAAACAGTCCCATTTAAAATCACATCAAAAAGAAAAAAAATATCTAGAAATAAATTTAACCAAGGAAGTGAAAGACCTACACTCTGAAAACTATAAAACACTGAGGAAGGAAACTGAAAATGATACTAAGCAATGGAAAGATATCTCATGCTCTTGGATTGGAAGAATGAATATTGTTAAAATTGCAATACTACCCAAAGCAATCTACATATTTAATGCAATCCCTTTCATAATATCCATGCCATTTTTCACAGAACTAGAATAAATAATCCTAAAAGTCATATAGACCACAAAAGACCCTGATTTGCCAAAGCAATCTTGAGAAGAAAGAACAAAGCTGGAGGTATCATGCTCCCAGGCTTCAGATTATACTACAAAATGACATTAATCAAAAAAGCATGGTACTGTCACAAAACCAGACACATAGATCAATGGCACAGAATAGAGAGACCAGAAATAAATCCCTACATCTATGGTCAACTAATCTATGACAAAGAAGACAAGAATGTACAATGGAGAAAAGACAGTTTGATAAGTGGTGCTAGGAAAACTGGACAGCTACATGTAAAATAATTAGATTAGAAAATTCTCTGATACCATGACCAAAAATAAACTAAAAATGCATTGACCTAAATGTAATACCTGAAATCATAAAACTTCTAGAAGAGAACATAGGCAGAACACTTTTTGACATAAATTGTAGCAATATTGTTTTTGGATCTGTCTCCTAAGGCAAGAAAAATAAAAGCAAAAATAAACAAATGGGACCTAATTAAACTTACAAGCTTTTGCACAGCAAAGGAAACCATCAACAAAACAAAAAGACAACCTATGGAATGGGAGAAAATATTTACAAATGATGTGACTGACAACGAATATACAAAATATATAAACAGCTCATACAACTCAATATCAAAAAAAAAAAAAACCCAATCAAAAAATGGGCAGAAGACCTAAATAGCTATTTTTCCAAAGAAGACATATGTGTACTAAGAGACACATAAAAAGATGTTCAACATCACTAATTACTAGAGAAATGCAAATCAAAACCACAATGAGTTATCACCTTACACCAGTTAGAATGACTATCATCAAAAAATCTACAAATAACAAATGCTGAAGAGGATGTGGAGAATAGCAAACCCTCCTACACTGTTGGAGGGAATGTAAATTGGTGCAGCCACTGTGGAAAACAGCATGGAGGCTTTTCAAAAAAACTAAAAATAGAACTAGTATAAGATCCAGCAATTACACTCCTGGGTATACATCTGGAAAATATAAAAACACGAATTTGAAAAGACACATGCACCCCAATGTACATAGCAGCACTATTTACCACAGCCAAGATATGGGAGCAATCCATGTGCCCATCAGCAGATAAGTGGATAAAGAAAATGTGGTATATAGATATAGACAGATAGATATATACAATGGAATACTACTCCTCCATAAAAAAAACAATGAAATTCTTCCATTTACAGTAATATGGATGGAGCTAGAGAATATTATACTTAGTGAAGTAAGTCAGACAAAGACTATAATGATATCACTTATATGTGGAATCTAAAACATAATGCAAACAAATATATATGCAAAACAGAAACAGGCTAACAGACATAGAAAACAAACTAGTGGTTACCAAAGAGGAGAGGGTTACCAAACTAGGAGTATGGGATTAAGAGAGGGTTACCAAACTAGGAGTATGGGATTAAGAGATACAAACTACTATATATAAAATAGATAAGCAACAAGGTTTTATTGTATAACACAGGGATTTATAGCTTGTAATAACTTTTAATGAAGTATAATCTACAAAAATACTGAATTACTATACTGTACACCTGAAACTCACATAATTTTGTAAATCAAGTATAATTTCAATAAAAACAAATAAATGCATAAAATGTAAAAAAGAGTTAGACAGAGAAAGACAAATATCATATGTTCTCATTTATATGTGTAATCCAAAAAACAAAACAAAACAGAAAGAGACTCATAGATGCAGAGAAAAATGAATGGTGGCCAGAGAAAAGGAGTCTTTCAGGATAAAATAGATGAAGGGGATTAAGAGGTACAAACCTCCAGTTATAAAATATATAAGCCACAGGAATGTAATATACAGCATAAGGATGATGGTCAATAATATTGCAAAAACTTTGTATGGGGATAGATGGTTACTAGACTTATCATGGTGATTATTTCATAATGTATGCAAATGTCAAATCACTATTTAGTACACCCAAAACTAATATCATATTGTATATCCACTATATTTCAATAACGGCAGTAAAAAGGAAACATATTTTCTCTTTCCTTGCCTAAGTAATAGTCACATGATCGGATATGCTGCATCTTCTAGCATTTATCATAGTGTGTTATTTTCTGCACACACTTTTCTTCCCCCCACAGACTACAAGCACAAGTAAACAGCAACCATGTGCATTTGCCCCCTTTAGTTTATCCCTTGTATCCAAAACAGGTATGGGCACAACAGAGGTACTGAATAAGTATTAGTTGAAGGACTAATGAACAAGAGAAATGACAACAAATACTACATATATTTTTATTCTAATGATAAATTGTTGACCTGTACCTTCTTTAAGATATACTCTAAATATTACTTTAAATGTACAAAACTATCACTGAAAAAGATAGTTAACTATCATTTGCTGTAGTGGTAAGATTAAAATGAGATTGATAAGGATATTAAAAGAGATGTGTCTTTGATAAGAAAATCTCTTTTGATTCCTGGTTGGTGAAAACAGACTGATATCTAAATAATAATTGAGGTCATTTGGTAACATTTATTTGTAACATCTCCTAAGAATTCCAAAGTTGAATTAGCTTCTCTATATAAATGGACAGGGTTTTGTTTTATTTTTTAACCATTGTCCATTATATAAGGTAAGATAAAGCTTGAAAGCCCAGAGATACTGCTTATAAAATTATTGCCAGTTGGAATTGTATGTAATTACTGAAGGGCTGGAGCAAATTTTTATTTCATTTGATTTGATTTTAATTGGTTTTAGGAGTCATTTCCATTTAAGCAATGTTAAGAAAACATTAAAGCATAAGATGGTTACAAACTCTTCTACATAGACACTAAAATATGATCTTCAATCAGAATATGTTAACTCTAAAACAGTACCTCACTCCCTTTAATTTTTCACCAGGTGTTTCATGTGTGTTAATTTTGTTTAAAATCAGGGTCTAATTTTTTTTCCATATTACATGGAAAGGTATTGCTTCTATGTACAGGCTGTTGAAAATCCATTGAAATAATAAATAAAATATAAAAGGAGAGTTCTGCTTCCACTTAAGATATAGAAAGCTTTGAGAATATCATCCCCAACATAAAAAAATTAGAAAAGCAAAATAATCTAGAAAAATCATAATTTTTCTTGGGCCCATCAGAGAAAAACTTAAATACCCTGTATTTCAAAGGGTGAAAATCCCCTCCATGGAGAAAAGGTATACATCTTTTTTATAGCATGGGAGAAAGACTTGATTACCATAAATGTGGATAAGATAAAATCAGCTGATATTTTCATAAAATCTTAAAGGTATAGTGTGGGCTAGCATATCAATATGGCATAACTTGGAGCTCCAGAAACAGAGGCAGTTTCTAATTAATCTGAAGGCCTATTAAAAATAGGCCTTCACCAGTGCTCAAAAGAAAGATTGGGAGTAGGGCGAGGGTCTCAGGAGAAATACCACTTGGTGTCACAGGAATGCAGGATATGATTGGGTACCACTCAAAGACAGGCATGATGTGATCTGATTCTCTAGGGACTTCCCTCATAGGAAGTAAAGGCTTTTTAAGCTGATGGTGCAGGGGCACGAAAACATTTCACTCACAGGGTTCATGCAAAATCCTTTGCTTCTGGTGGTATGGAAGCAATGAAATTTATTTGCCTCTGGGAGCAGGGTAGAAAACACTTCCAAATTCACAACACAGGAAGGATTCATTGTTAATGAAGTAGAGTAAAAGAAAAACAAAGAACCCTCTGTCCCTGGGCCCAACATTATGTGCCAATACCAAGAAGAGATCTGCTACCAGTGATGATGAGGCAGAAAAATCCCTCCTACCTAAGACCAATCACATGTAAAAGAGTTTAGTAGCAATGGAGAGGTGGGACAGGAATGCTGAGGCATCCCTATCCCTTAGGCACAGGGCCTGTCTAAGACTTAGTCTGACCCAGGAAAATAAAGAACACCTCCCGGCTCCATTGTGCAAAACAAGCTACAACAGTCTGCCATCAGCAGGAGGGAAAAATTATAGAGAAAGCTCCACTCCGTGGTACATGTATGCAGTAATGGGTGAAAATGAGAGTGGAGCAGGAACCCTAGGTAAGAAAAAGTCTCTAGCACTCCAAACCCCCTTCCAATTATAAGGTAAGAGCAGCCCAGCAGCAACTGTCCTCTCCAATGGCCTGAAGGAAGAAGAGGTGCACCCAGGTATAACTACAATTTACCTCACTTCCTACTGTTCTTCTCCATACAGCAACAGCTGTTAAACAAAAAGTTGTAAGGCACTCAAAAAGAGCAAGATAATAAACACATTTACAAGGAAACAATGAATCAATAAAAGTATATTCAGAGATTATGCAGATGCTAGCTATATCAGAGAGGGACAACAAAATAATTATGATGAATATGACAAAGGATCTAGTGGAAAAGGTGAACAACATGAATGAAAAGATAAAGAATTTCAGCAGAGAAGTAGAAACCATACAAAAAGTCAAAAGGAAATGCTAGCTGTGAAAATATAATACCAGAGATGAAGAATTCCTGTGATGGACTCAAGAGCAGACTGGGTAGAGCTAAGAAAAAGTTAATTTGAGTATATGGTGATAGAAATTATCTAAGGTGAAACATAAGAAAATAATAATAAATAAATAAAACCAGAGTATCTAAGGGCTGTGAGATAATAAATAATAGCCTACCATCTGTGTATTTGGATAAAAAAAGAGAGAATGGGGTGCAAGAAAATTTTGATGAGATAATCACCCAGAATTTTTGAAAATTAATGGAAAAAATAAAGATCCAAGAAACCCAGAGAATTCTAATGAGCACAAATAAACTTTTTTAAAGTGACTGGCACATAATAGCTAAAATGCTGATAAACAAGGATGAAGAAAATATCTGGAAAGCAAACAAAGGAAAAAGAAACATTATGTAAAGAGGAAAAACAACAACAAAATATAACAGATTTCTCATCAGGAACTGCAGCTGTAAGACAGGGAAAAATTAATTCAAAGCTCCATATCCTCTGAAAATATGGTTCTAAATTGTCTAGAGTTGCATTATTGATTTTTTAAATTGTTTTTTGTTTGTTTTCTCTGTCAGTGTTTTTTGCCCTGATTTTTACCATTTCTGTTTTCTATTTACTTTAAATTTTATTTGTCCCTTTATTAGTTTTCAGGTATTTTTTTTTTGGAAGACACTGAAGAGCTAATTTCTTCTTCTCTAATAGAAATATTTCTTCCCTAATATAAGCATTTAGTGCTATAATTTATGCTCTAATTACTGCTTTGGCAGCAACTTAAAATTTCAATATAACTTGTTTTCATTTTCATGTAGTTAGAAACACTTCCTGATTCCCTATTTGAATATTTCTGTGACCTATGTTTTATTTAGATCTTTGTTATTTCATTTCCATATATTAGAGGATATTCTAGAAATCTGTCTCTTATTTTCTGTTACTGATTTCTATTTTAATAATGTGTCAGAGAACATACTTGGCATAACTTGAATCCTCTTAAATTTATTGAGAATTTATTATTATAAATGTATTTAGTCTCCAAATACTTAGAGATTTGCATGTTATTCTATTACTGGTTTCTATTGTGGTCAAACACTAATTCTAGTATAATTTCAATTCTTTTAAACTTGTTGGGATTCATTTTATGACCAGAATATGATCTTAGTATGTGTTCTGTGGGAGCTTGAAAATAATGTGTATTTTGCTGTTGTTGTAGTGTTCTGTATATGTAGATTAGATCCTATTTGTTCATGGCATTGTTGAATTCTTCTATATCCTTGCTTATTTTCTGTCTGCTTGTTTTATCATTTGGTAATACAGTGTTGAAGTCTAATTATAATTGGATATTTGCCTTTTTTCTGTCAGTTCTATCAGCTTTTGTTTAACATATTTTGAAGCTGTGTTCTCTGGTGTATAAACACATAGGATTGCTCCATCTTCTTGTTGATTGACACACCATTTTTCAATATACCTCTTTGTCTCTAGAAATTGTGCTGCTCTGAAGTCTACTTAATCTAACAATAATAAAGCTATCCCTGCTTTCCTTTGGTTAATATTTGTATGATATATCATTTTCCATTCTTTCACTTTATCTATATCATTATATTTTAACTGAGTTTCTTAAAGATAGAATATAGTTGGATCATGTTTTTATCTTATCCACTCTACCAACCCCTGCTTTAGTTAATGTATTTAAACCATTTACACTGATTATAATATTGATATCTTATGGCTCTGCCATTTTATTTTTCATTTTCTACTTGTTCTCTTTGTGTTGGTTCTCTGGTATTTTTTTTACTGCTTTTCTCTGGGTTATTTTAATACAAGGGGGGTAATTTCATAGGATCTAAAGCAATAAACATATATATTCAGTCATGGAGGTACCAATTCTAGTTCTCATTATTACTTTGGGTCCATACATATTTGCATCTGGTATCATTTTCTTTCTATCTGAAGGACACACCTTAAAATTGTTTTGTAGTATGAGTCTGAAGGCAATAAATCCTTTCATCTTTTGCATGTTGGAAAGGTCTTTATTTCTCCTTTTTTTTAATTGAAAGAAAGATTTGCTGGGTAAATAATTCCTTTTTGACTAGCTTTTATTTCCCAGAACTTTAAAGCTGGTGTTCTAGTCTCTTCTTGCTTGCCATCATCCTTTTTATTTCTCTGTTCATAATGTCTTCTTCTCCAACTGCCTATAAAGTTTTCTCTTTATCTCTTGTTTCAAGCAATTAGATTATGATATGTCTCATGTCGTTTTCTTCATGTTTCTTTT
The DNA here is from genome assembly GCF_937001465.1 of Orcinus orca. Taxonomy (NCBI): domain Eukaryota; kingdom Metazoa; phylum Chordata; class Mammalia; order Artiodactyla; family Delphinidae; genus Orcinus; species Orcinus orca. The sequence goes on from NC_064563.1 coordinate 98,937,939, forward strand.
ATTTGGGGAACACTGAGGCCCTTCTATCTGTGAATTTTACCAAATTTGGAAAAATTTCAGTCATTTTTTCTTTAAATATTTTTTCTGTCCCCTGCCTTTCTCAACTTTAGGGACTCTAATACATATAGATTATGCCACTTAAAGTTTTCCTACTGTTAAATGATATTCTGTTCATTATTATCATATTTTCTTACTGTTTTTCTCTTGATAAAATTTCTGTTCCTATGCATTAAGTTCACTAATTCTTCAAAATTTCTAATCTGCCATTAATCCCATTGATACTGGAGAGGTTATCAGGTTCTTGTCTTGTTACAGAAAGAATTCAGAGATGAGATATGGGGGTCAAGAAAGCAAAGTGAGGATTTATTAAGTGATAGTATGCTCTTAAAGGGGCAACAGGCAGACAGGTGAGAAGCTGTCCTGAGTTTCTTTGGCAAGCTGATTATATGGGTGTGAAAATGAATGGATGGAATATTCATTGAGGAGGGAGGGGTTTGGGGTCATATTTCCTCATTTTCATTCCAGCTCCACCTTCCTGAAGGGAGGAAGGATTTTTGTCCTTATTTAGTCTTAATCAGAAGTGTCTTCATAGCATCAGTGAATGATGGGTACTTTTTATCTGCAAGGCTACTTGTATTGTAATGATGGCATAATGAGCAAAAGGTTACATTCAGACTCCAGAGATTCCCGCCTTTTCCCACCTTTCTTTCTCTGCCTCCAGAACTGCTGTCACTTCAAAATGTATGGTTTCCTGTCAGTCTGGAGGTTCCTGCTTTTCTTTGTCTGCCCAAGGACCTCACTGTTCACAAGATGTATGGTTTCCTGCCACCTGGCCTGTGCCCCCCTTTCTCTGCTCATATCTAGTTATCTGCCTGCTCTAACATCATCTAGTATATTTTTCTATATCAGGAATTTTAGTTTTCATATCTAGAAATTTTATTTTTAAATACTTCTCGTAACTCTCCTTAACATTTTTAACATATGAATACAGTTATAATAACTCTTAATTTTTCTGTCTGCTAAAGCTAACATTTTTGCCCCCATGGGTCTGTTTTTTGTTTTGTTTTGTTTTTTTTAATGGGTCTGTTTTAATTGACTGTTTCTTCACATGTCTAGTAACTTTTTTTTTTTTTTTTTTTTTACACTTTAAATCATCTTTAGATTAGTTATAGTACCTAATACAGTGTAAATGCTATGCTATGTAAATAGTTGCTGGGTACATGGCAAATTCATGTCTTGCTTTTTGGAACTTTCTGGCGTTTTCCCAAATATTTTTTTTTTTTATTCATTTATTTTTAATGACTTATTAGAACAAATACCTATAGATATCATTATATATATGATATATAAATTAATTATACAATATATCATGTATTAATTATTAAAACATACTCTGGTAAATATTATATATTCAATATGAAACAGGAGGAAAGGGGGCAGGGCACAACCTTTAAAAGAATTACATAGCCCGAGGACACAACATAAACTGATTAGAACAAAATAGGTCCAAGATGGCTGACGAGTCTACTTCCACTAGACCTTGAGCCTCAGTATACACTCATTGTAACACATCAGCAAGCTAAGCGACACACCCACAGGTGCCACGACAGTTCCAAGGATGACCATAAAGGTCAAAAAGTGGGCGGTGGCTCAATTCCTAGAAATCCCCACCCCTTCCCCAAAATAGCTGGAATACTCCTCCCACTCATCAGCGTATGAAATTACTCACCCCTATAAAACTAACAACCCCATACCCTGGTGCTGCCCTCGCCTTCTTTTTTTTTTTTTTTTTTTATTTTTTTTTATCGGTATACCTGGATTTAATTCTCACTTCTACCGCTTGGTAGCTGGATAGCCTTAGGCAAGTTTCATACCTCCCTGAAATTCACTTAATTCAGTCTGTAAAATGGCATAATAACTTATTATAGCATCCTTTTAGGAATTTTAAATCAGTTCTTGAAATAAAAGTACACAATATATAGACAAGTATGGATTCCTCAATAGATGTTTGACCTTTCATTTCTCCAGTATCCCACCCGCATCAAATAAAGAAAAATACTTTTTAAAATTTACGAATATTTCATTGTTGTAAAGTTAAAGCCATAAAAATAATCAAATGGCCTACTATCATACCATTAGAAGAAAAAAAAAAAAAGGTGTTCATGAGAGTTCCATATTAGAATACAAGTTTTCCTTAGGCACCTGTTTATGTATGCTATTCTGCTCTTTACAATAAATAATTAAATTTAAAAGACTTAATTCCTCACTTTTAAGACCTTATTAGTTTACAAATTACATATTGACCTATGCTAAATTTTATACCGACCCATGCTAATGAATTCAGTACAGAAAACAAAAAACACTGCACTCAAGCAAACTACATATACATACATATATATATATATATATAACTTATATGAGAATTGCTACTCCAGCTTTCTTTTGGTTTCCATTTGCATGAAATACCTTTTTCCATCCCCTTACTTTCAGTCTGTATGTGTCTCTAGGTCTGAAGTGGGTCTCTTGTAGACAGCAAATATATGGGTCTTGTTTTTGTATCCATTCAGCCAATCTGTGTCTTTTGGTGGGAGCATTTAGTCCATTTACATTTAAGGTAATTATCGATATGTGTGTTCCCTTTCCCATTTTCTTAATTGTTTGGGGTTTGTTATTGTAGGTCTTTTCCTTCTTTTGTGTTTCTTGCCTAGAGAAGTTCCTTTAGCAGTTGTTGTAGAGCTGGTTTGGTGGTGCTGAACTCTCTCAGCTTTTGCTTGTCTGTAAAGGTTTTAATTTCTCCATCAAATCTGAATGAGATCCTTGCTGGGTAGAGTAATCTTGGTTGCAGGTTTTTCTCCTTCAACACTTTCAATATGTCCTGCCACTCCCTTCTGGCTTGCAGAGTTTCTGCTGAAAGATCAGCTGTTAACCTTATGGGGATTCCCTTGTGTGTTATTTGTTGTTTTTCCCTTGCTGCTTTTAATATGTTTTCTTTGTATTTAATTTTTGACAGTTTGATTAATATGTGTCTTGGCGTATTTCTCCTTGGATTTATCCTGTATGGGACTCTCTGTGCTTCCTGGACTTGATTAACTATTTCCTTTCCCATATTAGGGAAGTTTTCAACTATAATCTCTTCAAATATTTTCTCAGTCCCTTTCTTTTTCTCTTCTTCTTCTGGAACCCCTATAATTCGAATGTTGGTGCGTTTAATGTTGTCCCAGAGGTCTCTGAGACTGTCCTCAGTTCTTTTCATTCTTTTTTCTTTATTCTGCTCTGCAGTAGTTATTTCCACTATTTTATCTTCCAGGTCACTTATCCGTTCTTCTGCCTCAGTTATTCTGCTATTGATCCCATCTAGAGTACTTTTAATTTCATTTATTGTGTTGTTCATCGTTGCTTGTTTCATCTTTAGTTCTTCTAGGTCCTTGTTAACTGATTCTTGCATTTTGTCCATTCTATTGTCCATTCTATCTCCAAGATTTCGGATCAACCTTACTATCATTATTCTGAATTCTTTTTCCGGTAGACTGCCTATTTCCTCTTCATTTGTTAGGTCTGGTGGGTTTTTATCTTGCTCCTTCATCTGCTGTGTGTTTTTCTGTCTTTTCATTTTGCTTATCTTACTGTGTTTGTGGTCTCCTTTTTTGCAGGCTGAAGGTTCGTAGTTCCTGTTGTTTTTTGTGTCTGTCCCCAGTGGCTAAGGTTGGTTCAGTGGGTTGTGTCGGCTTCCTGGTGGAGGGTACTAGTGCCTGTGTTCTGGTGGATGAGGCTGGATCTTGTCTTTCTGGTGGGTAGGTCCACGTCTGGTGGTGTGTTTTGGGGTGTCTGTAGACTTATTATGATTTTGGGCAGCCTCTCTGCTAATGGGTGGGGTTGTGTTCCTGTCTTGCTAGTTGTTTGGCATAGGATGTCCAGCACTGTAGCTTGCTGGTCGTTGAGTGAAGCTGGGTGCTGGCGTTGAGATGGAGATCTCTCGGAGATTTTTGCTGTTTGATATTATGTGCAGCTGGGAGGCCTCTTGTGGACCAGTGTCCTGAAGTTGGCTCTCCCACCTCAGAGGCACAGCACTGACTCCTGGCTGCAGCACCAAGAGCCTTTCATCCACAGGGCTCCTTAATTTGGGATGATTCGTTGACTATTCAGGTATTCCACAGATGCAGGGTATATCAAGTTGATTGTGGAGCTTTAATCCGCTGCTTCTGAGGCTGCTGGGCGAGATTTCCCTTTCTCTTCTTTGTTCTCACAGTTCCCAGGGTCTCAGCTTTGGATTTGGCCCTGCCTGTGCGTGTAGGTCGCCGGAGGGCGTCTGTTCTTTGCTCAGACAGGACGGGGTTAAAGGAGCCGCTGATTCGGAGGCTCTGGCTCACTCAGGCCGGGGGGTAGGGAGGGTCACGGAGTGTGGGGCGGGCCTGCAGCGGCAGAGGCCGGCGTGACGTTGCAGCCTGAGGCGCGCCGTGCGATCTCCCGGGCGAGTTGTCCCTGGATCCCGGGACCCTGGCAGTGGCGGGCTGCACAGGCTCCCCGGAAGGGCGTGTGGCTAGTGACCTGTGTTCGCACACAGGCCTCCTGGTGGCGGCAGCAGCAGCCTTAGCGTCTCATGTCTGCCTCTGGGCTCCGCACTTTTAGCCGCGGCTCGCGCCCGTCCCTGGAGCTCTCTCAAGCAGTGTTCTTAATCCCCTCTCCTCGTGCACCAGGAAACAAAGAGGGACGTAAAAGTCTCTTGCCTCTTCGGCAGGTCCAGACTTTTCCCCGGACTCTCTCCCGGCTAGCCGCGGTGCACTATCGCCCTGCAGGCTGTGTTCACGCCGCCAACCTCAGTCCTCTCCCGGCGCTCCGACAAAAGCCGGAGCCTCAGCTCCCAGTCCCGCCCGCCCCGGCGGGCGAGCAGAAAAGCCTCTCGGCTGGTGAGTTCCGGTCGGCCCGATCCTCTGCGCTGGAATCTGTCCGCTTTGCCCTCCGCACCCCTGTTGCTGTGCTCTCCTCCGCGGCTCCCAAGCTCCCCCACTCCGCCTCCCGAAGTCTCCACCCGCGAAGGGGCTTTCTAGTGTGTGGACACTTTTCCTCCTTCACAGCTCTCTCCCGCTGGTGCAGGACCCGTCCCTATCCTTTTGTCTCTGTTTAGTTTTTTCTTTTGCCCTAACCAGGTACGTGGGGGGTTCCTTGCCTTTTGGGAGGTCTGAGGTCTTCTGCCAGCGTTCAGTAGGTGCTCCGTAGGAGTTGTTCCACGCGTAGATGTATTTCTGGTGTATCTCTAGTAACTTTTTATAGGGTACCATATATTGTAAATTTATTTTTTAGATGGTGGATATTTTACATTTATATAAATATTTTGATCTTTGTTCTGGGATAAAGTTGGGTTTCTTGGAAATAGTTTGATCCTTTCACTCCACCTTTAAAATTTTTAAATGGGATTGGAACAGTGCTCAGATTAGTACTAATCATTCCCCTCTACTGAGGCATTTATTTTGTGTACCCTATTCAATTTTCCCTAATGTATGAAGCTTTCCAGTTTTCCTAGCAGGATAACACTATTCCTATCATTGTACACACACATCAAGGAACGTTACTTTTAATCCCTTTGTGTGTTTCTTTTCCCAGCCTCAGGTAGTTCCTTCACACAGATGTATAACATTAGTACTGGGTTGAATACTTGAGGAGAACCTTCTGTTGACCTCTGGAATTCTCTCTCTGTGTAGCTCCTTCCTGTATTGTACTCTGTTTTTCAAACTCGAGACATCTTGGTCTGATTGGACTCTTAGCTCCATCTCCTCAGGGAATTTTCAGGCTCTGCCTAAATACTCTCTCTCTCTCTCTCTCTCTCTCTCTCTCTCTCTCTCGATTGTGGCCTGAAAACTTGTTCAGTGGAGTAAAGCTCAGACAATCCTGATGCTCACCTCACTTTTTTAATGCTAATCAAGGATCAATGTCCTCCATTGATTGCTGTCTTGAAAACAACTGGTTTACATATTTTGTCCTGCTTTTGGCTATTTCAGGTAGAAAGGTGAATCTCATCTCTATTACTCCAATTTCTTGGGAACAGAAGTTGGTGGTGGGACTTCCCTGGTGGCACAGTGGTTAAGAATCTGCCTGCCAATGCAGGGGACACAGGTTCGATCCTTGGTCCAAGAGGATCCCACATGCCACGGAGCAACTGAGCCTACACGCCACAACTACACACGCCACAACTACTGAGCCCACGCACCACAACTACTGAAGCTTGCACCTTCTAGGGCCTGCAGGCTGCAATGAAGAGTAGCCCCCGCTTGCCACAACTAGAGAAAGCCTGCATGCAGCAACAAAGACCCAATGCAGCCAAAAAATTTAAAAAAATTTAAGAAGTTAATGTTAAGTTTATAAGGCTAGAAGAAGTGCATGCTTGTTTGTTATAATTTCCCTGTATTTTTCTGTTATTTTTGTGAATTCCATGCTATTTTGCAATGTCATTAAAGTAATAAACCATCTTGAGTTAGAAGATAGAGCTTGGATGCTCATGTCTGCATTACAACAGTTGGTAGGACTAATAAAACAAGAATCATCAAAACAACATCATGTTGTCATTGCTTAATAACTGATGGGACCATGACAGCATCTCAGACACTAGAAAACATGAATATTCATTCCAATTACTTTGAATCACATTGTGACATCAGAAAGAAGCCTCAAGGGTATGCTCTTTCCAGTCTTTTGACTTCAGGGTAGACAGTAATGTCAAAACATTAACATATTGTGATAGGAAGCTCACCTGCTTCTTTCTCCCTTTGAAATTGTTATCAGGTTTTGGAAAGGGCTGTAGTCATCACACTCAAGATTTGGATACTGAACTTGTGAACAGAATATTAGCAAACAAACTAAAGAAACCAATAAGCAGTCAGCAAGTTCAGAAGCTGTTACATTGGACTACTGTTAAGGTCAACTACTGTTTCATTAAGAGAATTTTTCACTAGGATATTAAAAAATTTTCAAAGAGTTCTCTTCTTAAAGTGGACAAGCAGTTCACCTTCATAAGGAGATATGAGAAAATACAGAGTTTTCCTCTTTGAGTCTGTCTGCCTCCATCTGTTTCCCTGTGTCTGTCTTTCTCTTTCTGAATAGCCTAGTTCAGTTTTAGTAGCATTTGTGGGGGGAGAAGGATTGATATACAAATAAGTTACCTACATCGTTCATAACAAACTTAGTAGGCTTTTCTTCCGATAGCAAACCAAATATTTAATTAAAATGATAGAATTTTTATTCTTAATGACTACAAAGATATATACCTCTCTGTGTTAGGTGGAATAATGGTCCACCAAATAGATCTGTACACTAATCTCCATAACCAGGGATTATACTACTGGCAAAAGTGACTTGGCTGATGTGATTAAGTTATGGAATTTGAGATGGGGAGATTATCCTGGATTATCTGGTGGAGCCCAATGTAATCACAAGAGTCCATTTAAGGGAACAGATGAAATCAGGAGAGCCGGAGTCCGAGAAGGAGATGTGACAATGGCAGCAGAACTTGGAATAATACAAATACTGGAAGAAGAGGCCACAAGACAAAAATGTAGGCAGCCCTTAGAAGCTGGAAAAGGAGAGAAATGAATTTTCCCCTAGAATCTCCAGAGGGAAGGCAATGCTGCAAGCACCTTGAGTTTAGCCAGGTGAGACTGATTTTAGATTTTTGACCTCCAGAACTGCAAAAAAATAAATGTGGGGACTTCCCTGGCAGTACAGTGGTTAAGACTTTGCTTTCCAATGCAGAGGGTGTGGGTTCGATCCCTGGTCGGGGAGTTAAGATCCCACATACCTCATGGCCAAGAAACAGAAACATAAAAAACAGAAGCAATACTGTAGCAAATTCAATAAAGACTTTTAAAAAATGCTCCTCAAAAAAAAAAAACTTTAAAAACAAAACAAACAAAAAAACATAAAGGTATGTTATTTTAAATCCCTACATTGTGTTAATTTGGTACAGCAGCAACAGAAATTAACATAGTCTTTAATGAAGCAGAACTTTTTACTCTGCCTTACAGTTATCTGTGTAAAATAGTTTTTCTCCAATATGCTATAAGCTTTTGGAGGTTAGGTATGTTCTTTAACATAGTGCCTTCTTTCATGTGTGTTCTAAATATAAAGTAATCTCACCACCAATCAGATCCATACAATGAAAGGTACCCAATAAATAACAATCCTAATGACTGTAGAACATAATAAGTGAGTCTATATTCAGTACTAGGCATTAACTTTCTGGGATTTTCTGAACTTATCTTTCTAGAACTTTGGCTTTGGATTGGACCTATTGTCTTAAGCAAAAAACAAACAAAAAAAATCAAAAAACAAAAAAAAATCCATTGAAAATGTTACATACCCATGGCAGGATATCACTATTTAGGTGACTTTAATGGGAAGATGTAAATATTATGGGTTTTTTCCCGTATCTTTGCAGTATTAGAAGTCAGAAATGAAGGTTTGTCTTTTCCTTGTGGAACTACACTGTGTGGACACTCTCCTGTAATATTCAGGAAACCTAGTGAGGGGATGGTGAGAAATCTTCATATCTATCTTTGGGGGAGAGGCAAAAACAAACAAGTCACATTGAGAATGAGATGGGATAGTGAGATTCCTGTGATTATGCCCTGTAAAAAAACTCAATTAAAAATGGAAAACTCATGGTTGGGAGAATTCTCCATTGGACTCTCCTGTTTCTGCATGTTTTATAAGCTAAGACAATGAAAGCCTTTGTTTCATAGTAACTTTTCAAGGATGTTTGTAAACAGCCTTGGACAATACTGTCTCCCTCCAGAGAAAAAGCATGTCTATTTGGTATTCAAAATATCCTGACATCAGGGCAAGGTTTGGGCAGGTTTTTGTGCAGCCATTTATAAAAGGTTGGGGTTTCCTACATGTGCACGGTGTACCTTTGTGTTCCACGTTATCCCTGTGAGATCTGGGGGAGGGGGGGACAAGGAGAATTGGCATGAACATGAAGCTCATGCTGCTTGCTATGGAGTGAGTAATAAAGTCTATTTTCTCTGACCCAGGAGTTCATGTGCTCTGCCAACATCCATGAAACTATGGCTGGCTAATTTGTTAGCTTCCTAAGTAGAGAAAATCTCAGATCCTATGCATTCAACTGAGTTTCTAACATTCGACTGAGTTGTTTCTTCATTGGTAAATTGAGGATTCCACAATCATTGATTTCATTTAGATTTGTAATTTCATGCTTATATACTATGAGACAAATTGAATAAACATGCAAACTGACTCATTAATTCTCAAAATGTGTTCCCTAGACCATTTTTGAGAGAATCTCCAAGTGTATCTGTTAAATACACACACACACACACCTCTCTGGGTCACACAGCACACTTATTGTAACAGAGGGAGTAGGGTACAGGGATCTATGGTTTAAAAAATATCCTCAGGCAATTCTAGAGTACTCTAATGTTTGTAAGCCACTAAACTATGGAATATAAACAGAAGATAAGTAACGTATGGCAACATAGTTCCCTTTCTAGTTCTTAAGTGTGGTTCACTGGGAAGCATTTCTTGGACAGATTTGTTTAGAAAAAAATAGATTAGTGAGAAGGTATTATCAGCTCTCTAACTCTGTCAAAACAAACACTAGGCTTCACAATTAGAATTATTTCAAGTTCTAAGTAGTCTATGATAATACTGTTATCACTTTATATTTTTAGGTTTGCAAGTTCACCGCTTAAAAGGTTGATTTTAGCACTTAGGGAGGTTTTTTTTTTTGTCATTGTTTATTCCATCTGCAGTGGGCACAGGTTTCTACCCATCAGTGTTGCTGACTTGTCTATTTGACTTACAGGCTCAAAAAATAACATTTCAGCAACAGGGATATGTAAGTGAGGGACATCAGTATTCTCTGTAAATCAATCACTCAGTTATCCTTTTTATTGATAACAAAATTGGAACTATAAAGTTACTGCAATAGAGTAGAAAGAGTGTGGCTATGGATTAAATCCTGCCTGTTTCTCTTCTTGGTTCTGAGAGCTTAAACAAATAACAAAATATTTGAGTCCAGAATTATATAAAATAATCATAATTAAAATATATAACTTATAGGGCCTACCTGTTTCATAGTCCTCAACAAGCATGATTCTCATTTTAATGGACTATGCAGTAAAGTTCATACTTGTTAAAAATGACATTAAAAATTACTAAATTATTACAAAGTCTACACCTTGAACAATATTTTAAAGAAACATATACCTAAATTTACACAATTAGACATCATCATCATGAATATTAATTCATATCACTATATGGAAAATGGAACACAAAACTTCACATGTATACAGACACACATTCAAAGATTATTTTTAGGTCTAATTTCTTCCCAAGGCTAATTTCAAGATAAAAATTATCCAGGACTTTTTAGATGGATATAACTTCAACCAATTTGGTAATCCTGCTCCACCTGCAAAGCTTTTCAAAATCATTACCTTTAAGTTCTAAAATGGGAGTTATTTTACTGCCTTGCATTTTTCTTACTCTGACTTGGACAAATTATGCCTAGATTTTTGCTACTATATGCAATGTTTTCTGTTTCTATAAATCTCAAACTCAGAAAGTCTTAAGGGAGACAAAACTCCTAAATAATCTATTTCTAAAAATTTTGAAGAGCTTAAAGGAATGGATTCAGTGTAATAATTTATTGATGGATTTATAATCTTTCCTGTCTCTGTGAACATCTTAACTTAGAATGTTGAACATTTATTAAAATGTTCATGTGCCTCTCCAACAAGTTCACTAAAAATAACTATTTTTCTTTAAAAAAGAAGGTACCATGTTACAAATCTGTAATCAATCCATGAGGTAATGATACAACTTCACTTTCACATGTAAAGTTCTGTCTCAGATAACCAGTAAATATGCATTGTACATTCTGTGCTCCATAGATACAAGTATATAGGTACTATGTCCAGTAGGATTAGTTTGGAAGAAGGGGAGAGAGAGAGAGAGAGAGAGAGAGAGAGAGAGATGAGAGAAAGAAAAAGAAGAGAGAAAGAAAAGGAAGGAAGGAAGGAAAGAAGGAAGGAAGGAAGGAAGGAAGGGAGGGAGGAAGGGAGGAAGGAAGGGAAAAGAAAAGAAGGAAAGCTCTAGTAAAGGGCTTAAACAAGATTCCAGTTTATTTAATCTCTCACATTAAAAGAGATTCAGAGGTCTGTGTCTCTTTGTTGATGGGGGTGCTCCATACTGTCTGGTCCTACCTGCTTTCATCTCTCTATTCTGCCATCTTCTGCCTGTGTCTTATACCTCATGTTGGTATGATGTGTCATTACATCAAGAAAAGAGAAAGAGTTTTTCCTTTGTCAAGGAAACTTTCCTTAATGCCACGTTAAATTTCTGCTTATTTTTATTGGTGGAATTTAGACTCATGGACACACCTAGTTGCAAAGTAGTGGGAGGGCAGAATAGTGACTTTTATTTTAGATAACAGTGTGGCCCACTAATAAGGAATTTATTACTATTGAGGAAGGAAATAGTTAATATAGAATGTGTGCATTAAAACCTCTCCTATAAATGTTAAATGAAAATATTTGAAGGAGAAAGAAAAGGAGGTAATATACACATATTTTCTTGTGGAGAATCTTTTAATATTTTGAGGAATTTCTTTAAGAAGTATCTTTCTAACTGCTGGAAATTTTATTTGCCTGCTGGAAGAAGTACCTTATCTCATTTAAAAGCAGACAACAATAATAAAAAGCCCGTTGAAAAGGCTTAAATTTCCCATTTCTTGGAAGAGGAAATGTAGCCTGTCACCAACAGATTGATATATTACTGACATTATCTGGAATAAAATGTTTGTTATCACTTTAGCTAAATATCCAGATGTGAAAACCTAAACAGTATATTATCTAGGAAAATAAATAATAAAACTACTGTGTTTCTTGACCTAAACTTGACTCTGAGATAATCTACTTTAACTCATTTTATAAAGGAGGGAAATGAGGAAGTAACAGTACAACTCCATACAAAAATCCTGGTCTCCTGAAACTGATAACAACTTTTTTTTTCCCATGTTAAATGTTTAGTAGAGGTGGTTTCATAGCCTCTTTTACCTAATATTTCTCTCTCCTCTCCCCATCTCCTCCCGTTACCTTCTCTGCCTCCTCTCTCTCTCTCTCTCTAATGATATGTATTTTATTTCTGGTAAATATCATATAAAGGAATAGAGATATTCCTCTTCTGATATTCAGTTCAAACATTATTGATCAAATAAAGAATATGCCAGGTGACAATATACTCTAAAGAAACTTCAGAAAGCAAAATAATTTGGAATAACATATGGAATTTATAATCTACATTTTATTTTATTGAATGAAAATCAGTGAAAAAGGTTTATGTGCTAGTAATAGAGACCTAAATTCGCAGTTGATTAAAATATTGATGTTTATTTTTCCCCCCTGTAAAATGAAGTCAGGATGTCTTAGATCAGGGGTGGTACAGGGGTTCTACAATGTCAAGAATGTCCCAGCATCCTTCTTCCTCTTTTCCTTCCCAGCTATAGCATGTGTGTATTTCTGTACAGTGTCCTCATATTTGCTTTAGATTAAGTTCCATCCCATCCCATCATATTCTCATTGAAAGTAGAGGAAGATGGACTAGGCACAGACAAAAAGGAATTTGCTGGTTGAATCAACCCAAATTCAAGAAGCTTTGCTCGAAGTCCCGTTGCATCACTTTTGATCATGTAACTTGAGCCAAAGCATTAGTCACATGCCTACCCCATCTTAAAGAGAGGCTTAGAAATCTACTTTTTCAGTTTGTTACATCACTTTTCATGAAAGCTGTGTTTTATCTTTAAGTGTGAAGAGGAGATTGGACACTGAGATTATGACTAAGAGGTTCAGCCACAGTACCAGCTCACAAAAACCTCCAAGAAATATGTGCTGTTGATAGCAGCCCAGAATTTGCAAGGCTAAGATGGCTCCATAACCCTAATAAAGCTGCCTGGAAATGGTCAGTCTCTTCTTCCTCAGTGGGGATTTAAGCCCACCTCGACATTTGCAGCTTTGTGTAGAAAGCAGTGAGATAGTACTAAAAAGGAAACATCTATCAAGGAACTGGAAGATTGTCCTCCTGGAGAATTTCTCTATTAACCTTTCTAGAGAAATAAATACTGAAACCAATTATCTCCTTCTGGGTAAAGAATAGAAAAGAATGTTGTTTTTACAGGAAAGAAAATTGCCTAAGACACTGGAATACATTACCCATTTTCATAAGATATGTCAGGTTCAGCTGAACTTTTCTGTGCAGTCCCGAATCTTAATTCCAAACCACAATCTTCTCTGGTGATTTGTCTACTGATAACTATTAATGACAATCAGAATTCCTTCTCGAAAACAATTTTCAGTAAATTTGAAAAACAATTTTCAATAAATTTTCTTTACTAGAATCAGACTCTAATGAATATGATACTCAATGTCTCCATGGAAACAGTTTTCAAAATGAGACCTGATTGTGATCATAGCTTACTAACAGGACCACTGAACTTTTTAAAATGGCTTTCCTAATTCTAACAGTATTCACAGAATAAAGAAACTGTTAAATACACATTGGTATTTACAATGTTTCTGTGTTTAAATGTCCAGAAAAATACAAAAATTCACATGTGGATTATTTTAAAAGGAAATGTTAAGTCAATATTTACTTGTTCTTATGTCTGATTACAGATGACATAGTAGGTTTTTTAACTAAAGTATAGTTGATTTACAATATTGTGTTAGTTTCACATGTACAGCATGATTTGGGTTTTTTTTGCAGATTATAACAGCAGGTTTTTAAATACATTAAGAATCACAAATTCAATATGATATCACCCATGTTTTTTTTAAGATAAAAATCCATATTTAAACATCAGTGGTAAATCACTCACCTTTTCACAGTAATCAGAGAGAAAGAGAACATAAAATGTATTTTAACCTGTGCCACAAGGATGAAGTAAATAAAATTTGGGGATATAGGCAGTTATTGTCATCTCTTCATTTGTTTATGAATTATTTATTCACAGGACACACATTTTTATTCAATATCTAATATGAACTGGGTCTCTTAGTCATTCATTGTACTAGGTTAAGGAAAACATTTATGGTCAAAATCTGCAGTATCTGTTTACTTATCTTTCTTCACAAGAAACTTACTATCTCCATTACTTCCTTTCCCTCTAGCAGCAAACTAAAAGAATAGCATGAGATGACACATAGTGCTAAATTGAATATAGTCTAGTGTAAGCATTCATGATATAACCAATTTAGTGCTTTGGACAGTTAAGATAGGGAGGTCAATAGGAACTGAAGTTACTTGGAAGTTGATAGATGTATTGAAGTTGATAGATTTTAAATGGTTTTAGAGGATTGCAAAGGTTAGGATGGGCCAAGAGAAGGGAGATCACTTTAATTAGGAGAGCAATAAATTAGCAATGTGACTAGTCCTCATTTGTTAGGAAAAAAGTGGTTGAAAATAAAATTCAAGGTTGCTCTTATGCTAGTACTTGTATAAACATGAAACCTGGACAAAGGAAAAAGTATAAAGTAGGTGATTTATTTGTAGTAAGATCTTTTTTAATAAGCCATTCAATACCTATTCAATACCTCATTTTAATATGAACAGTAGGATAGGTCAGGCTTGGTTGAATTACAAACATAAAGGGGATGGCAATTACCAAAGTCAGAAAGCTTGTCAGTTTAAGCTTAGAGAGTCATGTACACAATTAAAACTGAGGGCAGAATCTGTGGTAGTGAGCCAGGTGAATATAAACCTATATCCAGAAGCGGACACAAGATGAGAATATCAGCTCACATGGCTGGAATCCCTGGAGCTCCAGTTATTAGATAAGGGTTTCATTGTGTAGGTATCTTGACTGACATTAACTGTACTGAGGTCTGGGGCAGTAAACTTGAAAATTCTCCTCCTTCTAGAATCCAAGTTATTCCTAATATATCCCCCCACCTTTACAAAGCTAAAATGGATAAATGTTTCTGCATGACTAAGAGCTAATGAAAGTAAGTTTCTATGAAATTTTAAGTTTTAGCATTACCATGTTCTGTATATAGAGCTCTTAAAATAACAGTAGGTACAGTATATTGTTTGTTAGTAAATATATTTATATATCACTTAGACTTCAAATCTCATAGACATGTTGTATGATAATTCTATACAAATAATTTATTATCTCTGATATTCAAACTCATTTGTGGTATGTTGAAGAGTACACAGGGCCTCACTGGAGGACATTAAATTGATATCATGCACAGCTGCACAGAAGACAGAGATATTTCTGTTAGACAAGCCAGAATACCTGTAAAAGACATATTTCTGCTTAAATGCATATGGCCTATTCCTGCCTATATGTGTTACACCTTTAACAATTACTTAACAAAGGCAATGAAAATAATTTTATGTGTGTGTGTAAAATGGGGACCACAGAAAAAGATACCTTTACAGATCATTCAGTGTAATCCAGCCCACTCAATTTTAAAGTAAAAAGACTGACCCAGAGAACAAATGAGAAGTTCAGCTCAGCTTGAGTAAAAATGGTATATTTGTTAATGAGAATAAGTTTGGATAAAACAAGCACAAAATTCTGGACTTGATCCAATAGGTAATGGAGCATCATTGAAAATGGAGCATCACAAATAATAGAACAGGATAGTAACATGATGAAATAGTTTTAAGATAGTTATCTAGGTTGCTATTGCACTTATGAAGTAGGCAAAAATGAGGTAATGATGACTTGAACTATGATGTGAACAGTTGGAGCAGAATGTAAGAGAAAGATCAAAGAGATATTTTTGAGACTGAAATTGACTTGGCTTGGGTCATATTGGACCTATTGGAGTAAATGATATGAAACTTATGACTGAATTCTTGATTTTGAGTATAGAATATAGAATAGTTGCCTTGTCAATTGTAAGATACAGAAAAGAAAAATGGAAAGAGTAGAGTAGAAGAGAAGGTAAAGAGTTCAATTAATGACACCTGGATTTGACAGTCATGTAGGACATCATGGATAAATGCTGTGAATATAATCAGTTTCACA
Source organism: Orcinus orca (assembly GCF_937001465.1). NCBI lineage: Eukaryota > Metazoa > Chordata > Mammalia > Artiodactyla > Delphinidae > Orcinus > Orcinus orca. The sequence continues at coordinate 98,953,987 of NC_064563.1, forward strand.
GACTAAAGACTTATTGAGAGTCAAGATTAAAGTTAGAACTTGGGAAGTTCAATATAGGAGCTGAAAATAAGTGAAAAGACTCAGATTTGTTCTAAAAAGAAGTATATAGGTGAAAACTTCCCAGAGTCAAAGACTCACAATTAGAAGGCCCACAGTTAATGGATGATTAGAGATAGTAGAAAAAGTAAGAGAAAAGAGAATATGTAGAAAATCCTAAAGACTCCACACACACACACACAAAATCTATCAGAACTAACAAATGAATTCAGCAAAGTTTCAGGGTACAAAATCGACATCAAAAAAATCAGTTACATTTCTATACACTAACAACAGACTGTCTGAAAAGCAAGAAAACAATCACAGTTATGATAGCATCAATAATAATAAAATTCTTACATATAAACTTAACCAAGAAAGATTTGTATGCTAAAAGTCATAAAACACTGATGAAAAAATTATAGAAGACACAAATAAATGGAAAGATAACTTGTGTTCATGGACTGGAAGACTTAATATTGTTAAAATGTCCATACTACCCAAAGCTACCTATAGATTCAATGCAATTCCTACCAAAACCCCAATAGCAGTTTTGCAGTAATAGAAAAAGTACTCCTAAATTATTGTGGAACCACAAACAGACCCTGACTAGCCAAAGCTATTTTGAGCAAGAAGAGCAAAACCAGAGGCATTTCATGTCCTGATTTCAAAATATACTATAAAACTACAGTAACCAAAAGAGTGTGGTACCAGCATAAAAAAAGACATAGACAAATAGGACAAAAAAGAGATGCCAGAAATAAACCCAGGCATACATGGTCCACTGATCTTTGACAAGGGTGCCAAGAACACAAAATGAGGAAAGAATAGTCTCTTCATAAATGGTGTTGGAAAACTGGGTATTAACATACAAAAGAATGAAATTGGACCCTTATCTTAGGCCATATATAAAAATCAACTCAAAATGGATTAAAGATTTAATTGTTAAGATTTGAAACTGTAAAACTCCTAGAAGAAAGCATAAGTAAAAAGCTTTGTGATATTGACCTTAGCAGTGATTTCTTGGATATGACATGAAAAGCACAGGCAACAAAGGCAAAAACAGAAAAGTGAGACTATATCAAACTAAAAAGCTTCTGTACAGGAAAGGAAACAACAAAATAAAGGGCAACTGTGGAATGGGAGAAAATATTCGCAAACCATATATTTGATAAAAGTTTATTATACAAAATACATAAGAAAATCAAAAGTAGGTCTGTTTTTCCTCAAAAGGACTATGTTTTCTCAAATTCCACATTACATTTGCATAGTAGTTTATATCGTACCCAAAATGGAGAACCAACCAGAGTGTTCTGGAGGAATATACTTATCATAGCTTGTTTACACCTATATTTCCTTTTTCTTAGCCTACAATTTGTATATACAAGTACTGCCTATTGTAATCTACTTTATTGTTTATTTCTATAATTGTACTTCATATTTTGGTAACAGTCCTTTAATATATACTTGCTTTATCTCTATTAAAATATTTTTTTCATATAGGCACGACAACTGAAATTAGATGAAAAAAGATGTCTTATGGGCTATAGAATCCAAAAATGCCTAAATCCTGCCTTTGACTATCCATACATACCCACTCTTACAAGGGCCTTGATAAAATGTATGTACAGAGTAGACAAGTGGGAAAAAATAATTCTTATTGGTAGTTGTGGCTTCATGCCAAATTCCACAGGGATAGCCTGTGCCTACATCTAACTAAAGTTTAACTGACTTATAAATAAAGTATGCCACAGAACCCAAACTATATTTCAGCTCTTATAGCACTTATTTTAAGAAAAAGCAGAACACATCCACTGTTCAATAGAGTCAGATGATATAATATGATTAATGTAGTACCTAAGACAAAACTTGATTCCCCATCCCAATTTTTAAAAATTTCTTTTTGTTTGTGGAACAGAATAAAAAGATTATTTCTAAGGAAGTATGTTTGTCTCATGTAAGAACCTAAAGAAAATGTGCGAAAATAACTATAAATTCAAAAAAAAATTGTTCTGGAGCAGCCTCTTACAAAATAATAAAGTTGTGTACCAATGCCATAGCATGTACAAAACTTAATTTAAAATGGATTATAGACTTAAATGTAAGAGCTAAAATTATAAAACTCATAGAAGAAAACACCAGACTGAATCTCAATTATCTTGAGTCAGGCAACAGTTTCTTAGACATGACACCAAAAGCTTAAGCAACAAAAGAAAAAAATAGGTAAATTGGGCTTTATCAAAATTAAAAATCATTCATGCTTCAAAAGACAGCATCAGAAACGTAAAAAAACAATCCAGGTAATTAGGATTTTCAGCTCCACATGTAAGGAGCTTCTGCTGTCACTCCATCCTACCAATAAGTAAAATGCTGAACAGACTAAAAAATCGACAACTCTCCTTGGATCCGTAAGAGAGTGGAACACAGGAAAACTGATGTCCCAAATATTGGAGAGACAGACAGATGAATAAAAGGAGTCTCAGCTTACGCGAGGAGCAGAGACACAGAAGCAGAAACATCAGGGAACCAGCAACGCAGGAGTAAGGAACCATAAAATGATTCACTTCGTTATAAAGCAGAAACTAACACACTATTGTAAAGCAATTATACTCCAATAAAGATGTTTACAAAAATAAATGTAATTGTTGAATTGCTGGAGTCTCAGTGTTAACAAGTCTGAGAGTTAAAATTACCAGGGGAACCTACTCATAGATGGCCCCCATGATATTGTAAAACTTACCACCAGGAAACTGATCAAGTTTCCATAGTATATATCAGAAAAAAAAAAAAAAACTGCTTCAGGCAGGGAAAGGGAAAAAGGAGCCATTTTAAATACCCCAGAGCACTCTGTGCTTCTTAACAGTTCTTCCCTCAGGGAAAACTAGTTAACCAGTGCCTAACTTGTTGGGGTATCATTAGAGCTTCACTCTACTGAGGAAGGGAAACACCCAGCTCAAACCTACTCTACCAACCTATCCCATCCGAGGAGGGAAGAAAAAAAACACTGAAAAACTCTTTTGAAGTTCACAGTCCACAGGCATAGGTTCACTAAAAGACTGAAACCTAATGTTAGGTCTATAGATTGGTCTCCCTCCCTTTACATCTCACCACCACATTTCTAAAGGCCTAGTTACAGCAGTTCTTTTTACTCAGCACACCATGTCTGGTTATCAAGACAAAAGTTAAAAGGCACACCAAAGTGCAAAAACCTCAATTTTAATAGAGAGAGCAAGTATCAGAACCGGACATAGCAGGAATGTTGGAATTATAAGACCAGAAATTTAAAACAACTATGATTAATATGCTAAGTGTTCTGATGGATAAATTAGACAGCATGCAAAAACAGATGGGCAATAAAAGCAGAGAGATGGAAATCCTAAGAAAGAACCAGAAAGAAATGCTAAAGATTAAAAAAATACTGAAACAGAAATGAAGATGCTTGATGGGCTTTTTTAGTAGTGCAGCTGAGGAAAAGAATCTTTGAGCTAGAGATATATCAATAGAATCACTGGAAAGCAAAGAAAACAAAGATTAAAAAAAAAAAAAAGAAAAACAGGACAGCATATCCAAGGGTCTCTGCAAAAGGTGCAACACATGCATAATGATAAGACCAGAAAGGGAAGAAAGAGGGAAAGAAATGGAAGAAATATTTGAAATAATGACTGAGAATTTACCCTAAATCAATGTCAGACCCCAAATTACAGACTCAAGAAACACAGAATGCCAAGCAGGATAAATGCAAATAAATAAATAATCTACACCAAAGCATATTATTCCAAACTACAGAAAATCAAAGATATAGTCCTGAGAGAAGCCAGAGGAATAAAACACCTTACATATAAAGGAACAAGATAATAATTACATCCAATATCTCCTCAGAAACCATGCAGGCAGGAAGAAAGTAGAGTGAAATATTTAAACTGTTCAGAGAAAAATACTTCACCAAACTGGAATTGTGCACATTACAAAATTTTGCATCAAACGTAAAGGAGAAATATTTTCTTACAAATAAACACTGAGGGAATTTGTTGCCAGCAGACCTGACTTACAAGTAACATAAAAAGAAGTTCTTTCAGAACAATGTAGAAGAAATGGATATATCCCTAGACATATACAGTTTACCAAGACTGAATCATGAAGAAATAAAAAATCTGAATAGGCAAATAATGAGTAAGGATCACTAATCAAAAACCCCCCTACAGAATACTACTGAACTCAGTTCGATAGGACCCTAAAAGAATCATATACCATAATCAAGTGGGATTAATCACTGGAATTTACAAATGTTCAAAATGCATAATCAATATGATACATCACATTAAAAGAATGAAAGATAAAATCATATTATTATCTCAATGGATGCAGAAAAAGCATTTGACAAGACTCTTTCATGAAAAAATTCTCAATAAATTGAGTACAGAAAGACTGTACCTCAACATAATACAGGCCATTTATAACAAGCCCACTGTCAACATTATACTCAATGGTAAAAAGATGAAAACTGTTCTCCTAAAATCAGGGACAAGGGTGTGCCCACTCTCACTAATCCTATTTAACAGTACTGGCAGCCCTAGCCAGAGCAACAAGTCAAAATAAATAATAAGTAAGTAAAAAATAAATAGATATATTAGTAAATAAAAGGCACCAAAATTGAAATGGAAGAAGTAAAATTGTCTCTTTTTGCAGATAATAAGAATTTATATATAAAATATCCTAAAGATTCCAACAAAAACTTAAAACTATTAAACACATTGAGTAAAATTGCAGAAATAAAAATCAACATACAAAAAATCTGTTGTACTGGGGGCAGAGATCAAGATGACAGAATAGAAGGACATGGAGCTCACTTCCCTCAGCAAACACATCAAAAATACTTCTACATGTGAAAATAATTCTCACAGAAAACTAACTGAAAGCTGGCAAAAGATATACAACCAAAGAAAGATCCCCACCTAAGGAATTGGGGTGGGACCTGCACCCCTGGGAGGGAGCTGTGAAAGAGGAAAGATTCCCTCACCCTGGGAACCCCCTTTGCTGACCAGGAGGTCCACCAAGGCAGAGAGGGAGCTGAAGTGGCCTGGATTTTGCTCGAGAGAAATGTACAGGTGCTGGCTTGCTAACAATCAGGGCAGAGACTGGTACCAAGAGCTACCATACCAACACATTTCCCAGCCTATAACATGTGCCTGCTAGTACCTGCAGTGGCCAGGTGCTGAAACTTGGGTTTCAGCACACAGACTCTGGGAGAGGACACAGTTTAGCTGCTTAGCGACAGCCCAAAGGACCTGGAGTGTGGTCTGGGCCACCACTGTTAAAGTGTGCAAGATGGGGCACAGGTCCACCATAGAAGACCCATCATCAGTGCACACAGGGTGGGGTGTGGGTCTGCCATAACACCCCTGGCTGTCAGCATGCTCATGGCAGGGTGCAGCTCTAGCAGGGGCAGGCTTTGTGACCATGCACAGGCTGGAGGCAGGGCTGACATCAGAGCCAATTATCAGCTCTTCCTCAGCAGGGACAGGTCCCGCGGCCGGTCTAGCATCAGCAGACTGTTGGCACACACAGCAGGTGGTGAGCAGCATCACAGACTCGTATTCCTGGTGGACAGTCCTGGGGAGGAATACAAAGCAGCTCCTTTCCCAGTGTAAATGCTCCAGTCCTGCCTACCTCACAACTGGGGAGCAGAACCTACCCTGCAACAAGGCTGTGATAGCCAAAGAGCAAAGATGAGGACCTGCTCAACATCCAGTGCAGGCTATGGTCACCATAACACCAAACACACTCACAATCAAGGGGACAATCAGTGGCCAGCATACTCTGAGGAAAGACATGGCAAGCATCTGTACCAAAAACATCTCTCACACCAAAAATAATGGACTCACACAGTCAACACAGGGATACTCCCACATAAAAACAGCCCTACAAGACTACAGTAGATAACTGTCTCCTAAATTCATAGAGACAGAGAAATGTAAGCAAAATGAAGAAGAGGAAATACTCTCAATTTAAAGAACAAGAGAAATCCCCCAAAAGAATAATGAAACAGACCTCTCCAATCTACCAGAGTCAGAGTTCAAAAAGGAGGTAATAGGGCTTCCCTGGTGTCGCAGTGGTTGAGAGTCCGCCTGCCGATGCAGGGGACACGGGTTCATGCCCCAGTCTGGGAAGATCCCACATGCCGTGGAGCAGCTGGGCCAGTGAGCCATGGCCACTGAGCCTGCACGTCTGGAGCCTGTGCTCCACAACAGGAGAGGCCACAACAGTGAGAGGCCTGCATACCGCAAAAAAAAAAAAAAAAAAAGAAAAGAAAAGAAAAGGAGGTAATAAAAATGCTAAAGGAATTAAGAAAGATTATCAATAGAAATACAGATCACTCTAAGAGGAAACTATAAAGAGGAACCAATCAAAATTAGACAACTCAATTGCTGAGATAAAAACCAACCAGCTAAAGGAAATGAATAGCAGACTAAATAATGCAGAACAGCAAGTAAGTGATCTGGAAGATAGAATAATGGAAGTCACCCAGTCAGAACATCAGACAGAAAGACAAACGAAAAAAAAAAAAAAAAAGAAAGCAACATGAGATCTATGGAATAATATAAAGCATGCCAACCTATGCATAATAGGTGTTTCAGAAGGAGAAGAAAGAGAAAGAGAATTGAAAATGTATTTGAAGAAATTATGGTTGAAAACTTCCCAAACCTAAAGAAGGACAGATACCCAGTTATAGAAAGCACAGAGGGCCCCAAACAAGATGAACCCAAACAGACCCACACCAAGACATATCATAATTAAAATGGCAAAAGTTAAACAGAGCATTCTAAAGGCAGCAAGAGAAAAAACAAAGAGTCAGTTATGAGGGAACCCTCATAAGGCAATCAGCTGATTTCTCTACAAGAACTTTGTAGGTCATAAGGGAGTGGCATGATATAGTCAAAGTCCTGAAAGGGAAAAACCTACAAACCTAGGATATCAACCCAGCAAGGTAATTATTTAGAATAGAAGGAGAAACTAAGAATTTCTCAGAAAAGCAAAAACTAAAAGAATACAGCAATACTAAACCTAACCTGAAAGAAATATTGAAAGTTATTCTCTAAATAGAAAAAAGGAATCAATAGGAAAGGGAGAAAACACAATAGGAAAGGTAAATATATTAAAGGATTGAGGATCACTTAAGCCAGTACAGAGATTAAAAAACAACCAAAAACATTTGTAAAGGCAATTATAACTACAATGAATAGCAAAAGGATAAATATAAAGATGTAAAATAGGACATCAAAAATCACAAAATGTAGCGGAGGAGAGTTAAAAAAAAGTAGATCTTTTAAAATATGTTTGAACTTATATGACTATTGGTCTAAAGCAAGTAGGTATAGTTATGGGTTAACATACTTGAAAACCCGAGTAACTACAAATCAAAAACATAGAGTAAGGATCACAAAAACCAAAAAGAAAGGAACTGAAGCATACTACAAAAGAAAACCATCAACCTACAAAAGGAAAAACATAAAAGAAGAAAGGAACAAAGAAGAAATACAAAATCAACTGGAAAACAAGGTTTAAAATGGCAATAAATAGTTATCAATAATTACTTTAAATGTCAGTGGACTAAATGCTCTGATCAAAAGACATGGAATGGAAAATTAGATTAAAAAAAAAAACCCAAGAACCTACAATATTCTGGCTACAAGAGACTTACTTTCAGGCGAGATACATAGATTAAAAGTGAGGGGGGTGGAAAAAGATGTTTCATGCAAATGAAAATGACAAGAAAATGGGGGTAGCAATACTCATATCAGACAAAATAGACTTTAAGACAAAGACCATAAAGACAGAGAAGGACACTATATAATGATAAAAGGAATTTATTTACAAAACAGAAACAGACTCACAGACATAGAAGACAAATGTATGGTTACCAAAGGAGAAAGCAGGATGCAGGGGATGGATAAATTAAGAATATGGGATTATCAGATACACACTATTATATATAAAATAGAAAAACAACCAGGATTTACTGTATAGCACATGGAACAATATTCAATGTAATAACCTGTAATGGAAAGACTCTGAAAAAAAAAGTAAAAGAATCTGAATCACTTTGCTCTATACCTGAAACTAGTACAATATTGTAAATCAACTACACTTCAATTTAAGAAAATCAGTTTCATTTTTATATATTAACAACAAATTATCTATAAAAGAACTAAATAATCTCATTAACAATAAAATAAAAAACAAAATACTTGGGAATAAATTTAACCAAGGAGGTGAAAGGTCTGTACCTTGAAAACTATAAGACATTGATGAAAGAAATTGAATAAGACAAATAAATGGAAAGATATCCCATGTTATAGATCATAGAATTAATCTTTTTAAAACCTCATGGACCTACTACCCAAACTCATCTATAGATTTAATACAATCCCTATCAAATTTCCAATGGCATTTTAAACAGAACTGAAAAAACAATCCTAAAATTAGTTTGGAACCACAAAAGACCTTAAATAGCCAAAGCAATCTTTAGAAAGAACAAAGCTGCAGATGTCATACTTCCTGATTTCAAATTACACTTTAAAGCTATGATACTGTCATAAAAACAGACACATAGACCAATGAAACAGAACTGATAGCTCAGAAATAAGATCACACATATATGGTCAACTATTACTTGACAAGGAAACCAAGCATGTTCAAAAGGAAAATGTCTCTTCAACAAATGGTAGTGGAAAAACTGAATATTAACATGTAAAAGAATAAAACTGGACTCCTATCTCACAAAAATTAACTCAAAATAGATTAAAGACATACATAAAACCTGAAACTGTAAAACCTTCAGAAAGAAATCCTGTAATTTGTGACAACATGAATGAAACTTGAGGATATTATGTTACATGAAATAAGTCATACAGAGAAAGACAAATGTTGTGTAATCTCACCCTTATGTGGAATATAAACAACAACAAAAAAAACCCCACATAGAAACAGAGTGGATTGTTGGTTGCCAGGGATGGAGGGAAGTGTGCAAGTTTGGGGAAATAGGTGAAAGTTGTCAAAGGGTACATCTTCCAATTATAAGATGAATAACTTCTGAGGATCTAACGTAAAGCATGATGAGTAGTTTTAACAATATTGTACTGTATACTTAAAAGTTGCTAAGAGAGTAAATCTTAAAATTTCTCACCACCAAAAAAAAAAAGTAGTTCTATGAAGTGATAGATGTGATGGATATGTTAACTAACTTTTGTGGTAATCATGTCTATGTAATAATTTTCTAATCATTATCCATGTATATCAAATCATCATATTGTACATCTTAATCTCATGCAGTGTTATATATAAATTATATCTCAGTAAAGCTGGGAAAGAAAAGATCTTAAGAGAAGAAAAATAATATAGGTCAGAAATTCAGATCTGTATAAAGTAAGGAAGAGTATTGAAAAAGTAGTCAGTGAAGGTAAAGTAAAATCTGCTATTTTTCTTATTCTTGATTTAACAACCAACAGTTTGTTCAAAATAATAATACCAACAATTTATAGATAATGTATGCTTATGTATATATCTTATGTATTTATATATGTTTGTGCATGCTTACAGATAAGTGAAATGAATGACAGCAATTTAAAAAGCACAAAAGGGATGAATTAGAATTATTTTGTTATTAGAAGCTATACTACCTACGATGTGATGCAGTGTTATTTGGAAGTGGATCTGGATGACCTGTGTATGTATATTGCGAACTCCAGGGCAACTGCTTAAAGAAAAAGAAAAAAAACAGAAGTATAACAAATAAAAGCTAAGACAGAAATGGAATCATGTAAAATTCTTAACTAAAACCACAAAAGGCAGGAAAAGCATGGAAAACAAAAATAGAAAAAAAGAACAAAGGCAACAAATAGAAAACAGTAAGGAATATAGTAAATATTAATCAAACTATGTCAATAATCACTTTGTAGTCAATAGGCTAAATATGCCAATTAAACAGACTGTCAGAGTGGAGCAAAAAAGCAAGACTCAATTGTATGTTGCCTACAAGAAACTAACTTTAAATACAGACACAGATAGATTAAAAGTAAGTGAATGGAGGAAAACATACCATATAACACTAATCAAAAGCAAACAGGAGTACCTATACTAATTTCAGTCTAAGCAGACTTCAAAGCAAGAAAATTTATCAGGGTTAAAGAAGAGCATAACATGATGATAAAGGAGTCAATTCTCCAAGAAGACATAACAATTCTTAACATGTATGTGCCAGGCAACAGAGCATCAAACTCAGTAAGGCAAACACTAATAGAACTGAAAGGAGAAATACATGAATTCATTATCATAGTTGGAAACTTCAACACCTTTTTACAGAAATGAACAGATGCAGCAGGCAAAAAATCAGTAAGGTGAACTCAACAACACCATCAATCAACTGAATATTATGGACATCTACAGACTACTTTTTCCAACAACAATAGAATACATATTCTTTTCAAGTTCACATAGAACATTTACCAAGATAGACTACATTCTGGGCCATAAAGCATACCTTAACAAACTTAAAGAATAGAAATCTTACAATGTCTGCTCTCAGACCACAATGGAATTAAACTAGAAATCAGTAACAGAAAGATAAGTGAAATATCCCCAAATATGTGAAGATTTAACAATACACTTCTAAATAACATATGGATCAAAGAAGAAATCTCAAGTGAAACTAAAAACTATTTTGAACAAAATGAAAATGAAAACACAACTTGCCAAAGTTTGTGTGATGCAGTGAAAGCAGTACTTAGAGGGAAATTTATAGCACTTGGTGCATATATTAGAAAAGAAGAAAGATCTAAATTTTCACCTCAGAAAACTGGAAAAATAGCAAAGCAAATCCATATAAGCAGAAGAAAAAAAAATGACACAAACCGATCTCAGAAGAACTGGGTTTTGAGACTCTCTAGTGCTTGGTGACCTGGCTATCCCCACCTGCTGTGTCCTAATGTAGTCCCTGGAGCCTGATGGAGAATCCCTGCTGCCTGAATAGGAGTCAGAGATACCTTGAGGCTGCAGTTATTGCCACATTCAAGAATAAAGATAAAGAAGGTAAAAACTGATGCAGGGGTAAGAATGAGAATGAATCTGAAAAAAGAGAGCTGGTGTTCAAAGAGGATGAACAAGAATATATGCTCAAATAATAAAAATGTTGAGAAATGGATGATTAGAAGTGATGTATTTTGATGGCATAAAGAGTTTATGTCACTTCAGAGGGAAATTGAGCACAAAATTTGCATAAATACCTCAGACATCATATTGGTTGGTCTACAAGATGACCAAGATAACAAAGCTGATATAATTTTAAAATACAATGCAGATGAAGCTAGAAGGCACATGATGAGCATCCTGAGCATGTTAAATTCTATAAAACCAATTCATTTGGTCTTGGAGATATACACATAATCCATTTGATGACATTTGAGATGATAAAGAAAATATTGATAATATCGAAACTGAACTAACATTTTATGTTCCAATTTTTCTGAGGATTGTTTTACAATTTGGATTTTTGGCTATGATCCTGTTAAAGAAGATCAAAATTTTATTAGCATGAGAGAAACTTGTTAAAGCAGTTTCCAAGCCATTTGTATCTCTTTAAAAGCTGGTAATCCTGAATATCTTAAGTAAAATGTTAAACCCACTTTGTTCTTTTGCTGCAGTTGAGCTTATAAGTAAAAGACCCCATTTTCTATTTAAAAGGAGAGAAAAAATGCCTTTTTGACTTTGACAACTTCCAGTAAGTAAATGGATGTTTTGAATAAACCATTTGCCTTACACTCATTATGGAGTATGATCAAGCCATAGTTTTGATTAGATTGTTGACTGTACGGTTTCTTTCTATATACTCTAGTTACCTAGACATTCCTTTGAGATTTTGACACAATTTAAGAGAGGCAGAAATCTGCATTTGAAGTAAGAAATGATAATTCTGTTTTACATATTTAAGTGGCATATGGCTATTTTATGCTAATTTCGATATCATGTGTATTCTTTTCATGATCTTATTTTGCCAGTATAAACATACCAACAAGAAAAGCATTCTCAAAACTCAGTTTTTGGAACCCAGATTTTAATAATAATTTTGAATTTGTAAAGTTAGCACTTGCAAAAATTCAACAATAGGTGACACCCAGTAATCTTAATAGTGGATAAATTGATATATTTGGACACTTTTTTTTTTTTTTTTTACTTACTGTGCATAGGAATTTCCCAAATGAGAAAAGTATTATATTTTGATCATATGCATGTATGTAGAATTTTTTTAATGAAAATGTTTTTGTCTTATTATAAAGAGAAAAGCTTTACTTTTTAAAAAATTAATTAATTCATTTTATTTTTGGCTGCATTGGGTTTTTGTTGCTGCACATGGGCTTTCTCTAGATGTGGTGAGCAGGGGCTACTCTTTGTTGCGGTGAGCAGGCTTCTCATTGTGGTGGCTTCTCTGGTAGCAGAGCATGGGCTCTAGGTGCACGAGCTTCAGTAGTTGCAACATGCAGGCTTGGTAGTTGTGGCTCATGGGTTCTACAGTGCAAGCTCAGCAGTTGTAGCGCATGGGCTTAGTTGCTCTGTGGCATGTGGGATCTTCTGGACCAGGGCTCAAACCCGTGTCCCCTGCACTAGCAGGTGGACTCTTAACTACTGTGCCACCAGGGAAGCCCTATGTAGAATTTTTTATAGCACAAAAATATTATGGTAAAAGTCTTATTTTATTTTCAGAAGTCATACACATGTAAGCTAGAAATTAAATATTTGAATAGCATGTTTGGTAATTTTTAGAAAAAGACAATTTGTACAAGTTATTATAAAATTTTCATGTACATATAACTTAAGTGTTTATAAAGCACCCAAATTATCTGTAAGCTGGGGGAAAAGGAGGGAATAACAACTTAATGAGAAGATTGTCCCCAATTTCTGAATGGAAGAGTTACAACTGATATAATAAAAACAATGTCATGCTGCAGAGTTAAAAAATTAGAAATAAGAATTAGAGTAGAAATCAGTAAAATTGAAAACAGGAAATCAAAATAGAAAATCTAAAGAAACCAAACACATGTTATTTGAAGAGGTCAATACAATTGATAATACTGCAGCTAGGTTAACAAAGAAGAAAGAACACAAAAACTAATATTAGAAATGAAAAAGGGAAATCACTACATATCCTATAGACATTAAATGGATAATAAAGGAATACTATGAAAAACTCCATGAACACAACTTTGATAACCTAAATGAAATGGACCAATTCCTTCAAGAATACAATTCACCAAAATTCACACAAGAAGAAATAGTCAATCTGAATAGGCCTGTATCTACTAAAGAAATTGAAATAATGATAAATAATTTTCCAAGACAGAAAGTAGAAGTAGCAGGCCCATAAGTGTACACTGGTGAATTCTACCAAATATTTAAGGAAGAATTTATATCAGTTCTATACAGTCTTTTTCAGAGGATAGAAGCAGAGGAAATACTTACTTCACAACTCATTCTATGAGGCCAACATTACCTTATTACCAAAACCTGACAAACATGTTAAAAGAAAATTACAGACCAATATCTCTCATGAACACTGACACAAAACTCCTTGAAAAATATTAGCATATTGAATCCAACAATGTATAAAAAGAATTGTAGGCCGAGACCAAGTGAGATTTATCTCAGGCATGCAAAGTTGGTTCAACATTCAAAAATCAATTAATGTAATGCAACACATCAACAAGCTGAAACAAACAAAATCACATGATTATATCAATAAATAAAAAAAGGATTTGACAAAATCCACCACCCACTTATGATAAAAAAATCTCAGTAAGCTAATAGATGGAAACTTCCTCAATTTGATAAAGAATATCTACAAAAATCCTACAACTAACATCATACTTAATGGTGATAAACTTGAAGCTTTCTAACTAAGGTCAGGTACAAGGCAACGATGTCCCTTCTGACCACTCCTTTTCAACATCATACTGGAAGTTCTAGCTATTGTAATAAGATAAGAAATGGAAATAAAAATTATACAGACTGGGAAGGAAGACATAATTCTCTCTTTGTTTGAAGATGACATGATCATCTATGTAGAAAATTTGAAAAAGTTGATGGAAACATCCTGGAGCAACATACAAGCTTAATATACAAAGTCGATCAATTCCATATGTACCAGCAATGAACAAGTGGATATTGAAATTAAAACCAATTCCATTTACATTAGCACCTGGAAAAGTAAAGTAGTTAGGTATAAATCTAATAAAATATGTTCAAGATATATATGGGGAAACTACAGAAGTCTGATACATGAAGTCAAAAAACAACAAAAAAATGGAGAGGTATTCCATGTTCATGGATAGGAGAATTCAATATTATCAAAACGTCAGTCCTTTCCAACTTGATCTATAGATACCATGCAATCTCAATCTTCTAAAGTTTGTATGGAGAGGCCAGAAAAGCCAACACAAAATTAATGGAGAAGAACAAACAATATTACTGATACTACCTGACTTCAAGACTTACTATAAAGCCATGGTAATCAAAACAGTGTGGTAATGGCAAAAGAATATACATATATCAATGAAACACAACAGAGAACACAGGAACAAAATCCCACACATATAGTCATCTCGTCTTTGATAATGGAACAAAAGCAATATAATGGAGTAAAGATAGTCTCTTCAACAAATGCTGCTGGAACAACTGGATATCCACATGGAGACAAAAATGACTCAAGACACAGACATACTTCCCTCACAAAAATTAACTCAAAATAGATCACAGACCTAAATGTTAAAAGCAAAAGAAAAGCAAAATGTTAAAAGAGGATAACATTGGAGAAAACATACATGACCTTGGTTATGACAATGACTTTTTAGATAAAACATCAAAAGCATGATGCGTAAGAGAAATAACTAATAAACAAAACTTCATGAAAATTAAAAACCTCTGCTCTGTGAAAGACAATATCAAGAGAAAGAGAAGATAAGCAACAGACTGTGAGAAAATATTTGCAAAAAACATCTTATAATGGACTGCTATATACAATATACCAACAACACTTAAACTCAACAATAAGAAAACAACCTGACTAAAAATGAGACAAAGACCATAAAAGACACCTCACCAAAAGAAGGGATACAGATGGCAAATAAACATATGAAAAGATGATACATATCACATGTGATCAGGGAAATACAAATTAAAATAAGAATGAGCTACCCCTACACACCTATTAGAATGACCAAAATCTAGAAGACTGAGAATACCAAATGCTGGTGAGGATATGGAGCAATAGGAACACTGATACATTGTTAGTGGGAATACAAAATGGCACAGCCAGTTAAGAAGACAGTTTAGTAGCTTCTTACAAAACTAAACATACTTTTACCATACAATCCAGCAATTGTGTTCCCTGGTACTTACCCAAAGGTGTTGAAAATATATGTTCACACAAAAATCTGCACACAGATGTTTATCACTGCTTTACTCATTATTGCCAAAACTTGGAAACAACTAAGATGTCCTTCAGTAAGTGAGTGGATAAATAAATAGTGGTACATCCAGACAATGGAATAATATAAACTGATAAAAAAGAATGAGCTATCAAGCCACGAAAAAACATTGCGAAACACTAAATGTATATTACTAAATGAAAAAGTCAATCTGAAAAGACTACATGCTATATGATGCCAACTGTATGACATT
Organism: Orcinus orca; assembly: GCF_937001465.1. Classification (NCBI taxonomy): domain Eukaryota; kingdom Metazoa; phylum Chordata; class Mammalia; order Artiodactyla; family Delphinidae; genus Orcinus; species Orcinus orca. Next base: position 98,969,749 of record NC_064563.1, read on the forward strand.
CTGGAAAAGGCAAAACTATGGAGACAATAAAAAGATCAGCAGTTGCCTGGGATTGTTGGTAGAGGTGGAAAAGTGGGAGGAATGAATAGTCAGAGAACAAAGGATTTCAGGACAGTGGAAATACTCTGTATGATACCATAATAACAATCCATGTCAGTATTCATTTGTCCAAACTCATAGAGTGTATAGCACCAAGAGTGCACCACAAGGTAAACTATGGACTTTGTGTGATAATGATGTCTTAATCATTTTAAAAAATGTCTTAATACGAAACTATAATTCTAAAAGATACATGCACTCCTGTGTTCATAGCAGCACTATTTACAAGAGCCAAGACACAGAAACAAACTGAAACAATGTCCATAGACAGATGAATGGATAAAGAAGATGTAGTATGTATATACAGTGGTATATTACTTAGCCATAAAAAAAAGAATGAAATAATGCCATGGGTGGTCCACATGGGTGGACCTAGAAATTATCATACTAAGTGAAGTAAGTCAGAAAGAGAAAGACAAATACCATATGATATCACTTCTATGTGGAACCTAAAATATAACACAAATGAACTTATTTACAAAACAGAAACAGACTCACAGACAGAGAACAGACTTGCAGTTGCCAAGGGGTGGGGTGCAGGGGCGGATTGGATTGGGAGTTTGGGATTAGCAGATGCAAACGATCATACATAGAATGGATAACCAACAAGGTCCTATTGTATAGCACAGAGAACTATATTCAATATCCTGTGATAAAACATAATGGAAAAGAATATGAAAAAGAACATATGTATATATATGTATAACTGAATCACTTTGCTGTGTACCAGAAACTAACACATTTTAAATCAATATACGGCAATAAAAAAGTCTTAATAAAAAAATCCATAAAATTGGAGCAAATCGTATAATTGACAAACAACTTGTAAACAATACCTTCAACTCAGCTAAAAAAGAAAAATATCCCAACTAAATATTGGGCAAGGAATATCAATCAACATTTCTCCAAATATATATATACATGTATATATATATATACATATATAGCCAATAAGTACTTGAAAAGAATATTAACATCACTGTTCATTAGGAAAATGTAAATCAAAACCACAAGATACCACTTCACACTCAGTGGAATAGTTATAATCAAAAAGACAGACAGTAACAAATGTTGGCAATGATGTGGAGAAACTGGAAGCCTCACAGATTGTTAGTGAGATGTAAAATGTACCAACCACTTACAGCTTAGGAGTTTCTTAAAAGGCTAGATATATAATTATCATAGTAAATAGCAATTCCACTCCTAGGTAAATATCCTAGAGAAAGGCATTATGACTATATAAGAACTTGTAAACGAATATTCATATAAGCACTATTCATAATAGCCAAAGAGTGTAATCAATCCAAATGTCCTTAAACTGATAAGCAATATAAGTTCCTTATCAAATATATGATTTGCTCTGATTTGATGGATTGCATTTTTATTATTAAAGAAAAGGTGGCATAACAAGCAATAAAAAGAATAAAGTACTACATGCTACAACGTGGATGAACATGAAATTGTGCTAAATGGAAGAAGCCAGTCACAAAAGATTACATATTTTATAACTCCATTTATATGAAATGTCCAGTACAGGAAAATCTATAAAGACAGAAAGTAGACATGTGGTTGCCAGAGACTAGAGGGAATGTGATGGATAGGGGTGACAGCTAATAACTACAGAGTTGCTTTTTGGGGTGATAAAAATATTAAAAACTAAGTAGCGGTTATGGTTACACAACTCTGTGATATGCTAAAAAAACTCTAAAAGTGTGAATTTTATAGCAGCTGATTATATTTCAATAAAGTTTTTATTAAAAAATGAAGCTTGCACCCAAGTGATTGATTTTTTTCCTCCTTTTAAAGTGTCACCCAAAGGGAGAATTGAGGCCTAGAAAAATAGCTTCAATTTTAAAGATTTATCCTCATTTGCCTTGAAAATAAAGGTAGAGAAAGGAAGATGAGGGCCTAGAGAATATGCTTCAGTCACCCAGAGGCTAACCAAAACCTTTTTCATAAGCATGAGAGGAAGAGCATGGACTTTGGATTCAGAAAAACCTTGGTCCTAATTCTAATTCAACTTGCCAGGTATGTGGCTGTGGAAATTAATTAACTTTCCTGAGCCTCAATCACTGCATCTGTAAAAGCAGAATACTAATAACAATTATCATAACAAAATTATGGCTGAAGTGCTTACTAACCATGATAGTTTACATTGGGTAAGTATCCATTAGGAGAAGAACATATGTAGTGAATATTCTTTATTTATTTTCTTTTACATTAATTGCTTTTAGTAACACATTATTAGGAATATAACAAGTGCTCAAAGATACAACCCGTTGTTTCAATTGGAGCTCAACATAGAGTAGACATCTTCATCTTCAAAGTCAGCAGAATACTATCCTCAATTCTCTGTGACTCTGACATTGACTCTCCAGCCTCCTCTTTCACTTACAACTACCTTTGTTATTACACTGGACTCATCTAGATAATCCAGGATAATTTCCTCAAATTAAGGTCAGCTGATTAGCAACTCTAATTCTATTATAATCTTAATTCTCCATTGTCATCCTACTCTTGGAATGCAAAGTTTGATGGCTGGAACTGGATTGTCACATTAATTTGAGAATGAGACGATTCATGGTAGAGCTCAACACAATAGCAATAATAGTGGTAATCAGCTGCAAATATGGCTATAAATTTTTCTTCTACCCTTGCAATATGACTTTATAACTCCTCCCCCATCAGTGACTATGTAATCTTTACTTCTTGAATATGGGATGAACTTGTTTTTCCCTCTGGCTAGTGTGACAGGTGCAAACATGATACAAGCACAGATTTGGAAAAATGTACACTAAAACTTGCCCTTTTTGTCTGGTTTTAATACCCATGCCACCACTGCCATGTGAAGACTCTCATTCCAAGTCTCTGGAGGATGAGCAAACACATCAATAAAGGGCCAGCTTTCTCATGATAAACAAGCCAGCTCCAGTGGACCTACCAACTGACCGTAGACTGACGAGCAAACCCCATCTAGGTATCAGCCAGGCTCATCCCAAACCAGCCCAATTTGCCGACTCAAAGAAAAGTGAGCAACATAAAGCCTTGATATTTTAAAACACTAGTTTTAGGATGGTTATTGCATAGCAAAAGCTAACTGATCACACGTTCACATGTATATAATTTACTCTGTATCTGGAAGTGTTCTGAGTTCACTATATGTATTAACCTGCTTAATTCTCACAACAACCCTGTGAGGTATTTAATATTATCTCAATTTTATAGTTGCAAAAATTGAAGCCCACAAAGATAGAATTCTAAGTCTTAGGTCATACAGATTGTAAGTAGTGAAGCAAGACTTGGACAAAGTCATTATTGCACCAAAAATCATGTTCTCATCTGCCATATTCTACTGCCCTTAGATAGAAGGACCCTAAATGCAACCCTGTGATAATTCAGGACTGCCTATTAGAATTTTATGTTTCAATAAATTTTAATAGAGATATTCTGACAGTCACAGCTAAACCTAATATTAACTAATGCAGAATTTGGTACCTGGATTATAGTGCTACAAGTAACAGCATACGTTATTGGATTAGTATTGGAATTTTTTGTATGTTGGGTGGGAAGGATTAGATATTAAAAGTTAATAATACCTGCTATGCTGTGTCAAAATATGTGGCACAAATTGTGTATTTATTTTTGTTTGGAAGCAGATCATGTGCTAAAGGAGGCTATAGCACTAGAGAAAATAAGAAATTTTCAAAATGTAGGTATTCATTAGCTACTTCTAGTTGTTTAACAGAGAGCAATACTCAGACTAGAATTTACCACCCAAAAAGCAGAGTTGGAAAAGATTACCATTCTCCCTAGGAAAGCAATCTAGACCTTTAGGTAGGTAATTTTCATTGATTGAACTGCCAATAATTTGAGGACTCAGAGGACTGAAGAAACAAATATGCTGGTAGTTCAGACCAAAGCCATTATTAATGGCAGCTCTCAGACAGACTTCAATGTGCTAAGACTATTTCCCCAAGTCTATTTCAAACACATTTTATTCTCTGTAGCAAAGACCACACTAAGTTGGTTTCTATTCCACCCAAGTCTATTGTTTTGGATATTCTCAAAGTAGTTTACAAAAAGCAAGAGTTTGATAAATAAACAAGAGTCTTTAAGCTTAAATTAATATACATCAGCAAAATTCTTGGCTGCAATTGCTTGCACATGGAGAGTCCTTAGAAGAAAATTGACTGGAAACCTATTAAATTTTGAAGAAAATTATACTGTCAAAACCACAGTCTTTGATAAAGCTTTTAATTTCTCACACCATAAAGAAAGAGCAAGTCCAATTGTAGGCCAGCAGGAAACCCACTATTAAAGCTGAGAAACCATTATGTGGGTTGTACTCTCCGTTGCCAAGCTCAGATGATGGAACCTATAGGAAATGATGTCCTGTCATAGAAGGGAGTCTTTTCTATTCTTGCCCTGTAGGATGTGATATAAGCTGATTAGTGATTGCTGTGTATTTCCCATCATCCATTCTTCATTTCATTGCATTTGTTCTGTCCCTAAACCATGTTAGTAGAAATGGCAATATTCAGAACATTTTAAATTGTGATATAGTTTATAGGTTATTAGAATATGAGGCGCTATATCCAGCATATCTCTGAGAAAACTTGGACTGTGATCTCAAAATAGTAATTGCATAGGACTCTGCTATGTCTTTCTTAGGGAGCTGTATTATATTCTAAATGTGGGAAGAAAGATACTCATAGACCGTTCAGTGTAGAAAACACTAACTATTACATAAAATTTACTTCCTCTTTCTAGAAATAGTTATGGTATTGGTCATCCAGATGAATAATTTGAAATCTTCATCTTCTCTTTGCGCTATATGTGGTCATATGACATCATTGGTTAACAAGATCTAAGAAGAAAAGGTATGTGTAATTTTCAAGAAGTGTCTTTAAATGGCATGGGCTATATCTTTCTCTTTGGCACTTCTACCCCCTGCTGACATGAGAGCAGAGAAATGGAGCCAGTGGGGTCCTCTTAGACTATGAATTGAACTATGGACTGAATGTCACGCATAGTAGGGCAGCAAGTTAGACAGAACCTGTGTCCTGAGCATCATGAGGCACTAAAATAGGCCAGAGCTGCCTATCATACTCCTGAACTACTCCATTTTGCCACTAGCAGACAAATTTAACTATAACTAATCACAAAGAATAATGCTTTCTGAAATCATCAAATGCATATAGAGAGACACACATACCCCAACTCTATAAAGTAACGGTCCTCAACTTGATACAAATCAACACCTACTTTTTAAATTTTCTTATGTCTTTACCTGGTTCTGCATGGGAGAGAGAACATAAAAGACAGAGAAGCATATAACAATTGTAAGTCACTGATGTAACAATAACTAAAAATAAAACTGCTAAAATCTATTCAAGTATTTATTATGTCAAAAATATGAATTGAGTACCTATTATTATATATCAGGAGTAATAGGCACTATGAAAGTTGATAGCAGTGAAGAAAGTACTAAGAAAATCTCTGCCCTCATGAAACTTTCATTCTAGTGAGGGAAGCAGAGAAACATGATAAATACTCCATTTTGGTGATTCTCAATCTATAATTTAATGCTTATTTTAGTATCTCTGAAACCATAATGCATCCTTCACCAAAAAATGACATTGTTTAATTGGTAGGATTTTTTCCCCAAAATATTACATTAAATAATGTTGCAGCTTATAACAGGTAAGGTATAGGTAAGGTACAGTAAGGTAACAGTAAGGTAAGTAAAATACATAACAGTAGGAAAAAACTAATAGAAAAGGACAAAATATTTAAACAAAAACTTCATAAAATAGCTAATAATCACATGATTTTTCAATGTGATATATAGTATTAAGCACTAAGGAGAAAGTATAAAGCAGAGATGAATCTACCCTTTTCGGTGGTGAAGGCATTGCAATTTTATAAAGGATGGGCAAAGGATTTCATGATGTAAATTTTTTGTGTAGATTTAAAGTGAAAGGGTAAGCTGTGAAGATCTCTGATGTAAGATCATCCAAGGCTAAAGGAATAACACTTAAAAAGAATCTGAGCTGGAGCCATGCCTGGCTTCTTCAGAAATAAATACAGTGACTAGTGTGGCTCAAGCAGAAGAAACAAGAAAAATTACTAGGAACAAAGTTAGAATGATAATGGAGGACCAACTAGTGCAGAGTCTTCTAAGTCAGAGCAATGTCTTTGTCTTTGTTTCCTCTGTTTTCTCAGCTAGTCATTTCATATTTGTCTGAAGACATCCATGATCAGATTAACTAATGATTTGAAGAGCGGCAGTGAGGAAGGTATCTGAGAACATAAATGGTTCTGCTTGCTGGTTATTGCTAGGAATAGAGAACATTTTCTTCTATTTTGTTCCCACTGGCACACAAAAAATTGAATCTTCCTGTAATTACGTTGTCACATTGTGAACTTGGGGAACTTTAGGAAGCCCTAAGGCCTAACAATGCTATTAATGACAAATCTTGAATAGCCTACGAGAATATGTTTACTGGAATCCACTGTCAGAAAAGCATATAGGGACATATAAGAAAAACAATGGACAGTTATCCAAGGATGCAATCTCACATTTTTGTCTCTGGTTTAACTTTGACATTCAGGTTTCTACTAGAATATCTGACCAATATGCACATGTTTAAATTTAAATTTGCCATCACTCTTCACACATTGCCTTCCAACTGGCCTTCTAAGACAACAAAAGAAATTCAAGAGTCTATGACTTCAGCATTAGAAAATCACCAGGTAAGGCCACCTTCCTAGTTGAATACATGAATCAGACAAGGATTTTCACTAATATATCCCAGATAGTGTCACGTGACTTACCAGGACTATGAGTAAGACACTTCTAACTTCATACTTTTTTTTTTTTTTACTATATATTAGCAAGGAATTAATTTAAAAACAATTTTCTGACACTTGGGTTTTTCATATCAATATATTTTAAAAAAATCTGACAGCTCCACCCACACTCATTAAAAATAATAATAATTAAATAAAGGAGACTTTTCCTAAGAGAAAAAAAAAGCTAGTCCATTAAGAGAGTCATACTCTAATAAGCGTTTATTTTTCTTTGCATGTGATATTTAAGTTTTACTCGTTAAGTGAGGAAGTCAGAAAAACTCTATGCCATCCTTTAGATTATACTGTATACTTTAGTTTATGAAGTATTAATCCAGTAACAATTTGCATGGTATAAATCCAATTTCATAAGAATAAGACATTCATGCTAATAAAAGTAGCCAAAATACAAATTCAGTCCTGAGATATCAGTGTCTGCTTCTTCATTACGTGTTATCAACTTTTCAAGTCTTCTCCCTTTCAGCTTACCCATTCACTCATCTATTTCACAGAGTCGGGAAAGTCAGGGAACTGGTATCAGTCCCTCTGATACAATAAGTATCTGATACAAGAAATATAAGTCCCTCTGATAAGTCCCTCTGATACAAGAAAAATAATGTTCATATATTAACTTTGAAAGGGAAAAGAAATATGTCTAAAGTGTGTTTAAGTTTCTGCTGTTGAACCTTACTCTTTTATAAGATAATGTAATTGTCAGGTTGCTTGTTTTTGAGAATAAAGTCTAGCTTCTTGTTCATTCGATCATCAATTGACTTTTGAAGTGAAATGTTGGCCAGAGGGGTGGCCAAACTAAATGCAAACTGCACTGTTGAGCTTTTCTTTGTCTCTCCTCCTTTTGTAGTATCATTGCCCTGCCACCTTCACACTTCTATTCTCTATTTACTTACTCATGATCCAGTAGTCATTAATGTTCCATTTGAAAGGAATTAAAAGAACTATAATTTTATGTAATTAAATACGCCCAATTACAATTTGAATCCACTAATGTATAATTCCTTATAAATGCTTCAAGAGATCGATAATTCAAGTTCAAAATTATTTACTGATTCTATCAGTGAGCCACTTTACGCAGGCCTCTCACTGTTGTGGCCTCTCCTGTTGTGGAGCACAGGCTCCGGATGCCCAGGCTCAGCGGCCATGGTTCATGGGCCCAGCCGCTCCGCGTCATGTGGGATCTTCCTGGACCGGGACACGAACCCGTGTCCCCTGCATCGGCAGGCGGACTCTCAACCACTGTGCCACCAGGGAAGTCCAAGCTTTTATAATGTAATGAGGGGATGACTTTCTACAATAGAACAAGAAACAAAGCCTTGGTCTATAACAATAAAAGAAAAAAAACAACTAGAAATTGTATAACTGTCCATGAAAATGCAGTGTCTACCTAATACTGAAATGAAAATCTAATTTCCTAAAAGAGTAAATATATACATAAGAAGCATGAGTTATGGCCATATGAAAAGCATGTACAGTATACCGTTACAAGCAGCATGTGATAGTTGCAATGACTGGTGGCTCCATTCCAAAGTTTTACCTGTATTGAAAAATCAGTTGAATTAACTAAAGATATTTTGATTGTTCCCCATAAAGTCTAAAGTAGTAATTGGACTTTACAGAGGATTCTGAGTGCTAACAGAAAAACAGATGCAAATAATTTTTAAGTAGATACTGAAAAGAAAGGATGCAATGCAACTACACATACTTTGAGTATTACACTTGATTGTAAGTGAAAATTATATAGCACTTTTGGGGAAACATCCATTACTTGTATTATTCTCAGACAGTATTTGAAATATTAAGTTATCAAAGTATAACAGCATACTTTTTTTATAAATGCATTTGGACTCATTAATTTCTTATTTTTGACACGTGATTCATTCCTGATTCACGTAAGTTGTACTAACTAGTCCCCTTCCTCTTTCCTCTGGGTCTTTATTCTTTTCTGGTGGCTGTTACATAATGCACTCTTTTGAAAGAGGTATGCATCTTCCCATGCATATGTTGTATAAATGTGCTGTGCTGAGGGCTTGTGCACTTAAAATAGATGATCATAGGAAAGATACAGCATACATTTTTGTAATGATCTGAAAATTTTTATATGGCCTTTCTTTACATAACAATACATGGTTTTGTTCTGTGGATTTGAGTTTAAGATAATATCTTTGAGTTAGTTCACATGTAAGATAAAACTTCAACCTTATCTGAACTGTTAATCTGTAAGTATCAGGCCTAAACAGGAAAGGAAATGATAAGTAAAATGTACAGTTGTTAATTTTTCTATAAAATGTGTGGGCCTTGTAAGAATTTAAAGTTCTGGTAAAACATTAAGTTTATTTTTAACAACATGGCCAGGTAAACATTCATTTTATATTCATGCAAGCAATATTAATGATTGGCAATTAAGAGCCAACCTTTGGATGGAGAAATAAAAATGACAAAGCTTAATAAACCAATGTTTTGGCTTATTAAATACCTTACAATAGAGTTGATAAAAAAGGACATATATACAATGAACCAGATAGAGTGGTAAGAATTTAGTTTAATATGGGACTAGGGCAAAATATGACTATTATATAATATTTATTGAATAATTACTATGCTCCTGGAATTGTGCTAAGTCTTTGATTAAATACATAAAGTTGTGTAAGCAATTGTTTTACACAAATTAAAATACAAAACTGTCCAAAGTCACAGGCATGGTAAATGGTAGAGCTGAAAATAAAACTAAGTTATGTATAAGTATGTATTTCTTCCATTCTAGTATTAAGATTTAATAAAGGGTGTTCAGGAACACTTCTCTGTTTATACACAAGATTTGCTTCCTCATATAAAACACACTTTTCTCTGCAGGGATTAAATCTGTAAACTTAGCCTTCTTTTTCTTCTAGTATATAAAATTCTGGGTTCAAAACACTTCATTTGTTTCCAGTTATCTCAAGGGCTGTCACAAAATTATCTAAACCAAATTAATTTTAATTAATTTCAAAATTAAAGAGAAGGTGACATATAGAACCTTTAGAAAATGGGCACATATACCATGAAATGACAGCCCTAATGAATGGTGAGGAGCCAACTGATGAAGAATGCCACAGTCAGAGGAATAGCCTGAGCAAAAGCCATGTAGAAAAAGAGAGAATGGCAAATCTGTGAAACTGAAAGTAATATTAACCAAACTGCTGTGGAATTGGAAAGTGAGACATAAAGGCAAATAGGTAAACAGGAACAGATCATGAAAAGCCTTGAACACCTTGTTAGAAAATTAACCTGAATATAATGAAGGAAACATGGAGCCGTTTTGAAGAAAAGAGCACTAACTATATGTTAGGCACCAAGGCGAGCAAAGAGGGACTTGATCCCTCTCCTTAAAGTTTTGCAGTGATGTGAGAGCAGGTAAAGTAAAAATAGTAAGGAAATAAAAACAAAAATAAACAAATGGGACCTAATTAAACTTAAAAACTTTTGCACAGCCAAGGAAACCATTGACAGAACAAAAAGATAACCTACAGAATGGGAGAAAATATTTGCAAATGATATGACTGATAAGGGATTAATATCCAACACATACAAACAGCTCATACAACTCAACATCAAAGACAAAAACAAAAACGAAGAGCCCTATTGAAAAAATGGGCAGAAGAAATAAATGGACATTTTTTAACAAGGGAATGCAGATAGCCAATAGGCACATGAAAAGATGCTCAACGTTGCTAAACATCAGGGAAATGTAAATCAAAATCACAACGAAGTATCACCTCACACCTGTCAGAATGGTTGTTGTCAAAAAGAACACAAATAGCAAATGTTGGTGACGATGTGGAGAAAAGGGAACCCTTGTACACTGTTGGTGGGAATGTATAATAAATTGGTGCAGCCACTGTCTAAAACAGTATGGAGGTTTCTCAGAAAAACTAAAAACAGAACTACCATATGACCCAGCAATTCCACTCCTGGGTATATATCCAAAAGAAATAAACACTAATTTGAAAAGATGCATGCACCCCAATGTTCATGGCAGCATTATTTACAATTGCCATGATATGGAAGCAACTCAAGCGTCCATCAACAAATAAATGGATAAAGAAGATGTGGTATATATATAAACAATGGAATACTACTCAGCCATAAAAAAGAATGAAATCTTGCCATTTGCGGCAACATGTATGGACTTGGAAGGCATTATACTAAGTGAAATAAGTCAGGAAGATAAAGAACAAATACAGTGTGATATCACATATGTGGAATCTAAAAAACACTACAAACTAGTGAATATAACAAAAAGAAGCAGACTCACAGATATAGAGAACAAACTAGTGGTTTACCAGTGGGGGAAAGGGAAAGGGGAAGGGCAGTATAGAGGTGGGTACAAATATAGGGAGGTACAAATTATTGGGTGTAAGATAGGCTACAAGGATGTATTGCACAACATAGGGAATATAGCCAATGTTTGTAATAACTGTAAATGAAGTGTAACCTTTAAAGTTGTAGGAAAAATAAACATGCAAAAAAATAGCAGAGGATACATGTGTTAACTGCGGCATGTGGGACATTTTTAAGTCTTAGCAGTTAATGTACTTGTGAAACACATCCTTCTGGGATTAGAAAGAGAAAAATATTCTGGAAGAAACAGCCCTTGACGACCTGGATGATTTGCTAAATGTTGAACATCAACAGCATTTGATTGTACACATGGGATCAAAATAACCCGACTGAAACTGGTACTAAAACACAAAGAGTGTTTACCAGTGTGGGCTGCAGGTCCAGGAGAGGTCTTTTAAGAGACAGGGGCCAAAAGCAGAAAAAGAAAACTAGATGTGTGTATGTGTGTATATATAGATACATAGATGGACATATAGAGAAAAATATCTGAATAACTCAGTTTGGAACTCTGCAATTTCTATGAATTTAATAGGATTTTGAGATCTAATTATATTTGAAAATGTGCAAGGCTGCATTAGGTTATATAAATGTGCTAAATTAAATGCATCAGATCAGTTGGAAATAAGTTTCATAAGGAAAACTGGGACAGATTTATTCAGAAAGATGTCTCTCTGCATAAATTGTCTTGCTGAGGAACAAACTGATTATGGCAAGCTGTGTGCAGGAATGAAAGAGTTAAGGTAATTAAAAGAAAACAGTATTTCTTTAAGTTCCTCAGGATTATTTCAAGTCTCTGAAGAATCATAAATATCAGGGAAAAGATTGTAGATCTATACAGATCTTTATCAAATCCTCACGTGGTTAAGGCAGAAAGAAGGGCATCTCACACCAGACATTTTCCTAATCCATATTCACCATAATTCGATAGCTGATTCACTTTGCTGTACAGCAGAAACTAACACAACATTGTAAAAGTTAATAAAAATAATAATAAAAAATAAAATTCAAAAAAGCCATTGAGTATATTTGATATTAATGGGAAATTTTGATTAACAAATACTGTTACAGGTTTTCTCCCTCCTATTAAAAGCTAATTTTCAAAACCATACTATGTGAAGAACTATTTCAAGCACTAATACAGTGCCTGCCAAGTTTAAATTTAAAACATTAATAAGTAAAATATTTGTTTCACATTTTCTTCTTCAAGTACCATGAGTCCAAACATTCAGGAAGATTCTCTCAACTGAAGCATTATTCTTCCTAGGCCTTTAGAAAGGTAGGTATTCGATAACAAGGTACTAAATGATTAAATCAATTTTATGTATGAGGCAGACCAAGTTTCTGTGATCCAAGTCTTGTCCATAACTTAAAGGCCAACTTACATCCTCCATCTTGAGCTATGCCTTATTTAAATACTTTAACCTAATCAGTTGCTTACTACTCTGAACTACTAGGGTAATACCTGGTTCCACAAAATTTAGGCCTGAAATATATTTCATAAACTACCTTTTATTATGGTCAACTGCCTTAAAACAAGAGTATTTAACAGGGCTAAACACAAGGAAAACTCTGAAAAATGCTTGTAGAAATAAAATGAAACATATTAGTTTGCCCAATTTACTTGCAAGTTTTGTGGTCTAAACATAAAGGTAATATTTGTATGTTAGTCACTCCCTAGATCCATTCCACTGAATGAGTGAATGTATGAGACTTATGACTCTTACCCTAGGGATATGGAGGAGAGGAACGTAGAAAACTTCTCCAAAGTTGTTATGACTTGGCAGTAGGAAGTAGTAAAAAGAGAAATCATGATGAAGATGTGACTTGGGGAAATGATGTTACATTCTGCATTTTTCAGGTTTAGTTTGTACGCTTATATGTATTGTCAATAGATGATTCCCATACACCATTTTAAATTTAATTGTTCATTCTTTCACCATAAAATAGTAACAGCTATCATTTTATGAGCACTTAGACTATTTCAGGCACTATACTAAAAGCTTTATAAAACATTTCATACTTAATTTAAAAATTCTGTTAAACAAGTATCATTATACCAGTTTTAAAGGTTACAAAATAATATCAAGAACTGTCCCACTTCACATAGCTGAGTGGAAGATTCCTGATTTCAGTACACATATATCCAATTACAAAACCTATGCTCTCAATAACCTTACTGTATGATGCTACCTAATTTATTAATTATACTCTGCAGACATTACACAATGAGCTGTAAATGCAAAGACAAATAAAATATGGTCCTTGACATTAAGAGTAAAGGAACTGGGCTTCCCTGGTGGCGCAGTGGTTGAGAATCTGCCTGTTAGTGCAGGGGACACGGGTTAGAGCCCTGGTCTGAGAGGATCCCACATGCCGCGGAGCAACTAGGCCTGTGAGCCACAACTACTGAGCCTGTGTGTCTGGAGCCTGTGCTCCGCAACAAAAGAAGCCACGACGGTGAGAGGCCCGTGCACCAAGTTGAGGAGTGGCCCCCGCTTGCCACAACTGGAGAAAACCCTTGCACAGGAACGAAGACCCAACACAGCCAAAAATAAAGATAAATAAATTAAAAGAAGGCTCAACATTTTAAAAAAAAAAAAAGAGTAAAGGAACCAAGGGCTTCACTGGTGGCGCAGTGGTTGACAGTTCGCCTGCTGATGCAGGGGATACGGGTTCGTGCCCCGGTCCGGGAAGACTCCACATGCCGCAAAGCGGCTGGGCCCGTGAGCCATGGCCACTGGGCCTGCGCGTCCGGAGCCCGTGCTCCGCAACGGGAGAGGCCGCAGCAGTGAGAGGCCCGCGTACCACAAAAAAAAACCCCAAAAAACAAAAAAAGTAAAGGAACCAGGGAAACATTAGAATATCTAATAAGAGACATACATTTATAGGCATATTTACACTAGTTCCAGAAAGGAATTAGCATATTCTTATGGGGCACAGGGAAGATAAGGCAGGCAAAGGCTGAGGGTATAGTGCATACTTGGGAATGAAGTGGGTGGTGATGATAGTAAAGTGATTATCTCTGAAGAAAAAACCACGAAGATACTAATGAAAGAAAAGAGGCAAAGGATAGGAATTTGGGGAGAAGGAAGTAGGCCAGCAGTCCAAGTAAAGGAAGGGAACTAATATTCATGGAGTACCTATATTTAAAAAGTTATCTTATCATTCCATATGATTAAAACTACAGTAAGTTAAGTGTTATCACTGACTTTGCTTATGAAAAAATCTGTGATTTGTAAAGGCTGAGTGAATTGGCCAAGACATACAACTCTCTGGTGGTGGAAACAACAGTGCTATCTCTCTTTGGTTGTATAAAGGCCCCACATTCCCTCTTCAGTGGAGCCCCTATAAAACCTGGAAGCATCTTCAATTCTTAGGTGTGCAAAGCATAAATTTTAAAAGGCTATAAATGCAGACAACACAGGAAAATACTACAGAATAATGAGGAAGAAAGCCTAATTAGAGATCTTTTCCTAGAACTGAGACACCACTGATAGGGAAAATAGATTTTAAAGATGAATTCTGAAGGAGATAGTATAGGTACATATATGTTTTGTCTTTGATCTGGTGGATCATTAAACAAAATAAAAAACAAAAGGAAAACCAAAATATTAGAAAATTCTCAAATGCTACATTGCACATGGGATCTGGAATTTCTAATTTCCCTGTGACAAAATCAATTAATTCATTTAATTATATTAAATACAGTACATTTACTTTTATCTTCAGAGGAATGCTTTTAAGTCTTAAACATTTCCATATATAAAGAATTCAAAAGAATATAAACCATAAACTAAATTCACCTAACTCGTACAAAACCACAATGAGCAAAGTTTGAAGAAAGAATGAATGAAAAGGCTGGGAGGGGGGAGAGAAAAAATAGGGAGACAGAGAGAGGGAAGGAGGGAGAGAGGGATGGTAGGGAAAGAAAGAGGAAAAAACGGAGGGGGAGGGAGAGAAGTAAAGAAAATCAGACTTGTAAAAATTACAGAATACTGAAATTCCCTTGTATTGAATATAAAACAAGTATGTTTATTATGTAAAGATAATAAAGATTAATCATCTAATAAATAGAATCAGGCAAATTTATAAAACAAAGAGAACTTCTAGAAATAAGACACAGAATTATTGCAATTTAAAATTCAATATGAGTCACAATCATATTACACACAGCTGAAAAGAAAATTAGTAATTTGGAATCAAGACATGAGGAATTAATTAGCATGCTGTATAGAGAGATGAAGAGATGGGAAACGTAAGAGGAAATGATCATAGAGGAAGGGCTGAGAAAAATGCCTAACTCAATTTTTAATTGGATTTCTAGAATGACAAAATTGAGAGAATGGCAAGAAAGGATGGCTACAGAGATATTGGCTAAAAATAAATATTTTCAGAATTCATAAAAGGTTCATATTCAGAAAGCTGAGAAATCCAAACAAAACAAATTGTCACTTGAACACAATTGCGTATGTAGGAAACCAAAACCAAAGAGAAACTTATAAATTGACATAAGGAGAAAAAATATATTAAACAAATGTTAATGTCAAAAAATGTAAGCCAGAGAGCAATGAATAATATTTCCAAAATGTGGAGAGAATAAAACTTTCAATTTAAAATTGTTTTAACAAGTGATATTGGAAATAAATAACAACAAATGAAACAAATATCAACATTTGTGGGAGGAAGCTAGAAGGCAATTTAGATAAAAATGTGTTGCATTAAAAGTCATATTTGCAAAAAAGAAAGGATAAAAATGAGTAATCTATACACTGAACCAAAGGTAAGAAAATAATTTGATAATATTAGGATACAATAGAGAAGATTTAGAAAGCGAAATATTGGATCTATGGAAAGTTTAATAATTGTGACATCTAACTAGCAATATTAATCAAAAAATGGGAAATGATCAAATAAACAATAGGAGGAAAGAAAAATGGGCATAGCAGTTACACAGCATAAATTAAAATGTCAATAGAAGAATGGATTTTTAACTTAAAACTTCATTATAATGAAGTAGACACCTGGGTTTCTAACCCTCTGTAAATGTGGCTGATGTCCAAGAGAAGAGAGATCTTTGAGTCCTAGATTCTCAAGATAAAATTGGATCCTAAAAAAGTCAGAAAGTATACATTTTTCAGTTTCTGTAGTCTGTGTATCTTTGCTTCCTTGACAAAATTTCACAACTAGATAGGACAGGAATGTAGACTTTCCAATGAATATTACACCTTGTTGATAAGGTAAGACAGTTTCTAAGTTTATGAACTAGTTTTCTTAACAGAAATTATTTCCAATTTATTCAATATATTTTTTATTATTCAAAGAAACAGAAAAACATTATTTAAATATATTCAACTTATGTGAGTTACTTTTTAAAATATATTTGTACAAACATATGGACACCAAAGGGGGAAGCGATGGTGGCGGGGGGAGTGGTGGGATGACTTGGGAGATTGGGATTGACATATATACACTAATATGTATAAAATAGATAACTAATAAGTACCTGTTGTATAAAAATAAATAAAATAAGATGTCTTCTTTCAAAAAAATAAATAAATCTAGAAAAAAATTTTAATAAAAAATAAAGTTTGTAAGTTTCTGAAAATATTAATTATTTTTAAAAGTATTAACTAGTATATGAAATAATAAAGTGCAAAACTAAATCTAAGTTCAACAGATTTTGCTTTTTCGATAATTTATGACACAAGAATGTGACTAATTATCTAATGGAGACACTCATCTACGTGTAAAACAGACTGGCTAATGATGTCAGTACAATTCTATCACTGCTCACTATTTTTCAAAGGGATCCCTACTAAAGACAAGCTTATCTGCTGGGTGACTTACACATTCAAAGGAATAAATACTGAGCCGCTAATGTTTATCAGGACCATGACTATGCTGGGCACTGGAGATAAAATGGCTTAACGAGACATCTGCCCATACTCATACAATTATAATCTAGGGACAGGAATATTCTGTATTATTCAAATAATTGAATAACTATAAATTTACAAATGGAGATAAGTACTCCAAAAAAAAACGAGCACCTTTTAATGACAGTATTGATAAAAGTGTACATGTTTTCATATACCCTGTCCCTGTTGTATGACAACACTCTGCACATATGTGTTTGTTTACATCAAGCCCATTTAGTAGAAGGCAGAGTGGCAGGAGCATAAAAGAGTCAATTATCATTAATTAATTATATAGCTCTCTACCAAAATAAAATTTTAAAATTTCACCAAAGAGAAGAGATCAGCAAATTGGACAAAAAGTAAATATTTAGAAATTTTAAAAAAAGTTTCTTTCTTAACCAATTAGAAATTGATCTCATTCAAAATACACTAAATGTACAAAACCTTAAAGATATCATTCATTAGGAATATAAATAAATGTGAGATAAATAAAGCATGTTTGGGATAAAAGTAGAACCATGTATTTTTTCAAATTATTTCAGAAATGTATTCATTTTTAATAAGAATATCCATTATTTGTGTTTGCTTGTTCATTACTGTGAAGGAAATGAGGCATCAGAGAGTGATTCTAAAATTTTTCTGAAGAAAAATAAACAAGAGAGACTACCCTTGAAAATATTAAAAATTATTGAAAATACAGTAAAACAATGTGGGCTTATGATACTGGTTATTAAAAAGTATTATCAAGCTACAATAATAAAATGAATATGATATTGAAATTAAAATTGAAAGGGACTTCCCTGGTGGTCCAGTGGTTAAGACTTCACCTTGCAATGCAGGGGATGTGGGTTTGATCCCTGGTGGAGCTATGATCTCACATGCTTCGTGGTCAAAAAACCAAAAAACATAAAACAGAAGCAGTATTGTAACAAATTCAATAAAGATTTAAAAAATGGTCTACATCAAAAAAAAGTTTAAAAAATAAAATTGAAAGATAACTCTAATGCTAACAGTTAGACCCTAATGTTTATAAAACTTTGGTATATAATATAGTGGCATAAAAGCATAAAGGAAAAACTATATATTCGATTGTGTTGGAATACTTGATTTTAAACAATAAAAGCACATTAGCAATATTGTATTCAAAACTATATTATAGCTACAAGTGTTAAATGTAAAAAATAAAATTATAAAATAATAGAAGACAATTTAACTAAATATGCCTATTGATCTACACACTCAAGAAAAGAGAACTCTGAGCATGCATTGGGAAAATAATGGAAGGACTTCCAGTTCTGGTCAAGATATAAGAAGTTATGAGAAACTGTTATTCTCACACTAACCATTAAACAAGTTGGTCAATACACAAAATTTTACTTTGTTTTAAACTCATCAGAGCAGTGCTGTCCAATATAACTTTCTGTGATAATGAAAATATTCTATATTTGCACTGTCCAATATGATAGTCCCAAGACACACATGGATATTTAGCACTAGAAATGCAGCTGGTGCAACTGGGAAATTTTAGTTTTATTGAAATTTAATTAAATTTAACTATACACAGCCACATGTGGCTGTGCTATTGGACAGCACAGCATCAGAGGCATGCACCTGATTGATCTTGAGATATATATCACTGACTTCAGTCTCTACTGTTCTTTTTCATACAATATCTGGAGGGGAAAATAAGGAAAGCAAGATACAAAAAGAAGCAAGAAATTCAAGGACAAGAGAGAAAATATTCAAGTCAGTCAATGTAAGCAAAAGCAGAAAAGATGCAGATAATCAGTCTATTCCCCAATCTCAAATTCTGGTGTCAAACAATGAACCTATCCCTGAAGCACTATTTCATATGGGGTACATCATAGGTGTAGACTCTGAGCCACCTATACCTGTATCTTGATGAGAACCTATTATGCTCAATGTTTTAACATGACTTGCCTTCCACATTTGGTTTCTTTTTGTTTGTTTTAGTTGCATGAAAAATGCATTTTAGTGGAATTATATTATTTTTTCTATTTCTATTTTATAATCTCTGTGTTTAGATATAGAGAGATTAGGAGCCCAAACAGTAAACATATGATAAGACCTTGAACTACTGACCTATTGATATTTTTTAGCAATCACTCGATTGTATAACATGACTGTTGGATTGAGGATGTACTGCATACAATATATTAACACAGCTCTTTAAGTGTAGGATAATTTTTTTCCTACATAATTTAAAATTGTTTATAATGCACCATGTATCTTAAACAATATACAAAGAAGCATAATTTCACAGGACATTGCTTTTGTGCATCCTGTCTGCCCACATTCTCCAGTGCAACATATTGATTATTGTCTAATTACCCTAATTGGTCCATGTTCCTTGAAGTTTTATCTTTCAAATAAATATTCAAATAGAGATACTAGTGAAAATTTCAAGCCAATAACTCTGGATTCCCCCATTCTTCATTTATGTTTCTGTATTTCTGGTTCAGTGAAAGAAGGTAAAACTTTACTCAACTATTTTATCTTGTATATTTTTCTTTTCAGACCCCATGCATCTTTGGGGTTGGCAGAACATTTATTAATATTTCTAAATTCATGGCATCTGAGTGGTACATGCATACTGTTTTGCTATGATTACTCCATTTGAAGGTGCAGTAGAATATTCAGGCTCAGTGAAACAGCTCCCACCTTAATATGAAAATCGGCATTAGATAAATGCTTAATTTATATGACATAATTTAAGCAAAATTCCCATTTTGAGGAGGTTAATGGGAATTTAAGGCAATAAAGGTAATTCAAATGTATTAGTAACATCATAGACTTATTTATTACTAAATGACCAAGACCCTTGAATCATTTTTTTTTTCCGCCTAGTCTTTCATCAAAACTGAGGTTAGAAAATGTCAGCAATTAAACTTGAGAAATTTATACTTATTTTGCTGAACTTTCACTGGGTACACTAATGAGCCAGTTTGCACCAGAAAAGGAGCTTTTGTTGTTTTTTAGATAGATAGATATAGGTATATAAAATATATAACATATATATGATATATATGTAATATATGTATATTTTTTACCCTTCGCAAACAGAGTAAACCATAAAACCAAACTATTTATACCAAACTGGTATTTCAAATTAAATATCACCATTGACCCACATTTCTCCAATGGGGCTTGGTTAAAGTGGAAGCACACATATTTTTCTAAGTATGAAATGTCTTTTGAGGAGCTATCAAACTTAATATTTTTGTGTATCTAGTCACTTTAATTTCAAAATCATTGCACTGCTGATAGAGGTAAAATGTGATCGCACATGTCAGTCTCAGACCTACTCACAGTAAATTCTTTGCATGAATTGTTCTGCCTTTGTCAGTATAATCCAACTGCCAACTTTGCTCATCCTCTTGTCTTCTAAGTTGCTATCAGAAAAAAGAACACTCCAGCTGCTTCAGCACATTTTGTGTTTTGTGGGTTTTGTGAATGTATATGCTCGTGTTTAACATTATAGCCATGATGTTTTATCCTCCCCCACATAGCCATATATTTTGAATCTGTGAAGAAGCAGCTCTGAAAATAAAATCGACAGGAATTAAATACAAGTGGTTGTAACCTATAGCACTTAGTAGTGTCCACCCCCATGGAGACTAATAATACCACATGCCCAGACAAAAAATAAAATCCCCATACCTCAGTTTTTCTATTTTCATTTAGTAATAAATCCCTTCACATTATCTTTATCAACTTATAGGGGGAAATATAATGCACAAAAACATTAACAGTTTTTAAATCATATGAACACTTTTAATTCCACTTCGTTTTTTTACATTCTGATGTGCTTAAAGTCAGGGAAAAGTATCCCCATATCTAACATATGTAAGTAATACAATGCTTTCAAAATTCCTTTTCCAATTTATTTATTAAATGAATATTTTGAATACTGATTTGTACTAAGCAAATAAAGGTGCGGTATGTGATCTCAGAGTTTTACTGAGTTAACAAAGAAGTCATAAGTGATTTCCAATACGTGTACTTTGTTCTTTACTAAAGCTATATGCAAGATAGAATGGTAAAATAAGAATCTAGTAATTGTTCCCTAGAGTTGTGGTCAAGATCTAAAGATAGTTTTTCAAATGAGCAAGTAATTGACTGGGTTTTGAGAGATAAGCAGGAATTCACTTGTATGTATGTAATATTATGTATAAATTCTTTCCAGGCTGGGTTTGCCAGGCATGTTCCATGGTATGTCCCTTAGGAACTTGGGTATTTCCAGCACAAGTGATCTCCTATCATATGGCATAACTCTGCTAACAGCCATTTTTTTGCTTTATAGATACCATGGGTGAAATACATTACTGTTAAAGAAAATGTATATTATTTTATAGGAGTTATTCAATTATCAAGAATAACCATTTATTTTTGCATATATAACATATTGTTATTTATATAGGAATTATATACTCAAACCAAATTCTTACAAATACAGAACTTCACGAAAAGTAGATCTTTAAGTTATCTGTGTACCTATGTTATTTGCTGGAAAGATTGAGGGAATTCCAGACATAAACTTCTGGGGATCACCAAGAAGTTAAAGACAAGAATAGAGACCCATGCTGTGAGCTTCAAGGAGGATGGAACTTGAGCCAGATCAAAGGTTACAAGGGATCTGGATTGGCAGAAGAGAATAGGAATGGAATTCCAGAAATAGAATTCATGAAAAACTCAAAGGTGAGGGAAGTGGACAACAAAGACATTCTTTTGACCATATTAGAGAGAGAATAAAAAAAGGAAACAAAATCACATTTGAGGACAGGTCTTCAGTTTACTTTCTGAAATTCAGGGTTATATACTGATATTGTCAGCCAAAGTCCTGAAACAAGAAATAAAATATCTCTTGCCATGTTACTAACCTAATTATTCCAGCAGGCTCCTACTAAGTTCTACTATCATAAAGACGCAAAGCAATTGGGTGGTATGATAAAGGACACTGAGCTCAGGCCCCTATGCAAAACACAACAGCACCTTCTGCTCTGCCCACTACCAAAGCAATAATTGCCTAAATTGTAAGACAAGCAGTCAACCCTTTCCTGCCAATTAACTGTTTATTGAATTGACTTATAAGAAATACCAGGGCTTCCCTGGTGGCACAGTGGTTGAGAGTCCGCCTGCCGATGCAGGGGACACGGGTTCGTGCCCCAGTCCGGGAAGATCCCACATGCCGCGGAGCGGCTGGGCCCGTGAGCCATGGCCACTGAGCCTGTGCGTCCGGAGCCAGTGCTCCGCAACGGGAGAGGCCACAACAGTGAGGCCAGCGTACTGCAAAAAAAAAAAAAAAAAAAGAAATACCAATTTCTCCTGCCTTTCTTAACGTAACCCTTAAAAACCTCCTACACCTTAATTGCTGGTGCATGTGACAGTCATTTTTAACTTGTAAATTTAATGAAATTCACAGAGCAACATCCCAAAGCTTAGTAACATGGGTTAAGGGAAGTCCTGAGTTTTGTTTTTCATCTTTTTCCTTTCTTAAGATTAGAAGAAACTGCAAATTTGAGTATTATAGGTGAGATAAAACAGAGAAGATAACAGAAAATCTGATTTTTCAGGATTCTAAACATTGAGCTTTAAAAAGTGTAGAAAATCTGAACTAGAATTACATGCTTGAAGGGGTTCATGTTGTGCTTTATAATTACTGTATATTTCACCTCCCAAAATAGACTATTCATTTCTTGATAATGAGGATTATACATATTGTCAGGTATATCATAGCCCCACAATAACTACTGTTGAGAGAATGCATGGATAGCCATTATTTGACAGGAAGTTCTAAACATACAGGAGTTGAAAAATACGGATTTACAACATGCAATGAAAAGAATGCAAAAAGAGTGTCTTCACAGAGCCTCTGAGTAACTTTTCCATAAGTAACTTTAGATATTGGCAGGGAAATAGCTGATTCCATTGCATAATTAAAATAGCTAACCAGCTGGAATCTCTTTGATATTCAGATCCCTTTTCACACAATGACATTTTCATAAGCCAATGTAAGCAACTGAGGATCCTGATAACAAAACATTCTGACCTAATTATATACCATTTGCAGCTGTTTCAAATAGGGATCATGCTAAACCCAG
Organism: Orcinus orca; assembly: GCF_937001465.1. NCBI lineage: Eukaryota > Metazoa > Chordata > Mammalia > Artiodactyla > Delphinidae > Orcinus > Orcinus orca. The sequence continues at coordinate 98,993,135 of NC_064563.1, forward strand.
CAAATGAAACTTAAAGAAAATATAACCTATATGAGAAATTAGGTTACTGAACAATGTAGATGTGTAAACTCTGTGCTATTTTTTGAATGTGGTCTAAAATTCCAGATTCTTTTGAATTCAGGAACCTTTGCAGACAGTGCTAGGTCATCATACTCTGATTAACTTTCACAGTGCTCCTTAGTTCTACCAAGCAGAAGTTGTTGACACTCCTCTCTCAAATCTCTCATCAATTCATGCTTACATGGCCTGAGTAGCGCTAGTAATTTGCATGCCACATTGCCAAAATGCAGCTGTTACCATTTTCATGACTGTTCATAATTATCTTAAAATACAGGTTCTCCCAGTGAGACATAAGAAACTACAGAGTAGAAAATAGCCACTTGTCCCCTGCTCCTGCCTCCATATAATAAATCAGCTTCACCTACTTCCCTTATCCTTGCACTCAATCCATTTTCTGTGTAACATTCTTTTGCAATAAAAATGCCTAATTTCCTCTTAAACTTATTTATACCAATTGCCTTAATTGCCTTATGTTCCTCCTTATTTCTTATATTTATTACCCATTGAGCAAAACCTAACTGAAATCATTCAGAATGAACTAAAATATGCACAGGAATAAAAAGTTGCATGCCCTATCTCATGCATTGAATATGCCTGATCACAATGAATACACGATTCTTTATCTTAGTCTGATAAATAAGAAAATTAAGGAATCCTAAGGTCTATTCATAAGTTGACCATCTTTCAAAATAAAGAGCAACTCTTCAAATGTTCTGTGATTTAGTTTTCTTCCTGAATTTCTATGGTGCAGTTTTCACCTTGGAACATGGTAAATTTGAGTAATAATTAAAAAATATTTATACATGACTTGCAGAAAACATCCATCAATTCCACATTCGTCTTTTAGAAGGACAAAACCTTTGCTTTGTCTGATACATATCTGTTTATACTGATCTTAAAACAAACACAGTGGTGGACTTCCAACCATCTCTCAATGGGAGAATTAATGTTAGATGATGCAAAAAGCTATTTTTTACAAAATAGAAAAAAAATAACTAGGAATTTTATTTTGTTACAATTATTTTATTAAGCATGGAGAGGACATTTTTTCCTCTCAATCTTTAAAGATTTTAATTTCAGTCAGTTGTAAGGCAGCACAATATAATGGCAGAAAAATATTCCTTTGATTTGTCCTGTGCATCATTTCCACTGGTTACTATGCTAAGGGTTAATATTCTTCCATTCTAAAATTAGGAAATAGAGCATTTTGTAGTCACAACATTACTGGGGACATCTGGCAGGACATGTTAATAACAGAGTGGGAGTTTTGACATGGTAGACTATCAGCACTATTTTTTTTTAACAGATCTGGAAATGATCAAGAACTTTTGCAAATCAGACATAACTAATGGCCATCATAGTAATATGTCAAGCACTGAGACACTCTTGTGCTTGGGAAGAAGTGGGATGACTAGGGATTCATGCTCTTACAAAAATGAACACATGTACTTAAGTGTGCATGCAAAATGTCCATATTTAGTACAATGTCCCAAATCTCATCTCCACAAATTCATCATCTAGTTTTATCCAAATAATGACTATGAAAATATAATTTGCTTTCTGCTAAGTTTCACAACTCATTTTTTGTCTAAACAATTGGATTACTTCAGTTGCCGTTTCTAGGATGATATTCTGCTTCTAATAGTGGGAGTGGTAGATCAAGGGAATAAAGTTGGACTTTCTGCATCTATATATAATTTATCATTATAATAGTAAACCAGAGTTTGAAACTTGATTTCTTTATTTGACTTACTTCAATTTGCCTGTGTTCTTTCATTATTTAAGCTATGAAGGTGTAATAATCCAAAGGGCAATGATACAGCCTATTTGTCTTACTGTAGCTATAGAAATACAACAAAGTGGTCCTTAGTTCATGTATGCACATTGCTGGAAATAATCTGGTTTATACATAAGGTTTATGTCCTTTCAAGTATTTTGCCATGTCAGGAATAAAAAATGATTTTAGGATTTTAGGTGAAAATAATAGGTGGGGATTTTTTATTTAAGATATTAGCAGAGGCTAGGTGTTGTAGAGTTCTTTTCGGTTTATCACACAAACACCAAGTGTACTTATTGCTGGGGTTAATTATGTGACAAAGACAACCTAGATTTAAAAGCAACTAAAGTCATCTTAACTGTATTTTCTCCTTTCCTTCCTCATCTATTCCTATTTTTCCTTTTCAATTATTTTAAGCATCTGACAAAACAAACAGCAACTTTTTAATGTAACTTTTAAGAAAACTAAGAAATTCAAATTTATAGTATGAAGACAGTTCTGGGAAGATGCAAGAGTACAATTATTAAAGCTGGGATGTTGGGTGGATACCAGAAAATAAGAATTATGGTCAGTCATATTCCACAAGTGAATGCGTATATTCTCAGGAGTAACACTGACATGTAGAGAAACTAATTAATTTTGTGAATCTTCTAGGTTCCTTTTAATAATATAATAATAGTTTATAAAAAGAGGTCTCAGGGGACCTGCAAGAATTTATGTTACTTCCAAGTACCTGCCTTATTCTAAAGATTAATTTATGCACTAGGGAAATTTAGTTAATAATTAAATTTGTCATTTTTGTCAATAGCCAATAAGTCTATTGTCTTTGAAAGACAGATGGGTAGTAGGGACTGCTTAAAATGTCCCTAATTATTTTATTATTATTTTGAAATTCCTCTGTTAAATAGAATAATGGCTGTCAGAATCTAAAAGAATAGTGAAAACTTTTTTGTTTTGTTTTTGGTTTTGTGCCTAATTTTTTTAGCTAATGCTAAAAATATCTTTTATATATATACTTTTCCTCCTTGCCTTGTAATAATAGAAGAATGTTTACAGCAGAATCTTTGGTTGGCTCCAACACTTGCAACATAAAATTATCTGCTCAACTACCACCTCTCCAAAACTGGGTTTTAAATTCCCAGTTTAAGGAATCAATTAAGTAGAAGGTATAATCAAAATCAAAATAATGTTTGGTAATTACATGTGTGATGCACATAAAGTTATCAGGTATTATATTAATTTATCTGGTAATAAAACTGTTTTGGATTAGCACAATTATACTACATGTGTTGTGAGGAATCAATTTGCTACCAAAAATCGTAATTAGACATGAAGATGAATAGTAAATATAATTCTTTTCTACTTACATATATAGCTATATTGATGGATTTTGCCTTTTTTCCCATACTGTTTATTCTTTGAGTTCAGTCAAATCGCTAACCTTGTTCCCAAACTGTAGAGCAGTCTCACAGCACCACAGCTGAAGGAGGAGTTTCTTGACATACCACAAGTATTCTTGGACCTGGCATTCTCCTTGAGAGGTTATAATGCCTAATCCATAATAAGATCATATTGAGTGCATTCTGGAAAAGTGAAGCTATGCTCTCTTGATAAGCATTCCATACATTTAACTCAATTGTAGGAATGATTCCTTATAATAAATACTTATGGTAAACCCAAATCATTGATGGTGTAGTTAACTCCAGATTCCCTAACATATATTTAATCTCAAAAATAAGTACTTCATAAAATTCTTACTATAATCCTCTTACTTAAGATTCAGTTGTTTGTTTCTCTGTTTCTAAATAAAATTGTGTTATTTTGAGTAAAATCAGAAGGGTGTAACTAACTTCCTTTCCTCCTTCCATTCCTCCCTCCCTGCTTTCCTTATTTTCTTCTACGCTTTTTTTCTCTGTATGTAAAAGTGCAGGAAATAATAAAGGCCACCAAAAAAAGCAAACAGGTAGATAAATATGAACAAATGTTAATCATACAAAACAATAAAATACATGCTAAGCAAAATAATGCAAAATCAAGAGCAGGTAAGTGGAGATAAAGTTTGAATGTTCTAGTGATATAATGAAATGGTCATATTATTATATTTTTTTTTATGTAAGAAAGTCAGAGAACACTTTCTTATTTTCCTAGGATAACCAAGAAAGCCAACTAAGGTAAACACACACACACAATTTTGATAATAAAAAGCTAATTTAAAATAAATAAACTATATGTAATTAAAATTTTAAAATCAAAGCTATAAAAGAAAAAGGTCAGCCATGAAGGAGTTACTGGTACCAGATGTATCCTCTTGATATTAAAAAACAACCAAAAAAGCATGATGAGAAAACTGTACAAAATAAAATAAAATGATTGCAGACCTAAGACAATAAAGCATTGCAGGGCTACAAGCCCTGAGAGATGGGAAACAAGAAATCAGCACTACAATCACTCCCACTTCCTTCCTTCAGGCATGTTCTGGATCACAATGCAGATTGGGAAAAACCAAACAGAGAATGGTGGGCTACCTGAGGTGAGGAGACAGAAACCAGTGTTGAGGGAGGACAAAACAGCTGAAATTTGGGGGCAGACTGCTGGCATAAAGCAGGCTACGTAGAGATATTTTATAAACTATGAAAGGCTTGAGATTTTATCCAAGCTGCAAGTTTACATGTTCATCTACCAGGATTTCATGGATATACTAGAAGAATACCTGAGAATTTGAGACTTCTGGGTCAGAGACAAAGGACAAAAAAATTTATTTCTCATAGAAAATTGCCTTTCCGGGGTTTGTGGAGAAGAAATTGAACTAAGTAAAGTTGAAATAAAATTCATTTATTCTTAATTCTTAATTGGTCTAAGAAACAACTGATTACTTAACACAAAAATAGTAGAAATTTATTTTTTGTTTACAGCATAGTGGTATAATATTATATAAAGGTAGATTCTGACTCCCCTGATTCAGATTCCAGAAAGAGGATGAGGAGGAAGCAATTTGTAGCAAACGTGGAAAGGAATAAAACTTCCTCAGAGGGCATGTAAGAAAAACTTACAATTAAGATACTTAATAATGAAACACTGAAAGCTTTCTAAGATCAAAAACAAGGCTAGAATGTCTTTTATTCAACACTGGACTGGAGTGCCTATCCAGTGAATTAATGCTAGAAAAAGTAATATTATTTTAAAAAACTGATTGGAGAGCAAAAAATGACAAAATTTTATATTTAGAACATTCTAAGAAATTCAAACCATGATTATAACTGATAAATGAATTTAACAAGGTTGCAGAATATAAGTAAAGACATTAATTTTATGTCTATATATTCACAACAAATTATTAAAAAATATTTAAAAATCATATAATTTATTGTCATGTAAAAAATTAAAATACTTAGTAATACACTTAACAAAACATGTAAGATTTGTCCATTTAAAACTGAAAAATATCACTGAAGACTTGAAAAATATAGAGATTTATTACACTTATGGATTCAGAGGTACAATATTGTGAAAACATCGATTTATCCTAAATTGACAGATAGATGTAAATCAATCCCAATCAAAATTTCAAAGAATTTTGGTAGAAACTAATTCTAAAGTGTGTATGAAAGAACATAATTACATTAACTGATTTTGAGGTTTACTATTATATAGATAAATTTATCAAGCATATGGTGGTGTGGTGTGCTGTGAGATTAGATACATGAATTAAAGGAACACTATAAAGAATATAAAATTAGACACAAGCAAATATGATCAATGGATTTTTTATCAAATTTCCAATATATTTCAAGCAAAAACAACTAAATACCCATAAAGGACTGGGGCTGGTGGCAGTAAAGATCAATACTTTCATCACACTGTTATACTATTAAAAAATTAACCTCACATTTATCATAGATTGAAATGGAAAAGCTAAAGTTATAAGAGTTCTAGAAGAAAATGTAGGAGAAAATCCTTATGGCCATAAGTTAGGCAAAGATAACTTAGTAAGATACAAAACACAAAGCATAAAAGAAAAAATGGATAAATTGAACTTTATTAAAATTAGAATGTTCTGCTCTTCAAAATATACTATCAGGAAAATAAAATTGAAAATATAAGCTGTGGGTGGTACAGAACATTTATATAGATAAATATATACATATATGTATACATACACAAACACATGTATGTAAGAAGAACATGAAAATAAAAAGGTCTCTGGCATTATTTTCCACCTCAACATAGAATAAAATTTGTCCATATCAAGGACACCAGGACTCAAAACTCATCTATTTTCCATATTAGGACTAGCACATTCCAGGATTAGACAATTATTCTTCATCTAAAATTGATTGTTCATCTATTTAATCACTATCCATCTTATTAACTGTAACATCCATTCATTACTGAATTAATATGGAACTCTAGACTCCTAAGTCTTACAGATAAACACAAAAGTCTGAAGAAAGTAAATTTTTTTCATGGCCCATATAATTTAAGTAACTTTTTAAAAGATGAGTCTGAACCATTTTTTCTTAATATCAAGAAGATATATTTGATAATTTGACTTTAATATTTATAGTCAATATTGTCACAGCTTGTGATTTTTAGAAAAGATTGTTATAGTCCTATTTTAAAAGTATATGATGCCATAAAAAATATGGTTAGTCAACCAGGGAAATAGTACCTAATGCAGAAACTGAATTTGGTAATTCAGAGAAATTTTACTAATAGACTTTATGAAGCAGTGAACTATTAAACTACACAGAATAAGTGGTTTGTGATGGGCATTTCCTGCTAAGTAAAGTTACAAACACAAACTCTGACAATTTTATGTGGAAACAGAAATGGCATTTTTAAATTTGAAGAACAGGTGCAAGTAGTAAGCAGTAAAAGAGAAAGGAAGAAGGAAAATATCCTTAAAACTTTGGGAGTTAAATTATCTTAAGTACACACAGAAGGAAATTAATGATAGGATTAATAAGATTTAATTATTAATTAAAATTAATAAGATAGGAGCTGACTTTCGATAACAATCCATTTGTCTCTTTATTCACTCATTCAATCATATTATTAGTGCCTGACATATTTCAGACACTGTTCCAGTTTCTAGGGATAAGGGATATAGTAGTGACCGAGACCCTGCTGTAATGGAGCTCATGTTCTAGTGGACAGAAACAGACAAAGGCCAAATATACAAGTAATATATAATATATTGGCTGTATGTCAGTGTAATAAAGAAAATAGAGTAGGTTTAATGATAGCAGACAGGATGGTTATAGGAGGACTTTGAGGTGGTATCTGATAAAGATCTAAATAAAATGAGGGCATACACCTCTCAGTAAAAGAATGTTCTAGAGAGAAGCATCAGGAAAAGAATGTTCCAGGGAGAGGCAACATCTAGTGAAATGGCCAGAGGGTGTGGCATTCTTTATATATTCTTAATATACTTTTAATATGAGAACTTCAAGGGCATCACTGTAGGTGTAACACAGTTTTTCTCAACTCTGTACTACTGACATTTGGGCCAGTTAATTGTTGTGTGTGGGGTGGGAGTGTTGTACTGTACATTGTAGAATGTTTAGCAGCATCCCTAGATACCAGTAGCAGACTCCCATACATACCCCATACCTCCAGTTGGGAAAATCAAAAATGTCTCCAGATGTTGCTAAAAGTACCTGCCTGGGAGGGTGAGGACCAAAATCTCCCACCTCTCACCCCCTGCCTTAAGACCCGCTGATGTTGACAAAAGAGAGAATGACAGGAAATGTGGTCAGAGAGGGAGAGGTAGAAGTCAGTAGAGGCGGGATCCTATAAGACATTTTAAGGCCCTTCATTGCAGTGATCTGAGCAGAGGAGGAAGTTTTAGTTGTGTCATTCTGACTGATGAGTAGAAAACAGACTGTAGGTGAACAAGAGTGAAAAAACAGGGGACCTGTTAGGATGTTCTTACAATAATCGAAATGAGAGATAAAGAGATCATTAATGGGATTAGTTTGGGGGTATAAGAGGAGTCACGATTTAATTTATGGTTTGCATAACTGAAAGAGTGAAACTGTCTTTTATTGAGATGAAGACCCCTGGTGAAAAAGGGATTTGGGCATGGTTAAGGGATATATGGACCAGGAGTTTGGTTGTCAAGTTTGAGTTGGTTATTAGATATCCAAGTAAAGATGTTGAGTAGAAATTTGCATGTTAAGTGGCTAGATTTCAGGGGAGAGGCCAGAAATATAAATATGTGCATATTCATCATCTATGAGATAACTCAGAGAGCAAGTATAGATATAGGAGAGGAGAAATTCCAGAACTAAAGTGAGACATTCCAACAATCAGCAGTCTGGAAAATGAGCAAATCTATTACACAAAAGGTACATCTTCACAAGTGTTTAGGGCAGAAAATATTTTAAATGAATACACTTCTATCGAAATTTTTGAGAGGGATCTAGATAAGAAAAAGGAAGTATGCAGGTCCTCAAAAGAGTAAAATATGAGATTATGTATGAAAAGGATACCTAGTATATACCACACAGCAGGGGCTCAGTGAATATTAGCTATTGTAACTGAGGCTTTCAGTCTTAGCGAGTGGAGGAATAGCAGGGATATTAATGGAAATGAACAAATTAAGTGATACAAATTGGTGGGAATGTTAGTGGCAGACATGCAAGGAGTCTGAGGGGCACAGGATGGTAGCTTTGTATTGATAGAAAGAGTTGACAGGTTGTTAAAGATGTGTCACTAGAGACAAAGAGAAAAAAACATAAATTTTGACATTATTAATTAAGCAGATATATGTTGATGGGAATAGAGAAGTTTTCTGAAGGAACAAAGAAAACAGATGAGGAGAGGGCCAGGGACTAAGCTATGAGAAATGTTCACATTTTTCAAGGGAGGAAGAAAGAAAACCAGAGGAAAAAAAAAATTCAAATAGTTGAGAACCAGGGTATCAGTAGCAGTGCCAAATTTTCCTGAGAGATGGGAGGATGAGAGAGACTCAAAACCCATTATTTTTTATATTATTTTTTATATTATTTTTTATATTTAGGAGATTACTTCATACCAGAGAGATTCTGTGTTCAGAAGAATGGTAGAAGTAGTAGCCAGGCTCAAAGTGGAAATTATCCAGTAATTTAGTTAATTTAAAGCCTAGTGGGGAAATGAAGAAGCAGAAAGAATGTCTACATGCTAGTTAAGAAGTACTGGAATGATTTTAGAAGGTAAATTGTGTGTAATTTTTTATTTTTTAGGACATCTAAAAGTGGTTTACCTAAGGACATATATAAAACTAAAACTGAAAGCATGAAGAGAAAGAGAAAATATGGGGGTGTGGTTAAGGTGAAAATGTGTTATTATGATTGATGTCAGAGCTTTGTGGCACCAAAATACAATGATTACAGTAATGCAAAGGTAAACTGAGACTCAGGAAGCCAGGTAGAAGAATGAATACATTATATTTAATTTTTAATAAAGTCATGATTAAGAAGAAATAACCTTAGAACTAGGCCAGAAAGAATGAGATATTTAATTATAACCCTACATTGATGCCAAGAAATGAAAAAAATAGAATTTTTTGTTTTTATTTTTAAGGGATCCTCATGAAATCTAACATCAAAGAGCCCTCTGAAGACTCAGAATATTTAGCAAGGAGGGGAGAGCCATGATCGCCCTTAAAAGAAGATCAAGGGTCTGCAAGGGGCAGTCTTTGATGGCAAGGAGCAACAGAATGTAACAATGGAGATGAATTAGAATAAAAACCAGAAATTTCAATAATTGGAATTTGGGAGCAGGTAAAAAAAAAAAAAACTGAAGAGAAATTCAGGTGAGGTCATCTACAAGGCAAAGGCAAGGCATAAATATTCATCAGGTGCTAAAATGGAGGGATTATAGATAAATGCTAGCATAAAAAAATGAATGTGGAGGTAATATAGAAGAAATCCTATGACTGGATTCAAAACATGTACATTTGAATTTACTGAGTTGGTACTGTAAAAAGGAACAAGTCAAGTGATTACCATATAAACAGAAAAATCTATATATCTGGAGACTCTACGTGGTATCTGATTGGAACTGATAATTTTACTCTTTATTCTCAGAAAGAGTTTTTGCTAATGTAGTTTTTTTGCACTTTAAGACAAGAGTTCCTGTGTGATATGAGTAAGCACTCCCTATGTCCCATTGAGCACGTACAAAGGGTCAGGGAGTGATCAGATGTTGTGGGTGAAAATGAACGATATATTTCCTCTGCTTTCAGGGAAATTATGATTCAACAAAATCTAACAGATATGTACATTTATACCTCGAAAATAATGTACTGCATGCTAAAATCAAAGTATGGAATCAGGATGAGTTTGTTTAGTTTAGGTATTAAAGAATAGGTGTTACAAAGATGGAAAACACAAAAAAAAGGATGGTAAAATTTAACATCAGGTTTATAATTATTCAGAAAGAAAGGTTGCCCTGAGTCTGGAAAGATGTCCATGGAATTCTTAGAGGAGAACATATTACTGATAACCATCACCTAAAAATTCTGCCCAGAACTTGGTTCTTAGCAAAAGTGCACCTTTCTGAAAATAAGGCCTCCTCAAAGAACATCAACTCTACCCATCTTTAAGGCCACCCAACCTCGGAAAGGAAAAAGAAGTTGGAGATCATGGATTCTGATATCCTCTCCTCATCAGCCTTTACCCTCAATGCAGAATACTGAGATTAACACAAGTAATTCATGATGTGATAGATTATTGTTCTGCTAATATATACTAGCCACTCCCTCTATCTTACTGCAGACTGTAATTCATGCCACTCTCCCCAACATTGGGAATGGCCACATGAATTATTTGACAAGTGGAAAATGAGCAAACACAGTATGAGAGAGGTATTAAATGCTTTCATGATTGGCATCCCTCTTGCCCTTTTGTCCTCTGCCATGAAAAGAGCATGTCCTGTTCCCAGATTGAGAGACAGGTAGAAGTGACCTGAAACCAACCTGCAGCCTAAAGTAAAAATACTCAGCTAATCCAAAAATCCTTGAGAGAGAGAAAAAAGTGCTTTTTCTTACATCTTTGAGGTTTAGATTTTGTTATTGCTATTACTCAGCGCTGTTATAATAAAAACTTACTAAAACCCATGATATCATATAAAATATCTATCTGTCCACTGGGTGACAGGGGATAGATGTAAGAATCAACTTATTCTAGAAAATACTGAGCAGTGTAAAGATGACGTTTTTCTCTCCACATTGATTATGAATGTCAGGTTCTCAAAATACCTGTTAAAAGAGATCTAGTAATATTTACTACTTTTAGTAACATAACTCTCTACAAAATTTATCTTTCATGAGCTAATCTTCTCGTGTTGGTGGCAGACATACAGAGAGAACAAGCAGACACACATGAGACTTGGGCTTAGTACTGCCAAATGACATTGGCCAAGGCAGGTCAAGTTCTATGAACCAAGCCCATGAAGCGGCCATAAAGAGCATGTGAGTGGGCAGGGGGAGCAGAAAAATGTCTATGAACCAACCCAAATTTCTGTGAACCAAGCCCATGAAGAGCCCATAAAAAGTGTGAGTGCAGGGGCAGCAGACAAATTGAGCCAATTATTCAATTTCCCATTATACACGCCTCATTGGTATTTTATTACAAAACACGTGTGAAGTCTCACTCAGAATCTCTGGGAATGAGACTTAGAATCTTCATTAACATCCTCCACCCCCATACAGTTCTAATGTAGAAAATTTTAAAAGTGCTATCTCCTATTGGCTCACAAAACAATCCTCTTTGTCAGCCTATGACACCTACAACTTTTTTCCCTTTCTTTCTTGCCACCTTCAGTGAAGCCTGTCACCCACCTCTGCCTATCAGCCCACTTTTCTCAATGCCCATTGTAAGACTTATAATCTTGGTGCCAGCGGTGTCATACCTTAATACTCCTAAAACTGCCAGTGTAGTTCTGTGCTCTTTGGAATACTCTGTGCAAACATACTCAACTGCACATTAAAAGTCCTAAATGGTATCTTGAAAAAATATAATAGGACTTTAATGAAAGGTATTTTATCATTTGGTGTTTACACAAAATTATTTCTACATGCTTTACCCAGAACTAAATTTTAGAAACATACATACAGATGTTTGGTCTTCTATATCTTATATCTATTTCTAGTTTTCCTTACAATGTCTAGAGGTGGAATCTCCACAACCTTGCAGTTAACAGTTTGAGTAACTGAACATTTGAAAGTAATTAATGACAAACATTTGGATTATAGTTTAAGCTCATATTCTTTTTGTTGACACTACGTAGACATCTTAAAAAACTGATCTCCAATATCTTCAGAGAAACACTTCAAACATAGTAAAGATTTAATCAAATCCCTTCTTGGTATTTTCTTTAGGATAAGCAATTCAAATCTTTTAAAGATTTCCTCTTGAGTAATTTGGGGGACTGTTTTCAATGATATGTGACTCTTTAGAAAGTGTAAAAAAGTAAAATAAATTATCTAGATATTTTCTAGACAGCATAGGTTCATAGTTAAATCTCTTAGTAATCTAGTAATTTGTAATAGGCACACTATTTTGTTGTTGTTGTTGTTTTTACATCTTTATTGGAGTATAATTGGTTTACAATGGTGTGTTAGTTTCTGTTTTATAAGAAAGTGAATCAGTTATACATATACATATGTTCCCATATCTCTTCCCTCTTGCGTCTCCCTCCCTCCCACCCTCCCTATCCCACCCCTCTAGGTGGTCACAAAGCACCGAGCTGATCTCCCTGTGCTATGAGGCTGCTTCCCACTAGCTATCTATTTTACGTTTGGTAGTGTATATGTGTCCAAGCCACTCTCTCTCTTTATCACAGCTTACCCTTCCCCCTCCTCATATCCATATCCTCAAGTCCATTCACTAGTAGGTCTGTGTCTTTATTCCTGTTAGGCACACTATTTTGAAGCAGAAAAAATACTTCTATTTATGTCCTAACTCTGTCCAATGCACTTTCCTATATATTTATAACACAAAAGACTATACATAATAACTTTTCCAATTTCCTTCCTAGTCAATTGCTCTAAAATGTTGTTCCTTTGTCAATTATAAGTGCTTAAATATCTTCTTAACCCATACTTCATTACTGCAATACAGACAGAATTTGGATTCCATTTTTAAAACCTTGACATGGTGGAATGACTTGCCAATAATCACAGTACTTTCTTCTATTCCTTTTATAAAGCTGTTTTAAACTAATGTTTCTCTTCTTATTTTTATTCCACTAGTAATCCATTTAAGAATTTGTAGATGAAATCCAATTTTGATGTGCATGATAGTAACACTTTTGTGCATGTTCACCTAATCTACAACAAGGAACACAGTACAACACCCAATTACATGTTCTATTGTCTTGTCAGACAGTATATATCATCTGCTTATTTCATCAAGTTTATTCTCATTATGTACTTGGAATAATTTTCAGTGCCAATCAAACTATCCTGAATTACAAATGCACGCCCTTCAGTCTCACCAAGCATTGTACACTGCTTCAGTTACAAATTAGGCAATTTTTTCTCTGTAATTTTGGTTAGGTTCCTACATGCATCAATTCTAAGTTTTCTGAACACTTGTTAAATAATTTTGCTCTTTGCTCCATATATCCAGAAGCTTAAGTTAGAGGATCTTTAAAAATTAAAACGTATACAGGTCTTTCTTTGAATTCTTTCTGCCACAAGAACCTACCCTGGGTACCATCCTTGTTGGAGCCATCCAGGAGAATTTGCCACATGGCTAACAGGGTCTCGGTGCTCTGGCCTGGTGTCAGGCCTGAACCTCTGAGGTGGGAGAGCTGAGTTCAGGACATTGGATCACCAGAGATCCCCAGCCCCACATAATATCAGTCGGTAAGGACTCTCGCAGAGATGTCTGTCTCAATGCTAAGACCCAACTCCATCCAATGGCCAGCAAATTTCAGTGCTGAATGCCCCATACCAATTGACTAGCAAGACAGAAATACAGCCCCATCCATTAGCAGAGAGGCTGGCTAAAATCATACTAAGCTCACAAACACCCAAAAACACACCACAGGAAAGACAAGATCCAGCCCCACCCACCAGAACACAGGTATCAGACCCCTTCACTAGGAAGCGTACACAAGCCACTGAACAAACCTCACCCACTGGCGATACATACCAGAAACAACGGGAACTACAAACCTACAGACTGCAAAAAGGAGACCCCAAAAACAGTAAGTAAAACAAAATGAGAAGACAGAGAAATATGCAACAGATGAAGGAGCAAGGTAAAAACCCACCAGACAAAAAAAATGAAGAGTAAATAGGCAGTTTACCTGAAAAAGAATTCAGAGTAATGATAGTAAAGGTGATCCAAAATCTTTGAAATAGATTGGAAAAAATACAAGAAACATTTTAACAGGAACTAGAAGAACTAAAGAGCAAACAAACAATGATGAACAATACAATAAATGAAATTAAAAATGCTCTAGAAGGAATCAATAGCAGAATAACTGAGGCAGAAGAACAGATAAGTGACCTGGAAGATAAAAGAGTGGAAATAATTGCTGCAGAGCAGAATGAAGAAAAAAGAATGAAAAGAATTGACAACAGTATCAGAGGCCTCTGGGACAACATTAAGCAAACAAACATTTGAATGATAGGGGTCTCAGAAGAAGAAGAGAAAAAAAAAGGGACTGAGAACATATTTAAATAGATTAGAGTTGAAAACTTCCCAAACGTGGGAAAGGAAATAGCCAAGTCCAGGAAGTGCAGAAAGTCCCATACAGAATAAATCCAAGGAGAAACATGACAAGACACATATTAATCAAACTATCAAAAATTAAATACAAAGAAAATATATTAAAAGCAGCAAGGGAAAAGCAACAAAAAAAAAAGACAAGGGAATACCCATAAGGTTAATGGCTGATCTTTCAGCAGAAACTCTGTAAGTCAGAGGGGATTGGCAGGACATATTTAAAGTGATGAAAGGGAAAAATCTACAAGCAAGATTACTCTAACCAGCAAGGATCTCATTCAGATTCAACAGAAACATTAAAAACTTTACTGACAAGCAAAAATTAAGAGAATTCAGCACCACCAAACCAGCTTTACAATATATGCTATAGGAACTTCTCTAGGCAGGAAACACAAGAAAAGGAAAAGACCTACAAAAACCAATGCAAAACAATTAAAGAAATGGTAATAGGAACATACATATTGATAATTACCTTAAATGTAAGGGATTAAATGTTCCAACAAAAAGACATAGACTGGCTGAATGGATATAGAAACAAGACCCATATATATGCTGTCTACAAGAGACTAATTTCAGACCTAGGGACACATACAGACTAAAAGTAAAAGGATGGAAAAAGATATACCATGCAAATGGAAATCAAAAGAAAGCTGGAGTAGCAATTCACATATCAGACAAAATAGACTTTAAAATAAAGACTATTACAAGAGACAAAGTAGGACACTACATAATGATAAAGGGATCAATCCAAGAAGAAGATATAACAACTTAAATAGTTATGCACCCAACATAGGAGCACCTCAACACATAAGGCAAATGCTAACAGCCATAAAAGGGGAAATCGACAGTAACACAATAACGGTAGGGGACTTTAACACCCCACATTCACCAATGGACAGATCATCCAAAATGAAAATAAGGAAACACAAGCTTTACATGAAACATTCAACAAGATGGACTTAATTGATATTTATAGGACATTCTATCCAAAAACAACAGAATACACTTTCTTCTCAAGTGCTCATGGAACATTCTTCAGGATAGATGATATCTTGGGGCACAAAATAAGCCTTTGTAAATTTAAGAAAATTTAAATTGTATCAAGTATCTTTTCCAACCACAACGCTGTGAGACTAGATATCAATTACAGGAAAACAATGTAAAAAATACAAATACATGGAAAGTAAACAGTACACTACTAAATAACCAAGAGATCACTGAAGAAATGAAAGAGGAAACCAAAAATACATTAAAAAAAAGGACAATGAAAACACGACGACCCCAAAGCTATGGGATGCAGCAAAAGCAGTTCTAAGAGGGAAGTTTACAGCAATACAATCCTACTTCAAGAAACAAGAAAAATTTCAAATAAAACCAACCTTACACCTAAAGCAATTAAAGAAAGACGAACAAAAAAAACACCAAGTATGGGGCTTCCCTGGTGGCACAGTGGTTGAGAATCTGCCTGCTAATGCAGGGAACATGGGTTCGAGCCCTGGTCTGGGAGGATCCCACATGCCACGGAGCAACAAGGCCTGTGAGCCACAACTACTGAGCCTGTGCGTCTGGAGCCTGTGCTACACAACAAGAGAGGACGCGACAGTGAGAGGCCCGCACACCGTGATGAAGAGTGGCCCCTGCTCGCCACAACTAAAGAAAGCCCTCGTTCAGAAACAAAGACCCAACACAGCCAAAAATAAATTAATTAATTAATAAACTCCTACCCCCAACATCTTCTTTAAAACAAACAAACAAAAAAAACCCCACCAAAGTTAGCAGAAGGAAAGAAATCATAAAGATCAGATCAGAAATAAATGAAAAAGAAATTAAGGAAACAATCGCAAATATCAATAAAACTAAAAGCTGGTTCTTTAGGAAGATAAACAAAATTGATAAACCATTAGCCAGACTCATCAAGACAAAAAGGGAGAAGACTCAAATCAACAGAATTAGAAATGAAAACGGAGAAGTAACAACTGACACTGAAGAAATACAAAGGATCATGAGAGATTACTGCAAGCAACTCTATGCCAATAAAATGGACAACCTGGAAGAAACGGACAAATTCTCAGAAAAGCACAACCTGCTGAGACTGAACCAGGAAGAAATAGAAAATATAAACAGACCAATCACAAGCACTGAAATTGAAACTGTGATTAAAAATCTTCCAACAAACAAAATCTCAGGACCCGATGGCTTCACAGGCGAATTCTATCAAACTTTTAGAGAAGAGCTAACACCTATCCTTCTCAAACTCTTCCAGAATATGGCAGAGAAAGGAACACTCCCAAAATCATTCTACAAGGCCACCATCACCCTGATACCAAAACCAGACAAAGATGTCACAAAGAAAGAAAACTACAGGCCAATATCACTGATGAACACAGATGCAAAAATCCTCAACAAAATACTAGCAAACAGAATCCAACAGCACATTAAAAGGATCATACACCATGATCAAGTGGGGTTTACCCCAGGAATCCCAGGATTCTTCAATATATGCAAATCAATCAATGTGATACACCATATTAACAAATTGAAGGAGAAAAATCATATGATCATCTCAATAGATGCAGAAAAAGCTTCTGACAAAATTCAACACAACTTATGATAAAAACTCTCCAGAAGTAGGCATAGACAGGAACATTCCTCAACATAATAAAGGCCATATGACAAACCCACAGCCAAACTCTTTCTCAATGGTGAAAAACTGAAACCATTTCCTCTAAGATCAGGAACAAGACAAGGTTGACCACTCTCACCACCATTATTCAGCATAGTTTTGGAAGTTTTAGCCACAGCAATCAGAGAAGAAATAGAAATAAAAGGAATACAAATCGGAAAAGAAGTAAAACTGTCACTGTTTGCAGATGATATGATACTATAAGTAGAGAATCCTAAAGATTCTACCAGAAAACTACTAGAGCTAATCAATGAATTTGGTTGAGTAGCAGGATACAAAATTAATGCACAGAAATATCTTGCATTCCTATACACTAATGATGAAAAATCTGAAAGAGAAATTAAGGAAACACTCCCATTTTTCACTGCAACAAAAAGAATAAAATATCTAGGAATAAACCTACCTAAGGAGACAAAAGACCTGTAGGCACAAAACTATAAGACACTGATGAAAGAAATTAATGATATAAGCAGATGGAGAGATATACCATGCTCTTGGATTGGAAGAATCAATATTGTGAAAATGACTCTACTACCCAAAGCAATCTACAGATTCAATGCAATCCCTATCAAACTACCAATAGCATTTTTCACAGAATTAGAACAAAGAAATTCACAATTTGTATGGAAACACAAAAGACCTCGAGTAGCCAAGGCAATCTTGAGAAAGAAAAATGGAGCTGGAAGAATCAGGCTCCCTGACTGCAGACTATACTACAAAGCTACAGTAATGAAGACAGTATGATACTGGAACAAAAACAGAAACATAGATCAATGGAACAGGATAGAAAGCCCAGAGATAAACCCACACACATATGGTCACCTTATCTTTGATAACGGAGGCAAGAATATACAGTGAAGAAAAGACAGCCTCTTCAATAAGTGGTGCTGGGAAAACTGGACAGCTACATGTACAAGAATGAAATTAGAACACTTCCTAACACCATACACAAAAATAAACTCAAAATGCATTAAAGACCTAAATGTAAGGCCAGATACTATAAAACTCTTAGAGGAAAACATAGGAAGAACACTCTGTGACATAAATCACAGCAAGATCCTTTTTCACCAACCTCCTAGAGAAATGGAAATAAAAATAAACAAATGGGACCTTAATTAAACTTAACACCTTTTGCAAAGCAAAGGAATCCATAAAGAAGACAAAAAGACAACCCTCAGAATGGGAGAAAATATTTGCAACTAAGCAACTGACAAAGGATTAATCTGCAAAATATACAAGTATTTCATACAGCTCAATATCAAAAAAACACACAACCCAATCCAAAAGTGGGCAGAAGACCTAAATAGACATTTCTCCAAAGAAGATATACAGATTGCCAACAAACACATGAAAGGATGCTCAACATCAATAATCATTAGAGAAATGCAAATCAAAACTATGATGAGGTATCACTTCACACTGGTCAGAATGGCCATCCTCAAAAACCTACAAACAATAAATGCTGGAGAGGGTGTGGAGAATAGGGAACCCTCTTGCACTGTTGGTGGGAATGTAAATTGATTCAGCCACTATGGAGAACAGTATGGAGGTTCCTTAAAAAACTAAAAATAGAACTACCATATGACTCAGCAATCCCACTACTGGGCATATACCCTGATAAAACCATAATTCAGAAAGAGTCATGTAGCACTATTTACAATAGCCAGGACATGGAAGCAACCTAAGTGTCCATCGACAGATGAATGGATAAAGAAGATGTGGCACATATATACAATGGAATATTACTGAGCCATAAAAAGACATGAAATTGAGTTATTTGTAGTGAGGTGGATGGACCTAGAGTCTGTCATACAGAGTGAAGTAAGTCAGAAAGAGAAAAAAAAATACCGTACATTAACATATACATATGACATCTGAAAAAAAGAAAATGGTTCTGATGAAGCTAGGGGCAGGACAGGAATAAAGACGCAGACATAGAAAATGGACTTGAGGACACAGGGAGAGGGAAGGGTAAGTTGGGATGAAGTGAGAGAGTAGCACTGACATATGTACACTACCAAATGTAAAATAGATAGCTAATGGGAAGCACCTGCATCATATGGGGAGATCAGCTCAGTGTTTTGTGACCACCTAGAGGGGTGGGATAGGGAGTGTGGGAGGGAGACACAAGAGGGAGGACATATGGGTATATATGTATACATATAGCTGATTCACTTTGTTATACAGCAGAAACTAACACAACATTGTAAAGCAATTATACTCCAATAAAGATGTTAAAAAAGAAAATACATACTGTAGCTCAACCATGGTTGAAAGCAGAGAGAAGGATATAACTAGGATACTGTCCTTGTCTTCAAATATATGTCTTTCAGCTATAAAGAAGTAAGATCACATATGCTAAGAGTCAAAATGATAGCTTAATGTCTTTATTATTCTAAGAATGTTCAAAGATGAGTAATGTCCAAAATAGATTCATTCAATCAACAAATCAGTATTGAGCACCTAGTATGTGCCAAGAATTATTTAGGTCCTGGGAAAATAGTGGTAAAGAAAATGAAACATCTACGGTGCACTGTAGTTGGAGGAGACTGACAAGTAGTGTATTTTTAAAAAAATTTTTTAAAAATTTACTTAGTCCTCTGTGATAGGGCTAAGTACCATGGAGAAAATAGAGCAAGGTTAGAGAGAGAGAGGGTACTGAGATGGTCCCGGATGGAGTGCTCTTTTATACAGAGACAAGGAAAAGCCTCTCAGAGAAGCTAACTTTGAGAAAATGAAATACTGAAACATGTGGACATCTGGACAAAAGATACTCAAGGATCAGCAAATAGAAATGTCAAAGAGAAAAAGGGTAGAGTATGATGCTATTTGGGTAGTAAGAGGTCAAATAAGAAATGCCTCTTTGGCTTTTACTCTGAGTGCAACAGGTACAAATTGGAGAGATTTATTCTGAAAAATGACCTAATCTGAAGTCACAATTTTAAGACTCCCTCTGGTTGCTGTATCGTGAAGAGATTACAGAGAGCAACTAATAGAAGGAGGGCAAGCAACGTATCAGTCTGGGTCAAATGAGGAGACAGAAAGCACATAGTAATTTGAACAGTGTAAGCTTAATATTAATAATTATTACCTCTGAATCAGTAATACAAAAGTAAATATAAGTGAAGTAAAGAGAACACTAAATGATAAGGGTTGCAGGAAATCTAAGCAAGGACAAACATGGAAGGGTGGCTTCCTCCTTTCAAATGCACATCAGACCTTATAGAGGAAGGTGTGGTTGCAGCCCACTGGACAGCCAAGAAGTTCACTGGGTTGCCAGTGCCAAGACTGATTCCCAAGCACCTGGCAAGCAGAAAAAAGTCCTCTGGGGAACAAATAAGACAAGACTGATGGGCGGGTGTGCAGAGGGAGTTGTGAAGCTGTTGTGGGTGCAAGGCCAGGAACACACAGTGTCCATATTGGAAGGGCAGCAGGAAAGTGGTCAACACGGAGAAGAGCTTTTGGAAACATGGCTGACCAGATATCCCCACACTCCCACACCAGTGACAGAGCATGTGACAGAAGTTAGTAAAAGTGGAAATACACTATATGGGAATCAGGAAAAGAAGACCTGCCTCCTACAATATCCCTCCAGCATCCTCTACTGACAGAGTTTAACATCATGTTCTCTATAAAGGAGAAATGCTTAAAGAGTCTAGACTATTATCACAGATTAGGACTGAAGAATGGATTTATATCTGAGATATAGGAAATTTATTATAACAGTTTCAAGCAGTTAGGGGGAATTGAAATAATTTTAGAAAAGAGGCTATTGGCTTGGACCATTGTGGTAAAAATGCCAGTGACATTGGAGAGCTTAATTATGTATATCTGTATAGAGTCAAAAGATTTGCTGATGTAGGATGCAATACAAAAATAAGGAGAAAAGTCTTTTGGATCTGATCAACTTGAATGAGTTTATTTTATAGTACAGGGACAGGTTTGGGGGGACGTGTATGGACACGTCAGATGTGAGATGATTAATAGACAAACAGATCAAGATGTTGAATGCAGAGTTGTATAGAAGTCAGTATTTGAATTTGATATGAAAAATATGCATGCCATCAAAAATAGATATTAAAGGCAGAAGTTGGAATGACATAGCAAAAGGCCATGTATAACTAAAAAAGAGAACAGACACCAGAACTAAGCCTGGGAAACTCAAATTTTAGAAGGTGAGCTGATGAGTTGTTAAGACTTGAGAGAAATGTTGCAAGATTGTATGGCGGCATTAGGAATGAACTGTCTTGAATTTAAGATGGAATAAAAAGTCATCATGGTACAGTGTTGTTTTTAGCAACATTCAGCTGTCACACTACAGGTGTAGAAACAGCTTCTGATGTAAAATTAATATTAATCAGACAAAATGGTAATCTTTGCATATTAAGTAAACTGATGTCAGAGACTGTAAATTATAACCATGCCTACAAAAGCGTGGGTAGCATTGCCTAATTAAAGTATCTTTCTTCTTTAGTATCACTATTTCTTTACACTAATCATTGCAGAATAAAATGTCTTACATTCCTCATTTTTCCACTGCTATCTGTTACTCTATATATCTCCTTTCATTGAAGGTATAATTACTGCTGAAAATTTCAAAAGCATGAAAAAATAGTATTTGTAGAAGTAAATATATGCTTAAATGAGATCAGTTATGATTTGTCAACAGTGGGAAAAGATTTAAGAATACTGCTATAATTGCTGACACTTGGAAATAGTGCTGGTATTCTCCACTTGCCACCTCCACACCTCACTCCGCCCACATCATCATATAACATTCTCTTCCCCATACTCAGGAGGCTGCCTTCTATATGTATCTATATGTATCTCTTGGTTCCCTTGCCCTTATTAATACAATAAAATTTGGAACTAGTTATTATTTTAAAATGATGGTCTGTTATTAATTATAAATAAACTTCTGGGTTAGAACAACAGTGCTAGCTAAGAAACTATAATTGATGTGGCATTTAAAATCTACAAGTTGGAACTAGATATTGAACATCTAGTAAGCACAGTGGACAAGGATAGGTATTTTCAAATATGATTAAGGTATAGTTTTCTGCCAATGAATAATACAAAATACAGTGGTTGAAATGCCTTTGCAAGTCTTAAAATAAAATACAAAGTAAAGCATGACACATTTTATAATCAAGAATTTAAAATTGTGAAATAGACAAATACTGTATGATATCACTTATACATGGAATCTAAAAAATAATAAAAACGAGTGTATATGCAAAACAGAAACAGACTAAGAAAACAAAACCAGTGGTTATCAAAGGAGAGAGGGAAGGGAGGAGAGGCAAATTATGCATATGGGATTAAGAGATACAAACTACTATAAAATAGATTAGCAACAAGGATTTATTGTATAGCACAGAGAATTATAGCCATTATCTTGTAATAATTTTTAATGGAGTATAATCTGTAAAAATACTGAATCACTATGGAGTACACCTGAAACTAATATATTATAAATCAAGTATATTTCGATAACTAACTAAATAAATAAAATCAGTGGAAAATGAAAAAATAAGCTCAGAGAAAACACTTAGCAATTATATATTATAAGGTCAATTTGGACAGTATGGAGATGGTGGAATTACATTAGTTTATTAAAAAATCCAGACAATTTCAGTAGTTAAAGACAGGTAAACAGTTTTGAGGAAGAGGAACCACCCTTAGCAAAGGCATAAATCATGTAAATGATATATTATTTACTGACTAGTGCTTATTCTAAATCAATTTAAGCTTGAGTTTGAAGGACTGTATTGGAATAAAAGTTGAATCAATGTAAGCTAGAGGCAAAGGGATGCATTTAAAGAAGAGTGCGGAAAGTTAATTTAGGGCTAGATCTTAAAGGACCACACAGAGAAACTTTATTTTTGTGTTTTTTAGCACAGGATAGACTTGCTATAAATAAGAGAAAGGAAGGTGAAAAGAAATTGTTGAAAAGATTTTGAAACACTTCATGAAATAGATATTAAGGCCTGGTCCCTGATACAAAACAATGAAAATGGACATGAAAGGAACAGTTCAGAATCAAAACAGATTGATTTATCTCTGAGTATAAGAGATGAGAGAGAAAAATAGAAGGTTTTCCTAAATTTCTAGTTGATATAACTCAAGAATAATAATGCCTTCTACAGCTCCCCTATGAACTATTCCTATAATTTTTAGGTTATTTCTCAGAATTTTAACTAATTAAATATTTCTGGTTTTCTTTTCCTATTTTTATTTCTCTTCCACTATAAGGCAGCAAGCTCCATGAAAGAATGGGCCTTTTTTATTTGGATCACTGCTGTACTCCCAGCATTTAATCCAGTGTTTGGCACATAGAATTCACTTAAATATATGTATATTTGGGGCTTCCCTGGTGGCGCAGTGGTTGAGAGTCCGCCTGCCTATGCAGGGGACACGGGTTCGTGCCCTGGTCCGGGAAGATCCCACATGCCGCGGAGCAGCTGGGCCTGTGAGCAATGGCTGCTGAGCCTGCACGTCCGGAGCCTGTGCTCCGCAACAGGAGAGGCCACAACAGTGAAAGGCCCGCGTACCGCAAAAAAACAAACAAACAAAATATATATATATATATATATATATATATGTTGAATAAAATAATGAATAAAATAAAACTGAATATAGTTCTGAGAAGACTTTTGTGGACAACCATAGGTGTTTAGTATTTGATATACAGAATTTAAGATATTGTTGGATCACTCATACAAAGATGTGTCTATATATTCCTGTATATTGTATTTATTGATTATTCAAAAAGTATTATTTACCATGTACTATATGCCAGACACTATTCTAGACACTGGAGATACACAGTGAAAATCATTTCTGTCTTCATGAAAATTATATTCCAATGGTTCTATATTCTAAATTTATTGTTTTATCTTTTTCTATTCTTTCATTTTCAGTAGCATACAAAATACGTTTTAATTTACTCCAAACTTTTAAAGTCCATAACTTTCTTCAACTGCTAGTCCCTTTGTCTGTTCCCCTTTTTCGAAAACTCAAAGGCATTTCTTACTTGTTCTCTGTAAGGATTATCTATTGCTTCCTAACCAGCCATACCACAACTTAGTGACATAGAACAACAGTTGTTTTTATCTAAATCTGTAGTCAGCTGTGCATTTCTGCTAATCGTGCTTGAGCTCATTCATGCTTCACTGGTAAGCTAATAGATCTTCTAGCTTATCCAGAACGGCCTCATCTGCATAAGATAGTTGAGTAATAAGCCAAAGTGTGCCAGGTCTCTTGAGGTCTATTCTCAGAATCGTCAGTATCAATCTCTCAATGTTCTACTGGTCAAAGCAAGCCCAGATTCGAAGGGTTGGAAAAATATTCCACTTCTTTATGGAAAGATCTGCAAAATCACATTTCAAACAAGTATGGCTACAAGGAGGAGAACAATGCAACATTTTTCAAAGAATCTACCATATCTTTGCATACTACAGAGAGCAAGACGGATTCCACATCATACAGCATGGGTTAAGAAATAGGTTCCATTGGGGAAAAGGAAAACTTACAAGACTAAGTTCAGCAAAAGAACGGAAGGCAACTCTTTATCATGCCCGCCTCATATCATGCCCGCCTCATTCCACAAAGTCATGCTGGGACCTGGATCAGTCAGCTTGTCATAGAGGGTGAATCTGTGTTTCACTGAATGGACTTTGCCCTTTGCTATTTTATCTTTTGACAGGCAACCTTAAGAAAGCTGCCTTGTCAGTGGAGAAACAGGTAGATAACTCTAGGGGCATTGGATTTGAATTTCAGTTGCTTGTGTAATTCTAGTTGGGGTTCATAGGATGATAAAGTGTTCTTGTTGGGGGAAGAAAACTGTCATTTTTTTGGTGTAGCAGGCAACCTTCAAGGAACATATAATATTATTTTGGGAAATCCTACTCCTTCTATCACACTCCTTCCATTCTTTCTTGGCTAGACTCATATTAATTGTTCATGCCAACTTTATGCTCAATCATCAGTGACTTTCCTATGGTTATGACTAAATCCTGTGGTTAATTCTCAGTCCTCATCTTAAGTGAACTATAAGCATCATCTAACTTAACAGATCAATTATTTCTCCATTTAAACAAAAGTAACTTTATTCATATTCCAAGTCACGGCTTTCTCCTGATTTTCTTCCTTACTAACTCATTGCACTTTCTAGTTTTGATATTTCAAATTCAAATTCTGTAAACACTGAAGAGACCTGGGGGTTCTCATCCAATCCCTGGATAGTTTATTTACTCTCTACTCCAACTCTCTTTATACTCATTGAATTTCAAGGCTTTAAATAACATTTATACTCTGACATCTCCCACATTCATATCTCTTTCTAGTCCTGACTTTTGATCCAGAATTAAATATTAAACTGACTTTTTGACAACTCTACTTGAATATAAAGTAGGCATCTCAAACTTAAATCTCCCAAGCAAAACTCCAGATATTCCCCCAAATGTGTTTTCTCTTCGATCCTAGTAAATGGCAACTCCACTTATTCCAGTTGCCTGGAGCAAAAAAACTTGATCAAACTTGATCGCATACTAAGCACATCAGCAAATTCGATTTGTTCAACCTTCAAAATACACTTTGAAACCATTATTTTTAACCTTTTCCCATCAACAAGCTGGGCCAGGCCATCTTCATCATTTGTCTGAGTTATTGCCATCAACTTTTAACTCATCTCCCAGCTCTTGTCTTTTGTCTCCCTATATTCTGTTTCGCACACAGCAAGAATATAATTCGGACCATGTCACTCACCTTCTGCTCAAAATGGCATCCTATTCACTCATCACTCAGAAAAAGTCAACATTCTTATAATTTATCTCTACCCAATATAATCTTCTCACTCCCAAATTAACTTCTGCAAGCATCTACTCCTCTCCACCTTACTCACTGTATTTCAGTTACATTAGCCTCACTGGTATTTTTATAAGCAGGAATATTCCAAACATGTCTCTACTTCAGGGGCTTTATGAGCCTTATTCCCTCTGTCAGAAATGTATCCACATACCTACTCCCCAACCTTCAAACTTTGTACTTTGCTCAGCAAACTTCTATCTTCACTAGAAATCCTCCTTCCCAATTCCAGTACTCCCTGTCCTTTTACAATGCTTAATTTTTCTTCACAGCTCTTATCTTCATAAATAGTACATATATTTTAAAAAATTTGCTTGTTTTTTGGTCATTTTTTAGAGTGTAAGCTCAGTGTGGACAGGGATTTTAGACTACAGCTGACCCTTGAACAACACAGATTTGAACTGCATGTGTCCACTTATATGTGGATTTTTTTCAATAAATACATACTACACAATCAAAGGTTGGATGAATCCATGGATGCAGAACCACAGATACCAAGGGCCTATTGTAAACTTATACTTGGATTTTCAGCTGCACAAAGGGTCAGCACTCCTAACGTCTGAGTTGTTCGAGGATCAACTGTATTCTGTTTACTGCGAAATCCCACAGTACCTGATGTATTGTAGATGCTGAAATATTTTTTTAAGGATTGTATGTGAAGAACAACTTGAGAACTTGTTGGAAAAATATATTACACTCCTTTCCAAGAAAAGGATTCCTCTACATTTTGTCTTTCATGGATTTGTTTATTTTAGCACCATATACTCCTTAGCTTACTCCAGTTTACTCCACTTTAACACAAAACTCTCACAGTTTCAGCCTTGTATTCCAACTAGTTATTAAATATTTCTACCTAATTATACTGCCTGTAACTCAAACTTTGGGTGTATAACTGGATTCTTCATCTCCTATTTCAAGGAGCTATGGTACCTATTTTTAAGTTAATGTCATCACCATTCTTAAATTTAAAAATATTTACCCTCATCTTATTGTATTATTTATTTGACTTTTCTCCCACATTACACTGAAAGTTTCATAAGAACAATATCTATTTCCTTTTGGCATGCTTCAGAATTCTTAGCATATTGACTTAAAAAGAGAAGACAATATTTATGAAACACAATATTATAGATAAATTATGAATACCTACTGTAGACAGTATATCTGGTTTTGTATATCCATCATGACAGAAACTAAAGTAACAAAATATTATAAAGGGAGCCAATAAATATACAAATATATAATAGAGATAGGAAGAGATTAAAAGATTGCAAATTCCTAGTTTAGTGAAGTCCTGGTAACCTCTCCATTCTCCCCCTTTTAATTCTATATTACTATGAAATCTGGCCACAAATGCCAATACAATGCCTTATATGTCTTGACTGAACAATTGGGATGACTGCTTTTACTCAGACTAGAATCAGTTCTAAAACCTGAAACTGATAGTGGCAGAGCAACCTCTTTCAAACTTTCCTTCCCTCAGTCCACAGTAATAGTCAACAAAACAATTGCAATTCTGGTAGCATAAAAGATCAGGCCAGGAAGAACATACGAGCCATCAAGAAGTCAGCTCAAGAACAGCATAGCTAGAGGTAGATATTTTCCCTGAATACTTAGAATAGAGCTAACCTAGACTTCTACCCCATAAGGTGTCCTTATGGAGAGATGGATATCAAAGCATAGATATATCTAAACCTGACTTTGCTTTCCAGTCTCTCATTGAAGAAAGCAAGAATGCCAAAATTTGGCCCCATGTGGACACCAACTATCTTCTTCTTTCAAAATATTGGGAGCTTCACTGAGTACTACTGACCACAATTGTTTTATTTCACATAGCTTGCATAGTCAATCAACCCATATCTAGTTACCTCCCCTCAGGAGTAGAATGAGGCTAGAGTGGAGGGACCAGTGAGCTTCTATTAATATGCATTATCAAATAGAGTTGGTTTCATCTTAAATTTACTGAGTATAAACTATATTTTCATTAATTTCTTCACATGCATTATTTTATTTATTATTGAATATTATAAATCTACAAAATAGCTATTATCATTATACTTAATAGTTATTTTTCCCTAGTAAATGCCATAGCCAGTGCTCCAGCTCATGTCGGACAGCCTTTACAACTTTAGCTCTTTACCACTACTACATATGTTAGAAGGAGTATTTGAAAAAATGTCAATTATTTATTCAGTCAACAGATATAATTACTCAAGGTATTTCAATTGGTATGCCAGATCTACATATAGAATGTTCTTCATGACCTCTGAAAGTCTATAATATATTAAAGAAGATATGTGATTCTTTTTTATTTTAATGACTGCTTTCCTCTAACACATTTAAATATTTGAAAACAATTTGTTCTCCTGAGCAGTTTACTATTCCTTTCCCCAATCTACAAATCTGATTACCCAATGGATTTAGTTGGCAAGTTCTGTTTTTCACAGATGGCATAGCTTCTTTCAAATTATCAAAAACTCTTATTTGAGTAGTTCAAATAAGTGAGGTAATAGTTTAATGTGCAGAGTTGAATTTGGAGCTTAAAAGAAAATATATTTGTAAATGTGTATAAATTTATGTCACTAAATAATTTAATACGGTCTCATAAATTCAATGTTAAAGTATATGTTGAAGACATTCAAATCTTAATTATTAACGCTTCCCACTACCTAGATTCTAATAATATTTCTAGATGCTCACGTTGGAGTAGATGTCCTAGGATACTCAATTTCAGCAGGTCTAAAACTGATTATTTTGCCTTCTAAGCACACTTCACATAACTTTTCTATTTTTGCCATACTTTTCCCTGACATCTAAAATCAAAACATGTGGGAGACTGGCCAGGATGGCAGAGTAGAAAGATCCTGAGCTCACCTCCTCTCATGAGCACAACGAAATCACAGCTGTTTGCAGAACAACCTTTGAAGAAAAAGACAGAAACCTACCAGAAAAGATCCTCTACAATTAAGACGTAAAGAAGGAACCACGACACAGGTAGGAGGGATGTACTCACAATATAATCAAGCCCCATACCCTGGGGTGGGCAACCCATAAATGGAGAATAATTATTTTGCAGAGGTTCTCCCACATGAGTTAGAGTTCTGAGACCTGAGTCAGGCCCCCAGCCCAGGGGTCCTGCGATGGGAAGACAAGCTCCCAGAGCACTTGGCTTTGAAGCCAGGGGGCTAAATTTCTGGAGTCCCAAAGGACTGAGGGAAATAGAAAGTTCACTCTTAAACGGGGCACACAAAATCTCACATGCTCCAGGACCCAGGGTAAAAGCAGTAGGAGCCTAGGCCAGACCTATCTGCTAGCTTTGGAGAATCTCCCAGGGAGGCTGGGGGCAGTTGCAGCTCACCCTAGGGACATATATACTGATGACAGCCATTCTTGGGAGTTCTTTCTACTGTGTGGATACTGGTGCAGGCAGATGCCATTGTGAAATCCAATAGCTCATTAGCGCCAAGACCTGGTCCTACCTAAGAGCTTGTAGACGCGAGTGCTGAGATGCCTCAGGCCAAGCAACCAACTGGGTGGGTACACAAGCCCCACCCATTAGGAGATAGGCTGCCTAAAGATTTCCTGAGCTCACAATCACCTCTAGACATGCCTCTAGAAACCGTACTGCCCACCAGAGGACCTGGACCCATTTCCACACACCAGTGGGCAGGAATTTTCCCTGCCCTCCAGGAATCCCACTCTAGACTCTGGACCAGCCTCACCTACCAGAAGGCAGACACTGGGTGCAAGAAAACCACAATCTCACAGCCTCTGGGCCCAGCTTACACACAGCAGGCCAGACACTACCCTGGGATCAGTTGGGCCATGGTCCTGCTCACTAGTAGGCCAACACAATCTTTGGGAGGCCCTGAAACTCCTTACCTGATTGTGTCAGGGACTGGCCCCACCCACCAGTGATCTGACACCTGCTCTGGAATTCCTGAGCCCTGAAGCCAGACTCTAGGAACCAGCTCTGCCTGCCAGTAGTCTGGCTAACCCCAAGACCTGGCTTCACCACCAATGGGCAGGCAACAGCCCCAGTCTTCCAGATCCTGTCTCCACCCACCAGTGAGCCAGAACTAGCCCTGGACACCCCTAGATATCTGCAGTCAGCTGCCTCATGACCAGGTTCTGCCAACCAGTAGCTGGTAGCCTCTGCACAGGCAGGACCTGGCAACCAATGGGCTAAGGGTCAACCAAGCCTACCAGACTGCGATCCTACCACAACAGAAGGAAGCAGGCAGCCCTCATAGGGGAAATCCCTAGGACATGTAGCTTGGGTGACAAGAGGGGAGCAAAAAGAACACAAATAACAAATGTTGGTGAGGATGTGGAAAAAAGGGAACCCTTATACACTGTTGATGGAATGTAAATCAGTACAGCCACTGTGGAAAACTTTATGGAGGTTTCTTAAGAAACTAAAAATAGAATTACCATACAACCCAGCAATTCCACTACTGGTATATACCTGAAAAGCAACAAAAACACTAATTTGAAAAGATACATGCACCCCAATGTTCAAAGCAGCATTATTTACAATTTCCAAGATATGGAAGGAGATGTGATACACACATACACACACACACACACACACACACACACACACACACACACACAATGGAATACTACTCAGCCATAAAAAAGAAATTTTACCCATTTGCAACAACCTGGATGGACTTGCAACAACAAATTATGCTAAGTGAAATAAGCCAGACAAAGACAAATACTGTATGATATCACTTACATGTGGATTCTAAAAAATACAACCAACCATTGACTAACAAAAAAGAAACAGCCTCATAGATATAGAGAACAAACTAGTGGCTACCACTGCAGAGAGGGAAGGGAAAAGAGGATATATAGGGGCAGGGGACTAAAAGGTACAAACAGTTATGTATACAATAAGCTACAAGGATGTATCATACAACACAGGGAATAAAAAAAATATTTTATAATAACTATAAATAAAATATAACCTTTAAAAACTGTGATTCACTACATTGTACACCTGTAAAATATAATATTGTAAATCAGCTATACTTCAATAAATAAATAAATAAATAAAGTCTAAATATGTGGTCATCCAAATCAACCTTTTAATTTTTACCACATTTCTTCAAAGTACGCCATGCCAAATTTTTTTATTCTTTTTGATTTCCATTAACCTGTTGATTTGGTTTTTCAATAAGCAGATTAAAAATGATAATATATTAAAAAAGACAAATAATATTCTTAAATTATCACACCTTCTCCCAAGTTGGACTCACTTGCTCTATTCTCCTGCCAACCCCTTACAATCCATCTTGTCCATAGCCAACAGACCAACTTCTAAAATAGCAACGCATTTTGCCAATTCTTTGCTTAAAATGTTTCAGTGAAACCCTATTGCCTATGTTAAAGAAAATATAAATTCCTCAGTAGATCACTGACAGTTCCTCCCCCATTTCCTTTTCCCTGTTTAGAAACACAATATCCTATCATCCTCCCAGATATAACCTACTCTACAACAAAACAACTTCCATTTCGCAGGACATCTCTTGGGCTTTACCAGGTCTAACTAGTAAAAGTGTTTTCCATTTATAACATCTGTCTCTCAAAATCTCACCCACCCTTAGAAACCCAACCCAAATCCTGTGCTATATAAAGATACAATCTTTCTTTTCCTGAAACCCCACAGTACTTAGGGATAACAAATAATACTCTTACAGTACAAAATATGCTGCCTTGTATTACAGTAATTTTTGAACACATCTCCATTATTTTACTAAAAGCTCATTAAAAAATGTTTTATATTCCTCATATCCTTCATAGCACTCAAGAGAGAAAATTAAACACAGTAGGTATAGTAACATTTAATAAATTTATGAATAAATGTGCGTTATATATGATTGTGATGAAGGTTAAAACACGTGGCCCTTTGTTGAAAAATGAACCTCAGTTCTGCATATGCTCACTACCCAACACTAAATTGTGTCAAGCAATGATTCCTGAAAAATGATCCTTACTGAGGATCAGCCAGCAGTAAATTTCTACATGAAACTGTTAATGACCTCACAAGCTTGTGTATTAGAAGAGAAAAATGATTCCAATAACTTCACCACTACAACCTGACATATGTAGTGGGAGAGCAAGCCATAATGTCTACAGTCTTATTGAGAAAATCTCTCATTTCGCAAAACCAGGAGTCCACAAGAGAGGCAGTGGGCAAGAATGAAAGCTGCTCAGCAACCTGCTAGGCTGGTAGGAATCTAGGTGCCAATCATCTAATGCAATCAGATGGAGATTATTTCTTCAATGCCTTGGGTGAGAGCTAAACTAGATGATACATCAAAAAGGAAAAAAATAAATTTTGTATCACTAGATGGTACTGGTCAGATTCTGAAACTCTCTCTCCCTAATTTGTCTGTGCATCACTGATGGAGAATTGGAGATTAAAAATACTTATCATCTGTTCTAATAAAGTACCAGATGACTGTACATATAGGCAGTGACAAACTCTAAAGAGTAGATATCAAAAATTAGTAAACTGAGGCAGAACAGGAGGGTGACTTACCATGACGAAGTGCCATCCTGATACTTAGAATTATAATTGCAACATCCACTGCCAAACCGCAAGTACGTACTTGCTAATATTTGACACATTTCTTCACAATTCATGCTAGTTTTTGTTAGTTTGTTCTTTTTAATTGGTGGGTGGGTGGATTTTTTTTTTACTTCAAATACACATACACTGTGCCATGAAAATGTGTTTAGTAAGACACTGGCCTTGAGAGGGGTCCATGGGCACAAATACAATCATATATATTTAAAGTAAAGAGAGTGTAACTTAGAGCTCTCTGATATGGGGTCTAGCCAGGCACTACACCCCATATATCAGAATATACTTACACTAACTCTTTCTTAATTTTGTTATTTGCAGAAAAAAATAAAACTAGTAAAATCTGTCCCACCTCATAAAAATATGAGGGGTTTCAACTTAGATTGAACAAGCGAAGTCATTGGTGGTGATAGGGGACACACAGTGAGGTGGGAAAAAGACTATCTTTGTACCTGCTGGATATGTAGGTAGCTTGAGAGCATGAGATCTGGAAGGAATAAAAGTTAGGGAGTTACCATGAACAATGTGGTAAAGAACCCCTTACTAACTCCTGTCACATATCTAGTTTTTCTTACCCAAAACTCAGGTTTAGCTGAACGGTACATAGGAAAAAATTGTGTTACAATGGAAAACTATGCATTGTGGAGATCTTGGAGAACACTCTGCAGAACTGTCTGATAAAGATCCTATGAAAGCTATTTTACAACTCTGTGAATGTCAGGTAACAGTAATGCAAGATAATTCTTATTTATAGGCATGCAAATTATGTCCTATTCTATATAAGTTCACTGACTTCCCCTTCTCTTCCCTAATTTCCCTCTGCCATCCTGAAGAAAAAAAAAAACTGGCTTTCCATCCAATATTCTTAATCTATAAATGCATAGGTTTCTGAGATTCTTTTTAAATCATGTAGAAATAGAGACTCCAAATGAGAAAAAATAGAGTTGTTTTTTTTTTTAGTTCAAAGTTTGCTAGAGCAAAGGAGTCAGCCCACAATGACTTAACATTTGTCAGAAATTCAAAGGCAAGCAAGAGGTTCAGGAAACTTTGTAGTGAAAAAAGAAAGACTTCAGGGATGCTTTGAATGGAGGTTTTTGGCAGGGGAAACTGGAGGTGGGCTAACTTAAAGTGGGGAATCTTATGTGATTAGTTTGGGTAGCATGTTTGACTTTCTCGGGTTGTCCTCATTTGGAAGAAAGGGAAAAGCTGAAGGTAGAGGTAAAAGATTAAAGAATAGGACAATCTTAAAAATATTCCCATAGACTATTTAGAAATAAATTTCAAAGGAAAAGAACAAGGTGGATATCAGATGAGACTGAGGAGGAAGAGCATCGCACTGCAAAGAGAAAATCGTTAAATTACAAAAACACAAAAAATTATGAGCTGTGCAAGAGACTTCAACAATTTCAGTGTATCTTGTCTCTGTGTGTCAGGGTGAGTGTGTAAAAGAAAAGGACATTTGGGGATGAGAGTCCTTTTAAATCCCTGTAATTCACACTGTGAAGAAACCTACTTCACCTACAGATAAGCTTCACTTTAATGGTATGTTCTTGGTTCAAGGTCTTTTGTTAGCCCCATTTAATTACTTTATCTAAAACAAGACACAGCTGTACATTTTCTGAGGATGAAAGGTTCTTGGGAAAAATTGACCGATGCTTCTTTTAAGCCCACTAAGTCCCTCTGAGTCTTAACATTCCCTAGATGGCCTTGGAGCACTCTAACATCTTTGTTTGTGAACTTTCACTCTCCCTGCATGAGCATTGTGTAGATCTGACATGAGCACAGGGTACAGAGTGCTTTATAGGAGCAGCAATACACCTTTATCCTCCCACTCCTGCTGTTTCTGAGGTTTTGTTTACACTTTCCTTTCAGCAGATTGTACATTATGAAATTCAAGTCCTGCGTACTGGCTCTGTCAAACTACTGGTGTGAGGTCAGTGTGTTAATGGACCTGCCTTCCCCTCCTTAACTGCTTTATCCCATGTTGTTTTACTTTAACATGATAGGAGAAGAGCACAATGGCGCTCCATATTCCAGGTTTACCGTAACATACTTCTCAAGTGGTAAATCCTTTCAGAAGTGTACAATGAAAAACATTTTCAATGTGAAATAACAGCACACACATCTTTCACTGCATTTTTCTCTTTCCTACTGCAAAATGACTTAATACAGAAGCAGCTGTGCCCTATTCAAGTGAGAGATGTGTGGTAAAGTCCGTGTGTTGTAACTGCAAATACAAACTACGTTTTACTCTCAACATGTTTGTCTTAGAATTTGGGTGCTTAATGCCCCAATTTATTTGCATTTGCTGCTCAAGAAATGGCATTTCATTGCAACACAACTTGGGACACAACACAACTTATATTTTGATGCTGTCACTAACACTATATTTTGCCACCTACTGGCCAATAAAGAGTAGTTACTTGTGGGTTTCCCTGGTGGAGCAGTGGTTGAGAGTCCACCTGCCGATGCAGGGGACACGGGTTCGTGCCCCGGTTCGGGAGGATCCCACTTGCCGCGGAGCGGCTGGGCCCGTGAGCCATGGCCGCTGAGCCTGCGCGTCCGCAGCCTGTGCTCCGCAACGGGAGAGGCCACAACAGTAAGAGGCCCACGTACCGCAAAACAAACAAGCAAAGTAGTTACTTGTAATTTCATACATGATACCCACTCAAACACAGGTATTTAAGGGAAAGCTCTTGACAGTATTTTATCATGGACTTTGTCCAAATGTATATCGTATTTGGAGATATTCTTTCTTCTGATGGAAAAATGGATATTTTACAGAGAAATTGACAACTCATAACCCCAATTTCCACTTGAAAGTGATTATCATTTGAATATGACACTTTAGGAAGAAATAAATTTATAATTTTAAATTTAAGTTCACACAGGAAACTGAAACAGGGTTAAAAATATCCCAGGGTTCTGCTTTCAAAAGGATATGGAAGTAATCAATAGAGGAAATTTGTTCTGAGAAAAATGGCAGATAAAGAGTTTTAACTTAGACCTCAGGAGCAAAACTCTGGATGTCAGATCAATCAATCAATTAATATGTAAGTAGGTAAATAAACACATAGCTCTAGAATCTTTGCAGCCATATTAACTGGGTTTTTATGGGTATGGTATCTAAATAGATCATAGATGTCAAATTTATATTCAAGATCAGGCCATTGGCACCAGGTTCAATAGGTTTGGTGGTATACTTTGACCAGGTTCTTCAAAATTCTTTGAATCTCTCCAAAATAAGTTTGAAAAACTATATACCTCTTACACATTATTAGGTAGGAATGCAAGATTTTGTCATATATATAACTAATTACAAATAAAATGTTTCTGAAAAATGTAGATATTAATACTTTAAAATTTATTTTGTTAGAAAAATATTGAAATATCAACTTCACAAAAGAGAACAGTACACTGAATCCTCCTTATCTACTACCCAGATTCAAAATTTGGATTTTGCTTCAGCTAAAACTTCTTTTTCTCCTTCTTGAGACATTATTAAACAAATCCCAGAAATCATGTCATTTTACTCTATTTTAGTATGCATTTCTAAATAATATGTACTTTCCTATTATAACCATTATCATACCTGACAAATTAAGGATAAATCCTTGGTATCACCTGATAGCAGTTCATAACCAAATTTTTCTATTTCTCTCAAAAAATCTTTTTAAAGTTATTTTATTCAAAACAAGATCTACTCAAGGACCCATCTGATGTTGTAACTCGTATCTTTTTAATCATACATTTTCCTCTTTCCTTCTCATTTTTTGTGCCACTGATCCTTTACAGAATCAGAACCAGTTAACCTCTAGAATAATCCACATTCTGAATTTTTCAAATTGCCTCTTTGTATTATTTAACTTCATCTTTTATCTTCTGTAGTTCCCAAAAAAATATAACCACCATCAAGGCTAAAATTAGGTAAAAGTATTTTGGCAAGAAGGCCTCAAAGGGATGCCAGGTGCTTTACACTGCATATTAGGACATAGAAGGACAAAGGATGATTGCATCACTTTTAGGGATACAAAGATTTCAGTGGGTTCAAATGATGGCAGCCGGTTTCCTGAATTATAACAGCTACTATCATCTCTTCCTTTTTCAGATTCATCCATTGATGATCATTATTATTATTATTATTATTTTTTTTTTTTTTGCGGTATGTGGGCTTCTCATTGTTGTGGCCTCTCCCATTGCGGAGCACAGGCTCCGGACGCACAGGGTCAGCGGCCATGGCTCACGGGCCCAGCCGCTCCGCGGCATGTGGGATCTTCCCGGACCTGGGCATGAACCCGTGTCCCCTGCATCGGCAGGCGGACTCTCAACCACTGCGCCACCAGGGAAGCCCGATGATCATTATTTTTAAAAAATTAAGTAAAGGCTATAAAATAATGATTTTATCATTAGCTGGAATTCTGTAAAGAGAAATTTCCCTTAATAATTATGACTATCAAGTTAACCTAAACCCCAGTTTGCCAATTAGCTGCGACTCAACTTAAAGAGTTGTGTTTGGGACTTTTCTGTTGTCTTTCTTTTTTATTACATACCATTTTGGACAATTTAACCTGTATTCAATATTCTTAAATTAATTGTATTCTCTACTGGTGACATTTTCATTTTTTATATAACCGATTATGTTTCTTTGCCTGCTTTTGTTTAGTAGTTTACTTTCTTTCTGTCCATGACAAAAGCTGCCCCAGTAATTATTTTGTATATTTTCTGTCTCAGACCTAAAACAAGCCTTCACTAGAAGAAATGCGGGCTCTTTTTAGAGAGGAATTCTAGTTAGAAAAAATAATCTGAATGGTAGATGCACATTACTCTTAGATATACCCAATAGAGTAGACTATAAGTATTGTGGTTTGATATCTACAATCATCTATTCAGTAACAAATATAAACAAGTTCTTCTTTAACAGTCTGAAATTATGTTATCTTCTTAAGCTCAGGTTTACATTACCATTGTATTGTGTGGGGATCAGATCCTAGGTTAACAAATGGCCTATAAAGATTCCTCAGCACACAACGCAATGTGCCAGTGAGTATTTTGTATTCCTAATTTTTAGATATGGTCTCTGAGAGAAAAGTAGCTTCTATATATTGTCATATCTTTTTCATCACTTTCCCTGAGCTCCTTCAAAAAAATGTACTATGGAAATAGAAATTATTCCTCTTCTGCTTCCCTCCTAAGTTTATCCACTCCCTTTTCCTCCCTCCTAAGTTTATCCACTCCCTTTTCTTGTCATTGCATATGTCAAACCAAGGTTTAGCTAGTTCTTGATCTGTGGTTAGATTTTTAAGAATAATACTTTAGGTGAGATTGTTGAAATAAATAGTAAAACTGGTTTTCTTCCATTATCTTAACTTCCAATGGATTTGTATGACCAAAAGAATAATTTTCAGTAGGAAATGGACCTTTCTGAGAATACAGAATGTGTTGGCTGACTGTCTGATATTGGCTGACTGACTGCTTGAGTGATCTATTTTAATGTCTAAAACAGCCTTTATCTGAAAAATTTCTCTGTTTCTCAAGGTCAAAGGAGAGTTCATGACTTTTGGAGTAAACATATGTCAAGCATCAAAAAATCATAAATGTCAGTCATGTATAAAAGTAATAAATGTAAGTCTCTGAAGATACCTTTTATTATATCAAATTATTTAATAAGTATCACTGAATTTCCATATCATTCCTGTAATTTAAGGTACATAATGATTTTGTCAATTTTAAAGAACATAAAATAATCACAGATGACAAATATACTAATTAGCACTTAGTAGTCACTCATTATATTCTATTTTCAGTTTTATTAAATCTAAAACTATGGAAAGAAAAATTAGGCTGAATACATTCACTTAATTAAACATATAAACAAAAGTGTTTTTTCTAACCAAGTTTGAGCCTCATTTCTTGTTTTTTTATGTTATTTTTATTATTTTTGCTTTTGAACAATAAGCAATGGCATTTCCACTGATGTATATTAAGTATCAAAAAAAAAACAAAAACAACACAGTCTTGAGCACATATAAACCAATAATGAGGGAGAAATTTAACTGAATGTAGTGGTAAAATATCCCAGGCAAAATAAATAATATTAGTTTTATTGTATATGACTAAGAAAAACTTAAAGGCTAGAAATAAAGAAGGGGAAAGTAGTTTAGGGATTGAGACCTAAAACCGAATTCCTCATTTAACACTCAGAACACCGACAGAATAGAGACATTGCACGATGGAATTTTAAGAACTCACCAACCTAGCTTTTGATAGAAACAAATCCAAAACATGTTAGTCACCAGATAATCTTACTACCTTAAAAAGACTAACTCATTAGAATGTCCACACACTCTCATAGTTACCCTTGCCAGTTTTTCATTCTCTCAGGAAATATATTTTGGAAAAAAAATCATGTTTTTTGGTTTCATCTTCTCCTCTCCTACATCCTCCATGAATGTTGAGCAGAACATTTAGCCATGGTGAAAAATAATCAAAAGATATGGTACTAATCAGCCATCTACATGACTTTCTCATTAATCAAATGGTTCCCAGTTGGTAGAATAAATAGTTGTAGATTTACTTCTAGGTAATTCCTGAAGTCTATATTCTTCTTTAGTCATCTTTATCATCCTGGTTTAGAGTATCTGTGAATTGTTGAGAGTAGAGAATTTGGGGGAAATATAGACTGCTTTCAAATTAACTGTTCAATTTTTTAATTGTATTATCTGGTAAAAATTACTTAACCTTTATTCGCCTCAGTTAACTAACCTGCAAAACTAGAATAATGTAAAGGTCTGAGCACACTGTTCAAAATTAATGTTGCTGATGTGCCCCTTTAATAGCACTCTTCTATACCTCATAATGGTTATAAATATAATAGTCTCAGTATAAAAAGACATTTTCTTTTACATTCTTATATTTTTCCTTAAAATAGTTTATATTCATACAACCATTTTGATTACCTTGTGCATTACCTTTATTGTTCAATTATTTCAAAAACATTTATTGATCTCCTACTATGTGTCAGACATTGCCAATGCTGAGAAGACAAAAGGAAAAAGGTACAATCCCTGCTCTCAGTATGTTAGGGGAAAATAGAAGAAACAAAAATACAGTAAAAGATTATTTGTGCTAAAATAGATATGTAATCAGAGTTGATAGGAAAGAACAAACCAAGCTAACGGTACTGGAGTGTCTGTTTAAATTTTTAAAAATAAAGGTTTAAACTGGGAACTGGAGAATGAATAGTGATTCTAAAATAAAAATACAGAAGACTCAGAAGAAGGAAATTTTAGGCATAATGAATAGCTTATGCAAAGAGATGTGAAATTTCAGCATATCAATTCTTGCCGCCATACTTGTCAATCAATTATAAAACTATTGCTACTTACCAGTGTTCTTGGTTCCTTAATACACTTTCTATTTATGATTTATAGAGCAATCATTTTATATAGGTATCAATGTTGATTTTATGTCTACAGAGAACAATAATCTGGAAGAATACCCTAACTAATTTAACTGCATCTTATTTCTATTTTTAATTT
The DNA here is from genome assembly GCF_937001465.1 of Orcinus orca. Taxonomy (NCBI): domain Eukaryota; kingdom Metazoa; phylum Chordata; class Mammalia; order Artiodactyla; family Delphinidae; genus Orcinus; species Orcinus orca. Next base: position 99,033,384 of record NC_064563.1, read on the forward strand.
TATTTTCATAATAGATAGTACAGTCATTGATTCCAAAATCAAAAGGTACAAAAGGATACACATCAAAAAGTTTCCTTCTCATAGTCACACATTTGTCACCCCACATCACTGCTATTAGTCTCTTGTTTATGTTCACAGTTATTCTTTTTTACTCTACAATAAATACTAGAGACTTTCCAGGACAGCTCAAAAAAGTTATATTTCTAATTGGTGTACTATAATTTAAATAGTCCCCCAATGATAGATATATAGATTGTTTCCATTCTGTTGTTATTTAAATAATGTTGAAATGACTATCTTTTTACATATGTCATTTTATTGTGCAAAATATCTCTCCAGGCTAAATCTAAAAAAATTAAATTGGGGAGGTCAGAGAATAGGTATGTTTATAATTATGTTCAATATTGCCAAACTACTTTTCATAGTGGTTATATTACTCAAGGTGCCCATACTGAAACCAGCAGTATACAAGTGTCTCTGCTTTCCCATATCCCGGGCAACAATGTGAGTTATTTCTCATGTATTTCTGGGGTTATTTTCTAATCTGACCTATTTATATGTCTATGTAGATAGATGATGCTTTGTTCTTTCTTAAGGACTCTGATTATATATATATATATATATATATATATATGTATATATATATATCTGATTATATATACATAATTCTATATACATAAACAGAGTAGGTAGGTTAGATATATCAGATACTATCATGTACCATGTTATATATATACATATATATATAGAGAGAGGGAGCATGTGTTTGAGTACAGTTTGTTTTGCATTTTTTGGTATTATATATAAGAATGAGCAGAGTTTTAATCTTTTGAGTCATTTTTATTTCTATTTCTATGGACTGCTTGTTCTCAAATGTTCTCTTTTATTTTCCTTTTAGGTTTGGTCTTGTTTTAATGTAATTGTAGGTGTTCTTTACATATTAAAATCAACTATATATATATATTTTAAATCTACAAGGCAAAGTCCACTATAAGCAAAGTCAAATTATAAATGAAAAAAAGTAAAAAAATATTTATCTAATATTCCAAAGGTCTCTTTTCCTTCCATCTATAATTACTAAAGTACTTTACAGTCAATAGAGATGTTCCTTATACCAATACCCATAATTCCCATATGAAATTCTAATAGTAAATAAATGGAAATGGCAATAAAAATGGTGGATATACTTAAACTTGAAATCAGTGCTATTAATTTTTTATTACCTAAAAGAAAAAAAATTGAGTGTCAGCTTCAATGTAATGAATTATATAGATAGATTTCAATTTATTTTGAGATGATATTTCAATGAGAAATGTAAGTGAATCAGAAAAAAATATTAATCATTAACACCTGAAATAAAAACTCATTTGCAGAGCTTTTTGGAGGGAGGTGGTCAATAAAGAGGTTGATGTGCTAATCATTTTGTGTATAATATTCTGTGAAAGCATCTTTAGATGAAAGGAGGACATACCATTTCAGGCAAAAGAGCTTTTGACATTTTTCAGAGTACTTCTCTCTACCAGGCATTGTGACCACAGTGGGTAAAACGCATGGTAGCACAAGTAATAAGAGAATGAAAGATGGCCCCAATAAGTTAATATAGTTACTTTAGATCCCTTCTATACAATACTGAGCAATATGATTGTGCGATATTCTTTCCATATCAAACTTCATTGAAATCAGTGGTGCAGCTATCTCATTCATTTCCATACATCTTTATATACTTAATTTCAAATGTAAGTACTTCACATAACCAATTTTATTACATAATAAATATATTTGAATACTGCACTGAAAACTCAAATGTGTTCAACAATTTATTTTTTAAATACCCTAACTTGATAATGTACAGAAACCAGCAAGTTTTAAGGTGACATGACTTAAAACAGTCATGGCATGCTATGATTTAAAAATAACAAAATATGCAGTATAGAAAGCACATTAAGTAAATCATAAGGTTTTTACATAGTACTAATGATTCAGCCTGAGCAGGCTGTGAGAGTCCAGTCATTAAGCAATTCTTTACTAGATGCCAAGATGAAGTGGACTGTACCCTGTTGGATCTCCAAATTCTGGCCAAAGCAGCTTCCAAACACAGTGAGAAATTAAAAGCTTTGCTGATTGGATTACTAAAACACATAAAGGTCAACCTGAATGGCAAAATGCAACTATTTCAGAAATCCATATTTTCTGTATATCTCAGAAATAACTAAATTTCCTTGTCAATTGCATTATTATGAACTTTCATCAAATCTTTAACCGTGGTCATTTTTAAGTCTTTTGTCATTTACAGACAGTTCTGGGTATACTCTGATACTTTTGCAAAAATGTTCCTATAAAAGGGTTTCATCTTCAAGGAATTTATGGAAAAGACTCTGACAAGTACAGGTTTCTGGTAACTGACTATACTGCTGAACTGAATGAATAAGCATTTTCAGAACTCTAATGGAAAACTGATGAATTCATAAAAGTGCTAACAAAAGATCAAGATGAAAAAAAATTAATTACATGGGACTGAGTTAACTGATGAGGATGATTATAATTTTTGTGACTTTCTGTTTGAATAAAAAAAAAAAATCCCACAAGGACTCAGAGGCAAAAAATATACAAATCAATTTTCACTGCAAAGTAAAGGAGCTGTTACAGTGGAGGATTACTGGACTGAATGTCAATATTATGACATAGTATGAGTGTGTTTCGTGTTTGGTAATTGCAATCATTGTTGCTTTTGTTGTGGTCATCCATTTACAGTGCTTGGTGTCAGTTTATTTCTCTTGTAAAAATAAAAAGAAATACAAAAAAAGAAATCCATATTTTCATGGATACAAAACAAAGTAAAATTCTTCAGAATAGTAGGTCATTGAAAAGTCAATTCTTTCAAATACACATATATAATACCACAATTCCTATCATTTCTATGCTTGCTTTGAGTCTTTTCCACAAAGTAGGTCAGTAACAATAATATTTCAATTATTTCACTGTTTTTTCCAAAAGTGTTCAAGATTTTTCACGTATATGCTTTCATTAGTAACAAAAAAGTGAGACAAAGCAGACAAAAAAATGTATCATTGCTCTACATTTATAAACAGGTTAAATAGTTCTAGTAACTTATTAATAATTATAATCATTATTCTTGTGAATGTTAGGTGAGTGTATATTTTACCATGTTTCTGTATTAACTAACTTTTGAAAACTCAAAATGACATCACTGCTTAATTCTGATGAATCTCTGAGGTACAGGAATCATGAGTCAGAGAAAGCAGCCTAAGCAGGTAGAACTGTTTTGGTTTACCTACAAAGTTTGGGAACCATTATTCATTACACTGCCAAGATAATGGCAGAGTGCCCTCTGGTGTGAGTTCTGGGTAGTCCTCATAAGTTTAGACTACTCATCCTTTCTAGAGTACTTACTAATCTACAGTGTCTTTTCCCCTGGATACCCTCACCTTCCATCAATCTCCACCAATCCATTTCTGGACTGGAGAAAGAGAATAATAATAGGGAACAACATTTAGTGTGTGATGATTATGTTCTAAATACTCTACTGTGCTCTTTAGTTGTACTATTACAATTATTTTTACAATAAACCTATGAAGTAAAGACTATTTTTACACCCTCCCCTCTTTTACAGATAAGGGAATTGAGTTTTAGAAAGGATACATTATCTTGCCTTGAATATCCAACTCTTAAGATGCAGAGCAGAAATTGAAGCCCAAAGTCTATGTGATGTCAGAGTCCTGGTTTTTAACCTGTTTTTCTCCTTTATCTAACAGATTCTAAACATCTGTATTAATGATTAAACTCATCTTCAAAGGCAAAATAATCACCTTTGGTTCTTTGGACTCTGGAATTAATTTGGGGCTTTTCAAAAAATATAAATTGGTAGACTGGGTCAATTAAATTCAATTGATATACCAATGATAACTATATGTGAAGCCTTTCAAAAATATAATTTTTAACTTCCATAGGCTTCCTAAATGTAATGCCTATTAAAAACAAATAAAACATAACCTCTAGAGGTCACTTGAAAATCCAATTACTTCAGATTCGTCACATGCACAGGTGTCTTCTACAAAGATAATAAACGATCATATAAATCAAAAATATACTTAAACTCGTTTCTTTTTTTTGCCTCTAAATTTGCACCAGACTATATTTACTGCTAAAAATTAAACTTGAGATATTACAATAGCAATAAAAATGTCATGTAGGATTTGCTTATATACTTTTAAATGATATTAAAAGTGAGTTTAAATTGGACTGAATAAAAGAAAAATGTGTATGGCTGTTGATCTTCCTTAAATGAGAAGGTTTTGCTGTTGCTGTGGTGGGGAGGCTCGCCACAGGAATGTAGGCAGCTCATAATGTCCAAACTTAAAGATGAAGTGGCCTATTTTTAGACAATTAGAGAGCTGAGATACTAAAAGTTTTCTCTTCTTAGAATTCTATAGAATAATATCACAAAGGGCCATTACAAATGATTAAGTAAATCTTTGACCTTGAAATCTGGGTCAAATGTTTACAGACAAAAAAAGGAATAAGGTTGAATATCTATCTGAGAAATTCACCTGTATGGTGAATAAGGACCTCAATGCCTAATTCTACGCTGTCCTCAAGTGACATACTATTACAGAAAAAAATCTGAAATCATCTCAACTTTCTATTTCCTTATACCTCGGGACATAACTCAGTATCTGTTGGTCAGTCTCATATATGCTACAAAAGTGTGACTGTGGATATAAAACAAAGTTCCCAAAGTTTATTTTACTCTGACAGAAGTGAAGAAAATGTTTTTTTGTCTGATCAATTACTTTTAGATTTCTTTCATCATTTCATTATCTATAAGTCATCATGATCTTTCTCTATATAAAATTATTCTAAGAATAGGCAGCAGAAAAATAATATTACAAAAATAATTAATACAACTAGTTTTTTTTTTTTTTTTTTTTTTTGCGGTACGCGGGCCTCTCACTGTTGTGGCCTCTCCTGTTGTGGAGCATAGGCTCCGGACGTGCAAGCTCAGCGGCCGGGCCCAGCCGCTCTGCAGCATGTGGGATCTTCCCGGATGGGGGCACGAACCCATGTCCCCTGCATCTGCAGGCGGATTCTCAACCACTGCGCCACCAGGGAAGCCCGATATGACTAGTTTTAAATGAAGAGGTAAGATGTGTGTTCCCAGAAAATAGAGTGAATCCCAAACAATTTTCACCTGAATAGTACTATGATATTGCATAGAAGATCTGAAAGTTGCCAGCGGTCTCAGATCTAATATCTTCCACAGTAGAGAGGAACACAATTTTTGAACCAGAGACTATTCATTCTCGAGACATCATTATGTTTTAATAAATCTTACATTTTAAAAATTGGGAAATGCAGTATCTGCAACTGAACTTGGGTATTCTTTTAATATTTCCTATTCACTAAATGAGTTCATTTATTTAGTTAGAATTTCAAAAACCATATGATAAGTACACACTACAGTGCCTTTGAACAAAATTTTTCTGTTACATATGTCAGTTTTGAAGCTGGTTCCTTTTGCTGTTTCATTGTATTGTAAACTATTTTTACTTCTATTTGAATTACATGTTCCTATTTTAATCATTTGAATTTTATCACTAACATTATCATAGCAACTGTGTTTAGTAATATCTATATGAATGGTATTAAATTATACATTCTCCCTAGTCATCAAAAGCAGAGGAGAGACTCACAGCTCCAATTCTCAGGGTCCTCTGAATCATGTAAATTCTCCCACTGGCCCCATGTTTAGGATCAAGAGGCTCCACATTTAGGATAGAAAAAGGACCTATTCTCCACTTCCTGACACTCTTTAGTTCCCATGCTCCATTCTACCTGGTTCCAGCAGAGATTCCTCTCTCATCCTCCCCTGAAGACTAGCACCCACTTAAGAGTCAGCAGTATAGCTCTTTATACCTTTACAGCACTACTGAGAAAGGCCTCAGTCCTTCCTTGCATTCCTGCTTCCAGGACACATGCACTGATTCGATCAACATCACATATACTGTCATCATTTTCCTCTTTCAGAGTCAGTTCTCCTCTCAGAATCCCATGCCTTTCAAATCTGATCTAGGAATGCTCACTGTCTAGGCCTTACACTGCTTGCATCCATATGCATGACTCAGGGGAAGTCACCTCATCTCTTTGAGCCATGTTTTCCCTCTACAAGACAACGGGATTATTAGGGGTCAAGTTATAAAGCTATATGGGCATTAAACAATCAGCTGGCCATAGGGTACTTATCAGTCCTCTATATATTTGATATCATGACTTAACTCAGCCTCTGGATTTGTGGACTAGTGATTATGATTAAAGGAGACACAAACAGCATGTGATATAAAAATAGCATCCCTACTCAGTTAAATATGAAAGTAACCTTTAGTCTTTTACTAAGCAGATAAACTAGGGAATATTTTGATGAAAGAAAGTGAAATAAAAATCAACCAAGCATTTGCCAATAATAGGAACGAATGCTTTTCTATCACTGTGTTACAAATCCTCTGGTGTGAAATTTGGAAAAAAAATCTCTCTAGCTGATGGCCATACTTGGTAGCTGATGTACTGAATCAGAATAATTCAAGACATGATAGAGAAGTGGTTCTCAAATCCTGTGTATAGATTTATTGCAACAAAGACACTTGGAATGTTAACTTATAAAAGATATTTCTCATTACTTTTTCAGGCCTTAGGAAATAGCATCACTGTGAGTAAATATCAATAATTTATTGTTTAACAAACACCTCCCATTTCCTGCCAAGGATTGTGATAGAGAGCCAAACTCAGGAATCACATCCTAGAGGACATTATCTAATAGTTCTTACTGCCCTTATCATTAAAGAATTAGTCTTATATTTTGATAATCTCCATGGATGTGAATCTAGGTCAAAAACCTGAAAGAGTATATCAGAAAAGTATAGCTCTTACTTATATAATTGGAATTTGGCAAGAGAATAGATCTCAAAAGTTCTCACCAAAAAAAGGTAAATAAACATGTGAGGTGACAGATGTCTTAATTAACCCAAAGGGGGAATCCTTTCACAATGTATGCATATATCAAATCATCAGTTGTACAGTTTAAATATCTTACAATTGTATTTGTTAATTATACCTCAACATAGCTGAAGAAAATAAAATAAAATGATGGCTCTTATGATGCAGTATTATTAATATCACTAAGATTCTCTCCAAATAGCCTTAATACATACTTGACAGAATAAAGAAATGCAATTTTCTCTTATTTTGTTTTAGAAAATGAAGAAAATATGTTTTCAAACTATTCTAATTTGCATGACTTTACAATTCTACATGAATTAGGTCTCTTTTTATTATATTTATCTTTAGTGGAGAATAACTGACAAATATAACTGTATTTATTCAAAATGTACATGACGATTTGATATAAATGTACATTGTAGAATGGTAACCAAAATAAAGATAATTAACACATCCATCACTTTACATAGTTAACACAGATAACTTGTGTGCGTGTGCGTGTGTGTGTGTGTGTGTGTGTGTGTGTTTGTGTGGTGAGAATGCTTAAGATCTACTCTCAGGGTGAAGTCAAAGGGCATAAATTTTCAGTTATAAGAATAAGTTCTGAGGATCTAACATACAGCATGGTGACTATTGTTATTAACACAGTACTTGAACTAGGCTTATTTTAAGCATTAAACTATGTAAGAAATGCTGAGATTCTCTTATTTAAATTCTGCATAAGTCAGATTTTCATATATTCTTGAGTAAGCAGCTGTTGTGACTGACTTTCTTATTATACATAGCTCATGCCACAATGTCAAATTTTTATTCTTGGTGATAATCACCACAACATAAAAAATGATATAAATAAGAATTACAGCTAGAAATGCAGAGATATAAATGCCATTAATGATATATACTCTAAGAATCTTTGAATGGGTTGACTACCCATATTTGAAATGTGAAAAATACAATCACTGTACTTTTTTATCTACAACACTATCAAAAAATTACTTTCACCTATTTTATCATGGAAGTGGTCTGTTGTTTCACAGAAATAATGGCATATGTCACTGTGTTATTGTATACATTCGATCTAAGAATTAAATCTCAAGGTAGAAATATGTCCAACATAGGTCTTTCCAATTATCTCCAAAATGATTATGCATTTTAATTGATATTAGTGATAACTGTGAAGTGGAAATTAAAACTCTCTTTTACATCTAAGACCTGGAATTGGGAAAAAAACTTATTCTAAATTCCAGTGAAAATTAAGTAAATGGAGAAAATCGGACTGAAGCCCAAGGTGAGTTACTCCGAGTAATGTAATGCTACTTGGACTACACTGTGTTCCTCTCCTGATTTAAAGAAATCAGACATGAATCCTATGCTCAATCCTATTTTGGGACCTTGTTATAGGAGGGATTTCTGCTTGTACCTAGGCTGTGTTGTCTACTGCTGGGGATTCAGATTTATCTTTGCTTGTGTTTCATATTTGTGGCATGGGGTCTAATAGAAATCCATCTATGTGTACATCTCTGTTAGGTAATCCACCCTGATCATAAGAAGAGTCTCAGTGTCCAGGTTTGAACTGAAGCTACAAAGAAAGTCTTAGTTATTTAATGGGGAGTGATTCAGTTCAGGGGTTTGGCAGTTATTCAAATCTATTTTCATCCCTACTTCCTGGTCCCATATTCAATTCCAAGGGAGAAAGAAAGTTGTTAGTTAAAATCAAAGTGTCTTACTATGAGATATAGACAATGCTATTCTATGATCCTTATCCCAGCATGTATACAAAGAGGCAGGAGCCCTTGTTTGCTACAGTGAGAAAGACCAGAATGTGAGTTGGCCTTTTTGAGGGATAGAGACAGCCAAGAGAGAGCTCAGCTATGCCCAGCACAAGAGTTCCACTCAGTCATCTGATAAAACAGAAGCAATTGTCAACAGCTCTTGTCATGCCTAAAAGTCCAACAGTGATCACAAATCAGAGAAAAGCCACCTGAATTAGTGGAGAACTCCCAAAAAAGGGTGCAACAGCCCTGGGGAAAACTGGCTATAATAGGGAAGCACATATAAATCTCCTTGGAACTTCCAGAAATATTCATTATGTGTGATAAGCAAAGTAAATGTAGTTATTAACACACTGTATTAACTTGTCCCCATGTGTATCTACAGTGAGTAAGGTACAGTAACATTGGGCCTCACTTATCTATTTATGTATATGCCCCTTTGCCATATTAACCTGCTCTTTGATTCCTCACTTCAACTCTAAGTGATATATATTAGGTCAATTCCCTGGGAAACTCCCAAAGCCACCACACAGTGAGTGGTAGAACTAACATTAGAACCAAGGATTTTGTCCCTTCAAAGTCTGTATTATTTCTTCTATACTGTTGCTTATAAGAAGGCTAAGTTAACAGCAGCAATTGTCCTTTTGAAAGCACCCTTGGAAACTGTACCATGATTTTTTTAATCTAATCACAATTAATGTTATATAAAAATTATTAAAAGAATATAAACAAGTCCATTCACCTTTTCTGTTTAATATTGTTTGCCAGTGTGATAACATAAGAAAAATATATTAAAAGCAAAATAATTAGAAAGGAGGTTTTTCATATGATAGAAATATCTACATAGAGAAGAAAAAGATTTTTAACCTTAGATGAAATGAGGTTAAGCAAGTGTTAAATAAAGATCAATATACAAAATTCAATTGCATTTCCATGTACTAGCAAAGATTAGGAAAAATGTGAAAAACACTCAAAATAGATTCAAAATATTTAAAAATTGTAACAAAATATAAACAAGGACATGTAAGATCTGCACCCAGAAAATCATGAAACATTACTGAAAGTCAATAAAGAAGGGCTAAATTAATAAGACGTATCTCATGGGTGTAGGTAGGAAGATTTCATAACATTAAGATGTCAGTTCTCCCAAATGGATATATGGATTTATTGAAACTTTAATCAGAATCTTAACAGGGTTTTAACAATATTTGAACAATTTGTTCTCAAGTGTACATGGAAGAGCAAAGCCAGGGAAGCCACCATTCCTGAAGAAGAATATAGAAGATTTACTTGTTTTACCATATGTGAAGATGATGATAAAACCACATTAAGTAAGATGCTTGGTATTGGTGTAGGGTAGACTAAATGCTGACTGGAACAGAGCAGACTAGGTAATAGCATCATACATACACAGAGCTTGGGTATCTGACCAAGATATAATGGCAAATCAGAGAAAAAAGTGCCAGAAAAAAATGTTTTTTCTTATAGGGAAAAAAAAGTTGGATTTTTACTTCCCACTGCATAATAAAAAAGAAAGAATGAAAGATGAGAGAAAATTCCAGATAAACTAGGAATTTAAATGTGAAAAGGTTACTTTTGAAACTTTAAAAATATAACTAAATATCTTTCTAATCTGAGGTTAAAAAAAGATTTCCTAAACAAGACACCCAAATCTCTAAAATAAAAAGTAATGCTTGATAAATTAATTTATATGAAGATTAAGAAGTTCTCTTCACCAATGGATATCTTAGAGGTCAAAAACTTATCTACATAATTGAAGTAAATACCTGCAACACATTACTGAGAAAACATTTTCAAGAATATAAAGGAGTTATAAACCAGTAAAAAAAAAAAAAAAGGAAACAATCCTATAAGGCATTTTATAAAAGAGAAAATACATGGGTATTAAATATATGAAATGTTCCAAATAAGTAAGAAAAAAATGTAAATTGATACTAAAATGATACATCATCTAATATCCTTTCCATCTGCAAAAATTAAGCAGTCAGACAAATTCAAATGTTGGACAATATAGATCAATGCAGCAATAGAATCTCTTACACATTGCTAGGGCAATTTTAAGTTAGTTCAAAACACACCTAGGAAAACTACTTGATGTTATCTTGTAAAGTTTAACATTTACTTGTGGTAGACTGTTTAATGGCCTCAAATTCCTCCCTTCCTTGTGTGCATTTCCCTTTGTCATATGCAAATCCCTTTGCTGCTTCTCCTATCAAGAGCTAGAATTTATTTATATATCAGTGAAAACAAGAGTATGGTTGGATTTTATAAACATATTCAGTGAAAACTGCATATTCCAAAAAATCATATAGGGATATGACAAATTTTTACTGAAGTACAGATTCTGAGAAATTAACATGAAGGATTTTTAATAAGGAAGAGCCTTAGGATCAAACCCTTTGTAAGGAAGAGAAAGAAAATAGAATTGTACAGAGGGATTCTGTGATCTACAGCAATGCAGGTCCAGTGAAAGTCTCAGTGGGGATTTTGAATGGCCCTCAGGAAGTCCTGAGAAGTCAAGAGGGACTTTATACTCTGGCATCAAACAGCACTGGGAGATCACTGCATGTGGGCCAGCCCTGAGGCATTCCCTGACACGCCGTCAGTATGAGGCTATCTACTGACAACACTCTTAGCAGTTTGGGCAACTTATTCAATGAAGGGGGGTTGGATTGCACATCACAGTGTCCACTGACTGGGTGACTAAGTTTTATCCTTTTTCAAACCTCCTGCTGCCATTAAAGTGAATGCTCATCATGTCCAGGATTCAAAAGAAACCTCCAAAATGAAAGATATCCTTACCACTCAGTGTCCTGTTTTTTTAAATTTCATGTTGGCAACTTATTTTCTTTTGTACCAGCTCAGCATTCTATTTAAAATGAATTTGTGAAGGTGTTTCATTCATCATTTAAATTATTTGGATTGAAAGACACATAAAGTTACACCATATTTCCCATGTCAGTAGAGCAATGGGAACTCCCTCCTTATGGAGGTAGAACATAACTCCTCCAATCTTAATCGTGGGATGTATGTAGTGACTTCCTCATAAAGAGTACAGTATGGAAGGAAGAAAGAATAATTCTACAATGGAAATACCTGACAACCACTACCTCAGCCAAGTAAGTGATCAAAGATAATATCACTGATAAGACATTTTAATAACATATGCCCTTGATATTATGGTAAGAATGGCACATTACCTGTGATATCTTCTTCTAAAACCAATAAACTCAGTCTTATCATGAGAAAAACATCAAACACACCCATATTCAAGGTCATTGTAAAAAACATCTGCCCAGTATACCCCCAAAATGTCAAGGTGATCAAAAACATGGAAAGTCTGAGAAACCGTCAGTCTAGAGCAACCTATGGAGACATGATGACTAAGTGTAATATGGTATCCAAGATGGGATACTGAACAGAAAAAAAGACAAGAGGTGAAAACTAAGAAAATCAGAATAAAATATAGACTTTAGTTAATAATAATGTATAAATATTGGTCTGTTGTTTGCTACAAATGTATCACAGTAATGTTAACCATAGAGAAAACAAGATTGGGGTATGCAGGACTCTCTAGACTATACTTGCAAATTTTTTGCACCTGTAAAACTTTTCAAAAATAAACAAAATTTAAAACAAATACAGAAAATATATTCAATGGTGGAAATTAGTAAAGAACATTATTTGACTCTGCAAAAATTAAAGGTATCCTTTACATGATTATTTCACTGACAGCTTCATTTAAGTGATTGAGTTGACTTTTTCACATATTGTGCTGTAATCATACTTACAAAATTGAGGTTACATTAGCAAGTTTCTGCTTGCTTTGATTCAGATAAGTAACTCACACTCAGATTCTTACATTGTTACATATTACTTCTTGTAGATTGAGCTAACCTTGCTCCTTCCTCCTGAGAGCAAATGTTTGAATTCAGTCAGTCTCACCAAACCTTTGGAAGGACTTTTAACTTACATTGAATTCTTTATATTAACTCCAAAGAAATAAATCAGTATTTTAAATAAGAAAAAAAATTTTTTTAATGAATTTAAAGATTTTACTAGTCAGAAAAAAAGAAAAATCAATGATTATGTTTCAACTGGGTATGCCATTCCAATTAACTCTGACATATATACATATATTTTGGCAATTTTTAAAATGATTCCAGCATCAGGGATTGTGGCAAAACTATAAAAAAAATTGAAATTAAAATGAGTAAGGTATTTTCTTTACTCTTTTGGAAGACTTCAAATTCAACTTAAATTACTTTCAGCCAATTGAGTTCAGTTGTTGCCCCTTGTGATCACAGGAATTGACACAATGCCTTGTGGAGAATAAGTTCTCAATGTAGAGGTTGTATGTACTTGATACACATTTCCAATATGCAAGAGTGAAGAGTGAAACTCATATACAAGATTTTCAGTCCACTGAGTAAATATAAACATTAATCCATTTTAGAAGATTTAGCACCTTCTAAATACATAACTGAATAAGACATAGTCTAGATTTCAATAAGAACTATGATAACATTTGTACCCAAAAATAGTTTATAACTACAATGAGAAAAAAATCCGAAGATGGGACAGAACCATAAAAGAAACCACTCTTGGGACAGAACACAAAACCCTGCATATCTAATATACATATATTAAATCATGTCTGAATAAGCAGTATTGTAAGGGAAATAGAAGCCAGAAAAAGGAGAATGTGTGATTAAATAAGGACAAGGTAGTAATAAAGTTAACATTTGGATGAAAGTCATCTGTCAATCTTCAGAGGCCACACATGTGGGTTAAAAGAAGGATCACATACCAGGAAAATGGATAAACTGGGCCTCTGGAGAAAGAATATCAACTCAGAATTCTCCAAATAAAACAAATACCCCAAAAGGATAACATGCTCAATAAATGAGTTGGGAAAACAAACCAAAAATAAGCAAATCCAATCCCTGTAAAAGCATGCTTGCCTGATTTGGCCCTGAGTTGAGACTGAGTAGAAGGGAGCAAAAAAAGAGAAAAGAAAAAAGAAATCTTCCCTAACCATAAGCTCATAATCACACATGTTTGTGTCATGAAATCATAGCATCTGTTGCCTTAAAAGTATAAAAAATAAAATTTAATCAAATGCAGCCCCATGTTGGTTTGCCTACAGGAATCTGGATAAAACTAATATAAATGTTCTTTGGAGGAAAACTTTTTAAATAAAGGCCTCAAATATCTCCTATTGATGGAATTCCAAACAGCAGCCCCCATTCAAAATAATGAAACCCATCCAGAACCACATCATCACATAATTACATAAACCCAGCAAAAAAGTCAAACTAAAGAATCGGATTCCCAAAACTGGACAGGTACATGTAAAAGTATGAGATTAGATCACTCCCTAACACCATACACAAAAATAAGCTCAAAATGGATTAAAGACCTAAATGTAAGGCCAGAAACTATCAAACTCTTAGAGGAAAACATAGGCAGAACACTCTATGACATAAATCAAAGCAAGATCCTTTCTGACCCACCTCCTAGAGTAATGGGAATAAAAACAAAAATAAACAAATGGGACCTAATGAAACTTCAAAGCTTTTGCACAGCAAAGGAAACCATAAACAAGACCAAAAGACAACCCTCAGAATGGGAGAAAATATTTGCAAATGAAGCAACTGACAAAGGATTAATCTCCAAAATTTACAAGCAGCTCATGCAGCTCAATAACAAGAAAACAAACAACCCAATCCAAAAATGGGCAGAAGACCTAAATAGACATTTCTCCAAAGAAGATATACAGACTGCCAACAAACACATGAAAGAATGCTCAACATCATTAATCATTAGAGAAATGCAAATCAAAACTACAATGAGATATCATCTCACACCAGTCAGAATGGCCATCATCAAAAAATCTACAAACAATAAATGCTGGAGAGGGTGTGGAGAAAAGGGAACACTCTTGCACTGCTGGTGGGAATGTGAATTGGTTCAGCCACTATGGAGAAAAGTATGGAGGTTCCTTAAAAAACTACAAATAGAACTACCATATGACCCAGCAATCCCACTACTGGGCATATACCCTGAGAAAACCAAAATTCAAAAAGAGTCATGTACCAAAATGTTCATTGCAGCTCTATTTACAATAGCCCGGAGATGGAAACAACCTAAGTGCCCGTCATCGGATGAATGGATAAAGAAAATGTGGCACATATATACAATGGAATATTACTCAGCCATAAAAAGAAACGAAATTGAGCTATTTGTAATGAGGTGGATAGACCTAGAGTCTGTCATACAGAGTGAAGTAAGTCAGAAAGAAAAAGACAAATACCGTATGCTAACACATATATATGGAATTTAAGAAAAAAATGTCATGAAGAACCTAGGGGTAAAGCAGGAATAAAGACGCAGACCTCTTAGAGAACGGACTTGAGGTTATGGGGAGGGGGAAGGGTGAGCTGTGACAGGGCGAGAGAGAGTCATGGGCATATACACACTAACAAACGCAGTAAGGTAGATAGCTAGTGGGAAGCAGCCGCATGGCACAGGGATATTGGCTTGGTGCTTTGTGACAGCCTGGAGGGGTGGGATGGGGAGGGTGGGAGGGAGGGAGACGCAACAGGGAAGACATATGGGAACATATGTTTATGTATGACTGATTCACTTTGTTATAAAGCAGAAACTAACACACCATTGTAAAGCAATTATACCCCAATAAAGATGTTAAAAAAAAAAAAAAAAAAAAAGAATCAGATTCCCAAACTGCAGATGATGGAATCATCAGATAAGGATATGAAATAAATATATGTACATGTAAAGATGTACATTGAAGTTATCATGGTGAACATTGAAGTTATCATGGTGAACAAAATATTCTGAAAACTTTGAAAAAGCACAAACTAAAATTTAAAAAATGAAAAATATACATATTAAAATTTTATTAATACTAGTATTAAAATAAAAAATACTCATATTAAAATTTCAAATTTTATTAATTAATGCTTCAAGTTACAGGCAATTGGACATAGCTGCAGAAAGAATTAGTGAAGTGGAACATAGTTCTATAGAAAATTACTCAGAAAGACAAAGAGATAAAAAATATAAATAAGGAAGATAAAGTGAATAAGCCCAAACTCTGTCTAATCAAAGTCTGAGCTGAGAATAGGATATTCAGTAAGGTAATGATAAATAATATCCTAGATTTTCTGTAAGATGCCCTTCCTCAGATTCAGGAAATTCAAAGAATCACAAGCAAGACAAATAAAAAAAAATCCACAGTTAGACATGTCATGGTAAAATAATGGAGCAAAACAAGAAAAAAGAGAAGGTTTTAAAAGCAATAAATGGGAAAGATAAGTTAATATATAAAATAATGGCTATCAGACAGTTCTCAATAGCAAAAAAGGAAGTCAGAAGAGAATGAAATAATATATTTAGATTGATGAGAAAAAATAGCTACCCAACTGTTTTGGGGATGATTTTGTTTTCTTCATTCTCTTTACTTTTTCATTAAAATAAATTCTCATTTTTAATGTAGTAAAAATATTCCATTCTTTCCTTTAAGGTTTGTGTTTTTATGTTTTGTTTAAAAACAATCCTTTCTTATTCCCAAGTTCATGAAGAATTGTTTCCTAATTTTCTTTTAAAGATGTGTTTAAGCCAAAAACCTATATAAGATTTTGAACACACAACTGAGAATATTAAATTAATTCCTACAAAACAGTAAGAAGACAATTTAGTAGAAAACTTGGAAAAATACAGGAAAGATATTTCACATAAGGGTTTCAAAATCAGAGGTAATATTTATATTTAAACTGGGTAATATGGACATTGATTTCTTTCCCTCTTTTTTGATGAAACATACAAATAGTTTTCTGCCTATGACAGACTTCACAGAGAAAATATGGTAATAAATAATGTGAAATCATATAAGGTAATATATAACTAAACATCTAGATAATGTCAATAGGTATTTTAAGGAAAGAGCACAGTGAACTTGCGGGGGTTGTCATGTACTTTTAAGAACAGAGATTTGCACTGGTACATTCTTGACAGGAGAAAAAAGGAACGGAGGAAGGAAGAAAGAAAAGAAGCATATTATACATAGGAAAAGCTATATTTAGTGTTGGCAAATGTGAAACCAATCTAAGCAAACCAATGCATAGTTCTGTCAACTTCAGTCTTTTCTGTTACTAAACAAGCCTTTTTAAAGCTGTTCTGTTTGCCCCTTGAAATATGTCAAAAGACTCTTTTCAGGTTTACCTAGATAGCGTTGCCTTTGTATAGTTCCATCCTCTTATCCCAGAAACAATCATTCTTGCATGGCATGGTTACCTCATTTAGTGACCTTTGAGAGCTTTTGCAGGTGGACAATATTTCGCATGCAGTTTGGTTTGTATACTCTAAACATTGCTGAACAAAAACAAATCCATTCAGAAAAATAGCACTAGAGGGATCAGAAGCTGCTAAGGTTAGAATCATTCTCAGAGATGAAGTGGCCCAACACTTTGTTTTCCTTCAGAGTCCAAAAGAAAAGCAGATTTATAAATGACATGAGGAGAGCATGCAGAGAAATGAGCTGAAGCAGAGGGAGGCTGTGTGTATCTATGCATATTTGAGAACTGTGATTAATCTGTGGCCATTTTTGTTTTACTATAATTCTCTAGAAAATAAATGGCTTTTTTAGGTACCTGTATAATGAAAGACAGATATATGAAATCAACTCTTTACAGGTTAATTT
Organism: Orcinus orca; assembly: GCF_937001465.1. Lineage (NCBI taxonomy): Eukaryota > Metazoa > Chordata > Mammalia > Artiodactyla > Delphinidae > Orcinus > Orcinus orca. The sequence goes on from NC_064563.1 coordinate 99,050,913, forward strand.
CACTTTTTCAACATAAGTCAAATTCTTAGCAAACAATGAGACTGCCACAAAATCAATATAACTAGATTCTTCCTATAGCCAAAATAACCAATGATTGTTTCGGTGGTGCATTATTCACACAGCCCAAAAAACAGCCACACAATTGGCTTACAGGGTAATACTGCAGAACACCACTTGCTGTGGGAACAATAAATGTGTCTAATAAAGCTTTCTACCACCTAGATGGGCAATAAAGGTATACTGCTCTGCCACAAAATTGTCACAGATGCAATACCTGAACCATGTCTCTGGCTTCCTCAAACCTCTATCTGGAGAGGAGAAGAGGTGTTTTTTGTTTTGTTTTTTGTTTTTCCCCAAATGAAGCCTGTCTTAGTAACCTGTTTCCTGATGAGGACTAATAACTGCTGCTGAGTCCAGCTTTTTTGGCCCTACTAAAGCAGTTAGATTGGCCATCTACTTGAGCTTGAAAATCACACCTATCCAGTCAACCTAAAAGGTTTATTATGTAGCCTTGGACCTTGCTAAGAATTCTAAAACTAGGGAAATACTAGGGAAATACTAGTCAGATCTGACAAAAAAGGTATACCATCAAAGCATGATTTGACTAGCATTTGTTAAGATGATTTAAAACTACTTAAGAAGAAAGCCTTTCTATAAAGACCCAAGCATTTTTTGATACGCCCTTCCTACTGGTCAGTACATTTTATAGATTATTTCAAACTTCATCATAGACTAAGGAAAAATTATGCTATATGAGTAATTAAAAAATAGTTAATTTAGAACTTTTTTCTATTTGAGGATTTTATTTTTAATTGGGAATACTGCAGTATCTCCAGCTAAACGAAGATTTTAACTACAGGAAAATATGCATCAGATGTGCTTTTGTTAAGTATCATTGTTTTATTATTTATAAGCATATGCTCTCATCCGTCTCCCTTTCTTGTCACTGTCACTTCTTGTCATTTATCTTTCTCCAAAATCACTTTTGTTATCACAGACATAGACCCTGATATAGTTGACTGTCAGGGTGATCACAATACATAAAACACACACTTCCAAGTTAAATCAATAGCGAATCCATCCACTCCCTTTCCTATTCATTACTATGACCCTCAACATTTACCTTTATCCGATTCAAAGCTTTATAGGTTGGAGGTTACAGAGGAAAAATACAAAGGAAAGAGGTACTGCATAAACTTTAGGTTTTATTAACTTAACACTAAGGTCTTGTTATGTTAATAGAAATGCTACCATTATACTATTCAGAATGCTACCATTATACTATTCAGAATCAAATATATATACATATTTAGAATTTGAAAATGTATGTATTCATATATATAGGAAATTGTCTTGTGTTTCTGAAAAATAGATGATCAAGCTAATAATTCTAAAACAATATCCTGTTTCTGAATTTTTTTTCTTTATTCAGATACAGTAAGCACATGACATGTAACAATCAAAAAAAAATGCAGTTATTTGTGGGAACTGAATTCAGATCTTTTGTCCTCTGTAGGCCCAATTTCTCTACTATAAAAAAAAAAATCCAGTTATCCCATGACAATTTAAAAGGAAGGAAAGGAAATACCTGTGAAGGATTTTTAATGAATTCTTAATAACATGAACTTAGCTCAATACTCTGCACAATTTAAACTGATTTTTAAAAAATTTTCCTAGAATGTGAGCATTTCTTCAGTGTAAGTGATGATAATAATAATATGAATCATAATTCCCTGCCGGACAGAAACCTGATATGGCAGTTTTTTAATATCTAATGTATAGTGGATATAATGAAAAACTCTAAGGATACAACAAAGTGTTTTTTTCATATTTTAAAAAATCAAGTTTACTCAAAGGTTATCATAAGTCTCTGGAAGTTTGATAGTAAAATTCACTTCTGAGGGTTGTTTTACACTCCTGACCTGCATGCATATAGGTTTATTATGGTACAGTTGTCAAAGTTGCCATTTCTTCCGCGATGAAGAGTGGCCCCCGCTTGCCACAACTAGAGAAAGCCCTCGCACAGAAATGAAGACCGAACACAGCCATAAATAAATAAATAAATAAATAAATAAAATATATATATATTTTTTAAAATGTTGCCATTTCTTGTGCATTAATACTTATTTTTCTGAAGCAAGTTTTTTCTTCTCTTTCTCTCCATCTCTTCCCCTCACTTGCTCACAACACAAACACATACACACAAATCTACTATCAAAATAAATAATTCCATGGCTTTATAAAAATAGATTATCAAAAGGAAGAAAGGTAAGTCAAATTGTGGTCTTATGATCTTGTCCAGGTCCCCCAGGTACCATTATCATGTGGTGAGTGAAGGTACATTTATTACATTATTTGCGATGTCTAAAATTTTAATTTTCCGCTGTGAAGCATCTAAGGTCTGTCTGGGATAGTCAGAAATGCGTTTCTAATCGCTTTTTCCATGCAAAAGAGATATAATAGATTACCAACAACAGAACTATTACTCATCCATCTAAGTGCAGCTTCTCTTCTGCATGCAATATTTATAAGTGTTTATATACTTCTGGCTAATGCTAACAATCAATGCCTATTTGATGAGTCAACCTATATAACTGTTAAATGTCTGAAACTCACCAAGAGATTAAGTTTATTCTTGGCATCTGTTACAGATTTATTTGTGATTAAAAGAAAGATGAAGAGAGAAAGGAAAGATATCTTTTTGAAGTTTCTATTAGGAAGGGGAAAATGGCCTAGCTGCATTTTTCTTGTAGATAGCAGAAACACTTTTATTACTGTCTATTTTCTTATATCAACTATAATAACAAAATAGGAAGAGATGGTTTTTCCTATCACTGTATTTGTGAAAGGCATCTCAATGTACAGTTTATGTGATGCTGGAATTAAGAACAAAATCCAATTACTTTAATAGTTTAATTGGAAACTTTCAGAACTTGGAAGAGTTGGGTCCTCATCAATTTATAAATATGGTCTGATTACATGCCTTGTTATTTTTGTTGTTATTTTTATTAAGAATATGATTTGTAGCTTTTACATGTAGCTGTCCAGTTTTCCCAGCACCACTTATTGAAGAGGCTGTCTTTTCTCCATTGTTATTCTTGCCTCCTTGATCAAAAATAAGGTGATCATAGGTGCATGGGTTTATCTCTGGGCCTTCTATCCTGTTCCATTGATCTATATTTCTGTTTTTGTGCCAGTACCATACTGTCTTGATTACTGTAGCTTTGTAGTACAGCCTGAAGTCAGGGAGCCTGGTTCCTCCAGCTCCATTTTTCTTTCTCAAGATTGCTTTTGCTATTTGCGGTCTTTTGTGTTTCCATACAAATTGTGAAATTGAGTTACTTGTAGTGAGGTAGATGGACCTAGAATCTGTCATACAGAGTGAAGTAAGTCAGGAAGAGAAAAACAAATACTGTATGCTAACACATATATATGGAATCTAAAAAGAAAATGGTTATGAAGAACCTAGGGGCAGGAAAGGAATAAAGACACAGATGTAGAGAATGGACTTGAGGACACGGGGAGTGGGAAGGGTAAGCTGGGAAGAAGTGAGAGAGTGGCATGGACTTACATATATTCTACCAAATGTAAAATAGATAGCTAGTGGGAAGCAGCTGCATAGCACAGGGAGATCAGCTCCATGCTTTATGACCACCTAGAGGGGTGGGATAGGGAGGGTAGGAGGGAGATGCAAGAGGGAGGAGATTTGGGGATATATGTATATGTATAGCTGATTCACTTTGTTATAAAGCAGAAACTAACACACCATTGTAAAGCAATTATACTCCAATAAAGATGTTAAACAAATTTAAAAAAAAAGAATACGATTTGCATTATTGGAGTGATACTCATTAACTATGGGTCAACCTGTATTTTTTATTTTTTATTATCTTGGACATTAAAATTATACATAGTATTATAAGTCAAAGGGTATTATGAAATTTTCTTTTAATTTCAGTATCAAATAAGGTAGAATTGCCAGGTTATATTTTACATTTAAAATTTTATAAATTATTCTTATTTTGTAGAGAAACTCATATGTATGTCTATAAATTAGTATGGTTTTAATACTTATTACACTCTTAATTTGCAATTAATTGGTCATCAAACTTAATTTTGGGCCTTAAACATTTATCTGCAGGATTTAAACCAAAAGAATTTTGAAGTCTGTATTCACTCATTTAATAATCTATAAGTACATGCTATGTATATTTTAACACACCAGGTTCTATAAATAATATTCTAAGATTATTTATCACAAAATTTGTATTTTTAGAAGAAAAAGACGGCCGCGGCAAGTTCGTTCCCAATATAAAAGTGCTACATAAATGGTCATTAAGGAAGTGCAGTGGGAGCTTAGGAAATAATTCCTGGACAGTGTAGCCTGAAGATAGCATCTCAGAGAAAATGGGACACAAACTGTGTCAAGAAGAGTGCTTGGGATGTGAATGAAGAAAGGAAAGAGGGGAGCTCAGGTGAGAGGGAGGCTGTAAGCAAAGACTCAGGTGTGGAAGTGATTTGTGTGGCTCAGGAGGCAGATCTGGGAGATGGGGGAGCACGAGTTTCTGTTGGAAGAGATAAAATAGCTGGAGAGATGTTTACAAAGGCAGTCAGTGAGCAGACTGTGTAGGTAGGGTATTGCATTTCAGACTCCGAGTTTGTATTTTATCTTGTAATAGCAATCCATTTAAAAATGATCCATAGGAGGTGACAGATCAGAAACAGAATTTTATAAACATTTATCTAAACGCAGTTTCAGGTAAAAAGAGTTGCACTGCCAGGGAGACAGGTTAGACTATCATCTCAGTAGTGCTGTCAAACCATCCCCATGCCAGGCCACAGGAGGGATATCCTGGTGAAGGACTAAGGATTCTTAAGGATTGCATAATTCCATTTTTTTTTTCTTCCTCATGGCTGAAATTTTAAAATGATGTACCATTGTAAGGAGGGAAATTAGATGAACCAGGAGGGGGCTTGGGGGGAGGGGCTAAGGAAATTTGCCTGTTACTTGACGGAGCCTCCTGTAGGTTTCTGGGCTCTCCAATCTCCAGAACCTGTTACTGACACACGTGGTTCGTTGTTTCAGGTCACTGGAGCTATATGGTGTACTCAAAGTATACATAAGGCAAATAAGATGAGATCACAAATATGGTCATTTACCTTATAAACCTCAGTAATCCCATACCATTCTCTTTCCTTGTTGTCTACCTTCATTTCAGCCCCCAAACTTTTCCTTCCCAATCCTCTTTTTATCATCAACCTTTCCTCTTGTCTGTCTTCTCCTTTTTGCAGTCCCTTTGCTGTTTGGCGGTAAAAAGGCACAACAGAGGTATAGAGCAGGAACAAACAGAAAATAGTGAGTGCCCGACTTCTAGAAACTTAGGAGCACTCATTCCTCCTGAGTATTAACAGACTTCATGAGAATAATCAGAAATAGTAATAACTACAAAAGCTAAAGAATGGCCTTTCTTTGTTTCCTCTCGCTTTCTCTCTTGCCTGCTCTTTTTGTATATGTATTGCTATCACAGTTTCTAAGCATGCCAGGTAGCCTAGATTTCAGTGATGGAAACTTGGATTATCATCAGATGGAGTGACACCATGAGGGGAGTTCCCTCAGTGTCTTGCCAAATAGAGCAAGCATAAGGATGATTTTTGTAACATATTCTGGGTGTCTGCACTTTTCCACTCAACTCTCATAAGGATACAGGCCACAGGAGAAGAGCTTGGGCAGTGGAGACACCCGAATTCCTATACTTCCTACACAAGAACCAATGTTTGCACACATCCAATTAATATGGTATAGCCTGTCACCATTTCTTCTAACTTACACCTAACATTGAATTGTATATACTCTAAATGATAACCATCTGGAAGAACAAACGTTAAGTACTAATAAAATACACACCACTACCATTTACATGTTTGATATGAATGTATATTTATACATATATTTTTATTTTTTCAGTGAAAACAGAGGATGGTTGTTTTGGTGGGGGGGAGTTTTATTTCTGATATATTGTTCCCTAAATTCACCTGCTAACATTGCAGCATGGGTCACTGTTTACATATACCCTAAAAACTAAATTCAATTTAAACCTTTAGGAGGGGGAATCTGGTCACATGCTGTCAAGACACTCCAAAATTTAGCTTTCTATGTGAAGTTCAGAATGTTTGCCACAATTTTTTAAAGTGGCAAATCCTCTAGCAGGAGGCTGGACATACTGAGAAACATCTCTGGAATTTTTCAGTAAGAGTCTCTTCTAGTATTTGTACGTCTGTTCAGTATTTTTGCCAGGTATGTAGTCTTTCTGATGGATAACGGAAGTTAATTAAACATAGCACATGTTATATTTATAATATTTTGGTAGTAGAGTTTAGCACAATTCTGCTAGTATTTCTTCTTCAAAAATATTTACAATTTCCATTTTAGTGGGCTGTTTGAACATTAAAATCAGACTTCAATTTTCTAATTAAAGTGTAAGGGCATTAACACAGAAAGCTCTTGTTATTCAAATGAAATATAAAGCATGTGGCATGGGATAAAAATGTCTCAAGCTCTCAGAGGCAATTACATCCATTAGTTGCAGTTCTCCTTTAGAGGGAGAGGATAATCTAATTGAATGGCCATATGCACTATTTTATCAGGTTGATGCTTTGCATTTTAGTATAGCTGGCATTTATGAAAAGAATCTTCCATTTGGAGAATCTTTAAAACGGTCAAAACAGACAATTTATCATCTTGATCTGCTCCTTACTGACTTTTTATACTATGCATAGATTTAAAGTAAGGTGACTGCTATCTAAGCACTGAACAGATTTTTTAAGCATAGATTTCTATCACATATTCTCCTGAGTTGTACACCTAACAAGAGATTGTCATCAGCACCAAACAAATCATTTATAAGTAAACAGACTCTGGAGTAGGGTGTTACAAAATTATGTTAAGTCAGCCAAATGTCAAGTCAAGGGCTGATTTGGATAGAAATGATCTATAAATTTTATTATAAAAATAAGCTCTCGGAAGGGAGGAAGATGGCGGAAGAGTATGACGCGGAGATCACCTTCCTCCCCACAGATACGTCAGAAATACATCTACACGTGGAACAACTCCTACAGAACACCTACTGAACACTGGTAGAAGACCTCAGACCTCCCAAAATGCAAGAAACTCCCCACGTACCTGGGTAGGGCAAAAGAAAAAAGAAAAAACAGAGACAAAAGAATAGGGAGGGGACCTGCACCAGTGGGAGGGAGCTGTGAAGGAGGAAAGGTTTCCACACACTAGGAAGCCCCTTCGCGGGCGGAGACTGCGGGTGGCAGAGGGGGGAAGCTTTGGAGCCGTGGAGGAGAGCGCAGTAACAGGGGTGTGGAAGGCAAAGCGGAGAGATTCCCCACAGAAGATCGGTGCCGACCAGCACTCACTAGCCCGAGAGGCTCATCTGCTCACCCGCCGGGGCGGGCGGGGGCTGGGAGCTGAGGCTCGGGCTTCAGGATCCCAGGGAGAGAACTGGCAGCGAGAACACAGCCTGAAGGGGTTAGTGCACCACGGCTAGGCGGGAGGGAGGCCGGCAAAAGTTCTGGACCTGCGGAAGAGACAAGAGACTTCTTCTTCCCTCTGTATTTCCTGGTGTGCAAGGAGAGGGGATTAAGAGCGCTGCTCAAAGGAGCTCCAGAAACGGGCGCTAGCCGCAGCTATCAGCGCGGACCCCAGAGATGGGCATGACACGCTAAGGCTGCTGCTGCCGCCACCAAGAAGCCTGTGTGTGAGCACAGGTCACTATCCATACCCCCCTCCCGAGAGCCTGTGCAGCCCGCCACTGCCAGGTTCCCGTGATCCAGGGACAACTTCCCCGGGAGAACACAAGGCATGCCTCAGTCTAGTGCAACAAAAGAACAGCCTCTGCCGCTGCAGGCTCATCCCACACTCCGTACCCCTCCCTCCCCCCGGCCTGAGTGAGCCAGAGCCCCCGAATCAGCTGCTCCTTTAACCCCGTCCTGTCTGAGCAAAGAACAGATGCCCTCAGGCAACCTACACGCAGAGGTGGGTCCAAATCCAAAGCTGAACCCTGGGAGTATGAACAAAGAAGAGAAAGGTAAATCTCTCCCAGCAGCCTCAGAAGCAGTGGATTAAAGCGCCACAATCAACTTGAGGTACCCTGCATCTGTGGAACACCTGAATAGACAATGAATCATCCCAAATTGAGGATGTGGACTTTGGGAGCAAGATATATTATTTTTTCCCCTTTTCCTCTTTTTGTGAGTGTGTATGTGTATGCTTCTCTGTGTGATTTTGCCTGTATAGCTTTGCTTTCACCATTTGTCCTAGGGTTCTGTCCGGCCGTTTTTGTTTTTTTATTTTTCGTTTTAACTTTTTAAATTTTTCTTAATAATTATTTTTTATTTTAATAACTTTATTTTATTTTATCTTTATTTTGTTTTATCCTCTTTCCTTCTTTCTATTTTTTCTCCCTTTTATTCTGAGCCATGAGGATGAAAGGCTCTTGGTGCTCCAGCCAGGCATCAGGGCTGTGCCTCTGAGCTGGGAGAGCCAACTTCAGGACACTGGTCCACAAGAGACCTCCCAGCTCCACGTAATATCAAACGGTGAAAATCTCCCAGAGATCTCCATCTCAACACCAACACCCAGCTTCACTCAATGACCACCAAGCTACAGTGCTGGACAACCTATGCCAAAAAACTAGCAAGACAGGAACACAACCCCACCCATTAGCAGAGAGACTGCCTAAAATCATAATAAGTCCACAGACACCCCAAAACACACCACCAGACGTGGACCTTCCCACCAGAAAGACAAGATCCAACCTCATCCACCAGAACACAGGCGCTAGTCCCCTCCAGCAGGAAGCCTACACAACCCACTGAACCAACCTTAGCCACTGGGGACAGACACCAATAACAACGTGAACTACGAACCTGCAGCCTGTGAAAAGGAGACCCCAAACACAGTAAGATAAGCAAAATGAGAAGACAGAAAAACACACAGCAGATGAAGGAGCAAGATAAAAACACACCAGACCTAACAAATGAAGAAGAAATAGGCAGTCTACCTGAAAAAGAATTCAGAATAATGATAGTAAATATGATCCAAAATCTTGGAAATAGAATAGAGAAAATGCAAGAAACATTTAACAAGGACCTAGAAGAACTAAAGAGGAAACAAACAACGATGAACACCACAATAAATGAAATTAAAAATACTCCAGAAGGGATCAATAGCAGAATAACTGAGGCAGAAGAACGGATAAGTGACCTGGGAGATAAAATAGTGGAAATAACTACTGCAGAGCAGAATAAAGAAAAAAGAATGAAAGGAACTGGGGACAGTCTCAGAGACCTCTAGGACAACATTAAACACATCAGCATTTGAAGTATAGGGGTCCCAGAAGAAGATGAGAAAAAGACAGGGACTGAGAAAATATTTGAAGAGATTATAGTTGAAAACTTCCTTAATATGGGAAAGGAAATAGTTAATCAAGTCGAGGAAGCACAGAGAGTCCCATACACGATAAATCCAAGGAGAAACATGCCAAGACACATAATAATCAAACTATCAAAAATTAAATACAAAGAAAACATATTAAAAGCAGCAAGGGAAAAACAACAAATAACACACAAGGGAATCCCCACAAGGTTAACAGCTGATCTTTCAGCAGAAACTCTGCAAGCCAGAAGGGAGTGGCATGACATATTTAAAGTGATGAAGGACAAAAACCTACAACCAAGATTACTCTACCCAGCAAGGATCTCATTCAGATTTGATGGAGTAATTAAAACCTTTACAGACAAGCAAAAGCTGAGAGAGTTCAGCACCACCAAATCAGCTTTACAACAAATGCTAAAGGAACTTCTCTAGGCAAGAAACACAACAGAAGGAAAACACCTACAATAACAAACCCAAAACATTTAAGAAAATGGGAATACGAACATACATATCAATAATTACCTTAAATGTAAACATAATGGATTAAATGCCCCCACCAAAAGACAAAGACTGGCTGAATGGCTACAAAAACAAGACCTGTATATATGCTGTCTACAGGAGACCAACTTCAGACCTAGGGACACATACAGACTGAAAGTGAGGGGATGGAAAAAGATATTCCATGAAAATTCAAATCAAAAGAAAGCTGGAGTAACAATTCTCATATCAGACAAAATAGACTTTAAAATAAAGACTAGGGCTTCCCTGGTGGCACAGTGGTTGAGAGTCTGCCTGCTGATGCAGGGGACACGGGTTCGTGCCCCAGTCCGGGAAGATCCCACATGCTGCGGAGTGGCTGGGCCCGTGAGCCATGGCTGCTGAGCCTGCACGTACAGAGCCTGTGCTCCACAATGGGAGAGGCCACAACTGTGAGAGGCCCATGTACCACAAAAATAAAATAAAGACTATTACAAGGGACAAAAAAGAACACTACATAATGATCATGGGATCGATCCAAGAAGAAGATATAAAAATTGTAAATATTTATGCACGCAACATAGGAGCACCTCAATACATAAGGCAAATACTAACAGCCATAAAATGGGAAATTGATAGTAACACAATCATCGTAGGGGACTTTAACACCCCATTTTCACCAGGGGACAGATGATCCAAAATGAAAATAAATAAGGAAACACAAGCTTTACATGATACATTAAACAAGATGGACTTAATTGATATTTATAGGACATTCCATCCAAAAACAACAGAATACACATACTTCTCAAGTGCTCATGGAACATTCTCCAGGATAGATCATACCTTGGTTCACAAATAAAGCCTTGGTAAATTTAAGAAAATTGAAATCGTATCACGTATCTTTTCTGAAAACAATGCTATGAGACTAGATATCAATTACAGGAAATTATATGTAAAAAATACAAATATATGGAGGCTAAACAATACACTACTTAATAACCAAGTGATCACTGAAGAAACCAAAGGGGAAATTTAAAAATACCTAGAAACAAATGACAATGGAGACATGATGACCCAAAACCTATGGGATGCAGCAAAAGCAGTTCTAAGAGGGAAGATTATAGCAATACAATCCTACCTTAAGAAACAGAAAACATCTTAAATAAACAACCTAACCTTGCACCTAAAGCAATTAGAGAAAGAAGAACAAAAAAAAAAAAAACAAAGTTAGCAGAAGGAAAGAAATCATAAAATCAGATCAGAAATAAATGAAAAAGAAATGAAGGAAACGATAGCAAAGAACAATAAAACTAAAAGCTGGTTCTTTGAGAAGACAAATAAAATTGATAAACCATTAGCCAGACTCATGAAGAAAAAAAGGGAGAAGACTCAAATCATTAGAATTAGATATAAAAAAGGAGAAGTAACAACTGACACTGCAGAAATACAAACGGTCATGAGAGATTACTACAAGCAACCCTATGCCAGTAAAATGGACAACCTGGAAGAAATGGACAAATGCTTAGAAACGCACAACCTGCTGAGACTGAACCAGGAAGAAATAGAAAATATGAACAGACCAATCACAAGCACTGAAATTGAAACTGTGATTAAAAGTCTTCCAACAAACAAAATCTCAGGACCAGATGGCTTCACAGTCGGATTCTATCAAACATTTAGAGAAGAGCTAACACCTGTCCTTCTCAAACTCTTCCAAAATATAACAGAGGGAGGAACACTCCCAATCTCATTCTACGAGTCCACCATCACCCTGATACCAAAACCAGACAAAGATGTCACAAAGAAAGAAAGCTACAGGCCAATATCACTGATGAACATAGATGCAAAAATCCTCAACAAAATACTAGCAAACAGAATCCAACAGAACATTAAAAGGATCATACACCATGATCAAGTGGGGTTTATTCCAGGAATGCAAGGATTCTTCAATATATGCAAATCAACGTGATACACCATATTAACAAATTGAAGGAGAAAAACCATATGATCATCTCAATAGATGCAGAGAAAGCTTTCAACAAAATTCAACACCCATTTATGATAAAAGCCCTGAAGAAAGTAGGCATAGAGGAAACTTTCCTCAACATAATAAAGGCCATATATGACAAACTCACAGCCAACATCGTCCTCAATGGTGAAAAACTGAAACCATTTCCACTAAGATCAGGAACAAGACAAGGTTCCCCACTCTCACCACTCTTATTCAACATAGTTTTGGAAGTATTAGCCACAGCAATCAGAGAAGAAAAAGAAATAAAAGGAATCCAAATCAGAAAAGAAGTAAAGCTGTCACTGTTTGTAGATGATATGACAGTACACATAGAGAATCCTAAAGATGCTACCATAAAACCTCTAGAACTAATCAATGAATTTGGTAAAGTAGCAGGATACAAAATTAATGCACAGAAATCTCTGGCATTCCTATACACTAATGATGAAAAATCTGAAAGTGAAATTAAGAAAACACTCCCATTTACCATCGCAACAAAATGAATAAAATATCTATGAATAAAACTACCTAAGGAGAAAAAGACCTGTATGTAGAAAATTATAAGAAACTGATGAAAGAAATTAAAGATGATACAAATAGATGGAGAGATATACTATGTTCTTTGATTGGAAGAATCAACATTGTGTAAATGACTCTACTACCCAAAGCAATCTACAGATTCAATGCAATCCCTATCAGACTACCACTGGCATTTTTCACAGAACTAGAACAAACAATTTCACAATTTCTATGGAAACACAAAAGACCCCGAATAGACAAAGCGATTTTCAGAATGATAAATAGAGCTGGAGGAATCAGGCTTCCTGACTTCAGACTATACTTCAAAGGTACAGTAATCAAGACAGTATGGTACTGACACAAAAACAGAAATATAGCTCAATGGAAAAGGATAGAGAGCCCAGAGATAAACCCACACACATATGCTCACCTTATCTTTGATAAAGGAGGGAAGAATAAACAGTGGAGAAAAGACAAACTCTTCAATAAGTGGTGCTGGAAAAAGTGGACAGCTACATGTAGAAGTATGAAATTAGGATACTCCCTAACACCATACACAAAAGTAAACTCAAAATTGATTAAAGACCTAAATGTAAGGCCAGACACTATCAAACTCTTAGAGGAAAACATAGGCAGAACACTCTATGACATAAATCACAGCAAAATCCTTTTTGACCCACCTCCTAGAGAAATGGAAATAAAAACAAAAATACACAAATGGGACTTAATGAAACTTCAAAGCTTTTGCACAGCAAAGGAAACCATACACAAGACCAAAAGACAACCTTCAGAATGGGAGAAAATATTTGCAAATGAAGCAACTGACAAAGGATTAATCTCCAAAATTTACAAGCAGCTCATGCAGCTCAATAACAAAAAAACAAACAACCCAATCCAAAAATGGGCAGAAGAGCTCAATAGACATTTCTCCAAAGAAGATATATACAGATTGCCAACAAACACATGAAAGAATGTTCAACCTCATTAATCATTAGAGAAATGCAAATCAAAACTACAATGAGATATCTCACACCGTTCAAAATGGCCATCATCAAAAAATCTAGAAACAATAAATTCTGGAGAGGGTGTGGAGAAAAGGGAACACTCTTACACTGTTTGTGGGAATGTAAATTGATAGAGCCACTATGGAGAACAATATGGAGGTTTCTTTAAAAACTAAAAATAGAACTACCATACGACACAGCAACACCACTACTGGGCATATACCCTGAGCAAACCATAATTCAAAAACTGTCATGTACCAAAATGTTCCTTGCAGCTCTATTTACAATAGCCAGGACATGGAAGCAACCTAAGTGTCCATCATCGGATGAATGGACAGAGAAGATGTGCCACATATATATAATGGAATATTACTCAGCCATAAAAGGAAACGAAATTGAGTTATCTGTAGTGAGGTGGATGGACCTAGAGTCTGTCATACAGAGTAAAGTAAGTCAGAAACAAATACAGTATGCTAACACATATATATGGAATCTAAGAAAAAAAAAAGAAGAAAAAAGGTCATGAAGAACATAGGGGAAAGACGGGAATAAAAACACAGACCTACTAGAGAATGGACTTGAGGATATGGGGAAGGGGAAGAGTAAGCTGTGACAAAGTGAGAGAGTGGCATGCACATAAACACACTACCAAACATAAAATAGATAGCTAGTGGGAAGCAGCCGCATAGCACAGAGGGATCAGCTCGGTGCTTTGTGACCACCTAGAGGGGTGGGATAGGGAGGGTGGTAGGGAGGCAGACCCAAGAAGGAAGAGATATGGGAACATATATATATATATATATATATATATATATGTATAACTGATTCACTTTGTTATAAAGCAGAAGCTAACACACTATTGTAAAGCAATTATACTCCAATAAAGATGTTAAAAATGAAAAATAAGCTCTCTAGATGGGAATAGCTATGTTAATTTTGTGTATTGTAACGTAGTTGTGGTGTCACTGAAAGTGATTTCTCAGTGAACTTTCAGGGCTTATCGAGGGGGGATACTGTTTTCTAGAATCACAATATACTATCATAGTCTAATATGCACCACAGACCCCTTAATCAATCAAACAGTGTGCTTGCTCTTCTTTGAACAACTGCCTGATATGTATCTAATGCTATTTGGTCAATAAAGCTCCCTTATGCTAGGAGGAATAACTAAGTCATAAACTATGTTTATATACATATTTAGAAAATAGTCTTAATTAAAATATTAGGTGTCTGATTAGGATTTTCATTCACTGTGAAATTGATTGAAAGTGTATTTTTTTAACATTTCATTATAATCTTTCTTCCACAATTTATTGTAATTCCAAGAACTTAGAAGAATGTAGTGAATGTTTTCCCTAGTGGGTAAGTGTTGCCAATTCAGAGTTTCCGTAAATAAATTTCCAGAGATATCATTGTTACAGGCTGAATTATGTCCTCACCCCAAAAAATGTGTATGTTCAAGTCCTAACCCCTAGTACCTCAGAATGTAACTGTATTTGAAGACAGATCCTTTAAAGAGGTAATTAAGGTCAAATGAAGTTGTTAATGTGGGCCCTAAGACCATATGGCTGGTGTCCTAATAGGACACAGACTTGTACAGAGAAAAGACCATGTGAAGACAGAGGGAGGAATTGCCATCTACAAGCCAAGAAGAGAGGTGTCAGAAAAAAATCAAGAATTGTGGGTTTGGAAGAATTTTAGAGCATTTTCTTGTTTGAGGTCCTCAATATCCATTCATCTCCCTAATAATATATGATTTCCTTTTGCAAAATACAACTGCATCTTCCCCATTGTTATTTTCTGGTGATTAGATCCTCCCCTCCAAATTTCTCTCTGTACTTGAAGGGTGTGATCTTAACTTGGCCAACTGGACTTCTTTTCATAAATTTTGACTCTTGAGCTGAGTAAAAGTAGGGAGTAAGTTGTCCATTTATTTTTTCCTCAAGAAAACTTGGATGAGACTCTCAAACCCCACTACCAAGAAAGTGAGAGCAAGAGAAAGAGCTTCCAAATTGTGAATGCCTAAAGTCAACTGATTATTTGTATCAGTAACATATCTTCTCTATTCCAATTCAGGTGGTTATAAAGGACCTTCTTCTTGAACTTTCTTATGATGTTTTTTAAGTTTTGTATAGTTAGTTTAGTACAGGATGTTATTTTTGTTGGCAAAATAGGTGGCTGATACATCCTTTATTTTATCATAACTTAGCCCACATAGCACCTTAGTATCATTCCCATTACCAGAGACATCACAGGAGCCAAAGTAAATAGGGTGCAAGAAATCTGTGAATTTGATCTACTACGGTTAGGGCATGACTAATCTATCCTAGAATCTAAATTGGAGCTTGAAATTATTTTCATTGTAGTCCCAGTATTATATGTAATATTACAGAATAAACTTTTCCAACACAGACATCCTGTGATTTTATTATACTTCAGTGTATGATGATGATACACAGTTTGGAGTTTGACCTAACAACCATGCAGCCAGCAATGGAGATGGGGGAGAAACTCTCAGGAGAAAATCCAATAGAGTATAATACAAAAGAAACTGAGAATAATGTTTATTTAGAGAAAATGGGATTGGTCAAACTAGACAGAATGAGCCTCGTGATAAGGTAATTTGAGAACTGAGAAGGGGTTATTTAGCATTTGGTAACATAGTGGTCACTGGTGATCTGGTAAGAGCAGATTGAGTAGGGTAGTGAAGAGCAGAAGTCTGGCTGAACTTGATGAAGAGGAAAATGCAGATGAGAAAGTTTTGCTACTGACAACTCATTCAAAAAGCTATGCTATAAAAGGGAGGAAAGAAATGTGGTTATATTTTAAAAGTAGCAAGTGTTTTGTTTTTAATAGTTGGGAGAACCTAAAGAATGTTTTATTTTGATGAATATAATAGATGGGGAGGAATTGATGGTGCAGAAGAAATTTCAGGATTAATAACCTTAGAAGATGAAATAGGATGGACCTGGAGCACAGGTGGAAGGACTGACCTTTGATAAGATTAGGGTGTTTCCTTAATTGTAGCAAAGATCAGATGACAAAGGGGAGAGGATAGTGTATGGAAAATTTGAAAAAATGAAAGAAAATATTTAATACTTTGAAATATGGATTCAACTTTAAAAATCCAAGAACAGAGAAATGAACCATATCATGTAATATAATGCAGCCATTAAATAGGAATCTTTTAATGAGATAGGGAAAAAAAGCTCATGTTAATTTTAAAAAGAGGATTAATGCTGTGTGTATACAGTATGATAACAAGTATGTAAGAAATATATAAGAATACCAACACTGATGTTAAAATACTATTAGTGGTTAAATATGAGTTTTGTTATGAGCAGGCTTATTTCATATTTTATATGTTTATATAAATCAGGGAAATAATTTTAAAAGCCATTTCATAATAACAGATTAATACAACATGAAAAGGAGTTCTCAAATTCTCTATGCCACCTCACAAATTCCAGCATATAAGTAGACTAATTCTAATTTCTTTTTAGAAATTTCAAATGGAAGGCCAAGTAGTAAATAAATTATGCAAAATCAAGGACTGCTTTTAGAAATATTTGAGAATCTCCTAAAGAAAAACTCCACAGAAGAAAATCAACTTATATCCAGCATTTTAGAATGATATATTTAGAATGATATACATTAGTCATGATATATTTTTTACCATAAGTAGAAGAGGTGTAAGAATTCATAAATGGTGTATAAACAAGGACTGAAAGGGGACACTGTAAAGCTAAACATGTATCCAAGAACCACTTTAATCTCCACAAGGAAGACTACAGAGGAAATTCTGGGTAGCAGGTTAGCAGGGGCAGGGCTCAATTTGCTCAGATTCAGTATTCTGCTATGTCAGTTGTTCTTATATCCCACAACCTAGTCTCATTCCTGGAGCTGTTAATTCACAGAAAAGAGATCTTCAGGATTCAGTGCTATTTTTAATTAAAGGTCTCTTCATTGAACATGTTATTAAATATATGTTATTAAAACATCTAGCTTTCCCACCAACAGTGTAGGACCCATTACGGAGAACAGTATGGAGGTTCTTTAAAAAACTAAAAATAGAACTACCATATGATTGAGCAATCCCACTCCTGGGCATATACCCAGAGAAAACTCTAATTCTAAAAGATACATGCACCCTAATGCTTTTAGCAGCACTATTTACAATAGCCAAGGCATGGAAGCAACCTAAATGTCCATCAACAGATGAATGGATAAAGATGTGGTACGTATATACAATGGAATATTGCTCAGCCATAAAAAGAATGAATTAATGCCATTTGCAGCAACATGGATGGACTTAGAGATTATCATACTAAGTGAAGTAAGTCAGACAGAGAAAGTCAAGTATCATATGATATTGCTTATATGTGGAAGCTGAAAAATGATACAAGTGAACTTATTTATGAAACAGAAACAGACTCACAGACATAGAAAACAAACTTATGGTTACTGGGGGGGAGGAGGGGAGAAGGGATTGGGAGATTGGGATTGGCATATACACACTACTATATATAAAATAGATAACTAATAAGGACCTACTGTATAGCACAGGGAACTCTACTCAATACTCTGTACTGACCTATACAGGAAAATAATCTAAAAACAGAGTGAATATATGTATAACTGATTCACTTTGTTGTGCAGCAGAAACAACATTGTAAATCAACTATACTCTTATAAAAATTCTAAAAATATATTGAGATTTTATTCATGAAAATTATGACTTGAAAAGTTTTAAAAACTCTAGCTTTCAATTACAGTTAGAGGTTGCCTTTCTTTTCAGGATATAAGTTTGCTAGAACCTTTAACAATTTTAATATATGACATACCTTTGGTAAAGCCTTTCAAGAAAGTGTTTTGGTTTGTTTTTAAATAACAGGTAAAGATCTACCAGTGACAGTGTGATATTCTACTGGGGATTTTCTTCTTAGTTGTTCCTCTTATTAAATAGATTATAAGACCCTAAAGGATAGGAACTGTGTCTTATTCAGGCTTACATTCCCAGAATGTGGCATGGGGCCTAAAATATGTTAAATGCCCACTCTATTTGTTGGAAAAAAATACATAAAAGGGAGAAAGAAAGGAGGAAGGGGAAAAGAGGATATATCCTCCAGAAACCTCATAGTCTCAAAGGGTGATAAATATTTTTAAAACAATGTTTCTTTCTATGGCTTCTGAAAAATCATTCTCCAAAACAGAGTTGGAATTTCATGGAGTAATCATCATCCATTGGTTGTGTTTCAAGGGATTTAAGAGACCATCAGTCTTTAAGATTGTTTACTGATCTGGAATATTTCATCAAACACATGTTGCTTTAAAAATTAGAAATGAGGGCTTCCCTGGTGGGGCAGTGGTTGAGAGTCCGCCTGGCGATGCAGGGGACACGGGTTCGTGCCCTGGTCCGGGAAGATCCCACATGCCGCGGAGCGGCTGGGCCCGTGAGCCATGGCCACTGAGCTTGCGCGTCCGGTGCCTGTGCTCCGCAAGGGGAGAGGCCACAGCAGTGAGAGGCCCGCGTACCGCAACAACAACAACAACAAAAATTAGAAATGAAAAAATAAAACCTCTGTGCTATCCTAAGGGAGATTTCTAATCGATTGAACATACCTGAATGCATTCTTAAGTCTTCACAGGAGTATTAAAACAATGACTCATTTTGTAGTAACAAAATAGAAAGTGTCAGTTGTGAATATAAAACAAACAGCCACTTGTACACATCATGAATACACCCAAAGCAGCACCTGGGCCATATTTTAAAGTGACTTACCTCACTGTAACAACATTCATGCTGTAGAATTACTCAGCTCAAAACAGAAAAAAAGGCTCAATCCAGAATCCAAGCACTTCCCTAATATTTGGCCTATCCCTGATACAGTGTTTTAATAGGTAGTCAGACAAAATGAAAAATAGGTGAATTGGACAATGAGGGTTGATAGAGGAATGCTATTTTGGACCATTACGATACACTTATGTGAGGAATCAATAAATTGTTTGAATATTTTAAGAGCTATTTTTAAAACCATAATTTGAGTATTTTACCATAAGAAAACTGAGTAGTATTCTAAATCATTTTTTTCCTTTGCTCTCATAAATTGTGTGTGTGTGTGTGTCTGTATATAACCTTTATCCTATTTGTACCCTTATTTGGATCCCTTAGGAAAGTCTATTATAAGCAAAATAGAGCCTTACAAGCCTTTAAAAAAGAAAATAAAGAAATCCATAAGTTACATACACTAAAATATAGTATTTATAAGTTACAATTAGTTGCAATCAAGTACAAAATAATTTTATTTGTCATACAATTCTTCCTAGATTACCATGTTTTTACACAAGACATAATTTCTTAACTAAAATATATAAATATTTCATGGGTATGTTTTATTAATTAATTTGACATACAGTAATTGAGAGCTTACTCTAAACCAGAATCTGTGAAAGTCACTAGGGATGCCCAGTTCTTTGCTTATGGAGAGTCTAGATTCATATGTTAGAGTACATAGCTGTTAATTACATTATTGGAAATTAAGTTGTAGCTATACCAAGTGCAATGACAAACGGGTACATGCCTCTATCCACCTGTAACAGAGTTTCATATGTATATATATCTTCTAGAAAAGATATGCATACAGGGACTTTCCTGGTGGTGCAGTGGTTAAGAATCTGCCTGCTAATGCAGGGGACATGGATTCGAGCCCTGGTCCAGGAAGATCCCACATGCCGTGGAGCAACAAAGCCCATGTGCCACAACTACTGCACTCTAGAGCCTGTGAGCCACAACTACTGAGCCTGTGTGCCACAACTACTGAAGCCCGTGCACCTAGAGCCCTGTGCTCTGCAACAAAAGAAGCTGCCGCAATGAGAAGCCTGCGCACTGCAACAAAGAGTAGCCCCTGCTTGCTGCAGCTAGAGAAAAGCCCGCACACAGCAACACAGCTGCCAAAAATATAAATAAATAAATTTAAAAATACATATTCAATCCAAAAATGTAAGCATTTCTGCATGAAAAACTATCCAACTGAAAGCTACTTTCCTATTGTTGGTCTCCTTAAAAGAAAACTTACATTTTTCTCTCATTATACTGAGAATAAAACTATAGAATTATTCCCAGTTTTGAAATTTTAGTCCATTGAAAATTATAAGTGTGTGTTTAACATAAGATTGATATTATGAAGGAAACGATGACTGTATTTAGGGGGCTTTGCTTCAGTTAGACAAAGTTAAATAAAAAAAGGCAATAGATATGACTTTATTGGTTTGACTACTTTTACCAAGAAATTTACCTAGATATAACTGACTTTTTATTTTCCTAAATATTGAATATTAGCCTAACAAAGGAAACATGTACCTGTTCCGTATGTTATTAATGTAGAGTAGTGTCCTAAAGAGCATGCTCTGAGGGAGTCTGGTGGTACTATTTCAAAGTACTATGGAAGAGATGATAAACAGAGCTGGTCAACATTGGCAGTTCTAAGCTGGCCCACTGTTCTGCAAATATAGACTGAGGGCTCTGTAATCAGATTGCCTGAGTTCAAATCCCTGCTCTCCCATGTATTAACAACTCCATGAATCTGGGCAAGTCACTTCTCTCTGAACCTCTTTTTCTTTGCTCATCTGCAATTTGTTCTGAGACTACATAAGATAATGCCTGTAAAGGTTTAGCATAGTACTTAGCACGGAGTAAACTCTCAGTACATGTTATATATTTTACTACATAAGATACACTTAAAGGAATAGCCATAGGGCAATGACTAAGACTTGGACCTTAAATCTTGTTCCTCTGTGCTCCTTTTAAACCATACCATCTATTACTGACCCCATAAAGTATCTAATTCTGTGATGCAAGTTTTACAATGACAAAGCATGCTTATCCCACAGGATATGACAAGTATTTTAATATGTTAAAAGCCTAAATAAACTGCTCATATATACAGAAAAATTAGATGGCCAATCACAATTTCCAAGCCTCTCTCCATCATCAACATTAATTCCTCAAAAGTATTTGAGATGGATAGTCTTTTTCAAATGCCATAATCACATAATTTTGTACATAGGGAAATATTTCTTCTCCACAGTCATCATCTTTCCCTCCTCCATCTTCATTTCAATTATCCCTTTCATGCTTGGTATTAAGATAAGGAAATCTTGGAAGAGGATTCTTGGGTTTGTTCTAACAGTAAAGTGTGCTTTGTCTAAGAGTCATCAAATCATAAAGACTAACTAAGACATAAAGTAATTTATTTTAGAACTGTGAATTTTTAAAGTAATTTTTACTGATACACAGTTGGTTTACCATTTTGGCCAATGGATTTTGGAAAATGAATTCTCTGAGAACATGTGTAGGAATGAATCATGTGGATTCTCTACTCCATTTGTCACAAGTTTACCTAGTGATAGAAAAAAACATCTTATCCTTTATAGTTCCAAAATGGGAATGCTAAATAGCAATATAGTTCACCTAAATAATCACACTTTTCTGAAGATGGTTTAATCCCCATTTACAGGAAAAAAAAAATGAAGAGAGACAAATCAGGCAAAAGTCTGGCAAGAATTGAGTGTAGTTAATTAATATGTCTCAAAGCCAACCAAAAAATGAATTCTTTATAAATAAGGGACTGAAAAAATAAAGGAAGCCAGAATTTGTCCAGGGAGGACAAACAAGGAAAGAACTGGAATGAATATCAGGTACCAATGTGATACTTATTCTGAAGAGCAAATTTTTCAAATCATTGCTTTCACACCTTCACATACTACTCAATCACAAGGAAAAGTGATACATTAAACCTTTGGAGGGTTTTTTTTTTAGTTCAATTTTCTGCTACTGTTTCTTTTTGAATTATGTTTGTATGATTGCAGAATATATAAGAAGAGCACCTTCTACATTATTTGGTTATCCAAATAAGAAAATAGTAAAGTGTAAGCATTATTTTCACCTAATATTTTATTTTTAAAAGTAATTATTTTTAGAATTTAAATGATAATGTTAAGTTTATTTTAGTAATATGAAGACAAAAGGAAAGGAAAATTATTATTCTAAAGGGGAAAACATTAATGATGCTAATGTCACAGAAGTAAAAGCCAATTAATGGACTGTAAACAAGTTTAAAAAATGTTTAAAAAGGCACTTGCCTTTTAGGAATAATTCTGGACAATGCCAATTACTGATCATCTTTTAATCGAAGTCAGAGTTCCAAAATCTGTTAAAATTATTAAAAAAAAAAACAAATACAGGAAATTCCCACCACCTCAGTAAGTAGATAAACCTCCCCCAAAAAGGAAGAAATTACAAAATAATGATAAATGATGATAGTAATAAGGTAGAATGAAAGGAGAAAGTTTAAATGTTCAGCCACCTGATTCTCCTATAAAAAAATGACTACTATGTATACTTTATAAGTTTAATGAAAAATATGTCTTCTGCAAGACCAAGGAGCTCTCCAAAGCATGACAGGATCACAAAATCCTGGCTCCCACTGTCAGAGTAAACATATCTGTGTCTACTATTCCTTCTCTTTATGTTGTTCACAGGTGTTGAGTAGACAATTTGAAACAGAATAACTTGGAAAACGATCTGTTGTCTCTGCACAAGAAGGTACAAAAACCAGGTTTCTGTCCAATTTGGTAATCTCATTCCCTGGCAGTATTTAAATATGCACAGCAGCCGCAACTATTCTCAGATCTGAGTAATGATTTATCCACTGAGAACAACTTTCATCAGGAAGAAACACTGAGAAAATGATGGAGCAGTATTTGGGCATTACACCATGTCTTTAATAAGCAATAACAGAAATAGACTCTTTCCAAGTCATTAGCAGTGTCCCCTTACATTATCATGTATGCATAATGTCCCCATCTCAAATGCCATATGAAAATCTCAATTCCAAGAGGGACTATGAAAAAAGTTTTTTGTCCATCCCTATTATTTACCTATTTTTTTCCTAAAAAACATTAATAGTTTATAGTATCTCTGTGGTCACAAATGTTAATTCACCTTGGAAATCTTGTTCATCCCTAATTTTTGTTTACTAAAAGCAAATAAAATGTCTGGACCTTGTATCAAACTTAACATGGAATAAAACCACAATTAAAACCCAGTCCTCAACAGTTAGTTGAAGACTCAGATAAAGGTCAATAAAATGGAATTAATATCTTCATTATTCTTTTAAACTTGGGAAGTGAATAGACAGACTTATGAACACAATTCAAACTGTTTTTGGCTTTAGAACTCATCAATAAATTTCTGTTCTGTCCATAATATCTGAAGAAGATTAGTATCTTTGAGCAGAGATTTGGCTTTTTCTGTGTATATTTTACATTTTATTACTTTATGTTTGGAACCAAAACAAGTAATTTTTAAATCAGAAATCTTCAATAAATTGCCAATATAGACCCAAGAGAAAATAGAGACCCATGCAATCCTGTCCTACAATCACTAGAAGTATTAAATGAATATAGACTGTCAAGAGAAAAGTTGCTATACCCAAAATGATTTGGGCAACCATGATAGACCACCATATACCTATTAGAATCGCTAAAACGTGGTACCAACCAAAATGCCCTTCAGTAAGTGAATGGATAAAAAGACTGTGGTAAATCCAGATAATGGACTATTATTCATCCCTAAAAACCAATGAGCTATCAAGCCATAAAAATACATGGAGGAACATTAAATGCATATTACTAAGTGAAAGAAGCCAAACTAAAGAGACTACGTACTGTATGATTCCAACTATGAAACATTCTGGAAACTGTAAAATTGTAGATACAGAAGAAAGATCAGTGGTTACCAGGGTGGAGGCAGGGGAAGATAAATAGGCAGAACACAGAGGAATTTGGGGTTGTGAAAATACTCTATGATACTACAATGATGGATACAATCCATTTTTTATTTGCCCAAATACATAAAAAGTACCATAACAAGAGTGCACACTGAGGTAAAGGATGGACTTTTGGTGATTATGATATGTCAATGTAAGTTCATCTTTGGTGAAAAAGGTACCATTCTGGTGATCTATGTAATGGGGCAGACCATGTATGTATGGGGGCAGGAAGTCAGAAAAATCACTGTACCTTTCTCTCAATTTTGTTGTAAACCTCAAACTGTTCTAAAAAATAAAGTCTTTTTAAAAATGTAGTAGGGTTTTAGGAAAATACTCTTAACAGGAGCAACACATACTATAAGTAGCTAGAAATAATTTAATCAATATATAATCAAGAAATTCTTGAGTAAAATTAAATGAATAATTTACAACCTTAAAAGAAAACCTGTAACAGAGAAAAAGGTAAAATATGGAGATACTTGCAAACTATATTACAAAGCTATAGTAATCAAGGCAGTAGGGTATTGACATAAATAACATACATTTTGATCAATGGAACAGAATAAAGAGCCCAGAAATAAATCCATGCATATATGATCAATTAATTTATGACAAAGGAGCCAAGAATATACAATGAGGAAGAGACACAGTCTTCAGTAAGTGGTGCTGAGAAAACTGCATAGCCACATGCAAAAGAATTAAACTGGACCATTATCTTACATGATACACAAAATCCAACTCAAAACAGATTCAAGATTTGAATGTATACCTGAAACCATAAAACACCTAGAAGTAAACATAAGCAGTACATTCCTTGGCATCAGTCTTGGTGATGATTTTTGGATTTGACACCAAAAGCAAAGGCAACAAAAGCAAAAACAAGCAGAACTACATCAAACAAAAATGCTTCTGCAAAGCAAAGGAAACCATCAGCAAAAAGGGAAGAAAACCTACCAAACAAAAGAAAATATCTGTAAGCCATATCTGATAAGGGACTAGTATCCAAAATATGTAAAGAACTTAATAGCAAGAAAGCAAACAATTAGTAAAAAAGGGGCAGAAGAACTCAATAGACACTTTTTCCAAAGAAGACATACAAATGGCCAACAGGTATATAAAAAAGTTTTCAACACCACTAATCATCAGAGAAAGCAAGTCAAAACCACAAAGAGATATCACCTCACACCTATTAAAATGGCTATCATCAAAAAGGGAATAAATAACAAGTGTTGGTGAGGTTGCAGAGAAAAGGGGAATCTTGTGCACTATTGCTGGGATTGTAAATAGGTAAAACCACCACTGAAAATGATATAGTTTCCTCAAAAATTAAAAATAGAACTACCACATTATCTAGGAATTCCTCTTCTGGGTATATACCTTAAGAAAATGAAAACACCAATTTAAAAGGATATATGCACCCCCATGTTCACTGCAGCATTATATATAATAGCCAAGACATGAAACAAGCTAAGTGTCCACCAATGGATGAATGGATAAAGAAAAATATACAATGGAACATTATTCAGCTGTAAAAGAGAAGGATACCTTGCCATTTGCAGCAATGTAGATGGTCCTTGAGGGCATTATGCTAAGTGAAGTAAGTCAGACAGAGAAAGTCAAATACCTATGATCTCAATTATATATGTAACCTAAACAACAAAAACAAAAGCTAAACTCACATATACAGAGAACAGATTGTTAGTTGCCAGAGGCAGGGGGTGGCGGTAGGCAAAATGGTTGGAGGTGGGGCAAAAGGTATAAACTTCCAGTTATAAAATGTCACAGAATGTTATGTACAGCATGGAGACTATAGTTAATACTGTATTGTATATTTGAAAGTTACAAAGAAAGTAGATCTTAAAAGTTTTCATCACAAGAACAAAACTAACTCTGTGGTAATGGATATTAACTAGACTTATTATGGTGATCATTTCACAATATATACAAGTATTGAATCACTATGCTGTACACCTGAAATTAACATGTTATATGTCAACTATATCTCAATTTAAAAGTTTAAAAGTATGAAGGTAGGAAGATTAAATACTGTGAAGATATTTTTCCCCTAAGTAAGCTGTAAATTCAGTGTGATCTGATGAAAATTCTAAAAGAGCTTTCATAGACCAATGACAAGGTAATTCTCAAATTAACATCGAAAAGTGTCCAAGAATAATCAACATAACTTTGGAAAATCGAAAGACGAAAACACAACTTTTGTTATTAAGACAATGGCATTAGCCAAATGATAGACATATAGTGAAAAGAACAGAATAGACTAATGCTTACCTAGAAATATGGTACAAGATTTTGTAGCACAAAAATCAGTAGGAAAGGTTCAATCAATACTCCTGGGACAATTGACTAACCATATCAAAAAATAATAAACTGTCCCATTTTTTAAAATTTCCACATAAATTGAAGAATAAAAAATAATTTTATTTTTTTTAATTAATTTATTTTTTTAAATAAGTAATTTTAGAGAAGAAAGTAAGGCTCTTGATATTGATTATGGAAAGATACTTTGTGACAGCAAAAGCCTAACCATAAAATTTAACCTTATAAAGAAATTAATATTTAAAATCGTCAGTATAACAAAACACAACAAAAACAAATTAGAAAGATAAGCCACATAATGATAGAAGATGATTACATTATATATTTATTCAATGTACCACACATATCTAGTAGGTATCTATAAAATGGCATGAATTGTTTGTAGAGACACTTGGAACACTTAAGTGACAAAATTAAGTAAAGATCCCCAACCCAATGGAGCTCAAATTCTGGTATGAGAGGTAGAGACAGAAAATAAACATGAAAATACGTTAAACATATTAAGTTAATTAAAACAAACAAACATTATATAATAATAAACATAACAAGCTAAAAATTAAACATAGTAAGATAATAATGTAAGTTAATTACCTATTAGACCTATGGTCTGCAAAGGAAGCAATGTCTTCAAAAGTCTTTCCTACTAGAGTAAGAAGAAGGAAACATTCAAAGTGGGAGTTAAAGATATAATGTGGGGAGGAGATTGCCAACAAAAATAAAGTAGTTTCATCCTCCCCACTTCTGATTTAGAATCTGTGGTGTGAATAAACCTATGGAAATTAGGTCTGCACTCTGCCATAGCAGTCTTGGAAAAAATGAATCAGCGAATAGTAGCTCCCAGTTCTGACAATTCTCCTCTAGAGGAAGACCAAGGTCAGGTCACAATGCATCATTCTACTTATGACACCAAAGGAGCTTTATTTGGAAAAGATAGTGCTAGGTGGGACTTCTTGACAATAATGAAATCATCGTCATCATTGATAAAACTAACATTTACTGAGTGCTTATTATATGTAAGACATTCTTCTAAATTCTCTACCTGCATCAATTTATTTCTACTTTATAATATCTCTCTAAGATAGAGAATAATATTATTCCTATTCTGCAGATCAGAAAACTGGGTATAGAGAAGTTAAATACATTGCTTTGTTCTGAGATACAGAGAATTTGAGCCATTAGATAGAGATATTTTTTAAATAAAATATTTTAGAACAGTTTTAAGTTTACAGAAAAATTGCAAAGATAGTACAGAAATTTCCCTGCATCCATTTTCCCCCTAATATTAACATCCTACATTAGTACAGTATATTATTAATTGTAGCATCATTGTTAACTAGAGTCCATGCTTTATTCAGATTTCCCTAGTTTTTACCTAACATCCATCTTCTGTTCCAATAATGTGTACAGGATACCACAAAAACCACATTACATTTAGTTCTCTTTTCTCCTAAAGATCCTCTTGACTAAGACAGATTCTCAACTTCTGTTATTTTTGATAACCTTTACAGTTTCAAGGAGTATTGGTCAACTTCCCTCAACTGTGATCTGACTTTTTTTTAAATCATGATTAGACTGGGGTTATGGTTTTTGTAAGGCCACAGCAATAAAATACTATTTCTGTTACCTCACATGAATAATATGTACTACCAATATACTTATCAATGCTGATACAGACTTTGATTACCTGGCTAAGGTAGTGAAATTTTGGAGAACTGGTATAATTTCTTCCTTAAATATTTGGTAGTATTCACCAGTGAAACCAACTGGTCATGATGCTTTCCCATTTGAAAGATTATTAATTATTGACTCAATTTCTTTGATATGGGGCTCATTTATTATCAGATTATTTATCCTTGTGTGAGCTTGGGTTATTTGTATCTTTCAAAGAATTGGTCTATTTTATCTAGATTATCAAATTCAATACAGGCATAGAGTTGTTTATAGTATTACTTTATACTCCTTTTAATACCATTTTGACCAGTTATTACCCTTCTTCATTTTTGTTTCTTCAAAGTCTTTTATGAAGTATATGTGACTCAATATTTTATTAGTTTCAGGTGTGCAACATAGTGATTTAATATTTTTATAGATTATATTCCATATAAAGTTATAAAATATTGGCTATATTCCCTGTGTTATACATTACACCATTGTAACTTTATACCTAGCAGTCTGTACCTCTTAATCCCCTTCATCTATCTTGAACATCCCCCCACCTCTCTGGTAATCACTAGTTTGTTCTCTGCATCTGAGTCTATTTGTTTTGTTATATTCATTCGTTTGTTTTATTTTTTAGATTCCACATATAAGTAAAAACACAGTATTTGCCTTTCTCTGACTTACTTCACTAAGCATAATACCCTCCAGGTCCATCCATGTTGTCACAAATGACAAAACTTCATTATTTTTTATGGTTGAGTAATATTCCACTGTTTTATGTGTGTGTATATAGGTAGCATCATCTTTCATTTCTGATGTTGGTATGTGTATTTTTTCTTGGTTAGCTTGGTTAGAGCTTTATCGAGTTTTATTCATCTTTTCATAGAACCAGCTTTTTATTTTATTGATTTTTTCTGTTTCCCTATTTTCAAATTGATTGATGCTCTAACTTTATTTTCTTCTGCTTTCTTCAGGCTTCAACTGCTCTTCTTTCTCTAGTTTCCTAAGGCAGAAGCTTAGACTATTGATTTTAGATTTGTTTCTAATATATGCATATTAATGCTACAAATTTCCCTCTTAGCACTGCTTTTACTGCAACCCACAAATTTTGATACACTTTTTTTTCATTTACTTCAAAATATTTTTAAATTTCAAGATTTCTTTGACCTATGTGGTATTTTGAAATGTGGTAAATAATCTCCAAATATTTGAGGATTTTCCAGGTATTTTTCTATTATTGATTTCTAGTTTAAATCTGTAACTGTTTGAGCATACACATTGTATGCTTCTTATTATTTTAAATTTGTTAAAGTGTGTTTTATGGCTCAGAATGTGTCTATCTTGGTCAATGTTTCAAGCAAAATTAAGAATGTATATTCAGTTATTATTGGATGCACTATTCTACAAATGTCCATTAGATCCAGTTGGCTAATGCTGCTATTCAGTTCAGCTATATCCTTACTGATTTTCTGACTTCTGGATCTGTCAATTAGTGATAATGGAGGTATTAAAGTCTCCAACTACAATAGTGTTTTTGTAGTTCTAGCAGCTTCTTTTCTTAAATATTTTGATTCTCTATAAGCACACACATATGAAGGATTGTTACATCTTCTTGGATAAATGCCCCCATCCCTCTTTACCCCGATAATTTTATTCATGTCACCTTTGTCTAAAATTAATATAGCTATGCCAGCTTTTCTTAAAAATTATTGTTAGTATGGTGTATCTTTCTCTCCCTCTAGCTTGTCTTTATATTTAAAGTGGGTTTCTCATGAATAACCTAGAGTTGGGTCTTGTGTGTGCTTTTTAAAAAGCCCAGTGGCAAGCATGTATTTTAATTAACATATTTAGAACATTCACATTTAAAGTGATTTTTAATATAGTTGGACTTACATCTACCAAGTTTGTAACTCTTTCCTACTTGATGCACTTTTTTCCTCCCCCCTTCTTTTTATGCCTTTTCTAGTTTTAATTGATTATTTCATAAAGTTTTATCTTTTAGCAAATCAGCATACACAGCTTTAAAAAAAACTAAGTTTTTGTGGTTCCCTAAGGTTTGCAATACACATTTTTAATTAATGTAAGTTCACTTTCAAGTAGCACTATACCATTTCACATGTAGTAGTTACCTTATAACAATATTCCCAATTCTTCCCTCCCATCATTAATGACATTGCTATTATTCACTTTATTTCTCTATATGTTATAATCACCCACCACATAGATAATATTTTAAGCAGTTATTTTTGTTATTCATAATTGATCCAAATATAAAAGATTTTATTTTAACTCTTCATTTTTGGAGTTCCTCCTTTCCTTATATACACCTAAGTATCTGATCTATATCATTTTCTCTCTTCCTAAAGAACTTCTTTTCATATTTCTTGAAGAACAGATCTTCTGGAGATGAATTACTTCAATTTTGTTTGCCTGAGAGTATTTCTTTAACTTTTGAAAGAGAACATCACTGGATATGGAATTCTAGGTTTGTGCAGGTTTTTTTTTCCCCAACACTTTAAATATTTCACTCTACTCCCTTCTTAATCACATGGTTTCAGATGAGAAGTTGGCTATAATTCTTACCCTTGTTCCTCTTTAGGTAAGGTTTTTGTTAAGATTTTCTCTGTCCTTAATTTTAAGAAGTTTGAATATATGCCTAAGAGTAGATTGTTAGTTTATGTTCTGCTCTTGGATCTGTAGTTAGTATCTCATTAATTTGGAGAGTATTTAGCCATTATAATATCAAAAATTTCTTCCAAGGGCTTCCCTGGTGGTGCAGTGGTTGAGAGTCCGCCTGCCGATGCAGGGGACACAGGTTCGTGCCCCGGTCCGGGAGGATCCCACATGCCGCGGAGCGGCTGGGCCCATGAGCCATGGCTGCTGAGCCTGTGCGTCCGGAGCCTGTGCTCCGCAACGGGAGAGGCCACAACAGTGAGAGGCCCATGTACCGCATAAAAACAAACAAACAAAAAAAACACAGGTTTGAATTGCAGGTATCCACCTATATGTGGATATTTTTTGATAGTAAATACTAAGTACTACACAGTCCCTGGTTGGTTGAATCAATGGATGCACAGGAAGCACACATACAGAGGGCTGACTATAAGTTACATGTGAATTAACCCTCATGTTATTCGAGGGTCAACAGTATTCGCTTGACCATGTTGGTCTACTTATAAAGAAAGAATTTTCATTTCTGTTAGTTTGCTTTTGATTTCTATAATTTCACTTGATTCTTCCTTAGAGTTTGTTTCTCTGCTAACATTACTTTTTTCATTGCAGGCCTTAATATATTAATCATAGTTATTTTAAATTTCTTCACTTAAAATTGTAACATCTACATCATATTTGAGTCTGGTTCTGATTCTTTTTTCACTTCGGAATTGTTTTTCCTTATCTTTTAACATGCTTTATTTTTTTCTTTCTTTTCTTTGGTTTAAAGTCAGACAAGATTTAAGTAGTAGTAGCCATTCTGACAGGTGTAAGGCAATACCTCACTGAGGTTTTGAGTTGCATTTCCCAATGATTAGTAACAGTGGGCATCTTTTCATGTGACTATTGGCCATCTGCATTTCCTCTTTGGAAAAAATGTCTACACAGTTCTTCTGCCCATTTTTTGAATTGGGTTGCTTGTTTTTTTCATGTTGAGGTCCATGAGCTGTTTATATATGTTGGATAGTAACCCCTTATCAGTCCTATCATTTGCAAATATTTTCTCCCATTCAGTAGGTTGTCTTTTCATTTTGTTGATGGTTTCCTTGATGTGCAAAAGATTTTAATTAAGTCCCATTTGTTTATTTTTTTATTTCCTTTATTTTAGGAGACTGAACCAAAAAACTATTACTGTGATTTATGTTAAAGTGTTCTATGTTTTCATCTAGTTTTTTTTAATACCTGGACTTACATTTAGGTCTTTAAGCCATTTTGATTTTATTTTTGTATATGGTATTAGAGAATGTTCTAATTTCATTCTTTTACATGTAGCTGTCCAGTTTTCCCAGTACTGCTATTGAGAAAACTATCTTTTCTCTGTTGTATATTCTGCCTCATTTATCATAGCTTATCTGTCCATGGGTACATGGGCTTATTTCTGGGCTCTGTATCCTCTACCATTGATTTGTGTGTCTGTTTTTGTGCCAGTATCATACCATTTTGATTGCTGTAGCTTTGTAGTATAGTCTGAAGTCAGGTAGCATTATTCCTCCAGCTCTGTTCTTAAGATTGTTTTGGCTATTCAGGGTCATTTGTGTTTCCATACAAATTTTAAAATTAGTTGTTCTGGTTCTGTGAAAAATGCCATTGGTAATTTGTTAGGGATTGCATTGACCCTGTATATTGTCTTGGGTAGTATGGTCATTTTAACAATATTATTTCTTCCAATCCAAGAATACAGTATATCATTGCATTTGTGTCATTTTCAATTTCTTTCAACTGTGTCTTACAAATTTCTGAGTAAATATCTTTTACCTCCTTAGGTTTATTCTTAGATATTTTATTCTTTTTACTGTGATGGTAAATGGGATTGTTTCCTTAATTTCTCTTTCTAATCTTTGTTAGTGTATAAAAATGCAACAGATTTCTGTGTATTAATTTTGTATCCTACAGCTCTATTAAATTCACTGATGAACTCTAGTAGTTTTCTGGTAGTGTCTTTAGGATTTTCTATGTACAGTATCATGTCATCTGCAAACAGTGACAGTTTTACTTCTTACTTTCCAATTTGGATTCCTTTTCTTTTTCTTTCCTGATAGTCATGGGTAGGACTTCCAAAACTATTTTGAATAAAAGTGGCGAGAGAGGACATCTTTGTCTTGTTCTTGATCTTAGTGGAAATGCTTTCAGCTTTACACCACTGAGTATGTTAGCTGTGGGTCTGTCATATATGGCCTTAATTATGTTGAGGTATATTCCCTTTATGCCCACTTTCTGGAGTGTTTTTATCAAAAATAGGTTTGAATTTTGTTAAAATCTTTTTCTGCTTCTATTGAGATGATCATATGGTTTTTATCCTTCAATTTGTTAATGTGGTATATCACATTGATTTGTAGATACTAAAAAAAAATCCTTGTATACTTGGGATAAAAGTATCATATACCATGATCAAGTGAAATTTAATATACTGTTGGATTTGGTTTGCTAATATTTTGTTGAGGATTTTTGCATTTATGTTCTTCAGTGATATTGGCCTGTAATTTTCTCTTTTGTGATATCTTCATCTGGTTTTTTTGTTTGTTTGTTTTTTAATCAGGGTGGCCTCATAGAGTGATTTCATAAGTGTTCCTTCCTCTGTAATTTTTGGAATAGTTTGAGAAGGGCCCAAAGCCAGTTTCTGAAACTTAGAGCAGGCCCCGTGCTCTTAACTACACTACTATTCAGGGAGGTCATCAAGAAGACGTGACTACAGTTTGACCCACAAGCTAGACTCAGGCAGTTGGAGGATCCTCAGGCCCTCTTCCTGTACTTGGAATGTGTGTTTCACTAGCATTCCCCTTTCACAGAAGCTGCCCCATATGTACACCCAAGACTCTCTGGAGGATATACATGACTGAACCCAGTTAAAGTCTCTATATAAACTGTTAAGATTCAATGTGTAGTTGCAGAAATCTACTCCTTTGCAGCCACCCAAGACGAATTAGTTCCTTGCTTACTAAACCTGCCACCTACCAATCTGAAGTACTCTGCCTCTTTTAGTCTCTCCCTGCCTTCCACATAGGGGGGGCCCAGCTTCAGGCTGCATCCAGGAAGCACCCCATAAATGTTGCAATCCAACATATACTGACCCTCAATATGCTGACCCACTATACTTTCAAAATTAAGCCTCTGCTTCCAAGAACCTGTGTGGTGATGAGTCCTTGATTCAGCTTGTGAATATGAAAGTGCTCAATTCATTTTCTACATATGAATAGTGAATTCTAAGCAATTTCTACTGTGACAACATTTAAGCAATTTTCTGAACCTAGGATACAAGTTCCATGGGGACAAATATCTCATTCTTTTTATCAGTTTCTTGCCAGAGCCTAGAACTGTGCTCTACAGTCACTAAGTACTCAAATATTTGTTGGATAAATAGCTGTTCTAGTGAAATCTAGGAATGGTGACTTGAAAATGGGTAAAAGAAAATGACTATAATAAAACCCTGTGACTCCAACTCTTCCAGGCCAATAATATTAGCACCAGGAAAAACACTATTACTAAGAAACTGCAGACAATTTTTCCTGTTATCTCACAGGGACTGAACCATGAAACTTCTGAGCCAGGGATCCTCTTGATATTTAAAGTCATTAGAAAATAACAGGGCATATGTATTTGAAAAAAATATGTAACAGGAAACCATAGTATAGATCAAGTTCCATACAAATGGTGAAAAAAATAAATGGAGGATTTCAGGGGAGGAACAAATCAATAAGGTGAGACAGTAAGGAAAGGCTTCATGGAATTTGGAACAAAAACTTGACCCTGAAAACAGGATACAAACATTTAAGTAAAATCAAAGGAGGAAAAGGGGAGGGAGAGGGTGGGAGGGAGCAGGTACAAATTCCAAACAGAAGAAGCAGGATGAGCCAAAACATAGAGGCAGAGTTGTTCAAACAATGAAAGGGAACATCAGGAAGAACAATTTATTGGGCATAGAGGATTTAGAGCTATTCACAGTATTAAATCAGGTTAGAAAGATAAGTAAAGGCCAAGTAGTAATTTATACCTTAGTCATAACACTGAACAGTAGAATTAAAATGCACCTTCTGATGAAATTCTAGACCTCTTTAGAAGCACATTTTCCAAGTGACAGAAAATCACAGGGACACCAGATCATTTTGCATGAAGATGATCCACTAAGTTGTAGACACAATCCAATTAAGCTGCAATCAATACCATGGGATTTTGCAGCATTTGCCGTAAATTTTTCTATGAAACCATATCAAATTTGAGTCTGGTTGCAGTGAAAATCCCAGTTTCCCATCACTATTGAGAAGTTCTCTGACCTCAAACACGTCAAACTAAGATATAAGGAAGCACTGCAGAAGCTGATCTGATAAATGGAACTTTTGGTCAAGATGGAGTACTAGGAGAATGCAGAATTCACATCTCCTCACAAGTAGGGCCCATGCCAGGCACCGGTGGGGGAAACATGGACACCTAAGGGGATTGAAGGGAGCCCCAGTGACCAGTTGCTCCAAATACAGTTTTATTTTTCCTAATATATTTTTGTATCTTTATAATTTTCTTTTGTGTTTTATTCTTTGATATTGTACTGCTCCTTTCTTTCTTTCTTTATTTTTACCATGCCATGAAGCTTGTGGGCTCATGGCTCCCAGGCTGGAGGTTGGGTCTGAGCTCCTGCAGTGAGAACTCCAAGTCCAAAAGGCTGGACTACAGAGAAGCTCAGACCCCAGGGAATATCAATTGGAGTGAGGCTTCCTGGAGGTCCTCATCTCAGCACCAAGAGCCGGCGCTATGCAACTGCCTGCAAACTCCAGTGCCAGATGTCTCAGGTCAAACAAACAATAAGACAGGAATACAGGACCACCGATTAAAAAAATTAAACACCAAAAAAATATGTGACAGAAGAAAGACCAAGGTAAAAACCAACAAGACAAAATAAATGAAGACAAAATATGCAACCTACCTGAAAAAGAATTCAGAGTAATGATAGTAAAAATGATCCAAAATCTCAGAAACAGAATGCAGAAAAAACAAGAAACATTTAACAAGGATCTAGAAAAACTAAAGAGCATACAAACAGTGATGAACAACACAATTACTGAAATTAAAAATACTCTAGAAGGAATCAACAGCAGAATAAGTGAGTCATAAGAAAGGATAAATGACCTGGAAGATAAAATGGTGGAAATAACTGCCAGGGAGCAGAATAAAGAAAAAACAATGAAAAGAATTGAGGACAGTCTCAGAGACTCTGGGACAACATTAAACAAACAAACATTTGGATTATAGGGGTTCAAGAAAAAGAAGACAAAAAGAAAGGGTCTGAGAAAATATTTGAAAAGATTATAGCTGAAAACTTCCCTAACATGGAAAAGGAAATAGTCAATGAAGTCTAGGAAGCACAGAGTGTACCATACAGGATAAACTCAAAGAGAAACATGCCAAGACACATATTAATCAAATTATCAAAAATTAAATACAAAGAAAAAATACTAAAAGCAGCAAGGGAAAAAACAACAAAAAACATACAAGGTAATCCCCATAAGGTTAACAGGTTATTTTTCAGCAGAAACTCTGCAAGCCAGAAGGGACTGGCAGGACATATTTAAACTGGTGAAAGGGAAATACCTACAACCAAGATTACTCTACCCAGAAAGGATCTCATTTAGAATCGACGGAGAAATTTAAAACTTTACAGATAAGCAAAAATTAAGAGAATTGAGCTCAGCCAAACCAGCTTTACAACAAAAGCTAAAGGAAATTTTCTAGGCAGGAAATGCAAGAAAAGGAAAAGGCCTATAAAAACAAATGCAAAACAATTAAGAAAATGGTAATAAGAATATACATATCGATAATTACCTTAAATGTAAATGGATTAAATGCTCCAACCAAAAGACATAGACTGGCTGAATAGATACAAAAATAAGACCTGTATATATGCTGTCTACAGGAGACGCACTTCAGACCTAGGGACACATACGGACTGAAAGTGAAGGGGTGGAAAAAGATATTCCATGCAAATGGAAATCAAAAGAAAGCTGGAGTAGCAATTCTCATATCAGACAAAATAGACTTTAAAATAAAGACTATTAGAAGACACAAAGAAGGACACTACATAATAATCAAGGGATCAATCCAAGGAGAAGATATAACAATTGTAAATATTTATGCACCCAACATAGGAGCACATGAATACATAAGGCAAATACTAACAACCGTAAAAGGGGAAATCGACAGTAACACAATCATAGTAGAGGACTTTAACTTCTTAATTTCACCAATGGACAGATCACCAAAATGAAAATAAGGAAGCACAAGCTAAAAATGACACATTAAACAAGGTGTGCTTAATTGATATTTATAAGACATTCCATCCAAAAGCAACAAGATACACTTTCTTCTCAAGTGCTTATGGAACATTCTCCAGGATAGACCATATCTGGGGTTGCAAATCAAGCCTTGGTAAATTTAAGAAAATTGAAATCGTATCAAGTATCTTACCTAGTATCACAGCTTTGTGGTTGCAAATCAATTACAGGAAATGAAATGTAAAAAATAAAAACACATGGAGGCTAAAAAATACAGTACTAAATAACCAAGAGATCACTGATGAAATCAAAAAATACCTGGAAACAAATGACAATGAAAACACGACAACGCAAAACCTATGGGATGCAGCAAAATCAGTTCTAAGAGGGAAGTTTATAGCAATACAATCCTACATCAAGAAACAAGAAAACATCCAAATAAACAACCTAAACTTACACCTAAAACAATTAGAGAAAGAACAACAAAAAAAAAACCCCAAAGTTAGCAGAAGGAAAGAAACCATAAATATCAGATCAGAAATAAATGAAAAAGAAATGAAGGAAACAATAGCAAAGATCAATAAAACTAAGCACTGGTTCTTTGAGAAGGTAAACAAAATTGGTAAACCATTAGCCAGACTCATCAAGAAAAAAGGGAGAAACCTCAAATCAACAGAATAAGAAATGAAAAAGGAGAAGTAACAAGTGACACTGCAAAAATACAAAGGATCATGAGAGATCACTGCAAGCAGCTATATGCCAATAAAATGGATAAGCTGGAAGAAATGGACAAATTCTTAGAAAAGCACAACCTTCAGAGTCTGAACCAGGAAGAAATAGAAAGTATGAATAGACCAATCACAAGCACTGAAATTGAGACTGTTATTAAAATCTTCCAACAAACAGAAGTCCAGGGCCAGAAGCCTTCACAGGCGAGTTCTATCAAACAT
Organism: Orcinus orca; assembly: GCF_937001465.1. Taxonomy (NCBI): domain Eukaryota; kingdom Metazoa; phylum Chordata; class Mammalia; order Artiodactyla; family Delphinidae; genus Orcinus; species Orcinus orca. Next base: position 99,089,113 of record NC_064563.1, read on the forward strand.
TTAGACAAGAGCCAACACCTATCCTTCTCAAACTCTTCCAAAATATAGCAGAGGGAGAAACACTCCCAATCTCATTCTACGAGGCCATTATCATGCTGATCCAAAACCAGACAAAGATGTCACAAAGAAAGAAAACTACAGGCCAATATCACTGATGAACATAGATGCAAAAATCCTGAACAAAATACTAGTAAACAGAATCCAACAACACATAAAAAGGATCATACACCATGATCTAGCGGGGTTTATCCCAGGAATGCAAGGATTCTTCTATATATGCAAGCCCATCAATGTAATATACCATATGAACAAACTGAAGGATAAAAACCATATGATAATCTCAACAGGTGCAGAAAAAGGTTTGGCAAAATTCAACACCCATTTATGATAAAAACTCTCCAGAAAGTAGGCATACAGGGAACTAGCTCAACATAATAAAGGCCATATATGACAAACCCACAGCCAACATTGATCTCAAAGGTGAAAATCTGAAACCATTTCCTCTAAGATCAGGAACAAGAGAAGGTTGCCCACTCTCATTATTATTAATCAACATAGTTTTGGAAGTTTTACGACAGCAATCAGAGAAGAGAAAGAAATAAAAGGAATCCAAATTGGAAAAGAAGGAGTAAAACTGTCACTGTTTGCAGATGACATGATACTATACATAGAGAATCCTAAAGATGTTACCAGAAAACTACTAGAGCTAATCAATGAATTTGGTAGATTAGCAGGATACAAAATTAATGCACAGAAATCTCTTGCATTCCTATAAACTAATGATGAAAAATCTGAAAGAGAACTTAAAGAAACACTCCCATTTACCACTGCAACAAAAAGAATAAATAACCTAGGAATAAACCTACCTAAGAAGACAAAAGACCTGTAGGCAGAAAACTATAAGACACTGATGAAAGAAATTAAAGATGACACTAACAGATGCAGAGATATACCATGTTCCTGGATTGGAAGAATCAACACTGTGAAAATGACTCTACTACCCAAAGCAATCTACAGATTCAATGCAGTCCCTATCAAGCTACCAATGGCATTTTTTTACAGAGCTAGAACAAAAAAATTCACAATTTGTATGGAAACACAAAAGACCCCGAATAGCCAAAGCAATCTTGAGAAGGAAAAATGGAGCTGGAGGAATCAGGCTCCCTGACTTCAGACTATACTACCAAGTTACAGTAATCAAGACAGTATGGTACTGGCACAAAAACAGAAATATAGATCAATGGAACAGGATAGAAAGCCCAGAGATAATCCCATGCACATACGGTCACCTTATATTTGACAAAGGAGGCAAGAGTATACAATGGAGAAAAGACAGCCTCTTCAATAAGTGGTGTTGGGAAAACTGGACAGCTAAATGTAAAAGAATGAAATTAGAACACTTCCTAACACTATACACAAAAATAAACTCAAAATGGATTAAAGACCTAATTGTAAGGCTAGACAGTATAAAACTCTTAGAGGAAAACATAGGCAGAACACTGTATGACATCAATCACAGTAAGATCCTTTTTGACGCACCTTCTAGAGAAATGGAAATAAAAATAAACAAATGGGACCTAATGAAACTTAAAAGCTTTTGCACAGCAAAGGAAACCATAAATAAGATGAAAAGACAATATTTTCTCTCAGAATGGGAGAAAATATTTGCAAACTAAGCAATTGACAAAGGATTAATCTCCAATGTTACAAGCAGCTCATGCAGCTCAATACCAAAAAAACAAACCACCCAATCCAAAAATGGGCAGAAGAGCTCAATAGACATTTCTGCCAACACACACATGAAAGGATGCTCAACATCACTAATCATTAGAGAAATGCAAATCAAAACTACAATGAGATATCACTCACACAGGTCAACATGGTTATCATCAAAAAATCTACAAACAATAATGCTGGAGAGGGTTTGGAGAAAAGGGAATCCTCTTGCACTGTTTGTGGGAATGTAAATTGATACAGCCACTATAGAGAACAGTATGGAGGTTCTTTAAAAAACTAAAAACAGAACTTCCATATGACCCAGCAATCCCACTACTGGGCATATACCCTGAGAAAACATAATTCAAAAAGAGTCATGTACCACAATGTTAACTGCAGCACTATTTACAATAGCCAGGACAGGGATGCAACCTACGTGTCCATCGAGAGACGATTAAAGAAGATGTGGCACATATAAACAATGGAATATTACTCAGCCATAAAATGAAATGAAATTGAGTTATTTGTAGTGAGGTGGATGGACCTAGAGTCTGTCATACAGAGTGAAGTAAGTCAGAAAGAGAAAAACATATATCATATGCTAACACATATGTATGGAATCCAAAAAAAAATGGTGCTTATGAACCTTGGGGCAGGACAGAAATAAAGACGCAGATGTAGATAATGGACTTGAGGACATGGGGAGGAGGAAGGGTAAGCTGGGACAAAGTGAGAGAGTAACATTGACATATATACACTACCAAATGTAAAATAGATAGCTTGGGGGAAGCAGCTGCATAGCACAGGGAGATCAGCTCGGTTCTTTGCAACCACCTAGAGGGGTGGGATAAGGAGTGTGGGAGAGAGATGTAAGAGGGAAGAGATATGGGGATGTATGTATATATACATCTGATTCACTTTGTTATACAGCAGAAACTAACACACCATTGTAAAGTAATTATACTCCAATAAAGATGTTAAAATAATGGAATTTTTTAAATCTAGAGAAATAATTACTGGAAAAGTATTAAGAACTATACCTAAATATTTAGGGATCTGTCAAGATGTTTTATCAAACATCTTGAAATTCAAATTTCAAATCTTCCGAATCTAATAAAACTGAACTCTCAATATGCAGTATTAAAGAGGTGTTACCATTGTGGTGAATCAAGTTGAAATGATTCATGACTTATACACTTATATACATTTATCTAATCAAAAACATATTTAGAGTATTAGGTTACCATTATGTTCTAAGAAAAACCACTGCATCAGCAGGCTTGATTTACCAGCAAATATGCTTACCTAAGTTTTTGTGTACCGTAACTTGGTCAAAATCTCAGGAACTGCAAAATTATACAAGATCTAACAGGAAGTAAAGAATGTTTTCCTTTCTCTTAAAGCTGGCGTATTGTATGACTAACTAAGCATTTTAGAAATAGCATTTCTCCATTTCTCTCTTCCACAGGTTCTGTTTTCCAGGTTGATTTTTGCACATTCGTTATTAACCTATATCAATACACAGTCATATCTGAGCATCTGAGCTATGGAAATCTATGTTCATTTATATCTGTTAAATTATACTTCTATCTGTTATTTTGCAAAAATACTGACAGATCATTTTATTTTCCAGAAAGCCTAAATCACTATTGCTTTTGTGACAGTGCCATATTATTTTCCCTTTGACTTCAAAGAACAATGATACATGAGTGACGATAAGATTTAAAACCAAATAATGGACTATGTCTACATACATCAAATTCATAATAGGAGGACCTTTTGTGCACTGCAGAAAATATTGAGGTCTCAAAACAATTGATCCTTGAATGACACATTCCCAAACTAAACTCAAATCATCATCAGAATTGATTCCTTGATGACTTTAAGTTACATTATTAGTTTGATACTGATGTACCTTTTTTATGTTTTAACATTCTAAGGGTTTTATGCCTATAAATAGGTCACACATGTAAAACTTCCAAATTCAAAGCTCAGCAGACCAGGAAATTCAAACTTTGGTTATTGGAGACTTTATCACTTCAGCAGAATTCACTTTTTGTCATTCCAAAAGATCTTGTTACAGAAAGTCATAACAAGTGTCCATGAGTTCCAATATAATATACTCACAAAAATGAGTTTAAAAATGAGAGATATATACAAATTGTGTCATTACAAATCTTTTCACATTAGTTTATTAATTACCATCACCTAAACATGCATAATGTCTATCACATTATACAAAATTATTCCATGTACTTGTGTCATGAACTAACTATTTTTACTATGAATAAGTGTCCTTAATTGATCTTGGTAAAATCACTGGTTAAAATACTAGCTATGTGACTATGAAAAAAAATTCTGACATAAAATTCAGTATTATTTATCTTCTAAGGGGAAAATGCTGTGAAACATTCTTAATCATAGACAAATTACACATTTTCACATACTTTAAAATGAAAATATGGTTCATATTTCATCCTAATACTGACAATTATTTTCCTATCAAGGATTTCATATCATTTTTAGAATAATTAATCCTAATGGTAAGTCCTTTGCTATTTTTATTTCCTGAGAATACTAACTTCAATTTTCCAATACATCTATAAATCATCTGTAACGCTTTAGTCTTCTCAGAAGGACCATAATACCATTTATATCACATTTAGATTTTTTATTTAAAAAATCACATTAAATTTACCATTTTCATATCCTGAGTATCTTTAACCTTTAGTTCTTTAATATGATATAATCTGACATTTTTTATCTTATGCTTCCTTATATTACTATGATCTTATTTTTACCTATTCCTAAATTCATACATCATAGGATCTGATGTATGGTGTCTGTTATAAATTAAGATATTAAACAAATTATTTAATAATTTGTTTAGGGATCTTTGATGATCACTGTACCAGCAAAGAGTTTGGTCCTCTATTCTTTCCAGTGGTGTGCTGTGCGGTTGTTAATGCATTCTGTGGATAGCTCAGACTCTAATTTTACTGTCATAAAAAAATTGAGGAAATAGCCTTAATTGTATGTATGTCAAATCAGTGATTGTATTCTCAAATAAGTGATTCCCAACTCTTGTTGCATATTAGAATCTCCTGGTAACTTAAAAGTAATTTTTGATGCCCACTCACCACCTCACTCCACCACAACTTTATGTTCTGTTGTAGGTCCTGGGCATCATGTTGAAAACCACTTGTGTAAGTTTACAGATATTTTTCTTTTAGATTACTGATAAAATCTTCACTATGGTCTGAACTTTCAGGAAATAATCAGAAACAAATATCTTCAATCTGCTGCTTCAGATGTAGAAGGAAAGTTACAATGGTATACTAAACCTTGTAAATACTCATTAAGTTTCTTAAATGACTTGAAAAATACCTCATGTAAATAAAAATGGTAGACCACTCTTTATTCTTAGAAATGACGAAGTTGGAGAACTTTATACATTGTCAACTGATATTGTCAGCTGACATAATCCCAAAGATGATCTTAATCCTCTTTTCTTTTCATATTTCACTATTATTTTTTAAGTGTTTATATCAATTTTGTAAAAGTGTTTATGATGATAATGCTTTATATTGTACAATCCTTGCTAAGAGTCATGGTATGTGAAACATTACCTGTACAACAAGCAATTGCTTGTGAAAATATTTTTGAATTTTTAAACTTATTTACTAATTCAAGAAATAGGAGCCAGGTTTCTACTAATGGCCAGCAAATTTGCCAAGTTCTGAGACTACTACAATAAACGTTAGACATGGATTTTAGCCTTAAGGAACACCAACTAGTTTGAGAGACGAGTCTTCAGACAATTAACTATACTTCCCTGAATACTGAAATATTCAAATTATGTTAAAAAACATGGGAGAATGAGTCTTAAAAGGTAGTCATTAGTAACATTCCATAATAAGATAGATAATAGTTTTGCTAAAATTTGTGGGTTCCATAAAAAGTGTAGCATTTTAGAATTAAAATAGAGAAATTCTGAAACAGGAATCAGTAAATTTTAGCCCATTGCCTGTTACTATCTGAGCTGAGAGTTAAGAACAGTTTTTATACTTCTAATGGTTGGAGAAAAAATAATATTTCATAAAATGTAAAGTTATCTGAAACTCAGATTTCATTTGCCATAAATAAAATGGCATTGGAACACAGCCAGATTCATCTTAAATATTGTCTATGGCTGTGTTGCATTGTAATGGCAATGGCGAGTAGCTGCAAGAGGATTCTGGCTTGCAACAACTAAACACTATCTGGCTCTTTACAGAAAAAGGTTGCCAATACCTGCTCCAGGTCAACACCATTGACAAGAGCTTTCTGTGACAATGGGCATGTTCTATACCTGCACTATCAAAGACAATATCTACTGGGTACATATAGCTATTGAGATCTTGATATGTGATCAGTGTGATGATGAAACTGATTATTTTAATTAAAATTTCTCTATTTTTAATTATTATTTTATTCTAATTGTTTTAAGTTCAGTTCATTTTGAGCAATGTAGCATTAATAGTTAAAAGTATTTACTCTGGAGTAAGGATGCATAGAGTTTAAGTTCAGCTCTGATCCAAACTGGTTCTGAACCTTGGAAAATCTAATCTTTTGGATGTACTACTATAGCTATCTTACTTATTAGCACAGAATGAGTTAATACCTGTAAAGCACATATGATTCTAACTAGAAAACAGATGCTGAAACAGTGATTGCCGTTACATTATGGTTGTTTTGACATTAATATATTCAACAAATTAACACACCAAATATTTGTGTTCCCAACACTTATTATAGATGCCAAGAACACAACTGAAGCAACAGAGAGGATATCTGTTTTGGTAGAGCTTACGTATTGCTAGCCATGATGCAATACAAGATACAACAAAAATATGTGGCATTAGTTACAAGTAATAACTTATATGAATCAAGAATGTATTGACATCATGAAAGGGAATAAATCAGAAATTATCTAACTGCAAAATCTGCTATAAGCCTATGTAATCTACAGCCTCCAATTTTAATGTTTTGCTTACTTTGGATCATCTCCAATATTCTTACTGATGGATCTTGTAGAAATAAAGTATAAATCAAAATTTTTTTTAATTTGTATTAACAGAAAGCGATGGGTATCTCTTTAACATATTGATGTTCCCCAAGTTATTTTATTTCTAAAATGTCTTCTAAAGACAAAGATATCAAAATAAAATTACAGGCCAAAATCACTGAAGAACATAGATGCAAAAAATGCTCAACAAAATACTAGCAAATCGAATCCAACAACACATTGAAAGAATCATACACCCTGATCAAGTGGGATTTATCCCAGGGTTGCTAGGATTCTTCAATATACACAAATCGATCAATGTGATACACATTAACAAACTGAATAAAAAACATATGATCATCTCAATAGATGCAGAAAAAACTTTCGACAAAATTCAACACCCATTTGAGAGAGATAAAACCTCTCCAGAAAGTAGGCATAGAGGGAACTTACCTCAACACAATAAAGGCCATATATGAGGCCAAACCTATAAAGGCCAAACCTAACATCATACTCAATGGTAAAAAGCTGAAAGCATTTCCTCTAAGATCAGGAACAAAACGAGGACACCCACTCTCACCTCTATTATTCAACATAGTTTTGGGAGTCCTAGCCACGACTATCAGAGAAGAAAAAGAAATAAAAGGAATCCAAATTGGGAAGTAAGAAGTAAAACTGTCACTGTTTGAAGACGACATGATACTATACATAGAAAATCCTAAATATATTACCAGAAAACTACTAGAAGTCAATGAATCTGGTAAAGTTGCAGGAGACAAAATTAATGCACAGAAATTTCTTGCATTCCTATACACTAACAATGAAAGATCAGAAAGAGAGATTAAAGAACCAATCCCATTTACCATCACACCAAAAAGAATAAAATACCTAAGAATAAACCTACCTAAGGAGGCAAAAGACCTGTACTCTGAAATCAAAGATGATACAAACTGATGGAGAGATATACCATGTTCTTGGATTGGAAGAATCAATATTGTGAAAATAACTATACTACCCAAAGCAACTTACAGATTTAGTGCAATCCCTATCAAATTACCAAAGGCATTTTTCACAGAATTAGAACAAAAAATTTTACACTTTGTATGGAAACACAAAAGACCCTGAATGGTGAAAGCAATCTTGAGAAAGAAGAATGGAGCTGGAGGAGTCAGGCTCCTGGACCTCAGACTATACTACAAACCTACAGTAATCACAACAATATGCTACTGGCAAAAAAACAGAAATATAGATCAATGGAATAGGATAGAAAGCCCAGAGATAAACACATGCACCTATGGTCAACTAATCTATGACAAAGGAGGCAAGGATATACAATGGAGAAAAGACAGCCTCTTCAATAAGTGGTGCTGGGAAAACTGGACAGCTACATGTAGAAGAATGAAATTAGAACACTCCCTAACACTCTACACACAAAAAAAACCTCAAAATGGATTAAAGACCTAAATATAAGGCCAGACACTATAAAACTCTTGGCAGAAAATATAGGCAGAACACTTTTTGACGTAAATCACAGCAAGATATTTTTCAATCCACCACCTAGAGTAATGAAAATAAAGACAAAAATAAACAAATGAGACCTAATTAAACTTAAAAACTTTTGCACAGCAAAGGAAACCATAAACAAAATGAAAAGACAGCCTTCAGATTGGGAGAAAATATTTGCAAATGAAGCAACTGACAAGGAATTAATTTCCAAGATATACAAACTGCTCATGCAGCTCAATATCAGAAAACAAATAACCCAGTCAAAAAATGGGCAGAAGACCTGAATAGACATTTCTCCAAAGGAGACATACAGATGGCCAACAAATACATGAAAAGATGCTCAACGTCACTAATTAAAGAAATACAAATCAAAACTACAATGAGGTATCACCTCACACCAGTCAGAATGGCCATCATCAAAAAATCTATAAACAATAAATGTTGGAGAGGGTGTGGAGAAAAGGGAACCCTCCTACACTGTTTGTGTGAATGTAGATTGGTACAGCCACTATGGAGAACAGTAGGGAGGTTCCTTAGAAGACTAAAAATAGTGTTGCCATATGATTCAGCAATCCCACTCCTGGGCATATATCTAGAGAAAACCAGATTTCGAAAGGATGCATGCACTCCGATGTTCATTGCAGCACTATTTACAATAGCCAGGATATGGAAGCAACCTAAATGTCCACTGACAGAATGGATAAAGGTGTGGTACCTATATACAATGGAATATTACTCAGCCATAAAAAGGAACGAGATAGTACCATTTGCAGAGATGTGGAGGCAAATAGTGTGAAGTGAAAATTTTAGGTAAACATATCACATGTTTATATAATTAGAAAAAATTTACCTATTTATGGATTTTATGATGGTGTTATCAGCTTTTTCAAAATTGTAATTTGGTGCCAATCTCACACAAAGTAAACATTGACTTCCATATCTAATTTTATTCATAGTTTTTATCCTTTTCCTTTTGTATCCTTCGCCCCCCGCCCCCTGAAATTGTGTAAGCTTTAGGCACCATAAAACCTGGATCTGCCTTGATCAGATTTTAAAATGGATACTAGTTGGAAAATATTTTGTTACAGTAAACTTTCTGGGCTATATATTTCCAAAAACAAAAAACTACGGAAAATATTAAAAATGTATATCTCTAAATATAATGCATGGTAGGTATTATGCTTCTTTATATGTGACCTTAGAAAAGGAATTCCTTTGAACTTAGTGAAAATGCAACATTTAGGCCAGATCTAAGGCAGCCAGAGAAAGGTGGGAAAATATGTAAGATTTTTAATGTCTTACTTAGACTGAAGAATTATTTCCAATCATGTATTAACTATCACCTCTGAGCTATTAAAAATTAATAATTTCATATGATACATGATTGAGCTCATAGCTCTATATTTAAATATTATTCTTTCCTCTAGAATGCAAATAAGTGGGATGAGCTAGTAATAATCCATATTTCAACTGTTTTTTTGCCTATTTTTATCAAATTATATATATTAAGAATATTATTCTATACAGATTCCCTTCACTCGTAGAATCTTTCTTCCTCACTCAGTCCTCCTCCTCACATTACTATTTACACCATGAAAATTTAGTAACTTGGCAAATTTTTCCATTTAATATTTATGGTATATATGCATGTTACTTTTCTTTCTTACGTGTCTAGGATGTCATTTCATAGCCTTATTTGCCTAGTTTCTATATAATGTCTTAAATGTTACATGGAACTTAGATAGTTTGATATTATCCCACAAGTCACTGAATCTATTTCTTTTCTTCAGTATTTAATCTATGCTTCAATTTGGATAGTTTCTATTGCTATGTGTTCAGGTTCACTGATCTTTTATTCTGCAGATGTTTACTGTAATCTGGTTTATTTCATCTAGAAAAATTTTTATTTCAGTTATTGTATTTCTCATTTCTAGATATTCTTTTTTATTTATTTTTATATCTTTCATAAGCAGAAACCAGCAGCTGTCACTGCATGAACTTATTTGTTTATCCTTTCTTTATTGATCACACTCTGGTCCTGCTAGTTATCAAGTATACGAAAAGAGTTGCTTTATGTATTTTGTCTGGTTTCCTAGTTATTTAAAGCATGAATGAAAGTCCAGCACTCTATCATATCTAGAGACAGAAGTCTTGAGTTTTCTTTTTACTGGTGTACATGATCCAGTCAGACATTACCAAGACATTAGTTCAAAACCAGAAGGCTTATTAACACAATGATGAGATGTTTGTCTTTAGTTATCTTAATGTGCAATGACTCACTTTACCTTGGCCTGCAATTGTGTGAGTAGGTGATATGCTTCAAATTGAATTTTAGTATTGAAAACACGTGTGTGTGTGTGCATGCATGCCCATGTGTGTGCGTGTCCATATGCTCCTGTCTATGATTTGAGGCCATAACTGAAAAAAATGACTATTTCACTTTAGATATTTAGGAAAAAAAATATAAATCAAAATATGAGAAATTAATGTATATAGAAGTAATAGAAACAGAAAAGAAATAGAAATTATAAATACATCTAAAATTGGAAAACTTTTTTTTAAGCTATTGCAATGCTTGAACTGGAATGTGGTAGAAAAGGAAAAATATATATATATATAAAGACTATTTCTGAAATATAACTGTAAAATTCCTAAGTAAATTATAGTAATTATAAGTAATTATAAATTATAAATTTATCCTATGGGATAAAATTGACAGTATATTTTAAGACTAATACACCATGTCCAAGTAGGTTTAGTTCAGGATATGAAGATGTTTCTATGTTAGCACACTCTGTTCAATCAGCAGTGGCAACTTTGCATTCAAACTGACTGTGAAACTCATAAGACACAGTACATTTCAAATAACACCAAATTTATCTAGCCTTAATTAAGAATATAAGATGGGTAATGACAGGTAACACATTCTTTTCAAGTACACATGGAACATTCTCTAAGATAGATCCCATGCTAGGCCACAAAAAAAGCCTCAGTAAATTTAAGAAAACTGATATCATATCAAGCATCTTTTCTAAACAGCACTATGAGACCAGAAATCAACTACAAGAAAAAAGTGGCAAACACATGGAGGCTAAACAATATGCTACTCAACAACCCATGGATCACTGAAGAAATCAAAGAGGAAATTAAAAAATACCTAGAGACAAATGAAAATGGGAACACAACAATCCAAAACCTCTGGGACACAACAAAATCAATTCTAAGAGGGAAGTTTATAGAAATGAAAGCTTACCTCAGGAAACAAGACAAACCTCAAATAAACAACCTAATACACCTAAAGGAACTAGAAAAAGAACAAATAAAACCCAAAGTTAGTATAATTAAAAAAAGAAAGAGCAGAGATCAGAGCAGAAGTAAATAAAATAGACACTAAAAAAAAATAAAAATAGAAAAGATCCATGAACCTACAATATGGTTCTTTGAAAAAATAAGCAAAATTGATAAACCTTTAACCATATTCATCAAGAAAAAAAGAGGGCTCAAATCAGTAAGATCAAAAATGAAAACGGAGATGTTACAATAGACACCACAGAAATCCAAATGATCATAAGAGACTATTACAAGCAACTATATGCCAATAAAATGGACAACCTAGAAGAAATGGACAAATTCTTAGAAAAGTACAACCTTCCAAGACTGAACCAGGAAGAAATAGAAAATATGAACAGACAAATTGCCAGTACTAAAATTGAATCAGTAGTTTTAAAACCCCCAACAAATCAAAGTCCAGGACCAGAAGGCTTCACAGGAAAATTCTACCAAACATATAGAGAAGAGTTAAAACCTATCCTTCTGAAAGTATTCCAAAAAATTTGCAGAGGAAGGAACACTTCTGAACTCATTCTATGAGGCAAGCATCAACCTGATACCAAAACGAGACAAAGATACCACAATAAAATTACAGGTCAATATCACTGATGAATATAGATACAAAAATACTCAACAAAATATTAGCAAACCAAATCCAACAATAAATTCAAAGGATCATACAAAATGATCAAGTGGGATTTAACCCAGGGATGCAAGGATTTTTCAATATCCATAAACCAACTGATGTCATACATCATATTGACAAATTGAAGATTAAAAACCATGTGATCATATCAATAGGTTCATAAAAAGCCTTTGAAAAATTCAACATCCATTTATGATAAAAAACTCTCCAGAAAGTGGGAATAGAGAGAATTTACCTCAACATAATAAAGGTCACATATGACAAACCCACAGCTAACATCATACTCAGTGGTGAAAAGCTGAAAGCATTTCCTCTAAGATCAAGAACAAGACAAGGATGTCCACTCTTCCCACTTTTAATCAACATAATTTTGGAAGTCCTAGCCACAGTAATCAGAAGAAAAATAAATAAAAGGAATCCAAACTGGAAAGGATGAAGTAAAACTGTCACAGATGACATGATACTAAACATAGAAAATCCTAAAGATGCCACCAGAAAACTACTAGGGTTTATTGATAAATTCAGTTAAGTTGCAAGATACAAAATTAATATACAGAAATATGTTGCATTTCTATACACTAACAATGAACTATCAGAAAGAGAAATTCAGGAAACCAATTTACCATCACATGAAAAAGAATAACTAGGAATAAATGGAATAAACCTACCTAAAGAGGTGAAAGATCTGTACTCAGAAAGCCATAAGACACTGATGAAAGAAAATTGAAGATGACAAACAGATGGAAAGATATACCATGTTCATGGATTAGAAGAATCAATATTGTTAAAATGACCATACTATCCAAGGCAATATAAAGATTCAATGCAATCCCTATTAAAATTACAATGGCATTTTTCACAGAACTAGAACAACTAATTTTAAAATTTGTATGGAAACACAAAAGTCCCTGAATAGGCAAAACAATGTTAAGAATAGAGGTGGAGGAATAATGCTCCCTGACTTCAGACTACACTACAAAGCTACAGCAATCAAAATGGTGTGGTACTGGCACAAAAACAGACACATAAATCAATGGAACAGGAGAGAGAACCCAGAAATAAATCCACACACCCATGGACAATTAATCTATGACAAAAGAGGCAAGAATATACAATGAAGAAAAGACAGTCTTCTTGATAGCGGTGCTGGGAAAACAACATGTAAAAAAATAAAAATCAGCTACATGTAAAAGAATGAAATTAGAACATTCTGTGACACCATATACAAAAGTAAACTCAAAATAGATTAAAGACCTAAATGTAAGGCCAGATACTATAAAACTCTTAGAGTAAAACATAGGTAGAACACTCTTTGCCATAAATCACAGCAATAGTTTTTTGGATCTGTCTCCTAGAAAAATGGAAATGAAAACAAATATAAACAAATGGAATCTAATTCAAAGCTTTTGCATACCAAAGGAAACCACTGACAAAATGAAAAGACAACCTACTGAATGGGAGGAAATATTTGCAAATAATAGGACCAATACGGGGTTGATATCCAACATATATAAATAGCTCATACATCTCATCATCAAAAAAAAAAACCCAATCAAATAATGAGCAGAAGGACTGAATAGACATTTTTTCCAAAGAGGAAATGTAGATGGCCAACAGGCACATGAAAAGATGTTCAACATCACTAGTCATCAGGGAAATGCAAATCAAAACCACAATAAGATATGGCCTCACACCTCTCAGAATGGCTATCATCAAAAAGAACACTAATAACAAACGCTGGAAAGGATGTGGAGAAAAGGGGACCTTTGTCCACTGTTGGTGGGAATGCATATTGGTGTAGCCACTGTGGAAAACACTATGGATGGAGGTTTCTCAAAAAACTAAAATTAGGAATACCATGTAACTCAGAAGTACCACTCCTGGGACATATCTGAAAAAAACAAAAGCATTAATTTGAAAAGATAGATGCACCCTACCATTCACCGAAGTATGATTTACTATTGCCAATATATGGAAGCAACCTAAGTGTCCTTCAATAGATCAATAGATAAAGAAGTGGTGTGTGTATACACACACACCACACACACACACTCACACAACAGAATACTACTCAGCCATAAAAAAGAATGAAATTTTGTCATTTTCAGCAACATGGATGGACTTGGAAGGCATTAAGGTAAGTGAGCTAAGTAAGACAGAGAAAGACAAATGCTGTATGATATCAATTTTATGTGGAATTTAAAAAAAAGAAAAAACTAGTGAATATAATGAAAAAAAAAGCAGACTCACAAATATAGAGAACAATCTTGTAGTTACCAGTGGAGAGAGGGAAGGGGGAAGCAACATAAGGGTGAGTAATTGGGAGGAACAAACTATTGGGTGTAAGATAGGCCACAAGGATGTATTGCACAACATGAGGAATATAGCCAATATTTGGTAATAACTGTAAATGCAGTATAACCATTAAAATGTGTATTAAAATTAAAAAATAGATTAGAATATAGAAGGTACAATTGAATCTTATTTCTTTTGGCAAATATAAATGTATATATTTAAAATGTAAAAAGTAAAAAGGGTAACAATGTAGCATGTACAGCAACATGAAAGTGAAGCTCCTATGACTCTCAGGTGCAGCTTCTTATGTCCCCAAATAATTTCACGCTTAAGACACACATGTTCCTCCAAGTGCAGGGAAGTTGTAATTTTCATGCACCCATTATACACTGCTAGTCACAGAGCCCCTTAAGAGTAATGACTATCTCATATTCTACAGTGCCATTACAGTTCATCAATACTGGTTACCAGCTATTCAATAAATAATATCAGTGATGAAGTACTGGTTGTTGGTCTGGCACATATTGATAGTTCTTGATCTGATTCCCATTTATAGTGGCTCTATTGTTTTGTATAGATTCCTTAAGTTAATGATGCAAAAATAATCTGCCTAGGAGCTAAGGCATCAGGTATTTATGAGCCTATAGGAGAAGCCACAGAGCCAGCTACTAACATTTTCCTTCCAGTGTGGGGATTTTTTTCAGTACACATTATCATAATACATGAAAATGAGAAAGGATTTACCTATGTACATAGATGTAGGGAGTTTATAAAAAGACACCTGGTAAAATACAACATCCAATCTTTATCTTTTAGAAACCCTTAGTAAAATAAGACTAGAAAGATTAAAATAGTTAATATAAATCTCCAAATGACTGTCAATGTCATGTGATACTTAATGGTGAAACACTACATTCCAAACAAATAAGAAACAAGAGAACGAGTTATGTATCAAGATGGTGGCATAGGTTATTCCCCGCTTCAGTCTTCCTCAGCAGAAGACCAAATAGCAACTATCCACAGGCAAGACACCATTGTGAAAATCCCAGAACCTGGAGGTCAGGCTAAAGCACCCCCTTGACTGAGAAGGACAGCATTAGAAGGGAAAGAGAAACAGTTTCATTTTGACCACATCACGCCTCTCCCAGGCCAGCACAGGACTGCACAAAGAGGGCTTTCTCCAGTGGAAAAACAGCTTGACATGGATATCCAGCTCCCCAATATCAAGCATCCTCTTAAGATGCTTCCTAAGAGGCCCACTGGGGTCTCACCTCACAGGGATCACTGGGGGTGGGAGGGTCTGCAGGGCTCAATCACTGGGTATGCAATAGACAATGAAGGGGAGAGGGCCTTCCTTGTATTAACCAGTGCTCAGATCCTGGTGAATTGCATTCCTGGTAACAGTGGCAGAGAGCCCAGCCAGCGGCTCTGCAAAACCAAGCCTGTGTCTCTATCTGGCCAGGGAACCTAGTTGACAGTCAGACAAGGAGCCAAGCCAACAGTCTTGCCCAACTATCAAGCATAGCCTCTGGCCTCACAGAACCAGAGTGTCTGAACAGTGAACCTAGGCAACCTCTGAGCCCAGCCTATGGCCCTGACTGATTGCTGAACAGCCTGAGGCCTAGCCCAAGCAGGGAGCCCAGCCATTGACCCTGCCCAACCACTGACCACCATCTTTAGCCCCACCCAATAGCAGGATAAAGGATGCCCCACCCACTAGAAAGCCAGGCCAGTGACCTCACCCCACAGCAGAACACAACCAGCAGCCTACCTGATCAGGAAGCCCAGTCTCCATCCCTGAACAACTTCAGCACACAGCCTGTGGCCCCACCAGATTACATAGCACATCATGAGTCTCTGACCAACAACAAAGCTCTGATGTGGCCTTGTCTGAAAACTGGGTCCAGTCAGGAGCACTGAGTCCAGTTGAGAGCACGTCCTGAGGCCCCACCCAACCAAGAGTCATTGCAGAGCCCACCTAGTGGCCCTACCTGACCTTGGAGCATAGTCTGCAGCCCGGCCAAGCAGAAAGCCCATCCTGTGGTCTCACTTGAACTCGAAGCCCAGCAAACTCTTCCAACTGCAGAACCCAGCCAGCAGTAACCCTCTCCCAAGTCAGAACGAAGACAGTGGTGTGGTCCAACCAGAAACCCCAATAGGAAGGCCTGCCTTCCTGCCTGCCAATGCTACCAGCTGAGCCCTCCAGTCCCCCAAGCTGATCTGACTGGTGATGGTCTTTCCCTGCAGAATCAAACCTGTAAAGCCTGGAAGAGGAGACTGCTTACTCAAATGCACAGTTACCAATGCAAAGATATCAGGATCACTAGGAACTGGGTCAGCAGCAAACCACCAAAGGAAACACATAAATATACTCACCGGTGCCAACTAAAATATTGGCACTTGCCATCTGCCTCTACAAGGATTAAGACACTAGCTACTATAGCTGCTGACCTTCAACACACCCTGAAAGGAGTTCAGGGTGGAGATCAGGAATGAGGCACTCTGTGCTCTGGGATAAACTGGCAGTACAGAGCTTCAGATAGTTAGAAATTTTCAGAAGAATATTTTATAAGCCTAATTCTTACATCTCCTCATATCTAGAAAAGCACTAAAACCATTAGTGGTGACATCTGCTCTTTGTGATGCAGCAAGCCTCTACCAAAATATTTGCTTGACTGCACATACCCCTAAAATCATATATAATACTGACCTTTCCTCCAACCTCTTTGAAGCCGGTACCTCCGAGTTATGCAAGATGCTGTCTCTCATGCTACAGTCCTCATTTTGCTCCAAATAAAACTTAACTTACAACTCTCATGTGAACTTTCTTCAGTTGACACTGGTAAATATAAATATATATTCAAAGTTAGATTCTCTAATATTGTTATGGTGGTACATAAATCACAACTAAGTTTAAAAGTTAACTAATACATTAAAAACTGTAATAATTTGGTTGTGGATGCACACTATAAAAAGATGTAACTTGTAATATCAATCACCTAAAATCTGAGGAAGGGGAAAAGTAAAAGCACAAATTTAAAACATCCTATGTAAGGCTAATGGTAACCACAAAGGAAACACCTGTAGTAGATACACAAAAGATTATGATAAAGGACTCAAAGAATATGCCTCAAAAAGTTTTCAAATCACAAAGGAAGACAGCAAGAGAGGAAGCAAGGAACAAAGGACCTACAAAACAGTCAGAAAACAACAGAATCTCAATACTAGTAAGTCCTTACCTATAAATAATCAGTTTAACGGTAAATGGGTTAAAGTATCCATTAAAAAGACAGAATAGCTGAAAGAATAAAAAACAAGGTCCCACAATATACTCACTTTACCTTTAAGGGCACACACAGACTGAGCATAAAGGGATAGAAAAAGATATTTCTGGCAAATAGTAACCAAAAGAAAGCAGAGGTAGCTAAACTTATACATACTGAAAAAGCTCTTTGACATTGGTCTTGGCAATGATTTTTTTGTTTATGACACCAGAAACATAAGTATATGAAAAGGTAATCAACCTCACTAATCATCAGGGAAATGCTAACCCAAACCATAATGAGCTATAACTTCACACTTGTTAGGATGGCTATTATCAAAAAGCACAGTCTTGAAGAGTTATCTGCACCCCCCACCCCATGTTCACTGCAGAACTGTTCACAATAACCAAGACATGGAAACAATCTAAGTGTCCTTCAATGAATAAATGGATAAAGAAAACAAGATTATATAATGAAGTATTATTCAGACATAAGAAAAACCCTGTCATTTGTGACAACATGGATGAACCTTGAGTACATTATGTTAGGTGAAAGTAGTCAGAGAGAGAAAGACAAATACTGTATGATATCACTTATATGTAGAATCTGAGCAAAACTGCACTTATGGAAACAGAGTAAGTTTGGTTGCCAGGAGCTAGGTGGTGGGGGAAAATAGGGTACAGGTGGTCAAAGGGTACAAATTTCCAGTTATAAGATGAGTAAGTTCTAGGGGAACATAACATAGCATGGTGACCATAGTTAACAATACTGATCATATACTTGAAAGTTGTTAAGAGTAGTAAATCTTAAGAGGTCTCACCACCAAAAAAAAAAAAAAAAAAAGAAACGTTAACTCTAAGAGGTGATGGATGTGTTAACTATCCTTATTGTGGTAATCATTTTGCAGTATATATATATATATATATATATATATATATATACATATATATATATATATAGCAAGTCATCCCTGTATACTTTATACTTATACAATGTTATATGTCAACTATATCTCAATAAAACTGAAAAAATATAATACTTGAAAGTAGATGAAAAACTAAACAAGACAAAAATGTAGCCTTATATAATTTAACTTTGTTCTGGAATTCTTAGTGTAATTTCATAATAAAATGAAATAGGAAAAGAGTATTTTAAAAAATTGAAACAATGACTGCCTCTGGAAGAACATTAAAGTGGCTGACTACAAAATACATGGTAAGAAATCAATAGTGTATTCATTCTTCAGTTAAGTGATTGAGTACTTGTATGCCAAATATTGTGTTACTTAAAACTGAATGTTTCAGAGTCCCTTCTACAAAGGGCTTATCTACAGCAGTGGTCCTCAGCCAGAGCCACACTGGAATTGCCTGAGGAGGCTCTTGCTAAATACACAAGCATGAGCCACATATCAGAACTGTTGAATCATAGGTGCCTTTATTTTAGGAGAGAGAGAGAGAGAAAAAAATTTTTTTTCCAATTCTTTTATGTATAAAGTCACTAATCCTGGGCTTCCCTGGTGGCACAGTGGTTAAGAAGCTGCCTGCCAGTGCAGTGGACAAGGGTTCAAGCCCTAGTCTGGGAAGATCCCACATGCCACGGGGAGCAACTAAGCCTGTGTGCCACAACTACTGAGCCTGCACTCTAGAGCCCACAAGCCACAACTACTGAGCCTGCATGCCACAACTACTGAGCCTGCGTGCCACAGTTACTGAAGCCTGTGCGCCTAGAGCCCGTGATCCACAACAAGAGAAGCCATGGCAACAAGAAGCCAATGCACTGCAATGAAGAGTAGGCCCCGCTTACTGCAACTAGAGAAAGCCCATGCACAGCAATGAAGACCCAATGCAGCCAAAAATAAATTAAAAAATAAAATAAATAAAGCCACTAATCCTAAGTAATTACAATGCAGTGAGTTACATATTATGATAAATGAAATAGAGAAGAGAGGGGCCTTGCCCAAATTCAAAAAATCAAGAAAGAATTCTTAGGGAAAAGCAGTAAGTCAAAAACTGAATGGTGAATAAGAGTTTTTTAGATGAATAAGTAGGTTTGGAAAGTTTGTTCCATGCAGGAAAAAGGAAAACGAAATCTTGTACAAAAGCCCTGATGCAACAAAGTGGCCTAAGAACGAGACTTTTTCTATATACTGATCTTAACGCTTTGGAACATAAACGGGGAGCAGAAACTGTCAAGAATTTTACAGAATTTGTATTTTAAAAAACAGCAATAAATTATAGAAAAGTCTCTTCAGAGGTATGCAAAAGAATCAACATAGGAAATATATAGTATTCCTGAATGGGAACTCAGTCATATAAAGATGCAAATCTTCTCAAAATTAGTGCATAAAGAAAAAAATAATATCATATGGTTTGTATTTATGTTCTGACATTTCATTAGAATACACTCATTAAAATATCATAAGGTTCTTTAACGTGTACTCTGTTTCCTGGATTCACTCTAACTTTAGATTAGATTTTTTAAATTTTATTTCACTTATTTTCATTTTTATTCATTTCATTTTGGAAAGGGTATATTTTTGTTCCTAAAGATCAGATACTTATGTGAGTCTTCGTACATAGAGATAGAAGATAAAAAACATTAAGAACAACTCTAAGAGGAAAATGTGAAAATATAAAAAACAGATTTCCAACCAGATTATGAAATACCAAATTTGAACAATAAGAATAAACTTGAATTGACTCTTTGCTGTACTAGAAATTAAAGATGATCTACAATTAAAAAAGCCACCCAGGGCCTCTGGCAATGGCTAAATATGTAGGCAATGTAAACTTAAAAAGTAAACAAATTTTCTTTAAAAATGAACTCAATTGGGGTCAAACATTACAAAAAATGTTTATGTCAAAGATTCAAAAGGAGAGAAGAGAGGTAACCTGGGCATTTGAATCTAATGTTTCCTTGATAAGAAATAGACAAACCCCAATGAGATTTTAATGACATTCTATCATTACTGATAGGATACAAAGAAAAATAGATACATAATATTTGAACACAATGATTAATGAAATTGGTTCACCTGATAATTACAGAACATGCACAAAAAATAGCACAATACATATTATTTTCAACTTCACATTAAACATTTCAACAAAGTTGGTCCTTTGTAGGGTCATAAAGTTAGTCTCTAATGTAAAAGGATTCAAATTATATGAAGTATGCTCTTTGACCATGAAGTAATTAAGACAGAAATCAGTAATAAAATGTTAATGATCCTCTTTTTTTTTAAACATCTTTATTGGAGTATAATTGCTTTACATTGTTGTGTTAGTTTCTGCTGCATAACAAAGTGAATCAGCTATACATGTATGTATATCCCCATATCCCCTCCCTCTTTCACCTACCTCCCACCCTCCCTATCCCACCCCTCCAGGTGGTCACAAAGCACCGAGCTGGTCTCCCTGCACTATGCAGCTGCTTCCCACTAGCTATCTACCTTACGTTTGGTAGTGTATATATGTCCATGCCACACTCTCTGTCACATCTTACCCTTCCCCCTCCCCGTGTCCTCAAGTCCATTCTCTATGTCTGCATCTTTATTCCTGTCCATATTTTGAAATTAAGCAGTACAATTCTAAATAACTTGAGGTCAAGAAGAAATCACAATGGGAGCTATAAAACATTTTGAATTAAATAATAATTATACATATTAGATTTTGTAAGTTTCATCTATAAATTGGTTTAGAGGAAAATTTATAGATTTAAACACATTAGAAAATAGTACGACTAAAATTTAAAGACCTAAGCATGACTCAAAGATAGAAAAACAGTAAAAATGAAGAAAATCGAAGAATTAAGAAGGAAAGAAATGAAGACAAGAAAATAGGAAACAACAAAGGTGATCTATATAGCCAGGAAATATCCTAATAAAATTGATACTCCCAGCAAAGAAATCAAGTAAAGGAGACAGAACAAATAGCCAATACCAACAGTAAAAGGGACATTACTAAAGACCATAAAAAATAAGAAATGGAAATAAGTAAATGTTATTTTCAAAGAACATTATTTAAGATATCCTACTTATTCCAGCAATAATTCAGTTACATGTATAATTTGGACACATTTCAGAAGTGATCTCATATAACTTCAGTTGAGTTAGGCAAATATTTACTAGCTCTTATTATGTATCAGTACCTTGACAGAGTCTGTGGGACACAAAGATGAAAATACCATGGCCAATGGGATAAACACTTAAACGTTTCAGAAAAATCTACAGTGTTGTCAGAATTAACCCAGAGTGATAAGGGAGTATGTGTAAGAGTAGTCAAACCAAGCTTCAGGTTGCCAATAAAGGCTTTCAAGAAGAGGTAACAATTGAAGTGGGCCTTAAAGGACAAGAGAAATCAGCAATGAAAAATTCCTAGGCAGGGACAAGAGTGTGAGTCAACAGTCACATAGAATGACTCAACTTCATTTTGGGGAGAAAGACTCAAATTTGCCATTGTAGACTACATACTAAAACTTAAAGCTGATAAAGAGGGGAGCTTAAAAGAAGTGGCTGTAAATGTCAAGGATTTGATGATGAAAATCCTAAATAACTTTGTATTCCATGCTCAAGAAGATTGACTCCATTCCAACAGGGATGGGTTGCCATGACAAATTTAATGAAAGGGAGTAACATGAGCAATTAAAATTTTACTGAGTTGCTTGCTTCTCAGAGTATGATCTGCAGAATGTTATCAGAACCATGTGTGAGCTTGTAAATGCAAAAGCTCAGGCTGCATTCCAGATATATTGAATCCAAATCTGCATTTTAACAGGATCACCAGGTAATTTCTATGTGCACTGAATTTTGAGAAATCCTGAATCAGATCATTCAAAAAGGCATATTTTGCTCATTGATGGAGGCAAGATTCAAGGGAGGAGAATAATTAGAAAGGTAACTGTAATACTGTGGATACAGACACACAAGATACCAGATCACCTCACACCTATTAGAATGACTATTATCAAAAAGAGAAGAAATAACAAGTGCTGACAAAGATGTGTAGAAAAGGAACTCTTACGTACTTTGCTGGAATGTAAATTGGTGCAACCACTATGGAAATCAGTAGGAAGGTTCCTTGAAAAATTAAAAACAGAACTACCATATGATCCAGCAATTTCCACTTCTGGGTCTTTATCCGAAGAAAACAAAAACACAAAGTCAAAAAAGATATGCACCCCCACGTTCACTGCATTATTTTCAATGGGCAAGACATGGCAACAACTTAAGTGTCCACTGATGGATGAATAGATAAAGAAAATGTGGTATACATACAATGGAAAGTTGCTCATGCACAAAAAAGAATGAAATCTTGTCATTTGCATCAACATGGATGAACTTTGAAAGCATTATGCTAAGTGAAGTAAGTCAGAGAAATACAAATATCATATGATCCCACATGTGGAATTTAAAAGCAAAAAACCAAGCTCTTAGATCTTGCAGGGGGGTGGAGGGGGCAGAGAATGGGTGAAGGTAGTCCAAAGCTACAGTTACCACTTACAGAATAAATAACTTCTGGAGAAGTACTGAACAGCATGGCGACTATATTTCATAATATCGTACTTCATACTTGAAAGTTGCTATGAGTATATCTGAAGTCATCACAAAAATTTTTTTCTAACTATGTATGATAGATATCAACTAAATTATGGTGATCACCTCACAATATATATAAATATCAAATCACTATGTTCTACAACTAAAATTCATATGTTATATCAATTACACCTCAGTTTTTAAAAAGATAACTGCAATACTATAGATGAAATTTGAAAGGGATTTGATATGTTACGGAAGATAAATAGGAGAGAAATTTTGAGAAATAATTTAAAGGGAAAATGAGATGTTTATTTGTTCAGTCAATTTGAGGATTAAGGGAGCAGGGAAAGTCAAAAATTATGCCCAGCCTAATAGCTTGGGTGGAAAGACAGATGGATGAATATACTAACAGGAGCAGGTGTAGAAAATTCCTCACAGTAGAGGGGATAAAGCTGAGTAATATTATGCTAACCAATGATAATGCAAAAAGGCTTTGTAAGTTTTAAGTCACTGATTTTATGAAGTTTCAGTTTATAAAGCTCTCATATTTATGCAGTTTTTAACTTACTGAGTCATAGTATTATCTTGAATTTACTTCTTTAAGGGAGATTTAAATTTTATAAAATAGTTATTTTCTTTGAAATTTAAGACTAGATTACTATCAAACCATGAGTTTAGGGTTAGGGTAACATAATTTATGTTCAGATTCTTGAATTATGTTCTCTTGTGCCCTGTAACTTGTGACTACTGCTCAAGAAATAGCTGTCAAATTTCAAGATTTTTTTGGTTAGTACTAAAACATTTATAGGGGAAACTGCCTGAGTTTCCATCTTTTATAATACTGCTCTTGGGAGCTATTCTGCAAGCTATGCCCATATAAGCTATCCTTCAGCAAGTCTTCATTTCATCATTGCCTAATGCATCAACATTACTCCTGCCGATAATGGCTTTTTTGTTTGTTTATTAACTGAGGCAGTCTGAAAGATTCAGCAGAAAATGTACAAAAAATTGTCACTGTAATGTTGGTGACAGAAAGTACACAATGGCCACGTTATAGGGTTTGCTCAACATGTGCGATGGATCTTGTCAACAAAATGGAGATAGACAATTTCCAATTAGTTGACTCAATAAGAAAAATTACTGAACTGGCTGTCTTCACTCTGAATACATTAATAATTTCATGTGCAAAGGAGAAGGAAGGGTCAAACACCTATTGAGACTCAAATAGGTAAGTTACTTCCTGGGAACATCAAGGCTTAATCATTCATCAATGATAAATAACAGTTAACACTATTTTTTCTATGTGCCAGAAACACTGGCCTTGCTAAATTTCTGTTATTCATTAAAATTTCTAGTGTTGTTTTGACTTGATACTGAATTATATTTGATATTAAATTATTGTCATCATATATCTTATGTTACCCCTTTTCACCGGATCTATGTTACAAAGAACAGTTTTTTTCAACTTGAAGGCTAAAATAAAATTTGACATGTTCATTTATGTTGAAATCCACCTCTACATAATATATCTTGATTGGGAACTTCTGGTAATAAAGCATTCTACTCTGTATGTTATTACTCATGCGTGAGAACAGGAATATAAAAATGAATGTGATACAAATTCCACTCTAAATAATGTAAAATTCAATATGGCTAAGTAATAGTAATAGGCAGCTGATAATATAATGAAGGAGAACAATCTGAAAATGAGAGACAGCTTGATTTCCACAGTGAAATACATTTGGAAGCCTCTAAGAATCTGACATTTACACTCAACATTTCTGTTCCTACTGGCTTCTATATTTCTTCAATAATATGTTTATAAAATCTGTGCAAGTTAAATAAAAGCAATGAATTTGTGATGGCTTAAATAAGTAATCCAAAGCCTAAATCCATTCATAAGGAGAATTAAGGGAAAAAAATTAAAACTTCTGTTTTAGCACTGGGTGGCTTATATACTATTTCTGCGAATATAGACATGACTATTGTATTTTTACGTAAATAAACTTTCTGTAGCAGCAACTGATGTCACTGCCAAATATGTGCACAGTTTGTCAGGCCTGTGAAGTATATTTTTCTTTAATTTGCTTTAACTTACTGTGTAATAATCAAATAAATGGAAGTAAGCTTCCAAAAGTCTACGTAATCTGTTTCAAGTTGCCAATAGGAGAATGTCATTTATTGGAACATTTTTTTCCTTCTCTGCTTTCACAGGGAATTGTACTACTGAGATTCCATTCAAATTATGTTCATAAAAACAGAAAGTACGTATAGGCTATCAGGTTAGTCAAGTATTCACCTAGTTCACATAAACACAAAAGTGCCTTAACCTTTCTAATAAAGGTAAGTCTATTTTACATAATTCTAGTTCATTTTAAATAATCAGGTAATGCAATATCTGGATTCTTTTCTATGGTTTGCCTTTTACAACTTTAAAAAAACAAAACATGAACAGAAAAACAATTTGCCAATCAAGAAGTCGAAAGAATGAATAAATCAAAGTTGTTTTTCTGGGTTTTATTACTTCTTAGAAATAGTCTCTTTCATGATTTCTGTTTCTGCTTTAACATAAAGATCAGCATCTAATGTATAGAAACCAAATCAGAGGTGATTTTTCTCTGTGATGCTTTGCATTATTTATTTACTGCTTAAAATGTTCTTCTCTTCCTTGAAGCAAAAGCCTTCAATTTAAAATCCATACAGATTCTATTACCAAAGGAGAGTCATAGACTGTATCTACATGTGGCAAAATTGGTTGAAAAGTAAAATGTCTGTCATGAAGCAACTTGACAGCCTGAAGGCAAAACAGCAATAAATGTTTGTCCAACTGAAAGTTCCAGACCTGTTCTTCCTATTTTCACATTTTTTTTCTAGTTTTTTGTAAAACACAGAGCAGGAATAAATAAAATAAATGAATAGTTACAATAATGATCTCATTTCAAAAATCCTATATTGTGGGACTTCCCTGGTGGCACTGTGGTTAAGAATCCGCCTGCCAATGAAGGGGACACGGGTTCAAGCCCTGGTCCGGGAAGATCCCACATGCCGTGAAGCAACTAAGCCTGTGCGCCACAGCTACTGAGCCCGCGCTTTAGAGCCCCTGAGTCACAACTACTGAGCCTGTGTGCCACAACTACTGAAGCCCACGCGCCTAGAGCCCATGCTCTGCAACAAGCGAAGCCACTGCAATGAGAAGCCCGCGCACCGCAACAAAGAGTAGCCCCTGCTCGCCGCAACTAGAGAAAGCCTGCACGCAGGAACGAAGACCCAACACAGCCAAAAATAAATAAATTTTTTTTAAAAATCCTATATTGTGACAGGTTACCCATTTGATTTTTGCACTGGTTTCTTTAATTAGACAATGCATGTATTGCCTTCCTCTCCAGAGGTTATCTAACTTAATTCCCCTAAAACCCTGAAATTTTTACTCAACAACAAAGAATTTCAATCATACAATATATGAGTTTCATGCCCCTTTCCTTGCAAGTAGTATCTGCTGAAGCAGTATTTTTTAGGTGAATTATCGAAGGTTATATCAATCATTATATCAAGATTTTGACCTTGATGAAAACCATTAGAATTGACTTTAGTCAAAATAGATCTATCAAATTAGTCAACTAGGTATCTGTGGAATAAAAAGACCCAAAATAGTATAAGTTAAGCTAAATTCCAAAATAATTCATTAAGGGAAAAACAAACAACTTGGACTATGCTATGGGAAAAAAAAGAAAGTCAACCAGTTTTAATTCTTTCCTCCCTGGATTTTACATCCTAGTTGAAGTGTTTTTATTTAGTAAAGGTCTATGAAATATTTTGGGGTTGAAAGAAATCATATTTTTGTGATTCTTGTAATTTAGCACAAAACTTAGAAGTATATCTTTACCCAAACAATGAGCTAATTATTATATTCTGCCAGAAATATGTACCAAAGATATTACAGGCTATTTTTAATAAGCACATATTTAATGATTCAAAGTTTGTATATTTAATTGTTTAGTAATAGGACATTCTTATGATCAACATTATCTACGATGTACATTGATTCAGTAGCCCTATATAAATATTTGCTAAAATTTGAGATTTTTTTTTTGTAAAATGACTTGTTATATTTTTGACTTTACTTAAATAAGACTTCTTGTCTAAGTCTAGTACATTTGTTTGAATGTGACCTTGTGATTTGGCCATGATTTTAAATAATGTCTTCATATGTACATTGAATATACATTTTCATTTGCAATAAATCCTTCCCAGGTCATATTGCCATTAGTAAAAGACTGAATGGAATGTTTTATATTTCAGTATAAATGTAGATTAAAATATAATTTTTGTCTTGTTTACCACAATGTGATTTAAAAATTTTAGAAAAACTTTTGGCTTTTTTCCTATATAACAGGAAATAGTAAAAGTAACATGAGCTTTGAGATGTTAGACCTGAGATCAAATAACTTGGCGTCTCTGACCCTTTAACCTTGAACTTAAGTTCTTCAATTATGATTAGAATCTCCCATAAAATGAGACCTATAGATGGCATTATTATTATTTTTTAAAATAAATTTATTTATTTTTGGCTGTGTTGGGTCTTATTTATTTTTGGCTGTGTTGGGTCTTTTCTGTGCGAGGGCTTTCTCTAGTTGCAGCGAGTGGGGGCCACTCTTCATAGCGGTGCGTGGGCCTCTCACTATTGCTGCTTCTCTTGTTGCGGAGCACAGGCTCCAGACGCACAGGCTCAGTAGTGGTGGCTCACAGGCCCAGTTGCTCTGCGGCATGTAGGATCTTCCCAGACCAGGGCTTGACCCCATGTCCTCTGTACTGGCAGGCATATTCTCAACCACTGCTCCACCAGGGAAGCCCCAGATGGCCTTATTATTATAAGTAAATATTAAACTCTTTTTAAAATGTTTGATGTCTAACCAAATCAAAGTATAAAATATGTTTTCTTCTCCTTCTTTACTAAAGAAAATTGGAATTTTAATGAGAAGTGTTTTTATTCAGAACATGTTCTTAGGTTACTTCCATGTGTATTGCAAATACTTCCCAAATGGACTAAAACTATCTCTAGGGCAGATGTGTTTTGTTTCTTTATATGTATATTCTTCCTCTATCTTTCCATATTCATCCTCCCCAGCCACAATAACAGAGCTTAGCACAGCATCCACTGGGAGAATCACTGAATGTTGACAAGTAAGTGAAAGACTGGTAGGATGACAAAGGATTAATCTCCAAAATTTATAAGCAGCTCATGCAGCTCAATAAAAAACAAACAACCCAATCCAAAAATGTGCAGAAGACCTAAATAGACATTTCTCCAAAGAAGATATACAGACTGCCAACAAACACATGAAAGAATGCTCAACACCATTAATCATTAGAGAAATGCAAATCAATACTACAATGAGACACCATCTCACACCAGTCAGAATGGCCATCATCAAAAAATCTAGAAACAATAAATTCTGGAGAGGGTGTGGAGAAAAGGGAACACTCCTGCACTGCTGGTGGGAATGTGAATTGGTACAGCCTCTATGGAGAACAGTATGGAGGTTCCTTAAAAAACTACAAATAGAACTACCATATGACCCAGCAATCCCACTACTTGGCATATACACAGAAAACCATAATTCAAAAAGAGTCATGTACCAAAATGTTCATTGCAGCTCTATTTACAATAGCCCAGAGATGGAAACAACCTAAGTGTCCATCATCGGATGAATGGATAAAGAAGATGTGGCACATATATACAATGGAATATTACTCAGCCATAAAAAGAAATGAAATTGAGCTATTTGTAATGAGGTAGATGGACCTAGAGTCTGTCATACAGAGTGAAGTAAGTCAGAAAGAGAAAGACAAATACCGTATGCTAACACATATATATGGAATTTAAGAAAAAAAAATGTCATGGAGAACCTAGGGGTAAGACAGGAATAAAGACACAGACCTACTAGAGAACGGACTTGAGGATATGGGGAGGAGGAAGGGAAGGCTGTGACAAAGCGAGAGAGAGGCATGGACATATATACACTACCAAACGTAAGGTAGATAGCTAGTGGGAAGCAGCCGCATAGCACAGGGAGATCAGCTGGGTGCTTTGTGACCACCTAGCGGGGTGGGATAGGGAGGGTGGGAGGGAGGGAGACGCAAGAGGGAAGAGATATGGGAACATATGTATATGTATAACTGATTCACTTTGTTATAAAGCAGAAACTAACACACTATTGTAAAGCAATTATACTCCAATAAAGATGTAAAAAAAAAAAAAACCACTGGTAGGATGATGTAAAACACTGATACCAAATTGCACCTCCACTAGCACATTGTTTATTTATATGAACATTGTTTTGTGGATGGAACAAAAACACTTGTTTTAGCCAATTCAATAGAATACTTTAAAGTGGTATTTTTCAAAATAAGTATTTATTAGCTGGCATATTGGTTCAGTTGAACAAAGTTTGAGTTTGAAATTTTTTAAGTAACCTCATTCATTGGCATTAACATATATACACTACCAAATGTAAAATAGATGGCTAGTGGGAAGCAGCTGCATAGCAAAGGGAGATCAGCTCAGTGCTTTGTGACCACCTAGAGGGGTGGGATAGGGAGGGTGGGAGGGAGACGCAAGAGGGAGGGGATATGAGGATATATGTACACCTTTAGCTAATATATTACAGAATATATTTCTAGAAAGTGAAGAAAATGTCTCTTTTGTTACCTGTTAGAAAAATATGTAGCTGAGATAAGGCGCTTGCAGAACTTTAAGCCTCTGAAATTGAAGACAAGTAATATCAGCATTACTTTTTTAAAAAGAGCTTTAAGAAATAAGATATTACATGAGGTTCTCAGAGAAAGACTCAAAGGGTCTGAACTCGTACCCTGACAAGTGGGAAATATGTCCCTGGAATTACTTTCTTGCAACTGAAATGCAATGACATAAGATAAATGAGAATTATTAACTGTATGCCAGGATGTCTCAAGCATCCTAAAGTCTTGAGAC
This sequence comes from Orcinus orca, assembly GCF_937001465.1. Taxonomy (NCBI): domain Eukaryota; kingdom Metazoa; phylum Chordata; class Mammalia; order Artiodactyla; family Delphinidae; genus Orcinus; species Orcinus orca. Next base: position 99,119,446 of record NC_064563.1, read on the forward strand.
CCCTAATGTATAAATTACAGACTGAATGGCTAGGATAAGACTGGGATATTTGTAGCAGACTTTATAAATAGTTAATAGAGGCTTTAGCCTCACAGGTTTGATGTTGTTCACACTTGCTTAAACATCGGCTCTTACAACCTAGCAAATCAAATGCAAAAAATCGAATGAAATCACAAAAAGTAATTTAAAATGATCACAGACCTCAATGTAAACACAAAACTATAAAACTCTAGAAGATAGCACAGGACAAAATCTGGAGGACCTTGGGCACAGAGATGACTTTTTAGAAACAACACCAAAGGCATGATCCATGAGATGGATAGAAAGCTGGACTTCCTTAAAATGGAAAACATGTGATCTGCAAAAGACATTGTCAAGAGAATTAAAGCACAAGCCACAGATAGAGAAAATACTCACAAAAAGTCATATCTGATGAAAAGACTCATCCAAAATATACAAGGAACTCAAAAACTCAGTAAGAAAGCAAACAATCCAATTAAAAACTGGGCTAAAAGAGCCAAACAAACCTCGCCAGAGAAGATACAGATGCCAGAGAAGCATGGGAAAAGATGTTCCACATCATATGTCTTCAGGGAAATTAAAACAATGAGATGGCATTGCACACCTATTAGAATGGTCAAAACCAAGAAATCTGACATCAAATCCTGGTGAGGATATAGAACAACATGAACTCTCATTCATTACTGATGGGAATGAAAAATGGTACAGCCACTTTGGAAGACAGTTTGGCAATATCTCACAGACTTAAACATACGATTACCATATGATCCATCAATTGCACACCTTAGTATTTACACAAAGGAGTTGAAAACTTATGTCTACAGAAAAAGCTCCACACATTTTATAGCAGCTTTATTCATCACTGTCAAAACTTGAAAGCAACAAAGATGTCCTTCAGTAAGTGAATAGATAAACTGTGGTACATCCAGACAATGGAATATTATTCAGTGCAAAAAAAGAAATAAGCAATCAAGTTGTAAAAAAGACACAGAGGAAACTTAAATGCTTATTATTAAGTGAAAGAAGCCATTATGAAAAGGCTACATATCATATGAATCCAACTATTTGACATTCTGGTCACTGCAAAACTATGGAGAAGGTGAAAATATCAGAAGTTGCTAAGGGTTAGTGGACAGTGGAGGATGAAAAGCTAAGTATAGAGAATTTTTAGTGAAACTATTCTAATACTGTAATGGCTGATACATATTATACATTAATCCAAAGCCATAGAATGTACAACATTAAAAGTGCACCCAAACATCAATTATGAATGTTGGATAATAATGTTGTGGCAATATCAGTTCATCAATGGTAACAAATGTACCACTCTGGTGAAAGATGCTGATAATGGAGGAAGATATTTATGTGTGGGGAAGGAGGTATACAGGAAAACTATCTTCTGCTCAGTCTTGCTATGAACCTAAAACTGCTCTAAAAAATAAAGTCTTCTAAAAAAAATCAAATGAAAAAACTTATTAAACCAATGGTGGGAACATAAAGTGTCTTGTGAGTCTTTCCATCGATCATATACTTAGGCTGAACTGACACTGAGTTAGAAGTCTTACAATAAGTAGATTGGTTTCACTGGATTAGAATCAACAAAAAGACCCTTGACTGAATAAAAGAATAATAAAATATAAATACTGTGTCCCCAGAAAGTATGAAAAAGGAGGAATTGATAAAATTTTGATGGGCAAATGGTTACTGACCTATCCATGTTTTGGTATAACAAAAATTTTATATCATGAAACAGGAAACCAATCAATTAGCTAATATGTGGAAAAGTAAGGAAAGCCAAGAGAAACTGTAGGAAAAAATAAAAACTTATTCATAACTGCTTTGAAAATAGTGAAACCATTAAACAAGGAGCAAGGAGACTCTGATAAGATCTTTAAGCCTGAACTTTTAACAAAATCTGGCTTATATTTACATCCCAGTGTTTTGGGTTTTTTGTTTTTTGTTTTTTTGAGGACTTGGAGAAAAACACGCTCAACTTTGATATTACCCAATTGAGGACTTCAGTTATGAGTGCTGACCCACAAAGTTAGGTGAAGTCTTTGGCATTTAATCCACTAACAACCTGAATGAAGTATCATCTTAGGTTCAGTAAAAGCCATTCTGAGGTAAATACCAACAGGACAAATGTTCCCTTCTCTCTCTCACAATAATATGTTAATGCAGCACTGAAACATTGAAAATGGTAAGGACAGCAGCTGAGTAGAATTTATTATATGATAATCAAAACAGAACTTCCTCCAGTGTGCCACTAACTCAAGATATAGTAGATATGATCATTTGAGGACCCCTTCAACTGTATGCCTTTCTTTATGCTCCTACTGAGAGGACAAGAGAGCATGCAGACCATATTGCCAGATTCATTTATGACCTCACACCAGGATTATGGCTGGTTTAAAAAAAAAAAATCGAAAAAGAGTACTTGGAAAGAAAAGAGAAATTTCCCAGCCTAATGTTACTATTGGGAAAGAGGTTACATTTGTAAGAAACTTAATGCAGTTCTTACAACACACTTGGTGGCGGCCCAATATTAAAATAGAGAAGAGAGAAAAATGCCTACTTCTACTTCATCTGTCATTACTCCTAAAAGACACTACCCAGATATTGATCCTAGTTTAAGAAATTCTAAAACATGCAAATCAGAGTTAGAAAAGACTATTCTAAAGCATGGTACAGAGTTCACTTTATTCACGAAATAATAGAAGTGCATAACTGGAGGCCAGGAGCTTCTGCTGTATTCCTAGCAGAAAATCCAAGGATGCATACCCTTCATGGAGGTGGGTGAAGTGAACAGAGGAAAAGGTTGTTCCTTGGTTTGTTAAAGCAACTAATTACATACAGTCTTATCTCCACCAATGACCCTGAGGGCACACACTAGAGGGACCCAGGTGTAAATGAATCGCTATGTAGACATAGAAGTAAAGGCAACTGGCTAAGAATAAGATGAGAAATAGGAAACGAGAAAATAAATCCACCCTTGGATAAGATCACTCTTATATAAGTGTATAACTGGATGTGTGAGTGATAGATATCAACTTGAGGTCAAAGATGAGAAAGCTTATCTTGGTCTATTATTTATTTGAAGTATAAAATGAAAAATATTAGAATTTCCTCAGCTACCTTTGGTAGTAAATGATTCTTAAGAATACAGAAGTTACAAAAGGAAGTAAGAAATTACACTTTTGTGAAAGAAATGGAGAGCAGGGGTATTAATACCAACCAACTCTATCGTCCTGTGAGAACTCTAATAAGGTTCATGGATGTGTAAGTTGAAAAACTAAGACTGCTGAATTCTTGAACAGATGGCAATGGAATGAATCTTTGAAAAAAGTAACCAAACCTGTAACTCTATACACAGAAAATACATCCTTCAAAAATAAGGGTTGACTAAAGGCATTTTCAACAGTTTGAGAGAATCTGTTGCAGGCTGGCCTGCACTAAAAAGAGATACTAAATAGGAGTTTTTTAAATGGAGACTACCTCTGCTGGAAACATAAAAATAGAGAAAGGAATAAAGGACACCAGAAAGGGCAAATGTACAGGCAAATATAGATAAATACTGAATATATAACTATGTCTTATGGGGTTCTAAATATATGCAGAATTAAAACTCATTACTCATAGATGATAAGACCTTTAAGCAAACTAGGAGTAAAAAGGTAACTTCCTTACTATAACATGATCCATGGCTTTAGATGCTCGATGTTTTAAATATACCAATTCTCCCCAAATTAATCTATTATAGCAATGCCAAGCAAAATTCCAAATATTTATTTTCATGAAAATTGTTAAAGGTGGTTCTAAATCTGTATGAAAATATAAAAGGCCAAGAATACATAAAGCAAAAATAAAGTTCAAAGCTGTAAAACATATTACAACATCTATTAAAAAGCTGTACTAGTAAAAGAGTACAAGACTGGCACAACAATAGAAGACACATAGGACAATGAAATAGAAAACAATGCTTGAAGTCAGAATCAAGTAACTTTTAACAAAGCAAATACTACAGGGCAGTGGAAACAATGATCTTTAAAATAAATGTTGTTGGATTGAATTTTCATATGAAAACTTTATCTTGACCCCTATTCCATGCCATATACAAAACTCAATTCCTCATGGATTGCAATCTAAACAAAAGTTTTAAACAGTAAGATAAAATTTTTAAATTTACTTGAAACAATAAAGTAAAAAGTAAAACAGTAACATTGTAAGAAGAAACATAGAAAAACATCTTTCTGACCCTTGAATAAACAAATATTTCTAAAACAGAGAGCTAATTGTAAAGAAAAATAACAGATTAGATAATTGGAAAATCAAGAGCTTTAATTCATTCAAGAAGGACCCGAAAAGGATGAAAACATAACCCATAGAGTGAGGCAAAATATTTGCAACACATCTGACAAAGGGCTTATGTCCCGAATATACAGAGTACTGTAAATCAGTAGGAAAATGATGAACAGAAAAAAAATGGGCAAAATACTTGGAGAAGCACAAAAAGGTATATCCAAATGGCTAATAAATATATGAAAAGATACTTAACATTATTCTGAGAAATGCAAATTTAACCATGATGTGTTACTATTATGCAAAAACAGAAAGTCCGAAAATAGAAGTGTTGTAAGGATATGGCATAGTCAGAACTCTTACACTACTGATGGGAGTATAAATTTGTGTGAGCAGTTTAAATTTAAAATGCTATCGATAGATTTACTGTAGATTTACTGGACATAAGCATGTCCTATAATCTAGCTTCTATTCCTAAGCATATAACTGATAGAAATGCATGCATATGTTCATGAAAAAGAAATACTAAACGTTCAGAGTAGTACTATTCAGAAACTACAGATAAGCTGAAAAATAGTGGAATGGTGAAATAAATTGCAGTATTTTCTCACAATGTAATTCTATGCAAAGAGAACAATGTAACTATACACAAAAATATGGATAATTCACAAACAATAAATGCTAAAGAAACTGTATACCAAAGAGTTTATATTGTTTGATCATATGTATGTGTGTATGTGTATATATATTTACAACACAAGTAAACCCATATACTGTTAGAAGATAGGAAAGTGGGTTTTACTTTTGGAACAGTGACTAGAAGTAAATAGAGTGGAATTCTGGGATGCTGGCAGTGTTGTTTCACGATCTGAATTTTGGTTTTCTTGAATATGTTCAATCTGTGAAAATTCAGCCTACATGACTATAATTTGTGTATATATGCATGTTATACTTGAATAAATTCTTTTTCAATTGTAACAAAGAAAATCCAGATTAGTCAACTAGGTGTTTCAGTAGTAGGCTGGAATAAGAAAGGGCTAAACTAGGGAATGAGAGGTATTTCTAATTATAGGTGGTTGAGTCCAGCTCCAAGGACTAGACATCAGGGGCAGGACACCAATCAGTAGACATACTGGAGGGTGAGGGTAACAGCAGAATGAATTAAAGGGGGAGGCAAGGAAAACTTAATCATAAAGGAATGTTATAACTTGGAACTTGGGAAAGACAAGAGACAATAAACACATCATGGACACTGTTGGGAATTATCAACTATTAGATCCACAAATGTCAGGTATGCAATTGGTAGCAATGTCAATTACTCCAGACTCCTAATGTATAAATGCAGGCAAAGATGTGTATATTCTTAGCTGAATCCAGGAAAGAGTTCCTCTAGCTTGTTTTGGTACAAGGAGTGTCTTCCTCCTAAAACCTTGGTAACACTGGAGTCAAGAGAGTAAAACTAGAAAGCAGGGATCAATAAGCCAGAGAAGGGCATACAAATAAGTTTTCAAACCGCAGGGCTTTCAGCCAGGGTCAGAAGTCTAGGAAAACAAGAATGTAGATCAGATGACCAAGAAACCCATCTACACATAGGATCTGGATAAATACTTGGATTTGGCACTGACTAGAGCTGGCTTTATAATTTGTTCTCCAATTATGTATAGGAGATCAGCTATACTTAAATATTCAAGAAGAAAGTAGGCAGCCTCTACAAAAGTGTTTCTTCAAACGTTTGCCTTCAGGGCCCTTTTAGCCTCTTACAAGATACTGAAGATCCCAAAGAGCTTTGGTTTATGCAAGCTATATCTGTAATTACTGCATTAGAAATTAAAACTGAGAAATTTTAAATGAAATAAATATTTTAAAATCAACATCAATAAAGCCATTACATTTAACGTAAATTACATGTTTTATTTTAAAAAATCTGTATTTCTGGAGCAAAATTTAGAGTGAAGAGTGGCATTGTTTACATTTTACAATGTTGCTTCTTAATATCTCTCGTAACAGAAACAGCTGAATTTTCACACCTGCTTCTGCGTTCACTTGGTTGCAATACCAAATTACATAACCTCTAAAATCCACTCTTCACTTATGAGAAAATCAGAGTCAAAGAGGCAAATGAAATCTTAGTACTATTGTAAAAATTGTTTTGACATTGCAAACTCCCTGAAAGGGTCTCAGGGAACCCCAAGGGTCCCTCGAAAATGATTTAGGAATCACTGTTCCACTGAATGACAGTTTGACTTAAGAGCTCAGGATATGACTGATCCTATAGTAGCAAGTTGCCTGAACCCACATTCAACTGCCACAGCATGGAGCTTAATATTTTTCAAAGAATACAAAAATTAATTCTCAGAATGTTGTGTCAGAGAAAAGCACATTCTTAGATTGGCTATAAATGGCAGCTAAATTTGCCATAGAAAATGGGGTAAATCTTTCAAAACAAGGTTCAGCTGTCATCCTTGTTTATGCTTCAGAAAATCTTTGGCTAAAATAGAAGAGTATTTTTAAGGACACTGATGGAAAATATTTATAAGAGAAGAATGTAGGAAGTTAAAGGTGAACTTTTATATAGGGATAATGGAAATTTAAGTAAACACATGGAACATGTGAGGGAAGCATTTTTTGGGTACAGCTGAACATAAATAATTTTATTAAATATGTTTTAGGCAAAATTATAAGCTTGTACGTGTGTGCATACACACAAACTTGCAATGCTGTCAGAAACGGTTTGTGCCACATTAGCGAACTTAGAACACATTTGATCAATAATTTATTCTGGAGAAATGAGTTAAAGAGAAGGAGGCTGTACAGCATTTATGATTTGTGTGATCAGAGAGATGAGAGGGGCCAAAACAAACAAAAAAAGAAAAGCTGGAGTTCAACCAAACGATATAATACCACTTCCATAAGTCTCCATTATGATCTTTTAGAAGCAGAGAAAAGTTATTATAAGGGGATGTATATGAGTTGCCAATAAAGAATATTTTAATGGCTTTTCAGATTAGGATTCCAGATAAAACTGTAAGAACAAATGACCCAGGTGGTGATGAATTCATCTGATGCATCAGATGCCACCACACCATAGACAAACCTCTGGAAAGCCCATTCTCCTGATGGGCTTGATGCGTTAGTTTGGCTTGTGACAACTACATGAATGCTTGACTTTTATCACTATCCCCTTGATCTCTGGTGCTACCAGAGGAAGTTTGAGTGACATGGAAAAACTAAGGAGAATATGAGAGTGAAAGAGGCACTGGAGAAGACTGGAAGAAGTGTTTCCCTAGGTTGAAATCAGAAATCAAAAAGACTTGTCAGTTTCTTAATAGGTAAAAATCTGAAAATACCAGAAAATACTGCAGGACCCTTTTGAAATTTAATTCTCCTACAATTCTAAAATTAAAGTGTAGATTTAAATATTTTCTTACTAAAATAACATAATGAATACCACATTTAAAAAAAATTATACACACACAATTTGACCTCATCCATTTGAAAAGATAATAAATAGTCTAACATGAATCTGACTCAGCCTTGGAAGAAAATCAGGAATTCCTTGACACAAGCTAACCCTTGCTTGGCAACAGGAGCTATAGGGATTCTGATTTGATGTGCTTCTATGAACCTCTCTGAATCAGATTACCAACTTTTATTATCATCAAAAAGAAAAGTTAAAAAGCTCAACTGCATATTAAAGATGACATGAGCTTTACCATGTCAAAGTCAAGTCCAAAATAGTAACTTCTTATTCAAGCCAGTACCAGCAACTTACTCATTTAGGTATACTTTTAAGCAGAAATAACTTTTCTCTAGGGTTTTACTTCCCCAATTTTTACTTATGTCTTTTATTTTTTAAAGGAAGCCATTAGTTTCTTTCAAACTTGGGGTTTGGCAATGTCTTTTTTAATTTGGCATATATTTTAGGCAAAGGAAATCTACTTCCAATACAAATGAAAGCTAATGGCATGAAAATATTGCTTGTGTTTAGGTACATTGTATTTGGAAAGGAGAAATATTAGGCAGGTCCACAAATTATCACATTCCCAAAATTATATATAAAACAAAAAGTTAAGAAGGAAAAGCTGAGTGTTATTTTTTTCTTATTTGATTAACATAATTAAAAAATTATTGTTGAAAAATATTTTACTCAGCTTATGAGATTTTGGACATGTAATGTTTGAACTTAGTTATCAATTTGGAAGTTTTCATTCAGAATACGATCTATCTTGCTACTTTTTACTTGGAAGAAATTTAATAAGATGTAGCTAATTTCAGGTATATCAATCTATAATGACTGTCTTTTCTACTTTATATTCTTGCCTCCTTTGCCTCACAATGTTTTAGAGACCATTTTTTAAAGACCATCTCTTCAATAAGTGGTGCTGGGAAGAGAACAGCTATGTGTAAAAACAATAACATTAGAACATTTCCTCACACCATATACAAAAACAAACTCAAAATGGATTAAAAACCTAAATGTAATACAGGAAACCATAAAAATCCTAGAAGGGAACATAGGCAGAACACTCTTTGACATAAATTGTAGCAATCTTTTCTTGTATCTTTCTCCTGAGGCAGCAGAAATAAAAGCAACCATAAAATAATGGAACCTAATTAAACTTAAAACCTTTTGCAAGCAAAGGAAACCATCGAGAAAATGAAAAGACAACCTACAGAATGGGAGAAAATATTTTCAAATAATATGAACAACAAGCGTTATTCATATTTACAAGGGGTTAATATCCAAAATACATAAACAGGTTATACAACTCAATACCAAAAAAAACAAACAACCCAATAAAAAAAAATGAGCAGAAGACCTGAATAGACATTTTTCCAAAGAAGACAAACAGATGACCAACAGGCACATGAAAAGATGCTCAATATCACTAATCAAAAAATGCAAATCAAAACCACCATAAGCTATCACCTCACACTTGTCAGATGGCTATCATCAAAAAGCTTACAAATAACAAATGTTGAAGGATGTGGAGAAAAGGGAACCCTTGTACAATGTTGGTGGGAATGCAAATTGATGCAGCCACTACGGAAACTGAGGAACACTAAGGATGTTCCTTAAAGAACTAAAAATAGAACTACCATATGATCCATTAATTCCCCTCTTGGGTATGTATCCAGAGAAAACCATAATTCGAAAACGTACATACAGCCCAATGTTCATAGCCGCACTATTTACAATAGCCAAGACATGGCAGCAACCCAAGTGTCCATAAACAGATGAATGGATAAAGATGTGGTGTGTATGTGTACACACACACAAGAATATTACTCAGCCAAAAAAAAAAAAAAGAATGAACTTTTACCATTTGTAGCAATGTGGATGGACCTAGAGAATGTTATGCTTAGTGAAATAAATCAAAGACAAATACTGTACGATACCACTCATATATGGAATCTTAAAAATAATACAAATGAATATAAATGCAAAACAGAAACATTCATAAATATAGATGACTAGTGGTTACCAGAGGGGCAAGGGAAAGGGGGAGGGACAATTAGGGGTATGAGATTAAGTGATACGAACTACTATGTATAAAATAGAAAAGTAATAAGGATATATTGTTTAACAGGGAATTATAGCCATCATCTTGTAATAACTTTTAATGGAATATAATCTGTAAAAATATTGAATCATTAATATTGTAAATCAACTGTATTTCAATAAAAAAAACAGCAAACACCTTGTTGAGCATTTTACCACTTACTGTCTTAAGCTGCATGCTACTGTATTTTAACAAATCTTATTACTGTGGTAGACCATGTACTGAAATGTTTTATAATTACTTAAATATCTATTTGTTTCTTAGTGTTCCACAGCCTTGGTAGAGAACATAGTAATATTCTAAGATGAATTATCTACCTGGAGAAATAATATGGTACATGAAGCAACCATGTACCATAGGATTTGAGAGTCTAGTTTGAGATAATACAATACTGAGAGAAGAGAAAATCATAAACCCAGACAAATCAATTGGGTGAGACTTTATAGAGGAAATGAATTCAGGGCTGGACATAAAGGAAAGGCAGCATCTGGCTTATCTGAGGAACAGCGTAAACAATAGCAGCAAAACTAATCCGAACATTCATGGTTATCAATAGAGAAGCTGGCCTCTCTGAAGAGTGCTGGGCAGAGGGCCGTCAAGTGAGACTGAGTGGAAACTAAGGGATAAAGAATTTTAAAGAGGGACAACCAAGTGAAAGTGAGGTTTTAAAAATACCCACCTGGAAGCAGTTTGAAAATAACAAGAGTTTGGTGGCAGCAATTATAAGCATATTGAAGTTACATAAATGTGAAGTTATCAAATTCTGACTAAGATGATATTATTAATAATATAAAGGAAGAAGTGCATATGAAAGACTGTAAGGGGAGAAACTATGAGGTATAGGAAGTGAAACTGTCTTCCCAATAGCATGGTTAATTTTGAGCACTGCTATATTATATGAATAATTATTTCCATCTTCCTTTTCACTTGGTTTGCCAATTCAAAATCAGTTTCATGATATGTAAGGAATATAGAATACATATAGGAAAGATTTATTTTTTTCCTTTTAACTGTTATTTCCCCATACCCAAACTATTCATATCAAATTCAAAAATATTTTAATAGAAAATATTTCTTACAATATATATACTTACCAAGTTCAAAGTTTTCTTATGTTTTTCCTGAAAAACTAATCCTTAATTATTCCAAACCTGATTAGTTCAAATTGTTTTATTAATTCCTATGTAACAGAAAGATTAATGTGACACAAGAATTTTGTAAAAATTTTTCAGTAAAATTAATACTCTTACATAATAGTCAATCCAGTGGGAAAAAGTTCTGTGTAGAACAAAACAAACCCAGTTGCTGCAAAGACTATGAGACTAAGCAAGAAAAAGAATGTCTAATTCTATAAAATAAAATTGTTTACTTAAAATGAAATCCTTGCCTTAAATGCTGTAAACTTATTTTCTCATGACATTCAGAAACAAATTCTACAATTAATGGATAGAAAGTGTTAAAGAAACAGGACAATGTCTCTGACAGGTAACTGGTTTACTTCAGCAGCGAAAATCTATCAGTGACTTTACTAAAGTTTCAATTTGCTTTCCATCCATTGCAATTTTAAGTAATTAATTTTCCAGTATAGTTTTAGAAAGTATAACTTATACCAGAAAACAAAAAAGAGAATTAGGTAAAAATCATGCTTTAACAAGAATATTGCTTTATTTTGACATACACATCTGGAAGCATATATCATCTTGTAGAAGAGTCTGTTTCTGATTTAGGAGACCAGCTTTATGATCTGAAAAGCCTCAAGCCCTATAGCAATAATTCTAATGAAAATAGGACTTGAAACTATAAGGAAAAAAATTACATACACTTCTGTTCAAGGGTTATGATTATTGCCATAACCAAAAATAGTTACTCTGAAGCATCAATAAATGTAAGCACTAAGCCACGTGTTCAGGGTCTAAAAGAAATCAACAAGTACCTAATGGTGGCCTGGCATAGACATATGATTGTTTTTGGGTTTTTTTGTTAATAAATTTATTTATTTTTGGCTTCATTGAGTCTTTGTTGCTGTGCGCGGGCTTCCTGTAGTTGCCGCGAGTGGGGGCTACTCTTTGTTGCAGTACGCAGACTTCTCATTGTCATGGCTTCTACTGTTGCGAAGCGTGGGCTCTAGGTGCGCAGGCTCAGTAGTTGTGGCTCGTGAGCTCTAGAGTGCAGGCTAAGTAGTTGTGACACACGGACTTAGTTGCTCCACGACATGTAGGATCTTCCCAGACCAGGGCTCAAACCCATGTCCCCTGCACTGGCAGGCAGATTCTTAACCACTGTGTCACCAGAGAAGTCCTTATTGTTATTTTTTTCTGTTAAGTAGACAGTGCTTTTTCTTTATTAATGTGGAGAACTTCAAAAGGAGATAAATCTCTGAATGTACTGAAAATGTGAGCCATAAGATATTTATTAATTGATATATTTAGTGTATAGCACTAACGGTATAAGATAGTAATTAAAAATTTGTAATCAGCTTGGTTTCTCTGTAGCTCCACAATTTATTGCATAAATTTAGGCAAGTTATATAATGTGGGCTTCATTTTTATCATCTGTCAATAGGGATAACAATAATAAAATACAGTGTTGTTATAGAGGATTGAATGTGAATATTTCTTAAGGCTCTCAGAACAGGACTTACTTCCTGGTACTTACTGGTGACAGCAGTACTAATTATAACCATTATTATTTACTTATGAATATATCTGACAGTCAGGCATGGTTTTCTCAGTTGAAGCAGGACACGATATATTGAACCAGACCTGGCCATTGAAGTAGGAAAAGAACTGAGGTGATGGACCCAGGACAAATAGGAATAAATTTCAGTCTTGCAGTTAGAACTTGGCATCTGGTGGGCACATTCACAAATAGGCAAAGACTTGCTAGTTCCACAATACTCACTGAGAGAGTGAAGGATCCACACAGGCAAGCAGAGGTAAACTAAGTGGGAATCCAGGTATAAGGTAGTAGTTTCAAAGCTGGTCTTAAACCTAGTCATTGGAAAACCTTAAATTCCCTAAAGTACCCTTCATATTCTCATAGCAAAGCACTACTTTGTAGATTTGCACATCATCTCCAAACATAACAAGTTAAATGCTTTCATTTGAACGTATGATAAAGTAGTTCATTGGAATTTGAGGCCCACAGTACAACAGATATAGAAAATTAAAATCGAAGTCAGTGTGGTTAAGTGTGTAAGAAACACATGGGAATTGAAACCTACCCAGGATGTAACAAATTCTTCTCTCCCCTCTTAGATCTAAGTCATATGTATATACTTAAATTGATAACTTTTGAAATTGTTTCTCTCTCCCTCCCTCTCTCTCTCTATGTATATGTAGGTATATGTGATTATAAGTCTTTTATGCTTTCATGCTCCAAAACTTGCAAAGAAAATTAAGGATGTTAGCCTTACTAAAGACACTCCAGGTCCTTGTTTGCATGGGTAGAACTAAAGCACCCTCAGGCACTCATGTCCATAACCAGCTTAGATTCTGCTTCCTCTTTTTAACTGCTTAGTTATGCTTCAGTTTGCTTATCCCTCTTTCCCTTCATTTCACTACTCTGGAAATTCTCACATCTACTTAAATTTAACATCCTACTTCCTTCCTCAAATACATCAGAGCAGCTAAACACGGTTGGAGGAAAACATACAATCAAATCAAATGTGTTGGCCACGGACGTGTACACACAGCTCAGTTCTCCCTTCAGGAGACCCTGCTGCAGTGAACACACTGACTGAGAGCCTCTGCCTGCAGCACCTACAGGTTCTCTCTCAGGCTCACACCAAAGCTGGGCTTCCCTTAGGCTTCTCCCAGCCAATAACTGGATATGACGAGACTACTATGGCTGGGCTATTTCTGCCCAAAGTGGGACACTCCCAATAGTCAGCCTTCGCTGGGGTGGGGTTGAGGGGCACCTTGGCCTGGCCAAGACATTCTCAGATCTGCACTGCAGTCTGAAGTTCTCTCACCCAGTTTTCCTGTCTTTCATTTCATAGGTGTCAGACCTGCATCACAGTCTGAGGACTCCCCTCACCTATGCTTAACCCTTTACTCTTTGCAGGCATTTCCCCCAGTAACTATCTTACATGGTTAATCCCACCTTGGCATCTGCTTCTTGCAGGACCTGAACTGACTCACTAACTGCTAAATTCCTGATCACATATCTCAGAATGTGTCCTTAATTTCCTTAGTCAATTCAGACACCCAACCTTCTAGATACATAGTACCATCTTCCTCTCTCCTCAAATTAACAAAACTTCTCCCACCAGCCTGCCCTCAGGGCATTCTTTATTTTCAGTTATTCACCTTGTAAATATTTCACTGACAAAATAGAAGCGTTCAGAAACGGCCAACATCACATCCATCATCCCACCTACTGCGATTCTCATATACTCTACCTTTTCTTCTGCTGTTGCTGTGTATCAATATTCCTGTCCAAGATGAATCCCTCCAATTATGCATTGGATTCCATCCCATCTCATTTATGATATTGTTTTAATTTCTGACTTATCAGGTTTTTCTCTCTTGAACAATTTTTATCATAAAAAGTGCTGTATTAGTGCCTATAAAAAATCCTTCTGACTCCCGAATCTTCTGAACCTACAATCTGTATTTATAGTCCATCTTTACATTTCTCCTATCCTCTTTTGAGCCCACATGAATTTATACCATTAGTATAACATATATAATTTGCTCTTGCCAATATCAGGAACATCTACCTTAAGTCTGCCAGTTAATTCTCAAACTTTACCTAATGCAAACAATCAGCAACATTTGACAATGTTGATCACTTCTTGAAAGACTTTCTTCACACTGATTCTAGACACCACTTTTTCTTGGTTCTCTTACTTCGTTGACTACAGTAAGTCCCCTATATATGAACGAGTTCCGTTCCGAGAGCATGTTCATAAGTCCAATTTGTTCATAAGTCCAAAGTTAGCCTAGGTACCCAACTAACACAACCGGCTATATACTACTGTACTGTAATAGGTTTATAATACTTTTCACACAATAATACGTACATAAAAAAACAAACACAAAAAATAAAGAAAACATTTTTAATCTTGCAGTATAGTACCTTGAAAAGTATAGTAGTACAGTACAGCAGCTGGCATACAGGGGCTGGCACATATCACATGTTCACATCTTTGAAAGTTCACAACTTGAAGGTTCATATGTAGGGGACTAATTGTACTTCTTTCAGCCTCCACTACAGGCAGTTCTCACCTTCCACTCTTGTACCAGTTAGAATGCTCCATGGCTTTGTCCTTGTAACTTTTTCTAACTACATGTTGTGATGTCTTCCATTCCCATAGCTTTAAATGTCATCTTTAATTTGATGACTCCCAAGTTTTGATCTCCAAGTCCTCACCTCTGACCATCTTTGGACTCCTATGTTCCACTGTTTACTCAACCTCTCCACTTGGTCGTCAAATATGTATCTCAAACATAACACAGCCAAATACAAATTCTTGATTACCCCAAAGCACACTTCTCTCTCAGTTGTCCTCATTTCAATTAATGTCAACATCTTTCAAGTTATTTCAACCAAAAATCTTAAACGACCTTGAAAGTAGCATCCAAAAAGATTCTCTTTGTTCTATTCTTTTCCTACTGGAAAAGGAAATGTCAAAATATACCCAGCCCAAATCTTCTTACCATTTCTACTCACTGCGATTCTTCTGATCCTCACCATGATCTTTGTTTCTGGATTATTGCAATATATTCCTAATAGTCTCTGTGTATTCTCTCCTAATATTCCATCCTCATCCTTTAAGCCTATTATTTGCTCTGACTTTTAAAATGTACATAAGATCATATCACTCTTTTTTCCTCAAAATCTCCAGGATTCTTCTCAGAGGAAAATTTAAAGATGTTAACAGGAACTACAAATTCCTAAAATATGTTTTCCATTTTTCCCTTCCTTCTCTCTGTCACCTGTTCTCTAAATATCTTGTTTGTTCTACATCAGGCATGTTGACCTCCTTGCCTTTCTTCTGTCAATTTCTGACTCTGGAATATGGAATTCTGTTTGGAGGTATATGTGTAATTTACTCCTGTACTTCTTTCACTTCTGTGTTCAAATGTCCAGAGAGGCCTTCACTGAAAACAACATATAAACTAACTCAAATCCAACTCTGTCACTCTCTCTTCTCCTTAGATTTTTTTTCAAAGTATTAAATAAGTTGAAAGTCTCTATACTCCAATACACACAACCTCACCACAAAAAAGTGTAAGTTCCTTTACAGAGGTATTTTGTGGTACACTGTGCTGTATATTTTGAATTATGTTGATGGCATATAGAGCAGTGAATGTTTACTGAAGGAGTAAATGTATAAAATGAATAATGAGACCAGCACAGAGAAGGAGCAGGGTGATCTATTACCAGAACTAGAGTAGAAAGTAGAAAGATAACTCTGGTTAATAAGATCTGATTAATAACTCTAACCTGGTTATTCTAATTAAGGTACATAGGTAGTTAGAAACTTGGTTATTATTTCTAGCATGCAAGATTTTTACAACTAGGCTATTAGAAACAAAGTTACTTGTGCAGAAAAGGGTTAACATAGCTGGCCCAAGACTGCTATCCTTAGAAGGCCTACTTTCAAAACTGGCCCTTGTCTGGTATCTGTGAACGTGGACTTCAGGAGTATTCTTACCATTCCCAAAATAGTAAGCATTGTATATTGTGTCTGAAATACTTGTGCAAATGATGTGCTTTACATTACATCTGCTTTCCTTCTGGGAGTCTGGAATTTTGGTATGTGCTAGGCAGTGAGTGCCTATGTGACCAGCTCCCAATAAAAAACTAGGCCATCAAAAATAAATAAATAAATATTTTAAAAAAGGGACTTCCCTGGTGGTACAGTGGTTATGAATCTGCCTGCCAATGAAGGGGACACAGGTTTGAGCCCTGGTCCGGGAAGATCTCACATGCTGCAGAGCAACTAAGCCCGTGCGCCACAACTACTGAGCCTGCACTCTAGAGCCCATGAGCCACCACTACCGAGCCTGCATGCTACAACTACTGAAGTCCGCGCACCTAGAGACTGTGCTCCACAACAAGAAAAGCCACCGCAATGAGAAGCCTGTGCTCCGCAACGAAGAGTAGCCCCAGCTCACTGCAACTAGAGAAAGCCCATGCACAGCAACGAAGACCCAATGCAGCCAAAAATAAATAAATTAATAATAATTTAAAAAAACCTAGGCCATGAGTCTCTAGTCAACTTCCCTCGACAAAACCACAGCACACATGTTGCTGCATTTTCATTGTTAGGTAAACACGTGCTCCATGTGACACCTAATGAGACAGAGAAAGCATAAGGAAGTCTGTAGGCAGATTCATCTACACTCTACTTATGTCTCTTTCCCTTATGATCCAGCTGTTTATCTTAACTACACCTGTGTGATAAAATCTAGTTTTACTCCTAAAGATTTAAGTCCGACGAATCATTCTAGGCAATCTTTTATTGTGAGAATGGTGTTGGGGACTCCAAAACACAACAATAAAATGCCTCCACTGTAATAAAATACTTCAGTATGTCAGAGCTTAAGCTACCAACTGTTAAACTACCGGACTCCAATCTCCAGAAAATTTAACAATTGGCTATCAAAAAGCTAGTAAGATCCGGCACACCACAGGAAACCAAAAACCAAGACAATGAAACACAACCCTAAACCTAGACCTGATAAGGAGACCTGTTCCTCATGTTGCCAAGGGTGCTAAAAACCTAGTATTGTCTCATGCACAGAGAGTGCTTAGAAGAGCCACACAAATATCTTAAAACAAAAGGGGCAAATCAATACATGAAACTTTTCATAAGCCTTTGCTTAAATTTGAACCAGTTATTTCATGTTCTACTATAATTCCTCAATTTTACTGACAACCTTAGAGAAGAAAATACATATATTCTGCTCTGAATTGTTCAAATACAAAAAAAAGCACATTTATGTATGCTAGAGAAAAGATATAGCAGTCAAATCTGCAGTCAACTGCTAAAAATTATAAATGACATTCAAAGTTAAGCTATCCCACCTGAGATCTCCTCAGGAAAGTTAACATAAGAGAGCAATAGGGCTTCCCTGGTGGCGCAGTTGTTGAGGGTCCGCCTGCCAATGCAGGGGACACGGGTTCATGCCCCGGTCCGGGAGGATCCCACGTGCCTTGGAGCAGCTGGGCCCGTGAGCCATGGCCGCTGGGCCTGCGCGTCCGGAGCCTGTGCTCTGTGGCAGAAGAGGCCGCAACGGTGAGAGGCCCACGTACCGAAAAAAAAAAAAAAAAAAAAAGCAATAGGGCTTCCCTGGTGGCGCAGTGGTTGAGAGTCCGCCTGTCAATGCAGGGAACATGGGTTCGTGCCCCAGCCTGGGAGGATCCCAAATGCCGTGGAGCGGCTGGGCGTGAGCCATGGCCGCTGAGCCTGCGTGTCCGGAGCCTGTGCTTCGCAACGGGAGAGGCCACAACAGTGAGAGGCCCGTGTACCGCAAAAAAAAAAAAAAAAAAAAGCAGTAAATATTTTTAAGTTTTGTTGAAAAATGGAGAGCTATATATACATAAAGCAGGGCTTGTTCTCAGTCACTGCTGACTCCACAGTTCCTTGAACAGCACTTGTCATAAGAGCCACTCAATAAATATATTGAATTAATGAACATCTATTTCACAAATAAAGGTCACATGGTTAAACTGATTTTGCATTACTCATTACTTCATCCAATTCTTGAAAATGACAACATAAAAAGATAATGTGAGACCATAACACATTCATTATATATGGTTGTTATATTTTTCAGTGTCACTCTGCTTCTAGCTTTTTGACCCAACTGGGTAAATACAGAATACTTCTGTCTATTACTCATAACAGCTTTGGAAAAACATTTTTCTGAGTGCATTAGACTATTACTCTATTCATCAGAAGTCAAGAGTGCATTAGTATCTTATATATAAGCTGAACTTTCAAGTAGTTTTGACACTGATCAAGTTAAACGTGATAATGGCCAGAGTGATGAAATGAAATATAATCGAAATGATGCAATACATTAGAATTAAGAATTATGATATGCTAAAATTGCTTGATTGTCTAAGGAATTACTGTGCTCACATTCTGAAATGTCCTAAAGATAAATTTCAAAATTTAAATGAACAGAAAATAAAATCAGCTTTCTGTGAGACGGTGTTAAATTTCTGATTTTTTTATACATAAAAACATCCATTTTATGTGTAACTCTACTAATAAAAAATAAAATGCAACTTAAAGCCAACAGTTTAATAATGATATGCCAAAGGCATCACATTTACAAGATAGTATCACATACACATTTTAGTCATAGAAAAATTGTGTTCTGCCCTGTTAAAGATCTAAATTTTCAAAGGGTGATGCCAATACATCTGCTAATGAAACTAATAGTATCAATAGCCAAAAACAATTATGAGTTACTTTCTCATTATGTGAAGCAGGTGTCAGTTTTAATGGTTTCCAGCTGAACGAAAACTCTTCTCCGGAAAGAATTGGCTTCCCATTAAGATACAGAAATGTAGAAAGAGCTCCCACTCAGACAACAGGAAAAAGCCAAATAATCTACAAAATTATAATTTGTTCTTAGCTACTAAAATAGCTGAGATCACAGAGGAAGCCAGTAGGCTGATATCTGAGAAAAGACAGGCACCTTCAAGGAAATACAAGCAGTGGCTTATCTGGGGCAGAACAGAGTAGGAAACCTGGGCTGACATATAAGCCAATAAAAAGATTTCAGCTAAAAATTTTAGCAAATTCCTACCACTGTAGCATAACCTGAGAATACAGAACTCCCAAGAGCCCAAGATACCAGGGATTTTACACTCAGTCTCAGAGTTTTCCATGGATGTCACCACAGGGCAACAAAAACAATTTTGAGCAGAGTGAGACACTACAAAAAGGCCCCCTTTGTGGTTCAAGCCTGAACAAGAAAAGCAGCTGCCACTGCAGGAAAGCATAAAGTTCCATTTGGAAACTTCTCTCCTACAGGGAAAAAAATTCTTGAGCTGTGAGTTGGGGAAAGAGGAGGGGAAAGAGCAAACAGCTGCACCTGGGGCACCAAAAAGAAAAAAATTTCTACCCTTGGAAGGAGGGTTAGAGATTCTCCAGACTCTGGCTATTAGAGGCATTTAGCAAAAGGAACCAGAGCAAGATCATAGAGAAAGCCCATCCCCAAGAACCAGGAACACCAAGCCAATCTAAGCCTGAGATTGGAACAAGACAACAGAGAAGGCCCCCCTGCCCCTACCACCATGCTACTCTGTGCTGACTTATGCTGTAGTCCATGCCTGAGGTGAGATATATGGAGAGAGACCTGTGGAAGCATACAGGGAAAATCTTAAAGGTAATAGGAGAACAGGGGCATCAAGAAAAAAATCCAACTCGCACCCTATGCACAAGGTAACCCTGAACAATTTTGGAGCAAAATAAGCACTAAGGGTAACTATAGCTACAACAAAATCCACACTCAAGTTTTATGCAAGCCAAAAGACAACTGACCAGCAACTTTCAAGTTCTGAAAGGAAAACATCAGCCCAAGAACTTTTTTTTTTTTTTCAGCCCAAGAACTTTGTAACAAGTGAAAATATTTTGCGAAGAGGAAAGCTAAATAACAACTTTCACAGACAAAAACAGAAAATTCAATACACAACACATATTAAAGGACATCCTTCAGGTAAAATAAATATAATACAAAACTTACCTACATCTCCGGTTACCTGTAAAATGGGAAAAAGCAATACTGAAATAACAAACTGTCTTTGGCCTTTAACATCAGGGGATCCCCACACTTTTGCGTCTTACCTCCAGGAGGTGGACCAGGTTCTTGCAGTGAATAGCAGAGAAAAATCCCCTTGTGCTTCTGGCAGGAAGAGAGGAAAAGGAGCCATTGTGAAATACGCCAGAGCACCCTGTTTGTCTTTAAAATGTCTGCCCTCAGGTGAAACAATTTAGCTAGAGCCTAACCTGCTGGGGCTAATCAGAGCTTAATTGACCTGGAGGAAGGAAAAACCCAATTCCAGCCCCCTCTAGCCTTCCATGTGGAAGAGAGGATATACCCAAATCCAGCCCACTCTAACCATCTTGTCCCAATGAAGGGGAGCAAAAAATTAAGAAGCCTGTGTGAAGTTCACAGTTCAGTGGTACAAGCTCGCTCAAAGACTGAGACCTACTCATAAGACTATGGAACACTTCCCCTCCACCCAGACCTTACCACTGAAGGCCTAATTACAGCAGTTCCCTTTACCAAGTACATAATGCTCAGCTATGAAGAAAAAAGTACAAGACATACTAAAATAGAAAAATCAAAGTTTGAAGAGAAATAGTAAGCATCAGAACTAGACTAAGATAGTGCAGGCATGTGGGAATTATCAGACCAGGAGTTTAAAACAACTATGAATAAGATGCTAAGGCCTCCATTGGATAAAGTACAACATGCGAGAACAGATGGACAATGAAGGCAGAGAGGAACTTGTAACAAAGAACCAAAAAAAGAAAAATAAAAATATGACAAAGAGAGATGAAAAAACACTGTAAGAGAAAAGAGAAATGAAGAATGCCTTTGATGGGATTATTAGTAGACTGGATACAGCTGAGGAAAGATTCTCTGAGCTACAGGATATCTTAATGGAAACCACTGAAACTGAAAAGCAATGAGAAAAAGGACTGAAGAAAGAAAAAAAAACAGAAGAAACAAAATATCCAAATACGTGGGACAACTGAAAAAGTTATAACACATGCCTAATGAGAATTCTAGTGGGAGAGGAAAGAAAGAAAGGAACAGAAGAAATATTTGAAACAGTAATGACAGTAGAACACCTTGCAGGAAATGTTAAAAAAAAATTCTTTAGAGACAGGGCAAATGAAAAAGGACAGAAACTCAGATCTATATAAAGAAAGGAAGAGAAACAGAGAAGAAATAAGTAAAGGTAAAATTTAAAAAGTTTATTTTTCTTATTATTAAGTGATCTATTAGCTAACAGTAGTTCAAAATAATAATGGTACCAGTGTAGTCAGTCATATGCTTATGTATATTTATATGTGCTTATGTATAAGTGAAATGAATGACAGCAATGATAAAAGGGTCAGAAGGAAAGAATAAGGATCATTTTATTATTTAAGGTACTCACTACTTGTGAATCATTACAGTGTTATTTAAAAGTGGACTTGGGTTAGCTGTAAATATATATTGCAACCACCAAAATAAAAGTAGAAACAAGTAAAATGAACATGATAAAGAAAAAGAAAAAATGAAATCATACAAAATGCTCAATTAAAAACACAAAAGACAGAAAACGAGTGGAAGACAAAAATAGGAATAAATAACAAAGGTGGCAAACAGAAAAATACTAACAAATATGTTAGACATTAATCCAACTATGTCAATAATCACTATGAATATCAGTGGTTTAAATGCACAAATTAAAAGACAGATTGTCAGAGTGTATCAAGAAACAAGACCCAACTATATGTTGTCTATAAATAACCCACTTTAATATAAATTCACATAAGGATTAAAAGTAAATAGATGGAATAAAATATAACATGCTAGCATTAATCCAAAAAAAGCAGGAGAATCTGTGTTAATTTTAGACAAACCACACTTCCAAGCAAGGAAGTTATCAGGGTTAAAGAAGGGCATTACAAAATGATAAGTCATTTCTCCAAGAAGACATAACAATTTTTAATATTTATGCACCCAACAACAGAGTGTAAAAATACATGAGGTAAAAACTAATAGAACTGCAAAGAGAAACAGATGAATCCACTATACAGTGGATTCAAAGACTTCAACATCCTCTATCAGAAATGGACAGATTCAGCAAATGGAAAATGAGTAAGGGCATAGTTGAACTCAACAATACCATCGATCAACTAGATATAATGGACATCTATAGACTACTTCATACAACAATAGCAGAATATATTTTTGTCAAGCTCATATGGAACATTAACCACAATTATAGACCATGAAACACCCTCTGGCAAATTTAGAAGTCTAGAAATCATACAATGTCTGCTCTCAGACCACAATGGAATTAAATTAGAAATCAGTAACAGAAAGATAAATGAAAAATCCCACAATATATAGAGATTAAACAACACACTTATTTGACATGTGTCAAAGAAGAAATGTCTAGAGAAATTAAAAACTATTTTTAACCAAATGAAAATGAAAACACAACTTATCCAAATCCACGGGTTGCAGTGAAATCAATACCAAGTGCATATATTAGAAAAGAAGTAATATCTTAAGTTTCCACCTTAGAAAACTGGAAAAAGAGCAAATTAAATCCACAGTAAGCATAAGAAAAGAAATAATAATGAACACAAGCAAATCTTGGAAGAATGGACATCTTGAGTCTTCCTGTCCAGGAACATAAAACACTTCTCCACTTATTTAGTTCTTCTTTGATTTCAAATTTTTTAATGAATGAATTAAAATATATAAGCTTAAATGAATCAGATGTAGACAGATGCAGTAGAAAATCAGACTGAATACAGAGTAGGGAAAAATTTTAGAGAACTCAAAAATCAGGCAAATGAATGGTGAATCTGAACTTGAGTTAGGCCCTGACCTCTGATTTCAGTTAGCCCCTGACCTCGTATTTCCTAAAGTTACCTCAGTGCCCAGTGGTACATACTCATAATTTTCTATTACTTAGAAATTTGCAAAAAGTTACCTCATCAGGTACACATTATAAAGAGCACATTTTTTCCCTCTGAACTTGGGTAATACTATGAATACAAGAACTGCTCCTTGAAGCCCAGACTATTTTGTTTTCATTTCTTTTGTCTTTTAAGAACTTATTATATTCCACACAGTAGGTATACAACAAATGTCTCCTAAAACTAAATATAAATCTGTCCAGAAGAGAACAGTTTATGAGTACCCTAATTGTTTTATCATGTGCGAGACTTCACAGAGTTGTCAGGACTCACAAGAACTGCACTTTCTTTATCTGCTTCTGTATTTGCCTTGCTTGAAACTTGCGTAGGCTTCAAATTCAATGCCGTATCCTCAGCCTTCTCAGTTTCAAAATTAATAGGACATTGGATGAAATCCAATGGGTTTAATTACACATGATACTAAAATACAGAACAACCTATACTTAGAATGTCAAATTATGGGTCAAAGATGAGATCATTTGCTGGTATGAAAAGTAAGAGACATTTAATCTCTGAGCAATTTCTCAAAGATGCTCACAGTTGTCCTACTTAACATAGTGTCTCAGCCACAGTGCAGCAAGCTCTACTTGCAGGGATGGAAATAGAACATTATTAAAGTGATATCTCCTTGATTCAATGGTAGAGTAGGAAACAGTACCTTATTTTTTTATCTCCCCTTACCGTTAAAATATCCATATAAATGTAATTGAGAAAAGAGCTCTAGAACCCTCATTAGACTCTAGGAATCACGATGTAAAGAAATAATAATTATAACATAGATTGGAACAAATTAAGAAACAGTGTCAATAGGTGATGCACAACTAACCTTCTAAATCAAAATGGGACCTGTAGAAAGAGTTGTAATGGAACACAGGCTCAACTTGCACCTCACAAAAGAAGAGCTGATTCATCCTAGTCCTTGAATAAAAAACCCTGCACTGTTTAAAAAAAATATTTCTATACCAGTAGGAATCTTCTTCTTCTGGGCATCCACTTTCCTTCAATAGTTTGTGGTCTCAAAATCTAGGCTATTGAGGTTATTCGTACACACATATGCACACACAGAAGAACTGAGGTGACTTGGAAAATGTATGCAATAAAAAAATGAATAAATGTTAAATCTAAAATAAAAATAAAGTATATAATTAATGGAGGGGAGTGTGTATACTATATTCACAGAGTCATTTCTTACATTAAAGTTAAGCCACAATTTTGACTTTAATTATATAATCTCCAAAGCTAAAAAGGATTGAATATTTGTTAGCATGATTTGTCAGAATTTGAGAATACACAACAGATTTTCAGTGGAAGCAAATTTCTTTTGTCATTTCAATCTGGAAGTTTATTTCTATTTCTGTTTTGTGTGTGTGTGCATGTGTGTGTGTGGTCAAGTAAGGAGTTATATAGGTAACCATATAGTGGATACCGTCCTCGCCAACGTCCCTACAGTAAATGTAGTGGCAAATTTTAATGCCACTAAAAAGTCATCAAGCCAAGTAGGAGCCATAATATTACACAATAATGATAGTAATTTAATAACCAAGATGTTCAAAATCATTGTCTTTAATCTTCAAAACTCCTTTCACATCGGGAAAAAAAAAATGTATTTCAAGAGTAAGCCAATTTCCAAGTGCCACTTAACTAGTAAATGACTAAACCAAAATCAGAAGCTGGGCAGTCTGACACCAATGTCCATGTTTTTATATGCAATATTATCTTTGCTTCACCAGAAGTAAGTCTGTAAAATATAAAGAGCAAAGGGTCCAGAGAGGACCAATAAGAGTTTTCTGCTATTCTGGCTTCATCTACTAATAAAACTAGAAAAAATTAAATATTGGAATAGATACATGTCTTTCAAATGATCCTGCATAAACCTCTGGCCTTAGTTTGTTGATCTCCTCATAGTTGGTATTCATTTCTCCTTTATATTTCCTCAATCATTCACTTCTATGGTCACACCCTCGATCTTAATATCACAAGAAAACGAACATCGCATCAACTCTCAACAGCAAACATACACTTTAAAACAGTATTCCATACTCTTCTCACTTGGTCAAATATCCTCACAATCCTATTACCCATCAATGTCGTAAACATATTTGACACTATCACTTTCTAACTATCCATCAATACCACTTGTTCCTGTTTGACCTAAATTTCATTGTCTACCATGACAATCACTTTATTGCCTACGCCCACATTTTTTCTTGTCCCTTCTAGCGTTATTTTCTGATAAACCTCAAACCTGCATGAAACAGACTAAATGTTCTCTTTTATTTTAAGTGGCTTAAGACAAAGTAAAAATTATTTATTTTTAGTATGACAGTCCACATAGTTCTTTATGATAGGTAGCTCTCTCTTGTGGGGCCCCTCTTCAAGAAGTTACACATGGATGCCAAGGAATTCCACCTTGCGATGCTACCACCTTCTGCATTTGGCCTCCACAGTCACCACAGAAGAGAAAGAGGGGAGAAAGGAAGAAAGAAAAACATTGCTTATTCCTAAAACCCACCCCACATTTGTATGTGTGTATTCCATTTAGATGGTATCTATTCTAAGTCTTCCCTGCCATCATATCAAAGATAAAGAACTCATCCTTCTGCCTCCATTATCGTTATTCATTTCATCCAGAAAAGGATCCTCAGGAATAGCAGGCAACATATGAGAGAAAACAGAAAAATATGGTTACATGGAAAGCAAGAGCAGAAAGTGCTTTAAGAAAGACAAAAATCAACTATGTCAACTGATGCTGAGAAGACTGAGTAAAACAGATCTTTCCCATGCTCCAACCTGTATTGCAAGGGCAAAGAGTCCTTTCCTCAGATTCCTTTTTGGCTAAGGTACTAGACACAATTTAGTTTCTGCCATTGAGATGCATCCATGAAAGATTTGAAAGGTAGGGGTAAAATAGAAGTAATCCTTCTACAGCTCTTAAACAAGTTCTAAAAGATATGAGTGGGTGTAGGAGGTAGACTTCATGTTCCAGTATCTAGTTTCAGTGTCATAAATGAAGGCTAATTGTGGAGGTAGCAACACTGATGGCAGTAGTGGCAGCTTCCTGACTTCTAGATTAAATGATTTGGGCTTTAAATCAAAGGTTGAGTGATGTTTACAACTCTTCTTAACCAAACAATTCTAATACCGTTTGACACCAAATTCCCCAAATTAAACCCCTCTCTTTTTAAAACACCTAGAATTTTGCCTGAGAGAGTATTCGGTAACTAGAGAGGTTGCAGGAAACTGACTCTCATAGTTGACTTATTTAGCTTGGTTGTTTTGGAAGTTGGAAAATGGGATACCATTAGTCCACAGATGTGTGCTGAAACAGTTCCGTAAATTATTATCCTCTAAATCCCTGGAATGAAATGCTCATTGAAGGCAACCTCTGGCAGACAGGCTGGCTGCTGTGACAGGCTGTTATGACAAGACTGAGTAATACAAATAATGCAGCCGGCTATGCTGATGGCAGTAGGAAGTTTTAATTTAAAAAAAAAGGTAAGTTCAAGGTTTTAAGTTCTCAGCTTAAGTAATAATGAAGAACAAGAAAGTTCCCATGTTTATCCTAAAGGTATCTCATATCTCTTGCAGATGCAAGGTTGTGTTGCTGAAATTGAAAAGCAGAGCAGAAATTTCTCCTACAGGTTGCTAAATTATAACATAAACGGATTTATCAGCCCCCCAGATCTCATAAAATTTACGAGATTGACTAAGTCTCCAAAAAGTGGAATGGGGCATTTGGATGAATTATGATGAGTCTATGGATTTTAACTCACAAATAACAAAAAAATCTCTTGAAGAGCAGAAAAAGTGCCTTTTCTCCTGTCCAGTGACAGAAGTCCTGCCTTGCCTGGTGATTTGCAGTAACCTCACCTGAGGCAGTTACCTTGCACGTAGATAGCAGTTGTCCTATCCTCCACCCCTATCATCCCACATGTCTTTGGGGTTGTAAATGGATTAAGATCACAAAGTAGCAAGTATAAATTCTGTTCTGGGAGAAAACAGTTTATACCATAAGAATTAAATGATATTGCTGATTTATACAGACAGATACCTGGGTATTATATGAAGAAATAGTTTCAATGAGTTTCATTAATTGAGACAATATAAATATTAACAAAAAGTGAAATCCTTCTCCAAATAATGATTCATAAACAATGTATCTGTGGCTTTTACAATAACAAATCAATCTCTGTGATAGTTAAGACTTTCCAGCCATATGTTAAACTCTATAAAGGAAAATTCTAGGAGAAAATCATATAACATATCTAAATCTGTAATTTTAAATAAGATATCATGAATACCATAAAATAAAGGGGCTTTCATTTCTGACACTGTTGATACCAATAGAAAATTACATAAAAGCTAAAAATTATCAAAGAACATAACCATATATGCTAATTCAGAATTAAAACAGTTAATTCAATAAGCACATTGTGTGCAATGGTTCTCTACATTTTGTATGTTACAGTTTATTTTGAGAATGCTATATGATACTGGAAGTAGGGGAAAAGTAAAATGGTACATGCAGTATTTACATACAGTTTTGGGTGCCTTACAAAATTCCTTCATCCCAATAATGGAACCCCTATGATGATACACATCTTGGGGTAAGAAACCCTGTTAAGACAATCTAAATTATTTCCTTGGATTAAGAAGTCATGTCATCAGAGACCAGAGTATCAATTTGTACTAATTTTGCAACCTACCCAATAGAATTTCCATTACTGCATTTTACATATGTGTGTGTGTGTGTGTGTGTGTGTGTGTGTGTGTGTGTGTGAATTTAGGATATACACACATACTCAGTGATAGAAACTGTAGGTTTAGAGATACCATTAGCTAAAACATCCTTGATGGAAGTCATGAGGGAATTTCCTATCAGATCTTGATATCAAGAAAAGCTATACTAGGGCTTCCCTGGTGGCACAGTGGTTGAGAGTCCGTCTGCCAATGCAAGGGACACGGGTTCGTGCCCCGATCCGGGAGGATCCCACATGCCGCGGAGCGGCTGGGCCCGTGAGCCATGGCCGCTGAGCCTGCGCGTCCGGAGCCTGTGCTCCGCAACGGGAGAGGCCACAACAGTGAGAGGCCCGCGTACCGCAAAAAAAAAAAAAAAAGAAAAAGAAAAGCTGTACTAAACTGATTGTTAAATGGTTTTTAACCCAACAAACAAAAATTTTATATATTTTCTTTTGCTGTGACAGAGTCATTCCGAGATCCATCTGTAGCAAGTATACAAAATGGTCCACATTTACATATTTTAATTGGGTTTTCATTTCCACTTTAATCTAAAATTTTGCTTTATCCTGTATTATATACACTTTGTGAGAAATTTAAACACTTAGGAAACAAGATAAGGGATATAAACCTATAAATAAATCTAAAATCATTTATTGTGTTTCAAATCACAGAGAAATACCTTTAAAAAATATATTTACTCTGGATATCTTGTTTAGATGTACATTCCAGAGTACATATGGAATGGTTGTCATAGCATATTATTTGAAGTACAAATTAAGGATCATAAACATTTTATCACAGGTATGTTTTCTTAATATTCAATCTAAAGGAGCAAATTAAACAAAATTTATATTCTTTACTGCATTATATAAATGAGACCATGTCTCCCATTTGACATTTGGCCAAAATAGTGTAGCATAGCCAAATCTGTCCTGTACCTTGATCTTTGCCACTGGTCAAAAATAAAATACCTTTATAGATGTCATAAATGCTTCTAGTACATTATTTTTAAAAAATTAGCCACATCCCTTTCTGACACTGACCCTCACCTCACTCACGCAGCTTATTTCTGGCAGTGACTACAAATTATGAGATCAGTACTACGAGACTCTCAGTTTTTATTGTATTTTTCCTTTATTCCATTACTTCTATTTTAGGAAATATGGTTCTAAGTTCCATATTTTCAGTAAGATTCGGAACTTTATATGTGATGACAGCTAAAACTTTAACTGAGAATTATTTCCAAATACCAATGCAGCCTAAATTCTTCAATTTGTAATGATAAATAGATAGTCATGTCTTCTCCCACTTAAGATGATTCTAAATTTTTTTATTGTTTTCATCTTTTCACCAATATAGCCATATGTCCATGCATTTAATCATTCATTCTTTTATTCAATAAAATAAAATACATAGCTTGAAAGAATATTGGTAGTCTGACAATCCAGTAATCAGGTAATTATATTGTTGCATGATAAGCATTATTACAGATCATTAGTCATCTTTGAATTTAAGTTAATATTAATTCTCAAAGTATAATTATTTTATCTTGGGGCATAGCTAATATTTCATTTCTTTTGATGGTTAACATTCACTTGCTCTAAATAAATAGTGTCAGGTAGCCAGTTTTCGGTCATTGGTTGCATTCATTGTCAAGCTCAATCAGTTTTAAATCACTGAAATATATATATAATTCACAACTAGTGACTCTTTTTGTCATGTATACTATCCCTATCTGGAATCTTTTTACTATTACCAAACATGTAAAGTTTTCAACACAGTGTATATATTTCTCTTCTATTGTTTTTCAATCATAAATAAATAAGATTTGATTTCATGAAAATCAAAACAACTTTTTTAAAAATCAATTCTAAGGTATTAATATAAGATTTTAATATATTAATATCTTAATATATTAATACAATTATGATTTATATTAGTGCATGAGATGCTTTATAAATATATTTGATCTCTTTATAAGGTATTCTTATTAAACTTACATTACTTGCTAAGTTCACCCATTTCCTAATTAGAACTGCAAGTGCCAAGATCAATAGCAAACGCAGTGGAAAATAAACTAGATGGCAATATTTCACTCTTAACAAAACAACTTGTTTTTAACTTCATATCTGGTACATCGTGGCTACAATTCAAACTCTATATATTTGGTGGTCAATACTATGTCTACACTCTTTCTCAGGTTAAGCATATCATCCAAAAGGAGCTCTGTATTGTAACATATGACAGTGGTTACTCATCAGAAATCATGGTACTTGGAATCATCAAATAAATAGAAGGATTAAATAGATCATTCTTAGTTTAGTATTCTGGAAGATTGTAATATCTTTGTGAAGCCAGCGAGGCTCATCAGAGGCCTGAAAGCTGCTCACAAAGAAGCACGAAAGATCTTTGGACAAAACTTCTATAGATCACAGAAATTCCTCTTCTCTTTTCCAAAACCATCCCCAGTCTTAGCCCACTTTGCCTTGTATTCATATAAATTGCATGAAGGGACAGGATAGTATGGTGTAGAGGGTTGTTTGTTTGTCCATTTCCTTTTTTGGAGTGCATACTCAATTGAGTTAATTATTCTTATCCCATAATTGATTTAAATAATGATCATCTACTTTTCTTTTATTAAATGATTCTCCTCTTTTTGTTCTCTTCTAAGCCTCCACTCCCACAAAAGCACTTTTTAGTGCTAGTAATATAGATCCTTCCCATCTATCATTCAAGGATATTTTGAATAGTGTTATATCCTTGAAACCATATTGTCGTATTGCTGGTGGGTGTGCATTTAAGCTGAACTGTGCTCCTAATATCACTCCACTTTTTCCTATTGTTATATAGTGATAGTCATTGTATACCTTGCAATTCTTGCTATCACCCAAGTGTGGATATGAAAATCCCACTACCTGTTCTCTTATGAGGTACACAATCTTGAAAGAATAGACCCAGAAAAGACAATGTTAGATCACAGGCACTACATACTGCCAAACTGCCCTACAGTATTTATACCACCAACAGCCACGCACTTGAGATCTCATTTTGCCATATCCTCACTAGGCTTAGATATTATGTGAATCTAATTTTTGTCATTCTGGAGAATTCAAAGTGTTCTTTAACTTACATTTCCCTGATGAATAGCAAGAATAAACAGCTCTTCAAATGCTTACTGGTCTTTCTGATTTCCACCTCTGTGAATTACTATTCATTTTCTAAGTTCTCTCTTCTCTTGAATACCCTATTGCTAAAAGAGTTCCTTAAATATTCTTGATATCTCTACATCTCATGTCTTATTTTGTTACTGAAGTATATTCTTCCTATCACCCGTCTTTGTACTTCTCTCTGGTTACCTTTGTTAAACAAAAGTCCTTAATTTCAATGCACTCCCCTTTTTAGTAGGGTCAGATTACAATCAAAAATTCTAAGAGGTCTCAGTACCTAAGTCTCATT
Source organism: Orcinus orca (assembly GCF_937001465.1). NCBI lineage: Eukaryota > Metazoa > Chordata > Mammalia > Artiodactyla > Delphinidae > Orcinus > Orcinus orca. The sequence continues at coordinate 99,151,207 of NC_064563.1, forward strand.
TCAGAAGTATAAATGGTCCTTGTTTTAAAAATCATCCTGGGCACATCCTTGAATCTCCCCTTATGTTCAACATCAACAGAGCAGATGAATTCCAAAACATGTAATTCCTATTTATCAACTTGAAGGAAAGTGAATATTAATCTAGATAAATGGATGAGTTATCATCTCATTGCATTATTAACAGGAAAGGTGTGGGTAGGTATAAGCATGCTTGATGCAGAATGACAGGCCTCTAATACAACACAATTGGCAGAAAAACAAAGGGGAAATTTTACTTGACTTTAAAACCTGTTTTGAAACAGGAAGTTCCAGATTACCTCCTTAAATTTCAAAAAATCTTGTGTGTGTGTATGTGTATGTGTGCATGTGAGTGTGTGTGTATATATGTGTGTGGTTGCTATTTTTGCTTTTATTTTTTTTTAATGTATGAAAGCTATGATGAATATTATTGATATTTTGTACTCTGGGCATAATTAAACATATGTTTTCTTTAATATCCTGACCAATGGAAAGGAACTTAATTTTTTAGTTTTCTTTCAAATTAGGTGAAAATAATTTTGAAATATATGAGACATATCTTTGTCTTAAAGGGCCCAACAACTGGCTCCTTTGTTTAGTGTGTTTCAGGATTGTCACTATGAACCCCACGTATTTTACTTGGCTGACACACTACTTTGTCTGAAGAGGTTACTGAGGGATGCCTTGACATACAATAAATAACTACAGATTTCTGATTTTTTATTTAATATACCAGATAATCATAAGTTTTCTGCCTCTCTTCCCACTGTCAGACTGAGAGCAATCATTTTTTTCTGTTTTAGTTTCCTGATCTGTAAAATAAAGATTATAATAGTAGCTACCTCATAGTGGATTTGTGAACAGTAGATCAATTTATACACAAAGTATTTGTAGGAATTGGCCCATAATAAGCACTATCACTATATCAGCTGTAAGCTATATTGTTATTATTAATGATAATTTTTGTGTGTAGTATGCCTCTATATATCAATATCCTCTTTAATAAAATTTTCTGTGGACTAATAAAATAGCCAACGTTGTTAGCATTGTGTGTAAAATTATACCAAATCACCTCTAGATGGTTTATGCAGACTGTGTAACAGTATGATGTCAGTCAAAATGTATATACATAATATGTATGTGTGTGTGTATAGATATACAATCCCATTGAGAGGTGACTATTATATTTATCTTTATCTCACAGATAAGGAGACTAAGGCAGAAAGAAGTACTTGCTCAGTCTAGCAGTGGGGAGAGATGCAGAAAAACGGTAGCTATCAGGTATATGAACTCAGTAATGGTTTGCTGTCATTTATACCTACTCACCCACCCACATTTAAAAAACAAAATTTAATTTTAGTGTTATGTTCTAGGTAGTGTTCTGTACCTTTGTGAAAGCTGAGTGAGAATCTCCCTGATAAGTGAGGTATTAAAATAAAGGTTAATTATGCTTTTTGTATGTTTAATACTAAAGCAACTACATAGAAACAATGCTACTGAGATTTAACCAGCCCCAAAGAATTTCAGCTCCAATAGTTTCCATCTCACTTATCCAATCTGTTCTACCACCCAAATATTTGATTACCCATGTATGATCTAATAAATTCTAAACATTTACTTTCTGACCTATTACAGGTAATGAGAAATGAGAAATCAATTAATTTCTCCTCTTGTCAGTACAATGCCATTTTAGTGATGCCCTTTTGGAAAGAGAACATTTCAAGAGCATGGAATTTAGGGAGCTATACAATAGAGTCTTAAGATAGTACAGTGAAACTGTATAATAAAACCATAAAATCTTCCATGAACCAATAATTAATAAAGTTTTCACTCTGATCTTATTAGCAAACCTGTTTGAGCCCTGAGAACCTGAAATGATAGGAGGACATTCTGAGGATATTGAACAAAGGAGAATTTGGGAGACACAGTCCATACATTTATCCGCCATACATTGAATGGCATGTTTCCAGTCATAGAGAATATATCTTTAGAAACCCTACATATTGGTAAAACTAATCAGTGACACCAGCTGACAAGAAAGTAAATCCTGAGCTTAAGGGTTCTCTTTATTCTTAAATCAGTTCATTGTGTTCAGATATCACTGACTATATGCTCAATAAGATTAAGTACTTTTATAAAATGTCTAAAGGAAAACTATAGTCTGTCTGAGAAAAGAGGTTCTGAGAAATGTATACGGTTGTTATCTCCTTTTAAAGATGAAACAGGAAACCTATGAGCCATTTACCATCAGCCACTTTCCAGACAGCTGTTGTCCCAACAATATTAGGGCATCGAACAGGGCTCTAATCTCAGCTGGAGCTATGTTTTGGTATCTGGGCTGAAATAAAACATTCAAGTGTTATGAAGCTCTGTTTCCTTAAATGATATAGTCAACTTTACTCTCCCTGTTATACCTGACAGATGGGATGATTCTAAGGTATGCAGGCTACATCAAGTGTGTGTATGTTTAATCACACAGAAGAGGAAGATGAAGGACTCTCTCATCCACATATAGCACACAATATAACCAAAACAAATAGCTCCGTGAATGATTTCCCCATACCCTCACCAAAAGACATGGGGGAGAACTATCTAAAATTCTATTCTACCACATGAGGGGTTAAGAAGAAAATGTTAAGACAGTGAATGTTACAAGAAATAAGAAAACCCCAAGATTAAAATAATATAGCATACTAATTCCCCAAATTCCAGTACAGAGCTTACTAAAGAAAAGACACCTTATCTTGAGAGATTTTAATGTAGTGGGTCTTAATGGTAATTCTGGTATAGGTAGTTTAAGGGTCACCTTATCCAAAACATTTGTCTAGACAATGTCTATTATTGTGTCATTATGCCTAGGAGCATTGCTGTACTTGAAAATGTATGAAGTCAAGTATATAGTTTTCATTTAGTTTATGCTTCAAATAAGGCAATACTCATTGAGTTGAACATGAAGATTAATAACCTTAGGGAATTGTGGAAAGTGAAGGGGGTAGACGTATTCTAGCTGTATCATTCTAAAAAGTGATGGCCTTATAGAATTCTGAGCAAAACTACTGTAGCCTCATTTGGTAGATGCCTTGGCTTCCCCCATGTCAGAGTCCCTCAGCCAAGCTCTGACTTCAGCTGCAGCTCAGACTGTCAATGTTTGCTGGTGGCATTTCTACCTGTCAAGGATGCTTAGATGAACCTTCCACTTTCTATTAGGCATCTTCTCCAAGGTAATGGGAACTCCCTTAATCCATGTGTAAATACAGTCCAGAAGTGTGGGTTAAAGCTCCCATGACAATCCTCACCCCATGCTCCTGTCAGCTCTTCTCTCAGCTGGTCTCTTGTAAGAGGAGTCCTCCATACTTCTCAGGAGATCCTGGAGAATCAATCCTGGGGAATTGACAGTGATTACCTCAAAAAACACACCTGGATATTGACCTTTGATCCTTCCCTGTCCAATTCTCCCCCCCTCCCTAATTCCTACTTCCTAGTGTAGCCAAGATCTTGTCTCAGTCTCTGGGATTCAGAAGAACCCAAACTAAGATATTTCCCTAAACCTCCCTTCTGACTTCTGCCTCAGGTTATCCATGCAGGAGCAGTTCTCAGCAATCCATGTCCTTATACTATTATACTTTCTGGGCCCAAAGTGATTATCTATAATATAGTTGAAACAGTTTTCCATTCACAAGTTATTTTTAAAATAGCATTTAAGGCAAGAACACCAGAATCACAACTAATTGCTGAACAATCATCGACAGGAAGACACTGGAACTCACCAAAAAAGATACTGCACATCCAAAGATAAAGGAGTAGCCACAATGAGATGGTAGGAGGGGTGCAATCACAATACAATCAAGTCCCATAACTGCTGGGTGGGTGACTCACAAACTGGAGAAAACTTATACCACAGAAGTCCACCCACTGGTGTGAAGGTTCTGAGCCCCACATCAGGCTTCCAAACCTGGGGATCTGGCAACAGGAGGAGGAATTCCTAGAGAATCAGACTATGAGGGGTAGCGGGATTTGATTGCAGGACTTCAACAGGACTGGGGGAAACAGAGACTCCACTCTTGGAGGGTACACACAAAGTAGTGTGTGCATCAGGACCCAGGGGAAGGAGAAGTGACCCCAGGGGAGACTGAACCAGACCTACCTGCTAGTGTTGGATGGTCGCCTGCAGAGGTGGAGGGTGGCTCTGTCTCACCATGAGGACAAGGACACTGGCAGCAGAAGTTCTGGGAAGTACTCCTTGGCGTGAGCCCTCCCAGAGTCCGCCATTAGCCCACCAAAGAGCTCGGGTAGGCTCCAGTGTTGGGTTGCCTCAGGCCAAATAACCAACAGGGAGAGAACCCAGCCTCACCCATCAGCAGTCAAGAGGATTAAAGTTTTACTTTTGAGCTCTGCCCAACAGAGCAACAGCCAGCTCTACCCACCACCAGTCCCTTCCAACAGGAAACTTGCACAAGCGTCTTAGAAAGCCTCATCCACCAGAGGGCAGAGAGCAGAAGCAAGAAGAACTACAATCCTGCAGCTGGTGGAATAAAAACCACATTCACAGAAAAACAGACAAGATGAAAAGGCAGAGGGCTATGTACCAGATGAAGGAAAAAGATAAAAACCCCCAAAATCAACTAAATGAAGTGGAGATAGGCAGCCTTCCAGAAAAATAATTCAAAATAATGATAGCGAAGTTGATCCAGGACCTTGGAAAAGGAATGGAGGCAAAGATCGAGAAGATGCAAGAAATGTTTAACAAAGACCAAGAAGAATTAAAGAACAAACAAACAGAGATGAACAATACAATAACTGAAATGAAAACTACACTAGAAGGAATCAATAGCAGAATAACTGAGGCAGAAGAATGGATAAGTGACCTGGAAGACAGAATGGTGGAATTCACTGCTGTGGAACAGAATAAAGAAAAAAGAATGAAAAGAAATGAGGACAGCCTAAGAGACCTCTGGGACAATGTTAAATGCAACAACATTCACATTATAGGGGTCCCAGAAGGAGGAGAGAGAGAGAAAAGACCTGAGAAAATATTTGAAGAGATTATAGTCGAAAACGTCCCTAACATGGGAAAGGAGATATCCACCCAAGTCCAGGAAGTGCAGAGAGTCCCATACAGGATAAACCCAAGGAGAAACACACCGAGACACATAGTAATAAAATTGGCAGAAATTAAGACAAAGAAAAATTATTGAAAGCAGCAAGGGAAAAATGACAAATAATATACAAGGGAACTCCCATAAAGTTAACAGCTGATTTCTCAGCAGAAACTCTACAAGCCAGAAGGGAGTGGCATGATATACTTAAAGTGATGAAAAGGAAGAACATACAACCAAGATTACTCTACCGGCAAGGATCCCATTCAGATTCCATGAGAAATCAAAAGCTTTACAGACAAGCAAAAGCGAAGAGAATTCAGCACCACCAGACCAGCTCTATAAAAAATGCTAAAGGAACTTCTCTAAGTGGGAAACACAAGAGAAGAAAAGGAGCTACAAAAACAAACCCAAAACAATTAACAAAATGGTCATAGGAACATACATATCAATAATTATCTTAAACGTGAATGGATTAAATGTTCCAACCAAGAGATACAGGCTTGCTGAATAGACACAAAAACAAGACCCATATATAAGCTGTCTACAAGAGACCCAGTTTAGACCTAGGGACACATACAGACTGAAAGTGAGGGGATGCAAAAAGATATTCCATGCAAATGGAAATCAAAAGTAAGCTGGAGTAGCAATACTCATATCAGATAAAATAGACTTTAAAATAAAGAATGTTACAAGAGACAAGGAAGGACACTACATAATGATCAAGGGATCAATCCAAGAAGAAGATATAACAATTATAAATATATATGCACCCAACATAGGAGCACCTCAATACATAAGGCAACTGCTAACAGCTGTAAAAGAGGAAATCGACAGAAAACAATAATAGCGGGGGACTTTAACACCTCAGTGACAACAATGGACAGATCATCCAAAGAGAAAATTAAACAAGGAAACACAAGCTTTAAATGACACAATAGACCAGATAGATTTAATGGATATTTATAGGACATTCCATCCAAAAACAGCAGATTACACTATCTTCTCAAGTGTGCATGGAACATTCTCCAGGATAGATCACATCTTGGGTCACAATTCAAGCCTCAGTAAATTTAAGAACATTGAAATCATATCAAGCATCTTTTCTGACCACAATGCTATGAGATTAGAAATTACAGGGGAAAAAAACATAAAAAACACAAACACTTGGAGGCTAAACAATACGTTACTAAATAACCAGAAGATCACTGAAGAAATCAAAGAGGAAATCAAAAAATACCTAGAGACAAATGACAATGAAAACACGATGATCCAAAACCTATGGGATGCAGCAAAAGCAGTTCTAAGAGGGAAGTTTATAGCTATACAAGCCTACCTCAAGAAACAAGAAAAATCTCAAATAAACAACCTAATCTTACACTTAAAGGAACTAGAGAAAGAAGAAAAAACAAAACCCAAAGGTAGCAGAAGGAAAGAAATCATAAAGATCAGAGCAGAAATAAATGAAATAGAAACAAAGAAAACAATAGCAAAGATCAATAAAACTAAAAGCTTGTTCTTTGAGAAGATAAACAAAATTGATAAACCATTAGCCAGACTCATCAAGAAAAAGAGAGAGAGGACTCAAATCAATAAAATTAGAAATGAAAAAGGAGAAGTTACAACAGACACTGCAGAAATACAAAGCATCCTAAGAGACTACTACAAGCAACTCTATGCCATTAAAATGGACAACCTGGAAGAAATGGACAAAATCTAGAAAGGTATAACATTCTAAGACTGAAGCAGGAAGAAATAGAAAATATGAATAGATGAAGCACGAGTAATGATGAAACTGTGATTAAAAATCTTCCAACAAACAAAAGTCCAGGACCAGATGGCTTCACAGGTGAATTCTATCAAACATTTAGAGAAGAGCTAACACCCATCCTTCTCAAACTCTTCTAAAAAGTTGCAGAGGAACTCATTCTATGAGGCCACCATCATCCTGATTCCAAAAGCAGACAAGGATATGACAAAAAAAGAGAACTACAGACCAATATCACTGATGAACATAGATGCAAAAATCCTCAACAAAATACTAGCAAACAGAATCCAACAACACATTAAAAGGATCATACACCATGATCAAGTGGGATTTATCCCAGGGATGCAAGGATTCTTCAACATACGCAAATCAATCAAGGTAATACACCATATTAACAAATTGAAGAATAAAAACCATATGATCATCTCAATAGATGGAGAAAAAGCTTTTGACAAAATTCAGCACCCATCTATGACAAAAACTCTCCAGAGAGTGGGCATAGAGGGAACCTATCTCAATATAATAAAGGCCATATATGACAAACCCACAGAAAACATTATTCTCAATGGTGAAAAGCTGAAAGAATTTCCTCTAAGATCAGGAACAAGACAAGGATGTCCACTCTAACCACGATTATTCAATATAGTTTTGGAAGTCCTAGCCATGGCAATCAGAGAAGAAAAAGAAATAAAAGGAATACAAATTGGAAAAGAAGAAGTAAAACTGCCCTTGTTTGCAGACATAATACTATACATAGAGAATCCTAAAGATGCCACCAGAAAACTACTAGAGCTAATCAATGAATTTGGGAAAGTTGCAGGGTACAAAATTAATGCACAGAAATCTCTTGCACTCCTATATACTAATGATGAAAAATCTGAAAGAGAAATTAAGGAAACACTTCCATTTACCACTGCAACAGAAAGAATAAAATACCTAGGAATAAACCTACCTTGGGAGACAAAAGATCTGTATGCAGAAAACTATAAGACACTGATGAAAGAAATTAGAGATGATACCAACAGATAGAGAGATATACCATGTTCTTGGATTGGAAGAATCAATATTGTGAAAATGACTATACTATCCAAAGCAATCTACAGATTCAATGCAATCCCTATCAAATTACCAATGGCATTTTTTACAGAACTAGAACAAAAAATTGCATAATTTGTTTGGAGACACAAAAGACTCCGAATAGCCAAAGCAGTCTTGAGGGAAAAAAGTGGAGCTGGAGAAATCAGACTCCCTGACTTCAGACTATACTACAAAGCTACAGTAATCAAGACAATATGGTACTGGCACAAAAACAGAAATATTGATCAATGGAACAAGATAGAAAACCCAGAGATAAACCCCCACACCTATGGTCAACTAATCTATGACAAAGGAGGCAAGGATATACAATGGAGAAAAGACAGTCCCTTCAATAAGTGGTGCTGGGAAAAGTGGACAGCTACATGTAAAAAATGAAATTAGAACACTCCCTAACACCATACACAAAAATAAACTCAAAATGGATTAGAGACCTAAATGTAAGACTGGACACTATAAAACTCTTAGAGGAAAACATAGGAAGAACACTCTTTCACATTAATCACAGCAAGATCTTTTTTGATCCACCTCCTAGAGTAATGGCAATAAAAACAAAAATAAACAAATGGGACCTAATGAAACTTAAAAGCTTTTGCACAGCAAAAGTAACTGCAAACCAGACCAAAAGACAACCCACAGAATGGGAGAAAATATTTGCAGATGAATCAACGGACAAAGGATTAATCTCCAAAATATATAAATAACTCATGCAGCTCAATATTAAAAAAACAAACAACCCAATCCAAAAATGGGCAGAGACCTAAATAGACATGTCTCCAAAGAAGATATACAGATGGCCAAGAAGCCCATGAAAAGCTGCTCAACATCACTAATTATTAGAGAAATGAAAATCAAAGCTACAATGAGTACTGCTAAACTAAAACTACTAACCTCACACCAGTTAGAATGGGTATCATCAGAAAATCTACAAACAACAAATGCTGGCGATGGTGTGGAAAAAGGGGAACCGTCCTGCAGTGTTGGTGGGAATGTAAATTGATACAGCCACTAAGGAGAACCGTATGGAGGTTTCTTAAAAAACTAAAAATAGAATTACCATAGGACCCAGCATTCCCACTACCGGGCACATACTCAGAGAAAACCATAATTCAAAAAGACACATGCACCCCAATGTTCATTGCAGCACTATTTACAATAGCCAGGTCACGGAAACAACCTAAATGCCCATCAACAGACGAATGGGTAAAGAAGGTGTGGTATATATATACAATGGAATATTAGTCATAAAAAGGAATGAAATTGGGTCATTTGTAGAGACGTGGATGGATCTAGAGACTGTCATACAGAGTGAAGTAAGTCAGAAAGAGAAAAATAAATATCATATATTAATGCATATATGTGGAAAGTAGAAAATTGGTTCGGATGAACCCGTTTGCAGGGCAGAAATTGAGACACAGATGTAGAGAACAAATGTATGGACACCAAGAGGGGAAAGTGACGGGGGGTTTGGGTGGTGGTGTGATGATTTGGGAGATATTTGGTTGACATGTATACACTGATGTGTATAAAATGGATGACTAATAAGAATAAATAAATTAATTAATTATATTAAATAGGATTTATCATCTACAATATGTCACAAATGTTGCTAGATGTTTACATGTGTTATCACGTTCAACTGTCGTAACATCCTATGAATTATATTAGTCACATTTTATAGGTGACAAAACTGTGAATGAGTTGTAGTAACCTGTCTGATATCACCAAAGTCATAAGTAGCTTAGTCAGGATTCAAATCCAAATCCGTACAGCTCCAAAGCCAATATTCTGTTCACTTTTAGGAGAAAAATACAACCATTCCAAATGAGTGAAATGGCATATACTACCCATTACATTTATCCAAGCACCCAGAATTTTTTGGGGGGTGTGGGGGGTGTCTGTCAAATGTCTCTTAGATGGCTGTCCTGCCTTTGCCTGGAGATAGAGTGCTGACTTATTTCAGCGTGTGTGTGCTCAGTTATGGCAGAGCTGCCAACAGGTAGGCTTAAATAAAAGAGACAGGAAAGACTTCATGGTGGACACACTGCAGGATGATTCAGATGGTTTCAATGTAATTTGCTGATTTGTGTTATGTTTGACACTTATTTCAGATAGCTTCCACTATATCAGGTCCCAAGTAGAAGAAGTAATTCTGATTAAACAAGATTCTAATAAACCAATCTTAAACGCTAGACAAATTATTATTGTGTTTTACTAATAGTGACTGTTTCAGTTCATACCATTATGCCACCTAGTGAGAGAAAAAAGTGAGCTTATCATATGTTATAATTTTCCAGACATATTTTTAATGTCATACCTTTCCAGAAATATTTGACTCACTGAATGTGATGTTAATCTCATTGTTGAGAAGAGGGACCTAGAACCCAGGCAAGTTCCATGATTTGTTCAAGGTCACAAAGCTAGAGTTTGGCAAACTGAGACAGAACCTTATTCCCAGGTCTGTGAGCTCACACATTGACTAAAATAGCCACATAACTGCCTGTAAACACTATTGTCTTTATAAAGTCTGCAATCTTACCCATGCACAGTGTTGCATACCAATTACCTAGCACAGAACCTGGCAAATGAAGAATTTCAATAAATCAGTCTTCAGCAATTGGATGAAGGTCCAAATAGGAACTGCACTCGAAATACCAAGGAAGCTTCCAAAATGCTCTGGCAGAAAAACTGCACCTACATATGGCTTTAATCTCTCAGTCTGGAAGAGCAATATGGGGTTGCATTTCATCTATGGCTTTTCCAAGGAGGCAAGGCAGTTTTTTAGAAGAACCATTAAGTAGTAGTTCTCAAAATAGGGTTCCCAGAAAAGCAGCATCAGCATCATCTGAGAACTTGTTAGAAATACAAATTCTCAGGCCCTATCAACGTCTACTAATCAGATACTCTGGGAATAAGGGGCCCAGCAAACTCTGTCTTAACAAGCCCTCCAGGTGATTTTGCTGCATGCCAAATGTGAGATTCCTTGCCATACATCACTACAATATCAAACCAAAGCACTGCTTGGAGAATGAAACCACCAAAAATAAAACATGATTATGGTATGGGAATCAAATTAGCATTGAAACTTTAAAAGGTTTATAAAGTCTGTTTGCAAATTCTCTTAGTACTAAAAGACTACCTTTGGTAAAAATTTTTTGATACTTGAAATCCAAGTAACTTTTAGTTATACAATATCAAATAATGCAGACAAGGGTGAACAAACAGAGTCCTAGCCATCAGTCAGGGCACAGTCTCCTGCCTCCCAGCCCTCATCAGCTTCAGCAGCCGAGAGTCCCCACACTCCTCATCCTAGGCTCTAACCTAATCTGTGACCAAGTTTGGGATGCATCTAGCTTGGTGAAGATGTGGAAGAAACAGCATTGACTCACATGGTAAGTATGACATTCCATTTTTCAGTTTTCATTCCTTCTTTTTGACTGTATTGCTTTGGTGCAAGTGACTCTTTACATGTCTCAAACATTTGCTAATCTTTTTAATAATAAATAGAGCATAAAGGCAAGTCCAGATATTTCCATGGGCAACATTTTTTGGCTACAATATAATAACTATTTTGTTTTCATTGCATGCCTTTTTGTGGATACCTTTTGTTTAAGGACATAAGCTTGATTTTCATTTGCAGTTATAAATACATTCATTTGAAAGAAAAAATTAAACAATCAAAGCTATTAATATATTTTTTAAACCCTTGTGTCGAGGGAAAGCTATTAATATTTTAATTATATCAAATGACTAGATTTGAGAAGCATTTTCCTATCTAAACTGAAACAACTGCTATTTCCTGTATTTTTTCATTTCATACTTGATTTGTACTGAATTATCTCACCTCAAAATTCATATGCAGAAGCTCTAACCCCCAATGTGACTATATTTGGAGATAGGGCCTTTAAAGAGACAAGTAAGGTTAAATGAGGCCATAAGGGTGGGGTCCTAATGCAATAGCATGGGTTTCTTTATAAGAAGAGGAAGCGACAACAGGAATGCACACGTACAAAGAAAGGCTACCTGAGGACACAGAGAAAAGGTGGCCATCTGCAAGCCAAGGAGACACTTCGGGAGAAACCAAACTTGCTGGCACCATGATCTTGGACTTCTGAACCTCCAGAACTAAATTTCTGTCGTTTAAGTCACCCAGTCTGCTGTATTTTGTTATTGCAGACCTAGCAGGGGAATATAACACTTTTACTCACTAATTCACTCAACTAAGATGTAATGGATTCATCTGTGTCAGAAATCACACTCTACCAGGTACTTTTGACACTGATGTGAGTCTGACAGAGTCCTTGCTCCCATGGGATTCCCAAACTCATATTGAGAGGGGCAAAGAAAGAGTGTTTAGTGTCTCAAGTGTAACACTTCAATACTGCAGACTATAATGTGGAACGATGACGTGAGGGCACCTCACCCTGACTGGAGTATAGGGAAAAGGCTCCAAGAATGACCATGGCCTGAGCTAAGATCCAAAGGATGAGTAAATGGCTGGGAATTGTTGTGGGTGAGAGGATGGGTAGAGAAGGCATTCTGGGCGGAGTGGAGAGAATAAATACAGCCACGGTGACAAGAAACAGCACTGTGCGTGCACCTTGTGCACATAAACTACTGGAAGGGATTGATGAGCACAAAGGGACAGGCCAAGTAGAGAATCACCTTGTTTGCCATGTTTGAGATCTTTGATTTAATCCTGGGGGTCATGGGGGCTACAGGAGTGTCTCAACATCAGCACGACTGACATTTGGGGCTGGATAATTCTTTGTTGTGGGAGGCAAAGAATTAGAATAGTTAGCAGCATCTCTAGCCTCTACCCACTAAATGCTAGTGTCACTGTGAGAACCAGAGAGGTCTCCAGATACTGCCAAACATCGAGTCCAGTTGGGGGAGGACAAAAATAGACTCTGATGAAAACCACTGCCCTCTATGGTTTGTAAGGATAAGAACCTGTATATTACATGGTTAAATCTGAATTTTATCTATATTTTGGTGCAGTACAGCTTAATGGTTTTAAAACAAGGACTCTGAGCCAGCATGGCTGGGTTCAAACCCTGGATGTGCTACTTACCTATTGTTGAAACCTGAACAAGTTACTTAGCTTTTGTGCTCAGGTATTTTTCCCAGTGAAATGAGATAACAAGAATACAGCTACTTCATAGAGTTGTTGTGAGGTTAAATGAGTTCATATCTATAACGGCTTTACAATAGTACTTGGCAGGAAACGCTAATTAAATGTTTGTTAAGTAAATTTTAAAAATTGGTGAGGTGAGGGCTTCTCTCGTGGCGCAGTGGTTGAGAGTCCCCCTGCCGATGCAGGGGACATAGGTTCGTGCTCCGGTCCGGGAAGATACCACATGCCACGGAGCGGCTGGGCCCGTGAGCCATGGCCACTGAGCCTGCGTGTCCAGAGCCTGTGATCCACAACGGGAGAGGCCACAACAGTGAGAGGCCCGCATACCGCAAAAAAAAAAAAAAAAAAATTGGTGAGGTGAACAGGAATAAGGGAGATAGGCCAAAGAAAAAGGATGGGTATTAAATTTGGTTGAAACATGAAGCCTTCCCTAACTTCCTCAGGAGAATGTAGTCTTGCCCTCCCTTGAATCGATATCAAATTCTAAATATAGTGCTGTCACAGTTTCTCTTTTGTTCCATAGGTTATTATGTAACTGTCACATCATCCTTGTATCCATCCACAGTGCTTTACTAATAGAATATGCTCAATAAATATACTTGAATTAAGGAATAGAGAAAAATAGCATGCCAAATATCAGCCTTCCCTGTTAAAGGTAGCTATCAATTTTATATGAAGTATGAGTGCCCCTGGTCATTTTAAGCGCCAAGCTTCAGCAACAGTGGGACACAACGGATGTAGTGTTTAGAAACACTGAATTTTAAACAAATAAAATTATTTTCTTCTCCTACACAAGGCAGAATCCAAAGATGCCCCTGATGATCCTCACCTTGTAAAACTCCCTTTGAGTGTGGGTGAAACCTGTAAATATGATGATATATCACTCCCATGATTATGTTACATTGTATGACAAAAGAAATTTTCCTGGTGGGTAATCTAATTACATGAATCTAATCACTTCAAACCAGAGTTTTCTCCTGTTCTTGACAGAGGGAAAATGAGAGAGATTGGAAGCCTGAGATCTGGTTGGCTGTGAAGACTAGGGGGCCACAAGGAAGAACCTTGGCTCAACTTCTAATGGCTGAGAGCGACCTCCTACCAAGAGCCAGCAAGGAGATGGGACTTTAGTTCTGATACAGGCTGGGACCAACACCTGTTGTCCTTTGCTGCAGTACTTACACCTCCTCCAACAACAGAACACAAAGAAAATATAAGGGACTAAAATAACTGTACATGTGCAGTTGAGGCAAATAATAGACAAAATACAAAAAGACCAAAAACCCAACTGCCACTTCTGAGGTTTCGGGAGCAAAAGCATGGTACTGCGCATGTCCCCTGCACACAGCATCACTAAGGGGGTGGGCTGACCACCTAAGCCACCTTTCCAGCCCGACTCCATTCCAACTCCATTTAAGGGGCCAGCTTGCCTCACCCCCCTCAGAGCACAAGCAAGGGAACCTGTTACTTGTTTTCACTCCCTCCTGCTGCAGCAGGAGTCCCAATAAAGCCTTGCCTGAATGTCTCCTCTGGTCTCTTATCAATTTCCATTGATTAGGGAGTCCAAGAACCCTGGTTGGTAACAGTTCTACAACCACAAGAAACTGAATTATGACAACAACTTGAATGAGCTGGAAGTGAATTCTTCACCACACCTTCAGATCAGAGAATAGACTAACACCTTGATGTTGGCCTTATGAGAGAAACCAGTCAAGCTCTCCCAAATGTCTTACCTCCAGAACTGTGGGATACTACATAGGTGGTACTTGAAGCTGCTAAATTTGTGGGAATTTATTAGGCAGAAATACAACTCCCTTAGAAGCTGATGAGTGTTCATCTTAACTGAGATTCTATACAGAAATGTTATCTGAAACATACAGCCACTATTTACATATGCATTCTATAATCCATGTACACACTATAATATAGGCATAACTCATTTTACTGCTCTTTGCTTTATTGCTCAGATATTGCATTTTTTACAAATTGAAGGTTTGTAGCAACCCTGAGTTGAACAAGTCTATCAGCCATTTTTCCAACAGCATTATTTTTTAATTGAGGTATGTATATTGCTTTTTTTAGATGTAATGCTATTGCACACTTAACAGACTACAGTATAGTGTAAACACAACTTTTATACACACTGGAAAACAAAAAACTACCTCTGTGACTCACTTTATTGCAATATTTACTTAATTGCAGTGGTCTGGAACAAAACCCGTAATATCTCTGAGGTCTGCCTATAGCCATTAGAGTGACTTCAAAAACAACTGCAAGAACCACAAGCAACACCATAGATGAATCTCATAAACATAACATTAAAAGGAAAAAAGAAAAGCCAGACACAAAAGAATGCTTATCATACAATTCCATTTATATAACACCAACAAAACAAGTAAAACAAAATTGCAGTGTTTATGGAATATATACATAAATGCCAACTGTATAAAGAAGAACTCGAAGTGACTGCCAAGAAACTCAGGATAGTGGTTACCTTTGGGGGACAGAAGGAAATAGTGATGTGAAGGGCCCCGCGGTGGTGGGGGGGCTGCACCTGTGCTACTAACAATACGCTATGTCTTGACTGGGACAGGCATTACATTTGGGTTTATTTTATGATTATTCACTAACAAGTTGTTTGCTTTATGTACTTTTTTGCATGTTATTTTTTTAAGTCAGTAGAAAACTTGAGGGTGTTGTGCTGATTCATTTTATCTTGGTGCATATAGTCAGAGGCTCACGAAAGTCTTAGGAAAGGAAACGTGAGAAGTGGCATGCAACAGCTGCTGCAGGCCAAGCGCCCTGGGACTTCTTTAGTAAGGGATGCACCTCTTCTGACACATCTCAGAAATGAACTTGAAGACGCCCCTTGCCTTAAAACCCCATGTCTTTCCTTACTTACTTTGGGCTCATGAAATGGACTATTTTCTGTTACTTGTTTATTTGATTATGTGTCTTTGAGGAAGAAGTCACCGTCTTTTGAACATGAACATAAATTATCTCTGAAGGAGCCTATGACTGCTCTGATTCACCATCCCTGCTATTTTCTTGAATCGTATCATTTGCTTCCCATTCTTTTGCTCCTACCCAGAAGGCAGCTGAGATTTTGCCAGGGTTTCTGGTGCTAATGCCTCCTGTACTACTTCTTCACTGAGTCATTGGCCCCTTTTATATTAATGTGACTGGGGAGAAGCAGTAATAAACTGCTGATTGCTTTGTTCCTTCTCCAAAACAGTTCCCTTGATACTTAGAAGAGTCCTGCTCTCTTCTCTCCTTATGCCTGTCAGATAATTTTTTTTCCTTTTAAAACTATCTAAAATTGGAACTTCATCACCATTAATGGCATTCAGTATTAGAGGGTGCAAGCTATTTGGCAGGAGAGAGGATGAATGTCCATTAACACTGGTATCTCAAGCTGAGAATCAGCGTGGATGAAAAAGAGCTTACACTATTCAATCTGATTGTTACAAAAGAAAAAGGAAGAAATATATTTTTGTTTCAACTTACAGATGTGTTAGTATGGATTTCTAAGGAGGTTCACGAATACAATGGAATAAGCATTGCATACAATACCTGTAAAGCCTGAACACATCATGATTCAACTTAATTCCACCTCCCTGATCCCCTCCAATGCAATCCCTGCTCACCATCATCTCTAAACAGACTCAATGGATTATTCATTGTCCCCCTAATTTAAAGTACCTCGCCTCATCCCTTTTTTTCTATCCAAATTATACACATCCATCAAATCAGGTCTCAAGACTTACTTCTTCCCTAAAGCCTTTTCCAAAGCTAGCAATATAGAGCTCCTCTTCTCTTGAGTTCTTACCATTCTTCAACTGTACTCCATTTAATTGGCATCTGATCATGCTACACTTGTAACAGTAGATTATCAGCTCCTTAAGAGGCAAATCATTTTTTTTAATCATTTACATCATTTCAGAGCATGCTAGATGCTGAAAAAGAGAAGCAGTAGAGAGTCATGGGACCATAAGACTTTCAAAAGAAGCTCTACTTGGAGGGAAAAATAGCCTTATCCAACCTTCAAACTATAAATTATAGAAACTCAAGGGAAATATGATGGAGCCAAGTGATTCCTGGCACATATAAGTGTGGGTAATTGGTAGATGATCAAAAAGTCTTGTTAATTGGATTGATTTAATATGGGAACAAGAATATGGCTACATTTTCCTAGAAACACACAAAAGGGAGAAAATTTATTATCTAGGGGGACAGTGGGAAGTAGAAAGTGATCTAAAATCAAATGAGTTAGGAATAACCCTCATTTTTAGCAGTGGTGGAGGCTCTGCCTAACTAGAAGTGAAAAAGCAGAGTTGTTGGCATCCTTGTCATCACCATCTTCAGCAGCAGCATATATTTAATATGCACCCATATATTTTATGTGACGTATCTCATCTGATCTGCTCAAAAATTCTAAGGAGTAGGAATTATTATTCTTATTTTTTCATTGAACTGAACAAACAAGTTTAAAGACAATATATTAGACTCCCATTAGCTACTGCAACATATTACCACAAACTTCATGACTTGGAACAACACGAATTTATTACCTTATAATTCTGGAGGTCAGAAGTCTAAAATCAGTTTTACTGGCCCCAAATCAAAGTGTTGGCAAGCTAGGGTTACTTCTGGAGGGTCGACGGAAGAGTTTCCCTAGTCCCTTCCTCTATTTTCACAGCCAGTATCATACCATGTTTCTCTCTCATTCTCACTCTCTCTCTCTCTCTCTCTCTCTCTCACTCTGACCCTTGTAATTATATTGGGTCCAGCAAGACAATTCAACATAGTCTCCCTATAGCAAAATCCTTAACTTAATCACATCTGCAAAGTCCCTCTTGCCATGTCAGGTAGCAGTTCTTATATTCACAGATCTTCAACCACCCTATTTTTTGATCTATCTGCAACACTACAAAGTATAGGTGGCAAAGAAAAGGGCAGCTAAAAGACTGCAGAATCCACATCCAGGAGGCTGGAAAGCCAGTCTAACGCTAATCAGAAGGAGGAGGCTAACCAAAGGAAAGTCTAAACTATGTTTCTCCAAGTGTAGGCAATCATTCACTGGAGTTATTCAGAGAGTTTCTTTTCAATGCAATTCCTGAGATCATCCCCACATACTAAATTAAAATCTCATTATAACAAGCTTCCAAGGTGATTCTTATTCATGTTAACCTGTAGGAGCTACCGGACAAGGAAAAGAAGCTTATCATAGGGGGTGGGGGAGGAGGAGTGGCCAATAGAAACAGGTATTACAAGGCTCAAAAAAAATTCCAATTATTAATGTTCAAATTTACCATGAGCAGCACTAGTAAGCAGGTAATATGAAAATTAAGTTACACCATCAGTGTATACTGTCCTGTAGGTGTGATCTCTGTGAAATATTAACTATGGCGGAAAGAACCCAGATGATGCCCAGCTCTTTTTAGGCAAAGCAGCTTTGTTGACTGGGAAGCTCTCATAGTACACACATATTCATGAAATTTTCCCCAATCATGTAAATCTCATGAAGAACCATGTTCTCTGAGTTTAGAGACATAAAAATGCTCATTACTGAATATGATCATCCTGCTAAACAAATGGATTAAAAATAACCTCGTTTATCTTGCACATTTCTCTGAAGAACTCAATATTGACAATTACTATTTAGCTGCTCTTTTAATCCCAGGGCTTTAACCAGCAGAACCCAATATTTTTTATTATTCCTTGAAATATTCTATCACTAGCAAATATCCTATACACATGTATGTGACAGTCATGACAACTCTGCTCAATAATTGAGATCAACAGTCAACCTTCAAGAATAGGACCTTGATTCCTTTTCTCATGTTCAGTGATGACTCAGGTGTATTCAAGGGACAGTTGAAAGTCATCAATTATTTCTTGTGAAGGAGGCATAAATAAAATCTCATTTCTTAGGCATAACATGTCAGTTCAATTGACCTTTTAGTATGTCATGTCACAAAAGATGTACCTTTTATATACAACCTCATAGCAGATTGGACATTTGTTTTTCCTTAAATTTTCCAAATTCTGACAAGCAAGGTTCCAAAGCAAACAAAAAAATTCTCAATGGTAGATGAAGATTTTTATCAACCTTTTCTCCTCTCCCCTTTCTGAGCAGATCTATCTCATTCCAAGTCACAGAAAGGTGTCTGAGAGGCAATGAAGACTCCGACCTTTCTCAGAGCCTCCAGGCCTCCCAAAATGGATAACTGCCAAAACCTATTAGGAGCTGAGCAAAACGACAGCCCCGGTGGTGCTTTGGCAAAATATCCTATAAACCTTTGAATGGGTCATGTCACTGTGATAAGTGTCACTAAAAAAAAAAAAAATCCTATTTGCTGTAGGTATATCTTCTATCCATTAGCTCTGAGAGTGAGAGCAAGAGAGACAGAGGGTTTTTTCTGTCTCTACAGATTTACTTTCAGATGTGCCCAAGGAATCTATTATGATTCCTTGAGAAGGGAAACACTTACAAGAGCATCAATGTATTAATAGCCATATTATCATTTGATAAAGTGGTAATTTCATGTACACTACCTGGGCCCCTGTTGCTGATCTCAGCAGATATCATCACAGATTCTTCCATTAAATGAGCAATCTATTACTGTCAGAGCTGCTCACCAGTGAAATGGGATTTATATTCTAAGTTCTGATGTAACTTTGTCCTTAGTCCATACCAATGCATGCAGTCTTATGGAGAATATCAAATAAGAAAAGACCTAAGATCCACAAGCCAGACACTATAAAACTCTTAGAGGAAAAACATAGGCAGAACACTCTTTGACATAAATCACAGCAGGATCTTTTTTGACCCACCTCCTAGAGAAATGGAAATAAAAACAAAAATAAACAAATCAGACCTAATGAAACTTCAAAGCTTTTGCACAGCAAAGGAAACCACAAACAAGATGAAAAGACAACCCTCAGAATGGAAGAAAATATTTGCAAATGAAGCAACTGACAAGGGATTAATCTCCAAAATATGCAAACAGCTCATGCAGCTCAATACAAAAAACAAACAACCCAATCATAAAATGGGCAGAAGACCTAAATAGACGTTTCTCCAAAGAAGACATACAGATGGCCAACAAATACATGAAAAGATGCTCAACAACACTAATTATTAGAGAAATGCAAATCAAAACTACAATGAGGTATCACCTCACACTGGTCAGAATGGCCATCATCAAAAAATCTACGAACAATAAATGCTGGAGAGGGCGTGGAGAAAAGGGAACCCTCTTACACTGTTGGTGGGAATGTAAATTGATACAGCCACTGTGGAAAACAGTATGGATGTTCCTTAAAAAACTAAAAATACAGCTACCATATGATCCAGCAATCCCACTACTGGGCATATACCCAGAGAAAACAATAATTCAAAAAGATACATGCACCCCAATGTTCACTGCAGCACTATTTCACTGCAGTCAGGACATGGAAGCAACCTAAATGTCCATCAACAGAAGAATGGATAAAGAAGATGTGGTACATATTTACATATATACAATGGAATATTACTCAGCCGTAAAAATAAACAAAATTGTGCAATTTTCAGAGACATGGGTGGATCTAGAGACTGTCATACAGAGTGAAGTAAGTCATAAAGAGAAAAACAAGTACTGTATAATACTGCTTATATGTGGAATCTAGAAAAATGATACAGATGAACTCATTTGCAAAACAGAAATAGAGACACAGCCATAGAGAATGGACATATGGATACCAGCAGGGAAGTGGGAGTGGGATGAATTGGGAGATTGGGGTTGACATATATACACTAATATGTATAAAATAGATAACTAATGAGAACCTACTGTACAGTACGGGAAACTCTACTCAATGCTCTGTGGTGACCTAAATGGGAAGGAAATCCAAAAAAGAGGGGATATGTATACATACAGCTGATTCACTTTGCTGTACAGCAGAAACTAACATTGCAAAGCAACAATAAAAATTAATAAAAAAGGGGGCTTCCCTGGTGGCGCAGTGGTTGAGAGTCCGCCTGCCAATGCAGGCGACATGGGTTTGTGCCCCGGTCCGGAAAGATCCCACATGCCGCAGAGCGGCTGGGCCCGTAAGCCATCGCCACTGAGCCTGCACGTCCAGAGCCTGTACTCCGCAACGGGAGAGGCCACAACAGTGAGAGGCCCGCGTACCGCAAAATAAATAAATAAATAAATAAAACAATTTACCAAAATCAGGTGACAGCATTTGAATAAGGGAGTAGATATCCTGTAAGATAATGATCTAGATTTTGAAAAGCAACAAAATAGCCCCTATGCCTAGACTTCACAATTGCATAGCTCCATTAATAGGTAACAGGAGTGGTATAATTTGAGGGCTCAGAAAAAATATATATACTCGAATGAGTTTTGCTACTCAGGAGTCATTTGGACACTTGTGCATTCATTCATATAATATTTATTGAGACTTACTAGGGGCAGTTTCCTATGTTAGTCATTTAGGATACCAGAATGGGCAAAATAGGCACTTTCCCTACCCTTAGAGAACTATCTCTAGAAGCAGTTATGCCTTAAGTCACAATCAGGTATTAAGGGAAAGAATATGTTCCCATTTTCATGTAAAAAACATAACTTTACTTTACTCTCATAGAACAAAAAATCAACAGCAAGACCCGTTGTTGTTTTTTTTAAGGGAATTCCTTTATTTTTATTATTTATTTATTTAGTTATGGCTGTGTTGGGTCTTCGTTTCTGTGCAAGGGCTTTCTCTAGTTGTGGCAAGTGGGGGCCACTCTTCATCGCGGTGCGCGGGCCTCTCACTATCACAGCCTCTCTTGTTGCGGAGCACAGGCTCCAGATGCGCAGGCTCGGTAGTTGTGGCTCACGGGCCTAGTTGCTCCGCGGCATGTGGGATCTTCCCAGACCAGGGCTCGAACCCGTGTCCCCTGCATTGGCAGGCAGATTCTCAACCACTGTGCCACCAGGGAAGCCCAAGGGCAAGACCCTTTGAGAAAGAGACATAAATGTACAAGGATCTGGGAAGATAATGAGCAGGATTTACCATGGGTCATGCTGAGCTAGAAGCCTTCTATATTCCCTGCTAGCAGCATTTATCAGCAAAGTCAAGCATATATATGTATCTGGTAGGAAATTCCTCCAATAAGGCAGATGACTGTTAATAGCAATTCACCAGAACTAAATTTGAGAAATGAAAATAATTTCCTTGCTAAATATTATGAGTAACCAGCAATGGAGCTAAGCCTTCCTAAGTGATGAGTAAGTGGGGCTAAGGAGAGATCAGTTCACATAAACACAAAACACAGTATCACTTAAGAGCTGGGGTTAAGTAAAGGTTTATGCATTGTAACAAATATCAGATTTGGTATGAACCAGAACATTAAATCATCTTATCTTTCTTTTTTTTTTCCTAGAAAGTTAAGAAGTGCATTTCACATAGAGCATAATTTATGGTCCACAACTCATCTTATAAGTAAATGATTATCATATATGTAACATCCTAATAAAACAACACAATCACAACTTATGCCACAACAGCCTGCAGTTCTCAATAAGAGACAACCTCTGGGTGCCTTAAGGGAGCACCACTGGGGTAGAATTAGAGATCACAGATCTATTTGCTCTCTAGACATTGTAGACTGACTAAAATATACTTCACACACGTATACTCCTTGTCATGTGTTATATTAAAATGACTTGGTGATTAATAAAATACTTTCAAAATCTTTACTAAATTTATAGCAAATGTCAGTCATCACATATTTTTTTCAGTCAACAAACATTAAAAGCTTAACTCTTACCCCAGAAGTAGGGAATATGTTGTCTGGAAATTTTATTCATTAAGATAAAGGGTTTCATTCTTGAGAACATAAGGAATGACTCATAAAGCCCTTCCCACATCAAAACCCAACCACGTAGACCTTCACACCATTCACCTAACAGCAGAGAAGAGAGTCCACTAAAATAGAGGAAATAAAGAAACAAATAAATACTCCAGGAGGCTGCAGATAAGCTTTTTGAAATTAAAAGACATTCCAGTAGGGTTTACAATTGATTTCAAATATCTGATATGGCAAATCCAAAAGACTTATCCAGCCCTCACACTTGGCACCTTTGGTATTTCAGATCCATATTGGCCTGGTGATCTTTAAAAGGAAATGCAGTCTGACACTGCCTGACAAGAATGCAGCCATCCCCACTTGCAAGCTTCTCCCCTCCCCAATATGGGAAGACAATGGAGAGGAGGTTCTAGCACCTGAAGTTCACTGATGGTGGCTTCACTTTGAGAAAAATTTTAATAATGATAGCAAGTAGTGGGGGGAAGTACAGATATTATCAACCCAGACACCGGGTGATTTAAAAAGTAAGAGATTCATGTCTGAACATTCTCCACCTTTACCAAGAGCCAATATTTGCTCCTTTTTAAAGAAAACTTGATTTAAAGTAAGGAAGTAGAAGATAGCAAGATTTGAACAGAATCTGGAGGGCATATAGATGCAGCAAAGTCTTGTCAAATTCTTTAAGAAAAACTATAAGATAATGCAAGACCAGAGTTCAACTTGTTTTGTTCCTGAGACTGAATATTCTCAAAAAACAGCATTACTGTAAGTGATACATTGTCCTCCAATTCACATTCTAGATATTCTCAGTCTCTTGGAAATTTAAGGAAAAAATTAAAAATCCTCTCCTCCTCCACAGTTGGCCTGGAGAAGAACCCATGTGGGTTTTTCAGCAGGGGAATAGCACACATTAACCTGACAAGCGCCAGCAGGAGACCCAGGGATGAGGTTGCCATGTGACACCAGGAATCTTACCTCTTCAGAAAATAGTGTAGCAATTATTGCAAATAATTACTTTCAGAAACAAAGCTTCTTTCAGAAATTCAGAGTTAATTTTTAATTTTGAAAGTTCCTGCTACCACAGTGCACATTTAAAAAGTCATGAAGTTGAAAGAAAATATAGCATTGGGTTGAATAAAAAACGATTTGAAAAGTTCAGACCCAAGAAATACTGAAGTAGTTCAGTATAACATTGCTGTTCTAATTAAATGCAGCACTCAAATTTTCACAAGCTAGTCACAAAATAGCATAACTTTTTAAATGAGATCAAGATAGAAAATGGGAAGCTCAGAACATAGAAATCAAGGATTAGGTGGTCCTCACGTCATAAACAACTATATCACAACACATTTCCACACAAGTCTACAGCTGCATGCTCCTCATGGGTGCAGCTCTCCTTTTATTTTTCTTCTGAACAACTGGAGAGTGGTTATCCTCAAACACCCTTTCTATCAAGAGGATACAAAAATGGATTGAGTAAAAAATTTCTTAATGGTTCCTGGGTGTACCCCACAACCTATCTCTAATGAAGACCCTATTCTACACCAATGCTGGAAATGGCTGCTACTACTGATGGGGTAAGATTTAGAATTATGAAAGCAATTTTCCCATAGAAATAATGAGACATATGATAGTTAGATATATTTAGAACAATTCCAATATATCTAGGTACCTTGTGTATTTAAGTAATTTTGCGATATTTGTCAGGGAACATAATAATCATTTATTATGTTTTTTGTATAGAAAAATGCTTTCCAAGATCTAGAGGAACTCACAAATTATTTTTGAAGTGCTACCGACTCATCACTTGAGAAGAGTCTATTTAGATAATAATAGAATGGCTTGGAACAAAGGAAACGATCCAGGATGCTTCCCTGCTGGCAAAGAATTGCACTAATATATCTTGGTAGTTCATCTCATTTGAAATGTCCTAGTTTCCCTTGGGAGAAATTTTTGTGTGGTTCTTTTCTCTCTTCTTCCATTCCAAATATATATCAACTATCGTAATTTTTTTAATGATAGGTAAGGTGAGTATTAGAACAGGTGGTACCATTGAGATCACAGAGATAAATCTACATAGTGCAGTGGCCCTGTCCTAGACACATCTCATTAACAAGTGACTAGGGCCTCCCCACCTCATCTATTAGGTGAATCATATGAATATTACATTTTGAAAAGCAAAACTGATCAAATTTTGACTATTTCATTCAATTCATGCCTTGATAAAATAAGATTTTATCAGACGGACTTTCCAAGATCCTTCCAAGCTCTGATATTCTATGGTTGGATGAGTCCATTCTTGATGATATCTAAATAATTCTGAGAGTCATAGAGATTTGTACTTTCTGGGGAACAGAGTTAATCAGTAACCAAGTAGCTTTTTCAGAAAACATTCTTCCCAACTGCTTCATACTTACTCGTCATCATCTATATTTTGGATAAGAAAATAGACCATAGAAGAGATGGCTTAGCATGTTTGGCTCATGCAGAGTATACCATGGACCCCAATAAACCATCTGTTTTTTTAAAGAAAAATATAACTGGGCCAGAGTTTCAATAGATCTAGGAAAATAACAAAAGAAGGAACTATGAGTAAGGACATCGTGAAACCTCTATAAATAAAGAAAAATTTAAATCATTAACTAAGGATTGAACATCTTGTGATTATTAACAACAGGATTGTAATGTATCTAAAATGAAGAAATCATAAGATAACTTTTCTATCACAATCATTAGGAAACACAGTGAAGAAGGGTAAAACAAGAACATTTTATTTCAACATGGACCATATCTATTGAGTGTATCAAATCAAAAATTACAATGTTGAGGCTGGCATTTTTCATCACCCTCATACTACCTAAGCATAAACAATGGATTGTTTGCAGCTGAGTAATTTTAAGTCATACTAATGGCCAAATTAAGGCAACTATTAAAGGAATAAAATTGATAACTTGGTACTCAAAATGAACAATTGGTATTCAAGATATAGAGTCTAGTAAAAAGAAAGAGAATAAAAGGGAGGAATGTTTATAAGACAAAAATATTGGCTTTTTCATTTGTAAAACTATACCAGAAAAATTACTAAATAGGATGATCTCTCATAGGGGCAAGGGAGAGTCAGGGAACAAAGAATGTAGGGCAAAGTTTGTTAAGGATGAGTTAAAATTTACCAGTGGATCAAATAATAAAAATAAATAAATCATTTGTTCAAGAAATAGATCTAAGTCCACTCCCAAATATCAAGAAGTAAGCTAAGTAGGTAAATTAGGTTCCTGAACTCAATTCCAATGTGTATGGTGGGGGAAGGGTTTGGGGGATTGGCACACAATACCAAATAATTCTCAGACACAAGCAGGGTGTCCTACAATTTAACTCAATTCTGACACTGTCTACAGAGATAGCATCAGATTCCACAGGTTAAGGGCTTAGTCTTACAAGTCTGCCCCCTTCAGACACCAGTCTGCCTCATTAGTACAGCAAAGGACCCTTTATCACTTTTTTTTTTTTTTTTTTTTTTGCTGTACGCGGGCCTCTCACTGTTGTGGCCTCTCCCGTTGCGGAGCACAGGCTCCGGACGCGCAGGCTCAGCAGCCATGGCTCACGGGCCCAGCCGCTCCGCGGCATGTGGGATCTTCCCGGACCGGGGCACGAACCCGTGTCCCCTGCATCGGCAGGCGGACTCTCAACCACTGCGCCACCAGGGAAGCCCCCTTTATCACTTTTAATAGTTAAAAATCCCAAAGATTTTGGCATCTGTGAGCCAGAAACTGCAGATGAAGACCAAATATATATGAGAAATATATTTTGGTCATCTGAATGACTAAATACATATTTCTTATAAATTACAATGTCACAGTAGGAAACAGAAATAAATAAATAAATGTTTTAAAAAATCAGGAGACCCCAAATACTGAAGAGTAAGTAGGGCTGAAGTCAGAAGTTGACTCCAGGAGTTGGTCTCAAGCTAAAAGGGAAAAACAGACAAGTTGTTGGTATCACCAATAACATGGACTTCTCATCATTTCAGAGGGAGCTCTTATGCCCTCAGTGGACTAAGCTGGAGACAGCAGAGAAAATTAATGGTGGACAGCACTGGAGAGGGCAATGAAAGGACCAAGAATAGGCTCTTTTTGATTGTCTACACTGAGTCTAGAAAAACTCAGTAAGGAAATGTGGGGTATACTAGTTTTAAATGAAAACAAAGAGTAGGCTTTTGTAGAAAAGAAAACCACTAACAAAATTTATTTTAACATTAACTTGTTTCCCTTCTTATAGGAAGGAAATAACTGTTACAACTGCCAAGCCAGGAATAATGTTGTAGGGGAATAAACAATTAAACAGGGATTCCAGGCCCATCTCTCAAAGAACACACATTTCAGTGGTGAACTAAGACAGAGACCCTCAATAACCACAATCAAAGACATTACAAACATGGATCCAATGAGAAATAGAAAGTGCTTTAGGGATTAAGAAGAGATACTCTGTTATTTTCAGCTGAAGGAATTAGCACTATTGCTGCCCAACAAAACATTCCTAATCTCAATGGCTTAAAAGAGAAATCATTTATTAAAGCTCACACGTTTTTGTATCAAAGAGCCCTTAGAGTGTAACTGCTGTGAAAAAAGTAAGGAAGACAAGACAAGGGGAAATAAATTGTGCTGTGTTCATATAAAGGAATCCTTATACAGTGAAAAATGAATAAATTACTCCTGCAAGTATTAACAGGTAAAACAATCTTAAAAAGTATAATGTGAAGAAATTGATATATTGTGATAAGATTTATATGTTTTAATAACAAAAACTTAAATATTGGTTCAGAATACACACAAACATAATAAAAATGTAAACATACATTGTTTTGATAAACAATAAATATATCAGTTACTTCTGGAAAGAAGGAAAGGAAAATGGGAGATAATTGAGCAATGTGAGTCAAATTAATATGTAATGTTTAATTAAAATATCAGAAGCATACATGATAAAATATTAAGGTTTGACAAAGCTGGGTGATGGTAGATATTCATTATTATTTTCATTACATTTTTCTTTATTCTTAAACCATCTCATAATAAATAATGTGTTATGTATGGAGAAGTTCTTCATTCAGAGAGCAGTGTTATTGACAGAATAAGAAAATTAAATCTGTTAAAGATGCTCTTAATAAAGCTGGAATATTTTCCACTCAGACTAGCACTATTCTCGATAGAGGGATAGCTGTTGTTTGTTCAGTGATACTCAAACATGCCATAGAATTTTTTAGAGAATTCCAAGATGTATAGAGAGCTTAAAATTAAGTACTGGAGAAAATATGTTCCAGATAACTGCAGATGTCCTCAGTTCAAATAATATTTTAATGAAAAATTGTGTGTAGGCTAGAGCCTGGAGCAAGAAAATATGGTTGAATAGATTCACATCATGACTTTAAAATAAATAAATAAATCTCCACACTCAAATCTGTGCATGTGCTTTAAACAACAAGGCAGATATTTTATATTTAAATATAACCATAAACTTAACAGGATGTTTCAGATGAGGTAAAATTCTTTCATTTGTGCAATTTGGTATGAATATTAAGAAAATGCAATGGCTATCAGGCTTACTGAAGAAACAAGTTTATATTCTAAATTCTTAGCTTTGAGAAAACAGAACAATAAAAGCACATTCTAATATATTCTTCATGTCAAATAGAGGTTTTAAGCATAGTATGTTCTACTTATTCTCACAACGGTTTGGATCCTTAATGCTAGCCTTACACATAAGTGAAATAACATGGTATCATATGAGCAGGACCACCTGGAAAGAGGGGTACAGAATCATCTCTACCAGCTAGTTCCAGCCCTGAAAATCCCCTCAAGCAATAAGTATATTTGGAATAGGCTGTGGTAGAGTGAGGAGGCTCCTGAATGGAAATCTCCTGTCCTACAGAAAACAAAAGTCTAGGAACTAGGAACAAGAGAAGCACTTGCAAAGAGTGCTGGAGGATGGGGATGGAAACCAAGATGCTACTGGAACAAGCACAGAGGGGAAAGATAACAGGGTAATTAACTCATTCAAGGAACACCACAATATTTTGTAGTTAATTCTTCCCCTAAGAAAGAGGGCAATTTCTCTCCAGGGTGGATGGTCACATATCTAGCAGAACATATTGCTTTAGGTGGGAAACTAGGGTTTTAGCTGGAGATGTGAAATTCTCTAAACTGCTCTCTGTAAGAAACAATGAGAATTGGAGGGTGTAGCAAATATAGTAGAGACTGGAATACAGGATAAGAGTAGAGCTGAGCAGATGAAGAGGCATTAGGAGGTACGATCTAAAATAGAACCATGAAAGCTTTTCATTTCATCCTTTTGACATCAGCAGGTTGGCCCTAGGGGAATTCTGACACTGCCATGCATAGCAATAAGAGCTATGGAACCAAAAAGAAGTAGCACCTCTGAATTGTTCAATGATCCTGTTTCTGTACCCACCTGTCTGTTTCTCCACCTCTGGTTCTGAGTCATCTATGTATACCCCTTCTCTTTCCCATTTCATTTGAAACCACAATAAACAGATCTTCACAACCAAAGGCTTATATTACTTAAATTCATTAAACAATATGGTTGTTAATTATTAAAGTGAGAATGTTATCAATTAAATGTTAAATTTAAGCTGTCTCTATTCAAATTAAAAAGAATATTTCTGGTAGAAATAACCAACATAAAAAGTTGACAATGGCCAACAATGCACATATCAAAATATGTTAATCATTAAAAATTGTTAGAAAAATCGATTTATAGAAAAATTTTAGATTTGAAAAATTTGACATGGGGAAATTCAAATTATTATTAAACACAGAAGAGTGACATGGGCTTCCCTGGTGGTGCAGTGGTTGAGAGTCTGCCTGCCGATGCAGGGAACACGGGTTCGTGCCCCGGTCCGGGAGGATCCCACATGCCGCGGAGTGGCTGGGCCCGTGAGCCATGGCCGCTGAGCCTGCGTGTCCGGGGCCTGTGCTCCGTAATGGGAGAGGCCACAACAGTGAGAGGCCTGCGTACCACACACACAAAAAAAAAAAGTGACAAAAGAAAAACAAAGCTATAATTGATACAATTTGATATAGATAAATGCACTTATCGCTGAGATAAATCTATCAAAATTTAGCCTGAAAAAACTACCAACTTTTTTAAAATTTAAGAAAATAAAAAATCATAAGAATTAACCTGTCTAAGGAGGCAAAAGACTTGTAGCTGGAAAACTATAAGACAGTGATGAAAGAAATTGAAGACTACACAATACATGGTATATGGAAAGGTATACCGTGTTAATGGATTGAAGAAGAATCAATATTGTTAAAATGACCATACTACCCGAGGCAATCTACAGATTCAATGCAATCCCTATCAAAATATCAATGGCATTTTGCACAGAAATAGAACAAATAAATTTTCAAATTTGTATGGAAACACAAAAGACCCCAACTCATCAAAACAATCTTATGGAAGAAGAATAGAGCTGGTGGAGTCAGTCTCCCTGTCTTCAGACTATACTATGAAGCTACAGTAATCAAAATAATATGGTACTGGTATAAAAACAGACACATATATCAATGGAACAGGATAGAGAGCCCAGAAATAAACCCATGCACCCATGGACAGTTAATCTATATGAAAGGAGGCAAGAACATCCAATGGAGAAAAGACAGTCTCTTCAACAAGTGGTGCTGGGAAAACTGGACAGCTACATGTAAAATAATGAAATTACAACATTCTATAACACCATGTACAAAAATAACTCAAAATAGATTAAAGACCTAAATGTAAGACCAGATACTATAAAACTCCTAGAGGAAAACATAGGCAGAACACTCTTTGCCATAAATCACAGCAATATTTTTTTTGGATCCATCTCCTAAAGGAAATAAAAGCAAAAATAAACAAATGGGGCCTAATTAAACAAAAGCATTTGCACACAAAGGAAACCATCAATAAAAGGAAAAGACAACCTACTGACTGGGATAAAATATTTGCAAATGGGATTAATTATTAATTAATTAATTAATATCCAACACATATAAACAGCCCATACAACTCAACATCAAAAAAACAAACAACACAATTTAAAAATAGGCAGAACTGAATAGACATTTTTCCATAGAGGAATGTAGATGACCAAGGGGCACTGAAAATACGTTCAACATCACTAATCATCAGGGAAATGCAAATCAAAACCACAATGAGATATCACCTCACACCTGTCAGAATGGCTGTCAGCAAAAAGTACACAAATAACAAATGCTGGCAAGGATATGGAGAAAAGGGAACCCTTGTACACTATTGGTGGAAATGTAAACTGTTGCAGTCACTGTGGAAAACAGTACGGAGGTTTCTCAAAAAACTAAAAATAGAATTACCATATGACCCAGCAATTCCACTCCTGGGTATATATCCAAAAAAAAACCTAAAACACGAATTCAAAAATATACATGTTCATAGCAGCATTATTTACAATGACCAAGATATGGAAACAACCTTAGTGTCCATTAACAGATGAATGGATAAAGATGATGTGAGATATATATATATATATATATATATATATATATATATATATATACACACACAGTATATATACACAATATACATACATATATATACTATATATACAATATATAATACATGCACACTCACACATACACACACAGGAATACTACTCAGCCATGAAAAAGAATGAAATTTTACCATTTGCAGCAGCGTGGATAGACTTGAAGGGCATTAGCTAAGTGAAATAAGTCAGCCAGAGAAAGACAAATACTATGTTGTATCACTTACATGTGGGATGTAAAAAATATAACAAACTAGTGAATGTAACAAAAAAAGAAGCTGACTCACCAATATAGAGAACGAACTAGTGGTTACCAGTGGTGGGGGAGGTGCAATATAGGGATGGGGGAATGGGAGGTACAAACAATTGGGTGTAAGATAGGCTACAAGGATGTATTGTACAACACAGGGAATATAGCCAATATTTTGTAATAACTGTAAATGGAGTATATCTTTAAAAATTGTATAAAAAGTTTAAAAAATAATAAAAATTAAAATGGTTAACTGAACTTTATAAAAATTGATTATGTTTAATCATACTTGGTTATTTTCTCTATTTTATTTCAGAAAACACTTTGTACATGAAAATCCATTTACCCCAGGGGAGCACCTGCAAAAATTT
Source organism: Orcinus orca (assembly GCF_937001465.1). Classification (NCBI taxonomy): domain Eukaryota; kingdom Metazoa; phylum Chordata; class Mammalia; order Artiodactyla; family Delphinidae; genus Orcinus; species Orcinus orca. The sequence continues at coordinate 99,183,361 of NC_064563.1, forward strand.
TGCCAGTTAGAAATTTTTGGCTGTTGGTGCAAAAGATGGGATGGTAAGAAAAGAACTTCAGAGAACAGGATGTCTAATACTTTTTACATGAACTGCTATATAGTACTGTCGTGTCCCTTCTCACACCCCCTTAACTCTTAACTCCCCCTTAACACACCCCTTAACTCTAAATTTTCAGAGTAATCTGCTGTAACTACAAATGCTCTCTGTAAGTGGTACACGAGAGAACTTAAATACATGGGAAATGTTCCTTATTTGACTAGATAATGGAGAAAGCGGCTAGGAGAAGTGACAAATAGGTAGATTAAATTCAGAGTGAATGAAAAATTGAAATTAGAAGTGACTGTGAAAATACACATTCCTGGGAATTCACAGAAATGTTGGGAAAAGCACTGGATTTCTTACTGGACATAAAATAGAGGATGCAAATCAATTTTATATGCATCTCAAAGGAGAGAGTAACCTCTAATGATGTCATGATTATAGTCAGCATCAAGAAAATCTATCTACTTCCCAAAGCAGTCTTAATGGAGTCCAAAAATGTAACTATAAAAATAAATAATAACCTTATTTTGTAAATGTATATAGCATAGATATAGATAGAGCTATGGATATAAATGTTTATAGCATAGCTACTTCTGGAAGGAAAAATTACAGATTTTTGTATATAACTCTTTCCTTGCCCCAATGAGAAAACATCATAAATCTGTAAGAGCTCTACATTTTCTAAAATAATTAAAACTTTACCACTGAGACCACATCCATGTGAGGACCATAAATAAGCAGAGTAGCTACACAGACTTCACATTCAGGAAGAAAACTAAACCTAAAGGAGGGTCTTACCAAGTCAACATTTCCTCTTAAGAAAGAGTCCGACTCAGGCTTATCAATACTCAATGCTTAGTTCTTTAATATCCTTATAATGATGCATGTGATAAAGAATGTCTCCTTCAATTTTGAGGCTGGAATACTGCCATTTTGAGATGGCACAAATCTCAAATCTCACTTTGTATTCTAGGATAAAAATAGCATTTGTTTTTAGGGAAGACCACTCTTTGATCAGCTTGGATGGATTAATTGAACTCCAATTTATACATATATAAGAAACAGACCTCTCTATTGTTCTTGAGGAAAATTTGAGAGAGAGGGATTTGATCTTTGGTCTATTAACTTTAATAGGTTTCCTTAGCAGAGGAGTACCCATAGAAAGTTGGAAAAATCTTTTAATTATCAATTTATTTTGTTTTCCTCTCAAAAATCTGGATGTTGTAAGTCATCTGTACTTGGTATATGTGTATCTTTCTAAGGAAGAATGTGTATGCATATTAACGCCCTAGAACAGACTTTGTCCTAAGAATAATAGAGTCCTGACCTTACTTCCACCTCATGTAACGGAAAAAAATATGTAAAGGAATGGGAATGGGCTTGGCACAGCTCCAAACTAAGCCAAAAACACAATGAACGGCATAACTTAGGATTCAAAAACTCAGTTTTGATAAATATACTATGGAATAGAATGATTGGCTTGTGTGGTACATAAAATTCATTCCACACATTTGTGGTGAAAGGCAAAAATGGGCATCAGAAATTTGGGGAAATTTCTTGAGAATATGTCAGGCTCCTATGACAGAACTCTCAGTAGACCAATAGACTGGAGGAGGAAGGAGCTCTGCGTTTCTCAGAGGAACACAAGGAAAGTGTATGTAAGAACTGAGATGTACAAGACTCAGGAGATTCCTATTGTGGGGACTGAGTTTGCCCCCTGGTAGCACAGGGAAACCTTGCAGGAGCCTGGCAGATATCCTGAAAAAAAGTTTCAACTAGCTAGTAATTATAAGTAATTGTGTCTAGGACAAACTGTAAGCTCTTCCATATATTGTCCACTACTGCAAAGTGTCTGCAGTCTTGTTAAAAGTCCAACTTTGCTCTAACTTGTGCTGTAGGGAAATAAAGGGACTAAAGTTGCCTTCCTCGAGGCCATGTAGTATCTGGGATGAGGAGGCAGAATTGGAAGAGTCATATGGCCTAGAAGGTAACATCATACATTAAGCTGGAAGGAACAGGTGAGAATAAATGAAAATTGTAGGTCATGAATTGCTGAAAGCAGTGCATTAGACTAGCTGCCAGTGGATTAGCTTTGCTTAGCCAAGAGCTCAATCACATGGGTGAGTAGTAGTTGAAACAGCTCGACGTTGACAAAATTAGAAGATGTGAGACCAGATCAGAGGAAATGGAGGACCTTTACCAGAGCATAGTAGGGTTATTACTCTAAGAAACGCCAAGAATAAAATATAGGTATTCTATCCTTAAAGGGATACTAATTTCCCAGAAGGATATCAGGGATGAATCCATCCCCTAACCATGTTGGGTAATAACAGAGCATGATCTCATCTTACAGTACCAGACTAGTGAAACAGAAGCATATGGTTAAACAATGAAAGATAGGTATAAGCTCTCCAAAGATGTACATACAATTGCTTTAAGCTGACACACACCACAACAAAAGCTTCTAAAAGCAATGGTCAGGTTTTACTCTTGGATGACAAATGCAGAACTACCTCACCTAAGGCTTCCTTTTGAGCAACACAGATTTTAATTCTCCCTGCCACTCATTTCCCTGTCCTGTTATTCAATCTGGCATCCATCCTCAGCCCTTCATGCTCAAGGCATGAGTTTACTTTTAATTTTTGGTTTTCTAATTCTGCTATCCCTTCCTAGATATGCTTCCACAGAATGCTTTAGGAATGGCTTCCCTTTGCTCCAACTTTCCAGGGATGCTTGGATGGGATAGCATCCCTCTGGGTAGGGCTCCAGACTAGAGAGAGGAACCCAAACATAAACCATAACTGACATATACCATGGTTTTCCAAAACAAAAATCTAAATAATTCAATAAGCAAATATAACCTCATTAAGTATACTGATATAACTAGGATTTAGAAGTCTTAGATTTTTTTTTTTCATAGAAATCAATTCCAGTGACTGAATCTTTAGTTAGCCAGAGATCAAGAGAATTAAGGGAAGCAACTGCAGGGGCAGGGAGCGTATCGGCACACTTACATCCATAAACCAATCTCTTTATGATGATTTGACTCACAAAGAGCAGGCATTTCTATACTCTTGACAGAAATCTCCTTGTATTCTTGACTGAATTCTCAGACGAATCCTAATACTTAACTTCAAATTTTTTCTGCAGCAAATTTTATACTTTATCTGTTTTCATTTCATTTTGGAGTCATAAAAGGGTATCTGACGTTTCCCCCTCAATATCTTTTATAGTTGATTTGTTTTTGGTCTTCTTTTCCTTAGTCCAAATGTTTTTAGCTCATTTCCTCTCTCTTTATAGTTATGCTTTTTTAGCCTCCAATAATCATTATGTCTCTCTTTTGCTATGCTCAAGGACATCTAGCCACTTCTCCAAGATTGTTACTCATAATTAAGCATATTGTTCTCTTTTAAATTAGTGATAAATAATCCTTGCCTCAATTATTTATTTAGTTAAGTCCCATGACACACTATTATGTGCAAATTTGGCCTCAGACTGGGTCTTTATTTTTTTTAAGAAGTCTACCTGACTGCTAGTATAAAAGAAATACTTTTCTTTCAGAATGCCACTAGTTTTGCAGCAAACAACAAAGCCTTAGTGCTTGGCTTTATTTGTTGTTACTAAATCCACGTTGCTTATTGATTGACTTTTCAACTCCATTAGATAATCAGAGATTTTCTCTTCTCTGCAGGCTAAATGGGATCTCAGGAGAGCTTCACATAGTATACAGACTTCTGGAGGGAGCAAAAAGCAAGAGGATTGTTAAAAGAAATTATTGGTAAGGGAAATGGGAGAAGATATTCTGTTAAAAAGACTTTATTGAACAATTTATTGGCAAGACTTGGCTTGAGTCATTCACAAGAGTTAAATGTAGGAGGTTTTAGAGACATACAAGTTCAATATAAGCGAACAATATGGGAAACAATATGAGATAGAAAAATCTAACTGAATCTTAGGTTGTACAAATCTAAGGACAGTGTCATGTACAGAAAGTAATGGGCTATTTAAAGGGAATTATAACATAAGAGAAAAAGCTTAAACCTATTTGCTAATTATTACTGTTCCTATACTCTAAAACAAAAGAACGTAATAAATTAAAGCATCCCCAAATGATTCCTTTATGAACATCTCCCATTGTGAATCCAAGCACTAGCAATGTTTCCTGGGTAGGGTATATGAGCAAGAAAGCTTAAGCTAAAAGATAAATCAATTTGTCAGTTCAATTGACTGATGCATCTCGGGCATAATAGTTTATCATGCTTTTAGGATATTAATAATGAAAAAAGCTTGTGATTAAAAAGGTTTATAGTGTCCCTGAATATAATGAATACTTCTATTTAAATATTGAATGATTTTGTTGCCAGTATGAAAAAAAGAAATCATTAGCAATGAGATACCTTTATTGAAGGTGAGCATTTAAATAATATTCTGTTTCACTTTTTAAAGTTTTTTCTTTAGATTTACTTTTTCTGAATTCATATTGCTTCTCAATTTTATAATATATAAAGACCTTTGACAGCAGTTTATAAAATTTCAATATTCTCTCTACTATAAATTATGCTATTTCTAAATCTAATTATTATTTATCAATTTCTATGGCTCCTATAATCAATTTTTTCTAAAAGGGTATATTTCATCTTTTTCCTATCTTGTTCTCCTTAGACTATTTTAAGATGCCCTTCATGTTCTCTTCAACCTCTTTGCTGGTATTTTTTCTTTCCTAGTAGCTATAAATGATATCAGCTTTTTTTTTTTTTTTTTTTTTTTGCAGTACACGCAGGCCTCTCACTGTTGTGGCCTCTCCCGTTGCGGAGCACAGGTTCCCGACGCGCAGGTTCAGCGGCCACGGCTCACGGGCCCAGCCACTCCGCGGCATGTGGGATCTTCTCAGACAGGGGCACGAACCCGTGTCCCCTGCATTGGCAGGCGGACTCTCAACCACTGCGCCACCAGGGAAGCCTGATATCAGCTATTTTTAAATTACATCTTTAACTTTTGTATCTTCTATAACCAACATTCAAGTTAATCCTACACATTTTTTTCAGTGAAGATATTTATTTTCCTGTTGATTTCTGATAATTTCATGGTAAAGACCTATTAGAAATTTCCAGTTCTAATTATTGGCAGAACTGTAATCTATTCTGATTTAGTTATGGTGTCCTTTAGAATACTCATGAATTTTAATATTTCCTCTCACTGAAACATAATAACTAGATACTTTAATTCCTGCAAATTAGATTTATTGGAAGCTAATGGTATTGAAATGCAGTTGTATGTGATCTTATTATTTAATATTCTAAATTTTAATATCTTGCAGGCTCTAAGTGCAAAGATTGCCTGATTGTAATAAAAGTATCCTGATGGGAGAGGCTTTCGACAACATCTGTGCCTGTTTCTTGCTTTGGTAAGAGGATAATGATGCTGTATTGAACAAGCATAAAGCTACCTTATCTCTCCAGCTCTCCAAATGACATTCAAATTATAACTAGGTGGTTTTAAATCTCCATATTTGTTATTGATTTATTTAGAATTTGACACAATAATCTCTGAAAATTTTTCACATTAAAATATCAGGTTAATTCAGAGGGTAGACTGTTATATCAGTATTGACATTCTGAGAAGAAAATTGACATTAAGTCATGCACTTTTTCATTTATATTCACTTGGTTTTTCTTGTGTCTGTTTCCCACTCATCCCTTGTACTTTCATATGCATACTGAATATAATATGTTTCTTTCTTCTTTCACTTTGGTATATCTCAAAGTCCTTCTGCTCAAGAAGCATCAACATTAAAAATGAGTACAGTAGGATATTTTCTCTCATATTATTGATAAACAGGATATCTCTCTTCACTACATGTCTAAAAGTTGATACATGCTGTGTTTACTGGGCTGGGTTCTCCAGTGAAACAGAACTAATAGGATGTAGATATAATGTAAATATACAGAAGGAGAATTATTATAAGAAAGCAATATATGTAATTATTATAAGAAAGCGATACATGTGTTATGGATACTGGTGAGTCCAAAATCTGCAGTGTAGGCTGGCAAACTGGAAATCTAGGAGGTAAATCTAGGTGCAAATGAAGTCTGAGGGCAGTCTGCTGGACAATTCCCTCTTGATCTGGGAGAATGATCTTTTTGTTGTATTCAGGCCATCAACTGCTTGGATGGGGTCTACTTACTTATAAGCGGCAATCTGCTTATTCAAAGTTTATCAAATTAAATGCTTATCTCATCCAGAAATACCCTTCAACATGACACATAAAACTAATCACCACACATGTAATGATAGATATAATATCTTAGATGTTATTGATCTTATTTTTATCTCAGATAATAGAGACTAAATTACAGATGTGATCTATACTTTCCCAATAGTGGCATTCTTTGTGGTAATCTGGGACAATAACCCATAAATCTAGACAGTGCCATGGTACACAACCTAACCACTCTATCATGTTAACATCTCTTCAGATTTCAGATTGGCATTACCTCCTTACTCCAGAACTGAGTAATCCTATCAATATAGAGCCCTGGGACAAACAGTATTCCTAGCAAAAGGAACTTTTTAAATTAGACAATAGAAAAGTTTATTCTTTAGTTGGTCAATAATCTCATAATCACCTTGTTTAGTAGGATTTAGAAAGAATCTAAATCATCTTCTTTGTCTATCTAAATGATCTGTAAAGTACTGGTGTGTTAACATAATAAACACAACCCCTTTGCCTCTTTCTTACATACTTAAGTAAGTAAAGATTTCACAACTTTATTCTGTAACTTTGGGGTTTTTTTCTGTTTTTTTGCTTTGTTTTTATTTAACATCTTTATTGGAGTATAATTGCTTTACAATGGTGTGTTAGTTTCTGCTTTATAACAAAATGAATCAATTATACATGTACATATGTCCCCATATCTCTTCCCTCTTGCATCTCCCTCCCTCCCACACTCCCTATCCCACCCCTATAGGTGGTCACAAAGCACCGAGTTGATCTCCCTGTGCTACTTCCCATTAGCTATCTATTTTACGTTTGGTAGTGTATATATGTCCATTCCACTCTCTCACTTTGTCCAAGCTTACCCTTCCCCTTCCCCATATCCTCAAATCCATTCTCTAGTAGGTCTGCATCTTTATTCCTGTCTTGCCCCTAGTTTCTTCTGACCATCTTTTTTTCTTCTTTTTTTTTTATATTCTATATATATGTGTGTTAGCATACAGTATTTGTTTTTCTCTTTCTGACTTACTCCACTCTGTATGACAGTCTCTAGGTCCATCCACCTTGCTACAAATAACTCAGTTTCATTCCTTTTTATGGGTGAGTAATATTCCATTGTATATATGTGGCACATCTTCTTTATCCATTCATCTGCTGATGGACACTTAGGTTGCTTCCATGTCCTGGCTATTGTAAACAGAGCTGCAATGAACATTTTGGTACATGACTCTTTTTGAATTATGGTTTTCTTAGGGTATATGCCCAGTAGAGAAACTGCTGGGTCGTATGGTAGTTCTATTTTTAGATTTTTAAGAAAACACTCCCATTTACCCTTGCGACAAAAGAATAAAATATCTAGGAATAAACCTACCTAAGGAGACAAAAGACCTGTATGCAGAAAATTATAAGACACTGATGAAAGAGATTAACAATGATACAAATAGATGGAGAAATATACCATGTTCTTGGATTAGAAGAATCAACATTGTGAAAATGACTCTACTACCCAAAGCAATCTACAGATTCACTGCAATCCCTATCAAACTACCACTGGCATTTTTCACAGAACTAGAACAAAAAATTTCACAATTTGTATGGAAACACAAAAGACTCCGAATAGCCAAAGCAATCTTGAGAAAGAAAAACGGAACTGGAGGAATCAGGCTCCCTGACTTCAGACTACACTACAAAGCTACAGTAATGAAGACAGTATGGTACTGGCACAAAAACAGAAATATAGATCAATGGAACAGGATAGAAAGAGCAGAGATAAACCCACACACATCTGGTAACCTTATCTTTGCTAAAGGAGGCAAGAATATACAGTGGAGAAAAGACAGCCTCTTCAATAAGTGGTGCTGGGAAAACGGGACAGCTACATGTAAGAGAATGAAATTAGAACACTCCCTAACACCATACACAAAAATAAACTCAAAATGGATTAAAGACCTAAATGTAAGGCCAGACACCATCAAACTCTTAGAGGAAAACATAGACACAACACTCTATGACATAAATTACAGCAAGATCCTTTTTGACCCACCTCCTTGAGAAATGGAAATAAAAACAAAAATAATCAAATGGGACCTAATGAAACTTCAAAGCTTTTGCACAGCAAAGGAAACCATAAATAAGACAAAAAGACAACCCTCAGAATGAGAGAAAATATTTGCAAATGAAGCAACTGACAAAGGATTATTCTCCAAAACATACAAGCAACCCATGCAGCTCAATATCAAAAAAACAAACAAAGCAATCCAAAAATGGGCAGAAGACCTAAATAGACATTTCTCCAAAGAAGATATACAGATTGCCAACAAACACATGAAAGAATGCTCAACATCATTAATCATTAGAGAAGTGCAAATCAAAACTACAATGAGATATCATCTCACACCAGTCAGAATGGCCATCATCAAAAAATCTACAAACAATAAATGCTGGAGAGGGTGTGGAGAAAAGGGAACCTTCTTGCACTGTTGGTGGTAATGTAAATTGATACAGCCACTATGGAGAACAGTATGGAGGTTCCTTATTCTTTAACTTTGTATTTTAAATTCCAACATTCATTTTGCCTCATTTGGTCTTTCTAGCAAGCATATAAGGTAAATAAAAAAAATATGGGATTGTCACTGCTTTATTGTTCTGAAAACACAAGCACAGAAGTTTTAACAATTTTCTCAAGGTTTTCCATCTGGTGACACAGCCTTAACTAGAAGCCAAGAATCTTGGCTACTGGTTTAGTACTCTTTTTTGACTACATTACACTGAATGTGAACTTATCAGTTGAATGTTATATACTGATTAGAATAAATTTGAGTTTAATCTTGTCCTCTATATGAAAACTAAGTAATTTAAAAATTGCCTTTCCATTTCATTATCAAATCATCATCCAAAACCAGTTTAATTTATTCAGCATCTACCACGTACAAAATATTGGGTTACATCAACAATTTTTTTAACATCTTTATTGGAGTATAATTGCTTTACAATGGTGTGTTAGTTTCTGCTTTATAACAAAGTGAATTAGCTATACATATACATATATCCCCATATGTCCTCCTTCTTGCCTCTCCCTCCCACACTCCCTATCCCACCCCTCTAGGTGGTCACAAAGCACTGAGTTGACCTCCCTGTGCTATGCGGCTGCTTCCCACTAGCTATCTATTTTACATTTGGTAGTATATATAAGTCCATGACACTCTCTCCAAAAGGTTCTGAAGTTCCTATGAAATTCCAATGGTATGATTTTGTAGATACATGGGAAGCTGAATGGGGAATATAAAGGTAATTACCACTAGGAAGTAAGTCTGTTATGATCAGCTTTTTCATAGTATTGTACCAGAATTTTCACTGAAATGCTATCAGAAGAGTTTATCTACAGTATCATATTTCTTCCCAAATTGTAGAAGGCAGTTTACTGACATAATAGTGTGTGTGTGTGCACGCACATGCACTCCACTTGTCTTCCACGTACCCTCAAATTCCAACATGTGGTCAGGTACTGTATTTCCTTGCTTCAGGAAGTTTGAAAGGGCTGAAAGCAGAAGCTGTTTAATGATAGAACTGCTTCATATACAGATATTCCTCAACTTATCATGGGGTTATGTTCCAATAAATCCACCCTAAGCTGAAAATATTTTATGTCAAAAATGCATTAAATACACCTAACCTACAGAACATCACAGTTGAGCCTAGCCTACCTTAAACATGCTGTCAGGACACTTACATTAGTCTACAGTTGGGCAAAATCATCTAACACAAGACTATTTTATAATAAAGGGTTGAATGTCTCATGTAATCTATTGAATGCTATATTGAAAGTGAAAAACAGAATGGCTGTATGGGTACAGAATGGTTCTAAGTGTATCATCTACCCACATGGTTCCAGGGTTGACTGGGAGCTGCGGCTCACTGCCACTGCCCAGCATCCCAGAGTATTGTACAGCATATCAGTAGCCTGGGAAAAGATCAAAATTTAGAATTCAAAGAACAGTTTCTACTGAATGTGTATCACTTCACCACCACTGTAAAGTTGAAAAATTCTAAGTCAGGGACCATCTGTTTTTGGTTAAAGCCTACTCTTATTAAAGAGAGGATGCTGGGTTTTGAGGAGAGGTGGGAAGCAAATGGAAATTGCCTTTAGTGTGGCAATGTCTACAAGGCTGCCTAGAATGCAGATGGAGGAGGGAAATTCCCAGCAGAGTGGAAAACTCTATGGGGCAACTCCCTCAAAAAGTGGGCAAATCTTAGAAAGGACTAGGTACACAGTGTGCCAAGGGAGTTTGGAGCCTAAAAGCCAGGTTTACCTGCTCTGGGTCTATGAATGGCAGAAAAGTAGAAAATCACTGGACTGTAAGAGACCCTATGACCTTACACTGAGCTGCAATTGGTCCTATAATGCATAAAGTAGATTATACAGACTGTAAGATCAGTTGCAAAGTTGAGAAAGAAAGGGGACCTAAATAATAATTGAGGTTGAATGTAGATCTGTAATCAAATCAAATTAAACCAAATAAGGTTATATTTCCCATACATCTGAGTGTAAAGTTTGAAATTCACTCTCATAATATAAATTTGACTCTAATATTGCAACTCAGTAGAATAAGAATAAGAAACTGGCCGAGTGACCTGTTTATATTTGGCTTAGATGTGGGGAAGTAGGAAGTGAATATTAGGTTCCTGGACTTGTGCTAGGTGTTTTACTCACAGTTATCACATTTAATGTACACAATAGAGCTTTGATATCTACTGGTGCTTCTGTTTTACAACTGAGGAATTAAGGCTTAGAGTGAATAATTTAAGTCACACAGCTTATAAGTGGGTGAGATGTGACATGAACTCAGACCCAAATGCCTCTGATTCTCTTCATTAAACTCTACTGCCTCACTCCAAGGCTTTTGTTCTGTGTTCTGTCGGGGTTTGGCCTTGAATGAAGCTAAGCTTTCATTGTGTGGCTTGACAAGATCTCTTTCAATTCTTGTTAAATACTGAGATTTTCCAAGCACTGATAACTCATACATCATGCCCATGAACATGATTCCTGACTGGCTGTCTACTTTTCAGGCTATTTCTGATTTTTCACTTTTCTCCAATATATGCATCACATACACTATCATCTGTAAATAGAAGAGATCTAAACGTCCATCCACAGAGAGAGAAATAAGGAAGTTATTTTGGTGAACCTAGATTGAACACTTTTTTATAACCGATTTATTAAAATATAATTCATATACTGTAAAGCATTCTGTTATTTTCCAGAGTTCTGAAAAATTTGACTTTGACAATTTTTTCCAGTATCCTTATTGATTTTATGGAGAAGCAGATTTTTTGAAGTTTCTTACTTTGCCATTCCAGAAGTCTTGCTTCTGAAATGGACAATTTAGGTATTTTTCATACCTGCTTTGCCTTATTAGATAAAATAAAAGCATTCTTAATCCCAAAGTGCTAACCACAGAACCTACCTTCTAATCACTAAGCAATTAGATATTTAACCACTCTAAGATTCAGCCCCAGGAATAACAGTACAAAATGTTGATAATGGTATAATCATACTTAGTTTGTAAGTCAATATGCAAAAGTGCAAATATTCTATCAAATAAGAAATATTAATAATATAGAATGTCAAATAATGAAAAACTGAAAATCTCTTTGTACAGTTGATTCTCTTGAGCATAGGTTTACATAGCAGTCAATGTACACATAAAACAAAATTTCTAATTACCTCATCATCTCCTTCTGATGTTCCATGTAGACAGTAAGCATTATAAGAAGGTTTCCTCCTCTAAACCACAGAGAGAGATAAAGCATTTTATCATGACCAACAGAATAAGAACTGAAAACTTCTGAGCCTAACCAAAACCTATCAAAGTTTTACTCTCATATCCTCTGTGTAAATACTCTCAAGTTATTAAAACATGATTTTCCAAAATTAAAAAAATCAAATGTAGCTGAGTTCACAAAAGATAATGGGATAAAAATAAAAAAGTTTCTTAATTGTTTCTTTACAATATCAGCAGCCCCAAGACACCAAACTCATGATATAATCAATAAAATGGTTACATCGTAAATTCTAACTTAAGAGTGGTTAGTATTAAGTCTCCTACTGAAGAAACACTGTAATGCACACAACAGATTTTACTTTTGGCCTGAAATATAATGCTTCTTGCTTGACTCAAATTCAAAATATATATAAGAGAATGTAACTTATCTATTGATATATACATAGTGCCCCTAGTCAAAAAACCTAAAAAAGTCAATAAATAAAATTTGACCCCAGAACTCTAATTTGGAATCACTTTGTGAGGTTTATTTCTCATTTTTAACAACACAGAATTGGGAAGCTAAGATAACGGAAACAAAATTGTTCTAATGGTAATAAAATATTTGTAAATGAAAAAATATTCATTTTGACAGCAGAAGAGACATTTAAATAATTTAACTGCTGTGAGTAAAACTGAAATGGGGTTGTAATTACTCAGATTTTCAGCATCCCTCCCTTCATGAAAAGAAAGAACTACTGCTGGTTTCCCCACCACACAGATAGTTTTCTCCTGCCAAATAAAAAGATTAAAAATATGTGCCAGGTGTAGGGAGAGTGAGCCTGCAGCAAATTAACAAAATACAGATGATGCTTTTTCCAATCACTCTTTTTTATTAATGTGATGTCTTGTAAATATGTATTTCATTAACTCTATGTATATACATGAGGGATACATCAACCTTAGGTGAAAGCTAGAAAACAGTTAATATTTTGTCAATTTTGAAATCCTTTTCACTGGCTCTTTAAGAAGTACTAAAATTAACTCTTTTAAATCTTTTAAATCAAAAGTGTGGCCCTTAAGTTGCCTGAGTAGTTTTCCTGCTCTTCACTGGGACAGCCCCTCCCCACTACAATAATCTGGGAATCTATGAATATCAAAGTCTATAGTCTAACTAGGAAAACAAAGTTAAATGAGTTTAAATATCATTGTAATGTTTTTCTTGAATATTTATAGATGATGAGATGATTTTAGAATAAAGACATTTAGAATAAAGAAACTTCCCATGACTCTCTATCAGCACTCCTACTCCTCTTTCCACAGACAAAAAAAAAAGGTTTTTTCTTAAAATATATCTTCTACTAATGACTATTATCCTCTAGTTCCTATTCATTTTCCTACATCCAGTCATTGCTTTTATTCTGTCCATTGTTCCACATTAAATGTATGGAACAAATTAAATCCTCTCTCAAATCTTAGCCACGTGCAATAGCCATTATTTTAATAGCCATTGATCATCTCCATTGCTTAACTGACTCTCTCTTATATTTAGGTGGCTAAATTAGACCTCAGGGTGAAGGATAATAATGTATATGTTGGCCCTGGTAGTTACCCAGCCTTCTATAGATGGTATTACTAAGAGGATTCACCAGACCTGATCCAAATAAAGATAAATATTATTATATTTATCTTCATTGTCTGTCCACAAGGTGGCTGGATCTGAATGTCAATCACCCAAATATGAAACATGTCAGGGATGAAACTGGAAGCTCCTGAGTCATAACACCCTTCTACCAACAATTCATGACCAACTCCAAAAAGGGTACCAGTGTCTTAACAGTGCACAAAACTACATTTCTGGCTCATTTTCCCATCCCTAATGGGATAGAAGACTGACCTGTTTTGTGGTGCCTGATCCCTAGCTTTTGTCAGCTCTTCCTTCCATGTGATCTATCCTCTGCTTTCTTCCCCTTACCAGCAAACACTGGCTGAGGACCATTGGCAAGAGGTCTCCCAGAATTCAAAGGCCAAAGCACCTTCACTTGTAATAGCACATAAGTTCTTTTTTCCTTTTCAGTATCTCTTCCTATTTTTGAGAGAAATAAACTCCTTCCTTTGATAAATGTCTCCTTCTTCTCCAGTCCAACTATGTGATTTCAGTGGTGGCTTTCAATTATCACATTTATTGGTGATCCAGCCATGGAGATCCTGTTTGACCCATGCAGAACCAATAATACTATTACTCAAGCCTGTAGTAGTATTAGTCCAATAGGTGAACACTTTCCTAAGCTGCTCCAGAGTCTTTCTCTGAGGGTTTGTTTTGTTTTGATATACATATATATATATATATATATATATATATATATGTGTTTGTTAATAATTTTCTTTTTTTTAAACCCCACATTTGTTTATTTATTTTTGGCTGTGTTGGGTCTTCGTTTCTGTGAGAGGGCTTTCTCTAGTTGTGGCAAGCGGGGGCCACTCTTCATCGCAGTGCGCGGGCCTCCACTATCACAGCCTCTCTTGTTGCAGAGCACAGGCTCCAGACACGCAGGCTCCGTAGTTGTGGCTCATGGGCCTAGTTGCTCTGCGGCATGTGGGATCTTCCCAGACCAGGGCTCGAATCCGTGTCCCCTGCATTAGCAGGCAGACTCTCAACCACTGCACCACCAGGGAAGCCCGATATTTATATTTTTGTTTGTGGATTTTTTAATAGGTGGAAAAACAAATCCCTTAGGGAACCACTGGAGTTATAAAGCTATGAGGACTGAGCTCACAAACTGCCAGCCAACACAGTTCTATTTTATGTAGCTTAGTGTCTAGAGATATTGAAGCCACCATGGCAAGAAGGAGAAAAAGGATAAAGGATACTGGCATCATTCCTGAGGTCCTGGGAGATGTGTGGCGCCTACCTTCTTGAGGTGGTTCCTTAGCCCTTTCTTCAATTTAGTGAATTGAATAACTTTATTTTTACCTAAGTTAATTTTAGTTGCATTACTAAACTCATTGCAAACCACACACCCAGGACCACTTGACTTGTGCAAATATATGATGGTCCCTTGTATTACTCCAGCAGTGATACCCATATAATGTCCAACTTAGGGTCAAGTTGATTATTCTCAATGTTCAACAGAGCTAATACCAGGTACTGTTTGCTTTCAACTATCAAAATTAGCCCACTCAAGTCATTGGTATTAGTCTTAGGATAATATTTAAATACTTAAACTCATATTGCAAAATCATTCAAGTTATATCTACCCTCAATCAGATTAAAAATCCATTATAAACTCTCACTCATTTCTAAAACTGTTGCATAGTGAGGTTTTCTGTATGGTCAATTTAAATTATGAGACAGGCTCACTAATTTTACACAAATAAGTCCATTAATTTTTTACTGTTTTAAAACATATTAACTCACAAATTATATTTTAGGCATCATCTAAAACTATGCCAACTCTATTGCCTTTTACAATAAGTATAACATGAGTGAGATAAAAAATGAGCATATGTCTCTGACTTCTCTTTTCTATGTTCATTGATAACTGTGGCTTAAAAGCTCTACAACCAGCAAGGATTTTACAAATTCCTTTGTATAGTGTTTATAATGTAAGGTAAACAACACCACTAAAATGTTTGCAAGTAAAGGCTTTTACAGACAGCCTGATGGCCTTCTCATGAGGATCCATGTTAATAACCAAGTAGCCTCATTTTCATTTTATTTGTCATTTATTTTAATTGTCTACAAGTAACACCATCATTAAGCACTGCATAAATTCAAAGTGTCACAGATGACTTCATGGTATAAGTGGAATTTGATTTGAGATTTGACACACGGGTAGAATCTTGCTGGATATGCTTTAGGAATGGCCTGGACAAAGGCATAAAAGCCATGTTCAGGGAATTGTGAGTAGATGAGTTTGGCTAGGATAGATTGGTTATGTATGGAGCTACTGAAAAGATAAGGCTGAAAAGATGGGCAGAATTCAAATTATGGAGGGATCTAAATATCAGATGTCAATCATTCTATCAATCAAAGTCAATCTTCAAAGCACACCTAATGAGTATGTACCATGTTTCAGGTACTGTATTTAGCACTGATAATACAAACTTCAGTTTGGTCCCTCACAGCTATTGGGAGAACAACAAGTAACTATAGTGTAACGAGGAATACTGAGGACTTAGAAGGAACTGCTGTCTGAGATGAGTACTGAAAAAAATGATAACCATTAACCAGATAAAGGAGAGGCAAGATTGAAAGTGGGAAAGCTATGTTAGTTGAGTGTCAGGATGAGGGTAAAGGGACAGAGCCAAAGAGAATCTGACATACAGAGAATTACAAACAGTTTTGTAAACTTGAATTTACAGTGTGGAAACAGAATTCAGGAGCTACATATGGAAACTGAATTATTACCCCCCACTATTAATAGGAAAAAAGAACTTAATTATCACTTAGTTCATATTGTTGCTTCTCTCAAAGTTAGAAATTATTTTGTGTATTTTCTTTATGTAATTACTTTGCTTAGAAGTATTCTTCATGATACTCTTTCAGTCCAGTTTGAAGCCATATTATAACAAAGTGTTAATTAGCTTAGTTTACATGGTGAGTGCTGTGAGGGCAGGATATTTTTCTCTCCTGTTCACTAATATATCTCAAAATTTGAGCAAAAGGTCTCAATATCTTTGAGTCACTGTTACTCTATCTAGTGCCTGGCATAGATAGAGTACTCAGAAAATATTGGTCGAATGATATTAATAATATATTAATGTATTCCCAGAAAGATTTTTTTTTCTTTTTACTTGATGAGTGCATTGAAATAAAAGAAAGCTTACCATTGATTTTCTAAGTTCAGAGAGTCATAGGATTGAACTCCATTGAAGAATAATGGAGTTTTATTTGTCCTCCTGCAATTACCTTTTGGAAAAGGATCCTAGGGAGCAAAACTCCTTCCCACTCTGATTGTTCCTTATTGTCTGGAAAAGACTTCTCCCAGAAACACACTGAATAAAAATTTGGACTGCATAAGATCTCAGCCAGCTCTCAGCTTCAAGCCTATTTAAATTAGTCAAATGCTTACCCTAAAAAGCACTGATGTGGGAGTACTCAACTTCTGATGCATTTTGGTTGAGCACTAATCAACTGCCAGCCTCCTGCTACTAGTTAGCTTCTGGTTTTCATACGAGTACAAGCTTAAAATTTGTAGAAGTTTATACATCAAATGTCTGAAGATAACAGTCCCAAACTCATCCTTTTGAAACTCTAAGAGTGGGGGAAATAAAATAATCTTTTAGTATTTGTTCCTCAAAAATCAAATTCATCACAGCATTTAGGAAGGATATCAAAGCTGTCAAATGTGTGTAATTGCCAAAAAACCGAAGTCCCTAGGCCCATAGCACAAACTTTTCTGAGAAATGGAATGAGTGCACTGAAGACTAAAATATCACATTATATCGCTTATATGTAGAATCTAAACAAAAATGATACAAAATGAACTTATATACAAAACAAATAGATCCACAGTCATAGAAGGCAAACTTATGGTTACCACAGGGGAAATGGGGTGGGCAGGGATACATTAGGAATCTGGGATTAACATATACACACTACTATATATAAAATAGATAACCGACAACCAACAAGGGCCTACTGAATAGCACAGGGAACGCTACTTAATATTTTGAAATATTCTACATGGGAAAAGAATCTGAAAAGAAATAGATATATATGTATGTAAAAGTGAATCACTTTGCTGTATACTTGAAACTAACACAACATTGTAAGTCAACTATACTTCAAAAAAAAAAAAGACTAAACTATCTGAAAGAATAAAGGGTCATGACACAGGAGATACACTTCACTGTAGCAAGTATATACGTTTCACAAGAAAACCCATTCTTTCATTTCTTGTCCTCTTTTCCTTAATCAAAACACTTGGAGCATTTTGTTTTAGATGTACAAATGTTACAGTAGCATAACAATGACTTTATAAGCTCTTGGATGTATGGTCCATATACCTTCTTCATTGTTCCTCAACATTCCCCAGGTAAGAAAATTAACATTTACTGAGTGCCTATTATGTGCTCCAAACCATGAAATGATATTTAATGACTGATGCCTAAGTGCATAGTTCTGAATTTTATTGGTAAAATAAGATAGGATAAGATAAGATAGGCTATCAAATATCATCACCATTTGAATTGAGGGGCAACATAATGTAGTGGCCATACTAGACTGTCTGGATTTGAATGATAGCTCTTATACTTACTAGCTTTGTGTCTTTGGGCAAGTTTTTAAAATTTCTTTGAGTCTCTTAACATCTCAGTTTCCTTATCTGTAAATTAGCAACAATAGTAGCAAAGAGTTGATACATTAACTTGCATAGAACATTGACGCAATATAGAAAGTACTTAATTAATACAGTTGATCCCTGAGCAACACGGGTTTGAACTGCATGGGTTCACTTATATGGGAATTTTTTACAATAAATATGGACCACAGTACTACACTATCTGAATTTGGTTGAATTTGCAGTTGTAGAACTATAGATACAGAGGGCTGGCTGTAAAGTTACACTTGGATTTTCTACTGGTAGGTGGGGAGGATTGGTGTCCCTGACCACCATGTTGTTCAAAGGTCAACTGTACTAGCTCTTATTAACAAGTTATTCCCACTGAAAAACTCTGGGACTCATCACGCACTTTGCTCAGAGTTAAGTAACTAAAAAATATTTTGTGAGAAAAAACATTCAATCCTTTTGCAGAAGATGTAATTATCAGTCATACAGATCACAACAAAATAGATGAAATAAACCAACTACTCAGAAAAAGTCCCATTCACTTTGGTGGTTAGATCAACCAGTAATTTCTTCTAAGGCTCCTGATAAAAAGGCCACTGTATAATGAAATAAACAATATTCTTCACAACAGCCATATAATAAGCATAATGACAACTTCAATTATCAATATAGGCTGATAACATCATACCAGAGCCCAATTCAGAACAGCAACTCAGGAGAAGAGACTTTGCAAAGGGGTGCTGTTCATTCACAAAATGAGTAGCTTTTGAGGTGAAATATGAAATTGGCCCCATACAAAGAGGCAGGGAGAGACCTAAGAAAGAAGCAGGCCACTCCAGATTGGTAGGTAGCGATTTTCATAAGCAAGGGACACACCAGGCTTGTCTTGGTGAGTTGCAAGACCAGTAGATCTCTGCACCTGCCCGCCAGAATTTTAAAAGCCTTACCTGGGTTCAGACACTTATTCAGTTCAGATGGTCTCAACAGCATTTACTCTCTCAAGATTCATCCTTGAAACAGCTCCTAGTGGGCAAATGGTGGGCAGAAGTTACATTCCAGGGACCCGGGAGGGAGTGAGGAGCCTCCCAATGCCTGAGTACAGCTTGAGGGTCAACCAGCGGGCACATCCTCTCCATGACCTCCTCCAACAGATATTAATGAACTAAATGACCTGCTTTCAGTTGCTTTAGCTTCTTCAAAGAATACAAGATATATCATCTGTAAAAGGAAATAGACTACCTGACTTTAAGCAATCCTCCTTGATTACTCTCTTCATCAAATAATATTTCGAAAAATGAATGGCAGAGCTGGAGATTGTATTCTTGGCCAAAGAAGCCAGGAGGGCAATTAGTCCATGCTGCAATCTGAGCACAAACAAAATTGTGAAGTAAAATCATTTGGTAGAATTTGAGGTCTCTAATGGAGACAGTTACCTAAATATAAGGCCATCCTATCTTTGCTCTGTAGATATGCTGTCAAGTATCTTCTACGGATAAGTCTATTAAATACATCCCAGTGCATAGACAAATTAGAGATCAATCCTGCACCTCTCAGTAGTGGAGCAGCCTCCTTGCAAATGGACTCGCTGGCTGGGTCCTCCTGTTCCCACCACTCGTGAACTTGATTGCACACTGAGGCTGGAGAAGCATAGCAGCCAAGGTTTCCACCAGCCCACAAGCGTGCTTAGCAGCTCGCTCATGGCTACTGGTGCTGCCTGGTCTCCACTTCCAGTAACAGCTCCTGCGGAAGTGCTGAGCACCGTGGGAAAGCCACCCCCCAACTCCGGTGTCCCCAAGCCCAACGTGTGTCACTGGTAGGGGAGCTTCTTTTTTGGAAAGTCTGCTCTCCCATTCCTCTCCCGAGTCCCCAGAGCACTCGGAATCTCCCTGGGCCTCCAGCAGCATGGCTATGACCTGGCTCAGGAAGCCACATGGAAGTAACAGCCTGGTGGCCAGCCCGGCAAAACTAAGGCCAGGCCCAGTCTTGAGTGGCCACCACCAGCTGCCAGGATTCCTTCTGAGGCCCTGGGCTCATCAGGGCCTCTCCCTGCTCCTTCCCTCCTGGCCCCGCCCCACCCAACGAGGAGACTAGGCAGGGAGAGGCCACCAGAAGCAGTTGGGATATTTTATATCAAAACAGCAAAACACCAAAAAGGAAGTTGAGAGAACTCTGCTTGTTACTATCTAAGCCACACATGAGCCTTCCTGACACCTGATAACCATGTGCCTTGCACCAAGTGGACAATAAACTTCAAGTGGCCAGCAAAAATAAAAGAGAGAGAGAGAGAGATCAAGTGTCCAATATTTTATTCCATAAAACATAAATTATTTTATTTTGAAAAAAAAAATTCAGTAATTATAAACACAATTGCCTCAGGCAAAACAAACTCTCAGGAGTGTATGCATAGAATGCCTGCTTTTGAGCAAAGTAACTTCTAAATAGACTGTTTATGAAAGAACACCAAAGTAACCAAATGAGGTAATTTATCTTACGGCTTTGTCTTTTATAAACCTGATAAAAGCAGCGAAATGTCTATCAAAGGTAATGGGTTCTGTTTTAGAATCAGTAGTGTATGTCTCGGAAAAATATTAGGAAGCAAGATAGAATGTTTCTAAACAAATCAAATTCAAGCTGATAAAGTTATAGTAGACACTTAGGTGTGTCACACTTAAGTGACAAAAAGAGGTGTCAGATCATTAAAAATACATATTTAAACACAAGAGAACAAAATATACCTTTTTTACACCTTTGGAAACTTAACTCTGCATCACAAGACTTCCTACTGATTCTAATTACTGCATTACCACAGAGGTGTGGCTTTCCACGAGCAGCAAATGGGTCTGTAATGATAATGACCGCCTGCCTATCACTGATGACTGCTGAGGTAGAAGCTGAGAGAACAACAGATTTATTTTCCTGGTGGATGTTTCATGGAATAATAAACACTGCAGCAAGAGTTGTATGCCCCTAAAGCCCCTAAAGATGCCCCTAACACCTGCCTGTTTCTTGGATAAATATTATCCTTGAAACCAAGCAGCCTCCATGACCTACCCTAAGTTCCAAAGGACAGGTTCAAACAGTTGCTAATTACGGAAGTGGGTGGGGGGATGCAGAGATAAGGGAGGAGAAGTCAAGAAACAATAGTGCAGCCTTGGGGCAGCATCCTGGTTCCCCCTAAAGAGCTATACATAACAATATCATTGAGCTGTTTGGCAGATACTGAAGTCCCCCAGGTCAGAGAATTTAACTGTATGCTGCTCATAAACACTTGACCCCAGATTGGTTGGGACCAGAAGGTTGCTGATGCTGACTCCCACTTACCTCACCACCAATCAACCAGAAGAATGTCCATGAGCTGATACATCTTCTTTGAACCATTACTATAAAACTTCTCACAAACCCTCCAGGTCAGGACACACATTTTGATGACATTAGCCTGCTGTGGCCCCCTTTGCCTAGCAAAGCAATAAAGCTCTTCTTTTCTATTTCACCCAAAACTCTGTCTCCAAGATTTAATTCGGTGTCAAAGTACAGAGGCCAGATTCAGTTTCATCCTGAATATTCAAGACTAGTGCCACACAAGCAGTACAATGTGTTTGGGATATCCAACAACCTAATTACTCTATACTTTACTTAGAACAAAGGGTTTTCCTTTTTGGAATGAAATAACTATACTCTTAAATGGCCAGTAAGACCATGCCTGTTGAGTTGATAAATACAAAATAATTAGTGATAATCTGCAAGATAATTTTTTTTTTTTTTTGCGGTACGCGGGCCTCTCACCGTTGTGGCCTCTCCCATTGCGGAGCACAGGCTCCGGACGCGCAGGCTCAGCGGCCATGGCTCACGGGCCCAGCCGCTCCGCGGCATGTGGGATCTTCCCGGACCGGGGCACGAACCCGCGTCCCCTGCGTCGGCAGGCGGACTCTCAACCACTGCGCCACCAGGGAAGCCCTGCAAGATTCTTTAGCAGCCTGTTGAGTTGATAAATACAAAATAATTAGTGATAATCTGCAAGATTCTTTAGCAGCCATGGGAGGAGGAGGAAGGTAGGGAATCTTCCCTGGATGCTTTATTCAGACAAATATTTTAAGATCAAAATGAGAAGGAGTGTTAATGGCATACACTGGAAAATTACATAGAATTTACAAAATTTACAACCCCTTTATCTTGTTTTGTAGTGCTAGGAAAAATAAGTCTCTATAATATAATTAGAATCAGGATTCCATACCCTCAGCCCCTAGTTCTCCCTTATGGTAGCTCTTTTAAATAATAGATTTTTTTATTCAATTACAACATGTATTTTTAAAGTGGCATGGGACAATAATGCATAGGATGGCTAACTATAATACAATCTATAATGCTGTCTCTCTAAATCAAAATGTGGGCAACATTTCCCTTACATCTATCCTATACAGTATTGTATATCACCACCAAGTGCTAATAAATGAATTTGCTGAGAAGTTTCCTATTAATAATAATATATGTTTTTCTCTGAATGCATGCCTTGCAGTTAAGTAATACTTTCATTCCTGACCAAAGCAGAGTACTTTCAAACCTGACACCAGTCCTGGTATTCTGAAACCTATAAATGATTATCTCAGCCAAGGGCTACAAAAAATAAAAGTTTTAAAGATCATAAAAATAAAACCATGTGTCTAAACATATGGCATGTTCTTTGGCAGTGTGAATGCTCATCCTAAGAGAAATCTCATCCAGTTTGTCAGGAAATGGAATCAAATATTTCCTGCCATGGGAGCCAGAGAGCTCAAGAGCAATCTCCCTAAGGTTTGTGGTGAACACACCTACTAAAATACTATCACTGACAGTACAGAGATAAAAATCTAAAGCCATAAATGTGGAAAAATAAATATTCTGTAATCAATATTTTGACAAAATTTAAACCTCAAATGGATACTCTTACTCTACCAGGAGAAAACTGTTCCATCCTGGTAATTAGCAGGTTGGATGAAGACTAGAATAAAAATGATGCCAGGCACTTAGCCTCAGAACATCTGTACATCCTTCTATTAATGTGTCTTGAAAGTTTTAAAACCATCTGGTTCCACATCTAGGTTAACCCAGGAGGGTAGAAACTTGGAGTTCCACTGGTCACTTCTTAAATGCTTCCACCCTAGAAGTGATAACAGTATTTTCCACTTATATATTATAAACTAGATCAAATCTCATGCAATTACTATCTTCCCAAATGTGTGGTGTAGGGGAAAAAATAATTGCTACTCAAAAATGTCCTTTGGCAAGTGGATTCTTTCAAACTGAAAAAAGCAAGGACAAAAACACTCAGGAAGAAACTCTGACCTTCCTGCTAACTGCCTAAAGATTGTAGATAGAAGACCTCTTCCAGAAAGGGAACTGTCACCATACTACCTATAGTATGAATTTAGTGTGTAGACAAGGATGAACATAAAAAGTCTGTTTGTTAAAATTCCTTTCTGTGTCCAATTGTCTCCACAAGGCCCAGCAAACATTTGTTTACCAAACATTTGCTTTTTCATCTCTATGTCAGTTGCCTTCCTCTCCTCTGAAGTCCCAAAAAAGTACCCCCAGCATCCTCTTCTGTCTTTTGCTGAAAATAGTATTTTAGGCAAGGGGTTCTGTCATTCTGGTGAGTTACTCAGTTTTCCTGGGTCTCTCCCATGTATACATGTTATTAAACTTTTGTTTGATTTTCTCCTGTTAATCTCTCATCAACTGAATTCTTAGACCAACCAGAAGAACATAAAAGGGTAGAAGAAAATCTATTTCTCCCAACAGTGGAAATAGGACAAAACTGGATGTTAGCATAAGGCTTGAGAGTATGACTAGATAGGACTTGGGAATTGCGGAATTACATAAACCTACTTCTTTCTCCCCAAAGTACCTAGCTACATCCTCAATTTGCAAGAAAGCAGAATAGCCGCTTTGGGAGAGTATACAAACTATGTTCACAATTGTATATGGACCCAATGGACTTAAAAGGATTTAAAGGAAAGTGTGTATGTTGGGAAAGACCCAAATTGTGATGAGGGACAATGAAGGAGAAGAAGGCATCTGGCATGTCTGAGACAGTCTTAACAGTCAGGTCTAAGGATTATAGGCAAGTGATGACTCCACAAATAATTTAGTGATTGTTCCATAACTAGTATGATTGTCTACTAAATAAAATGCTTAAAAATATTTTTTCTGGAGTAGCATAAACTTCTATGCAGCCACATGTCAGTGTTTCCCATTCTTATATCAATAAGTCTTTAAAGATATTGCCTATGTAACTTCAGAGCAGTCAATAAGCATTTGCCTTTCCTTATCAGGAATTCAATGACAGCTGCTTATCAGTACTGAGTCAGCATGCTTTCAACTTCATCAAAACATGTTAAAATTCCTTGCATCCCATGTTTCTTCAAAATAGAAACCCAGTTATTTTGATTTTTCTTTTATTTATTTATAGCTCTTTTAAAAATTGTAAACTAACAGAATACAATCTTGAGAATAAAACAGAATGTTATTTTTTAAGTGTGAAGATCATAAGACATAGTAGAGGCTTATTTCCTCAAACTGCTATAATGTTTCAATTACTACTTTTTCTCTATAAAAGAACAATAGAAGAATCCTAAAAAGGGCTAGTGAAAATAACCAAATATGTAAATGAATATGACAATCCTCATAGAGAAATTCTGTGTCTGGTCTTCTCTAAAATATAATTTCATGGGAAAACAGCCCAAATTCTAACCTACTCCAGGCAAGTTGTGGCATAATCCTTTAAATTAAAACACAAGAAAATGACTTAATCAAGTCTCAGAAGATAAGAAGATTTATAATTCCTAGTTCCTGTTTCAAAATCTGTGATGTTTCAATGATGTTAAGTTTCTAAATGCAAAAGATAAAATGAAGCTATTTGAAACTTTATAAAATAAATGCATAAGTAAATAAACATATAAGTAAAAAGAATGAATAAGTGCTAAATTTCTGCAAAGCATTGCAAACTTTAGGTTTGAATCTAAACTCCCTCTCCATAAAATTCAAGTAATACCAGCAGAAAAAAAAAAAATCTGTCCCATGCTCTCAAGTGGCTTAATTTATAATTTACTCAAGAAGATCGTTTTGATTTATACAAATCAAAATGCTGAAATTTGTGTATTCCCCTTTACAATGATGCTACCAGCCTCAAAAATCTTTACTGCAGTCTTTAAAATTGTCTTATTAAAAATATGATGGAGGGCTTCCCTGGTGGCGCAGTGGTTGAGAGTCCGCCTGCCGATGCAGGGGATGCGGGTTCGTGCCCCGGTCTGGGAAGATCCCACATGCTGCAGAGCGGCTGGGCCTGTGAGCCATGGCTGCTGAGCCTGCGCGTCCGGAGCCTGTGCTCCGCAACGGGAGAGGCCACAACAGTGAGAGGCCCACATACCGCAAAAACAAAAACAAAACAAACAAAAAAAATATGATGGACTTTCATAATTTAATTGTGCTTTTACAAAAAAGGGTTAAAGAGTGAACAAAAAATTTTATATGGATTAAGATAAAGAAGTGATAGTACCAGTTTGAGAATATTTCTTATTGTTCTTTTTCTTGAAATTGTACTAATTTTTTATTATACTTCATTATAACAAGTTATTTTCTCTGTGTCCTAACTGGGACAAATAGACTTAAATGAAAGCTTATGGGATATAAGTTAGATACCGGGAAGAATCTGCTGACAGAGGGGTCTGTTAAGCACTGAATGTAAGCTTAGAAAATCTTTTTATCTGCTAGTCTTTAAAAGGAGTATGGGACAGCCTGCACCCCTAATAATCAGAGGAGGGGCCGAGGTCAGACGACATGGACTGGAGCATGGAGCCGTGAGCAGCGCTAGGTAATGGCCACAGTGACCGCCAAGACGGCACCAGTTCCCACCACTGGGCTTTCCTATTGCCATTCGCTGTGCTGCTGGCCATGTGGCTCTCAGGGTCTTGGTGCTCTGGCAAGGTGTCAAGCCTGAGCTTCTGAGGTGGAAAGCCAAGTTCAGGACATTGGTCCACCAGAGACCTCCTGGCCCCACATAATATCAATTGGGGAGAGCGCTACCAGAGATCTCCGTCTCAATGCTAAGACCCAGCTCCACTCAACGACCAGCAAGGTCCAGTGCTGGACACCCCATGACAAACAACTAGCAAGACAGGAAGGAACACAACACTACCCAATAGCAGAGAGGCGGCCTAAAATCAAAATAAGTTCACAGATACCACAAAACACACCACCGGACACGGCCATGCTCACCAGAAAGACAAGATCCAGCTACACCCACCAGAACACAAGCACCAGTCCTCTCCAACAGGAAGCCTACACAATGCACTGAACCAACATTACCCAATGGGGGAAGACACCAAAAACAATGGGACCTACAAACCTGCAGCCTCTGAAAAGGAGACCTCAAACACAGTAAGTTAAGCACTACGAGAAGACAGAGAGATAAGCAGCCGATGAAAGAGCAAGGTAAAAACCCATGAGACCAAACAAATGAAAAGGAAATAGGCAGTCTACCTGAAAAAGAATTCAGAGTAATGATAGTAAAGATGAGATGATCCAAAATCTTGGAAATAGAATGACGAAAATACAAGAAAGGTTTAACAAGGACCTAGAAGAACTAAAGAGCAAACAAACAATGATGAACAAGACAATATATGAAATTAAAAATTCTCTAGAAGAAATCAATAGCAGAATAACTGAGGCAGAAGAACGGATAAGTGACCTGGAAGATAAAATAGTGGAAATAACTACCACACAGCAGAATAAAGAAAAAAGAATGAAAAGAAGTGAGGACAGTCTCAGAGACCTCTGGGACAACATTAAACACACCAACATATGAAATATAGGGGTCCCAGAATAAGAAGAGAAAAACAAAGGATCTGAGAAAATATTTAAAGAGATTATAGTTGAAAACTTCCCTAATGCGGGAAAGGAAATACTCCACCAACTCCAGGAAGCACACAGAGTCCCATACAGGATAAATCCAAGGAGAAACACACCAAGACACATATTAATCAAACTATCAAAAATTAAATACAAAGAAAAAATATTAAAAGCAGCAAGAGAAAAGCAACAAATAACATACAAGGGAATACCCATAAGGTTAACAGCTGATCTGTCAGCAGAAACTCTGCAAGCCAGAAGGAGTGGCAGGACATATTTAAAGTGATGAAAGGGAAAAATCTACAACCAATATTACTCTATCCAGCAAGGATCTCATTCAGATTTGACAGAGAGTTTAAAACTGTTACAGATAAGCAAAAGCTAAAAGAATTCAGCACCACCAAACCACCTTTACAACAAATGCTAAAGGAACTACTCTAGGCAGGAAACACAAGAGAAAGGAAAGATCTACAAAAACAAACCCAAACCAAATAAGAAAATGGTAATAGGAACATACATATTGATAATTACCTTAAATGTAAAAGGATTAAATGCTGCAACCAAAAGATATAGACTGCCTGAATGCATACAAAAACAAGACCCGTGTATATGCTGTTTACAAGAGACCCACTTCAGACCTAGGGACACATACAGACTAAAAGTGAGGGGATGGAAAAAGATACTCCATGCAAATGGAAATCAAAAGAAACTTGGAGTAGCAATTCTCATATCAGACAAAATAGACTTTAAAATAAAGACTATTACAAGAGACAAAGAAGGATGCTACATAATGATCAAGGGACCAGTTCAAGAAGATATAACAATTGTAAATATTTATGCACCCAACATAGGATGCTATGCTAACAGCCATAAAAGAGGAAATCAACAGTAACACAATAACAGTAGGGGAATGTAACACCCCACATTCACCAAATGACAGATCATCCAAAATGAAAATAAATAAGGAAACAAGCTTTAAATGACACAAAAGATGGACTCGATTGATATTTATAGGATATTCCATCCAAAATAACAGAATACACTTTCTTCTCAAGTGCTCATAGAACATTCTCCAGGATAGATCATATCTTGGATCTCAAATCAAGCCTTGGTAAATATAAGAAAATTGAAATCATATCAAGTGTCTCTTCTGACCACAATGCTATGAGACCAGATATCAATTACAGGCAAAAAACTGTAAAAATAGAAACACAGGGAGGCTAAACAATACGCTACTATATAACCAAGAGATCACTGAAGCAATCAAAGAGGAAATCAAAAAATACCTTGAAACAAATGACAATGCAAACACGATGACCCAAAACCTATGGGATGCAGCAAAAGCACTTCTAGGAGGGAAGTTTAGAGCAATAAAATCCTACCTCAAGAAACAAGAAACATCTCAAATAAACAACCTAAATTTACACCTAAAGCAATTAGAGAAAGAAGAACAAAAAAGCTCCCAAAGTTAGCAGAAGGAAAGAAATCATAAAGATCAGATAAGAAATAAATGAAAAAGAAATGAAATAAATGATAGAAAAGATCAATAAAACTAAAAGCTGCTTCTTTGAGAAGATAGACAAAATTAATAAACCATTAGCCAGACTCATCAAGAAAAAAAGGGAGAAGACTCAAATCAACAGAATTAGAAATGAGAAAAGAGAAGTAACAACTGACACTGCAGAAATACAAAGCTTCATGAGAGACTACTACAATCAACTATATGCCAATAAAATGGACAACCTGGAAGAAATGGACAAATTCTTAGAAAAGCACAACCATCTGAGACTGAACCAGGAAGAAATGGAAAATATAAAATATAAACAGACCAATTGAAATTGAAACTGTGATTAAAAATCTTCCAACAAACAAAAGCCTAGGACCAGATGGCTTCACAGGTGAATTCTATCAAACATTTAGAGAAGCGCTAACACCTATCCTTCTCAAACTCTTCCAAAATATAGCAGAGGGAGGAACACTCCTAAACTCATTCTACAAGGCCACCATCACTGTGATACCAAAATCAGACAAAGATGTCACAAAAAAAGAAAACTACAGACCAATATCACTGATGAACACAGATGCAAAAATCCTCAACAAAATACTAGCAAACAGAATCCAACAGCACATTAAAAGGATCATACACCATGACCAAGTGGGGTTTATCCCAGGAATGCAAGAATTCTTCAATATACGCAAATCAATCAATGTGATACACCATATTAACAAACTGAAGGATAAAAAGCATATGATCATCTCAATAGATGCAGAAAAAGCTTTCGACAAAATTCAACACCCATTTGAGAGTGAAAAAAACTCTCCAGAAAGCAGGCATAGAGGGAACGTACCTCAACACAATAAAGGCCATTTTGACAAACCCACAGCCAACATCATTCTCAAAAGTGAAAAACTGAAAGCATTTCCTCTAATATCAGGAACAAGACAAGGTTGCCCACTTTCACCACTATTATTCAACATAATTCTGGAAGTTTTAGCCACAGCAATCAGAGAAGAAAAAGAAATAAAAGGAATCCAAATTGGAAAAGAAAAAGTGAAGCTGTCAATGTTTGCAGATGACATGATACTATTTATAGAGAATCCTAAAGATGCTACCAGAAAACTACTGGAGCTAATCAATGAATTTGGTAAAGTATCAGGATACAAAATTAATACACAGAAATCTCTCACATTCCTATACACTAATGATGAAAAATCTGAAGGAGAAATTAAGGAAACTCTCCCATTTACCACTGCAATATAAAGAATAAAATACCTAGGAATAAACTTACTTAAGGAGACAAAAGACCTGTATGCAGAAAACTGTAAGACATTGATGAAAGAAACAAAATATGTTACAAACAGATGAAAGATGTATCATGTCCTTGGACTGGAAGAATCAACATTGTGAAAATGACTATTCTACCCAAAGCAATCTAAAGATTTAACGCAATCCCTAAAACTACCAATGGCATTTTTCACTGAACTAGAACAAAAAATTTCACAATTTGTATGCAAACACAGAAGACCCTGAATATCCAAAGCAATCTTGAGAAAGACAAACGGAGCTGGAGGAATCAGGCTCCCTGACTTCAGACTATACTACAAAGCTGCAGTAATCAAGACAGTATGCTACTGGCACAAAACCAGAAATATAGATCAATGGAACAGGATACAAAGCCCAGAGATAAAACCATGTACATGTGGTCACCTTATCTTTAATAAAGGAGGCAAGAGTATACAATGGAAAAAATACAGCCTTTTCAATAAGTGGTATTGAGAAAAATGGACAGCTACATATAAAAGAATAAAATTAGAACACTTCCTAACACCATACACAAAAATATACTCAAAATGGATTAAACACCTAAATGTAAGCCCAGACACTATAAAACTCTTAGAGGAAAACATAGGTTGAACACTCTATGACATAAATCACAGCAAGTTCCTTTTTGACCCACCTCCTAGAGAAATGGAAATAAAAACAAAAATAAACAAATCAGACCTAATGAAACTTAAAAGCTTTTGCACAGTAAAGGAAACCATAAATAAGACAAATAGACAACCCTCAGAATGGGAGAAAATATTTGCAGACGAAGCAACTGACAGAGGATTAATCTCTAAAATATACAAGCAGCTCATGCAGCTCAATATCAAAGAAACAAACAACCCAATCCAAAAAATGGACAGAAGACCTAAACAGACATTTCTCCAAAGAGGATATACAGATTGCCAACAAACACATGAAAGGATGCTCAACATCACTAATCATTAGAGAAATGCAAATCAAAACTACAATGAGGTATCACCTCACACCAGTCAGCATGGCCATCATTAAAAAAACTACAAACAATAAATGCTGGAGAGGGTATGGAGAAAAGGGAACCCTTTTGCACTGTTGGTGGGAATGTAAATTGATACGGCCACTATGGAGAAAAGTATGGAGGTTCCTTAAAAACCTAAAAGTAGAACTACCATATGACCCAGCAATCCCACTGCTGGGCATATACCCTGAGAAAATCATAATTCAAAAAGAGACATTACCACAATGTTCATTGCAGCTCTATTTACAATAGCTAGGACATGGAAGCAAACTAAGTGTCCATCGACAGATGAATGGATAAAGAAGATGCAGTGCATATATACAATGGAATATTACTCAGCCATAAAATAAACAAAATTGAGTTATTTGTAGTGAGGTGGATTGACATAGATTCTGTCATACAGAATGAAGTCAGAAAGAGAAAAACAAATGCTGTATGCTAACACATATGTATGGAATCTAAAAAAAAGAAAGAAGAAGAAATGGTTCTGGAGAACTTAGGGGAAGGACAGGAATAAAGACGTAGATGTAGAGAATGGATTTGAGGACACAGGGAGGGAGAAGTGTAAGCTGGGACGAAGTCAGAGAGTAGCATTGACATATATGCACTACCAAATGTAAAATAGCTAGTGGGAAGCAGCCACATAGCACAGGGAGATCAGCTTGGTGCTTTGTGACCACCTAGAGGGCTGGGATAGGTAGGGTGGGAGGGAGACTTAAGAGAGTGGGGATATGGGGATATATGTATACATATAGCTGATTCACTTTGTGATACAGCAGAAACTAATACAACAATGTAAAGTAATTATACCCCAATAAAGATGTTAAAAAAATATAATAATAAAAAAAAGGATTATTGTCTGTTTTTCTCAACTAAGTTTGCCTAAAGACAGATCAGACAGACTGGTTGAAATTTCTCAAAACTTTTTTCGCACTAACGTTCTCTGATTTGATGATTATGTAATTAGGTCCTTATCATAAATATTTCCTTTACTTCTTTTCTTGTATTCTCACCCATCACCACCATTCCTTACCATCCTTGCCAATTAGATTTTTTCAAAAGTTGCTTCAGTGTTGAAAAGATAAAGAAATTCAATTATTTTGCATAAGTGAATTTATTTTATAGGGGTATATATATTTCTCAATAATGGAAATTAATAAAATTTTCTGTGACTGTCAATATTTAAGGATACATTTGAGTTATACTCACCAGTGGTTAAAATATTTGAAAAGCCTCACCCATTTCTATAACTCTGGATTATTTTTATTATTCTTTCACACTTGGCCATTCTATCCATAATTTTCAAATAATATATGTATGGATTGGGAGATTTTGCTTTGCACATCACAGTAACTGATTTCTAGAGACACCTGAGTGATTTTGTATACGAACAATGTTGCTGCCCTTGCATTTCACTTGAGAAGTATTTTGGAAAATGTTTTCTAATGCTGAGTTGAGTTGGGCCTATTTAATTTGGTTTGCTCTCAGCTTTCATGAATTTTCTATTTGAGTCAATAATTTTCAAAGCCCGTTTAGGATTTTTGTAACCTTCTCATCAACCTTGGAAAGGAATCTTTTTTCTAAAGCCTTGTAAATTATTTATTTCATACTCAGAGTGCTAAAGGTTTTTACCAGGCAGCAGAACAGACTTATAGTCATTCAGACCACATTTTATTTCAATAATTCAGCTATTATTTTCCATGTGATCAACTGTTAAGTGTAAACCATCTTTTCTAGAGAGTTCGTGGGTGACCAATTGCAATGCATTTTGTGGTGAGAAGTTGTATTATTTCAAATATCCTCTGTAATCCTTTACTACGATTAAACGCTTATTCGTGATATAGGTAAATAAATTGATTCCAAAAATTTCTGCCTGTAAATAGAAGCTTATAGTGTGTGTCTTCTTTTGCTTCTGAGATTTTATACAGCTGACACATATGCCATGAATGTAACTCAGATTCTGCTATCTCTTCTCTTACTCCTGGTGAAATCATTATGCCCTCAGTTGATATTTCTCACTTTCCCTTTCATAAAACCACAGTGAATCCTTTTTGTATACCTCCTACGTAACAAAATCTTCAATAATCAAATAGGTTCAATTTTGTCATGATTTCAATACGATGAGCTGCATTTACAGTTGTTCTGGACATAACACACCTACCTGGAATATACTCAGCTTGGAGTCTACATTCATTTTTAATTCAATTTTAAACTCCAATTTTTTTTCCCTTGCCATAATTCTAAAACTGGATGCTAATCTTTAGTGCTTTGTTTACAGTTAGATTCATACAACTTATCTGTCATTTTATATAATCATTTTAATCCAATTAAATCACAAAGCAGATATGCCACCTATAAACCTATTGGTCCCCAGGCAAAAGGAGACAAGGAAAAATTCTCCTTCCTCTGCAAACTATGTAAGTCATCATCAAATATAGCTCTTCAGAATGTTAGCCCTGGGACCATATAGCCATGATATTCATAGGGATATATTGAGAGGAACATAAGAAGGAAGAGATAGAACCAAAGATACTGAATTTGCCACAGAATGCCTCCTTGGCCTCTTCTTCTGCCACAGTCTTCAGTTGGTATTTCAATAAACAACATGTAAGGATATAGAGGGAAAATACAGGTCTGGGCTTGATGCACAACAAAAATGCAACTGTGGTGGTAACTGAGCAATTCCCTGAGTGCCTAATGACTTAGACAACAGAGGAGGCTGCTAAAGGTAAATCTTCCCCAAAAGCACTCCCCTAAACCTCACCCAGGTTATCCAGTGGTGGATAAAATCTGCTATAAATGGCACCAGCTGCATGATATGTGCTTCTACATTCCATAAGACATCATAAGAATCTTGGCTCACTTAATTATAATTTCTAATTTGTTAAAATATAATAATTAATTTTTAAAATCTATATCCTACACTCTGTGAATGTTGAAATTAAGAATAAGTAAATTTAATTATTGAATGGCTGGTAAAAATCTGAAACAAATTTTATAGTAAATTTTGTGTTTGTCTGTTTATTTGACCAGCTATACTTTCTAATGTTTTCAGTGATATTCAACAACTTCCATATGCACAGACACTATTAAAAACTAGAAGGCCTTAAGTATTTTCCCAGCTTTTACTAAATACTAAAATATAATGTCTTTGTGACTTTTGTCCAATTTAAGAAAGACTAGTATATTTTAGATATATCTAATATCTAATAGGAAAAGTTATGGATTTAATTACTTGGTGGAGCTGATAAGTAGTTATGTATTTATCTTGAGTTCATCATTTTGAATTGGGCTGTGATTGAAATAAATGTATTATATATATATCAGCTCTGATGTGGCATTGATGAATGTGGCCAACTCAGAGAATCTGTTCCCTTACTTCTTTTCCCTCCTTCCTCTTCCTCCACCTCCTCATCCTCTTCTGCTTCTTTCTCCTCCTCCTCTTTCTTCTTCTTTCTTTTTATAACAACACTTTAAAAATGTAAAAAACATTCTTAGCTTGTTAGCCATACAAAAACAAGCCACAGACCACACTTGTCTTGCCAACATGAGCTGTAGTTTGCTGACCCCTATATCAGACCATGACTGTTTCAATTTAATGTTTTTCTTCCTCCATAAGAAGCTGATAAATACTTAAATGGAGAGGCTAATACTGTCTATTGTTATCATGAAATAATTTCTTATATTTTAGGTGAGTAGGAAAATATTTTCAACAGTTATAACGCATGAATATGTCCAGAAAAATTCAATTAAACTATTTCTTCATCATTTACCTCATAGGACATTCTTATGTTACTTCTGTTAATTGAGAATTCTATAGAAAGCTTTTGTGTTCATTTGACCATTCTATAGAGAGTTTACATACACTATATTCACAGACCAGATGATTATGAAATATTTTTTTTCTAATATTTTATTCTTCACCCAGCACAGTGAAAGGTACTGGGAATATCTGGATAAATATAACCTAGTTTCTGCTTTTAAAGACTTCACAGAATAGTAGGAAGGAGAGACAGGTAAATAATTAAAATACTTAAGCTAAATAATTTGAAATTTGAGCAAAACTTAGATTTATTTCCAAGTAGAATGAAGAAGTAACAGATATTTATCTAGGACCCTGGAAAGACATGTGACCTGGACACACATGTTTGAGACTTGTCGGCATATGTAGTGACCTGAAAATTTATGCATACACAAGACCCTGTAAGAAGAACATAGAGAGAGAGAGAGAGAGAGAGAGAGAAATGGCTGGAGGAACAGCAGTACCAGCAGTCAGTAAACAGAAAAGAAGTGGTACAAAGGAAACTTTGTGAGAAAGGATTGCAAAGAAGTCAAGAAGTTCAAAGGCTTCAGGGAGCTCAGCTAAGATAGGACTGGAAAGTAGCATTGGAGTTTGCAATTTGGGAGCCATCTTAGTGAGAAGACTTTGGGGAACGGTCAGTTTTAACTGTGAGGCATTGCATTAAGATAGTGACTCTCACATGATAATCGGCTAGGGAGTATTTTTCAAAATTGAAGTACCTCCTTCCCAAAGGAAATGTCAAAATGCAATATGCCAGAAGAAATGTGTGTTTTAAAATAAGCTTTCTGTTGTTCTGATAACTTCCCTCCTCACAAGTTGAAAATTAATGGGAAGTGAAGGACTTGAGATAGCAAGTGTATCTTATTTTCCAAGAACAAAGGCTTTGTTAGAGAGAAAAGGGATCAAACCATAATGAAAAGGAAAGATGGGCTGTAGGAAGAGCTTGTTTTGTTATTCTTTAGGGTGAGAAAGATTGGAGAATGTTACAGACCAAGAGCTAGTAAAAAAGGACAGAAGCTAAAGATAAATGGCAGAGGAAAGGACTCAATATCTTGCCATGTCCCTAAGGCAGTGAGAAATGACAGGATCCAGAGTAAAGGCAGAAGCACATATAGAGAGATTTTCATACACAAGACGGTTTGTTAAGGAAAATTTGTGCCAAAAAAATACTTCTATACAGTTTCAATACTAATTTCCTCCACTTTAAGTTATATCTGTATTTGAGGAAGAAATAAAACAAAAGCATGGGAGGGGACAAAAATCTGATTACAGGCTGATCTGTATAATGGATTTCTATCCATTATTTATCACTAGATTACAGCATTTTAGGATCATAAGGGGAAAGAGGTACTATTGGTTTCATTTGAAAGGTGATCCATAAAAGGGGCAGAGATGACGTTCACAGCCTGGATACCAGTAAAAAAATAACAGGAACAGGAACAGTTCATATGCATAATCTAAGTATTTCATTAACTAAATGAAAGCAAAGTTGTGAATACTGCTGCAGCCTTGTTGACAGGTGTGTCACTCTGGAGTACCTCTGAGAACATGCTGACATGTTTTCTAACCAAACAAAATACTCAAGCAAAACTTTTTTGTTTTATAGTTATCTGAGAGATATCAGAAAATTTAAGGAGGAAGAATGACAAGTGTTAAAATTTAATAACTTTTCCATTAACGCCAAATTTTCACAGTGGGGGGGGCTCCCTCCATTTACATAATATTCCAAGATCTAGCACGTATTTGAAATATGTGAATTTTGTTTATACCGTGTTAATTCACTTGAGAAAATGGGATATATGTGTCACCTACAAATCTATTCATGGAGAAAACAAACCACTAATAAAATCATCAAGAATGTAAAAGCGCCATCTAGAGGTTCATCAAGTTCATTAGATGTATACATACAATCCTTAAAATTCACATGGGGTGGGGTTATTGGGAAGAACACAGAAGGGACTCAGGAACTGATACAAATCATATAACTTATGTGCTTGTTCACAGCTCTTGCACTGCAATCTAACAGACTTTAAAGGAGAGATGCTACTCCAGTTCTACTTACTTTAAAACATTAACTCATGTTTTCAGCCAAGTGGCAGCACTGAATCGGCTTGTGATTATGGGCATTCAACATCCTATGTGCCATTTAAGTACCTTCAGCATCAATTTTGCAGCTGGAAAACTATTGCTATGTATGTTTTCAGTGCATTTGAAATAATCTAGAAGTTATTTTACTTCTATTAGACATTAAGAATAGAACCAAATGTAAAATCATTACTTCGCCAATTTACTGTGAAACCCAAAGGAAATCTCTCAAATGTGTCATTTATTGAATGTAAAAGTGAAGGAAAAAAGCAGTTCTTGGAACTAGTTATCAATATTTCAGTCAGGCAGATTTATCAAAATTATAATAAGGATTTTTAGACTTTTTCCATTTATGTTGCTATAAAAATAGCATAAAATAACTGATTAAATATATTCTATATTCCAAATATTATTAGTAATGTTTTACTGCTAAAAACCCAGCAAATTAAGCACAATCTCTATTTTACACATAAGGAGAAACTAAGGCTGCAATTCATCAATTTGCATGACTAATTAATGATAGCCAAAATTCCAATACGGGTATTTCTGAATTCAAAGCCAATGTTCTTATATTCTCAAGTGAGTCCCTTTTGGGATTCAGATATATATATATATATATATATTTTTTTTTTAAACTCTGGAGGTAATATATATCTATATACAAAATAAAATTAAAAGGTTGGAGCTTAGAGTCCTTAATTAAATTCCTAAATTTTCTTGCCTCCTTATGTGTAAGATGTGACCAAACATAACATCTGAAACTTCAATGCTCCAATTATCAATATATTCCAAGCTGCTTAGGCCACTCATCCAAGCAATACAAATCGGTTTTCATCCCTCCACCCCTCCTGAGTTTTGTTATCCTTTTTTCTGCTTGGGCTGAGCATTTTTGAAGGAATAATTAGAATCATGAAGATTTGACCCACCACACATTTATCCTATTAAGGATCATCGGGATCCTAAATGTTACTTGCCATCCTTTTATGTATCCTTTTTAAAATTCTCCAAGACCCCACAACACTGTGTAAGACTTTCACTTGAAGTCTCTCATTCTGCACCTCTTCACCTTACATTGTCTCCTTCACGGATCATATATTCTGAGCTCCAGCTTTTAACTTCTCTCCATTTCAGTAACTCTCTCTTCCTCTCTATGTATCTATATAGATATACAATTGACCCTTGAACAACATGGGTGTTAGGAACACTGACTTACACAATCAAAATACATGTGTAATTTAGAGTCAACCCTCCATATACGAAGTTCCTCCAGAAACGAGGTTCATCCATACCCACTGTTCACATCCGCAGTCCACATCCACGGATTCAACCAACTGCGAATCCTGTAGTACTGAAATATGTTCTGTTGAAAAGAAGTCTGCATAGAAATGGACCCATACAGTTCAAACCCATGTTGTTCAAGGGTCAACTGTGTATCTGTGTCTATATCTATACCTGCATAAGCTG
Source organism: Orcinus orca (assembly GCF_937001465.1). Lineage (NCBI taxonomy): Eukaryota > Metazoa > Chordata > Mammalia > Artiodactyla > Delphinidae > Orcinus > Orcinus orca. The sequence goes on from NC_064563.1 coordinate 99,221,730, forward strand.
TATTTGCCTTCGTCCCATTGATAGACAAGATGACCTACCCTTTCTGACTCAGGTTAATTTGTCCTTCTTGACTGCTGAAGCAACTTGCTGCTATACTTATATTTTCCCTTTTCAGCAATTCAATCATTTCCTCATCTCTGGATTCTTCTGCCTCAGTTTATACATAGCTGCAGGTATAGTGGCAGGCAGAATAACAACCTCCCAACGATGTCCACATCCTAATTCTAACACCTGTGAATGTTACCTTACTTGGTAAAAGGGGCTTTGTAGATAGGATTAAGTTAAGGACCTTGCAATAGGAAGGGTATCCTGGACTGTCCAGGTGATCCCAATGTAATCACAAGCATCCTTAAAAGTGGAAGAGGGAGGCAGAAAAAAGGTCAGAGAAGGAAATGTGACAACAGAAGTGAGGTTAGTGATGTAATATGAGAAGGACCTGACTTTCTTTGCTAGCTTTGAAGATGATGGAAAGGGGCCACAAGCCAATGAATGTTAGTGGTCTCTGGCAGCTAGAGAAGGCAAGGAAATGAATTCTTCCCTAAGCCTACAGAAAAGAATGCAGCCCTACTGACACCTTGATTTTAGTCCCATAAGACCCATGTTGGACTTCTGACCTACATAACTGCATTATAAGAAGTCACTAAATTTTTGTAATTTGTTACAATAGCAATAAAAAACTAATACAGTCTTCATCTATCTTAAAAGGTATTTATGGATGCTGCCACCTCCTATAGTTGCTATCTTATTTCTCTAATTCCTTATACATTTCAGAGCCTCAAATTTGTAATCGATATGCTCTGCCTTCATTAATTCTTTACCTATTCCCTACCTTCTTAATTACATGAACTTTTTATTCTCACAGTGTTACTAAAATTTTTCTCATGGAGGTCCTTAAAAGGCAGTTTTCTTACCAAATCTGATGAAAGTTTCTCTGTATTTCTTTGACATCTTCAGCATATTTGATCCTGTTGACTTCCTCTTACATCTTGAAATTACTTCCTTTCTTTGGTTTCTCTGACCTTTAACAGGCTTCTGGTTTTCCCTAGCCTACTGAGGCAAAGACTATTTAAAATATTCAAGATAGGTGTGACCACCTTTGTCTGTGCCTCAAAAAAAAAAGTCGATATCCTCTGGGAAACTCTGAGACCAGCAGCTTACTGCTTTCTAAGTGCTACTTCATTCTTCAGGAGGGTGAGAGAAGCTCTTTATCCTCCATCCCCAAGGGTTAATGCCTCTGCTCTTCTGCCAGCTAAGAAGATGCTTCTCAGTTGCTTCCCATTTACTTTAAGACTCAGAACTAGGGAGACTACAATTTAAGGCTAGTTTTCTAAATTAATTTTGCCTTCTGTCTAAAAGAGCTGAATCAGCTAGATTGTATTTAAGAAGGAAATTTTACTGCTTTGAGTTCATCTTCTTTGTCTTACTAACTACTATTAAAGATTTTAACAAGCAGGGGAATTTCATACATTGAGTTCTGAATAATCTATAAACTAGATAATAATTCCTTGAATCTTTGAGTTAGTCATTCCGTCACTGTGGATTTTGTTGACAAGTATATAGTCATTAAGAAAATAATGTTTCTAAAATTATAAATCAATTGGAAACAGGCGAGTCATTTAATGCCAAGTGAAACAATAAGCATTGAAAATGTCTGATTAAAGATATGTAAAATAAGCCTAGACACAAAAATAGTTAAAAGAAATTAACTGAAATAGGAGCAAGAGTTATGTGCTGGTACTATAATTTTCTTGAAGAGTCATGTATTACTGTGGTTTTTTTTTTAAAGAAAAGATTGGTTTTAAAACACAAGCAAAACTCAAATGGACTCTCCCATCAGGTAACTTGATCTCATCTGGACAACGCTGACCCTGCTTCTCAAAGTGTCCTGATGCCTAACAGGTGTCACTCATTTTATTCCATAAGCTAAGCTACGAAGAAATTCTGAACCCACATCATGGCTATCCCCATGCTGTTTATCCTTTAGGAAGCAAGGTACATGTTGAATTATTTTTTAACCCATACAGAAAATCTTTTGTGCTTTTAGGCTATGCTGTGTGCACTTTTATAAAAAAGTAGCCAAGGGCTTCCCTGGTGGCGCAGTGGTTGAGAGTCCACCTGCCGATGCAGGGGACACGGGTTCGTGCCCTGGTCTGGGAATATCCCACATGCCGCAGAGCGGCTAGGCCCATGAGCCATGGCCGCTGAGCCTGTGTATCCGGAGCCTGTGCTCCGCAACGGGAGAGGCCACAACAGTGAGAGGCCTGCGTACTGCAAATATAAAATAAAATAAAATAAAAAGGTAGCCAAATAATGAGATTTTTCTCATGCTTAATGATTCAAACAACAACAAAATATTACCAATATGTAATAAAGTATAACAACAAAATATACATTTTTCTCCTTTGCACCTAGAAATTCATGCTGAAATATTCATGTATTTAAAGACCAACATTTAAAAACCTAAAAAGTCACCAAATAACCTCTAAAATAAAATAAGTTGCAAAAACTGCATGTGAAAGATTATCTTCTAGACCAAAAACCCACCATCAACCCTGAAATAATATGATAAATATGTGCTAAATAGCAATGACAGATGCAGGCACTTTCTAAAATAATACAAAATGAGGATTTCAGGGAAGTGTAATTTAATTTGCATCCCGGGGGTGTATTTTCATCTTCTTGTCATAGAATTTATATACATAACCTGCCATGAGTGATTACAAAAAAGAGAGGTCTAGGATGTTTTTGTTTGTGTTTCTATTTGTTTTAAACAGGAATCATTAGAACAGTAACTTTGGAGTGCTGACCATAGTAAGCATATCATTTGGAATATTTCCTCTGTCATGCTAGCAAAGTAAATAGTGCAATTTGCAAATTCCAGAGGTTTGGGAGATAACAGTGGCACTAATGTTTTGGACCATAGGTCTGTGTTGGCTCATACCTTTTCATATCAGTGTTTTTGGAGCCACTACCCTTATTTCTCCCTTCCCACGTAAATACTTGCACACAGTGAAACAATGAGATTTCTAGCATACCTATAGGCCTTCTTAATCTCTCTCTCGTTCTGCTTCTGTTCTCTGGCTGAATAAGAGAAAGATGTTTTACTGTGGATTCTTGGCTCCTTTGAAAGAATTTTTTTTTCCCTTCTGTCTTCATTTTAGCATAGCTTTTTAAAAAACAGTGTTATTTACATTTGCTTTGAAATTGCCTTTTCAATTCATTACATTGCTGTGTGTTGATTTCCTTTATCAAGTTTGCATGCAGCTAAACATGACCTACAAATTTTCTGCCAGAAGAGTGGACTGCAATATTGTCTAAATTTGATCCTTCATCATTTATTTATAAGTGATGTATTTATTCATTTAATTAAACCCTCCCAAGTGAGTCACATTATTCATAAACCTCTAGAGATGCACTGTCCAAAATGGTAGTCACTAGTCTTGTGTAGCTATTTACATTTAAATGTAATGGCTTCCATATTGGACAGCACAGATGTTACAGAACATTTCCATCATCTGATAAAGTTCTATCGGACAACACTGCTTTAGAGGAAGTCTCCTAGACTGAAGGGCTAGAAATCTAACCTGGCCTTCTTGAAGTATTAAGAAGTGAGAGGTATTTTTGGTCCTTACTCAATGTAGGAATTCAATATATACCAATTAGAATGTGTTGATTAGTGTGTAGGTGGAAAATGAAACTAACATGTTAGGATTTATTTACCAATGAATATTACACGACAGGGAAAACAAAACATCCAAGCTATGATGTACTTACATTCTCTGCTCCTGATTAAAACTCTGACTCTTGTAAACAATCCTCGGCATACTGAAGCTCATTTAATCCTAAATTTATCACACATCTACTATTAGCAAGTTGATGAGCTACACATTTTTTTGCAGGGGGAAACATTCAAGAAAACCTTCTCCATTCTAATGGGGAAGATAGTCATGTACTTAAATAAGTATAGTATAAGCAGGGGCATATCCAGGCTTTGTGGGGCCTTGAAAATTATGCAATTTAGAAAGCACTGAAAAAAACCAAAACTCCCCCAAATTGTAAATATATAAAACTATACATACATATAAAACTTCTAGAGTTTTGGAAGGAGACTGTGCAAGTAAGTGTTCCTGAAGATTAAGCTTCCTTAATTTACTATAAAGCCACTTCTGAATATTAAACAAAATGTAACAAAGGGCTGTGTGCAAATAGCAGGAGAAAATAACAATAAAAGAAAGGACTGGAGATGGCATTTTAATAGAAAAAGTACTAAAAGTTAATACTTCATGCTGTTAAAATGATAGTGTTTACTCCTGGTATGAGGAATCTGTGAGGGCAGAAAGGGTTAGTGCCATATTTTACTTTTTATATTTCTCACAACTTTTACAGGGAAAATTCATTCTTGTGAAACTTGTGTTTAAAAATAGAGTCTGCCCAATTTGTAGACACACACTTACACATACACATAAAGAAAGATGATGCTTGAATTAGGCACTGAAGGTTGGTGTGATACCAAAAGATGGGAGAATGTCTTAGCTCAGGCGGCTATAACAAAATACCAAAGACTGAGTGGCTTAATCAGCAGACACTGATTTCTCACAGTTTTGGATCCTTAGAAGTTCGAGGTCAGGATGCCAGCATGGTGAGGTCCTAGTGAGGGTCCTCTGCCTGGCTTGCAGATGGCTGCTTTCTTGCTGTGCCCTCACTTGGTGGGGGAGGAGGTTAGGGGTGGGGGAGAATTCTGGTCTCTTCTTATAAGGGCACTAATTCCATCATGAAGACCCCACCCTCATGACTTCATCTAAACATAATTACCTCCCAGAGGCTGCACTTCCTAATGCCATCACATAGTGTGTGGGGTGGGGGGCGGCAGGTCAGGGGAGAGCGATGATTAGGGCTTCAACATATGAACTTGGAAGGAACACAAGCATTCAGTCCCTAAAAGAGTGTCAATCCTGAAGGAGGGAATAGAACTTGCAATGATAGGAAGTGACAGGTGAAACCAGAAAAAAAAAAAAAACCCATTTTATGAAACCTACAATATTAGTCATTAAAAGAGATGTTCTTTTTCATTGTCCTTATGCCATTTAACTAATAGTGATAGCTTCCAATTTAGGCAAGGCCTGTGCTTTTGAATTCTTACCTGTCTTCCAAAATTTCAAACATAATTCTTCACAAATGAAAAAATCCATAAGATATGAGAAGGAAAGATCAACAAACATAAGAGTTAGAGAAAATGAAGTAAATATGTAGAGTGGACATTTGTTCAATCATTTTGTTTAAATTATCCCTCTCAAAAACTTTATGATTGAGTCCTGGTTTGGAGGGATATGATTTTTCAAGGTGCTTACATGTCCTACTTTTTTCTTTACTGAATGCTCACTTCTGTATAATTCACTATTCATAACTTTTCTATTATGATATGGGCTGGAAAAATAAAACAGGAAAAAAGTAAGATTCAATATTATTACTATTTAGGCAAAGAGTTGATAAAAGTTTCATTGAAGACAAAGGGAAATGTATTTGGATAAAATCAGATATTGAGGATTTTCCTGTGTATTGTCATTATACACAGTTCCTTTAAAATTACAATACTTAAATATACATACCTTTTTTCATTTTGTGTGTTCACATGCACTCTGATTTATTCCTCAGGAGAAACTTACAAAATGCTCTTTGAGGACATAAAGAAATAACTAAATAAATGGAGAGTAATTCAGAAGGAATCACAAATATCATAAAAATTTATATTTCCCCAAAATTAATCAAGTGTTAAATGGGACTTCAGACAACTTCCCAACAAGGTATCCCTATGGACCTATATAAACTAATCTTCAAATCTACATGGAAGAGTCACAGACACTGTATTTCTAAGGCAGATCTGAAAATAAAAGAGGCAAAATGTCCCACCAGACATCAAGATCTTTCTCAAGCTATTGTAATTTGAAGGTAATATTGATGAGAGAATTAGTAAAGGAAACAGAATGGTGAGCCAGAACAAATATGGGTGCACTTATGGAAATTTGTTATATAATTGAGGTGTCATTACGCATCAATGGGATTGATTCAAGAAGTTATTTGGGAATAATGCATGTTTCCTATAGGGAAATAATAAACTTGGATTCCTATGCCAAGCAAAGCAGAATTCACAATCCACAAAAGAAGAACTCAGAATGTCCAAAAGACATTTGAAAAGCTGTTTATCCTTACCTACCATCAAGGAAATAAATAATAACAAAAATAAAATCCATTTCACATGAATCAGATTGGCAAAATTTGAGAGGTTTGATAATACTCAGTTGGGCAAGGATAAAGAAAAAATGGAAATTCTTAAACAATGGTAGGAACATAAATTAGTACAATCACTATGGAGAGCAATTCAAGATAATCTAATAAGATTGGAAACATATAAACCCTATAAGCTAACAATTCCATATCTAATACACTATTGAGGAAACACTCTCACAAAAGAACCAGAATATATACATGAAACATTCTTTGGAACGTTGTTAGTAATAGTAAAAAATGGAAAACAAAACGTTCATCAGTTGTTTTCTTTCATTTAGAAAGCACATATATTGATCCTCCTATGTGCTGGCACTATACTGAAGGATTGGTAAATTATTTGATTCACATAGCAACTCCATGATCTAGGTACTATTATAATCCCTATTTTGTAGATGAGAAAACTGAGACGGTTAAGAGAGGTTAAGTAACTTCCCGAAGATGCCACAGCAATAAATGGTATAGCTAGGTTACAAACCCAGATGGTGCAGCTCCAGAGTCTATGCTTTCTCTGAAGCACTAAGGTATGCTGTTTGTCATGCATTGGAGAATCAAATAATATATGCTATTAGATAGTATATATTATTAAGAACAGATCTTGAAGGGACTTCCCCGGTGGTCCAGTGGTTAAGAATCCGCAGTTCGATCCCTGGTCAGAGAACTAAGATCCCACATGCTGTGGGGCAGCTAAGCCCGCACACCACAGCTACTGAGCCCATGCGCCACAACTAGAGAGAAGTCCTGCGACACAATGAAAAAGATCCCACATGCCACAACTAAGACCCAATGTAGCCAAATATAAAAATAAATAAATAAATATTAAAAAGAAAAAGAACAGATCTTGAAAACTACAGTGAGGAGGGGGAAAGCAAGTTTTAGGATACTATATACACTTTGATAGCATCTGTGCAAGTTTTTAAAAGTTGTAGGCACACAATATTATATTTTTTCATTCACATATGTGTACATTCCTGTATGTGACTGGAAGAATTCATAATAAATGTATGAAGTGGCTGATTCTGGGGAGACGGGAATGGAAATAAGACTAAGGATAGGAGACTAGAGGCTTTGAAGTTTATATTTAAAGTTGGATTAAAGAAAACCTTTAATGCTCTGTGTGTGTGTGTGTGTGTGTGTGTGTGTGTGTGTGTGTGTGTAAACTCCAATGTGAAGACTGAAACTCCAAGAGGTGTGGCTTATTCAAGGACACAGAAAAATACCAGAACTAGAAGTCAAACTCAAGGTATAGTTTTACATTCTAAGTGTTTTTTCTTTTTAAACTTTGCCTAACCAGATATTTGCTACATACACATAAGCTGCCCAAAAACAATTTAAAAACATTACTTATAGTGAAATATAATCTATCTTTACCCCCCAATTTTCCCTATTATTAATTTATCTATTAACTCATGCACAATATTTATTGAACTACTGTTTTGTACAAGTCATTTTGTTTAGGTACTAGATGTAGGTTGACATTCTAGTGAAGTATGAACTCATGACCCCTGGTTTACGAAACCAGGGCTCCAACCACGATCAGCAAAAAGAGGTTGTAAAGCTAATAACTGTTCATTGTTTGAGCTTCTGGAAGAAAATCTTTCTAATTCTGACAAGGAGTTATCTTTACATATCATTCTTATTCATGGTGTAATAATAATTTCAAGCATTATTATTGTTATTATTCTCTGTAATCATATAATAATCATGACAGCTCATTTCTAACTCTCCAGAGAGAAGAGGAAAAATCTATAGGGAAGATGATGAGAGAGATTAGACCAAATGGTCTTGATAAATTTTCTATTGTAATTTTAAACAAAGCCCTAGACACCATCTGACTAATTGCAGATATTTCTGGAAAGCTTGAAGGTCTCCAAATAATTAGGTTGGGAAGAGGGGGAGATCAGTTAGGAAGCTGATATCTCGCTGGTCACTGCTACAAACTAGCATTGGCCTGCAGGCCTAGGTGGTGCTGGCTGTGTGAGCCCATCTCGGAGGCTAATTCGGTCTCAGAAGCAATGGCGTGTCTATGCAATTTGGGAAAGCATTTTGGCTGTGAGAAGAATTTCAAAGCAAAAGTTCAAAGAGAAAAGAAAGAGGAAACTTGAAATTAAATTTAAAGTGTATTTGTTATAACCTGAACAAACAACAATTTTATGTGCACTAACCAAAATGCTCTGTCATTCTTCATCAGTAACTGTTCATTCAAATCCCTTTGCTAAAGAGTAAAGAAGTATCCAGGGGACTGGTAAATCTTGATTTGCTTCATTAAGTCTGCTGAAAACAAAACAAAACAAAACTTGATAAAGGCATCTTATGACGATCTGGCTATCATTATTATTCTCATCCAACACAACTAATCTGATACAGTGAAAGGAACATTAATAGAATTGTTTTTAAATTTAAGAAAAAGATAATGATACGCTCGCGAGATCTCAGACCACCAGACCCGGAAGGTTCTTAGGAAGTTGAAGGGCCTGGAGGAGGCCCGGGAACAAATGGCCGCTGCTGGATCATGCTGCTACAAGAGGAGAATGGCTGTTGCAGCCGGCGTCAAAGCAGCTCCAGCGCAGGGTACTCAGATGGGGAGCGCGAGGACTCGCTGGCTACGCACGCTAGGCAGCAGCTGGAGGCGCTGCTCAACAAGACCATGCGCATTCGCATGACAGATGGGCGGACACTGGTCGGTTGCTACCTCTTCACCAACCGTGACTGCAGTGTTATCCTGGGCTCGGCGCAGGAGTTCCTCAAGCCGTCGAATTCCTTCTCTGCCGGGGAACCTCGTGTGCTGAGCCTGGCCATGGTACCTGGTGACCACATCCACATCGTTTCTATCGAGGTGCAGAGAGAGAGCCTGGCGGGGCCTCCCTATCTCTGAACATGATTGCGCATGCCTTTCAGACTTCATTAAATCTGTAACCGAAAAAAAAAAGAGAAAAAGATAATGATAAATATCAATGTTGGCAGCAGAAAGCCTATGTTTTGGCTGTAAGATATAAAGGGAAAAAAGTTATTCCTTGCCGACGGTCTTCATTTATGTATTTAAACACTGAATTTCTTGCATAGATCCATTTCTTCCTGATGGGAATATTGATAATAGCTTTTGCAACAACCACAGCACAGAGGGCCATAGAAATCCTTGCGTCACTCCAATCTCTGCGTCTGTCATCACATGGCCTTCTTTCTTCTGAGCGTGTTTGTATGTCTCCAAATCTCCCTTTCTTTTAAGAACACTGGTCATTGCATTTAGGGCCCGCCCTAATCTAGGATGGCCTCATCTTAACTTGACTACATCTGCAAAGACCCTATTTCCAAGTAAGGGCACATCTGCAGGTACCAGGGATTAGGATTTGAGCATATCTTTTTAGAGAATGCAATTCAACCAATTAAAAATAGGTTAAATGCATATTTAAATTCTCTAAACCTGGAAGGCAGGAACAGATGAGGGAAATGGTTTTCAGAGCAGTAGCTATCAATTCAATTTTTAAATGTAAATCCTGAGGTTGCAGGGAAGGAAATCTCTCTGTATGATTATGCAGAGCAAGAACAGACGTGCAATCCCATGAATGCTGACATTCTACATATAAGAAAGGTAAAAAGGAGTATATGCATCCAAGTCAAGCAGCTAGGCACTAGCAGTTCATGAAATATTACACTTTAGACTCTGGAAATAAGGCAATGGATGGCAGTGGGGAACAGGAAGGAAGTGTGTTATGCCCATTTCACAGAAAAAGAAACTGAGGATGAGAAAGTTTACATAAACTGACCAAAGTCAAGCAGCTAAGAAGTAGCAGGATTGGGATTCAAAAATCTTTCGGTCTGGGCCCAGAGTTCTTAAGTTTTTCACCATTATATTCCTTCTTAAAGAAATGGTTCAATGGAAATTGTTCTAGTTATGGGAATATCTAGATATGGGAATATCATATCAGATATTCCTTGTAAACTGATATACATAAATGCCTTTGCCTAGACCTTCCCTGGGCAACTAATTTCCCAGGAAATCTCTTGGAAGTGCTATCATACTTGAAGTTCAGTATTCCTGTTCCTGGATATTTCTTTGTACCAGAGATGAAGCTGATGAATTCCTTCAGATAATGTTGTAAATATCTGGGCACAATTCTACTTCAGACAAGACAACTTACTTGCATTTCCCCCAAAGTCCATGATCCACAGATCACTGTGCCTTGCCCAAGCTGTTCACTTCTGTTGTAAGGATTCATTGCCCTTTTCTTCCCAGCTGTCTTGGCCACCTGTTATTTAGAATTCCAACCTACATTTTAAGTGTTACCCCCACATAGGTTCATTTCCTTATCCCTCTCCACCACCCAGACTGAGTTTAATTCTCCTCTCCTGTAGCTGTTTGGGATCTACAGCAGTGGGCACTCTTACCAACCAAACATAATTCACACCTTCCTTCTGCTTAACAGAACCTGGAAATTATTCAAGTAGCCAACCCCATCCACAAATCTAGGTACTCAGAGAAAGCTAACCCACCTCCACCTTGAAGGATGCCCTTCATTTTTGTTAAAACATCATTGTATCAGTAAGGTATTGCCAACCACGAATTTCAGTAGTTTAAAGCTATTGCAGTTTGTTAATGATCATGATTATGTGGGTTGGCTACTATAATCTTCTTGTCTATGCCAGCTCAGCTGGAGCTGGATCTAGAATGACCTCAGATGGATGGTCCTCAGCCTCAGTTGGGACCTTAGCTAGAATGGTTTGGAAAGCTGAGAGCTCTATCTCCCCTTGGGCTCTCATCCTCCAGCAGGCAAAACTAGGCTTCTTCACTTGGTGATAAACGATTCCCTAGCAGAAAGAGAGGGCAAACCCCAATGCACAATCATTTTCAAGCCTTTGCCTTTTTCACAATTGTTAATGCCTGTTAGCCAAAGCAAATCACATGGCCAAGCCTCTACTCAAAAGATGGAGAGAGATTCTACTCCTGAAGCAGCAAAGTCACATTGCAAAGGGGTGAGCATACCTGAAAGGGAAGAGTTGCAATCAACTCTGTCAATAAGACCTGAAGTGATCACCTTATTTAAAATTACAATTTAGCCCCACCCAAGCACTACTGATCCCCTTTAACCTGCTCTTGTTTCCATAGTATATGTCACATTCTAACATGCTGTGTTATTTACTTATTATGTCTATTGTTTTTCTGTCTTCTCCTTTAAAATACATGCTCCCAAGGTAGAAATCTTCGTTCACTAATTGATCTACTTAGAAGACTATCTGACACATAGTAGTGGCTCAAGATATATTATTTGAATGAAAGTGTGAAAGGCCCATCAATAACCCAAGGCCAATGGGAACCTCATATTCAGCCAGAGAAAGTATCTCATTCACATCAAAGGGAATGCAGTTAGAAAATCTCCAGCAATGGGGAGGGCCTATGTTGGAATGGTCCCTGAAGTATCCATTAAAACTGTTCTAAGAGTTAAAATTCCAACTTAGAAAATAAATATAACAAAATAACAGCAATAATCTGTGACTCTGGTACCAATTTGTGACAGTATTAGCCAAATAATAACTTTCTTGCCTCTTTCGAGTTAGAAGCATAAGTCAGTGGAAGAGGCCAATCAGCTCCCCCTCCACCAACCCATCAGGCCATGGCTAACAGGCAACAGAAGTGAGCTGAAAAGAGGAGCTGGAACTCCAGTGAAGTTTGAAGTTTTAATTATCACATGAAATGAGACCTATATATTACTGGCAGACAACTTGACTATCTGAAAGTAATCAGAAAAGTCATGGGGCTTCCCCAAAATTTCACCCAAGAAAAGGGGAAATACTGGTCCCATTGAACAAATTAAAATAACAGTGTGGGAGCATGGGGGGGAATAAAAGCACTTAATGATCACATCCAACAAGCCATACTTGTCAAACGTAATGGTTACATTGCCTTTCCAACAGTGAGAGATGCAGTTGCAAAATGCCTGATTCATTCCTTGTTTATAGGAATGCCTCCTACATGGAAGAAAGGAATGCTTATCAGAGACATGAAATAAGAGAGCTAACATTTATTGAATATATGCAAGGAACAGGAGCATGGCAGGAATTATTTTATAAAATCTTTCCCAAATGCTATAAACTAAGTATTATTATCATCATTTTATATATGAGGAAATCAAAGCACAGGAAAATTAATGTGTAGTCAGACAGGAAGTAGAAGAGCTTGGCTTGAAACTGGATTCTTGCCGACTCTAAACGCCATGCTCTTCCATTAGAAGCCACTGCCTTCCACCTTGAAGCAGAATCAGATATAAGTCCTCTACTCAATTAGTTTATAATCTTATAGTATCAGAAGACCCTGGAGAGTGTCCATAAATCACTACCAGACAATGTCTTAAGTGCTTTAGGAGATGCACTGGAAAGTCAGAAGTGGAAGAAATGACTTCCAGCTGAGGACCAGGGAAAACTTCCCAGAAGAAATGGAATTTTAATTTCACATCATAATTATGACAGAACGAAGTCTCTGGTTGGTTTTCCCTGCCCTCTTTCTTATCTTTGAGAATATTATGGGTCTTATTTACATTTTTCCAAATTTTTAAATAATCAACTAAACTGAAAGTAACTTAGACCCACTCTTCTCTCTTTTCCTTTCCAAATATATCTTCCATTTTTTCACACACATGCACAAAATTGAAGTTAAAAAAAAAAAAGAGGATAGACTCCCTACCTCCATTTCTTTGTATATATAAAACATACACTCTTAAAGCAGTCTGGTCTCCCACTACTATTAGAAAAATCTAAAATCAAGTCTAAGCACCCAAATCATTATAAATTTTATTAATGTTTACATATGCTTTGACAAATATAATTAATTTCTAGCATTTTTCTCATTCTGAATTTCTAAGTTGTTTATCATGCTAAATTGGCAATAACAATTATACCCCTTTCAAGCTAGAGAAAAGAGCAAATATGCAATAAACATCACTGTACATATCATAAACTATGATATTCCAAGTCCTAATGTCAAAAAGGGTGTAAATTTGAAGGTATTAAAAATTATAGAGTAGAAAAGTACTTTATTTTGCCTAAAATACATATTTAGAAGTTATAAATGACAATAATAATTTTTATAATTATACACTCTAGCATTATAAATTAATATATAAGGATAATGGTAAAAATTTATGTCACATCATAAATGGCTATTTGTAACTTGCATATCTTTTCATTAACTAAGAATTTCAGAGCCCGCTATGGAATAATAGACCAAAGATCTGATCCATAGATCTGATCCAACATAAAATCCAAAATTCTGTTTAACCAACCTAATTCTTCTCAAAAGACTAATCTAGGTCTTAAGTTGAACCCAAACAGCAGTGAGAATCAGATGACTTCAACACTTTAACTCTACCCAATTTGGACACAGTCATAAAATGTGATTTATGAATCACATAAATGAAAATTTACCTCTTCAATCAGATTAATGATTAAATAGAGGAAATAAGGAAAACATCTGTTTTGACAGTTAGTAAGTACCAGATCCTTTCCATATATTATTTCATTAAAATAGTACACAGTAGAGCTGGGCTTTGAACACATAATCTGTTCCCAGAGTCAGGCAATTCACCACTACACTAGGTCTTATACTAGGTGATAGATAAGCTTTATACCAATAAAGTTATTGATTCCACAGTATTGCAAGATTTTGGAATTGCTATTTTACCATGTGTAACAGTTTGAAAATGTGCATAAAAAGGTCGTTTGAACCAAGGGTGTTGCTTCACCCTAGATCCCTTTGAAAACTCCAATACATATTTAAGAGCCCTTCTAATAGTTCAAGTTTGAACAGTTGCCTTAATCCATCTAGTGATGAAACCAGTCTTTTCCCCCTCAGTTTCCCTATTCTTGTTCTTCTGTGGATCCACAATTAGCAACATAAGACTGAGAAGCGTGTGATGCCCAAAGTCCACAAAAACACATTACTCACTGCAACCATATGGCCCCAACTCAAGCACAGGCTGACGTCATGTCTTGTCAGTATCCTGTTCATGGCCAGTGGTGACTTCCTCTTTCCATCTATGTTGCCACTTCTAGAGGTTCAAACTTTACCTAGTAGGGCACTCATGAAGGGTTCTGCTGCAGGTTGTGTATGCCACATGGCATTTCAATAAAGTCACTACCCAACTGTGCACTGGTTTCAGGGCTGCCAGCACTGCTGCTGGAGTGGCTTTTGCTGTCATTCTGCTTAACTCATCCATCATCCAGTGTTGGTCTACGATACCCCAACTGCATCCTCCTACTTGTCCCCAAACGGACTCCTGTAGTAATTTCTCTGTGGTGCAGACCAGGAATGAAAGTGCTGGGCCATAGTATATATGCATATATAATTTGATGAATAACTACCAGGGTGCTTCCCAGAATAGCTGCATCAGTCCTTCCAGAAACACATGAAAATCCTTACTGGCTATTTTATTCTCACGATGGTTGAAACTAATCCAAGATCTATATTTATGGGTTTTCCCCTTACATTTCCTTTATTAGTTTCTTAAATATAAAATACTAGTATCTTGCAGGTTTCACATCATTTTGGTCTTCCTCCCTGCCTCCCACCTCCAACACAACATTGATGGTATTTACAATTTATTTTCCTCAATCTGAGCTTTTTAAAGTAACCAAGATATCCCCTAGGTTTTTGGCCACCATTACTTCATGTATCTCTTGTAGCACCCTTGTGTTTTTATGTATCTTTTAATTCTAGTACATTCTCCAAGAGTTTTTCAAAATGGGTTTCCATCTGGTCAATATTTTGAGGCCGGACTGGATATAATGCTCTTGTTGCTACCATGTAATTATGGTGTTAAGAAGTCTGATATCAATGTAAACATTTTTCCTTGTTAGGTGATATGTTCATTCTCTTTGGAAGCATTTTCCCTTGGTCTTTGATGTTCTAGAATTTAATTATAATAAAGCTAGGTAATAATAATAGCTAATACTAAAATAGCAGTTATGTACAAGGCACTATTCTAAGGGCTTTACACATATGTTAATTCACTTAATCCTCATATTAGTTTTATAAGATAGTAAGAAACATTCTACTATCCTCATTTTATTGGTGGGTAAACTGAGATACAGATGGTTTACCTTATGCACTACTTCAAATAAGAGGTCTGTCATTTTTTTAACTCTGGGATAAGTAAATATTCTTTATTTCTTCAAATATATCTTCCCTTTGTCCCCCACTATGACCACCAGCATCTTTCTTCTGTATATTAATATTATTATTAACTGTATATTAGCACTTCTATTTCTTGTCTTCAAACCCCACAGTTTATTGTTATAATTTCTCTTTTTATTTCTTTCTGTTACCTTCTGAGAGTATTCAGTCTGATCTTCTGGCAAACAGATTATTTCTTCACCTGCATCATTTGGATTATTTCTCTTATTTATTCTGTTCTTTATTTCAACTATTATATTTTTCATATTTACTGTTTTCATTTGGTTCTTTTTTATGACTTCTCTGACATTTTATTAACATCCTTCTCATCTCTGAGTATTTCTTTTATTTTATTTATTTATTTTTTTGTAATAACTTTTTTTTTAAACATCTTTTTTGGAGTATAATTGCTTACAACAGTGTGTTAGTTTCTGCTTTATAACAAAGTGAATGAGCTATAATTACACATATATTCCCGTATCTCCTCACTCTTCTGTCTCCCTCCCACCCTCCCTACCACACCCCTCTAGGTGGTCACAAAGCACCAAGCTGATTTCCCTGTGCTATGCGGCTGCTTCCCACTATCTCTGAGTATTTCAACTAAACTTATTTTAAATTCTTAGTCCATCTGTTCTAAGAATTCTGTTTCATATGATATTAGTTTGTCACCTTTCTGTTACAGGTTGTTCTTCCCAATACCTAGTTGTTGTTGTTGTTTGGATCTGACATTATTAACTATTTCTTCAATTGTAAGGCTCCATAGCTTATTCAGTACACTAGTGTTCTAATATCTTAAAACAGGCAAACAAAAAACAAAAAAAGAAACCTCATAAAGCTTCCAAATGACTTAGATTGCTTCTGACAGGCAGAAAAGAAATTCTCACATTTTAAATTTGTTTGGGGAAACTGCAAAGGTCTCACCACCATCTTAGCTATTATAAGTGGAAGTTCAGGATAATCTAAATTCAGAATTTCTTCTTCCAAAACATTCTTACTGTTAATGAATTATGCAGGTATTACACCTTCTGTGCCTTTCCCATTCAAAAGAAGAAAAGCTGTGCTTTTCATCTGGAGCAGAGTCTGTGATTATGGACCAACTAATTAACTTGTCTAATGTGGAAGGGATGATGTAATTTTCACTTCTAGCTTTTCTCTCTTCCATATGGACAGGTTGCCGCTTATAAACGCTGTGACTGCTGTTGGGCAAAAGCTTGTCCTAAGAACTCGCTTTAAGCTCATTTTCATACCCACCATTCAGCAACCTTAGCAACAGAGAAAATTTTTAAAAGCCAGCCAAACTAAGTTACCAAGTTGAATTTTCACATATTCTCATTTATAAAAGGCAGGATTTTCTTTCAGCATTTTCTGAGCTTCCTTTTAGACTTTAATATTTTAAAAATATAACCCTGTCACTTAATAAAGCAAACCATGGCATGGGAAAGAGACACTATCTATGCTTTCTTACCACAGTGTGCATGGCACAACCACAGAAGAAAACCAAACCTTCAGAACACTCCAGCTTCTGTAAAGGGAGAGGGAGGAGGGGGGCAGTTTCTTACTCTGCCATTCTAGTCAGAAGTGTATTTCTCTCTTGCAAAAGGATAATTCCTGTTATTTTGTTAACTAGATATTACTTTTCATCAAAGTATAGAATCAAATTTTAAAAACTACTTAGTGATACTTGGCTTAAAAAATAAAAACCCTTAGCAATAAACATTTGAACATTTTTGCAGAGAAAGAAAAGACAACAGCATGCTTCTAATTGATCCAAAAGAAATTTGTTCAAGCCAGATATGGATAGACACATACACTTCATCTAAAAAAATAATAGCAACTACATTAATATTGATAAAAATAATAAATTGCCTTCCAAGGAGAAAAGCATAGATGACAAAAACACATCTGTGATATATAGCCCGAGAACTCACAATTTAGATCCAGGAGTACAAGCGATGTTGGCTGATTTATAAAATGCCTTACTGCTTTGGGTTCAAGTGCCAGTAAGTACCATCAATACCATCATCCTTAAGATACGCTTTTTAAGACATCTAAATAGCTGATGCAGTATTTCATTTATGACCATCCTGAGGAGAGTTTCTTTAGTCTGTAGACTCAGAGAAGGGAAGAAGTCTGGTCAGGTGGTTAAATGCACATCGGAAACTTGCAGTATTTATGACACTGCCTATATCTATAGTGTGACCTTGAAGAACTGCCATGAAACCTCAGGACCTAGAATAGACCTTAAAGATGTCTAATCCAGCCCCTCCAAGGTCATGCTCTCTCCTCTGGGAATAGTTCTAAGGCTTTGCTCACACCTTCTATATCACACTTGGCAGATAATAATAATAATAGCCATTACTGTCTTAAAATATGTCAAGCACTGTTCTAAATGCTTTACATGAATCAGCTTATTTAATCCTCAGCATAGGCCAATGAGAAAGGTACTGTTTATGTTCTTATTTTTCTAGACAAGAAAGTTGATACCTAAATGTTTTAAGTTACTTATCCAAATTTACACACTAACACCAGAGCCTGCACTTAACATTTTAACATTTAGAGTTTATCATTTTAACTATATATTGGTGCCATATCAAACTCTGTTTCTAAGACTTAAGCTCCTTGAGGGCACAGACATTTTCTTTTACCTTTGAAATACTCCACGCACTTAACACAGTGTTTGGTAGGCAGACAAAAGTACTGGTTAACAAGCTATAGTCATCAAAACAGTATGGTACTGGCACAAAAATAGAAATATAGATCAATGAAACAGGATAGAAAGCCCAGAAATACACCTATGCACTATGGTCAATTAATCTACAACAAAGGAGGCAAGACAATACAATGGAGGAAAGACAGTCTCTTCAATAAATGGTGCCGGAAAAACTGGACAGCTACATGTAAAAGAATGAAATTAAAACACTCTTTAACACCATACACAAAAATGGATTAAAGATCTAAATGTGAAACCTTACACTATGAAACTCTTAGAGGAAAACATAGGCAGAACACTCTCTGACATAAATCGCAGCAATATCTTTTTCATTTTATAGAAGGTGAATGCACCAGCTAATTTTCTATCCCACTAGATCTTTCTCCCATTTTCTATTCTGTCCTGGGCCCTGAGGAAGCCGACCTCTATAGACTGTTTCATGCAGGTCCCTTTGCTCTCTGGATTCTCATGTGGTCTGGCCAACGGAGAGGTCAGCAGGAGACTTGAAGGGTGGGAGAGAGAAAGATCCAAGTTCTTTTCCTGCCTCCATCACTTCTGCTCAGGGGGTTAGCAGTGGCTGCCTTGCTCAGTGGAAAGTCACAGCATCTGTCAGGCAGCTATAGCTACAGCTATAGGTCTTCTGGGGTCCTCAGAGCTACTCCCTCCCCTCACCCTTCAGACCTACTGGTGATAATCCAGCCCTCGTTAGCCCAGAGGTGAAGCATCATCCCTTTCTGGTTTTCCTTAACCTTTCCCACAATGTTCAAATGAGTACTTTTGTTAAATTCTCTTTAATTACTCTGTTTGTGCATGCCATCTGTTTTCTGCCAGAAACCTGACTGATAAATGCAAATAAAGCTTAGAAAAATTAAGCAATTTGCCAATGATCGCAATGATAATTATAATTGATGCAAACTTTGGCAAATTATTTAATTAATCCATGCCTCTACTTCTCATCTGTAAAAGAGGGATGATAATACCTACCTCATAGATTTGTTACCAAGTACCTGGCACGTGGTAAGTACTTAATCAATTCCTATTAGAATCTGGTGCTAGGAACTTGGATTCATTGCCATTTTTCAAAGAATTTGAACCTTGTAGAAACAAAGAAAAAAGCAAAAAGAAAAGTATAATTCAATCTAGTCTCAATTTAATTCAGAATTAACAGTGCTAGACTGACTTGCCTCTTCTACTATGAATATTGCTTAGATGTTTAGGGAATGTTCAGGCATTTTAATATTGACCCCCAAATATATAAATTTAAATCTGCTATCCCTCAGACACATGTAACATATGGTCCATTGTGGAAAACAGTAAACTAGTTAACCATTTAAACATATTAATATCCACATTGAGTGATGTGGATAAAGAGAAACTGACCATATTGACTACACTGGCAAGGAATTATAGAACATTGGCAATAAAGTGGTCCTATGAAATCATTAGGTTATTCCCCTCTCATTCTGGAGGTGAGAAAACTGAGGCTCAGAAAGACAAAACCAGATACACAGAGTTGCACAATTGGCCAGTGACTACTTAGGTATAAGAATCAGACCTCTGGGCTTCCCTCGTGGCGCAGTGGTTGAGAGTCCGCCTGCCGATGCAGGGGACACAGGTTCATGCCCTGGTCCGGGAAGATCCCACATGCCGCGGAGCGGCTAGGCCCGTGAGCCATGGCCGCTGAGCCTGCGCGTCCGGAGCCCGTGCTCTGCAACGGGAGAGGCCACAACAGTGAGAGGCCAGCGTACCGCAAAAAAAAAAAAAAAAAAAAAAAAAAAGGAGGCTCTCAAGCTCACAGTCTGTTGGCATATTAAGTATCAGCTTCACGTTTTCCCTGTTCAGGCTAATTACTTCTTTAATCTGTGATAGCTGACACATGTGCAGTTGTACAAGTTTAAGAGGAAGGAAGATGATTCTGATACTCTTCAGTTTCATTAGTATATTCTATTTTAATTGTCTTCCTTGCTAAGGCACCATTATTTGATGATTTAATAAGCAGGAAATCCAACAATAAAATTTAAGTGTTTAAGATAGTTATCGATAAATGTTCAGTGTAACATAACCAAAAAGAGCCAAGTCAAGTGGATCCATTTAAAATACGGCTAATGTGACCGGTAGTAGAGATTGGAGGTAGCTCTGATTTGCCTTGCTTAGCTTGTTCAGACCACCTATCACAGTAAACTTTCAAAATCTGTGCTCTCAAGTTTTGATCACTTACCCTAATCTCATAGCAGGCACGCACACGGAGTCAAGTGCCCTGCAGCTGACTGATACGCTGGTGCATTTTTAGAATGGAACAGAGTGAAGCTGAACCAATGCAGTGGCTAAAATAAGAAACCAATTTCAGTCCATTGTAAAGACAGCCACCCAAATCATCCCCCCAAATAATTCCAACTGTTGGGCTGCAATACTGAAAACACATATTTGTTCTTTTTTTGGCATGCATTTTTTATGTACTTCTTAGTCTTTCCCTCCTACTCACTGAGATCTCATCATCCTCTTGTTCTGGAGGTTTTGGAGCTGTTATTATATCCAAGCTCTCACATGATGCCTCTGTTAAGTCTGGTTCAGCATTTCCATTATAAAACTCATAAACTTCTGGAACAAACCTATTATAACTGTCTATGAGGGAAAAAATTGCTCCCAGGTGAAACTTAGTATATATTACATTCATTTTCAGTCTGGAAGGTACTTGTCTTCTTTAACATATTATAAAATAAAATTTCATACCATTGCTTTTACTTTCTTTAGTTGCTTCTGTCAGTATGATAACACAAAAGAATAAAGTGGGGAAGCAAAGAGCTATTCATCTCACATTTTGCCCATTTTCTCCAGGACACTGTTCCTTTTCCATTCCCAGCCTAAAGTCAAAGTTTCCAGTCTTAGCACAGTGCCCTGAGTGTTACTTTCACCAGGTCTTGTTCTGGTCGCTTCTAGATTATTAGATTACAGGGATCTTGACCACCGGGGGCCACACAGGAAGGTTTTTTATTTCCCTATTCTCAGGAGCCATTGTGAAAAAAACACTTAAAATATAAAACTTTAAAAATTTCCTAAAATTACTTCAGAATAGAACATTAAAAGGGATTTATGCCAATTCAAGCAATCCCATTTTTGGATTAAGCATTTAAATTGCACAGGATATTTCTTTAAATTCTTCTACTATTTGATGTTGGAGGGAAAGGAAAGGGAAAGCACAAGCAAGCTTGTAAAATGCGAATTCAACTACTGAATATTGTTACGATTTTCTTGTTTAGTAATATAAAATTAGAAGTTAGGTAAACAGTATTTTTTCACATACCTTGAACCTGAGAAAATCTTTTCCCTGGTTAAACAAACATGTAGATTTCTAATATATCTTCATAATTAATATATACAAATGGGATCAATGGTAATTAAACTCCCATTCCTCTGACTGAGTCTGAGGAGGAAATACACCACCTCTGGGAGATACCTTTAAGAGAGGAGGTGCCAGGGAAGACCTGCTCAGAAAAGAGGTTAATAGGGAGCCAGGGGCCTATTGAAAAAAACTATTAACTGCTTGATCTCTGATTCCAGACCTAAATTTCTGTGTTTGTCATCCACCTTCTTCTGGCTCCACCCTGATATCCATTCCTATTTCTATGACTCCCCACTGGACTGGTGGGGAGTAGAGGGTTAGTACAGCTTAGTACAAATCACCCCACTGGTGATTTGTAGAGGGTTAGTACAGGTCTTCATGGGCCAGGAACCACATGTAACTCTGCATCTGCCATAAAGCCACTTTCACCATGAGGCAAAGGATACTGTGCCCATTAGCACTCCCTTCTTTGTTCTTAACACTTTGGCTGAGCGAAGGGGTTTTATATTTGTACCCAAGCTCAATCCAGAAGCCAGGGTATAAAGGAGCCAACAGACAGTATGAGCATCCTGTTGGGATGGGCAAGTTGATTCAAAGACAAGTCTCAACACAAATGCAGGCATCTGCCTCATGCTAAAGAAAAATAAAACAGAGACGGCTGATACTTCATTGTAGATACAAAAGAAGCTTCATAAACATCTCTTTCTTCATGTAGGCTATCAAATGACATTTAACTCTATCCAGAAACTTTTCTTTGAGAACTTATTTCAAGCCCAGTAGTGCACTGGAAGTGGAGAAAAGGAGTTACGTAGAAAAGGAGGACAATGTTTGTGCCCGGAAGCAGTCAACAGTCCAATCAAAAAACCAAAAAATATCTCATGAGTTTCAAATGAGATAATATTTTAAAAGTCACTTTTTAAATACTTAAATGCTATACATTTGTTAGTAGATACTAATAAATAACTGCTGAAACAAAAACCAATAGATTTTAATTTTCAGGAAAATTGCTTATCCTAAAAATAACACATCAGTTTAACACTTCCTACATAACATGGTGTATAATTAGCATTCATAGAAAGAGAATGGACTTTGAAGCCAGACTCATCTCTGGTAATTTACTAGTTATGTGAACTTGGCAGGCGACTTTCATCTTTTTGAGCTTAAGCTTCCTCATCTACATAAATGGGAATTAATTTCTTCTTCAGATAGATGTATGGATAGAATAGATGAATTAATATGCCCCAAACACTCAGGTAGTAGGCATTCCATCTACCTGCTTCTGAAAATACAACATAATCAAATTTCTTCACACAGTGGTGATGAGACTGACGAGCAAATATGATGAGGTCTTTATTTTTGTTTGCTGAAGGGAAAGAGAAGTGCATTCTTAAAGTTTGCTTCTAAAACACCAGTGTTGTGTTTGAAGTCTTCTCTTGAAAAGGAAAACTGACCAAATATGAGTCCCTAATATCTGAATAGAAGATCATACTATCCTTTTAAAAGTTAGAACTCATTAGAAATAGAAACCACACACTCCAGGAAACTTACATTTCACACTTCCGTTTAATTTTATTTTGCTCAATCCTGGCTACAAAAAACAAAATACTTACCCTGAAACTTACTGATTTTATTACAGTGAGTTCCATAAACACAGGAGTCATGGTCCTTCTTTTCCTCTCACAAGTACAGAATGACGTCAGACCCAAAATCTAATAAGTTGCCTTCAGATTTCAATTCTGAACAAACCAGAAATAGCGGGTAAGAGCTAGCTGATTGCACCTGTGAAATGATCACCCTCCACTCCAATTTACCTCTGAGTCCCTTCTCCTCAGGCTTTACCAATCATTTGGCCCTTAATGGGTCTCTTTAGCTGTTTATCAGTCTCTCTCCCCATCAATTTTCATTGCTCTCTACAGCTTCTTTATCACTTTTTGTTGTCAAGAACATAACTACTTTTGGATCAGATGTTTGCCATAAATTCCTGAAATAGACATCTAGCCCATAAAGAATAGAAATGAATAGGCTAGTTTTAAATGTCACCAGTAGATAGTTCATCTCAGTAGGCGTGATTGTTAATGCTTTCACATCTCTAGTTCAAAACTGAAATTTTTCCAGTGCCCCAGGCATAATTATTTTCCTCCAAATGACTTGGAAGCCAGAATTACAGCATCCACCTACGCATTATATTTGACCAAAACACTGACATCAAGCAGAATCACAAAAATCTATTTATGTATGCTCCTTAGTGTTGGCAGCCTTGATTTCTTAGGAAATATCATCTTATTCAGACAGAATAAAATTTGTTAGCATTGGCAATTACTGACTTCTGCTTTAAATTAATGTCCACATGTGAAAAAAAATGGGGTTTTGTGATTTGGAATGTAGAAAAAAATGGCAATGAAACTGAAACTTTATATACCATATTTCAGCTGACAGCACAATTTAGGGTTGAGTCACACACCCTTAAAATGAAGGCTTCCAATAGAAATGCTGACAGGCCCTTTACTTATAAGGAAGTATTTGCCTCTAGAATAATAGCAATATATTATATTTAAATGGTTCCTTTTATAAAGCACTTTAAAAACTGTCAATCTGTATTTCTCCTTCCTATACACAAGTATGTCTCTTTAAAGTCAATAGCAAAACTATGTATCTATTATTTAGTTAGTTAGTTATTATGTATTTATTATATTTATGAGATTCACTTATCATTTATTAGCCTCTGGGCACCTCTGCAAGTTCCAGAGCTAAAAAAAATAGGAAGATGGTTTGTGTCATTATGATTAGCAGGTTATTCTAGACATCGTGAAAACAACACATATTGCTTCCAGCCTTATTATCTTAGAAGTTTAACATACCTTTAAAATATATGTACAGGGAGATGTGTGGCCAAGATGGTAGAGTAGGAGGACCCTGAGCTCATCTCCTCCCACAGGCACACCAAAATTACAACTATTTACAGAGTAACTATCTGTGAGAATGACCTGAAGAGTACCAGAAAAGATTCCCATGACTAAAGATATAAAGAAGTAAATACAATGAGATTGGTAGGAGGGATGGAGACATAGTATAGTCAAGATACACACCTCTCCACACCACAAATGGAAGGATAATCACAATTGCAGAGGTTCTCTCCAAGGGATGAGGGGTGCAAGCCCCACATCAAGCTCTCCAGCCTGGGGTCCTGTACCAGGAACAGGAGCCCTCCAAACATCTGGCTTTGAAGGCCAGTGGGGCTTGTGAATGAGAGAGCCAGAGGGCTACAGGAAACAGAGACTTCTCTTAAAGGGCATGCACAAAAATCTCACACACTCTGAGTCCCACTGCAGAGACAGTCATTTGAAAACAGCATGGGTTCAACCCACTTGCTGATTTTGAAAGAGAGCCTACCCGAGAGACAGCAGGCAACTTGGAATACCCCTGGGGACACAGACGCAGGTGGCAGTTATTTGGAGGAGCTCATTCTACCAGGAGAAAACCTGTGCTGGCAAGCATCATTTTGGAATCCTCTGTCTAGCCTATTAGTGCCAAGGACTTACCCATCAACCATCAGGTGGACACCAGTTCTAGGATTCCCCCCAGTCCTGAAGCTGACTTCCCCAGGACACAGCCTTACCCATGAGTGGGCTGGCAACACCCAGGGTTCTCTGGGTCATGTAGCTGGCTGCCTAAAGACCTGGCCATGCTTACCAGTGGAATAGCAACCATCACATGAGGCAAGGCTTCACAGCCAGCCATACTTACTAGCACACCCACAGTAATTGGACCTGCCAATGAAAGGGCCCACACAGCCCACATAGGGGGCACCCCTAGAGTACATAGCTCTGGTGACCAGAGGGGAGTGTGCTGCTGGGCTCCACAGAACATCACCTCCATAAGGCTACTTCTCCAAAATTGGGAAATTTACAGACCTACCTAATACATAGAAATAAACACAGAGAATTAGGCAAAATAAGGAGACAGAGGAAGATATTTCAAATGAAGGAATAAGACATAACCTCAGAGAAAGAAATAAAGTAAAAATAAGCAATCTATATGATAAAGATTTCAAGGTAATGATCATAAAGATGCTAGACAAACTTGGGAGATGAATGGATAAACACAGTGGGAATTTCAACAGAGTTAGAAAATATAAAGAAGAACCAAATGGAGCTGACGAATACAATAACTGAAATTAAAAATGCAACACTAGAAGGAATCAACAGATTAGATGATACAGAGAAACAGATCAGTGAACTAGAAGACAGAGTAGTTCACCCAAGGTGAAGAGAAAAAGAAAAAAAAGAATTTAAAAAAATGACAGTTTAAGAGATCTCTGGAACAATCTCACCCATGTTAACAATCCCATTATAGCGGTCCAGAAGCAGAAGAGAGAGAGAAAGGGGCAGAGAACTTACTTGAAGAAATAATAGCTAAAAACATCTTTAACCTGGGAAAGTAAAGAGACATCCAAGTCCAGGAAGCACAGAGAGTTCCAAACAAGAGGAACATAAAGAGGACCACACCAAGACACATTATATTTAAAATGGCAAAAAATAAAGATAAAGAGAGAATCTTAAAAACAGCAAAAGTAATAGTTATGTACAAGGGAACTCTCATAACAAGTCTATCAGCTGAATTTTCAGCAGAAACTTTGCAGACCAGAAGGAAATAGCACAGTATATTCAGTGATAAAAGGAAAAAACCTACAACCAAGAATACTCTACATTTAACTCAGATTAAAGGAGAGGTAGGAGTTTTACAGAGAAGCAAAAGCTAAAACAGTTCATCACCATTAAACTGGCTTTACAAGATGTGTTAAAGGTACTTTTTCTAAGTGGAGGAGAAAAGGCCATAATTAAAAATATTAAAAAAGGAAAAATCTCACTGGTAAAGGCAAACATGCAGTAAAGGTAGTAGAACAACCACTTACAAAGCTAATAGAAAAAGTTAAAAGACAAAAGTAGTAAAATTATTTATATCCATAAAAATAAGTTATACACAAAACCAAAAGATATGAAATATGATATCAAAAATATTAAGATAAGCGAGGGGGAGTAAACATGCAAAGCTGTTAGAATGTGTTAGAACTTAAGAGATCATCAACTGAAAATAATCACATATTTATACTGGTTGCTATAGATAAACCTCATGATAACCACAAACTAAAAACCTATAATAGATGCAAACACAAAAAAGAGAAAGGAATAGAAACATAACACAAAAGATAGTTATTAAATCATAAGGGAGGAGAGAAAAAAAAGAACTACAAAAACAAGAAAACAATGAACAAAATGGCAATAAGTATGAACACATCAATAACTACTTTAAATGTAAATGAATTAATTCTCCAATCAAATGAAAGACTGGCTGAACTGATACAAAAACAACACCCATATATGTACGGCCTATAAGAAACTCACTTCAGATCTAAAGACACACACAGACTGGACACAAAGAGATGGAAAAGATATTCCATGCGAATGGAAACAAAAAAAGCTGGGGTAGCAATACTTATATCAGACAATATAGACTTTAAAAGAAAGACTACAACAAGAGACAAAGAAGAACATTATATAATGATAAAGGGATCAATCCAACAATTATAAATATATAAATACTCCACATAGGAGCACCTAAATACATAGAGCACATATTAAAAAACATAAAGGGAGAAATTGACAGTAACACAATAATAATAGGAGACTTAAACATTCCACTTACATTAACAGACAGAAAATCCAGACATCTGTACAGAAAACCAATAAGGAAACACTGGCCTTAAATGACACCTTACAGCAGATGGGCTCAATAGATACACATACAGAACACTGCATCCAAAAACAGCAGAATACACATTCTTTTAAAGTGCCCATGGGACATTCTCCAGGATAGATCACATGCTAGGCCACAAAATAAATCTCAGTAAATTTAAGACTGAGATCATATCAAGTACCTTTTCTGACCACAACACTATGAACTAGAAATCAACTATAAGGAAAAAACTGCAAAAAATACAAATACATGGAGGCTGAATGATATGCAAATAAGCAACCAAGGTTCACTAAAGAAATCAAAAAGGAAATTTAAAAACACCTGGTGAAAAATGAAAATAGAAACAAAATACAGTAAGTCCTCTACATACGAACCTTCAAGTTACGAACTTCCAAAGATGAGAACGTGTGTGCCAGTCCCTGTATGCCAGCTGTTGCACTGTATACTGTACTTTTCAAGGCACTGTACCATAAGATTAAAAATATTTTCTTCACTGTGTATGACAGACTCTAGGTCTATCCACCTCATTACAAATAGTCAGAAAGAAAAAGACAAATACAGTATGCTAACACATATATACGGAATTTAAGAAAAAAAAAATGTCATGAAGAACCTAGGGGTAAGGCAGGAATAAAGACGCAGACCTCCTAGAGAACGGACTTGAGGTTATGGGGAGGGGGAAGGGTGAGCTGTGACGGGGCGAGAGAGAGTCATGGACATATACACACTAACAAACGTAGTAAGGTAGATAGCTAGTGGGAAGCAGCCGCATGGCACAGGGATATTGGCTCGGTGCTTTGTGACAGCCTGGAGGGGTGGGATAGGGAGGGTGGGAGGGAGGGAGACGCAAGAGGGAGGAGATATGGGAACATATGTGTATGTGTAACTGATTCACTTTGTTGTAAAGCAGAGACTAGCACACCATTGTAAAGTAATTATACCCCAATAAAGATGTTAAAAAAAAAAATATTTTCTTTATTTTTTATGTTTTTTGTTTTTACATCTGTATTATTTGTGTGAAAAGTATTATAAACCTATTACAGTACAGTACTATCAGTATTATATAGCCAATTGTGTTCGTTGGGTACCTAGGCTAACTTTGTTGGACTTACAAATAAATTGGACTTACAAATGCACTCTTAAAATGTAACTTGTTCATATGTAGGGGATTTACTGTAATCCAAAATCTATGGGAAACAGCAAAAGCACTTCTAAGAGGGAAGTCTATAGCGATACAAGCCTACCTCAGGAAACAAGAAAAATCTCAAACTATTTAACCTTACACCTAAAGGAACTAGAAAAAGAAGAAAAACAAAACCCAAAGTTAGTAGAAGGAAAGAAATCATAAAGATAAGAGTGGAAATAAATGAAATGGAGACTGAAAACAATAGAAAAGTTCAATGAAACTAAGAGATGCTTCTTTGAAAAGATAAATAAAATTGATAAACCTTTAGCCAAACTCATCAAGAAAAAAGAGAGGGCCCGAATAAATAAAACCAGAAATGAAAGAGCAGAAATTATCACCAATACCACAAGAATACAAAGGATCATAAGAAATTACTATGAATAATTATACAATAATAAGATGGACAACCAAGAAGAAATGGAAAAAATCCTAGAAACATACAATCTCCCTAGACGGAATCAGGAAGAAATAGAAAATATGAACAGACCAATTACCAGTTATAAAATTGAATCCATAATCAAATAACTCTCAATAAACAAAAGTCCAGGATCAGAAGATTTACAAGAGATTTCTACCAAACATTTGCAGAAGTGTTAACACCTATCATTCTCAAATTATTCCAAAAAACTGAAGAGGAAATAACTCTTCTAAACTCCTCCTATGAAGCCAGCATCACCCAGATGTCAAAGCCAGACAAACATATCACCAAAAAATAAAATTACAGGCCAATATCACTGGTGAACATAGATGCAAAAATCCTCAACAGAATATTAGCAAACCAAATCCAACAATACATTAAGAGTTGCTTTACATTAGCTGCAATACATTTAGGTTGCTTCCATGTCCTGGCTATTGTAAATAGTGCTGCAATGAACAATGGGGTGTGTGTATCTTTTCAAATTATGCTTTTCTCCAAATATATGCCTAGGAGTGGGATTGCTGAATCATATGGCAACACTATTTTTAGTCTTCTAAGGAACCTCCATACTGTTCTCCATAGTGGCTACACCAATTTACATTCCCACCAACAGTGTAGGAGGGTTCCCTTTTCTCCACACCCTCTCCAGCATTTATTGTTTGTAGATTTTTTGATGATGGCCATTCTGACTGGTGTGAGGTGCTACCTCATTGTAGTTTTGATTTGCATTTCTCTAATAATTTGATGTTGAGCATCTTTTCATGTGCTTTTTGGCCATCTGTATGTCTCCTTTGGAGAAATGTCTGTTTAGATCTTCCACCCATTTTTTGATTGGGTTGTTTACTTTTTTGATGTTGAGATGCATGAGCTGTTTGTGTATTTTTCAGATTAATCCCTTGTCGGTCGCTTTGTATATTTTCTCCGATTCTGAGGGCTGTCTTTTCCTTTTGTTTATGGTTTCCTTTGCTGTGCAAAAGCTTTTAAATTTAACTAGATCCCATTTGTTTAGTTTTGTTTTTATTTTCATTACTCTAGGCGGTGGATAAAAAAAGAGCTTGCTGAGATTTATGTCAGAGAGTGTTCTGCCTATGTTTTCCTCTAAGAGTTTTATAGAATCTGGCCTTACATTTAGGTCATTAATCCATTTTGAGTTTATTTTTTTGTATGGTGTTAGAGAGTGTTCTAATTTCATTCTTTTACATGTAGCTGTCCAGTTATCTCAGCACCACTTAAACCTAAATGTCCATCAACAGAGGAATAGATAAAGAAGATGTGGTACATAGATATACAATGGAATATTACTCAGTCATAAAAAAGAATGAAATAAAGCCATTTGCAGCAACAGGGATGGACTTAGAGATTGTCATACTGAGTGAAGTAAGTCAGACAGAGAAAGACAAATATAAGCTATCACTTACATGTGCAATCCAAAAAAATGCTACAAATGAACTTATTTACAAAACAGAAATAGAGTCACAGATATAGAAAACAAACTAATGGTTACCAGGGGGAAAGAGTAGGGAGGAATAAATTGAGAGATTGGGATTGACATATACACACTACTATATATAAAATAAATAACTAATAAGAACCTACTGTATAGCACAGGGAACTCTACTCAATACTCTGTAATGACCTATATGGAAATAGAATCTAAAAAAGAGTGGATACTGAGGGGTGGGATAGGGAGGGTGGGAGGGAGGGAGATGCAAGAGGGAAGAGAGTTGGAGATATATGTATATGTATAACTGATTCACTTGGTTATAAAGCAGAAACTAACACACCATTGTAAAGCAATTATACTCCAATAAAGATGTTAAAAAAAAAGAAAAGAGTGGGTATATGCATATGTATAAGTGATTCACTTTGCTGTACAGCAGAAACTAACACAAAATTGTAAATCAACTACACTACAATAAAAATTAATTTAAAAAATCATACACCATGATCAAGTGGGATTTATCCAACAGATGCAAGGATTTTTCAGTATCTGCAAATTAATTGATGTGCTACTCCACATTAACAAATTAAAGAATAAAAAGCATACAATCATCTCAACAGATACAGAAAAAGCTTTTGACGAAATTCAACATTCATTTGTGGTGAAAACTCTCAACAAAGTGGGTATGTATATAGAGAACATATCTCAACATAATAAAGGCCATACAGTAAGTCCCCTACATACGAACCTTCAAGTTGCAAACTTTCAAAGCTGCGAACGTGTGTTTGCATGTCCACTCACATAAGTTAGTTAATGTGCATGCATCCTCTACAAGTGGTTGTGCTTTTGTGTACTTCACTATACAGTACTGTATAGAGTACAGTAGTACAGTATCTTTATTTCAAGCCCATGATGTCTGAAAGCAAGTGTAAAAGTAGCAGTGATGTAGCTGGTACTGCTAAGAAGCACCAGGAACTGGAGGCCCAGAGAAAGGACAAAGAGAGACAAGAGGAAGAAGAAGTACCTGCAGAACCAAAAAGATTCACAATGCAAGAAATGGCAAGTGGATTCCCTTTACTTGAGAAGGCACTGTTAGTTTTTGAGGCACAGGACCCGAATGTAGAACAGTACACAAAAGTTGCAGCAGCTGTTCAGAATGCAATCCAGTCCTACCGTGTAATCTATTATGAGAAAAAAAGAGCTACTACCCAGACATCACTGGATCATTTTTTTCAAGAGGGTAGATAGAATTGAATCCAGCCAGGAACCAGAACATGTGCCATCAATGTCAGGCATGAGTGAAATTGCAGCTAGCTTGCCCTCCACTCCTATGGCTAATGATCTTTCAGCTCTACCATCTCCCACCTCCTCTCCCTCCTCCAATCAGTAACTCTTCTTGCCTGTTCACTCGATCCTAGCCCCTGTATGCCAGCTGTTGTACTGTACTACTGTGCTTTTCAAGGTACTATACTATGGGATTAAAAATATTTTCTTTATTTTTTGTGTTTTTTTGTTTTCTATGTATTATTTGTGTGAAAAGTAGTATAAACCTATTACAGTACAGTACTATGTAGCCGATTGTGTTAGTTGGGTACCTAGGCTAACTTTGCTGGACTTGCGAACAAATTTGACTTATAAACACACTCTCAGAACGGAACTCATTCATATGTAGGGGACTTACTGTATATGACATACATAAAGCCAACATCATACTCAACAGTGAAAAGAGAAAAGCATTTCCTCTAAGATCAGGAACAAGACAAGGATACCCACTATCATCACTTTTATTCAACATAATCTTGGAAGTCCTAGCCACAGTAATCAGACAAGAAAGAGAAATAAAAGGAATCCAAATTGGGAAGGAAGAAGTATAACTATCACTGTTCACAGATTACATGATATTATATATAGAAAATTCAAAAGACACTGCCAAAACCTATCAGAACTAATAAATTAATTCAATAGAGTGGAAAGGTAAAAAATTAATACAAAAATCTATTGCATTTCTATACACTAACAATGAACTATCAGAAAGAGAAATCAAGAAAACAATCCCATTTACAATTGCATCAGAAAGAAAAAAATACCTAGAAATAAAGCTAACCAAGGAGCTAAAAGACTTGTACTCAGAAAAATAAAAGGCATTGATAGAGAAATTTAAGATGACACAAAAATGGAAAGATATACTGTGCTCATGGATTGAAAGAAGTAATATTGTTAAAAATGACCGTACTGCCCAAGGAAATCTACAGGTTCAATGCAATCCCTGTCATAATACCAATGGAATTTTTCACAGAAAGAGAACAAATGATTCTAAAATTTATACGGAAACATGAAAAACTCCAATTAGCCGAAACAATCTTGTGAAAGAAAAATAAAGTTGGAGGTATCACACTCCCGATTTCAAACTATACAACAAAGCTACAGTAATCAAAACACTATGGTGCCGGCATAAAAACAGACACATAGATCAATGGAACAGAATAGAAAGCCCAGAAATGAGCCCACACTTATATGGTCAATTAATCTATGACAAAGGAGTCAAGAATGTACAATGTGGAAACTACATACTCTTCAATAAATGGTGTTGGGAAAACTGTATAGCTATATGTAAAAAAATCAAAGAGGACTACTTTTTCACACCATATACAAAAATAAACTCAAAATGGATTAAAGATTTAAATGTAAGACCTGAAACCATAAAATTCCAAGAAGAAAACCTAGGCAGTATACTCTTTGAACATCAGTCTTAGTAATATTTTGGGGGATATGTCTCCTCAGGCAAGGGAAAGGAAGCAAAAATAAACAAATTGGCCTACATCAAACTAAAAAACTTTTGCACTGTGAAGGAGACTATCAACAAAATGAAAAGGCAGCCTATGGAAAGGGAGAAGATATTTGCAAATGGTATGTCTGATAAGGGGTTAATATCCAAAATACACAAAAAACTCATACACCTCAACATCAAAGAAACAGTTAAAAAATGAACAGAGGATCTGAATAAACATTTTTCCAAAGAAGACATACAGATGACCAACAGACATATGAAAAGATGCTCAATGTCACTGATCATCAGGGAAATGCAAATCAAAACCATAATAAGATACCACGTCACACCTGCCAGGATGGCTATCATCAAAAAGACAATAACAAGTGGAGAAAAGGGAACCCTCATGCACTGTTGGTGGGATGTAAATTGGTGCAGTCACTATGGAAAACAGTATGGAGTCTCCTCAAAAAATTAAAAATAGAACTGCCATATGATCCAGGAACCTCACTTCTGGGTATTTACCTGAAGAAAATTAAAACACTAATTTGAAAAGATACATACACTCCAATGTTTATTGCATCATTATTTACAATAGCCAGGATATGAAAGCAACCTAAGTGTCTACACACATGGAATATTACTCAGCTATTAAAAATGAAATCTTGCCATGTGTCACAACATGGATGGATCTAGAGGGTATATTATGTTAAGTGAAATAAGTCAGACAGAGCAAGACAAGTGCCCTATGATCTCACTTATATGTGGAATCTAAAATACAAAACAAGCAAACTTATAAAACAAAATCAAAACAGACTCATAGGTAGAGAGAACAAATAGGGTTTGCCAGAAGGGAGGTTAGTGGGGGAGAGAGCAAAATAGTTGAAGGGGATTAAGAGGTACGAACCTTCAGGTATATAATAAATAAATCACAGGGATGTAATATACAGCATAAGGAATATGGTCAATATTATTATAATAGTGTGAGACAGATGGTTACTAGACTTATCATGGCAATCATACCATAATGTATGCAAATGTCAAATCATTAGGTAGTACACCTGAAACTAACATAAAATTGTACATCAACTAGGTTCCAATAAAAAAATATAGACATATGAATGTATACATATACATTCATCAGAAAAGAAACACAGACTGATGTAGCTCAGAATTACTTCAAATATTAGACAAAGAAAGCAGGAGCAATAATATCTAATCAAAGGTATTTTGGGTAGTTTTTTGTTGTTTTTTATACTTTATGTTGTGAAGTGTTGTTCCATAGTAGAGGTTAGCATAAATGGTACGCTATGGAGAAGTTTGAATTAATAATTTACTTAACTTTATATATCATGTTCTCAAACAAATTTATATTACATCACTGTTATGTGCTTAGCATTGGGCATAGGTATAAAACTTCAGTCCTAAATTGAATCTCAGGCTCAGCTCTCTAACAGGGTCAACAGCCAAGCACTCAGCTCCAAAATATTTCATAGTACATTTCAATTCAGAGTTTATCACCTAAGAATGTTATTTTCTTCATATCAAATATATATTTTTTAATTTACTTATTTTATTTATTTATTTTTGGCTGCACTGGGTCTTTGTTGCTGCTCACGGGCTTTCTCTAGTTGCGGCGAGTGGGGGCTACTCTTCGTTGGGGTGCACGGGCTTCTCATTGCGTGGCTTCTCTTGTTGCGGAGCACAGGCTCTAGGCACATGGGCTTCAGGATTTGTGGTGAGTGGGCTCAGTAGTTGTGGCTCGCGGGCTCTAGAGGCTCAGTAGTTGTGGCACACAGGCTTAGTTGCTCTGCAGCATGTGGGATCTTCCTGGACCAGGGCTCGAACCCGTGTCCCCTGCATTGGCAGGCGGATTCTTAACCACTGTGCCACCAGGGAAGCCCCATATCAAATATTTTGATCCTAATAGATTATTTCAATAGATTACATGGTTTAAAAGTTAAAAAATTAAAAGATGAATCTAGACACTCCTTTTCATCCCCAGCTCTCAATGTGTCTACGCCCATCCAGGAGAGATTCTAGATCTGAGTTCAACTTCAGTCTCTTCCTGAGAAAGTACTAGGTTCAGGGTGTAGAGAGATTGTAATGGCAGGATTTTGGCCAATCTGACCTGGAGTGTCAAAAATATTTATAATTCCATGCCCTAGACCTTTATAGCAATGTAGTAAATGGCCTTAGGTTAGTTATGAACCTAGTGAGTGAGCATCATGATGCCTTAGCAGGGAAATAACCTCCTTCCAACTGATAAGTATGCTTTACATTGTTTTGAGATGTTGGAATGAAAAATGTTCTATAAACACAAAGTACATGCACAGCGTAAAATTTCACTCTGGCTCCCTTTGTCTTCACTAGCAAAACTCATTTGTCATGACCTGTAGCACCTTTGCTTTTTTATTGCTATCCTTAACACTTGGTTGAGAAAAATCTGTCATGCCTCTAACTGCCTAGTGCTAAATCAATCAGTATCTTCTAAACTAAGCCTGGCAAAATTTCCTGTATTCCTGACCACCAGCCAATCAAGATCCAAATGTTGCTCCCCAGGAGCAGAGAGGCAAAGCATTAATTTACTATACCTTAGAAAGTTCTTATCAACTCCATGGTACAAGTTTTTCAGCTTTAGTACAAAGGAACACCTCCAGTGCAAGATTATGAAATTCATTTGTAACTAAACCTCCAGAACACTTGTAGAAAAATATACATTTGATTTTCAGATAGTGGAAAGAAAGATAAGTGTGGCAATTATGTAATATAAAATGAAATAACCTTTAGGAAACCAATATTCATTTTTTCCCCAAATTTTTCTAAATGGGTCATGTTTCTACCTAGGCACACAAGCAAGGGCATATTCAACTTTAATACCTAAAGATGTGTGCACATGTACAGGCGTTTTTCTTACTTGTTAGTGGTTTGTTAGAATGATACCCCAAGGGCCATACAATAGTTTTGCATTTATCTCTGAAATTCTATGACTTTCAGAATAATTTTATAAATAGTAACATTAAACACTTTTAGAGCACTGAAAATATACTAAATACAAAGAGGTAGATATGATCCTTGCACCCCCATCCTTACACAGATTTAACATTAATTTCTGATTAACTCAGGAATTTTCAGTTCATGATCAGAACCCTTCAGTTTTCAGACATGAACTTACCATCCTTTCTTCTCACATAGCATGTGCCTTCAACCCTCATTACCAAGTCTGATTTATGAAGTCTGCAAGTGTGATGAAATGTGTTGATGTTAGAGGAGAGATTTACATTTCTTCTTTTTCTTCCCTTCTAAAACACTCTTTCACTTTATCAGTGTCAGTCATTCAGGCACCTCTTTGACAAGGGACTTGAAGGAAGATGACAGTACCAGAGTCGAAGATGCTGGGTCAAGTAAAAGACAAGTTTTATGAATACTTCCTACAATTGCAGATGTATTTAAAAACAGAAGCACATTAATTACTGCAAGACTAAGGTATTTGCATTTTATTTCTAGACAAGTCAAAAGGCAAGGTGGGAAGAAAGAATGTCAAGGTTGGTAAAGAAGGGCAGGGTGGTGGTGGGATTTTATCCCACAAGGGACCTTATTTTGCACAATAGGTGGCCTAGGGGAATTTTATCCCATTATCTTACAAGTAAATGAAGCTTTGCATTTCAGCCCCCTAGAGTGCTCATGGCAGGTCTCCTACTATTCCCCTGTTATTTTTGCAAGTAATTCTGCCAAAAATGCTATTACTCTGGTTTACAATAGTTGATCACTGCTGTGAAATTCAGGCCATAGATAAAACGAATTTTTTAAAAATAAACAACAACAACAAAAGAGTGAGGGGGTCCAACAGCCCTAATACCTACTTGCTCTTGGAGAAGCTTTGCCAAAGGCTCCACTTTATAAGGCCATTAAGTATTTCTGAATTTCCATTTCTATTATAACTGGTTGGTGATTACCTAGTTCCTGGTATCTAAACTGAGAACCTGTTCCTGCTCTTCTTTAGGGGAATGCTAAATATTCCTGAGGGATGTAGGTCTCCTTTGCCTGCCCTTTGAGACAGGGTTCCAAACAATACACTTACTCATGAATGTTTACTGATTATAAAAGTTTGGCAGCTTAGAACATGTGTATTCAAGCCATTCAAGATGGCTGTTTGCTTGCTCTCTGTACACCCTCTGCTGGACCAGTCCCTGCATCACCTACACCCTACTCACATGACTGAACTTCCCTCTTAATCATAGAGCTTAATCAGTAAATACCTACATACTTGTTCACCCTCTCCCACTCCAGCTAGTGATTGTTCTAATCTTTAGATCAGAATGGCTCCCTTAGGATAGTTTAGCAAAGAGAAGACCTCTGCTCCAGGAAGGTACTTAGCCCAGGGGCTAAGAGAGATGTGCCCCTCTGCTGGTCTCCCTGGTAATGGATGAGCCAATCTGAAGTCAATTCCCCCTGTAACTGGTAGACTGGTAGTCTCCTTATCCTACCCCACTTCCCCCAGCACAGACTGCTGCCGCCATGTCCTTCCTGCTGTCTACCATCCATGGTGGTGTGTAGCTCCAGGACCCTTTTGCTTCAGACATGTAAGATCTCCAATCTATTAAACCATCGATGTCTCTGTCGCTGTCTCTGGACTCTTTCTTCAGTCTCAGGGCTGGGCAAGTACAGGGCTTGCATGCCTGCGGGCTGCAGCCCAACAGAGCAAAAGAAGGGCTGTATGAGAAAGAGTAGCAATTTGTTTATCTGAAGTCGAAGTCGCGTGGTGATGGCTCTCATTTCCTTTACGTGTGTGTGTGTGTGTGTGTGTGTGTGTGTGTGTGTGTGTGTGTTGTGTCACATTCCTCATTATGTCAAAGCATTTCTGAATCCCTTCACTGTCAGCCCGACCTGGAACATGTTTAACATTTTACTTACCATACAGTGTTTTATTGCTTAGTATTGGTATTTACTTATCTGTCTTCCCTGCAAGAATATGAGATCAAGGCCATCATTTTATTGCCATTACCATACAGAAAACCTGCACAAGGTAGCATTTAATTAATTTTTACCATACAAACAAATAATAGAGTTGTCTTTGTTAACATGGTTTCCTCTGTTATTTACCATTGTAATAGAGCAACCGAGTTTACAGAAAAATAAGTTCTCCACAATGCACATCTGAGCAGTGGTTCAAAAACTAGATAAAACTCAGCATTCACGAATCTGAAATTCCACTGGTGGGGTTAAAATTCTATATCCTTCATTCAATGGCAAATACAGTTGCAAAGCTAATAGCTAGAGTTTGAAGAAGACTTTATTAATCATGACGTTCGGTTAGAGCAAGGCTCTGCTGAAACCAAAGCAAATAAATTATAGGCATAGCTAATAAGGTCAGGAAGCTGCTATTACCAAAATCCTGGAAATATTCTCTAAATCTCCAGATTACTTTTAGCTAGCTTAAGTAACTGCTTTATAAATGGATAGTCACCTGTGAATAGTTATTCCAGAATGGATAACTATTTATTGATTCTGGAATGGCTAAATTTCCCTTTCCCCTCTGGGAACAATAGCTGTGAATTTTCTATTGCCTTTTTCTACCCCCACCCCATAGAACTCAAGGCCCCTCTATACTTTTCACAGCAGTGTATGTGAAATGGTTGAAGGGTAAAAACCCAAGGTGTTGTAGCCAGCAAGGAGCATTACATACTATTACACTGCAAGGTCAGTAGATAGCCTGTTATTTTAAATGTTCTTTAAATTATCGCCCTAAGGATATAATTTTCAGCTGACTCTCTGTCTTCCCAAAGAAGCAGAATTTAACACACCTCAGAGCCTCCACATGGTGAGAAAACAAAGACACAAGCCACGGTCAGAAAGGACAGGAATCAAAACACAAGTTCATAAGGACTTTACAAGTAAAGTTAGTCCAAGGTAGTTTATGTCAGTGTGGGGTCCCCAGACCAGCAGCATTAACCTCACCAGGGTACTTGAAAGAAATGTAAGTCTTTGGGCCTCATCCAAATCCACTGAATCAGAAAATCTGTGAGTGGGGCCCATCAATCTTGAGTTGAACAAGCCACCCAGTAGATTTTTAAGGCATGCTGAAGCTTGAGCACCTATCATCTAAGGTGATAAGTAGACCCAGGTCTTTTTAAAAATTACTGTATATAGGAGACATCAATTTACCTATCCATACAGTTCATGAGGATTTTGTTAAAATCAGAGCTTAGTGGAAACTGAAAATGTATTAAGGACCCTGATTAAAAACAAGTATCCATGTTAGTGTCGCTGTGGGTAGAATATACACATAAACACACAGCAGAAAGAGAATGTCAAAGGAACTCACCTTAACAGAAATCAATTGTGCATTATAATTATATTGTTGTTGTAAATTGTTATAATCTATAACAATATCTACAACAATAATGACAGTATAGTTTGGAACAGAAATAGTCTAACCAATAGAAGAAAACTTAGCCTATAAACCAACCACAAATTTATGGAAGTTTCATATACAAAGTGTAAGGTCATGCAAGTCACTGGAAAGGGCAGGGGCAAAACATGATTCAATACATAAAAATTGGAAATACAGTTTTCTATATAACAGTGAAATGGAATTCAACACCTATCTCACAACAGCAACAAAAATCAATGCCAAGTAGATTGATACTTTAAAATGTAAAAAGCAAAACTTTTTCTAAAAAATTAAATAAGCAGGGCTTCCCTGGTGGCCCAGTGGTTGAGGGTCCGCCTGCCGGTGCGGGAGGCGCGGGTTCGTGCCCTGGTCCGGGGGGATCCCACGTGCCGCAGAGCAGCTGGGCCCGTGCGCCATGGCCGCTGGGCCTGCGCGTCCGGAGCCTGTGCTCCGCCACGGGAGAGGCTGTGGCAGTGAGGGGCCCGCGTACCGCAAAAAAAAAAAAAAAAAAAAAATTAAATAAACATATTTATATTTTACTGACCTTGTTGTAAGAAAATTTTAGTTACAAGGCACAAAATTCACTAACCAGTAAAAAAGATGAATATTATATGTATATTAATTAATAAATTCTATTAATTAAAACATATATTTTTAAAGGAAACATGAAAAAAACCAAGCCACACTAAAAGACACAGTATTTATAATACATACAACTGACAAAGGATTAGTGTCAAGAACATAAAAAGAACTATAAATATCTTTAAAAAAGACAACAATAAAAATATGGGAAAAACAAAATCTTTTTGAGCAATATGAAGATATAATCTCAGTTGTAATTAGGAAAGCAACACCACAATGAGATACCCTTTTAACTCCCCTTATTCAACTGGCTAAAATTAAGTTTAATAATACTGTGTTTTGAAGGAGAAATAGATTAAGAGGATCTCTTTTTACACTGCAGATATAAATGTGATGGTTACAAGTTGTCTTAAAAACAAATTAAGGGGCTTCCCTTGTGGCGCAGTGGTTGAGAGTCCGCCTGCCGATGCAGGGGACACGGGTTCGTGCCCCGGTCCGCGAGGATCCCACGTGCCGCGGAGCGGCTGGGCCCGTGAGCCATGGCCGCTGAGCCTGCGCGTCCGGAGCCTGTGCTCCACAACGGGAGAGGCCACAACAGAGAGAGGCCCGCGTACCGCAAAAAAAAACACAAAAACAAATTAAGATTATATTTACAAGCTAAACAATGGCAGACTATGGCTCCATACTTTCACTCCTGGGAAAATACTCAAGGATATCTTACCTATGAGCATCACTGAACGACAACAACAAGAATATTCACTGCAGCACTAATTGTAATTACTAGAAACTGAAAACAACATAAATTCCCACCAAGAGGAAGATTAATGACTATAATGCAACAATTTAACACAATGGAATGTTGTAGCATGGAATCACACGGAGTGATTTCAGTAATATAAAACTGAATTTAAAAAATAGCCCCCAAAGACTGTAACAGTATGACACCCTTTTATGAAGCTCAATAACAAATAAAACTAACAATATATCCTTTAGACATATAATAATGTTCAAGACAATGATGAGCACAAAATTTAGGATAGCAAGGATCTCTATGGGGAAGTTGAAGACTAGTGGAGGAACAGATTTTTGTGAATTACTGATTTGTTTTAGATATTCACTGGAATGTTCATTGTTATGTTATTATTTAAAAATCAAAAGAAATAGTTAATATAAAAAGACAACATATGCAAGAAGGAAAATGATGCATAATGAACTAAAAATTATGATTAAACTAATTCTGTATTTCCGAAGTCCTTAAATTAAAAAAAAAAAAAGAGAGAGAAGAAAAGACAGGAAAGGAAAAAAAGAGAGAGGAGGGAAGAAAGGAAGTAGGCAGGGAGGAAGGAAGGAAGGCTAGCAGGCAGGCAGGAAGTCTGGGTATATATTTAGTGTATTATTTTTGTGGTTTCATACTCACTTCCATCCTTGGTAAGTTGTTGCTAGCTATCCCAGTGTAGGAATGGTTTCTAGGCATATTCCTATTACTTCCTCTATTGATTCCCTTGCACCTTGACGTACTACTATATGAATGTTTCCCCCAGTGCCCTCCACCAG
This sequence comes from Orcinus orca, assembly GCF_937001465.1. Lineage (NCBI taxonomy): Eukaryota > Metazoa > Chordata > Mammalia > Artiodactyla > Delphinidae > Orcinus > Orcinus orca. The sequence continues at coordinate 99,263,321 of NC_064563.1, forward strand.
AAGCAAGTGATGAGCAGGGAAGAAAGATTTGAAAGATAATGTGTCAGAAGCCAGTCTATGGAAAATTCTTCCATTCATCAGAGATGTAAAATTATAAGCAGAAAATTCAGTTCTCATTAACACCTAGTCAAACTGGAAGTTCCATTTCTGAGGAATATATTTAATGATACATCATATACAACTATAAGTGTATAACACATTATTAAGGTAATTACATGAAATAGAATGCATGCAATCCTGTGTCTGAGGTCACAAACCTGCAACAACATTATAAACTACAAGCACAACTGTACATGAAATCATTAATAAAAAATTTTTAATCACTCATGATAGAGGAAAGATTTTTCTATTCTTGATACAGAAGTGATACTATAAAGTCATTTTCATATAAAGTGCTAAAGAGAATGCAGCAAAAAAATATATATGTATATATAGAGAAAAGGAGTATTAGAGAAAAGGAGTATTATATACAAAGTTGCACTAGAGAGTTAATTTAAATGTTAGATTTTTTTTAAAGTTTTGGATGTTTGTGGTATTTCTCATCTTCTGAAAATCTTTAACTTGGTTTAGTTTTGTTTTCATCTTAAATAAATATTTATTTTTATCCTAATTTTACATTTATAAATTCAAAAAAAATTTTTAAAGGTAGCCCACCAAAATGGTACATAGGCTTCAACACTTTATAAATCTGGGTAAACCCCTTCCTGAGCCTTAAAACACAGGTGGAATCATCTCCTTCTACTTATCCTAACCTCACTTTCTTTGGGTTCTAATTCTGGCTCTTTCCCTCACTTTCTTTATGTTCTCAACATCTCCAGTCAACAAGACTCACATCAGAATAATGGAGGATAGGACCACCTGATGTCCATTTAGATTTTCACAATCTTTTATTTTGTGAACAAGACGAATGGAAAACATTCATTTAAAAAAGACGTTAAAGACAATTGTTCTTTTTACTGATCCCAAAGTTAGAGAAGGTACTCTACTTTCTGTCATATATCAGACTGTTTAAACACAACTGACCCTGGAAACAAGGTTTCCATACTTATAAGAAGATCACTCAAAGATCCATCTTTAAAAGTTTGAGAATTTTCAAAAAACCAAAATGCCACGTCAGATGACAGCTATTCTATGACATGACATCACTGACTGATGAAAATAAGAGGTAGGTAATTATAATAACAAAAAAATACTCAGCAATAATTTTTTATTGATTTAAGTCAAGATTAAGGAAGGGCTTACAATGTGCTATGAACTTGTTGCATTTTCAAAATGCAAATAAATATGGTCACGTTTACTGTGAAATTAAGCCTAATGCAATAAAGAAAGACACTGAAATAAAATTTTAAAAAAGGTCTGAAAGAAGGCTCTCACTTGTGAGGCATGAACACTTGAATTTAGAATGCAGTTATTTTACTGCTATCTGTACCAGTGTTTCATTTTTAGCAAAGGCAAGGAAAATGAAAAATATCCAGGCAGTATGCATGTCATAAATGTAACTACTGTTTATTTTAAATCATTTCGTTCCCTCTTATGCTTCTGTAAAGCAGCTGCTGCCATTGCTACACGTTTAGACCAAGCAATCAACCCCTTGCTTCAACATTTGCAACAAAATCCAAAAACCACAAGCTGCAATGTGTCTCTCTACTCATCTTGGCAGCTATGAAGAGAAATCAAGCGAAAAGCATTTTATGTGAAGGGGTAAAAGTTCCATCCACACTTACATTTATATTTAGCGGCATTGAGTTTGCAAGCTCCAATTTTTGGATGAAATAGGAACAAAGTTCTCTGAAGTCCTGGTCTGAGAGACAACGAAAATCCATACGATTTCAGAAAGCCATAAAACCTGCAGTTCCATCGTGCTTTGCCTGTGAAGAAAACTGTCCTCCAGCATTTTAGCTGAATTTTGAAAGGAAATTTTATTTCAGTATCCTTGTAAGAAATTTTCTTCACCACCTATAGCTAAGCAATTTAGACTATAGAATGCTTGCTTGCTTCTCCGGATTCTAGCAGGAGCTTTCTGAATACTCCTAGTGATTAAATCTTAGAATTTATAGATAGATAATGAGAGAGACAGAGAGAGAGAAAGCACACCTCAATAGAAGTAAATGAGTAGATATCTGATAGCCCACCAAATATTATTTTGAATGTCAAAATTATTATTACTATTCTCTGAAAAAAACATTTTAACAAACATCACTTTTCAACACTTAGAGAAGAGAATGGGCAAATGTCTACTTATTTCTATAAATCCTGTCTCCTGCTTTGATATGCATTTGTTATGAAATGGGTAGAGGAGCAGGGAAGACAGATTCCATCTTGGGCATCAGACCCATAGTCTGCATTCTGCTGGAGACCCGAGCGTGGGAGGAGATTGCTGTCTCCATTTGCTCACATACTAACTCTCCCAGTCCTGCAGAATAGGTTTCACAGATTTCTGGAATATAGATATAAGAATCCAGTTTCCACAGAAAAAAGAAGCTCTCTTCTTCACTAAGACGAATTAGTTCTCATTAATACTAAAACAGTAAAATTCATAGTTCTAATGTATAATTGTTACCCCTATGGAAATATCTCCATGAGAGCAGGAAGAGGTCCATCTTATTTACTGCTCCATCCACTACATCTAGAGCACATCTGACACTCGACCGTCTTTCAACGAATGTTTGTCGTTGAATAGTGTATGGATAGAATTTATAATTAGGAAACACACTGACAATTTCCTACCAGATAAACCTTTAAAACAATTGTTTAGGGCTTCCCTGGTGGCGCAGTGGTTGAGAGTTCGCCTGCTGATGCAGGGGATACGGGTTCGTGCCCTGGTCTGGGAAGATCCTACATGCCACGGAGCGGCTGGGTCCCTGAGCCATGGCCGCTGAGCCTGCGCGTTCGCAACAGGAGAGGCCACAACAGTGAGAGGCCCACGTACCGCAAAAAACAAAACAAAACAAAAAAAACAATTGTTTAAAAGTGGTAAATGTGTTTGATCCAGGTGTTCATGATATAAGATAGCATACTAGAGCGAAAGATGAGAAATAACACATTTATTAAATAGGAGGCACTCATTAAATATTAGTTTTCCTTGTTCCACAACATTCCACTGACTGATTTTAAAATCACTAAGTGCATACACAACTCCCATTAAAATAAACCATCTCATATACTTTAAGCTCCTTGAAGGTGGGGCAGTATTCATTTTGACATTTGAGTTTTGTTTTTCCAACTGTTAGCACGGTGCTTGGCACATAGAAGATGCTTAATGAATACTTGTCAATAGGTGAATAAAATATAAATGAATGAATGAACAAACACCCCAAATTATACATTCATTAATGGAAAATATTTTTGAAAAGTAACTTGTGTTTGTTCATTTGTCAATCTCCTGACATATGGTATTAAAGGCTCCTTTAAGGAAAACCATTTTCTTATAATTATCAGTGCAGAATAAAATAATTTATGGATAATTACAAAATAGAATTTTACATACAGAAGTCCTTTTTAAAAAATGTTCCATGCAAGAACCTGACAATTGACATATTCCTAGATCCAGGAGCTACCCAGGGGTTGAAGATTCTCATGATGGCAAAACATCCTTGAACTTGCCCCACTCCTCCAGGAAGAGTTGACCGGCAGATCTAAAATGAATGGGAGGCTTGGCCACTGTGGCGAGTTCCAGGAGTTTGTACCAGGTGCTCCCCTTTCCTCAGTCCCGTTTGTTGCTAAGCAGCTGGTTGTCACTGGTGGCAAAGATAAAGTCCACTGTGCTTAGACAAGACTCTCTTGGCAAGAGTTACTGTTTCCAAGCTCAAAAAAGAATTCAGGAGGTATATATCTATATCTAATATGTTAGACAAGTGTCATACTTGTTTTTCTCCACTAAATGAAAGAAAAAGGATGAGGAGAAATATTCAGCTAAAAACATATCATACCTAGTTTTAGGTTGGCAAATGTGAAGAACAGTGAAGTAGTGCAATTAAGATGCAAAGTATGCTCATAATCTGCTTTGAAATATTTAAATGAAAGAAGCAATATCCCTGTAAAGAACTAAAATATGGATTCTGAGAGAGGGGTTTTAGTCAATATCAATAACAAAGGCTTCTGCATAGACCTCTCCTCATTCAGATCTTTTTGGACATCACAGTGGCTAGGGACCAGCACAAGGGAGGGTACATACAGATGGGAGGGAAAGGAATTTCATTGTGAGGAGTGCCCTCACCACATGGGTAACATGCACTTAGTAAGGATTAGAATGGAACTCGAACTCATTTAACCCATCTTCTTTACAGTATTCTCCATCTCTCTCCTTTTCAGAAAGAATTCTAGGGCATTCTGTCTTTAACAAAATGGAGAAGTTCTCCTTTCCTGCAACTTAAAAAATCTCTAAGGAGTACATACTCTACAAACTAAAACTCAATTCCTAACCCTTTCATGCATACAGTTTTGCAAGTCAGTGGTCTTCTTACTGTAAAAATAAAGTTCATGTCTTGGGAACGAACACCTCACAGCCACTAAAACTCCAACTCCAGTCTTTGGGAAGTCTCATGTGAGGTCCTGTCCCCACCTGCTACTCTCACCTGGCTGTCTGCCAACAGCTGAGACAGATTCCCACACACAGGAGGCTGGATCTTGGGTCCACAGGGTTTAGCAAAGCATAATCAAACTCTGTGCCCTCATCAACCCTGCCACAGCTTCCAGTGCAAATGTCCCTTTGCTCTCCTGCCTGATACTCAGCCCCAGCAGCCTAGCTTTTCAATCACAGCACCCCTGTGACAAAACGTGCAGAGCATCGCATGACTTCTTCAACCAGCTGGTTTTCCTGGCATTTGAATAAAAGTAAAAATAGAAAACAAAGAGGGAGAAGAAAAGCGACAAGCTGAAACCTGCGAAGAGAAAGAGGACAAGGTACAGAAAATTGGCTACAGGATGCTGGGGAGGGGAGGGGGTATGATGAGCTGATACTGCCATCTAGTGGCTTCCTGATACTCAGAGTAAATATACTAAATCAATCTCCCTCCACGCAGTGTGATGCATTTATTTTTTTAAGTTCTAGGGAAAAAGAGAATACAGTTGACCCTTGAATGATGCGGTATTTACGGGTCCCAACCCCCTGCAGTTGAAAATCAGGTACTGCTATCTCAGCCTCAAAAACAAAGGAATTAATAAATGACTGACCCAAGGGCAGGAAGCTGAAACAGTTTAGATAGAATCAGGACTCAAATCCTAGCTCTTTTCCTTTTTTTCTTTCTTTATTTTTTTTTTAAGTAGGACAGCATTTTTTTAAAAAATTTTATTTTGTTTACTTTTTTAAATATTCTTTTCCATTACGTTTTTGTTTTTTTAACATCTTTATTGATGTATAATTGCTTTACAATGTTGTGTTAGTTTCTGCTGTATAACAAAGTGAATCACCTATATGTGTACATATTTCCCCATATCCCCTCCCTCTTGCACCTCTCTCACCCTCCTTATCCCACCCCTCTAGGTGGTTACAAAGCACCGAGCTGATCTCCCTGTGCTTTGCAGCTGCTTCCCACTGGCTATCTATTTTACATTTGGTAGTGTATATATGTCAATGTTACTCTCTCACTTTATCCCAGCTTCCCCTTCCCCCTCCCCGTGTCCTCAAGTTCATTCTCTATGTCTGCGTCTTTATTCCTGTCCTGTCCCTAGTTCTTTTCATTTCACAAACTGTGATCTCTAATTGAACACAAACGTTTTCCCACACTTAATTTAAAAATCTGTAAAATGAAATACAGGTACTGTATTTATTGAAAAGAATAATCTGCATATAAGTTGACCCATGCAATTCAAACCGGTGTCATTCAAGAGTCAACAGTACTTGTCAAAATGAGCCAGGACTGTGATGGGGACAATATTTTTTGCCTTAGTAAACAGCTTCCACCTTCTTTGGTAAAAAGGGAAGGATATAGAAAACATTTCCAGAGCTGCCTTGCTGCCTTTACAAGTGTGTCCTCAGCTTTTCTATTTGAGATTTCAATAGATGCCTTTTTCTCTTCAAACACTGGCTTCTCCTATCCTAAGGTTGTCAGGTTAAAAAAAAAAAAATATATATATATATATATATATATACACACACACGCACACACATATACATACATACATATATACGTGTGTATATATATATTATCATAGTTAAATTTAAACAACTAACAATTATTTAATATGTCTGTCCATGCAATATTTAGGATATACTTATATTAAAATTTTAAAAAATTCACCCTTTATCTCAAATTTAACTAATCATCTTGTATTTTTTTATTTGAAAACCCTACCTCACTCCCAAGTAATGGCAAAATTTTAGATGTTTCTATTAGTGCTAACCTGAAATGAAGTCATCTATGAGAAAAATATATTATTTTTATCATGTTTGCTACCATGACTATTATTACAGGTGTTGGTATGATAAACACTAGAAAAAGAATAACTAATAATAATGGTAATATCTTAGGCATTGAATTAAATTAAGTCCATACTGATCTGTCATAGTGAATTCTCATTTATTCTGTGACACATATCTAGAGCTAAGAGCTGGTAAGAAGCAGAGAAGGTCTGAAGATCTAGTCATTTAAATATACCCCAAACTAATAATCACACAGTGATTAGAAACTTGTAAGTTTGTTAACTTGACCTTAATGTTATTAAGAACTTACATATAGGTGAACAAAGAATTATGAATTGTGAGTAAAAAAGAGTCCTGTCCCAGAAAGACTCTTCACTTGCCAGGAAAACAAGAGTCTAAAAAATGACCTAAGTGTCTTAGAAGCTTTATTTTTCAGCTTTAACATATTTGACCATTTGACAGATCGAATTTTTTTTTTTTTTTTTTTTTTTTGCGGTACGCGGGCCTCTCACTGTTGTGGCCTCTCCCATTGCAGAGCACAGGCTCTGGACGCGTGGGCTCAGCGGCCATGGCTCACAGGTCCAGCCGCTCCATGGCATGTAGGATCTTCCCAGACCGGGGCACGAACCCGTGTCCCCTGCATCGGCAGACGGACTCTCAACCACTGCGCCACCAGGGAAGCCCTGACAGATCGAATTTTGCTTTTTAGATTTTGACTTTTGATAAGAACATTCCTCTCATTTCACAGTCCTGAAGGACAAGGTTTAAAAGTCCCACTGAACAAGGATAACTTGTCAACTGCTACAAAGATGCTGTGGGTTGAATGATCTTGTGTATTTAGGACAACCTATTCAATTGATGGATGAGGCCAAATCTTCCAGAATTTACTGCAAACATATTTTGGATGTTGTACAATTGTGGCCATTTTTCAGTTTGTGTCAGTCATCAATAATAACGGAAGGGCTCCCTACAATGAGAAACAATAAGCTCATTTGGTGTTGAAATAGCCACAGCCCCAAAGAGTACTTCTGAGTAAATGATCAACACCATTTACTGCCCTTTGGCTGCTTGCTCTAATTCACCTCAAGCTGCCAGCAACTTTCACTTCCTCCCTTGCCTCTTTCTAGGTAGGAGCTGAAATAGAATATGTGAGCCTTCCCACCCCCAATTCTCACATATCCCCTACACAGCAACACCATATTAATATCTCTTCTTTACTCAGTAATATTAGACAAATAACCAACTTTCTGTGGCTTAATTTTGTCCATCAAAGTGGGCTGAAATCTAAGCTGCCTTGTCTAATAAAAGAGCCTAGTAATAGTAAGTCAATCCCTTTGAAATTCCTGTAGTAGACCACATTCATCAGGTTTAAATTCTTCCCATTATAAAGGATGCCTTGGTCCCAAGTTGAGCACATTTAGAAGTTCCACACCTTAGAAACTGGGAACCTAACATTATGCATATAACTATTCTAATACAGATTGTTGTTGCTTTACATAATGTGTAGTTTTCCATAGGGTATCAATTCAGATCATCTTTTTCTATTGATTTATTATATAAACTAGGAAGTGTGTTATCTTTATTTCTATTCCTTCTTTGATTGCCAGTGATCCCAATACATATCCTTACACTTAGCTCATCTACCCCTTGTCAAGTAGGTAGTAAAAAATAAACAAAGAATATAAAATAGTGTTAGAGAAAAACCTTTTTATACTAATCCTTTATTGTATGAGAATTATTCCCTTTAAACATCACTTTGTGTACTTGAGATTTTTTTCAAACGTTTATATATATTTTATCAACTAAATTATTTTTAGGTTATGAAAGCTACATTAGTCTTACCTAGCCAAGAGAATCATTTTATAAGTAGAGAAATCTATAAAATAGAAAATATAAGATTTGCCTATTAATCTCAATAGGCAAATGAGTGACTATGCGTGTCAAATGAGTTAGCATGGATTATAGAACATATATTTTTGGGAAATGTTTTTTTATGGGTCTCCTTCATGTATATACATGTCTTATAAGCAGAGTTACTGATAACTTTTACTCTAGACTATCATTTCAAAATGTATTTTCAAGGCATTCTTTTCAAGAGTGGAAAACAGCCTTGCAAGATAGCAATAGCATCACCTTCCTAGGCAGAGGGAAGATTTATTTGCTGCCCAATATAATAAGGATAATAAAAATATAGTGAGATGTCCCTCTGGGCAAAGGTTGGGCAGGTTTGCTTGCAACCCCTTTAAAGATTGGGATTTCTTATCTGTGACACAAATACACTGCATGCCCAGCATCTACCTGGGTCCATCTCCAAGTGACCACCTTGGGATCTGGGGGTGGAGATGGACACCAATGCAAACAGGAAGCTTATGCTGCCTGTCTTGCCATGAATAATCAAGTCTTTTGTCTCTGAACCAAGAATCTCATTCTTTTCACAGGATAATATTTCAGACCCTCAGGGTTCCTGACATAAAAACATTAGTGTGAACGTTGTTTTATTATTTGTAGGTCTTTACAATTCTGAGGTAGTATTGTTACACTTTGAATTACCTTACAAACTGATAATGTATGTGTCTGTGCTTGTATTTGGGTTTATGTGTGTTGTGGGGAAAAGAGCTGAATTAGGAACTCCCTAATATAATTTTGCTAATATGGGCAACATCGTAGCATGCCTAAGGCCAGTCCTACCACTTCTGCAGCATTCATAAGACTCCTAAAGATGGAAATACAGTTTAGAGGTTCTGAGTGCAGACTGAGGAGTGATGTTGTGCTGTCCCAACCCTACTATCTACTGGCTGTGTGATCTTGGACAAGTTACTTCACTTTTCTTTGTGGTTAGTAGTACATACCTCATAGGGTTGTTGATAAAACCTGGTAGTCAGTTATTGTATTGTTTTTACCCTCATAAGTCAAGCAAATCAAAATAATTCAGTTCTGTCTGATTTAACTGAGTCACAAAGATTTGAGGCAAACTACCTATTGGATAAATCTGGCTTAATGCCTTAATTTTATAAAATGCAATGCTTTTTAAAAACTATTGTTCTATTTAATACCTCTCTCATGGGTTAACATCCACCTTCACCAACAATAACTAATGTCTCCTCAAAATCCCCATAATCAACATAATGAAATCAACAATGAAATTACTTAATAATCACTAGCAACTCCCTCCTTGCCTAACATTTTATTTCATTTAGCATAAAATCTTTAGGTTTCTTACTACCTGTATTAAATATAAGTATTGTATGTACACATATTTTTTCAGATGAGGATTTGTTGGCATTTAGCATATATTGCCTTTTCTGCCAAAATCTAAAAGTTAAATTCCTAAGAAACTTTAAATTAACCAAAATATTTATACAAGCAATGATTATAATGGGGGAAAATAGAGTTTCAGACACTACTGTTCTATAATCAGTGTTTTAGATTCAACAATATCAAACTGTTTTCCTGTGGGAATTTTAATATTAAAAGTAGTTTTATGATTAAAAGTTACTTTCATTGCATCATAAATTTCTTGATTAAAAGTGGAAATAACTAACGAATTCTTTGTTTGCTTTTCAATCCACGTGTGAGAGTCATAAAGTTTAGCACACATTATCAAAATATATAAAGCACAAATTTGACATAAGATAGTCTTGTTAAAAAGTAATAAGAAAGGGGGGGACCTTGAAGATGGCAGAGGAATAAGACGTGCAGATAACCTTCCTCCCCACAAATGCATCTAAAATACATCTACACATGACAACTCCTACAGAACACCTACTGAACGCTGGCAGAAGACCTCAGACTTCCTAAAAGGCAAGAAACTCCCCACGTACCTGGGTAGGGCAAAAGAAAAAAGAATAAACAGAGACAAAAGGATAGGGACAGGACCTGTTTCTCTGGGAGGGAGCTGTGAAGGGGGAAAAGTTTCCACACACTAGGAAGCCCCTTCACTGGTGGAGATGGGGGTTAGGCAGGGCGGAAGCTTCGGAGCCACGGAGGAGAGCACAGCAACAGGGGTGCAGAGGACAAAGCAGAGAGATTCCCGCACAGAGGATCAGTGCCGACCAGCACTCAACAGCCTGAAAGGCTTGTCTGCTCACCCGCCGGGGTGGGCGGGGCTGGGAGCTGAGGCTCGGGCTTCAGAGTTTGGATCCCAGGGAAAGGACTGGGGTTGGCTGCGTGAACACAGCCTGAAGGTAGCTAATGCGCCATAGCAAGCTGGGAGGGAGTCCGGGAAAATGTCTGGAACTGCCTAAGAGGCAAGAGACCATTGTTTTGGGTGCGCGAGGAGAGGGGATTTGGAGCACCACCTAAATGAGCTCCAGAGATGAGCACAAGCTGCAGCTATCAGTGCGGACCCCAGAGACGGGCATGAAACGCTAAGGCTGCTGCTGCAGCCACCAAGAAGCCTGTATGCAAGCACAGGTCACTATCCACACCTCCCCTCCCAGGAGCCTGCGCAGCCTGCCACAGACAGGGTCCCGTGATCCAGGGAGAACTTCCCCGGGAGAACACATGGCGCACCTCAGGCTGTTGAAACATCATGCTGGCCTCTGCCACTGCAGGCTCCCCGCACATGCCATACCCCTCCCTCCCCGTGGCCTGAAGGAGCCAGAGCTCCCTAATCAGCCATTCCTTTAACCCCCTCCGGTCTGGGCAAAGAACAGATGCCAGAGGGTGACTTAAATGCAAAGGCAGGGCCAAATCCAAAGCTGAACCCCAGGAGCAGTGCAAACAGAGAAGAGAAAGGGAAATTTCTCCGTTCAGCCTCAGGAACAGTGGATTAAATCTCCACAATCAACTTGATATACCCTGCATCTGTGGAACACCTAAATAGACAATAAATCATCCCAAAATTGAGACAGTGGACTTTGGGAGCAACTTTAGACTTGGGGTTTGCTTTCTGTATCTAATTTGTTTCTGGTTTTATGTTTATCTTGTTTAGTATTTAGAGATTATTATCATTGGTAGATTTGTTTATTGATTTGCTTGCTCTCTTATTTTTTATACAAATTTTTTTTTCTTTTTCTCTTTATGTGTGTGTGTATGTGTATGCTTCTTTGTGTGATTTTGTCTGTATAGGTTTGCTTGTACCATTTGTCCTAGACTTCTGTCGGTTTTTTTTAAATATAGTATTTAGCACTTGTTATCACTGGTGGATTTGTTTATTGGTTTGGTTGCTCTCTTCTTTTTTTTAGTTTTTATTTTTTTTACTTTAATATTTTTTTATTTTTTATTTTAATAACCTTTATTTTATTTTATTTTTCTTTCTCTCTTTCTTTCTATTTTTTTCTTTCTCCCCTTTATACTGAGCCATGGGGCAGAAAGGGTCTTGGTGTTCTGGCCAGGTGTCAGGCCTAAGCCTCTGAGGTGGGAGAGCCGAGTTCAGGACATTAGTACACCAGAGACCTCCTGGCCCCACGTACTATCAATTGGCAAGAGCTCTCTCAGAGATATCTGTCTCAATGCTAAGACCCAGCTCCACTCAACGACCAGCAACCTCCAGGGCTGGACACCCCATGGCAACAACTAGCAAGACAGAAACACAACCATACCCGTTAGCAGAGAGGCTGCCTAAAATCATAATAAGTTCACAGACACCCCAAAACATACCACCGCATATGGTCCTGCCCACCAGAAAGACAAGATCCAGCCTCATTGACCAGAACACAGGCACCAGTCCCCTCCACCAGGAAACCTACACAAGCCAATGAACCAACCTTACCCACTGTGGGCAGACACCAAAAGCAATGGGAACTACAAACTTGCAGACTGAAAAAAGGAGACCCCAAACAGAGCAAGTAGCAAAATGAGAAAACAGAGAAATACACAGCAGATGAAGGAGAAAGGTAAAAACACACCAGACCAAACAATTGAAGAGGAAATAGGCAGTCTACCTGAAAAAGAATTCAGAGTAATGATAGTAAAGATGATCCAAAATCTTGGAAGTAGAATGGAGAAAATACAAGAAAGCTTTAACAAGGACCTAGAAGAACTAAAGAGCAAACAAACAATGATGAACAACACAATAAATGAAATTAAAAATTCTCTAGAAGGAATCAATGGAAGAATAACTGAGGTAGAAGAACGGATAAGTGATCTGGAAGATAAAATAGTGGAAATAACTACCACACAGCAGAATAAAGAAAAAAGAATGAAAAAATTGAGGACAGTCTCAGATATTTCTGCGACAACATTAAATGCACCAACATTTGAATTATAAGGGTCCCAGAAGAAGAAGAGAAATAGACAGGGTCTGAGAAAATATCTGAAGAGATTATAGTTAGAAACTTCACTAATATGGGAAAGGAAATAGTCAATCCAGTCCAGGAAGCACAGAGAGTCCCATACAGGATAAACCCAAGGAGAAACATGCCAAAACACATATTAATCTAACTATCAAAAATTAGATATATAAAAAAAATATTAAAAGCAGCAAGGGAAAAGCAACAAATAACATACAAGGGAATCCCAATAAGGATAACAGCTGATCTGTCAACAGAAACTCTGCAAGCCAGAAAGGAGTGGCAGGGCATATTTAAAGTGATGAAAGGGAAAAACCTACAACCAAGATGGCTCTATCTAGCAAGGATCCCATTCAGATTAAACAGAGAAATTAAAACCTTTACAGACAAGCAAAAGCTAAGAGAATTCAGCACCACCAAACCAGCTTTACAACAAATGCTAAAGGAATTTCTCGAGGCAGGAAACACAAGAGAAAGAAAAGACCTACAGTAACAAACCCAAGACAATTAAGAAAATGGAAATACGAACATATATATCGACAATTACCTTAAATGTAAATGGATTAAATGCTCCAACCAAAAGACACAGACTGGCTGAGTGGATACAAAAACAAAGACCCGTATATATGCTGTCTACAAGAGAGACACTTCAGATCTAAAGACACATACAGACTGAAAGTGAAGGGATTGCAAAAGATATTCCATGCAAATGGAAATCAAAAGAAAGCTGGAGTAGCAATTCTCATATCAGACAAAATAGACTTTAAAATAAAGACTATTACAAGAGACAAAGTAGGACACTACATAATGATCAAGGGATCAATCCAAGAAGAATACATAACAATTGAAATATTTATGCACCCAACTTAGGAGCCCCTCAATACATAAGGCATATGCTAACAGCCATAAAAGGGGAAATCGACATTAACACAATAATAGTAGTGGACTTTAACACCCCACTTTCACAAAGAGACAGATCATCCAAAATGAAAATAAATAAGGAAACACAAGCTCTAAATGATACAATAAACAAGATGGACTTAATTGATATTTATAAGACATTCCATCCACAGACAACAGAATACACTTTCTTCTCAAGTGCTTATGGAACATTCTCCAGGATAGATCATATCTTGGGTCACAAATCAAGCCTTGGTAAATTTAAGGAAATTGAAATCATATCAAGTATCTTTTCTGACCACAATGCTATGAGACTAGATATCAATTACAGGAAAAAAACCTGTAAAAAATATAAACACGTGGAGGCTAAACAATATGCTACTAAATAAGCAAGACTTCACTGAAGAAATCAAAGAGGAAATCAAAAAATACCTAGAAACAAAAGACAATGAAAACACCACCAGCCCAAACCTATGGGATGCAGAAAAGCAGTTCTAAGAGGGAAGTTTATAGCAATACAATCCTACCTCAAGAAACAAGAAAAATCTCAAATAAACAACCTAACATTACATCTAAAGCAATTAGAGAAAGAATAACAAAAGAAAACCCCAAAGTTAGCAGAAGGAAGGAAATCATAAAGATCAGAACAAAAATAAATGAAAAAGAAACGAAGGAAAGGATAGCAAAGATCAATAAAACTAAAAGCTGTTTCTTTGAGAAGATAAAAAAATTGATAAACCGTTAGCCAGACTCATCAAGAAGAAAAGGGAGAAGACTCAAATCAATATAATTAGAAACGAAAAAGAAGTAACAACTGACACTGCAGAAATACAAAGCATCATGAGAGATTACTATGAGCAACTATATGCCTATGAAACGGACAACCTGGAATAATGGACAAATTCTTAGAAAAGCACAACCTTCTGATACTGAACCAGAAAGAAATAGAAAATATAAACAGACCAATCACAAGCACTGAAATGGAAACTGTGATTAAAAATCTTCCAACAAACAAAAGCCCAGGACCAGATGGCTTCACAGGCGAATTCTATAAAACATTTACAGAAGAGCTAACAGTTATCTTTCTCAAACTCTTCCAAACTATAGCAGAGTGACGAACACTCCCAAACTCATTCTACAAGGCCACCATCACCATGATACCAAAACCATAAAAAAAAAGAAAACTACAGGCCAATATCATTAATGAACATAGATGCAAAAATCCTCAACAAAATACTAGCAAACAGAATCCAACAGCACATTAAAAGAACCATATACCATGATCCAGTGGGGTTTATCCCAGGAATGCAAGGATTCTTCAGTATATGCAAATCAATCAATATGATACAGCATATTAACAAATTGAAAGAGAAAAACCATACGATCATCTCAATAGATGCAGAAAAAGCTTTCGACAAAATTCAACACCAATTTATGATAAAAACCATCAACAAAGTAGGCATAGAAGGAACTTACCTCAACATAATAAAGGCCCATACATGACAAACCCCCAGCCAACATCATTCTCAATGGGGAAAAACTGAAACCATTTCCACTAAGATCAGGAACAAGACAAGGTTGCCCACTCTCACCACTGTTATTCAACATAGTTTTGGAAGTTTTAGCCACAGCAATCAGAGAAGAAAAAGAAATAAAAGGAATCCAAATCAGAAAAGAAGAAATAAAACTGTCACTGTTTGCAGATTACATGATACTATACATAGAGAATCTTAAAGATGCTACCAGAAAACTACTAGAGCTGATCAATGAATTTGGTAAAGTATCAGGATACAAAATTAATACACAGAAATATCTCACATTCCTATACACTAATGATGAAATATCTGAAAGAGAAATTAAGGAAACACTCCCATTTACCATTGCAACAAAAAGAATAAAATACCTAGCAATAAACCTACCTAGGGAGACAAAAGACCTGTATGCAGAAAATTATAAGACACTGATGAAAGAAATTAAAGACGATACAAACAGATGGAGAGATATACCATGTTCTTGTATTGGAAGAATCAACATTGTGAAAATGACTATACTACCCAAAGCAATCTACACATTCAGTGCAATCCCTATCAAATTGCCAATGGCATTTTTTACAGAAGTAGAATAAAAAATCTTAAAATTTATATGGAGACACAAAAGACCCCGAATAGCCAAAGCAGTCTTGAGGGAAAAAAAGAGAGCTGGAGTAATCAGACTCCCTGACTTCAGAGTATACTACAAAGCTACAGTAATCAAGACAATATGGTACAGGCACAAAAACAGAAATATAGATCAGTGGAATAGGATAGAAAGCCCAGAGATAAACCTACACACCTATGGTCAACTAATCTATGACAAAGGAGGCAAGGATATAAAATGGAGAAAAGACAGCGTCTTCAATAAGTGGTGCTGGGAAAACTGGACAGCTGCATGTAAAAGAATGAAATTAGAACACTCCCTAACACCATACACTAAAATAAACTCAAAATGGATTAGAGACCTAAATGTAAGACCGGACACTATAAAACTCTTAGAGGAAAACATAGGAAGAAACTCTTTCACATAAATCACAGCAAGATCTTTTTTGATCCACCCCCTAAAGTAATGGAAATAAAAAGAAAAATAAACAAATGGAACCTAATGAAACCTTTAAGCTTTTGCACAGCAAAGGAAACCATATACAAGATGAAAAGACAACCGTCAGAATGGGAGAAAATATTTGCAAATGTAGCAACTGACAATGGATTAATCTCCAAAATATACACCAGCTCATGCAGCTCAATATCAAAAAAACAAACAACCCAATCCAAAAATGGGCAGAAGACCTAAATAGATATTTCTCCAAAGAAGTTATACAGGTTGCCAGCAAACACATGAAAGAATGCCGAGCATCACTAATCATTAGAGAAATGCAAATCAAAACTACAATGAGGCAGCTTCCCTGGTGGCACAGTAGTTGGGGGTCCGCCTGCCAATGCAGGGAACATGGGTTCGTGCCCCGGTCCGGGAAGATCCCACATGCCACGGAGCAGCTGGGTGTGTGGGCCATGGCCGCTGAGCCTGCGTGTCCAGAGCCTGTGCTCTGCAATGGGAGAGGCCACAGTGGTGAGAGGCCCACGTACCACAAAAAAAAAAAAAAAAAAAACTACAATGAGGTATCACCTCACACCAGTTAGAACGGGCATCATCAGAAAATCTACAAACAATAAATGCTGGAGAGGGTGTGGAGAAAAGGGAACCCTCTTGCACTGTTGGTGGGAATATAAATTGATACAGCCACTATGGAGAACAGCATGGAGGTTCCTTAAAAAACTAAAAATAGAATTACCATATGACCCAGCAATCCCACTACTGGGCATATACGCGAGAAAACCATAATTCAAAAAGAGTCATGTACCACAATGTTCATTGCAGCTCTGTTTACAACAGCCAGGACATCGAAGCAACCTAAGTATCCATAGACAGATGAATGGATAAAGATATGGCACATATATACAACAGAATATTACTCAGCCATTAAAAGAGACAAAATTGAGTTATTTGTAGTGAGATGGATGGACCTAGAGTCTGTCATACAAAGTGAAGTAAGTCAGAAAGAGAAAAACAAATACCATATGCTAACACATATACATGGAATCTAAAAAAAAAAAAAAAAAAAAAAGGTTCTGAAGAACCTAGGGGCAGGACAGAATAAAGACGCAGACATAGAGAATGGACTTGAGGTCACCGGGAAGTGTACGCTGGGATGAAGTGAGAGAGTGGCATGGACATATATACAGTACCAAATGTAAAATAGATAGCTAGTGGGAAGCAGCCACATAGCACAGGGAGATCAGCTTGGTACTTTGTGACCACCTAGAGGGGTGGGATAGGGAGGGTAGGAGGGAGACGCAAGAGGGAGCGGCTATGGGTATATATGTATATGTATAGCTGATTCACTTTGTTATACAGAAAATACTAACACACCATTGTAAAGCAATTATACTGGGCTTCCCTGGTGGCGCAGTGGTTGAGAGTCCGCCGGCCAATGCAGGGGACACGGGTTCCTGCCCCAGTCCGTAAGGATCCTACATGCCGCGGAGCGGCTGGGCCCATGATCCATGGCCGCTGAGCCTGCGCGTCCGGAGCCTGTGCTCCGCAACAGGAGAGGCCACAGCAGTGAGAGGTCCGCGTACCACAAAAAAAAAAAAAAAAAAAAAAAGCAATTATACTCCAATAAAGATTTTTTTTAAAAAAGTAATCAAGAAATAGAAATAAATCATAGTATAATTTATAATTAAAATCAGTAAATACAAAATGTGATGGCAGTCCAGAAGCCATAACTCATAACCTCAAAAATGTAACTGTTTATGTTTACCATATATTTTTTTTTCCTTTAAAATCGCTATTATTTCCCAATTTCCTTCAAGGTTACTTCAATTTTCCTGTATGGGAGCCACTGCACTATATAAGTACATGCTAATTACTGTGTTTGTAAAGATGGTTAAAATGAGATTCCAAGTCAGTAACAAACACTCTCCATTCCCCTAAGAAAAGTCCAATACATTTTCATAAGTGATAAAAAGTCATCAAGAAAGATTTTCATTGGAACATTTTAGTCAATTAATCAAGAAAATCGAAAATATTTTATATACTGATCTTATCTTCTCTTTTTTCCTCCTTATACCTCATACCTCAACTACTAAATTCCTAAGGAACTTACATCTGACAGGTAGTGTGGATGAATTGCTATATGTCTGTCTAGGTGTTGTCAGGATTCCAGCAGCCCAAGTAGCCATTCCAGGAATTCAGAGTGAAGAAAGATGGTCAGAATTCAAGGTATGGTCCTATAAAATCTGAAATGCTATCTGTTCCCACTACAGGACATCCTCATTCAGTAGGCTCATCAGGTTGAAACAGACAGAGATGAGGACCCCCTACTGTCCCCTACTCTGTTGTACAACTCAGAAGTCAACAGAAGCTTTAAGTTTGGGAGTTTGCTCGTTATTTTTCTCGAACATATGAACAGGTTCTTCTCTGATTACTGCCGGAGTTGATTCACAATCCACACTGTTCTCACAACCATGGATTCAGGAAAGTGCTTATTTCTTTTCTTAAAAATCTATTTTTTAAATGGTGAGGACCAAGTGGTAAGAATTGTGCATGGACAGGTGTGGAATCAAAGTGTCTGGAGGCAGTGATATTGTGTGTGTGGGGGGTGCAGTCCTGTTCTGAAATACAGAATTCTGAGCCCATGGCCACTCTGAGGGCTGACTTTGTGTGTTCTGGCTAAGGGCATATTAATATATACTGCCTTACTACAGCCAACAGCACAGATGCAAGAAAAACAAAAAAACTCATTACTACAAAAATGCTATTGATGAAGCATTTCAAAGTTGCACTCTTAAAATATCCCTTCAGAGCACAGTCTTGAAAGGCTTTGTCCTTTTCCATTCCTAGGGAGGGAACTGAGGCATGGGGAGGCTAAGTGAGTTGACCAAGGTCACCCAGGAAGTCAGTAAATTAACCAGAAATGGCACCCAGGGCTCCTCCCTCCTACACCACAGCTCCAACCACTGAACCATGTTTCCTGATGGCAGCGAAGCATTAGACCACAGCGGTTTGCCAGCAACATCAAATAGCATTTTGCCAGTGTAATTTACCTCTTTCGGAGTTAAATAATAGTACCATTTTACCTTAATCTATCACCTTTCATCCCAAGGGAGCCTAAGTGCTTTAGTTATGAGTTTGAGCAGCTTACATATAAATCACATCCCACATCATTAAAATGCAGATGTCCTTGGAGTCAAGGTTACAGCTGTTAAATGTAAGTATCCCAACTGGTAAACATTTATTGAGCACCAACGATGTGCTAAATGTTAGAGAGAAGGCAAACTTTGAATTTAGGGAGTTTATAGGGGGTGGGAAATAGAGGAAAACTACTTAAAATCTTGATGACATATAGATAGAAATCAGAGATGTTACTGGAACATGCTTTCGTTTCTAGTGAACATAATCATCAAGGGGTCTGAAAAATTGCTTTTGGTTGTACAATAAAGGACCCTTAGATAAATGCTCTAAAAATGTTAAAGCAATAGTTTAGACCACAGACAAAGCTATTTCAGACTCATTTCAAGACATTCCAGTAATATTTACCTGATTCCTCACATTTATTTCTCATTTTTCCTTGTGTTCTCAGACACTTACAATGACAAATTTTAAATAGCCAAGTCCAATAAGTTTAATATAACTTGACTTGATTTTCCCATGGAGAGCCATTATATAACTAGAAGCATTTATTCTGATGGCGGAGTGGGGGGGAATGGATCCAGAAGAGAAACAAAGCATACTTGAGCATCCAGAAAATAATGACATGGTTAATGGGAAAATAATAATTTTATGATAAATGCTTAGAATTATAAGGTTTTTTGACCATAGCTCCCACACCATACACATACTTTAAAATATGATGTGCCATAATAAATTCTATGCACCAAGTAGATGTGCCGTAGAAATTATGAATGGAATTAACCAGCATTATTTTTATTTGCCTTTTTTTACACAACCACATGAAAAGTCAAAGAGAGGTAAAGGACAGTTCAAAGTAACAGAAAATCCCAAATGGGGAAGTGAGTCTCTATTACACCTGTCCAGCATTCTATGGCTTGAGAACATACTTTGGTTGTTTAGATGTCATTTTGTAGCACTTTGTGCCAAACAATTGCTTTCAAAAATAAAAAAGTTGATCTGTTCTTCAGGGAGGAAAAGACACAGAAACACAGTAAAGGAATCTCTGACATGCTACGGACGTGAATCCACAGAGGGATCACATGGTCCAAAACACAGGGCTTGGGGATAGGCGTGAGAAGCTTGCTCTGCTCTCACTCTTCTCTCTGCTATCAAAATAGAGCAAAAGCAAAAACAAAAAAATCTGCTTAACCTTGTTGTCTTTGTTGATTCTCAGGTTCTTGATGGCTGACATTTCAGGAAGTTTTATATAAGTAGCTAATAAAATCTTCCTACAGGAGGGTAATCTGAAAGAGTGAAACACTGGCTGAAAGAAAGAACGTTTCATTGTTTCCAAGTACCTACGATACCATGAGTTAATATAAAGTCTACTCTGGATTAATAAATAGCTTAAAATAATTTGCAATTATTTTAATTAAAATATGCTTCTCAGACCTTAATTTTTCAATACATACGTAAGGTTAAAATACATATATGTAGGCTTAAGTGTGATGAAGAAAACCTGGCTTAGCTGGTTTCACTGAAAAGGTTTCAGAAGTGTAAATTGGCAAGGTACTCAACATGACTCAACCATGTAATACAACTGCTAAAAAAGGCTGAAGGGAGTCTTAGTCCATAGTCACTTATCCATTTAGTCAACATCGTTTATTGAGTCTCTAGCTTGCACCCGACATAAAGGGGAATCCAGTGATGAATAACACCTTGTCCTTGTCTCAAGGAGCTTAGTATTTAGTGGGATAAACAGATGTAAATAAATAATGAATGAATGAATAAGTAAATCACCATTCGATGTGATATATGCCAAAATGAAGATGTATATATAAGGTGATTTTAAGAACAAAGGAGGGGGACAGGATGTAAGGGAAGATGTCTGAATTTCACAGAATGAATAGGATTCCACCAGGAAAAGGTGACTCAGGAGTGGGAGGAGTGGATTTTAGACGCAGGGTATCCAAAAATAAAGGTGACAGGGCTTCCCTGGTGGCGCAGTGGTTGAGAGTCCGCCTGCCGATGCAGGGGACACGGGTTCGTGCCCCGGTCCGGGAAGATCCCACATGCCGCGGAGCGGCTGGGCCCGTGAGCCATGGCCGCTGAGCCTGCGCGTCCGGAGCCTGTGCTCCGCAACGGGAGAGGCCACAGCCCATTCTACTCGGTATAAGCTGAACTTCACCTGGACAAATTGTGTTCAAGAGACCTCTGTCCTGACAGGATTTGAAATCCTCTTTTTCAGTTGCAGTCAAAGGGATTGAGGAGTCTTGAAGGAAGAAAAGAGGGAAAACATCTGTGTTCTCCTTAGATATTTAAATATTCTCATATAAAAGAGAGAGAACAGCTTGGCCTGTTTAGCTTCAAAGAACAGAATGAGGAGGAATGTTGGGGAGAAATTAGAGAGAAGCAGACTTTGGCTTGATCCACAGACAGACAAAACTGCAGCAGTTCCCAAATACAAGGAGATTTCACCACGACTGGAGATGTTGAAGCCAAATGAATTATTGTCAGGGATACTGCAGAAGAAATTTAACCATTATGTGGGTGAATTAACTGACATCTACAATCCTTATCTCTCCTGTGAGTCTATAAAATGTACTGTAAAACAAGCCCAAATAGTGGTGGGCTTGGCTTGCTTTACAAGCACACTGTTGTCATAGTCAGTTCAGGCAGCTATTGCAAACCACATGCTGGTTGGCTTATAAACAACATAATTTCATTTCTCCCTGTTCTGTGGCCTGAAAGTCCCAAGTTCAGGATGTCAGCATGGTCAAGTTCTGGTGAGACCCCTCCTTTACACTGCAGACTGCTGACTTTTCCTTGTATCCTCACGTGGTGGAGAGCAGAGGGAGGAAGCAAGCTCTCCTCTCTCTGTAAAATACAGTTACATCAGGGTGCAGCAGGAGTACCACGAGCAATTAGCGACATGAACCACGAACAAGAAGGGAGAGGTGGCAAGTGGGCTGTATATTTGTCACCTCTGAATGAAAGCTTATTTTTCCCTTGACTGATATTGAAGCAACTGATATTGAAGTAAAGGCAGGCTGTTGATTCATGTTGAAATGAAGAGAAAACTATGGTTTGACAAGAGACAGGTAGCATCAAGTTCTTTCACAATAACCAAAATGACATGCTCCTTTTCATCTCAATTGTTTATCTAACTAGAAACCCAATGTCAGAAGCATATATCTGGAGGGGGACAGGAAGCATAGGATGAGAAAGTGAACAAGTAAAGACTTAGGTATTGCAGGCTCATGGGTCCATAAAGTGTACACAAAAGTGCCCAAGAAGCCACCAATAACCCCAGGTTTCTTGGGAAGAAAAAAAAAAAAAAAAAAAAAAAAAATATATATATATATATATATATATATATAGGAGGTGTTTTATTTTTTTTTGGCTGCACTGGGTCTTCGTTGCTGTGTGCCGGCTTTCTCTAGTTGTGGCGAGTGGGGGGTTGCTCTTTGCTGTGGTGTGTGGGCTCTAGGCATGCAGGCTTCAGTAATTGTGGCACGTGGGCTTAGTAGTTGTGGCTTACAGGCTCTAGAGCACAGGTTCAGTAATTGTGGTGCACGGGCTTAGTTGTGCCGCGGCATGTGGGATCTTCCCAGACTGGGGCTCGAACCCGTGTCCCCTGCATTGGCAGGAGGGTTCTTAACCACTGCCCTACCAGGGAAGCCCAACTTGCTCCTAGGTCCAATAACAGGAATAACTAGGACATCCTGAAGGTCTGGATGTTGAAGAACAGGAAAACTTAATCCATTAAACTGCTTCTGAAGCTCATCAAATAACAGATTTTTCACACGTTGTACTGAGGCTAGATGCATATTTACTCTGACAGTGGTGAATGATGGAGGGTGGGACAGCTTATGTACCAGAGTTGGCCCTATATATATATATAGGGTTGGCCCAAAAGTTCATTCGTGTTTATATACCTATATACATGCGTATATATTTATCAATTCTTATTATTTACAGTAGTAGTAATTATAGTCTATAAAGTCACTGGGAGCACTGAACTAGTTGAATACCAAACAATTGCTCCTAGGGGAAATACAGGCTTAGGTTCCTGTGGGCCTCTGGTCACATTTTCATCAGTAGATCAATAAATAACCTTATTTTATGTGTGTTTCTGCTCAAAGACATCTTATTTAATGTATAATGTGATTCATTAACATTGGACTCATGGCCAAGAGCACTATAACTCATGCCTGAACAAAGCCTATCTCACTCATAATTTCTCTGTGACGCACATCCCAGCCTTCTTACACTGAGGGACACTAGACAGCACTTCTGCACTATGCTTAAGGGGATTCTAAAAAACAAAATCACCAACAAAAAGCACCAAATTACCTAAAACATGGCACTAACTAGACCATGAAGAGAATACTTGTTTATAGTATGAGATTAGAACATGCATTTGGGGAAATTCAAAATTTTTGTGGACTCTGCAAATCCACAAATGACCACGAAAGTATCACGAGTATTGATTTTGCGGTTACAAATATATTTTAGCAAATAAGTGTATTTGCAAATACAAAATCTATGAATAATGAGGATAAACTGTGTGTGTGTGTGTGTGTGTGTGTGTGTGTCTGTAAATGCTAGGACTTTCCAATGAGAAATAAAGATACAACCTTTAATTGACCTCAAGAATTGACATTTAATTGAAGAATTAGGACTAGCACAAATAAAATACTTAAAGAAAATATAAACTGAAAATGTAAGACCATACTCAACGAATGAAATGATAATAAGAAGTTAGAAGAGTCATTTGGTGTGTTTCAAGGCAGCCATATATTTTTTTAAGTGGGAATTTTTCTGGATTCTTGAGTCTAGCATAGAATTTGCCTAAGAGGGATGTAGTAGACAGGGTATTCCTGGGGAAGGTCCAGAGTGGGTAAAAGTTTAGAGGGAAGAATGATGCCCTGAGAACCCCCTACAGTGCTCCAGAACCAGCAGAATATGGAAGCAGACATGGGGAAGAGAGAGAGACTGAGCCAACAAGGCCACACACAGCAGCAGGCCTGAGGGCTTCATTCTGGAGTCAGAAATACATACCAGTCTGACCTTCACATTCTGATTTCAGGCTCAGGCTCCTACAAAATAAGGGCTGTGCCTTTCGTGTATACGTGTATTTAGCTAAATCAAGCGTGGTGCAGTCTGCACAGAGGGACCCTTGATAAATTTGTTTCCTGGTTATTCCTTCACTTCTGCCTCATACAAGAGAAGTGAATGATTATAGTTTTTCCCCCCTTTCCTGGCAGTTTCACAGTGTGGGAGCAGCACGTTCCTTTTGGTTGCTGTTCCCTTCCCCCAGGATAAAGGAGAGAAAATCACTTGAGCCACAACAAATATTAGCCCAGGTATATTACTAAGAGTTCCCAAGGGAGTGGAGACTAAATAACTCCACCATGTGACTTTCAGAGGGGCAATGTCCATGAGGACTTTATTTCTGAACACTTCCTGAAAACGTGCCCATGATTAAATTCTTTGCTATCATTCAAACTGGGGGGATTCAACATTCAGCAATTATATTGCACTGGAATGTCACGGACATATCTGCAATATGTTTTCCCTTCCTTAAACATACTATTTTAAAACATGTATGTGTTTTGTAGTTGTTGTTGTTGCTATGAAAGGTCCTATTTACAAAATGAAGGTAAGAAGATGGATGATGCTGGGGTAAAAGGAGAGACTCATGCAATCTACTTGGGCAGAGGTCAGCAACATTTTTTGTAAAAATCCAGATAATAAATATTTTAGGCTTTGCCTAACAGTCATCTGCCATGTGAAAGCAGTCATAGATAATACATAAATGAATGTGTGGCTGTATTCCAATAAAACTTTATGTATGGGCATAAATATTTGAATTTTAAATACGTTTCACATGTTATGAAATAGTCTTCTTTTTTTTTTCAATTGCTTACAAATGTAACAGCCATTGTTACTTTGTAAGATATACAAAACAGATTTGGCCCACTGGCTGTAATTGACTGACTTCTGTTCTTAGGTAAAAGAGGGTAAACACCTTGCAGAGAAAAGCTAGGAGAGAGAACCCTGGGGCAGATTAGGGGTATAATCATGAATCCAGGTAAGAAGACAAGGTTCTTGGACTCTGAAAGGCATAAGCACTGTCCCCAAAGGTATATTCTGCAGGGACTAGAGTCACAGACTTTGGCTGTTTTAGCAACTGGAAAAGATATTCCAAAGTAGCACTAAAATGATTGTTTCATCAGAAACCAAAGAGCTAATGCTGCCTTTCAAACTGGTACCACTCAAGCTCACAGTCTTAACTCTGGCTTGCCTGTCCCAAGCTCCTGGATTTAATTTAATTATCCTCACTGGCCTTTAACAGGCTCTGCCTCACTGAAATTATCTTTTGGAAAAGGCAATCACTTGGTGGGGGGCAGGAGTGGGGAGAAGAGGTTGGTTCTAGGCACCTAGCTAAAAGTAAAGTCCATCAACCATCACCCAGAGGTCACCTACTTTTATGAGTGATATTATTTTAATCAGTTTGGTTATCTGGTTTTTCAATTACAAACAACATCTCAGGGAGATCTTGTGGAATGGTTTATTTGATAGCTTAACAACTGGAAAAAAAAAGAAAATCATTACGACATAAGGATGCAAAATATATAGCTGTCTGGGACCATTTAGTAAAGTGCATTTACTCTCTTTCATGTTGTGGTATAGTAGTTAATTTTCAAAATTAAAATGAGTCATCAAGAAATGCTTATATTTTGCTCATCATACTCTGCTTATAAAAGCAAGAAAGTTTGTGAAACATGTTTGGATTTTTGTAAATCAAAATTAGTTTAAAATGTTAAAGAAAGTTTCAGAGCTTAAAAGGATACATGTCAGTTGTAGACAAATTTTATTTTACTACCAATACCAGGCATTCTTTGCATATGGACAAGTACAGGCCAAGAGATCTTGGTAACTAGCCCAGTAAGTGTCCAGGCCATCTATAAGGCTGTCTGTAATGGAAGCTCAGATGCATTGGAAACCCAAGAGCTAAGCCAAATAACTTCTTAACCAAAGGATTAACTTTTACAGACACCATGCCAAAAGAAAGATACAAAAATCAGGAACCAGGAAATACAGTTAAAGGTCAAATTCCAAGAAAGTCATCAATCATTCTTTAAAGTTGAAGAGTTGAAGCAGTAGAAGAGTGACTGGAAAACTGAAAAAATAAAATGTCTCAAAGAAACAAGTGGATTACAGAAGGAGGGTTTTGCAGATAAGAGCATTTCACCTTTAGATGAAAGCTGGAATAGTGCCTTATCCTCGTAATGGACTTCACAGGTGACTGCTCAAACCAGTCCACAATACGCAACCCAGTCAGCACTTCTGATGGATCTATTGCAGGTCTTTGTGTTGCGGATTCCTGGATTTAAGCCCCTCCTTTTAGTTTCTTATCTTTTTTTTTTTTTTGAATTTTATTTTTTTATACAGCAGGTTCTTATTACTTATCCATTTTATACATATTAGTGTATATCTGTCAATCCCAACCTCCCAATTTATCACACCACCATCCCCCCAATGTCACTTTCCCCCTTGGTGACCATATGTTTGTTCTCTGTATGTGTGTCTCAATTTCTGCCCTGTAAACCGGTTAATCGGTACCATTTTTCTAGGTTCCACATAAATGCATTAATATATGATATTTGTTTTTCTCTTTTTGACTTACTTCACTCTGTATGACAATCTCTAGTTTCATCCACATCTCTACAAATGATCCAAATTCATTCCTTTCTATGGCTGAGTAATATTCCATTGTATATATGTACCATATCTTTATCCATTCGTCTGTCAATGGGCATTTAGGTTGCTTCCATGACCTGACAATTGTAAATAGTGCTGCAATGAACACTGGGTGCATGTGTCTTTTTGAATTATGGTTTTCTCTGAGTATATGCCCAGTAGTGGGATTGCTGGGTCATATGGTAATTTTATTTTTAGGTTTTTAAGAAACCTCCATACTGTTCTCCATAGTGGCTGTATCAATTTACATTCCCACCAATAGTGCAAGAGGGTTCCCTTTTCTCCACAGTCTCTCCAGCATCTGTTGATTGTAGATTTTCTGATGATGCCCATTCTAACTGGTGTGAGGTGATACCTCATTGTAGTTTTGATTTGCATTTCTCTAATAATAAGTGATGTTGAGAAGCTTTTCATATGCTTCTTGGCTTCTTGTATGTCTTCTTTGAAGAAATGTCTATTTAGGTCTTCTGCCCATTTTTGGATTGGGTTGTTTGTTTTTTAATATTGAGCTGCATGAGCTGTTTATATATTTTGGAGATTAATCCTTTGTCCATTGATTCGTTTGCAAATATTTTCTCCCATTCTGAGGGTTGTCTTTTCGTCTTGTTTGTAGTTTCCTTTGCTGAACAAAAGCTTTTAAGTTTCATTAGGTCCCATTTGTTTATTTTTGTTTTTATTTCCATTACTCTAGGAGGTGGGTCAAAAAAGATCTTGCTGTGATTTATGTCACAGAGTGTTCTGTCTATGTTTTCCTTTAAGAGTTTGATAGTGTCTGGACTTACATTTAGGTCTTTAATTCATTTTGAGTTTTTGGGGGCTTTTGCTTTTTTTTTTTTTTTGCAGTACGTGGGCCTCTCACTGTTGTGGCCTCTGCCGTTGCACAGCACAGGCTCCTGACGCGCAGGCTCAGTGGCCATGGCTCACAGGCGCAGCTGCTACGCGGCATGTGGGATCTTCCCGGACTGGGGAACGAACCCGTGTCCCCTGCATCGGCAGGCGGACTCTCAACCACTACGCCACCAGGGAAGCCCGAGTTTATTTTTGTTTATGGTGTTAGGGTGTGTTCTAATTTCATTCTTTTATACGTAGCTGTCCAGTTTTCCCAGCACCACTTATTGAAGACGCTGTCTTTTCTCCTTTGTATATTCTTCCCTCCTTTATCAAAGATAAGGCGACCATATGTGTGTGGGTTAATCTCTGGGCTTTCTATCCTGTTCCATTGAGCTATATTTCTGTTTTTGTGCCAGTACCATACTGTGTTCATTACTGTAACTTTGTAGTATAATCTGAAGTTAGGGAGCCTGATTCCCCCAGCTGCGTTTTTCTTTCTCAAGATTGCTTTGGCTATTTGGGGTCTTTTTTGCTTCCAAACAAATTGTGAAACTTTTTGTTCTAGTTCTGTGAAAAATGCCATTGGTAGTTTGATAGGGATTGCATTGAATCTGTAGATTACTTTGGGTAGTATAGTCATTTTCACAATGTTGATTCTTCCAATCCAAGACAATGGTATATCTCTCCATCTGTTTGTATCATCTTTAATTTCTTTCATCAATGTCATAGTTTTCTGCATACAGGTCTTTTGTCTCCTTAGGTAGGTTTATTCCTAGGTATTTTATTCTTTTTGTAGCAATGGTAAATAGGAGTGTTTCCTTAATTTCTCTTTCAGATTTTTCACCATTAGCGTATAGGAATGCAAGAGATTTCTGTGCATTAATGTTGTATCCTGCTACTCTACCAAATTCATTGATTAGCTCTAGTAGTTTTCTGGTAGCATCTTTAGGAGTCTCTATGTATAGTATCATGTCATCTGCAAACAGTGACAATTTTACTTCTTCTTTACCAATTTGTATTCCTTTTATTTTTTTTGCTTCTCTGACTGCCAAAGCTAGGACTTCCAAAGCTGTGTTGAATAAGAGTGGCAAGAGTGGACATCCTTGTCTTGTTCCTAATCTTAGTGGAAATGCTTTCAGGTTTTCACCATTGAGTATAATGCTTGCTGTGGGTTTGTCACATATGACCTTTATTATGTTGAGGTAGGTTCCCTCTATGCCCTTTTTCTGGAGATTTTGTATCATAAATCGGTATTGAATTTTGTCAAAAGCTTTTTCTGCATCTATTGAGATGATCATATGGTTTTTATTCCTTAATTTGTTAATGTGGTGTATCACATTGATTTGCGTATTTTGAAGAATCCTTGCATCCCTGGGATAAATCCCACTTGATCATCGTGTATAATCCTTTTAATGTGTTGTTGGATTCTGTTTGCTAGTATTTTGTTGAGGATTTTTGCATCTATATTCATTAGTGATATTGGTCTCTAATTTTCTTTTTTTGTAGTATCTTTGTCTGGTTTTGGTATCAGGGTGATGGTGGCCTCATAAAATGAGTTTGGGAGTGTTCCTTCCTCTGCAATTTTTTGGAAGAGTTTGAGAAGGATGGGTGTTAGCTCTTCTCTAAATGTTTGATAGAATTCACCTGTGAAGCCATCTGGTCCTGGATTTTTGTTTGTTGGAAGATTTTTAAATCACAGTTTCAATTTCATTACTTGTGTTTCATCTGTTCATATTTTCTATTTCTTCCTGGTTCAGTCTTGGAAGGTTATACTTTTCTAAGAATTTTCCATTTCTTCCAGGTTGTCCATTTTATTGGCATAGAGTTGCTTGTACTAGTCTCTTAGGATGCTTTGTATTTCTGCTGTGTCTGTTGTAACCTGTCCTTTTTCATTTCTAATTTTATTGATTTGAATCCTCTCTTTTTCTTGATAAGTCTGGCTAATGGTTTATCAATTTTGTTTGTCTTCTCAAAAAACTAGCTTTTAGTTTTATTGGATCTTTCCTATTGTTTTCTTTGTTTCTATTTCATTTATTTCTGCTCTGATTTTTATGATTTCTTTCCTTCTGCTAACTTTAGGTTTTGTTCATTCTTCTTTTTTTAGTTCCTTTAGGTATAAGGTTAGATTGTTTATTTGAGATTTTTCTTGTTTCTTGAGGTAGGCTTGTATAGCTATAAACTTCTCTCTTAGAACTGCTTTTGCTGCATCCCATAGGTTTTGGATCGTCGTGTTTTCATTGTCATTTGTCTCTACGTATTTTTTGATTTCCTCTTTGATTTCTTCAGTGATCTTTTGGTTATTTGGTAATGTATTGTTTAGCCTCCATGTGTTTGTGTTTTTTTACATTTTTTTCCCCTGTAATGGATTTCTAATCTCTTAGCGTTGTGGTCAAAATAGATGCTTGATATGATTTCAATTTTCGTAAATTTACTGAGGCTTGATTTGTGACCCAAAATGTGATCTATCCTGGAGAATGTTCCATGTGCAGTTGAGACGAAAGTGTAATCTGCTGTTTTGGGATGTAATGTCCTATAAATATCAATTAAATTTATCTGGTCTATTGTGTCATTTAAAGCTTGTTTTTCCTTATTAATTTTCTGTTTGGATGATCTGTCCATTGGTGTGAGTGAGGTGTTAAAGTCCCCTACTATTACTGTGTTACTGTTGATTTCCTCTTTTATAGCTGTTAGCAGTTGCCTGATGTATTGAGGTGCTCCTATGTTGGGTGCATATATATTTATAATTGTTATATCTTCTTCTTGGATTGATCCCTTGATCATTATGTAGTGTCCTTCCTTGTCTCTTGTAACATTATTTTAAAGTCTATTTTATCTCATATGAGTATTGCTACTCCAGCTTTCTTTTGATGTCCATTTGCATGGAATGTCTTTTTCCATCCCCTCACTTTCAGTCTGTATGTTTCCCTAGGTCTGAAGTGGGTGTCTTGTAGAGACTTTCTTGTCTTGTGGTAGGGGGACTGGAGGAGATGTCTCTTCATTTTACTAGCTCAGCCTACATCTCATCTTTATTAATGTACATTCTTGTATGTTTTCATCTTTATTCCAAGCTTTTGCCTTAACATATCTACAAAAATTCTTGGAGTTAAGTGTCCAGCTAGCTGTGATAATATAATCATTATAAGAAGGATGGAGGGCTTCCCTGGTGGCACAGTGGTTGAGAGTCAGCCTGCCGATGCAGGGGACACGGGTTCGTGCCCCGGTCCGGGAGGATCCCACATGCTACGGAGCTGCTGGGCCTGCACGTCCGGAGCCTGTGCTCCGCAATGGGATAGGCCACAACAGTGAGAGGCCCACGTACCGCAAAAAAAAAAAAAAAAAAAAAAAAGGATGGAGATATCATACTGGATTTTACAATATATTTCTCATGTCAAAAATTCTCTTAATTGCACAAAAATATATTGTTTTGGAAATGCCAATATTTCAAACATACAATCTCAGATCTTCCCATTATAACTAGAAACGTGGCAAAGGTCTACCGTAAAGAAGAACCAATAATCTATTTAGCGTAATTCATTTTCTGTCTTGGTGGTTAAATATGTTTGATTACCAAAAATTAAGGCATGTTCCAATGTTTCTAGGCTCTGGTTGAAAATCTCTGAAGGTAATAATGGAACACTCATAAATTTTTCAACTACTTGCTCTTTTATCTTGAACTTATATTGTTGAGGGTTGTTTCCTTTGGCAAATAAAAAAATTACTAAAGATACTTTAACTTTATTTCCAATGTACTTCCAGTTGAATGTTTCTGATTACTTTAGAGCACTTTCTCATGAGGCCATTTCTCTATCTCTGCATATTATATTCTGAAGTCCTAAAGAAATGGTCACTTGCCATCTGGCCATTAACCTACTTCCCTTCTCTTGCTTGGGATGCAAAGACAGAAATAATTAAGTCTACATCTTAAAGCAACCTTTGTGCTTGGTCCAATTACTCATTTAAATAAATAAATAAGTCCACTAATACATTGCAAATCACTGTATTGCCTTTCACTAATTCACCAGTCTACTTTATTGAATAAATAAAATATAAACTCCATGAAAGCTGGAACCGTGTCTGTCTTATTCATTGCTATTTCAACATCATCTACAATATGTGAAATAGATTAATGTATCAATAAATATATGTTAAATAAATGAATGAATAAGCCCTACTAACACTGTGCCCCATTACCCAATACCACTCCAGTCACATACACGTAAAATCAATTAAACATATTAAGACATATTACAGAAAGGTACAGCTTCATGAGAAATATAAAGCTTCACATACATCAGGAATACAAAGCTTCTCTTAGTATTTTCTCTTCTTTGTAGATAGAATAATGGCAGAATCCTTTAGATGCTCTAGAATAATTTTAAAATATTTTAACTTCAAAATGAAAAACTTTAACAGGAATCATAAAAACAGAGAAACAGTGATAAGTGTATGTAAATACATGGTGTTTATCAACCAATCTCTTTAATAGACCTACTACCCAGTTTAACAAAGAGATAGTACAGCACACAAGGCAAGGGCACGGGGCCCTAGAGTCAGACTGCCTTGGTTCATACCCACTGTCGCCACCAGTTGTCCTTGGACAACTAATTAAAATCTCTGGCTCTTGGTTTATTTATCTGAAAACAGAGATAATAATAGCACCTACCTTACAGGATTGTATGAGGTTAAATGATTGTGCCTATTATTTGTCTATTGTCTCTCACTCTAAATCTACTCTCCTGTTCTCTGGTGCTGAGAAGGGAGTCTGCAAACTACATTTCTCAGACCCCTTTGCCAGTGGACATCTCATTGTTCTATCAATAAGAGGCACAAAGAGGTAGACTGGAAAGTCAGAGGATGAAGAAAGGACCTCCTCCTGTTTCTTGCTGGTTTTGTCAGCATTATTTATGCCCATTTATTTGAGTCTCCAACTTATTTCAACACATCTGCCCTCTTAGAGATACTAGCAATAGACTGTCCATGCCATTGTTTCAGAGAACGGAGCACTGGCTCTATGGGGTTATTTCTCAAATTCATGAGATATCAACTACAGCTGAGTAACCCTCTCATCAAAAGTCTGAGCACCCTCCTGTGATCTACCAGATTCTGGTAAACCCAACTCTGTTGCTCTCCTGGATGCTGGGGAGTAAAGTACATGTAGCTGCTTCCATATGGTTATTATCTCTGTTTCTTTCTTCGGCTCTCCCACACCTGTATAACCAGTTCCCTAAGTTAAATGACCCCTACTCGAACACCTATTGTGGTTATTAGCTTTCTGACTGGGCCCTGACATAAAATAAGTGGATATTTGTAAAATGCTTAGAACATTGCATAGCACATGGTAAGTGCTCAATAACTTTTAGTGTTGTTATAAGCATAATACTGTGTTATTTATTAGGACAACACCTGATCTGTAGTTTCCACAGTCAGGTGAAAGGAAGCTGAATTTAGGAGAAAAAGCTGAAAATTACTCTCCCAGCAAACCCTGTGAATGAAACATACTAATCTACAACTAAAAAATAGTGTGCAGTAGGTATGAGATAAATATTTGCTGAGAATAGATGAATAAACATTCCTCTTAACTCTTTATTGAAGGGCTTCTCTAGCTATCTGTGGTAGAAAAAAAAATTTTTTTTTCATTTCTAACCCATCACAGACTGGTATGTGGTCCCCCAAACATGATCAAAATGTAGCTTGTGTCACCTATGAACCAGGACATGAGTTCAGTATACCCAAACCATTCTATACCCTGTTCAACAAAATGAGGCCACCAATCATGGGCATGAATGTTGTGGTAATATTGTATTGCCAATAGACTTTCTAAACCCTACTCTCAATTTATACACTTATCTTCTGTGGATTGGTTCCCAACAGTTTTAAATGTTCCAGAACACACTTTGAGTAGCACTGTTTTATAGTGAAATGGTGTTATCCACTCCTTCTGTTAGCAAATACCAATTGAGTGAGAGGTTTGGTTCTTCCCTGATAGGACTCTGAATTCTCTTTAATTACAGAGTTTTCTAACTACACACAGAGAAGAAAAGCTTGAATTATATTGGAGAACATGTGAATGGTGAGTCATGTAGGCTGCCATTTTAGAAACGTTGTTATGGTACATAACAACGCTGGCTATGTTTTAGTATCTTAATTGAATTAAAAAGTGTCCCATTTCACCTCCCTTCCCCCAAACAGGAACTACTAGCCATACCTTATACTTTCTAATCTTCATTTCTTTTGACATAGGACATCTTACACTACGATGTTCCCTTATTGTTCCCTACCTAGTCATCCTAAGCTCAAACCCAAAGCCATCTATTCCATGAAGTCTGCTTGGATCACCCAGTAATACTCTATTTATCCTCACATACTTATTAATACATACTTCCTGGTACTGTAGATTTTTTCACTTTAATTCATGGCTTATCTTCTTTAAAGATTTTTAGGTCCTTGAGGAAAGGACTCTTTCTTAGAAAACTTTGTGTCCTACTAAGAAACTGCATGTGAGGCTCTACATAAAGGTGTTCTCTAACTGCAAAAGGGTACAGTGAGATATCCACGTTCACAGAGGCTAGCAGTGGGAAAAGGAAGCATACATTCCATTACCAGGGAAGTACTAAATTTCAGTACACCATACTGGTTTTTTAACCAAACCATAGCGAGACCAATGTTTATAAAATATTTGGAAATCCTTGAGTAAAAGAGATTTTTATGAATGCAGAATAAAAGAAAATATTTCCTGTTAGGAATAAAAAAAATGAGGTATTTATTAATAGTCTGAATAATATAATGAATTATAGTTTTATTTTTAGAGTATAATAATAATTGAAAGTTAAAAAATTTTATTAGAGAATATAGTAAAATAATTTGCATGGAAAACAATTACTGGTGAGTCACAGACTTCATGTCAGGAAAATTTTTTCTCTTTATGCATGAGGAATATTTCTATCATCTTTGGCCAAAACAGGTAGATAAAAACTGAAGAGTTCTCTATCTATAAAGAAAAAGGATTTGCCAAACAAGATGAAGAATCGTTTAGTCTCTATCTAAATTATTTAAAATTCCTTAGTCTTAACTGATTTGTTTTTCTTATGTGAAAATGTCAAAGGAATAGTAGAAATAATTCCATTGAGAGAACCAGGTTACATACATACATTTTTTTAGTTGTGGCCCTGTAACTAGCCAGTTTTAAAATTCTCTGCATATCTTTACACTTTGAAAATGAGATTTTAAAATATATGATCTCTATGTTTCTTTTCATCAGAAATAAGAAAAGTGTTTTTGAAATGGAAATTTCTCTCTAAGATGAGAAGGCTCAGTGATTGTTGAACTACACCAAGGGGTAATTTGACATTTCCCCAGTAGTTTTTAGACTAAGTCAAACCTTTTGAAACTTTAAAGGTGATAGAAAGAAAATGATTCACGTTAACAGTTTCAAAATCTGCCTGGTTGCTGGCATGCTTAGCAGAATTATTTTAACCCTAACCCTATCAGAACCTTCTTTTAAACAAAGTATATTCCTTTGCAATCAAATCTTCCTTTATACGCCATATACATCTCAAAAGTATGTTTTGACCTTGACTTCAATTTGGGAAATATATTTCATGCTATGGTCCATTTTAAGTAGAGCCTATGATAATGGAAGCTGATGCATAGCTAATTTCTGGCTAGTGCTTCATAACTTATTTAGACCACTCCTTTCCTAGGAATGAAAAGAAAGCAATGTCCATTAAAGTTTCTCAGAGATTACACTAGCTTTGGCTGTGTATTTTCTACTTGTTTATAGGTTTTGTAGTACCTCTTTTGTTATGAATATTCCTCTGGTCCTTGAGAATTATAGGATCCATGAAAATTAGTAAATCAGGGAATGACACTCCCACTCAAATCTAATTCTATGCAAATACTACTGAGGATAAGACAGACAAATAGACCATCTTTTTGTTCCATCCTTCCTCATGGCAGGGATGTGAATGGAGACCAGCAGATAGTACGTTGATCAAGTAATTAAGAGAATTAAAACTTATGTCCATCCTGACACTGAGTGCAGACAAGGTACATGCTTTTCACATGCTTCTTGTTTGTGTTGCTTATTTTGTTTGTTCTTAATGTCAGCAGTTATGTATAGTTAGCCTTACTTTTGAGTCATATTGTACCAAAACAATGGTCACTGAAGTATGTAGGTGAACTCTTAATAATAACAGTTATAATTATTATGAAAAGCTATAGAAGTTGCCCCCCCATACCCACTGCACTGTCAGAAGTATATTTATAAAGATATGAAAAAGAGGAGCTTACCAGAGTTGTGAGCCTACTGGCATATCTCTATGCAAAAGGTCAGCAATGAAAATTGCATCAAGAACATCATTTAGTCATAGAAGACAGACTGATGACATCTCAGCCTATAGATACCTTCTGTGCCAGTAACTTTAACTGCAAGAATTGTCTTTTGCCAAAAGTGTCTAGATAATGCAACTTTAATATATCTTAATTCTATTATAGCTGCTATAGCAGTTTGCTCTGTATTTTCAATATTTTTCATTCAATAAAAACACTAGATGCTAATGCTAAAAAACAAAATTTAACTGAGTAAATTTTAAAGATCTTATTGTCTTTTAACATTTCATGAATTGTGCAGCATCCCATCTAGCAGACAGAAAGGAGCTCTGAGGAGCTGTACAAAATTTTTTATAGGCAAAAGGGAGTAGGAACAAGGAAGTTATACTAGGCAGAAAAAGAGGATTGGTCATTGCAAAGATACTTTCCCTTAGGTGATGGCAAGGGTCTATCAGGCAGGTGACCTAACTAGTGTTCATCAGGTGATTCCTAATTGACTGCTTTAAGATTCCATTTCTGGGAGACTGAAACTATAATCAAGTTTTGATTTGGTGAGGTGGTGCTTAGCATAAGTGACTCCATTTTCGGTCTGTTATCTTATTTTAAACACCGAGAATGAAAGAACTGTCCAGTAGGAGAGAAGAAAAAGCTACATGAATATTTGAAAAAGCATGTACAAACACTGTAATAGAGATGAACAATGCACACTGGTAACACAAAGGAGGGAAACACCAACTTTCCTTAGCACTGGAGGAAGTTCTTACAATGAGAACATAGTTGATAAAGTTCTTTGTGATGAGTAGAAATTTTCTAAACAGACAGTTGGGTAGAATATAGGAACAAAAGAGGCATGAAACAGCATGAACCAACAAGATCCGAGTACTCCAAGGGAAAATTAGAGGGCCTCATCGCCCTCTACACCATCCAGTAATTTGGGAATTTATGTCCTAGGCAATGGGAAGCCCCAAATGCTTCCTTAAAGAATAGTATGATCGTGTTTGCCACTTGGAGATCATTCTGGCTGAAACATACAGAATTGACTAAGTCACACCAATTAAAGGTAAAATGAGTGGTTTGGAGAGACTTGTTATCATGGAAGTTTTTTTTTTGTTTGTTTTCTGTTTTTCGGTAGGCAGGCCTCTCACTGTTGTGACCTCACCCGTTGCGGAGCACAGGCTCCGGACGCGCAGAGTCAGCGGCCATGGCTCACGGGCCTAGCCACTCTGTGGCATGTGGGATCTTCCTGGACCGGGGCACGAACCTGTGTCCCCTGCATCAGCAGGCAGACTCTCAACCACTGCGCCACCAGGGAAGCCCTATCATGGAAGTTTGAACTAAAGAGGTAGAAGATGGTAAAAGGAAGGGACTAATCTGAAAGGCTCTCAAGAGGAAAAATGGACTCATAGCAATGACATTGAATGAAATGGATTCACTTATTTTTTCAGCACTTTACCTAGGCAGTTTACTAGTCCTTAGGGATACAACTAACTTGAACAGACATAGAATTTATGGCCTAACAGGAGAGACAGAACTTTAAACAAGCTTTTACAGTGGAATGTAAGTGCTTTGATGGGGTAAGATGAGTTGCTATGGCAGCAGAGCACAGAGTCTCCAAACTTAGACAGGAGATTAGGGAATATTTTGCTGGGGAAATAAAATCTAAACTGAGACCTAAGAGGACAGAGGTGGAGGGGAGATTTGCAGGAAGAGATGAGAGCATTTAAAAAGGCCTTGAGGTCAAAAATGGTTTTCACAGGAGAGAAAACCTAGAAGAATTTGTAAAGAGATGAGAAGAGGTAAGAAGGGGAAGCAGAGGCTAGCAGAGGGTCCTGAGTGCTGCATCCATCTGAAGGGTAATGTTGAACCACTGAGACAATTTTAATCACAGAAATAACACATATATTTGCATTTTAGGAAACTCACCCCAAATGTGATTTAGAGAACTCATAGCTAGAAAAGGCCAGCCCTTGTGTTTTCTATGTCACAGTATTCATCACACTTTGCTCGGCTTATTTGTTTAAAGGCTATTCCTCTCACTAGACTACATGATTAAAGCAGAGAAAGCATCTTTCTTGTGCATTACTATATTCCTGCACAGGTACTCAATAATGTTTGGAGATAATAAACAAATGAATAAATGAGTGAGGAACAATTAGAATGCTATTACAGGATTCCACCAAGGGAATGTGGGAACATTGAAAGAATAGAGGTAATGGACATAAAGATAACTGGACAGCTTCAAGAGATATTTAGAAGTGCAATTGACAGGTCATTGAAAGTGATGAGAATAAAGTTATGAAAAGGCAAGAATACTTTCTAGTTTACTGTCTTACAAAACAAGGATAGTGATGCCTTTATCAACTGTCTCTACTTAGCCAGCCAACTTTTATTTCCCATAATGCTCTAGCACTCAGCTTTATGCTCTTCACTATTTCCTTCCCAAATTATTCCTTAGACTTCCCTGGACAATTAGCTACCATCTTCAGATTGCAATCTATTTCCCTTGAGCTCCTTAAAATCAGATTTAAAACTCACACTTTCCAAAGATTTGAACAAAGAAAAATAAATTATAAAAAAAATTAGGAAAAATTTTATAAGCTAGAAGTAAAAAGAGAAAACACAAATGAAGCTCAAATTTAAAATAAGTGGAAATTGAGTGGCAATCACCATTAGAAATTATGATTGAGGATGAATTATGTGTAAGACCCTGGATAGAGATAATTAAATAATTGTATTGTTTTATTTCAGAGATAGGACATTTATGTCCCATAATGCGTAAGAGTATAAAGAATAGAAAGCAGTATATGATAAGTACCAAATGAAAGGTAAAGAGAATAAGGTCTACCTGAACCCAATTGATGAAAATATTTCTTTGTCCTGGAACACAAGGCAAGTTGAAGGAAGGACCTGGGACACTCCATATGTCCTAAATCTCTTCTCAATAAGGCTTTGTGTCCCTGTTAATGACTATATCAATCCCTGTCTAGTGAATTTTCCATCACAATAATATCATGCACTCCAAGTTCAAGATTTTTGCTCCAACCTGCAGCTGGCAATATTCCTGAGCAGACATAGCTAATACCCAGCAGCTGAATGTATTTGGATTGGTAGTCAGAAATATTCATGGTGCCAAATGTGAGAGGCACTGATATTCATGCCACTCATCAAATGAGCAAATTAGTTATTTAATTTCCCCAGTCCTCAGAATCTCAGCACCCTCATATCCTCTTTGCTAAAAAAAAAAAAGTGATATCTGGAGAAGTGAGGTAAAAATCAGAACCTGTCATCATCCACATAGAAACTAGACTACCGGCATTAATATTTCTCTCCCAGTTTGGCATGTTCACCTTAATGAAAATACCAGAACGGCAAGGAGTTTTCTTCCTGGCTCTTAGGGAAATAAAATGCAGCAGAATCCTAATGCTTTTAACGTGATCTATTCACTTTGGATAATATAAAGTATCATGGGAAAAATGAATGAGAGAGATGAAAGCATTACAAAAAATGACATAATGATAGGCGATATAGTAGTCAAAAAATGGGAATGTAAAGAGAGGAAAAACAAGACCACTAAGAAATAAACTATACATACATGTCTTTGTATCTCTTTTCCACATGAAGCTCATGTGTGTGTGTGTGTGTTGCTAGTGTGGTTAGCGCTGTTATTTTTTAGTGTTAATGGAGAAATAGCTAGCATTCTTTTCTTCCTACTAAAGATATTTTCCAAGCAGCACATTAAATATGTATATAGATGAAAAGAGAATTAAATGTGTCTTTTATAGGAGCAGAAAAATCCCAGAAAGAGGAGGGGAGAGAGGATAGCAAAAATAAATAAATAAATAAATAAATCAAAAACTGACATGGAATTGAGATGGGACTGAGAAAGGAGGATGCAAATAAGTAATACTGGAGAAATTCAAATGGCTTCAAGTGAACAGAATAAAAAATTCAAGCAATGTAGGAATTCAACAGAGAAAAATGAGGGTAGTAACTAGATGAAAATGAGGGCTCTGATATCTAGGTGTCTTGGTGTGCTTTACTGTTACTTTTCATGGATTTTCAAGGATTTTGTGAAATTAAAATGAAATAAAGAAGCTTAATCAGACCAACTTTTGCTCATTAAAAGGTGGGACTTTTTCAGGTTGTATTCATAAGAGACTGCCAACCAAATCCTGTCTGTCACTGTTGTGGAAACTTATGGAGGACCCATATAGAAAGCGGGTTTTTAGAACAGGACATGGTGGGTGAAGAAACAGGACAGGTTTACTGGAGAAGCACAGGAAAAGGGAGTAGTTGACTCAGTTTCTAAAACAAACTTGAACCTAAACAACTGAGTTAACACATTCACATAAACCGCCTTCGTATGTCTGAGTAAATACAGAAAAATCATCAAGTATCTCCCTTTCTCTAGTTTTTGAATGGTGAGGAAACCTCGTGCATGGCTCCCTTAAAGGCAATAAAGCATGGGGTTAACACTGAACCCGTCAGAAAAATGGCTGACTTCCACATCAAAGTAATATTTGAGGAAGCACGGTGGGGTAGGGGGAAGGATGGTAGAGGCAAACAAAACTGGTTTGAAGGCCAGCTCTTTAGTTATTCATCGTGTGACTTTTGCGTGGTAACTTATCTGAGACTTTGTTTCCCCTTTTACAAAATGCAGACAGTAATATCTATTTATGCAAGGGTATTTCAACACGTGAATACAAGTACAGGCGTCCCTTGCTTTATTGGGCTCTGCAGATATTGGATTTTTTGCAAATTGAAGTCTTGTGGCAACCCCGCATTGTCAGATGACAGTTAGCATTTTTTAGCAATAAAGTATTTAAAAATTTTTAACAATGTGTATTTTTATGCACATTGTTTTTGTAGATATAATGCTATTGCACATAGACTACAGTATAGTGTAACCATAACTTTTATTTGCATGGGGAAACGAAAAAATTTCTGTGACTTGCTTTATTGCCATATTCGCTTTATTGCAGTGGTCTGGAACTGAAGCTACAGTATCTCTGAGGAATGCTTGTAATTTGTTCATTCAATAAACACTTTTGTAATGTCACAAGTATTGATGGTTCAGG
The DNA here is from genome assembly GCF_937001465.1 of Orcinus orca. Taxonomy (NCBI): domain Eukaryota; kingdom Metazoa; phylum Chordata; class Mammalia; order Artiodactyla; family Delphinidae; genus Orcinus; species Orcinus orca. The sequence goes on from NC_064563.1 coordinate 99,304,528, forward strand.
GGTGAACAAGCAGAGATAATACCTGATCTTGTGAGACATTCTAGTAGACAGTATAGTAAATACACAGATGTTCAATGAACTGTAGCTAGTATTTTATTTGTTAAAGGAATAAGAAATGCATTCAAGGTAAAGAAAAGAAAATCCCCTGGACACACCATAAACTATCACCTGCACGTAGGTGAGTCTTTGCTAAATGGAAAACAAATGTGGCTGATTTGGCATAAACTGTAGTATTTTGATACATGTATTGACAAGTTCGACAGAGTAAGCAAGCTAGCTAATGAAAGAGGTAGGTGAGAAAAATGTGCCTGGTTTTAAATGTATGTATGTGGCTTCTGTAAAAATCCACCCCAGCTGCCCCATTACATATTCAACAAGATTTCCTAAATTGAAGAAGCAGATACAGGTTGTGTTACTGCCTCCCTACAGACTCACTGTGAGTATTAAGAGGGTTTTCAGTATAATAAAAACAAAATTGAATACCTCTCTGGGCTGGTGAATAGGCTGCACTACTTAGCTCACTGCAGTAATAGAAAATTGACTTATTAAAAAAGAATCTCACAGTCCATACTCCTCCCAGTGCCAAGTCCAGGGAAAATTTCTTCTCCCACCGCACAACCACAGGAGGTGCCAAAAGCAAAGACCTTGAAATTGAGGATAGCCTTTCTTCTGTTTTCAGAAGTCTCTGGCATTTAACTCTAGCTTCTTGGGATGCTGTTTGATCGACAGGTAATGCCCCAGACTAATTACTTCACCCAGAAGAGCCTTTGCAGAAACCCTGTGTAAATGCTGCAAAGCTTTCTTTCTTCTTTTCCAAGATTCTGTTTAGGTTGTTTATTACAGTGACAGCTCAGTTGAGCTGGCCTCCAGTTCCAGAGGCCATCTCTAAGCTGAGGCATTAGAGGAGCTCCCAAGGAAGCACTGCTCAATGCTGAAGAAATTAAAAATACTATTAGTCTAGAAACCTCCTGGACAGCAGCAGCCCTATCTCTGTACAGGATCCAGCAAGAGCTTGAGTGGAATTTCTCATTGAGATTCCAAGAGTATGCCTACATTTCCACGGTGAAAATGCATTTCCATTGTGAAAACTACAATGAAGAAAGTTTAGGGGATAAAGGGTAACAATTCTCTAAGGAAATGAAATTAAAAAAGAGGTCGAATGGAATTACGGCGGCAAGGAGAATGAGGAAAGTTCTTTACAGGGATGTTTTTCTACAATAATCAAAAGATTTTTGTGAAAAAGAGCTATATGATGACCAAAGATATATGTGCATTCAATTCAGTAAATGATACACCAAAAAGAAAACAGTAGTCAATTCTGTTTATTAGAGTTATATATATTAGAGTGTAATATATAGAGAGAGTATAATATATATATATATTAGAGTTTTTTTTCTAATTTCACCTTTGGCATTATCTCTTTATTCTAAAACAATGATGCATCAATTGGGTCAATAAATAAATATTTTTAAAATAAGATGAAGTGGTAGGCACCATGAGTCCTCTCTAGTCCATGTCCACATGCCAGTCCCATCTCCTCAGTCAGCCCCTTGTGATGCCATTCTTTACAACTGACCCACTAAATCCACATTCAACTCAGGACCTCATTATCCTTCCATATGAGGATGGCAGAGCTACAAATCACTTCAACTAGGACAATAAAAAAGGAGTGATTTATTTAGTACTAGGATAGGGGCTATGTCTTGGAACCCAAAACCAACAAAAGCAGTGGACCTGAAAAGGGATTGGAACCACAGTTATTCTCTCAAATCACTCTGGGGTTGTTGGTCTCTCATCTCTGACTCTTTCTACACATGCTTCATCACTCTTTCTGCAAAGAAGCTTCTTCCACTGTTCTGTTCACATAGTGGAAAATTGCCATCCTCTACCCACTGGTTCTATTATGCCTAATACCAGATCCGGGGAGAAATAGAGAGGATATGGGGACTTGAGTTCAAGCACTGGCCCTTATCCATCACACTTGGATTTTTTTTCTGTGACAGTAAATTTTGCTTAGAGCTCTCCACTGATGACAAGCAAATGCTAGAAATCTTACAAGGTTCTACTGCTCTATGACATGCAACCCCTCCAAAACAGAAAGTCAAATCTGGCTACTACTCCTAGGCTTCTGTGTCTAAGCAAAAACTTGAACTAGGACTTTACCCATTCCAATGTTCTGGAGCTAATAAGACTAACAGATCTACCTTTCCACTCTCCAGAATAGCCATTTCACAGTACTTCCTCATCCCCTTCCTTTAAAATCTCTAACACTTCTTCATACCTCATTTAAAAACATGTATACTCAGATGAGAACTACCTCAAACTTCCACCACAAAACACAGCTATTTGCATATATATTTCTTCCTTTCTTCATGTTACAATGGATAAAATTTCCATACATTTATCTCATGCCAAACCTTCTAGCTATGCTCTATATCTGTACTGTCCAACGCAATAGCCACTAGTTTTATGTGGCTATTGAGCATTTAATACACAGCTAATCAAAATTGATGTGTACTGTAAGCATAAAATGCACACCAAATTTCAGACCTAATATGATAAAAAGAAGGAAAACTATCTCAATAATTTTATATTAATACATGTTGAAATAACAATATTTTGATGTTTGGGGTTAAATCAAATATTTTTATATTAGTTTCACTTACGTTTTAAATAAATTTAATGTGACTTCTAGAAAATTTTTAAATTACATATGTGGCTCAGATTATATTTCTATTGCACAGAACTGCTCCATATCCTATCCCTTCTTGCCATTTCCCACTGCCCCCCTTCCCAGCAACATTAGTTTCCCTCTCATTCCTGGATCATTCTCATTGGCACACAAAGACACTTTTTTATTCTGTTTTTCAAATAAGAACATTCTTTGATTTTTCTCCACTTTTCTCCATAACTCTTCAGCACAGAATTCCTCAAAAGACTTGTCTATAATTACTATCTCCACTTCTCTACTCCTATTCTCTCCTAAAGTCCACTCAAGTTGGGTTTACATCTTTTTATTGAGGTCACTTATGGCATCCATCTTGTCAAATCATATGGTTGGTTCTATTCCCTTCTTACCCAACCTCTTGACCACTCACTCCTTGAGATGCATTTTCCCCTCATCTCCTCTGACTATACAATACTCCCCAGTGTCCTTGCCTGGCCTCTCTTTTTCTTCCTGACTTAAAACACTTCAGTGTCCTAGAGCACAATCCTAGACCTCTTATCTATTTTCACTCACCTAAACTTCACTCAGTTACTCATCCAGTCCTGCTCTTGGTTTTAAATATTATCTATATGCTGAATGATTCCAAAATGTATTTCTGTACCCAACATGCACCCATGAGCTCCAAAGTTATGAATCCAGTTGCTTCCTCAGCCTTTACTCTTGGCTTGTGAATAGGCATCCTAAGCCTTGCACAACTAAAACCCAGTTCTTGATAACCATCCCTCCTCTTTCATCCTTTCCAATCTCAGTTGTGGCATAATATCTTCCCAGATGCTCAGGCCACAGACCTAAAGATCATTAGTCATTTTCTTCTACTTTATCCTCATATCCAATGTATTCTCCTGGTCACCTCTCAGCATCTCCAGTGTAGCCCAAGCCATTCTCATGTCTCCTAGAATATTGCAAAGCCTACTTCCTCCCTTTCCCCACTTCAGTTCCTCTTGCTCAAAACATACAGAGTGTCCTTTTTTAAAGCTCAGTTGAGTTTATATTACTTTTCTGCTTGCAACTCTTGAGTATGTTTGTAATCATAATTGAAATAGAATCCAACTACCTTAACATGGCCTATAAGGTTGTAAATTATGTGACTTTGGTAATATCTCTGATCTAATCTCTCACAGTATTCACCATCTTTTGCTGGGCTCCAGCTATTCTGAACCTTATTTCTGCCAGGAGAACACACTAAGTAAGTTCCTGTTTCAGGGTCTTTACACTTGCATTTCTTTTCCTTAGAATGCTCTTTGGATTTTCCTTATTATTTGGCTGTCAGCTCAGTTATCCCATTGTAAGAGAGAATTTCCTTGATCCCTTTAGGTAACGTGTTATCTTGTCCACCCCCACAATCACTTTCTATTCCCTTACTTTATTTTATTTTCTTCATAGTGTCTGAAATTTCTCTCCCATTAGAATATAAGCTCTATGAAGAGAAATTGTGCTTTATTCACTATTGCATGTTTTATGCTCAGAAGAGTGCCAAGAACCCACTAACAGCTCAAAAGAAAACTGATGAATGAAAAGATTAATAAATAAATGGATGATACAGCCAACAGAGGCAAGAAAACAATGAACAGTTCTACAATTTGTTCTCATGATATATGAGGAATGCCAGTTCCCCCATACTGAATTCTAGCCCAATTTATTGAAGCCACTTTACACTGAGAAACTGTATCAAGTTTATTCAACATGAGATGCCCACAAGAAAAACATTAAACAACCTAGCAAAACTGGACTCCCCCATCACCTGCACCTTCCCCCTCATATCAGTCTAAAAGTCAGAATCCTACTTTTTGCTGAACTGTGTAGTTTGGCCACAGATGTGCAAAAAGAGAATTCAACAGCTGCAATTCAACATGGCATTTAACTGACTTCTTGCTCTGGATTTCAGCAATTTCAGAACTTTTAGACAGCTTACAGATAGATAAAGCTTTTCGTAAGAGACTTTTGTATTTGCAATATTATACTTTTCTTCTGGCTGGCAAACCATCTTCTCTGTGAGATCCAGTCTTGGTTTGTACCAAGGAAATATGGGAAACAGTTCATTGTTTCATCATCCATAAGCAAGATCATTCCCTCAAATGAAGGAATTTTCACTTCTTTAATGTTCCACAATTTTTCCCAGGGGTCTGTTACTTACAACCCTACTGTCTGATAAATTTCTGTCAAGTTACCATTTGGTAGCAAGGTATACAAACTCACTTAAGCAAATTGGAAAATGTATCAGAAGAATATCAGAGATGTAGCCAAGACTCCCAAAGAGTGAAAACATTTGGGAACCAAGATTCTTTAATTTTCTATTTCTCTCGGAAAGTCTGTGTTAGTCTTCTCTCTCTTTCAACAGTGGCTTTTTTCCTGACTCTTCATTAACGTAGCAGGGACTAGCTATATAGGTTTCCTGCTTTTTACCATCTTGTAATTTAAGTGCCAACAAAGACTAAGGATATTTTGAGTTCAAATTCCAAGATCCTGGAGAGGGAAATGTTTTGTCCTAGCTTGGATCATGACTATATCTCTGGTCCAATGGCTAAATTATGGGGTCACATGATCCACTGTCTACTTATCAGTTGTTCTGGACATAGGCTTTCTGAAAAGAGGGAAAGTGCAGATTCTTTAAGAAGGTAGTGTGGAGACAGGGAAGTGATGAAGAGTAAAATTCTTTGCATGTCTGGTACAGTGCCAGAAATGGAGGAAAACTTAACTTCTATTGACTGCTCATTGCTTCCCTAGACCATCAGGGACCATGTATTTCTACTCTCCAGTAGAATTGTTAGTGCATTGCATATAGGAACCCCAATAAATATGGCTTTCATAAATGAATGAATGAATGAATAACAATTGTCACACAAGAGACAATGCAGAAATAAACATAAAATAGAAAATTATAAGTCAGAAGTGAAGGGGAACAATCATGGATGTGTGTCTTACTTAAAGAATGGGTAAATATTTAGTAATAGATATTCATTGCAGCTCTATTTACAATAGCCAGGACATGGAAGCAACCTAAGTGTCCATCAACAGATGATTGGATAAAGAAGATGTGGCACATGTATACTGTGGAATATTGCTCAGCCATAAAAAGAAACAAAATTGAGTTACTTGTAGTGAGGTGGATGGACCTAGAGACTGTCATACAGACTGAAGTAAGTCAGAAAGAGAAAAACAAATACCATACGCTAACACATATATATGGAATCTACAAAACAAAAAAAGGTTCTGAAGAACCTAGGGGCAGGACAGGAATAAAGACACAGACATAGAGAATGGACTTGAGGACACGGGGAGGGGGAAGGGTAAGCTGGGACGAAGTGAGAGAGTGGCATGGACATATATACACTACCAAATGTAAAATAGATAGCTAGTGGGAAGCAGCTGCATAGCACAGGGAGATCAGCTCGGTGCTTTGTGTCCACCTAGAAGGGTGGGATAGGGAGGGGGAGAGGGAGGGAAACGCAAGAGGGAAGAGATAATGAGAATGTATGTGTATATATATCTGATTCACTTTGTTATACAGCAGAAACTAACACACCATTGTAAAGCAATTATACTTCAATAAAGATGTTAAAAAAAATAGATATTGGGGTCTGAGAGCAGAAACTTGCAGAGTAATACAAAAATTTTCAAAATATCCAAATAATTGTTGAATTCTTAAATAAGTTAAACTTTATTTATTAAGGAATAGTGAACCACTGTGTGAGTTAATGCAATTTATACCATTATTATCTCCTAATTGTTCTCTAAGACTCATTGTCCAATCTGCTATTACTGCCATCACTATTATGATAATTATAGATGTGTTGGAGAGAGACAAGATACTCAAGAAAGATGTGGAAAATGCTAATGACAAACTTTACATTATTGAACTAATATTTTCCAAATAATTTCCATCTGTGCAACTTTTACCCTTTATCCACAGCAATGATGCTTTCCTATGTTTCTCCTTTACCTAAGCATAAGATTACTAGTGCAAAGTTTATACCCTACATTAATAGGAGAAGAAGTGGTCCTGCATTTTTGTTAACAAGACAGAGAGATTTGCAACTGTGTTTATAATTAGGCAATGCTAAGGAGCTCAGAGATAAGCTGTATGCTTTTGGGGATGTTTATACATATCACAGAGGAAGGTAAAATGAATAGCCTATTGTTTGCTCCTCAAACAAATGAAAACTAACACTTAAAGATGTGCTTCCCTCTTAAAAAGGTAACTCAGATCTTTTAAAGCTATTTAATATACTACTACTGTTGTTTGGTTTGAAAAGGCATATTAAAATGAAGTGACTGTCCTTGATTCCTCTATTTACAGTGGTGAATATATTTAGATTTTGAATGACACAATTCCTTCAATTCAAATCTCTAAAGCTGGGTTCCATTATTTATAATTTAAATATTTTACACTAAATATGTTTCCAGGAAAACTTCACTTATATTTTTCCATTTTATCCTTACAGTCATTCTTTAGAGAATGTAAATTTGACAAAAATATATTGTTCAACCACAAAACATCAGGCATTGTAGAAACTAGTTTAAAAACACACTCCTTGCCTTAAGTTGCTTCTGGGGGATACCACCATGTAATCAGAAAATCACCACAGAATATAATGAGAATTAAATTAGAAGTAGTAAGGGGCTCTGGGAGCCCCTAAGCACACTGCAAGGGTCTTACCCAGTGAAGGAAGTTATTACCTCCAGATTCTTCAATGATAAGAACAAGATAGCCAGAAAAAGAGAACAAAATAGGTGCCTGGGAAAGGTGGAACAAACAGAGCTCAGTGCAAATATTATACCCATCTTACAAATAATTGATAGATGGACTTGAGCACATAGTAACTCCAAAACTGCAAGTTATATTGTATTTCCTCCATTTTGGCTTGTCTACTTTCCATTATCTTACACTACATCCCTTATACAAAGGAATTTTGTGATTACACAAAAAAATTTGAAGACTGAAATTATCTGATTGTAGCCAATGGAGTTCATTAAAATCTGGACTGAAAATTAATACTTATGGCCCTTACAGCATTTTGGTATTAGCCTTATCAATGTTTAAGCACTGTATTGGCTTATCTCATTTAATCTTACAAAAATGCTAAGAGGTATGCACTATTATCTTCATTTAGAGATGATAAAATTGAAGCAGGGTTAAAAAACTTGCCTAAGATTGCACAGCTAATAAAGCAACAGGACTAGTATTTAAATTCAGGTACTTTAACGCCAGTACCTGTGCACTATGATAGTAAATGATATTGACTACCAGAGTCATCTTAACATTACTACAACTAGCTTTGTGGAATGAATAAACAATGAGCTGATACATTAAAAAAATAGTATGTAATTTGTGTTTTTTTTCATGTATTCATTGTTTTTTCACACTTTTTTCATGTTGTCAGTAATTCAAGTGTGTATTCATGTTTCAAAAGAGTTGCTAGAGCAATAAATCCTGAAATAAAAGAAGACCACATATATAAACGGCACACTGTGAACTTGTGAAAATAGACTTCAAATGAGCAACATTGAGACTTTAATATAAGAGAGGAAGTTCTATAAACATACAGAAAAAAATTCAAATTACTAATAAGGAAAAGAAAATTGGATTTCTATTAGAGTTCTCAAAGGAAAAAACAATTTTTATTATTATTATTATTTTTTTGGTCAGGCTGCATGGCTTGTGGGATCTTAGTTCCCTGACCAGGGACTGAACCCGTGACACAGCACTGAAAGTGCTGATTCCTAACCACTGGACTGCCAGGGAACTCCCTCAAAGAAAATATTTTTTTAAATAATTTAAGTGACTTTAATTATTTATTTATTTATCTTTATCTGCATCGGGTCTTTGTTGAGGCATGCAGGATCTTTCCTTGCAGCTCATTGTCTCTTCATTGTGGTGCATGGGCTTCTCTCTAGTTGTGGCATGCGGGTTTTCTCTCTCTAGCTGTGGCCCACGGGTTCTAGAGCGCATGGGCTCTGTAGTTTGCAGCACTCAGGCTCTCTCATTGAGGAATGCGAGCTCAGTTGCCCCGTGGCATGTGGGATTATCGTTCTCCAAGGATTGAATCCGCGTCCTCTGCATTGGAAGGCAGATTCTTTACCACAGGACCACCAGGGAAGTCCCAAAGAAAATATTTTTAAGGAAAGAAAATATGAGTAAAAAAATTTATATCCAGCCAAATTGTCCTTCAGGTATAAAGACCATAGACAGTTATTAACATGCAAGATCCTAAGAATGTTGATCCCAGGAGATTTACCTGAGAAATATAACAGAAAATAAGCTACAGACAACTACAGAATAACTTCAGAAGAGTCAACCTAAGATTTGCAGTTTAGCATTAAATATATTTAACTAAGTTACCAATATTAGAGCTAAGTGTGACATAATAATATTAAGAAATACATGATCTGACCATGCAGAAATAATATAAGTAATAAAAAATGAGAGGAGAAGAAAGAGACAAAATCTATAGGAGATAAAGCATGCTCATTGATTTATAGGTATTATCTGAGAGTAAAAGTTGATCACTTGAAGCTAACAAACAGAATAAGCTTAAGTACATTTAATATCATGTATATTAAAGCAAAAAATAAAACTAGTAATATAAAATTGGAAGGTAAGGGACAGGTAAGGGTAAAGAAGCAGATTCCATTATTGCTCATGGTAAAACCAAATGGGAGATTCTAAACAAAGAAGAGATAATAGAATTATGCCACTACGAAGAAATACAAACTTTCCTAAGTTTCCAAAACAAAGTAGTTAAACAGTCCCTATGATGGAAAATTTAGTAAACATAATATAGAAAAACATGAAACAACTGAAACTATATACATAATTTATGTTAATAAATGGAAAAGGGATTACCTTACTGATGAAATAAAGATTTTTTATATCAGTTCACAAAGATAAACTCTATGCTGTTTACAAGGTACACACATAAATCAAATTTATTCACAAGGCAAATATTAAAGGAACTGATAAAAATATACCATGAAAATGCAAATAATATATCCTAATAAGATGCAGTCAATGTCAAACAAGGTATATTCAGAACCAAAAATACTGAATGGAACAAAGAAGGACACCTTCATAATGCTATTAACATCTCTGTGTCAAATATACAGCAACAACTTTCATAAAGTAAAAACTACAGGAAATAAAAGGATTATCAGAGATGTACACTACTCACTAATAGGACATTTTAACACACCTCTCAGATCTAGACAGAGTTAGAGGACAAAAACGTTGGTAAAGATACAGGACATCTCAGAAACATACACAACATGTAGGCCTCATAGAAAAAATATTAAACTGTGTTTCTCAGTTATTAAAAATATATCTATTTTTTCCAAGAGCACATGTAATCATTGTGAAAATTACCCAATATCAGCTCAAAAGAAGGTCTTAAAATTTTCAATAAAATAGAAATCCAAATCACATTTATCAAATTCACTACAATGTGATAAAATTGGAAATTAATACTCAGTCATAAAAACAAGAAGCCTTCTACCTGAATTTATTTTTAAATTCTCTATAAACACAATACAAAATTGCCAAATTTCTAGAAAATAACAAAAATAAAAACATGACATACCCATGAATCTATGGGATTCAGCTAAAGTAGTACACAGAGGAAATTCTATAGCATCAATAAAATACTAACAGTAAAACTGAAAAACAAATTAATAATCTGGTTTCCAAAGCTATTGATTTATATATATCAGTGGAATTATGTATTTACAGTAATACAATGAATAGAGAAAGTAAATTAATTAAACATTCTAGTTTAAAAATTATTGATATCTCTATGTTAAAAAAATTATACTTCAATAAAAATCTATGCATTGGCTATAGCACACCATCTGGGTCTATCTGATTCTAGCACAGTTAATTGTCTTCGAAATATTTTGACCTTTTTGTAAACTGCAGGTAATTGATACATATGCAAAATCTATCATGTAGAGATTTACTGAATTCCCTCTCCACTATGAAAAGAAGTTTTGTAATTTATCTCAATATTTCTTTACTCCATATAAATTTGCAGTTTTGACTTTTCCTTTGAGCCAGCTGTAACATCTGCCTGGTTCCCTCCTTGAACATTAACATACTATATTAAAAATCTTTAATATATTAGTTACCATTATATCTCTATGAGAATTATGATTTTACCTTTATTTGAAACTTATTTTTTACCAATTAAAACAGTAAAATTATATACTTATTTCAATATGATAAAATAATAACAAGATAAAAATAACACTAAAGTTTGGAATTTAGAAAAAGATCAACAAAGTTCATAAAATAAAAGCAGAATAAAAAAATTAATAATAATAAAATAAGATAAAAAACAAATAATAGAAAATGAATAAATGTCTTTTAAAAATACAAACCAATAACCACCCTAATAAAAATAAAGATTGGGGTGAAAACACAAATATTCAAAATACAAAATCACAACAAAAATATAGCAATTAAGCCAGAGGAAAATTTAAAAGAGATTATTTTTGCATAAAATATGTTAATAGATTTGAAACATCAATATATGGATAAATTTATAGCAAAAGCATAAGATGTCCAATTGCCCCTCACCTCAGTTGATTTATACATTTTAAATTATTTTCATAAAATCACCAGCAGGATTATTTTCTAGAGATAGACAAATCATTATAAAGTTCATATGGAAAAATAACCAAAGTTAAAATGGTAAGAAAGAAAGCACCAGAAAAACAAGAGAGTAATGTGAGGAATCTAGTTTTGTTGGTTATTAAAATATTTTTCAGGGAATCCTTATGCATTATTATAATACATATCATTACATATGATAAAGTGGTATTATATTCATAGTGAATTGAATAGTTTCTCCCCCAAATTTATGTCCATTTGGAAAGTCAGAATGGAAGCTTATTTGGAAATAGGATCTTTGCAGATGTAATTAGTTAAGGATCTTCAGATGAAATTAATTATCTAGGATTGGGGATGTGACCTAAATCCAATGACTAATGTCCTTGTAAGAAAAGGAGAGGACACAGATATACAGAGAAGATCTTGTGAAAACAGAGGCAAAGATTGGAGTTATGCTGCCACAAACCAAGAAATGTCAGGAGCCACCATGAGCTGGAAGAGGAAAGGAAAGATTCTCCCTTCAAGCCTTCAGAAGGAGCAAGGTCTTGCTGACACTGTACTTTTGTTCTTCTGGTCTCCAGTCTGGTATTTTGTTATAGTCGCCCAAACAGACTAATACAAGCAATGTGACTGAAACTGAGAATAAAGGGTAGAATTTGGTTTAAGATGAGGCTTGCGGAGCGCGTGAGAGGCTCTCTGCAGAAGACTGCCTTTATATCAAGATCAATAAATAAAACCTTTGGAAAGATTTTAAGAATGATAACATGATTCGATTTGTATTTTTGAGAAAGACATTCTAACATAGAATGGAGGTGGACCAAAATGTAGAACTGTTAGGAAGGTATTGATGAAGTTCAGGAAAGAGAAACTAGTACCTTAGATTAGGATGGTGGTGGAAAATATGGAGAGAAATGAACACAGGCAGAAGATATTTAGGAGGTAAAATATAGAGAACTTAGTAACGAATTGGATTTTTTGACATAATATTGAGTGAAAGAGCCAAATGCAAAATTGCAGATTCATTATAACTAAAACTGAGAGAAACATAGGGTGGAAATACATAAATTATAGGTAACATTCTCATTTTTCTACTTTCCAAGATAATAAAAATATGGCTATATTATACTTCTTTTCAAATAAAAATAATATTTTAGTATAACTGCCACAAAATTTCCATCAGGGTCACTCCTCAAGGGTAACTGAAATCTAACTATAGGTTTTGCTAAGATTTTGGGTAAAAATTAGTACAATCGAGAGAGGCCTGGCAGCAGGAATTACCTCTGACGTTAAATATGTCACAGAGAGTTTAGGATAGAAGGGGTGTTGCAGCACAAGAAGATCCACACAGAGCTGGAATCATCATTAACAAGGTTCCCCTGGTTAATTTTCCTGAAAGAGGATTTTATATACAGGTAGACCTGTATTATGCCTCTTTTACCTGAGGCAAATTTTCCAAACTCTGTGAAGTTTTGATTCATTTTATCATCTATAAAATGAGGGTCCTAATGGTACCTCTGACCATTGAATAATAAGGGGGTTGAGGCAACCCACCTCCCACACACAGTCAAAAATCTCTGCCATCTTTGCCTCAAAAACAAAGGAACTGATAAATGACTCACCCAAGGGCAGGAAGCTGAAACAGTTTGGATAGAATCAGGACTTAAACCCTAGTTCTCTAATCAAACACAAACTTTTCCCTACACTTAATTTAAAGATCTGTAAAATAAAAATTTATTGAAAAATATCTGGGTACAAGTGGACCCATGCCATTCAAACCCACGTTGTTCAAGGGTCAACTGTACTTTCTCAGTAGAAGTGTTGTGAGGACAAACTGAGATAAAGTAGGTAGAGTCCTTTGAACCATGTCTGTTTGGATACTAAGTGGTCAGACCGGTAGTGTGGTAGTGATGATGGGCAAGTAATTAGTAGCACCAGTAGCAGTACTAGTATTTACTTCTCTCCACACTTAAGATTTTTCAAAGACTGGTATATGGTTAAAGTAAAATGGTTTCCACCTTATTTAGTTATGAGACATAGGTTTAAGTTGAGAGAAATTATTCATGTTGCATGGGAAAGAAAATCAGTTGACTGGGATTTTAGGAATAGATGTCCAGAACTGATTGTCTAGGTAAGATGGGCAATATCTGGTACTCACAGTAGAATCTTCTGCTAAGATGTCATCTGACATTTCTTAAATGAGAATCGTTTTTTTTTTTTTTTTAAGCCCACAAGGGCAATTTGGGAAACAAACCAAAAAAGCTAAAGCCTTGGGAAGTGTTGTCCAAGTCATCTAGAGAGCCCTGCAGGTCAAAGGTAAAGGAGGCAGATGGAGGCACTGGATTGGGAGAATTGATCAAAATGATCCTCAAGCAATATCAAGGCACCTAGCAGGTGAGCACTACTTTTTTCTAAGCTATATTCATGAGATAACTTGTAATAAAAATAAAAGTGCACTTTCTGAACAAACGATGCTTTATCCTCCTAGTTGGTGATCCAATAACGGACACATTACAAGTTGTTTCTCAAAAATGCATTTTGGATGAAAGGAAGAACTTAGTAGCAAAGTTCTGGTTTTGTTTATCTCTTCCACCTCCAACTGAGCATAGGACCAGAAGCAGGTGACTCAATGACTCTGAGACTTAGCATCCACGTGTTCAATGAGGACTGTGACACCTCATTCACACGGTTGTTGGAAGAAAAGTTTAAGCAGCAAAGAATATTGTAAAGACTTCACATGTGGCCTAGTGCATGTTATGAGTTTATGAAATGCTAGTATCCCTCCCCCCTTTCTTACCTCTGTAACCATTTTTAGAACATTTTGTCAGAGGAATATGTACCAGGTGTACAGTGGGATGAAACATACAGTTTTAGATCCTTTCTAGTCTTAAATTTTCTATGTGGGTGCAAGAACAGGAGCTAGATGATTATTTTTAAAAGCATAATTCCTCAATTGGGATATACTTCATAAGTAGACATGATTTGGAAACATACAGCAAGCAGATTTGATTGACATCTGATGGATACATTAAATCCAAAATTAAAACTATAATGAGGTATTTCTAAGTTCAATGTTTTGTTACTTTGTCCCTTTATTCTGTATTCAATTTAGCTGGAAACCTCTTCCAATGTCTATTCAGGGAAAACATTTTGAAAGGAGTATTTTAATGAGACCATTTGTGTTCCCAGTGCCTTGCTGAATGACAGGTTATAGAAAGCATAGATAAATATTGTTGGAATTGAGAATATAAAAATGGAACCGTTTTATAAGTTTATCAGTGTCTCACATTCAGTATGAACTAGTGAATTTCCCAAAGTGTGCCCCAAATATAAAACTTTTTAAAAAAGTAAATCACTATCCTCACTCTTCTCGTTAACAAAACATTTTGAAGATGCTGTCCCACAGTGTTACTTCTCAAGTAACTCTTGCTTCTAGGTTTCTTTAAAAATTTTGAAGTAAGCAGACAAGATGTTTTCCTCAATTTTACAATGGTAACAATGCTCATTTCGGAGGGTCTTTACACTTTTTATCAAGGCTTTCTCTAAGTATGTATATCTAGTTAAAAAGCTGATGTGCCATAACCTCTGTAACTGAAAAATTGTTTAACCTACAAATTCAGCTTGTTTTATAATGTTCTGGTGCCTGAAAAAATACTGATAAATGATGACCTCCCATTGTTCCAAATGCCAAGTATAAAATGCTGTCTTTCTATGCCTGCATTTAGTATTGATTCTTCAGATGGCAAAAGAATCTGTAATAAACACAGGGGAATCGAGAAGGCTTTTAGACTCAGCAGTAGACTCAAGGAAAGAGGGCAGGCCAGAAGTGGTTTTAAACTGCCTGGAAATTACTGTGTAATGTAGAGGGCTGGAAATCCACAAACTGTTAGTAAACCCAATTCACATAATGAAAACTGTCAAATCACTGATACACCAAGCTAGTTTTGTTGTTGTTGATGTTGTTTTTAACAGTTCATAATCTAGTAGTATAGGATCTGATGGTAAAATAGTTCAAGTCATTTTACGGAGTATTGGCCTTAGATCATCAGCAACCCTTTTTTCTTTCTTGTACCCTTAGATCTGTCCTACAAATGCTATCAGCTTGGAAAAACAACTCCACTCTGTGCAGTGTGGACAAAGGGAATGGTCTTGGGGTACTGCTATGACATAGAAGTCTCTTTTCTTAAAAAGGGCAGGTGGGAGCTTACACTAATTGAATCATTTATTGGCTGTGTCTTTTAAAAGTGCTTTTCTAGTCAAGGGGCCAAAATCTATATTAACACCTTTGCTCTCAGCAATGCAGTCTTTCAAGTCAAGGAGCTTTGCTCACATGTCTTCAAGGACTCAGTCGAGCTCACTAAATAAATAATACGCAAGTGTGAATAGTGACAGTCTAATGGATTATGTTGGATAAGAACTGAAAGAGAGATTAAAAAAAATAGAGGAGCCAGTATCCATGGTCAGTTATGAAACGTCTCCTCCTGTGCTTCTTCCAGGACTGAGTCATTCACCTCTATTCCATTTGAATTAGAATGCTGATGTGTTTTGTTCAAATAAGTCAATGCATCTGTGAATGTTAATTTGTTAAAGGCATTCTGAAAAGAAATTTAACAGTATATTGTGCTACTCAAACTCTCTTCCCTACACCTCCCCAATGCCCCACATGCCTGCTAGAACCTTGTGAAACTAAAGATTTAAAGAACAGATAAGATCAAAAAGGGGTCATTCAGAATCTTTAGATCACTTTTTGACAAGGCTACATGTTAAAATCTTTATTTCCTCAAAAACAATGTTTTCTAAATTTAGTATACTATTTGTCTCTATTTTCTACATTGTTTGTTTTCAATCCAATTATTTCATAGTTCCTTCTCTCCTATCTCTCCTTTACCATGCTTGATTGCAAGACCTACCCTGCTTTATGTACTGAATCAGCAATTGCTTTGAAATGTATCAGCAATTTTTTTCAAATTCAATCAAATGATTTTAAAATTCATCTAGGAGCTATCATTTATTGTGTTCATACTGTGTGCAAGTCAGGTGTTAAATTAATCACCCTACAAATATTAAAGAAAAACAGCAGACACTGAATCAAGATAGTAAAACAAATTTTTAAGCTACAATATTTCTAACAGCTTGTCAGAGTCAGTCATATGCATATATGTAGATTTTGATTTAAGTGATGTTAGGAAGCCCCATGCCTACATGTTTTCTCTCCAAAAGACCCGGAAAATTTATTAATCCATTCCTTGGATTCTATCATTATTCCTTAGGAGTATTTTAAGCAGGACAATTCTCCCAAGTTCTACTCCCTAAGGTACTTTAACTCTCTTTCTCTTTGTTAAATCCCCCTACCTTTCCCTTCATGATTCTCTCTTTATCTTCCTACTATTTTTTGTCTCCTATAAGTTAATATCCTATAAAAAAAACTATTATGAAGTCCCAGGACATTCTGCTTATATTAAAAGAATCCCACCCCACTATGCCACATTCAAATTCTTTTCCCACAATGGAAAAATTCAGGTCTTACAGGAGAAATATTACCTTTGGTACAAAATTGTTAACTGTCTTAAGCATATGAAATTGATTTAGAAATTCATCTAATCCTATGAGTTCATTGCAGGAGGATGTCAATGCCCAGACAAAAATAGAATTGATATTAAAGATCTAGAAGCAAACTTAGCCCAGAAAGAGGAAGAACAAATGTCATCCAAATTAAAATAACTGGAAAAGGACATCCAGTGCCTGTTTAAGACACTGGCACACATCAGAAGATCTAAACGGAAGGAGGACTTGGAAGGTGCTAGTGGGACAGTTTGGTGCCTGAAAGTGGGGAGAGTGGGGCTGGAGGATTTGAATTTGAGAGGAATTTACTCTAGGTATCTGATTTTGTAAACTTATGTTTTATCTGGCCTGTCAGTATGGAAACCATTATAAAGTAGTCAACTCTAATACGTTCCTTGACACAAGAAGAGACTGGGAAGCAATTCAAGAATTTGGTGGCAGATTTTATATGAACCACATTCTTCTTTACAGAAAAGGTTTGGAGCCCTTACTCTACCATCAGGTAATTATGAGAATGTGATCTATGATCTCCTTTCTGAAAACTAGTCATGTCCCAGTGCCAAGACCAAATCTGATCAACGTCTCTCAGACTAGCCAGTCAGCCCAACTTTAAACATAGATCATGCTTCTACTCTCAAGAGGACTCTGATGTGACCCTGAGACTTCTAATCAGGCACCAGATCAGGGTGTTTCAGCAATGCTCCCAGGCATTGAGAGTCTGACTTTCTCCCACATCTTTTTTTTCCATCTAAACTCCTGGCATGGTTTCTGTTTTGTTTCATGTTTTATTTTGTCTGGGCAAGCCCATTCCCAGGTGCCTGAGATGCTGCTGACACTTCTTGCCTTCCTAGGTATTGTGGGGACAGCCAAGCCTACCCCCACAGCACTGAGTCCCTCCTCTCCAACTGTTCCATGTTGCTGGCCAGACACATGAACCCCCCTGGTAACGTGTTTCATAGGAGAGTCCAGGGCCAGGAAAAGACTACTCGGGGATAGGGAGTTTCAAAAATATTTCCAAATCTTATGTGCAATGTGAAGACTAGAGTTTCAGGATGGCAAAGAAGAGGACATGGATCCTAGATCAGCACTCCAGGAAGACAGCAAAAGAGAACCCATGTGGTATTTCTAAAAAGAGGTAACATGGTCATCGGAGTACCCAGCCCCATGAAATAACTCTGTCCAGAGAGGAGCTGGATCTGAAATGGCCTGTTGTGATAAGCACAAAGGGCATATTGGTAGTTACTTGTGTAGTCACACAACCATTACCAGAGGGTGCCCCCTTTGCCCCTACCAAGAATGCAGGTGGCACTGCATAAAACCCTGTCATCTCTGGGGGTGGAGGGAAGCCCAAAGCATAATGAACCTTGAATATCTCACTAGCCAGCTAGATAAGGGCTTAGAATCAAAATAATGTTAAGTCATAAACAATGAAAAAAACTACAATATCTCTTGCAAAACTAAGTTTCTGGCCTGAGGTCTATACCTGGCTGTAATCAATGCCAAACTGCTAAGAAATGGAAAATCATTACTGTGTAACTCCTCTCACTAATATAGAATGTTCCCAGAGAATTCTGCACCATGTTTAAAAATTGTTGCTAACACGGATGGACAGACAGTTCTTGGCTGCCACAGAAAGCACTGGGGTGGAGGGCTCTGAGGGGAGGTTGATATTGCTAGAGAGATGAGAGACAGAAAATGTTCTGGAAAGTCCAAACAACTTGTAGAAGACATGAAGATATTGATCCAAGGAGAAGGACAACAGAAACCCAGATGAAGGGCCCAACTTTCTAAAATTTACCTAAAAAATAGAAGTAATCATATAGGCAATATGTGCTCTCAATATTTAATATTTCATTTAGCAGTTTAATAAAAATCAGATAAAAAATAAACAAAATTTTTTAAATGAATGAGAAAACACCAGGGTACTTCTGCAGGAAATCTCATGTCGAATTTTTAAGGAATAACAGAGCTTTTACTGAGTTCAACATAGAATGCATTGGAGATTATGTAATAAATCTATTATGATTTAGCCCTAATGCATAAAAGACAAGATTTTTTTCTCATTTGTTTCAGCTGTTTAGTGTGTCTATGGGATATCAGACTTTAGCACTAGAATATTTATAATTTTCCAGGAGAATGTTAAATTCTCAAAGTCAACCCAATGTGCCTATTTTTTAAAATGCAAGCATACATTATGTATTATTACATCACAAGTATTCTGGAAAATCATTGCTATCATCAAGAGAGAAACCAAGAAATCTTAGAGAAAAATTGAAATAATAAAATAAAGATGGGGGGCCTTCAAGATGGCAGAGGAGTAAGATGTGGAGATCACCTTCCTCCCCACAAATACATCAAAAATACATCTACATGTGTAACAACTACGACAGAACACCTACTGAACGCTGGCAGAAGACCTCAGACTTCCGAAAGGGCAAGAAAATCCCCACGTACGTGGGTAGGACAAAAGAAAAAAGAAAAAACAGAGGCAAAAGAATAGGGATGGGACCTGCACCCCGGGGAGGGAGCTGTGAAGGAGGAAAAGTTTCCACACACTAGGAAGCCCCTTCACTGGTGGAGACAGGGGTGGGCGGGGGGGAAGATTCAGAGCCACGGAGGAGAGCGCAGCAACAGGGGTGCAGAAGGCAAAGGGGAGAGATTCTCGCACAGAGGATTGGTGCCGACCAGCACGCAACAGCCTGAGAGGCTTGTCTGCTCACCCGCCGGGGCGGGCAGGGTCTGGGAGCTGAGGCTCTGGCTTCAGAGGTCAGATCCCAGAAATAGGACTGTGGTTAGCTGCGTGAACACAGCCTGAAGGGGGCTAGTGCACCACAGCTAGCCGGGAGGGAGTCAGGGAACAAGTCTGGAACTGCCTAAGAGGCAAGAGACCATTGTTTTGGGGTGCACAAGGAGAGGGGATTCAGAGCACCGCCTAAACAAGCTCCAGAGATGGGCACGAGACGCAGCTATCAGCGCGGACACCAGAGACGGGAATGAAATGCTAAGGCTGCTGCTGCAGCCACCAAGAAGCTAGTATGCAAGCACAGATCACTATCCACACACTTCCCGTGCCCCCCAGGAGCCTGTGCAGCCCGCCACTGCCAGGGTCCTGTGATCCAGGGACAACTTCCCCAGGAGAACACACGGCGTGCGTCAGGCTGTTGCAGTGTCACGCTGGCCTCTGCAGCTGCAGGCTCACCCCCTATTCCAATTATAGCTACCATACCCCTAACCTTCCAAAGGCCTGAGTGAGCCAGAGCCCCCTAGTCAGCCGCTGCTTTAACCCCATCCTGTCTGGGCAGGAACAGAAGCCTGAGGGCAACCTACAATACAGAGGTGGGGCCAAAATGACATCTGAACACCAGGAGCTGTGTGAACAAAGAAGAGAAAGGGAAATTTCTCTGCGCAGTCTCAGGACCGGTGGATTAAATCCCCACAATCAATTTGATGTACCCTGAATCTGTGGAATACCTGAATAGACAATGAATCAACCCAAAACTGAGGCAGTGGACTTTGGGAGCAACGGGAAACTTGGGGTTTGGTGCCTGCGACTGGCTTGTTTCTGATTTTTATGTTTATCTTAGTCTAGATTTTAGCTCTTGTTATTATTGGTAGATATATTTATTTGCTTGGATGCTCTCTTCTTTAATAATGACTTTTCTAATTTTTCATTTTAATAATTTATGTTATTATTTAAATTATTTTATCTTATTTTATTCTGTCTTTCTTTCTTTCCCTCTTTTTTTTCTTATTTTCTTTTCTCCCTTTTCTTCTGAGCTGTGTGGCACACAGGGTCTTGGTGCTCTGGCCTGGTGTCAGGCCTGAGCCTCTGAAGTGGGAGAGCTGAGTTCAGGACATTGGTCCGCCAGAGACTTCCCGGCCCCATATAATATCAATTGGCAAGAGCTCTCCCAGAGATCTCCATCTCAATGTTAAGACCCAGCTCCACCCAATGGACAGCAAGCTCCGGTGCTAGACACCCCATGCCAAACAACTAGCAAGACAGGAACACAACTTCAAGCATTAGCAGAGAGGCTGCCTAAAATCATACTAAGTTCACAGACACGCTAAAACACACCAACAGACACAGTCCTCCCCACCAGAAAGAAAAGATCTAGCCGCACCCACCAGCACAGGAACCAGTCCCCTCCACCAGAAAGCCTACACAAGCCAATGAACCAAACTTACCCACGGAGGGCAGACACCAAAAACAATGGGAACTACAAACCTGCGGCATGTGAGAAGGAGACCACAAACATAGTAAGTAAAGCAAAATGGGAAGATAGAGAAATATGCAACAAATGAAGGAGCACGGTAAAAACTCACCAGACCAAACAAATGAAGAGGAAATAGGCAGTCTACCTGAAAAAGAATTCAGAGTAATGATAGTAAAGATGATCCAAAATCTTAGAACCAGAATGGAGAAAATACAAGAAAGGTTTAACAAGGAACTAGAAGAACTAAAGAGCAAACATGATGAACAACACAATAAATGAAATTAAAAATTATCTAGAAGGAATCAATGGAAGAATAACTGAGGCAGAAGAATGGATAAGTGACCTGGAAGATAAAATAGTGGAAATAACTACTGCATAGCAGAATAAAGAAAAAAGAATGAAAAAAATTGAGGACACTCTCAGAGACTTCTGGGACAACATTAAATGCACCAACATTCGAATTATAAGAGTCCCAGAAGAAGAAGAGAAATAGAAAGGGTCTGAGAAAATATTTGAAGAGATTATAGTTGAAAATTTCACTAATATGGGAAAGGAAATAGTCAATCCAGTCCAGGAAACACAGAGAGTCCCATACAGGATAAACCCAAGGAAAAACATGCCAAGACAAATATTAATCTAACTATCAAAAATTAGATACAAAAAAAAACTATTAAAAGCAGCAAGGGAAAAGCAACAAATAACATACAAGGGAATCCCAATAAGGATAACAGCTGATCTGTCAACAGACACTCTGCAAGCCAGAAGGGAGTGGCAGGACATATTTAAAGTGATGACAGGGAAAAACCTACAACCAAGATGGCTCTACCTAGCAAGGATCTCATTCAGATTAAACAGAGAAATTAAAACCTTTACAAACAAGCAAAAGCTAAGAGAATTCAGCACCACCAAGCCAGCTTTACAACAAATGTGTTTCCTAGGCAGGAAACACAAGAGAAAGAAAAGACCTACAAAAACAAACCCAAGCCAATTAAGAAAATGGTAATACAGAACATACATATCGATAATTACCTTAAATGTAAATGGATTAAATGCTCCAACCAAAAGACACAGACTGGCTGAGTGGATACAAAAACAAAGACCCATATATATGCTGTCTACAAGAGACAACCTTCAGACCTAAGGACACATACAGACTGAAAAGTGAAGGGATGGAAAAACATATTCCATGCAAATGGAATTCAAAAGAAAGCTGGAGTAGCAATTCTCATATCAGACAAAATAGACTTTAAAATAAAGACTATTACAAGAGACAAAGTAGGACACTACATAATGATCAAGGGATCAATCCAAGAAGAATACATAACAATTGAAATATTTATGCACCCAACTTAGGAGCCCCTCAATACATAAGGCATATGCTAACAGCCATAAAAGGGGAAATCGACACTAACACAATAATAGTAGTGGATTTAACACCCCACTTTCACAAAGAGACAGATCATCCAAAATGAAAATAAATAAGGAAACACAAGCTTTAAATGATACAATAAACAAGATGGACTTAATTGATATTTATAAGACATTCCATCCACAGACAACAGAATACACTTTCTTCTCAAGTGTTTATGGAACATTCTCCAGGATAGATCATATCTTGGGTCACAAATCAAGCCTTGGTAAATTTAAGGAAATTGAAATCATATCAAGTATCTTTTCTGACCACAACGCTATGAGACTAGATATCAATTACAGGAAAAAAACCTATAAAAATATAAACACGTGGAGGCTAAACAATACGCTACTAAATAAGCAAGACTTCACTGAAGAAATCAAAGAGGAAATCAAAAACTACCTAGAAACAAAAGACAATGAAAACACCACCAGCCAAAACCTATGGGGTGCAGAAAAGCAGTTCTAAGAGGGACGTTTATAGCAATATAATCCTACCTCAAGAAACAAGAAAAATCTCAAATAAACAACCTAACATTACATCTAAAGCAATTAGAGAAAGAATAACAAAAGAAAACCCCAAAGTTAGCAGAAGGAAGGAAATCATAAAGATCAGAACAAAAATAAATGAAAAAGAAACGAAGGAAAGGATAGCAAAGATCAATAAAACTAAGAGCTGGTTCTTTGAGAAGATAAACAAAATTGATAAACCACTAGCCAAAGTCATCAACAAAAAAAGGGAGAAGACTTTAATCAACAGAATTAGGAATGAGAAAAGAGAAGTAACAACTGATATGGCAGAAATAGAAAAAATCATGAGGGATTACTGCAAGCAACTATATGCCCATAAAATGGACAACCTGGAAGTAATGGACAAATTCGTAGAAAGGCACAAACTTCTGATACTGAACCAGGAAGAAATAGAAAATATAAACAGACCAATCACAAGCACTGAGACTGTGATTAAAAGTCTTCCAACAAACAAAAGCTCAGGACCAGATGGCTCCACAGGCAAATTCTATCGAACATTTAGAGAAGAACTAACACCTATCCATCTCAAAATCTTCCAAAATACAGCAGAGGGAGGAACACTTCCAAACTCATTCTACAAGGGCACCATCACCCTGATACCAAAAGCAGATAAAGATGTCACAAAAAAAATCAAACTACAGGCCAATATCACTGATGAACATAGATGCAAAAATCCTCAACAAAATACTACCAAATAGAATCCAACAGCACGTTAAAAGGATCATACACCATGATCAAGTGGGGTTTATTCCAGGAATGCAAGGATTCTTCAATATACACAAATCAATCAATGTGATACACCATATTAACAAACTGAAGGATAAAAACCATATGATCATCTCAACAGATGCAGAAACAGCTTTTGACATATTCAACACCCATTTGAGAGAGAAAAAAACTCTCCAGAAAGTAGGCACAGAGGGAACTTACCTCAACACAATAAATGCCATTTTGACAAACCCACAGCCTACATCGTTCTCAATGGTGAAAAACTGAAAGCATTTCCTCTAAAATCAAGAACAAGACAAGGTTGCCCACTCTCACCACTATTATTCAACATAGTTTTGGAAGTATTAGCCACAGCAATCAGAGAATAAAAAGAAAGAAAAGGAATCCAAATTGGAAAAGAAGAAGTAAAACTGTCACTGTTTGCACATTACATGATATTATACATAGAGAATCCTAAAGATGCTACCAGAAAACGACTAGAGCTAATCAATGAATTTGGTAAAGTAGCAGGATACAAAATTAATGCAGAGAAATCTCTTTCATTCTTATACACTAATGATGAAAATTCTGGAAGAGAAATTAAGGAAACACTCTTATTTACCACTGCAACAAAAAGAATAAAATATCTAGGAATAAACCTACCTAAGGAGACAAAAGACCTGTATGCAGAAAACTATAATACACTGATGAAAGAAATTAAAGATGATACAAACAGATGGAGAGATATACCATGTTCTTGTATTGGAAGAATCAACATTGTGAAAATGACTATACTACCCAAAGCAGTCTACAGATTCAATGCAATACCTAACAAACTACCAATGGCATTTTTCACAGAACTAGAACAAAAAGTTTCACAATTTGAACGGAAACTCAAGATACCCCGAATACCCAAAGCAATCTTGAGAAAGAAAACTGGAGCTGGAGGAATCAGGCTCCCTGACTTCAGACTATATTACAAAGCTACAATAATCAAAACAGTATGGTACTGGCACAAAAACAGAAATCAAAATCAATGGAAAGAAAAGAAAGCCCAGAGATAAAGCCACATACAAATGGTCACCTTATCTTTGATAGAGAAGGTAAGAATATACAATAGAGAAAAGACAGCCTCTTCAAAAAGTGGTGCTGGGAAAATTGGGCAGCTACATGTGAAAGAATGAAATTAGAACACTTCCTAATACCATACACAAAAATAAACACAAAATGTATTAAAGACCTGAATGTAAGGACAGACACTGAAAAACTCTTAGAGGAAATCATAGGAGGAACACTCTTTGCATTAATCACAGCAAGATCCCTTTTGACCCACCTCCTAGAGAAATGGAAATAAAAACAAAAATAAACAAATGGGACATAATGAACCTTAAATGCTTTTGCACATCAAAGGAAACCATAAACAAGACAAAAGACAACCCTCAGAATGGGAGAAAATATATGCAAATGAAGCAACTGACAAAGGATTAATCTCCAAAATTTACAAGCAGCTCATGCAGCTCAATATCAAAAAACAAACAACCCCATCCAAAAATGGGCAGAAGATCTAAACAGACATTTCTCCAAAGAAGATATACAGACTGCTAACAAACACATGAAAGAATGCTCAACATCACTAATCATTAGAGAAATGCAGATCAAAACCACAATGAGATATCATCTCACACCAGTCAGAATGGCCATCATCAAAAAATCTACAAACAATAAATGCTGGAGAGGGTGTGGAGAAAAGGGAACACTCTTGCACTGCTGGTGGGAATGTGAATTGGTTCAGCCACTATGGAGAACAGTATGGAGGTTCCTTAAAAAACTACAAATAGAACTAGTATATGACCCAGCAATCCCACTACTGGGCATATACCCTGAGAAAACCATAATTCAAAACAAGTCATGTACCAAAATGTTCATTGCAGCTCTATTTACAATAGCCAGGGCATGGAAGCAACCTAAGTGTCCATTGACAGATGAATGGATAAAGAAGATGTGGCACATATATACAATGGAATATTACTCAGCCATAAAAGGAAACAAAATTGAGTTATTTGTAGTGAGGTGGATGGACCTAGAGTCTGTCATACAGAGTGAAGTATAAGTCAGAAAGAGAAAAACAAATACCGTATGCTAACACATATATATAGAATCTAAAAAAAAAAAAAAGTTCTGAAGAACCTAGGGGCAGGACAGGAATAAAGATGCAGACATAGAGAATGCACTTGAGGACACGGGGTGGGGGAAGGGTAAGCTGGGACGAAGCAAGAGTGACATGGACATATATACACTACCAAATGTAAAATAGCTAGCTAGTGGGAAGCAGCTGCACAGCACAGGGAGATCAGCTTGGTGCTTTGTGACTACCCAGAGGGGTGGAATAGGGAGGGTGGGAGGGAGACCCAAGAGGGTAGGTATATGGGGATGTATGTATATGTATAGCTGATTTACTTTGTTGTACAGTCGAAACTAACACAACATTGTAAAGCAATTATACTCCAATAAAGATGTTAAAAGATAAATAAATAAATAAAGATAATTTACTAGTGACACTGTATGTAGCAATGGATTTACTTTCTCAAAGTGTAATTTAAATTCTTCATATTTCTGGGTAAAATTTTGAGATATAACCTAATTGCATCAAAAGATTAAGTGTTATGCCAATAAATATTTGGCAATTTTGTTGGCATTTCCTCAGAATCAACTTTTTATGAATTTTGAAAGAGGTATCGGCTCATCCTTGTCTGAATGGAAAAGAAATGCTGATAGATTGTTAGTGGAGGTCAGTAAGCAGCCAGATAGGGAAATCAATAAAACTGTGCTTTTATGTAAGAGAGGGTTATTGAACAGAAAAGTGCAAGATTAACAGTAAGGTTCTATGGAGGAGAGAGGTTTGTGTTCAAGTTAGAATTCTTAGAAGCCCTCTCTCATGTCATGCTCAGAAATAACTATAATAATATTCAGGAAAGCAGATGGAATTTGGCACCATTTCAAAGACTGCAGATTGGATGCTATGTATTTAAACTACATGTAATTGGGAAATTATGAATGAGTCTTTGAGATAGAAAATGGCAACCATTTCCTGTTACGCTGCAGTTGGTTTGATTTATAACGACTCTATAAATAGTAAAATTAAAGGAAATGTATGTACTAAAATATTAGAGCAGAATAGGAAAAGATCGGTGAAGTTCTCAATGACAAAGAAAGCCATTTCTTTTTGAATGGAAAATGACTGACATTCAATTAAGAGACAAAAGTAATAAATAAGTTTGCCCTTTTATTGCCATTCTATCAAATGTAGAAAGCACTGTGATACGCCAAGAGACCAATCGACAACGATACACAATAAATAATGTAGGGTACAGCCTAGCTTGCAAGTGGGGAAGAAAAAGCCTAATTACAATTTTTCTCCATTGTTCCAAAGCCAATATTTTTGTTCTCTGATATATCTGCAGACAGTTTATTTTGCTTCTGACTGTTCCGTAATCAACGTCTTGCCCCAGGCATAGCTGGATATTCAACCAACGTTTCTCTGGGGACTCAGTAGAGAAGCCAGTAGTAAAAACAGCAGAGTAGGAAGATTTAACATGTTAACTAAAAACTCAAGGACTGCAGCTTGGTGGGAGTGTTGGTTTTTCGAGTCAGTCATTGTACTAAACAACACAAAGGGAACTTGGTTTATACAATGATTGAGTCAATGAGCCAACCCATTTTACATTTACATATCATGCTCTTAAGTCATTTATCTCAGAATTACCCTGTACCATGACTCAAAGTCTCTTGCTGTTTAATGAAAACAGTTGCAAATGAAACCTCGCTCCTGTAAAATTTGCCAGAACTTGGCATCTGTCTCAGGAAGCACTTTTGTGTCAGTTTCCCTCATCCAAATCCCTGGTTCTTAATGACCCAAATAAGTAATGTTTTTTTGTCCTCTTTTATTAGGAGTAGATAGTATCCCATACCCAGCAATATAATCATGTATCCTCTCCAAATCCTGGGTAAATTCTGAATGTTCAAAAGATTTAGAAATGTCTCAAGCAGTCGGTCCACTTCTAGCTAGGCTTTTGTCTGGTTTTCCAAAGCTCTGAAGAGTCTTTGAATGAGGTATTTGACACCTGGCCCTCTCTGCCCAGTTTACTTCAGAAGCAGTTCCCAATATAGGAAACATAAACTCTGGAGAGACCCACTCAATCCTCTATTCTCTCAACACCGACATAGAGTTAGTTGATACATAAAATCGGTATTTAAATTGTGCGTGGAACGTAGAGAAACACGATCCCTCTTACAAACCAAAGATAAAAATATACAAAAAGTATTTTTGGAACAAACTTGTATGCTTTTATCAAACAAAAAACATTTCTGGATTTAGTAAGGAGAGACTTTATTCAAAAGAATAATTGTAAGGGGGAGGGACTATTGGAATAGGAAGAGGGGGACTATGGCAGCAGGGAGAAGCTGTGGCCATAATATCTGTTCCAAGAGTTGCAAGAGTTAGGCAGAAAAGATTTTTCTATTATAGAGAGAAGTCAACAAGGCTCGAGGGCAAGATGTGGGGTAGTGGGATGACACGCAGTGGGATCAAACAGAAGATCAGAGAAAGTTTCACGCTGAGGCCAGTCTATTTTTCTATTTTTTCTGGAGGGGTCCTTAAGAAGGCTTCTGTGCTGGATCAGGCTCAGGGTAGGCCAAAGTTCAGACGTTTGGGAGAAGGAGACAATCTTACCCCAAATTTGGTTAACAAGCACTTTGTTCCTTCTGATTAATTAGAGAAGAAACAAGCAGTTCAGCTAATTGTTTGAAGCAAGGAAAGGGAATTTGGAGGGTCTTAAGTGTGGCCTTGTCAAAGGCAAAGGAGACATCCCAGAGCATTATCTAAGTTTATCTGAATCATATGGGGTTGGCTGGTTCTTAGCAGTAAATGGTTTTTCAGAATAAATAAGGGTGAGGGGATTCCTTTCAACTTCATCGTTTACCAGAAACAAAGGGCACGGGGAAAATTCAACGTTATGGTCGTTTATGTAGAGATTTATTTTATGGACATAAGAATTGCTTATCTTGGATTCCCAGTCTCTAGATCTGGCTGGAAACATAAGAGATTTTCAGTGTTTTGCAAGGTAAAGGGTAATATTTCTTATCTTCTACAAGCACGGTTATGAACCCCTTGTATATTCAAACTCCATTTCTGCCTTAGTCTAGAAATGTCAATAGGCAAAAAAATGGTTGTAGGACTAGAAAAGAAATGAAGTGTTCCCAAGCAGTCTTAATGACTTTACCATTCTTAACGTTTGTGCAATTCTATTTTAGACATATGAAGAATAGAAGGAGGCCTGTGATTGCTAATTAAGATCACAGACCACCACAAAGGTTGATTCTTTAAAAGAACTGTGTATTGATTTTGCATGAACCCAGTCAGTTTAAATTGACATAGGAAACCACTTCTGTAGACCCTTTGACTTCTTACTCAGACACACCTTCATCATCACAGCCACACTGCCCTGTTAGATAATTGAGGTTATTTGTTGTGGTTACTGGTGTCCCTTGTGTTACTCTTCTCTCCTAGTTTCACACTGATCTGATGTCTCCATAGAACATAAGGAACATTAAAAATACCCAACTGACTATTTAATTGCAGTGTACAAAATGCTGTTTGTATATTGAATAAACTGTTGACAGCGGAAAAAAAAAAAATACCCAATTGACCTTAATGGATTCCTTCACTCCTTCCTGCTAAAATAAAGGCCCTTTATGTACTTCAAGAGTCTAACATAACTAGAGATGATACAGTAACTGCGGGATCTGGGAAAAGACAGTGGAGACTCTGAACAAAGCAGCCCAACTCTTAGGGTGGAGAAGAGATGCAATTTAGGTCGTTTTATTTCTTATTTCATTAAACCTTTGCTACACAACTTCCTTAATGACCAAAGTTTTCCAGGTAACTTATTTACAAATACATTTCAAAATAATGTTCTTGAACTTAGCCCTTAACTCTATCCTATGTATTTTTCAAAGTCAATGAATGGTAGTTTCTGCAAAGTCAGAATTTATTCTTCCATACATCTGTCAGTAAAGGGATAGCCAAAAACAAACAAAAAAAGTTCCTAGGTTTGGTATGGTGGGTAAATCATTCTTTTCCAGCTCACTTCTACAGATGATTATGTCTCTGGCAAATAATTTTGATCCTGAAAAGATATGGCCCGACTTCCTCAGGGCCAGAGAACAGGACTCCTGTTTTCAGCTGCTCTCCTTCCTACACCTCCCACTCT
Source organism: Orcinus orca (assembly GCF_937001465.1). Classification (NCBI taxonomy): domain Eukaryota; kingdom Metazoa; phylum Chordata; class Mammalia; order Artiodactyla; family Delphinidae; genus Orcinus; species Orcinus orca. The sequence continues at coordinate 99,334,552 of NC_064563.1, forward strand.
GCCTCTTCAAACCCACACCTCAAGGGACTGAATGAATCAACAGATGCTAGAGGCTTAAATATCCACCAAGCACCTCCCTGGAGTGCGTGGAGGACCACCCCGGCAAGGTGATTATGGAAGATTTTATTGGTGGCTCATGGATGCTACAGACAAAAGGTGAAGTGGTAGCGTGGGACTTAGAAATTCAGAGCTGCTGCTAGGACTAAGTGTTCCCTCAGAAATTGATCCCTAATACCCATTTGGATTTCCATTTTCTAGACACATACACACAAAGACACTCTTTGTTTTCTAGTGAATGCCAAAATGATTCCATTGTAAATATCCTTTTAAACCATTTAAACAGAAAACAATTTCACTGTCTTCAAACTTATGACTTCTGGATTTTTATTTTTAATGTTCCGTTCCCTTCTTCTACCTTCGGTTAGATGCTTGATAATTCCAATATCATTTCACTCCTGGATAGATAGCTCTCCTGAAAGTGAATACTGGGCTCAGGTGCACTCCTAACATTTGGTGAATCCTTCACCTAATTAATGAGAGGTGAGTCTCTTAACCTACTGCCCAGGTCCCAGGGCAGATTATTAGCACGACTGCTTCTGATGGATCTTTTAAGGGCTCCTCCTGGGAAAGATATTTGAAAGTCACATTTAAATAAGGATTCAAAAATTACTGAACATTAATTCTCCTCTAGTCTCAAATGCTATTTCTGGCCAAGGTTACAGAGGCCATTTTAATGGGAGAAACACACCATTATTTAGTGGTTTTGCTCATAGGTGACTCCATAACCTTATGTAAATAGTTATGAGGTATTTATTTTTTTATAACATGCTCGTTCTTTTTTTCCTACGGGATTTCCTATGGGAGTGGAAAAAAAGGGAGGTTATGCCTTGTGTGTTTGAGGTACATAATCCTTGGTACATGCATGGGAGTATGTCATGCTTATCAGTGTCATCAGTCACGTTCAGTGAGTCAGTTAGGGTGTAACATTTGGATGGTGTCATTGAAAGTCCATTCTCCAGTTTGGGGATGGGTGTGGTCAAAGGTTGAAGGAAAAGGTGAAACTCAAAGAACAAGGCAGTCCTTCGAGAAGCATAATGAAGAAGCAGTAACTGTTGTGAGTAGAGTACTCTCTCTTCTTTAAGAGAGCAGCTTCCACTTCTGGTGCTGCAGATGGTTTCAAATTTCCAAAATCAGAAATAGTAGCACATAAACAGCAACTGCTGCATGAGACAACAGGCAAAAAAGCAGGACTGGTGGGAGTGGCAGGAAAACACAGAAAGCCAACAGAAATAGTTGCACCCCAATGTTCATAGCAGCACAATTTACAATAGCCAAGACATGAAAGCAACCTAAATGTCCATCAACATAAATGGATAAGGAAGATGTGGTATATATACACAATGGAATATTACTCAGCCATAAAAAGGAATAAAATAATGCCATTTGCAGCAACATGGATGGAACTAGAGATTATCATATTCAGTGAAGTAAGTCACACAGAGAAAGACAAATACCATATGATATTCCTTATATGTGGAATATTTTTAAAAATGATATCAGTGAACTTACGTACGAAACAGACCCACGGCTTTAGCAAACAAACTTACAGTTACCAAAGGGGAAAGGGGGAGAGGGGTAAATTAGGAGTTTGGGATTAACATATATGCACACCTATATATAAAATAGATAATCAACAAGGACCTACTGTACAGCACAGGGAACTATACTCAATATTTTGTAATAACCTATAAGGGAAAAGAATCTTAAAAAGAATGTATACATATATATTATATATATAATCCTAATCACTGTGCTATACACCTGAAATTAATACAACATTGTAAATCAACTACACGTCAATTAAAAAAAAAAAAAAAAAACAGTGTAAGAAACCACCACCATGCCTGGTAGGAGCAGGAACTTGCTGTGTTTGAAGATCTCAGTAACTGTATTAGTTGAAGACAGGAAATCAAACCCCAAAGCCAGGGAGAGTTAAGAGAGAGCTAGCACTCCCTCCTCTATGCTCCATAATTCATAATAAAGCACAATTTTTCATCTACACAATTGATTCTTTCACTAAATTGTGAGGTTCTAAAAGAACTGGGAACATGTCTTACTCACTTTCCTGTCCCCATCACCCCAGTAGTACTTGGCACACAGTAGAGGCTCAAAAATGTTTACTGAAACAGAAAGTATAAAGTCCCCTGGATAAAGTCCCCAGGAAGAGGCATCCTAAATAGGAGAAAAGACACAGGCATGGTATTTTAGGAGATTGCCTATTACAGTTCTGCCTCTGGAAGGAACCAGATGTGAGACTCTAGAAAGCCATTTAACATTTCTGAGACTTGGTGTATTTATTGGCAAAATAAACTTACCTTTCCAAATTACTCTAATATTCTATTATTTGAAAGTAAAATCTAGATATTTTGGAAGTTTGCTTATAATAGCTAAGTACCAGTTTTTACTAGATTTAACACCTTCAAAAAATGGGATATGTTAAAAGCCCCAACTTTTCAGAGTTTAATTCATTTCCATAAATGTAGTAAACATTTAAAATTAATTCAACTACAGCCTCAATAATAAAATCAATACACTGTGAGAAATACATTTTTAATCTCTCTGATCTCTCTAAAATGAAAATATTCTGTTCTTACCATTCCCATGTAAAAGCTGTGAGATTATTATTTTGCGCTAGTTTACTTTCTCATTAGAGAGAGAATTATTAAGGTTATACCTTAAATTGATGAGTTCTATTAATCTTCCAGGTCATGCCTTTGTAAAAGAAAATAAAAATTGCAGGTATAGAGTATGTCTTTATTATTCCAAAATGAGGGAGTTTTATAAAGACTGGGAATGTTTAAAATGAATTGTGTAAGAACGTATTTGTTTGTTTAATTATCTGTGTAAGCCATAGTATAGTGAAAATGTTGTAATTGTGCCACTTTTCACAGAAACACTAAGGAGAAAATTGTAAACATCATGGACGGGGAATTATGCACACAAAGACTAATAGCTACAATGATGTTATTCAGAACTGTGCTGGTAATTTGCCCCTTAGGGGGTAAATTTGGAAAAAATATGTATAAGGTTTAATCATGTGACTCTCACTTAATGGGTGTTGTACTGTAAAAGCCACACATACCACATTCAGTAATAATTATTTCTTTTAGTTATTCTCCTGGGGGTTTCTCTAGTATCTGTAATTGCCATGTTCTCAAAAGCAGCACTGTTAGCATGGCACCTGTCCAACAAATAAAATGGACTGGCAGTTACAACATAGAATTAGCAATTAGAGATACTTTTTTCTTTCAAAATTGTATTACTGAGGGCTTATTCTAAAGAGAAAAAATAAAATAAAATGAGTAGATGAAGTTCTCCTCTCTTGAGACCTAAGGATCTCAGTTGGTGGTGTCTCTTTATTAAGTGTTTTACTTAGGGATTATTTGTCAAATATGTTAGAGAAAATGGTTTGCTTTGTGGATAGGAGAGTGATCTACATTTTATTTGGGAACTGTGATGATTATTCTGTATTTGCAAGTCTTATCCATTCTTTGCTCTTATCATTCTAATCCTACTCTTTGCCCCAGGAAACTAACCCTTGGGCATTGCATCTCCCAGACTCACTTGTTAGTTGCCTTCCAGTTGGGTTGGCCAATGGGAAGTCAGAATGTAATCAAGGGCTTTGGCATCTATCTCCTCTCTATCGGTAGTTTTCATCTCCAAGACTATAGCTCCTTCTGGTATAGACTTTCCTCCATGACTCCAACTCTCATTGGGCTTCTGTATCTCCCTTTATATGCCTTGTCCTTTCTACACCAAGGGAGTTAATTGCATCCTACTGTTACTATCTCTCGGTACCTCATCATCCCTATATATCCCCTGACCTGTCCATGTCTTTGAACTGCTACTTTAATAGAAATACCATCATTTGAACTATTTGAGGTGAATTCTGTCTTCTTCCAACACATTGGCCATAAATCCTAATGGCAGATGCACTTAATGATAGTTAATGTAAATGATTTTTAGCATGTTGAGTTGCCTGATTATAGGTCAAATGTTGCTATTACAGTTATCTGTGCACTGTTTCTTTATGTAACAATGTACTGTAGTGGATACTGAAGTGCTCTATCCAAAGAAGTAAATTACCATATTAATTGGAGAAAAATTGTACTTGTTCTTTGCCTCAATCTGGGATAACACTGAGGGCCATCCCAGCTCCAGAGCTTGCCATAGATTGATTGATGTCTCATTAGTTACTTCAGTATGGCACAGATTTTCCCTTTGCCCAATTTTGCAGATATGTCTCCTGAGAGCAGCCCCCAATAAACCTTTCACATGCAATTCTCAATTTCTGAGACTGTTTCCAATCTAATTCATGAAATGACTGGGATGAGCCTATACCTGAGCTAGTGGAGGAATATAGCTAAAGCTCCACATTCAGCAAGTACTTAGACCATGACTATAAGAATCAAAACCTTCTATAGATAGTATCTCATGAAAAACTTGCTGTAGTCATTAATTAGTGCAGCTATCACTGAGAACAGAAAAAGAAACTTCCTCCCTTCTAGTGCTAGAGCTCTTTTTACTAAGCACCCCCAAAGAATGCCTTTAGTCTAGAAGAATATGTGTTGTATTTCATCAGGGACTAGGTGGGTAGACATTTGAATTGTGCCAACTAGTGCTGTCTCCCAAACCATCTCTCATGTTTTCTGGCCTCGGTTCTCCCTTCTTTCAGGGATGTGGCTATCCCTGCCTGTTGCAGCGAGTTGGTTCCATGGAACCAAATTAGAGCATGGGTTCCTTCTTGAGGCAGCCAGTTTGTTATGACTCTGAGGAGTGCAGCAAGTCAGTCTTTAAAAAGAGTTGATCAAAAGCAATCACTGAATTTAAAAAGCTAGAAACAGGTTTAAAGTTTGAACTGCAGGGGCAAGAATATTGATAGGGATGACCTGGGGCAAAAACAGGTCAGCAATAAGTGAAAAGAATTCTGGGCATCTGCACAAAAAGTCATTGGCTTTAGAGACTTGCCTTCAAGTGTGTTGATAAGTGGGAATGAGGAAAAAAAAAAAATCAAGATTATTTCCACCATCACAATCCTTCTCCAAATGATTCCTAGGGTAAGGATCATTAGTAAGCTGATGACTCGTTTCTATCAGGATCCAGGGAGGCTCAGAGAAGCTACAGACAACAGGGTCCTCAGTGCAAGCTATTGCAGTCAGCTAAAATGGATGAGAAAGCCAGAGTCTTGGAAGCAGTAGAATAAGGCAGTTAGGCACAGAGCCTTTAAATCTACAGCAGTGTAATCAGCATCAAGAAACAATGTTCACAAAATATGTATATAAGATAATGCATATTTGAAATTACATTTAAATGGATTAAGTCCACTGAAAATGATCAATAGTAATTTTAAGGCTTCTTTATAAGATCAGCCTCACACAACTCTTAGAGGCTTTTTTCTACACAGAACAGTATAAAATAAAATCAAAACAGAAAAAAGATGAACATAGTTAATGACTGAAAAAACTAAATGACCAATCAATTTTCCTTGGAAATATATGTTTGAATACCATGGCTTAAAAGCTTACATTAGTTTCTGTTCCAACACTTGAAATTTAGCAATAGAATAATGCAATTTTCTTTGCAATAATGATAGTCTTGCTGTGCCTACTTAATATAAACAAAAGATAAAAATTGCTCAATAACACAATGTGTTTATTTACCTGCGATTCTCCTAGGTAGACTCTAGTTAAATAAAAAAGGTAATTTAAGGTTAGACTTCCATGGAAATGCTCTTTTAGTGAAAAACAAACTTATTTTAACTAATACTCATTTTAAAGCAGATTTAGAATTAAGAAGCCTCTTTGAATTCAGGCTAATAAATTTTGGTTAATTCTAAGTACTTGTAGTCCAAATAGATTTTTACCAAAAGATTTCTTATTACAGCAGACCAGATTTAGTGGGACTGACCCCACGAGCAATGGAGGTTCCAAAACACTAGTAGAGTTACTCACAGAGCACTATTAATGAGCTGCAACTAACTATAATGACCATTTTGCAAGGTGGCTCCTGCCCAATTTAATCATAACCATGGAAGTAATACTGTCTTGGATGGGGTGTTCTTAAAGTGCTCTTTCATTTAAAAAATTCTCCATAATTTCCCAGGTCTTTTAATCTCATAATGCCCTAGACAGGTGACCACGTTTTCCCACAATATCTCAATGAGGAATACCAGATTTGTATTCTGTTCTCTTTGGGAGCCTGTTGGCAAGTCTGAGGCAGGAAGCACACGTGGTGTCTCCCATGGCATCCTTCCCTATAAAAACCCATTCCCTTTATGGACGCAGGGAGTTTGTAGAAGCCTGAATTCTAAGATGGCTCCTAAGATTTCCACCCCAAAGTGTACATGCCCTGTGTAATTCTTTCTACATGAGTGTGAGTGAGACCTGTGAATATGATGGAAAAGTTTCTTTCTTAAGTTGTGTTATATGGCAAATGTGACAGGATAGTCAATCCTGCTGCACTTGAAGAAGTAGGTTGGCATGTTGTGGAGAGGGCCACATGGCAAGGAACAGCGGGTGGCCTCTAAGCTGAGATCCTCAGTCCTATAATTACAGGGAACTGAATTCTGACAGCGTGAATTTAGAAGAAAATCTCAAGCCCAGCTGACACTGTGACTTTAACTTTGTGAAACCCTGAGCAGGGGACCCAGCTGGGACTCCTGCTTCACAGGAGGTCCTAAGTGGATGTTGTTTTAAGTTGCGAACTTTATGTTAATATGCTACACAGCAATAGCAAACGCATACAAAGAGGGAGGTGTGTGTGTGTGGGGGGGGATGGCTGGGATCACGAACCATGTTAATGACTCCTCTGTGGTACGTATATAAAATATTTGGATTTTCTCAAAGCTGCCTTTTGCATAGGCCCTGATAGCAAAGAAGGAGACAGTACTGCATAGTGGCTAAGAAAATGGGCCTTGGAGCCAAGCTGTAGAGTTTGAATTCCTATTCTGCCACTTAATCACTGTGTGAACTCAAATAAGGAAATTAATTTCTTTGTACCTCAGCATCTTCATTTATAAAATAGAGATAATAACGGTCCCTGGGATTGTTGTAGCTATTAAATGACCTAATATATACAAGGTGCCAAGCTGGGCATATAGTGACCATTCAATAAATTTTAGCTGTTTTTATTTCTCAGATGGCTGCCATAAATGTGAGGATTACATCTCCAATGCCAGCATAATTGAATTAGAAGACTCATGTTGCAGGAATAGAAACTCAAACATACTAGCTTAGATGAAAATATATATTTTCTTTTGTCTCGGAAAATGGAAAAGTCTAGTAATGGGGATGGTTTTGAATACTGACTGGCTGGGGCACAATATCATCAGGGTATAGCTCTCTATAACTGTTGGTATCCTTTCTAGGCTGTATGTTGGCTTTATCCATTTTCTGATGCCCTTGGTATTAGTGAGATGGCTTTAGTCAACCTAGATTTCAAATCCTTATACTGTATTTGGTCTCCAAGTAAATAAAAGGAAAGAAAGAAAAGAAAAAGAAAGAAAAAGAAAGAAAGAAACAAAGAAAGAGAGAAAGAGAGAGAGAGAGAAAGAAAGAAAGAAAGAAAGAAAGAAAGAAAGAGAGAGAAGGAAAGAAAGAAAGAAACCCGCTTTTTTCTAAGAACTCTAGCAAATGCCTCCTAGTGTCTCAACAGTTTTGACTGAAATACATACACACCCAGAACCAAGCAGAGGGGCCAGGGAGATGGGGCAGGATTCTCTGACTAAACCTCTCATAGTCCTTCCTTGGAATTGAGAGTTGGTCAATTCAATCCTATTAAAGATGTATGCCGGAGAATTAAAGAGTCTGATGGTTTCTCAAAAGAAAATTAAGCTATTTGTTATGCGTTGAATTGTTTCTCCCAAAAAAGATATGTTGAAATTCTAACCACCAGTACTCGTACATGATCTTAAATGAAAATAGGCTCTTTGTAGATGTATTTAAGCTAAGATGAAGTTATTAGAGTGAACCCTAAATATGACTCATGTCTTTATAAGAAGATGAAATTTGGACACAGACACGCAGAGAAGATGACCACGTGAGGACAGAGGCGGAGACTGTAGTGATGCATCTATAAGTGAAGGACACCAAGGATTGCCGGCAAACCCCAGGAACTAGAAGAGGTGAGAAAGGATTCTCCCCGACAGGTTTCAAAGGAAACATGCACCTGATGACACTTTAATTTCAGACTTCTAGTCTCCAGAACTGTGAGATGATAAAGTCCTGTTATTTTAAGCCATTCAGTTTGTGGTACTTCGTTACAGCAGCCCTGGGAAACTAACACACCACTGTTGGTGAAGATGGAGAGATACAGGATGCTAGGGAGGCAAAAGAAAATTTCACTTGTAGTCTTCCAAAAAAGCAATGAGCGCTCTTGGAAAATTAAATCAGCCAGTAGACACTGTATACTTTGTGGAATTTCACAACTATTTCTGTACTCTGCTTGCCACTCATTTGTAACCCCTCTTGAGCTCAGAGTCATTGGAAATGCAGTAAATAATTTGGCTTCCCTCCTTCTCTCAGAGACTTTCAAAAAAATTAAAGCCAAGTTTCCAACAAAGAAAAATGCAAGTGTACGAAGTGGAGGGGGAAATAATTCCTTAGCACCAGGTTAAGTGGCCATAGGGTCTTATATATTTTGTTTTGGAAACCACTGCACCTATCACTACAGTTTCAGCAAGCAGTATAAACAACAAATATCATAGAGAAACTTGAAGTAGCTAATGCATATACATCCTAGTTCTACTCCCTTTCAACACGAAGTATGTGAGCATGTGTATTCCAGTAATGAAGAAAGAGAAAGGAATATGGAAAAAAGTTCAGTCTACAGTAGGCACCTACTATGTGCCCAGTTTTTATTTCCTTTGATTACTGTAACAAGACTGTGAGGCTTATTTGACAAATGAAAAAAAGACAAAAGTCAGAAAGATAAAGAAGGTTAATAATTCACTGTTGTAGGTTGAATATTGGTATATAAAATGATCAGGTCCTAGTCCTGAGAACCTGTAAACCTTACCTTATCTGGAAAAAACTTCACTGCATAAGTGATTAATTTAAGAATCTCGAGATGGTAAAATTATCTTGGATTATCCAGGGGCGCCCTAAATGTAATCACAAGTGTCCTTGTAAGACAGAGGCAGAGATTATACCACATCAAGAAGAGGAGAAGGTAATACAAAGGTGGACGTAGAGATAGGAATGATGAGACTACAAGCCAAGGAATGCAAGCAGCCAAAAGAAGCTGGAAGAGGCAAGGAACATATTCTCCCTTAGAGTCTCCAGAAGGAGTGCATACCTGCCAACACCTTGAATTCAGCCTAATAAAACTGGTTTCAAACTTCTGGCCTCCAGAATCGTAAGTGAATATATTTCTATTGTTTTAAGCCACCAAGTGTGTGGTAATTTGTTACGGCAGCCATAGAAAACTAACACATACATCTAGCCAATAACTATTAGTGCTTTACAATGTTCTGGGTTCTGTTAAAAAATATTATGCAACAAACCTAATAAGTGGGTAGTATTATAATTCACATATTATAGAAGGGGAAACTGAGGCATAAAAGATTGTGGCCCAAGGTCACACAGTCAGTGTGTTAGGGTTATCAGCTATGCTAGTTTATTCAATACTGTCCTGGGTTTAGCACTGAATGTCCTATATTTCAGGAAATCTCTCTCCTATATTTCTGGAGGGTCGATCATCCTATATAGAGATTTGAATCCAGGCAGTCTGATGTACTGATGGTGTTCTTAAACCCAGGCTGTACCTTCCATTTCAATCATTGTCATTTGGGTGATGAGGCATGACATGATTTGAATCACTCATGACTGGTCTAAAGCCTATGCTTTGTTATCCTGCAGCACAATTCATCACTGACCCTATAGCCCTAGATATTTGGCAGAAACTTCACTTTGCATCCAAAGAATGGAAGCTATGGTTGGGGCTCATGAAGGGCTCATGTATGCCACAATGGTATACTGATTATTTTGAATTAAAGTTACTGAAGTAATGGCCAATGCAAGAGGAACACTCTGACCCTCTTTTCTATGTCCCTGAAAACAGAAAATAAATCTCCCACGAGAAAGGTGCCCTCCCTGCATCAGGATGTAGAAAGACACCCTTATATCCAGAGACAGGAAAAGCCTATATAAACAAACCCGGTTACTTGTTAATTTACTACCCCAAGGACAAACTCTGTTTAGATTCTTCACTAATTGAGTACCCAAAACCTAAGTTTCTTTGTCTTGTCAGTTCCTCACAAATGTACTGTTTCATTGTCTAAAAAGTATAAAAGCTGCCTGCTTTAGCCACTTTTTAGGTCCCATTTCTATGAGACCTCTATGCGAAAGAATTAAAATTTCTTTCTCTCCTATTAATCTGTCTTCTGTCAATTTTATTATTAGTCCAGCCACAAGAACTCAAGAGGGTAGAGGAGAAAATTTCCTCCTCCCGGACACTACCTTTTCTTTGTCTCCTAAGAAATGTGGCAATAGGATGTCCCCACCCCATTGTCAGAACCACATCTCAAAGTAGGAGGAGATCTTCATTTGCCCAGAGGCATCCAGAGAATAAGGGCAAAGTGCATGTTTCCCCAGGGGCTCCTTTCCGGGAATAAGACTTGGAATCACTAAAATCTCTGAATGAAGAGACAGAAGGGACAGGTGAGCTAGGTCACCATGAGTGCTCAACCTCAGCACTTTATTTCAGATCAGGATGATCTACAAGATCTGAATGCTCAGGTACACTATGGATTTCTTCTAAAAAAAAAAAAGACCTTTTAATTCTATTGATATCCATTTTCTGATGGTTATTGCTCTTGTTAAGAGTCCCATGGTACAAACTAAAGTCATTTTTAAGTGCATTACCAGTCATATTGGAAGAATAATTTCAGGTACTCTCTTACATTCCCTTAACCTTCCTGAATTAAAAGCACTCTACTTTTTGGAGATGCATCAGAAAGAAAGAAGACCACTAAAGGCTGAATTTCCTCTTTTCTAATTCAGTGCCTTGAACCGTCCTCTCCATGCCTTTTGCCTGCCACAAAATTTTCCCTTATCTTTCAGATTCAGATCTAAATTCTGTCTTCTCCAGGAAGCCTCCCCAATCTTCTTTATACACAAATAATGATAAAATGTTTATATTGTAACATTTTACTAAGTACCAAACACTGTGCTCTATAGGTAGATTAGACAGATAGATAGATAATCTTAAATATATACATATAATCTTATTTAATTTTCACAATCACCCTATGAAGTACATAGTATTCTAATTATCTTAATTCACAGATCAGAAAATTCAGTCACAGAGAAATTAAGCAGTTTGCCCGATATCACATAGCTAGGCAGTGTAAAGGCTCAAAACTAGACCTGCTAACGTGAAATTCTGTGTCCTGAACTATAACTACCTCATGATAATTCCCCAAAACACTCACTTCTGGAAACAGTCATTGAGTACACTGCTCAGTTGTGGCTTAACCTCTGTTCCTGATTATTGTTAGGTAACTTTTCAAGCACATGCCTTGTTTACTCCATGTATATCTAGAAACTCCTACATTACAGGAAGGCTACTCTATGCCTCTGAATCTTCAGCACTTAGCATAGTGCCTTCCTCAGTATGAACCTTGGTCTTCATCCAAATCTAACATTATGATAGCATTTGTCTTGGAAGAAATGCAAGTATCGGTTGACTGTATACCACAAGTATTTGATTTATAAGTGCATAATGTTTTATTTACTAACATTATAATTATTGAAATATTTGAAAATGGATGAAATGAAAGATATTCCATTAATTCATTATATGTTCAGTATTATCTGTCAAACATTTATCTACATTTTCTACTTAAAAGATACTGTTTTGAGCACTGAATGAATGCAAAGATGAATCAGATACAGATTTTTGCCTTAAAAGAATTTGCAATTAAGCAAGGCATATATGTAAATGATTAGGAAGTAAAATAATTGAAGATTAATTATGTAAGAGAGACAGGTATTCCTCCCAGTTTGACCCTAAAGGTGGGTGGAACCTGGACAAGAAGAAATGGGCAAAGGCAATCCAGGCAGAGAGAATTACGGGAGCAAGACACAGAGGCAGCAAAGGACAGGCTATATGCAGAGAACGGTGGTTCCCAGACTAGATGAAGTATTAAGAGCAGAAGCAAGTGAGGCTAAAAAGGTAGGTTATATCATGGTGGCCTCAGTAGGAAGCTAAGACTTCTAAGCTTGGCCCTGAGTGCTTAACAAAGACATGATAGTAAGAGAATTGCTTCCAGAAAATTAATACTGCAACAATGTGAAGAACTGACTAAAGGAAAAAGAACTGCACAAGGGGAAACAATTGGGGCTGAGGTGGATTCAATTATAGTGGAGGTTATCAATATTTTGTTTGTGCCTATAAATCCTCAATAACAAAGTAAAGATATTTATCATCTAGATTTCAAGTAGGATTAATAAAATATTGACTCTAAAATATTTTGTGATCTTTTTAAGAAATGTTAGTAATAGACATCTCTATTAAATTATCAATTCTGGAAACCACCGGTCAGACTATAAATATTGAATTTCAGTTGGTACAATCACCTCCTCACTTTCATCTCCATAGTTCTTTGTTTATACACCTATTAGATAATTTATCACAGTCTGTCTTTCATTTAGAATAATTTGTATGTATGATGACCATTAGATTGGCAACACTTACAGGACAGGAAACATAGCACAGACGATATTGTCTAGAAAAGCACTGGTAGTGGATAAATGTTCATTAAATTAAACCAGAAGTTACTACTAATTTTCATTGATGCATTTAGCTTTTATCATCCACTGATTTGTTAAATAACCACTGAGTACCTACTATGTAAAGATGCTGAAACTAGGCAGCAAATATGGAAATTTAAAACACATTCCCTGTTTTGAAGACATTCACAGTGAAGAGCAAGTGAATCATTAATTATAACACAGTCTTATAAGTGTCGTGATGGAGATGATCACAGTTAGGAAGCCTCCTAACTTACTTGGGGAGCCCTGAAAAACTTCTCAGAAACTGGAACTTACAGCATAAGTAGAAATGACACAGGGAGACAGGACATCAAAAACCATGGTATACAGTCCTATAAGTTTTCTATATTTCCAAATACTCTGTAATTTCAAATTAAATACAAGCCTTAACTCAATTATACCTTATTTACTTAAGTCCCTTATCGCTGAAGGGAAAGACTATTGAAGGTATACCTCTTATTTTAGTATTCCTTGGGCTTTGAAGGCAGACAGAACCTCAATTTGATTTACACATGTTCTGCTTAATAACTACTTGAGACCAAATTTTCTCACCTGTAAATGGCAACACAGTGTAAGTGCCTTCCTTTCAGACCTGTTACAACAATTACATGAGATCACCTATGTAAGGCACCTATCAAAGTTCATTGTTCTCTCAACCCCAACTTCAGCCCCCACTGTGGATGACTCTACCACCCAGTCCCACACTCCTTACTTTACCACAGTTTCTTGAGAAAGTATCTTCAAGGTGTGTTTTCTGGAGTGGTAGGGGTAGGCAGTAGCAAGTAGAAAAGTAAAAGGGTGAGAAACCCCTGTCCTTTGATACGATATTCAAGCTACATGTTCAGACATCCCTTAATCATGCCATTCCATACTCAGAAACCCTCATGATCTGCCCAATTGTTATACTTTATATAAATTCCTATCCTTAACCATCATAGTTTACATAATGCCGTCTCACTTCTATTTCAAATTATTGCCCATGCTTTCTGTTAGAGAAACTCTACTCACACAAATACAGTAGGCCCAGTTCCACCTTTATGTCTTCAATTATGGAGCTTGCCTACACCTAGAAGGTTTTCCCTAGTCACCTTTATTTGTCACCACTCTATCCATCTTTCAGCAACAAATTCAATTTCTGCATCTATCTCTATATTTTTTCCATTCACCAGGCATCACATATCACTTCTTCAAACTCCTGTTCTATTACAATTAGTACCATATGATTTAATACTATTATTGCTCACTGATTGTTTCAAATGTTACTTTTTTCCTTTTCACTTCTCAACCTAAGTAACCTACTTTTTGCCCTTGAGACAACCAATTTAAGGTCACTAATGACCTAATTTACAAATCTATCACCAAATCTGGGCAAGCTAATTTTATCCATCCATTAAATTTGACACTGGGCTTCCCTGGTGGCGCAGTGGTTGAGAGTCCGCCTGCCGATGCAGGGGACGCGGGTTCGTGCCCCGGTCCAGGAAGATCCCACATGCCACAGAGCGGCTGGGCCTGTGAGCCATGGCCGCTGAGCCTGCGCATCCGGAGCCTGTGCTCTGCAACGGGAGAGCCATGTACCGCAAAAAAAAAAAAAAAAAAAAAAAAAAAAAATTTGACACTATTGATACATGACTTGAAAAATGGCTTATTTCTTTTTGTGACTTTCTTCTCCTCCATTAGTCATGATTTATCTCCTTTCCTCTTCAGTCTGTGTGATAGATTTCTCATGCTTTGTCTACTCTATTATTGTTGCTAGTTTACCTTGGCTCTCTTGCCTTGCTCTGTATGTTCCCTCTGGGGATCTCCCTATTCTAGGAGTTTGTTTACCATATCCTTACTATCTCCAGCCCAAATCTCTTCTCTGTGCTTCAGGCCTCAGTTCCTGGATCACTCACAAGTATCTCAAACTCAACAGGTACAGAACTGACTCATTTTCCCACATCAATCTCTTCCTCCACTCCCTACTCTGAGTGGTGGCACCATCCTCAGCTTAGTCATTCAGCCTAGAGAACTGGGCATCAACCTTCCCTCTTCCCATTCTTTTACCAACTACATGAAATTCATCACCAAAACTTGTTAAGTTTGCTTAGTAAATGTTTTATGAGTTATTTTCTCAGTTCTTACCCCTTTTGCTACTACGTGTGTTATTTCCATGACCTCTCTGAAACGAAAATCAGATCTTCACATCCTAGTTTAGAACTCTTCAAATTTTTCTCATTGCCAAAAAGATAAAATCCAAGTTCGTTAGACCCCCACCTCTCTAGAATTTCTTGCCACACTCACACATTCCCCCTATATTTACAGCCCTGACCATGCCACGCACTTCACTTCTCCAGGCTGTTCCCTTGGATTGGAATACCTTCCTCCTATTCATCCTAAAGGATTCTATTTAAACGTTGCCTTTTCTGCACTTTCTCAGACTCCAACAAGAAACAAAGTTCATCATTTCAGCCCCTAGAGCCTCCAGAAAGAAACAGAGCTTGACAACAGGTGAGACTCCCGGATTTCTGACCACCAGAACTATAAGATAACAAATTTGTGTTATTTTAAGCCAAAAAGTTTGTGATAGTTTTATAGGGCAACACAGAAAAACTTACATAGTAGATATTCAATGAATACCTGCTTTTGGACATAAGAGGTTCAATTCAATCTGGTGAGTTGCATGGGAGTTTCAAAGCATACTTGGTACAACATCCCATCTTAAGGCAGGGAAATCTGTCATCAGTGAGAGCTATTTGTTATCAAGTATACCACATGTTCAAGAAAAAAAGGCAGCACTGCTGCTCTCAGCAGGCAATTTCAGTGTTTTACCACCATATGATCAAGTAACCCCATGTCCAACAGAGCTCTCACTTGCCATGGATTTAAGATTATTTTCTCATGACTATTTCCTTGTTGACAGAGTATAACTGGCCAACATCCCCCTCCTAAATGCCCTACAAATTCTCACTGCCAGGAATCAAATTTGCCCTTAGTTAAACTCACCAGAGTTTAACTTTTCCTCAAATGACTTTTCAATTTCTATGATCATTTTTATTTCCCTTCTTTGGACTACTTTTTAAAAGATTACCATGAGATGCAATATATTTGGTCAGTGCTAAGGTTAGGCTAGAATTAGAAAAAGTATTCTTCACTCTCAATCTTCTTGTAATGACAAAACCATGCAACTTCAAAAACTAATATGTTACGTGGAATTTCTCAGATTAGGTTAATATTTGTTCAGCAATAATTCTTCTTAGCTGCTTTCAATCTATTTGGACCAAAGCCTATAACATTCACACTGTTTTGTAAAATCTTTGACCAGAGGAATTGAAAGGGAGAGAGAGAGAAGTCAAAGATGAGAAAATGTATTTATAATGGAAAGACCTATTTTTATAAAAGTATATATCTTTCCTAGAGATGTCTATAAAGATGTTTCTCTACCTGTATAAGGGCCAGCCTTTCCCTATCAAGGATTTGACTTTTATGCTTCCTTTTAAATCATAGCCAGCATTTCAAAAAATCAATATGCTTTAGTAATAATTCATAATTCTCTCTGTACTGCCTTTGTTGGCCAGTTGGAGCAGTCATATCTTGCTCGCTGGGAAAAGCATTCAGCAACAAAACAGGAATCACAAATCACAAGTACAGAGTTCTCAGAAGCCTGTTCAGTCTGCTGGGCAGTGTCCCAGAGTGAGCCAGGCATATCCAATAATTTTGATACAAGCAAAATCAGAGTCTTCTATGGAAAAAGCAATTTGACACTTTGCCTAATGTTCCTGTTGTACCCTTAGTACAGAACAGTCATGGGTCTTAAAGAACCGTGCCATCTTCATTGATCTAAGCCTATGGAGGCCAATCTGCGGTCCTTGTCCCCAAGAAGACCAAAGAGAGTCCCTTCAATCCATATGCATGCTAAATGTTTTTTGTAGAATGAACGAACAAAATATTTTTTAGAAATATGTACTTGTAGTAGTTAATTTTATAAGTCGACTTGGCTAGACTGTAATACCCAGTTATTTAATCAACACTAATCTAGGTGTTGTGAAGGTATTTTTTAGATATGGTCAACATCTACAATAAGTTGACTTTAAGTGAAGGAGACCATCCTCCATAATATGGGTGGGCCACATCTGAGCAAATGAAAATCTTTAAGAGCAAAACTGAGATTCCCTGACGACAGAGAAATTCTGCCTCAAGACTGCAACATCGGCTCCTCTTCAAGAGTTTCCAGATGCCAGCCTGCCCCCTCAAATTTTAGACTTACCAGCCTGCATAATAATGTAAGCCATACATGGCATAACTACTGGTTCAGTTTCTCTGGAAAGCTCTGATACAATACCATTTTTCCAAGTGTGTACATATAATTGGGATTTAAATATGTAAATTGATTTCAAATATATTCCTATGTAGTAATATCTGTCATTATATATTTTCACAAATAATCAATAAATACTAAAATAAATATAATAAAATCTGCAAAACTTTTTGACATTAATCAAGGGTTCTTATGCTAATAAAATTTGGGAACATTTAGAAAGTGATGACTACTGAGTTTGGAGACTACATTTTACCAACTCTACAGTAGAACAGAACCTGTGTATGACTCTGACTATGAAAGGGAGAGAAAGTGATACCCTGAGGTTCAGAGTTTAAAATCACAGGCTGCTTTTAGGCAACTGTTGGCGGTGGGGGGATGGGATATGAGCTACCTTCAGAAACTTTTCCTTACGCTAGCCCTTATCACAGGATAGCAATTATCTGTATCCCCTCCATGAGGCCCCACGTGGGCAAGGCCTACAATCCCCACTCATAACAGGCATAGTAATAGCTACTACACCTTGAGCACATCCTATGTGGCATGCCTCTTTATAAAGTACCCCACATACCACAGGTTATTCTCAAAATCCTGTAAGATAGGAGTTATTTGAAGCACTTCTTTTACATGTGAAAAAAACTGGACCTTGGAGAAGTAATTGCCCAAAGTGCCTTTAGTTTGATGTTGACTACCTAGCACTCACCAAAGTACTTTATACATTGTAGGTGCCCACTAAGTATTTGGTGAATGAAGTAATACAGATGCTCCAAAGAGAACTGAATTCAACTCATGTGATATTTAACAGACAAGGAAACTGAGGCCAAGACAGGCTAAGTGACTTGTTCCACAAAGCACAGAAGGTTAATGGCACCACAAGCCAGTTCTCTTGACTATTAGGCCAGGATATCATAGAGTCAATGTTTCTGTTCCTAACAGCTACAGCTTTCCAGGTCCTTTGCAGGGTCAAAATATTCCTGTAACAACTAACCAAATGTCATGTGTGGGCTTTGCCAGAGAGTGGGAAAAATTGGCTGCTAATCCCTCTCTCTCATCCCCCCAAACCATCCCTACCCAGGACCAATGCAGTCCTCAAGAAAAGATCATTGATGATTTCAGTCTTCTCTTGATGAAAAATGACAAGTGTAAAAACCCTCTCCTAACCCATCCAGCTAGTAGGTTATCTATTTGAGCTTAGAAATTCTGCTTAGATGTACAAGGATGTGCAATGTTTGTGTAAGACATGTATAACTTCCCCCAAAGAACCAGGGAAGACACCAAAAGTTGTGAATGTTCCCCAGCCAGTGGTTCTAAGACAGGATGTTACAACAATCTCGTAGGCTTTTAAATTCCTACCAGGGACTATTTTTAGAAGTATTAACTGAGAAAGCTAATTTTTTGGTGAAAGAAACTTTTTAATAAATTAAAAGAGAAAGGGTGCAAGTTTTAAGGTTCAGAGGTGAATTAAAGATATGTGGTAGTGATGGCATTTAGCTGAATACATAGTTTCGAAACCAAAACCAAACATCTTAAATGTGTATATTATAAAGTGTGTAATAGAATGAGAGCTTCAAATTCATGGCAAAAACACCCCCAAAAAAACCTTGAGTTGGGAAAAAAAATAAGATTCCAAACTTTCAGAAGTCCTAGAATTAAGAAATATCCTGGCCACTGGAACTCCTGAGTTTTCCCAAGTATAAATTAACTATTCATGTGTCTTTGAGAGATCTCTTAGCTGTGACCTGAATGAAGCCATTGGAGGAGCCCAACAATTGATGGGCAATTACCTGTAATAAAGATAAATAAGCTTCACTTTCCCAGGATTAGAAAGGAAGGGGCTGTAAGATTCTTCCCTTCCAAGCTCTGATTTTTGGCCTGTAGAGGTCATCTTTGTCTAGGTAGAAATGTGAGCCTATAAAATTATGCTTCCTTGGATAATCAAATACATTAAGCTTTATCTCCTGAAATCCTTTAGGATAACTGGAAATGCTTAATTGAATCCTTAACCCACCATTTTTAAAAGCAACTTATCTGTTAACCATATTTCAGCCCCAGTGGTCTTTGAATTCTTCCACTATTTCAAGCATCCTTCTGCAAGGTTTTTGGAATTAGTTTCTTTCACTTGAATAGTTTCTTCTAACCCTTCAGATCCACATAAATGTACTCTTAGGAGTGGATTTCTCTGATCACACTATCTAAATTAGTTCTTTTCACCTGTTATTCTCTCTTACAAACATGTTTGTTTTCTTCACAGTTCTTATCTCAATCTGTAATTTTTGGGTTTGCTTCTTTATTTATATTTCCTTTTATAGACAGTAGTCATTGAAGTCAGGAGTACGTACACACACACACACACACACACACACACACACACACATATACTCTTCTAGGATCTAGCAAAGTATCTAGTATCTAGTATATAATGGGTGCTCAATAAATATGGATCAAATGAATGTTCTAGCACATAAATATAAATATGCAAAAGTAAAAGCTGTACATTTATGTTTGATCTGCACTCTTGTGAGCCTGATATATGTCTGAAGTCTGTTTTTTCCTTGTGCTTCTCTATGGACAGCTAATAAGTTTGGGGCATTTTACCTAGAATTTTTTTAGAAGACACAGGGCATAATTTTGCTTTTCAGTTTAGCTTATAATTCAGCACTACAGAGAGTTAAAAATTCTTGACAGACCTTAAAAGTTAAAAAGGACCAGGATACCCTTCACTGACTGTGCAGTCATATGGCACTTACTTAACTTACTTAAATTGCTCAAGTCAATTATTTCAGTTTCCTTCTCTGTTAGAGATAGTAATAGTACCTTCCTGATTAAAAGAGTATTTCCAGGATGAAAATAAGAAGGAATATAGAATTCTTAGTATAATACCTCACACTTAATAAAAACTCGAAAAATGATAGCCGTTACTCTGATAATTTAAACTGACAACAACTAGGTAGTCAGAAGGAATCCGGAAGCAACACATTTACATGCTTTTCTTTCTCTAGACAATATTCAAACAACTCTTAAAATACTGAATACAGCAAAAGACATAATAGTATTTTCAAAGAAATTCCATGTGAATTACAAGAAGATATCTTATTCCCACCTTTCAGAACGCATATGGCAGATTTTAATGCCTTGGCTCTTTCTGACCTTTGATGCCTCCCATATGGTGTTTGGGATGCTTCTTGTGTGCTTTAAGAAAGCCCTGGAGGACACTTTCAAAAGCCAGTGAGTCTCTAATAGTAAATACACATTTGTATGCAGTAACCAATTTGTTAATAACCAAGATCTTAGAACTATCACATCAGCTCTACTGAGCGACCCTCTTGCAGTCTCCCTGCAACAAGCTCACATTTCTTCAACAGGTGAAGTTGTGAATGTACAGTTTATTGCTACTATCTTAGATCTTTTCTCTCTTTGAAAAGTCAGTGAAATGCTTTTTCAGTTAATGCAGTCTTCCATCAATACCTCAGGAGTGACTGAAACCTAGAAGCCAGCTAATTATATGCTCTTCGAAACTCAACTTCAAATCTTTCAGCGTTCTTCTGAATGTTTTAAACTTACTTGTTTCAGTGCTACATTTTATGACCTCCATCAGCAAATGCTACTGATGTGGTCTCAAAACAGTAGGAAATGAGCCCTATTTGTCAAGAACGAGTGTTCTATCCAGATATCACATTAGCAAGTTTTAAAAATTCCATTTGCAAGTAGAAAGTCCTGTTGGTGAGATATTTATAAGAGGATATTTTTACCCATACACAATTAAATTGAAAAATGAGAAATGCAAAGATTGTTTTTCCATATCTAAAGTATAGAAAAGGAAGGCACTGCTCTCAGTAAAGTCAGCCTTGGGTATGATAAATTCAGTTCCATATGTAAGAGTATATAAGATATAGCATGTAAGAGTATATAATAAAACTAGAGGAAATGTTGCCTATTAAAAGCACAATCTTTAAAAATGTACCTTATAAGTAAAGGGTAACATAGGAAAACTACGAACAAATTGATGTTATCATTTAGAACATAGCCACTGTGTCCTCTCTTTTCTCCTTTGTTTAATCAATAGACCAGTTTGAAAACTAAAGGTTAATTTCTACTGTCATCTCTACACCAACCATGGAAGATGTGGGGGTCAGAGATCTTTGGACCCTTCACTTACTTTGCCCTGACCCACTCTAATCCCTAATAGGCAATGGGTATATTAGCACAATAAAGCATAGGCTGTTCTTAGGAAGGCAAAAAATATTATCAAGACAGATAGGGGCTTGGTTGTCTTGTAAATAAATAAGGTTTTGAAATTTTGGAGCAAACAGGGTTTTAGAGCCTTGGTCTCAAAGAATAAACAGAACTTGGCCTGGGGCACAAAGAGCTGAGGCCAAACAGAGGTAGTAGCCTGAAGGGAGCAGAAAAGAAAGGAAGAGACTTTCAGGTTCCCTTTAGCAAATAAATGCTTGTGTGCTGAACTCTGGGAACTGAGTGTGTCTGTAATTACGAATAATTACTGGGTTATTTCTGGTTAAAAGCTGAGCTCATGAACCCTTCCAGTCATTGTAGGATATAGGCCAAGGTTTACAAAATTGTTGGTGAATTGTCATGTAAATGCAACCAATATGTAGAGCCAGACTCAGACTTAAATGTAATACTTTTTTGGCCAAGTGTTTTATAGGCTTTGCCTGAATACTCCAGACGATCCATAGAACGGTTCACTGTAACTGTATCAAATAACTCTGAAACTAATATTTTCAGTAACTAAAATAGGGTATAATAGCAACCGAATATTTTTATTTAATGGTTTCTATTCCTCTAATCAACCCATCTCTCCTAGATGTAAACCCACTGAGTGACTGTTACAACAGCATAATTGAATGGTTAGGAAAAAAAACAATCAGCTTCTATCAATAGGGCTAGGTAGACATAGTCATAATCTATAGACCAAAGACTTTGTCATATTCACCATTAATTGAGATAAATAACAGATACCAAATATATAGAGAAATCAAATATATAGAGGGTAAAGATATATAAGACTAAACTAGAACAGCTGCTTAAACTGATCAACTTTATTACATATTTCCATTTTCTTTTATTTATATGGACTAGACTTAGTGTATAATTGCCTCTCTTTTGATTAAAAAGTTTATAACATTGAGAAAATTTAAGAATTACAAGTATTTGGTTCTTCAGACTGAGTCTACTATTGTCTATTTTCCTTAGGATGGCATTTTCCCATTTCTGAACATTACTGCTGCTGTAGGCCATTCAATAAAAATATTATTTCTTCCCTATAAATGTCTGCTCTGATTTACTTTTATATTGTTTCTTTAACCCTGATTTAGTTTTATCCTACAGCAATGTTTTGAACTGAAAAGGATAACTTAACTTGGAATTATACCTATAAGAATTACTGATGCGAAGATGTCACAGTTTTAAACCAAGTGCAGCAATGATTAAAATAAAAGAGTAAAAAGAAAAGAGTTAGTGTTACTGAAAAATATTCCTTTCAAACACCTAACCCTTAATGGACACTATTCTCTAAGTATGAGAGTAAATTGTATGCTTCAGCATAGTTGTCAGTATAGAAATAACCTTTGAGAATTGAAATATTATTAAAATAGTATACTATAATAAATGGAACAGGTTTGTGACCACAAGACTTGTGGTTATTTTAATTACCAAAGTATTCTGTAAAAACAGTTGCATGATTTCTTTCCAGAACAAAGGCATGGGCTGAAATGTCCTAGCCAGCAAGAAAAGGTAACAGTCAGCTGAGGGATGACCTTCAAGCACAGACTGACCTTCCAGCACCAGTCAGAGGTAAGCAATAGTTCTCCTGCTAGAGAAGAAGAGGCAAAGTGAGCAGAACTGAATAGAATAAATGGAATAACTGGATCAGAAAAGCTGTTCTTTTCTTACGAGTCTATCCCAACCACTATCACTTAGGGGTACCATGAGGAAACACTGGGAATTGCCCAAATCTTCAACATTTAAATATCAAGGGAATCTTTCCCTTTCCTACATTCCCCAAAGAAGTTTACATGCTGCCAGAGATCCCAGGGCAAACTATCACCACCCAAACTTTGCCAAAAAGCAAGAATTCACATCAAAAAATAAATGGCTGTCGTTTTTCCAGCAAATCAAACTTCATGAGTTAGAGATTATTCAATCAGGGATAGGTGAGGACACATACCAGAAAGCTTGAAATTCTCACCTGAAATAATGATGAATGTGATACCTTAATATAGAAATTAAAATATTATTTGGATGACTATTGGCCTACAAAACAATGTTCCTGCTGTCTTTTCCTGACAGTATATATGAGAAGCTAGTGATTCCCAATACAATGAGGATTATTAAATGTAGACCCTTGTATACAACCCTCCCATAGAAGTTTAGAGGAATGACCTCCAGCCTAGGGATTTGCGATCATCCTTCTTCCTCCAAAATCTACAGTTTAAACTTTCACCCCCCCAGCACCATCTCAGGTCAAAGTTCCTCAAGAAGTATAAAACACAGAAAGGATAATGGATGGAGAAAGTAAACTGAGATTCTGACTAGAGGGAATTTCTAAAGTTCAATATCTATAATCCAACTGTGGTAAATGCAATTTAATATGTTTTAAGTTTAATAACAGAGCAGCTTCTCTGTAAGTCACAAAGTTGGCATCTGAAAAATGGCTGATAAGGAGACTAGGCTGTAATGAATCTCATCACTACTACGTTACTTGTAAATGTTTTTCATTTAGTATTTTGCATGGTGTGATGAAATCTGTTTCTTACACTTTTGTCTGGCAATGTAAAACTACCTCTGAATTCTCTCATGTGTTCTAAGAATGTGAAAAACGACTTGTAAATGTTGTTTGCAGGTATTCTTCAAGCCCCCATCTTCACTTTTGAAAATCTCCAAATGAAATGTGCAAAACGAAGGAAATACTTTGAAAGTGATATAGATCTGTGTGAGGCGTAACATTCAGACTTCGGATAGTATCAGGGAAGTAAATGCTTAGGAGCTGGAGAGAAAAGCACCAGAATATAAGAGATAAACACAATGAAAGGCATGACCGCTATCAAACACAAACTTTGCTCATTTCCGAACTTTGCCTAAAGATCATCTTGCACCCAATAAAGTGAGGGTTT
The DNA here is from genome assembly GCF_937001465.1 of Orcinus orca. Classification (NCBI taxonomy): domain Eukaryota; kingdom Metazoa; phylum Chordata; class Mammalia; order Artiodactyla; family Delphinidae; genus Orcinus; species Orcinus orca. The sequence continues at coordinate 99,358,809 of NC_064563.1, forward strand.
TTTATGAATATCTTTCATTCACTGCAAATTTCAGCCTATTGTCTATTATGATTTCTAACCCTATCTGTTAATTTGTCTCTTTTATCAATTTAATAAATCTTGTGAACCAGTCTATAAACAGGCTTTTTGTGAATTGAGAATTCAATCATCACTTACTATGTTGTTCCTATTATAAATTATGGTTCAGATTAAAAAAAAAAAAGCATTTAGAACACATTATTTAAAAGTCAAGGAAATAGGGAGAGGAGCAAATGGGGATTTGCCCTTTAATGGATATAGAGCTTCGTTTTGCAGGATGTAAAGAGTTCCGCAAATGGATTGTGGTGATGGCTGCACGATATGATTATACTCAATATAACTGAATTGTACACTTAAAAATGGTTAAGATGATAAATTTATTATGTGTGTTTGAAGACAAGGGAAAAAATTTGAAAAAAAAGTTAGGGCTAACTGTTTTAGTATTTCTTTATAAATAAAATAATTTGTACCTAATTATAGTCAAAGGGAAATCTCTGAAGTTTACTTTCTTTGTTATGTATGAAATTATAAAAGACTCCAAAAGTATATTAGATATGAACTACAAAAATTATTTTAAAAAAAAGATGTGAAGTTACAAAAAAGAATCAAAGGATCATCGTACATATTGCAGGTAATTTACCAATTTGGCAACACCGGTCTTTATCAACTAAGATTTCCTTTGTTTGCATCTGTTTGCTCAAAATGAAAATACAATCTTCTTAACTCGCTGGTTAGAACCCAGAATAAGGTCTTATATCTACCACTTAATCTGCATCTTAATTATACCATTAAATGCTATCTCAGTGCACACAAAAATTACTTTGCCTTCTTTATCTCTTTTCATTCAAAGGTTTCAATTTAAAATTTTAAAAATTCCTTTTCAAGAAAAGTCTAATAAGTGGCCAATAAAAGCCAGGATCTTGGATTACAGATTAATTTTCTAAAAGTTGTCTTTTTTCTTTTGGCTTACAAAGTTACTTATTAGAGGATTAATCATTCCATTCCCAAAGGAGATTTTACAAATGAGTTTTCAGTATTCTTTAAAAAAAATTATTATAATTTCTCTATAGCTCCTAGAAGACAGGGAGCATTTAATGTCTCCATCATATAGAATACTAGAAGTGGATGGAGAAACTGGGATGTTTAAAGCAGAATTAAAAGATCAAGTTCACAGCATGTTGGATTGTAGGTAGAAGAAACTGGTGTTGTTACCCTCTGGCTTTGGACCTTGGCCCACATAACTGGAATTTGACCCCCCCCAAAATGGTTCTTCCTTTTCCACATTACTTCTTAGAGGAAGCCTTCTGCTTTGGGGTGCATGCCCCTCTTAAACATTACAATAACACTCTTCATAGCCCCTCTGTGACAATCAGCTTATTTATTGTAATCATCTACTTGTTTGTCTCTCTCTTCCACTAAACTGTGAACAGAAATTGATTCTACATTCTTTTCTATGTTAGTTTCAGGTTCTAGCATATTGTTTAACATGTCAGGATTAAATACACAAGAATAAAAAAAATACATAGGTCATTGTTCTAAGTCTTTTACATTTATTAAAGTCTCAAATCAATCCTTTGATGTAGGTACCATTATTATCCCATTTTATAGGTGAGGAAGCTGAGGTACATACAAGTTAGCTGAGTAGCATACATTCACAGAGATAGTAAGTAGCTCTGGCATATACTGTCACGCTAACCTGAATAAACAGAATAATGAGAGCTAAAAGGCACCCCAAGAGATGAAGGGCCATATGGAAAGGAAAACTATTCCTTGCCTCCCCCATGCTTTATATTAAATGAGTAAAGTACTTTTATTCATGAATAAAATTCTAAGGGATTTGGATTATCACCATGCTACCAGAGTTAAGGTTAGCTTATATTCTGATACCAATCCTTCTAAACTACTTAAAGACAAGTTTATACAGAATGGAATCATACTATGTGTATTCTTAAATAATCTGCTTTTGTCTCTTAACATATTATTGTACATATCTTTCCACAGCAATAGATGGAAATCTTCAACATCAATTTTAATAGTTGCCTCATAAATTTTTCTTTAAATGCATTGGTTTGGCATCACCTGTGTGTACGCCCTACTAGGTCAGTGTAGAGATGTGAAATCTTGATGTTATTCTGAAAAATGGAGATGTTCAATGAAAGAGTGAAAGCTGAGGTATGGGAATGCCACTAACAGGAAATTAGCAAGAGACAAACAGAAGGGAGTTAAAGGCTATGATTGCCCCCCAACAATCAAGCAAGATGTGGTGACTCTGGCAGTAGATGCAAAGGAGGGAGGTTATAAGAATGTGGATATAATACTTTCATGGCTAGGTTCACAAGTGTACCCTCATTAACCAGTTTCGCTAGAAATTCCAATTAAACATAAAAGAGCCAAATGGCTTTTAGAACACCTTTGAGGAAACTTGTCACTGGTTAAATAAAGTTGGTCATTTAGACACGTGAGGAAAAAAAACCTTTGTAACTTTTGTTTCCTTCTCAGAATGGTTGTGTGTTTTGGTTTAGGAATGGCACCAAAAATGTCCTGGCATTCAGACTCACATGTTGAAGAGCCTAGATCAAGGATGCTTCACTACAACTAAAAGTATGAGTAGCAGAAGGGATGATTGCCAAAATTTCAACAAGTTCATAGTGCATGTGTTTGTATATTTGAACATCTTGGGCATTAATGGATCAGTAGCTAAAGACACATCTTGACAGGGAGCAAGAAGGAAAGATTCAGAGAACATTCACAAAGCGACTCACACTTTGCTGTGACACCACACTAATGGCACTTAAACTGTACATAAAACACTTTTACAAGCAGGTCTCTTTCCAAGAAAATGAAAAGAAATGCTTAATCTGTAGGCAAATAAAATTTCCCGGGGTGAGGTCTCAGACAATTGGTTTTAAAGTTTCATTCTTTTTCAATTATGGTATTCTGTTTTAAAGAGGCACATGAAATGCTTCCATTTACCGCATGGCCACCTTAAAACCTTATTTTAATTCCCATATGTCCTTAATACGATTCTTTGGAAAGAGACATTCCTCCATTTTCATGAAATCCAGCCATGAAAAGGAGCTCAAGCCTCGTGAAGGAGAGAATTCTTGGATTACTAAGAAAGTAGCCATAGCACAGATGGATGTCAACCCAGCTATATGGCAAGAAGTAGCCAACGTCCTAAATTTAAGAGAGGCCTGATTTGGTAGACAGCCTCTTCAAGATCTATGGTAGGGACTGGGAGAAATGAGGTCATTATATTGCATAGAGTATCTCACACCTTTCCTCTCTTCTTCAATACCACCCTCCCTACTTCACTCCTAACTCTAACTACACTGAGGAAATAAGTGAAATAAAATTAGAGGGGCTTCCCTGGTGGCACAGTGGTTGAGAGTCCGCCTGCCGATGCAGGGGACGTGGGTTTGTGCCCCGGTCCGGGAGGATCCCACGTGCCGCGGAGCGGCTGGGCGCGTGAGCCATGGCCGCTAAGGCTGTGCATCCAGAGCCCGTGCTCCACAACGGGAGAGGCCACAGTGAGAATGTACCACACACACAAAAATAAAAATTAGAGGACAGCCACCAGAAAGGCTAACAACCCCCCTGCATCCACAGTCCATCAAATAGACTGTTTTGATTTCTAAGGGATAGATCCTTCCACTTACACACTGATCCCAACCCTCTTCTCATCCTTAAGGATTTTGCTCCTGCAATATTCCCCATTCTTTCCTCAACACCTTTTCTCTCCCTATAGGATCACTCCTATTTTTATGAGAGGCAGTGCCCTATACTCTAAATGACATGGACTCTGGAAACAGAATGCTAGGATTGGACTCCTGGTCTTACCCCGTAATAGCTGCATGACACTGAGCTCACTACTGACTTCTTTTGTGAGTTAATTTCATCTGTAAGATGAAAGATTCTTAGGAAAATTGAGAATTAAATAAATTGATATTTTCAGAACACTTAGTTTCAGGCACATGGTTAGTTATGTAAGAATGAGCTATTTTTATTATTCACATAAAAATATACTTCAATATTTCCCATACTTGAAAAAGTCCTCTTTAGACACTAGGCCAACTTCTATCTATAGTCCCATTTCACCAATCTTCTTTCCTGTGAACATTTCAAAATAGTCTTTTCTCATATCTCCACTTCCTCACCTCCCACTCTTCCAATCAAGGCCCCAACCCCTGCCTATGACTCCACTAAATCAGCTCGCAATTAATGTTACCACCGACCTTCATATTGCCACAGTGAGGGTGACATATTCCAGCAAAAGCAAAACCCAGAGTCCAATGTAGACTATAAGCAATCAAAACTTGCACAAGTGTTGGGGCAGCATATTAGACTATCTGAGATGCAAGATAATAAAACTGCTAATTTTATCTTACTAAAAAGGATAGAATAACTTCAACTAACATCTAGGTTACATTAATATCTATGTAAACAATATCCCCTAGGATACACAAAATACATTCATTTTAACATTTAGACCCAAAGCCCATTGGGTCACTGGCTCTCACACACTAACACAGGACCTTATCCCTCTGCTGTGCAGTATCGTTGCAGAAATTCCTAGAGTGGGGCTGTCACATATGGTCTGTCCCACCGTCTCTTCCCATTTCTCCCTGCCTTCCTGTTGTTCTCCTGCAATCTGTTTCATTCAATCTTTACTCTGCTTGCCTCTGCTGCACTAGACTGATGTCAAGGGTGAATTTATCATCCAAATTTCAACACTCTTGAGAGTGAGAGGAGGTTGCTTTAGGTTAAGTCCCCTAGAAGTAGAGCCCTCTTTCCCCCAGACAAGGATTCATGTGCACATGATTTACTGAGGAAAAGCTCTTCAGGATAAAACTATAAGGGAGTGAGGAAGTAGAGAAGAAAAAGAGGGACGAACTGAGCAAGGATGTGGTCTCAGTGAGGTATGGTCTTGGCCTGATCCACAGGAGGCTCTGAGGCATAAACTGCTCTAGAAAGATGTCCCCAACTTGAGCTAAGGGGACAATCTTTTGCACCTAGCCGGCCACTGACTATGGATCAATCACTCCTGGAGGACCACTCCTTTCTTAGTTGAGAGCGCTTCTGTGTGTGTGTGTATGTGTGCATGTGTGTGAGCCTGTGGGCAGGGAGGGCTGATGTGGTATCAGTTGTAAGCCATTAGCAGTCCACACTCACAGCTATTGAGATATGGGTGCATCAGCCTGTAAAAGAATCTGGGTGAGTCACTAATAGCACCCACTGCAGGATCACCATTAACATTTATTATGCCTGGATCACTTCAAGCAAACCAGGACAACTGGTCACTATATGTGTGCCTCTTACACTGCCATCCATGCTGTGGCACTGCTCTGCTTTGAGCCACTCATGGCCTGACAGTCCTGAGAGATCACTGCTACACAGCACCACTGCATGGACACCCTCAGGCTGCTCCATGAAGACCACTGCTGCCAGCCAACACCCTTCACACAGACCACTATACAGACACTGGAATGCAGCTCAGAAATCTTCGCCTTCATGACCTGTCTTTGGGCTCCTTTGTACCTTGTAGAAGAACAGGTCTGAACATTGAAAACCAGGATCCTCAATAGGGTGCAACTATAATTTGTTGTCCAAAATAGGACAATTTTGAGAATTAAAGGAGGTGTTATATATAATTACACTCAGAAAAAATACATATCCTGACTATTCTAGTCAAATCTGGATACATAGTTACCAAGCCTAAATAATACCACTGTGGGGCCTTGCTAAAAGAATATAATTCAAGGTTAAGAAGGATTTTTCTACTGTTAGAAGAGCAAAAAGCACCAAAGATTAAAAGATGAATTCTGATGGTGAAAAGCTCCAAGAACCACGGGCAAGAGGGACTCATGGATAAATAGGAATGGCAAGAAGGCCTTGGGCAGAGTGATTTCAAATGCAGCCTCTCTCTGTTCTTAGAATCAGTAACCCCCTACACTTCAGGCTATGTCCTCAAATTTGGTTCATGTCATGAGACTCCTTGTCCCTTAGCAAATTCTCTCCAGGATCTCAAAGCACTCTCTGTACTTTAGATTTACTTGGGCCCTCTCCTAAGATCAAGAGATATTCAAACATAGTTCTGATCCTTCCGTATGGACAAGTTATTAACTAGGGTGCTCAAAGTCTCTGGCAAAAAAATGCATAAAACTAGAACTACACACCAGGATGTGTTGCCTGACTCCAAATACAAATCATAGTTGAGCTTCCACTGTGAACTAGAGACTCTGAAGACACTATGTTTCTTGTAGACGGCATATATATGGGTCTTGTTTTTGTGTCCATTCAGCCAATCTATGCCTTTTGGTTGGAGCATTTAATCCATTTACATTTAAGGTAATTATCGATATGTATGTTCCTATTTCCATTTTCTTAATTGTTCTGGGTTTGTTTTTGTAGGTCTTTTCCTTCTCTTGTGTTTCCTGCCTAGAGAAGTTCCTTTAGCATTTGTTGTAAAGCTCTTTTGGTGGTGCTAAATTCTCTTAGCTTTTGTTTGTCTGTAAAGGTTTTAATTTCTCCATCGAATCTGAATGAGGTCCTTGCTGGATAGAATAATCTTTGTTGTAGGTTTGTCCCTTTCATCACTTTAAATATGTCCTGCCACACCTTTCTGGCTTGCAGATTTTCTGCTGAAAGATCAGCTGTTAACCTTATGGGGATTCCCTTGTATGTTATTTGTTGCTTTTCCCTTGCTGCTTTTAATATTTTCTCTTTGTATTTAATTTTTGATAGTTTGACTAATATGTGTCTTGGTGTGTTTCTCTTTAGATTTATCCTGTATGGGACTCTCTGTGCTTCCTGGACTTGACTATTTCCTTTCCCATGTTAGGGAAGTTTTCAACTATAATCTCTTCAAATATTTTCTCAGTCCCTTTCTTTCTCTCTTCTTCTTCTGGGGCCCCTATAATCCAAATATTGGTGCATTTAATGTTGTCCCAGAGGTCTCTGAGACTGTCTTCAACTCTTTTCATTCTTTATTTGGCTCTGCAGTAGTTATTTCCACTATTTTATCTTCCAGGTCACTTACCCGTTCTTCTGCCTCAGTTATTCTGCTATTGATTCCTTCTAGAGAATTTTTAATTTCATTTATTGTGCTGTTCATCATAGTTTTAGTTCTTCTAGGTCCTTGTTAATCCTTTCTTGTATTTTCTCCATTCTACTTCCAAGATTTTGGATCATCTTTACTATCATTACTCTGAATTCTTTTTCAGGTAGACTGCCTATTTCCTCATTTGTTTGGTCTGGTGGGTTTTTACCTTGCTCCTTCATCTGCTGTGTATTTCTCTGTTTTCTCATTTTGCTTATTAACTTACTGTGTTTGGGGTCTCCTTTTCTCAGTCTGCAGGTTTGTAGTTCCCATTGTTTTTGTGTCTGCCCCCAGTGGGTATGTTTGTTTCAGTAGGTTGTGTAGGCTTCCTGGTAGAGTGGACTGGTGCCTGTGTTCTGGTGGATGAGGCTAGACCTTGTCATTCTGGTGGGCAGGACCATGTCTAGTGGTGTGTTTTGGGGTGTCTGTGAACTTATGATTTTAGGCAGCCTCTCTGCTAATGGGTGGGGTTATTTTCCTGTCTTGCTAGTTGTCTGGCATGGGGTGTCCAGCACTGGAGCTTGCTGGTCGCTGGGTGGAGCTGGGTCTTAGCGTTGAGTCGGAGATCTCTGGGAGAGTCCTTGCCGACTGGTATTACGTCGGGCCGTGAGGTCTCTAGTGGATCAATGTCCTGAACTTGGCTCCCTCACCTCAGAGGTTTAGGCCTGACACTCAGCCAGAGCATCAAAACCCTGTCAGCCACACGGCTCAGAAGAAAAGGGAGAAAAAATAAAAGAAAAAAAGAAAAAGAAATAAATAAAATAAAGTTATTAAAATAAAAAAATTTTTTAATAAAAAAATTGAAAAGTAATAAAAAAAAGCAAGAAGAGAACAAGACCAATAAGCAAATCCACCAATGATAACAAGTGCTAAAAACTATACTAAAAAAAAACAGAAAAAGGACAGACAGAACCCTAGGACAAGTGGTAAAAGCAAACCTATACAGACAAAAATCACACAAAGAAGCATACACATACACACTCAGAAAAAGAGAAAAAGGAAAAATATGCATATAAATTTAAAAAAAGAAAGAGAGCAACCAAATAGATAAACAAATCTACCAAATATAATCAGCTCTAAATACTAAACTAAGATAAACATAAACCAGAAACTAATTAATTACAGAAAGCAAACCCCAAGTTTACAGTTGCTCCAGAAGCCCACCACCTCAGTTTTGGGATGATTCATTGTCTATTCAGGTATTCCAGAGATGCAGGGTACATCAAGTTGATTGTGGAGGTTTAATCCACTGCTCCTCAGGCTGTGCGGAGAGATTTCCCTTTCTCTTCTATGTTCGCACAGCTCCGGGGGTTCAGCTTTGGATTTGGCCCCGCCTCTGCATGTAGGTCTTCCTGAGGACATCTGTTCCCTGCCCAGAGAGAATGGGATTAAAGTAGCAGCTGATTAGGTGGCTCTGGCTCACTCAGGCCAGGGGGAAGGTAGGGGTATGGAAAGTGGGGTTAGCCTGCGGCAGGCAGAGGGTGGCATGACATTGCAACAGCCTGAGTCACGCAGTGTGTTCTCCCGGGGAAGTTGTCCCTGGATCGCAGGACCCTGGCAGTGGAGGGCTGCACAGGATCCCGGGAGGGGAGGTGTGGATAGTGACCTGTGCTTGCACACAGGCTTCCTGGTGGCTGCAGCAGCAGCCTTAGCATTTCATGCCCATCTCTGGTGTCCATGCTGATAGCCGCAGCTTGCACCCATCCCTGGAGCTCGTTTAGGTGGTGCTTTGAATCCCCTCTCCTCGTGCACCCCGAAACAATGGTCTCTTGCCTTTTAGACAGTTCCAGACTTTTTCCCTGACTCCCTCCCAGGTAGCCGTGGCACACTATCCCCCTTCAGGCTGTGCACCAGCTAATTCCAGTCCTCTCCCTGGGATCCAACCTCCAAAGCACGAGCCTCAGCTCCCAGCCCCAACTTGCCGCGGCGGGTGAGCAGACAATCTTCTCAGACAATCCTGGTGAGTGCTGTTCAGCACTGATCCTCTGTGTGGGAATCTCTCCGCTTTGCCCTCTGCACCCCTGTTGCTGAGCTCTCCTCCGTGGCTCCGAAGATTCCCCCCCGCCTACCCCCCATTTCTACCAGTGAAGGGGCTTCCTAGTGTGTGGAAACTTTTCCTGCTTCACAGCTCCTTCCCACTGGCGCAGGTGCCGTCCCTATTCTTTTGTTTCTGTTTTTCCTTTCTTCTTTTGCCCTACCCAGGTACGTGGGGAGTTTCTTGCCTTTTGGGAAGTCTGAGATCTTCTGCCAGCGTTCAGTAGGTGTTCTGTAGGAGTTGTTCCACATGTAGATGTATTTTTGATGTATTTGTGGGGAGGAAGGTTATCTCCACGTCTTGCTCCTCTGCCACCTTGAAGGTCCCCCCTCCATACTGAATATCAACAATGCACTAAGCTTCGTTTTAGGCCTGGGAGTACACTTGTGAGGAAAACAGACAGAAATCAAGGGATGGAATAAATACATGATATAAAATCCAGGGTTGCTTGATAATTTCTGTGAAGGAAAAGAATGCAGTGAAAGAAGATTAAAAAAATAATGGGCAGGGTTATGCTATTTGATAGAGAGCAATCAAGTAGGGCTTTCTCTAAAGGAGTGATATTTAAGAAGTGAAGGCACAGTGATTTAAAAAGAAGAGTGTTTGAGGCAGAGTTAAAAGACCCTAAGACAAAAATCAACTTGGTACATTCAAAAAACAGCAAGAAGGCCAGTGTGAACAGGGTGGAGTAAGTAACAGTGACAAATACAGTTGGAAGTCTCAACTGGGCATGTAATACAGAACTTGAAGAATATTTGGAGTGTAATATTTAGCCACTGAAATGCTCTGAGCAGGAACGAGGAATGAATTGAACCATGTTTGCTTTCTCTGACTTCTCTGAAATTGAATTAAAAATTTACATAAAGCAAAACAAGAAAACCTTAAGTGCACAGATCAATGACTTTTTACACAAGTATACACCATGTAACCACCACTCAGAATTCTGCTTTTAAAAGATCACTGTAGGGGGTATGGGAACAATTAAAACACAAGAAAAGAGCATGGAGACTAGTAAGGAAGAGATGGCTGTAGTTTATGTAAAAGAGATAATGGATGCTTGAAATAAGATGATAACTTCTTGAAGTGGTGAGAAATGCATGTTGGAAATTGGAGTTTACATTTCAAGGTACAGACAATAGGGATTTTTTGTTTTATTGAATACAGGTGTGAGGAAACCAGAAATACAAAAGATTATTCCAACATTTTGGTTCTCAGCAGTGATAGTATCAATTGGTGGTGCTATTTTTGAGACAGACAAGGAATTGATTGAAGGTGAAAGATTATCAAGAGTTCTGTCTGGCTGTGTTGAGTTACAGCTATCCATTAGAATCCCTGGAGTCTGAAGCTTTAGGGGGAGGTTGGATGACATGGCCTATAAAAGTAAAAGTAGATAGAAAAAAACAGAGGACAAAAAGAAGTAGAGCCAGAATATGCCTATGAAGGAAAAGCTAGGGAAGTAGCAGGCAAACAGATGTCCTCCCCTCAAATCATATGTTGAAGTCCTAAACCCCTGTGCTTCAGAACGAGTCTGTGTTTGGAGACAGAGTATTTAAGAGAAAATTATGTTAAAATGAGGTCATTAGAGTGGACCCTAATCCAATACGACTGCTTTCTTTAGGAGAAGAGGAGACTAGGACACAGACACAGAAAGAAAACCATGTAATAATAAAGGGATTAGACAGCCATCTACAAGGAGAGGGGCCTTAGGAGAAACCTACCCTGCCAACACATTGATCTCAGACTTCTAGTCTAGAGCTGTGAGAAAATCAATTTCTGTTGTTTAAGCTACGTAGTCTGTAGTACTTTGTTATGGCAGCTCTGGCTAACTAACACAGGCAGAATGAAGATTTATGGTCCATTTCTGAACAATCCAGAGATGAGGAAGGGAAACGTCATTATCCCAACCAGACATATTCATGTATTGCCTACTTTTCCTTCCATCTGTAAGATATTACCATACACTTAAAACCAAGATTTAAGGTATATCAGTGTGTGCCCACATTTATTATTGGGTTTAATATTAAAAGAAACCCTAAGAGTTTTATTACTGAATCCTTAAGGCTAACCCCTAATAAAGATGAGTAAATCTTAAAAATTCGAGTAGGATATGAAGCCCTGGGAGATGCTTCCCAGTCTTAATTTTGGAACTAAAGGAAAGGGATATGACCAGAAACCAATATGTTTAGCAGAGACTGATAATGTTTTTCTAATATTCATTCTCCCCTTCTTTCCTTCACAAGTGCTAACTCAGGTTTTAGGTAGAATACACACAGCCCCCTTGAATCATGTGGTTAAGTTTTGACCAATGAGATATAGGCAAAGGGGTTTCCAAGAAGGGTCCTTAAAGAGAGATGCATGCCTGTTTCCTCATGTCCTCTTTCCTATGGTCTGGAATGTGGGCATGATTGCTGGAAACTCAGCAGTCATATGGCAGAATGCTGCCTGCTGAGAATGGCAGGGCAATGGGAAAGAAACATGGTCCTTGACACGATGAGGCGACATGCCAGTCCTAGAAATAAATATCTACCTTGTTTTTCATCATTATTTCTGTTGTATTCTCTTACTTCTAATCAAATAGTCTTAAGTATATATCTCCAAAGGCACCTTCCTGATAGTATAAACAAAGGTAATACAATGAAGCATGCTGTTTAATTTTTCAGTGCCTATTTCAATAAAACACTCCTTTCCAGACTTTGAATTTAGGTACATACAATGGTACAACTTGTGCGTGACACAACTCCACGGGACCTTACTCACATAGGGGTCTATGGAAATGGCACCCCTGGAGTTATGCAGTGAACCAGGGTCTGATGATCCCTATTTAACATCAAAACATCTTTCACTTCCCATAATGATATAAATTGTATTTTTAGAAACTGTTGATTAGAAAAAAAAATAAACATCTCATACTTATTTAACTACATTCATCTTTTTATTAATCATATGGCATCCACTTACTCTTGAAATATCATAGTGCATGTGTGTATGTAATGTCATCCGGTCTATAAATTTTGCTCTGGACACATGTGTACTGTGAATGTCTTACAGCAGCTGTGAGCCCCCACCCACAGGGTCCAGAGCACAGGAATTAGGGCTACTAACAGAGTATCTGAACTGTGGGAACCCTTAAATTCACATACAGTGGGTAATTTAGGGTAGTGTTTTAAGTACAAGGGCTGTGGAATCAGAGAAATATGTTTCAGTTTCTTTCCTGCCGTTTAACCTTACGGAGAACTAGGGCCCCCGTGACCCTCATTGTCCTCTTATTTAAAATGTGGATTCTAATAGTTGGGAGGATCAAATGAGATTCACAGACAAGCACTTAACAGTAAGTACCCAGGCCGTGTTAGCTACTACTACTGAGTTTTCAACAGTGTTGTTAGTGATTCAGTTAATGATACTATTACTTCACCATTCTGCAGATAAATAAACTGAAACTAAGACAATCTGAGTTATGTTCCCGAATGCCTGTTCTACTTTTGCCTAGTAACAGCAAAGCCCATGCCCTTTCCCTTAAATGTCACAGGAAAGCAGACTCTGGAGGTAAGACTTCCTATCTGAGGCAGCTGTTATCACAAAATTATTGCCATTATCATCTCCTAAACTTTGCCTTTTAGGTACTTGCTTTATTTAGCCAGACTCCTTCCTGACTATATGCTTTTAAACTAATATAATGTTGATAACAGATACAGAAATCGTGTTTTATGTTGCAAGTCTAATCTTTTAAAACAAATTACCTCAGATCAAGAATTATTTTCAACAATTTCCCAAGATTTGAATAGGTTTTAAATTGGGAAACATTCTCTTTACAGACATTGCACTGCTACCACACCAGAATGCTTCCATAGATTTTTTTTGCACCAAATGAAATGCTCACAAACTATAATCTCGTAGTCAGGGCCATGCGCACCATAGACAGTAAATAAGTATTGTTTCTTTTTTAACAGAGGTAAGGAATGAGAGTTTCTGGGGTCAGATTTCTTTGACACTAGGTCAAGGTGATGGACAGGGCTGGATGTTGACTGGCAAACATTTTCATGATTTCTAAGAACAAAAATCAAGAATAAAGTTTGGATGCATGAAGTCATTAAAATAAATACCATAATGACTATCAAATCTTAGATGTATACATTGATTATAATACTAATCATGTCATTTTCCACATTCTCAGTTATTGAATATGTTATATATATACACAAATACACAAATCTAAATTTTCAGACCAGAAATTCATTTTAGCTAAATACACTTAGTATGAAACATCATCCTCAAAAATCTTTTAAGTAAAATTCACCCTTACATAAAGTATATGCTCAATGAATGGTTTTCACGTTAAGTGAAGAAGTAAAATTCAAGAATTTCTTAAGGGGGAACATTTTTACATAAAACAAAAGATTCTGCTTTATTTTTAAAGAAAAATATAATCAAGTAGCATATAAAGGTCTGTGATAAAAAGAAACTTACGTATTCATCTCCAGTCCTTTCTACATTTCAGAAACAATCATGTTTAGCCACTTCTGGATGTGATATTTTTTTTCCACAAAACTGTACTATTATTAATGTATTAACATTTGACTTATTAACTTAGGACATTGTCTACTAACTTCTTGCTAAAGTAGAGGTTTTAACTCTTATCTCCCACATCTCCCTTCCTCTACCTTAGTAGATGTGATCTCTGTGGCCTCAAATAACATCCTTAAATCCCATCTCTTGTTCCATCAGCTATAGAAGGTCTCCTTTATGCCCTTCTCTGCACAATCTAATATCTTCCCTTATGCCCTTCCACCTCCCAGACCCCAACAACTATAAGTTTATGCTGGCATTTACATTTTCCCCTATATTCATTTAAATGTTTTTTGTAATTTATCTGTCAGACTATTTAAAAGTTGACGACCAGGACACTATGTTTCCATTACCATGACTATGTAGCTATTTTTTCCTGAAGCATCAAGCAGTATACTAGCATTATATTTACTTCTGTATAGGTCAGTATCATGGGCTCCCATGTCTCTCCTATATGGTTTAAAAAAGAATTTTATTTATTTAAGTTTCAACGGATTTTGCTTTTTTTTATTTCACCAATGGTATTTATCAGAACCTTGAGTTCTTCCAAGCTCTAACTAATTCTATCATTGATATCACAGTCCCTGTTATCCCAGACACCTACCTCCCAGGTTTATAGTGAGTGTTAATTAAAAGATGAATATAGAGGGATTAGCACCAGATCTGGCACTGATAGTTAACAATAAATGTTATTATTATAGCATTATTGTTTTAAGTTCTTAGCTGGTCAGAAGGCACCATTAAGTTAAAGCCCAGTTTTCTTGTTTACTATTATATATCTATGTCATCTGGCACTGTGTCTAACTGCAACTATTCAAAAATGGTTAATGAAAAAATAACTGATGCATATTTTGTAACGATCTTTAAGAATTAGGAAAAAGTTGCTTAGTTGTCTCAATATTTAACATTGCACATACTCAGCAAGATCATTTAGTATAGTAAAAAATGCAAATAGATGCTCTATTTTTTTAATTTATCTATATTTTTGATAATCTTTTGGAAAATGTGCTCTAAAATTTTTAATGTAACTACTCAAACTGACTCACCCACAGACATCATGGTGGAAAGTAATAGTTTTCCATGCATTTAGAGTAAGTAGGACTTTATATAGACTACACTGTATTCTGCTCAGTCCTGCTGGATTATTTTAAAGCAAGTTATATTTGTTATATGTTGGCAATTTTATGAGCATCGTGCATGAGCATAACAATAATTCAGAATTTTTCTTTTGGAACCATATAAGGGAAATCTTATTGCTTTCTGCTCTGTAGAAAAATTCCAGTTTCTAGGGGCTTCCCTGGTGGCGCAATGGTTGAGAGTCCGCCTGCCGATGCAGGGGACACAGGTTCGTGCCCCGGTCTGGGAAGATCCCATATGCTGCGGAGCGGCTGGGCCCGTGAGCCATGGCCGCTGACCCTGCGCGTCCGGAGCCTGTGCTCCGCAACGGGAGAGGTCACAACAGTGAGAGGCCCGCGTACCGCAAAAAAAAAAAGAAAAATTCCAGTTTCTAGATTCTTCCATAGTTTTTCAAAGAGTAATTTTAATGTGTTAGCTTTTACAATGCTTAAATATCAATTTTCAAAGAAGGGAATAAAAAGTAGTATTTTTATGATATTCACACTTGTTTTTAGTTTTAATTTTGTGATAACTGCAGATTCTCATGCAGTTGTTAAGAAGTAATACAGGGAGCTCTAGCAAGCCCTTTACCCCACTTCTCCCAATGGTAATATTACCGAGGTAATATGTATCACCTCGGTACAATATCACAATCAAGAAATTGACATTGATACAATCCATAGACTTTATCCTGATTTCACTAGTTCTAAATGCATTTGTGTATGTGTGTGTGTGTGTGTGTGTGTGTGATTTAGCACATGTGCAGATTCATGTAACCATCACCACAGGCAAGATATAGTGCAATACCATCACAATTATCCATTGTTTTCAACTTCAGATTGCTAGAGTAAATGTACACTTTAACCACATTTTAATTATGGTTACATGTTCCAAACTCAGGCACAATTAAGCAAAATAGTCTTATTAGTTCAGTTTCAACTTACATAAATATTTTAAGCCCTAAATAATCACATAAATAACAAAAACACTAAATATAACTAATTACTAATTTCTAAAACTATACTTTTCTAAAGGTAAATATTTATCACAATATTTAAAAGAAAAAGGTGAGTTTCCTGGAAGCATCTTTTACAGATAACATCTGACCAATCCCAAATACGGCTGTAAGTAGCTCTTGGTTTCCCTCAGATGTTGGTAAAGCACACCTTTCTAATTCAACCAGAATTTGTTGGCAACTCTGAAAATTCCAATGAGCTTTGGGCTGGGGTGGGTGGGCAGAATCTGACAAGTATATTCCCAGCTTTTGATCTTGTCTTTATTGAGTCACACCTGAATAGGTGTGACTTAACCTGGAATGTATCCAGTTGCCTTCCTTTTCCAGGTAACCAGGTATACC
Source organism: Orcinus orca (assembly GCF_937001465.1). Classification (NCBI taxonomy): domain Eukaryota; kingdom Metazoa; phylum Chordata; class Mammalia; order Artiodactyla; family Delphinidae; genus Orcinus; species Orcinus orca. The sequence goes on from NC_064563.1 coordinate 99,374,997, forward strand.
TCCTCATATTCCTCAGCACTCCCTACTCTCACCCCAAGGCAAGCAAAAATGAAAGGAAAATTAAAGAAACATCATGATACTGCTGGTCTGCATGAAAACACCATGATTATCTTTTTCTAATCAGATGGGAGTAATTTTCTTGCTCTCCACCTGACTAATTTTCTCCACTCTTCTCCCCTCCCATCAGGTATCTAACCACTAAATATTTATAGATTAATTTGCATGAAATGGTCCCTTAGCAACAATCACTCACAGGATCAAATTCCTCTGCTCTCTGATACAGACATTTTTTTCTGATGATAACCTGCTTTAATAAAGATTTAAAGTTAAAAATAAAAGTCAAATCCCAGAATGTAGCCTATATAAGGCTATAGGTTTTAAAATCTATTTAAAAGAACATGTTTTTTAGACTGATATAAGGTGTTTTCAAGCCCCAGAATATTTTATGTGTTTTAGATCACATCCACACAACAGAAAAATTTATATAGGGTTGATTAGTTTTAAAATACAGTTGCAGTTTGCTGTCAAAGTAGAGTCACCAGCTCACCAGACTTTTCTGTCTACCTCTCCCTAACACCTTTGCCCTGTAGGATGAAGTAACTGATGCCCATAGGAGTGATAGGAAATGGTAATAATGAAAGGTCCATGGGTAACAAGTCTGGGCCGTTTCTTGCACTGATTGATTCTATGATTTTGTCAAACGCAGTTTTTGGGTTTTTTTTTTTTTTTTTTTTTTTTTTGTGGTACGCGGGCCTCTCACTGTTGTGGCCTCTCCCGTTGCGGAGCACAGGCTCCGGACGCGCAGGCCCAGCGGCCATGGCTCACGAGCCCAGCCGCTCTGTGGCATGTGGGATCCTCCCGGACTGGGGCACGAACCCATGTCCCCTGCATCGGCAGGCGGACCCCCAACCACTGCGCCACCAGGGAAGCCCTCAAAGGCAGTTTAAAGCATGAGCTTCCAATTCTGTCAACTGATTATTACCATACTAACTTGACTTATCAGTTTGTTTTAACCCCAAATTACAGCCAATTGAGGACTACTGTAATGTGGAGACAATTGTGGAGGCTTCTAATGCGCAGGCAAATTTTGCACCTTCTATTACAGAGATTCCCAAACCAGCCCCTCCTCCAACCATAGCAGAAGTGGATTTTCAGCAACCGCACCCATGAAATGTGCCGGTTAATCACCAATAACCATATCTTTGCCATGACTGCTGTCCTACCTGTTTCTCAGAAAGCTCAAGGTTAAAGGAAAATTATTTTTTAAATTGATTTAGTTGCAAAAATTTTAATGTTTCAAAATAAGTAAAGTTGAACATGATTTTTCTGTTTTCTTAAGTCAGGCCAGTTATAATCTGTTATTAGAGTCGTAAGATTTCCTTTGGAAATGATTTAGTGTCAGGACCCTAGTGGACCTGAGCCTTTATGTCTTAACTAACCCAGAGAGCCAGACTTTACCTAGAGAAGCTTAATGGTCCAAGAGTGTCATCTCAATGTCACAAATTGCTCTGGGCAACTGGGGGGAGGGGACACTAAATATGATACTATTAAATATCATTATACCTGCCATTCTGAATGTTTACAATGGACTTGAGACGTCCCCAGACTCTTCGTCAGATAGGCAAAGAATACTATTACCATTTTACTGATCATCAATATAATATTTGTATTAGTCAGGGTTATCCGGAGAAACAGAACCAATAGGAGACAGGTAGGTAGGTAAGTAGGTAGACAGACAGAAAGACAGAGTGATAGATAGAATAAGGAGACCCAGGTGAGCCAAAAATTTAGTTCTAGTCCAAAGGCTGGCAGGCTTGAGACCCAGGAAGAGGTAATGTTTCAGTTTGGGTCCAAAGGCAGGGGAAAAAAATGATGTTCCAGTTCAAAGGCAGTCAGGTAGCAGGAATTTCACTTACTCTGGGGTATGTGTATGGCGGGGTGGCGGGGAGGGGTCAGTCTTTTTGCTCTATTCAGGCCTTCAACTGGTTGGAAAGAGTCCACCACATTATGGAGGGCAGTCTGCTTTACTCATTCTATCTACTTAAGCATTAATCTCATCCAAAAACACCCTCACAGGAACACCCAGAGTAATGTTTGACCAAATAGGTGGGCACCCATGGCCTAGTCAAACTGACACATAAATTTAACCATCACAGTGTGTTAACTAACCTTATTGTGGTAATTTCACGATATATACATGCATCAAATCATCATATTGTACACCTTAAACTAACATATATCAATTATATCTCAATAAAGCTGAATAAAATGAATCATCACAATGTTATTTCAACATATGCAAGAAACACATACCACTAGAAACATCTGTATTCCCTGCAGTCTATTTTGTAAACTTCATATTTAGTGACAGTAAACCTGGATTGACAGAGAGGCCAGCAGAGGATCTGCGTGAATATTTTGCCTATTTTGCCACAGTGCTACCATCTTTCACTTAATTGTTCTGACCTTGGTCTACAAGCATAAACAGAATGTATTTCAGATAATATTAGTTCCCATCATAATTATATTCTGTGCACATTCAGGTGGAGAGGAGTTAAGGAGCATCTGTGTTTGCCAGCGGGAGCAAGAAACCTTGAACCAAAAACAAATGTATAAATCTAATCTTAGGTTAGATTTATATTAGATGAACACTGACCATGGACGGGGAGATGTGAAACTGCAAATCTTTACTTTAACCAAAACTATAGCATCCAGAAGATAACATTAATGATAAATTACCATAACCTGTGCCTATAAAATGAATCTTCTGAATTGGCTTGAAAAACCTTTGTGTGATTACATCTATCAGATACTGGGTATGATAAACACCTTTTAATGTATCCTAAAATTTGCTGCAGGCTTGTCAGTGTTAAAACAACTGTCAAGTGACCATGTACTGACAGCACTCTGAATCACACTGCATTTACCAAAACAAATTCTATTTTCATGAATTTACAAACTAATTATGACAAGATGATGATTAATAATTGGAAAAAAACTTAGGGTCCTAAAAGTAACTTTATAATTTATAAACATTTGGTTTACAAATCTTTACTTGATTTGCTAAAAATGAGAAATCAATGTGTATCATTTTTATAATTTTTCATGCATCTTTATTTAAAATATGTGTCAAAATAATACATTGAATAAATTTAATTTCCAAACATGCAAAATCTATGAGTCAGGATACTTTAAGTTACATGTTAATTAAACCTAGCTGAAACCAGTTTAGATAAAGGGGGATTGAGCCATATAACTAGGAAGTCCAAAAGTGAAGTCAGGTATGGCTAGATTAAGGAGTTAAGTGGCTCTCTTTTCATATTTCAGCTCCATTTCCTGATGTTCTTTGTATGTTGGCCTCATTGTCTTCTTCAACAAACTGACTTTATCTATATGGACAGATGGATGCTGGTTGATCCAAGCATATATTTTTACAGCTTACCATTCAATAGGAAGAATTCCTCTCTCTTAACAGTCATATGTAAAATGTCATAAAAAGGTTTTAATTGACCCTGTTATAGTTGTCTATTCTACTTGGAATGGGAAAAATGCCTGTATTTAGAGAACTCTAGGGCATAATTCCTGTTGTCAGGAACTGGGTGACACAGATTAACAGACATGTTATATTACGTGTTTGAAAGAAAAGAGACAATCTTCCATTGGAAAATAGTATTGGAAAGGCCAGAATCATCACTTAAATCCCACTGCTTTAAGTGATCAAAAAATTCCGTGAGACATATTAATTTATATTTTTGTTTCTAACTTGACTCCAGAATCCTGAGTTTTATAGGACTAGACGTCTACTGTTCCAACAGAATGCAGTTACTCACAATTTATTCAAAGCACTATATTAAGCATTATAAGCAGTTATAAAAGAAAGAGAAAATAATTCTTCCAGTGACCTTATAACTTATGAAGACTTTGTGGGGGAAAAACATGGAAATGCATTTTGAAAAAAGAAAAAAAAAACAAATGTTATAAAATTATAATGAAACTCATTTCATCAAATATTTTATATCATATTCCATAAAACAAATCAAAGGTCGTATACAAATATAGGATGTTTTCAAGAAAAAGTAAGCATTTACTTATTTTCTTTATTTATTGATTTAATTATTCTCTGGTGTTCTATTTGGCAAATTAACACACCAGGATACTAAATGGTACTGAGATGATCTAAAAGAATTTAGATACCTTTCAATCTGCCCGAAACTCAATTTGCCCAAAGGTGACTTAATTAAGTAAGCTTTAAAACATTCCCAAGAGAAAGCTCACACTGTCATTGAACAGAAAGCTGTTAATACAGTATTTCTGTTACATAGCATCTATGGCCCTGCTGTTCTACATAAATGCTTAAGCAATAGAAAAATCTGTGCAAGAATGTCCAAGAACAAGGACATCAGGGTAAGAACTCAAACATCATGCCTGAACACATACTTTATTTACATCATACTTACTGTGCCTTCCCTCTTTCATTAGCTTTGAATTATAGATCTTTTTATTATTTTTATTTATTTATTTATTTATTTTTATTTTTGGCTGTGTTTGGCCTTCATTACTGCACACGGGCTTTCTCTAGTTGCGTTGAACGGGGGCTGCTCTTCGTTCCAGTGTGCGGACTTCTCATTGCGGTGGCTTCTCTTGTTGCAGAGCATGGGCTCTAGGTGTGTGGGCTTCAGTAGTTGTGGCTTGCGGGCTCTAGAGCGCAGGCTCAGTAGTTGTGCATGGGCTTAGTTGCTCCACGGCATGTGGGATCTTCCCGGACCAGGGCTCAAACCCGTGTCCCCTGCATTGCAGGTGGATCCTTAACCACTGCACCACCAGGGAAGCCCCTATAGATCTTTTAAAATGTGAGTGTTGGTCAATAAATCAATAGGTTCCTGTAGTATATTACATTTATCTGTCACTCTATATGTTTCTATAAATTGCGTTTTTTTCTTTTGGACTTGAAAGAGAAGGTCATGCCAGAAATAAATGTATCATCAGGAGAAAATGTTTGGACTAGAAGCCATTCTGCATCATTGGAGAAAATATCAAAGTAAACATACTACCCAGAGAGGAGTCCTGTCAAGCCATTCAGTATAACTTTTACCAAAATATAATTACAGGGGCTGTAAATATATTTGCTTTAATGGTTGGTACTACACCTACAATTATAAGCAGTCCATTTACCTGCTGTACTTCTGAACAAATAAAGCAATAAAAGGCTTGGAGGGCTTCCCTGGTGGCGCAGTGGTTGCGAATCTGCCTGCCAGTGCAGGCGACACAGGTTTGAGCCCTGGTCCGGGAAGATCCCACATGCCACGGAGCAATTAAGTCCGTGCGCCACAACTATTGAGCCTGTGCTTTAGAGCCCACGAGCCGCAACTACTGAGCCCACGTGCCACAACTACTGAAGCCCACGCTCCTATAGCCCATGGTCTGCAACAAGAGAAGACACCACAATGAGAGGCCTGCGCACCACAACGAAGAGTAGCCCCCACTTGCCGCAACTAGAGAAAGCCTGCGTGCAGCAATGAAGACCCAATGCAGCCAAAAATAAATAAATAAAATAAATAAAAAGTTAAAAAAATAAAATAAAAGGTTTGGAAATAATGGACAGCAGAAGGTGTTTCACAGTGAGTTACACCCATGACAACAATCTTAGTGATAGAGAGGCCATTAGCCTCATGCACTCCACGGTGAATCCACACCGCAAGTGCCACTGAGTTCTCCAGACATACCCATCACTCTTGTTGTTTTGCCTTTTCTGACCAATTGGGTTGTTTTTACTGTTTTTCCAAACTCAAGGTACCAGAGGAGGTCAAAAACAACAACCAAAAATTACCTTTCATCTGTTTTATATACAGAGGAAAAATCAGAAGAATAAATACCGTCATTTAGCCTTTTCACTAATTACTGATTTTAGCATAAGTGAAGAGGTCACGTCAGAGATAAGACAGTAAGCAGGTTCAAAACTACAAACCTGGGGCCTAAAGCAAATCAGTTAGTAGAAAAACGTGAAAACTCTGCATGGCAAAATATCACAAGTCCACAATCCCTTCCCTAAAATCCAAGTGCTTTTCAGAATTCAGAATTTTTCCAATTTAAAATTTTAATTTCCATAGTGTCCACACCGTGTATTACATAACCCTCCCCACAGCTTTTGGGGCAACACCTGTAGTCAAGGCTCCAACATTCTGCAGTGAAACTTAGGAATATTCTAAGAGGGTCAAGTATATGCGTGAATTCACTTCAGATTTTCCCACCATATGTGTTTGCAGGAAACTCAGGAAAAAATCATTGTTTTCAGAGCTGTTTGGGTTTTGGGTGGAAAAAAAAATATTGTTCAGCTTCTCAGACCTGGCTTCTTCTCTGCAAAGACATCTCTCCTCAGATCCTTTCTACTGCCTTTGCTAGTACTCTCTGCCTAGACCTGCCTGAACCCCAGCAATGGATACTGAGAGTCCTGATCTAAGTGTATGTGCTTCAGGGGAGGATTTAAATGCTTAAATCCAAAAACCATGTCTCTTATCATTTGTGTTCAATTTTCCTACCACTCGAGTTAATTCCATTCAAAGAACCACCTACCATGAGAGTCAATATGTTTTGCAACAAGGCTGTTGAATAGTCAGGATGCCAAAATATTTTTTAAATCAATTATGATAGTAAATTCATAACCAATTCACCAAATTACTCAGATGATTGTGTTTAAGGGTGGACTGGGATAAGAAATAGGCACACTAGAGGCCAAACTCAAATGTAGCTGTCTTAGTCCGTTCTAGCTGCTATAACCAAATACCACAGACTGGATGGCTTATAAACAAAAGAAATTTAGTTCTCACAGTTTTAGAGGCTGGAAGTCTGAGATCAGGGTGCCAGCAGGGTCGGGTGAGGACTCTCTTCCCGGTTACAAACTTCTTGTTCTATCCTCACATGGTGGAAGGGACTAGACATCTCTCTGGAGCCTCTAAAATAAGGCACCAGTCCCACTCACAAGGACTCCGACCTCATGATTTAAGCACCTCCAAAGGGCCCACCTCCTAATACCATTATTTTTGGAGGTTAGGATTTTAATATATGAATTGTAGAGTGACACAAACCTTCTTTAAATTTAAAAGCTTCTAGAGAATAAAATTCCATTATTTACTCCAAATCTATTTTGTAATGTTTAATACTTTCTACTACCAGGAAATTCTCTCCTATATTATCTAACTAACCAAAATCTTTCTTGCTCCAGTGTCTCTTATCCACATTAGATGTTGGGAACTATTAGGAAAGTTAAAAAACTTCAATAAAAGCTGAAATAAATCTGCAGGTAAAAGAAAATAAACAAGGATAAGCTAATTTTGAAAATACATTATTTCCTTTGTGTTACTGGAAACCCAAACAATTAACATGGCTCTAAACCGAACATTTAGAAGGGACCCATATACAGTGAAAGAAGATGGGTTAATTTTTTAAGCCTGAAATTTCTTATGCATCTCAGCAGATAGGTTTCTAACTGGGAGCCCAATATCTCATAAAGCATTATAGTACTAATTTCCACTTATTACAAAACAGCTTTTTTGCCTGTATGACATTGCCTCTTGGACCCCATACATAATTTTAACTAGGATCTAACTTATTCATGACTATAATTCAGATCTAACAACCAGTCTAGACAGATCAGTGTAATTAGTCCCAGAGGGTATTGTAAGAGAGCTCATTTTTCTTTTCATCTTTATATTTTGGCAAACAAGTTGAGGTACTGATTCATTTGGAGAATTCTATAATTCAGAGAACTCAAAAATGTGGGAGTGAATAAGCTAAATAAATTATTTTAAGAGATTCTTATAAAGGGCTCATGTGCAGGTTAATTTGGTTTGTGTGCCTTTACTGTGGTCCAGAACAGAAACAATAAGGATGATTAACCAACATCAAGCTAATAAACTCTTAACAGCCTGTTACCAAGTTTATTAGAAAATTTAAAGGCAAGAAGTTAACCCTTACATATCACATGCCCACTTGAATTTCAGTGCAGTTGAAAACATTTATATCCTACTCTTATTTCCATTACTTTTATTGTTGTTTTATTGAGGATTCTATTAAGAACTTATATATTCAATCAACTGGAAGGATGAAACACCTTACATAAACCAGGGTGAGATAAAGCAAAGCTATTTTCTCATTTAAAATGTTGCTATTACAGTGTTCCTTTTTGTACTGTCATTGTCTGATGCTAGAGGACATCCAAGCTTATTCTTACTAGTCACTGTACGGGCAATCACCTTCAACATTATAGAAGTCTCCTCCTTCCCCTTTTATCCCTCCCATTACCTTTACTTTGTAACACATTATCACAGTAATTCTAAATAGTATAACCAAAGAACCCAGAGCCTCAAGGGATTTTAGAATATGGCTTATTAAATTCCTAGCTTAACATCTAGGTTAGCACATTCTGTTTAGTTCGATATATTCTAGGGAGCAAGGTATTTAACCAAGAATAATTTTAAGATGAAGAATTACCCAATGATGTATAATGCATGCTTCCTGGTCTATACCAGATAGCCAAAAATTATATATTTCCAATCATTTCCGAGAAAAATATATGAGTAATGCCATATGCCAAGTCAATCCAGTAGATGACCATTTGGTAGATGGTTAATGTTGATGACCAAAACCAAAGTATGTAGGACAGTGTCTTCCCATGCAAAAGACAGTAGTTCAAATGCAATAGAGCTAGAACACTGGGCTATAAATCAGGAAACCAAAATTACCATTTCAAAAACATCTTCATCCCATTTACTTCCTACCTTTATCTGTAATAAGGCAGTAATCAGAGCTGTTGATAGTTGTTGAAATGGAAAGCAAGGTAGAGTTTAAGTCTTAAAATTTGGATTCAAATTCTAGCTTCATTTTATTTTATTTTATTTTTTGGCAGCACCACATGGGTTGCAGGATCTTAGTTCCCCGACCAGGGATTGAACCTGGGCACTCAGCAGTGAAAGTGCAGAGTCCTAACCACTGGACTGCTGGGGAATTTCAAATTCTAGCTTCATTATCTTAATAGCTGCATAACCTTGGAAATGTTATTTACTTTTCAAGTCTTCTATGCTTCAAAGTAAAATGGAAATAGTGATTCCAAGCTCACAGAATATAGCAAGGATTACATGAAAGCATGTGTGCTGATTCAGGAAGAAGAGGACCTGAAATAAAGTAGGTTCCTTCCTCCTTGCTCCTTTCCCTCATCCCTCTTTCTTTCCCTCCCTCCCTCCCTCTCTCTCTCTCCCCTTCCTTTCCTTCTTTCCTTCTTTTTCTCCAGGTGCATCTTAATGAGGGATATTTCTCCTCTAAATTGCTAGTTATGAATGTGGATTACAGAAGTTACCTCTGAAAAGAGAAGTTGAGGGAGGAGCCTCTTTTCCCTGCCCCCCCAATTCCTCTCCTTTTTTCCAATTCCTTTTCCTCCACCAATCAAACTGCAAGAATAATAATAGCTGATCCTATTGACAGTAAGGAATTGATGTCGAGAATTACTTAAACTGTATCAAAGCACTATTAAAACAGCCAAAGGTAAGCCCCTACCTGGACAGGGTAAATAAAACAGCATCTTTAAAAGCTTAGCATGAAAGGGCAGGAATGTAAGGGGAGCAGTGGGGGATCCAGAGTGAGGAGAGAGTAGATGAGGGGGACTTTGAGGTAAGGAAGGAGCAGGTGGAAATGAATGAGAATGAACTGGTAACTGAGACCAGGAAGAGGAGTGTGTGTTGTTAAGGTTTCCTCTGCATTGACTAAATCTACCTTAATCAGTGGTCCCCAGCAATAATATCAGTTATATTTAATACACAAATCTCTCTTATTCTGGTCTCACTCGAGATGAATTTAGTTACAGTAGTCCCAACAGGACATCATCATAGGTAGTAGGCCTATCTATAAGACATCCCACATCATGAGGAACTTATTGAAGAAATTGTATTATAGAAGGAGGGGAAGTTATTTCCATGTAAATAAACAAACGTCTGAAAATTCATGATATATCCCATCTCAGCATCATGATGATTGAATTATTCAAATAGAACAAAACTGGAAAATTAACTGTATCCTAACTTCTATCTTCACTTTTCTAAGAAGATTTCTAAAAAAATCTTCATTTTCTAAAAAAGATAAAGTAAAAGATATGGAATCTGACCAGCATGAAGGGAGTTTTATTTTGTGTTTAATTGTTGGAAACTTCTATTGTGATGGATCTAAAATTTGAATCTATGCAGAGAGGCAGTCTCAATACAATACATGGAACAAACTCCACCACCCTGACTCAGCTCATATTTCCAGCCACTTCTCCATGTAATTCTCCTTCTTCACTGACTCTCACACCTACAATCCCCTGAGCTCACACGCTGCACTACTCATTAATGAACCCACCTCACCGTCCCCTTCACTCAAGCCTTCACATATGCTACTTCCTCTGCTGGAATATCTTCCTCTACCCTGTACACCTGGCCAAGGATCAACTGTCAATTCTGTTTGATTCATTCCTTTCCAGTTTTGTCAAGGTCCTACACGAAAAAGGTAAATATAAAATAACTGGTTGGATGTTCTGGGTCACAAGTTGGAGAAAGATACTGATAGTAAATGTAGTGGGATCTCAGATAACATGGAAATCAGTGACATTCCCATGTATATGAAGCCTAAATGTGGAACCCAAATATTTATGGGGCATCTCCATAAATATTCTTTGGTGCCAATACTCAAATGGTTAAGGAAAAATCTCCCTGCTTCTACTTCTGCCCTTTCCACCTAAAATGTGATTTAATTACCTGACTTTTTCATAGCTGCGTCTGTGCTTTGCATTTTCCAAATACAAGCTTGGTTCTTAAAATCAGATGTCATTGGTCATCTCTTCACCAAGACCCAGGCCCCTATTTTACTAACTCAAGAAATCTAAGCCAGAAGTCTTCAGTGACTTGCTCAAAGCCACATGAACAAATAAGTTCACTAAATCAGGACCATGTTGTGGGTCTCCTGATCCCCAGGTCAATGTATTTTTTCTCCCCTAGAATTTCAAAAAAGTATGTTCAGTGTGACACTAGCTTCTTGGGGTGTAAATAGGCAGCAGTGCTTAAAACATTAGTTCTGTGATAAAATACACTTGGGAACTTCTGAATTAAACAGAGTTAAGCAGCTTTATTTACTGGGAAGTCTTCAGTATGCTAATGTGTATTGATTAACTAAATATAACACTGTGTCTAGTTATGCCCTCTCTCTCCAGCTCCTATGTAACCAAATTCTACTTGTCTGAAAATAATGGGTAACAATAAAGAATTGAGTAAGCATTTTAAAAAGATAGTAGAGCATATTGGTTAGAGCAAAATGCTTGAGTTCAAATGCCAAACACCGCTATCAATTGCAACTTCTGCCAATTAATTTACCCCTCTATGCTTCAGTTTATCTGGAAAACCAAAATAATAATATCACCTGCTTCAGAGACTTTTTGTAAGGATTACATATTTTATAGATGTAAAACCCTTAGAAAAATGTCCAGCACATAGGAAGCATTCAATAATGGTTAGCTATTATTAGAGGAGATGGATAACTACTTTGTAATCCAGGTAGCAAATATCTTAATAAACCCCAATTAACATTTTTTATCTTCTCCTAAATGCCTTCTATGTTCCATCCACCATGGCCTTTTCTGTGATTCTCTACACTCAGTGCTCAGATATAGCCACTCCTTTTCCCCTCCTCTTTATGCATAGTTGTTTCTCTGTTTGGCATGAAACTTGGGTGTCAGCCAAGCCACACTTCTGAATTAATTCCCTCACAGCTTCTTTTTAAGAAAGCAGGACCCTCCTTCTCCCTAGCCCCACACAATAGAATTCTCCTACCAACTATTAAGAAGAGAACTTTTTTCTTGGCATACATGAAAAGTCTTTTCTAGCTCAACATCCTCAAAGGACCGGTCTTTGGGAAGTAGTGCCTTGCAGGGTGCATTCTTCATACTTAAAATCTGTAATTTTACATTTATATTTCTAGCTTGTTACTCTTGAGACTGTTAGAATTTATTAGCAGTCTAATACAGCTTAGACTGCTATAACAAAGAGACTCAAAAATATATAAGCTAAAGTAAGACAAAAATTGGCTTCCCTCTCATCTACAAGTCGGCATAGGCATTCCAAGGACTCAGGGCACATCAGCAGTGCTGGGAAGCCAGGCTGTTTTTACCTTGTTGCTCTGCTCCTCTTTAAACTTAACTTCCACCCCTTGGCCAAAATGGCTGCTCTAGTCCCACCATCATATCCACATCCCAGTTAGTAGCAAAGGAAAAAGAAGCAAGGGAGGAGCGCACACACATTCTTCATAAGGGTATGACCCAGATGCTACACATATCACAAGTCCAAAGGCCACACTTACTTCAGGAGGAAACTAGACATATTTAGCTGTGTAGTTATGTGTCAGCCAAAAGTTCTGTTAACTTAAGGAAAAAAGAAAAATAACCATTAGAAGACAAATGGCAGGGACTTCCCTGGCAGTCCAGTGGTTAAGACTTAGCCTTCTAATGCAGGGGGTGTGGGTTTGATCCCTGGTTCCAGAGCGAAGATCCCATATGCCTCGGGGCCAAAAAACGAAAATATAAAACAGAAGCAATATTGTAACAAATTCAATAAAGACTTTAAAGATGGTCCACATCAAAAAAAAATCTTTAAAAGAAAAAGAAGACAGATGGCAGACTCTCCCATGCCTGAAGTTAAATTGATAGTTCTATGACTGACTGCCCCCGGGAAAGGCTTCCACAATAGAAATCTCCCCTCCTCTACTTTCTACCCTAAACTCTTGGTTAATTCCTTCAGTCAAAATATTCTAAGTAGTCCTTAAACTAAAGGGGAGATCTATTTGGAAGGCTGAAGCAAGGACAGGTTTCTAAAAGGAAGGAAGAACATATAGAAAAAAGAATGGAGGTGCATTTTCAAGGTCTTTTAAGCACTTGAATGCAATCAATTTTATAATTATTAAAAACTTTAATAATTTTTTAAAATTTAATCATTTAGATTTTTTTTAATGGATGGTTTTCTGGCCTCAGAATATATTCCTCCTCTCTTTGTGTCTATTTGTTTGGCTAAAGCGTTTTGATCTATTGTGAGTAGCAAGATGAAATTAGTTTCTATTCTTTGTTTCTACCATTCTTAATCAATGTATTTTTGTTGTTAATATAATAACATTTTTGAGCACTTCTGCTTAATTTATTCCTCCTAAAAGCCCAGTGCTGTATGTACTATTTTTGTCCCCATCTCACAGATGGAAAAATTGAGACTAGCAAGGAGTCTATATAGCCAGGATGCCACCTCTGGTAACCAACTGTCTGTAGAAACCAAGCCTTAAAGTCCGTGCAATATTTTATCAAGCTAAGGATCTCCTTATAAAAACAAAACCAAGGTGAGTGATCAAGCATTCAGTGCCAAAAACCACTGCAGAAGAAACAAGATATGGAAAAACCGAAGATGTGGCTTTAACAACAAAAAAAAGTAGGGTTCTCTGTTTAGTGTCTTTAATTCCACAATTCCAATGCTTCCTCAATAAAAAAGAAAAAAAAATCATGATCAGACCACTTCTTTTACTACGCAGAAATGAAAGTAAAAAAATGTAAAATGTTTTCACTAATTAACAGCCCAGAGTTAAATTATTTAGAACAAGCAAATGATAATATGCACTGTTTAATCCTTTTCCAAGGATGCATAACAGATTGAGAGAAATTCTTGACACATTTTCATATCTAAAATGTGTGCTGTTGATTCTCCACTCCATAACTCCAGAGGAACAGGAGAATGTGAGTGGGGGTTGAGCACTGAGAACTCGAGATGCTGGTGTAGGTTGTGTGTTTGTCCTGTTGTGTGTGCAGATGTTTATAAAGGTGTCCGCCAGGAACTGCTAACCAGAGGATTAGGGCTCAACACCATGCTGATGCTGCCGTTAGCTGTGGATGTATTTCTATGCTAATTTACTAGGTGGCGATATAAACTTAAAAATAAGCATCCACATTCTGGTGCAAAAGTTTCAGCTCTCCAATTTTTCACTGACACATTTTTTCATTTCCAATGTTACTTTTCTCTTGCTTTCATTTTTGTTGTCTTTCACTCTGAAATTTTGTGTCATCTGCCCTATTCTTGTAACAGAAAACTATTAAACCATTCAAGCTGGCTTGAGGAAGAGAAGTTCAAAATCCCTCTGTCGTATGTCCTGAATATTGGATCTTCAGTCTTTTGCTATCGCTGGTTCCTGAGGGCTGACCAATATTGATATTTATCCTTATATATCTGTATATCTGGAATTCTCTTTTTCGCTTAAACATTAAAGAAGCAAACTCTTTCTTGTGTGTGTGTGTGTGTGTGTATACACACACACATATTTCATATTTGATATTGTTGATATTTCATATCAACACTTCTTAGGGACAATAAAAGGTACAATCTGCTATCAAATATTTTTGTAAATCCAAATTCCTCACCCCCTACTTCCTCCATTTATTCCATCTTCACACACTGTACCTCCAGCCTCAAAGTGCATAGCAATCCTGGAGGAAGTTATAAAATTATGAATAAGTAAATATCAATGAAAGTACTTTATAAGCAGTTAAATTCCATAAAAATGCTAGTTATTAGTATTTTCCAATATCCAGAACCAAAGTAGGAAACACCTCGCCTGGAAATTGGAGACATTGAGAAGCCTCCTTTTTTTCCTTGCCACTGAGTTATCCTAAGAAAATACCATTCCACTGGCCCATAGGTGATTACCCAGAAAATGTCCACTACAAGTTCGTATAATTCACCCACTTATATTGGAGCACCTACTACATGGTCAGCACTGTGCTGGACATTGTGACACTGTGAGGACAACCAAGGACTATAAGCCATAGTTTCTAACTTCAAAAAGCACATCTGTTAGTAAAGCACAAATGGAAGTGATTAGTGAAAAATGGCTCTGAAAATACATCTGCAATCAGAGTTCAAAGGAGAGAGTAGAGTGGATGGGATTAAGTTCAAAGAACAATGATGGAGGATTAAAACTGTGACACAGCCTTGAAGAAAGGGAGGATTCTGATGTATGAGAAGGGAAAGGGGCGAGAAGGAGAAGGTCCAGACAGATGGACTTTGCAGTTGGGATTGGACCAGTGTTTGTTTGAGCTAGAATCAATGAGGAAAGGAGATAATTAGAAATGAGGGTGGGTGCTACTTAGTATAAAGTGGGATGGGTAGAGTGGGGTTTGGGTTGGGGAAGGCAGTGAGAACCAGGCAGAAGAGTAGGTTTGATCTGACAGCAAACAGCATTTCTGGAAGTATCACAGCAACACTGTGAAAGAGTAGTTTGGGGAAGATTAGCCTGGTGGTGAGAGTAGGAGGGATTAGAAAGGGAAACAGATAAACTCAGGAAACTTAAAATAACAAGGTGATGATTCAGACACAAGGAGAGAAAGGTCTGGGCTAGGAAGGTGGCGGTAAGAATATACTAAAATAAACAGTAGAGAAATATTGAAAGAAAAAAAATGCCTGAAATCTAAGATTGACTGTTGTGGATAGATGAAAGGGACAAAGGTTAGTTTTGGTAACTGGGATAATGATGGCTTCACTGAAAGAGATACGGAAATTTGAGAGGGAAAGGCAATAAGTATGATTATAGGAATGTTACTATTAAGGTGACCACAGGATTCACAGTATAGATTCTAGGAGGCAACATGAAATGTGATTATATAGCCAAAGAATTAGAGAGAAATATGTAATAGCTGCCTACATAGAGTTAATAGTTGGGAAAAGAAAACAAGAATTAAATAATTCAGCCAGTCAATTCAGTATGATTGACTTCTTATATGTTAGATACTGTGAAACACTGGGATGGAAAGACAGAGAGATGAAAAAGTTACATCATTAGAAAGACAGACACCTGTTGTGTTTGCAACACAATAAAATCAATTCTATATAAAGTGCAATGGAAGGATCAATCAATCATTCAGAGGAAACCTGAGGAGGCTTCATAGTAGGCCATGGAGAATGTTCTTCCAACTTGTTCCAAGGGCAGAATGGAGGTTACTAAGCATTTTAGAAATATATTCCCACCTTCTTGTCAGAGGAAGAGAATGTGTAACAGCACAAAGATGAGAAGGACCAAGTTCGAGTCAAAGGAGTGCTAATGTTCAAAATGCCTAAAGTGTAGGACACACGAGGGAGTGGTGTGAGATGGGCCTGGTAAAGAAGGTCAAGGAGAAATCATGAAAGAGCTCTGTGGGGGTGAGACAGTAGCAGACTGATGAGAGTGACAAGGCCTGGGGGTTAGGTCTTGCTCATTGTTTGGGGAGAGACAAAGGAAGCAGAAGCAAAGAAAGTGAGGAAAACAAGTAAGGTAATGAGGTAGAAGGGATTGGGACAGGACTGAGTAAAAGTGATAGAGGGTTAGAGCAGGAGACTGAAAGGAAGAGAGTTTTATAAGGAAGAAATACACAGAAGGCTATGGTAAAGAAAGTATCATAGATGATTGACATAAGAACTGCATTTTAAAGAATACTTCAGTCATTTTGGAAAAATTTGGAGGGAAGTAAGGCCTCCACACAAAGTAAACATAAGCATGTAACACATCTATAATTTTTCATAATATATATATGTGATATATTTATGATCAAGATCCAGAAAGACAGATTCAGATTCTGCAGCCCACCTACGGTATACCCTCTGAGTTTTTGTCTTCATTCTAAAAGTAGTAGATCCTCCAGTGGATTCATAACAAGAATGATCACACCTTCAGGTAAAGCCCTACTCAACAGATGTTGGCAATATTCTCCTGGACCACTGGTATACAACTAAACTTTAATACGGCACAATAACCATACCTCTCCATATTTTTTTTCTGTCAGAGAGACCAAAGACAAGCATTGCTATACTTATAATTATCCCACGGGTCACCACAGGGCTCAGTCCTACTGACTACACAGCTGCATGCAAAAAGGAAACAGGAAAAAAAAACCTCATAGCATTAGATGTGGAATGCCACATGCCTCATCTACCCAGGATTCTGTAAAATGCTTCACAGGCTATAAAGTGTTTTCTTCCTAAACCTTCAACTTTTAGTTGCTGCTCAGCGCGAGTGATGCAGGTGTCAACCATGAGAGAATGACCACGAGGTCAGGGAAATCAAGAACCAGACAAGCAAATTATTTACCCCCATCCTTCTGGTCCAATCTTTGGCCACTAACTTCAGAGGACTTGAAGCATCAATTAATCTTTCTGAGATGGTCCATACGATGCCCCATCCATATAGACAGGTTCCTTAGTGTTCTACTGGTCCATAGTCCTAGAAGCAGAAGCAGAAATGGAAATTAGACCTTTTAATTCCTTTCCTAGAATTGTTTCCATGGAGCGTCTATCTTCCTGCTGGTGATCTAGAGATGTCAATGACATATTGGCAGCAGACTAGAATCAACAGGGCACACCCCAAAAGGGTTCTGCCCTGATAGTAAATATCTTCAAGTAACCTATTACACGTTAACAGGTATCTATCTGCAAACATCATTATTTAGCTCATTTACTTGAAATTAAATGCCAAATATAATTTTAGTTGGAAACATCCCTGTCACTTAAGATCATGTAGTACTATAACACGCATTTACTGAAAAACAAAAAGTGTATATAAGTGGATCTGAGTAGTGCAAACCTTTGTTGTTTAAGGGTCAACTGCCTATACATATATATATGGAGGAATATTTATTATATACATATTTATTATTATAAGGATTTAGTTTACATGATTATGGGGACTGATAAGTCCCAAGATCTGCAGTCAGCAAGCTGGAGACCCTGGAGAACTAGGGGTATATTTCCAGTCTGAATGCTGGTAGGTTCTAGACCTAGGAAGAGCCAATATTTCTGTTCAAGTCTGAAGGCAGGGAAAAAACCATGTCCCAGATGCTGTTCAGGCTGGAGGAATTTCCCTCCTACTTGAGGTGTGGCCAGCTTTTTTGTTCTATTCAGCCTGCAAGTGATTGGGTTGGGCCCACCCACATTAGGGAGGGCAATCTGCTTTACTCAGTCTACCCATTCAAATGGTAATCTCTTCCAGAAACACCCTCACAGACCACCTAGAATAATGTTTGACCAAATGTCTGGCACCCTGTGGCTCAGTCTAACTGACACACAGAGTTAAACATCACACACAGCTTGCTGGGGAAGATTCCAGCCTCCATCAGCCATCCTGACTTTAGTCCAGTTCTCTTTGCACTAAGCCACATTGCCAATTCAAAATAAAATTTTGTGCAAGGCATTTTTATAAGCCTGGGTGATTCATTTTAATCAAGTTAAGATCCCTTCAAATGAATTATGTGGGACATTATTCACCTACTGATTTTTGGATTAGAAAAATAATCATTGAATTGCCTTTGAAGCTCTTAGAATCCAAAACAATGAGCTTTAAAGAGGTATTTCTGCACAGACCATCAGTGATCTATCTACCAAGTCAGAGTTGGAATAGAATGTGTCCTCTGCCTGAGTACCCACAACTTCCTGCAGGAGAGTTTATAAAACCAGACATGAGGAGAGTACTCTCTCTCGAACACTATTCACTTCCACCACCACACTCCCTTAAGATCTACAAAATCCCACAAAACAATACCACATCATGTCCATTTTTCAAAATATTACATCAGCTGGCCTTCACAGAACAGACAGAATCATTCACTCAATACTTTCCCTGGAAGCCGTATATTCCATCCTTTGACTATGTCATACCAGGAATTTGGGGATGGAGAATACAAATCATCACCAAGACATGGATCTATGGCAAGTGTACCCATGTGCATTTTTCCCCACTAAAAGAGAGGAAATGGGCTTAATATCAAAGCTTCACAAAACAGTGGTTATAACAGAGGGGTGAAAAAAAAAAAAAAAGAGGAGTGAATTCTAATTATTCCCCTGGAATGATTTGGTAATGACAAAACAAGTATTTTTATTTTTCTAAGTCTGTAGGAATCTTATCTTCTGCATTGGAATATATACATTCACTGGAATAAGGAGGTTATTTGTGTATTGCATGGGGATCGTCTAGTCTCATTTTCTCTGTGCTGTGAGAACTGAGCCCACATGAGCATTTCTCCAAATGAGAGGGCAAAAACAATTATATCATTTCTATTTCATTTCAGCTTACTTAATAAAGGAGAAACAAGAGTTTAAAATTAATTGCAAGAGCCAGACTAGTACTGGGCAAGTTAATGAGGAGCTTTTATGAGCTGTAATTTTTATTTTTTTATTTGTCCAATTAATTATTTATTACATGCATTGGATATGGCCAGTGTGTAATAGCCTTCCGGGTGCATTTAATACTGTAATTACCCAAAAACAAGCCCTGCCTTTACAACTTGTAACCTAATCAGACTCAGGAAAGCAGAACATTCACATATGGACTAAATGGAATTTGCTGAGCTCTCCCTCAAATGGAGGTTTCAAGGAAAATTTTTTTTTACCCAATAAAAGGCTGTGCTGATCTCTATGTGTGTCTATCAATCAGTGAGTCAATAAATAAATTATTAATCACCTACTATGTGTAAGACACTGTGGTAGGCAAGATGAGGAGAGGGAATAAAGCATATAACATGCTATATACATCCTCAAGCAAAACTAGCAGTGACCATCTACTATGTGCCAGGCACACTATATATATCCTCTTTCAAAGCTTTACATTAATCTAACAACAAAGACATTATTGTCCCCATTCCCCCATCTTACAGACCAGAAAGCTAACTAAGTAGCTTGCACGATCCATATCAACAGTTTCCCTGGCGGCTGTAGCACTAGCCAGATATAACATATGTTCCCATTCTAGGTGATATTTAGAAAATGAATTAACTTGCCTACATGTAGGCGGACTCTCAATGACTGTGCCACCAGGGAAGCCCCAGTACTTTTTTTATTGTTTTTATTAGGTGCAATTCACATAACACAAAACTATCACTTCAAAGTGCAAAAGTCACTAGTATCTGGTACATTTATAGCTAGAAAACATTTATATTTATATTTTAACTTGTCTAACTTGCTGATGTTTTAGAAAGAACATTCTCACTGACCTGGGTGTCCAAAGCTTTGAATTTTAGTTCTTACCTGTCCAAACCAACTTTGTGACCTTGGCTAGGTTGTTGAATTTCTCTAGAACTGAAATATCTCTCTGGAGAATAGACAATGATTTTCACTCTGTGTACTAAAATCACCTTGAGAAGTGGTTAAAAATATCTGGCCTTGGTCCATCCCCAGAGTATAATTCAGTAGATTTAGCATATGTGATTTTTAACAAGCTAAATTTAAGAACTATTAGATTTGATAATTTCTAAGATTCCTTCATAACGTTATATTTTATGATTCTGGGAACCATGATTTCATAATACAAAGCTGGAGTTTTACCAAAAAACCTCCTTTAAAAAAAAAAGCTGAAATCAAATACAGGCATAAAATATAACACTTGTATAAAGCTCTCTGACATGGTTTTTTCAAAAATTAAAATTATTTGGAAAACAATATACAGAGTGGATGTCTTCCAGTGAAGAGTAAAGCAAGTAATAGAAACCAATTCAGGCAGCAAATGGTCCAAAGAAAACCCAAATTTAATATTTGAAAATGGGCATTTTCCAATAAATATCAACTGAACTGCTCCTGCTACTCTGTCTTATAACCACATAAGTCATCCATGTTCAGTCATCATCAAGCTGCATGTTCATCCCTCATACAGTCAGTATGGAGACTCCTATGGAGAATATACACTAGACATTTTCCATGAAGAGTCTGATTCAGAAATCTGGTTTCATTCCAAGAATATGTATGTTTAATTTCTCTGATAATTTTTATTATCACATGAGGGTAGTAAACAATGATGTTTTATTTGAAATTATATGATAGTTCATTTTATTGTGACATAGACAACCAAAGAACAAAGGGCCCATGTGATTTGTATTTATCAATATGCATACTAATTCATTTCTCAGCTGTTTCCTTCCTTGATCTTGGTTTGCCATTCATAGCTTCAGTTGGAATCAGAAATTTCTGATTGTTGATTTCTGGCAAATGCAGTGCTTAAATGGCTTACCATTACTTAACATCCATTCAAAACACAATCCCATAGTGGCTGTATCAATTTACATTCCCAACAGTAGTGCAAGAGTGTTCCATTTTCTCCACATCCTCTCCAGCATTTATTGTTTGTAGACTTTTTGATGATGGCCATTCTGACCGGTGTGAGATGATATCTCATTGTAGTTTTGATTTGCATTTCTCTAATGATTAATGATGTTGAGCATTCTTTCATGTGTTTGTTGGGGTAAGATTGGAATAAAGACACAGACCTACTAGAGAATGGACTTGAGGATATGGGGAGGGGGAAGGATAAGCTGTGACAAAGCGAGAGAGAGGCATGGACATATATACATTACCAAACGTAAGGTAGATAGCTAGTGGGAAGCAGCCGCATAGCCCAGGGAGATCAGCGCATAGCACAGGGAGATCAGCTCGGTGCTTTGTGACCACCTAGAGGGGTGGGATAGGGAGGGTGGGAGGGAAGGAGATGCAAGAGGGAAGAGATATGGGAACATATGTATATGTATAACTGATTCACTTTGTTATAAAGCAGAAACTAGCACACCATTGTAAAGCAATTATACTCCAATAAAGATGTTAAAAAAAAAAAACCCACAATCCCTCTTTCCTGTGACATACTCTATTTATATGCTTCCAAGATGTTTGGTGAGTCAGCACTGTGGTGTCTTACTGAGTATACATTAGTGCAAGTTGACTCTGAATGGTTTACTTTTACTACCATTTCCATCAATATGGAAGAGATTTCTTGGCAAATGAGAAATATGAAGGTGGAGCTGCACATTATGAGAAATGAATTCAAGTCATGGTGACTTTATTTTCCTCAGATCTAGCCTTACTGGACAACAATATTTTTGATAATTTACTTTCTACTTAAGCTCATTTTTTATCTATATGAGAGTGGTTTTCCTTTGCTCCTTCAACGCACTTCCCAGTCTATTTCATAATACATGTCACAGTATTTGCATTTCCCATTGGTCCAACTTCCCTATCAAGAATTGCCCAGTGGGGACTTCCCTGGTGGTCCAGTGGCTAAGGCTCTGCGCTCCCAATGCAGGGGTCCCGGGTTCAATCCCTGCTCAGGGAACTAGATCCCACATGGCACAAGTAAAGATCCCGTGTGCCACAACTAAGATCCAGCACAGCCAAATAAATAAATATTTTCTTTTTTTAAATATGGGGATATATGTATACATATAGCTGATTCACTTTGTTATACAGCAGAAACTAACACAACGTTGTAAAGCAACTATACCCCAATAAAGATGTAAAATTTTAAAAAAAGAATCGCCCAGTGAACAGTGCTGTTCTCAGCCTTTCCTTTAAATACGTGATATTTTTTTAAATGCTGCAAAATGGGCTCAAATATTTCTTCCTTCATTATCAGATATCAACCTTTCCTGATCTTATTAGTACGTAACACTGCATAGTATTTTAATAAAAGTTGTCTTATAATGTCTTACAAAAGAATAACACTTTCCTCTCCCTCTCACCCTGTTACCCAACTTCCACACACAAACAAAGCCCTAAATTCTTAAAAGTCGTCTTCCTCCCTTGATGGGTTTATAGTACCTTTTAATATTTTGTTAGGACAAAGGAGAGGAACAGAAGGATGAGAGCTTGTACTGAAGGGCTATGGATTCTAGGATGCTTTGACTCTGATGTAGCTCTGCATCACCAGACTATCCTATAGGATTTTCTGTTTCTGTTTGATCACTTAGCTCAGCCCATCTTGTCTCACCATCACTGAGCCCCAGAGAGCAGCCCTGAAAAATCCAAACTCCCACAGGAATCACCAGATAACTACTCACTTTATCCATCAGATTTGTCCCACTGACAGTTTCCCACTCTGCTAAAATCACTTGCTTTGTTAATCATCCCATTGCTCTCCAACCTCCATCCAAATAAGTACATTTACCAAATAATGTCCACTGGGATTTTCAAGCAAACATGGTAGAGAAAAAGTACGCAGCTTATGAGAAACAGCCACAACTAAACCAAGTCCTCCTAGACAGCTTAAGAGTTTCCCAACAGTAAAATGATCCCTAAAATCCAGGTTATCTAGGTAAAGCATACTGGTGGTAGCCCAGTATTAATTTCAGCTACAGTAAATGTAATTAATTCATTGTTTGATAACAGCTAATAATTACACAAAATACGGCAACAGTAACAAGAGATCAGAAATTCAAAGTCATAACCAGTTACACGCACAACACTGGTAATGTAAGCAAGGACTTTCAGGTCTAAATAGTGAAAGGTAAGCTAAAGACCAAAACTGATATCCACAACCATAAACAAACCCTCTCCCTAAGCAAACTCAACCTTTTCACTGGCTAATGTTTCTGAGGTAAACAGAAGGTCTCCGTTTAACAAATAAGGCTTTAGGAAATGAAATTGCTTACCAGACCATGTTGTTAGATAAGAATTTCTTGTACGTGACTTGTTTGAAATGCCTCTAATCTGGTAATCAACAAGATATACAAGCTCTACTCCAAGAGCGCACCCATTCTTTAAGAGAGGGTGGGAAGCACATGCTGGACAGAGGCATTAAAGTCTCTCAGACTGGAAAGCACCTAGTATTTTTAAGAACCCAGAAGGCCAATGTGGTTGGAGTGAAAGAAATAAAAGAAGAGTGGTGATGGCCAGAGCTGAATTTGGAAGGATAGGCCAGATCTATATCTCTGTCCACCACTGAAAGAATCTGAGCATCTCAGTGTGATGGAAAGTCACTGAGATTTTATTCTCTCTGGCTGCTATGTGTAGAATGAACTGTAGAGTAGCAAGAAGAGAAGCCAGAAGGGAAGCTAACATGTTATGGCTACCCAGTAGCTGGCCAGCACCATCTTCATGTGTCATAAGTCAACACTCACCTCACGAATGAAGAGCATCTAACCACCCCATCAATGCTCAAATAGAGTAACTCACTCTCTCTGTTATATTACCTCTTTCTTTTTTTCTTTTTTTTTTAACATCTTTATTGGAGTATAATTGCTTTACAATGCTGTGTTAGTTTCTGTTGTATAACAAATCAGCTGTATGTATACATATATCCTCATATCCCCTCCCTCTTGTGCCTCCCTCCCACCCTCCCTATCCTATCCCTCTAGGTGGTCACAAAGCACTGAGCTGATCTCCCTGTGCTTTGCAGCTGCTTCCCACTACCTATCTATTTTACATTTGGTAGTGTATATATGTCCATGCCACTCTCTCACTTCACCCAAGCTTACCCTTCCCCCTCCCTGTGTCCTCAAATCCATTCTCTACGTCTGCATCTTTATTCCTTTCCTGCCCCTAGGTTCATCAGAACCATTTTTTTTTTTTTTTAGATTCCATATATATGTGTTAGCATATGGCATTTGTTTTTCTCTTTCTGACTTACTTCACTCTGTATGACAGTTTCCAGGTCCATCCACCTCACTACAAATAATGTAATTTCGTTTCTTTTTATGGCTGAGTAATATTCCATTGTATATATGTGCTACATCTTCTTTATCCAATCATCTGTCGATGGACACTTAGGTTGCTTCCATGTCCTGGCTATTGTAAATAGTGCTGCAATGAACATTGCGGTACATGTTTCTTTTCGAATTATGGTTTTCTCAGAGTATGTGCCCAGTAGTGGGATTGCTGGGTCATATGGTAGTCCTATTTTTAGATTTTTAAGGAACCTCCATACTGTTCTCTATAGTGGCTATCTCAATTTACATTCCCACCAACAGTGCAAGAGGGTTCCCTTTTCTCCACACCCTCCCCAGCATTTACTGTTTGTAGAGTTTTTGATGATGGCCATTCTGACCGGTGTGAGGTGATACCTCATTGTAGTTTTGATTTGAATTTCTCTAATGATTAGTGATGTTGAGCATCCTTTCATGTGTTTGTTGGCAATCTGTATATCTTCTTTGGAGAAATGCCTATTTAGGTCTTCTGCCCATTTTTGGATTGGGTTGTTTGCTTTTTTGATATTGAGCTCCATAAGCTGCTTGTATATTTTGGAGATTAATCCTTTGTCAGTTGTTTCATTTGCAAATATTTTCTCCTATTCTGAGGGTTATCTTTTCATCTTGCTTATGGTTTCCTTTGTTGTGCAAAAACTTTAAGTTTCATTAGGTTCCATTTATTTAGTTTTTATTTCCATTTCTCCTTCACTTGGCATAACATATTTTATATATTTCTGCTACTAAGTTAAATGAAATAATATAAGTGAGGTACTTCTCACTGTGTTTACTGCATAATAATTGCCAATATTAGTTCCTTTTCTTCCTTCTGAGCTATGAATAGTCATTGTTCATTTTCTCTCTTCTGCAGGGAAGACTGCTGTGGATTACTTTCACTACATATTACCAATAATGCCACAATTAAGGGACTTTGCAGTTCAAGACTGATAAGGCAAGAGAGGAAGTAGGGAAATTTCGGCAAACAAAGTTGGGGTGCCAGCCATGGATATTGAAAGCCAGGCAAAGAATAGGCTTTAGCAAGCCAGGGAGGTAACAGCTTGCAGGACTGTGAAGATAGAATGAAGGAAAGAAAGGTCCTTTGTGAATGCCTGGAACAGGCTGACTTTACTTGTAAGGAAGCATGCCAGTTATGTTTAAGTGGTCAGAAAATGGGTGAATAGTCCCCGCATCTTCTTCACTAATATATCCCCATGTCATAGCCTGGGGCCAGGCACATAGAAGCTCAAAAGTGCTATTACACAATTATAAATAACGTATCCTTCAGGGAGAGACAAGCTGTTAAACTGAGGTGCAATCAAAGCCACTCTGAGGAAAGAATTACAGAGCCCAGGGGTAATGGCTCTACCTGACCTCATGTTGTACGGAGAATCCAAGTGTGGCAGGGTCTTGGAGGTAACTCTCCTTTAAACAACAGGAACATAATCAGAGAAGGGTGGCCATGGCTTTATTGCTTGAAGGGAGAGAGGAAAGAAAACAAAGGGAGAAAAATGGATAATTATGTTTTACTAACAAGACTGTTCCATAATAGACTCATGGTAAAGAAATACAAAGTCAGCAGAGGCCTCTTTCTGAAGGGTAACAGTAATATGATTCAGACCTAATGCGGTTTAAACCCCTGGAGCATTTTTCTCTATTTCAAGCCTACTTCCATCTTTGCCATGGTATTATCCTTTTAAGTTTGAATTATTGGCCTAAGCCTGGTGTCTACCCCTTCTTTCTGGCAAAAGTCACAGTCTAGCCATTTGAGCTCAGAGTCAATGGCTCATTGAGCCAATTAATGAATGATTCATTTATTTCTTCCAACTCCTGATAAGGGTGGAAATCCATCCAGTAGTCATTTACAGAAATACCACAAAATTTTTCAAAAAATCAGTCAAAGTTCCAATGCCCTAAAGAACAGTATTTCTCAAAGTGCTTGTCCAACTCCCTGGTAAACCTCTCAGGTTTACCATAGGCAGCTATGGAAACAAAATTCTGACACTGGAGAAAGGCTGGAAATGAAGAACCTGTCTATTTCTGATTCATATTGTGTTTGTAGATTCTTACCATCAGGTAAGGACTGATGGGGTCCAAGCACCAGTGACTGTGAGGAATGGTGGGAGGGTTTAGGGCTATGTGAATATGAGACAGAGCATTCTCAGGAAGAAAATTTTCTGGCTTTGATTAGACATGACTCTATTGGAGAGGGTGCTGGCAACTGTGGAAGTACCCTAGGATTTGGCATTATGAACCTCCTCAATAAAAAGTATTTTATCGGACTTCCCCGGTGGCGCAGTGGTTAAGAATCTGCCTGCCAATGCAGGGGACACAGGTTCAATCCCTGGTTTGGGAAGATCTCACAAGTCGCAGAGCACCTAAGATCGTGTGCCACAATTTCTGAGCCTGCATTCTAGAGCTCACAAGCCACAACTACCGAAGCCCATGTGCCTAGAGCCTGTGCTCCGCAACAAAGAGAAGCCACCGCAATGAGAAGCCCGCACAACACAACAATGAGTAGCCCCACTCGCTGCAATCAGACAAAGCCCGTGAGCAGCAATGAAGACCCAACACAGCCAAAAAATAAATTTAAAAAAATACCTCATCAAAAAAAAAAAGTATTTTATCATCCTGTAATCATTCTTCTCTTCACCTTGACACTCCTCCACACCTCATTATACACAGACACATACACACACACACAAACACACACACACCAAGGTTTGCACAAGGCTCGGTGGTTTGTGACCACCTAGAGGGGTGGGATAGGGAGGGTGGGAGAGAGGGAGATGCAAGAGGGAAGAGATATGGGAACATATGTATAACTGACTCACTTTGTTATAAAGCAGAAACTAACACATCATTGTAAAGCAATTATACTCCAATAAAGATGTTAAAAAAAAGAACCTAGCACTGAAGCTGACAGCAAGTTAAGAGAGGCAATCAAAACAAAGTGGAAAAAATGTCTTGGGAGCAAATAACACAGTATGCTTGGATGAACTTGCCTTACGTAGAGTTTTCCGAAATATATATTTTTCAGACAGATGTTTTTGTTCTCACGTTCAGTAATGCAGGAAAAAAATAGGAAGAGATAAAAATGGCTTACAGGGCAAGGACACAGGGCTAGGAAATGTGGGTAGCTCAGATGCACATCTTGTATAACCAAACCTCAACAGAAACCATACTTGTTTTCCACCTGACAGAGTCTCCAATTCCCTGCATACCCACCAAACTGAGACATAAATTAGATGCCACACTAATTTTCTGATTAAATTCATAAGTGATGAACGATTTGAACATACTTTTGGATCTGCTAGTTTTTCACCATGATGGATAAAATTATTTATTTCCCTTTGGTGAGTTAAAGACATCCAGTTACTTAACAGCCTCTCCTGACTCTAATTCCATAAACATTCATTGTAAATCTTATTTTAAAAGCTCTAGTGTTTTCCTTCCCCTAACCAAGCTATAAAATTTGGATCTGTCTTATTCAATGCATCCCCTCATCTCATTACCATATCCTGTTCATATAAATAGTACAAATAAAAATTTAAAAGGAAGGGAGCATTATATTCATGGCTTAGACTTGTGTAAGTTTTTATTTAAACATAGTTAATTAATAAGTATTAAACTTGAATATGCTATGCCTTTCTTATGTTAACAAACATAATTTTTTTTAAAACTCTGTGTAAGCAATTAAATAGTTTATGTGGCAGCTTCTATACCAAGTTCTAATTATTCTGTATGAAGACAGGCATGTAATAATTAACCACCTTCAATTCCTGAACAGGAAATAGCAAGTTCTTTGTTCCATTAGTAGGGATTTGGCAATCATTAAACACCTTAACTTCTTGTTTCATAAGTAGTGATAAAATTGGTAATCTTTAAAGAGCTGAGACAGATATTTTGCCTAAGATTATGAGTAGAATCATTTTTAAGATAAGCATTTAAATATGTGGAGTATTTAAAGATTTTAATCAAGCAAAGCCCTAGACTACCATGTACAGGATATGAAATATCCAGTGAAATATTTGCTGGTGAACAAGCACACTTAATGATACGTTTCATTCCTATTTAGTTGATGAAATAAAATCTGAGAAATCCAAAGTAAAACCTCCCCCCGCAAAATGGGGCCTACATCATACAGACTCTCAGATAATATCTCCCTTTTAGCAGTGTGGGAAAAAATGAAAAAAAAAAAAACTAAAAAGACACACTTACTTAATCTTTTTATCAGAAGCAAGACAGCAGGTATCAGGGCCTAAATTCCTTTAAAAAAATCCATCTAACTAGCAAAATTTAGGTTGCTCCATTCACATTTAATACATTCTCTTGAATCAATCTTTATTTCCATCAACCTTTTATCATCAGCATTAGTTAGGACCCTTGTTGCAAGTGACAGACCCAGGTTAAACTAACTCAAAGGAAAACAGGTAAATTTATTGGTCAACATCAGCAATGGCGCTGAACCAACAAACCACAAGAAATATACAGACGCTAGAACAAAGTCAGATTGTTGACTACAATAAGGAGTTTCCTCTCTCTCTCTCTCTCTGTCTCTCTCAATCTGTGTGTCTCTCAATCTCTCCCTCTGTCTCTGTCTCTCTCTGTCTCTTTCTCTCTGAATACTGGCTCAAATATTTTTCTTCCTTACTATACATGGCAGAAAACATAGGTACCAAAAATTCCCATGTTTACATGTCTTACAAATACCATTATAGAGACTGAATTGTTATTTTTAAGAATAAAAATTCCTAAGGTTGCCCTAAGCCCACACCTTTGCAAATTAACTATCCTCTAATTATCTTATTTCAATTGTGCTGTGGGTTTCTTATTATGATCTTAACTGATATAAGCATGCAAGCAACAATCACCATATACTTCAGAAACAGCAATGCCAAATTCAACAAAGATAATAACTTGTACCTGAGATAAGCACAGTAAATAGAACAAGTAAAACAGGATTTTTAAATATATCCTTGAAGACTTATATAAGAATATTGCAATCTTTTAAAAAATTAAGTAGAGGAGACTTTTGCTTCCAGATATAATAAAGTACCTGGATTGATTAATAATAATCAATCCCTCCTAACATGAATAATTACAAAGCTGAACAAAATGTATGAGGACCCTATTTTTAGGCAATGGATGACAGGCAGTGCAATACTATAAACCTTGAGGGAAGAGAAAGCCCATGAGATGAGCCCCACAGTCACCCCAGTTCTTAGCCTGGAGAAAATTTCCTGACTTTACTGACTTTTATCCACATTTTTCCACTGTGTCTGACTTTGGCACAGTGAGCTGGAATTCAGAGAGGATATGGAGGTCCTAATGAGCTGAGGAGGTAGATATCAGGGTCTAGGGGAACTGGAGCAGCTGGAATCTGAGGACATCAGACATGAAGAAGCTGTGGAGGGAATGGACAGAAGTCTGCATGAGGGTTCAGGCAAGCCCTTCATTAAAGGCTTGGCTGCATATGTGCAAGGTGAGACTTCATCAGACTTACCAGAAAACAGCTGGTATAGGGTTCAGAGCTCAACATTAGTTGTCGGACAGTACTGCAAGTTGCAGTCTTGTCCATATAGACAGTATAGATCATAGATATATAAAACACTAGGGGTATCCTGGGAATCCAGTTGAGGCATCACAATGTTTAGTATAGACTTCTCTAGATCAGCCCAATAAAATGAAAAACCAAGCCCTGACCAAAAAAAAACCTCAGGGAATATATAATTTGGAGGAATTCGAATCCTTGAAAGTTGCAGTATCTTGGGAAATACTTTATGCTTTTGTCAGATCTACATTAACCAACTGACAACTATGCTTATACAAATTCAAGATGTTTAATTAATTTTTTTACTAGCACAAAATTAAGACAGAATCCATATTCTCTACAGTGTATTATCCAAAATGTAGTATATAATAATAAATTATATGATACACAAAGAAATAGGAAAATGTGATCCAAAGACACAAAAGAAAGCAATCAATAGAAACCAGTTCTTTGATAGGCTTACTGTTGACTTTAGCAAACAAAGATGTTAAACAAACTATTGTAAGTAAATTCTAAGAACTCAAGAAAAATAGAGGCAAAGAATTAAAGGAAAATATGGTAATAATAAGTAAACTAAAAGTGGTCCTTAGAAGAAAAATGAAAATTTAAAATAATAAAAGAATCAAATGGAAATTCTAGAGCTGAAAAGTAATGAAATGAAAATCATTGAAAGGGCTTTATCAACAGAGGGGAGAAGGACTCAGTAAATCTGATGATAGGTGAATAGATACTATCCAATCTGAAGAATAGCAAGAAGACTGAAGAAAACTGAAGAGAGCAATAGTGACCTGTTGGATGATAGAAAAATGGTCTTAACATGTATGTAACCTGAGCCCTAGAAGCAGAAGAGATAGTGAATGTAACAAAGAAGTATGTGAGGAAATAATGGTCAATTTTTTCCCAGTTTTGATGCAAAACATTGATTTATGTACACATAAACTCAACATGCCCCAAACAGGATAAATGCAAAGAAAATATTTAAGAGTATCATACACAAACTACTAAAAAAGAAAATATAAAGAGAAACTCTTGGAAAATAGAAAAAAGAGACCCATTACATACATGAAGCAAACAATGAACTGATAACTAACAATGATATAAATTATAACTGATTTCTCATGAGAAATAATGGAAACCAGAAGATAACAGAACATTTTTAAAGTACAAAAAGAAAAATAAAACAGAAAACATTGTCAACCCAGAATTCTGATCCAGTGAAAATATCCTTCAAAAATAAGAATGAAATACAGACATGTTGAAATAAATTAAATCTGATAGAATTCATTACCAGCAGGACTTCACAAAAAAATGAAAAAAAAAAGAGATGTTCTTCAGAATAAAGGAAAACAATGCAAGGTGGAAACTCATATCTATTGGAAGGTATAAAGAACACTGGAAATGGTAGATAAAGAGGTAAAATAAGCTACTACTTTCTTTTTCTGGTCATAACTTTCTTAAAAGACATCTGACTCTAAGGCAAAATTAATAACATTGTAAGGTGGTGTTTATAACATGTGTTGAAGAAAACAATGTGAAAATAACAGTACAAAAATGGATATGTGGGTAAATGAAATTAAACTATTATAAGTTTTTACATTTATCAAGAAGGAAATGGAAGGTGGAAAGTATCAGATGTGAAATGAAAGTGGGAAGTAGAAATTCATGCAATATTAACTCTACATAGACTTTCATAAGTTAGGTTGCATGCTGTTAGGCCTAGAGCAACAATAATGGCAACAACAAGTTAATCAATTAACTTAAAAAATGAATAGAAATAGATGAAATAAAATTTAATGCTAAAAAAAATTGAATTAGTCTCAAAGGAGGAGGAAAGGAATACAGAGAAATAAAACAGCAAAAGAAATAAATGGAGAAGAAATATCAAAAGGAAAAAGGCAACCTACTGAATGGGAGAATATATTTACAAATCATATATCCAATAAGGGGTTAATATCCAAAATAGATAAAGAACACATACAACTCAAAGTCAAAAACAAAAAAAACCAATTAAATGGGCATAGGATATGAACAGAGAACTTTCCAAAGAAGACACAGAGATGGCCAATAGGTACATGAAGAGATGCTCAACATCACTAGTAACCAGGGAAATGCAAATCAAAACCACAATGAGATATCACCTCACACCTCGTAGAATAACTATTCTCTAAAACACAAGAAAGAACAAATGCTGGAGAGGATGTGGAGAAAAGAGAACCCTCATACACTACTGGTGACACTATAAATTGGTGCAGCCACTGTTTTATGAAAAACAGTATGGAGATTCCTCAAAAAACTAAGAATAAAACTATCATATGACCCAGCTACCCCACTTTTGGGTATTTATCTGAAGCACACAAAAACACTAATTCAAAAAAAAAAAAAAATACATGCACCCCTATGTTCACTGCAGCATTATTTACAATACCCAAGATATGGAAACAACCTAAGTGTTCACTGATGGATGAATGGATAAAGAAGATGTGGGATATTACATATACACATATATATATATATATACATATATACTATATATACATGTATAATATATAGACAGATACACACATAATGGAATGCTACTTAGTCATAAAAAAAGAATGAAATGTTGCTATTTGCAACAACATGGATGGACCTTGAAGGTATTAGGCTAAGTGAAATAAGTCAGAAAAAAATGAATACTTTATGATGTCACTTATATATGGAACCTAAAAAAGCAAAACAAATGAGCAAACAAAATAAAAGAAGAACAAACTCATAGATACAGAGAACTTAGTGGTTACTAGAGGGGAAGGGGGCTGAGGGTGGTAAAATGGGTGAAGTGTGTCAATTGTATAACGATGGATGGTAACTAGAGTTGTGGTGGTGATAATTGTAGTGCATACAGACATTGAATTATGATGCTGAGCACATGAAACATATTTTTTTTAAATATAGCAAAACGGTAGCCATAAACCCAATCACATTAAGAACTATTACATTAAATGTAAATTGATTAAACAATTCAATTAAGAGACAGAGATGCCAGTCTGGATAAAGAGGAAGACCCAACAGAACACTGGCTCCATATGAAGCACTTTATATAAAAAGACATAGAAAAAAAACACAAGTATATAGACTGAAATTTAAAAGATGAGGGGGGAAAGTATATTGTAAAAATACTAAGCTTAAGAAAACTGTAATGCCTATATTAATAAAAGAGTATTACAAGAGATAAAGAAGGATATTTGATGATGATTTAAAAAAGACAATTTATAAGGAAGACAGAATCCTAAAATTATATGGATCTAGTAAAAGAATGCCCAAGTCAGTAGAACAAAAATAGAAGAAACTAAAGGCAGAAGTAAACAAATCACAAAGCATTGGAAATTTTTAAACATCCTAGCAGTAACGGATAGAAACAAATTTTTTAAATTAAATCACTAAGTATATAGATTGTCCAAACAACACTATCTACAAACCTGTCCTAATTTACATTTATAGGACACT
Source organism: Orcinus orca (assembly GCF_937001465.1). Lineage (NCBI taxonomy): Eukaryota > Metazoa > Chordata > Mammalia > Artiodactyla > Delphinidae > Orcinus > Orcinus orca. The sequence continues at coordinate 99,408,533 of NC_064563.1, forward strand.
ACATCCAATATCTCCAGAATATAGAGTGCTTATGGAATATTCACCAAGACAGTCCATCCACAGACGATAAAATCAGTCTCAAAACATTTCAAAAGGTTTAAGTCATAGAGTATGTTCTGTGATTATTAAAATGAGATACCTAAAGAAAACAATGAGATATGTAGAAAACCACCTCAATTATTCAAAACATAATTAATATACTTCTAAATAACCCTAAAATCACAGCAGTAATCACAAGGGAAATTAAATAAAATTTCAAATTGAGGGATAATGGAAACACAACATATCAACTAAAGCAGTATTTAGAAGGCAACTTAGAGTTTTAAAAGTCTCTATTACAAAAGACATTTAAAATGACTTAATATTTCACATTAAGAAGGTAGAAAAACAAGCAAATTGAAATCAGATTAGGTCCCATTTGTTTATTTTTGTCTTTATTTCCATTACTCTAGGAGATGGATCCAAGAAAAAAAAAAATGCTGTGATTTATGTCAAAGAGCGTTCTACCTATGTTTTCCTCTAAGAGTTTTATACTACACTGGCTTACGTTTAGGTCTTTAATCTATTTTGAGTTTATTTTTGTATATGGTGTTAGAGAATTGTTCTAATTTCATTCTTTTACATGTAGCTGTCCACTTTACAGAACACCACTTTTTGAAGAGACTGTCTTTTCTCCATTGTATATTCTTGCCTCCTTTGTCATAGATTAATTGACCAAAGGTGCATGGGTTTATTTCTGGGCTTTCTATCCTGTTCCATTGATCTATATTACTGTACCATACTGTTCTGATTACTGTTTCTTTGTAGTATAGTCTGAAGTCAGGGAGCCTGATTCCTCCAGCACCATTCTTTCTCAAGATTGCTTTGGCTATTCAGGGTCTTTTCTGTTTCCATACAAATTTAAAAAAAAATTTTGTTCTGCTTCTGTGGAAAATCGCCATTGGTAAGTTGATACAAATTTCACTGAATCTGTAGGTTGCCTTGGATAGTACAGTCATTTTCACAATATCGATTTTTCCAATCCAAGAACATAGTATATCTTTCCATCTTTTTGTGTCATCTTCAGCTTCTTTCATCAGCATCTTATAGTTTTCACAGTACAGTCTTTTGCCTCCTTAGGTAGATTTATTCCTAAGTATTTTATTCTTTTTAATGCGATGGTGAATGGGATTAAACTTAAAAGCTTTTGCACAGCAGAGGAAACCATAAACAAACTGAAAAGACAACCTACAGAATGGGAGAAAATATTTGCAAATGATGCAACCAACAAAGGGTTTATCTCAGAATATACAAACAGCTCATACAGCTCAATACCAAAAAAACCAAACAACTCAATCAGAAACTGGGCAGAAAATCTAAATAGACATTTCTCCAAAGAAGACATACAGATGGCCAACAGGCACATGAAAAGATGCTCAACATCATTAACTATTAGAGAAACACAAATCAAAACTACCTCACAGCAATCAGAATGGCCACCATCAAAAAGTATACAAATAATAAATGCTGGACAGGATGTGGAGAAAAAGGAACCTTCCTACACTGTTGGTGGGAATGTAAATTGGTATAGCCATTATGAAGAACAGTATGGAGGTTCCTTAACAAACTAAAAATAGAGCTAACATATAATACTGCAATCCCATTCCTGGGTATATATCTGGAGAAAAACGTAATTCAAAAAGATACATGCACTCCCATGTTCATTGCAGCACTATTTACAATAGCCAAGACATGGAAACAACTTAAATGTACACTGACAGATGAAAGGATAAAGAAGATGTGGTATATTTATACAATGGAATATTACTCAGCCATAAAAAACAATGAAATAATGCCATTTGCAGCAACATGGATGGACCTAGAGATTATCATACTAAGTGAAGTAAGCAAGGCAAAGATAGACAAATACCATATGATATCACTTATATGTGGAATCTTAAAAAAAATTGATATAAATGAACTTATTTACAAAACAGAAACAGGCCCACAGACCTAGAAAACAAACTTATGGTTACCAGAGGGGAAAGGGGAGAAGGGATAAATTAGGAGATTGGGATTAACATATACACACTACTATATATAAAATAGATAACCACCAAGGACCTACTGTATAGTGCGGGGAACTATACTCAATATTTTGTAATAACCTATAAGGGAAAAGAATCTGAAAAAAATAGATATATATATGTATGTATAACTGTATCACTTTGCTGTACCCCTGAAACTAACACAGTGTTAACCAACTGTACTTCAATAAAAAATAAAATAAATCAAACTAAATTAGAGGAAAGTACAGAACTCAAATAAGTATAAAACAAAATTATATAAAAGTAAAATAATGAAAAATTGGTTCTTTACAAATATTAAGAAAATTGATAAACTCTTCAATATATGGAAATAAGAGAAAACAAAAAGTGCTAATATCAAGAATAAAAACAAGCATATTACTTCAGGTATCACAGGCATTAAACAGCTAAGAGAATATCATGAAAAATTTTATGACAATATATTTATGAATTACATTAACTAGAAAATTACTTGAAAAACACAATTTACCAAAATTGAAATAAGACACTGAGTCTGCATAACCCTATAATTCTTTTAAAATTTTAATTTGTAATAAAATATAACTTCCCCAAAAGAAAACTTCAGACTTCAGTAGGTTTCACTCGTGAATTTTATCAAACATTTAAGGAAAAAAATACTAATATATCAAATTTCTGTTTAAAAGAGAGGGAGAGAAAAGAAATTTTCAACTCATTTTATGAAATCAGCATAATCATGACACCAAAGCCTAAGACAGATATAAGAAAACAACTCCCAATATCCTTCATGACACAGACACAAAAATCCTCAAAAATGTTAGAAAATCAAATTCAGCAATATAAAGGATAAACAAGGATATTATAAGGATAATACAAAAATAATAAAGGATAACAACAAGGAATACAAGATTGATTTCACATTAAAAAATCAATCATATAATTTGCCACAATTACATAATAAAGAAGTGTATATCATATAATCTTTCAAAAATTACAGAAGAATGGGCATCCTTGCCTTATTCCTGATCTTAGAGGAAATGCTTTCAGCTTTGCACCACTGAGTATGATGTTAGCTGTGGGTTTGTCATATATGGCCTTTATTATGTTGAGGCAGGTTCCCTCTATGCACAGATTCTGAAGAGTTTTTATCATAAATGGATGTTGAAATTTATCAAAAGCTTTTTCACCATCTACTGAGATGATCATATGGTTTTTATTCTTCAATTTGTTAATGTGGTGTATCACATTGATTGATTTGCGTATACTGAAGAATCCCTGCATCCCTGGGATAAATCCTACCTGACCATGGTATATGATCTTTTTAATGTATTGTTGTGTTCTGTTTGCTAGTATTTTGTTGAGGATATTTGCATCTATGTTCATCAGTAATGTTGCCTGTAATTTTCTTTTTTTGTGATATCTTTGTTTGCTTTTTGTATCAGGGTGATGGTGGCCTCATAGAATGAATTCAGAAGTGTTTCTTCCTCTGCAATTCTTTGCAATAGTTTCAGAAGGATAGGTGTTAACTCTTCTCTAAATGTTTGGTAAAATTCACCTGTGAAGCCATCTGGTGCTGGACTTTTTTTTTATTGGGAGTTATTAAATTACTGATTCAATTTCAGTACTGGTAGTTGGTCTGTTCATATTTTCTGTTTCTTCCTGGTTCAGTCTTGGGAGATGGCACCTGTCTATGAATTTGTCCATTTCTTCTAGGTTGTTCATTTTATTGGCATAGAGTTGCTGGCAGTAGTCCCTTATGATCCTTTTTCTTTTTGTGGTGTCAGTTGTAACTTCTCCTTTTTCATTTCTCACTTTTATTGATTTGGGCCCTCTCCCTTATTTTATTGATGAGTCTGGCTAAAAGTTTATCAATTTTATTTATCTTTTCAAAGAACCAGCTTTTAGCTTCATTGAACTTTTCTATTATTTGTTTTTTAATCTCTATTTCATCTATTCCTGCTCTGATCTTTTTGATTTCTTTCCTTCCACTAACTTTGGGTTTTGTTATTCTTCTTTCTCTAATTGCTTTAAGCATAATGTTAGGTTGCCCAAGACAAGGATACCAATGCTTGCCACTTTTATTCAACACAGTTTTGGAAGTCCTAGCCACACAATCAGAGAAGAAAAAGAAATAAAAGGAATACAAATTGGAAAAGAAGTAAAACTTTCACTGTTTGCAGATGACATGAGGCTATACACAGAAAATCCTAAAGTCACCACCAGAAAACTACTAGAGCTAATCAATGAATTTGGAAAAGTTGCTGGAGACAAAATTAAAATACAGAAATCTGTTGCATTTCTATAACTAACAATGAAATATCAGAAAGAGAAATTAAGGAAATAATTGCATGTATCATCACACCAAAAAGAATAAAATACCTAGAAATAAACCTACATAAGGAGGCAAAAGACCTGTACTCTGAAAACTATAAGATGTTGATGAAAGAAATTGAAGACCCCACAAACAGATGGAAAGACATACCATGTTCTTGGATTAGAAGAAACAATATTGTGAAAATGACTATACTATCCAAGGCAAGCTACAGAGTCAATGGAATTCCCGTCAAATTACCAATGGCATTTTTCACAGAACTAGAACAAAAAATTTTTAAATTTGTATGAAAACACAAAAGACCCCAAATATCCAAAGCAATCTTGAGAAAGAAGAATGGGGTTGGTGGAATCAGGCTCCCTGACTTCAGATTATATTTCAAAGCTACAGTAATCAAAACAGTATGGTACTGGCATAAAAACAGAAATATAATCAATGGAACAGGATAGAAAGTCCAGAAGTAAACCCATGCACCTATGGTCTATTAATCTATGACAAAGGAGGCAAAAATATACAAAGGAGAAAAGAGAATCTCTTCAAAAAGTGGTGTTGGGAAAACTGGACAGCTACATGTAAAAGAATGAAATTAGAGCATTGTCTAACACCATTTACAAAAATAAAGTCAAAATGGACTAAAAACCTAAATATAAGCCCGTATACTGTAAAACTCCTAGAGGAAAACATAGGCAGAACACTCTTTGATATAAATCACAGCAATATTTTTTGGATCTGTCTCCCAAAGTACTGGAAATAAAAACAAAAATAAACAAATGGGACGTAATTAAACTTAAAAGCTTTTGTGCAGCAAAGGAAACCACAGTCAAAATGAAAAGACAACCTAAAGAATGGGAGAAAATATTTGCAAATGCTGCTACTGACAAGGGATTAATTTCTAAAATATACAAACAGCTCATACAGCTTAATATATATTTTTAAAAAATCAAAAAATAGGCAGATGATCTAAATAGACATTTCTCCAAAGAAGGCATACAGATGACCAAAAGGCACATGAAACGATGCTCAACATCACTAATTATTAGAGAAATACAAATCAAAATCCAAATGCGGTATCAGCTCACAGTAGTCAGAATGGCCATCATTAAAAAGTCTACAAACAATAAATTCTGGAGAGGATGTGGAGGAAAAGGAACCCTCCTACACTGTTGGTGGGAATGTAAATTGGTGCAGCCACTATGGAGAACAGTATGGAGGTTCCTTAAAAAAATAAAAATATAGTTACCATATGATACTGCAATCCCATTCCTGGGCATATATCTGGAGAAAACTCTAATTCAAAAAGATACATGTGCCCCATTATTCACTGCTGCACTATTTACAATAGCCAAGACATGGAAGCAACTTAAATGTCCACTGACAGATGAATGAATAAAGAAGATATGGTATATATACACAATGGAATATTAGTCATAAAAAAGAATAAAATAATGCCATTGCAGCAACATGAATGGACCTAGAGACTATCATATTTAGTGAAGTAACTCAGACACAGAAAGACAAATATCATATAACTTATATGTGAAATCTTAAAAATATGATATAAATGAGCTTATTTACAAAACAGAAATAGACTCACAGATATAGAAAACAAACTTATGGTTACCAGAGGGGATAACAGGGGAGTGGGGAGGAGAGAAATTAGGATTTGGGGATTAACATATACACACTAGTATATTAAAAAACAGATAATCAACAATGACCTACTATATAGCACAGGGAATTATAATAACCTATAATGGAAAAGAATCTGAAAAAGAATATATATATATGAATCACTTTGCTGTACACCTAGTGCCAATTTAACACTGTAAATTAACTATACTTCAATTATTTTTAATGGTTGAATAAAAGAAAAGAAAGATCTGACTGCTCATAACTAAAAAGACTTCTAGTTCTGCCTGAACATTGCTTAAAAGGAAAACGTGTTTTCCTTTTAAACACATATTCATGTGTTGATGAACACTGTCTGCGAGTACAATCAAAAAGGAAGTGTTGGCAATGATATTTTTAAAGAGTTAGAGGGTACTCAACACTGGAGGCCACTGAACACATGTGATAAGAATTTTTGTTCAGGAATCTTCCATCAAAGGCCAGTAGGGTGCCATAAAGACAGACACCACTAACATAACTGGCTGGGACACTTAAGAGAAATAACAGAACTTGCAACAGGAGAGAGCTGGCAAAGATTGTTCTCACATATGGAACCAGAATCATGTTTCAGGATGAGGCAGAAATGCAGTGTGCCAGATAATATATTTGGGGAGCCATTATTCATTCCTCACTGCCCTCAATAAGCACATGATAAAAAGTAGATGTGATGTTAAAGGTGATGTTTAAATTACATAATTTCACTTCAGACCCCTTAAATTTTGTTGTTACATCAGTTAAAACATGTGAAAATGAGAGCAGGAAAAGAGAGCACCCTGAAATCTTAAGGTGCAAATTCCATCCAAAGCCCTTCTATATGCCCAGGGACCTACCTCTCTTTCCTATGGATGACCTAATGAAAATGCTTAGGCTTTTGACAAGACAAAGCCCAGAGTAACTCCTGTCCAGATGTCTGATCTTGGACAAGTTATTCTATCTCTCTGAGTTTCTTAATTTACAAAGTGGGTATGAAAACACTTATCATTGTCAGCTTTTTGTAAAGATAGAGATCATATATACAGTACAAATTTTCAATTAAACAAGTGATTTTCCATAAAAAAAATTACAGAACTATTTGACAAAATTCTAAACCCACTGTTAGTAAACCTCAAAGCCTAAAGGTAAAAAGAAACTCTACTTTTCTTCTTTTTCTTGCTTAGTAAACAGCATCTTCTAAAAAAAAAAACCCACTAATATAATACTATAGTGAAAGACTAAATGTTTCCCTTCAGATTGGGAACAAAGGCAAGGTCATCACTTTTATTGTATTGGAGGCCCTAGCTAGGTAATAAGGCAAGAAAATACAAGGCATACATATTGCAAACCAAAAGGTAAAAAAAGTTTCTATTTATAGACATCATAATTATCTATATAGAAAATTCTTTTTTAAAAATCTCAAAAATACTGCAACAATAAATTTAGAAAGCTTGCAGTATGAAAGGTCAATGTAAAAATCAATTATGACTTTCCAAGATGCTGGAGGAGTAGGAGGACATAGAGTTCATCCTTCCCCACAAACATATCAAGAATACATCTACATGGGCTTCCCTGGCGGCGCAGTGGTTGAGAATCCGCCTGCTGATGCAGGGGACACGGGTTCGTGCCCCGGTCTGGGAAGATCCCACATGCCACGGAGTGGCTGGGCCCGTGAGCCATGGCCACTGAGCCTGCGCATCCGGAGCCTGTGCTCCGCAACGGGAGAGGCCACAACAGTGAGAGGCCCGCGTACCAAAAAAAAAAAAAGAATACATCTACAAATGGAAAAATTCTCACAGAGCACCTGCTGAACACTAGCAGAGATCTCAGACACGTAAAAGGACAAGAAAGATCCCCACATAACTGCGTAGGATGAAAGAAGGAAGAAGAGGAAAGGAAGCAGGATGGGATCTGCACCCTGGCAGAAAGCTGAAGGTGAGGAGAGGTTCCCACACCTAGGAAAGCCCCCTTACTGGCAGGGAGATCAGCTGGGACAGAAGGGGAGCTTTGGGGGTTCAGAGAGTCCAGCAACTGATCTGTGGCAGGCAGGACAGAGTGAGATATACACAGATGGTCCATGCCACAGCCCTGCACACCCTAGCCTGAGACAGGTGGCCACTGGTGCATACGGGGGCTGGGAGATGGAAAATGGGGTTTGGAGAGCAGACCCGGGAAGGGGACTGCTGTTGGCTGTGAGGAGACAGCCTGAGGGGACGGGAGTGAGGAGCTCCACAACCGGGAATATTCGTGGAGGAAGCCCAGACCGCCACAGAGGCGAAGTGCCATTGCTGAATGACATGCAAAGGGTGGGGCCAGTGCAGCCTCTCCCCTCACGTGCCAGCCCCTGCCTCCACAGGCACTAAGGAGGGCTACCACTGGAGCCGGCTGGCATGCCCCTGCCATCACCTCTGCCGTCCCCTTCCCTTGCCTGGGCAACCCACTTGCCCCGATCACCCCAATCGCTGCCTCACAGGCTCACACATTCCAATTTCTACCCCAGCACCTTCCCTCCTGGCAGCCTGCTCCCCTCTGATCGCCCCCTTGGCTCCTTCCTATCTGACAGGCTCATGTGTTCTGGCAACCTCTAGAGCAGACTCCATTGGGAGGAACACACACAGAGGTGGGGCTGAAACCATAGCTGAGCCCCAGGGGCCATGTGACTAAGGAAGAAGAGCTGAAATCTCTCCATGCAGCTGTGCAAACCACGGAGTTAAACCTCCGCTGACGGCGTCCTAAATTCAGCACCTGCAAAACATCCAAAAGGACAACAAGTGCTCCTACAGCTGGGACAGGTCTGGCTTTAGCAGATGTGAACTTTGTGGGCACGTACATGTGGGGGCTGGGCCAGGCCAGAGTCTGAGCTGTCTCCATAGCCTCCACAGCAGGTTCAGATACACAATCCTGGACCTGACCTCAGTGGAGCTGCAGGTGGCATGGTGAAAACAACACCTCAGAGTTACCAGAGCCAATTGCCAGCATGCCCATGGTTAAGCTGGGATCGAGAGCAGTGTCAACAACACCGTACTTTGTGAGCCTGCACAATGGGTGAAAGGGGACACAACAGAACACATTCACGGGTAAACAGCTCCAAAGGAGGAACACTCAGTGGCTCCTCTCCCAGTGGGAGTGCTCCAGTCCCACCTACCTTGCACCACAGATCAGAAACACAGCTAAGAAACAGATCGCTACTCCAACAATTAGGGAGCAGACCCCACCCCTGACAGGGCAGTGACAACCACAGAGTGAAGGGGAGGTCCCACTCAATATCCAGGGCAGGCTGGAGGTCAACCCCCTATCATGGGGATAATAGCACAAGCCTCTTGACCAACCTCACCCACCAGGGGGCAGACATCAGAACCAAGAGGAACTATAATCCTGCAGCCTGTGGAAAAGAAACCATAACACAGTAAGTTAGACAAAATGAGAAGACAAAGATATATGATGCCGATGAGAAGCAAGCTAGAAACCTACAAGAACAACTAAATGAAGAGGAGACAGGCAATCTACCTGAAAAATAATTCAGACTAATGATAGTAAAGATGACCTAAGATCTCAGAAAAAGAATGGAAGCACAGATCAAGAACATATAAGAAGTGTTTAAAAAAGACCAAGATGAACTAAAGAACAAAGAGAGATGAACAATACAATAACTGAAATGAAAAATACACTAGAAGGAATTAATAGCAGAATAACTGCTATTAATAAGTGAGCTGGATAAGTGAGCTGGAAGACAGAATGGTGGAAATCACTGCTGTGGAACAGAATAAAGAAAAAAGAATGAAAAGAAATGAAGACAATCTCAGAGACCTCTGGGACAATATTAAATGCATCAACATTTGAATTACACAGGAAGGAAGAGGAGGAGGAGGAGAAGGAAGAGGGGGAGGGGAGGGGAGGGGAGGGGAGGGGGAGGAGGAGTAACTGCTCCAACCAAAAGACAAAGGCTGGATGAATGGATACAAAAACAAGACCCATATATATGCTGCCTACAAGAGACCTACCTCGGACCTAGGGACACATAAAGACTGAAGTGAGGGGATGGAAAAAGATGCTCCGTGCAAATGGAAATCAAAAGAAAGCCAGCGTAGCAATTCTCGTATCAGACAAAATAGACTTTAAAATAAAGACTATTACAAGAGTCAAGGAAGGACACATAATGATCAAGGGATCAATCCAAGAAGAAGATATAACAATTGTAAATATTTATACACCCAACATAGGAGCACCTCAATACATAAGTCAAATGCTAACAGCCATAAAGGGGGAATCGACAGTAACACAATAACAGTGGGGGACTATAACACCCCACTTACACCAATGCACAGATCATCCAGACAGAAAATTAATAAAGAAACACAAGCTTTAAATGACACATTAGACCGGACAGACTTAACTGATATTTATTAGGACATTCCATCTGCAAGCAGCAGAAAACTTTCTTCTCAAGTGCACATGGAACATTATCTAGGATAGATCACATCTTGGGTCACATAACAAGCCTCAGTTAATTTAAAAAAACTGAAATCATACCAAGCATCTTTTCTGACCACAATGCTATGAGATCAGAAATCAATTACAAGATAAAAAACTGTAAAAAACACAAACACATAGAAGCTAAACAATATGTTACTAAATAACCAATGGATCACTGAAGAAATCAAAGAGGAAATCAAAAAATACCTAGAGACAAATAACAACAAAAATGCAATGACCCAAAAACCTATGGGATGCAGCAAAAGCAATTCTAAGAGGGAAATTTATAGCAATACAATCTTACTTCAAGAAAGAAGAAAAATCTCAAATAAACAACATAACCTTACACCTAAAGCAACTAGAGAAAGAACAAAAACCAGTTAGTAGGAGGAATGAAATCATAAAGATCAAGAAGAAACAGAGATGAAGAAAACAATAGGAAAGATCAATGACACTAAAAGCTGGTTCTTGGAAAAGATAAACAAAATTGATAAACCTTCAGCCATACTCATCAAGAAAAAAAGGGAAAGGACTCAAATCAATAAAATTAGAAATGAAAAAGGAGAAGTTACAACTGACACCGCAGAAACACAAAGTATCATAAGAGACTACTACAAGCACCTATATCCCAATAAAATGGACAACCTAGAAGAAATGGACAAACTATTAGAAAGGTACAACCTTCCAAGACTAAACAAGGAAGAAATAGAAAATATAAACAGACCAATCACAAGTAATGAAATTGAAACTGATTAAAAATCTTCCAACAAACAAAAGTCCAGGACCAGATGGCTTCACAGGTGATTTCTATCAAACATTTAGAGAAGAGTTAACACCTATCCTTCAGAAACTTTTCCAAAAAATTGCAGAGGAAGGAACACTCCCAAACTCATTGTACGAGGCCACCATCACCCTGATACCAAATCCAAACAAAGATATCACAAAAAAAGAAAATTACATGCCAACATCACTGATGAACACAGACAGAAAAATCCTCAACAAAATACTAGCAAACAGAATCCAACAACACATTAAAAGGATCATGCCAAGATCAAGTGGGACTTATCCCAGGAATGCAAGGATTTTTCAATATCCACAAATCAATCAGTGTGATACACCACATCAACAAATTGAAAACTAAAAACCATATGATCATCTCAACAGACGCAGAAGAAACTTTTGACAAAACTCAACACCTATTTATCATAATAACTCTCCAGAAAGTGGGCAAAGAGGGAGCCTACCTCAACATAATAAAGGTCATATATGACAAACCCACAGCAAACATCATTCTCAATGGTGAAAAACTGAAAGCATTTCTTCTAAGATCAGGAACAAGACAAGGATGTCCACTCTTGCCACTATTATTCAACATAGTTTTTGAAGTCCTAGTCACAGCAATCAGAGAAGAAAAAGAAAATGAATCCAAATTGGAAAAGAAGAAGTAAAACTGTCACTGTTTGCAGATGACATGGTACTATACATAGAAAATCCTAAAGTTGCTACCAGAAAACTACAAGAGCTTATCAATGAATTTGGTAAAGTTGCAGGGTACAAAATTAATACACAGAAATCTCTTGCATTCCTTTACACTAACAATGAAACATCCGTAAGCGAAATCAAGGAAACAATCCCATTTACCATCACATCAAATAGAATAAAATACCTAGGAATAAACCTACCTAAGAAGGTAAGAGACCTGTACTCAGAAAACTATAAGATACTGATGAAAGAAATCAAGGACAACACAAACAGATGGAGAGATATACCATGTTCCTGAATTGGAAAAATCAACATTGTGAAAATGACTATAGTACTCCAAGTAATCTACAGATCCAATGCAATCCATATCAAATTACCAATGGCATTTTTCACAGAATTAGAACAAAAAATTTTACAATTTGTATGGAAACACAAAAGACCATGAATAGGGCCTCCCTGATGGCACAGTGGTTGAGAGTCCGCCTGTCGATGCAGGGGACACGGGTTCGTGCCCTGGTCCGGGAGGATCCCACATGCCGCGGAGCAGCTGGGCCCGTGAGCCATGGTCGCTGAGCCTGCGCGTCTGGAGCCTGTGCTCCGCAACGGGAGAGGCCACAACAGTGAGAGGCCCGCGTACACCAAAAAAAAAAAAAAAAAAAAAAAGACCATGAATAGCCAAAGCAATCTTGAGAAAGAAAAATGGAGCGGCTGGAATCAGGCTCCCTGACTTCAGATTATATTACAAAGCTACAGTAATCAAATCAGTATGGATACTGGCACAAAAATTGACATAGATCAATGGAACAGGATAGAAAGTTCAGAGATAAACTCACACACCTATGATCAATTAATCTAAAACAAAGGAGGCAAGAATATACAATGGAGAAAGACAGTCTCTTCAATAAGTGGTACTAGGAATACTGGAAGCTACATGTAAAAGAATGAAATTAGAACATTCCCTAACACCATACAAAAAAATAAACTCAAAATGGATTAAAGACCTAAATGTAAGACCGGATTGTATAAAAACGTTTTAGAGGAAAACATAGGCAGCAACACTCTGACATAAATCACAGCAAGATCTTTTTCTATCTGCCTCCTAGGGTAATGAAAATAAAATAAACAAATGGGACCTAATTAAACTTCAAAGCTTTTGCACAGCAAAGGAAACCACAAACAAAATGAAAAGACAACCCTCTGAATCGGAGAATATATTTGAAAATGAAGCAACCAACAAGGGATTAATCTCCAAAATACACAAACAGCTCATGCAGCTCATGCAGCTCATGCAGCTCAATATTAAAAAAACAAACAACCCAAACAAAAAATGGGTGGAAGATCTAAATAGACATTTCTCCAAAGAAGACATACAGTTGGCCAAAAAGCACATGAAAAGATGTTCAACATTACTAATTATTAGAGAAATGTAAATCAAAACTACAATGAGATATCACCTCACACCAGCCAGAATGGCCATCATAAAGAAATCTACAAACAACAAATGCTGGAGACGGTGTGGAGAAAAGGGAACCCTCTTGCACTGTTGGTGGGAATGTAAACTGGTGCAGCCAATATGGAGAACAGTATGGAGGTTCCCTAAAAAACTAAAAAGAGAGCTACCATATGATCCAGCAATCCCACTCCTGGGCACCTATCCAAAGAAAACCATAATTTGCAAAGATACATTCACCCCAATGTTCATTGCAGCACTATTTACAATAGCCAGGACCTGGAAGCAACCTAAATGTCCATTAACAGAGGAAGATGTGGTACATATATACAATGGAATATAACTGGGCCATAAAAAAGAACAAAATAATGCCATTTGCAGCGACATGGACGGACCTAGAGATTGTCATACTGAGTGAAGTAAGTCAGACAGAGAAAGACAAATATATAATATCATTTATATGTGGAATTTCTTTTAAAGGTACAAATGAACTAATCTACAAAACAGAAACAGAGTTACGGATATAGATAACAAACTTATGGTTACCAGGAGGTAAGCAGGGGAGGGATAAATTGGAAGATTGGGATTGACATATATACACTACTATGTATAAAACAGATAGCTAATGAGAACCTACTGTATAGCACAGGGAACTCTACTCAATACTCTGTAATGGCCTATATGGGAAAAGAATCTGAAAAATAGTGGATATACGTATAACTGATTCACTTTGTTGTACACCTGAAACTAATACAACATTGTAAATCAACTATACTCTAATAAAAATTAAAAATATATATAAACGTATAAACAAAAACAAAAAAACAATTTTATTCTATAGATCAGCAATTAACATTTGGAATTTAAAATATGAAAAACAATATCATCAAAATATGAAATATTTGCGGTCATTCCTTTTACTTGAACTATAGATTCAACACAATCCCAAATATAATCCTAATAGGCTCCTTTGGCAGACATTGACAAGTTTATTCTAAAATTAATATAGAACACAAAGACTTAGAATAGAAATAAACAATTCTGAAAAAGAACAAAGTTGAATGACTTATTGGACTTAGTTGACAAAGCTACAGTAATCAGGGAGTGGTTTTAGCATGAAGGTAAGCGTACAGATCAAAAAAATACAGTGTCTAATAATAGACCTACACATATAAATCAATTTATTTCAACAAAGGTGCCAACATAATTTAATAAAATTAATACACTATTAGGAAAATTATATTCATCATTTTCCAAGCAGCAGCAGCTGGAGATGGGAGGTAGAAGAACCCCTCTTACAGACTGACAGATTCTGCCATAAGGACTAAAATAACTGCCAAGAGGTCACAGATAATTGGGCAAGAATGAGATTAGTTTTGCAATTGCCAGCCTTCCTGTACTTGATTCAATTCACTGGGTCACTCTTTCCCTAGATCTGATTTAAAGTAGCATATTAAAGTTTTTCCAACTGACTTGTAGATAATTAGCAGCCAAACTGCAGTTATATTTTTAAAAATACATATATGGGATGAGCAACATAAAAAGAGGGAGAAGTTCTTTTCATTTTAATCAAATGGATTTAGGTTTCACTAATCTACTTCATTGTTTGATAACTGAACTTCCTGGAAGAAAAAAAAAATAATGTACCCATTCATTAGATCTAACCTGCCTCAGTTATGAGTGAAGGCCCCTTAACAGAAAATTGATTTGTCTTATATGATAAATAAGTCCATCTATATATAGAACATATACTTTTGTCAAATACATTATCTCTAATCTAAGTTATTTTTAATTGCACAAGCTCATTTTGGTAGAACCATTTCTTAATGAGACTTAGCTTGAACTGAGTAAGAAAAAAAAATAACTGTATAAATGCCTCATTTGTTCCTGCTCATTTGAATAACAGCCAAAGTAATACTGTCTCAAAGAGATGTTTTTTCCAAATGTGGTTTATGCAGTAGTAAGTTATTGATGTTAACATTTCCAGTCATTATTACTACAAAGCTAAATATCACCAAAATCCATTCATTTCTATTTGACACATAGGATATGGGCAAGGTTGGGAGGCCCTACCTTGACATATTACATTTCCCTTTATCTCCTCCTCAAGTCCATGCAGTTTAATTTTCATTGCATCAGACTTTGATAGTGTGTCAATTTTTTAAATGTTCTTCTTCCCAAATAACTAAAATACAAAAATAGTGTAAAGAAGGAAAGTTATGTTATTACTGACTGCTTTTTAAATACAAAGGCTGTTATTGCTGACAGATGGATTTTTGTTCTGAAGAGCTTCATCTTCCTCTTCTTTCTCCTGCCAACACAAAATTAAGCTTTGGTAATTAAATATTTCAGTGAATCTGAATTGTGAAAAAAGCCAATTTGGACCTTAGACCATTTAGCATTTACTGCCCATGAGAGATAAAGGTAGATGCTTTAGTCTGAACTATGCTAACTGTCTACAAAGCAATTCCAAGAGACAATTCTAAATCCTCCACTGTAATTTGTGCCCACTGGATCAGGCAGGAATTCCCTGCTGTATTTATTTATATTATTTCACCAAATATGTAAGCAAAAGCCTTGAACATCTTCATTTTTATTCTCCCCTTTAACTAATTTTATAGGGATCAAATTGAATTTAGTATTCACTGTTCCCATTATTTTACTTTTTTTTTTTTTTTTTTTAGAAATGGGCAGACTATCATGGAGTAGGGAGAAAACGAAGTACAATGCATAGGAATATATGGAATCCATTGTATACAAAATTTTTTGCATACTGTTGAAATTGAGACATTTTTGAATTGTGTCTCCTGGCTTGCTCTGCCATTACCATCATCACATAAGGGAGATGAGTCATCATTAATGTAACTAACTATTCAAGCGCTAAGGGTGGCAGTAAAGACCTTCAAAGAAAAGGACTCAACTACTGAAGTCACTAAACTCCAAGATTCAAATAACACAAATATGCATTGGCAGAGTAATGTGTACATCACACAGTAGTTTGTACCTTTCTACTGGATTACACTGGCCATTACTTCATATGAATTTCCTAACTAGAGGGAACACATTGTAAGAGAATGCCAGTGGAAATCACATATGTATGTATTTCAGAAAAAAATTCTACCCCAGAGCTTGCTTTTTAAAATGACAAACTAGGACTTCCCTGGTGGCGCAGTGTTTAAGAATCTGCCTGCCAGTGCAGGGAACATGGGTTCAAGCCCTGGTCCAGGAAGATCCCACATGCCGCAGAGCAACCAAGCCCATGCGCCACGACTACTGAGCCTGCGCTCTAGAGCCCACGAGCCACAACTACTGAGCCCACGTGCCACAACTACTGAAGCCCACGCGCCTAGAGCCTGTGCTCCACAACAAGAGAAGCCCCCACAATGAGAAGCCCATGCACCACAACGAAGAATAGCCCCCACTCACCGCAACTAGAGAAGGCCTGCGCGCAACAATGACCCTATGCAGCCAAAAATAAATAAATAAATAAATTTTAAAAATAAAGTGACAAACTACCAGAATCTGAAATCTGTCCTTGCCATGATGATAGAAACCACCACACTGAGATGCTGAAGGGTTCTTCTGTACTGGTGAGCCAATCCCACCAGTTGCCAATCTTTATAAATGTCTTCTTCTCTCCTCTAATCTGTCTCTGATTCTTCCATCTAGTAAAACTGGAATTGTGCCTGGTTTTGACTGCATTGGGCTTGCTGGGCATTTGAGAAAGCCCTCTCAATTTGAGAGTTCCCTATTACCACCTGGAATAGAACATTATTAATTATAGGTTGCTTATTATAAAGTACATTTTTTCTCCCAGAATTTAATTATCAAAATTGCTTTATCAGCAACCAGTATAACATGATGGTTGTTTTATCTTTTATAGCACAATTGAGAGCTCTGGGAATCCATGGATCCTGATGCTTCAAAAGGTTTTGTAAATAGCACCACCCAGGGACTAGGCCACATGCATCATGTCACGTCCAGAGAATTCCTTCAAGGCTGCTCTTTGTTGTACCCAGTATTGGGGTACATTGCTTAATCAATCCTGTGTTACAATGTGGAATTGCTGCTTTTGGCGTCGGGGCCGGGGAGGGCAGCAAGGATCACCTTCTTATAGGTTAAGAATGAGAAAGTAGCCTTGTCAGAGCAGGAACAGACAGCTATTTGGTACCAGGAGTTAGAATTTGGATATCAGCTGTTTAGAGGGACTGTCTGAGAAAGCTGGCTACCCAACTCCTGGAAGCCTCATGGCCTGTAGGATGCTGTCAAGAGTCCATGGGAAGCTGAGTTTAGATGCAGTCCCTTCCACCAGGAGAGGGGAAATAGGCTCTGGTGTCCCTGCTGCCTTATTGCCCAGGTAACCCACACTGAGCCCGCAGGGACCCCTTTCAGAAAGCTCTGCTCACAGAATGCACATTCTGGTCAGAAGAACAGTCCTAAACAAAGCATTTTATTATGTGGTTTGGGGAAATAAGGCAACAAAGCTCATGTTAATTTCATTTCAAGAGCTGGTTCCAAGACTTACTCATGACTAAACCTTCAATGATAAAAGCAACATTCTGGTAATCCCCAAAACAGACAGGTCCTCAACTACAAATGTTTTACCATCAAAATAATATTGACTTACTACTATCTGCAATATTTACAAAACACAGCAGAAAAATCCATTAAAAGATAATTCTGTCCCCAAAAATACATCCTATTAAATTCTTTAAGAAACGTTGACTACTTTAGAGTAACATGCACTCATTTGAGTTGCCCTTTTGATTCAAGGACCAGAATACTACTTACTAGCAAACTCTTTGCCAGCCCCACAGTTGTGACTTAGTCATTTTTTGTTTCATTGTAATTTTCTATTTCTATACTAGTACATGTGTGTCTTTTCACTGACAGCTTGAGCAAAGAAAGATGAATTATTTTAGATATGCAGGAATTCTTTGTGGGTATATTGCATACCATTTACTGACATCAGGCAGATTGGAAGGTTACTGGTGTAAATGATTTTATGTTTCTCAACACACATGCGTAAGTTCTATTTTATACACATCCATAAGGGAATTTTGAGTCCTACAGGCATTTCCTTTTCTGTGAAAATAATCAATCTAGTAAGGAAATAATTACCACCTAGCCAATTTCTTTTATAAATTTGAAATTGAATTGATAATGTTTTCCAAAGTAAGCATGTATGTCTCATGTCACAAAAAAGGCAAATCATGTCTTTCAAATGGACACATCCAATTTTGAAATAGTATGTACAAAATCTTTCAGAGAGGTAATACAGAAAAAGAGTGTCAATATATTAGCAGAGTTTATGATGGACAGACAGCCATATTACAAACTATAAATGCATTATAAATGCATTCTATCTATTTATGTTTGAACCCTTCTGCTCTTAAACCAGCATGTTTCTGTGTCAATACACTGCAGCACAAGGCAGTGCTACATTAATGCAACTGTCTGTTAATGTTCTCAGATTTACTGAGGCATCCAATTACTGGAGTGATTGGGTTTCATGTACATGATGCCATGGTGTCAGCAATGTTGATGTTGGCTCAGAAGCCATTCAAATTAGCATTGCTCATAGCATTTTTTATATAGTGAGATGTTACTCATAATGGCAATACTGAAGAAAATACTTCTTCCATAGATGACATACAACACCCCCAACTGTCAGAGAAATGATTAAGCAGAGTATAAAGGCAGCATTTGGAAAACAAAGGGATGAAACATTAGGAATTATGCAATCATTTACAAAAGTTTGTTCCAAAATTCTTACGTTTATATCTTTATTGCAATTTTAGACTGTGTTTGCATGACAAAGACATAACTCCTGTGTATGTGTTTTGGTTATTTTTTAACATCTTTATTGGAGTATAATTACTTTACAATGTTGTGTTAGTTTCTGCTGTATAACAAAGTGAATCAGCTATATGTATATATATATCCCCATATCCCCTCCCTCTTGCCTCTCCCTTCTACCCTCTTGCCTTTTGGGAAGTCTGAGGTCTTCTGCCAGCATTTAGTAGGTGTTCTGTAGGAGTTGTTCCACATGTAGATGTATTTTTGATGTATTTGTGGGGAGGAAGGTGATCTCCATGTCTTACTCCTCCACCATCTTTACAGTGCCCCCATGTTGGGTTTTATAGAGGCTTCTTTCAGACACTTACATTAGGAATTCAGTTTTGAAATACAAGTCATTCCCAAATTAGGCCGATGTTGTTTATTAAAATGAAATTCGTGCCCAAACCCCCAAATGGCTCTGGTGGTAATTAACCAAAATCAAGTACTGGAATATTGCAATTTTTTAAAACCAAGCTGACAATTAATTTTTAAAAGGAGACAGTCACCCACTATAGATCAACTTTTAATGCATTTACTAAGTCTGCCATCATTTCAAGAGCTTTGTCACAAATCCTATTTTCCTAGTAAAGGAGAACAGTATCACATTAAAAGAAATCTCTTTAGCATGATATTTCTTTGCTGAAACATGTACTCATTTACATTAGCTCTTCAGTTCCCAATGCTCATTGCATTTTATAATATAATCTAATTTTAGTAATCACAGTGTCTCTATAACACTGGTGAGTGGAAATTAGCATTCCCATTTTCCAGCTGAGTAACTGGGAAAAAAAAAAAGGTAACCCTTTTCTAGGGTCACTCAAATAAGAAGGAGCCTAAATACCTAAACAGAATTCATGGCCGAAACACCTGCAATTCCTAGAACACATCACATGACTCCTTTGAGTTTTTCTTCCATGAACTGTGTGTGAACAAAATCCCACCATTACATAGCACTTAAAGTTTACAGAAAACTTTAACATATATCATTACACATAATCCTCACAACTGTGTGAAGGTGGGTATTTTTATACCATTTTGCTCATGAGAAAAAAATGGAAGCTTGAAAGAGATAAATTGACTTTTCTAGGGTCACAGATATGACAATTGGCACAGCTGGGCTAGGTCAACTGGATTTCAAAAACAGCATTCTTTCCTCTTCCCCATGACTACAGTTGCCTTGTCCTGAGTCTTTGCTATCTCTGCCTATAAAAGCATATTTTACACTTCAAGATCTATCTCAATACCACCTACCAGACAAAGCTCCTAATGTTCCAACGTTCCCACAAGAAATCTGTATAAATATCTTACATACAATAATAAGATGTGGCTTATCTCTTTTTCTAGAATGAAGCAGTAAAATGAAAGAACTGGTGAGCCTTGCATATAGCACTTGTTCAAAGGACATAGATTGAACAAATGGATGAATTAATGAATGGAGTCATTAACCAAGGGAAAGAATTTTTTTTTTTTTTTTTGGTACGCGGGCCTCTCACTGTTGTGGCCTCTCCCGTTGCGGAGCACAGGCTCTGGACACGCAGGCTCAGCGGCCATGGCTCACGGGCCCAGCCGCTCCGCAGCATGTGGGATCTTCCCGGACAGGGTCACGAACCCGTGTCCCCTGCATCGGCAGGCGGACTCTCAACCACTGCGCCACCAGGGAAGCCCAAGAATTATTTTTTAATGTTTATATATCAACAGTCATAATAGTTGATAGGATGTTTAGAATATTATCTGCCCTCCCCTCCAGGAAAAAGAATATCTGTGGATCTACTCTGTCCTGAGGAGAAGAGAAGGCAGGCGTGCTCACCTGTGGCAAGGAACTAGGTGGGAACTGAGTCCCAGTGCCAGGTGAGGGTGGTCCAGGATACCTGGCAAGTTCTGAACATTCAAATCTAAGGGAGCAGGCAGGGGTAAATCCTGGATCCTACAAAACTGTATATACTCCTACCATATCAGAAGCTTGGCAACCAAGTATTTTTATGAACCAAGAGATGTTCCTCCTGTCTTCGCAACTTACCCACACAGGGTCCCAGAGCATCTTATACAGCTAAATTGTTCTTAGTGTTCGCAGTCTCAGTCAGGCAGAAGTTAGGACAGAAGAGGCCTTGCATGCTTGTGATCTCACTAGACCCTAAGGTCTCTGATGGCCAGGACTGTGTCTTGAACACCACTATGTTGCCAGTACAAAGCAAAGTGCCTTTAGGGATACTCAACACCTTTAAAAATAAATAAATAACCAAAGCCCAGATTACCATAGAGGGGGAGGGGTCCCCTGTGGTAAAACAAGTTGTTCTCCTCCCAAAATGCTTTGTGGGAAGAGATTAGCTTAATAATTTTCCCATGGCATCCCCTGGCCCTTCATCTTGAAGAAAGTGAAGCCTTGTTTGTCAGCATGCATACAGTGATCTCTCAGATGCAGACATACATTAACTGAACTCACAAAACTGATAAATAAAACCAGAGTGATAAGTGATTCATTTTAGTATGAAATCTACTTGATTCAGTTTCTCAATTCTAGCTGGCACATTATTTCCCTAAAGACAAAACATATTAGAAGTCCAATAATAATCAAAAGGTTCCTGAACGAGAATACAACTGAAAACTTGTATGTTCATATAAAGCCACCATCTCCTATAAGGAAAGTCTTGACAGAAGGAATAGTCAAAATCATTGGCCAAAGATCTTTTTTCCACTTACCAGACTGTGCCAACATGGATCTAGTCTCCATTTACCTTCCTAACTCTCCTTTTTCTTTGTCCTGGAGGCTGTTAGTGCCCTCTTGCCATAGATTCATTGTTTTCAATTGGTATTAATATACTTCAATGAGTTACTATCAAGTCTTGCAGACCTAGGAGCTAGTTTGCCTCTTTGGCAGTTTTGTGCGTTTCTCAGCTCAATTGACATTAAAATTTTACTCTGTGAGCAGGGAGGGCAATTAGATTTTCCTCACTTCAAAGTTCCTAAGGGAAGCCCCACTGTATCATGATGTCATAACAACAATTAGATAAAAGAACAACTAATAAGATAAAAAAATGTTTCCCAGCAGGTAGAAAGTCAAACTCACACAATGTCAAGAGAAGCCTAACTGCTCCTGAGCCTTGCCTGAGTAGGTGGTGCTCTCCTGACATCACAGATGAAGCTAGTTGACTCACCCTGCAGGCAGATCCAGTCCACCCAGGTCTGTGATCATAGGCAAAGGAGATCTAAGTTCCTGCCCCACATTATGGGTTTCTGCACCCCTTGTTGTTCAGCTCTCTTTGAACCCTTTCTAGAGTATGAAAACTGGGCATCTCACATTGCTAGACACTGTGTCCCCACGTGCTCTAATATCAGATGCTTGGTGACAAGGGACACAAGCAGCCTGACATGACCCTATAGGGAAGGACCTGGGGGAAAAATACTTTGACCTCACTTTCCTCCCTACTTCTCTCCAACTTCCCTCTATTCTCCTCCTGTCAGTCTCTTAGGGTAAAGATCAAGGTGGAGAAGGATCCAAGAGGCAAACAGAACCTATCTGAAATGGTAGATAAAAACACAAATAAGCAGTGGGACTTTGGTCAAGTTCCTTCTCTAGACATCAGTTTCCTTACTTTTAGAAGGAAAATAACAATACCTACAGAATTACTGTAATAAATAAATGAGCTAGTTCACAGAAGAGTGTTTAGCAAAGCACCTGGTATACAGTAAGAGCTTTAACTATGCCTGCTATCATTGCTGCTGGTGGTATTATTATTGCAACCACTACCCCAATCCACTCCTCTGCCCCTTTCACTTTGAACAATCCTGCCAGTTACGCTCCATCTTCCTGAGGCTGGATTCTTGTTCATAAATCCTGGTTCCAGATTCCTCATAGTTGGGGTCCACTAACAATGATCACATCCTTAACTTCCCTGATAAGAACAGCTTTACTGAATTACCCACTGATGAACTGTGCTACACCTGCTGAATATTACAATCTTTTTTATTACAAGGTTAAGTAGGAGGAGTCCCTAGGTTTGGGACTTACCAACCCCATGTCTTTGTCTTAACTGGCTACAGTTGATATAATCATAGCCCAAGATTTAACAAGGACAAGAGTTTTATTTTTAAATCCTTGGTGTTATTCAGAACCATTACCTTATTATTTAAGAGTGACATTTAGAGAATGAAAGGATGCACCATTAGGAATTATGGGTCTGTATACAAATGAACACAAATGCAAACACAAAATGCCTTGGTCACTCCCTGTTTCCTTCCTGAGTCTATGGTTTATGGGTGAAAGCTTCACTGGCTACAGAAACCATTCTGGAAGAATCATTACCAACTGCATAAAAGTTTGACAGTCAAAACATATTAGGTGATTGTTGGCCATAACTTATTGAAACTATGAGCATAAGTGGAGCAAAGCTGAGACCTGAGGATTGTTCTGAGACTGTGTACCAACAATATATTTGAATCCAGTAATTCACTATTGCCAGCTTAGGATGGCTCTATGAAGCACTTTAAACTCTGTTGCTGGCTAAGATGGTCATTTGATGGGTGAGAGTTTTTGTTTTATTTTCCAATAGGTGTATTTGTTTTCTTTCCTTCACAATGAGATTCCACTTTTGCTTTTCTACCCTCAAAGCCATACTCTGCTCAGCTTGGGGTGTTAGTGATATGGAAAATGATTTTATTTTCAGTCTAGGACTGCACCCTCCAAACGAAGCAGAAAGGCTGGCTTTGTTTTCTCAAGGACAGGAATTTAATAGAAAGCCGAGCTGCCTGTCATAGGGATGAGAAAAGCGTGAACCTGAGAGAAGAAGACATCTATTACTTAAGC
Source organism: Orcinus orca (assembly GCF_937001465.1). Lineage (NCBI taxonomy): Eukaryota > Metazoa > Chordata > Mammalia > Artiodactyla > Delphinidae > Orcinus > Orcinus orca. The sequence continues at coordinate 99,432,598 of NC_064563.1, forward strand.
TGGGCACCTGAAAGTGCCTAAATGAACATAATCTATACCCCAGGATTTCTCAGCTTGATTTAATTTCTTGTGCTTTAAAAGGCCGGCTTAATGTGATATATTTTCCATGGAAGGTAAAATTACAGAATGGTAATTGGGAGCACATAAATAACAATGTCTATAACAAAGGGTAATCAGAGTATGTGAAATCCTCCAATGCTACTGATTCCTGGCCTAAGGCCTTGCATGTATCTTTGCAAAGCTTCAATATGTCCCGTGAAATAAACCAAAAAGAAAGAGTAATTATAAATTGTATTGATGCTGTGATTCACAGTAAGATCACATCCTTTGAAAAATGTAAAATGGCATTATAATTTAAAGTTTCTTTAGTGTGTATAAACAACATGGAGGAATATATGAATTTAAGCATTTTTAATCTGGAGAAAAATAGCTATTTCAGCAATCTGTCAGTAACTCAAATGAATTCTGTGACCCTTGTTTAAGGGTTTTAAGTGGTGAAGTAATCACTCGAAACTAATAGGATTCTCCTGTAAGCATGCAGAAGTGTTGCTCACAGTGTTCTAAAACGCAGAATCTAGAGGAGAAATGTTTTCTGTCCCTCATAATGCAGCAGCTAGACACTAATCAGCTGTGTGATCTTGGACCATTCACTTAGCCTATTCTTCAACTGCAAAATAAGAGGTTTGGGTAAGACCATCTTATATTCCCTTATAATTATTAAGTTATAAAATTCTAGGGTACTTATACCTGACTTCCTGTAGAGTGGCAGGACAGCCAAATTAGCTTTTTTTTTTTTTTTGAAGCTATTCTCAATCTCATGCAAACAAAGTTCTAAATTTAACAATTATATGCTGTATTTTTGGTGAACAATTTGGTTGACAATTTCTTTATTAATTACCTAAGTTTTTTCAAAAGCTAAAAAAGAGTTCAAGTGTCTTCTCCATAACCAGATGCTCAATTCCAATGCATATACGTCACCATGCTTTGGACCATGTCACCCCAACATCTTTGTTATAGTTGAAGGACCCCTAAACCAAAGGCACTCAACCTTACAATGACTTACACAGCCTGTGATGTGTCCTAGAGTTAAACATCTATTCATTGTACGTACTCCATGCTGAACCATAATTATCTGTCCTGATTAGATCCCTTCTCCTGAGAAACTTGAATAAAAATAAGAGAGACACAGAAGGTATAGTAGCACAGAAGGAAAGACACATGGAGAGTTTGCAATAAACAGGAGCCATGAGACAGGAGGAACCGTCAGTAAATGGAAGAAGGTACCCTGATGCCAACTGATAACAGAAGTAGAGAAAGAATTGCAGAAAGTATAAAACTGGGATGGGCATAATTCATTACTAGAATTATTGTTGGACCACTAGAGCAGCTTGAATTCTTACTGAGTTCCAGTTCTCCATGAGGCCTGATTATGTATCTTCTGAGGCGTTCAACACTTCCTTGACTCCTCTATGTGAATCCAGACCAAAAACTCGTATCATGAAAAGAAAACTTCATATCTTTCTGCTCCTTGCAACCTGAAAGAGCATAACACAAGTAAGCTTCAATAAGTGAAATAAGTCAGAGAAAGACAAATACTGTATCGTATCACTTATATGTGGAATCTAAAAAATACAGCAAACTAGTGAATACAACTCAAAAGAAGCAGACTCACAGATATAGAGAACAAACTAGTGGTTACCAGAGGGGAGAGGGAACGGGGCAAGGCCACTTAAGAGGGGGTAGGCTATTAAGAGGTACAAACTATAGGTATAAAATAAGCTACAAGGATATATTGTACAACACAGGGGATTTAGTCAATATTTTATACCAACTATGAATGGAGTATAACCTTTAAAAACTGACTCACTATATTGTCCACCTGTAACATATAATATTGTACATCAACTATACTTCAATAATATATATATATAATGCAAATAAATAAATAAAATCAACCTGTTGTATCTGGTCCAAAATGGGCTTATTCCTGAATATGCAAAAGCCTGGTGTAACTCAGCAACAACAGGCAGAAGGGAGTGACGGTAAAGCCCACATCAGTCCATATTTCAGGTTATAGAAAGCATTTTAGTAAAGGTATAAGAGGTTAAGTAATCTAAAACCAAAAACTGAAAGTTTATATGAGATGAGTATCTATAAACTGCATTTATCCATGCTATTCCTGTTCAGCATTTTCAGGGATATTCACGATTGAGGTTTAATGAGATTATTTTGTAAATGGAGTTTGGCTAATGTTATTATTGCTTTCATGAAAGCCTGGTATCAGCAGTATGGTTTATCATTCCCTACCAGAGAATGTTAGAAGAACTGTATAAATTAAACGGCAGAATGCTTACTCTGTATGCTAGTTGCTGAAGCATTTATCAGCATTCTAATTAGAGTCCTGTTTATGAGGCTGAAAGAGCTCAGGGCCAACTTCTCATGTAGCTCCTGTTGGTGGGCATAGTTTCCAGAAAAGCATGGCTACATCTGGCATGTACCTTGTAGTGCAGGATTGATAAATTTTATTCATTTTATAGCTAGCAGCAATTTTGCAGGCAATATCTTTCTGAAACAGTGGATTCAGTACAAATAGCAATGTAGCTATGATATGGTTGCTCTGTTTTATCAAGTGGAAAACTTTAAAAGGAAAACCTGTGTGATGTGAATATCCCTGTAAACTGTGTTTAATGCACCTTTAAATGAAAGGAGAGGAGTTGGTCACAGAAACAAAAGCACTCAGTACATCTCTGTCCCCAATCTGATGCAAAGCAAGACTCATGTGATATCAGGAGAATCAAAGTCATCATCATAGGGCCATTTCAGGAACCACGGAACTCAGAACAACATTTTGACAAATGGGAAAAAAAAGGCAATGCCTTCTCCACTCTGATTTAGTTTGTCAGTCAGGCAGTCTGCCAACAACAAACTTATTTGTTTTGCCCAGCATAATTGCTAATTTGAGGATGAATGTATTTTCTTTTTCCTTCAGTCCATCTAGTCTTATATTTAAGCTGGGATTTAAAACAGGGGTGATTAAGATCATACATTCCTCACAATAAAAGATGACTAGTTTTTATTGTCCATAAGGTGAGATGCAACTGTAGCTGATGACCAATTTCATTCATGTATTTAGAAAGATGAATGGCTCTGGCTGGATTTTAAAATCCTTAAAGGGACAATGCTATTTATCCAGATAATTACTCTATGAAAGGTACAATGAAAACTTGTAACAGTATCTTGCCCACAGCTATCAATACTGTGGTCCCCAAATGACCCTTCCCATTACATCTTCTGCAGAGTTCACAGTGATTTACATGAAGGATCAAAGAAGATTTGAGAAGCCTGAAGCGATCCTCTCAATGTTGCCTAATTGGTAGATGTGGTAAACACTGATGAACCTGCACATTGGTGGTGTTGGAGGCCAATAAAGTATTTTCTAACTGCATTTTTCAATCTTCTCACAAACGTCTCACACAAAAACGCAATTTGGGGCTAAAGAGAACCACAAAATATTGGGGTAGAGATAGGATGCACAAAATGAGGAGAATGGCCATTGATAAAATGCTGTGTTGTTCTGTGATGAATTTTCACCTTACTCTGAATACCAAACTGACCAGGTCAGGCTAATACAAGTCATCATCAAATGGCAAAAAAAATTCAGAGTTATAGAGGTGCTTTTTGTTGTTGCTATATGATGGTGAGGATGGTCAAAGGTCTTAGTAAAACACTTCAGAACAAAGATTCAGTCCACAGTGGAACTTTGGTTTTGGGAGAAACTTTGTTCTCCCTCCATCTTTCATCCATGACCTTTACCCACCATTTTTATCCTAGCGAATTCCAGTTAAAATAAATATCAAAAGAATGTACAGCCTAAGATGAGTACATGGAAAAAGAGAAGGAAACATCAAAGCCAATCTCTCTCCCTGCTGGGGGAGCTGGGGGATTTTTTTTAAATTCGGCTGCTGCTCTATCTTTTGTTCCTCTATTCCTTTACTACAACTTAGTATTAGCAAATACATCTATAGAGAAAAAGACAATACTTTTTCTCCTGATTTAGCACCTTCCTTGTGAAAGATGTTCCACAATGCATTGTGGAGGGTTGAGGGAAAAGAGCAACCCAGTCCTTGCCCTCCAGACTTCTCAGATTAAGTTGTAAATGGCAAACTAAGATAAAAGGGTGAACATGAATACAGTCTAGAAAATGGAGAACAGGTTAGGGAGAGGTTGATTCCCACCTGGGAGATCCAAGAAAGCTAAATAAAAAAAAACAAATTTTAAGTAGAGCCTCGGAGGATAGGAATTTAAGTAGTCAAAAGAGTAACAGACCATTCAGTACAGAGAGAAAGCATGCAAAAATTTTTTAACCAATACTTATCCAATTAAAGAATTAACTAGTATGTATATAATGGAATGTAAATTGGTGCAGCCACTATGGAAAACAGCATGGAGGTTCCTTAAAAAATTTTAAATGTAATTACCATATGATCCAGCTATTCCATTTCTGGGTATTTATTGAAAGAAAATGAAAACACTAACTCAAAAAGATATATGCACCCCCATGTTCACTGAAGCATTATTTACAATAGCCAAGATATGGAAACAACCTTAAGTATTCATCAATGAATATGTTATATCTCAATTATACCTCAATAAATGTAAATCTTTAAAAATAATTAACTTAATAAAAGTTAACTATTCACATAAGGCAATGTTAGAACAAATTTAGAGGAGGACATCTTCTGAAGTGCTGGAGAGCAGAGTATGAGTAGCATTTTAGGGGAAATGTCTGAAGACAAGGTTATAAAGAGAGACAATGACCCACTTTGGTAGACTGTCGTCCATCACCGCCTATGGGTATAGAAAGTATTTGAGGAAGGGAGTGATCTAAAAAGAAATGCCTTAAAATGTACCTACAGCAGTACTGTTAAGAATGGATTAGTATGTGTAGTGAATTATTATACCAGTTAATAAATTACTATAGTTCTGGTAAGTTTCAGTAAAATATTAAAAATAACCAATAATTCTTTAGTGTGTTAGAATTTACAAAGTTCTTGCACTCTCGCATACATTCTCGTTTGAATACAGCCTGATATAGGGCAGAAAGGTAGGACTAAAAATAAAGCACAGATACGAGATAGAGGTTGAACTGAAAGATCTGACTACAGCCTGAATACGGACAATGGGAAAACTATCAAAGGACTTCGGTCTGAGTTGAGAGCTATTCACCACCATCACCACCAACAACGTATTGAGGACATCCTAAGTCATGGATCCTGTGCTAAAAATTTATATTAGATGATCTCATTTAATTCTCACAGCTATACGTGGTCACCCCATTTCACAGATGAGAAAGCTGAGGTTTAGAGAATATTAAGAAGTTTGTCCATCACATAGCTGGCAAGTGGCAGAGCCAAGATTTGTCTGAATCCAAAGCTGTCAACCACTTTAGCTTGTAGTAACTTCCATAATACTGGTCAGTGACAGGCATAGAAGCAAACTCTTTGTTTATATCCGCATGTCCTATGTAAGATATGCAGATCTTATAAAGAACTTAATTTGACTTTTTTTAGGTTATTCATTATTTGATTCAAGAATAAACAGTACTTTCTTTTAAAAATGAGCTGGGAGCCTTGTCAGAATTGATTATAATGGCAACAGATCCCATTTAAAGAAACTGGCAATCTCTTGCCACACTAGATTTTAATTAAAAGGGTGTACAAAAAATGGGAAGCTTTCTGCCAAAATGCTGTAGCATCATAATAGAGTCACCTTCACTCCTGGACATTGTTACATGGAAAATCCTCAAGTGTCAAGGAAAGAAAACCATTTTCCTTTAACCACCTATTCACATATGACAGTATCTGTATTCCCAAAGTTATTATACACAGTCACAAAGTAATTTCCAACATGCCCGACTTTCAGCACTCCTGTATAAACTATTGTGGGGGTTTCTTCTGGAGCCTAACCTAAATCTTTCTGGCCAGTGGGACAACTTAGAAGGTTACTGCTATAATCCACTATGTGGACCTTGATGGCATGAAGCAATTAATGACTTGTCCAGAAGTACCTGGTGATAGCATCAAGAATAAGAAAGAAACTTTCTACTGCTACATCTTTTACAATGTGATTTTTATATAAGTGTATATGTGTACACTTCAGATGGATTCGCTATGATTTTATTCTATGCTGTGTTTGAAATCACAGGCCAGTGAGGATTTATTCTTCTCTATGTATTTCATTTAATTACACAATTACATTCTCTAGAGAGAGGCTGTATTTGAAATGACCTAGGCAAAGGAAGGTTTAAAGGTGGAGAGTCATATTATTATGAGCGTTTACAGTTCCTAGTGAAAATGACAAATCCACTCAGTTACATATATTAAAGAAATGATGAGCATCTTTTTTCACAAAGTAAATATTATCATGTTTCTCATCTTGTCTTTCCTTTGTATGTTTCCTTTGTATGTACTTATTTTATACATAAATTTGTCCTGGAGTAAGAGAGGAAATAAACAACAGTATGCGTTAAAACGCTTTCTTTCCACAGAAAGAAAGCACTAGCAGCAGGGAAAAGCCTATTTAAAGAGTATTGTCATTTTGGTTGAGCAGGAAATGAATCTGCCGCAAAGGGTTGGAACTCACTCTGATAGCATTGAAGGTAATTAAAATCTAATGGTTGAATCTAACCATTTAAATTGCAATTTAAATTGATCAAATAGGATTGAAATCAGAATACTTGACAACCTTAAAATGGGACTATAAGAGATTCACTGTGTGCATGTGAAATGTTTGCTTACTCCGGATTGAAATGAACGTAGCATGGATGAAATGAAATAGTTTCTAAATTTATATGACTTTTCAATAGTAGAAAAAGATGGTTGTGAGGATTTGCATCTTACAGTATACAATGACGACAACTGGCATAAAATTAAAAGCTTTCAATTACAAACAAAAGATGATTAGGTATTTTCTGTTTATGAGATCTTATTATTCTAGCATGTATATTTTATTCCATAAAGTCTGAAGATGGGAGTTTTAAAATATCAAATTATATTTATTGCTGGCTTAACCTAAGTCTTCACGGTTAGGCTTAACAGTTACTCTCTCTAAGCACAGACAACTTAAAGTTGCAATGCATATGTTTCCACATGTAATTATACTATTTTTATTAAAATGTTAATATATTAGTTTGATGCATGAAGCAGAAAAAATGCCAGTTACATTTCTTATAGGAAATTAATAAAGCACAACAATACGGAATCTAATGGAAGTTTAGAGAGATTATGATTTGCCAAAGTGAATGTCAGTCTCCCAGCTTCTTGTTCAACATTCTTTCTAACATAAAACCAATTTTTACTGCTTTGCATATTACCTGAGACCCTGGGTACAACTTACTTTGTTATTGACCACCAGATGTCCAGTGTTGTTGAGGATATTATGCACTGCAGCTGCATCTGTCAGATTCCATCTTGTTCCAGATGACCAGGGAGAGGGTTTTCAGGCCTCACTGGCCATATAAAATCTAGATCTCTGAACAAGGCTGTGAATTAAAATACACTGAGAGAATAAGTACTAACAATAAAAGACAGATATGGGTTAAATCAACTTTTACTTTCTATTTCAATAGACTTCTTTTAAATTGAAATTGTTTTCTAATTAAGGATTCTTTTATTGGTTGTATTACATTTATATGTACAGCCCCCCCACTCCTACCCCCACACACTTACATGCATTTTTAAGAACCTTAGTTTCCTGAGAATTTTGTGACTCAAGGAAATGAATGCTTCTCTCATAGTAAAAGGCTCAACCACCACATAGCATAATCACATGACTTGAAGGGAAATCATTATACCAAAGGAAAAAAAGTTCCAACAGAAAGAAGGAAACCTAGCTCTCTGTGCATTAGGTTTACTGAAATTACAGACAAGCAAATGTTCATGAAAGACAGTGTATTTATGTATTTTCCCCATAGAAAAATAATGTTGAAATTGAGAGCTGTGTTCTTGGAAAGAGACTTGGCATAAAAGTAAGGCTAGCTTAGGCCAATGATATCATTTAAAAAAAGCATAAAATTCTTCCATATATTTAATACTAAAATTCTGCTCAGAGTCCAATAAAATAAGCATAAATATCCTATACACACTGATTATACAAGAGGGCACTCTACTCTATAAAGGCTACACACTGCACATAAATAAAATTGTGCTATACTATAAATCAAAACTACTCAAAATTAATATGCTAGTTATAATAAAGTTTAAACATTTAATTAACAATATTTTTGCTTGCCTTCTTAGAAATTTTATGATTTGAATGGACTGGGTCACTTAAATTGCTGTCTAGGGAAGTTTGAAATGACTCTTTTTCTCCTCAATAGATTCCCCGTCTTGACCCACATGATCCCGGCTGTAAGATTCTGAGACTGCTCAGCAGACTATAGCGTAAGAGAAGGAAGCATGGTTAAGAATCCACATGCACTGGCTCCCCTGGAGGAGGTCAACCAACTAAAATTAAAAATCAAACCTGGGTCAGACTTAGACGTGATCTGGGCTGGTGTAAAATTCCATGGGGAGAAGAGACCCCAAAGAGGAATCTTACAATACTGGTGACACCTTTGGTCAGGAGCACTGCAGCTCATAATTCTAGTTTATAGCAGGACAGGACCTGGTAGCAACTGATAGGAGTAGAGGCAGAGAAAAGCGCTGTGCAGGCTGTCAGCAAAGTGAAGAACAAGTCAGGGATTAGAACTGAAGTCCAGTCATGAGAGGTGACAAATAACAGGAAAGAGTGCAGCCTGATGGACACAGAGATGTCCAGTGAGTTCCCAGAGATCCAGAGGCAATGAGTCTGAGAAGTAGCAAGACAAACTTAAGACCCTATCATCATGACCCTGATGGAGAAGGGGTCCCTATTACTGCCAGGTTCCTTGGCTCCAAAATGGATCTGTAGTAACCTGGAGTTCAGCAGCCTGAACCTCTAATGTCATTCAGTGCTCAAAAATCGAGTTCTTGTTTTCAGAGTGTAATCTTGGTGGTAGATAAACATTCTTTCCAACAAATAAATTTGGTAATATACAACACATTTACAGTAGTGTCTAGAGCTTTAAGTTTTTGAAAAAGAGGAAAACCTTCTGAACTTGGTCCTTCTACTTACTTCATACTTGTTAAATGGTTTGTTCTTCTCACTCATCTCATCGTACTAAGAGCATGAAGGCTGCTAAAGAAAATACATATAGGAAGCTGGGGGATGTGCTTGGAAAGGAGGAGCAGTAGTCGTACTCCTCTACCTTGACTCTATGCTATTTGGGGAGGTGTTTATGGTTTGATTATATGTGTAAGGTCTTGAGGCTTCTCATTTCACTTTTTGGAATCTCATTTACTATCTCATTTTATTTACAACACTCTAACATGGATACAGAAAGAATTATTATTATCCCTGTTTTACAGATTAGGAAACTAACTTGGAGTAGAAGTGGTAAATGAAATCTGTCTTCAAAAACCTGAGGCAGAGGGCTTCCCTGGTGGCGCAGTGGTTGAGAGTCCGCCTGCCGATGCAGGGGACGTGGGTTCATGCCCCGGTCCGGGAAGATCCCACATGCCGCGGAGCGGCTGGGCCCGTGAGCCATGGCCGATGAGCCTGTGCGTCCGGAGCCTGTGCTCCGCAACGGGAGAGGCCACAACAGTGAGAGGCCCGCGTACAGCAAAAAAAAAAAAAAAAAAAAAAAAACCTGAGGCAGAGATCTACCCGTGCTCAAGTCCTTTCACATAGTAGATCTTCAAACATATTTTCTGAATGAATGGGTGAATAGATGATTTTTTTCCACTAAAGTACTATTTTTAGGGCACAAGTAGGATAAGGAAGAAAAGTGAAGTTACAACAGGGCTGAGGAATGAGGTTAACAGTAATAGCTAACATTAATGGCATGCTTACTCTCTGTCAGTCATTTGAGAAGCACCTTATACTCATTTATTCCTTAGAACAACTTGTGAAGGTAAGTAGTAGTATTTTTCACATTGAACACATGAGGAAAACACAAAATATATTTCAGAGCTGGGATTCAAACCCAGGTATGCTGACCCACAGTCCATGCTCTTAACCTCCCACCACACTATGTAGAAACAAAATTAAGTCAGAAATCACAATAGCGGCCAAGAACAGGTGCAACAGTGAGGAAATGAGGATAAGTGGAAGCTCTAATATCTACCAAGTGCCAGGCCTTTCCATAGATTATCCCTAGTCCTCAAATTACCCCGAAAAGTTTGTATGAGAATCTTCACTTCATAGATAAGGAAGCTGAAGTTCAAAGAAGCTAAATGACTTCCTCAAGGTCATACAGCTAACAAGTGACAACTGATTCAAATCAAGTCTTTTTGATTCCAAAGCACAGGGTTTTTTTCTATATAGAATATTTCTAGAGACCAAATCTACACAATCTAGACCACAGAAATCTTCCATGTCCTGGAGCATTCTCTGTCCTTAAGGAATATGGTACAGAGGAATTCAGGGATGTTCATGTCTTTGACCAAAGAACCATCTTTCTCGATCTGGAACGTTCATCCCTTCACTAAGCATATAAAATACTAAACATAGATAGTAAACAAGGAGAAATGAGGGAGAAAGTACACCACTGCCCAGCCAGGTCAGCTGAATCATCCCTGGTGATCATAAATGATGGATAAGTGTAACCATTTGGGTCAAAGTGCTATACATAATAGAGGATGTCATAATAGAGGTGTATTTCCAGCTCTAGACACTAGGTAGTATGGCTCCTTCTTTCTGTTTGGGGATATACAGATACTTCCATATATCTGTGGTGATCTCTTTTCAGCTTTCTGGAATTGCCTTCAGTCTTATTCCAGAGCAGTGGTTCTCAAACTTTAGCATGCAGCAGAATCAACTGGAGGGCTTGCTAAACAGAAAATAGGGGGCGCCACCCCCAGAGTTTCTGATTGAGTAGATCTGGACTGGGTTCTGAGAAACTGCATTTCTAACAAGTTACTGGGTAAGACTGATGGTGAGGGTCAGGGGATCATACATCCAGGACTAGGGTTCTAGAGTTATTGTAAGTTTCCAATTTATTTCTCTTTACTCCAAACCAATGCCGGCCATAATATATCAGCTCTCAGGAAATGAGCAATCTGTTTTACAAACAATGTGCTCAATTCCTTGACTTCAAGGCCCCCAGGAAGCTCTATGTACTGATTTGCAGAGCTTCTGCATTTCATAGTCAGTTCCACATTTTCCCAGAGCATAGAAAGCACAAATAAAGATGATATCTAAGATAAAAGTTAAAAACAATAATGCCTATACCTTTGCAATTTATGCACAGGTCCTCAAAACTCAATTTCGTCCTACATGGTTTAGATTCCCCGGGCTAGCCCTGCATAATCAATATAATCTAGAAAGCTTCACCTAATCAATACTGTAGAACTTGTTCATTTTTCTGCCAATATCAGATAGAAATAAGGTTTTGCTCATGTTTTACAAATGAGTTTTTTTAAAAATTATTTTCATAACTTCACTGTGAGCCTTAGACTTCTAGTTGTCAGAGCTCAGTTAGGGAAAGCTGTAACTGTTTCATCTGACAGTTCCTTTGGAACAATTATTTAATGTGAGCATTATTTAAATGTGAGAGGAGAATGCATATATCTTGGTGTGGGTTTAAAATTTAGCCTCAACATCTTATCTTCCATTTACATTTAAAACAGCACATTATTCTTTGCTTCTTGGCTTCCATTTAGAGTTAGCACAGAGTTCAGATATTGGGGGAAGTCATTTAAACTGAAGAGCGAAAGATAACACATTTTTCTTTCTTCAGATGGGATTATGAGAATAACCTCTCTTTTTTTTCTTTTTTGGACACCCAAATATCTTTTAAGGGGGGGAGGGGCAGTGGGGGGAGAGTCTCTCACTGCACATCTTGTTCATTGGGGCTGCTTCCTGAGTCCTGCGGCTTCATCACATGCGGCAGCTCGGGTGGGTTGGAGAAGGGCTCGACGCGTAGGGCCTCAAATGCTTCATCTGCTCAGAAGGCTAGTCCCACAGTAGCTGGGGCCTGAGGCCCTGATGTCTGGCTGGTGAAGCCACACTCGCCCAATGTCTTACCGTCGTCCGGAAGCTTGTGGTCCTTGTACAGCCGCTCGCTGCTAGTCCAGCGGCCGCCTGAGGATGTCCTCGACGATGCGCTTCAGCTCGAACATGGTGCTTGACTCCTTGGCGTCCGTGAACATGGCAGTCCTGCGAGGAACGCAGCCACCGCAGCGGCTACTTCTCCCTCTAGACGCTCCAGAGCAGCCGTGCTCCGCCCCCTTCCCAGCAACCCGGGCGCTGGACCCAGCATGACCCGCGCCAGGGCGGCCCCACCCCACGCCCCCAGGGCTCCGTGATTCTCTTAATCCCATTTAAAGAAAGAAAAGTGTTGGTTTTAAACTGAGGCAAAATGTGATCCCTTTGAACTCTACAGCTGACAATTTAGGAAAAACCACACAGTCTTCAAGGCATTATTTCAAACCCTCTGGGTATGTACAAAGTTACTTACACTGGTTGCCATTTTGAGGAAAGATCCCTTTTTGAGGAAAAAATTTAACTCAAAAGAGTTCATAAATTAGCGCGGGAAAGCTGCTACAACCTTTCTCCTCAAACCTGCAGGAATTCGGACCTTATAGCTGTATTTACAATGGAGTCCTGGCCACCCTTTCCAAGGGATACTGAGTAGGGCATGGAGGGAATACCAAGAGTCTCCAAAGCAGTTACCACTGTTCTGATGAGGTGATGGGGTGAGGCGAAAATGCACAAGAAATGGTTATTTGTTTACTTCAAAATATGAGTAGTGTTCAACTAAGGGGGCTAATCTGGAGAATTTCTGTATCTGTTTCATATGCCAGGCAGTGACATTGTACTTGTTATGTACAAATAGCATTCATTACATGCAGCTTTTGTCAACTCTAAAAGGCAAAGGAAAAACAGATTATTAGTAAATTAAAAAAAAAAATAACACTGGTATGTATTTTTTTTCCTCAGGGTGAGAGGGAAAATGCCTGGATGTTGTTTTCAAACATCCCAGCCATCAACTCCAGAGAGCATGGACAAACATAATTTTCACTGATGACAATAATGAAGATGATAATGCTTTTCAGCATTTCCCAGAGCATAAACTCGGTTTGAATGTGAGCCTGGCTGTGTGACCATAACGAATGCTAGTGATATGGGAAAAACAAATGCACAAATGAAAAACAGTGAGTCAGATAGCTCATTCATTTCTGTCAATAGAATCCAGAATTCCCCAAATCTGCTTAGTGTCTGCCATTGTATAATCTTAAGTGCATTGCACACCATTTGCATGTTGAATAAAATGTTAGAATTGCTTTGGAATAAATAAAGCAGTTGCATTCCACTGTCAGAAAGGTTTAGATTTTTGTTTTCTTCCTACATGCTCATTAGATTAAGTGCAAAGAATTTTTTTTTTCAGTAGATGAAGTAAAGTTGAGAATTGATGCAATTATGTCAATAATATAGACAAAACACTTTCCTCAACTTCCAAATTACCAGACCACTAAAATTACTTTCTCATTTAAATTATCTGGATACTTTCTCAAAAAAAAAAAAAAAAAAAAAAGGAAAAGAAAAAAGAAAACATTCTAGAGATTAGTAGTATAAGAAGATTAATATCAAAACCAATTATTTTTCCTAACTGACCATAGTTAACTTTTCTATCAGTTTCCTTCGTGTCTTTTTTCTGTGTGAGCTCATATTATATATACAGTTCTGTATTCTGCTTTTTTCTTTTCATGTTATAGCATAAGCATTTTCCATTTGGGTAAAGTCTTTTTATAACTGATTTTAGTGTTTACATATCATTATAGCACAGCAAAGGACCATAATACATCCAAGAATTCTGTATTTGGAAACATTTAAGTGGCATCTAATATTTTTTATTAAAAATAATAGTGATAAACATCCTTGTACATAAATCAATGTATCTCATATTTTAAAGCTGTGAGTAAATGATGACATGACTTGAGTAACATAGGTTTAAGTCAGATCCTCTGATGATAGCTGGGCACATGGACACCCACAGTACATTTCTGAGACACCTGTGCTGGTAGTGACTAAGTCTGGCAAGTTAAATAATGAGAGAAAGTTTCCTGTGGCAGCTTCCAGGAAATTTCCTTAAACTATTGACGATGTGTGTATGTCCTTTGCCTCTATTTTTGGACCTTTCTCCATTTTGGACCACAAGACAAGGGCTACAGACCAGGGATGGTGAAGTGTGAAATAAGAGAAATTCTCATTATGGATCCATTGACAAACTGGAAAGAAAGCATTAAAGTTTTGATAAATCTTTTAATGAGATAGTGAATCACCTGTGTTCCATATTGCGTTTTGAGAGTGAGGGTGATGCAAAAACAAATTGTGATTTATCTTTATAGAATTTAAGAGAAATCACTGGGTTCAATTCTCTCTCAGTGGGCATTCTGCCATCTCATTTTATGAACAACAAAATATATGTTAGCAAAACAATAGCTTTTAAAATAAAATCAGTTCCAATTCCCAAGTGGTAAATAATTTCTAAAGTTAGAAAACTACACGCAAAGGGAGAAATGGCTTCACGACCTGTATAACTTTGAGTCAGAGTTGCGTGAAATTGTCAAACCCAAACTCTCCCAGGATCTTCCAGTGTTAGTTGATTAGCCAAATGAGCAGGATTATTCAGTAATAGATGCTTTGGGCATTGCTAACACAGCTATGCTCCTGATGAAAACTAACCTCAACATTTGATCCAAGTTCCCTTTGACTAAACCTCCATATAATGATGTAACTTCTCTTTTCAACATAGAAAATGAAAGGGAAAATTGAGATAATTATGTTGGCAATTTAAGTAAAACAAAAAATATCCAGATACTTGAGGTAAAAGGGAATTGGAGGTTTGAACTATGCAGATAACAATCTGAGTTCTCAATTTCACTTCGCCAAGAATACAAAGCATTTTTTAAATGAAGTTTATTGAACAGAGATTTCCAAATATTGTATCTAGTACCCAAACCAATTCTCTGCTTGCTATCTCAGCAAAAAGTGGTATTAATCAAGGCAATTTTAGTTCTCCTGTATTATTCAAATTTGTAAAGATCAGGCAAGATATTCTCACAAACATGAAAGTATAACTTATATTTATCCAGTTTCCACTTCCTTTGAGTCTCTGGAGGAGACAAGTCACCATCATGAGAAACATGGGTAACAGCTACCAGAGATTTGTTTTTGTCTTCTACCAATGAACTCATGCCCTCTGAGAAGCTGCCTCTCCTCCCAGGGTTCAACACTTTCCTTGTTGCATTTGCCCCCTATTATCTCTGCTTTGCTGTTTTATGCTTTTCACTGCTTCTGGCCTGTTGTCATTGCTGATGACATCACTCACTCCACTCCTTGGCCACCTGCCCCCTCAATACCAACCCTGCAGGATATAGGTCCAATCAGTACTTTGATGCCAGGCCTCCTTCTGCCCTGTTTCTCATGATAAGGAGAGATAATTCAGCATAATTTCCAAGCGCATCACTTCCCACCCACTCATAGCCCTGTCTTTTCTCTGTTTGATCCATATTTTTAGCTAATATGAAAGAGGACCCTCTGCTCACAAGCCCTTACCTCCAGACATTAAATATTTCAAAGTAATTTCAAGAGGAGATTATCAAATTTTGTAATATTTTTATTTATTCATTCCCTTAATATGGCTGGGTTCATTAGGACGTTTTATATTTTAGTAGTGTGACACATAATAATGGTGTGTTTGCAAGTTTACCAGCTGTGATGGTTCATTTTGTGTCAACCTGACTGGGCCACAGGTTGCCCACACATTTGGTCAAACATTATTCTGGGTGTGTCTGTAGGATGTTTCTGGATGAGACCTAACATTTGAATACATGAGTAAAGCAGGTTGCCCTCTCTAATGTGAGTGGACCCTATTTATTCAGTTGAAAATCAGAATAGAACAAAAAGTCTAACTCTCCCATGACTACAAGTAATTCCTCCTGCCTGACTGCCTTTCCAACTGGGACACTGGTTTAGTCCTTCCTTTGGACTAGAACTGAAATAAGAGCTCTACTGGGGCTTGCGCCTGCTGGCTTTCAGTCTGGAAACACATCACCAGCTCTCCTGTGTCTCCAGCTTGCCCACTGCAGATCTTGGGATTTGTCAGCCTCCATAATAATGATAGCTAATTCCTTAAAATAAATCTCTTTATATGCATACATCCTATTAGTTCTTTTTCTCTGGGGAACCCTAATACACCAGCCAGTCCTGGTACTTATTTTGTTTACTACGCAAGTATATACTTTTCTAAATTACAAATTTGGATTGTTTTGTATTAAATGTCTCCCCACTCGTAAATAATTGAGGAACTTCATTTTCAAAAGCAATTGATCTATGGTCAGCTTCCTGTTTTCCTTATAAATATAAAATGAAAGCAAATGTGTGCTAGCCTAATAGCCTCTATCATCTTGACAGAAGGCTCTGCATCCTGTTACAGTTCTCTCCTGCCAAGTGCTCTGAGAATCCTTCAAACTACACCTTGTGTGTGTTCACAAATGTCTCCCATATACTTCTTCTCCTGCTCTTTTCTCACTTCTAGAAGTTCACTGCCTTACATTTTCCACAGCTAACAATGCCCCTTCATGGACCATCATGTCTGTGATGCTCCCAAAGCTAAGTGACAATACTTGAGGACCCAGACTAGTACTCAGTTCTGTAAGACTGGATTCTCCCTGAGTGAGGAAAAGGATTTCTCCTCAACTCTTTGTCATATTCCAAAACAAGGGGTGGCAGCCTGACCCTGACGGAACTGTCATGAGAGACTATGCAACTCTGGGCAGAAGCTGAGCTCCTGTCTTTCCAGTTTTTACTTTCCCCTCAAAGTTTTAAAAATCGTAGGCTCAGTTTTAGTCAGAGCTCAGACACAAGGTAAAGTACTTCTTTACCCTCAGCTGGTCTCATGAATATGCTCCCAACACAGGGCTGCGGAAGTTCAGTGTGGAGAGGGCAGGCTTCATCTAGCCTAGAGCTACTGCCCTTCCCTGCATTAGGCAGCTTATTTTAAGTTTAACCTTTCTTAATGTTTGTGAAAGTGGAATAGAATGGTGAGAGTAGGATGGAGATATATCTTAAAAACAAAATAAATTAAAAAAAATCAGTTTTAAAGATACCACTTACAATTATTTTATTGAACAATCATCTTTTACATGTCATCAGACCTTACCCCTGAAATGCAAAAAACAGTTTGAGGTATTAAAACTGAAGGAATATTTGCACATATTTTGTAAGGTTTTCACGCTATAGTAACTGGAATATTCAGTATAACTAAATACTACATATAACTGCAGGTTTATAAGAACAAAGCTATTTAAAGCAAACCTGGTTTGTCTCATTATAGCTTTGGACATCCCACTTATGTTATAAAGGTGGCAAAAAATAATATGAGATTTAAGTTACTTGCAAACTGATATGTGCATTATTCAGTTTTAGAAAATGGTGTATAGAATTTAACGAGTTAATAGCTGAAACAGTAACTATCCCCAAAGCACAAAAATCAAACTGACAAACCAGTTTCAATGATATAATGTACTATTCACAGGATTTAATCCTTGGATCAATGGCAATTCACTTAAAGTATCTGAAATAGATTTACCAGAATATTTCAATACTATCCGTGTACATGGAGGGTCACATAAGTAGCATGGTCCATATTTTTTTCTGTAAGATTTCCCCCTTTAAATCTGTAAATAAATTGCTAACACTGATAAAGTTCAGAATGGTCACTTCAAAGTTATTTTGAAGTAACATGAGGAAGAGGAGATTGGCTTTTTAAGTGTTTGTGACTCTGTTATATTGAAGAAGTTATCAGGAGACTTTTCAAAACCTATTTCCCTCTGACTGTGTCTATACCTTGAAAGAGAAAGTTGAGGCAATTATATAGCTAATTAGAGTAATATAAATACTTTCTTCTGAACTATTCAGGCAAATTGGAGAAAAGGTATTTTTTTGATTTGATGATTGATTTAATTATTAACATCAGAGCATAGACACTTCATTTGAAACAAATCTAAGCTTGCATAGTGATTTGCATGTAGTATACTAAAATTAAGTCCTGAATAATAGGTCACAAATGTTGAATAACAATTAGTCTCTACAGCAATTTCTACAGTTATAAACAGCACTTCTAGTAGCTGCACATGCTAGGTACTGGTGTTTGTCATTGAATTGTTTTATTTGTTCCATTGTGTAGATAGATTGAACAAAGGGAAGCTTGATTTTTTGGTAAGAATATAAGCTTAAAACTTGGCTTTTTAAAATTTTTTGCAAAACTGATAAAAAATAAAATGCTTCTTGCAGTTTACTATTAGAGGAAAATACT
This sequence comes from Orcinus orca, assembly GCF_937001465.1. Classification (NCBI taxonomy): domain Eukaryota; kingdom Metazoa; phylum Chordata; class Mammalia; order Artiodactyla; family Delphinidae; genus Orcinus; species Orcinus orca. The sequence continues at coordinate 99,450,998 of NC_064563.1, forward strand.
GTTTCTTCCATGGCAATCATGATGCCTTAAAGGAGACACCTGCAAAAGTAGGCCTCCTCCAGACTACATGTTTTGTCTACATCAGAAATTTGTAAGAAAAGCGACATTTTTTTCATGGAGACTCCAACAAAATTCTGCAAAAACATTTAACCTGTTTCCTCTTTGTTCTAGGGGAAAAAAATGGAACTTAGGTTTTTAAAAACCCACATAGGAACGCTATGCTTGTGTGTAGGGACGATGTCCTCTCCCACAACTACTGTTTGTTTTCCCATGTAATGGTTCCTGAATTAAGAATAATCTTTGCAGTCTGGAAGCACAGCTGCAGTAGCAGCTGAGTGGTTTACTTGGGAGCAGAGGGAACACGTGTTGATGTTCTCACTTGAACCAGGAGAAAACGGATCACAGATTCTTCTATCAAATGAATAACGACCTAGTGTCAGTATCCTTTAGAGGTTAACGACTAATTTTAGTGTTTGCTACACAAATGGATGCTCCCTCCAGGTTAGGATACAATACCCAAGAGTTGTATTTTTGTTTTTCAAATGAATGTTTTCAGACACGGAAATCAGCCAAAAACATAGGAGGTCATAGAATGAGAAATTAAATCTCAGGTGTCCAAATTGGCTGGTCCAATTAAAACCTATCCCCAAGCTGCAATTATCTGGAATAAAACAAAAAGCAACTTTCATTTCAGGACCACATATGCAAATCTAATTGCCATCACAGTGGATTTTAATGCTTAGGGGATAAAATTGCAACAAATTTATTTTTTTTCCTATGGTCACCTTTTATCTATAAAACCAATAATCAAAAGAAAGTTGAAATGAAATGAAATAATGACGGATCCTGTAAGATCTAAGTCCTGAATGTTGTTTGCTTATTTTCAGTATACCCACGGGTGCCATACAAACAGGCCTGACCACAAACGTAAGTGACAAGAGCAATATTATCAAAATTCTCTCACTATTGTCATGCTAACAAGCTACACTGAAGTCTATCAAACCTACAAATATCAAATGCTGGCTGGCATTCAATTCAGATAGAACACTGACTGCAGTCACTGTAGAGCCAGTGAAGCCTTCTCCCGAGAGCAGGGGACTGTGACAGTCAGTCAAAGACTGGGTTTCGTATGCCGTTCAATACCAAACTGGTGGGTGCCTTCCTGTGTAGAAGGGCCAGTAAGCACAGGAGGAGGGAAAAGCTCATGACTCCCAGAAGGACCATTCCTGATATCAGCGCACTGGTGATGGCGTTCAGCTGGAAATGAGGTTCGTTTGGAGAACCTGCAAGTAATAAACACAATGGGAAGGTCCAGTATCAGATTTAACTCACCTTATCCCAATTTAAACCTGCAAAGCATCTGTCATCAGTATCTTATAGAATAATGGCATGAGACAATTATGCTACAATTTAGTTGACTATAATTCAATTCAATACCCAAAGGATTATATGGTTTAGAGGCCTGGTATCCCCCAGGCAGCCAAAAAAAGTCATCTATAAAATGCTCTAAAAATTGACCAACAGGTTGCATATGAGTTCAGAAATCCTCAGTGAACTGTTATTTAAAATATAACAAGCTTGTTAAACCAGAGCTCATTATTTTTAGCTGATTACAGTTTTGTAACTGATCACCAAAAAATACTTAACATTTAAAAAAATTATACTTTAATTTTCAATATATGTTAATTATCTTACCAAGCTGTGAATTGTTGGTTGGAGTCTCATCTGGGGGGAAGAAAAGAAAAAGAAAAGCAATATTGTGTCTCCAAATATTTATCTATGTCTGTTATAATTCTATAATTACTTTTTACCTATATATCCCCTCACCTTCACCCACAAGCTCCCTCGGAAAGGCAATAACGAAAGTCCCGCTAAACCGTCTGCTTTCTCATTTCCTGTTCCAGTGTCCAAGATTTCATCATCTATCTATTCCTCCAAGCCCACACCCTGCTACTGCCCTGGGCATACAAATAAAGTCGTAAAACATACTGTGCTGTATTCTTTCCTGCTGACTTTGCTTCATCATTATCTCTCCAGTCAGGTTAGTGGGGGCAGTAATTGTTAACAGCTATTACATTTTTTAGAGCCCTATAACCTGCCACTTATTATTCTGTTATAGAGAAACATTCATTATTTAGTGCCACTCTATTTTAAGTGATGCCAATTTGCCCATTATAATCTGCAAAAAACATCAAGTTCCAAGAAAATAAATTCGTACTTAATAACTAAATGAAAAGAAAAATCACTCCTGAACTTGAGTTGCAGTTTTATTTGCATCTGTTAAGTAAAAGACTGAAGCCATTGATTTTTCACTTTTCCCTGACAAACATAATAGATGCAATGAACACATTCACTTGGTTTCCCAGTTTTTGTTACCCATTTTGTAATCACATAGCAATTAACCCTTGAGCATACACAATGAGTGGATATTTGTGTTTAAATACATGGGTGTATATGTTCCTGTGAGTGTTTGTTATTTGAACCATAAAATGTGTGCAGTTGGCTGTTTGATTCTGGAGTATAAATACTATTACAATTAATATGTGTGTAATTTCATACAGTTTACAAAGTGCTGTCTCATATGTTATCACATTTAATTCTCATAATTGCCATATGGTTTAGATATTATTGCTACTCCCATTTTACAGATGAAGAAACTTCCATCTGTCACAGCCTCCATGATAAAGTAAACACAGGCTTAAATAAAAGCTCAGTTTCAGAGTCCCTTTTCTAAAATAATATAAACTAGCAAGCGTGGAAATATTTTTAGTAAAAGAGATAAATATCTCAAACTATAAAACTCCAGGATTAGTATTTGAAATAATTGATGGGAGAACCTGGTGAGATATTTATAAAACATCTGATGCCATTTCTTTTCAGACATACGGGTCTTGGCAGAAATGATGGTTCTGCTGTTTGATCCTGAAGTATAATGTCCAAAATAAATAGAGCACTCATTCATAGGATTCTTTAGAATGGTGCAGTGCATTGCTATAGGACAAAAAGAAAAAAAAAATACAAATTTTCATTATAAGACATCCTTAGGAAAATCCTAACCTCCAACCAATATGATCCTACAAGGACAATAGCTTCTCATGGAAATAGACGGGATGTATGCACTGTGACTAATTCAACCAAAAGATCTGTGTGCCCCTTTCCCAAAACAAGCTGCCTCACTGGAACATGGAAGAGAATATATAATGCTATAAAATTCCTTTTTAAAAGTTATTCTTTGCTTAGGAATTACATTTATTTGCTCTTAAAAAAAAGGTTTCTATTAAAGAATAGAAAGTTTCCTCCTATGTATCCCAATTAAGCAAAAGTTCTATGATTGTACGCCCCCACTATTTTCTGCAATTTCAGGTTAACAAAAGAAGTCAGAATATCCACTCCTCTCTTACATTACCAAAGCACTATTGTAAGAACAACATCCCAGCTGTCATCTACAAGGACTTGGCTGTGGACAAAATCTCTGTGTGGGGACAAAGATGCCAAATGAGCCACATCAGCTGCAGGCTCCAGGACTCTGAAAAACTGAAAGCATCCTACCTTTGGTAGATGGCTGAAATCAGAGTGTGTAATATTTGAATATTGTTTGGAATTGTACTCGATACTGAATAAACAGAATAAATTTATCTGTTATCTTCTGTTTCTGGTATCCTGCAGTTAGGATCATTGCAATTAAAAGAAAATCAAAGAACTGTCTAGAAAAGGAGGTAGTGATTTTTCAGGAGCTTTTTGTCACCACACACTTCTGTTTTTCTCTCACACCGACTTGGTCTTATACACATGTACACTAAAAGAAACCTTATGGAATTCGAACAGATTGGAATTCTAAACTTGGTGAGCTCTTCAAAAAACATATAGCTAGCTGAGGACCCACAGGAGGAAAATGACAGTAGCAATACCACAGCTGTTTAAAAGCCAGAAGTGGAAGATAAATTGTCATTCTCTGCTTTTCTCTCAGATAAGTAGCTGAAATAAATGGAAAAGGTGAACATAAGTGCAAAGATATATGCAGAATGAATATTTTTGCTTTCTAAGCACAAACTATTTTTTTAAGTCTTCAATTTACCTATGTGGTAAAATGAACCACATATTTCAGGTTGAGAATCTCAAAACTTTTTACTCTCCACTGGGTCATGTTCTTTAATAGTCTATCTCTACAGTTGAATTCTAAGATTCCCCAAGGGCAAAGACTGTGGCCTGTTCTCTATTTTATTCCCAGTTCCTAGCAGAGTGGCTGTCCCTGTAGGGGCTAAATAAATATGCTAGAATGAATTATTAAATGAAACTCAATGACACTAGTTGGACAAGAGTTTGGCTTGAACTTCTCCATATGAATTTTTGTAAAAAAAAAAAAAAAAATTAGGTACTACTATTTTCCAGTGATTATACCTTTAAATTTCCAGGATTGTACCCCATGATAAGCATTTCCCTACCGAATAGTTTTAGCATTTCAGAGCTTAAAATAAGAACATTTCATGAATTTTGAGGATTTTGAATTCTGAGGATATGAATATTTTCCTAAGTCAACTGAAAAAAGGATTAACAATGTCGGGTAAAAATAACCACAACGGGTTTGACTTCATTAAAGTAAAACAAAACAAGACAGAAGTTCTCAGGTTTAACAACTTATTAAACTTGATCCAAGCCAGATGTCTAGGGGAAGGTGTGGTTCAGTGAGTAAACAGAGCAAAAATTCCAAGTATCAGAGAGCTTTGAAGAGAGCAAATCAAGCCTGAAACTGGACTTGTCTGTGAAAATCAGCCATAGGATCTGCAGAGATAAATTCTAGCTGAATTAAGGTAAAAAATAAAACTAAGAGAAGAAGGTAGCCCTGGTCATTAAGCTGGACATTAAATTTACATAGAATTTGCCTGTGAATGACTATATCTTGATTTCTGAGTTGTATTTGTATGGAATTTAAAATTAAAAATTTTTAAGGATATTATAGTAGTATTATGAAATCATTGTAATACATGGTCCTCTAGGCAGTGAGGCCACCATGATATCCAAAAATAAGGACCATTCTACTGCTATTTATCAAAGTTACAAAACAAAAATCCACAGAGAGTGAGAGAGAAATGAAGGAAGGTTAACCATTATCCTTTGGGGGCTTTACTGGTGGAGAGACCAAGGTGACTAGGACAGAACCTTAGTGCATTGGGAAATAAATGTCATCTTTGAGGTGGAAACAAGTCGAAATTGGAAAGGAAGAAATCCAGGCATGACATCAGAGGTATTGTTATCAAAGGCATTAGCTCTTTGAGGTTTTAACATATATATTTCGGATGACTAGATGTGATGTGAAAGAAACCTATAAACCTGGATAGCTGGTAAGCTACAGTAGGATTAGAAACTGCTCCTTGGTAATCTTTACTGGGATTTGGAGATCTTAATAATTTTGGTCTGTCTTAAAATTATATTACACTAGTAAATTATTTAAAATTTGTAATATTTAAATTTGATTTCATCCAGGTAAGAAGGAAGCAAAGAAGTTAAAAAGGAGGAAAAGTCATCTACTCAACGTGGACAGAGAAATGTCACTTTCAAGGTTCTTTTCTTATGGCAAACTGACTCCAGATACGCTCCATAGAAATAAGAATATTTTTTATTGTGCCTACCCCAAAGCATTCCTAATTATTGGCAGCAAGAGCTGAGTTTCCATGCAGTGTAATTCTATGAGCTATTTCCAACACCTAGATAGAGATAAGGATTGGGCCTCTGACAAACCACAAACTAGTCATTTTCAAACCATTCAAAACATACCAAACCCTCAGGGAGTACAGACTAAGTTTGAAATTTTATATTTAATAAATTTCTGTATTATTTAAAGGGCCTCTTAGGCTTTTTAAAAAAATTCTAATATGTGTACACAAACACAAAGGAGTGAATAATTAAAGCAATTTTCTGTATTTTTTAGGTCAAAATGACTTTTGCTTAATCACCTCTTTCAGACAAAACTTTCTTTTCATTGTGGGACAGGAGGTGTGGGAGAAAAGGTAAAGATAATCTAATTGAAACATAATAATAGCCTACGGCCATTATAAAATAGAGAAAAATTATTAGCATATAGTCCAAATCAGAATTCTGCTTTCCCTTTTTAGACAAATTTAGAACCATAGAGTTAGAAAGAATCTGAAAGGCTACTTTTTCAAACCCTTTATTTTAAAAATAAAGAAAGAAATGCTTGCCCAGAGAAGTGGAGGAAAATCCCAAGTTCCACAGTTTATTAGGACAAAAGCTGGAACTAGAACCAGTTTTTCAGACTTCAGTGTGTGTTGTTTACAATGCATGTCTGTTTTATCCAACTGATTCTGGATACCTCCAGGTTCACGCTTGTAAAGCAGTATCCCTTTGGAGAGTGTGTGTGTATGTGTATATGTATGTGTACGGACATGCATGTACAAATATTTGTATACATGAAAATGTATTGTATAAACAATTGTGTCCATTAGAGTCATGAGCACAAATGAGTGCACTGGTGGGTGTATTTACATACTACTACAATTCAGGATCCTGGGAGGGAGCAAATGGTATTCAAACTAGCAATTTAAGGAGATTTAATAGGACTATTTATAAAGATGGAGGGAATTGACAAGAGAAAGTCAAGTTACCTAGGCTATAGGTTAAAGGGAGAGTTTCCAGAACTCTTGAGAGTAGTTGAATGGAGAGAGTTGTCTGGTGGGAGCTGTGTGGACTTCACACCCAACCTCTGACAGTGCCACCTATTGGCCAAGTCCAACCAGAAACTACTTGGCAAGGCAGCTAGGGGATGCAGTTCACGGAGACCAGTATTCAAGGTCAGAGAGAGGCTGGGAAGGGCAGAGTGGATCCGGATGGGCAAATGAAACACGTCCAGCACCATATACTTCTGTGTGTGTGTGTGTGTGTGTGTGTGTGTGTGTGTGTGTGAAGGGAAATGTGGTAAAGAATATTTCCCTTAGTAAGTTGAATAAACAGGAAACTACCATGAAATTAAAGTTGTCTAGCAGTTTATCTTGTCTCACAGTTAATTAGTGCTCTTTAAGAATCACTTTGAGTTCTCCTTAGAAGCCAGGGAACAAGCCATTTTGGAACCGTCTATTACTACACACAAAAGGAGGAGCACTCTTACCACTCCGAGTAATGATGGGCCCTGCAGAAAGGACAGCATTTCCAGAAGTGCTCTGGGGGCTCCAGGTGGTCCTCCTCCCCGCATCTCGCCTTTCTCTGTGGTCGCAAATCTAAGGAGTTAAGAAAACAAATGAAATTCCACACCAGCACAAAATTGTTTCTTTATGGCCATTTGGAAAGCAGATTCTCTTAGAAGAGATACCACATGTTTAATTTTATTCATTTACTTCTGTGCATTTATTTAATTACTTTGCATATAACTGCTACAGTATTTCTTATCCTGGCTTGGGCCGCATTTCTTATTTCCTCCCATTGTAATCGTGCATTGCCTCATTAATTTGCATAGCTCAATGGCTCCCCTGAAAAAGAGCTGTGTTTATCAAACTTTTCTACTTTTATTTCAAGGCTTTAATAAATCTTTCCCTGAAATGCTGGTCAGCACAGAGCCAAGGAAATGTGGAATCTCCATTTAACCCCAACTGATACAGCTACTTAGGACTAAAGCAACTAATGATTGTGAAGAAATGCATGAATTAGAGCACACATATAAACACATTAAAGCTATCTCAAATCAAAAAACATGACTGCATTTTTCTCAGGTTAATATTGCTGTAACACTAGGGGGCCTACTGTCTAGATATTCTACTCTACTCCATAGCCCTACTGAAGGACTGGAAGTTCCCTAGTTACTCTGTTTCATGTGTCTGTGACTTTGACCATCCTTTGGCATGGAATGTCTCTTACACTCTTGATTTTGCCTCTTTGGGGTTCATCTGTCTTCAAAGTCATATCTCTTCCACTGAGCCTCCTAGCCTTTCCTGTTTCATCTCTCTCACAATGATGAATAATGCCTTTTACTACAGCCCATATATATGCCTACCTTTGCACCATAACATTTGTCATATTTTATGCCATGATTATCTCATGATCCTAAAGGATAAGCTAACTGAATTCAGAACTCATTCATGCATCTCTGTATTACCAGCATAATGCTTGGCACAAGGCGGCATTCAATAGATCTTTCCTGGATGAATGAAAAAATTATACTTCAAACTATTTGACCTGATGCATATCTACTTTCTATGTAGAAATTAGTTCCTAACACTTGATAACTTTCAGCTTAGATCAATTCAACAGTTCAGAATAAAGTTGCTAAAAACATACTGGCATAAGGAAGGGGCAGTCATCAGCTCTGCAGAGCTTGGTAACACAGTGCAGGAAGACAGTGGACATTTTCTGATTCTTGTGTTTCACGAATCGGAACACTTCAAAGGAAAAGCGGCCCTGCTGGCTCCTGCCGTTTTCAATGACGGTGGTTTGAGGATCTTTGTCACAGCTACACATTAGAGAATGTGAAAACGATATTATTGGAAAGTACCAACCTACCGTGACTTGTAAATTAATTTCTGCAGTATTAAGAGTACCCTATTACATTAAGAGCTAACAAAATTATGCCATGTTATCGATACTTAATAGGAGAATAAACTAACTCAACAGATATGTAAGTGACCTAGATCACAATATTTAAGCAGACCAGTTTCTGATTATAATATTATTATCAAATTTTAGAGGAATTATACTTTCATATGGTTCAAAAATCCAAACACTAAAAAAAAAAAAAAAAAATCCAAACACTATAAAATATATATAGTAAAAAGTCTCTCCCCACATCTCTGCCCTTGTCCATGCTCTCCCATGTCCACACACAAATCTGCCCGTGGTGACCTCACATGTTACTGCAGCCTCACAGGGCATATGCAAATAGAAGCAGAAGCAATATATTCTCAATATTCCCCCCTTCTTAAACAAATGATAGCACACTCTCTATATTATTTTGTACCTTGCCTTTTTTTTAATTTAACAATGAATCTTAGAGATCTTTCCATATCAATATTTAGAGAGCCTCCTTCATCTTTTTCCACAGTTGTACACTATTTCATCATGCACACGTCAGAGTTTATTTAACCTGTGTCCTATTTACGTACTCTTGCATTATTTTTGAATCTTTTGCATTTTTACAAAGTAATAATGAATAGTCTTAACACATCATTTTGAACATGTGCTGGGTTCTGTAGGATCATTCAGCAGATTTTGCCACATCGCCCTCTATAAATATTGTTGCATTTTGTACTGCCCCAGTAATGTATAAAAAATACTTATTTCCCTCAGAGCTACATCAACAAAGTATATGTATGAAATTCTGGATTATTCCCTATTTGGTAGGAACAATAAACTATCACCATATAATATCAATTCACCTTTTTCTTAGTGTGAATGGATGTGTGCATTTTTCATATATATTAGAGCCATTTGTGTTTCTTTATCTGAAAATTGTTTATGTTCTTTGCTCAAATTTTTATTGTACTGTTGGCCTTTTCCTTAAGATTCCTATAAATTCTTGGTTTTTAGGAAGAGTGGTTCCTTCTTTGTTACATAAGTTGTAAATTGTTTTAACTTTGTTGTTTGGCTTTGGACATTCCTCCCAGTGTGTGTGTGTGGGGGTGTGTGGGGGGGTGGGTGGGTGGGTGTGGGTGTGTGTATGTGTGTGTGTCTGCACACAGAAATTTTATTTTTACATAATTTAAAATATTTTATTTTATGGCTTCTAGTATGTGGGCTAAACAGGATTTTCCTTACTCCAAATTTCTAAAGATATTCTGCATGCTTTCTTCCATCACTTTTAAAGCTGTAGTTTTTACATTTAAATTAACCTATTTAAAGTTTATCATGGTATAATGAGTGAAGTACAGATCCTATGCTATTTTTTTCCTTAAGATTATCTACTATCCAGCACTATTTTTAAAAATCTCTGTCAATCCCACTGATTTGCATGTTACCAAACTCTGTCATATAGTAAATTCCCATGTTTTGAATCTATTTTTCAACTTACTATTCTAAATTTTTGTCTATGTGTCTAGCCTCACATAATATCATACCCCTTTAATAACTTTAGAGCTTCTATTAACTGTAATATCTGGTAGAGCCATACCCTCCTCATTTCGATGTTGATTTCCCCCTTTCTTTGGCATTTTGTGGATTTTTTGTTCATCCCTTTTTTCTCGATTCAGTTAGCTTGTGATTCTCTGTTCTTGTAGGTATGCATTTCTCCTGACTTTTCTGGGATCTATGGCAGTGGGACCCCTCAGCAATCACTTTTCTTCCTTGCTTCTCCTGCCACTTCTTCCCACTCTGCTTCCTGCCAGCCTTTTCCTGCTCTGTTTTGTCTTGATCTTAACTGCTTTTATCAACACTAACACACATTTTGGAATTTCTAGGTTTTCTTTTCCTCCTTATCTCACTGAAAATGGCACTTAGGGGACTTTTTTTAGTTATCCATTTCAGTCTCTATAGTTTCCAAGAAGAAAACTGAAAGAATTAAGCTGAAGCCATAGTCATACCAGAAGTCTGATGATCTTATTCTAGATTATCAATACGTAATCATTATAGAAATTTTGGAAAATAAGAAAAATGTCAAAACAAAATGATCCACAATCTCACTGTGCATAAATAACAAAGGTGAACCTTTTGATGTATTTCCTTATAGTCTTTTCTATCATGCATTACATAAATGAGGTCAACTGTACAATCGTGTATGCTAATTCTTTCATTTCATATTTTAATACATTTAAATTTTAAGGAACCACATATTTCTAAAGATAGAAATATCAAGAAGACAGAAGGGGAAGAGATAAAATAGAACCAACTATTCTTTTCAATTTTATAAATAATTTTATATGATTATTATGTCTGTGTGAGCTTTCAACTTACTGGTTCTCCATAATTCACCTACCCATTTCCTTACTGCTGAACATGCAGTCGATTCTCATGTTTTACTATTTTAAATAGCACTGATAGACAAGAAAGTCATAAATATTTTAGAATATGCTTCCCATTTCACAAAAGTAGAATCAAAGGATATGAAATCTTTTAAGGTTTTTTGATACATACTGATATTTTTTCCCAAAAAATGTTAACCAAATTAACACTTCCAGCAATAGAATATGAGTGTCAGTTTGATCATACCCTCTGAGTATCATCTTAACGTTGATTAGCCAGTAAAACTTATTCTTCTGGTTTCCCATCATATTACTCCCATCATGTGTCAATAAGTGGCAGTGATCACAGCCAACTGCATTTTATAAGCATGATGAGAAGCCATTGCTTGGCTTTCAAGTCTGTTCCCCTGTCAGATAAAAATGCTGAAAAGGAACTGAGATGATTGAATGTTTTTATGATCAATGTCCCCTTTCCCCAAATGTAGATTACATTCACTCTATCACTGTCTATTGGGGAATGAAGTTGAAGTTATTGGCTCTGATAAAAAAGGAGTGGTAGGCTGTATTACACTTTCATATTAAATACTGATAAATTAAGAAAAGCAGTTTGGGGTCTAAATTATCTAGCCCATTACTTTAATTTTATTCTCCTTTTGACATACCATGAGACAGTCTAGTTTTGGAAAAATAGTACCCTCTCACCGCCTTTCTCATATTGTCAATAGTACCCTAGCCATGCTTTTCCTAAGACAGTGAAATATTCCTACATGACCTAAACATTAATAAAACATCTTTGATGGAGTAAACTTACTTGTAACTGTCATTCAACAACAGCCTTATCAGCATTTCATGTTGAAAATTGTTCTCCACTTTTATAGTTCCAACTATATAAGGACTAAAAGTTCAAAATGTAAAACTTTAAATTTAAAAGCTATAAAAGTACCCTATAATTTGTTTATCTGACTTAGCTTTTCTCTTTTAATTATCTATAGTAGGGTTATTGCTATCAATACAAGACTTAGACACTTACCTAAGGAAGAGATCATATCGAATATCATCATTTGGGTTCCCTGATGGGGTCGTGTAGCAATAATCCATTAAGACATTCCATCTGCAGGAAGAGGTAAGAATAATCTAGAGTCAGAATCTCCTTTTGGATATTAGTTACTAATCCAAGAGAAGTAGATATTGACAAACATCTTATCCCAGGGAACATAGTTTTATATTATTTGCAGAGACTTCTTGTTTATTAAAATTTTCTCCTAAACTCAAAGTATTTAAAAGTCTGCAACAAATTGCTGTCACACATCAAGAATCACATACAACCAAGAATAAAAATGCCAAGAAGACAAAAAGGGAGAAGGTAAAGTAGAACCAGATTTCTAGAGTGTACTAATCTCTTCAGGATGCAATGTTTAAATAATAATATATGAGAAACCCAAAATAAACTATTTACATGCTACAATTTTTTTATTAGGGCAGAAATGGATCTTTACTTTTGAATTTCCTTTCAATTTTGATCATTCTGAATTCTCTAAGTGTCAAATGAAACTTGATTGATTTTGTTATTTTGCAGAGATGTTTCTGAAGATCGTTTTATATAATTTTGGCCCAGATTCTTATGGGGAGAGTTCTTTTGTTTTTTAATAAACTTTTATTGAATAGTAACACACATAGAAAATACATGAATCATAAGTGTTCACAAAATGACTGCATCTGATTAATCATCTTTCAGATGAAAAACATAGAACATTCTGGTATCCCAAAAGCTCTCCCCATGCCCTCGTCCAGTCACTACCCCTCCTTCTTTATGGGAAGAATCGCTATTTTCCAATTAATGACATAAAGTGGGTGTCACCCTTTAATCCTTGTAATTTGGGGTTTTTTTAGATAAATTTATGTATTTATTTATTTATTTTTGGCTGCGTTGGGTCTTCATTGCTGCACACGGGCTTTCTTTAGTTCCGGGGATTGGGGGCTCCTCTTTGTTGCAGTGCGCGGGCTTCTTATTGTGGTGGCTTCTCTTGCTGAGGAGCACGGGATCTAGGCGCACGGGCTTCAGTAGTTGTGGTACACGGGCTTCAGTAGTTGTGGCACACGGGCTCCACAGCTCAGGATCAGTAGTTGTGGAGCACGGGCCCATTTGCTTCACGGCATGTGGGATCTTCCTGGACCAAGGCTCGAACCCGCGACCCCTGCCCCGGCAGGCGGATTCTTAACCACTGCTCCACCAGGGAAGCAACCTTGTAATATGTTATTTCTGCTTATTAGCATTTCTTTTTTTTTTAATTTAGGCAAATATGTAAAATATATGTATTTTTACATATAGGCAAACCAAAAAATATAGGCATTACCTTCTAAACAAAAAATTGGAATACATGATTTGATATACAGTTTGACAGGAGGCAGAATATTTGAAATCATCCCTCTCTTGGAGAATCTGAGGTCTATGGCTTCAGAAGGTGTGGCGATTGTGGGTGGGTGGGCATTCAGGTGGGAAGAGTAATGTGAACAAAGGTGTGAAAGACCAGAAGGGACTAGGAAGGTCCTGGGTTCATGCGGAGCGTCAGGTGGGAGGGCTGAGATGCGAGCAGCACGGAGACACTGGAAAATCTGGACAGGAGCCTTAGTTGCTGACATTTTTGAGGGAGGAGCAGCAGGATGAAGGAAGGTCACAATCCCCAGTCTGGCTGGGATGTTTTGGGGTGAATGTGCTAGAGAGTGCAGGAGGTGGTTTGAGATGCTGACAGCTGGACCAGAGGGTGGCTGCATGGGTGGAAGAATAATAGACATAATAGGCGAGGTACTTGGGAAGGAAAACTGAAGAATAAAATGGGGTGGATTCCTGAGAAGTTTTTTGGACATTTAAGGTGAGGTTATGTCACCTTAATATAGGATCGAGTTTCCCATTTTGGAAACTGGGAGAACAGTGGTTCCACTGTTATTCTTCTTTTCCTTTAAATACGTGTCTTTTCCCTTGATTAATCTCACCCCTTTCTGACTGCTCTCTTGTTTGGAGTGATAAGGATAGATATCAGACAGAGATGGCACTAGATCAGGGCCAGGAACACTGGGTAGGATTTGAGCTGGCAGAAATAAAATGGAAGGGTGTGTGTGAGGCAAGAGGGTGGTGGTGGAGAGAGAGTCTGGTCAGAGGCAATGGCATAAGCCTTGCTATGTTTGGCAAAAATGCGTAGCCATGGATGGCGAGAGTGAAATGTCTGTACCTGGTTAGGGCAGGAGACGTATTAAAATCCCTAGGGGAGTGGCCTCAGGCCTATGCCCCTAACTACATTGTTTTTCTTTTAATTTATTTATTTATTTTAGCTGCGTTGGGTCTTCATTGCTGTGCACGGGCTTTCTCTATTTGCGGCGAGCGGGGGCTACTCTTCCTTGCTGTGCGCGGGCTGCTCACTGTGGTGGCTTCTCTTGTTGCAGAGCACGGGCTGGGCTCTAGGCGTGTGGGCTTCAGTAGTTGTGGCTCACGGGCTCTAGAGCACAGGCTCTGTAGTTGTGGCGCACGGGCTTAGTTGCTCCGTGGCACATGGGATCTTCCCAGATTAGGGCTCGAACCTGTGTCCCCTGCACTGGCAGGCGGATTCCCAACCACTGCACCACCAGGGAAGTCCCCCCTAACTACTTCTTTAAGAGCCATTGTTTAGCATTTCTAAATGGAATGGCAATGGCAATATTTTTTTTAAAGTGAATGAGCTAACTTTATGATTCATGAGGCTTTAGGCAGCCAAAATGTTTTAACCAACAAAAGATAAGGGTTTGAAAATACCTGCCGTCCAGATTAGTGGCTTGTACAGCTGCAAATACTTTGGTTTTCAAAGGTAATCCTATACTCGGGATAATTAACTGCTGACTGTAGGTTGAATCCTAATGATGAAAAAAATAAGCAATTAATCCATCATTGCCTTCCCAACAGCACATTTACTTAAGACAATAATGTCCTATAAAAGAAAAGGGGGCAAATCAACATCAATTTACAGAACCAACTCCAAAAAGGACCTAGTTAATCCTCTAGTTTTTGGCAGAACTGTTCTTAAACCATATCCAAGTAACAAATTCATGCATAAATCTTTTTGTGTCCATAGTTTACCATTTATGATGATTAATGTTCAGTGTATTTAAATTATAAGCAATGGTTACTAGTCAGAGGTTAGTATTTAGTTTGTCTAATATTCAGCTATCAATATTCAGTTTACTTAAATTCATATTCCAGTTATTTAAATTATATTAGTGGCTAATATTCAGTTTATTTAAATTATATCTGCTTCAGTTTAAGCCCTTTGCCATTGGAGATGTAAGTCTTTACACTTTAAATAATGTGTCTCGTTTACCCAAAGTCACTTACCTGGCAATTTGAAATTACCAAACTTTAATAAAAAAACCTAAAAAGAGACCAGTATGGTCTCTGAGTTGCCAAAATGCATGGCCTGGAATTCCTGTACTAGATTACATGGTAAGGACTTACAGAAGGGTGTCTTAGGACTTCATTTCTACCTTTTACCCTTAGTTTAGACCAATTCTGGAGAGTTTATTTATATCACTTCCCAATCTACAGTAGATGAAAGCAGCAAATTAGAAATTGAGAAGTGACAGCTTTAATTTGATAGTAAAGAAAAACAGAAAAAAAATGTGGAATAAAGAAAAAACTTCTCAAAATCTAAGCTGTCAAATCATTTAGCATGGAGGCAAATTGTTTCCCCCAAATTCAGTAACTCTGAAGATAATGCTATTTCATTGAATTTTTAAAATTAAAACAATAATAATTTGGATGCTTCACTTTTGAAAAAGTTGCATTCATGTGGAATATTTCATTCTCAAATAAAGCCTGATAAATGAGGGATTATATGCTGTACTTATTTTCTATATTTCTGTGATAAATGATAATAGCTCCTCTAACCGTTTCTGATAGGTAGTATTTTTATTTCATTATCTTTCTGGCTCCCTTTTCCAACTTCTCCAAGTTATCCACATTTCATTAACTATACAGCTCTTTCATCTTGTATTTGCATCAATATTGCCCAGAAGAATGCTTACTTTTTTTTACAAGTATTATACTACAAAGTCATTTGCAAGTGATATGACTCAGCTGTGGTTTAATCATGACATCAAATTTATTCTTCTAAAAGGTAATCTTTTGATTTTATTTTGTTTAGTTGCCTTTACTCCTGTTAGTACAATATTGTCCCTAAAATCAATTATATTTATTTTACATTTTTTCCTCAACTTTAAAAATAATTCATAATTACCATAACCCAGTTTTAGATTTACTCTGTTTCTTTACCTGCTCAGAAGACATTATTAATTAGGTACAATTCAAATTCACAAGGTCATCTTCACTTTCAGTTTCCACAGAGGAGAAAACTGATCTATTTATACCATGTAAAAATAAGGTCATAGTTCAACTTGAAGTAAACTCCATATATTAAAATCACACAGTCAATAAATGTCATTATTTATTATAAGTAAAATTTTCCTAAATACATTCACTGAATCCCAGAACACATAGAAATAAACAACTGCACTTTTTCCTACCCAAGTAACTAACTATAGAATAAGAGCAGTAGGTATGTAATATAATTTTCATCATTCCTAAGGGTTAGAAATCACAAACTTTGCAGGTAAAACAGGAAAATATGGCCCCTAATGGTTATAAAATAATACTTAGTTTGAAATGCTGCAATAAAATTACATTTGGGTAGCTAAATGTTAGTGTTCCAAACAAATAATAAATATGGTTTGGGATCAATTCGTCAAAGTATACAAAATTTTTTTCAGTATAAATTACTAGTTTTTTAATGTCCTGTAAGATGGCAAAATACTACAATGGTGCCATGTTAAGAAACTAGTTTGGGGCAGTGAAGCTCTCCTGTATGATACAGTAATAATGGATGCATGTCATATACATTTGTCAAAACCCATAGAATATATAATGTGAAGTATTAACCTAAATGTAAACTATGGACCTTACTTAATAATATGTCAGTATTGGTTCATCAATTGTAACAAATATGCCCTATGACCCATAATACAAGGTGCAGATAACAGAGGAAGTTGTATGCAGGCACTGGAGGTCTATAGGAACTCTCTGTACTTTTTTTTTTTTTGGCTGTGTTGGGTCTTCATTTGTGTGCGAGGGCTTTCTCTAGTTGTGGCAAGCAGGGGCCACTCTTCATCGCAGTGCGCGGGGCTCTCATTGTCGTGGCCTGTCTTGTTGCGCAGCACAGGCTCCAGACGCGCAGGCTCGGTAATTGTGGCTCACGGGCCCAGTTGCTCCGCGGCATGTGGGATCCTCCCAGACCAGGGCCCGAACCCGTGTTCCCTGCATTGGCAGGTAGACTCTCAACCACTGTGCCACCAGGGAACCTCTCTCTGTACATTTTAGGTCAACTTTTCCGTAAATCTAAAACTGCTCTAAAAAAATTAAGTCTGTTAATTTTTAAAACACTGATTTGTAGGGAAGTGGTTGAATTTTATTAAATAACTGGTTAGTAAATAACTTTTAAATTTTAATGTATTAATTCAACCATTAGTAATACTTTCATTGCAAATTGGTTAAAAATGAGAAGGATTGGGCTTCCCTGGTGGCACAGTGGTTGAGAGTCCGCCTGCCGATGCAGGGGTCACGGGTTTGTGCCCTAGTCCGGGAGGATCCCACATGCCGCGGAGCAGCTGGGTCCATGAGCCATGGCCACTGAGCCTGCGCGTCCGGAGCCTGTGCTCTGCAACGGGAGAGGCCACAACAGTGAGAGGCCCACGTACCGCAAAAAAAAAACCCAAAAAAAACAGGATTTTGGCACTATGTATTTCATTTATATTCTGATATCAATTACCTTTGTACCATAGAATTAAAATCTTAAGGTTATCATCAAATTACAGACTTTTATTTGGCATTAAGATTCTAGAAACTCTTTGAAGGATTAGGTCTAGTTAGCAACAGGACTATAATACTATCTCTAATGATAAAGGAAAGAGCTTAATAGCAAAGCTCTCCTCAAATCCACACTTCTAAATTTTGATTTTCTGCTTTTCTGCTGAGAGAATAGTTTAATTTCACAGAAAACAGTGGTATCCTTAAATGTCATGTATGTTTTTCACTTTTTTAGGATCAGGAATTCCCATCTTTGTTTCACTCAATTATAACAAATAAGATTGGATCCAAACCATTCATCGCAATTCCACCTGAGGGACCTTACACGTATAAATTAACAGAAAGGTTCCAATTTAAAAGTATTGCTCACAACAATAATAAATATCTGGCCATACTGGGAATGAATACTGGCCCATATTTGCTGAGTATCGTAAAACCAAGTATCTTGGCAGCTTCTCCTTGCAGCAGAAAGTTCAGAAATGACAGAAAGGCAATCTCCATTCCAACACATTTTAATTTGTTGTTTAGAACTCTGTGGTGTCAGACTACAAACTTATAAACATGATTTTTTTAAATGCCTTTGGAAAATGTCCTACTACAATATTTATAGCACATTATATTCAAAGTATAATGCAATGACTTTTAAATCAGTTGCATGAATTATAACTCAGTGCCATGATGACATGAATAATAATGTAAAAATCAGATTCATAATTTACAAAAATGTTGGTTGATAGATTGAAAATTGATATTTAAATCAGGCATTTAACATGTATGAGTAAAAATTTTTAATCAACATGAAAATACCATTGTGAGATTAATGTTAGAGTTATAAATAGAAATTCATGTATTTTTCACATTTTTGCTGCCACTGTCGATATTTAAATGACAAAAGTTTATACAATACTGTGCAGTCAACCCAAATTATTTCAGATGTGACAGAACTGACAACAGCCAAAACCCACATTGAAAATATTAACACATTCATCACCAAGCATCGTGCCTTCAAGTCAAGTATCATTTGGACATTTCCTGTCGTTTTATCACAAATATATTATTTCCAAAATCTTGACCCTGACTATGGCTACACACACACACATACACACATAAATAAATATATATGTATAAATGTAGATAGACACTTGGAGTAACTATGCAGAATCACATTTATAAAATAAATTTTAAATCATATACCAACTTCTAGAAAATAATGGAGTTTTTAGTATACTTTTATCACTAAGATATATGAAAATGGTGGTAAAGATGAATAAATGTTACCAAAGTATAACAAGGGTAATGTGGCTTTTGGTAGATTTTTATATAAAAGCCATTCTCATAAATGGCTCCTCAGAACAGTGAAAAAGAAGATAACATCCTTCGCCCATCAACTTACGTTATAAAGGAGCAGGTTCAAAGTGCTGACAAATGTACCATTGTTCTCCCTCACAGAAATAGCAGCTGAGGACCTAAACCAGATTGAGGAAAAGGAAGGCATTGATGAGATTTTAAAAGTTTCAGTTATACCTTAATATTAGATTTAAGGCAAAAAACTCTTGAGTAATCCTGACATACTTTTAACTAGGTCTGTAGTGTGCATACTGTTTAAATTACTGAACAGATAAATAATCAAACAGCAAGAGGAACTAAGTAAAGACAAACTGTTCTTTATGATCTTTTTATTTATAAAGGAACCTTTTTTACATTTTTTATTATTTACATGAAACTTTTGCAGAAAAACCTCATTCCAAAGAAAATTGAATCTGATGCAAATACATTTTCAATTCCACTTCAATAGAAGTTTCATGAGATCAGGGACTTTGTTTTACTTTGTTTACTCCTGGAACATTGCATGGCACGTAGTACGTGTATAATATTTATTGAATAAATGAATATGTTTCCATGTGCATTGAAGTTCAGGAATGTATTTAGTGGGAAAGTTGAGGGGAGCAGAGTGAAAGACTATGACCTCCTTCCCTCTGCACCTGTATCCTTTTGACTCAAGGCCTTTCTTTTCTTGTTTTCCACATCAAAATCTTGCTTTTGACCAAGTTGTTTGTCATCATTGTGCCATTAAATCATCTATGAATATTTTTTACCTGAAGCAAAATGTGGCCTCCACATTCCCTGTGACTGAGATTAAACAATAACTACTTTTGTGATAGAAAACCCTAGAACTGGAGAGGGAAAGTTCTTATTCAATCACCCCATCTTGTCAAAAATATTTCACAAATCCATATGGTTATATTATAACGTGGATGTATAACTGTCTTGGAGTATGTGCTTTGGGAGTAATGAATGAATACATGACTATAAACAAAAGGCAATGACCGCAGTCCATGTCTGAAGCTCTTTGGTTCTGGGTGACACCACCTTTCCTGGGAAGCATCAGCAACTGTGCAGGTGACACCTCAGCAGGAGGCACGGAGACCTCAGATTCTGGGCAGCAGAGTCCACCAGTGAGAGATACGGCAGAGAATGAAGCTAAACAGTACCCAAAAATGCAGTGACCGAATGTTCCACACACTGGAAACAGGACAGGCCCTTCTGGTGCATAAGCACCCAGGGTTCTTGGGTTCTTGGGCAGTTCTAAAGGGAGCTAGGAGAACCCCAGGCAGACATCTGATTAGTTTGAGCCAATTTTAATTGGGGGGGGGGGATTAAAACTGAGCTGTTGATATGCATCATAACAATAACACTTACAGATGGATAGAGAGGTAGATAGGTAGGTAAGTAGATAGATAAGACCTTATATGGTTTCCATGAGATTGAGTTTAGCTATTCTCAACAAATGCTACTATCTTTATAAGTCCCTCAAGGGTAAAAATGACTCAAACCAAAAGACAATATGAGAAAGCAAGAATAAAATGTGACTTACGAAGCAAGCTGGGTATTATTAACCAGGTATTCCAATGGATAACTACAACTAAATTTGTAAAGAAGTCCAGGTAGGTAGCTGATGATTGTTGGTGGGTCTGGAGTATCAATATATCCTGAAATATTTCCTATTTGTACTGAAGTTGCATTTCCATAAGCACTGACTCCAGGAATTGTGGATACCTGTTAGAATGGTAGATCAAGCTCAGTTATTAAATAGTTATATGTAAATCTAGGCATTTCATATGCAAAATAAAACATTAGGCAGATCATTTCTAGGGTCTGTTGCAACTATAACATGGCATGGTTTTGAAATTATACACATATAATGCTACTTATAAGTGATCATACGTCTTTTTCTTCTTCCTCTCATAAAGAGGGTGATTTTATTCTTTTTTAATTAGTTTTTATTGGAGTAGAGTTGATTTACAATGTTGTGTTAGTTTCAGGTGTACAGCAAAGTGAATCAGTTATACATATACATATATCCACTCTTTTTTAGATTCTATTCCCATGTAGGTCATTACAGAGTATTGAGTAGAGTTCCCTGTGCTGTACAGTAGGTTTTTATTAGTTATCTATTTCATATATAGTAGTGTGTATATGTCAACCCCAATCTCCCAATTTATCTCCCCCGTTCTCCCCTGGTAACCATAAGTTTGTTTTCTACATCTGTGACTCTATTTTGTAAATAAGCTCATTTGTAGCATTTTTTTAGATTCCACATATAAGCAATATCATATGATATTTGTCTTTCTCTGTCTGACTCATATGTGTCTTTTAACTAAATAAAACTTCATATAACCAAAGACACTATACTCATATTTCATAAATAAGAAAGTAGAGAGACTATATGTCACTCGTTGTGCTACAGCAAGTAATTTGAAAACGCTCATGGGTAAAGTCCAAATTCCGTGGCATGGCCTAAAAGACCCCTGTTAATCTGATCTTGTTTTCCATGTTAGCTTCACATCTCCAGGCTCCCACTCTTGGTTAATAATGTCCCAGCCCCAAGGCCCTTGTTGCTCTGGCCTTTGTGCATACTCCTCCTGCCTCCACTCTCCTCTCCTCACCATGACATATCCCACTCCTCCCCTGGATCTCATCTTCCCTGGAAACTTCTCCTGATACACCCCACAGCTTCTATTCATGCAGTCACAGTGCATGAGCAGTCTGACTCAGCACACCCCCATCCATAATCAGAGCTCTTTGTGGGCAGGAGACCCTCCTGGTCTTGTTTGCCTTTGTCCCTTCAGCATAGCTCAGTGACACCAGCATCTTGGGGTCCTCGAGATAAATTCTGAACAAATGAATTAAGGTCACAAATTTTCTTAGGGTCGATCTTCTCAGGGTCTTCCTCTGTGGTACATGGAGATTCTCATCCCCTTCCAGGACAATAGAGATTCTTAGCTGGGTTGCGGAGGGATCATGAACTCCTAGAACTTATATAAAAATATTGTCCATGTGTATATTTTCCTGGGACTGATTAGCTTTCATTTCTCCAATCCCACTAAAATTTAAGAACCAGCATTTCAGGAATAATCAATAATGTTCTTGATCTTCATAATACAATTGAGCTTCTCCCACCATGTCAAATACAATATGATGCTCAATTAATATTTTAGCAGATATTATGGAGACCGGTAACATTTAATTTTCAACAATAGAATACCCTTTATACATGAACCTAGGAGCACATGGGCAAAACTGAAGCAATTATCTAGCTGACTCATGAAGAGAACCAAAATCATTATGAATGAAAACATTTTGATTCTAATCCAGATGATTTAGTAGTCTACTTAATTTTTCCCATACAGGACTATCCTTGGAGCAAACTCCAAAGGTGGTGACATCTAAGACAAAAATAAAAAACTAAGTGATTCTTCCTCTCTACACATCGCTTGCCTGACTGGCTAGCTAAACGTGCAAATTCTGTCTGCGAAAAAAAATTATATACATATATTTATATATATACACATGATATATATCTCAATTTTTATACCAGAGTAATTCAGCTCTAAAAAAAAAAATGAAGGTACACACACGAACACGTACACACACACACACACACACACACACACACACACACAGGCTTTGTCTGGCATTTCTCCCAAATTGTTTTTCCAGCAGCAGGGTAAGACTGAAGTCAAGAGTAGAGAGCTCCTTGAAGGAGAGGCCTTGGGCGACCGTGGGAGGAGGGGCAGGGCTGCTGCTCTCCACAGGGGCCCCCTCCCTCCACACGGAACCTTGGATGTGTAATAATCAACCTGAACCCCTCTCCTTCACTCTCCCTTAGGCCCACTTCATAACCTCTCTGCACACAACCCACAGAGATGAATAAATGTTTTCAATAAAAAGAGTCAACAATACTCAAGCTGTAGACTTGGAAATGGTCATGGGCACAATATTCTAACTGCCCTCAGGGAAAAGATAAAGGAGATTCAAAGAAATCTCTTTTTCCTGTCTCCTATCTCCCACCACATCTTAAAAGCCCTGCCCTTAGAATAATCAAGCTTTTCCCCTTAATCCCAAACAATAATTTATCAAGAGGAAAAACTGATCTCTCCTTCTTCACTGGGCTAAGTGGTCACGCTCATTGAATCTTCTTTTTGTCTTTGCTAGGATTAACCAATAAGACTATATTTAAACAAGCAAAAGAAAAAATAGTGCTAAATGAATTTTAGTGTAACACCCCCCAAATCACAATATTTTTACTTCAATTAATTTTAATTCCCAGGAGAGTGAATGCCTCTTTCAATTCTATTTTTGGTGTTCAATGCATGCATAAATAAATGAATAGTGTAGACTAGTGGTTCTCATTCAAGGTGGAAATATTTGAAGTGGTGTTTTGATTTTCACAATGACTGGAGAGAGCGTGCTCCTGGGATTTCATGGGTAAGACTGTGTATGATAACATTTTGAAATTCAAAGGACAGTCCCACAGGATGAAGAATTTCACACTGGAAATGCTAACAGCCCTCTTTTACAAAACAGTGGTGTGGATCATTCAGTGGTAAACATGATACCTAGAAGATTCTAAGTTTCTCATTCTATATTTCATCTTTCTTCCTGAATGAGGTCACTAAGGAGCAATAGGCCAAGTGATCCATTGCCAAACTCACTGGAATATAAAAGATACTTCCATAAAACGCATGAGGAACATAGCTAATTATCATTAGATAATTAGATAATAACTGTAGAGACATATTCCTCAGCATCACTCACACAAAATAATGTTGGTTAGAGTAGCACAGTTAATCTCAGCCCCCTCAACCACCAGCTACAATAAACAGAACCACTATTGGAAAATAAAATTGCATGATTGGGAGCAGAAGCCTCAAACAGGCAAAGGAAAGCTATTTGTTCAGTTTTATTGGAATTTTTTCTCGAAAGACAGATTGGGCTTCTGATTATTTCATGAAATTGGGAGATTTTTTAGTTATGATCCCCAAACCTAGCACACAATTTCACACTAATCTTACCATTAAATTGTTTCCACAGCCCTCCAAGGTGCTGAGATTGATGATGAAAATGACCACTGCAGGAAAGGTGTTGTTATTGATGAACCCCCTGCAGTGGGAATCCCCATGCCTTCCGTTCAGTGCCAGGTCTGTTTCAGAATAACCGGAGAAAAGTACTGTGCAAAAATTAATCTTCATTGTAATGGCCTGGACCCCACAGTAGACATTGATGTCTCTTTCAGCTGAAATAAAAAATATAAAAAAACAAACAAATCACGAAAGCACAGCATGGGGTCCAAGAATAACTACCATCCCCTGAGGTATTTTCATCCCCTTGGTCTGTTTAACTCATTCCTATACTTGAATACATCATAATCCAACGTGAAAGTATTAGGAAAAATAGTCTTTGATTTAGTTATTTCAGGAGAGATCTTTGAGTGTAGAGATTATAGTGTATCTCTGTTTCCTTGTGCCCGGTACACAGTGGATGTGCATTAAATGTTTATTGGGTAGTGTAAAATGATTGGAGAATTGAGTGGAAAAAATCAGGCCACGGAGGAAATTCAGAAGAGAGTAACTGAATTATTTAGATCACCTGTCTAGAGTAGTGAGCCTCACTACAAATGATGCATTTTCTCAAGTGTAAGGAAGAAGCAGTTAAAATCCATCCTAAGCCAAATTGTTGAGCACTTTGGTGTTTTGTAACCCATCTTATCCAGGATGTATAAACAAAAGCCATCTATCCAGATTCCATTTTATTTTATTAAATTATGCTAGAGAGGAAGAGAATGAAAACTTATCTGTGGATATTACAGTCAGACACGCAGTCTACCCTAAGAAAAATTTGCCAATGACTATACCTGAATAAAAGCAATTAACTAGGCATGAAAATGTAAATACACAATTTGCAGTTTTCCATGATTCCATGAGTTATCAGTGATGGGATCCATTCCAGGTCTATAGAGGTGAGCAGGCACACACACACACACACACACACACACACACACACAAGATTTTCATGTCTCTATTTAGTTAGTTTCTGCATGTAATGAGGAAAATATATGTAGAAAATGGAGAATTTGGCTGTTGCTAGGCAATTCCCCAGTGTCAGAAGCTTTCAGTTTTATTGGTTTTGGTAACTGTTACAGATTGAATTGTTTCTCTCCCTCCAGAAAAAAAAAAAAAATACATTGAATCTTAACCCCCAGTACCTCAGAATGTGGTAATTAGTTTGGATGAGGTCATACTGGAGTAGGGTGGGTCTCTAATCCAATATTACTGGTGTTCTTCTGAAAGAAGTATCATGTGAAGAGACAGAGACACAGGAAGAATGCCATGTGAAGACAGAGAATTGGAGTGACACACCTACAAGCCAAGGAACAGCAAAGACTGCCAGCAAACCACCAGAAGCTGGGAAGAGGCCAAGAAGGATTCTGTCCAGAGTCTCAGATGGAGTTTAGTCCTACTGATACCTTGATTTTTAACTTCCAGCCTCCGGAATTGCGAGAAAATAAATTTCTGTTGTTTGAAGTCACTCTGTTTATGCCACATTGTTACAGCAGACTTAGGAAATTAATACAGTAAGCTTACTACTTTTTACCACTCTTATTTTTTACCACTGAGATAAAGAATCTGAAACATACATCTGGTTTTCAAAGTGTGAAAACAAACAAATAAAAATGGATTAGGCTGTTTGGAGAAATCACCTTGATTGTTCAAAAAAGGAAAAACAAGCATAATAAAATATTTTTTTGGTAAATGATCTAAGTAATATGTAAATGTCATTCATGACTTTTTGGCATAAAGTTAATTTGCTTAAATATATCAGTTCTAATCTATGGGTAAAAGTGTTCAACAGCATATTTCTTTGGAGTGTTTATTCTGCATACTGGCTTTTTGTTGGTAAAGTGAGTCATATTTTGAGGATACGAATCAATCAAAATGGAAATTTCTATATTTGATTATGATTTTAAACTCAATACAAAAAAGAAAAATTTTTTTCATAGCAAAAGATAGAAAGATGGAAAATCTTTTTCATGGCCAAAAGGCAAATATTAGGCTGCTTGGTACGGAAAACCCCAAGCAATATTCCCCTTGTAGGTGGAAAATAAAATGATAACCCACAGATGAAGCGTACTTTGCCAACACAGAAAATAATAAATACCACTTAAAATTGGGAGAATATCTCTATTAGCTTTCAACAACATTAGCTGTTCAAATGCAACTATAATTTTTAAATGATGCTCTTATTAAAATAATGAGTTAATTTTAACAAATGTTTGAATGTTTCAAACATTCAAACTTCAAATTACATCTTAAATCTGGTGATTTTTCTCCATCTTTATGCTATTCCTTGGTCTATGCCATAATTATATTTTCCCTAGAATATTACATTCACCTCCTAACTGGTTCCTTTATTTCAACTCTTAATGCCCTCTGATTAGTACACCTGTTAAAACGTGAATCCGATCATGTTACCTCTTTGCGAAGATCTTCAACAGCTATTCATTTCACTCAGGCCAAAAGTCCAAATCTTGAACCAGGTCCTCAAGACTCTCTGTGATCCACCACCTGCCTACCTCTGCATTCTCATCTCCTCTCTACTATCCCCCTTACTCCCTACATCTGTTTCACTGAACTCTGTTCAGTTCTTTAAATGTATCACACTGAATCATAGAGGCCAGAATAGTGGTTACCTCTGAAGGAAAACTGTCTAGAATAGGGGAAACAAGGAAAATTTGGAGGGTGATAAAATTGTTCTCTATCAATCTGGGTGGTGATAACATGAGTGTATACATATGTTAAAATTTCAAGCCACACCCTTAAAATTGCTGCATCTTATTTTATATGTTATTCCTCAATAAAATACTGTATTTTAAAAAGCCTAATATAGGTTACACATGACCTTCAATCAGTTTTTTCCCCTCTGTAGGATGCTTCTCCTACTCCCAATCTTTGTCTGAGGAACTCCTACTCATCCCTCAGGTCTCGAATTTCATTGTCTTTTTCCCAAAGACTTTCCTGATCCCAAATCTAAATTATGCTACTCTGTCTTATGTTGTCGTATTGACTTGGAATCATATATGTATTTGTATAATTGTCTTCTCAACAAATTGAAAGTCCCAGAAAGCAGGAAGCTATGATATTCATTGATGTACTCCAGTGAGTAATTAATTAATTAATCACATAAAGTATGGGGCAATAGACTGCACTAAGGATGTACAAAGTAGTGGTCCTTTTTCTTAGGTAGATCACAGTCCATAAGAGGAGGTAGATGTGGCCCACATTTAAGAAAGATTGGACAGAGAACCATGGGGTGGCATTGAAAGAGAACCTTACCCAGACCAGTTGATTAGGAACAGCTTCCTGGAGAAGATGGCATTGAACTGAGTTTTGAAGTATCGGTAGGAGTTAGCTACAAAAAGGAGTGGGAAACTTACAGCACAAAGGGGACAGCATGAATGATGACAGAAGTGTGAAATAAATATGCTCAGGCTGGTTAGGAGCTGGACAGTTCATTTGAATTTAAAAAGCAAGGAGGAAATGGTAGGCAATGAGGCCAAGTAGCAAGCACATAGGCAAGATCACAGGAAACCTTCACATACAAAATGGTCTCCGTCAGGTAGCAAAATGTCTACTTAAATGTGAAATCAAATTCTCAACTACTAGACCATGCACTAAGAACTCTTTATGCTTGGGGAAATAGAGAATGAGTATCATTGCATTACTTGGCATACCCTAAATGTATGGAAGTTAATACATATCATTAAATATGTTACAAAAGAGGTATCACTCCCTTAACTTAAACCAACTGAAGATTTTAGCTTCCTCACCTTTGTTTGAGAATTAATTGATGCCTATGCTAGCTTAACAATGGCAGTGATTGCTTTGTCCAGACATAGTGCTCTCTTCCGTTTTCTGCTTTATAACTGGAGACTTGTAACCCCTGCAGTGGAACTGAATTTGCTACAAGCTGATCCCACTTGGAGAAATGATAACAAACTAAAGACTTTACAGTGTAAGAAAGGATCTGTTCAAATCCATCCTAACCTAGCTTTCTAAAGACTTTTCACTGTCCCTTCCAAGGAACACATTTTTCCCTGGTTGTAGATACTAAAGACATCTATTCAGCACAACTTTTCCATTTGTGAGGCTTTGAGGGAAACAAAAATGCTACTTCAAGTTGCCAAAGAGCAATTTCTGCCAAAAGTAGAGAAATTTTTTTCAGTTACTGAATAACAGTTGCTCTCAACAACTAATTTTTTTTAGGCTTTTTATTGTCCAATCCCTGGCCTGAATTGTAATATCCCTTTGAACAACACTGCAGTATTAAACAATCCAATGAATACAAGCTAATGACAAAAAATAATCAAGGAATAAACATCTTTAGATGTTTGGTTTCTAGTGTTTTCTGTCTAAAGATACTAAGTATGTCTAAAATGGTAGGCCTGCATACAGAGTTTATGTGCAGTTATGCTGCCAAAAGGGTGATTTTTCCCCTGATATTTAACCAAGCTAAGTTATTCATAGAAAATTTAAAAATGCAGTATTCAACTGAATTCAGATAAAAGTAAAGAGATGTTCTGCACTCCTCTTACCTACCAATCAGGCAATGAGTTTGTCTCAGATTTTCTAAAATTATGCAAATTTAAATATCCTGTCACACTAAATATCCTGTCACCATCTATCTCACCATGTACAAAAACATAGCCTGATATGGGGTTCATAGAATATGGTTACCATATAAATGGAGTAAAAAGGAAATGGATCCAATTCTGTATATGTGAATAAAAACATCACTCTACCTATTTATCTCCAAGAAAGTTCCATTCCTAGAACACCTAATATACTTTTCTCTTTAGACATAATTAATGACAATATATTCTCAGCATATGATTCACATATTTAACAAATATATCTATTTTCTTTTTCTCAACAATTCCATACTCAACTGGCTTACATCCAATTGCATCCAGATGAGGCTAATGATTCCTAGTTTTGGATACATGGAATGATTTTATCTCATCTCAATACTATTAAGTTTGAGACCTACATTTTCTTTCAGTAGTGTCAGAATATTTAACATGTTCTAATTATTACCTGGATTAATAAGGGCACAGATCAATGCAAGTATTCAAATAATCTGCACACATATATTCTGCAACACAAACACTCCAGAATTGAACTGAACTCAGCACTGCAGTGCAGTGGCTCAAAATGTTCCTTCACTATTGACCTGAAAATGTAAAAATCTGTATGAAAAGCAATTCTGGGTGTCAGTGTAGATTGTAAAAAAAGGGTGGGGTGCACAGGAGTTGAACACACAAAATCAGTGTCATCAGTTTTACACAAGCTAGAGGCTATTTGGTCCTATTTATTTTCAAGATCTAAACTACATGCCACTTCATGTTAACAAAGTATCCAAAAAAAGCATTTGTTTATATACAGTACGTTAGTCTCTGTGCTAAACTCTGAGGATAAAGACATTAACAGGACTCCTTCACTTCAAGGAACTCATGGTTGGGTAAAGGACACAGAGAAAAAAACAGACAATTGCAATGCAGTTGATAATGATATGATAGAGGTTTGAATACCACATTATATACAACCATGTCTTGGTAGGGCACAGCTGTTTGGAAGGGATTGTTGGGAAGAAATGAAACAGTTCCAACTGACTAAATTTTATAAGAACTTGATTAGATGACGGCATGAAGAGAAGGGGATGTCAAACTTATGGTCAAGTTTCTAGCATTAGTGACTGGGTGGATTATTCCCTGAGATAAGGAATACAGGAAGGAAAAAGACGATGAGCTCAGTTTTTGAGAGGCTGAGGTACATATGGGACATTCAAGCAGAAATATACAGCAGGTAGTTGGAAATAAGAGTCTAATATTTAGAGGATAGAAAAGAGTAAGAAGTATAAATTTGATAATCACCAATACTCAGTACATCAATTATAAACAATAATAATAGATGAAATACCCATTGAGAGCACTCAGGTAATAGAAATGGGCTGAGAAAAGAAAAACAATTTCTAAGGCTTCCTTTTGTAAGACTTCATTTTTCCAATGATATATAGTCATTCTCTTCCGCTCTACCCCACATCACGTTAACTATGAGTCTACAATATCACCTACATTATACCTGGGAGTGGATATTTGCTTTCCCACTAGATTATGAACTCATTGAAAGCTCTGGGTTTTCCCAGCGTGCCTAACAAACATTCAGCAAGTGTTTATTAAAATGTTTAATTAAACTCTTTCACAAACAGCATGTATGATTTCTAACTTTTTTTTTTTTTTTCGGTACGCGGGCCTCTCACTGCCGTGGCCTCTCCCATTGCAGAGCACAGGCTCCGGACGCACAGGCCCAGCGGCCACGGCTCACGGGCCCAGCCGCTCCGCGGGCACATGGGATCCTCCCGGACCGGGGCACGAACCCGCGTCCCCTGCATCGGCAGGCGCACTCCCAACCACCGCGCCAACCACTTCCTAAAAAGTTAGGAAGCCCCTAACTTTTTAATATCAACTTTCAAGATTCACAAAGAAAATATGTGCTCAATGATATAGGTTCATGTTGACTGTTCATCCAGAACTCATATTTCCTATCTGTACTCTGCCAACTGCCTGAGATGATTCCTGTTTTCAGACTTTTAGAGGAACATCAAAATTCTCTATGTCAGATATTTTCTAATTCAACACACTAAATAATATGAAATTAATAGATTTTTGCTATTTGTTTAGGTATTTAGCTTTTTTAAGTGCATTAGTCTGGCAATTAATTATTTGCTTTATTATTAATAATAAATTTTTAAAATCATTTCCCCTTAACAGCAAGGGATTTGCTAATCCCTACTGTCATTAATAGCAAGCAAGTGCGTGACAGCCAGTTGGGGTTGGCATAAACACTCTGGTATGTAACAACATAAAGCTGGCAAGACATCATGAGTACCACACTCCAATCAGCACTTCATATGAATATGCATTATACAGAATCTTATTAAAATGCAGATTCTGATTCAGTAGATCTGGGATGGGGCGTGATCTTTACATTTCTCACAAGCTCCCAGGTGATGCCAATGTTGCAAGTGAAGGGGAGCAGAATATGCCACCCCAAAATATGCCTCTTTGGCATAAGGATTACCTTAAATTGATTATTTTTAAGAAACAGCAGAGATTTCCCTGGTGGCGCAGAGGTTAAGACTCTGCACTCCCAATGCAGGGAGCCCAGGTTCAATCCCTAGTCAGGGAAATAGATCCCACATGCATTCTGCAACTAAGAGTTTGCATGTCACAATTAAGCAGCCCATGTGCCACAACTAAGACCCAGTGCAACAAAAAAAAAAAATAAATATTTTTTTAAAAAAAGAAAACAGAAATGGCAGACATAGGAGAATCCCTGAAAACAAATGGAAGTTACTCTTCTGAAAGAGACATTTACATTTATAAGGGAAATCTCCATTTGTAAGTGCATCTCCTTCTCTGTACCAGGAAGGAAGAGGGGAACTAAACCTCCAGAAACTCTTACAAAGGAGGCTACAGACCTAAATCTGCATAACCACCATACTCCTGTTTACTGTGATTTACCTGATGACCTCCTATAACTGGCTTCCCCACCACCACCATCTCTTTTGTCTTTAGCTTGAGATGGTATTTAAGGTAGTGGCTTGGGCCATTTCAGGGAGTTACTCCATTTTCCTGGGTATCACCCATGAATATAGGAGGTTTACATGTTATTAAACTTCTATTTGTTTTTTTCTATTAATCTGTCTTTTATTATAGGGGGCTTCAGCTAAGAACCTAGAAGGGTAGAGGGAAAATTATCTTTCCTCCCCTACACAAGTCTCTTAACCAACTGAGTTACTTAGTCATAACTATACATTTTGATTGGGCAGGAAGTAATCCTTAGGTGGGTTCTATCAGGTGGGATTAAGCACTCCCACCAAACTGTATGATTTATAGGCTTACAAGAGGGAGAGGTCTGGATGAAAAAGGGACAGGAAAGAGAGAGAAACAAATTGTAAAGGGCATGGGTGTGTGTCTGAGTCCCTTCCTTTTTGAGGAACTAACTGGTTTGAATTACAACGAAAGAGGGTTATGAAAGGCTTTGTGAGACTGAACCCAAATGAGTCTACTTTAGTGCTCAGGTGGCAATGTGTGAAATAAAATTGGGAAGAGGGTCAGTCTTCTCCTTCCCCACCTCTACCCCATGCTACAAACCATAGCAGTTTAATAACCAGAGGAGCAGGACAGTTACCTCAAATGGCAGCTAGGCCCTGGGCACTCCTCGAAACAATTGAAAGAGAAGTGTGAGGCTGCGTGAGTCTATTGTGAGCAACTGACGGCTCTGTGCAGTTCAGATGCAGGTATTCCCATGAATATGATTGCACCTGGATCCATGGGCTGGTTTATACATACTTAAAGGTAGCATTGGTTTAAAACTGATTGTATGAACCAAAACCTATTCAGTATAATAGGAGGAGTCTTTCCTGTATGCTGAAGACTGCGCTGCTTTGTAGTACCACAGAAATCTCACCTGGAAATAAAGGACACTCATCCCTCAGTATCCACGGGGGATTGATTCCAGGACCACCCTTGGATACCAAAATTTAAAAGAAATCCATGGATGCTGAAATCCCTTACATAAAATGGCATATGCAGTATTTGCATATAACCTATGCACATCTTCCTATATATTTTTAAATCATCTTTAGATTACTTATAATACCTAATATGATGTAAATGTTATGTAAATAGCTGTAAATACAATGTAAATGCTATATAAATGTTTGCTGGCATGCAGCAAATACAAGTTGTGCTTTTTGGAACTTTCTGGAATTTTTTTTCTGAATATTTTCATTGAGGTTGGTTGAATCCACAGATGTGGAACCCATGGATATGGAAGGTCAACTCTAATTTATTTCCTGGACTCCAAGAGATATTCCAAGACTATATAATCTTAGCAGATTATAAAAGTAATTTATATATCATTTTTACTTCTATCTCTATAAAATGAGAGTAGCAATATTTGGCAGTACATAGACTTAAAATTGCTTAGAAAACAGATGTTATATTTGTTGTTTTAACACAATTTTTAAAGTTAATTCTCCTCAAGTTTTTATACAATATTGAGCAAGAAGTTTAAAA
The DNA here is from genome assembly GCF_937001465.1 of Orcinus orca. Classification (NCBI taxonomy): domain Eukaryota; kingdom Metazoa; phylum Chordata; class Mammalia; order Artiodactyla; family Delphinidae; genus Orcinus; species Orcinus orca. The sequence goes on from NC_064563.1 coordinate 99,484,257, forward strand.
GGGGTATTGATATTTCATCTACCCAAAATACCAGCAGCTGATTAAGAATTTAAAGTGGATTAGGAATTCAGGTTTCCCCTCTGTATTGAACAGGTTCCTCACCACCTCAGTTTTCCCCTTCTGTTTCTCATTAGCAAATGCAAGCTGTTGTCTGCAGGGCTGAAAGAAATGCATACGCAGTCCTCGATAAACTTTGCAGGCTTCTATTCACGCTTGCTAGAACTAGAAGGGTTTGGTCATCTTTTTCAAGCAGAAAAAAGCATATAGGTTTTACTTATACAAGTAGAGGAAATGAAAAATCCATGCAATAAAGAACTTTGTTATTAAAATAAAGAAGAACAATTCAGAACTCTGAATTGTTCAGTCACTGAACTTGCTGACTAATTCCTCTTCTCTCCACTGCACTTTATCACTGAAGGTTAATCAGGATGTGATCTGCAATCGCTGTCTCGATCAGTTCTTCTGCCTCATCTGGTGTAGTAATTGCAGTCACAGCTGCAAAGCGAAAGCAGGTATCCTCTTCACAGCTTGGAGACCAAAACACTACTACTATGTAGGAAGGCAGCAGAATTGGCCTTTCTTACCTACACAGAGAGACAGAACGTATTCCCTGGGATAATTATTCCATAATCCACTCTTACTTTGTCTTTGGGCACAGAACAGTGCAATGGTTAAGCAAAGCCTAACACAAAATCAGGCAGCTCATTTTACTTGACCTGCCCATGAAGTCTATCACTGAAATAGGTGATTCTCTATTTTATTTCCTGGGGAACACTGGTACTCATTGAAATATTAATAAATATTATCAGAGAAAAAATTTCCTTAGTCAAGCTGGTCCTGAAAAAGCTAAACAAATTTTCCTACCATATGATTTTTCAAATTCTTTAATGTAGCAGTTTCCATTGTGATTCTCCATTTACACATAATTTTAAAATTTTAGTTTTATTGAGATACAATTGACATACGGCATTATATAAGTTTAAGGTGACAGCATAATGACTTGACTTACACTTATTGTGAAATGATTACCAAATAAGTTTAATTAATATCCATCATTCATATAGATACAAAAAAAAGGAAAAAAATGCTTTTTTCCTTGTCATGAGAACTTTGAGGATTTACTCTCTTAGCAACTTTTATTTTAAACATAGCATACATCAGTGTTAACTATAATCATCATGTTGTACATTACATCCCCAGTATTTATTTATCTTATAGTGTGAAGTTTGTACCTTTTGACCACTTTGATCCATTCTCCCATGCCCCCACCCCTGCCATCTGGTAAGCACAAATCTCTTCTCATTTTCTACGAGTTTTGCTTTTGTTTTTTAGATTCCACATATAAATGAGATCGTATAGTATTTGTCTTTCTCTGTATGACATTTCACTTAGCATAATAACATTTGCAGTCCATCCACGTTGTCACAAATGGCAGGATTTCCTTCTTTTTTATAGTTGAATAGTATTCCATTGTGTGTGTGTGTTTGTGTGTGTGTGTGTGTGTGTGTGTGTATGTGTATCTCACAACTTTATCCATTCATCTGTTGATAAACACTTTGGTTGTTTCCATGTCTCAGCTACTGTAAATAATGCTGCAGTGAACATAGGGTACAGATGTCTCTTTGACATAATGATTTTGTTTCGTTTAGATATATACCCAGAAATGGAATTGCTGGATCATACGGTAGTTCATTTTTATTTTTTGAGAAATCTTTAAACTGTTTTCCATAATTGCTGCACCAATTTACATTTCTACCAGCAGTGCACAAGGGTTCCCTTTTCCCACATTCTCACCAGCATTTATCTGTTGTCTTTTTGATGATAGCTATTCTGACAGGTGTAAGGTGATATCTCATTGTGGTTTTAATTTGTATTTCCTTGAGGATTAGTGAGCACATTTTCATGTGCCTACTGTCCATCTGTATGTCTTCTTTGGAAAAATGTCTACTCATTTGCCCACTTGTAATTGGATTATTTGGTTTTTGGTATAAATCATTTTTTAAACTTAGTATTCAAGATTCACTTTAAGGCATCATGGTTTGATGGAAAGAGCTCTAGTGTTATATCTCTGACAATTGCTAGCTTTGCAGTATTAGAAAAATTCTAATCCTCAATCTCCATATCATAAAGTAAAAATTAAAAAGTTTTGTAGGTTTATTGTAAGAAATAAAAGAGAATTACATAATGTGCCTAGCATTCTATACATGGAATTTATTCCTTCTTAGCACTATTTCAAATAGAATACAAAATGACAAGTCATAAAACATTGACTTACGTTCAGTTTCCCATGACTGGTTAGTTCACCATAAAACAATGTCAGGCCACAAAGTTTCTGGTGTCATTAACCTAATCTCTCCTTGATTGTGCCTTTATCATTAAAGACTTCTTTAGAGGCTTGAAAGTTTAGGCCGACCCTTACATATACCGTCTTCTAAAAGAGGGGCTGGTTCCAGAAGGTATCCATTAGTTGCAGAGGCCAAATGCATTTATCTGTATGTTTCACTTTGACCAAATAATTCTTTGGTACTCTAAAAGTCAACTATGGATTGCATTTTATTCTTGGAACAGCATAATTATAATGTCAGTTGGGCATGAGTCTATTCCCTGCTACTAGCTTAGATAGGCAAGAGTTAACTACCTTTAAAATTAAATGGTATCCCTTTAAATTTAAAATGAATTAGGCCATGGTGGTTCCCTTGGCTTAAGGAAAAATGGCATGGAAATTAAAGAAAATAGTTCTAATGTCATGAAACAGCAAAGGTCAGATAGGGTGAGATGATTACTCTCATCATTATTAACATTACTTTGCATTTAGATAGCTCCTCTCCTTTGCCAGACTCATTCTCATTCTAGCCCATTGCTTAGTATCTGAGAAGCTTGTGGAGCTCCTAATGACATCAAGGGTGATCCTGATGTGGAAGAGAAGCCACAGGTCAAGAGGGGAGTGAGCAATTAACCTTCAGGCTTTATTTGCTCACTCTGGTCTTTTGCACACAACCTGCAAAAATGGGCTTACTTGAAAAGACTACCCATATAAACTTAAAGCCTCTCATGGAACTTTTGATTTATCTGAATTTTAGGGGTTTTTTTAATATAAATTTTAAATTGCAACAATGTGTGTGTATAAATTTGGAAAGTTTGGATATTTTTTGTCTAAGCCCAAAAGTACTAAAAGTGCTAACATGCGTAAGGACAAATACAAATTAAAAATAAGAGGTTTAATTCTCCCTGTTGAAAATAAAGGAAGAGACCATTTATATCAGAAAACTTGTAAGTACTTTCTCTTCTCCTTGAAATGTATATAAATCCTTTTGAAAATTAGATAGGACTTTTGTCAGCTTTATGATGCAGGGACGTCTTTCTCAAGGACTTGGGAACCATCTCTTAGAAATGTAAACATCAAGGAAAATAGTATCCTTATCTCACAGTCTGGGGACGGTGGGAGCCTCACTTCCGTGGGAGCCTTGCTCCAAATCACAAAAGTACCTCCTTTCATAAAGATATGAGAATTTTATCTTCCCTCTGGAGAAAGCTACTACACTAACACAGATGGTCACCTCAATTACCAGATAAATTCAGGACGAACTATACATGACAAATGGTGCTGTCAAGTCCTCTTACTTGAGAACTAATTATTATTTATTTTGAAAACATGTATGCAATGGGTTGCCTCTGCTTGACTATGTAAAAGAGTGAGATTCCTTTCTGTCTTCGCAAACTTTTAATGAATTGCCTGTGTTGAGCATCACATTCTGGTTTAATGCTTATTCAATGATAAATGTGTTCTCATTTCTACTATCTTTGTGGAAAGAATTTTTGGGTTGGGAGAAGATTTTGTTTTTAGTTATATTTCCCCAAACATGACTGTGCTTTTAACTGGAATAATGGATTCAAGAAAGTAATAGAATACGGTCAGCTGTTCTCAATCATAATGCATATGAGAGTCATCTGCAGGATTTAAAATACAAATTCCCAGCACCATATTCAGAGATTCTGATACTACATATCTGGGGGAAAGCAGTGAAGTCCACACTGAACGACTATCTCAGGTGATTTTGACGCTGATGGTCAGTGGGCACCATTGTAAATGGAAGTTTTAACATAATTTTTAAATTTTACCATACGAAAAATACTTCCTTTTGCTGTCCTAGTCACTCCTTGGCTTATTTACAGGTTTTATTTACCTTTACAAGTATAATACATCATCAGCTAGTTCCTCTCTGCCGAGCAATCTTCTCACATTCTGGCCTTCTCTTTTATCCATAACAGGGTAAGACTTGACTACCCTTCCCAGGTCCCAGCCAGGCCTCTGCCCCTCACTCTCTGAGGGCCTCTGCCTTCCACTTCAACCACGAAGATGAACATAATTAGCATCTCTCAACTTCTCTGCCTCTTTTATTTCTCTTCTCTCCTAAATCAAACAAACAGCTGCCACTTTTCCAAGGTTAACTCCTCCACCTGTACCTTTGATCTCTTCCATATTTTCTTTCCTCATTACATCAATTATTTCTTTGTTAGTATTCCTAGTCTCTGAATACTTTCCCTTTGCTCATGTAGACTCAGGTGTCTCTAGTCCTCTAATCCAAAAATCTCCTTTCTCATTTAAACTGCTGGCTCAGTTTACTCCTCCCTTTCTTTCACCACCAGGTTATTTAAATAGTAGTCTATTTCCACAACTTTCCTTTTCCTACCCCTCATTCATTGCTCACTCACTGCACAGGGATTCAACTCTCACACAGCTATTTTTGGTTTCAACCTCTCTCCTCTGACCCAGGTCCATATTTCCTACTTCTGAGTAGACGCTGCCACTCTACTCTCTAAGAGCACTTCAAAGTCATTATTTTCGAACCCAAACTTCCTTTCTAAAACATGCAAATGCCCTATACTTTTGGCTTCAGTTAACAGTATCGACATCCAGTTATCTAAGTTCAAAACAGCCTCTAGCCTTCTCTTTCTCTCACTTCCCAAGTCAAATCAGTTCTCAAGTTCTGGGGAGTCCACCACAAAATACTGCATCTCTTAATAACTGTCTCCTTCTACTGCTTCCATTGTCACTGCCTTTGTGACATTTCTCTCTGCCTCTAGTCTCTTCTAACTTGATTCTGTCCTTCATACTTTCCCCAACGTCTGCTTTCTGAAACAAAATGTGACCACATCAAATTCTTAAAAAGGTATGTTTAAAAAGATGCAATGGCTCTTCATTGCTTACAAAATGAAGACAAAACACTTTTATTACACAAATAATACAAAAAGTATCCTTGCCAAAACAACTGAACCTGAATTTATTCAAACCTCTAGCTCTCATTAGTTGACAGGTTATACAGGAAAAGAGAAGCATGTTAAATGACACATAAGAGTTACAGTCAACCAGATCCAGAGTGTTGGAATTCCAAGAAACAAATCACCAAATTATTTAAAGAGATAAATGGCATTTTAGAAAAGCAAGGGACTTCTATAAATTAAGACAGACTTAAGAAACACGTCAACAAATGCACCATGTGGATTTAGAGGCAAATTGGCTGAGTATAAGATGATATTGAGTAATTATTGTTAAGTTTATTAGATATACAAGTGTAATGACTTTTTTAAGTTCTTTTCACTTATATATATAATGAAACATGAATAATGAATTTATTTTTAAATATTTCAGAGATGGAGGTAGTGAGATGGAGAGATAAACAAAATTTATAAATGTTGACAACTGATGAAGCTGTATGATTACTATGAGTGCTTTTTTACTAATCTCTACTTTTGCATATGTTTGCAATTTTCCATAGTAAAAAAAGAAAAATCCTATCATTTGTGGTATTCAAAATCATTAAGAACCATGCCTTAACTGATCTTCGTAAACTTGTCTTTGGACATTCCCCATCCTGACCTCCTTATTTTACTAAACCTGTCAAGTACTTTCATACTAGGTCTGGGCTCATGAAGCCATTCCTACATACTCTTGTCTTTATTTGGGAGCAAGCCAGATTACCTCTCCTCAAATAAATTAGAAACTTCACATCAACTACCTAACTACCTACTGATTGCTCTATGCAGGTGTGTTGTTACTCTGGCATGCTCCAAACACAGGAGCATGTAAAACATTGCAGAAGGTATTTCAGTTTGCAATACATAAGTAGAAAAGTAGTTTCAGATCATCTAGTTCTTATTTTGTAACTATTGAACTGTGGTTCTATAACTTTAGCTGATATAAAAAGATGACTACTTAAGTGAAACCTTAAATTACCTCTAAAAAGTGCAGATTTTAGGAACCTGTGGGACACGTCCATCAATATGGTCAAAATCTCATGTCTGTCATAATACTGATGGGTTGCTATGAAATGCATTCTGAAGCTGGCGTGCGTACTTTGGTGGTGACCAACATTTCATTGAAATAGTATTTTTTTGAGTATTGCATAATATTTCACAGTCATTTTTTGAGTATTCTTCCTAAATAAATTTATCAGCATATAAGGGCAATTTTTAAAGTCTGAATTAATTTATGAGAAAAACATCCCTCAATTAGACAAATTTTGAATGACATTAGCCTCTCCCAATTTTATCAACCATTAGCCAATATTTTTCATATCTGTGAGCAGTGATTATAATAATATAAACTACAATGAACACTTTGTATGTTAATGTGGTTATAAGTTACAACTTCAGAAAAATGTCTTTTGTCATTTGCCATTTGTTAACATCCACTTAATATAGACAGATATCCCCCTCATTTTCCATATGTATTTAAATGATTTACTATTCAAACATAATCGCTCTTTCCAGATACAATTAGAGAAAAGATTGGGTTCAGACTTACCAGGAAATCTACTGTGGAGGTTGGTGTCACAGTTGTAGCCATTGAACTGAGCAGACCCTGGAAGCACTCTAATTGTTAGAAGCAAGAGCAACCATATCTGTTCCATTGCAAAACCTAGAAAAGAGTTACTTTTCATGTGGACATCACCAGCCTTCACTCTCACTTGCTGGGTAGACTGAGGCTGATCTCAACTCACTGTTGGATAGGCAGGCTGTCTACATCCATGCAGGCAAAGCTCATTAAAGACCTAAGGATTATCAGAAATAATTATCAACAATGAGGCAGAGATTTTGGCTACAATATTTCAAAATTATTTTTATTCTTTGACTCCAGTTTGCAAGCGTGACAAAGCTAGGCTTTTGTAGTAGAAGAACTAAGATATAAATCATAACATTTGCAAAAGAAAGATTTTTATTATAAATAGGAAGAACTCAAACCAAGTATTTAGCAGATTAGAACAGCCTAGCTAGGCAGACTGACTGATTTGGAGGCAACGCTACCCTTTAAAGTACCAATATCCATAGTCAGAGGGATTTAACATTCAAGAGTTGATTTTCAGAGAATTCTCAATTCTCTCAATGACCAAATAATGTCAAGAAAAATTTCCTCTCAACAAAGGAATTCCAGGGTACTACTACTTCTCAAAATCAATGGTTTGTATATCATTTTCCTAGGAAACACAGGAATAAAGCGAAAGGGAGAACAGAAAAATACTACGTGTAGAATGACATCCTGTTTTCTCCAATGGCTGCTCATTGGTGGTTGATAATTGATACAGAAGTATGAAAACCTTGAATTCTTAGGAGAGTGTAATGGAAATTGTCAATGTGTGTTGAACAAATAAATATAAATTGACTTTAATACTTAAACTCCAGTCAGTCTGGTATTTAATTTTTTTTCCTTTATGGCCTTTTATTGTCCTGATAAAGTTAAAATATCTTCCAGAAGTGCCCAACTTATTCTCAGAGCATAGTTTGTGCACTGGAAAAAAATTTTTTGGGTTGGTGGTTTTGGTCTATGTATAAAAAACAAAAAGAAAATAAAACTGCAAATGGCTTATTCAAATAATTTATTGCATTTTTAAAGCTTTGGGCTTGGGGAAAAAAAAGATGTTTTAGCTGTCCTTAAAGATCTGCCCTTAGATGATCAATCAAGTCTTTAGCAAAAGGAAGGAAATACATCTTGCTTTTGAATCGTCATTTTAGTAGAACATGTTTATGGTGAACAAAGTCACTTTGGTGAGGATGTGGGAAAGGAAAGCATGAGTTTACTCCCCAAAATAGACACAAAAACTATTAATTAAACAGGAGCTTCCTTCCTTACGCACTATAACATACCACTGAGGCACAAACCTAGTCACTTTAGGAACAGCCACATGTCTGGTTAGTTCTGATCCGCTAGGACACTCCAGAAACAGAAGACTCACACAAATGGCTGACCCAGACCCTGGGGTCTCTTGGCCATGCCTATGACTTCAATGTCTAGCTCCTCAGGACACTCCAAATAGACGAAGACAGCCTTGCTCTTTTGGAGTCTTTGGAAGACTTTTAGGAAAGACAGCAGCTTGTGTCTGAACGGTACATCCCATCACACACACAGCAATGCAATGCCCCGCCGCTTCCTTCTCATGATGGGTCCCATTAACTCCTAGAAGGCACTGGAGACTCTAGACTCACACTGTTGTCTCTCAATCTAAAGAAGTCTCCCATCCCTACGGATTCAGAGTCAGGAATTTTCAAGAGTGAGTTATTTTTATTATTCAAAAAGGCTTTCTAGCTTTTATATTGTCTCACAGGAGAAAAATAATGCTTATTGAGTGGATGCTGTATACAAAGAAGGCAGTGTGTTGCCAGATCATTTACCTATAGTCTCTCATTCAAATCCTTATAAACACTGGATGATGCTGGAATCACCACTCCATGTATAGAAAAGGAAAAATAAGTCTCAGGATGCTAAAGTGACATGGAAAATAAGTGGAGGGACTAGAATTCAACTCCAGAACTTTCTGATAAGAGCTTGCTGCACAAGCTACCTAAATATCATCTGTTATTAAATAAATTTCATGTTATTTTGGTTGCCATTTATCATCAGTTGTTTTCTTTAGCTTTTAAAATCGTGTACCCTTTATTAGATCTTTTCATATAAAAATAAACAAATTCTTACATAGTGAATGCAATTTGTTTAATAGATGTATTGAATAATATGGGCATTGTGAGGAAGAAAATTATTTTTTAAAAAGGGAAAGGAGGTCCTGATTGTGGAAACAGTGAGAATTATTACTACAGACTAAACTGGACACATCTATGTTTAGCAAAAATGGTTAAGAAACACGTGCTACTTGAAATGGACCACTAATAGCAGTAGTAAAGTCTTTGCTTTACAACATTAGATCAGATCTGAGGTTGTCCAAAAGACATATCTCTACACTTTGAATAAGACTTAGAGCTCTGTCATAGAGATTAAAACTCTTAATAAATATTTTTTGACAAGAAGAAGGTAGAGGTAGAAGGCAGCTTGCTTTAACAGAAAATCCACTGATTTTGATATCAGCAGATAGAGATTCAAATTCCCCCTCAGGCGTTCTCTAGATTTAGCATTTGAAAACCAAGATGATGATCATAAGACTTTATAAACTACAAACACGTAAAGAACATAGCACAGTCTGGACATAAGGCACTCTCAATCCCATGGAGAGGGATGGTGACAGGGTCTGTGCTCCTTTGACTAAGCCACATGCTCTGGAGCTAGACTGCACAATACAAAGGTGTCCCATGGGCTAGTAACAGCCCTGATTAGTTGCATCACATTATTATATTTATAATGTTATTTGTATTGGTCTGTGTTTTAATATTATGGTACATTAAGCAGGGGAATTTTGAAGGACACCACAACTTTTGTATAGGCAGTATCCACATTCTGATCCCTATAACATTGGCAGTGCTCATGGCATTTTCAAGACTTTGGGAGTTAATGAACTATTTTCTTGTACACTCCCCATCCTCAATCCTATCTCCATCATTTGCTCTGTACATAGAAAACTTGACTATCAACTCACAGTAGTAGCAAGCTTGGAGATGTTACTTGCCACAGTTTCTAGAATTTTTTTCTGAAATGGGAGTGCTTGGGGTTTGGAGACTGTGTTGAGATTCTTTACACTCATTAAAGCATAATGTCTTGTTTGCTCAGACTCCCCAGCTCCTGGGCATGTGCAATTCTAGACATGTGTACTCCAGTCTCGATTTGGCTTAAAAATCTTAGTTGAGCTTCATGTCACAAGGTAGAACCCAGTGTCTGTGGTTTACCCTGGGATGACCTGAAATGCTTGCTGTCCCATTGTGGCTCCAGCAAACTCTGATTAGAGAACCTGAGCAGAAGCATTTCCCATCTTCTCCACCATCACTAAGTGCAGCATCCAATGACCCTACTTCGGTGCTTAACAGTGTTGTACAAGACTGTCTGACGTGGTCAATATTACAAAACATTAGTAACACATTCTTAGATAACAATGACCTTGAAGACATGTATCACAAGGTTTTTGTACATCTTTCTTAACTCAGTACCTCCATAAATTTAAATTGATTGCGATAGGGGAGGGAGAGGATTGTACGTATAACATTGAATTTTAAGGAATTCAGAAGTGTTGATTTTAAAGAGACACTTGCATCTCTTAAACTGGTATTGAGGCTCTGTGTTTTATACTTAGCAATACAAAGGAAGTCATATGCTGAGTGACTTGCTATCAAATGTCAATATTTCTCATATTAAGTTCTCGTTTTAAAATAACTTCTTCTAAAATATGATTTTCTAATTTATTTGCTTAAGATTGAACTTGGAGTCAGAAAAACATAATTTCACTTTTAATTCTCACTCAGTTTTATATAAATTGAGATAGTTCTGTCACACTGTTCTCTAGATTTTATACATTTAATAATCTTTTTTGACCCTCCTTTTATTAAGATCTGTTAAGTGCCAGATTCTGTGCTACATTTAATATTCAACTACTAACATAGATTTAATTTTCACCCACGTTACTAATGTGGAAACTGAAGTCAAGGTTTTTAATTGACTTGCCCAGGGTCACAGACCTAGTAAATGACAGAGAAGAATTCAAAACTAAGCTTGATCTTTGGAATTATTGTAATACTCTGTTCGACTTAATTGGAGTTTGTCAAATAAATCAAATTAATGTCTTGTTAATTTTCAGAAAGTAAATTATATTAATAATGATTCTTAAAATATGCTTTGAGCTAAGTGCTTCAGATGACTGAGGCAAAATATTTTTAATATCTACATACTTGTCATGACTTTATTTCACTTATTCAGAGTGCATAAAAATATTATTATTTTCACAAATTGATTTAATGATACTGCCAGTGACTGTTAAGGTCTGATTATGCACCAGAATGTTTTTTTAAGCACCTTTCTAACCATATTTTCTAAGTATATTTTCTAACCATGATACAGGTAAATTATTCTCCTTATTCTGAGATGAAAAAACTGAGGCACAGAAATGTTAGGGAATTTGCCCAAGGTTAAACAGATGACCAGTATGAGAATCAAGATTCAACGTACACACCATATGATCCAGAAATCCCACTCCTGGGCATATACCCAGAGCAAACCATAATTCAAAGAGATACATGCACCCCAGTGTTCATTGCAGCACCATGTACAATAGCCAGGTCATGGAAGCAACCTAAATGTCCATCAACAGAGGAATGGATAAAGAAGATGTGGTACATATATACAATGGAATATTACTCAGCCATAAGAAGGAACAAAATTGTGCCATTTGCAGAGACATGGATGGATCTAGAGACTGTCATACAGCATTAAGTCAGAAAGAGAAAAACAAATATTGTATATTAATACATATATGTGGAATCTAGAAAAATGCTACAGATGAACCTATTTGCAAAGCAGAAGTAGAGACACAGCCATAGAGAACAAGTGTATGGACACCAAGGGGGGAAAGGCGGGTGAATTGGGAGAGTGGAATTGACATATATACAATACTATGTATAAAATAAATAACTAATGAGAACCTACTGTATAGCACAGGGAACTCTACTCAATGCTTTGTGGTGACCTAAATGGGAAGGAAATCCAAAAAAGAGGGGATATAAGTATACATATAGCTGATTCACTTTGCAGTACAGCAGAAACTAACACAACATTGTAAAGCAACTATACTCCAATAAAAATTTTAAAAAAAGATTCAACGCACAATGACTCCAGAAACTACACTCAACTATTATATGGCATTGCCTTCCAGAAAATGACCCTTACAACAGTACCTCAAATGGAAATTTGGTGATTACTTGGTAAATTTAATCAATATTGATTTATTCCTACATTCATTTATCAAATATTATTGAATGCTTACATGTGCCTGGTAGTGTCCAGGGGAGCTGAGGTAATGCAATCAGAAAGAATTATTTGCACAGAACTTACATTCTAGTGAAGGAAGTCAGAAGAAAATGAAATCTATAAGTGGAATACAGAGTATATTTACAATTAGTGCTATGGAGAAAAAGTAAAAGGAATGATAGGAAATTCTGGGGCGGAGGAGAGGGAGTTTTGAAATTTTAAATGGTCAGGGATATAAATCAGTCCATATAAATAAAGGTCGGGGGAAGAAAAACAACTTCATTTATGAACTACCACATCTACCTGTGTTTAATTTGTACCGCACTTTTTTTTTTCTCTTTAGGCATTTCCCAAATAAAACAGATTTTCAGTGCATAAATTATTCTCTGGGAATAATTTGGACACTTTGAGCAGACACATTAACCTTTCAGATGAATAAAGTTGGCTCTTAGTACCCAAGAAAAGTAATTTATTAAACAGCACCCCTGTGACATGAGAAAAAGTGAATCTGTTCAAAAGTGCTTTTACCTACTTTCGAGAAATAACTTTTGCAGAAACAATTCATCAAAATTTCATATTTCTTTAATTTTATTACCTTCATATGGGCTACTGTCTATGATACTCTTCTAGTTGGAAAGAAAAATAGAAAATTCAAACCAAAAATCATTTCTTCAAATATTTGTCAATCTAAGACATGCATATTTTTAGTAAACTAAAGCAAATTGTTTAATCATACAGATTCGCAAAAATATGGAACGGGCTCTTCGGCATCAGTGATCACCCTAATCCTCTCATTCTCAGCCCTCCTGTGCATTTACTGACCTGCTACTCTGCACAGACTTGCTGTCCCCTACAGGGGGCTTAACCTCTTTCCTGGTGCTTCTGTATGACCCACCCAAGCCTGTTTCTCAGAAGAGTTCAGAAACAGTTCATTAAGCTTTAAATGACTGCAAATAGTTTGAAGAGTTCCCAGGGAAGGGGAGGAGAAGAAATGTACGTATTTTAATAATGATCAGAATTTAAGTTAAAAGAATGAAGCCCTACTTCAGCCTTCAAAGGAACTAATAGGACCCAGGTAAGATCTGGGGCAAAAAGGCACTGAAGTCGTACAGGTAGGCAGCTGTCTTGCTCAGTCAAGTGTCACGGTGTTACATGGTCTTGCCTCTAGAAAAAGGACATATTAGCTCACCCTCCAAAATGACCAGTTTTACCATGCTGGAGACAATGACTATTTAATGAAGAAATCTGTTTTTTGATCGGGTGTCTGGACTGAAGCTCTATGTTCTTTATTTCTGTGTTTGCACTGGGACATTAGAGGCAAATATATACTAAAACGAAAATGAAAATATAAAACTTTCATCAGAAATATCCATTATTATGTACATACACATTCTTTAACATAGAATGTCCTTGTCTTGCTAAACAAAGAATAAAACACACCGTGTACTTTCAGAATAATGCCTCAAACAGAGAAGGAAACAGGTTTAGTCGTCAAGAAAACATTCAGAAATTTTATGACTCTAAAGATATTGATGTATACTATGAGGAAATATGAATGCCATAGGTTGTTTCTAAGAGTAAAACCTACTCCAATTTTTTCTGACACAAAGTGAGTGCTCATTTATTTCCCTTTCCCCACATTTCTCACCTGTCTTTCTGTTGAGGGTTTTCTCAAGTAATCTACAGCATTTAAATGATCTACAGTGTTTAGTTTAGAATATTTATTCTAGCACCTTAGTTTTTGGGGTACTGACAGATTGAACTAAGTCACTCTAAAAGCTTTTTAAAATAATTTACCACATTCATTTTCAAGATATGTGTACATTTTATTCTTCTGAAGTATCTTTGAAGATATATTGACTTCCTTCATCCTTTCATGAAGTACAGTGATAACAAATTAATAATAAAGTGACAATTTATTTATCTTAAATGTCCATTTCCCTCTAATTAATTAAACAATTGACTATTAGTGTGATCATTTCAGAATGAAAATATTTCTCAATAGAGATGACGTACAAAATACGTATGAGCTGGCATAGCACAGGAATCAGCCAATCAAAAGAGACACCATGCTGATATATTCTGGCTGGATATCAACCCACCTCCAAAAAATCAAAGGTTTTTGCATGGGTACCAATAACAATAAAGATAACTTCATACTTTGGTCAACTCTTACCTAAGAACACAAGAGCCCCTTTCTATTAGTACTCCACTATTTGATATTCCTTGGTTAATCCATTCATTTATTTATTCATTCCACAAATTTTTATGAGCAATTTCTAAGTATTAGACTCAGGGCACTCGGAATCAATCCAGCGATGAGCAAAACAAGCATAGTCCTTACCCTCACAGAGTTTAAAAACTAGAGAGAAGAAAAGTCATTAATAATGGCATACATTAAAATATACTTAAATATATATTTGGTAAGTGCTATGAAAGAAAATAAAGAGTGCCTCAGGAAACTATAATACATATTGACAGGAGGATGTTTCTAACACATTCAGAGGGATAGCATTCTATTGCGCAGTTAGGATCTATAGCTAGCTTATATAGTCAAAATTACCCTGAAAATTCCCTAAATTGCCCATCTCTATGTGGGATTCCTGAGTAATATAACAATATTTTGAATGAGTTTCCTCCTGATCACTTCTGTTGTCCCACAGCTCTTGATCCTTTTAGGAAGATGAGAATAGAACCTATATTAAAAGAAAAATATTGCCTAATTCTGACTTCCAAACAGCCTTATTTTAACTCAAAGTAGAGAAAATTGCATAAAGATCCATGGTTTTTGACTATAGAGACCAACAAGATTTTGGTTCTCAAACATCTGGACTTTAAGAGCCAGAGTTGGAAGACTGAAGAGTTTGGAAGCCTAGAGTTTGTACTAAAGTCCACAGAGAAGGTGTGAGATATGACAGCCATGGTGGACACAGCAAGGGCAGTGATGCTACCTAAAGACCAAACAGATGAGAATTCCCTACTAAGGCCAATTAGGACCACATGATGATAAATGGACAAAATACCCTCACCAATGCCAGGGCAATAAGTATTTTTTTTAAGTAGCTAATGTATAGAATAATTACTACTTTTTAATAATTTTTCCTTTTTTTTTCTTTAGTTACTCCAACATCTTAATAGACTGATTCGCCCATGTGGCCTATAGGCACATAGGTAGTATATATAAGTCCATACCACTCTCTCGCTTCGTCCCAGCTTACCATTCCCCCTCCCCGTGTCCTCAAGTCCATTCTCTATGTCTGTGTCTTTATTCCTGTCCTGACCCTAGGTTCTTCAGAAACATTTTTTTTTTTTAGATTCTATATATATGTGTTGGCATACGGTATCTGGTTTTCTCTTTCTGACTTACTTCACTCTGTATGACAGACTCTAGGTCCATCCACCTCACTACAAATAACTCAATTTCGTTCCTTTTTATGGCTGAGTAATATTCCATTGTATATATGTGCCACATCTTCTTTATCCATTCATCTGTTGATGGACACTTAGGTTGCTTCCATGTCCTGGCTACTGTAAATAGAGCTGCAATGAACATTGTGGTACATGACTCTTTTTGAATTATGGTTTTCTCAGGATATATGCCCAGTAATGGGATTGCTGGGTCGTATGGTAGTTCAATTTTTAGTTTTACAAGAAACCTCCCTACTGTTCTCTATAGTGGCTGTATCAACTTACATTCCCACCAACAGCGCAAGAAGGTTCCCTTTTCTACACACCCTCTCCAGCATTTATTGTTTGTAGATTTTTTGATGATGGCCATTCTGACTGGTGTGAGGTGATATACCTCATTGTAGTTTTGATTTGCATTTCTCTAATGATTAGTGATGCTGAGCATTCTGTCATGTGTTTGTTGGCAATCTGTATATCTTCTTTGGAGAAACGTCTATTTAGGTCTTCTGCCCATTTTTGTACTGAAGACGAAAAGACAACCCTCAGAATGGGAGAACATATTTGTAAATGAAGCAACTGACAAAGGATTAATCTCCAAAATATACAGGCAGCTCATGCAGCTCAATATCAAAAAAACAAACAACCCAATCTCCTTCATTTATGATTGCTCATTTCCTACCACACTGATCACGCTCCTCCTTGAAACTTCCCAACTTCATACAAATTTAAAGTTCCAGTCCCTATACTTCTCTTGTCATCAGATTTTCAGCTCTTCTCTCTTTCCTCACATTCAGACCTGTATTTCCAGCCTAAGTATTCCATATAGAAGTCCTATGTGCGTAACTGATGCAGTACACACAAACCTTAACTTTTCACCCAATCACATTTTTCTCCTGTATTTTTAGTCCTATGTTTCACTCAGTAACTAGAGTTTTAATAGTTACTTGCAACTCTACTGATCCTACCCTTCACATAGATACCAAAGGCTTCACTCCTGTTATTTGCAACTTTACTGGCATCTTTATTTAAGTTCCTCATCAATTCCTCAATCTGACTCCAAACATTCCCTATTGGTTTACTTTATCCCTTCCTTATCACCCCCACCTCACACAATATGTGGTCTAGCATACGCTCTTATCACAACTTCCAGAACATGTCATGCTTTTGTTTTTCTTTTTCTCATATGCATTCTCCTCTGCTCAAATGCTCTTTTTCTCCAGGAATATGTCTCCTTTGTGGAGACTTTTCTGATTCTGGCTCCCTCCTGAATTATTTCCACTTCCAAGTTGCTTCAAACAGATTTGGTAACCTGCTAAGTATTTACAATTTGCTGCCATCTGTATTTTGACACTGGCACCAGGTTTAAACTAAAGTCAAGCACATCTTTTGCTCCAGAGCTGCTAATAATCCATGACATAGACTGCTCTTCTTGATTTTTTCAGTTGAAGAAACTGATTCTCCTTGCTTTTTTTTTTCCCCAACTCCAACACTGACCCCTTACCATTCTAGTAGAAAGGTTTTTTTTGTTTGTTTGTATTAATTTTGTGGTTGGAACTCAGGCCTACTTGAAATGTGATAACTGTGCCCACTAAGATCAGGAGAATGGCAAACCTGAATGAGCCAATGGAGTCGTATGAGGCCCCATGGGGTAGGCTGGAGCCACCTGGATTTATTTCTACCCATTCAAACATCTGCTTGTATTAGGATAGCTGGTTTTTAGGAGATCAAAGGAGCTGATGTGGAAATGTTGTTTCTATGACTGTGCAGCACACAAACATTATTTAAATGTTCCCTCAACATGCGCATATATCCAAAGCCCATTGGAGCATCAGACGACAATAGGAGCTGGTACCATGCCCACATTGTTAGCCTTGCTCCATTATGATGGAAATAACCGGCAAGACAGAGACAGATAGCAAGGAAAGAGGTGAGGTGTAACTGTGGCACAGGAGACACAGTGCCTGTGACATAATATTTGAATTTCCAATTTTGTCTTGAAAAAGCAAATCAATCTGACCATGGCTCTACAATCTCCATGGCTGCAGGTGATTTGTCAAAAAGCTCCTCTTCTATCTCTATGGAGATAGAGCTCTAAGGCCACATGAGATCTTAGCATTGAGATTAATCCCCCATGTGTGGAAGGCGGAAATGGGTAAAATAATCAATGTGCATGGCTAGCAGGTTGAATGCCAGAGGCCAAAGGGTAAATGATGCCAGCAAGCCGCAATGCTTCTGGTCATTCTCCTCCCAGGATCCTGTTCCTGAAAGCATATTGTGAGTGTACTTCATGGGATGATTTTTGTAACATTCATTTATCGAATATTTTATACTATTCAAAGGACTTTGATATGTATCCATTTATTTAGAACTTACATCTCTCCTGTAACGTCACAAAGCATTAGAACTGGAAAATTCCTTAGAGATCATTTCTCCAACATCTGCATTTACTAAAACCCAAAGAGATCTTAGATTGCCTAAAATCCTATGAGCAGTTAGTAATACTGGATCCTACACCTGCTGATTTTTCACTCTGTAGCTTCTCCCATAACTCTAAGGAGCCACCTAGGCAAGAATTTGTTCATCAGATTCTTTATCAATTTTTATCATTTATTTGTTTATATAATTACTATTGATAACCATTATTTAATAGTTATTAAACATTATTTACCAATATTACCTTTAAATTCTCACTGCAAACTTATAAGTATTATAATTGTCCCCATTTTACAGGTGAAGAAATTGAAGCACAGGATAGTTAGATAGCTTACTTTAGGCCACTCACCTAGGAGATGGTAGAGATGGCATCTGAACCCAGATTATCTGGCTACAGAATCTGTGCTCTTAAACCTGCACTATACTATCTCCCTACCATCCCTTTCCATACATGGAACATGAGGAGTTAGGAGAAGGGGGATGAAGAGAATATTGACTATGACTGAATAGTTAACACCAAAGCAACTAAATTTTAAACCAGAGTTATCTTGAAATGGCAAGATTAAGTGTTCCCTGCCATGGACAAAAATCAGTCTCTTGCATAATTTGAGTTCACTTAAAGAGAAAGAACAAATCTTCATTTGAATGTATCCAAGATGCAAACTAATTTTAAATACAAAACCTTGTACAGAGATATACATTATCCATGAGCTGTTCACAGCCAGGTTTTCTTCTCACAATTGAATAGATTAGTATCTTTGGAGATGAGATCTATATTATCAAGGTTACATTCTCAGATGCTGAGGCCACCATGGACTCAAACACAGTCTTGAGATGTGAAGGGTCCATGTAGATATTATTTTCTCATAGTTTTGTTTTACTTTCTTTCCCCATCCATCCATCTATCTGTTGTTGTCGTGATGGTGATTGTTGAATCATTTGCTATTAAGTTTCAGACATTTTGGCCCTTAATATTTCAGCACACATCTCATAAGAAAAAATGGATCATCTCTACATAACCACAATACCATTACCAAACTTAAGAAAATTACAATTAACTCATAATAGCATCCAATATCAATTCAATATTCAATTTTCCCCAATTCACCAAAAGTATATTTTATACCTGTTTTTATTCCTTAATCTGGGGTCCAAAAAAAGAGACCAAAAAGTTAATACAAATAAATGCAAAGGTTTAGTCTTTGCATTTAAGGTGTGACAGCCCTTTAGTCTCTTGTAATACAGAAAATCTGAGCACTTTACGTTGGTAAGAATTCTATGGTCCCACCAGACCAAAAGAATGTGAGAAAATGCAAGATTCTGTCAAGATCAGAAATATTTAAAGCTAGATGAAATTCATTCAAATATCTTGAGTCCATAAATACAAAATTTAATCAAATATTAAGAGCTGCATGACTGCGATTACAGAGAAAAAAACTGAGTTAACATGTAACATGAATCTAAAGAACAGAAATGTGGATTATATGGTCTGGAAAAGTCATGTGGGCTATAACAATTCTTCTCTAATTTATCAAGTCCTTGTATAGGCCGTAAATAAGGTTATGTTGCATGATGATTACTAATAAGAATCTACCCATTGTCCCAGTCAAAACCTCTGGCTAATAAGCAATTGCAGTTAGCTTAGAAGATAAGTGCTTTCCATCTATCAGCAACTATAAACCCCAGGATTATGTAGGCATAGACGTGTTAAAGATAATCAAAAACTAGAGAATCATTTTTCATGTTACAGAATCTATGCATGTTGGTATTCTTAGTAATTCAAATGTGTTAGAGAATTTGACCTACTTAACTAACAGTTTTGTCCTTTTATTTTGATTTGAGATGTGTAACTGAGTAAACAATTTAGACTTTTAAGGTAAAATTGACATGATTATATATATTATTGAGATAGTTAAGAAAATGTAAGATTGAACAAATTTTAAAATCTATTTTTAAGGGCTAGTTAAATAATTTATAGATGGATTATTATAGCAGATAATTAAACTCCTTCAAACATATTAAATTGCCTTTTATAAAAATTTATTATATTCAATTTCCTATTCTGTACGTCAATTAACTACTTGCATATAAAATCAAATATTTCTCAAAAACCTGTTAAAAAATGACTATCAAAGTCTGCTTAGACTTACAGATAAATAGTCAGAATTTGAGCTTAAAACCTTCAAGAATTGTTAGGTTTGGTCATTTACAGTTTTAATTTAATGTTGATCCTTAAAAAATTCAGAAGATATTTTTCAATTACTCAAAACAGAACATCAGGAAAACCTCTCACTAAACACAGAGTAAACGGTTGTTTTGCTTCAGAAGCCATAATAAAAGCTGAGATAGAATCACACCTTTAAATGCTAAAATCATATACCACACTTTGAGATGCTTACACTCAGAGTTACAGGGGAACTAAGATCAACTGTAGGATATCAGTTAGATGTTGTCTATCTCACGCTTACATAAAGTCATAAATAAATTCATTGACTGGAATAACAGGAAGACTGAACATGCTATTTAAATTAATTGTGTTTCTCTTTTTTGCCCAAGATTATATAGTTGAATTTGTTGATGATAAATGCCAGTGTGATGTAACTTCACTAAGTGCACAGAATATGCATTTCTGAATATGTGTTTCTGCCCTCCAAAAGTTTTTAATCAAAATGCAAACACTTCAGCTTCATAATTACATTATCAACATTAAAACTTCTAGAGGTTAATTTATGGAGAATATGTTTATGACCTTGGGATAATGAAAGATTTCTTAGGAAAAAACATTGTTGTATCATCATAAATTATAGGCTGGGCCTCCCAACAACTTCCTTCTAGAGGCTTACTGAGATATTTTTGTTTTCATGTTGCCCATTAATTCATATAATGTGACATTTATGCAACACACACTAACATACCTTTGAATAAATATAATCACAGGCTTGGGCTCTGGTTCCCATTTCATCACTAATTGTCTGTGGTCTTGGGGAAGTCACATAATGTGCCTTACCCTCAGTTACCTCATGTGTGAAATGAAATGTTTGGCTAGAAATGACTGAGATGACTTCCAGATATAAAGAGCCAGTGAATGCATGATGTTTTAACAACTGTAGCAGAATATAGTGATAAATTCCCCAGAGACTTCTTTCTAAAATCACCTCCCTTATCAGAATTTAGGTTTTACTATATCAGGAAGATTTAGAGATCTTCTACTGCTTCTTTAACTCTGTCTATGACAATCAATTAGGTGGCAAATGTTGCATCTAGAACACCCTCATATCTATCTCTCATCATTTTTATAAGAAATAAAACCTGTAAGAGGTCTCACAGCCTAATCTCAATAGTGTTAAAAACAAGATGGCAATAGCCCTTTCACTTTTAGAGCAGCTCTGTCCTTCCACAGACAAAAATGGTAAAATTAAAATTACATGAAAAAATATAAATAAGTTGTTATTGGTTTTATATTTTTATTTATTTCTTCTTGCATCTATATTTGTTTATTTCTCAAAGGTCTCAAAAGCCTTTAGGAAGCAATAATCACAAAATAAAATAGGCTGCTGGTAATTTATAACAGCACTTTGTTCTGCCTGAAATACATTTTCAACCCTGTTCTCATTATTGTTCATAATTTTTTTTGTCATGTTGAACTATTTGGGGGGATGTAATATTAACCTTCATGACAACACTCTGAGGAATACATTGAAGTGAACAGAGAGCTGCCTTTGTTTTTTAGATGTGGGAATTGATACCAAGTGGTTAAATGTTTTTCCTAGGTAGTGCATGCTTGTAATAGATAATATAAAAGGAGGTAACTAAAAGAAGCTTCCGAAGTAATAATTTCTAATATCTCTAGCTCAGCTATTTGCTACAACAAAATTGTGTCCACAAAGCACAATACTTTGGGACATAATGAAATGAGATACACACACAAAAGCATTACTCAAGAATTGATGTTGAAGTCGGGGAGAACCTAAAATTTAAATCCTTCTATTTAAACATTTCAATAAGCACCACATTAATTGTTTCTATTTTATGAATTTAAAAGGTTATTCATAGATCACAGGAAGTGATCATTATATCAAATCCTTACTCTGAAAATCAGTAGTTAAGAGGACAGAATTAAGCATTAATCCTGACTTTCAAGGAGCAACAGTATTTCTGTTTTAAAAATAACTCATTGGAAAAAAAGTTTGTGTGTGTGTGTAGGAAATATAGAAAAAATATTAAAGATTATGCTATTATTTCAACATCTTGTATATTTGTAATTTATCATAATAAAAACTCAAAATCAGGGGACCTAGTGGTAACTTATTCTGTGATAACTTGAGTAACTCATTTTGCTTCTCTTTGATTTTCTGGTTATCTGTAAAATAAAGACCTACATTACATGATCTAAGTGACTAACTAAAACTGGGTTACAGAACCTTTGAAAAAAGGACGTTTCATCCTTTATCTAGTAGAGTTAGGGGAAAGAGGCAGAAATCAGCCTAACATTTATAGGATGGAAGTCGATGAGGTCAAGATATTGGAGAATGAGAGTTATGAAGGGGAGGAGAGTTATCACTTCTTAAGAAGATAGCTTATGAGCTTTTGTGTTTTAGATGAGATGAACATAATTCTAACAAAGTTACAGTCCTGGTTATATCCAGGGTTAGGAATACAAGACATAATTTTAAACACAATTTTTCAGCTCTCTCTCATAAACCAAAATGGTCTCTGGGACCTGAACCATCAGGCAAGCTCTAGATGGCTGTGGGCCACAGTAGGCAAGGTAAACTGCCCTTACAGTGGATCTCCGACAGAAGTAAGTGAGGGGAAGGAGGTGAGCAGAAGGAAGGAGGTGAGCAAAAGAATGTATTATTGTGGATGAGACTGCAGACAGTGTTTCATTATAACTAGTACAGCAGAACCTTTGGCAAATTTAAACATAAATCCTCAGAGTCACGGAGATCCCACCTCTTCAGACTACTTTGGTAAATAGTTTATCAAGAACAGTATGAAAACCAGAGCTCATCATAACATAAATGTCTCTGACCCAAAGAATTACACAAAAGGTGTCACCCAGCAATACATACTTAACTGCTAAGTGAATTTCAATGGGTGTTTAGTTTGTTCCATTCATTGGATGACTCCATGAAAAAGATAACATATAAATGGGATTTGAAGAAAAGTAGGGATTAGATCTTTCAAAAAGTTAAATAATCTCATTTTCTCCTACATGCAATATTTGAAAATCTATACAAATTAACTGTCTTCACTAAACACAAATTAAAGCAATGGAACAAAGAACAGTTTTGTTTTCAAACTATCTGCACACCCCTTGAGGGTTTTACTGACCCCCTTAGGAGGACGCTATAACCCACAGGCTGTGCTGAAAATCATGGGTTTAGATTAGAAAAACCTTTTTAAATAACTATTGTGCTAGTATATCAGTTTAGTGGGTCAAGAATAACATTTCTCATGAAATAGAATAGTATGGGATAGTATAGGATGTAATGGAATAGATTATTTTTGTAAAATGTTTATGTGCTATACATGTATGGATGGATGTGTGTCTACTAGATCACAATGTAAAATATCTGACTGTGAGCTATAGTCAAAAGTTTGAAACCCACCAGTTTAGAATAAGGTAGAAACATGGTACACATCGGCTAAATGTCCCTACCCACAAACAAGTTTTGACTGGCCCCACAAAAGAAGCAAGCAAAAGGATAATAATAATATAATCTATGGCTAAAGGACAGTGAGTGGGCCATAGGAAGATCAAACTCCTAGACCCGCTTCATTGCACCACACTCACTAGCCACGTGAACCAATTGATCATAGAGATGAGCAGCACAAAATAAGACCATTTAAAAGTATCAATATAAATATCACTGTTCAAAATTTCATGTTCAAATCTCTAGTTATCTCTCTGCTACATGAGTGAGATTCATACAGTTCGTGGATTTTATATAAGAAATCATAGACTACTTCCCTCTTGCTCTGTTACACTGTCAGAAAGCTACTCTTTGAAAGTAGGTGTATGCTAAAAAAATTAAAAGATCATTTTAACTTTTAATGGAAATAAGAAGGTGTGTTTAAATTGAAAAAAATCTAAAAAAGAAGTCATTTCAAAGCCAAATAAAAAAATGTGGAGTTAATATTTTGTATCCATGGCAGAGTTGTCTGAGTTAATGTGAGCAGTTTCAAGAAATACAGAAACACAAATCTCTCCCTCCAGCGATTCTAATGAGTAAGTATCCAGGGTTGAGAACCACTGAGACAGAAGAATAAGGTTTTGCTACAGCTGAGATTCCATGTATAGTTGTCTTTTTTTCATTGGTAAGCAGATTTTTTTTTCTTCACCATGGCTACACAACAAGAGTCTGAAAATAGAACCTCCAAGGAAGGACAATGCTACCTGAATCTACAACATGGCAGCTTCTGTCCACAAGAGTCAGCCAATCAGCAACATAATACATTTATAAAACTACAGAAAATGAGTTAAGGCTAAGTTTTTGTTGCTTTGATATAGTTCTGACAAATAAAGTGAAAGATATTGAATCAGAAGCAAAACATTGATAGGAAAAGAAGTAAGGAATT
The DNA here is from genome assembly GCF_937001465.1 of Orcinus orca. Lineage (NCBI taxonomy): Eukaryota > Metazoa > Chordata > Mammalia > Artiodactyla > Delphinidae > Orcinus > Orcinus orca. The sequence continues at coordinate 99,508,855 of NC_064563.1, forward strand.
TTCTTTCCTACTGAAAGACTATATCCTCTTGTGTCTCTTCTCTGGTCAAATGAAGTAGGATTTTACTTTCCCTTAAATAATCATGACACTTCACACCATGGCTGATGGATCCTACAAATAGACTGCTTCATCTTATGTCCCTGCTCAAAATCTTTCATCATTTCTAACACCTTCCAGGAGAAAACCCAACTCTACATGACATAGTAAGAAAAAGCTCCCAAGATGAGATTCCTACTTACCCACCCAAACTCCCACCCCCAACCTACACACTATACTTTGTATAGTTCCCAAAGATAAGAAGTTATTTTACACATCCATGCCTTTGCTAACTTTACTGACTTTGTCTAGAAAGCTCTTCTTTCCAACTCCACCCTCTCCCTACAGGAACATCTCTCCATTCAGCCTTTCAAGAATCAGCTCAAGCACAGCTCTTCTTTGAAAATATTCCTCTATCAAGACAACTGTTCTTATTTGTTGAGATATTAAATTGACCACTGACTCTTCTGTGTTACCACCAGAGTCTGTGCATCATTCTATAATAACAGTTCTAAAAATGTTTTACACTTAGATCAAGGTTTATCAAAGTCAGCACTACTGACATTTTAGACTGGATAAATTCTTTGCTGTAGGATTTTTTTTTTTTTTTTTTTTTTTGCGCTACACGGGCCTCCCACTGTTGTGGCCTCTCCCATTGTGGAGCACAGGCTCCGGACGCGCAGGCTCAGTAGCCATGGCTCACGGGCCCAGCCGCTCCACGGCACGTGGCATCTTCCCGGACCGGGGCACAAATCTGTGTTCCCTGCATTAGCAGGCGGACTCTCAACCACTGCGCCACCAGGGAAGCCCTGCTGTAGGATATTTTAACAGCATTGTAAGATGTTTAATAGCATCCTTGGCTTCTACCCACTATGTGCCAGAAGAACTCTGCCTCAAGTCATGACCACTTCCTATCTCCAGATACTGCCAAATGTCTCCTGCAGTCAAAACCACCCCAGTTGACTAAGATGTGCATCTTTGTTCTCCCCTAATAACCTGTAAGTTTCATGAAAGCAAGAATGTTATTTTCACCTTTGTATTTAGGACTTAGCATAGTGCCAGGTCCACTGTAGATTCTCAAGATATTTTTGTTAAAGGAATGACTATCTTGTTACAAAAGGGATACTAACACACTATCAAAATGTAGAAGATCAAGCATATAGACATCTATCCTGATCATGATAATGCTTTGTTTTTTTTTTTAAGGATTACATCACTATTGAAATTAAAATTTTCAATATCATCAAAACATCACTTAAAATCCTCAAATCCATCCACCCATCACTAGAAATCATTTGTATTGATTTTTATGTGGTTTTAATACAAACAAAAATGAGATTTGGGGTCTAGAACTTGACTTGAAATTATATCTAGGTATATAAAACTCTCGGAGTAAAAATTGCTTGAATATAGTTGGTTAAGTGATTCTGTTTTTTAAAAAATGCTCAGCTAGTATTTTTACGTTCTCTGAATAGCTTTAATTAATTACTTCACTTTTTAAAAAACGTTTAGGGAGTATTTTTATGCCCTGTAAATAATATTTTCAATTTTTAAAATTTTTACAAACTAAACCCCATCAGAGTTAAAAATAGTCCCTTCCTAAGTCTACTTTCACTCCAGTAACATTGATGGAACACATTTCTATGATAGAATTGATAAAGCAAGGAATTTTAGAAGCCAGAAATACATTACTTTAATTTTAAATACTTATTCTAAAGAAGTTCCTAAATAGAACTGCTGTGCCAGAATTCAAATATGTGAGCCCAAATATGCATAATACACAAATACACATAAGTTTTTCAAATGTATATATACTATGGATAATGATTTAAAATCTCTAAAAGATTATTTTAAAAGCTATCAATTATTTTAACTTCTTATATCCAAATTATTATTAATTACATTTAAAATAGAAAGAAAAGTTAGCCATGAATTCTTTCCAATTCCATAATATATCTTACCTAGAGATAAATTATTTAATTTGAAAGTACAATTCATGTAATGTACAAAAGATTTTCATTAATGATGGTGTGTTCAGAAACAGACAGTGTGGTTATATGAACTCTGGCTATTTATCAGATAAGCATATTTGAGCAAATATTGTATTTTAAATTCTAACAATTTGACAATAAGTGGTCTTCATTCTTATTTTCTTATTTTCTTATTTTTCTTATTTTCTCTAATGATGTAATTTCATACATCATATATGTATATATAGTCATTTCATATTAAATGACTATAATGTTATTGAAAGTTTAAAGTCAACCTTATTTTATAGAGAATCTTAACTTTGCAAATAAAGCCACTGACGTTTTCATTTGGTCTCAGTTCCTTTTAACCAAACTAAAAATATCTTGTGTATTCAGCATCTGAATTTTTCACGCTCACAGCAACAGAAATAACAAAACGTCATATTAATCTATCTTTAATGTCATTGTTCTTGAGGCTTAGCAACTGCTTTTTTTCTTCTTCTTCAAAGTTTGGCTCTCTATATTCTAAATGATTTTTGGTCACTTTAAAAAAATCCGTAAATATCCAAGTATATAATTCTGCTTTTTATATTTTTTGAGATACTAGTACATATAACCCACTGCAAGTTCTAGAAAACTAATACTTTAAACCAGGGCTCAGTAAACTATGGTCTACAGGCTGAATTCTACCTATCACCTATTTTTGTATGGATCATGAGCAAAAGCAGTTTTCACATTTTTTTAATGGTTGCAAAAAGTCAAAAGAAGAATAACATTTCATGAAAAGCCAAAATTATATAAAATTTTAAAATTCCAGTGTCAGGAATTCCCTGGTGGTCCAGTGGTTAGGACTCTGTGTTTCCACTGCAGGGGGTACAGGTTCAATCCCTGGTCAGGGAACTAAGATCTTGCAAGCCACTGTGAGGCGTGGCCAAAGAAAACCAAAACCAAAACTAAAAACCAAAAAATAAACCAAAAAAATTCCAGTGTCTACAAATGAAATGCTATTGAAACATAGCCACACTCACTTGTGCACGTATTTTTCTAAGGTCACTTTTGAGCTACAATGGCAAATAGGAGTAGTCATTACAGAGATCCAAAAAAACTGAAATATTTACTATCTGCCCTTTACAGAGAAGTTTGCAGACCCTGCTTTAAACAATTAGTATATGACTATCACACACACACACATGTAAATCTGGTGAATAGGACACAGTCCATTTCTGAGGGGATTTCTTTCAGCCAATATCATTTTCTCAATAATATATTTTTCTATAAACCTTGGTAAAGGCCATTGGTTATTAGCAATAAAATACTTACTATGATACTCTTAAAATATTTGGAAAAGTACTATTGAACTAGTTGAATTGATCATTTACTTTTTTGAGGTGTTCCTTTCTTCACCTCACCATTAAAGTCTTGAGAGTTTGGAATTCCTATAATTCCCCAGTTGAAATCAAAATAGACATCTAATAACAATCATCAATGACTCTGAATCTGTAAAACTCAGCCTAATGTCTACTTTATCATATCTTAGTAAAGCTGTTATGCCTGGCTCCTAGCTATACCATTTTGTAATGAAGACAAAACACAGAAAACCAGATCAAGTTTAATTTATAGTCTTAACCCAGTTTACATTCCATCTTAAATACAGGAGAAAAAAAAAAAGCCCACGAATTTGGTAAACGAACCAAAAAATTGAATTCCTTACAAGCAAACATTGCTAATAGGTGTTAAAATGATACAAAAGATTATCATTCTCTACTAGTGAACTTAATACTATTCAAGCTTTTGAAAAAGCTACAAAAACATGAATTGTCAGTAATTCTGTTTGATGCCTTAACTAAATAGATAATATTCTGAGCATCTCCTCATGGTTCAAAAGTTACCTTTAAAATAAGATTTCCTAGCAGAAAAATTCAACTTTTTATTGCCTCTGCACATTACTATAGGCCTTCTTTTAAAGAGGGGAAAAAAGCTTTAAAAGTCTTGAAAGGAATGTAGATTTAATATTTTGCATGATTTCGATAGTATATTATGTGACTATTAATAACAATAACTATATTTTATTTTGAGGATATTTCTGAAAATCTCTAAAATGAATGGACATAGAGCATATTTCTAGGTTTTTATATTTTGCTAAGCATTATAATAATCAGTGAAGAAAAATCAAAATTCATTTAGGGACATTTAAAAATAAGTAGGAGCAATGGTTCAAATAGTAGTTCTAATATGTGCCTCAGAAGAAAGCTAGTAACTGAAAAATAAAATAATAAAGAGATATTTTCTATTATGTATTAAAAGAAATATTAGGTTTTTAACTGAATTCAACTCCTTTGTTGTTACTACCAAATTTATTTAAACTGACAGTTTAGAATTGTTTTTCTTTGGCCCCTAAAACAAATTATAAGAAGCCAATTTAGAGCAGCAAAATAAATAATGTCACACTCCTGAGAACCAAAAAGATTATTATCTCCAACACATGAACCTAAGAAGTGAGGTCTTTTTCTTAACACCACAAACAACTGGTTTTACCAAAGGCAATCTTGGAAAGAAGGAGCCTTAGAGATCACCCAAGAAAGGGAAATCACAACGTTTCCTCTAAGTCATGGATGACTTCTCCCAAGTTGTGTGAGATTCCATGTCAATTCAAACAATACTAGGCTCATCATTAAAATAATTTTCATTTAAAAGAAAAATAGATCGTAATTATCTTTAATTATCATATAATCTCTGTAATTAGAGATGATGCCATATTCAGCCAGCTTTTCTGGTATGGTAGAACCCTGATAAGAAATCTCAAATATAAATGCCTGTTTGCTTCCATTAATGGAATATTTGTGGGCTAAAGCTGACTGGTGACAGACCGTGGATGGGACTGGAGTCTGGAATACAATGCTGTGGCAAGCCTGTACAACATTTGACCTCAAGCTCTATGCTTAGAATTGAAGAAACCGCCCAAAGAGTCAGTTCTTTCTCCAAATCTAATCAAAATATTTCAGATGGGACTACAATTCACAAAATAAAATTTTGTTTCCACCTTTCTGTTTCCAAATATGGGAAGATGTTTTTCACTTTCTTTTGCTACATTTAATTGCCAGCCCAACCGTTACCCATCACTGGAACCGTACCACCAGAAAAGTTTTACTGGAGGCTGCCTTATGTCGCAAACACATTATTAAATTAAAATGAATTTTCCATGCTTACTAAAAAGGGAGCATTTGTAGTCACATTAGGTGGCTTCAGTGCTGGGCACTTACCCAAGTCCCTGGTTCTGTGGAGTCAGCTGTCCTCCATGTGCCCGGCTCTGCCGCATGTGACTGAATGTTGGCCTTACCACACTTTTTCAGAAAAGATTTGATCCTTCAAATGGGAGGTGAGTTGCTCATTATGAGAAGTCTAAAAAAAAAAAGCTGGATTTTAGACAAGCAAATGCTTCCACAGGTCCCAGAAGTTTTTGCAAGATTAATCATCACCAACATGAAACTTGAGCTCATCTTTTATAGACTTTTGTTTCCTTCCAACTACATCTCTTTCAATTTTCATTTCATTCCCTTACTCTTTTTTTTTTTTCCTACCTGCTTTTGATCTTCTATTTTACACTGTACAGAAGTCTTGAGTGGTATGTGTGAAGTGAGCCATCGTCAGCCTGCTGGTCTAGAAAAAAATCATAAAGTAAGAAACAAGGCCTGAGATTGGATTGGGAATTAATCTGCATGGTTATCAATGTCCTGTTGTGCTTCATGAAAGATGCCTGGTCTTTTCAATACTACATTTCATGTAGTGATGAAAATGGGATATGGAATATCATCGTGAAAACTAGTTTGATTGGGATAATAATGACTAATAAGCCATCAATGCGAAAACCCTAACAGGACCCAATTGTGAAGAATGAGCTAGACACTGAACCTGCTTCACAATCTCTGCTTTTGTTTAGAGACTTCCACCAGGCTTTGGAGCCTTGGAATGGGTTTGGATGTCATCTAAGGATTCCACCCCCAAAGCTGTTATCATTTCTCATTGAGAAGAAAAGTGGGAAGCTGGGATTTGGGTGCCACAGGGAAAGGTTTTTGAGATACTCTGACCACAGTAAAGCTTTGCTTCATGCACTTCATGCACTACTGTGCTTAGGGATGACTGTGGGGAAGCTTGGAGCCCATTGTATAGATTTATGTTACTTCATCAGCTGTTTAATAATAATTGCTACCTGAAAAAGGACATTATTTTATCAGTAATACCACTAGCTGATACCTTTATAAAATTTCATTTTATTCAATTGGCTTAGGGTACTTTAACAACATTTAAGTTCTCAATTGCTTCTGTGATAGAGGCAAGTTGCCTATGGCTACTGTGAACTGAGATTAAAATCCAAGAGTTCAGCCTTTTAAGATTTCTAGTAAATCCCCTGAACCAAACTCTTTCCCTAAATGGTAAGTGAATTTAAAGCTAATATAACTACTAAAAAATAATAGACAGAGGCTATTCACATTGCGTTTTATCTCCTGTTTAGTATTGAAAGGGAGTTTGGTGCTTTCTACACCAGACAAATTCAGGTTCATGTTTTTCAGGGAAGTGTCAATTCCATAAACAAGCATAGTTATAATACCATTCTCCTCCTGAGTAAATATGAGATACATGAACCTACCAACTTTTTGAATACCATCAATATAAAACTCTTTGTATTTTCTTGATTAAAAACATAAAAACAATTCTAGGAAACTTCTTTTTAGGCCTTCCTAATTATGCTGACAGAACTGCAGCATCATTCTCCAGAGGCTGTTTTACTCCATAATGAAGCTTTTGAGTGAGATGTTTTCAAGCGATGTTTCAGGTTTTACTTTGAACACATCTCTGCCATGTTCTCCACCATTTTAAAAGTTAAATAAAAATGCAACAGCTTCAAGTAGCAATTAATAAATTCTGTCATTTACATAAAAAAATTAGCAGTTTCTATCCTATGAGAAAATGAACATTTCATAAATATTGAATACCATTACACACATACCCTACAAGTTGGTTAGCTAAAAAGAGAGAAATTCCATTAGAGGCTTTCGCAAGGAAAATATAAAATAGTTGAGATAAAGCAGCTGACAGTATTAGTTACTACTTTGCTTTAAAAATGTAGTGAACAGCAATTCCACAAACTTCCAAGGGAAAATTGTATCAGCTATTTGAAAACTCTGAGCCCCTTTATTAAGAGGATTTCTTGTCTTATAGGCTGTGTGAATTGGTTGAATAGTGATTAGTTGTATATGCAACATATGCTTGTATCAGAGAATAATTTAGCCCCATAAAATATTCATCAGTATCTGATAGCATCAGAAGTGGAAATCTGACAGTCATCCTGTCCAGAAAAGGATGTTTCATAATCAGAAAAAGTGACCAGTGCCCTTTAGTACCTAAATAAGACTGAATTTAGACTAGGAAGGCACCCTGACTTCTGTTTTCTCAAACTAGATGGCTCACTCCCAACTTTCTTTAAAAATCATATAACTAAAACCTCAATGACTGAATTCCTCCAGCTAGAAAATGAAAGTAAAAAGCCCTCCTTGTCACATGGAGCAATAATAGAGCATAGTTAATAAGTTGGTATTTTAGGACCTTGCTTACAGGAGAGTTAGGTTTTTCTGTCATTTAATAAAAGTATCTTTCTGGTGTGGGACATGAAGGTGAGATTTTTGACTTTTTATTATTAGAGTCAAACCTAGAATGATGAAGTTGACATTCGCCAGCACTCTGTGTATTGGGGAAGGGATAAAGGTTGATTTCCACTGTAGTCTCACAGTTATCTCTCAGTGACGGAACTGCTTCCAGGGCTCAGTCTTTGCTCTCTTCACTTCACTATGTACAACTGCGTCCTGAATGATTCCATCTTATCCAGTTTTATAGCACTTATTTTCTAACATACTACATAACTTAACTTATTTATGTCTTCTCCCTCCAGACACATACCTGAATGTAATCCCCACTGTAGGTTCTTCTTGTTCCCTAATGCTTCCCTAGTACTCAGGAGAAAGCCTGGCCCATAAGAGGCACTCGATAATATATTTTGAATAAATGAATGAATGAAGAAAAACAGTGACAAATTACAGAAAATGTATTTGAAAGTGGGGATATAAATATGTTTTTTTCAAAGTTAAAGGAAAAGGCAAATAAGACTAGTTTTAGCATAATTTTCTATTAAAGCAAAGTTTTAGCTTCACAATAAAGAATGGTATTATAAAATAAATATAAGAATTTTGTAGCTCTAAACCTCTGTGCTTGATAAAGTTTGTATCACCCAAATGTTTAGTCTCATTTTCAGAGTTCTTTTTAAGATGGACCTGAGCTCATATATAAAGGATCTCATAAATATATATATATATATATATGTCGATTTTTAAACTTTGATATAATCAGTTAATCCAGCAGCCAGAAACTATCTTTTTTTAAGATTTAATTATTATTTTATTTATTTATTTATTTATGGCTTCATTGGGTCTTAGTTGCAGCATTCAGGATCTTTGTTGAGGCATGCGGGCTCCTCATTGTAGTGCGTGGGCTTCTCTCTAGCTGTGGCACGTGGGCTCCAGAGCGTGTAGGCTCTGTAGTTTGCAGCACAGGGTCTCTCTAGTTGAGGCGCGTGAGCTCAGCAGTTGTGGCGCGTGGGCCTAGTTGTCCCATGGCATGTGGGATTTTAGCTCCCTGACCAGGGATCAAAGCTGCTTCCCCTGCATTGTAAGGAGGATTCTTTATCACTGGCCCACGAGGAAAGTCCCCAGAAAATAGTTTTTGACATCAGAGATTCTCCCCAACAAATTTACTTTACTTTTCATTTTCAGTTGGCATGTAGGCATCTCATAGATGCACCCTAACAGGTTTCCTACTGCAGACCTACATTGTAGAAGTGTTATAGTTTTTTCAGGCACTAACAAAACCAGTTGTAGCCCATGTATTCTTTTTTTTTTTTTTGCGGTACGCGGGCCTCTCACTGCTGTGGCCTCTCCCGTTGCGGAGCACAGGCTCCAGACGCGCAGGCTCAGCGGCCATGGCTCATGGGCCCAGCCGCCCCGCGGCATGTGGGATCTTCCCAGACCGGGGCTCGAACCCGTGTCCCCTGCATCGGCAGGCAGACTCTCAACCACTGTGCCACCAGGGAAGTCCCCCCATGTATTCTTATACACAAAGAAATTGGCTCTATGTCCTAATGGGATTTCAGGCCATGCAGCACTGTAGACAAATTATACATACAGATTCAGCCATACTTGAAAGAGGACCCAAACAAGCTTTACGCATAAGTGCAATCGATTTCCCAATTCAACAAGTAATTTAACCAAATATTTCTAATCTCAAGAGTCTAAAAGCCAAATAAATTAGCCTTGCTTCTTGATCAGCATAAATTGTTGGTTGATAAGTTAGCAAGCAGCTACAGGCTACACTAAAATTTTATTGTATTGAATGTATTATTGTACCACAAAAGGGGAAAATGTTATTAGAGGAATGTTGAATTTATTACTTTAAGACCATCAGTGGAAATACTGGTATATTGTTGCTCATATGTCTCAGGATACTTAAACCTCTGTTTGTTTTTTCAGGTATTTTTAGAGATTCTTCTTATATACAATGTACTAACATATTCTAGATGTTTTCAATGAAGAATTCATGGTTATTACAGTATTTATAGTACTACAGTTTCTTGGTAGTTATTTATTTATAGATGATCAATTCCAGGAACTAGCTTTATTAGGTATCTGGTATTGAATAACTTTAAGAAAACTTTTAAATCATCCTAGATTTATAAGGCATTTCCTTGTTTCTTAGATTACTTAGGCACACTCATTTCTGGAAATGCCTAATCAAAGGCATTAAATTTAAAATAATTGTAAATTGGAGTGCTGGTGGCTATAAAACTGCAATTACTGTATCAGTTCACCAATACAGCCCAATTTGCCAATAAAAGCACTGAAACTGTGGTTTGTATTTCCAGCAAATCTATGTTGAAAGCCACAAACTAGATAATGGTAGGAAAAATTGTTCTAATCATATCACTATTGTCATAATAAAATGGGCCCATTCTTTTTAAAACCAAGGATTCTAAGAAATTTCTAAGCTAGAAACGTAGGCTACTGCAATCGTTTCAACACACATTCGAGGATGGTGGGAGTTTGTTCTGAACTCTTTAGTTAAATTGAGCATCACCTCTTTTCTAAGACAGTAAACAAACTTCAAGGACTACAAGGGCTGGAAGGTAATGTAAATGAGTGATGCAAACTACCTGGTGAAGGGGCACATGGGCACATTGGGTGAGAAGCTGGAACTGTATCCAATTCCAGGGCACGAAGCAATGGCTACACTCTTTCAGGAGACTTTTGCCATGCAGGAATACATTACTCAACATTGCCAGACATTCCAATTTTTCAAGGAAAGAGTAGATCATTTGAAACTACCCACATTTTATGTGCTGTCTCATGTTTTAAAATCATTTGCACATATTTGGACTGGATTAAATCTTTGAGCTACTAGTTTGCCACGTTGTCTAGAAGTCGTAATAGTCAATGGTATTTTCTTACTAGAAAAAAATGAGACAGTTTCCTGTTAAAATCTTGTTCTTTTAGACAGTACTGCTCAATTAGCCAGTAGTGGCATTTTCCTGAGTCACAGAGTGAATTTCCTATGTCCATTTATACATAATACTGAATGTCCATGAGGCCCAACATCACAGTTTCACGTATATATTTTTATCATATAAAAAGTACCACATCGTGAAGGGGAAAAATGGTACGTCCAAAGGTACCGTCTTGATGTTAGTTTTATTATAATCATTTCAAAGTCATAACATCATAGTTACTTTTTTGATACATTCAGGAAGGTATTTTGTGGCTTTATCCTAACAAAACAGAGGATAAGAAATAAAGAACAAAATTAACAGTTTCTAGTTTTTCTAATCTATGGTTTTGACCTACAGAAACATATCAATTATGGATGAAATTACAATGTATATGGAAAAGTATTCACTCCCTGAGCTTCATAAATGGAAAAATATTAATCAATTTTTCTCCATCATCATTTTAAAGAAACCTTTTAAATGTTTTACCTTCTAAGCCCTCTCCATACAGCCAACAGTAAATATATATGTAAAATATATATATATTTAGAGACAGAGGGAGAGAGAGAGAAAGAATATATTATACCGTTGGTTCTTTTCTTTGGAGAGCCCTAATACAGTAGGCTAATTTTATACATGTTGCTGCTAAATTCCATCTCCCCTATCTTATATATTTACAGATTTTTTCTCAAAAGTTTTTATTTGTCTGCACTCGAAATGAAGGAATTTATATTTATTCACAATAAACTTTATCTTATTATAGTCAACTCATTATTCTTGGCTGAATGATTCTTTTGGAGGTTTGCCTCTGGGCTCCCATGTATTCACTGTCTGCTCAGATTTATCTCAAATACAGAGGATAGAATCATGCGATAGAATCATGCTTGCTTCATCAAGGCTAGTTTTTGAAGTCAGATGAATCTAAGATCTGACTTTCTAAGGAAGTGGTCTACACCAGCCATAGCTAATGTGACTGCTGGACACCGTGTTGCTATTGTTTTTCCCAAGCATAAAAAGCTACCTTAATAACTCTTTTGAATCATACTAGACAAATTATAATGCTCAAATTGAATGACACAGTTTATTCTTACCTAGCTTATTAAATTCTCAGGAGAGGCTAAACCCTTTGAATGAGAAATCTTAAATCAATATTAAATTGAGCCCATGTACCCCAAGGAGATTTAGACCATCTGCTAATTCTGCTGGGCAAAGGCTTTCTTTTCTATTCTCTCAGCTTTGGAGAAGTAGAATCCAATTTGCCTCCAGCTCCCATTTTTTCATCCTATAGTTAAATAGTCTATGTAAAACAAACTTTTGCAACCACCTTGTGTTATCTGAACCCAGTGTGTTCCTTTCTCACAAGAAAATAGATGGGTGTATTAAGGACACTGAAAGAGTGTTCGCAAACACAGTTCTTTCTTAGGATCTGGTGTCCTTTAAAAATTATTTCCTAAAACATGTGTTAACCTTTATATAAACAATGATTAGGTCAAATAATTTTCTTTTTGCCAAATAAATATTTTGGAAGGTGAACGTTATTACATTTTGAAATGTCACAGAAATCTATTGGTATTCCCATCTGACCACTCTTCCCACACCCCCCCACGCTCTTTCAGAACATAAGCATGTGTAGCAAGCCTTTCATGAACAAGGAATCCATTCAGGACTTAGGTACCTGGGCCAGTTTCCACTCAACAGGTTTCCTATGCACTTGTAGGTGCCAAACCGTGACTCTTCTGTTTCTCCAAAAGAATTCTTAATAGACAGGAGATTAAACTCTAAGTGGCTTCCTGATTTCACCATTTCTGAAGCCCAGTGTTAGGTTGCTGAAAGTTCACTCCATCTGTACCATCAGGAGCCTAACAGGCTTTAGAAACTGAGTGAGTGAGGTAATATTTTGTGAGTGTGCAGATGAAATATTGGAGTACTTAGCAATCTATTGCATTAAAGGCACATATACATTTTTGATCACCTCTTTATTTTTTGAAAAGAATTCTTCTGTAATATTCTGAGTTTCAGGTTTAACTGAAGAATGTGAGATGAAAATGATTGTAATTTTAATAATAATCTGTATGGTAACATAAAGACAAAGTAAAGAAATGCCTGTATTTGCCCAATACTGATTCTCAACTCCTCTCTGAGCAAATATCTATTCATTACCTGAATATAACAATTAAAATGTCTTCACAGTGGTAAGGCAATGATAAATGTCCAGTCTATAAATGCCAAAAGCCAGATTGCAGGAATGGTTCCACATACTAATGTTCAATCAAATCAATGTACAATCAAGATGAAAAAGGAAACAAAATGCACAGTAAATGGGGAACTCTCCGAATTATCAAACATGAAATTAAACACTAAAATGATTGCCTTTAAGAATATAATCAGTAATCTGGAAAATGAGTTTTATACAGATGTAATGAGTTCCCAAGAATAATTTGTACAATGTCCAATCAATGGTATTAGGCTTGTATAAACCTTGCCTAGTGCCATCTTGGTAGTGATTTTTGTCCTAAGCATTGTCCAACATCTCCTGTGTTCTCTGAGGAATGAGACCACCAAATATCCACATTTGAATCACATGATCATGGAAGGTTATTTGTGAAAATTAATTTTGTTTATTTGTCTATCTGGACCCACAGTTGAGCTCTCACCTTGAAATCAAGAAGTGGCATTGCTGGAATAAACAACTTTGGTAGAGTCAGTTTATAATCACTACTTCAGCAATACATGGAAATCCCATGGGCAAGGGTTATTTACTGATACTCATCCTAAGTAATTTTCCTGCTTGTCAAGGAGGTATGCCTTCCTTCAGTTTTAAGAAATGCAAGCTATAAAGATTCAGAAGGGTCAGGAAACAAATACTCCATATAGTCTGAAATTAAGGGATCAAATTAATACCTTTGATAATTTACAATGTTTTTAAATTAATTTTATTTTGTATAATTTCTATATTACAAGGGTAATATTCTGGCCAGTGATATACGTGGGTCTGTTTTTGTCAAAAGCCATGTATTCTGTTTACTGGAGACTAACTCCAAAGTCCATTGTACTAGATATTTAGTTAAGAAAATCTCTTAAGGATCAAATGCATTTTTCCCAAGCTCACTATATTATTACATTTGTTTATTTTTTTTTTCAGTCATGGCTGAAGTAAGTGGTTTCTACCTATTTCTAAATTGATTTAAGGGATATTATAAGTAAGAGACGTGGATATAAATAATATCTGCTTTATAATCATGCTATTATAAAAAACGGTAAAGGACAAGAGTCAAACAGCGAAAGAGGGATTTAGTTCAAGAGTCTATAAAGGAGCATTAACTAAAATATGAATACTATCTTCAATAGCAACTTCACAGAAAATGAATAACACAGACATTCTTTTTTATACTGCTTCTTATCACGGCTCTTTTAAAAAATTAGCATTGAAAAGAAAAGGTTAAATGACAGGAATTTTTTCTTTTCTGTAAGTGTCTCAATGGTCTTCTTAGAATTTTTCTTTCTTTCAAGTCATAGAAATCATCCCTGTGCCTGACATTTTTAATTGCCCTCAAATATCAATTCATTACACCTTCCTTTCTAAATGAATACAAATTAATTTAGTGGGTAATGTTTCTATTTAAAAATACTTAGCTTTCCACGCTCCCGTGAATCTGCAGATGGGCATGTGACTACTTCTGGACAAAGAGGTATACGTGACAGTTAAGGGTTGGGCTTTTCAGAGCGTTGTCTTCCTAACAGACTGAGCAAACCTAGTCAATGTATCTTTTGCCCTTTATCTTTTCCCTGTCTCTCTTCCTAGATTGAAAAGTGATATCTAGAAGGGCCATAGCATTTTTTGTAAATATGAGGAGAACGGCCTTGCACTAAGGGTGACAGCATAACAACAACACTAAGGTTGTTGTTATGCTGTCATGTCACCATAACAACAACCCTGGATTACTGTCTGCCTCCAGACTCAATGTTACATGAAAAATAAAGCAAAATAAAAGAATAAAATAAGCACATCAACTGACTTTCTGTGACACAGCTGAACACAACCTTAACACTCAGACTTCCTTTATGTGTCCTTGCCCCACTCTGGTTTAGATGCTCCTCCTTGTTTCCATGTCATCTCCTACAATCCCAAACACAGTATTTTCTGCCTCTCTCTGCATCATAAATTTCAGGAAGACAGAAATCATGTCAATCTTTCAATCAATGATGTCCCTTGAACTTTGCACATGTCTACATAGCACATAGTAGGCACCCAATACATTTGATAAATGGGGAAGTAGTAAAGAAATGACTGAATAAGTACAATTCCCACCTCTCTATATCTACTACTAACAAATAATCCAAAACTCTTCTTGTTTTCCCTTAGACTATTGTAGTATCTTCCTCATGGTTTTCCCTGCATCCCTCTTGCTCAAAAACGCTCCCATAGCTTCCTATTATATTTATAATTAAATCCAAATCCTTTACACATTCTATGAAGCCTAGTATGATCTGGCTACTCTCTACTGCTCTGAATATACATCTGTTCATTCTCTTCATTATATTCCAACCACAGTGGCTTTCTTTTGGTTACTGAAACATTCCAAGCTCATTCTCACCTTAAGATCTTTATGCCAGATGTTTCATTTCCACAGATGTTCACACAGCCGACTCCTTCTTGCCTTTTAGATCTCAGCTCAGATCACTTCCTCAGAGAGGTCACAGCTGACAACTCAATCTAAAGGAACTCATCAAACGCTCTATCCCATAGCCTTCTTGTGGGGCTGTTGAGAAAATATTTTTGTTTCTGCACAGTAGGGCTTTCTGAGAAAATTTTACTGAAACTTCGAACCTGAGCTAAAATGCAACCCTTAGAAGGTAATTTATGATGGAATAAATAATAAGAACTCCAGAGAGATTTACTTCCCAGAGGTATGTGTTTACATTTCAAGGGGAGTTGACACCCAGGACCATGGAGACATTTCAAAAAGTGAGGACTCAGTATTCTCTCCATTACTTTTCCGAGGAAGCTCTCTCAAAAGAGGAAGGAAAACAGCTGCCCCTCTCTCCTATATCAATGTGCAGATTCATTTTCTTTTGGGGGAAGAGAGGGCTTACTCACCTACAATTCAGACCCAGTATGTGTAGAGTAACATCTGGCTCTTACTGCTCTGCCCTGGAGGGAGGGAAACAACACATTATTATTTACTATAAATAAGTAGTGATAAATCTTCTCTGCTCCAGAAACCTCATGTTGGCATTCAGGGTAATATTAATAAATATAGTACAATAAACCTAATCTCTCCTTTATTCTTTTACAGTTCCTGTCATCCAGTGCTGGGTATCCACATCACTCAAGATGGTGCACAAGTTCAGAGTCTTTGTTAGGTTTACAACTCATGCCTGAAAGAGCTCCTAGTAGGAGATCAACAAGTGTTAATGGAATGAATAAATGAATCAGTCAATGAAATGAAAAAAATATCACTGAAATGACAACCTTTTGGAGTACTGGATTGTGTAGCTTTCTACTGATTTGGGTTACAGCAGAGGGGAGATTAAAAATTTTAGAAAAATAATTGTTTATCTCGGATGACCTGCTAAAGCATAGTATATATAACATCTTTTGAAAACTGAGGTTTTTATAAATGTCTGAAGTGAAGACATTTTGGGTTTTTTTTTTTTTAACGAACTGATTTCCTTACGACTTAGCTACTGGCTGTGTAGTTAATGAGATTTATGTTTATATAAATATTGAATAATTTATATTTTATATAAATATTGAATAAGTTATCTGTATTCTTGCCCAGCTGCACAGCAGTTGAGATGAAAACCCAGCCTTCTCTCAAAAAGCAGCTTTAGCCCTTCCCAAGGCTCTGAACTAAAACAGAATTAATTCCTCAGAGTTCTGCATCATAAGTTAACTGGAAAATTTAAAAGAGTGTACTTTAGTAACTCTCAATATCACATGAGTGCTGACAACAATTTAAATTTGAGGAGGACTCCACCTTAATGGCATTTCCAGATGAGTTACTCCCAAAAGACATTTGGCAGAACCTGCAGGGTAGACTTACTAAGCATTATCCACTTGAATATTGAAAGAGATCTTCAGAAAACAATTATTTTCATTTTGATGGAATTGATACTGAGCTCTTACTTCTGATAACACTTGTACAATTTGTTCAAGCTGATCATCTCATTGCAGAAACAAAACAAACATATTGACAGCATAAATATTTCACAAATGTAATTCTTGAAGATTTCACTCAAAGAAAAAAATGGGCTCTGAATTATGGTGGTGGATTCAAGAATGGCTAGAATTAATTAGGCATTCTCTTTAAATTTTAAACATTTTAAACTATGGGTTATAGTAAAAATAATTTCTTCTTTAAGAACTGCTGAATGTAGTAGGTATTTTTAAAATTTTACCATAACAAGTCAGTTGAAATTACCTAGAATTTGAGTAGAAAGTAAGTATAACGTAAACTTCTGAAATCTAAGCTTACCATAAACACCATATTTGATCAACTCTTTAGAGAGGTATCCAATCTAAATGATTATATACAAATGTATTGCTACTGTGAATAAGGGTGTACAGATTCAAATCCTATTGGGAGGATAAATTAATAGAAGATAAACTGTAATGATAAACTGATAGAAGATAAACTGTAAGTTTGCAACACCCAATGCTTTCAGAAGGGTAAAATCTGGGTAAACAAGGGTTAAAAATTAAATACTGTGTAGTTGTATCTCTAGCATATTCCATAGAACAGGGTATTCTGATTGGCAGGCATGAGCCTCTAGCCTTCTCAGTAGGTATACTGCTATAGTAAAGCAGGGTGCGTGCCAATCTATTAACAATGTTTCCAAAGATCATCTAAATAATTTTTTTTACCATTTTTATTAGATTATAATTGCTTTACAATGGTGTGTTAGTTTCTGCTTTATAACAAAATGAATCAGTTATACATATACATATATCCCCATATCTCTTCCCTCTTGCATCTCCCTCCCTCCCACCCTCCCTATCCCACCCTTCTAGCTGGTCACAAAGCACCAAGCTGATCTCCCTGTGCTAAGCGACTGCTTCTCAGTAGCTATCTATTTTACATTTCATAGTGAATATATGCCCATATATACACTACCACTCTCCCACTTTCTCCCAGCTTACCCTTCCCCCTCTCTGTGTCCGCAAGTCCATTCTCTAGGAGGTCTGCATCTTTATTCCCATCTTGCCCCTAGGTTCTTCAGGACCTTTTTTTTTTTTTAGATTCCATACATGTTAGCATATGGTATTTGTTTTTCTCTTTCTGACTTACTTCACTCTGTATGACGGACTCTAGGTCCATCCACCTCACTACAAATAACTCAATTTCGTTTCTTTTTATGGCTGAGTAATATTCCTTTGTATATGTGTGCCACAACTTCTTTATCCAATCATCTGTCGATGGACACTTAGGTTGCTTCCATGTCCTGGCTACTGTAAATAGAGCTGCAATGAACATTGTGGTACATGACTCTTTTTGAATTATGGTTTTCTCAGGGTATATGCCCAGTAGTGGGATTGCTGGGTCATATGGTAGTTCTATTTTTAGTTTCTTAAGGAACCTCAATACTGTTCTCCATAGTGGCTGTATCAATTTACATTCCCACCAACAGTGTATGAGGGTTCCCTTTTCTCCACACCCTCTCCAGCATTTATTGTTTGTAGATTTTTTGATGATGGCCATTCTGACCAGCGTGAGATGATATCTCATTGTAGTTTTGATTTGCATTTCTCTAATAACTAACAATGTTGAGCATTCTTTCATGTGTTTGTTGGCAATCTGTATATCTTCTTTGGAGAAATGTCTGTTTCAGTCTTCTGCCCATTTCTGGATTGGGTTGTTTGTTTTTATGATGTTGAGCTGCATGAGCTGCTTGTAAATTTTGGAGATTAATCCTTTGTCAGTTGCTTCATATGCAAATATTTTCTCGAAATCTGAGGGTTGTCTTTTCATCTTGGTAATGGTTTCCTTTGCTGTGAAAAGGTTTTGAAGTTTCATTAGGTCCCATTTGTTTATTTTTATTTTTATTTCCATTTCTCTAGAAGTTGGGTCCAAAAGGATTTTGCTGTGGATTTATGTCATAGAGGGTTCTGCCTATGTTTTCCTCTAAGAGTTTGATAGTGTCTGGCCTTACATTTAGGTCTTTAATCCATTTTGAGTTTATTTTTGTGTATGGTGTTAGGGAGTGTTCTAATTTAATTCTTTTACATGTAGCTGTCCAGTTTTCCGAGCACCATTTATGGAAGAGGCTATCTTTTCTCCTTGTATATTCTTGCCTCCTTTGTCAAAGATAAGGTGACCATATGTGTGTGGGTTTATCTCTGGGCTTTCTATCCTGTTCTATTGATCTATATTTCTGTTTTTATGCCAGTACAATACAGTCTTGATTACTGTATCTTTGTAGTACAGTCTGAAGTCCAGGAGCCTGATTCCTCCAGCTCCATTTTGCTTTCTTAAGATTGCTTTGGCTATTCGGGGTCTTTTCTATTTCTATACAAATTGTGAATTTTTTTGTTCTAGTTCTGTGAAAAATGCCAGTGGTAGTTTGATAGGGATTGCATTGAATCTGTAGATTGCTTTGGGTAGTATAGTCATTTTCACAATGTTGATTCTTCCAATCCAAGAACATGGTATATCTCCCCATCTGTTGGTATCATCTTTAATCTCTTTCATCAGTGTCTTATAATTTTCTGCATACAGGTCTTTTGTCTCCTTAGGTAGGTTTATTCCTACGTATTTTATTCCTTTTGTTGCAGTGGTAAATGGGAGTGTTTTCTTAATTTCACTTTCAGATTTTTCACCATTAGTGTATAGGAATGCCAGAGATTTCTGTACATTAATTTTGTATCCTGCAACTTTACCAAATTCATTGATTAGCTCTAGTCGTTTCCTGGTGGCATCTTTAGGATTCTCTATGTATAGTATCATGTCATGTGCAAACAGTGACAGTTTTACTTCTTTTCCGATTTGGATTCCTTTTATTTCTCTTTCTTCTCTGATTGCTGTGGCTAAAACTTCCAAAACTATGTTGAATAATAGTGGTGAGAGTGGGCAACCTTGTCTTGTTCCTGATCTTACTGGAAATGCTTTCAGTTTTTCACCATTGAGGACGATGTTAGCTGTGGTTTTGTCATATATGGCCTTTATTATGTTGAGGTAAGTTCCTTCTGTGCCAACTTTCTGAAGGCCTTTTAACATAAATGGGTGTTGAATTTTCTCAAAAGCTCTCTCTGCATCTATTGAGATGATCATATGGTTTTTCTCCTTCATTTGTTAATATGGTGTATCACATTGATTGATTAGTGTATATTGAAGAATCCTTGCATTCCTCGGATAAACTCCACATGATCACGGTGTATGATCCTTTTAATGTGCTGTTGGATTCTGTTTGCTAGTATTTTGTTGAGGATTTTTGCATCTATGTTCATCAGTGATATTGGTCTGTAGTTTTCTTTTTTTGTGATATCTTTGTCTGGTTTTGGTATCAGGGTGATGATGACCTCATAGAATGAGTTTGGGAGTGTTCCTCCCTCTGCTATATTTTGGAAGAGTTTGAGAAGCATAGGTATTAGCTCTTCTCTAAATGTTTGATAGAATTTGCCTGTGAAGCCATCTGGTCTTGGGTTTTTGTTTGTTGGAAGATTTTTAATCAGTTTCAATTTCATTACTTGTGATTGGTCTGTTCATATTTTCTATTTCTTCCTGGTTCAGTGTTGGAAGGTTGTGCATTTCTAAGAATTCGTCCAGGTTGTCCATTTTATTGGCATAGAGTTGCTTGTAGTAATCTCTCATGATCCTTTGTATTTATGCAGTGTCAGTTGTTACTTCCCCTTTTTCATTTCTTTTTTTTTTCTCACACACACACTATATTTTTTTTTACAAGAGATAGACTGACACCAAGCATTGTAAATATATGACCACAACAAAAGCAACAATGATTGCAATTACCAAACAATAAACACACTCATATGAGATAATATTTACATTCAGTCCAGTAATCCTCCACTGTAACAACTCCTTTACTTTGCAGTGAAAATTGATTTGTATATTTTTTGCCTCTGAGTCCTTGTGGGATTTTTTTTAAATTCAAACAGAAAGTCACAACAATTATAATCATCCTCATCAGTTCACTCAGTCCCATGTAAATAATTTTTTTTATCTTGATCTTTTGTTAGCAGTTTTATGAGTTCATCAGTTTTCCATTAAAATTCTGAAAATGCTTATTCATTCAGTTCAGCAGCACAGTCAATTACCAGTAACCTGTACTTGTCAGAGTCCTTTCCATGAATTCCTTGAAAATGAAACCCTTTTACAGGAACATATTTGCAAAAGCATCAGAGTACACCCAAAACTGTCTGTAAATGACAAAAGACTTAAAAATGACCACGGTTGAAGATTTGATGAAAGTTCATAATAATGCAATTGACAAGGAAATTTAGTTATTTCTGAGATATACATTTTAAAGTAATAACTAGAATTATGACTTATAACATTATACCAGAACATATAAGATTTTTAGAAATTTCATGTAATGTCTGAAACATTTATATTAACATATTTACATACAAATAACCCAATGTAAGCATAGTATTAGTTGTTCTGTTTTTTTTTTTTTATACCGCAGGTTCTTATTAGTCATCAATTTTATACACAACAGTGTATACATGTCAATCCCAATCGTCCAATTCAGTACACCACCATCCCCACCCCACCACAGTTTTCCCCCCTTGGTGTCCATATGTCTGTTCTCTACATCTATGATTCAACTTCTGCCCTGCACACCGGCTCATCTGTACCGTTTTTCTAGGTTCCACATACATGTGTTAATATACAATATTTGTTTTTCTCTTTCTGACTTACTTCACTCTGTATGACAGTCTCTAGATCCATCCACGTCTCAACAAATGACCCGATTTCGTTCCTTTCTATGGCTGAGTAATATTCCATTGTATATATATACCACATCTTCTTTATCCATTCATCTGTCAATGGGTATTTAGGTTGCTTCCATGACCTGGCTATTGTAAATAGAGCTGCAATGAACATTGGGGTGCATGTGTCTTTTTGAATTATGGTTTTCTCTGGGTATATGCCCAGTAGTGGGATTGCTGGATCATATGCTAAATCTATTTTTAGTGTTTTAAGGAACCTCCATACTGTTCTTCATAGTGGCTATATCAATTTACATTCCCACCAACAGTGCAAGAGGGTTCACTGTTCTCCGCACCCTCTCCTGCATTTGTTGTTTGTAGATTTTCTGATGATGCCCATGCTAACTGGTATGAGGTGATACCTCACTGTAGTTTTGATTTGCATTTCTCTAATAATTAGTGATGTTGAGCAGCTTTTCAAGTGCTTCTTGGCTATCTGTATGTCTTCTTTGGAGAAATGTCTATTTAGGTCTTCTGCCCATTTTTGGATTGCGTTGTTTCTTTCTTTAATATTGAGCTGAATGAGCTGTTTATATAATTTAAAGATTAATCCTTTGTCTGTTGATTCATTTGCAAATAGTTTTCTCCCCTTCTGAGGGTTGTCTTTTCATCTTATTTATGGTTTCCTTTGCTGTGCAAAAGCTTTTAAGTTTCATTAGGTCCCATTTGTTTATTTTTGTTTGTATTTCCATTACTATAGGAGGTGGATCAAAAAAGATCTTGCTGGGCTTCCCTGGTGGCGCTGTGGTTGAGAGTCCACCTGACGATGCGGGGGACACAGGTTCGTGTCCCGGTCCAGGAAGATCCCACATGCCGCGGAGCGGCTAGGCCAGTGAGCCATGGCTGCTGAACCTGCGCGTCCAGAGCCTGTGCTCCGCAATGGGACTGGCCACAACAGTGAGAGGCCCATGTACTGCAAAAAAAAAAAAAAAAGATCTTGCTATGATTTATGTCAAAGAGTGTTCTTCCTATGTTTTCCTCTAAGAGTTTTATAGTGTCCGGTCTTACATTTAGGTCTCGAATCCATTTTGATTTTATTTTTGTGTATGGTGTTAGGGAGTGTTCTAATTTCATTCTTTTACATGTAGCTGTCCAGTTTTCCCAGCACCACTTACTAAATAGACTGTCTTTTCTCCATTGTATATCTTTGTGTCCTTTGTCATAGATTAGTTGACCATAGGTGCATGGGTTTATCTCTGGGCTTTCTATCTTGTTCCATTGATCTATGTTTCTGTTTTTGTGCCAGTACCATATTGTCTTCATTACTGTAGCTTGTAGTATAGTCGGAAGTCAGGGAGTCTGATTCCTCCAGCTCTGTTTTTTTCCCTCAAGACTGCTTTGGCTATTCAGGGTGTTTTGTGTCTCCACACAAATTTTAAGATGATTTGTTCTAGTTCCATAAAAAATGCCATTGGTAATTTGATAGGGATTGCATTGAATCTTTAGATTGCTTTGGGTACTGTAGTCATTTTCACAATGTTGATTCTTCCTATCCAACAACATGGTATATCTCTCCATCTGTTGGTATCATCTTTAAATTTCTTTCATCAGTGTCTTATAGTTTTTTGCATACACGTCTTTTGTTTCCCTAGGCAGGTTTATTCCCAGGTATTTTATTCTTTTTGTTGCAATGGTAAATGGGAGTGTTTCCTTAATTTCTCTTTCAGATTTTTCATCATTAGTGTATAGGAATGCCAGAGATTTCTGTGCATTAATTTTGTATCCTGCAACTTTACCAAATTCATTGATTAGCTCTAGTAGTTTTCTGGTAGCATTTTTAGGATTCTCTATGTATAGTGTCATGTCATCTGCAAACAGTGACAGTTTTAGTTCTTCTTTTCCAATTTGTATTCCTTTTATTTCTTTTTCTTGTCTGATTGTCATGGCTAGGACTTCCAAAACTATGTTGAATAATAGTGGTGGGAGTGGACATCCTTGTCTCGTTTCTGATCTTAGAGGAAATGCTCACAGTTTTTCACCATTGAGAATGATGTTTGCTGTGGGTTTGTGGTATATGGCCTTGATTATGTTGAGGTAGGTTCCACTTTCTGGAGAGTTTTTATCATAAATCGGTGTTGAATTTTGTCAAAAGCTTTTTCTGCATCTATTGAGATGATCATATTGTTTTTATTCTTCAGTTTGTTAATATGGTATATCACATTGATTGATTTGCATATATTGAAGAATGCTTGCATCACTGGGATAAATCCCACTTGATCATGGTGTATGATCCTTTTAATGTGTTGTTGGATTCTGTTTGCTAGTATTTTGTTGAGGATTTTTGCCTCTATGTTCATCAGTGATATTGGTCTGTAATTTTCTTTTTTTGTAGTATCTTTGTCTGGTTTTGGTATCAGGGTGATGATGACCTCATAGAATGAGTTTGGGAGTGTTCCTTCCTCTGCAATTTTTTGGAAGAGTTTGAGAAGGATGGGTGTTAGCTCTTCTCTGAATGTTTGATAGAATTCACCTGTGAAGCCACCTGGTCCGTGGTTTTTGTTTGTTGGAAGATTTTTAATCACAGTTTCAATTTCATTACTTGTGATTGGTCTGTTCATATTTTCTGTTTCTTCCTGGTTCAGTCTTGGAAGGTTATACCTTTCTAAGAATTTGTCCATTTCTTCCAGGTTGTCCATTTTATTGCATAGAGTTGCTTGTACTAGTCTCTTAGGATGCTTTGTATTTCTGTGGTGCCTGTTGTAACTTCTCCTTTTTCATTTCTAATTCTATTGATTTGAGTCCTCTCCCTCTTTTTCTTGATGAGTCTGGCTAATTGTTTATCCATTTTGTTTATCCTCTCAAAGAACCAGCTTTTAGTTTTATTATTTTTTTTGCAATTGTTTTCTTTGATTCTATTTCATTTATTTCTGCTCTGATCTTTATGATTTCTTTTTTTCTGCTAACTTTGGGTTTAGTTTGTTGTACTTTCTCTAGTTGCTTTAGGTGTAATGTTAGATTATTTACTTGAGATTTTTCTTGTTCCTTGAGGTGGCTTGTATACCTATAAACTTCCCTCTTAGAACTGCTTTTGCTGCATCCCATAGGTTTTGGATCATCGTGTTTTCATTGTAATTTGGCTCTAGGTATTTTTTGATTTTGTTTTAGATTTCTTCACTGATGTCTTGGTTATTTAGTAACGTATTGTTTGGCCTCCTTCTGTTTGTGTTTTTTACGTTTTTTTCCCTGTAATTCATTTCTAATCTCGTAGTGCTGTGGTCCGAAAAGATGCTTGATATGATTTCAATTTTCTTAAATTTACTGAGGCTTGATTTGTGACCCAAGATATGAGCTATCCTGGAGAATGTCCATTCGTACTTGAGAAGAAAGTGTAATCTGCTGTTTTTGGAGGGAGTGTCCTATAAATATCAATTAAATCTATCTGGTCTATTGTGTCATTTAAAGGTTCTGTTTCCTTATTTATTTCCCTTCTGGATGATCTGTCCATTGGTGTAAGTGAGGTGTTAAAATCCCCCACTGTTATTGTGTTACTGTCAATTTCCTCTTTTATAGCTGTTAGCAGTTGCCTTAGGTATTGAGGTGCTCCTATGTTGGGTGCATACATATTTATAATTGTTATATCTTCTTCTTGGATTGATCCCTTGATCATTATGTAGTGTCCTTCGTTGTCTCTTGTAACATCCCTTAAAGTCTCTTTTATCTGATATGAGTATTGCTACTCCAGCTTTCTTTTTATTTCCAATTTGCATGGAATATCTTTTTCCAACCCCTCACTTTCAGTCTGTATGTGTCCCTAGGATTGAAGTGGGTCTCTTGTACACAACATATATCTGGGTCTTGTTTTTGTATCCATTCAGCAATCCTGTGTCTTTTGGTTGGAGCATTTAATCCATTCACGTTTAAGGTATTTATTGATATGTATGTCCCTACCACCATTTTCTTAATTGTTTTGGATTTGTTTTGTAGGTACTTTTCTTCTCTTGTGTTTCCCACTTAGAGTAGTTCCTTTAGCATTTGTTGTAGAGCTGGTTTGGTGATTCTGAATTCTCTTAGCTTTTGCTTGTCTGTAAAGCTTTTGATTTCTCCATCTACTCTGAATGAGATCCTTGCCAGGTAGAGTAATCTTGGTTGTAGGTTCTTCCCTTTCATCACTTTAAGTGTATCATGCCACTACCTTATGGCTTGTAGAGTTTCTGCTGAGAAATCAGCTGTTAACCTTCTCGGAGTTCCCTTGTATGTTATTTGTTGTTTTTCCCTTGCTGATTTCAATAATTTTTCTTTGTCTCTAATTTTTGCCAGTTTGATTACTATGTGTCTCGGCATGTTTCTCCTTGGGTTTATCCTGTATGGGACTCACTGCGCTTCCTGGACTTGGGTGGCTATTTCCTTTCCCATGTTAGGGAAGTTTTTGACTATAATCTCTTCAAATATTTTCTCTGGTCCTTTCTCTCTCTCTTCTCCTTCTGAGACCCCTATAATGTGAATGTTGTTGCGTTTAATGTTGTCCCAGAGGTCACTTAGGCTGTCTTCATTTCTTTTCATTCTTTTTTCTTTATTCTGTTCCGTGGCAGTGAATTCCACCATTCTGTCTTCCAGGTCACTTATCCATTCTTTTGCCTCAGTTATTCTGCTATTGATTCCTTGTAGTGTAGTTTTCATTTCAGTTATTGTATTGTTCATCTCTGTTTGTTTGTTCTTTAATTCTTCTAGGTCTTTGTTAAACATTTCTTGCATCTTCTCGATCTTTGCCTCCATTCTTTTTCCGAGGTCCTGGATCATCTTCACTATTATTATTCTGAATTCTTTTTCTGGAAGGTTCCCTATCTCCACTTCATTTAGTTGTTTTTCTGGGGTTTTATCTTGTTCCTTCATCTGATACATAGCCCTCTACCTTTTCATCTTCTCTATCTTTCTGTGAATGTGGGTTTTGTTCCACAGGCTGCAGGATTGTAGTTCTTCTTGCTTCTGCTGTCTGCCCTCTGGTGGATGAGGCTATCTAAGAGGCTTGATGGGAGGGACTGGTGGTGGGTAGAGCTGACTGTCGCTCTGGTGGGCAGAGCTCAGTAAAACTTTAATCCACTTGACTGTTGATGGGTGGGGCTGGGTTCCCTCCATGTTGGTTGTTTGGCCTGAGGCAACCCAACACTGGAGCCTACCTGGGCTCTTTGGTGGGGCTAATGGCTGACTCTGGGAGGGTTCATGCCAAGGAGTACTTCCCAGAATTTCTGCTGCCAGTGTCCTTGTCCCCACGGTGAAAGAGAGCCACCCCCCGCCTCTGCAGGAGACCCTCCAACACTAGCAAGTAGGTCTGGTTCAGTCTCCACTGGGGTCACTGCTCCTTCCCCTGGGTCCCGATGCGCACACTACTTTGTGTGTGCCCTCCAAGAGTGGAGTCTCTGTTTCCCCCAGTCCTGTCAAGGTCCTGCAATCAAATCCCACTAGCCTTCAAGGTCTGATTCTCTAGGAATTCCTCCTCCTGTTGCCGGACCCCCATTTTGGGAAGCCTGATGTGGGGTTCACAACCTTCACTCCAGTGGGTGGACTTCTGTGGTATAAGCGTTCTCCAGTCTGTGAGTCACCCACCCAGCAGTTATGGGATTTGATTTTATTGTGATTGCGCCCCTCCTACCATCTCATTGTGGCTTCTCCTTTGTCTTTGGATGTGGGGTATCTTTTTTGGTGAGTTCCAGTGTCTTCCTTTCAAAGACTGTCCAGCAGCTAGTTGTGATTCTGGTGTTCTTGCAAGAGGGAGTGAGAACATGTCCTTCTACTCCGCCACCTTGGTTCCTCCTCCCGTTTTTCATTTCTAATTCTGTTGATTTGAGTCTTCTCCCTTTTTTTCCTTGATGAGTCTGGCTAATGTTTTATCAATTATGTTTATCTTCTCAAAGAACCAGCTTTTAGTTTTACTGATCTTTGCTATTGTTTCCTTCATTTCTTTTTCATTTATTTCTGATATGATCTTTATGATTTCTTCCCTTCTGCCAAATTTGGGTTTTTTTTGTTCTTCTTTCTCTAATTGCTTTAGGTGTAAAGTTAGGTTGTTTATTTGAGACGTTTCTTGTTTCTTAAGGTAGGATTTTATTGCTATAAACTTCCCTCTTAGAACTGCTTTTGCTGCATCCCATAGGTTTTGGCTCATCATGTTCTCATTGTCATTTGTTTCTAGGTATTTTTTGATTTCATCTTTGATTTCTTCAGTGATCTCTTGGTTATTAAGTAGTGTATTGTTTATTCTCCATGTGTTTGTATTTTTTACAGATTTTTTTCCTGTAATTGATATCTAGTTTCATAGCGTTGTGGTCAGCAAAGATACTTCATACAATTTCAATTTTCTTAAATTTACAAAGGCTTGATTTGTGACCCACGATATGATCTATCTTGGAGAATGTTCCATGAGCACATGAGAAGAAACTGTATTCTGTCATTTTTGGGTGGAATGTCCTATAAATATCAATTAAGTCCGTCTTGTTTAATGTATCATTTAAAGCTTGTGTTTCCTTATTTATTTTCATTTTGGATGATCTGGTCACTGGTGAAAGTGGGGTGTTAAAGTCCCCTACTATGATTGTGTTACTGTCAATTTTCCCTTTTATGGCTGTTAGTATTTGCCTTATGTACTGGGATGCTCCTCTGTTGGGTGCATAAATATTTACAATTGTTATATCTTCTTGGATTGATACCTTGATCATTATGTAGTGTTCTTCTTTGTCTCTTGTAATAGCCTTTGTTAAAGTCTATTTTGTCTGATATGAGAATTGCTACTGCATCCTTCTTTCGATTTCCATTTTCATGGAATACCTTTTTCTATCCCCCCACTTTCCATCTGTATGTGTCCCTAGGTCTGAAGTGGGTCTCTTGTAGACAGCATATATCTGGGTCTTGTTTTTGTATCCATTCAGCCAGTCTATGTCTTTTGGTTGAAGCATTTAATCCATTTACATTTAAGGTAATTATCGATATGAATGTTCCTATTACCATGTTCTTAATTGTTTTGGGTTTGTTATTGTAGGTCTTTTCCTTATCTTGTGCTTCCTGCCTAGAGAAGTTCCTTTAGCATTGGTTGTAAAGGTGGTTTGGTTGTGCTGAATTCTCTTAGCTTTTGCTTGGCCATAAAGTTTTTAATTTCTCCATCAAATCTGAATGAGATCCTTGCTGGATAGAGTAATCTTGGTTGTAGTTTTTTCCCTTTCCTTACTTTAAATATGTCCTGTCACTTCCTTCTGGCTTGTAGAGTTTCTGCTGAAAGATCAGCTGTTAACCTTATGGGGATTCCCTTGTATGTTATTTGTTGTTTTTCCCTTGCTGCTTTTAATATTTTTTCTTTGTATTTAATTTTTGATAGTTTGATTAATATGTGTCTTGGCATGTTTCTCCTTGAATTTATCCTGTATGGGACTCTCTGTGCTTCCTGGACTTGATTAACTATTTCCTTTCCCATATTAGGGAAGTTTTCAACTACAATCTCTTCAAATATCTTCTCAGTCCCTTTCTTTTTCTCTTCTTCTGGGACCCCTATAATTCGAATGTTGGTTCGTTTAATATTGTCCCAGAGGTCTCTGAGACTCTCCTCAATTCTTTTCATTCTTTTCTCTTTATTCTGCTCTGCAGTAGTTATTTCTACTATTTTATCTTCCAGGTCACTTATCCGTTCTTCTGCCTCAGTTATTCTGCTATTGATCCCTTCTAGAGAATTTTTAATTTCATTTATTGTGTTGTTCATCATTGTTTGTTTGCTCTTTAGTTCTTCTAGGTCCTTGTTAAACGTTTCTTGTATTTTCTCCATTCAATTTCCGAGATTTTGAATCATCTTTACTATCTTTACTATTATTCTGAATTCTTTTTCATGTAGACTGCCTACTTCCTCTTCATTTGTTAGGTCTGGTGGGTTTTTACTTTCCTCCTTCATCTGCTGTGTGTTTCTTTGTCTTCTCATTTTGCTTAACTTACTGTGTTTGGGGTCTCCTTTTTGCAGGCTTCAGCATAGTTCCCGCTGTTTTTGGTGTCTGCCCCCAGTGGCTAAGCTTGGTTCAGTGGGTTGTGTAGGCTTCCTGGTGGAGTGGACTAGTGCCTGTGTTTTGGTGGTTGAGGCTGAATCTTGTCTTTCTGGTGGGCAGGTCCACCTCTGGTGGTGTGTTTTGGGGTGTCTGTGACCTTATTATGATTTTAGGCAGTCTCCCTGCTAATGGGTGGTGTTGTGTTCCTGTCTTGCTAGTTGTTTGGCATAGGGTGTCCAGCACTGTAGCTTGCTAGTCATTGAGTGAAGCTGGGTCTTGGCACTGAGATGGAGATCTCTGGGAGATTTTTGCCATAGATATTACATGGAGCTGGGAGGTCTCTGTTGGACGAGTGTCCTGAACTTAGCTCTCCCACCTCAGAGGCACAGCCCTGACGCCTGGCTGGAGCACCATGAGCCTTTTGGGAGGTCTGAGGTCTTCTGCCAGCGTTCAGTAGGTGTTCTCTAAATAATTTTTGTCTGAGTTTTTTATATCATCAGATTTCTGAAATAAATATATCTTCTGACAAGAAAATTCACTGATACCCCAATATCACTATTTCCAACCACTTAGCAATTCAAAACAGATTAATTTATAGGGCTCTTATAGTTCGGTAGACATGGATCAGTCTTCCAGAGGTTTCTACCTACAGAGAAAAATAAAATCAAGTTCCTGAATCTATAAAACTGAGAAATAAGACTTGGAAAAATAGTGATACCCTAAATATCACTATATTATATGTACAGTTATACTTTATAATTATACTATATACTTTATATACTATACAGTATACAAAGCAAGATGGAAAGGGTGATGCTGTTATTAATTTGTAACCCTTACAATGAAAGATGTTTTTGAAAGCCTGAGGCAAGGGTTCGATACATAATTTGCAGGCTCAGTGCAAAGCAAAAATGTGGACTCCTTATTCAAAAGAAAGGAAAAAAAGCTTTTTCTGTTCTGCAGTCTCTCACCCTGTCATGGTGATTTCCATTTGCTTTCAACATTCTGCTCCCTTGGGAGTGAGGATACCAGCAGGACAAGTATAGACCCTCACAAGTGTCCTCTCCACGTCCATCCCTAAGTCCCCACAGGGAACAGAGGGCAGCAGAAGTCACCGGGTAGAAGTAAGGGAGTGGGTTACTAGACACCCAACCAGGGGAGGTGGGGACATAGGGAGCTGACAGGAGGCAAGACCATGTGTGAGTAGAGGCTCCAAGATCCCCGTGCATGCTCCATCATCCCACTGGGATAATTTTGACTATAAAATATAAATTTAAAGCAAAATTATTAATAATTTTATGATGACCACATTGTGTTAAATCCTAAGCATTGGGCCTTCTGTAACTGCCCTAGTCACAGGCCCATACATCTGGCTCTTCCTAAGGCAGATGTAGTTACACCGTCTCCCTGTCCAGGCCCTGGCTCTGACTTAATCTGCCTCATCTATTTCTACCATCTACAGCCCAGCCTGGCTGCTTTCAGGACTCTGTGCTGATGTGGTCTTGGCAGAGAACCCTGAGCTTTTCTGTTTGCCATTGCTCTGTACCCACTTACCCTCATGAGTTCATATTGCTCTTGCTACAGAAATTTATCTTCCTAATTACTATGTCGCAAATTTCCACAACTCCTCTGAAACCCCATTCAAATGTTAATGCTCCTTTCTGGTCACTAACAGTGGAGGAATGTGGGGTTTGAGTGACCTCTATGACTTAAGTCACATCCAGGCTGAAAAGCAGCTTAGAAAAAATAGGCTCATGACTCAAATTATCTTCTCCCCCATGTAAGGCCCTTATTTCTGACTATGAAAGACACCACCAAGGAGGACCACACTGTCAGTCATTGGTCAAGCTGGGATGTGCATTCGAACAACTGCATGAGTTACAATAAACTATAAGTGTAAGAGGCCGGGTCTGAGGGGTTAGAGACACTTCATCTGTCTTGATACCTCTTCAATGAAACAGGGTCTAAAATGTCATGTTATTAATTAGTCCAGTTATGACTTTGGACAACTCACTTCATGGACAACTCACTTCATATCTCTCTCATTCTTTATCTGTCAAAAATCAAAAGTTGAAATTACATTCTCTAAGTCCTAACCAGTTTCAAAAGTATTTAATTCCATGAAAGAAAATAGAAAGGAAACAAGAAATGTAACCAAAGACCCTTTTCACTAAAAATAGAGCTACCATATGATCCAGCAATCCCACTTTTGGGCATATATCCAGAAAAGATGAAAACTCTAATTTGAAAAGATACATGTACCCCAATGTTCACTACAGCACTATTTACAATAGCCAAGACATGGAAGCAACCTAAATGTCCATCAACAGATGATTGATAAAGAAGATGTGGTACATATATATAATGGAATATTATGTAGCCATAAAAAGAATGAAATAATGCCATTTGCAGTAACATGGATGGAACCAGAGAATATGTACTAAGTGAAGTAAGTTAGACAGAGAAAGACAAGTATTATATGATATCACTTATATGTGGAATCTAAAAAATAATACAAATTAATTTATTGATAAAACAGAAACAGATTCACAGACATGGAAAACAAACTTTTAGTTACCAAAGGGGAAATGTGGGGGATGTGTGTAAATTAGGAGTATGGGATTAACAGGTATACACTACTATATATATAACAGATGAACAACGAGGACCTACTGTATAGCACAGGGAACTATATTCAATATCTTATAATAACCTGTAATGGAAAAGAATCTAAATATATATATATACAAATCACTTTGCTGTACACCTGAAACTAACACAATACTGTAAATCAATAGAAAACAAAATAACAAACAAAACCAAAAGGGCCTTTTTTAAATAAACCTGAAAATGTATCTTTCAGTATATCTGTTTTTACCTCTAATGTGGCATGGATCCCTGATGTGTCAGTTCAGGTCCTCTGGGAGGAGGTGCTGAGATGAAGTGAGGAGAGCAAGAGGTCCACTGGGCTTGAGGGGTAAGGGGTGGGCAGTGCCTGTGAAAAACAAAAGCGGAAGAAGCAGAAGTGAGCAGGAAAAGCTTTCAGGAACAACAAAGATCTGACACTAAGGAAAGGGAAGGAGGGAGAGAGCAGAAATGGGCACAGAAAGCCTCAGAGTGCTACAAACCTGAAAACGTCTTTGGTAACCTGATGGGGAGCTCCATAGCAAAGACGGCCCTTTGGAGAGTACTCTCATGTAGTGTACAGAGGATCACCCGGGAAGACTGGCCTCATATCAAACACTGAGAGCATTCCTGAGGTCCTGCTGCTGGAGGTGGTTGTCTAACTACAAGTTCTTTCTTGCAGGGAGATTCATGGTGTACAACTCCACGGCTGCCCCCCGATCATGTTTATTATAAAAGCAAGCCATGATGTTAAGAAACCCAGGCATTTTTGTCAGATCCCTTCACAGGCTTACATTTCTAGGACTCAGTTCTAGTATTTTTAACGTAATGGGACAGTTGATCATCATTAATGAGTATTGTATAATTAATGAGGATTAAAATAATTTAAAAAAAAAAACGTGTGGAGTAGAGAAACTTAGAGCTAGGAGGAATCAAAAATTATTAGCCCAACCCCTTCATTTGACAAAGAGAAAACTGAGGCCCACTGGGACTAAGCACCCAATGTGACCATCGGGCTAGTTAGTGCCAGGGCAGGAATGGAACCCACACCTTCTCACCCCCAGCCCAGGCCTCTTTTAAAGAAGCTGAACAAGGCAAAAAAAAGAGAAATTTTATTTCACCAACAGTTCAGGCTTTTAAAAAAGTATTCAGAATTGGGAACAGATGTTCTGTCACACTGATGGGGCAGACAAGTAAAAGTTTAGAACAGAACTCAGCACCACAAAATCCATATAAGGTGAATCATATTACAGTTGAACAGCTTAGGTTCACTTATACACAGATTTACACAGCTTAGGTTGAACAGCTTAGGTCCACTTATACACAGATTTATTTTTGATAGTAAATACTACACAATGGATCTGTGGGATCTTGGTTACGGGGAACCAAACCACATATAAGGAGGGCCAACTATAAATTATAGGCGAACTTCCAACTGAACGGAGAGTTGGCAACAAGGCTATCTGATTTAACTTAAACATTTAAGTAACTAAAGTAAACATTCTGCTTCCATGAGGAAGAGATTTCTCACAATGAAAACTGAGAGACCATCTTGATCATTGGACAAGTGTGAATAGGATCAGGGAAGCCAAAAACCTTGAGGAGCTGGGTAAAAGAGAGAGATGTACTCCATCCTCTCCCTGCAAGCCAGAGAATAAGCCAAATGAGTAGGTCTCAATAAGCTATTTATTTAGAGAAATGTACAGTTTATACAGATTATAGGGTAAATAAGTATGATACTTATTTGGGGCTCACCATAATACTAAATGCTTTTCTCATAAGTCAACTCCAGTTACAATGTTTGTTATACAGAAAATAGTAATCTATAATCATTATCATTTTCAGGTAAATAATTATTATAGCAAGTGTTACTAGCTTGAAAGACACCGATAACTTCCTAAAAATACCTAAAAATATTTTGTTGTTTGAAGCACTAAGAAAAGTATATATGGCTAAAGCTGAGTGGCCCTTGAGGGAAGGGCTCTGAGACTATTACAGCTTTGACATGGTACCTTCTGTTATATAAAATGTGACCTCGTGTCTCAGAAGACCACTTGGCTGGAGGAGTTCTTCCTACTGGCACACTACTATACTGGGTGCTGTCTCTAGGCAGAAAAGTAGAGAACAACTTTCTTCTATCACAGCATTTCTAGTTGAAATGGAAATATAGACCTTATATAGGAGATAGCTGAAGGGTTAGTATATCGTGCGCTGTCTTGGCTCTGGTCTCTACTTAGAGCTGTGTCACTGCTTGGATCTAGATCAGCTGAGTTTTGTTGATAGTGGCAGGGAGAAATTCTCCATCATGTTATATCGAATCCTAACAAAAACCCCTGCAGCGCAAAAAGCAGGTTTACTATCAACTCACCCTTACCTGAAACATTATCTCAATTCTAACTTTGGTTAACACAAAGTCTCTGGCTTTGTTCTCCAGGACAGTTCCCACACCCTCTAGAATTTAGAATTTCTAACTGAAGGCCTGCATGAGGGCAGAGTACTCAGGCAGCCTGTGCTTCAAAAGGCTCAAAATGAAAAAGGCACAGTAAAATAAATCAGTTGGACTACTTAGCGGTAAATGTCTCAATTTCTTGTTGTGTTTAACCTTCCTACCGAACGGAACAGTAATGTATATCCTCTCACTGCATTCTTAATAAGGTTACTTACACTGCATAGCCAATGAATTTGTGTCCTATGCAATAAATTCTCAGCTCTGAAATGTGTGTGAGAATGTAGACATCATTATTAGAGGAATTAACCTTGTAAATGAGGAGCACCCTTATTGAAACTCTGGATTTTGATTATTCAAGAGTGACACAGGAATACAGGTAGTTTTGTGCAGAATTATAATGATCAGCCTTGCAAATAGCCACTGGCTATGAATAAGCAACTATCTTTTGGCAACAAGTGAAGAATTCTGACTTCATTTTTAAAATATTTCTGTGTTGGTTTGTAATTTCCAATACCAGCAGAAGAAAAAATATTGCATGCATCTCCAATGTATAGAATTAAGGGCTTATTCATCAGTAGTGATTGTTTTTTGAACTGGTTGAGCCAAACAAAGCCAGAAGGAGGAAAGACAGACAGAGTAGAACTTTTTCAAGCCACACGACTGCTTATCACCTCTGATATGCCCCAGATATTCTTCTATGTCTCACCTGCCTCTCAACCACATTGATGTCACTTCAACAACCACAGCTAAGACATACCAGGATAAATTAGAATTTTATCATTTTCCTGATTCATTAAGAGGTTAGAAAAATCCAAGGGTAGGGTAAAGCTACTAAGGATCAAAAACAAAGGATCAAAGAAAACGCAAATATTTTCTCACTTAGGTAAAAGCCTGAGACAGATCACTTGGCTTTAATTTGAGTCAGTTTCCAAACAAAGGAAAAATCCTGAAGATTAACATGGGACTTGGAGATCCTTCTTCTGCTTCTCCCACCTCCAGTTCATGATAGCTATCTCCTCTTCCTTGTACCTTGAAGAGGCACAAGGGGAGGATATTTCAGAACCTATAATGTAAAAGATATTAAAAAGCTTTTAGCTTAGAAGCAAAAGCTCATTCATCTAATGTCCTCTAAGCCCATGTATAAGATCCCACTGCCAGGTCTGAGCATCAGGGAGAAGACTGAGGGACCATTTCCCTCTCTTGCATTCTGTTGCATTCTCCTACAGAATTTATAGCATCTACAATAACAAATACAAATCCCACTGCTGATCACGGTATAAGTGGAGTTACAAGGGTGTACTTATTTGTGAAAATTGTACAGCTAAGATTTGTGCATTTCAATGTCTTTAAATTATATCTCACAAAAAAGAATTTCAAATACTACAAATAGGGCTTCCCTGGTGGCGCAGTGGTTGAGAGTCTGCCTGTCGATGCAGGGGACAAGGGTTCGTGCCCCGGTCCGGGAAGATCCCACATGCCGCGGAGCGGCTGGGCCCGTGAGCCATGGCCGCTGAGCCTGCGCGTCCGGAGCCTGTGCTCCGCAACGGGAGAGGCCACAACAGTGAGAGATCCGCATACGGCAAAAAAAAAAAAAAAATACTACAAATAATAATTGCGTAGGGCTGGTGAGTCGGTGGAAGCAAAGATAAAACAAAAATGGCTGAATATTGATAATAGTTTAAGCTGGGTGATGGACACAGAGGGGCTCATTACACTATTCCATTTATTATGTATGTGTTTGAAATTTCCCATAATAAAAGGTTAAAAATGTTAATTGTCTCAATTTTATCACCAACTCACAGCCACAACTTTTAGCAATATGAGGATCGTGATTAAAATACACTCACATGTTTGACATTTATCAATGCGGGATGAAGACAATAGCTTCACACAATCCAACCTGAAGGAAATAGCTTGAGACAATTTTTTAAATTCTGAGTCTTTGCTTGAATAAAGATGGGCATTAAAGAAGCTTGTTCATAATCATCAAATAGTCTATTGCCTCGGGAAGTGAGGGATACCAAATGACCAATTCTGCATGGTCAGAGTTTTTTCAATCTGCAGTGTTGTATTTCTTTATACCACATATGGACTTAGCAAAGTCCCCCGACTACTCACATAGCCTTTATTTATTCTACTATCTCCAACATCCCCTGATTAGGAATACTCAGTTTTTGTACCGTTACACAGCATCGTATTTGACATATCAATATGCAAATACTGGTCTTTCTAAAACTGTTTACTTGATGTTCAAACGTTGGTATCATCACAAGCAAAGATGAAACTGCTTTATCAGCAGGCATGTTTTCATATTACATAAGAAAGGGTTAGTGCTCAATAAATGTGAATTGAATGAATAAATGGTAGAAGAGATATTTAAACAATTAAAAGAATTTTATAATGGACTTCAAAGACAGAAGTAAAGAAAAGCAGTAAAATACTTAAGCAGAAGCAAAGCATTTGTAAAGATTTTAAAAACTAAGTTCATCTGAAAGCATTTATGGAGTTACTGTGGGCCAAGAAATGCCACAATATACTGAGGCTTTAAAAAATTACATGTAATAGTCTTTAATCCTAAAAAGGACTATTGGTTTAAGAGCTGCTAAGTGAAGCAGTCAATGTCTAGGAAAAAAATTGCCTTTGCTAACAATATATTTATTATAGAGATAACCTTAGTTTCTTAAGTTTGACTTTGGATAAAAGTGGTTTCAAAAGGTCTAAACTTCAAAACCTAAAATGAGACAAAAAGGTCTGTGGAGTCTAAATCACCCCTTTACTACAGCTTGCATGTCAAATACTGAGTAGCAACGGCATGAAAACTCAAATAATTCTAACCACTCATAAACCAGGGGCTACATCAACTGTGCTAAGCCTTCTACACAATGACTATCTTTTCATAACAAAGAGTAACAAGACAATGATTACCAATATCAAATGCTCAGCTTAATAAATTAAAATTTACACAAAATCAACTAATTTTGGTAATGTTGTGGCTCATGGTACCTAGATGACTAATCCCTCATTTCAAAGAGCACTGGATACAGTCAATGCTCTCTTCCTAGGAACAGGCCAAAAGTAGTACCTGCAGCCTTTTAAGGTATCTCGTGGAAACAACCTGTCAATCAAATGGACTGAGTGTCCATAACATGCATAGCTTCCAGAAAAAATCAGAACAAAATCTTCCTAGCAGTGTATGCACTGTTGAAACTGTTAGCTTTGCAGCAGCAAAAGCAAAAATTCGTGCAGGCTTGTCAAATGCTACTGTGCCAGGATATGAAAACATCAATAATGACTGCATCTAGAAATTTAATTTCAGCAGTCTTTTGAGATATATATATATATATATATATATATATATATATACACACACACATGGATCATATATAAATGGATCACTTCATCGCTCATTACGGAGGAAGTGTACTGAGGAAGTGTACCATATAACCCCAATTTTCTCTTACTGGCAACTTTTTGATGTTTTTTTTCCTCCAAGGCTATAGCTTGTTTTCCCCTTAGAGTCAGCTTAACAATGAGCCATAATGGAAATTTTGCCCTAAAAATGTTTAGTCATGGGTTCAGTTGGTTAGAAAACAGCTAATGAAGCCAAGGTCAAGGTTCATCCTGGTATGAGATTCATATCGAAGGAAAATATTCCACACCTGAGATCAGCTCCTGCTAAGGGTAAGTAGCCTCCTGCTGGATGATCATAGGCCAAAGGGATACTGGTTTGAAGAGTGCAGAGAGGCACAGATCCTTTCAGCTGTGTGGACAGTCAGTAAAATAATCATTCTTGCTTTTTGTATTAGAATGAGTGAGTTGCTGAATGAGATTTGGAAATAAGAGAGGCTGCCCTTGAGCACCACATAACCCAAGTGAGAGAAGGAAGACATATAAAAGGGATAAATAATAAACTATAAGGTATAGTATATTTTTAGGACTGAGTAAATGGTGTAGCCAGTAAGTGTGGAAGGAGTGAAGAAAAAGGAAAGACTGCTTTTTTTTGGTGTAGTCAGAAGAAACATGAGGAGGCATCCTCAGTGCTAGCCCTTCTGAACATGCAGAAGGCAGAGGATGGGTATTCAGTAAATGGAGACGTCTGGCTCATCCCCATAGAGAAGCTTGGGACCCTCCATTCAGGCAAATATACAGCTCAGGCTTTCCAGTGTGCATAGCAGGAGGTCAACTCTTGCTTTTATTCCGTACCACTAAGGCTCTGGCTCATCCTTTAGTTAGTAACAAGGAATACAGGAGGCAGTGTTCAGGAAATAATTCATATCTAGAGACCTGCTAAGGAAAGTGCACATCTAGGAAAATCATTTAAACCAACCAATCCTGAAGGCTTTCTAAGCTCTATCCTTGGATCAAGTTAGAGCTTCATAGAGCTACACATTATGAGTACCTTAGCTTAGTCTTTAAAAATTCCCTAAATTATGCTTTAAAATTAAACTCTCTGAGTGGAACAGTAGTTACCAAGGGCTGAGTGGGAAAAATGGGGAGATGTTAGTCAAAGGTACAAACCTTCACTTATAAGATGAATAAGTTCTGGGGATCTAATATACAGTGTGATGACTATGGTTAATAATACTATATTGTATGCTTGAAATTTGCTAACAGAATAGATCTTCCACATTCAAACCAAAAAAAACAGTAAATATGTGAGGTGATGGATTTGTTAATTAACTTGATTGAGATAATTGTTTCACACTGTATGCATATATCAAATCATCATGTAGTACACCTTAAATACACACAGTTTTTATTTGTCAATTTTACCTCAATAAAGCTGAACAAAATAAAATTAAATAAAATCAAACTCTCTGTCCTGGCAAAATTTATCAAAATAATCATTCCATAATTTTTGATCTAGTAATTCCAATTCATGCAATTATTTTTATAAATAATCTCCTTCGAGTATGTTGATATGCATATGTAGTCATTCATATTGCAGAGGTATTTTCTTTTTTGTAGTTGGAAAACACTGGGCAGAACCTGAATGCCTACTGGTAGAAGAAAGGTTAACTGAATCAAGTTGCATCCGTATGATAAATACCATGCAGCCATTAACAAAAAGGATGGTGTATGTTTACATATACTGACCTAGAACTAGCAAACTAGGAGCTAATATCTGAATGATGAGAAGGGACAATTCACATGAAGAGCTAGGGTTAGAACATACGAGGGTTGGGTAACAACAAAAGCAAAACAACCTGGGGCAGGATGTACTGTTCTAAGAAGGTCATCAATGATTGAAGAGAAGTGGATGAGGAAGGGAAAGAATTGAAGATTGAGATCTGAGTGTGAAATGGATCATATATAGCCCTAAAGATCATGGTAGAGAGGTCATGACATTGTACCCTAAATATAATGGGAACCAGTAGAATATTTTAAGCAGATGCCATGGTCTATGTTTTAAAATAGTCACTGTACCCTCTGTATAGAACTTGAAAGGTATAGGCTACAGTGAAGTAGGAATCTAAAGGTAGGTGGCCACTGCTGCAGCCATGCAAGAAGCTTGTATTGGTGGCAGTACAACCGTAGTAAGTAAATGGTTGGGGATACATTCCGGAGATAAAATGCCTGTTTCCTCCTCCTTTACATAGTTCTTGTTTTCTTTATTTCTAATGCAATGGTGTTGTTATACACCTGAATTTTATTGTCCCACGTTGCATCCTTTATGAAAGCAGGTGGGACATAAAGTTCTAAAGAAAAGATTGTGTGTGTGTGTGTGTGTGTGTGTGCGTGTAAAGGTAAGACCTAAGTAGCAACAGCATGAATATGCATGTGGAAAGAGCAAAAACCAAGAATCCAACAGGCCTGTCTTCAACCTTGTGCTGTTGAAGATTTTCTTTATATTTAAAAGGGTATGAGCATTAATAGCTATGCTCACAGTGGTCTGAAGACTAAGGGTTATTATTAAAAGTGCACAGTACAATGTCTAGCACATTGAAGATGGTCAGCAATTGCTTGGGATTAAAATGGGGAGGACTTTGGATATCATACCATGGAGAAGATATAGGGATTTTTAAACAGGGGGATCGGGTGCAAAGCAGTGTTTTCAGAAGGCAGTATGTAGGTAGTTTCAGGAGATAGTATATAAAGGGGAAAGGTCAGTTAGCAGATTATTGCATTCTTCACAACATCTATATTAGAAAGAGAAAAAAGAGATCTCATTATCACCATTGACAGACAAAGAAGAGAATGACTCACTTCAGGTCAAACAACAAATAAGGGGCAGAAATGAGTCCAGGCTGGAAAATCACACTTCTTCGTCTAAGTATGATAATTCTCTAGACCCCTACTGCCTACATTATTCAAATATGGTACGTGAATCTGACCTTTTTCAAATATTACAGTTCGCTGCAACCTACTAGATAAATAATATACCAAAGATCAGAGAATAGCAAAAATAGTGGTTTCTCCCACGTTTATAAAATTTTTCCCTTCTTTGAGATTTGTCTCTAATTTCCAATTTTCTTCTAAAATCAAAGCTTTTATTTAAACGGCACCAAACTATTCCTCTTTGCTCCTGCTGGATCTACATGTATATGTGTCTATGTAGCATGTGTGTGTGCATTCACATACACATTTATTTCTAAGGTAAAAGTGATCCATCAACATTAAGTCAACCATGCAGAAGATGCTTCTAAAGAAATATTATCATTTAGTTTACCATATCTTTGGAACAAGTAAAGGTTCTTACAAATACCTCAGAGGAAGTGTTGTAATCAGTAAATGTGAGAATTTAAAGGCCTTGCTGTTTAGTGAAAGGGACAGCCTACCCTGTAAAAACAAAACATAAAGTCATTTAAGATTCTTCAGTTAAAAAAAAAATTGTTATAATTTCATTGAGATCCAGTGCCTATTCAGATCAGGCAACTGTGAGCGATGTAGTATCCAGAATAGGTAGTAGATAATGTCATCTTCTAGATTCACCCAGCAATAAGGAGCAGTAACTCACATGGGCTCCTTGCAACTGTGTTGCCCCAGACCTAGAAACGTACCTTTTGGTATAGAATAGAGGGGCCTACATAACAAAGACCAAATATCCCTGCTCTTCAAATTTTGAGACTTTTAATCCTTAAAATACTTCATCAGAGCTCACCTACTCACTTCCAAGTTATAATTGAGGGAGGTTCCTAGATTATTTTTGAGCATCAGGACAAGACGACACTCTGATTGACACACTGATTGGAGAGTCTCCTGTCAACCCTCCTTCTGCAAGCACTACTTGCAAAGAAAGGGCCTTATATAAGTCTACCCCATAAAAGTCTGCCAACAAATATTACGTTAACTAAAGCAGGAAGAGGAAAGAGAATATTGAGAGGAAAAGAGGGTCTTCCCTCACAGCTGGCCATTGATTGCCCCTGACAAAGACTCTCTCCTTGACCAAAATTTAGTTAGGCTTCTCTGAGCCTTTTTCCTGACATGGCCTTGACTTGGCCTTCCATGTCCATCCCTGCTAAACCCAGTTTTAGCAAGAACTCTGATAAGTCATTCCCGTATCCTTGATATCTGATCACTCTTCATATCTGATCATGTTCTTATCTCTCATTTTGATATGTGATCACCTTGTCTTCAGCAAGAATCTTATTAAATTGGCTTAGCAAGAATCCCACAACCCTTGATGTCTCCTCTTAGTAATTTTCCCCCTACTGACCCTGCTCACTCTGCTCTTTGGCTGTAAATCCTCATTTGTCCTTATTGTATTAGGAATTGAGCTCAGTCCCACACTGAAGTCTCTTTTCCCCTATTGTGAAAATAAGGAATAAACTCTGTCTTTACCACCTTTAACTAGTGTCTGACTCTGTTGTTCTTTGACACCACATAGAAGCTCTCCCCATTACAAGCATCTTTACACTTCTTGTAGCACCACTGATTCCTTTGATGATAGTAAAACTAGCACAAAGCCGATGGTCAAAATGTGCTTCCTGACTATCATTGAATTGAAGGGGATAAGAATTTTATGCTATGAGAAATGGTAGAAGTTGTTGGAAAGAAAGTAACATATGTATCATTCGTATTTTCTTCCTCTTATCCTTCTCATTAAGTATAATTTCTTATGTCCCTGGCATTGTTGCTAAATTCTTTATCTGTATTATTTCACTTAATCCTCACTGCAAAACTATGAGACATAAACTAAGTAATCTGCGTTTTAGGAACGAGGCTGCTGAGGCCTAGTTAGTAAGTGGTGGGGGCAGAACTCTAGTCACTTAAGCCTAGGACACATTTCCTTAACCACTCTGCTCAGAGAAGTTGCCAGGTGGAGAAGTAGAGACCATGTACCCAACCACACAGAGGCTGGAAAGAAGACCACATGTTGATGAATCACCAAGAAGTTTAGTAATAAACTAACTTGTGAGAACAGGAGAGGGGGTGAGGGGTGCAGTGGCTAAAAGCCTAGGCTTTAGAGAGAGAGAGAGAGCACACTCTATGTAAGTGCTACCTCTGCTACCTGCTAACCCTGTGATCTTGGGGAAGTTATTTATCTTATCCCAGCCTCATTTTCCTCATCTGGACTGTGTTGTGTTAGCTATTCATATTATTACCATACTTCCTGGATCCCAAAAGGGCAAGTTTTTTGTTTGATGCCTTTAAAAATCAAGATGTATCAAATAATCAATATAAAATAATCTTCTCAGCTGAAAAGCAGAGGAGTAAGATGCAACCCAATTGTTTTGTCCTGAGTATAGGAAAACTAGCCTGCCTAAAAGGTGTTTGTTCATTAACTCATTTGAGTTCTTGCACTGGTAGTGTTACATGCAATTGAATTTTCACTGAAATATGTATCTCTAATTGTCACTTAAATGTCTTCAAAAAAGATTACACTATGAGGCAGCTTGAGTATGCAGAAGATTGTCTGTCACATCCAGGTAATGCAATTAGAGACAGAAGACATTGCCAGTGTTTGAGAATAAATCATAAGACTTTTAAAGGCAGTGAAGCATAGCATGGCTGATTCATACATCATGAGGACTATCT
This sequence comes from Orcinus orca, assembly GCF_937001465.1. Classification (NCBI taxonomy): domain Eukaryota; kingdom Metazoa; phylum Chordata; class Mammalia; order Artiodactyla; family Delphinidae; genus Orcinus; species Orcinus orca. The sequence continues at coordinate 99,552,404 of NC_064563.1, forward strand.
CTGGGGCACCAACATCTGCCTGAAAAATGTTCCTACTAGGTTTTCAAGAGAAGCTATTAAACTTCCAACAACATATAATTCAATTAAAGAAAAAAAGGATCTATGAATTAACAAGAAGCAAATGCAAACAGAACACCTCAAAATGACAACGTCTATCTCTAAAGAAATTGTGAGTGTGGGTTATGAAAAGCAACATGTCAAAATCAAACTACACAATTTCCAATAGCCTAAAGAAAATCAGAAGAATCTTTAGATTCTGAGTAAGGAAAACTTGGGCTCAAATTTTATTGTCATATTTAAAAAGATAATATTTTATATTGCATTGATTAAGATAAGCAATTAACACATAAAACAAATGTTTGTGTTTTGTACACACCTCCGAGTCTCTTATGAAATTAGTTTTGTCTTACAATAGATGGCATGTTTGAGACAAAGTAATATGATGTTATTATTATGAGTATATAGAGGTGTATTAATTTCCTTATTGCTGTTGTAACAAATCATCACAGAACTGGTTGCTTAAAAACAACACAAATTTATTGTCTTATAATTTTGAAGGTCAGAAGACCAAATGGTGCTTATGGGGCTAAAATCAAGGTATCAGCAGGGCTGCCCTCCTTCTGGAGACTCAGAATCCATTCCTTGATTTACCAGCCTCTAGAGGCCACCTGCATTCCTGGGCCTATGGCCATTTTCCATCTTCAAAGCCAGCAACTGCATAACTCCAACCTCTGCTTCTACTGTGTGTCTCCTTCTCTGACTCTCCTGCCTCCCTCTGTCCCTTGTAAGGACCCACATGATTACATTGGGCCCACTTAGATATTCCAGAGTAATCACCCTATCTCAAGATCCTTAACCACATCAGATATTCCAGAATAATCCCCCCATCTCAAGATCCTTAACCACATCTGCAAAATTTCTTTTGCTATGTACAGTAATATAGCCACGGGTTCTGGGGATTAGGACATGGACATCTTGGGGGTCCGTGACTCTGCCTAACACAAGAGGTAAGCTGGAGGTAAATTGGGGAGACTTTGTTTATGGTGTTAGGCATTTGGACTTTACACCATAAACAGCAGAGAATCAATGAAGGTTGTCACCTACTTCCTAAGTCCTTCTTTTCTTTACCCCATCGATGTCTTTACCATGATTGATTCTCTCATTGAAGTTTATATTCCATTTCCAATCTCACAGCCCAGGTATTTTTTCTACTGCTGTGTTCTGCATGGATAGATCTTTACCTATCCTCTTCCTTTTAATTATCGTTATTTAGAGTAGTGTTTTGAAAGGGAACCTCTATCCTCTTAAAAAGGCTTCCTCAAATCAATATTTATCAGATGTGGACATATAAATACCCCATATCCCTTTCAAATTGTACTTTGTAAAAATTTAGAAATCTACAAACACGACACAGAGTCTATTTATTTAGGGAAGGCAGCTCCATGTTTATATGAAAGGGTCCAACATCAGACCCATGCTCAGAAACCTGGAAGACCACATCCTGAGGACTGTGGCCATGATTCTGGTTAATTTTACCAGTCTAATTTTAAAATCAGGTCAGAAAGCTCTACGGAGGCTGAGCATAACTCTTAGCACTGTTAACGACATTGGTGATCAATGGACAACTTTTTTTTTCATCTTCTTCAAAAATAAAGGAAGGAAATGAAAAATAAAAATCTATGTCAATGAAATTTTAAAGTTTCCAATTTAAACATAAAAGCCAGGAAATGCAACTTAAGTATCTCAAGGGAACATTAGCCTGTTTATATTTCATGTGCTTCATTTTAAGGTATAACACTTAACAGTATAATTAGCAATCAAAAACATTTTCTCTGTGCACTGTGGGTATTTGATGTTATTATGAGATCCTTGATTTTTGCATTTCCTGACTTCTGTGTTTAAATGTATAACCTTAGTGTTGCATTACTGTGTGTCCTACATTAGTTATTGATGGCTTGTAAATGAAATAGATGCTCTAGCAGGTCTTTTCTACCTCCAACCTCCGTAGATAATTTCTGCACACATTTTATGAACCACTATTACAGAAGCTCTATAAAAACTGTAATGCAAAACAACACAATTCTTGCTGAAATGTATGAGAGTGGTTCTAGAAGGTTTGTCACTTTGTAACAATTACGTTGAATCTTTTTGAAAGGTTGTTATTTGTTTTGTTTCTTTATGTCATCACATCTATTTTATCTTTCGTTGAAAACATATTTCAAAAATTAAAGCTCCACAGCAATTTCCAACCTATCAAGGGCTTAACTGCAGTCTTATAAGACCTGCATTACGTTGTTCTCTCTAAAAATCCCTGAGACTCCTGGTAAAGAAAAGAGTGAGCCAGAACTTAAAAGTATGCTAATTGTGAAAATCATTTCTTTGATATTCATGATTTTGTATTGACACATTTCACTGGCAAATGGCAAAGTGATGGTAGTTTAAATGGCAAAGATATTTCTAATTAAAATTTTTACCAACTCAAATCTATAGCTTTCAAACACAGTAAGTAATTTTATCAAAAAAAAAAAAAATCCACAGAACAAATACGATGTGTGGGTATGAATCCACCTCCTTATGTGTCAGGTAAGAAAGATTTCTGCCACATCTACTTTTTCCCAGACAGCTCCCCACCCACTAGCCGCAATTCACTGGAGAAGGTAAGCAGATTTCAAAATCCCAAACTTACATTATTGTCCTGTCTAAAGCCAAATACTATTACACTAAAATACTCTTATTCTTCATAGTACATTGATAAAAGTTTGGATATCAGCAGTCATTGAATATAAAATTGGAGGTGTGATGAAAATGACTAATGTAAGAGCAACTATGAGCAAATTATTGTTTGGCCAGATCCTATGATTTTACTGGCACCTTGAGCCCATGGAACAGCACAGCTGCTTAGTATAAGTCTGGGCTGGTAGTTGACTTTGCCATGGTGTCTTAATTTATCAATTCAGTCACCTAAGAAGAAATGCTAAAATTTTTGGTATTATGTGTTCACATTTTCTAGTTCAATTTTGGTCTTAGAAACCTTTAGTTCCAGTATTCAATCATAATATATAATACAAATACAAATGTATACAAATATCCTTCCCCTCAAATTCATATTATTTCAACCTCAGATAAGAAGTTATAGATGTAACAGATGTATGTGTTTGAAAGGAGAGAGAAGAGGGTAGTATGTCTATTTCCAGGTTTCTAGCAAATGTTTTCTAAAACTTGCTCAATGATTTACAATTCTGAGGTATATCACACCCCAAATATATTTTCCTGAACTATGGCCTATTGTATCTTAATAGGAAAATCAACACATTTGCACGAGGACACTCAAGAAAATGTGCAACTGCTTTTGAAGTTTAACTTCGCTGTGGGAAGAAGGCTATGGCAGGCTCCTTAGAGAAAGGTTTCTGAGAGTTACTAATGTTGCCAAGTTTTCTTCCAGCACAAAACCAGTGGTACTAATTCACACTAAGTACCTGAAAGAAGGTGGATTGTTATACAGCAGAGGTCATCAAACTTCTTCCGTCAAGTGTCAAACAGAAAATGTTTTAGTCTTTGCAGGCCACATATAGTCTCTGTCACCCATTCTTGGTGTTTTTGTTTGCTTGTTTGTTTTGGATTTTTCTTTTCGATAACACTTTAAAAATGTAGAAACTATGCTTAGCTATGGGCCATGATTTAGTCTGCAGACCAAAGTTTGCCAACCCCTGTTACCGAGGAAAGGAACACTGACAAATTTAGGTCCCCACAAGGTTAAGTATAATTCCCTGGTACAGCGATGCTTTGCTGCCTAACAACACTCCCAAATTCAAAAATACAATGGCGATCATTTATGTTGCTCACACATCTACAATTTGTACCCAGCTCAGCAGGGACAGCCACTGCACCACACCACACGACAGTGAGCTGGGGGGGGCTCAGCTGAACTGGAGCATCAACTTCCACAATGGCTCACTCAGGGCTGGTGAGAAGTTTCAGGTTATTAATTCCTTTCCAGTGGGTTTCTCCATGGAGTTGCTTGAATTACCTCTAGCCCAATGACTATGTTCTAAGAAGGAGTGTCCCAAGAGAACTAAGCAAAACTGTATCACTTTTTACAACTAGCTTCACTGCATCATCTCTGTTGTAGTCACAACAGAGTTAAGGGGAAGGAACATAAACACCCATCTCCTGGTAGGAGGACCATCAAAGAAGGGAATGTGGGACGGGAGACACGGTTGTGGCCCTTTTTGGAATGTACAGTCTCACAGGACCCAAGCAAATTTTTCAAAAAGATATGCTTGTTCTTTGGCACCTGCATATTAAGTTTCCTCTCCTTGCTTCTAGTGTGAAGCAGGCTTAGACAGAGTTAAGTAAATTAAATACACCTTTATAGTCAAGATTAGAGAAGACTTTGAAGTATTTCATAAAACTTTCTGCAAGTCTAACGTAGTTAGTTGCAGGATTTAAGTTTGGAAAGTAGACGCCATAAGCTTCTTTCACATGCACACAACAAAAATGGTGGAAGTTCAGCTCTCTGGCTTGTGTGAAATGAGTTAAGGAAGTCAAGAGAGATCAGCATATCAAAAGTGAAGCATGTGTTAAATGGATCCTTTCCCCTTCTGGACGGTTTCCCAAGGAGACTAAAAATTTACTTAATCTGCAACTTAAAAAGGACATGGGGTCCCTTTCTGACATTTTTACTTGGGAGTCCAGGATATCACTGGACTTACATGTTTATTATTTGAGATGCTTTTCAATTTTAGCAGCTTAAACCAACCTTTACATTGTTTCACTTTGCAGCAGTCCAATAATCTCTTACATATTGGGATACTGATCTAAACACATGGCTATGAGTGACCAATAAAGCAGTGTGTGGCAAAGAAAAAAACAGCTCTGGGGTACACCACTGCCCATCGCAGCAATCAATTTACAACACCACGACTTCACTGACTGTTTAGAAATCTATATCCATCGTGAAGACCCAGAGCAGCAAACCATGCTCTTCATGTCTGTTGAGCTTTGATTTGATTTTCTCTTGCTCAAGGGGGAGCTGACAGGCTTAATGGAGACATCTACATCATGGTGAATTGTCAGGGGAATCCAAACACCTTAAAAACCTGTTGTTTGCTCTAAATATCTGAACAAGCCAGACTTAACTCAATTGAAACTCTCAAGACATGTTTTTATGGATTTTAAAACACATATGCCCTATTCTCAGCAGATTGTGAGTACACATATGCATATAAATTGTGGTTGTACGCTATTATAATTTTTCCATTGATGATATGGTAGTGCTAACAAATTTCCTAAATAGGAGGGACTTAAGGCAGAAATCAGGTTGGGGGGTGTAGAAGCTGGGAACCTACTTTGAAGCGCACACTGTTCTTATATTGTATGTTTATTGCTAGAGCTTAAAATTATCTTTGTGGGAAAACACAGGTTTTAAAATAGATTGTATATTTATTTGGGGTAGCTTGGGAAAGTCTCATGGAGACTTTTGGGACCTAATTCACCACCTCCATCAAGTCATGCCTCGGCATTTCAGGGGAAGAAAAATAACTTTTCTACTACCCTTCTAAGTTCTCACTGGGGCCCCTCTAACAAGAGAAAAACAAGTTTATTAACATGTGTAGCTCATGAATACGTAGGAGAACCCTTGGGGGTAAAAATAAATAACTTCTAGAGGTGGCTATGAATTTAGGCTTAAATACCCATCTTAATATGGGGAGGGGAGGAGAGATGTAAGCCTCTGAAGGGTCAATGATTTTTAGGAAAGATGAATGGGCCCTTAGAAAAACAGATTAGAGGTACAATGGTTTGTGACAAAGTTTGGGTGTGGTGTCAACCTCTAGTCTCCTCTTCTGTGATGAGTCAATCCTCCTTGAATGATGAAATTCACCCCCACCTCAGGATGGGATTGATGACAATTGAGTTCCTTTCAGAGCATTTGTCTTTAAGCAAATAAGGGGAATTCAGGGAAAGCATGGGGGTGGCATGTCTTGAACTCCTACAGTCATATTTTGGGCTGGCATATCCTGCCACCTTTCAGCATTAACTCTGAGAACTGATAAACTTGCCAATATAACAAGGAGGGTGTGACAAATTATATATCACTTTGGGCCTGGTTTATAAGCATTCCTTCAGAGGCCTTCCTCAAGTCCAAATTACATTTACATTTTTCAATGTCCAATATGCTATTAACCCTACCATCATCACATAATACAAATAATTCTCAATAATTCTTTCTTCAATCAACATCAGAAAACCATGACATTCAAGATCTCATCTGAGAATACAATCATTAACTTTCAGTTGCATTATCTAAAGGCCTGGCAAGAGAAATGATATCAAAAATAACCACCACCAAAGAATATGCCATCTATCTGATTCTCAGGTTACATATTAAACTCAGTCTTATCTTTGGATCAAGTTATGGAACCAGAAAGCTATATAAATGAACCACGTTAACCTAGACCCAAGCAGAATCACTCTCCCTGAGTTATGTCTCAATATTCAACCCTAAATTTATACCTAGGGTCCAAATGAGAAAGAAACATGAAGCATGCTGCCATGGTACTATAAATCAAAATAAAATTACTGTCTTTTAGATTATTCAGAGCCTCCTACATTGAAATTTTTTTAATAGGAAATACAATGTTTGAGTTTTGATGTGGCTTGAGGTTGGTTGTACATGGCAAGGACATGGTTTAACCTAGAACCTATATTTATTTAAGGTAGTTTAGAGGACTCTGATGGAAAGTAATAGGACCTAAAGCCCCCCTAACAAGAAATAATACAGTTCTTTTAGATTTTAGTACCTAAGAGGACCCCTGAGTCAAGATGACAGGCCAACCATACGTGTATATCATTTTTGCCTCTGGAAAATTCACTAAATTAATTGTAAAGAAATAAAGCATAATAATTGAAACTGAATAGTGGCAATATCTCCATTCCAGGGCACATCAAGTCCATTTTCAAGCACCAGTCGTCTTCATTTATTTAATTACCTGCCTGATCCATACGGGCATTTGGGTGGGCAGCCTGTGTCCGCAAGGAAAGAATTACAAAGGGAAGGAAGTGAAACAAAAATGATGACGTAGGAAAAAGAAGTCACTGCCTAGGGAAGTAGGCTTGAAAAGAGAGACAACAGAGGGTAGACATTAGGATTTTCAAACCCCATGACAAGGGTAAATCTTGGGGTTTAAAATAGTAACATTAATTAAAAGTCAAGCTCCCACCTCTCTCTCTCTCTTTTTTTTTTCCTTTAAAAAGTTTATTATAGTTTTAAAATTGCAATTCAAAACAAAATTAAAGAACATAGATAAGCAAAATATTGTTTATTTCCTTAAAAGGGATATTTATAGTCTCCTCCCTGCCATGCAAAGATAGGCACTATGAACATCAGGGTTGAGTCCTTTTCTCTATGCATACATGTGTATGTATATACTTTTTCACAAATATAGGATCATATATATTATTTAATAATATGAATTTTTAAAATAAATTTATTTATTTACTTTTGGCTGCATCGGGTCTTCGTTGCTGTGCATGGGCTTTCGCTAGTTGCGACGAGCGGGGGCTACTCTTCGTTGCACTGCGCGGGCTTCTCATTGTGGTGGCTTCTCGTTGCGGAGCACGGGCTCTAGGCACGTGGGCTTGAGTAGTTGTGGCGCATGGGCTCAGTAGTTGTGGCTCTAGAGCACAGGCTCAGTAGTTGTGGCTCACAGGCTTAGTTGCACTGCGGCATGTGGGATCTTCCCGGACCAGGGCTCGAACCCATATCCCCTGCATTGGCAGGCAGATTCTTAACCACTGCGCCACCAAGGAAGCCCCAGTAATGTGAATTTTTTACTTCACTATTTCTCCTGAATATCTTTCCTATCCTATAATCTCTTAAGAAATTGTATACTGTTCTAGAACATCATTTGTAATGCAAATACATAATTTACTGAACTATCTGTATCATGGGACATTTTGTTGTCTCTGACGACATGGTGGCTTTTTGTTTTTGTTTTTTTTGAATTCTATTTTATTTATTTTTTATACAGCAGGTCATCAGTTTTATATGCATCAGTGTATACATGTCAATCCCAATTGCCCAACTGATCACACCACAACCCCCACCGCCCCGCCACTTTCCCTGCTTGGTGTCCATACGTTTGTTCTCTACATCTGTGTCTCAACTTCTGCCCTGCAAACCAGTTCATCTATACCATTTTTCTAGGTTCCATATACATGTGTTATTATACAATATTTGTTTTTCTCTTTCTGACTTACTTCACTCTTGATGACAGTCTCTAGATCCATCCACGTCTCAACAAATGAACCAATTTCGTTCCTTTTTATGGCTGAGTAATATTCCATTGTATATATGTGCCACATATTCTTTATCCATTCATCTCTCAATGGACACTTAGGTTGCTTCCATGTCCTGACTATTGTAAATAGAGCTGCAATGGACATTGTGGTACATGTCTCTTTTTGAATTATGGTTTTCTCTGGGTATATGCCCAGTAGTGGGATTGCTGGATCATATGGTAATTCTATTTTTAGTTTTTTAAGGAACCTCCATACTGTTCTCCACAGTGGCTGTATCAATTTTCAATCCCACCAACAGTGCAAGAAGGTTCCCTTCTCTACACACCGTCTCCAGCATTTGTTGTTTGTAGATTTTCTGATGATGCCCATTCTAATTGGTGTGAGGTGATACCTCATTATAGTTTTGATTTGCATTTCTCTAATAATTAGTGACGTTGAGCAGCTTTTCATGTGCTTCTTGGACATCTGTATGTCTTCTTTGGAGAAATGTCTATTTAGGTCTTCTGCCCATTTTTAGATTGGGTTGTTTGTTTCTTTAATATTGAGCTGCATGAGCTGTTTATATATTTTGGACATTAATCCTTTGTCCGCTGATTCATTGGCAAATATTTCTCCCATTCTGAGGGTTGTCTTTTTGTCTTGTTTATGGTTTCCTTTGATGTGCAAAAGCTTTTAAGTTTCATTAGGTCCCATTTGTTTATTTTTGTTTTTATTTCCATTACTCTAGGAGGTGGATCAAAAAAGATCTTGCTATGATTTATGTCAAAGAGTGTTCCTCCTATGTTTTCCCTAAGAGTTTTACAATGTACGGTCTTACATTTAGGTCTCTAATCCATTTTGAGTTTATTTTTGTGTATGGTGTTAGGGAGTGTTCTAATTTCATTCTTTTACATGTAGCTGTCCAGTTTTCCCAGCACCACTTATTGAAGAGGCTGTCTTTTCTCCATTGTATATCATTGCCTCCTTTGTCATAGGTTAGTTGACCATAGGTGCATGGGTTTATCTCTGGGCTTTCTATCTTGTTTCATTGATCTATGTTTCTGTTTTTGTGCCAGTACCATATTGTCTTGATTACTGTAGCTTTATAGTATTGTCTGAAGTCAGGGAGTCTGATTCCTCCAGCTCCGTTTTTTTCCCTCAAGACTGCTTTTGCTATTCGGGGTCTTTTGTGTCTCCATACAAATTTTAAGATGATTTGTTCTAGTTCTGTAAAAAATGCCATTAGTAATTTGATAGGGATTGCATGAATCTGTAGAATGCTTTAGGTAGCAGAGTCATTTTCACAATGTTGATTCTTCCAATCCAAAAACATGGTATATCTCTCCATCTCTTGGTATCATCTTTAATTTCTTTCATCAGTGTCTTAGAGTTTTCCGCATACACGTCTTTTGTTTCCCTAGGTAGGTTTATTCTCAGGTATTTTAATTCTTTTTGTTGCAATGGTGAATGGGAGTGTTTCCATAATTTCTCTTTCAAATTTTTCATCATTAGTGTATAGAAATACAAGACACTTCTGTGCATTAAGTTTGTATCCTGCAACTTTACCAAATTCATTGATTAGCTCCAGTAGTTTTCTGGTGGCATTTTTAGGATTCTCTATGTATAGTATCGTGTCATCTGCAAACACTGACAGTTTTAGTTCTTCTTTTCCAATTTGTATTTCTTTTACTTCTCTGATTGCCAAAGCTAGGATTTCCAAAACTATGTTGAATAATAGTGGTGAGCATGGACATCCCTGTCTCATTCCTGATCTTAGAGGAAATGCTTTAGTTTTTTACCATTGAGGATGATATTTGCTGTGGGTTTTTCATACATGGCCTTTATTATGTTGAGGTAGGTTCCCTCTATGCCCACTTTCTGGAGAGTTTTATCATAAAACGTTGTTGAATTTTGTCAAAAGCTTTTTCTGCATCTATTGAGATGATCATATGGTTTTTATTCTTCAATTTGTTAATATGGTGTATCACATTGATTGATTTGCGTATATTGAAGAATCCTTGCATTCCTGGGATAAATCCCACTTGATCATGGTGTTTGATCCTTTTAATGTATTGTTGGATTCTGTTTGCTAGTATTTTGTTGAGGATTTTTGCATCTATATTCATCAGTGATATTAGTCTGTAATTTTCTTTTTTTGTACTATCTTTGTCTGGTTTTGGTATCAGGGTGATGGTGACCTCACAGAATGAATTTTGGAGTGTTCTTTCCTCTGCAGTTTTTTGGAAGAGTTTGAGAAGGATGGGTGTTAGCTCTTCTCTAAATGTTTGATAGAATTCACCTGTGAAGCCATCTGGTCCAGGGTTTTTGTTTTTTGGAAGATTTTTATTTGTACTTTTGTTTGTTTGTTTTCTTTTTTTTTTTTTTGCGGTACGCGGGCCTGTCACTGTTGTGGCCTCTCCGTTGCGGAGCACAGGCTCCGGACACGCAGGCTCATCGGCCATGGCTCACAGGCCCAGCCGCTCCATGGCACGTGAGATCTTCCCAGACCAGGGTATGAACCCGTGTCCCCTGCATCAGCAGGCAGACTCTCAACCACTGCCCCACCAGGGAAGCCCTGTTGGAAGATTTTTAATCACAGTTCCAATTTCATTCCTTGTGATTGGTCTTTTCATATTTTCTATTTCTTCCTGGTTCAGTCTTGGAAGATTATACCTTTCTAAGAATTTGTCCATTTCTTCCAGGTTGTCTATTTTATTGGCATAGAGTTGCTTGTAGTAGTCTCTTAGGATGCTTTGTATTTCTGCAGTGTCTGTTGTAACTTCTCCTTTTTCATTTCTAATTCTATTGATTTGAGTCCTCTCCCTCTTTTTCTTGATGAGTTTGGCTAATGGTTTATCAATTTTGTTTATCTTCTCAAAGAAATAACGTTTAGTTTTACTGATCTTTGCTATTGTTTTCTTTGTTTCTATTTCATTTATTTCTGCTCTGATCTTTATGATTTCTTTCCTTTTGCTAACTTTGGATTTTGTTTGTTCTTCTTTCTCCAGTTCCTTTAGGTGTAAGTTTAGATTGTTTGAGATTTTTCTTGTTTCTTGAGGTAGGCTTGTATAGCTATAAACTTCCCTCTTAGAACGCTTTTGCTGCATCTCATAGGTTTTGGATCGTCGTGTTTTCATTGTCATTTGTGTCTAGGTATTTTTTGATTTCCTCTTTGATTTCTTTAGTGATGTCTTGGTTATTTAGTAACGTATTGTTTATCCTCCAAGTGTTTGTGTTTTTTACGTTTTTTTCCCCTGTAATTCATTTCTAATCTCAGAGCGTTGTGGTCCGAAAAGATGCTTGATATGATTTCAATTTTCTTAAATTTATTGAGGCTTCATTTGTGACCCAAGATGTGATCTACCCTGGAGAATGTTCTGTGTGCACTTGAGAAGAAAGTGTAATCTGCTGTTTTTGGATGGAATGTCCTATAAATATCAATTAATTCTATCTAGTCTATTGTGTCATTTAAAGCTTCTGTTTCCTTATTTATTTTCATTCTGGATGATCTGTCCATTGGTGTAAGTGAGGTGTTAAAGTCCCCCACTATTATTGTGTTACTGTCGTTTTCCTCTTTTACAGCTGTTAGCAGATGCCTTAGGTATTGAGGTGCTCCTATGTTGGGTGCATACATATTTATAATTGTTATATCTTCTTCTTGGACTGATCCCTTGATCATTATGTATTGTCCTTCCTTGTCTCTTGTAACATTCTTTATTTTAAAGTCTACTGTATCTGATATGAGTATAGCTACTCCAGCTTTCTTCTGATTTCCATTTGCATGGAATATCTTTTTCCATCCCCTCACTTTCAGTCTGTATGTGTCCCTCAGTCTGAAGTGGGTCTCTTGTAGACAGCATATATATGGGTCTTGTTTTTGTACCCATTCAGCAATCCTGTGTCTTTTGGTTGGAGCATTTAATCCATTCACGTTTAAGGTAATTATTGATATGTATGTTCCTATGACCATTTTCTTAATTGTTTTGGGTTTGTTTTTGTAGGTCCTTTTCTTCTCTTGTGTTTCCCACTTAGAGAAGTTCCTTTAGCATTTGCTGTAGAGCTGGCTTTGTGGTGCTGAATTCTCTTAGCCTTTGCTTCTCTGTAAAGCTTTTGATTTCTCCATCGAATCTGAATGAGATCCTTGCCGGGTAGAGTAATCTTGGTTGTAGTTTCTTCCCTTTCATCACTTTAAGTGTATAATGCCACTCCCTTCTGGCTTGTAGAGTTTCTGCTGAGAAATCCGCTGTTAACCTTATGGGAGTTCCCTTTATTATTTTTCGTTTTTCCCTTACTGATTTCAATAATTTTTCTTTGTCTTTAATTTTTGCCAATTTGATTACTATTGGCAAATAGTAATCGGCGTGCTTCTCCTTCTCTTTACCCTGTATGGGACTAGCTGTTCTTCCTGGACTTGGGTGGTTATTTCCTTCCCCATGTTAGGGAAGTTTTTGACTATAATCTCTTCAAATATTTTCTCTGGGGCTTCCCTGGTGGCGCAGTGGTTGGGAGTCCACCTGCTGATGCAGGGGACGTGGGTTCATGCCCTGGTCCAGGAGGATCCCATGCCGGCGGAGTGGCTGGGCCCATGAGTCATTGCCGCTGGGCCTGAGCATCAGGAGCCTGTGCTCCATGGCGGGAGGGTCCACAGCAGTGAGAGGCCCGCGTACCGCCAAAAAAAAAAAAAAAAGAAAAAAAAATATCTTCTCTGGTCCTTTCTCTCTCTCGTCTCCTTCTGGGACCCCTATAATGCGAATGTTGTTGCGTTTAATGCTGTCCCAGAGGTCTCTTAGGCTGTCTTCATTTCTTTTCATTCTTTTTTCTTTATTCTGTTCCGCGGCAGTGAATTCCACCATTGTGTCTTCCAGGTCACTTATCCGTTCTTTTGCCTCGGAATCCATTATTCTGCTATTGATTCCTTCTAGTATAGTTTTAATTTCAGTTATTGTATTGTTCATCTCTGTTTGTTTGTTCTTTAATTCTTCTAGGTCTTTGTTAAACATTTCTTGCATCTTCTCGATCTTTGCCTCCATTCTTTTTCCGAGGTCCTGGATCATTTTCACTATCATTATTCTGAATTCTTTTTCTGGAAAGTTGCCTATCTCCACTTCATTTAGTGTTTTTCTGGGGTTTTATCTTGTTCCTTCATCTGGTACATAGCCCTCTGCCTTTTCATCTTGTCTATCTTTCTGTGAATATGGTTTTTGTTCCACAGGCTGCAGGATTGTAGTTCTTCTTGCTTCTGCTGTCTGCCCTCTGGTGGATGAGGCTATCTAAGAGGCTTGATGGGAGGGACTGGTGGTGGGTAGAGCTGACTGTTGCTCTGGTGGGCAGAGCTCAGTAAAACTTTAATCCACTTGACTGTTGATGGGTGGGGCTGGGTTCCCTCCATGTTGGTTGTTTGGCCTGAGGCAACCCAACACTGGAGCCTACCTGGGCTCTTTGGTGGGGCTAATGGCTGACTCTGGGAGGGTTCATGCCAAGGAGTACTTCCCAGAACTTCTGCTGCCAGTGTCCTTGTCCCCACGGTGAAAGAGAGCCACCCCCCGCCTCTGCAGGAGACCCTCCAACACTAGTAGGTAGGTCTGGTTCAGTCTCCCCTGGGGTCACTGCTCCTTCCCCTGGGTCCTGATGCGCACACTACTTTGTGTGTGCCCTCCAAAAGTGGAGTCTCTGTTTCCCCCAGTCCTGTCAAGGTCCTGCAATCAAATCCCACTAGCCTTCAAAGTCTGATTCTGTAGGAATTCCTCCTCCTGTTGCCGGACCCCCATGTTGGGAAGCCTAATGTGGGGCTCACAACCTTCACTCCATTGGGTGGACTTCTGTGGTATAAGCGTTCTCCAGTCTGTGAGTCACCCACCCAGCAGTTATGGGATTTGATTTTATTGTGATTGCGCCCCTCCTACCATCTCATTGTGGCTTCTCCTTTGTCTTTGGATGTGGGGTATCTTTTTTGGTGAGTTCCAGTGTCTTCCTTTCAAAGATTGTCCAGCAGCTAGTTGCTATTCTGGTGTGCTCACAAGAGGGAGTGAGAGCACGTCCTTGTACTCCACCATCTTAGTTCACGCCCTTTCCCACCTCTCTTTATTTACATTTGGCACTCAGATATCTACTGCTTGGACAAAAATATCAAGTCTCTTCTCTAAAGGATTTCCTGAGCCCCAGAAAAAATGTCTCTTAATTTCTGACATTTTCAAACAGCTGTAACAGTCACATATCTGCCCAACTGCTCTAAAATAAACCTATCAAAGGCCCCAACTGTGCACTGAATTATGATGTGGTTTTATGGTTTTATTTTTAATATGATTAGGCAGCAAAGCATAATGAGATCTTTGAGACAAACCTGCAACATGAAATAGAGAAACTCATGTTAAACAGCAAAATTCTAGAGGAAATGGACATAATTCAGGGAGTAGAAAAGAATATTAAAAAAGTGGAAATAAAATCCTCAAAAATAAATCAGTACATATAGAAATAAAGATAATAGGTAGGTAGGTAGACAGACAGATAGATTACTGTTGAGGGGGTAATCCAAAAATATCTCATGAAATTAAAAATAATAATAGCTTTAAAACTTAATAGAAATAATTGAAAGATTTAAAAAATTAAATATTACCAAAAAACTAGTAAAAGAAGACAGAAAAATATAAAAGATATCAAGACAGAAAAATGAGAAAATATAAAAGATATCAAGAGTGTATCAATGCATCATCCAAGAAGTCCAACATCTAATCAACTAGAATTCAGATGCTCAGACCAGAGTGGACAGAGACAAGAAAAACATCAAAGGAAAAATAGGTGAGAATTTCTCAGAACTAAGGGCCATGATCTCAGGGTTGAAAGAGCAGAGTAAATGCTCAATATAATAAATCAAAAAATAGACACATCTAGACACTTTGCTGTGAAATTTTGGAGTTCTCT
This sequence comes from Orcinus orca, assembly GCF_937001465.1. Taxonomy (NCBI): domain Eukaryota; kingdom Metazoa; phylum Chordata; class Mammalia; order Artiodactyla; family Delphinidae; genus Orcinus; species Orcinus orca. Next base: position 99,567,602 of record NC_064563.1, read on the forward strand.
TTGGAAAAAGAGAAAATTCAAAATGCTTCAGCGGGGACTAAAATTTACTTACAAATAAAAGACAATTACCAGCAGAAGACTTATCATCAATACTACATGCTAGAAAGTGATATACTAATGCCTTCAAAATATGAGAGAAAATAATTCTTAACCTAGATGGAAGTTCCAAAATTACAGCTTTGAGTCAAGATTTAATCAAGATTTTTAGAGCAGCTACTGATTGAGGGTAGTGGTGTCTGAAAAAGGAGGTCAAGAAAGAATATCAAATATAAACATTTTCCAAATGGGACTGCCAAACCCTAAGACAAGGGTAAGATTTGGGGTCTTAATTTTTTTTTTTTTTAATGATGACAAAATACAATAGAAAACAATGAAGAAATGGGAGTAGAGCATTTTGATGTACAAAATACTGATTGGCGCTTCCACTTACTATTCTTATATAGTAAGAATAATGTGAAAATGTATATTAGCTATCAAATTTTAAAACTAATCTATAGGCAAACAGAAAATATATGTTATAAAATGAAATATGTTTTCATCAACTTTGATGATGCAAAAGTAAAAATGACAAGTTGGGAGATGTGGGAGAGCTGAAGAGAAGGGCATGGGTGCTAATATCCTCATCTTATAGTGATGAGTCAAGAGATACAGCTCATAGGTAATGTGGAAGAAAACATGACAGAAATATTAAAATTAGAAAAGTAGCCAGCATAAGATTGAAAAATAATAATGTAATTTAACAGAAGGATGGAGGAAATACTGGGGGAGAATAAATGATTAAATCCTTGCTATCATGGCAGAAAATAAATAGACGATGTCAAAAAAATAATTTATTAAGAAATATCAGCATAATCATATTATTTAGAAATGCTAAGATGACAACTGAGACAAACAGCTGAAAAATTAAAAATGGATGCTTCTGGAGAGGGAGATGGAATAAGTAAGTCTTGTTTCCATTACAAGTAATTCTGCATAACTTTATTTTTAAATAAACATATGTATTTCTTTAATAACTAAAAAATAAGATCAATTAAATACTTACAACTGCCAAAATGTAATAATAAACCTTCAAGGTTCTGAAATTGCTGATCAAAAATAAGTTTCCAACAGTAAGTATATTTTTCTTCAAGAATTTTACAAACTATTTCAGAGATTATAAAAATGAATTTACCTACAATGAAAGAATGAAAAATACTTATAAGTGTATCCTTAAATTATAGAATGAGGAGTAACTCATTGGGTAGTTCCTTGAGGAGAGTTCTCAAATTAGGCTACACAACAAAATCAATAGGATTTTTAAAAATATTCCTTATTAAATCAACTTCCTGGGATCCACCACCCAGGTACGTGTATTTCTAAAATAGCATCCAAGTGAATTTAAAGTGCCACCAAGGTTGAAAATCACTACCCTAAAAAGAGGGTTTATTTTGTAGTGTTTCCATAAGGAATCCCCTCCCAGCATTTCTAGAGTAATTTATATGTTTCTCTGGGATCAGGAGAAAACTCAGTTGAGAAATGGAGAAAATGGGAAAAGGTATAATAATTCTCTTGTAAGAATTAAAACACAACAATCAACCAAGAGACAACTTGGTTCAAAGAAATCTAATTGAGAGAGTGGTAGCAGGAAACAATGACAGGAGATTCAGAAGTTGAGGTCAACATTTCTGGGAACTGAAGAGGAGCAGGAGAGAAATTTCCTGATCTGATAGGCAATATTGTTTGTGCCTATGACCAAGTTCTAAGTGTGTGTTCATATCCTTGTTTCTACTAACAGTGAATCATGCTTGCAAATAAAATAATCAATTTACATGCATAGTATAATTTAAACAAATTTAAACAAATCCTATGAATAATGTCCTAAGAAATAACAAGTTTAGGAAATAAAATAAGTCCTTACATTAGCTACTTTGGCACATGATCCTGTACAGTGAGTGACATTAACTTTACTAGGATTAAGAACATTAAGCTATTTCAAGATAACCTAGTTTTCTTCACTGGTGTTTATGAGTGTTTGAATATGCACTATGGCTACAGTTTTTTGAAAATGCTACTAAATTTATTATTTTATTTATATTTGTAATAATTTACTTACATACCCATAAATACCATGAAGAATGTTGGAAATATTTTAAGAATCATTTATGATTTGTGTAATTCCAAAGAATTCCAATTTCTCATTGGCAAATCCCAGAGTAATATCTGCCAGGAATTTGGAAACATTACACCTCTCCTTTATATTAAAAGTATAAAAATTTAATAATAATAGTATAAAGTGATGAGTGCTTTAAAAAATCAAAAGTCTTCACACTTTTTTCAAGTGAGGAAGACTTCTTAACCAATGAGAACAATGGACTTTGGGGAGAGAGATACGTGTGAGATGGTGGGGGAGAAGAAGTATTGATAGAACATTGGCATTGGATCAACGAGGAAACAACTGGACAATTTCAGGGACTTCTGGAAAAGGTCTACATGTATTCAGTGACTAAAGAAGAAACTGAGGCAAGAAAACACCAATCCATCCCCCGGAATTCATAGAACTGAAAGAAAACATGTAGCAGCCATTATCGCACTAGTCCTCCATTAGTCAGATTTTCTTTTTCCACTATTTATACAACAGAATAATCTTCAGTTCAAATCTTACAAGAGTGTTCTAGCAAGATTACCTTTATTTGTTAACAAAGAGATGACCATACCTATAGCAGAGAAATGTCCATCCATTCTTTGACGAGGCTCCCTCTTCTCTATTGAATTGGCAATTAAATTTTAATTAAAATTTTAATGAAATCTGAGATATAGAATGAGTAAAGATACTTAATATTAAAAACACTAGTACAGAAAAACTTGGTGAGTTCTATTTTCTTTTCTCAAATATTGACTATAATATAACCTACTGTGTTTATCTTGCTACCTCATCCTTCAAGAATCTGAGAACTAAGTACTACAATTAATCACAGTAAATAACATTAGGCATTTCTTTAGCCTAACTGTTTTACCCTCTTTTTTATTACTTGTAATTTGATAGTTCTGATTCAAATTTTATTATATTTCTGTGTTTTGTGGTAAGCCAACTCACTGGAGTACTAAGGAATAGAAGAGAACACATTTACTGAAAACATATAAGGTTCCATACAATTTTCATACTTTACTTAGTAAATACTAAAAATAACCCTATGAGGTTTGTATTATTATTCCCATTTTACAGATAAGAAAACAGATTCAGATGGGTTTAATGAATTTGCAAAGCAAATTAGAGCTAATTATCTGTGAATCCAGAGCTGGAATTTAAACTTGGATGTTTCTTACTACAAAGCCTATATTTTTTCTACTGTACCACAGCACTTTTTCTTTTTTTTTTTGACTTTTTATTTATTTATTTTTTAACATCTTTATTGGAGTATAATTGCTTTACGATGGTGTGTTAGTTTTTGCTTTATAACAAAGTGAATCAGCTATACATATATATGGAATCTAAAAGAAAAAAATGGTTCTGAAGAACCCAGGGGCAGGACAGGAATAAAGATGCAGATGTAGAGAATGGACTTGAGGACACAGTGAGGGGGAAGGGTAAGCTGGGATGAAGTGAGAGAGTGGCATGGACATATATACACTACCAAATGTAAAATAGATAGCTAGTGGGAAGCTGCCACATAGCACAGGGAGATCAGCTCAGTGTTTTGTGACCACAACACTTTTTCTTTCCACAGGAACTGCAGTTACTGCCAGAGAATTGATGAAGCATGTCTTTCCTGGTTGTGATTACGGTATTATTAGAGTAGACTGCTATTTCTCTCACTCAAACACACACATACACACACACACACACACACACACACAAACACATGCCTAGACTCTAAGAGATGCATGAGCAAAGACAAGGTACAGGAAAAGCAAAACATTCACACAATTGGTTGTGAGCCCCTGCTTGACTTTCGCAACAATGACATTTTTGTTCACTCTTATATCAACCTAGGAAAGCTGCGGAAGGTCTAGGGTACCATGCAAAGCAGAGAGAAAGTGAGGGTCCTCCCCATCTATACCCTCTGAAATCAGAGCTGAAGAGGTAGAGAGCGGTATAAGATCAATTAATCAAAGGTTTCCCCAAAATTATGGCATACGAGAAGACTGAAATCTTTTAAAATTTTCTCTATAATGTTGTGGATCTATCCAAAAAGAACAAAAACAGGAAAATTTCTCTCTCTACTGCTATACTGCCAAAACTGAATGGAAATATTAAAATCTGTGAGAGGGCAATCAGAATGGGTGAGTGTACAAAATTAAACTAAATAAATAAATCTGAAATGTTATAGTAAGTGGATAAGGAACTATAAAATATAAATTTTCTACAAATGAAACTTCTCTATTATGGTCTCTTTCTAGGGACAGAAAAGGAAACCACATTCACATAGCTTCAATTATCTTTCACATAATTGAAAAGATACTGTAAGGTAGCTATTAGAGCAACTTGCTAACTATGATAATGATTCAATCAAAGCAAATGCTATTAAACACAATGAAACATTATAAATGATTATAATTAGAGAAGCACAATTTAAATAATCCATAAAATTTTTTTAAATGATAAAACTACTCTTATAGGACTTACAGCTCCATTTGTTCCTCTTCTCTCCTAGCTGGTAAATTTGTCTAGCTACTTATTTATTAAAGTGCTTTAATCAAGGGAACCGCTCCATCATCACATTTCATTAAAGGTAGTCTTCAGCTGAGCACAACAGAAGGAGGTCATGATTGCACTGCAGAACTTCCCTACAATTAGGCACTCACTAAAATGAAATGACTCTATCACTGATTAAACAGATTTTTATAGTTAAACAGGCTTTACTTAAACTAGTAAAACTGACTGACAAAAATATGCTCTTCTGCCTTATTCAGCATTAGCAAGTCCCTGTTTCCATCTTGAAATTTTCACCTATTTTTAAACATTTTTTTAAAATTCTGATAGGTTTTTTTCCTATATGCAGAGCAATTATATATTTTTAAAGTACTCTATAAGGAAGGCTCAATTAATCATTTTTAGGGGCTCTTCTAAAAGGTAGGTCAAGACTACCCTTTCAGCTGCAAATGGAGAAGAGGGCACACTAAGTTCAAGTAAATTGATCAAGGTCCAATCATAAAAATAATTTATGAATGGATGTTTTTAAATTCCAGGATGCTATCAAAGAGTTTAAAAGAAAGCATTGTGTGAAATGAAGCTCTTTCATTATTCCTCTAATAAAAATGTTTAGCATGATGCCTCAGAACCAAGAAGCTGAAGATAGCCAGAGGTGTGAAAATATGAGGAATTATAGGATTAATAATCAAATAAACTTTTAGCAACTACAAAGACCAGAACTAATATACAGTTCCCTCCTCAGGGCCATGGCCTGGTTCATAAGCCATGTACTCGCACGGCCTCTATATGTATTATACTCAGTTAATAGCTTTGTAAGTCAATTTACAGAATACATTACCTATAACTTAAATAGCTCTGTCAATGTTGTCAACTTACACATATAACCAGAGATTATTTTTTAAAATTATTCTTATTACCAGAAATAATTAATAAAACAGTATACAATAAAGGATCTTAGAAAAGCAATGAAAGCTGTGCTCACCCATCTAGATATGAACTCTGCATTTCAGTATGTTTCTCAGTACACATCTCAGAGAAGTCTTGTTGATGATATCTGTAAGGAAAACAGCCTCTTAATTGATTCATCTCTCAAACCAGCCCCAATTCTTCTGTTAGAAATTAGAGCCAACAGAAAACTATATAAGTTATTGACAAGGAGTGTCGTCAACCCACTAATCCAGACAGTGTTTAGTAATTCTTTAGTGCAGATTAAGACAACAGAAATTGGAAAGACAAGAAAAAGAATGAAAGACACATTAAAAAAAAAAGCAACTGAAAGTTTTTTAGATTATCCATTCATTTGTAACATGAATATCTATTGAGTGTCTCTTTTGTACTAGGCACCAGAGATACTATGGAGAGAGAAAAAAGGCATGGCCCCTGCTTTGGTGGGGCTTACCATTTATGCCAAAGAAATAGTCTTTAATTCCACTTAATTGCTTTTGAAATTAGGAATACAGAAGAAAATATAATGAAGGCAAAATTTCACTCCTCTTTCTTCCCCTTTCTTGCTAGTCATCTGAATCCAGTGGGAGTGACCTCTGTCAGTTATTTAACTTCTATGTGCCCGTGTCCTTACAATAAAATGGAAGAAATAACTGCACCTACCTTAAAAGGTTATTCTGAAGAGTAAATGAGTTAGTCAATATAAAACACAATATAGAACAATGTGTGGCATATAGGAGGACTTAATAAATGTTAGCAACTTGCTATTATATTTATTATGATTTTTTTTTTTAATTTATCTGACATATCCTGAAGTGGTCAAGGCAAAAGTCACAAGAGATAGTAACTACCTCCATGTTACAAAGCCCTGGTAAATAAAGAGCTAGCTCATTTACAGAAACCCCACATCAGGGGTTTTCACATGTGCAGGATAAGATAAGTTTTACCCACCACAGAACTGGGAAAATCTGTTCTGGTTAACTGGTGGCACAAAACAGCCAAGGGTTATTTGCATAGGAGGTTGAGAAGCACTTGCAGGGGAAAAAAGTAACTCATCATTAGAAATGAGAATGCTGCACCCACAAATTTGGTGCAAAGCTACTGGGCCAGAATAAAGATGATGAGGTGATGGTGAGCACTGCAAATATCTCACTCAAACTGCTCATCAGTCCAGTCCCTGGACTCTTGCTCCAGTCTTACAATGAGATACACTAACAGAGGGAGTAAAACATAAACTCTCTTCCCCCCAGTTGGATCTCCATGGGAAAGTTCAAGGTGTCAGCAATATCAGTGTCAGCAGATTCCTCTAAGATGGGCACTATGGACAGTAGAGGGGCCCTTTGCAGACTTGACTGGTCCAAATGCTGCTTTTGGTTCTACAGCCCACAGGAGCTCCTCCACAACAAAACAATGCTGAGGAGAGCACCCACAGCAAGTACCCCCAGGGTGACCAAGAGCAATTGGTTCCCAGAGGTCATATGAAACATCCTCTTTGGGAAGCCCAATGCATTTGGGTCTAGACTTTCTGCAAAATAGGCATAGTTTATCCACAGAAATGCCAATTTGTATCTGTTACTTTGATGCTATTGTTACCCTCAATTTGTGTGGTTTAGGATATTCTAATTCAGTTCTTTAAAAAGCACTTTAGAATTTTTTAAATAGGTAAACATTTAAATATGTATTATTCAAGTGTTTTGATTCCTACTTAGAGTTTGGAAGCAGCAATATTTTTCTCATTTATTTTCAGTAGAAAATAAACCTTACTTCCTTTCCTGGGAAGTAAAAAAATCCTTTGTGTCGTTTTTTACAGAAAATAAGCTTTACTGTCATGAAGCAATTCCCCACTCTGCATCATTTTTGGTACATTGATAATACTTTTAACTTGGGTTGTGGTTTACTAACTATAAGCACAAAAGATGTTGCTTTCTAATATTTGTCTCCAGGGTAAAATAAATTAATCCAAGAGATAGACTCCATCCTTGAGCAAGAGATGGCTACTTCTAGACTGGGGGAAATTTGAAAGTTAAAATTAGACACACTCAGCTCAGTGCCTAGCTTTTGGTCTCCTGCTAAACTGAGTGATTTTTAAGTAAGTGTTTTTAACAAACATGTTAAAACATGGTTCCAAGTGAGTGCTCTCCTTAAAAAAGTTCATATATTTGAGAACTAACCACTTATTCCAATAAACGTTGTTACTCAAACCTTTATTAGAATTCATTTTGGTAATTTTTAGTGCTAGTTTACAAACTATACAAAGCACCAGACTCATCAATATAAATTATATGGTCCATCCTGATCTTCAGTTTAACTATCAGATTTAGTTCAAATCCCTTCTGACCTCTTCAGAAGCATGGAACCCACCTAAGTAAGAATAACCTTCACTAAAGTTTTTCAGGAGAAAATTCCCTGAAAGACATAACTAATGAGATTTGTAGCAATGTGCTGAGTAATAATGAAATAGTTATAAATGTTTGTAATCTCCTGATAAATTTTAAGAAGCAATATTCTCATTTGTACAAGCTTAAAAATGTGCATTACAGGATACATGTAATTTACAAATTTCCATAAAAAACGAGTCTTGGCAAGGCCAAAACAAAAATTTGTATTTTGGAGTTGGTCATTTTGAAAACTGTGGCCAAACAATTTTAAAAGTTGGCAACTACTTTATACAAGCCCTTTGTAAAATCTTTTTCTGTGATTAACTTTTGCAGTTGGGTGTTTTCTGGTAAAAAGAAAAAGTCAAACCAGTGACATACCACTAGCTCTACCCTCCTGTCCACAGCCCTCCCTGACTTCAGGTTTAGTATATTGGATCTTGTTACTGGGTTGTCTATGCATGGTGATCTGTGTACAGTCGGCCCTTTATATCCATGGATTCTGCATCTGTGGATTCAACTAACCTTGACTAAAATGTTTGAAAAAAATTCAGAAAGTTCAAAAAAGCAAAACTTGAATTTGCTGCACACCAGCAACTATTTACACAGCATTTACATTGTATTAGGTATTGTAAGTAATCTAGAGATGATTTAAAGTATACGGAGGGTCTACCTAAATTATATGCAAATACAGCACCATTCGATATAAGGAACTTGAGCATCTGCAGAATTGGTAATGGAGGGAGCCTCTGGAACCAGTCCTCTGTGGTTACCAAGAGACAACTGTATAGAGAGAATTGTTATTTCCTAGGTAGCTTGAGTTAGCTTTTAAGTTTAAATGTTTTGTTTTACTTCTAAAAGTTCTGATACAGATAGACCCAAGTAGGCTAAAAATCAAACTGACTACGGAAGTTATATTTTATCAGTGTATTAGATGAACTTTTCACTCTTAATGGGAAAGTGATTCCCTCAACAATGTATGTACCAACCTGTGTCAGTAAGGAAATTCAGAAAGCCATATTTCTGATAAAAGGCATGTTTTCTTAGAGAGGGGCCCATTCACAAAGAACATGAATAGACGTTTTTCCAAAAAAGACATACAGATGGCTTTGAAAAGCCATGAAAAGATGTTCAACATCACTAATCATCAGGGAAATGCAAATCAAAACCACAATGAGCTATCAGTTCACACCTGTTAGGATGACCATTAAAAAAAAAAGAAAAGAACAAGAGATGACAAGTACTAGCAAGGATATGGAGAAAAGGGAACATTTATGCACTATTTGTGGGAGTGTAAATTGGTGCAGCCACTAGAGAAAACAGTATGGAGGCTCCTCAAACAATAAAAAATAGAACTACCATATGATCCAGCAATTTCACTTCTGAGTATTTACCCAAAGAAAACAAAAACAGTAATTTGAAAAGACATCTGTACCCCAATGTTCATTGCAGCATTATTTATGATAGCCAAGGCATGGAAATAACCTAAATGTCCACCAGTGGATGAATGGATAAAGAAAAGAAATTATGATATACAGACATGTCACACACACACGCACACACACACACACACACACTGGAATATTATTCAGCCATTTTTAAAAAGAAGGAAATCCTATCATTTGCAACAGCATTGATGAGCTTATAGGGCATTATGCTAAGTAAAATGTCAGACAAAGAAAGATAAATACTATATGATCTCACTTACATGTGGAATATAAAAAAAAGCAAACTCACAGAGACAGAGTAGATTGGTGGTTGCCAGGGTCAAGAGAATGGGGGAAATGGATGAAGGTGTTCAAAGTGTACAAACTTCCAGTTATAAGATGAATAAGTTCTGATGATATAATTTAAAGCCTGGTGACTATAGTTAACAATACGTATTGCATATTTGAAAGTTGCTAAGAGAGTAGATCTTAAAAGTTCTCATCACACAAAAAAAGTAACTATGTGAGGCGATGGATGTGCTAACTAACCTTATTGTGGTAAACAGATCGCAAAATGCATGTATATCAAATCATCATGTTGTACACCTTAAACTTACACAATGTTATATGTCAATTATATCTCAATAAAGCTGAAGATAAAAAGAAAGGGGCTCATTCATCTATAATAAGGGAGAAATAATAACTTGGGCTTCTGCCACAGTCTTTGGATCAGACTGTCTGACCCAGAGGTCTGATGCATAATAGCTTTATTACAAACAGCAAACTCACCACCGTTTGCCCATGAAAGTCAGTGGATTCTGGCTGCACACATGAAAGCAGAGGATGGGCAATCTACTATTGACATATAGAAGATGTATGTGAATGCAGCCCCCTGATGATCAAGAAGAAAGCAGGAGCTGGAAGACTACCAAAAGCAAACAGCTTTCCTTCTCTCTGCAGGCATGTATGCAAAATAAATCATTCCTGAGATGGTGATTAATGTTTTATATTCTCCTACTTCCCCTTCCAAAAGAATTAAATTAACATACATCTAGTTATTTATGAGACTGAGTTCTTACTACCTTCTCAAATGCTAGTTTGCTATTTATGAATACGGTTAGCTGCTGTGCTTTTTACATCTCTTTAATGGCCTTGATGATGGTGAAGACTTAAGACATTTTGTGTTTTCTCCATTAAGTGGGCTTTATTTATCTTAGATGTCCCTGAGATGGGGGGGGCAGTGATCTGACAAACAGACCCATTCCTGTGCTGCCCACTCTTCCCCTCCCAATGGCTGGTAGGGGTGTAGTCCCTACTGCTTTTTTTTTTTTTTTACATCTTTATTGGAGTATAATTGCTTTACAATGGTGTTAGTTTCTGCTTTATAACAAAGTGAATCAGTTATACACATACATATGTTCGCATATCTCTTCCCTCTTGCGTCTCCCTCCCACCCTCCCTATCCCACCCCTCCAGGAGGTCACAAAGCACCGAGCTGATCTCCCTGTGCTATGTGGCTGGTTCCCACTAGTTATCTACCTTACGTTTGGTAGTGTATATACGTCCATGCCTCTCTCTCGCTTTGTCACAGCTTACCCTTCCCCCTCCCCTACTGCTTTTAATAGAGCAGTCCCATGTGAACTGTGGTGTTTGTCAGCTGACATATTGATCTGGAGTGAAACTTACGAGATCTAGAGTAGAATGTTGTTGGCTATTCTGTCTCATATCTTTATGTAGCTTTATACACTGTCATTTTACCTACTTGATATTGGTACTGAATCATAATCACTTCCAGATTGGACCTTGTTACATATTTCTAACATAAAATGGTAATATGTAGGGCTTCCCTGGTGGCGCAGTGGTTGAGAGTCTGCCTGCCGATGCAGGGGACACGGGTTCGTGCCCCGGTCCGGGAAGATCCCACATGCCACGAAGCGGCTGGGCCCGTGAGCCATGGCCGCTGAGCCTGCGCGTCCGGAGCCTGTGCTCCACAATGGGAGAGGCCACAGCAGTGAGAAGCCCGCGTACCGCAAAAAAAAAAAAAAAAAAAAAAGGTAATATGTAGATGTCCTCAGTAACTTAGTAAGTTATCACCAAGCCTTATTCCTTGGCTCTGTGTTTGCAGCGTTTGAGGTAATGATGTAAATGATGTTTAAAACAAAAACAAAACCCATGAGAATCAAGCAAAGTCCCAGTTCCCCTCCTTATTATCTGAGTGATCTGGTCAAGATTTTTAATCTCTCTAAATCTCAGTTTCCTCATTGTAAAATAATTAATTATCTGCCTCATAGTGTGGTTGTGTGGATGAATCAAGTTCACACAGTTAAAACACCTAACACATAATAAACACTTAACAAATGGTAGCCACCGTTAAATATTTTTAATTTCACAACTACTGATATATCAATAAATTGACAAATTCTATACAACTAATCTTACAATTTACTAAGATATTGATAAATTAGTAAGCTCTATAACTTTAATTCATTATATTATAAATTATATATGAATTCATTATATACTTACTCAACAGTCACCTAACTCAGACAAAAAATAATCAAATTGCTTTTTTCTTAAATGGGCTTTTAGAAGATTGCTGGCAATAGGCATAATGTAGCAGAGAATAGAAATAGTTACGAATAGAAAGTAACCCAGAGATACATCTAGGTGTTATCAACACATGAATCCCACAAATGCTCAGTTTTATAAAAACCAACCATGACTTAGAATCCATTTTGGTGGCAATACATGTACAGCAATTGTAAACAGGAGGTAAAACTTCTAATTCCAGAATATGAGTTTGCTTCTGTATTGTCTTAAGACATACTTTTATATTTTCAGGTACCAGATTTCAATGATATTAGGTTTTACAGGTTTTCTTATTTTTAATCTTTCTCTAATACTGAGATTTTTATATAATATTATAAATAAATATATATATAATTATGATAATCTGACTAATCAGAACATATTGAAGACTTTGTCAATCTAATAAATGCATCCTAGGTAATTTTCATGAGTGTATTTTTCAAAATTATGAAAAATAATCCTTGTACAAATAAATGAAGCAGTTGGTATGTTGATATTTCAGTTTCCTCTGCTAGCATATTTTCAGGGTTTCCTGAGCAGGAAGATACAAACTGCTTTATCCTTCTGGAAAAGGTTTCTTTTATTGGGATATTTTTCCTCCAATTTACACAGCAACTTAGGCAGCTAAAAATATAAGACCACAGACTTGAATTTAAAGAATGACAGCTTAGTAACAAGACAGACTGAAATGATTCTTGGGAAGATGGATAGTTCTCCCGGTTTGAATGAAGGATAAAGATTCTTCTAAATCAAATTCCATTCCAGGAAGAGGACAAGGTCTTGCCCACCTAGCAAGTGTACATCTTTGACTTTGGTGAAGAACAGCAGACACTGATACTCAGACACTAGACATTATCAGAGATGGGAGACTCAGGGAAATCATAGTTGCATGGATTAAGAAGAGGATGAGATAAGAGAGACAGGGAAGAGCAAAGTGGGCACTCAATGATTCTATTCTTTGAAGAGTTTCATAAAAAGTTTGTCTCTATCTCAGGAATACATTTAAACTGCTATGAAACATGATCTGTGATCAATGTTTCAACATATAAACTAAGATATGTGTTCTCATATCTAGGGTCTAATCGGCATGGAATGATTTTGCACTCACAGTAAGACAAGCGATGTGCCCTGACACAAAATCCACAGATCTGGGCAAGCATGGACAAAAGCTTTGAGGATGGCAGGATCTGGGAAGGCAGGGCCTGGTGGCCAAGGGATCATGCAATCTCAAGCACAATCAGGGTAATTAATAAGTACTCAATTTCCAAGGAGTATGAAATGTGCCAACAGGTGGGTAAAAACCAGCAATAAGAGAATCCAGGGATAGTGATATTCTAAAACCCAGACTGGCAGTAGGTATCAGGGAGGGCTGCTGGATGTTAGGAGCTGGCCTCCATACCCAGGAAGGAAGCAAGGCTTCCAGGCTTTAAAAGGTGTTTGGGGAAGATGCAGGATTTTAGTATAAAATGTGAAAAGGTGATCAACACAGAAGCCCAAAACTGTAAATTGAGGCCTCTAGAGTGATCCTGGATTCAGGAAATCAAGTGCAACAAACCTATTTATTCTCTGCAGAGGGAATTGTGATGTAAGAGCCATGAGAGAGCCCTAGTAATCAGAGAAAGAACAGATGTTCCAGATGAATTTGGCAGCAAGAATGTCTCAGTGACTATATCCTCAGTTCAGTAAAAAGGGTGGTTCAATGCAAAGACCCAGCCAAACTGAAATCGATAGATTGGAACTCCTTAAATGTTCTCCTAATTACAACATGTTTTTATCAAGGAACCAGGATATGGCCTATCTGGGAAGGTAGGCATGGTATCTAGGGGTTGAGCAATCTGAGGCAAATGGGGTAAATAATAATCTGAAATGCCAAAGTCCTGTAAGTGGCGAGATCAGTAAGCTCACCTGTGAAGAAACTGGAGCAGGCAGAGGCAGGGAGATTGAGATGTGAGCCAATGTAGATGGTGTGACAATGACATAGAGACACTGTGTGCAGACACACTGAGGAATATTTTACATCAGCTAAGAATACTGGATGCAACAGTGTCTTTGTGTTAAGCTGGGAAGAGAAAACACAAAGGATGCTGAGTCTCTGAAAGAAACACAGAGCTTCAGAACTTCGATTGTTCTTAAAATAAGTCAGAGCAGACCTCTGAGATGAACATGTGGATATAGCATGAATACATTCCCAGAAGTTTGTTTAAGAGCTGTGACATGCAGATATTGTCCTTTCCCTTCTAAGAGCATCTTAGCTAACCCTCCAAAGACTGCTTCTTGGTACACTCAGCCTATCACCTCCCCATCTTACAGAAAACTTGGAGCTTTCTCAAGGTCTCCTTCATATGACACGTGTGTGTATGTGTGTGTGTGTGTGTGTGTGTGTGTGTGTGTAAAGCTGGAGAGAAGGAAAAGGTCTGGGTGAATTGAAGACTGCCACTGTACATAGCATTTTACCTTCCATAATTTTTGGCAATTCATTAATCCTATTTACAGAACCAAGCTTGTGTATTGATAGTTTTATGTCAATATTAATGATCAGAGCAACAAAACCATGCCTAAGGGGGGAAATGAAATCAAAGTGGGCACCAGCACAGAAGCTGCTGGGAAGGAAGAGAACTTCATTGTATTTCAATGGAGTACTTAGCTTATTTTCCACTTCTAATTAAAGCACTGAGAAAGAAGGGCAATTTTTTTCCAAATTGCTGAGCCCTTATAACCAATAAGGCCATGTTAATCACCACTTGAGAAGATAGAAAAGCATTCAAAATTCAATGCTTTTTTTTCTAACTTAAATGTGTCTCTTTGTCCAATGGCATCTTTATTTTTATCTACACTGATATTTATCTTTGATATACTATGTCCTCCCTTAAAAATACAAATATTATGAGTTACATCATTATCACTGTGTTATTGACCATCAAGAGTTTATTCAAGTTCATGTGCTTATAGAGGCCATTTTTTCTTTAGAATATACAGTCTGTCACCAAAAAGTGTTAAAAAATAAGATTTGGACAAATGTAACAAAGGGGGTAACAAGTAAAGTTTAGAAAAAGAAGAGTTTATTTATTTTAAGGTGAAATGTTAAGGGAGATGAGAAAAACAATGAATGAAGTGATGATATACCAGAAGGTCTATAGTCCTTTAATTTAAAATAAACAAATATGCATTTAGTCATAGCATAATCTGGAATGAGAAGAGGATATTAGGAGAGAAACTGAAGCTAATACTATGCACTCCTTTTAAAGAAATTGGAGGAAGTTTGAAATGATTACTAAAATATACCCAGTCTACATAACAGATACTACATAGCAGATACCAGATCAGGATCCCTACACTTCCTGGGATTGGAGGCAAAGTCTTCAATAACACCTTCAGAGAGAAAAATCAAAATGAAAATATACCTGAAAAAGTATATAAGAACTTAATTCACACTAATGTGTAAAGACAAGAAATGAATAAGCAGAGATTAAAGGAATGAATAATTAGGGCAGAAGCCCTATGAAGAGTAAGAGAAGGAGGATTTCTACATCAAGGCAAATCTCACCTACTTTATCATCTTGTCCTGGGCTGGCCCAGATGACCTGGAACTCAGGGCCCTTAATTAGGAGCAATTTTCAATAAAGGTGGACACATTTGGCAATAACTGGATTACCTAAATGCAAATAAGTCATGTTATTTCTGCCCACATGTTTATTATTCATTGTCACTTATCTAGGAACAAGGATAAAATCCATTTCTGACATGGAGCTGTATTTTGTTTACTTTACTTTTTAGTCAATATCTCTCACTGTAAAGTTCCTAACAGGAAGTCTAGCTTGAGTAATTACTGGGCTGGAATTTATAGCCATGCAGAACTTGAATGTGCAGCAATCACATTTTTAATATGCAATTTTAATGTCAAGAGAATTTTATGATAGTTTCTCAAAGCAATATACGTTAGAATTGCCTCATGGGCACAAGGGTAAATTAGATTAAACAAACAAAAAAAATCAGTGGAGAAATAGAATGCAAGTAAATATGGAAAATATGACTTGTGAAAGTATTAATCTTTTTTTTTCCAAGATGCCTGGCAACAGTTTTTCTTGTTGGCCAAGGAATTTGTAAGATGATAGATTTTATTTTAAGCCAACAAGTGCTTAGAACTATATGAAATTTCATAATAGTTCCCTTTTTGTTGGTATACACAAGCAACAGAATCAATATTGGCCTGTATTTCTTTAGCTTATCCTGAGGAATTCTTTCACTCGAGTCTTTTTGCTGCAGAAGGATTGGACAGAATTAGCTAGCAGTGGGTCACAGATTCCACTCAATCATTTTATCAATGGGTATTGACTGGGATGATGCCTAGATTGCTGTATCCTTTCCTTTGACAGGTTACACCATGACAAACATGTGTGAGATTCAGATCATTCTGATTTCTGGCTACAAGTACAGCAATCTAGCCTAGCTGTGTAAAGACTCAATTCTAGCAGACAATCTCTTAGGAGGTGCTAAGGATTCGAGCTCTCTGCTATGTGTGAGTTCTACAAATCCTGAGGACATTAGGAGACTCTTGTTACTGAAGTTTACTGATTCTATTTTTTTAATGTAAGATATGCCTCTTTATTGGAAAGGAGAAATTTAGTCCACCAAAGAGGAATGAAATAAAGAGTGGTCCACTGATGATATGTAAGTCCCCATTCAGATGAAATGCTCCATTGACCTGAGGAGGTCGGAGGCAATATGGTTGGCTAGCGTATGAAAAAGGACAATCATATTAGCAGTGTCAACTCAGGTCAAGTCTTCTGATGTAAAGAGTATTTGAAAAAACAATAGCTTTATTTATGAAACTAGAAAATTTACTTTCCATTTTTAATCCCCAGCTTCCTTATCTGGAAAATGCAAGTAATGGTAGGGCTGCGAGGCTTAGAAAAATTCTGATCAATGGTACTTACATATATGAGAATCAACACAAATGTAACACAGGTAGTGACAAAAAGGAAAAAAATTAGGTAATGTTACAAGGCAATAAACAGTATGAATCCAAAGACTTAATAATAGCATTAAAATATAGAACTAGTGGTTAAAGAGAATTTAAAAAGTCTGAAAAAAAAAGTCTATTTTCATGGTAGAATGAAATTTTCTTTATTTCTGACCTCAAGCCCATGCTCATAAATATACATTAGGTACATGGTACTAGAAAACTAAGTAGCATAAACTCATGTGGCAGAGCCAAGGACAAAATCAGGATAATGTATCACTCGTCTGTTTCCCCAACTACAAGAATAGAGGCCAATTAATCAAACACTCAACAAATATTGAATACTCACTGTGTGTTCAGCAGTGTAAATTAGCAGATCACTACGTGCTCTAATTTTAACTCATATTCTACTGGGAGACAAATAAGATAATTTTTGTTATTGACTTTGGATAAATTTATATAGTTATACCTACAGGGAGAATAAAATCAGAAATTCTACTCTTCAGCCCACATCTGATGTGATTTAATGTATGTGCTGTCTCTTTCATTTGGAATCCCAGTGTTATACAGTGTGTCTTAATACCATATGATGTGTGAAAAGAAGGCATCTATGTTTTAGTAATCTATTCAATAAAGAAAAGTCCATTTATGGCTCAAAGACAAATCTAACACTGGACTGCAGTGTGTTGGGTTTTAGCTTTGCTATGACAATTACTCGTCATTAGGAAAAGGAAAGAAAAATTCAAAAAATTCTCTTGCTGAATTATAAATAAGAATAATTCATTTTCAATTATGTTCTTTTTGAACATAGTGGTTTATAGAAAGAACAAGAAGTATCCACTTGGTTTACATTAGTTACTGGTAAAATTAAATATATCCATTTTAAAGTAGATTTTCCCATGATATTCATCAGGAACAATGCCAAGTCTTCCTGCTAAGTGGTCACCAAGATTGTAAGACTGAAAAAGAAGAAAAATTATCTGCAGCATGAAATAATCGTTCTTAAAATGCAAAAGTTGAAACTAATTTCTTAGAATGTTATGAAGACACAGCAAAATTGGAGAATACAGAGCTGTGTTAAACAAAAGAAAAAATTAACAGTTAGTTGCTTGAATGAACGTGTCCAGTGGGATATTCTAAATGGAGAGAAAGGAAGGCAGTTTAGAAGAAGAAAAAATGTCTCCTTTGCAGATTTGAGCATGCTTCAGTCAACTAAGGAGGAAAGAAGAATTTCAAAAGTGACCCTATGATGAATGTTTAAATTTAATATCTCACCCTTCCTTGAGCCTCTTATTTACCTACATTTAAACCAGCTTTCTCCAACTGGAATAAAGCTACATATTGAGGGATTTACAGAAAATGTAAACACAAAACACATTTTTCTTTAGAAATATTTGAGAAAAACTAAGAACAAAATAGGATTTTGATCATTATAAACAGAACCCAGCTTAAGTTAAACTTCAAACCAGGCAAAAACTAGAGAAATACAATAAAGTATAAAAATAAACCAGATATCCAACTTGGCCCTCACTATGTACAAGTCTTTATTCAAATCTGACCTTCACTAGAGGCCAATGGTGATCACCAAGTTAATACTATATCTTGCCCCCTCCTTGGTATCTCAGTCACTTTATCCTAATGTTGTCTATTTTCTTTCTTCCATAGCACTTGTGAATTGAGACCATCTGCATCCAAAGAGCTTACCCATGAGGACTGAGACCTGAGACCCCAATACAAACATTACACAGGACATTTTTGCCCCAAAAGATAGGCTGTAATCCAATAATTAACTGTGCTCTTTGCTTCAGGAACTGCATACTGATAAAGTCAGACAATTTACTCAAATTGAAAATTATCTCTCCTATCAGGCAATAGATTGTTCACACTTATTAAACAAAGGTTTACTTTCCAAGAATCTCTCCACCAATCCTATTATATTAGAAACTATGGAGTCCCTCCCATCAAGCCTCTTAGATAGCCTCATCCACCAGAGGGCAGACAGCAGAAGCAAGAAGAACTACAATCCTGCAGCCTGTGGAACAAAAACCGCATTCACAGAAAGACAGACAAGATGAAAAGGCAGAGGGCTATGTGCCAGATGAAGGAACAAGATAAAACCCCAGAAAAACAACTAAATGAAGTGGAGATAGGCAACCTTCCAAAAAAAGAATTCAGAATAATGATAGTGAAGATGATCCAAGAAATCGGAAGAAGAATGGAGGCAAAGATCGAGAAGATGCAAGAAATGTTTAACAAAGACCTAGAAGAATTAAAGAACAAACAAACAGAGATGAACAATACAATAACTGAAATGAAAACTACACTACAAGGAATCAATAGCAGAATAACTGAGGCAAAAGAACGGATAAGTGACCTGGAAGACACAATGGTGGAATTCACTGCTGCAGAACAAAATAAAGAAAAAAGAATGAAAAGAAATAAAGACAGCCTAAGAGACCAATGGGACAACATTAAATGCAACAACATTAGCATTATAGGGGTCCCAGAAGGAGAAGAGAGAGAGAAAGGACCAGAGAAAATATTTGAAGAGATTATAGTAGAAAACTTCCCTAACATGGGAAAGGAAACAGCCACCCAAGTCCAGGAAGTGCAGTGAGTCCCATACAGGATAAACCCAAGGAGACACATGCTGAGACACATAGTAATCAAACTGACAAAAATTAAAGACAAAGAAAAATTATTGAAAGCAGCAAGGGAAAAATGAAAAATAACATACAAGGGAACTCCCATAAGGTTAACAGCTGATTTCTCAGCAGAAACTCTACAAGCCAGAAGGGAGTGGCATGATACACTTAAAGTGATGAAAGGGAAGAACCTACAACCAAGATTACTCAACCTGGCAAGGAACTCATTCAGATTCGATGGAGAAATCAAAAGCTTTACAGACAAGCAAAGGCTAAGAGAATTCAGCACCACAAAGCCAGCTCTACAACAAATGCTAAAGGAACTTCTCTAAGTGGGAAACACAAGAGAAGAAAAGGACCTACAAAAACAAACCCAAAACAATTAAGAAAATGGTCATAGGAACATGCATATCTATAATTACCTTAAATGTGAATGGATTAAATGCTCCAACCAAAAGACATAGGCTTCCTGAATGGATAGAAAAACAAGATCCATATATATGCTGTCTACCAGAGACCCACTTCAGACCTAGGGATACATACAGACTGAAAGTGAGGGGATGGAAGAAGATATTCCATGAAAATTGAAATCAGAAGAAAGCTGGAGTAGTTATACTCATATCATATAAAATAGACTTTAACATAAAGAATATTACAAGAGACAAGGAAGGACACTACATAATGGTCAAGGGATCATTCCAAGAAGAAGATATAACAATTATAAACATATATGTACCCAACACAGGAGCACCTCAGTGCATAAGGCAACTGCTAACAGCTATTAAATAGGAAATCGACAGTAACACAATAATAGGTGGGGACTTTAACACCTCACTTACACCAATGGACAGATCATCCAAAATAAAAATAAATAATGAAACAGAAGCTTTAAATGACACAATAGACCAGATAGATTTCATTGGTATTTATAGGACATTCCATCCAAAAACAGCAGATTACACTTTCTTCTCAAGTGCGCATGGAACATTCTGCAGGATAGATCACATCTTGGGTCACAAATCAAGCCTCAGTAAATTTTAAAAAATTGAAATCATATAAAGCAACCTTTTGGACCACAACACACTAAGATTAGAAATGAATTACAGGGAAAAAACCGTAAAAAACACAAACACTTGGAGGATAAACAATACGTTACTAAATAACCAAGACATCACTGAAGAAATCTAAGACAAAATCAAAAATTACCTAGAGACAAATGACAATGAAAACACGACGATCCAAAACCTATGAGATGCAGCAAAAGCAGTTCTAAGAGGGAAGTTTAGAGCTATACAAGCCTACCTCAAGAAACAAAAAAAATCTCACACAATCTAACCTTACACCTAAAGGAACTAGAGAAAGAAGAACAAACAAAACCCAAAGTTAGCAAAAGGAAAGAAATCATAAAGATCAGAGCAGAAATAAATGAAACAGAAACAAAGAAAACAATAGCAAAGATCAATAAAACTAAAAGCTGGTTCTTTGAGAAGATACACAAAATTGATAAACCATTAGCCAGACTCATCAAGAAAAAGAGGGAGAGGACTCAAATCAATAGAATTAGAAATGAAAAAGGAGAAGTTACAACAGACAACATAGAAATACAAAGCATCCTAAGAGACTACTGCAAGCAACTCTATGCCAGTAAAATGGACAACCTGGAAGAAATGGACAAATTCTTAGAAAGGTATAACCTTCCAAGACTGAACCAGGAAGAAATAGAAAATATGAACAGACCAATCACAAGTAATGAAATTGAAACTGTGATTAAAAATCTTCCAACAAACAAAAGTCCAGCACCAGATGGCTTCACAGGTGAATTCTATCAAACATTTAGAGAATAGCTAACACCCATCCTTCTCAAACTCTTCCAAAAAATTGCAGAGGAAGGAACACTCCCAAACTCATTCTATGAGGCCACCATCATCCTGATACAAAAAGTTGACAATGATATGACAATAAAAGAAAACTACAGACCAATATCACTGATAAATATAGATGCAAAAATCCTCAAAAGAACACTAGAAAACAGAATCCAACAACACATTAAAAGGATCATACACCATGATCAAGTGGGATTTATCCCAGGGATGCAAGGATTCTTCAACATATGCAAAACAATCAAAGTAATACACCATATTAACAAATTCAAGAAGAAATAACATATGATCTTCTCAATAGATGCAGAAAAAGCTTTTGACAAAATTCAACACCCATTTATGATAAAACCACTCCAGAAAGTGGGCATAGAGGGAACCTACCTCAACATAATAAAGGCCATATATGACAAACCCAGATCAAACATCATTCTCAATGGTGAAAAACAGAGAGCATTTCCTCTAAGATCAGGAATGAGACAAGATGTCCACTCTCACCACTATTATTCAACATAGTTTTGGAAGTCCTAGCCACAGCAATCAGAGAAGAAAAAGATATAAAAGGAATACAAATTGGAAAAGAAGAAGTAAAACTGTCACTGTTTGCAGATGACACGATACTCTACATAGAGAATCCTAAAAATGCCACCCGAAAACTACTAGAGCAAATCAATGAATTTAGTAAAGTTGAGGGATACAAAATTAATGCACAGAAATCTCTTGCATTCCTATACACCAATGATGAAAAATTTGAAAGAGAAATTAAGGAAACACTCCCATTCACCATTGCAACAAAAAGAATAAAATACCTGGGAATAAACCTACCTAGGGAAACAAAAGACCTGTATGCAGAAAACTATAGGACACTGATGAAAGAAATTAAACATGATACCAACAGATGGAGAGATATAACATGTTCTTGGTTTGGAAGAATCAACATTGTGAAAATGACTATACTACCCAAAGCAATCTAAAGATTCAATGCAATCTCTAACAAATTACCAATGACATTTTTACAGAACTAGAACAAATAATCTCAAAATTTGTATGGAGACACAAAAGACCCCGAATAGTCAAAGCAGTCTTGAGGGAAAAAAACGGAGCTGGAGGAATAAGACTCCCTGACTTCAGACTATACTACAAAACTACAGTAATCAAGACAATATGGTACTGGCACAAAAACAGAAACATAGATCAATGGAACAAGATAGAAAGCCCAGAGATAAACCCATGCACCTATGGTCAACTAATTTATGACAAAGGAGGCAATGATATACAATGGAGAAAAGACAGTCTCTTCAATAAGTGGTGCTGGGAAAACTGGACAGCTACATGTAAAAGAATGAAATTAGAACAATCCTTAACACCATACACAAAAATAAACTCAAAATGGATTCAAGACCTAAATGTAAGACCAGACACTATAAAACTCTTAGAGAAAAACATAAGAAGACACTCTTTGACATAAATCACAGCAAGATCTTTTTTGATCCACCTCCTAGAGTTATGGAAATAAAAAGAAAAATAAGCAAATGGGACCTAATGAAACTTCAAAGCTTTTGCACATCAAAGGAAACCATAAACAAGATGAAAATACAACCCTCAGAATGGGAGAAAATATTTGCTAATGAATCAATGGACAAAGGATTAATCTCCAAAATATATAAACAGCTCATGCAGCTCAATATTAAAGAAACAAACAACCCAATCCAAAAATGGGCAGAAGACCTAAATAGACATTTCTCCAAAGAAGACATACAGATGGACAAGAAGCACATGAAAAGCTGCTCAACATCACTAATTATTAGAGAAATGCAAATCAAAACTACAATGAGGTATCACCTCACATCAGTTAGAATGGCCATCATCAGAAAATCTACAAACAACAAATGCTGGAGAGGGTGTGGAGAAAAGGGAACCCTCTTGCACTGTTGGTGGTAATGTAAATTGATACAGCCACTATGGAGAACAGTATGGAGGTTCCTTAGAAAACTAAAATAGAATTACCATATGATCTAGCAATCCCACTACTGGGCATATACCCAGAGAAAACCATAATTCAAAAGGACACATACACCCCAATGTTCACTGCAGCGCTATTTACAATAGACAGGACATGGAAGCAACCTAAATGCCCACTGACAGCCGAATGGAAAAAGAAGATGTGGTACATATATACAATGGAATATTGCTCAGCCATTAAAAGGAATGAAATTGAGTCATTTGTTGAGACGTGGATAGATCTAGAGACTGTCATACAGAGTGCAGTAAGTCAGAATGAGAAAAACAAATATCGTATATTAACGCATGTATGTGGAACCTAGAAAAATGGTACAGATGAACTGGTTTGCAGGGCAGAAACTGAGACACAGATGCAGAGAAAAAACGTATGGACACTATGAGACACAGATGCAGAGAAAAAACGTGGTGGTGGGGGGTCGTGGTGGATGAATTGGGAGATTGGGATTGACATATATACACTAATATGTATAAAATGGATAACTAATAAGAAACTGCTGTATAAAAAAATGAATAAAATAAAGTTCAAAAAAAATTCCCTGTAGCACTTTCTATAGAAATAGAAAAACAATTCTAAAATTCATATGGAAACACAAAGGATACTGAATAGCTAAAACAATCTTGAGAAAGAATAAAGTTGGAGTCATCACGCTTACTGATTTCGAAATATATTACAAAGCTACAGTAATTAAAAGAGCACAGTGCTGCCAAAAAGACATACTGTATGGAACAGAATAGAGAGCCTAAAAATAAAACCATGCTTATACAGTCAACTGATTTTCAATAAGGGTGCCAAAAATACACAATAGGGAAAAGATAATCTCTTCAACAAATGGTGTTAGGAAAACTGGATATTCACATGCAGAAAATGAAATTAAACCCTTATCTAGTTAGAAAAATTATACATAGGCCAATTAAAGCTAAAAAAAAAGAAACCTACACCATACACGAAAATCAACTCAAAATGGATTAAATTTCAGTAAGACTTGAAATTGTAAAACTTCTAGAAGAAAATGCGAGAAGCTTCATAACATTGGTCTTGGCAATGATTTCATGGATGTGACACCAAAAGCTCAGGCACCAAGAGAAAATACAAAGTGGGATTAAAAAGCTTCTGTAGGGCAATAACAACAACAAAGAACAATCAACAGAGTGAAAAGGTAATCTATGGAATGGGAGAATATATTTTCATATCATATATCTGATAAGGGATTAATTTCTAAACTATATAGAGAACTCCTACTACTCAATAGTAAAACACACAAAAAATAAAAAATTAATAACCTTCTAAATGGACAAAGGACTTGAATAGACATTTATCCAAAGAAGATAAAACAGTATACGAAAAGATGTTCAATGTCACTAATCATCAGGGAAATAGAAATTAAAACCACAATGAGATACCACCTCATACCTGTCAGGATGGCTATTATCAAAAATACAACAAGTGTTGGCAAGGATGTAGAGAAAATAGTGCTTGCATGTTATTAGTCAGAATAAAAACATGATACAGCCATTATGGCAAACAGTATGGAGGCTTCTCCAAAAATTATAAATAGAACTATCATATGATCCAACAATCCCACTTCTGGGTGTTTATCCAAAATAATTGAAACCAGGACCTCAAAGAGATATTAGCACCCCTATGTTCATTACAGCACTATTCATAATAGTCAATATGTGTAAATAATCTAAATGTCCATCAACAGATAAATGAATAAAGAAAATCTGGTATATGAATACAATGGAAAATTATTCAGCCTTAACAAAGAAGGAAGTTCTGCAATATGCAACAACATGGATGAAACTTGAGGATGTTATGCTAAGTGAAGTAAGACAGTAAACAAAAGTGCAAATACTGTATGATTCCACTTGGAGATGTATACAACAATCATATTCATAGAAGCAAAGTAGAACAGTGGTTACCAGGATCTGGGGGGAGGGAGAAATAGGGAGTTGCCATTCAATAAGTATAAAGTTTCAGTCATGCAGGATGAATAAGTTCTAGAGATCTTCTGTACAACATTGTGCCTATAATTAACAATATTGTACAATTAAAATTTTGTTAGGAGGGTGTTTTTCAAGTTTGTGTTCTTACTTCAATAAAATTAAGTTAAATTAAACTTAATTTTAAAAAAAAAGAATGAATGGATTGCCCACCTATGGCACTGTGCTTCAGAGAGGTGTCAAAAATACATAGGTGATATTGCCCTTGCCCTGTAAAGATGTAAAACTTACCATCTATTTATAATAGTAACTTGGACAGTGCTTAAAGGGCACCAGGTATTATTCTAAATATATCAACTCATTTAAAACTCACAATGAGGGTGATACTAAAAACATTTATTAACAGGTAAAACATCATGTCCTGTGAGGACAGATGCTGGACATAGTGCTAGGGCAGGTTCCTGGAGGCCCTCCAACAGAGCAAACAAGCCCTTGCAGAACCACTGGGAAGAGCAAGGTTGCACTGAGGCAGTGGGGAGAAAGGGAGGCCTTCATGGGCTTGAGGCTGCAGCTAATTCCAGTCAGTGTGGAAGCATTTCACTGTTTTAACAAATGACACAGATAGATATCAGCTGAATATCAGCCCTTGAAATTGGCAATATTATCATCCCCATTTCATAGATGAAGAAATGAGGCCCCAGAGACTTGTCCAAAGTCACAGAGCCAATGAGCAGAGGAGGTAATATCTGAACTTAGGCAGTCTAACACCAGATCATGTTCTCCTGACTGCTATGCTTTACTGCCTCATATTTACAAAGAAAATAAATAGCTTTAAAAACAGTG
The DNA here is from genome assembly GCF_937001465.1 of Orcinus orca. NCBI lineage: Eukaryota > Metazoa > Chordata > Mammalia > Artiodactyla > Delphinidae > Orcinus > Orcinus orca. Next base: position 99,593,859 of record NC_064563.1, read on the forward strand.
AATGTTTATCCAGCAACTAATGAATTCCAGGCACTGTGGAAGGCAAGATGTAGAGGGAGTCAAACATAAATTAAGTAAAATTTCAGAAAAGGTAATGGCCCCAGCAAGAAGTGCTATAACTCAGGAAAGACTGTAACTAAGAGAGGGAGATTTTTCTTCAATAACCTGAAGGTGAAAATGTACTGTTCGCACATATTATCTGAATAATTGCTCCAATTTTCCATTACGTTGTATCAGAAGACAGTAGTTTGGAAACAGGAACTTGTAAAGTTTCCAGGAACATCCCCAGGGATGCAGCAGCAGTAGTTCCAACTGCACCTTGGCCAATTCTCTTTTCATTTTGGAAGTAGATGATTTGCCATGATTGGCGGCAATTGCTAATGACAACAGGGGAAAACTGAATCGGTCATGCCAGGAACTCTCCTAAATCCATAGTGGAGGAAAGCAGATAAAACACTTTTCCCTCATTTTCTCCAGTCCCTAATCTTCCCCACCATAGCACTCTTCTGGTGCTGTCTCCAACCACCTGGTACTGGTCCACCACAGAGCATGTCCCAGGATTTGTGTTCAAGGCTCTTGTAAACAATGTTCACTAAAATGGAACAGTATCACCATCTGAAAATAAAATGTGGCCATTGCTTTCCATTGCTAGATTAACCTTTTGTTATAGTGAGAATGGCAATTTGGGTTTACTATACCTCCCTTCAAACAATTTTAAGGTGATGACAGACTTAAGGGGCTAATGACACTGACTCTCTTCCAATTAAAAGAGATTAAAAACTACATACGTGATTTCTTTTAGTAGTCCCATGACATCTTCAATAGAATATCATTATAGTCAAAAGTTATAAAAGTTTACATTAATATTTGTGTTTCTCAAATAGTAAATGACACAAAAATCAGATGAATGATAACTTCAATACCATGAGCAATTTGATCAACAAGTAGTAAACTGGAAAACAATACCAACTGGAACTGAGAAACTAAATCCCATAACGCTTGCTTTCATTTCAAAAGTTCTCCAGGTGGCTGCTAGCCAATTTGCCACATGAAAAAACCCTGACACTTACTGGAAAACAGACTCCAACTATTAAAAAAAAGGGACACTCAGTACAGAACAGACAATGTTGTGCTAAAAGGCTATGTTATTTTGCCAGAAAAGAATTCAATCTGTGCGTGAAATACCTCTTCCCATGTCTTTTGATCTGATGCAGCACTTGTCCAAATGGATGGGCTCCCTAAAGGGAAAACCCATTTCAAACACTGAGGAGCTCGAACAAATGTGAAGCACTCAACCTCAGGCTTAAATATCCCACATGGTCTCTTGCTGGTAACATGAGAACAAAATCAGTGTTTCAGTCAGAAAACAGCTTTCCTGGCTTTTCTATTCTGTTCTATTTGTGCATTGATATGAAGATCAGAGTCATCGACTTGAATGTGATTTAGAATCTCGATGCAAACAATGAGACATTAAACACTTTCTGGCCCTCTAAAATTTGTATTCAGACTCTTCTTTTTTCAGGGTATAATCACAATCCCATCAGTATTCGAGGGATTTGCGCACACAGGCTGCCTCTGTCAAAATTGTAGCAAGTTAATGTATTCGAGTATAGCTTGGTTGTGCAAATTATTACCCTAAAAGGATGATGTAACTTGACATTTTGACATATGCTCTTTTATATGGAGCACAATATCTTTTTTTTAAAAGCCTTTAGGTTTCAACTTAGTGACTTGAAGATTTGGAAAATTAAACTTTAAAAAAGAAAAGACAAGCACGGAAATGGTTACCTAAAGTCACAAAGAAAGAAAGGCAAAGACCAAAATCACCATCATACTACTATGACCATGCAAGAGGAGCGAAGACTTTAATCCTGAGGAGCAAAAACTTTGGACTTGACTTCTTATCTCTTCAAATTGACAAATAATGTTGCTAGCATTTATTCATTTCCCGAGACTTAACAACATGCATTGCTTTCTTTCATCACTTTGCCAATTTTCTTCAAAGAAAATTACTACTTCAAACTCTTCATAAATCCTGTAACCTCCATAAGCTTAGTTTCCTGTGGGTAAAATGGGAATAACAATGCCTAGTTTGTGGGGTCAGTATGAGGGTTAGAAATAATACATGAAAATCACTTAATAGTGCCTGGAACATAATGGAAGCTGCCACAATTATTATTACTCAAAAGCTATATCTGGACATGTAAATTGGAATAAAACACTGAGGCAGTTTTCATACTAATTCAGACATAAGAACACATTTTCTTGCAGATTCAAGGTAATTGAGGTAAATGTTCAAACATTTATTTGAATTATCAAGATATACAAATTGTTTCACCTTTCCACTTTCCATGTCCAGATATGGCTCTTGTGCATACCCTCAGAGTAATCCACAGATTTTGGAAACTTCACCTTTTACTGAAAGCCCTCAGCATTAGGTTTAACCAACTTTTATAGATAGCTGCCAATAGACTGCAGGACAAACTCCATTCATTAATAGGGTTGCTGTCTCAGATACCAAAAACCAAAGAAAGATAATCTAATATATAGTTCCAACAACTCTCCCTCATGTAATTTAAATCTGTAAATTTGAAATTGGCCTGAATGGGGAGTGACAAAACAATGGGGCATTTTCAGAAAAGATATCTTTTTTTTGAGTCACTATTAGTTTCTAGGGCATCCTAAAAAAATTCTTTTTCAGGGAGAAAAATAAAATTTGTAAGAAACAAATTAAAGGAAAAAATGACTTTGCCTTTCTAAAATTAAAAACATATCCTGTTTTTTTTCTCTTAGAACACTTTTAACATTTTTTGTTCAGGGAAAAGGGAAATGTAGTAAAAGCTCTTCTTTAAAAAAGAAAGGGGGATTTTGAAAAGAAAATATAATTGCCTTTTATGTGTAGGTACTCATCAAGTTAAGTTGTTTAAAAGCTATAATATACTGCGTATATATGAAAAATTATTATATACTGTGTATATATAAAAATATGAAAAATTATTGCATAAAATTTGAGATCTGAAAATTACCAACACTATATTTACATCATAAAAATAATATCAGAGCAGCAGCATGATGTTAGGGAATTTGTGCTGAACCAAAATCAGACTGTTTGGCCATCAGTTCCTAACAGGGCACTAAGCAATCCTGAGGGTCTCATTACTCTCATCTATAAAACGAGAGGATCAGACTAAACTGGACTCTCCTTATCTCTTCCAGCTTTAACATTCTCTGAATTTTTTACCATGTAATTTACTTTTGGTCCAGGCCAAATAATCATAATACAAATTTAGTTTTAGAAAAACAGTTATTTTCATTACTAGATTGGGTTATGTTGGGACTCCTGGATTATGTCACCAGACACAAAGTAAGTGAGGGGGAAGCTCATCTCCACAAACACTGGGTTCAAGGATGGAGGGAAATAGAAAAGCTCTGAGAGAAAAAGGAACTCAGTAGGAAAGGACAGTATGGTTGGGGCAGGTCGTATAGGAACCACCAAAAAGAGTATATTATTGTCCAGAGGCAAGTCAGCTAGAAAAGACATGTAAGAGGGAAATACATATTTTTTTTGCACGATAAATCATATTAGTCTTGCAAAGAGATTTTACTTGGTAGATATTGGGGAAATCTCTTAGAAACCACTAAGTCAGAATTTAGATAACAGGAGAACAGATTTGACTTTTACTAAATATTGAGTTAGTCTGAGAACCAGCAAGCAAAGACTGAGTAGCCCAAACATGTCTGTTAAATGAGTGATCTAATCAACCTGGTAAAGAATATTAGAGTTGCAGTCTGTTAAGAGACCAGTTATTGGGACTTCCCTGGTAGTCCAGTGATTAACACTTCACCTTCCAATGCAGGGGATGGGGGTTTGATCCCTGGTCGGGGAGCTAGGATCCCACATGCCTCACCACAAAAAACCAGAACATGAAGCAGAAGCAATATTGTAACAGATTCAATAAAGACTTTAGAAATGGTCCACAACAAAAAAATCAATTAAAAAAAAGAGACCAGTTATTAAAGAAATCAATTCAGATTAATTCAAACGGTAAAATAGTACAGCTATAACTTACCATGTAATCTACTTCAAATCTTAACACTCAAGATCCTCATTCATTGTAATACATTTCCCATGCAACTTACCATGTATTTTTACATCTGAGATTCCCATTTGAACTAGCTAATTGTCAGATTCAAGAGAAGTAAAAGAAACGAGACAGAGTTTCAAGAGAAGAAATACATCCCAGTTATCCTGATGCCCTGAGTAATGATAATGAAATGGAATCAGAAGCATAAAGGTCTGCTTGGGGGTTATAGAGATGTAGTCGTGAAAGTGAATTTAGTGAGCACCTAATCCATCACGTTTATTTTACATACAAACCCAAGTATCCAACTCCATGCTCTCAAAGATCATCTTTCTCTTACATCTTTTGGCCTTGACTATTAAGTTACTATAGCCATCCATTCATTAATTTTCACCACTGGTCATGGAAGTACCAAAAGATACCTGAAAGAATCCAGAATCTCATGGGCTCCACTCTTCCTTACCACAGTTGTGTAATAGCAACCTGTTTCCCCTTTATAACCAGGATCAGTCACCCCAGACAGGAGAGCATCTCCTTTATTTGCATGTTGGCCTGAGGTGGCTAAAGGCACCAAATGGCAATCTCAGCTTCCAGTTAAATTGAAACCTTTTTTAGTTTCCTAGTGGGATCATTCCTTTCTTGGGAAATAAGATTTCTTTTATACCACCAGAACCAAAAGATGCAGTAGGAGGAAGTATAAATTTTATGGGAGGATCATTTGGGGTAAAAGTGAATAAACCCCCTCTACTGAAATCCTCAAATCCATAAGGATTGTCCCCCAGGCAGCTTTGTAACTATGTACTAGGCCATTCCACTGTTCTATTAGACCCACCTGTATTTGGGGGTGAAGAGATACATGATAAAAAACAGTACCCCACCCCCATGAGTTTAAATGCTCATTGTCTCTATTCTTTTATTGTACAATAGCTTTGCTAGTCAAAAGTAAGATTTTGTGAGATACCTTGAGGCGTTCAGTTAGTCCTGGATGATGGGACTGGAAGAAGCACTGAGGGCAAGAAAGACTGTTTTTTTTTAATGAGGACAAATTGCTGCTCCCTCCATGATGGAAGAGCCCCACTGTGATTAACATGCCACCTGGTGGCTGGCTAGTCTCCCCAAGCAATGGTACATTATCAGGGGCTAAAAAATGGACCCTGTTATTGGCAGGTTAGATACTCAGTAGCAATGATTGCCAGTTCAGTCTTGGTAAAAGTAAGCCCGTAATTTTGAGCCCATGAATAATAACTTCCATCCTTGCGGCCACAGTCACTTTGTTCATTAACCCACTGAGCAAGCACAGCCTAACTAGAAAAAAAGACTGACATCCATGGATAGATCATCTTGATAACCAAAGGCCTCACCTGCAGGGTTTCCCATTGGCAAGCACTCACATGTGATATAAATATTCTCTAAGTCTCTGTATTATTCTGGATTCTCTGGAGAAGCAGAACCAATAGAAACAGAATCAACAGAACCGATAGATAGATAGATAGGGATTTATTACAAGGAATTAGCTCACAAGATTATGGAAGCTAAGTCCCACTATCTGATGTTTGCAAGCTGGACACCCAGGAAAGTTGATGGTATAGTCCTAGGGCCTGAGAACTAGGAGAGCCGATGGTGTAAATCATAGTCCAAGTGCAGATCAATGTCCCCACTGGAAAACATTCAGGCAGAGAGAGAAATTTCTCCCTTACTTCAATTTTTGTTCTATTCAGGCCTCCAATGGATTGGATGAGGCCCACTCAAATCAGGGAGAACAATCTACTTATCTCAGTCTACCAATTCAGATGTTAATCTCTTCCAGAAACACTCTCCCAGACACTCGCAGAATGGACCAATGAATCTGACACATAAAATTATCTATAACTGCCCCGATTTAACAAAAACAGTCCCAATTCAAGAGTTCTATTCACAGATTCTTTCCCCAGACCTTTTTGTCAGTAATTCCCCAATCTTGTGATTTCTAAGTTCCTGACCATCTAACCAAACTCTTAACTAACTGCCCTGTGATCATGCTAGATATACACCTTTGGCTATCCATCTTTTTAGGCAGGTAATGCAAAGTGTTCTAATTTCTGCCCACAGTGCTCAGGAGATATTAGTGCTAAAATAGTTGACTCTAAGTTGTGTCAGCTTATTATCAGACAGAGCTGTAAACAAGGTCAAATATTCTTCTTTCTTTCTCTGTCAGCTAGTCATAGGAAATGTCCCGTAGGGCCACAGGTATGCATTGAGGGACAGGCAACAACGCAGCAAGAGTAGGAGCTTAAGCATCTGAGCCACCTGCTCCTGCCACTTACATATGCTTTCAGGACATGCCTGAACCTGATGATCTCATATACACACTTCTACATAATGACACAGATCTGTTGCCCAAGCCAGATTCAAGACTTTGGTAGTCACATGATACACAGTGAGCCGTTTTGGTCCCATAGTCTTCCTCAAAAGAAAGCATGAAAATTTTTCTCAAAGCCTCAGTTAATCCTTTGCATTCAGCTGCCCAAAGAGCAACAAGAATATGGAAGATCACATGGGACATTTTAGGGCCATGGAGGTGGCATATAAGACTATTCCCATATTTCACTGGCCAAAACTCACTTTCAAGGTCCTATCAAAACGTCAGAGTGTCCAATAAATGTCCAAACTACCAGAGTGTCCTTTCTCTCCAGTCCCCCTCCCCCCGACACACAAACACGCAAACACAGTTCTTCCAAAGACAACCAGAAATAATACAACTTATCAGTGGTTCTCAAAATGTGATATCAAAAGAATCACCAGGAAACTAACTCCTATGTCACACACTGGAATTAGCAAATCTGAATCTCTGGGAATGAGGCTAAGCAATGTGTGTTTTAATAAGTCCTCCGTGTGATTTGGAAGCACATCAATGTTGAAGAATCACTGGTCTGAAACCAGATGAGGAATAAGACCAAACTTCACATTATCTTAGTAATTTTCCATAACCCCCCTCCAGCCTACCGGAATTAGTGAGTGATCCCATTGCCAGTCAAGTCTTTACAACATTTCCTTTAGCTACCATAACCCTAGGGGAAGCCCTGTTAGGGCTTAGGCAAAGATCTGCATCCTTTCTGGTTTCTGCTTAACTAGAGGGAAAGAGGGTCTGCTTATGCTTCAAGATACATCATACTCTTCCAGTGACAGTAACCAAGACCTGTTTTCTTAATGTAGAAATGAGTTTAGACTAAGTTATTAATATCTGTCATGGGTGGTATAATTAAAATTTAAACATGCAAGGAGTAAAGGTTGGTAACCTCTACATGGTAGAGCAATAATCTCAATTACTCTAAAATTTCATATTCTGTTGCCTTAATTTAAAAATCAGCCTAAATCATCCCTGTGATTTATTTTAATTAAGTGTGGTCTCTAAGCTATAATAACTTAGAACTATATTATATATTTTGAAGGTCAAAGTGAAGATTACTTGTGAATATTCATTTGAATTCATTTTAATTTTTATTTGCTTTTTCATTAATAAATTCAACAATATAAAATTGACCTTTCACACTTGAGAAGAAATTAAATTTTATTAAATTATGAATTTGCATGTTTTAGTTTGGTAGCTAGAATGATATATACCATAAGTCTTTATTCAAAGGGCTAGATTGTTTGAGTAAGGAAACTATTCTGTGAATATAAATTGGGGATTAAACTGTACAAAGTTTTCAGGAATCTTGGTTTCCAAACAGTCATTAACTAATTAGTATTTAAGTGAAACTGACAAATTGAGGTGATGAGTTTACAATCAGGAATGATTCACTAACCCATAAACTCACGTCTTCTACATTTTAGGGAGATCATATGTATAGGTTATTTATTTCTGTATAATGAATTATCCCAAAATTTATCAGCTTAAAACAATAAATATTTATTATTTTATAATATCTGTAGGTCAGGAATTCAGGAATGGCTTAGCTCAGCGGTCCAACTCAAGGTCTCCCAGGAGGTATAGTCAAGAAGGCAGCCAGGGCTGCTGTTTCATCTGAAGACCTAATTAGGGAAGGATATGCTTTCAAGCTAACTCATGTGGTTGTAGGAAGGCCCCACTTCCTTAGTGACTGTTGGCCATAGGTCTCCATTTCTCTTTACATGGGCCTCTCTGTGGTTGCCTGATTATTTTCACATGTCAGCTGGCTTGTCCCAAATTGATTGATGAGAGAGAGAGAGAACTGTACATGCACAGAAGCCTCAGCCTTTTATACCCTATTCTTGGAAATGGCTTACCCTCATTTCTGCCATATGCTACTGGTCACAGAAAACAAAACCAAAAAAATGCATTGTGGAAGGGGTCTTCACAAGGATAGGACAATTGGGGGCCATGTTGGAGGCTGTCTACCGCAGCATAACTACAGGATTTGGCCAACTGAATATTTTTTATACAATAGTCTTTACCTAAGATGATTATTATATTATATAATTCTTAAATGCAATCCAGTTCATGCCTAGGTATATCCTGAAAATATATTATACCTCTGAAAAGGTTTTTATCAATAAAATATTTGTTAATGTCTGTTTTTCCATATCTGTTCTCCTTCTTAGACTATAAATTCATCAGGGGAGGTACCCTTTCTTATTCATATTCATAGCTCTGTCTCCTTCAACAGTGGCTGAGACAGAAGTGCTTAGTAAATACTTATTACTTGTGTTGAATTGTCTTATATTTTAATTCTCAAAGTAGTTTACCTTTTTTCTTATTTTTTAAAATCAAGGTATAATTTACATAAAATAAAATACACAGACCTTAAGTGTTTATTTTGGTACGTTTTGGAAATTGTATACACCTATGTCACCCCAAACAAGATATAAAACACTTCCATCACCCCTGAAAATTCATCCCTTTTCAACCTTTTTTTCCTCTCCTTCCACCCTCAAGCAATAACTTTCTGATTTCTGTTGCCATATATTAGTTTTATCTGTTCTTGAACTTCATGTAAATGGAATGATTTTATGCCAAATACTATATATACTAATGTGTTTGATTTTTTTTCTTAACATATATTTTTGAGAAACATATTGTTGTATGTATCGGTAGTGTATCCCTTTTTGTTGATGTATGACCCTCTAACATATGAATCGGCCTCAACTTGTTTTTCCATTCTTCTCTTGCAGGACATCTGGATTGTTTCTATGTTTGGCTATTATGAATAAAGCTGCTGTGAATATTCCATTACAATTTTTTTCTGTGGACACATGATTCCATTTCTCTTGTGTAAATACCAGAAAATGTGATTGCTGGATTGTATTGTTTGTTTTTAATTAATCAAAAGGCTTCTTTGTCTTCCAGCCTGTTTAGGAACTTAAGACCTAATTTTTTAAAAAATCATCTGTGTCTAATTCCCAGAGAGAATGGAGATCAAGCAGAAATGGAAAGACTAGTTTTCACACTAAGTTTCTGGAGGGACAAAGAGCAACAGACAGCATCCCTTTGTACCACGGTTGTGTATAAGGCTGTGGGATAAATTCTCCATGCTAGCAGAGAGGCACCTCTGTAATGTGCAGAGACTAGGAGAACCAGGGGAGCAGTGCCCTGAGAGAGAGCAAAGCAAGAACAAATTACAGAAGCAGAGACAGAGGTGGACCTGCTCTCCGTTCTCCTTGGGAATTAGACACAAATCAGTGGTGATTATTCTTCAAATTTATTTTGCCTATATCCCAGCTCCAGGACTTTTGACAAAATGTCTCCTTCTTGTCACCCATATGCCTCTTAGAGCTCTATGTCAGTCCACTCACTTATTCATCTATTTAACAAATACTTAAGTGAACATTTACTATTTACCAGGGACTGTTGCAGGAGCTGGGGAAAACAAAACAGATAAAAATCTCTGCCTTCAGATAGTTAAATATATTTGCATACATATAAAACCCAATTATATATTTAATTTGTATTATGTTTTTCATCTAATGGATTAGAATCTTAATATACCTAAATACATTGGGATATTAGATCTAGTGGCTGCCATAGCATCTCTCACATAATAGCACTCATTACAGGTTTGTTGAATGCATGGCTAAATAAATGTTCCAAAGTTTGAGGACTGAAATAGTGATTATTATGTAATAAAGATTCATTAGGTGCGTATACAAAGTAGGGCTTTCCAGAAAGCCGTTCAGTAATATATTCAGTAATTCTGTACCAAATCCTTTTTGGAAGTAGGTGGGCTATACTACAATTTTGCCACATAGTACACGGTCTCAATCTCAGCTAAAGATGAAGTTTACTTTTCCAAGAAAAGTTGGGCCATATTCAGAATGAAACTAAAAAGCAAATTCAACTTAATAATGTCAGTTATTTATCAATAGCTTGGTAACCACCAAACCAAATTACTTCATACTTGGCTGTGGTTAAATCTTTAGCACAAATGTATTTCTAGATACAAAGGGAAAATAACATTTTACAAAATTCACATCTGATTTTTTAAAAATCACACCTGAATATCATTCATCTAAGAAAGCTGTAAACCCTGGGCTTGCAAGGTCATGCTGCTTTCAAAGTGAATGGGATCAAAGGGTCTAAAAAACACAAGAAATACTTTCAGACAGGAAGACACCACATCAAGAGGCTATCACAAGTGACCACTGTGAGAGGATAAATCATTATCGCTAAACTGAGCTGTTTATACACAACTTTATTTCACTTTTTCTGATGATAAAAGTAACACTGTTCATTGCCGAAAAACCAAGCATATAAAATTGTAAAGAGAAACATTGAAATCACCAGGCATAATCACTGATAAATGTTGGTCAATTTCCTTCTGATCTAAATATTTTCTCTATGTATATTAGTTGAGCTCTTCTAGATATAAAAAATTGAACTATTTTTAACATCTAATACTGCAACATGAATTTTTCCTCTAGTTTATTATAAATATCTCATTATACATTCTCTTAGTGATGATATAATATTTCATCTCTTCCCCTATTTTGACTACTTACATTATTTTCATATTTTTACTATTTTAAATTAATGCTGCTTTAAATGTTTCTGAAATTTGAGGAAGTTGTTAGTTGTGTTGGTTTTTTGAGATGGATGGGTAGTTCAGATTTTTTACTTAAGGTTTATTCTCAGGAGTGAAATTAAACAGTATATATTACCATTTACTATACAGCCTCATAAATCTGACACATAAAGAGGTAGCCACTCCCTATCCCATGTATATAATACTCTTTGAAAACCAATTCCAACCTAATGGACCCTAGTGATCTCTCACCAGGATTTGATATAGATACAGAATTTATATTTTCATCTGTTAATACATAATTTAACCCCACTAAATTCTGTAATAATTTTTTATAGATATGTCAATATTCTCTAAAAGGCAGTACATGTCCTTTTTCTGGTTCTTAGAGAACATGGCATTTTTTAAAACCCTGATTTTATTAGATGCAGAAACATTTCAATGGGCAAAAGATAAATGCTGAACTTAAATATTTTTTCATCTCATTAACTTCAATTGTTTACATTCAAATGAAAAGATACTTTCTCTTCAATCCAAGCTAATCTAATCAAAAGTCTAATTTGTTAATAGAGGTCCATGTATCTGCTTGTTCAGGACACAATGAAACTACAAACCTGTCCTTACAGACTGAGGAAAGCTATCTACTGAAACTTCCATTTTGAATTCTAAAACTACCCCAAGATTTTAAACAGAAGAAACCACAAAGAGAGCACAGCAAGTACAAGAAAGGAGAGTTAGTGACAAAATAAGACAGATGAGCACACAGAGTCATACATCTAGACCAAAATCTTAAGACTTTTTTCAGACTTAACTCCAACAAATTGAGACAATGGGAAATACTTTTTTGGGTCATGTTTCCTAGAACTTCATGATAGTGTTAATGCATGGGCTTTAAGGAATCCTCATGAACACAATGGACCAGTTTAGAACCTATGATGAAGGACTAAAACATGTAGGAATCAAACTCAAAAGCCTTTTTAAACAAACTTTCAGGACCAAAATGAAATGCTCATACCAAAATATGGATTATAGGTAAAATTACAACAAATTATTCTGTCTTGAATGAATAATAATGAAAGTTAAGGAAATTAGAAGCTAAGACACAGTTGTACGACTTCAGACAGATATGAAAGATCTATACATGGGTGTTCTCGAGTAGCTGTTTTAATTCAGGTGCCAAATGGATCCTTCATAAGGAAACCATTCCACATCCCACTGTACCAAGGGCAGAAAAACAAAACCAGAATGAATGTAGTCATACCTAATTCCTACTCTACAATTTGCAGGAAGTTGCTTTGTGTTTCTTCTTCTTCTTTTCTTTAAAATTTAATTAGACAGACATACACTGACCACTAGCTCTGAGTTAAGTTCACTGCTGGGTACTGAGGATACAAAGATGGGTAAAATGTAATTTCTTCCTTCAAGGCATTTATTATCTAGCACTGTTTTATAGCTTAAAATAATAGCTGCACTATGACCAAGTGGGTATTAATATTTCAGCAAATGTCCACTTATCTTTTGGTGCATATATAAATAAGTCAATCCATACAGACATTACCTTACTTCATGCCCACAACAACCCTCAAGTAGTGAGTATTATTGTTCGCATAGAGAATGTAAATAAACACAGGCTTGAAGAGTCATGTGGCAAGTGCCAAGAAGAGCTAAGATTCTAGGCAAAGCTCCACTGTGACAGTAAACCACCGTGCCTGAGATTCAGATAATTACCTCAGGCCATTTTGCTGGTGAAGACAAGTCACCCTTCTGACATTGGAACCATTAGAGTTGAAGATGCCTTGAAAAATAATGTAATTAAATAGCCTTGATCACTGAGACACATAAAAACATCATCTCTTCTAAACAATTATTTTAAGCCAACATAGCACCTTCCCCACTATCTACTAACAGCTGAAGAATTTACTCCCATGATTGTGCCCCCCTCTTTCCTGGATTAATATATCCCCTTTACTTATTGTTCCTATCCACAATGACAGTTGTTTCCTTCCTCATTTCTGATTCACTTTCAATCATTTCTAACCTGGCTTTCATTCCAAGCACTATAATTCACTTACTCTAATCAAGAACCAGTGGATACTTCTATATCTTCATATTATTGCCCCTCAGGTGCATTCAGCAAAGCTGTTCATGCCTTTCTTGACTCACCTTCCATGTTCTCCTTCCATAGCTCTGCCCAGTTTCACTCTAATCCAGCATCCTTCTCCATCACCTTTGACGGCCTTGCCACTAAACATTGATGACTCATTTCTTGGTCCTGAGCCCTCTAACTTTCTCAGTCTATACCCTTGTTTTATGCAATCTCATCAACATCTGTAGCTTTATATGCCATCTTTATGCTAATGACTACGAAAGCCAAAGGCCTCTCGTCTGAGTACCTCTGGTCTGAGTACCAGATACATACAGCCAATTGTGTACTTGACATTTCCGCTGGGCTACTGACTGAGCATCCTGATTCCCACTAACTTCTTCCCCAAAACATGCTTCTCTCCTTAACTTTCCCATTTTAGAGAATGACACCATAATCATATGTAGTTGCTAGATAAAACTCTAGGAAGTCATTCTTGAGTCCTCATATATCCCGCTTTTCCCACGTTCAACCCAGCAGCAACTACCATCAATTACATCTCCAAAATAAAGTTTGAATTTTTCCACATCTTTCCATCTCCATTCTTACCACTCTTGTCTAAAACATTTTATATATATATATATATATATATATATATATCCCACATAGATTCTTATTGTAATCTCTTTCTGATCTTACTGCTCTACTTAAGCCCTATCTCACACTGCCTCCAAACAATCCACTGATTAATTCAGCAGTATTTATTACAACATACTATGTACTAGGAACTTTTCCATCTGCCGAAGATACAAAAATGACAAAAATCCCAATTTTTATAGAACTTGCATTCTAGTGGGAATAGCACACAATAAACAAAAAGTAAATATATAAAGTATGTTAGATGGTGATGAGTACAAAGGAGAAAAATAAATCAAACAAAGGCAATGGGAAATGCCAGATGAGAGTAAGTTGTGATGTACATAGAGCGGTCAGGTCCATTCTTGATACAGTAGACATACAGTTATAATTTCTTTTAGTATAAATCAGTTCATATCATTGCACACCTTAAAAATCTTCTAATGAGGGCTTCCCTGCTGGCACAGCGGTTGAGAGTCCGCCTGCCGATGCAGGGGACACGGGTTCGTGCCCCGGTCTGGGAAGATCCCACATGCCGCGGAGCGGCTGGGCCCATGAGCCATGGCCGTTGGGCCTGCGCGTCCGGAGCCGGTGTTCCGCAACGGGAGAGGCCACAACAGTGAGAGGCCCACTTACCACAAAAAAAAAAAAAAAAAAAGAAAAGAAAAAAAAATCTTCTAATGAGTCACATTAAATCTAGAGTAAAATCTAAAAATTCTTACTTTGGTTTACAATATTCTCATACTCTGTCTCCTGTCTACCATTCCAACTTCTCCAACCGCTAGACTTCAGATGGCCCCATTCCATTTCTCAGCCCTCTAAGTGTTTCTGCCTCAAGGCCTTTGTACTATTTCCTCCTCCTGGAACATTCTCTCTCAGCTCTCCTTTCAGCAGGCTCCTTATCTTCCAGCAGGCTCAGCTCATATATTACCTCTTAAAAGATACCTTCTCTGAGCATTCCATCTCAAATAGCACAACCATTCACCAAGGCTTTCTTACCTTATTTCGTCCTATTATAGTACCTACCACAATTATTTTGAAAACATGTTCTCTTACTTTTTATTACCTGTCTTTTCCTACTTGGGCAGAACTTCATGCTCCATCTAGTCACTGCTTTAACCCCAACCTAGAGTTGTGTCTGGCACTAGGAAGCACTCCGTAAATACTTGTTCATTGATTGAATGAGTGAATATAAATTCCAATTCCAATTATTTTTTTTTTGTTTTTGTTTTTGCGGTACGCGGGCCTCTCACTGTTGTGGCCTCTCCCGTTGCGGAACACAGGCTCCGGACGCGCAGGCTCAGTGGCCATGGCTCACGGGCCTAGCCGCTCCGCGGCATGTGGGATCATCCTGGACCAAGGCACGAACCCGTGTCCCCTGCATCAGAAGGCAGACTCTCAACCACTGCGCCACCAGGGAAGCCCCCAATTATTTTTATTCAGAAAAATTTATTGAACATCCACTGTGTGCCAGACATTGGCACAATTCTTGACATTTGACTGGTCTGTAGAATGCAGGCTAAATATCCTATCTTATTTAGAATTAGAGAAATATGAAATTCTAGTGATAAAAGGACTTTAAAAATGACTTTAGGGCTTCCCTGGTGGTGCAGTGGTTAAGAATCCGCCTGCCAATGCAGGGGACACAGGTTCAAGCCCTGGTCTGGGAAGATCCCACATGCCACGGAACAACAAAGCCTGTGGGCCACAACTACTGAAGCCTGCGTGCCTAGAGCCTGTGCTCCACAACAAAAGAAGGCACTGCAATGAGAAGCCCACATGCACCACACGAAGAGCTGCCCCCATTCGCTGCAACTGTAGAAAACTCGCGCACAGCAACAGACCCAAAGCAGCAAAAAAAAAAAAAAAAAGGAAATACAAAGCCAGCGCCAGGGCCTATGGATAGACCTGTAGTGATTGCGGGTAGCATCTGAGAGATACCAACACCACCGCAAAAGCCAAAATCCAAACTGACGATTCTTGTTAATCAAAATAACTGTCAATCCTCTCCTTCTAGGCAAACATCACAACAGCAACCTTAATGAGAGCTTCAACGTTTGCAGAATCTGAAGCCATACAGGAGTCATAAGGAAGAACAACTTTTAGGCTGTGATCCTTTTGATCTTACTTCTTAGTAAAAGTTGTGAAGCTTAGGCACAGAAAACTGAGCTTTTCCTGCTGGTCACTGAATATTGTAAAGGCAACTCTGCAAGGGAGTTTCTGATCTTTTGTCCTGAGGCTCTAATTCAAGAAATGGGGAAGCAGGGGCCAACTTTTAATGACGTGCATTTGCAGCAATCCAAGTAAATTTGTGATTATCATTATCATCCTTAGTATTAAGAACAATGCAACAAAAACTTTGTTTTCAGATTTAGTGATTAGCCTAAAGCAGTAATTCTCAACTAGTAGGTAAGGAGAGATACTATTCTTGATAGGATGCACAAGTAGGGTGGATGGTTGTCATAATATACCTAATAATTCACAAAAAAATGTATCCATTTCAGCTCCTTATGTCCTGTATGTTATTTTATGTCATTAAAGTTTATTATAATGATAAATGTAAAAAAAAAATCTATTCATTGCAGGTTATTTACATTTTGAAAATTTAGAAATAACCAATTTGGGGTTGTTTTTAAAAATTGTAATACATAAAATAAATAATAATAAAAATACAGTATTAATATATTATAATTTTTTATCCTCAAGTAAATATGTTGCTATGGAAGGATAGTTGTAATATGTTCTTGAGAGTACAAAATCCTATTATGGGACCAGATGAGACACATACACAGGACAGATATTGAGCCATTAATTGTGGTTCCCTCTGGGAAGAAGAATTATGGGGTAGAGAGGGGTAAGAGTATGACTTTTCAATTTTTATGTTTCATATATTACTGTATTCTTTTTAATAAAAAATGTGTGCTGCTTTTACAATTTAAAATCATCAATTTTGATTAAAAAAATAAATGTCTAGGAAACAGACAAATATTCTTCTCTGAAAAAGTGGCCAGTTTATTTTCAACATAGCAACCCTTTTATAGAGTGAATGATGGGTGGCATAAAATATATGAAACACTGCTTTACAAACATTAGAATAGCCATAACAACAAAGCAGGGAGGACACAGCAACCTGGGGAAACCAGCAATAAAAGAATTTTAAAATATGCCTCAGTCTATGAAGACAAAAGCCACTGACAGTCATGATTAGGAAGAAAACTATATCAAGATTTTCTTCCATGTTTAGAAATGTGTTGCTTTTATTTTCTTTACTCTCATTTTGTTATTTATTACACCTCTCCTTGTACACATGCTTCATTATCCCCTCAGACTTCACTTACAAAACACAATTTCAAATATAAAATTATTAAGAATTTTAAGAGGGCAACAGCAGAATTTTTTAACAAGTATGGGACCCATATGATCATCTTAATACATGCAGAAAAAGCTTTTGACAAAGTTCAACATCGTTTATGATTAAAACTCTCAACAAAATGGGTATAAAGGGATTATACCTTAACATAATAAAGGCCATATATGACAAGCCACAGCTAACATCATACTCAATGGTAAAAAGCTGAAAACATTTCCTCTAAGATCAGAAATAAGACAAGGATGCCCACAGTTTCCGCTTTTATTCAACATAGTATTAGAAGAAGTCCTAGCTACAACAATCAGACACACACAAAAAAAGAAATAAAAGGAATCCAAATTGGAAAGAAGTAAAAACTGTCATTGCAGATGCCATAATACTATACACAGAAAATACTAAATACACTACCAAAAAACTGCTTGAACTCATCAATTAATTCAGTAAAGTTGCAGGATACAAAATATAAGAAATCTGTTGAGTTTCTATATACTAACGATGAACTATAGAAAGAGAAAATAAGAAAACAATCCCATTCACAAGCACGTCAAAAAGAATAAAATACCTGGGGGTTTCCCTGGTGGTGAAGTGGTTGAGAGTCCACCTGCCAATGCAGGGGACATGGGTTCGTGCCCCGGTCCGGGAAGATCCCACATGCTGCGGAGCGGCTAGGCCCGTGAGCCATGGACGCTGAGCCTGTGTGTCCGGAGCCTGTTGCTCCGCAACGGGAGAGGCCACAACAGTGAGAGGCCCGCGTACTGCAAAAAAAAAAAAAACAAAAGAATAAAATACCTGGGAATAAATCTAACTAAAGAGCACCTGTACTTGGAAAACTTCAAGGCACCTATGAAAGAAATTGAAGAGAACACAAACAGATAGAAAGATATATGTGCTCATGGACTGAAAGAATTAATATTGTTAAAATGACCATACTAGCCAAGGCAATCCACAGATTCAATTCAATCCGCATCAAAATACCAATGGCATTTTTAACAGAACTATAACAAATAATTCTAAAATATATATGGAAACACAAAAGAACCTGAACAACCAAAACAATATTAAGAAAGAAGAACAAAACAAGAGGAATCTTGCTTCCTGATGTCAAACTATACTGCAAAGTTACAGTAACCAAAACAGTATTGTACTGGCACAAAAACAGACACATAGCTCAATGGAACAGAATAGAAGGCCCAGAAATGAACCCACACTTAAGGGGTAAATTAATCTATGACAAACAAGGCAAGAATTTACAATGGGAAAAAGACAGCCTCTTCAATAAATGGTGCCGGGGAAACTGGACAGCTACATGCAAAAGAATCAAACTGGACCACTTTCTCACACCATATATAAAAATAACTTAAAATGGATTAAAGACCTAAATGAAAGATCTGAAACCAGAGGAAGTACACTCTTCGACATAGGTCTTAACAATGTTTTTTTTTGGATTAGTCTTTCCTAGGCAAGGGAAACAAAAGCAAAAAAAACCTATCAACAAAACAAAAAGGCTGCTTAATGAATGGGAGACGATATTTGCAAATGATATATCTGACAAGGGGTTAATATCCAAAGTATACAAAGAGCTCTTACAACTCAACATCAAACAAACAAACAACCCAATTACAAAATACAGGACTTAGACAAACTTCCAAGAAATCATAAGATGACCAACAGGCATACGAAAAGAGGCCTAACATCACTAATCATCGACGCAAATCAAAACCATGAGATATCACCTCATACCTGTAAGAGTGGCTATATCAAAAAGAAGAAATAACCAGAGTAGGCAAGGATGTGTAGAAAAGGGAACGATTGTGAACTGTAGGTGGTAATGTAAATTGGCACAGCCATTATGGAAAACAGCATGGTGATTTCTCAAAAAATTAAAAACAGAACTACCGTACGATCCAGCAATGGGTATTGATCTGAAGAAAATGAAAACAGTAATTGGAAAAGATACATGCACTCACCCCTATGTTCATTACAGCATTATTTACAATAACCAAGATACAGTATTCAAGCATTATTTACAATAGCAAAGCTAAGTGCCCATCAATAGATGAATGGGTCAAGAAGATGTGGCTTATATATGCAATGGAATATTACTCAGCCATAAGAATGAAATTTTGCCATTTTCAATAATAGATGGACCTAGAGGGTATTATGCTAGGGAAAGTAAGAGAAAGACAAATATTGTATGAATTCACTTAAATGTGGAATCTAATAAAAAATAATGAACAAACTTAACCAGACAGAAACAGAGTCGTAGATACAGAGAGCAAACAGGTCGCTGCCAGAGGGGAGGGAGTGGGGGGTGGAGAGAAATAGGTGAGGGAAATTAAGAGGTACAAACTTTCAGTTACAAAATAAATGAGTCACAGGTATGAAATGTATAGTGGGGAATATAGTCAATAATTATGTAATATCTTTGTATGGTGACAGAAGACAACTAGACTTATTATGGTAATCATTTTGAAATGTATAGAAATATCGAATCACTGTTTTGTGCACCAGGAACTAACATAGTGCTGTAGGTCAATTATACTTCAAAAATAAACAAACAAGCTCATAGAAAAAGAGATCAGATTTGTGGCTACCAGAGGGGGTTGTAGAATTAGGTGAAGGTAGTCAAAATAATACAAACTTCCAGTTATAAGTACAAGAGATGTAACGTACAACATGATAAAGATAATTGACACTGCTATATGTTAAAAATGAAAGTTAAGTTCTTGTGATGAGGGAGTTCTCATCACAAGAAAAAAATTTTTTTCTATTTTTTTAATGTTGTATCTATATGCAATGATAGATGCTCACTAAACCTATCATGGTATTCATTTCATGATGTGTATAAGTTGCCACACTGACATAGAGTAGGTTTTATAGAAAATGTAGGAATTTATAGGCTAGGTGTACATGAAATATGGATGGGAAACAGACTGGGCTGTCCTACTCTATAAAGAACAGTCTGAACACTACAGTCACTGTGGGTGGGAAGTTTATTACATACTTATTTATTTTGTTGTTTGGTAATGCTTTTTAGTTTATATTTCAATAAACCATATCATTGATAATGAGTTAAAAATGCATAAGTACATGTTTATTTTTTTTAAATAAGCACTAAAGTTCTGTTTCTCAAGAAAATTGATGGTACTTGTGTAATTTGTAATGTGTTTGTCTGTGTTTACCATCTACATTTGTGATGGCGATACCATTGACTCCTTAAAAACCAGAAGATGTAAGAATCTGCAGAAGCAGCATCGGTATCCACTTCAAAAGTTAATACCTATTTTAAGAAAAATCACTCAAAGACAATAATTTAACATGTACAGCTGTACCACTCTATTAAGCATAGCTTTACATTAAGATCAAAAGATTATGCTTATAAATTAATTTCACTTATTTTTGTAAACCTATGTAATGTGAAATGATAGCTGTTAGTGAGCTAGCTCCATGAACTGTAAAACTTTGTAAATAGTTCAATGACGCCAGTTATATATGAGTGTTATCCATATGCTACAAGCAGAAAATCAATTAATTCCAATATTGGCTTAATAATTTCATCCAAATCATGGAATCAAAATGAAGTTTTTGTTAAGTTCTTTCTGTCAAAGATGAAACATTTGACCTTATTTTAAATCAATTTCACTAAAGTAAAATTTAAATATCACCCCAAACCATTTGCTATTTACCTTGGAAGTCAACTCCCTGGCCTCAGGAAAGCACTGATCTGTTATCACTAAAAATTAGTTTTGTCTGTTCTAAAATCTAATATAAATGGAATTATACAGTATATACTCTTTGTGTCTAAGTTCTTTCACCCAGATTTTTAAGATTCGTTTATGCTGTTTCATTATTACTTTGTTCTTTTTTTTGCTGAATACTATTCAATTGTGTAAATACTCCATGACTTTTTTAGCCATTTACCCTGTTGAAATTTGGGTGTATTTGGTTTGGGGTTATTATTATTCAGGTTTCCATGATTACTGTCATGCAGATCACTGTGTGGACATATGCTTTATTTTCTCTTGGTTAAATACCAAGGAGGGGGATTTGGGGGGCAGATGTTAAGTATGCTTCACTTGACAAGAATCTGACAAAATATTTTCCAAAATAATACATTTTTATACTCCCACAAGCAATGACTGTGATTTCCAATTGCTCTACATCTTTACCAACACATTAAAAAATCCTCTTATTATTGCAGGAAGTGTATAGTTATATCTCATTGTGGTTTTAATTTGCATTATCCTGGTGACTAATTATGCTCTTTTTATATGCTTATTGGCCATTCCTATATCTATTTTGTGAGGTGTATATTCAAATATTTTGCCAAATTTTGTTGAGTTGTTTCTGAATTCATTATCAAGTAGCAAGTGTCTGTTAAAGCCTGCATATAAGTCCTTTATCATATAAATATATTGCAAATATTTTCCCATTTATATTTTCTTAATGTTATCTTTCAAAAAACAAAAAATTTGTAATTTGATGAACCCAAATTATCCATTTTGTTTTGTTTTGTTTTGTTTATGACTAGTGGGGTTTTTTTGTGTACTGGTGAGAAATATTTGTATACCCCAAGGTCATGAAAATTTTCTCCTGTTTATTCTTCTAAAAATACTGTAGTTTTAACTTTTACATTTAGATATATGATCCACTTTGAGTTAATTTTTGTGTACAGTGTATGCAAGAGTTTGGGGTTAATTTTTTTTCCATATGGATAACCAATTGTTGAAAAGACCATACTTCTCCTGCATTGAACTACCATGACACTTTGACCTTATATGCATGGGTTTATTTCTGCACTTTCTGTCCTATTCCATTGATTTATATGTCTATCTTTTACAAAATACCATACTGCCTTGAAAACTATAGCTTTTTTTCTTTTTTGCGGTAAGCGGGCCTCTCACTGTTGTGGCCTCTCCCGTTGCGAAGCACAGGCTCCGGACGTGCAGGCTCAGCAGCCATGGCTCACGGGCCTAGCCGAACCCGTGTCCCCTGCATCTGCAGGCAGACTCTTAACCACTGCGTCACCAGGGAAACCCAAAAACTATAGCTTTATAGTAAGCCTTAAAACCAAGTAGTGTATGTCCTCTAACTGTTCTTTTTAAAATTTTTTTTGGCTATTCCAAGGCCTTTGCATTTTCATTTAAATATTAGCTTCACTTGTCCATTTCTAAAAAAACAAAAAAAAACAAAAAAAAATGCCCTGCTGTGATCTTAATGGGGTCTATCATTCCATTATTAGGTCTTCTTTAATTTGTCTCAGCAATGTCTTAGATTGGTTTTCATGAACATTCATATATTTTGTTAAATTTTTTCTAAGTATTTTATGTAATTTGGTGCTGTTATAAATGGTATTTTAAAAATTTATCTTCCAATTGTTTGTTGCTAGTATATAGAAATACAATAGAATTTGCATGCTGAACTTTCATCCTGAAACCTGTATAAATTCATGTATTCTAGTAGTTGCTCTGTAGTCATTAGGATTTTTTACATACATGATATCATCTTAGAATAGTTTTGCTACTTACTTTCTAATATGTATTTTGTTTTATTGTTTTCTTTATTGCAAGAGAATTGGCATCCTTGCCTTGTTACTGATCTTAGGGGAAGGTATTCAAGGTTTTGCCATTAAGCAAAAAGTATGGTGCAAGCTAAATAAATCTATTAGCATGGAATATAAAAAGAAATTACAGATTATCTTAATTTTTTCCGACCTTTGTTATTTTTATTCAGTGATAGTTTTCCATACAGGTAAATTTAATGTTGTCTTTATGTCTACTGTAAATACTCAGAAATTTGTAAATGACATGTCTAATTTGTTATAACATTTGAATCATAAGAACCATTGATTGAAAAATTATATTGGCCAGTGTACTTACTTCCAACAAATAAAGTCAAAGTATGCACTATAAGATTTCTGTTATTCTCTTTGAGAGAATTACTTTAAAATGATTATTTCTGTACACACCACTCTGAATAAGAGTGAATAATCTGAATTATACAGAATATAAAATGCCCACCATAGTTTCTGGCATGTAGTCAATGTTCAATAACTGTTTAATTCTCACATGTGTTTTAGTAGATGAAATATCTTGTGACATAGCCAATTCACTGTTGAAAATTGCCCTCATTTGGAGGAAATGTGGAAGGTATTTAGAAGAGTCTTTGTAGGATACTCTAGTCATATCTTCTAAGAGAATGTCTTCAACTCATTCGTTGTTTTCCAAATGGAGTGAAATAATGCACCATATTGTCCCTGTTTTAAATGTGTAAATAGTAACACATTGTAACTACTGTTAATTTATTTATTTTTCATCTTTCCTGTATAATGAAAATCATGAAGCTCCCACATCGGTGATTTGCCACTGAGTTTGTCTTTGTGAAACCAACAGATGTTAGAATCTTAGAAAAAACATTACTTTTATCTCTGGTAAGAGAGAGTGTATCATGATTTTTACAAAATTAAAAAAGTTTCATTCTACTCCTACTTAGCTGAATATTTTTATGATGACTTGGTGTTGGACTTTGTCAAAAAATTTTCTACACATATTAAAAAGATATTTTTTCTCTTCTTTTTTTTTCTGTTAATGTAATGCATTACATTGATTGGTTTTCAAATGTTAAGCTAGACTTGTTTTCTGAAGATAAACTATGGTGTATTGTGCCTTGCATATATCTTTTTATTTGAGTTGCTAATATATTTGTTAAGGATTTTTGCATCTATTTAATAAGGAATATTGGTCTATGACTTTTTGTTTCTTTTAATACATTGGTTTTAGTACTAAGGTACCCTTGTCTTACAAAATGAGATGGGAACTATTGCCTCCTTCTTTACTTTTTGAAAGATTTAGTATATGACTGGTATTATTTCCTCCTTAAAATATGTATAGTAAGTCACCAGAGAAACAATCTAGACTCAGAGTTCTTGTTCTTGGAGATGTTTTAATTATTAATTTAAATAGGGCTATTTAGATTATCCATTTCTTCTTGAGTGACTTTTGCTAATTTGTGTCATTTAAGAAATGTCTATTTCACCTGAGTTGTGAAATTTATTGGACTAAAGATGCCTATAATAGTTTATTGTCCTTTAAATTTCTGTAGGATATGTAATGCTCTTCTCTCTTGCATTCTACTGCATGACCATTTCCTTTTTAACCAGGAAAAAGAATTAATTTTTCCCCACTCAATTTACATTCCTTTTCATTCCTCCCTAAATACAAACATATTATTATCATAGTATGAAGTTTCATTTTAATACTTATTAATATTTTATTGGTTGTATTCAGTAATTTTCTCTACCAAGATCCTCCTCAATATTTAATATTTAATTTAATATTTTGTCTGTTTTAAAGAAAATACAGTTCTCTTTTGGTTTTTACAACCGTGTTAAGACATAACTTACATACCATTAATTTACCCTTTTAAAGTGTAATATAAAGTATATTTTAAAGTGATTTTTGTTATGTTCACAGAAGTGTGCAAACCATCACCATTATCTAATTTTAGAACATATTCATCATCCCAAACAAAATTCTGTATCCATTAGCAAGCATTCCTTATTCTTCCTTCTCCTAGCCCCTGGCAACCACTAATCTGTTTTCTGTCTCTATATATTTGCCTATTCTAGGCACTTCATATAAATGGTGTATTACAGTATGTGGTTTTTTATGCCTAACTTCTATCACTTATCATAATGCTTTTAAGGTCTATCCATGTTGTAGCAAGTTTCAATACTTCATTCATTTCCATCATCAAGTAATATGCCATTGTATGGATATACCACATTTTATTTATCCATTCATCAGTTGATAGATATTTGGGGTGTGTCCACTTTTGGGTATTATATACGATGCTGCTATGAACAGACATTTATATGTTTACGTGTGGACATGTGTTTTAATGTATTTGGGGTATATACCTAGGAGAGGAATTGCTGGGCAATGTATTAACTCTAAGTTTAATGTTTTAAGGAACTGCCAAACTGTTTCCCAAAGTGGCTACACCATTTGACAATACTGCCAGCAATAAATGGGGGTTCCAGTTTCTCCACATCTTAGACAACATTTGCTATTGTCAGTCTTTTTGATTTTAGCAATCCTACTGGGTATGAAGTGATATCTCATTGTGGTTTTGATATGCATTTCCCTAATGAAACAAATCCATTATGTACCTAAAATAAATTAAAACACATGTCCACACCTGAGCTTATACACATCTGTTCATAGCAGCATCATATATAATACCAAAAAGTGGAAACAACCCAAATATCTGTCAACTGATGAATGAATAAATAAAATGTGGTATATATATACAAAGGAATATACCTTTTTTGGCATTTATTTAGATCTTTTTTAAATTTTTCAACTATGTTTTGTAGCTTTCAGGATATAAATTTTGCATTCCTTTTGTTAAATCAATTCGTTAACTATTTTGTTCTTTTGGATACTATTGTAAATGGATTTGTTTCCTTAATTTCATTTTTGGTTTGTTCATTGCCATTCTATAGAAAGACAATTGATTTTTGTATATTGATCTTGTATTCTTTAACCTTGATGAACTTGTTTATTAGTTATAATAGTTTCTTAGTGTGTAGCACAGTTTTTGAGCAAAGTTGTACAAAAATTTGCCCCAGCAGGAAGCACTATTAAAAAGAAATTCATATATAATTTAAGTGAATGGCACCATATGTATTTGCTCATTCAGATATTTTTCAGATCTTTAAGATAAATAGCAACTCCATGAATCTTAAAAGATTAAAAGTCATAATCAAACCAATGCATATAAATGGTTTTGGCATAGTTTTTAAAATATCAATTTTTTGTGAAGTGACTGAATTTCAAAGGAGTTCTGAATGCTGTGCCCCATGCTTGTGTCCTTCTCTGCATATGTAATAAACCAGAACTCTGGCAATATTTGCCTACTATCAAAACAAAAATATTAATTTTTGATGCAGATGTGAGCTGTCATTGCATGTCTTTAAGAGTGTCTTTCAGAAAAGCTCTCTTTGCCTCAAGTTCCAACACAGAATAAGAAGTCATCCTTTTTCATTGACATCCATTACAGAACATTTGATAGTGCTTCATAGACATCAGCAAGCTTTTGATATAAAGTAAATTAATCACTTTTAATAGATAAGGGAAATTGAGCATAAACTGAGTTTTTATAAATTGATTTACATTTTAGTACACTAAAACAACTCATTATTTAGAAAAATTCTACACTAAATCCATGTATAGATAGAAAAATTATTATGAAAATTTGATAACCATCCTCCATTTTATCCATGTTGCAAATTAATATTTTCATAAATGGAATTTTACTTAGTGCAAAGTATAACCTTAGTTTATATGGTTCACTGACATTTTAGTCACTAAGAATTCTAGAACTTTCTACAAATATCATTTGTTTGAGATATGTTTGTCCTTCCACATGGACGTAGATTTTTTTTGATCCTTTATATGTATTTTTAATATACGTATTAAAATGGTCAAAAATAGGGCTTCCCTGGTGGCGCAGTGGTTGAGAGCCCGCCTGCCGATGCAGGGGACGTGGGTTTGTGCCCCGGTCCGGGAAGATCCCACATGCCGCGGAGCGGCTGGGCCCGTGAGCTATGGCTGTTGAGCCTGTGCGTCCGGAGCCTGTGCTCCGGCAACAGGAGAGACCACAACAGTGAGAGGGCCGCATACTGCAAAAAAAAAAGGTCAAAAATAGAACCAGTAAATAGATGATATACAGAGGGAGGCCCAACTCTTATACTGACTTTCTCTGAAAACAGTAGCTAGCTGACAATAGACAGGCTACCAGGTGAAGTAGTGAACCCCCTAACACTGGAAATGCCCAAGGGACAGATTAAAAGCAACTCATCGCACCTATTGTCAAGGAGACTTTGGCACTGTATGGAGAATTTAAATGTATGACTTCTAAGAAAAGATATACTAAGACAATAAATTTTAGTGAGGTTCAGCTTTTTGTCATCTAAAGTATTTTGCCCAATTTTATTTCATCTATGAAGTAAAACTACAAGTCTGCATTATACAGTTACACATGCATAAAAATAGATAGGTGCGTTCTAATGGGGGTAGAATTGATTTGTGTGTTTGTGTGCGGGGGAAATGTTGTGCAATATATGTAAAAAGTTATATGTGCATACATAGATATTTTTTCTCATACTTTTATCCATGGTTCAAGATGCATATTACTTCCAAAAGAAAGACAATACTGTGAGCCCAAGAATTTATTTTAATTTAAAATCATTGTCTTGTTTTCAAAGGAGTAAGGAGAATAAACTTTTCTTCATAAAGATAGAAACTTTTGAAAATTAGGTTTTAAAATAGAAATACTAGTGTACCTCAAAGCACTGCATTAGAAAGGATTATAAACAATGAAAGAAATTCACTCACATGAAAACTCAATAGTTCCTGATCTCAAACAGCCAAAACAGAAACCAATTTTTTTAAAAACAAGAGATGCTAGCTGTTGACAAGTCTGGTTTAAGTACCACCAATGTACTCAACACTGTGACAGAAATATGAATATAGTCTGGCCTTACATCTCCTGAACTTTGCTGACTGCATTATATGTAAAGATGCATCTGCTCCTCTCTTAAAACAGAAAGCAGTGTCTTTAAAATGATACTCAAGGAATCTGCAGGGATCCTGGGTCAGGACTTAAGCACAGACCTCAATGTATGTGGCCGTTTGCTTAATGCTGTGCGCACCACGCACACACTGTTAATGTTCATCAATGCCATCTCTGAAGCATGGAAATTGAGGCTTCATTTAGTGCTAACAGCAGCAACATTTCAACGCTAGATATTACTGAAGATAAATGGACACTTTGGCCTGAGATATTGAGCTTTCACAAAAGCATTTCTTCCCTAAGCTGAGGATTGCTTACCTGTTTACCTTTAAGAAAAAGAAGTCTAATCTTCATAATATTCTTTAAAATGAAATGAATATGTGCAATAAAATGCGAAGTCTACGAGGGGTTTTGTGGGAGTCAGAGATTTATTCAGTGTTAAAAATGTATTTTATAGAGCTGTACTATCTAACACCATAGCCACTAGCCACATACAGCTATTTAAATTAAATTCTTAGTTCCTCAGTCACACAGTCATATTTTAGTGCTCCATACCATGTGTGGCAAATAGTGACCATATCAGACAGCACAAATATAAAACATTTCCATAACAGGACAAATTCTGTTGGACAGTCCCATTTTAGAGAAAAGCAATCAATGTTCTTGCTACCCAGACTTTAGCTATGAAAGCAATACAAGGAGAAAAGTTGAAAACATTATTAAATATATTTCTATAAAGCTCTACTATTTAAGGAAGGGAGAAATAATTACATTTACTTGATTCTCCATAAAATTGTGGAACAGACAACAGGAAACACAACATAAACTGGGCACTGCACAGATAACAATCAGCAAAAAAGTTCCCACCACAAGTGAGACATTCTGAGTAGTTACAAGTGAACAAAAGAATACAGGTTAGGAATTAGCACGGAATTCTAGAACTAGAGGAAGCTGGAATCTTAGATTTTTTTCTTCACTATGAAATAATTTGTATGCTCATCCAAACTAAATTGAATCTCTGAATCATTTGAAGACATATTGTAATTATTCGTATTTCTGTAACAGGAAATAATTTGTATGAAAGTAGCAGTTTACTGAATGAGGTAAACTCAGAAAAAAATAGGACAAATTTGATTTCTTTCACCACTGACCCCTAACTTTATCTTCTCCACCCTAAATGATAATTTTGCTAACACCTACAGTTTTTCTAATAACTTTTAGGCAACAAAAGTCCTAATATAATAACATAGCTTTCAGTCTATCATCTGATTCAAAATTCTCCTTTCCTTCCAACTAATGGCTATTTAGGTAGAGCTGAGTATTCCCCACCTTGCCATTCTACTTCCTCATCTTTTTTCATCCAGTCTCTCTATCGTTGCAACAGAAGAAGGCAAAGGAAACAAGGCTCAGAAAGTTTTTATTTGACAGAAGATGGGCATTTTTGATTTCAAAGGTTGGCTTTCTTTTTTACAGAGTGGTTTGTAGGTTGTTAAGAGATACCTACACTATTCCTGACCTACTACTCTTAGCTCTGCTAAAACTCCTAGCTCTACAGCCAGCCATTGTCACTGTTTCTGCTTCATAAGGAAACACAATGGTCTAGTGCTAAAAACAAGGGATTTGGTACCAGACCAACAAAAATTAAAAACCCTTCTCTTCTACTTCTTACCTACTGAGATTGTGCAATCATTTCACCTGTTTATACTTTAGTCTTTCCTCACATCAAATGAATATTTTAGGGGTTGTTGTGAATTATAGGATTATTATAAGTATGATAAATAAAACAGAGCCTGTGTATAAGTGTTTATTTTCCTTTTCATCTGTTCTCTCCCTTTTCATGGACTGTGCTTTGTGTTGTATCTAAAAAGTCATTTCCAGACCGAAGGTCACCTAGGTTTTTTTCATGTTACCTTCTAGGATTTCTATAGTTTTGCATTTCACATTTAGGCCTATGATTCATTTTGAGTTAATTTTTGTGAACAGTATAAGTTCTGTGCCTACATTCTTGTTTTTTCATATATGTTGACGCCCAGTTGTTCCAGGACCATTTGTTGAAAAGACTATCTTTGCTCCATTGTATTGCCTTTGTTCCCTGTCAAAAAATCAGTTGTTATATTTATGTGGGTCTATTTCTGGGCTCTTTATTCTCTTTCATTGAACTCTTTGTCTGCTCTCTTTGTCTGTTCTTTGCCAGTACCACATTATCAAGATTATCATAGCTTTATAGTAAGTCTTGATGTCAGGTAGTGTCAGTCCTCCAACCCTGTTCTCCTTCAATATTGTGTTGGCTATTCTGGGTCTTTTACTTCTCCATACAAACTTAAAAATCAGTTTGTTAATGTCCACACACAAAAAAAGAACTTGCTGGGATTATGACTAGGACAGGGTTAAACCTATAGATCAAGCTTGGAAGTACTAAAATCTTGACAGTAACAGTCTTCCTATTTATGAACATGGAATACCCATCCATTTATTTAGTTCTTCTTCAATTTCTTCCATCAGAGTTTTATGGTTTTCTTCATATAGATCTTGTACATATTTTGATAGATTTATACCCAAGTATTTCATCTTTTTAGTTGGAGAGGAATATTCATAGCAGCTTTATTTGTAATATCCAAAAACTTTAAGCAAACAAAATGTCAAATGGGTAAACAAATTTAGTATACCCATACAATGAATTACTACTCAGCAAAATAAAGAAATGACTATTGAGACAGGCAAAACCATGAATGAATCTCAAAATAATCATGTTGAGTGAAAGAAGTCAGGCAAAAAAAGAGTACATACTGTATGATTTCATTTATATAAAATACTAGAAAATGTAAACTAACCTATAACAACAGAGAACCTATCAATGGTGCCTGAGGAACAGAGATGGAAGGAAGGAGAGTCAAGAAAGGTCGAAAGGAGGGATAACCAAGAGACACACAAAAAACTTTTGGGTGTGATATAATGTTCATTACATTGACTGTGCTGATATTTTAATGGATGGATGGATATATATATGCATATATTTGTCATAACTAATCAAATTGAATATATCAAATATGTGCAGTTTATTGCATGTTAATTATACCACAATAAAGCTCTAAGAAATAAACAGAAAAGATTAGTCTTACAATATGCTGGTGTGATAACAAGCATGCTCTAAACTGTATCAAAATATTTATTTCTCAAAATTAAAAAGATTTTGGTGTCTTGAAAAAATAATCAAATATGCTTAATACAAGATCTCAACATTAAGAAACTTTTATCAAGAATTAATTCACTTCCTAGCCCCTGAGTCAAATTTACCTATTTAAACTCAATAGTGTTTTCATTATTTTACTAAAGTTTTAATATTTTAGTGGGAAAATGTTTGGATTTCTTATTATCCTTAAGAAATCCAAACATGATACCAAATATCAGTGTTTTAGAAGTTTGACAACTCCTTCCTTTTAGCTCTTTTCAAAATGAACTTTTTTTTCTCCTGAGTAACCCGTATTTTACACATCCAAAATTCATTTGAAATTCTCACTCTCCAATTCACTTTGGTTTGTAAAAACCTAACCAAACATTCTCAATTAAATCAAAGCAGGTATGCAAGTAAACAATTTTATCTCTAGTCTCATTTTCCAAAATCATAAGTCCAGGAAAGTACTGTATCAGAAAATTGTCAGGACAGTTTTTCTTTTAATAAGAAGCAAGACCTTAAAATAAAATTATTAAGTTAAATAAAAAGCAAAATCTTTTATTTTATCACCCCTTTTCATGATCCCTGCCATTTACAGTAATTCTTCTTTCAGAAGGTATCCTTTCTTTAATGAATTCTGTGTCATAATCTCTATAAACATGTAACCCATTGCAATTCTTTATTATTTCCCATCAAAACATGATTAATGTGTTTCTCAACTATCAGTGACTTGTAGAACAAATGTAGAACACCCCACCTCACCCCTCAAACTTCCAGGTGCAAGCTGACTCTTCGTAGTCAGATTTTTTTAATTCTTTGCCTAGAGATGATCTATCTTGCTCAACATTTACTATGACTTCAGTTACATTGAAATGAGTAATGCAGACAACTGAGTAGTCTGTAACAGTCCTAGTATATTCTGTTTTATAGAATTAACTAATTTTCATCTTTAAAAGTAGATTATTATTCTTTCTTCCTATTCTAACTAAAAACATTTTGAAGATAATTATCTCAAAGGTCTTTAAGCTCTTTTTAAGATTAATTTTTGTTGCGCCTGCTGTGAAAGTCAGAAGACTAAAGTGTGGAGAAGTATAATGCTCTGAATGATTAAATCAGGTCTAACATTTAGACCAAATGTTGCAGAATCCAGTATATCAATGTGTGTTATCTGACAAGTAAATGTTTTAACAACAATTTTAATGTAAATATATTTAGGCAGACATGAATTCTCCAAACTGCTCTGTCTCCAGCACCCTCTATAATTAACCAGCCATTTTACACACATTTATTACCTAGCTGATCCCCAAAGGCACTTAGGTTTTCAACACCTAATTTATAAAGCTTTAGAAGTTTTAGATAGAGAGAATGTTAGACTTTAAAGGATCTACAAATATATTGCCCAATATTCTCACTTTACTACTGAGCCACAGAAAAAGGATTTGCTCAACAGTAAATATTAAATTAGTAGCAGAATAGCAGGAACATCAGACTTACTCGCTCCTGATATTGCTTTTCCATTGCAACACTCTCATTCCTTTAAATTTCTCCCCAATATAATGTAAGCCTCAAGAAAGTAGGGCCTTTTTGGTCCTGTGAAATGATGTGTTCCTGAAGCCTAAAACAGTAAGAAGAATTTAATCACCAGTCATTAATTTTTATTAGGTAAATGAGAGATGCTTAGTCAGAAGTGGTATGCGAAGTAACAGGATTCGTATTAATTGACTTAGGTTACTTGGCAGGTATTTTATACATATGATTGCATTTAATCCTTCCAAAACTAATGCAGAAGAAAAATTATTTCCCTCATTTTATAGATGAGGAAATTAAAGCTAGTAGGTGACAGTAAGCACAGTTTGCCTGCTTGTAAAATCTCATACTCTTTTCGCTACAATGGTGCACAGGTGTAACACAAAGAACTTGGTAGGGCCAAGAGTAAAATTCTTCGTATAATATTAACATACTTATAATTTCCAGACAAGCTAAAACATAAGAGTATTTAGGCATTGTGTTAAGGTTTTTCTAGTTTAATTCTATGGGTGAGTTACTATTATAATCTCCATTTCCCACAGGAGAAAATGAAGCACAGAGAATTTCAAAACTTGCTTAAAGGCGCATAACTAAGAAGTGACAGAATCAACTATTAACCCAGGGAAGCTGGCTCCAGAGTCCATGCTCATAATTATTGCACTAAACTACCACATAGATTAATACAGTGGTTCTCAGAGTGTGCTTTCCTGACAAGCAGCAACATCACCCAGGAACTCGTTAGAATGCAAATTTGGGAGTACTATCCCAGACCTACTGAATCAGAATCTGTGGGGGTGACACTATGTATGCTGTATTTTAACAGCCCGACAAGTGATGCTGAGAGACGCTAAAATTTGAGACCCACTGAACGAAGAAATGATGCAATCATTTTTAAGATGATCTTAGACTCATCTTTTTGTATATACACTCCTAGAATTTTCTCCGAGCATGTATACACTCTTTTAAAAGTATATCACACTGACCTGTTTTGTCATTTATTTGTTCTCTAATCAATATGTCATGAGCATTTTCATACATTGATAATTTTTTGAGAACATAACAATGGCAGCTTAGTACTTGCTATGGATTGAATGTTTGTATCTCCCCCCAAAAATTCATATGTCGAAGACCTAATCTCCATCTGAAGGTGGCACCTTCAGGAGGTAATTAGGTTTAGAAGAGGTCTTGAGGGTGGAGATCCCATATGATTAGTGCCCTTACAGGAGGAAGAGACCAGAGCCCTCTCTCCTCCCTGTGAGAATACAACAAGAAGGCGGCAATCTACACACCAGTAAGAGGGTCCTCACAAGACACTAAATCTGCTGGCACCTTGATCTTGGATTTTCCAGCCTCCAGAACTGTGATAAATAAGTGTTTTTTTTTGTTTTTGTTTGTTTGTTTGTTTTGTTTTATATAAGCTACCTAGTCTATGATGTTTTGTTATTGCAGTCTGAGCTAAGACAAAACTCTATCCCATGCACATACCAGAATGTGCTAACAAAACTCCTGCTGTGTCAAGAACTAGGAAGGGTCTGAGATTTTACCCTCCTTGTAAGCTAACAAGTTAGCCTATTGTTGTTTCATGGATGCTGCCAGAGGCCATAAGACTCCTGGGTCAGAGAAAAAGACTATCACTCACAGCACAGCAAGGAATAGGAGCATCAGCAGATTTGCCTTGGTTCCCCTCACCCCCAAGTCCCACAAAGGTGTGTCATGGGTCCATCTGACACCACACACACAGAAGAGAAACGCAAAGCCAAAGGTCCAGAGCTTTGTGACAAGCAACAGTTGTGGCCAGCAGCAGATAAACCAGTCACCCTCATCTTGAGCAATGTGCTGTTACATGGTAGTCAGGCTATGGTCACCTTGACCTACTTAGTTGCCTATGTGACTAGCTACAGAAACTGTTTAATATCACAAGACATTATTATCCTGGCCATCTAGCACACTTTGCAAGAATATAGAGGCATGGCTCCTTGGGACCCATGGCAGACTGTCTCTCCCAACAATTGTTGGACATTTAATTTTTTTACACTTTCAAATAATGCCACAGTAAACTATTTTGTACCTAAAATATATTTCTCAGTATTTACTTAGGACAAATTCTTAAAAAATGAATTGCATCATCAGTAATTTTGGTTTATTTTAGCCTTTGATAAATATTTCACTTATGAGATTGTATAAAAAACCCCATTTTCCAGAAATTCTTACCAATGATAGGTAATTTCTTCTATTCTTAAAGTTTGGAAGTTTCCTTAAAAATCACATTATTAATGTTAATTAGCATTTATTTGATTATTGCTGAAGTAAATTTTTTAATACATGTATTGGAATTTGTATTTCTTTATGAATTAACTGTAAAAGTGTTTGTATTTTTATTCTTTTGGGATTATATATTTTCTTATTGAATTATGAGAGTCATTTATATATTTTTAATAATCCCCATAGGCTTGGTAAAACTAAATATATACATAGATATAGAGATAGAGATAATATATATATAAAACCTATTTGTGTCCACAATTATTTAATATTAATCTGTTGAAAGAATTAATGATTTTCTAACTACTGCCAAATAGAACAGGCCACTGTAAAGTATCATATCAGCATCTCTTTAGAAAACTTACAATTAGAATCACCCACTTTGGAAGGATCACCGTGCCAATCAAATAAAGCGTATTTTGCAATATTTGGGACTGAGAATTCTTAGTAAGTTCAGCAGGAGTTCAGTAGGAGGACTGAAGGAGAGATCCAATAATTTTTTGTTCTAAACTTACCTAGGTTCTTCTTGCTAATGATCTAGTGCTGACGGTTCTTGACCATCTCTAACCAGAAGTCAGTCCTATTTTAATATAAGCCCATGGTCTCTAAAAAAGAATTTGTCATAGATATCAAAATCTTATTTTCATTCACACATAGCAAATTTTTCTCTATTATAAAAATATAAATTTGTTTTGGTGACAGTATCTGTTGTTTCTGCTTCTTCCATTCTGTGACATTACCCTGCTAATTGCAGTAGAACCATACATAACAGAGTTATGTACAATAGGGAAGTGTTATTAAAAGTGAAAATCTAAATGAGTGTTTTGAGGTTTTTTTGTTTTTTCAATTCTACTCCTCTTCCCAGTTCTGTTCTGCTATCTCTTGAACCCATCGATCCCCATTTCCACTTCTTCCTTCAGGTTTTCATCAGCCTAGCTCTAGCCACAACCCACCTAAAAATTCGGTAACCAAAGTACAAATAAGCTGGATAAGTAGTATTAGGAAAGAATTTGTGAAGTTCTATTGGACTGCACTATCGTTTAGTCTCCATGGCCATAATGATAACAGGTTCTAGTCTCCTCATCCTCCTTCAGGATGAACTTTTTACTTCCTGAAAACTGCATTTTTAAGAAGAAGTTTTATAATACATGGGGTTCGTTAATTGTGATATTGATGAACTTTTGGCCTTCATACAAGATCAATGGTCTCTTGAGCACATACTGACCTTGACATTATTTTAGATGATATTTAGCTTGGATCAATAAATTTTGATTATTAATATCAACTACAGTCAATATTTGCTTACTGAAGTTAGAATACAAATGAGTAAGCAGGACTTCAAGTGAAGATTACTAGTAGCATTTATGTTTGCTCATTATAGGATCTTAAATCTTGGTTCTAAAACTGTCCTATGTTAAAATTACTAAGATTTGTAGAATTAAGTCGTTAACAAAAAACAAAACACAACACACCAGACTCAGTAAGAGAAGATCCCTTATTCTAATAATGTCCCTCCAGTGGCATTTTTTCCTACTGACAAAGCTTAACATTATACTCATTGCAAAAGAGAAATGTGTGGACAATCCAATCCATTATTGCAGTGCAAGTACTGAAGGGTGAGTTAGAGCTAAGGAGCAATAAATTGATACCTGTGTTGTTGAACATTTTCACATGTTTGCAAATTGTCTGTTCAGGTCATTTTCATATTTTTCTCCTGAGATTTTATATCTTTTGTTTCTACAAATCCTTTACATGTTAAGAATATCAATTTAGTTCATCACATATATTTTGTTTATAGTTCCAGAACATAGAGATTTATATTCTTGTAAAAAAAACTATTAATTTTTTCCTTTTGTCAGAATTTCTTTTGTCTAGATTTCTTTCAACTACATGCTTAGAGATAATTTTCCGTACCTGTGATCAAAAAAATTGTCACCTACATTATCTTCTGATCTATTTTCTTTTCATTTAAAATTTAACCCATAGGGAATTTTCTTTTGTATATGGCATAAGGCAGAAATCGAATTCTGTTCTCCCCCAAATGTTTTCTAATTATCCCAAAGTCTAAATGAGCTATTATTTTCCCTCTGATTTTCTTGACCTAATGTCATATTATTAAATACTTATGTTTATAGACAGGATCAAAAATAATAATTTCATATATACCTATGGACCCATCACACATAAGTAAGAGATTTTACCATATAACCATGTTGTCTTAAAATTTTTAAAGGAAATAAAATGTTATATAGAGAGCTATAACCCCTCTGTTTATCTTGTCCACCCCCTCACTCCCCAGAAGTAGCTAACATCCTGAAGTTGACATGTATCTTTAGCCTACATGTTTTAATATTTTTATTACATGTTTGTATACAATTTGTTTTAAGAAATATATGTAAATAGTATACTCTATATATCCTTTAGCAACCTGTTTTTAATCAACATTGTTTTTCACATGTATCCATGTTCACTCACACACACACACACTTCATTCATTTTAATTCTGTGTAGTATTCTATTTTATAAATAAATCAGTTTATTTGTCCATTTCCTACTACATAAAGACAGTGTGAACCAAATTGGTTGTAATGATTTACCCTCTCATCCACAACACATGAGGGTCACCTTTGCTTCACAGCCCCACAGACTGATGTTATTAGAAATTTATTTTTGTAGATATATGGGGTATAGAATATTATCTCATTTTATCTTAATTTTTAGTTACCTGAGATTACATGTATTGACCACTTAAATTTACTCATGAATTGCCTTTTCATAAACTATGCCCATTTTTCTTAGAAATACATTCAACCAGGATGTGAACTGCTTTGGTATGCAGAGCTCTGGGGTGAAGTTAAACTAATTTTCATAGGTTCCTTCCAAAGGGAAAATAATGAGACCATTAAGCTCTGCATCACAGCAATCTGGCAATATTGTTACACTTTTAGAAATTATTACTATAGTACTAATAGTAGTAGTAGTCATAATGGTAGCAGGAGCATACATTTTCTACAGATCTTGTGGGTGCGACGTACTCTGCTTGTTATGTGTTGTCTCTTTAATTTTCACAACAATTATGTGAGATAAATTCTATTATTATCTTTATTTTATAGATGAGGAACTTGAAGCTCAGAAAGTTAGATAACTTGCCTCAAGTCACACAGCTTGAAAGAAACAAAGGCAAAATTCAAATCTAGTTCACATGACTCCAGAACTCAGAATTTTAATACACTGAACCCAAGAATGTAGGGAAGTCAACATCTACAAACAATAAATGCTGGAGAGGGTGTGGAGAAAAGAGAACCCTCCTACACTGTTGGGAATGTAAATTGGTACAGCCACTATGGAGAACAGCATGGAGGTTCCTTAAAAAACTGAAAGTAGAACTACCAATGATCTAGAAATCCCACTCCTGGGCATATACCTGGAGAAAAACATAATTCAAAAAGATACATACATCCCAATGTTCATAGAAGCACTATCTACAATAACCAGGACATGGAAGCAACCTAAATGTCCATCGACAGAAGAATGGATAAAGAAGATGTGGTATATATATATATATATGTGTGTGTGTATATATATATATATATATATATATATGTATATATATATATACAATGGAATATTACTCAGCCATAAAAAAGAATGAGATCATGCCATTTGCAGCAACATGGATGGACCTAGAGACTGTCATACTGAGTGAAGTAAGGCAGAAGGAGAAAGACAAATATCATATGATATCGCTTATATGTAGAATCTAAAAAAATGGCACAGAAAACAGAAATATAGTCACACATGTAGAAAAACTTATGGTTACCAAGGGGGAAAGGGGGGGGGTATAAATTGGGATGGGAAGTCAATGTAGGGACTTAGACTAGAAAGGAATTACCATCAAGTGACAAACATCTATGGAAGTGGATAGGACCAGCGTTTAATAGTGACACCAGTGAGAAGCCATAAGTAGAGGACCAATGTAAACTTGCAATTATCTTTGAAATTTCATTGACAGTCTTTGGTCTGAGAAAACCACCTGAACAACTTGGAGAGTAAGGAAGGAGAAGCACTCAAATGGAAGATGCTGGACTTCCCACTAATAAGGACATGTTATTGCTTGAAAAATTACCTGTCAAAATAAAGAAGATGTGATATATTGCCACTCCTAGTTGGTGAAGTAAATCATTTGCATATGTAAACTTAATCTAAATGTATATTCATATACATTAGTGGATTATGGATTTATAACTTCTTCTTCAAGGAAAAAAGGTAGAGATGCTTGGAACACGGCCATAGCCTTTTGAGTTGATGCAACAAATGGTAACTAGGCTCTGCTATAATACAATACAGGAAGTATTGCCAATTAGAAAGGATATATCTTAGGGCAGGGCCACTATGATATTTCTTATTTTCATACTTTAGTAGTATGTCACTTTGAATCAGAGACTAGTCAGTGACTTATAATCTAGTTCAAGCTTTATAACCTTTAGTTTTTTCTACTCATAATTTATCTAGTACTGATTTTAAAACATTTAAACACCTTACTTTTCCTCTTTGTTCGAAAAAGAACACGAATTTGGAATGAGCTTTACAATTTTATTCATGAGATCTATGCATCCTTATGTCAACAGTAACTGCTCGATTATAATTAATCATTTTAGAGAACATGTTATTGCTTCTTATAAGTCAGCCACTGCTCCTAATTTTACAAAATGTAATTCAATGAATTCCCATCTATACTGTTGTCATATTTCCACTTTAATTTCCATCTTAAATCCTTACAGTTGAAAAGAATCTTAGAGATCCTCCAGCTCAGTTTTAATGATAAGAAAACTGTACTCAGAAAAGTTAAGGAACTTGTTCAAGATTTTATCTTTTATTAGTGGCAGACCTAGGGCAAAAAGACAATTTCTAGACTATTCCATCAAATGCTCTCTTTCCACTACTTGTAAAACTTCTTCCCAAACACCTACCTAGAATCAGAAAAAGCACATCTCATTCAAAATTACACATTCACCATTTTATTTTTTACTATCTGAAGACAGAAGATATACATATAAAATAACAAAGGCAAATATAGTTATATAGAGACAGATATAGAGATGATAGAGGTATAGGTATAGATATATTTTCTTAGATATTTTAACTTTGCCTCTCCTCACCTTCCTCCCTTAGTTATTGAAAAGAAGGTAGTCTTAATACGAAACTGGAAGGAGGATCCCAGCATCCATCCTCAAAGGATCATTCTGGTTAAGGAAGGTTCTCTTTGAATGAGTAAAAAATAATTTATTATTTCATCCAACATTTTAAGTGCAAAGTATTTTACAAACACTCTTTGGGCCCTGTGGTTACTAGTGTGATTGTAATATCTACACTGTTCTCAACACACCCTTAATCCTCATGCATGTTTTGTTTATAGGATTTTTCCCCAAGCAACAACTATGAAAGAGGTAGATTGGTGATGTCATGTAGCATTAATGGAACTACTTCATTACCCCTCCCTATATTCACATCCTTTGCCACATGACTTTCCTGCCTCTCCTGTGGCCATGTGAGTTGGTCAATGGAATGTTAACAGGTGTGATGGGACAAAAGGCTTGAAAAGCACTTGCACATGTGGGTATGTTTGGGTTTGCTCTCTTGTGACTCTGGCATGCAATGAAAAGGACATGTGCAAGCTATCCTGTTTTCCCAAGGGGAAGATGAAAGCCATGTGGAACTAAGCCAACAAACATCTTCTCCCAACTGAAGAAAAAAGTATTCTTCTATTATTATTCTGATTATATCATTCCTTCCAGTCCCTCTAGTTTCTTCTTACATGTATTTTACTAGGTAGATACTGGAATTCCTGAACATCTCACATGCCTTGTGAATATGTATACCTCATACACTGAGTGACATCCTTTCTTCCAAGTTTCTTCCACAATTTTCATCTCTTTTGTACCACATTCTGAGAAAACTTCTTGATCTTCCATAAAACTGATTTGGTGTTCAACCATTTCTATTCTACTATTCAGGGGGTTTTTTGGGGGGTATATTTGAGATTTTTTTAGGTAATTTGTGTGATTTACTTCAGCAGTTGGGTTGTATGAATTCAGTCACATCTTTTGTATTTTTTCAATTGCTCTTTAGCTGACAACTAACTAACCCTTTCTTGAGGTAGCCCTTTTTCTCTATAAATTTCACAAGAATCTGAAGAGTTTGCTCCAGTCTAAGGTCTTAGTCTTTCTGTCAATCAGCTGACAGAGAAAACTTAAATGTGATGAATCAGCTAGTACTATTGCTTCTGTCACTGGCACATAGGAACACTTTTGAAAACTATTCTTTCACCTTGTCCATCACTGCAGTTATGCCTACAGAGGTACAGTTCCCTGCACAAGTTTCACTGATGCACTAGACTTAAACTCCAAGAATATAGGTCTTTCAGCTCATATTCAAGCTTAATCATTACTTGCCTCCATAACCAGTTTGCCAAAATGGTTGGGTTTATAGGTATTTCTGGCCTCAGCTGCATTATATCCCATACCCAAGTCTCCCCAAGTTAACCTTTCACTTTAATATTGACCCTTGCTCACCTGTCCAGTTCTACCTTCTCCCATGGTGAGTTCCTCCCTGAGGTCATTGGAGTCCTTTATGCCCTGGACTTTTCACAGACCTGGTCAGTCAGAGTGGTGCTAACATTGAACCTCAAAAGGGAAAGAGTTGACTTTTCCTCTTGAGTAATCCATTCTTCCTTAGGCAAGTATTCCCATCTCCTCTCCAGTAGTCAACTCAGCATTCCAAAGACAGTTTAAAGGTAACTTTGTTTAGCCAAAGAAGCTTGTATTGTCCTCTTTCACCCAGGCAGTGAGTTAATTGTGTCTACTCAAGCGGCCTTTTTCTGAATAAATATTTGCTCCAGAGTGACTGGTCTTGTCCCTAAATATGAAAAAGCTTTAGGGAATTAAGAGTTTTGCATTCTACATTATCAGTTGCACTGTCACATTTATTGATATTTCAACAATCATGTAGGGGCTTTTCAATGTCTATAAATTCTCTCTTACAGTTTACCTTTTCTTAGCAGCCTGTTCTAGCTATAGGAATTTAGTGTCCCCCCAAATCTCTCTGAAGATACTAATTATTTTTATGATATTTTCTATATTTCTCCAGTAATCAGTTTCCTCAAGAATTAATTCAATTTGTTCAGTTTGGTAGTCCATTTTTTCCTAAAAAATCTGGAACTTCTTATTTATAAGTGAGGGTTTAAGATGATCAATATAGGTGGCCAATGTGAATGTCACAATCCCTTGATAGTAAATTTGATTGCAAATGACAGAAGCTATGCTTATGGTAAAGTGAACTGGGATCTGTCATCAGAAATACCTCTGTGTTAGGGTGCATAGGAGCTTGCTGTCAGGATATGGGAAGGTTTACCATGTTGGCAGCTAATATTACATAGGTAAACCACCCAACTTCTCTTTTTAGCACCAATACTCACTTTAAGTATCACCTACCAACCCCCATGGCAGAATCCATTCACCTCTTTATTAGGTCTCAAACTGTTTCTATCAGCTCTGTGAGAGCTGGGTGGGTGTGCTTTTGCCAGGTGTTTGGAATGTCCTAGTTTTATTGGTCTCCCTATTAAGTCGCCAACAGATGATTCCTGCCTCTAGCTCCTAATGATTATGATCTTGGAGTTTTCCAAATTTCTGTCCGGGGAAAAAAAGAAAAACAACTCCTTTCTCCCTCCATTAGTATTTTCTTTTGTTTGTATTAACTGCATGTATCAGTTCTATTTGGTTACTCTGTCGATCCAATCCCATCTGCTTTATATCTTCCAGATATTTTTTGCTTCTGCTGGTCTAACCTTTCACATTTCCTAGTGCTGTTACATTTTGTTATTTTTATATGTATTCACTCATTCCAGTGGAACTTTGGGTACTGAATTGTAAATGTGTGTGCTTAGTCAGACATCCAGACAGCACTTAGCTCCCAAATGACTATTTTCTTTGTTATTTGTCTTTTTTCCCTTTTTTCTTTTCTTATTTAGTTTTCCATTGCTTTTTATTTAGTTTATTCTGTTTTATTCAAATGCCTTTTAAGAAGCAGGATAGGTGACAAGAGCACTGGGATAGTAGTTACGATTCCTTTATTCCAATCATGTTTTTGCTATTATCATTGCCATTATTAAATAGTGTATAGGTGTTCAATAAGTATTTTTGAACAAATGAATGAACGAAGTAAATTACCTTCCCTCTGCAGACTTCAGTTTTCTCCAATGTAAAATTAGGAGGCCTCTGCAAGTAATAGCAAGTTATGATTCTTC
Source organism: Orcinus orca (assembly GCF_937001465.1). Taxonomy (NCBI): domain Eukaryota; kingdom Metazoa; phylum Chordata; class Mammalia; order Artiodactyla; family Delphinidae; genus Orcinus; species Orcinus orca. The sequence continues at coordinate 99,636,848 of NC_064563.1, forward strand.
TCGAGCTGGATAGAAAACATTTATCATCACTTAACAGGAGGCACCAAGAAGAGAGAGGCTCCCAGTGTGTGAGCAGGAATGCAGTAGTATGTGACCACATAACGCAACCTAAGACAGAAAACTGTGATCAAAAACCTAAAAGCAGACCTTTGACATCAGAGTCTCAGGGAAGTTCTAAATAATCATCATTAGGCTTAACAACTGACTCTCAGGGGGCTGCAGAACAGTGATCAGGCCAGAGGGCAGCTGAGCACTGAATTAGCCAAGACCTAGATTAAAACACAATCGGCCTTTAGAAGGGCACATGTTAACACCCTCTCCTTTTCCTAGACCCGCTTCATAAAAAACTAACCATAGGTAAAAGCTTCTGAGGCCACAGGGCCTGACAATCCTGCCCTGAGAAAACCTCAAAGTTCCCGTACTCTTTATCCAGATTCAAACATCTTCTGCCTCGTTGTCCACTGGCATTAAGGTTCCCAGGTCAGGTGGTAAGTGTCACACAAACACACACAGCTGGGGGAACTCTATACCACATGCAGTCACCCAAAATAATTCATTAGCAATGATACTGCTTGGCAAAATTAAAGTCAAAGTCATAAACAATGCCTTTAGCAGGTTCTTTACATTTTGAATCACCTTGCTACTAGGATAACAAAAATGTTATTCTATTTCTGAGAATATAAAGAAACACAAGAGTTTACAAATTTCACATCTGCTTGATATGCTTCCTGCAGTGGTCTTCAAACACAATCACCTGGAGGTCTTGTTAAAGCTCAGGCTGATGGGGTCCCCCACCCAGAGTTTCTGATTCAATACATTGAGGGTAGGATCCTAGAGTTTGCAGTTCTAACATGGGAAGCAGATACTGCTCATCCTGGGACTACACTTCAATTCCAAAATTTCTGAGTCTTGTTCTAATGCTTATTTTGACTCTGGTCTGTTTTATTTGGGGGAGAGAAGGTGTTGTTTTGTTTTGTGTCTTTTAGCATGCCTTGTCATTTTTTGTTGAAAGCTCTACGTGATGTATTGGATAATGGGAACTGAGGCCTTTAGTGTGAAGTTTTAGGTTTATCTCACTAGGAGTTAGGCTGTGCATACTGTCTGCTATGGCTATAACTATTAGAGGCTTCAATTTCCTCTAGTGATCTTATTTTTTTCTCCCCTGTTTTCTTTGAGTTTCCCTAGAATCTCCTCTTCAGATTGAGTCTGTGTCTCTTTCAGCTCTTTCAGTTGTAATTTACTGTTACTATACCAGAGCCCTATTGATGTGGTGCTAAGGTCCTGGGAAGGAAGCATTCTATATCTTATGACTAAATCCCCTTTTTTAGTGGGTCTGATGCTGTAGCAGAAACTAGTTGAGGCACCCCTATTACGTTAGTCCTTATTCAACCCTTATTCTTTCCGTCCATTCAACTGGTCACCTACAGACGGTTTTTTCCCCTCCTTTCTTGCTTAATTGCACTCTGAAAATGATTGCCCTCTAGCTAAAGTTGTACTATGCAGCTGATGTTTACTTCTCCAAGACAACACTCCCTAACACTCCTTTCCTTTGTGAGCATTCTTCACTCCAGAAAGAAGGTCACAGAATGATAACCTCGAGGACCACCAGAACCTGTTCCAGAACCACCTGACACCAGCCCTAATGATATCAATGTCTCCAGGAGGAAAGAAGAATGCAAGACTACATCACCCTGGGACTTCCCTGGTGGTCCAGTGGTAAAGAATCCGCCTTCCAACGCAGGGGGCTCGGGTTCAATCCCTGGTCAGCCCGCGTGCCACAACTACTGAGCCCACGCACCTCAACTAGAGAGCCCACGTGCCACAAATGACAGAGCCCATGCGCTCTGGAGTCCATGCACCACAGCTAGAGAGAGAAAAACCACATGCCACAACTAGAGAGAAGCCTGTGTGCCACAACGAAAGATCCCACATGCCGCAGTGAAGATCCCACATGCCACAACTAAGACCCAACACAGCCAAAAATAATAAAAAATAAAGTAAAATATATAAATATTTTTTATAAAAGACTACATCAGCCCTGATCCTTATCTAAAGCCCTATTTTCCACTCTAAAACTATAAGACTCCTTCCTATTTCCCAGGAAGGGGGGCACAGTCTTGGGAGTGTTAGCCTGTTGTGGCCCCCTATGCCCGGCAAAGTAATAAAGCTACTCCTCCAAAGCTTTGTCTCTGCGTTTCTATTTGGCACCGGTGAACAGAGGCCTGGTTTTTCAGCAACACTGAGTCCCTAAGCTGTGACTTTCAGAAGAGTTTCTTAGCATTTTTTCTACTCTTATGTGAGTCAGAAAGGTTACAGGGGGCCCAGCTGTCTAACTGCCCCGCTCCATGTTAGATGATGCTCTGGTAAAGCTGTTTTCCTGGAGGGTAAGACTTTGCTGTGGAGGACACTCTGGGCGCCTTTCAAAATCCTTACTTTTGCTCTACCCAGAGCACAAAGGGGTTTTTCTCTGATCTTCACAGTGAGAACTTGGTGGGGTTCCTGCAGGTACATGTCATGAAAGTGTGAGGGTTCCCCCTAAGACTGGGTCCTAGGGAGTTTTTAACTTTCAAGCTTGTGCACAGCCTCTAGAAGTTTATCAATTACCATGTTAAGTGTTTCTACCTACAACTGGCTCCGGCAGGCTTGTGCTCCTGCTGAGCTGTGATTCTCTGTATTCACTTGTCTCTCCAGTTTTCTAGGCGGCTGTCACCTCAATTCTCCGATGGATCTAAGAAGAGTTATTGATTTCCAGTTTCTTCAGACTGTTTCTTTTTTTTTTTTTTTTTTTGCGGTATGCTGTTGTGGCCTCTCCCGTTGCGGAGCACAGGCTCCGGACGCGCAGGCTCAGCAGCCATGGCTCACAGGCCCAACCGCTCCGCGGCATGTGGGATCTTCCTGGACCGGGGCACGAACCCGTGTCCCCTGCATCAGCAGGCGGACTCTCAACCACTGCGCCACTAGGGAAGCCCAATAGTTGAATTTTTTTATCTTAGGTACTGGCATATCCCAATGATCTGTACTACTCTAGGATGTGATTGCTTAGGAATGAATGTAATTTGAACTTATTCATGGTTAGAGAGTGTCTGCAGTTGAGAACCAGGCACATCCATCTACTGTGATCCTGAACATGGCTCTAAAGTACATTGCTTGAAGAAAACAGACCCCAAAGATTACAGGTGGGGACTGTTTTAAGTAGTTCCATACCCAAGTGGAGATCAAAGAATTCCAACTAAGAGAATTGTGGATGGACATGACAATGATAGATTAAGCGAAAGTTATTTTTCAAAGGTCTATCTTGAAGATTATTTCTCAAAGTTTGGAGGAACTAACATGATTGGCTGTGGAAGGAATCACACATGTGAAATTTCTTAAAATAACATTTTATTGACATAATTTTGCCTATGCATATACATATAATAATAATATACATACAATAATAATAAAAAACCTTTACACTTAAAAAAAAAAGACTTACTCCAACTGGCATGAACAATAAGAATTATTCTAACCATGAGCACTGGATAACACAAGGGGAAGTCCAAAGGCATAGTGGACTTTACAGTGATGAACTCAAAATCTCACTTATATTAACAAAGCTCTTCCTACATTTCATCCTACTATCTTCATTGTTCACTTCATCCTAAGGTCAGTTTTCTTTATGTTTCCAAGAAGTTGTCAGTAGCAATAAAGGCTATATGCTTCCCTATCCATATCCACTGAAAGGAAGAAAGCACCTTTTCCAAGCTATCAAAGAAATGCTTTTTCTTTTAGACCAACTGGGACAACTTAAGTCATATGCTTAGTCCTAAACCAATAACTGATGCCAAAGAAAGCAATGGGTTGATTGGCTTAGGCTTAGGCTGCTAAACAATCATTTCCAAGAGGGATGAGACACATGATTGGTTTTAACTAATCAAGAACTAACCAAGAACTCAGCAATTCTGCAAACTATGAATGGAAGAAAAGTGGAGTGGATTTGGCAGGGGTAAACTATAATGTTCATAAAGCAGGCAAGATTTAAAAGGACCTTTAGAGCACAGAACTTTTGACATAATTTTGACACCTGCTAACATGAGTCTAAATCTGAGAGTGCACGCAATCATTCCAATGACTTACCTCTAAAACTGCTGTTATTAAATATGCAAAGTGTCTTGGACAAAACGTCTGTAACACCCGCTGAAGATAATTCTCTAAAGACGTTCTTACATGAAATGAAATCCCTTCTCCTTCCTTCAAAATAGTCAACTTACTGACTTCACAACTCTTTAGCAGGAGAAAAAGCAGATAAACTTGAGCATTCCTTTCCCCTTCGTCTCCTTTAGAAAGCTGTAGAGCACTATTTTCCTTTTGTATATCAGCAATTTGGTTAGTGGGCTTCTTTTTTTTTCCTAAGCTGATCACTATAGATAAACACAAAATCTCTAAATAGATTTTCCTAGTCAGTTAACCATATTCTTGGGGGAAAACATAAGGTAGAATCATTATTAAAAAGCATTCTCAGTAACATACATCTTTATTATATCAGTGTTTTGCCAAAAAAAAATGATTGATAGTAAAATCCACTTAATTTTTTTTCTTCACAGAATCAAGCCATCTGCCTCAAAGTACACCACCAGCCTCTGTTAGATGAATTCACATATTTTAAAGCCCCGGAGTAACCATTTGAATGGAAATTGGACACTTCTTGTCATTTAGGAAGCTTTTTTAAACTGGAAAGGCTTCTCATTTGTTCAATTAAATGTGTGTGTATGCAACATACTTTATGAAATTTATCCCAAAACAGCAAGGGCTGAAATAATGTTTGAAATAGATGGCACAGCTGTTGTATTTCGAGAGTTACCCATGGACATAGATGGAGACATTGAGGGAACTCTGAAGTGCAAGTCAAAATATTGTACAGTCAAAACTGTCAACCACAGCCATTAGAGATGGGTCGACACCTTCCCTAATGGAGATGTGTGGAAAGTGCAAAGATTTAGTCAAGTGGAACTTATATGCTTCTCTGGGATGAATTATTTTCTTCTCAGTTGAGCTTCAAAATTTGAGAATGCCAGATCTGCCTTGGAGTTTTCTCTCTGTTGAATACTATTTGAAAACAGAGCTACACACTGCAAGTATTGGGTATTCCCGAAGTATTCCCAAGCATTCCCAAAGGAATTTCAAATAGTGGTGTGTGCATAGCAGAGAAAGCAAAATAGACTGTTTAGACCTGGAGGAGCAGATGGGGGAGGGAACCCAGAGATAGTTCTCTATGGCTCTAGCTTTGTAAGAGAGGGAACAAAGGCCAAAGAAGGTTAAGAGTCATCACTTGCATTCCACAGAACTGCTCTCCTCAGACTCATTCCAGAGCAACTTCCACCACAGACACTGCTTAATTAAAGGAAAAGAAAGGTTGCGTGCTTTTGAATTTTACTTTATCTAATTTCACGATAATTAAGAGTGTCACATCTTTTTTTAAAAAGTCATAATTTTTTATAAAGCAGATTTAGAATGACAAAGTAGAGATCAATTTTTCTTAAAATTGCTGTAAGGTAAAAAATTTTCACAAAAATGGAAGTATATATGCTTTAATTTCTATAAACAATGTGTGTGTATGTTAACAGGATATTTGGCTAAATTTTTCATTTTACACTAATCACGTAGGCAACTTGCAGCTTTTAAAAAAATGCTAACAATTCTACATCTTAATCTAATCAAGTGAGTAATAAGTTCTGATGCAAAATTCTTGAATTCAGAATTCTTGAGTAGGTGACATACATCTGAGCAAACATACATACACACAAAATGCATAAACAGCAACTGGGAGGAAAATATTTGCACAGTCATAGCAACAATTCTTTTTAAATGCATCATTGTCTGGGGTTTGAAAGTTCACACATTTCCCTCTCACTTGTGGTTTTATAGACATGAGTGTTGAAAGCAGATGCCTTTAGTTTATTTCAGGGAGAACCCTGAGCTACTGAAAATGACAAATCTCAGCAATCACATTTAGGCTCCCATATTCTTCTACGTTGAAAAGAAATGGATAAAACTCTTAATAAGAGAAGCAGCAAATAACTAAGTTTATCCATCATCTTCTCTGCAGTAAGAGCTAATGAAACAGAAATGAAACCATGTCCATCTTCAGAGGAACTTTTCCCCAAAAGACTATGTTCCTATACTTCAGTGGAGTCCTCCTGAAGAGAGCAAATTGATTTTCTAAAACATCCTTGGGTATTCCAGGGACAGAATAAAGTCACAGTCTGACATGTCAACCTTCTACCACATTTATAAGCCGATCTATACAACTGGAACAAAGGAAGAATTAGGGCAACTTCAGGTCACCTCAGTAGCAAGTCCATTTAAGCCTGAACTACCCCAACAATTGGTTCATTTACCACCTTTACTTCACCAATTATTTCACCATGGCTCTTGTGAATACATAGTGTAGCCCAATCTTTGTTTCCCTGTAAGTCAGAGCAGTAGTTCCTAAAAAGCAATAACTGCACATAACTAACGGGCACTGACACTCATGCTGGGGGTGGGGGATTGGTCTTCCCAGAATAAGGCTCCATTTCTCTACCTTTTGCTCTCAGGAGAAACAAAGAAAATTCCCAGTGCCCTGAGAAGTTTCTGCCTCCCTGTTTCCATTATATAACCTTTTTGACAAGTTTCTGTAAAGGATTTTAAAATCAGAAAAGCTCAAACACATTGATCTTAAAATTTCTTTTAAGTTACTGACATTTCCTTTCTCACATAATAAGTGGTGAAAGCCAGTCAACAGCTCAAGAGTGTTTATTTTTCATTGATGTGGTCTTGTGTTTAAAAAAGAAAAAAACTCACTGAAATTCATTGCTATAAAGTTCTCCATTAGAATGTGTGAGTCACCCACGCAAACATACACATTCATTCATATACCCATTAACTGGGGGAGAGAGAGAAAAAGAGAATTTAACTTGGAAAAAATCAGCACAGCAAACCTATACCTCAATCATTTTTAGCATTTCTTTCTTCCATGGGTGTAGTAGAAGGTCTTCCCAAGGGTACCACGGAGAGCTAATCTACCCCATGTTAACTCCGAGAAGCTCTAACCTGATGGGCAGGGAGCTCATCCTAAGGTAAGAGAACAACCAGGTGCCCCATACCATGTGGGGTCATCTGCAACTGCATGTTGCAAAAGATGGTCTGGGATGCTGGATTATACAACATTGCTCAAGGTATCTTAAGACTAACTATCCCTGAGAAGCAGTGAGAAACTGAAAGAGTGAGCTAAATAAAAGAGTTTTGCACAAGGACCTTTATTTATAAGAAACAAAGAATGAGGCCCTATACTAGGCTCTAAAGAAAGAATGAATAGATAGATGGAGAGAGTGCCCATCCTTAATCTGTTTGATGACAGGAGGAAAAACAAGGACCCCTCAGTATGGAGAAGAAAAATGCCATCAAAATGAGTGTGGTAAATTCCCAAAAACCTATGAAAGAGTGGTATCAGAAGGGCCACAACAGCACTGATGGCCATAACCAGCTGATAAAAGAGTTTAAGCTTCCAAACAAAATATATAGGCTGCCATATAAGATTAAAATTGTGTTTCTTTTTCTCTACTATGCATTTATAAGTTGTCTACTTCTATTTCTTAAAAGCATGGCCAGACTTCCCTACACTAAGACCTTCTCTTACTTCTCCACAGACCCATATACCCTTCATATGGCAACCTCCAACCTGAATTATGTGTGATTATGACAGGTGTACTTTTCTATAGGTATATTATACCTCAATGCAAGTAAAAACACAGCAACCACATACAACAAACAGATAGATGAACTAAGTCAGACCACAGCTAATCAGGTCTTCTGTTTCTGAGGAAAACTGTGTGTTTGTTCAATGACTTCTTTTCAGCCTCCATTTTCTAACATAAAAAGATGTACCCTCCTCAGAGCTAAAACTGAGACCTCTTGCCCAGAGATCCCTTCTTCTAAGCCTACTACACTATGAACACCACCATCTCACATGAAGCTATAAGCCATTTGTTCCTCTGTTCCTCAACCTATAATTTTCATGTCAGGAGTTGGCAAATGCAATTTAATAAGACAAAGTTATTTGATTCTAATACTCAGTTTCATTCTGTGATTTCAAACCAACATGAGTTACTTGGGCCAAGTTATTTCATCTTAATTTCATATATGTTTTAAATATCTTACAAAGTATATCACTCTGCTTTCTCTAGTTTAAACAAAAAACTCCCCTTCCACCCCCACACTCATGTACACAATCCTGTAGAAGTTAACAAGTAAAGGGCCAACTTAAAGTGTGTTTATGAATGGAAATCTGAAGCTAACCAAAAGTAAATAAAAATATTATGATCAGAAAATTCATTTGGGATCACTCAATTCACAACCAGTACATTAAATAATTTCTTAAAAACAAACATCTCATTCCATCTTTGCAATCAATGCCACTCAATCAAATGCATCATTGCATGTATAATTATTTTCCTCTATACATCTTGGATGTCTTTGGCTTTTAAAACGGAAGACAATTTCTTGGCAGCAAATGGTAAAGTTCCATATGGCTCCTGCCTATTTTCTTTTTTTATTTCTGTTGCATTTAGAATTCCTTCCCATAATACAAACATGATGAGACTGACAGTTTTCTGAAATCATAGCTGGTATTTTAAGAAAACTTACTCTTGATCTTCTATCACTAGGCAGCATAACTCAGGCATAAATTGTTGATCAAAGTTGGCCTAAAATTTTAACCACCTTCTTAGGCAATTGTTTTTCCCCAAAGTAGAGTTTAACTTTAGGAAGTGTTCATATGTAAAGGCAATGCATTATAACTTTCTCCACACTTTAGAAAATAAAATAACTTATTTTCTGGTAAAATTTATTTTTAAAACGTTTTCAAAGTGTATGGAAGATAATGGGAATTATTTAAGGTGGAAAATAGCTTGTAAGGGACAACATCAGTCTTGAGAATGTGAATGAGACAAATATCATCTTTAAAACTCTATTTTCAAAAAAACTTTAAAATTCCAATTTATCCCAAGATGAGAAATTTGAATATGCTTCAAGACACAAAATTATTTTTTCTACCATTTTCACATGTCCCTCCATGAGCTCTTTCTTGAATCAGTCTGATCATTAGTAGGGAATCTTCATCCTCATCACTCAATCACAGATATTTTCCCAACAGATCAGGGAGCTACACTCCAGGTAAAATCTGCTAGTCTTCTTTATGTCCTTCAGACTTTTGTTTTTGAGACCACATACTTCTCTTTCTTTCCCTAAATCTCTTTAACTTTGACTTGAGACACTGACTCTTTTTCTATTTTTTTTTTTTAAATTGAGGTAACACTGGTTTATAACATACCACATCTTCTTTATCCATTCATCCACTGATGCACACTTAGGTTGTTTTCATATGTGGGCTATTGTAAATACTGCTACAATAAACTTAGGGGTGCATATATCTTTTCAAATTAGTGTTTTCATAGTCTTCAGATAAGTACCCAGAAGTAAAATAGCTGGATCATGTGATAGTTCTATTCTTAATTTTGGGGGGAATCTCCATACTGTTTTCCATAGTTTCTGTACCAATTTACATTTACATTTACATTCCCATCAACAGTGTATCAGAGTTTCCTTGTCTCCATACCCTCTCCAGTACTTATTTCTTGCCTTTTTGGTAATAGCCATTCTAACAGACATGAGGTGATATCTCACTATGGTTTTGATTTGAATTTTCCTAATAATTAGTGATGTCAAACATCTTTTCCTGTGCCTGTTGGCCATCTATATTCAAATCTCCTGCCAGTTTTTTTTTAAAAAATCAAATTGTTCTTTTTGTTGTTGAGTTGTATGAGTTATTCACATATTTTGGATATTAACCTCTATCAGCTATACCATTTGCAAATATATTCTCCCATTCATTAGGCTGTCTTTTCATTTTGTTGATGGTTTCCTTTGCCATGCAGAAGCTTTTTAGTTTGATATAGTCCCATTTGTTTATTTTCCCTTTTGTTTCCCTTGCCTGAGGAGACATCCAGAAAGATATTTGTAAGATGTCAAAGAGCACACTGCCTATATTTTCTTCTAGGAATTTTATGGTTCTGGGGCTTATATTCAAAATTTTAAGCAATTCTGAGTTGATTTTTGTGTATGGTGTGAAAGTGCTTTAGTTTCACTCTTTTACATGTGGCTGTCTAGCTTTCCCCAACACTATTTACTGAAGAGACTATCCTCTCTCTATTGTACATTCTTTGCTCCTTTGTTATAAATTAATTGCCCATATACGTATGGGTTTATTTCTGGGCTCTCAACTCTGTTCCATTGATCTCAGTGTCTATTTTTTGTTGTTGTTGTTGTTATTTTGTTAATACCATGTTGTATAGATAACTATAGTTTTTTAGAATAATTTGAAATCAAGAAGTATGATACCTTTACCTTTGTTTTTTTTTTTCTCAGGATTGCTCTAGCTATTCAGGGTCTTTTGTGGTTCCATATAAATTTTAGGATTTTTTTGTTCTATTTCTGTGCAAAATGTTACTGGGATTTTGATAGGGATTACATTAAATCTGCAGACTGCTTTAGGCAATATGAACATTTTAACAATATTAATTCTTCCAATCCATGAGCACAGAATATCTTTCCATGTCTTTGTATCTTCTTCTATTACTTTCAAGAGTGTTTAAGTTTTCATTGTACAGGTCTTTCATCTCCTTGGTTAAATTTATTCCTAGATATTTTATTCTTTTTGATGTAATTTTAAGTGGAATTGTTTTCTTGACTTCTCTTTTTGATAGTTCATTATTAGTGTATATAAACGCAACAGATTTCTGTGTATTAATATTATATCCTACAACTTCACTTAATGTATTAGTTCTAATAGTTTTTTGGTGGAGTCTTTAGGGTTTTCTATGTATAGTATCATGTTACCTGCAAATAGTGACAGTTTTACTTCTTCCCTTCTAATTTAGATATCTTTCATTTCTTTTTCTTGTCTGATTGCTGTGGCTAGAACTTCCAATACCATGTTGAATAAAAGTACTGATAGTGGACATCCTTGTCTTGTTCCTGATCTTAAGAGGAAAAGCTTTCAGGTTTTTTTACCATTGAGTATGATGTTAGCTGTGAGTTGTCATATATGGCCTTCTTATGTTGAGGCACATTCCTTCCATACCCATTTTATTGAGTTTTATCATAAATGGCTGCTAAATCTTGTCAGATGCTTTTTCTGCCTCTTTTGAGGTGTTCATGTGATTTTTATTTTTTATTTTGTTAATATGGTGTATCATGTTGATTGATTTGTGGATGTTGAACCATCCTTGCATCCATGGAATAGATCCCATTTGATCATGGTGTATGATCCTTTTAATGTATTGTTGTATTTGGTTTGCTAATATTTTGTTAAGGATTTTTTGCACCTATGTTCATCAGCAATATTGGCCTGTAATTATCTTTTTTGTGTTGTTTTTCTCTGGTTTTGATATCAGGGTAAATGCTGGCCTTGTAAAATGTGTTAGGAAGTAGTCCCTTCTCTTCAATTTTTTGGAAGAGTTTGAGAAGGATTGGTGTTAATTCATCTTTGAATGGTTGTTAGAATTTTCCTGCAAAGCCATCTGGTTTTGGACGTTTGGTTTAGGGGAGGTTTTTGATTACTGTTTCAGTTTGTTTACTGGTGATCAGTCTCTTCAGATTTTCTGTTTCTCATGATTCAATCTTGGAAGGTGGTATGATTCTAAGAATTTTCCCATTTCTTCTAAGTTGTCCTATTTGTTGGTATATAGCTGTTCATAATATTCTCTTATAATCTTTTGTATTTCTGTGGTTTCCACTGTAATTTTTCTTCTTTCATTTCTGATTTTATTTAACTGAGCCTTCTCTCATTTTTTCTTAGTGAGTCTAACTAAAGGTTTGTCAATTTTGTTTATCTTTTCAGAGAACAAGTTCTTGATTTCATTGATCTTTTTCTATTGTCTTTTAGTCTGTGTTTCATTTATTTCCACTCTGATCTTTATTATTTTCTTTTTCCTACTAACTTTGGGCTTTGTTTGTTCTTCTTTCTCTAGTTCCTTTAGTTGTAAGGTTAGGTTGTTTATTTGAGATTTTTCTTGTTTCTTGAGATAGGCCTGTATTGCTATAAACTCCCCTTTTAGAACTGCTTTTGCTGCATTCCACAGATTTTGGTGTGTTTTATTTTCATTTTCATTTGTCATCAGGTATTTATGGATTTGTTCTTTGATTTCTGCATTGACCCAATAGTTGCTCAGTAGCATGTTGTTTAATCTTCAACTGTTTGTGACATTATCAGTTTTCTTCTTATAGTTGATTTCTAATTTCATTATGTTTGCAGGAGATGCTTGATATTACTTCACTCTTCTTAAATTTGTCGAGACTTATTTTGTGTTCCAACATATGATCTCTCCTTGAGAACGTTCCATGTTCTCTTGAGAAGTATGCATTCTTATGCTGCATTTGAGTGGAATGTTCTATATAAATCTATTACATCCATCTGTTCTAATATTTTATTTTTGGCCATTTTTTCTTGTTGACTTTCTGTCTGGGTGATCTATCCATTGTTGTAAGTGGAGTGTTAAAGCCCCTGCTAACATTGTGTTACTGTCAGTTTTTCCCTTTAGGTCTGTTAATAATTGCTTTATATATTCTGGTGCACATATATTACTGACAGTTATGTTTTCTTTCTTATGTTTTCCCTTTATCATAATATAATATCCATTTTCATTTCTTGTTACCTTTTTTGGCTTGATGGTCTGACATGAGTATGGCTGCACCATACTTTCTTTTGGCCACTATTTGCTTGGAGAATCATCTTCCATTCCTTTGCTTTGAGCCTATATTAATCTTTAGAACAGAGTCTCCCAGAGCCAGTGTATCATTGGGTCTTCTTGGGTTTTTTTTTTTAATCCAGCCAGTAACTCTGTGACTTTTGATTGATGAATTCAATCCATTTACACTTGGAGTGACTGTTGATAAATGAGGACTCAGTACAGCCATTTTATCTTTTGTTTTCTGGTTGCTCTACACCTCCATTTTTCTTTTTCTTGTGTTTCTATCTGCCATTTTAGTTTGGTAGTTTTCTAAGATGTTTTCTTAGTTCCCTCTTTTTTTATGTTTTGTGTCTCTGCTCTAGATTTATGTTTTGTGATTACCATATGGTTTGTATATAATGTCTTGTAGATAAAATAGTCCTTTTTCTACTGACAGCATTTTATCTTTACTGCCTATATGAGTTCTGTCTTTTTCCTCTTCCCCTTTTATGTTTTTGTTGTCTCAAATTATTCCCTTTTACCTTGTGAGTTTGTTACCAAACTGAAGTTACTATAGTTATTCTTACTGATTTCTTTCCTTTTAAACTGTATGCTACAATTAAGTGTTTAACAGCCTATTCTGACATAAAATTGCAATTTTATGATTCTGCCTATTTATCATCTTACTCAAAGTTTTGTATACTTTTGCCTTTTCATTTCAGGTAGGAGAGCTTCTTTCAACATTTCTCATAAGGCAGGTCTAGTGGTGATGAACTCCCTCAGCTTTTGTTTGTCTGAGAAAGCCTTTATTTTTCATTCAGATCTGAAGGATACCTTGGCTGGACAGAGTATTCTTGCTGAAAGTTTTTATCTTTCAATATTTTTAGTACATCATTCTACTCTCTCCTGTCCTATAGAGTTTCTGCTGAGAAATCTGCTGAAAGCCTAATGGGGGTTCCTTTGTAGGTTACTGTCCTTCCTTCCTTGCTACCTTTAAAATTCTTTGTCATTGACTCTTTTTTTTAACATCTTTTTTGGAGTATAATTGCTTTACAATGGTGTGTTAGCTTCTGCTTTATAACAAAGTGAATCAGCTAAACATATACATATATCCCCATATCTCCTCCCTTTTGCTTCTCCCTCCCACCCTCCCTATCCCATCCCTCTAGGTGGTCACAAAGCACTGAGCTGATCTCCCTGTGCTATGTGGCTGCTTCCCACTAGCTATCTATTTTACATTTGGTAGTGTATATATGTCCACGCCACTCTCTCACTTCGTCCCAACTTACCCTTCCCCCTCCCCGTGTCCTCAAGTCCATTCTCTACGTCTGTGTCTTTATTCCTCTCCTGCCGCTAGGTTTGTCAGAACTATTTTTTTTTTTTTTTTAGATTCTATATATATGTGTTAGCATACAGTATTTGTTTTCCTCTTTCTGACTTATTTCACTCTGTATGACAGACTCTAGGTCCATCCACCTCACTACAAATAACTCAATTTCGTTTCTTTTTATGGCTCAGTAATATTCCATTGTATATATGTGCCACATCTTCTTTATCCATTCATCTGTCGATGGACACTTAGGTTGCTTCCATGTCCTGGCTGTTGTAAATAGAGCTGCAATGAACATTTTGGTACATGACTCTTTTTGAATTATGGTTTTCTCAGGGTATATGCCCAGTAGTGGGATTGTTGGGTTGCATGATAGTTCTATTTTTAGTTTTTTAAGGAACCTCCATACTGTTCTCCATAGTGGCTGTATCAATTTACATTCCCACCAACAGTGCAAGATGGTTCCCTTTTCTCCACTCCCTCTCCAGCATTTATTGTTTGTAGATTTTTTCATGATGGCCATTTTGTCTTTGTCATTGACTTTTGACGGTTCTAATATAATGGGTCTTGGAGAAAGTCTTTTTGTGTTGAGGTAATCAGGTGTTCTCTTAGCTTCATGGACTTATATATCCAGTTCTTTCCCCAGGTTTGGAAAGTTCTCAGCTATTATTTAAATAAACTCTCTGCTTTCTTCTCCCTCTCTTCTCCTTCTGGGATACCAATTATTCTTATGTTGACCTTCCCAATGAAGTCATATAGTTCTCACAGAATCTCCACAGTTTTTTTAGATCTTAGTTCTCTCTCCTCTTCTGCCTGTATTTCTAGATTTCTATCTTTGAGCTCACTAATTCTCTCTTCCATATTATCTACTCTATTTCCAGTGCTATCTAATGTGTTCTTCATCTCATTTATCGAGTTCTTCAGCTCGAAAATTTCAGTTCAGTTCTTTTTTAGAGTTTCAATCTCTTTGGTAAAGTATTTCTTCTATTCATTAACTTTATTCCTAAGCTCACTGAATTGCCTTTCTGTTTTCTTGTAGCTCTTTGAGTTTCTTCATGACAGCTATCTTGAATTCTCTATTAGTTCAATCACAATATTCTATGACTTTAAGTTTGGTTTATGGAGTCTTGTCATTTTCTTTTTATGACACCATGTTACCATATTTTTCATGGTGCTTGATGGTTTTTCCTCTACCTGTGCACTTGGAGTAACAAACACATTTCTTCTTTAGGTAAAGCTTTTTTTACTTGATTCTGACAATTCAACATTAGTAATTAGAGATCTTTCTTTTGTTTTTCAGTAGGTGGCACTACAGCGCAAATTTTTGGTTTTTCTTACCTGAGCTACCTCTAGTTATATTTGAGATCAGCAGTTTCCATCATCCACCATTTCTGCCAGAGGTGTTGCTCAGTACCCCTGTTGTTGCTGCTTATGCCTCCTGGGTCTCTTGTGCCTTGCTGCTGCTGGTGTCATGGCTGTTGCTGGCATTGCTGCCTGGGGTACAGGGATGGCAGATGCTTCCACCATGACTGGGGTTGCAGGCTCTGCTACCACAGGGGAAAAGGGGGGAAGCCAGGGGTGCTTCTGTTACCTCTGGGCTTGTCAGGTTCACAGGTGCTACTACTGCAGATTGGTGGGCCAGAGTCATGGGTACTTCCACAGCTGGAGAGACAGGGTCATAGGGCTTGCTGCTGCTGTCTACTTCCCTGTGGCTGTGGGCACTGCTGTTGCTAGGAAGCCAGAGTTGTGTGCATAGCCTCCTCTCCTGATCCTGGGTTCTTTGAGCTGGCAGGGTCAGCTGCTGTGGCTGGTGTGGGGGGGCAGGATCACAGGCACTGCTTCCACTGTGCCCACAGTTTTTCCTCCTCTATGTGCTCCAATTCACCCACCTTTAGATATACAGATGTGTGGAATTTTCTGGCATCCTGGTGTGTTATGCAGAGCAATTTTTGGTGACTTAGACAGTTTATTGATTGTAGATTGAAGGGGACATCTCACATTGCCACGATGCTGATGTACTGACTGATATTTCTTCAAATCTTACAGCCAGAGTATTCTTCCAGACCCTAAACTAACCACCTTAGTCTCAAATAATATAAATTATTATGATCAACTTCATCATAAATATATTATTGATAGTAATAAGCTCACCTGCCCCCAAATCACTTTAAATCAAAAGTAGAAGACTCACAAACAACATGTTGATAAAGTCAAATCGAGCCCCATCTCAACTTTATTCATTTATATCTTGAGTCAAGCAGATCTTAAGTCTGAATTTTGTTTCCCAGAATTGCCTTATGTGCTTAAATGTCATCTACAAATTATTAACCTATGCTAACTAGAGACACAGATTTAAGTATCTAACTGTAGTCTAACATAGGCAGACTTTATTATGGTGTTTTATTCCGAATAGACAGTCAATTATTATTGACTATTTTCGGACATGAAATTCTGAGGAGAAAACAAATTAATTCATTATAACCTTATTTAGAATGATGGTAATTGATAATGAAGCAGAAAGAATCTACATCTTCCACTGAGAAGATTTCTAGAGTAGTTAGACAAAGCAAATGCTAGTTTGAAGGGTGCTATTTAACTTTCCAGGGCTATTACACAATCTTCACGGTAGATAACACTAGAAGAGAGGGCATTAGTGTCAAGCCATGGAAGAAGAGAATATCTGTAGCATTCAATGAAAAGATGTCTAAATCTAATTGTCTTTCTCTTCCACAGGGTCTATCACATCATAGAGGCAAACAAAGCAGTATTTTTATTTATGAGGTTTTCAACACCTGTCAGCAGGAAGAGCCTGGAAAGCTCTCAGATCAAGATGTTAATCTAATTCCAAAGAAGCTGATGCATTTTATCAAACTTCTATAAGAAGAATAGCTTATGAATAGGGCCAGATGGAGAGCTGCATAACTTTGCAGGGGAGAAATTCACATGAGAATTACAATGAAAGGAGGGGGGGAACCCCTGCAAAGCTCTAATTTCCAACAGCTCCTAGCATAAATTTAACCAAATTAAAATCTTTTCACATGGGTGCAACTGAGCTAGCCATTACTATAAGGACATATATTAGAGCAAAAGCTATTTGGAGGCATTCAAGTATTCCCAGAGTGTACCAACATGGGTGCAGATCATTTTTTTCATTCACAAAGACTACACTTTCATTACTGCTTATTGCCATAGACTCAGAAGGGAAGACTACTTGGGTTTTCCCTCTCTAGATTAACTTGGAGAGAACTTTGCTATGATGTAAAGGCAGAATGTATACCTGGGATATGCAGTTCAGCTTGGGGACTTTTAATTCTAGTGATAAAATGGCACTGAATGAGACAGACCACTAGAGAATAGATTTGTCAAATCCCCATATCCTAGGACAATGACAAGGGCAGTGGGTCCAAGAGTAAGAACAGTGACTTCTGGTTGCTAAAAGTTGGCCAAGAAGACACCCTCAGTGAGGCAACTAGACTTCTTACCAATAGAAGAAAAGGAAGACTGTCAAAGATAACAAAGCAACATGCCCGTGACCTTTTATTTTCTTTGCCCCTCTCTCCTTCTCCATCTGTCTTCTCAAACTCACTCTCCTTACATATTTCACCTCTAAAATCATCCTCCCTTATGTCTACCAACAAATTTTACCATAGAATCATTATTTCTACCAGGTCACACTGCCATTTCCAAATATCTGTTATTCAGCTCCACTAAAATGAGGTATTTACAGCCTCAAATTCAACATGTTCTAAATTCAAACCTTGGCCATCTGAGCCAGTTCCCCCTTAATTTTCATTATCTGTTAATGAATCATATTCTCACAGGCACCCAGACAGAAATATCCCAACCATCTTTATCCTCTCTTTATTCCTCTCATTCTTTCTCATCCTAATCCAGTCCATCACTTGTCACAAAGCCTGTCACATCTACAGTGTTTCCCATCTAGAACGATACTATAAAATAAAACTGAAGGCTGTTCCTTGTGAGAAGTGGCCTAAACAAAGGAGTCTGTAGAACAGCTGGAGAGAAAAGTGCTCCATAGAAAACAGCAGATAAGAAAAAAAGCAGGAGACAGTTGGTAAGAAAAGCACAGAGAGCAAAAGTAAACTCAAGGAAATTATTTGTATTACTTCTGGAGAAATTGGCAAGTTTTCAAGATCCTTGAAGTGTGAGTTGACCACAGTTGAGGCAGGCAGCATCTAATGATACAGGTAATGGACCTTATAAGGATAGAAACAGACCCATCTCAGAGATCATAGTAGAGTACTGGGGAGGATTATGGCCAAACCAAGGAAGGTAGAAAATTTAAGATGCTCTCCTCCTGTGCAACCAAGAAAAGCAGGCAGGCTCTGAAGATCAAAACTATTTCAGCATTGGGAGTATTGAAGTAATGTATTTCAAGTTAGTTAAATTGCTTGTAAATATAATTTTTTTTAATATTTATTTATTTATTTTTGGCTGTGTTGGGTCTTCGTTTCTGTGCGAGGGCTTTCTCTAGTTGTGGCGAGCGGGGGCCACTCTTCATTGCGGTGCGCGGGCCTCTTACTGTCGTGGCCTCTCTTGTTGCGGAGCACAAGCTCCAGATGTGCAGGCTCAGTAGTTGTGGCTTGTGGGCCTAGTTGCTCCGCGGCATGTGGGATCCTCCCAGACCAGGGCTCGAACCCGTGTCCCCTGCATTGGCAGGCAGATTCTCAACCACTGTGCCACCAGGGAAGCCCTAATTTTATATTAAGCATATTGGTCTTGAATTTCACATATGCCCAATGGTCCACAAGATAGGGAACTTGACCACAGAGTAATAGTCCTTGAAAGAAATACTACAGAACTTGGGTGCAAAAATTTGCTGACATATGTGCTGTATTTTATTTAGATGGATGTCAATACCTCATCTAGACAGGCTCAGTGGACTCCTAACTATTCTCCTGCCAATTAATCTTTCTCCTCTTTCTTCCTCAGCCAATTTTCCTTTCTAAAGTAATTGTTGACCAAGGCGCTACCTTTTTTTTTAAAGCAACAAGTTTTTAATATATCTATTTATTATTTTTAACATATGTTAAATAAAAATAATAGGCCTTGCTTAATATTCAAAACTTTTTTACAATCTGATTCCAACCTAAGCTTTTGCATTATCATTGCATTCTGAATATTTTATAAATTTGAGTCAATAAAAATATTCAATAATAAAAATATTTTAGCAATATTAATCAAATAAACTGTACCATAATACTGATCTATCCACCTCTTTCCCAACATAGTATATATTTACACACTTGCTTGTCTTTGTTAATCCCATTCCCTCTGCTTAGAATTTGTCTTCCCCATGTCTAGTTCTTGAAATTGTATTCAACCTCAAAAGCCCAGATCAAATATCCCCTCCTTCTTGAGGTCCTTTTTGTCCCTTTTTTGCTCTCAACTCTTAGAGGGCTTTGGTCATTATCTCTATGGTACTTCCCATATTTTGCTTCAAATTGTCAAAATTGAATTGGCAACATATGGGAAGTGTCATATTTTGTGCCACAATTCATATATATATATATATATATATGAATTATCTATATATACATATATTCCTATAGGTATAGTTCCTATAGGTATAGTTTTGTTCCTATAAGTATAGTTTTCTATTGCTGCCGTAACAAATTCTTATAAATATGGTGACTTAAAACAATACAAATTTATTATCCAACAGTTCTATAGGTCAGAAGTCTAACATGGGTCTCACTGGGCTAAAACTGAGTCAGTAGGATGTCATTCCTTTCTGGAAGCTCTAGGGGAGAACCCATTTTCTTTCCTTTTACAGCTTCTAGAGGCCACTCATATTCCTTGGTTTATGAGTCCTTTTCTTCATCTTCAAAGCCAGAAATATTGCATGTCTCTGTCCCTTTTTCCATCATCTCATCTTTCTCTAACCAAATCCAGAAAAGGTTCTCCACCTTTAAGGACTCATAGGATTACACTGGCCCCACCTGGATGATCCAGGTTAATTTCTCCATCTCAAAGTCTTTAATCTTAATCACATCTGGAAAGTCCTTCTGCCAAGTAAGGTAACATATTCACAGATTCCAGGGGATTAGGATATGGACATTTTTGAGGGCTCTTATGTTGCCTACCACAGTATAGAATATAAGCTTCTCAAGGGTAAAAAATATTCTATTTCCTCTTTCTTCTCCACAGTGCCTTCCCCAAGTAGGTATATATACATATAAATGTATTGCTATATATATTCAGTGTCTGTTTTATTTATTTCTGTTCTAATTTTTGTTATTTCCTTCTTTCTTCTAACTTTGGGCTTAATTTGCTTTTCTTTTTTATAGTTCATTAAGGGGTAAGGTTGGGTTGTTTGAGATCTTTCTTTTTTCTAAAGGTACCTGTTTATCGCTGTAAAATTCCCTCTTAGAACTGTTTTGTTGCAGATCATACATTTTGGTATGTTGTATTTCCATTTTCATTTGTCTAAAGTTTTTTTTTTTAATCTTCCCTTTGATTGCTCCTTTGATTCACTAGTTGTTCAGGAGCATGTTGTTTAATCTCCACATATTTGTGAATTTTCCAGTTTTCCTCTTGTAATTGATTTCTAGTTTCATGACATTGTGGTTGGAAAAGGTGTTTGATATGATGCCAATCTTCTTAAATTTAAGCCTGATCCTGTGGCCTAACATATAATCTATCCTGGAGAATGTTCCATGTGCCCTTGAGACGAATGTGTATTCTGCTGCTGTGGATGGACTGTATATGTTTATTAGGACCATCTGATCTAATATGTAGTCTAAGTTCACTGTTTTCTTATTGATTTTTCTGGATGATTTATCCACTGTTGAAAGTGGGGTATTGAAGTCTCCTACTATTTGTGTGTTACTGTCTACTTCTCCCTTTAGATATGTTAATATTTGCTTTATATATTTAGGTTCTACTATGTTGCATGCATAAATATTTACAAATGTTATATCCTCTTGATGAATTGACCCCTTTCATTATTTAATGACCTTCTTTGTCTCCTGTTACAGTCTTTGTTTTAAAGTCTATTTTATCTGATATAAAAATAGCTATTCCTAATTTTGTTTGGTTTTTATTTGCATGGAATATCTCATTCCATCCCTTCAAACTGAAACTGTGTCCTTAGAGCTGACATGAGTCTCTTGCAGGCAACATAAATTGGGTCTTGTTCTTTTATCCAATCAGCTACTCTATCTTCTAATTGGAGAATCTAATCCATTTTCATCTAAGGTAATTATTGATAGGTATTGACTATTGCCATTTTGTTAAGTGTTTTCTGACTATTTTGCAGTCCCTTTGTTTCTTTCTTCCTTTCTGTCTTCCTTTGTGATTTGATGATTTTCAGATGTGGTATGCTTTGATTCCTTTATCTTTTGCATATCTACCATAGTTTTTTGCTTTGTGGTTACCATGAGGCTTACATGAAACATCTTATAGTTTTAACAGTCTATTTTAAGTTGATAACAACTCAACTTCAAATGCATACAAAAGCTCTACATTTTTATACTCCCCTCTCCCACATTTTATGTTCTTTATGTCACAAGTTACATCCTTTTATACTGTGTATCCACAATATACATTGGCATATTGGCAATAGATGATGGGCATTTTGCCTGTTCCCTCTGCACTGAGCCATGGGGGGATAGCTGCAGTGAGTGTTCGCACACGTGTTAACAACTGCTTCTATGTTTGCTATAGTCCTGTAGGACTCATGAACACAAGCCCTATTGGCTTTCAGAGCTAGGTGATTTGGGGGACCTGTCCCCTAGGTGTGGCAGCCTTAAAAGTCTAGGCACTATATTTGAGGTTCAAACCCTTCACTCCTAACGGATAATCTGGGAGTTGAGTGTTCTCTCTTAACTATATGGTGCTGTGTTGGGGGTGGGGATTATGGCAAGGGTATGTCTCAGTCTCTCCTACCTATTTCAATGTGGCTATTCTCTTAGTCTCCCAATGTGTAGGAGTCACTCATCTAGTTTCTGAATTCCTCTCTGAAGGAATTGCTCCATGTGTAGCCACGTACTCAGTGTGTCAATGGGAGGAAGGAAATTCAGGAGCTTCCTCTGTTGCCATCTTGGTCCAGAGTCTACAAGCATTTCAGGTAGCTATCAATTGTATCTGAGTAAAAATAAGAACTTGTAGTCCCCTAGTAATGGACAAGGTACTACAATAGACAAGGTACTACTACAGCGGGGGCACTGTGACATATGTCATTTACACTAGAGAGTTTACCAAAATATAGTAATATTTCCCTCTTTTTATTCTCTATATATTTCAGAATTGGTAAATCCAAAGTAGTCAGTGAAAAACATATACAAATTCCAAAATTATGACTGTAGGAGCCTCTTAATCCATCTCCTCTCTGTTAATCTGTCTTCTCTTCTCTCTCCAATCCATCTTTCTTAAACAGAGTTCTAATCAAATGACTTCCCTGGTAAAGATGTCAACGACTTCCTACTAAATAATGTTGAAACTAACTAGTCTGAAATTAAAACTTGCCAGTATTATCCCAAACTTTGCTTTTACACATTCCAACCCACAATTCTGTGAGTTAATGGTTCAATAATAAATGTCTTGAATGGAATTCAAGAATGGAATATGAACTTGAATGTACACTATTGCTAGCTAGAAACCCCTTGTCTTCTTAGTGAAAATTTTGGTGATGCCTAGTGGATTTATATTTTGATAAAATTTTCACACAATTTAGTCATTGTGAATTCTTTAAAAATCATTTGTAATGAGGTTTCTTTAGAATGCCAAAAAAACCAAAAAGCCAAAAATGCAAAACAAAACACTGGCATGGGGATTTCCAACTAAAGGTAGAGGATTAAATGGTTTTTTGTTGAACAGTCCTTCCCAAAGCACACTGAAAGCAGCAAAATATGAAGAAAACTTCATCTCTGATGAAACTGGGAATGCACAGATCCAAACATTAAACTAGGAAGAATACCTGCCAAAACAATAGTAGTGCCTCATAACTAGGGAAGTAGGTTACCAGAAAGACAGAGAACAGAAGAAAGGGTGAGTGGCAATTGCAATTCTACTGCTGGAGGCAGTGAGGTGTGCAGTTACAAACACGCTAGATTGCCCATGGAAGACTTCTAACATTCCAACCTCCCTTGCAACCCCCAAGGACTCTTAATTGTCCCCAAAAGAGAAACACACAAATTAAGGGGAGACATGCCTCAGAGGGAAGATGATAGAGGGGGCTTGGTAAAAAAGTGTGTGAGACTGCAATCCGAGGTCAGATCACTCCTCCCACCCCTCCCTATACCACTTTTGGGGAAGTAGGTGGCCCAGGCCCAAGAGACCTTACTCAAAGATGCACAATAGAACCAGCAAAAGGTCTATACTAAGGTATTACAGGGAAGTTAGAAAAGAATATGAGAAGCAAAAATTAGTCAAAAATTAAACATCAGAAGAGGCATTTCAAAGAAACTTACAGAAGAAAATTTCAAGGAAAATAAATTTCAAATACAGTTAACTTGGACTCTGGGGGGGAAAAATGAAAGCTCAAAGAAGACAAAGAAACCAAAGGAGAGATAATAAGTTAATTTGACAGATGATAAATGGAAGCAAAAAAATGAAATAAAATCATTACAGAAATGAAAACCACATGAGAAGCACCCAAAATTAGAAGACAGTTTTGAAAATATAGTCAGAGAGAATAGGATTAAGAAGATAAAAAGATGCATGTAATTAGAGAGAAGATGATACATCAGGAAGAGACACAGGGAGGATCATGGCACTGATATTAATATTGATGAAGAAGGATAAAAGAGGAAAAAGTTTTCCAATTCTGTGCAACAATGTCTATAAACTGTTATAGGAAATAAATTGGACCCCAAAATTGCATATGTAGACAAGGTTTATTATAAGTCAGATCTTATGAGAAAAGGAGGAATACAATAGATATAAAATAATTCTGAGAATTATTTTTTGTTTTATTTTTTTAAATTTCTAGAATTTTTTTTAAACTGAGTAAAAACAAAAATTAATTAAAATAAAGATCTCAGAAAATTTGCTGTATAATGAAAAAACTGGATATGCCTAAATGACTGAGGGGATTAGAATTATAGAACAGAACGTAAATATTCTTAAAGTAAGCAGATTATTAAGTAGGAACTTGGCAGTGAAGTGTGTCAATTTCTACAACTTTCAGAGTGGTAATTCAATATGAACCATCTAAAAATCAAGAAATTGACTTAAGTATATATGGAAATTTAGAGAGTTAACCACCAACCACTTAAACACAAATTATAATTTTTTTAAATAAACAAAACAAAAATAGATCATTTAGCAAAAGAAAAAACAGATTGAATTTTAAAATCTATTTGACTG
Organism: Orcinus orca; assembly: GCF_937001465.1. Taxonomy (NCBI): domain Eukaryota; kingdom Metazoa; phylum Chordata; class Mammalia; order Artiodactyla; family Delphinidae; genus Orcinus; species Orcinus orca. The sequence goes on from NC_064563.1 coordinate 99,661,256, forward strand.
TATGACAACTGAAAAAACATGACTCACAATGTTTTTTAAAAAGGGATAAGCAAAGGCTTACCAAGAAAATGCAAACAAAAATGAAACAAGCATTGCAATATTGACACATAGTAGGTGAATTCAACGGAAAAATCATTACACAAGAAAAGGAAGAGATCTTTAAAATAAATCCAATCCAAAGTGCTAGAAACTTTTTTTTTTTTGGCTAGAAACTTTTATCCTTAATTAACTTAGCATCAAAGCACATAAAGAAAACATGACATGCAAGATGGAAATAAACAGAAAGAAGCACAGTAGGAGGAATCTTTACCTCAACTTTCTGAATCTTTGACAAACCAAGTAGACAAAATACAGTAAGTAAAGATACATAAAATATTTAAATATCATAATAGAGCAGACTTAATAGGTAACTGCATTTTAAAAACATGAATAAGATTGTATCACCCTCTGGTTCAAAAATCTCCAGCTTTCCAAATTCATTATTGAGACTCCTGTCTGTCTCTCAACCTACCTCCTGCCATGGTCCTCTTCACTCACTCCATGCTGGTCAAATGGACCTTCGTGTTGCTCTCCTCAAATACCCAGGTCTTCTCACCTCCAGTACTACTCTCCTGCCAGGCATGCTGTTCCCTCGTGACTAACTGCACCCTCACTCGCTTCATGCTAGTCCCTGCTCAAATGTCACCACTCCAGAAGGCCTTTGCTGAGGACCCTCTAACATGGTGTTCTCCCATCTCCTCAGCCTAGTCATTCCCCTCCCTCCTTACATGATTTACTTTTCTTAAAAGCATCTCTCAGAAATGAAGATGTATCTGTATGTATTGGCTTGATTATTTTCTGACTCCTTACTAGAATGCAAGCTCCACAAACACAGAGATTTATTTTGTCTTATTCACTCCACCATCCCTAGTGCTTTGAATGGAATCTGGACATATATTTAAAATGAGTAATTATGCATTTATATATTATTTATTGAGTGAATGAATGATTTACTGATTTCTATATCTCCCAAAAACAGAATGCATCTTTTTTTCTAAGCCCATGGTATGTGTACAAAAACTGATCACATATTAAGTCACAGAAGAAAGCAGAATGACTTACACAAAGTGTAAACAGTACAGAAAGCATTCACTGGCCATAATATAATAAAACTAACACTTGTATAACAAATGAAACAAAAAGAAAACTCCAGCCACTTGAAAATATTTTTAAAAATCAAAATTTAAGATTGTAGTGTATCTGGAGAGTAATAGTTGTAAATGCCCTATATTTTGGAACCTATTAAACACAGCTATAGCAATGTTCCAATAGAACAATAATAGTCTAAAATATATTTCTAAACAAGGTAAAGTAAAAATAAACTAATAACTAAACCAAAAAGTTCAAAAAAGAACAAAAACCTTGAAAATTAAAGGAAAAAATAAGTTAAATAGGAAAAAGATAGATTAGGCAAGGAAATGTATTCAAGAGCTGATTCATTCAAAAAATCCAATAAAAAATTTTTAAATAGGTAAACTAATCAAGATTTTTAAAAACAAACATAAAATTTTAAATATGGAACATAAACACAGAAAAGAAATTAAATTACAGGAGGATACATTATCTATACTGTGCAATATGTTTGAAATGTGGATGAAATTATTGTCCAGATGGTATGAATCTTATCAAACCTTCAAAAAATATCATTCTGAAGCTAAAGATTACAGAGCATGAAAAAGAAGGCAAATTTTAAAACTCTTATTACAAAGAATAACACAGCTACAAAAGCACAAAAATAGATGATGATAGATAGATAGATGATATAGAGATAGAGAGAAAGATAGATAAAGAGATAGGTAGATAATAGGTAATTTCTACACATACATATAATACTGCAGACCAATCTAATCATATGCATACCATACCTCAGATCAACCTGATTTTCAAATACAATAAAAAAAATTCAAAATACAGTAGAAGAAAATACCCCATTAACAATAGCAAAAAGGGGGGAAAAACTAAAAATAGTAAGAACCTTACAAGACTAATATAAAGAAAATTTGATGTCAATTATCCCTCAAATTAATCTATGAAATCAATGTAATCCTATTGATTTTTTTGCAATGTCTCTTAATAATGATCAAGACCATATAGAAAAATAAACACACCTGTTTAGCTAGGAAAATTCCATGGGAGAAGAGCAATGAGGGGCAACTAGCCCCACTAAATAGTTAACGTGCTTTAAAGCAACTGTCACTGAAATTATCCGGTATTAGCATAGAAAAATATATACAGAGGAAAGGGACATAATGAATAGTATGAAAATAAAGCTAAATATACATGGGAATTTCAGTTTTAATTAACATGGAATTTTACTTCATTAGGGAAGTGATAAGTTATTCAATAAGTAAGCTATGACACACTAGCCATTTAGAAAAAAGAATTAAAATAATTTCCTATCTCATTCCTTACTACATAATATATTCTAGATGCTTCAAAGATTTAAATATAAAAAGAATTAAAATATAAAATAACTAAAATAAAATGTGAGTGAATATTTTATAAACTTAGAGTGAGGAAAACCTTTTTATGCGTCAAACTCCAGAAACTCTAAAGGAAGCATTTGATCGATGTTGGTGTATAAAATTCAGCGTGCAAAAAATAATCATTGCAAAGTCAAAATGTAAAGAACAACCAAAACTATTTTTAAAACATATGAGAGAATGATGAATATTTTCCTAAATATATGAAAAGTTCTGACAAATGAATAAAGAAATAGATCAGCAATCTATGAGAAAATTAGTCCAAGGACATGAACTAACATTTCAGAGAAAAAGAACTTAAATGGGAGACAAACACAGAGAAAGATCCTCAACCTCACTCTTTATTAAAGGTATACAAATATAGCAATGAGATACCATTGTTTGCTATCAGATAGTGTGATAATATACAATTCCATTGAGGGACTTAGCAAGCAGTTCATTTCCTGCACTTTTGTTAGAGAGAAGACACTGATACATCCTCTGAAAGGACAGTTTGGAAATATCTGGTAAAATGTAATATACATATTCTTCATTTGGCAAAAAAATCCTGCATGTAGGAATTTTTCATCCAGTTATATTTGTATGAGTGTGCAAATACATATACAAGGAGATCAACTGTAGCATTGTTTGCATGCACACACACACAAACATACACACAGAAGGAACAACCTAAATGTTTATTAATAGAGAATTGGCGAAATAATTACAGTAAAAACCAAAATAGAACAATGTACCATCCTTGAAAAAGAGGTAAGTCTAATGCACTGATTTATAAAGATAAGATGTCCAAGATATTCTAACAAGTGAAAAAGGCAAGGTATAAAACAGTATGCATTACTCATTTAATCTGTATAATCAAAGGAATGTGGGATATATGCTATATAATATATAATATTATATAATAATATACATCATATATAATATTGTGCATACACACAGGAAAATGGTCTTATAGAAAAATTAAAAATCATATTGATTAAAAGAAAGTTAATATTTAACCTCTGAGGCATGGGAAGGGGAGTCAGAGAAAGAGCTATTTTTACTTTCCATTTTAAACTAATCATGCATTATTTGAATTTTTTATTATGTGCATGATTTACTTGTTTTGAATTAAAAAATAATTTAAATAACAAAAATGCATTTTAATTAACCCAGATTTCAAAAGGTATGATCTCAAAGATCAAATAATGTTTTATTACACTAATCATTAAGTTAATTTCTTTTTCCTTCCAATTATTTTGAGAGAAAAATAATGTATATTGTCAGAACAAACACAGGAAAACTATTAGGACTACAGTTAAAATGTTTTGTGAAGTGAATTCTCAGTTTGCACAAAAAATATTTCAAATATCACATGTGACAATAAAAGAGTTTCCATGGGGGAAAAATACCTGCATTCAAGACCTAATTTTCCTTTTAACTTTGTATATTTGTAGGTGAGTCAACACTTCAGTGATTTTACTTCTCTTTGTAGTATTTCCATATGCAGAATACCGCAGAGGTCCATGAGTCATATTTACACTTTGTAAAGCACTTTGAGTCCCTTAGAAAAATAAACTGATGTGTAATAACTCTGCAAGGGGGCTATTAATACTTTTTCCACCCTTTAATAAATTCTTTGGAATGTTTTCTTTACCCCAGTACAACCTACCTTACCAATAAAGCTACTTCCTCTTTCCCTTCTTTCTATAAGTTCTAATGCCTTTTTATGTAGCCCAATATTGCCTTTTTATGTAGCCAAATTCCCACTGGTTCTAATCAGTCCAGCCTTTAGTTTTAGTAGCATGTTACTGATAATATTTCTCAGACATTGTTTTTTCAGTATGAAGCCATTTCTTCCATCTCCTACTAGTGATGCTAAACTATGCCCCAGGGATATGTTTCTAATAATGCCTCATTCTTCTTTCCCAAACACCTATAACACTTGTAATGCAATAGCAATTTTCAAACAATAAAAAGGAAATACAAGGAATTCAACTCTTTCTTGGTTTGCAGAGAACTTTGGCTGAATGGGGGTTATTGCAAAATGTATTCCCTCTAGGAAACAGCTTCAGTTTATAGTTAACATCCCCCTATAATCATGCATTGTTTTAACACCAAAAATACTCAAGAACTGCAACTACGAAACAGCCATCTCTTCATAACTTTTAGGTCGATGTTTCATTTCATCAGAAGTTTATGGTTTTAAATTGTCAATAAGAGCTAATAAATCCCAACATATGGATTGTTTCATTATTCTGATCGAGGTATTTGGCTCCAATGTGAAAATTTGCCCCCAACCTGATTTTCATACTTCCTTTGATGAGTTGTTCTAAAATCCTGCTGATTCCAAAGAGATGTCTCTTTACGGAACAGATGTGTATCAGTGGGAATTAGGCAGATTTTCTGAGGCCTATTATCAGGAATAACAGGAAACATCACAGAATGAACAATTCTATTCCAGGAAAGTTTCTCCCACAAGTGAATCTTTGTAACTGACTGTAGGGGAGGAGAAGATCATTTCAATTGGTGAAACTTGGATAAAGGAATTGTCTAGAACAAAGGGGAACCATGATCACATCCTCACCACAGCAGGCAATTTAGAAAAATTTAATGGAAAGGCTGGAAACAGATACAAAGAGGAAATTTCCAAGGTGAGCCATCTGGGATTCCTGCAATGTGCACAAGATTGAAGAAAACATCTAAATCCCTTCCCCTGTGAGTTTATGACAATGATAAAGGAGTTGTTTTAGGAATATCTGTCTTGTTTAAATCACAAGCCAGACCGAAGAGGAATGTTGTGACAGTCAGAATGTCCATGGAAATGACGTGGGCATCAGCAATGAGGGCCTGGACAAGATGGAGGCAGAGGCAAGTTGGAGAAGAAGTGGAGGTAAGGGGGAGAACCATGACAAATGGGAAATGAAGCCCAGTAAAAGTGTTTTCCATCTATGGAATGCTTCCTATTTCATGAGAGCTTTCCTGCTTATTTTCTCACAACAATCCTATGTAGTGTTAGAACAGGAAAAATGCCCTTTATGCCAAGACTCAGAAAGGTTAACTGCCATGACACAATTATTGGACCTAATCTTGGGCTGGGGGGCATTTAAGACAAAATTAAACATAGGTCTTACTAATCTTACAACCAAATCCTATACTACACAGATACACTGCAATTAAATAAACTGCTGGGAGCACAGGAGGTGCTTAATAAATATTTGAATGAATGTTGAATAAATAAATGAATGAGTGAATTAATAAATTAATTAGTGAATTCATGTTCAGTTTTTTATAACTGGATTTTTTTCTGCCTCATTGACACAAATTTCTGCCTCAATTCTCCATAAAACTTTTGAAGGGATGAACTATGCCTTTGTTATCTTCATATCTCCTGTGGAAACCCAGGGTCTAACCCAACCCACAATCTTCTCTGGTCTGGCCTATGTAGTGATCAATCAAAGCTGGGAGCGGGGCACTTCAGTTCATAGCACATGACCGTCATCAATCCATGCACATCCCCACTTTTATTGTTATCTGGCTTTTTGTACCCATTTAGCTACCATCCCTGATCACACTACTCTCTTTATTTATATGTATAAGTTTCCAGTCTTTGCTATCACCGACAATATTGTGATGACCATCCTCATATACATCTATTTCTGCACATGTGCAAGAGCTGTTTTTATTTGAATTAATAGCAAATAACTAAATAAAAACAATAACTTTAACACAGAAATCTGTATTTTCACCTTGTTTGGAAAACTGAAAAATCTGACAACTCTAAACCACTATTCCCTCTAAGAAATAGCTGGCACTGAATTGGAGCCATGTATGTAGGCGCTCTCCAGATTACCACCGTGCCACAACTCCATGTTGTCTCGATGACACCCCTTCACTTCTCTGTGTTATTTTCCTATTGCTGCTGCAATAAATTACCATAAACTTAGTGGCTTAAAAAACACAAACTTATTATCTCACAGTTCTGGAGGTCTGAAGTCCAAAATGGGTCTCACTGGGTTAAAAACAAGGTGTCGGCAAGGCTGCGTTCCTCTCTAAAGGCTGTAGGGGAGAATCTATTTTCCTGTCTTTTCCAGCTTCTAGAGTCTTTCTGCATTCCTTGGCTAGAGTTCACCTTCCATCTTCAAAGCCAGCAATGGATTTCTCATATTGCATCATTTTGATGCTAACCCATCTGCCTCCCTCTTCCATCTTTTAAGGAGCCTTGGACCCACCCAGGTAATGCAGAATAATCTCCCTATTTTACAGTCAGCTGATTAGCAAACTTAATTCCAGCTAAAACCTTTACTCCCACTTGCCATATAACATAACATATTCACAGGTTCCTGGGATTAGTACATGGACAATCAGGTTAGAGGCAGGGGGACAGGGGGCGGGGTGGGGGGGGATGTTATTCTGCCTACCATGCAGGCCAAGTGGATTGTTGATTTCTGTCCTACAGCATCTAAGTATTGGCCTACAATTATAGACACTTAACAGTTGCCTCCGAATAGAATTTACTAATAGAATTTACTAATTTAATAACTACTATTTTAGACACACTAATCACAAGATTATTCAGTATTGAACAATGAGTTTGTTCTTTACATCCTTTTATCAGTAGCCATATAATTGCCGTGAATCTCAGCCCATATAGCATAGAATCAATCTAACTCTTCTCCAATCTGATATTCCCTTAGAAGTAGATCAAAATATTACACTTTAAAGCAATATCATTAAGACACCTGCAATCACCTGGCTAACAGTTGTGGTTATTTCTGTTCTCTTAACCAAACTGAACTGTTCTTTCAGTGATTGCTTCAATTACTCTCACAACTGTAGAGAAAATGTCAATGAATCTTTACATATTCACTTGTAATAGAAACACAACTTCAACCTTCCCACATGTCCAGGGGAGTAACTGGACCAGAAGAATGCTAGGTCCCTTCAAGTTCCAATATTCCATGATTCTACAGAACCTTTAAAAATGATGTGAGGAGGACTACTTGTTTGGTGTTCTTACTGGAGGGTGCCCTGCTCTTGCCTGCCTAATTCTCTTACCAAAGAACTATTCCACACTTTAATTGGTTGAGAAACAAGACTACCTGATCAGAAGAGTCTAATCCTCCAGTCAGGAGTCTGCAAGTCCGAGACCCAGGAGATGCAGACTTAAGTTGTTCCAGAAATGTGACCAACCCAGCCTCACCTCCTGCCCTGCCCTATCTAGATCATTTTAACTCTCTTAACATCCCCAACCAGTCATCTTTTTTCAGCAACATGCCTGTGATATGGGATCAATCCAGACACCCATCCTCTTGGCTCTACTCCTTGGCTGCTGAAACCCTCTAGAAGAAATCACTGAACCCTACAGATTCATTTTTCTGTAAATTTTTAGTCTCCAATATCAGCTATATCTAGGGTGACCAATGGTTCTGGTTTGCCTGAAGCTGAAGGGGTTCCTGGGATGTGGCACTTAAAACTGGTACAGTTCTTAGTCTACTGGGACAAGTTAGCTGAATCCTTAAAAAGTCTCAATAATCTTTTTCATGTCCCAATTCAGTTCTCTTCCCCGTTCCACACATTCACACCCTTCCTCTCTCCCACACTTTTCCTCTCTTTACAGAGTAGACTGAGACCATCAAGCCACTGCCTTGAAAATAGAAAATATAAGAAAGTGGCTTGACAAAGGTTCTCTCCTTGACCAAACTCACTCAAGCTACTCTGAGGTCTTTTTCAACTAGGTCCTGACTTTTGGTCTTGTGTGTTTGTCTCTGCAATGTCTAATTTTAGCAAAAATCCTGCTAAGTCCATTTAGCCAGAATGTCCCATCCTCAGTATTTGATCACCCTCAATATCTGATTGGGTTCCTCATACTCCACCATTTTCCTCGTGATGTCTGATCACCCTGGCCTGCCTTCAGCAACAATCCCCCCTTACTCTTGATGTTCCCTCTTAGTAAATTTTCATGCATTGACCCTCATCCTGCTGTTTGGCTATAATTCTCAGTTGCTCATGCTGCATTTGGGGTTGAAGCCAATCTCTCTCCCCAACTGCAAAACCCCATTGCAGTGGTCCCTACGCCTACTGAAGTACTCCCATCTCGAATAGCCTTTCCTACTATCTTCAACAAGTGCCATGAATAATTTTACCTTTAACAGTATCAACAGGAAAAGGCCAGAAGACTGTCTGCAATGAGCCTGAACAAGTAAAGTTGAGCTTAATGAATTCATCACAGTCTAGGAATTGGTCTTTAACTTGCAAGAACAGGGGGAGATATGTGGTTCTGTTAGCATACTGAAGTAGATCTGACTCTGAGGGGTGTGCTCTCATTAATCAAGTTCTTACTGACCACTATTATACACCAGAACGATGATTTATTCATTTAGGAGCAGCCCAACCAACAGGCAGAAACACTCATGTCATTATACCAACACATTCTCTTCCTGTGAACTGACATGAAGAACCAAATTATCATCAGAAGGCCACTTTATTAATGTTCAATTTAAAAACAGTTATGAAGCAGAGTGGAGACTCCGATCCATCAGTCTGATTGTTGAATATCCTTGAATAAATAGATAAGTGGGAAGTTAAATAATCAAAAGATTACTTTTGTGACTATTGACCAGAACAAAGGAATATGAAGAATCTTCTAGCAAAGTTAATGAGGAGCACTGTCTCACACCAGAGGGATGTCACCTAAAAGACCATGCAGTGTACAGCTCCAGAGGGAGGTCATTCACATATTAGTACACAATCCACATGACCATTCGTCATAGCCCTGGTAGCATACTAAATACAATACTTACCTTGTTTTTGCATTCACAGTATATATTGGAGAATGTCCCATATCAATGCTAAAGAATGATATTCTCTTGTAGGGTTGCATAGCATTCCTTGCTTTATGTACCTTAAATTGTTTAAGAGTTTCCAATAGAGAAAGCCAGGAGACTCTTAATCTAATCTCCTCTTGTCTTCTCTGGGGTCTAAGCCCATTAATTCTTCTCTCTCCTATATTTTGTTTCTGCACTCTACTCACACCTTCCCCATGACCTATACATGTGCCCAAGTCTTTCCCTTGATCTCTTAAGCTTTTCTCTCACTAGAATATATCTCCACTTCCTCTCACAATCAAGATGCTAGAAAGGATGGTCTTCACTCAGACACTCTTTCTCTACCCATTCACTATTCAACCCATTGCAGTTGGGCCTCTGCCCTCATCATTATACTGAGGATAAGCTGGATACAATCACCAGTGTCCCAGTACTTGCCCAAAACAATTTAATCTTAAAATCCAACTTACTTGGTCTCCTTAGTGACCATGCCCCATTTGGAATTCTTTCCTACCCTGGATTTGATGACAATGCCCAGTCCTGGATCTCCTTGGATCTAACTCTTTTTCCTTTCTCAGTCTCTTCTGCTAGTTTCTCATCTTCTTCCAGGATGACATAAGCCAGGATTCTACCTTTGACCTTCTTTTCACCTCACTCTATACTCTCTTTAGACTGTCTCAGGCCTCCAACATTCTTCTATATGTAATTGAACCAATATCCACATTTCTAGCCAAGGCCTCTCTGAGCTCCATCCTGCGCACCCCACTACCTGCCAGGCACTTCCATGCGGATGTCTCACAGCTACCTCAAACTCAACACATCCAAATTTTTAAATGTTTGCTTCTTATGCCACCATACCTGTTTTCCCTCTTTCTCCTTTGTCTTTCATAGGTGTTCAGAGACCCACAGTATCCTTAACACTAGGAAATGTATCTTTTTTCAGGCATGTCACTTACTTTTTCAGCCTTCAAAAATCTGCTACAACGTCAAATAGCATTCGATGGATAGACTGAAGATGCAGCTATGCTGGCTTTCTCTCATGGAACTTGCCAACATGTGGCTCCTGAGAAACTTTCATATATCCTTTCCTGGACAAACTTAGGGGGTTCAAATTTTCCCAATTTTGACAATTTCTCCTTTGTGCCCTCGTCACAGCATTTAGCCAGACAGTCACTCACCTCTTAGATTTCTCAGGTGTGAGTCAGAAACCGGTCCAACATATCATTCAAACCCATAGGGGCATTGTTAAATTATCTGAGGTGAGGTGAGGTGCAGGCACACCCCATTCATTTCTTTGGAGGGGGAGAAAGGAGATTTACAGCAAACAAAGAACTTGCACCCAAAATTCCCTCTAATATTCAAATAATGACCCTTTCATACTCTTGATGTTATAAGAGGATTAAGACAAATATAAATGGCTTTTAATAATCTCCTTAAACATTTGGCATCTTGTGTAATATCTCCTATGGAATATATTATTTCTTGGACCTTTTACCTCAGCCAAAACGTCCCTTTTGTCATCTCATTATATTATCATACCCTTTGACTAACAACTCTACAATAGCAAATCAACCATAGAAAAGTACTCCAAAATTGTAAACTTTTTACCTGAAAAGTGAAAATTTTTTCAATTAAAATATTCAACAATATAATGGCTAAGTTATGGAATACCCACGCAACAGAACTCACAAATTCATTAACAATTTGAATTAACATGGGACTTTCTTAGGTTATAATGCTAAGCTGAAAAAACATGTCCAAAACTGAACAAACTGATAGACAATTGTATATAAAAAAGCCTCTATGTCAATAGTTTTCTTCATATGAAGAGATTTTCAGTAATTTAGTTTTCCTTCTCAACTTAAGTTTTCTATAATGAACATTTGTTACTTTCATGATTAGAAAAATAAAGCAACTTTTTCAATGTATATTCATAAAATCCCACTCTGCACAATAAATAATTCATCTCAGTAGTAGGCTTGAGACCACCGTCTTTGAGCCAAAGCCCCATACTGGAGTAGACGGAAACTTCTAAAGTGAGTCATCTTTCTTCTTTCTCCAAATAACAAAATAAACTGGCCACAAAGTATTTTAATGGTATGCACAAATAAACCTAACATCTGGTAGTAAGACACCGAGCTTTCATCTCACCATCCAGGAAGGATGTTTGAGGAATAACTGAAAAATATCAAAGACTGAATAATTAACTCTCCAATATTTTCTTATTCATAACCAGGTAGTTCTCTAAAGGCTGGAAAAACACTGAAAATTTTATTTTTAATCAATGCACCAGGTAAGGAAACATAGCTCTGAAAGATAATGAAGCTTCAGCAATTAACCTAGCCAAGTTTATCACTTTGCATAATTAGTTTACCTGCCAACCTCAATCTGCCAGGCTTCTCCTAACTTTTAAAATGTGAATTGTGGCAATTCTGCCACAGAAGCTATTGGGCAGTCTGTCAAGAAATAACTGCTACTGTCCATTACATTTTATCTTTCCTAATGGAGTTATTGGGGAATATTTCAGGTTTTTAACATTTTTAAATTGACATGTTTATTGATTCTTGCTTTCTTTATGTGCATTATACACAGTGCTGGCATCGCACATCAAAATGCTAAACTTTACAACTTGAAACTCACCACCACAGTAGGTAACTTCCTTTGGTTATTAGCAAATGTCACTCGTGCAATGGAATAGTGAGTATTAAAATAAAATGTCTGTCTTTACACCTTCTTGATAATCTAAAAGAGTAACTATATGCATTAGTAATACTTTCGGACAATGAAGCTCTTAATTTTTTAAATCCAAAATGACCTTTTCTACAATTTCTTAGCAAAAATGGGAAGAAACTGCAGTTAGACTACCGGGACCATGTTATCATCATCATCTTCTTTTAATCCAAAACAGTGGGTGATATAAGAAGGAAAGTTCTAAAGTTCTTTAATTGGAACTAATTCCTATCGACCTCCAGCAACTTTTGCAAAGCTCAGAATAGCAGATAATAGGATGGTTTAATGCCTTAAATCCCTTACAAAAGGATGTTGAGCCTGTTACTACTGCTCATTCCCTTCTCAGAATTTATTTTTGTTTTCCTTGATTCAGAACAGTTGCTTTTAAATGGGAGAATCATGTCTAGCCCAATAATATGCTACTTAACAGCAAGAGGAAATATAGTTCAGGAATAAAACTGAAAGGACAGGGATTCTGTTAGAATATGAGAAATGTTTCCTTCATTTTCATGGTGCTATGATATTTAATTTATACTCAATGCCCCCATCACTTAGTGAATACTTGTCTCTAAAGACTTTCTCTGTGTCTGCAGCCCTTATCAGCATCCAAGTACACGTATTATGTGCCTACAATGTGCTTGTAGAGGAGAGAAACGTAAGATGTCCTTGCCTCAGAGTTTATAACTTCAAGTTGAGATATACAATTACTTAATATACATCTATGAGAGATTAGGAAGTACATGAATCAAACTGGTCCTATTAGTGTGGGGTAGATTATTAATAAGACAAGAATTCAGAGAAGGAAAAGTTCAGGGGCTTCTTGAGTGGTCTTGGAAAGGCTGCCCAGAAAATGTTGAATAGGACAGCCTTGAAAGACAACTTGAGTTTGAATGAGTGGGAAGGAAGGTTCTGTGCTAATCTCTTATAAAATCTATTACTTATCTCACTTTTGGCTTTGCTTGCTTTCTACTTGTATGACTGTCTGTAAATTTTTTAGATAAAAGAGACCTCAATAAGGAAAATAAATATTGGAGAAAGCTTTGGGGAACTCATAGTCTTAACTCCTCTTCTTACATGATGTGGAATTTGAGGTATTGGCTTGGGTCAGGAAAAAAAATGTTTTGGTACATGATCAGTGGATCAAAGGAGATGCTAAAAGAGCATATCTGTGACCAGTTGATGGTGACAAGTGCCAAGTCTTTCTTGTTAATGTTTCAGTCTTTACAAAGGGTTTCATAAGTCTCCACACCCAACTCTTCAACACTAGTCTTAAGATAAGCGACAGCCAGCTCTAACATTCCAGCCACCTGCACTGCCTTACTTATATGAGACACATGACAGGCAAGCTAGCACACTTACTAGTATAGGTTAAAAAGAAGATTTGTCAATAGGTTCTTAGGAGCCAGAGGCTACAGAGCAATTGAAAAATCTGAACTAAATACACCAGTAAAAACTTTTAAATATAGTACATCACTTTCTTGGACCATCACAGAAAATAATATCTTTGAGTATGGTTTGGGTTTTGCTTTGTTTTGAAGTTTAAAATGTTGTATTTAAGGATTATGCTCCTCTGGTTTAATCCAACACTTTATAAGAAAATAAATTTCTGACTTGGAAAAACAATAGTCCTTCTAGTTTATTCTCATTCCATTTGGTCCCCAGGGTTTATATGATAGGGCTACCTTCTCAGCTTCTGTCTCTGCTCTCCAAACTGTAACATGAGAATAGTTCTTTCCAAGTCCCTTGATTCTCTCAGACCGGCTCTAAAAAGTTCCCATCCCCCACCAAAGAAAAAACAACTTTGAAATTATATTCATGCTTCCTCTTGCTCCTCAGAAACTGTTTAAGGCAAATTGATTTCTCTCTTTATTGCTGAGAAGTGAAACAAAAGGATTATGAAGCTCAGAAAAGGCTTTCCAAACTGGGATAACCCAAGGTTGAATTTTCATTTTGGTAAAATTAGTATTTTACTATTTCTCCCAGAATCCAAGATTCTTCTTTAATTTCCATTATGGTGGGTTATAGTTCTGGTACATTTTCTAATTTTCTTCATTGCCAAATATTGCCCTGAGCTTCTCCCTGGACTAACCTGGAATTATCTACATGAGGATATCAAAGTCATCTTCTGTAGTGCTAAGGAAGCAAGGAAGGTTGGTATCAACATTCACTGAGTTAAAAAGGTTGCTTCTGCTTCATTGAAAATCAAACAAATAAAAAAAGGAAAATCAGAAGGTTGCTGTTGAAATTAGACCTTCAATCAATGTTACCTCCCCATAGCATTAACAGTCTAAAAGTCTTTTGACCTATAGTTTTTCTTTGGCTCTTCACAACAATTTTGTGGTAAATGTGAGGCTTATAATAGAAAATTCCCCAAACTGTGTGTTTACTCTTTCAGCAGATCTGGAGTGCTCAAAATCTTCACTCCCCTGCTGCTACCACCATACCCTGCTGCTTGATGTCAGAGCCAAGGCCACAGACGGCCACAGAAGAGTTACCTAAGGAGCACAAATGTCTTGAATCACAATGGACAGCTTATGATGCTATTGGAGCCCCAGCCTCAAGGCCAAGGTCAGCAAAACTGTGCAAGCATGTGGAGACAAAACATTACTGCTCCACTCTCTAGATCTGAGATGGGTATGGGGCGCTTATCTGAGTTGCCAACTCATGGCACAAGTAGTACAATAAAGCTATCTTTTAATCTGTTCTAGTTCATTGGTAAAGGAATGTTGTGAGGCAGGTATTTGGGATTTGTGGAGATAAGCACACCAGAATTAGGGGTTTATACCTGCACACCTCCTCATGAGAGGTACAGGTATACAGCATGGTGAGAGAAGTTCAGTGACTTGTCCAATGTTACACAAATATCAGAAAAGAAGAATAACTAGTAATAATAATAATTAATAATAACCTCTCCTCTCCGAGGCTTCATTTCTTAACATTTAGAAGTGTTCTCCAGTTGACAAAGCATTTCATCAGGAATAGAGGAATGTGAATTAATTTCTGTTATTAATAATATGTAGAGCACTTTGAAACTATAAGAGCTTCATTATCACGTAACCATCTTTTCCTAACATCATTGAAAGGAGTATTGGTGGCTTCATCCTCACTTTTCAGATGAGGCAACTAACACACACACACTTAGGGTTATAAGTTGATGAATAGGAAAGGACTAGAAAGAATGGTCAATCTGATGAAAAGTAATATAGAATAAAGAGAAGTCTATATGAGTTTGAATGTATTTCAAGAATTTTTCTGATTTTTAAAGTTCCCTGTGTTTGTGAAGGTCTCATTACTTAAATCTAAGCCAAAGATCTTGATGATTTCTAAGGGGGAGGAAGGGTATTGTATGAATCACAAAGCAATGTTCTCCAACTCAAAATCCTCTTTAATTATACAGAAAGTGAAGCACTCTGTCTTTCCCTATTTTTTGACTTGAATAAAAATAAAATCCCACTAAATTATTCTTCTCTTTCTCCATTATGTTCATATTCGTTCGTCACTTCAGTGATTGGAAGCACACTAATTCTTTTTCTCCCAATTTGATCCTGGATTGGTGACTAGTCTGCTTTTGAAAGAAAAAATTTCACAATATAAACAATGTATTCTCATTGATTATAGATTTTAAGTACCTAATATGAAAACATTACTTCCATATTCATTCAAATAATGCTTCTTACATAATGGGCACCAGGAATATTACCAAGTTTTTTATTATGTGAATATTCTGGTTGAAAATCAGAAAAATGTCAATGGCAGTAAGTGAAACAGTTAACCTATTGAAAAATCTTCCACCAGAAGTGGTAAAATAGCCATTGCTCAGACAGAGAGCATATAGAACACAATAAACATGCAGAGAAGTAAAAACTTCTACTCTGTTAGGAATGGATTCAGTGACGTCAATAGGTCGCTTTTCTCTTATGAGGATTCAAGATTCTCCTTGTACTTTGAAGGAAAAAAAAGATCTTTTTGTTGTCGGTCATCTGTGCTATGATTGCTAGTCATTAAAGTCATTTGGCCCCAAACTAAGACAAGGCAATCAGCCTTATGGTTTTGTGCAGTTTGGTAAGGAGCAGGGCTCACAGGCCTATGCAGGGGTGGGAGGTAGAGGCATTTCAGAAATCATTTCCAAATGGAGGCTGGTATAATATCAACCTTTTTCTAAGAGTCATTATCAAAGATCAGCAGCACAAAGGCCCCTGACGTGCTGAGGAAGAGAAAAGAATAAGCAGCTCTCTCTGCCTGTACTCCCTACCTTTAACCAACCTACACCCTTGCAAAAGGGACATTCCTAAACCACCATTTTAGACAAGGTAATCCTGCTCCAAAGCTCCCTATTGCCTGCATAATAAAATAGGAGGCTTAGATATAAAAATCCACCATGACTTAATCCTAATCTTGTAAATATTTTTCTACACATTTCCTCTTCTGTATATTCACCACTCCTTGAGCTTTTCCATGTGTTGCCTCAATGTGTTCCACCTGTTAAGATGGTCCCCTCCTGTCTGCTACATTTCCTTCATGACCCCGTCCAAATTGTAGCTCCTCTTAGTCTCCCCCAGTTGCTGCATTTCATAGTCATCTCACTTCTAAGTATTTGTCCTCACTGTTCATTGGCCATTCAGCATATTCTGCTCTCTTATACTCCAAGGTTATAACTTTAGTATAACTTTATTGGAGGCAAGGACTATATCTCGGGCAATATTTGTCCTGATTTCACCATAGTGCCCAGTACATGGGAGTAACATTACTACAATACATTTGTGGAGCACTG
This sequence comes from Orcinus orca, assembly GCF_937001465.1. Lineage (NCBI taxonomy): Eukaryota > Metazoa > Chordata > Mammalia > Artiodactyla > Delphinidae > Orcinus > Orcinus orca. The sequence goes on from NC_064563.1 coordinate 99,678,085, forward strand.
GAGTATACAAAGCACTTTCACAGGCAGCTCTCAAGGTGGCCAAACTCCCAGCAACATAATCATTGGACCCCACTGTCCCAGCCTCACCCTGAGTGGCTCCCAAGCCATTCACCCACTGTTCTCACCTTTAACTCTCTACCTGCATTTTACAGATGAGGACACCAAGGCTCAGAAAAGGTGATTCCCCTATATTTATGCGTTTGTGAGAACTTGAAGGCAAGTCCTGGTCTTCTAACTCCAAATTCAGTGATCTTTCTATTTTATCTCACTCCCTCTGTAAGAAGCATTCAACGCATTTTTGTATACTTGGACCTTGGCTATCAGCACCACCATCAACTCCAGTAATTTTGCAGGGAAGCAAAGATGTGTGCATGTGTGCATGTATGTGTGCGTGTGTGTTGTGTCAATAACTGAGTGGGGTAGATCTAAAACACAGAAGTAGTAAAGGTACAAAATAAACAAAAACAAATAAACAAATGATAGTTATGACACTTAGGAGCTTCCAAGTTCTAAGCCTGAACTAATTAGCTATATGTTTTTGGGCAAGTCATCTCGGTCCATTAATGTAAAATGTCAGGTTGAACAAGGTAAACTCCAAAGTGCCTTCCAGCTCTAACATTCTATGATTCCTTATTCAGCTCTGGAAGGAGCTAAACATACTTTTCTGAGCCAGCATCAAGCAAACTAGCAGCTCTTAATCCATGCACTACACTTACATTCTTCGTGCTGTCATAGAGGAAGCCCACGTCAAACCTGCCTTGATTCTCAACCACAAGTGCCAATTTTACCTCTGCTCCAAATCCCTACCTGGTGTCCCAACCCAGGGCAAAGATGATGTGACCCCAAGCCCCTTGTGCTTTGTCCCTCAGTCCAAAACGAAAGTCCACAGGCCTGTGAAAACTGGCACCACACTTCTGACCGTAACCAATACCTAACCCAGAAAGATAGAGATAATTATTACTCAAGATGTCAGCAGGTATCAATTGAAATTAAAGCTGAGGCACCAAACAATCATATCACCTCCTTTGGAATTCTTTGTAAAAAGAGATCTTTACATGTCTGGGATGCTTCGGGTATATTTGGTTCTGTTTAAAGCAGAAGTATGGACTTAGCTATAAGACTGTTACTGTCTTCCATAAATTCTGATTCTAGAGTTTATATGTGAAAACAATATGAAACCCTGAGCTTGGAAACTGGATTTTAGTGAGAATTAGCTGTGTTATCACATGGGACAATTCACTTCATCTTTTCACACTCAATAATCCCATCTATGAGATGAGGAAAGTGGCTAGTAGGGAAGAGATATTAAAGCCACTTACATGTACAAAAATCTGTCATTTAAATATTATTGATGAATTTAAAATAGCCTCTTCAAATAAGATTTTTTTAAAAAAATCCAAGCTCAGGGGCTTCCCTGGTGGCACAGTGGTTGAGAATCTGCCTGCCAATGCAGGGGACACGGGTTCGAGCCCTGGTCTGGGAAGATCCCACATGCCGCGGAGCAACTAGGCCCGTGAGCCACAACTACTGAGCCTGCGTGTCTGGAGCCTGTGCTCCACAACAAGAGAGGCCACGATAGTGAGAGGACCACACACCGCGATGAAGCGTGGCCCCCCACTTGCTAGAGAAAGCCCTCGCACAGAAACAAAGACCCAACACAGCCAAAAATAAATAAATTAATTAATTAATTAAAAAGAAAAAATCCAAGCTCAGTTTTGACTGATCTTTATAGCTACAGGACAGGGATGTTAAATATTATATTCAGTTAAGTCCAGCTTTTAAGAACTTAACTGATAAGCTTAATAAGTGTTATTCATTCATGCCCAGATATTAACCTGAATCAGTACTATGATTTTAGACAAGTGGTACCTCTCTGTGATTCTGTCTGAAAGAAAACAAAAGCACAAGAAGCCCTCAAGAAGCCTTCTTTCAGAGCACTGCTGTGAGAATACATGAAGCAAAGTCCCCTGCTATGAATTTCAATGCCAACCTATGGCCCCCAGAAAGGCTGGGAGGAAGCCCAGCGTAAGTCAGAATAAGACACTCTCTTTCTGTATTTCTCACTGACCATTGGATAAAGAGTAATGAGTTACAACTTGCTCTTTCTCATTTTTTTCAGCTGTGAAGTAGAGGTAATCCTACAGTCAGGAACTCTTTCCCCACAAGCATGGGCAGAACAGCTCCATCTCCATCTCTCACATGATTCCCAAACTGCCTGCAGGAGTTTTCTATTGCTATTTACAAATTAAAACAAACTTAGCAGCTTAAAACCACACATCTGTATTACTTCAAGTTTTCTGTAGCTCAGGAGTCTGGATGCAGCTTAATTGGGTCCTCAGCTTAGGGTTTTACAGACTGAAATTAAGGTGTTGGCTGGGCTGCATTCCCATCTGAAAGCTCAACTGAGGAAGAATCTGCTTCCAAATTAATTCAAGTTGTTGACAGCATTCATTTCCTTTTGGCTGTATTACCAAGGGCCCTGGCTTTTTGCTAGCTATTGGCTGGAGGTCACCCTCAGGTCCTGGAGGCTACCTGCCATTTCTAGAGGCCACCTGCAATATGGACTTCTCCAATATGTCTATTTACTTCATCAAGCTCACAAGAAGAGTCTCCAGCTCCAGTCTACTGAGAACAAAGTCATATACTGTAAGATAATCATGGGAATGACAGCCTACCACCTTGCCATATAAATAACCTAATCACAAGGGTGATATCTCATCATCTTTGCCATATTTTATTGCTTAGAAGCAATCGCAGGTCCTGCTCACAGTCAAGGGTAGAGTATTACATAAATCTGTGAACTCTGGGAGGTAGGATTTGCTGGAGGTCACCCAACAGCAAAATCAACCACCAGGCCCTGTAGCTGAAGCACTCCACTCTTACCAGGGAATTTCTCCCTCACCACTTCCCAATCACCACTGCTTTCACAGTTGTTCTGACAGCCCTGAGACTTCAAGCCAGCCACGCTCACAAGAGATCCTGTCCATTCATTCTGCAAATTGTATTTATCTCCTAATATGAGCCAGACACTATGCTAGTGTGGTTAGCAGAATAATGCCACACACACACACATACACACACCAAAAAGATGTCCAGGTTCTTATTTTCAGAGCCTATGAATATGTTTGGTCATATGACAAAGGGGAATTTAGGTTGCAGATGGAATTAAGTTTGTAAATCAGCTGACCTGGAGATGGAAAGATTATCCTGAATTATCTGGGTAGAGCCAATATAATCACAAAGCTTCTTATAAATGCAAAAGGGAGGCAGAAGAGAGAGTGTCAGATTGGTGCCACGTGAGAAAGACTAAACCAGCCACTGCTGGCTTTCAAGATGGAAGGAGGGACTTCCCTGGTGGTGCAGTGGTTAAGAATCCACCTGCCAATGCAGGGGACACAGTTTCGATCCCTGGTCTGGGAAGATCCCACATGCCGCAGGGCAACTAAGCGAGCCACAACTACTGAGCCCGCGTGCCACAACTACTGAAGCCTGAGTGCCTAGAGCCTGTGCTCTGCAAGAAGACAAGCCACTGCAATGAGAAGCCCGCGCACCGCAATGTAGAGTAGCCCCTGCTTGCCGCAACTAGAGAAAGCCCTGCGCGCAGCAAGGAAGACCCAACACAGCCGAAAATAAATCAAATCAAAAAAAAAAAAAGATGGAAGGAAACCACAAGCTAAGGAATGTGGGCAGCCTCTGGAATCTTGAAAAGAAAAGAATGCGGAGTCTTCCCTTGAGCATCCAAAAAGGAATGCAGCCCTGCCAACACCTAACTGTAACCTAGTTAGTTGAATTTCAGGCTTCAGATCTCCAGAACTATAAAGTAATAAATTTGTGTTGTTTTAAGCCAGTAAGCTTGTGGTTATCTGTTACAGCAACAATGGAAAGCTATTGCTACTAGGATATGGGGAGACAAAGATAAAAGAGACATGATCCTTGCCCTCAAGGAGCTCATAGGCATGGGGTGGGAGACAACACAGATGACCTCAGGGGAGGGGATAGAGCTGTACTTGCCTCAGCACCGAAGTCCGGTTTTCAGCACCGCCTACAGCCCACAACCTGCTCCTCCTGAGGCCACTGCCTGGCCTGCTTGTGGCTCTGGGGCAAGAACTTTCCCTTCTATAATACAGATGTGGCTGTTTCTGCCTCACATTTTAAAGGGAAAAAAAAAAGACAAGGTTTGACCCATCCAATTCAACACACAATTATATTTTATTAAGTGCCAAGAACAGGATATGCAAAGATGAATAAAACTGATCCTTACTCTCAGAGATTTTAAACTCTTGAAGACAGCAGACACATACATTCATAAATTCCATGATAAGTGTTATAATAGAACCATGTACACGGTCCCTTGGGAATACAGATAAGAAGGAATTAATTATGCTGAGAAAAATGGAAAGGGAGGGAGTGATATAAAGTCCCAGGAAGAAGGTGACCTGTGAAATGGATCTTGAAGAGTCATTAGGAGTATGTCAAGTAGACTTTTTTAAAAAGTGAGGCAGAACGAACAACATGAAAATGCATGACAAATAAAAGAACTCATTGTGTTTGAGAAATCTGAAGTGGCCCATAGTGATTAGAACCTGGGATACAAGTGAAGGGAAGGACTGAGGGGATATCAAAAGGAGACTGGCAAGGTTAGGAAGAGTCAGTGGAAAAGGGATCTTTATGCCCACAAGCATGGACCCACAGTGCCCTAAGGGACTTGCCATGAGGGGCGCCACCCCACATGTTTTACAGTTACTCTAGTCGCAGTATGGAGATTGGACAGGAAGGATGAGAAAGGAAGCAGAGGTGCCTGATTGGAGGTCACTGCTATGGACCAGGAGAAAAATTAGGAAGATTTGACTTAAGGCAGTCAATGTGGAAATAGATGGAAACAAGGGATTTTTGAGAGCCATGTCTGAGATGTGAGCAAATGAATTTAATGTGGGACATAAGGGAAAGGAATTAGAAAGAATTCCTTCCATGCTTCTGCTTAGGCAATCTAGTAGGTAGTGATGGTGCAAAGCATGCTTCTCAAACGTCAGAACACAGCAGGTATCAGAATTCCCTGTGGTTCTTGTTAAAACACACAACCAGCCCAGCTCCAGAGTTTCTGACGCAGTTGCCCTAGTTGACACATAGCTGTAAACTGAGCTAGGAAAGGCAGGCGAAGGAGCAGGTTTTAAGAAATGATAATGCAACTGAATTATTTAGTAAGAAAAGGGAGGATCAGTCTGAATTCCTTAAGGGAAGGAGCTGTATAAATTTAAGCTGTGTTATCTTTATAAGAAAACTTCTGTCAAAAGCTAATCAGGCTAGGATTAATTGGCTTTGTATTATCTGAGGAATTTGTCAGAGAATGTTATTGACTAGAATCTAGCAGCTACTTCCAATCTAGAGCATCCTAATGTCAACTGTAACAAGGTTTCATCAATGTGGAAACAAATAGAAAAGGAGAAATGTAGCACTATTTTAGCTGCTAAAACAAAAAAATGTTTTAATTAATTTAGTTATATCAGTTACCAAAATAATCATCTTCTCTTATTTAAGGGGAGGGGGATAGGAAGAGAGAGAAAACTAGAGAGTGAAATTTCTCTTCAGAACTACCTAAAATGTATTTTTAAATCTGAGATTATAGAGCCTCTGGACAGCTCACACTTATGCCTCATTGATCATCTCTGTTCCTACTTCTCTTTGTTTAAATGTCCACAAGTGTGCGCTGACTCAAATGTTCACAGTTATCTGTGCAAATGCATGGCTGCACCTTGATTTTCTCTGGTTTGTTTTATTGTATAAGCAATAAAGAGAGTACTATTAACTGGAAAGTTATGGTTTTAGGTCATAATTTTACTGATCCTACTGAGAGCTGAAGAAAAGCCTGACATTCCAGAGTAATCCAGGCTTATTTGTCACGTGAATGTGGTTGTAAGGACACAGACCTTTCTCACCAGCACATAAAACTCAAGGGAGCATTTTAGTAAATTTACAAGTGCTGAGAGGTGGAGAAGAAGAGAAAGCCTGGAGGATGAACACATTGCTGTAAGAATGTTGTAAGATCACAGGGGGAGATGAAGCAACTTCCCTGCTGATGGAGCTCAGCTCTGAAAGAGAAGGGGAATCTGCAGGGGCTCCACAGCCACCATTCATCTGATCCATTCTTTCTGTTGACTACTGTTCATTGTACACCTACTGTGTGCCCAGCTCTAGGCTACAGACACAGAATACATTCTATCATCATTATCACTATTACCAAGAATTTGTAAAGTACCAACTTTGTACATGGGACTAGGCCAACTGCCCTTACGCTCATGGAATTAACAGATTGGAATTTAAGTAAGTGAAACTACAAAACCCTGAAGCACAAACCTAGTGTTACTGTTATTTTTAAATCGATTCTTTTTTATACAAAGTAGTCCCTCTCCTCTGATTATAGCCCAGCAGGCTGCTATTAAGTAGCTGGCAGCTCTTCACACACTTGCATGACATTACAAATACCTGTGTTAAGAAGAAAAGTAAAAGAGTTTGCTCTTCCACAGTCAGCATGGATCATGTTTGAAAGATGAAATCCCTATGGTAAGTCAGCCAGTCACAGGAGGATTAGATCCAGAATGCAGGTCTCCTAATTCCTGGTCCAGAGTTGCTCCACCTTCATCATCAGAGGTGGCCTTTTCCTCTCTTTAAAAGATAATTTATTTAGGCTTAAAAGTGAACTGACTTAGAAATATTAATGAATATTAATGAATCCTGTGTTTGCCTGCTTCTGAGCATGCTACTCTAACCTGTGTACAGTTTTCCAGCTGATACGGTAAACACATGACCACCAACTACCTATCAGTGTGTATTGAGCTAATTTTCTAGCCCCAGAAAAGAGCTTGAATCAATGTTTTTATCCGCTCTTACCTGAGGTGATAGCAAAATATCACAATTGGCAGAACATAAGAATAAGTTTTGTAGTGATGGAGGAAGACTTTTCAATGCAAAACTAACCAAAGTGTAAATCATATTTGTGCCCTAGCACCTAACAACTCAAAGTGCAGTCAGTGGACCAGCGGTATTAGCATCTCTTGGGAGCTTGTTAGCAATGCAGGATCTCAGGCCCAGTTGCAGAACTACTGAATCAGAATCTGCATTTCAATGTGATGTCCAGGTGTCTCACATGCACATTCAATTTTAGGAAGCATTGTCCTAGACCTCACGAGCACCAAGTCAACAGAGCTTCCCAATTCCAGTGCAACAAACGCCTGATAGTTGTGTTGAGTCAGCAGCTTCCTCAGCTCTCATCAGAGGTGGGTAGAGCCTGGATTCTTCAAAGTCACTGGGCCAGCCACCTCCAGTCATGTGCAGCCTGTCCATTTACCCTGGTGTACCACATAAACACAGGCTTGAATTTCTTGTGTGTACTACGCACGCATAAGAAAAGGTTATGTACTTTTCATGTACTCTCTGCGTGAGAAGGATTAAGCAAGTACGGTTCTAACCAACTGAGTGAACTTGAACAAGTGTTAGAAACATGAATTCAATTTTGTAAAGTGGTTTGATGTCATGAAACATGCCATAAAAGCATCAAGTGGTTTTTTATCAAAACTAACAAGACACTGAGATCCTAGAAGGAGAATAGCTGCTGCTTTGTTCCAAAGACTTACTATTTGGTATCCCAGGAGGCAGGACGATATCCCAACCAAGTGCTCTCTGAAAGTGACTTCCAGAATAGGTTTGAGGCATCTCTTTTTATCTGATGGGAAATGACAGCCATTACACTGAATTATGTGATGATGGTAGCACAACCTAAGAATGAGAGGAAGCCAGGCTTATAAAATAGCCCCTTACATTTTCCTATTGAGAAAACATCCGCAACTTACTTTTTCTTCGGAAAGAGATGATTTTACATGCTTATTAGAAAGGGAGCATCAGTATAAATAAAGGCATGTCAAATCTATAACTCAGCTTCTTTGTAATGCAAGGCACTGCACTGTGAAACATTCGATGCACTCAGCCATCTTCATCTCAGCACAACCCATGTGCTCTCGACCTACCTAATGCAGTCCAGCACAGCCGTCATTAGCCATATTTAAATTTAAATATAGGGACTTCCCTGGCGGTCCAGTGGTTAAGACTTCACCTTCCAATACAGGGGATGTGGGTTCGATCCCTGGTGTGGGAGGTAAGATCCCACATGCCTCAAGGCCAAAAAAACCAAAACATAAAACAGAAGCAGGGCTTCCCTGGTGGTGCAGTGGTTGAGAGTCCGCCTGCCGATGCAGAGGACACGGGTTCGTGCCCTGGTCCGGGAGGATCCCACATGCCGCGGAGCGGCTGGGCCCGTGAGCCATGGCTGCTGAGCTGCGCGTCCGGAGCCTGTGCTCTGCAACGGGAGAGGCCACAGCAGTGAGAGGCCCGCGTACCGCAAAAAAAAAAAAAAAAAAAAAACAGAAGCAATATTGTAACAAATTCAATAAAGACTTTAAAAATGGTCCACATCCCAAAAAAATCTTTAAAAATTTTTTAAATATAAATTAGTTGTTTACATTTAAATATAAATTCATTTAAACAGAATAAAAATTCAGTTCCTAATTTATATTTACTACATTTCAAGTGTTCAAAAGTCACATATGAGTACTGGCTACCATAGTAGATATACAGATATAAACTATTTCCACTATCACAGACAGTTCTATTAGAAGGTGCTCCTCCAGACTGTCCAAATAAAGTATGTTCCTCCCCTAAATTCTTGCAGGAAAAGAGGCAAAGGGCCTTTCTTTATCATATTACTATTCTTAACACAAACGACGTTAAGCCTAGTAAGGTAAAATTGTGAGCCAACCACACATTCACTCTCAAGACTCTCTTTCTTTCCTTTCCACTCCCCAACCCCAGGATTAGGAACTAGTGAGACTTCCCTGACCACTGTAGGAAGATCACTCCAGGAGAAATATAGTTTGAGTTTTCTAACCATGCCCCACATCCTCCCTTTACAGTAGACTCTTGAAGAATGCCCACACCATCCCTACACACCCAAAATACTCTACCAAAATGGCCACCATTAAAAAAGAATTATGTCTGTTAACTCATTAATTCTCCCAAATATTTCCATCCATGAGGTCATAGAATATACATCGAATGACATCTCTATCCCAGCACTGTGCTAGGCACAGAAGATACAGTGATGGATAAGACAGTTGTGGTCTCTTTCCTCACAGCACTGATAGTCTAGCAGAAAACAGTGAACGAGCAATTACAACTGTGACACAGACCACACAGGGGAAGCAGCAAACAATCTAAAAGGAAGGCCTTACCTAGTCTTCTGGGTTAGGAAAAGCCTCCTGAGCAAGTGATGTTTGAGGCGAGGTTTGAAAAATAAGATGCTACTTAGAGAAAGAGGAGAGGAATAGCATTCCAAACAGTGGTAAAGCCATGGCCCAAGGCTTTGAAGTTGGAAAAACAAAGAAAAAGCTGTAAGAGAGTCAGTGTGACTGGCTCCTAGAGATGGAGCACAGAGTGGCAGAGGTGAGGAGAAAAGCAAACGTGGAGGTCACTCTGGCTGCAGAGAACAGATAGGAAGGGAGCAAAAATGGATTCACAGGGATTATTTCAGAAGTCCTGCACAGGATCATGGGCTGGGATGAAGGCGCAGTAAAAGTGGGCAGAGTAGTGAAGCACTTGGAGGTAGAGAAAATCAACAGGCCCTAACACTGAATGGATATCAAGAGTGAGGAAGAGAAAGGAGTTTTAAAATGACCCCAGATTTCTGGGTTTAGGAATTGGTTAAGTGGTAAACTGGCAAACACTGTAAAAGGAGTGGGTTGCAAAGAACGAGGCATTAAAGAGAAGTTAGGAACCAGTGGAATCAACAATGTCTGCGAAACATAGTAAAAGGGAGGTGTTTGAGTGGGCAGCAGTTAAATCTGGGGTCACCATCAGGGGTGTAGGTGAGATTGAAACCTGCAGAGTCAATGACATCACCTCAGGAGAGAGTACGGATTAAGAAGAAAGGAAGTTGAGGCCCCCAAAGAGCCCCACATTGTGCCACAAGCACCTGCTGGGCTGCAGCTGGGTTCTGAGGAGGGCGGCCCTGCCTTCAGGAGATCTGCAATCTAATCAATGTTCCATTCAAAATCATGCAAGATTCAATCCCAGCAATCAACCATTTGCAGCTGGCAAGAGGTTGTCTTTCCAAGGTTTTCTGCCAGATTTGACATATTTGAACACTTTCAGATCTTCATCCCTGTCTCTGGCTTAGAGCAGATAGTGTTCTGGCAGCTAGGGTCCAAAAGAGCCATCTTCCCCCGCGCCCGTTCCTTGCGGTGTACTGCCACCTGGTGGCCACCGCCTGGTAGAAGCAATCTTACCCTTTTCCTTTGTTTTGGTTTGAGATCCACACACCTTTAAGGATGCCTCCTACTCAAACCAAGCTATTTTTAGCTTCTTTCATGGTCTCATTGGACTTGAGGTGTAATTGAGCAGGAAGGTCAAACGGCAGTAAAAACAATGACATTTTTTTCCCTCTTCTCGTCAAATATTTTTGTAATACATGTAGGCATTGTTAATGGAGACAGGAAGTACAGATTACAGAAGAGCTCATAAATTGCTATAACACCATAGACATGTTCCTACTAATGATATTATCACATTTTTAATTGATTTATAGAACTTAATTATCTCATGATAGTTGTTTTTTTTTTTTTCCCACTAGCTTTAAACCAAATTCTGGGCAACAAAATATATTTAATGGCTGATAAAATAAACCAAAATGGTTGTTTTACTTCCTTGTTTCAGTGTGAGTCACAAGCTTTAGAATATAAAATATTATTTTAACAGTCAATAGTAAACTAATTCATAGTATACTTTTGCATTTTTCCCATACTTTTCCTCTTGTAGATAATATGTAAAATTATGGAAAAATAAATTACTTTGCACTTTCAAGGATGAGCTAAGTTATGATGATGGTGTCCTCTGTAAAAGCCTATCTAACAGAACAGTTTTCAATTTAGGTTAAATTTCAACCAAATAGCAGTAAATAAGATGGAATTACATAAAGAAAGTGATTGCATCACCATCATTCATTGCAATTCAGTGAACCACAAAAAGTATTTAATGCTTATTTTTGTTTTTTTTAAATATTTATTTTATTTATTTATAAAGCAGGTTCTTATTAGTAATCAATTTTATACACATCAGTGTATACATGTCAATCCCAGTCGCCCAAATCAGCACACCCCAACCCCCACCCCCCTGCCACTTTCCCCCCTCGGTGTCCCTACGTTTGTTCTCTACATCTGTGTCTCAATTTCTGCCCTGCAAACCAGTTCATCTGTACCATTTTTTCTAGGTTCCACATATATGCGTTAATATACGATATTTGTTTTTCTCTTTCTGCCTTACTTCACTCTGTATGACAGTCTCTAGATCCATCCACGTCTCAACAAATGACCCAATTTCATTCCTTTTTATGGCTGAGTAATATTCCATTGTATATATGTGCCACATCTTCTTTATCCATTCATCTGTCGATGGGCATTTAGGTTGCTTCCATGACCTGGCTATTGTAAATAGTGCTGCAATGCACATTGGGGTGCATGTGTCTTTTTGAATTATGTTTTTCTCTGGACATATGCCCAGTAGTGGGATTGCCGGATCATATGGTAATTCTATTTTTAGTTTTTTAAGGAACCTCCATACTGTTCTCCATAGTGGCTGTATCAATTTGCATTCCCACCAACAGTACAAGAGGGTTCCCTTTCTCCACACCCTCTCCAGCATTTGTTGTTTCTAGATTTTCTGATGATGCCCATTCTAACTGGTCTGAGGTGATACCTCATTGTAGTTTTGATTTGCATTTCTCTAATATTAGTGATGTTGAGCAGCTTCTCATGTGCTTCTTGGCCATCTGTATGTCTTCTTTGGAGAAATGTCTATTTAGATCTTCTGCCCATTTTTGGATTGGGTTGTTTGTTTTTTTAATATTGAGCTGCATGAGCTGTTTATATATTTTGGAGATTAATCCTTTGTCCATTGATTCGTTTGCAAATATTTTCTCCCATTCTGAAGGTTGTCTTTTCGTCTTATTTATAGTTTCCTTTGCTGTGCAAAAGCTTTTAAGTTTCATTAGGTCCCGTTTATTTTTGTTTTTATTTCCATTACTCTAGGAGGTGGATCAAAAAAGAGCTTGCTGTGATTTATGTCAAAGAGTGGTCTTCCTATGTTTTCCTCTAAGAGTTTTATAGTGTCCAGTCTCTAATCTATTTAGGTCTCTAATCTATTTTGAGTTTATTTTTGTGTATGGTGTTAGGGAGTGTTCTAATTTCATTCTTTTACATGTAGCTGTCCAGTTTTCCCAGCACCACTTATTGAAGAGACTGTCTTTTCTCCATTGTATATTCCTAGCACCACTTATTGAAGAGACTGTCTTTTCTCCATTGTATATCCTTTGTCATAGATTAGTTGACCATAGGTGCGTGGGTTTATCTCTGGGTTTTCTATCTTGTTCCATTGATCTATGTTTCTGTTTTTGTGCCAGTACCATATTGTCTTGATTACTGTAGCTTTATAATATAGTCTGAACTCAGGGAGTCTGATTCCTCCAGCTCCGTTTTTTTCCCTCAAGATTGCTTTGGCTATTCGGGGTCTTTTGTGTCTCCATACAAATTTTAAGATTTTTTGTTCTAGTTCCATAAAAAATGCCATTGGTAACTTGATAGGGATTGCATTGAATCTGTAGATTGCTTTGGGTAGTAGAGTCATTTTCACAATGTTGATTCTTCCAATCCAAGAACATGGTGTATCTCTCCATCTATTTGTATCATCTTTAATTTCTTTCATCAGTGTCTTATAGTTTTCTGTGTACAGGGCTTTTGTCTCCCTAGGTAGGTTTATTCCTAGCTATTTTATTCTTTTTGTTGCAATGGTAAATGGGAGTGTTTCCTTAATTTCTCTTTCAGATTTTTCTTCATTAGTGTATAGGAATGCAAGAGATTCTGTGCATTAATTTTGTATCCTGCAACTTTACCAAATTCATTGATTAGCTCTAGTAGTTTTCTGGTAGCATCTTTAGGATTCTCTATGTATAGTATCATGTCATCTGCAAACGGTGACAGTTTTACTTCTTCTTTTCCAATTTGTATTCCTTTTATTTCTTTTCTTCTCTGATTGCCTTGGCTAGGACTTCCAAAACTATGTTGAATAATAGTGATGAGAGTGGACATCCTTGTCTTGTTCCTGATCTTAGAGGAAATGCTTTCAGTTTTTCACCATTGAGAATGACGTTTGCTGTGGGTTTGTCGTATATGGCCTTTATTATGTTGAGGTAGGTTCCCTCTATGCCCACTTTCTGGAGAGTTTTTTTTCATAAATCGGTGTTGAATTTTGTCAAAAGCTTTTCCTGCATCTATTGAGATGATCATATGGTTTTTATTCTTCAATTTGTTAATATGGTGTATCACATAGATTGATTTGCGTATATTTGAAGAATCCATGCATCCCTGGGATAAATCCCACTTGATCATGGTGTATGATCCTTTTAATGTGTTGTTGGATTCCGTTTGCTAATTTTTCTTTTTGTCCATATTTCCCAATTATACATCACATGAAATAATTACATAGGTCCTAATTTTCTGAGAATTTCTAATTGACAAGAGATCAAACATCCTTGTGTTACCTGAGTCTTATGGATAACATTCAGTTGTTCTAAGAGAGATTAAACTCAACCAAAGACAAAGTTTAAAGCAAAATTAAACAGATAAAATCATGAAACAAAAGAACCAGTATTAACCATGTGCTTTCTTAGTTATCTGAGTTCCCTTCAGGTCAGATGTTTATAAAAACGTTATCTTTGGAATATGTTTGGTCTTCTATCAGAAAAATGCCCAGAACTTTTATTTCTCTAAATCCTACCATAACCATTGAATGAATCATTGGTGAATAAATGTGAAAAGTGCCGGGCTGTGTAACAGTAGAAGGTGAATGATATAAAACAATTCCTGACCTTGCATTAACTTGAAACCTGTTATAGCCAATGTGTAAATCAAATCAAATAGAAGATGGGAAAGCACTCTGAAAATTATACACAATGCAAATCTAAATAAGAATTATTCTCATAATAGCATTACCTCACCAACATCATTATAGAGGACAGCTCCATCACAAACACACATGCACAATTTGACCAAGGTGATGAAATAAATTAGATGAGGAAATACACAGCAGAAGTTAAAAACTTACAGCAGCTGTGAAAGTAAGACTCAGCTTTGAAATTTCCCACTAACTTTTGGTTTGAGGATTCACTGTCTGTGAGTCAGCTTATCTTTATTTTTTTTCATCATAATTCTCTGATTTTCTTTCTATCTTAATTCCCAGAATAAATATGGAGCAGCAACCAATAGAAAACGGAAGTCCAGACTGCCAGCAGCACCTTTCTAAATACTGCTGTGCTGTGCAGAGAGCAGTGAAGTGTGTCCAGTCGAAGCACACAGTAAATTATGTGAAACATCCATCCCCCAAGTGTCCTGTGCTGCTGTGTAGGGAAACTCACAGTGCATAGCTAAAGGATCTCTTTGCTCAGGAAGGTTTAAGTAAAGTTCAACACAAAATTTTCTCCCCAGTGGATAATCTTAAATCAAAATCAGGATGCCACAGGCTTGATTCGTGAGCCTATAAAACCCTGTGGGTCCTGACACATACAGACACATTCTCAGACTCCCAGCAATCCTTCTTTTGCTCTTTCCTCTAACATCACCTTCCCTTGGGTCATCATCACATCCCAGCAGTTTGTGTAGGAAAAGTAGGATTGCAGGAGAAATTTTTAAAAGCCCTCCTTATAGAGTACATTTGTTTAAAAATACCTGGATGTTCTCTTGGTTGCTTATTGGGGAAAAAATTGTTAATATCAGTCAGTCTCTAGTCCACAGCCAAAGATTCACTTTCCGGCTGCTCTGTTTTTGTCACACAAAGCTGGAGATGATCTGCAGCACCAAGTACCCTAGAGGGATTGACAGTGACCTTTCATGGCAGTGGCTGCTACAGAAAATGCACCATGTCTCCCCAGTTCAACCCTGTACTGGTCAGCTCAGGCTGCCTTAACAGTATGCCACAGACTGGGGGACTGGGGGCTTAAACCACAGAAATGTATTTTCTCACAGTTCTGGAGTCTGGAAGTCCACAATCAAGCTGCCAACAGGGCTGGTTTCTTGTGAGACTCCTTCACTTGCAGACAACAGCTTCTCACTGTCCTCACATGGCCTTTTCTATCTGTGAGTACATGGAGAGAGAGAGACTTCTGTGTCTCTTTCTGTTCTTATAAGGATACTAGTCACATTGTATTAGGGCCCCACCCATATGACTCCCTTAATTACCGCCTTAAATGTCCTGTCTCCAGATACAGTCATATTAGAGGTTAGGTCTTCAGCATATGAATTTTGTGGGAACGCAATTAAGTCCATAACAAATCTATATTTATTGACAACCTAGTATGAGAAAGATACGGTGCTAGACTCAGAAAATACAAAAGTGAATAAGACACTATCCCTGGCCTCAACAAGTACACAACTCAGTGTGGGGAGATCAACGTGTGTACGACTATATATGCCCCAAGCCAGCTGTGAAAGTGCAGATATTAGACTCTAAGAGAGTGATAAAATGCTGTACAAGAGACCATGAATGAGTTTAAACAAATGGTGTGATATGGTTATGTGTCCTTTAGAATGATCACTCTGGTGACAGTGAGGAAAATGGACTGGGGTATTGAGACTGAAAGCAAAGAGGAAAGTTAGCAGTCTCCTATTAACCTAGAAGATGAAGAAAGAAAACCTGAACTATATCATAGAAATATGAATAAAGGCAAGGAGACTTTAATTTGAGAGACTTTTAAGAAATAAGGTCAAGATAAATGTAAGGCCAGACACTATAAAACTCTTAG
The DNA here is from genome assembly GCF_937001465.1 of Orcinus orca. Lineage (NCBI taxonomy): Eukaryota > Metazoa > Chordata > Mammalia > Artiodactyla > Delphinidae > Orcinus > Orcinus orca. The sequence continues at coordinate 99,693,977 of NC_064563.1, forward strand.
AGGAAAACATAGGCAGAACACTCTATGACATAAATCACAGCAAGATCCTTTTTGACCCACCTCCTAGAGAAATGGAAATAAAAACAAAAATAAACAAATGGGACCTAATGAAACTTCAAAGCTTTTGCACAGCAAAGGAAACCATAAATAAGACCAAAAGACAAGCCTCAGAATGGGAGAAGATATTTGCAAATGAAGCAACTGACAAAGGATTAATCTCCAAAATTTATAAGCAGCTCATGAAGCTCAATAACAAAAAAACAAAAAACCCAATCCAAAAATGGGCAGAAGACCTAAACAGACATTTCTCCAAAGAAGGGATACAGACTGCCAACAAACACATGAAAGGATGCTCAACATCATTAATCATTAGAGAAATGCAAATCAAAACTACAATGAGATATCATCTCACACCAGTCAGAATGGCCATCATCAAAAAATCTACAAACAATAAATGCTGGAGAGGGTGTGGAGAAAAGGGAACACTCTTGCACTGCTGGTGGGAATGTGAATTGGTACAGCCACTATGGAGAACAGTATGGAGGTTCCTTAAAAAACTACAAATAGAACTACCATATGACCCAGCAATCCCACTACTGGGCATATACCCTGAGAAAACCATAATTCAAAAAGAGTCATGTACCAAAATGTTCATTGCAGCTCTATTTACAATAGCCCGGAGATGGAAACAACCTAAGTGTCCATCATCGGATGAATGGATAAAGAAGATGTGGCACATATATACAATGGAATATTACTCAGCCATAAAAAGAAACGAAATTGAGCTATTTGTAATGAGGTGGATGGACCTAGAGTCTGTCATACAGAGTGAAGTAAGTCAGAAAGAGAAAGGCAATACCGTATGCTAACACATATATATGGACTTTACAGAAAAAAAAAATGTCATGAAGAACCTAGGGGTGAGACAGGAATAAAGACACAGACCTACTAGAGAATGGACTTGAGGATATGGGGAGGGGGAAGGGTAAGCTGTGACGAGCGAGAGAGTGGCATGGACATATATACACTACCAAACATAAGATAGCTAGTGGGAAGCAGCCGCATAGCACAGGGAGATCAGCTGGGTGCTTTGTGACCACCTAGCGGGGTGGGATAGGGAGGGTGGGAGGGAGGGAGACGCAAGAGGGAAGAGATATGGGAACATATGTATATGTATAACTGATTCACTTTGTTATAAAGCAGAAACTAACACACCATTGTAAAGCAATTATACTCCAATAAAGATGTAAAAAAAAAAAAAGAAATAAGGTCAAGAAAATTTGGGAAAATAAATGATTTCTATCACAAAGGACTTCTGGGGAACATTAATTATTTTTAACTTTTCTTAGTTCACTCAGTTAGCACTTCCACATCTCCTTGATTTATATCTCTGTTAGTACACATTGCAAAATATTTTTAATGCAATCTAACTTGCTTTCTAATGTATTCTGATCACCTTTCCTAAGTATACTTTAATGTTACAAATTTAAACATGCTAGACAATGTCAATGGATATTGAGAGTAAAGACCTATTAATAAATCTCCAACAGCCCTGGCTACTAATATATTCCTTAATATATACTTAGGAATTACATCTCAGAGTTAACCTGTAAACTCTAAATGTATCTTACTCTCAAAGCCAAAATTAAGTGGGCACTCTTTTGTTCTCCTTTCGTGGTCATGATACACCACTATTCTGCTGGGTACCCAGTGCTATGCCTTGGAATCATCATGAACCTCTCCTTCTCCCCCAGATTCTTTTCCCAGTAAGTCACAGAGACCTGCAAGCCTTCCTTTAGATTCTAAAGTTTAAAACGGCTTTATCAGCCATCTTTTCCTTTCTATTTCCAGGTCCAGTCCTCAGCAGCACCCGAACGATTCCAATCCATTCTGCTTGCCACAACTGCATGCCTTCCAAAGACGACTCCATCCAGGCACTCAGATTAGGGCCTCCCCTGACTCCTTCAGAGCTAGCACCTTCTCTTACAGGTTGCATCACAGTCCTCTGTAGGTGTCTGCCTCCAACTAGAATATGAGATCGTTAAGTAGAAGAGCCATATCTTGTTCAATCAAATCCACACCCTGTGCTTCAGATGCTGTATATATTTTATGTGTGTTGAATTAATTGATTAAGAGATCCCTTGTGCGTATGGAGTTTACATTAATGATTGTGTTAAATATAGTGCTGCATATGAGTAAATGCTGCTTCTCCCACTCACATGTAAAGTAATTAACTGCCAGGCCAGGGTGTTCCATTTCTTTATACCTCAGAGAATCTAAGGCAATGCCTTAAACTCAGTAGGTGCCTAGATGATACTTGTGTTTGATGTAGGCAGTATCTCTCTACTCACTGCAGCACAGACTGGACCCAGGTTGCAGCCAAAACACATTTCCCTACTTCCCCTATATTAATAAGTTTCATTCAAGAGATCATTTAAGATGACCATTTCTCAGATCCTCTTCCAAAATCAATGAAGCTAACATGAAAAATTAGCTGGTCCCTGAACCCTATTTGGCTTCCAACTCTGCTTTGTGTGGAAGTAAAGGGTGATAAAGGGAATGTAGTCATTGCAGGAGGTAAGAAACCAAACTTCAACACTGAGTTCTGTAGCCAGAGCCAGCTACTCTTCTTCTGTCTTCCTTGCAATGATGTCTTGCCCACGTTCCTAAAAAGCTTATGGCATCAACTAGCTGTCAAATGCCAAGTCTCCCGATCACTCTAGAGCCAAGAAGTTAAACTATGGGAGTAAAATATAAGCCCTGTCCTCACCCCACTTCCACTCCATTTCTCCAAAATGACGATGTTTTATTTATATAGGCTGCCTTACTCAGAGAGGCACAAACCACAAGCAACAACACTAAAGCAACTCTGATATTTTCTAGGTTGCCTTTGCATTATAGAAAGCCATATTTAACTTGGCACCATTGAAAAGACCAGACTAAGTTTACATGCAGCAAATGAGAACACATGGATGGTTCAGTGTAGTATACATATGGCCTATTCTTAACAATGATGGTGTTTATTAGTGTGGTTACTCTGTAGCTGGTTCCATACTAAGTGGTTTATATACTTACTATCCTTTTGTGCACATTCTAACATTTAATCTTTGCAACAATCATACGTGGTCACAATTATTCCTTTTTATGGATGGGAAAAAATGAGGATGAGAGAGGCCTTGTTGTGCCTATGGACACAACGAGTAAGCTGGAGGAGCTGGGATAAACCTAGTTCAGTATGACTCCAAAACTTACCATCTTTTTACCACTTCTCCTGCCTAAGCTTAACTGAAAAATTCAAATGTGAGGCGTAGCCATTCACGTGGCCAGAAGGACTCAAAGTCACAAGATAAACAGGATGCATCTTCCTGGAGAAATTTTGCACAACGACAAATGAAATACACTTCAACATATTAAAACAAACATGAATACATATAAGTCTAATGCAAACTTCACACACATTTTTAAAATAAAATAGAAGGCACCAAAAATACTGTCGTTTTTGAAACAGAGTCCCACCTGAGGCTATGCCTCAGACTCTACCTGCCTCCCTCCTCTCCCTCCCATTCCCAAGGGTATTTATTTGGCCCTGTGTTTCATTAAAAGGTTCAGATGTGACCCAGACAATGGCCCACATTAGGAGATACATTCTAGAGGCAGAGGCATAAGGACAAGTGTTAGTTTCATTTAGGTGGGCTATTTGTGTTCATAAGACTGTAGCCTCCAGAAGAGGACAGAGGATTGGGTACCAAGGCTTCCGTCACCAGGTGGAGTTCAACACAGGACTGAGTGAAAACTTAGGCAAAGTAAAACCAGAGAAAAAACAGTAAGAGAATCCAAAGCTTCAGTTTCCAGATTCAGGATGTTCTGGACAGCAAAAAGAAGAGAAAGAGAAGGAGAGGTGGAGAGAGATGGAGAGAGAGACAGATGGAGAGAGAGAGATGGAGAGAGAAAGGGTGGGGGAGACATAAATGGGAGGAAATGGTGGAGAATGAGCGGGGGGGGGGGGCGGGGGGAGGAAAAAAGGAAGGAAGTAGCGATACTACTTAGTGCTCAAGTGTCTTACCAATTATGGGTGACCAGCTGACTTTAGTCTTGGTCAATATTCCAGTATCATTGTCATTTGTTGCCTGAACCAGCATCTAAATCCTTTTCCTGTTTGATGAATTCCGTACCATATGACTCTTGGTAAGAGGCAGAAACCCCTTGAGAAGCTGGAAGTGCCAGTCCCTCCATTATATGACTGCAACTCCGCTGATCAAACGCACCTGCACAGAGGCAGCAGCTATCCCTCCTGCCATGGGAGTTCCTTGGGACTTGGGGCTGCTGTGGGCTGAAAGTGAAGCCCATCAGTAGATCCAGCTGTAAACAGCTGAAAAATGCCCAAATCAGACAAAGGTTGGGATATATATATATATATATATATAATTTTTGCATAAAATCAAAAGGTCTTACAACAGCCTTAGACCCCAAGCCAATGTTTTCCACTAGTGTTCAAAGGTATGAAATTCATCAATTTTACCTGTGGATCTTACCTAATGATAGATAAGCTTCCCCCTTAGCTTCTACACAGCCTCATTAACAACCCAAGGTGATCTTTTTCTGTGCTCCTCTACCTCCATCTAGTGGATGAAGAGTCACCTGCAGCTCTGGTTTTCTTGTAGTCTGGGATCAGTGCAGGCTTTTTCCTGAATCTGTAACTGCACATCTGTTAAGGCTTTTGTGGCTGGAAAACACTCCTACCTCTCATTGGGCAGAGTATCCATTGAGCTATGGAAAAACCAATACCTTGATGTATCTTTAGAAGCTCAGGGCTAGAACTACACATTCTGAACTTGTTCATTTAGCGATGACTGAAAAAACTTGGTTTTGTGTTTACAGTATTTCCTACTGAAAACTCTACCTTTAGAATATTTTGATCTTGCCGGGAATTTCTGCTGTACTGCAGCGCACAAAAAATAAAGCACAGAGAACTGACAGGAGAAACAGAAGCTGTTGCTAACAAATGTGCTCTCTGGGATCTAACTTGCATAGAAGTCAAACAGAATGCAGTAACAGAGAATCTAAGAATTTTTGAGCTGAGGAACTCTTAATGACCATCTGATAAAGATGGAAAATAATTCAGAGCAAAGAAAAAACAGGAGCTATGACCCAAAGAACTTATTTGGGGCCAGAGTCACCAGTCCAGATTCTATGAGTTGCTGTGTCTCCTTCTCTCCTCTCTCTCAAGGTCATTCCACCTGCCCATCCAGCCCTTTCCTCCTTCCCAAGATTTGTTATGGATTTTTTTATCAGCAAAAAGTTAACCTTTTCCACTGACAAAATCATTAAAACATAGAACCACAGAATATTTGAACAAAAATAATTTTGCAGATTATCTAGTTTCACTTCTCTCATTCTATGTATAGGATTTAGGTACTTTGAATAACTTGGCTACAGTCATAAACCAGCTAGTTACAGAGCCAGTGGACAACAACTCTAATGCAAATAAGCAACACCCTGAAAAAGAAAGGGTCGTCATAGGGTAAAGGCAGCCATATGTAGCAGTGTCCATAGGACTTTAAGATAGGAAATAATGTTTTGACTGGGGGGTGGGGCATGGGGAATCATTGAAAGGAATAATAGAAAGCAACCTTTCTTTTCTCATTTTTTTTTCTGGATGTCTGTTTCTGCCCTGGAGAAATGCCTTCAGGGAGCTGGTGGGTCACAGAAATGTCTGGAACCCTATATATGTGGTGTCCTACAAAGTGGTAGGTATTACCAGTGGGAAACCTACAGACTGCCCATTTGAAGGCATGAAACTTAAAAACTGTGAACCCTATGCTGCCTAAGAAGACTACTCCTCAAGGCCCTACTCAGCTTGGTGACAGCCTGATCACAACCTGTAATTTATGGCATCACCAAGGGAGATTTCCAGAGTAAGGTTTCCAGAATGACTATCAATGAATCATTTCCAATCGAGGAAATTGAGTTCTACTAAACCTATCCTCATTAGGTCATGTTGAAGAGGAATGATAAAAAGGGGAGGAAAGCAAAACATATAGGGCCAAATACAGTAGTACATTTTTTAAGTGTCTCTCCCAGGTAGACCAAGCCCATGGCTGAGTAGAACTGTAAAACAGGACTTCCCTGATGGTGCAGTGGTTAAGAATCTGCCTGCCAATGCAGGGGACACAGGTTAGATCCCTGGTCCGGGAAGATCCCACATGCCACGGAGCAACTAAGCCTGTGCACCACAACTACTGCGCTCTAGAGCCCATGAGCCACAAGAAGAAAAGCCACTGCAATGAGAAACCCACGCACCGCACCAAAGAGTAGCTCCCGCTCGCTGCAACTAGAGAAAGCCTGTGTGCATAAACGAAGACCCAACGCAGCCAAAAAAAAAAAGGAACTGTAAAACAGGGTAGACTTGAATATAATGATCATTCCACTCAGCACACACTTTATGTGCCATCTGGTAGACTTGTGTAATTGATTGCCACAGGACATAATCATTTTAAAAGACAATTAATTTGATTACCAGTAATGAAGTTTTTATCTATGCAAACTAGGAGCCAGGCAGCGAGATGAAGAAAGTAACCAAGTTTGCAAAATCAGAATGCAAGATGCATCATTCAGGAGGTTGGAGAGAGGAGCCCATCTCCTAGAAAACACTGGACTGAGAAACACTGCATTTCGGGTATTTGTGGTGTCCACCTCATCCACCAGATGGTAATCCCACTTCCAGAAACAGATCTTGGACTACACTGAATTCATCTCTTTTATATGCATAATCTGCATTAGAGATTTTATCTATTGATTAAATGAAGGGACAAAAAGGGAATACTGTTGAGCATCTATTGAGTACCAGGCAGCCTCCTAGATACATGTTATCCTTCCTCTATTTTAACCCTCACAACCAATTCTAAAAGGGAGGTTAAGATGATCAGACCAAGATCACACAGCTGGTAAGAGATTGTGGCAGGTGAATAATGGCCCCAAAAGATGTCCACGGCCTAACCCCTAGATCCTGTGAGTGTTATATGGCAAAAGGATTGTTGCAGGTATGATTAAATTAAGGATCTTGAGATGAGAAGATTATCCTAGGTTATCCAGGTGTCCTCTAAATGCAATCACATGTATCCTTATGAGGGAAATTTGACTACAGAAGGGAAGGTGATATGACCAACCACAGAAGCAGAGACTGGGGTGATGTAGGCAGGGGCCAAGGGAGGCCAGCAACCTCAAGAAGAAGAAGAGGCAAGAAACAGATTCTCCCCTGGAGCTTCCAGAAGGAACCAGCCCTGCTCACACCTTGTTGCCCCTTGAGACTCACTTTGGAATTCTAACCTCCAGAGATATAGAATAAATCTGTGTTGTTTTAAGCCACTCAGCTTGTGGTAATGTGTTACAGCTGCAATAGAAATTAGTACAGAGGTGAGCCAGAATTCTACCCAGGTCTGCTCAAACTCGAAGCCTGCATTCTTTTCACTACTTTACACTGCCTGCCATTTGATTAAAGGCTGGAACTAAGTACGCAAAGATTCATATCTTGTCCCAGTTTTAACATTCCCAAGATCTGGAACTGAGTATTGAATCAGATGACCTTATTAAATCATTACAATTATCCCATTTGTTAATTATTGCCATGATGGTTCTAAACAGTAGATTCAAAGAAAAAAAATCAAAGAAATTCACCATTTAAGAATGGCTAAACTGAAGTCAGTAATTTTGACTGAGTTATTCCACATACTTTGAACTAAAATATTCAGATATTGAGCTGAAAGTTCTTTGATGCTTTTGACTCATAGTATTCAGAAAGCCATTAAGTTTACATATCTCAGTTTATCCTTATCAACATTTAAACATATTTGCATATTGGTTTCTCTTTGATGACAGTGTCATATTTGCATGGAAATCTAAAAACCTGGATTCTATCATTAGTGTCTTTACCATCAATTAGCTCTTCAAGCTTGATCAAATCACCCAACATTTCTGGACCTCAGTCTCCTTACCTGCAGAATGCGGCAGTGGGTAGGAAGTTTGCCAAGCAGATCATCTCTAAGTTTTCTTCCAGTTTTAATATAAAACATGGCAGGATTCCCACAGCAAAGCTTCTGGGTATTGATTTCAAGTGTGCTCATTATTACAAAGTGCCACTAGAGGTCAGGTTAAGCTTGGTAATTCTATCTAATCTGGCCTGTACATTGAGCAAATGCAAAAGCTTACCTTATACTGATGCTTGCCAGCAGGCCTTCATCTAGATCCTTCTGAGCTAATGAATGTTGATCCCAGTATTATAGAGTAAAACAGGGAAATCTGTGAAACCAAAATTGCCTTCATTAGTCTGTAATTTGCAATTGCCTGGTACCAGAATGTTTTTCTTTGCTTGCCTGAATGTCCTTAATTGAATGTGTCACCTGAAGCCCTGGGGCTTAGTGCTTGCTCATGTTACTGTACTAATCAATCAGTTGCAAGGAAGTGAGGGTGCAAGACTAAAAAGTTTCCTGTATCCTCTTTATGCATCTAGGTGTAACTGTGTTAAGAATATGTGACTGCCTGTGTATATGGCATTTGACCCATTGCATGTATTCCTAGGGAAGTCTAAAGAGAGGAGTGAAAAAGAAAAAAATGAATAAGAGTGAACACATATCCTTGGACAGTTACCTTGTCAAGCTACCAATCAGGACCAGCTCTAGGCACAAGTGTGATATCTGTAAAATCAGATTTTTTGTAGCTATCCTTCCCCTATCCCTTCATTACTGCCACCTTCTCTCTTCTCAACATCCTTAGTCAAACTCTGCTCTCAGGAGAGATCCAAAGAACTCAAACGCAGTAAGATATAAGAATCTGATGATGCAATTTTGCTCTCCTGGGCACACTTGCATTTTGTCAGAGAACAAGGCCTTTTAACGGGTGGAATTCCAAAAGTAGAATTGTAATCATCCAGAAGCGTAGTAAACGGGGCGGGGAGCGGGGCGGGGGGAGCGGGGAAGATGACTGACAGCATCTTCAAAATCACCTCATGGAGCTAACACCATAGGCCAATGACAAAGGCTGGCCTTGCCACCCGTTAATGCATGCAGCCTGAATGGCTAAGGCATTCTTTTTTTTTTTAAACAGCACTTATTGAGCATTCTGCATGCGCATGCGAGGTTCTGTGTGAGGATCCAAGGTCAGGTTCCTGCGCCTGAGAAACACACTCAGCTGAGCTTCTGATCCCGAGTGCTCTGAGTTTGCTTCCCTAATGTGTGGGATTGCTGCTTTAGGATCTAATGATTTTTCCCTGTACAATGTACCAAGATGCAGCTGGAGCCTCAGCACCATCTGCATTGCAAGGACCTACAGAATGGGGATCAAACTCCTCTTTCCTTTACCTCCTCTATACAGCAATAAATGATGGGGACAGGGTGGGGGGTTCTGAGAGTCACACTTAGGGGATGGCTGTACAGGGTCCTGAACTGACCACCAAACTGGGGGCTTCAGAGTATTCATAATTTCCAGATAGCTCTGTGATATGAGGAAAAGGCAAAATTTCCCAGGGGCTATAACTTAATAATACCAGAGGCAAGCAAATCTTAAAGCCTTGGGGACCTCTAAACTCCTAAGGTTCTGATGCACTAACACTCGGGATCACAGCCTTGACAATCCTGTCTCCAGATTCTTCTACATGGAATCACCACCATGGTTATGTTTGCCTTAAAGCTGCCACAAGTGCACAACAAAAATTCTCTTTGACATTTACTGTCTCGGTAAACAGAAAAGCCACCTTATATTTACCTAGTACCTGGTAGTTTATAGAGCAACTCAGAAAATCCCTTCATCTGTCCCATAAGGTGAAATACTCTCACACCTCACAGATTTCTAGAGTTGGTAGAAGATCATCTACACCACCTTTTCCTCACACTTACCCATCTTACAGTGCTGGATGAAATGCCAACACTTACTGACCCCCACCCCTTCCCCCTCCCACCTCCCACCATCCAGCACCATCTTTCATAAGCACCATTTTGCAGATGATGAAATTGAGACTCAAATACGTTAGGTGACTCTCTCAGAAGGAGAAATTATGCAAGTGGAAGAACAGGGTCTCAGACTGGCTGAGGGATTTTTCAATTCTCATTCCATGAAATCTCTCAGTAGCACCCAACATTGTTGACCCCCACTGCTTTTCTGAACACTCTCTCAGGGTTTCCACTGCACTACACCCTGGATTTTTCTACTATCTCTGATCCTTTTTTCTCATTCTCCTTAAGGATAGAGAATTGGCCAGTCTTAGTTTGAGCTCTCTTATCTCACTATATAGCCTCACCTTGTATTGTCTCTTAGCCTCATAGTTTTTGTTTTATTGTTATGGAATGCCTTATTTATTTATTTACTTATTTATTTATTTAACATCTTTATTGGAGTATAATTGCTTTACAATGGTGTGTTAGTTTCTGCTTTATAACAAAGTGAATCAGCTATACATATACATAGATCCACATATCTCTTCCCTCTTGCGTCTCCCTCCTACCCTCCCTATCCCACCACTCTGGGTGGTCACAAAGCAACCAGCTGATCTCCCTGTGCTATGCGGCTGCCTCCCACTAGCTATCTATTTTACATTTGATAGTATATATAAGTCCATGCCACTCTCTCACTTCGTCCCAGCTTACACTTCCTCCACCTGGTATCCTCAAGTCCATTCTCTACGTCTGCATCTTTATTCCTCTCCTGGCCCTAGGTTTTTCAGAACCTTTTTTTTTTTTTTTTTTTTAGATTCCATATGTATGTGCTAGCCTACAGTATTTGTTTTTCTATTTCTGACTTACTTCATTCAGTATGACACATTATAGGGCCATCCACCTGACTACAAATAACTCAGTTTCGTTTCTTTTTATGGCTCAGTAATATTCCATTGTATATATGTGCCACATCTTCTTTATCCATTCATCTGTGGATGGACACTTAGGTTGCTTCTATGTCCTGGCTATTGTAAATAGTGCTACAATGAACATTGTGCTACATGACTCTTTTTGAATTATGGTTATCTCAGGGTATATGCCCAGTAGTGAGATGGCAGGGTCGTATGGTAGTTCTATTTTTAGTGTTTTAAGTAACCCCCATACTGTTCTCCATAGTGGCTGTATCAATTTACATTCCCACCAACAGTGCAAGAGAGTTCCCTTTTCTCCACACCCTCTCAAGCATTTATTGTTTGTAGACTTTTTGATGATGGCCATTCTGACTGGTGTGAGGTGATACCTCAATGTAGTTTTGATTTGCATTTCTCTAATGATTAGTGATGTTGAGCATCCTTTCATGTATTTGTTGGCCATCCATATGTCTTCTTTGGAGAAATGTCTATTTAGGTCTTCTGCCTATTTTTGGATTGGGTTGTTTGTTTTTTTGATATTGAGCTTCATGAGCTGCTTGTAAATTTTGGAGATTAATCCTTTGTGAGTCGCTTCGTTTGCAAATATTTTCTCCCATTCTGAGGGTTGTCTTTTCGTCTTGTTTATGGTTTCCTTTGCTGTGCAAAAGCTTTGAAGTTTCATTAGGTCCCATTTGTTTATTTTTGGTTTTATTTGCATCACTCTAGGAGGTGGGTCAAAAAGGATCTTGCTGTGATTTATATCATAGAGTGTTCTGCCTATGTTTTCCTCTAAGAGTTTTATACTGTCCAGCCTTACATTTAGGTCTTTAATCCATCTTGAGTTTATTTTTGTCTATGGTTTTAGGGAGTGTTCTAATTTCATTCTTTTACATGTAGCTGCCTAGTTTTCCAAGCACCACTTATTGAAGAGGCTGTCTTTTCTCCATTGTATATTCTTGCCTCCTTTTCAAAGATAAGGTGACCATATATGTGTGGGTTTATCTCTGGACTTTCTATCCTGTTCCATTGATCTATATTTCTGTTTTTGTCCTGGTACCATACTGTCCAGATTATTGTAGCTTTGTAGCATAGTCTGAAGTCTGGGAGCCTGATTCCTCCAGCTCTGTTTTACTTTCTCAAGATTGCTTTGGCTATTCGGGGTCTTTTGTGTTTCCATACAAAATGTGAAATTTTTTTTTCTAGTTCTCTGAAAACTGCTATTGGTAGTTGGATAGGGATTGAACTGAATCTGTAGATTGCTTTGGGGAGTAGAGTCATTTTCACAATATTGATTCTTCCAATCCAAGAACATGGTATATCTCTGCATCTGTTGGTATCATCTTTAATTTCTTTCATCAGTGTCTTATACTTTTCTGCATACAGGTCTTTTGTCTCCTTAGGTAGGTTTATTCCTAGGTATTTTATTCTTTTTGTTGCAATTGTAAATGGGAATGTTGCCTTAATTTCTCTTTCAGATTTTTCATCGTTAGTGTATAGGAATGCAAGAGACTTCTGTTCATTAATTTTGTATCCTGCTACTTTACCAAATTCATTGATTGGCTCTAGTAGTTTTCTGGTAGCATATTTAGGATTCTCTATGTCTAGTATCATGTCATCTGCAAACAGTGACAGCTTTACTTCTTCTTTTCCGATTTGGATTCCTTTTATTCTTTTTCTTCTCTGATTGCTGTGGCTAGGACTTCCAAAACTATGTTGAATAATAGTGGTGAGAGTGGACAACATGTCTTGTTCCTGATCTTAGAGGAAATGGTTTCAGTTTTCCACCACTGAGAACAATGTTGGCTGTGGGTTTGTCATATATAGCCTTTATTATGTTGAGGTAAGTTCCCTCTATGCCTACTGTCTGGAGGATTTTTATCATAAATGGGTGTTGAATTTTCTTGAAAGCCTTTTCTGCATCTATTGAGATGATCATATGGTTTTTCTCCTTCAATTTGTTTGTATGGTTTATCACATTAATTGATTTATGTATATTGAACAATCCTTGCATTCCTGGGATAAACTCCATTTGATCATGGTGTATGATCCTTTTAATGTGTTGTTGGATTCTGTTTGCTAGTATTTTGTTGAGGACTTTTTCATCTATGTTCATCAGTGATACTGGCCCGTAGTTTTCTTTCTTTGTGACATCTTTGTCTGGTTTTGGTATGGGTGGTGATGGTGGCCTCGTAGAATGAGTTTGGGAGTGTTCCTCCCTCTGTTATATTTTGGAAGAGTTTGAGAAGGATAGGTGTTAGCTGTTCTCTAAATGTTTGATAGAATTCGCCTGTGAAGCCATCTGGTCTTGGGCTTTTTTTGTTGGAAGGTTTTTAATCACAGTCTCAATTTCAGTGCTTGTGATTGGTCTGTTCATATTTTCTATTTCTTCCTGGTTCAGGCTTGGAAGGTTGTACTTTTCTAAGAATTTGTCCATTTCTTCCAGGTTGTCCATTTTATTGGCATAGAGTTGCTTGTAATAATCTCTCATGATCGTTTGTATTTCTGCAGTGTCAATTGTTACTTCTCCTTTTTCATTTCTATTGATTGAGCCTTCTCCCTTTTTCCTTGATGAGTCTGGCTAGTGGTTTATCAACTTTGTTTATCTTCTCAAAGAACCAGCCTTTAGTTTTATTGATCTTTGCTACTGTTCCCATCATTTATTTTTCATTTATTTCTGATCTGAGCTTTATGATTTCTTTCCTTCTGCTAACTTTGCTGATTTTTTGTTCTTCTTTCTCTAACTGCTTTAGGTGTAAGTTTAGGTTGCTTATTTGAGATATTTCTTGTTTCTTGAGGTAGTATTATATTGCTCTAAACTTCCCTCTTAGAACTGCTTTTGCTGCATCCCATAGGTTTTGGGTTGTCATGTTTTCATTGTCATTTGTTTCTAGGTGTTTTTTGATTTCCTCTTTGATTTCTTCATTGATCTCTTGGTTATTAAGTAGTGTATTGTTTATTCTCCACGTGTTTGTATCTTTTACAGATTTTTTCCTGTAATTGATATCTAGTCTCATAGCACTGTGGTCAGAAAAGATACCTGATATGGTTTCAATTTTCTTAAATTTACCAAGGTTTGATTTGTGACCCAAGATATGATCTATCCTGGAGAATGTTCCATGAGCACTTGAGAAGAAAGTGTATTCTGTTGTCTGTGGATGGAATGTCCTATAAATATCAATTAAGTCCATCTTGTTTAATGTATCATTTAAGCTTGTGTTTCCTTATTTATTTTCATTTTGGATGATCTGTCCATTGCTGAAAGTGGGTTGTTAAAGTCCCCTACTATGATTGTGTTACTGTTAATTCCCCCTTCTATGGCTGTTAGCATTTGCCTTATGTATTGTGGTGCTCCTATGTTGGGTGCATAAATATTTACAATTGTTATATCTTCTTGGATCGATCCCATGATCATTATGTAGTGTCCTTCTTTGTCTCTTGTAATAGGCTTTATCTTAAAGTTTATTTTGTCTGATATGAGTATTGCTACTCCAGCTTTCTTTTGATTTCCATTTGCATGGAATATCTTTTTCCATGCCCTCACTTTCAGTCTGTATGTGTCCCTAGGGATGCAGTGGGTCTCTTGCAGACAGCATATATACAGGTGTGGTTTTTGTATCCATTCAGCCAGTCTATGTCTTTTGGTTGGAGCATTTAATTCATTTACATTTAAGGTAATTATCATTTGTATGTTCCTATTACCATTTTCTTAATTGTTTTGGGTTTGTTATTGTAGGTGTTTTCCTTCTCTTGTGGTTCCTGTCTAGAGAAGTTCTTTTAGCATTGGTTGTAAAGCTGGTTTGGTGGTGCTGAATTCTCTTAGCTTTTGCTTGTCTGTAAAGATTTTAATTTCTCCATCGAATCTGAATGAGATCCTTGCTGGGTTGAGTAATCTTCTCTAATTTTTGTTTTTTTTTTTTGTGGTACGCGGGCCTCTCACTGTTGTGGCCTCTCCCGTTGCGGAGCACAGGCTCCGGACGCGCAGGCTCAGTGGCCATGGCTCACGGGCCCAGCCGCTCCGCGGCATGTGGGATCTTCCCGGACCAGGGCACGAACCTGTGTCCTCTGCCTCAGCAGGCAGACTCTCAACCACTGCGCCACCAGGGAAGCCCTGGCTTTAGTAATCTTGATTGTAGGTTTTTCCCTTTTATCATTTTAAATATGTCCTACCACTCCCTTCTAGCTTGCAGAGTTTCTGCTGAAAGATCAGCTGTTAACTTTATGGGGATTCCCTTGTATGCTATTTGTTGCTTTTCCCTTGCTGCTTTTAATATTTTTTCTTTGTATTTAATTTTTGGTAGTTTGATTAGTATGTGTCTTGGCATATTTCTCCTTGGATTTATCCTGTATAGGACTCTCTGCACTTCCTGGACTTGATTGACTATTTCCTTTCCCATATTAGGGAAGTTTTCAACTCTAATCTCTTCAATTATTTTCTCAGTCCCTTTCTTTTTCTCTTCTTCTGGGACCCATATAATTTGAATGTTGGTGTGTTTAATGTTGTCCCAGAAGTCTCTGAGACTGTCCTCAATTCTTTTCATTCTTTTTTCTTTATTCTGTTCTGCATTTGTTATTTCCACTATTTTATCTTCCAGGTCACTTACCTGTTCTTCTGCCTCAGTTATTCTGCTATTCATTCCTTCTAGAGAAGTTTTAATTTCATTTATTGTGTTGTTCATCATCGTTTGTTTGCTCTTTAGCTCTTCTAGGTCCTTGTTAAACGTTTCTTGTATTTTCTCCATTCTATTTCCAAGATTTTGGATCATCTTTACTATCATTACTCTCAATTCTTTTTCAGGTAGACTGCCTAGTTCCTCTCCATTTGTTTGTCTGGTGGGTTTTTACCTTGCTCCTTTCTCTGCTGTGTGTTTCTCTGTCTTCACATTTTGCTTAACTTACTATATTTGGGGTCTCCTTTTCACAGTCTGCACGTTCGTAGTTCCCTTTGTTTTTGGTGTCTGCCCCCAGTGGCTAAGGTTGGTTCAGTGGGTTTTGTAGGCTTCCTGGTGGAGGGGACTGGTGCCTGTGTTCTTGTGGATGAGGCTGGATCTTGTCTTTCTGGTGGGCAGGTCCACGTCTGGTGGTGTGTTTTGGGGTGACTGTGGACTTATTATGATTTTAGGCAGCCTCGCTCCTAATGGGTGTGGTTGTGTTCCTGTCTTGCTAGTTGTTTGGCATAGGGTGGCCAGCAATGTAGCTTGCTGGTTGTCTCAAACTTTCCTCTTGTACATGGACTAGGACCAGAAAAAAGATTTATTATACAAGGTTATTATTATTTCTGTGAATACGCTATGATTAGAGAGTATTAGACTACCTCGGCAGATCTCCTGGATGACTAGTCTCTTATGCAATCCTCTGGTAATGGAATTTTCCCTGAACCTTTGACAAAGTGGTTTGTGAAGCAAATAAATAATATAAAAAGAGCCTTCTCAAAAGAGAAGAATTTAGGAGAAGCATTGTATTAAATCAATTAGTAGTGTCAATTAAGAATTATTCCTACCTAATTATTAAGATACAAGATTCTCTAGCACAGTGGCTTTCTAACTTTTAGATGAGGACTCACAGTAAGAAATGCATTTTTCATCCTATCTCAATACACATATGAATATGCAATTGAAAAGGATTTCACAAAACAATTTTTGTCCTGGTCATATAGAACAAAGTGGAACACATCTATTTTATCCCATTTTTTAAAATTCTAGTCACACCTTCCTCAACTTTCCACTAATGAGTCTACCCCTGCAGTCTGAAACACACGACTCTAGCACTGACAGCCCTGCTCAGCAAGCCCTGACCACAGCATTATTCTACATATCTGAAATAACACAACTGCATTTCTCCTTCTTTAATATGATTATTATTATTCCATACTTTTAAAAATTCCAGACATGTTGTCCCTCCAGATAAGAATGAATTTGCAAAATTTCTGTTCTTAAAAGTTCGATGGGGAACTCAGAGTCAGGGATTTGGTGCTTGGGGGACAGAGGGTGTATACACAGGTGAGTGAGGAAGCTGCACACAGAGGACAGGAAGGGAATACAAATGGGCTAAGCTTCTTGGTTCTGAGTGGGTATCACAACAGCATGACCAAAATAATAAGAAGTAGATGATAACAGACAGCCCTTACCAAGTACCAGGCACTGTTGTAAGCAGTTTACACACATCACCATTCATTCCCCAAATTCCTCTAACTCTTCCACACCCACTTAGTAAGAAGTCTAACTGGGATTTGAACTGCGGCTCTCAGCTCCAGGAATCATGGTCTGTCTACCTCCAGATCTTTTCTGAAGTCCTCCGTTTTTAAATACAGTAAGTCCCCTACATACGAACCTTCAAGTCACGAACTTTCAAAGAAGCGAACATGCGTTCACATGTCCAGTCATGTAAGTTAGTTCACATGTCTGGCGTACACCGCCATGTGCATGCATACTCTTCAAGTGGTTGTGACTTTGTGTACAGTACTGTATAAAGTACTGTATAGAGAACAGTATCTTTATTTCAAGCTCAGAATGTCCAGAAGCAAGCGTAAAAGCAGTGGTGATATAGCTGGTACTGCTAAGAAGCACCAAGCAATAACAATAGAAACAAAAGTGAAAATAATGTCTTTATTTTTTGTGTTTGTTAGTTTTTTATGTATTATTTGTGTGAAAAGTATTATAAACCTATTACAGTACAGTACGATATAGCTGACTGTTTTAGTTGGGTACCTAGGCTAACTTTGTTGGACTTACGAAACAAAACGGTCTTACAAACGTACTCTCGGAATGGAACTCGTTCATATGTAGGGGGCTTACTGTAATAACAAATAATTTTTTTTACTTATATGCAAGTCATACAAAAGTTGCCAATGGATTAAATGTGGCTCCTGAGCTGGCAGTTGTAAGCTCTGCCTTAGAGAAACAGATGAGAGCCCACTGTGGAGGGCACTGACCTGGGAGTCAGAGGATGGGGCTCATTCCTGCTTCTGCCTTGCTGTGGACTTTGGGTAAATCTTGTTACCTGGGAACAAGGTAACAAGATTTCAGCATCTTAAAAATGAGAGTCAGGAAGCAGATGTTCTCTAAGGACCTGCTGCTTCCAACATACTATGAATCTAAGGCACTCAAGAGAAAAGGAGGCCCAAATCAAGAGAGAACATCGAAAATAAAAAGAAGATGTCTTTAAACAAAGTGCAAAGGAGGTTAAAAACAGGTGAGAAGAGATAAAATGGGGGAAAGAGGAGTGAAGAAATAGGAGACCCACAATGAGAAAATGTTCATGGATGTTGAGATTGGGTTAGTGAGTTCTTCTAGGATCCTATTAAAGATAGTAAAATGTTGCAGATAAGATTAAGGTTGAAGAATATGTACATGATTTTTTTTCTTTAAAATAAGGATGGGGAAAAAAGACAACAAAGCCAAAGAGACATTAAAGATACAGCATGAGTGTAGAGCAGGAAATGTCTAACATTATCTTTACCAGTTAACTGAGACATTGGCCCAGGGTATGGATTTGGAGATGCAGGTTGCAGGGAGTGCAACAAGAAGCCACAAAAAGATCTCAGAAAAGTGGTATGCCTTACTGGCTCAGAATCAGGGTCTAAAGATACATCGCATGGCCAGAATAACTCCTGTCACTGAGCCATCTGTTCTAAATCACTGCATTTTTCCTCACAAATTCTTTTGGCAAGATGGAGATGAAATTCTGTGCTGAACAACAGCCATGGAATGCCCAGAACTGAATTAATCCTGAAAATTAATTGCTTTTTGAAATTCATCTGTCTTGAAAGGTTTTGAAGAGAGCCTCCTAGAAACTGCGAGTTATGAAAATAAATAAAGGAAACATTTAAAATAGAGTAATAAAGGAGGGGCTTTCACTAAAACCCAGACCCCTGAGAAGGATGGGGTCCAAAGGAAGAATTTCTCCTTCCCCACCAACAGCTCAGCCATTGAGAAGCAGTTACCACTTCGGCTTCCTTGAAACAATTCCTCCCAACTTCCTCTTTTCCTCTATAAAAGTAAGCCCCTCTCCTCTATTCTTTGGATTTGCCTATGTTGACCATAATTTGCTTGTCCTGAATTGCTTTCCTGCACAAATTTGTTTTGCTGGTAAATAACTCTTTTTTTTAAGGTCAAAAGAACTAAGCAGATGGTCCCTGGACATTCCTCACTGCCCAGGGAAGTCTATCCCACCTCCTTCTGGGAATGGAGCAACCTTGAAACATGTCTTTAAAACCTTGACTGGACATGAATTTCCTGTGAAAAGTAGTACCCTTGATTTGTACATCAATTAGGCCAGTTTTCCTTTTAATTGTGGCTCTTATTTAAGACATAGGCAGAAAACACTTTGACATAAATTGTAGCAATATCTTTTTGAATCTATCTTCTAAGGAAAAAGAAATAAATGCAAAATAACCAAATAGAACCTAATTAAACTTAAAAGTTTTGCACAGCAAAAGAAAACCATTGACAAAATGAAAAGACAACCTACTGAATGGGAGAAAATATTTGCAAATGATAGGACAAATAAGGGGCTAATACCCAAAATATATAAACAACTCATACAACTCAATATCAAAAAACAAAGAACCCAATTTAAAAATGGGCAGAAGACCTGAATAGACATTTTTCCAAAGAAGATATACAAATGGCAATAGGCCCATGAAAAAATACTCAATATCTCTAACCATCAGAGAAATGCAAATTGCTTTATAATAACTTTAAATAGAGTATAACCTATAAAAATATTGAATCACTATGTTGTACATCTGAAACTAACTTAATATTGTATATCAACTGTACATCAATTGAAAAATAAAATAAAAATAAAATGGTGGGACTTTGTGGAAATTCTATTCTGATAGCTTTAGTTTTATTATTGATGCAAGAAACAAAGTCTTCAGCTAAGAGGGAGGATGGGGAGACAGTATTCACATGTTCAAGACTAATTCTGATCTTCCAAGAAGCAGACATCAAGATGGAAGTAAATGTGCAAGAGATTTATAGGAGATTTATGGGGAATAATAATGGGAGAGAAAGCTAAAGACAGTGGGAGAGCCTTCAAAATGCAATGCAGAAAGAACAGAAAAGGGAGGTTTGGGTAGGAAGAGCCTTAGACTGCAACAATGAATTGTCCCCAGGTAAAGATTCTCAAGAACCCCATCACTGATTTGGCTGGGGAGCCCAGAGGAGGAGGCAATGGTACCAGAGCCCAGGAGCTGGACCACCCGGCAGGAACTGGAATAAGTGGGAACTGGCACCACAGAAGAAAGTCATCCAGAAGGAGTCAGAGCCAAAGAGAAGCTGTAGCCGCTGCTGGAGCCTGAAGGGGAGAGGATGGAAAGGGTGCCCTGGCCTCTCCTTTCCTGTCACCCTTTAATGTCCCATCAATGCTTTCTATTGGCTGAACCTAGATGGCAGCCAGTTAACAAGGGAGCTTTTGAGGAGCTCTGCCCTCTGTAATACAGAGCACAGGAGGAGTAGGACATGGACCTGAAAACGTATGGGCACAAGAATTCAAATAGCTGATGCCTTAAAAAATTTGCTATGATGTCCCATGAGTTCCAAAAGGTCCAATGGGAGTTCAGGAGTTGGGGAAGAATTGGGCATGGTACAATATTGGGAATTGGAAAAATTATATGAGAATTTAAGTGTGATAGATAAAAGGGGACCTGGGAGTCTGGTGCTTTCTATAGAAACTGACACAAACAGGAATTTAAAAAATAATGAGATTATTTGGAGCCTGGTAGGCTCCAAACAGACAGTATTAGTGAGGTGTGGGTCCTGGGTTTTACTATTTGTTGGCATCAATATTGGAAAAGGCCTAAGCATGTACATAAGCCAAGGGGAAAGAGGCTATGGAAAGTAACAGAGATGGATAATGCAAAATGAAAAATGGAAAGGAAAGGAAGGGAAAGGAAAGGATAGGAAAGGAAAGGAGAAGGAGAAGGAAGAAGGAGAGAGGGAAGGGGAGGGAAGGGAAGGGAAAGGAAGAGAGAGAGAGAGAAAGAAAGAAAGAAAGAAAGAAAGAAAGAAAGAAAGAAAGAAAGAAAGAAAGAAAGAAAGAAAGAAAGAAAAAGAAAGAAAGAAAGAAAGAAAGAAAAAAGAAAGAGAAAGAAAGAAAGGGAGAAAGAAAGTCACAGAGAAAGACAAATAACACTATGTTATCACTTATATGTGGAATAGAAAAAAATAGAACAAATCAGTGAATACAACAAAACAGAAACAAATTCACAGATGTAAAGAACAAACTAGTGGTTACCAGTAGGGAGAAGATGGGGGGCAAAGGGCAAGATAGGGGTAGAGGATTAAGAGGTATGAACTACTGTGTACAAAGTAAATAAGCTACAAGTATATATTGTACAGTACAGAGAATACAACCAATATTTTCTAATAACTAAAAATGGAGTATAATCTATAAAAATTTTGAATCACTATGTTGTACACCTAAAACTAATGTAGTACAGTATTGTAAATCAACATACCTCAATTTAAAAAAAAAAAAGAAAAAAAAGAATTTAAAAAATTTTGTAACTATGTATGATGACAGATGTTAGCTTATTGTGGTGATCATTTTGCAATATATACAAATATCAAATTATTATGTTGTACACCTAAAACTGATATAATATTATATGTCAATTATATCTCAATAAAAAAAAAGAGAAATAAATAGAAAGGATAGCTAAAAAACTGTGGTATATATGTATCTTAGTCTACAAATCCTGATGTGTAAGGAACACGATTAATTTTTTTTAGAATCCAATCTCTTTCTTGGTTCCCCAGTTCATTGGGGTAGTGGAAATGTAATCTAATTTTCCCTGAGTTTTGTTTTCACCTAAATTCTAGAATCTTACCTAGTGCTAGGTATGCATGTATGTGTACATGGTTGATGTATACATGTGATGCTGGTGTGTGTGTGTCTATGTGTCTGTGTGTGTCTGCAGTAGGGGTGGGGAATTGAAGGAGCACTTGCATTTGAACCTCAAAGGCATCTCCTCACACTGGTGTCTGCTGACTGGTCCATTATCACATCTCGTCCTTGGTGCCTGGTCCATCTGCTGGGGTTTCTACCTGCATCATCCCTTTAGAAACGCCTTCTGCACCATTCTTGAATACAAAGGCATCACCTCCTACTACCCTCACCACAATTCACAATAGTGTGAGACACTCTATGAGGCTTCCCAAGTCCCATCTGGCTAGAATGGGACCAGGGAGCCATGTTCTCTAATGTCTCACTACCTACCCAGAGCTCTAAAAGGAAGTGAGCTAGAGGCCCTTTCTGCTCTCAGATCACACAAGCTTTCCGGAGCTGTTGCCAAAGCCTTAGACTTGACCCGGAGCAAGACGCAGGACACAGGACTTTCCTCAGAAATGCCCCAGTCTTTCCTGCCTTTCCTCATCCATCTCTATTCTGACAGCACAAGGAATCCTTGGTGGTGAGGGAGGCAAACAATGAGAAGTTACATTCCTTACTCTTCAAGCCTCCTCTGTCTAGGTCTCTCTCTTCTTCTAATCCCAAAGAGGAAAAAAAAATCTCAAAGCTTTCTCCCTCTCCTGAGACAGTGAATATGGGCTTGTTATTTTTATGGATGCAAGGAAGAGACAAAGATGGAAAAGTACCTACCGAGGGAAAAACAATAACCACACTGGTTAATATTTCAAAAACATCACACCCCACAGAATCAAGTTCTGAGAGAAGGTGGCAGACTGAGCTCAAAATTATGGAGAGGAGAAAGGCTGGGAGTAAAGGAACATTTTGAGATGGAGATTACAATTCAACCAAATGGCCGTATGTTCTAAGAATGTTTCCCTGGGATGGATCTTCTCAATCCGGAAAAAGACGAGGTATACTCTGGGAGTAAAATGAAGTAGATTTGGAGAAAGCTTACAAAAAAGAAATCAGCTGTGCTAGCCCTGTGCACCATTATCACTTGAATTTCTCACAACAAATGGTAAGGTTGGCATAATAATTCTCTTTCACAAATAAGGAAACTAAGGCAAAGAAAGGTTTGGAATTTGTCCAAAGTCACACAGACCAGTAGGGGTGCTGTGAAGGCTTCAGGTGAGTGGAAAGATTTAGTCCCCCAAATTTATGGCTTGCTTCTTTTCTCATAACTGGGCTTAAAAATAAAAATTGTCTTCAAGTATGTAAAACTCTTTAAGTCGTAATAAAATGTTTTTCTGTCATTGACAATAGCTGTTATCTGACTTGAGAAAATGAAAGCAGGACATGACTCAGCATGAAAAAGTAGGAAGTGATTTTGCGGGAACATGTTTCCTATAGTAACCATAGCAGACTCCAATTTTGCTGGGGCTTCAATAGGCTAGTTAGTCAAGCTTCCTTAGAAACATCTATGTCTCCATCACATAACTTCCAAATATAGTACGCTTGCCCCAGCCCCTCAAGCAGCTGGCATGAGCACATATTTCTGCCGGGATTTGTGTCCCAGGGGTCAAGCTGGATGGGTAGAGATGGAGTATGTTACAAAACAGCCTGCAGCAGGAAGCACCAGGGCTGTATAATTGCTCAGTCTTTGGAGAGCACCGAAAATCAGGCACAGGAAACAGAGTTCAGCCCTGCAGTTTAATGCAGATTGAAAACTGGGAGCAAGGTCTGAAAGTCAGAAGCTGGGAGAAGCAGCACAGAATCAAAAATAATAGTCAAATACAGATGGCCAATAAGCACACGAAAAGATGTTCAACTTTGCTAATCATTAGAGAAATACAAATCAAAATTACAATGATGTATCACCTCACATCAGTCAGAATGTCCATCATTAAAAAGTCTGCAAATAAATGCTGGAGAGGGTGTGGAGAAAAGGGAGCCCTTCTACACTGTTGGTGAGAATGTAAATTGGTGCAGCCACTATGGAAAGATGGATGTTGTGTATGTATATATACGCACACAGTGGACTACTACTCAGTCATAAAAAAGAATGAAATAATGCAGCAATATGGAGGGACCTAGAGATTATCATACTAAGTGAAGTAAGTCAGACGGAGAAAAACAAATATCATATGATACCACTTACATGTGGAATCTAAAAAAGTGATATAAATGAACTTACTTACAAAACAGAAATAAACTCACAGACATAAAAAAAAAAACTTACGGTTATCACAGGGGCTAGCGGGGGGGGGAGGAGAGAAATTAGGAGTTTGGGATTGGCAGATGCAAGCTATTATGTATAAAATAGATAAACAACACATCCTACTGTATACTACAGGGAACTATATTCAATATCTTGTAATTATAACGGAAAAGCATAAAAACAAATAAATAAATAGAATGAGAAGCAAATGAGAAAAAAAAGGATAGGGGGAAGCTTGGAGTTCCATTCTTTATAAAAAATCAACAACTGGTATTACAAAAGAAATTATTGTGTTTTAAAGACCATCACCAATGTAAAAATTTCTTAAATCTCTTTTCATTTCTTTAATACACATGGGTCACACTAGGCACATGATTTTGTAATCTGATTTTTCTTTTAATATATGAACATGCCCTTTTATTTTTCAACCAACAGCAGTTTAGTTTTGCCACCACTGATCCATTGCCTGCCCTGACCAGGGAAACCAGTGATATAATAATTGCTAGATTTAATGGGCATCTCCAGTCCTGTCTCACTTGACTTATCTTCCTTGACCACTCCTTCCATAATCAAAAATGCCTCCTTTGACTTCCCCAACATTCTTCTATCCTGGTTTTCCATTTATCTCTGGCTTCTCCCTCTGATCCCCTTCATGGACATTTTCTTCTGATAATCCTTGAATGTGGAAGACAGATATCCTGGAAAATTTGCTGCTCCTCTCATCTTAAATACTCTTCTTGGGCATTCTCTTTGACTGACCATCTCTGCATGTTGATACACAGAAATTCAAATCTTCTGCTTTGTCCCTCTCCTGAACTCTAGACCCTTAGCTATAATTCAAACCAGATTTCCCACTGACTTGTTAAACTCAACATACCCAAAGCAGAATTTCTCTCTTATTCTCTCTCAAATATGAAGATATCTCCCTTAAAGCTAGGAGAGAGAAAACCCTCCCAGCACCATCTTGCCTCTTCACTTTGATAATATTAATAAACACACAGCTAACATTATTGAACTCAAATACTATGTAAAGAGCTTTATTGACATTATCTCATTGAATCCTCACAATGCACTTTACAACAAGAACAGGGAAGCTTAGGAAAGTAGACACTTGCTCAAAGACACACAGAAAGTAAGTGCAGGGCTAACAGCCTTAGCAGTTTGTCTCCAGAGCTCCTAGCATGTGCTCTTAGCTTCACACTTTTATGAAAAGACTCAGTAAGTCTGGACTTTTGCAAAGGAATTTTTACTGAGAAACCATGAGAAAAGAAAACAAAATTCAAAATGTAAAAATAGATTAAGTTACAAATCATATATTGTTTGTTCAAATGTAATAGTGTCTACCCGCTTCAAACTAGCCAGCTCAGCTCGGCACCCAGCCCTGGTTCCTTCTCCTTACCACAATCCTCTCTTTTGGCTGCTAGACCAAATCAAGAATTCTCTTCGCCCAAGCAAAGACCTAGGCAAAGAGTTCAGATTTTTCCAGCTGGTTCTTTGAAAAGATCAACAAAATTGATAAACCTTTAGCCAGACTCATCAAGAAAAAAAGGGAGAGGGCTCAACAGACACCACAGTTATAACAGACACCAGAGAAATACAAACAGTCATAAGAGATTACTACAAGCAACTATATGCCAATAAAATGGACAACCGGGAAGAAAAGGACAAATTCTTAGAAAGGTACAATCTACCAAGACTGAGCCAGGAAGAAATAGAAAATAGAAACAAACCAATCACAAGTACTGAAGTTGAAAGTGTGATTTAAAAAAAAAAACCCAACAGGGACTTCCCTGGTGGTCCAGTGGCTAAGGCTCCATGCTCCCAGTGCAGGGGGCTTGCGTTCGATCCCTGGTCAGGGAACTAGATCCTACATGCCTCAAATAAGAGTTAGCATGGCACAACTAAGAGTTCGCATGCCACAGCTAAAGATCCCACATGCTGCAACTAAAAGATCCTGTGTGCCGTGACTAAGATCCAGCTCAGCAAAATTAATTAATTAAAATTTTTAAAACATCAACAAACAAAAGTCCAGACAAGATGGCTTCACAGGTGAATTCTATCAAACATTTAGAGAAGAGTTAACACCTATCCTTCTGAAACTATTCCAAAAATTTGCAGAGGAAGGAATACTGCAAAACTCATTCTATGAGGCCATTATCACCCTGATACCAAAACCAGACAAAGATACCACAATAAAAGAAAATTACAGGCCAATATCACTGATGAACATGGACCCAAAAATCCTGAACAAAATACTAGCAAACAGAATCCAACAATAGATCAAAAGAATTATACACCATGATCAAGTAGGATTTATCCCAGGGATGCAAGTATTTTTCAATATCCACAACTCAATCAGTGTGATGCACCACATCAACAAATTGAAGAATGAAAACCATATGATCATCTCAATAGATGCAGAAAGAGAAGACCTTCAAGATGGTGGAGGAGTAAGACGTGGAGATCACCTTCCTCCCCACAAATACATCAGAAATACATCTACATGCGGAACAACTCCTACAGAACACCTACTGAACACTGGCAGAATACCTCAGACTTCCCAAAAGGCAAGAAACTCCCCATGTACCTGGGTAGGGCAAAAGAAAAAAGAAAAAACAGAGACAAAAGAATAGGGATGGGACCTGCACCTCTGGGAGGAAGCTGTGAAGGAGGAAAAGCTTCCACACACTAGGAAGCCCCTTCATTGGCGGAGTCGGGGGATGGGGGGGGAAGCTTTGGAGCCACGGAGGAGAGAGCAGCAATAGCGGCACAGAGGGCAAAGCAGAGAGATTCCCACACAGAGGATCAGTGCCAACCAGCACTCACCAGCCTGAGGGGCTTGTCTGCTCACCTGCCAGGGTAGGTGGGGGCTGGGAGCTGAGGCTCGGGCTTCACTCGGATCACAGGAAGAGGACTGGGGTTGGCTGCGTGAACACAGCCTGAAGGGGGCTAGTGCTCCACAGCTAGCCAGGAGGGAGTCCAGGAAAGAGTCTGGACCTCCTTGAGAGGCAGGAGACCATTGTTTCAGGTGCACGAGGAGAGGGGATTCAGAGCACCCCCTAAACGAGCCCCAGAGACAGGTGCAAGCCACGGCTATCATCCCCGACACCACAGACGGGCATGAAATGCTAAGGCTGCTGCTGCCACCACCAAGAAGCCTGTGTGCGAGCACAGGTCACTATCCACACCTCCCCTCCCGGGAGCCTGTGCAGCCTGCCACTGCCAGGGTCCCGGGATCCAGGGACAATTTCCCCGGGAGAACGCACGGCGCGGCTCAGGCTGGTGCAACGTCACGCCGGCCTCTGCCGCCGCAGGCTCACCCCGCACTCCGTACCCCTCCCTCCCCCTGGCCTGAGTGAGCCAGAGCCTCCGAATCAGTGGCTCCTTTAACCCCGTCCTGTCTGGGCAGGGAACAGACTCCCTCAAGTGACCTACATGCAGAGGTGGGGCCAAATCCAAACCTGAAACCCAGGAGCTGTGGGAACAAAGAAGAGAAAGGGAAATCCCTCCCAGCAGCCTCAGAAGCAGCAGATTAAAGCTCCACAATCAACTTGATGTACCCTGCATCTGTGGAATACATGAATAGACAACAAATCATCCCAAAAATGAGGCAGTGGACTTTGGGAGCAACTGTAGTTTCGGGTTTGCTCTCTGCATCTAATTTGTTTCTGGTTTTAGGTTTATCTTAGTTTAGTATTTAGAGTTTATTATCATTGGTATATTTGTTTATTGATTTGGTTGCTCTCTTCCTTATTTTTTTTATATATAGATATATATATTTTTTCCTTTTTCTCTTTTTGTGAGTGTGTATGTGTACGCACCTTTGTGTGATTTTGTCTGTATAGCTCTGACTTTACCATTTGTTCTAGGATTCTGTCTGTCGGTGTTTTGTTTGTTTGTTTTATAATACTTTCTAGCACTTGTTATCATTCGTGGATCTGTATTAGCTTGGTTGCTCTCTTCTTTCTTTCCTTGTTTTATGATATTTAATTTTTTTATTTTTAATAATATATTTTTTTATTTTAATAACTATACATTATTTAATTATTTTTTTCCTCCCTTTTCTTCTGAGCCATGTGGCTGACAGAGTCTTGGTGCTCCAGCCAGGTATCAGGCCTCAGCTTCTGAAGTGGGAGAGCTGAGTTCATGATACCAGTCCAACAGAGATGTCCTGGCTCCATGTAATATCAAACAGCGAAAGCTCTCCCAGAGATCTCCATCTCAATGCTAAGACCCAGCTCCAGTCAACGACCAGCAGGATACACTGCTAGACAACCTGTAACAAACAACTAGCAAGACAGGAAAACACCACCACCCATTAGCAGAGAGGCTGCCTAAAGTCATAATAAGGTCACAGACACCCCAAAACACACCAACGGATGGGGTCCTGCCCACCAGAAAGACAAGATCCAGCCTGTTCACAAGAACACAGGCACCAGTCTCTCCCCCAGGAAGCCTACACAACCCACTGAACCAACTTTAGCCACTGGGGGCAGACACCAAAAACAATGGGAACTACAAACATGCAGCCTGCAAAAAGGAGACCCCAAAAAGAGTAAATTAAGCAAAATGAGAAAACAGAGAAACACAGAGGATGAAGGAGCAAGATAATAACCCACCAGACCAAAAAAATGAAGAGGAAATAGGCAGTCTACCTGAAAAACAATTCAGAGTAATGATAGTAAAGATGATCCAAAATCTTGGAAATAGAATGGAGAAAATATAAGGAAGGTTTAACAAGGACCTAGAAGAACTAAAGAGCAAACAAACAATGATGAACAACACAATAAATGAAATTAAAAATTCTCTAGAAGGAATGAATAGCAGAATAACTGAGGCAGAACAACAGATAAGTGACCTGAAAGATAAAAGAGTGGAAATAACTACCACAGAGCAGAATAAAGAAAAAAGAGTGAAAAGAACTAAGGACAGTCTCAAAGACCTCTGGGACAACATTAAACGCACAAACATTTGAATTATAGGAGTCCCAGAAGAAGAGAAAAAGAAAGGGACTGAGAAAATATTTGAAGAGATTATAGTTGAAAACTTCCCTAACATGGGAAAGGAAATAGTCAATCAACTCCAGGAAGCACAGAGAGTTCCACACAGGATAAATCCAATGACAAACACACCAAGACACATATTAATCAAACTATCAAAAATTAAATACAAAGAAAAAATATTAAAAGCAGCAAGGGAAAAACAACAAAGAACATACAACGGAATCCCCATAAGGTTAACAGCTGATCTTTCAGCAGAAACTCTGCAGGCCAGAACGGAGGGGCAGGACATATTTAAAGTGATGAAAGGGAAAAACCTACAATCAAGATTACTCTACCCAGCAAGGATCTCATTCAGATTCGATGGAGAAATTAAAAACCTTACAGACAGCAAAAGCTAAGACAATTCAGCACCACCAACCAGCTTTACAACAAATGGTAAAGGAACTTCTCTAGGCAGGAACCACAAGAGAAGGAAAACACCTAAAATAACAAACCCAAAACAATTAAGACAATGGTAATAGGAACATACATATAAATAACTACCTTAAATGTAAATGTATTAAATGCTCCAACAAAAAGACATAGACTGGCTGAATGAATACAAAAACAAGACCCATATATATGTTGTCTACAAGAGACCAATACAGACTGAAACTGACAGGATGGAAAAAGATATGCCATGCAAATGGAAATCAAAAGAAAGCTGGAGTACCAATTCTCATATCAGACACAATACACTTTAAAATAAAGACTATTACAAGAGACAAAGAAGGACACTACATAATGACCAAGGGACAAATCCAAGAAGATATAACAATTGTAAATACTTATGCAGCCAACATAGGAGCACCTGAATATATCTGGCAAATGCTAACAGCCATAAAAGGGGAAATCGACAGTAACACAATCATAGTAGGGGACTTTAACACCGCACTTTCACCAATGGACAGATCATCCAAAATGAAAATAAATAAGGAAACACAACCTTTAAATGATACATTACACAAGATAGACTTTATTGATATTTATAGGACATTCCATCCAGAAACAACAGAATACAATTTCTTCTCAAGTGCTCATGGAACATTCTCTGGGATAGATCGTATCTTTGGTCACAAATGAAGCCTTGGTAAATTTAAGAAAATTGAAATTGTATCAAGTATCTTTTCCAACCACAACGCTATGAGACTAGATATCAATTACAGGGAAAATCTGTAAAAAATACAACCACATGGAGGCTAAACAATACACTACTAAATAACCAAGACATCACTGAAGAAATCAAAAAGGAAGCTTAAAAATACCTATAAACAAATGACAATGAAAACATGACGACCCAAAACCAATGGGATGCAGCAAAAGCAGTTCTAAGAGGGAAGTTTAGAGCAATAAAATCCTACCTCAAGAAACAAGAAACATCTCAAATAAACAACCTAACCTTACACCTAAATCAATTAGAGAAAGAAGAACAAAAAACTCCCAAGTTAGCAAAGGAAAGAAATCATAAAGATCAGATCAGAAATAAATGAAAAAGAAATGAAGGAAACGATAGCAAAGATCAATCAAATTAAAAGCTGGTTCTTTGAGAATATAAACGAAATTGCTAAACCATTAGCCAGACTTGTCAAGAAAAAAAGGGAGGCACCTCAAATCAATAAAATTAGAAATGAAAAAGGAGAAGTAACAACTGACACTGCAGAAATACAAAGGATCATGAGAGATTATTACAAGCAACTCTATGCCAATAAAATGGACAACCTGGAAGAAATGGACAAATTCTTAGAAAAGTACAACCTTCCAAGCCTGAACCAGGAAGAAATAGGAAATATAAACACCAGTCACAAACACTGAAGTTGAGACTGTGATTAAAAATCTTCCAACAAACAAAAGCTCAGGACCAGATGGCTTCACAGGCGAATTCTATCAAACATTTAGAGAAGAGCTACCACCTTTCCTTCTCAAACTCTTCCAAAATATAGCAGAGGGAGGAACACTCCCAAATACATTCTACAAGGCCACCATCACCCTGATACCAAAACCAGACAACGATACCAGAAAGACAGAAAACTATAGGCCAATATCACTGATGAACATAGATGCAAATATCCTCAACAAAATACTAGCAAACAGAATCCAACAGCACATTAAAAGGATCATACACCATGATCAAGTGGGGTTTATCCCAGGAATGCAAGGATTCTTCAATATATGCAAATCAAGCAATGTGATAGACCATATTAACAAACTAAAGGAGAAAAACCATATGATCATCTCAATAGATGCAGAAAAAGCTTTTGGAAAAATTCAACACCATTTATGATACAAACCCTCCAGAAAGTAGGCATAGAGGGAACCTACCTCAACATAATAAAGGCCTTATATAACAAACCCACAGCTAACATCATTCTCAATGGAGAAAAACTGAATCAATTTCCTCTAAGATGGAAGCATTTCCTCTGCTTTATGACAAAGTGAATCAGCTATACATATGCATATAACCCCATATCTCCTCCCTCTTGCACCTCCTTCCCACCCTCCCTTTCCCACTCCTCTAGGTGGTGACAAAGCACCCAGCTGATCTCCCTGTGCTATGCTTCCCACTAGCTATCTTATTTGCATTTGGTAGCGTATGTATGTCCATTCTACTCTCTCACTTTGTCCCAGCTTACCTTCTCCCTCCCTGTGTCCTCAACTCCATTCTCTGCATCTGTACCTTTATTCCTGTCCTGCCCGTCGGCTCTACAGAACAAGTTTTTTTTTTTTAAGATTCCATATGTATGTGTTAGCATATGGTATTTGTTTTTCTCTTTCTACCTTACTTCACTCTGTATGACAAACTCTAGGTCCATCCACCTCAATACAAGTAACTCAGTTTCTAAGTTATCATTGTCTAAGTAATATTCTATTGTATATATGTGCCACATCTTCTTTATCCACTCATCTGTCGATGGACACTTAGGTTGCTTCCATGTCCTGGCTATTGTAAATAGAGCTGCAGTGAACATTATGGTATGTGACTCTTTGAATTATGGTTTTCTCAGGGTATTTGCCCAGTAGTGGGATTGCTGGGTCATGTGGTAGTTCTATTTTTAGTTTTTTAAGGACCCTCTATACTGTTCTCCATAGTGGCTATACCAATTTACATTCCCACCAACAGTGCAAGAGGGTTCCCTTTTCTCCACACCCTCTCCAGCATTCATTGTTTGTAGATTTTTTGATGATGGCCATTCTCACTGGTGTGAGGTGATACCTCATTGTAGTTCTGATTTGCATTTCTCTAATTATTAGTGATGTTGAGCATCTTTTCATGTGTTTGTTGGCAATCGGTATATCTTCTTTGGAGAAAGGTCTATTTAGGTCTTCTGCCCATTTTAGGATTGTGTTGTGTTTTTTTTTTTTGATATTGAGCTATGTGAACTATGTAAATTTTGGAGATTAATCCGTTGTCAGTTGTTTCATTTGCAAATATTTTCTCCCATTCTGAGGGTTGTCTTTTTGTCTTGTTTATGGTTTCCTTTGCTGTGCAAAAACTTTTAAGTTTCATTTCATCTGTTTATTTTTGTTTTTATTTCCATTTCTCTAGGAGGTGGGTCAAAAAGGATCTTGCTGTGGTTTACATCATAGAGTGTTCTGCCTATGTTTTCCTCTAAGGGTTTTATAGCGTCTGGCCTTACATTTAGGTCTCTAATCCATTTTGAGTTTATTTTTGTGTATGGTGTTAGGGAGTGTTCTAATTTCATTCTTTTACATGTAGCTGTCCAGTTTTCCCAGCACCACTTATTGAGTGGTCTTTTCTCCATTGTATATTCTTGACTCCTCTATCAAATATAATGTGACCATATGTGTGTGGGTTTATCTCTGCCTTTCTATCCTGCTCCACTGATCTGTATTTCTGTTTTTGTGCCAGTACCATATTGTATTGATTACTGCAGCTTTGTAGTATAGTCTGAAGTCTAGGAGCCTGATTCCTCCAGCTCTGTTTTTCTTTCTCAAGATTGCTTTGGCTATTCGGGGTCTTTTGTGTTTCCATACAAATTGTGAAATTTTTTGCTCTAGTTCTGTGAAAAATGCCATTGGTAGTTTGATAGGGATTGCATTGAATCTGTAGATTGCTTTGGGGAGTAGAGTCATTTTCACAATACTGATTCTTCCAATCCAAGAACATGGTATATCTCTCCATCTGTTTTTATCATCTTTCATTTCTTTCATCAGTTCTTTTAGTTTTCTGCATACAGGTCTTTTGTCTCCTTCAGTAGGTTTATTCTTAGGTACTTTATTCCTTTTGCTGCAGTGGTAAATGGGAGTGTTTCCTTAATTTCTCTTTCAGATTTTTCATCCTTAGTGTATAGGAATGCAGGAGATTTCTGTGCATTAATTTTGTATCCTGCTACTTTAGCAAATTCATTGATTAGCTCTAGTAGTTTTCTGGTAGCATCTTTAGGATTCTGTATGTATACTGTCATGTCATCTGCAAACAGTGCCGCTGCAAACAGTGCTTTTCTGATTTTAATTCCTTTTATTTCTTTTTGTTCTCTGATTGCTCTGGCTAAAACTTCCAAAACTATGTTGAATAATAGTGGTGAGAGTAGAAAACCTTTGTCATAAAGCAGAAACTAACACACCATTGTAAAGCCATTATACTCCAATAAAAATGTTTTAAAAAATACATGCAGAAAAAGCTTTTGACAAAATTCAACATCATTTACAATAAAAACTCTACAGAAAGTGGTCATAGAAGTAACATACCTTAACATCAGGAAGGCCACATGTGACAAACCTACAGCAACTAACATCATATTCAACAGTGAAAAGCTGATAGCATATCCTCTAAGATCAGTAACAAGACAAGGATGTCCACTCTTGTCACTTTTTTTCAACATAATTTTGGAAGTCCAGCCACAGCAGTCAGTGAAGAAAAAGAAATAAAAGGAAACCAATCTGGAAAAGAAGAAATAAAACTGTCACTGTTTGCAGATGACATGATATTATATATAGAAAATCCTACAAATGCTACCAGAAAAATACTATAGCTCATCAATGAATTTGGTAAAGTCGCAGGATACAAAATTAATACACAGAAATCTGTTGCATTTCTATACACTAACAATGAAAGATCAGAAAGAGAAATTAACAAACAATCCCATTTACTATTACCTCAAAGAATAAAATACCTAGGAATAAACCTACCTAAGGAGACAAAAGACCTGTACTCTGAAAACTCTAAGATGTTGATGAAGGAAATTTAAGATGACAAAAACAAATGGAAAAATATACCATGTCCTTGGATTGGAAGAATAAATATTGTGAAAATGACTGTACTACCCAAGGCAGTCTACAGATTCAGTGAAATCTCTATCAACTTACTAATAACATTTTTCACATAACTAGAACAAAAAATCTTAAAATTTGTATGGAGACACAAAAGACCCCAAATAGCCAAAGTAATCTTGAGAAATAAAAACAGATCTGGAGGAACCAGGCTCCCTGACTTCAGAGTATAATACAAAGCTACAGTCATCAAAACAGTATGGTACTGGAACAAAAACAGAAATGTATATCAATGGAACAGGATAGAAAACCCAGAAATGAACCCACACACCTATGGTCAATTAATCTATGACAAAGGAGGCAAGACTATACAATGGGGGAAAGACAGTCTCTCCAATAAATGGTGCTGGGAAAACTGGACAGCTACATGTGAAAAAAATGAAATTAAAACACTCTTTAACACCATACACAAAAATAAACTCAAAACGGATTAAAGACCTAAATGTAAGACCGAATACTATAAAACCCTTAGAGGAGAACACAGGCAGAATGCTCTCTGCCATAAATCACAGTAATATCTTTTTCAATCCATCTCCCACAATAATGGAAATTTAAAAAAATAAACAAATGGGACCTAATTAAACTCAAAAGCCTTTGCACAGCAAAGGAAACCATAAACAAAATGAAGAGACAACCCACAGAATGGGAGAAAATATTTTCAAATGATGTGACCAACAAAGGATTTGTCTCCAAAATTTACAAACAGTTCATGAGGCTCAATACCATAAAAACAAACAACCCAATCAAAAAGATGGGCAGAAGGTCTAAATAGACATTTCTCCGAAGAAGATATACAGATGGCCAAGAGGCACATGAAAAGATGTTTAACATCACTAATTATTAGAGAAATGCAAATCAAAACTACAATGAGATATTACCTCACACCAGTCAGAATGGCCATTGTCAAAAAATCTACAAACAATAAATGTTAGAGAGGGTGTGGAGAAAAGGGAACTCTTCTACACTGTTGGTGGGAATGTAAATTGGTACAGCCACTATGGAGAACAGTATGGAGGTTCCTTAAAAAACTAAAAATAGAGCTACCACATGATGCAGCAATCCCACTCTTGGGCATATATCCAGAGAAAAACTTGGTTCAAAAGTATACATGCACCGCAATGTTCACTGCAGCACTGTTTACAATAGCCAAGACATGGAAGCTACCTAAATGTCCATCAACATATGAATGGATAAAGAAGATGTGATACAAATATACAATGGACTACTACTCAGTCATAAAATAGAATGAAAGAATGCCATTAGTAGCAAACGGATGGACCTGGAGATTATCATACTAAGTGAAGTAAGTCAGACAGAAAAAGACAACTATCATGTGATATCACTTATATTTGGAACCTTAAAAAAATGTTACAAATGGTCTTATCTATAAAACAGAAACAGACTCATAGACTTGGAGAATGAACCTATGGTTACCAGGGGGAAGGGTAGGCAGGAAGGATAGAATGGGAGTTTGGGACTGACATGTACACACTGCTATATTTAAAATGGATAACCAACAAGGACCTACTGTATAGCACAGGGAACTCTCCTCAATATTCTGTAATAACCTAAATGATAAAAGAATTTGAAAAAGAATGTAAAAAAATTAAAATTTTTTTTTTTTAAAAAAGAGTTCACCTTTTTCTAAATGCTGCTCATCAGAATTAGACTGGGCTCTTTGACAGTGGATATAAGGGCTCCTTTTATATTCTGATTTGGTCCTCTGAGCCCCATCCCGTTCCCTGCATTAAGGAGAGAGCTGCCCTACCTTAGCACTGGGCCTCAGACTGCTCTGAAACCACCTCCTCCTTCTCCTTGTAGATAACTCAAACCCTGGAGCTCTAGTGCTTCTACAACTCATTCTTGTATGTGCTATCCGTTACTGAATAATGTATTTGATTCCTGATGCTGGTGAGACCCCGTAGTAAAGACCAACTTCTTTGTCATGGCCTGTCTGGTGGCTTTGTTGCCCAGCTCCCACCACCACCCCCAATCCTCCTGCTCCCATCCCCAAGCCTAGAATGAGACTCTTAATTATTCCTCCAGTTCTTAAGGCACTGTCCCTCCACTGGTCTTTCTTAGGATTTCTTCTGGTTCTCAACTCATTTGCAGAGCACTGTTAGTTATGTTCCTAAAGTAATCCTCCCTTATCCGGGGTTTTGCTTTCCACAGTTTCAGCTACACATGGTCAACCACAGTCCAAAAATATTAACTGGAAAATTCCATAAATAAACAACTCATAAGCTTTAAATTTTGCACCATTCTGAATAGCATGATGA
The DNA here is from genome assembly GCF_937001465.1 of Orcinus orca. NCBI lineage: Eukaryota > Metazoa > Chordata > Mammalia > Artiodactyla > Delphinidae > Orcinus > Orcinus orca. The sequence goes on from NC_064563.1 coordinate 99,730,490, forward strand.
AATCTCACACTGTCCCATTCCATCCAGCCTGCGATGTGAATCATCCCTTTGTCCAGCGTATCCTGCTGTTTAGTTACTCAGTAGCCACCTTGGTTGTCAGATCGAGTGTCACTGTGTCACAGTACTCGTGTTCAAGTAACTCTTATTTTACTTAATAATGGCCCCAAAGCACAGTAGTGGTACTAGCAATTTGGATATGCCAAAGAGAAGCCATAAAGTGCTTCCTTTAAGTGAAAAGGTGAAAGTTTTCAATAATAAGGATAGAAAAAAATCATGTGCTGAGGTTGCTAGAATCTATAATAAGAACAAGTCTTCTTTCCATGAAATTGTGAAGAAGGAAAATGAAATTCATCCTACTTTTGCACTTGCACCTCAAACTGCAAAAGTTACAGCCACGGTGCACGATAAGTGCTTAGTTAATACAGAAAAAACATTAAATTTGTCTAATAAGATATTTTGAGACAGAGAGAGACCACATTCACATAACTTTTATTACAGTATATTGTTATAATTTTTCTATTTTATTAGTCATTGTTGTTAATATCTTACTGTGCCTAATTTATAAGTTAAAGTTTACCATAAGTATGTATGTATAGGGGGAAAAATACATAGTATATATAGGGTTTCATACTATCCAAGATTTCAGGCACCCACTGTGGGTCTTGGAACATATCCCCCTCAAATAAAGGGGAACTATTAACTCTTTAAGTCAGTATTTTTGTTTTCTTTGGATAAATACCAAGAAATGGGATTGTTGGATCATGTGGTAGCTCTACTTTTAATTTTTTGATGAACCACCATAATGTTTTCCATAGTGGCTGCATCAACTTATATTCCCATCAACAGTGCACAAGGGTTCCCTTTTTCCACATCTTCACCAACACTTGTTTTTCGTTGTCTTTTTGATAATTTGTTCTAACATGTGTGAGGTGATATTTCATTGTGGTTTTGATCTGCATTTCCTTGATGATTAATGATATTGAGCACCTCTTCATGTACCTGTTGACCATCTGTATGTCTTCTTTGGAAGAATGTCTGTTCAGATTTTCGCCCATTTTTAATTGAACATTTGGGTTCTTTGGCTGAGTTGCATGAGTTCTTTACATATTTTGGATATTAGCCCCTTGTCAGATATATGATTTGCAAATATTTTCTCCCATTCAGTAGCTGCCTGTTAATTTTATTGACAGTTTCCTTTACTACGCAGAAGCTTTTTAGTTCAATGTAGTCCCATGTGCTTATTTTTGCTTTTGTTGCTTTTGCTTTTGGTGGCAGATTTAAAAAATCATCACCAAGACCTATGTCAAGGAGCTTACCACCTACGTTTTCTAGGAGATTTATGGTTAAGTGGGGTGGGGGAGGTACTGTACAAGCATTTACTGAATACCTACTATTATGTCAACCACTGCGCTTTCAGATCCTACGAACATTCAAGGGCAAAAAGAAACAATCCCTGCCCTCTAGGAAATGCCTGTCTGGAGAACTAATAAGCATAAAGGTTTAAGGAACTGAACCAAATGCTCAATGAAGTCTGAGAATGGAGCCTCCAAGCTGAAATGTTAGCCTTGTAGTACAGAGGCCCTATGAGCACGATACCTAGGATTCCTGAGAACAGAGACTGAATCTTGTTCATTATTCTGTCTTAATCCCTAGCAAGTACTTAGCACAGAGCCAGCACTCAATAAGTAGTCTTCAATAAATAATTAAGCCCACTTACATATTCCAGATAATCTGAGTTATATTATTCAGGTGTCACAGAGCCAGACCAGATAAATTAGAACACTTTTAAACTGCATTTAAGCAGTGTGATTCATGGAAAGAATTCCAATGTCAGGCTGGACCTGAAATCAGCGAAGCATCTCACCCCTCCTGGATGCTTCACCTGCCCACATTGCTCATCTCTAATGAAGATGTCTTATCAATCCTCAGGTTCAACCAGGCACTCAAGCCATTGTGCAATCTTTGCGCAGACTGCTTGAATATCTCCAGATAAAGAAGATTCACTTCCCTGCAAGACTCCATAGAGATCAGACAAATTTAGAAATCCTTCTTTGCAGTAAGATAAAATCTATCTTCGTGAAACCTCAGCCCAATTGCCCTAGTTTTAGCCCCTGATACCACAGAGAACAAATCTTGTGCCTCTTCACAGAATAGCCCCTCAGATACTTGAAGACTGAAGCTCATTGAACCTTTTCTTAGGCTGACTAAAAATGTCCTCAGTATTACCAATTATCCCTCACATTCCAAATCCCCTTATTTCTCTGGCTAGTCTCCATTAAACACACAGATTTATATAAATATATCATTTATTTTTTTCAACGTCTTTATTGGAGTATAATTGCTTTACAATGGTGTGTTATTTTCTGCTTTATAACAAAGTGAATCAGCTCTCTCTCTATATATATCCCCATATCTCCTCCTTCTTGCATCTCCCTCCCACCCTCCCTATCCCACCCCTCTAGGTGGTCACAAAGCACCCAGCTGATCTCCCTGTGCTTGCGGCTGCTTCCCACTAGCTATCTGTTTTACATTTGGTAGTATATATAAATCCATGCCACTCTCTCACTTCGTCCCAGCTTACCCTTCCCCCTCCCCGTGTCCTCAAGTCCATTCTCTACGTCTGCGTCTTTTTCCTGTCCTACCCCTAGGTTCATCAGAACCTTTTTTTTTTTTCGACTCTATGCGTTAGCATATGGTATTTGTTTTTCTCTTTCTGACTTACTTCACTCTGTATGACAGACTCTAGGTCCATCCACCTCACTACAAATAACTCAGTTTCATTTCTTTTTATGGCTGAGTAATATTCCATTGTACATACGTGCCACATCTTCTTTACCCACTCATCTGTCAATGGACACTAAGGTTGCTTCCATGACCTGGCTATTGTAAATACAGCTGCAATGAACATTGTGGTGCATGACTCTTTTTGAATTAAATACATCATTTATTAAGTGCAGCATACAGAATAGAATATAGGTACTCCAGTACTACCTGACCAGCATAAAGAAGGCAAGTACTGTCACCTTCTCTATTCTAGGTATTATATCTTAATTAATGGGGCTTGTGATCATACTAAATTTTTATCAGAATCATAGCACACTGCTAATTTATGTTGTGCTTACTGTCAACTAAATTTTTCACATAAGCTATCACCAAGTTATAGCTCCCTATCTGGGGACCTTTTATGGTTGATTTTTGAACCTATGGCAGGATTTTCCATTTTTTCCTATTAAATTTTATCTGGTAGATTCAGCTTATAGTTCCAGCAGATCTCTTTAGATCCTAATTCTGTCATTCAACAACTTCAATGTTCCCCTAAGTTTAAATTTATCCATTTCTTAATTCAAAAATATGTTATTTATTGAGTGCTCACTGGGTGCTAGGCACGGTTCTAAGCACGGGGGATTCAACAATGAATAAGACAGACAAAACCTCTGCTTACAGGGAATTCACATTCAGAAGTGGTAAGGGGATAAGTAAATGGAGAAGGGCTGAGAAAAGGAGCATTGTAGGGTGGTGGGGACAGAGAACACTTCTCTTTGCATCCTCCAAGAGTGAATGAGCATGCCTTCTCTATCTTATGTTTTTCATATGAGTTAGGCTGATCCTTCTCTCCAAGTTGATAAAAATGCTTCTGGGATGTCCTCTCAACCAGCTGTAGCTCTCTGTAGTCAACAGTAATGCCCCCTGAAAACCTGGTGTAAACTGTCCCTTGCATTTCCTTGATTTTCCTCCAAGTGATCACTCAGGTGCCCTAAGATAAACTTTCATAATCCCCTTGGGAGTATAACTGAGCTGACCCACTTCACCAGTCTGAGGTACAAACACAGTTACATCTATTTTATTTTTTCTATTTTATCACTTAAACCCCAACTAGTCTTCCTTAGAGAACTGGATACCAAGAGACGCTGCCTTTATAAAGTTCACAAGACTCCATGGGACCCTTTTCCTTAAAATATCAGACTCCTACATTTACATAACTGAAGGGAACCACTTGTAATTTTTCAAGGGTAAAAAACTGATCCGAAGGTAACATGTTATCTCTTCCTCTATACTTAGAAGAGGCTAGAATGTTAATTTTGTAAAGTACACTATTTTCATTAGCAGTTAGGGGAGGGGGCCATTTCTTCAGAAATAAGTTTCAAAAGCCTTGGTTTATGTATATAGTAAAGAAGAAAAAGAAGGTAGAGATGAGGGATCTAAAAGTCTGATCAACTTTTCCATCAGGAAAAGGGGGGAAATGCTCTTTTCTTTTTCCACACCTTCCATTTTCTTTCCCTTTTTAACTTCACCTCCCAGAAGAAGCCAAGACTGAGAGGAGAGATACTGGGCTGAACTGGAATAACTATACAAGCTGGATTAGAAGAGATTAAGCTGGCCAAAAGTGTAAATCATTTTTAATTTGCAGCCTTCCAAACTAGCCCTGACATCTCTATTCAGGCATTGGCAAGCTACTCCACAGCCAGAGAGCTACAGGCAGCCTGCTGGGAATTTTAATGACACATCACCCGCCCTCAGCCAAGTACTCTTCCACACCCTCCTACCTCCATCACACTCAACCTGGTCCCAGAGGCGCCTAGAGTTTGGCATCCCACAAGGCCCTCCCTCCCAACAGTCAGTCTTTCACCAATGGCCCCAAGCCCAAGATTCCCCTTCCTGCCCACTCCAGACATCAACAGAATCTCATGCTTTATCTGATCTCGGTTAACAACTCTGGATGAAAAAATGAAACCCAGCTTATTTATATCTTAGAAAGGAGTCTGTTAACCAAAATACATTTCTTGGAAATGGGGTATGATTTATTAGGCTTCAAACTACTCCACAGTGATTTTGTCCCATCTAGTCAAGAGTGAAAAATACAGGACACCCACATTACTCAGCTGAACACAGCTGCACCCCATGATAGTTTGGTAAGTGACTTATACCAATGGTGTGGGACTCAATCAAAACAAAGAACCAAACGCTTCGTTTTCACAAGTGTATGCATATGTCCAAACCCATCAAATTTAGACATTAAATATGTGCTGTTTTTTGTATATCAATTATACCTGAATAAATCTGTTTTTTAAAGAAGAAGAATCATCACTTAAAAGAAAGTGAGGTTTGACCAGCAAATTCTTCAAACCCTGATGGGAAGTGTAAGGACTTCATGTGCATATGGTAATAATTATAATAATAATGGTAGCTAAACATATACACATTTATAATATACTTTACATAGATTATCTCATTAAACATATGCAACAATCTTATGAGAAAATTACTATTATCACAATTTCAGAAAGTAGGGAATTTCTGTTTTAACTAGTTTTTTTTTTTCTTTACATCTTTATTGGAGTATAATTGGTTTACAATGGTGTGTTAGTTTCTAACAAAGTGAATCAGTTATACATATACATATGTTCCCATATCTCTTCCCTCTTGTGTCTCCCTCCTCCCACCCTCCCTATCCCACCCCTCTAGGTAGTCACAAAGCACCGAGCTGATCTCCCTGTGCTATGCGGCTGCTTCCCACTAGCTATCTATTTTACGTTTGGTAGTGTATATATGTCCATGCCACTCTCTCACTTTGTCCCAGCTTACCCTTCGCCCTCCCCGTATACTCAAGTCCATTCTCTAGTAGGTCTGTGTCTTTATTCCCATCTTGCCCCTAGGTTCTTCATGACCATTTTTTTTTTATATTCCATATATATGTGTTAGCATACGATATTTGTTTTTCTCTTTCTGACTTACTTCACTCTGTATGACAGACTCTAGGTCCATCCACCTCATTACAAATAGCTCAATTTCGTTTCTTTTTATGGCTGAGTAATATTCCATTGTATATATGTGCCACATCTTCTTCAATGAACTTACTCTTAATATTCTACTCTTAGGACTGGAAAGATGGGACTTTAAGGCTAGAAAGACTCATAATTAGAGTGGTTGGACCCTTTTTCCCACACACCACACCCGCAGGCAGCTACCTTCCATTTCCTGCAGCAGGTAGACCCAATCACATTCCATAGATGGGACCAAATGATTTCATATTGCTTTCAGCAACTATATGAAGAGATATATGATTAAAACAGACTTTTATTCCCATTTCTCAACGACTCCCACAATACCGCATTTACAGAACTCTCCACTTGAACAATTTTCCTTTCATTTAAACTTCTCTGCAAGAAATACTGCCTCAGACACATTGCTATCACGTGGCCTTCCTAAAATAATCCACATAGGCACAGGTATTTACTAAAACAAAGACCATATTGTCTGGTATTAAAAACCAAGGCAGGGTATGAGCATTTAATCTCCAGCTAAGTAAGGACAGGACAACACTGAACATGTATCTGCAAGTAAAATACTACATAGAACACTCCCTAATCAAACTCTTTCCTGGGTGGCAACTTTCAAGAGAAGCCAACCTGAGGTGCCTTATTATAGTTTATACTTGTGCATATGAAATTATGTCACCTGCTAATGCACTGAGCTTGCTGTGTATTGCCTAAAAAGAAAGTGTTCATGGTATAAAGTAGAGAATCAAAGTGTCCCAATGGGCTAAACATTTTGAAGAAGAAAAAATAAATGATTAAAAAGAGGGAAGTAGGAAAACCTCCTCAGCAAAGATATTTATCTTGAGTCACATTTCCTCCAGAACTTAATTTCCATCTTCTGTCTCCTTGCAAAGGATTATCTTTGAAAGTACTTGTTGCACAGTGAGTACAAGAGATTTCTAGAGGCATCTGAAAGCAGTCTTGGCCGAGGAAGCTTCTTCTTCTCCTCTTTTTTCAAATTTTATTTTATTAGGATAAGAATACTTAACATGAGATCTACCTTCTTAACACATTTATTTTTAACTGTACAAGATAGTATTGTTGACTACAGGTACTATGTTGTACATTCCATCTCTAGAATTTATTCATCTGCTTAACTGAAACTTAATGCCTGTTGATTAGTAACTCCTCATTTTCCCCTCCACTCAGACCCTGGAAATCACCATTCCAGTCTTTGATGCTATGAATCTGACTATTTTAGGTACCTCGTACAAGTGGAATCATGCCACACTTTTCTTTCTGTGACTGGCTTATTCCACTTAGCATAATGTCCTAAGGTCATCCATGTTGTTACACATTGCAAAATTTCCTTCTTTTTTAATGTCGAGTAATATTCCATTGTATATAGATGCCATATTTTCTTTATCTATTTATCCACTGATGGAAATTTAGTTGTTCCATTGCAAATAGTGCTGCAATGAACATAGGGTGCTAATATCACTCTGAGATCCTGATTTCAATTATTTTGAATAAATACCCAGAAGTGGTACTGCTGGATCATATGATACTTTTATTTTTAATTTTTGAACAACCTATTTTCCATAGCAACTACACCATTTTGCATTCCCACCAACAGTGTTGCAGGTTTCCAATTTCTCCATATCCTTGCCAACACTCTTTGTTTTTGTTTTTTTCATAATACCCACCCTGACAGGTGTGAGGTGATATCTAATTGTGGTTTTGATTTGTATTACATTCCAATTGCATTTTTTGAAGAAATAGAAAAAATAATTCCAAAATTCATATGTAATCACAAAGGACCACAAATAACCAAGCCAATATTTAAAAAGAAGAACAAAGCTGGAGGCATCACACTTCCTAAATTCAAAATATATTACAAATTTACAGCAATGAAAACAGTATGGTATTGGTATAAAGACAGATATATAGATCAAAGGAACAGAATAGACAGCCAAGAAAAAAATCCAACATATACAGTCAGCTGATCTTTGACAAGGGTGCCAAGAACACACAATGGGGAGGATAACCTTTTCACAAATGGTGTTGGGAAAGTGGATGTCCACATGCAAAAGAATGATTTGGACCTTTATCTTATACCACACACAAAAATCAGTTCAAAATTGATTAAACACTTAAATGTAATGCCTGAAACTCTACAACTCCTAGAATAAAACAGGTTGAAATTTCATGACATTGGTCTTGGTAGTGATTTCATGGGTATGACAAAAAAAGCACGAGTAACAAAAGAAAAAATAGGCAAGTGGAACTGCATCAAACTAAAAGCTTCTTCTGCACAGCAAAGGAAACAATCAACAGAGTGAAAAGGCAACTTGTGGAATGGGAGAAAACCATGTATCTGATAAGAGGTTAATATCTGAAATATATAAAGATCTCACACACAACTCAAAGAAAAAAAAGCATTAAAAAATGGGCAAAGGAATTGAATAGATATTTCTTAAAAGAAGACCAAAGTTGCCTCTTCTTGCTCTACCTTTTATATTAGTGTTGAGACGTAAGCATCTACAGGGTGAAGCATTAAATGGTATTTTAATGTCTGGAGAATCCCTTAGGCTTTGACAACTGCCAGCTCTTTTAAGACATAAACTTTATCCATCTTTCTCATCCCCAGGCCCAGCACAATGCCTGACACTCAGGGAGGGGACAATTATTTGATTAATCTACTTGATTCAAAATTAATACCCATCTGATCTATGACCCTGCCCAGGAAGAAAAGCCTGTTGGGGTTAGGGAGTCAGCACAGTAGTAAGAGACCCAGAAGAACTGTCACATCCTTCCCAAGCAGCATGAGTAGAATGTTATTAACTAATAAAACTAGACATGAAATACTTCTTGCTGTAAAGACAAGGGAAATTATTTTCCAAAAAACAGCAGAAAATAGAAAACAAATAATTAAAGTAATTGTGCACACACCAAGAGAAGGTTAACAGTTAAGTTCTTTGCTGCTGACCAAGGTTACTACACATGAGCAATGTGAACTCATGAGGTCAATAGAAATTTGTTACTGAATGTTTCAGAACTGGTCCAAAAAAGAAATCAACAACATCTCTGGAATCTAGAAAACTTGTGTGTTCTACCTGCAGGATAAATCTAGTCTTTTGGTTTTGTTTGATTTTATTCTTAATTTTAAAGAACGCCATTTTAGTCATTCTGGGCTTAATAATAGCTGAAGCAAAGAGCCATCCTTAGGAAAGGGGGAACCAGTTTCCCTCTGCAAGCTTCCTAGTTTGAGGAAGACAGCTTTTGCTGGAACACAAGGACATATATTTGGCATACCTTTCCTCAACCTAAAGTCTGGAATCTGTGGGAGGTCTCTCTCACTATTCAAGCAAAACGAAAACCTTTCATTCTCTCTTCATGTTTGCCCTTCCTCCCGCTCCCACTGCTACTTTGCAAAACCTGGTCCTCATTACCTCAAGAATGAGTCTGGCAACAAGACTTCTGGTTGCTCCAGATTTTTCTCCCAGCCTTCCCCTGTAGGTTACTTGTGCTTAGATTTCAGTTCCTTAAGAGCAGGCGCCATGTTTATTCATTTGTACTTCAAGCACCTTATGCAACCCCTAACACACAGTGAGGCTCCTTTAATGTTTAATTTGCGGTAAGTGAATAAGTGAGTGAGCTTCCTAAATATTACTCATTGTGTTATTCCTCTGCTCAGATCTCATTAATGGCTGGCTACAGCCTACCTCGCCAATATGCAGTTCATTGTCATTATTCAAAGATTTCATGTTTGCAAATTTGCCTACTTGCTAAAATCTATTTGTAATCCCACAGTCAATACTAGGGCACTTTCGAGATCATGCATGAACATGCGCAAAGCAATGAAAAGTTTGAGTCACCCAGTGTGCATGCTCCCAGATGAGTTTGGACAAGGTGATGCTCTGCCTTCTTATTTCAGCTCTTAGACTGTAAAAAACTGTCCTTTTGTAGCCTATTTAGTGCCATGTTTTTCATATTTATGTGCTGTTTGTTGTTGATTTTGTTGTTTAAAAGGGCCCCTAAGCAGAGTGCTGAAGTGCTGTCTAGTGTTCCTAAGCCTAAGAAGGTTGTGATGTACCTTATGGAGAAAATACACATGCTGGATAATCTCTGTCCAGGAATGAGCAATAATGCTGCTGGCTATTATTCTGATGTTAATGAATCAACAATATATATTAAATTTGAAGTCTTTAAACAGAAACACACCAAAAAAGTTAGGAAGAAAATGTAAACAGAGGCTCACAGGAATAACACTGTGCATCCCCTATGACAAACACTTCAGTATTTGCTAATTCATTGTTCATGATGACTTTATAGAACATATTTGCCACACATAATTAAAGTTGACTATAATTGTCTCTAATTGCTTCCTAGGGACCTGGCTGTGATATCCTTATTACCTCAGCCCTTCCCTTCCTTAGCAGGCAAGATGCTCCAGTCACCTTGACACCACCAACCCATGCTTCTGAGGTCTGTGGCTCCCCTATGGCTTCTTTCATGTTGTTCTACCATGTGGACCACCAAAGTCCTCTTCAGACTGCACCTTCTCCATGAAGCCTTTCCTACAGAGTTCAGCCTCAATTAATAGACCCGTCTTAGAACTTTTAAAACTTATCTATAAGCATTTAATCATATGCAATCTTGATTTATTCCCTACTTAATTAATGTTATTTGCTACCCAGTTTGATTATAATTACCTTGAAAGCAAGCATCCACCTCATATTTATATCAATTCCATTTATTTATGCTTATTTATGCATATACTTCCCACCTGATATGCCTAAATGGTTTTAATCTGCCTTTTAAAATTATTATTATAGAATGGTAGAGCTATATAGAGACTTAAAACTCCTCTATGCCACCTCTCCAATTTTATAGATGAAGAAACCAAGACCTAGCAAGTGATTTGCCCCAAAACATGTCATTTTTATGAAGTAGGTGCCATGATTCCCAAAGCTGGGCATTTCTCCCTCCTCTAACTAGCTATAATGAAACTCTTTCCATTGTCATGTGTTTTATATAAATAAATTTTGCAATACTTACATTTATGAAAGTGAAAAATAGGAATTAAATGAATGCTGAACTCAATCTCATTCTAGAAAATATCCATGATCATCTATAGACACATAAACCAACTGAGGCAAAAAATAAACAGCTCCATGAGAGATTCATTTCCAACAAGATTTTACTTTTAAGTTAAATGATTATGTTTCAATTTATTTTTGTTTCGGTCATTAGTATGCTATTTTTTGCATTCAAGTCTTGTAGTCACAGGAAACTTTAAAAATAATTTAAGCTCCACGGGGCTTCCCTGGTGGCACAGTGGTTGAGAGTCCGCCTGCCGATGCAGGGGACGTGGGTTTGTGCCCCGGTCCGGGAGGATCCCACATGCTGCGGAGCGGCTGGGCCCATGAGCCATGGCTGCTGAGCCTGTGCGTCCGGAGCCTGTGCTCCACAACGGGAGAGGCCACAACAGTGAGAGGCCCGCGTACCGCAAAAAAAAAAAAAAAAAAAAAAATTAAGTTCCAGTATATATTTTTGTAACAGAAAAGTGTGATAAAGTAATTAAGACAAGACTTTCAAAAATAAGACAATATATTAGCATAAATATAGGAAGGAAGAGTGGAATAGAAATATAAGTCCAAGAAGCTAACAAAATAACATCAGACAGAAGGAGGGCCCAAAAATGGTGACATAGGAGGCTCCTGAACATCCCTCCTCCCACAGATGCAGTGAATGTACAGCTACATAAGGAGTATCCCTCTGAGAGAAATCCAGATACCAGCTGAGTGATTCTGCACGTTGAGCGAAAGAGAAAATACCCATACTGAAACAGGTAGGAAAGGCAGAGACACACTCTCACCATAAACCCCACCCCCAGAATAGAGTCATAGAATTGAGACTCCTAACTTCTCCCTGAAGAGCAAAGGGTTTAGACCACACACCTAGTCCCCCAACTTTTATTACTACCGCATGAGAGATGACCCTCAAAACACTTAGCTCTGAAAGCCAACCAGGCTGGATTCCACAAAACCCACAGGACTAGAGCAAACGAAGAAGCAGTTCCTAATGGCCATGCATTACAGTTGGTATCCCCACCCCCACCCCCCACCCCAGCTCAGTGTGAAAGGAACAGGCAAAGATGCCTATATCCCAGGGCATTCTAGCCTTTCCCTGGAAAGGGTCTTAGTGCATACTTTACAAGCTGCAGCCTGAGGGTCTGACTTCCAATTAGCATGATTCTGCAAGTTGGCTACTATTCTTCATGGAGCCCAGGGGAATCCAGTGGGCACTTCCTCTGCCTTCTCCCTTCAGCTCATTCCAACAAAAAAACCCAGTTCACTAGCATCTCTAAAAGAAGCTTGTACAAGTCTGGTGTCCCAGCTTTTGCATCTGCCACCAGAGAAACAGGCCCCCAGATTGCCTGGCCCTGATAGCCAAAGGGGCTTGTGTTCATGAATGCCACAGGTCTATAGAAAACAAAGCAGCAGTTCTCAATGGACATGCAAGCACTCGCCAAAGCTATCCCCCCAGGGCTCAGCACAACATGAGCAGGTGAAAATGCCCGTCTCCCATTCATTCACTGGAAGGGGTTTGATTGCATATTTCACAAGTTACCGCTTGAGAGTCCAGCTTCTGATTCGCACACAATTTGGTGCTGACTGTGATCCTCCCTGGAGTCCAAAAGAGCCAGTGGGCACTTTCTCCACCTTCTCCCTCCTGCTCACTCCAACAAAAAAACCAAGTCACTGGTACCTCCCTATAAGGAGCTTGTACACGTATCCAGCACCCCAACTTTTACAGCTTGCACTGGAGGGACTGGCTCTCAATTTACCTAGCTCTGATAGCCAACAGGGCTTGCATTCATGAGTTCCACAGGATTATAGCAACAAAAGCAGTCTTTAAATAGATGCACCCCCAGCAACTATACACTCAGGCTCAATACAGAGGTAACACGCAGAAATACCCATCTCCCAGTTTCCCAGCTGCTGCCTGAGGGTTTGGTTTCTAATCAGCTTACATTGAGTTGCTAACTGTGACCCTCCCTTTTGGGACACTAATGGGTCTTGGCATACCCTCTACTGTTCAGAGCTGCTAAGAACAAAGATGGAGGATTGGGCCATCACAAAGATTTGAGAGGCAACCAGGAGCTTGGTCTGGGCTAATAGATGAGGTTAATCTACACAAGACTGGGAGAGATGGCTGTTTTATCTAATGCATAGAAACCAATGCAGAGAGTCAAGGAAAATGGAGAAACAAGGGAATATGTTCCAAGCAAAAGAACAAGATAAATCTCTAGAAATCAATCTTAAGGAAGCAGAGCTAAGTGACTTACCAATAGTTTAAAGTATTGGTCATAAGTATACTCACCAGGGTAAAGCATTAATGAACAAAGTAAGAATTTCAACATAAAGATAGAAAATATTAAAATGTACTAAAGATACCATAGAGCTGAAGAATACAATAACTGACTTAAAAACTCAATAAAAGGATTCAAACAGCAGACCAGATCAGTGGAACAAAGGATCAATGAGTTCAAAGATAGGGCAGTGGAATTCATCTAGTCAAAGAAGCAAAAAAAAAAAAAAAAAAAAAAAAAATAGAGTAAAGATAGCTTAAAGGACTTATGGGACAACATCAATGGGACAACATCAACTGGATCAATATACTCTTCTCCTAGCAGAAGAGAGAGAGAAAGGGGCGGAAAGGTGATTCAAAGAAATATGGCCCCAAACTTTCCTAACCTGGGGTAAGAAACAAACATCCAGATCCAGGAAGCCCAAAGATACCAAAAGAGATGAATTTAAAGAGACCCCCACCAAGACATATTATAATCAAATTGTCAAAATTAAAGACAAGGAGGGAATCTTAAAAGCAAGAAGGGAAAAATAATTTGTTAAGTACAAGGGAGCCCCCATAAACCTATCATCAGATTTTTCAGCAGAACTTTGCAGGCCATAAAGGAGTGGCACAGTACATTTAAAGTGCTGAAAGAAAAAAACCTGCCAGCCAAGAATACTTAAAGTGGCAAAATTGTTAAGAATTGAAAGAAACAGAGTTTTCAAAACAAGCAAAAGCTCAAAGAGTTCAGCACCACTAGACCTGCCTTATAAGAAATATTAAAGGGAGTTCTCCAAGCTGAAGATGAAAATCCTTGAAAGCATATAACTCACTGGTAAAGGTAAATACACAGTTAGATTCAGAATACTCAAAGATTGTAACAGTAATGGGTAAATCACTTAACACTCTAGAATAAAAGTTAAAAGACAAAAGTATTAACTATAAGAATTTGTTAATCAATACACAATAAAAAAGATGTAAATTGTGGGGCTTCCCTGGCGGCGCAGTGGTTGAGGGTCCGCCTGCCGATGCAGGGGACACGGGTTCGTGCCCCGGTCCGGGAGGATCCCACATGCCGCAGAGCGGCTAGGCCCGTGAGCCATGGCCACTGAGCCTGCGCGTCCGGAGCCTGTGCTCCGCAACGGGAGAGGCCACAACAGTGAGAAGCCCGCGTACCACAAAAAAAAAAAAAAAGATGTAAATTGTGACATCAAACACATAATATGTGGGGAGGAGAGGTAAAGACAGAGCTTTTGAATGCATTTGAAGTTATCTTAAAATAGACTGTTAAAACTATAACAGTTTAAAATGTCAGTAGGTACAACACACTAGAAATTATGTTTGCAACAACTAAAATATATGACTGATTGTGGGTATCAACTTCAAATGTATGATGAGGTACCTAGATTTACCCAAGTATTTTAAGGGGTATGTGAGCAAAAACATTTGACCACCATTGCTCTAAGCTGCTTAAAGTTGTATCTTGGCTAAAGGCACTCAAATTGTCTATCGGATGCAACTTGTTTGATGCCACCTGTTGCTCCTGCTCCAATATCACACCTCCCACTTGCCTCAATGGATTTGCCCTCTGCAGAACTGCTCACCTGAACTCACCCAGATTTCAGGAGTAACAGCAGAAGAAAAAAAAAAAAAAAGATCATGGTAATTGAGTATCCCATAACCTAGAGAGACATGAGAATGTGGGTGGGGAGATTTCTGAAAGGAAGTGGGATCTGGATGTCCCTGTAAAAACCTGAGCATCTTGTGCCTAGCAAGCGGGCTCTCATGGTTACAACAATAAACCTCATCTTTAAGGACTATTTTATGAAGGGTGCCTTGCACCCAGCTGGTCAAGACTTCTGAGATCAGGAAGTAGGATGGAAAACTCAGCTCTTCTATCAGGGAAGATCACAAGGTGATGAAGGCTTTGAAGTTTCTCAAGGCAGGTAGTGTACAATCTTGGAGCAAACTTAGGGCCTCCTTTTCGAGGCATAGAAATTGGTTATGCAAGTGATGATTATAAAATACAAAATCATGCATTTCTGTAACTTAAATCCTTTCAATGATTTCCTGTAACTTTCAGGCTAACATTCAAACTCCTTAATTTAGCACTCAAGAACTTCACAGGTCAAACCCTACCTTCCTCTCTAGCTTCATCTCTTAACACTCCCAGGAAACACAATGTATTCATTCCAGCCATCCCAAATGACCAGCAGATCTCAGCTGTGTCTGGCTACTGCCCCAACTCAGTGACTATACAAATGCTAGTGTGTCTGCTTGGAAAGCTCTTCCTACTTCTTCACCTAATTTCTCTTCCTTCGAGACACAACTCCAGCATCATCTCCCAGGCCTCAAAATTTGATATTTTTCCTTCTTTGTGCCCTCAAAGCAACTGTACTCCAGCATTCAGTACATTGTACTGTATTCACTCATTCATTTACTTGCTAGGTCTTCTTGTATAATTTCCTAGCAGACAAGGCCTGCTACCTTAGGGGTAAATCAATGAGTGAAATAGGAAATAAATTAATATATAAATGAAAAAACAAGAATTCTATACAAGGAACAGGAAAATAGAGGGGTTGTGATTTTAAAAAATAGCAAGAATGAGGAAGCAGGAAGAAAAGCTGGGTAGAAGTTGAAGAGGCAGAGGGACAGATGAACATCACAATACACAGGCCTCTGTCCCTGCTCAGATGCCCATGGCCTGCTGTAACAGACCAGCAGGACTCACAAACCAGCCCTGCCCCACTTATTAGCTATGTGACCTGATATAAATTACTAATCCTCTCTAAGCCCCAGTTTCCTCATCTCTGAAATGCAGATAAGTATATTAACCTCCATCACAGAGTTGTTATGAAGATTAAATCAGGTAATGCTTATGATACAAGTGTGGTGCACATAATAAGCACATGACAAATTTTAGCTGAAAATGCATTTCTAGCTAATGCTGAGGAATAAAAGAAAAGCCTGTTTCTCAGGCCCAGTAAAGCACATAGCCTGGACTAGGACATTGGACTAATCTGATTTGGAATCATTCTCTGATCTAGGACATTTTAGCTCAGTGCTGAATGCAGCAAAGCAAACCTAAATCAGTAATGTTACCATCATTTGAATCCATTCTTTAGCTGAAAGATACATTAATTGTAAGCTTGAAGTTGAGGTCAAGAAGATTCTTATATTTCTATGTTAATGATATAGTTTTAGTGTTTTGAGTTTAGAAAGAAAGCAAAAAGTCATATGATATTGCCACATGAAAGATCTAAGGAACATCCAGCCCCACAGCAAAAGAAGCTTCACTTAATGGACCCTGTTCTTCTCAAGCCTCCAGAAGTTGCCAAAATATTCTTCACAAATGAACAGTCACAGTGTTTGCCTATTGACCCAACCACTGGGTAGGATTTGGAGGTAAAATATTATCCAGTTGGATTAATTATTATATCACATTGGACCAGATGCCTCTACCAGGCACCAGTTTTCTTGGTTGGTCACATATTAACAATCATCGTCTTGACATTCTAAACATTCTGCGTGATTAGTAGTTCCCGGCAGCAGTGACTGATAGCAGTTACTGGAATCTCTGCTTACTGGGTGATTACGTAACATCTACACCTAGCTGCATGGCTAGTCACAATATTTTGTGATGTTTGGACTGAAGAGTCTTGTATTCATCAGTTTGATCTTATTTGTTTCATGTTTTGCTTTTCCTACCTTTGTGCCTTTGCTCACTCTCTTTCCTCCACCCAAAATGACCTACCTTCCTTCCAACTGTTCAAATTCTAGAAGTCTTTTAAGGTTCTAATCAAATGCTCCTTTTGTCTGTCAACCACCCAAGGAAAAAAATAGTTTGCTTTTGAATTCCCATTGTACTTTAATTTATTTTCTGTAGAGTGCTTTTTGCTTTATATCCTGTATTTTCCTTACTAGCACAATGCCTTACCCACAAGTGTCACTAAATAAAATTTTATTGAAGTCATGAACTAGCGTTGTTCATGTTGTTCATGTTGTTAGTTATCCACTACAACTAAGGATACTATAGATTACTTGAAAATGTAAACAGACATATCATTTAATGAAAACACCTTACTCCCTATGAGGAAATCCTGCTTTTTAACCAACAGCTAAGTCCCCTTCCTGTTCATGTGCCTCCCAAACGGTCTGGAAAAGAGATTCTAGGCAGAATAATTTCTAGAATTTCATCTCTGGCTTATCATAAAAATAGCTTGGCCTTGCTCTCACTTCTTTGATAGTGAAACACTGCTCTAAGTAGTAGCAGCAGAATTCAGAATTAGGGAAATTTGGAAATGATGGATTTAAGTTGATGCTTAAACTTAAGCTTTGGACTGAAAAAAAGAGCAAAGATGCTCTCCACTTGTTCCCCTTATTGATCTACTCATTCCCAAAACTGAGAGTCCTATGAGGTTACAGATGACCTAGAGCTAGAGGGTAAAATTGGGAAGATAATAGAGGATACTTATATGGACTCAGTATTAGATGATATTAAGGAATTATTTTCAAATTTGTCAGGTGGAGTAGTGGCATGGAAATATAAAAGGCTTATCAGTTAGAGAGGCATGCTGCAAAATGATATGATTTCTGGGATTTGCTTTGAAATACTCAAGAGAAAAGAGGAGGAATGGAGAGAAATAACAAAATTGGGAAAATGTTAATAATTATTGAGTTGACTGATCAGTATATAGAAGCTCATTATACTATTCTCTATAGTTTTTTTTTTTTTTTTTTTTGCACAGGCTCCGGATGCGCAGGCTCAGCGGCCATGGCTCACGGGCCTAGCCACTCCGCGGCATGTGGGATCTTTCCGGACAGGGGCACGAACCCGCGTCCCCTGCATCGGCAGGCGGACTCTCAACCACTGCGCCACCAGGGAAGCCCTATTTTCTATAGTTTTGTGTGCTAAACCATTTCTACACTGAAAGTTCTGAAATACAAATAATCTTTTAAGGTAATAGTTATCCTCATATAGCTGATCTCCAAACTAGATGTTTGCCTAAAATGACAAATAAGGGAGTTTTTATTATCTAGATCACCAGTCTGTGCCACTTGATTTAATCCACACTACTCCAAATCACTGTTATTTAATGTTCTCTGTTAAGTCAGAAAGCTATACATGTGTAACCTGGAAAAATGTCTGTGCTTTTAATTTCAAATATACTACAGTTATGTACATTGTGTTCTTAATCAAGATTTCAGACATCCCAGTAAACCAGTTCTTTGGTGTTTGTTTGTTTGCTGTTTCTTGAAGTCACAGTTATGTTTTTTAAAAAATCAGTTATACTAAAAATGGGGGCATAGAAAGGGAGATCAGAAGTAGTCTACAGGTTAATAAATTTCCCGGCAGGATATCCTGGTAATAATCTACGTGAGGACCTAATAATTATTCAGCATATCTGACCCTAATTAAAATTTAGTTCTGAACTATTAATCAAATACTGTCTTCTGCAGAAGTTAGTTAATAACTCTGTACCTTTCTCTACCCTTATTTTTCTAACATCAGGCAGATATCAAAGAAATTCAGAACTTTTCCCCTTAGCTTTAACCAAAATAGCCCCAAATTTCTATTCACTGAGTAATCTAAGGCACCAAAGGCTTTATCATGCTAAATGTTGCTTGCTGCGTTTTACAAATACCACCAAAGATTGGAATCCTCAGATATATGAGGAACATATTTCTTCATTTCTATTTTCTCCTGGGATGAGCATATATTCCCCCCAAAATCTATACGTTTTTGATTCCAACTTTACCAAGTATCAAATGGTAGAAATTGGTAGAAGTAATTTTATTGATTTGTCTAATAGCACTGGCTTGAAAGAAATTAATTTATTGATTTGCTTAATAGAAACAGAATTTGCCTACTAGAACTTACTTCAGGAAAAGGAACATTCCAGTTAAAAAAAATTTTTTTTAAGCCTTAGTAAGCCCCTTTATTGTTGGCTACTTGCACAGAAAGGATTTTACAGTTTGGTGGCCTAACAGTGCTTCAACAGATCAAGGCTTTAAGAAATGGAACTGATGAAGCTAAGCTTAAAGGACCCAGCAAAAACTTTGAAACTGGTATCAGCCTACATTTTCACATTCCTCTGTATATCTCTGGCTATTGTAGACATCCAAATCCTTCAGAAAAAGTGTCTAATTCAGCATTTCCTAAATATATTTATTTATAGAACTGAGATATTATTAATCATTACCTGAACAAAGGACTTCATGGTCAAGTGAAGTTGCAGAAATTCTGGGCCAAACAAAGTTCGAATATCTCTTCACTTTGAGACTTTCTAGTCTCTTTATTGTGATAGTAGTAGTATTAATTTTCAAGAAAGGGAATGTCATTAAGGATAGTGCAATGTTCAGAAATTATCTTGTGAAACTAGTGTTCCAAAAATATATTGATGGCTATGATCTGAAAATACACCCAGGTACACATACAAATACACACACACACACACACACACACACTCACACATATAGATACAAACATAGTAGAAGACATGAGTGAACCATTTTTTGCACTCGTATAAACAAGTATAAATCAACTAAAATTGTGTGCCAGCAAGACAAGGAATATCTCCCTTCCATTCAAAGAAACAAGAGAGATCTATTTTTCCAGCAGCCCTTCAGACTGTGGTTTTGGGCAGCTACTTCCTTCCTGCTCTAAAAACATCAAATCCAGGAACTGAGAAACTGATAAGGAAGGAGATGCCCTGCTTGCTACTATGTCAACTCCAGGAAACTTACTAAGATCTGTTCCTGACTCCATAAAACCTGGAAATGAATTCATAGATAAATTACTTTTTTTTCTTTAGTTTCCTCAATTAGAGTAAAGCAAATCTCTCTTAGCTATCTCAAAGGCCATGGCTATCTACTCAAAGAACATTTAGTTTATACTGTGAGTAATAATAATTTTTAAAATACAAGGACACCACAAAAAAAGAAAAAAGAAAATTACAGGCCAATATCATTGATGAACATAGATGCAAAAATCCTCAACAAAATATTAGCAAACCAAAATCAACAATACATTAAAAGGATCAAGGAGAATTATCCTAGAGATGCAAGGATGGTTCAATATTTCAAATTAATCAATGTGATACACCACATTGACAAAATGAAGAATAAAAAATCACATGATCATCTCAATAGATGCAGAAAAAGCTTTTGACAAAATTCAACATCCATTTATGATAAAAACTCTCAACAAAATGGGTATAAAGGAAACATACCTCAACATAATAAAGGCCATATATGACAAGCTAACATCATACTTAAGAGTAAAAAGCTGAAGGCATTTCCTCTAAGATCAGGAACAAGACAAGGATGCCCAGTCTCACCATTCTTATTCAACGTACTATTGGAAGCCCTAGCCATGGAAATCAGACCAAAAAAAGAAATAAAAGGAATCCAAATTGAAAAGGAAGAAGTAAAACTGTCACTGTTTGCAGATGACATCATACTATATACAGAAAATCCTAAAGAAGCCACCAAGAAACTACTAGAGCTCATTAATGAATTTGGTAAAGTTAAAGGATACAAAATTAATATACAGAAATCTGTTGCATTTCTATACACTAACAACAAACTATCAGAAAAATAAATTAAGGAAACAATCCCATTTACTATCAAAAACAAAAAACAAAAACCTAGGAATAAACCTATCTAAGGAAAATTACAAGACACTGATGAAAGAAATTAAAGATGACACAAGCAAATGGAAAGATATACCGTGCTCATGGATTGGAAGAATTATTATTGTTAAAATGATCATACTCCCCAAGGCAATCTACAGATTCAATACAATCCCTATCAAAATATCCATGGCATTTTTCACAGAACTAAAACAAATAATTCTAAAATTTGACTGAAAACACAAAAGACCCCGAATAGCAAAAAAAAAAATCTTGAGAAAGAACAGTGCTGGAGGAATCATGCTCCCTGATTTTTGACTATAACACAAAGCTACAGTAATCGAAACAGTGTGATACTGGCACAAAACAGACACATAGATCAATGGAACAGAATAGACAGCTCAGAAATAAACCCACACTTACATGGTCTATTAACCTATAACAAAGGAGGCAAGCATATACAATGGGGAAAAGATAGCCTCTTCAATAAATGGTGTTGGGAAAACTGTACAGCTACATGTAAAAGAATCAAGCTGGACTACTTTCTCACACCATATATAAAAGTAAAATCAAAATGGATTAAAGACTTAAATATAAAACGTGAAACTATAAAAATCCCAGAAGAAAACAGGCAGTACACTCTTTAACATTGATCTTAGCAATATATTTTTTCGATTTGTCTTCCCAAGGCAAGGGAAACAAAAGCAAAAATAAATAAATGGAACTACGGCAAACTAAAAAGCTTTAGCACAGCCAAGGAAACTATCAATAAAATGAAAAGGAAGCCTACTAAATGGGAGAATATATTTGCAAATGATATATTCAATAAGGAGGTTAATATCAAAAAATACAAATAACTCATACAACTCAACATCAAAAAAATGAAGAACCTAATTTAAAAATAGACAGAAGATCTGAATAGACATTTTTCCAAAGAAAACACACAGATGGCTGACAGACACATGAAAAGATGCTCAACATCACTAATCATCCAGGAAATACAAGTCAAAACTGCAATGAGATACCACCTCACACCTGTCAGAATGGCTATATTCAAAAAGACAACAAATAAAAAGTGTTGCCAAGAATTCAGAGAAAATGGAACCCTCTTGCACTGCTGGTGGGTTTATAAATTGGTGCAGCCACTATGAAAAGCAATATGGAGGTTCTTCAAAAATTAAAAACAGAGCTGTCAAATGATCCAGTAATTTCATTTCTGGGTATTTACCTGAAGAAGACAAAACCACCAATTTGAAAAGATATATGCACCTCTATATTTATTGCAGAATTATTTATAATAGCCAAGATATGGAAGAAACCCAAATACCCATCAATAGACAAATTAATAAAGAATAAAGACAAATTATCAAAGACAAATGGCATACACATGCACACACACACAATGGAATATTACTCAGCCATAAAAAAGAAAAAAATCTTGCCATTTGTGACAACATGGATAAATCTAGAGGATATTATGCTAAGTGAAATAAGCCAGAGAAATAAAAATGCCACATGATCTCACTTACATGTGGAGTCAAAAAACAAAACAAACAAGCAAAGCAAAGATAAGAACAGACTCATAGGTTCAGAGAACAAACAGGAGGTTGCCAGAAGGGAAAAGAGTGACAGAGGAAGGGCAAAATAGGTGTAGGAGATTAAGAGGTACCAACCTCCAGTTACATAGTAAATAAGTCATAGGGATGTAATATACAGCATAAGGAATATGATCAATATTGTAATAACTCTATATAGAGACAGATGGTTATTAGAAATCATGGTGATTAGCTCATAATGTATACATATGTCAAATTATTATTTAATACACACAAAACTAACATAATATTGTATGTCAACTATATTTCAATAAAATTATTTTTAATTTTTACATTTTTTAACTTAAAAAGTGAATCTGCAAGTCATAAGTCCTAACAATTTCAAATATCTCAGTCCCTTTAAAGATTCTACACTAGTAGTAGTCAGGACTAACTAGGAAAAAGGCATACTCAGCTAACACCTGTGGCTTTTGATGGAAAAATTCTGTTTCATCTTGATGCTGGGGTGGACAGGTAGGTATGTTTACAGAGTCACTGGTGATCAGCCCAGCCCTTCACAACCTCTCTTCTATTGAAGACAAAACGACAATATATCTAAAGACATATATTGACTCATGGGTTTTCATCTTTTGCACTCTCTTTCCTCACAGTTTTACTTCTCTTCCATGCAGCCCAATGCAGCCTCTACCTGGATCATTCCACTGTAGTCTGGGTGCCAGCTTCAGCTCTACTTATACTATTGCTGAATCAGTCTAAGAGGGAACTATGTTGGCATTGGTTCCCAAGCCAACTGTAGCAGCTACTGGGGAAATAATTGACAGTCAAATCTAAGCCCATTAAACTTAGGTAGGCAAAAGCTAGGTGCAGTCCTACAGGATGGAGGAACAGAGCTAAGGTTGAAGAGCAGAGGGTGGATTTCAACATGGCCAGAGATAAGATCCAACCATGACAACAATCTAGTACATTTGGAGAAGTGGAGATTGGGGAGGGGGTTAAAAGCAGCCAGAGACCACAAAGACGTACCTTCAAACTTGATATATTATAACAAATGGAAGCCTCTAGTTACGGCAGACCAGAGCAAACAGTAGGTTATCTGTAAGCATTGTTAAGGTATTCTTAGGCTATTTCCCCATGCTATTCTTCTAAGCAATACATATCTACAAATAACCTCTTCTAAACTTTTCTAGAATCAACCACATTGAGAAAAACCACCTGGAGGTCATAACAAAAAAGATATGAATTGAATCTTTATATTTTGGGAGTAAACGTCCTGATATGGATGAACTGGAAATGATTAATGCTTTTCTTCTTTCCTTGCCAAAAACCAGGCATTTGCTTAGCTGAATAGAGACAGAAAAGCCTGTTCTCTGTATATGGAATGGAACCCAAGCTATTTTTATAGGCGGAAAAAAATCAAGTTCTCAGATTATCTATGGAAGTAATCCAACATTGGGATAATACCATTCTCCTAGTGGTCTTCCATGGAAATATCTGACCTGCATTTGTAACACGTCAAATACAAAGCTGGTTCAAGTGAATCCTCTGTCCCAGAACTCCATAGATACCACAGAAATATGAGGATGGGAACCACAGATAAATGTGGAGAAGTGAAAAGGAGCGCATAGAAGAAAACAAGGGGAAGATTTTGATGGGAGATTTAGATCCAAGGAGGACTTTTTAAATTTATTTTTTTGATAGAATATTGAAACCCTGATAGAGTCTGACCATGCTGTTATGAAGGTGGCAGTCTCTGTGCCATCTTTCTGCCCAGTCTGCTTCCCTTTGTGGTCACATTTTATTCTTACATCCATGAGAATTTAATCCAACTAGACTTCTTGCATGCAACCCTTGTTTATTTAGCACAGATTATGTTAAAATCTGTATTGAAAGAATGAGTAATTGAATTAATATATAGCTTAAAGATTATTTACCCTTTTGACTTTTCCACCTCTTTCCTTTATTTATCCTTTTTTTTTCTGCAACGTTTTACCATTCATTTTGCACTTTGCAGATTGTACATGGAAAACTATTTTGGCAGTGTTAAAAAACAAAATTTAACTGAGTAAACTTTAAAGATCTTACTGGCTTTATTCAACAATTCATGAACTGGGCAACATCCCATCTAGCAGAAGAAAAGGAGCTCTGAGGAGCTGTACAGAATGACAGACTTTTACAGACAGAAGGCAGCAGGAACAAGGAAGTTAGACCAGCAAAAACGTGGACTGGTTGTGGCAAGAGCACTTTCTTTTAGGGGGTGGCAGGGGTCTATCAGGCAGATGACCTCACTAGTACAGATCAGGTAATTCCAGATTGACTGGTGTAAGATTCCACTTCTGGGAGAGGATGAAACTGTAACTAATTGTCAGTTTGATGATGCGGGGGTTTAGCATAAGTGACCCCATTTGGGGGCCCATGGTCTTGTTTTTAACAGTTATATAATAAGGGAGGTTTTGTGGATTATTTGCATTCTGTGCATTCTGGATTTTTTTGAGCTCTTTTTCTACCACATTCAATGAAAACCCCGAAAAAAGTGTATAGGTCATTTTATTTCTATATTTGTTAATGAAATTCAACAAACCCTTCTTTATAAATCCTTCTTTTTCCCACTTTACTTGAATTTGGAAGTCGCAATAATGTCAATGTTTTCTTAACTTTAAATCTTACTCAAAAAATTTATAGCTCATTTCTCATGAATGCATATTTGATATTTCTGTTGGTTTTCGTAAACAATTACAGCAATACAGAAAAATACAAATAGCAGGATGAATATCTCCCAAGGTTCAGCATCCAGAAATTTCCAGTATTAGCATTTTAAGGAACATACACCTCAATTCTTCTCTGGGAATATACAGTTTTATGTGAAGGGGATCTTTCTACTCAGGCTGTTTGAAACAATGTTTTTTCACTAAAGCATACGTTGGGCATAATTCCATATTCAAAATATAGAACTCCTTGCATCCTGCAAGGCTGAGTGTAATCTGGCCCCACCTACCTCCTGTCTCATCTGCAACTAGTCTCCCCCTTACTCTTCCCACTTCTAGTGACTTCCTTCTTATTCCTCAAGCACAAAAAGCTTCCTCCTACCTGAGGGCTTTTATATTTTGTGTCCTCATTCTTTTTTTTTTTTTTTTTTTTTTTTTTCCGGTACGCGGGCCTCTCACTGTTGTGGCCTCTCCCATTGCGGAGCACAGGCTCCGGACGCGCAGGCTCAGCGGCCACGGCTCATGGGCCCAGCCGCTCTGCAGCATGTGGGATCCTCCCAGACCGGGTCACGAACCCGTGTCCCCTGCATCGGCAGGCGGACTCTCAACCACTGCGCCACCAGGGAAGCCCTGTG
This sequence comes from Orcinus orca, assembly GCF_937001465.1. NCBI lineage: Eukaryota > Metazoa > Chordata > Mammalia > Artiodactyla > Delphinidae > Orcinus > Orcinus orca. The sequence goes on from NC_064563.1 coordinate 99,756,132, forward strand.
TCCTCATTCTTGTAATGCTCTTCCTCCAGTTCTTTGACAGGCCACCTCATGTTTGTTATTTATGTCTCACCTCTAATATCCTCCTCAGAGAGATATTCCATAATGACTTTATCTGAAGGGGCCACCCAGTCACTCTACCTCTCATCACCCTGAGTTATTTTCATCATAGTTTTATCTCTGTTTGAAATTAACTTAATATTTTGTCAAACGATCAGGGTACTTTTTAGTGAATCCTTTAAACAGCAATTAGGAGATTAATAAACTGACCAAATAGCAATACCTCAAGCAAATCAAGACACTATCAGAACCTAAGACTTCAAGGACAATGCGCATTACTGTGGAACTTACAGATCATCAACTTATATCTTCTAACAGGAAAAAAAAAGACATTGAATTTCCTCCAGAACATAGGAAGAATCATCACAGTTATTGCTTGTAAATTAAAACTTTAAGCCAGCTGGCCATAGCTTATTATATAAACTGTAGGAGAGCTGCTAAAATCTAAATTTTAGGCAACATAAGCTTCCAATCAGTTCAATTAACTTTATGTTGTAAGAAATATTTAAAGCTCAGTTTAAATGATGAGGTCCCTAAGACATAAAAATAGTAATAAAATGCTTTTTTCCAAAACTCCATCAATGGAATCTATAGCCAGATTTTCTATGAGTAATTGTAAATATAAATAATATTGTCATTCGAGAAGAAATATTCATCTCTTCTATGAGGAAAAATTCAATTGTTAAAAACATTTGTAAATGATGACCTGGTTCAATTACCGTGAATACCTTGGAAATCAGATGGAAAAAGAGACCAATGATTTTAAAAGTCATTTAATAAAGAGCAATTCACTTAATTTAAAATAAAAATGAAAACCACTATTTCGAGGGTTTTGCTTTTTTTTTTTTGGTTCTTTCTTAGTCATAAACGTGCAGGGCTCTAAGACTTATCGAGGAGTATTCATTAGTGCTGCCTGGAAAAAAAAATGTGAACATTAGGCACTAATGTCTGAAAATGTATACAATAAGAAACAAATGGTAGAAAAAAATTGCTCTAGGATTCACCACAAAGTGCTTGTAGTTCATTTAACTTAAAAATGTATTTTTCAATTTAAAAGATATTTGAAAATTAAACATTTCTTCTTCCTGCTGAATCATAATTTTTTAGGCAATTTGTGATCTGCAGTTGCTCCTGGGTAACTATTAAATATGGACTTGTTACCTCTACCCAGAACTTGAAACCATTAAGAGAGTAAAGTATTGTTAATTTCATGACTCTATAGAAAGTTCACCTGTGGAAACACCTGTTGTAATTCAAGCATTGCACTGAGCATTCTGAAATTGCCATGAAGTTAAATGGTGAGATAAATAATTTTGGAGATTGTTGTTTCGTACTCCTGGGGTGAATCAATTTTTCTGTCCTTTTACTAAGTACATTACAAGGACTCCAGTCTTCAGAGGTCTTCCCTTTACTCCCCAAATAACCATCAAAATCTCCATTTCTACTTGCACAAAGTAGTAGTCAGTCTTTTACAGGACCTTCCCTCTAAGTATTTTTAAGGGTCCCAATGTGTGCATATACACATTCTACAAATCTGTGTAGGTTATTATCCATTCACTGTCAATTCAGGCAGATGCTCCAGGGATCTCTATTGCTGCACCTCTCAAAAGTCCAGGCTTTTTTACTGAAGAACATTATAAAGGGAAATTTAAAGTCAGATTAAGAAAGCTTAAAATTGGATATCAGTTATTTCTACTTCTGGAGACAACTGGTCATAGCTCTCCATTGGAAGTCTCTCACCTGGCCTGCTGCCATTGCTTGCTGCCATTTGCTAGGTCCATCTTACCTCTCATAGACAGAAGTATCCCAAAGGAGCCCTCAGTTTCTATTGCTCCCCCACTTAATCACCATATTATAAAATCTGCAGAAATACCACTCTGCCCACAACAGAGTCAAGGTTTCCTGTTATAGGAACAGCTGAGCTTTTCCTTGTCCTTAACTTTTCCATTCCAGATGTTGGATTTATCTATACGTAACTTGAAGCATTAAAATTTTTCCCAAAAGAAAAGCACAACCTTGACCCAAAGATAAATTATGCCTCCACCCTTAGCGCAACAGAGAAAACCACTAACAGCTTTAAAATAGTAACCTGATAGTTTGAATGAATGAATTAGATCTACAATATGGATAGATCTGGAAAAAAATTTTAATGTTGTAGAATAATACATTATGAAATACTTCATGTAAATATATTTTATATAAATATGCAAATTGGCAGTAAGTATATAGAAACATGAGCAGGGAAGTTCTTCATCAATCTTAAAATATCAGTTGTCTCTGGGGAAGAAGAGAAGAGAATGGGATTGGGAATGTGATACAAATGGACCTTCAACTCTATAAGATTTTATTTTCAAAAAGAAAATGAAAACAAATATGGCAAAATATTAACATAAATCAAGGCAGTAGGTAAATGAATGAATAAATATATTTAGCAGTTCTGGTTCTGGTACTTACACAGTAACTTGTAGCACAGAAACCCTCACATAGATACCAATCATAAACTCTGGGACAGGATACAAGACACAACTATTCAAAGTCACTGTAGAGTGACCAGAAGAAGGTAGAAAGTGAAAGAAGGGATTATACTGTGTATAATTTCAGTATATAAGGCATTTCCACTAAGGATATTCCCCAGTTTGCATGGCTTACTAGAATTCAAGCAGAAACTTACAGTCTTGTTGGTATGATCTGTCAGAGGACAGAGTTTGGCTCCAAGGATCCAGTGGAAAATTACAACTAGAAGGCTAAAAGAAATTAGCAGCTGTTTGATTTGCTGCACCCTGTAAGGAAGAAAGGTCTAAAGTCTGGAGTATACTCTTGATAAACATCTTGGGCTTCCCACACACTCACCCAAACAAAACTGAAAACCAATCTTCTATCTACCAAACTTAAAATCAAATTTCAGTTTATCATCCAGTAATTTAATTTCTTACCACGTTATTATAACTAGACATAGTGAATGATACGTCATAGAGACTCTGGATTCTATTATCTTCCTCTGAACCATGTTGATTTGTTTTTCTAGCAGGCAATTAAATTACTAAATAAATCACCCCAGTTCCCAGGCAATCTCACAGTGGTGGTGGTGATGATGACAGCAGTGACTGAGCAGAAAGGAGGGGGCTCCTTCTCTCTGGCCAGATGGCCCGATTCTTGTGGAGCCAAGAATGTACAAGGAACCCCATTGCTTTTTTCTCTTTATATAATGACTGCTTAACCCCAGGGGCAGAGACAATTACAGGAAATGTGCAAGAGAGCGGGGAGACTAAAGGCCTAGTTTATTGACAGAGGAACGCGAGGAGGGTTGGATATTGGGAGCCAGAAAGTATCAGGTACATTATAAAGAGGATGGAGCTAGAGAAAATGATCCATAAAGTTGTGTATGAATTTTTAGGCTCACTTTAAAGCTGTGACTCCATGGATCTAACCCCAAAGAGCACATCAAATGTTTTGATAACTAAACTCTAAGGCAGATCACTGACCAGATCACTGATCACTGACCAGATCACTGACTGGCCACTGGTAAAACTCACACAGGACCAATCAGAAAAGCACTACACAGACTGAAAACTAACTTGACATGTAGCCATAGTCCACAGAAGGTCAGTAGGACCTGAACCTAACCAGGTTGATGTCCTGTTAAAAGAAAATAATTTTCCCATATGATTTAAATAAGACCTAGAGTCACATAACAGAATATTCAAACTATCCAAGATACATTCCAAAATTACTTAATACACAAAATGCTAGGAAAATTTGAACATCTAGAGAAGGAAAAGGCAATTGCCAGATGCTAACCCAAAGATGACATGGATGGTGAATTTCATATAACACCTATGAAGCAGCTATTGTAACTAAACTTCAAGAAGTAAAGTTAAGCGCTCAAGAAACAAATAGAAATATGGGAGAAAAATCTTAGCATACAAATAGAATATGTAAAAAAATATTAAAAAACAAATGGAAATGTTAGAATTAAAAATATAATAAGCAAATTTTAAAATTCTCTGGATGAGCTGAATAGCAAAATGGAGGTGAAAAGAAAGTCTTAATGAACTTGAAGACAGATCAAGAGAAATTACCTAATATGAACAAAAAAGAGAAAAACAAAATTTTTTTTAAATAAGCAGAACCTCAAGGGGCTGTAGGACATTATCAGAAGATCTAATATTTATGCGATTTAAAACCCAAAAGAAGAGGGAAAAGAATAGGTACAGAGAAAAACATTTGAATAAATAATGGTTGAAAACTTCCTAAATTTGGAAAAAGACATAAACTTATAGAATCCCCAAAAGCTCAGTGAATCCCCAAGCAGGATAAACTAAATGAAATTTATGCCCAGACATGTCATCACCAAACTTCTGAAAACTAAATACCAAAAAACTTTCTTGAAAACAACAAGAGAAAAGCAATACATTACGTAGATGAGAACAACAATTTGAGGTGTCACAGATTTCTCATGAGAAATCATGGATGCCAGAAGGACATGGAACTAAAAGAACTGTCAATTAAGAGTCCTACATCCAGTGAAAATATCCTTCAAAAATGAAGAAGCAATTGAAACATTATCAGATGAAGAAAAACTAAAATAATTTGTCAACAGCAGATTTACCCTGAAAGAAATGCTAAAGGAAGATCTTGAAGAAAGAAAGGAAAATGATATCAAAGGGAAGCTTGAAACTATGAAAGTAAAAGGAAGGTCAACAGAAATTATAGCTATCTGAATAAATACGAGACTATTTTTCTGCCAAGTTCTTTAAATAGTTATGATGGATGAAAGCAAAAATGATAACATTGTCCCATGGGGTCTCAATGTATATCAGTATAATACATATGAAAATTACAACATTAAGGGTTTTATATGTGGTATGACTTCTACATCACATGTGAAGTGATAAAATATTAATTCTAATTAGACTATAAAAGTTAAATATATTATAATCTCTAGTGCAACCATTAAAATACACACAAAAACACACACACACAGATCAATAGAAAGGGGACACGAGTTCAAGCCCTGGTCTGGGAAGATCCCACATGCTGTGGAGCAACTAAGCCCACGAGCCACAACTACTGAAGCCTGCATGTCACAGCTACTGAAGCCCGCACGCCCTAGAGCCCATGCTCCACAACAAGAGAAGCCACTGCAATGAGAAGCCCGCACACCACAATGAAGAGTAGTCCCTGTTTGCCACAACTAGAGAAAGCCCACACACAGCAACAAAGACCCAATGCAGCCAAAAATTAATCAATTTTTAAAAAATGTTTAAAGAACAAAAAGACCACAAATAACAAATGTTGGCAAGGATGTAGAGAAAAGGGAACCCTCATACACCATTGGTGGGAATGTAAATTGATTCAGCCACTGTGGAAAATATTATGGTGGTTCCTCAAAAAACTAAAATTCCAGTAATTTCACTCCTGGGTATATAGCTGAAGAAAACAAAAACACTAATTTGAAAAGATACATGCATCCCAATGTTCACAGCAGCATTATTTACAATAGCCAGGCTATAGGAGCAATCTAAGTGTGCATCAACAGATGAATGGATAAAGAAGATGTGGTATATATAAATATATATACACACACACACACACATATACATGATAGAATACTATTCAGCCATAAAAAGGATAAAATTTTGCCATTTGCAACAATGTGGATGAATCTGGAGAGTATTATGCTTAGTGAAATAAGTCAGACAGATAAAGACAAATACTGTATGTTATCACTCATATGTGGGATCTAAAAAATAAAACAAATGAATGAATACAACAAAACAGAAACAGACTCACAGATATAGAGAACAAACTAGTGGTTACCAGTGAAGAGAAGGGAAGTGGCGAGGGGCAAGATAGGGGTGGAGAATTAAGAGGTACAAACTAATACATATAAAAAAAAATAGGCTACAAGGATGTATTGTACAGCACAAGGAATATAGCTATTATTTTGTAATAACTTTACATGGAGTATAATCTATAAAAATTTTGAATCACTATCTTGTACACCTGAAACTAATATAATATTGTAAATCAACTATACCTCAATAAAAAAGAAAAAAAACTTAAGAAATTTCTCAAATCAGCAATATAAAAATCTACATCAAACTAGGGGAAAAAAAAGACCAAAATATACCCAAAGCAAGCAAAAGGAAGGAAATAAAGATAAGACCAGAAACCAATGAAACTGAAAACAGAAAAATAATACAGAAAATTTTTTTAAAAAACTGATTCTTTGAAACCAATAACAAAATTAATAAACCTCTAACCAGATGGACAAACAAAAAAAGAGACAACACAAATTATCAATATGAGGGACAAAATAAGAGATTCTGCAGTCACCAAAAGGATAATAAGAGAAAAGTAACAAACATCTCTACACACGGAAATTTGACAACTTAGGTGAAATGGATCAATTTTTCAAAAAACACAAACTATCACACTCACCTAATAGGAAATATATAATTTGAATGACTCTGTATAAAGAAATTGAATTCATAGTTTATAAACCTTCCTAAATTGAAAACTCTAGGCCCAGATGATTTCACTGGTGAATCTACCGAAGTTTTAAAGAAGAAATAACATCTATTCTACAAGTATCTTCCAGAAATTAGAAGAGGAAGTAACACTTCTCAACTCATTCTGCAAAGCCAGTCTTACCCTGATACCAAAATCAGAAAAAAACAGTACAAGAAAAGAAAATTACAGACCAGTATACTTAATGGACATAAACACAAAAATCCTTAACAAAATATTAACAAAGTAAATCCAAGAAAAATATGAAAAGAATAATACACCACTACCAAGCGGGGTTCATTCCAAGAATGTAAGGTGGATTCACTATTTGAAAATCAATCAATGTAATCCAACATTCTAACAAGCTAAAGAAAAAAAAAACCACATTATCATATCAATTAATGTAGCAAAATCATTTGACAAAATTCTATTGTCTTTTATGATAAAAACTTCCAGAAAACTTGGAATAGAGGGGAACTTCCTTAACCTGAAAGGATGCATCTACAAAAACCCCACATCCTACTCACTGGTAAAATAATGAATACTTTTCCTCTAAGATCAGGTACAAGGCAAAGATTTCTACTCTCACTACTCCTATCCAGTACTGTACTGTATGTTCTAGCAAGTGTAATAGGCAAGAGAAAGGAATAAAGACATACAGATTAGAAAACAGAGAAATAAAACTGTCTCTATTTGCAAATGAAATGATTGTCTATGTAGAAAATTTGAAGGAATTTTTTTAAAGAGGGGGTCTTCTAGAACTTAAAAGTTAACTTAGCAGGATCTCAGGATACAAATTCAACATTCAAATATTAATAGTATTTCTATATAGTAATAATAAATAAATAGTATTTCTACAATAAATAATAGTTTTCAAAAATACCATAGAAAACAGCTCCAACAAATAAATAAAAATTAAAAAGTGAAGTCAGACAAAGACAAATATCATATATCACTTACATGTAGAATTTTTTTTAATGGTACAAATGGACTTATTTACAAAACAGAAATAGAGTCACCAATGTAGGAAAAAAGAACTTTTGGTTACCAGAGGGAAAGGAAGGGGAGGGATAAATTGGGAGATTGGGATTGACATATACACACTACTATATATATAATAGATAACTAATAAGGACCTACTGTATAGTACAGGGAACAGTACTCAATATTCTCTAATGGCCTATATGGGAAAAGAATCTAAGAAAGAGTGGATATATGTACATGTATAACTAATTCACTTTGCTATACACCTGAAACTAACACAACATTGTAAATCAACTACACTCCAATAAAATTTTTTAAAAAAGAAACAATTAGGTATAAATCTTAAAAAAATATGTACAGATGAGTATGCTGAAAATTCCAGAATGCTGATGAAAAATTAAAGGAAATGTTAAATAAATGGAGATACATGACAAATACTCTTCAACAATTAAAAAAAAGGAACAAAGTAATAATGTGTGTGACAACATGGATGAATTTTTAAAACATCATGTTGAATGAAAGAAGTCAGACATGAAGGAGCATATTCTTTATTATTTCACTTATGTGATGCAAAATTAATCTATTTATCAGAACAATGGTTGCCTATGGAGAGCGGTGACTGTATGAAAGGAGGCATAGGGGATTTTGGGGGGTGATGGAAATGTTCTGTATCTTAATTTGTGTGGTAGTTATACAAAGGTATTCATTCATCAAAACTCATTCAATTTTATGCTTAGGATTTGCGAATTTCACCATAAATAAATTTTATCTTAGGGCTCCCTTGGTGGCGCAGTGGTTGAGAATCCGCCTGCCGATGCAGGGGACACGGGTTCGTGCCCCGGTCCGGGAAGATCCCACATGCCGCGGAGCAGCTGGGCCCATGAGCCATGGCCGCTGAGCCTGCGCGTCCGGAGCCTGTGCTCCGCAACGAGAGAGGCCACAACAGTGAGAGGCCTGCGTACCACAAAAATAAATAAATAAACAAAATTTATCTTAAATATTATTTAGTAATCTCTTCCCACTTCTAGGCATTTAAGCTTCAGAAATCTTAGCATCCAGACTCTAACCTTCCTATTATAAATGCATCTAAAACCTCTGCATAATTTCTTACTGAACATCCTAAGAATATATTCTCGTTCCTTAATAACCTACTCCATTTGTCCTCCCTAAGAAGTTATATACTTTGAAAACAATTTTCTAGGCCATTATTTCCACAGAGAGAATATGTCTAATTACTTGTGTAATTAAACAGATTTTTTTTAAAGTTTGGGCTCTGGGGTCCTTCTAATATTATAAATTTTCTGAAGTAGTTCCTCGATAAAATTTCAAACAAGTCTGGTGGCAGAACTGTCTATGAAAGAAGCCAGAAGAGGTAGAAAGAATAGAATTGATATTTGGACCATTTGTTCCCAACTTGGGGTTTGAAAACGGACAGAACTCCGCAAGAACTCCAACAAGATCCTGGTGAACCTGTAGGGACAGTCTGATAGTGATAAGCACAGCTTAGGAAGACAGCTGACAAGGATGAGTAAATTTGTTTTATTTCTTTTTTCACAACATTTCATCTTCTTTTTTGCACCACTGAACCAATGTGCTCTTATTAGAAGAAGGAACATTGGGTTTCCACTGATAAGGAAATCAGCCCTTCCATGTTAAGAGAGCATTACATATTGGTAATGAGAGAAAGAAAATGTCAGCAGTGTTAGAGCCCTCTGTTCACCTTTGAGATACGATCCCTTTCAAACATATCTTCACCCCTTTCAAAAAGCTTTTATGGAGTTTGCTGGCTTATGACCACGGGTCCACTTTCCTACCCTTTCCCTGATGACTATCACCAGTTCTTTGGTCTCCCTGCTATTTAGGTGTCACAAGACAGGATTCTCCACCTCCACTGACCTCAAGACAACTTTCAGAGAGAGTTCTAAGTCATAACTTATACATAAAAACTTTAATTCTGATGCACATGTTTGTGATGGCAGGAATCTGTGGAAAATGAGTAAAGGAATAAATGGTACATGTGGTTTAACATAGTACAGAACAAAAATACCAGCTCCAGATTGGCAAGATGATTCATGATCTAAGCCAATTAGTTCAGGGGAAAGAGCATTTCAGAGTTATGGGTGACCACAAGAATGTAAGAACTCTAGAAACAGGCAGAAATCTTGGGGCAGGGGATTTTTACATGGCTTGAAATGGTGAGCTGACAAACTTCTATCTCTAGAGTAACCATCTGGCATGGGGATGGCACGCAAAATATCACCACATTGATTTGGAGACCCTTCTAAAGATTCCGAAGGGGAACCTATCTTCTGAACAACAGAAAGAATTTTCTGGCTTGTGCTGTGCTTAAAGAGATCATTTTCATTCTCATCTAGGATGCATGGCCCCCAACAGCCAGCAAGTGATTTAGAGAAATTTTCTGGTGCCAGTTAATGAGTACTTTCTGAACAGCCCAGCCTTAATATAAAACAGTCAGAAAAAAATTTATTATGCATCCCAGTAATACCAGGAAGGAAAATTCTATTTCTATGCCAATAAGTCCAACTAGCATTAAAAGAGAGGTTGTTGGGCTTGTTTGTTTGATTGATTGTTCCAAGGGTGACAGTACTTCTGAGGGTGGTGGGAAGAATGTCGTGTGGCTCCACCCTAGTTGAGGTTCAGTGAACTTGATGGTTACCCTCGTAAGCACCTTGATCTAGGCATTGATAGGGAACAAAAACAATCATTATTCAAAATAAAAAATATAGAAAAGCTCGGGCTTCCCTGGTGGCGCAGTGGTTGAGAGTCCGCCTGCCGATGCAGGGGACACGGGTTCGTGCCCCGGTCCGGGAAGATCCCACATGCCGCGGAGCGGCTGGGCCCGTGAGCCATGGCCGCTGAGCCTGCGCGTCCGGAGCGCAACGGGAGAGGCCACAACAGTGAGAGGCCCGCGTACAGCAAAAAATATATATATAGAGAGAGAGAGAGAAGCTTGAAATTACATATTAGGAAAAGTAATTACAGCCTTTCTTGAATTTTAAGCAAAGAAATCCCTTTCTGATAATTCTGAGTCAACATTCTCTTTTCCTTCATTTGGCTGTGATCATGAAGGAAAAATCTAATCAGTATGGCTTACTATGGTCAATCTATTTAATCTACACAAAATTTCATGACACATGTTAATTTGCTAAATATAATATAACTTGTAATTTGTAAAGTACTTGTTACCAAAGTGATACTATACAAAGTGTGAACTAAGTGAAATGTATCTTTGGTTCCCCCACATGTTGCCTCTCTGTGATTTTTTTCCCCATCTGGACATCACTATCCAATATGAAGGCCATGAGCCACATGAGGCTGTTTAAATTTTAATTAAAATTAAATAAAATTTAAAATTCAGTTCCTCAGTCACATTAGCTACATTTCAAGTGCTCAGTTGTCACATGTGTCTAATAATTACTGTAGTGAATAGTGCAGATAAACAACACCTTCATCACTGCAGAAAGTTCTAATGCACCATGCTGGTCTTGACTCTTAAAGTTTTTGTGATCCCCTCTGGCCAGCCTTCTCCCCAGCTGGGCCATGCCTTCCCAAGCATTTCCCCATGTTTTCCTTCCTTCTACTTTTCTTACTCTCATAGTTTTCCTGAGCCTTCTCATGGTTCTCCATAGGAAATACTGTTTTGTAATTCCTTCTTTGAGGACCCTCCTTGAAACTTAAATAACTGGATAAACTAATCCATGCTTAAGCAATTTGTGGAGACAGAGTTACGCTGTTTCTCCGAAGCAACACATTTGCATTTTAGTAGAAAGCTTCTAGAGATTTCATGTATTTACACAAAGGGTTGACTCTAAAATGTGTGGCTTTAAGCACCATGGTAACCTGGAATATTTGGTGAACAAACCTCACAGCGCAAGAGCCTTTAGAGCACATTTCAAAGCATATTATCCTGTTGGCCTGCTCATCTACAATGGCCTTGGTTCACTATGTTGTTTTGTCTCCTAGGAGTGTTGGGGATCCCTAACTGTCACCACAAAAGAAGTAGCGTTATGCATCTGACAAGGAGTAGGGATAGTAGGTCAAAAGATATTTGTTTTGCTTGTAACTATGAAAATTTTTAGAGCTCAAGTTGGGGTTTGGGTACCATAATCCATTTATTCTTTGTCCATCCTGGGCTTCCTGCCAAGGCATCACACAAAAAACAATTAATAGCAAAATAAGAGATAATATAAGGTTCTTAATAACAGCTTAGCAGATGTTCCCTTCTCTGCCAACATAGGGCTCAGATAAAAACTGAACTGGCAAATGCAGCTTAGGCCAGAAGACATTTTTTAAAAGAAAATACTGGATCAGAGAGAGGCAAGGAACTGGCCACTGTGCCTGGGGCAACAGTCTTCTTTATCTGCTTACCACAAGCTGCAAGAAGTAAAAGTTAATATCCACCTCCTCAAAAGGCTTTGGTTCTCTTAATGTGTTCAGAAAAAAAAAGGTAGAAGAGAAAAAGAGGATAGCCAGAGCTGCCTCAGGAGCCAGTCATGTGCCATGCAGTGTTCCACTTTCTGGATTCAGCTGATTGTTTTCTTGTGGTGTCATTTAACTTGATCTCTAGACAGACATTTTTATATAACTGAAGTAAACTGCATCTTCATAAGAAAAATAATAAAATCAATAGCATCTCTCCAGTGTTTTATTTTGGATTTTAGGGGTTTTGTTAATATTATTTCTTATTTATCAAAGAATTAGATACACATAGCTTTAATAGTGAAGTAATGCTAAAAGGATAACAAAAAAGCAGTACCCTGGCCTCACTGTAATCCTCCCCAGGGACTACCACTTTCATCTCTTTTTAGCTATTTCTTCTGGTAGTTACCTGAATATGTCTAAATACCATTTTTATATTGATACTACTATCACTCTAAAAACATTTCATTATGGAAAGCGTCAAACACATACAAAAGTTAGGGTAGTATGATGCACCCACCCCACGGACCCATCACATGGCCAATCCCGATTCATCTATACAACCACCCATTTTTTCACCCACCCATCTCAACTGTATTCTTTAAATAAATACAAGATATATCACTTTAGTAATAAATATCTCAATATATATCACTCAATGGACATCACTTTTAAAAAGTCTTTAACAAAATATAATCACAATACTATTATCACACATCCAGATTTAACAATTACTCCTAAATATTATCAAATACCCAGTTGTTGATGACATTTTTCTGATTGTCTCATAATTTTTTATATTTGATTTATATAAATCAAGATGCAAACAAGATTCTTTTTTTTCTGTGTCATTTAGGTCTCCTTTCTTTTAATCTATGGCAGTGGTTCTAAATGTCAGGTAATTTTGCTCCCAGGGAATATCTGGCAATGTCTGGAGTCGTTTTTGGTGGTCACAACTTGGAGGCAAGGGCTTCAGAATTCCAATGACATCTAGTAGGTAGAGACCAGGGCTGCTGTTAAAACTCCTACAATGCACAAGATAACCCCAACAACAGAGAATTACCTGGCCCAAAATGTCAATAGTGACAAGGTTGAGAAACCCTGATCTATACAATATGGGATTCCATCCTTCCCCTCAACCCTGCTTATTTCTAGGTCATTTGACCCTTAGAGTTTTCCACCTTCTGGACTTTGCTGATTGCATCCCCATTTTGTCTTATAACATGTTCCTCATTCTCTAAAACTTGTGTAAATTAGAAATAAAGAGGGAACACATTAAAATATTAAACTGATAGAAAACATACTGAAGTATTAAAACTTCTGTGTGAAAATGTGAAGCAGGCAGTTGGATCATAGACTATTCTAAAATAGCCTAAGAAAAGGGCCTCAGAATAATGCTACTTAGTATGGTTTAAATATGAAGTTAATGACCAACAATGTAATTCCTGAATTCTCAGTGTCAGGCTGCATAATGTAGAAGTCTATCGTCCTCCCATTTCCTTTTTGTGTGACCCTCTCCTGTAATAAGATGGAAATGTGCTCTTTTCCCTTGCAGGTCTACTCTTCACCCTGCTCTGTGACCAGGAATGCTGGCCTGTGTACACGGCATCAATGGACTCCCTTGTCCTCTGTCTCTGGTCTGGCTCAGTCAATAAATATACCTGTTTTTCATTTGTGCTAAGAAAAAAATTCAAGAAAACATGCTTAAATTTTAGGATGTCCAGAAGTTATATCACTTACATTTCTTACCGTTTCCTCTTTTTTTTTTTCTAGTTTTTATTATTGCTCCTCTTTAACTCTTACATCCTCAGGAATGTAGGGAATTAGGGAATTACGTCACTAACCAAAAGTTATTTAAAGGGGAAAACATTTTTCTCTATTGACTCACAACAGAGGAAGAGAGCTGGAGTAACAGCTCCAGCTGGGCAAGGAACAGAGGCTTCCTTATAGTAACTGGACATGACTCACTGGCCTTGTTTGTGAGCACATATGAGACACTCCCTGAGTACACCTCAACACTTTGGGAGTCGGGGGACATTATAGCTTAATGGTGTCCTGCATTATCAGATGAGGTATGACAAAGCAAAACTGAGGTTACTTAAAGAAAAGCTCTTCGATCAGTGTGCAGTATCAAAATATGGAGCCATCTGCCTAAAGAACACTCCCTCAGAGGGGGGCACATCCTCATACCTAACCCGGCACTGACATAGAGTGGGCTCTTATAAATATTTGTTGAATTCAAATTCAATATGTCTTACTGAAATTTTTTCTCTCTCAAAAGCTTGAGGAAGCATAAAAGAGAGCCCTTAATCTGTCATTCTTTCATTTTTGACTCAATTCCAGTCAAAAATGAAGAACTGCTTGGTGAAGCAGAAGTGATAGGAACATGTTAAAAAGTGAGCACTCTTCGGAGAACTGGTTGATTCCAGGGCTGGAGCAGGGAAAATACAAGAAGAGCATAAATCATCTTGAGGTCCTAGGCAATGAGGTAGTGCTCAAAAATATGCAAACATCCTTTATTTGAAGATGGCATGGGAAACTAAAAAAGTACTCAACAGCCAAAGCTGAAAAACAGTTTATCAACAAAAACTAAAATTAATATAGAATTATAACCCTAATAATAAAATTAACATCCATGAATCCATCCTAATATAAATAAATAATTGAACAAATAAATGAGGGAGAAGAGACAATTCTTCCTTATGAAAGCATTTCATGAAATATCACCTCATACCTGTTAGAATGGCTATTATCAAAAAGACAAGAAATGGGGATGATGGGGACGATGTGGAGAAAAGGGAAAACTGATGCATTGTTCATGGGAATGCAAACTGGTGCAGCCATTATGTAAAGCAGTATAGGGATTTCCTCAAAAAATTAAAAATAGAACTCCCATATGATCCAGTAATCCCGCTTTTGGAAATATACCCAAAGGAAATAAAAACAATATCTGGAAAAGATATCCGCACTCCATGTTCACTGCAGCATTCTGCACAACAGCCAAGACATGGAAACAACATAGGTGTCCACTGATGGATGAATGAATAAAGAAAATATTATATATATTTATATATTATATATATTTATATGTTATATAATTATATAATTCAGCCATATATCTTGCCATTTGTAACAACACAGATGGAGCTTGAGGGCATTATTCTAAGTGAAATAAGTCGACAGAGAAAGACATATACTGTATAGTATCACTTATATGTAGAATTTTAAAAAGCCGAACTCATAAAAAAAGAGAGTAGATTGGTGGTTGCCAGGGGCTCAGGGTTTCAGGGGGTGGGGAGATCTCAAAGGACACAAACTTCTAGCTATAAGATGAGTAAATTCTGGGGATCTAAGGTACAGCATGGTGAGAGAATAAATCTTGAATGTTATCATTACACACACACAAATGGTAATTATGTGGGGGAATATAGGTGTTAACTAACCTTATTGTGCAGACTGATATTCATATATATTTTGCAATATATATGAATATCAATTACCATGTTTTATAACAAACTTACATATGTTACTTGTCAATAATATTTCAATAAAGCTGGAAAAAAAATTTAGCTCAATTATATCTCCTTAGGTTTGGTTTAAATCAGGCTATTTTTTTAAAAAAGAAACATTTTAATTAACAAATAGAAAATAACTGTTAGAACACCATACTAATAACTGCTGCAAGTAAGATGCACTGAAGGATGCTAAAATTAGTGGGTGAAAGTTTAAGCACAAACAAAATATTTGCATGTTCTCAAAGAACCTCCCACAAAACACTGAGTAATATGAAGGGGAAAACAGCTACTTTCTAGTGGAGATCCTGAAAGACATAATCCTAGTTAAGTAATCAAAGTTAGCATCACCGGTAATAATCATATACCTCCTGATATGAAGCACTGAGAAGGGCGCATCACATCTGTGATATCCTTTGCAACAACTCATAGCCTCAATCTAATCATGAGAAAACATCAGACAAACCCAAACATCAGACAACAACCCAAGGGTGTTCTACAAAAATAACTGACCAGTACTTTCCAAAATCATCAGGGTTGTAAAAGATAAGGAAAGACTAAGGAATTGTCACAGATTGGAAGATACTAAGGAAATGTGACAACTAAATGCAATGTATGATCCTTGACTGGATCTTGGAATAGAAAAAAAAAAAAGGACATTTGTGGAAAAATGGATGCAATCCAAATTTTGTATTTCAGTTAATAGTAACTGAATTAAGGTTACTAAGCATTAATCTTAGTTTTGGTAATTGCTCTATGGTTATGTAAGCTGTTAACAAATAGAAGCTGGTAAAGGGTATATGGGATCTCACTGAGCTATTTCTGCAACTCGTCTTTAAGTCTAAAATGATCTCAAAATATAGAAGTTTTTAAAATGTGATGAGCACATCTTGGAATTCCTAGGATAGGAGGACTGGAACACTATAAAATCAGCACACACTCATTCATCATTGGGAAAAGAGTTTCCAAAAGTTCAGAGAAAAGACAGACATGATCTCACATCCAGAGATCCTGAAGGGAAAGTGATTCAAGAGAAAAAGTGAATTCTAATAAAAACATTAAAACATATGAGAAACTTGTGAATCATCATCCTGCCTCTTCCTTTCCCCCATACTCAAGCAGCCACCTAATCCTATCAATACTACCTTCTAAATGTCACTCAATTCAAACCCCTTCTCTCTATCACTCCACACTGAACTAGTTTTACTTTCATTGTCCTCTTGACTAATGATTTCCCCTCCACAAATTTTCCAAAGTCTAACATATCCTAAGTTGATGTCACCAGAATTGTTTTTCTAAAAGGAATCTATTTCCCTTCTCTGCTCAAGAACATTCAAGTTTATTCCATTTGGAAAAACTCCGAATCCCTTAGCAAACAGTCACGGTCCCTCACCATTGAGCTGTTCCTTAACTTCAGTCTCATCTCTGTTCACTTACCCAAGAAGTACTCTATACTCCAGCTGCAGGACTAGTTATGAAGCTCAGAATGTATCATCTGGCTTATGTTCATGTTATTCATGAATAGAATACCACATTACCCAGCTTCTCTGTCCTACAAATTCTTACTCATTCTTGCTCAAACATCATTTCTGTTCCAGACTTCTCTGATTTTGCACATCCTCCTTATCCCATTCTATATGCTCTGCAAGCAGAATTAATCCTGTCTTTCTGCTATGCTCCCCCAGAACATTGTGACTACTCTTAATAAGCATATGCTGTATTGTATGTGGCTTGTAGTATACAAGTTTGATTACCTTAGTAGAGTATAAATCTTCTGATGGCAAGGTTCATGTCTAATTCACTTAAGAATCTCCAGTCTGGACTCATGGCCTGGCACTTAAGAGTCAGTCAGCACCACTGGATGGGCTGAACCAATTTAAAATATAACCAAATCTGATTCCCAGGGATACAAAGAGAGAAACAGTTAAAGTAATATATATGGCTACATATATACCTGTTGAACTTAAATTTTTAAATGACATCAAAAAAAAACTAGGAGGAAATAAAAACCCCATGATTGTAGATGGACATAAAAGAATAATATATTATTATAATTATTCTAACAAGAACACTAAAAACCAAAATATTCTAGGCTTGTGAAACAAAAAATGTCATTGACAACAGAAAGGACCCCATTAGCTACATCAACTTTAAGAAAAATAAGGAGAGCCAACTGTTTAGGAAAGACAAGAATAATGTCAAAGATGAAAAGTAGAAAACAAAATTACTCAACACTTTTCTCACTTACATCTCTTTCTATCAAGGAAAATGATGTTCACATTATAATAAAAATCTTGTTAAAGGAAATTAAACCAGGTTGATTTGAAAGAAACATTTATCAGTTATATCCCAGATTCAATATCCCAGCATTTGAAAACAACCAGCTGATATGAATCACTGACACAAAATCATTGTCAGAAATCTTAAAAAAATTATGAGTTGGTGTAGTGAAAAAAAAATGTAATTAAGAGCAAAGTGAGAGAGAGAGAGAGAGAGAAACCAATGTATTTCAGGAACCATGAATCCCTCAACTTAATATTAAACTCCAATTAAATTATATACTAGTTATTAGAAAGATGGTTTGCCAGATATTATAAAGCTGTGCTGTCCAAAATCACAACCACTAGTCAAATCTTACTATTTTTAAATTATTTAAAATTTAAAAAAATAAAAATAAGTTCCTGAGTCACACTAGCCACATCTTAAGTACTCAGTAGCCACATATGGCTGGTGGCTACCATACTGAACAGCACAGGTAATAGAATGTTCTATCATTGCAGAAAGTTCCATTGGACAGTGCTGTTAAAGAGAGTAGTGAGCACTGGAAGCCAGCATCATTTACAGAAACTCTTATACTGAACTAATAATATTTCTATCATTTCATAGGATTGTTATACTGTTGGAAACAGGAAGTATGTAGATATAGACTATACTGATTTCAAAAACACATCCAACAAAGCTGCTTATGAAACCCCAGTTGATAAAAATATAGAAATATGGACAAGGTATAATACAATTGAGCAAAAATTGTCCCCATAGACTGTTGATTAATAAACTAATATAATTTTGGAAGAATGATTTACTAGTTTTCTCCAAAATCCTGTCATTGGTCCTCTCTTGCTCAATGTTGTTAGCAATAATTTGCTGACATATAAAAGGAAAAGCTATCAAGTTTTCAAATAACTAAATGACAGCAAGATTATTTCATAACTTTCTAGAGGACAATTTACTAAAACATATCAAAACCTTTTACAATTTGACTTACTTCTTGAGTCACAGTTCCACTTCCTCAGGAAATAGTCACAGATGTTTGCAAGGATTTAGCTACATGGATGATAGCGAAATATTTGGGGAAAATCTAATTGTCAAATAATAAAAGACTAATTAAATAAACACCAGTACGCTTGCATTGATCATCACTGTATTCCCTACAATACTATGTACTTCATGGATATTTTTTAAATATACCAAATAAAAGATGAATGAAGTGAGGAAAAAAGAAAACTATAAAATAAACTATATGGTATGATCATATGTATCATACATATCTGGTATGGTAATAAATGCATACGTACTATATTTATGCATGTAGGGATATAAACATGTACCTAGAGAAGAAGACTAGACAGAGATACACTAAAATGCTAATAATATTTAATCCCTGGCAATGAGTTAGGGAACATTTTTGTGTTCTCCTTTTAACTCATCTATACTTTTTTTTTTTTTTGCGGTACGCGGGCCTCTCACTGTTGTGGCCTCTCCCGTTGCGGAGCACAGGCTCCAGACGCGCAGGCTCAGCGGCTATGGCTCATGGGCCCAGCCGCTCCGCGGCATGTGGGATCTTCCCGGACTGGGGCACAAACCCGTGTCCCCTGCATCGGCAGGCTCACTCTCAACCACTACGCCACCAGGGAAGCCCTCATCTATACTTCTTAAAAGTTCTGTCATGAAGAGATGATTCTTTAGCATAAGAACAACATTTTGAACAAGGAGCAATGGATAATATGTTTGATAAAAGAAGCAACATTTAAAAGGAAGAAAACACATTCAACAAACTAGAACAATGGATCAAAATTAACAAGAGGAAGGTTAATAGGCATATGTAGAAAGTCTAGTTTTTAAGTTCTAAAAGTCCCCTGGAAAAACTACAGTTTGGAGAAGACTGACCTAACAATAAGTTTGTTAAAGTAAATGCACAAATTTTAAATGAATTTATGTAGCATAATTTCCAAAAGAGTGATTACAAACCTAAATTACATTAACAGGATATCTTGCCCAGGACAGGAAGAGTGATGGTCCCTCTGTTCTTTTGGACTGATATGGCCGTATCTGTTCACTGGTCTCCTTTTTTTATACAATGGAGTTTACCCAAGAAAACCAAAAATATGGGGAACCAGGAAACTGAAGGGACTGAAAATCCTACAACATAAGAAAAAGTTAGTAGAATTGGTGCTCTTTAGCTTAAAATAGAAAAAAACGTAGGAACTCCTAGACAGCTGTCTTCATGTACAAAAGAAGGATTAGACAATATGTTAGGTCACTGATGCAGAGAAGATACAGGAGGTCAGATTTCCGCTTAACACAAGGAAAACAGCAAGTTGTTACATAATACTGAGCAGAGTTCCCTGTGCTATACAGTAGGTCCTTGTTGGTTATCCATTTTATTTTTTATTGGAGTATAATTGCTTTACAATGTTGTGTTTCTGTGCTTTCCTTTTTGAAGTATATTCATTGTCACACAGTGTGTGCAGAGGGAAAAAGAAGAAAAACAACTTATTTCCATTGTTGAAGAACTTGACACATTTTGCATATTGATGTGAATCAAAGAAAGAGAGGCAAGATGGAGTGAGCATGTGAGGAGAAGAAATGCTAAATATATAAAAATAATTGAATATATTTTGAAACCCATGGACTGTCATAAAAACTAAGGCATTTCTTTTTTGCAAATTCACATAACCAATGAACTGAAACTAGTCAGAGATATATTCTGCATGTCAGTCCACTTAAATCAAGCATGAAGACAAACTTACAAGCTAGAAACATCGACATCCTTGAGGTATCTGTCACTACACTGCCTGACACAGGTATACATTGCTTCAAGGCTCCTCATTCACTGGACAAAGTAACTGCTCTCCCCTCCCCACTAAGTTACTCATAGAAACACTTTCCAAATGATAGCAAAACTGAGAGCAAGAAACTAGGGTCCAAATAGAACCCTGGGTTGCCAATGGCTCAAACAGGCCCAGTTTTCAAGCTCATTTATTCATTCTTCTGTTTATTTATCCAAAAAACACATACTGCGCTTCTATTACGTGCCAAGTACTGTGTTGTGTGAGTCCTTCCCCAGCTAGCTCCACCACAGTTCATTCATTCATCCTAAAAACTCTTATTCACATTGCCCTTCAGATAGCCATCTTTGACACCACAGCTTACACGGAGAAACCAAGGAAAATTACTTTTTTTTTTTTTTTTTTTTGTACGCGGGCCTCTCACTGCCGTGGCCTCTCCTGTTGTGGAGCACAGGCTCCGGGCGCGCAGGCTCAGCAGCCATGACTCATGGGCCCAGCCGCTCCGCGGCATGTGGGATCCTCCCGGACCGGGGCACGAACCCGCGTCCCCTGCATCGGCAGGTGGACTCTCAACCACTGCGCCACCAGGGAAGCCCGGAAAATTACTATTTGATTCACAAAGCAAACAGTTCCAGTGCTTGAGCCTGGTCTACAATCCCAGGGCTGGGAGGCCAGCTTGGCAGGAAAGGGCATCCCAGTCCAAGACTCAGAGACTAACTCATCAGAAGCCCTCCTTGCAGAAGGTTCTGTTCATTCACACCAACAGATATAACTATATCTATTGCTTATGTCCATTTACAAAATCTTCCTAAAAGCAAATTTGATAGTGAAAGAGAACCTGGCACATCAAAAACCTAGTCACCATATTTACAGGTTCAATAGAAAGCTAAATGCACAGAATCTAGAGAATGCATGTGGCACCTCCTTCCTGTGTCGATCTGAGGTTTCTGTTTTTATTTTAAGTTTTGGGGGAGATGCATCTGTTTTCTCTCAATGTCATAGAAACAATTCATCTACAGGAAATCTATGGAAGTCAAGACTCCCACCTAATGAATACAGTCAGATAATAAGAAAACATCTTGGTGGGAATGTAAATTGATACAGCCACTATGGAGAATAGTATGGAGGTTCCTCAAAAAACTAAAAATAGAACTACAATTCGACCCAGTAATCCCACTACTGGGCATATACCTTGAGAAAACCATAATTCAAAAAGAGTCATGTACCACAATGTTCATTGCAGCATTATTTACAATAGCCAGGACATGGAAGCAACCTAAGTGTCCATCGACAGATGAATGGATAAAGATGTGGCACATATATACAGTGGAATATTACTCAGCCATAAAAAGAAATGAAATTGAGTTATTTGTAGTGAGGTGGTTGGACCTAGAGTGTGTCATACAGAGTGAAGTAAGTCAGAAAGAGAAAAACAAATACCATATATATGCTAATGCATATATATGGAGTCTAAAAAAAATGGTTCTGATGAACCTAGGGGCGGGACAGGAATAAAGACGCAGACATAGAGAATGGACTTGAGGACAAGGGGAGTGGGAAGGGTAAGATGGGACGAAGTGAGAGAGTAGCACTGACATATATACACTAACAAATGTAAAAGAGATAGCTAGTGGGAAGCAGCCACATAGCACAGAGAGATCAGCTCCGTGCTTTGTGACCACCTAGAGGGGTGGGATAGGGAGGGTGGGAGGGAGACGCAAGAGGGAGGGGATATGGGGATATATGTATACATATAGCTGATTCACTTTGTTGTACAGCAGAAGCTAGCACAACATTGTAAAGCAATTATACTCCAATAAAGATGTTAAAAATTTTTTTAATAAAATAAAATAAATAAGAAAACACCTACCATAGGACCTTTCCTTATAGAAATGGTGCAGAAATATGGCTAGATTTCTATATTTTACTGGTGATGGGTTTGATTTTGTTTTTTGGTTTTGTTTTTGATTTTTAGTATGGGAAACTTTCAATTTAGAAAAAGTAAGGCTAGAAGATGTGTCTAGTTCTTACTGAATGAAGAAGCAAAGAATCAGAATCTCCAGCAAACTTAGGATTAATTTCAAGGACACAGAACTTCTTACAGAGAATGTTCTCCTGGGCAATATGTGATGAATGCTCCCTCTTTCATGGAGGAATCAGAAAGAGTTGAGTTGTTGAAATGCAGACAGGCAGAGGAGGCCAACCTCATTACCTTCGAGTTCAAGCCCTGCAGGTATCTTTGTCTATTTGCCTGTTTTGGGGTCTCAGCAACTGTCTAGGAGAAGGCAGGGTTTACCTGTTACACAGCAGTGGTTAAGATCAGGCCAACCGAGAAACAACAGATGCACAATAGATTACCGAGGTCTTTAGGAAATTGGCAGATACAGTGTGAGGAGTAGCTGGTTCTCTGAGGGCTTGGCAAAGATATTTTTCATCCAATTTTTCATTCACTCAAAAATATTTATTTAACATTTATTTAGCATCTTCATTGTGCCTGGCCCTACCTTTAGCTATACAACAATGAACAAAATCTTTTTCCTTAATGAAGCTTACTTAGTTCTAATGGGGAAAATGAGGAAGGAGGAGAAAAAGAAGGAACAACAAAGAGCTGCTGACAAGAGTTCCCAAAGTCCTTTCAAAAAGTGTTCTCTAGTCCAGCAGATTTTATCCTGCTATTCTCCAGTTTCCAGTTTTCAAAAAGCCTATTTAATTGGTGAAAGGCTCAAACTGGCTTTTTGAGTTAAAAGGCTATTTCCCAGCAGCATCCCAAAATTCATGTTATCATTTGGGAGCACACCAGTGTAACACCATTATTAATTTCTGGGCTTGCTGGGTGGTTTGTCTGCACATCTCCATCATCCAAGTTTCTAGGAGTAGAGGGGAACAAAGTGGAACTTAAACAAGCCACACCTGCTGAGGCATTGGGAAATTGGATGACCTAGAACAGGTTACTTAATCTGAGTTTAGTCATATGTAAAATGTGGGAAATACTTACCTCATGATATGAAGATAAAATGAGATAATGTACAGAAAGTTGTAGAGTGTCTGGCACATGGCAAGTTCTTCTGAAATATCGCTGTTATTAATTGCTATTACTACTACTAACAGGGCTTGTCAGTCCCTCCTCAACAAACTACCAAATGACTTGCCAAGCAATGCCAAGAGATGCATGTGGGGCTGTGCTACCCTGGGGAAGTGAGAGGGAGTTATGGAAAACACCCTCCAGGAGCCATTGGAACACACAAGGATGGGTGTATCCAGATGTTACACCCACAGGAAGATATATATGGGTTTTAATGACCAGACCAAGATTGTGTCACCGAAAAAGCCAAATAACAATTCCCAGGAAATAAAAAGAGAATCTGGGTAATAAAATAAAATCTAACCGTTTTTCTCTTTTCCTTTGTGCTTAGTCTGGTGTCTCTTGCTCATAGGGTGCAGCGTGCAGAGGCCTCGCGCAGACCTTCAGACCAGAGCTCCTCTTGCGAAAAGGCTGCAGGGACAGCTCAGCTCAGCGGGCCATGCACGACACTGCAATTCAAGATGGCGGCGGCAGGTTGTGCGCAGAGGTGTTGCATCAGGCACTGAGCTGAGCCTGCACCCTCATGCGAGAACCTGACCCCTCCCTGAAGAGATCCCTATAAAGCAGCACCCACCAGGGCTAGAGAGCTTTTATGCTCTAGGTTGTGAGCTCACATTTCTCCATTCTGTGCTCAAAGAATAAAGCTTCCTTTGCTTCTGAACTGAACTCAGTCTCTCTCGTTCTATTGGTTAGAAAGACAACAGGCAGAAGACCTTCAAGACGGCGGAAGAGTAAGACATGGAGATCACCTTCCTCCCCACAAATACATCAGAAATACATCTACATGTTGAACAACTCCTACAGAACACCTACTGAACGCTGGCAGAAAACCTCAGACCTCCCCAAAGACAAGAAACTCCCCACGTACCTGGGTAGGGTAAAAGAAAAAATAAAAAACAGAGACAAAGAATAGGGACGGGACCTGCACAAGTGGGAGGGAGCTGTGAAGGAGGAAAGGTTTCTCCACACTAGGAAGCACCTTCGCGGGCGGAGACTACAGGTGGCGGAGGGGGGAAGCTTCGGATCCGCGGAGTAGAGCACAGCAACAGCGGTACGTAGGACAAAGCGGAGAGATTCTCGCACAGAGGATCCGTGCTGACCGGCACTTACCAGACTGAGACGCTTGTCTGCTCACCCGCCGGGTCGGGAGGGGGCTGGGAGCTGAGGCTCGGTCAGAGCGCAGGGAGATGACTGACAGCGTGAACACAGCCTGAAGGGGGCTAGTGCGCCACAGCTAGCCGGGAGGGAGTCCGGGAAAAAGTCTGGAACCGCTGAAGAGGAAAGAGACTTTTTCCTGCCTCTTTGTTTCCTGGTGCGTGAGGAGAGGGGATTAAGAGCGCCGCTTAAAGGAGCTCCAGAGACGGGCGCGAGCCGCGGCTAAAAGCGCGGACCCCAGAGACGGGCATGAGGCGCTAAGGCTGCTGCTGCCGCCACCAAGAAGCCTGTGTGCGAGCACAGGTCACTCTCCACACCTCCCCTCCCGGGAGCCTGTGCAGCCCGCCACCGCCAGGGTCCCGTGATCCAGAGACAACTTCCCTGGTAGAACGCACGGCACGCCTCAGGCTCGTGCAACGATACGCCGGCCTCTGCCGCCGCAGGCCCGCCCCGCACTCCGTGCCCCTCCCTCCCCCAGGCCTGAGTGAGCCAGAGCCGCCGAATCACCTGCTCCCTTAACCCCGTCCTGTCTGAGTAAAGAACAGACGCCCTCCAGCGACCTACACACAGAGGCGGGGCCAAACCCAAAGCTGAGCCCCTGGGAGCCGTGCGAACAAAGGGAAAGGGAAATTCCTCCCAGCAGCCTCAGGAGCAGCAGATTAAAACTCCACCATCAACCTGATGTACCCTGCATCTCTGGAATACCTGAATAGACAATGAATCATCCCAAAATTGAGGCAGTGGACTTTGGGAGCAGCGATATATTTTTTTTTTTACCTTTTTCTCTTTTTGTGAGTGTGTATGTGTATGCTTCTGTGTGTGATTTGTCTGTATAGCTTTGCTTTTACCATTTGTCCTAGGGTTCTGCCTGCCTGTTTTTTCTTTCTTTCTTTCTCTCTTTTATTCTGAGGCATGTGGATGACAGGATCCTGGTGCTCTGGCCGGGTGTCAGGCCTGTGCCTCTGAGGTGGGAGAGCTGAGTACAGGACACTGGTCCACCAGAGAACTCCCAGCTCCACGTAATATCAAAACGGCAAAAATCTCCCAGAGATCTCCATCTCAACGCCAAGACCCAGTTCCACTCAAAGACCAGCAAGCTACAGTGCTGGACACCCTGTGCCAAACAACTACCAAGACAGGAACACAACACCACCCACTAGCTGAAAGGCAGCCTAAAATCGTAATAAGGTCACAGACACCCCAAAACACACCAACGGACTTGGACCTGCCCACCAGAAGGACAAGATCCAGCCTTATCCACCAGAACACAGGCACTAGTCCCCTCCACCAGGAAGCCTACACAACCCACTGAAACAACCTTAGCCACTGGGGGCAGACACCAAAAACAACGGGAACTAAGAACCTGCAGCCTGCGAAAAGGAGACCCCAAACATAGTAAGTTAAGCAAAATGAGAAGACAGAAAAAAATGCAGCAGATGAAGGAGCAAGGTAAAAACCCACCAGACCAAACAAATGAAGAGGAAATAGGCAGTCTATCTGAAAAAGAATTCAGAGTAATGATAGTAAAGACGATCCAAAATCTTGGAAAAGAATGGAGAAAATACAAGAAGCATTTAAAAAGGACCTAGAAGAACTAAACAGCAAACAAACAGTGATGAACAACACAATAAATGAAATTTAAAATTCTCTAGAAGTAATCAATAGCAGAATAACTGAGGCAGAAGGACAGATAAGTCACCTGGAAGATAAAATAGTGGAAATAACTACCTCAGAGCAGAATAAAGAAAAGAATTGAGGACAGTCTCAGACCTCTGGGACAACATTAAATGCACCAACATTCGAATTATAGGGGTCCGAGAAGAAGAGAAAAAGAAAGGGACTGAGAAAATATTTGAAGAGATTATAGTTGAAAACTTCCCTAACATGGGAAAGGAAATAGTTAATCAAGTCCAGGAAGTGCAGAGAGTCCCATACAGGATAAATCCAAGTAGAAACACACCAAGACACATATTAATCAAACTATCAAAAATTAAATACAAAGAAAAAACATTAACAGCAGCAAGGGAAAAGCAACAAATAACATACAAGGGAATCTCCATAAGGTTAACAGCTGATCTTTAAGCAGAAACTCTGCAAGCCAGAACGGAGGGGCAGGACATATTTAAAGTGATGAAATGGAAAAACCTACAACCAAGAAATACACTACCCACCAAGGATCTCATTCAGATTTGATGGAGAAATTAAAAACTTTACAGACAAGCAAAGGTTAAGAGAATTCACCACCACCAAACCAGATTTACAACAAATGCTAAAGGAACTTCTCTAGTCAGGAAACACAAGAGAAGGGAAACACCTACAATAACAAACCGAAAACAATTAAGAAAATGGTAATAGTAACATACATATCGATAATTACCTTAAATGTGAATGGATTAAATGCTCCAACCAATAAACATACTGGCTGAATGGATACAAAAACAAGACCCATACATATGCTGTCTGCAAGAGACCCACTTCAGACCTAGGGACACATACAGACTGAAAGTGAGGGCATGGAAAAAGATATTCCATGCAAATGGAAATCAAAATAAAGCTGGAGTAGCAATTCTCATATCAGACAAAATAGACTTTACAATAAAGACTACTACAAGAGACAAGGAAGGACACTACATAATAATCAAGGGATCAATCCAAGAAGAAGATATAACAATTGTAAATATTTATGCACGCAACATAGGAGCACCTCAGTACATAAGGCAAATGCTAAGAGCCATAAAAGGGGAAATCAACAGTAACACAATCATGGTACGGGACTTTTTAACACCCCACTTTCGCCAATGGACAGATCATCCAAAATGAAAATAAATAAGGAAACACAAGCTTTAAATGATACAATAAACAAGATGGACTTAATTGATATTTATAGGACATTCCACCACAGACAACAAAATACACTTTCTTCTCAAGTGCTCATGGAACATTCTCCAGAATAGATCATATCTTGGGTCACAAATCAAACCTTGGTAAATTTAAGAAAATTGAAAGCTTATCAAGACTCTTTTCCGACTACAATGCTACGAGACTAGATATCCATTACAGGAATAATATCTGTAAAGTCACAAACACATGGAGGTTAAACTATACACTACTTAATAAGCAAGAGATCACTGAAGAAATCAAAGAGGAAATCAAAAAATACCTAGAAACAAATGACAATGATAAAAGGATGACCCAAAAGCTATGGGATGCAGCAAAAGCAGTTCTAGGAGGGAAGTTTATAGCAATACAATCTTACCTTAAGAAACAACAAACATCTTAAATAAACAAACTAATCTTACACCTAAAGCAATTAGAGAAAGAAGAAGAAGAAAACCCAAAGTTTGCAGACGGAAAGAAATCATAAATTTCAGATGAGAAATAAATGAAAAAGAAATGAAGAAAAAATAGCAAAGATCAATAAAACTTTGAGAAGATAAACAAAATTGAAAAACCATTAGCCAGACTCATCAAGAAAAAGGAGAAGACTCAAATCAATAGAATAAGAAATGAAAAAGAACAAGTAACAACTTACACTGCAGAAACACAAAGGATCATGAGCGATTATTACAAGCAATTATATGCCAATAAAATGGATAACCTGGAAGAAATGGACAAATTCTTAGAAAAGCACAACCTTCTGAGACTGAACCAGGAAGAAATAGAAAATATAAACAGACCAATCACAAGCAGTGAAATTGAAACTGTAATTAAAAATCTTCCAACAAACAAAAGCCCAGGACCAGATGGCTTCACAGGCGAATTCTATCAAACATTTAGAGAGGAGGTCACACCTATCCTTCTCAAACTCTTCCAAGATATAGCAGAGGGAAGAACACTCCCAAAATCATTCTAAGAGGCCACAATCACCTTGATACCAAAACCAGACAAAGATGTCACAAAGAAAGAAAACTACAGGCCAATAACACTGATGAACATAGATGCAAAAAACTTCAACAAAATACTAGCAAGGAGTATCCAACAGCACATTAAAAGGATCATACACCACGATCAAGGGGGGTTCATCCCAGGAATGCAAGGATTGTTCAATATATGCAAATCAATCAATGTGATACACCATATTAACAAATTGAAGAATAAAAACCATATGATCATCTCAACAGATGCAGAAAAAGCTTTCGACAAAATTCAATTCATGTTAAAAACACTCCAGAAAGTAGGCATAGAGGGAACTTTTCTAAACATAATAAGGGCCATATATGACAAAACCACAGCCAACATCATCCTCAATGGTGAAAAGCTGAAACCATTTCCACTAAGATCAGGAAAAGACAAGGTTGCCCACTCTCACCATTATTATTCAACATTGTTTTGGAAGTTTTAGCCACAGCAATCAGAGAAGAAATAGAAATAATAGGAATCCAAATGGAAAAGAAGAAGTACAGCTGTCACTGTTTGCAGATGACATGATACTATACATGGAGAATCCTAAAGATGCTACCAGAAAACTACTAGAGATAATCAATGAATTTGGTAAAGTTGCAGGATACAAAATTAATGCACAGAAATCTCCTGCATTCCTATACACTAGTGATGAAAAATCTGAAAGAGAAAATAAGGAAGCACTCCCATTTACCATTGCAACAAAAAGAATAAAATACCTAGGAATAAACCTACCTAAGGAGACAAAAGACCTGTATGCAGAAAACTATAAGACACTGATGAAAGAAATTAAAGATGCTACAAACAGATGGAGAGATATACCATATTCTTGGATTGGAAGAAGCAACATTGTGAAAAGACTATACTAACCAAAGCAATCTACAGATTCAATGCAATCCTTATCAAACTACCACTGGTATTTTTCACAGAACTTGAACAAAAAGTTTTGCCATTTCTTTGGAAACACAAAAGACCCCAAATAGCCAAAGCAATCTTGAGAAAGAAAAACAGAGCTAGAGGAATCAGTCTCCCGGGCTTCAGACTATACTACAAAGCTAAAGTAATCAAGACAGTATGGTACTGGCATAAAAACAGAAATATATATCAGTGGAACCGGATAGAAAGCCCAGAGATAAACCAACGCACATATGGTCACCTTATCTTTGATGAAGGAGGCAAGAATATACAATGGAGAAAAGACAGACACTTCAATAAGTGGTGCTGGGAAAACTGAACAGCTACATGTAAAAGAATGAAATTAGAACACTCCCTAACACCATACACAAAAATAAACTCAAGATGGATTAAAGACCTAAATGTAAGGCCAGACACTATAAAACTCTTAGAGGAAAACAGAGGCAGAACACTGTATGACATAAATCACAGCAAGATCCTTTTTAACCCACCTCTAGAGAAATGGAAATAAAAATAAACAAATGGTACCTAATGAAACATAAAAGCTTTTGCACAGCAAAGGAAACCATAAACAAGACGAAAAGACAGGCCTCAGAATGGGAGAAAATATTTGCAAATGAAACAACTGACAAAGGATTAATCTCCAAAATTTACAAGCATCTCATGCAGCTCAATATCAAAAAAACAAACAACCCAATCCAAAAATAGGCAGAAGACCTAAAGAGACATTTCTCCAAAGAAGATATACAGAGGGCCAAAAAACACATGAAAGGATGCTCAACATCACTAATCATTAGAGAAATGCAAATCAAAACTACAATGAGGTATCACCTCACACCAGTGAGAATGGCCATCATCAAAAAGTCTACAAACAATAAATGCTGGAGAGGGTGTGGAGAAAAGGGAACTCTCTTGCACTGTTGGTGGGAATGTAAATTGATACAGCCACTATGGAGAACAGTAGGGAGGTTCCTTAAAAAACTAAAAATAGAACTACCATACAGCCTAGCAATCTCACTACTGGGCATATACCCTGAGAAAACCATAATTCAAAATGAGTCATCTACCTCAATGTTCATTGCAGCTCTATTTACAACAGCCAGGACATGGAGGCAACCTAAGTGTCCATTGACAGATGAATGGATAAAGAAGATGTGGCACATATATACAATGGAATATTAGTCAGCCATAGAAAGAAATGAAATTGAGTTATTTGTAGTGAGGTGGATGGACCTAGAGTCTTTCATACAGAGTGAAGTAAGTCAGAAAGAGAAAAACACATACCGTACGCTAACACATATATATGGAATCTAAAAAAAAACCAAAACGGTTATGAAGTACCTAGGGGCAGGACAGGAATAAAGACACAGACCTGCTAGAGAATGGACTTGAGGATACGGGGAAGGGGAAGTGTAAGCTGGGACAACGTGAGAGAGTTGCATGGACAAATATACGCTGCTAAATGTAAAATCAATAGCTAGTGGGAAGCAGCTGCATAGCACAGGGAAGTCAGCTCGGTGCTTTGTGACCACATAGTAGGGTGGGATAGGGAGGGTGGGAGTGAGGGAGATGCAAGAGGGAAGAGATATGGGGTTATATGTATATGTATAGCTGGTTCACTTTGTTATAAAGCAGAAAGTAACACACCATTGTAAAACAATGTTACTCCAATTAAGATGTAAAATAAAATAAAATTGAGATATAATTGACCTATAAAATAAAAAAATAAGAAAGACACCAGGCAGAAGGACCCTTGTTGGGGACTAACTCAGGAGGGTCAGTAACAATTGCAAAACATTTCAAACTCCTTCCCAAAGTGACTGAGAAGTAAGCCTGGAAGTTTTGTTGTAAGCCCTCCTCTAAGAGTTTTAAATTTGTAAAAACATTGTATGCTTCCTCAGTGTTGTTTAAGATTCTTGGCAGGCATGGCTGGGTTAATCTAAAAGGTACCAGGGCTTCCCTGGTGGCGCAGTGGTTGAGAGTCCGCCTGCCGATGCAGGGGACGCGGGTTCGTGCCCCGGTCCGGGAAGATCCCACATGCCGCGGAGCGGCTGGGCCCGTGAGCCATGGCCGCTGAGCCTGCGCGTCCGGAGCCTGTGCTCCGCAACGGCAGAGGCCACAACAGTGAGAGGCCCGCGTACCGCCAAAAAAAATATAAAAACAAAAAAAAAAATAAAATAAAAAGTACCCAAACCATCGCAGTTACCCTCCCTGAAAAGAATCCCCTAGTGATTGACTGATAACCAGGGAATGCCATAGACAGACAGCAGCACACTCTGCACAGGTCATCTGGTATGAAGCGAGGCAGGGTGGGATGTAAATGAAAGTGAACAAAAAGGCAAGGAGGGTAAATTAAAGTGCATCAAGCCATTGGTACAAGAAAGCGCTGAGGCAGTGCTCTCTAATACTAAAGGTTGTCAGGGAACATAGAGAGTAAGCTACCTTTCTAAATCCACACCAAAAGGCAGGGGGGAATGTTTATAATTCTGTTCAGGATAAAATAGTCAAAGGAGAAAAGAGGCAAGGACGCAGCAAAATGCACGCAGATGAGGTCCACTTAGATCAAAGGGTTGTAAAGGGTGTTCACAGTGAAATGCTTGTGAGGAAGCTCAGGCTTTCAGGGAGGCAGGAAGGATCACCAGATTCTCACCCCTGGTGAGGTTACACAGTGACACTGAGGTGAAAAGAAAGTGGCCAGCTTAGATTTTATAAGAAAATGTGAAAATTGCCTGAATCATAGCAAAACTGTCACTAATGCCTTTGTAGAATACACAGATGAGCATGTGGTCAAGAAATCTCAAACCTGGGCTTCCCTGGTGGCACAATGGTTAAGAATCCTCCTGCCAATGCAGGGGACACAGGTTCGAGTCCTGGTCTGGGATGATCCCACATGCCACGGAGCAACTAAGCCCATGCACCACAACTACTGAGCCCACGTGCTACAACTACTGAAGCCCACGCGCCTACAGCCCGTGCTCTGCAACAAGAGAAGCCACCGCAATAAGCCCGCACACCACAACGAAGAGTAGCCCATGGTCGACGCAACTAAAGAAAGTCTGTGCGCAGCAACAAAGACCCAATGCAGCCAAAAATTAAAATAAAATTAATTTAAAAACAAGAAAAGAAATCTCAAACCTGTCCACAGACGTGAAATATTTGGGGATGAAGGAAGCTCTGCTTTCACCAGGATGAAGCCTTGAGGCTCAACAAGCCATGTGTATATAAGTTTTTACTACCAGGTTAGGGCAGATGGGCAAATCAGACAGATCATTACAACCTGCCAGAAAATGGTGATGTCTAGAGTGTAGCCCCAAGACCCTGGCTTGAGTAGGTGCAAATCAGAAAAGCAGCTTGATTTTCTCCTGCCCCTCTGGGCTGCATGGAGCCCACAGCAGCTATGGGAATCTTAGAAGGAAGGCTCCAATTTGTGGGAACCAGTGGTGGCTCATGGGATGGTACTGAGATGCCTCCTATAGGATTCAGACTTGCCCAATTACATTTAGGAAACTGAAGAATGTGCTGATAGAAGCCCATTTTTTGTGTGCCTGAGAAGCCTCTAAGGAGAAAACCCATGTCGAAGAAGGAGTTATGTGTAATGAGCTCCACTAATCACAGAGAGTTATATGAAGGGTTGGATGGGGGTGTGTGAGCCCAACATGGTGGCTTTAATTCTGGTAAGTCCCAGTTGGAGAGAGGAAGGAGATTGAGTAAAAATCTGAAAAGGGAGTTTAAAATTCAATAAGCCCTCAGCACGGCTTTGAGGCCACACTCCCAGAGTTATGACACAGCAAAAAAAAAAAAAGGTGTTTTCTCCTTTACCACAGCTTGCCCCACCCCACAGCAGTGGCTCCTCTGGGATTCCACGATCCACTAGTGCCTGGAGGAACTGGAAGGATACAGCAGTGCTACCTTTAATAGTTAAGTAGTTTGTGAGCACATGTGACACTGTCTCTGATGGAAAAAAATATTCAGGGCGCATTATAAGCAATTGAAGTTCTGTGAGAACAGAGGGACCAGGGCCTGTGTAATTGTGATTATTCTGTTATAATGAGACAATATCATGTTCTTGTTAATCATGTGGGCTCAGGAATCGAATGACCTGCATTCAAATCAGGTTCCGCACTAATTGGCTGTGTGACATGTGCAAACAATTCACCAACATGTCTGGGTCTCAGTTTTCACGTCTATTAAGGAGGGATAACAGCAAAACCTAACTCACAGAATTCTTGGGAGGATTAAATAAGTAAAAGGCTTGGAAGGGTTTCCAGCACATAAAAAGGGCTCAACAAATATTACGTTTGTTTCTTGTGTTTTGACTAATAAGTGTACCCACTGGCTGGGGATTGCTAAGAAAATATGTGAAAGAAATAATTTCTTCACCAAAACCAGAAAAGATTTCTATCACTCACAACAAATCCTCTTCCACAATCAGTCTTGAGGGAGCTTCTGGGATCTCTACTAGGGTTCATTAATGCATATACAGGTACTTCCTGTTCCAGAAATCACATAAAGGAGCTTACAGTGAGATATATGATCTCTAAAATATTTTAAATAGGTTTAAATAAGGATAGGAGCATAAAATGGAACCAAGAAAGAGCTAAAAAAATACATACTTGCTAGCTGAGATATATAATAGAGATGTCAAATGTCCTCCAAGATAGACAGAATCCTGTTTTTGTTTTGTTTTCTTTTGTTTTAAAATAAGAAGAAGCAAATTTTTTTTTACATCTTTAATGGAGTATAATTGCTTTACAATGTTGTGTTCATTTCTGCTGTACAACAAAGTGAATCAGCTATATGTATACATATATACCCTCCCTCTTGAGCTTCCCTCCCATCCTCCCTATCCCACCCCTGCAGGTGGTCACAAAGCACTGAGCTGATCTCCCTGTGCTATGCAGCAGCGTCCCACTAGCTATCTATTTTACATTTAGCACTGTATATATGTCATTGCTACTGTCTCACTTCGTCCCAGCCTCCCCTTCTCCACCTGTGTCCTCAAGTCCATTCTCTACATCTGCATCTTTATTCCTGCCCTGCCACTAGGTTCATCAGTACCATTTTTCTAGATTCCATATATATGCATTAGAGTACAGTATTTGTTTTTTTCTTTCTGACTTACCTCACTCTATATGACAGACTCTTAGGTCCACCCACCTTACTACAAATAACTTCATTCCTTTTTATGGCTAAGTAATATTCCATTGTATATATGTGCCACATCTTCTTTATCCATTCATCTGTCGATGGACATTTAGGTTGCTTCCATGTCCTGGCTATTGTAAACAGTGTGGCAATAAACATTGTGGTACACGTATCTTTTTGAATTATGGTTTTCTCAGGGTATATGCCCAGTAGTGGGGTTGCTGAGTCATATGGTAATTCTATTTTTAGTTTTTTTGTTGTTGTTGTTTGTTTGTTTGTTTGTTTGTTTGTTTTTGCGGTACACAGGCCTCTCACTGCTGTGGCCTCTCCCGTTGCGGAGCACAGGCTCCAGACGCGCAGGCTCAGCAGCCATGGCTCACGGGCCCAGCCACTCCGCGGCATGTGGGATCTTCCCGGACCAGGGCACGAACCCGTGTCCCCTGCATCGGCAGGCGGACTCTCAACCACTGTGCCACCAGGGAAGCCCTATTTTTAGTTTTTTAAAGGAACGTCCATACTGTTCTCCATAGTGGCTGTATCGATTTACATTCCCACCAACAGTGCAGGGGGTTTCCCTTTTCTCCACACCCTCTCCAGCATTTATTGTTTGTAGATTTTTTGATGATGGCCATTCTGACTAGTGTAAGGTGATACCTCTTTGAGGTTTTGACTTGCATTTCTCTAATGATTAGAGATGTTGAGCATCTTTACATGTGTTTTTTGGCAATCTGTATGTCTACTTTGGAGAAATGTCTATTTAGGTTTTCTGCCCATTTTTGGATTGGGTTGTTTACTTTTTTGATATTGAGCTGTATAAGCTGCTTGTATAATTTAGAGATTAATCCCTTGTCAGTTGCTTCATTTGCAAATATTTGAGGTTGTCTTTTTGTCTTGTTTATGGTTAGAATCCTATTCTGATGTGCCCTAATCTGGAAGGGATGATGCAATAGGGAAAATTGATATTAATGTTGCCCTTTTTATATTCCAAGTGCACAAATGTGATGGAGATAAGCATATAGGTGCTGTCCCACTATGCGGCCCATGTACAGAGCCCTATCAAAATATGAGAAGAAAGTAATGAACTCCAATTCTGTTTCTCTGCCTCAGTAACACTGTATGAAACCAACTCCTTGGGCCAACTTAAATATGGAAACGTAGGGAGTAAAAGACAAGCTTCAAGAAGCAATTAGTATGTGTGCTTATCAGAGGAGTCAAACACCTTCGTGTATTTTAAATACTCTTTTATATCATCTAGGAATGACTCATCAGTTGTCAATAGAAATCACTATACAAAGTGGATATATTAAAGAATTGTCATTAGAGTGTGTATAGGTTGCCATGCAAAAAATTTGTCCATAATGATCAAAGCCAGTTGGACAGTGTTGGATTATTAAAGCTGGGTAGCAATTTGGCAAACATAAAAAGATGTCCCCGGGGCTTCCCTGGTGGCTCAGTGGTTGAGAGTCTGCCTGCCAATGCAGGGAACACGGGTTCATGCCCTGGTCTGGGAAGATCCCACATGCCGCGGAGCGGCTGGGCCCGTGAGCCATGACCGCTGAGCCTGTGTGTCCAGAGCCTGTGCTCCACAACAGGAGAGGCCACAACAGTGAGAGGCCTGCGTACCTCAAAAAAAAAAAAAAGATGTCCCCTGAAACCTGAAAGAGGCAATATTATTTTACAATTTTAAAGAAAAAAGTATTTAAAACATGAAGCTTAATTTGCCTGGAGTATGTGATCATTCTCTCAGGAATATGGAAGAGACTGGAAGAGATGGGATAGTGACAAAACACAAATTCTCACTGTGTTTTAAGTATAATGAGTTTTATGCACATTGCCCGATGGATCTGAATTCAAAATTCAAATCAAATGCCGTCACAAAGTGGTTGGGAAGAGATTTGCAAATAAGCACTTTAATAACCATACCAGATCCTCAGTCTGTCTATTTAGCCAGACTTTCATCCTCTGCCTCCTCCACAAAGTATATGGGAAAATACAGACAGAGCATATCGTCCCTACTATTACCCCCAGACAGACCCTACTTTGAGTTTCTTTAACCCAATGACAGCTCCATTCTCAGACTCAGAGTCCTGTGCCTTCTATCCCAGCCATGTTTCTTATGTGAATCTTCTGTTTGCTCTCATAACCCTTCACCTAACTTACTATGATGTCCATCTGAATGTCCCTGGCTTCTGCTCCACCCTCCATGTAACTCATGTTATGCATTGTGACCACAGTGATCTAGAACCCCAGCTTTTTAAAGAGGCAGGTAAATTTACTGTCCATCTTTCTTACAGCAGATAGTGGAGCAGCACTGATTTATAAATTTGAGACAGAAGTAAAGAAATGAACTCCAATTCTGTTTTCTGGCCTCAGTGACACTCTATGAAACTAACTCCTTGGACCAACATAAGTATAGAAATTTAGGGAGTTAAAGGGAAGCTTAGAGAAGCAATTAGTATGGGTGCTGATCAGAGGAGGTTTGTCTCTCTCACTGTGAAGTACAACATAAATATTGAAAGGAAGAAATACAAATAGTGCATCTCTTAACACCCTACTCTTTTTTTTCTTAAACATCTTTATTGGAGTATAATTGCTTTACAATGGTATATTAGTTTCTGCTTTATAACAAAGTGAATCAGCTATACATATACATATATCCCCATATCTCCTCCCTCTTACATCTCCCTCCCACCCTCCATATCCCACCCCTCTAGGTGGTCACAAAGCACCGAGCTGATCTCCCTGTGCTATGTAGCTCCTTCTCACTAGCTATCGATTTTACATTTGGTAGTATATATAAGTCCATGCCACTCTCTCACTTCGTCCCAACTTACCCTTCCCCCTCCCCATGTCCTCAAGTCCATTCTCTGCATCTGTGTCTTTATTCCTGTCTTGCCCCTAGGTTCTTAAGAACCTTTTTTTTTTTACATTCCATATATATGTGTTAGCATACAGTATTTATTTTTCTCTTTCTGACTTACTTCACTCTGTATGACAGTCTTTAGGTCCATTCACCTCACTACAAATAACTCAATTTCACTTCTTTTTATGGCTGAGAAATATCCCATTGTATATATGTGCCATATCTTCTTTATCCATTCATCTGTTGATGGACACTTAGGTTGCCTCCATGTCCTGGTTATTGTAAATAGAGCTACAATAAACATTGTGGTACATGACTCTTTTTGAATTATGGTTTTCTCAGGATATATGCCCAGTAAGTGAGATTGCTGGGTCGTATGGTAGTTCTATTTTTAGTTTCTTAAGGAACGTCCATACTGTTCTCCATAGTGGCTGTATCAATTTACATTCCCACCAACAATGCAAGAGGGTTCCCTTTTCTCCACACCCTCTCCAGCATTTATTGTTTGTAGATTTTTTGATGATGGCCATTCTGACTCTTGTGAGGTGATACCTCATTGTAGTTTTGATTTGCATTTCTCTAATGATTAGTGATGTTGAGCATCCTTTCATGTGTTTGTTGGCCATCTGTATATCTTCTTTGGAGAAATGTCTATTTAGGTCTTCTGTCCATTTTTGGATTGGGTTGTTTGTTTTTTTGATATTGAGCTGCATGAATTGCTTGTGAATTTTGGAGAATAATCTTTTGTCAGTTGCTTCATTTGCAAATATTTTCTCCCATTCTGAGGGTTGTGTTTTCATCTTCTTTATGGATTCCTTTGCTGTGCAAAAGCTTTTAAGTTTCATTTGGTCCCATTTGTTTATTTTTGCTTTTATTTCCATTTCTCTAGGAGGTGGGTCAAAAAGGTTCTTGCTGTGATTTATGTCATACAGTGTTCTGCCTATGTTTTCCTCTAAGAGTTTTATAGTGTCTGGCCTTACATTTAGGTCTTTAATCCATCTTGAGTTTATTTTTGTGTATGGTGTTAGGAGTGTTCTAATTTCATTCTTTTACATGTAGTTGTCCAGTTTTCCCAGCACCACTTATTGAAGTGACTGTCTTTTCTCCATTGTATATCCTTGCTTCCTTTATCAAAAATAAGGTTACCGTATGTGCGTGGGTTTATCTCTGGGCTTTCTATCCTGTTCCATTGATCTATATTTCTGTTTTTGTGCTGGTACCATACTGTCTTGATTACTGTAGCTTTGTAGTGTAGTCTGAAGTCTGGAAGCCTGATTCCTCCAGCTCTGTTCTCTTTCTCAAGATTGCTTTAGCTATTCGGGGTCTTTTGTGTTTCCATACAAATTGTGAAATTTTTTGTTCAAGTTCTGTGAAAAATGTCAGTGGTTGTTTGATAGGGATTGCATTGAATCTGTAAATTGCTTTGGGTAGTATAGTCATTTTCACAATGTTGATTCTTCCAATCCAAGAACATGGTATATCTCTCCATCTGTTTGTAACATCTTTAGTTTTTTCATCAGTGTCTTACAGTTTTCTGCATACAGGTCTTTAGTCTCCTTAGGTAGGTTTATTCCTAGGTATTTTATTCTTTTTATCGCAAAGGTAAATGGGAATGTTTCCTTAATTTCTCTTTCAGATTTTTCATCATTAGTGAATAGAAATACAAGAGATTTCTGTGCATTAATTTTGTACCCTGCTACTTTACCAAATTCATTGATTAGCTCTAGTAGTTTTCTGGTAGCATCTTTAGGATTCTCTATGTATAGTATCATGTCATCTGCAAACAGTGACAGCTTTACTTCTTCTTTTCCGATTTGGATTCCTATTATTTCCTTTTCTTCTCTGACTGATGTGGCTAAAACTTCCAAAACTATGTTGCATAATAGTGGTGAGAGTGGACAACATGTCTTGTTCCTGATCTTAGAGGAAATAGTTTCAGTTTTTCACCACTGAGAATGATGTTGGCTGTGGGTTTGTCAAATATGGCCTTTATTATGTTGAGAAAAGTTCCCTCTATGCCTACCTTCTGGAGGGCTTTTTTCATAAATCAGTGTTGAATTTTTTCGAAAGTTTTTCTGGATCTATTGAGATGATCATATGGTTTTTCTCCTTCAATTTGTTAATATGGTTTATCACATTGATTTGTAACGCCCTACTCTTGATCTGCAGTAGCTCAGTGATTTTCATGTCCCTGCATCTCCTGGATAACTTTATGGAAAACCCAACAAGGAGCCAACACAAGATGAATAATGGTTTAGTGACTCAGACAAGAACAAGATGTCTCTGAATAAAAGAAAACAGTGTGCTCCAACCACAGGAAATCAGAAGCAGGAATCATCATGAGAGCCAAAAGTCAGCCTTGAAGCAGCACATCTGCCAACCACCAAAAACTTTCCTCAGGTTGCTGCTGGATTAAACTAGTAGCTGTCCTGTGAGTAAAGACTCCTCTGTCTAAAGTATGCTATCTTCTCCGATCCCTTAAATAAGGTTTCCTTTTGATATATTGTTTAAGCATCGCTTTGCTTAACATACCATTTCCTAAGCTTTGCTATGTGAGAGGACTATCTACCCATTGAGGGAGGGTCTGTGAATTCACAACAGTTTTTCAGCTCTTGGTATGTGGTTGTGGTACGTAACGCTGGCTTCCAGCCCAATATCCTTATCTCTCTTCCTGTATAAAGTTCAAAAGTTCAGTTTACCTGTCTTTGCTTTTATGAAAGACCTACATTAGTACGTATTTTCACTAACCAAAAGAAATCCCAAGAGGACTTTGCTTTTATTAAAAAAGGCAAAAAAGGGCTTCCCTGGTGGCGCAGTGGTTGAGAGTCCACCTGCCGATGCACGGGACACGGGTTCGTGCCCCGGTCCGAGAAGATCCCACATGCCGCGGAGCGGCTGGGCCCATGAGCCATGGCCGCTGAGCCTGCACGTCCGGAACCTGTGCTCCGCAACGGGAGAGGCCACAACAGTGCAAGGCTCGCGTACAGGAAAAAAAAAAAAAAAAAAAAAGGCAGTTAGTGGCAGAGCCTGCATTGGAACCATGGAGAATCAGAGGACTCTCCTAAAATGAGACACAGTAACACTTTTGTATCTGAGTCATCAAAGGTAGCAGGATGGCCAGGGACACAAATCTATAAATTCATATTTGTTAGCTAACAATATTTCTCATCTCTGAAGCCCTTGACATTGGAGTGAATTTTACAGTTTTATAAAAGTGTTTGACTTCTAATTGCAATTATTAGACATGTGTCACCAGCATTTTTAATAAGACATAAAATGCTAAAGACATGGAATATATCAAACAAGAAGTCTCAGGGATGAATAAGAAAACAAAGCAAGAAGCTGAGTACTGGGTAGCTGGGTACCAAAGTCAATTTAGAAGCAATAAAAGCCCTGTCAAGACCTGGAGAAAGTTCCCTGTCATCAACCATGCCACTGGGATGGGGGTGGAAAGGACCTATAACACCAGGGCTTGCATCTGGTGGTGACTCTCACAGACAGTCCATCCTTGGCACACTCCTCTCCTTCCTCCTTCCCCCACCTTTGTTCATTTCCTGATATTATTCATGTAAGAGTCTCTTTCTTTGGCTAAATTGGGAGGTCAGAGGTGATGTCTTCTTCATTTTCATGTGCCCCACTGTACCTTGTGCCCAGCACACTGCCTTGAACATACTAAGCTCCCAGATTTTTAGAATATTGAAAGCAGAAAGGGTTTTATAAAATATCTAGTCCAATTTTTTGAAACTTGTTTTAAAGCAATAAATCTATATTAAATATAGATTTATAAAACAGATGTTTTTAAAAAGAGATGTTTCGGCTGAAGAGGAAGCAAAGGAGGGAGAGCAGACAAAGGTCAACGAGCAATAATCTCTTTCCTGTTCCTCTTGCAGCACCTCAGCGATCATAGTTTGGAAACTACTGATGCAGTGCAACCCCTTCATTTTCTAAATGGAGACATTCCTTAAAATTTTATACACTGAACTGGCATATCCAAGGCAGGGCTGGTGAGCTGCAACTGTTGGGATCACCATATTCCCCTTGTGGGGATATCAGTTCTATCCAAGTGACTAGGGTGAGGATATGAGGAGCGCAGAATCTGTGTAGACTCTGGAAACACACACCTTCTTCTTTCCTAGTCTACTTGTTTGGAGGAGACCCTCGTTAGGGATGAGAAACAATATCCATTCTGCCTATACTGGTTCTGCTCAGTCTATAGTCTTTCTGGAATAAGTTAAGCAGCTTGCCTCTGTCAGGAGAAATGTGTTGGGGCAGGGAGAGCACTGAGGTACTGCGCACCTAGCCTCGTTCATCAAGGGCCATTCATGGGCCTCTCCTTGCTTACCACATTCGTTCCAAGGCAGTTAGTGGAGGGCCTAAGGGCTATTCTGAAAGACCTGTTTAACACTCTTTGAGTTTGATGGGGATCCACAGACCACATAGAAGGTTAATCATTTAGTGTATTGCGTGCAACTAACACACCTAGCAACATTTGAAAGTGAAAGACAGATTAATAATAAGTGAATGAGATCATTTCAAAGAGGGACAGGTGTTCTAAAGAAAATAAAACAGAAGGATGGTGTTTCAGACAGAATGAGTGCAGTTATGTTGCAATAACCAACAAACTCCAAATCTCAGTGTCCTAAAACAACAAAGTTGGAGTTTTTTCTTACACGTGCCCTACATCAGGGGGGCTCTGCTCCGTGTTGTGCTCACACCTGGATAACACCAAGGCTAATGAGACTCCCCCATCACATCCTTTTTATCTATTTCCTATTGCCCAAAGCTTATCCCAGAGGCCGGCCTGCCTGTAACAGTTTCAGGAAAGTATCATCTTCTCATGTGGCCCAGAGGAGAGGAAAACCATGGAACAGCACACAAGATGGCGGGTGAGAGGGAACACAAGGCCTGATTAGGGTGATCTAGAAAAGTCTTTCTAAGGAGATGACATTTGAGCTGAGATCTGAATGATGAGAATGAACCCACCAAGTGAAAGCAACAGGAAAGGCATTTCAGGCAGAGGGAATGGCAAATGCAAAAGGTCCTTAGGCCAAAACAAGTGTACAAGGAAATAAATAAAGGTCAGTGTGACCAGAGTCAGTGAAGCCAAATGATGAAAAGCCATAAGGATCATGATAAAAAATTTAGATTTTATCCAAAATGTGCCCCAAACTCAAATTAACTGTTTCCTCTTTTTAACACAAGCCAAAAGTCATCCTTATTTTACACTAAAAACAAAAATTCACATTTTCCTTTTCAGTTTTCTGTTTCTCAGGCTAAACTAAGCCTTTACCTTTTTCATATTCGCCTCAGGTTCACGTTTTTCTAAGCATTTGAAATACCACAGAACATCGTGACAGGATTTACAGTGTTTCCTGGAACTTTTTACCTCAGTTCTGCATTTTCTCAGGCCTCACTTCAGTCTTGATCAGCAAGCAGATCTGTGCTCTTAGCTGCTGACAGAACATACATTCTCTGAAAAGGCAAAAAGCAAGGAAGTTAGCATTCTGAGAAAAAAGAACAAACTTTATTTACTTAGCAGAGAAATTTCTCTATTAGAGCCTAGTATTTTTAGAAACAAATCAAATATAAAAAGCCTTTTTTCCCTATGGAAATTATCTAGATTGTTTGATGTTCTGGAGTTTATTGAGTTTCCACAGTAACTTTCTAAAAAAGATCCTGAGACCTTTATCTTCCATACTGCTTATGTTTAATGAAAACCTCTTCAAGTCCAAAACATGGTTTCTTGCTCTCCGACAATTTCTAGTTATCACGCTTGAACCTTTACAAATCACTCCGAAGAGTACACTCAAACTAGGGAAGAAAGCAACTTCTTTCAAACACCCAGTCTTGACTATGAGGAATTTCTTCCTCAGATATGCTTTTTAGATTTTGCCTCTCTCATTTTGTTTATCCACTTGTTTGTGTTTTCCTTTCCTAAGTTAAGATGAAGAATTTCTTTCATGCTACAACTCTTTATATCTGATGTTTGTCATGGAAAAATTCTAAGTCTTCTTTTCTAATTCCAGCACTGTATAATGCATGGAAACTGAAGGTAGGCTTTAGGTTCAAGATAATTCTATCTTATGTTATTATGAAAATTAAATAATGTATTGTGAAAGTGTGTGTAAACAATAAGGTTCTATTCAAATGTTAGCCATTATTATATTTACTGTTTCCTTATATTCCTCAAATATTATAAACCTTTGTCACCCAAACTGTAAAAGTAACTGGGTTAACTAGTTAGACCAGTTTTAAGTGAGGTCAATTGTAGGTTGTACTCTGTTCCAACACCACAAGAACTGCCTTTGGAACAAGTCATTGAAGCCAGATGAGTAACCAGCTATAGATGACAGATAAAGAGTGGAAGTGCATAATTTACTTCCAATAATCTCTTCCCAATCACACTAAATCAATAAAAATGCATAAAACCACAATAGATAGATGCCAGTATGGCTCCTCTGGCTCAGTAAACAATAATTTCATGGTTAATAGCTTGTTCAGGTAAAATCAAGTCTAAAGACACACGATTTCAGGACTTCTCTGGTGGCGCAGTGGATAAGACTCCATGTTCCCAATGCAGGGGGCCCAGGTTCAATCCCTTTTCAGGGAACTAGATCCCACATGCCGCAACTAAGAAGCCCACATGCCACAACTAAGGAACAGGTGAGTCGCAATTAAGGAGCCCTGGAGCTGCAACTAAGGAGCCCACCTGCCACAACTAAGACCTGGTGCAACTAAATAAATAAATATTAAAAAAAAAAAAATAAAGACACACAATTTGATCCAAAAAAATAAATCTGCTTTTACCTGAATTGCTCATGTAACTATTTTTTTTACCAGAAAATAATGTTTGTCTTTGTAAAACCCAAAATTACTAGGAATTCTTCAATGTTCTCCATCTGATATAGTGTTAGACACTCAATGTGTGGCATAAAGAGAACAGGGAAGACAGAGAAGTCATCTGAGCCTGTCTTACTGTTCCTTTGTTTTCCTTCTCCTATTGCAAACACCCTATTTTAGGCTCTTGTCATATCAGGAATGGGTTAACAGAAAAGCCTCCTAACCAGATTCCATGCCTATATGTAAAATGCTAGCACACAACACACATTCTGTACATGTTAATTCCTTCCTTCACACAATTCCATCTAACGTCCACATTCACTTGCTAAAACACTAAACTAATATGTCGGTTCATT
The DNA here is from genome assembly GCF_937001465.1 of Orcinus orca. NCBI lineage: Eukaryota > Metazoa > Chordata > Mammalia > Artiodactyla > Delphinidae > Orcinus > Orcinus orca. The sequence continues at coordinate 99,800,963 of NC_064563.1, forward strand.
CTTCTTGCCTCTAAAATAGCCAATATACCAAAAGTAGACCATATATTTAGTTATACACAGATACATATACATATATACACAATTTGGATTAAATAAACATTTTAAAAATCTAAAGATCAAAATTCTAAAAAATAGAAAAGCATATCAGCTCTTTGGAAGAATAATGTTTGATATTTCAATTAATTTGAAAAAGTTATATAGAGAAAAAACAGTAAAATAAGAACTTTATATTTATAATAAAAACAACCTAAGAAATAAAAGACACCAATATTTTCAACAAATATTATTTTCAGAGGGTTCCAAACTATAGTATATAAAAAGTTCATACAAAATGGTGAGAAAATCCATCAATATTCCAATAGATGAACTGGTAGGACACAATCAGATAATTCATACAAGAATAAATACATTTGCAAATAAATAAATGGATGAAATGCTTAATGTAGCTAGTAATAGAAATGAATACAAACTAAACAATGAAGCTGATAAAAAGTTGATGAAGAGTACAGGTTTGCAATCAAACTCTACCTCAAGTCCTAGTGTGGCCACCTACAGTTGTTAAGAACCTTACAAAGTATTTACATCTCTCAATTTTGATTCCCTCATCATATGATCATAATCATTTCACATGGTTGTTTGTAGGATTAAACAAAATAATCTTGGAAAAGCATCTAATAAAATACCTAACACAAAGTAAGTGTTTAGTAAGTGGTTGTTAATATGATGATTATTGCTACCATAGTTATTACCATGTAATACCTAAGAAATTAATGCTTAAGATGTTCTCATTCAGTATTGCCAAGGTGATGTTCAAACTAGTGTACCCATACATTAATAGTGCCTTTTTAAACTGGTCTAATTTTTGCAAAGTTCAAGTTATGAAATTGTCCATAGACATTTTGTGAATATATCCTAGGGTAATACAATAAGGAAAAGGTTAAGTTAGTGATCAGAGCACTTTTCATAAAATTAAAGCAATAGCAAAAATATTTGGCAATCCAAAAACGTGTATTAAACTCAGATACCAATGGAAGATTATGTAGCCACTAATGAAATGGTTGAAGTAATATTTAATGGGATAAAAGTAGATGATTATGTGGGTGTGGTAGGAGTTCAACTATTTAAAGATGTCTTTAGATATTAAAAAAATGGGGGAGAGCATAAAAATCAGAACCCACTTGATAGCAGGATTTCTTAGGTCAAGTTCCCCAAAAGCACACCTTGAAACAAGGATTTGCTTGCAAATAATTTATTGAAGAAGTGCTCCCAGCAGGCATTGGAAAAGGATCTGCAGAAGAGCTAAGGGTAGGGCAGAAGCGAAGTGTGGTGTGACTTTCAGGTAAAGTCTCTCACAGGCAGTTTCAGCCTGATCCTGCAGAGGAATTCTGAAGTGCAAATTACACTTCATAGTTTTTCCTACTCAAAGCAAGTGTGCTGAGCTTTCATATTCTGTTAGCAGTCAGTTATTAGCTAACAGTTGCCTAGTGAGGTGAGAGGCTGAAGGAGAAGACCCAAGCGTTCCAGGCTCCTTGTGCCTGTGGCAAAGTGGCTCCCCTAGCCTCAAGGCAGTTCTCTGAAGACAGTGGCAGGTGACATTACACACACACACACACACAGTGGTAATTACGTAGAGGTGATGGATACGTTAGTTTAATTGCGGTGATCTTTTTACAATGTATATATAATATATCAAAACATCAAGTTGTACACCTTAAATATATACAACTGTATTTATGCCAAAGGTATCTCAATAAAGCTGTTAAAGGAAAAAAGAAGAGAAAGTTCACAAAAGCTGGGGAAGGATGCACAGTAATAATAAAAGGCACCAAAGGGGATCTGGGTGGACAGAGCATTAACAGAATCCACATGGTGAATTTTTCCCTTTTCAATTTCATTTCACATGTTTGAACTATACATAAATACAAAAAGAAAACAGTTTAGCTGCACCGCATTGCTACAGGCTAAAATCCAGATTTTCAGGATAATCATTGAGGTCCAATTAATAAATCTTATTTTGGGAGATATGCAGTTGCCAACATCAGTGGCCCTTTTATAGACTCTGCCACTCTACCCATTTGCCTCTAGAGATCCCTACACACACACCCCACTTCCAGCCCCTCCTCAAAACCTGCCAGGGACTGGGACTGCCCATCATTGGGAGGTGCTGCCCACCAACCACACCCTCTCCCCCCTTTATTCCCTTGGGACTCAGAGGAAGAATAGATTTAGAGATGTTTTAAGTCTCAAAGGATGTGGAATGTGAAGCCTCTAGATTTGCTTGGAGTCTGCAATCAAAGTTTCAATATTTTAATATCTTAGACTAAGTTAGGATTTGGGGTCATGAGTGATATTTCAGCCATTTCTATGGATAAAATAAAATTCAGAAAGCAGCCTGGGGACTCAACTGCAGTTTAGAATGTCACTTCTGTGAGAAATCATTAAATTTAAAGCAATTCATTTAAGAAATATCTTTAAGAAATGCCATATTCATTCATTCATATATAGAGAGATATATGTATATGACTTTTAAAGTGATTTGATCTCATATTTTAAAAGCCTCAAAAATATATGAATATGATTTGACCCTCTATAATTCAAAAAACAAAAAGGAACTTGGTGTAAAATGATGTTCAATGAGCATTCCTTATAAGAAAAAAAAGGAAGGAAAGAAGGAAGGAAGGAAGGAAGAAATGAGGGGGGAAGAAAATGAAAGAAGAAAACAAAAACATTTGGAAAAATCCTGAAGAGATTAGTATAAAATATGTATATTCATTCAATTAAATATTATGTTTAGAGAATTTTAATAGCATTGCAATAATATATGGAAAACTATCATATAAAATTTAATAGAATATATTTTTACTACATTTAATTAAAATAATAAACATAAATTGAAACCCACCTATACTTCCTTGAACACTTCTCTAGGGTTACCTGTGGCATCTGAACACACCCTGGCTTTCAAATTCAACCATTTGATCATTCTATCCTACTTCCTGGAACATGTCTCAGTGGCACATCTGTTCATTCAAAATCCAAATACAGATGTATAATAGGTGGTTATTACATACTAAGCATGGTCCTGGGAGCTGATGACACAAAAGTGAGTAAAATTTGGTGCCTAACCATCATGGAATTCACATTCAGGCAGGGGGATAGACACAGAGCACAGTAACATGGCAAATACAATGGGACAGTGTTTGATGGAGGCTCAGCTCTGAAACATATTGATTATTCTCCGCAGAGCCTTGATCAAGTAACTATCCTGAAAATAGTTAATGATTACTTAATTGATTGAAATTTAAGTAAACTAAATAAATGTATCCATTTAACTGAGGAAATGATTCAGGTAGAATCTTCAAAATACCTGGTTATGTCAATCAACTTAATGGATAGCAGGTGATTTTACTTCTAATAACAAAACATGGAAAAACAGCTGGCAAGGAAAACATCGGTGTCTTGAGGGACAGGAATATTTTTTAAAGTGTAGTCTTCTCTGTGTTCAAATCAGAGGTTCCCAAAATTTCATGTGCATAAAAATCATCTGAAAGATTTATTGAAAATGCAAATCCATTGGCTGATAGCAGTCCACAAAAAATGCAAATCCAGTAGGTCTAAGGGGAGCACCAGGAATAAGCATCTAAAGATACTTAGATGCAGTAAAACAAAGATTACAACTTAAAATATATGACTTTAAATAATTTAATAAACATATTTTGTGCAGATAATATTCTACCACAATGATACCCTTAAAAATAACACCCTAGGGACTTCCCTGGTGGTCCAGTGGTTAAGACTCCACACTTCCACTGCAGGGGGCACGGGTTCAATCCCTGGTAGGGGAACCAAGATCCTGCATGCTGTGTGGCGTGGCCAAAAAGAAAAACGAAATAGCACCCTAATTAAGTAAAATAGTTTTACAAAATACTCAAAGCAGAAAAAAGTTAAATATATTTTCTGTTTAAGAAATGTCATTGGTGTATATGTAGACTCAGGTATTAATTAAAGAATATTGTATGTATCCCACTTCCATCTGTCAACATTACAAACTCTGTTTACTCAGTCACTTGTTAAAGTGAAAGACAACATTGTGAAATTGGATTTTTATCATCTGAGGTATGGCTCTAGGCTAACCTGAAATTTATCTTTGGAAGTAACATTAATCAAATTTCCTTGCAGACCTTCATGTTGGTAACAGGCACACCTACAGTTTTACTGACTGATGAAACAGAATCCTGGAAGCAGAAAGTTTTGGAAAAATGAAATTTGTAATTAGCTTTTGGGACCATGTTGTCTTCCTTCTAACTGCTTCTAATCCACAAACTAATATTTGCTTGTGAAAGTTGAAGCGCTTTGGAAATCGGTCACAATAAAGAGAAGGAAAACTACTTCGGACAAAAGAAATTTTTGAAGTGGAAAATTGGTTCCAGTATGCAACAGTGTTAGCTGTGTCGTTTGCCATAAAATCTAGGTTTGTTACACAGGATTTGTAAATGCATGTGCTTATTCCAGTGACCACAATATAGAGGAAACATAATGTACTGGAGAAAAAATAGGACCTGAATTCTAGTCCCAGATCCACCACCAATAAGCTCTACAACCCATAACCTCTATGAACTTCAGTTCTCAGATTTGCAAAATTCAGCGAGTGAACACCACATGGTCTCTGTGACATTTCCAGCTCTATAATTCTAAAAAGCAGGGGATATAAAAACAGTAAAATATATTTCAATCTCACAGAAGACTATGTGTTGACATTGAAAGATGCAGGTGATGTATTGAGAATATCGTACTGCCATAGCCTAGCACAGTCTATGACTCATAATAAGTGCTCAATTAATATTTGGTAGATAAATGAAAGAACAAACCTGTGAAATTACACAGAATAAGAAATATGGTTCAGTACTTTACTTATGCTTCTAGAAAATTTAGCATTCCAAATCTTGGTCAGCCAATTAATGAACACTCATTTTGACCTATTGTGAAAAGAGGCTATAAAGGATCAAAATGTTCTGGTTGACGACATAAATGTCAACAAGATATAAATGTTCACACATGAAATGATATGACGTAGGTACTATATCTACATATAGTAGATATATAACCTATAGATAACCTGATTATCAACCTTAGTACAAAGGAAAGGAGAGAGCAAGATCTGGTAAAGGCTTCCTGAGGGAGGAAGTGGGTTGGGATCTTGAACCAGGTAAGGTTGATGGGTTGGCAGATGAGGGGTTTGTGAAAAGGGCTAAAAACAGAAAAGAGAAAGTAATTTTAGTGATAGAGCAAGCAGATTCACTTTACTAGGAACAAGATCTAAAAACAGATGAGGCCAATGGGTGGCTAGAGATTGTTGATGGGGGAATTGTAATGCGTGACAATTTAACATCATCTTTTCATCAGGAAAAAGAAGAGTAGAAAAGATGTTCTTAGATCTGCATTGTCCATTGTGGAAGTGGCTAGCCCCATGTGGCTATTGAGCACCTAAAATATGGCTGGCCCAAAGTGAAATGTGCTATAAGTGTAAAATATATGACAGATTTCAAAGACTTGGTACCAGAAAAATAGGAATGTAAAATATCCCATTAATACATTTGTACTGATTACATGTTGAAATAATATCATTTGGGATACGGCGGGTTAAATGAAATATATTGTGTAAGTTAATTTCACATGTTTCTTTGTACTCTTTTAAGGTGGCTACTAAAAATGTCTTCATTACATATGATTCACATTGGACAGCACATTTCTATTGGACAGCGCTACTCTAGATAGATTTTCCCAGCAGCAGTCATGAGTAGCATATTGCAGTGCTAAGAGAAGAGAATCCAGGGGATCAACTAAAAGGTAAAATTGTAGGTAGAGACGAATCAATAAGACACAGTAGAAAAGCAATCAACAAATAAAAGAAATACATAATTACTATATATTCACAGATAAATTAATAGAAGTTTCTAATCTGGAATATCACTATGATTATAAAACATAATTAAATTTAAATGTTTATATTCACAGATAAATTAATATATTAGAAGTTTCTAATCTTGAATGTCACCATGATTATAAAATACATGAAATAAATGAAATTTAAAACTCTGAACTTTCTGTCTGATATAGAAATTATACTCAATAATGTATTTCTTTTCAGCTTTACAACTCTTTCAGTACATGAGTGCTTAGTGATCCCACATACCTGCTGATCTCAAGCCTGGAGATCATCTGACAGCTTCATAAAGGATCTCCTATCCAGTAATTTTGGCAACCTCAAAATTTAACACTGTCCATGGTACATACTACATGTTCAAGAAATATTTGTTGAATGGGTGGAGGATATCACACCCCAAATCATGACTATACACAGGAGTCTAACATCATGCTTTCCATAATATTTGCCCCTCCAGAAAGTGAAAAATATCAATAAAATCCTAGTATCCAAAAGAGTACCCCATATGTTAGTAAGTTTTAAAAAACACTGGTATTCCAGTATGCACAAATTTTTTAATGAGTTTAATATGAAATGGAGCTGATTATACTCTATGAAAGCAAATACTAAATTCTAGTAGACTTTTCTTTTTTTGTTAAATAAAAGAAGACACAGAGAGAGAGAGAGAAAGACTTTTACTGGACAATTCCAGTAAATAGAATACTATCAAGCAGTTTACCATTCTTCCACCTCAAAATCTTCTGTATTTTGTTTACTTAATCCTATTTTAGCTAATATAGTTTGGTATTGAAATGGAAATTCTGGGGAAATTCCAAGTAGTACTGGGAAATGATGTGATTTAATTACCTTTTTTTTCCTGTTTCTGTTTTGAGCTAGTATAACATCAGGGTGAGGTGAATATCTTGGCTAAGTTGTTTTTCAGCTAACTGGACCTCATTCTCACAGGCCCTGAAGATTCCATGAGCTGCTTAGTCCAATCCCTTGCCACAAATATCCCTCCTCTCCCCACTAATTCTATGCCACTTGGTTGAGATCATGAGATTACCGTACCACCAGGCTTCACAAGCCGAGTAGTGACCAATACAAAAATGTTTGTTTTCTTTCTGCCCAAACTGCCCTGGCTGGTCCACCCAACAGGAATTCCCACCAATGCTTTGTTTGCCACATCTAGCTCCTCTCCTGATTTCACAACAGAAGTTGTGTTTCCTACCAGCTGCATCTAGAAATCCATTGATCTTGCTCTCATTTTTCTTTATCTAATCCTCTCCTTCACTACCATCTGGACAATAAAACATTCTTTCATATTTATCCATTCCTTCTTGTTTTTACAAAAATATTGTCCAGGGAAAAATTCACCACGCAAGATCAGATTTTCAAGACTATAGCCTAACAATAATCTCTTGACTTGATTCATTGTGATGGTCAAAGACTATTTTGGTTCTCAGCTCATTAGACTCCCTTGGCTGACATTTGCATGAAAGATCTCTCAAAAGTCTTATGCGGCCCAAATACCATCAACTACAGAGCTACATCATCACACTGTGTAAATTCTCTGTAATCTCTAAGACCCTAATGGTCTTTCTTTTAAATGAAATTCCATTCCTTCTCAAAGCATACTTTCTTCTAATCTTAATTCAATTTGAGTAATTCACAGAGAAACTGAAAACTCATGGGACTACGATGGCCCTACATTCTGAGCCTGAGTAGGCCAACAAGCTTAGAAATAAAGACTTTCTTAATAATATCTTCTTCTCTTTCTCAGTAAACTAAGTAATGGCATGGAAAGGATTTTAAAATTTTAACAAAAATTTTATGAAAAATAAACTACATAGTAAGCGTTCCCTTCTTAGAAAAAAAACCAAAAACGGTGCTTTTCACTGAAACAGGGAAGTAATTTTACACAGTCTTAGGAAATTTTCTTTCTACCTTCTCAAATGTAAATGTTTCTAAGAAAAAGTTTTAAGTATAGAGGAAGAGGGGATTAAGGAGAGGTCTTCTAGCAAAGCTTTAATGTTATTGGAGTACACGATTTACAAGTACGGTCTGGAAACCTTGCGGTAATTTCACTGAGATCCTTAAGAATGCAACTTTTTAGATTTCTACCTGCTCTAAAAATATGCAAAATTCATCAACTCCCTAAAATCCTCCCCAGGAAAAAAAAATGTGTTTAAAAAAAAATCACTCAACATGAGTTATATAAAATCCTATATTCCCATTGTCTTTCCCTTGAGCCTCTCACAATTATTACAAACATATTTTTCATATCCTAAGGTCCATTGGATGTCCCTTCTCACACTGAAGTTAAAAACAACTAAACTAACTTTCTCATGCAATTACTGTCATATTTACCATCTATTTTTTAATTCAAATGCAGTTAATATTTCCACTACATTCTAAACTCTTTCAGCAACAACCGTTACAAAGGAACACAACAACAAAAAAGAATCACAACATAATGATTTCAGTAATTAAAAAAGAAATAAAAAAGAACATCTCTGCAACATATTGTGACCCCTGGAGTATTCAATTTTGCAACGATTAAAAATTTAAGGGTATTCTATTGAATAAAATTCCTGCCTGCCTTGAACATTTTTCGCAGAAGTCACTGACACCATCTACTTTTGGGTTGAACACTGCCTAACACCCAAGACATGCCCAACAAAAACAGATCACTTAGCAGCCCTAGTCCTCCAACACAGCAGACCTAGAACTGACTGTCTGAGACTGCTGTTATGGACTGAATGTTTGTGTCCTCCCAAAATTCATATGTTGAAGCCCTAACTCTAAGTGTGTTGGTATTAGAAGGTTGAGCCTTTGGGAGACAACTAGGTTTGGATGAGGCCATGAGGGTACAGTCCACAATGTGATCAAAACCCTTAAAAGAAGAGAAAGAGACACCAGAGCTCTTTCTCTGCCATGTGAAGATACAGAGAGAAGGCAGTCCTCTACAAGCCAGGGAAAAGGGTCCTCGCAAGAATTATACCATGCTAACACCCTGATCTTGGACTTCACAGGTTCCAGAGTTGTGAGAAATAAATGTCTGCTGTTTAAGTTACCCAGTCTCTGGCATTTTTGTTAAAGTAGTCTGAGCAGCCAAAGATACCTGGTACCCGATGAATTTACAGTAGACCCCAAGTATCTGCACAGCCACTGATCCCACACCACTTCTGGCAGCATTGGCCCATTCTATCTTATTGGGTTTCTACCCCTGCTTCCCTGAATTCCAATTCACTCATCTGCTAATAGGGCAAGAGCTTTGCCTCATCTGATTGCTAAGACCTAATACTTTGTCCAGCTCTTGCAGATTCCTTCACTCTCAGCTGCATTAGCTTTTCTGCTAATGTCTCTACCTACTGGACTGCACCTACTTACATTTCAGTGCCCAAGGGACAATACTGGAGTTCTGTATTCCCCTTTGCTTGATATCTGACTGTATATAACTTAATCTTCTCTTAATCTGCCCCACACTTCTTTATCCCTTCCAGTCTATATTGTTCATGGCCCAATATGCCTGGTTTTGAATGCTCAGTCCACAGCAGAGGTAAACAAAACAAAACACAGAAACACTCACTCATCTCTAGCAAGATCGTATTACTAGCCTTAATAAAAATGAGTTTTTCAACACAGAAAAATATATTAAAAATTTTTAATAGGTGTGATATAATAATGATGATGATGACAAATAGCTATAAGATAAATAGATGATCATATATGGCTACTTATTAGTGCCTAGCCCTATGCTAACTATTTTATACACATTAACTACTTAATTCTTAGGCTTTGTTACCCCAACAGAAGAAAGTGAGCCTTGGAGGAGTTGAGGGAGGTCCCCAAGATTTCTCACCTAATACCTGGTGGAGCTGAGCTTCCCATCTAGACCTGGCTCCAGGGCCTCAGCTCTGTACAACTAGCCACATGGCCTCTGTTTCACCTCTGAAGAGCTTGACATTGAAATTGTGACACACTCTTGATTTGTTGTAATTGTTCAATGCAAGAAAAAGCTTAACAGAAAGTTGCCTAATATACCTTTTAACCCCAAGAATCTAAAATTCTAATATTCATCCTGAGAATGTGAAACGTAGCAGTAGCTATCCTGTTGACATCCTTAAGAGATAAAATGCTTGACATGCACATTCATTTCATAAACTTGAAAGTGTATCATAATGCATCAGTTTCTCAACTTGTACAATTCTTTGTAATGAAAATTTTTCTATGGCACAACCAGAAGATATTTTTAACTTTTTTTGATTATTCAGAATCCCCACTGTGAAAGTCACCTATTGGGGTACAGTGATGTCCTTTGTGACTCTTAATGAATGAAAACTGTGTATCCCCACACTAATTACCCCATGCTGTTATTTCTGAAGTTATTTAATTTACTTTGATCAATTTATCTTCTCCATGGCATATGATCATTTGCACTTTTTGTTTTTATTCTCCTCTAGCAATACCCTTCTAATTTACTACTTTTAATCTACTTAGTTTGTAAAAGCAGTGATACTCATTTATTTGATCTGTAAATATAATGGGCTCAGAAAGTATTCAGGCACTACATTCATAAATAATATAAAACTTGAAGAAGATGAATTAACTGTAAATGCATGGATTTATTTCTAGGCTCTCTATTCTGTTCCATTGATCTATGTGTCTGTTTTTATGTCAATACCATACTGTTTGTAATATATTTTGAAATCAGTAAGTTTAATGCCTCCAGTTTTGTTTTTCTTTCTCAAGATTACTTTGGCTATTTGGTATCTTTCATGGTTCCATATAAACTTTAGGACTGTTTTTTCTTTTTCTGTGAAAAATTCCATTGCAATTTTGGTAGACAGTGTATTGAATCTGTAGATCACTTTGAGTAGTATGGACGTTTCAACCATGTTTATTTTTTCAATCCATGAACACAGAACATCCTTCCATTTATTTGTGTCTTCTTCAGTATCTTTCATCAATGACTCATAGTTTTCAATGTACAGTTTTCTCACCTCTCTGGTCAAATTTATTCCTAGGTATCTTATTGTTTCAATACTACTGTAAATGGGATTGCTTTCTTAATTTCTTTTTCAGATAGTTTGTTGATAATATATAAAAGTGCACCTGATTTTTTTTTTTTTTTTTGCACCTGATTTTTGTATGCTGATTTTGTACCCTTCGACTTTATCGAATTAGTTTATTAGTTCTAACAGTTTTTGGTAGACTCTTTAGGGTTTTCTATATAAAATATCATGCCATCTGCAATCAAAGACAATTTTACTTCTTCCTTTCCAATTTGGATTTCTTTTTCTTGCTTAATTGCTCTGACTAGGACTTCTAGTACTATACTGAGTAGAAGTGATGAGAGTGGGCATCATTGTCTGGTTTCAGATCTTAGACAAAAGCTTTCAGTTTTTCACTATTGTGTATAATATAATCTGTGGGCTTTTCATATATGACCTTTATTATGTTGAGGTACATTCCTTCCATACATAATTTGTTGAGAGTTGTTACCATGAAAAGATGTTGAATTTGCTCAAGTGTATCTACTGAGATGATCATATGATTTTTATCCTTTATTCTGTTAATGTGGTGTATTATATTTTTTGATTTGCGTAGGTTGAACCATACTTGCATCCCAGGGATAAGTCTCATTTGATCATGGTTTATGATCCTTTTAATGTGGCTGTTGAATTTAGTTTGCTAGTATTTTGTTGAGAATTTTTGCATCTATGTTATTCAGGGACGTTGACATGCAACTTTTTTTCTTTTAGTGTCCTTCAATAAGGATACAATGGATAAGGATACAATAAGAACACACAATGGAGAAAGGATAGACTCTTCAATAAATGGTGTTGAAGAAACTAGATGGCCACATGAAGAAGAATGATATTGGACTTTTACCACACAACATATGCAAAAATCAACTCAAAATAGATTAAATACTTAAACATAATATCTGAAACTCTAAAACTACTATAAGAAAATATAGGGAAAAAACTTCTTGACATCAGTCTGGGCAACGATGTTTTGGATATGACCTCAAAAGCACAGGCGACAAAATCTAAAAATAGACAAGTAGGATTGCATCACACTAAAAATTTCCGTGTAGGAAAGGAAATAATCAACAAAATTAAGAGAAAACCTATGGAATAGGAGAAAATATTTTTAAATCACACATCTGATAAGGAGTTAATATCCAAAATATATAAGGAACTCCTAGAACTCAATAACAAAAATAAATAAATAATCCAATTAAAAATGGGCAAAGGACCCAAATAGACATTTCTCAAAGAAGACAAATAAATGGGCAAAAGGTATATGAAAATGTGCTCAACATCACAAATTGCCAAGGAAATGCAAATCAAAACCACAATGACATACCACCTCACACCTGTTAGAATGGCTGTTATCAAAAAGAAAAAAGATAAAAGTGTTGGTGAGATATAGAGAAAAGGGAACCCTTGCACACTGTTGATGGGAAAGTAAACTGGTACATCCATTATGGAAAACAATATGGAGTTTCCTGAAAAAATTAAAAATAAAACTACCGTATAATCCAGCAATTCCACTTCTAGGCATATACCCACAGGAAATAAAATTAGCATCTCAAAGAAATATCTGCACTCCCATGTTCATTGAAATATATATATAAATTCAAAATTAAATATTATTCAGCCATAAAAAGAAGGAAAGCCTGCCACTTGAAACAACCCTGATGTACCTGGAGGACATTATGCTTAATGAAATGACAGACACAGAAAAGCAAATACTACATCATCTCCCTTACACGTGGAATCTAAAGAAGTTGAATTCATGAACACAGAGTAGAATGGTGGCTTTGAGGGGGTCTAGAGGGGGAGGCAGTAGGGGAAATAGGGAGATGTTGGTCAAAGCATACAAAGTTTCAGTTATGCAGGATGAGTAATTTCTGAAGACCTAATGAACAGCATGGTGACAACAGTTAATAATACTCTATTTTTCACTTGAAATTTGCTTAGACAGAAGACTTTAACTGTTCTTACCACAAAAACAAAAGGTAACTATGAGGTGATAAATATGTTGATTAGCTTGATCATGGTAATCATTTCACAGTAAATGTATTTCGCAATATGTATCATTTCACAATATATGTATACGTATATCAAAACATCACATTGTACATCTTAAATAAATACAATTCTTATTTCTCAAGTACACCTCAATAAAGCTAGGGGGGAGAAAGAATATAGGACAAGAACTTTGCAGCATCTATTTGTGTTATTCACAATCTCGTTCCTTCCTTTCTGATTCTCATCTATATTTCTGACAGTTATTAGACAAAGCCCTCTGCATTGATTGAAGAAAAAGAGAAGAAGGGCGTTGGTTGACTTGGTAGGGGAGAAACTGCTAAGTTACAGGCAACCTTGTCATCTCTCCCTCTCAACATTTACTGAGCTGAAAAGCCAAGGCCAAGGCACTGTTTTCCCTAGCACAGTGATGGTATCCAAGGCCACTGGTTCCTGAACCACTGCATGTGTCAATGTATTCTTCTCCGATAGTGAAGCTTAGGATCTACTCCATTCTTTAACCAAAAGGCTGAAAATTGCCTGAATGTCATTTGGATGATGTGGAAATAAAGCAGAGTTATCACTTCACTGCCTAAATCAGGAAAGAGACCATTTATTTAGACCAAATATTTATGTGACACTTTCTATGTGCCAGGCCACTTCTAAGCACTTTATACACATTAACTCATTTAGTGTAAGGTAACAAAACTAGGAATGAAATATAAGACCTTGGATGCACACACAAACACTTACAATATCACAGAACTATACCTACTAAACCAGAATAAACCTCAGAGATTTTCTCTTTATAGTCTCCTAACAGCAAAAGCACTTTATGCACAGGATAACTAAAGCCAGAAGGGGTACGTAACTTCCTCAGGCCCTCTGAGATAAAGTGGGAGCCAGAACTCCGGTCTTTGGCCTCTAGGTGAAGCGGTCCTCCCTATACATCCAACCATTCCTTATGGATTCATAGTTTTCCAGAGTTGACAGAAACACTTAAGATCATGTACACAGTGGCTCTCTAGGTATATCCAATTTATATAAATGATACACTTTCAATAACACATGCTCACTGCTACCTTACTCCACCTTTCTCTCTCCTAGCATCTAAGAACTCACCTGGAGGTTGTGATGCAGCAGCTGAAAATTGCTCAGCTGAACCACAACCCCCTCTATACTCTACTTCCTTCAAGGAGGAAGAATCAAGGTCCTCCCTCTCCCAGCCTGCATTAAGATCAGAATGGCCCTCAGTCTTTTTCTGCAATAACAAAAGCTATCAACAGCTTTAAAGAGGTCCTCCATGAGCCAAAGCCAAAAGGCTGAGACGCACAACTCACTGGAGGACACTTTCCTGAAATCCTCAGTAGAGGCTGGGGATATGGGTAGGAGAAACGTCTCTAACACAAGGTCCCTCTGAAAAGAACCCCCATGCCACCCCTGACAAAGCTCTAGGATTCCATCATCTCTGCCAAGACTATACTCTCTACCCTGAAGCCATAGGCCATGAATGAGGATGAGCTTATTATTGGTTCAAGTTCAGATGGACATTGATTACTAATTAGTAATGGTCCCGGCTTATACATTTTATTTTTCCTATTTATTGTTAACAATAACCACACAGTTGAGCAGGAATTGCACAGTTGATATAACAAAACAAACTCCTTTTCTTGGTTATTAAATGTATGTTCTACAGCTGCAGTTGTATTTATAGCTTAATCGGCTCTTTAAAATACTGACATGCACAGATTGCATTATAAATTCAGCTATAAAGAGATTCCATTAACCATGTGTCGTTTTGATTAAAAACTGTGTTTTCTCCTGAATTGACTGTAAAAAATAAAGTGAACTAAATCTCATGGTCTTCCTAAAGATGGGACCCATATAAAAATTTCTCCTCCAAAGTTTGGTGGACTCCAGCAACCAGGAATAAAAACTTTCTTCACTGGAAAAATATAAACAGGGAGAAAATCCCCTGTGTCATTCAGAATTCAGCCAGGCAATCTGAATCCATGCTAAGTATTTTAACCAGGAATGGATTCAATATAAGGAATTAGGTGCTTTAAAAAAAACTATTGTAAAGACTGGAGCAGCAAAAGTCAGGAGGAGCTCCTATAAATCTCAAGTTTGTGGCCACAAAGAAAAACGAAGCTGCTGCCACCCAAAATGAGAACCATGCATGTAGATGCTGCCAACTTTTCCAGCTTCTCACAGCTCCAAAATGGGTAAGATAGCAACCACTCACCTCTGGACATCCAGGAAGTCTACTCATCAGCCCACTATGGCCAAGGGACAGACAAAAAAAAAATGTCTGCCCCCTTCCCTCTTCCACCTTTGAGATCCCATATGAAAGCATCTCATTGGCAGAGTTCTGACAATATGGAACCCTACTAGCAAAATAGCCCAAGAAACATAGTTCTCAAGTTTTTCCTGCAGCATTACAAGGAGGAATTTATAAGGGATGTAAGGGTGCAAGTGCCAGCAGACGATTCTGATATCAGAATTACTCTAGCAGGAAAACAAACCTCCAAACCCCATCCTCCTCAGAAAAGAACCCAGGAATACACCTCTTTTGTTACTAAGACAACTCTACGACCACAACCACCTTTCAACTACATACAAATCATCTCCTCAGGCATTCTGTGACCCCAGAAGACAAAATAACCCTTTGACTTTGACTAACCCTATGACTCACTCTTAAGGAAACTTTATGTAAAATGTTAATGGAACATTTCCTTCAACAGTAAAAAATTCCCCTTAAAGGAACTCCAAGAAAAAAAAAGAATTCCTTCCATGTAAGGCTAGGAATTCTCCTCAAAATTCTTAAGAAATACTTAGTTTTGTTTTCTGGATAGATGATCAAATAATTTAGATTAAGAAAAATGGCAAATGACTTCATAACTTTCCCAGAGATAACACTTTGGAAAAGTTTCACATCTCTTTACAACTTGAAGAACATTACTTTGTCTCTCTTTCTCTGGTTTTATTTTCTGAACTTGTTTCTTTCAGTTTCAGTTAAAGTGACCTTTAAATTGGGGGTTTTCCATGCATGATTCTTCTTCTGGAATACGAATCAAAGTTTTCCCATTTATACCAACTTATGAAAGGGTTTCCTTTCCTCTGAAGGAATTTTTTAAAAAGCCATTCTAAATACCTTGTCTACAAATCTTTCTTAGACTTAATATCCTAGCAAGAAAAAGGCATAAAATAAAAGACATAATATCGTAACAAGAAAAAGGCATAAAGATCTATCAGCTGCAAAAGTGTCATATCTTAATGTCTTATTAATTGTATCCTTTTAAGAACCCTTGAGAGGATGCAATAATAAATGTTCCCTTGGGTCTGAGAGTGCATCTTCTCCCTAAAGGAAAAACGAGTCAGCCTTCACACCACACTAGTAACTATAAATGTATTTTTTCCAGGAAATATGTTATGATACAAAATCTCACACAGAATCCCAAAATGGATATTCGGGAGAAAGAAGAGTTGTTGCAGGGGTTGAGGCAGGAATGAGAGGTTCAGGGCCTGCCGCTCACAGCAGTTCTGGGGAGTATAATTTAGAATCATTTCTACCACACAACGGACCCTCTTCCTTATCTTCTTCAACATCCAGGTTTAGGATTATAAATGGGTGACTTGCCCCTTAAGCTGTATGCAGCCATCATAATGGTGATGGCAGAAGACCTTGCCAAAAAGTCATTTCAGGAGCGAAAGGAAGCCTGGAGAAGTGGCCATCAGATTGAGCAGACAACAGTTCTCCAGTACTCCTGGTCACACACCCCCTGGGGGTTCCAGACCAGAGCTGGTCTAGCCCAATTACCTCTGCATTTCTCAGGTCAGTAGGTGAGAAGAGGAAGCTATGGTCTGATGGCTCCCTAATGCTGGCTTGCTCAGCCCACCCTGCACCAGGCCATTAGCAGTATGGGATTTCTGACCACTAGGAATCAAGGCCCTGAGGAAATCTGGCTCAGTATGAATGAAATGATAGACTCTGTACTTTAATCATTATCTATAAGCTACTACTTTGTATATAGTTCTTAGTACCTACTCACTTCATAAAGTGCTAGAGAGCCTTATTGTCTGGGTTTTTGGTTTTGTTTTTCGTTTTTGAAGATAATGTTTTTCTTCTTTTTTTTACTGAAGTATAGTTGATTTACAATGTTGTGTTAGTTTCATGTATACAGCAAAGTGATTCAGTTATACATACATATATATCTATTTTTTTCAGATTTTTTTATCTTATAGATTATTACAAAATATTGAGTATAGTTCCCTGTGCCGGTAGGTCCTTGTTGGTTATCTATCATACTCTCTGGGTTTTGACCCTGTTCTGTCACTCACCAGCTGTGCAACCTTGTTTAAATTAATTAATCTCTCTAAGCCTATTTCTTCATCAGCAAACTTGGGATGATAACAATACTTGATACCTCATATATTTATTGAGGGGTTTAAATGAAATAATACAGGTAAAATAGTGAGCAGAAACTATTACACAATAAGTACTCAATAAATAATAGCTACTAGTACCTTTATCATATATAATTTGTGTTTCTTTCTCATTTCTACTATTTATTTCCTTAAAAAGTTATTGGATGTGTGTGTTATGAGAAATATTGTATAAACCATATAGGAAGACTAAAGCTGAGAGAAATTAAATAATCAAACGAAGGTACATAATATTGGAATATCCTTTTACTAAAATAAAGCCAGTCACTTTTGAGTAATATACAATTTGCTGGACCCTATAAAAAAGTTATTACATAAGTCTGTCTAATAGTCTGCATTGTGTGGTCAGCATTATTTGTTACCAGAAGTCATTGCAGGGTTAATCAGGGATTAACCTTTATGTGCTAGTAATTGGTATGACAAACTTTAGTCTAGACTGTCCTCAAGTAAATAGCAAAGTTATTACAATCATGAAATACCTTTTATTGTTCCTACAACTGTAAAATAAGGTACCTTGCCCACTATATGGCTTCCTTCCACCTCCAAGCCTAGAGCTTTCTTCAGTGGTAACAGTGTTAAATCTTTATTATTTTGTGTCTTAAAAATGGCTGTGAAACTTCAAAATGAACAAAGTGAAAATACTACTTCAGGGAGATCATTTTCATCTGATTACTATCTACCCACCTATTTCACAAGAGACTAACCATATTGAATTCTTGAGAAGACAAATACTGTAACCTAGTTTTACATGGAACTTTTTCTCTGTGACTATCAAAGAAATTCATAGCATTTCCCAGGAGCAAACATCACATATTTCTTTCTTTACATCTGGCTCAGGAGATAAATGATTTACCCAAGGTCATACAAATCAAATTCTAGGGCCAGAAACAAGAGCTCCCTTTGAACTCCCACCCCACAGCTCTCTCCATCAAGTATCTTAAGTGGCTGAATGAAATTAAACGGGATGGAAGTGGGGGCATGCAGAGTTATCACAGAACAGTGTTCAGTCTTTTCAAATCCCAGCTGGATACATAAGGATGCATAAAATGAGAAGCTGCCTTACATAATTAAAGCCAAATGTTATTAGAGAAGCCAAATATTATTAGAAACATTGACATTTTAAAATTCTACTCTAAATATTTATTAAGCAAAGGTTTCATCATTGGAGTAAGTATATACCTTCCTAAGATGACAACTTTGGAAGATAGCCCTTGTATGGCATATTTATATATTCACACACACACAGAATTGAAGAATATATGTAAATAGAGTAAATTGCACTTGCTTTGTAGCACTCCATGTCTCCTGCTCTTGTGCCCAATCACATTTTCTTTCTAAATTAATTACTAAAGACTCACCATTCCATAGCATGTGAATGAAATAATTATTGACCTCTCTTTCCAGGTAAAAAGATAGCTTGGAGGAGTGGAAGAGTTTTGCCGTTCCATAGCTGCTTCTCTATTAAAAACAAATGATAAGGGTTAACAATAAATCTTTGAGTCAGAGATTAATGCTTCTAAATACATCAGCCATGCCTTTAGAATCTAAAAAGTACACCAAACACCAAACTATGAAATGCTCTTGACGTCAATGGACAAAACAGCTATCAATTGGGATCACTTTATAACTTTCCCATAACTGCCTCACAGATAAACCTGTGCTGTAGTCTTTCATGTCAGGACCTTAACAGTACCCTTCTGGACTTCACAGGCAGTTAACCGTTAACTACACAATACACTAAATTCTTATAAATTATGAGTCATATGACCAGCCACAGACAATATATATATAAACTCATGCTCCAGACATAAAATAAATTATGTAGACAGACCTAGAGAGAAGTTTCATTTCTCTTTTTAAATATGCATTAGTTGTTTTTAAGAAATTTAAGTTTGAACCTAAGTTACCTGAAAAATATCCTCCAAGTTAAGGGTTTATGCAACTTGGTAAAAATTCAATAAAATAAATTCAACTGCTTAAATATGTAGTTAACTGCATCAGATTTCTGTTTATCTCAGCCTCTAAAAACATCATCTGAGGTCACTTTTCACAGTCTAATGTCACTAACCACTTTTCATCTGGAATTTAACAATAGCAACCACAAAAGGAAGAACCAATTTCTTCTCTCCTCTCCCAGTGAGCACTTGCAATTGGAGGCCTTTTCCATTCTCTAGTTACACTTAAAATAAACAGACTTCCAAGCAAAAGGTGGTTAATTCAATGGAGAAGGAAACACAGCCCCAACTTTTGTACTTCAGAGGCCTATTGAAATCTTAAACTTAGAATCCATATAAAAAGCCCATGTCAACATAACCTCTGGCACACCAGATACAGCCCATGGATCTGAGATCTCATGAGATCTTCCCCTATGGAAGTCACATCCAAAGGCCAAATAGAGGTAAACATTTTATCTGTGTGTGAACAGCTATTACTTTATAACTCACCAGCTTTGGAGAAGAGTCATAATTCATGGAATTTCAGTCAGTACAAATAAGGATTAAGAAATACTATTATTTCACCATGGAGCATTGATTAGAGAAGGAATAGTAATGTCAAGCAACTGACATTGCTGTATTGCAGTATATCTAGTTTATGTTCTGTGTAAAATGATATTTTTAATACTTTTAAGATATCAAAATAAATGGTGCAGACTGGTGGGTGCCTTGGGGGTTCTACCTGGTGGCTGATATTATGGGAAGAACTATACACACAATAAAGTGCATATATAAGGTCTAGAAATTGCCTAATCGAATATATTGGGAGTGATCAGCTGAATGATGCA
The DNA here is from genome assembly GCF_937001465.1 of Orcinus orca. Taxonomy (NCBI): domain Eukaryota; kingdom Metazoa; phylum Chordata; class Mammalia; order Artiodactyla; family Delphinidae; genus Orcinus; species Orcinus orca. Next base: position 99,821,157 of record NC_064563.1, read on the forward strand.
GGCCAAGTGAATTTAGGTGTATGAATAGCAATCCAGATAATACAAGGAAATTTTCCTCATGTCTAGGTAAACAAAACGTATTAGATCACTTCTAATTCCTACTGTATTACACAGATATGACCCCCAAATTACAGAGCAGTTGATTTATTTCCCAAGTCAAAGTAAGCTCTGTCTGGGCAAATTCTCTTGAAGGGTTTCATTATGGGCTCACAGGCCTCTGTGTGTGTGCGCATATGTGCGCGCATACGCACTTAAAAATAACGTAAATTATACTGGCAAAAGCAGGGAAGAAATCATACCTTTTCTCTTCTGTTTTTATTCTTTGCCTGTTTTTCTGTAAGGTACTTTGACCTTCTCATGTCACTTCATAGTGTCTGTTAAATGTTTTGTGGATATTTTAACCAATCCATCATTTGTCTTTTGACAACTGCATTTTTATTAAAATTCTTTCAGTATTATTTGCTCAACCAAAAAACTTTAAAACACAAATTTCAATGTAGTCAAATCTGTCCATCTTTATTTATGGTTAAGAATGTCTTTCCTACATGCTTAATAATATCTTCCCTCACACATAGTTAAACTTTCTCTCAAATTATCTTTGAATATTTTTACTATGTTTCTTCATTCATAACTTTTAATGTATTGGGGATTTATTTTTGTTGCATGGATTGAATTTAAAAAATCTGTAAAGGACTTCCCTGGTGGCACAGTGGTTAAGAATCCGCCTGCCAATGCAGGGGACACGGGTTGGAGCCCTGGTCCGGGAAGATCCCACATGCCGTGGAGCAACTAAGCCCGTACGCCACAACTACTGAGCCTGTGTTCTGGAGCCCGCGAGCCACAAGTACTGAAGCCTGCGCACCTAGAACCCGTGCTCCGCAGCCAGAGAAGCCACCGCAATGAGAAGCCTGCACACCGCAATGAAGAGTAGCCCCTGCTCAGTGCAACTAGAGAAAGCCCGCGTGCAGCAACGAAGACCCAAACACAGCCAAAAATAAATAAATAAATAAATTTATAAAAAAAAAATCTGTAAGAACATGAAAAGATGCTCACCTCCCTAAGTTCACTGAAAGGAAAATTACGGCACGTGACACACCATTTTGTTCAAATCAGAATGGCAAAAATCACAGAGTTAATAATACCTCTGCTGGTTAGCATGTGTATAAATGGGCATTAGTACATACCACTGATAGGCCTGTGAGTTGCTATAGCATTTTCGAAATGTAATTTGATGACATATTTAGTTTTGAGAATCTAACACTTAGAAATTTGAAAAAGCACTGATACATAAAATATTTAAAAGAAGTTTCAAGCGACACTTTCTTAACAGTAAAAATCATGTTTGTTTGTCATCTGAGAGAAGGACTTGTGCACCCACAATTTGGAAGATGATTCAGTGATGGGAATGAGGGACCAGGGAGAGTGAGACAGGGAAGATTGACAAACCAAAATAAGAATGAAATGTGATCACCCCTGAGGGCAATAAGGCCTGATTCTGCCACCTGAATAACTTACAGGATCGTCCACTGGAGGTCAGAGGTGAGAACACAACCATTAGAGAAGCTTCAGAGGGAGAAGGAAAAAAAAAAAAAAAAAACCAAAAGACTCAGGGCACATGTTTGAAGCAACATGCTGTCAGCTTAAGCTGATTCTGCATTTGCATGGAATTGTTCTCTTCAACTGTGGCTGGAATCAGAGGTGGCCCGAAAGAACTTGCCAGGAGACTCCTGATATAATATCAATCAGTAGGTGACTGCTTCCATAAATTATCGTATATCAGTTAGACGGAACATGATACAGCTATTTAAAAATGAGTGACATACACCTATATATACCTAGAAAAATGTCAATAATATATTAGTAAGTAAAATGTGGAAGGACTTATACTTTCATGATCTCATTTTTAAAATTAAAAACCCTGCATGTGTGTGTGTGCATGCACCCATGCATGTGTGCAATTTTATTGTACATCTTTGTATAAATATAGAGAACATCTAGAAGAATATATACCAAACTGTTAATATTTATCAACTTAAAGATTAGGAGTGGAAGAGAGGAAATTATTAAGCATTCTTTCCCAACTCTACATTGTCTAAATTGTTGCCCCCAAATTACTGTTGGGGTTTTTTAAGTAATTAATTGAGGGACATTAAAAGTTAGCTGATACATTCCTAGTTTGAGCTTTATTCCCACTCGAGAGTTTCCTCTGGAAGTCTGTTGCATTGCTGGACAGTCATAATTCTTTATCACTAATAAAAATCATTCTACTTCTAAGCCCAAAAAAAGTCTCTATTTTTGTTTGTTCTATTTCTACTCTAGATTGGCACTGTTCAGTATGGCAGCCCCCAGACACATGTACTATTATTAAGTATTTGAAATGTGACTAGTGCAAATTGAGGTGTGTTCTAAGCATAAAATACATACCACATTTTGAAGACTTAGTACAAAAAAAGAATGCAGATACCTCACTAATAAATTTTTTTATTATGTGTTGAAATGATAATATTTTGGATATATTGAGTTAAATAAAATACATTAAAATTAATTTCCACTATTTCCTTTTACTTTTTTAATGTGACTACTATCAATAGAAAGTTTAAACTTACATATGTGGTTTGCATTATATTTCTATCGGACAGTGCTGCTCTAGAAGAACATTATTTTTTCTTCATGTCAATTGATTCAATCTTATCAGATGATGCAGTTTCTGGAATCATCTCTCAGCTATTATCCTGGTTTCTGTGCTTCAGGAAGTACTTGACACATAATAAGCACTCCATAAAGATGTGCTGTTGTTGAATTGAATAGGGTTTTGTAACATAGGAGAAGGTGCTTTCCAGGAAAGAGCTGTCATCAGGAGAAGACTCTACAGAGGATTTGGTGATTAAGAAATCATTAATGTTCTTGGAAGCAACATGCTTTTCATGATATGTACGACAGAAGTCAGACTACACAAAGTTAAGAAGTGAGTGAGTGGTGATTAAGTAGAAGCTATAAACTTAGATTCCTTTGTTGGCCGGGATACAGAGATAGTGATTTAGGTGGTCCAGAGAAAGTTTAAAATAAAGAGACTTAAGTATACTTTTTGTAAAGAGAGACACCATTCCTGAGCCTCACTCCATCATTACAACCACCTCATACCCCTCTTTTTTCCCTTTTAATGGGATTTTAATCAGCTGAAAGATGACACCAACAATTAGCAACAGCTTTCCTGAAGATGGAAAATACTAAATAATTTCACCCTTATTCCATCTGAGACCACCTTTCAAAGAAGTGCGGGCAATGCACTGCCCAACCTAGAGGGCACTGTGCACATAGGCCACCCTGATTCAAGCTGGTGGATGTCAGTGATGGGTAGAAGTCAAGGAAGAGGGAAGATTAAGAAATAGGGTAACAATGTCTGTTGTCCACACTAATTGACAATGAAAAAAATTTTTAAGTTTGATAAGGGAAAAGATTCATAACATTGGTTTTGGCATTGATTTCCTGGATATAACACCAAAAGCAAAACTAAATAAGTGAGACTACATCAAACTAAAAAGCTTCTGCACAGCAGAGGAAACAGAGTCAAAAAACAGTCTATGGAATGGGAGAAAATACTTGAAAACCACATACCTGATAAAGAGTTAATATCCAAAATATGTAAGGGACTCCTAAAAAAAGCAAAAAAGCAAATAACCCGATTTCAAAATGGGCAAAGGACTTAATACACATTTTTCCAAAGAAGACATACCAGTAGCCAACACATGTAGGAAAAGATGCTGAACATCACTAATCATCAGGAAATGCAAATCAAAACCAAAATTAGATATCACCTCACACCTGTTAGAATGGCTATAATCAAAAAGACAAAAGATAAATGTTGAAAAGGATGTGGAGAAATTGGAACCCTTGTGCACTGTTGCTGGGAGCATAAAATGGTATAGCCTCAATGGAGAGCAGTATGAAGTTTCCTCAAAAAAATATAAAGAGAACTACCATACACTACAGCTCCCACTTCAGGATATATATATCCAGAATTGAAAAAAAATAAAATTAATTGAAATCCAGACCTCAAAGAGATTTCTGCACTCCCATGTTCATGTCAGCATTATTCACAATAGCCAAAAGGTGGAAGCAACCTAAATTGCCCATTGACAAATGAACAGATAAAGAAAATGTGGTATATATACATAAAATGGAATTTTGTATTCATATTCAGCCATTAAAAAGGAAATACTATCATGCGAGACCACACGGATACACCTTGAGGACTTTATGCTAAATGAAATACACCAGTCAGAAGGACAAATACTCCATGATTTCACTTCTACAAGGTATCTAAAGTAGTTAAACTCATAGGAACAGAAAGTAGGATGATGGTTGCCAGGGGATGAGGGGAGAGGGATATGGGGAGTTGCTATTCAATTGGTATAAGATTTCAGTTACGCAAGATGGAAAATCTCTTGAGATCCACAGTACAACACTGTACTGTACACTTAGAAATTTGTTAAGAGGGTAGGTCTCATGTTGCATGTATTTTACCACATTTTTTTTAAAAGAACATATTGGCTTTTTCATTATTTAATCTGTGACATTTTTCCTCATGAAACTCATTGTTCAACTCCACTGGCTTACAAATATTCAAACTGACCATGTTGCTCAAACCCTTGTAATGGAATTGAATAAAAACTTGGATTAAAAGATCAACTTTGAAATATGCATAATACATTCACTGACTTAAATCTAAAACAAAAAGTGTAATGATTTCTTTTAGTGGATGGAGATGATCCTAAATGTAAAGTTATTTGCTATTTCTTGCTGATGCCAAAGTTTTGTCACATCAACAATAAGATAGAGTTTGATTTGGGGGTTATTTGTTTGTTTGTATTTAGTTTTCATAGCAGCTAGTACAAGAATTCCTCTTACGGGAAGAGTTGTTTTTGTTGGGAAAAATGCTTTGATAAGCCCACATGGAGCATAAGCTAAAATTTATGGGTCTTGGCATTGGGTGGTGACAAAACTTTGTAGAAAGATAGAAATCACTCCGTATAATTGAAAGAAAAGAATTAGTAGCTTCAGAGGAAATTCGGGAAGTTGGGGTGGAAAGTAAGGAGGGGAGAAAGAGCGCAAACAAAATGATGGCTTGCTATGTGTGATGTGACCCTTTTAAAGAAAAAGCCTATGAAAAATAATCTAATACTAGTTCATCAGATTCTTGTGGAGTCTGAATAGGCTGCATTTAAAAACAAGATATCTTTACAAAATTATCATTTCTAAAATAAATTAGATATGTTATTTCTATCTACTGAAAAAAATGCCATATTAATAATATCACCTGAGTAGTGTGGATGATGTGCTTATATTTTACCTAAACTAAGCAAAAAAACTGAAGGAAGATAAATATTTGGAGTCTAAATTATCTAGTTTTTCTGACATAACTCAACTGCAGTACACTGTTTATTTCCTCAGGATTTTAGGTATGTGTGTGTTCTAAAACTGACCCAAATGCTAACTAACATTTAGACCTTTTTATGTTTAAAAGTCATTTGTGTTCAAAATGCCAAATTCATTTCCTATTCCTGGACTGTCAAAACTTCACTCAGCAATTATATCCAGTTACCAAGCTCAGATGCCTCCTGGGTAGGGAGTTCATAGTCCAAACAATCCTAGGCAGGGCAAATATGTAAAATAGGTTGTTGCTAGGAATTTCCAGGTCCTTCAATTCCCTTTTTTAGAGTTTCTGTACAAGATCTTTCCCAATCATCTGATGCAGTTTAATTCTAAAACTTAAAGAATAAATTTGCCTTATTAAACTAAGTCACACCAAAAGGAATGAAATTGTGCCATTTGCAGAGATGTGGATGGACCTAAAGACTGTCATACAGAGTGTAGTAAGTCAGAAAGAGAAAAACAAATACTGTATAATATCACTTATATGTGGAATCTAGAAAAATGATATAGATGAACTTATTTGCAAAGCAGAAATAGAGACACAGACATATAGAACAAACGTATGGATACCAAGGGGGAAAGGGGGGTGGGGTGAATTGGGAGATTGGAATTGACATAAATACACTACTATGTATACAGTAGGTAACTAATGAGAACCTACTGTATAGCACAGGGAACTCTACTCAATGTTCTGTGGTGACCTAAATGGGAAGGAAATCCAAAAAAGAGGGGATATATGTATACGTATAGCTGATTCACTTTGCTGTACAGCAGAAACTAACACAACATTGTAAAGCAACTGTACTCCAATAAAAATTCATTTAAAAATATGGTAAAACAGAAAAAAAGTACTTTATCTAATTTACAAATACTTATCTATAAGGGAACGGTTGTTTTAAAATAATTCTTAGATCAGAGAAACTCCTTGTGTGTGATACATTAAATAAATAGGTAGCTGTTCAATTCAAAATGAATAAATTAATAAATAAATAAATAAACTAAGTCACACCAAGAGATTTGCTGTGGAAAGAAAAACTGAATTCTAAAGGAGATTACTGGGAGTGGGCAATGCTGAGTGTAAAGGAATGAATCAAAAATAATAGAATATCCAGTGCCAGGAGCAGGTCAATGTGAGAAATATATTTGAGTAGGTATCACACCCCATTGACTGACTGTCTCTTTATGTCTTAGTCTAATCTTGACCCTTTGGGCATCCCTGTGGCTCAGGGATAATGATGGAGGAAATATTTGATTTTGAAGCATCAAAATTTTCTAGAATAAACAAAATGCTTTCTAATTCCCCTCTCACTTGAGTAATATAGGAATAAAGTAACCAATAGCATTCCGCTGTCTTGAGTTTCACTAGTTAGTGGAGAGAAGCCTCCTGTTTATATTATTTATAACAAATTGTATTAGTTCCATGATCAGCCTGACAAATAGGCAAAGCACAGTGTCACAGAATAGCAGATCTGCTCTTTGAAAGCAAAGGCCATTTCTTTATATGTCCCCAAAGAGCTTTACCCTAGTAACATTCAATGAAGTTTGCTGAACAATTTATCTCAAACATTATTTAGTAAAATATTCACCCAATGCAGGAATTAATACCAACAAATAAAGATCCCCACTCAAAGTGTCATGAAAATAATGTTTTGTTCATAGTGTCCCCCCCCCAAAAAAAACCCTGATGAATGAATAATTTTTAAAAAATATATCATTGGCCTTCATCAGGTACATGAAAAGATGCTCAACATCACTAATTATTAGAGGTTCCACCTCACACTGGTCAGAATGGTCATCATTTAAAAAGTCTACAAATAACAAATGCTAAAGAGGGTGTGGAGAAAAGGGAACCATCCTACTCTATTGGTGGGAATGTAAGTTGGTACAGCCACTATGAAAAACAGTATGGAGGTTCCTCAAAAAACTAAAAATAAAGTTGCCATATGATCCAGCAATCCCACTCCTGGGCATATATACAGCCAAAACTCTAATTCAAAAAGATACATGCACCCCTATGTTCACAGCAGCACTATTCACAATAACCAAGACATGGAAACAACTTAAATGTCCAGTGACAAACGAATGGATAAAGAAGATGCAACACACATATACAATGGAATATTACTCAGCCATAGAAAAGAATGAAATAATGCCATTTACAGCAACACAGATGGACCTAGAGATTATCATACTAAGTGAGGTAAGTCAGAAAGAGAAAGACAAATACCATATGTTATCACTTATATGTGGAATCTAAAATATGACACAAATGAACTTATCTGTGAAACAGACTCACAGACATAGAGAACAGACTTGTGATTGCCAAGGGGGAGGGGGTTGGGGGAGGGATGGATTGGGAGTTTGGGATTAGCAGATGCAAACTATCATATATAGAATGGATAAACAACAAGGTCCTACTGCATAGCACAGAGAACTATATTCAATATCCCATGATAAACCATAATGGAAAAGAATATTAAAAAAAAAGTATATATATGTATAACTGAATTACTGTACAGCAGTAATTAACACAACATTGTAAATCAACTATACTTCAATAAAAAAATAAAATAATATAAAAGGAATCATACAATTTAAAAAACATAATAGAAAAGAATATGAAAAACAATGTATATATATGTATAACTGAATCACTTTGTTGTACAGCAGAAATTAACATTGTAAATCAACTATACTGGACTAAAATAAATTTTTAAAAAATACATATATATATATATATATATACACATACATATAGAAATACATATAAAATATATATGTATATAGTTATATACATATATAAATATACATATATATGTATATGTGTATATATGTATGTATGTGTATATGTATATACATATATGTATATGTGTATATGTATATATGTATATACATATACATATATATGTGTATATATGTGTATAGGTGGCCTTGGCCAGAACAATGGACAGAAAAAATTAAAATTAACAAATTTAACCAATTGATTTAACCAATGAGATTCAATTGAAAAGAAATGTAAAGTCCAGAATTTAGTATAAAATAAAGGCATATGCACTATAGCCTATCCAAAGAAGCAGATGATTAGACTATGGAATAGACTTGGAGGATATGGCAAACCTCTTTATATATCAGAAAGGCTGTCTTATGTAAAAGGGCTGATCTTAATTTGTCTAGCTTCAGAAAGCAGAATAGGACCAATGAGTTGAAGTTGCAAGGAAACATTTTTTTAAAGGCTTTATGGTAATTATAGCTAACCAATGAAAAATACTCCTTATACTCTATCATTCCAGTCCACTTATTGATTCTATATGGTAGAACCTCAAACTATTTTTCTTATCTTTTAGATCATGCTTGCATAATTTTAAAATGAGTGAAAAGTTCAAATTCCATGCAAGTATCATAAAGTATAGTAAGATTGATTTTTCTTTTCATCCAGCTGCCTTAGTGTCATGCACTCTCAGATTTAATTTCTACATCATGAAAAAAGAGTGATTATTGCTTTTAATTTCAAGATTATTAGGACTTTAAGACTTTAAGACCTAGTGCAATTGCCCATAAAATCCCCCCTCAGCATTCCTACTGGTTGGACATTCCCAGCAATGGGTGTAAATCACTGGTTCCCAAGACAACCCATACCATCTCTAAACCACCATGGCAATTAGAAAGTTCTTAGTGTGGTGCGTAGAATAATGGCCCCCAAAGATTTTTATATCCAAACCCCCCAAACCTGTGAATATATTATCTTATATGGCAAAACAGAATTTACAGATCAAGTTAAGGATCTTGAGATGGGAGATTATCCTGGATTATCCAGGTAGGCCCAATAAGGGTCCTTATAATAGGGAGACAAGAGGGTCAGAGTCAGGGAGATTGGAAGATGATACACTGCTGGCTCTGAAGATGGAGAAAGGAGGACAGGAACCAAGGAATGAAGGCTGCCTCAAGAAGCTAGATAGGCAAGGAAACAGATTCTCCAGTGCAGCCTTGCTGACACCTTGACTTTAGCCCCATAAGATCCATTTCTTCTGACCTCTAGAACTAAAAAGTAATAAATCTGTGGTATTTGCAGCCACTAAGTTTGTGGTGATTTGTTACAGCAACAAAAGAAAACTAATATACCTTCTATTGAACCAAAATGTCTCTCCCCGAAGCGTCATTGGTCTCTGGTCCACGTTGAATAGGTTTAATCTTTTTTCTGTAAGAGGGCTTTTCAACAAATCGAAGATCAAAATTTTGACGTCACTAAAACATTCCTGTTTCAGCTTTTACATCCTTAGTTCCTTCACCCTCTTCTCACATGACTACTCTAATTTAATTAGCTTTCCTATTCTCTATCTTCTGGAAAAGTCCCCTTTAGTTCTGTGGCTTAGAGCAGAATCACGTTATCCAAATGTCATCTGACCAGCACAATGGTATAATTCTTTGGTGGCAGCAAAACCCACTGACACAAATCACATTTAGTCCAATCTCTTATTTTTCTTTAACTTTTACTGAGCACTGATGTAGAACACACTACAACTTACTAAGAACAGTGGTGGTTAATAATTTGAGCAAGACACAAGACATCATTCTTACATATTACTAGAAAAGTTTCTTAAGATATGGTCATAGAGACAATTAATTAAATGAGTTTACTCAATTAATAAAATGAGTTTACAATTACCTGCAATTATTCATGTATACTTTCTCTTCTTGAGAAACCTAACAACATCCTGGTTTCTGTTTCATTGTATTTGATCAACTTTTGAACTTTCTTTTTCTTTCTTATACTTTCAGGGAGATTTTAAGATCTGCTCTTTATTCCCAGTGTTCAATAATGTGATTTGGTGTGTGGTTTGCTTATATTGTTACACTAGGCACTTGGCAAACTTTTTAATCTTATTTTCTTATATTATTTCTTCTATACTTTTCTTCCTTCCATTTGTCTGCTTTCTCTTTATGAGATCTTGAACGACTTAAATTATTTATCTAATTTCTTTTTGTTCTACGTTTTCCATCTTCTTGTTTTGGGTTGCTCATTTTGGTTTTGTTGTTGCTGTTACACTATTTTCTGGGAAATTTACTACATTAGTTTGCTAGGGCTGTCATAACAAAATGCCACAGAACGGGTGGTTTAAATGACAGAAATTTATTTTCTCACAGTTCTGGAGGCTGGAAGTCCAAGGTCAAGTTGCCAGTGGAGGTGGTTTCTTCTGAGACCTCTCTCCTCAGCCTGCACGCATCAGCCCTCTCACTGCTCTTCACAGGTTGTCCCTCTGTGTGCACACACCCTGCTGTCTGTCTGGGTGTTCTATATGAACATCAGTCAGATTGGATTAGAGCACCCTCTAAGAGCCTCATGTAACTTAATTACCTCTTTAAAGCCCTATCTCCAATTACTGTCAGGTTCTGAGGTACTGGGGTTAGGGGGATGGGTTAGGGCTTCAACATATGAATCTGGTGGGGGACACAATTCAGTCTGTGACATTTATTCAACTTTTCTATCAAACATTTGGTTTAATCTTTAATTTCTGCCATCAATTTTTTTCTAGAGCTCTTTTTTATTCTCTTAATATACGTTTTTATTGTATCCTGTCCTTGTTCATGGATTTATTATCTTTTCTTATCTCTCTGAGAATCTGTTTGGTCTTTTCTTTTTTCTTTTCTTCTTACGTTGTCTTTGCTTCCTCTGAGTTCACTTCATGTAAAGTTTTTCCTCAAATATCTAGGAATCTTTGAAAGTTCATCCACATTTAAGAGGGACCTATTTAAGAGACTGAAAAGCTGATTAGAAACTGTGAAAATAGGAAAGACTTGACAGTGGACTTTGCTGTAGGATGATCAGGCTGTAAGCCAGCTTATTTTGTTGGGTCAAGAGAAAGGAGCACATTAAGGAAATGAGTGATGAGCAGTGAGCTGTGGCCATGGAACACAAGGGTAAGATCATAATAGATTTGTTTGTGATAGTTCCCTGTATGATAGGAGCCCTCAGGTCTCAATAAATTCAATGAACGTGAAGAACAACAATGGTGTGGGATTGATTTCACATGGTCCAAAGAGACGAGAAGCTTTAAGCTAGCATAAAACTCATACACACTGTACACAAAAATAAGCTCAAAATGGCTTAAAGTCCTAAATGTAAGACCTGAAACCATAAATCTGCTAGAGAAAAACTTAGGCAGAACACTCTTAGCAATATCTTTCTGGATCTGTCTCCTGAGACAAAAGAAACAAAAGCAAAAATAAACAAATAGGATCTAATTAAACTTAAAAGCTTTTGCACAGCAAAGGAAACCATCAACAAAATGAAAAGACAACCTACTGAATGCGAGAAAATATTTGCAAATGAAATGACTGATAAGAGGGTAATATCCAAAATATATAAATAGCTCATACAGCTCAATATCAAAAATATAACCCAATTAAAAATGGGCAGAAGACATGATAGACATTTTTCCAAAGAAGACATACAGATGGTCAATACGTACATGAAAACATGCCCAACATCGCTAATCATCAGAGAAATACAAGTCAAAACTACAATGAAATCTCACCTCATATCTGTCAGGATGGCTAGCATCCAAAGGTCTACAAATAACAAATGCTGGCAAGGATGTGGAGAAAAGGGAACCCTAGTACCCTGTTAGTGGGAATGTAAATTGGTGCAGCCACTGTGGAAAACACTATGGAGGTTCTCAAAAAACTAAAAACAGAACTACTATATAATCCAGCAATTCCACTCCTGGGTATATAACTGAAGAAAGTGAAAACACTACTTCAAAAAGATACATGCACCTCAATGTTCATAGCACCATTACTTACAATAGCCAACATATGGAACCAACCCAAATGTCCATCAACAGATGAATGGACAAAGGAGAAGTGATATATATATATACAATGGAATATTAGCCATAAAAAAGAATGAAATTCTTCCATTTGCAACAATGTGGATAGACCTAGAGGGTATTATGCTTAGCAAAATAAGTCAGAGAAAGACAAATACTCTATGTCATCACTCATATGTGGAATCTAAAAAATAAAACAAACAAATGTATATAACAAAATAAAAACAGACTCACAGATATGGAGAACAAACTAGTGGTTACCACTGGAGAGAGGGAAGGGGAGAGGGGCAAGATAGGGGTAGAGGATTAAGAAATACAAACTACTATGTATAAAATAAATAAGCAACAAGGATATACTGTACAGCACAGGGAAATATAGCCATTATTTTGTAAGAACTTTAAATGGTGTATAATCTATAAAAATATTGAATCACTGTGTTATACACTTAAAACTCATATAATATAAATTACCTACACTTCAATTAAAAAAAAATCATGGTCTAGCCAGAAAGTAGGAGGTAGGGGGACTTGACTGGGCAAGAATATAAGAGGGATCTTCCTGATGCAGGAACCACAGGGTGGGCAGTATAATACTGTGAGTTTTTGTGGCACACCAAACAAGACATCACGTTTATCACTGCCACTTTGGCACTGTTCTCTGCTATGTTTGTGCAGTGGGCGTAGGGCAAGATGGAAGGAAGAGCTTGTTCTGTATTGCATTTAAGTGCTTTTATAATCAGAGGAAAAACAGTAATTCAATTTTAAGAGACTTTCAAATCAAGGCTACTCCACATAACCTCCACTCAGTTTTAATAATATTTTGCATTTATTAAAAATGTTTCTACTTGTTCAATTAATGTATTTTGTAAACTTTGATTCATTCTCTAAGCCCTCATCAGAACTGTGGCAGGAACTAGTCCCTCCATCACTTGAGGGCACTAGGTGTTAAGAACCTTGCCCAGATCAACAAGCTGGGAGAAGAGGACAGCTCTATTTCCTTTAAACCTGGTTGTTTCCCTGTCACACAGAGTGAAAAAAAAAAAAAAAAAATGGGCCTTAGTATCATCTGACAGAGCAGCCCTGCCAAAATCCACCAAAGGAAAAAAACTAAGTAAAGAAATAGTTACCTTCAAGTCTTTTCTCATGAAGTCTTTCTGCCTTAAGGAAAAGAGAAGATATATTGTGCTCATCCTATCCAAATTTCTTCCTTCTGTGTCCCCCATGCCACCACCCCCTAGTCTTCTTAACCTGAAATTCCTTTAACCAGAGACCAAAAAAAAAAAAAAAACCTTGAAAATACCAATACGATAAAATTAAAAATCACATTTACTTTCTTTTTTTTAACTTTTTATTTTATATTGGAGTATAGCCAATTAACAATGTTGTGATAGTTTCAGGTGCACAGCAAAGCGACTCGGCCACACATATACATGTATCCATTCTCCCCCAAACTCCCCTCCCATCCAGGCTGCCACATAACATTGAGCAGAGTTCCCTGTGCTATACAGTAGGTCCTTGTTGGTTACCCGTTTTAAATATAGCAATGTGTACATGTCAGTCCCAAATTCCCTAACTATCCCTTTCTTCCACCCTTCCCCACTGGTAACCGTAAGTTCGTTCTCTAGGTCTGTGAGTCTGTTTCTGTTTCGTAAATAATTCATTTGTATCATTTCTTTTCAGAATCCGCATATAAGCGATAGCATACCATTACAAATCATATTTTCTTTAAATTACACAAAAATGTGTCCGAAGATGCCTCTTAGTTGAGGGGAGACGGAAAATTTGTCTTATTTGCATTTTACTTTATTGTTTAAAAAAATGCCTAGAATGGCAGGGAAAAGACCAGAGAGGAAGAAGCTGGGAGCACTAAGTGTGCTTGTTTTCTACTTTCAGTCACTCCCCCATTTCACTTGGGGCCCAGCTTAGTAAGAGAGGGTTTGTTCTCAGGCAGGTATGGAGGGTTTGACAACCACTGAGAGTTACTTAGAAACAGGAAATTGAAATGCCAAAGACAGCAAATATTTTTACAGACCACACTTTTCCTTCATTCTCATTGACAAAATTGCAATTAAATAACTTTTATCAAGAGGCAGTAGGAGTCGTTTGGTTTTTTTTTTTAAGTTTAAAAATTTTTAAAGATAGCTCACATGGTCTCATATTCTGAAAAAATACAGATTATGAGACTTCAAAAAACAATTTGAACTAGGACATGTGGTCTTTCTCTACTAAAGAGAGCTTTGCAAAGAGATTGTTTCATTAAAAAACAAGTTTAAAAGAATCAAGCCCCACTGGAATCAAACCTTTATCAGAGCTAGAACCTCTGAGAGCTTGTCTTGAGTCCTGAAATCCCTATCAGAAATCACTCCTGGAAATTAAGAGATTAAAAGCATTGTTGATCTGGGTGTATATTATGAGAAAGACCCACAATCCGGGTCTGTCTCTGGCACTTACAAGTCACATATCCTTTGCCAACTTACTTGTACTCTTGGATTTCAGTCTCTCCTCATTTGTAAAGAGGGCCAATAACATTTGTCTGCTAAAATGAGGATTAGATGGGGTGATGCGTGAAAAGCACAATGCCAGACACTCAGTAAACCATATCTACTATTAGTAGTAGTAGTAGTACTACTACTTATTAAACCACCCATTATCTTCATGCCTCTAGGAATATGACAATCTGGTATTGGATCTGGGGGGAAGGAAAGGCTTATCCACAGAGATTTTGCAGGCCAGTCCTGAGGAAGTGCCCTGTGAAGAGCTCCAAGCAGCTGAGGGCCAGCATGAGGACACTGGTGAAAAAGAAGAAGGGGCCAACCACAGGGCTGCTGAAAACCCTCTTAGAGAACTGCCCAGAGCTGTCCCTGCTCTTGTTCACTGGCTTAAGGTTCAGATTAATATTTCAAAAATGTGCCGAATATTCTTCTTAAAAGATTTTTAATAGACTGAAACCTAAATATAGACTACGAAGAGAGTGGGGAGAAATCCAATCAACTGTTTAGTTCCCAATACCTCTTAAGTTGCTCCTGACCGTGAGCATGTGAAGAATGCTCATTAGGAGCAAATCTGAATGCTGAGAACAATATCCATCTTCAGTCCCAGAGGAATCCCAGGGCTCTTGTTTCCATCTCTTGCTGAGAACAAGCAATACTGCCAAAACGGACAGACAGTGCCCTGGGAGACCAGTTCACCAGTGGGTTCATGAAGGCTACACATGCGGGGTGAGTGGACGTGTTCTAATGACTCACCCACAAGCCTGGTGCTCAGAAAGCAGCAGAGAAAGGAGGGTCTCCAGTGTAGACCTGGGGAATTTAAGGGAGTCAGGGCAGGGTGAGGGGATGGTAAGCACAGGATTCTGAAAATTCGCATTAAGGATAAGGAATTCCAATTTTTACTATGCAGACAAATCAAATTTCCCAGGAATTTCTAGAAAACTCAGAATCATCCATGATAATCATCAGGGCCTCTTTCTCCAGTCTAGTCACTTGTTGTATCTGTCTGTTCTTTCATCAAGCCTCTTGCATCTGCCCCTTTCTTTCTATGACCACTACCCAAATTCAGGCCCCTACCCCGTCATGTCCTAACTTAACGCTATCATTTCACAGTGCTCTTTCTTACTCCTCCTCCTCCTCAGAGGTAAAGTCTTCTAAAAATTCTCCTAGCTGCATGTGAAACTGTAGCAGGATTCTCAACCAGAGTGTAAGAAACATTCACTGTAAGAGTAACTAGAAGATTGTTGAGGTGGCCCTAAGGGGTGTGGGATGAGGGAGGATGACTTACATGAGAGATTGAAAATAACTCTTCCTCAGGGAGGGGCGGCCCTTACATAAAAGCTTGACCTGATAATAATGCTTCAGCGTTAGAAGAGAGGGCAGATTTTCGGTATGATTCCAGTTAGTCAATTTTCCTCTGAACCAGGCCCTATGGACTCATGATGGAGTCCCCAAGGAGACAGGGCCTAAACGTACAAACAGAAAGAATGAAGCTCTGGGCTTCCCTGGTGGCGCAGTGGTTGAGAGTCTGCCTGCCGATGCAGGGGACACGGGTTCGTGCCCCGGTCCGGGAAGATCCCACATGCCGTGGAGCGGCTGGGCCCGTGAGCCATGGCCGCGTACCGCAAAAAAAAAAAAAAAAAAAAAAAAAAAGAATGAAGCTCAGTATGAAGACAGAAAAGAGAGTCTCCCCACATCAGGGAAGAAAATGAAGTGGTTTCAGTGTGCCGAAGAAGCAATCATGGTAACGAGGGCCCTGTGAGTGGCATTGGCACCATCCAGTGTCCAGCCTCCATAACAAAAGGTGGAAGCTGGCAGTGATAGGAGGGGGATTTCCCAACATCTCCCCAAAGGCACCAGAAGGTTCTTGGCATCTTTTGCATTTGCTTCACCGGAAGCAGCAGTCCCAGGAGCAAATGGTCCTGTACAGCCAAAGCAGAGAAGAACATGGCAAACCAGTGTGAGCTGGAAACACTGTTGTGCTCATTATCTTTATTTTTTATTTATTTATTTTTTGCGGTACGCGGGTCTCTCACTGCTGTGGCCTCTCCCGTTGCGGAGCACAGGCTCTGGATGCGCAGGCTCAGCGGCCATGGCTCACGGGCCCAGCTGCTCCGCGGCATGTGGGATCCTCCCACACCAGGGCACGAACCCGTGTCCCCTGCATTGGCAGGCAGACTCTCAACCACTGCGCCACCAGGGAAGCCCTGTGCTCATTACCTTTTGTGAGATAGTCCTAAGACTCTACAAATTTGGGAAGATTTCTTTGAAGGGAATTTGTAAGTCTCCACCAAAATGGTGGGGACATTTATGCTATTGCTGTAGTCCCTTTTTTACCTTCAGGTTGGGGTGGCTTGAGGAAATCTGGTATTTAATCACAAGACAATTCACCGGAGGAGAGAAACTGATACTTGTTAAATGCCTACTATATGTTAGGTATCACGATAAGTACATTTGCCTCTATTAATCTTTACCATAACTCTAAAATCAGATGTTTTTATCCCTTTTTAATTAAAGGTGAAGAAACTGAGGTTCAGGGTAGTTAAATTACCTGCACAGGATCACATAGCTTGCCAGGATTGTGAGCTTGAACGCTTTCCTTCAACAAAGCTGCATTTACCGTCTTGCCCATCTTCCTGGCTGTCTTAGCTCAGGAAATGGCTCCAACATCCACCCAGTTGTCAAGCCTGAAACCGAACATCCAAAGTGACTTGTCTCTCCCTTTCCACTCACACCTAGTCAACCATTGGATCCTTTTGTCCCTACCTTCTAATTATTTCTCCATCCCTCCCTTTGACCTCAACCTCACTTATACTACCTGAGCTAAAGTCACCATTATCTCTTCTCTGATTTGCAGAAAAACTTTCCAACTGATCTCTCTCCATGCTGTTTGTCCTCATTAAATCATTCTCCAAATATATCAAAAGTAGTCTCATTTAAATTGTGGTAAAATACACATAAAATGTATCATCTTAACCATTTTTAAGTGTGCAGTCAGTGGCCATTAAGTATGTTCACATGGTTCTCCCATCATCACCACCATCCATCCACAGAACTCTTTTCATCTGACAAAACTGAAATTCTGTGCAAGTTAAACAATAACACCCATTCCCTCCTCCTCCCAGCACCTGGCAACCATCATACTGTTTTCTGTCTATGAGTCTGACTACTCTAGGTACCTCAAATAAGTGGAATCACACAATATTTGTCCTTTTATGTCTGGCTTATTTCACTTAGCATAATACCCTCAAGTTTCATCCATGTTGTAGCATGTATCATATTTCCTTGCTTTTTAAAGCTGATTAATATTCCATTGCATGTATGTATAATGCTTTGTTTATACATTCCTCTGTGGATGGACACTTGGGTTACTTCCACCTTTTAGTTATTAATAATGCTGCTATGGACATGGGTTTATATCTCTTTGAGCCTCTGCTTTCAATTCTTTTGGTTATATACCTACAAGTGGAATCATATGGTAGATTTAATTTTTTGAGGAATCACCATACTGTTTTCCATGATGGCTGCACCATTTACATTTTTACTAACAGTGCACAAGGGATCCAGCTTCTTCATATTCCCACCAACACTTGTTATTTTCTGGTTTTTTGATAATAGCCACCTAAAGGGTGATATCTCATTGTGGTTTTGATTTGCTTTAGTGATGTTGAGCATCTTCTTGTGTGCTTGTTGGACACCTGTGTGTCTTTTTTTGGAGAAATATCTATTCAAGTCCTGTGCTCATTTTTCAGTTGAGCTGTTTGGGGCAGGGGTAGGGTTGTTATTAAAGTACAGTCTTACTTTTATTTTCCACTGTAATTTTTAGTTTCCAACTATAATTCTACCAGATTTTATTTCTTCACAATTTAAGGCCGTGTTTAAGGTGTACAACAGTTAAAGATAGTTGTGTTTTTTTAGTAGATTGTTCCTTTTACCAATCTGGAAGGCAGACATCCCTTTCAATGCGTTTTGCCCTGAATCTGTGACTTTAATATTGATATACTATGTATTTGTTGTTGCTGTTTAGTAATTGCCTGGCAATCAGCTTTTACCTTTCATAATTTTCATATTTCTAGTCATGACTTTTCTTTTCCACTTAGAGAAGTCCTTTGAACATTTGTGACAATATGGATGGACCTCAAGGGCATTATGCTAAGTGAAATAAGCCAGACAAAGACAAATACCATATGATCTCTCTTACATGTGGCATTTAAAAAAAAAAAAAAAGCTCATAGATACAGATACACAGAGTAGATTGAAGGTTGCCAAAGGCAGGGGTGGGGGAGAAATGGGTAAAGTGTATCAAAAGGTTTAAAAAAAAAAGATGTAGAATCAATTTCACCCATCATTGAATCTGGGCTAGCTTTTGACTTGCTTCATCCAACAGAATGTAGAAAAAGTAAATGCTTCTGCTTTTGCTCCCTTGGAACACAGCCCTGAGACTGACTGCCAACTGAGGGAGTCGAGTCTAGACTACTGGAGGAAGAGAGGCCAGTGGAGGAGAGCTGCTCCTCCTGAGTCCCCAGAGCCCAATCATCTGACCAACAGTGGGCTCCAGCTGGGAGCAAGGCCGTGTTAGATCATCCAGTCCCGGTTCAGAGGCCATAACTTCTGCAGCTGGAAAAGTAATTCCAGGGGATATCAGCAGAGGATCCCAGACCAAACTGCTGACCGCAGAATCATGAGCTAATAAGATGGCTGTGATTTTAAGAAACTAAGTCTGGATTGGTTTGTTACATGGCAATAAATAAGTAATACACCAAGTGTAGCATGGAGGCTGGGACTTAAAAAAACAAAAACAAGGGAGGAAATAACCAGTATCAGGATTACTAAGGGAGGCATTTTGCTGGGCATGATTGGCCTTCGCAGAGTTTAAGCCTTGGCCTCTGCTTCAAGATGCTGAAAATACAGAAGAGAGACAAAACATGTGTCCCTGAAAAGGTTCAGGAAGATATTTGGGGCAAGTGAGTGATCCAGGCAGGAGGTTCAGAGGAGAAAGAGACCCTGACTGGGGAGGCCCGGGAAGCTACTCCAGCGGGGGTAGGAGCTGAACCCCTGCCACTTCCTACCATGAGAGCCTTTAATGCCTAAGAGACTCAAATGATCTGAAAGAAGACTCCATTTCATAGTTGCTACAAGTGTGGGCTGGGAAGTCAAATGGAACTGAGTTTGCATCCCATCTCTGCAACTAATTGCTTTGTGACCTTGTGCAAATTGCTTGACCTCTCTGTGCCTCTATTACCTCATTTGTAAAATGGGAGTAATAATAGTACCTCCCTTATAAGCTTGTCATAAGCAATTAAAGAGATTGGTACAGAGTACATGTTCAGTTGCATTGAGTATTACTAACATTATCATTTTCTTACACCTCTATGAACAGAGTTTGATGTACCAGTTTGGGCAGGGAGACAGACTGCAGTTCTGTGGAGAGGCCAAAGCAACAGGCATCCCTCATTCCTCTATCCCCTCAGCTGTCATTTATGATGCACACTGTATGTGCTAAGAACAGCTACCATTTCCGCCCAGGTTGTTGAGGAACTGCCCAGAAGGGAATTGAAGGGAAATGAGTCAAACGTGATTGCCATAGAGCGCACAGGTTTTGTTAATGTTCTACTTCTAAAGGTGGGTGGTAGTAACATGATTGAGGATTTTTAAATTATTTTTTAAACATGACACATATGTTATTTTCATCCTCTGTACATACACAAATTTTGGAAGTAAAAATATATAAGTAGGTAGATATACATCAAGGGTTGAAAAAGTCTAGGTTTTGGCCATACCATGTTGGTGTACACAGCATTTTAAAACTTGTGATGAAGTGGCCCACATTTTTAAATAAGGAAAATGTTACGTAAAAATCCAAATTTTGGCCTTATCTTGAAAAATTGGAAGACGGGGCAACACTGAGCATAGTCCTGAAGGTGATGCTCAGACCTGGAGCAGCAACAGTTTTTGGGTTTGGAGTGTTTGCTCAAGGTCCCCCATGCCCACCACTTCCTATTCTCCCTCAAATCTGGATCCCTTATCATTCAATTTTGTAATTCTCCATATGATTTTTTAATGGCTATACATATAATTTAGCAATTCTACAATAAGCAATCTAATCATAAAATCTGTGTAAAACTTTACAGTTACTTCCTTAGGAAATTGCTCAGAAGTGTAACATATGTGTCAAAGGATATTCTCATTTAAAACTTTAATTCCAGGAAAATGAATGAATGTATTAATTTAGAATGTATGAGAATGCCTATAGTCTCTGAATGGACTGGATTATATGAGAATGCCTATAGTCTCTGACTGTAACCAATAAGGAATATCAGTAATTAGCCTTTCCTACTCTAATGGATGAAAACCAATAGCTAATTATTCTTCTAATTTGCACACAAATAAGGTTAGCCCTTTTTTCATGTTTATGGCCATTTCTACAGTAAGTTGTCTATTTACATCTCTGGACCTTTCCTCATCATTTCTTAGTGATTTATAAAATATCTTTGTGTATCAGAGATATTAACTGATAGTCCCTATCAGTTTGTCATCTATTGTTTAAATTTATTTTATTGAAGTATAGTTGATTTACAATGTTGTGTTAATTTCTGCTGTACAGCAAAGTTATACACATGTATACATTCTTTTCATGTTCTTTTCCATTAAGTTTATCACAGGATATTGAATATAGTTCCCTGTGCTTTATAGTAGGGCCTTGTTTTTTCTCCATTCTATATATAATAGTTTGCATCTGTTAGTCCCAAACTCCCAGTCTACCCCTCTCCCATCCTTCTTCCCCTTTGGAAACCACAAGTCTGTTTTCTACGTTTGTGAGTCTGTTTCACAGATAAGTTCATTTGTGTCATATTTTAGATTCCACGTATGGTATTTGTCTTTCTCTTTCTGACTTACTTCTCTTAGCATGACAATCTCTATGTCCATCCATGTTGCTGCAAATGGCATTATTTCATTCTTTTTTATGGCTGAGTAGTATTCCATTGTGTATATGTATCACATTTTCTTCATCCATTCATCTGTCAGTGGTGTTTGTCACCTATTTTTAAGCATTGTTTATGATGGGCATTGAGAAGGGTTGTCAACATAGAGACTTACAACGTTATGTTATGTTAGTCTTATTAATCTTTATAAGGGCCAATAGAAAGAATTAAAATATTGTTTAGGTACCTTTTTTCTTTCAAATAGAACAAATTTACCTTTTGTTATGAAAGCAATATGTCCATTGTTTTTAAAAATTCAACAGGATTGAATACAGGAATATTTAAAGAAGAAAGTAAAATTAACTACAAATCCTACCATCCATAGTGTCTATATTTTAAATATTACAGAAAAAACTTTCTCTGCAAGTTTATTGAGCCCCTTGGAGAAAAATGAATGTATATCTTTATCACTATCTTTGCTAAACAGAGGAACTTTGCTGGTAAAATTTGGTTCTACTTTTAACCACCACAATGTAAATAACTTGGCTTGTTTATAAAGTAGCCACACAGGGGCAGCTTTCTAATCTTTCACCCCGAAATCAAGTGGCAGGGCTGTTCTTAGAGATGGCCAAGCCATATAGGGCCTTTGGATCATCGGTGGCTCATCAATGACCAAGTACACAGGCCAAGGAGGAGTTTTCCCCCTTTTCTGGTGGGCTTTCAAGGCTAACAGTCAAGGACACTCACCTTTGTCTGCTTTTTCGCTAGTCTTCTGAGCACATAGTGAATGGGCCATATTAGGGAAAGTGAGGCCTAGGTATCAAATAGCAATAAAAGTCTAAATGGTGTATGAGGACAAAAGGCCAGCAGCCTTATCCTGTACCTTCAATGCCTAACCCCCTGTCTTCTTTGGAGACTTTATTTTTTGTTTATGTCTATAGTCTAATCATTTTACATTAAAGAACCCAATGAGTTTACACTCAACTGTCATTTCTCTAAATTCATTTATAAACTCTATTTCTACTTCTCTAAATCCATTTGTTGGGAGTACACATATTTGATATAGGTACAACTGTACAAATATTCTATTATGTGTTGCTCATTATTCATCTCAACAATCTCTTATGTTCTTTTCAGTGACCAAAAGAACCCCCAGAGCTTTTATTTCTAGTGGCTTTGTAGCATTCTATCTTCTTAAAATAACTTTTTTGATTATTTGTTTTGCTATTACTTTCTTCCTGAACACTTGAATTGCTCTCAATGTTATATCATTTTAAATTCAAGACAAGTCTGTACGAATCACTTTTTGGTTGTTTCCTTTGAGTTTATTTCCTTGAGGCGTAGACCCGAGGTTAAACGTTATAAACAGCTTTACAACTCAAGTGAGTAGCACTTTCGGTGAAACAACTGTGGTCTCATCATGTGATCTCCTTTCATCAGAGTTAGTTTCATTAGTACTAATGAAGGAATAAAGAAGAATTTCTCTGGTGGGAACCACTCAGCTGTGACGGCCACCCTTGGCCACTGCCGAAAACCCATTGACATTTTGCTCAAATTCCCTCAGACCTGGGCCCTGCAAAAATTTCTCAAAGGTGAGTCTGACCCATTCACTCAGAAAGAAAGAGCTTCTCTGTGGGCAGCTGTCCTGTTTGCCAACCTCAACACGTTGCTCCATCACAAGGCCTCCAATAGACTAAGTAAGTGCCTTAACCCCAAAGCAGACAGCAGACACTGCTCTGCATGTCCACACTCAACCACACAGACATCAGGTTGCACTCTCTGGAGTGTGCCCTCCTTACCCAGGTCATCCATGAGCAGTCTGGCCAGGGGCCTGGCCTCTCTGGAATTTGTGTAGTGTATTTTGTGAATGCTGCCAACCCTGCCCACCCTTCCTATAACACCCAAGTCCAAACACCATGAACTCCACTTCCCTCAACCAATAAATATCTTTTGGGGGCATTTACTTCCACGCTTGGCCCCTAATCAATTCTCAACATAGTAGCCAGAGTGATCCATGTAAATGTAGATCAGATCATGTCTGTCTCGTGCTCAGCACACTCTACCCTCCCCCAAAGTCTTCCCAAACCAAAGGACTTTCAATGGCTATAAGGCCCTCTGCAATCTGGCTCCCTGTCAAGTATATGACCACTTCTCCTACCTCCCACTCACTCTGCTCGAGACACGCTGGTTCTCTTGCTACTCTCCAACACATCAAACTCACTCCCACCTCAGGCTTTCTGCCCTCGTTCTCTCACAGAGAGAACACACTTCCCCTAGAAAGCAATCAGCATACCTCACTCCCTTCCTTTAGGTATTTGGCCAAATGCCATATCTCAGTGAGCCTTCCTTGAACCAGGTTGAAATTGAAACCATACCCCTCTTTCCACTTACTATTCTCCTTTCCTGCTTTTATTTCCATACCATTACTACACATACCCACTATATTACAATTATACATACACCTATGTGCTTATAGCCAGACCCCACCACCATGCCCTAAGGTCCATGAGAGCAGAGATTTTTGTCTGTTTTCTTCACTGCTATATCTTCAGTGACTCCCAGGCTGACTCACTGGCACATGGTGGTCATCCAACACGAAATTTTTGATGAATTACTACAGGCCTTGCACAATGCCAGGCACTAAGGAGATACAAAAATTTACAGGAACAACCCCCATCCCCCAGAAACTCTTGGTTTAGTTGGGAAGTTGGATAATTGCTAATACCTTATAAAGTCAGATTTCTAAGGCTGACACCCTAGAAACTACTTAGTTCCTCCCAGACACTGTGACTGCACCTAAGAGGAGATGCCTCCCGGAGGAGGGTATTTTATGGGTTGTGGTTTTGTGGCCGAACCGCCTGGTTTCACATAGACACTGCTAGCTTGGACTAAAGCTAAAAATATTTTAGCTTTTTTTTTTTTTTTAATCCTCATTTGTGCTTTTTCTATGCACATTTTTTTTTATTAAAATGGTAGAGGATAATAATTTTCAATCTTGGATTATATGCAACTTTGAGTCAAATAGGCCCATATAACAAAGTGTCTAACTGAACTTTTAGAGAGAGTTTCTCTTGATTCAAAACCATACCTAGAACAACATTAGGATGACTACTATTTAAAAAAACAAAACTAAACAAAACAGACAATAACAACTGTTGGAGAGGATGTGGAGAAACTCGAACTCTTGGGAGTTGGTGGGAATATAAAATGGTGCAGTCATTATGGAAAACAGTATGGCAGTTCCTCAAAAAATTAAATGCAGAACTACCATACGATGCAGTATTTCCACTTCTGGGTATATACCCCCCAAATTGAAAGCAGGATCTCAAAAGAGATATTTGCACCCCCATATCCATAGCAGCATTGTTCACAATAGCCAAAGAGTGAAAGCAACCCAAATGTCCATCTACAAATGAATGGATAAGTAAAATGTGGCATACACATACAATGGAATATTATTTGGGCTTACAAGGGAAGGAAATTCTGACATATGCTACAACATGAATGAACCTTGAGGACATTATGCTAAGTGAAATGAGCCAGTCACAGTGTATGGTTCCACTTACATGAAGTACCTAGAGTAGTCAAACTCATGGAAACTGAAAGTAGAATGGTGGTTGTCAAGGCTAGGGGAGAAGGGGAATGGGGAGTTGTTTAATGGGATCGAGTTTCAGTTTTGCAAGTTGTAAAGGTCCTGGTGATTGACTGCACAACAGTGTGATATACTCAACACTACTGAACCATACGCTTAAAAATGGTTAAGATCGTAAATTTTCCATTATACATATTTACCACAATTAAAATTTTTTTCATTAAAAAAACACCTAGAAAAAGATAAGCAATCTCCCTGTTGGACATTTAAATACCTGGGCACCAACTCTTTCTTGTGCAAGCACATCGGTCTCAGTAGATCAAAACAATTTTTTTAAAAGAAGGAAAAACATCAGCAGGTATTAGATGGTCTACAGTGGGAATACCACAGTAATCTAAAGTTTCTCTATATTCAACCCTTCCTCCATTTCCTGAAATGATTGTCTTCTGATGAAATCAATAGTCCCCAAGTGAGGAGTGAGCTAGAGGATACTTTTCACACTTAGGATTCACCATCTACTGATGTAGCCTGTCACAAAGTATAACTGGTTCATGAGAGACGGTGCCTCCAAGAGATGAAATGGTTAAGGAACTAATGATATGGATCTTGAGGCTTAATTAAAGACTGACCGGTGAATAAGATTTCTTCTCATTGCAGGCAGAGGACCCAGCATGAGGAAGACAGAGAGGCCTGACAGGGAATAGTGTATGTGTCAGCATTGGTTTCAGTGAATACTTTGGTGTTTGTAGCCATGAGCATGCATAGGAAGGACTAGTGATAGAAGAGAACATTCTATTCATTATCTTTGGGAAAATTATTTAATCTCTCTAAGCTCAGTTTTCTCATTTAAAAAGTGGAGATAGAACTGCTAACCTCACAGTGTTGTTGCAAAGGTTAAATGAGATTAACTGAAATGTCCTGTTATACTGACTAGCCCATGAGACACATAATAATTGTTAATTATCAGTATTATTCTGGAAATCATGAAAGATCTCATGATCCAAGGCAAAGAATTTTAATTATAGCCTGTAAAAATGAAAAGCCAATAAAGGGTTTTTGTTTATTCTTTAAAAAAAAAACGCTTAAGAGCAGTATGACTAGATGTACATTTAGAAAAAAATATTCAGGTGACATTTTAGAAGTGGACAAGATCACGGAGCAGTAAAGGAAGGGAGACACGTTTGCAGCCTGGTACAAGTTCCAGGTGACAAATAAGGAGTGTGCGAACAAAGGTAACTGACCAAAACATCCAAACGGATCATGTTTATTCTCAGTCAGCAGGAATGGGAATATTCAAGTGAGCATGGGAAAGGTTTCTTTTTGTTTATTTCTCTTTGTGTCTCCCAAGAGGAAAAGAGATAGCAGTAAAAATAATAAACAAAGTTTTCCTGCCCTAGGCCCTATAAGCAAGTAGCCAAGGTCTATAGTGCTATGCAGGGAGCAAACTGACTGCAAGTTCTTCTGAAACTGAACTTCCCAGAGCCTGAAACATACAGGCATAGGACATAAATACTGGGGAGATTCCATCACTGAGAAGATTCTCGTTGAATTATTCACTCTCAGCTAAAAGAAGAAGCTGCTTCTGGTTAAACAGTGAAATAGATTCCCAGATGGATCTGGGTATTTGAAAAATCTTTTGTATAATCCTATTTAGATACAACAAGGATTTTAAAAATATTTTTACTAGCAGTACTCTTTATTTAAATTAAATCATGCACAGATCAACAATATATAAAAGACATGAAAGTCTTGAACTGTTTTTGACTAAATATGGATATAATACATTTGAGGCTGGCATGGAGAAGATGGGTGGGAAGGAAAGAAATTTCCTCTCAACAGCCTTCTCCACGATCCTTCTAGAAACCAGTTTGAAAACCACTTATGCACAATGAGCAAAACTTTTACCCTTGCACAGAAGGCAGCTTTTTCAGTTTGGAGTTTGAATGATGCCAAATGGGAGTGCACAAGTAATAGAGTGAACTTTTTTTTTTTTTTTTAACATCTTTATTGGAGTATAATTGCTTTACAACGGTATGTTAGTTGCAGCTTCACAACAAAATGAATCAGTTATATATATACATATATTCCCATATCTCTTCCCGCTTGCGTCTCCCTCCCTCCCACCCTCCCTATCCCACCCCTCCAGGCGGTCACAAAGCACCAAGCTGATCTCCCTGTGCTATGCGGCTGCTTCCCACTAGCTATCTACCTTACGTTTGGTAGTGTATACATGTCCATGCCTCTTTATCGCTTTGTCACAGCTTACCCTTCCCCCGCCCCATAGCCTCAAGTCCATTCTCTAGTAAGTCTGTGTCTTTATTCCTGTTTCACCCCTAGGTTTTTCATGACATTTTTTTTTTTTAAATTCCATATATATGTGTTAGCATACGGTATTTGTCTCTCTCTTTCTGACTTACTTCACAATAGAGTGAACTTTTAATATATTAAGCGTATATCCCCACCCACGCCACCTCTTTGTTTTCTAGACTTTACCTAGGAGTCAGATAACATTAAATCCTCGGGATCAGAGCCAAAGCAATCACAGCCAGAGAACAAAGAATTCTAGTCACATAGGTTCTGGTGATACACATTTCAAGCCTCAAATTATACTTCTGTAAATCCATGTCATAAACCATAGCTTTATGAAATGTGGTTTTATAATTTTTTTAAGTCTTTATTGAATTTGTTACAATATTGCTTCTGTTTCATGTTTTGGTTTTTTAGCCACAAGGCATGTGGGATCTTATCTCCCCGACCAGGAATCGAACCTGCACCCCCTGCATTGGAAGGCAAAGTCTTAACCACTGGACAGCCAGGGAAGTCCCAAGATATGGTTTTTTAAAATATCAAAAAATAATACTTTTAGAAGAATTCTAAACTTATCAGCATGAAAAATAAGTTTAGAAGAAGTCTTGCTTGGTCACTTAAAGAGGAGAATAAATGCTAGTTAATTCATTAATTAATAATATTTCTGAAATCAGAGAAGTCATGGGCATTCTGACCGCTTCGCCCCATTCCTATCCCTTGAGAGTGGGGAGGAAAGAATGACCAAAGTTCCATTAGCTCTGGGGAATTCTGAAAGCTGGGCCTCACTTCCCATGCACCAAGGGAAGAGACAACACACCTAGCACAGATTTTGATACATTTATCCCACCATCAATATGGTCTGGCAACAGTAAATTTAAAACAGTTTAGGGAGAGAGGCACGGCAAGGCTGGGTCCCAAAGGGCCATGAGAAGTATCTGAAAGCTTCCTGTGCCTCCAAGAGGAGCATGGGAAGTGGCCAAATGAGGGCCCCAGTATTGGAGCAGGAATTTCAGGCTTATTTCCCTGAACTAACCAAGTCAAAACCTTAAATGACTTAGTAATCACTAATTTAACTGAATTTACCTGATGTTTTCTGCCGGTGGAGATGGAGCTTTGAGGTAAAAAATGAATTCAGTTATAAGAAAATAAAGCAAGCACATTTTGTGCAACTGAATTTATGACTTGTGGAAATCTGTACCCAAACACTAATAAAGAATATTTTTGCTATCAAGAATCCCAATCTATGCTAGAAGTTAGCTTTATTAAAGCATCTTCAGATGGATCATAAAATTTAAAAACAGAGATATACAGTAGTTTCTCCATAAGGACAATAACAGAACCGTATTTTATTACAAAAACCCTTGGGGGCAGATGAGTTTCTGAACTCAAGACTATTTTAGATTTTATACAGGTAATATGTAATATTATATATTACCCCAGCAGGGTCTGGGATAGCACATCACAATCAATCAGAATATGAATATACACACTACATGAGATAAAAACTACAGATAAAGACAAGTCAGTGCAATTCAAGTTTTGCCTCCAATTTGTTTCAGATCAGTCTAGGTTTTGCTGCTAAATGAGTTATTTAAAAGCTTTCAGTTTTCAGAGCATCTTGAATTTAAGAATTGAAGATAAGGGATTATGAATCTGTAGAAAATTTCATATGGTTCAGAGAAGGTATCAAAACAAAGTGAAACTTGAGTTGCACCTTGAAGACTTGGAAGGACTCTAAAGGGGAGGGAAGAAAGACATACAGACAGAAGCAATGACCTGACTACAAGATGTAAGAGAGGACAAATATGTCTAGGAAATCCAAGTAAATCAGATTGGAAGGGTTGTGGTAAGACCTAAGATTTGAAAGGTAGGACGAAGGAGAAGATAGGAGAAGATTTTGGAAGGTCAGGCTAAAATTAGAGAATTTTTGTAGAAAGCACTCAGAGGGCACAGTGACTTTCAATCCAGAGAGAGTCGTGATTATTGGTACACATGATCAAGTGCCAAGAGCTGACAGCTTCTATGACAAGACACAACAGCAAGGGGAGAAGCAGGAGGCTCACACTGGTCCTGTCCCAGAGACCAGTACCAGACAAGATTCTGTACAGTGTTGAAGGGTTTGGTCATCTTCAACCTCTGTTCAGAATACACTCAGGACCAAGACTTTAAGATGAAACAGCAGGATGTCTCAAATGGCAGTCAACAGGAACCAGATGTCCCCATAACACAGAAAACCACTGGAGGAAGAAAAAGGAATTCACATTTCATTAGTTTCAATACAATTACAGGAGTACCTCACACTTGGTACTTATTGTTTAACTGCTGTTTTAGTTAGGAGAGGTTAGTTTATGTTAACTCTCAAATCTAAAACATTTTACTTCTTGCTCAAGTTCCATGGCCAGCACTTGTCTGTGGAATTCTCTCCTGTCTACAGTGTCCCAGAAACTTCAGTTGACAGAGGTTCTACCATCTTGTGCCTACACCAGCTCGAATGTGTGGTGTCCCAGTTTGCCTTGGCCCAAAAGAGACATGTGTCTTTTCTACTTTCTATCTATTGATGGCCCCAAAGGAGGCTAGGAAATGAAGGGAAACAGAATATTTGGTGAGCGCTAGCTAAGTCACAACTGACTTATCTTATAATAATTTTATAGATTATTTTATAGATTTTATAATAATTTTAATTTTTTTAGAAATAGATGTCTCAGGATAACTTTGTGGAATATTGAAGAAAATATAACTTTACTTAGCATTAGTTGTAAATATATTCTTGCTTTGCTTATAAATCCGCACATTGTGAATTATACTGAAAATTCTTTCCATGCCAAAATTCAAGACATAAATTAGACAATACTGAAATAATTCAGCAAATTTTAACTCAATAAAGTTTGACATTACCTTGTGAATTTTATATTTGCTTGGGTATCTATCCCTTACCCCAAGACTTATTATAAAAGCAATTGCTTTATTTACCAAGAAATAGTATTTATCTGTAAACCTTTTCCAATCAAGAAAATGTTCAATGATTATAAAGTGGGCATATGATGTTTTTTCTTCACTTTTCCAGATAGGAAGCAAATTCAGTCCAGGGCAGTGGTTGGGGGTAGACATCATCTTGACAATCAGAACTATGATTTGGAAAGATTAATCTGATGCCAGTATTCCAAATGGGCTGAAGATTGTAGGTAAAGAAAGCAGCTAAGCAGCTAATAAAAAGTTCAGCTGTGAAGTAATGATTGTGTGCCATTTCACAAAAGAAATACTTCATGAACAGGAACCTTCTTTCAGGCTAAGACAGGGACAATTCAGCCTATAGTGTCTAAACTTCATTAGGACAGAGGTTACCATGCAGAGATGATGTCTTGGGACCACTGGATCTTCCAGCTTCCCTTTCCATTTCATTGGTGCCTTCCCTTAAGTCAGAGGAGATAAAGCTGCTGTGGCACTGACTGTGCCACAACCACAGGCCCTGACTCACACTATTGGTAAACAGAGTAGAAGTACTGTCACAAGGCCTGGGGCTTGCTGAGGAGGAAGCCTGAGATAATAAACCCCAGAGCTTAATTTAGAAGAACACTTACAATGATAGGCTTATGAAATAGCACTTTACTGCCATTAACCAAAAAAAGAATGTGGTGGCATTTCAAAAAATATAAACTTTGTGCTCTTTTTCATTCATAGTTCACCTAAAGATGAAAACTTTAACTGCGGGGAAGCAACCTTGCTAGTTACCAAACTTTACGGCATTCTCAATTTTTGGCAGAGGCATCCACTTTATTTATCTTTCCTGTGGTCGGAAATAACCATTGGTTTTTTGGGGGGCGGGGGGGGTTGTCTGTCTGTTTATTAGTTTAATTTGGTTCTGTTTGAATTGGTCTTGAAGTTAACGTGCTCAAGAATTTGCAGTAGAAAGAAGTTCTATGAAGGCAGCAGATTCTTGATTTTTTTTTTCCTTCTCTAAGATTCCCCATTAAATGCCCACATTCAACCCAATAACAATTAGAGGTACAAAAAAGAAGTGAAGAGTAAGCTCAACACGGTAAAATTCTACCTCCATGTGTTCCACTCATGTAGCTTTGTTCCCCTAACACTTTTCTAGGCACAAGACACCTATAGGAGAATAAAAGCAAGCTATTGGTCTCCCCTCCTGCCCTTCCTTCTTCCCCCAACCCCTTCCCCAGCACACACAAACACACACAATCACTCATTTCTTTGAAAACGATAATTACCATCAGAAACATGCAAGGTTAAATAAAATGTTCTTTGGACTTACTAGTAAGTCACCTATGCTTCCCATTTTTTTTGAGGCTCTTTAAGAAAATGCAGAGAAGGGTGCTGTGCCAGATGAGTCAAGAAAAGCAAACTACAGTCCTCATTTTCAAAAGAGGAATGAAGTTGGAGGCTACAAACTCCAGATAAGTGATGGAAATATTATCAAAGATATTAGTAAACATGGTTTGTGAACTTATAAGGGGGAATGATGGCTCACTAGAAGACGTCACGTATACTCTAAGAACAAGTCATACAAGACTGAGTTCATGTCCATTTTTGAAGATTCAACTCATGAGAGAGCAGGAGAACCTCATGGCTATAGTGAGTGTATCTAGATTTCATAACACATGTGGTCTTTCATAATCTCCATGAACTCTGATTAAGTGTGGGCTGGATGCCAGTACAGATGGGTGACTTAACTTAGAGGTGAATAGCTAAACACCCCACGTTCAGGATCCATGCCCAGCTGAGTTAGTTTTCTAGCAGCTTGACACAGGGCTCATTCTCAGAGCTCATTCTCTGTGTTACTTAACCCATTTATCAAGAACTTCCATTGGGACCTACGTATCAGGGACATCAAATCTGCACAACTTAAAATTATAAGGGTTGTTGACAATTAGCTCCAAAGAGATCTCAGCAAGATGAAATAAGGAGCCATATCTTAAAACACATGAGAAATAAAGCCTTGCTTTAGAATTTCTCTCATAAAAGCTGAAGCATCTTTAACTTTTTAATGCTTCACCTATCATATTTGTCTCATATTTTTCCTAATGTGCTATTTACCCATAAATTGCCTTTCTGGCTGTCTGTATCTTAAACTTTAATATATAGTGAAATCTAAATACTTTTCCTTTGCAATTTTTTCAGTGCCTTTATATTTAGAATTATTTTTCTCAGCCAAAATGCAGATAGAGGGCTTCCCTGGTGGTGCAGTGATTGAGAGTCCACCTGCCGATGCAGGGGACACGGGTTCGTGCCCTGGTCGGGGAGGATCCCACATGCCGCGGAGCGGCTGGGCCCGTGAGCCATGGCCACTGAGCCTGCGTGCCCAGGCCACAACAGTGAGAGGCCCGCGTACTGCAAAAAAAACCCACAACAAAACAAAAAACAAACAAAAAATGTAGATAGAAATTAACAATACTTTTAACATTGTTTATAGTTTAACATTTTACCTTTAATTTTTCAAATTATTTCTAATTTATCTGTGTGTATTGTATAAGATTAGGCTTCAAATGTATTTTTGTTTTAAATATCCAAGTGTCCCAATAATTTATTGACTAATCTATCCCCTCCCCTTTAATTTGGCATGCTTCCTTTATCACCTCTTATATTCTTGTTTTTCCTAGGGTGTGCTAATTAATTATCTTTCCTAGGGTGTGCTTATTAATTAATTAATTATCTTAATTATTTATTTATAATTAATTATTTTAATATTATATTTTAATATAATAATATAATATAATATAATATATTATATATATATAAATATAATATATTATATTATATTTATAATTAATTATAATTAATTAATTATTATAATTAATTATTAATTAATTAAAAACCAGAAGACTAGCAGAAAAGATCTTCAACAGCTAAAGATATAAAGAAGGATAATTACAATTGCAAAATACCTAAAAG
Source organism: Orcinus orca (assembly GCF_937001465.1). Classification (NCBI taxonomy): domain Eukaryota; kingdom Metazoa; phylum Chordata; class Mammalia; order Artiodactyla; family Delphinidae; genus Orcinus; species Orcinus orca. The sequence continues at coordinate 99,854,635 of NC_064563.1, forward strand.
TATTTTAAAGGTTTAATTTCAAAACAAGAGAAAGAGAGCTGGCCTGAAGTGGGAAGGAGGAGAGAAAGTATGATAGAAATTTCCCATACAATATCAGTATTCCTTTAGAATTAATATCCAGAAGAGGAATTGTACTGTCAATGGATTTCATATTTATGACTTTAAACATATATTGTCAAATTTCCATCTGTCAATGTCATGAATTTAAAATTCCATCTAGTTGTATATTAGAGTTTGGTTTCTTACAACAGCTTAAAACCTAATTAAACATTTTAAGATTGTATTTTTTCAAAATGCAAATAGCTGTATTTTTTCTGAATGTAAGAGTGACGTCTATTCATTGAAAACATTCAGAAAATAAAATATGAAGAGGAATATTTAAAAAGAAATTTATTTAAATTTATTTAAATTTTAAATTTATTTATTTAAAAAGAAATTTACCGTACAACTCTGCCAAATTCTAATCTCTGTGTTAAGATCAGCAAAGGAAACCATCCTCCTTTTTCTGCATGTCCCCTAACTCTACTTGAGCTTAAAAACCTACTTTTAAAGCAAGTTGGAGAACTGTTGGAGTAACAATTATCACCACATGACTGGAGGGATGTCCACAAGCCATAAGGAACTGCTAGTCCTGCCTGGGTGTTACTCCACCTTAGGAAAACACCCCCAGAATGATAATGGTGGGAACACTGTCATTAGAGTTTCACAGAGCTAATTTAAATACTGTCACATCCTGGCTGTGTGACCTGGGTGTGGTTCTAAGTATCTATTTCCTCTCTATAAAATGAGATATCATTGGACTCTTGTGAGAATTAGATGAAAATATGAATGGATGGCATTTGACAGTGCTGAGCACACAGTAGGTATTCAGTAACAAATGGCTCCCTGCCCCTCTCCTAACTGCATCTTTCCTGAGAGAGCCCAGGGGTATGCGAACAGAGCAGCCACATTCTTTGTCCTTCATTCCGCAGTAAGACCAAGACAGAAGTTTTACTAGGAGTAGTGGCCACACAGGTTTCCCAGTCATCGTCCCCCACTGACCTTTGACCAAAGTTAACTTCTGTGGCAACTACCCACAAGGTTTAAGAGACCAGTTAATGACCCAAGACCTTCCTCCTATATAATATTTTCCATTGATCCCTTTCCATCCATTCTTTGTCCTGAAGTCTGGCAGACAATTGATTCAAGTGCATAATATTATAGAACCTCCCCAGGGTAGAGGTAGTGGAACAGAGCCTAGTCTGACTACAAAGCTAGTAGTGGAATCACCCGAACCACCTCTCATGTTTCTAAGGGTGGGGGTGAATCTAAGGATTATAGGGAAACAATTTGAACAAGACATCATTTATCATTAGCCAGTGTGAGAACACATTATAATGTAACTCAGGGCCACAGAATCAGTGAATACTATGTTAGCAATATTAACCAGAGTTATTCATTCAAGAGAATATAAAGTCAGAGTATCACATTAAGTATTGACAATCAGTAATGCCTGAGGCTACAACATTTGCAATTCACAAAAAGGAACTAAGAGACTAGAAATTTGATTATTGTAGTGAGGGTCCTAGAAAAAAAGTGTGGGATTAGGTCAAAGATATCAACAGTGAAGGGGTTAAAGGAAAAGAAATGCTGGAAATAGAAGAAGAGAGAACTATTAAGAAAGAGATTTTGACTGTGAGACAGCCCTCCCAGCCCCCCAGGCCTAAGCAGTGAGTCCTGACCCTCATGGGAGCAAGAGACCAAAGGGAGCTATGGAGATATACCTTGGGCAAGGTGTCCAATTTCCTCACACTACCCACAAACTTGTAGAACTTCGAGAAAATTACCTAAACTCTCCAGTATAATATGATGTGAGCTTTCACAGGGGTTCCATGTGGTTTCAGCTGAGGGCAAGTGAATCACTAATTTCCTCATCACGACCACATGAGGGCATCAGTAGCCCCTCACTATGGACTGCTGGGCAGTGAGAAAAATCCACCTGCAGGTAATGGCCTCACTGAAGACACACTAAGACAACCTCTGTCAAATAGTGAAGGGGTGGGCTGCCACGTAAGTGAGTTACACAGCCAAGAGTTGTTTAGACATTTTGGTAATGGCTCTTTCCATGGGGAGATTGCCCTTCTCCCTATTTCCTCTCTCAGACAGAGCTGAGTACTGTTTTCCCCATCCTTAGATATTTGGAAATGCTGGCTCTTCCTGCCTAGGCCCCAGGGCCTCCATCTTAGGTCTTCATGTTCATGGTTACCTGCCGCTACTGTTTTAGACTCTGTCTCAGAAATTTCTCTTCAGCATCTCCCCTAGGGTCCAGCACCCACTCCCTGAGTCAAGTCCCCCAAGCACGGTCCCCCATCTCCATCACCATTTCCTGCCTCCCCAGCCCCTGCTCCCACATTCCACTTCTGATTTGTCTCTACCTGGTCACAATGTTAGAGCTCTTTGACCAGCTCCTCCCCTGGCCCTATTAGATTAATTCACTCTACATTGCAATTTTTTCTGCAAATTAATTTATGAACTGATCTAAATATATGATCCTTCAAGGTGGGGGTTTTGGTCTGTCTTGTTCACTGCTGTGCCCTGAGCATCTGGAATGAGCCTGGCACCTGGTTAGTAAATATTTTTCTGCGTTAATTAATAAATCACATTAGAAATGAATCCTTTCTTCCCACAACTTCTCCTCTAGCTTCAGCATCCATCCTTCAACCAGAAGGTCCCCTTCTCCTTGCCATGGTTAACTCAGAGCCACCTCAAGAACTTGAAAGCCATATTTATATTTTTAAAGAGAATCAACCCTCAGAAGCTGTTTTGTTTTCTTATAAATTTTTAAATACCTAAGACTCCATATTTACATACCTTACAAATATATATTATCAACTTCCTTTATTTAATCTTTTGGGGGGTTTCTTAGTCTCCAAATCTTTCAGGTAGAAAGGAATGCTTTGAGAAAAAGACATATTCTTCTCTCTATATATAAACTCATAGAGCGTGACTTTGATGTATGGGATGGCACATACTTTAAATACGAAAGGAGAACCAGACGTTAAGAATTTGAAACTATTGAGGGAGTGGCCTAGATGGCGGAGTAGGAAGAAACTGAGCTCACCTCCTCCTATGAGCTCACCAAAGTTACAGCTATTTACAGAACAACTATTGATTAGAAAAACCAGAAGACTAGCAGAAAAGATCTTCAACAGCTAAAGATATAAAGAAGGTACCACAATGAGATGGTAGGGAGAATGGAGACGTGATATAGTCAACACCCATACCCCTGGGTGGGCAACCCACAAACAGGAGGATAATTACAATTGCAGAGGTTCTCCTCAAGGAGTGAGGGGCCCAAGCCCTACATTGGGCTCCCCAGCCCAGGGGTTCTGCATCAGGAAAATGAGCCCCCAAAGCACTTGGCTTTGAAGGCCAGCAGGGCTTACGTTCAGGGGAGCCAGAAGGCTGTGGAAAATAATCTGGGGGAGCTCGCTCTACAAAGAGGACACTGGTATTGGCAGACACAGTTTTGGAATCCTTCTTCTAGCTTATTAGCACTGGGACCCAGCCCTGCCCCCTGCCTTTTGGCACCAGTACTGGGATGTCTTGGGCCAAGCAACTAGGCAGAGGCACAGCCCCACCCACCAGCCAGTCTGATGCCTTAAGACCCCCCTGAGCCCACAGCCACCCCACGTCCCAGCCCTGCCCACCAGAGGGCCCAGGATCCAGTCCCACACACCACTGTGAAGCACTAGTCCCAGGTCCCTCAGGGCCCTGCAGTCAGAGACCCTAGGATCCAGTTCTACCCACCAATGGGCCAGCACTAACCTTGGAACCAGCCTCACCCACCAGTGGGTAGACACCAGGACCCCCTGGGCACTGGCCCAGCCCACCAACAGGAAAAACAACAACTCCAGGATCCCAGGGCCCTGCAACCAAAGACCCTGGGACCCAGATCTGTCCACCAGTGAGCCAGCCGTAGCCCTGGGACCCACTGGACTTTGGCCTCACTCACCAGTGTGCAGGCACCAGCTCTGGGCTCCCCTGTGGCCCAGCCCTGCCTACCGACAGGTCAGCACAAGCCCCAAGACTCCCTGGACCCTGGCCCTGCCCCTCAGCAAGCCAACACCAGCTTTGGGGTACCCCAAAGCCAGCCAGACATGTCAGGAACTGGCCTTGCCCATCAGCAGGCTGACGCTAGACCTGAGACCCCCAGCTCTGCAACCACCCCTCCAGAACCCAGCTCTGCCCACCAGTGGGCCAGCACTAGTCCTGGGACTACCCCCCACCCCCACCCCAGGGCCTTGCAGCCAGCAGCCTCATGACCCAGCTCTGCCCATCAGTAGCCAGCAGCCTCCACTCAAGGCAGGGCCTGGCAACCAATCAGAGCTGGAGCCAGCCACACCTACCAGACTGCCCACAGTAGTCAGCCAGCCACAACAGAAGAACCCATGCAACCCAAACAGATGAGACCACTAGAGCGTATAGCTCTGATGACCAGAAAAGAGGGATGCATAGGATGTCTCCTACTAGAAGCCACTTCTCCAAGGTCGGGAAACATAACCAACCTACCAGGTACATAGAAATAAAAACAACAAATTAGGCAAAATGAGGGAACAGAGGAAGAAATATGTTCAAAACAAAGGAACAAGATAAAGCCTCAGAAGAACTAAGTGAAGTGGGAGAGGTGATCTACCCAATAAAATGTTCAAGGTAATGATTGTAAAGATGCTCAAAGAACTCAAGAGAAAATTGGATGAACAGAGTGAGAGGTTAGCAGTTTTTAACAAAGAGTTAGAAAATATAAAGGAGAACCAAACAGAAATAAAGAATACAATAACTGAGATGAAAAATACACTAGAAGGAATTAGTAGTGGATTAGATGATACAGAGAAACATCAGCGTGCTGGAAGACAGAGTAGTGGAAATCACTCAAGCTGAACAGAAAAAAATTTTTTAAAATAAAAAGAAATGAGGACAGTATAAGAGAATTTCAGGACAACATCAAGCATACTAACATTCACATTGTAGGGGTCCCAGAGGAGAAGAGAAAGAAAGGAGCAGAGAGCATATCTGAAGACATAACAGCTGAAAACTTCCCTAACCTGGGAAAGGAAACAGGCAACCAGGTCCAGGAAGTGAGTCCCACACAAGATCAGCCCAAAGAAGATCACAAAGATAATTAAAATAGCAAAACTTAAAGATAAAGAGAGAATATTAAGAGCAGCAAGGGAAAAACAACAAGTTACATAGAGGGAAACTCCCATAATGCTATCAGCTGACTTTTCAACAGAAACTCTGCAGGCCACAAGGGAGTGGCATGACATACTCAAAGCAATGAAAGGAAAAAACCTACAACCAAGAATACTCTACCTGGCAAGTCTCTCATTCAGATTTTATGGGGAGATCAAAAATTTTACAGACAAGCAAAAGCTAAACCCCAGCTTTGCTTGCTATTGACACCACCAAACCAGCTTTATAAGAATAACTGTTAAAGGGACTTCTCTAATCGAAAAAAAAAAGGCCACAACTAGAAACATGCAAATTACAAAAGGAAAAATCTCACTGGTAAAGGCAGATATACAGTAAAGGTAGTAAATCAGTCATGTATAAAGCTAATAGGAAGGTGAAAAGACAAAAGGAGTAAAATCATCTATATCTGCAATAAGCAGTTAAGGGATACACAAAACAAAAGCACATGAAATATGATGTCAGAAAGAGTAAACTTGAGAGGGGGAGTAAAAATGCAGAGTTGTTAAATTGTGTTTGAACTTAAGAGATCAGCAACTTAAAATAATCACATGTATACATAGATTACCTGTAATATCTTTGTATGGTGACATTGTAACTGGACTTACCATGGTGATCATTTTGAAATGTATAGAGATATCAAATCACTCTGTTGTGTAACAGGAACTAAAATAGTGTTGTAGGTCAATTATACTTCTAAAACAGACAAACAAACTAATAGAAAAAGAGATCAGATTTATGGTTACCAGAAGCAGGGGGTAGAGGGAGCGGAAATTAGATAAAGGTGGTCAAAAGATGCAAACTTCTAGTTATAAGATAAATAAGCACCAGGGATGTAATGTTCAACATGATGAATATAATGAACACTGCTATACGTTATATATGAGAGGTGTTAGGAGAGTAAATCCTAAGACTTCGCATCACAAGGAGAAAAATTTTTTTTCTGTTTCTTTAATATTGTATCTACGTGAGATAATGGGTGTTCACTAAAATCACTGTGATAATCATTTCATGATGTATCTAAGTCAAGTCACTATGCTGTACACCCTAAACTTATAGTGTTATATGTCAATTATATCTCAATAAAACTGGAAGAAAAATGAATTTGAAACTATTAATAAGTAGCTTGTGCTGCTGCCACTCCACGTTTTAGGTTTTAACAGTGACACAGAAATACATTGGCTTTGGAGCCCACTGAGTTCAGCCACTATGTGCTTGACCTCAAACAAATCGTTGCAGGCTCCTGACCCTGAGGTACCAGAGTGTAAAATGAGGGCAACAATATCTACCTCACAAAGTGAATGGTGTGAAGACAAAAGATTATATATATGAAGCAAATGATGCAAAAATCTGGTATATAGTAAGTGCTCAATAAATTATAGTTATTTTTAAATATTTCTACTATTACTCAAGAGGTCATTTGTGTCATAATGAACTGTGTCTTCAATTAAATTAAGAAGCCACAGGATGATGTTGATGTCTTTATGGCCTAAGTAGTAGAAATCATCTTGTCTTCTTTTTCATTTCACCAAAGTATTTGGTATTTTCAAATACCAAACTAGAGAAGGTTTTTGCCCAAAGTCTCCCTATCAGGTCTCTTGGTTTTCTGTCCACTAACCATAGTTCAGGTATAGTTTACCTGAGATGGAAATAAGTGTGCTTTTCTTGTTTGGTACAATAGGATAGAGCTCTATTTTTAAATATAAAAGTTATTAATATACAGAACACGCATTTTAAAGCTAACAATCTAAAAAGAAAATAAATACCAAAGGACAATACTTTTGGTAGGTTTTTCATTAATATTTAACTGATAGGGTTTATTTCAATACCAAATCTTGATAACTCTCTTGACTTCCATTAACGTAAGTCCCTTTCTGGAAACTGTAACCAAATCAAGGATCTAGGGCTTCCAGCCCTCTCAGTATCTTTTAGATGGTGGTTCTTCTCATCAATTTCTAGTTTCCTTCCTCCAGTTAACCAAAGGGTAGACTTTCCTTTCCTTTCCCCCCTCTCTCTTCTGTGGTCACAAAAGCACAACTCCTCACGTCTCCGTACTAGTTGTAGTCTAGGAACCAACATCTTAGGTGCTGCACTGGACCCCCACCGAAGTCTTGTCTCTCCAACTAACTAGCAGAGCTATGAGGTTTTGGGCCAGTCACATCACCTCTCTGAAAATTCAGTGCCCTCATCTCCAGAACTATGTAACCTTGAGTTTACTGAAGCTCAAAGAATCTATGACTTCATGATTCCTCACCTTGCCAAGTGTCATGTATAAATGAAGATTAAAATGGTTAACTTTAAAGTTAGCAGAAATAATAATAATATAGGAAAACAAATTCAGTAAAACTAGGCCTCTTGCATAGACAATCAAAATATTGATATAACATAAATTTCTGACAGATTCAGCTGCTCCAATTTCTTGGAACCCAATCAGAAATCAGATCAATATTTTAAGGGTCTCTAATGAGTTCCTTTCCTCAATTTTTGATTCATGCATGCCTTTGTGCTTTGTCCCTTTTAGATTGTAAATTCTGCCAAGAATGGGAATAGATTTTTTCTAGCTCGGTATCTATCACATAATAATCCATCAAGAAACACTTGATAATGGAATATTACTCAGCCATAAAAAGAAATGAAATTGAGTTATTTGTAGTGAGGTGGATGGACCTAGAGTCTGTCATACAGAGTGAAGTAAGTCAGAAAGAGAAAAACAAATATCGTATGCTAACACATATATACGGAATATAAAAAGAATGGTCATGAATCTAAGGGCAAGATGGGAATAAAGACACAGACGTACTAGAGAATGGACTTGAGGATACGGGGAGGGGGAAGGGTAAGCTGGGACAAAGTGAGAGAGTGGCATGGACATATATACACTACCAAACGCAAAATAGATAGCTAGTGGGAAGCAGCCGCATAGCACAGAGAGCTCAGATTCCTGCTTTGTGACCACCTAGAGGGGTGGGATAGGGAGGGAGGGAGGGAGGGAGATGTAAGAGGGAAGAGATATGGGGACATATGTATATGTATAGCTGATTCACTTTGTTATAAAGCGGAAACTAACACACCATTGTAAGGCAATTATACTCCAAAAAAGATGTTAAAAAAAAAACACTTGATAACTGATTAGTGACTCACCAATTAACAAAATCTGCCTTTTATTGACAGTTACATGGATCCCATTTGACAGCACTGTAAAAAAATATGAAATGCATTGAACACTTTGACTTTTATTTGGTTTATGGTCTCCATAGTTTACTCTTTCATTGGGAAACCTATCAAATAAATTTACCTGGTCCTGCATTTATGCCAAATTATATGTACTGTGAATTCCATAATTTATTTGTGCTTTTCATACCACATATTCTTTCAGTAGTTCCACATTTCAAGATATTGTATCTGGTGGCATAGACTGTATAACCTAACAAAAAAGTATACAGTTAAAAGTGCTCATATTTTACAATTCATTCAAACCCGAACCGTAAACTTCCTTTAAATAGAAAAGGGCAATACCTTTACTAATTCCCAACCCTTGTTAAACTCTTGCATATAATTTCTCCATTCTTGTTCCTAGGCTACATAGCATTGCTGGAAAATTTTTTATAAACCCCATGCTTAAAAGTGTCTTGGAGACGGGCTTTCCTGGTGGTGCAGTGGTTGAGAGTCCGCCTGCCAATGCAGCGGACACGGGTTCGTGCCCTGGTCCGGGAAGATCCCACATGCCGCAGATCGGCTGGGCCCATGAGCCATAGCTGCTGGGCCTGCGCGTCCGGAGCCTGTGCTCCACAACGGGAGAAGCCGCAACAGTGAGAGGCCCGCATACCGCAAAAAAAAAAAAAAAAAAAAAAAGTGTCCTGGAGTAAGAAAATAAAGGACAAATACGAACAGGGTCATAACCTGCAATTCAAATATTGATGGCTAATACATGTGCTTAAATGAAAAGCCAAGGTAAAATTTAACAACTGTTCGAAAATTCAGTTTCCTTACTTTGTTATTTCTGGCTTTCAACTGTTATAATCAAAGGCACTGATTTCCCATGAACATCAAAGACAGCAGATACACACTATAAAGTGCATGAGAAAATTTTGTTTTCAGTTTTTTGCCAAAATTGCATAGATACTTCAAAGGGAGAAACAAAGTGTGAGAATTCTAGACTCATCTATGCTCGTCACCAACTTGAGATTTGTTGTGAGTTCCTTATTGTAATCACCAGTGCCCCTTGTTATTATCTTTTCCTTTCCCACATTCAACGCTGACTAAGTCTTTTATTCTGGCCAACTCATTTAACCTGTCTGGCAGATTCTGATAGATTCTTTTTTGTCACTCATCAAGCTCATAACAAAGTAGTGAAAATTTGGGAGATTTTGAAGACTTGAAGAATGTTAAATGAGGGCTTCTCTGGTGGCGCAGTGGTTGAGAATCCTCCTGCCAATGCAGGGGACATGGGTTCGATCCCTGGTCCAGGAAGATCCCAAATATCACAGAGCAACTAAGCCCGTGTGCCACAACTACTGAAGCCCATGTGCCTAGAGCCCATGCTCCGCAACAAGAGAAGCCACCGCAATGAGAAGCCCGCGCACTGCAATGAAGAGTTAGCCCCCACTCACTGCAACTAGAGAAAGCCCATGCGCATCAACAAAGACCCAACGCAGCCAAAAATAAGTAAATAAATTTATTTTTTTTTAAAAAAAGAATGTCAGATGAAAAGGGTATTTAATGGTGATGTAGTGGAGGTGCTCGAAAGATAGAGATTGGAGATAGATATGGGTACAAGGACTCCCAGCAGATACCCAGATATGTAAGCCAACGCTCAACATTGTGCTCTGTGGAAATCCACTGATTGTGAACTAGCTCACCTACAACCTCAGCCTTCTCTTGACCTTGACCTGACAGTAGGTCAAAACTCCCCAGCAGTGTCTACTTCCGCCAATCCTCAGAATTACATTAATATAGGAAGCAACGTACTCTGACCTCCTCCCAGTCACTGCCACACCATCCCTCTATCACCAGCTCTCAGCAATGCCTCATCCATTGACTCCCTGTCCCCTTCTTGCTGCTGTTTTCTACCGACCTCTAGACCCTTCAGTATCTCTCTTGATAATTTAGCCTTTGGCTTGCAGTCTTCTCTCAACTGATTCATGGCAATATCTTGTTAATCTCAATGTCCATCTGAATGGCCCTTTCCACACTCCAGCCTCAGCATTTTTACACCACCTCTGTACCTTCATTGAAGCACCCACATTTACCTTTGGGTTGTTATTCTGCAGAATTGCTCCCTTTCAAGTTTTTAAGTCTAGATTTCCCTTCTTTGACAACACCTAATCCTTCCTCCCTTTCCATGTCCACTGAAATTGCCGCTCAGTCACCCTCAGCCCAGCTTTCAGCCTGTTCGTTCCTCCCTTACCTCACTTCCTCCTTTATTTGCCTTCTTTTCCACTCTTGGCTCTGGTAATGAGCAAGTTTAATAAAATTCCTATTAGTACTCCAGAATCCCTTATACCTTCCTTCTTCCATGACCCTGGCCTTGGCAAGCCCTAGCTCTGAGCAAACTGTCATCTACTTTCTCTGCTCACCTATCAGGCTGCTGAATATTACTGAAGAAATCCTCAAACTTGAGTCACCTGTTTCATTCCAAAATCTGGCCTCAGTTGGGCCTGCACTGCTGTGCACAATTTTGGAATTTACCTCTGAACGAGCCTCTATCACATGCTGTATCAAACTGTTATTAGAAATCTCCAAGTCTACCCTCCTCCTCTTCTGTTTTCTTAATAATGCTCTATATGATGTAAATTTAATCGCTTTCCCTTCTCTGTACTTCAAAATTTCAGCTTGTATTGTATAATCCATCCTCTTCTTCTTTGCTCCTTTTTCAGAGGCAGGCATTTCTGTCCTGCTGATTACATGTGTCCATTCCTTTCCCAACTCCTCCAAGAATGTATTCTACTCATCATCACACCCACCTCTTCCTCAGGCATACTTTCTCAACCTACAATTACATCCAGGTCTCCCTCATACTCATACAAATTTCCCTCAGCCAACCTACCCCCATGAGGCACCACACTTCCTGTATCTTCTTGCAATCATCAGATGGAAAAGTGTCTACGCTTGATGCCTCCAACTTCAACTTTCATTTACTCCTCAATTATGTGCATCTGACCAAACAAGGTCAGTCTCTCCAAGGTCACCAATGACCAACTAGTCACATAATCTTTTTCATTAATAAGCATTTTCTCAAGGAACATTTAAGGACATGGGAAACTTCCCATGATATAATGTTAAATTTTTTAAGTAACAAAATTAAACAGTACGGTCCCAATTTGTATTATTTAAAGTGTTGGCAAGCATGTTAACGTGTGTGTCTGTTCAGGAAGGGAGTGGGATTATACGAAGTACCTAGAATAGTCACATTCATAAAGTCAGAAAGTATATTGGTAGATACCAGGGGCTGGAGGGTGGGATGGGGGAGGAGGAATGGGGAGTTGGTGGTTAGTGTTTAAAGGGGACAAAGTTTCAGTTTAGGAAGGTGAAAAATTGGGGAGATGGATGATGGTGAGAGTTGCACAACATGTGGATGTACTTAGTGCCACTGAACTGTACAGTTAAATATGGTTAAAATAGTATGTTTTATATTATATAACTTTTACCACAATAAAAAAAAGCATAAAAAAAAGTGAGGGGGGAAAAATCCACCAAAATATTAAAAGTTATCAGATTAAAAATTACTGATAAAGAAGTCAAATTACGGGGCTTCCCTGGTGGCGCAGTGGTTGAGAGTCCACCTGCCGATTCAGGGGACGTGGGTTCGTGCCCCAGTCCGGAAGGATCCCACGTGCCGCAGAGCGGCTGGGCCCGTGAGCCATGGCCGCTGAGCCTGCGCGTCCAGAGCCTGTGCTCCGCAACGGGAGAGGCCACAACAGTGAGAGGCCCGCCTACCGCAAAGAAAAAAAGGAAAAAAAAAAAAAAAAGTCAAATTACGGATACTTTTCATACATTTTATGCTTTTCCAAATATTCTTTAATGAGTATTACTTTCATAATCAGAGGGGCAAAAAAGGATTGAAATATATTTTTTTCCTCATTCTTCTTTCTCAATCCCCTAACGTATCTGGCCCTATTGATTGCAAGTCCCCAGAACTCTTCCCAGGACTGTCCTCACAGGTGTGCAGTCTGTGCACTCACATAGGGTCCCATACTTAGAGACTCTGAACTCAGTTCAGGGCTCCTTCTGTCTCCATTTTGAAATTCTCAGTACTTTTTTAACAGGGGCCCCATATTTTCATTTTGCACTAGGCCCTACAAATTATGTAGCTGGTCCTGATTCTTCCCTTAGCTACAGACACTACATTCTCTTTTTCCTACATCTCTAACCCCCCTTTTCTATTTCATTATTCCACTCACTAAATTCAGTTTTTTATAATCGTTCCCATCACCCACCTTACCCCTCTGCTTTGTTATTCTCACCAATGGCTTCAGCTTTCACTTTGTCAAATGCCACCTAAATATGCTACCTGAATCTTGAGCTTCAAATCTGTGTTTCCACCCATAATCTGGATATTTCCACAAGGATGTTCAATTAGCACTTCATACTTAACATGTCCAAAAAGGAATACAGCCTCTACTTATGTGTTCTTCCATGACCTTCTTCTTCCCCTCAACTTTATATTTTGGAGATTTACTCTTGTTGATGCATGTCGCTATAGTTCATTTATTTTCACTGCTCTATTATATTCCACTATTTGAACATACTTCAATTTATTTCACCATTCTACTTGAGAAATATATTTGGGTTCTTTGCCAGGGCGGGGGGTAGGGGGGAAGGTTCATTATTTCTCGTTACATCCTGGTGCACACCTGCAAAAAAAGTTTCCTGGATTATGAAGGTAGGAGTGATATTGCTATGTCATAGAGTACACACAAATTCAACTTTATTCGACAATACCAAACTATTTTCAAAGTGGTTGCCGTCAAACTCCTAATTTATCCTGCTGCCCCCGTTTAACCCTTTACCATAAGTTTGTTTTCTATGTCTAGGGGTCTATTTCTGTTTTGTGTATAAGTTCATTTGTATCATTTTTTTTAGATTCCACGTATAAGCGATATAATATGATATTTGTCTTTCTCTGTCTTACTTCACTTAGTATGATAATCTGTAGGTCCATCAATGTTGCTGCAAATGGCATTATTTCATTCTTTTTTATGGCTGAGTAATATTCTATTGTATATATGTACCACATCTTCTTTATCCATTCTTCTGTTGATGGACATTTAGATTGTTTCCATGTCTTAGCTATTGTAAGTAGTGTTGCAATGAACATTGGGGTACACATATCTTTCACACTACTATATATAAAATAGATACCAACAAGGACCTACTGCATAGCACAGGGAAATATACTCAATATTTTGTAATAACCTATAAGAGAAAAGAATCTGAAAAAGAATATATATATGTGTATAACTGAACCAATTTGCTGTACACCTGAAACTAACACAACATTGTAAATCAACTATGCTTCAATTTAAAAAAAAGTTGTTGCCATCCATTTACATACACTCCCACCTGCAGTATGTGAAAGTTCTTGTTGTTCTATATCCTCACTCACACTTGATATTGTCATATTGAAATTTGTCAATGTCATGGTATTTCACTGCGATTTTGATTTGCATTTCCTTGATAATTAATGATAATGAACATCTTTCATACGATAATTATATATGAAAAGCATCCTGTTCTTGTAGTGCTTTTATAATCAGAAAATTGCTTTTTTTAAATTAAACTCTATACCACAGCCAGCTGTTGTCAGTAGAGAAAATTTTTTCACTCAGTCCCGAAGAAGAATAAAATCTAAAGTCCTATCCTCTCTTAGATGTTAAACTTGACGTCAAGCAGTTCTATTTTAGGATTTGATTGAGTAATATACTCTCAAGACGATGATGTTCTGTAAAACTAGTTCTGTATGGAATCTTTCCATGCAACCAGCTCAGTGCCGTATTTAGAGACAGATTAACTTCAGGGTTAGACACAATGTAGAAGAAAAAACTCTCATGTCACCCAGCAGAACTCAGGTCCTAACACAGCAAGAACAAGAACTAGGGAAGAAAACACAAATATCTATTGTTTGCTGAAGAGTCTACTCCACTCAGGAAAGGACATGTGGAAACCATGGGAAATGAAATTACCCTGCCAACCCCGGCCCAACCCAGCCTCACCTTTCCTATATACTTCCCCTGACACTTTCTGGAATTCCCCAGGCATGTTCTCCTCTTAAGTCACTGCTTCCTGTCCATCATTACCTAAATATTTCACATCAGGGAAGACTAAGTATCCTGAGGCAAGGAATCCCCCAAATTGAGTTGAGGTTAATTAGCTTACAAAATACACGTGACCATGAATTTCAAGTTCCTGAATTACAGAGATGAGATGATGATTAATTCAGTTCAATCTGACAGATATATTTTAAGTAACTACTATGCCTCCCCAAAATATAATAGAACCCTTGCCACTTAAGTAAACAAAGTTTATACATCAAGAACAAGAACAGATTTCACAGCTCTTATTCGAAAATAGAAAGACCACTATTAAGCCACACCCTTATTGCATCATATCTTTGTGCAGTATATTTAATAAAATGCTATATTTAATAAGTCTTTTCCTCACATTTCTCCCCAGTATCTACTGTGAGAAAGCCAGCCTTGACATTTATTTCAAAAGATTCTTGGTAATTCACAATCAATTATTGCTCTACCACTCTGGCCTCTAAAGTAAAAAATAAAAATGGCTAGGTACTTTCCTTGTGATGCAGTGGTTAAGAATCCGCCTACCAATGCTGGGGACACAGATTCGATCCCTGGTCCTGGAAGATCCCACATACCACGGAGCAACTAAGGCCATGCACCACAACTACTGAGCCTGCGGTGTAGAGCCCGCAAGCCACAACTACTGAGCCCATGTGCCACAACTACTGAAGCTCGTGTGCCTAGAGCCCATGCTCTGCAATAACAGAAGCCACTGCAATGAGAGGCCCGTGCACCACAACTAAGAGTAGCCCTCACTCACCACAACTAGAGAAAGCCCACGAGCAGCAACGAAAACCCAACACAGCCAAAAATATATAAATAAATGTATAAAAAATAATAATAATGGCTAAAATTTATTGAGTGCTCACTAGTGCCAGGAGTTACAGCAAGTGATATGCATAGCATCTCATTTAAACTTCACAACAACCCTCTGAGGCATATTCTCTGCTGCTACTGCTGCTGTTGTTGTTTTATGAATAATTCCCATACAATAATGAGCCATATTTAAAGTATACAAGTTGATAAGTTTTAATAATGTATATTCCTCTGAGACCATCACCATAATCAAGACAATGAAAATATCCATCGCCCCAAAACTTTCCTCATGACCTTTCATAATCTTTCCTTTTCACTCCTCCCTGTTTTCTCCCTCCTTCCCATCCCAAGCAAATACTGATCACTGTAGATTAGTTTGCATTTTCTAGAATTTTTCAAAATGGAATCTCAGAATATGTACTCTTTTTCTGGCTTTTTTACTCAGCATAATTATTCTGAGATTCATTCATATTGTTGTATTTGTCAATAGTTTTTCTGTTTGTTTGTTTTTGTTATTATTGCCTAGTTCCACATTCCATTGTCTGGATATACCATGATCTGTTTACTCATTCACCTCTGACATTTGACCTGCTTCCAGGTTTTGGCTATTACATATAAAGCTTCTGTAAACCTTCACATACACGTTTCTGGATGAGCAGATGCTTTCATTTCTCTTACGTCAATATCTAGGGGAGGAAAGACTAGGTCACCTATAGGTTAGATACATGTTTAATATTTGAGGAATCTGCCCATCCTATTCCTGCTCTAACAAATTACCAAAAAAAAAAAAAGTGACTGGCTTAAAACAACACAAATTTATCTCATAGTTCTAGAGGTCAAAATTTTGAGGTCAAGGTGTTGGCCAGGCTGTGTTCCTTCTGGAGGATTCAGGGGAAATTTTATTTGCTTTCCCTTATTAACCACTGATCTGCCTGCATTCCCTAGGCTCATGGTCTCTTTCTCTAACTTCCTGCTTCTATGATCACATCTCCTACTCCTGACTCTTATCCCATACCTCCCTCTTATAAGGACCTTTGTGATTATATTATACTCATCTGGATAATCCAGGATAATCCCCTGGATCTCTAAGATCTTTCACTTAATCACATCTACAAAGTCCCTTTACCATGAAATCTACACACAGGTTCCAGGCATTAAGATATGAACATTTCTGAGGAGCCATTATTCAACCCACCAATCTGTCTTCTGAAGAGGTTGTATCATTTTACATCCCCATCAGGGGGATAAGGGAGTTCTAGTTCCTCCACATCCTTACCAACACTTGTTAGTCATTTTTATGTTAATCATTCTAATAGGTTTATATTGAAATCTCATTGTCATTTTAATTTGTACTTCTTGAATAACAGATGTTGAACATCTTTTCATATACTTCTTTGCCATTTGTAAATCTTCTTAGGTGAAGTGTCTGTTCACATCTTTTTCCATTTATTTATTGCCCATTTTGTGGTTGTTTTGCTGTTGGATTTTAAGAGTTCTTTATATATTCTGAATACAAATCTGTTATTAGATATGATTTGCAATATTTTATGCCAACCTGTGGCTTCTCTATTTGTTCTCTTAACAGTGTCTTTCAAAGAGCAGAAGTTTTTCATTTTGATTAGGTTCAATTTATAAAGTTTTTCTTTCATAAGTTGGGCTTTTGGTGTCGTATCTAAAAAATCTTTGCCTAATCTAAAGTCAAAAAGATTTTCTCTTGTGTTTTCTTCTAGACCTTTTATAGTTTTAGTTCTTATGTTTAGGTTTATGGTCCATTTTAAATCAAGCTTTGTGTATGGTGCAAGACATGAATTAAAGTTCTTTGTTTTGCCTATAAATATCTAATTGTTCTAGCACCACTGGTTGAAAAGTCCAACCTTTCTCCATTGAATTGCCTTTGTGCCCTCAGTTGTCCATATATGTGTGTGAGTCTATTTTCACAATCTCTGGTCTATTACATTCATCTATTTGTCTATCTGTATACCATTAGCACACTGTTTAGGTTACCATAATTTATAATACTTGAAAGCAGACAATGTTAAGTCCTCCAACTTTGTTCTTTTCTCAGTTGCCTTGGTTATTTTGGGTCTTTTGCCTTTTTCATTTGAATTTTATAATTATCTTGCAATGCATATGTAAAAGCCTGTGGGAATTATGATTGGGATTATATTAAATTTCTAGATCATTTTGAGGAGAAATGACATCATGGCAACATTGATTCTCCTGACCGATGAACACTGTATATCTCTCCATTATTGAGTTCTTCTCAACAATGTTTTTGTAGATTTCAGTATATACATGTCTTACTTACCTTTTGTCAAATATAACTCTAAGTATTTTCATATTTTGATGCTATTTTAAATAGTGGATTTTTCTTTCAAATTCTGATTGTTCATTGCTAGTTTATACAAATACAATTGATTTTTGTGTATTGATGTTGCATCTTACAAACTTGATAACTCATTTATTAGATCTAGTAGTTTTTTATTTTAACATCTTTATTGGAGTATAACTGCTTTACAATGGTGTGTTAGTTTCTGCTGTATAACAAAGTGAATCAGCTATACATATACATATATCCCCATACCTCCTCCCTCTTGCGTCTCTTTCCTACCTCTAGGTGTGTCCTCTAGGTGGACACAAAGCACCCAGCTGATCTCCCTGTGCTATGCGGTTGCTTCCCACTAGCTATTTTACATTTGGTAGTGTATATATGTCCATGCCACTCTCTCACTTCATCCCAGCTTACCCTTCCCCCTCCCTGTATCCTCAAGTCCATTCTCTACATCTGCGTCTTTATTCCTGTCCTGCCCCTAGGTTCTTCAGAACTTTTTTTTTTTAGATTCCATATATATGTGTTAGCATATGGTATTTGTTTTTCTTTTTCTGACTTACTTCACTCTGTATGACAGTCTCTAGGTCCATCCACCTCACTACAAATAACTCAATTTCATTTCTTTTTATGGCTAATATTGAATTGTATATATGTGCCATGTCTTCTTTATCCATTCACCTGTTGATGGACATTTAGGTTGGTTCCATGTCCTGGCTATTGTACATAGTGCTTCACTGAACATTGGGGTGCATGTCTCTCTTTGAATTATGGTTCTCTCAGGGTATATGCCCAGTAGTGGGGTTGCTGGGCCATATGGTAGTTCTATGTTTAGTTTTTTAAGGAACCTCCATACTGTTCTCCATAGTGGTTGTATCAATTTACATCCCCACAAACGGTGCAAGAGAGTTCCTTTTTCACCACACCCTTTCCAGCATTTATTGTTTCTAGATTTTTTGATAATGGCCATTCTGACTGGTGTGAGATGATACCTCTTTGTAGTTTTGATTTGCATTTCTCTAATAATTAGTGATGTTGAGCATCTTTCCATATGCCTCATGGCCATCTGTGTGTCTTCTTTGGTGAAATGTCTATTTAGGTCTTCTGTCCATTTTTTAATTGAATTGTTTGGTTTTTTTGATATTGAGCTCCATGAGCTGTTTGTATAGTTTGGAGATTAATCCTTTGTCCATTGTTTCATTTGTAAATATTTTCTCCCATTCTAAGGGTTGTCTTTTCATCTTGTTTATGGTTTCCTTTGTTGTGCAAAAGCTTTTAAGTTTAATTAGGTTCCATTTGTTTATTTTTGTTTTTATTTCCATTACTCTAGGAGGTGGATCACAAAAGATCTTTCTGTGGTTTATGTCACTGTCTGCAGATGACATGATACTATACATAGAAAATCCTAGAGTTGCCACCAGAAAACTACTAGAAGTAATCAACGAATTTGGTAAGGTTGCAGGATACAAAATTAATGCACAGTAATCTCTTGCATTCCTATACACTAACAATGAAAAATCAGAAAGAGAAATTAAGGAAACAATCTCATTTACCATCACAACAAAAAGAATAAAATACCTAGGAATAAACCTACCTAAGGAGGCGAAAGACTTGTACTCAGAAAACTATAAAACACTGATGAAAGAAATCATAGATGACATAAACAGATGGAGAAATATACCATGTTCTTGGATTAGAAGAATCAACATTGTGAAAATGACTATACTACCCAAAGCAATCTACAGATTCAATGCAATCCCTATCAAACTACCAATGGCATTCTTCACAGAATTAGAACAAAAAATTTTACAATTCATATGGAAACACAAAAGACCCCGAATAGCCAAAGCAATCTTGAGAAAGAAGAATGGAGCTGGAAGATTCAGGCTCCCCGACTTCAAACTATACTACAAAGCTACAGTAATCAAGACAGCATGGTACTGGCACAAAAACAGAAATATAGATCAATGGTACAGGATAGAAAGACCAGAGATAAACTCATGCACATATGGTCACCTAATTTACAACAAAGGAGGCAGGAACATACAATGGAGAAGACAGCCTCTTCGATAAGTGGTGCTGGGAAAACTGGACAGCTACATGTAAAAGAATGAAATTAGAAAACTACCTAACACCATACACAAAAATAAACTCCAAATGGATTAAAGACCTAAATGTAAGAGCAGACACTATAAAACTCTTAGAGGAAAACATAGGAAAAACATTCTTTGGGGGATATTTTTTAAATTCTCCCTACCACAATATGTTATAAACCTCACACCACATTGTTATTATCTTTTTAATATTTAATTTTCTTTCAAAATATTTAAATAAGAAGAATATCTTATATATTTACCCATGTAGTTAGCATGCCCAGTGCTCTTCATTTCACTGTGCAGATCCATATTTCCATCTGCTGTCTTTTTCCTTCTGATTAAACAAGTTTGTTTGTTTGTTTGTTTTAACATTTCTAGTTATGCAGTTCTGCTCATGAATTCTTTAGGCTTTTGCATGTCTAAAAATTCACCTATGTTTCTCAAAGATATTTTTACTGGGTATATAATTCTCAGCAACAGTTTTTCATTTTGGTACATCAAGATGTTGAGTCACCGTCTTCTCAACTGCATTGTTTATGATGAAAAATCTGTTACCATCATTATCTTTGTTCCTCTGTGCATAGTATATCACCCTTTACCACTTATAAGATTTTCTCTATCACTTTTTTAGCAATTTGATAATGATGTGCCTTTGTGTAGTTTTCTTCAAGTTGCTTGTGTTTGGATTTCAACAAATTTCTTGAATCTGTAGGTTTATAATTTTCACTAAATTTGGAAAACTCTCAACCATTATTTCTTCAAATACTTTTCTGTATTTTCCTTTTTCAGGAACTTGCATTACATCTACATTAAGCTGCTTTAAGTTGCCTGAAGGTTCACTGATGCTCTGTTCATTTTTTATTCCTTTTTTCTCTGTGTGTTTCATTTTGGATTGTTTCTATTTCTGTGTCTTCAGGTTTATTATTTTTTTCTGCAATGTCTAATCTGCCATTAACTCCATTTATTGTATTTATTATCTCTGACATTGTAATTTTAATCTCTAGAAGTGGATCTGGGACTGTTTTATGTCTTCTATGTTCTAATTTTATTGAACATATAGAATATAGTTATGTAACTGTTTAAATGCCCATCTGCTAATTCTAACATCTGTACCAGTTATAGATTGGTTTTGATTGATTTTTCTCCTCATTATGGGTCATATTTCCCTGCGCCTTTGCATGTCTGGTAATTTTTGATGGGGCGCCAGACATTGCGCATTTTATTTTGTTGAATGCTGAATATTTTGTTGTTCTGAAAATACTCTTGAGCTTTGTTTTAGGATGCAGTTAAGTTACTTGAAAACAGTTTGATCATTTCAGATCTTGCCTTTAAAATTTGTTAGGCAGAACCAGAACTGTGTTTATTCTAGATCTAATTATTTCTCACTATAGAAGCAAAAATCTTTGAGTACTCCACCTGTGAATTATGACATTTTCTAGTCTAGTGAGAACACACTATTCCTGGCCCTGTGTGAGTACTGAACACTGTTCCCTCTACTCCTTTTCAGTGTTTCTGGTGTTTTTCTCCAATCCTGAATAATTTTTCAAACACAGGTGCTGGTCAGAACACAAATAAATACTTGATCAGGTCCTTCTGCAGCTCTGCAGAGTTCAAATATCTGAAAATACTTTGTACTTTCATTCTAAATAACCCAAGGATATTCTTGCCCCTGTCATATATCTCAGCACTATACTGTCATAATCCCTAAACCACTTCCAGCAGTGTGTACACTACTTAAAAATCAGAGTACTTTCTCTAAGTAGGTGCTACATCACCTTTGATAGAACTTACAGATTACAGAACTTAAAGATTTTCATTTTTATCTCATACAGCACTTTTCAATAAAATATTGACTACAGGTGTATCATTAATTTTCTTGAAGGTCATATGCATTCAGAAATTCCTAGAGTGATGTCATCTCCTTGCCCATTGCTTGTCCATATTACAGCCCACTCAGGTGGTTCAAATGACTTTTCTGATGGGGCACTCCTACAAGACAAAACAATTCAGGGTCCCATTGAGGGACCCAGGTATTTATATTTAACAGGACAGAATGGTGACTTAGCTTCCTTTTTGGTAAAGTGAAAAAATTTAAACCAGAAATGTGAATATACCTAAATAATAATGTCCTTAAATAACACTAAAAAGCATTATTTCAGTTTGCTTTATCTTAATTTCTGGTGATACTTAATCAGCACTGGTTTGGAATACTATAGCTTTAGGTAGTTTACGTTGTTGGGCATTTAATGACCTGTAGAGAAATACTTGAGAAATTAGCACTCAAAACTAACCAACAATCCTTTTTTAGTCCTTTTACAAGGTAGTGATGTCGCCTTCTAATTTCTCTTTTTACAAACCAGATGTTCAAGTACTACTATTAAGTGTTCTATTTCATAATGCAGAAGACTGAAAGACTTTTGTTGTCATGATAGTTTGTTTTCTTTGGTGATGGATAGCCATAGGAATCTCCTCAATGAGGCAACCCCTTGGAGAGCACTCTGTTCAAATGACTCTTCTCTCTGCCTTCTTCATCTTCAGTTAAGCCTGTCAATAGTCTCTTTTTTCTCAAAACAAAACTACTACCACCACCACAACAACAATAAAAAAAAGAATGTTGGGGAAATCTTCCTCCTTTTCTGAGATGCTATCTGCTGTCTCTCTTTCTCACCATCAAACTTTTTCAAATGCTTGCCACCTCCACTTCCTCATTCACTACTCATTCCAAACTCCTTATAATCTGGCTTTTGCCCTCCATTAATTTACACACTATAGTGTTGTCTGAAGCTATACTATTTCAGAGGTCATCATATGATCAGTTAGTAACAAACCAAATCCTCTTTGGCCTTTACAACTCTGCAACACTTAACATAACAAATCATCCTTTCTTGAAACTCTCCTCCTATTGCCTTTATGACACAACACTCTTTCACTGTTCCTCCCACATCTGCAAAACAATCTCTCTGCCTACTTATCAGGCTCCTTTTTCTGCCCTGAACCCCTAATGCTTAATAAATATATAAGTAATCAATAAGTATAAGATGCCAAATTAATCAGTCAATTCACCAAACTTTAATGCTTCATAAAGGGAAAAAAATGATGTGTGAGATGGATTCCTTGATCTCTCAAATAATTTCAGTTCAAGGAGTATGTAATCAATGTTGCATGGGTGAAGAGATAATCAGTGCTCTAAGGCAGTCTTGCCTAGAGTGAGGATGACTGGGGGGTCTTCTTGAAGTATTTGGTGTTTGAGATAGACCTGGAAGAATAGGTAGGATTTTGTAGGTAAAGGTGCAGAGGAATAGATTCCCAGTTCAGTGTGAACAAAGGCATAGAGAGGCAGGAAAGTACGAGGTGTTCAGATAATAATGAGTAGAACAGTTTGACCAAAGGAGAGAGTTCATGTGAGGGATACTGAGAGATAAAGCTGGAAAGGCAGATTAGGGTTAGATTATGTAATCTTTGTCCCATTGGTGGGTGGAGCTGGTGGCAACTGCCAGGGAACAATGAACATTGGCCTTGCCAGCATCAAAATTATCAGCTACTCACTTGACCATGATGACTGTGGGCATTTTCCCACTTCTCCACAGTTCCCTATGGCAGCATGTTATCTTATAAGAGTCAGTTCCAGATTTTCTTTTCTTCCAGTTTATTCAAACATTCATTTTAAAACCTACTATATTCCAAACATTGTGCAAGATTCTAAGGATTCCAAAATAAATAGCCTTGCTTCTGTTCCCAGGAGATTCACATTTCAGTAAAATGCCAGCCTTTAGTTTTTTCTTGGCTAAAAATGTTATGCAGATGACATGAAGTCTTATTTGGGGTACAGTCTAAATAAGTTTTGTGTTTCATCTGTTTTGTTTTGGTCATTTATTGGACTTGTCAGTTAATATATATTATTTTTAAAAAGGAAAGGGAGCTAGTCATTCTCATTCTCACTTTAATAAAAGTACATCAAAAAAGACTTTCTCCCTATGGAAAGAGTAGCAGATCTATGTGATTCAGTTATTTACTTACCATCTTCTCCAGGAAGGAAAATGTCAGAATTGTTTTACTCCTAGATATATTTTAGTGTGTGGCTAGAGTAATGCCCTGAAATATTCAGATTTTATTTAACCTAGAAACTCTAGCAGTTTCAGAGGCAGTAGCACTGTTTGGGATGTTTTTTCTGAACACAGTTACAGTAAATGATAACTGAGATTCTGTACCCCACCCCCAACCTCTAACCTAACTCACAAACTATGAAGTAATGCTCCCAAATTATTTTTTTTTTTGTCCTTCTGGGGAAGAGGAAGAAGAGTAGATAAGGGATTTTCTCTCTTGGATTCTTTGTGACTTCAGAAGCTTAAGATATTAATTATACTACTCTCGCATGAAACTGCTGACACCATTATTTTGGTGCCCATGAACTTCCTCTTTCCCGTCATCATTTCCTCTTTAAAAGCTGTTTCCTATTACTGTCAATACTCTTTTTTATATAACAGTTATATTTTTAAAAGGCGGCAGATGAGCCTGCCCATAAAGCTGACATAGTTATCAAGTGGAAAATCAAATGTAGCAGCAATGTAGCAAGGGCAGGTTTCATTATCAGTATCTTCTTTCCCCCTAAAATAACAAATGAATGTTTTCTTAATAGCATCTTCATTGGTTTTAATGACTGCTGAGAGGGAGATATTTAACAGGGGAATTATATGGAAGTCCAGAGAATGCCCATCCGGAGCTTACTGGATTGTTCTGATGGCACAAGGTAATTCTTTGGGAAATAGAGTCAGCAAGCAGGATCATTTACTAATCATCAGGAAAATGCAAGTCAAAACCACAATGAGATATTACCTCACACCTGTCAGAATGGCTATCATCAAGAAGACAGGAAATAAGAAGCGTTGACGAGGATGCGGAGAAAAGGGAACGTTCCTGCACTATTGGTGGGAATATAAATTGGTCTAGCCGCTTGGAAAACAGTATGGAGGTTCTTCAAAAAATCTAAAATAGAACTACCATATGATCCAGCAATTCCACTACTGGGTATTTATCCAAAGAAAACAAAAATACTAAATTGAAAACGTACCTGCACCCCTGTGTTTGCTGCAGCATTATTTACAATAGCCAAGATATGGAAGCAACCTAAGGATCCATAGTTGGATGAATAAGTAAAGAATATGATACACAATATAACGGCATATTATTCAGTCATTAAAAAAAGGAAATCCTGCCATTTGTGACAACATGGATGGACTTGAGGGCATTATGCTAACTGAAATGAATCAGACAAAGAAAGAAAAATATACTATATGACCTCACTTATATGTGGAATCTAAAAAAAACAAAATAAAACAAACAAACAACAACAACAGAAAAAAAAAAACCTCACAGAAACAGAGAACTGATAAGTGGTTGCCAGAGGCAGGGGATAGATCTTAAAATTCTCATCACAAGAAAAAAAAATTGTAACCAAGTATGGTGATGAATGTCAACTAGACATTATGGTGATCATTTCACAATATATACATATATTGAATTATTATGCTGTATACCTGAAACTAATATAATGCTATGTGTCAATTATATCAACAAAATAAAAATAATAAACCTAGAATCTATAGATTTATGAGCCATGGTCCCCTAGAAAATGTCACATAAACCAGGGTATAAAACGGAGATGTATCATAGACTAAATACTCCCACAATATGAGATAATGTCTCAATACCTCACTTAGAGATCTTGTCTACTCTGAACTAGATAACATGTATTTGATGTAGAAAGGAAAACCCTGAGAGCCACCTTAGCATCTCAGATCTCTTGCTGCTTTTTCTGAGCCTCTTTATTATTTCTATACTGAAATTATTACTAATACTTGATACTGGCTAATATTTCTGATTCTTGTGAGCCTGTCTGACATCTGATCCTTTGTTTTAGCTCACACTCCTAGGAATGAACAGTCCTATGCCTGCTGTCATCCCTGGCAGAGCAGAAGGAAAAGAAGGAGTCTTCCTTTGACATGGGAGGAAAAACTTTTAATAAAGTTTTAATGCTGGTGATTCAAGCCTCTAAAATCCCCAGACACAAAGAGAATCTGCACCCATCTGCCAACACTTATCCATAGGCCTTCTCCATGTGCTCACAAGAAAGACTGGAGTCAGATAAGAGGAACTGAGAAAGAATGCCAAGGCCCAAGCATAAGAGACATTTGTCTGAGGGAAGAACAGAAGAACTAAGAGAAATCCTCCAGGCACTCTAGGCCTTCATTAAGTATGAAGAAGGGGTCACCTGTAGCTGGGATGGGGCAAAAGAGCTGAGAGAACCCCTTTGAGGTGCAAGCATGTGAATCCTGCTCAAGTCTGAGAACAGGAGGATTAAAAGAAATTTTCCAGGAACTCTAGTCCTTACACTGAGTACAAGGCAACAGAAGTGTATCACTGAAGAACAGGCAGAACAACTGAGAGAGACCCCGTCTGAGATGCAGATACCAGGGTTCTGATCAAATTTGATGCCAGGGCTAAAGAACTGAGAAAAATATTCCGGTCACTTTGGGCTTCAGCAGCAGCCACCTGTTGTTGAGGAAAACAATATAACTGAGAGAGACTCCCTGACATGCAGGCATGTAGGGCTGCTGAATGCTAAAAGCAAGGAAAGATCCAGGCACATATATCTCATGCTTGCTACAGAGAAGATCCTTATCTCACCTTCAAATAATTTAAAGCCATTGGTGAACTGAATCCAACTGAAGTAACCACTAAATCCAAAGCGAGCTCAGCCACAGACTAGATTAACTCAGTCTCCTAGTGGGCTGACAAAAGGAGAGATGTGACTTTCATGAGCAAAAATATTATTTACTTCAAGATCTCATGCTCTTTACACTCAGAGTTTAAAATTCAATCAAAAATTATGAGACACATAAAGAAGTAAGGTCATTCAACTTATCCCTAGGAAAGTGTTATGAACTGAATTGTGTTCCCCCCTCTCCCCTGCAAAAAAAAAAAAAAAAAAAAAAAAAAACTCGTAGATTGAAGCCCTAAGCTCCAATGTGATTGTATTTGGAGAGAGGACCTTTAAGAAGGTAATTAAGGTTAAGTGAGGTTATAACGGTCAGGCCCTAATATGATAAGATTTGTATCCTCATAAGAAGAGGAGGGACACCAGAGACCTTACTTTCTCAGTGCATACACAGAGGAAAGGCCATGTGAGAACACTATGAGAAGGTGGCCACCTGCAAGCAAGGAAGAGAAGACTCACCAGAAACCAACCCTGCTGACACCTTGAGCTCAGGCTTCTAGCCTCCAGAACTGTGAGAAAATGAATATCTGTCATTTAAACCACCCAGTCTGTAGCTTGTTATTGCAGCTGAGCTAACTAATATAGAGAGAAAACACTCAATAAAATCAGATCCAGATATAAATCAGAGATTAGAATTATTAGACAGGGATTTTAAAGTAACTATAATGAACATATTACAGGATCTAATGAACAAGGAGAAAAACATACATGTACAGATGGGGAATTTCAGCAGAGATACAGAAACTATGTACAAAGCTATGGTACAAATGAACTTATTTACAAAACAGAAATAGAGTCACAGGTGTAGAAAACAAACTTATGGTTACCGGGGTGAAGCGGGGGTGAGGGTTGGGTATAAATTGGGAGACTGGGATTGACATATACACACTACTATATATAAAATAGATAACTAATAAGTTATCTTATTAGTACTGAGAAGGGAACACTTCTCAGTACTCTGTAATGACCTATATGGGAAAAGAATCTAAAAAAGAGTAGATATGTATAACTGATTCACTTTACTGTACAGCAGAAACTAACACAACATTGTAAATCAACTATACTCTAACAAAAAAAAATTTTTTTAAGCTAATGGAAATTCTAGAAATAAAAATAAAATTAGACAAATAAATATATTTTTCAGTGGGCTTATCAGCAAGCTGGACACAACAGAAAAAAATCACTGAATTGAAAGTAATTATCAATATTCAGGCTAGGAGGGCAGACAACCAATAATGGCTGATTTCTCATCTAAATTAATGGAATCCAGAGGACTATGGAATTTTTTTAAGTGCTGAAAGACATAAGTTAATTTAGCATTCTATGACCAGAAAAACTATTCATCAAAAATGAAATAAAGACATTTCTGACACACAAAACTACAAAAAATGTTTCACCTGCACACCTGAATTACAAGATATGCTAAAAGAAGTTTCTTAAGCTGAAAGGAAATGATTGCAGATGGAAATCCAGTTCTGCAAGAAGGAATGAGAAACAAACAAAAAAGGTAAATACTTTAGAAAATATATGACTTTTTAAAGCTTATTCATACATATTTTTTTTAATCTCTTTAAAGGAATATTGATTGTTAAAAACAAAAATAATACTCTTGTAACATTTACTATCTATGTAAAAATAAAATATATAATAAAAAAGCAAAAAAGTCAGGAGTGAAAACTGTAAGGTTTTTACAATTTGTGAAGCAGAAGAACATTTTTTGAAAGTTAGCAGTAATAAATTAAAGTCAATAGCAGAGGCAAAATGGAATACTAAATATACTCAATTTAGAAGAACAGATAGAAAAGGAGAAAGAAGAAAATGGTGCATAAAAGGAAAACAGAAAACAAACACAAAGTGATAGAGTTAAACCCAACATATTTCTAATGATATTAACAGTAAATAGATAGAAACTTAATTAAAAATGTGCTGTTTTCAGAGACCTTCAAGATGGTGGAGGAGTAAGACGTGAAGATCACCTTCCTCCCAACAAAAACATCAGAAACACATCTACATATGGAACAACTCCTACAGAACACCTACTGAACACCAGCAGAAGACCTTAGACTTCCCTAAAGATTTTTTTTTCCTTTTTCTCTTTCTGTGAGTGTGTAAGTGCATGCTTTTTGTGTGATTTTCTCTGTATAGCATTGCTTTTACCATTTGTGCTAGGGTTCTGTCTGTCCAGATTTTTTGTTTTCTTAGTATAGTTTTTAGCGCTTGTTACCATTGGTGGATTTGTTTTTTGGTTTGGTTGCTCTCTTCTATCATTCTTTCTTTCTTTATTTATTACCTTTTAAATTTCTTTAATTTTTAATAATTTTTTTACTTTTCACTTTATTTTATTTTTTCTTTCTCTCTTTATTTTTTCTGCCTTTCCTTCTGAGCAATGTGGCTGACAGGGTCTTGGTGCTCTAGCCAGGTGTGAGGCCTGTGCCTCTGAGGTGGGAGAGCTGAGTTCAGGATATTGGTCCACCAGACAACTCGTGGCTCCACGTAATATCAAACAGCAAAAGCTCTCCCAGAGATCTCCATCTCAACACTAAGACCCAGCTCCACTCAATGACCAGCAAGCTACATTGCTGGACACCCTATGCCAAACAACTAGCAAGACAGGAACACAACCACATCCATTAGCAGAGAGCTACCTAAAATCATAATAAGGTCACAGACACTCCAAAACACACCAACGGATGTGGTCCTGCCCACCAGAAAGATAAGATCCAGCCTCATCCACCAGAACACAGGCAGCAGTCCCCTCCACCAGGAAGCCTACACAACCCACTGAACCAACCTTAGCCACTGGGGGCAGACATCAAAAACAATGGTAACTACCAACCTGCAGCCTGTGAAAAGGAGACCCCAAACACAGTAAGTTAAGCAAAATGAGAAGACAGATAAACACACAGCAGATGAAGGAGCAAGGCAAAAACCCACCAGACCAAACAAACAAAGAGGAAATAGGCAGTCGATCTGAAAAAGAATTCAGAGTAATGATAGTAAAGATGATCCAAAATTTTGGAAATAGAATGGAGAAAATACAAGAAAGGTTTAACAAGGACCTAGAAGAACTAAAGAGCAAACAAACAATGATGAATAACACAATAAATGAAACTAAAAATTCTCTAGAAGAAATCAATAGCAGAATAACTGATGAAGAACAGAGAAATGACCTAGAAGAGAAAATAATGGAAAAAACTACCACAGAGCAGAATAAAGAAAAAGAATAAAAAGAATTGAGAACAGTCCCAGAGACCTCTGGAACAATATTATATGCACCAATATTCAAATTATAGGGGATCCAGAAGAAGAAGAGAAAAAGAAAGGGACTAAGAAGGTATTTGAAGAGATTATAGTTGAAAACTTCCCTAATATGGAAAAGGAAATAGTTAATCAAGTGCAGGAAGCACAGAGAGTCACATACAGGATAAATCCAAGGAGAAACACAAGACACATATTAATCAAACTATCAAAAATTAAATTAAAGAAAAAATATTAAAAGCAGCAAGGGAAAAACATCAAATAACATACAAGAGAATCCCCATTAGGTTAACAGCTGATCTTTCAGCAAAAACTCTGCAAGCCAGAAAGGAGTGGCAGACCATATTTAAAGTGATGAAAGGGAAAAAACTACAACCAAGGTTACTCTATCCAGCAAGGATCTCATCCAGATTTCATGGAGAAATTAAAAACTTTACAGACAAACAAAAGCTAAGAAAATTCAGCAGCACCAAACCAGTTTTACAGCAAATGCTAAAGGAACTTCTTTAGGCAGGAAACACACGAGAAGGAAAACACCTACAATAACAAACCCAAAAAAATTAAGAAAATGGTAATAGGAACATAAATATCAATAACTACCTTAAATGTAAATGGATTAAATGCTCCAACCAAATGTCATAGACTGGCTGAATGGAAAAAAACAAGACCCATATATATGCTGTCTACAAGAGACCCACGTCAGCCCTGGGACACATACAGACTGAAAGTGAGGGGATGGAAAAAGATATTCCATGCAAATGGAAATCAAAAAAAGCTGGAGTTGCAATTCTTATATCAGACAAAATAGACTTTAAAATAAAGACTATTATAAGAGATAAAGAAGGACACGACATAATGATCAAGGGTTCAATCCATGAAGAAGACATAACAGTTGTAAAAATTTATGCACTCAATATAGGAGCATTAAAATACATAAAGCAAATATTAACAGCCATAAAAGGGGAAATAGAAAGTAACACAATCATAATAGGGGACTTTAAAACCTCACATTCACCAATGGACAGATCATCCAAAATGAAAATAAATAAGGAAACACAAGCTTTCAATGATACAATAAACAAGATGGACTTAACTGATATTTATAGGATATTCCATACAAAAACAATAGAAGACACTTTCTTCTCAAGCGCTCATAGAACATTCTCCAGGATAGATCATACCTTGGGTCACAAATCAAGCATTGGTACATTTAAGAAAATTGAAATCATATCAAGTATCATTTCTGACCACAACACTATGAGACCAGATTCCAATTACAGGGAAAAAATCTGTAAAAAATACAAAAACATGGAGGTTAACCTATACACTACTAAATAACCAAGAGATCACTGAAGTACTCAAAGAGGAAATCAAAAAATACCTAGAAACAAATGACAATGAAAACATGACAACTCAAAACCAATGGGATCCAGCAAAAGCAATTCTAACAGGGAAGTTTAGAGCAATACAGTCCTACCTCAAGAAATAAGAAACATCTCAAATAAACAACCTAACCATACATGTAAAGAATTAGAGAAAGCAGAACAAAAAAAGAAAACCCAAAGTTAGCAGAAGGAAAGAAATCATAGAGATCAGATCAGAAATAAATGAAAAAGAAATGAAGGAAATGATAGCAAAGATCAGTAAAACTAAAAGCTGGCTGTTAGAGAAGATAAAGAAAATTGATAAACCATTAGCCAGACTCATCAAGAAAACAAGGGAGATGACTCAAATCAAAAGAATTAGAAATGAAAAAGAAGTAACAACTGACACTGCAGAAATACAAAGGATCATGAGAGACTACTACAAGCAAATATACACCAATAAAATGGACGACCTGGAGGAAATGGACAAATTCTTAGAAAGCACAACCTTCTGAGACTGAACCAGTCTCAGAAATAGAAAATATAACAGACCAATCACAAGCACTGAAATTGAGACTGTGATTAAAAATCTTCCAACAAACAAAAGCCCAGGATGAGATGGCTACACAAGCAAATTCTATCAAACATTTAGAGAAGACTTAACACCTATCCTTCTCAAACTCTTCCAAAATACAGCAGAAGGAGGAACACTCCCAAACTCAATCGATGAGGCCACCATCATTCTGATACCAAAACCAGACAAAGATGGC
The DNA here is from genome assembly GCF_937001465.1 of Orcinus orca. Classification (NCBI taxonomy): domain Eukaryota; kingdom Metazoa; phylum Chordata; class Mammalia; order Artiodactyla; family Delphinidae; genus Orcinus; species Orcinus orca. The sequence continues at coordinate 99,886,571 of NC_064563.1, forward strand.
ACAAAGAAAGAAAATTACAGGCCAATATCACTCATGAACATAGATACAAAAATCCTCAACAAAATACTAGCAAACAGAATCCAACAGCACATTAAAAGGATCATACACCATGATCCAGTGGAGTTTATCCCAGGAATTCAAGGATTCCTCAATATAGGCAAATCAATCAATGTGATAAACCATATAAACAAACTGAAGCAGAAAAACCATATGATCATCTCAATAGATGTAGAAAAAGCTTTCAACAAATTTCAACATTCATTTATGATAAAAACACTCAAGAAAGTAGGCATAGAGGGAACTTACCTCAACGTAATAAAGGCCATATATGACAAACCCACAGCCATCATCGCTGCCAGGGGTGAAAAACAGAAACCATTTCTTCTAAGATCAGGACAAGACAACGTTGTCCTCTCTCACCACTATTATTTATTTAACATAGTTTTGGAAGTTTTAGCCACAGCTATCAGAGAAGAAAAAGAAACAAAAATAATCCAGATCAGAAAAGGAGTAAAGCTGTCACTGCAGATGACATGATACTACACATAGAGATCCTAAAAACGCTACCAGAAAACTACTAGAGCTAATCAATGAATTTGGTAAAGTAGCAGGATACAAAATTAATGCACAGAAACCTCCTGCATTCTTACACACTAACAATGTAAGATCTGAAAGAGAAATTAAAGAAACAATCCCATTTACCACTGCAACAAAAACAATAAAATACCTAGGAATAAACCTACCTAAGGAGACAAAAGACCTGTATGCAGAAAACTATAAGACACGGATGAAAGAAATTAAAGATGATAAAAACAGATGGAGAGATATACCATGACTTGGATTGGAAAATCAACATTGTGAAAATGACTATACTACCCAAAGCAATCTACAGATTCAAAAAATCCCTATCAAAGTACCAATGACATTTTTCACAAAACTAGAACAACAAATTTCACAATTCGTATGGAAACACAAAAGATCCCAAATAGTGAAAGCAATCTTGAGAAAGAAAAATGGAGCTGGAGGAATCAGGCTCCCGGACTTTAGAGTATACTACAGAGCTACAGTAAGCAAGACAGTATGGTACTGGCACAAAAGCAGAAATATAGATCAATGGAGCAGGATAGAAAGCCCAGAGATAAACCCATGCACATATGGCCACCTTAATTTTGATAAAAGAGGCAAGAATATACAAAGGAGAAAAGACAGTCTCTTCAATAAGTGGTGCTGGGAAAACTTGACAGCTACATGTAAAAGAATGAAATTAGAACACTCCCTAACACCATACACAAAAATAAACTCAAAATGGATTAAAGACTTAAATGTAAGGCCAGACACTATCAAACTCTTAGAGGAAAACATAGGCAGAACACTCTATGATATAAATCACAGCAAGGTCCTTTTTGACTCACCTCCTAGAGAAATGGAAATAAAAGCAAAAATAAACGGATGGGACCTAATGAAACTTCAAAGCTTTTGCACAGCAAAGGAAACCATAAACAAGATGAAAAGACAGGCCTCAGAATGGGATAAAATATTTGCAAATGAAGCAACTGACAAAGGATTAATCTCCAAAATTTACAAGCAGCCCATGCTGCTCAATATCAATAAAACAAACAACCCAATCCAAAAATGGGCAGAAGACCTAAAGAGACATTTCTCCAAAGAAGATATACAGATTGCCAACAAACACATGAAAAGATGCTCAACATCACTAATCATTAGAGAAATGCAAATCAAAACTACAGTATCACTCACACTAGTCAGAATGGTCATCATCAAAAAATCTACAAATAATAAATGCTGGAGAGGGTGTGGAGAAAAGGGAACCCTCTTGCACTGTAGGTGGGAATGTAAATTAATACAGCCGCTATGGAGAACAGTATGGAGGTTCCTTAAAAAACTGAAAGTAGAACTACCATATGATCCAGCAATCCCACTACTGGGCATATACCCTGAGAAAACCATAATTCAAAATGAGTCATGTACCACAATGTTCACTGCAGCTCTGTTTACAATAGCCAGGACATGGAAGCAACCTAAGTGTCCATCGACAGATGAATGAATAAAGAAGATGTGGCACATATGTACAATGGAATATTACTCAGCCATAAAAAATAACAAAATTAAGTTATTTGTAGTGAGGTGGTTGGACCTAAAGTCTGTCATACAGAGTGAAGTAAGTCAGAAAGAGAAAAACAAATACCATATGCTAACACATATATATGGAATGTAATAAAAAATAAAAATGGTTTGGAAGAACCTAGGGGCAGGACAGGAATAAAGACGCAGACATGGAGAATGGACTTGAGGACACAGGGAGGGGGAAGGGTAAGCTGGAACGAAGTGAGAGAGTGGTATGGACGTATATACACTACAAAATATAAAATAAGATAGCTAGTGGGAAGCAGCTACACTGCACAGGGAGATCAGCTTGGTGTTCTCTGACCACCTAGAGGGGTGGGACAGGGAGGGTGGGAGGGAGATGCAAGAGGGAAGAGATATGGGGATATATGTATACATATAGCTGATTAACTTTGTTATAAAGCAGAAACTAACACACCACTGTAAAGCAATTTTACTCCAATAAACATGTTAAAAAAATTAAATGTGCTGTTTTCAGTTCCTATATTTTTTAACATCTTTATTGGAGTATAATAAAGTGAATCAGCTATACATATGCATATATCCCCATATCTCCTCCCTCTTGCATCTCCCTCCCACGCTCCCTGTCCCACCCCTCTAGGTGGTCACAGAACACCGAGCTGATCTCCCTGTGCTATGTGGCTGCTTCCCACTAGCTATTTTACACTTGGTAGTGTATATATGTCCATGCCACTCTTGCACTTCATCCCAGCTTACACTTCCCCCTCCCCGTGTCCTCAAGTCCATTCTCTACATCTGCGTCTTTATTCCTGTCCTGCTCCTAGGTTCTTCAGAACCTTTTTTTTTTTTAAGATTCCATATATATGTGTTAGCATATGGTATTTGTTTTTCTCTTTCTGACTTACTTCACTCTGTATGACAGACTCTAGATCCAGCCACCTCACTACAAATAACTCACTTTTATTTCTTTTTATGGCTGACTAATATTCCATTGTATATATGTGCCACATCTTCTTTATCTATTCATCTGTCGATGGACAGTTAGGTTGCCTCCATGTCCTGGCTATTTTAAACAGAGCTGCAATGAACATTGTGGTACATGACTCTTTTTGAATTATGGTCTTCTCAGTGCATATGCCCAGTAGTGGGATTGCTGGGTTGTATGGTAGTTCTATTTTTAGTTTTTTAAGGAACCTCCCTACTGTTCTCCATAGTAGCTGTATCGATTTTCATTCCCACCAAAAGTGCAAGACAATTCCCTTTTCTCCACACCCTCGCCAGCATTTATTGTTTGTACATTTTTTGATGATGGCTATTCTGACTGGTATGAGGTGATACCTCATTGTAATTTTTTTTGGTGTTTTATACACATTTATTTTAAAACATATAAGAAAATGTAGAGTATCTCACAAAGCATTTGATAAAAAATAGCTTTAAGTACAATTTTTAATCTCTAAAGTCTCTACCAAGGATAAGTATATATACACTTTTAGTCCTAAAAGTGCAATTTTAAAGGCAGATTTCAGACCCTTTAAGCTACATGATAGCTAATGGTCAGATAAAGGACATTAAAAATGTGAATTTATAAAATTTGAGTCAATTCATGAAAGTGTTTTATAAACATTATAAACAAACATCTACCATATAATGTGGTAGATTTCATAATCTGTTTACAAATGCTTAAATCCTTTCTTTTAAAACATTATCTTATAAAGTTATTATTATAAAGTTTTAAATATCCTGGTTTAATTTCCCTTATGTCACCTTCACTAATATCAAGCACATGTTTGTACTACACATATATATACGCTACTGTTTTCCTTGCATAATGTCCCTCCATAAGAATATCTTTAGTCCGAGGAAAAATCGCAGCATGGCAAAATGCTGCTTTAACTGCTTAATAAAGTGTTAAGTGCCCAGGTGATCTGGAAATGCTGCTTCAGACTTCTGAGCAGCAATATAGCTCCTCTGTAGATCTCCCATCTTATCAGATACTGTTGCAAAATTAAAATGCAGCTCATACATGTGGGGTGCTAAGGATGAAGCAGCTTGCAACTGTGCAGTGCTCTTGCGTGTTCGACATGGCCCTTCTGCATCTCCAGCATGGTCAGGTTGTTGTAGGTCTCTGCATGGTTATTGTTGTTAACCAGACCCAGCTTGAAGCACTGATGGGCCAGATTCGTATCTCCTATTCCCACAGCTACATGTCCCAAGTTGTGCCAGACCTCAGCTACCTCCTCTTCATTTTCAGCCAGAGAAAAGGCATGTTCAAATGAGGTCAGAGTCATATCATACTGCTGGGCATAGAAGCAACAGAGCCCCAGGTTGTTGAAAAGCTGGCAGTTATAAACACCCATCTGCAGGAATCGCCTGTAAAACCAGAGAGCTACTTCTGGTTGATCAGAATAAAAATGGTTGCTGCCAATGCATGCAATGGCTTCCACCTGAGTGTTGTCCTGTTTCAAAACCTCGTTGTAGTATTCAGTGGCTGATAAAATATTGTTCATTTCCTCATAGATCCTGGCAATTCCACAAAGTAGGGTTACTTCTCCTGGAAACTTATCTAAGCCTTGTTTGAAAAGATTTAAAGCAGTCACAGGTTGATTCAATGAGATGTAAACTTTTGCCAAGTAGAGAAAAGTATCTACCATTTCCTGCTGCTTCAGGGCTGATTTAAATTGTTTTTCTGCTTCAAGATACATTCCTAACCTGTAGTAACATTCTCCAATCTGCACTTTCCATCACCAGTCCTTGTACTGAGAATGCTCTGTGGAAAGGGCAGCCAAATCCACAACAGTCTTAACATCATTTTCATGATGAAAGATATACTCAAACAAAGCCTTTGCCAATTTAGGTTTCTGGGCATACTTTGTTAAATTCAGTCTAGATAAATTTATAAAAGGTCCATCAGGACTTGTAAGCATGGAAGCCATTCCCAGCCTAAAAAATCTTCCAGATGAGCTGGTGATAGGGCAAGCTGTGTAGGCAGTGCTGGGTGTTCTAATGGCCTATTCCATAGTTCCTGGCCTTCCACTTTGTGTGCTGGGTCTAAGGAAACCTATAATGGGTATTTCAGCTTCAGTGATTAGCCTGACAGCTGGACTAGGCCCTCCTGTCTGGTTAGTTCCAGGGAGTTTCAGAGATGTTCCAGGACATGGAATGTGAGCAATAGTATTTTTGTTCAGTATCATTTCTGCAATTCCTTCCTGATCTACGTCAATTTCATCTATGTACACCACTTCATCTAGTGCTCGTGCTTTTAAAATCCAGGCTGCCAGCTTTGTAACTTTGTACACATTACTTCACCATGTGCCTCAGTATGCTCAATCTGGTCATAAGGGGACTTCTCCAGCATCTGCATGCACAGATCTGCCCAGAGCTGGAAATTCCTGTGCCTAAAATAGCTCCAGGCCAGGAGCAACGGCTCCATCTCCAAGCCCATGGCAGCCGGGAACCAGCCACGAAAGACCAGGGCCCAGCACAGGGAGGGCGGGGGGCAAGGAGCAGCTCATTGTAGTTTTGATTTGCATTTCTCTGATTAGTGATGTTGAGCATCCTTTCATGTGCTTGTTGGCAAACTGTATATCTTCTTTGGAGAAATGTCTATTTAGGTCTTCTGCCCATTTTCGGATTGGGTTGTTTGTTTTTCTGTTATTGAGCTGCATGAGCTGCTTGTACATTTTGGAGATTAATCCTTTGTCAGTTGCTTCATTTGCAAATATTTCCTCCCATTCTGAGGCCTGTCTTTTCGTCTTGTTTATGGTTTCCTTTGCTGTGCAAAAGCTTTGAAGTTTCATTAGGTCCCATTTGTTTATTTTTGTTTTTATTTCCATTTCTCTAGGAGATGGGTCAAAAAGGATCTTGCTGTGATTTATGTCATAGAGTGTTCTGCCTATGTTTTCCTCTAAGAGTTTGATAGTGTCTGGCCTTACATTTAGGTCTTTAATCCATTTTGAGTTTATTTTTGTGTATAGTGTTATGGAGTGTTCTAATTTCATTCTTTTACATGTAGCTGTCAAGTTTTCCCAGCACCATTTATTGAAGAGGCTGTTCTTTCTCCATTGTATATGCTTGCCTCTTTTATCAAAATTAAGGTGACCATATGTGTGTGGGTTTATCTCTGGGTTGTCTATCCTGTTCCATTAATCTATAGTTCTGTTTTTGTGCCAGTACCATACTGTCTTGATTACTGTGCTTTGTACTATAGTCTGAAGTCCGGAAGCCTGATTCCTCCAGCTCCATTTTTCCTTCTCCAGATTGCTTTGGCTATTCAAGGTCTTTTGTGTTTCCATACAAATTGTGAAATTTTTTGTTCTACTTCTGTGAAAAATGCCATTTGTGGTTTGATAAGGATTGCATTGAATCTGTAGATTGCTTTGGGCAGTATAGTCATTTTCACAATGTTGATTCTTCCAATCCAAGAACATGATATATCCCTCCATCTGTTTGTATCATCTTTGATTTCTTTCATCCGTGTCTTATAGTTTTCTGCATATAGGTCTTTTGTCTCCTTAGGTAGGTTTATTCCTAGGTATTTTATTCTTTTTGTTGCCGTGGTAAATGGAAGTGTTTCCTTAATTTCTCTTTCAGATTTTTCATCATTAATGTATAGGAATGCAAGAGACTTCTGTGCATTAATTTTGTATCCTGCTACTTTACCAAATTCATTGATTAGCTCTGGTAGTTTTCTGGTAGCATCTTTAGGATTCCCTATGTAAAGTATCATGTCATTTGCAAACAGTGACAGTCTTACTTCTTCTTTTCTGATTTCGATTCCTTTTTTTCTTTTTCTTTTCTGATTGCTGTGGCAAAAACTTCCAAAACTATGTTGAATTATACTGGTGAGAGTAGACAACCTTGTCTTGTTCCTGATCCTAGAGGAAATGGTTTCCATTTTTCACCATTGAGAACGATTTTGGCTGTGGGTTTGTCATGTATGGCCTCTTTTATGGTGAGGTAAGTTCCCTCTATGCCTACTTTCTGGAGGGTTTTTATCATAAATGGGTGTTGATTTTTATCAAATGCTTTTTCTGCATCTATTGAGATAATCATATGGTTTTTCTCCTTCAATTTTTTAATATGGTTTATCACTTGATTGTTTTCCGTATATTGAAAATTCCTTGCATTCCTGGGATAAACCCCACTTGATCATGGTGTATGGTCCTTTTAATGTGCTGTTGGATTCTGTTTGCTAGTATTTTCAGTTCCTATTTAGAAAAGAAGAAAGGTATAAAAATCTGTGTTTCAGAGATTGGTTCAAGATGGCAGAGTAGAAGGACATACACTCACTCCCTCTTGGGAGAGCACTGGAATCACAACTGACTACTGAACAATCATCAACAAGAAGATGCCGGAACTCACCAAAAATGATACCCCACATCCAAAGACAAAGGAGAAGTTGCAATGAGATGGAAGGAGGGGCCCAATCACAATAATATCAAATCTCACAACCACTGGGTGGGTGACTCACAAAATGGAGAACACTTATACCACAGAGGTACACCAACAGGACTGAAAGTACTGAGCCCCAATTCAGGCTTCCCAACCTGGGGGTCTGGCAGCGGGAGTAGGAATTCCTAGAGAATCAGACTTTGAAGGTTAGTGGGATTTGATTGCAGGATTTCAACAGGACTTGGGGAAACAGAGAGTCCACTCTTGGAGGCCACACACAAAGTAGTGTGTGCATCAGGACCTGAGGGAAGGAGCAGTAACTCCATAGGAGACTGAACCAGACCTACCTGCTAGTGTTGGAGGGTCTCCTGCAGAGGCAGGCGGTGGCTTGGCTCACCATAGGGACAAGGACACTGGCAGCAGAAGTTCAGGGAAATACTCCTTGGCATGAGCCCTCCAAGAGTCTGCCATTAGCCCCACCAAAGAGCCGGGTAGGCTTCAGTGCTGGATCACCTCAGGTCAAACAACCAACAGGGAGGGAACCCAGCCCCACCCATCAGCAAACAAGTGGATTAAAGTTTTACTGAGCTCTGCCCACCAGAGCAACACCCAGCTCTACCAGTCCCTCTCATTGGGAAGCTTGAACAAGCCTCTTAGATAGCCTCATCCACCAGAGGGCAGACAGCAGAAGCAAGAAGAACTACAATTCTGCAGCCTGTGGAATGAAAACCACATTCACAGAAAGACAGACAAAATGAAAAGTCAGAGGACTATGAACCAGATGAAGGAACAAGATAAAACCCCAGAAAAACAACTAAATGAAGTGAAGATAGCCAACCTTCTAGAAAAAGAATTCAGAATGATAGTGAAGATGATCCAGGACCTTGGAAAAAGAATGGAAGCAAAGATCAAGGAGATGCAAGAAATGTTTAACAAAGAGCTAGAAAAATTAAGAACAAACATAGATGAACTATACAAAAACTGAAATGAAAAATACACTAGAAGGAAATAATAGAGAATAACTGAGGCAGAGGAACAGATAAGTGACCTGGAAGACAGAATGGGGGAAATCACTGCCATGGAACAGAATAAAGAAAAAAGAATGAAAAGAAATGAAGACAGCCTAAGATACCTCTGGGACAACATTAAATGCAACAACATTCTCATTACAGGGGTCCCAGAAGGAGAAGACAGAGAGAAAGGGCCCAAGAAAATATTTGAATATTTGAAAATATTTGAATCAATTGAATATTGATTATAGTCGAAAACCTCCCTAACATGGGAAAGGAAATAGCCACCCAAGTCCAGGAAGTGCAGTGAGTCCCAGGCAGGATAAACCCAAGGAGAAGCATGCCGAGACATATAGTAATCAAATTAACAAAAATTAAAGACAAAGAAAAATTATTGAAAGCAACAAGGGAAAAACGACAAATAGCATACAAGGGAACTCCCATAAGGTTAACAGCTGAATTCTCAGCAGAAACTCTACAAGCCAGAAGTGAGCGGCACGATATATCTAAAGTGATGAAAGGGAAGAACCTACAACCAAGATTACTCTAACCAGCTAGGATCTCATTCAGTTTTGATGGAGAATTCAAAAGCTTTACAGAAAAGCAAAAGCTAAGAGAATTCAGCACCACTAAACCAGCTCTACAACAAATGCTAAAGGAACTTCTCTAAGTGGGAAACACAAGAGAAGAAAAGGACCGACTCAAAGAAACCCACAACAATTAAGAAAATGGTCATAAAATATATATATTGATATTTACCTTAAATGTGAATGGATTAAATGCTCCAACCAAAAGACACGGGCTCACTGAATAGATACAAAAACAAGACCCATATATATGCTGTCTACAAGAGACCAACTTCGCACCTAAGGACACATACAGACTGAAAGTGAGGGGATGGAAAAAGATTTTGATAGCATATAAAAATCAAAAGAAAGCTGGAGTAGCCATACTCATATCAGATAAAATAGACTTTAAAATAAAAATATTACAAGAGAAAAGGAAGGACACTACATAATGACCAAGGGATCAATCCAAGAAGAAGATATAACAATTATAAATATATATGCACCCAACATAGGAGCACCTCAATACATAAGGCAACTGCTAACAGCTATAAAAGAGGAAATCAACAGTAACATAATAGTAGTGGAAGACTTTAACACCTCACTTACACCAATGGACAGATCATCCAGACAGAAAATTAGAGAAACACAAGCTTTAAATGACACAATAGACCACACAGATTTAATTGATATTTATAGGACATTCCATCCAAAAGCAACAGAATACACTTTCTTCTCAAGTGCACATGGAACATTATCCAGGATAGATCACATCTTGGGTCACAAATCAAGCCTCAGTAAATTTAAGAAAATTGAAATCATATCAAGTATTTTTTCTGACTGCAACACTATGAGATTAAAAATCAATTACATGGAAAAAAATGAAAAAACACAAACACATGGAGTATAAACAATACATTACTAAATAACCAAGAGATCACTGAAGAAATCAAAGAGGAAATCAGAAAATACCTACAGACAAATTACAACGAAAAGACGATGATCCAAAACCTATGGGATGCAGCAAAAACACTTCTAAGAGGGAAGTTTATGGCAATGCATTCCTACCTCAAGAAACAAGAAAAATCTCAAGTAAGCAATCTAACCTTACATCTAAAGGAACTAGAGAAAGAAGAACAAACAAAACCCAAACTAGTAGAAGGAAAGAAATCATAAAGATCAGAGGAGAAATAAATGAAATAGAAACAATAGCAAAGATCAATAAAACTAAAAACTGGTTCTTTGAGAAGATAAACAAAATTGATAAACCTTCAGCCAGACTCATCAAGAAAAAGAGGGAGAGGACTCAAATCAATAAAATTAGAAATGACAAAGGAGAAGTTACAATGGACATTGCAGAAATACAAAGCATCATAAGAGATTACTACAAGCAACTCTATGCCAGTAAAATGGACAACCTAGAAGAAATGGACAAATTCTTAGAAAGGTATAACCTTCCAGACTGAACCAGGAAGAAATAGAAAATATGAACAGACCAATCACAAGTAATGAAATTGAAACTATGATTAAAAATCTTACAGCAAACAAAAGTCCAAGACCAGATGGCTTCACAGATGAATTCTATCAAACATTTAAAGAAGAGCTAACACCATCCTTCTAAAACTCTTCCAAAAAATTGCAGAAGAAGGAACACTCCCAAAGTCATTCTATCAGGCCACCATCACCCTGATACCAAAACCAGACAGAGATACTACAAAAAAAGAAAATTACAGACCCATATCACTGATGAACATAGATGCAAATATCCCCAACACAATACTAGCAAACAGAATCCAACAGCACATTAAAAGGATCATACACCATGACCAAGTGGGATTTATCCCAAGGATGCAAGAATTCTACAATATACGCAAATCAATCAGTGTGATACACCATATTAACAAATTGAAAAATAAAAACCATATGATTATCTCAATAGATGCAGAAAAAGCTTTTGACAAAATTCAACACCATTTATGATAAAAACTCTCCAGAAAGTGGGCATAGAGGGAACCTACCTCAACATAATAAAGGCCATATACGATAATCCCACAGCAAACATCATTCTCAATGGTGAAACACTGAAAGCATTTCCTCTAAGATCAGGAACAAGACAAGGATGTCCACTCTCATCACTATTATTCAACATAGTTGTGGAAGTCCTAGGCATGGCAATCAGAGAAGAAAAAGAAATAAAAGGAAGAGAAATTGGAAAAGAAGAAGTAAAACTGTCACTGTTTGCAGATGATATGATACTATACATAGAGAATCCTAAAGATGCTACCAGAAAACTACTAGAGCTAATCAATGAATTTGGTAAAGTTGCAGGATACAAAATTAATGCACTTGGGCTCCCCTGGTGGCGCAGTGGTTGAGAGTCTGCCTGCCAATGCAGGGGACATGGGTTTGTGCCCCGGTCCAGGAAGATCCCACATGCCGTGGAGCGGCTGGGCCTGTGAGCCATGGCCGCTGAACCTGCACATCCGGAGCCTGTGCTCTGCGACAGGAGAGGTCACAACAGTGAGAGGCCCATGTACCACACACACACACACAAAAATTAATTAATTAATGCACAGAAATCTCTTGCATTCCTATACACTAACAATGAAAAATCATAAAGAGAAATTAAGGGAACAATCCCATTCACCATTGCCACAAAAAAGACGAAAATACCTAGGAATAAACCTACCTAAGGAGGTAAAAGACCTGTACTCAACAAGCTATAAGAGACTGATGAAAGAAATCAAAGATGACACAAGTAGATGGAGAGATATACCATGTTCTTGGATTGGAAGAATCAATATTGTGAAAATTACCATACTGCCCAAAGCAATCTACAGATTCAATGAAATCCCTATCAAATTACTAGTGACATTTTTTACAGAACTAGAACAAAAAATCTTAAAATTTCTGTGGAGACACAAAAGACCCCAAATAGCCAAAGCAGTCTTTAGGGAAAAAAAAGGAGCTGGAGGAATGAGACTCCCTGACTTCTGACTATACTACAAAGCCACAGTAATCAAGACAATATGGTACTGGCACAAAAACAGAAATATAGATTAATGGAACACGATAGAAAGCCCAGAGATAAACCAACACACCTGTGGTCAATTAATCTATGACAAAGGAGGCAAGGATTTATAATGGAGAAAAGACAGTCTCTTCAATAAGTGGTGCTGGGAAAACTGCACAGCTACATGTAGAAGAATGAAGTTGGAACACTCCCTAACACCATACACAAAAATAAACTCAAAATGGATTAAAAACCTAAATGTAAGACTGGACACTATAAAACTCTTTGAGGAAAACATAGGAAAAACACTCTTTGACATTAATCTCAGCAAGATCTTTTTTGACGGACCTCCTAATGTAATGGAAATAAAAACAAAAATAAACAAATGGGACCTAATGAAACTTAAAATCTTTTGCACAACAAAGGAAACTATTAACAAAACGAAAAGACAACCCTCAGAACGGGAGAAAATATTTGCAAATGAATCAACGGACAAAGGATTAATCTCTAAAATATATAAATAACTCATGCAGCTCAATATTGAAAAAACAAATAACCCAATCAAAAAATGGGCAGAAGACCTAAATAGACATCTCTCCAAAGAAGACATACAGATGGTCAAGAGGCACATGAAAAGCTGCTCAATGTCACTAATTATTAGAGAAATGCAAATCAAAACTGCACTAAGGTATCACCTCACACCAGTTAGAATGGCCATCATCAGAAAATCTACAAACAAAAAATGCTGGAGAGGGTGTGGAGAAAAGGGAACCCTCTTGCACTGTTGGTGGGAATGTATATTGATACAGCCACTATGGAGAACATTATGGAGGTTCCTTAAGAAACTAAAAATAGAATTACCATATGACCCAGCAATCTCACTACAGGGCATATACCCAGAGAAAACCATAATTCAAAAAGACACATGCACTCCAATGTTCATTGCAGCACTATTTACAATAGCCAGGTCACGGAAGCAACCTAAATGCCCATCAACAGACGAATGGATAAAGAAGATGTGGTACATATATACAATGGAGTATTAGTCATAAAAAGAAATGAAATTGAGTCATTTATAGAGACATGGATGGACCTAGAGTCTGTCATACAGAGTGAAGTCAGAAAGAGAAAAACAAATATCATATATTAACGCATATATGTGGAATCTAGAAAAATGGTACAGATGAACCAGTTTCCAAGGCAGAAATAGAGACATAGATGTAGAGAACAAATGTATGGACACCAAGAGGGGAACGTGAGGGGTGGTGGTGGTGGTGGGGTGAATTGGGAGATTGGGAGTGACATATATACACTAATATATATAAAATAGATAACTAATAAGAAACTGCTGTATAAAAAATAAATAAATAAAATTAAATTTTTTTTTAAAAAAAATCTATGTTTCTACCTTAAGAAGCTAGTTTAAAGGAAAAGAAAGAGAAAATAAAATTCAAAGTATCTAGAAGAAAAGAAGTAAAAACAAGAACAGAAAACAAAGCAGAAAATGCAGAATAATAGAAAAAATTAATAAGGTCAAGAGTCTCTTTAAAGATTAATAAAACTGATAAATCTCTAGCAAGAGAAATTAAGAAAAAGAAAGAAGATAAAATCTCCAAATATTAGAAAAGAAAGAAGGTTCCTTATTACAGATCCTACAGATATTAAAAATAATAAGAATTTAGGGGTTTTTAATAAATTATTTATATTTATTTTTGGCTGCATTGGGTCTTCGTTGATGTGTGCAGGTTTTCTCTAGTTGTGGCGAGTGGGGGCTACTCTTCGTTGTGGTGCACAGGCTTCTCATTGCAGTGGCTTCTCTTGCTGTGGAGTACAGGCTCTCGGTGCGTGGGCTCAGCAGTTGTGGCACACGGAATTAGTTGCTCCACGGCATGTGGGATCTTCCCAGACCGGGGCTCAAACCCGTGTCCCCTGCATTGGCAGGCAGATTCTTAACCACTGCTCTACTAGGGAAGTCCAACAAGTTGTTATTTTGAACAACATTTTGCCAATATGTATAACAACTTACATGAAATACACACATTTCTTGAAAAACATGTGTTGTGTACATGCCTGACATTAAGTTTTTAATTGTAATGTTAAGTGCCTGACATTAAGCTTTTCATTGCTGAGGCATCCATTTCAAAGATATCTATCACAAATAAACATATTGCCAGCTGTATGACAGAGCAAAATAACTAGATAAGAAACTAGGCTACTCCTACTGATGAAATTCCCCTTTTATAAAGCCCTAGGTAGCCTAGATAACTGACCACTTTAGTGACCCCTGCCTTTCCCTAATTCCCACTCTTATGCTTTAAATTCACCAATAAAGAGTGAACTCACAAAGCCCTAGACATCTTACTCTCAGACTCTAATAGAGGCAGATCTCCAGGTTTCCTCTCTCTTTCTCTTTCTCCAAGACCTTGCTGTGTGGCCCTCAGGCATGTTGTGTACCCGCCAGGACCTGTGAGTAATAAATCTTATTCTTAAAAGTTCCCTGATCATTTCTTGCTGAAGTGCATCATGCAGTCATAATAAGAACCATAAGGGCCAGCCCAACAACATTGGCCCAGCCACAATACTGGTGAGGGTGAGGGGAGTGTTCTGTGAGTGAGGGTAGGGGAGGGTTCTGTAGGGCGGGGTGAGTGCCTCAGGCACTCCCAGCCAAGAACATCACCATCAAGAGGCGGGTAGGACACAATGACATAACTTATCAAAACTGACAAAACAAGGGAATTCATTGGTGGTCCAGTAGTTAGGACTCTGCCCTTCCATTATAGGGGGCATGTGTTTGAACCCTGGTTGGGGAATTAAGATCCCACACACCATGTAGTATGGCCAAAAAATAAAAGAGAAATTTTTTAAAAAGCAAAATATTTTTAAACAAATGACAAAACAAATAGAAAATCTGAATAGCCTTATATCTGGGATTTTTTAATATCAAATTTTTAATTTAAAAACTGCTAGGGCCCAATAGCTTTGATGGTGAATTCTATCAAACATTTAATAAGGAAATAATGCCAATTCTATAAAACTTCTTTCAAAAACTAGAGGAGGGAAGGAACAATTTCCAAGTCATCACATAAAGACAGGCATAATTCTAATAAAATAAAACAAGCACTATTTAAGGAGATAAAATTACAGACAAACTTCCCTCAAGAATACAGATTTTTAAAAAAATAATAATGATGATGTTGACCTTTTCTGAGCCTTCTGACTTGAATCAACTAAAGCTTGGACTCTGTCAACCACCCAAGCCCCTTCATGAATATGCATGTTCCCTTAGCTTAAAACTTCTCCAATCTTGCTGTTCAGGGAGACACTGCTTTGGGAAAGATCCCCAGTGTTCTCCTTACTTGCTACAAGTAGTAATAAATCTTCCCTTTGAAACCAAGTAGGACCCTGTGGGGCTCCTGAACATGGAAGCCTTTCTGGGTCCCCTGATTCTTGTTTGTAGGGAATAGGCTTCAGCCTCCATGACCTTCCCTGAGTTCCAAAGGGCAGGTTCAAACATTTGCTAATCAGGGAAGGGTGGGGATGCAGAGACAAGGCAGGAGCAGTCAAAAAACAATAGTGTAGCCTTGAGGCAGTGGTGTCCTGGTTCCACCTCAAGGAATACACATAACAATATCTTTGAGGTCTTCTGCAGAACTAAACCCCCATCAAAATAGACAATGTTAACTACTTGAGGAACATTCTTCATTCCAGAGAGAACGTCACAGTTTGATAACATTGAGAACCACAGAAGCTCATCAGGAAACCACCTAAGGACACATTAAAGGAGTGCAGGCCCTGTACACACCCTGATCCTTATTGGCAACCCCACCCTTGAACCATTGCTATAAAATTCCTCACCAAATCCCCCTGGGTTGGGACACACGGTTTTGAGGGCATGAGTCCGCTGTTTCCCCCTTTGCCTGGCAAAACAATAAAGCTATTCTTTTCTACTTCACCCAAAACTCCGTCTCCGAGATTCAATTCAGCACCAGTGCACAGAGGCCGAGTTTTTGGCATCACTTTCTCCCCATCTTTGGCTTTGTTGTGTTTTTTGGCTTGACACCCTCCAAGAGATAAACCAGTTTTCTGGTAACAGTTGCAGAGTTGATCCAAAGCCTCAGTTGTATTTTTATATATTCTAGCAATGAACAACTGGAAAATAATTTTTTCAATCACAAACTACTAAGAGAAATTTAACAAAAGCTATGGGAGACTGCCACCCATAAAAGCTTCAAAATATTGCCAAGAGAAATTAAAGAAGATCAGTCCTAAAGAGATGGAAGGATATACCATACCATGTTCACAGATTAGAAGACTCAATGTTGTTAAAATATCAGTTCTCTTCAAAATGATCTATTGATTCAGTGCAATTGCAATAAAAATTCTGGCATACTTCTTTGTAGGAATTGACACTATGACACGAAAACTTACATAGATATGCAAAAGACTTAGAATATCTAAAATAATCTTGAAAAAAGCCAGTATTGGAGGACTTACTCTACATAAGACTCATTTTAAAAATAAACTAATCATTTGGCACAAAAACAGACATATAGATCAATGGAACAGAATATGGAGCCCAGAAATTAACCCACTTACAGTCAAGTAATCTACAACAAAGGAAGCAAGAATATACAATGGAGAAAAGACAGTCTCTTCAATAAGTGGTTCTGGGAAAATCAGGCAGCTACATGTAAAAACATAAAATTAGAACATTCTCTAACACCATACACAAAAGTAAACTCAATATGGATTAAAGACCTAGATGTAAGACCGGAAACCATAAAACTCCTAGAGGAAAACATAGGCAGAACACTCTTTGGCATAAATTGTAGTAATATTTTTTTGGATCTTTCTCCTAAAGCAAAGGATATAAAAGCAAAAATAAACAAATGGGACCTAACTAAACTTAAAAGCTTTTGTACAGCAAAGGAAGCTATAAACAAAACAAAAAAACAACCTACAGAATGGAAGAAAATATTTGCAAATGATGTGACTCACAAGGGATTAATTTCCAAAATATACAAGCAGCTTATACAGCTCAATATAAAAAAAAAAACCCAATCAAAAAATGGGCAGAAGATCTAAATAGACAGTTCTCCAAAGAAGACATACAGATGGCCAAAAAGCACATGAAAATATGTTCAGCATCACTAATTATTAGAGAAATGCAAATCAGAACTACAATGAGGTATCACCTCACAGTGGTCAGAATGGCCATCATCGAAAAGTCTACAAATAACAAATGCTGAAGAGGGTGTGGAGAAAAGGGTACCCTTGTACTCTTTACGTGAGAATGTAAATTGATGTTACCACTATGAAAAACAGTATGGAGATTCCTTTAAAAACTAAAAACAGAGCTACCGTATGATCCAGCAATCCCACTCCTGGGCATATATCCAGGAAAGATTAAAACTCTAATTTGAAAAGATACATGTGCCCCAATGTCATAGCAGTACTATTTACAACAGCCAAGACATGGAAGCAACCTAAGTGTCCATCGACAAATGAATGGATAAAGAAGATGTGAGATAGATAGATATATATATATATATATATATATATATATATATATATACAATGGAATATTACTCAGCCATAAAATAGGATGAAATAATGCCATTTTCCAGCAACATGGATGGACCTAGAGATCTTCATACTAAGTGAAGTAAGTCAGACAGAGAAAGACAAATATCATATGATATCACTTATATGTATAATCTAAAAAATGATACAAATGAACTTATTTACAAAACAGAAATAGGTTCACAGACATAGAAAACAAACTTATGGTTAGGAAAAAGGAAACGGAAGGAAGGGATAAATTAGGAACTAGGGATTAACAGATACTCACTACTATAAATAAAATAGATAACCAACAAGGATCTACTGTATAGCACAGGGAACTATATTCAATACCTTGTAACAACCTATAATGGAAAAGAATATGAAAAAGAATATATATATGTATATATATGTGTATTATGTGTGTGTGTGTAACTGCATCACTTTCCTGTATACCTGAAACATTGTAAATCAACTATATTTCCATTTTTAAAAAGACAGTTCACAAAAGAAGATATAGGCATGGCAATAAGCATATGAAAAATGTTTAACTTCATTAGTCATCAGGGAAATGCAAGTTAAAACCCCAGTGATTACCACTTTATACCCACTAGAATGGATAAAATGAAAAAGACTCACAATACCAAATATTATCAAGTACATAGAGCAACCAGAACTCTCATATATTACAGGTGTATGTGTAACACAGAAAACTGGCAGTTTCTTAAAAAGTTAAACATACATTCACCCTATGACTCAGCAGTTTCATTCCTAGGTATTTATCCAAGAGATATGAAAACTAGGTCCACAAAAACACTTGTACAAAACTGTTTAGAGCAGTTTTATTAATTATAGCCAAAAACTGAAAACAGTTCAGATGTCCAACAGGAAAGTATATAAACAAAATATGATATATTCATACAACAGCATGCTACTCAGTCACAAAAAGGAATAAACTACTAATACACACAACAGCAAGAAAGAATCCCAAAAACACTATGATAAATGAAAAGAAGCTAGACACACACACACCAAAAAACACATAGTATATGCTTCTATTTATATGAATTTCTAGAACAGGCAAATCTAATCTATGGTGATAGAAAGCAGAACAGTAGTCGCTTCTGGGAGTAAGGGTGGACTGAGAAGGGACATAAGGCATTTTCCCGGGGTGATGAAAATACTCTGTATCTTGACAGGGTTGTGGGTTACATAGGTAAATGCGTTTGTCAAATTCTATTGAACCGTATGCTTAATATCAGCAAATTTCATGATATGAAAGTCATACTTCAAACTAAGCTTTGATGTTAGAAGTCAGAGTAGTGGCTAACTTTGGAGAGGAATAAGGAGTATTTGCTGGAGAGGGGACATGAGGAGGGCTTAGGGCTACTGGTAAAGCTACCACGTGTGTTTACTTTGTGATAACATTCATCTATATACTTTTTTTTAATTGAAGTATAGTTGATTTATAATGTTTCAGGTGCACAGCAAAGTGATTCAGTTATGTATATGTGTATGTGTATATATATATATATATATATATATATATAAATTCTTTTTCAGATTCTTTTCCATTATAGATTATTACAAGATACTGAATTTAGTTCCCTGTGCTATACAGTAGGTTCTTGTTGTTATTCTATTTATATATAATAGTGTGTATCTATTAATCCCATCTATATACTCTTTTTGTGCATCTTCTCTATGATTGTTATACTACAATAAAGTCTCAACGAAAGCCTCAGCCAACCACGGGGAGTTCTGACACAAGGATTGTCCCACATTGGGGTGAGAGGGTGTTTACATTACAGGCCTTTACACTCAATTATGGGCTGCCCCGGGAAAGCAGAATGCTTGGGGGAGAAGTGACCCTTCAGATGAGGCATTTACCTCAGAGTGGGCTGACATCTGAGGAGTGCTTGCTGCCAGCACTTCCAGCTAACAGCTGATAAGAATTCACTCCCAAAGTGGGGGAATTTGAGCAACTCATCACAATGTCTGCTATACATTTTGTTCCTGGATCTCCTACATGAACTTTCAATCAATTATAGAATGAAAAACAAAAAACAAAAAAACAGAAACAGTGCATTAAGAAAATTCCTCAATATTCTGGAAATGTAGTCTGTAGCTCATGAAAAACATTCCCATCAGAAAAAAAAAAAAATCTGACTACTGAGTTTTAGGACATTTATTTCAAGAGGGGGTTTTGCCTATTTATGTCTATCAAAAATTATGTGTGTCTATGACTCAAACTTCCTCTTACCCTTTTCACTTTTATGCATTCATATTCTCTCAAATCATTTATTCAACAGCAAAATCTATAAATCTAGTTTAATCCCAATGAAAGTTCCATTATAGCTTTCTTTTATGAAACTTCACAAACTAACCTCAAAGTGTTTATGGAAGAGTAAATTTGCAAAAATAACTTTAAAAACTTTAAGATATATAAATGGTGTGGAAAAGCATGCCTTACAAAGTATCAAAGCATAATATAATGTTACAAAACCCAAAGAAGTGTGGCCCTGGCACCAATATAGGCAAATAGATCAGTGGACCAAAGTAGCAATTCCCAATCACTCATGCATATATGAAGTTACATTTTAATAAGTAGTAAAATTAAGGAATATTCCATAAATGTTGTTGGGACAATTGATCTGGCAAATGCATTATTATCCAATCTTATCAAAAAAAATCAGAAACAGTTCATATTCACTTAGAATAGATAACAATAGTGTTTAACCAAATACATTTGCCTGGGCCACCTGGGCATCCCTCAGGACATAAGAAAGTGGGAGATAAATTCTACAAATACTCAGGGAGCTGTCATATCAATTAAATTTTTAGGGGCTTAATAGTCTAGAGCATGCTGGACATTTCCTCCAAAGTAAAGGATCGATTATTTTACTTTGTATCTCTCATCAATAAGTACAACACAAAACCAGCTTGTTCGAGTTCTGAAAGGATATGCCATACCTGGGACATTACCCATTTTCTATGGAGTCCAAAGCAGGAAAGAGAAAGCAAGCAGGCCCAGGTTGTGGTGCAAGGGGCCCTGCTTCTTGAATCATATGACCAGTAGTCATTATTGCACTGGAGGTCTAAGGAGTGGGAAAAGATGTTGTGTGAACTTTGTGACAGCACTAGCGAGAGAGCAAGGCCCTACCCCTGCAGTGGAGAATTGTACATCTTACAAACAACAAATTCTGCTGTTCTACTGAACTATGGTAGAGATGGAGAGCTTGTTCCTGGAACATCAAGTGCACCACTGTCCAGAACTGCTGATCATAAGCTGTCAGACCCACAAAATCATAATAAGGCCCGAGGGCCCAGCAGCAGGCCATCATGAGAGGCAAGTGGAACATCTGAGGTTGAGCATGAACAGGGACTGAGGGTTCAAGTAAACTCCATGAGCAGGTAGCTAGATCTGCATGTCATTGTCACCCACCACTATTGCACCAGCTCACACATACAGCCACATAGCAGTTACTTTATAACTAGCTCACCATGATGGTTAATTTATGTGGCAACTTGACTGGACCACAGGGTGCCCAGATATTTGAGCAAATATTATTCTGCGTGTTTCTATGAAGGTGTTTTTGGATGAGATTAACATTTAAATTGGTAGGCTTCTCACCTTCTGAGATGGCCCACACTCTATGGAGTGCATATCTCTCTCAATAAATCTAGTTCTTACCTATCAAAAAAAAAATTGGTAGACTGAGTAAAACAGATTGCCATCCAGAATGTGGGTGGGCCTCATGCAATCAGTTGAAGATCTGAATAGAACAAAAGGTTGATCCTCCCCTGAATATGAGAATTCTCCTGCCTGATGGCCTTCAAACCGAGACATCTGCTCTTCCTGGTTCTACAGAAATTTCTGGCCTCTTGACTCAAAATGGAACATTGGTTCTATATATTTTGGATTTGCCAGCCTCAATAATAGCATGAGCCAATTCTTTATAATAAATTTATGTATATATATTTATACATATATTTATGTATATATACAGGTATACATATACATTATAGATATAGAGATAGAGATGACATAGATATAGACATAGATATAGATATAGATATAGATATAGATCTCCTCTATCGGTTCTGTTTCTCTGGTGAATACTGACTAATACTCATGAAGGGAAAAATGATTAAGCTTGGTCCATGGATTGGTCAGCTCAGTATGTGGGTGTAAGCCTAAGTAGACAGTGGCCAAATTATATTCCTATTCAAGGGTGATTCTGAAAGAGAACAGTGAGAGGAAATCCTCCCATTGGGCCAAGCTTTGGGTGGCACATCTGTTTGAGATTAAAAAAAGGGGGTGGGGGGAATGTGGTCACTAGAGAATATCTTAGTACAACTGATCAAGATTTTGGAAGGAGAAATACTGGAAGACTGGGGTCAAGAAAATCTCTAGTAGGAGCATGTGGATGGACATATGGAAATGGATTCAAAGTCTGAAGGTATTGTATTGCATATAATCCCTAAAGAGAATCTATGACAGAAAAAGCACTAAGCACACAAGTAGATAAAATTATTTGATAGTAGACATAACGTCAGCTTCTTCATTGGCCATCCCTTGCATTGGGCGCATGGAAAGGTAGCCATGGTGGCAGAAATGGAGGCTATGCATGAGATGAAAACCATGGGCTCCCACTTACCAAAGTTGATCTAGCTATTGCTACTGCCAAATCTCCTATCTGCCAACAACAGGTCAACCCTAACTTCCTGTTACAGGACTCTCAATGAGACCGTGGTAGTTTGTCTCAAATGTGGCCACCATCAATTCCTCTCTTCCCTTTATGCACATGCCATCCCCACCATCAAGAGGTAGAATGTGTTCCTCCTTTCTCTTGGATCCAGGCTGAGCCTTAGTGACTCACTTACCAATAAAAATATAGACATTCTGGGGAATTCCCTGGTGGTCCAGTGGCTAAGACTCCACACTCCCAATGCAGGGGGCCTGGGTTCAATCACTGGAACTAGATCCCGTATGCTGCAACTAAGAGTTCGCATGCCACAACTAAGAGTTCACATGCCACAACTAAAGATCCTGCATGCTGGGCTACCCTGGTGGTGCAGTGGTTAAGAATTCACCTGCCAATGCAGGAGACATGGGTTCGAGCCCTGGTCTGGGAAGATCCCATATGCCGCAGAGCAAATAAGCCCATGCGCCACAACTACTGAGTCTGCGCTCTAGGGCCCACAAGCCACAACTACTGAGCCCACGTGCCACAACTACTGAAGCCCGTGTGCCTAGAGCTCATACTCCACAACAAGAGAAGCCACTGCAATGAGAAGCCTGTGCACCACAACGAAGAGTATCACCTGCTCGCCACAACTAGAGAAAAGCCCGCATGCAGCAACGAATACCCAATGCAGCAAGAAAGAAAGAAAGAAAGAAAGAAAGAAAGAAGGAAGGAAGGAAGGAAGGAAGGAAGGAAGGAAGGAAGGAAGAAAGAAAGATCCTGCATGCCACTACTAAGACCCGATGCAGCCAAATAAATATTAAAAAAAAAAATACAGGGCTTCCCTGGTGGCGCAGTGGTTGAGAGTCCGCCTGCCGATGCAGGGGACATGCGTTCGTGCCCCGGTCCGGGAGGATCCCACATGCCACGGAGCGGCTGGGCCCGTGAGCCATGGCCGCTGGGCCTGCGCGTCCGGAGCCTGTGCTCCACAACGGGAGAGGCCACAGCAGTGAGAGGCCCGCGTACCACAAAAAAAAAAAAAAAAAAACAGATATTCTGTAACTTTCAAAGCTAAGTTGTAAGAAGCCTTGCAACTGTTACCTAGACCTCTCAGAATGCACCTCTCAGAACGGACCTCTCAGAAACCTCTTTCCTGGAACTCTTGTTTGAGAGATACCAGCTGTCAAATAAGCAGCTTGAGACATCTACCCTGAGATGACCATGCTATGAGAAAACAAGCCAACTATAGAGGCCCTGAACAACGAGATGTCACGGAGAGAGAGAGAGAGAGAGGCCAAGGTACACAGAGACTCCAAACATCTGAGGAAAAAGCCTCCTTAGAAGTGAATCCTCTAGCCTCAGACACCCCAGCTACAGCCATGTGGACCAGAGACATACTGGCCAGCTGAGTCCTTCCTGACTTCCTAAACCAGGAAATCATGAGTAAAACAGAATTGTTATTTTAAGTCACTAAGTTATGGGGTGGTTTATTATACAATAATAAAACCAACCAGCCATTCTCTTCACACCCTCTCTACCATTTGTTGTTTGTAGATTTTCTGATGATATCCATTCTAACTGGTATGAGGGAACCCTCTTGCACTGTTGGTGGGAATGTAAATTGATACAGCCACTATGGAGAACAGTATGGAGGTTCCTTAAAAAACTAAAAATAGAACTACCATACGACCCAGCCATCCTGCTACTGGGCATATACCCTGAGAAAACCATAATTCAAAAAGAGTCATGTACCACAATGTTCATTACAGTTCTATTTATAATAGCCAGGACAAGGAAGCAACCTAAGTGTTCATCAACAGATGAATGGATAAAGAAGACGTGGCATATATATACACTGGAATATTACTTAGCCATAAAAAGAAACGAAATTGAGTTATTTGTAGTAAGGTGGATGGACCTAGAGTCTGTCATACAGAGTGAAGTAAGTCAGAAAGAGAAAAACAAATACCATATGCTAACACATATATATGGAATCTAAAAAAAAATGGTCATGAAGAACCTAGGGGCAAGACAGGAATAAAGACACAGACCTACTAGAGAATGGACTTGAGGATATGGGGAGGGGGAAGGGTAAACTGGGACAAAGTGAAAGAGTGGGATGGACATATATACACTACCAAATGTAAAATAGATAGCTAGTGGGAAGCAGCCGCATAGCATAGGGAGATCTGCTTGGCAGTTTGTGACCACCTAGAGGGGTGAGATAGGGACAGTGGGAGGGAGGGAGATGCAAAAGGGAAGAGATATGGGGACATATGTATATGCATAGCTGATTCACTTTGATATAAAGCAGAAACTAACACACTATTGTAAAGCAATTATACTCCAATAAAGATGTTAAAAAAAAAAAGAAGATGTGGTACATATATACAATGGAATATTACTCAACCGTAAAAAGGAATGAAATTGGGTCATTTGTAGAGATGTGGATGGATCTAGGGACTGTCATACAGAATGAAGTAAGTCAGAAAGAGAAAAACAAATATCATATATTAATGCATATATGTGGAACCTAGAAAAATGTTACAGATGAACCAGTTTGCAGGGCAGAAATAGAGACACAGATGTAGAGAACAAACGTATGGACACCAAGGCAGGGAAAGTGGCAGGGGTGGTGGTATGATGAATTGGGAGATTGGGATTGACATATATACACTAATATGTATAAAATGGATAACTAATAAGAACCTGCTATATAAAAAAATAAAATAAAATTCAAAAAAAAAAAACCCAACCAGCCAGTTCGTGGTATTTGACCACATTAGACCCCTTCCACCTTGGAAAAGGTAACAATTCATTCTTACACTAATATGCAAATATTCCAGGTAGGGGTTAGCCTCTCCTATGTGCAGGCCTGAGAGCTTGGAAGGTATTTGACCCACTGTCCCAGCATCCCACATTATATCACCTCATATCAAGAGAACAACAACAAAGGAAGTACAGGAGTCAGCACGTGACCGCAGAATCTACTAGCTCATACTATACGAAGAACTCACTAAAATGACAGATCAGAGGCAATACCTTGCAAGGAGTATTGCACAGGAGTGCCATCCTTTAGAATGTTGTACTTTAAATCGTTGACCTTTAAATGGTTCCTAATAGATCCCTAATAGGTTGAATACATGGGTCCAGGAACTAAGAAGTGGAAGTAGAAGTGGCCCCACTTACCATCACTCCTGGTGACCCACTTAGGGAGATTCTCGAAGTTCTTGGAGAAGCTTCCTGTTGTTGCAACTCAGGGCTTTTCAGAGTTAGAGGAATATCTCCACCAGCAGACACAGGTAAAGTTCCACTGATCTCCATAGTGCCTCTGCCTCCTGAGCCCTTTAGCTTCTCATTCCATGATAACAGCTGTCCATAAGAGGAGTCGTTTGATGTGAGCTGCCCCAGGAAGGGGACATGACTTTGGGCCAGGTAGCTGTCTATGGCAATCCTGAAGAGGACTGGCAGCTAAGGGCTAGATGTTGACAGCATTCCCAGCAGTTAAAGAAATAAGACTTTCTGTCCTGTAGGAGAATCTGAGCAGTGCATCGTACTAGTTCTTATCTATCTCACATTGTATTTGGAGAAGATAATATGGGAGACCTTATATTTCATATGTAGATATTTATACTTGACCTCAATAAAATTCCTGATAGTTGTAAAAGCAAACCCAAGAGGTCTTATTTGAGCCTTCCTTGTAGAGACTGAAAATGTTAGTGAAAAAACAAAGGTTTTCAACTGACCAATGGAGCAGAGTGAAGGGTTCCAGAAACAGGCCCAGACATATAAAGTCAACTAGTTGACAAAGGTGACCCTGTGATTTATTAAAGAAAGGATAGTCATTTTAATAAATAGTGCTGGGTAAATTGGATTTTCATCTGAAAGCTAATGCATTTTGATGCCTACCTCACATCATACAAAAAAGTTAACTATAAACAGATTATAGATCTAACTGTAAAGGATAAGCTTTTAGAGGAAAACAAGTTGTTAAACATTTCCCAGCACATTGATATCCTACTCTCCCACCAGGTCACTTTTCACCCTTGAGCCACCCAGCTCCTTCTTCCTCAACTGATGAGCACTGAGAAAATTAACACCGTAAGGTGTAAGCTCATAACTTCTGTCAAATAATAAACCTACCTGAATTTATGCCCATATTCTCTATTTTCTCTCTTATTAAAATAAAAGCTCTACCTCTGTCCTATCAAAATAAAAACAAGCAAGTAAAAACAAAAAAACCTCCACTTTTGTTCTGTGCCTCAGTTTCCTTACCTATAAGCAAAGTAAGACTAATAATAGCTCCTGCTCCATTGTAGGAGTAGGTAGTATTAAATTAGTGATGGTAATAATAGTTAAAATATTGACTGTTTCATGACAAGCATTAAATAAAGTGTTAGTTACTACTCTACCCAGCACATATCTTGAGGAAGTTGACTCTATGATCTCCACTTCCTCACCTCTCATTCACTTTTAAAATCAAATCGCATTGCACCCATGCAAAATCTACTCTAAAGTCTTCCCGTTGCATGCGGAATAAAATTTTAATCCTTTACCATGTAATCTACAAGACCTTTCCCTTGTGATCCGGCCCCTGGTCATCTCATATTTTCTCTTAATTCTTCCATTCTGTCAATCACTATGCCTTAGATTAAATGACCTTTTTTTTACTTCCTCCAATATTCCAACGTCATTCCTGTCTTTGTAATTGGGGTTTTCTTTTTTATTTGCCTCCCTCCATGAGCCACCATGAAAGTAGACATCATGTCTCTTTTCGCATCCATCAATCCCCAAACACCCAGAATAATGTCTGCTACATAATAAGTACTCAAAAACAAAATCTGTGTGGACAGCAAGAATTAGTTAATGAAAAACCCATTCTAACCTGGCTTCCTTCCATATCATGTTTCCAAATCCAGTAGACACGTAGACACATCTCTTCACGTGTTATTCTATTTTCTCTGTTATTCCACAATTCACTCCATGAAACTCTCCTCTTTGGCTTTTGTGAGCCCAATGTTTCTTGATTTTTCTCCAACCCCATTGTGTTTTCTCCTGTTAAATATTCTGTGCAGGTTCCTCATCCTCTCTGGATATCTAAATTTTGAGTGTGTCAGGCATGGCTGGAGCCTGGGAATTATCTCTCCCTAGGTGCCCATGTCATCTGTGTCAAACGTGACATGTCGCTTTGGTATGAAGATTGCCGTGAACAAATCAGTTAGAGGGTGGGGAACAGTTCTGGCATTTTTCCATCCCAAATGGAATTTCTAGTTAGACACTTGAATCTTCAGAATAGGTAAGATGATTTCTTCATGTGTGTGATGGAAGACAGGGAAATCCCTTATCAATTCACGGCCTTGCCTTTGGGGTTTTGTGATAATCTCAGGCTCTGGCTGTCTGCCCTTCTAGCCTGAATATTGCTTCTTTTCTCTGCCCAGGCTTGTCTCCCGCTCTTCCCTTAATCTGTCATGCGCCAACTCCCAGCACCTTTGTTCTCACACTACATCCTCTCTGAACCTCCTATTTGTAACATCTATCATGTACTCTCTGCAGGCACACACAGGTGAGGTAGGACAGCAAGGCAATCATGCATGAGAAGAGGAAAAGCAATTAACATCTGTACATTTTATCACATGGCCACAAATCACCTCCCTGAATGGATTTAACTCAACATAATTTCTCTCATTCACCTGCCACTTCTGCATGCTCCCTTCCAGTGTCACTGTACCCTTCCTGCAGAGGTTAGCCAAAGAGACCAGACTTGCCACAGAACCACAATGTCTGAAATCTAAAGAAAGGACCAACAGAAATGAATAAGTACATCCACTTCTTATATTCTCTTTCTGGCCAATCCAAACACTATTTAATCTGTATGAATCAGGGCTGTGTTTTGAAAAGGGCATCACCTTAAAACACAGGAAAGGAATTGAAGGCCATCCTTTCAGAAAAAAATATTTGACTAGATGTTAACAGGCAGAGAACTCTACAGATGTGAGTTTCTCAAACATTTTTGCTTGGTAATAGATGTATTTTTCCCTTTGCCTGATACTGTCCCTTTGTTAGTATAGTCAACAAAAGAAGTGGGGTGGGGGGCAGGGAGAAAGACTAACCTAGTTATTCTTGGTCCAGGTACTTTCCTGGGCAGATGTATCTGTCAGAATTAGGAAGCTGATCACCAGTGATGGAAGATATGTCTTCACCAGGAGAAGCTGCCAACAGGTTCTTTAGGATTTCTGATTCTAGAAAATAATGGGTGGCAACAAAAAATTATGACCTGAATTATTTTATTTACTAAATAATTCCTGTTCATAATTTAGTCCAACTTATTCTGAACTACCTCAGCAGAAAGAAATGTTAAATTATTTGCAAGTTCTGTATGTACCTAGCTTACCTCCTGCAATCAAGGCTATAGTTCAGGAAGCTGCCTTGTTTATTTCCTTTCTCCTACTTTAGCACTAGCACAGGGAGGGATTGTTTTATGGTTTATTTTTCCAGAAGGATAATGCAGGGTCACGCTGCACCAAGTTCCTAAGAGAAAACCAACGTCAATAATACACAGGAGATATAAGCCTCATTACCCCTAGAAACAGGTAAAAAGAACAAGAGACATGGCAATAAACCCCACATTTAAACAAATCTGTGGAAGATGAAAATTGGATGGAGTGGTGACTGGTTTAACTTAGTAAAGGAAGGTGAACTCTAAATACCCATAGTGAGGACAACAAAGAAAGGCAAGTTTATCCACTCCATACATTGGAATTGCTGGTTTGATAGTCGGTCTCCCCCAACAAATCCATAAGCTCCTCCTCGAGGGCAGGATGGAATCTGTCATCACTCAGGTTTTCATCCCAGAACCTAATAAAATGCTTGGCTGATAATAGGGGCTCAAAAATTATTTGTGCGTAAAAAGAGTGAATATATTAATGTGTTGAAGTATCTACTGGTAGGCCTATTTACTTAATCAGCCTTTAAAATCATGTTCTATGGTCAAGATTTTCCTTAGGGAGCTAGCCTGACATGACAGCTTTATTATTTAGACAGAATTCATGAAACAAACTAGCAAGAGACAACAAAGAGATAGTTTTCTTTTGCTACTATAACAAATGACCAAAAACTTCGTGCCTTAAAACAACATAAATTTATTATCTTTCAATTCTAGAGGTCAGCTGTGTTTGTTTCTGGAAGCTCCTTTTCCTTGACTTTTCCAGTTTCTAGAAGCCACCCACATTCCCTGGTTCACAGCCCCCTTCCTCCATTTTCAAAGCCAGCGACTGTGGGATGAGTCCTTCTCACAGTATGTCTATCTGATCCTTGTTCTATCAACACATCTGTCTCTGACCCAGCTATGAATGTTTCTCAACTTTTAAAGATATGTGTGATTAGATCAGACCTACTTAGATAATCCAGGATCTTTCATGTTAAGATCCTTACCTTAATCACATCTGCAAAGCCCCTTTTCATGTGTAAAGTAATATAACACACAGTTCTCAGATAAAGATATGGACATCTTTGGGGAGCTATTTTTTGCCCACCACAAATGTCTTCCATCCAAGTACCATTGGAGTACTTGGGCAAATGCCCTCAGCACCTCTTAGAAGAGTCTTGCTTCCCTGAAACAAGATCAGTGTCAGCCATGCTCAGCTGGGAAGGAAAATCCCTCCATAAACTAAATCATAAAATACCACCTCAGGGCAAGCCCCCAAATGTCCCCTCTCCTAACAAGACTTGATCTGACTTTAGTCATGTCTCTCACAGGGATCACCTGACTGACTACGTACCTCAGGCTATATCAAGCTGACCCATTTTTCTTTTTCAGAGAGACAAAGATACTAACCATGCAGAACCATGCATCTACTAAAATATGTTGAAGACTGAAAAGGAAAAAATGTAAATTAGCCCTCAGAAGAAATCCTTTCAGTTCATGTTTCATTAGAATAGTATCTTTCCACAGCTAAAGGTCATTCATCAATCTAGTTTTTGTTAGAAGTGTTTTCTTTTCAATTTGGTGATGGGTTTTTTTTTTGCCCTCACTTCCCCACTTTGCTTTTCTCTTCTCCCACCATTTGGAATGGGTTAATGACTTTTCTTTGCTGTCTTCCATAGTTACTGGATAGTATTTCTCCCAATCCAAACACTCCTGACAGTGAACTCATCTTCCTTCATGACCTAGTCTTCCTGTGTCTTCCTTGTCTTTTCTATTTCACAGCACCTGCTCTCAGGAGACTGTGTTCAGACAAGCACTGGTTGGCTGAGTTATCATTACCATTCCAGCACCATGACACCCACCGTCAAGAGGGGCCCAAGACATCTATTAGCATTAACCTCTGAAGAAAGGACAGCAGTGTTTTTCAAATGGCTATAGAGTTCACTTGAGATTTGATTGTTTATTACAAACTAAGAGGTTCTTATTTTGATTCT
Organism: Orcinus orca; assembly: GCF_937001465.1. Taxonomy (NCBI): domain Eukaryota; kingdom Metazoa; phylum Chordata; class Mammalia; order Artiodactyla; family Delphinidae; genus Orcinus; species Orcinus orca. Next base: position 99,917,325 of record NC_064563.1, read on the forward strand.
CTGAGATTTGAGTGTAGGAGCGCACATGAGATTTCTTCAAAATGCATCGCTCCTATATAGGCTATGCTGCAACTCAACCTTCTTAGAAACTGACACTTCAAGTAACAATATGATTAAACTTACATTTCTTGGGGAAGAGGTATGTGTGATTTGAGAATGAAACCTATACTTGCTATACTAATTTCCCCAGGTAATCAGAATTATGAAATGCTGCCAGTTGAAAATTTCCATTTCCCAGCACTTGGGAAACATTTGAAATACAGGACAAACCCTCCTACTAGGAAGTTTGGTTAAGGTGTTTAATTAAAATTCTAAGCTATCACAGAAATCAGACATTAAGTCTGATTCTTCAACCCCTCCCACAGTGTGTTTGCCACATCTTCACTGGTAGCTGGCCCACTCTCTCCATAAAACACCCTCCTGCACAGCATACACTGAGCCTTAAAGTGGCCAGGAAAGTCCTGCCCGAGCTCCACAGCTAAACCACCACCTCCTCTCTACTAACCCTGACCTTGGCTGCCACTGCTCAGGGTTTCATTGTTTTCCTTCCCAGGTACTAGAAGGGCACAGGCCACCTACTAACTCTTCTTTGACATTCTTCCTCTCCACTGGAGGCTCTCATCACCTACATTCCTTTCACTGTGACCATCAAAAGGGTAACTTATTCATGAGTCCTGTTACTGATGGTTACAATTTTGTTTCTCCTCCCCCACCCTCCCACCCAACAATGTGTACTTCTCCTTGTTTTTGTCAGGTACTTTCTTTCTGTCTTATCTCAAGACTTCTTCTTTGATTCACGAATCAATTCACGAATTTCCTAAATTCGTGCCTGTGAGTTTATGCAGGTATCACTGTAGCATTACACTGTAAATAACAATAGGCACAAGATCCATGCTGAAAAATATAAGGGTTCACTTGCTGTAAATGTTATACAGGATAACACACAGAGAATAGCACACAGAAGGCTAGTACCTTGACTTCTGAGCAACAACTAGGGCATCTCTGGAGTCAATCAGGATCCCGTCTTATTCATAATTGGCTTGCAATATTTCAAATTTCTAGGAACTAAGTGGTTGATAATCTATAGTACTTACCACTATGCCTATCACATAATGAGCTCTCAATAAATGACTCTTGGGGAATTCCCTGTGGTGCAGTGGTTAAGAATCTGCCCGCCAACACAGGGGACACGGGTTCGATCCCTTGTCTGGGAAGATCCCACATGCCGCGGAGCAACTAGGCCCGTGCACCACAGATGCAGAGCCTGAGCTCTAGAGCCCGTGAGCCATAACTACTGAGCCCACGTGCTGCAACTACTGAAGCCCGCGCACCTAGAGCCCTTGATCCACAACAAGAGAAACCACAGCAATGAGAAGCCCACACACCACAACGAAGTGTAGCCCCTGCTCGCCACAACTACAGAGAGCCTGTGCACAGCAATGAAGACCCAATGTAGCCAAAAATCAATCAATCAATCAATACAAAATAAATAAGTAAACAAAATGACTCTTGAATGGATAGATATATTAATGAATTCACAGTCTGGGAAGAAACTGGTGAGACTTATTTCAATACACTGTACCTGAAAGTTCTTCCATTACTTCAAAGTCAGAATATGTACGCTATCTCTTGAATGAGTGCCAACCATTTTGAAAAGAAGTTGATAACTGAGTGTAGATTAAGGTAAAACCCAGTAGTGATGACATACCTCCATGCTGATTGGCTTCATTTTTCTTCTGCATGTCACAGCTCCCAACCTTCCTGTCAGAAGTCATTCTGTCCTCATTGAAACCATTCTTCACGGTCAAGGTATCTGCAAGGAAAAACACAAACAACAGAGAAAGCTAATACTTTGTATTTGTTCCTCTTGAAGAGAGCTCACAGGTTAGTCCTTCTCCTGTTTTGTTTTGTTTTTTCAACATCTTTATTGAAGTATAATTGCTTTACAACATTGTGTTAGTTTCTGCTGTATAACAAAGTGAATCAGCTATATGTATACATATATCCCCATATCTCCTCCCTCTTGTGTCTGCCTCCCACCTCCCTATCTGACCTCTCTAGGTGGTCACAAAGCACCGAGCTGATCTCCCTGTGCTATGCAGCTGCTTCCCACTAGCTATCTATTTTACATTTGGGAATGAATACATATCCATGCCACTCTCTCACTTCGTCCCAGCTTACCCTTCTGCCTCCCCTTGTCCTCAAGTCCATTCTCTACATCTGCATTTTTATTACTGTCCTGCCCTAGGTTCCTCAGAACCTTTTTTTTTTTTTAGATTCCACATATATGTGTTAACATACTGTATTTGTTTTTCTTTCTGACTTACTTCGCTTTGTATGACAGACTTTAGGTGCATCCACCTCACTATAAATAACTCAATTTCGTTTCTTTTTATGGCTGAGTAATATTCAGTTGTATATATGTGCCACATCTTTATTAATTCATCTGTCAACGGACACTTAGGTTGTTTCCATGTCCTGGCTATTGTAAACAGAGCTGCAATGAACATTGTGGTACATGTCTCTTTTTGAATTATGGTTTTCTCAGGGTATATGCCCAGTAGTGGGATTGCTGGGTCATATGGTAGTTCTATTTGTAGTTTTTTAAAGAATCTCCATACTATTCTCCACAGTGGCTATACCAATTTACGTTCCCACCAACAGTGCAAGAGGGTTCCCTTTTCTCCACACCCTCTCCAGCATTTATTGTTTGCAGATTTTCTGACGGTGGCCATTCTGACTGGTGTGAGGTGATACTTCATTGTAGTTTTGATTTGCATTTCTCTAATGATTAGTGATGTTGAGCATCCTTTCATGTGTTTGTTGGCAATCTGTATATCTTCTTTGAAGAAATGTCTCTTTAGGTCTTCTGCCCATTTTTGGATTGGGTTGTTTGTTTTATTGATATTGAGCAGCATGGGCTGCTTGTAAATTTTGGAGATTAATCCTTTGTCAGTTGCTTCATTTGCAAATATTTTATCCCATTCTGAGGCCTGTCTTTTCATCTTGTTTATGGTTTCCTTTGCTGTGCAAAAGCTTTTAAGTTTCATTAGGTCCCATCCGTTTATTTTTGCTTTTATTTCCATTTCTCTAGGAGGTGGGTCAAAAAGGATCTTGCTGTGATTTATGTCATAGAGTGTTCTATGTTTTCCTCTAAGAGTTTTATAGTGTCTGGCCTTACATTTAAGTCTTTAATCCATTTTGAGTTTATTTTTGTGTATGGTGTTAGGGTGTATTCTAATTTCATTCTTTTATGTGTAGCTGTCCAGTTTTCCCAGCACCACTTATTGAAGAGGCTGTCTTTTCTCCTTTGTATATTCTTACATCCTTTATAAAAAATAAGGTGACCATATGTGTGTGGGTTTATCTCTGTGATTTCTATCCTGTTCCATTGATCTATATTTCTGCTTTTGTGCCAGTACCATACTGTCTTGATTACTGTAGCTTTGTAGTATAGTCTGAAGTACAGGCGCCTGATTCCTCCAGCTCCGTTTTTCTTTCTCAAGATTGCTTTGGCTATTCAGGTTCTTTTGTGTTTCCATACAAATAGTGAAAAATTTTGTTCTAGTTCTGTGAAAAATGCCATTGGTAGTTTGATAGGGATTGCATTAAATCTGTAGAATGCTTTGGGTAGTATAGTCATTTTCACAATGTTGATTCTTCCAATCCAAGAACATGATATATCTCTCCATCTATTTGTGTCATCTTCAATTTTTTTCATCAGTGTCTTATAGTTTTCTACATACAGGTCTTTTGTCTCCTTAGGTAGGTTTATTCCTAGGTATTTTATTCTTTTTGTTGCAGTGGTAAATGGGAGTGTTTTCTTGATTTCACTTTCAGATTTTTCATCATTAGTATATAGGAATGCCAGAGATTTCTGTGCATTAATTTTGTATCCTGCTACTTTACCAAATTCATTGATTAGTTCTAGTAGTTTTCTGGTAGCATTTTTAGGATTCTCTGTGTATAGTATCATGTCATCTGCAAACAGTGACAGCTTTACCTCTTCTTTTCTGATTTGGATTCCTTTTATTTCTTTTTCTTCTCTGATTGCTGTGGCTAAAACTTCCAAAATTATGTTGCATAATAGTGGTGAGAATGTAGTCCTTCTCCTTTTATCTCTACCAACTCTTCATCCCTCATTCACCAACAAGCTTCTTTCTCACCCTGCCTTGAGAAACCTTTTCCCACCCTGCCTTGGGGAAATATGTAACCTTATGATGAATGGTATACCGAGGGGCAAGATAAGAACAACTTCAATTCTTTCTAGGAAAACATCATTCTTTTTTCAGCTTCGTAAATTCTCTCAACTTCCAAGAAGCAGAAAAGAGAAAGAGACTTGAGATTCTATGCCAACTTAGGGAATGACCCTGCTCTAAAGTGGCAAGTCCAAGTTTTGATCAATTCTGGATCATTTCCATTCTTGGTAAAACAAATGAAACTGTTTGGCATAGCTGCACAGGGACTACTCTATGGAAAACATAGTGGGTACAGTTTGACCTAGAATCCCAGGCTCAAACAAGTGAGTCCTACTTTTGGATTCAAAAATCTCTGTTCACAAGAATAAGAAGGAATCGGGGGGGGGGGGGGGCGGGGGCAGGGGTAAGTAACAATATAACATTAGGTGACTCCCCTCTTTGCTTCTCACTATGCCTGGGTTAGACCCAGATCCACATAAGATATTCAAAATATGTTATGAGTCCCCAGCTTTTATAACATTGATTCCACAGCATTTATTGCTTCATCATGTACCATAAGGATAAGAATATGAGTGAAATCACCTGCTTGCTTCTTCCTCAGTCAAAAAGGTATGCATTGCTGTAAGGCCCATCTTGCTCTCCCATTCAACTACTTGCTTTAATAATGTAGGAGTGTTAAATAGACATCTTTAAAATGTCAGTTGGGATGAAGATAGTTTGTTTCAGTTTTGCTATAGAGTTATCATCAGTTCTAACTCATCCAACAGCTAGAAACTAGAATGCTGCTGGTGCTCAAAGTCTGTAGAAAAGACAGATCTCACAGGTTGTTAATTGCAATTTTACATAATCTGGTTGAATACTTAGAAGATTATAGTAGGAAAAAGTAATTGGCCCTGTAATCAAAGTGAAATTGCCAGTATTTGATTTGAAAGGACCAAAGGTTCAAAGGTGGCTGCTGATCCCATGCTGGGAGGTGAGATGCTCAATATATGAAGCACCTGCTTCTCCTCATCTCACCACCACTCAAGTACCCAGGATTGTTGTGTTGGCCTCTTTGGCCATGAGAAAATCATCAGCCCAATGTCTATCAGTTTCTCTTTGTCTGGAAAGGAAGCTACCCACAGAACCTTTCGCATAGTATATCTCAAAGATAAAAGGATGAAATTTTCCCCAGGAGGCCTATCTTCATGCCAGGCCAGGAAGACTCACATTAAAATTGTGTTTCCAAATCAGCACTTCACCTCAGTATCTAAATGCCCTTTGATTATTCCTGACTTCTATTCTTCAAATCCGGTGCAGCCTCATGTGCCCTCAGGTGATGGATTATGTTACCTCTGCTACAGCCGGAACCTGTCTGAACATTAAGCCAAACCTGGCCTAGTGGGTTATTGTTCATGGAAAGCAACCGTACATCTCTGAAGACAAAAATTATAAGCCATTTTCTAAAAGCTGAATAAAGGGAGGAAGAACATTAACCTATCCTAGATCATTGTGAGATTAATCTCCCTATTGGTCTTGGGAAATGCTTCATCTCTGTGTAGAAGTCAATCTTTACTTGTCACACACTATGCAATCACCATGGGAAAGAAGTAAAAGTGATACCACATTCCTCTAGTTTGCAAAGTAGCTCCCCTAGAATTCTCTTTCATATGCTACTCCCAGGTCTCTGTGGTCAGCTAATAATTTTTTAAACCTACTCTTTAATGGAAAACATATAGCCCTCTGCAATACTTTATGTATAAATTTGTATTTGCAAATATAGTCTTCCATTGGTTTACTCCAGGCACAGTCCTCATCAGAAAAGTTCAACTAGAGTTCAATGCATTCAAAGGTTTACCATAACTCATCTAGGGCTCAAGATTAGTCAGTTTTTAATGATACAAATGAACTTATTTACAAAACAGAAACAGACTCACAGACGTAGAAAACAAACTATGGTTACCAAAGGGGAAAGGTGAGGGGAGTGATAAATTAGGAGTTTAGGATTAACATATACACACTACTATATATAAAATAGATAAACAACAAGGATCTACTGTATGGCACAGGGAGCTCTACTCAGTATTCTGTAATAACATAAATGGGAAAAGAATTTGAAAAAGAATAGATATATGTACACGTATAACTGAATCACTTTGCTCTACACAACATTGTAAATCAATACAACATTGTAAATCAACTATATTCCAATATAAAATAAAATTTTTTTAAAAAATAAAAAATTTTTAGGGCTTCCCTGGTGGCACAGTGGTTGAGAGTCCACCTGCCAATGCAGGGGACATGGGTTCGAGCCCTGGTCTGGGAAGATCCCACATGCCACGGAACAACTAGGCCCGTGAGCCACAACTACTGAGCCTGCACATCTGGAGCCTGTGCTCCACAACAAGAGAGGCCACGATAGTGAGAGGCCCGTGTACCGCGATGAAGAGTGGCCTCCACTTGCCACAACTAGAGAAAGCCCTCGCACAGAAACGAAGACCCAACACAGCCAAAAATAAATAAATTTTAAAAAATAAAAAATTTTAAAATTTTTTGAAAAGATTAGTCAGTTTTTGCCAGTGGGGATATCTACTTCTAAACCCTTCTCTTAAACTCTACTTTGGAAGAAGCCCTCTCTGTCACGAAATCCTTCCCCTTCTTATGTACCTATTGGCACACCCCTTGGAATTTAAAAGAAATATTGAGTGAGTGAGGGTTTAGCTTTGCTGAGAATGAAGTTCCTAGATCCAGAAGGGGCACTGAGTATGCAAATCAAAATTACCAAGATTCTTGTGTTTGCTACTGTGGTAACCTCAAGGTAGCCCAAGAAGTAGCAGGGAGCTGGGGCCTCTGAGGTACTAGCTTCTTAGTTCCCAAGGATGTCTATTAACTAAATACTAGAAGAAAAGAAGATGGGGTGGAAGTCTTCCAGGCCTGGCATGAAGATGGGGTGAAATTTGGATAGTCAAAGAGGAGGTAGAAAGTTCCAGGCAGGTGAACAGCATAAGGAATCACTAAGAAGAGAAATAAATTTAATGTGTTTGAAGGTAGAAGCAATCAGACTGCCCAATAAGTAAATAAGATTTTACACTAGCGAGTCTATTCATTTAACAAATACTTATAAATATATACAAAGATGTATGTAAATATTGAGCATGTATCTTATGCCAGTTATGGTTCTAGGAACTGGGGAGACAGCAGTGAACAAAACAAACAAAAAAATCCCTGCCCTCATGGAGATTACATTCTAGTTGGGGGAGACAAATAATAATCAAGTAAAATATACGATGTGTCAGATGGAATAACTGCTATGGGGAAAAATAAGTCAAGGAAGGGGATCAGTCAGTCAGGAAAGGCTTTGGTGCTGGTTTAAGGAATGGGAAAAATAACCTCTACTTGGTCCCCTGGTCCTGTATCTCCTCGACAGGAGAGCTAGAGTTAAGATTTGAGGACAGGATTTGAGTTAGACAAAGGAGAGAACTCCTTTGTCTAACTCAAATCCAGCCTGCTATAGCATAATCCTACTTCCATTTTCTGCCTTCCCATGTCATTTGGCATCAGCACAACAGTATTTATCTGAAAGTTGCAAGCCTAGGAGACTCCTCAGTGGGTATTCGCCTTGGGAATCTAGGCAGCCTACTTCAGGGTCCCTGCAATTACTCTCTAGAGGTGAGGATCTTGGGGGATTTGGGTGTATGGGCTGGTTGATTAGTTGGTAAGTCAAGTTTCATTTAATTTTGTTTTTATGTTTTTTCCATAGAAAGAAAACTTTCTTAACAGGTCAGATAGAGCAATAAATACTGTACATCTGTATTCTGGGGCATGGGCAGCTCAGATACAGGAAACATCTTGTCCATGAATGAGACTTATGATGCCAACAGATATTTATTGCAGGCAGCATTGTGTGAGGTTAATTGGTCTACTTATCATGGTTCTGACCTAAGCCAAATGCCACTGAGCCTAGACAAGGTGAGATAGCCAAGCAGGTCTGGGGACTGAGGTAAGTTGATGTGTAGAAAGATTGGAAATGACTTGAAGGAAAGTAAGCCGAGAGAGTTTCCATGACCTTGTAACAACTTTTTAAAAGCTTCTGGCACAGGCATCTTCGTGGTTAATAGAGCCAACTCATAGCATGTACTTTTCCCTGTGTATAAGAGTTTTTTTTTAAAGTTTGTGTCTTCAGTTTTCTTCCATACGTTCCTTGTACTCACACTTCCTTGCTAAGATGGCTTGTTTTTTGTTGTTTTTTGCCCATCCTCCATCACTTCAAACTATGACGTTCCCTCCACTTTTGAAATTCCCCCCATTTCTGAAACTCCCTCAGCCCTGTTCAGCCATCCACCTATGAGACTGGTCAGACTTCCCACAAGCCTTTGGTTGATTTCTAAATGCTGTTCCTGGCTCACAGCTTCCTGTGATGAAACTGAAACCAGTTGGTTACCGATGACAAAGAGCTGACTCTTTACCAATAAATACAGCCAAAAAGTAGCTGAGACACTCACCTCTGGGTCAGGCTTGATCTCTGCAAAAGCAATTGTGAGGGCTCAAAGGAAATGAGGTCCCATCATAAGCATGACGATCGCCACATCAACATAAAGACAAATGGGGCACCTCTATTGGAATACCACCCCTTGAAAAAGGATGCGTTTTGGCACCTGTGCCACCACAGAAAGACCAACTAGCTGAGTCAAAAGCAGACTCCTGAGTCACTAGCCAGACAACACTCCAAGTCCCTGGAAACCATAATATCATGCACAACCAATCAAACACTTCATATTTCTGGTTGGTTTGTTTGCTTTAACTTAAGGCTTTTTTGAGTAGCCTTATCTCACAGTCTGTGTAGATATATTATCTCCCCTGTTTATAGTTTACCTCTGCCTACCTGCCTCAGCATATAAACTATACTCAAGTAGTGCTTTGGAACATTAAGTATTCTCCCTTCTACGCAAACAAACAGTCTTGGACACAAGGAACTTCATCACAAACTCAAGTGTTCAATAACTGGCCAGTGTATAAAGTACTCAACAACACAAAAGTAATCAAAAGTATTTTTAAATGTAGTTAAGGATTACAAAAAATAAACTGAGCACACACTTTGACATTTCAGATCCAGAATGAATACGTGGCTGGCTCCGCCCACTTCTGCCTCCTCATGAAGAGCAAGATCTAGACAAAAGTCATGAGTGCATGAGTGTTCAGTGGTTACTGTGGCTTTGCAAGAAAAGCCAACTGCTATATAACCACAGGGCTCATCTGTTTGTTCTTTAAAAAGTACTGTAAATAACAGTTTCCATAGTAGTAGTAGTTTTAATTAGCAAAATTTAACAGATCAATACTAATCTGTTTACAAATTAATTTATAAGATTAACAAAATTTCATTAACAAGATCCAAATTGAATAGACCATGTAAATATCTGATCAGTCTTCCAGCAATTTTTTTATAGTACACAACTCATCATGAAATGAGAATTTCTGTGTGTGTCCTAAAAGCATATTGATGGAAAACAGGAAGACCTACAGCCACACAGCCAGGCCCAGCATAAAGCACCATGACCCAGTCTGAACCGTGGATGCTCAGGAGCGTGACCTCAGGAGGGTACACTGACATTCTCCTCTTGCTCATCCCCCTAATTGTACCTTCCTCTTACTCACATCTAGTGAATGACTTCTTATTTTACCAAGATAGCTTAAGGCCTTCCTAAGGTTCCTCATCTACCATTTAATTTCTACCGCTTGGTCCTACATTCACCCTCACACTTAAATCATAACTAGTCGCAGACATAGAGAATGGACTTGAGGACATGGGGAGGGGGAAGGGTAAGCTGTGACAAAGCGAGAGAGTGGCATGGACATATATACACTACCAAATGTAAGGTAGATAGCTAGTGGGAAGCAGCCGCATAGCACAGGGAGATCAGCTCGGTGCTTTGTGACCCTCTAGAGGGGTGGGATAGGGAGGGTGGGAGGGAGGGAGACGCAAGAGGGAGGGGATATGGGGATATACATATGCATATAGCTGATTCACTTTGTTATACAGTAGAAACTAATACAACATTGTAAGGCAATTATTCTCCAATAAAGATGTTAAAAAAAAATCATAACTAGTCTTCCTGCCTCCAGATCTCCCCACCTCTGCCAATCCAGTTTTTATTTCAACCTGGTCTACCTACCTAAATCCCAGTTTCCACTATGACACCCCTCTGCTCAAAAGCCTTCCAAGAATCCATATGTCTCTCAGCATGGCCCTCTAAAATTTGACTGCAGCTATTCCCAACATAAATGTTCTCAATCCAGATCATTCTTTTGTATATTCTATACTCTACAAAGATTGTCCTCTCTTCTGTCTTACTCCAAAACTTCTAGAAAACAGAAACTGGGGCAATGATTATAGGATATTTCTTTATTTAGGGAGGTACAATCCTGGGACAAGAGTGAAAAAACGGAAAGGGAGACAGGGAAAGATGACAAGCAAGAAGAGATAAGCATCTCCATAATAACCACAACACCAATAAACAGCGACCAGCCAGTAACAATCACCAACCAGGTACCAACAATGGCTTCTACTTCACTATGAGCTTGAAAAATCTCAGTCACTTGGCAGGTCACATACTCAGCTACCCAGAATGTCTCTAGACAGGTTGGTAAGAGAAAATGTCTTAGATGAGTCTGTTAAAGGAAGAAAGGGAAGGAATACATATCAGCCCAAATTCTCTCCAGCTCCTATTTTTCTTTTGCCAAAGTCAACTCTCTTCTTGGTTGTATCTTCTGGACCCATTAAGAGCTGCTTAGGAAGATAGAGCCCATGCTAAATAGTGTGATATTCCATACAAGTCTCAAAGTGATAGGAGGAGCCAGAGGCATGGAGCTGGTCAGTCTTGGGTGGTGGAATCTCATAGACCACAGACTCTTTCAGGCTCAGCAGCTGAGGCAGAGCAGATGAATGGAAAAGGTCAAAGTCCTTGAAACAGATGAGACTAAGAGAATCTGCGAGGCATGTAAATTCAACATGTTGTCTACCCATGTAGTCAAAGCCAGGCTTTCCATAAAGTTTACCCACTGAATTCCTTGTTTGGGTGCTTGCTTACATACTGCTAGATTTGTGAATGTTATTTAAAGGTGGTATGTGTGTGTGTTTATTCTCCTTCATTAAATTTTAATCTCATTAATGGCAGATACTATGCGTGTATTTGGATCATGTACATGGATCCCCATCTCAAGTGGCACAGTAATGGTGCATAAATGGTATCCCATCGGCAGTTGTTTAATAAGTAAAAGAGCAAAACCACCTAGAGAATAGCAGATTTGGGGATCACTTTAGCCCAGGAGAACACAAGAACAGTATCTTTCCTTTTGGCTTCACAGAAATCATCTGAGCTTTGAAAGAAACCTTAATGGACACTTAAATCATTCCCTCATTGCACCCTATGCTCCCAAGTCATTTCCTGCACAGTGAAATGATGTAGGTTCAAAAACAACTTAGAAGCAACTGGCTTTATTTTTAAAAAAAAGGAAAAGAAAATGAACTATTTTCCTCTCCAACAGTAAATTAGTTCAAAGTAGATCTTGCATTCATCATTCAAATATTTTTCTTTTTTTTTTGTGAACAAATACCAATCCAAATTCAAGACCATGCAACATGATTAAATTGTTAAGACTGTGGACTCTGGAGCCATAGTCCCTGGTTCAAATCTCAACTCTGCCACTTACTAGCTATATGACCTTAGGAGAGTTACTCAACTTCTATTCCCCACAGTTTCCTTATAGATAAAATGAGAATAATAATAGCACATACCCCAAAGGGTTTTATGAACATTAAGTGTGTAAGCATCTGTAATATCTGGAAAACTACCTGAAACATGGCAAGCCACACATAAGAGTTTGCTTAACAAATAAGATTATGGGGCTTGGAGAGGAAAGATAGGAACAAGTATAATTATATACTGCTCTGGTTGGTTGAATGTGGCTGTAAAATCTTTAAGGTCAGAGACCACATCAATGCTAGTAAATAGCACATCAATGATGATGTATAAATGTGGAGTATTTTAGTAAATAAATGAGGGGGAAAGTTATGAGGAGGAGTGAGAAAGCCCAGCTTGCAGCTAAAAGGTGACTAACTAGATAACATCTAGTCCACACTCCAAGAAAAGCATTTATTTAGTTGACTGAAAAATCTGTGGGTCCCACCCAACATGCTGTTTTTTTATTTCCTCATTCTTCTGTCACCTCAGCAGGTGTGGCTTATCCTTCTGGACTCCTGTCCTATTTGCAATGTTACCTCTGTTCTTCTTTCTCTCTGTCCCTCAGACACCTAATTGGGTCCTTACCATCTGTTCGACTTCCTAGCTTCAAGACTGCTCTAGAGAGAGGATACAACAGCCCAGGGCAAATGCCAGACCAAACACATCCCAGCTTTCATAGCAACTAACTCTTTGTTACTCCTACTCAAAGACTCCCAAGGTTTCTCTTCCTAAGGAGGGGATATACCTTGGGGTTACACCCTTGCCTCACTACTACTCTCTAGCATTCCTCCTCCTATATGCCTCTCCACCAGCCTCCTTACAGAGTTAACACTTTACAGAGCCAAACATAACATTATAAATGTAATCTGAGGATGTTCAAGGTGCCAGTTTTATTAAAGGAGATCATTTGCTCAATTCAGTTTGAGTTGACAATATTTGCAGCCATTGGACCACACCGGTCCCAGGAAAAGGTCATGGGCCCAAGTTTCACACAGTGGCATTTTACTTCAAGCCCCCTCCAAGTTTTTCCTGGGACTTAAACCCTATCAAGTTCTACATCTTCCCCATAGTAATGAATATCAACATTCTATTGTGTGGTGATTTGTACAGTGAATTCCCTCCCTCAGTGTGGCATTTGGCACATCAAAGGAGGCCAATAAGGGGGTGCCTTCTAGAGAGGGGCTTTGAACTAGGTCTCTGAGGTGTGCACTGGTCATGAATTTGTGGAAGAAAATAAGGAATCACTTTCGCAAAAGAAGTACACATCCTGTTAAAGGAGCATTGTGTGGGAGATGAATTTTTAATCTCTTGTTCACTTTACCCTATGTTCACAGGATTTCCTTCTGAAGAGCTTGTGATAACTTGGCCACGACCCACAGGTCAGGCTCTTTGACAGTTGGGTCTTTTGAATATGAAGAATAATAAAATTTTAGGGACCTTAAGATAGCATAGTCTAATTCCCTTACTTCTAGTAAGGAAACTTGGTCCAAAGAGGTGAAACGGCATAGTCGAAAGACTCATTAAAAACGTGTTAAAATCAGAACTAGGATTTGAATCCAGACCTAATTATACTGGGCTCTAGGGCCAGGACACATCGTAATAAAAGTAACCTGAAAATTGTAACATTGTATAAACTATCAACACAATGACTCAGTACTAGATAGCAGGAAAGTTTATTATTTTATTAAAAATTATTTCTTCTTTAACTATAGTGTGTTCAACTCTTTTGGCAATCAGACAAGCCTAGGAGTAAAGTTAAAGAAATGTGTAAGATGTAAATAAAGAGAAATGAAGGGCATTTAAAAAGAAATTGAAAAGATGAGAGAAGTCTCCACATAACTGAACAGGAGTACATGTACTGCCTACATATACATTTTCTCCAGTGACATTAAACGGGAGAATCAAATAAATTATGGTATAGGCACTTTGCAACTATTAGTTCATGAAATCCTCACAACATCCCTGTGAGGCCCAGAGAGTGAAGTAACCTGGCCTTGGTTGGCTCTTACAAAGAGTAATAAAGTGAGAACACCAGGGTCACATCCAGACAATCTCACTCCAGGACTTTGCTCTTACTGACTACCCTTTTCAAGCAGTAATTATATGAAAATATGTTCAACATCACTAGTATCAGAGAAGTAAAAATTCAAGCCCTATTTTCATTTTCAACATTTCAATCAAAGTGGCAAAAATTAAATGAATTGATGATACCTAATTTGGGTGAGAATGTGTGGAAGTTGATACCCTGTTATGCTTTTGGGGGTGCATGATTTGCTTCAGCCTATTCATGAAGAAATTGGCACTATTTGTTAAAACATAACATGTGCATATCCTTTGAAGCAAGGTTTCCACTTGTAGGTGTTTCCTAGAAAGATGTTCACAAACTGGCACACGAAATGTTCAAGGCAGCATTGTTTGTAATACTCAAAATTTTGAAATAAATTAAATGTCCATCAGTAAGGGATTACTTAAACTATGGACAGCCATTCTGTGGAAGACCTAGGAGGCGTGATAAGGAATGTGGCAAATTTCTATGTACTGTCATGGGAAGGCAAGTTTCATCTCCTGTATTGCTAGAGAGAGGTAAACTGATACAACCCCCCTGAAGGGCAATTTGGTAATATCTTATCAAAATTACAAATGCACACATTTGACCCAGAAATGCCACTTCCAGGAATTTATTCTATAAAAGTTATTTGGAATGTGTGATACATGCTATACATAAAGTTATGCAATGCAATGATTTTTAAATGGGGAAATATTGAAAACAAACTAAATCAGTAGGTAGCAAGTTAAATAAATTATGAAAAATACACATAATGCAATACCATGCAGTACTACCTATAAAATGATTATGGAACTGTACTACATACTACACTGCTGCAGTCGTTAAAAGAAAAAGAAGGCTTTTCATTTGCTAATCTGGAATGACTCCAAGAAATATTAATTTTTTAAGTAAGGTGCTATATATATATATATATATATATATATGTATAGTATGCTATCATTTATTTTTAAAAACAGGGGATAAAGACTTATATGAACAAAGAATCCCTCTGGGTAGCTACACAAGAAACTGGTAATACTGGTGGCCTCCAGGGAAAACTATATGACTAAGACTCAGAGGGAGGTGAGAGACTTCACTTTTTTAAAACGTTTTGAATTTATATATACATACATATATATATATTCTTTACTCAAAAAATATAAATTTTACAAATAAAATGAAGAAAGCTACAGAACACATGAAATGTGAGCTCTATTAATATTTTTAAGTGATGTTTCATTATTTTTTATGTATACATCTATGTACATAAGTGAGTAGAAAAGGGCCCAATAATATCTACACAGAGGAAGAGAAAAGGAGGAAGAGGACTTTAATCTTTTCATCCTTCATGGTTTGATATCATATAAATTTTTATGAAGAAAATACACAGATATACATATACACACACACATATATATATATATTTATGTATTCCTGTACAAGTAAAAAAAACAATCTTTCAAAGGAATACATGGGAATAAGAAATCCTTATTTCTCATTCCCCCTTCTAATTAATCTTATGCAAATCATGTAACCTCTCATGACCTCAATTCCCTCGTCTATAAAGTGAGAGGATTGGACTTGGTGATACGTAAGGTCATTCTTGCTTGATAATCCAAGAGTTGGATCTACTAATCCACAACCCAATTAAATGTAAATGAATTATTAGCCAATCACTGAGATATTAAGCAAGCATATGGCAGGCTACTACTTTAAAGGATAACTATGTTTTAAAACTCTTGAAAAATCTCAGACTCGAATGAAATTCTAACAGTAAGAGCTCAGGGGTAGAGAAAGATTTTTCTTTCTAAAATCCCTTCAGTCACTGGTTGGTCATTAAGCTTGTCTTGGCTACACCCCAAGATACCATTGTGTGACCACATAAAATGAGGCACAAAACCTTCACAGCTCTGAATTCATGAATCAAATGGTCCCACCAGCTTTCCAGAATATCACTCAGCCCCAGTCTCCTTTTCTGGCTTCTTCTAGCTTTCAACTTAATGTTTACTTTGTTAATTTTTCTCACTAAAGTTAAGAAATACAATTTCAGAAATACAATTGTCTTTCAACCATAAATTTTGTTAACTCTGCCCTATATGAAAATTAGTCTAGCTCATTATGTCGGTGTATTGTTATTCAAACATGGAAAGAACGTACACCAGCATGATTTGAAAAGTTAGCAGGCAGAACTTTCTCTCTCCTTTTTTCTTTTTTAATATCAAGTAGTTCATGGATCAGAGTTGAAGTATGGTAGAAAAGAGAGTGAGAGGTCATATCAAACAGGGGCTTAGAAATCTTTCTGGCTCACAGTCTCAAACATCTTTTTTCCGGTACCACCGGAATTAGTAGACTTAAGGAAAAGGATATCTCAAGTCAGAAAAAAAAAAAAATACAATGAAACCTTGACCCTAAAAGTTGTGACAGATGTTTGTTTAGGTTCCAGTCCTACAGGAGCTAACTCTTCTGTTTATGAATGCCAAAATCTGCCTAGAAATTGTAGAAGAAAAAGCACTAGTTCTAGTGTTAAAAGTCAAATTCAAGTGTTGGGTCTCACTCACCAGCCATGGACCTTGGGCAAGGAGCTTATCCTCCCAGGGCCTCATTTCCTTGATGTGAGTTTCATCCTCCAGGACTTAAGTTCAGGTTTCTCTGCATTCATTATAGGGCCTAACAGAGTGTTAAGGCCTTTGCAGAAATTCAGCAAGTGTTTGCTGATAAGTCTAATCCCATGTCCCTAGCATGTTCTCATGGCTAGAACTTCTATGGGGGAGATTTAAAGGATCCAGATAAATTCTGGTTTACATTCCAATTCTTTTCCAACCATGGCACAGGGTAGGAGTTAACAGTTCAGTCCCTGGAAGGAGATACTCCTGAGTTCAAATTCTGTCTCACTACTTTCTAGCTCTCTGACCTTAGGCAAATTTATTTCTTAACCTCTCTTAACTTCTGTTTTCTCACCTATAAAAATTCTGGTACCTGCTATATATGGTTAGTATAAGAATTAAATAACATAATGCTTGTAACATACATAAAGTACAGCACATGATAAATGCTCAAAAAATATTAACAAGATTGTTACTTGACTAACCTTTACAGCCATATCCATCTGTTTTCTGGCTATAGGGACAGCAGTGCTTGCCATTAGTTCATCAATAATAGTTGTTACTTAAACAGTATCTGAGCCAAGTCCTAAACTTTCCTGATGAGCTGTTCTGCATGCAACCTAAGTTCCAATTGTACCTATCTGATCAGTATCTTTTGGAAGCATTAGCAATATAATTTTTGTTATGCTTAAATAAAGTAGTACCCGAGTAGAAGCATGAATTAAAAGCAAGTCAGTAACAAATACTGTATGACATCATTCGTACGTGGAATCTAAAAACTAGTACAAATGACTTATTTATGAAACAGATACAGACTCACAGACAGAAAACAAATTTATGGTTACCAAATAGGAGGCAGGGGAGGGATAAATTAGGAGTATGGGATTAACAGATACATGCTACCATATATAAAACGGATAAACAACAAGGACTTAACTGTTTAGCATAGGGAACTATATTAAATATCTCGTAACAACCTGTAATGGAAAATAATTTTTTAAGAGTATATATATAACCAAATCACTTTGCTGTACACCTGAAATTAACACAATATTGTAAATCAATTATACTTTAATTATTTTAAAGTCAGTAAGTTTTTTATTCCAAATGCTGTTTTTCTTCAAATCCCAACTTAGGTGCTACCTTCTCTGTGGAGCCTACCCCCATCTCTTTGCCTTCCATGCTCCATGCCCTGAATTTATTCACTTAGGACTTTTTCTCTGCTTAGTACCTTAGGTAGGTTTCTATTATAGCAACTATCATCTGTATTATAGTTATGCTTATTTCCTCTTCTAGACTGTATGTGCCTCCAGGTCAGGTGCTAGGTCTTATCATCATCTTTTACCCACCAAATACAACCACAATGCCTATCATATACTCCAAAAAATGTGAAACAGACTAGAGGTAAAATGAGTTGAATTCTGAGGTTCTACCTCAGAAGTATATGAAAACTTATCCCCAAAATGGCTAGAAAATAGCCTGAAGAGAAAGCTAGAGGAAGGAAATATAGAGGCCAGATTGCATATACAATACAGCAAAGCTTAAGAATTCTGAGTTCATAAATCAATCTATTTTATATTCATTTTGGATTCCCCTTCTCTGATCACATAGTTACTTATGAGAGGTCAAAGCAAGATGGAAAGAATCCTAGACTAGGAATCTAGAGATCTAGATTTAGTCCCAGCTCTGCCATGAACTGTCTGTCACTTCCTGTCTCTAAGTCTGTGTCGGACATTATGATTCAAAAGATCCTTTCAAACTCTCTTCCCACACTGGCACAACATCTGATCTATTGTCATTAACCTCATTCTACAACTAGAAAAATCTAAACAAATACTACAACAACTCATTCCAGAACCCTACAGCAACTGACTGCCATAGTTAAAGGTGGAACATGGAAGGAAAGGTTTCCTGTCTGGAGCCCAGCCCTGGAGAGTCATCCCATACCTAGTGGCACACGGGACTTGTAGGGAGAGTCAATGCTTCTCTGTCCTGGGGCTTACCTGGTGGCACAGTGGTTAAGAATCCGCATACCAATGCAGGGGACATGGGTTCGAGCCCTGGTCCAGGAAGATCCCACATGCCACGGAGTATCTAAGCCCGTGTGCCACAACTACTGAGACTGCGCTCTAGAGCCCATAAACTACAACTGAAGCCCGCACGCCTAGAGCCCATGCTCTGCAACAAGAGAAGCCACCGCAATAAGAAGCCCGATCAGCCAACTAAGAGTAGCCCCCGCTTGCCGCAACCAGAGAAAGCTTGCGCACAGCAACAAAGACCCAACGCAGCTAAAAATAAATAAATAAAAATAAATTAGTTAATTAAAAAAAAAAAGCTTCTCTGTCCTCTGCCAAAAACAGGAAGTACCCACACCCATGGGAGCCAAAGGAGTGTATAGTGTTGGCAGTCAGCATAGCCTCCTGGGTTCCAAATAGACATGCAGGGATGTCTTCATCAATGTTCCTGCCAGACACCTGGGGATAGAAATTGCACAAGATCCACCTATGAAAACAGGAGTGTTGTCTAGATCATCCTGTTTGCTGTAGTTATTGGGACATTATCCAAGTCTGACAGCTAGATCCAGGACCAAATCCAGAGTTGAGAACTTGACTGATCATTTGGTTTAGACACCCACATCCAAATAGAGTACACTGAAATCTTGAAAAGGAAGTCTAAAAGTGTGGATTGTATGCACACATTTTAGACGAAAATCCATTCGGCTTCTCAGAAGACAAGGTAAGAACCAAGAATCAGGAAGTAGGATCACAAAGACCCTGAGCTCACCTCCTCCACAGACACAACAAAACTACAATTACTTATAGAACAACTCTCTCTGAAAATGACCTGAAGACTAGCAGAACAGCTCATCTACAATTAAGGATAAAGAAAAACCACATCAAGGTGGGTAGGAAGGGCAGACTCATAATCTAGTCAGTATACAAACCCCAGCACGGTGATGCACAAGCAAGAGGGGATGTCATAAATGCAAAGGTCCTCTCTAAGGAGCAAAGTGTTCAAGAACCACATTGGGTAACCCACCCCTGGGGACCAGCACTTGGAAGATAAGCCCATATAACTGGCTTTGAAAACTAATGGGGCTTAAGTCTGGGAGAGCCAGAGGACTGTAGGAAACCTAGACTCTGCTCTTAAAGGGCTCATGCATAAACTCACCCACTCTGAGTCCCAGCTCAGATAGCAGTTTCAAAAGGGCCTGGCACTCTAGCTGGTCTGCCAAAGCCACCACCCCAGCATGTCCCTGGCCCACACCCACTCCAATGCCAGCTGTCCTGCCAAGACAGCAGCCCTGGCACACCCTGGGAAAGGCCCAGACTGTGGCCACTGCAGCTTCAGCCATCCCACCAGGGCAGTGGCTCTGACATGCCTTGGGAAAGCCCCAGCTTGTACCTGCTCCAGCTCTAGCTGTCCCACCAAGGCACCCCTGGTCCAACCCAGAGTACCCTGCAACTCTGCCCCCGACCCATGCCTGCTCCAGCCCCAGTTGGCATGCCAAAGCTACCGAGCACATGCAGTCTACATAGGGAATACTCCAACATAAGACTACATCTTCAAGACCAGAGGATGTAACTATTTCACCTAATTCATAGAAGCAACCACAGAAAACCAAAAAAAAAAATGAGGAGAGAGAGGAATTTGTTCCAAACAAAAGAATAGATAAAACCCCAGGGGGGAAAAAAAAAAAACTAATGAAAAAGAGATTATTAATTTACATGATAAAGAGTTCAAAGCCACAGTCATAAAGATCCACAGAACTCGGGAGAAGAATGGAATAGCACAGTGAGAACTTCAACAAAGAGTTGGAAAATATAGAAAGGAAACAACCAGAGCTGAAGAATACAGAGAATGAAATAAAAAATACACTAGAGGGAATCAACAGGAGACCATATATTACAGAGAATGTATAAGTGACCTGGAAGACAGAATGATGGAAATCACCCAGTCAAAAGAGCAAAAGAAAACAATTTTTTAAATGAGGATACTTTAAGGAACCTATATGACAACACCAAGCATACTAATATTTGTATTATAGGGATCTCAAAGGAGAAGAGAGAAAGGGCCAGAAAAATTATTTGAAGAAATAATGGCTGATGAGAATCCCCTGGTGGTCCAGTGGTTAGGATTCGGTGGTTTCACTGCCATGTGGCCCATATTCAAGCCCTGGTCAGGGAACTATATCCTGCAAGCAACACAGCGCAGCCAAAAAAAAAAAAAAAAAAAAAAAAAAACAAAGGCTGAAAACTTCCCTAAACTGAGGAAGGAAACAGATATCCAGTTCCAGGAATCATAGAGACAACCAACAAGAGGAACCCAAACAGACCCACACCAAGGCATATCACAATTAAAATGGAAAAAACTAAAGAGCAAATTTTAAAGGCAGAAAAAGAAGAACAATGAGTCACACAAAAGGGAACCCCCCATAAGGCCATTAGCCGATTTTATTTTATTTTTTTAACATCTTTATTGGAGTATAATTGTTTTACAATGCTGTGTTAGTTTCTGCTTTATAACAAAGTGAATCAGTTATACATATACATATGTTCCCACATCTCTTCCCTCTTGCATCTCCCTCCCTCTCACCCTGCTTATCCAACCCCTATAGGTGGTCACAAAGCACCGAGCTGATCTCCCTGTGCTATGCAGCTGCTTCCCACTAGCTATCTATTTTACATTTGGTACTGTATATATGTCCATGCCACTCTCTCACTTTGTCACAGCTTACCCCTCCCCCTCCTCATATCCTCAAGTCCATTCTCTAGTACGTCTGTGTCTTTATTCCCATCTTACCCCTAGGTTCTTCATGACCTTTTTTTTTTTCCCTTAGATTCCACATATATGTGTTAGCATACGGTATTTGTTTCTCTGTTTCTGACTTACTTCACTCTGTATGACAGACTCTAGGTCCATCCACCTCACTACAAATAACTCACTTTCGTTTCTTTTTATGGCTGACTAATATTCAATTGTATATATGTGCCACATCTTCTTTATCCATTCATCCGATAATGGACACTTAGGTTGCTTCCATCTCCTGGCTCTTGTAAATAGAGCTGCAATGAACATTTTGGTACATGACACTTTCTGAATTTTGGTTTTCTCAGGGCATATGCCCAGTAGTGGGATTGCTGGGTTGTATGGTACCTCTATTTTTAGTTTTTTAAGGAACCGCCATACTGTTTTCCATAGCGGCTGTATCAATTTACATTCCCACCAACAGTGTAAGAGGGTTCCCTTTTCTCCACACTCTCTCCAGCATTTATTATTTCTAGATTTTTTGATGATGGCCATTCTGACTGGTGTGAGATGATATCTCATTGTAGTTTTGATTTGCATTTCTCTAATGATTAATGATGTTGAGCGTTCTTTCATGTGTTTGTTGGCAATCTGTATATCTTCTTTGGAGAAATGTCTATTTAGGTCTTCTGCCCATTTTTGGATTGGGTTGTTTGCTTTTTTTGTTATTGAGCTGCATGAGCTGCTTGTACATTTTGGAAATTAATCCTTTGTCAGTTGCATCGTTTGCAAATATTTTCTCCCATTCTGAGGGTTGTCTTTTGGTCTTGTTTATGGTTTCCTTTGCTGTGCAAAAGCTTTGAAGTTTCATTAGGTCCCATTTGTTTATTTTTGTTTTTATTTCCATTCCTCTAGGAGGCGGGTCAAAAAGGATTTTGCTGTGATTTATGTCATAGAGTGTTCTGCCTATGTTTTCCTCTAAGAGTTTGATAGTTTCTGGCCTTACATTTAGGTCTTTAATCCATTTTGAGCTTATTTTTGTGTATGGTGTTAGGGAGTGTTCTAATCTCATACTTTTACATGTACTTGTCCAGTTTTCACAGCACCACTAATTGAAGAGGCTGTCTTTTCTCCTTTGTATATTCTTGCCTCCTTTATCAAATAAGGTGACCATATGTGCATGGGTTTATCTCTGGGTTTTCTATCCTGTTCCATTGATCTATATTTCTGTTTTTGTGCCAGTACCATACTGTGTTGATTATTGTAGCTTTGTAGTATAGTCTGAAGTCAGGGAGCCTGATTCCTCCAACTCCACTTTTCGTTTTCAAGATTGCTTTGGCTATTCGGGGTCTTTTGTGTTTCCATACAAGTTGTGAAATTTCTTTTTCTAGTTCTGTGAAAAATGTCAGTGATAGTTTGATAGGGATTGCATTGAATCTGTAGATTCCTTTGAGTAGTAGAGTCTTTTTCACAATGTTGATTCTTCCAATCCAAGAACATGATATATCTCTCCATCTATTTGTGTCATCTTTAACTTCTTTCATCAGTGTCTTATAATTTTCTGCATACAGGTCTTTTGTCTCCTTAGGTAGGTTTATTCCTAGGTATTTTATTCTTTTTGTTGCAACGGTAAATGGGAGTGTTTTCTTAATTTCATTTTCACATTTTTCATCATTAGTGTATAGGTATGCCAGAGATTTCTGTGCATTAATTTTGTGGGTTTTTTTTTTTTTTTTTTTTTTTTTTTTGCAGTACACGGGCCTCTCACTGTTGTGGCCTCTCCCATAGCGAAGCACAGGCTCCAGATGCACAGGCCCAGCAGCCATGGCTCACGGGCCCAGCTGCTCCGCGGCATGTGGGATCTTCCCGGACCGGGGCACAAACCCGTGTCCCATGCATCAGCAGGCAGACTCTCAACCACTGCGCCACCAGGGAAGCCCTAGAGTATTTTTAATTTCATTTATTGTGTTGTTCATTGTTGCTTGTTTCCTCTTTAGTTCTTCTAGGTCCTTGTTAAACCTTTCTTGCATTTTCTCTATTCTATTTGCAAGATTCTGGAACATTTTTACTATCATTATTCTGAATTCTTTTTCAGGTAGACTGCCTATTTCATCTTCATTTGTTAGGTCTGGTGGGTTTTTATGTTGCTCCTTCATCTGCCCTGTGTTTTTCTGTCTTCTCATTTTGCTTATCTTACTGTGTTTGGGGTCTCCTTTTTGCAGGCTGCAGGTTCGTAGTTCCGTTGTTTTTGGTGTCTGTCCTCAGTGGCTAAAGTTGGTTCAGTGAGTTGTGTAGGCTTCCTGGTGGAGGGGACTAGTGCCTGTGGTCTGGTGGATGAGGCTGGATCTTGTCTTTCTGGTGGGCAGGTCCACGTCTGGTGGTATGTTTTGGGGTGTCTGTGGCCTTATTATGATTTTAGGCAGCCTCTCTGCTAATGGGTGTGGGGCTGTGTTCCTGTCTTGCTAGTTGTTTGGCATAGGGTGTCCAGCACTGTAGCTTGCTGGTCGTTTAGTGAAGCTGGGTGTTTGTGTTGAGATGGAGATCTCTGGGAGATTTTCACCATTTGACATTATGTGGAGCTGGGAGGTCTCTTGTGGACCAGTGTCCTGAAGTTGGCTCTCCCGCCTCAGAGGCACAGCACTGACTCCCGGCTGGAGCACCAAGAGCCCTTCATCCACACAGCTCAGAATAAGAGGGAGGAAAAGAAAAAGAAAGAAAGAAAGAAAGAAGGAAAGAAAGAAAGTAAGAAAGAAAGAAAGAAAGAAAGAAAGAAAGAAAGAAAGAAAGAAAGAAAGAAAGAAAGAAGAAGGAAGGAAGGAAGGAAGGAAGGAAAGAAGGAAGGAAGGAAAGAAAGAATGAAAGAAAGAGAAAGAAAGAAGGAAGGAAGCAAGGAAAGAAAGAAAGAAAGGAAAGAAGGAAGGAAGGAAGATATATAAAATAAGATAAAATAAAGATAAAATAAAATAAAGTTATTAAAATAAAAACAATTATTAAGAAAAAAAATTTTTTAAGTAAAAAACAAACATACAAACAAAAAAGTGGACGGACAGGACCCTAGGATAAATGGTGAAAGCAAAGCTCTACAGACAAAATCTCACACAGAAGCATACATATACACACTCACAAAAAGAGGAAAAGGGGAAAAAATAATATACCTTGCTCCCAAAGTCCACCTCCTCAATTTTGGATGATTCGTTGGCTATTCAGATATTCCACGGATGCAGGATACGTCAAGTTGATTGTGGAGATTCAATCCGATGCTCCTGTGGCTGCTGGGGCAGATTTCCCTTTCTCTTTGTTCTCACAGCTTCCGGGGTTCAGCTTTGGATTTGGACCCACCTCTGCATGTAGGTCGCCAGTGGGCGTCTGTTCTTCGCTCAGACAGGACGGGGTTAAAGGAGTAGCTGATTCAGGGGCTCTGGCTCACTCAGGCCACGGTGCGGGGGGACAAGGATGCGGGGCGAGCCTGCGGCGGCAGAGGCCAGAATGACGTTGCACCAGCATGACGAGCGTTCTCCTGGGGAAGTTGTCCCTGGATCCTGGGACCCTGGCAGTGGCGGACTGCACAAGCTCCCAGGAGGGGAGGTGGGGATAGTGACCTGTGCTCACACATAGGCTTCTTGGTGGCGGCAGCAGCGGCCTTAGCATCTCATGTCCGTCTCTGGGGTCCTCGCTGATAGCCGCGGCTCGCGCCCGTCTCGAGCTCCTTTAAGCAGCGCTCTTAATCCCCTCTCCTCACGCACCGGGAAACAAAGAGGGAAGAAATGTCTCTTGCCTCTTCAGCAGGTCCAGACTTTTTCCTGGACTCCCTCCCGGCTAGCCGTGGTGCACTAACCCCTTCAGGCTGTGTTCACGCCGCTAGTCCTTTCCCTGCGATCCGAGCCTCAGCTTCCAGCCCCGCCCACCCCGGCTGGTGAGCAGACAAGCCTCTTGGGCTGGTGAGTGCCGGTCGGCACCGATCCTCTGTGCAGGAATCTCTCCATTTTGCCCTCCGCACCCCTGTTGCTGCGCTCTCCTCCACAGCTCCGAAGCTTCTCCCCTCTGCCACCTGCAGTCTTCACCAGTGAAGGGGCTTCCTAGTGTGTGGAAACCTTTCCTCCTTCACAGCTCCCTCCCACTGGTGCAGGTCTCATCCCTATTCTTTGTCTCTGTTTATTCTTTTTTCTTTTGCCCTACCCAGGTACGTGGGGAGTTTCTTGCCTTTTGGGAGGTCTGAGGTCTCCTGCCAGCGTTGAGTGGGTGTTCTGTAGGAGTTGTTCCACGTATAGATGTATTTCTGATGTATCTGTGGGGAGGAAGGTGATCTCCACGTCTTACTCTCCCACTATCTTCCCCCTCTCCCTCCATTAGCTGATTTTAAAGCAGAAAATTTGCAGGCCAGAAGGGAGTAGTATAATGTATCTGAAGTGCTGAAATGAAAAAACTTACAACTCAGCAATGCAATCATTCCAAATTGATGGAGATAAAGACTGGAGAGATAAACAAACAAACAAAAACTAAAAGAGTGCATTACTGGTCTTACGGGAATGTTAAAGGGTTTTCTTCAAGTGGAAAAGAAAAGGCCATAACTAGAAATGCAAAAATATATGAAAGAAAAAATCTCACTGGTAAAGGCAAATATATGGTAAAGGAATTGGATTGATCACTTAAAAAGCCAGTATGAAGATTAAAAGACAAAATACAAAAATCATAACTTTAACTGCAATAAGTAGTTAACAGATACACAAAATAAAAAGATGTAGAATATGACATCAAAAACAAAAAAGCTGGGAGTTGGGAAGGGAAAATGAAGTGCTTCTAGAATGAATTCAAACTTAAGTGACTATCAGCTTAAACACTAGAGGGAATAGATAGATAGATAGATAGATAGATAGATAGATAGATAGATAGATATGAACCTCATGGTAACAACAAACCAAAAGCCTACAATAAGTACCCAAAAAATAAAGAGAAAGAAATCAAAATATAACACTTAAGAAAATCTTAAACCACAAGGAAGAGACTAAAAGAAAAAAGGAACAGAGAAGAGCTACAAAAATCACCAGAAGTAACAAAATGGCAGAAGTACTAACCAATCAATAATTACTTTAAATGTAAATGGACCAAATGCTCCAATCAAAAGACATAGAGTGGCTGGGACTTCTCTGGCGGTCCAGTGGGTAAGACTCCATTCTCCCAATGCAGGGGGGCCGGGTTTGATCCCTGGTTGGGGAACTAAATCCCGCATGCATGTTGCAACTGATAGTCTGCATGCCATAATTAAAGATCCCACATGCCACAACTAAGAGCTCTCATGCAACAACTAAGATCCGGTGCAGCCAAAAGAAATAAATAAATATATTTTTTTAAAAAGACATAGAGTGGCTGACTGGATGCAAAAAACAAGACCCATATATATGCTGCCTATAAGAGATTCACTTCAGATCTAATGACACACACATACTGAAAGTGAACAGATGGAAAAAAAATATTCCCTGCAATTGGAAAGAAAAAGAAAGCTGGAGTAGCACTTCTCATATCAGAAAAAATAGACTTTAAGGACCATTAACAAGAGACAAAGAAGGACATAATGATCAAGGGATCAATCCAAGAAGAGGATATAACACTCAAAATATATATATGTAGCCAATATAGGAGTACCTAAATACGTAAAGCAAATACTAACAAACATAAAGGGAAAAATTGATGGTAACAATGTTAGTAAGGGTTTTAATACCCTACTCATATCAATGGATAGACCATACTGACAGAAAATCAGTAAGGAAATATTAACCTTAAACAACACATTAGACCTGAGGACTTTAATAGAAATATAGAGAAAATTCCATCCAAAAGCAGCAGTACATACATTCTTTTCAAGTGCAAATGGAACATTCCACAGGATAGATCAACATGCTAGGCCACAAAACAAGTCTCAATAAACTTAAGAAGATTGAAATTATATCAAGCATCTTTTCCTGCCATAACACTATAAGACTAGAAATCAACAAGAAAAAAACTGGAAAACACACAAACACATGGAGACTAAACAATGTACTAAACAACCAATGGGTCAATGAAGAAATCAAAGTGGGAATCAAAAAACACCTGGAGCCAAATGAAACTGGAAACACAACTTTCCAAAGTTATGGGATGCAGCAAAAGCAGTTCTAAGAGAGAAGTTCATAATGAGAGAGGTCTACCTCAAAAAACAAGAAAATTGTCAAATAAACAACCTAAACTTATACCTAAAGAAACTAGAAAAAGAACAAAGAAAGCCCAAAGTTAGTAAAAGGAAGGAAATAATAAAGAGCAGAGCAGAAATAAATGAAATAGAGACTGCAAAAGACAATACAAAACATCAATGAAACAGAGAGCTGTTTCTCTGAAGAGATAAACAAAACTGACAAGCCTTTAGTTAAACTCATTAAGAAAAAAAGAGGGCCCAAATCAGTAAAATCAAAAATGAAAAAAGAGACATTACAACCAATACCACAGAATCAAAGAGACTACTATGAAAAATTATATGCCAACAAACTGAACAACTTAGAAGGAATGGATACATACATGCCTAGAAACATACAATCTTCTAAGACTGAATCAGGAAGAAATAGAAAATCTGAACAGACAGATTGCTAGTAATGAAAAAACTTCCAACAAACAAAAGTCAAAGACCAGACAGCTTCACAGGAGAATTCCACTACACATTTAAAGATGAGTGAATACCTTTCCTTCTCAAACTGTTCCAAAAATTGAAGAGGGAAGAACACTTCCCAACTCATTCTAAAAGCCAGCATTACCCTGATATGAAAACCAGACCAAGACATTACCAAAAAAAAAAAGGAAATTACAGTCCACACACCTAATGAACAGATGCAAAAATTTTCAATAACATATTAGCAAACCAAATTCAACAATACATTAAAAGGATCATATACCATGGTCATGTGGGACTTATTCTAAGGACAAAAGGATGGTTCAATATCTGCAAAATCAATGAGATATACCACTTTAACAAAATTAAGGACAAAAATCACATGATCATTTCAATAGATTCCAAAAAAGCATTTGACAAAATCCAACATCCATTTATGATAAAAATCCTCAACAAAGTGGGTATAGAGGAAATGTACCTCAACATAATAAAGGCCATATGTGAGTCCACAGCTAACATCACAGTCAATGGTGAAAAACGGAAACGTTTCCTCTAAGATCAGGAAAAATACAAGGATACTATCACCACTTTTATTCAAAAACATATTGTAAGTAAGTTCTAGACACAGCAATCAGACAAGAAATAAAAGGCATCCATATTGGAAGGGAAGAAGTAAAACTGTCACTATTTGCTGTTGACATGATATATATATAGATAACTCTAAATACTCCACCAAAAAAACTATTAGAATAAATGAGTTCAGTAAAGTAGGATTCAAAAATCAATTAATAAAAATTGTTGCATTTCTATACACTAATAACAAACTATCAGAAAGAGAAATTAAGAAAACAATTCTACTTAAAATTCCATCAAAATAATAAAATACCTTAGAATAAATTTAGCCAAGGAGGTGAAAGATCTGTACTCTGAAAACCATAAGACATTGATGAAAGAAACTGAAGACAACACAAATAAATGAAAAGATATACCTTACTCATAGATTAGAAGAATTAACATTGTTAAAACATTCATAATACCCAAGGCAATCTACAGATTCAATGCAATCCCTATCAAAATACCCATGGCATTTTTTGCAGAACCAGAACAAGTAGTCCTAAAGATGGTATGGATCCACAAAAGACCCTGAATAGCCAAAACAACCTTGAAAATAAACAAAGCTGGAGGTATCTCACGCCCTGGTTTCAAACTATACTACAAAGTTATAGTAATCAAAACAGTATGGTATTGGCACACAAACAGACAGAACAGAACAGAAAGCCCAGAAATAAACCCACATTTATGTGGTCAATTAATCTACAATGAAAGAGACAAGAATATACTATGGGGAAAAGACAGTCTCTTCAATAAATGGTTTTCAAAAAACTGGATAGCTACATGTAAAAGAATTAAACTAAACCATTGTCTAGTACCATGTACAAAAATAAACTCAAAATGAATTAAAAACTAAATGTAAGACGTGAAACTATAAAAATCCTAAAAGAAAACTTGGGCAGTATGCTCTTTGACATTGGTCTTAATATTTTTCTGGATCTGTGTCCTCAGGCAAGGAAACAAAAGCAAAAATAAATGAATGGAAATATATCAAACTAAAAGGATTTTTCACAGTGAAGGAAATCATCAATAAATAAAAAGGCAACCTACAGACTGGGAGAAGATATTTGAAAATGATATGTCCAATACAGGGTTAATATCCAAAATATATGAAGAACTCCTACAACTCAGTATCAAAAAACAAACAATCCACATGAAAAATGGGCAGAGGACCTAGTAGACTTTTTTCCAAAGAAGATGTACAGAGGGCCAACAGGCACATGAAAATACTCAACATCACTAATCTTCAGGAACATGGAAATAAAAAGTCACAAGAAGATATCACTTCACACCTGTCGGAATGTCTGTCATCAAAAAGACAAGAAATAACAAGTATTGGCAAGGATGTGGAGAAAAGGGAACCCTCCTGCCCTACTCATGGGAATGTAATTGGCACAGCCACTATGAAAAAAACAGTATGGAAATTCCTCAAAACATTGAAAAATAGAACTATCATAAAATCCAGCAATTCCACTTCAGTTCTTTATCAAAATAACCAAAGAAAAACACTAACTTAATAAGATTTCTTCACCCCCATATTCATTGCAACATTTTTAAAATTTATTTATTTTATTTATTTATTCTTGGCTGCATTGGGTCTTCATTGCTGTGTGCGGGTTCTCTCTAGTTGTTGCTGGCAGAGGCTACTCTTCATTGTGGTGCACGTTCTTCTCGTTGCTGTGGCTTCTCTTGTTGCAGAGCACAGGCTCTAGGCATGTGGGCTTCAGTAGTTGTGGCACGTGGGCTCAGTAGTTGTGGTCCACAGGCTCTAGAGCACAGGCTCTGTAGTTGTGGTACATGGGCTTAGTTGCTCCGCGACATGTGGGATCATCCCGGACCAGGGATCAAACCCACGTCCTTGGCATTGGCAGGCAGATTCTTAACCACTGTGCCACCAGAGAAGTCCCCAATTCAGCATTATTTACAACAGCCAAGATATGAAAGCAACCTAAGTGTCCATCAATAGACAAATCAGTAAAGTAGATGTGGTATATATATACACAATGGAATATTACTCAGCCATAAAAAAGAATGAAATCTTGCCACTTGCAACAACATAGATGGACCTGGTGGGTATTGTGTTAAGTGAAATAAGCTAGACAGAGAAAGGCAAAGATCATATGATTTCATTTATATGTGAAATCTAAAACACAAAAGAGCAAACAACAAAACAGAAACAGACTCATAAATACAGACAGCAATCCAGTGGTTTCCACAGAGGGGAGGGAGGTGAGGGTGGATGGGCAACACAGATTAAGGAGACTAAGAGGTACAAATTTCCTGTTGTAAAATAAATAAGTCACAGAGATATAATGTATAGCATAGGGAATATAGTCAATAATATTGTAATAACTTTGTATGGTGATAGATGGTAAATAGATTTATAGTGGTGATCATTTAATAATGTATAAAAATATTGAATCACTGTTATACACCTGAAATATTCTAAGTCAAGTATACTTCAATAAAAAAAATTATGAATCATAGTTTAGTTTAAAATTAAACATTTGTAACGTGCGAACTTTCATCTAACTGAATAGTTGTGAGATTTTGAAGAGTCTGGGAGTCTTCTGTGTGTACGTATAATTTTTTTATTGAGATATAATTCACATATCATAAAAATTTTCCCTTTTAAAGTGTACATATAGGGACTTCCCTGTTGGTCCAGTGGTTAAGACTTCACCTTCCAATGCAAGAGGTGTGGGTTCGATCCCTGGTCGGGGAACTAAGATCTCACATGCCTCGTGGCCAGAAAACCAAGACCTAAAACAGAAGCAATATTGTAACCAATTCAATAAAGACTTTTAAAATGGTCCACATCAAAGTGTAACAGGTTCTTGGATTGGAAGAATCAATATTGTGAAAGTAACTACTACCCAAAGCAATCTACAGACTCAATACAATCCCTATCAAACTACCAATGGCATTTTCACAGAACTAGAACAAAAAATTTTACAATTTGTATGGAAACACAAAAGACCTCGAATAGTAAAAGCAATCTTGAGGAAAAAAAAAAATGGAGCTGGAGGAATCAGGCTCCCTGACTTCAGACTATACTACAAAGCTACAGTAATCAAGACAGTATGGTACTGGCACAAAAACAGAAATATAGATCAATGGAACAGGATAGAAAGCCCAGAGATAAACCCACACACCTATGGTCACCTAATCCATGACAAAGGAAGCCAGAATATAAAATGGAGAAAAGATAACGTCTTCAATAAGTGGTGCTGGGAAAACTGGACAGCTACAAGTAAATGATTTAAATTAGAACACTCCCTAACACCATACACAAAAATAAACAAAATGGATTAAAGACCTAAATGTAAGGCCAGACACTGTAAAACTCTTAGAGGAAAAGGCAGAACACTCTTTGACATATATTGCAGCAAGATCTTTTTTGACCCACCTCCTAGAGTAATGAGAACAAAACCAAAAATAAACAAATGGGACCTAATGAAACTTAAAAGCTTTTGCACAGCAAAGGAAACCATAAACAAGATTAAAAGACAACTCTAAGAATGGGAGAAAATATTTGCAAACGAAGCAACTGACAAAAGATTAATCTCCAAAATATACAAGCAGCTCATGCAGCTCAATATCAAAAAAACAAACAACCCAATCAAAAAATGGGTGGAAGACCTAAATGGACATTTCTCCAAAGAAAACATACTGATGGCCAAGACACACATGAAAAGATGCTCAACATCACTAATTATTAGAGAAATGAAAATCAAAACTATAATGAGATATCACCTCACACAGGTCAGAATGGTCATCATCAAAAAATCAAACCATAAATGCTGGAGAGAGTGTGGAGAAAAGGGAACCCTCCTGCACTGTTGGTGGGAATGTAAATTGATATAGCTACTATGGAGAACAGTATGGAGGTTCCTTAAAAAACTAAAAATAGAATTACTGTATGACCCAGCAATCCCACTACTGGGCATATACCCAGAAAAAACCATAATTCAAAGAGACACATGCACCCTAATATTCACTGCAGCACTATTTACAATAGCCAGGTCATGGAAGCAAACTAAATGTCCATCAACAAAGGAGTGGATAAAGAAGATGTGGTACATATATACAATGGAATAGTACTCAGCTGTAAAAAGGAACGAAATTGGGTCATTTGTAGAGACGTGGATGGACTTAGAGACTGCCATACAGAATGCAGAAAGTCGGAAAGAGGAAAACGAATATCATATATTAATGCATATATGTTGAATGTAGAAAAATGGTACAGATGAACCTGTTTGCAAGGCAGAAATAGAGAACAGATGTAGACAACAAACATATGGACATCAAGTGGGGAAAGGGGGAGTGGGATGAATTGGGAGACTGGGATTGACATATGTACACTTTTGACACTATGCATAAAATAGATAACTAATGAGAACTTACTGTATAGCATAGGGAACTCTACTCAATGATCTGATGACCTAACTAGGAAGGAAATCCAAAAGAGAGGGTATGTATGTATACGTATGGCTGATTCACTTTGCTGTACAGTAGAAACTAACACAACATTGTAAAGCAACTACACTCCAATAAAATTTTTTTAAATAATCCTGTCCCCCCGCCCCACGGCAGGGGTCTCCTTCTAAGACAGAGGGTTCAAATCCTGAGTCCACCACATCCAGGCTATGTGTACTTAAGCAAATGTGTGTATGTCATTGAGTCTCAGTTTTTTCATCTGTAAAATAGTCAGAAAAATTTGTTCTTGTATCTTCATGATTTTGGCAGGGTAATAGGAAACCCTGACTCATTGGTATAAATGAGAAAAAAATTGATTATCTCAAACAATCATAAGAAACCCTATGGTAGGGTAGCTCCAGGGTTCATTAATTCAGTTGCACAATTGTATCGAGGACCCATGTCCTTTTCATCTTTCTGTTCCACCAAACTCCTTCATGGTCACAAAATGGCTGCTGCAGTTCCAAGCATCACATCCAGACCTAACAGTACCCAGCAAAAGAGAAGACAGTGTTTCTTATATTTCTCTTATTTTCCCAGAATTCCTCCTCCTTCAGCAGACTTCCCCTTTTGTCTCATGGTCCAGAACCTGCTTCACATGGCTATTTCTATACCAATACCTAGTAAGGGAAATAGAGTCACAGTGGTTGGCCTGGGGGAAGACCATGACTGTAGAGCACCGTGGAGAACTTTGAACAAAATGAGGTGCTATGAATAAGGAAGAGTCAGGACTTCAGGAGAGACATCCATGCCAATCCATAAGCTCCCACATATAGTTCCTGAAATATGAATGCCAATCACTGAGCACAGTGCCTACCACATGGCAGATGCCTTAAGTGTGTTCATTTGTTCTCCCCTTTTTATTTCCCTCCAAAAACACAAGACTCTCAGCCTGGCCTCTACTGACCCAGCCTCCATCCCTCGGGCTGGGGTCTCCACTGCCCAGTGCCCCTTCTACCCTGTCATCGGGTTCCATCACCACCACCTTCTTTTGTTTCTGTCTCAAAAGCTTAGGATGAACAAGGATCTCCCCATCATTCCACATGACCTCGGATTCCTAAAAATTAAAAGATGGGAAGTCCTTGATTCTCATGGAAATGCTTTCTCCAGGGAGTCAGAAATTAATAGCAGTATGAAGAGAGGCCTGTAGTATTTAACCACCCCGTCCAGACAACAAAAGTGATCAGAATACATCGTTATCCAAGCGAGGTGTGGAGACTGACTGCCGGCTATGACATTATTACATTCAGAAATGTCAGAAGCGTGGGAACCCGGGGAAGATGAACAGTATGGTTGAAAATGGCTTTTGATTAAAAAAAAAAAAGAAATCCCCAGCATTCATCTAAAACAATTTTTAGTGTGTTTTCCATAAAGTTCAATTTATTCATGTGAAGGACTGTCCTTTATTCTGTTTTAAAATGAAAATGTCCTTTTTCTTATGAAATTATAGTGATAATAAATGGTAGATTGTAAAAAAAAATCTAAAAAAATAAAGTATACATATAATTCAGTGGTTTTTAATATATTCAAAGTAGTTGTACAACAATCACTACCATCTAATTTCAGAACATTTTCATCACCCAAAAAATGAAACTCCGCACATATTAGCAGTCACTTCCCATCCTCAGCTCCTGACAACCACTAATTTATGTCTATGGATTTGCCTATTCTGGACATTTTATATAGATGGAATCATACAATATGTTGTCTTTTGTGTCTGGCTTCTTTCTGTGCTACTCTCTTTCTCCACAACCCTAGACCACAGAACCTCATAAGAAAGGGGAAAGCCATCTTAAAGACATTATTTTTCTTTTCTAAAAATTCCTTTAAAATACCACACTAAATGGTTAGAATATATACTCATAGACCAAGACTCTGGTCTAGCCTATCTCCAACCCAGAGGAAGGAACACTGCTCAAACTTTCCAGGCAGGATATCACGAGAAACTCGAGGGCTTCAGAGGACTCTGAAACCAAACCCTGGCAAAGTAATTCACTAGCTCTAGGTTGACCTTGAGCCATCTATTTAACTACCCTATTTTCATTTTCCTCATCTACAAAATGAGCATGACAACAATATATTCTTCGTGAGGTTGTTATGAGTACTAGAAAAAATTATATGAAGTAACTAATGCCTGGCCTAAAGAGAGCCCTAAAAATATATTTTTTTAAATTGGGGTATAGTTCCTTTACAATGTTGTGTTAGTTTCTCCTGTACAGCAAAGTGAATCAGCTACATATAGACATATACCCCTTTTTTGGATTTCCTTCCCATTTAGGTCATCAGATCATTGAGTAGAGCTCCCTGTGCTATACAGTAAGTTCTCATTAGTTATCTATTTTATACATAGTGTCAGGGTAGAAGACCTCAGACCTCCCAAAAGGCAAACTAATTATTTCCATTGTATATATGTGCCACATCTTCTTTATCCATTCATCTGTTGATGGACACTTAGGTTGCTCCCACGTCCTGGCTATTGTAAATAGTGCTGCAATAAACATTGTGGTACATGACTCTTTTTGAATTATGGTTTTCTCAAGGTATATGCCCAGTAGTGGGATTGCTGGGTCGAATGGTAGGTCCATTTTTAGTTTTTTAAGGAACCTCCATACTGTTCTCCATAGTGGCTATATCAATTTACATTCCCACCAACAGTGCAAGAGTGTTCCCTTTTCTCCACACCCTCTTCAGCAATTATTGTTTGTAGATTTTTTGATGGTGGCCATTCTGACTGGTGTGAGGTGATACCTCATTGTAGTTTTGATATGCATATCTCTAATAATCAGTGATATTAAGCATCTTTTCATGTGCATCTTGGCCATCTGTATGTCTTCTTTGGAGAAATGTCCATTTAGGTCTTCTGCCCATTTTTTGATTGGGTTGTTTGTTTTTTTGATATTGAGCTGCATTAAAATATTATTATTACTAATTCCACTATTATTTTCTCTTCTACTATTATTTTTCTCCTCTTAAGTGCTTTTTTTTTAATCACGTATGAAAGATATTCTGGAAACTGAACAATGAATTATATTGGTCATGGTCCTTGCCGTCAAGGAAATAATACACTATGGGAAATGTACATCTTTTAAATCTAAGGTTCTATGTCCCTACTGTACTTTAATCCTACCACTTACTGTTGTAGAGGAATGGAATGAAGAGTATTTTGCATTATTTGTGCACACGTTTATTTCATCTTCACTACCAGATTAGGAACTTGTGTTGGCTTGAGTCTTCCAAGAAACAGGTGCCAAGATGAAATGAGTCATGCAGGAGATTTCTTGGGAGAAATACCTGTGAAGAATTAAGAGAAGAGGCAGCAGGCATAATGGGGAGAGTCTTCAGACCATGATGCAGGTCTGACACTTGGGAAAGAAGAGGAGACAAGAAAAAAGGCAGGGTAATAGGAAGGTCAGACTGAAGTACACCTTTGAGAAAGTCTAAGCCAGGCCGACTGGGAGTCCTTAAGCAAAGATTACCCATTAGAGGTGTCCCGTGTTGGGCAGAAATGGCTGTACTCAGTCACCAGCTGAGAGAAGCCCGGGAAGAGTGAGGCCTGGCAGTGTGAAAACAGGGGCTGATCCCAAAGGTGCTGCAGCTGGAGACTCTGGATGAACCACACTCTTTGCAGGAGGTTCTTAATGAAAGTTGATTTGAGCAGCACACCTCCACAGCCTCTATAAAACTCTCAAAGTCAAAAATTATTGGTATCATTATTTATACTTAGTACATTTTCAATAATTGTTTCTTGAAAACTGAGTAAATGCCAATTTTCAGCCATTAGCAAGAAGCACAACCCATTTACTCAATCCAGGTGGCTTCAATTTCATAATTCCTGAAGAGGGGAAATGTTTTCCACCATTCGAACTATATGACAGGCCTAGAAAATATTCCCATGGCATAGAAGATCCCAACCCACAAACAAAAAGCAGGGTAAAAAAAAAAAAAAAAAGGAGGGTGGTGTGCTGAGGCCCTGAGCCAAAAGCAACAGGAAAAAGTGTCAGGCAAAAATGACTTTGAGGCCTGAATTAAACCCATCATTGATTTGATTATCCACCTAATTTCGCTTGTATAGACACAGCAACAAGATGAAGCAATCAACAGAAGGTGTGGCCTCAAAGCTAGAAACAAGATGGCAGATAAAGTGCTTCTGAAACAGACAACAGAACAGAGAAAGCCTCAGGAGCCTGGGCCAGTGGTGAGATTCTAATCATGGAGATACACTTGCCTAAAACATGCAGCAACTGGAAAGCAGGTCACCACAGCACCCACGGGAGTCGTGCAAAGGATAACTCCAGTTTTCAAAG
Source organism: Orcinus orca (assembly GCF_937001465.1). Classification (NCBI taxonomy): domain Eukaryota; kingdom Metazoa; phylum Chordata; class Mammalia; order Artiodactyla; family Delphinidae; genus Orcinus; species Orcinus orca. Next base: position 99,954,670 of record NC_064563.1, read on the forward strand.
AATCAGAATAGCTAAGGGTGAGGCAAGAAGAAGAAATGAGTCACAAATCTGGAAGTAAAGTGAGATCTCTAAGCTAATGACAACAAATAAAGGAAGGCAGAGAGAGGAACAGTGTTCTTATTGGGTTCATTTTTCACCTTCATAAAGGGCAGCAATCTACTTCAATTTAAAGATTATTTATTGAGCGCCTGCTATACACAGAAAGAAGCAAGTTTTCAAGAACATTCATATGTCCAACAAACATTGCTGAGCACCAGCCCCCATGAGCCAGGAACGTGCTAGACTTTGGGGAAACACAGAAAATCATTCCCAGTTGCTGCTCTCAATCCTGCCAAAGAGACAGACCCACAAAACAATTAAAATGCACATGATACATTGCGGATCATGCAATGATAGAGGAAGGTCCAAGTACTATGAGAACACTCTTAGTAGGGTGACCATATAACACATCATCCAAACGAGAGCCCTATAAGAATGAAAGGGGACATTATCAATAATTACACTGGTACCACAGGCATAAACTAGGACTATTACTGGGCAAAGCAGATAAATGTCATCCTAGCCACAAGGAATAAAATTGGAAAGAAGAGAATTAGGAAGAAAATGGGGGTAGTGGGAACAAAACACTGGAATGAAGGGGCTAAATTGACAAAAAGAAAAGGGAGGAGAGAAATGGATAAGGCAGAGTATGAAGAAGAAATAGTTTAAAGGAGCTGTCATAACTATGAAGCTGGAACCATCTTAAAAATAAACTCAGGATTTTACTGTGGAGAAAATAAGAAGAAATGGGTAGGAGAAAACAAACATTTGTTAAGCACCTACAATATGCTAAGCACTATGCCAGGCACCTAAAAAGCATGATCTTATTTAGTCCAACCTAAAACATAGGTATAATTATCCTCAGTTTACAGATGAAGACACTGAGACTCACTGAGTTTAAGTGACAGCTGAGATTTGAACCTCTGATCGTGAATTCCAAAGTCTGCACCCATAAAATTAGTAGCACAGGCAGAATTAGTACCTAGGACTATTCTAATTTTTAGGCCAGTGCTACGTTTACTGCACAATAGGGTAATGAGTTTTTACTGGGTTGAATAGTGTTCCCCCCAAATTCACGTCTCCCTGGAACCCCAGAGTGTGACCTTATTTGGTAATAGGGTCTTTGCAAAAGTAACCAAGTTAAGATGAGGTCATACTGGATTAGGGTGGGCTCTAAACCAATAACTGGCATCCTGAAGAGGTAAATTCTGAACATACACACATGAAGAGGAGAATGCCACATGAAAGCACAGAGGAGAATATCATATAAGCATGGAGGCAGAGACTGGAGTGATATTTCTACAAGGCAAGAAATGCCAAGGATTGATGGCAACCACCAGAAGCTAGAATGAGACAAGGAAGTATTCTTCCCTAGAGCCTTCTGAAGAAGCACAGCCCTACCAACACCTTGATTTCAGACTTCTGGCTTCCAGAACATTAAGACAATAAATTTGTTTTTAAGCCACCAAGACAGTGGTACTTTGTTATAGTAGACTTAGTAAACTAATACAGAGCTAGAGAAAGGAACAGTAGGAGACAGCAGGAAGGACAGAGATGGGAGGAGGGTTATAGGAAGGTCAGTGGCAAAGAACCGAAGGCTGAGAAATTCTAAGTAAAACATAACTGGAGCAAAGGAAAAAGTGATGTCACAAAACCCCCCCAAATCAAAAGTAGTTTCTTTGGTTCCAGGATGATACCTCCCCTGACCTCCAAGCTCACCATTCTCACCATTACCCCTTCTTGCTTTTAAGGTCTCTATAAGATCATTGGTCAGCTCTGCACAAGTAAAAAGAAAAAAGTAATGAAAACAAGGAAAGAATTGACATAAGTTACTGATAGCAGTAAAACCTACAAAACTGTGAATGTCAGGTATGAATGAGTCACAGTTTCAACTAGCAAAGTTGATTTTGATAAGTTGAGGATAGATATGGTAATTACTAAACAAACATAGTAAGAGGATGTGCAAATATGCAAACAAAGGGCAAAATAGAATAATGAAAAACATTAAATCAATCTAAAACAATAAGTGAAGAAGAGGAAAACAGCATAGAACAAAAGAGGAAATAGAAAGCAAAGATTAAAATTTAAACCCAGGAGACCTTCAAGATGGTGGAGGAATAAGACGTGGAGATCACCTTCCTCCTTACAAATACATCAGAAATACATCTACATGTGGAACAACTCCTACAGAACACCTACTGAACGCTGGCAGAAGACCTCAGACTTCCCAAAAGGCAAGAAACTCCCCACGTACCTGGGTAGGGCAAAAGAAAAAAGAAAAAACATAGACAAAAGAATAAGGACAGAACCTGCACCTCTGGGAGGGTGCTGTGAAGGAGGAAAGGTTTCCACACACTAGGAAGCCCCTTCACTGGCAGAGACTGGGGGGAACGGGGGTGGGGGGCGGGGGAAGCTTTCGAGCTATGGAAGAGAGCGCAGCAACAGGGATGCAGAGGGCAAAGCAAAGAGATTCCCGCAAAGAGGATCGGTGCCGACCAGCACGCAACAGCCCGAGAGGCTTGTCTGCTCACCCGCCAGGGTGGGCGGTGGCTGGGAGCTGAGGCTCAGGCTTCAGAGGTCAGATCCCAGGGAGAGGACCGGGGTTGGCTGCGTGAACACAGCCTGAAGGGGGCTAGTGCACCACAGCTAGCTGGCAGGGAGCTCGGGAAAATATCTAGACCTGCCTAAGAGGCAAGAGACCATTGTTTCGGGGTGCGAGAAGAGAGGGGATTCAGAGCAACACCTAAACGAGCTCCAGAGACGGGCGCGAGCCGCAGCTATCACCGCAGATACCAGAGATGGGCATGAAATGCAAAGGCTGCTGCTGAGGCCACCAAGAAGCCTGTGTGCAAGCACAGGTCAGTATCCACGCCTCCCCTCCCGGGAGGCTGTGCAACCTGTCACTGCCAGGGTCCCGTAATCCAGGGACAACTTCCCCGGGAGAACACACGGGCTGGTGCCTCAGGCTGGTGCAACGTCATGCTGGCCTCTGCAGCTGCAGGCTTGCCCGGCATTCCGTTCCCCTCCCTCCCCCCAGCCTGACTGAGGCAGAGCCCCCAAATCAGCTGCTCCTTTAACCCCGTCCTATCTGAGCGAAGAACAGATGCCATCAGGCAACCTACACGCAGAGGCAGGACTAAATACAAAGCTGAACACCAGAAGTTTGTTCAAATAAGAGAACAAAGAGAACAAAGAAGAGAAATGGAAATTTCTCCCAGCAGCCTCATTAGCAGCAGATTAAATCTCCACCATCAACTTCATGCACCCTGAATCTCTGGAAAACCTGAATGGACAACAAATCATCCCAAAATAGAGGCAGCGGACTTTGGGAGCAACTGTAGACTTGGGGTTTGCTTTCTGCATCTAATTTGTTTCTATGTTTATCTCAGTTCAGTATTTAGAGTTTACTATCATTGGTAGATTTGCTTATTGATTTGGTTGCTCTCTTCCTTTCTTTTTTAATTTATATTTTTTTTTCCTTTTTCCCTTTCTGTGAGTGTACATGAGTATGCTTCTTTTTATGATTTTGTCTGTATAGCTTTGCTTTTACCATTTGTCCTAGGGTTCTGTCCTTTTTTCTTTACTATACTTTTTAGCACTTGTCATCATTGGTGGATTTGATTTTTGGTTTGGTTGCTCTCTTCTTTCTTTCTATTTTTTTATTACTTTTTTATTTTAATAAATATTTTATATAATTTTTTTTCTTTCTCTCTTTTTTCTCTCTTTTCTTCTGAACCAGGTGGCTGACAAGGTCTTGGTGCTCCGGTCATGTGTCAGGCCTCTGAGATGGGAGAGCCAAGTTCAGGACATTGGTCCAGCAGAGACCTCCCAGCTCCACGTAATATCAAATGGTAAAAGCTCTCGAGAGATCTCTATCTCAACGCAAAGACCCAGCTCCACTCAATGACCAGCAAGCTACAGTGCTGGACACCCTGGCAAACAACTAGCAAGACAGAAACATAACCCCACCCATTAGCAGAGAGGCTGCTTAAAATCATAAGGTCACAAACACCCAAAAACACACCACTGGACAGAGTGGTGCCCACCAGAAAGACAAGATCCAGACTCATCCACCAGAAAACAGGCACTAGTCCCCTCCACCAGGAAGCCTATGCAAGTGACTGAACCAACCTTACCCACTGGGGGCAGATGCCAAAAACAATGAGAACTATGAACCTGCACCCTGCGAAAAGGAGACCCCAAACACAGTAAATTAAACAAAATGAGAAGACAGAGAAATATGCAGCAGGTAAAGGAGCAAGGGAAAAATCCACCAGACCAAACAAATTTAGAAGAAATAGGCAGTCTACCTGAAAAAAAATTCACAGTAATGATAGTAAAGATGATCCAAAATCTTCAAAATAGAATGGAGAAAATACAAGAAACATTTAAGAAGGACCCAGAAGAACTAAAGAACAAACAAACAATGATGAATAACACAATAAATGAAATTTAAAATTCTCTAGAAGGAATCAATAGCAGAATAACTGAGGCAGAAGAATGGATAGTGACCTGGAAGATAAAATAGTGGAAATAACTACTGCAGAGCAGAAAAAAGAAAAACGAAGGAAAAGAACTGAAGACAGTCTCAGGACCTCTGGGACAACATTGAACACACCAACATTCGAATTATAGAGATTCCAGAAGAAGAAGAGAAAAAGAAAGGGACTGAGAAAATATTTGAAGAGATTATAGTTGAAAGCTTCCTTAACATGGAAAAGGATATAGTCAATCAAGTCCAGGAAGCACAGAGAGTCCCATACAGGATAAATCCAAGGAGAAACACACCAAGATGCATATTAATCAAACTATCAAAAATTAATACAAAGAACAAATATTAAAAGCAGCAAGGGAAAAACAACAAATAACATACAAGGGAATCCCCAAAAGGTTAACAGCTGATCTTTCAGCAGAAACTCTGCAAGCCAGAAGAGACTGGCAGGACATATTTAAAGTGATGAAAGGGAAAAACCGACAACCAAGATTACTCTACACAACAAGGATCACATTCAGATTCAACAGAAAAATTAAAACCTTTACAGACAAGCAAAAGCTAAGAGAATTCAGCAACACTAAACCAGCTTTACAACAAATTATAAAGGAACTTCTCTAAGCAAGAAAAACAAAAGAAGGAAAAGACCTACAAAAACAAAGCCAAAACAATTAAGAAAATGGTAACAGGAACATACGTATTGACAATTACCTTAAACATAAATAGATTAAATGCTCCAACCAAAAGACATAGACAGGCTGAATGGATACAAAAACAAGACCCATATATATGCTGTCTACAAGAGACCCACTTCAGACCTAGGGACACATACAGACTAAAAATGAGGGGACGGCGGAAAAAGATATTCATGCAAATGGAAATCAACAGAAAGCTAGAGTAACAATTCTCATTTCAGACAAAATAGACTTGAAAATAAAGACTATTACAAGAGACAAAGAAGGACACTACATAATGATCAAGGGATCAATCCAAGAAGAAGATATAACAATTATAAATATTTATGCACACAACACCTCAATACATAAGGCAAATGCTAACAGCCATAAAAGGGGAAATCGACAGTAACACAATCATACTAGGGGACTTTAACACCCCACTTTCACCAATGGACAGATCATCCAAAATGAAAATAAGGAAACACAAGCTTTAAATGATACATTAAACAAGATGGACTTAATTGATATTTAAAAGACATTCCATTCAAAAACAACAGAATACACTTGTTTCTCAAGTGCTCATTGAACATTTTCCATGATAGATCATATCTTGGGTCACAAATCAAGCCTTGGTAAGTTCAAGAAAATTGAAATTGTATCAAGTATCTTTTCTGAAAACAATGCTATGAGACTAGATATCAATTACAGGAAAAAAATCTGTAAAAAATACAAACACATGGAGGCTGAACAATATGCTACTAAATAACCAAGAGATCACTGAAGAAATCAAAGAGGAAATCAAAAAATACCTAGAAACAAATGAAAAGGAAAACACGATGACCCAAAACCTATGGGATGCAGCAAAAGCAGTTCTAAGAGGGAAGTTTATAGCAATACAATCCTACCTCAAAAAACAGGAAACAACTCAAACAACCTAAACTTACACCTAAAACAAATAGAGAAAGAAGGACAAAAAATCCCCAAAGTTAGCAGAAGGAAAGAAATCATAAAGTTCACATCAGAAAGAAATGAAAAAGAAATGAAGGAAGCAGCAGCAAACATCAACCAAACAAAAAGCTGGTTCTTTGAGAAGATAAACACAATTGATAAACCATTAGCCAGACTCATCAAGAAAAAGAGGAAGAAGACTCAAATCAACAGAATTACAAATGAAAAAGGAAAATAACAACAGACACTGCAGAAAAACAAAGGATCCTGACAGATTATTACAACTATATGCCAATAAAATGGACAATCTGGAAGAACTATAAACAGATGAATCACAAGCACTGAAACTGAAACTGATAAAAATTTTCCTACAAAACAAAAGCCCAAGACCAGAAGGATTCACAGGCGACTTCTATCAAACATTTAGAGAAGAGCTAAAACCTCTTTCTCAAACTCTTCCAAAATACAGCAGAGGGAGGAACACTCCCAAAGTCATTCCATCAAGCCACCATCACCCAGATAACAAAACCAGACAAAGATGTCACAAAGAAAGAACACTACAGGCCAATATAACTGATAAACATAGATGCAAAAATCCTCAACAAAGTACTAGCAAACAGAATCCAACAGCACGTTAAAAGAATCATACACCACGATCAAGTGGGATTTATTCCCGGAACTCAAGGATTCTGCAATATACGCAAATCAATCAACAAGATACACCATATTGACAAAATTGAAGGAGAAAAACCATATGATCATCTCAATAGATGCAGAGAAAGCTTTCAACGAAATTCAACACTGATTTATGATTAAAACCCTGCAGAAACTGGGCATAGAGGGAACTTTCCTCAACATAATAAAGGCCTTATATGACAAACCCACAGCCAACATCATCCTCATGGTGAAAAACTGAAACAATTTCCATTAAGATCAGGAACAAGACAAGGTTGCCCACTCTCACCACTCTTATTCAACATAGTTTTGGAAGTACTAACCACAGCAATGAGACAAGTAAAAGAAATAAAAGGAATCCAAATTGGAAAAGAAGAAGCAAAGCTGTTACTGTTTGCAGATGACATGATACTATACATAGAGAATCCTAAAGACGCTACCAGAAAACTACTAGAGCTAATCAATGAATTTGGTAAAGTAGAAGGATACAAAATTAATGCACAGAAATCTCTAGCATTCCTATACACTAGTGATGAAATATCTGAAAGGGAATATAAGAAAACACTCCCATTTACCATTGCAATAAAAAAATACAATATCTACGAATAAACCTACCTAAGGAGACCAAAGACCTGTATGCAGAAAATTATTAGACACTGATGGAAGAAAGTAAAGAGGTTACAAATACACGGAGAGATATACCATGTTCTTGGATTGGAAGAATCAACATTGTGAAAATGACTCTACTACCCAAAGCAACCTAGAGATTCAGTGAAATCCCTAGCAAACTACCACTGGCATTTTTCACAGAACTAGAACAAAAAATTTCACTATTTGCATGGAAACACAAAAGTCCCCGAATAGCCAAAGCAATCTTGAGAACAAACAATGGAGCTGGAGGAATCAGGCTCCCTGACTTCAGACTATACTACAAAGCTACAGTAATGAACACAGTATGGTACTGGCACAAAAACAGAAATATAGATGAATGGAAGAGGATAGAAAGCCCAGAGATAAACCCACGCACATATGGTCTCCTTATCTTTGATAATGGAGGCAAGAATATACAGTGAAGAAAAGAAAGCCTCTTCAATGAGTGGTGCTGGGAAAACAGGACAGGTACATGTAAAAGTATGAAATTAGAACATTCCTTAACACCATACACAAAAATAAACTCAACATGGATTAAAGACCTAAATGTAAGGCCAGAAACTATCAAACTCTTAGAGGAAAACATAGGCAGAACAATCTATGACATAAATCACAGAAAGATCATTTTTGGCCCACCTCCTAGAGAAATGGAAATAACACCAAAAACAAATGGGACCTAATGAAACTTCAAAGCTTTTGCACAGCAAATGAAACCATAAACAAGATCAAAAGACAACCTCAGATTGGAAGAAAATATTTGCAAATGAAGCAACTGACAAAATTTACAAGCACCTCATGCAGCTTAAAATAAAAAAAAAAAACAACCAAATCCAAATATGGACAGAAGATCTAAACAGACATTTCTCCAAAGAAGATATACAGATTACCAACAAACACATGAAAGAATGCTCACCATCATTAATCATTAGAGAAATGCAAATCAACATGACAATGAGATATCATCTCACACCGGCCAGAATGGCCATCATCAAAAAATCTAGAAACAATAAATGCTGGAGAGGGTGTGGAGAAAAGGAAACACTCTTGCACTGTTGGTGGGAATGTAAACTGATACAGCCACTATCAAGAACAGTAGGAGGTTCCTTGGAAAACTAAAAATAGAAATACCATATAACCCAGCAGTCCCACTACTGGGCATATACCATGAGAAAACCAAAATTCAAAAAGAGTCATATACAAAAATGTTCATTGCAGCTCTATTTACAAGAGCCAGGACATGGAAGCAACCTAAGTTCCCATCAATGGATGAATGGATAAAGAAGATATGGTACATATATACAATGAAATATTACTCAGCCAAAAAAAGAAATGAAATTGAGTTATTTGTAGTGAGATGGATGGACCTAGAGTCTGCCATACAGAGGGAAGTAAGTCAGAAAGAGAAAAACAAATACCGTATGCTAACACATATATATGGAATCTAAGGGGGGAAAAAAAGGTCATGAAGAACCTAGGGGTAAGACGGGAATAAAGACACAGACATGCTAGAGAATGGACTTGAGGATATGCGGAGGGGGAAGGGTAAACTGTGACAAAGTGAGAGACTGGCATGGATATATATACACTACCAAATGTAAAATAGATAGCTAGTGGGAAGCAGCCGCATAGCACAGGGAGGTCACCTCGAAGGTTTGTGACCACCTGGAGGGGTGGGATAGGGAGGGTGGGAAGGAGGGAGATGCAAGAGGGAAGAGATGTGGGAACATATGTATATGTATAACTGCTTCACTTTGTTATAAAGCAGAAACTAACACACCATTGTAAAGCAATTATACTCCAATAAATATGTTTAAAAAAATCAGACAAAGATGTCACAAAGAAAGAAAGATACAGGTCAATATCAATGATGAACATAGATGTAAAAATCCTCAACAAATTACTTGCAAACAGACTCCAACAGCATATTGAAAGGATCACACACCATGATCACCAAGAATGCAAGGATTCTTCAATCTACGCAAATCGAACAATGTGATACACTATATTAACAAATTGAAAGATAAAAACCATATGATAATCTCAATAGATGCAGAAAAAGCTTTTGACAAAATTCAATGTTGATTTATGATAAAAAACTCTCCAGAAAATGGTGGAACTTACCTCAATATAATAAAGAACTTATATGACAAACCCACAGCCAATATCATTCTCAATGGTGTAAAACTGCAACCATTTCCTCTAATATCAGGAAGAAGACAAGGTTGCCCACTCTCGTCACTATTATTTGACATAGTTTTGGAAGTTTTAGCCACAGCAATCAGAGAAGAAAAAGAAATAAAAGGAATCCAAATCAGAAAAGAAGTAAAACTGTCACTGTTTGCAGATGACATGATACTATACATAGAGAATCCTAAAGATGCTACCAGAAAACTACTAGAACTAATCAATGAATTTGGTAAAGTAGCAGGATACAAAATTAATGCACAGAAATCTCTTGCATTCCGATACACTAATGATGAAAAATCTGAAATAGAAATTAGGAAACAATCCCATTTACCACAGCAACTAAAAGAATAAAATATCTATGAATAAATCTATCTAAAGGGGACAAAAACCTGTATGCAGAATACTATAAGATACTGATGAAAAAAATTAAAGGTGATACAAACAGATGGAGAGATATACCACGTTCTTGGATTGGAAGAATCAACATTGTGAAAATGACTCTACTACCCAAAGCAATCTACAGATTCAATGAAATCCCTAGAAAACTACCAGGAGGATTTTTCACAGAACTAGAACAAAAAATTTCACAATTTGTATGGAGACACAAAAGACCCCAAATAGCCAAAGCAATCTTGAGAAAGAAAAATGGAGCTGCAGGAATCAGGCTGCTGGACTTAAGACTCTACTACAAAGCTACAGTAATCAAGACAGTATGGTACTGGCACAAAAACAGAAATATAGATCAATGGAACAGGAAAGAAACACCACAGATAAACCCACGCACATATGGTCACCTTATCATTGATAAAGGAGGCAAGAATATACAGTGGAGAAAAGACAGCCTCTTCAACAAGTGGTGCTGGGGAAACTGGACAGGTATATGTAAAAGTATGAAATTAGAACACTCCCTAACACCATACACAAAAATAAACTCAAAATGGATAAAAGACCTAAATGTAAGGCCAGAAAATATCAAATTCTTAGAGGAAAACATAGGCAGAACACTCTATGACATAAATCACAGCAAGATCCTTTTTGACCCACCTCCTAGAGAAATGGAAATAAAAACAAAAATAAACAAATGGGACCTAATGAAACTTCAAAGCTTTTGCACAGCAAAGGAAACCATAAAAAAGACCAAAAGACAACCTTCAGAATGGGAGAAAATATTTGCAAATGAAGCAACTGACAAAGGATTAATCTCCAAAATTTATAAGGAACTCATGCAGCTCAATAACCAAAAAACAAACAACCCAATCCAAACATGGGCAGAAGGCCTAAATAGACATTTTTCCAAAAAAGATACACAGACTGCCAACAAACACATGAAAGAATGCTCAACATCTTTAATCATTATAGAAATGCAAATCACAACTACAATGAGATATTATCTCACACCAGTCAGAATGGCCATCATCAAAAAATCTAGAAACAATAAATGCTGGAGAGGGTGTGGAGAAAAGGGAACACTCTTGCACTGCTGGTGAAAATGTGAACTGGTACAGCCACTATGGAGAACAGTATGGAGGTTCCTTTAAAAACTACAAATAAAACTACCATATGACCCAACAATCCCACTACTGGGCATATGCCCTGAGAAAACCATAATTCAAAAAGAGTCATGTACCAAAATGTTCATTGCAGCTCTATTTACAACCGCCAGGAGATAGAAACAACCTAAGTGTCCATCATCGGATGAATGGATAAAGAAGATGTGGCACATATATACAATGGAATATTACTCAGCCATAAACAGAAACGAAATTGAGCTATTTGTAATTAGGTGGATGGACCTAGAGTCTGTCATACAGAGTGAAGTAAGTCAGAAAGAGAAAGACAAATACCGTATGCTAACACATATATACTGAATTTAAGAAAATAAATAATGTCATGAAGAACCTAGGGGTAAGACAGAAATAAAGACACAGAATTACTAGAGAATGGACTTGAGGATATGGGGAGGGGGAAGGGTAGGCTGTGACAAAGTGAGAAAGTGGCATGGACATATATACATTACCAAACGTAAAATAGATAGTGGGAAGCAGCCGCATAGCACAGGGAGATCAGCTTGGTGGTTTGTGACCACCTAGAGGGGTGGGATAGGCAGGGTGGGAGGGAGGGAGACGCAAGAGGGAAGAGATATGGGAATATATGTATATGTATAACTGATTCACTTTGTTATAAAGCAGAAACTAATACACCATTGTAAAGCAATTATACTCCAATAAAGATGTAAAAAAAAAAGAAAATCTACAAACAATAAATGCTGGAGAGGGTGTGGAGAAAAGGGAACCCTCTTGCACTGTTGGTGGGAATGTAAATTGATACAGCCACTATGGAGAACACTATGGGGGTTCCTTAAAAAACTGAAAATAGAACTACCATATGACCCAGCAATCCCACTACTGGGCATATACCCTGAGAAAACCATAATTCAAAAAGAGTCACGTACCACAATGTTTATTGCAGCACTATTTACAATAGCCAGGACGTGGAAGCAACCTAAGTGTCCAACAACAGATGAATGGATAAAGAAGATGTGGCACTTATATACAATGGAATATTACTCAGCCATAAAAAGGAATGAAATTTAATTATTTGTAGTGAGTTGGATAGACCTACAGTCTGTCATACAGAGTGAAGTAAGTCAGAAAGAGAAAAATGCTGTATGTTAACACATATATATGGAATCTAAAAAAAAAAAACGGTTCTGATGAACCTAGGGTGCAGGACAGGAATAAAGACACAGACATGGAGAATGGCTTGAGGACACAGGGAAGGTTAAGGGTAAGCTGCGATGAAGTGAGAGAGTGGCATGGACATATATACACTTCCAAATGTAAAATAGGTAGCTAGTGGGAAGCAGTTGCATTGCACGGGAAGATCAGCTAGGTGCTTCGTGACCACCTAGAGGGGTGTGATAGGGAGGGTGGGAGGGAGACACAAGAGGGAGGGGATATGGGAATATATGTATACAGATAGCTGGTTCACTTCGTTATACAGCAGCAACTAACACAACAATGTAAAGCAATTATATTCCAATAAAGATGTGGAATATATATATATATATATATATATATATATATATATATATATATATGGCAATAAAAAAAAGACAAAACTAAAAGGGAAAACAGACAAATCCACAATCTTAGCAGGACAAAAAACACTTCTATGGTATTCCAGCCAAAAAGATATAACCTTAATTGAATCATAGAGACAAATTTAACAAACCTAAATTGAGGGCAGTTTTACAAAACAAATGGCCTGTGCCTTTAAAGAAAAAAAGTCAAGGTCATGAAAGACAAAGCAAAACTAACAAGCAATTCCAGTTTAAAGAAGACATGACAACTAAATACTACCTGCTATTCTGAATTGGATCCAGGACCAGGAAATAAATTTCTTTTCTTCTTTTACTATAAATGGTATTACTAAGACATTTGGAGAACTCTGAATAAGGTCTGTTGTTTTTATAATAGTTTTGTATCAATAATTCTATAAATGCGGGGAGGAGGGGAAGATGGCGGAAGAGTAAAATGCGGAGACCACCTTCCTCCCCACAGATACACCAGAAATACATCTACACGTGGAACGACTCCTACAGAACACCCATTCAACGCTGGCAGAAGACCTCAGACCTCCCAAAAGGCAAGAAAGTCCCCACGTACCCGGGTAGGGCAAAAGAAAAAAGAATAAACAGAGACAAAAGGATAGGGACGGGACCTGCACCATTGGGAGGGAGCTGTGAAGGAGGAAACGTTTCCACACACTAGGAAGGCCCTTCGCGGGCGGAGACTGCGGGTGGCAGAGGGGGAAAGCTTAACAGCCGCGGAGGAGAGCACAGCAACAGGGGTGCAGAGGGCAAAGCGGGGAGATTCCCGCACAAAGGATCAGTGTTAACCAGTACTCACCAGCCCGAGAGGCTTGCCTGCTCACTCGCCGGGGCGGGCAGGGCTGGGAGCTGAGGCTCGGGCTTCGGTCGGAGGCAGGGAGAGGACTGGGGTTGGCAGCGTGAACACAGCCTGCAGGGGGTTAGTGCGCCATGGATGGCCAGGAGGGAGCCCAGCGAAGTCTGGACCTGCCGAAGAGGCAAGAGACTTTTTCTTCCCTCTTTGTTTCCTGGTGCGTGAGGAGAGGGGATTAAGAGCGCTACTTAAAGGAGCTCCAGAGACGCGCACGAGCCGCGGCTAAAAGCGCAGACCCCAGAGACGGGCCTGAGACGCTAAGGCTGCTGCTGCCGCCACCAAGAAGCCTGTGTGTGAGCACAGGTCACTATCCACACACCCCCTTCCAGAGAGCCTTTGCAGCCCATCACTGCCAGGGTCCCGGGATCCAGGGACAACTTCCCCGGGAGAACCCACGGCGCGCCTCAGGCTGGTGCAATGTCACACCAGCCTCTGCCGCCGCAGGCTCACCCCGCACTCCATACCCCTCCCTCCCCACGGCCTGAGTGAGCCAGAGTCCCCGAAGCAGCTGCTCATTTAACCCCGTAAATCCAAAGCAGAGACCCGGGAGCTGTGAGAACAAAGAAGAGAAAGGGAAATCTCTCCCAGCAGCCTCAGAAGGAGCGGATTAAAGCTCCACAATCAACTTGATGCACCCTGCATCTGTGGAATACATGAATAGACAACGAATCATCCAAAATTGAGGAGGTGGGCTTGGAGAGCAAGATTTATGATTTTTTCCCCTTTTCCTCTTCTTCTGAGTGTGTATGTGTATGCTTCTGTGTGAGATTTTGTCTGTATAGCTTTGCTTCCACCATTTGTCCTACGGTTCTATCTGTCCATTTTGTTTGTTTGTTTGTTTTTCTTTAAAAAAAAATTTTTTTCTTAATAATTATTTTAATAATTTTATTTTACTTTATTTTACTTTACTTTATCTTCTTACTTTCTTTCCTTCCTTCCCTCCTTCCTCCCTTCCCCCCTCACTTCCTCCCTCCCTCCCTCCTTTCTCTCTTCCTTCCTTTCTTTCCTCCTTTCTTTCCTCCTTCCTTCCTTTCTTTCTTCCTTCCTTCCTTCCTTCCTCTCTTTCTTTCTTTCTTTCTTTCTTTCTCTCTTTCTTTCTTTCTTTCTTTCTTTCTTTCTTTCTTTCTTTCTTTCTTTCTTTCTACGTTTTCTCCCTTTTATTCTGAGACGTGTGGATGAAAGGCTCTTGGTGCTCCAGCCAGGACTCAGTGCTGTGCCTCTGAGGTGGGAGAGCCAACTTCAGGACACTGGTACACAAGAGACCTCCCAGCTCCACATAATATCAAACAGCAAAAATCTCCCAGAGATCTCCATCTCAACACCAACACCCAGCTTCACTCAATGAACAGCAAGTTACAGTGCTGGACACCCTATGCCAAACAACTAGCAAGACAGGAACACAACCACACCCATTAGCAGTGAGGCTGCCTAAAATCATAATAAGTCCACAGTCACCCCAAAACACACCACCAGACGTGGACCTGCCCAACAGAAAGACAAGATTCAGCCTCATCCACCAGAACACAGGAGCTAGTCCCATCCACCAGGAATCCTACACAACCCACTGAACCAACTTTAGCCACTGGGGACTTTAGCCACTGGGGACAGACACCAACAACAACAGGAACTATGAACCTGCAGCCTGCAAAAAGGAGACCCCAAACACAGTAATATAAGCAAAATGAGAAGATAGAAAAACACACAGCAGATGAAGGAGCAAGATAAAAACGCACCAGACCTAACAAATGAAGAGGAAATAGGCAGTCTACCTGAAAAATAATTCAGAAAAATGATAGTAAAGATGATCCAAAATCTTGGAAACAGAATAGACAAAATGCAAGGAACATTTAACAAGGACCTAGAAGAACTAAAGATGAAACAAGCAACAATGAAAGCACAATAAATGAAATTAAAAATACTCTAGATGGGATCAATAGCAGAATAACTGAGGCAGAAGAATGGAAAAGTGACCAGGAATATAAAAGAGTGGAAAAAACTACTGCAGAGCAGAATAAAGAAAAAAGAATGAAAACAACTGAGGACAGTCTCAGAGATCTCTGGGACAACATTAAACACACCAACGTTCGAATTATAGAGATTCCAGAAGAAGAAGAGAAAAAGAAAGGGACTGAGAAAATACTTGAAGAGATTATAGTTGAAAACTTCCCTAATATGGGAAAGAAATAGTTAATCAATTCCAGGAAGCACAGAGAGTCTCATACAGGATAAATCCAAGGAGAAATACGCCAAGACACATATTAATCAAACTGTCAAAAATTAAATACAAAGAAAACATATTAAAAGCAGCACAGGAATCCCCATAAGGTTAACAGCTGATCTTTCAACAGAAACTCTGCAAGCCAGAAGGGATTGGCAGGACATATTTAAAGTGATGAAGGATAAAAACCTGCAACCAAGATTACTCTACCCAGCAAGGATCTCATTCAGATTTGATGGTGAAATTAAAACCTTTACAGACAAGCAAAAGTTGAGAGAGTTCAGCACCACCAAACCAGCTTTACAAAAAATGCTAAAGGAACTTCTCTAGGCAAGAAACACAAGAGAAGGAAAAGACCTACAATAACAAACCCAAAACAATTAAGAAAATGGGAATAGGAACATACATATCGATAATTACCTTAAATGTAAACGGACTAAATGCTCCCACCAAAAGACACAGATTGGCTGAATGGATACAAAAACAAGACCCATATATTTTTTGTCTACAAGAGACCCACTTCAGACCTAGAGACACATACAGACTGAAAGTAAGGGGATGGAAAAAGATATTCCATGCAAATGGAATTCAAAAGAAAGCTGGAGTAGCAATTCTCATATCAGACAAAATAGACTTTAAAATAAAGACCATTAGAAGAGACAAAGAAGGGCACTACATAATGATCAAGGGATCGATCCAAGAAGAAGATATAACAATTGTAAATATTTATGCACCCGACATAGGAGCACTTCAATACATAAGGCAAATATTAACAGCCATAAAAGGGGAAATTGACAGTAACACATTCATAGTAGAGACTTTCACCAATGGACAGATTATCCAAAATGAATATAAATAAGGAAACACAAGCTTTAAATGATACATTAAACAAGATGGACTTAATGGATATTTATAGGACATTCCATCCAAAAACAACAGAATACACATTTTTCGCAAGTGCACATGGAACATTCTCCAGGATAGGTCATATCTTGGGTCACAAATCAAGCCTTGGTAAATTTATGAAAATTGAAATTGCATCAAGTATCTTTTCCGACCACAATGCTATGAGACTAGGTATCAATTACAGGAAAAGATCTGTAAAAAATACAAACACATGGAGGCTAAACAATACACTACTTAATAACGAGGTGATCACTGAAGAAATCAAAAAGAAATTTAAAAATACCTAGAAACAAATGACAATGGAGACATGACGACCCAAACCCATGGGATCCAGCAAAACTAGTTCTAAAAGGGAAGTTTATAGCAATACAATCCTACCTTAAGAAACAGGAAACATCTTGAATAAACAACCTAACCTTGCACCTAAAGCAGTTAGAGAAAGAAGAACAAAAAAACCCCAAAGTTAGCAGAAGGAAAGAAATCAGATCAAAAATAAATGAAACAGAAATGAAGGAAACAATAGCAAAGATCAATAAAAGTAAAAGCTGGTTCTTTGAGAAGATAAACAAAATTGATAAACCATTAGCCAGACTCATCAAGAAAAAAAGGGAGAAGACTCAAATCAATAGAATAAGAAATGAAAAAGGATAAGTAACAACTGACACTGCAGAAATAAAAAAGATCATGAGAGATTACTACAAGCAACCCTATGCCAGTAAAATGGACAACTTGGAAGAAATGGACAAATTCTTACAAATGCACAACCTGCAAAGACTGAATCAGGAAGAAATAGAAAATATGAACAGACCAATCACAAGCACTGAAATTGAAAGTGTGATTTAAAATCTTCCAACAAACAAAAGCCCAAGACCAGATGGCTTCACAGGCGAATTCTATCAAACATTTAGAGAAGAGCTAACACCTATCCTTTTCAAACTCTTCCAAAATATAGCACAGGGAGGAACGCTCCAAAACTCATTCTATGAGGCCACCATCACCCTGATTCCAAAACCAGCAAGGATATCACAAAGAAAGAAAACTACAGGCCAATATCACTGATGAACATAGATGCAAAAATCCTCAACAAAATACTAGCAAACAGAAACCAACAGCACATTAAAGGGATCATACACCATGATCAAGTGAGGTTTATTCCAGGAATGAAAGGATTCTTTCATATATGCAAATCAATCAATGTGATACACCATATTAACAAATTGAAGGAGAAAAACCATATGATTATCTCAATAGAGGCAGAGAAAGCTTTCGACAAAATTCAACACCCATTTATGATAAAAACTCTCCAGAAAGTAGGCATAGAGGGAACTTTCCTCAACATAATAAAGGCCATATATGACAAACCCACAGCCAACATCGTCCTCAATGGTGAAAAAGTGAAAGCATTTCCACTAAGATCAGGAACAAGACAAGGTTGCCCACTCTCACCACTCTTATTCAACATAGTTTTGGAGGTTTTAGCCACAGCAATCAGAGAAGAAAAGGAAATAAAAGGAATCCAAATTGGAAAAGAAGAAGTAAAGCTGTCACTGTTTGCAGATGACATGATACTATACATAGATAATCCTAAAGATGCTACCAGAAAACTACTAGAGCTAATCAATGAATTTGGTAAAGTAGCAGGATACTAAATTAATGCACAGAAATCTCTGGCATTCCTATACACTAATGATGAAAAATCTGAAAGTGAAATCAAGAAAACACTCCCATTTACCATTGCAACAAAAAGAATAAAATAGCTAGGAATAAACCTACCTAAGGAGACAAAAGACCTGTATGCAGAAAATTATAAGACACTAATGAAAGAAATTAAAGATGATACAAATACATGGAGAGATATACCAATGTTCTTGGATTGGAAGACTCAACATTGTGAAAATGACTATACTACCCAAAGCAATCTACAGATTCAATTCAATCCCTATCAAACTACCACTGGCATTTTTCACAGAACTAGAACAAGAAATTTCACAATTTGTATGGAAACACAAAAGACCCCGAATAGCCAAAGCAATCTTGAAAATGGTAAGTGGAGCTGGAGCAATCAGGCTCCCTGACTTCAGACTATACTACAAAGCTACAGTAATCAAGACAGTATTGTACTGGCACAAAATCAGAAAGATAGAGCAATGGAACAGGATAGAAAGCCCAGGGATAAACCCACGCACATATGGTCACCTTATCTTTGATAAAGGAGGCAGGAATGTACAGCGGAGAAAGGACAGTCTCTTCAATAAGTGGTGCTGGGAAAACTGTACAGGTACGTGTAAAAGTATGAGATTAGATCACTCCCTAACACCATAGACAAAATTAAGCTCAAAATGGATTAAAGACCTAAATGTAAGGCCAGAAACTATCAAACTCTTAGAGGAAAACATAGGCAGAACACTCTATGACATAAATCACAGCAAGATCCTTTTTGACTCACCTCCTAGAGGAATGGAAATAAAAACAAAAATAAACAAATGGGACCTAATGGAACTTCAAAGCTTTTGCACAGCAAAGGAAGCCATAAACAAGACCAAAAGACAACCCTCAGAATGGGAGAAAATATTTGCAAATGAAGCAACTGACAAAGGATTAATCTCCAAAATTTATAAGCAGCTCATGCAGCTCAATAACAAAAAAACAAACAACCCAGTCCAAAAATGAGCAGAAGACCTAAAGAGGCATTTCTCCCAAGAAGATATACAGATTGTCAACAAACACATGAAAGAATGCTCAACATCATTAATCATTAGAGAAATGCAAATCAAAACTACAATGAGATATCATCTCACACCAGTCAGAATGGCCATCATCAAAAAATCTAGAAACAATAAATGCTGGAGAGGGTGTGGAGAAAAGGGAATACTCTTGCAATGCTGGTGGGGATGTGAATTGGTACAGCCACTATGGAGAACAGTATGGAGATTCCTTAAAAAACTACAAATAGAACTACCATATGACCCAGCAATCCCACTACTGGGCATATACCCTGAGAAAACCATAATTCAAAAAGAGTCATGTACCAAAATTTTCATTGCAGCTCTATTTACAATAGCCCAGAGATGGAAACAACCTAAGTGTCCACCATCGGATGAATGGATAAAGAAGATGTGGCACATATACACAATGGAATATTACTCAGCCATATAAAGAAACGAAATTGAGCTATTTGTAAGGAGGTGGATAGACCTAGAGTCTGTCATACAGAGTGAAGTAAGTCAGAAAGAGAAAGACAAATAGCGTATGCTAACACATATATATGGAATTTAAGAAAAAAAAATGTCATGAAGAACCTAGGGGTAAGACAGGAATAAAGACACAGACCTACTAGAGAATGGACTTGAGGATATGGGGATGGGGAAGGGGAAGGGTAAGCTGTGACAAAGAAAGAGACTGGTATGGACATATATACACTACCAAATATAAAGTAGATAGCTAGTGGGAAGCAGCCGCATAGCATAGGGAGATCAGCTCGGTGCTTTGTGACCACCTAGAGGGGTGGGATAAGGAGGGTGGGAGGGAGGGAGATGCAAGAGGGAAGAGATATGGGAAGATATATATATGTATAACTGATTCACTTTCTTATAAAGCAGAAACTAATACATCATTGTAAAGCAATTATACTCCAATAAAGATGTAAAAAAAATAAAAAATAATTACATAAATGATTATATGTAAAATCCATTGATTTTAATAATTATACAGTATTTACATAAGATAATGTCCTTTTAAGGAAATATACACTAAAATATTCAGTGGTAAAGAGATATTATGTCTGCCACTTACTCTCAATTGGTTCAGAAAATATTATGGGCATGTAGGGCATGTGTGTTTGCACAGATCCACTTTGATCAATTGTCGAGTGAGCTAAGTTATCCTGAAAATAGTGATAAAAAATTAGTTTCAACCTCAGGAGATATATTGACTCCTTTTAAAGGAAAAGATTCTCATGTATACCAAAAGATATGTTCAGAGAATAGAGTTTCAGAAACACTGACTTAAGAAACTAAAGTCTTGGGCTTCCCTGGTCGCGCAGTGGTTGAGAGTCCGCCTGCTGATGCAGGGGACACGGGTTCGTGCTCCCGGTCTGGGAGGATCCCACATGCCGCAGAGCGGCTAGGCCCGTGAGCCATGGCCGCTGAGCCTGCGCGTCCGGAGCCTGTGCTCCGCAACAGGAGAGGCCACAACAGTGAGAGGCCCGCGTACCGCAAAAAAAAAAAAAAAAAAAAAGGATCTGAAGTCTTTGTATTAGGCAAATAATTTGGTCAAAATAAAATTTCTTTTTATTCAGGTGAGGTTCATTATCTCCACTTTAAGATAGGGAAATTATTGGTTACTCCCATGCTCCTTTCTATGATCCACTGAAAGTAAATAATCTTTAAAACTTATTTCATATGCTCAGCAACACTCTAGAGAATTGGGAGGCTATAGAAAAACAAAAGCAATAAAATCATTCTTGGACTGAAAGAACATATAACCTAAGGAAGACTTAAGAACAATATCCAAGAAGAAAGAATGAAGTACTTAGGTAAATACTAAAGTATATGTTATAGACCACTGGTGCAGTACAAGTTCAGATTTTTCCAAATTCTTAGGCACTTATAAAGCGATTCCAGGTAGTAGGTGAGAAGTGGCTATGCTCCTATTATGACAGTTTCCTAAACCCAGGAACAAAGGTTTCCAATTGTTCTTTCATCTAAGAAGACAGCATTGAAAAGCAACAGTTTAGAGAAACGGCAGACTGGGAGTCTGACACACAGCTGGATATCTTAAGTGCCCATGTATGTCACTTCAAGTTACCTTTCAAGAAGAGCATCTCCCATACATGGCCTTTGGTTCCAGTTGGCCTGCATCCAATTTCAGACTTGGCCACTTACCAGCTATGTCACTGTGGGTAAAGTCATACCCTCTCTAAACCTCGGTTTCTTTGCCAAAACAACAGAGGTGCTGATAACTACTTCATAGACACTTTTGTGAAGATTGAATGATTTTACGTATAAAGCTTTTAACCCGGTAGAGAGCCCATTAAGCACTTAATAAACTCATTGGTATTCCCAATCAGAAGCCCCTCCCAGGTTTATTAGGAAAGCTGTTACATAAGAAGCCCAGAGGCTCCCAAATTCTGCATTCAGAGACTTCTTTGGGATGAGAAAACTCAAAGAAATTGCCTTTGCCCTCTAAATTTGGAGCCTCTTGATTCAGAGATCAGACTGCTGTGGCTATGCCATGACTCAAGGAAGAAAAGGCAGACTGGCCAGTGCCCTTCTCTCAGTGAGACCCAAGGCAGTCCCATCCACAGCACTTAAACACACCCCAGGCCAGCACAAACACCAACGTAAAGTGGCTTTGGTTGCCTTGCAATGTTTCCCTCCTCCCTACATTCCCCACACCCCCTACAGCCTCAAGGCCTTTTATGAGAAGTCAGGGTCCTCTGTTGTTTTCTTCTGCCCTTTCTTGATTTCGTCTGGTGAAACACAGTTGGGAGAATAAAGGGCCCTCAAGTATTGTTTATCTCATGCATTCCTTTGATGGTTATATATGTGGGAACTGAATCTCGGAAAAGCCCAGTGACTTGGCCCAAAGTCTGGCAGGATGGGATCTAGAATTCACTTTCCAGGTCATTGCCCTTCCTTCTACTACATGCTGCCTCTCCAGCATCTCTGGCCTCTGAAATATTTCATCCTCTACAGAGAATGGAATTCTTTCTTAATAAATACCTTTGAACCATAGTATATTAGATTATTGTGGCTGCTGTGACCAATTACTATCAACTCAGTGCCTTAAAACAACATAAATGTATTCTCTTACAGTTCTGGAGGCCAGAAGCCTGAAATCAATTTCACTCGGACAAAATCAAGGTGTCAGTAAGGCCATGCTCCCTCTAAAGGTTCTAGGGAAGAATTCTTTTCTGGTTTCTAGGAGCCACCTGAATTCCTCCTCTTGTGGCCTCTTCCTCCATTTTCAAAGCCAATAGTGTAGCATCTTCTTTCTGTGGTTCTCTTTCCTCCTGCTTCCATCACATGGTGTTCTCATCTGTGTCAAATCTCCCTCTGCCTCCTTCTTATGAGGACACTTCTGATTGAATTTAGTGCCCACCTGCTAATCCTCTCATCGAGAGAGCTTTAACTTAATCACATCTGCAAAATCTCTTTTGCAATAGAAGGTAACATTCACAGGTTCCCGGGATTAGGACCCGGTTACCACTGGTGGCCATTATTCAGCCTACCACACATGGTAACTAATATAATGAAATGGATATAAATGACTTCCAAAATTGTACCTTATTCAGGTGCATACTGAAAAAGGTGGGATTAAGGAAGTTGTTAAGAAAAAACCCTAATACCTGGAGTATAATAAAATGTTTATAAAATACCTTTGATTTTATTTGGATCTTAGTTCAGCAAACCAACTATAGAAAGACACTTCTAAACAATCAGGGACATTTGAACGTAGACTGGATATTAGAGGATACCAAGGAATTCTTGTTAATATTGTTCAATGTGATGATGGACCTGTAGTTATGTAAGAAAATGTTTATATTTTTACTATGTGCCTAAGGAAGCATGTAGGGGTGAAATGACACAAGGTCTGGAATTAGCTTTAAGATAATTTGGCAAAAATGTGTGTTTAGCAATAAAGCAAATATGGCAAAATATTTCTGATTATTGAACATGGATGATGGGAATGTGTGGGAGAGTTCATAACGCCATTATCTCTCTTGTTGTATATATTTGAAAATTTTCAGGGGAAATTACAAATATATAACCTCCATTTCAGAATATAAATGGCCTGTCCCAATCGCCAAGGCTCAGCATCTGACCAGTTGCTCTATAGGGAAGATAAGCAAACTGGAAGTGAAGAAACCTTCCTGCTATAAATAAAAAGGAGTGAAGCAGCAGTGCTGGTGAGCCTGTGTGTTTAGTGTCTGATGGGCTGGTTGTTTGGTAGACATTACAAAAGTCATCTCAGGGTTTTGACAGTAGAATGCCATAGGAACATGTTTGTGTTTAGGTGTTGGTTGTATTTCCATTTTGAAAAACCCCTTTACCCCTGTTTCTTCATGGGATTAAATACCCAGTATAAGGATCCTTTCCCCAGTGAGGTTGGGATATGAAGGGAAGAAGGGGAGAGTAGAACTATCAGCCCCATCCCACCTGCTTTTAGTCCCTTTTCCATAATGCTGCCAGAGTGAGCCTTCTTACAAACCAATATGATCCTGTATCCTCAATGGCCGCCCAGTCCATGCCAGATAAAATCCACACATCTGGACTAGACACACAGGACCCTACATGATCTGACAACTCTGAAAGCTGAGGATCAATTAGTTCTAAGAGGAAAATTAAGCTCTCAAGAAATAAAAGATAAGGATAAAGGAATTGTGTGTTTGAATACCAGTCCAACAAAAAATTATATAACAAACAGAAATTGAGTTAGCCTTCAGATATTACAGCAGCAATAAAATTCAGTTTGGAATTTTTAACAGACCGAGACCGTCTTAAGGAACTACTCAGCATTTTATTGCAAATTCATACTATGACTTAAAAGGTAATTGATAAGGTGATTGGCATGACAATAAAAAATATCATCTAGATATGTTGGAAATCCTTTCTATATCAAAAACCAAGTTCTCTCATATTACAACAGGACAAAATACTTTGAAGTTGCAAGTGCCTTGGAAACTTCAGGACATATGGATGCAAATATTTTCTTTTCATCAATGAAACAGACCATACAAACAGAAATTTTCAGTGAAAAGTGAAGGACCTCCCAGATTGCAAAATTAGATCTCCTTGCTTGCAAAACTTGCTTAACCATTCACCCCCATCCACCATCAATTTACCACCTCACAACGAGCTTTCTCCTGTCCTTGAAGGTTTATTTGGATTTGGGAGATAAAAGCATATGCAGTAAGTAAATATATACAAAGTGCTAAGTAAATCCAAATTATTTATTTGAAATGATTACCCAACGATCACTTTTTCCAAGTGTCTGTCTTACTCCTAAAGCTTCCCTTTGGTTGGACAACCACTGCATCTTCTGTGTTTCCAGTGTGTCCCTTCTTGCTGGAAGTAAATTGGTGTAAAATTAAGATTTTATTCAGGGACTTGGATTGTTCTCTCTCTTTTCTGAACAACTGTAAACTTATTATCTAACCTCTTCAATTAGAAATGATTATACATTAAACTAGTTCTTTTAAGACTTTTCTTTACCAAAAAAAAAAAAAAGTATGTTTCTTAATAAGGGAAAATCATCTTCATATAGGAATTATGGTTATTTCTTGCAATAACACCAAAAGCACAGAAAGCAAAAGAAAATATAGATAAACTGGACTGCATCAAAATTAAAAACTTTTGTGTATCAAAGAACACTATCAAGAGAGTAAAAAAGACAGCTCACAGAATGGGAGAAAATATTTGCAAGTTAGTTACCTATTAAGAGATTAATATCCAGAATATTTAAAGAACTCATACAACTCAACAACGAAAATACAAGCAAACCAAATCAAAAATGGAAAAAGGACTTGAATAGGAATTTCTCCGAAAATGATATACAAATGGTCAATAACCACATGAAAAGATGTCAACACCTCTAGCCATTAGAAAAATGCAAATCAACACCACAAAGAGATAACACTTCACTCATTAGGATGGCTATTATTTTTTAAAAGTGGAAAATAACAAGTGTGATGAGGATATGGAGAAACTGGAACTCCTGTGCATTGCTGGTGGGAATGTAAAATGGTACAGCCACTGCAGAAAACATTTTGGCATTTCCTCAAAAAATTAAAAATAGAATCACCGTATGATCCAGCAATTCCATTTTAGATATATACCCAAAAGAATTGAAAGTAAGGATTCAGATATTTGTACACCTATGTTCATAGCAGCATTGTTCACAATAGCCAAAAGGTGAAACTAACCCAAATGTCCATCGACAGATGAATGATAAACAAAATGGGGTATATACATACAACAGTATGTTATTCAGCCCTAAAATGAAGGAAATTTTGATACATGCTACATGGATGAACCTTGAGGACATTATGCTAAGTGAAATAAACTGGTCATGAAAGGACAACTACTGTTATGATTCCACTTATTTGAGATACTAGAATAGTCAAAGTTATAGAAAGTGGAATGAATGGTGGTTACCAGGGGCTAATGGAGGAAGGGATGGGGTGTAACTGTTTAATGGATACAGTTTCAGCTTGAAAAGATGAGAAAATTCAGGAGGTGGATGGGTGTGATTGCTGTACAACGTTATGAATGTACTTAATGCCACTGAGTTGTACACTTAAAAATGGTTAAAATTTTTATGTTATGGTAATTTTAAAATGGTGATTTTTATGTTATATACATTTTACAATAAAAAATAATAATAATAACGTATTTTTAAGGACCTGGCCATTGTGTAACATCTGTGGTGTCCTACATGAAGCCAGTAATGCCAGACACACAGTAGGTTCCTAAAAAAGATTTGCTCAATGACAAAGTGAGAGAGTGGCATGGACATATATACACTACCAAACATAAAACAGATAACTAGTGGGAAGCAGCTGCATAGCACAAGGAGATCAGCTCGGTGGTTTGTGACCACCTAGAGGGGTGGGATAGGGAGGGTGGGAGGGAGGGAGATGCAAGAGGGAAGAGATATGGGAACATATGTATATGTATAACTGATTCACTTTGTTATAAAGCAGAAACTAACACACCATTGTAAAGCAATTATACTCCAATAAAGATGTTAAAAAAAAAAGATTTGCTCAATAATTAAGCAGCTGGTATGTTTCTCAGTTTACATGATCATTGTTTTCACATGCACAGGGAAGGGAAGGGAAGACAAAGGAGAAAAACATGTACTTAGTTCCTACTATGTCCCAAACATTGGTAAAGGTTTAATTTACCATAATTCACTTAATCCCAAAAGTAAAATTTTGAATTTTACTTTTTTGAAGTTTACTTTTTAGAATTGCAAAATTCAAAAAAAACTTCCCATCATAATCAGGACTTCATCTGGGTGTCTGCTTTACTTGCCATCAGTATTCTTAACGTATCGTATCATCTTTATAATTATCACAAAGCCAACATGTGATGTGATTTTTGAGTCAGTTTCCCTCTAGGTGACTTTAGTAGTACAAGCCTAGCCCCACTGGCAACCACAGCCACAAGATTCAACTTGAGGCCCCATGAGGTAACTCTACAACACTGGACTTCTCAGGACTGTCTTCAGAGCTGCCCCCTAGCACCAGACAAATGAGCAGGTAGAGAGACTCTTCATGAGTAGAACCCTGAATACATTTAATTATTCACTTTTGCAGTCAAGGTCTAGAGCCTGGCCATCTTCGTGGGAGGGGATAGTAGCGGAATGACAGTGAAGACTTATCAAAGATATATGGATCAGAGACTCTTTTAGCTCAGGCTGCTATAACAAAATACCATAGGCTAAGTGGCTTAAATGATAGACATTTATTTCTCACAGTTCTGGAGGCTGGAAAGTCCAAGGTCAAGGTGGCAGCAGACTTGGTCACTGGTGACAGCCTGCTTCCTGAATTGCAGACCTTCTTGACGTGTACTCACAGGATGGAGAGAGACCTTTGGTCTCTCTTCCTCTTCTTATAAGGACACTAATGGCATCATAGGGAGCACCCTGCAAGACTTCATCTAAACATAAGTAACCTCCCCAAAGGCGCCACCTCCAAATACCATCACATTGGAGGTTAGGATGTCAACATAAGAATTTGGGGAGGAACACAAATATTCAGTCCATGACAGAGATCCAAATCAAGAAGTTTGGCTTGGAAAAACTGGTGCCAAGAATATGATTCTATTATATGTGGAAATATGGAAGTAAATGCCTACATTTTGCAGGCTTCACCTGTTTGTCTAGCATAACAACAACAATAAAAAAAAAACCAAACGACCTCTCAGTGTGCCTCAGACCAAATGATTCCAGTTTCTTTAACTTTTACCTGTGTCAACTTGAAATAAAAACAAAAGCATTGGAAAGAGACCCAAAGGACTTGAAGTCAAATCCCAACTCCACCACCTAATACACATGTGATCTTAGCAAGTTATTTCATCTCTTTGGATCTCAGTTTCATCATCTACAAAATGACAGCTTGCTGGAGGCATAGTTCTAGAAGCAGCCTGCCTAGAAACAAATACTGGCTTTCCAACCTACTAGCTCTAGGACAACAGGCAACCTCCTTACTTTCTCTGCACCTTAGTTTTCAAAGCTGGAAGATAAGGACAATAATTACATCAAACTAATGTGCTTAATGAGGATGAAATGAGTTAATGCTTGTAAAGTCTTTGGAACTATAAGTACATAAGATATGAATAAAAATTCTCCAGGATCATAGGTGCTCAAATTTCTCTTTTAAAAAAAAAATGGCCCCAGACATTTAAAAACATTTCAGAAATATTTCCTTCCATAAAACCTGCTACCAGAGGTGACTGAATATTTTAAACACAAACAAGACACCACAGTTTTGCCTTTGATAGGTGGATCTATTTAATATAAAATATAAACACAAAGTAAATTCTCTTAGTAGAAATTTTAAAGAAGTTTCAAGTTTAAATGATTTTCCATGGAGCTATCACCCAAGAATTCTTAAAGAATTTCTACTGCCAAATGAGCAAAATATAAGCTTTTAAAACATGCTATTTAAATGTCCTAATTCTTTGGAAAGATTCCTTTTAGTTAATTTCCAAGCTTGAATAATAAAGAGGTATTGCTTCAGGAAAGAAAAGAGAAGCCACATGGCTATTACCTGTTGACATGTCTGTCAAAGTAGGATGTTATGTCTGAGATAAAGTACTGCAGACCTGACTGGTTCTATTGTCTGGAGTAAAATGATGAAGAATGGGAGCCAATGCACAAGGATGCCAAGGATTGAGCAACGAAGGGACGCTCTAATATAATCAGAGGTTCTTCTTCTCTTATCTCTGCTCTACAACCCTACCCCTGCCCCTATTCCTGCCACGGTTTCCAAAACTACAAGCTCAATAAAATCTTTGGTTGTTCATTCTTGATGTGTTCCTTCAGTTGGCAAATCACAATAGCTGATAATAGATAATCCACTAATAGATTCAGGGGTTTCTATTTGTGGCCACAAAACAAAGTAAATGGCAAGTCTACAATTTTGTCAAGCTCATCAGGCTGCTTTGGGTGCAGATATATCCTGATGAATATGTAAGAATCCCAGAAAAAAACACTTTGGGGAAAATTATAAAGATTACTATTTAGTTGACAAATTGCTGTTGAATCCCCTGCTCTGTTCAGGAACAGGACAACATCTCTCAATACAGCATTAACTCAGAACTGGTTCCAACTCAGATTATTGAATCCCTATGTTGAAATGATAATTTCAAGTCTAAATTTAAAGGAATAGAGGTTAAATGTCTGTATTCACCAATTTGGGTTTTCACTTCAATTGACATATTATTTACTCATGACAAATTCCACATTCCTGGATCTTTTTCTTCCAAAAAGTCAGAGAAAACCACTTGTTAACAGAATAGAAGCAATTAGAGTCATGAGGCAGGAAGAAGTAGGGGAGTCCAGGACTAGAAGCAAATGATTTGTCAACATAAGTGGACACACAAGCCCTTGTTAAATTTTCTCATGATTTATCCCAGACAGAGTTACAAGGAACCAGTGAAAACACTTTTGGCAAACTTTGAAAAATTAAATTACTGAGAAGGTCACTTGATCTTGTGGATGGATTATGAAAAGAATGAAAAGGGTGTGTGTTCACGTAAAGGTTAGCTGACTCTAGTTCAGTGGCAAAATCAATTAACCCTGAACTGACTCATATTGGGCCAGCAAGACTTAAAGTATCAGAGAGTCAGGAGTTCTTTAAAAGTCAGTTAACTGATTTAAAATGCTGAGTTGACTAAGATCTTTTCCTCAGTTACACTGAGCCCTTCTGCAATGCCCTCTTAATATCACATTTTTCAGATAGCTGCTCTGATTACCCCAGCTGAGACTGATTAATTCCTTACTAATCAGAACGCAACACTTTCTTAGAAACAATAATGTTGTCCTTATCTTCCTCTATTTTATAGTTATTTGGGTTTTTTTCCTGAGGGCAGGAGCCATGTCTTATTTTTTCTTTATTTTTCATAATGCCTTATGTATAGTAGGCACCTAAGCTATTAACTGAACCAATGGCTTCTATTTTCCAGACATGTGCCATTATGTGGAAAGATCTCTAACCATCATAATGCAGAGGAAGGATTGGCAAGAATCCAAATTTCTCTTAAATTTTATTTTTAATGCACTTGCCGTCCTACTTATATTGTATTGATACTTAGGCTAATCATAAAAATGCTTGATTTTCCAGAGTACACAACTGTCAGAAGGAGGAAAATATACCAGAAGAATGCTATAAGTGACAAGAAGAAATCATTTTGGAATTAAAACTCTTCCCTAGGTATTTTAGGTCATGTTCCCTGGGGAAAAAAATGGTGGAGATTTCCATCAAGATTTCATTGGTCTCAGGAACATCTATAAGGGGGTGCAGAATGAAGGATCAGACAGAAGGAGAGACTGTGATACAGCAACAACAGAGTTCTTGTCAAATACCATGGGGAGCTCAGGGGCTATGATA
The DNA here is from genome assembly GCF_937001465.1 of Orcinus orca. Taxonomy (NCBI): domain Eukaryota; kingdom Metazoa; phylum Chordata; class Mammalia; order Artiodactyla; family Delphinidae; genus Orcinus; species Orcinus orca. The sequence continues at coordinate 99,985,049 of NC_064563.1, forward strand.
AACCATCAGAGTTGTTGCAGATGGAAGCAAGGGATCCCAGGACATTTTGCACAGCATTTAGTCATTGGATGCAGGCTATTTCCAAACAGCAAGTATAGACTTGGGCAAAGAAGCGTCCTTAGGCTGAGGACAATGCCCAAAGAGGAACTTGTGTGAAAGCTGTCAGTGGCCAATACTCTAGGGAGCTGAGGAAATGAGTGCCTCAGTTTGAAGTGGGGAATCTAGGTGGTGCACCACAGTATCCCCTACACAAGCTAATCTACAAAGTGATCCACATATATGGCCAATGAAGTGAATGTATATATAAATAAATCAGCACTGCTATTTAACCAAGAAAGTCAAGTTACAAAGTCATGGACATTTTTTATATCATTTTGGGAGATTATTGAGAAAATGTGGGATCAAAAATGTAACTTCTATCATTTCTTCACCCAACATCTATTTATAGGGGAAATATCACCTTACATAAGTGATTTAGTTAAATGAAATTAAGAATGCCTGGATCCATTGCTTTCCCAAAGAGACTGATATGAACAGACACACTCTTTATTCAGATTTATGACATATTGCTAACACTGGAATAAGGTGAAATAAGGTTATAGGGTTATAGTTAGGAATATATATAACCAACCTAGAAGTAATGGACAAATTCTTATAAAGGTACAATCTCCCAAGACTGAACCAGGAAGAAATAGAAAATATTAACAGACCAATTACCAGTAATGAAATTGAATCAGTAATTTAAAAACAACCAGCAAACAAAAGTCCAGGACCAGATGTCTTCACAGGTGGATTCTACCAAACATTTAGAGAAGAGTTAACACCTACTCTTCTCAAAGTATTCCAAAAAATTGCAGAGGAAGGAACACTTGCAAACTCATTCTATGAGGCCAGCATCACCTTGATACCAAAACTAAACAAAGATATCACAAAAGAAGAAAATTACAGGCCAATATCACTGATGAACATAGATGCAAAAATTCTCAATAAAATACTAACAAATTGAATCCAATAATACATTAAAAGGATTATACACCATGAGTAAGTGAGATTTATCCCAGGGATGCAAGGATTTTTCAATATCTGCAAATTGGATCAATGTGACACATTACATTAACAAACTGAAGAATAAAAACAATATTATCATCTCAATAGATGCAGAAAAAAGTTTTTACAAAATTCAACATCCATTTATGATAAAAACTCTCCAGAAAGTGGGCAGAGAGGGAACATATCTCAACATAATAAAGGCCATATATGACAAACCCACAGCTAGCATCATATTCAATGGTGAAAAGCTGAAAGCATTTCCTCTAAGATCAGAACAAGACAAAGATGCCCACTTTTATTCAACATAGTTTTGGATGACCTAGCCATAGAAATCAGAAGAAATAAAAGGAATCCAAATTGGAAAGGAAAAACTAAAACTGTCACTGTTTGCAGATGACATGATACTATACATAGAAAAATCCTAAAGATGCCACCAGAAAACTACTAGCACCCATCAATGAATTTGGTAAAGTTGCAGGATACAAAAATAATATATAGAAATCTGTTGCATTTTTATAAATTAGCAATGAACTATTGAAAGATAAAGGAAGGAAACAATCCCATTTATCATCACATCAAAAAGAATAAAATACCTAGGGGCTTCCCTGGTGGCGCAGTGGTTCAGAGTCTGCCTGCTGATGCAGGGGACACGGGTTTGTGCCCCGGTCCATGAGGATCCCACATGCCGCGGAGTGGCTAGGCCTGTGAGCCATGGCCGCTGAGCCTGCACGTCCAGAGCCTCTGCTCCCCGGCGGGAGAGGCCACGATGGTGAGAGGCCCGCGTACCGCAAAAAAAAAAAAAAAAAAAGGAATAAAATACCTAGGAATAAACCTACCTAAGGAGGCAAAAGACCTGTACTCCAAAAACTGTAAGACACTGAGGAAAGAAATTGAAGATGACACAAACAGATGAAAAGATATACTGTGTTCTTTGATTGGAAGAATTGATATTGTTAAAATGACTATACTACCCAAGTCAATCTATTGATTCAATGCAGTTCCTATCAAAATACCAATGGTATTTTTCACTGAAACAGAATAAATAATTTTAAAATCTGTATGGAAACACAAAAGACCCTGAATTGCCAAAATAATCTTGAAAAAGAACAGAGCTGGAGGAGTCATGCTCCCTGACTTCAGCCTATACTACAGAACTACAGTAATCAAAACAGTATGGTACTGTACTGGCATAAAAGCAGACACATAGCTCAATGGAACAAAATAGAGAGCCCAGAAATAAACCCATACATTTATGGTCAATTAATCTATGACAAAGGAGGCAAGAATATACATTGGAGAAAAGACAGTCTCTTCAATATGTGGTGCTGGGAAAACTGGACAGCTACATGTAAAAGAATGAAATTAGAACATTCTCTAACACCATATACAAAAATAATAAAAATGGATTAAAGACCTAAATGTATGACCTGAAACCATAAAGCTCCTAGAGGAAAACATGTGCAGAACACTCTTTGACATAAATCACAGCAATATTTTTTGGATCCATCTTCTAAAGTAAAAGAAAGAATAGCAAAAATAAACAAATGAGACCTAATTAAACTTAAAAGCTGTTGCACAGCAAAGGAAGCAGTCAGGGTTTCCCTGGTGGCGCAGTGGTTGGGAGTCTGCCTGCCGATGCAGGGGACATGGGTTCGTGCCCCAGTCCGGGAAGATCCCACATGTCGCGGAACAGCTGGGCCTGTGAACCATGGCTGCTGAGCCTGCACGTCCGGAGCCTGTGCTCCGCAAAAAAAAAAAAAAAAAAGAAGTCAACAAAATAAAAAGATAACCTAAGAATGGGAGAAAATATTTGCAAAATGATATGACCAACAAGGGATTAATATCCAACATATATATATACAGCTCATACAACTTAACAGAAAACACAACCTGATTAAAAAATTGGCAGAACTGAATAGACACTTTTCCAGAGAGGAAATGCAAATGTCCAACAGACATATGAAAAGATGCTCAACAATGCTAATCATCAGGGAAATGCAAATCAAAACCACAATGAGATATCACATCACATCTGTCAGAATAACTATCATCAAAAAGTCTACAAATAGGGCTTCCCTGGTGGCGCAGTGGTTGGGAGTCCGCCTGCCGATGCAGGGGACACGGGTTCGTGCCCCGGTCCGGGAGGATCCCACATGCCGCAGAGCGGCTGGGCCCGTGAGCCATGGCCGCTGAGCCTGTGTGTCCGGAGCCTGTGCTCCGCAACAGGAGAGGCCACAACAGTGAGAGGCCCATGTAAAAAAAAAAAAAAAAAAGTCTACAAATAACAAATGTTGGTGAAGATGTGAGAAAAGGGAACCCTCGTATACTGTTGGTGGGAGTGTAAACTGGTGCAGCCGCTGTGGAAAACAGTATGGAGGTTTCTTAAAAAACTAAAAATAGAACTACTGTATTACCCAGTAATTCCACTCCTGGGTATATATCCAGAAAAGAAAAACAAGAACACTAATTTGAAAAGATACATACACCTCCCTGTTCATAGCAGCATTGTTTACAACAAATTCACAACTTTTAAAGTTATGTTTCATTTATAGTTATTATAAAATATTGGCTATATTCCCCATGTTGTACAATATATCCTTGTAGTTTATTTTATACATAATAGTTTGTACCTCTTACTCCCCTACCCCTATACTGTCCCTCCCCACTTCCCTCTCCCCACTGGTAACCACTAGTTTGTTCTCTATATCTGGGAACCTGCTTCTTTTTTGTTATATTTGCTATTTTGAAAATAACTATTAGTTTGTTGTATTTTTAGATTCTACATATAAGTGACATTATAGAGTATTTTTCTTTCTCTGTCGGATTTATTTCATTTAGCTTCCCCCACCAAAGCTAGTCCATAAAGTCTAGAAGAGGTACTTGCTACAGACATCAACACAAGTGTTCATTACTAGATGGGAGGAATCCTTCTGCAATGTATACATATATCAAATCATGATGATGTACACTTTTAGTATCTTATAATTTTCTTTCTTAATTATACCTCAGTAAAGCTGAAAAACTGAAGGGGATATAAAGTCTTTCTCAGACAAACAAAACTGAGTATTCATCACCACTAGACCTGTCTTACAGGAAATGTTTGAGGGGCTTCCAGGAAGATGGCAGAAGAGTAGGACATGGAGATCACCTTCCTCCCCATAGATACACCAGAAATACATCTACACGTGGAACAACTCCTACAGAACACCTACTGAACGCTGGCCGAAGACCTCAGACCTCCCAAAAGGCAAGAAAACCCCCATGTACCTGGGTAGGGCAAACGAAAAAATAAAAAACAGAGACAAAAGAATAGGGACGGGACCTGCACCAGTGGGAGGGAGCTGTGAAGGAGGAAAGGTTCCCACACACTAGGAAGCCCCTTCGCGGGCGGAGACTGCGGGTGGAGGAGCGGGAAAGCTTCGGAGCCGCGGAGGAGAGCACAGCAACAGGGGTGCGCTGGGCAAAGCGGAGAGATTCCCGCACAGGGGATCAGGGCCGACCAGCACTCACAAGTCCGAGAGGCTTGTCTGCTCCCCCGCCGGGGCAGGCAGGGCTGGGAGTTGAGGCTCGGGCTTCGGTCAGAGTGCCGGGAGAGGACTGGGGTTGGTGGCGTGAACACACCCTGCAGGGAGTTAGTGCGCCACGGCTAGCCGGGAGGGAGTCCAGGGAAAAGTCTAGACCTGCCAAAGAGGCAAGAGACTTTTTTTTCGCCTCTTGGTTTCCTGGTGCGTGAGGAGAGGGGATTAAGAGCCCTGCTTAAAGGAGCTCCAGAGACAGACACGAGCCGCCGCTAAAAGCGCGGACCCCAGAGACGGGCATGAGACGCTGAGGCTGCTACTGCCGACCCCAAGAAGCCTGTGTGTGAGCACAGGTCACTATCCACACCCCACTTCCGGGGAGCCTGTGCAGCCCGCCACTGCCAGGGTCCCAGGATCCAGGGACAACTCCCACGGGAGAATGCACGGCGGGCCTCAGGCTGGTGCAATGTCACGCCTGCCTCTGCCGGTGCAGGCTCGCCCCACACTCCGTGCCCCTCCCTCTCCCTGGCCTGAGTGAGCCAGAGCCCCCGAGTCAGCAGCTCCTTTAACCCCGTTCTGTCTGAGCGAAGAACAGACACCCTCCGGTGACCTACACGCAGAGGCGGGGCCAAATCCAAAGCTGAGCCCCTGGGAGCTGTGAAAACAAAGAAGAAAAAGGGAAATCTATCCCAGCAGCCTCAGAAGCAGCGAATTAAAGCTCCACAATCAACGTCATGTACCCTGCATCTGTGGAATACATGAATAGACAACGAATCATCCCGAATTAAGGAGGTGGACTTTGAGAGCAAGATTTATGATTTTTTCCCCTTTTCCTCTTTTTCCAAGTGTGTATGTGTATGCTTCTGTGTGAGATTTTTCTGTATAGCTTTGCTTCCACCATTTGTCCTAGGGTTCTATCTGTCCGTTTTTTTTTTTAATTTTTTTTGCTTAATATTTATTTTTATTTTAATAACTTTTTTTTATTTTACTTTACCTTCTTTCTTTCTTTCCTTCCTTCCCTCCTTTAGACAATGAATCATCCCAAATTGAGGAGGTGGACTTTGAGAGCAAGATTTATGATTTTTTCCCCTTTCCTCTTTTTGTGACTGTGTGTATGTATGCTTCTGTGTGAGATTTTTGTCTGTATACCTTTGCTTCCACCATTTGTCCTAGGGTTCTATCCACCCGTTTTTTTTCTTTGTTTGTTTTTTTTTTTTTTTCTCTTTTTTTTCTCTTTGTTTGTTTTAATTTTTGTTTCTTTTTTTTTCTCTTAATAATTATATTTTTATTTTAATAATTTTATTATATTTTATCTTACTTTATTTTATTTTATGTAATCTTCTTTCTTTTTTCTTTCCTTCCCTCCTTCCTTCCTTCATTCACCCCTCCCTCCTTCCCTCCTTTCTTTCTTTCTCTCTTTCTTTCTTTCTTTCTTTCTTTCTTTCTTTCTACTTCTACTAATTCTTTCTTTCTACTTTTTCTCCCTTTTATTCTGAGCCATGTGGATGAAAGGATCTTGGTGCTCCAGCCAGTAGTCAGTGCTGTACCTCTGAGATGGGAGAGACAACTTCAGGACACTGGTCCACAAGAGACCTCCCAGCTCCACATAATATCAAACGGCGAAAATCTCCCAGAGACCTATATCTCAACACCATCACCCAGCTTCACTCAATGACCAGCAAGCAACACTGCTGGACATCCTATGCCAAACAACTAGCAAGACAGGAACACAACCGCACCCATTAGCAGACAGGCTGCCTAAAATCGTAATAAGTCCACAGACACCCAAAACACAACACCAGACGTGGACCTGCCCACCAGAAAGACAAGATCCAGCCTCATCCACCAGAACATAGGCACTAGTCCCCTCCACCAGGAAGCCTACACAACCCACTGAACCAACTTTAGCCCCTGGGGACAGAACCAAAATCAACGGGAAATACGAACCTGCAGCCTGCAAAATGGAGACCCCAAACACAGTAAGATAAGCAAAATGAGAAGACAGAAAAACACACAGCAGATGAAGGAGCAAGATAAAAACCCACCAGACCTAACAAATGAAGAGGAAATAGGCAGTCTACCTGAAAAATAATTCAGAATAATGATAGTAAAGATGATCCAAAATCTTGGAAACAGAATAGACAAAATGCAAGAAACATTTAACAAGGACCTAGAAGAACTAAAGACAAAACAAACAATGATGACAAACACAATAAATGAAATTAAAAATACTCTAGATGGGATCAATAGCAGAATACCTGAGGCAGAAGAATGAGTAAGTGACCTGGAAGATAAAATAGTGGGAAAAACTACTGCAGAGCAGAATAAAGAAAAAAGAATGAAAAGAACTGAGGACAGTCTCAGAGACCTCTGGGACAACATTAAATGCACCAACATTCGAATTATAGGAGTCCCAGAAAAAGAAGAGAAAAAGAAAGGGACTGAGAAAATATTTGAAGAGACTATAGTTGAACACTTCCCTAATATGGGAAAGGAAATAGTTAATCAAGTCCAGGAAGCACAGAGAGTCCCATACAGGATAAATCCAAGGAGAAACACGCCAAGACACATATTAATCAAACTGTCAAAAATTAAATACAAAGAAAATATATTAAAAGCAGCAAGGGAAAAACAACAAATAACACACAAGGGAATCCCCATAAGGTTAACCGCTGATCTTTCAGCAGAAACTTTACAAGCCAGAAGGGACTGGCAGGACATATTTAAAGTGATGTATGAGAAAAACCTGCAACCAAGATTACTCTACCCTGCAAGGATCTCATTCAGATTTGATGGAGAAATTAAAACCTTTACAGACAAGCAAAAGCTGAGAGAATTCAGCACCACAAAACCAGCTTTACAACAACTGCTAAAGGAACTTCTCTAGGCAAGAAACAAAAGAGAAGGAAAAGACCTACAATAATGAACCAAAAACAATTAAGAAAATTGGAATAGGAACATACATATCAATAATTGCCTTAAATATAACTGGACTAAATGCTCGCACCAGAAGACACAGATTGGCTGAATGGATACAAAAACAAGACTCATATATTTGCTGTCTACAAGAGACCCACTTCAGACCTAGAGACACATACAGACTGAAAGTAAGGGGATGGAAAAAGATATTTCATGCAAATGGAAACCAAAAGAAAGCTGGTGTAGCAGTTCTCATATCAGACAAAATAGACTTTAAAATAAAGACTATTAGAAGAGACAATGAAGGACACTACATAATGATCAAGCAATCGATCCAAGAAGAAGATATAACAATTGTAAATATTTATGCACCCAACATAGGAGCACCTCAATACATAAGGCAAATACTAACAGCCATAAAAGGGAAAACTGACAGTAACACATTCATAGTAGAGGACTTTAACACCCCACTTTCACCAATGGACAGATCATCCAAAATGAAAATAAATAAGGAAACACAAGCTTTAAATGATACATTAAACAAGATGGACTTAATTGATATTTATAGGACGTTCCATCCAACAAAAACAGAATACACATTTTTCTCAAGTGCACTTGGAACATTCTCCAGGATAGATTGTATCTTGGGTCACAAATCAAGCCTTGGTAAATTTAAGAAAATTGAAATGGCATCAAGTATCTTTTCCAACCACAACATTATGAGACTAGATATCAGTTACAGGAAAAGATCTGTAAAATGTACAAACACATGGAGGGTAAACAATACAGTACTTAATAATGAAGTGATCACTGAAGAAATCAAAGAGGAAATAAAAAAATACCTAGAAACAAATGACAATGGCGACACAACGACCCAAAACCTATCGGAGGCAGCAAAACCAGTTCTAACTGGGAAGTTTATAGCAATACAATCCAACCTTAAGAAACAGAAAACATCTCGAATAACCAACCTAACCTTGCACCTAAAGCAATTAGAGAAAGAAGAAAAAAGAAACCCCAAAGTTAGCAGAAGGAAAGAAATCATAAAAATCAGATCAGAAATAAATGAAAAAGAAATGAAGGAAACAATAGCAAAGATCAATAAAACTAAAAGCTGGTTCTTTGAGAAGATAAACAAAATTGATAAACCATTAGCCAGACGCATCAAGAAAAAAGGGAGAAGACTCAAATCAATAGAATTAGAAATGAAAAAGGAGAAGTAACAACTGACACTGCAGAAATACAAAGAATCATGAGAGATTACTACAGGCGACTCCATGCCAATAAAATGGACAACCTGGAAGAAATGGACAAATTCTTAGAAATGCACAACCTGCCAAGACGGAATCAGGAAAAAATAGAAAATATGAACAGACCAATCGCAAGCACTGAAATTAAAACTGTGATTAAAAATCTTCCAACAAACAAAAGCCCAGGACCAGATGGCTTCACAGGCGAATTCTATCAAACATTTAGAGAAGAGCTTACACCTATCCTTCTCAAACTCTTCGAAAATATAGCAGAGGGAGGAACAATCCCAAACTCATTCTACAAGGCCACCCACACCCTGATACCAAAACCAGACAAGGATGTCACAAAGAAAGAAAACTACAGGCCAATATCACTGATGAACATAGATGCAAAAATCCTCAACAAAATACTAGCAAACAGAATCCAACAGCACATTAAACGGATCATACACCATGATCAAGTGGGGTTTATTCCAGGAATGAAAGGATTCTTTCATATACGCAAATCAATCAATGTGATACACCATATTAACAAATTGAAGGAGAAAAACCATATGATTATCTCAATAGATGCAGAGAAAGCTTTTGACAAAATTCAACATCCATTTATGATAAAAACTCTCCAGAAAGTAGTCATAGAGGGAACTTTCCTCAACATAATAAAGGCCATATATGACAAACCCACAGCCAACATCGTCCTCAATGGTGAAAAACTGAAAGCATTTCCACTAAGATCAGGAAAAAGACAAGGTTGCCCACTCTTACCACTCTTATTCAACATAGTTTTGGAAGTTGTAGCCACAGCAATCAGAGAAGAAAAGGACATAAAAGGAATCCAAATCGGAAAAGAAGAAGTAAAGCTGTCACTCTTTGCAGATGACATGATACTATACATAGAGAAGCCTAAAGATGCTACCAGAAAACTGCTAGAGCTAATCAATGAATTTGATAAAGTAGCAGGATACAAAATTAATGCACAGAAATCTCTGGCATCCCTATACACTAATGATGAAAAATCTGAAAGTGAAATTAAGAAAACACTCCCATTTACCATTGCAACAAAAAGAATAAAATATCTAGGAATAAACCTACCTAAGGAGAAAAAAGACCTGTATGCAGAAAATTATAAGACACTGATGAAAGAAATTAAAGATGATACAAATACATGGAGAGATATACCATGTTCCTGGATTGGAAGAATCAACATTGTGAAAATGACTCTACTACCCAAAGCAATCTACAGATTCAATGAAATCCCTATCAAACTACCACTGGCATTTTTCACAGAACTAGAACAAGAAATTTCACAATTTGTATGGAAACACAAAAGACCCTGAACAGCCAAAGCGATCTTGAGAAGGAAAAACTGAGCTGTAGGAATCAGGTTCCCTGCCTTCAGACTATATTACAAAGCTACAGTAATCAAGACAGTATGGTACTGCCACAAAAACAGAAAGATAGATCAATGGAACAGGAAAGAAACCCCAGAGATAAACCCATGCACATATGGTCACCTTATCTTTGATAAAGGAGGCAGGAATGTACAGTGGAGAAAGGACAGCCTCTTCAATAAGTGGTGCTGGGAAAACTGGACAGCTACATATAAAAGTATGAGATTAGATCACTTCCTAACACCATAGACAAAAATAAGCTCAAATTGGATTAAAGACCTAAATGTAAGGCCAGAAACTATCAAACTCTTAGAGGAAAACATAGGCAGAACACTCTACAAAGAACAAATCTAAAAGGAGAAATTGAGAGCAATACAATAATAGTATAAGACCATATAATACACATAAAATAATGGATAGAACACACAGACAGAAGATCAATAAAGAAATAACTAACTTGAACACTGTAGACCGAATGAACCTAACAGACATATATAAAGAACTTTCCAACCCAAGAGGAGAAGAACACACATTCTTTTCAAACAAACACAGAACATTATTCAGGATAGATCACATTAGGTCACAAAAGCAAGTGTTAACAAATTTAAGATCAAAATCATTCCAAGTACCTTTTCTGACCATAAGGGAATGAAACTATAAATCAATAACATCTAGACAATGGAAAATTTTACAAATATATGGAAAATAAACAATACACTAGAATGACAATTGGTTCAAAGAACAAATCAAAAGAGAATTTTAGATATATCTTGAGAGAATGAAAATGAAAACATATCAAAGCTTTTGGGATACAGCAAAAACAGTAATAAGAGGGAAGGAAATAATAAAGATTATAGCAGAATTAAATCAGATAGATAATAGAAAACCAATAGAAAAAAATCAACAAAACTAAAAGTTGATATTTTGAAAAGATAAACAAAATCAACAAACCCTTAGTGATATTAATAAAAAAGAGAAAATACTCAACTAAATAAAATCAGAAATGAAAGAGGAGATATTACAACAGACACCTCAAAAATAAAAAGGATCAAGGAACTATTATGAACAATTATACACCAGTGAAGAGGATAACCTAAAAGAAATGTATAAGTTCCTAGAAATATACAACTTACCGAAGCTGAATCAAGAAGAAATAGAGGACTTCCCTGATGGCACAGTGGTTAAGAATCCACCTGCCAATGCAGGGGACATGGGTTTGAGCCCTGGTCCAGGAAGATCCCACATGCCACAGATCAACTAAGCCTGTGCACTACAACTACTGAGCCTGCACTCTAGAGCCCATGAGCCACAACTATTGAGCCCACATGCCACAACTACTGAAACCCAGATGCTTAGAACCCATGCTGTGCAACAAGAGAAGCCACCACAATGAGAAGTCTGCACACCACAATGAAGAGTAGCCCCTGCTTGCTGCAACTGGAGAAAGCCTGTGCACAGCAATGAAGACCCAATGCAGCCAAAAATAAATAAATAAATTTATTTAAAAAAAGAAAAGAAAGAAGAAGAAATAGAAAGCCTGAACAGATCAATAACAAGTAAGGAGGTTGAATCAGTAATCAGAAATCTTCCAACAAAGAAAAGCCCAGGACCAGATGGTTTCATAGGTGAGTTCTACCAAACATTCAAAGAAGAATTAATACCAAATGTTTTTAAACTCTTCCAAAAAAATATAAAAAGACTTCCAAATTCATTTTATGAGACCATCATCATGCTTATACCAAAACCAAACAAAGATACCACAAGAAAACTATGAGCCAACTCCCCTGATGAACGTACACGCAAAAATCCACAATAAAATACTAGCAAACTGAATTAAACAGCACATTAAAAGGGTCATAAACCATGACTAAGTAGGATTTAAAACTGGGAAGCAAGGATGGTTCTATATTTGCAACTCAATTGTCCATTGATGGATGAATAACACCAAATTAACAAAATGAAAGAAAAAAGTATATGATCATTTCTTAAGAAAAGCATTTAACAAAGTTAAACACTTCCATGTTTAAAACTCTCAACAATATAGTTATAAAAGGAACTTACCTCAACACAATAGAGGCCACACATGAAAAGCCACACTAACATCACAATCAATAGGGAAATGTTGCAAGTTTTTCCTATCAAGATCTGGTACAAGGCAAGGATGCCCATTCTCACCTCTTCTTCTCAACATATTACTGGAAGTCTTAGCCAGAGCAATTAGACAAGAAAAAAAAAAGGCATCCTAATCAGAAAGGAAGAAGTAAAAGTATCCCTACTTACAGATGACATAATCAAATATGTAGAAAACTAATTGTTCAACATAAAACAGATAGAAATAATAAATTCAGTAAAGTTGTAGGATAAAAAATCAACATACAAAAACCAATCACATTTCCATACATAAACAATGAACAATCCAAATAGAAAATTGAGAAAACAATTTCTTTCACAATAGCAACAAAAATAACAAAACACTTAGGATTAGACTTAATTAAAGAAGTGAAAGATGTGTACACTCAAAAATATAAAACATTGGGCTTCCCTGGTGGCGCAGTGGTTGAGAGTCCGCCTGCCGATGCAGGGGACACGGGTTCGTGCCCCGGTCCGGGAAGATCCCACATGCCACGGAGCGGCTGGGCCCATGAGCCATGGCCGCTGAGCCTGCACGTCCGGAGCCTGTGCTCCGCAACAGGAGAGGCCACAACAGTGAGAGGCCCACGTACCGCAAAAAAAAAAAAAAAAAAAAAATATAAAACATTGATGAAGGAAATTTTTAAAGACACAGATAAATGGAAAGATATTCCATGCACACGGATCTAAATAATTAATATTGTTCAGTGTCCATACTACCCACTACAGATTTAATGCAATCCCTATCAAAATACCAGTGTCATTCTTTACAGAAATATAAAAATAATTCTAAAATTCATATGGAACCACAAAAGAATTCAAACAGCCAAAGCCAAAGAACAAAGCTGGAGACACCATACTTCCTGATATCCAAATATATTACAAAGCTACAGTAATAAAAACAGTATGGCACTGACATAAAAACAGATATATAAACCAGTGCAACAGAATAGACAGCCCAGAAGTAAATCCACTTCTGTATAGTCAATAGATCTTCAACAAGGCTGTCAAGAATATACAATGGGGAAATGATAGTCTCTTCAGTAAATGGTGTTTGGAAAACTGAATATCCACATGCAGAACAATGAAATTGGACTCTTATCTCATGCCATATACAAAAGCAAACTTAAAATGGATTAAAGACTTAAGCATAAGACCTGAAACCATAAAACTGTTAGAAGAAAACATGGGGGGAAAGCTTCTTAACATTGTGTCTGGGCAATGATATTTTGGATATAACACAAAAATCATAGGCAACAAAAGCAAAAAAAGACATGTGTGATTGCATCAAACTGAAAAGCTTCCATACAGCAGAGGAAACCATCAACAAAATGAAAATGCAACATATGCAATGGGAGAAAATATTTACAAACCACATATCTGATAAGGGGTTAATATCCAAATATATAAGGAATTCATACAACTCAATAGCAAAAAAAAAAAAAAAAAATTTAATGGGCAAAGGACCTGAGAAGACATTTCTCGAAAGAAGACATATAAATGGCCAAGAGGAACATGAAAAAGTGCTCTGTATCTCTAATCATCAGAGAAATGCAAATCAAAACCACAATGTTTTCATTTATTTACAATGAAAACAAGTGAGAGTTTTCATACCTGTTAGAATGGCTATTAATTGAAAGACAAGAAATAACAAATGTTGGCAAGAATGTAGAGAATGGGAATGTTTATACACTATTGATGGGAATGTAAATTGGTATAGCCATTTTCAAAAACAGTATGGATGTTCCTCAAAAAATTAAAAATAGAATTACCTTATAATCCAGCAATCCCACTTCTGAGTATATATCCAATGGAAAGGAAATCAGTATCTCAAAGAAATGTATGCTCTCCCATGTTCATTGCAGCATTATTCACAATAGCTATGATATGGAAATAACCTAAATGTCCATTGATGGGTGAATGCGTAAAGTAAAAGTGGTATTTGTATTATACACAATGGAACATTATTCAGCCTTACAGGGGAAGGAAATCCTGACATTTACAACAACATGCATGAACCTGGAGAACATTATGCTAAGTGATATAAGCCAGAAACAGAAAGACAAATATTGCATGATCTCACATATGTGTGGAATCTAAGATAGTCACATTCATAGAAGTAGAGAGTAGAATGGTGGTTGCCAGGTCTCAAGAGAGGGGAAAATGGGGAGACATTGGTCAAACGGTACAAAGTTTCAGTTATGCAAAACGAACAAGTTCTAAAGATCTAATGTATAGCAATGTGAACATAGTTACCAATACTATATTGGTATATATATATATATATATATATATATATATATATACTTGAATATATATATATATAAAAAATATATATATATATATATATATTCAAGTATATATATATACTTGAAATTCGCCAAGAGAGTAGATCTTAAGTATTCTCACTATAAAAAGGAAGGAAGGGGCTTCCCTGGTGGCGCAGTGGTTGAGAGTGCGCCTGCCGATGCAGGGGACACGGGTTCGTGTCCCGGTCTGGGAAGATCCCACATGCCGGGGAGCAGCTGGGCCCGTGAGCCATGGCCGCTGAGCCTGCGCGTCCAGAGCCTGTGCTCCACAATGGGAGAGGCCACAACAGTGAGAGGCCCGCGTACCGCAAAAAAAAAAAAAAGGAAGGAAGGGATAACTATTTGAGGTGATGGATATGTTAATTTACTTGATTGTGGCAATTATTTCACAATGTATACCTATATCAAAACATACATTGTACACCTTAAATATACACAATTTCTATTTGTCAATTATACCTTAATAAAGATGGGGGCAAAAAGATCATGGTGCTATTACATAGAATTATATGTGGAATATAGCTTAGCACAATGCTTCATAATCATACTGATTAAGGAATCAGTAAATACCAAATAGTATATTTGAAGATATTGTAAATTTGAAGAAATATGAAATATGTTCTATGGAAGAGATCCAAGAAAACCATCTTTTGAAAGGTTATGAAATATCCCAAAACCTCATGATACTGTGAAACATTGGTCAGCCCCTGTTGTCCTAGGGCAACATATTCTTGTATCATAGTTTCATACTTTTTAGCTCACAATTCATCTAAAAGATCTTTTAAAAACTATGTATCACATATTTTACTTTTTTTTTTTTTTTTTTTTTTTTTTTGCGGTACGCGGGCCTCTCACTGTTGTGGCCTCTTCCGTTGTGGAGCACAGGCTCCGGACGTGCAGGCTCAGCGGCCATGGCTCACAGGCCCAGCCACTCCGCGGCATGTGGGATCTTCCCGGACTGGGGCACGAACCCGTGTCCCCTGCATCGGCAGGCAGACTCTCAACCACTGCGCCACCAGGGAAGCCCCATATTTTACTTTTTATTATAGGGTTTTGAATTTTGTTTCTAATTATTAGGAAAGAGAAATGTATACATTTCATGAAATAAATGAGGTCTGACTAATTAGAATAAATATTTCATAATATGATTTGATGAACTAGGTTTTAACTCTTATTGAATGAAGTGCAGCTGGTCTGTGAACACATCTCAGAAACAGCCATTGCTTATGCAAGAATTAGAGTTAATTTCTTGACTCTACAAGACTGGGTTGGAAATTTAGTAAAATACATTTAACTAGTCTGTCATACTTTTCAAAGAAAGCCCCGTACTCGTAGTTCTCCCGGTGGGCTTTATCTCTGAACTATCGTTTGGTGGGAGAACCACTACTCATATCTTGGTGGCCTTTATAGAAACATCAAAAGGAAAGTGACTTAAATTAAGCTGCCCTGAAGCTGACTCTCCCATTTCTCAAGATTTTCCTGTGCATTTTGACTTCCTGTGTTTAACTCAGCCCATCACTAGAGTCTTCTTCTTTCAGTGAACTTCTTTCAGTCTGGGGGAAAATGGAAGGATGATAATTTCCCATATCGTCAACGAACAGAAAGCACTATCTGTGTATTTATAGCCTGTTTGAACAGGACAGAGAGAAAAAAAACAAAACAAAACAGAGGGGATGGAGATTTTTTTTAAGTGCTATAACTGCTCCATAAGATCACCGGTTCTTGGGTTGTAGAGGAAATTTTGACAGAATATGAAACTTAATTGATTGTTATCAAAAGATTATGCAGGTAACTTTAAAACTGTTAGTCAACATTCACACCCGCCAATTCTCCTAAACCAATATCCTGAAAAGAGCTGAAATTTACCTTTCCGTTATCATGAAGTAAATGTCACAGAATTCTTGAGCTAGAAGCTTTTTGAAAATACCTAACCCACTACTTCATTTTCAGGTGCCAAGAAAATATGAAAATATGAGAAGTTTTTAACAAATCTTTTAAAAATACATTATCATTGTATTATCATTGCAAATAAATGAAAACAAATGATATATAGTGCAGCAAGTAAATAGGAAATAAAAGAAGACTCTCTTCTGATGCACTCTTCCTGCTGAGGTAGATATTAAGGCTATTTTTTTCCACAGCCAGGTTGCAAAGTGCTGGTACAGCAGAAACTTTTTGTTTAAAAAAATGCTAGACACAGTATTTACTGTAAAAGATAACTGGGATGTGATAGGATTTTGTTATCCAATTAGATGAAATTATTAAAATTCTAGGGAGTCTATGAGTAGTTTAATTAAACTGCTAATGGAGGGACATTCTAAATGACAGAATCATAGAATAGTAGACTTCGAAAGGACCTTTGAGATCATATAATCTGAGCCTTCAATTGAAACGTAACAAAGCTTAGAATCAGAAACGTTAAATAATTTGTCCCAGGTAAAAGAGTGGCAGTGCTTGAAATACAACTTCTGATCATTCTGAGTGTCATGTTCTCCAACCATAAAATAAATATAATTTATTTATATGTTATCTGGCCTGCTCACCTCATTGGTTGGTTGTGAAGTTTAAAATGAAGTAATATAGATGAATGCACTATTTTAAAGTTACCTAAACATTGCAATGAAATGTAAGGCAGTATTACTTGAGAAGTAGCATGGTATCCTGTAAAGAGAACCTGAATTTAAGACCTAGTTTAACAATTTATAGAATTCACATCTCTGAGCCTGAACTTCTTTATCTTCAAAAAAGAGGAAATAATGAACTACTCTGCCGACCTTATATAGTTACAAGGATTAAATGAGGTAGATAATATATGGTGAAGATCACAGTAAACTGTAAAGTGCTATGACAGCAAAACCCAAATATAACTAACGTTCCACGTGGCCCAGTTTATGCAGAGTATTATAAAGAAACAGCAGTCCCACAAAAAATACACACATGCATGCACGCACACACATATACACATGTGCAGATATACTTGTTATTGTCTGGTTGTTATTTTATATTCTATTTTAGCCATCCTAGTAGATAAGAGGTGTTATCTCATTGTGGTTTTGATTTGCATTTCCCTAATGACTAATGATATTGAGCAACTTTTCATGTGTTTATTGACAATTTGTATGTCATTTGGAGAAATGTCTATACAATTCCTTTCCTCATTTATAATTGGATTATTTGCCTTTTATTGTTAGTTGTAGAAGTACTTTTTTTTTTTTTGTGTGGTACGCGGGCCTCTCACTGTTGTGGCCTCTCCCGTTGCAGAGCACAGGCTCCGGACGCGCAGGCTCAGCAGCCATGGCTCACGGGCCCAGCCGCTCCGCAGCATGTGGGATCCTCCCGGACCGGGGCACAAACCCGTGTCCCCTGCATCAGCAGGCGGACTCTCAACCACTGCGCCACCAGGGAAGCCCCTAGAAGTACTTTTATACACTGAATACAAATTCCTTATCAGAGATATGATTTGCAAATACATTCTCCCATTTCATTGGTTGTCTTTTTACTTTCTTGATGGTGTCCTTTTTAAATTTTTTTTATTTTTTATACAGCAGGTTCTTATTGGTTATCTATTTTATACATATTAGTGTATATATTGTTAATCCCAATCTCCCAATTCATCCCACCACCACCACCACCACCCCCACTTTCCCCCCTTGGTGTCCATACGTTTCTTCTCAACATCTGTGTCTCTATTTCTGCCCTGCAAACCAGTTCATCTGTACCATTTTTCTAGATTCCACATACATGCGTTAATATATGATATTTGTTTTTCTCTTTCTGACTTACTTCACTCTGTATGACAGTCTCTAGGTCCATCCACGTCTCTACAAATGACCCAATTTCGTTCCTTTTTATTGCTGAGTAATACTCCATTGTGTATATGTACCACATCTTCTTTATCCATTTGTCTCATTTGAAGCACAAAAGTTTTTAATTTTGATGAAGTCCCATTTACCTGTTTTTTTTCCTTCTGTAGCTTGTGCTTTTAGTGTCTTCTTTTTTAATTTTGCACTCATTCAAATATATGTACACAATACAGAGGTTTAAAACTAATCCAGGGATCACGGACTATCTACTCCAAAGTTAACCTAGCCACACTGGATCTTGGCTGTACATAAGGGACAGATCAGAACTCTGAACTATGCAAATTCATTGATTTCTACATTCTTCCACCATCCCACCCCTCTGCTCCCACCCTACTCCACCCTTAGTTTTTGCCAAAGTTCCTTTTGGAAGAATCCAACAGTATCACAGCTGAACTAGAAGGAAAAAGGCTACAAGGCCTTTAAGGATTGTAGCTAAAAGGCTACAAAGGCTAAAAGGCCAAGATATGTTGGGAGATCAGTATGTTCTCAATGATCAGATGTCTTTGTGGTACATCTTCAGCTAAGAAGTTCAGTATAAAATGTATGGACTCAGAAGGGGCAGAATTGGGTAACAACAAAACTATTTTTCTCTTCTTTTATGGGCTCCAAAATTGTAAAAAGGAATGACAACTAAAGGCCTGAAAGAAGAGTCAGAAAAGCATAAAAAGTGAATACAAGAACTCAAAAATACGTAGTGGTCTATGCTCCTTTTGTGAAGGGGCCGATCGCTCTGCATAACTCAGAGGGTATTGCTGGGTACTACCAGCCAGTACCTCTCTTCCAAAGTAGGTGCAGGTTAGCACTACATCCACCTAAAGGGAGATTGGAGTCATCTTAGAATTCCAACTACAGCAAAATAGGACCAAACTAAACTAGAAAGTTTTAGTCCCAAATCCCTTTTTATAGAAAAGAGTATTTGATTGGTCCAAGCTAGTCAAGTTACCACCTCCGCTCCAATCAAAGTGGCCAGCATTGTGTCGCACAAACATGGCTCCTCCTGTAAGGAAAGCTGAAAACATGTCTAAGATGAGATCACTTTTATGGCAGTTTCACTACCTAGGGAGAAGAACAGTAGTAGTCTATCTGGTTACCTAATCTCTGGGCAAGTCCACAGTCTTTACAGTTGATGTATTTTTTAATGAGTCTGTCCTGTTTAGAATCAGTGAGGCTTTTCTAACTTCTATACACACACACACACACACACACACACACACAAAATAATTCCCACAGACCAGTTAAATTACCACTACAATTATGAGATTTAAATACGTTTTTACAAATACATATCTATGTTAAGGTCTTTCTCCAAATATAGTGAATTCTCCCATAACACAAAATAACCCCAAATTCTGATGGTTTTTTGTGTTGCAAAGTTATACTTCACTTAACTTTTCAAGCGAATAGTTTCAAAATACATTTTCAACTGGGAGCATGGATCAGTGGTTAAAAACAGGAAGTTTGATGAGTAAACTTGAAACCAGTGAAAATACAGAAGATAATGAGGGAAATTCAAAAAACCTGAAATTGTCCACAAATGTGATAGCTATGGAGTGGTTCCTAAGATTTCCCACATGAACCTGGTAGTGGAAAGCATGACTGTAATATCCTGTCAAACAAGTAGTAAATCGACAGAAAGCAATCATAGGCTGTTCTCAGAGGTGAATTTAAAGTGTTTTCCTTAGTATTTTGGAGATTTAATAAAGTTTTGGTGACCTTTATTCAAGAAATCCTGGAATAATCATTGTCTGAGACCATGACACTAGCAGAATTCTTTAAGAACCAATTATGCGGGCTTCCCTGGTGGCGCAGTGGTTGAGAGTCCGCCTGCCAATGCAGGAGACACGGGTTCGTGCCCCAGTCTGGGAAAACCCCACATGCCGCGGAGCGGCTGGGCCCGTGAGCCATGGCCGCTGAGCCTGCGCATCTGGAGCCTGTGCTCTGCAACGGGAGAGGCCACAACAGTGAGAGGCCCGTGTACCGCAAAAAAAAATAAAATAAAATAAAAAGAACCAATTATGCAAATTTTAAGGAAGAGCACCAGAATTCAATGAAAAAGCACAATCAATAAAGCTAACTAGAAATTGCTTGAAGTTTCCCTCAGAGACAGTTTTAGAACCCCCTGAGAAAGTGAAGACTTTATACTAGTAGAAACTGGAGTGAAATAGAGGAAGGCAAGTGAAAAAGCATCATGTCAAATAACTCATTCCTATGGCTCAAAAGGCCTAAACAATGGTTTGGGAAAATGAAGTCAATCTTTTTTTTAACCTTGCATTGGAATTAAAACACCAATATGAATAATTTGGCCATTTCCTTGGTCTTCGCTTGCTATATTTATAATGGTGTATTTGATGGTAAAATGATAAGTAAGTAAATTTTCCCTGAGTTACTGGCATATGTTCAAACCTAAGACACATGAATGGAGGGGTGACGATCATGGCCTGAGCCATTGCAAACCCTGAATGCTCAAGCAATTTCTGCAAAGTTCACCAAAAGCACACTTCCTCGGAGACTTCTGATTTTCCAAATGTGTCCAAGGGGCCAATTAATATTCTATATTAGGCTTAAAAATGTGTTTTAAATACTCTTCTTATTTGACAAATTCATGATGAAATGGAAGTTTTTCAACCACATAGACGTAAGCTCTCTTAAATAGAAGAAAGTCCTGGTAAGGGAAAACCACTATTTCTCATCTTAAGAAAACTTTTTAAAATCATCCTAAATTTGGCTTCTCAAAGACCTTCTTGGATTCCATCAAGTTCTCCCTTCTGATTTAAGCTTATAAAACAAATGGCTTCTGGAAGAGTAAGACATGACTATTACATCTTAGCCAAGACAAGCCTACTTGTCCCAGTGTTACTGAGTGATCTGGAAAACCTCAGCATTTTCTGAGGCCTTACTTTACTCTTGCATCAGACCCTAGAGAAGTTCTGTCACCCTAGGAAGACTGAGAAGTTCTGTCAAAAACTGTGGTACATCAATTAACAGGCTTTTATTGAGTACCATCTGTATACTCAGCACTTATGTTCCCAAAATCTAGACCCCCTCTGTGTACTTAGGCTGTTTTATCTCTGTTTGTGTCAAAGTGACTGCCTTTACAGAGTGACAAGAGGGATACCAGGATCCCGTCAGGCTGCTTGACACATACCGAGATTTGGGGTGCTCCTGTGATGACTAAGAGCTAATCTTTTCAGGACATTGTCATTTCCTCTCTTCACCACATCTCATTCTTTCCAGGGTATTTCCTTTATTTTCAGATACAGGGCAGTTTGCCAGCATATCTTCTGTCATGGGGTATTAATCATTATACTATGCCAAGAATTGGAATGGGATAGCATGGCGACTGCTTTCAAAACTCCCTCACTCTGTCAGCATAATCCTAGTTTTGCTACTTTTTGCATTTCATACTTTTCTGACCCAATCAGAAAATAACGACTTTGTTCCCCAAATGAACTTTCTTTTTACTTCTTCTCTTCCTTATTATTATTCCTCTTCTCTCTTTCTCCTCTCATAAACTCTGGTTCTGTTGTCTAAAATACTTTTGCTTTCACAAGTGGGTATGTATATCAGTTTCATTATTTTCATTAAGCCAAAATGTATTGAGTGCCCACTAGACTAGCTACTTCAAAAAATAGATACAGTAACTAGACACAGTCTCAAAGAGCTACGGTCTCAGGGAGGGGGGAGTAGGAAAGTGTAAATTAATAAATAAATAACCACTAATATGGGGAATAAGTTGAGGATGAGAAGTGCAAAGTCTTTTTGGGGTCAGGGGAGAGAGAAGTTCCAAGAGTTTGGGTGATCAGGGAAAGCATCATGGTAGAAAGAGATGTGGTGGACAGAGTCTGGTTAGATATCATTACAGGCCCAGGAGGAAAGGCAACAGAACAGAAAAGTTAGAGGCATGCAGCCCGTGTGTAAAAATTGTGACATATAAGTCTGGGAAATAATGAAGCAGCAAAAGTTTCTGAGCAGAGGAGTGGCCTCATCTGAGGAAGCCTGGGGAAGGTCAACCAACCAGCAGTGTTGTTGGGGAGCAGGGGTGAATCCAAATGTCCAGGCAGGAGCCAGAGTCATGTAGGAGCCCCACCAATTGTCTAGACAAGAAGAAATATAGGTCTGAACTGAGGAGACAACAACAGAAGGAAGGAAAGAGAAAAAACAACATATGATGAACACCTTCATGTCAAGAACTGCATGAAGTACCTTGTCAAGTATTATTCCATTTAATGGAAAAGAAAAATGGGAATGAGAGACAGAACCAGGGCAATGGGAGAGAATGAGATTACTATTTATTAATAAGTAAGTAGAAAATGTGCAGCTCTTTTCCAATCCTCTCAATTGGCCATGTAGGGGATCTTATTTTTGTCATTTTATAGATAAGGATACCAAGATTCCATGAGCTTAAGTAATTTGCTCAAGGCCAAAAGGGTAGTAAGTAGCAAAACCATGATGTGAACCCAGACTTATCTGAGTCCAAAATAGATGCTCTTCCCACCCTGTGTACCACAAAGTCTATAGAATCCTCAACAAACAAGAATTTATTAGGCATGGAGCATGAGAAATGAGAAGGAAGGAAGGAAGAAAGGAAGGAAGAGAGGGAGGGAGGGAGAGAGGGAGGGAGGAAGGGAGGGAGGAAGAAAGAACGAGGGAGGGAGGAAGGAGTTTTGAAAGATGACTCATTCCCATCTTACCCCTAGGTTCTTCATGACCTTTTTTTTTCTTTTTTTCTTATTTTTTCTTTCTTAGATTCCATATATATGTGTTACATAGACCTACTAGAGAATGGACTTGAGGATATGGGAAGGGGGAAGGGTAAGCTGTGACAAAGTGAGAGAGTGGCATGGACATATATATACTACCAAACATACGGTAGATAGCTAGTGGGAAACAGCCACATAGCACAGGGAGATCAGCTTGGTGCTTTGTGACCACCTAGAGGGGTGGGATAGGGAGGGTGGGAGGGAGGGAGACGCAAGAGGGAAGAGATATGGGAACATATGTATATGTATAACTGATTCACTTTGTTATAAAGCAGAAACTAACACACCACTGTAAAGTAATTATACTCCAATAAAGCTGTCAAAAAAAAAAGATGACTCATTAATAATGGTATCATTAATAAAAACAAAATAAAAACAATCTGAGTTTGGAGTTTAGTGAGTATAAGTTAATAACTTTAGTTATAAATATGCTGAGTTTGAAATCCTGGCTGATTGTCTAAGTAAGAATATCCTAACAACAGTTGGAAATTGCTAGGTTTTGGGAATCATAAGGAGAGAGATCTTGAGATGAAGGGAAAAGAGATTGAAGGGATTCATGTGTAAAGCAATGTGAGAGGGTGAGGAGTTACCTGAGGCAAAGAATGTGGAGAAAAGAATATCTTCATTATGGAGCAGAAGGAGGAAGAAAGAGCACGTAGTGAAGGAGGTGAAAGAAGAGTTCTCAGAAAGAGTAAAGAACCCAGCAGACTACAGTATCACAGAGGACATAGGAGGGGAAAATCCCAAGAAGGGAAATTCCTGCAGAGAGGACAAGGAGAAAGAGGACTGAGAAATGCTTATTAGATTTGTTGCATATGAAATATCTGGTGACCTTCCAGAAGGCGGTTTCATAGAGGGCTAGAGGTGGAAGCCATATTACGAGGGGTTAAGAAGTGAATGCATGAGTGCGAAGTGAAAGCAGAATTTGTACTCTTTTAGAAATTTGGTGGTGAAAGGAAGAGAGATAAGTAGTAGCTTCCTCGAATAGCAGAGTCAGAGGACAGTTATTTTAGTATAGGAAGGGCCCTCACCATATTTGTGGGCAGAGGAAAAAAGATTAAGAGGGAAAAAAGATGGTACCTAAAGGATGGAGCAAAAGCAAGAAGAAGGGAGCAGTAACACACTCAGAGCAGTGTTCTTGGCAAGAAAAAGAACAAGCTACCTTCTTCTGATGTAGAAAAAGGGAACAGAGGTTACCCTCCAGGAGATATTGAGAGAGTTCATATGGACTGGCCTCATTCTCAATAAAACATAAGACAAATATCTAAATAAACACAGGAAAAGAGGCTCTCTCCCACAAGTTTGGAGTCCCATATTTTAAAAGAAAGAGAAATGTTTACATAGGTCAGAAAATGGAAATTCAGTTTTGAAAAGTTACCAGACTTGAACAATTTCTTCAGCTACTCTCTATAGCCTTTATTCCATTTTTCCAAAATCTAAACTGTTATTCTCTAAAAAGTACATATATCTCCCTTGGACTGCATGGTTACAATTTGGACAATGAAGAGAGCCTTTTCGGTTGTCAGAAATGAAGCAACTCTGTCCTCTCTTCTGTGTTCTTTTGAGGAGAAGGTTCAGGATATTTCCTTCAGTAAATTTTGGGAAAATAAGTACTGCTCTCAATGTTTATTTTCAAAGGCTATCAATTATATGGTGATTTTGATCAGTCTACCTGTAACAAATGCCATCTATTAGCAAAACATTGTATTTTACATGGATTAGCAACAGAAACTTTCAAATAAACTCAGTTACTAGAGCTATCTTCCTAGCCCTTTCCATTCTCGTGTTTAATCACTAAGAGCTCACATTCACTGATCTGGTACTCCATGTTGGTTCATGATGCACATGAATGTATCATTTAATCCTTGTAATAACCTTATAGTGATTATTATTATTTCCATTTTGCATATAAATAAGTATTAAGCCATCTTCCCAAGTTCTCAGAGATAATAACGGTAGAACTGGCGTCAGTCCTGGTCTGACTTAAAAGCTCGGCATCTGAAGATTAAATTGGACCACCTCACAATTCAGTTGCATATTTCTATAGATACAGTTTTTTCTTCTTCTCTAACTTCTTTGGTTATCTAAGACGTCTCCTTTCTGCCTCCCTCCTCACCACGAGAGTCTAGTATCCTTGGAAGAGAGCCTAAAACATTGTACCTCTTCAAAATATATGGAAGTAAATTGAAACAAATTAAAATCAACTTTAAAACAATCAATCATTGGGTTTTCCATCACATCTGCTTTGTTTTCACTATACTTCCTACATTCACAACCCCTCCTCCCACATTGGATTCAAGAGGATATCCAAGTGTGGGAATGTGAATATTATTGTGAAAATAACCCTGTAAAACAGCTTCTCTACATAAGACTCTGCTTAAGTCAAGGGTGTGAATGCATAGAAGATGAAGAGGACCTTCTCATCAGCAATTACCCGGGAAGATTTGAGCTGAGGATTTCACTCCCTTAGAGCTGATGTTCACTTGTTCATTTAACAGCTATTCGTGGAGCACCTTCTATTTGCTTAAGCAAGTTCCTGCCCTTTATGAGTTCTCAGACAAGAGGAGAGACATCAGGTATCCTACAATTGTAGAACAGACTGGTAATGCCAGAACAGAGGTGGGGAGGATGGCCAAACAACAGCTTGACACTTTTTTTGTCATTAATTATATGTATTTCAAGCTAACTTCTCAATATGGGCTCATTTCCTGTTTGCATCAACATGAAGCCTCAAATGAAACCACACAGTGTATTTCATTTCAAAATGAAACTCATGACACAGCTAAGCAGTGAGTCATCCTCAGAAGCCATGAAATTTCAATCCCAGTATTTTTAAAACTGGTTGGGTCTTTTCCATCATTAAGCTGCACTGTGTGTTTCTAGACCTGAACTTCTTTATCACCCATTTTAATTTAGATGATGATTGTCAAAATAGCTCATCTTTGTGTTACAGTGATAAAATCTGCAACTCTCTACATCACTAAAAATGAATTTGGAACAGAGGAAATAAAGTGAGGAAACTATTTTCCTTACAGACCTAGATAATGGAGAAAATTAGAGATCTGATCATAATTTTTCCACAGAGACTATCCTCACAGCCTAAACTTGTATTATTATTTTCACTTTATTGGGTGCCCTTCAGAATTCTGTAAGTTAACAAAAGGCTGTATCTTTTCACTTTGGAAAGTCAGTCAATGAAAACAAAACCAGCTAGGACATCTTACAGTGAAGAGTAGAAAGAACAGACCCAGGTAAATAACACAGTTCTGTATTGGTGAGGATGCTTTCTAAACCGTAGGTGATATCACAGCTGCTTGTCTATTTCCCACCCTCCTCTTGAAAAAAACAAAAACAAAAAACAAAAAAACCTCAGTGATTTCTCAGGTTTAGAACACAGGTCAGGGTGAACCAACCACCCAGGAAGGTCCTTTAGATTGTAGCCTCACCCTTACACATCAAAACAAACCCATGTAACGCAAAAGGAGAGGGAGACGAAAGTATATGTCAGTTAATGCAGAAACAAATTCACCTTGACCTCAACTTTTAGCTGATTTTCAAAAAGTATTCTTGTGCATCCCAGAGCACACCAAATCTTACATGTGATCGTGCATCATCTCAACCTCCATACTCCTCCGCTTCACCCCTGTTGTCACTACCTCACATGTGTACCTGCACGCCCATTTCAGCCCTACCACACTAAGGGTATGTGAAGAATGCACAGACAAGTGAGTCAGAAATTGTAAAACCCTCGCAGAGGCCAGCCCCAAGGCTGCAGATCTCAGGCAAGCCACATGATGGTTTCCAATGGCACTGACACGCACCAAGACAAGAAGTTTCATTAATGTAGTGCTCACTGGAAAATCCTAATGAATCACCTACTATATGACAAACAAGGAAATTGATAGCCCATATCCAACCTTGTTACTCTGTGTGATGGAGAGGTGACAGTGAACTAGAAAGAAGTATGTGGATTTCACAGCCCCTGATGGTTTGGTTTGGTCAAATTCAAGGCCCTTCTTAAAGGCCCTTCTAAGGGCCTTCTTAGCTAGAAAGATAAGTGATACACAGAACCACTTCCATTGTGACACATCTTCCTCTTTCACCCTTACGAATTTTAGTGCACACCCAGATCAAATCCTGGTCTTTCCTTCTCTGTTTATAATGGAGTCACATCTTGCTCCAGGGTTAGGTGGCTCAGCCCATAAAGTGAAAATCTCATGTAATTCAAATTACTCTTGAAAATGCCTAAAGTCCCCTACAGCATTCTGTGTCCTCAGTAGGTGATCTTATCAGTTCTCTAATGTTCCTCTGGGTCTTTTGATTAATTTTCAGTGCCTACATTGAGCATGTCAATAAATCCTTCACCACCCACTTACCAAGTTACTTGAAAATCTGTTGCATGTCTTTATTATTGGTCAGGGAAACACTTAAAATTATTCAATACAATCTTTCCGTGGATTTCTACCGAAGATATTGACTATTTCAGGCTTGATTGAATATGCTGCCTGCGTAGAATGAACATATAACCACATCACTACTCATCCCAACCTTTACCCCACCTTTTTGTCTCCCCACCTCTATACTGTCCCTTCTCTCCTTCCCTCCCTCCTTTCATTTCCACAAAGTTCAGTTCAGATAAATCAAATTGCTCCTATCAGGAAAATCTCCTATAATGAGTAAATGTTCTCAAGAAACATTTATAAACCCATTTGCCTTTCTTCCACCAAAACTATTACTTTGTATTGCTCTCATATGCTCATTCATTCATTCATCCATTCCACAAAGATTCACTATGAACCAACTGTAATACATACCAGACACCATTCCAAGCACGGGGCTTACTTACATCAGTGTTCACAACGAAGTCCCTGCTCTCAAGGAACTCACTTTCCAGTGGGGTAGACAGTAAGTAGGCATATTCCTAAGACACTGTCAGGCAGGACTGAGTGTTAAAAAGGGGGCATCAGGTAGTCAGATAAAGCTTCTGAAAAAGGTCTTTGACCAAAGACCTAAGTAAGCAGGGAGACAAGCCATGTGGATATCTGCAGAAACAGTGTTAAGGACAGAGGGGAGCAGCAAGAGTAAAGGTTTTTAAAAGAGCATGGGATTGGAGTTTTCCAGAAGCGACCAGGAAACTTCCAGGATGGATGAAGCTGAAAGCTCAGAGGGGAGAGTAGTATGAGATGACTTTGAGAGTTGGCCAGAATCCAGAAGGATTTTGGCTTTTATCTGTGGATGTTATGTGAAGCCCTGATCCATGGATCTTTTTGTAGGAGGTAGCATGACCTGACTGAGGTGTTTTTAGAAGGATTTCTCCAGCTGATCTGTGGAGAGTCATGGGGAGAGACCTGTAGAGGGAGAAAGACAGGAAACTGGCAGGCTCCTCCAACCCTCTAGCATGAGCCTAGGGTCTCAAATTAGTGTTTCTCAGTATTTGCCTTTCCTGTCAGGAAAAACAAGTGAGAAAAGTTTTCTAGTTAAGTGGTTTTTGGTTTTCTACCAAACTACTCAACTTTCACACAGTCCTCTCCTGCTCTCTAGGTCTGACTCTCTGCCATGAAGTCTGCTTCAAACCTGCCCTGAGAGCAAAACTCCCTGGTGCATGGGCCGTTTCAGGGCCCTGGAAGCCACATAGATTCACCCAATACCACCCTCTTAATAATATAGGGTTCTACCTTTTTACTTTCTTTTTCACACAGAGATTCTGACAGCTTTATCAAAAAACATAATAGCTTGAAATCAAAAATTCAATGTTAGTTCCTGAAAAAAATAAGTATTTCTACTAATAGAGTAATGTACATTTAATACAGACAGTAAATTTGCCTCTGAAGCACTGCCTATGTGTAGAGTAGTTTTTAGTGCCATGGAAAATCTGTGAATGTAACAGATTGAATTTTGAATCCATAAGAAGTAATTTTTTAACTTTACCTGAAACTTATTTAGAGGCAAATAGTAAGGCTTTTTTAATTAAGTAAAGAAAGGGGACACCTGATTTAGTACAAAATACAACGTATAGTGCAAATTATTATCACTGAACTCCCCATTTCTCACATATGTGTGTATATACACACACATATACACATATAGGTACACATTTATATAAATTTTTATCAAATGTAAACCTTTTGTCAACCCTATCACTTAGCTCCTCTCACTGTCATCACACCCCTTTTCTGATCATTGAGTGGCAGTCAGCTGCCTGAGTCTATTGCCTGCTGGTGTCATGCCAAGGAAAGTAGACTTGATTCTTTAGGCCATGTGGGTCCATTGACTATTTCAGAGAACAGAAATAATATAATTTTTCAGTGTTCATTTATTCAAACATTTGTTGTACACCAACTATGCAGCAGGTGCTGGGCTAGGCAATGGTGGGACAACCACGAATAAGACATAGCCTGTGCCCTTAGAGTCCAGTGTGACTGCCACATGGAAAGTAGCTGGTAGGGAGCCAAGTCTACAGACAAGAAGGCAATAGCAGCCTTTTGTAACAGTCTAAAAAGAAAATGGCGAAGCTAAAAGAAACTCAAGGGACATGTCAGAGATAGAATCAACTGGATTCTTTCAGCCATTTTACTGTCCAGTTTTCCTTCCTTACCAACTCTCAGGTAATTCCCTCCAGGATTTTCCCTGTAAATGCTTATAACACTTCCAAACTCCGAGAGCTGTACCAGAGTACCGTGCTTTATTTGCTTAAAAATAAGTAGAATAAATATTGCCAGTGAGTTTAGTCAAGGATTTGTGTATCTGGGCATTATGGTAATAAAGAAGAGGAAACTCATCCAGAAAAGGCATGAAAATAAAGGTCTGCTTTATAAAGCAATGACGATAAAATAAAAGTACTAAAGTCCTTATTAAATAGACACCATTCATCACTCTCAATAACGTACTGCAATACTTCCCAGTACTTCAATAGAAAAAGAAAGGCCTAAGTTTTGGCACCATCTGAAATCTGGCAGGCATAACATTTAGCTAGTCTATAAAGCTGTCTTTCTCCTGGGATGCCCTCAAAAGACAATGCAGACTGCCTCAGAGCCACATTTTAAAACAAATAGTCCATGTTAGGCGGAAGAAGCCTTGAAGTGCTATTTTGTTTGCTTTTCAGAATCAAGTGAATAGAACAGGATTAGGCTAGAGACACCAAATTTCCCCAGATTATCACCTGAGACATTTAGCGGCAAATAGATGAAATCTAGTTGTGACTGATGAGCCCTTTGGCAGGGAGCAATCGTCTCCTTCCACGTATATCTTTCAAGTGAAAAGCCTTGACACAGTTTGTTCCCTAAAATGGTTGATCCTTCTCAGGCTGGCAGCTAGTTTACCAAGGCCCTAAGCCAAGCGCCAAAGTGAAGGCATTGGTTACTATGAACACATTTCCATGTCCAACCACAGAATCCTGATTTTCTGATCTTTGCTGATAAGTGGCTGTGAATAAAAAGAGAAAGGGTGATAGACTCAGAAAAGCGAGCTCTCAACTGCCTGTTTGGTGGCATTATTGTTTCAGTTATCTATCAGCATAACAAACCATCCTGAAAAACAGTGAGTGGCATAAAACAACAAACATGCTATCATGTTGCTGTATTCTGGTGCTCAGGAACTTTAATAGAACATAGAGGGATGACTCGTTTCTGTTGAGTAACGTCTGGGGCCTCAGCTATGATGACTCCAAAGACTGTGAGGTGACTCAAAAGGTATGGCTGGAAGAGCAGGGACAAGAGAATCCACTTTCAATATGGTTTCTTTAATCAAATGTCTGGCCCTTGGCCTGGGATTGGTGAAGGACAAGCACAGCTGGGGCTGTTGACCAGGGTGCCTACACGTGGCCTCTCCATCTTGGCCGTCTCAAGGTAACCAGAATTACAATGTGATGGCTCAGGGCTCAAAGGACAAGTATTCCAATAAGCAAGGAGGAAGCTGCATGGCCTTTTGTGACCCAGCTTCAGAGGTCAGCTAGCATCACTTCCAGTGTGCTCTGTTAGTCAAAGCAGTCACAAGCCTACCAGATTCAAGTGGAGGAGACATAGACCCCACCTCCTGATGGGAAGAATGTCAAAAAAATTGCAGCCATGCTGTTAAACTGTCCCAGTTACCTTCCCCATGGATGTCACCATCAACAGAGAGGCAGATTGTATTTAGGAGCACAGTGGGGGAGTGGGGAATAGGGAAAGGCCCCTGTAGGTATAAGTGTGTAAAATGAGAGGACAGTCCTCACCAGACTAATCTTCTCACTGGAGCACATCCAGGAAAACTCAAGATCTAATTTCCATGTACTTATATTACTTGGAACAGGGCTTCTTAATGTGCATTACTCAAGACCTCCCTTAGGGTCCTATGGCCCCTTTGACTAATGATGCTTCAGATGTGACTCCAGATCACACCATTGTCAACACCATGGGACTACCGTGATTCCTTCCAGACCAGTCCTTACACATCAGGGCAGAAACAAGGAAACAGAACATTACCAGAGCTGAACAGTCATGACTGTATGAATGTATGGGGCAATTTTACCCCTTTCCTGGACACCTATCCCAATTTTTCTGGGTGTGGGGGGTTGGGGGGAAGGAGGAATCATGGATTCCTGTTATCATTAGCCCCCAAAGCCATCTTCCAGCTGTTCAATGTCACACCCAGTGGGACCAGGGAGCAGCAGGGAAGGGAGAAGGAGGTGAGCAATGCACAGGGCCAGGCATGGATCAGCAAAGTATTGGGATTAATTATATAATTATGCAACTATATTAATATCAAATGAAATAAACTCTAAGGCATAAAGCTTTACTAGAGATAGTGTCACTTCATAATGACAAAAGGTACATTTCATATGACAGAAATAATTTTAAATTTTCATGCAAATTTTGACACAGCCTCAGAATATTTAAGCAAAAGTTAGCAGAAAAAATAAATAAATGCAATATCATACAGTAATAGTTTAACAAATCTTTCTATATCTGATAGACCAAGAATATAAAAAGTCAGCAAGAATATAGAAGGTATTTAATTACATAATTATAAAATTAGCAAGCATAATTAAAGCATAAGCACACTTGAAACACAAAGATTGACCCACACTGATTCTCGAAGCAAGTTTCCAAAAATACCAAAATACTGGTTTCATTCCAAGCATAGTCTCTGACCACACCTCAATGTTGTTAAACTTGATACCGCTAACAGAAAGATAACTAGAAAAATCCCATATGTTTAAAATCAATAAACTTCTAAATAGCTCCAGTCAAAAAAAGAAATTAAATTGGAAAATAGAAAAAATGTAGAACTGATTAATAATAAAATACCACAAACAAAACTTGGGGAAATACAGCAAAAGCAGGAATTAGAGAGAAATTGGTAATCTTAAAAGCCTGTATTAGAAAAGAAGGAAGTATTGAAAATTAAAGTGCTAAGCATCACCTGGGCAGAGCAACTTAATAGACATCCAGATGGCCAAGAGGCACATGAAAAGATGCTCAACATCACTAATCATCAGGGAAATGCAAATCAAAACCACAACGAGATATCATCTACACCTGCGTTGGCTCCCAAACTGGCCCCCATATACAGAGGGCAAAGAGAGCCTTAAGAAAGAAGTAGGCCACTGGAGATTGGTAGGTGGCGGGTTTAATAAACAAAGGAACTTACACATGCGGCTATATGTGGGCGGCTGCAGGACAAGTAGATCTCCACACCCACCAGACAGAATCTTAAAGCTTATACACAGGCCTTAGCTGGGTTCAGTCATGTATGCTGTCCAGATGGTCTCAACCACACCTTGCTCTCTCAGGGCTGTATCCTTCAAAGCAGATCCAGCTGTGGGAGCGTGGGCAAAGCGTACTTTCCAAGGACCTGGAGGTGGGGAGGAACTCCCAACTGCCTGGGTCAGCTCCTGGGTCAACGGGTGGTCACGTCCTCTCCATGACCTCCTCCAACAAGAGATTGCTGTCATCAGAGCAGCTGTCATCAAGACAACAAGAGATGTGTTGGTGAGGATGTGAAAAAAAGGGAACTCGGGCACTGTTGGTGGGAATGTAAATCGATTCAGCCACTATGGAAAACAGTATGGAGGTTGCTAAAAAAATTTTTAAAATATGATCCAGGAATCCCACTCCTAGGTATATATCCAAAGGAAATGAAAACAGAATATGGAAAAGATACCTGCATCCTCGTGTTTACAGCAGCATTATTCATAATAGCCAAGATAAGGAAACAACTTAAGTGTCTGTCAGCAGATAAATGGATAAAGACGTTGTGGTGTATATATGTATACAATGGAACATTATTCATCCACAAAAAAAGAAAGAAAACCCGCCATTTGCAACAACATGGATAAACCTTGATAGCGTTATGCTAAGTGAGATAAGCAACACAGAGAAAAACCAATATCGTATATCACTTATATGTAGAATCTTAAAAAGCCAAACTCATAGAAACGGATTGCAAAATGATGGTTATGCGGGGCTAGGAAGTGGAAGAATTGGGGAGATGTTAAAGATAAAAACTTGCAACTAAAAGATGAGTAAATTCTGCAGATCTAATGCACAGCATAGTGATTATGGTCAATAATGCTGTATTGTGTCTTTCAAAATTGCTAAGAGACCAGGTGTTAAATGTTCTCACCACAAGAAAGAAATGGTAATTATGTGACATGATAGAGGTGTTATAAAGCTACAGTGGTAATCATACTGCAATATATAAATGTATCAAATAAACACACGGTATACCTTAAACTTACCCAATGTTATATGTCAATTTTATCTCAATTAAAAAAGGAAAATATGTTTGAAAACTTTGTGAAATTGAAAAATTTCAGAAATATATCACAAAAACTGATTCAAGAACTGGGAAACTTTAATAGTTTTATAATGATTAAAGATACTGAATCAGCAGTTTAGTCACTTGTGTTGGCTTCTATGACATACTTTTCTTCACTTGTGCAAGAATATTTGGCTGTTGAATGCATATAAATTTATATTTAAATATAATTTAATTCCAATTTAACACATACTATTCCAGAGTATAGAAAAGAGGAAAAAAATCCTCCTCAACTGTTTGAGTTTTGCATAACGTTGATTCCAAAAACCGACAAAAGCAACACAAAAAAGGAAAATTACAGGCCAGTCTCAATCATGAACATAGATGCTAAAAACCAAACAAAATACTAGCTAATCAAGTCAGCCCAAGGATGCTCTAATGTGCTGGAATGTTCTATTTTTTTTACCTGGCTGGTGGGTACTTGGGTTTTTTAAAACATAATACTTTAACAAATACATATATGCTTAAATACATTTTGTACACTTCTTCTGTTTATAGGATATATTTCATTATAAAAACAAAAACAAATAATACCTAGGAGCAACTGACACACTCACTCTTTCCCATTAAACTCATCTGCTGTTTATCTGAACCTCTCAAAATTCTGTACTTGGTGCCACACAGAGTGTGACCCACACACCGAGTAGCAGCAGCATCACATGCGAATTTGTTTAAAATGAAAATTCTGGGTCCCTTGCTGAACTAAAATCTCTGGATGTAGGACTCAGGAATCTGTGTTTTAACAAGCCCTCCAGGTTACTCCGAGGCTCACTCAAGTGTGAGAAGCACAGCTTTTAGTAACAGCCGCAAGTACCAGAGGGCTTACAAGCAAGAGGTGGGACTTAAGCCCAAGGGAATTTGAGCCAGAGGAAACTTGGTGTCCAAAATACACCCACTGCCTTACCTGAGCACATATTGCACCATGTTGGGTTTTCCTTCTTTGAGAGACCAGCCTCACCTGGACCAGTCTCATTTCACAGTAAGAATGAAGATCATTTTTCAATAACTCACACCTGAACATCTGTGTCAATTATAGAGCCATGGTTCTTTAACTACAAGATTCCTTCTCTGAAATGGTCACTGTGTAAGCCTCCCAGAGTAAACTTGCTGCTCTAGCTCTGAGTGAAGGGGAAGTGTGTTCATTCTGAATTATCCAGGGACAAGGACTCTCCTTAATTCATAGACTAATCATGCATTTGTGGTAATATTTAAAAGTTTTCCTCCTTCCTGCCTCCTTTTTTGTCCTTTTCACTGTTTCCCAGAATCTTTGCATACACAGAAGAAATGATTGAAGGTCGCTTTCAAATAGGATCCTTGGATACCCACAAATGATTCCCTGGGAATAGACACCAGAACAACTGGCCAAAATAATACATATTTTAATTATGGATTATAATGCTTTTATATATATATGTGTGTATATATATACTTATATATATATACATACATATGGAAAATAAACCTCAAGAAAGTTGAAGAGCTATCAGTGGTAAAATATGAATAAAATTTATTCTAACTTTTTAAAATTTTTATCAGAGGTATACATTCACATAATTTGAAGATAAGTACAGTTATTTTACAAGGCCTAATATAAAAAAATAACCCCCTCCCAGAGGCAATCTTTCCTCTCCTTCAGAGGGTTCTTTTGGAATTTATCACTGTATCACTAAATAACATGCACATATTGTAAGTTTCTTGATTTTTCAGTTTTAGTCATTATCTGTTGATTTTCTCCCAGGGAAGATGAGGCTTAGCTTTCTCTAACCTATTCCTCTCTTCCCACCACAAACACACACGGATTTTCCCATAACCACCACCATCCCTTCATTCACTCAATAGAGCTGTATTGAAATTTTGGTTACATCAACATTCATTGTTTACGTTACTGTGACTATATAAATGCCATCCACAGTTGAGACATGCAATCTACATGATTACTTTCCTTCCCTGTACAAGCTTTGGTTAATGGGGATGGGGAGAGGTGAAAGAAGGGGGAACAGTTAATAACTGATGCTTCTTTTCCTTATTTTCTCACATGCTTGGTTTTCTATTTACTTATCACCAATTTAATCCCAAAATCTCTGCCAGATGTCTGAAACTCCCATCAATATATTGTGAAACACAGTGTCAGTCTATTAATTTCATCTTCTTGAGAAAAATCTCTTCTGGAACCTTCTGATTCACTTAATTCTAGATATTAATGCCTAATTATTTTCTCTATGCCCAATGCCTAGCTATTGTCTTAGGCGTTCCCTTTATTCGTTCTGAAGAGTCCTTTCCAGTCTCTAATATTAAATGCCTTGTTTCTTATTTCCTGTGTCTTTCCCTTTCTTAGTTTACGTCCTCATTTTAATGGATCATATCTCTGAGAAAAAGCTCATAGGAGATTAACTTTTTCAGACTATATCTAAACGTTTTTTATTCCATCTTCACCTTTGCTTATGAATTTGGCTGAGTGTAGAATTCAAGGAATCATTTTTCCACAAAAATTTGGAGGCCATGTTCTAGTTGACAAATGCTTGGTGTTCTGATTTTTTTATCTTTTGTATGTGACTTTTTTCTGGAAATTTGTAGAACTTGTGAAAGTATAAAATTATGTGTTTTTAACTCTGCTGGGAAATCGATGGATCCTTTCAACCTGGAAACTCTAACCTTTACTTATGGAAATTTTTCTTTGACTATTTTGGTAATAATTTCCTCTTTTCTCTTTTCCCTCTTTCCTTTTTCTCCTTTTGAACTCCTGTTTTAAAGATTTTGAACTTCACAATCTGGGCCTCTAATTTTATTATATTTTCTATTTTCCATCTCTTTTCCTCTTTTATCAAATTTCTTCGAGATTTTCTCAATTTTATCTCCCCACTGTGCTGTTGAGCTTTTTATTTCTGTTATCATATTTTTAGTTTCTAAGAGTTCCCAATTGTCCTTTTTTAAAACAACCTGTTCTTATTTCAGGAATGCGATATCCTTTTACAGCTCTCTGAGAACACTAATGATGATTTTTTAAGTAGTCTTTCCCCTGAAAATTTTGCTTTTCTTCTAGGTTGCTTTTTTTCTGTGTGTTTATTTTGGTCTCTATGTTTCATGGCAAAGTCTTACCTCATTTACCTGGTGACCTTGCTTGCCTATCATCTATTTAAGAGTGTGGCCCTGAAAGAGCTGATTGGAAGTTCTGAATCTGTGGTTGGGGATTGATTACTACAGGCTTCACTGTACCTGTTGATCCAGCTGGGCTATTTCCTTAGAGATCCCACTCCTCAAATATCAGTACCATTGCTTCTTTCTCTTGGTTTGGTAGAGTTCCAAGAGAAGGAGCTTCCAGTCTCCTATCTAGAAGATACATGTCTCTTTGTCAACACTTTGGGAGCTACGTGTAGAAGAGGCCCAGGTGGGACTGTGGATCTCAGTATTCAGAATATAAATTTGTTTACGCCCTATGTTTTCAGTAGTATACTTTCACCCTCAACTGTGTCTGACAGATTCTAGTGCAGGAACCCTCTGTTTTACACTCTCCAATTTTCCTCAGTCTTCCCCAGGGTGGGTTGGGGACAGAAAACCACTGTGACTTTGTGGATTGGGGGAGGGATCTAACTGCTTTTTTTTTTTTAATTTTTATTTATTTATTTATTTTTGGCTGCGTTGGGTCTTCATTGCTGCACGCGGGCTTTCTCTGGTTGAGCAAGTGAGGGCTGCTCTTCATTGTGGTGCTCGGGCCTCTCATTGCAGTGGCTTCTTTTGTTGTGGAGCACGGGCTGTAGGCACACGGGCTTCAGTAGTTGTGGCATGCGGGCTTCAGTAGTTGTGGCTTGCGGGCTTCAGTAATTGT
This sequence comes from Orcinus orca, assembly GCF_937001465.1. Lineage (NCBI taxonomy): Eukaryota > Metazoa > Chordata > Mammalia > Artiodactyla > Delphinidae > Orcinus > Orcinus orca. The sequence continues at coordinate 100,022,859 of NC_064563.1, forward strand.
GGCACGTGGGCTCTAGAGCGCAGGCTCAGTAGTTGTGGTGCACAGCCTTAGTTGCTCCGCAGCATGTGGGATCTTCCCGGACCAGGGCTTGAACCCGTGTCCCCTGCATTGGCAGGCAGATTCTTATCCACTGCACCACCAGGGAAGCCCCCTAACTGCTTTTTAAAGAGACTTTAAGTCAACACTGTCCTTTTTAGCACTACCTCTCCTCTCCCAAAGGTACTTTATATGCCAGTTCCTCAAGCTTGTAGGGATTCTGTGTGTAAATCAGGTTTGTTTTCAGCTTCTTACTGCTGCCACAGGATTCAGCTTTCTCAAGTATCCCAAGTTGTGTTGATGTTGTCTCGTCTCTCATTTTCTTTATTTATCCTTTTAGATTTATGTCATTCTCCCCCAAAATCCATTTATTGTCATTTTATGAGGTGTTTGGAGGAAGGAAAGTAAATGTGTGTGCTCAATCCACCATCTTGACCCAAGAGTCACAGTAATAAAATTCCTCAAAATTCTCTTTGCAGTGAAAGAATTTCAATGATTACCTAGGGAATTTAATCAACATTTTAAAAATCAAAGACAAAATAATTAATACAATCACTTTGAAATCTGGTGATGTCTACAAGAACTGAATACACCCCAAATCAGAAATATTGCACTTCTAATACACATCCAATAGAAAGATATACATATGTTCACCAAAAATTATGTACAAAAATATCCATAGCAGCACTATTCATATTAGCCTAAAACCGGAATCAACCCTAATGCCCTCAACAGTGAAATGTATGATAAATATTGGTATGTTCATGGAACATGCACAATATACACAATGGAATACTATAAAATGAAAATGAGTAAATTACTGCTATATTCAAGAACACAAATATAATATTGAGTGAAAGAAGCATATACTAAAGAGCATATATTATAAAGTTTTACTTCTACCAAGTTCAAAATTATTCTGTGGTGACAGAAGTCATAATAACATCCCCCTCTGAAGGAGAGGACAATGGCTGGAAGGGAGTGGGGGGCACATTTCTGGGGAGCTGGTAATTCCTTGGTCTGAGAGGTGGTTCTGTATGTTCCTCTGCATAGATTAATCAATTATACACATGATTTGGCCATTCTTCTGTTATACTTCAATTTAAAATATTCCTTCAAAAAAATTTTCTATTAACAAAAACAAAGAAAGTCAAGTCACTAAATAGATGCATTTGGTACCAAACTCTGATTTAAGTAGTTTCTTAGGTTCAAAAGCCAGCTTTGCTACTTATTAGCATGTGACTTTGATTAAAGCATTATTTAAATTCCTCTATAAAATTCAGATGCAGTCATTCATTCATCCAACAAAAATGTACTGCATGCCTACTATTATAGGCACTTGGGATACAGCAATGAGCAAACACACCCAAATCCTTAACCTCATAGAGCCAATATTCTGATAAGGAAGGGAAAAAAATACTTGGAGGAAAAAAAATAATAAATGCTCTACCTACCTCCCAGAATTTCTGTGACTCTCAAAGGAGATCAGGATAAGAACCTGCTACTCAAAATGCTGTCAGATGAAGCCTATTATTATTATTAGTCACGCTCACCAGGAAATTGCTACAACCCTGCTTTGTAGATACATTTCTATTCCAGAAAATAAGGAATATAAGGATGAGAAGGCACACATTCACTACCATCTCAAAAGCTGTTCAATTTACAGGTAGTGTTTTTTGGAGTGTTCTCTTTCTGTTTGGTCTTTAAGTCAGGCTCAGTTCTCCAGATCAATAGACCCCTGCATCAAAATCTCCACTGATGAAAATGCTATTGATGAACTTTATTGCTGGGTTTTTCAGTTGGTTCAACACCATTTCCTGGTCATTCAACAGTGAGCCCAGGAAGAGCATTTTGATAAAGTACTAAAATGCTGCACAATACAGACTTTAAATTTACGGAGTTTTATTGGCATGTTGGTATGTCCCAGGTTTATTCTGTGTCTTTCCTCTCCTGGCTGGGGGAGCGAGCAAAACTTTTTCCTGCAGGTTGTCTGGTGGATCTCTAACTAGACTTGTTCCAACAGTGCTTTTGTGGAAGTGAGAACCCAGGAAGCAGCTAATCATCTGGGAGAAGAGGATGTTGTTCTGGGAATAGGGACTAACCAGGCCTTCAAAAACTGTCTTGTTAGAGAAAAAAACACTTTGTCGAGTTTTTTCTATAGTAATGTTACTCAAAATTTAATGTGCATACAAATCACCCAGGAGTCATATTAAAATACAGTTGGGATTCACTAGGTCTGGGGTGAAGCTGAAAATTCTTCGTTTCTAATATGCTTCCAGTTGATGTTGATGCTATGGGTTCCCAGACCACACTTTGAGTAGCCAGATCCTATGCTACAGGAACTCAAGAGAAATCAAACAGTAATTTTGAACCACTAGGCTCCTCCATCATACACAACAGGGTCTTTTGATAAAGGCCAATGCCCAGCAAACCAAAGTAAGTTAGTTGACTTATTGGTTCCTTAGGAATTTAGAAATCAAAAGATTCATATTATAATGATAAATATATATTTAGATATAACTGTCTATACAGAAACTGGCAGGAAGTACATTAAAATGTTAAGATATGTGTTTTTTTCTTGGTTCTGCTTTCTAAATTTTATAGAATAAACAGCATTTAGTTTTATAGTATGAAACAATAAATGTTAGTTTTTAAAATGTATGTTTTTCAGACTCACTGACTTAGAGAATGAACTTATGGTTACCAGGGGTAAGGGGAGTGGGGGAGGGATGGATTGGGACTTCGGGATTGACATGTACACACTGCTATATTTAAAATAGATAACCAATAAGGACCTACTTTATAGCACAGGGCACACTGCTCAATACTCTGTAATAACCTAAATGGGAAAAGAATTTTTAAAAGAATAGATACATGTATATGCATAACTGAATTACTCTGCTGTACACCTGAAACTAACACAACATCGTTAATCAACTCTGCTCCAATATAAAATAAAATAAAAAATTTTAATAAAATAAAATGTATGTTTTAAATAATTATCCTAATCTCATGCTAAACACTCTGAATACTGGGTAAAAGTTTTTGACTTTTCCATAAATGTCATATATTTATGGAGTGTAACATGTATTCAGGTTCTCTCTGCCTCTTTCCTCCATCTTCTCATCATAGGGGCAGCTCTGAGGGCTACAAAGTGTTAAGTTGTAATGAACTTCAGATGTATCCAACATTACTCTTTCTAAGATAAAGAATTTGGGGGGGGGGTCCATTTTGGAGAAAATGCATGTGGCTTCATTAATAGTAAAAAACTGCTACTTTATAAGAGACTTTATGATGAAAAAGTCTTCCTTAGAAAACTCTGGACTTCCCAGAAGCAATTCATGAATGCTCATTTTGATTGATAAATTCATGATTATCTTAAAACAATTCAAAGAAAAAACTGGTTCATACTCAAACACTTGGGACAAAAAAGGTTGTTAAATAGAGATCATTGTTGATGATTTGGTTCTACAAGCAAGTAGAAAAAAAGTCACAAAGTGACAAGGCAATCTGACCAGAATTTGATCTTTTAAACACTGCCTTACAGTGCCTTTAATAATGCTTAACATTTCTTGATCACGTATTATGCACCAGGGACTGTATTAAATACATTAGATATGGATTATCTCATTTAATACAACAACTTATTTTTCCTATTTTATAAATGAGGAAACACTAGAGAGGAGAAGTAACTTGCCTGTGAATGTACAGTAAGTGGCAGACAAGGCAGGAAGTGACCGATTCCAGGCAGTGTGTGTCTCAGTGACACTTTGTAGAAATCAATGAGCCTATCAAAAGTACAGTATGGAGGCTTCCCTGGAGGCACAGTGTTTGAGAGTTCGCCTGCCGATGCAGGGGACACGGGTTCTTGCCCCGGTCTGGGAAGATCCCACATGCCGCGGAGCGGCTGGGCCCGTGAGCCATGGCTGCTGAGCCTGCGCGTCCGGAGCCTGTGATCCGCAATGGGAGAGGCCACAGCAGTGAGGGGCCTACGTACCGCAAAAAAAAAAAAAAAAGTACAGTATGGGAGCTGGTCTTCAGCAGCGAGGTGAATATGGGCTTCTGCTTCTGCGGCTTAGGCGTCCTCATGATGGCTACCACCAATTTTCTCATGTGAATGTTTGTTACCCGGAGCCTCAATTTCTCCACATCTTCGGCCACTGCATCTGTCACACTGACTTTTTCAAATATCCTCAGCTCACATTATTAAAGACGTGGAGGGCTTCCCTGGTGGCGCAGTGGTTGAGAGTCCGCCTGCCGATGCAGGGGACACGGGTTCATGCCCCGGTCCAGGAAGATCCCACATGCCACGGAGCGGCTGGGCCCGTGAGCCATGGCCGCTGAGCCTGCGCGTCTGGAGCCTGTGCTCCACAACGAAAGAGGCCACAACATTGAGAGGCCCGCGTACCGCAAAAAAAAAAAAAAAAAAAAAAAAAGACGTGGAGATCACCTTCCTCCCCACAAAAACATCAGAAATACATCTACATGTGGAACAACTCCTACAGAACTCTTACTGAACACTGGCAGAAGACCTCAGACTTCACAAAAGACAAAAAGCTCCAAACGAACCTGGCTGTGTGGCTGACAAGGTCTTCATGCTCTGGCTGGGTGTCAGGCCTGTGCCTCTGAGGTGGGAGAGCCTCGTTCAGTTCATTGGTCCTCCAGAGACCTCTGGGCTCCACATAACATCAAATGGCAAAAGCTCTCCCAGAGATCTCCATCTCAACGCTAAGACTCAGCTCCATTCAACGACCAGCAAGCTAAAGTACTGGACAACCTATGCCAAACAACTAGTAAGACAGGAACACAACCCCACCCATTAGCAGAGAGGCTGCCTAAAATCATAATAATGTCACAGATACCACAAAACACACCACCAGATGCAGTCCTGCTCACCAGAAAGACAAGATCCAGTCTCATCCACCAGAACACAGGCACAAGTCACCTCCACCAGGAAGCCTACACAACCCACTGAACAAACTTTAGCCACTGGGGGAAAACACCAAAAACAATGGGAACTACAAACCTGCAACCTGCAAAAAAGAGACCCCAAACACAGTAAGTTAAGCAAAATGAGAAGACAGGGAAATACACAGCAGATGCAGGAGTAAGGTAAAAACCCACCAGACCTAACAAATGAAGAGGAACTACGCAGTCTACCTGAAAAAGAATTCAGAGTAATGATAGTAAATATGATCCAAAATCTTGGAAACAGAATGGAGAAAATACAAGAAAGGTTTAACAAGGACCTAGAACAACTAAAGACAAAACAAACAATGATGAACAACACAGTAAATGAAATTAAAAATCCTCTAGAAGGAATGAATAGCAGAATAACTGAAGCAGAATAATGGATAAGTGACCTGGAACATAAAACAGTGGAAATAACTACGACAGAGCAGAATAAAGAAAAAAGAATTGAGGACACTCTTACAGACTTCTGGGACAACATTAAACACACCAACATTCGAATTATAGGGGTCCCAGAAGAAGAAGAGAAAAAAAAAAGGCACTGAGGAAATATTTGAAGAGATTATTGTTGAAAACTTCCCGAATATGGGAAAGGAAATAATCAAGTCCAGGAAGCACAGAGAGTCCCATACATGATAAATCCAAGGAGAAACACGCCAAGACATATATTAATCAAACTATCAAAAATTAAATACAAAGAAAAAATATGAAAAGCAGCAAAGGAAAAACAACAAATAACATACAAGGGAATCCCCATAAGGTTAACAGCTGATCTTTCAGCAGAAACTCTGCAAGCCTGAAGGGAGTGGCAGGACATACTTAAGTGATGAAAGGGAAAAACCTACAACCAACACTACTCTACCTAGCAAGGATCTCATTCAGATTCGACAGAGAAATTAAAATGTTTACAGACAAGGAAAAGGTAAGAAAATTCAGCACCACCAAACCAGCTTTACAACAAATGCTAAAGGAACTTCTCTAGCTGAGAAACACAAGAGAAGGAAAAGAACTAAAATAACAAACCCAAAACAATTAAGACAATGGTAATAGGAACATACATATCAATAACTACCTTAAATATAAATGGATTAAATACTCCAACCAAAAAACATAGACTGGCTGAATGGATACAAAAACCACACCCATATATATGCTGCCTACAAGAGACCTACTTCAGACCTAGGGAAACACACAGAATGAAAGTGAGGGAATGGAAAAGGATATTCCATGCAAATGGAAATCAAAAGAAAACTGAAGTAGCAATTCTCATATCAGACAAAATAGACTTTAAAGTAAACACTATTACAAGAGACAAAGAAGGATATGACATAATGATCAAGGGATCAATCCAAGAAGAAGATATAACAATTGTAAATATTTATGCACCCAACATAGGTACATAAGGCAAATACTAAAAGCCACAAAAGGGGAAATCGACAGTAACACAATCTTAGTAGGGGACTTAAACACCCCACTTTCACCAATGGACAGATCATCCAAAATGAAAATAAATAAGGAAACACAAGCTTAAATGATACCTTAAACAAGATGGACTTAATTGATATTTATAGGACATTCCATCCAAAAACAACAGAATACACTTTCCTCTCAAGTGCTCATGGAACATTCTCCAGGATAGATCATATCTTGGGTCACAAATCAAGGCTTGGTAAATTGAAGAAAATTGAAATCGTATCAAGTATCATTTCCGACCACAACGCTATGAGACTAGATATCAATTACAGAAAAATATCTTAGAATACCTAGATACAAAATACTTAGAAACAAATGACAATGAAAACACGACAACCTAAAACCTATGGGTTGCAGCAAAAGCAGTTTTAAGAGGGAAGTATTTAGCAATACAATCCTACCTCAAGAAACAAGAATCATCTCAAATAAACAACCTAAAATTCCACCTAAAACAATTTGAGAAAGAAGAACAAAAAAAAACCCAAGTTAGCAGAAGGAAAGAAATCATAAAGATCAGTTCAGAAATAAATGAAAATAAAATGAAGCAAATGATAGCAAAGATCAATAAAACTAAAAGCTGGATCTTTGAGAAGATAAACAAAATTGATAAACCATTAGCCAGACTCATCAAGAAAAAAGGGAGAAGACTCAAATCAATAGAATTAGAAATGAAAAAGGAGAAGTAACAACTGACACTGCAGAAATACAAAGGATCATGAGAGATTACTACAAGCAAATCTATGCCAATAAAATGGACAACCTGGAAGAAACGGACAAATTCTTAGAAAAATACAACCTTCCGAGACTGAACCAGGAAGAAAGAGAAAATATAAACAGATCAATCACAAGCACTGAAATTGAAACTGTGATTAAAAATCTTCCAACAAACAAAAGCCCATGACCAAATGGCTTCACAGGTGAATTCTATCAAACATTTAGAGAAGAGCTAACATCTATCCTTCTCAAACTCTTCCAAAGTATAGCAGAGGGAGGAACACTCCCAAATTCATTCTATGAGGCCACCATCACCCTGATACCAAAACCAGACAAAGATGTCACAAAGAAAGGAAACTACAGGCCAATATCACTGATGAACATAGATTCAAAAATCCTCAACAAAATACTAGCAAACAGAATCCAACAGCACATTAAAATGCAAGGATTCTTATACATACGCAAATCAATCAATGTGATAAACCATATTAACAAATTGAAGAAGAAAACCATATGATCATCTCAATAGTTGCAGAGAAAGCTTTCAACAAAATTCAACACCCATTTACGATAAAAACCCTCCAGAAAGTAGGCATACAGGGAACTTACCTCAACATAATAGAGGCCATATATGACAAACCCACAGCCAACATCATTCTCAATGGTGAAAAACTGAAACCATTTACACTAAGATCAGGAAGAAGACAAGGTTGCCCACTCTCACCACTCTTACTCAACATAGTTTTGGAAGTTTTAGCCACAGCAATCAGAGAAGAAAAAGAAATAAAAGTAATCCAAATCAGAAAAGAAGTAAAACTGTCACTGTGTGCAGATGACATGATACTCTACATATAGAATCCTAAAGATGCTACCAGAAAACTACTAGAGCTAATGAATGAATTTGGTAAAGTAGCAGGATACAAAAGTAATGCACAGAAATCTCCTGCATTCCTATACACTAATGATGAAAAATCTGAAAGAGAAATTAAGGAAACACTCCCATTCACCATTGTGGCAAAAAGCATAAAATACCTAAGAATTAACCTACTGAAGGTGGCAAAAGACCTGTATGCAGAAAACTATAAGACACTGATGAAAGAAATTAAAGGTGATACAAACAGATGGAGAGATATATCATATTTTTGGATTGGAAGAATCAACATTGTGAAAATGACAATACTACCCAAAGCAATCCATAGATTCAATGCAATCCCCATCAAACTACCAACGGCATTTTTCACAGAACTGGAACAAAAAATTTTCAATTTGTATGGAAACACAAAAGACCTCAAATAGCCAAAGCAATCTTGACAAAGAAAAACAGAGCTGGAGGACTCAGGCTCCCAGACTTCAAACTCTACTACAAAGCTACAGTAATCAAGGCAGTATGGTCCTGGCACAAAAACAGAAATATAGATCAATGGAACAGAATAGAGAGCCCAGAGGTAAACCCACGTACATATGGTCACCTTATTTTGATAAAGGAGGCAAGAATATACAATGGAGAGAAGACAGCGTCTTCAATAAGTGGTGCTGGGAAAACTGGACAGCTACATATAAAAGAATGAAATTAGAACACTCCCTAACACCATACACAAAAATAAACTCAAAATGGATTAAAGACCTAAATGTAAGGCCAGAAACTATCAAACTCTTAGAGGAAAACATAGGCAGAACACTCTATGACATAAATCACAGCAAGGTCCTTTTTGACCCACCTCCTAGAGAAATGGAAATAAAAACAAAAATAAACAAATGGGACCTAATGAAACTTCAAAGCTTTTTCACAGCAAAGGAAACCATAAACAAGACCAAAAGACAACCCTCAGAATGGGAGAAAATATTTGCAAATGAAGCAACTGACAAAGGATTAATCTCCAAAATTTACAAGCAGCTCATGCAGCTCAACATCAAAAAAACAAACAACCCAAACCAAAACTGGGATGAAGACCTAAATAGACATTTCTCCAAAGAAGATATACAGGCTGCCAACAAACACATGAAAGGATGCTCAACATCACTAATCATTAGAGGAATGCAAATCAAAACTACAATCAGGTATCACCTCACACCAGTCAGAATGGCCGTCATCAAAAAATCTACAAACAATAAATGCTTGAGAGGGTGTGGAGAAAAGGGAACCCTCTTGCACTGTTGGTGGGAATGTAAATTGGTACAGCCACTATGGAGAACAGTATGGAGGTTCCTTAAAAAACTAAAAATACAACTACCATACGACCCAGCAATCCCACTACTGGGCATATACCCTGAGAAAACTACAATTCAGAAAGAGTCATGTACCACAATATTCATTGCAGCTCTACTTACAATAGCCAGGACATGGAAGCAACCTAAGTGTCCATCGACAGATGAATGAATAAAGAAGATGTGGCAGATATATACAATGGAATATTACTCATCCATAAAAAGAAATGAAATTGAGTTATTTGTAGTGAGGTGGATGGACCTATAGACTGTCATACAGAGTGAATTAAGTCAGAAAGAGAAAAACAAATACCGTATGCTAACACATATATATGTATATATATATGGAACATAAAAAAAAAAAAAGTAGTTCTGAAGAACCTAGGGGCAGGACAGGAATAAATATGCAGACGTAGAGAATGGACTTGAGGACATGGAGAGGGGGAATGGTAAGCTGGGACGAAGTGAGAGAGTGGCATGGACATATATTCATTCCCAAATATAAAATAGATAGCTAGTGAGAAGCAGCCGCATAGTACAGGGAGATCAGCTCTGTGCTTTGTGACCACCTAGAGGGGTGGGATAGGGAGGGTGGGAGGGAGGCTCATGAGGGAGGGGATATGGGGATATATGTATATGTATAGCTGATTCACTTTGTTATAAAGCAGAAACTAACACAACATTGTAAAGCAATTATACTCCAATAAAGATGTTAAAAATATATATACAGTATGTAGTCAATATCTTAGATTTGTTTTCTGACTTCCTAGGCTTCTGATTAATTCCCAGCGTATTCATTAGCTGTTTTCATGATGCTCATTCACTTGTTTTAGAGCCACTAATTAACTGTAGCTTGTCCGCTGGAATCTTCAAAGACCCACCTATTTTCCTAAATTGGCTCTATGTGGAATCTCATAATTTTCTCATTTTAATATAAAAATTAAGCAGATATGTTCACAGAAAAATTGGAGCTGCTATTTCCTATCATAATCATCCTTATTCTATACGTCACCTGGTTTTTTATCTTACTGGGTTGGCCAAAAATTCGTTCGGTTAGTGAATACGTTACTCAATAAAGTTCCTTGTGAAAATGAAAAATGTCTTTTTTTTTACTTAAAACCCAATGAACTTTTTGGCCGACCCAGTATTTTGTCTAAATTTTTCTCATTTGTGTTACTCTTAATGTTGTAAGTTCTTGCTGGGCAGGGGCCAAGTCTTTATATTTGAAAACAACAGAGCTTCGGAAAGAAATATCGAAAGAAAAAAAAACAACTATTCGCAATGGTTGCTTCTGGGTTAATGGGATTGCGAGTAATTTCTATCCTTCCTACACTTTCCAAATTTTCCACGAAGTGCTTACAGCTAGGGAAAGTTATTATTTTAAGGCATTTTAACTTTCCTTGTCTAAGATAGTATATGTTGATTTCTATAAAACATCTCATCCACACTGAAAAATATCTATTAGTGACACCGGTAATAAATATTAGAAATAAAATTCTTACATTAAATCTGAGGCAAGCGCTGTGTAGTAGAGGCCTAGTGAGAAGGGAGCCCCTCCAATAGGGAGAAGGAGAAAAGTTGGAGGCAAAACAGTTTTGTGACCTCACCACTGCTCCGCTGAATCCAAGTGGCCTGGGTTCATAAACCTGCAAGGTGCTTTCCACAGATTCACAGAATAAAACCTCACTGTGCTCCACATGAGAGGGGTGGGCTATGCAGTAAAAACATGACCTACCGCCTACCTCAGCGCATGGAGCCATTCACTGTCCCATAGATACTTTCTCTAGGCACTGTGATGCTTCTGAAATTTTGTCTGTGATACTTTCAAGCACAGACTCTAATATAAACAGTGCTGAAGTTAGTCAGTTCTAGAAAGGTCTTTTTCCTTCCATCTCGTTAAAAAATTGGAAACTAGAAAAACTTAGGTTTTCTTAACAGGGATTTATTTTCTGACACTGCTGATATTTTGAAATAAGTATCAATAGAAACCATTGCTGTCTGCTTCCTTGTGCTCTGGTTATTGGTGTGCCTTCTGATGTCATCACTTGTGAGCTGGTGATATCACAGTGCATTGTTTGAGTTGTATTCATCACCCAAGTGCTGCCAAGAGGACAGAGTGTTGAGAGAATGACAGAGGAAACGTTGGAACCTCCTCCTAAGCACGAGTCAGAGAGGAAATTGCTACCATCCTCATGGTCCAATGAGGGAATACACAGCATGTGCTGGAAGCACCAGAGGAAACCCCAGCTGTCCTTGTCAGAGCAACCTTGAAATGAAGATCAGAATGGCTGCTCCAAGAGATTGGGCCAGACCACAAAGCAGAAATTCAGGTGACAGATACAGGGGAAGTGGGGAGCTGGGACACACTTTGAGATGGGTCCTCTAAGGAATGGCAAAATCTTCTACAACGCCTCTGGGAGGTGGGATGGAGGTACAATTTAACAGAAGCTCTTCCTTAATCCCTTGTGGAAATATGAGTTTTCCTCTGGGCCAGAATCCTAATGAGGCAGCTCAGTGACTCCTTGAAGGACAGCCATTAAAACCCTGATGCCATGATTTGTAGATTGATGGATTGGGTTCAAATCCCACTCTGAGAGCAATTGAGGTAGTTACTTAATTCAGCCTCAGCTTCTCATCTGTGAAATAAATAATGGTACCTAGCTCATAGAAATGCTGTAAGGATTAAATGAGGAAATGTTTGTAAAGTACTGCATACATAAAGTACACAGTGCCTAGCACACAGTAGGCCTACAAAAAATGATAGCTATTACTAATTGTGTGTGTGTATGTATATACATATATACAAGATAGCCCAAACATATACGTATATGGCAAAGAAAGATGAGAAGAATTCTGGCTTTGATTTTGAGTTTATTGTAAGTGACTAATAACACATCAAATGTTTTATGTAGCAGATCCCCAGTAATGAGCCCAAATAATAGTATACTGTGATAAAGTTATCCTGTCCTCTTGGTTAATGGCTTTCCAAACTCACTGAGAATCAGTTTAGATAAAATACTGTTCAAGTCTCTACACGTCAAAGAAAAATTTCAGAGAACAGAGTTTACTAGCAAAGAAGAAGATTTTATTCAATATCGCAATAGGGGTCAGCTCTCTTGCACTAGGGCAGAGAGACTGAACTCAACTTCCTTAGAAACAAAAAGCAGGAGAGTTTTTAAGTGCTAAAGTGAGCTACTGGAAAAATACTGAAGGATGTTATTGGGGAGATTGGTCAATGGGATTAGGCCATTTGTGTTTGCTAATTGACACAGGCTGATCAAATTAGGTGGCCCCTAGCCTCCCACAGAGACCAGGAGATCTGGGTGCCATCTTTCTTGATGATTATATTTCACATGATGGCTCCCAGGTCCTTGACAAAGATGGTCTTCAATTGTAAAACAGGCAAGAGGCTAGGAAAAGATTTACATCTCAAATGGGCAAAGAATTTACAATTGCAAGTTTTCTAAAGTAAATGCTCTAAGAAAAGAGAGGTCAGTGACCTTATAGTCAGGAAGAAGACTGTCTAAACTTTAGTCAACCTGAGGGGAATGTTAAGGACATTTTGGTCACGTTCCCAGTTTAGCAAGATAAGTCCTAATGCATCAGTGAAAGAGAAGCCACCAAAGGCATATTTTCCCTGGTGCCACCAGGTACCATCTGTCCAAAACTAGTTCTTAAACCCCATGTGTAATAACCTATCTCCTTTCTTATTTGTTTGGACATTTCCACCATTTGAGTCATTCTCCTGTGACACACAACAAAGGTGTGTGCCCCCTAATTTGGGGGCAGCAATGCAGGACCTGCCTGCATATCTATTACCCCTGCTATCAGGGTGAGGCACTCAGCAAAATTTTGAGGTAGACAAAGGCTCTCCAACTTTTCCTCCCTTCCCTGGCTCCCCTTGCTATTTCAGACACCCTGTGCCCTCAGAATCTCTCCTGTACTTTTCTTTCCTCCCAAAAAACTTGCTCCTGAATCTTATACTAATTTAAAAAAAAAAAAAACTGGCTAAAAGCTTAGAGGAAGCCAGAATGTGTGTATGCTAACTAAATCTTAAGCTAAGTGGAATTCTTAGTTCTGACCAACAGTAGGTCAGAATTTTGGGGGACCTTCCCCAAATGCTGAAACTGCCCTGTTCCAGCAAATGGCTGCCACACTGGAACACAGTGCAGGAAGGTACCAAGAGGGACCCAGCCTGCCAAGGACAAGACTTGCATTGCTCTTGAGTACCAGGCTACTAAAGTAGGTGCCTGGAGATGTGGGAGGATGGAGGTTCTGGAGATCCTTGTGGAAGGATATGAAAAGAATATGTCTAACCAAATCAGGTGATGAACCCCTCCAATGAGTTCTAGAACTGAAAAAATATGGGACTCAGTAAAGGATACTGCTGCCTAGACCCAGATTATCCAGATTCAAATCCCAGCCTTGCCACTTACTAGCTGTGTAACCTTGGGCAAGTTACTAAACCCTTCTGGACCTCAGTTTATCCATTTGTAAATGGGACCATGTCATCATCTATCACACAGGTGAGAATCAAATGGTATTATTATATATAAAGCACTCAGAACTGTGATTATACTAAGTGCTCTGTTATTATCATTAGCTGTGTGAGCTTGCACAAGCAGCTTAACCTCTCTGTGCTTTAGTTTCCTTATCTATAAAATGGAAATAATAAAAATAATACCTACCTTAAAAAAAATAAAATAAAGGACACTGCTGTTCAACTTTATCCCTCAACCAACATTTCAAGACTTTTCTCTGGTTGAAGCTATTTGATGAGAGGGAGTTTACCATTCTCCAAATAACCATCTCAGTTACTTCTATACATAATCCCTTCAACAATGCCAGTTTTAAGGTATGCCCCAGGGCACGCACGGTTAAATGAGTTAATATATGTAAGGCAGGAAACGAGTATCTTGTAGACAATAATATCTATATACATATTACCTTATTTTTTTTTTATTATTATGCCACAGCCCTGATTGTGACAGATCTTTGGCAAAGCCAGAGTAGAAAAGGGCCCAAGTTATAGCTGCTAAGTCAGCACCATAAAACAGAGGAACTCAGTAAATTTCCATAAAGGAAGATGTAATCATCCTGTTCTTTGTAAAGACTTAAGAGAGCAGATGGATAGTATTTTTCTAGAGACAGACTTCCCCAAGGATGCTGCTTTTGCTACCTTGTATCCGTTAACCCCAGAAGGCAATTGAACCTATTCTTATTTGCGGTTACCTCTACCCATTATCATAGATACATGTAGGATCTGGATGTGGAGGGTTCCCAACTCTAGCAATATCTCCTAAGACATTTCTTGTGAGAAATTCATCCGTAAATCAAATATAAAGAAGAGTTCTGTGATATTGAGGGATGGTCTCTCACGGCTCCTGTTAGCATCCTTAAAAGTGACCAGCTAGATTTATTACATAACACTGAGAACCAGGAATAGCAGTTCTGCTTCCTGGGGAAAGTCAACTTCCAAATATTGCAATAGAATTGTTGGTAAAGGGTAATTCAGTAATAAACTGACGCAGCAGAGTGGGACTTTTTTTTTCCTTAAATGGGAATGGCACAGTAAAGATATTTGTGTTTATGCCACTTTCACTTCCTCTCACAGGAGAGAAGCAGATGTTCAGTGCAGGGTTGGGGAGGGAACAGGGGAGATGAAGGAAACAAAATAAAATCTTGGTTTAATTTATTCTTTAAAACATCAGCCAGATGCTCGTTCTCTCATGTAAGTACTTAAAACTCCAACACAGAAGTCTCTTTATCTTCGTACAGACATTAATTCTTTATGCCCTACCTACTTCACCTTTTCTTGAAAGGCATAAATGTAATAAAAGCAGAGTCAACAATTACACAAGCCATCTTTTCAACAAATTCTGCTGGGACCATTAGATATTCATGAGGAAAAGGATGAATTTGGACCCTTACTTCACACCATACAACAAAAATTAGCTAAAAATGAATAACAGACTTAACTAACTTCTTTTACTATACGTAAGAACTAAAACTATACAACTTTTAGAAGAAAACATAGGAGAACATCTCTGTGACCTTGGGCTAGGCAAAGATTTCTTAGATATGATATCAAAAGCATGATATACAAAGAAAAAATTGATGAATTGGACTTCACCAAAATTTTAAAATTTGGCACTTCAAAAAGACACTATAAGAAAATAAAAAGGCAAACCGCAAACTGGGAGATAATATTTGCAAGTCATCTATCTGATAAAATACTTACATCCAGAATACATAAAGAGCTCCTACAATTTAATGATAAGACAAATAACCAGGGCTTCCCTGGTGGCACAGTGGTTGAGAGTCCGCCTGCTGATGCAGGGGACACGGGTTCGTGCCCCGGTCCGGGAAGATCCCACATGCCGCAGAGCGGCTAGGCCCGTGAGCCATGGCCGCTGAGCCTGCGTGTACGGAGCCTGTGCTCCGCAACAGGAGAGGCCACAACACTGAGAGGCCTGTGTACCACAAAAAAAAAAAAAAAAAAAAAAGACAAATAACCAAGACAAGACAATTAAATATACAAATAAGACCAACCAACACATAAGACCAACCGACAAATAAGACAAGACAATTAAAATATAGACAAAAGATTTAAATAAACATTTCATTAAAGAAGATACATGAATGACCAATAAGTACATGAAAAGATACTTAACATCATCTGTCACTAGGGAAATCCAAATTAAAGTTGCAGTGAGACACTACTTCACATCTACTAAAATTACTATAACCCAAAAGGCATACAATATCAAGTGTTGGTGAGGACATGGCAAAGCTAGAACCTTTATACATTGTTGGTGGAATTGTTAAATGGTACCATTACTTTGGAAAACAGTTGGGTAGTTTCTTAAAAAGTTAAACATAGATTAACCATAAGACTCAGCAATTCTACTCCTAGGTATCTACCAAAGAGAAATAAAAATATACATCTATAAAAAGACTAGTAAGTGAATGTTCTTAACAGCATTATTCATAATGACCAAAACCTGGAAACAATACATATGCCCATCAACTTACTAATAGATAAACAAAATGTGGTACATGCATACAATGGAATATTATTCAGCAATAAAAAGGAATAAAGTACTGATATATGCTACAGTGTGGATGAACCTGGAAAACATCATGCTCAATGAAAGGAGCCAATCACAAAGGCCACATATTGTATGATTCCATTTACGTGAAATATCCAGAGTAGGCAAATCTATAGAGGCAGAAAATAGGTTAGTGGTTTTCTGGGGCTGGGGGAAGGGATCTTTGGGGATGATGAAAATATTCTAAAATCAGGTTGTGATGATAGTTGCACAACTCTATAAATTTGCTAAAAATCATTGAACTGTACAGTTTAAATGGCTTGTTATTATGGTAAATTATACCTCAGTGAACCTGTTTAAAAAGAATACACAACACATAAGAAAGGCCATGTGAGGGGACTCCCCAGGGACTCCCCCTAGTGGTTCAGTGATAAAGAATCCGCCTTCCAATGCAGGGGACGCGGGTTCAATCCCTGGTCAGGAAACTAAGATCTCACATGCCACGGGCAGACCGCATGCCACAACTAATGAGCCTGCGTGCCACAACTAGAGAGAAGCCCATGCACAACAACGAAGAGCCCTCATGCCACAATGAAAGATCCCACATGCTTCAGTGAACATCCTGCATGCCACAACTAAGACCTGACGCAGCTAAAAATAAATAAAATAAATAAATAAATAATAAATAAATCTTTTTCAGAAAAAAAGAAAGGCCATGTGAAGAAACAGGGAGAAGCCAGCCATCTACAAGCCAAGGAGAGAGACCTCAGAAGAAATCAACCCTGCCAACACCTTTAAAAAAAAAATAAGAATACACAAAACAAATAAAAAGCAAGGTCAGCAAATACTTATATCAAAAAATATTCGATTAAAAAAAATAATTGACTTTAAAACTCACCTTCCTGACAGCCAAGGCAGAAGCAAAGAAATTCACAGGATTACATAATTTTATTTTTGTTTTAAAAAAAAAGAAAGCAAAACTGCTTTTGGAACAGGCTTTTTTCTTTTTCTGGCTCTGAAAATAATTTACTATGAATAGCTTTATATACATAATAACAGCACAGTGCTTATTGTAGTTTTACCCCCAATAAAGAAAGGAAAAGAAAGGTAAAAAGAATCCAAGATGCTCTGTACATGCTATTTCTTATAGAGGGGCTCAATAAAAGTTGAAGGAATGTTGTTAGGTTTTAGTTTGGGCCCAGAATTTCTGTGTGGCACCAGAACAATATATGCAGACCCAAGTTTGAGGTACTGCAACTCGATACCAGAAAGTCGCCCAGAGAAGCTAAAGAAACGAATGTTTAGTATCTCTCTTTGGCTATTCTTCTCACATACCATTTTTCTCATCAGGGCTTTCACAAGGTACCTATAGAAGACAATTCCAAAACTGAGTTTACTGATGACTTCATAATTTCCCTACTATTCTCTGTGGCTGACTGAAAGGAGATTCTCATGCTTAGACCCCAGACATGTAGACAGTTAGGAAACCAGAGAGTCCGATTTATGCTCTTGCCCTTTGGTAAGGCCTTAATGCAGAGTGGGCTAAGAACATCTATAGGTACACAAGACTTTTCTCAAAAAACCACGTTTGGATCTGCCCTCAAGACACTAAAAAGTAGAGCAAAGCCCTAAATTTCTGTACCTACAGCACTTAAGAGATATCTTTGGCCTGAAAGATTTTAAAGAGAGAAGCTAGCAACCAACTGTACCTCCCACTTACGAACCTCAATGGGGTCCCTGTGGAGCCATTAACTTGGAGCAGAATTAAATCTCCTAGGTTCCAAGGGGTGGTGTTGGTCCCAAAACACACACCACCACCCTCAGTACCCCTGGAACATAGCTACACTTAGCTCTTCAACAGAGCTGTGTAGTTCTACCTCACAGGAATGCATTCTAAAGATGGCATACTTGACACTGAGCTGTTCCTCCTGATGAAATCAACCATTCAGCCTAGAACCATGTCATCAGCACAGAGAATAACAGATATGCTTTGCTATGTCAAGAGATGTAGCACCCGGTTTATGTAAAAAAATCTGACCCAAATTATCATAAGTTAAAATTAAAAACTGGGAAATTGCTACCTAAACATGGAATTTACCTCAAGGAGCCCATTGTGTTTCACAACAGGGACTATGACAGAGTCACTGGAGAAAAATTAAAAGCCTTGGACTTAAATAAACCCTACAGTGTAGCTCTGGATACACACTGCAAAAATCTTTAAACGTTCTTGATCTCAACAACAATGAAAAACAAACAACCCAATTAAATAAAGGGCACAGGACTTGACTAGACATTTCTCTAAAGAAGACATACAAGTGGCCCATAAGCACATGAAAAAAATGTTCAACATCACTAATCATCAGGGAAGTGCATGTCAAAACCACAGTGAGCTGCCCCTCACACCCATTAGGTAGGCTACTATCAAAAATAAATAACTAGGGGCTTCCCTGGTGGCGCAGTGGTTGAGAGTCCGCCTGCCAATGCAGGGGACACGGGTTCGTGCCCCAGTCCGGGAAGATTCCACATGCCACGGAGCAGCTAGGCATGTGAGCCGTGGCTGCTGGGCCTGTGCGTCCAGAGCCTGTGCTCCGCAACGGGAGAGGCCACAACAGTGAGAGGCCCATGTACCGCAAAAATAAATAAATAAATAAATAAATAAAAATAACAAGTGTTTGTATGGACGTGGAAAAATTGAAACCTTTGTGCACTATTGGTAGGAATGTAAAATGGTGCAGTTTCTATGGAAGACAGTATGACAGGTCCTCAAAAAACTAAAAATAGAGTTACCATATGATCCAGCATTTCCATTTATGGGTATGTGCCCAAAAGAATTGAAAGTAGGGACTCAAACAGATACTTGTACACACGTGTATATAACAGCATTATTCACAGTTCAGCCAAAAGGTGGAAGCAGCCAAGTGTCCATCAGTGGATGATTGGATAGACAACATACTGTGTACACCTACGATGAAA
Source organism: Orcinus orca (assembly GCF_937001465.1). Taxonomy (NCBI): domain Eukaryota; kingdom Metazoa; phylum Chordata; class Mammalia; order Artiodactyla; family Delphinidae; genus Orcinus; species Orcinus orca. Next base: position 100,042,283 of record NC_064563.1, read on the forward strand.
TATTACTCAGCCCTAAAAAGGAAGGGAATTCTGACGAATGTTACAACATGGATGAACCCTGAGGACTTTACGCTAAGTGAAATAAGCCAGTCACAAAAGACAAATATTGTACAATTCCACTAATATGAGGTACCAAGAGCAGTCATGTTTGTAGAGACAGAAAGTAGAATGGTGCTTACCCAGAGCTTAGGGCAAGGGAGAATGTGGAGTTGTTTTTAACGGCTACAGAGTTTCACTTTTGCAGGATGAAAAAGTTCTGGAGATTGATTGTACAACAATGTGAATACACTACACTACTGAACGGTACACTTAAAATTGTTAAGATGGTAAATTTTATGGCAAGTGTATTTTACCACAATTTTTAAATTCTTTGAATGTTCTTAATCAATTTCTCCATTAGGTGAATCATCATACCAGCAAACAATCATAGAACTGAATCCAAAGGCTGCCTAATTCAAGCAGGGTGTTGAACCAACTGAACCAGACCTGTGGTTTCATTAAGAAAGCTGTTATCAAGTTGCCCTTTGGAAGCTGTAGCGTGTTATATTTTGAGCCCATTATTCAGGGCCTTCGCCACCTCTTTCCCCAGGCTTAAGCTTTGAGAAGTGAAGACAGAAGCTAAGATGAAGATGAAAGATCACTGGCCCAGAAACCTGGGTCCTCATAATGGCTTTGTTTCTGCTCGCCATGTAATTTGGGCCTCCGTTTTTCAGAAGGCTAGAAACATTCCTAAGAGTGTATAATGCCTTCCAGCACCCTGTATTGAACAGCTAGCCTTATGGAAAGACAAGAACTAGTGATGTTGATAAACTATCAGACTTTTAGCATTCATAACAGAGACAAATGGATACTTAACCAAAGCAGCAGTGGTGCTAATTGAAGACAGATATTCTGATACCGTGGATGGAAAGAAGGAACAGTGAAGAGACAGAGGACAGAATGGTTCTGCAGGGGGCAGGGGGAATGGGCGAGGTGAAGGTAAGGGGTGATGAGACATAGAGAGGGCCACACAGAGAGGACAAAGTGTCTCCCATACTGCCCCCAGCTCAGCACCCTCCAGACACAGTGAACACACACACACACACACACACACTAGTCCACGTGTCAAGAGAGGGTGAGGGGAGTGAGAAATGAGATGTGCTCAACTCTGGCTGTCACTCGATCTCAATAGTTTCAGCAGTCTCCGAGGGGAATGACTTACTAGGAAATCTTGCCCCCAACCTCACCTCCACATCACAGTGAATTAGAGGCCAGCAGGCAAACGTCTCACATTGCCACCCACGTCTGTGCCTAAACATTTGTCTCCATCCACACCAACAATTCCATCCTCCCCACCATTACAATGGCAGCAGAGTCTCTATTCTCCTTCTGTCCAAGGCTGAACCCTTTGACCCATGCTCTGGATCCCATCCCTTCTGCATTCTCAGGAATCGTGTTTCATCCATTATTCCCTCCCCTATATTGTCATTCACTCCCCTCCCTTTAGCATGTACATATACTCAGATCTAAACCAGTCTTCACCAAACTTTTTAAAAATTAAAAACGTGGTATATAAAAGGAAATGAAGGTAAATATGGACTGAACTGTTAAGAATTATGGTTATGAAACAACAGTCTTAAATGGGGATACAGGGTCTAGGAATTTTTTCTCTTCCAGTTTTATTGAGATATAATTGACTTATAGCATTATATTAGTTTAAGGTGTATAACATAATGATTTGATATAGGTATTAACTGTGAAATGGTCACCACAAGTTTATATATCTATAGATAGATATAGATAGATATATAATGGAATATTAGCCATAAAAAAGAAGGAAATCCACCATTGCTGCAACACGGATGGAACTTGAGGACATTATGCTAAGTGAAATAAGCCAGAGAAAGACAAAAACTGTATGATCTCACTTATATGTGGAATATTTTTTAAAAAACCAAACTCATAGAAACAGGGAAGAGATTGGTGGCTGCCGGAGGTGAAGGGTGGGAGCTGGGGGAAATGAATGAAGATAGTCAAAAAGGTACAAACTTCTAGCTTTAAGATAAATAAGTTCTAGGGATGTAATGTACAGCATGGTGGCTATAGTTGGCAATACTGTATTGTATATTTGAAAGTTGCTAAGAGAGTAGACCTTAAAAGGACTTTTTGCAAGAAAAAAATTGTAACTATGTGAGATGATGGATGTTAAGCTTACTGTGGTGATCATTTCTCAGTTAATATATATATCAAAGCATTATATTGTACACCTTAAACTAATATAATGTTATATGTCAATTATATCTCCATAAAACTGGAAGAAAAGGGGCTTCCCTGGTGGCACAGTGGTTAAGAGTCCGCCTGCCGATGCAGGGGACACGAGTTCGAGCCCCGGTCCGGGAAGATCCCACATGCCACAGAGCGGCTGGGCCCGTGAGCCATGGCCGCTGAGCCTGCGCGTCCAGAGCCTGGGCTCCAGAACAGGAGAGGCCACGGCAGTGGGAGGCCCGCATACCGCAAAGAGAAAAGAAAAAAAAAACAACTAGAAGAAAAAAAATTCCTAGACCCCATATCCCCTTTGAAACTGTCACTTCATAACCAGAATTCTTAACACTTCAGTCCATATTTATCTTCGTTTCCTTGTCTCCTCAGCCAATTGAAATCTCAGCACAAATGATCTCAAAGTCACCAACAATCTTCCTGTTATCCAATACTGAGACATTTCAAATTATCTGATTAGGGACTGCTCTGCAGCACAAGCTCTGTTGATCAGGCTGAACTCCTTGAAATACTGTCTTCCTTCCTGGACTCTCTTCTCTCCTGGTTTTCCTCCTTCCTCAGACTGAGCCCTCCCCACACTCCAATAGCTATTGTCAGTTCCTCTCACTGAGCGCCCACATCACCACTTTATCTGTAGTCCCAGGATGTAGCACAATGTTAATATTGAGTAAACCTCTAGAAATACTGGTTGACAGATTGGATCAAATATTGCAGTGGCTCTCAACCCTGGTTGCTCATTAAATCTATTGGAAACTTCTACATAGATATTAATATGCCAACTGGTCGTATTTCTGATTTAATTGGTCTTGGGTGAGCTCCAGGCAATTTTCTAAAAGCTTCCCAAGTGAGTTTAGTGCTCACTAGTAAACTTGTCATCCCATGCTAGGACTATAAGGACAGAAAAATTGCAAAATGCATATATCATTTTAGAACTTAACCATTTAGTTAGATTTGAGGTGGAGCTTTAGAATTCCGAGGGAATAAATTTTAAGTTTACATTAGAAAGTTGTTTGAAATCAGCTCATCCATGGTCATGCCAGATCTGCAAACCCAGGAGATTCCTCTCACCCTCGCTCAGCCAGGAGCCCAAGGGACCAACAAAATCCCAGATTTTGTCAAATGAACAAGCGGTTGTGACATGAGAGATTTTTTTTTCCTCTCCCTTCTGAGTCTGCCAGGATTCTTGGGCGTGACTTTGCCCCACCCTCCCCCTAGTTTCCAAGAACCAACAGGTCCAAACCCTTCCAGAAGCTCTGGCCTTCCCTCTCCATTCTGCCTTGAGGGTGCAGAATCTGCTGCATGCCTGGCTCACTTGAGAAATTCTGCCTGTTACTGTCAATGAGGGAGGTGTCTCCCACAGGGATGGCGTGACCAGAGAGGCATATTCACACAGAGGCAGTTTTATTTGTTTTGTGTGTTTAATTATTTGACTGTAGTTGTGGTTTTTTGGGGTTTAGGGCGAAGCGGTGAGGAAGGAGTTGGTCAAAATGGGGCTAGAAGGGTAGAAACAAAACAACCATAAAAAGCTGTGAGACCCAACCACAGTAAGAAACAATTCCATCCACCCAGCCCACCTCTTCCTGTGCCACCATATTTTGCTGCACACACATCTACCCGCCCACCCACTTATTCTAGAGAGGGAGGAAGAGAGATCACAAAGAGACGTAAGATTTCAAAATTGCATCTCGAATTGTGACCAACCTGTTATTTTATGATGATTTCAACAGTCATCTTAATAGCAAAAGAACTAAGTCTGAAAGGTCTGAACCAGTGATTGTGGAAGATTCTGGGAATTTCATGTTGATAGGTTGTTCAGGAGGTCTGGATGTTCCCTCTCCACCAGATACTTCTCAGCAAAGCTACAGAGTCTCACCAGAAAAAAGGAAAAGAAATCCACCAAAGTTCAATTCATAGAAACTCTGGCCTTGATCTAAAACTCAAGATAGGATTGTGTATGGTACTCCATATTGGGAATGGCTTAAAAACCAAGAATTTATGCTACTGTTGGTAAAGATCAGATTCTTCATATTTTACATATTGAAAGAGTGGACTAAAGGAAAAGAAAAGAGGAACAGAAGGGGCACATAACTGTTTGCAAAGGGCAGCGAATTCAATCAAGGGGTGATTATTGCAAAACACATAGCTCTAGTCTTAGCGTTTGCCGGAGGCAAAAGTTGCTGTGCTTATAATTTTTGTCCCCCTTCTCTACCATGAGAAAAGGGTAAAAATTATACTGCATAGGAAAGTGGAACTACAAGGAGTGGTGACCATTATGGGAAGCAGTTTTCAGTTCTGACTGTCAGAAGGACTGCCTGAGAAAGTAATGAGGTCCCCATGCTCTACATCTTCACAGGCAGGGTAACTGCCATTGAGTTTTAGGGGGCATCAAGTTAGAGCCATTGGATCTTTAAGATGCCTTTTGGAACAAAGAGTCAGTGATGGCAGCAATATAGATTACTGAAATTTCTTTCCACCCCCCAGTCATCAACAAATCTACTATACCTAAATGTTGTGCTCATTCTGATTTAACCTTTTAAAACAAGTTCACTGGCAAATTTTAAGGATCTCTTAAATACTCAGCATGGTGATGGGTTTTCTGAAGAAGAGAGAAAATTTATTATGCTGAAGAACTAGATTAGAGGGACTTCCCTGGTGGCACAGTGGTTAAGAATCCACCTGCCAATGCAGGGGACACGGGTTCGATCCCTGGCCCGGGAAGATCCCACATGCCGCGGAGCAACTAAGTCCATGCACCACAACTACTGAACCCGCGTGCCACAACTACTGAAGTCCACGCACCTAGAGCCCGTGCTCCGCAACAAGAGAAGCCACCGCAATGAGAAGCCCACGCACTGCAACGAAGACCCAACGCAGCCAAAAATAAATAAATAAATATTTTAAAAAACGAACTAGATTAGAGAGTTAGCAAAAGAATGGAGTCCTCTAAGTAAGGGTAAAAATAGGAAAAATAAATAGGAAAATAAAAGGGAACCCCCTAAATCTTCCTTTCTCCTTAATAATGATCACGAGGCCTCCTTCTTCGTAAAGAACCATACTGCCCCAGCATTCTGCCTGGGTACTCCCTTGTTTGACTCATTTTCACCCAAGGGTAGGGAGGGCAAATTAGAGTGAGGTGTTTGTTGGGTTTCAGCCACACTTTTCAAATTACCCAGCTCACATTCTGTGTGGGTTTTATAGCCAGCTGCCTCTCCTTGGTGATTCACGGAGCCTCTGAAACCTCCTCTTCTCTACTCTGCCTCCCACCTGGGGCAAGAACCAATGATTCTCAGGCTAGAGCTGAGAGGCCGGTATGAAGGAGGCTTATGTGTGATGAAAGATGACAGGGCAATAAAGACCTGACACCTGGCTTACACTGGGTCCCTAAGTTACGTTCTCCTGGATCTGGACAGCGGCAAAAGGCAAACACCCTCATCAGATCCCATGTGCTCTTGCTGGGCAAACAGGAACTTTAAATCTTACCCTCCCTGGGCTTGCTGTGTGCCACAGCCCATCCTCCACACAGCCTTCAGGTCTTTCTAAATTACCACCTGATACCGGTTCTTCCTTGACTAAGTTATTTCTGGGGGTCCCTCACTCCTACACCAACTCCTTTAACAGAATCCAAGGCCCTCCAAGACCCAGCCCTTGCCTCATTCTCCAGTCTCATTTCTCCCCATTCCAGGTCTCAGACTCTTGCAAATAGGTCAACACAAAATTCTGTGTCATATCTCTGCCTTTTGTTTGTATCTTTCTCTCTTTCCAATGTTTGACCACCTGATGATCCCACGTCTAAAAGCATGGTCAGCCCCGGGTTTTTCCTGAGTTAAAGCAATGCCAGTTCCCTGGGGCAGTACGTGAACGAAGCCAGGAGGAACTGGCAGGTTCTTACCTATTTTGATGTTGTCTTATGCAAACGATGCACCTAGGCTTCTCCAGATCTCACTTTTTGTGGGGAATTAGCAAAGCAATGCCTTTCTCCAAGCCACTGCCTTTGGCCCTCTTTTGCCCAGAAGGAAGATGATAGAGGGAAACTTAAAGCAGTGCTTTTCCTTAGTGCCCCTGAGGGGAGAGAAAAGATTACCCTCTTTCCAGGAAGTTCTAGGGAGCAAAGGCCCACACTCTATTGAAGACACTTGCAGAGCATAGGACAGGGAGCTGTGAGAGTCCTCCACTAAGATTACCCCCTTTCTCTCTGTCTATCTTCCCACTTCTCTTCATCTCACCACCACAATTTCTACCACGTTTAGCATTTCATGGTCATTGGAACTGAATTAAAGATTTAGCAGAAAATAATCAAGTTAGTTTGAATTTTCATTTCTTCAAATATTTCCATTCAAGTCACAAATGTTTTTAAATACACTAGAGAAAATACATAGCTTTATCTGGCAGACATTTTTAATACATTTTCTTTTAGGTAATATGTAAGTGTTTTATATTACCAATCCCATCACCAGTTATTTGATAATTCTTCACCTTTCTAGAGTGCCTCATATTTGGTTCTTGAGCATATATTATTACATTTTATCCTTGCATCAGTCCAAAAGCATAGCCACAAATCCTGTCTATTCTGTCCCCTAAATATCTCTCAGACCTGACCCATCCCTCCCTTTCCCTTCCGCCTCTGCCTTAGTTCAGGCCTTCATCAGTCCTCAGCTGAACTTCTATATTAGCATCCTAACCAGACAGACAGACAGCCTGAATTCTATTTCCTCCCTCTCCACCACCCACCTCTAAAGTTCATTCTCCCCTGCTCCAGACCTTTCTAAATTATAACCCAGTCCTGTAACCTCTGTGATTTAATTACTTTGGAGGTTCCCTTTCAACTACACAAAGTCCAAGCTCCTTTGCATAGTACACAAGGCCCTCTAAAATCTGCCCCTCTTCCCTCTCTAATCCCATTTCTTACCCACCAAATCTCAAATGTTTTGCAATTGACTGAAGATATAATATTTTCTTTGTTTGTTAAATATATATATATATATATATTTTTTTTTTTTTTTTTTTTTTTTTTTGGCTGCGTGGGGTCTTTGTTGTGGCATGCAGGCTCTTCTTTGCAGCACATGTGCTTCTCTCTAGTTGTGACACGTGGGCTTTTCTCTAGTTGTGGCGCACGGGTTCCAGAGCTCATGGGCTCTGTAGTTTGCAGCACGCAGGCTCTCTAGTTGAGGAGCAGGGCTCAGTAGCTGTGGCGCACGGGCTTCGTTACCCCGCGGCATGTGGGATCTTAGTTCCACGACCAGGGATCTAACCCGCATCCCCTGCATTGGAAGGCGGATTCTTTATCACTGGACCACCAGGGAAGTCCCATAATATTTTCTTGTATACTGATGGCTTCATATAGTTTTTCCTCTCTGGAATGTCCTTTTTATCTTTGTTTATTTGGTGACACCTATTTGTCCTTTGAGAAACAGACCTAGTGTCTTCTGTTCTATGGAGCCATCCTCCACCGCCCAAAGACAGAATTGATTACTCTCTCTGCTGGGTCACAACTTAATCCGGCACTTATTTCTGCCATAGCACTTATTGTATTGTTTTGCAATTACTTCATTATGTCACTGGCTCCCCTAGTAAGCTATGAACTCCACAAGAAGAAGAAAGTAATCAAATAGATCTTTATATACTCATTGCTTGCACAGTGCATTGTTGTTGATCTATAAATCATTCTTAAATAAGTGAATAAGCAAATGAATTGCAAGGAGTGGGGAAAAAGCAAGAAAATAGGTCTGATTTATTCCATTTAATAGGAGAAGAAACTGGGCTAGATGCTAATCCTACAAAACTGAAGGCATATAAGCAAAAAGCTTAGAATCTAAGAGCTATACTACAAAATAGAAGGCAACGTAGAATACTAGGGAAGCTCAGAGATTCATTTCCTACTGGAAAGATACGGGAACTGATAAATCCTTAAAGATGAGTAGAATTCAGCAGGAATAAAGAGGGCCACATTTAAACGTTTCTGGAATGAAGGGTAATATATACAAGTCAATGAGAATAGGAACAACATAGGCAAAAGCACAGAGTTGCTAAGGATGGAGGGAAGGTCATGTAGTTCATGTAACCAGAGTTCATGGCAGTAGCATGGCAAGTGCACCTGTAAAGTTAGATGGAGCTCAATCAGGCAGGGCCTTGACATTTTGACTCTGCAAAAGGCAGCCATTGGGATCAGAAAATCACTTTTTGTTAAAAAATGTTCTTTATGAAACAAGAAACAAGAGATGGGAGCTTCTCAGGCAGGGTTGCTCATATTCTTGGCTCATGTTTTACCACAATTTACGTTACTCAGCCCAGTCATCTACCTCAGTTGGCTTCAAATGACTTTCAGCCTTACCAAAAATCAACCCCACTCTAAAGAGCAAAACTTAACACCCTTGGTGGTATTAAAAAAAAAGTTCCAAAAAAGTGAAATTCCAAAATCTTGAAAATGTCAATAATGTAGAAATATGCTTTCATTCTGAAGGAAATGGGCTGCATTTGGATATATAAATTCAGGTATGTTTGCCAAAAAAGAAAGTCATATTACAGATAGTGGCCATGCCTGTGTTGTTTACTATTCTATCCCACCACGCAGACCCAATACTGTGGTCACCAGACTCATGCGGCTGTCGTTCACCTGAAATATGGCTAGTTCAAATTGACTTGTAAGTAAAATACACACTGAATTTTGAAGTCTTAGTTTAAAAATTACAGTATCTCAATAATTTTTATGTTGAAATGATTATATTGTACCTAACTGTGTTAAAATTTACCAAAAACTTTCTTAAATTAAAAAAAAAAGTCATATACTTTAGCATCAATGATGGGTATATATAAAGTGTGTATGATCTGTGAAGAAAGACATATATATGTCAGATAGAAATAAGAGAATAAAAGAATGGAAAAACAATACATTGAGTATTAGAGCTTCCATTGCTCTCAGTTGACACCCATAGCCTCTTACTCTTCAGATAAAAGGGTATTTGTCATTCAGTCAACAACCAAAAGCAGAGCAATGATTTAACTTGCAAAATAATCATGAAGGGCTTCCCTGGTGGCCCAGTGGTTGAGAATCTGCCTGCCAATGCAGGGGACATGGGTTCGAGCCCTGGTCTGGGAGGATCCCACATGCCACGGAGCAACTAGGCCCATGAGCCACAACTACTGAGCCTGAGCGTCTGGAGCCTGTGCTCCGCGACAAGAGAGGCCGCAATAGTGAGAGGCCCGTGTACTGCGATGAAGAGTGGCCCCAGCTTGGCGCAACTAGAGAAAGCCCTTGCACAGAAACGAAGACCCAACACAGCCAAAAATAAAATAAAATAAATAAATAATGATAATAAAAATAAAGGAATTCCTTTAAATAATAATAATAATCATGAAGCACAACAGTACCTGCCTTTTCCCTCAATACCTCCCAATCCTATTAATATAAAGAATGATTTTCTTTTTTTAATTTTTTGTTTTTAATTCTTTTGGCTGCATTGGGTCTTTGTTGCTGCGTGCAGGCTTTCTCTTGTGGCGGCGAGTGGGGGCTACTCTTTGTTGTGGTGTGCAGGCTTCTCATTGCGGTGGCTTCTCTTGTTGCGGAGCATGGCCTCTAGGCACGCAGTCTTCAGTAGTTGTGGCTCGCAGGCTCTAGAGCGCAGCCTCAGTAGTTACGGTGCATGGGCTTAGTTGCTCTGCAGCATGTGGGATCTTCCCAGACCAGGACTCAAACCCATGTCCCCCTGCATTGGCAGGCAGATTCTTAACCACTGCGCCACCAGGGAAGCCCAAGAATGATTTTCAATTGTAACAAATACTGTGGGGAGGAAGTAAAAATTTTATAAATACAGTACCATAGTTTTTTATTATTATTATTATCATCTGGGCCTCCTCTGTGACAAAAAGAGAAAAATATTTACCAATCTTTCAGGAATGCTGTGGAATTTCAATAATTCATGTGGCTAAAGATCCAGCTCCACCAGGTTCAGCCACAGTGTTCAACGAGCTTTTTTAGAATTAAGTAAAATCAGCTGCATAAAACTATAGCTCATACTTTAAATAGCACTTTATTACATAAATTCGTCTCACAACCACAACAAGGAACTGGTAGAATAGCCTTTGTTTTGTCAACAATTTTTTTTTCCACTAGTTGTGCAGCAAGTTTATAGAATAGACTTTGGGGAATCTCTCTAGCAAGATTATAGACTTATGTGGACTGTAGACTTGTAGTTATTCAAATCATCTTTTGTTTTAGTAACTCCAATGTTCTTTTTTTGTATTAAATAATATATTTCCTTCTCCTTTTTTTTGATACTCAGCAATTTCTTAACTACCAAGACAATTTCCCTTTTCTGACCACCCTAACACAGACATACATATAACAATACAAGAGACTCCATAAATACTGTCCTAATTAAAACAATGCCTAGAATCAAGACTTTTAGGATGCAGATTACCAGTCAATTCAAGATTTTTCTCTGAAAAGGAGGCAATATGGTATGATAGATAAAGCAGAGGATTAATAAAAGATAAGATGAACCATGTCAAGATCTGATATGATTTGCTCTGCCATCTCTCCTGACCTCAATTTCTTCATTTTCAGAATTGAGATAAACTGCTACACAGGATTATTAGGTAAACCACACCGTGCCTACAAAATCGGCTTGTAAAGTAGTTTATCTGTGCTGCTGTTATGATTATGCTAAGAAGTTACCAACTCTTCCCACAAAACATTCATAGGGCAGGAGGTTGGGAGCTGGAGAGAGCAAGGGAGGCACCTGCCAAGTTGTGGAAAGGACTGGGACCAGAAAGGGAAGGTGAAAGTTAGACTTGGGAAAAGAGCGCTAGGGAGACAATAATGTCGGCCCACCAAAGGGTTGTGTGAAGGAAACAAAGCAAGTAAAATGTAGTTACTAAAAATTAATTTGCACAAAACATAAAGATGTGTGTCTGCACGTTTAAATGAACTTATCCTTTGGAGAGTGTTTGCCAAAGATGCAAGCATTGTCATTGGAGCTTGGCCCTTTTAGGACAATGTCAAATAAAATAGTGTTTGCCCACACATGCTTTTGCCAAAGTACAAACAGACAGGATGCTGTCTATGAAGAGAGGTACCTCGGGTTGTTTGCTTTTAACAGACTCACACTTACCTACTCCTCCGAATTAGATTTGTTTTTCCTTCTCTGTGTCCCCTGTTAAATCTAGACTCATGTCTGTCCTACTTTGGAGGCATGTAATCAGTAACACAAAGTAATTTAAGGTCATCATAAAAAAATGTTATTTGCCCAAGCAAAGGTATATAATTTATTACCTCTATTGTATACCTTCTGTAAATTCTCACTCTACTGGGAATGGTTCCAATGCCAATGCTGTTTGGCAGACAAGAGAGCTGTGCAGGACTTTCTGTCCTACCCAAGTTGGTTCCTTGGCCAAAAGCTTTAGTAAACTTTTTGGGCTTGGTGATAGCAGGTGTTGGTGTACTACACTTAAGAGAGACAGGCAGGTCAGAGGTCCTCACCCACCCCTTTTACATTTGAACTTCAGTGACTTATTAGGGAAAGTAGCACTGGATTATCCTGTTCTATCAGTATGAAACCGGTCAAGCATTTGAAAGAGAAGGATAAAGGTGATTCCATGGGGTTGAACCTGATACCTTTAAGGTTCCTTCCTTCTTAAAAGAAGTCCCTGATTTTAGTGTCCTTTTCTAATTTTCCAAAGTTAAAGATAATCGTCTCATTATTTTAAGAACAGTACAATTTCTACTAATTCCTTCAGTCCCACAAATGAGAATATAGTAGATTAAAAATTCCTCATCCGTTTCATGAAATCTTTTCTTCAAAAAGAAACCACAGCAATCCCCTGTCCTCGTGACAGGTAACAGTCAGGTTTCTGAGACGTGCCAAAGGGTTTCTACTGTCTGCCACAAGGTTTGGGTGTGCTGTCCCCACACCCTGATTTCCCAAGATCAAAACAACACTGGAAAGAGGTGGCTTAACAAGTCTCTGTGAAAACTTCATGCTTCTCAGGCATAGTACATGTTATTTATTATTCAGTGAAACTTAAGTGAAAATCCTCAGCTACCACCACTCCTCCACTTCTCCACTACACACCCCTAATTCTGGAGCTTATATAGAATGATGCCACACACATGGAGACCAAGCCTACCTTTTAGAGACCTGAACCAAACCTAGCAAACTCAACCAACATTTTGGAATTCAACTCATAACAGAAAGCAGGTTAAGAGACAGCACGTCCACATACCTGTTCACCTCTGCAGGCAGTTGTGCATCTTTTATCACTGCTCTGCCCCAATTCCATTTGTGCAACCGCCATGTCAAACATTTCCAAACTTTAGGTTGGCACTACCCTGATCACCATGAGGTAAGTCATAGCAGGAGGGTACAATGATGCAAACTCAATTCACTCCACAGTGCATCAGCAGTGCAGTTGTGATGCTCCGCAAACTCTTCTCAGAGGATTCTTATCCCAGCAGAATTTAAGTGTAGGTTTTCTGGGTCACTCCTAATGCTTCTCCTCAGCCTGAATCCTTCTTGGGGGCCATCTTTGCTTTCTACTTGAGGGTGTTTTCCACAAGATCAAGTGGACTTCCAGACATTGAAAACAGGTGAGGTTTGGGACAGAAAGTCCCAGTTTTTTAGAACCTGTTTTAATAAATGTACATTGGTCTGTCAACAAACTCGGAATGCTAAGGATGCCTTCAGAAACATCATGTTGCCCTGTTCAGCTCCAACAATCCAAGAAAAGATGGAGTTTTTCATCTTTGTGCATCAGAATCATCCAGAGAGATTATTTAAAATATAGCTTCCAAAGGTTCTCTCCAAGCCTCCTGAACCAGAGTCTCCAGGGGTAGAAACCAGAGATATCTTTCTCACAAGCTGCCTAGTTGATCCTAGTGAAAATGCAAATTTGAGAAACACTGCTGTGGCCTAAATTGGTAAGATGAAAATTTGAAACCATAGTGCTAAACACCTTCCTTACAACTCGAATTTTTCCTAGACTATGCAATTGTCCTAAGAGGTGACAGTTTCCAGAGAGCTCCAAGCTTACACTAGTGGGCATGCAACTGGGAGGAAGCAGATACCCACTTAGACCCTAACCCTGGTCATATTGAGATGAAGATATAGAATATTCCTCCCTTCTCTCACCTGTCCTCCCTCCTGACCAAGAGCTGGCTTGTTATAAATGTGGAGGCCTTATTAGTAAGAATCATATTCTATGTCAGTGTTTGGTTTTTTTCACAATGAAATGACAGGATCGGTTGGACAGAATATTTTTAGAGGATTTAACGTCTTCGTTAAAGGAAGGACAAGATCTCCACTTCAATGGCAAATATGTTGAACCCAAATATCCTGGGACTAAGATCCCTGGGGTAGAAGTTCATAAAGTTAATATGACACTGAACACAACAGATAAGGAGCTGAGTAACAGCGTGACCTGTAGGCAGTCCAGACCTGAGCTCAGTGATAGCTTACACTTTACTCTGAGCCTCCATGGAGAGGAAGTTCAAAGGCAGTTAGCCACTAATGGGAAATTCATGATCACTTTCGACATCCCCTGTTTTTCCCTTTTTTTACTGCCACAGTTGCAAGTTGAGTTTCTATACACAAGCAGACAGCCATGGATAAGCCCAGTTGAAATAATGCCAACTGACTAGGTCACACTGAAATAGACACATAGTGACTGAACAAAAGCTGTAGAGAACTTCACACGGCCACACAAATAGGTTCAGCAGCTTCTCATGAAATGGGAGAGTACTTGGCCAAAGATTTTCCCAAACATCAAAAACTAGATAATTTAAAACAGGTTTATGCTACAAATAGAACTACCATATGACCCAGCAATCTCCCCCTGAGAAAACCATAATTCAAAAAAAGTCATGTACCAAAATGTTCATTGCAGCTCTATTTACAATAGCCCAGAGATGGAAACAACCTAAGTGTCCATCATCGGATGAATGGATAAAGAAGATGTGGCACATATATACAATGGAATATTATTCAGCCATAAAAAGAAATGAAATTGAGCTATTTGTAATGAGGTGGATAGACCTAGAGTCTGTCATACAGAGTGAAGTAAGTCAGAAAGAGAGAGACAAATACCGTATGCTAACACATATATATGGAATTTAAGGGGAAAAATATGTCATGAAGAACCTAGGGGTAAGACAGGAATAAAGACACAGACCCACTAGAGAATGGACTTGAGGATATGGGGAGGGGGAAGGGTAAGCTGTGACAAAGCAAGAGAGAGGCATGGACATATATACACTACCAAACGTAAGGTAGATAGCTAGTGGGAAGCAGCCGCATAGCACAGGGAGATCAGCTCGGTGCTTTGTGATCTCCTGGAGGGGTGGGATAGGGAGGGTGGGAGGGAGGGAGACGCAAGAGGGAAGAGATATGGGAACATATGTATATATATAACTGATTCATTTTGTTGTAAAGCAGAAACTAACACACCATTGTAAAGCAATTATACTCCAATAAAGATGTTTAAAAAAAAAAAACAGGTTTATGGAAGTTATTAAAGTGCAAATGTATTGGGTTGGCCAAAAATTTCGTTCGGGTTTGGCCATAACAGCTTGCGGCCAAACCCAAACGAAATTTTTGGCCAGCCCGCTAATACTACAGTAATAACTCTATCCATTATTGCATTCAGCAGATGTGTATTGAGCACCCACTATATGGCAGACACAGCACTAGGCACTCAGGATTCAAAGGGAAATAAGAGACAGACAGACTTGACCTCAAAGGGCTTTGTTTCTAGGAAACGGGAGACAAATATGTGAGCATGGGCTTACAATAAGGAATAATGGGTGTTGTGGCAAAGCGGGTGGAAAGGTGACCATGGGCACAAAAGAGGGAATCGTTAAGTGGTCTTTGAGAAGAATGCAAGAGCTGGCCTGTGTTGAGTCTTCCATAAGGAAGGGGTGTTCATGGAGGAGACGCAGCAAGGAAAGCCTTTTGGGGCAGCGTGAACAGAAGCATAAAGACATAAAACCCATGGCATATTTGGAAAATGGCAAATCGTTTGGGACAACGGGAACATCACAGAATACAAGGAAAAAGACCCAATAAGGATGATTCTGCAGAAGCAGGCAGGGGACCACGAGGAGCCTGAATGATATGCTGAGGTGCTGAGGCTCAATAAGGTGCCAACGAAGAGTCTGAGGTCTTAGAGTCTCAGAAAGGTCTCTCTGGGGGAAACGTAGCGATTAAACATAAGCAAAGAAGTACTGGAGGCATGGAAACTAATATGAAGGCTATTGCAATGATCTGGACAAGATCAGGAAGCCTGAATTAAGGCAGGGATAGTGAAATAGGGATGCATACAGACGCTGGAGCTGTTAAGAGAGTTACAGGCCACTGACAAAAAATCAAGTAGCCTAGTGTCCCTCTTCTTACCCTTCCAGGTAGTCAAGTTATTTGCTTAAATGACTCCATGTGGGACATAAATGGGTAAGGCAACTGTCCAGATGCAATTTCATTTCTCTGATAAAGTATTCAGGAGTGCTAAGGAGCAGTAAGATAGCTGAACTTAGATAAGGCAGGATGGAAAAGAAAAGAGCCAGGGTAATGTAAAATAAGCAATTTTCAGTGGTTGCCCAAGAGTAAAAGTTGGGGGTAGAGTGACTACAAAGGCTTATCAAGAGGGAGTTTTTTGTGGGGAGAGGGATGAATTGTTCTATACCTTGACTATTACGGTAGCTACATGACTCTGTTTTTTTGGGTTTTTTTTTTTTTTTTTTTTTTTTTGCGGTACGCGGGCCTCTCACTGTTGTGGCCCCTCCCGTTGTGGAGCACAGGCTCCAGACGCGCAGGCTCAGCGGTCATGGCTCACGGGCCCAGCCGCTCCGCGGCATGTGGGATCCTCCCGGACCGGGGCACGAACCCGTGTCCCCTGCATCGGCAGGCGGACTCTCAACCACTGCGCCACCAGGGAAGCCCCATGACTCTGTTTTTAACTGAAGTATAGTTGACTTACAATGTTGTGTTAGTTTCTGATGTTCAGCAAGAATATACATATATTCTTTTTCATATTCTTTTTTCTATTACAGTTTATTACAGGTTACTGAATATAGTTCCCTGTGCTATACAGTAGGACCTTCTTGTTTATCTATTTTATATGTAGTAGCTTGTATCTGCTAATCCCAAACTCCTAATTTATCTCTCCCTCACTCCCTTTCCCTGTTGGTAACTGTAAGTTTGTTTTCTATGTCTGTGAGTCTGTTTCCGTTTTGTAAATAAGTTCTTCTGTATCATATTTTAGATTCCACATATAAGCGATATCATATGGTATTTGTCTTTCCCTGTCTGACTTATTTCACTTAGTATGAAAATCTCTAGGTCCATCCATGTTGCTGCAAATGACATTATTTCTTTCTTTATTAAGGCTGAGTAATATTGCATTGTATATATGTACCACATCTGCTTTATCTATTCCTCTGCCAAAGGACATTTAGGTTGCTTCCATGTCTTGGCTATTGTAAATAGTGCTGCTATGAACATTTGGGTGAATGTATCTTTTTGAATTAGAGTTTTTTTTTGAATTAGAGGTTTTTTTTTTGAATTAGAGTTTTCTCTGGATGTATGCCCAGGAGTGGGATTGCTGGATCATACGGCAACTCTATTTTTAGTTTTTTAATAAACCTTCATACTGTTTTCCATAGTGGCTGCACCAATTTACATTCCCACCCACAGTGCAGGAGGGTTCCCTTTTCTCCACACCCTCTCCAGCATTTGTTATTTGTAGACTTTTTAATGATGGCCATTCTGACCAGTGTGAGGTGATACCTCACTGTATTTTTGACTTGCATTTCTCCAATAATTAGTGATGGTGAGCATCTTTTTATGTGCCTATTGGCCATCTGTATGTCTCTTTTGGAGGACTGTCTATTTAGGTCTTCTGCCCATTTTTTGGTTGGGTTGACTTTTTTGTTACTGAGTTGTATGAGCTGTTTGGATATTTTGGAAATTAAGCCCGTGTCAGTTGCACATGGCTCTTTACTTTTGTAAAAACTCATAGACCTATATACCAAAAAGAATAAATTTTACTATATGTAACTTTTTTTAATTGGAGGGAAAGGCAGAAAAATTATGCAATTCTCAAAGATAAATCAGTTTATAACAACATGAGAAGGGAAACTTACTTACTCTTGGACATTCATTCATTGATTCAACAAATACACATTGAGCACATACTCCATGACAGAAACCATGCTACGTGTTGGAGACATGGTGGGAAACAGGCCCCATGCAGCCTACAGTCTAGTGGAAAAGACACCTATTAAATAAATATTTCTGTAAATTCAATTACAATAGTGATAGGAAGAAATAAAGAATAACATATTATGAAAGCATGTAACAAATCATCCTTGAAGCAGTGATATTGAAGTTAAACCCTGAAGGATAAGATTGAGTTGGCTGAAGGTGAAGAGGGGTAGTCAAGGGAAAGAACAGCATTTTGGAAGACCCTGAGATAGGAGCCCTTACATACCCACACACACTCTCACATGCTCACACGTGCTCACAAACACCCTCACAAACTCACCTATTCATTTACACATTAAGACACTTGGTGTTTCTATGAAATTGAGTTGTTTGTAGTGAGGTGGATGGACTTAGAGTCTGTCATACAGAGTGAAGTAAGTCAGAAAGAGAGAAACAAATACCGTATGCTAACACATATATGTGGAATCTTAAAAAAAAAAAAAAAGTCCTGAAGAACCTAGGGGCAAGACAGGAATAAAGATACAGATGTAGAAAATGGACTTGAGGACATGGCGAGGGGGAAGGGTAAGCTGAGACGAAGTGAGAGTGGCATGGACATATATACACTACCAAATGTAAAATAGATAGCTAGTGGGAAGCAGCTGCATAGCACAGGGAGATCAGCTCTGTGCTTTGTGACCATCTAGAGGGGTGGGATAGGGAGGGTGGGAGGGAGACGCAAGACAGAGGGGATATGGGGATATATATATATACGTATAGCTGATTCACTTTGTTATACAGCAGCAAATAACACAACAATGTAAAGCAATTATACTCCAATAAAGATGTTAAAAAAGAAAGAAAAGACACAGTGTTTCTAAGATCCTATATGCTGTGTAACATTTCTATGACAGAAACTGGCAAAGGCTTTCTATAGACCTCCCATATCTACCACTTACCAGATGTGTCACCTCAGGAAAGTTTTTTAACCTATTAGTACTTCAATTTTCTAATCTCCAAACAAGATTATTAATTAGTAATTATAATATTCAGGTAGTAATTAGTACTTGAAGATTGGGTTATTATAAAGAATAAATTGGTTAATAAAAATAAATCCTTAAGAACAACATTTAGGGACTTCCCTGGTGGTCCAGTGGTTAAGACTTCACCTTCCAATGCAGGGGGGGCAGGTTCGATCTTCTGTTGGGGAGTTAAGATCCCACATGCCTCTCAGCCAAAAAACCAAAACATAAAAGAGAAACAATATTGTAACAAATTCGATAAAGACTTTAAAAATGGTCCACATCAAAAAAAAATTTTTTTAATAAAAAAAGAACAACACCTAGAACATTAAGTACTCGATAATAGTAATTTATTATTACCAAAACTACTACTACACAATTATTTTTAGAGACCCTCTTTCAATTTCTTAGAGAGAATAGATGGCTCTTAGACTCAATTTTTGGAAACAACATAGAGAAACTATACTCGACCCCACCATACTAACTTCCTATGAATAGGGCCAGTGTCCTGAGCCATATGACGGGGTTCATGACTATTAAAAATGCTTTTTCAGTCCAAACAGAAGCAGCATTTTTGGGGATAAATCCATTCGTCTTTACCTAACTGAATCCTTTGGGGATAAATCCATTCGTCTTTACCTAACTGAATCCTTAAGAGCACATCTTGTAACCTTTCACTTCCAGATGTGGAGCAACTGGTATTGGACTAACCCTTCTGTTATAAACAATAAAATTAGAGATAGTGCATGAGGCAATTGTTTTTAAACATTGGACAATAGGAAACACAATGTTGTGACCCTTGAGAGAGGAGAAATTCATAAAGTGAGCCCCATGATTTCCCTGGATCTCTACCTGGGCACAATTATCCAACCATGACATAGCAAGCTAGAATCCAAGCGGAGCACAATGATCCTGCTGAGCTGAAGAGGCAGAGGTCAGAATCCAGGAAAGCTGAAGCAATCAGAATTTGCAGGGCAAAGCATCAGAAAGTAAAGCAGGTATGTAGGGGCTAGAGAGAAGGGAGAAACCCAGAAGTTGTGCAGGAGGTTCTCTGTGAATCCTAAGATGCACATGTCCATGGCAAGAGTACCTGAGGCTTGTAATAACTATACAGAACAGTCACCATAGAGACAAGAACAGAATAAAGATACTAGATACAAAACAGTGCTAGAAGACATGGAAGTTCTGGCCAAGCCAGAGTGGCAAGACCTTGTTATCAATTTATTAACACAAAAGGCATGTATCTAGGACACCAGAGAAGACTAGAAACATGCTTTAGGGTAAGGTCCACTCCATGCCCACCCTAACAGGGTCTAAAACCAAGCCTTTAAAAGATCTTCAGTGAAAGCTGAATTTAGAGGTTGAGACCTGCAAAGGTAGAAGGCCTTGGGAAACATGTTGAGTTTTCCAATAGGTGTCCCCTAGCAAAGCATAAAGACAAGCCTACAGAGTGCAAGGTAATCAACCAGTAAATGAGCTGCCTAATAGAAGAAATGGTAACACTTCTCAAAGGAAGACAACAAAAGTACAGAGCCTATACAATGCACCACCAACAACATGCAGTACACAATTTTAAAAATTACTAGACATAAAAAAGAGTCATGTACCACAATGTTCACTGCAGCTCTATTTACAATAGCCAGGACATGGAAGCAACCTAAATGTCCATCAACAGATGAATGGATAAAGAAGATGTGGCACATATATACAATGGAATATTACCCAGCCATAAAAAGAAACGAAATTGAGTTATTTGTAGTGAGGTGGATGGACCTAGAGTCTGTCATACAGAGTGAAGTAAGTCAGAATGAGAAAAGCAAATACCGTATGCTAACACATATATACGGAATCTAAAAAAAAAAAAAATGGTCATGAAGAACCTAGGGGCAGGATGGGAATAAAGACGCAGAACTACTAGAGAATGGACTTGAGCACACAGGCAGGGGGAAGGGTAAGCTGGGACAAAATGAGAGAGTGGCATGGACATATATACACTACCAAATGTAAAACCGATAGCTAGTGGGAAGCAGCTGCATAGCACAGGGAGATCAGCTCGGTACTTTGTGACCACCTAGAGGGGTGGGATAGGGACGGTGGGAGGGAGGGAGATGCAAGAGGGAGGAGACATGGGGACATATGTATATGTATAGCTGATTCACTTTGTTATAAAGCAGAAACTAACACACCATTGTAAAGCAATTATACTCCAATAAAGATGTTAAAAAAAATTACTAGACATGCACAAAACAAAAACAAAAAAAGGCAAAATGACCCATAGTTAAGGGGAAAACACTAGTCCCAACATTACTGAGATGATGGATTTAGAAGATACAGGCTTTAAAGCAGCTACTATAAATATGTTCAAAGAATTAAGAAAATAGGGACATCATGAGTTAAAAAGTAGGGACTCTCAGCATAGAAATATAAACAATAAAAAAGAGCTAAATGGAAATTTTAGAACTGAAAAATTACCATGACAAAAAAAAATAGCAGTAGATCAGGGATGAGAGGAAAAAAGTCACTGGTGAATTTGAACATAAGAAGGCAAATCTATAGCAATTATCCAAGCTAATGAATAGAGAGAAAATAGATTGAAGAAAAAAAACATATCCTTAGAGACCTGTAGGACAGCAGAAAATGGCCTAAATATATGTAATTAGAGACCTGAAGGAGAAGGAGGTGAGAAGTAGGGCAAAATAGACTTTTTTAAGAAATGACAAAATGGCAAGCTACAGACTGAGAGAAGTTTGTGTAATATCAATACGTATATGACACTGGGCTTATAGCCAGAATATAGTTTAAAATTTTTACAACTCAATAATAATAATACAATCTAATTATTTTTTGATGGGCAGAAGACTTGAACAGACACTTCACCAAAGAAGATACATGCGTGGCTAATAAGCACAAGAAGACATGTTAAACATCATAGTTATAAGGAAATTGCAAATCAAAGCTAAGATCAGATACCACTACATATTCATTAGATAGATACCACTCCACATCCTTTTAAAAGGCTGACAATACCAAGTATTGAAGAAGATTGAGAACAGTTAGTTATCTTGCTATTGAGGGTGGAAAATAGTACAACCACTTTGGAAAACAGTTTGACAGTTTCTTTTAAAGTTAAACATACTTATCATATGAATCAGCTACTCCACTCCCAGGTATTTACCAAAATGAAAAAAGAACATATATCCACCCAAAGACTGTTCATAGCAACTTTGTTCATAATAGCCCAAAACTGGGACAACCCAAGTATCCACCAATAGGCTAACAAATTGTGTTATTAACACAGTTAAATACTATTTGGCAATAAAAATATAAATTACTGATAAAGGCAACAATGTAGATGAGTCTCAAAAACCTCATGCTGAGTGAAAGGAATTCAACACAAAAAATATGCATACTGTCTGATTCCATTTATATGAATACTAGAAGAGGAAAAACTAATCTATAGTGATAAAAATGAGATCAATTGTTGCCTGGGGCAATAGTTGGAAGCAGAGACTGACTGCAAAGGATGTACATGAGGGAGCTTTCTGGTGTGAGGAAATGTGCTATATCTTGACTATGATGATGGTGATGTGAGTGTATACATTTATTGAACTGTACACTTGAAATATATGTATTTTATTATATGTAAATTATACCTCACAAGGTTGACTTTTAAAAGAATATTTGCATAACTCTTTAAATTAGAAGGCTTATTTTCATCATCATCCTGTAATGAGTCATTTAACAATAAATTTTATAAGGAACAAGTTCTTTTTTTTTTTTTTTTTTTTTTTTGCGGTACGCGGGCCCCTAGCTGTAGTGGCCTCTCTCCCGTTGCGGAGCACAGGCTCCGGACGCGCAGGCTCAGCGGCCATGGCTCACGGGCCCAGCCGCTCCGCGGCATGTGGGATCTTCCCGGACCGGGGCACGAACCCATGTCCCTTCCATTGGCAGGCAGACTCTCAACCACTGTGCCACCAGGGAAACCCGGAACAAGTTCTTTTTGAATCATACACAAGCACCCCAAATGAATGTCTAACCATTCATTTTTGTTAAATGTGTGTGGCTGGAGAAACGGAAGCCCGTAAAACTAAGGAAGCCCCTGCCCATCATCTCTGATTCTAAGCTGCAGAAGAAACTGTAACCTCAGTACTCATCTTTCTAAGCATCCTCAGTAACTATTTGTTGACCGGTTCCTAAAGTGAGTGTCTGGATTTTTTTTTTTTTTTTTTTTTTTTTTTTTTTTTCTGTACGCGGGCCTCTCACTGTTGTGGCCTCTCCCGTTGCGGAGCACAGGCTCTGGACGCGCAGGCCCAGCGGCCATGGCTCACGGGCCCAGCCGCTCCGCGGCATGTGGGATCCTCCCAGACCGGGGCACGAACCCGTGTACCCTGCATCGGCAGGCGGACTCTCAACCACTGCACCACCAGGGAAGCCCTGGATTTATTTTATAAACAAGTTCCACCATCTGAAATCTTGGCTGCTGCAGAATCTAGGGGAACATTTCCTACAAAATCTGCGCCAGTCTCATAACAGAGGTAAATAGTCAGAGTCTGCATAGTGAACCAGTTCTACTGCTGGTCAGATAGGCTGTCCTAATCACCCTCCTCAAGGACCCTCTTATAGGATACAGGACCCTCTTATAGAATTTTTTGCACAAGGACCTTCTTATACACTTTTTTGAAAACATAGGCAATAGGGAAGCTGGACTTTCCTTTTCTTGAAATTTTCCTATTTGTAGTGGGAAATTGAGGGACAAGAGAGAGGTGTCATAAACTAAGGGCACTGCTAGCCTGTGCAGTGACCATGTGTGTTAAGACAAGTGCCTCAGTTTACTGGAAAACCTCTCTTACTGATTTGGAGCCTTAATAAAAAGAGCAGGATGCTCACTTCAGCAGCACATATACTAAAGTTGGAACAATACGGAGAAGATTCGCAAGGCCCCCGCACCAGGATGACGCACAAATACATGTAGTGTTCCATATTTTTATACATGAAGGCTAAAAAAAAAGCCCAAACTCATAGAAAAAGAGAACAGATTTGTGTTTACCAGAGGCAAAGTGGTGGGAGGTAAGAGAATTGGGTGAAGGTGGTCAAAAGTTACAAACTTCCAGTTATAAGATAAATAAGTACTAAGGATGCAATGTACAACATGATGACTATAGTTAACACTGCTGTATGATATATTTTAAAGCTGCTAAGAGCGTAGATCTCAAAAGTTCTTATCTCAAGGGAAACCAAAAATTTTTTATCACTATATGAGGTGATGGATGTTAACTAATCTTATTCTGATAATCATTTCCCAATATACGTACGTCTTAGTCAGTATACTGTACACTTTAAACTTATATAGTGCTGTATACCAATTATACCCCAATAAAACTAAAACCAAAAAAGAAAGAATAGCAGGAAATGTGTAAAATTCCACTACAAGCTCAAACCCTGTGTTACATACTGTATCAGTTTTCTATTGCTGCGTAACAAATTACCACAAACTTAGAAGCTTATACCACCCCCCATTTATTATCTCACCGTTCCACAGGTCAGACGTCTGGGTGGGCTTGGCTGTGTTCTCTGCATGGAGTATCACAAACTCAAGTGTCGACTGGGATGAGCTCTTATCTGAGGCTCTGGGGAAGAGCTGCTTCCAAGCTTATTCAGGTTGTTGGCAGAATTCATGTCCTTGGGCATGTAGAACTGAGATCGCATTTTCTTTCTGGCTATCTAGAAACTATCTGGATTTCTTGGCCTATGGGTGCCTTCCTCCATCTTCAAAGCCAATAATTGTGGGCTGAATCCTTCTTAGACCTAGAATCTCTCTGACTCCCTCGTCTATGACCAGCCAAAGAAAACTCCCTGCTTTTATAGGGCTCAGGTGATTAGATCAGGTGCGCCTGGATAGTCTCCTTAGCTTAAGGTCAACTGACTAGCAATCTTAATTACAACTGAAAAATTACTTTTGCCACGTAACATAATATAATCACAGGAGTAACACCAGGGGCAGAGGTCATGGGCATCTAGAATTCTGTCTACCATACTGATGCTTCATCTGTCCAGCACCACTGACCTTCATTGTATCCCTAGTGATACTATTCACCCAAACATTGTAAAGTTGTCTTTAAAAACAAATGCTGCTAGTCAGTGATTCCGAGTTCACTTTCCAGGTTACAGTAATTAAGACTTGGATACCATAAAAATATCATATTTAAAGTTATAGGAACTGAGTTTAAATTCCAAGAGTTCAGAGAAGAGAGAAGTCAGTATGAACTGGGGAAAACTTCATAAAGGAAGTGGCAGCCAAGCAGAGCTTTCAAGAATGCACATAATTTGGGGAGGCAAGAGCATGACTAGAGACAGGAATAAAAAGTGCATCTATTGAGCAGTGAGGAGACCCACCTGATAGCTTGTTGGGGAATAACGGAAGGTAAGGTTAAACAGCTGAGGGAAGCTAAAGTAAGATGGCTTTGTGAACCAGGACGAGAGTGTGCACTTGATTCAACAAGAAATACTGAGCCTTTGAAAACCCTTTTAGGTTTCTGTAGGAGTATGCTAAATGGTTGGAAATTTTTGGATTGGTGAGAAAAATGAGATTACAGAAAGAATAATTAGAAAGCTATGGGGGACACAAATTTCTTACCTATTAGAGACACACACTGACATTCTATGATGAGTGGGTTGGGCTTTAACATATTCCAGAAAGAAAATAAGGGGGAAGAATGGCAAAATGTTTATAATTGTTGAAGCTTTATGCCAGGTACATGAGCATTCAGTATAATATTCTCTCTACTTTTGAGTATGTTTGAATTTTTCCATACTAAAATGGGGTTTTTTAAAAGCCAATTGTAGTAATCTGGGAAAACCTAGACATGGGTGGTGACAGGAAAAATAGAAAGAAAAAAAAAGACTGACTAATTCAGCATACATTTGACCTTGATAACAGATTTGATATAACAACTTCAGCTGAGGGAAGAAACAAAACTGACTGATTTCTATAGCCTTGGAAATAGAATAATGTCATAAAAGAGAACCTGTCAACTGTCTATAAATTCCTGAACTTTAAACAATGTACCTCATTGGACTGTATGATTGGAATGTGTATGGAAATTAATAAACTATGTAAGTTAAATTTCTGTCTATGGATCTCTTACTCTGTCTAGTGCACCACATGAAAAAACTGGACAGATTTTCATCAAATTTAGAGGGTCTGTTTGGAAAAATCTACCTATCTAATATAGCCCCATTTGCTCTATACAAAAAATCATTTTGTGGGACCCTAGGTGTGTCTCATTCATTTATTTTTATTCTTAAGGTAATGTATATTATTTTTCAATTTTCTACAAGTTGAGCCCAGGAATTTACCTTTTTAAAAAGTTTTCCAGGGCTTCCCTGCTGGCGCAGTGGTTGCGAGTCTGCCTGCCAGTTCAGGGGACATGGGTTCATGCCCCGGTCCGGGAAGATCCCACATGCCGCGAAGCGGCTGGGCCCGTGAGCCATGGCCGCTAAGCCTGCGCGTCCGGAGCCTGTGCTCCGCAATGGGAGAGGCCACAACAGTGAGAGGCCCGCGTACCGCAAAAAAAAAAAAAAAAAAAAAAGTTTTCCAAGGACTTCCCTGGTGGTCCAGTGGCTAAGACTCTGCACTCCCAATGCAGGGGGCCTGGGTTTGATCCCTGGTCAGGGAACTAGATCCCACATGCCGCAACTAAGAGTTCTCATGCCACAACTAAAGATCCCACACGCCACAACAAAGATCCCATACGTGGCAACAAAGATCCCGCATGCTGCGACTAAGACCTGGCGTAGTCTAATTAATTAATTAATTAATTTAGAAAATAAATAAATAAAAAATAAAAATTTTCCAGGAACCTGGAAAGATTTGAGTAGAAGCACCCAAAATGTTCAGATCCTTGCTTGTTTTCCCAAGTGATATATTTTAAATTTTTTTAGATAGACATAAGGAGTTACACCAGACAAAATTGCTATCCTGAAGATTAATAATTCTCATTTCCATATATGCAAGAGCCTAACAAGGATAATTTTTTGACAATTTTAAAGTAATTCTGGAAGGAATACTTCTTAGGAGCAGAAAGGGAGAGAGAGACTTTTTAAAAAATGAATGAAAGTGATATCTAATGTAAAAAACATTTGGAGCCGATTTGGAAAGAGAGCCAATTTGGAAAGAGACAGGTCTCTTGGGGAGGATCCCACTGAGATGACTGCCCAAACTAAAGAAACTTAAGTCCACAGAGAGAGGAGCAGTTCACTTGCAGAGTGGTGAGTCCCCAGAGACTTCCAGGAAAGCCAGTCAGGAGGGACTCCACACTCTCATACAAGTACTTGAAACTAAAATCCTGCCTGAGAGATATTGGCTGCAAATACAGAGAGAAGGACATGTGAATTAAGATACCATGAACTGAGAAAATAAATAGCAATTTCAAGCTTGAGCCCCAAATCAATTAAGCTAAGGAATCTAGTAGTATTTCACGGTCTGAAATGTGTCCCTATTGTCAAGCCCAAAGATACTAAGCTGTTGCAAAAGGAAGTACATGCT
The DNA here is from genome assembly GCF_937001465.1 of Orcinus orca. Lineage (NCBI taxonomy): Eukaryota > Metazoa > Chordata > Mammalia > Artiodactyla > Delphinidae > Orcinus > Orcinus orca. The sequence goes on from NC_064563.1 coordinate 100,069,294, forward strand.
GGATCTAATTACCACGTCCACAGAACTACTGAAATCTTTATTCAGATTAATAGGCAGAATCCTTTTCACTTAGAAAAGTAATATCTAGGCCTAAAAAAGTATATTTTAATGGAATTTGGCAAAATGGATCAATATTTATTGTCTGAAACCGTGGATTTCCTTGATACTTTTCACTTCCAAGCTTCTGCAGTTTCCAGTAAGTGCTTACTCTGGTGTTATCATTACAGGGTCAGATGGTCTAAAATGTAGGCATTTCATCTGTGATCATGTTGCTTCCCACATGGACAACTCTAGATAGTGTGATCCAAGGTGAAGAGTAGCAGGTTTATTCATATGTGTGCCAGAGAGTAAAATGATTAATGATCATCAAAGATTTGTTATAAGTTTCAAACAATTAAAGCTCTTTAAATCATTACGGTAATTTTTAAAATTTTATCTCAATAATTATTTTATTGTTTCTATTAAAGTTTATCAATGGTAAATGAGTCTCCTGGTCAATGCCAGGTGTTACAGGTAATAAATGAAATGGAGATGACATATCATACATTAAATCAAAAATTATGTATAAGAGATACTCATAGATTCTGAAGACACACTACAGGATTGCTCAAAAAGAAGTAGTCATCTTAATCACTTTGAGAGAAATAATAGTAGCAGAAAAGATTATAAAGGCTCTTTCCCTAGGGGTTAAATGGTACCCCCCCCAAAAAAAGATATGGTCATGTCCTAATCCTCAGAACCTGTCAATGTGATCTCAGTTGGAAAAAGGGTCTTAGTACATGTAATTAAGAATCTCAAAATGAGGTCATCGTGGATTATCTAGGTGGGCCCTAAGTCCAATGACAAGTGTCTTTATAAGAGACACTACAGTGGAGGGACTTCCCTGGTGGTCCAGTGGTTAAGACTCAGTGCTTCCACTTCCAGGGCGCAGGTTCCATCGCACATGCTGCACGGTGCAGACTAAAAGAGACACACAGTGGAAAAAACAGGGAGAGGAGGAGAAGGCCATATGAAAATGGAGACAGAGATTGGAGTTATAATGCTACAAGCCAAGGGATGCCTGGGGCTGCCAGAAACTGAAAGAGGCAAAGAAGGATTCTCCCCTATAGCATTTGGAGACAGCACGGTTCTGACACACCTTGATTTCAGATGGCTGGCCTCCAGAACTGTTAAGAGAATAAATTTCTCTGTTTTAGGCCACCAAGTTTGTGGTAATTTGTTACATAGTCCCAGGACTAAAACCTGTGGATTAAAAGCCAGATGACCTTAGAAAAGTGTTTACTGAGAGAAAAAAAAAAAAAAACAGCTTAGGTGACTCATGATCTCTCCTTCACAGCTAGTTTCTATAACACAGGATCAAACATGTCTGGCACGTAGCAGGCATTCATCAGTTTGCCGCCTCATCCCCATGGGCATTTCAGCAACCCATTCTGTTACCACCATACAGCTACCGCCCAGCCACAGGTACTCTCCAAAGTCTGCATTTCCTAACTAATTTAGACTAAACTGTGCACTAGAATCATCTTCACATGTACCTGTTGGAAGCCCTAAAAACCCTGGAGATTCTGATTCAGGGCATCTGGGGTGGAGCCAAGGCATTTGCACAATTAACAAGCTTCACAAAATCTTGGACTAGCTGTCTAGCTACTCTACCCCAAAATCTTCTTGGGCTGATAGGCAAGGGGAATAGTGTGATGGAGGGAGCAGGGGGCAAGGGGTTGGAGGAAAAAGGACACACATAGGAAAGCTAGACACACTGAGAGAAATCTCCACTTAGTCCTCCTGGAAATGTGCCACCCATGCAATGTTTCTGAGTCGGCAAAGGTAGAGTGAGGGGACTGAGAAGATAAAGTGAAACCAGACTTGGTGTATAGCTGAAGATAAGTCTTCTGGGATTAAATCATAAACTCCATGTGAATGATAAAGTGTTTATACATTGAGGTATAAAATATACTGTGAAAATATAAATTAAAAAGGAAGTCATGAAATTAAATTCAATTTAAGTAGTGTTTATTGAACATCTCCTATGTGTCAGATACTGTGCTAGGTGCGGAGCCTCTGATGAATAAGATGGCCATTCGCCTCCTCTCAAGGACAAGTCCAGGGCACTAGCAGGAAAACCAAAAACCCAGTAGTCTGGTTCTAACTAATGTAAAGCCTTGTACCCAGGCCTGATCTCAGAGAGACAAACAAGAACTTAGTCATTGAAGTTGATTTCTTCATGGAGTCGTGTTCAATACAGAACTGATGTTATCAGAAAATGAAAGTCGGTGGTACTGAGTTTAAGAAGTTGACATTTACTAAAGGTTAGAGGAATTTGAGGAAATTCTCCACTCCTGATTAAGTAAGAATATAGAAAGGATATTAAATGCGACTGATTTGATTAACAAATAGAGCTGAAGATTTGGTCTCTGACACTTGAGGGAATTCCTTAGGGAAACACCAAACTACATTATTAGAATTAATCCTTTGCACAGAAGGACTACCTGATTTTTTTTAAAAAAGAGTGCCAGCTATGCCACTTTTCATTAACATATCATTGATATCATTCTTATATGGCTAAGTTAGAACCATGATAGTCATTAACTCATTAGTACTTTATAGTATATCTCTGGCTTGAAACACCACTTCCCCCAAAACCAATGATCCCAACCAGGATTGGCATACATTCATTCACTCATTTAACCAGTATTTTATAAGTTCCTACTCTATGCTAGGCACTCGGCTAGGCACTGATGTTGCAGCAATGAGCTTGTAGTCTTGGCTTCTATGAGGGTCATTTTTTTTTCTTTTTTTTAATAAATGTATTTATTTTATTTATTTACTTTTGGCTGCTTTGGTTCTTTGTTGCTGTGCACGGCTTTCTCTAGTTGTGGTGAATGGGGGCTACTCTTCGATGCGGTGCACAGGCTTCTCATTGTGGTGGCTTCTCTTGTTGCGGAGCACAGTCTCTAGGTGCGCAGCTTCAGTAGTTGTGGCACGCAGGCTCAGTAGTTATGGCTCGTGGGCTCTAGAGCGCAGGCTCACTAGTTGTGGCACACGGGCTTAGTTGCTCCATGGCATGTGGGATCTTCCCAGACCAGGGCTCGAACCTGTGTCCCCTGCATTGGCAGGCGGGTTCTCAACCACTGCACCACCAGGGAAGCCCTATGGGGATCATTCTTTAAGGAACATTCCATCAAGAACCACCCTCTATACCCACACAGCAGATATTCGCTAATCAATTACAGTTCCCTCTCCTGCCAAACCCCTAGACTGCCTGAAGATCTTTCTCAACGTGCTACTCATGAGAATATTACCAGTTAGAGGTAGAACACAAGATGAAACTTACTGGCCATCCAAATGCTAACCAAGCTACAATGAATCACTTGTGGTTTCTCCCAGAATACTATTGCCTTGGTTCATGTCGTTTTCTGTTTCATTCACCTCCCTCTCCGCTTGTATGAACATTCAAATTGACTCTTCTGAAGATACAGCTCAAATGCTCTACCTTGAAGTCTCCCTAGTGCTCCCCTTTCAGATATAAAGACTTCCTCTTTAGAATCTTTATATTTCTTCCTCTTTTTTCTAATGTAGTACATGCTATGTCTCCCACATATGTATCTTAAGGATGAGAAATATGCCTTTTATGTCTTCGAATACCTCATACTATCTATCAGACAGCTTTGCATGCACGTGCGCGCACACACACACACACACACACAATCACATACTTGCTAAGCACTGGTTCAGTTAATTAATTATGAGAGAATTTGAGATTAAGAGAGAACATATAAGCTCACTTGGGAAAAAGCTCACAGTATATCTATGTTCAATGGAGGTATATCATTTCCACTGTTCTGGTAATCAGGTTGCATTTGCAATACAAACTGCTCTTGAGATTTCACTTATATGAGAGAAGAAAAATTATACTTGATGTATAGAAATACAACTACAGTACATTCTCTTTTTTTTAATAAATTTATTTATTTTATTTATTTTTGGTTGCACTGGGTCTCCGTTGCTGCATACGGGCTTTCTCTAGTTGTGGCAAGCGGGGTCTACTCTTTGTTGTGGTGCGCGGGCTTCTCACTGTGGTGGCTTCTCTTGTTGCGGAGCACAGGTTGTAGGCATGTAGGCTTCAGTAGTTGTGGCGCACAGGCTTAGTTGCTCCGCAGCATGTGGGATCTTCGCGGACCAGGGCTCGAACCCGTGTCCCCTGCACTGGCAGGCTGATTCTTAACCACTGTGCCACCAGGGAAGCCCTACAGTACATTCTCAACCTGTGAGTCATGGGCCTCTGGTGGTTGTGAAACTCCGATATCGTAAACAGCATTTGTGCGTATACGCACACCAGATTCTCAAAAGAGTTTACAGGAACTAGAATACATGTGCAGTGATTGACTGATGTTGACAGATGTTGACGTGTTTATTCTCACTTGTCAAAATGGGATGTTGGGAAATGGAGGGACCCCATTTACTGCTCTTCCCAGGTTTACATCTCTCGGAATGATCCTGGTAATCTCTAAATCGTTTTTTCTAAGTTCACTGCTCCCACAAAATAAAGTATGAAAAATACAGTCATAAACATAAAGACATCTTTTTTAGCACATAAACTTCTATAGATCAACAATAGCTTTTAATCTTCCATGATATTTTCAGAACCTAGTAAATCTCTACTAAAGAACTTGGCAAAGAGTTTTTTCATGTTAAATCTTATATAACTTCAGGAAACTCATTCTCAAAAAAACCCAAATTAATATATATTGGCTAATTTAAAGGATTTAGATTAGTAATTAATAGCACTTTTCAACCTTGGGAAACATAAATAAGGGACTAGGAAAAGAAAATGCATATCCTTAAGAAGAACAGTATTACTGAATTAATGTTTATTTAAAGACATGCATGAGTTTTTCCGTGAGTGTGAATGGACAGATTCACATCACAGCCATACTTTCAGATACCAAATAACTATAACTAACTTTTGTCCACAAGACATACTGGGTCAAACAATGTGATCGGTCCAAAGGTTATCTTTTCTTCAAAGGATTTAAGCACTTAGCTACAAAGATGACTAGTCAGTAAATTGCTTATGAGACTTCTCATAAGCATTTAAAAGAAATGAAAAAGAAAAAAAGGAAGGTTGAGGAAGATGGCAGAAGAGTAAGACGCGGAGATCACCTTCCTCCCCACAGATACACCAGAAATACATCTACACGTGGAACAACTCCTACAGAATACCTACTGAACCTGGCAGAAGACCTCAGACCTCCCAAAAGGCAAGAAACTTCCCCCCCGCCCCCCCCCCCACGCCACGTACCTGGGTAGGGCAAAAGAAAAAAGAAAAAGCAGAGACAAAAGAATAGCGACGGGACCTGCACCAGAGGGAGGAAGCTGTGAAGGAGGAAAAGTTTCCACACACTAGGAAGCCCCTTCGCGGGCGGAGACTGCGGGTGGCTGAAGGGGGAGCTTCAGAGCCACGGAGGAGAGCGCAGCAACAGGGGTGCGGAAGGCAAAGCAGAGAGATTCCCGCACAGAAGATCGGTGCTGCCAGCACTCACCAGCCCGAGATGCTTGTCTGCTCACCCGCCGGGGCGGGCAGGGCTGGGAGCTGAGGCTCGGGCTTTGGTCGGAGCACAGGGAGAGGACTGGGGTTGGCGGCGTAAACACAGCCTGAAGGGGTTAGTGTGCTACAGCTAGCCGGGAGGGAGTCCGGGGAAAAGGTCTGGAGCTGCCGAAGAGGAAAGAGACTTTTTCCTGCTTCTGTTTCCTGGTGCGCGAGGAAAGGGGATTAAGAGCGCTGCTTAAAGGAGCTCCAGAGACGCGCGAGCCGCGGCTAACAGCGCGGATCCCAGAGACGGGCAGGAGATGCTAAGGCTGCTGCTGCCGCCACTAAGAAGCCTGTGTGCGAGCACAGGTCACTATCCACACCCACCTTCCGGGGAGTCTGTGCAGCCCGCCACTGCCAGGGTCCCGTGATCCAGGGACAATTTCCTCCGGAGAACACACGGCGCGCCTCAGGCTGGTGCAACGTCACGCCGGCCTCTGCCGCCACAGGCTCGCCACGCAACCGTGCCCCTCCCTAACCCCGGCCTGAGTGAGCCAGAGCCCCCGAATCAGCTGCTCGTTTAACCCTGTCCTGTCTGAGCGAAGAACAGACGCCCTCGGGCGACTTACACGCAGAGGCGGGGCCAGATCCAAAGCTGAACCCCGGGAGCTCTGCGAACAAAGAAGAGAAAGGGAAATCTCTCCCAGCAGCCTCAGGAGCAGCGGATTAAATCTCCACAATCAACTTGATGTACCCTGCATCAGTGGACTACCTGAACAGACAATGAATCATCCCAAATTGAGGAGGTGGACTTTGGGAGCAAGATATATTATTTTTCCCCTTTTCCTCTTTTTGTGAGTCTGTATGTGTATGATTCTGTGTGAGATTTCGTCTGTATAGCTTTGCTTTCACCATTTGTCCTAGGGTTCTGTCCGTCCGATTTGTTTTTGTTCTTTTTTTTACTTTTAAAAATACTTTCTTTCTTAATAATTATTTTTTATTTAAATAACTATTTTATTTTATCTTTATTTTATTTTATCCTCTTTATTTCTTTCCTTCTATATTTTTTCCCTTTTATTCTGAGCCGTGTGGATGAAAGGCTCTTGGTGCTCCAGCCAGGACTCAGTGCTGTGCCTCTGAGGTGGGAGAGCCAACTTCAGGACACTGTTCCACAAGAGACCTCCCCACTCCACATAATATCAAACAGCAAAAATCTCCCAGAGATCTCCATCTCAACACCAGCACCCAGCTTCAATCAACGACCAGCAAGCTATAGTGCTGGACACCCTATGCCAAACTAGCAAGACAGGAACACAACCCACCCATTAGCAGAGAGGCTGCCTAAAATCATAATAAGGCCACAGACACCCCAAAACACACCACCAGACATGGACCTGCCCACCAGAAAGACAAGATCCAGCCTCATGCACCAGAACACAGGCACTAGTCCCCTACACCAGAAAGCCTACACAACCCACTGAACCAACCTTAGCCACTGGGGACAGACACCAAAAACAACAGGAACTATGAACTTGCAGCCTGCAAAAAGGAGACCCCAAACACAGTAAGATAAGCAAACTGAGAAGACAGAAAAACACACAGCAGATGAAGGAGCAAGATAAAAACCCACCAGACCTAACAAATGAAGAGGAAATAAGCAGTCTACCTGAAAAAGAATTCAGAATAATGATAGTAAAGATGATCCAAAATCTTGGAAATAGAATACATAAAATGCAAGAAACATTTAACAAGGACCTAGAAGAACTAAAGATGAAACAAGCAACGATAAACAACACAATAAATGAAATTAAAAATACTCTAGAAGGGATCAATAGCAGTATAACTGAGGCAGAAGAATGGAGAAGTGACCTGGAAGATAAAATAGTGGAAATAACTACCACAGAGCAAACTAAAGAAAAAAGAATGAAAAGAACTGAGGACAGTCTCAGAGACCTCTGGGACAACATAAAACACACCAACATTCGAATTATAGGGGTCCCAGAAGAAGAGAAAAAGAAAAGGACTGAGAAAATATTTGAAGAGATTATAGTTGAAAACTTCCCTAATATGGGAAAGGAAATAGTTAATCAAGTCCAGGAAGCACAGAGTCCCATACAGGATAAATCCAAGGAGAAACACACCATGATACATATTAATCAAACTGTCAAAAATTAAATACAAAGAAAACATATTAAAACCAGAAAGGGAAAAACAACAAATAACATACAAGGGAATCCCCATAAGGTTAACAGCTGATCTTTCAGCAGAAACTCTGCAAGCCAGAAGGGAGTGGCAGGACATATTTAAAGTGATAAAGGAGAAACACCTACAACCAAGATTACTTTACCCAGCAAGGATCTCATTCAGATTTGATGAAGAAATTAAAACTTTTACCGACAAGCAAAAGCTGAGAGAGTTCAGCACCACCAAACCAGCTTTACAACAAATGCTAAAGGAAATTCTCTAGGCAAGAAACACAAGAGAAGGAAAAGACCTACAATAACAAACCCAAAACAATTAAGAAAATGGAAATAGGAACATACATATTGATAACTATCTTAAATGTAAATGGATTAAATGCTCCCACCAAAAGACACAGATTGGCTGAATGGATACAAAAACAAGACCCACATATATGCTGTCTACAAGAGACTCACTTCAGGCCTAGGGACACATACAGAATGAAAGTGAGGGGATGGAAAAAGATATTCCATGTAAATGGAAATAAAAAGAAAGTTGGAGTAGCAATTCTCATATCAGACAAAAGAGACTTTAAAATAAAGACTATTACAAGAGACAAAGAAGGACACTACATAATGATCAAGCGATCAATGCAAGAAGAAGATATAACAATTGTAAATATTTATGCACCCAACATAGGAGCACCTTAATACATAAGGCAAATGCTAACAGCCATAAAAAGGGAAATTGACAGTAACACAATCATAGTACGTGACTTTAACACCCCACTTTCACCAATGGACAGATCATCCAAAATGAAAATAAAGAAGTAAACACAAGCTTTAAATGATACATTAAACAAGATGGACTTAATTGATATTTATAGGACATTCCATCCAAAAACAACAGAACACACTTTCTTCTCAAGTGCTAATGGAACATTCTCCAGGACATATCCTATCTTGGCTCACAAATCAAGCCTTGGTAAATTTAAGAAAATTGAAATCGTATCAAGTATCCTTTCCGACCACAACGCTATGAGACTAGATATCAATTACAGGAAAAGATCTGTAAAAAATACAAACACATGGAGGCTAAACAATACACTACTTAATAACCAAATGATCACTGAAGAAATCAAAGAGGAAATCAAAAAATGCCTAAAAACAAATGACAATGGGGACACGATGACCTAAAACCTATGGGATGCAGCAAAAGCAGTTCTAAGAGGGAAGTTTATAGCAATACAATCATACCTTAAGAAACAGGACACATCTCAAATAAACAAGCTAACCTTGCACCTAAAGCAATTAGAGAAAGAAGAACCAAAAATCCCCAAAGTTAGCAGAAGGAAAGAAATCATAAAGATCAGATCAGAAGTAAATGAAAAAGAAATGAAGGAAACGATAGCAAAGATCAATAAAACTAAAAGCTGATTCTTTGAGAAGATAAACAAAATTTATAAACCATTAGCCAGACTCATCAAGGAAAAAATGAAGAAAACTCAAGTCAATAGAATTAGAAATGAAAAAGGAGAAGTAACAACTGACACTGCAGAAATACAAAGGAACATGAGAGATTACTACAAGCAACTCTATGCCAATAAAATGGACAACCTGGAAAAAATGGACAAATTCTTAGAAATGCACAACCTGCTGAGACTGAATGAGGAAGAAATAGAATATATGAACCGACCAATCACAAGCACTGAAATTGAAACTGTGATTAAAAATCTTCCAACAAACAAAAGCCCAGGACCAGATGGCTTCACAGGTGAATTCAATCAGAGAAGAAAAAGAAATAAAAGGAATCCAGATCGGAAAAGAAGAAGTAAAGCTGTCACTGTGTGCAGATGACATGATACTCTACATATAGAATCCTAAAGATGCTACCAGAAAACTACTAGAGCTAATCAATGAATTTGGTAAAGTAGCAGGATACAAAATTAATGCACAGAAATCTCTGGCATTCCTATACACTAATGATGAAAAATCTGAAAGTGAAATCAAGAAAACACTCCCATTTACCATTGCAACAAAAAGAATAAAATATCTAGGAATAAACCTACCTAAGGAGACAAAAGACCTGTATGCAGAAAATTATAAGACACTGATGAAAGAAATTAAAGATGATACAGATAGATGGGAGAGATATACCATGTTCTTGGATTGGAAGAATCAACATTGTGAAAATGAGTCTACTACCCAAAGCAATCTACAGATTCAATGCAATCCCTATCAAACTACCATTGGCATTTTTCACAGAACTAGAACAACAAATTTCACAATTTGTATGGAAACACAAAAGACCCCGAATAGCCAAAGCAAGCTTGAGAACAAAAAATGGAGCTGGAGGAATCAGGCTCCCTGTCTTCAGACTATACTACAAAGCTACAGTAATCAAGACAGTATAGTACTGGAACAAAAACATAAATATAGATCAATGGAACAGGAAAGAAACCCCAGAGATAAACCCACACACATATGGTCACCTTATCTTTGATAAAGGAGGCAAGAATATACAGTGGAGAAAAGACAGCCTCTTCAATAAGTGGTGCTGGGAAAACTGGACAGGTACATGTAAAAGTATGAAATTAGAACACTCCCTAACACCATACACAAAAATAAACTCAAAATGGATTAAAGACCTAAATGTAAGGCCAGACACTATCAAACTCTTAGAGGAAAACATAGGCAGAACACTCTATGACATAAATCACAGCAAGATCCTTTCTGACCCACCTCCTAGAGAAATGGAAATAAAAACAAAAGTAAACAAATGGGACTAAATGAAACTTAAAAGCTTTTTCACAGCAAAGGAAACCATAAACAAGACCAAAAGACAACCTCAGAATGGGAGAAAATATTTTCAAATGAAGTAACTGACAAAAGATTAATCTCCAAAATTTGCAAGCAGCTCATGCACCTCAATAACAAAGAAACAAACAACCCAATCCAAAAATGGGCAGAAGACCTAAATAGACATTTCTCCAAAGAAGATATAGACTGCCAACAAACACATGAAAGAATGCTCAACATCATTAATCATTAGAGAAATGCAAGTCAAAACTACAATGAGATATCATCTCACACCAGTCAGAATGGCCATCATCAAAAAATCTAGAAACAATAAATGGATAAAGAAGATGTGGCACATATATACAATGAAATATTACTCAGCCATAAATAGAAACGAAATTGAGTTATTTGTAATGAGGTGGATAGACCTAGAGTCTGTCATACAGAGTGAAGTAAGTCGGAAAGAGAAAGACAAATACCGTATGCTAACACATATATATGGAATTTAAGAAAAAAAAAATGTCATGAAGAACCTAGTGGTAAGATAGGAATAAAGACACAGACCTACCGGAGAACGGACCTGAGGATATGGGGAGGGGGAAGGGTGAGCTGTGACAAAGCAAGAGAGAGGCATGGACATATATACACTACCAAACGTAAGGTAGATAGCTAGTGGGAAGCAGCCGCATAGCACAGGGATATCAGCTCGGTGCTTTGTGACCACCTGGAGGGGTGGGATAGGGAGGGTGGGAGGGAGGGAGATGCAGGAGGGAGGAGATATGGGAATATATGTATATGTATGGCTGATTCACTTTGTTATAAAGCAGAAAGTAACACACCATTGTAAAGCAATTATACCCCAATAAAGATGTTTAAAAAAAAAAATCTAGAAACAATAAATGCTGGAGAGGATGTAAAGAAAAGGGAACACTCTTGCACTGCTGGTGGGAATGTGAATTGGTATAGCCACTATGGAGAACAGTATGGAGGTTCCTTAAAAAACTAAAAATAGAACTACCATATGACCCAGCAATCCCACTACTGGGCATATACCCTGAGAAAACCATAATTCAAAAAGAGTCATGTACCAAAATGTTCATTGCAGCTCTATTTACAAGAGCCAGGACATGGAAGCAACCTAAGTGTCCATCAACGGATGAATGGATAAAGAAGATGTGGCACATATATACAATGGAATATTACTCAGCCATAAAAAGAAATGAAATTGAGTTATTTGTAGTGACGTGGATGGACCTAGAGTCTGTCATACAGAGTGAAGTAAGTTAGAAAGAGGAAAACAAATAACGTATGCTAACACATATATATGGAATCTAAAAAAAAAAAATAAATGATCATGAAGAACCTAGGGGCAAGATGGGAATAAAGACACAGACCTACTAGAGAATGGACTTGAGGATATGGGGAGGGGGAAGGGTAAGCTGTGACAAAGTGAGAGAGTGGCATGGACATATATACACTACCAAACGTAAAATAGATAGCTAGTGGGAAGCAGCCACATAGCACAGGGAGATCAGCTCAATGGTTTGTGACCATCTATAGGGGTGGGATAGGGAGGGTGGGAGGGAGACACAAGAGGGAAGAGATATGGGAACATATGTATATGTATAACTGATTCACTTTGTTATAAAGCAGAAATTAACACACCATTGTAAAGCAATTATACTCCAATAAAGATGTTAAAAAATTTTTTTTAAAGAAAAGAAATAAAGAAGGGTTTTTCATGAATCAAATTTATTACAAAGAATAATGCACAATCAAAGCCAAATACATTCCTCGGGGTATGCCAGAAATAAGCAAAATAATATTATTAGAATTAAAGTTACTAAAAAATTAGGCATTTTTTTTCTGAATGGTAATATGAAACATCATGGTACGTTATCATTATTTGACAACAGAAAACCAGTAAAACATGTTTCAATATTGACTTTTTGTTGTTCTTATAAAGGTAAAACAAACATTCCAACAGAGCAAGTAAATCATAAACTCTAGAAAGTGAGTCATAAAAAGGTGTTCTCTTTAACAGCATGCAATTCCCTACAAATAATGTATCTCATCTCAAAGCATATTTACAATTCAAACAGAGCTCTGCCAGCCACTAAAGGAACAACTCTCCATCTGTTTCATCTACAGAGACGGTGATTACACAGCTCCTCTGAATGCATATGATTTTTAAAAATAGTGAAAATCCACTTGTTCTTTTCTAGTTTATTGATTTACACATTTCAAATGTGGCCATGTTAATGACCAATGTACAAATATTTGTATAAATATTTTAAAAGACAAAAATAACAATTATATACAGTTTGCAAAGATCAAACTTTAACCATGGTACCCTCCATCTAGTCCAACGACTAGAGACTTTCCAACACCAATAACTATCAGGTACTGCATCAGGCCAAACGAAGCCTCAACACTACATCCAGATTTATTTTTTAACTTCCAAATGCTTTCATTTTTCTTTAAAGAAAGTTTACAATTCACCTCCTTTTAAACTGGCAATAGCTACATAAGCAATGCCTTATGCCACAAATCAAAGCCTTCTCCTACCCAAAAGCTACTGTTAAATTGAAGTCAATTTTACCACTCAGATTAAATTCAGATGTCTAGATCCCAGATACCTGGGTATGAAATATTAAAATCTGCCAAGAGGAATTAGATATTTTTCTTCTTTTCTTTTAACATAACCCACTATATAATAGTGAACTAAATACGTTTGTTTCATAGAAACAACTTACATTTGCCAATACAGAGCAAATGGTCTATGTACAGATACATTAGGACTGCCTAACTGACAGTGAGTATTGCTGACCAGGCTCCCAGCCAATGGAGCTAATACGGTGGAGCTCTCTGCTGAATGGACTTTCCCTTCAGGATACGTCGGATCTGGAAAGGAAACCAATAGGATTTGTAAGGGTTTTTTTTTTTTCTACGATCAAAGTACCACATCTCCTTCAGTTTCTTTGTAAGTAAGTATATGAAGAAATATGCAACAGTATGTGTCAAGATTTTAAGGGGACAAATAAAAATACTACAACTCCTTTTAAAGTTTACTACAGACCTGCTATAATGATCTTTGAGTACAAGAAAGTAAAGCATCTCCATTAAAAATTATCTGAGGCCGGGCTTCCCTGGTGGCGCAGTGGTTGAGAGTCCACCTGCCGATGCAGATGCAGGGGACACGGGTTCGTGCCCCGGTCCGGGAAGATCCCACATGCCGCGGAGCGGCTAGGCCCGTGAGCCATGGCCACTGAGCCTGCGCGTCCGGAGCCTGTGCTCCACAACGGGATAGGCCACAACAGTGAGAGGCCCGTGTACGGCAAAAAAATAAAAAATAAAAAAATAATCTGAGGTTGAAAATCTCCAAAAGTTTAACTAAGACCTATATTCTTTTCCTAATCTTTACTCCTGTTATTTGTGAGAACATTTAATATAATGCAGTAATCATGGTTATTATAATATCTCACCTACCTTGATGTCAGCCTCAACCAAGAACGAGAGCCCACGTTAAACACACAAGTAAATTATAATGCCCTTCGAGTCAAGATAGATGTGACATCCAAGAATTAAAGCATCTGTGCATGACTATATGGATCACAGGAAACCCCCAGGCTCATTCAGAGTCTAGTAATTGATTTTATACCCCAGCCTGACAAATTTTATGATCTGTCTCTCAGCCCACAGCAGATAAGAAGCAAAAAAATTAGAAGAAAGAAGACTGGAGTAGGGGATGAAATTGACAGCTGCTAGGAGACACAATGACCATGGTCTGACAATAAAAGCAAAGGAAAAGACCCTCCCTCCATACACAGAGACACAAAAAATACAAAAGCAGGAAGGAGAGTAATCCAAGAACATTTAGCAAAGAGTCAAGCAGCTCTCCATGCTCAATACTCCCTGAGAACATCACTCTATGACTGCACACCACAAACAGCAACCCAGAAGTGAACAGTGCGCTTAGGACTCTGTCATTTACTATTTAATGATGGTCCCTATGGCTGGACCCACTCTGAGGCTCAGTCTTCCCAGGTGAACCTTCACCCTGCAAAGTTTTCCTAACTATTAAGTGGTATAATATACAGGAAAACTCTACAAATCATCAAGTGATTCGTTTTAAGCTATAAAGAGCTCCACAAATATGAGTTACTATAATATTATGGTCATAGCGAGGGCTGTAAATCAAAGGCAAGGCTAAATTGCATTCCATATATTTTATTTTGTGATTATTAAAGTATGTAACAACCCACAGCCACAATCTCGTTTCCTCCAGGAAAAGAGTTTCATCAAAAATATTTTAAGTTCTTCCAAACGTACGGACACCAAGGGGGAAACTGGCGGTGGGGGGTTGGTGGTGGTGGGATGAATTAGGAGATCGGGATTGACATATATACACTAATAAGCATAAAATGGATAACTAGTAAGAACCTGCTGCTTAAAAAAATAAATTAAAAATATATAAGTTCTTAAAAAGAGTCAGTTCTTGTTATCAAGAAAAGTTTAGTCATATGAAACTGTTCAATCCCCAAATATAATATATTGGGTTGGCCAAAAAGTTCATTCAACTTTTTCATAACAGCTTACAGCGAAAACTGAACGAACTTTCTGGCCAATCCAGTAGAACCAAATGATGAGAAAAGCATAATTTTCTTTAAAGTATAAAGTATTTCTAGGTTCTAAATTATATAAATAACCTTCCCATTTTTTATTTAGGATCAGTTAGTAGACAGAAATCATTGTTAACAGCTAATGTTTACTGAGCAGCACCCACTTATGTGCCTGGGACTATTCTGAATACTCTATAAATACTGACTCATTTAATATGCACAATATTTGAAGGATCATCACTTACTCACAAAACTAAGATTCTCTTTCTTTAGTGTGTGCAGGAACCTTGGTTCCTCCTCTTTCATCAACTTCCAAATGTCAAACCATTCTGACTTAGCCCAAACCCAAGTTTGTGTCTTGGAAGAAAAAGAAAGACTACCTGACTTCTGACCATTTGGGGTCCATGCATAAACCCTCAAATTTCTTACTTTTCCTTTGGAGACAAAGCAACTGACTCTAAAGGGCTACAGTGACCACTGTTGAGACACAGATGTTGATAAAGCCCACCTGAAGAGTGCCAGCTGGCCCCTGCCCCTTATGTTTCGGAACAATGCCTCAAAGTATTTCTTCTCCCTTCTGTGGCCCTCACCTGTTCTCCCACAGGGCCATCAGGAACCAAATGTACTGGCTGTTCATTCTCCAAGTTCCGAGTACTTGGGTCTGCTCCCTTCCTCATCAACAGGCGGACTGCATCCAACTGTGTCACCCGATATTGCAGGCTGGCAGCAACATGGAGGGCGGTGTTTCCATTGTAAGCCTAAAGACAAAGAGACAAAACGACACCCATCAGGAAGGGAGACTTTCATGAAAGCAGCTCAAAAGCTTGAAGAAGGTATAAAGAAGGTTATTCCAAATCTTGTGCAGTTCTTGAACACTTCTAAAAGTACCTTTGCATTCACAAAAGACAGGCAACTGGGCAGTTCCAAAAAGAGGCGAATGAGTTCCAGATTTGCTTCTTCAGCTGCCAAATGCAGGGCTGTGCGGCCACTTTTACGATCCTTGTCAAAGGCAAGAGGGGGAAAAAAATGAACATCCAGAAACCATGCCCTGGATATGCTTCTCACCCAGTCTCTCATATGTCTGGTTCACCCTTGGAGACTCACTCGGAGTGCCCCCTTCTCCACAAACCCTTACTGCAACCCAAGCTCCATGGAATCTCTCATTCCTCCTAATTCCCTTTTATCACATCTACCCTTGTATACCAGGTGGCCATAAAATATAGAAACATAGACTATGCTGTTTTATCATGTGCTGTAATATAAGAAATCATTTACTGTGTATTCGCCTATGTTTCCAGACTTGGTGGCCACCCTGTAGACTTAAAATTAGCTATATCTGTCACCATTTCTACTAGACAGTAAGCTTCCCAAGGACCCAAGTGGCTTATGATTTAGGTATTTTCCCCTAGGGCCCCTAACTCAGTACCTCAGCCTTGTACACAGCAAATACTCAGCAAAAAACCCTCAAATTTAAAGATAATAAAATATTTTCCAGTTTAAAAAACAGAAGATTAAGTCCAGATCCAACAACAATGAAGAAACCCTTACAAAATGCACTACCTTTAGTATCTGTGTATAACAATGGAAGCAAAATGAAAATATCAATTTCAAGCATTTTCTTTTCCTTTCAAATAAAGACATTCGTTTCACAGCTAAATGATCTTTTGATTAATAATCCATAGATTAAAAGCAAATCAAGAAAGCAGATGAGGTGATCTTTTAAAATCTAAGCTTAACTATCCATACATTGCTACTCCATTAATTTAAAAAGATGGCAGAAATAAAATAAAAAGGGGCAGAAGTTTTAATCTACACTTGGGAAGAAGGTCTTCGGCTATAACCACGTCTCTCCCACATCCCATTTCCAAACTCCTCTGTGAATTTTACCTTAGCTTCCACTGCGGCTCCCATTTGAATCAGACACTTAATTGTATCAACTAGACTCTTATTCTTCAGCAAAAGCTCCTGAACTTCAGGTGAATGCGGCTGTTGATTTCTCTGGAGTTCGTGAACCACAGCATTGTGGGCCACAACTGCACAGTGTAGAGGGGTCAGGCCTAGAAAAAAGCATAAGAAAGCAGTGGTCAAGCATCCCATCAATTCTTTTAGTTGTTCTATAATTACAAACCTTGAGGGTGGCCTCTCACATGACCTACATATGGGCTCCACAAGAACTAGTAAGGTAATCTGAGTAATCCCTCCATTGGGTCTTAGTGCTAATTTTATCTATAGAATATTTTAGCTTTAATTACCTCCCTTCCTTATTGGTATTGAACTTAATACCCTTAGAATTAATGGGCCCCTCTCTCTGAATGTTTCTTCACCCAATAATGCATCAATCACTTACCATCATAGTTAGTTGACTCCAGATCCACAAACTGATTGCTCCCCGCTGCTCCCTTCTGAATTGCCTGCAGAATTTAAAAACAGACATCTATCAGCAAAAGACAAACTACACAAATACTTATCTACTAGTGTTCCAAGAAAGGAGTAAGTCAACTCAAAAGAGAGCATTGCAACAGGCAATCTACATCCAACTCCTAATATCCAAGCTGTACCCCTTTGGCCCTATGGTAATGGGAGCCTGGCTCGCTGCCTCTTACCTGAAGCACCTGGGAGTGGCCCTTCTCAGCACAAACATGCAGGGGGGTTCTTCCCCAGCAGTCAGTCGTATTCACCTGGGCCCCAAGGTTCACCAGATCCTGCACGATGAGGTGCTGGTTGGCAGCCACTGCCACCTGAAAGGCACTCTGTGGATATTCAGAGGAAAAAAATATTTTTTAAAACCCATAACACTATAGTAACAAAGAATATGAACCTAAACTAAGACTGAGGGGAGAAAACCCCACATAGAGAGAATAAATCCTGTTAATAAGCAATAAGATACTGTAACACAAGGAAACTAAAATAAGCTTAGGGTGCAGCTTTATTATACCCAGTTAGTCTTTGGTCAAATAACTACAAAGTTAAAGTTAATAACTTCAAGGTTGGCAGTGACAAAGAGTCAACATCCAGAAGTTAATATTAACTAAACTCTCTTGGTCTGGAACTCTGAAATGATCTACACATAAATATGAGACCGGCCGTCATCTTGTCCCCATGACCACACTTTGCCATTTCCCTCTGTCAAGATCCTCACCTGTCCATTGTGCTCTTTAATATCCAGCATGTGAAGCGCATTCATCTTTCTTGCAAGGACATAGGAAAGTGCCCTTCTCCCCTGGGCAACAGCAATATGGAGGAACCTGGGGAAAAACAAAAGGAAAAGAAAAGAAGTGAATTATTTATTTCACTAAGTTCATCCTTTTTTAAAAAAAATTCTTCCTTTAGCCCCTTTCTTGATATGTTGGTGTACTCAAATCAAACAGTACAGAGCATAATTTGTCTTTTCTGCTATGCTGACAATACATCTGAGTTGCAACAAGATGAATTAGGTTACCAGAAAAAATAAGTACGCCAGGCACCATGCTGATTGCTTTAAATCCATTATTCTTAATGTTCATAAAAACCCACTGAGGGAGGTATTATCATTTTATATGCCCAGAAACTGAGGCATAGAGAGGTTAAACAACTTGCCCAGGGCTTCCCTGGTGGCGCAGTGGTTGAGAGTCCGCCTGCCGATGCAGGGGACACGGGTTCGTGCCCCGGTCCGGGAAGATCCCACATGCCGCAGAGCGGCTGGGCCCGTGAGCCATGGCCGCTGAGCCTGCATGTCCAGAGCCTGTGCTCCGCAACGGGAGAGGCCACAACAGTGAGAGGCCCGTGTACCGCAAAAAACAAAAACAAATACAAAAACAAAAACAACTTGCCCAACACCACAAAGATGTCAGGACAGATCAGTATTCTATCTACAAATCAACTCACAGTTGATCATGACCAACTAACCATGATCTGATTTTGCTCTACAGACACAATCTATGCTAATCTTTCAAAACCAATTATTCAAAGACATGTACATTTTTATTAATTTAGAACAGGTAATTTGTTCAGCCAGAAAAAAAAAGAAAGGAAAACTCTCGCTTGAAATATGAGCTATCATTCTACGCCCACTAGTCATCTTGTTTAGCCAACCACTCACTCAGATCTAAGCTGGCATCCCTTAGAGAAATTCTGTGCCCACTATGTCCAGCAAGCATGGCTTACCAAATCAGCTCAATGAGATAAAGGGACATACTCACGTGTCACCATCTGCATCCTTTGAAAGAAACTGGTCTTGGGAGATATGTGCCAATTTGCTTTCTTCCTGCTCTACTTGCCACTGAAAAAATGACTTCCCTAACTGTGTGGTGTTCATTGGATTTCCGACGATGTTCGGGAAGGGCAGTGGTGTGTTTAAAGGGGCAGAGCCTGCATCATGCCTCGCCAGGGCCTCACAGGCACTGTGTGACATCATGTTGAAGTCCTGCACGTGGGCATCATTTTGCTGCTGAACGCTGGGGGCAGTCTGTGGGGGAACAGCAATATTCTCAGATTCCCTGGGACCACTTAGAAGGGATGCAAAACTTTGGTTCAGGCAGAACTGTGGTTCTTGACCATCAAAGATGTTTGGTTCATAGCTGGGGGACTGGGAAGTCCTGGAATAAGGACTGTATTCCAGAGCTGGGTTGTGGGTGTAGTGCTGTGGCGGCAGCTGCTGCACGTTCTGGTTCTGTGAAGAATACTGGTACATGGAAGCCTGATCCATCACGTGTGGGGAGCTGCTGACTTGGAAGGGTTGGTATTTCTGAGGTGGAGAGAAGACCTGCCCTCCGTGGAAGTCCTGACACTGCTCGTGGGGGGAGCTTGGAGGGACCCCAGGGCGCATCCAGCTAACTTGGACAGTGTTCAGGGAAACCAGGCTGCATTCATTCTTAATGTTGATAATGCTCTGAAGCAGATCAGCACTGCTGTCCTGTTTGGATTCATTGTGATGGACATCTTCCATGCTTTCCGCGGGTGTGGGTGTTTGAGGTGGCGTCTGGAAAGGGAGAAAAAATAAGTTGTGCACTTCCTTCCAAAATTATTCCAGGAATAATTTCCAATGGGTATTCAGAGGAAAATAGTGAGATACGTACCAAAAACTGGGTATGTAACAAAGCTGGTCTTTTGCAAGCTGGTCCATCAGATGATAAATCAGGGCCTTTCCTTTTCCCACTATATGATACTGTGTTCTTCAATTCTATACCCAAGAAAGGAATATGGAATCTGTGATAATTTTATTTCACAAATTTTTACCCATAATTACACTACACTGTTTTACCCTACAGCCCCCATGATATCATAAATAGAGGTAACTCTTACCTGTGAATTGCTCTCTGTTCACACCTTGTGTCTATAAGGAAAAAAAGTTTCCAATTTAGTGTGTGATAAATGGTTTCCTGATTAACATACATCAACAAACAGACTTATCTCTACCCCTCTTTACAGTTCACCATAAACCTTTGACATAGTTATTCTAGCAATATTTATTTTCTATGTTAATTTCCATCCTATCTTGCAACTTCCCCCATTTGCACTTTCACCTTAGTTCAACTCAGGTTAAGATAAAATTAATAAGGCCACTTGAGTTTTCCCTTTCTAGTCAAAATGTTCCATTTTAACTGAACCACATTAATTTCCTTGCCCCCAACTTGCCTTCATTTATTTATTCATTAAATTTCTCTTGCACACCTGCCAAGCACCTAGCAGTGGGCCAAGTGACAGCAATATAGCAGACAGCAGGACAAATATGTTCTCTGTACTATGGACTTCGTGGTCTACAAAAGACTTGCCCAACCTAGGTTAGCAGAGAGTAATAACACTGACAGGCTAACCTCCCTATCCCCCAACCCAAAACAAAAAAATTAGGTGCCACCTTAAAATCATCGACGGCTTGTCCGGAAGCCTTCTGTTTATGACTTCGGATGTGCAACAGGAGTTCCTTCACCGAGTTCTTCACGCGAACACCTTGAAAGGGTCCTCTCTGCTGCCTTCCAACCCCCATATGGGGCTCAACTGTTCAAAAAACAAAACAAAACAAAACATATCCCAATTAAGTGTCTTCACAGACATGAATATTAATAATCTCAAAAGCTATCCAACGTGATAAAGTTCCCAACTAACAGACCGCAAAGCCTCTTCAACTCGCTTGCCTCATACCTTTCCCCACCAGGAAGCCTAATGAATTAAAGCTCATAAAAATATTGTTTCAGGGAACCCCAGAGCCGAGAGATAAACCCAAATTAATTCTCTGTCCCTCAGCCCTATCCACGCATGAGACAGGATCACAGATTTTGCCACCCTGACTCTCATAAATCTGTAATTATTCTAGACTTTTGAAAAACCTTGGGGGAGCAAGGAATAAATGATGAATTTTTAGCTTTTCAAACCAAAGGCTTTATGTCCACATAGAAATTTTAAAGTCTATCAATTCCACTCACCTAAGAAGGTACAAAACAAACTTCTCCCAAAGATCTCAATGTACCAAAGCCTAACATTTAACAATGTCTCAGTTTATTATTTCCCTTTGTTCAGCTACGCCAAGAAAGCTACCTAAATTCACTGAGCTTAAACGCATTTCCACATATGCACACAGGATTTCCCCTCACCGACTGTTTTTGATCACATAGGCCTTCTAAGTAGAAAGGAAATAATCTCATTTCATATTTAAGCTTTAAAATACACTTTAAAATGCAGTACATGAGGGCTTCCCTGGTGGTGCAGTGGTTGAGAGTCCGCCTGCCGATGCAGGGTACACGGGTTCGTGCCCCGGTCTGGGAGGATCCCACATGCCACGGAGCAGCTGGGCCCATGAGCCATGGCCGCTGAGTCTGCGCGTCCGGAGCCTGTGCTCCGCAATGGGAGAGGCCACAACAGTGAGAGGCCCGCGTACCACAAAAAAAAAAAAAAAAAAAAAAATGCAGTACATGAGTACAGCATTCTACTCTGACCACTACTATGTCACAACCTCTTGGGATGAGCTGAACACAAAGTAAACACACAAAGAGTCAGGAAATGAATAATTCAGCAACCCCATTGAGAATGGAAAAAAATAAGATGGGACAAAAAACAAGGCATAATTTTAAATATATAGATATATACACACACATATATATAATCAAATACATGAGAGAAACAACTCAATGATAGAACAAACTAAACACTAGTTAGTTTTATGTTTAAGTCTAAGAATATCTTGCCAGAATCTAACACGGCATTTCTCTGGAATGACAGTAGTTAATAACTCAGCGTCACAGGGAGAAAAATTCAGTTTCAGAAATCCCCTATGGTAAACCAAAGAACTAACAAAGTAGTTACAGCCAGATGAAGGCCAAATGTGGAGGAGAAAAAGGGTCTAAATACACACACAACTTTGGCATTTGCTACACACTTAACATACAGGGAGCATATTATACAACCGAGTGGTTTAAATCACTTTTTTAAATAAAAATGACAAATCACATTTTAAACTAAAACACAAGCAAAAAACAGGAGTGGCCAGCCGTGGGGAATACCTGAAAGAGAACGCTCTTTAAAATCATGCTGAATAGATTTTCCAAAATTTGAGATTATCTAGACGTTCTTTGGTTCACCTACAGCGACATCCTGTTTTCCCCCAAATTATGCAACTCCGTTCATTAAGAAAAGAAGCTAACAATTCACAGCCGCAGAACGGAAACGTTACGCCTTTCTCTGCTACAGACGGTTCAACCATTCTAAAGCACACAAAACAAAAACCGAAGAAATTCTGGGCAGACTTCGGAAAATCACAGACTCAAGGTATAAACCGGTTTTCAGTCCAGCTTCACCTTACATCTTAATAATATCGGTTTCTTTTCTTTATAAAGTCCTTTTACTGAAAATTTCCACAAATACGTACTTAGAAAGAAATAAATCACGACCTTCAACCCAGTACCCAAACCCTTATCGCCGGCTACAGCCTTTCACTAAAACAGCCACAAGAAAAAGGTACACCTACATCAGATCCAAAATCTCGCCATAGCATGTGAATTATACCTTAAGAAAAGTTTTTTTTTAAAAAAAGAGAAAACCCAACGTGGTCCATTCCCCCCACCCGAAGTCAGAGCTCTGTGTTTCAAGTTACCAGGACAGCTAGAAGGCGCCCAGATTTCACAGACGGTCAAAGGGCATCGAGTGATATTCAACGCCCAGCACGGGGCAAGGCATCCAGTAGTGGCCTAATAATAACGGCCAGTGTGATTATGTACCTCCTCTAAAGCAGGCGCCGAGGCCACCTAACACCTGGCCAAGGTACTTCGCTTCTGGGCGGCCCAGACCCCCCCTCCCCGCGGGTGGGCCGCCCGCAAACAGGGGTCCTGGGGCCGCCCCGCCGGGGCCGGTGGGTACCTTGCAGCCGCTCGGCACGGGCGCCGCCTCTCGGCCGGGACTCTACCGCCCCGCAGGAGGACACGGACGAGGCAGAAGAGAAGTCGGACGAGTCGGAGCCGGGCGAGCCGGGCGCCGAGGGCCCAGACGACGAGCAGCCGGCGTCGCAGGCGCCGGGGGCGGCGGCGGGTGGCGACGCGCCGTAGAAGTAGGCCAGGTTGAGTGGGCTGGTCATAAGGCGGCAGTCGCCGGCCGCGTCCAGCAACCCCTCTCCGCCGCGGCTGTCGTCCAGCAGCTTGTCCACGATCATACTCCCGGGATCGGTGCTCGGGAACCCCAGACACCTGCGCCACCGGTTCGCTGCGCGCGGCTGCCTCCCGACTGCGGCTGTGGCTGTGGCTGTGATGGGTTCGGGGACTTATCGGCTGGAGGACTGCGCGGGCACGGGCGTGGCCCCGGGCTGCCCGACTATTTAACCGGCCTTCGAGGCCAGGGGCGGAGAAAAGAGGCCACCGCCTTGCCAGCCTCCCCCGCGCCCGGCCGGGCCATTGGCGGCGTCGGGGTAGCCTCCCGGCCCCTCCTCCGGATGCGCCCCGTTTCCAGTAAAATGTACAGGATGAGGCAATGTGCCCTCCGCCCTCGCTCCGCCCTCGCTCCGCCCTCCCGGCCCCGCCCAGACCGACCGGTTGTTTTCCTGCCCTTCACCTAGAAACCCCGATGGAACGCGGCCTCCTGGCCCTCGGACCCCCGACCCGGCCGCCAGCCGACGGATGTCGGGGCCGGCGCAGCCTCGGCGCGCTCCCAGCCTGGCCTAGGCGCCCGGGAAGAGGGCGCGTGGCGTGGGCCTCGCCCTCATTGGGCGGCGAGGAGGCGGGAGGCGGCGGTGGGAACAGGTTGGCCTGGTTCCGTGGCGTAGGAAAGTGCTGGAAGGTGCGCGCCGCGCAGCCCTCCCGCCGCCCTGCGCCGAGCGTCTCGCCAGCCCCAGCCAAAGCGTCTCCCAGCCAAGGAGTCTCCGGGAGGTTCTTAAAGGCCCGTCTCCTCTCAGTTTAGTAAGCATTTGCCAACGTACCTTTTGGCCAAATCCCAAACTGAAAGAGATGTTGAAGTCATTTTTTTCTGTCCTCAAATTATAATCCGGGCAACAATTTTTTTTTTTTTTTTGGATGCAGCCCAGGAATAAAAATTGGTGTCCTGTAAACTTCCATACTGAAACAAATACGTCTTAGCAAAATGACAAGTATACATACATGTATGTGCTTATTTACATATATGTAATTTCTTTATGCTGCACAGCTGTCCATTGTGTCGGATAAGCACAGGAATTTTGCTCTTTCCTATCTTAAATACTTTAATGGAGTTACACAATTTTTGTAGTGAAGTCCAATTACTTGCTAAAACCGTGGCTAGGAGTTAGCAGGAACTAAAGATGAATGATTATGTCTGTCCTTTCAAGTACATTATAATCTTTTAAGAATGATAAGGTAAGTACACACATGCTATATTAAAAGAAACCAATTATGATTAAATATCAGGAGGGATACAAAGTTCAGTGGGTGTCCTAAAAAGAACGTCTAGTGAAGGGCAAGATGAGGTCATGAGGAAAATCTTTGCAAAGAAGGTGACATCTGAGGTTGGCCCCAAAGAATGGATGAGGTTTCAATCCACAGCATTTATAGGAAGAGGGAACAACAATGAGCAAAGAATTAAAAGGTGTCAGATAAAAGCTTACAGTCCCTTCTAGGATAGTCAAGGGAAGACCATAACATTAAATGTGAAAGGTAACTTGGTGTTTTTGGGTGGAGCACCTCCAGTAACAGGCTGACACACTGGTCTTTAATAAACATTGAGTGAACATGAAAGAATTTGGGGCAGGCAAAATTAATCCGGAAGCAGCTCAAAGGAGGAGAGAAACCACTGTAATGGCCCAAGAGAGAACTGACGTGACCCTGGGGCAGAGGCAGTGGGAAAGAAGAAAGTAAGCAGAAAGAAAACAGGCCTGCGCAGCATTGCTAAAGCAGAATGCGCAGGTCGCACCGGGTTGGAGGTGGGCAGCAATGAAGGGGTCCCCAACCAGGCTATGGTTTGGGGCTGGATGACCATGTGAATAGGGATGCCAACTTCAGATCACAGGGAAATCAGGGAAAGTAGACTGTTAGGGTCCCAAGAGGAAGAAATGAGGGAGGCAGGGGAGGAGGGAGACAAAGAGCTTGAATTGTTATTCAGTATTGATAGGTGGTACAAGACCCTGGTGCAGGTGCTAAAGTAAATATTTCCTTGTTTCTCACAAATGTTGTATTGCCCCAGGAACTTCTTGCTGCCTTTCCCTCCTGCCAGTTTTTGAGTTTTGGTAAATTTTTTTAAAAATAAAAAGAAAACAGCTCCCTTGATGTATCTGCAGAAAACAAGGCTCCAGTAATTGCAGTTCCTCAGAAACCAAAATGGCTTAAAAGATGCTCCAAATGAGATAATAGGCTTTCTCAATAAAATCTATTTGGATTTTTTTTCCTTCCCACTAACATTTTATGTATAATAAAGGCCTTAAATGGCCATCCAAATAAATTCACGGCCAATATTTTTTTTTACAAAATTAATTCTTGGGCTTCCCTGGTGTTGCAGTGGTTGAGAGTCTGCCTGCCGATGCAGGGGACACGGGTTCGTGCCCCGGTCCGGGAAGATTCCCACATGCCGCAGAGCGGCTGGGCCCATGAGCCATGGCCGCTGAGCCTGTGCGTCCGGAGCCTGTGCTCCGCAACGGGAGAGGCCACAACAGTGAGTGCGAGGCTCGCGTACCGCAAAAAAAAAAAAAAAAAATTAATTCTCCCCCTAAAATTATTTCCTGTTTCACTTGGTATATAAAAATTCAAACTTCAAAATCATGGCTTCTGGAGAACTTAATATAGATAAATACGGTCAGTAGACTAATGTTTCAAAATAAAGTTTTCTACGAAATATCAAAGCAATCATACTGTTTTAAAAGACCACAAACCACCCCCCCCCTTGGGCTTCCCTGGTGGCGCAGTGGTTGGGAGTCCGCCTGCCGATGCTGGGAACACGGGTTCATGTCCCAGTCCAGGAGGATTCCACATGCTGCGGAGTGGCTGGGCCCGTGAGCCATGGCCGCTGAGCCTGCGCGTCCGTAGTCTGTGCTCCGCAACGGGAGAGGCCACAGCAGTGAGAGGCCCGTGTATCACAAAAAAAAAAAAAAAAAAAGACCACAACACACAGTCAAGAATGGTTATTTGTTAATATCACTACAAAAATTAACTTTAAATGCTCATTTCAATGTTGAAATATAAACTCAGTGTGGTCTATTAGGTTGAGTGATATGACACTGCCACTGTTCTAATCAAACATTGTGTACCATTCACTCTGTGGAGATAGCTAACCATGTTATGAGGACTCTCTGGAAAAGTCCACTGAGGCCAACAGTTAGCACTAACTTGCTAGCCATGTGAGTGAGCCATTCCAAAAGCAGATCCTCCAGCTCCACATCTGGCCTTCAGATGGCTGCAGCACTGACCAGCATCTTGAAGGTAGTCGTATGAGTAACCTTGAGTTAGAAACCCCTTTCAAAGCCACTCCCAGATTCCTGACCACAGAAACAGTATTTGAAAAATGAGCCTTTGAGAATTTACACAGTTTACACTGCTCATCATAGGTGGAGAAGAGATTAAAATCCTTATCTGTCTGAGTCTGGAGCCCAATCTTTTGCTTTAGAAAGGGAGATCAGAAGACTTATTTCCTCAAGGCTCAGATGCACGGTCTACATCTAAAGATATAGAAAACGATGAAAATGACAGATCAGAGAGTTCCCTGACTCATGAAAGGAAGAAAACTATTCCAAAGCAATTGGAAGGAACTGTAAGTATAAAATAAAAATACGATGATGCTCTTTTCCTTGGCTTTATAGATGTTAATAATTTACCTTATTGTGTCTTATGCAATAGAACATTTCTGCATAGTAATATGATGCCAGTTAAGTTGCAACACCATTTTGAGACCAGTCATTCAGAGTTTTTAAAAAGGAACTGACGTTTTAAATGAAGATGTAATGAACTTTTGAGAAGCCAAAAATTATTTGGTGCAGCTTTTCAAACCTGAGGAGAAAAATCCAGTGAAGTATCTTACAGCATAACTGGCTGAAGAACTGAACATCATAGGTGAGAGAACAGTAAAGCCTGACAGAGTTTATCTTGCTGAATGCCTTCTAGAGGAAAAGTCAGCAAAAGAAACCATGGCACTGCCACTTTTCAATGTTATAGTAACTCATCAAATTAAAGATTTGACTGCAAACTTTAAAACTGATCTTTTCTGCAGAACTGCACTTTTGCCTTAGAAATGGATAGATCTGCTACTGTCTGGACTTGCTATTCTGGTTGTATTCATCAGGTATCAGCACCAACTAATTATCAAAGATCTTTCATATGAATGTTTGACAACAAACATAGAGGTGCTGAATCGGGGCTTCCCTGGTGGCGCAGTGGTTAGGGATCCGCCTGCCGATGCAGGGGATACGGGTTCGAGCCCTGGTCCGGGAAGATCCCACATGCCGCGGAGCATCTAAGCCCGTGTGCCACAACTACTGAGCCCACGCTCTAGAGCCCGCGAGCCACAACTACTGAAGCCTGTGCACCTAGAGCCCGTGCTCCGCAACGAGAAGCCACAGCAATGAGAAGCCCGCGCACCACAACAAAGAGTAGCCCCTGCTCGCTGCAACTAGAGAAAGCCCGCTTGCAGCTACAAAGACCCAACGCAGCCAAAAATAAATAAAATAAAATACATTTTTTAAAAAAGAGGTGCTGAATCATTTGAAGTATACAATAATTTTTTTGAATCTCATCATTTATCCTGGAACAGTTGTGTTGACATTTGCACTGATGGTACTAAAGCAATGGTGGGTAAAATTGCTGGTGCCTTACAACAAGTGAAGGCAATGGCAACAAAATGAACTAGTCATCATTGTATTCTTTACCACTACCCATTTGCAGAAAAAAGGAAAAAAAAGAGAGAGAAGCCAGTTTCACTTAAGAAAGTCATAGATGAAACAGTAATAATTACTAACTTTATTAAGACTTGACCCTTGAAATATATATATCTTTAATATTTTATGACAATTGTCTGGAAAGGCATTTGGTCTACTAGGTTGAATGATATGATATGACAATGCCATTTGTTCTAATCAAATACTGTTTGAGTTGTGAGCTGAACTAGTCTCTATTTTTTATGGAATACCAATTTTACTTGACTGACAAACTGGTTATTCAGATTTGGGTATTTGTCAGTTTTGGGGTTTTTTTTTTTTTAACACATGCAAATCATTTATTTCATTTCATTCTCACCATGATTCTATGATGTGGGAATTGTTCCCTACATTTGATAGGTGAAGATATGAAAACTAAAACAGATAGCACCACTTGTCCAGGATCCCATAGCTGGAGCTCACATATGAATGCAGTGGGTCAT
This sequence comes from Orcinus orca, assembly GCF_937001465.1. Taxonomy (NCBI): domain Eukaryota; kingdom Metazoa; phylum Chordata; class Mammalia; order Artiodactyla; family Delphinidae; genus Orcinus; species Orcinus orca. The sequence goes on from NC_064563.1 coordinate 100,098,189, forward strand.
CACTTTTTTTTTTGTTTGTTTGTTTGTTTGTTTTAACATCTTTATTGGGATATAATTGCTTTACAATGGTGTGTTAGTTTCTGCTTTAAAACAAAGTGAATCAGTTATACGTATACATATGTTCCCATCTCTCTTCCCTCTTGCGTCTCCCTCCCTCCCACCCTCCCTATCCCACCCCTCCAGGTGGTCACAAAGCACCGAGCTGATCTCCCTGTGCTATGCGGCTGCTTCCCACTAGCTATCTATTTTACGTTTGGTAGTGTATATATGTCCATGCCTCTCTCTCGCCCTGTCACAGCTCACCCTTCCCCCTCCCCATATCCTCAAGTCTGTTCTCCAGTAGGTCTATGTCTTTATTCCTGCCTTACCCCTAGGTTCTTCATGACATTTTTTTTTCTTAAATTCCATATATATGTGTTAGCATACGGTATTTGTCTTTCTCTTTCTGACTTACTTCACTCTGTATGACAGACTCTAGGTCTATCCACCTCATTACAAATAGCTCAATTTCGTTTCTTTTTATGGCTGAGTAATATTCCATTGTATATATGTGCCACATCTTCTTTATCCATTCATCCGATGATGGGCACTTAGGTCAAACATGGATTGTTGTGAATTGAAAGGAGAATTTAACATTGGAATTCATTAATGAGGAAATCTGAACTCTCAGTTACTAAAAGACTATGCAAATTTCATATAACATTAATGACAATTATTCATTCAAACAATCACCTCACCTCCCCCAAAATTGATTTTGCTTACTACTATGGCCTGCAGGACAAATCTGGCCTATTGCACAGCCTGTCTCTTAAGAATGGTTTCTACATTTTTTAAAAGTTACATTTTAAATGGTTATATAAGTGCTTACATAATATCCTCTATCTTGTCTCTTAGTCCACAAAACCTAAAATATTTACTATTTGGCTCATTACAGAAAAAGTTTACAAACCCTTGCTTTAAGCAAAAGTGCTCAGAAGCACTGCAATGTCATGGCTTTGAAGCCTGCAAACTCAGCTCTAGCACTGACCAGCTATGTGTTTTGGGGCAAGTCCTTCATCTCTGAGCCTCAGTTTACTCACATATAAAGTGGACTATTAGTATCTAAATCAAATTGCTAAGACCACATGAGGTAATGTACAACGTGTGTAAATTATCTGACACATCCTAGACACTTCATGTTAGTTCCCTTCCAGTTCCCATAAATTATTTTGACCATTGAGTGAATCTCCAACCTACTTGTATGTGTGTGGCTGAGAGAAGCAGGGAGAATAGATTACATATTGAACAAAAACTTTTCATACCTTTTGTCTGCATAGCATTTCCCCCCTAGAGCACTTTCCCACTTGTGCAATCCAACTGTTAGGAAGAAACTCAATGTATTTTTTTTTAAATCATAACTGTAGAAGTTGTAGGTCAGAAAACTATTATAATGAACAAAGATGCACTAAATTAGACATGAGGTTCAGTAGACAGATTCTCCTGTTAACATCCTTCCACTTTTCTCTATTTCCAACAACCATGCTCAAATTTCATCTCTTAACCTCATTCTGGATTACATGTTGCCCTGCAGAGTTTCCTTTTCCCATCAGCCTACATCATCCTATACAGTTTAAACGTTCCATAAATGCTAGCAAACAGGGTCTAGGGGACCAAAAGACCAACCTGTGATAAAGAGTAGAGAATAGATAGGAACAAAGTCATCTTTTAGTTTCATGTGTTCTGTTCTAACTCTCAGAATCTTTGACCAGTGATTCTCAACCCCTTTCTTCCCCCAGCACACCTGAGAGGTATGATACACTCCCACCAGTAAGGTTTTCTCTGGCCACTACGATCTTCAAAATGGGGTTGTATGGCCCTTGAAAACACCTCCCCAGTGATTGTGATAGACCATTAAGGAGGAATTCTGGATCTGTTGGACAACTATTGCTTTAAATTACTTTACCCAATAATCCTAGTGCCATAGAACACTCTATGACATAAATCACAGCAGGATCAATTTGACCCACCTTCTAGAGAAATGGAAATGAAAGCAAACAAATGGGACCTAATGAAACTTAAAAGCTTTTGCACAGCAAAGGAAACCATAAACAAGACCAAAAGACAACCCTCAGAATGGGAGAAAATATTTTCAAATGAAGCAACTGACAAAGGATTAATCTCCAAAATTTACAAGCAGCTCACGCAGCTCAATATCAAAAAAATAAGAAACCCAATCCAAAAATGGGCAGAAGACCTAAATAGACATTTCTCCAAAGAAGATATACAGATTGCTAACAAACACATGAAAGAATGCTCAACATCACTAATTATTAGAGAAATGTAAGTCAAAACTACAATGAGATATCATCTCACACCGGTCAAAATGGCCATCATCAAAATATCTACAAACACTAAATGCTGGAGAGGGTGTGGAGAAAAGGGAACCCTCTTGCACTGTTGGTGGGAATGTAAATTGATACAGCCACTATGGAGAACAGTATGGAGGTTCCTTAAAAAACTAAAAATACAACTACCATACGACCCAGCAATCCCACTACTGGGCATATACCCTGAGAAAACCATAATTCAAAAAGAGTCATGTACCACAATATTCATTGCAGCTCTATTTACAATAGCCAGGGCATGGAAGCAACGTAAGTGTCCATTAACAGATGAATGGATAAAGAAGATGTGGCACATATATACAATGGAATATTATTCAGCCATAAAACGAAACGAAATTGAGTTATTTGTAGTGAGGTGGATGGACCTAGAGTCTGTCATACAGAGTGAAGTAAGTCAGAAAGAGAAAAACAAAAACCATATGCTAACACATATATATGGAATCTAAAAAAAAAAAAAAGTGGTCATGAAGAACCTAGGGGCAAGACGGGAATAAAGACACAGACCTACTAGAGAATGGACTTGAGGATACGGGGAGGGGGAAGGGTAAGCTGGGACGAAGTGAGAGAGTCGCATGGACATATATACACTACCAAACGTAAAACAGATAGCTAGTGGGAAGCAGCCGCATAGCACAGGGAGATCAGCTCGGTGGTTTGTGACCACCTAGAGGGGTGGGATAGGGAGGGTGGGAGGGAGGGAGACGCAAGAGGGAAGAGAGGGCTTCCCTGGTGGCCCAGTGGTTAAGAACCTGCCTGTCAATGCAGGAGACACGGGTTTGAGCCTTGGTCTGGGAAGATCCCACATGCCACAGAGCAACTACACCCATGTGCCACAACTACTGAGCCTGCACTCTACAGCCCACGTGCCACAACTACTGAGCCCACGAGCCACAACTACTGAACCCTGTGTGCCTAGAGCCCATGCTCCGCAACAAGAAGCCACCACAATAGGAAGCCTGTGCAACGAAGAGTAGCCCCTGCTCACTGCAACTAGAGAAAGCCTGCACACAGCAACGAAGAACCAATGCAGACAAAAATAAATAATTTAAAAAAAAAAAAAAGAATGAAGAGATATGGGGACATATGTATATGTATAACTGATTCACTTTGTTATAAAGCAGAAACTAACACACCATTGTAAAGCAATTATACTCCAATAAAGATGTTTAAAAAAAAATTCTAGTGCCATTTATACCACTCAGACTACTTGAAAAAGAGGGACTAGATCTAACAAGAGTCTTCGCCTGTATGAAATACAAGCAGATTCAGGTTTACCTTTGATTATGATTCCTTAGAAAATAGAAGGAGGGTGGATTTGGTTTCAATGCCTAGCCTACCTATAGTTGTATTTTATGAGACACGATACCATAACCAGCAGCCCTCCTGGAGAAAATTATAGAGAAAGGCGATAGGCTTATGTTTGAATGGACTGTTAGCACCCACATAGGTACAATGAGAGGTGAATTTTTAAATACAGGTGTGATGAGAAAAAGGAAGAGAGATCTGACAGAAACCAAGGACTCGACAAGTAACCTTAATGAAAATTACAACAAAAAGAGTAGATGCAAACAGATAATCCAATAAGAGTAACCAGATTGCTAAAACACCTGGATTTTTAAAGAAAGTCACGCCTACTTTCTCATAACGAGATTCTACTGCAGAGAAGGGACTATGTGATCATGATTTGTGGAAAGCAGAATTTAAGGAAAAACAGAAACAAAACTAAGTTTTTAGCCTTTATATTTCAAGAGTCTCAAATACATGCGTCTGTGTGTTCATTTATCTAAAGATATTTGTTAAGGAAAAAAATTTTATTATAAGAGAAGATAAAAATGCAATATCCAGCAATCTATCATCAGTTTAAATTCTATTGGACAGGGCTTCCCTGGTGGCACAGTGGTTAAGAATCTGCCTGCAAATGCAGGGGACACGGGTTTGAGCCCTGTTCCAAGAAGAGCCCACATGCCACAGTGCAACTAAGCCCATGTGCCACAACTATTGAACAAAAACAGTCTATGCCCTCATGGAGTTTACATTCTACTTGGAAAGACAGACAATAATAAAATAGCTATACAAATATAAACGGGAATTTCCTGGTGGTCCAGTGGTTAGGACACCACGCTTCCACTGCCGGTGGCCAGGGTTCTATCTCTGGTCAGGGAACTAAGATCCCACAAGCCACATGGCACGGCCAAAAACAAAATAAAGAAAAAGAAAAAGAACATTTAAAATTTAAATATATATATATAAAGCCAGGTTGTGATAATGTGCTGTGAAGAAAAACAAAGCAAGGCAAAGGGAGACAGCCAGAGATTCTGTTTTAGCCAAAGAGGTCCTGGAAAACTTCTGTATTATCTTCCAAACCTATGTGATGGCAAAGCAGTTTGAGACCTGAGAGTTCTTGTCGCCTGTCTGTTTTGAACTCTGAGCAAGCTTCCCCACTCCCACAGGTTCAACTCTGACCTGCATTAAAAACTCCAAATTCCTATCTCCAGCTCTGACCTTTTCTCTGAGTTCTAATTCCATGATGCCAAGAGTATAATAGACAGAACTAAAACCAAACTAGCTCCCCCTTGGCTCCTTTACCCCCCACTAAAAGACTATCTTCATTTTTCTAGAACTGTCTAGAGGACTTAATGTTTTGTCTCTTTCTGCTCCTTTATTCCACTGTAAAAAAAAAAAGTACTAAAAGTTCCTTCTCCAAAATGCTTCCCACATATCCTGTAGTCCTCATTCTCAAAAGCATCACATTTAAGAACAGCTGGAAGTTTGTTTGGGAAAGACCTGCTCGACCACAATTGGACCCTATGACCTCCCATATCAAAACTAAATCTCTATGCCTCGTTTTCATACCCTTCAAAATCCAGCTGCCTCAGATCTGTTATGGGCTGAATTGTGTACCCCCAAAATTCATATGTTGAAGCCCTGGTCCCCAGTATCTCAGAGTGTGATTGTATTTGGAGATAAGGGCCTTTAAAGAAATAATTAAGTTAAAATGAGGCCATTAGGATGTGCCGTAATCCAATCTGACTTATGTCCTTATTAAAAGAGAGACACCAGGGACATATGTGCAGAGGAAAGGCCATATGTGCACACGTGGGAAGGCAGCCATCTGCCAGCTAAGGAGAGAGGCTTCAGGAGAAACCTGCTGGCCCTTTGATCTTGGACTTCCAGCCTCCAGAACTGTGAGAAAACAAATTTCTGTTATTTAAGCCACCCAGTCTGTAATATTGTCATGGCAGCCCTAGCAGACTAATGCACTATCCCTTCATAGTTCTATCTACTACTCAACATGCAGTCTTACAAACGATCCTGGAAAACACTACACTAATTCTTGTCCTAAACTTCTATCCAAGCTAGAACTCTTGCCTGTAATATTCTTCATCCCTTCTTAAAAGCACAGGGTTTTGAAGTCAAACTAGATTCAAATCCCAGCTTCATTCACTTAACAGCCATGTGGCTTTAATTAACTTCTCTAAGACTCTGTTTTCTCATCCATAAAATGGGTACATCACTGAATTCAAATTCAGTCAGTATGTAGGTTAAATGAGGTAGTGTACATGACATGCCCAACACAACACCTGGTACACAGCATACATTCAATGGTGATAGTTGTAGTTGATATTCATTTTTCAAAGCTCCATTTAATACCAGATTGTTAAGCATTCTGGCCTCTTTGGACCACCAGCCCAACCTGAAGAGAATATAGAAGAGGAGAATCATGGAGAGAAGCTTGGAGCCCTACCCTACAGGGCCTGATGCCACCTGAGAACATTGGAGTTAATGTGATAAGCCACGGGGAGCCAGTCAGGGTTTTTGAACCGAGGAAAAGCATGATCTAAGCCATGCTTTAGGAAGGATAAAGTGACAGCTGCGTGTAGATGATCAGGACAGGCACCATGCAATACTAGAGGTGACAGGTCATAAAGAACTAAACTTGAGTGGTGCTTATAGGAACGTAAAGAGGGGAGAATTGTTTAGAGAAATATTTCAGACATGTAGTCTACAAGACTGAACACTGAAAGGGAGGACAGAGTCAGAGGTCTCCCCAAGGAAGGCCTTGAGATTGCTTGAGTGCTAGCACCATGAACAGAAACATGGAGGCTGGGTGAAGATGCAGGAGCACAGGGGAGGCATCAAGCTTAATTTTAACCCTCACATTTCATTCCCTGTGCTGCTCCTGCCACTGCATCTCACCCCATATCTGCAGTCTGATCAGGTGCCCTTCTTTTCCAGTAAAACTGCAAGAAGGGATTTCAAAATTAATTTACACAAAGATATAAACTGTAACCTTTCTTAAGGGCTAATCTTCATTTTAAGAAAGCCCCTGCTCCAAAGATGAACAACAAGAAACGTGGATAATTGACAAACATAAGTGAGGTACGGGATGGAGACAGCATGTCCTTTACCAAATGTTATCATTACACATTCCACCTCCTGCTGCTACAAACACTTTGGCTGCAATCTGGTGCCATCCCTAGATTTTGACATTAGTGTTGTGTTTAAGAACCACTTTCTTATCTTAATGCTGGATGCTGTTCAACACTGCAAAAAAAAAACAAAATTGTTTTCGTTGGCTGTTTAAAAGCTGAGACACATCAGCACAGAACAGCAGGGCTGGGAAGGTCCATGATACATCAGCATCAGCCATCCTTCAGATAGTTCCAGTTCTTCTACCCTGACACTAGAGATGCCAAGGGTAAATTCAGCAGCCTTGCCCAGTGCTCGTTTTCCATCTCTCCAAACCTTGTCTTCCACCGCTAATTAAACCCACCTCCTTTACCCTGGACAGAGGTATAAAATAGAAATTTCTTACAGTCTTCAAAATAGCTTTTCACAGATTAGAAAACAAACAATTCTTTCACTTCTTTTTTCCACTCTGGGTTATTTATTCAACCAAAATTCATGGAGTGACCATGCACATACACTGCAGAGGTGAGGGAAAGAGATGGAGGAAAGGAAAGGAGGATGAAAATCCAAACTCCTGCAATTCCTACCCTCAACATGTTCTCGGTTCGGTTAATCTTCACTCACATCTGTGGATCACCTTTGTAGCTCTGACCCCTTTAAATCTCCCACAAGCCTTTCTAGGTTTCTTTTAAATGTGGGATTCCATGGTAAATAGTCCACATTTTCAAAAGAATCTGACCCATATTTTCTAAATTCCCAGCCATGAACTTGTTTGAAAAGTGCATACATTGTAATACGTGGGTATGCAAGGGTGAGTGTGTAGGAGAGGCTGATTTAATAGTCATGGTGCTGAATCATTCAGCAGATTATTTACGCTGAACTTCATATCACTTTCTGTCATATATTCACTGCACTCGGCCAAACACTGCACAAAATGTATTAAAAAGAAATCAACCTGGTACTGCTGCTATAGAAAATGGTAATATTAAACATCGAATTACCAGATGATCTAACTCCACTTCTGGGTATACACCCAAAAGAATTGAAAGCAGAGACTAAAAACAGATTATTTATACACCTATGTTCACTGCAGCATTATTCACAGTAGCCAAAAGGTGGAAGCAACCCAAGTGTCCATCGAGGGAAGAATGGATACACAGAACAGGGTATGTACATAAAATGGAACATCATTCAGCCTTAGAAGGAATTTCTGACACATGCTACAACTTGGATGAAACCTAAGGATATTATGCTAAGTGAAATTAGCAAGTCACAAAAGGACAAATATTATATGATTCCACTTATATAAAGTACGTAGAGTTGTCAACTTCACAGAGACAGAAAGTAGAACAGTGGTTGCCAAGGGCCAGGGAAGGGATGAATGGAGAGTCATTTTTCGATGGATGTGAAGCTTCAGTTTGAGAAGATGAAAAATGTCTAAAGATGAATAGTAATGATGATTGCACAACAATGTGAATGTACTTAATGCCATTGAACTGTATACTTAAAAATGGTTAAGATGGGGCTTCCCTGGTGGCGCAGTGGTTGAGAGTCCGCCTGCCGATGCAGGGAACATGGGTTCGTGCTCCGGTCCGGGAAGATCCCACATGCCGCGGAGTGGCTAGGCCCGTGAGCCATGGCCGCGGAGCCTGCGCGTCCAGAACCTGTGCTCCGCAGCGGGAGAAGCCACAACAGTGAGAGGCCCGTGTACCGCAAAAATAAAAAATGGTTAAGATGGTAAATTTCATGTTATGTATACTTTATCACAATTTCTTAAAATATTAAAAACATTTAAGGATATAATAGAAGAAAATGTTCCTGAAATAAAGAAATATGAAAAAAAAGGAATCATCCCTCTTCTAAAAGCAGGTGCTTTAAAAATCCATGGCAATGATGCAGACACAAAGCAAAACACAAAGAGAGAACAGGCCAGGGGAAAATCTTTTTGACCTCAATTGAATAAGTATGTGTAAGAGCATTTACAGCTGTGTGTTTCAACCTTTCTTTCATTATCATACCCACTAAGGAAGTTTGTAGATATTTTTTTCCCTAATTGTCTCCTGATGAAAGTTTAAGGCCACAGATAGGGACTTCCCTGGTAGTGCAGTCCTTAAGAATCTGCCTGCCAATGCAGGGGACACGGGTTCGATTCCTGGTCTGGGAAGATCCCACATGCCGCAGAGCAACTAAGCCCGTGCACCACAACTACTGAGCCTTCACTCTAGAGCCTGTGAGCCACAACTACTGATCCCGCGTGCCCCAACTACTGAAGCCCATGCCCCTAGAGCCCGTGCTCCACAGCAAGAGAAGCCACTGCAATGAGAAGCCCGCGCACCAAAACCAAGAGTAGCCCCCACTCACAGCAACTAGAGAAAGCCCACGCGCAGCAACGAAGACACAACGCAGCCAAAAAAATAAATAAATAAAACCATAGATACACTATATATCTGTTTATGTACAATGATCCTTTAGAGGACTACAAACCATTGTGATATCTGAGATATTGCCCCCCAAGAACCAATTTTGCCCTCTTGTATGCAATATCACCCTCTCTGAGAAGGCATGACTTGCAGTATTAGCCACTCTAAAAAATGGGTGCCATGACAAATAGCAAATCTGACTGAAATAGAGAGCTGGGAATGCACACATACTAACCAACACTAAAATGTGTCCAAAAGTCTATCGCCAATGTTAAAAGTATCTGCACACTACTAAACATCTGAACAAAAAGTGAGAAATTCATTTTTAGTGTCTCCAAGTATCCAGAAATTGCCATTGTAGAGATGATATAACATCTAATTGATTAACAGGTTTTTGAGAAGTTTAATTCAGATATTTGATCTCATGTATAGAGAATGTAGCATTACCATTGTAATGGTAACATAACCATGACATAGTTTATTTTTCTACCTGGTAAAATGACATATGCAGATTTTATAGAAAAACTCCATAATTTTTCTTATTACCTGGAATTTAAGGAGCCTTATAATTTTGCTACTCAGAGTGTGGACCTTGCAACATCAGCATCACATGGAAGTTTATTAAAAGTGCAGAATCAGGGCTTCCCTGGTGGCGCAGTGTTTGAGAGTCCACTTGCCGATGCAGGGGATGCGGGTTCGTGCCCCGGTCCGGGAAGATCCCACATGCCGCGGAGTGGCTAGGCCCGTGAGCCATGGCCGCTGAGCCTGCACGTCCGGAGCCTGCACTCCGCAACGGGAGAGGCCACAACAGTGAGAGGCCCGCGTACGACAAAGAAAATAAATAAATAAATGCAGAATTACAAGCTCCACCCCAGATTGACTGAAACAGAATCTGTAGTTCAGTGAGATCGCCAGGTAATTCTTATGCACATTAAAGTTTGAGAAACACTGCCTTAAAAGACAAATACCATCCAAGTAGATTTATTTATTACTCCACTCATCCTATACTACGGAGCCCTCAGGAAGTGCAAACTGGAAAAGAATCATGCAAAAATTTTTAAAAATCACCAGATACAAAACACGCAAATTTCTATCCTGGGGCCTACCCCCTCAAAGAAGTTAGTTCAGGTAGTTAACTCACTCTGCAATAGCCGGGATGGGGCTTCCCTAGTGGCGCAGTGGTTGAGAGTCCACCTGCCGACGCAGGGGACACGGGTTCGTACCCTGGTCCGGGAAGAGCCCACATGCCGCAGAGCGGCTGGGCCCGTGAGCCATGGCCGCTGAGCCTGCGCGTCCGGAGCCTGTGCTCCGCAATGGGAGAGGCCACAACAGTGAGAGGCCCGCGTACTGCAAAAAAAAAAAAAAAAAAAAAAAAATAGCAGGGATGGTTGAGAGCAGGTGAACGGGTTTGCCAGATGCCCGCAGCTCCTCTCTTCAGAAGCAGCAGCAGACGGCCCTTCACCAGAGGTGTGATTAGGAATGCTCTTTCAAGCCTTAGCTTTTCAGCATGGAAGAAAACATCCTGCGAGGAGTAATGTGAGCAAGCAGCAGGATTCCCCTTTCTTTATAATCCCAGCTGTTGTGTCCAAAACTGACTCAATAACTAAGAGGCTGCCTCTCCCCAAACATTAGCCCAACCACTCCCATTAATTCCACCATATAGCTTCACTCTTTGGTCTGAAAGATTTTCCCTGTGGTCTTCTTAAAATATGAAGGGTTATGGTGGTTATTAACTACCCTAACTAACTACCAGTTAAGACTGAACAGGGAGTAGATGGTAGCCAGGTGTGAGCTAGGGAAAAGGAAGGACCCTAGGGAAATCAGAGCCCTGGAAAGAGGTTGACCTCTCCCCATTGTACCTCCGCTAATATCCCAGTGGCCTGGTGGCAAGGGCACTGGCTATGGGGACACGGCCCCTCAGATTCAAATCCAAGCTCTGCCACTTACGATCTGGGGGATCTTGAACCAGCTGTCAATCCCTCTGAGCCTCAATTTCCTCACCTATAAAATAAGACTACTTATGCCTGCCTCAGATGCCATTATGAGGGCTGAATGAGATCTTGCTGGTCAACTCGCAAAACAAGTGTTTAATAAATGTTAATTCCCTATCCACTAACTCCCCCAGGAAGCAGTAGCGTATTTTCATCCACTTAGTTTGGAAAGAAGTTGTTTTACCTCACAGACAGTCCCAAATTAAAGGAACAGGAAGTGCTTTAATCAGAAACCACGTATGCAAGCTTTAATGACGGGCTTCACCAAAACCGTAGAGAGCATGATGCTCTCTGAGCCTGTTAGAGATTACATAACCCCGAAACTGCCAGTCAGCAGAGAGCTGAATTCCCCTCTTAGATGTATGCACGCGTCCTCTTCTCATGGAAAATAGTGGAAATTCAAAATGGTTAAAAAGATGCTAAACCATCAAAAAAATCTTAGTTCACAAGAAATCACAGTACAATGCCTACAAAGTTCATAGTAACTTTGAGGCAACTTCAAAATTTGATTAAGGGATCCAAGAACCATAGAAATTTTAGAAACATCCCACTGCCCACTTTGACTACATCAGTCAAGGCCCAGGTAACATCTGGAATTAGGAATATCCACCTTTCACACCATCAGGAGTTCAGCATCAGGCCAAGAAAGCCAAAAGGTAAAGTCAGCCTCCTGATCTTCCTATTAACCTGGGGGGGAAAATCAAGAGGCCACCAGATCAATGTCAGCTAAGAGCCAAAAGTAAATGATTTTCTCAGGAGCAGTTCACTGTGCATCTCAGAATAATTAGAAAATCTTCCCTCTCAGTAGTGCTCTCCACAGCTCTTTAACTTCTGAGAGGGTTTCCTTTGGTTCCAGACTTCTTTCAGGACAAAGTAGAAATGAGAGAGGTTTGCCTCAACTTCCTCAATGAGGAAAAGTCTGTAGCTGGACAACTAAATTATACTGAGCAGGGTCATCACCTCCATGCTGGGAAGGACAGCGCTAAACGTTTAACACGAGGTTTGTTGTGCGCCCACTTTTTTTTTTTTTTTTTGGCCACGCTGCATGCCTTGCCGGATTTCAGTTCCCCGACCAGGGATTGAACCCAGACCCCAGCATTAAAAGCCTGGAATCCTAACCACTAGGCTACCAGGGGACTTCCGTGCACCCAGCTCTTGTGCTAACTCTTCCCAGACTGTCTCTCTTATAGCCTCTGTACCCTATCCAACTGTGTCTTTAACCAAAGCAAATTGATGTTATAATGAAGAGAGGTGGTAGATCATACATTGTACTCTGAAGCCAAATAAAAGGACTTTAGGGTTATCTGAATGTCTAGGTGATCTGTGTGGTTGATCTCTATCAGGGATTGTTGAGGGGAATGAATAAGCCTTTGAAATTTTTCTCTTCTTTTATTGTCTAAACAACCTACTGACAGGAGAGGCCAAAAAAACCAAAATTATTCCACCTGATCAATAATGTGTTTCTTTAGATGCCAGATTTAAAGTGAGGGAATATATATTACAAAGTGCTTAAAATTTACATAATAAATGTCATCCTCTGAGACACCTCCACCCCATACATCAGTTCCCTAATTCTCCTGGAGACAATCTCAATCCATCCTACCTAGAAATGCACTTTTATTCACACAAAATCCCAGATTGTAATAGATCTGGGGGTTCAGCCAAGTCATCAAACTTCAAGATTTCCTTTGTTCATACAATGGTCTTGTAATACATGTCTTTCATTTTACAAAGGTAATATGAGAACTACATGCTATACAACATTTTGATCTACTCAGATATATTTTTCCATAAAGATATAGTTCTATGCCTACCCTTGGTGAGAAAGTATACCTCTAAGCCCACACTCAAACTTCCTGGGAGATTTCTAACTAGGAGTATCAAAGACTACTTCACTGGCTAAATAAAATTTTTACATTAGATTTATGATACTTTCACCACCCATCCTACCAACCTCTTCCATCAGCATCTTAGTCTTTCCTGGGCCTTCAAGGCGAACAGAAACAATTCATAGTCATTACCAAACTATAAAAACATCCCAAATTTTCCTTCCCCAAAATACTGCCCCCTAATATTTTGCCCCAAAACAAGTATGATCACCCAAATATCAGAAAGTGACTCCAAAGTAAAGAATCTGAATATGGGAAAAGAAAAAAAAAAGATTTTAAGATACTTTTTCATACTAAATATAAAATAATAAAAATATACCTTTGTGTTTGAAGAGTCAAGTCATACAAATACGTAAAGGCAAATCAAACTGTTTCCAGCTGTAATCAGCGATAATAACCCAAGTACGTGAGAGCACGAGAAAGATGATCAGTTTCCTTTTGAGGTTACATGATAAGCAGCAGCGACAGTTAAGCAGCCTTTTTCTCTAAGAACTCGCCGGCGTCTGACCTCTTGGCAAGAGAAGGCCAGGCCCTCTCCCTGGCCCCCTTTATAGCGTTCGCTTGCTGCTCACCGTTCTAGAAAGGGATGGGGGCGGGGGACGCTAAGGACCTGTTTCCTAAAATACAGAATACGGTCCAACTCTCACTCGAAAGGGGCTGCGTGGGCACAGAGGAGGGGCGGAGACGGCGGGAAGGATCAGCAAGGACTTTGTTCGTGGACTTTTTTTTCTGCACCCTGGAAATTCCCAGGCCAGAAAGGTACCGACCCTAGTCCCGGACATTCCCCTCAAGGGTCGGCTCCAAGACCTGGACTGGAACCGCGCAGAGGAATCAGAAGCAAATCTGTAAGCAAAACTTTTTTTTTTTAGGGATGCCTTTTTTAAACGTCTCAGTGAACTTACTGGCTGCATTGGCCTTGCCCCCTCCTTAGATTCACCTTCTCTGCTTCTTTCGCTTTTTCTGTACAGCCTTTAAGTGCGGGGGCTGAGGAGGGGGATGCTTTCTACAGCAAGGCTTTTCAAATATGGCAATCAGAAAGTAGTGTCCCCATCGTGTGCCTTCACTGACAAACTAAAGGACAAGGAATCTGCGATGTAAGTAAAGCAGTGGTCCCGTAACATGAAGATTACATTATTTTCATGTGGGGTGAATTTAAACAGAGAATGAACCATTGCGCAACAGTGAAAGGATATCTTCTACGACATTAGGTTTCACTGTGGCTTCTTTTTCTTTTAGGACACTTTCGACTGTCATCTCTGTACTGCTTCCCGCCCCCCCGCCCCGCCCCAAGGCAGTCTTACAATCCAGCTTTAGAATTAGACAGGAAATATCTGCTTCTCCAAAAGGAATGGGCATCTAGACCTAAACACCAGAAGATCCTTAAAACTTTAAGACAGCAGACCGTCCTTCTTATAAGAAGCCTGACTTCCTTTCATTTCACGCAGAATACTGAAAAGCAAAATGTAACACACTTAAGTTCACACGTTTTCTAAAAAGCTGTAAGTGCACTTCTGAGACAAAGTGAACTTGAAGTGCATTTTGTGCCCTTCTACCTCCTGCGTCCTATAAACTGATGCCCTCAACAACCCTCTGATTTTCCACCCTCACCCCCGTCCTCCCCCAGGATTCCTAGGCGCCCCTAGCACTCTGGGACTGTGGTCTCACTTTCAAAGAGGAAAAGAACACTTTCCAGAACTTATTTATTTATTGCACACTGAGGAGTCAGGCAAATGCACTCCACTGAAGACATAAAACCTGGAGAGAATAATGTTTAACACTAGAGAATGAATACACTTGGATTTCTGGCATGAGCGACTAGCTAATCTTTAAAAGCTGAATTTACCCAGATCTACAAAGATAATGCTGAGCACCTTTTTTTTCAGGGGGGAAGGGAGGGGGGTGGGAACGGAGTGGGGAGGCCTTATTTCTGTTGTTTCCCTTGGAGATTTATTTCCTAGTACTTTCTGGGTAACTGCTATTTCCTTTAATAGGGCCCAGAAGCAGACTCACCTCTGGCTTGCAACACACGGATATAAAGGCTTACCATACACATTCTTGGCAAGTGCCCAGATGGATCAATCTGAAACTTAATACCTGAAGCTGGGAAGTATCAGTCAGTTGGTATTTAACAAAATGATGGTTGTTCAGAAAGGTAAAATGGATCATATTGGAACAAAAAACTTATATTTGCTAAAGAAAAGTTACTCTTAACTTTTATAAAATATAATTTTCACAGAAGAGCCTTATTATGGATTCTCCCTTTCATAAGTAGCATCAAATCAATCACTTGAGTTCTAGAATATGAGGAGATCCACTAAATGAAGTTAATGCTGCCATTCCAAAATAAAAATCCATATTTTAACCCAATGAAATTATATATTAATCACCATTTTAATATTTTATTATAAATCTAAATGGCCAACCTATGTAAATAATGATATCATTTAGCTAAACTGTTAGGCAGACTTTTATAATTAAGTCATGAAAACATAGAAAAATATTTGTATGTTAAATTTAAAAACACAGATAAAAATTACATGTTCTCTGTGATTACAGCTGTGTGATTTTAAAAACCTAGAAGAAAATAAACCAAACTGCTAATGCTCATCGCAGATGATAGAATTATGGATTCTATCCATAGATTTTCTTTTTCTAGATTTTACAATATGTTTATTTAATATCCTTTACATTTATAATGGAAACACAACTCTGTGGTATTGGCTTAAAATAAACTTTTCAGAAGAAATTAAAATCGTTCTGAGAATGATTTATGTAATATTCCAAACTCTACACTTAGGCTTTTTTTTAACTTCCACACGAGCATAGAAAGACACATTAGAAGGACAGAGTGAATGAGAATACTTTAAGAAACTGTGTCATCAGATCTTTAGGACATGTCACTAAATCAAAAATTAACGGGATGGGGCTTCCCTGGTGGCACAGTGGTTAAGAGTCTGCCTGCCGATGCAGGGGACACAGGTTCATGCCCCGGTCCAGGAAGATTCCACATGCCGCGGAGCGGCCGGGTCCGTGAGCCATGGTCGCTGAGCCTGTGCGTCCGGAGCCTGTGCTCCGCAACGGGAGAGGCCACAACAGTGAGAGGCCCGCGTACCGCAAAAAAAAAAAAAAAAAAAAAAAAAAAAAATTAATGGTATGAGATCGTGAGAAATCATTTGCACAAACAAGTAGTACCACTCCGAAGCTCTGAAGAGGCAGTAGAAATTGAAACTCTCCTGGGAAGACATGACTCAGCCTCCTCCAATGATCCTTGAGTAAATGCTCAAAAGTTCTTTCCTAAAAAATAAAACCTCTTTACAAAATCCAAAAAATTCTAGTTGAAAAGGGCTATGGACTCTCACATACCTTAGTTCAAATCTAAACTCAAGTTCCTCATCTATAAAATGGAACTATTATCTGCACTATTAGACCATGATCAGAATTAAATGTTATAGGAAAAGCTCCTAAAATAATAGACAAAAAATATTATTTCCTTAGTTCTATCTTCCCTCTGTGTTTCTCAAAACATAGAACACCACCATTGCATCAGAACTCCTGGGCATTTGTCACTAAGGTTGATTCCACAATTCCCAGAGGCATAGCTCCTAATTCTGCATTTTTATCAAATATTCCAAGTGAGGGACTTCCCTAGTGGCGCAGTGGTTAAGAATCCGCCTGTCAGTGCAGGGGACACGGGTTCAAGCCCTGGTCCAGGAAGATCCCATGTGTCACAGAGCAACTAAGCCCATGAGCCACAACTACAGAGCCTGCGCTCTAGAGCCCGCAAGCCACAACTACTGAGCCTATGTGCCACAACTAATGAAGCCCACACGCCCAGAGCCTACGCTGAGCAACAAGAGAAGCCACCACAGTGAGAAGCCCGTGCACCGCAACAAAGAGTAGCCACCGCTCACCGCAACGAGAGAAAACTCGCACACAGCAATGAAGGCCCTACGCAGCCAAAAAAAACTAATTTAAAAAAAAACTTAAAAAAAATATTCAGAGTGATCCTTAGACATTCTAAAGGTTAAAGGCCATTAAAATTAAGCCATCTTAATATATTTAACTACCTGCTCCACTTCAGACTCAGAAAATAATTTAAAATCATATTTATTTATTTTATAAACTTGAAGGTGGCCCTCAAGGCTAGGAAAGAAAGATCTTAAACTCTCTGTTTTAAGTTAAAAACGCAGATTCTTTTTTTTTTTTTTTGCGGTACGCGGGCCTCTCACTGTTGTGGCCTCTCCCGCTGCGGAGCACAGGCTCCGGATGCGCAGGCTCAGCGGCCACGGCTCACGGGCCCAGCCGCTCTGCGGCATGTGGGATCTTCCTGGACTGGGGCACGAACCCGCGTCCCCTGCATCGGCAGGCAGACTCCCAACCACTGCGCCACCAGAGAAGCCCAAAACCCAGATTCTTTGACCCATTCTTCTAAGGGTGTATTTTTTCATGCTTTAGGCATCTGTCTTCATCTCTGAAGCCTCCCCAGTTTCTTCCCATGTTCACTTAGGGATAAACAAAACTATATTGTAGCTCAAAAAGAAAAAAGTACTTACTAAAATGGCACAAATTAATTTAAACTTATTTAAAATTAATAAGATAAAGACAGTCAAGTAAAATTGATAATTCAATTATTTTAAGAGAGCCAATAGGAACAGCACCTTTTACTTCCAAGCATGACAGAATGTGTGTACATTATGCCCAAATCAACCAATCACAGATTTCAATATCTAAATTTAATTTTTAATTAGATTTTAATTTCTAATTTGGGTATGCAATTCAAAATAACAAACAAAAAAGAAATACTCAAAATTGATGGAAATAATTTTTACAACTTTATAACAAACAATACCAATCTTTACATAAAAGTCAATTCTTAAAACCCTCAAACTTCAGAACACAAAAATAAATTTTCCTTTATAGATTTTCCCCTTCCAGCTCCAAAAGTGGTTATTTTAGAATAAGTATTCATCTGTAAAATTTAGCTGAATCAGATAAGTAGCAATTACCCAATGCAAATATCAATTCAATGCACAGATTTTATATATACTGCTTTCACATTTCCCTTTTGCTTCTTTTCTAGATAAAAGCCAGACATTGTAAATATTCTCATTAGAAAGTTCTGACCAAGGACACTGGCCTTTTCAAGTAATCCAGAAAAAACTGGATCATCAAGATAAACTTCTAAGACACAGCAGTCTTCAGTGTGTTACGGGAGCCACTGACTAAAAGCCTTGGGGTTAATTCACTTCCCGCTGAAGATGTACCAACTATGCTATTCATGTAGATGTGCTCAATTTCCTTTACCAGACAAGATACAAACACTCCACTGCCAACCAAACTTGTCCCTTCCACTTAGGTCACAACATTTTTCACACTTTTTAGCACACTATCCCCTCCCCTCCCAGGAGAAGCTAGTTCAAACACACTCATTAGTATCTTTGGTTACGAGAGCAATATAGTGTGTAAATGCTGTTAATAATCGTTCCCCCATAGATAAGTCAAGATGGGAAAAAATCCTATAGGTAGGTATAAATGTAATCTGCATTTTCTAAGCTCCTTACAAGTCATTATATAAAGTCCATCTCTTTTTTTAAAATTTTAAATACATATCAATGGCAGCCATCTCTCCATAGGGCCACCCATAAACTTTCCGTAGTGCAGGTGATAGAGAAGGTCACTGAATGTGATTTCTCCAGTCTCCTGCAGGGCAGACTAGCTCTCCAAGGGGCACACAAAGGACAAGAACATGTCCAGCTGGTTCTTCACAATAACTTCATCTGGATGTAGCTTGTGGGGCAGATAATGGGCCAGGGTCATCTCCCAGGCATCAACGAGATATACCCCAACTCCTGAGAACATCTTCCGAAGGATGGTGTCCAGCTGCAAGTTATACCAGTCGCTGTTGAAAAGGCTCACTTCAGGTCCCAGCTCTTGGGCGTTGGCTGTCCGGATGACTACCACAGTCTTAGGGCTTCGATCCAAGAGCTGGACCACGGCTCGACGGATGTTCCTGAGCCGCCGGATATACACTTCCAAGGGGAAGGTGCTGAAATGAGACCACACAGCTATGGCAACGACTGTGTTCTTCCCTCCCACGATGCCATTCAGCTCATTCGCCACATAACGGAGGTCATTGCTAAAGACGGTCGTGAAGCGGATCGGTGGACCGTGGCAGCGGTATTTGAGCAGGATGTTGTGCTTCTGGTCCACTGCAAGGAAGGGACCCACATTCTTCGGGCTACCCAAGTTAAACTCCACTAAATCTGAAACAAGGGAAACTCAGATTCATAAGAATGTTTAAACCAAGCGATATATTTTGATTATTCTTTAGTTAGTGGCTTCAAAGAACAATTTTTTAAAATAAAATAACAAAAAGGTACAATACAAATGTAAAGGAAACACCTATTGCACGTCACTTTGGCCCCCTTGGCTTCAATGGACCTTTATATTTTAAAATATTTATTACTTAAATCACTCCATAAGCATGACATTACAAGTAATACCATCAGCAATTGATTCTAGACCTGAGAAGCAAAATAACCTGTTTACCTCTAATTATTAGGCCAAGAAATCTTCCTGTTTGCACTGACTGTTAAATATCTAAACATCGATTTGGCATTTACACATTACTGTTCTAACAGATCAAAATTATTTCTTCCAGGTCAAGAACTATATAACTTCTGCTTTTTTACAAACACATAATAGTAACCAAATACCTCTTTTTGAAATAAGCAAAAGAAAGAAGCAACCACGCTTCTTTCGACTTTCAATTTCACCCTATGGATGGAAAACCCTGTTTATGTCTTAGAAAACTTCCCTCTCTCTGTCGTAACAAACACAGCAGCACAAGTTAGAATTCCCTTCTCTCTCTCTACTTTATCTAGGTTGTGTTTCCAAGTCCTGCTCCTCTGAAGATCCCAGGAATCAATGATTATTCTCCCTTATTACTCCTCAAAAAGGCTGTACAATTCATCACTGAACATTCACCCCATGAGGAAAGAGGGTCTGTGTCATATCCCTAAATATTCCTATAAGTGCCTTACACAGACCAGATTAAGTAACCCTTGGCAGCCAAACTGAATTCACATTTCCTAAGCACCTCTTCCGTGCCAGCACTATTGTGCTATAAGCCAGCAATGCAGGACTTTGCTGGCGGTCCAGTGGTTAAGACTCCACACTTCCACTGCAGGGGGCATGGGTTCAATCCCTGGTCAGGGAATTAAGATCCCTCATGGCACGGCCAAAAAGAAAAAAAAATAGAATAAAAAAATAATAAAATAAATTAGAATAGTTTCCCAGCTTTAAGAAAAAAAGCCAGCAATGCTCAGATGGGTAAGTCACAGTCCTTGCCCTCAAGGAGTTTATAGTCAATTCTGAAGAAGTACCATCAAACTATAATTGTCCCATATTATTTACTCTTAAGGGTTAAAGTCAAGGTTTCACTTTTTTCTCCATGAGTTCCCAGGCTCCTCTTCTAAATTCTCATACCTAATTCATTACTACTTAGCATGTGGCCCCCCTTAAATTGAATAGAAGCTCAATTAACCATTCTTTCTTTTGATTAAGATCAAGCCCAACACAAGGCTTTATCGGGTAAAGATCTGTCTGCAAAGGGTAGGGTGGAAAATGCTCAAGACACACAATGTGATCATTGCTATGAAAGGAAATACCAAGCTACGTCATTAGAACTTAAGAATCAAGCAACTGGGGCTTCCCTGGTGGCAGAGTGGTTAAGAATCCGCCTGCCGATGCAGGGGACACGGGTTCGAGCCCTGGTCCGGGAAGATCCCACATGCCGCAGAGCAACTAAGCCTGTGCGCCACAACTACTGAGCCTGCGCTCTAGAGCCCACGAGCACAACCACCGAAGCCCGTGTGCCACAACTACTGAAGCCCATGTGCCTAGAGCCTGTGCTCTACAACAAGAGAAGCCACCACAATGAGAAGCCCTCGCACCGCAACAAAGAGTAGTCCCCACTCACAGCAACTAGAGGAAGCCCACATGCAGCAACGGAAGACCCAACGCACCCAAAAAAAATAAATAAAATAAATCTATTAAAAAAAAGAAAAGAATCAAGCAACTGCAGGCTCCTGGAGGGCCCTGCCTGGTCAACACCGAACTATGCCTAGCATCATGTCATACAAATGATTTCCCTTCTCCTGCTTTTGAACTTACGCTTCATCAACTAGAATTCTGCTATGTCTGTTTCAATTAAAAAAAGCAAGCAAATCAAAACCGGAATTAACTTTCTATTTTGGGGGGTCATATCTACTTCCTCCTTTCCTTCCTTCTAAAAATTAAATTTGAAACTAAGTTGATGTAACAAATAAAAGAGAAAAAAGAAAAACATCACACACAACCACTCCCAACTGTGGGAAGTTGCTTTATGAAAAGCCCTGTCCATAAACAGCCATCAGAAACAGTTCCCTCTGCTCAATGTTCTGTGGCAGCCTGGATGGGAAGGGAGTTTGGGGGAGAATGGATACATGTATATGTATGGCAGAGTCGCTTTGCGGTACACCTGAAACTATCACAACATTGTTAATCGGCTATACTCCAAAAATCAAAAGTTTAAAAAAAAAATTTAAAACACACAAACAAACAAAAAAACCCAGTTCCCACAGAACTATTCATCAGCTCTCTAAACTCTAAGTGGGGCCTTTAGTCCTGCTGCCCCAAATCCATCCCTCCTCACTCCATCCACACCACTTCCAGGAAGAGGAAAAGGCCCACTGTGAATAAGGGATGGCCCTCCCATGAGTGGGGTTTTATTCCAAGTCTGGAGAGCTTCCCCAGAGCCCAGCAGGGAGACCAAGAAGCTAAGAAGACTGGGACTGACCAGAATCTCCCTTGCTGGGAGGCAGCTCCACCTCAGAGTCACACCAATGGACGGCCCAAGGGGTGAGCAGGGATGGCTCTGCCGCATGAATGTATTAAAATGCGCGACAGTTTCGCTGCCTCCTTCCACTTAAATCTATGATAGACTTGGAGTTGGACCAAACAGAACTAGAAGAGAAACAACTGGAAATGTTCACTTCTATCTCACAGCCCAGAATGCTAGAAGTGAAAGACACCTGTTAGGTGATAGTGTCCTGCTGCCTCAGCTCACACTTGGAGAAGTGAAGCCCTGAGAAGTAGATGACTCGTCCAGGGTCACACAGCTCATGAGTGGTATGAACTTCAACAAGCAGCCAGTGCTTTCATCGATGCGTCACAGCCCCACCATTGATCAGAAACTATCACTCATCTCTCCAAGGTTAGGACACCTCTTCAGTCCTACAGAGAAATAACTGCTTCCTCACCTGATGCCTTTCTTCAGGCACCGGACTGGGTCTGCTTATTTCAAAGCTGAATTTTGTATGTGTGGGAAAGAGTTATGAAACAAAAAGCAAAGTACCAACCTGGAACAAATGTAGTGAGGTATTCAAACCATTGCCTGATTGTCGAGTCACCAAATAAATACACCACTTTTCTCTGTAAGCATTCTGTAATGTTGTCAGGGTCATTAAACTGGCGCATCTTAAACTTTCTGGGCCTCCACTGATTTTTGTAATAATAGCCAGAAGGAAAAGTTCCTAAGCCTTGAGATAGTTCTAGGTTGTTGGTTTCTGGAAAAAAAAAAAAAAAAGATATTCTGAAATTCTCCTCCAACAAACCATACCTAAAAAATGTTCCAAGAAACACAATTATGCCCCTATGTTTGTTAGCTTGCTGGCTACAGATAACATTTCCTGCCATCACATCTCAAAGAAATCCCAGACTTCCCCCCTCCTACAAAAAGTTCTCCTTTGCACAAAAATAGGAAGATCTGAAGTGGGTGTGAGGGTGTTTGTGGACATGCTCAAAGGGGAAAGGGGACATTGATCATTCCCTCTGATTACGCATGTTTTTCTCAAAGCCAAAAATAAAGGCAGGCCAAAACCAAGGAAATGTGTAGATGTAAATAAGCATTGTCCAGCATTATCCCAGAACAGGAGAAGAACTTCTCATCCAAATGCCTGTGAGGCAAGTAAAAATTTAAATTCATATTTTACATATGCATAATAATATTAGTCCACACTGTTTCTCAACCCATTAAAAAGAAAAGTTTCAATCCATGGGTCCTACAATCAAATATTAACTCGGAAAACCACCACTGAATACAGAAAACAAACCAATGACACACATTCTAAAGATTTACTGCCCACAACACAAAAGGTTCAGAAGTCTTTATGCACAATGAACAATATTAAAATTGTATCAGCAGTGTGTACTCATGGTTGTAGCCTAGCTACACATGATAACGCAAGTGCCGGGATACCTTTCACAGAGAAACTCAACACCTTTCTGCCCTAACACCTCCCTCAGAAA
The DNA here is from genome assembly GCF_937001465.1 of Orcinus orca. Lineage (NCBI taxonomy): Eukaryota > Metazoa > Chordata > Mammalia > Artiodactyla > Delphinidae > Orcinus > Orcinus orca. The sequence goes on from NC_064563.1 coordinate 100,121,633, forward strand.
ATGCCACTGCAAAAATGGCACGCTTTACGTGCTTCAACAGGGATGCCTAATATTTCTTGCAGGTTTACTCTGCACCAGACACTGTTCTGAGCAATTAAATTTATTATCTCATGGGATGCTCACAATAACCCTTTAAGGTAGGTCCTATTATCCCTACCTTTCAAAACATTTAAGCAACTTGATCCAGAGATAGTATGTAGCAAAGCCAGGATCTAATCCAAGCCGGTGAGCCCCCAAGCCCATGCTCTTAACCACTGTGTTACATCGCCTCTCAAAAAGAGATGTTAATAGATATCTTTCTTTTGGGCTTTTTTCCTGAAAGAGTACATTTATTCATTTCTAACATTTATTATTCAAACCTGCAATCTTCAAATAACCACCAAACATTTTATATCACTCCCTACACAGCCCAAAGTTGAAATCTTGATCATATTCCAGTAATTTTAAAGCCTCACCTGTTAAACCATGATTTAAAATCCAAATGCTCAGAAATTTAAATTTAAGTGAGTCTCCTATTTGTGACTATTTTCAGCTTCTTTGACTTCTTTGACTATATTATCTCTATACCAAAAATTATTTTGGAAGGAGACCTTCAAGATGGCGGAGGAGTAAGACGTGGAGATTTAAATTTAAATTTAAATCACCTTCCTCCCAACAAATTTAAATTTAAATCACCTTCCTCCCCACAAATACATCAGAAATACATCTACGTGTGGAACCACTCCTACAGAACACCTACTGAACGCTGGCAGAAGACCTCAGACCTCCCAAAAGGCAAGAAACTCCCCACGTACCTGGGTAGGGCAAAAGAAAAAATAAAAAACAGAGGCAAAAGAACAGGGACGGGACCTGCACCAGTGGGAGGGAGCTGTGAAGGAGGCAAGGTTTCCACACACTAGGAAGGCCCTTCGCGGGCGGAGATTGCGGGAGGCGGAGGGGGGGAGCTATGGAACCGCGGAGGAGAGCGCAGCAACAGGGGTGCGGAAGGCAAAGCGGAGAGATTCCCGCACAGAGGATCAGTGCCAACCGGCACTCACCAGCCCGAGAGGCTTGTCTACTCCCCCACCGCGGCGGGCGGGGGCTGGGAGCTGAGGCTTGGGTTTCGGAGGTCGGATCCCAGGGAGAGGGCTGGGGTTGGCTGCGTGAAGACAGCCTGAAGGGACCTACTGCACCCCAGCTAGCTGGGAGGGAGTCCAGGAAAAAGTCTAGAACTGCCTAAGGGGCAAGAGACCATTGTTTGGGGTGCGCGAGGAGAGGGGATTCAGAGCACCACCTAAACGAGCTCCAGAGATGGCCGTGAGCCACAGTTCTCAGCGCAGACCCCAGAGACGGGCATGAGACGCTAAGGCTGCTGCTGCCGCCACCAAGAAGCCTGTGTGTGAACACAGGTCACTATCCACACCTCCCCTCTGGGGAGCCTGTGCAGCCCATCACTGCCAGGGTCCCCTGATCCAGGGACAACTCCCCCGGGAGAACGCACGGCACACCTCAGGCTGGTGCAATGTCACGCCAGCCTCTGCCGCCGCAGGTTCACCCCGCATTCTGTACCCCTCCCTCCCCCCGGCCTGAGTGAGCCAGAGCCCCCTAATCAGCTGCTCCTTTAACTCTGTCCTGTCTGAACGAAGAACAGACGCCCTCAGGTGACATACACGCACACGTGGAGCCAAATCCAAAGCTGGACCCCAGGAGCTGTGTGTACAAAGAAGAGAAACGGAAATCTCTCCCAGCAGCCTCAGGAGCAGCGGATTAAATCTCCACAATCAACGTGATGTACCCTGCATCTCTAGAATACCTGAACAGACAACAAATCATCCCAAAATCGAGGTGGTGGACTCCGGGAGCAACTGTAGACTAGGGGTTTGCTTTCTGCATCTAATTTGTTTCTGGCTTTATGTTTATCTTAGTTTAGTATTTAGAGATTATTATTATTGGTAGATTTATTGATTTGATTGCTCTCTTCCTCTTTTTTTTTTAATATATAGATATATTTTTTTTTCTTTTTCTCTTTTTGTGAGTGTGTTTGTGTATGCTTCTTTGTGTGATTCTGCCTGTATAGCTTTGCTTTTACCATTTGTCCTAGAGTTATGTCCATTTTTCTGTTGTTTTTTTTTTTAGTATAATTTTTAGCACTTATCATCATTGGTGGATTTGTTTTTTGGTTTGGTTGCTCCCTTCTTTCTTTCGTTTTTTTAATTACTTTTTAATTTTTTTATTTTTAATAATTAATTTTTAATTTTTTATTTTAATTCTTCCTTCCTTCCTTCCTTCCTCCCTTCCTTCCTTCCTTCCTTCCTTTTTTCTTCCATCCATCCTTCCTTTCCCTCTCTCTCTCTCTTTCTTTCTTTCTCCCTTTTCTTCTGAGCCGTGTAGCTCACAAGTTCTCAGTGCTCCGGCTGGGTGTCAGGCCTGAGCCTCTGAGGTGGGAGAGCCGAGTTCACGACATTGGTCCACCAGAGACCACCCAGCCCCACGTAATATCATCAGTCACTGAGAGCTCTCCCAGAGATCTCCATCTCAACGCTAAGACCCAGCTCCACTCAACAACCAGCAAGCTACAGTGCTGGACACCCTATGCCAAACAACTAGCAAGACAGGAACACAACCCCACCCATTAGCAGAGAGGCTGCCTAAAATCATAATAAGGTCACAGACACCCCAAAACACACCACCGGACACAGTCCTGCCCATGAGAAAGACAAGATCCAGCTTCAACCACCAGAACACAGGCACTAGTCCCCTCCACCAGGAATCCTACACAATGTACTGAACCAATCTTACCCACGGTGGGCCAACACCAAAAACAACGGGAACTACGAACTTACAGCCTGTGAAAAAGAGACCCCAAACAAAGTAAGTTAGGCAAAATGAGAAGACAGACAAACACACAGCAGATGAAGGAGCAAGCTAAAAACACATCAGACCAAACAAACAAAGAGGAAATAGTCAGTCTACCTGAAAAAGAATTGAGAGTAATGATAGTAAAGATGATCCAAAGTCTTGGAAATAGAATGGAGAAAATACAAGAAAGGTTTAACAAGGACCCAGAAGAACTAAAGAGCAAAAAAACAATGATGAACAACACAATAAATGAAATTAAAAATTCTCTAGAAGGAATCAACAGCAGAATAACTGACACAGGAGAACACATAAGTGACCTGGAAGATAAAATAGTGTAAATAACTACTGCAGAGCAGAATAAAGAAAAAACAATGAAAAGAATTGAGGACAGTCTTAGAGACCTCTGGGACAACAGTAAACGCACCAACATTCGAAATATAGGGGTCCCAGAAGAAGAAGAGAAAAAGAAAGGGACTGAGAAAATATTTGAAGAGATTATAGTTAAAAACTTCCCTAATATGGGAAAGGAAATAGTTGATCAACTCCAGGAAGCATAGAGAGTCCCATACAGGATAAATCCAAGGAGAAACACGCCAAGATACATATTAATCAAACTATCAAAAATTAAATACAAAGAAAAAATATTAAAAGCAGCAAGGGAAAAACAACAAATAACATACAAGGGAGTCCCCATAAGGTTAACAGCTGATCTTTCAGCTGAAACTCTACAAGGCAGAAGGGAGTGGCAGGACATACTTAAAGTGATGTAAGGGAAAAACCTACAACCAAGATTACTCTACCCAGCAAGGATCTCATTCAGATTCGACAGAGAAATTAAAACCTTTACAAACAAGCAAAAGCTAAGAAAATTCAGCACCGCCAAACCAGCTTTACAACAAATGCTAAAGGAACTTCTCTAGGCAGGAAACACAAGAGAAGGAAAAGACCTACAATAACAAACCCAAAACAATTAAGACAATGGTAATAGGAATATATATATCGATAATTACCTTAAATGTAAATGGATTAAATATTCCAAGCAAAACACATAGAAGTGGCTGAATGGATACAGAAACAAGACCCATATATACACTATCTACAAGAGACTCACTTCAGACCTAGGGACACATACAGAATGAAAGTGAGGGGATGGAAAAAGATATTCCATGTAAATGGAAATAAAAAGAAAGTTGGAGTAGCAATTCTCATATCAGACAAAAGAGACTTTAAAATAAAGACTATTACAAGAGACAAAGAAGGACACTACATAATAATCAAGGGGTCAAACCAAGAAGAAGATATAACAATTGTAAATATGCATGCACCCAACATAGGAGCACCTCAATACATAAGGCAAATGCTAACAGCCATAAAAGGGGAAAGCGACAGTAACACAATCATACTAGGGGAGTTTAACACTCCACTTTCACCAATGGACAGATTATCCAAAATGAAAATAAATAAGGAAACACAAGCTTTAAATGATACATTAAACAAGATGGACTTAATTGATATTTTGAGGACATTCCATCCAAAAACAACAGAATACACTTTCTTTTCAAGTGCTAATGGAACGTTCTCCAGGACATATCCTATCCTGGCTCACAAATCAAGCCTTGGTAAATTTAAGAAAACTGAAATTGTACCAAGTATCTTTTCTGACCACAACACTATCACACTACATATCAATTACAGGAAAAAAATCTGTAAAAAGTACAAACACATGGAGCCTAAACAGTACACAACTTAATAACCAAGAGATCACTGAAGAAATGAAAGAGGAAATCAAAAAATACCTAGAAACAAATGACAAAACATGACGACACAAAACCTATGGGATGCAGCAAAACCAGTTCTAAGAGGGAAGTTTATAGCAATACAATCCTACCTCAAGAAACAAGAAACATCTCAAGTAAACAACCTAACTTTACACGTAAAGCAATTAGAGAAAGCAGAACAACAACAAAAAAAACCCAAGTTAGCAGAAGGAAAGAAATCATAAAGGTCAGATCAGAAAAAAATGAAAAAGATATGAAGGAAAGAATAGCAAAGATCAGTAAAAGTAAAAGCTGGTTCTTTGAGAAGATAAACAAAATTGATAAACCATTAGCCAAACTCATCAAGAAAAAAAGGGAGAAGACTCAAAGCAACAGAATTAGGATTGAAAAAGGAGAAGTAACAACTGACACTGCAGAAATACAAAGGATCATGAGAGATAACTACAAGCAACTATATGCCAATAAAATGGATAACCTGGAAGAAATGGACAAATTCTTAAAAAAGCACAACCTTCTGAGACTGAACCAGGAAGAAACAGAAAATATAAACAGACCAATCACAAGCACTGAAATTGAGACTGTGATTAAAATCTTCCAACAAACAAAAGCCCATGATGAGATGGCTACACAGGCGAATTCTATCAAATATTTAGAGAAGAGCTAACACCTGTCCTTCTCAAACTCTTCCAAAATATAGCAGAGGGAGGAACACTCCCAAACGCATTCTATGAGGCCACCATCACCCTGATACCAAAACCAAACAAAGATGTCACAAAGTAAGAAAACTACAGGCCAATATCACTGATGAACATAGATGCAAAACTCCTCAACAAAATACTAGCAAACAGAACCCAACAGCACATTAAAAGGATCACACACCATGACTAAGTGGGGTTTATCCCAGGAATGCAAGGATTCTTCAATATATGCAAATCAGTCAATGTGATAGGGACTTTCCTGGTGGTGCAGTGGTTAAGAATCTGCCTGCCAATGCAGGGGACACAGGTTTGAGCTCTGGTCCAGGAAGATCCCACATGCCGCGGTGCAACTAAGCCCGTGCATCACAACTACTGAGCCTGCACTCTAGAGCCCGCGAGCCACAACTACTGAGCCTGCGTGCCACAACTACTGAAGCCCACACACCTAGAGCCCATGCTCTGCAACAAGAGAAGCCAATGCTGCAATGAGAAGACTGTGCACCACAACAAAGAGTAGCCCCCGCTCACCACAACTAGAGAAAGCCCATGCCCAGCAATGAAAATCCAACGCAGCCAAAATCAATCAATCAATCAATCAATGAGATAAACCATATTAGCAAATTGAAGGAGAAAAACCACATGATCATCTCAACAGATGCAGAAAAAGCTTTGGATAAAATTCAACACCCATGGGCTTCCCTGGTGGCGCAGTGGTTGAGAATCTGCCTGATAATGCAGGGGACACGGGTTCAAGCCCTGTTCTGGGAGGATCCCACATGCCGCGGAGCAACTAGGCCCGTGTGTCACAACTACTGAGCCTGCACGTCTGGAGCCTGTGCTCCACAACAAGAGAGGCCGAGACAGTGAGAGGTCCGCGTACCACGATGAAGAGTGGCCCCCACTTGCCACAATTAGAGAAAGCACTCGCACAGAAACGAAGACCCAACACAGCAAAAAAATAAATAAATAAATTACTAAACTCCTTCCCCCAACATCTTAAAAAAAAAAAAAAAATCAACACCCATTTATGATAAAAACCCTCCAGAAAGTAGGCATAGAGAGAACTTACCTCAACATAATAAAGGCTATATATGACGAACCCACAGCTAACGTTGTTCTCAGTGGTGAAAAGCTGAAACCATTTCCTCTAAGATCAGGAACAAGACAAGGCTGTCCACTCTCACCACTGTTATTCAACATAGTTTTGGAGTTTTAGCCACATCAATCAGAGAAGAAAAAGAAATAAAAGGAATCCAAATCGGAAAAGAAGAAGTAAAGCTGTCCCTATTTGCAGATGACATGATACTATTCATAGAGAATCCTAAAGATGCTACCAGAAAATGACTAGAGCTAATCAATGAATTTGGTAAAGCAGCAGGATACAAAATTAATGTACAGAAATCTCTTGCATTCCTATATACTAAGGATGAAAAATCTGACAGAGAAATTAAGGAAACATTCCCATTTACCACTGTAACAAAAAGAATAAAATACTTAGGAATAAACCTACCTAAGGAGACAAGACCTGTACGCAGAAAACTATAAGACACTAAGGAAAGAAATTAAAGATGATACAAATAGATGGAGAGATATACCATGTTCTTGGATTGGAAGAATCAACATTTTGAAAATGACTCTACTACCCAAAGCAATCTACAGATTCAATGCAATCCCTATCAAACTACCACTGGCATTTTTCACAGAACTAGAAAAACAAATTTCACAATTTGTATGGAAACACAAAAGACCCCAAATAGCCAAAGCAATCTTGACAAAGAAAAATGGAGCTGGAGGAATCAGGCTCCTGGACTTCAGACTATACTACAAAGCTACAGTAATCTAGACAGTATGGTACTGGCACAAAAACAGAAATATAGATCAATGGGACAGGATAGAAAGCCCAGAAATAAACCCATGCACATATGGTCACCTTATCTTTGAGAAATGAGGCAAAAATATACAAAGGAGAAAAGACAGCCTCTTCAATAAGTGGTGCTGGGAAAACTGGACAGCTATATGTAAAAGAATGAAACTAGAACACTCCCTAACACCATACACAAAAATAAACTCAAAATGGATTAAAGACCTAAATGTAGGCCAGACACTATAAAACTCTTAGAAGAAAACATAGGCAGAAGACTCTATGACATAAATCACAGCAAAATCCATTTTGACCCACCTCCTAGAGAAATGGAAATAAAAACAAAAATAAACAAGTGGGACCTAATGAAACTTAAAAGCTTTTGCACAGCAAAGGAAACTATAAACAAGACGAAAAGACAGCCCTCTGAATGGGAGAAAATATTTGCAAATGAAACAACTGACAAAGGATTAATCTCCAAAATATATAAACAGCTCGTGCAGCTCAATATTAAAAAAACAAAAAACCCAATCAAAAATTTGTCAGAAGACCTAAATAGACATTTTTCCAAAGAAGGTATACCGATTGCCAACAAACACATGAAAGAATGCTCAACATCACTAATCATTAGAAAAATGCAAATCAAAACTGCAAGGAGGTATCACCTCACACCAGTGAGAATGGCCATCATCAAAAAATCTACAAACAATAAATGCTGGAGAGGGTGTGGAGAAAAGGGGACCCTCTTGCACTGTTGGTGGGAATGTAAATTGATACAGCCACTATGGAGAACAGTAGGGAGGTTCCTTAAAAAACTAAAAATTGAACTACCATATGACCCAGCAATCCCACTACTGGGCATATACCCTGAGAAAACCATAATTCAAAGAGTCATGTACCACAATGTTCATTGCAGCTCTATTTACAATAGCCAGGACATGGAAGCAACCTAAGTGTCCATCAACAGATGAATGGATAAAAAAGATGTGGCACATATATACAATGGAGTTTTACTCAGCCATATAAAGAAACAAATTTGAGTTATGTGTAGTGAGGTGGATGGGCCTAGAGTCTGTCATACATAGTGAATTAAGTCAGAAAGAGAAAAACAAATACCGCATATATAACACATATATATGGATTCTAAAAATAAAGGTTCTGAAGAACGTAGGGGTAGGACAGGAATAAAGACACAGACGCAGAGAATGGCCTTGCGGACACTGGGAGGGGGAAGAGTAAGCTGAGACAAAGTGAGAGAGTGGCATGGACTTATATATACTACCAAATGTAAAACAGATAGCTATTGGGAAATAGGGAGATCAGCTCGGTGCTTTGTGACCACCTAGGGGTGGATAGGGAGGGTGGGAGGGAGATGCAAGAGGGAGGAGATATGCGGATATATGTATATGTTTAGCTGATTCACTTTGTTATAAAGCAGAAACTAACACACCGTTGTAAAGCAATTATAATCCAATAAAGGTGTTAAAAAAGAAAAAAAAAGAAACAAAATTATTTTGGTTTTACTCCCTTCAAAGATGCCCTATTTGACAGTGCATACTTAATCTTTTTTCTTAGGTATCTGCTAATGCTTTGCAGGTTCAGGGTCTAAATTGAAAAGTACACAGACTTGTAAATGCTCTTTTGGCCAATGTGATTATCAAAGAAAAATGAGGGTTAGGGTAAACACTCGCTTGGCTTATTCAAAAGCAATTTCTCAACATGCTACCAAGTGTGGCTTTACCATGTCACCACACCTTGCCCAAAGCTCCTCACTGTATCATCACATCAAGGCTGCACAGGCCAGAGAGCTCCTGAGCAGACACCTGGGGCATAAAGAAAACATTTACTGGAATGGGAATTAAAAGTGATTTTGAAGTCACAATATTTACCACAGTTAAGTCTGTAGACTCAGTAGCTGAGTCTACTGTCAAATAAGGGTCATAAAGAAACGGGTATATCATACAGGAAACAATTACCATTTCCATTCAAATGTTAATTATATTTACTATCAGAGTTAAGTCAAGCAAAGCAAATCAATTACTGAACCTGACATTAATTCTTTAAACATGCAGCGCTAGATAACAGAACATATTTTTAAAGTGAAATGTGTTTACCTACATTGCCCTCTTATGGTCAACTGGGACAAAAACATTTCCTGACTAATATGATTTCAAGCAGTCTGAAGTTGTTTAAAAAGTCAGTGTTGCTTGGAGCTCAGAATGCATTTTCACATAAGATATCTGAGATATGAAAGCCCCTTAAATCAATAATATAATTCTTAATGTACTGTACAAGTGGAATGAAAATAATTTTAAAAAAAATGAGTTATTACTCAATTTTATGGTTGTCTTGAATATTGATGGTGAAGGAAGTTTACACGCAGGCGATTGTAAGAGCAGATATAAAGATCTTTATGCAAAATCAGGAGGAACAGTTTTAATTATTTGCAAGTAAGGTCCCTGCTTCTCTAAAATGTCCTGGCTTAAAAAATAAATAAATAAATAAATAAAATAAAATGTCCTGGCTTCTCTTTAAAAGCCGACGGCTTACATTTTCCTCCAAAGGGCATCATCCCATATCATTCATTAGCCATAATAAGGGCTATTTGGACCACAAATGTGACAAAACGAGAGAGAAAAAGGCAGAGATAAATTTTCCTAAATGATCTAGAAAGAGCTGGACGAGAGGGATACTGTGTGAATTAAGGGTTGGAGGTGTGAACACAGGTTCCTTAATTTTCTGGCATGGAGTTAGAAGTAAGAACAGTGAAAGGCTGACCAAAGGGAGAACGTGGTTCATGAGGGGAAGGAAAGACAAGTCAGAGAAGAAATCGAGGCAAACAATTCCCTGACCAGGGAACATGAGCACAGGAGTGCCCGGGCACCACCTCGGGGAGGTAAGGAGTGAGGATAGCGTGCCAAGCTCTGGGCATGCCCCGTCCAGTGCTGGGAACGTGAGGAGGTCCTAGCTACTCAGCCACCACACTGGCTTGAGTTTCCCCCCACAAAACCTTGGGAAATTGATTTTTTTCCATTCTATTTTAGTCCCCTAAAAGCTATGCATTTTACAAAGGAAAGATAAAAATGCTATGTGAGGTAGAAATACCTGTAGATTCAGAGAATGTTGAAAGGGACCTCAGAGAATAGCTAGTCCAAATATCTTTTAGAGGTAAAGAAAGCAAGTCAGAGTGACTTGCCAAAGTTTCTCAGAGTTGAAGAGACAAGAGGTAGCAGAGATGGGACCATTCACAGAGACCTACATTTATTATTGAAACGGCTGTGGGCTTCCTTTCCCCAAATGATAGCAGTTTGCTGGATGTTATGTGTAGGATGTGAGTCCTTTGATTTCCTAAGTTAACTGGACCTGGACCTTGGTTTCATTATCTGTAAAACGGACAAACTACTAGTTATTCTGAAGGGCTGTTGTGAAAATTCGATACTGTAATAGTGTGAAAGTGCAGCTGTCACAATAAGGGGCCATACTGGAACGCTGGAAATATTCTATACACTGTAAACATTCTATATCTTGATCTGGGTGGTAGTTAATTAGTTTTCTATTGCTGTGTAACAAATCACCACAAACTTAACGGCTTAAAAACAAGGGGCATTTATTTTCCCACAGTTCTGCACGTCAGGAATCTGCACGTGGTATGGCTAGGTTCTCTGCTCAGGATCTCACAGGTGGAAATCAGGATGTTAGCAGGGCTGTGTTCCTTTCTGAAGGCTCTGGAGAAAAATCTGCTTCCAAGTTTGTTCAAGTTGTTAGCCAAATTCAGTTCCTTGTGGTTATAAGATAGAGTTTCTCATTTCCTTGCTGGTCGTCAGCCAGGGAATGCCCTTCAGCTCCTAGAAGCTGCCTACATTCCCTGCCCCATGGCCTCCTTCATCTTGAAAGCCAGCAATGAAGTATCTCCCTCACATGGAATCCTTTTCACACTTTCAATCTCTTTCTTCTGGAAGAACCTGGTCCCTGTTAAGGACTTATCTGGTTAGGTCAGATCCACCCACGAAAATCTCTTTTTTTTTTTTTTTTTTTTTGTGGTACGCGGGCCTCTCACTGTTGTGGCCTCTCCCGTTAAGGAGCTCAGACTCCGGACGCGCAGGCTCAGCGGCCATGGCTCACGGGCCCAGCTGCTCCACAGCATGTGGGATCCTCCCGGACCGGGGCACAAACCCGCGTCCCCTGCATCGGCAGGCGGACTCTCAACCACTGCGCCACCAGGGAAGCCCAATCTATCTTTTTTTAAAGTGAACTTTGTCATATAATTGAAGGGATGGGTTTATATAAGGGCATGGATCATTGGGAGTCATCTTAGAATTCACCCTACAAAGATATGTACACATGTAAAACTCCGTCGTACTGTATGCTTATGATCTGTGTGCTCTATTGCATATGAGATAAATTTCAATAAACAGAGAAAATAGTAAAAAGCTATAAAGATGTTGATATTTATCCTATTGCTATTAAATCTAGTCCTATCCTAAACTTTCAGTAAACTCCCCCAAAAATATGAGCTCTAGTTTAGTTGCTGATGAGGTTAGAAGCCATCAAGGTCCCACACCATTAGGGTATAATGGTCTGAGGACCACAGTGCAGATGCTTATGAAAATTCAGTAGTAATTCTGACACTGGAAAAGCCTGTCAGAAACCAGATGCTTGCCCTTGATAAGATAGTCTAGTCTAATTGAAAGCTGTGTTTCTTTGCTTTTGACTGGAATTATGTGTGCATGGGGGTAGCACTGGCAGCCTCAAGCAATCCACCAGACTCTAAACATGCACCTGAGGAGAGTTTTACCTTGTACAAAAATCAATTAACTAATATATAAATTATGAAGTGTCATAGGGAAAATAAAACCTTCAAAATATAGGATTCATAAGTGAAATAATATAAGTGTAAATATTATGAACACTTCCAAGGCCTGGGCAAAGAAAATATAAGATGGACCTGAAATATCCTGTGGTACCATAAAGTAAGGAAGTGCTCAAAAAAAATAAGTTAATTAATTAAAAGAATGAGAGCATGTCATGGGGAGGGGGAAGGGTGAGCTGTGACAAAGCGAGAGAGAGGCATGGACATATATACACTACCAAACGTAAGGTAGATAGCTAGTGGGACGCAGCCGCATGGCACAGGGATATCGGCTCGGTGCTTTGTGACCACCTGGAGGGGTGGGATAGGGAGGGTGGGAGGGAGGGAGACGCAAGAGGGAAGAGATATGGGAACATATGTATATATATAACTGATTCACTTTGTTATAAAGCAGAAACTAACACACCATTGTAAAGCAATTATACCCCAATAAAGATGTAAAAATAAAATAAAATAAAATGGAAATAACAATCCCTGTCCTACTTATCACATTGAAAATAAAATTATAAGTGATAGATAAATGTAAGTTATTTGCATTGAATTAAAACATATGTGAATGAAAAAAAAAAAAAAAGAATGAGAGCATGTCAAAAGGGCATAGAAGCCAAACTAAAAAAGTTCTCAACTACCAAAAGTGGAACAATTTGAACAACTGAATTGGATTATAATCCAAAGAATGAAATAGTCAGGAGTCTATGCGGATAAAATTAAATTAATGGTGAAGAAGGGACAACTCTTTCTTACAGAAAAATTTCAATTAAAAAATGTCTTAAAAATGAGAGACAGAGCAAGTCACCATTAGAACACCACAGAAATAACTGCTGCAGGGAAGATCGAATGATGAATGCTAAAATTAGTAGATGGAAGTTTAAGCAGAAACAGAATGTTTACATAGTCTCTGTATTAGTTTCCTGTAGCTGCTGTAACAAATTACCACAAATTTAGTGGCTTAAAACAACACAACTTTATTCTCTTACAGTTCTGAGGCCAGGAGTCCAAAATCAGTATCGCTGGGCCAACACCAAGGTGTTAGGAGAGTCACGCTCTCTCTGGAGGATCTAGGGAAGAATTTGTTCCCTTGCCTTTTCTAGAGCTATATTCTTTGGCTCACGGCCCCTTTCTCCATTTCTAAAGCCAATGTCATGGCATCCTCAAATCTCTCTCTGCTTCCATCTTCACATGGCTTTCTGTCTTCTGTATGAAATCTCCCTCTGCCTCCCTCCTAAAAGGACACTTGTGATTGCATTTAGTGCCCACTCAGATAATCCAGATAATCTCCCCCGCAGCTCAAAACTCTTAACTTAATCACATCTGTAAAGTTTCTTTTGCCATATAAGGTAACATTCACAAATTCAACGGATTAGGATCTGGATATATTTAGGGGCCATTATTCAGCCTACCACAGTCTCAAAGTACCTCCCCAGAATACTGAGTAAATACAAAGATAAGAATAATTAGTTTAGGGAATTCCCTGGCAGTCCAGTGGTTAGGACTCCATGCTATCACTGCTGAGGGCCTGGGTTCGATCCCTCATCAGGGAACTAAGATCCCACAAGCCGAGAGGCACAGCCAAAAAAAGGAAAGAAAGAAAGAAAGAAAACTAATTAGTTTACAGTGGAAAACCGAGGTAGACACCACTTTAACCAAGTGATCAAGGTTAACATTGTTAGCAATACATATCAACATCATGTACCCCCTCAAAAGGATACAACATCATTTCTGTCCTATTCTTTCCAAAAATGCATAACCTCATTCCAATCAAAAGAAAACACTAGACAAACCCAAGTTTAGAGAGATTCTAAAAACTATCTGACCAATGCTCTTCAAAAGTGTCAAAGTCATGGAAGACAATAAGAGCCTGAGGATCTGTCACAGAGGAAAGACTAAGGAAACATGCAACTAAATGCAATGTGAGATCTGCACTGGATTCTGAAACAAAAAAGGACATTAGTGGAAAAACTGATGAAATCCAAATAAACTCTATAGTTTAGTTAATAACATTATATGGATGTTAAATTCTTGGTTTTGATAAGTGTTCTGTGATTTCTTAAGAAGTTAGCATAAGGGGGGACTTCCCTGGTGGTCCAGTGGTTAAGACTCCACACTCCCAGTGCAGGGGGCCTGGGTTCGATCCCTGGTCAGGAACTAAGATCCCACATACCTCAGCTAGAGAGCCCGCATGCCACAATGAAGACCCAGCACAGCCAAGCAATCAATCGATTAATCAGAAATTAGCATAAGGGAAACTTGGTGAAGGCTATATGGGAACTTTGTACTATTTCCACAACTCTTCCTTAAGTCTAAAATTATCTGAAAACAAAAGATTTTAAAAAGAGAACAAAGGGAATGAAGGAATTAAGAGAGGAAGGCAGGGAGAGAGGGAAGAAGGAAGGAATTAAAGAAGGAAGAATGTGAGCCCTTCGTTTAGCATCTTTGAGTGCCCCCTGCTGGTCACTAAGGTGAATTTAGGTGAAGTTCCCCCAAGCCGGACTTCGTTGATTTATAAAGTAATTGTCCTTCTCTTTCCTTTCCGATTATTTACCTGCTCCGAGACAGTTTTATCAAAGCCAGGCTACCCTGCTCCTACTGATTCATGGTTTCTTTCTTCCTCTAAAAATCCATCAAAAGCCCCACTAGTTACTGAATCTTTCTTCTCTCTAAACAGAATGTACATCACAAACCCACAACCACTTCCTGGCTGAATCCCAAGACCTGTCAGGTGCAAGTAAACCATCCAAAGTTCCTCCCACTGGACAGCCAGGGAATCACAAGGTGGGTGAGCCAGACAACCAGGGCTGTGGAAGAGGGGGATAGATCTGGTAGTGGGACGGGGCCTCCGGAGGTGTCAGATGTGAGGATATGAAGGGTTGAGCACTACTGGGTGATCCCATGTTTACTGATATCTCAGCTGTGGGGTTGAGGGCCAGGCAGATAAAAGGTAAGCAATTTCTATTAACGATGTTTCACATATGTACCCTCTAAAATTAGTAACTCACTGGGTTCAAGTAAATCAAATACAGCTCTTCACTAGGAAAAGATCAGGATTTCTTGTGGCACATGACAGTGAACACCAGAGATACAGACTGACAGTGTCCTGCCTGCATCTGGGCCTCAAATTTTATTTAGCCCATACAATAGTTTTAAAGTTTTTAACTGGATGCCAATGTTTTGAAATCTGGAGATATTAACATTCAAAAATTGATTTCTGGTTTTTCATGGAAAAAAATCTATAGATCTGGCTATGCTGGGTCTACATTTTTGCATAGCAACAATGTTTGCATAGCAACATAGGAACTGAGGGGACACCCCCTTTAGATGGTCCTTGCTCTGCAGTTCCCCCTTTAGATGGTCCTTGCTCTGCAGTTCCAGTGTGGGTCAATACCCACACTGGTGGGTTCATATGTGTTATATACCTCATCCCTGTGGCGTTGGTGTTGGCACTATCTGCTCTGTAGGATTCTACATACATGCTTTCAACAGCTAAAAGGACCTCGTCTGCCATCTGCACTTGATCTTAGCCAAAAGGCCAAGGAGTGATCACCTTCCATCTGCATAACCTCCTTAATAACGTTCATCCTTTCTTTCTACAAGTCACTATAGCTCACTATACCTATTATGCAAAAACAAGACACATACATTTACTCTTCTAAATTTCATTCTTTTACTCTTAATAGTATGCTATACAATGGATCAGAATCACCTGGAACGTTTGTTAAAACACAGTTAAAACCGTGCCCAGCAGTAATCGGGACATATTAAAAAAGGGAAAAAAAAAAAGGGCTTTGTAACATCAGTGTAACTACAGAGCCTCAACACACTTAGCAGGAAAAACAACAAATCATCAAGCTCATTCCTTTTTTACCTTTTATACTGCTGGGAATCACAGTCACCCAATCAGGTCCACTGGAGTTGATTGGCATTTTGATATTGACACCACTTGAAAGAGGAATAAAAAGAGTACAAACTTAGATTCAGGAACATTTATTTTCTAATATGTATCTTTATTTTCAAATTCTTAAATGGACAGGATTTCACAAAGCTTTACTAAGATGAAATATTCTTATAAATGTTACTCAATAAAATTGATAATTAATAAACTAGGTATATTATAATAAGCAGGTTATATGGATACATAAACTGAATAAGAATTAAACAAGTTTTTAATTTTTCACTGCTTCACCCTTAGAGTGCAAACTCCAAAATGACAAATTCTGTTTGAATTACTTACTTCCCTTGGACTCAGAGAATGGCTCACACTGATGAGAATGTCTATTTTGTCACTACTTAGTTTTCAGGCTGCAAGACTACAGAGCATTAAGTCATACGTCAGATTCCTTAGGCCTTGCCCAGAGCTGAGTCCTACCTGGGGACATGTGTCCCCAGATATGTGCTCATGCATGTACTCTGTTCATCATTACTATGGCTCTGTAGTGTCTGTTCCCCTTAATAAAACATGTACTCCTCAAAGACATGGATTATGTCCCATTCATCTTTCATCTTCAGTACTTAGCACAGGCCCTGGACTAGAGTCCATGCTCAGAAAATATCTGATAGAGGGCTGTGTGAAAAGGTGGGGGACAGTGGAGTCCAGGAGAAGTATACTGAAAACATGGTGTAACTATTCCAGAAACTGGCTCATAATAATTAGGCCTCTTGCACTTAGACCAAAAACAAACAAAACAATAAAATGTTAACTTTCCAAACTCAATATGGGAACTTGCAGTCACGATATTTCATTTCATCAAAAATAATTCAAAACAGGTTTGTTCTTAAATAATTCTTAAGCTTCTACTATGTGCCAGGCACTATCCTAGCTACTAGGGATATAACAGTAAACAAAACACACAGCATCGGGAATTCCCTGGAGGTCCAGTGGTTAGGACTCTAGGCTTTCACTGCTGAGGGCCCAGGTTCGATCCCTGGTTGGGGAACTAAGATCCCACAAGCCAAGTGGCACAGCCAAACAAAAAAAAAAAAACAGCATCTCCTCCTTCATGGCACTGACATTCTAATGAATGAGGGAGACAGACAACAAGGAAGGAAGGAATTATAGGGGGCTATGTTAGAGAATAACAGCATTTCATAGATTATTAAAGAGACAATATACATGACTTTAAGAGAGCACATATAAACTACTTTCATGAGTTTAAAGCTTTAAGGTAAGGAAAAGAAGAAACCTTCACCACTGTAATTTGCTTGTAAAAATGTTTACTCTCAATCTAATCACACAGAAACAATAAAGCAGCAAATCCAATTTAAGCAATATTCTACAAAAACAGCAACATCAAAATTGTCAATGTCGTAAAAACCAAAACAAGTTAGAGAACTCTTCTGGACTAAAAGATTAAAGAGACAACTAAAAAGACTGTGTGTGATCAGAGACTCAGTTAAAATAAAAGAGATAGCAATAAAGGATATTATTGGGACAACTGGATAAACTTGAATATAGACTGCATATTAAATAACAATGTTGTGTCAATGATAAAAGGCCCAAGTGTGATCACTGTGTCATGGTTATACGTTGGAGAAGGTCCTAGGAGATGCATACGCCTGGGGTGCAGTGCCATGATGTCTGCACCTTACTCTCAAATGGTCTGAGGGGAAAGAATTATACACAAATACACACATATAAACACATAGAAAGAGAGAAAGCAAATGCAGCAAAACGTAACAATGGTGAGTCTAAATTAAAGGTATAGGGGTGCTCACTGTTGTTATTCCTGCAGGGTTTCTACAGATTTGAACATTTTTAATGCAAAGTTAGAAAGAAAAAAAAAGTATAAATCATGCTAAAATAAAAGGGAAGATTTTAATGTGATAAGCTCATTCTTTCAAAAGACGTCCTCTTATTATCAGAATCTTTTAAGCAAAGTATTATGGTTCTTTCTAAAACCAACACTTTTTTTTTTTCCTTGAAAGATTAGATCACCTTAATTGTCCAATTGTCATTTGGGAACCAAAGACCAAGGCTAAGCTTCTTAATCCTTTCTGAATTAAACAAGATTACGAGCCACCAAGGAAGAGAGGTAAAAATGAGCGTAGCTTAACATATTCAGGCCATGAGCTCAAAATACTGCACTCAAAGATCCCTCAAATGATCAATTTCAATCTTTCTCTTTTTCTTTTCAGTTAGCCTAATGCAAAATTTCAGATTTTTAACAGAGCAAACAATGCAAAAAAAAATCTGTATCAGGACTCTGTCAAATGTTTGGTTTCCAAAAACTTATGCCACCTCAAATGCTTTCCCGGAAAACTTCCAGGTAAGTAGAACCTTTTTTAATGATTCTACTACAAAGTACCCTCAGCCAGCCTCATCCAGGATATGCAAGTAAAGGCAGGGGCAGACATTATTTTATCCTTCTGGATTCACAGGTGTTCTTTGGTTGTAGTGGTAGGATTTAGTGTTAGGAACATTTTAAATTTTACACGAACTTAATTCTCTAACCTTTTTCCCACTTTTTTCCACGTGGAATTTCAGTAAATTACATGCTATGCTTCCTCCTCTTTGCTAAGCCACTAAGTAGACTGACAACACAACTCTAAAAGGGAGTAAGACTTTAAAAAATGGTCCACATTAAAAAAAAAAAAACTTTAAAAAAAAGTTATTTAAAATAAAATAAAAGGGGGTAACTGAAAAGTCTTCATACATAGGCAAAAAATACACAGAAATAAAATCATCTGCTCATAGTCATTGATAAATAATGTGTCTAAGATCTGAACCCAAGAATAAACTACTCTTGAGGCAGTCCCCTCAAGAGTACAGTGAATACACTGGGAGTAGTGCTCCCTCTGCTGGCCTTCTGAAAGCATGGCATCAAATATGTACTTAAATCTGTTACCACCAAAAGCTGACTCAGGAAGTAAAAAATCAGAGTTTTATTTTAGAAGCTCATACAGACCACACATCATGTGATCCCTCTCTACAAGGGAATATATTTTAATATAAATTTTTTTATTTTTTATTTTATTTTTGGCTGCGGCAGGTCTTTGCTGCTGCGTGCGGGCTTTCTCTACTTGCAGCAAGCGAGGGCTACTCTTCGTTGCAGTGCGCCGGCTTCTCTTTGCGGTGGCTTCTCTTGTGCAGCATGGGCTCTAGAGCGCAGGCTCAGTAGTTGTGGCGCACGGGCTTAGTTTCTCCGTGGCATGTGGGATCTTCCCGGACCAGGGCTCGAACCTGTGTCCCCTGCACTGGCAGGCAGATTCTTAACCACTGCGCCACCAGGGAAGCCCAAGGGAATATTTTTAAAGTACAGATTTCATTTAAAAATAAAAAATATTTTACATTCTCTCAAGTAATTGTACTTTCTATGTTATTTTTCTTTTTATTCCTTAAGAATGTTATTTTATTTCAGAACTATATGGAATGCAATAATTTCAACAACTATTAACCTTCAAAAATACAGTTTGCTGTGGTATTCCTGGCTTCCCATGCTTATCATTATATCAGTCCAGCAATGTTACCAAATTCATAGTCTTTTTCCTATCAATAAATGTTTATATGATTTTAACAACTAATAATATGTCACTTAAAACTTTTTTCAGTTTATTAGACATGAAGCTAAAACACTACCCTGACCATATAAAACTTTTTTCAGTTTATTAGACATGAAGCTAAAACACTACCCTGACTATAAGACCTCTAGCAGCCCTGTTCTTGGATGATTTTTTTAATCTGTTCTGTGAATAAGTGACCTTGCTTATACAGATATACTATGCAATTCTGAAGTTAAAGATATTAGGGTAAAAGAACAAAAATTTAAGGTCATTAATTTGAACTGAAATAAGCACACTAATCACAAAATATATTTATTTTCTTACCACCTCTCTTGAATTGGGCCAAGTTCAGAAAGATATAAGAAGCACATAACCAAAACAAGAAAGTCTCCTAAGTAGCTCAGCAGCCATGGCTCACGGGCCCAGCCGCTCCGCGGCATGTGGGATCTTCCTGGACTGGGGCACGAACCTGTGTCCCCTGCATCGGCAGGTGGACTCTCAACCACTGCGCCACCAGGGAAGCCCGAAAAGGGACCTCTTAAATTACCCCCTAGAGCAAGGAGCACATACCTCTGGAAGAAAGCATTCTCTGCAGCTGTTAGGAGGCCCTTCAGGTATCCGCCCTTGAAATGGTTAATTCTGCTACTGCAAGGGAGCTTCTTTGGTTTGAAGCAGAACCAGGGTTCTCCAGTATAGAGATCTGTAAAGTTGCACAGGGGAAGACTCCCAGGAAGACACACATTACACTCTGTAGTTTCAGAAATTCTTCCTGAACGGAAGAGGCTCTTGAAATAGACCCTGTCTGGTTTCTCTTCCTGTAGATTCTGAAGAACTCTGATCCCTTCACTGGGGTGGACCAGAGATATGGACACTTTAACTCTGCCTGGCCAGAGCAGAGTAAAAAAGACCTTGTAAAACCCATTCTGGTAGTCCACCACTCTACCCACGGCCCCTGCCTGCAGCTTAGGGGAGTGGATTCTGGCCTGCAGGTAGTCTCCACCATACTTCTTGGGCCTTCCTTGAAAATCCTGTACATGAACCAGCACCTCTAGCTGGCTTCCCACCTTGAAGAAGGCTGCAGAGTTCAAGATGACAAAGTAGCTGGAAGAAGGGTCAGTGCTCTTCAAAAAGGGGACTGGGCCCACATCAGGCACCTGCCACTGTAAGGCGGCCAACAAGGAGTCCTCCTCCAGGCGCTCCCGGCTGGACAGAGTCTGGTGCTCATAGCCACAGTAAGGATTCCGGCTAATTCCTGTCACCTGGGAGAAAACAAACTGTCCACCACTGTCGATGAATGTGGCTGATGCAGTCTCATGGTCCAAGTACTGAAGAGAAAGACACAAACAACAGAAACCACAGCTACAATAAATCTCCTTAGAGTCAACAAATAAATCCCTGCTTCAGCTTAAATTTTAATAAAACTTACTTGAGATGACATTGTTTCAAAAACCACAGCTCACCAGTTTTACAGATTCCCACAGCAAATATCAGAGAAAAATCCCTTTGGTGCTTCCAGAAGGAGAAAGGGAAAAGGAATCATTTTGAAGGACAGTAGTCCCCCTTTATCCACAGGAGATATTTCCAAGACCCCCAGTGGATGCCTGAAACTGCGTCACATCAAACCCTATATATACTGCTTTTTCCTATACATATATACCTATGATAAAGTTTAATTTATAAATTAGGCACAGTAAGAAATTAACAATAATAATAAAATAGAACAATTATAATAATATACTAGAATAAAAGTTATGTGAATGAGATCTCTCTCAAAATATCTTTTTTTTTAAATTTATTTGGCAGTGCTGGGTCTTAGTTGCGGCATGCAGGATCTTTGTTGCCGTGTGCAGGGTCCTCATTGCCGTGTGCAGGATTTTTCAGTTGCAGCATGTAAACTCTTAGTTGCAGCACGCGAAGTCTTCGTTGCAGCATGCATGTGGGATCTAGCTCCCCAACCAGGGATCGAACCCGGGCCCCCTGCATTCGGAGCACAGAGTCTTAGCCACTGGACCACCAGGGAAGTCCCTCTCTCAAAACATCTTATTGGTGTACTGTCCTTCTTCTTCTTGTGATGACGTAAAAGGATAAAAGGCCTACGTGATGAGATGAAGTGAGGTGAATGATGTAGGCATTGTGACGTAGTGTTAGGCTACTACTGACCTTCTGACAACAAACACATCAGAAGAAGGATCATCTGTGTCAGGTGATCGTGGATTGAGCTACAGTGATGTCAGTGGTTGAGGATCCTGGGTGGGAAACAGCAGGATGGCACAAGATTTCATCACGCTACTCAGAACAATGCACAACTTCAAACTGGTAAGTTGTTCATTTCTGGAATTTTCCATATAATATTTTCAGATCATGGTTGACCATGGGTAAATGACACCACAGAAAGCAAGACAGTGGATGGAGGGAGTACTGAATACCAGAGTATTCCACTCTTCTTAACAAGGCCTGCCCTCAAGCCAAACTATTTTACCAGAGCCTAACCTACTGAGGTTTTACCAGAGCCTAACCTACTGAGGTTTTATCAGAGCCTAACCAAACTGAGGTAAGGAACATACCCAACTCCAGCCCACTCTAACCATTCTATCCAATTTAAGGGTTGGGGGTAAGACTAAAAAACAATTCTGAAGTTCACAGACTCACTAAAGGACTGAGGATCATAGGACTATAAAATGCTTCACCTCCCTTACACCTCACCCCCACACCACTAAAAGCCTATTTATTGGAGTTCGTTTTACCCAGTACATCATGTCCAGCTTTCAACAAAAATTACAAGACATACTAAAAGGAAAAAAATACAGCAATTATCAAGGGACAGGAGGGAGGAATTAGGAATATTTTGTTATTAGTAATGTACCTGCACTACCCATGAAGCAGTATGGTATTATTTGATAGTGGACTTGAGTTGCTTGTAAATGCATACTGAAAACTCTAGGGCAACCACTTAAAGCAAAATGAGAAGTATAACTGATACACTAAGAAAGGAGACAAAATGGAATCTATAAAATGTTCAATTAGGGACTTCCCTGGTGGTCCAGTGGTTAAGATTCTGCCTTCCAATGCAGGGGACACAGGTTCCATCCCTGGTCGGGGAACTAAGATCCCACATGCTGCGGGGCAACTAAGCCCACGGCCACAACTACTGAGCCCAAGCACCTCAACTAGAGAGCCCGCAGGCCACAACTACAGAGCCCACGCGCTCTGGACCCTGCGCACCACAACTAGAGAGAAGCCCGTGCACCACAACTAGAGAGAAGCCCGCACGCACACCACAAGAGAGTAGCCCGCACACCACAACTAGAGAGTAGCCCTCGTGCTGCAAGAAGAGCCTGCGTGCAGCAACGAAAGATCCCTCATGCCACAACTAAGACCCCATGCAACCAAAAATAAAAATAAATAAATAAAATAAGTATTTTTTTTAAATGCTCAATTAAAACCACAAGAGTCAGAAAAAGAGCAGAAGACAAAAATAGGAACAAAGAACAAGGACAATGAATAGAAAACAGTAACAACTATGGTAGATATTAATCCAACTATATCAATAATCACCTTGAACACCAATGGACTAAAGACACCAGTTAGAAGACAGAGGTTGTCAGACTCAATTATATGGTGTCTCTAAGAAACTTACTTTAAATATAAAGACTTATATAGATTAAAAGTAAGTGGATGGAGAAAGATATACCAGGCTAGCACTAATCAAAAGAAAGCAGGAATAGTTATATTAACTTCAGACAGAGTAGACTTCAGAGCGAGGAAAGTCATCAGAGATAAAGAAGGACTTCTTTATCTCCAAGAAGACATAACAATTCTCCAAGAAGACATAACAATCTTTAACATGTATGTGCCTAACAACAGAAAGTCAAATATGTGAGGCAAACCCTGATAGAACTGCAAGAAAAAATAGATAAATTCACTATTGTAGTTAAAGACTTCAATACCCCACTATCAGAAATGGATGGATCCAGCAAGCAGAAAGTCAGTGAGGACACAGTTGAACTCAACAGCACCACCAATCAACTAGATATGATGGACATCTATAAACTACTTACCTAGCAACAGCAGAATACACATTCTTCTCAAGCTCCCATGAAAGATGCACAAAAACAGATCATATTCTGGGCCATAAAACATACCATAAAAAATTGAAAAGAACAGAAACCATACAATGTCTGCTCTCAGACTACAATGGCATTAAAGGAGAAATTAATAACAGAACGATAGCTAGGAAATCCCAAAATACCTGGAGATTAAACAACACGCTTCTGGGAATTCCCTGGCGGTCCAGTGCTTAATACTCCACGCTCTCACTGATGAGGGCCCAGGTTCAATCTCTGGTTGGGGAACTTAAAAAACCCCACAAGCCACGAGGGGTGCCCAATAAATAAATAATAAAACAAACTAAACAACACACTTCTAAATAAAACAAGGGTCAAAGAAGAAATATCAATAGAAAATTTAAATCTTTTTAGTTAAATGAAAATGAAAACACAACTTATCAAAATTTATGGGATGCCATAAAAGTAGGTCTTAGAGGGAAATTTACAGCACTGAATGCACATTATTAGAAAAGAGGAAAGATCTAAAATCAATCATCTTAACTCCAACCTTAGGAAACTAGAAAAAGAAAAGCAAATCAACTCCAAAGTAAGGAGAAGAAAAGAAATTAGAAATTAGAGCAGAAATCAATGAAACTGAAAACAGGAAATCAATAGAGGAAAGACAATGAGGCCAAAAGCTGGTTCTTTGAAAATATCAATAAAATCAATAAGCCTGCAGCAAGACTAACTATGGAAAACAGACAGGACACAAATTACCATTATCAGAAATGAAAGAAGAGACATCACTATAGATCCCATAGACATTAAAAGGATAATCAAGGGACTTCCCTGGTAGTGCAGTAGTTAAGAATCTGCCTCCCAATGCAGGGGACATGGGTTCAAGCCCTGGTCAGAGAAGATCCCACATGCTGTGGAGCAACTAAGCCCATGCGCCACAACTACTGAGCCTGCGCTCTAGAGCCCGTGAGCCACAACTACTGAAGCTTGCATGTCTAGAGCCCATGCTTCGCAACAAGAGAAGCCACCGCAATGAGAAGCCCGCGCACCACAACCAAGAGTAGTCCCCGCTCACTACAACTAGAGAAAGCCCGTGCACAGCATCAAAGACCCAACATGGCCAAAAATAAATAGGTAAATAAATAAATTAATTTTTAAAAAAAGGTAATCAAGGAATACCACGAACAACTCTATACCCACAAATTTGATAACTGAGATGAAATGCACCTATTCCTTGAAAGATACACTCTGCCAAAACTCATGCAAGAAGAAACAGATCATCTGAATAGGCTTATAATCTCTAGTAAAGAATCTGGATCAATAATTAATGACCTTTCAAAACGGACACCACCAGGTCCAGGTGGGATTCATTGATGAATTCTACCAAATATTTAAGGAAGAAATTGTATCAATTCTCTACACTCTCTGTCAGAATATAGAAGCAGAGGGAATACTTCTTTCTATAAAGCCAGCATTACCCTAATACCAAAACTAGACGACATTACAAGAAAACTACAAATTTCCCTCATAAACACAGATGTAAAATCATCAACAAAATATTAACAAATCAAATCCAACAATGTGTAAAAAGAATTATACACCATGACCAAGTGAGATTTATCCCAGGTATGCAAGAAAGTGCCTTAATAGAACTCCAGTGCTTCCCAAAGACCATGTCTTACACCCTCTTAGAACTGGTCCTTAATCTTCACTTTGGCCTTTCTGCTTAGAAGACAACCTTATAAGGACTTCAGTCTTTTCTAGTTTGGACATTAATTGCTATTTATATTGTGGCATTTTGCTCTATATATCGTACAACACAATGGCTTTCTAATATTTTGTATCTCAAAATTTTATACTCTATCTCTAAATTTCAGATGTTTAAGCTCTTTTCTTATTAGTGAGCAGATCTGCCTGTTTGACAATAAAGTTTTCTACCAAAAAAAAAAAAACACCTCACCTTAGAGCCTTGTAAAATTTCACAGGTAAAGAAAAGGTCCTAATAGCTTCCAGAAAGGAGAACAATGTTACCAATAAAAAAACAAGAATTAGATTCGCATTAGCCTTGTCTTTTGCTACACTGGACACTAGAAGACAGTAGAGCAAAGTTGTAAGGTTCTGAGGGAAAAGGATTTTGAATACGGCATTCTAAATACAAATCATACATGAGGGCAAAATAAAGACAGTTTCAGACATGTAAGCTTTGTTCCCATGTGCCCTTTCAGAAAAACATTATTTGAAGATTTAACCCAGTAAAATGGAAAGAAAAATCCAAGGAAGTGAAAGACATGAGCAAGAGTGAAACCAACCCAGGAATTCAATGAAAAGCAAACTCAGAATAACAGCTGGGCAACAGGTCAAGACAATAATGAGTGAACACTGAAACAGGAAGATAGAGGGCTCTGAGGAAAAAGAACCAAAATGCCTTGAAGAAGCAAGTGGAGGGACTTCCCTGGCAGTGCAGTGGTTAAGACTTCGCCTTCCAATACAGGGGGTGTGGGTTTGCTCCCTGGTCAGGGAACTGGTATCCCACATGCCTCACGGCCAAAAAACCAAAACATGAAACAGAAGCAATATTGTAGCAAATTCAATAAAGACTTTAAAAATGGTCCACATCAGGGGCTTCCCTGGTGGCGCAGTGTTTGAGAGTCCGCCTGCCAATGCAGGGGACGCGGGTTCGTGCCCCGGTCCGGGAGGATCCCACATGGCGCGGAGCGGCTAGGCCCGTGAGCCATGGCCGCTGAGCCTGCGCGTCTGGAGCCTGTGCTCCGCAACGGGAGAGGCCACAACAGTGAGAGGCCTGCGTACCGCAAAAAAAAAAAAAAAGGAGAAGAAGCAAGTGGATTCAATTCAACAAATCATATGAAGGAAAATCCTCATGACATGTTACAGAAGGTGGTATTCTCTCTCATCAGAAAAAAATAGCAATTAGCACTCCAGGAAAAAAAAAAACAAGAAGAGGTATAAGAAAGTCATCATTAAAATATGAAGCAAATTAAAATGCAGCATGATTAAGCAACTGAGGTAGTGTATAAAAAAGATCCATTTGACCTTGATGTTTGGGAAATTCTCCATCAAGAGATATAGATTTGGTTTCAAAGGATCATGTTCTATACTGACTAACATTTACATGATTATCATAATGTTATTTTTTTTTAAGTATAAGAATCAATCCAGGGCTTCCCTGGTGGTGCAGTGGTTGAGAATCTGCCTGCCAATGCAGGGGACACAGGTTCAATCCCTGGTCTGGGAAGATCCCACATGCCACGGAGCAACTAAGCCCGTGTGCCACAACTACTGAGCCTGCATGCCACAACTACTGAAGCCCGCGCGCCTAGAGCCCGTGCTCCACAACGAGAGAAGCCACCGTAATGAGAAGCCCGCGCATCGCAACAAAGAGTAGCCCCCGCTAGCCGCAACTAGAGAAAGCCCGTGTGTAGCAACAAAGACCCAATGCAGCCAAAAATAAATTAATTAAATAAATAAATTTAAAAAAAAAGAATCAATCCATAAAGATTGATATAATTAAGGCTACACGTTAGCCTTAATTATAGTTAGAGCAATAAAACTAAAGATTATAAAGCCTGATGATGCAAAAGTTATACGCTAGCTAACAGAAGTCAAATGTAAAATAATGCAGAAGTGATTTTCTTCCTCACTTACAGGAGGGAGTTAAAATGTGCTATCTAATGCTATTAGGGAAAGAAAAGGTCTAAATACATTATTCTAATGCACAGAAATAAAAATAATTTTATAAAGTTTAGAAAGAGAGTGACAGAAAGTGTGAGTCAGCAGAAGACCTCATCTTTCATTATCTTAACAGGAACAGCAGTATCAACCAACATGTACTAAGCACCTATGTGCCGGACACTCTTTTGAAGACTTTACATAAATCTTTTAATACAATGTTTAAATTATCCCATGAGATAAGTCCTATTATTATGCCATATGATAGACAGGGAAACTGAGGCAATGAATGGCTTGATAATTTGCCCAAGGTCACATAGGTTAGAAGCAGCAAACCTGGACTAGAACCCAAGCAGTCTGAGTTCGGTCTGTGTTTTAACTTAACCATCCATGCTGTACTGCCTGATGTGGAAAGGTCAGAAGGTACAGTGTAAAGCTGACAAAACAAGATATAACTGTGTAATGTGTAATTAGCACTAACTAAGCAAATAATTAAAAACAAGCAGTTACATCCAAGAAACAACATTGAGAGTGACGACTGGGGAGGGAATTCATTTATGTACTTAATACCACTCTCTATTTTTTCAAGTGTTTTATACTTTTCATTAATTATTTTCTTAATAGACAGAAGGACAGATGAACACATGGATGGGAAAAATAGCTATGTACCTGCAATACTGTGATTTGTAAGAAATATACATTTGGTCTTCATCCACAGTTCCTGGCTCACAGCTCCCAAAATCCTTGGCAGCGATAAGAGCAATGGGAGCATCTTTTGCTGTAATATTTGGTTTCGTGTCCTCAGTTCCTGAAAACACTTCAGAGTCATAAAGGGGAAATGGGTGCCTTGTTCTTCGTTACAAGCCCCTTTCCACCACAGCAGGGTGTATGTTACTTTGGTGGCTTTTGGAAAGCACCTGAGGATGGGGGCTGGTTGGGTTGTCAGGAGAACCAACCATGATTAGAGGGTTGGAACCTTCAGTCCCATCCTGGACCTCCACCCCTGGAGGCTGAATCAATAACACCTATGGAATAAAGCCTCCATAAAAACCCAAAAGGATGGGGTTTGGAGAGCTTCCGGGTTGGTGAACACGTGGAGATTCAAGGAGAATGGTGCACTCAGAGCATGGAAGCTCTATGTCCTTCCCATATACCTTGCCCTATGCATCTCCTCCTTCTGGCTGTTCCTGAGTTATAATTGGTTATAATAAACCAGTAATCTTGTAAGTAAAATGTTTCTTTGATTTCTGTGAGCTGCTCTAGCAAATCAACTGAAGCCAAGGCAGAGACCATTGGAACTTCTGATCTACAGTCAGTCAGAAGCACAGGTGACAACCTGGACTTGTGACTGGCATCTGAAGTTGGGCTTGGGGGAGAGTCTTATAGGACTGAGCCCTTAACCTGTGGGATTTGATGCCATCTCCAGATAGACAGTGTTGTTACCAAACCAAACTTGGGTCCACTCGCCTGCTCACAGTAAAGCCAATCTACTGACACCAGGTTGTGGGGAAGTAAAGTGCAGCGTTTATCGTAAAGCGCCCAACTAGGAGTCCAGGGCAGCTAGTGCTCAGAAACACCCCAACTCCCGAATGGGTTTCAGGGAAGCATTTTTAAAGGGAAGGTGAGGGAGGGGAGTCACAGAGTATATGATCAGCTCGTGCACAATTCTCTGACTGGTTGATGGTGTGGTAGCAAGGCGGTGTCACAGGGGTTAACGTTACCAATCTTCAGGTTCCAGATGGTCTGGGGGCTATGTGCTCATGATCATCAAATAGTTAACTTCTTCCATTTGGGTTTTAGCATCTGTAAAACAACTCAGGAATGTGGATCAGATACTGTTATCTATGTATTTCAGGGAGGAACTATGGACACTGTGACTGCCATGTGGCTGATTTACTGTTTCAATTGTTACCAGTTCTCCTGGCCCAACTGCTACTTTTGTCACTATATTGTCCTTTCAATCATTAATTCTTGGGCCAGGCTTTTGTGACTCTCGGGAGGCCTGAGAAACTACAGCTTTTCTACAAAGGAGAGGCAGGCAGAGGACCTGGGGGAGGGGGTCTGTCCAGGAAGGGCCCATAGGGTCCTGCTCAGTTACAGTGTCAGAATTGATTTGAACTGTAGGTCACCCTGCTGGTGTCCAAGAATTGCCTGGTGGTATGGAAAAATCCCCCCTACCCACATTGGAAATTGGGTGTAGGACCTTTTTAGTACCTAACCCAGGGAACTGAATCTGACATTATGCAATAAGTTAAATTGCAAGGGAAAACAACAACAGCAAAGCAAAACTGAAAATCACTCTCCTCAATAGCTAGTATTACCTGTTATAAACCACTTAAACAAGGCCTCAGGCTCCCCATGACCGCCTGGAGGGGTGGGATAGGGAGGGTGGGAGGGAGGGAGACGCAAGAGGGAAGAGATATGGGAACATATGTATATGTATAACTGATTCACTTTGTTATGAAGCAGAAACTAACACACGATTGAAAAGCAATTATACTCCAATAAAGATGTAAAAAAAAAAAAAATCCTATACGAGGTAAACGTAATGCCAAACAAGGTAAAAATAATCCCAAAATACAAAAGGATTTTTAATGATCTTCTTAGATTCTGTATTTTTTCCCTTTCATTTTATACTTGTATCCAGACACTCTCAAATGGAAGAATTTCATTGGGCTCCTTCATTTTAAAGGAACACACAGTATTATTTGTTCATTAAAAAGGGTAATAATGACTTTGAAAATTTTTCCCTGGCAGAGTTGACATCAGCGCCATGACATGGCATAAGACATTCCTCCTTTTTTGTCCCCCTTTTTAACAACAAATTAGGCACCCATCCAAAAACAAAAGTGCCTCTGTGGGAATTGTGGGATCCAGTACCACATGCCAAGGGACCTAGGAGGAGTCTCGACCACATGTGTATCTGGTAATAGGCAGATAAACCTCAGTGAAGACAGCATAGCCAGTGAACTTGTCCCAATCCCTCTTGGCCATAGTCAGGGAAAACCTGGAGCGTGCTGACCCAGGCAGATACCAACAGATGAGAACGAATTTGTAGAAATCCAGACTTCCCAAGGGGAAATCCCAGAAAGAAAAAAAATACAAGTTTGGATGTGACTAAGAGGGTATGAGGAACTTTGCCAGCACTGCCCCTCCCCACACATAACAAGCCCAGGGCTGAACAACCCAGGAGCGCTCTCTTCCAAGAGGGAAAAGGAGAGTGGCAAGTTAATGCCCAGCTACCCCCACTGTGAGAGAAACCCACTTAACTCAGCAGCACCCCAAGTACTGAGGTGGGATCTCCATGACTGGAGGGAGGGAAGGGATCAGGAAAGAGGCAGATAAGAATACCAAAGGGCACTGAAGGGATGCAGTTCCTGCTAACTGTGCTCAGGACTTTAGCAGGGAGTCCGCCCACGAGCCCATGGGAGACCCTCACCCGACAATCTTTCCACAGAGCCCACGGGCACTCCCAATGCCCTGAGTGCTAAACCCACACCTCCCCACACTCTGGAACCAGCAGCTCCTGTGCATGCTCCCAAATGAGGCAGTAAGTGAGACTCTGCTAAACAGGACACTATCAGTCTCTGTGGACAAGGGAGAAATACAAACCTAAGCCATAGTGCCTCCTTCTGGAAAACAAAAGCTTAACAGCAGCTAGCCTGGTGGATTGTAAGAAAAGGTTAAGAACTGCGCCACAAGAAGAAGCAAGACATGGGAAGCAAGTGTACCCGTACAAGGGCAGAAAAAACCACAGATAAAACAGGACTAATGAACGTTTTATCCCATCCAAAGGCAACTAGTAAGACGGGAGGAGGTATCTGCTATTTCAAGTGTGAAAGCAGCAATGCAAATGTACAAGGAACTATAAAGAATCAAGGAAACATGTCATCACCAAAAGACAACAATAATCCTCCAATAACCAAGCTCAAAGGCACAGAATTAACACAACCTAGAAGATAAAGAATTCAAAATAGCTGTTTGAGGAAACTCAATGAGCAACAATAAAACAGAGACAAACAAGTCAAAATATACATGAACAAAATCAGAAACTTACCAAGAGATAGAAATCATAAAGAAGAAGCAAATGGAAATTTTGGAGCTGAAAAATTCCATGAATAAAATGAAAAAAATGCAATAGAGAGCATCTATAGCAAAGGAGATCAAATGGAAGACTGAATAAGGGAGCTAGAGGACAGGAACTTTGAAATAAACCAATCAGAAGAGAACGCAGGAAAAAAAGAATGAAAAAGAGCACAGAAAGCTTACATGGTCTGTGCGATGCCACCAAATGTACAAATATTAGAATAATCAGGGTTTGAGAGAGAGGAGAGAGGGAAAAGGGGGCAGAGTTTATTTCAAGAAATAATAGCTGAGAACTTCCCAAACCTAGGGATATACTTGGACAACCAAGTTCAAGAAGCTAAGAGATCACCCTATTATCTTTATGCAAAAAGACCTTCTCCAAGACACATTATAATGAAACTGTCAAAAAACAAGCGTAAAGAGAGAATCCTAAACGCAGCCAAAGGAAAAATTATTGTAATCTACAGAAGAATGCCCATTCAGCTCTCAGTGGATTTCTAAGCAGAAAACCTACAGGCCAGGAGAGAGTGGATGACATATCCAAAGTGTTGAAAGAAAAAAATTGCCAGCCAAGAATACCCAGAATAGTTATCCTTCAGATGTGAAGGAAAAATAAAGACTTTCCTTGACAGACAAAAGCTGAGGGAGTTCATCACCACTAGACCTGCCTTGCAAGAAATGCTGAAAGGAGTTCTTCAAGCTGAAATGAAAAGATGCTAGTGATATGAAAACATACAAAAGTATACAACACACTGGTGAAGATGAATATACAGATTTAGAAAACTCTAATTCTGTAATAGGATGGTGTGTTAACCACTTAACTATAGTATAAAGGTTAAAGAAAATAACTACAGCTACTATAACTTGTTAACAAATACACAGTACAAAAAGAGGTAAACTGTGACATCAAAAATATAAAAGGGAGGGAATAAAAAGGTGGAGCTTTGTGTGCAATTGAAGTTATGCTGTTATCATCCTAAAATGGTCTGCTTTACCTATGAAATGTTTTATTTAACCACGAAACAAAAACATAAAGAAAATTCACAAAAGCGAAAGAAATGAAAACAGAGCATACCACCATGGAAAATCACTAATTTACAAAAAAAGGAAGGCACAAACAGAGCGGAAAAGAAACAATGAAAATGCAAAACAAATAGAAAGCAATTAATAAGATAGCATTAATAAGTCCTTATGTATCAATAAATACTCTAAATGTAAGTGGATTGAATTCACCAAAAGGCACTGAATGAATAAACAAATAAGACCCAACTACATGCAGCCTAGATTCACTTTAGATTTCATGACACAAAAAGACTCAACATGAAGGGATGGAAAAAGACATTACATGCAAATAGAAACCAAAAGAAAGGGGGTTATCTATACTTATATGAGACAAAATAGGCTTTAAACCAAAACCAGTAACAAGAGATAAAGAAGATTATTATATGATGATAAATGGGTCAATACATCAAAAAAATATAACAATCATAAATCTATACCTACCCAATGTCAAAACACCTAAATCTATTACACAAATACCAACAAAACTGAAGGGAAAAATACACATCAATATAGTAATAGTAGGGGGTTTCAATACCCCAGTTTCAGCAATGGATGGATCCCCCAGACAGATAATCAATAAAGAAGCATTGGACTGGAACCATATATTAGATCAAATGAACCTAAGAGACGTCTATAGAACATTCAATCACAGCAGTAGAATACACATTCTTCTCAAGTGCACATGGAACATGCCCCACTTTAGATCACATGGTAGGCCACAAAGCAAGTCTTAGCAAATTTAAGAAGAATGAAATCATACCAACTATCCTTTTTGACCACAGTGGTATGAAACTAGACATCAACAACAAGAGGAAAGCTGGAAAATCTACAAATATGTAGAAATTAAACAACGTACTCCTGAACAACCAATAGATCAAAGAATAAGTTGAAAAAGAATATTTTTAAATATCTCAAAACAAATGAAGCTGGAAATAACATACTAAAACCTATGGAAAACCTACCACAAAAGCAGTTCTGAGAGGGATGTTCACAGCAACAAATGTATATATTAAGAAAACAGATCTATCTCATGCAACCTAACTTTACACCTCAGGGAAGTAGAATGGCCAAGTGGGATTTATCCCTGGGATGCAAGTATGATTCAGCATACACAAAACAATAAATGTGATACACCATATTAATAGAATGAAAATGTATTTGATAAAATACAACATCCTTTCGTGATAAAAACATCGCAACAAACTGGGTATAGAAGGTAAATTTAATAAAGGCTATTTACAACAAACCCACAGCTAATATCACACTCAATGGTGAAAGATTAAAAGCTTTTATTCTAAAATCAAGAACAAGACAAGGATGTCCACAGTCACCACTCTGATTCAACATAGTACTATAAGTGTCAGCTAGAGTAATTAGGCAAGACAAAGAAATAAAAGGCATCCAAATCAGAAATGAAGAAGTAAAATTGTCATTATTTGAAGATGATATCATCTCATACAGTTGACCCTTGAACAATGCAGAGGTTAGGGGCACTTACCCTCCACACAGTTGAAAATCTGCGTATAACTTATAGTCAGCCCTCCTTATACACAATGTCTCCATATCTGCAGTTCCACATCCATAGATTCAATCAACTGTGGATTATGTAGTACTGTAGTATTTACTACTGAAAAAAATCCATGTATAAGTGAACCCATACAGTTTAAACCCATCTTGTTCAAGGGTCACCTGTATTTAGAAAATCCTAAAGACTCAATCAAAAACCTGTTGGAACTAATCAACAAATTCAGTAAAGCTGCAGGATATAAAATCAACATACAGAAATAAATTGCATTTCTATACACTAACAACAAAACATCTGGAAAAAAATAAAGAAAACTATCCCATTCACAGTAGCATCAAAAACAGTAAAATAATTAGGAATAAATTTAACCAAGGAAGTGAAAGATCTATACAATGAAAACTTTGATGAAAGAAACTGAAGTAGACATAAACAAATGGAAAGAGAGCCCATGTTCATAGATTGGAAGAATTAATATTGTTAAAACACCTATACTAACAGAGTCA
This sequence comes from Orcinus orca, assembly GCF_937001465.1. Taxonomy (NCBI): domain Eukaryota; kingdom Metazoa; phylum Chordata; class Mammalia; order Artiodactyla; family Delphinidae; genus Orcinus; species Orcinus orca. The sequence goes on from NC_064563.1 coordinate 100,156,099, forward strand.
TCTATAGATCCAGTGAAAACCCTATCAAAATTCCAATGGCATTTTCCACAGTAATAGAAAAAACAATCCTAAAATTTATGTGGAACAACAAAAGATCCCAAATAGCCAAAGCAATCCTGAGAAAAAAGAACAAATCTAAAGGTATCACACATCCTGGTTTCAAACTGCACTACAAGCTTTAGTAATCAAAACAGTATGGTACTGGCATAAATACAGACATATAGACCAATGGAATACAATCAAGAGTTCAGAAATAAACCTCCACATAAACAGTCAACTAATATTTGATAAGGGAGCAAACAAATACTCAATGAGGAAAGCATAGTCTCTTCAAAAATGGTGCTGGGAAGACTGGTTAACCACAAATAAACAAATGAAATTGAACCCCTATCTTACACCACTCACAAAAATGAACTCAAAATGGATTAAAAACAAACATAAGATCTGATACTGTAAAATACTAGAAGAAGAAGTGTCTTGGCATCGGTCTTGGCAATGATTTTTTTAGATATGACACCAAAAGCACAAGCAACAAAAGCAAAAATCAACAAGGGGTATTATATCAAACTAGAAAGCTTCTGCACTGCAATAGATAGCTCCAATAAAATGAAAAGATAACCTATGGAATGGGAGAAATATTTGCAACCTATATATCAGATAAAGGGTGACTATCTAACATATATAGAGAACTCATACAACTCAATAAGAATAACAACAAAATCCAATTTTAAAAATGGGCAGAGGGTGACTTCCCTGGTAGCACAGTGGTTAAGAATCCGCCTGCCAATGCAGGGGACACAGGTTCAAGCCCTGGTCCGGGAAGATTCCACATGCCGTGGAACAACTAAGCCCATGCACCACAACTACTGAGCCTGTGCTCTAGAGCCCACGAGCCACAACTACTGAGCCCACGTGCCTAGAGCCCGTGCTCTGCAACAAGAGAAGCCACCACAATGAGAAGCCCACGCACTGCAACAAAGAGTAGCCCCCACTTGCCACAACTAGAGAAAGCCTGTGCACAGCAACAAAAACACAACACAGCCAAAAATACATAAATAAATAAACGGGCAGAGGAACTAAATAGACATTTTTTCCAAAGAAGACATCCAAATGGTGAACAGGTACATGAAAAGATGATCAACATCACTAATCATCAGGGAAATGCAAATCAATACCATGATAAGATATCACATCACACCTATTAGAATGGCTACCATAAGGAAGATAAAGAAGATAGGGAGAGAAGGGAACCCTTATACACTGTTGTTGGGAATGTAAATTAGTTCAGCTGCTACAGGAAACAGCATGAAGGTTCCTCAAAAAATTAAAAATTTAACTATCATATGATCCAGCAATCCCATTTCTGGGTGTATATCCTAAGGAAATGAAAAAAGGTATAAAAAAAGATATCTGCACACCCATGTTTACTGTAGCATTATTCACAATAGCCAAGATATGGAAAGAACCTAAGTCCACTGATGGATGAATAAAGAAAATGCAGTGTGTGTATATATATATATATATATATACACACACACACACAATGGAATATTATGCTAAGTGAGATGAGTCAGACAGAGAAAGACAAATACGCCATATCACTTATATGTGAAATCTAAACAAACTGAACTCCGCAATTCCCTGGCAGTCCGGTGGTTAGGACTCCATGCTTTCACTGCCAAGGGCCCGGGTTCAATCCCTGGTTGGGGAACTAAGATCCCACAAGCCACGTGGTGCGGCCAAAAAAAAAAAAAGGAATAAAGTGTTAAAAAAAAAAAAGCTGAACTCATGAAAACACAGAATAAAATGATTACCAGGGGCTAGGGGATTGGGGAATTAGGGAGATATTGTTTAAGGGTACAAGCTTGCAACTAGTAGATAAATAAGTCCTAGAGATCAAACGCATAGCATAGTGACTGTAGTCAACAATAGTGTATTATTGTATTAATATAAATATAATAAGTTTATGTAACAAACTTCAAAGTTGCTAACAAACAAGATCTTAATTGTTCTCACCATAAAAAGAAATGATAATTATGTGACATGATAGAAGTGCTAGCTAACACTATAGTGGTAATCATATTACAATATATAAATGTATCAAATCAACACATCATACACCTTAAACTTACACAACGTTATATGTAAATTATATCTCAATTTTTTAAAAACAGAAAAATTTCCCTTACCTACTGATTACGTTTTAGGAAATATTCCAGCCTCCCTCTCATTTTTAGTTGTTGTGAGGCTATGACAAACCACTAAGGACCAAACCATGCACTGTGTGCTCACAGCATGCCTCCTTCTCCTTTCTTTTTCCTCTCTTCCTCTCCCATGGTCACTCTTGTTCCTTGGGTAGCCACCAGCTACCAACTCAAGGCCAGCAAAGTGACCCATACAGCCCAATCCAAGAATCACCAGATGCTTGGTGCTAAGTCACCTGAATTTTACTTAAAAATGAAAAAGAATGCAAAAATGTCAATTTACTTAATTTTCCCAAATGATAACCCTATTCTAGGCCAGTAACAAGGGCAGCTTCAAGGTCTGCCATCTTTTTAGATTCAGAGCCAAGAGGAAACACTAATGGTCACTCCTGGAGCCACTGTAAAGTGTGGACTGGAATGAACACTATGCTTGCCTGTCCCACAGGCCTATTTTACTCCTGTCTACTGAAACACAACACTGCTGTTTACTGACCTGTCAGCTCAGGGGCGGGCCTGACTGATCAAAGAATAATCCCAAGTGACTGATTCAGGAATGGGCCTGTGACCCAATTCTGTTCTATGAAAAGCTGCTGCATGTTTCTGATGGATTCATGCACCCGAATCCAGACACCACCAGTACTCTGGGAACAGCTCTCTGAATTTTACTTGCCAATGAAAAAAATGCAAGTAACTCTTGAGAATATTTTTGGGGAAAAAATTGTATCTCAAGCTGGACATGTACAAGAAAGCAACCACCTGTCGCTGTGGCAGCAACCTAAAATCCAACCATGAAAGAGGATGCCATAGACAAAGCTAATGCACAGAGGGCACAGCTGAGAGAGACTTACAGAGAAATGGAGCCTGAACTATGCTCAACATAGCAAAATGAATTATGCCCAACTATACCTCCTGACTTCTACTCTAAATGAATATTATTCCTTAATATTAAAGCCAGATGGAATCAGCTTTATTTGCAGCCAAAAGCCCTAATACACTGGTATTGTTTTCATAATCAGAAAACATATATATTTAAAATATCAATGAATAAGGAAAAAACAAATAAATATAGGCCATGCTCAATGAGAGGTTAACAGAGAACTAACAGAGAATTCTCCCTACAAACTTTTGCTAGATATTGATATACATCTCCTTCTCATATGTGATATTTTTTCTCCCATGGTTTCTACCTGCATCATTCTAATCTCCACTTCCATCATCATATCACCGCACCTTCTTGCCACTCTCTTATAAAGACCCATGTGATTATATTGGGCCCACCCAAATAATCCTGAATAATATCCTTATCTCAAGATTCTTAACTTAAACTTGTCTGCAAAGTCTCTTTTAACAGATAACATATTCACAGGTTCTGAGAATTCAAACACTGACATCTTTGGGGGCTTTATTCAGCCTACCGTATATACCAACATGATAATAAGTCCTTTACATTCAGAGACGTCTAGAAATTCAGAAATCTGTGAATTCACTATAGTAGTTGCTCTACTCACAATCACCTAACTAGAGAGGTTTTGCTAGTTTGTGGATCTTATTTGTTCCTCTATTTGTTTAACTGAATTTGGCCAAATCTTAGGAAATGTGGGGATTCTGGTGTGATACATCTGAGATGGAGCAGACGGGATGCCCCAGGATTTGTATTTTTTAAACACCCATGAATTATTTCAAATTTATTCAACTTTCATTCAATAAATCTTTATTAATGTTTCAGAAGCTGAAGAATTTAAAGTATCTAACCACATTTTATGTTGGAAAACTAAGTAAAAATGTAATAGTCGTGACAAAGGAAATATTCCTTTCTTAAATTTCAAAAAACTCCGCATATACAATATAAGGGAGACTAACTTGAGCATGAGATGAGGAAACAAAAACATGAAAGAGACCTGTTACCAATGGAAAGAATATTTGCTGCATTTAGTGTTGTTTGTTTGTTTTGTTTGTTTATCTTACCCAACTCTGAATTTGGCATATTTGAAAATGCTTTTTCTCCCCTTACCACCTGTGATGGTTAATTTTCTTATGTGATATTTTTAATTAAAATTGAATCTGTGCTTTTTAGAAAATACTCAGATACTGTAATTGCAAGGAGAGTACAATCAGGATCAGAAGCCTAGGACAGACCAGGGATTAAGGGACGGGAGACGGCCAAGGATCAGAGCCTTTCCCACTCCCCAATCCCCACCCCAAGCTTCTTTAACAATTATCATCATAGTAATAAATTGAACAGTTTAGAAGTCATAACAGTACTCTCAGCCTGGACAAGATAACCTCTTTAGACGAGGGGAAGTGTCTCACCACACTCCACTAAAAGATCTATTTATATTTTCAATATTAAAATTGTCCTACATCATTTATATTACTGGCACCTCCCTTCTCCATTATTGTTCAGTTTGTGTTCGTGCAGATAGCTACAGCTGTTAGCGGACATTCTCCAGAAGTTTCCAAGAACTACAGCAGGGCTATTAGGGGAATTCCTAACAATAATTCCTAACATTTCTTCCTGAGTATAATGACAATAACGACGTGGGACTATGGCCTAACCTCTCAAGTCTCTCTTTCTCCTACCTCCTCGGCCATCCTAGACCTACACAACTATCCTCTCTTTTCTTACACCCAGGCTGTTGAACGTGGTAAAACAAAACACACACTCACAAAACCAATGCAAGTAACCGCCATGCACACATATGATCTTGAAAGTTATTGCCCCGCTATCATCGTGCAGGGTCAGCTCCATCTTCCACCCCCATTCTTTCAAGCCCCTATGTACCAACCTCCTGGGCTCCACCCTCCTTCCACCTTCCACCTCCTGTCTAAGCAAGAACTCCCTCAATGTCTTACCTTCCAGCAGCAAATGTATCTACACTGCCAACCATTATGACATTTTTCCCTCTTAGGTCAGAGGAAGGAGCATGGCTCCTCCTACATAATTAATAATAAAATGATAACAAGAACACTCACAGTGTACCATGTCCCTCATTCTACATAGTTATTGCTCCATCTGTACTCTAGGTCCCATCCTCTCCTCCTCCCCTTGGTCCATTAATCCTTCTCTCCAGCTCCTCTATGAACTCTTTCCCCTCAAATGCAAGTCCCTCAGACTTCCACTTGCAGCCAAGATACAGAAACAGTGAGATCCACTCCTCCACCTGAAACAGTGGTTTTCCAGACACCGCACATCAGACAACAAAAGACATGATGCCTGAAAGATGGGAAATACAGGAAGTGATCCCTATGACTGATTGCCCTTTGCTTACAGCCTTGAGAGCACCTCCAGGCTGCAGCAGCAAGAGGGGAACGCAGGTGGAGCCTGGAAAACCCCCTAAATTGAGGAGATGAGCTGAGAGTCTTAAAAGACCAAGCTGATTAGAATCCACAGCACAGTAACAGTAGGAGACAGCTGCACACAGAACTCAGGAGATCTACAGAGAGTCCTAATTAAGTATTCAGCAGAGTACTGAAGAGCACATGTGTGTAAGGAAACTCCTGGAGGCTGGGGAAAGAACCACACGAAACCATGAGAGAAAACAGTAACCTGAGCTCCCACAGGGCCGGGATGTTTGAGAGACACAAACATTCAGTCTACAGCAAAATCCAAAAACCAAAAAAATACCATAATTAAGTTCAACCTATAACCTGAGAAGTACCACAAGCCAACAAAATTAAAAGTACAGCATCAGTTTATATAAAAAATACTCCACAAATTTTGGTGATATGTGAGTTCATGAAGGGAATGGAAGAGAGGGGGAGAGGCGACTACTACTAAGTACCTTCTCGATGCCAGGCACTTGTGAGGGTTCAATAAGACATGGTCCCTGTCCTGAGCACCACACCCAGTCTTCAAAACAGACTCATCGGACTTCCCTGCTGGCGCAGTGGTTAAGAATTCGCCTGCCAGTGCAGGGGACACAGGTTCGAGCCCTGGTCTGGGAAGATCCCACATGCCGCAGGGCAACTAAGCCCGTGCACCACAACTACTGAAGCCCGCACGCCTAGAGCCCGTGCTCCACAACAAGAGAAGCCGTCGCAATGAGAAGCCCGCATACCGCAAGGAAGAGTAGCCCCTGCTCACCATAACTAGAGAAAGCCTGCACACAGCAACAAAGACCCAAAGCAGCCAAAAATAAATAAATTTAAAAACAACAAAAAACAAACAGACATCATCATCTCCCTCCCCTGAAATACTCCAGCTTTCTGCCAGGAGTCGGCTAAAAGGTCCCCTCCTTGAAAAGACTTTCTTTCATCACTCTAAAGCTACTCTAGAGAACCCACTTTCTTTTCTCTACAATACTTCTCACAATTTCTAATTATCATTTATTATTATATTCTATGATTACTTATTACTCTTATTTTCTCCCATGCACATTTAGAATACGAACTCCATAGTGAAGAAACCACCACACCTTTGGTGACTAGCACAGTATATAACCATTGAAGGCACTCAAACACTTATTGAATGAATGAAAACGGGAACTGTGACTGAGATAAGTTTCCAGATGATCAACACTTTCCAGGCTAATTAGCCCCAAATCCCTCGACTTGGTTCCCTTAGTTATGAAGCAGCATGCTGAGTACTCACCTCCACCTGAGTGACATTGATGACCAGCACTACCACCATCAATACTGCAAGCAGACAGCAGAAAAAACGTAGTTTGAAGAAACTGATCCACATTGTCTGGCTGTGTCTTGATCACCCATGGCCGACACCATGCTCCCTTCACTCCTTAAAACGCCATGTCTTTGTTTTTCTGAGCGGCAGATGAGCTTTCAGTTTGACTTGCTTCTTTTCTGCTAGTTTACTTACGAGTTCTTTGTATAAAAGAGCAACTGGGGTTGATTTAAGAAGCACATTTTTCTCCAAAGGACTCCTTCGAAGAGGGGAGATGAGAAAACAGATTACCAATTACAACAGCTTAGAGTGGAGTAAAAGGAAAGACACCATATTTCCTCTTCCTTAACCTTACTGAAGACCCAAAGTCATAAGAGAAAGCAAAGAAACAGAGCACAGTAACATCTATTCCATATCTGGACAATCTACTTAAACTCAGCTCCAGGCTTCTGTGTAAATACAGGGATATTTGTCCTACTACCTATTTAGGTTTTAACTTTTAAGAGAGCAAAGAAGAGTATCTTCAAACCCTTAGAAATTACAAAATTCAAGTGTTAATATTCTAAAGAGGTCTAAGTAAATAAAACCACTTCCCTTCCCTTACAGTTTAAGTTTTATTACATTACTAGAGTAATTATATTTAAAGAGCAGTAAGAAGAAAACCTGTGATTTTATGAGAAGATCTGGGATTAGGTGCAAACCATTCTGATAACCTCTGGAAAACAGGGATGCCATCCCTCTGTATGGCAGGAGACAGGAAACACCCTTTGGGTTTCTGGCTCCCTCACCACACATGTGGTTCTGATGCCCCCTCAGCTGAGTAACAAGGCACAGGAGGAAAGACACCTGCCCTGAAGATGTAGGAGAGGAAAGCTAAGCTTCAGGAGTAACAGCTCACCGAAATCCTTCATCACACCTGCTAGAGGCAGAAGACTTGAGAGTATGTGGCTCCTAACTGTTCTTCCACGTAATTATTTTAAAATGCTCTCCCCAGCTGCTTTTATGATATAGGTAAGCAGTGAAAATGTTAGTGTTTAGTTCCCAGTGAGGCTTTCCATGCAAGGCAGGATAGAGAGGTAAAGGTGAAAAGGGTGCATAACCACAGTGCAGAGGACTTCAGACTCCCTCAGCTGCACCAATACTCCTACAGTTTTGTGTTGGACCTGGCAAGCCCCCTCTTCCCTCACTCCTCCACTCTTCTGGTCTAATACGTTACCATACCACAAGTCCCATACCACAAGGACATACAACAACACTTCCTCACCCCAGCTTCATAAAGGAGACAAGGCTAAGCTATTCCAGTATGCTTTCCATCCTCAGAATTCCCACAACACTTACGTTTTTCACTTCTCAGCTGATCTCTGTATTTCTATTCATTTCTCATCTCCCCAACTACTCTATACCAATTAAGACTATATTTTAAAAAAAACAGAAACTATATATCAGAGAAAGGCAACTTAAGGATAACAATGTATCATACTTTTTGATTCCTTCCCAGTACTTAGCTCTTTACATGATATACCAAAGATAATACTCCACTGCACCACGATAGCCGTGGTCTACGTACTGTGGAAAGGCCAGCAGCTCAGAGGACGTCAGTGTGGTTCAGAGCTGTTCAGCAGCAGCACAGCAATGGTCAGTGGCGCAGAAGGACGGCACAAGGGCAGCAGACTTCAGAGCTAAAGGAACGAAAGGCCTTATAGGCAGCAATGCAAACATGCAAGAAGCCCCTCACAGCCAGGGACTTCTTATAAAAATCATTATGGAAGGTCATGCCAGGAAAAGATCTGACTTCCTGCTACAAGTAGGTGGAACACTGAGATTGAGAGATCCATCTGTACACCTAAGTAGATACAGGTGTACTACTAGATGAGGTGTACTAGACAGACCTCTCTTTGAAAAGACACATACTAAAATGTTGATGGTTGTCACCTCTGGGTGGTTGTTGTTTTTCTCCTTCATCTTCACCAGGAAATAAAACTCACAAATATAAAGAAAAAAGCTGGTTTCTAAAAGTAATAATTAAAGATGAGCTTATAAGGAGAAACAAGGCATTAAATCAGATATGAGAAAACAAATTTAAAATGAAAGATTCCAAAGTGAAAAAAGAAATCTGTAACAGATTTCTGGGGTTTTCCTACAAGTATAAAACCTAGGCATTATAGCAAGAAATCTATTTGCAAAGAGAGCAGGAAAATATCATTTGGTATCTCAAATTGCCTTAGAATTGAGTAAGAACAACAGTGCTAGATAGGAATGACTCTAAAAAAAAAGTTTCCTAGATCAACCAAAAAATTAAAAAATATAATTGAATTTAATTTACCTTTTTTTTTTTTTTTTGGAAATTTCCAGTTCCCAAGAAGAGATACTTATTAGAACTAAGAAATTAGGGTTTACATCTAACTTTCCTTCCAGTGTAAAATCTGAACTCAAGCAATTGTGAGAGCCCTTATTCTTTTCTTGTCACATTCGAAGCACATGTTGAAGTTTTTCATTTTTATACCATTCTTCCTGCTGCAACAGAGATAAGCACATGAAATACAGGTTAAAGATATTGAAAATGAAGCAAAGGAAAATATATTTGAAATCAAGAATACAATTTTATAGCAAAGAGATGTACATAGATTTCAGTACAAAGTAGTGGGCGGAATAAGGATAGGAACATTTCCTTTCCTAGTAATAAAAAAAAAAAAAACCCAACAATAAGTGGCTATTTATACTCATGAACTTACATAGGGCAAATCATTCTCAGATCTGAGCTAAAGGTCAAAACCTTATAAATAGCAACATAACTGGAAAAAATATAAACCACAGATAAAAGCTCCATATGTTATTTTTCTTTTTTTTTAAATTTTTATTGGAGTATAGTTGATTTACAATGCTGTGCTGATTTCAGGGGTACAGCAAAGTGAATCAATTATACATATATATATATCCACTCCTTTTTAGATTCTTTTCCCATATAGGCCATTACAGAGTATTGAGTAGAGTTCCCTGTGCTATACAGTAGGTCCTTATTTTCTTATAGACTAGAATCATCATGTAGTTCAATGACCCATCCTACCACTAGAGAAAACAAGAAGTATCTGGACACATCTAAAAGTTGTGATCACTCCATGAGGAATCTCAACTTGAGCAGTCTTGTTTTCAAATCTTTCTGAAATGTTAGAGCACCACTTATTCATGCTTCATATTTATGTTCAAATGACAAGCAAAAAGTAAAATCCATGGTCTGCTGGGTCTGTTTTGCCAAATTTTGATTAAGACTATTTACCAGCCAATCTAAATTCTTTATGGCCTGTGGCAACAACCCTATACTGCCATTAGGTACCTGACCTCCTACCCCCATCTCACAAGAGAATTACAAAGTGATTGCTTATATCACTTGGAATTACAATTGTCAGTAACACAAATGAAATACTTGAGTTCAGTACTAAAAAGAAAATTAGGGGCTTCCCAGGTGGCGCAGTGGTTAAGAATCCGCCTGCCAATGCAGGGGACACGGGTTCCAGCCCTGGTCCGGGAAGATCCCACATGCCACGGAGCAATTAAGCCTGTGTGCCACAATTACTGAGCCTGCACTCTAGAGCCCGCGTGCTAAACTACTGAAGCCTGCTCGCCGCAACTAGAGAAAGCCCGCGCGCAGCAACACAGACCCAACGCAGCCAAAAATAAATAAATAAAAATTAGGCAGCAACCCCACCCTCTGGGGGGGCTAACGATCCTAGACAACCACTACACAAAAATAATACATTACTGAACAACCACACACCCAGTTTCTGGAACAGTCCCCATCCTAAATACTCTGACCTGCCAGCCACATAGATGTACTTGTCAGAGCAAGTATCTAGAATTTTAATTCAGAATACAAGGACCCCACACATAAAAGACAAAAGCACAGATTTACATGGAATATATCCCGACTTAAATGTTCATGTCTCGAACTTTCCAAAGATCAGCTGTATTTCATAGGTTGCTGAGTAAAACCTTGAAACTTAACAGGGGAACGTCTAGAGAAAGAACTGGAGACTCATCCAAGACCATGATGATGATGGGTCAACCAAATAAGATCAATCCTTGGATAAAAATGAAGCAGGGACAGGAGTCTACACAGCGACAGAAGTCTACAGGACTTGTTTCCCCATATTCCATTCCATTTCTCTTTCATGTACCCCCATCTCACATGCCCAAAATGCTGACTCACATAGGCCTTCTCTTCTTTCAAAGCAGCACCCCAATGCTTTCATAATACCCGGGGGCAGTAGGGTAGAGAAGTAAACAAATCAGTTAAATAAGTCACAGAGCAATAAGCGCTATAAGAAAAAAATAGGGCATGTTGATAGGCGGTGGTCTTTAACCTTGCATGCCCATTAATTATCATCCCAGAAGCTTATAAAAATACCAATGCCTGCATTCCACTCAACCAACTGGATCAGAATCCATAGGAGTAGGGCCCGAGAAACAGTTTTTATTTAAGGTCTGCAGATAATTATAATACATTGCCAGCTAGGAGAACCAATGGTATAGAGTGGCCAGAGGGTCTTATTTGTACAAATTGCTCAGGGATGGCCTTTCAGAAATGATGCTTGAATTGTAACTTACATTGTCCCTCCAGGACAATCCGATTCTGGGTCAATGGGGATAGCCAACCCTACTTCAGGGATCTAGCCTTTCATTTCCTTTCTCAATAACAAATAACTGCACTGTATCAGGCCCAGAGAGATTGTGAGGATGAAAGACACAGAAGATGTTAAACACAGTCAAAGGAAAGCGGAGCCCAAACACTATGGAGGAACAGTGTGCTGTTCTACTGCGTGGACTGAGACAGTTACCAGGGTCTGGGAGTGCCGCCAGCTTCAAGAGCACGCTGATGTTCCAAATGATAATTAACCACAGTGAGAAGGGGAGAGATCCATCAGAGCAGCGTGATCCTTTATTCTTTAGAAAATGTGGCAACAATCCTCCTTTAGAATAAATAATGAAAGCAAGGAAAATTTTACAGACAATTACAAATTTTGTATAAATCCTGTGAACCCCTCTTACCACCACACTAGTGGTCTTTGATCAAGTGGAGATGAGCGACAGGCCAGGCAGAGTCTCCACATCACACCTTGTAGAGTCACACTTTACCCAAGTGACCTCAAGCTGATGTCCCAAAACGACAGCTCAGTAAAACCAGAATAGTCCAACGCATTAGAGGACCGCCAGCCAAGAGGCAGCTGGGTCTCGGAGCAGCGATGAGACTGGAGATGCGGGCAGAGGAGGGAGGCGTCTCCAAGTGCCCCGCACTCGCTTAGAAAAGGTATTAGGGGAAGGGGTCTTTAGCGGCCCGGAAGTCTGGGCTCCGCCGCGCTGCGGCTGCTCCTGCGGGTGTTGCAGCAAGTCGAGAAAGCTGAGGATGGAGATGCTCGCGCCCAGCCCCGCCCAGGGACCGGCTACAGCTCGGGCTACTCCGGACCAAGGCTGCGGCAGCCAGTGGCTTTAACTCTGCCCCGCCTTGGGCCGGAGCCTCCCGTTCCAGGTTCAGATGCCCCAGCCATGACCCCGAGGCTGCAGCTCCTCTGCACCGGGCCGGGAGCTCGAGAGCCAAAGCGCGGAGGAAGGGGCTTAGCAGCCGAGAGGCGCCCGGGAGGAGCCAGGCAATGGTTCGCTCGGGCGGCAGAGGCTCGGCCCGGCCCGGCCCTGGAGCACAAGCCGCAGGCTGGCACTCACCTCCGCTCTGGCCTCCCGACGTGCGCCCTCCGGCTGCCGGGTACCCCAACGCCCGCCGCAGCTGCACCAGGCCGCCTGGCCCCGGCTTCCGGGACCAGCTGTGTCGCCTCACCCCCGACCCCCGGCTGCGATTGGTTAAGCTCTGGGAGGGGCGGACCGAGGGCGCTGACTGACAGCCGCGGGCTTGGAGCGCAAGCGTCCCCCGGAGCAAAGACGCAGAGTTGGCGCCTGTCGAGCTCCGCACCACTGGGCTCACGCGGGAGGGTGTCCTGCTGCTGTCGCCCTGTGGTCTGAGCTCTGGCCCCTATCAGGACCCCAGCTCCTGTCGCCCTCAGACATCAGGGTTTCCCCAGGGAGCATCCATTTCGAAGCTTTTGTCTTCTCTGCCTAAGTGACCAAACCCCAGATGCCCCTACTTGGGCCGTCTTTCCGCTCAGTGGCGCAATGTTTTGTTCCCTGCACCAGAGAAATAAGATTTGCCAAGCTGGGGCTTCCCTGGTGGCGCAGTGGTTAAGAATCCACCTGCCAATGCAGGGGACAACGGTTCCAGCCCTGGTCCGGGAAGATCCCACATGCTGCAGAGCAACTAAGCCCGTGCACCCCAACTATTGAGCCTGCACTCTAGAGCCTGTGAGCCACAACTACTGAGCCCGCGTGCTGCAACTACTGAAGCCTGCATGCCTAGAGCCCATGCTCCACAACAAAGAGAAGCCACTGCAATGAGAAGCCTGCGCACCGCAATGAAGACCCCAGGCAGCCAAAATTAATTAATTAAAAAAAAAAAAAGATTTGCCAAGCTCCAGCAGAGAGCCATTGGGTCCTTGAATCTTTCCTTGCTTGAAATTAGTGGACGTATTCTGTTAGCCCTTAAAACAACCCTTTTGCTTTTACTCGCCCTGTACGTGACATGGGTCTTCCAGCAAAAAGACCTGAATACTCGCCCCACACACACCCGAATTCTAGGTAATCCTATTTTGGACTTTCTTCTAAGCAGTAAAACATCTGTAGCAACTATGTGAAATTCAGGAACTGAGAGTCCTTCGAAGACAGAAGCACTTGCTCAGGAAACCGGAAGAGATGGCAGGAGTGCTCCGTGTTCCTCAGGGCTGGGAACACAGTGGGGTTAACCCCAGTTTATCCCAGCAAAACGCAGCCTCTAAAAGTAGACTGCCCCACCCATGCACTCTAGGGCCCTCCCTTGCCAACTGCTGAGCAGGTGTGCTGCAACTACTGAAGCCCTGGCCCTAGCCAATGGTCCACAACAAGAGAAGGCACCACAGCAAGAAACCCGACACCACAACGAAGAGTAGCCCCCGCTCGCTGCAACTAGAGAAAGCCTGCTCACAGCAACGAAGACCCAACACAGCCAAAAAGACAAACAAACAAACAACAACAAAAAAAACAAAAGTAGACTGCCCAAGACTATTGTTCCAAGGTCAAAATATTTGACATTTACTGACCACAACGGACTCTATGTGCTCATTCAGAAGTTTTCATGTCAGACCTGCATGCATGGGTAACCCATATGACTGGAATAAAAGGAGGTTCTACATGGGGCAGTCTCTTCTGGAGTAATCATTTCATTCTTCTTTCTCGAGGATCAGCCTTTTGGACTCATAAAAGGTGGTTTCCATTGCCTCTGTGCCTAATGATCAACAGCCCCATATAATAGGCTTCTGCTCTAAGTCCCATCTTCCAGTAGGTGGACTCCCTGCCACCTGTCTTTCACAGTTTGGCTGTCTGGCAAGTGGCTAATACTTAAATAGGACATGCTGGCTCCTAGTCATGATTTGGGACCATTGGTGAGCCTTATTAACCCCCATTCACACAGGCACTCAGAACCCTCAGGCATTTTAGTGATCTTATATTTTACAGTTATTACAGACACAAACAAGAGTGGCAGGGACCAGAGATGCCTGTCCATCACTACTAGATTCTTAAAAGATCTCTGACTGCAAAGTCACCACACTCCCAGTGGAGAGTACTACTGTACAAAAAAAACATGCACTTTGGATCCTAGCCTGACTCAGTCTAATTCACAGCTTTGTCTCTTATTAGCAGTGCCATCCCAAACAAAGTACTTAACTTCTCTGAGTTCATTTCCTCAACTGTAAATTAGGGGCAACACCACCTGCACTTAGGAATAAGTGAGAAGACAAATGAAAAGTACCTAAAAGAGTGTCCCAAATCTCTTCCTCTTGAATTCCCTATCTCAGGTTATGACATAGCATAAGGAATTTCTAAATGTTGCATTTATGATAACCTAACTTTGAGCTGGGAGAAAAAAATGAGAACATAGGTTTGTATATTTTGTTATGAAACCAAAGGAACTGGTCATTTCTGACCTGTCTGCAGAAATGGTTTAGATGCTAATGTTACTAAATTTTATTTCTCTAAGTAAAACAAAGAATGGATCCTAAGTTTAGATAAACAAAAGCAAATTAAGCTTGTTTATGATGCAGCTAACTTGAGGGGTATTCACCAGCAAGTCTGGCTCCATCTCTGATGGCAGAAGCTTGCTGCATAAGCACTCCTGAGTCCATGTCAGCTCCTGATTCAGTTCCTTTGCTTCCTCTTTTTGAACAAGTGACTGAAATTTGGGCCGGAAGAACCATCAAGCCATTGTTCAAAATAAGTGACTGCTGTCACATTGGATACCAACCACCTTATTCCAAAACACCACAGACAGTGAGAGGATGCTGCCAAGGGTGGAGACTAGAAGAGGTATTTGGTGCCTGTATTAGTCTGCTCAGGGTGCCATGGGCTGAGTGGCTTAAACAACAGAAATTTATTTTCTCACAGTTCTGGAGGCTGGAAGCCCCAGTTCAAGATGCCAGCTGATTCAGTTCCTGGTGAGATTTCCCTTCCTGACTTGTAGGTAAGCCTTCTCAATGTGTCCTTACATGGCAGAGAGAATGAGAACTCTCTGGTGTCTCTGCCTCCTCTTATAAAGACACCATTCTCATCAGGTTAGGGCCACAGCCTTATGATCTCATTTAACCTTAATTGCCTCTTGTTGGGAAAGGCAGTCTTTCAGGCATGAGGCTCTGGCTTGGAACACTTCCTGACCAAGAGGTAAAAGCTTGTGGCTTGTGCTGAGCTTGTTGCCTTGTTTGGGAGTATTTTTCCCTGTTTCAGACTTAATGCGTATTCCTTTGCTCCACTCTCCCCAGAGGGTTCCTTCACCCCTTCCACCATATGATGACACAGTGAGAAAATGGCCATCTATGAAATAGGAAGCTGGCCCTCACCAGACACTGAATGCCTTGTTCTTGGATTTCCAGCCTTCAGAACTGTGAAAAATAAATTTCTCTTGTTTATAAGCCACCCAGTCTATGGTATTCTGTTATAGCAGCCCAAACGGACTGACACTTACAGTATACAGTCAAAACAATTTTCCAAAGTTACTTAGGTCATCTCCCTTTTTCCTATCCCCTTCAGTGAGTTTATGTCATACATCTGTAAAACATATTCATTTGGGGCTTCCCTGGTGGCGCCGTGGTTGAGAGTCCACCTGCCAATTCAGGGGACACGGGTTCGTGCCCCGGTCCGGGAAGATCCTACATGCCGCGGAGCGGCTGGGCCCGTGAGCCATGGCCGCTGAGCCTGTGCGTCCGGAGCCTATGCTCCGCAACGGGAGAGGCCACAACAGTGAGAGGACCGTGTACCGCAAAAAAAAAAAAAAAAAAAAAAAAAAAAATTCATTTGTCATAGTCCTCATTCCATCTTGAGATCCCCTGATATCCTAGTTAAGATGGGGGGTAAAATTTGCATATAGTAAAACTTCAGTCTTTGTGTAGGTTTTGACAAATATCTAGAATCATGTATCCACAGCCACAGTACTGTATAGAATAGTTTCATCACCTAAAAATTCCCACGAGCAGCCTCACCTGCCCTCAGCTCTCGGCTACCACTAATCCTGTTTTCTCTCCCTATAGTGTTGCCTTTTTCCAGAATGTCATATAAATGGAATCATGCAATATGTACTCCCAATATTTTGATTAGCAAAAAGTTTGGAAACGATTACTCTTGCTGATTCAGATATATCTAAAACAATTACCAATATCCACCTAATCACCAAATTGGGAGTCAGCTTCAGTTTATGGCATTTTAAAAGGACTCCTCTCTCAGCTCTGTATGTTAAATTATCTAAATTTGGAAGAATCTTTTTTTTGGCCGCACCATGTGGCACGCAGGATCTTGGTTCCCCAACCAGAGATCGAACCTGTGCCCCCTGCAGTTGAAGTGTGGAGTCTTAACCGCTGGACCACCAGGGAAGCCCCTAGAAGAATCTTTTTTGAGGTGCAAAAAGATTTTCTTTTCCTTCAAAGACAAAAGAGAAAGTACACAGAAAGCCGTGTTATTCTGCTGACTTGCTTTCAATCCCCTCTGTTTTCTTTTTTTTCTTTGGCTGTGCTGGTTCTTCGTTGCTGCATGTGGGCTTTGTCTAGTTATAGTGAGCGGGGGCTACTCTTTGTTGCAGTGCATGGGCTTCTCATTGTGGTGGCTTCTCTTGTTGTGGAGCACAGGCTCTAGACACGTGGGCTTCAGCAGTTGCAGCATGTGGGCTCAGTAGTTGCAGTGCACGGGCTCTAGGGCTCATGAGCTTCAGTAGTTGTGGTGCACAGGCTCAGTAGTTGTGGCGCACGGGCTTAGTTGCTCCATGGCATGTGGGATCTGTGTAGGCTGCGGTCCTCTGACCCCCGAGGCCCTCCTGGTTCACTCATTCCTAGGCTCCTAACTTTTACTATGGGCCCTTGTTATCTGGACCTGTTCCCCCTGGTCACCAGTCTCCCCTCAGATATCCACAGGATATCATGCAGCTACATCCATAGATAAGAGACCTTGCACCCTGCCTGTTGGGTAGCCCAAGGGATGCACAGAGGTCAGCCTGAGGCTGCACAATCCCCTCCCCAAGGCAGTAGGATTCATTACTTCCACTTTGGCCAGATTAGGCTGCTCAGTCTTCTCTGATAAACTGTGAATTTTCTCTACTGCGTCATCCAGTGGCTGTTGTGTCATCCTTCCCTGTGCTGCCAGAGCACATGGCCTGAGCCTCTCTTTGGTCCTTATCACAGGCTGCCCTGTGTTATTGTCCATGTTCTGACCTAGCCTAGGCCTCTGCTAGGCTGTGAACTCCTTGAGGGCCAAGTTTGTCTGACTCCTTTCTGCATCCTTTTTACCTTGAATCACGACAACTTATTTATAAATATATTTTTCTATTATATTCTGAATTCCCTGCAAGTAAGGACTGTGTCCGATTCCTCTCTTTGTCCACTGCACCCGGCACAGGGCCTGGCACAGAGTAGACAACAGTAAAGTTATGCTGAATGAACAAAGGAGCCAAAGGCCCTTGGCCTTCTGGAGCTGAGAGGCCAGAGCAAGTTTCCCCAAGGGAGAAGCAAGTTGTGTCCCTCTGTGGCTTGCACTCTCAGCCTGCTGAATACTCCTAAATGAGTCTTCTCTGTGGGGGCCTGTATCCAGGCCAGTCACAGTACTTCCTGGGAATGACCTGCTCTCTGGCTTGAGCTTGGTCCTGCCTGGATGTCCCAGGATCACAGCCCAAGTCTAAAGCCGAGCCTTGACCTAGGGTTCTCATTTCACTGGCATTTCCCCTCTGTCCCTATTTGGATTTTCTGTAACTGACCGCCTCCAGGGAGATGCTGGGGCTCAGCGTGTTTGAGCGTGCCTTGGCTCTGTGCTACCATGTGCTATAAATGATATCTGTACTGTAAGAACTACCATGACTCTTTGAAACAAGGAAGATGAATAAAGAGCTTTATTCTGATGGCAATAAATAAATAAATAACCTGGTTTCAAGACTTAGTGTAAAGCTATAATAATCAATATAGTGTAGTACTGATATAAACAAATAAATAATGGAATAGAATAGAATCTAGTTATATTTTAAAAACAAACTCATGGAAAAGGAGATCAGATTTGCAGTTACCAGAGGTGGGAAGTCAGGGGAGGGGGTGTTGGATAAAGATGGTCTAGTTATAAAATAAATAAGTACCAGGGAGGTAATGTGAACACAGCTGTATGTTATGTACGGAAGTGGTTAAAGGAGTAAATCTTGAGTTCTTATCACAAGGAAAAAATTTTTTTCTTGAAGTTTGTATCTATATGGATGTTCACCAAACTTATTGTGACAATCATTTCACGATAAATGTTAAGTCAAATTCTTATGCTGTATACCTTAAACTTATACAGTGTTATATGTCAATTATATTTCAATAAAACTGGGAAAAAAATTTTTCCAGACAAACAAAAGGTGTGTGAGTTCATCCCCACGAGACCTGCCTTACCAGAAATAGTAAAGGGTATTCTTCAAGCAGAAACAAAAAGATGCTGACATCATAAAAACATGAATGTGTAAAACTCACTGGTAATGCTATAGTCAAAATAAGATTCTCTAATATTTCAATGTTGTTGTGTAATTTACTTACAACTGTAGTTTAAAAGTTAAAAAGGAGGGAATTCCCTGGTGGTCCAGTGTTTAGGATTCAGCACATTCACTGCCATGGCCTGGGTTCAATCCCTGGTCAGGGAAATAAGATCCCACAAGTTGAGTGGTGCAGCCAAAAAAAAAAAAAAGTGAAAAAGGAAATGTACTAAAAATGACCATAATGACAAAACAAAAAGACAATCCACTGAATGGGAGAAAATATTTGCAAATGATATGACCAATAAGGGATTAATATCCAACTCAACATCAAAAAACAAACAAACAAACCAATTAAAACATGGGCAGAAGGGCTTCCCTGGTGGCGCAGTGGTTGAGAGTCTGCCTGCCGATGCAGGGAACACGGGTTCGTGCCCCGGTCCGGGAGGATCCCACATGCCGCGGAGCGGCTGGGCCCGTGAGCCATGGCCGCTGGGCCTGTGTGTCCGGAGCCTGTGCTCCGCAACGGGAGAGACCACAACAGTGAGAGGCCCACGTAGCGCAAAAAAAAAAAAAAAAAACATGGGCTGAAGAACTGAATAGACATTTTTCCAAAGAGGAGATGCAGATGGCCAACAGGCATATAAAAAGATGCTCAAGGTCACTAATCATCAGAGAAATAAAACCACAATGAGATTATCACCTCTCAGCTGTCAGAATGGGTATCATCAAAAAGAACACAAACAACAAACGTTAGTGAGGATATGGAGAAAAGGGAACCCTCCTACACTGTTGGTGAGAATGTAAATTGGTGCAGCCACTGTGGAAAACAGTACGGAGGTTTCTCAAAACACTAAAAATAGAACAACCATATGACCCAGCAATTCCACTCCTGGGTATATATCTGAAAAAAACAAAAACACTAATTCGAAAAGATACATGCACCCCAATGTTCATAGCAGCATTATTTACAATTGCAAAGATACAGAAGCAACCTAAGTGTCCATCAACAGATAAATGGATAAAGAAGAAGTTTATATATACATACATACACACACACACACACACACACACACACACACACACACACTGGAATACTTAGCCATAAAAAATGAAATTTTGCCATTTACAGCAACATGGATGGACTTGGAGGGCATTATGTTAAGTGAAATAAGTCAGACAAAGAAAGATATATACTGTATGATATCGCTTATATATGGAATCTAAAAAATACAACAAACTAAGTGAATATAACAAAAAAGAAGCAGATTCACAGAGAACAAACTAGTGGCTCCCAGTGGGGAGAGGGAAGGTGGGAGGGGCAATATAGGGGTAGGGGATTAAGAGGTACAAACTATTAGGTATAAAATAAGCCACAGGATACTGTACAACATGGGGAATATAGCAAATATTTTATAATAACTATAAATGAAATATAACCTTTAAAAATTGTGAATCACTATATTGTACACCTGCAACTTATATAATATTGTATATCAACTATACATCAATAAAAAATTAAGTAAATTTTAAAAATAAATAAATGAAAAAGAATGCATTACTAAAAATGATAATGGTAACTTAATCCAGAAAAAAATTCAGAATATTTAAATTCTCATGGTTAGAGAAAATTAAAAATTAAAATTTAAACTTATATGCATATATTGTTACAGATAAGCATGATATGATGATCAACAAAATATTTTCAAACACAAAATATATTATTCTAGGATAAATATCTTTGGGAGTATAGTGGAATAGAAATATGAGTTAATAAAAAAGGAACAATGGAAATTTTCTAATTCTTATGAAAGAGTATATTAATGTATTTTAAATGGATTATGGTAGTTATAAAATTATAGCATTTGATTTCTCATGAGACATTTAGAAAAATGTTATAATAATTTCATTTTTAAATGTCAATTCTTACAATGTGCCAGAAATTAAATGCTTTGTAACAAAAAAAAAATACAAAAACCGTAACTACCAAAATTTCTTATTGGATATACAATGTTAAAAATGTATCATCAATAACCTAAATGTGAGGTTACCTAAAAGTATACTAAAAGTATAAAGTTTCTATATGCTATCAAAATGATTATCAGCTTACAACAGAATGTTAAAAATATAAGACACTTTATGTAAGCTTCATAGTAATCACACACAAAAGAAAAACTGTAGTAAACACAAAAAAGATTACAATAAAGGAGTTAAAGCACACCACCACAAAAAAAGTCATCAAATCACAAAGGAAGATAGAAAGACGAAGCAAGGAAAAAAGAATCTACAAAACAGTTAGAAAACAATTAATAAAATGGCAATAATAAGTCCTTACCTATCAATAATAACTTTAAATATAAATGGTTTAATTCTCTAATCAAAAGACAGAGAATGGGGCTTCCCTGGTGGTCCAGTGGTTAAGACTCCACGCTTCCACTGCAGGGGGCACAGGTTCAATCTCTGGTCGGGGAAGTTCCACATGCCACGAGGTGCAGCCAAAAAAAAAAGACCAAGAATGGCTGAATGGATTAAAAAACAAGATTCAGTGACATGCTGCCTACAAGAGACTCACTTTAGTTTTGAGGACACACACAGTGTGAAGGAATGGAAAAAGATATTTCAAGCAAATGGTAACCAAAAGAAAGCACAAGTAGCTATACTTAAGACAAAATAGACTTTAAGATAAAAATGGTCAAAAGAGACAAAGAAGTTCATTATATGATGATAAAGGGGTCAATTCATCACCAAGACATAACTGTAATTAATATTTATGCATCTAACTTCGTGGTACCTAAATATATAATGCAAATACAAACAGAACTAAAAAGAGAAATAAAGAATAGTACAATAATAGTTGGAAATTTTAATACTCTACTCTGAACAATGGATAAATCATCCATGGAAAGAATCAATAAGGAAACAGCAGATTTGAACAACACTATAGACCAAATAGATCTAACAGACATAGAGAACATTCCATCCAACAGTGACAGAACACACGTTCTTCTCAAGTGCACATGGAACATTTTCTAGGATAGATCGTACGTTAGGTCACAAAACAATTCTCAACAAATTAAATAAGATAGAAATTATATCAAGTATTTTTTCCAACCACAGTGAAATGAAACTAGAAATCAAGCACAGGAGTAAAGCTGGAAAATTCACAAATATATAGAAATTAAACAACACACTCCTGAAAAGGTACATTAAAAAATATCTTGAGACAAATGAAAATGAAAAGGCAAAATACCAAAACTTATTACAACTGATACCACACAAATACAAAGGATCATAGAGGCTAAAATGAACAATTATACACCAACAAATTAGACAGCCTAGAAGAAATGGAGAAATTCCTAGAAACATAAAATCTAGCAGGAGTGAATTAAGAAGACATCTGAGAAGACCAAAAATGAGTAAGGAGATTGAATCAGTAATCAAAAACCTCCCAACAAAGAAAAGTCTAGGACCAGATGGTTTCACTGGTGAATTCTATCAAACATTTAAATAATTAATTCCAATCCTTCTCAAACTCTTCCAAAAAGTTGAAGAAGAGAAGACACTCCTAAGCTCACTTTATGAAGCCAGCTTTGTGCTGATACCAAATCCAGATAAGAATACAAGCAAAGAAAACTACAGGCCAATATCCCTAATGAATACAGGTGAAAATTTCCTCAACAAAATACCAGCAAACTGAATTCAAAAGTACAATAAGAGGATCATACACCATGCAAGGATGATCTTTCAACAAACACAAATATATATAATTTATATATAATATTTATTTATATATTACATAAATATTACATAAATATAATTATATAACATACAAATATATAATATGTATGTATATATACCTGACATTATTATAATTATATATTATTAAATAATTATATGTATTATATAATGTATAATATATAATTACATGATATATGCAAATATATAATTTATATATACTATATAATTTAAAATACAAATATAAGAGATTTCCCTGGTGGTCCAGTGGTTAAGACTCTGCACTTCCACCGCAGGGGGCATGGGTTTGACCACTGGTCGGGGAACTAAGATCCTGCATGCTGCACACCGTGGCCAAAAAATTAAAAATAGAATAGAATAAAATACAAATATGATACTTCACATTTATATATACAGTTGACCCTTGAACAACACGGGTTTAGACTGCATACGTCCGTCCACTTATACACAGGATTTTTACAATAAATACATACTGCAGTATTACGCAATCCTCAGTTAGTTGAACCCTCCGAGGTGGAACTGTGGATACAAAGGGCTGACTGTAAAGTTATACCAGGATTTTTGCCGTTGCAGGGGGGTTGGCACCTCTAACTCCCGTGTTGTTCAAGTGTCAACTGTATATAATAATTATATATTACATATGATATACATAATAATTATATATAAATATATACAAATATATATTATATATATAAACATATATAATATATAATTTAAAATATAAATGTGATACATCACATTAATAGAATGATAGACAAAAATCAGATGATCATTTAAGCAGAAAAAGCAGTTGACAAAATCAACATCTATTCATGACAAAAAACTCTCAACCAACTGAGTATAAAAGGAATATACCTCAGGACTTCCCTGGTGGGGCAGTGGTTAAGAATCTGCCTGCCAATGAAAGGGACTCGGGCTTGAGCTCTGGTCCTGGAAGATCCCACATGCCAGAGCAACTAAGCCCGTGCACCACAACTACTGAGCCTGCTCTCTAGAGCCCGTGAGCCACAACTACTGAGCCCACGTGCTGCAACTACTGAAGGCTGCATGCCTAGAGCCTGTGCTCCACAACAAGAGAAGCCACCATGATGAGAAGCCCACGCATTGCAACAAAGATTAGCCCATCCTCACCGCAACTGAAGAAAGCCCACGTGCAGCAAGGAAGACCCAATGCAGCCAAAAATTAAATAAATTAATAAATTTATTTTTAAAAAAAGGAACATACCTCAACATAATAAATGCTACGTATGACAAGCCCATATCCAACATCATACTCAATAGTGAAAAGCTCAAAGCTTTTCCTCTAACATCAGGAATAAGGGTGCCCACTCTCACCACTCCTATTCAACATAATACTGAAGTCCTAGCCAACGCAATCATGCAAGAAAAAGGAAAAAAAAAGTATCCAAATCAGGAAAAAGTAAAACAGTCTGTTTGCAGATGACATTATCCTATACAAAAAAAAAAAAAAAAACCCTAAAGATGCTACCAAAAAGCCATTAGAACTAATCAATGAATACAAGTGAAAAGTTGCAGGATACAAAATCAATATACAAAAATCAGCTGCATTTCTATACACTAATAACAAACTCTCTGAAAAAGAAAAAAACAATCCCATCACAATAGCATCAAAAACAATACAATGGGGCTCCCCTGGTGGCGCAGTGGTTGGGAGTCTGCCTGCCGATGCAGGGGACACGGGTTCGTGCCCCGGTCCGGGAGGATCCCGCATGCCACAGAGCAGCTGGGCCCGTGAGCCATGGCTGGAGCCTGTGCTCTGCAACGGGAGAGGCCACAACAGTGAGAGGCCTGCATACCGCAAAAAAAAAAAAAAAAAAAATACGATGGTGTGTTAGTTTTTGCTGTAAAGCAAAGTGAATCAACTACACACATAAATACACTTTGGAATAAATTTAACCAAGGAGGTGAACTTCTTTACACTGGAAACTGTAAGGACTTCCCTGGTGGCACAGTGGTTAAGAATCTGCCTGCCAATGCAGGGGACACAGGTTCAAGCCCTGGTCTGGGAAGATCCCACATGCCATGGAGCAACTAAGCCTGTGTGCCACAACTACTGAGCCTGCACTCTAGAGCCTGTGAGCCACAACTACTAAGCCCACATGCCACAACTACTGAAGCCTGTGTGCCTAGAGCCTGTGCTCCACAACAAGAGAAGCCACCATAATGAGAAGCCTATGCACCGCAATGAAGAGTAGCTTCCACTCGCCGCAACTAGAGAAAGCCCATGCGCAGCAACAAAGACCCAATGCAGCCAGAAATTTAAAAAATTTAAAAAAAAAGAAACTGTAAGACATTGATGAAAGAACTTGAGGAAGACACAAATAAATGGAAAGATATCCTGTGTTCATAGATTAGAAGGTTAATATTGTTAAACATCTAAATTACCCAGAGCCATCTATAGATTGCAATCCCTAACGAGATTCCAATGGCATCATTTTACAGAAGTAGAAAAAACAATCCTAAAAGTCATATGGAACGACAAAAGAACCCAAAAAGCCAAAACTGAGAAAAAAGAACAAAGTAGGAGGCATCACACTTCCTGATTACAAAGCGATAGTAATCAAAACAGTATGGCACTGGCATAAAAACAGACACAAAGACCAATGGAACAGAACTGAGAGCCCAGAAATAAACCTTTGCATATACAGTCAACTAATATTTGACAAGAGCCAAGAATACTCAATTGGGAAAGGATAGTCTCTTCAATAAATGATGTTGGGAAAACTGGATATCCATATGCCAAAGAATGAAACCAGACCCCTATCTTATGCCACTCACAAAAATTAACTCAAAATGAGATTTAAACATAAGACATGATACCATAAAACTCTGACAACTGCTAAGAGAATAGATCTTAGAAGTTCTCAACACATACACACACACACAAAATTGTAACTGTGAGATAATGGATACGTTAGCTAACCTTATTGTGATAAACACTGTACACCTTAAACTTACACAATGTTGTATGTCAAGTATTTCTCAATAAAACTAGAAGAAAAATTTTAATAAAGTTGGAAAAAAACTCAAAAACACATCATAGGAAATACATACAATGGAATACGACTCAACAATAAAAAAGAATAAACTATCAGGTGAATCGCTAAATAATTATGCTGAGTAAAAGAAACCAAAGCAGAAGG
The DNA here is from genome assembly GCF_937001465.1 of Orcinus orca. Lineage (NCBI taxonomy): Eukaryota > Metazoa > Chordata > Mammalia > Artiodactyla > Delphinidae > Orcinus > Orcinus orca. The sequence goes on from NC_064563.1 coordinate 100,181,941, forward strand.
AAGGGTTATGAAATGATTTATCTTTCAGGGGTGATAAATATGTTCATTTTCTTGACTGTTGTGATGGTGTTATGGGCATGTGTCAAATGTATCAGTGTCCACTTTAAATATATGCAGTTCATTTTATGTCAATTATATTTCAATAAAGAATTTTTTTAAATTTTAAGGTATATATATCATCTTTTATTTCCTGCTGTAATCAATTCTTAACTAAACAACTGTATTATTGTGCTTAGGATGCCATAATAAAATTCCACTGATTGGGCTTCCCTGGTAGCACAGTGGTTGAGAGTCCACCTGCCGATGCAGGGGGCGTGGGTTCGTGCCCCGGTTCGGGAAGATCCCACATGCTGCAGAGCGGCTGGGCCCGTGAGCCATGGACGCTGAGCCTGCGCGTCCGGAGCCTGTGCTCCGCAACGGGAGCGGCCACAACAGTGAGAGGCCCGCGTACCGCTTAAAAAAAAAAAAAAAATTCCACTGATTGAGTGACTTAAAACAACATAAATTTGTTTTCTCGTATTTCTGGAGGCTGGAGTCCAAGATCAAGGTGCCAGCAGGTTTGGTGTCTGATGAGACCTCTCTTCCTGGCTTGCAGATGGCTGCCTTCTTGCTGTGTCTTCCAATGCCCTTTCTTCTAGGCATGATGCCCAGACAATTTCTTGTGCCTCTTCCTCTTCTTACAGGGATACCAGTCCTATTGGATTACAGCCCCATCCTTATGACCTCATTTAACCTTAATTACCTCTTTAAAGTCCTTACCTCCAAATGCAATCACTTTGGGGGTTAGGGCTTCAACATATGAATTTGGGGCGGGGGGATACAATTCAGTCCATAACACCAACCAACTACAGTCCTAACTGTGTCAAATGAGAAGGCTTCTGCTATATTTACTCCCTCCCTCCCTAACACTTTCAGCACCCACTGTTTCAACAGCAACTGGCAGTGTCACCTATGCTCTTTGAGGGATATCTGCTCTTCTCTACCCAGAGAATTCCAGTAAGTATCCTGGAAATAATGAAATTTATACCAAACTAAATTAGCATTCCTTTCATACGGCTAGGATTGTTTTACGGTAAATTCACTTATATAACAATACTCTGGACCTTCCTTAGAATTTGTATCTAGCTGTCCAGTGGTTATGACTCCACGCTTCCACTGCAAGGGGCACGGGTTCAATCCCTGGTCAGGGAACTAAGATCCCACATGCCACGCAGTACAGCCAAAAAAAAAAAAAAAAAAAAAATCTATCTGCAATATGTTCTGAATTTTATTTAATTACCCAATAATTACAAGCACAATGAATAACAACCATTACTACTAATCACTATAATAAACAGATGAATCACTCAAACAAATGTACAAACTTTTTATTTAGAATTAGAGACTCAAACACAAATTAAATAAGTATAATATAAATTAAGCCTTCATAAAACAATCCACAACCACTTTAAATCATCTACTATTTCTACAATAAAATTAAAGAGAAATCTAAAAATAGTGAAAAATCATATTATTTTTAAACTCATACTGTCAACATTAAAATTATTACAAAACATTCAAAGAAATTTAATTAGAAAATGAACAAAGCCACTATAGAGTGATTCCTGCTATCCACTAAAATGAACTAAGGAATTAAATTATAGTATGATTTCTACTCATACACAAATTAAAAGCACTTTATTTTTAAAAGACAGTTAATTATCTGTTTCTCTCCAAGGCTGTGAGAACTACTCTGTTTACTTGACTTTTAAATTTAATATGGCACAACAGGTTTGATCAATGAAAACAGTATCACTAAAAATGTTTAGAATATTCCTTACAGACCTTTTCTGCTTTATTTCATAAATGAGGGGGTCACATATTTAAAAGTTAAAATATTATAATAAATATTCCTCAATAAGGTATGTGGCAAAATAAAAATATATATTAAACAATTACTTTTCATTTACAAGTGGGAAATTGATCAGACTTATTTTATATTTCCCCTTTTTATGTCTTAATTGTCCAGAAAAAAAATTTTTTTATATTTTATGTTATTGTTATAAATCCAACTCTAAGAATTGATGCCCAAAAAACGACCAAGGGAGATAGTATGATATCTTCAGTCCATGTTGTTTCTGAAAATACTTATTAAAAGTGGAAATAGATCTGTCTTAAGTAGATAACAGAAAAATACACTATTATGGTATTTGTATATTTAAAATAATCTAAAACAAAAGAAAAGAAAAATCCACACTCAAGAATTCAAGAATAAAGTATTCTGCATACATATTAATAACTGTGTGGCTAAATAGTTTCCTAAAAACATGCATATTATAAGGCCTTTTATAATTGAATTTATAAAAACCAAACTGTATTGTTTATATATCAACTGTCATGATTGAAGCTTTCTGCACACCAGGAGAGTTAAAACTTTAAATCTGTTATTCTGTAAAACTGAAGATGAAATATAATCAAACTAGCTTTTCACTAGAAAATTTTATATATCTCAGCAATCTGTTATACTTCTTGTCATCAAAAAATAGACTCCAAGATGCAGTTATTCTTTCAAAATGTTAGTTTCTACTGCGTTACTCTTTAAGAACCATTTTAATCAAATCACATTTCTTGGAGAAAATTCACTTAGGGTTCTGAATGAATCAGTTGTTTTCTACAAGCAACTCTGCCTTGAGTGGTAGAGTTCTAGCTCTCTTAGAAGTATTTTTTTGTCTTTCAAAGAGAATGAAAAATATGTAGAGACTTTCTTACTCACTTACTAAATGTAAAGAATAATAGAAAGTATATAATAAAATTTTGGAATACAATAACGTTTAAGTTTCCACAGTTTTTTTTCTATAAACTAGCTATAACCTCAGAAAAGTCATCGAAGTTCTCTGTGCTTTAGTTTCATCTTTAAAACAAAGAGATTAGAATAGACAATCCCTAAGGTTCCTTACAATTCTCACATGGTATGATTCTGAAGGAATATTTAATTGATGTATTGAATGTCCAAAAATCAAGAGAACTGAACTAAAATAGCACAGCTGCACTAAACCTCTCCTATTAGCAAAACACAAAGACTGTGTTAAAGCTCAACTTCTCAAACCTTACTAGGCCCATTCCCTCTTCAGCCACACCAATGAATAGCCCAGAGTTAAGACCAAATATCTTAGTTAAATAAATTATTTTAATTACAGTGTGCCAGCCAGGTCTAGGTTGGGGGTATAGTTTACATTATTTTCATCCTATTTACATTCAAGATAATCTGTACAGTTAAGGTTGGGGGGCTACTTAATATTCTTGCACTTCAAAACCAGTGAAGTTAAATACAGCAGAGTATTAGTCATTATCATATTCTGTCAATTTCAAAATAAAAGTATGTTGAATAGCATTTATGGGCTAGAAAAATAACACAAAGGTAAAAAAGAAAATCTTGCTGACAAATGCTGATGTTCAAATGAATTCAGTTGTGTTTTGCCATTTCTCAAAAAAAGAGAAGAGGGAGGAGATGTCAGGAGAAACCTACTTAGGTAATACTGAACCACGACATTTCAGAAGCTTTTATGAGAAATTAATGTACCATGAAGCAGCACTTTGGTACTAGTGCAGTGCAAGTTGGTTTTCCTTTGTCTAACTATGGGCAGCAAATGAGGCACTTAACTGTAAAATAGAAAAATAGGGTAGATTTAAGAAGAAAATTCAAAACCATTCATAAAAGGTAATTAGCATTATTCAAAAAGTTTAAAATTCTACTTTTATTTAACATGCATTCAATGTTATACATGCTTTGCTAGGGAAAATTCTTTGAATGTAAGACTGCTATTTTGTTTATGAGACAGAAAATATTTCCTTTGCAAGAGATTCTGGATTTCTGAGAATGAAATCCAAGTCTTCTCAACCTGAGTGCTACATATTTATAAACCGAGAAAAATGCATCTTACCCATACTGGAGAAATGTTTCTAACCATCAACAAAGTATAACATGTGATCCCTGACTTTATTCTTGGAAGGACCAGCTTTTATTTTATATAACTTCAAAGAAGGGGACCTAGTGACTGTAACTGAATAATGAATACATATTTAGCACCTAAATTTAGAGAACAGTTAAGTATTGCCATAGTTTTAAATCACTGTACGTCCATAGATTGGGGGGAAGTCAGATATGTGTTGTTCAATGATATCAGAACATTCTCAAAGATTAAAACATCAAGCTTCCAAAAATTATCCTTGATTTGCGAATGCATCTATCTATAATATTCAAACACAATATTATCATTTCTTCCTGGAGTTACAGACATATATTCTTTTAATAAGTAAAGAAATAAATGAGGTTTATTTTTTCTTTACCACCATTAAACTGTCTTCTGAATGTGGCACTTTTTCAGAGATTTAGATAGAAAATAGTCCTTAAAAAAATGTCTTTCATATTCTACCATTGGTATTATTTTAAATGTTCTTTTCTATGAGGCAGAGATCAAGAGTGAAGTAAATGATCATGGGTCTCTGCTGAAAAACATAAGCAAATATAAAGCAGGAACAAAGAAAACGAACATTAATTTCTGGCAATATATTGGCACATAAGTGCTTATCTAAGGGGTAAAAAAAATCACTAAATGAAAAGATAATGAATGTTTGCTGTGACATTATTCCAAGTGAATGGAGCCTATACCTAAGAGAAATAGTCTTGTGTTGCCTCTTTAAATAAGCTTGACTTTAATTCTGGATGGAACACTTTGCTTCATATGTTAAAACTGATACATGGCATTAACTAAAGTTTTCCATGAGACAATCTAATCATTCCCACTGAAAAATCATATAATCTTACCTCTTCTCCCTATTCTCTTACAAGAAGGCTTCTCTTGACTCATAAGGGAGGAAAAAGGCTTAAAAACACATGTTCTTACTCCAAGGAGGATGGCAAATTTCAGTAGTTCACAATCCTTACATTTGTCATTTATGTTCACTGTAACCAACTGCATTCCTCACTACATAATTAATTTCCTCACATACAGAAGAATTAAAATTCTCTTATTTATATCTTTAAGGTAAAATTTTCTATCTTCTTTAAGGTATTCTAGTTTATTTATTTATTTATTTTTTAACATCTTTATTGGGTCTAGTTTATTTTTGAAAGGAAATGAATACATAAAAACACAGGAACACTGTTGATTCAATTTAGTTGTTAATAAAGTGCATGTGGCTTTCAATATGAATATTGTTTGATACATTACAGCTTAAGTAAAAAGCTAACTAAGTCAAAATGAAGATTCAGCTTAGTACCTAAGATGTGGAAAATGTGAGACAAGAATATAAATTCCATATAAATAGTAACAAAATTGGGAGAAATATTCTTCTTTCCCAAAAAAAGCCAACTGAAAATATTCTTAAATTAAGTGGACTTCTGCTTCCCAAACAACAAGACATGCTACACAATAATACCAACGTGCAATACCTGAAATGTAGAATTACATTCTGACTGCTGCCCTTGAACTTCTGCATTTAATTCACAATTCTCTGGTGTCTGATTGATTTCATCTTGCAAAGTAGGAGATATGCCATGAGTGTCATCTACAGAAGCACTGTCAGACAAGACATCTAACTTTTCAGGGGAACGAGCTATGTGAAGCTTACTATCTCCCGTCCCTTCATCAAAATGTGTCCTCTCATCAGCATCATCTAGCTGTTGAACTGAAGTTAGATACTGTTCAAGCAGACTATTATCCTGCTCATTGTTTGAGCTTTCCTTACTCCATTCACCATGCTCTTCACTAACATCCCCTATATCTGACTCTTTGCCATATTTGACTGTGTCAATGGAATTCCCCATTATGGAACTTTCACTACCTTCTGTGGAACTTTTTTCAAAATCCAAAGGATCCTGTAAACAGTGAACTTGTTCTGTTAAGGAGGAATGAAAACCAGAGTCTGGGAATTCTGGTAAGGATTTCTCTTGAGAAGCTTCATCAGGAGCAATGAACCAATCAGAGTTTTGATCAGAAGAGGGCTCCTGACTTTGGGTGAATAATGGAGGGTTAGATGGCACCAGAGTACTTGATATGGGAGGAACATCAGGACGGCAGGAACTTAGATGCTGGTCCACCGTCTGCTGCCAAGCTTGTAGAGACCTTACCTATAAACCAAAGGATATAGTTTTACTACAAAATATAAATCATGCCTGTTTTACAACTGTCCTTTGAGCTTTCTTCCCCAACACTCATGAAGTTGGTAAATGGCAGATGGCATAACTGGAGTTAGAAACGACCTGACTCCCCTTATCCTTTCCATAGCACCCCCAGCCTAGACCTGGCTGGCACAAGTGGTTCACGTCCTTGGTAATAAAAGGTCCTTACCAGCAGAGCAGGGATGGGCCAAAGCAATTCTCTTCCTACTACTGGAAAAATAATCAGAAGCACGATAGCACATGTATAGCTGACTAAGGGGTAAATAAGGTACTCGATAAGATACACTTAAGTCTATCAAATAAGACAGACTAGAGCCTATTAATATGAGTAGATTCACTAAAATAGAAGTCTCATTTTAGATACCCATTTGGGATAAGAGTTTTTAAAAACTAACAATATAGTATATACAACTCTAAAATACCTAAAAATACCCCAAGTTCTTGATAATATGCTTTTACACTTTTAAAGTATAATTAAAATCTCAGAATTTTACTGTAAAATCTGCAACAAGAAAGCAATATAAGAATTTTTTAGTTTCCCTTTGACCATTCTCCAAGGTAATCACTGATAGCAGGTTAATATGTAGCCTTCCAGACCTTTTACTATGTATTTTCAAATATAATATAGGTAAAATCCTATTATAACAAATTTGTTTATAAAAATACTTCCAAGGGATTATTATCAAGAAGTATTTGTTGGGATACAATAATAGTAAAACCAATGTTTTAGGGAACTGTCCCTAAAGTGTGCTACTACAGGATTCAAACTCTCTCCCTGGAAGTCATGTGTACCTTTTAGGACATGCATATTATAGCCATCACACACTATTTCAATCACTTTTCATTCAAATAGTCTCAAAAGATAAAACAAGATAGTTACATGAAACTTCAAATTGGGCTTTTTATTTCTACTAGAAAATTATAACAATATCCCTCAATTTAGTACTTTCCTTCAGTGTTATAGTTCTTTATCTCTCTGGTCAAAATTATGAAAATATTTTTCTTCAGACTAAATAAAATGTAACAAAATTCACTGCCCTAGTTCAGAGTTAGTGGCAAGGAACACAAACCACATCCTTAACCTTGAGAAAGGGTGCTTACTTTTTACCTGTAACTACTCTATGATTATCTCAGGAAATCTAGAATTTTTCTTTGTTCACACAGTAGGTAATTCAGCAGGAGGGAGCTTACCTGGTTCCAAAGGAATCTGACAGCCTCTTCTTGTACAAATTTTTTAATACGTTCTTCATCTCTTTCTTTTCGTAATCTACAATAATTCAAACTCCATTACTGATACAAGAAACGGTGCTTTGAACTGTACTTCTTGTTATGACGAATAAACATATACGTTGTAAAGAGATGAATATTCTAATAACAGTCCTTTCCACTTTTAGAATATCTAAGTGAAACTTTAGTTTTAAGCTATGACTCAACATAGAAGCCAAATAAGATGTGACTGAAATTCAGATTATACTGGTTCTACAAAGGACTGCCAGTAATGAAAAATAAAATATTAAATGGCTCTTTATCTGGCCTCAATTTCCCAGCCAAACACACCAAAGGGGCAGGAGCTGCAGAAAGGATCAGGACCACAGCTTGAAACACCCTCTTCTAAGAGACCAGTAGGACTAATCACATCAAATTTCACATCCCTGTTTGCCTCCTGACATACTCTTTGCTGTCAACAGACCTTCCCCTCATTCATTAAAGTTTTCACTCTGCGCTCACTGCCCCCCTCTCTGTACTTAAACTAATCAGAAACCTAAGGTTCTCTTAGCTGTCCATTATCTCTTAAACTGTCACCCCATTCTGTTCTGAACCTCTGATCTACTTTCTCTAGCCCCCCCAAAGCCCTCCTACTGTGCCATGTGGGATTCCTGAATTATAATCAGCAAACTCCCATATATACTCAACCTCTGTAGCTCTCTCAAGTGGCAGCTACTTTTTTCACTCATACATCAGGGCCAGAACTTTGCTTCTCACTGCTGTTTACAAATGAGTCTTAACCTTCCTCCTTCAAGAACTCCAGCCATCCTGCTAAATTTCCCAAAACTCTTTTTCAAGTACTGACATCCCATTATCGACCCCCACTCACTGAAGGCTCAGCACTAGTCTTTTTCTCTGCCCTGTTCCCCTTGTCATTTCTGGAGCTCTTGACATTCACATGGATGCTCTATCTAACAATAATCCACCCCCATCACTCATCCTCAGTCCCACTCTAGACGCAAGCATTTTTTTTTAACATATTTATTGGAGCATAATTGCTTTACAATGTTGTATTAGCTTCTGCTGTATAACAAAGTGAATCAGCTATACATATACATATATCCCCATATCTCCTCCCTCTTGTGCCTTCCTCCCACTCTCCCTAACCCACCCCTCTAGGTGGACACAAAGCACCGAGCTGATCTCCCCGTGCTATGCAGCTGCTTCCCACTAGCTATCTATTCTACATTTGGCAGTGTATTAGACCCAAGCATTTTGACTACACCATTTTCGAAAATGATTTCAAGCACCAACACAAACCACTACGTCCAATCCTCCCAGTTCACTTGTTCTTGCCATAATCTGCAACAACCTGGACGACCAATCTTCATCTATGACCACCAAACAAATGACCCCTTTCTCTTGTCTTTCCTTCTACCTCCTTTAAATTCTGAGATCCAGCATTATAATCATTCCCCTCCCAAATGTCGTCAGCTCCCTTGCCCTTCCCTCTCTCCCCTACCATGTTCACCTGGAAAAGAACCCACTCCTGGCTGAACCATGTCCAAAATCAGAATGGAACAGCTGAGAGTTGTTGATGAAAATCATACAGTCTGACCTATCGTTTTGCACTTTTAAGTTTTTCCTCACCCTGTCCAGTTATCCTCCTCCATTCCGCTTATAAGTTCACTTTTAAGATGAACCCACACCTCATACCTCTCTTAAACCTCCCACATCCTCACCCCTCTCCTCACTTCCAAGTGCTGACCACATCTTGTATATTATTGGAAAAGGAGAAACAACCATCAGACAGGACTTCCCTATCCCACCATCAAACCTACCACCTTACCTGCTCCTGTTCCTACTTCAGGCTACTCCCTCTACTTGTGCACTGGACCTCTTCTTCTCTCACCTTCTCAAGAACTTCCATCCTGCACTTCTTCTTTCTTTGCTCTGCACCATCAGTTCTTCCTTCCTTATAGAATCATTTCCATCAACACATAAACCTGCTCTATATCTCCCATCTTTAAAAAAGAATCTTCCTAAGTCCAGATCCTCCTCTGTCAACCACCTACTCTCTTCTCTTCCTCACATCAACACTTCCCAAAAGTTGGCTACCCTCACTCTTCACCTCTCATTCACTACTCAATCCTTTCCAAACCGCCTTCATCCCACTACTCACTGAAGCTGCTCTGAAGAAGCTCATTGGGCAGGAAGAGGTTAACTCAACAGGACTGGGGTGTTTGAACCCTGCACATTCTAAAGACAGGACTAGCCTTGACCAGCTCCTGAGAGATAACCTTCAAGCCCTTGGAATATCCTGCCTGATAAGAGTATCTTTGTACATCTGGGACCTTGGTTTATGCTAACAGTGTATTTTCTGGTGAATACCTGTTTTGTTCACCTGAGACCCTGGGCCACAATGCATCAGTTTGACCTTGGGTGGGGGCTGAGGTCTGAGTAGTTAAGGTCAGTCACAGGGGCACTCAACGCCTAGGTGACTGACCCCCAATAAAAACCCTGGATGCCAAGACTCGAGTGAGCCTCCCTTGAGGTTCACATACTTCAGATGTGTTGTCACACATCGTTGCCAGGAGAATCGAGCCCCATGTGTACAACTGCACTGGAAGAAGACAACTAGAAGCTTGTACTTGGTCTCTCCTGAACTCTGCCCGGTGTGTCTTTTTCCTTTGCTGATTGTAATCTATATCCTTTCACTCTAATAAACCATAATCCTGAACATAAAGAATAGCTTTCTTGGGCTTCCCTGGTGGTGCAGTGGTTGGGAGTCCGCCTGCCGATGCAGGGGTCACAGGTTCGTGCCCCGGTCTGGGAAGATCCCACACGCCGCGGAGCGGCTGGGCCCGTGAGCCATGGCCGCTGAGCCTGCGCGTCCGGAGCCTGTGCTCCGCGATGGGAGAAGCCACAACAGTGAGAGGCCCGCGTACCGCAAAAAAAAAAAAAAGAATAGCTTTCTTGAGTCCTGTGAGTCCTTTTTGCAAATCATCAAACCTGAGGATAGTCTTGGGGACCCTCAACACAGTCACCAATAACCTCCAGCTGCTAAATCTAACACACAGTTCTCTGTCCTCTTACAGCGCCTCTCTTCTCTCCTGAAACACTTCCCTGCTGGAGCTGGGACACACACTCTCCCAGTTCTCCTACCACTCTAGCTATCCCTCCCCAGTCTCTCTTATTGCTTCCTCCTCTCCCACCTGATAATATTAATAAATACTGCTGGTTACAATACTAATACTCAGAATAAATCTATGAAATCCTAATTTTCCTGAGTTGACAATCATGAAAACATGTGAGCCATGGAATGAACAAATAAGTGCCACCATAGCCCCCAAATTTTAGCCCCTTTTAAGTCCCTGCTATTTTCTTTAATTTTTACGTCACCTAATGCGTTCTATGTAGACTTTCTCATCTTCTCATTTTTATACTTAAAACTCAGTTTTTCTATATTCTCTGTACCTTCTGTGTTTAGGTATATAGATGTCCATAAGGCATGCATTCATTCAAAATTTACTGCTATGCTGCATCTATGCTCCAATTGCTGTACCACAGATGAAGATGCATATGGCAGTCCCTGCACTCAAGATGTTTTCAGTATATTGTAGGAGACAAACCAAGAGTGGCAACATGGTATGGAAAGTGTCCTGGCCACAAAAGCAGTGATTCAGTGTTCTGAATCAATGCTAAGAATCTGACACCCCCAAACCAACCAAACAGCATCCAAACTGTAAAAGTCCTAAAAAGGGACTTTTCACCCACCTCCTTATTTCATCAGTTAGGCAGACAATGTGCTCCTGCATCCGGCGCAGCCGGATTTCATAGCGTACATCTTTAGCTTGTGGGTTGTAGTTTCTGGCATAAAAGCCCCGCCAATAGGCCTGAAGCTTGGTGGCTGCTTCATTCAATTTCTGAAGGGCAACTTTATTTTGTCCCAAAGTAAGAGATCTATGGGTTAAAACCCTGCAAGGAAGTTTCTCTGAAGCTGTTTGAGACATGGTTTCTTCACTGTCTGGCTGTGTATGGAAGACATTGTGTCCAACTGACTCAGGAAAAGATGTAAGACTGTGGGTGTCATCCTTCATGATGGCATTGTTTACTGTTGGCTCACGACAAGGTAATAGCCCATCTTTCTCATTTACCTCTGTACTGATAGCACTTTTTGTCATCTCAACAGAATTCTCATTTGCAGCCCAAAAAGCCTTTTCCCCTTCCTTATCAAAGCCGTTGTTTTCCAGACATTTCACAGATTCATCTGCAGCACCATCATTTTCTAGGCCCAAGTTAATGTCTTGCAGCCTCAGCTCAACTGTAGGTGATACTGGAGAGAGTCCTGATGCAACTGGCATAAAAGTAGACTCTGAAGAGAGAAGACTACAGTTTAACTTGTCTTCATCTGTCTGGATGTCTTCCAGGTGCAGGTCATTTCGAGAATATCTTGTAGTGTGTACAGAGGCTGGAAAGTTATTCTTAACAGCATATAAATGGTCATCATTACTGCTTATCCCAACCCAAGAATTGACCTGGATGACGGGTTCTAAAAGAATCAACAGAACATCATTTAAAACATTAAATGTTTAAAGAAGTATTTTTTCAGTTGGATCCTTTTAATGAACTCTAATCCCTGAAATATAGTAAAGTGCAATGAAATGATTTTAGTAATTTCCTCCAATATGCCTAAAACACCAAACCAAATATTTTTAAGAAAATGAATTCTTGCAATGGTCATAAGAATAATCAAAGTACCAGGTCACTTCAAAAGGTAGCAGTTCTCTGAACGTTTTCAAAAATTAGACATATAGTCGTTATATATGTCTATCTGTGTATATACATATATATAAAATATAAGATCCAAATGTTCACTTAAGCTAACAAGTACAAAATTATGAAAACATGTACTTTTTTTGTTTTATGATACCAAACAGATCAAACAACTTGGAGAAAAAGGATCAGAGATCAGTTAACTTCTTACCACTTTCCTGGACTACCTGGCAATCTTGAATGGGGCTGGAATGCTCCGGTACAAGGGATGCCCTTGTTTCAACAGGAGCAAGAGAAGACGACTCTTCATTTTGGCTCTGGTTCATCAACTGCCTCTGGTGAAACCTAAAAATCAGTAACTTCTGATGTGATTTAACGCAAACCAAAAAAAGAAAGCTTTTTCTGCTCCCTTTGAAGGGTAACACTGTCAAAAAGGTAGAAGTTTACAAGCTTTCAAAGTATATACCTTTGAAAGGCAAGAATATAAAATGGGAAAAAGACAGTCTCTTCAGCAAGTGGTGCTGGGAAAGTTGGACAGCTGCATGTAAATCAATGAAGTTAGAACACACCCTCACAGGGGAGGGTGGTGGTCCAGTGGTGGTCCAGTGGTCCCTCCATGCTCTCACTGCCGAACACCCAGGTTCGATCCCTGGTCAGGAAACTAAAATCCCACAAGCTGCTCAGTGCAGCCAAAAAACAAAAAAAAAACAAAAACAAAAACAGAACACACCCTCACACCACGCACAAAAATAAACTCAAAATGGCTTAAAGACTTAAACATAAGACAAGACACCATAAAACTCCTAGAAGAAAGCATAGGCAAAACATTCTCTGACATAAATCATACCAATATTTTCTTAGGTCAGTCTCCCAAGGAAATAGAAATAAAAACAAAAATTAAAAAATGGGGGGCTTCCCTGGTGGCACAGTGGTTAAGAATCTGCCTGCCAATGCAAGGGACATGGGTTCAAGCCCTGGCCCAGGAAGATCCCACATGCCACGGAGCAACTAAGCCCATGCACCACAACTACTGAGCCTGAGCTCTAGAGCCCGCAAGCCACAACTACTGAGCCCACGTCCACAACTACTGAAGACTGCGCGCCTAGAGCTCGTGCTCCGCAACAAGAGAAATCACAACAATGTGAAGCCCGTGTACGGCAACGAAGAGTAGCCCCTGCTCACCACAACTAGAGAAAGCCTGCTCACAGCAACGGAACCAACACAGCCAAAAATTTGAAAATTAATTAATTAATTATTTTTAAAAGCCATTAAAAAAAAAGAGGGACCTAATCAAACCTACAAGCTTTTGCACAGCAAAGGAAACCATTAAAAAAAAAAAAAACAGCAACAACAAAAGAAAAGACAACCTACAGACTGGGAGAAAATATTTGCAAACGATGCGGCTGACAAGGGCCTAATCTCCAAAATATACAAACAGTTCATACAACTCAACAACAAAAAAACCAACCCAATTGAAAAATGGGCAGAAGACCTTAACAGACATTTCTCCAAAGAAGACATACAGATGGACAGTAGGCACATGAAAAGATGCTCAACATCACTAATTATTGGAGAAATGCAAATCAAACCTACAATGAGGTACCACCTCACGTGGGTCAGAATGGCCATCATCAAAAGTCTACAAATAACAGGGACTTCCCTGGTGGTCCATGGTTAAGAATCCATTGAATCCTATCCAATGCAGGGGATAGGGGTTCAATCCCTGGTCGGGGAACTAAGGTCCCACATGCCACGAGGCAACTAAGCCCATGCGCCACAACTACTGGGCCCTCGCGCTCTACAGCCTGCGTACCACAACTAGAGAGAAGCCCAAGCACTGCAACTAGAGAAGCCCACACACCACAACGAAGATATCGCGTGCCGCAACTAAGACCCAATGCAGCCAAATAATAAAATTTTAAATAATAATAAAATTAAATTTAAAATTATTTAAAAATTTTTTTAAGTCTACAAATACAAATGCTGGAGAGGGTATGGAGAAAAGGGAACCCTCCTACACTGTTGGTGGGAATGTAAATTGGTGCAGCCACTATGGAAAACAGTATGGAAGTTCCTCAGAAAACTGAAAATAGAATTACCATATGATCCAGCAATCCCGCTCCTGAGCATATACCCAGACAAAACTATAATTCAAAAAGACACATGTACCCCTTGTTTATAGCAGCACTATTTACAATACCCAAAACATGGAAACAACCTGAATGTCCATTGACAGATGAATGGATAAAGAAGATGGGGTACATATACACAATGGAATACTACTCACCCATAAAAAAGAATGAAATAATGACATTTGCAGCAACATGGATGCAACTAGAGATTATCATACTGAAGTATGTCAGAAAGAGAAAGACAAATACATATGATATCGCTTGTATGCGGAATCTAAAATATGGCACAAAAGAACCTATCTACAAAACAGAAACAGACTCACAGACATAGAGAAAAGACTTGTTGCCAAGAGGAAGGAGGGGAGGGAGAGGGATGGACTGGGAGTTCTGGGTTGGTAGATGCAAACTATTAAATTTAGAATGGATAAACAACAAGGTCCTACTGTACAGCACAGGGAACTACATCCAATCTCCTGGGATAAACCATAATGGAAAAGAATATAAAAAAAGAATGTCTATATGTGTATAACTGAGTCACTGTGCTGTACAGCAGAGATTGACACAACATTGTAAATCAACTCTACTTCAATAAAATAATTTTTAAAAAAAAAGCAGAATGTATATACCTTTAATAACCCCCAAATTACAAAGTCTCATTTAAAAGCACTGGATAGAAAAGGTTAAGAAACTTATTTTTAAATCACATAGTCAGACACCATCATATGCATATACACGCACAAACCTTCAAAGGCAGGATCTCTGATAAAAGAAATGACTACTAAATGCTTCTAGCTATACTTTTTTTTTTGGCTGCGCTGCACGGCTTGTGGGATCTTAGCTCCCCAACCAGGGACTGAACCTGGGCCCTCCCCAGTGAAAGTGTGGAGTCTTAACCACTGGACCACCAGGAATTCCCAAACAATACTTTTCTTTTCTTTTTTTTTTTTTTTTTTTAATTTTTATTTATGTTTGGCTGAGTTGGGTCTTCGCTGCCGTGTGCGGGCTTTCTCTAGTTGCAGCGAGCGGGGGCTACTCCTCGTTGCGGTGCACAGGCTTCTCATTGTGGTGGCTTCTCTTGCTGCGGCGCACAGGCTTAGTTGCTCTATGGCATGTGGGATCTTCTCGGACCAGGGATCGAACGCACATCCCCTGCATTGGCAGGCGGATTCTTAACCACTGCGCCACCAGGGAAGACTCCAAGCTATACTTCTTTTATTTTATTTTATTTATTTATTTATTTATTTTGCGGTACGTGGGCCTCTCACTGTTGTGGCCTCTCCCGCTGCAGAGCACAGGCTCCGGACGCGCAGGCTCAGCGGCCATGGCTCATGGGTCCAGCCGCTCCGCGGCATGTGGGATCCTCCCAGACTGGGGCACGAACCCGTGTCCCCTTCATCAGCAGGCAGACTCTCAACCACTGTGCCACCAGGGAAGCCCCAAGCTATACTTCTTAATGTTAGTATTTTAAAACCCATATGAAACACCCACATTAAGGGACAAATGCAGTTTTTAAAAATCCCACTCTCCCATGCTGCTTGGCTCTCCCCACTGAAGAAATGATTAGCAATGCAGTTGCTGGGGAGCAAACTGGACTGCCCTGCAAGGTTCGGTTCCCCTACAGAACTGCTACAGTGACCAGTGGCCCAAGTGCCCAGAAATGTGGGCCTCAGCACTCACCTCAGTCCTACTAACCCTGCAGGAAAGAGTCAGAGGTATTTTCACTTGTGAATTTATCAACCGCTACAGATAAATGGGCTCACCTCTGCTTGCTCAGAATCTTCTCTAGTTTGGCATCCTCTGCACTCTGAAGACCCAGCGTAGAAGTGAGAGGACAGACTGTGGCCAGATACTGGACAAGCTGGATGTGCTGGCCAGGCCGATACGCTCTCCCCTTGCCTTGACTATACAGCCATTCAGCTTTCAAACTGGAATTGAGGGACATAAAGAAGAAGGGATGGCACTAGGGTAGACAAGATACATTTTTAAGCAATAATGAGTCTTCCTTCTTAATTTACCTTTATAGCATCATTGGATATTTTTCATAAATTCACTCAAGTTAAAAAGAAAATCTATCCTTCTGATTCATTCTCCTTACTATTACAATGTTTTAAACCTTTTTTCTTGCTTAGGAGCACTTCCAAAGATTTTTACTAATATTTTAAATTTATTTAAAATAAATATTTTCCAAATATTTTAAAATTATTTTCAAAGAAGCAATGAATAGTCCCTTCATTCACTATCAAACTGAAGTACCTAAATACATAAATTGTGTTTAAATCCATTAGTTCATGATAGTTTTTTTAAAGCTAATTGGTCACAGCTGAAGGATGCTAGTGAACTACCGACTCATTATTTTTAAAAACTGGTAATTAAAGGAGACAAATTAAATATTATTAGTTCTACCTTTCCTATACAAACTATACCAATGACCAAACAGTTACTTCATAGAAGTATTCCAGCTAATAAAAAAATTAATGATAGAATTAAAATTTCACCATTTTGCAACTCTCAATGAATTAATGGATTTAGGCACTGATCATTAATAGCTACTCCTAACACAAGAGACAACCAGACACCATGTGCCTCTCAATAGAACCCACAAAGTAGTCCTTCTCCCAACAAAAATCTGATCAAACCTCCACATTCAACTACCAATTTACAGGAAATACAGAAGGAGAGGAGTATGTCAAAGGACACAGAGACATAGCAATTGGCAAAATAAGCACAGTGGGAAACTCTATAGGACAAATAATCTGATTTCTTCAACAACCAAAAAAAGAGAAAAGAAAGCAAAGAAAATAAGAAGAGGAGGAACCCATGGAGAGATTTGAAAGCATCATCTTGGACCTCCAGCCAAGTCAAGCCTTCAAACGACTCCTGCCCCATGTGATCTCACTACAAGATCCCAAGTGAAAACTACCCAATCAGCACAGCCAACCCATGGAGCATGCAATGATAATACATTTTTAAAACACTGAAAAAGAGAGCAGGAAAGAAATTTTTTTAATATATCAACCAATTACAATGTATGGTCTTATTTCGATCCTGTTTCCAAAAATCCATTACAAAACTGCATTTATGAGGACTACTGGAAATGTAAGCACTTAACTAATATCTGGTGTTATTATGGAATTATTGTTAAAGTTTTTGATAAGTGATAACAGTATTATAGTTATTTCTTTAAGAGTCCTTATCTTTTAGAGATGAAATTATATATAATCTGAGACTTGTTTCAAAATCATACAGGAAAAGGGGGTGTGGGTGAAGGTAGAGATGAACAAAGTTGGCCATGAATTGAAAACTGCTGAAGTTGGGTGACAGATTCAGGGGAGGTCATTACACTACTGTTTACTTTTGTAATATGTTTGAATTTCTTTTTTTTTTTTTTTTTTTTTGCAGTACATGGGCCTCTCACTGTTGTGGCCTCTCCCGTTGCGGAGCACAGGCTCCAGACGCGCGGGCCCAGCGGCCATGGCTCACAGGCCCAGCCACTCTGCGGCACGTGGGATATTCCCGGACCGGGGCACTAACCCGTGTCCCCTGCATCGGCAGGCGGACTCTCAACCACTGCGCCACCAGGGAAGCCCTGAATTTCTTTTTAATTAACATGCTTTTGCTTCAATTTTATCATTCTTAAATCTGCCCATCAAGTTGAAGTTAAAGTTGCATCATTTTGGCATACTTTGTTTCTCTGTATATCATTTAACTCAGCATTGCAAATAGTTTGAAAATCACTTCCAATCCACAACCCTTTTCTTCAACCTTCACGTTAAGGTATCCACATTATGCAAAAAACTGTACAGTCCAAAACTGTTAAGCCACCCAAGATGTATTATAGACTGAAAAGAAACTGGTTCTTTTGACAGCTGGTTAAATAGTGCAGAAGAGTCTCGGTGCAGTAAAATGAGTTTGGTTTTCTATGATGTGCCAGTGTCACAAGAAAGGTGAAACTGTTTTCTAACAATGAGATATAAGGTATGCCAAGCTGATTAACTGAAGTCACGTAACAATAAAAATTTTAATACACTTAATAAAAATAATTAGAAGTATTTCTTCCATAGACACATTCCTGTGGATTAAATAAAGCTCATTCAGGATCTTCATGAACTCTGCTCTCAGTTTCCATAAGTTCTCCTGCCAAGCAAATGGCTTGTTGAAATGCTGTCCCTAAAAAAGGTCCATAATAGAGGACAATCCCCAACTTTAATAATAGCTAGCAAGCGACGCTTCCAGGTTATAGGCGGTTTGTAGTTTGGGAGGAAAGAAAAGCAAAAGTAAGAGGATACAGAAGGAGGCTCAGGTATTCCACAGTTTAAGTGTGTGAGGTGAACCACGAACTGTGGAGTATCAACTACTGTAAGATCTGTTTTTCTGCCTTTGCTTCACATTCATCAATAAACACACCATTACACAAGTTTATTAATCCATACGATATTTTCTTAGGTAAAAAAAATCTCTCTGCCCATTCAAAGACAAAATTAAAATTAATTCAGCTCTAACATATTAATTTCAAATCACTGGAATATGACTTTTCTCTTGAAATTAAAGGAACAGTCTACATTATATAACAGGGATAGCAACTACTGAGAGAATTTAAAACTGCTCTTTCACCTAATTAAAAAAAAAAAAGGAATAATGGATGAAATGATATCTGGTATTTGCTTTTAAAATATCCTAACCAAAAAAAAAGTGCGGGATAGATGAAACAAGGTTGGCAAAATGTTGATAACTGTTGAAGCCACATGGTGGGTATTTAGGTGTTCATTATGTTACTCTACTTCTGTATATATTTTAAACGTCCTTTCAAAAAAAGAAACGTCTCCAAAATTCTGCTCCCTAAGTTCTGATCTGTAAGCAACAGAGGTGTAGCTTGGTACTAGGTCCTATAAACAGTAAAACAGAGATTGAAAACAAATTCAGAAAGAACTCCAAATACTGAGGTGTTACACAAAGGTCCTTCCCCAGGTGTGCTTCTCTCTGAGAAAGCCCTCAGCCAAAGCACCACAGCGGTGGGTGACTGCTCAAGTTACTTTTTTGGGTGACACACACACTTAAGATCTGGCTACCCAAGGTCATCAGGGAACTTGGGACACTTTTCATCATGGAGAAAAAATTTAACTTGGTTGTTCTTAGCAAACAACAGGCTGGGTAGATACAAAAACTAGAAATTCCTTCCTGCCTATCCTTCAGGGCAATTCCAAGGCTGACCAGGAAAATGTTGGAACACTGCTCAGGCTACCCACTGATTTTTCAGCCAATAGCTCTCCCTTAGAATAATTCCTCCCTCCAAGACAAAATACTTCCAGAGTTGTTTTAAAACATGGGAGCACTGTTTACAGACTACACAGTTGTCTCAGACATCAACTGCAGCAGCATTTTTCTCAACAACCTAGGTTCTTTGGTTTGAATAGAACTCTATTTACCCACTCTTCTATGCACTGACATTTGGGTTGTTTCCCAAATGTCTCACATAGCTCCCAAATGTTTGGAGCTATTATGAATAAGGCTGCTACGAACATGCTTATATACATGTTTTCTGGTAGACATAAGCACCTATTTCTCTAGGGTATACACCAGAAACCAAACTGCTGGGTCATAGTGTATTTATAAGTCCAACTTCAGTAAATACTGCCAGTTTTTCAAAATGGCTGCACCATTTACACTCCTAGAACAGTGTATGAGAGTTCCAATTGTTCTACATACTCATCAATACTTAGTATTGTCCGTCCTTTTAATTTTAGCTACTCTGGTGGGAGCTGGTTGATTTGAAGCCTCCATAATAAATGAGGAAAAAAATAATCTTTCTGAATTATCAAAAATATCAACATAGTGGTTATCTCTAGTGGGGAGGGGAGTTATGATGAGAGTGGGGCAAAGGAGATCTCTGGAGTGCTGGTTTTGTTCTAGTCTTATTTTCAGTGATGATTATATGGGTATTTTTAAATAGTACGTTTGAACTATTTCTGAATTATATGATACTGTGCAATTTTTTTTTAATGTGGGGGGGAAAAGAATCTGTCTGAGAAAGGGTTGCTATTATGCTATACTCCCACCTCTTCCTTCCTCCCATACTTTAGTGTAGAATAACCCCACAGAGAGAGGCTACCCAAGTAAAAGTCCACTCTTCCCTACCTCCTGAAGAATCTGAAATTAAACAACTACAAAACATTATAGAGAAAGTTCCAAAAAAATACAAATTCACCTTAAAGTCACTTGGATTAAAACCATTTCCACAGTATAGAAACATAGCCTTTGCATTATTATTCATCTATTCAACAGTTATCTTCTGCTTTTTAACACTAGCTTTAGTTTCTACAAAACTCTTCAATCCCCAGTCCCTATCCTTAAGTAATAATGACAATTATCACTTATTAAGCATCTACTGTCTGACCAGTATTATGTTATATCCATTATCTTTAGTTCTCATAGCATCCTTGAAAGCTAGGTAGTTTTAGCCACATTTTACAGATGAGAAAACTAAGGCTCAGAGAAGTTATGGAACTTGTCCAGGCCACACTGTTAATGGGCGGCAGGGAAAGATGTGAAGCTTTCTCTTGTCTCTCCTGACCAGGTCTCATTCTCTTCCCAGGTCTCTCTTTATACCAAACCCTTACCTCTGCCCATCTCACCATGCTGCTGCCACATATGAAAATGTTGCCAGTCCTACTCCCACAGAGAAATCTGATAACGTCTTTCTTTCTATTAAAGGAAGATCCAGAGAAGATAATCCAAGTAAACCCATATTCTAGCTTCAGAATTACCCACAGTTTGAAATAAAATAAGGTGTCTGAATACACAGCAACACTCACTGCAGGAAAAAGGAAAAGCCACACTTTTTTGTAGGCAAACCAGAGCTGACATATGTCCTGCACCCTACACCAGCACCACCACTATGTAGCTCCTGGTTGCCATTCCTCACTGCCCCACACCCTATACAGCAACTAGATGCAAGAGAGGGAGAAAGAAAAGGAAAACCCTGTCAGTAATCTACCATTCCTCTCCCATCGGGAAACCCCTCAAGCGACTTTCAATCTGTAGAACAGGACAAAAACAGCGAGGAAGAATGTATGTGTTGAGTCCATGAATGCAGGTGTGTATGCAGTGAAAGGAAGAAGAGAAATGAGGCAGAGTGAAGAGAATTAAGTCATCCTGATTCTCACTATCCTCTCTAAATCCACCCCTTCTTGTCCACAACCTAGTTCCTTACCTCCCCTGAAGCTCTGATTCTACTGATCATGTGCCAGCGTCCAGAAGACCCCATCATGCAGGGGTCCCAGCTCCAAGCTGCAAAAACCATCAAAGATCTAGAGAAGGGGGAGTTCCCACTTCTGCTGTTTCACAGGTAGAAGGTGAGGACCAATCAGCATGTCTGCTACCAGTTCCAAATTGGAACTCTGCACGCATTTTCCCAAGGTCACTGTTATAAAGAGTAGTTGGGTACTAAGGTATTATTAATACTGCCTTTACAATATGATGGATAGAAGCTTTTGTGGGATTGATCTGAAATCCTACACAGCATCTATAACACGGTTTCTATGTAGAAATGCTCCAAGCCCCAAACAATCGATTAACAAAAGGATTTTTAGAAATCAATTTGTTGTATGTTGGGCAAGAAGTTAAACTCACTAGCCCCAACCTCTAAGGTTGATATTTATTTCTTATCTTTTTTTAGAAAGGATAAAAAATCCTAAATGAACAGCACAGAGTCTGCTATATGATGGTACAAATGATCTTAATTTCTAAATGCACATTTCAAGAAATATTCAGTTTATTAATCTGTAGTAAGCTAGAAATGGGCTTTTCAGTTAACTTCCATAATAAGTGTGATGTTAAAGAGGTCACGTTCACCTTTCCTTCTGCGAAATCACATATCCATCTAGGACTCTGAGGTTTAAGCACCAGCTGACGATGTATGGCCGATAGTCGAACCCTGGAATGGAAGGTGTTGCCATCACACAAGGATTGTTCATGATCGACAACTGTTCCAATTCAGTTAAGGATGCCAGAAAAGAGATCTGGAACAAAGGACAGCTTTGTTGAATGAAATGGACTACTCAGTGTCAAGCGCAGGGCTTCCACTGATTACACATCTTCGGCAGTTTGAGAATGTAACAATTTCCCTCTTGTTTTGAAAAGTGACAAGTAACACTCTTATATTATCCACTGACTTCCAAAATTCCAACAATATGGCCATCTGTCCTTGCTGCACAAAGTCCCTTAGAAAGCACTGTTTCCTAGCAAAGAGAACCCTATTTTGAAAATATAACAGCAGCCAGAAAAAGGTGCAGAGTGTGCCTTATTAACCCTGTTAATGTACATGTCCCTCTACCAACAATTACTTCCCAATGGAGTGATAAGTACAGCACTGCAAATGAAATTAAGCCTTAATAACCCACTGACATTAAGTAAAAGTAGAAAGAAAAATAATGGTCTTCTAGAGCCAAGTGTTTCATCCTGATAGCAGTTTCTTCCAAGATGCTCACAGTCTAAAGTGAGCTCACAACCCTTTCCTGCATCTCTCCTGACCTTCCAGCTTCCCAGATCCCATAAGATACCCTCAAATTTTACCTCATTTAAGTCCCGGATTTCATTTTCTGCCAAAGAAAGTATAGCAAGACATCTGGGTAGATAAGCAGGTGCCATTCTAAGAGAGGTGATGATATTTCCATGTAAAAGTAGGGTCTTGAAAGTAAAAAGAAAATGCATTACAAATGAAAAGATTACAAATAAATTGGTCTATTTTGATAAAACCAAAATGGTGTGCACAAACATAAAGTGATCTGTTTTATTATACTTCTCATCACACACAAATCAAAGACTGCTAATGCTGGAAGGGTCCTACGTGGTCTTCTGGTCCAACTCTCCTTTTTCACATCCACATTCTAAGCTCAAGAAAGTTTAAAGACTTGTCCAAGAACATATGCTTAGTGTAGGCATGTTGTGAGATTTAAGTTATTAAAACTTGAGCAATTTCCAACATACCTGTTCATTTCCTTTTAAAACATCAAAACAGAGGGTGAGAAAAGTGAAAGAAAACATTCATTAAAACAATCAGGTATAAAGCAAATTTTCCAAGAGAGAGAGATAACCCACAAACCATAATTTGCAATTATATTCTCTTGGTAACTTAAAGCTTGAGGAAGGCTGAATGTGCTTAGAGATGGTGCTGACTCAAATTAAGTCAGCAACAATGAAGAATAAAGCGAATACTCCCAACACCCAGGATTTTTTTTTTTTTTTTTTGGCTGCGTTGGGTCTTCATTGCTGCATGTGGGCTTTATCTAGTTGCAGCGAGCGGGGGCTACTTTTCGTTGCGGTGCACAGGCTTCTCATGACGGTGGCTTCTCTTGTTGCAGAGCACGGGCTCCAGGCACGCGGGCTTCAGTAGTTGTGGCTCTCGGGCTCTAGAGCGCAGGCTCAGTAGTTGTGGCACAGGGTTTAGTTGCTCCGACGCATGTGGGATCTTCCTGGACCAGGGATCAAACCCATGTCCCCTACACTGGCAGGTAGATTCTTAACCACTGCGCCACCAGGGAAGTCCCAACACCCAGGATTCTGATAAGGTAATCATGCCTCCATTCCAGAAAAAAAAAAGTTCAATCATTTTTAGTTCATTTGAATTCTCTTAGTATCTGGCTACATCAAATTGCTTAGAATAATTGTTGCTAAAAATGATTTCTGCTAACAATATAGTGAAATTTGAGCTAATAATACTGTTTCTAAGGTTAATGAATTCATCTGATGCTAATAATATCCAATGGAGGAAAAATATGGAAAAAGCCTACACATGTTGAAGCTGTGGTGCCAACTGTTACTTATTTCAGCAGTCCCCAACCTTTTGGCACCAGGGACCGGTTTTGTGGAAGACAATTTTTCCACAGACCGGGGCGGGGGCGGGGTGGGGGTGTGGGGGGATGGTTTGGGGATGATTCAAGCGCATTACATTTATTACACACTTTATTTCTGTTATTATTATGTTGGATTATATAATGAAATAATTATACAACTCACCATAATGCAGAATCAGGAGCCCTGAGCTTGTTTTCACTTGCCATTCACTGATAGGGTTTTGATATGAGTCCACAAGCAATTGATTTATTATGGTCTCTGTGCAGTCAAACCTCTCTGCTAATGATAATCTGTATTTGCAGCTGCTCCCCAGTGCTAGCATCACTGCCTCAGCTCCACCTCAGATCATCAGGCATTAGATTCTCACAAGGAGCGTGCAACCTAGACCCCTCGCCTGAGCAGTTCACAGTAGGGTTCGCGCTCCTATGAGGATCTCATGCCACTGCTGATCTGTCAGGAGGCGGAGCTCAGGTGGTAATGCAAACGATGGGGAGCAGCTGTAAATACAGATGAAGCTTTGCTCACTCGCCTGCCGCTCACCTCCTGCTATGCAGCCCATTCCTAATGGCCCAGGGTTTGGGGACCCCTGACTTATTTGATTACATTCCCCTCTATAAAAAGTGCTACAGGCCACAGATTTTTTAAATTAAAGTGAAGTTAATTTTGATAATTTAGTAATATCTATTACTAAAAAAATAGCAATCTTGAGTGTCAAAAAACAAAGTAAAGTTCAGGAATGTTTACTCTCAAGCCCACCAACATGTTATGTACTATATAACTGAAGCTGCTAACGTTGGCTGATTGGGCATGAAGGGAATTTCATCATGTTTGTTGGATGGTAAATAAGAATTAACCTTAACTACAACAACCAGTTTTAGTTAAAGTAAATCAATTATAGAAATTAACAATAAAAAGTTCCATACTTAATTTCTGGTACTCTAATAGAATTTTTATCATAATGAACACTATCTGTTCTTCATAACAGCAGGCTGATTTTAGATCAATTAGGTTATTTTCTCTTGGTATTTTAGTATAAAATTTCAGAAATGACATAGAAAACACATTTACCTTCAGTGATGCCAATTTAGATAGATCACCTATCTGGGGTATGTTATTGTCTGATAAATCGAGGTGTTGAAGAGCTGTGCAGCTATTGATTTGTTCCATGGCCTATTACAAGAAAAGGATCACATTATTTCACGCACATGAAATCAAAAAATGAAATTCTTCCCTATTTCCTGTAGCTGAGCCTCTTGCCTCCTCTGCCCATTATCAGAAGCAGAGGAGCAGGGCTTAGCAAGAGAAAAAAGAGGCAGTGCCAACAGAATCTGGCATACTGCTATATGGCTAGTTTCTACCTTCATTATCTCTCTAAGAGTAGAGTCAGATATTTATAGCTTAAAGAAACTTTTAGTGATGACATGTGACAGTTGGTATAACATAGACTTTACAATTTAACAATGGAGCCGAACTGCCTGGATTCAAATCCTAGCTCTGCAACTTCCTGACTGTGTGACCTTGGGCAAGTTACTCAACTTCTCTGTACTTCAGTTTCTTCATCTATATAACAAGCATAAAGACTGTACCTACCTTATTGGCTGTCATGAGATTGAATAAGTTAAAATTGTTAAGGTGGTTAGAATAGTACTTAGCATACATTACATACTCAATAGAAGTCAGTTATCATCATTTAATCCAGTTCCCTTACCTAGCATATCAAAAAATAAGACACAGAAATATTTATTAACTTACCCCAAATTATAGAGCTACTAAGTGGTGGAAGCAGGACTAGAAGCCAGATCTCCTGACTTTTAAAACATTATATTCTCCACTGTACCATTAAACATGTACATAAAACTTAATTCAGCATGAATTTTCAAAATGAGATTTTTTTTTTTCAGTTTATGTTAACTGAAATTATCTCTGGGGAATGGGAGTGGATACTTTCACTTTTTATTCTATTTTTTTCTATACTGCTTAAATTTCTTTTTCACAGCAAATACTTTTGTGAAGTAAAAAAAAAAACCTAATTACTTAAAAAAAAAAAAAAAAGAAAGAAAGAAAGAAACAATTCACCTTGAGATTATTTCCTGCCAAATTCAGCCATTCCAAATGTACTAGTTCCTTTAGGCCTTCCACATAGCCAATGCTATTATGAGGCAAATTTAATACCCGGAGTTGGGTCAGTTTGGCCACACCCATCATCCGCACCAGCCGATTGTTAGCCACTGACAACTGTGGAAAGAAAACATACCATTATTCTTAGGAGTAAAATATAAATATTACTTTCACATTAGGGTGGTTAAAAAGATTTATTTATATGGCCCAACATTCCCAAATATACAAACCCAATTTGTACTTTTCACATATATTGTCTAAAAATTCTGCAGTGCAACTATTAGTTGTTGTTGTCATTCCTAAGCAGTGGAAAATACAGATAAAGCTGAGCAATCAGACCTCCTCCAACTACTAAAAGAAAACATCTTTAACACAGCAACTACTTGAGAATGTAAACTCCACAATAACAGAGTCCTTTCACTATCTCCATCAAAAGCTAGAACAGTACCAGACACATAAGGGCCCAATAAACATTTGTTGAAGGAATGAACTAATCAACTCTTTACCCCACCATGAAATAAAAGGTTACCTTAACAACACAATATTTTGCCAACATAAAATGTTTTCTTTTTTAACAAGTGCTCTTTTTTCTAGTCTACTCTAAAGGCAGCAAAAATGTGTTCATCTTCAGTAGAAATTTAAAAAGCATCACTTAATAATCATCATGTAAAAATTAATTTTTTAAATTTTTTCTTAAATTATTTTATTCATTTATTAAATAAATTTATTTGTTATTAAAAGTTTTAAAAATTTAAGGCAACATTTACTGCTTTCTAGGCTTGCAGAGTTACTTTTTGTTATCTTACTCTTTTATTTTGTATAATAATAAACTGGTCTTATATAACTATTTCCCCCACATAGCAATACCTACCTGTATTAAACGTTTGCATTTCTCAAGATTTTCCAATTTAATAATCTGATTTTTATCCAGAATCAAAGTATGAATATCAACTTCATAGGGTAAGTTTGGACTTAATTTCTGTAGCCCCTGTCCTGACCAATTGACCACTGATCCTTGAAAAGAGAAGGGAAACTGTTAGAAAACACAACTACAACAGCTGAGCATAGGGATAAAATTATACTCATAAAATCTTATACATTTAGAGTTAGAAAACACTAGAGCATAATAAACATCAAGCTTTAAAAACGAAAGCAATCAATTTCTAAGTGACTACTGATTGAAATTATTCATTTTCCTTTAGAAATATCAAATTATACCTAGATTTGTGATATTCTACTCAAGTTTCTTTTCTTTCTTTTTTTAAATTTATTTATTTATTTATTTATTTATTTTTGCTGTGTTGGTCTTCGTTGCTGCACGTGGGCTTTCTCTAGTTGCAGTGCGCAGGCTTCTCATTGCAGTGGCTTCTCTTGTTGCAGAGCACAGGCTCTAGGGCGCCCGGGCTTCAGTAGTTGTGATTCGCAGGCTCTGTAGTTGTAGCTTGCAGGCTCTAGAGTGCAGGCTCAGTAGTTGTGGCGCATAGGGCTTAGTTGCTCCATGGCATGTGGCATCTCCCTAGCCCAGGGCTCAAACCCAAGTCCCCTGCATTGGTAGGCAGGTTCTTAACCACTGTGCCACTACGGAAGTCCATCTACTCAAGTTTCTTTGATATAATACTTTGGAATTCTTCACATTTAAATATAAACTATTACTTCAATATTTTGTGCCTAAGTAATGACAGTATTTTTTAAATGTAACTAATCTTTTGATAGAGACCAATGTGCTTACAATATCAGTATATCATAAAGTGCCCAAACTATTTTGAAAATCAAAGTATAGTTAATTTATCTACAAAATGGAAATAATATACCTAATTCATTAAATTGATGTGGGGATGAAAAGAGAAACCATATGAACTGCACTTAGTCCCATTCCTGGCACACAGAATTCAATAAAGTAATTTGGTATGTTTAACAGACGTTCAAATCCTGGCTCCACTAAGCTAATCACTGTGGTATCTTGGGCAAGTTATTGATCTCTTTTGGGCTCACTTTTCTACTCTGTAAGATGGGAATGATAATAATACCTGCCTTATAATGTTGTTCTACAAAGAAAATGAGATAATTTAAAAAAAAAGGCACTCAGAACATAGTCTTGCTCATATAAAAAGTGCTTGTATAAATGTTAACTATTATTATCAGTACATTGCCATGGTGGGCTGGGGAGGTGGAGTTTAAGAGCTACAGATAGATTTGTGATATCTATCACAAATAGATAGATTGTGCAGGGGGCGGGCCAGAGAAACTGCCAATTTCATATTTCTACCCAGATTAAGATTACTGCGGGAAATAATTATGCGAAATTGCTCTCCTGAAGGGTTTCAACCAACGTTTTTCCATTGTCTAATGGCTTCTAGCATTTGGGGCGGGGAGAGGGGGTCATTCGATTCTGAGAATTTGGTGAAAGATATATACCGTCCCAGGAAAATGCATAGCCTTTGCACACAATTCAAAGGGATCGAGAGACCTCTTAGACTCTCCCTTCTAGATAATGAGCCCCAGACCTAAGCGGTGGAGACGAGCATTCACCTTCAGCCCTGACCCTGACCCAGAGCCTCCGAACTGTAACCAAAACAAAGGAGCTCCGCTCACACGGCACCTACAAAAGCACCCACGCCGCGCGTTCCGCTGGGCAGAGACCAAGCTATACCTCAGGACCCGGTCTGCAGAAAAAGGCATGGAGAACTGTGGGCTCTGGATAACCCCCAGATTTTATCACGGCCACCGGACACTTCCAAGAAAGGGTCCAACGTCATCTCTATCTATCTATATCTATATCTAGATTTTTTATTTTATTTTTTTTGCGGTCAGCGGGCCTCTCACTGTTGTGGCCTCTCCCGTTGCGGAGCACAGGCTCCAGACGCGCAGGCTCAGCGGCCATGGCTCACGGGCCTAACCGCTCCGCGGCATGTGGGATCTTCCCCGACCGGGGCACTAACCCGTGTCCCCTGCATCGGTAGGCGGACTCTCAACTACTGCGCCACCAGGGAAGCCCCCAACGTCAATCTAGAGAGCTGTGTTTGAGACAGGGTTTTCTTGAACTTTCTAGGAATCCACGGGAAAGGGGGAGATTCTGCAGTTTTCACTTGGGCACCCAGAACTCAAAGTAAACATCCAAGAAAGATTACCGCGGCGGCCAGAAACCCACCGCCCAGGCATCCTCAGGAGCGCGGGGGCAGCGCGAAGGTCTCTTGGGGCTTGTAGTCCCCCGCTTGGCCCTCGCTGCGACGCCGGAGAGCCAGGCAGCGCCCAGGGGACTTCAACTCCCAGAGGGCAGCGCGCCTCCGCGATGCCCACAACCCCACATCAGAAGAACTGGTCCAGAACTGAACCCCTAAACCCAGTCTTCTTCTCTCCACCAGGTAACAATAATTCAGTTCTATGGAGTAAACATGGGGACCCAGGGGTGGGGATCGCCTTACCTTCTCCAACAGGCAGAGCCGCGTCGACGCGCGCGACCGCCATACTTCCCGCTTGCCAATAATACCAAGCAACCGTCCTCCGACTGCTAGGTGGAACTCGTAGTCGGGAGGAAGAAGCCAGAGACTACAGATCCCAGGATGCACGGCACCCAAACGGCCCAATTGGCTGCCTACAACTAACGATGCGAAACCCGGGTTAGAATCTGAGCCAAAGTGAGTTTGGAAACCGGGTCAACTCCCCTTGTTTGGCAGGGAAGCAGGCTATTGTTAAAAGATCATTTCACTCTCTTTTCTAGGTGTTTTCGAAATTTGACACTTTTACCATCGGGGTGATTATAAAGTCACTACTCAATACAGACCGAATTTGAGGACTCATTGCTAGAGACTTCTAGCAATGGGGGCTGTCCCTTCTTTTGACAATTCTGAATAAGTGAGAGTGTTCAACTCATCTATAGGCGATTTTGTGAGTTAGTCAAAATAGATACATTTTATTTGAAAATTTAGCTTAAGCATGTTGAGATAGAAGCTTTTATACAGTATTTTTAAGTGGTTGTTCTTGAATAGTTAACAGAACTTTAGACCTGGGAGTATAGTTAATAGGTATAAGCCCAGAATTTTTCCAGAGAGTATACAAAAGAAGTTTACAATACAGTGTCCAAACTCAAAAATTACACTGCCTTGCTGGAGAGGATATAGCTATATCAAAAAGCTTACACTTTTGACACAACTATTACATTCTAACTAGTGTGATTGTAGCAATGAACTCAATAAGCTTTCAGGAAATGGAGAAAGAAATAGAAACTACAATCTTCAGAGAAGACTTAAAGGAGGAAGTGAAACGGAGCTAAGGCTTAAAAGATGGGTAGACTCTAAACAGTTCAGGAGTATATAGAAGACGAAAAGACAGTACAGGCTGCAGGTGGAGGCAGGTAGTAATGAAACTAACCTGATAGCACCACACAATGTAGAGAGGGAGCTTCCAATTTCTACTGCCCACTCCTTCATTCCCTCTTATTCTGAATTCCCCTCTTTCTGAAACAGCAGTGTCCAAAATCTCTGATAATCTGTTTGAACAAAGTCCCCATAACTCATGCTTCTAGGTTTCCAGGCAATTGATTCTGTGAGCATTCCCTCCTTCCTGAGTCCTCCTCCTATCTCTCTGACTACACCTGCTTTAATTCTTTTTTTTTTTTAACTCTGTTTCCCACTGTTTTAGTCTGAAGACAAATTTCTTAACTCTGAAGAGGGAATTAAGACTAGGAATTTTTTTCTTCTAACCAAGAGACCCCTTACCTAGAAAGTACAGTCTTACTATATAGGTGTAAGAACAAAGCAAGCCTGAATTCTGTCTCCTACTAACCTTTGTTCCCTGGAACACCTGGTGAGGACTGAGGCGAGTCTCCAGCTCAGGGAGAGAGAAAGGGTTTACAGTTCTCTCCAGTTTTGCAGGGCAATGACTTGGGAGGGGGGGTACTGGATGCCCAGAAGGTACCTGAGGAGCACAGCTACCTGCAAGTTTACATCAATAGCAGAACCAGAGTTTTGTCTGGTTTGTCTGACCTGGGATCCTGAGGAAAGGGCCAAAGGATTCTCTTCATGGGGTTAACTGAGTATAGTCATAGCTCTTAAAGGGAGTGGCCACAGATCCTGGGCACATGCCCAGGTGAGCCAGCAACCCTTTAAAATCATACCATGGAAACTTTTGTGCTTCAGATACGGCTTTTGCATCTAAAATCAAATTGCTACACTTTAACTAAATTTCTTCATTTTGTGCATATGTTAAACCCTGCACTGCACACTCTGATCAATTTCCAATCAGTCTACTAACCAACACCATGAACTTCTCAACAAGGTAGCATTTTTTGGCAGGCTTAGGCCCCACAAGAAAGACTTTCCCTCCTATCAGCACAGTGTACTTGATCTCTGCAACAGCTGATCCCCCCGACTCATCTTTCCCATCTCTAATTCATCTGCTCACTGCTACTGGCATGATCTAAGTAAAACAACACCTTTTATCATATTAATCCCCTCCTCAAAAACTTCCCTCTTGAAATTCAACTTTCCAGGGCAACCATAATCTGGCCTCACCCTACTTCCCACCATTCATTCCACTAGTTTTCACTTGGCGCTTTTGATTGAGGGAATGACAAAATGATACTTGTGTTTTAGAAAGGTTAAACTGCTCATGAAACAAGGATGAATTGAAAAGCAGAATAGTGGCAGGAAGGAGACTGTTGTAATAGGGGATGGTAACCTTTAACAAACAGAGCAGTTTCAGGAGAGTATTATGTACAAGTTTAGGTAACATGAAGTTAAGTGACTAGGTAGACAGAAAACTGGAACTACAGTTTGGATAGTGCAATTTATCTTGACAAAATAAAGGAGTTTTTCTAATTAGGATGACATCTTATGTTTGAAAGAAGTAAATATAATAATAACTTTGAAGTTTTAAAGTTTTAAAACTAAGAAGTTATTAATCTAAAGAATTTTGACACTAAAGATTTTGAAAATGTGCCTTATTTTTATAATAAAAGTATTTTACATGATTTTTTGTGATTTATATGAAGGTTTAGGTGTACAAAATCAAAAGTTTTCTGGTTAGTATTCATTGGTAGACTTTTATGGTCCTGCTCTCTTATCTATAACCTGTGACCTTGAAGGAGAGACTACCAACTGTGAAAAAACAGTTCATGGGTGTCAATGAAAAACTTAATCAACAGTCGATCTAAGAAAGAAGTGGAAAATTTTATTCCAGTCAACCTGATGATTGTAACCCAAAAAGCTCTGAGGACTCTTCTGTCCATTAGAGGTCAAAGCATGGTTATGTTGCAGGAAGGGGGACCTCTTCCAGGGCCTGAGAGAGGGCTCTTGTCTAACACTTGGAAATGAATTGTCCGAGGAGACACACATGTTGACAAAGCAGGAGACTTTATTGGGAAGGGGCACCCAGGTGGAGAGCAGGAGGGTAAGGGAACCCAGGAGAACTACTCTGCCATGTGGCTCCTAATCTCGGCTTTTATGGTGATAGAATTAGTTTCCAGGTTGTCTCTGGCCAATCATTCTGACTCAGGGTCCTTCCTGGTGGTGCACGCATCACTCAGCCAAGATGGATTCCAGCGAGGAGGATTCTGGGAGGTCGGTAGGACACGTGGACTTGTGTCTCCTTTTGACCTTTCCCAAATTCTTCCAGTTGGTGGTGGCTCGTTAATTCCATGTTCTTTACCAGGTCATCCTGTTTAAGATAACTCATTCAAATGGTTACTGTGGTGCCTGGCCAGGGTGGGTGGTGTCAACCAGTGTTTCCCCTAAAGTTATATAAGTTTTTGAGACAAATTAGGTATTATTGACAGTTTACACAGTCCATATCTACAGTACAAAGCGAGTACTTTGTACTCACTGGGGGCCATCGTGGCCCCTTACAAGATTAAGAGGGAAGGTTATCTTCTAAGGAGTTGTGACCTTGTGTGAGATTAAGAAGGAAGGTTATCTCCTAAGGAGGTCTGGTTAATGCAGATGCACAATACACACTAAAGGAGGCCCAAACGGGCAGTGAAAATTTTATGTTTAAAATTTCTTGTCATGCCATAAAATATGAATTTTATTTCATCACGGGTTATCTAGAAGCTCCAAATGAGCATTAACTTTCCTCATTATTAGTTATCATTATTTAATAGGTGTTACACACACAATAATAAAAACTAAACAGTGCACAAGGTTATACACATAGTTTCAAGTGTTTTGTCTGTGCACTCATCTAGAAGAGGAGATGCAGCTCTTTCAAATTATCGAAGTGGTCTGTAAATCAAAAAGAAGTTCAGAACCACAGTGAAAGAATTTCAGTAATAAAATTCTACAATAATATTTGGATGGAGGGGCTAACTACTCTGCCTTATTATTTTTTATTTTATTTTTATTTCTAGCTGCATTGGGTCTTTGTTGCTGCACGTGGGCTTTCTCTAGTTGCAGCGAGAGGGGGCTACTCCTCATTGAGGGGCACAGGCTTCTCATTGCGGTGGCTTCTCTTTTTGCGGAGCATGGGCTCTAGGCGCGCCGGCTTCAGTAGTTGTGGTTTGTGGGCTCTAGAGCGCAGGCTCAGTACTTGTGGCACAGGGGCTTAGTTGCTCTGCTGCATGTGGGATCTTCCCAGAGCAGGGCTCAAACCCCTGTCCCCTGCATTTGCAGGCAGATTCTTAACCACTGCACCACCAGGGAAGCCCCTGCTTTATTATTATAAGGAGGTTCTAGCTGGGCTTCTGTCTAGAGATTAGTGCTGAACAAATAGGAAGCTCTCTCTGGGAGAGGAAAATAAAATAGTTTGGGGGAACCAGTGAATGATTGTCTCCACCACCCCTCTGGATGTAAACTGCCAGCCCACCATTCTCCAAAGTAGTGAGATTTCAGGAAGGCCAACAGAACAGTCTTAAAGAATTGGTCCCAAATAGCATGAAATGTCAGGGCCAAAATAATTTAGAAGAGTTAGCCATCTCAAGATGAGATACTAAATATTTTATTTTATTTTCCCCCCATATGACATATCAGCTAATATCTGAGAAAAAGAAGAGGTGAAAGTAAAAATAAATTTCAAGAATAAAGCCACTGTCACATATATACAATGGAATATTACTCAGCCATAAAAAGAAACGAAATTGAGTTATTTGTAGTGAGGTGGATGGACCTAGAGTCTGTCATACAGAGTGAAGTAAGTCAAAGAGAAAAACAAATACCATATGCTAACACATATATATGGAATCTAAAAAAAAAAAAATGGTCACGAAGAACCTAGGGGCAGGACAGGAATAAAGACGTAGACCTACTAGAGAATGGACTTGAGGACACGGGGAGGGGGAAGGGTAAGCTGGGACAAATTGAGAGAGTGGCATGGACATATATACACTACCAAATGTAAAACTGATAGCTAGTGGGAAGCAGCCACATAGCACAGGGAGATCAGCTCGGTGCTTTGTGACCACCTAGAGGGGTGGGATAGTGAGGGTAGAAGGGAGGGAGATGCAAGAGGGAAGAGATATGGGGATATATGAATATGTATAGCTGATTCACTTTGTTATAAAGCAAAAACTAACACACCATTGTAAAGCAATTATACTCCAATAAAGATATTTAAAAAAAAAGAGAATAAAGGCACTGTGAAATACTTTTCAGGTGACTTTGCCTAACTAACTGGGAAGAAGATGACTTTTGTTTAAAAGAATAATAAAGGAGGGACTTCCCTTGTGGCGTAGTGGAGAGTGCAGGGGGGCCGGTGTTCGACCCCTGGTCAGGGAACCACATCCCACATGCATGCCACAACTAAGAGTTCGCACGTCACAACTAAGGAGCCCACGTGCTGCAACTAAGGAGCCCTGGAGCCACAACTAAGACCCGGTGCAACCAAATAAATAAATAAATATTTTTTTAAAAAAAGAATAATAAAGGAATCCTTGACAGCTTTATTTCATCATCTCTTTTGAAGTGCTTCTAAAAGGCAGTGAAACCTATATAAGTGATCCATCATATTTCCAATTCAAAATTAAGTGAATGTTTAAATAAAAAATTGTAATTTTAATTTATATTTGGAACACTATGAGTGCTTAAAAGCTCAAAAAGTTCATTTTTATAAGAGTGGTAGTTTTACTCTCTACCCCACCCCCCCAACATGATTCATTTTTTAAAAATAAGTGGTGCAGGGACTTCTCTGGTGGTCCAGTGGTAAAGAATCTGCCTTCCAATGCAGGGGACTTGGGTTTGATCCCTGGTCAGGGAACTAAGATTCCATATGCCGCAGGGCAACTATGCCCGCACGCCACAACTACTGAGCTCATGCACCTCAACGAGAGAGCCTGCGTGCTGCAAACTACAGAGCCCACATGCCCTGGAGCCTACACACCACAACTAGAGAGAAAACCCACACGCCACAGCTACAGAGAAGCCCATGCACCACAACTGGAGAAGCCCGCGCACCGAAATGAAAGATCCCGCACACCTCAATGAAGATCCAACGTGTTGCAACTAAGACCCAATGCAGCCAAAAAAAAAAAAGAGAAAAAAGTGGTATAATGGTTAATTTCATGTGTCAACTTGGCTCGGCCACAGTGCCCAGATATATCATCAAACATTATTTTGAATGCCTTCTGTGAGGGTGTTTCGGATAAGATTTACATTTAAATTGGTAGATTTTGAGTAAAGCAGATTGCCCTCCATAATGTGGGTCAGCCTCATCCAATCAGCTGAGGATCTAGATATAACAATAGACTGACCTCCCTGGAACAGCGTGGAATTCTCAGGCAGTCTTTGGACTTGAACCGCAACACTGGCTCCTTGCTGAGTTTCCAACCTGCCAGTCCACCCTGCAGATTTTGGAAACCCCAGCCTTCACAATCATGTCAGCCAGTTCCTTAAAATAAATCTCTTCATCTATATATCTATCTATATCTATATCTATATCTATCTATATATCTATATCTATATCTATATCTATATATATATACTATTGGTTCTGTTTCTCTGGAGAACCCTGGCTAATACAGGAGGCAGAGAGGTAACCAAATTCCAAGTAGCTTTTAAATACTAAAGGCTTCATTTTGTGATTATATGTGATGGTCCACCTCATTTGGGGCTCCATTGACATCAGATAGAGGTATGAAAAATTTAGTCAGTTCTGAAAAAAATTTCTCTGAAGAGAAAGAAAATTCAGAGTATCAGTGAATTATGTGTCTC
Source organism: Orcinus orca (assembly GCF_937001465.1). NCBI lineage: Eukaryota > Metazoa > Chordata > Mammalia > Artiodactyla > Delphinidae > Orcinus > Orcinus orca. Next base: position 100,218,318 of record NC_064563.1, read on the forward strand.
TCATATATGGCATACAGCAGTGTAGCTGATATAAGTGATCTAGCTACAGTAATTATCAGAATAGCTTTCCTACACAGTTGCTTGTACACAGAATGTTACACAAGTTTTCAAACCTAATTTAATTTGCAAAAAATAATCTCCAGGGACTGCCCTGGTGGTGCAGTGGTTAAGAATCCACCTGCCAATGCAGGGGACACAGGTTCGATCTCTGGTCCGGGAAGATCCCACATGCTTCAGAGCAATTACTGAGGCCCACATGCTCTAGGTCCCATGTGCCGCAACTATTGAGCCCACGTGCTGCATCTGCTGAAGCCCAAGCGCCTAGAGCCCATGCTCCACAACAAGAAAAGCCACCACAATAAGCCCTCGCATGGCAACAGAGTAGCCCCCGCTCTCCGCAGCTAGAGAAAGCCTGAACGCAGCAACAAAGACCCAACTCAGCCAAAAATAAAATAAAATTTTAAAATAATAATAATCTCTAAAGGAGTCTAAATATATCTTTAGATGTTCTCTTTGTCCTTCAGGATATATTTTCTATTTTAAAATAATGTAGCATGCGCCAACTTTAAAAACATGTTACTGTAAAAATCTTAGAAAATATAGGCAAGCAAAAAAGTAAAAATAACAATCTTCCGTAATTCCCCTACGCAGAGATAGTCACTGTTAACATGTTGTGTTTCCTTTTAATCTATTTTTATCTATGGGACTATATCTAGATTCCCTGCCTCCCGTATTTTTTTTTTAACAAAAATGGATGTATACTGCACATAGATTTGAGACTGCTATTTTCAGGTAATATGTTTGTAAATTTCCCTGTGACCTATTTTTGGTTATCTCATGCACTTTTAAGAAATTTACCTTTTCTTCCTTTCCAGTTAAGAGAGGATATTGTCGAACAGAAATATATAAAGTATATTACTACACTGAGGAATTCAAGTATATGTGTTAAATCTTTCTCTTCTGAAATTGTACTTTCAAAACTTTGAAATCACTAAGATTTTCACATTTAACTACAACACAAAGTCTATAATACAGAAAGAATATTAATAATCTCTTTAAGCTAAAATACAAATTCCCTTGGGATCGACATATACACACTACTCTTCTTGCCTCAGCACAAAAGAATTCAGAGATGAAGTGATAGGTAAGAAATGGATTTATTTAGAAAGAAACACACTCCACAGACAAAGTGTGGACCATCTCAGAAGGCGAATGAGCCTCGAAATATGCTGTGGTAAGTTTTTATGGGTTGGGTAATTTCATAGGCTAATGAGTGGGAGGATTATTCCAATTATTTCGGGGAAGGGGTGGGAATTTCCAGGAATTGGGCCAGCGCCCACTTTTTGACCTCTTATGGTTGGCCTCAGAACTGTCACGCCGGTGGGTGTGTCATTTAGCATGCTAACGTATTACAATGAGTATATAATGAGGCTCAAGGTCTACTGGAAGTCAAATCTTCTGCCATCTTGGACTCAGTTGGTTCTAACCAGTCTTTGTCATGTCCTATGGCTGTATCATTGTTTTAAAGGTTGTGCCCTACCCCCTTCCCTCCTGTTTCACTACTATATATAAAATAGATAACCAATAATGACCTACTGTATAGCACAGGGAACTCTATTCTGTAATGACCTATATGGGAAAAGAATCTAAAAAAGAATGGATATATGTATATGTACAAGTGATTCACTTTGTTGTACACCTGAAACTAATACAACATTATAAATCAACTATACTCCAATAACATTTTTAAAAAATAAAATATAAATTTCCTTCCATGAAATAATAAACTCAAATGAAATAATCAACTGAAACGTCTACTTTACATAGATATTCTCTAGCAAAGGTTGGCAAACTACAGACTATGGGCTGAATCCAGCCTGGTGCCTAATTTTGTACAGCCTACAGCTAATATGGTTTTTACATTTTAAGTGACTGGGGAAAAAATAATAGTAACATTTTATGACAAAATTATATGAAATTCATATTTCAGTGTCCATAAATAAAATTTCATTGGAATACAGTCATATTTATTTACCTATTGTCTACAGCTGCTTTTACACTACAATAACGGAGTCCTCATGACTGAGACCATATGTAGCATTCTGAGCTCTTATTAGTGCTGCTACACACTACAAATCACAGTAACACTTTTTTTTTTTTTTTTTGCGGTACGCGGGCCTCTCACTGCTGTGGCCTCTCCCGCTGCGGAGCACAGGCTCCGGACGCGCAGGCTCAGCGGCCATGGCTCACGGGCCCCGCCGCTCCGCGGCATGGGGGATCCTCCCGGACCGGGGCTCCCGAACCGGGGCACGAACCCGTGTCCCCTGCATCGGCAGGCGGACTCTCAACCACTGCGCCACCAGGGAAGCCCACAGTAACACATTTTTACTTGACAGCATTTCATGTGCCATGTGTATCGCCATACTGTGACATTTTATTATTAGTTTTATGACCAGCATATACCTATCATGTCAAAACAAAAAAAAAGAAAATGGTAAGCTTAAAATATTCCACCTTTTTTTTTTATTGCGGTGCGCGGGCCTCTCACTGCTGTGGCCTCTCCCGTTGCGGAGCACAGGCTCTGGACGCGCAGGCTCAGCGTCCATGGCTCACGGGCTCAGCCGCTCCACGGCATATGGGATCTTCCCGGACCAGAGCACGAACCCGTGTTCCCTGCATTGGCAGGCGGACTCTCAACCACTGTGCCACCAGGGAAGCCCAAAATATTCCATCTTTAAGATACTGTGAACTGCAGATTATTTTGTTAACAAATTAGATGGCAAAGCATTATGTTTATTACGCAGTGAACCTATATGCTAAAAGAATACAATATATGTCGACATTACCAGACTGAGCAGTCATTACAATATTCAAATCACAGAAAACAGAAAAGTTAGAAAAAGTAAATAGAATATCTCATCATTGTAAAATTTCTTCACCAAAAAAAAAAAAGAGAGAGAGAAAGAAAATTAGGCTGCAACCAAAGTAATTTCCAAGTGGCTCATTTGTTAGGCAAGCAAGGAAAGTCATTTACTTATGGTGTGTTAATTAAATGATGTTTGACTGCAGCAGCTGAAGAAATGTATCCAGAAAAAATAAACTTGTTTAAGATCATTAGCCTTTAGGTAAGAACAGCTGCTTTAAGTGTTGAGCACACTGGGAACATCAATAGTCAATTTAAATTATTTAGTGAAGCCTAATTATTTTGAATCGTTTTCCTTGGCTCTTAATGAGTTGACAGGTGTTATTGAAACTGCTCCTTTGTTCTGTTTATTCAAGGAGTCAATTTTTCAAGTGACTTTAGAATTAGCCTTTATGAATAGGCTGTATTGAACAGGTGAGAATATTTTTAAAGAAGTTGAGAAAACACTAATTCAATACACCTAAGTGGAATCTTCTGTTTTAAAAAGGTAGAAAAAGCCTTAGTTTGACAGATTTACAACACTTGTGAAAATGTAAGGTGTAAAGCCTATGGTTATAACATCATTGTATTATTAATTAGCAGATTCTTTGTGGAAAACATTTGAATCCACCACGTGTTGAGCCAGTGGTGTCAACAATAAACTTCATTTGTTCTTATGGGTTTACCATCATCAGCCCATGAATTTTTGTCAGAAATAGCAGCTGAATATCCTGACTTGCCCTACCACACAGTGTTTGATGACTTACCAGTGGTATCATTTTATTATTATTATTAATTTTTTTTAGCTCAGGGCCAAGATTGAAATTTTTTCAAATGAAAAGAACCTCCCTTAACCACTATTTTGGAACACTTATTGAATGGCTTTAGGATTCGTTTTTTGCTAATTTTGATCATGTGATGATGCTTCTTAACAAACTCAAGCTAAGGACAATGCAGCACTTACATGCAAAACTTATTCTGTGGTAAAGTCATTTCAATAATCACTAACGTTATTTGATTCAAAAGTTAAAAAGGAAGCTGTCCATTCTCAAACAAATTTGCAGTGGTTATATTTTTCGAGCTCAAATTACAGTTTTAGTAGTGTTGTTGAGACCTCAATGCAAATGCAAAGAAAATTTCCATGTTTCAAGACCAATTTAACTGTGCATTTTGGAGCTTTCACTTAACTTTCAATTGGAAATAATTAATCTGACATGCTAAAAGGAAAATATCAAGAAAATAGTCTAATTCTATAATTGCCTTCCAAGAGATTAATATGTTCAATTTAAATCATATGTCCTTGGATTGATGGCAGTATTTGTCAGGGTGAAAAGACATTTTTCAAAGACAAAAGTTGTAAAATCTCATTAGAGATCAGGATTAACAGATTAATATTTGCAATTGATTTTGATGATAGGGAAATGTTAAGAGAAATGTTATCCTCCCCCTCCCCAAAAAGAATTTCATTCTTTTCTTTAGTAGATCTGTTTTACAAAAACGTACTCAATATTATTATATTTTAAATTTTGTCAATGGATATATTGTGGAAATTGGTTTTCTCTCTTGTTATAGAAATACTTATATAAATATTCTCAATTTTGCCTCTTAGCCCATGAAGCCTAAAACACTTAATATTTCCAAACCTCTGTTCTGGAGGAAATAAAATCTGAGTAGGAAATTAGCCAGTGAAAGGGAGGAAAGATTCCAGCCAAAGAAGACAGCTTGGGCACATGCGTGAGAACCAATAGAGTATGTGAACAGTACTAAGCAGTTATTGCATTCTGAATCATATAAATACCATGCTTCGTTCCTCTTGCATTTTTGAGCCAATCGGTAATACCAGTTTCTTCCAGGAGATGGCTCCCTTCATTTAGCCAAAATTTTATTATGAAACATTTCCAACATACAGAAAATTTGAAAGAACTTTACAGGGAACACTCATAAACCCACCACTTTGATTCTCTTATCAACATTTTATTATACTTATTTTATCACATATCTATCCCTCCCCTCCATCCATCTCGTTTTTTGATGTATCTCCCTATATACTTCAACAAGTATTTCATTAACTAGTGTTCAAAATTTATTTAGTTTCCTGTTTTTTTTAAATAATAGTTACGGTAATTCCCTGGCGGTCCAATGATTAGGATTCCGAGCTTCACTTCAGGGGGCACAGGTTCAATCCCTGGTCGGGAACTAAGATGGTGCATGCCGCGTGGTACAGCCAAAAAAAAAAAAAAAAAAAAGATATAAAGTAAAATTTACATGAATACTCAAATCTTAAATGAACATTCACTGAGTTTTGACCAACTGTGTTTAATTAACCCAAAATCCATAAAGACATAGAACATTACCATTAAAACAGAAAGTTCTCTCATACCCTTTCCCATTCAATAATTCCTCTCCCACCCAGAAGCAACCACTGTTCTGATTTTTTTTTCCATCATAGGTTAGATTTGTATGGTGTAGAACTTGATACACACAGAATCATACAATATGTACTTTTTTTTTTTGGTAAGGCTTCTTTCATTTAGCATAAGGTTTTGGGGACTCATGTTGATGAGTAAGTCAGTTTATTCCATTTTATTTGAGTAGTAGTCCATTCTATGAATATATATTATAGTTTGTCTATATATTCACATTTGATACAACACCGAGAGTGTTTCTTGTATGTATTATGAATAAAGATGATATAAACATTCTTGTATAAAGTGGGTTTTTGTTTGTTTTAAAAATTTTTTTAATTACAAAATAATACAGGTGGTACTTATTCCTCCTATTTTCAGGATTGAATTGCGGAGCTTAAATCTTTCAATCCCTAAACACTTTATAATTGTTTGAAACTTTTTATCATGGAAAAGTAATTAAAAGAGTACGTAACAGGACTTCCCTGGTGGCACAGTAGTTAAGAATCCACCTGGCAATGCAAGGGACACGGGTTTGATCCCTGATCTGGGAGGATCCCACATGCCGCGGAGCAACTAAGCCCATGCACCACAACTACTGAGCCTGCACTCTAGAGCCTGTGAGCCACAACAACTGAGCCCGCATGCTGCAACTACCGAAGCCCACGCGCCTAGAGCCCGTGCTCCACAAAGAGAAGCCACCGTGATGAGAAGCCCGGGCACCGCAATGAAGACCTAATGCAGCCAAAAATAAAGAATAATAATTTTTTTAATTAAAAAAAAAGTACATAACTATATAGACTATTGTGATGAACTCTCCTACACAACACCCAGCTTCAACTATTATCCACTTCTGGCCAATCATTTTTTTCATCCATGCCCTTACCCACTAGTCCCTTCCTCAGATTATTTTAAGGCAAATCCCAGCCATCCTGCTATTTCATCTGTAAATATTTAGTATGTATCTCTAAATTTCAATATAAGAACTCTTTTTTTTATTAAACACACAGTACAATTACAATAGCTAAAGAATTGACAGTACATCTTAATATCAAAAGTCCAGTCAGTATTCAAATTACCCCTATGGTTTATCCAGCTTGGTTGTTCAAATCAGGCCTCAGTTAAAATCCATATGTTGCAATTAGTTGAGGAGGCTCTTAAATTTTATTAATCTATAGGCAGAGCCAGCTTCAAGTTGTGCAACCTATGCAGTCACACTGGGTCCCTGGCTCAGGGGTATCCCATGCTTGGAGTTTAATGCTCTGCAGTCGCTGTCTTGAAAGTCTTAATAATTGTATCCTTGCATTTGTGTTTTTTAAGTGAAGTATAATGGGACGATACAGCATGTGCCTGGGGCTTGCCACCTCAGCTCCCTTGTAGGCCCACTCCTTGCAGCCTCCTCTCTTTCCAGGGATGGGTTCCAGAGGGCCGCTGGTTCTACATTCCCTTGACTCACTCCTTCCCCTCCCCCTCAGCTCTCTCCAAAGCAGGCAGCACCATCATGCATTATGCCAGTTTGACATCTACCCAGGAGGATGGTGGAAGGAGATGGCTGGCTGAACTTCCCAGCAGCACTGAGGCAGTTTGTTGGTCCGGTGCCTCTAAGGAGGGGGACCTGAGAGCAGGTAGGCCTGGAATGTTCATGCACAATGTCAAGTCACAGGGCAGGACCCTGGGCACCTATGAGGGGCTGCATTGGCCCAGCGAATGTCCTTGCCTGAGAGAGCATGAAGTTAAATAGCAATTGAAAAAATATCATGAAAGGTCGAGAGATAGATTGCAGAAGAAAGGAAATAGCTTATTTTAGTACTTTAAGGACATCTTTTTCCTGCTTTTTGACAAAGGGACCCCATACTTTCATTTTACACTGGACACTGCAAATTATTTATATAGCTGGTTCTGTTCATTCGTTCTTCTCTCTCTCTCTCAATTTTACATAATGTTGAAGAAATTAAGTCATCCTGTAGATGCCAGTTGCAACCATGTGGAGTCATTTCACATGTTCCTCTGTCCCCTATAATTTATATAATGGGTAGATATGAAAACTTGATTAGAGTTATATTTTTAAGAGAATTCTTTAAATTTTAATAATGCTTCATAATTTTAAAGAAAGATTCATAATTGTTCACTGAGTAATTTATTGATTGATTGATTGATTGATTTTGCGGTACGCGGGCCTCACTGTTGTGGCCTCTCCCGTTGCGGAGCACAGCCCCCGGACGGGCAGGCTCAAAGGCCATGGCTCACGGGCCCAGCCGCTCCGCAGCATGTGGGATCTTCCCGGGCCGGGGCATGAACCCGTGTCCCCCGCATCAGCAGGCGGACTCTCAACCACTGAGCCACCAGGGAAGCCCCACTGAGTAATTTTTAAACCTAGTTATTTTCTAATCTAGTTGCTAGGCATTCCTTTCAAAGCCCTCCCTGAGGCCAATGCCTGAGAGTCTTGGGATTGATCAGCCTACTGGGAACTCTGATGATAGATTCTAAAAAGGCAGGATCCCTCCCCACAACTGAGGAGAGAATGCTATTGGAAGAAAACACTAAGATTGGTGCCTAAGTCATTCCAAAGGCATTCGTGTTTACACATTCCTGTTGTTGTCTTATTTTAACTTTTTCTGCCTCTTAACGCTGTCAAAATTCTTCCATAGGCTTCTGTGAGATGACTGTCATGGATATCTATTTCCTTTGACCTCATCTGCTCAGCCTCCTTCAGTAGATTCTTTCTCCATTTCTCCTATCCCGTAAATATTAGTATTTCCTGATTCCTTTGGCTGACTCACTCTAGTCACTCTTTCTAGGGGTGGCAGACCCAGAGATGCCCTATCCAGATCCCTCTTCAAGCAAGAGCTTGAAGACATCATAGTTAGCAATGTCCTCTAGCTGTCAGCAGAGTCTGGCTCAGCTGCTGAGCACCACCTCACTTAGGTCATGAACTCCCTGGGTCAATCCACATCTGCTGACTAAGCAAGGTGGGGGTATAAAGAGAATTGATCATTTGACTCAAAAAGGGATACTCTGACAGGCAATAATTGTTCCAGAGCTCCTGGCAGGGTTGACTGGGGTTTAGTTGGGCCAGTAATGCATTTGCCTTCTTCTGCCTAACATTGCTTCCTCCTTCCTTTCATAGGACCTGGTCCCTAATAAATACCTTTTACTCTAAACATAGTCTCAGTAAGTGCTTCCAGAGAAGACAGCCTGTGACAGTAGGTGATGCTATCCCACATATTCTACTATCACCTATAGATCCATTACTCCTAAAATACATCCTATTCCAAACACTCCTCTAAACTTGTTTATCTTCCCACTACACAATTCCACCTTAACATCCTACGGGCATCGTGAACTTGGTCTTTCCCAAAGTGACCCTTTCCTCACAAACACGCTCCTTCCTCTTATCTGTCTTCTTTTGACAAATGATACCGCTATTCACTAAGTCTCCATCTTCAAATTTTCCTTACTTCCTGCATTATCTATTGCTATGTTAACAAATTATTCCTAAAACAAAGTAGTTTAAAACAACAAACATTTATGATCTCACCGTTTTTATGGGTTAGGAATTCAAGAGGGTTTATCTGGGCGGAAACTGGAAGAGCAAGAAACATGTTCTATCCCAGAGCCTCCGGAGGGAGCACAGATCGCTTGACTTCAGCCTAGTGATACTGATTTCAGACTTCCAGCCTCTAGACCCATAAGAGAATACATTTGTCATGTTTTAAGCCATCAAGTTTGTGGTTATTTGTTACAGCAACCACAGGAAACTAATACAGCAGGAGACTATGTATAAAAGGTGAAGAAACAGTGAAGAGAATGCTCTGTTCTCAGGAAGTATATAGACGCCCAGAAAAGCACCAATTTTGGAGTGAAGCTGTCTTTTGCCTATGAAAGAGAAAGGATAAAGTCTGCAAAAATTTATGGATGGTGTTGGAAACTGTGCTTTATGACACTATATAAAATGCTTTTAGGGGTTTCTGTATAATTTCTTCTTATTATAAGAGTGTTTGAACACAATGTAAGGTGTGATACATACAAAGTGTTATAAAGAACCCTGAAATGCCAGCTCTAGGAAAGAGTAAAAGAGCTAAAATCCATAAGACCGAGTCTCCTGCTTTTCCTCCACGGAGTTAGACCAAAAATAATTTCGAGGACCGACAGAACAAAATCTTCCTAAAATGCTTGGGAAGGGACTATAAATTCTGGGGTTCTGTGAAGTAAACAGATCCAAAATCCTGCAGGTAGATCTTGGCTCCACCCTCTACTCACATCCAGCTCTGCCTTGTGGAGCTTGTAGAAGCCAGGACTATTCCAGAAAGATTTTTTTTTAAGTGATCAAACAATTTTATCACCAGTAATTTAAAACAAAGAAAGTTAGATAGATGTCAGAGTCAAGTTCAAAAACCATGGAAGCTGAGGTATCCATCTGCCTGTAGTCTATTTAGACAAAGTCTTCTAAGTATACCAGACACTCTCAACAGCTGGTCAGAGTTGGTCAGGCTGTCAAATTCCTTCCCTTTGCTTCTTTGGTTTTTCAACTCCATTCATATCTCTATTCATTCATTCTTGAGATTGTTTCCAACATATGTGCAGCTTTCTTAATATCAGTCAGCCACCTTGTTGGACTTTTTAAATCTCTTCAACCACCTATTTGCAGAACTTTTTAGGGTGCGTTGCTTATATAGAGAGTGTCCAGAAGAAGGAAATTTCCTACTCTACCCATTTTGAGTTCTTGTGGCTGGACTAATAATAAAATCAACACACAACAGATGAACAGGAGAAAAAGAAAATTAAACAAATTTAATTCATGTACACAGAGGTCTCACAGAAATAAGTCCTAAGTAAGAAGTTGCAAAAGCAGGCAGCTTGTATATTTTTTAGACAAAGGAACAATAATTAGTAAGGAATTTAAGCAAAGTTTGGGCTTTGGGTAGTAAATTAGTATCAAAGTTTGTTTATACAAGCTTCTGTGCCCTGAATTCCCTATCTCTGGTAATAATGATGTCTTCCTATCTTCTGGTACAGTACAGCGAGAGAGCATGAGAGATTTATTTCCTGCTTCCAAGGGGACACAGAGGAGGGTCTAAGTATCCCTCTTGCACCTACCGGTTCTTAAGTAACATGAATGCAAAATATCCACTATGCCATTGAGGCATACTTTGGAGCAGCCTGCCAATGGTCTCCAACAACAGCATAAACCGATCATTAGATTTGTTTCCTAGTCAAGTACTCCAGCCTCGCACACAATTCAAGGATTCTCTTTTGCCATTCCCCATCATTTGCTGAAGTACCGAGCATTACAGAAGGGGTCAAGCGATCCAGGCATCGGCCTTCCCGGTGGGCCCGGGCAGGGCTGCCTTTTCCAGAGAAGGGCTTTACCGTTTCCTGAGCAACCACCGGCCGCTACCCCCACACCCCCGCCTCTAGGTAGCAGCCGGCAGCCTGGCAATCGACCGCCACCGGCAGTCGTCATTTTGCAATGCTTCGGCGCTTACTTAATATAGAGTTTGTAAACTAAATGAATTAATGTATGCATATGATTTAGCACGAGTCCTGGCACACAGAAAGAGAACACTCAACGAACGTTAATTATAATTAATGCAAAACGCCATCAAGCACAATTCCATTTGCACGGCCTCAGAGACAGTTCAGATGTCCTTATTTTTTTGCAAATGTGTAAACTATTACAATTTAATTTTGTTAGTTAAGGAAATGGGCCAGCACAGAAGGCAAAATATGATTTTAGGTTTTACCTAAGCGGTATTCATCTATACATCACTAAACTATAAGAGGGAGGGGAGAGAGGAGCCTCTTCTCTTTACCTCACGTTCCCTGCAGTAGGACGAAGCTCTAGGAGAGACGACAGAATGACTCAGAAAGCAACTGCCTGCCTGTCCCTCCCTCCCCGCCTGTAGAGCCTTAACGGCCTCTAGCGCAGTTACTCCAGAGGCAGACGGCCACCGGGGAACTCTAGACGTGTCTCCCCGGCGAGGTGACGTCATCACCGAACGCCGGGGTTAGGGAAGAGAATTGTGGGAGGAGATTGCTTTCCCACGACCTTATAAGGGCTTTTCCCATGATCCTTTCCTTCTTTTCGCCATCTTTTCTTCTCGCCGACGCTAGCAGCAATGAAGTAAGCAGGAACCTTATATCCCAATCCTCTTGCATCTTCGGGCAAAGGGCCTCTCCGGCATCCCAGGCATGGCTTCTTCTTTCCGAAGATATCCCCTACCCCACCTAATGTGCTTTCGCTTTTCGTTACAGGGTCGAGCTATGCAGTTTCAGCGGGTACAAGATCTACCCAGGACACGGGAGGCGCTACGCCAGGACCGACGGGAAGGTGAAAGGCCGCTTGGGCTAAACGCACCTTTGCTGCTAAGGAAAGACCGGTCTCGTTCAGTCTAGGCGGGATCCTTCACCACATCACCCTTGGTCCCTGAAAAGCTTGTTCCGGGGACCCTGTGTGCAATGATTGTTAGGATCAGAAACCTCTAAGTGAATCAGTCTTGAGCTTTGATCGAATGTAAATCAGGTCGGAAGTTAGGAGCTTGTGTAACATTAATGTTCCAGTGTAAGGGCAGTGGGCCACCGGGGTATTTGGCTATTTTATGGGCACCAGGTCCTTTTGGAATCTCGGGAGGGACAGGAGTTAGATGCCTTCCAGAATTTGACACCCAACTCTCTTCTGCGTTATGAAGTTAGGTTTGTCTACTCGAGAAAAGACAGGGCGAAACGCAGAGTTTCCTGCCAGTTCTGTGATACAAGCCTTTTGGTCTGTATGGGCCTCAGTTTTGTAAAATGAGAGGATAGAATTAGAATATTAATTCACTAGTAATTTCAAGCTCAAGACTCCTACTTTGAACTTGTCACGACAGGTTTTCCAATTTCTTAATGCAAAATGTGAGTCGGCATTCCTTTCCAAGAGGAATCCTCGTCAGATCAACTGGACTGTCCTCTACAGAAGAAAGCACAAAAAGGGACAGTCGGTAAGTGAAATGCACTTTCATGTTGTTGAAACTCTGAGCATCATTTACTGCTTTTTAAAATTAAATGAGACAGTGTGAAAGTACTCCTAATTGAAAAGCATCAGACAGTGAAGTGAAAATGATTGATATAAAGAGTGCCTCCTTATACATCTTAGGCTCACAGTAAAAATATCAAGTTGAAATTTGAAAGCATTCCCCCTTCCAGAGTTAGGTAAATTACATTAAGCTCACTTGGGTTATAGTGCACCATTAAAGTGTTTAAGATGTTCAAGTGGTGGCAACTAAATAGTTCTGTGAAAACTTGGTATTGGTTATAATGCTTATAGAATTATTCCCAATGTAGGTATCATATTGTGGAGTCTTCCAGCATATTAGTTCTTAAAACTGGTTGTGTTTTTTGAAGTGGTCTTTTAGGTTGTTGAAACAGATTTTTGAGAAAAGGTTTGAGTGTCATGGCAAGAGAATTAGTATTCAGGAGGCTTGTGAATATTTAGTGAGTGAGCACCTCCTGGGTGAAAGACATGGCTAGGTATTATGGGAGTTCAGAGGAAGGAAAAATTCTAAATAGGGGGATGTGACATACCCAGTAGGGTGGCCGTTATCCAAACGGGGGTGGGGGTGGGAGGAATTACAAATGTTGGTGGGGATGTGGAGAAATTGGAACCCTGTGCATTGCTGAATGAAGATGGTGCAGGCACTGTGGAAAGTGGTTTGGCAGTTTCTCAAAAAGTTAAAGAGAATTACCGTCATATGATCTAGCAATTCCATTTCTAAGTCTATATACGCAAAAGAATTGTAAGCAGGGACTTAAACAGATTACTTGTACACTGATGTTCACGGTGCTGTTATTCACAGTAGCCAAAAGGTGGAAACAACCAAATGTCCCATCAGTGGATGAATGGATAACTAAATGTGATAAATACATACAGTGAAATATTATTCAGCCTTAAAAAGCTGACAGGCCTGACATTATGCTAAGTGAAATAAGCCAGACACAAGAAGACAAATATTGTATGATTCCACTTTTATGGGGTACCTAGTTGTGGACAAATTCATAAAGACAAAGTAGAGGTTACCAGGCAGGACTAGGGGGGAAGGTGGAATAGGGAGCTATTATTTAATGGGTGCAGAGTTCGTTTTGAATTATGAAAAAAGTTCTGGAGATGGAAGTTGGTGTTTGCACAATATTACAATGCCACTGAATTACACACTTAAAAATGCTTTAAAATGGTCAACTTAATGTTATATATATTTTACCACAATAAGAAAAATATTTTTCAAATGGATTTGAGGTAAGAAAAATATAAACAGGTAAATACTGGCATTTTCTACAATAAAATTTCACCTCTGTATAAAGTTTAAAGTATTGGTAAAACGAGCATTTTGGTTAACCACAAATGTGCCCTCTTTTCTCCATATGTCCTGTTTAAAAATTTTAAGATATTTTGCGTATCCCTGCTTTAATAAATAGTTCATTTTATTTTTTCTTGGACTTAGAGATGCACACAAGATCTTTTTTCTCACAAGCACTGTAGCATAGGTTTCAGTATAGAATCTGCAGCAGATGTGTGAATTGTACTGTCTTGATTCCCAGACATTCCCTACATTTGGTGGCTTTCCTGTCTTAAATCATCTTCTAACTTGACTATTTGTCCCAGTGTCAATACTTGGAGTAAAAACAAAATAGAGTTGAGGTTTGATAATTTTTTTCCGAAAGCACATTCTTTATCATAAAGTCTTGTTAAGATCACTTTTAAAGTACTATTCAGTTAACTTCCTTAGAGTTTAACTTTCTGTTCTTCTAAATAATGGCCAGGATTTGTAATAGATGGTTTAACCAATCCATAATCGGGAAACTTATCTGTGTATTGTAGTATTTTACATATAGATACTTTAAAAATATATATTTGTATGTATATTTCATTTCAAATAATTGCATGGATTATTTTTGGTCTTTTTTTTTTTTTTTTTTGCTGCACTGTGCAGCATGTGGGATCTCAGTTCCCCAACCAGGGATTGAACCTGGCAGTGAAAGCCCAGAGTCATAACGACTAAGCCACCAGGGAACTCCCTGGTTGTATATTTCTGTGGTCTGAATTGTGTTCTCCCCCAAATTCATATGTTGAAACTGAGCCTCCAAGGTGATGGTTAGGAGGTGGGACCTTTGGGAGGTGATACAGCCATGAGGGCAGAGCCCTCATGAATGGAATTAGTGCCCTTATAAAAAAGGCCCGAGAGAGAGCTCATTTGCCCCCTTCTGACATGTGATATATTTCATTTCTTCCCGACATTCATGAAGCAAGGTTGCTAAGTGTGGTCCCCATCTTTTTGTTCTGTAGGAAGAAATTCAAAAGAAAAGAACCCGCCGTGCAGTCAAATTCCAGAGGGCCATAACTGGTGCATCTCTTGCTGATATAATGGCCAAGAGGAATCAGAAACCTGAAGTTAGGAAGGCTCAACGAGAACAAGCTATCAGGTGAGGAAGCTTTCATTATGAGCATTTCAGCTGTTGGAATGGATTTTAGGTTATGTTTGGGTTTATAGGCACAGAAATCTTAATCTCATGTTATTTTGTGTTGTGTTACTTGCATCTGTATAGGAATTGTGAAATTGTAAACACTCATGTTTAATAATACAGAAGTTTATACTATAGTCTAAATGATTTGTTGAAATTCTATATGCAATTATAAAGATACTGTACAATTTCTAACAAATGTTAAGCTGACTTGGTGGTTAATGACATTTGTTAATAAATCCTTTGGATTTATCATACAAATAATTGCAGGTGGGGAAGGAATATGTTAATTCTACTTTTCCCAAACACTAGCCTCTTGTTAATAGACTATACCCTTAAGGAGTAAAGTGCTTTGCTTATGTTATTTTTAACCCCACAGGGCTGCCAAGGAAGCAAAAAAGGCTAAGCAAGCATCTAAAAAGACAGCAATGGCTGCTGCAAAGGTAATTGTGGGATTATCTTGGATTTCTCATTTAAAGCAACAGAAAGATTTATTTTTAATCCAAATTGTGGTAAATGAAAGTTTCAGTTTTTTTAAGGAATTTAGTTCAAGGCTCTAATGGAAATGATGTCCATAATTGATTTCTGAGTGAGTGATTCCGGTCTCCAGAGAGGTCCCTTTGCTAAAGCCAAATGCATATGTTAGTGCTATATAGAAATAGAAAGGGGGAAAATAAAGGTGTTTTAAAGTTTATTTTGAAATAATTCTAGATTTTCAGTAAAATTTTCTATAATTGTACAGAATTTACCCAGCTTTTATCAGTGTTAATTTCAATAACCATAGTAAAAATTTCAAACCAAAAAATTAGCATTGGTCCTTCTTCTGTTCTTAGGATACAGTTCAGGGTCCCACACTGCATCTAGTTGTGTCTCTTAACTCCTTCAATCTGATATCTTTGTCTTTCGTTTATATTTCATATAAAGGTGGACTTCATAATATTAGGAACACAGATAATTAGGAAAGCAGTCTAGGAAACAAACAGAATCTGGGCATAAGAGAGCAGTGATTGGGGGAAAAAAACCAAAACAAAACCTCACATGGAATAATGCCACATAACATATTGTCTTTTTACAGGCTCCCACAAAGGCAGCACCTAAGCAAAAGATTGTGAAGCCTGTGAAAGTTTCTGCTCCCCGTGTTGGTGGAAAACGCTAAGTTGGTAGCTTGGATTTTTAAATAAAGATCTGACTATAACTAGATTGTGGTGGAATTTTTACTCCTAAATTAGGCATGTTCAGCCTACATAGTAATAGCTAAACTACACAGTTAGGAATTTAAGAGCTAGGTGGGTTTTTTTGTTTTAATAAATTATTTATTTATGGCTGCATTGGGTCTTCTTTGCTGTGTGGGCTTTCTCTAGTTGCAGTGAGCAAGGGCTACTCTAAGTTGTGGAGCATGGGCTCTAGGCGCGCGGGCTTCAATAGTTGTGGCGTGTGGGCTCAGTAGTGTGGCTCACGGGCTTAGTTGCTCCGCGGCATGTGGGATCTTCACAGACCAGGGACCGAACCCGTGTCCCCTGCATTGGCAGGTGGATTCTTAACCACTGCACCACCAGGGAAGTCCAAGAGCTAGGTATTTTTTAAAGAGTTCATTTCTTGGGAATAGTGCCTCCTAATGTAAGCCTCTTGGAGAGATGTTAAGCAAGATGATGTAAATAAAATAAGATCTATATGGTTAAATGCAAGCTTTGCTCAGCTGAGGCTATAAGGGCATGTTACAGACTGCATTGTCTAAACTTTTTTTGTTACATAGCTACAAGTACTAGGATGTTGCATAGATTTTAGCCAGGTTGATTGCTAAAAGATGCATTTTTTTCTTCTGTCTGCAGAAAGGAAGCCTTCTTAATGAGTTATTTTCTTGTTAAATTACCCTTCTCCATAATAGACACATTTATTTCATATTGGGGATGCCTTTTGGTTCACTAGTATCTCACCTTTTAACGATTAGCTTATAGCTGAGTTAAAACTACTTAGAACTATCACCTGTATAATCTGCTCTTGCTTCCAGAAAATAAGCTTAAATGAATACAATTTCTTTTACATAAATGGGGTAAGGAAAATAGTAATTGTAATAGTTGTTAAGAATAGGCTTACAGGGCTTCCCTGGTGGCGCAGTGGTTGAGAATCTGCCTGCCAATGCAGGGGACACGGGTTCGAGCCCTGGTCTGGGAAGATCCTACATGCTGCGGAGCAACTGGGCCCATGAGCCACAATTACTGAGCCTGCGTGTCTGGGGCCTGTGCTCCGCAACAAGAGGCCGCGATAGTGAGAGGCCTGTGCACTGCGATGAAGAGTGGCCCCCACTTGCCACAACTAGAGAAAGCCCTTGCACAGAAACGAAGACCCAACACAGCCATAAATAAATAAATTAAAACTTAAAAAAAAAAATTGGCTTGCACTTCTTCAAAAAGCAGATCATCACGTACCACACTGTGCTAAGTTGCAAGGAAACGATGAACAAGGTACATCCTCTTGAGAAACATGCTTTTTATACATAGGAATAGTATGTGAAGGTAAAATACATCAACACTGCCCCTCACCTCCATTCTATCCAGGGTGATGGAATTAATGATTATATCTGGTGCTTGTTAAATTCAGGCATTGGTCTAGGTGTTGGGGATAAAACAGTCTTTGGAGGACTTGAAAACTGAAAAGGTTTATAAAGTAAATATACATATACAAGGTAAGCTGGTTGGCTGGCTTTTGCTTAGATTTTGTTTGGAAAAAAACCCTTTTTATTGTGATTTTTAAAAAATATATGAAAAAAGAGGTCATGCAGCTGTGAACAGAGAAAGCTTAAAAGCCAGTCAAAATACCCAACGTGAATGCAGAGCTACATGTTCTTCTGAACGCAATAAAATGTCCCCTTAAAAGCACTGCTTTTTTCGTCTAAATGCCTTAAAATGGAACTGCCCATTCTGATTACCTTTGAGTCCTGAACAGCTTGCAGCTCAGGACAGTATAAACACTAAATACTTGTTCTCACAGGACAGCAAGTTTAGCTTTTCTCAGGAAGACCACTGGACCACGTGTAAAACATTTTACTAAAACATTTCTCTATTGGCCCAAAGGCACAGAGGAGAATCCCAAGTTTCAGTGGACTTCTCAGGGTTTTCACGGGGTGTGTTTTGATAGAAACTGATTTGGGTGTGGAGGGATTTCGACTAACTTAGCTTCTCTTAGCCATGTCCACAACTTGTTTACTTAAAATTTTAATCTACTTACATTAAATTTAGTTTTTTTTAATGTGTTTTCTTTAAAGGTTTAATTTTTATTTTTTTGGCTGCATCGGGTCTTAGTTGCGGCACGTGGGCTCTTAGTTGTGGTGGTGGGTTTTCTCTAATCTAGTTGTGCGCAGGCTCCAGAGTGCATGGACTCTAGTTTGGGCAGGCAGGCTCTAGCTGAGGTGGGCGAGCTCAGTAGTTGTGGCATGCAGGCTTAGTTGCCTCGCGGCATGTGGGATCTTAGTTCCCTGACCAGGGATCGAATCCGCATCCCCTGCACTGCAAAGCGGATTCTTACTACTGGACCACCAGGAAAGTCCCACATTAAATTTAGTTTTAAAGGAAGTCTATTTCACAGCAAAACTGGTGGTGCTGGCCCAGCACATATACATCCCTCGGAGGGTGGATTTGGAAATCCATTCTGGGTGCCCCACCCCTTGGGAGCAGGGGTGTGTCTCCATCTTCTAATTCCTCCCTCACCCAGCTGTAGTCTGTGGAATGAGTGGCCCTAAGGCCTGGTAGTTCTATCTTTCCTCAGGGCCTGGGAGCTCATGTACCTACAGCTAGAATGTTCAACTGCCTCAAACAACCGGGCCGTTTGGAAATTCCTGCAATCCCCACCCCCAAGTGCCGGGGAACTGAGTGCATCCCGCTTTTTTTTGTTGTTTTAATTATTTCATTTATTTAGCTTGCGCTGGGTCTTAGTTGCGGTTCGTGGGCTCCTCTGTTGTGGCATGCAAACTCTTAGTTTGCATGTGGGATCTAGTTCCCTGGCCAGGGATAGAACCCGGATCCCCTGCATTGGAAGTACGGATTCTTAACCACTGCACCACTAGGGAAGTCCCGCATCCTGCTTTTTGAGCCCACTGTTCTCACCATCTGTCCACACCTATCTCCAAAGGGTCACCTCACTCTGACTGCAGACTCTAGGCTGGGAGAGGAGAGGGTTGGCCCAGAGTTTTCAGGCTCCAATAAAGCACCGCGCAGTCTGAGCCGCCTCGGCCTTTTGTGCATTCAGTATATGTTGGGTGTAAAATGGAGAATTTTTCCCCTAAGTTTATGTAAAAATATATGCCAATAAAGCTGTAAGAAAACGCTGCTAGCTGATCTTCCTCACTCCTTGCCAACATGACTACCTTCATAGGTAAAAAATCGTCAATACATAAGCTGATCATTCCAGAAAAATGACTATTCCATGGGTAGTTAGGAACCAGCAGTCGCTTAGAAATTACATTAACTCCTATCACGGAGGGATTTAGATTTTATAACACTTAACTGGAAGCTACATTTCCATGTGAAAGGGCTTTCTTTGGTCTTACATCCAGTGGCTAATATTATACTAGGGGCCTCAAAATCTGGCGCTTTTATGTTGTCGGGTGTCTCAAAACGTAGGCGGGGTCAAAAAGACTTCTTTACACCTTGGGGTATTTCCGACGGGATTAACAACTGCCCACCACCGCCTCCTACACGTGCTCAGATCCTGGGAAAGAAGGGAAAAACAAAAAGGGAAACTGCCAGGACTTAAGATGTCTGCTCAAAACCACTTCGATTTCCCAGGAAGGGCCTACCCGCTACCAAAATGTCCGTCCGCAGTCCTAACGTCACTTGGTCGGCTAGATCAAGCTAGAAAGCCATTGCGCTCCAATCAGGTCTTAGCCCCCTCACCCACTGCCCTTGATTTGCGTCACTTCCGGTGGTGCAGCAGCCATTTTGTCAGTCGCCAGCGGATCCCGCGCGCTGGAGAAGTGCAGTTCCTCTTGGTTACCAACTCGTCAGTTCTCCCTCCACGGTGCGGGCGCCCTCGAAGAGCACTCACCACAGACACAGCCAGTCCTCCCTACAGTGCCGCCACTGCTGTTGCATCCGCCCGGAACTAGTGCGCTGTCTTCCTCCCTTGCCACTGACAGGCGCCCTCGGGGAGCCGCCGTCAGCGATGTCAAGCGAGGAAAGCTACCAGGCCATCCTGCGCTACCTGACGAACGAGTGCGAGCCGTACGCGCCGGGCACCGAAGGTAATGTCAAGCGTAAAATCCGCAAGGCGGCCGCCTGCTACGTGGTGCGCGACGGAACGCTGTATTACCAGCGGAGGCAGCGGCACCGCAAGACCTTCGCCGAGCTGGAGGTGGTGCTGCAGCCCGACCGGCGCCGGGGGCTTATCGAGGCTGCGCACCTGGGCCCGGGCGGCACTCACCACACCCAGCATCAGACCTGGCACGACTTGTCCAAGACGTACTGGTGGCGAGGTAAGACCTCGCCCGCGGTAAGGGGGAGGGCGGGCGGCTTGCTCCCAGAAAAGGCCCGCAGCCAGAGGCGGGCCTGTTTGGGCACCCGCGAGTGTGAGGGTCCGGCACCCTCCTCCCGGACGCCGCTCGCGGGCCCAGCCTAGCCCGTGCCCGGCGGCGGAGCAGCTGCCAGGCGGAGCTGAGAGGGTGGGGGACGCGAAAGGAGCCGCACTTCCCACAGGAAGGAGGCCGGGGAAGCTGGGGGCGGGCCCTGGCCCGGGGTGGGGCGAAGGGGGCTTCGCCGGGGGCCGGCCCAGCCGCGGGGAGGGGCCGGGACGCGCGGGGTGCGCTGGGCCCGCCTCCTTCGGCGGCGCGGGAGGCGGTGGCTTCTTCCCTTTGCGGACGCTTTTGGGCGGCCGTTGCAGGTGCAGTGTGTGTGCGTTTAAAAATTCTGTTTGTGCGGATGGTTTGGGAGCGGCGCGGTCCGCCCAGAGCCCGGCCGCTTTCTGCAGTGCGTTCCGCTAGGGTGTTGGCCAGCGGGTTTGAGCTTCTGCTGATCCGCTTGCCGGGGTTCCTCTTTGTGCTACTGCGGCGTGAATAAGGAATCATACAGTTGTGTGCAGAAGTGATTTCGAGTGACTGTGTGGAAACAGTCATTTGAGCCTAGTTTTTAGGACAAGAATTTTAAAAGCAGGTACTCTCAATTCTGGGTATTTTAATATTCTTCCGTTTGCCGTAGTGAAGAGCGATTTGGACACTGTGAGGCACTGTGTATACCCCAGAAAAGATGAGGTTTCTGGGACTGTTATGGTTCGGTAGTGTGGCTTTAAAGTTTGACTCCTTGGGAACCAGGTTAGGGAAGGAGAGAAAGGGTCCTTCGGGTTTTTGTTTTTGTTTTTTACCGTCCTCACTCTCCAAAAAGTTGATGAATATTCAAATCGTTTATAATTTGTAAAAGTTTGCAGGCCTATAGAATAGGTTTCGTCAGGAACGATTCCGTATGGTTCTGCAGAAATTAACTTATGGAACTTAATCTGTAAGGAAGTTAGACTACTGAATATGAACTTTTCTGGACAGGTCTTTTTGCATCTTAAATAATTTTTTCGTGTTTTCAAAAACAGTCCAGCTCTCTATATTCTTCTTAAAAGCTTTTCCTTATTTTATATTTTAAACCAATATCTGACTTAAATTCCTATAGCGACATGACTGAAGGGTAAATATGGAGTAATTGCTGCATTTTGTTAGGATTGATTTGGTCAGACATAGTTTTGTTGAACAAATGTCTCAGGTTTAATATTTTATGACATGTTAAAACGATAATTATAGCTAAAGATAACACGGATCAAGCTTTTACATGCAGGCATAGTGCTGAGCACTTAATTTATTTTTACATAGTATTTAATCCTCATCAAACCTTGTAAGATGGAAACATTTGTCTCTGTTTTACAGATGGGAAAACTAAAAGCACCAGGAGCTGACCTTTGGGATTTCAAACTTTTCTTAATCACTATTATATGGTGCTAAATGGGCTTAGTGTTCAGAATTTTCCTTCCCTAAATTGATTATCTGTGAGTGATAATCTAATCCAGTATTTTGTTTGTTTGATTTTTGTTTTAGTGTGCAGTGTCTTAAAAGACAAAAAAAAAAAAACCCTGGCACTGTGTTGATGTTTATTTTTTTTAATGAGAGATACATTTGTGGATAAGTAGACTTTTGAAGTCCTTAAATGTCCAGAACAGCTGTTCTCTAAATTTGGTACTAAACCCCTGAACAGGGAGGCCCTGAGATCCTTTCAGAGAATCCCCAAAGTCAAAATTATATTCATAATAATACTAAGGCATTATTTGCCTTTTTACTTATTGTATCACAAGTATACAGTGGCGTTTTCCAGAGGCTACATGACATGTGATAATATGGCAATAGATTGAATGCATATATGATAATCTGTCTTCTGTTAAACCACGCATTAAAAAGACTTGCAAAAGGGGCTTCCCTGGTGGCGCAGTGGTTGAGAGTCCGCCTGCCGATGCAGGGGTCACGGGTTCGTGCCCCGGTCCGGGAAGATCCCACATGCTGCGGAGCGGCTGGGCCCGTGAGCCATGGCCGCTGAGCCTGCGTGTCCAGAGCCTGTGCTCCTCAACGGGAGAGGCCACAACAGTGAGAGGCCCGCATACCGCAAAAAAATAAAAAATTTTAAAAATTAAAAAAAAATTAAAAAAAGACTTGCAAAAATGTAAAGTAGCACACTTTTCTCACTAATTTTTTTATGTTTTGGTAAATAGTATTTTTCGTATAAATGCTATTTTTGTTAATATGTAATGGGTTTATGATACTATTTTATATCATTATTTTTATTATTTTAATATTTTTTCATTTAAAATGAGAATTCATAGCATCAGAGAAGTTTGCCCTCGATTATTAGCTATTCATTTTGATGTTTATTACATTAACACTTTGCTCATTTTACTGTTTGTTATAGGCCTATTAAAATTATCAACACTGGGGACTTCCCTGGTGGTTCAGTGGTTAGGACTCCACGCTTCCACAGCAAGGGGCGTGGGTTCGATCCCTGGTTGGGGAACCAAGATCCCGCATGCTGCTTGGGACTGCCAAAAGGAAGAGAAAAAAAAAATTAACAATGCTGCATAGACAGAAAAATAAACATTCTTGGACCTGGAACTGATAGCTGATAAAACATTCTTAACTGTCAGTTTTTAATGTGTCATACACTACAAATGGACCCTTTTTATAACAAACATACTCCAAAGCCCTGTAGATGTTTATCTGGGAATTAATAAGATCTAATCAGTGTAGATGCCAAGAAAAAAACGATTCCAAAGTCAGGGGTAGTTTACTGGGATTTATTATTTATGCTGCTTTTTCTAGAATGTTGCCATCATAAGCAATGCCATTATATCCTGGTAATCAAGCAAGTTTGTAGCAACTTCACTTGTTTGAGCACAGTGAAAAACTGGCTCAGTGCCTAAAGTTGACATATAGCAAATTTATTTCAGAACGTAAAATGTTAGTAGATAGTCTCACCCTCTCAACCCCTTATTTTATCCTGTATTATAGTTGTATGCTGGAGTTTCAAAATAAATGACTCTCTCCCCTGCCTCAGTCAAATGCTGACTTACGGGGATCTACAATTAATGCAAAATGTGAAGAGAAAATTAAATTAGTAGGAAAAAAGATTAAACTACGAAAATTATGTAATAGGTTAAATTAGCCACCTGCAGAGGTTCCTACCCTAAGAACTGATTTGTTTTATGGGGATAAATTGATGCTGACATTATCTAATCTAGAAGAGGAGGGTGTAATTTCTGAAAACCCAGCAAGAACTGGGTCTATGTTAATACAGCTATAACTGATCACTTTGTAACCTCTTTGAAAAAAAAAATCTGAATGACTAATATGTGTGGAGAAATAGAAATAGGAGCCACTATTCTCTGGGCCTCATCACTGATAGGGAGGGAGGGAGGTTCTTGAACAGCTAACAGGAGCAAATTGTTCAATTTGGCAGATCTCCGGAGTAAGGGTTCTCAACCCTGGACAGTTTTGCCTCCCAGGGAACATCTGACTATGTCTGGAGACAATACTGGTTGTCATAACTGGTGGTGGTGTTTGAGGGGCTGCTCTTGACGTCTGGTTAGGTGGAGGTCAGGAATGCTCCTAAACATTACACAGTGCACAGGACAGGACAGTCTACCCACCTCTCCCTGCCCCACAAAAAGAATCATCTGGCCCAAAATGTCAACACTGCTGAGGTTGGAAAACGCTGCTCTAGAGTGAGAATCTGTTCCTCGAGTTGTTTTATCAGAGGTTGTTTACCCACTAAGTCTATGCTCAGTAAAGAACCTTTTAATGCTAATTTGGTATTTTATGTGGACTTTCTTTTTGGGGGGAGGGGCTGCATTGGGTCTTCGTTGCTGCGTGCGCTTTCTCTAGTTGCGGCGAGTGGGGACTTCTTTTGGTTTCAGTGCACAGGCTTCTCATTGTGGTAGCTTCTCTTGTTGCAGAGCACAGGCTCTAGGCGTGCAGGCTTCAGTAGTTGTGGCATGTGGGCTCAGTAGTTGTAGCACATGGGTTTAGTTGCTCCGCAGCATGTGGGATCTTCCTGGACCAGGGCTTGAACCTGTGTCCCCTGCATTGGCAGGTGGGTTCTTAACCACTGTGCCACCAGAGAAGTCCCCTATGTGGACGTTTTTATGGAGGTTGACCATTGAGCATCATTTAATGCTTACGTAGTAGTTACCTTGTCTCAGACACTGTTCAAAGTGATTTATAAATATTAATATTTTATCATTATAACATGCTGTGAAGGTAAGTGCTCTTATCCCCATTTTGGCACAGAGAGGTTAGGTGACTTGGACATGGTCACAAAGCTAGTCAGTGGATTCAAATTTTCCTGCATAAAGTAATTTCTACCCTTTGTGGTAATTACCCACTCTTAAAATAGTAAGTTAACTACCTTTACACATTTATGTCTTTTCAGTGATTAATTTGAGTCAGATTCTTTC
The DNA here is from genome assembly GCF_937001465.1 of Orcinus orca. Lineage (NCBI taxonomy): Eukaryota > Metazoa > Chordata > Mammalia > Artiodactyla > Delphinidae > Orcinus > Orcinus orca. The sequence goes on from NC_064563.1 coordinate 100,243,083, forward strand.
AGCTTAATCAGCTCTGGGCAAGCTAAAGAGGTCAGGTTCATGAATCTGTAAAGCTAGATTTAAGATGCATCCCATCAAAACACTAACACTAGAGTTAAAGAACTCCTAAAATATGATAGGATGATTTTTTTCAGACAGTTGATCGACTGTCATACGTTAATATCTTTTTTTCTATAAATTTATTTTTTTATTTTTGGCTGCGTTGGGTCTTCGTTGCTGTGCAGCGAGCGGGGGTTACTCTTCGTTGTGGTGAGTGGGCTTCTCATTGCAGTGGCTTCTCTTGTTGAGGAGCAAGGGCTGTAGGCACACGGACTTCAGTAGTTGCGGCACGCAGGCTCAGTAGTTGTGGCGCTTGGGCTTAGTTGCTCCGCGGCATGTGGGATCTTCCCGGACCAGGGCTTGAACCTGTGTCCCCTGCATTGGCAGGCGGATTCCTAACCACTGCACCACCAGGGAAGTCCCGAGAATATAATTTTCCGAATTCATTAGTCCAGTGTGTACTTCTTTTAGTAAGTATGGGATATAATACAATTTGAGGAATATTGCTTAAATACTATCTGAAGGTTGATGTGCAAGTAATTTGGTATAATTTATCATCTTGAAACTCTTTTCAGGAATTTTCTATATACCTCTGTATCATTTTAGCTAATTAACAGCCTTTTCATTGGCATTTTACTTGGGGATTGTGGGGGAAGAAGTTTCTGTCACAGGGATTGATAAATGTGTTCCTGGGTAAGTAGCATAGTATCCTGAAAGTCACATGACTTCTGGAGGCCCACTTATGCAGTTTACTAGGTGTGACTTTGGACAGGTTACCTCTTAGGGCTTCATTCTCCTTGTCTGTAGAATGGGAATTAATTGGTCCTCCCTTACAAGTATGATGGAGAGGGGGGAGTGTGTGTTAAGTGTTCCTCCCTGCTTCCTACCCCATCCCAACATATTGAGTTGAAAGTTGAAATTCAAGGAGCTTCCCTGGTGGCGCAGTGGTTGAGAGTCCGCCTGACGATGCAGAGGACACAGGTTTGTGCCCCGGTCCGGGAAGATCCCACGTGCTGCGGAGCGGCTGGGCCCGTGAACCATGGCCGCTGAGCCTGCGCGTCCGGAGCCTGTGCTCCGCGACGGGAGAGGCCGCAACAGTGAGAGGCCCGCGTACCGCAAAAAAAAAAAAAAAGAAAGTTGAAATTCAAAGTAGGGTTTTATGAGTGGCTCGTGTATAATCAACTTTTGATAGATTGTGTATACTGTTATTTAATAAAACTCTAAAAGCTCATAGCTTTCAAAGACAAGAGATATATTTTACACTCATTACAAGTTTTGGTTGTGGTCCTTTTCAGGTTGCAGATTGGCTCCACCTGTTTTTTTCATCTACATTTCAGGCTAAAGGGCAGTATCCATCTGGAACATGCTGCTCTTTGACAGAGGGGACATAAGTCAGGGAACCGATGGGAAACATTGCTTCTTAAAGCTTCTGGTGACACATGGTATCCATCATATTCATTCATATTCCATTGGCCAAAGCTAATTGCATGGTGAAGCCTGATGGTAGTAGGGTGGAGAGTTATTAGCGTGAACCACATTATTATATTACTGTTTATGAAGGTCAAAAACAGTTGAATATTGGCAATTTCATATAGTTCCTATTGCATGAGTGAGTTGAAACTCACATGGAGATGGATGGTGCTACATAATCATACAGCGAGTAAATGAATAACTAAGAGTGAACAACAAAACAGTCTACTTCGGCATGGAGACAAATGGTCATTATAACATATCTTTGAAAAAAATGTATCTTAAATTCTAAATAATTCACTCTACATACTTTATGGGCATGTGTGTGTCTGTATACATGCACTTGAATATACATTAGTATACACAGATTAAATAATGAACAGTATAATCTTCAGTTTTCACATGAGAGCAGTATTAAATTTAACTAGTTAATTTTTGTTTCATTGTAGGTATATTAAAGCAAGTCAAAGATTACATTAAACAGTGTAGCAAATGCCAGGAGAAACTAGATCGATCCCGTCCTATATCAGATACTTCAGAAATGTTGGAAGAATTGGGACTAGACCTTGAATCTGGAGAAGAAAGTAATGAATCAGAGGATGACCTGAGCAACTTTACTTCGCCTCCAACTACAGCTTCCAAGCCTGCAAAAAAGAAGCCAGTATCCAAACATGAACTTGTATTTGTAAGTGGAACTTTCCATTCAGCTTAACATTGGTAACTAGTGTGTTAGTATTTATAGTCTTAACTGAATTTTTTCTTAAACCACTAAAACTGCTTCCCTTTTGGCACTGTCATTGTCATGTTGTTACATGCCCTAAAAGTTTGCTAATACTGCCTCTTCCTTAATCATAAGTATTCCTGTTGTTTCTTCTCAGCAGAATGTAACTTGTTGGTTTGTTGTTAATTACTCCTCCTCTCTTCTTTTTAATAGTATATTGGTACAGGTAGACAGAATACATTTCTGGAAGCAGTCTCTGGGTCATGCAGCAAGGTAAAATTAAGCTGACTAGGTCTTTGTTTTTTGCCTGCATTAGTTTCTTATATCATCAAATAAATTTCTGACTAATAAGAGGAGGCAGCAAGAAGTGAGATGCAGATTTTCATTGGGTCAAGTAGAATGAACATAGCAGAAGATAGAACAACGTATCTTTTTATTGAAATACATAGGTAATAAAGAATATCAGGTTATTTCTTCATATTAGTGGAATCTTTTACAAGGGAATAATGTGTCTTGTTTTAAATTCTGTTAAGGGTAGAAATACAGATGATATGTAATGCAACTCTTGGTCTCAAACTTATTTTGATAGGTTGACACCAAAGGAGTGGTGAAACGTTCTTCTCCAAAGCATTGTCAGGCTGTCTTAAAACAGCTGAATGAACAGAGACTCTCTAACCAGTTCTGTGATGTTACTTTGTTAATTGAAGGAGAAGAGTACAAAGCTCATAAATCTGTTCTGTCAGCTAATAGCGAATATTTTCGAGATCTTTTTATTGAAAAAGGAGCTGTTTCCAGTCATGAGGCAGTGGTGGATCTTTCTGGTAAGAATTTTCTGATATTCTTGTTTTTTGTTAATAAGTATATACTGGAAGAGGGGTGTGTATATCTTACAAACTCAGGTTTTATGCTCAAGTGAGAGAAGCCCACTTACAGAAACAGACTAAGCTGAACTGTAAGGTCCTTCCTTTTAGTAGGGTTTCCAAGATAGAGTTATGAAAAGGCTGTCATTTCCTATCACTATCCGTTAGCGGAGATGATTGTAGCAGTAGTAGAATTTCTGGGATTTACACTGTTAAAAACAGTTTGAGAGAAATCCATAATTGCACCAGTGTTATTACACTAAGTAAATATATTACTTTAAAATTGACTGCCTGAATCTTATGTTGTGCAACATGAAATTGTAGAGCACTTATGTAGGTCTGTTGTTTTTCATTTTTTAAGATTAATAATCGTCATTCATTAGATTCGATAATCAAATTGTCAATATAGAATAATCAGAATTCCAGATGTGGTTTTTTCGTTTCTTTGGGGCTGCTGCTGTTGTTGTTATTATTATTAAATGAATAATTTGACTTTCTTTTGGCCTCACTAGAATTTATGTATTGGCTTAGGAGTCAACAAATGAAAATTTAGGAAGCATTAAAATAGGTAACCTTATTTATACATTTCCTCATAATATTAATTTGCTGTAATTCTTGAATTACTGACACCACTGTGTGAAATGTCATTTCCCCTTTCTTAAACAAAAAAATGACTTTATCCAGATATATAAATACTTACCTAGTTAACCACTGATCCTTTTCTACCTTATACTTGTTAAAACTCACCTTCTCTGGAAAGACAAATTCATATATTTTTCCTTAACAGTAGCTATATGTTTAATTACTAAAAAATATTTCTGAAGCATCCATTGTTTGCAAGGAACTGGCCTGGGCTATGGGGATACAGTGGTGAACAAAAACTTTTACAGAGCATAGAGTTGCATTACATCCTAGATTCGTGATATTTACTTTGGTGACTCAGAGGAGAAAATACATCTTATTCTGGGCCATCTGAATAATAAAACCTATCACAAGTGTAGTCTTGATGTGTTAGCTTTGGAATTTTTTCCTTATCTTTCATGCATCTTTTTTTTTTTTTTTTTTTGGCGGTATGTGGGCCTCTCAGTGTTGTGGCCTTGGGCCCAGCCACTCCGCGGCATGTGGGATCTTCCCAGACCGGGCACAAACCCGCGTCCCCTGCATCGGCAGGCGGACTCTCAACCACTGCGCCACCAGGGAAGCCCTCATGTATCTTTTTTTTTTTGCTGTATGCGGGCCTCTCCCACTGCGGAGCACAGGCTCCGGACGTGCAGGCTCAGCGGCCATGGCTCATGGGCCCAGCCGCTCCGCGGCATGTGGGATCTTCCCGGACTGGGGCACGAACCCATGTCCCCTGCATCGGCAGGCGGACTCTCAACCACTGCGCCACCAGGGAAGCCCCTTCATGCATCTTTTATGCATCTGAAGCAGAAAGAAGAGTGTGTTGCTCTTTTCCAGTTTCTCAGCAGCTTATAATAGCAAATGAAATGTCTGCCCCCAAATAACTGCAGCACAGCATTCTATTATTCCAACAAAATATCTCATTTATTCTTCATTCTATATGCTTATTTTTATATATTGTTCAGCAAATATGGTGTAAACCAATAGCAGGTGAAGTAGACATTGTTAAAAATTTTGTTTGATTTTTAAATATTTAGTAGACTAATTATAAAATATGTGTAATGTATAAAAAAGCAATGATAAATGACATCTGTTTTCTAATTACCTAGTTTAATGGTTGTTGAATTCATCAGTATTTTCCTTTATGTTGTTTATGCTTTAAAAAAAAATTCTTCCCTACTCAGTCGTAAAGATATTTTCATATACTGCCTTATAGTTTTCCTTTCATATTTAACTTTTAATCTATTTGGAATTTTTTTTTTGATGGTGTGAGATAGGTGTTTGATTTCATTTTTTCCCATTTTGTTTCAGAACCATTTAGTGAAAACTCCCTTCTCTTCCTACCCATCAGCCATGCAAATTCTCTTAAAAAACACATTTTCACATGTTTGGTACTGATTATAAGCTTTTTTCCAGTCTATTGGTTGTCTCTTCTCACACTATTATTGCTTGGTCTTAATGACCTTAGCTTTATAATAATGAAAGTCTCCCACCTTAATTATTCAGGTGGGTCTTAGTTATCCATAACTCTTTGCTGTTCCATATAAACTATTAAAGCAGCTTGTCTGCTTCCATAAAAAGAAGAAAAATGTATTTTGTTAGGGATTACATCGAATTAATAAAGTTTTAGAGGTTTTTCCATAAAAGTCTCACACATCTTTTGTTAGATTATTCTAAGGTAGTTTATACTTTTTGATACTACTATAATTTGTTTTCTTAAAATTATATTATTTCTGATTTATTTTTGGTAACTTGATTCTATATACAGTAGTACTGAATATAGAATCAACAAAGTAGTACTGTATATAGAGTACTGTATATAGTAGTACTGTATATAGAATCAACAAAGAATCTATAGATAAATGTCTGAATGACTACTAGTCATTCAGACATTTATCTATACTCTTTGAGATTTTCCATATAAAACAAATACTGAATATATTAATATATTATCTGCTAATAGTAATTTTTTTCCCTACCTTTCCAGTCCTTATATTTTGAACTTTTTTTTTCTCACTTTACAGTGCTGTTTAGGACTTCAAAAGAACCCCAGCAGTTAAATAGAGGTAGTGATAGAGGGTTCATTTATTCCCATGGTAAAGAAAGACATGGGAATGCTTTTTTTTCTTTTTTAACCATGAAGTATATTATTTGGTGAGTGTTTTAAATAGATAACCCTTTACCCCCTTTAACATTAAGGAAATTCCCTCTGAAATAGGTGTGGACTTACCACATACTTTTTCTGTATCCGTTGAGACCATCTTTTTTTCATTAACGTGGGAAATTACATTGGTTTACTAATGTTAACTCAATTTTTCATTCCTGAGATAAATCCAGTTTAGTCATAATATATCATCTTTTGTACAAACTGCTGTGTTTGGTTTAGAATGCTAATATTGTTAGACTGTTTCCAAGTGTATTCATGAGTAATTTTCCTTTTTCACACTGTTTCTGTCATGTTTTGATATCAGAGTTGGTTTAGTCTTATAGATTGTGTATTCCCTCCAATTTTTTACATTCACTGAAGTAGTTACTATGAGATTAGAATTATTTGTTTCTTGAATTTTTGGTAGAATGGTGGCTAAAATTGACTGGACTTTTGGGGGAAGATTTTTAGGTACTAATTCGACAAGTTTAATGGTTAGGGAATTCTTTAGGTTTTCTATTTCATCTTGAGTAATTTATAGAAAGTTTTGCCATAATATGTCCATTTCATCTAAATTTTCAAGTTTCTTGGCACAATTTTTGTTGTTGGTGGTGGTGGTGCCACGCGGCCTGTGGGATCTTAGTTCCCGACCACAGACTGAACCTGGACCCTCGGCAGTGAAAGCGCAGAGTCCTAACCACTGGACTGCCAAGGAATTCCAGCACAAAATTTTTTAATATTCTCTTCTAAATGCCTCCAGTGGCTGTAGATTTGTCTCTTTCATTCCTTCTGCCTTCTCTTTCATTTCTGAATTTTTTTTACTAGAGGTTTACTGACTTTTTAAAAAAAAAGTTGGCAGACTATAACTTGTAGGGTGGCCCACTGCCTGCTTTTGTAAATAAAGTTTTATTGGGAGACAGCCACACCCATGTATTTATATATTGTCTGTGGCTGCTTTTGAGCTTACAAGGGCAGAATTGAATAGTTGCTACATAAACTAGTGACCCACAAAACCTAAAATATTTGCTTATCTTGCTCTTTACAGAAAAACTCTCCTAAGCCCTATGCCAAAGCATAATTTTTTAAATGTTAAAAACCTAACTTTTATGCAAATACTATAGTACAAGGTTTTATATGATTAATTTAGGAAACCAGTAAGATGTTAAAACTGTTTCTAATAGAATTCTGAAGAAAAGAATTGTATATATTGTCTTTCAACCAGAGGAATGAATTTGCTCAAAATGAGTTTGCTAACAGATTGGTTAATACTCTATAGAGAAATGAACTGTAAGTTTTGGAGTTATATTTCCTACTCTGATAGAAAAAGCTTCTTAATCTTTCACATTTCATTTGCATTTGCAATTACTTTTCTGTAAATTAATTTTTAGAGTTATAAAATAATCTAGTCAATAGCAGTCAATCAGTGGTGCCTGCTCAACACTACTTTTTTAAAAATTTTATTTATTTATTTTGGCTGCGTTGGGTCTGTTGCTGCGCGTGGGCTTTCTCTAGTTGCAGCGAGCAGGGGCTACTCTTTGTTGCGGTGCGCGGGCTTCTCATTGCAGTGGCTTCTCTTGTTGTGGAGCACAGGCTCTAGGCACACAGTCTTCAGTAGCTGTGGCATGCGGGCTCAGTAGTTGTGGCACATGGGCTCTAGAGCACAGGCTCAGTAGTTGCGGCACACGGGCTTAGTTGCTCCACAGCATTTGGGATCTTCCTGGATCAGGGCTTGAACCCATGTCCCCTGCATTGGCAGGCGGGTTCTTAACCACTGTGCCACCAGGGAAGTCCCTCAACACTACTCTTAAAGAACACCTGACTACAAGGATATATTATACAGCACAGAAAATATAGCCAATATTTTACAGTAACTATAAATGGAGCATAACCTTTAAAAATTGTGGACCACTATGTTGTATACCTGAAAGTTATGTAATACTGTACATACACTGTACCTGGATAAACAAAAACCCAATATTTTTGCCTGATAACCAAATTTTTCTTTATTGAAGTAGAGTTGGTTTACAATGTTGTGTTAATTTCTGCTGTACAGCAAAGTGATTCAGTTATACATATATATACATTCTTTCTTTTTCTTTTTTTTTTTTTGGTACGCGGGCCTCTCACTGTTGTGGCCTCTCCCGCTGCGGAGCACAGGCTCCAGACGCGCAGGCTCAGCGGCCATGGCTCACGGGCCCAGCCGCTCCATGGCATGTGGGATCTTCCCGGACCGGGGCATGAACCTGTGTCCTCTGCATCGGCAGGCGGACTCTCAACCACTGCGCCACCAGAGAAGCCCCCTATACATTCTTTCTTAATTTTTTCCATTATGGTTTATTACTGGATATTGAATATAGTTCCCTGTGCTATACAGTAGGACCTTGCTGTTATCCATTCTATATATAATAGTTTGCATCCGCTAACCCCAAACTCCCACTCCATCCCTCCACCACTCCCCCTCCCTGTTGGCAACTACAAGTCTGTTCTCTATGTCTGTGAGTCTTTCTGTTTTGTACACAAGTTCATTTGTGTCATATTTTAGATTCCACTTAAAACTGATATCATACGGTATTGTCTTTTTCTGTTTGACTTACTTCACTTAGTATGATAGTCTCTAGGTCCAACCATGTTGCAGCAAATGGCATTAATTCATTCTTTTTTATGGCTGAGTAATATTCCATTGTATATATATGTACCACATCTTTATCCATTCATCTGTCAGTGAACATTTAGATTGTTTCTATGTCTTGGCTGTTGTAAATAGTGCTGCTGTGATCATAGGGGTGCATGTATCTTTTTGAATTATAGTTTTGTCTGGATACATGCCCAGAAGTGGGATTGCTGGATCATATGGCAACTCTATTTTTAGTTTTTTGAGGAACCTCCATACTATTTTCCATAGTGGCTGCACCAATTTACATTCTCACCAACAGTGTAGGAGGGTTCCCTTTTCTCCACACCCTCTTCAGCATTTGTTATTTGTAGACTTTTTGGTGGTGGGCGGGGCGGTGGCACAGCATGGCTTGCGGGATCTTAGTTCCCTGACCAGAGATTGAACCAGCAGCAGTCTTCAGCAGTGAAAGCACAGAGTCATAACCACTGGACCGCCGAGGAATTCCCATTTGTAAACTTTTTTTTTTTTACATCTTTATTGGAGTATAATTGCTTTACAATGGTGTGTTAGTTTCTGCTTTATAACAAAGTGAATCAGTTATACATATATATATATTCCCATATAGCTTCCCTCTTGCATCTCCCTCCCTCCCACCCTCCCTATCCCACCCCTCTAGGTGGTCACAGAGCACCAAGCTAATCTCCCTGTGCTATGCAGCTGCTTCCCACTATCTATCTATTTTACGTTTGGTAGTGTATATATGTCCATGCCAATCTCTCACTTTGTCACAGCTTACCCTTCCCCCTCCCCATATCCTCAAGTCCATTCTCTGGTAGGTCTGTGTCTTTATTCCTGTCTTACCCCTAGGTTCTTCTTGATATTTTTTTTTTCTTAAATTCCATATATATGTGTTAGCATACGGTATTTGTCTTTCTCTTTCTGACTTACTTCACTCTGTATGACAGACTCTAGGTCCATCCACCTCATTACAAAGAGCTCAATTTCGTTTCTTTTTATGGCTGAGTAATATTCCATTGTATATATGTGCCACATCTTCTTTATCCATTCATCGGATGATGGACACTGAGGTTGCTTCCATCTCCTGGCTATTGTAAACAAACCTGCAATGAACATTTTGGTACATGACTCTTTTTGAATTATGGTTTTCTCAGGCTATATGCCCAGTAGTGGGATTGCTGGGTCATATGGTGGTTCTATTTGTAGTTTTTTAAGGAACCTCCATACTGTTCTCCATAGTGGCTGTACCAATTCACATTCCCACCAGCAGTGCAAGAGTGTTCCATTTTCTCCACACCCTCTCCAGCATTTATTGTTTCTAGATTTTTTGATGATGGCCATTCTGACTGGTGTGAGATGATATCTCATTGTAGTTTTGATTTGCATTTCTCTACTGATTAATGATGTTGAGCATTCTTTCATGTGTTTGTTGGCAGTCTGTATATCTTCTTTGGAGAAATGTCTATTTAGGTCTTCTGCCCATTTTTGGATTGGGTGGTTTGTTTTTTTGTTATTGAGCTGCATGAGCTGCTTGTAAATTTTAGAGATTAATCCTTTGTCAGTTGCTTCATTTGCAAATATTTTCTCCCATTCTGAGGGTTGTCTTTTGGTCTTGTTTATGGTTTCCTTTGCTGTGCAAAAGCTTTTAAGTTTCATTAGGTCCCATTTGTTTATTTTTGTTTTTTATTTCCATTTGTCTAGGAGGTGGGTCAAAAAGGATCTTGCTGTTATTTATGTCATAGAGTGTTCTGCCTATGTTTTCCTCTAAGAGTTTGATACTTTCTGGCCTTACATTTAGGTCTTTAATACATTTTGAGCTTATTTTTGTGTATGGTGTTAGGGAGTGATCTAATCTCATACTTTTACATGTACCTGTCCAGTTTTCCCAGCACCACTTATTGAAGAGGCTGTCCTTTCTCCACTGTACATTCCTGCCTCCTTTATCAAAGATAAGGTGACCATATGTGCGTGGGTTTATCTCTGGGCTTTCTATCCTGTTCCATTGATCTGTATTTCTGTTTTGGTGCCAGTACTATACTGTCTTGATTACTGTAGCTTTGTAGTATAGTCTGAAGTCAGGGAGCCTGATTCCTCCAGCTCCGTTTTTCATTCTCAAGATTGCTTTGGCTATTCGGAGTCTTTTGTGTTTCCATACAAATTGTGAAATTTGTTGTTCTAGTTCTGTGAAAAATGCCAGTGGTAGTTTGATAGGGATTGCATTGAATCTGTAGATTGCTTTGGGTAGTAGAGTCATTTTCACAATGTTGATTCTTCCAATCCAAGAACATGGTATATCTCTCCATCTATTTGTATCATCTTTAATTTCTTCCATCAGTGTCTTACCGTTTTCTGCATACAGGTCTTTTGTCTCCTTGGGTAGGTTTATTCCTAGGTATTTTATTCTTTTTGTTGCAATGGTAAATGGGAGTGTTTTCTTGGTTTCACTTTCAGATTTTTCATCATTAGTGTATAGGAATGCCAGAGATTTCTGTGCATTAATTTTGTATCCTGCTACTTTACCAAATTCATTGATTAGCTTTAGTAGTTTTCTGGTAGCATCCTTAGGATTCTCTATGTATAGTATCATGGTCTGCAAACAGTGACAGCTTTACTTCTTCTTTTCCGATTTGGATACCTTTTATTTCCTTTTCTTCTCTGATTGCTGTGGCTAAAACTTCCAAAACTTTGTTGAATAAGAATGGTGAGAGTGGGCAACCTTGTCTTGTTCCTGATCTTAGTGGAAATGCTTTCAGTTTTTCACCGTTGAGGACGATGTTGGCTGTGGGTTTGTCATATATGGCCTTTATCATGTTGAGGGAAGTTCCTTCTATGCCTACTTTCTGGAGCGTTTTTATCATAAATGGGTGTTGAATTTTGTCGAAAGCTTTCTCTGCATCTGTTGAGATGCCATATGGTTTTTCTCCTTCAATTTGTTAATATGGATCACATTGATTGATTTGCATATATTGAAGAATCCTTGCATTCCTGGAATAAACCGCACTTGATCATGGTGTATGATCCTTTTAATGTGCTGTTGGATTCTGTTTGCTAGTATTTTGTTGAGGATTTTTGCATCTATGTTCATCAGTGATATTGGCCTGTAGTTTTCTTTCCTTGTGACATCGTTGTCTGGTTTTGGTATCAGGGTGATGGTGGCCTCGTAGAATGAGTTTGGGAGTGTTCCTCCCTATGCTATATTTTGGAAGAGCTTGAGAAGGATAGGTGTTAGCTCTTGTCTAAATGTTTGATACAATTCGCCCGTGAAGCCATCTGGTCCTGGGCTGTTGTTTGTTGGAAGGTTTTTAATCACAGTTTCAATTTCAGTGCTTGTAATTGGTCTGTTCATATTTTCTATTTCTTTCTGATTCAGTCTTGGCAGGTTGTGCATTTCTAAGAATTTGTCCATTTCTTCCAGGTTGTCCATTTTTTTGGCATAGAGTTGCTTGTAGTAATTTCTCATGATCTTTTGTATTTCTGCAGTGTCAGTTGTTACTTCTCCTTTTACATTTCTAATTCTATTGATTTGAGTCTTCTCCCTTTTTATCTTGATGAGTCTGGCTAATGGTTTATCAATTTTATCTTCTCAAAGAACCAGCTTTTAGTTTTATTGATCTTTGCTATCGTTTCCTTCATTTCTTTTTCATTTATTTCTGATCTGGTCTTTATGATTTCTTTCCTTCTGCTAACTTTGGGGTTTTTTTGTTCTTCTTTCTCTAATTGCTTTAGGTGCAAGGTTAGGTTGTTTATTCGAGATGTTTCCTGTTTCTTAAAGTAGGATTGTATTGCTCTAAACTTCCCTCTTAGAACTGCTTTTGCTGCCTCACATAGGTTTTGGGTTGTCGTGTCTCCATTGTCATTTGTTTCTAGGTATTTTTTGATTTCCTCTTTGATTTCTTCAGTGATCATTTGGTTATTAAGTAGTGTATTGTTTAGCCTCCATGTGTTTGTATTTTTTACAGATCTTTTCCTGTAATTGATACCTAGTCTCATAGCGTTGTGGTCAGAAAAGATACTTGATACAATTTCAATTTTCTTAAATTTACCAAGGCTTGATTTGTGACCCAAGATATGATCTATCCTGGAGACTGTTCCATGAACATGTGAGAAAAATTTGTATTCTGTTGTTTTTGGATGGAGTGTCCTATAATATCAGTTAAGTCCATCTTGTTTAATGTATCATTTAAACCTTTGTTTCCTTATTTTCATTTTGATGATCTGTCCATTGGTGAAAGTGGGGTGTTAAAGTCCCCTACTATGAATGTGTTACTGTCGATTTCCCCTTTTTTGGCTGTTGGTATTTGCCTTATGTATTGAGGTGCTCCTATGTTGGCTGCATAAATAGTTACAGTTGTTATATCTTCTTCTTGGATGAATCCCTTGATCATTATGTAGTGTCCTTCTTTGTCTCTTCTAATAGTCTTTATTTGTTTTTTTTGCGGTACGTGGGCTTCTCACTGTTGTGGCCTCTCCCGTTGGAGCACAGGCTCCGGACGCGCAGGCTCAGCAGCTATGGCTCACGGGCCCAGCCGCTCCGCGGCATGTGGGATCTTCCCGGACCAGGGCATGAACCCGTGTCCCCTGCATCGGCAGGCGGACTGTTAACCACTGTGCCACCGGGGAAGCCCTAATAGTCTTTATTTTAAAGTCTACTTTGTCTGATACGAGAATTGCTACTCCAGCTTTCTTTTGGTTTCCATTTGCATAGAATATCTTTTTGCATCTCCTCAGTTTCAGTCTGTATGTGTCCCTAGGTCTGAAGTGGGTCTCTTGTAGACAGCATATATATGGGTCTTGTTTTTGTATCCATTCAGCCAGTCTGTGTCTTTTGGTGGAAGCATTTAATCCATTTACATTTAAGGTAATTATTGATAAGTATGTTCCTATTCCCATTTTCTTCATTGTTTTGGGTTTGTTATTATAGGTCTTTTCCTTCTCTTCTGTTTCTTGCCTAGAGAAGATCCTTTAGCATTTGTTGTAAAGCTGGTTTGGTGGTGGTGAACTCTCTCAGCTTTTGCTTGTCTGTAAAGGTTTTAATTTCTCCATCAAATCTGAATGAGATCCTTGCTGGGTAGAGTAATATTGGTTGTAGGTTTTTCTCCTTCATCACTTTAAATATGTCCTGCCAGTCCCTTCTGGCTTGCAGAGTTTCTGCTGAAAGATCAGCTGTTAACCTTATGGGGATTCCCTTGTGTGTTACTTGTTGTTTTTCCCTTGCTGCTTTTAATATGTTGTCTTTGTACTTAATTTTTGACAGTTTGATTAATATGTGTCTTGGCATGTTTCTCCTTGGATTTATCCTGTATGGGACTCTCTGTGCTTCCTGGACTTGATTAACTATTTCCTTTCCCATATTAGGGAAGTTTTCAGTTATAATCTCAAATATTTTCTCAGTCCCTTTGTTTTTCTCTTCTTCTTCTGGAACCCCTATAATTCGAATGTTGGTGCGTTTAATGTTGTCCCAGAGGTCTCTGAGACTGTCCTCAGTTCTTTTCATTCTTTTTTCTTTATTCTGCTCTGCAGTAGTTTTTTCCACTATTTTATCTTCCAGGTCACTTATCCATTCTTCTGCCTCAGTTGTTCTCCTATTGATCCCTTCTAGAGTATTTTTGTTTGTTTGTTTGTTTTTGCAGTATGCGGGTCTCTCACTGTTGTGGCCTCTCCTGTTGCAGAGCACAGGCTCCGGATGCACACGGTCAGCAGCCATGGCTCACGGACCTAGCCGCTCTGCGGCATGTGGCATCTTCCCGGACCGGGGCACGAACCTGTGTCCCCCGCATCGGCAGGTGGACTCTCAACCACTGCGCCACCAGGGAAGCCCCCTTCTAGAGTATTTTTAATTTCATTTATTGTGGTGTTCATCGTTGCTTGTTTCATCTTTAGTTCTTCTAGGTCCTTGTTAAATGTTTCTTGTATTTTCTCTATTCTATTTCCAAGATTTTGGATCATCTTTACTATCATTATTCTGAATTCTTTTTCAGGTAGACTGCCTATTTCATCTTCATTTGTTAGGTCTGGTGGGTTTTTATCTTGCTCCTTCATGTGCTGTGTGTTTTTCTGTCTTCTTATTTTGTTTATCTTACTGTGTTTGGGGTCTCCTTTTTGCAGGCTGCAGGTTCATAGTTCCTGTTGTTTTTGGTGTCTGTCCCCAGTGGCTAAAGTTGGTTCAGTGGGTTGTGTAGGCTTCCTGGTGGAGGGGACTAGTGCCTGTGTTTTGGTGCATGAGGCTGGATCTTGTCTTTCTGGTGGGCAGGTCCACGTTTTATGGTGTGTTTTGGGGTGTCTGTGGACTTACTATGATTTTAGGCAGCCTCTCTGCTAATGGGTGGGGTTGTGTTCCTGTCTTGCTAGTTGTTTGGCATAGGGTTTCCAGCACTGTAGCTTGCTGGTCGTTGAGTGAAGCTGGGTGTTGGTGTTGAGATGGAGATCTCTGGGAGATCTTTGCCGTTTGATATTACATGGAGCTGGGAGGTCCCTTGTGGAACAGTGTCCTGAAGTTGGCTCTCCCACCTCAGAGGCACAGCACTGACTCCTGGCTGCAGCACCAAGAGCCTTTCATCCACATGGCTCAGAATAAAAGGGAGAAAAAGTAGAAAGAAAGAAAGAGAGAAAGGAAGGAAGGAAGGAAGGATAAAAGAAAATAAAGTAAGGTAAAATAAAATAAAGTTATTAAAATAAAAAAATATTTTTAAAAAAATTTTTAAGTAGAAAAACAAACAAAAAACTGGTCGGATAGAACCCTAGGACAAATGGTGAAAGAAAGGTATACAGACAAAATCTCACACAGAAGCATACACATACACACTCACAAGAAGAGGAAAAGGGGAAAAGATAATATACCTTGCTCTCAAAGTCCACCTCCTCAATTTGGGATTGTTCGTTGTCTATTCAGATATTCCACAGACGCAGGGTACATCAAGTTGATTGTGGAGATTTAATGCGCTGCTCCTGAGGCTGTTGGGAGAGATTTCCCTTTCTCTTCTTTGTTCTCACAGTTCCCAGGGGCTCAGCTTTGGATTTGGCCCCGCCTTTGCATGTAGGTCGCTGGAGGGCGACTGCTCTTCGCTCAGACAGGACGGGGTTAAAGGAGCCGCTGATTCGGGGGCTCTGGCTCACTCAGGCCGGGGGGGAGGGAGGGGTACGGAGTGCGGGGCGAGCCTGTGGCGGCAGAGGCCGGCGTGACGTTGCACCAGACTGAGGCGCGCTGTGCGTTCTCCTGGGGAAGTTGTCCCTGGATCCCGGGAACCTGGCAGTGGCGGGCTGCACGGGCTCCTGGGAGGGGAGGTGTGGACAGTGACCAGTGCTCGCACACAGGCTTCATGGTGGCGGCAGCAGCAGCCTTAGCGTCTCATGCCCATCTCTGGGGTCCGCGCTTTTCGCCGCGGCTCGCACCCGTCTGTGGAGCTCCTTTAAGCGGCGCTCTTAATCCCCTCTCCTCGCGCACCAGGAAACAAAGAGGGAAGAAAAAGTCTCTTGCCTCTTCGGCAGGTCCAGACTTTTTCCCGGACTCCCTTCCGTCTAGCCGTGGTGCACTAACCCCTTTAGGCAGTGTTCACGCCGCCAGTCCTCTCCCTGCGCTCCGCTCCGACTGAAGCCGGATCCTCAGCTCCCAGGTGAGCTGACAAGCCTCTCGGGCTGGTGAGTGCTGGTCTGCAACGATCCTCTGTGCGGAAATCTCTCTGCTTTGTCTACTGCACCCCTGTGGCTGCGCTCTCCTCAGCGGCTCCAAAGCTCCCCCCGCTCCGCCCCCCACAGTCTCCGCCAGTGAAGGGGCTTCTAGTGTGTGGAAACTTTTCCTCCTTCACAGCTCCCTCCCACTGGTGCAGGTCCCGTCCCTATTCTTTTGTCTCTGTTTATTCTTTTTTCTTTTGCCCTACCCAGGTACGTGGGGGTTTTCTTGCCTTTTGGGAGGTCTGAGGTCTTCTGCCAGCGTTCAGTAGGTGTTTTTTAGGAGTTCCACGTGTAGATGTATTTCTGGTGTATCTGTGGGTAGGAAGGTGATCTCTGCGTCTTACTCTTCTGCCATCTTTCCCCTCCGAGCACCCATTTGTAAACTTTTTTTTTTTTTTTTTTTCCCGGTACGCAGGCCCCTCACTGTTGTGGCCTCTCCCGTTGCGGAGCGCAGGCTCCGGACGCGCAGGCCCAGCCGCTCTGCGGCATGTGGGATCCTCCTGGACCGGGGTACGAACCCGTGTTCCCTGCATCATCAGGCGGACTCTCAACCACTGCGCCACCAGGGAAGCCCTGTAAACTTTTAATGATGGCCATTTTGACCAGTGTGAGGTGGTACCTTATTGTAGTTTTAATTTTCACTTCTCTAATAATTAGCAATGATGAGCATCCTTTTTTGTTTGTTTGTTTAATATTTATTTATTTGGCTGTGCCAAGTCTTAGTTGCAGCATGCAGGATTTTTAGTTGTGCCATGCAAACTGTTAGTTGCAGCATGTGGAATCTAGTTGCCCGACCAGGAGTCAAACCCAGGCCCTCTGCATTGGGAGTGTGGAGTTCCAGCTCCTGGATCACCAGGGAAGTCCCTTGAGCATTTTTTCATAAACCTATTGGCCATCTTTGTGTTTTCTTTGCAGAAATGTCTATTTAGTTCTTCTGCCCATTTTTTGATTGGGTTGTTTGTTTTTGTTGAATTGTATGAGCTGTTTGTATATTTTGGAGATGAAGCACTTGTCAGTCACATTTCTTGCAAATATTTTCTCCCATTCCATAGATTGTCTTTTCATTTTGTTTATGGTTTGCTTTGCTATGTAAAAGCTTGTAAGTTTAAGTCCCATTTGTTTATTTTTGCTTTTATGTCTATTGCCTTGGGCGACTGACCTACGAAAACACTGGTACAATTTATGTCAGAGTATGTTTGGCCTATGTTCTTTTCTAGGAATTTTAGGGTGTCATGGCTTTTTTTTTTTTAATAAATTTATTTATTTTTGGCTGCATTGAGTCTTCGTTGCTACGTATGGGCTTTCTCGAGTTGTGGCGAGTCGGGGCTACCCTTCGTTGCGGTGCACGGGCTTCTCATTGCAGTGGCTTCTCTTGTTGTGGAGCACAGGCTCTAGGCACGCAGGCTTCAGTAGTTGTGGCACGCAGGCTCAAATAGTTGTGGCTCACAGGTTCTCGGGTGTAGGCTCAGTAGTTGGTGGCGCATGGGCTTAGTTGCTCCGCGGCGTGTGGGATCTTCCCGGACCAGGGATCAAACCTGTGTTCCCTGCATTGGCAGGCGGATTCTTAACCACTGTGCCACCAGGAAAGTCCCGCCCCTTTTATTTTGATTAAAATGTTTTCCAGAGTGTGTGTATGTGTACATAAAAAGGCTAGGAGTAAAAACAAAATATCAAAATTATCTTGTGGCAATAGGATTATGAGTGGTTTATATTTTTTTTTTTTTTCGGTACGCGGGCCTCTCACTGCTGTGTGGCCCCTCCTGTTGCGGAGCACAGGCTCCGGACGCGCAGGCTCAGCAGCCATGGCTCACGGGCCCAGCCGCTCCGCGGCACGTGGGATCCTCCTGGACCGGGGCACGAACCTGTGTCCCCTGCATCAGCAGGCGGACTCTCAACCACTGCGCCACCAGGGAAGCCCCTATGAGTGGTTTTTTAATCTTATTTTCTTTTGTGTTTTATAGCATTTTACAGTAAACATTTGACTTGCATCTTTGGGAAAAAATGGTTTTTGATATTCAAAGTTACTTGGAGCAGAGTTATTTCTTTCATGGAAAATTTTTCTTATGACTTCAACTTAGAAATTAAAAAGGTACTAGGTAAAAGACCAAAATACATTATTTTGTTGGTATCTGTTGCTTTTTTTTTAAGAAATATTCTTTCTTACCTCAACCTTATTTAACCCGGTTTCATAATTTGTAGCCGTATTAATATGACTTTAGCCTGCTTGATTATCAGCTTTCCTAGGAATGGCTGAATTAGCTATGATGGTCATGTTGATGTGTAGTCTCCCCAGCTTTCAACCTGAATCCTAATAGATCTCACAGTTTAAGGTTTCCCTGTATGCTTGTTACTTGTTTATCCACTATTTGCCTATATAGAAGGACCACATTTTATGTATCTTGAGTCAAAACTGAAAAACACAGCAAACATGAAGTTTTTGGTTTTGGGGGTTTTCTGGCCATGCTGCATGTCTTGCGGGATCTTAGTTCCCTCACCGGGGATTGAACCCGTTCCCCCTGCAGCAGAAGCGCAGAGTCCTAACCACTGAGCCAGCAGGGAATTCCCAAACATGAGTTTTTAAAAGGTTGCTTTGGCTCCCTGTATTTTAATAAAAGGTCTCTTAAGATAAATTATTATATGAGAAAAGCAAGGCACAGAAAAGTATGTGTAGTATAACACCTACTATAAAAAGGAGGCATAAGAGTATTTGTTTGACTGTATAAAGACTCTAAAAATCTGTACAAATTCTTAATCATTCTGGTTATGGAGATGGAGTTGGACTTTTCACTGTGTAATCTTCTGATATTTGAATCATGTGAATTTTAAAAATGGGTTTCGAAAGTGAAGTACTGAGAACTTAGAAATAAACTGATCTTATTTTCTCACATAAAATGAGAACCTAATACCTCATGTGTATAGTAATTGTCTTATTCCTTAGAACAAAGATAAGCAAACTATAACCCAAAGGCCGCCAGTCCTCCTTTCCCTCCCTTTTTCTGAATAAAGTTGTATTGTACCATAGCCATGCCCATTTGTATACATATTATAATATATGGCTTCTCTTTCCAGCTACAATGGCAGAATTAAGTAGTTGCAACAGACACTTTATGGCCTGCAATCTTTATTATCTAATTCTATACAGAAAAATTTTGCTGACCCTCTGCTGTAGACCTTGTTTTAAAGTTTTTAATAGTAGAACCCTCTGTTTACAGTCAAATTTTTATATGGACTTCTATTATTAAAATATACAGCTATACCTACTGCAGTGAGGTTAGGGGACAGGTTGGTTGAACCCTGCCTACTCACCTGCCTCCCTCTCTTTTTTTACCCTCCATTCTCCAGCAGATGATTCTTGAGGGGAATTTGAGGAACCCCCGGGGTTCTAAGGAGTACATTTTGAAAATGACTGCCTTACAACAACTCTTTGAGGCAGTAAGTGTGATATTATTTTCTATTTTAGGTATTGAGAGACTCGGCTCATAGAAGTTAGTTAGTCAAGGCTTAATAAGCAGCCAGAACTCAAAACAAATCCAGGATATTTAATTGCAGAATAAATGGTCATATTTGCCTTTATATTCTATATTATATTGTCATAATTGTACAGTAATTGTTTCTACAAGGTGTTTTAGTGGTGATTTGACTTTTTTGTCTTTCATCTTTCTTGTTTCGCATAGGCTTTTGTAAGGCAAGCTTCCTTCCTTTACTGGAATTTGCCTATACTTCTGTGCTAAGTTTTGACTTCTGTAGCATGGCTGATGTAGCCATCTTGGCTCGTCATCTTTTCATGTCAGAAGTTTTAGAAATCTGTGAAAGTGTACATAAACTAATGGAAGAGAAGCAGCTAACAGTATATAAGAAGGGTGAGGTACAAACGGTTACATCTACACAGGACTTACCAGAACAAAATGGAGGTACAGCACCTCCTGTGGCTAACAACGAGGGAACCACAACAACTTTATCCACTGAACTTGGGGATTGTGAAATTGTACTGCTGGTGAATGGAGAATTGCCAGAGCAGAATGGAGAGCTAGGACAACAGCCTGAGCCCCAGGTTTCTTCACAGACCGAAGCTGCTCTGTCACCTGTAGGCTGTGTAACTGATTCCCATCCTGAAATGGAGTCTGTTGATTTAGGAACAAAAAACAGCCAGACAGAACTAGAAACTTTAAACAGCAGAGAAGATGGCACAGTCTCTAATACTCATCCTAAGCTTTCAAAAGAGAATGTAATCAGCAGCTCTCCAGAAAACAGTAATATGGGAAATGATACAGCAACAGAGGATATCTGTGCTGAAGATATCTCAGAGCATAGGCAGAACCTTGGCCAGTCTTTAAAAGATCAGGAAAATCTAGTTGAACCGACAGCACAGACGGACCATAGTCCCGATGATGATGATACTTACAGAAGCAGGCTTCGGCAGCGTTCTGTTAACGAAGGAGGATATATCCGACTACACAAAGGAATGGAGAAGAAGCTGCAGAAACGGAAAGCCATTTCCAAGTCAGCAGTTCAACAGGTATGATGAAAAAAGAGTTTACCTTTGTAGTTTTAGCTTTAAGTTGAAAACATTCTGCAGTTAAACTTATGGTGATAATTATCTTGGGGGGAAGGGGAGTGGATGCAGGAAAGCAATTTAATGTTTTAAATACCAATATTAAGATAATGTGAATTTGAGATAGTTAATTTATTTAGATTGTGTTTTCTGTTCTTTAATTAGGTGGCTCAGAAATTAGTTCAAAGAGGAAAAAAGATGAAACAACCAAAAAGGGATGCTAAAGAGAATACCGAAGAAGAAGCATCCCATAAATGTGGGGAATGTGGAATGGTTTTTCAGAGACGATATGCTCTTATAAAGCACATACTGAAACATGAAAGAGCTAGAGATTACAAGTGTCCAGTAAGTATCTGGAAAGCTAATTATAGATGGCTATAACTTCATTATAAATAGAATCCAATTTACTGCTTCATTATTATTCTGCCATTTGTGTTCTCTCTTCTCTCTGTCTCCCTTACATTGCCGTAAGAGTTATCTTCTGATTTGTACATGTCATGTTCTTGCCAAAAAATATTTACCTCTGCTTCTTCTTGATACCCTAGTAAGACAACAGTAAAACGATCTTTTTAAAAAGCTCATAGAAAGGCAAAAAGAACAGGAGACCTTGGCAACTAAATTCTGGATTCTGATAAATAGATGGAGTGTTTTTTGTTTGTTTGTTGGCTGCCCCATGCGGCATGCGGTATCTTAGTTCCCCAACCAGGGATAGAACCTGTACCCCCCTGCAGTGGAAGCACAGGGTCTTAGCCACTGGACTGCCAGGGAAGTCCCTAGATGGAGTCATTGATTCAGCAGATTTGAAAGGGCTCATTCCCAGGCTTTCAGTGTGGAAAGCTAAGAATCAATCTAAATTGTATTGCAGAACTACCAAAAGGCTCAGAAATTAATGGTACTAGCTACCTTGAAAGTAGAGATGAGTCTGGTTGTTAGAAAGTCTGTTTTGGTTTTTTTTCTGGCTGCGTTGGGTCTACATTGCTATACATGGGCTTTCTCTGGTTGTGGCTAGTGGGAGCTACTCTTCATTGTGGTGCGCCAGCTTCTCACTGCGGTGGCTTCTCTTGTTGCAGAGCATGGGCTCTAGGTGCGCAGACTTCAGTAGTTGTGGCGCACGGGCTTCAGTAGTTGTGGCATGCAGGCTCTAGAGCACAGGCTTAGTAGTTGTGGCACACAGACTTAGTTGCTCCACAGCATGTGGGATCTTCCTGGACCAGGGCTCGAACCCGAGTCCCCTGAATTGGCAGGCGGACTCTTAACCACTTTGCCACCAGGGAAGTCCCTAGAAAGTCTTTCTAAGAAGTAAGTAAATCACTACCACCATGCCTTCAGCCAAAGATCCATCTTCTACTCTCTGAAAAAGATAAAACCCACCACTGCTCTAGGGAACACTGTGAATAATGAGGGTGAATGTACTATATACCAAACAAGGGAACGTAAAAGCATATATACTGAATATTGAATCCTTTCAAGCTCTCTTTCCCTACTCAAGTTCCAGAATATTAACAACCAAACCCTTAATCTTAAAATAGAAGGATTTCTTAAAGGTGAGAAATCCGAAGTCTGATAACAAAAGATCTAAAGATACTGCTCATTAAAGCCTGTGGTTAATAGTTTACTCCTCTGCTTACACACAAGTTCCAATCGGTTTTTAAATGTCTTATTTTGAAATGTGAATAGACATCAGGTATACAGACTCACAAATATTTGAAGCAAAAAAACAACTTTGAGGAATCCAATACTATGCAGTTAAAAGAAAACTCAAACACCCCCCCACACACAACCCAAACCACAAACTATGATTTATATTAGAGATAAATAAAACAATTACATCAGTAAAACAGTAACCATGTACTGTGTTTTTAAAAGGACACATCAAGAGAACAGAAGAGTTTTTCTTAGGAATAAAATACATAATAACACATATAGAAAAGTTAGGAAATACAGTTGACTAAATCACCCAGAAAATAAAGCAAAAGACAAGGTAAAAATGGGAGTGAAAGAAATTTTAGAGGATTGGTCTAGGTTGTCTTCTAATATCCAGATAATTCCAAACAGCATGGAGAGAAAGAAATCATTAATGCAATGAAAAAAAATTTGAGAACTTGAAAATAGAAGTTTCCTTGTTAAAAGGGTGCGTTGAATGTCCAGAATCATGGGTGAAAATAAATCTATACCAAGATATATTATGAAATTTCAGAATCAAGGTACAAAGAAAATCTTATAAATTACAAGAGAGAAAGGATAAGGGTCAGAATAGCTTCAGGCCTTTCAGCAGCAACAGTGGAAGTTAGAAGACAAAGGCACAATATCTTTAATATTATAAAAGGAAATGATTTCTAATTTGGAATCAGTATTCAAACTATATTTATGATGGTAGAATAAGAACAGTTTCAGACATGCAAGGTCTGCAAAGTTTTACTTCCCAAACTCCCTTTCTCAGGAAGCTGTCGGCAGAGGTATTCCTCTAAAATGAGCAAGACATGGGAAACGGGAAACATGGGGTCCAATCTGTAGAGTCCAAGCGTGGGAAACAACCACCCCAGTCTGGAACACCAACGTAGTGCTTTGACAGCGATCTCCCACAAGGTGATGTTTTAAACCTTCTCCCAATAGACAGTTGAGAGAAAGGTTTGATGATGAATTAGCAGTAAATACAAAGATAAATAAAACAGAAAAGGAAAGGAAAGGAAAGAGACTCATACTGTCTGTATGGTCCAGATGTAATAACATGTATGTCATCCAGATAATGTGAGCACTGAAATTGATCTCATCAAAATGATCATAAAGCTGTATTGAGAAAGTATGGTAATGGGAAGGATCATGTACGTGTAGAGAGTGGAGAGGTAAAGGAGAGAGTCACTTCCTATTATTCATATTATTCAGAATTACAGAGATAATCATTAAGAAAGAGTCAAAAAAGTAGAGTAGTGAACCAAGAGGCCAGTTTTACTTATTAAAAAAAAGTTGTGTAGATCATGACTATAAATAACTCTGATTTTAAAATAAAGAACAGAAGCTTTCAGGAATACTCAACAAGTACAGGGTAAAACCCAAGGACTATCACAGTTTTATCTTCCTACTTTTTCCAGCCCCTATTTTTGCTCTTCCTAACAACTGTTAGTACTCATATAATAATAGTATTCTTGTCTTTGTCTGTGTCTTACCATTCCTTCAAGACCCAGCCTCGGTGATGACGCCTTTCCTTATACTCTGATTATTCCCTCTTCCTAAGTATTGATCTTTCACCTATTTACATATAAATCCTGTTTTTGTGGTTAGATTATAAATCTTTGCAGAGTAGAGGCTGGGTCTGTCCCTTTCATTTCTATAGTGTGGTACCTAGCATATTGTCTTTTACATAGTATATATGTTTATTGAGTGATATAATTGTAACAAAGATATGGAATGTTGAAGTACAAGTTGAGTTTCACTTAACATTTGTGATGGAAATACATTCAGGCAGAATTTTGTTTACTTTTTCTTTTAGTTGTGTAAGAAACAGTTTCAGTACAGTGCCTCCTTGAGAGCACACCTTATTCGACATACCAGGAAAGATGCACCTACTTCATCCTCTTCCAGTTCTGCACCTAATGAGGCATCAGGATCATCATCTGAGAAGGGCAGGACCAAACGCGAATTTATATGTTCGATATGTGGAAGGACATTACCTAAATTATATTCTCTTCGAATACATATGTTAAAGCACACAGGGGTAAAACCACATGCATGCCAGGTAAAGCCATTATATTTATTTTGTTATTTAAAGAAGATTGGAACATAACCGGTGATAAGACTGGTTGATTCTGGCGTCACATCACTTTGGTAAAATGTCACAGGAAGTCCATAACTTTTTCAGTTTGTTGCCTAGGTCAAGGGTGATTCCCAGTTCTGTTCTTTAATTTGGCTGAAGTTGTAACTTGAAATTAATCTATTTAGGATGTTCGGAAAACTTGCTAGGATTCAGAGCGATACAGGGTGAGAATAACCAATTCATCATCTCAGTCATCCCTTAATGTTCAGTAGGACCAACCTGGCTTGGGAAGGAACCTGTGAGTTAAACACATCTTAGTAGAAATTCTGCCTAAGCTATGTGTCCTTCTCTAGAGCTGAAGACTAAATGCCAAAATGTGATTCCTGGGTAAAGAATCCTGTGATAAGCCAGCTTTGGGCTATTTGCAACGGTGAAAAATTTCTAGTAGCACCTATAGCCTTGCATATAAGGATGACCCACTATTTTTATTAATAAACAGTTTTGGAACCAGTGAAATTTTTAATGTTTTTCTCTCTCTCTTTCGTTTCTTAAGCTTCGTATTATAAGAAAGAATGTAAGAGAGTAGAATAAACCCTCATGTACTCTTCACCCAGCTTTAATAGTTATCAACACATGGTCAATTGTGGGATTTTTTTTTTAATTTTTATTGAAATATAGTTGATTTACAATGTTGTGTTAGTTTCAGGTGTTCAGCAAAGTGATTATTTATTTATTCATTCATCCATTCATTCTTTTTTAGATTCTTTTCCATTATAGGTTATTACAAGATATCGAGTGTAGTTCCCTGTGCTATACAGTAGGTCCTTGTTGGTTATCTATGGTCAGTTGTATTTTATATGTACTGTCTCTCACTCCCTTACTTCCCCCTCCCTTCAGTTATTTTGAAGCCAAGCCCTAAGCATCATTTTATTCATATATTTAAAAACTAAGTGTTAATTGGGCCTCTGGTCTTCTGGTGTAGCACTACTCAAAATGTGTGGTCCATAAAAGATAAGTGCAAAGATGGAGAGTAGGCATGTAGAAACTGTCATGGTAATTTGATACTGTGATATTTTCATTGTGTTTAACAAAAATCTCTCCCTAATAGATTGGGGAAAGAAAAAAACTGGTTCTTCATCATAGAGAGTTTAAGAAGCACTGTTCTAGTTGGTATAGCAGGAGTTGAGTATATTGTTCTTGATTAAGCTCCCATGTCTCTTTTAATATAAGATATATTGTTTACCAGTCTCACAAAGGACAGTATGAGGTTTTTTTAGGTACTGTTTTGAGTTCTTCTAGTGATCTCATGGGTGTAAGAAAAATAGCAATATTGGTTAACTACTGAATCAGAAGATGATCAACCAGCTAAAATCCTTGGCCCTTGTATCAACTTTAACTTTGTCATTTTGTTTATAATTTAAGTTTTTAATTTAAAATAGCATAGTAGATTCTCTGTCCTCATTCTTCAGAAACAGCCCTTATCTCTTTTTCTGTTTTACTGGTTTAAACACCTGTGCTCTCTTAGGTCTGTGGAAAGACTTTCATCTACAAGCACGGTCTAAAATTACACCAGAGTCTCCATCAATCACAAAAGCAGTTCCAGTGTGAACTATGCGTTAAGTCATTTGTTACCAAACGGAGTCTTCAGGAACATATGAGTATTCACACAGGTAATGAGAAACTTGTATTGACATAGTTACATGTTATATACTATTAATTTACTAGTATATTGATTATGCTGTAAGATGACTGTATGTGTGCAGTTTTTTATTAATGAGAGTAAAGGTTTTTTTTGGGTTTTTTTTTGTTTTTTTTAGAGTAAAGTTTAAAAGTTGTTCTTATAATCTAGTTTTAGAGCTGTCTTATTTGTGTAAAAATTTTGTTTCAGTCAGTGCAGAAAAATGTGTACTGAGTATTAAATCCAGGCACCTAAAGAAATGGTCTTGCTTTTAAAAAGTTAAGCAGTAGACAGATGTAACTGTCAGCATGGTATGTGGCTTATAATTTTATTAGAACTTTTAGTCCACATATACTTATTTTCAGGTGTTTAAAGCAGTTATGTGGAAAATGGCTGATGAAGGGTAGATAATCTGCTCTAGAACTTGTATACAACTCTACACTGTTATAATCCAGATGATCATGCAAGCCTGTCACATTCTGTGGGTAGTAGTAGTAGCCTCTCTAGTGCTCTGGTTGAGAGAAAATAGGGATTTTGACATAGTTTGTTATTCTTAGAAGGTGGATGCCACATGTTACAGCTTCCGTGCCCACTTGATAAAATAACTTCTGAAATACAACGTAAAGCATTCTGTTGGAAGAGCACCTGATTGCTGGATTTGTGACATGGTTTTTATTTTTTATAGGAGAGTCCAAGTACCTTTGCTCAGTTTGTGGAAAGTCTTTTCACAGGGGCTCTGGGCTCAGCAAGCACCTAAAGAAACACCAACCAAAGCCTGAAGTTCGAGGCTATCATTGTACTCAGTAAGTATTTAATATGTGAACCGTTCGATTAATTTCCTTGTGTTCTTACTCAGTTTATTTGAAAGTTGTTTCAAAAGAAAATATTTGAGGTGACTATAGTTGATAACACTGTATAATATGATTGAATTTTGCTAAGAGAGTAGGAACTTGAATATTCATATGTAATTATACACACACGTATATATATCTGAGGTGATGGGTGTGTTAACAAGTGGGAGGATTCCTTTCACAGTGTATACATACACTGAATCATCACATTATACACTTTAAATATCTGACCATTTTATTTGTCAGTTACACCTCAGTAAAACTGAAAAAGGAGAATACTTGAAGATAATATTAAACTGTTATTTGTTTACTCTTGATTTTATCAGTTTGTTTTTGTCTAGATGTTCCTATTTATTTATGTAACAGTTTTATTTAGACACAAATTTCATACCATACAAATCACTCATTTTAAATGATTTAAGGAAGTTGTTCAAACGTGCAACCAGTTCTTTCCTACAGTAGGGACTGTAGGAAAGAAGGGTCCCTTGGTGCCAGCCAGAGATTCTTCCTAGGCAGTTCCTCGGAAGTACTTGGCCCTCTGCTCATTTCTCCCTTCTTCAGATTCCTTTTTCCCTCTTTTCATTTTCCAAAGCCTCTTGAAATCTTTTTTATAATTGAAGTAAAGTTCATAGAACATAACATTCATCATTTTAAAGTGTTCAGTTTAGTGGCTTTCAGTACATTCACGGTGTTGTGTGAGCATCACCACTAATTCCAGAATGCCTTCAATACTCAGGCCAGGCAGTTTACAATTCTGCCTTGGTCTTCTCTTTCTGTTTGTGCAGAGTCAGCCATTGGTGAGAGTATAGAGCCTTTTCGGGTCTTTTCTGAGCATGTGCCCAGCACTGGGCAGATATTTGGCCTTCTAGATTCCTGGGAATATGTGAAAGTTTTTCAAAGCTCTCATTCCCCAAAACATCTCGGTCTCCAGCCTTTTCCTCACAGGCTTTTGGTTTGGATATAGTTTGCACCGAACTGCTGTTCCTTGCCCCAGCAGCTGTGGCTAATACATTTGCCTGTAAGTGTTTCCAGCCATCTGCTCCTCTCTACTCCCCACCCCTCCCCGAGTCCTCAGCCCTGGAAGAGTTAGGGTAAATACAAGCAGACCCTTTGAGGGGTAACCTCAAGGAGTCATCAGATAGCTCAGAACAACTACAGCTGTGTGAGAATAAGTTCCTCTGGTACTAGGGACCCGTAGCAGGAGTGCAGTCTGTCTGCTGAGCTGAGGAGCCCGGGGATGGGGCCAGGGTGAGTTGAAATGCCACAGAGCTCTCTTACCAAGATTCAGCAATTGCTTTCTTGATTAAATATTTACCTGGTCACTGTAAACTTTTAATTAGTTTCCAGAGGTCCAATAAAATTGATTCTGACAGTTTTTGCCCATTTGTTTACTGCTTTCATGTAGGGTTGGGCTTTTGGAGTTACCTACTCTGCCCTATATGCTGATGTCACTCTATAATCAGTCTTATTTTAAAACAAAGATAGTTTATTATTCATACATTTTTAGTTGCAAGTATAAGAAAACCCAATTTAAACTGACTTGAGGGCTTCCCTGGCTTAGTGGTTGAGAACCCGCCTGCCAATGCGGGGGACATGGGTTCGAGCCCTGGTCCGGGAAGATCCCACATGCCACAGAGCAACTAAGCCTGTGTGCCACAACTACTGAGCCCATGTGCCACAACTACTGAAGCCTGTGCGCCTAGAGCCCATGCTCCACAACAAAAAAAGCCACCACAATGAGAAGCCTGCGCACCACAAAAAAGTAGTAGTCCCACCTCAACAAAGAGAAAGCCCGTGCGGAGCAACAAAGACCCACACAGGCAATAATAAAAACAAATAAATAAATTTATTCTTAAAAATTTAAAAATAAAATAAACTGACTTGAATGAAAGTCGAATCTAGGAGTCTGAATAGTTTAATGTAAACTGGTTTCAGATTCATTAGCACTTGATGTCTCTGAGACTCCGTATGGACAAGGCAGTGGCAGTGATTTCAGCCTTACATCCTCTCAACTCCCAGATTGTCAAGCTGCTTTTCTCGTAGTTCCTATAAAAGCCCTGAGGTTCTCTACCATTGGATCTGGTTAAGGCATTTGGTTTTCTGTGAATCGATCACTATGGCTAAGAGAATGCTGTGCTCTGATTGACCTAGGCCTAAGTCAGTTGCTCCATCCTTATGGTCAAGAGTGAGGCCTACTTCCAATAGATGGACAGAGACTGGGAGAGGGTGAAAAGGGATGTAAAAAGGGGAGATCAGATGGGGTTGAGGAGGAGACAGAAAATAATAACACCTATGATAACCCTTGGGAGCTGTGCAGGATTCTTTCTAAAATGTTTCTAGTACTCTGCAGCTAAAAGAACTTAAGACCCTGTAGTCTTGATGCAAGATTGGAATAGTAAGAATTGTTTTTGTTTTAAATTGGGATCATCTTGTGGAGTTCTAGAAACCCAAGAATATACTGAGTTCTTGGAAACTTCTTTTAAAAGAATAAGATGATCCAGTTGGGTGAATGAACTTTGTTATTGCAGATGTGAGAAAAGTTTCTTTGAAGCTAGAGATCTTCGCCAGCACATGAACAAACATCTTGGTGTGAAGCCATTCCAGTGCCAATTTTGTGATAAGTGCTATAGTTGGAAGAAAGATTGGTATTCCCATGTGAAGTCTCACTCTGTCACTGAGCCTTACAGGTGGGTAAATCTGAGGAGGATCTAAACTTGAGATATAAATGTACTTGGATTAATTATTATGGATTCTGGTGCTTTGGAAAAAATAACTTGGGGTTTTCCTTTATTTTAGGTGTAATATATGTGGCAAAGAATTTTATGAAAAGGCATTGTTCAGAAGGCATGTAAAGAAAGCTACCCATGGAAAAAAAGGAAGAGCAAAGCAAAACCTGGAACGGGTGTGTGAACAATGTGGAAGAAAATTCACTCAGCTGAGAGAGTATAGGAGACACATGAACAACCATGGAGGTAACTATAGTTCATATAGTTTTATATATATATATATATAACTTTCAGTAGAATAAAAGCCAGTCCAGTAGTGATTCTCCTTTTACCATTCCTCTTGCCTATTATCTCGCTTTCCTTAATAAGAGATTAATCCCATGTTGTGGAAGATTTATTCAAGTGATAGAGGTGATCCTGAACCTGACTACCTAATTGTTGTGTAGATAGATAGGTTCCTGTTTTAGTGAGCTTAATACTCTATATCAATATTTTTATGCTGGAATGGACTACTTGAAGTTTCTGGTTTTTTATCCTAGGATTATAGGATTGCTGTGAAGGCTAAAAGAGACTATTCACAGAACCTCAGGATTGTCTCTCAGTAACTTCTATCAATAGGAACATCTTTAGAGAGATTATATCCAGAATCTGCTTTATTCTAAGAGAAACCATTTGGTTCTAAATAAAAGACTGCCATAGTCAAGATAGAAACGTTTATGGGCTACTGTACTTAAAAGAAAAGCATTATTTATCAGGCAGCTGTAATATATTTTGGTACTTGGACCTCACCACACATACACCTCTCTTGTTTCTTTTTTAATAGGAGTTAAGCCATTTGAGTGCTTAACATGTGGAGTAGCTTGGGCTGATGCCCGATCTCTAAAACGCCACGTCAGAACACATACAGGTGAACGGCCCTATGTCTGTCCGGTATGTAGTGAAGCCTACATAGATGCTCGAACACTCCGTAAACATATGACTAAATTCCACAGAGATTATGTGCCTTGCAAAATTATGCTGGAAAAAGATACCCTTCAGTTTCATAACCAAGGAACTCAAGTGGAGCATGCTGTTAGCATCTTAACAGCAGATATGCAGGAACAAGAAAACAGCGGTCCTCAAGAACTTGAAACTGTGGTAGTGACAGGAGAAACTATGGAAGCTCTCGAAGCTGTTGCAGCTACTGAAGAATGTCCGTCAGTATCTACACTTTCTGACCAAAGTATTATGCAAGTGGTTAACTATGTGTTAGCACAACAGCAAGGACAGAAGCTGTCTGAAGTTGCAGAAGCTATTCAAACTGTTGAAGTAGAGGTGGCCCATATTTCAGAAACAGAGTGAATGTAGTAATCGAGATGAACAGAAGGGACATCTCACATAAACTGAACTCACAGAACATTTGTTTACAGTACTATGTGGCTGTCTGCCTAGAGTTTGTACATCAAGGCTCTGGGCTGTTTTGGTGGTGTTTTAACATTTCTAAACGGTTTGTCTGGCTAATGGGTTCTGTAGAAAAGTCCATTTACTGTAAAGAAATTGAAAACAAATCTGTTTGATGGCAGTGGATTATCATGGTATACTTTTTATGAATTAATGTTTATAAAGAACTGTACTAAATAAATTAAAAACCGTACAGTTTCATTTGCATTTTGACATTATTATATACTTTGAGTTTAAAAGGCTGTACTAATTGGCTTTTCTTCTCTTTTATTCTCAAAATATAGAGGTTCTGTGATTTCATTTGCCTTGTTTATGGTTTAAAAATTCTAATATAAAACGTTTTAGTGCGATGCATAAGTATATTACATTTTTTTAAATGCTTCAGATCTGTGATTCTTGACTTACTATTTATTTTAACCCCTTATAAAGTCAGGGATTCTTTATTTTAAAGCACTTAATGAGTTACATGTTGTAATCAAGTTTGCACAGTGTACTTAATCTATATGGGGAACCCCTAAATGAATAGCTGATTTTTTTAAATGCCATTAAAATGCATGAAATGCCTATTAAAGCCTTACTCTACTATCCTTCAAGGCAAGTAAATTGACCATGAGCAAAGAACATTGTTATTAAGCTGTTGATGGGAAATTTCTCCTTGATTACATAAGATGATAAATGGGAAAAAAGTTAAAACTAGGTTTGGTGTGTTTGCAGCTTTTGTATCATGTTTAATTGTTCAATTTTGTTGAAGAACTGCAGTTTAGAAGTAGGATAGCAATATAGACATCTACAGCGGTCCTGTGGATACCATGTAATTGTTAAGTAATTTCAGAATATTGAAAATTCTTCAGCCCTCATTACAGTATACTACTTAAAGAAATTGATTATGGCCCACCAAATTGTTAAAATTAAATTCTTTTTAAAAGTTGCCTGAAAGTTAAATTAATTTGTGTGTTTGATTTTTAAATTCCCACCTCTTTAAGCTATCCAGTTTTCTCGTTTTTCAAAATAGCCACGGGGAGATGCCACATTTCTCTCCTGGGAAACTACCACTCAAGCTGTAATTGTTAAAATTAAACTTCTAAGTATTAGAAGCTAATATAAGTTGTAAAATTAAGATACAAGCAGATCACATGTAAGTCATTCCTAAAGCACAAGAAAAGAATGTGCCTTGATGTACATATATTATTAAGATGCGTATTCCAGTTTACTTTAAAAGTGGCTTAAAAGATGAAGAATAAATGTGATGCCATGCATGCATTGTACCTGTATATGTAATATTTGCATTTGCAAATTTCCCATTGTTTTGATAGCTGTGTGGCTGACTTTCAATTTTAAGTGGATTAACATACAGTCTGTAACTTTATAATGGCTGCTTGTTTATCATATCTTTCAGTTAGTGAAAATGTATTTCAACCTGACAAAAATTTGGAATTGTGTCTTTATGTTCCCTTGTCACCATTGTTATTAGATTTAGTTAATTGTATAAGACCCATTAATGTATGTCATAAATATGTAAATAAAAGATGTTGAATCTTGTTTAAGGCATAAGCTTTGGAGTTGAGTTTGTCACTATTTTCAGCTCATAAATCAGTTGCTGTTATTTGATATGTTATTGAGTTAATCCGTTTGTTTGTTTGTTTGTTTTGCGGTAAGTGGGCCTCTCACTGTTGTGGCCTCTCCCGTTGTGGAGCACAGGCGCCGGACGCGCAGGCTCAGCGGCCATGGCTCACGGGCCCAGCTGCTCTGTGGCATGTGGGATCTTCCCGGACCGGGGCACGAACCCGTGTCCCCTGCATCGGCAGACGGACTCTCAACCACTGCGCCACCAGGGAAGTCCGAGTTAATCCATTTTTAAAGGGGAGGAGAATTGAACACATTAAAAAATAACCATTGACAGAACACATAATACTATTAAGACTTATTACACTTAATCTTACCACAAAATTAAAAGTAGTACAATTAACCGCCATCTTTGGATAATTTAAATGTGTTTAGAGAATTACATAAATTACGTGTAGAAATACGTGTTAAGGTTCCAAAAATTCAGTTTTATATTTCCATGGGGAAAATTCTCTATTTAGTTTATAATAATTCATTTTTAGAAGCACACGTTGATTATTTGTTGTCAGATGACTTCCTTCCTGATTAAATCTGCTTGTTACTGCTGTTTTATTAAAAGCCATTGGCTGTTTACATAATTTCACAAGGTTACCTAAACTGATAAATTTAGAGTTAATCCAGACCTTCAGTGTCTTGTCTTTTTTAAAAAAATAGCTTTGATATAAACTGCATGAGGCTTCCCACTCATAATTGAATCAGGAAATTTAAACCTATAATCTTCATGGAGGTTCCTAAACAGGGGTTTTACATCTGTTTGGAAAATGAACAAAAAAAGTCTTTGTCTCCCCTGATCTTATAAATGTATAGTTATAGTTTGTAAAGGCTTAGAGCAAAGATGCAAAGATAACTTGTTTAATTATTTTAAATATACCAGTCTTATAGTCTATTATCAGAAGTTTCGAAGTTGAATACTGCTGTTTATTGGATTTCTCCAGAGTTTTATAAATGTTAGAGTATAAGCGCATCTCCAGTAGGGCCTTGTCTTTGGAATCCTGTGCCACCTGCCTACGTTGAAAAAGGGTCCTCCCAGATCAGTTTTATGTTTGCTTTTGTTAGATTGTTCCAAGAGTATCAATGGCTAGGCACTATTTTCATATTAATTTCTCAAACTCTGGTTTCCTAGACCAGCAACTGTAAATTTGAACTTTAGACCAGTGTGAGAACAAGGTCATTGTTCTAAATCTTAAAGGGAGGCTGTTTGCCCACCTCGTGCCCAGTCTGGGACAGACAAATATCTTTGCCTGGGTTGGTGAATGGAGTTTTTTTCTGGCTGCTTCTTTCACTGAAGGTGTAGCTCTTCAGTGGTTCCAACCCAGCTTTGTGTGGAATTCTTAGTTCTGATCTCTGTGGACCTAAATCCTGATCTCTTGTCACCTTTGGGCTTTCAAAAGCCAGCGCCTTTGAAACTGGCAGTCCCATCTATCACAAGGCTACTACAGTTTCAACTCAGTTTCCTCTGATTTGGGGACCCTAGGACATTTCGTTTCTTAAAGTCTTAGTACTACGATTTTCTTTTGTTTTTTTAGTTTTTATTTATTTGGCTGCGCCAGGTCTTGGTTGCGGCCTGCGGGCTCTTAGTTGCAGCATGCATGCAGGATCTAGTTCCCTGACCAGGGATTGAACCCAGGCCCCTGCATTGGGAGCGTGGAGTCTTAACCACTGGACCACCAGGGAGGTCCCACTATGATTTCAAAGGAGTTTGTTTTAGCAGAGATTTATAGGTATTTTAGTCTTTTCCAAATCCTGGAAAACAAATAGTGTTGTTTCTTTAAATATTTTTCTCCTCTGGTTACTTATTTATTTCTAAGAGAAGGTTTTATTTCTACCCTCAATACCTGTCTCATTCTCTCCTTTTTCTCCATTCCTGATAACCTTATGGGAGTTGCTCAACTTCATCTTTAACTGTTTTTTTAATTGAATTATCTATTGAATTCATTTTAAAATTTATATTTCTTATACTAGCATTTCCACTTAGTTCTTCATACGTGCTTATTCCTGCTTCTCTTTTCCATTCTTTCCTTGTTGATTGGATTTACTGTGCTCATTTGAATTCTTACTGTGTTCTGTGTGCTCTACAAAAAACATTACTTTCTGTGAATATACCACAACTTTACCTTCTACCACTGTTAGATGTTTGGGTTATTTTCAGTTTGGGGTTATGAAGAATGCTGCAAGGCCCATTTTTATCCTCTTGGTATATATATGAACATGCATTTCTGTTGCGTACATAACTAAGAGTGGAATTTGAGCCATTTGGATTTGTGGATGTTCAACTTAAGCAGATAATATCGAAATATTTTCCGAAGAAACTGTGCCATTTTACACTCAGCAGTGCTGGTTGCTTCACATGCTTGCCAAGTACTGTTGGTCTTATTACTTAGCACTCTGCAAGGACTTCTAGTACAATATTAAATAGCTGTTGTGTTTGCCATCTTTGTCTTTTTCCAGTCTCAGTGAAAATCTGAGATTCACATGGTGGGCTAGATGGCTTCACAATGGGGGCTTATTGCCAGAAAAAAAACAACCATGTGATTAGAGGGTTGAAACTTTCTGCCTCACCCCCTGACCTCCAAGGGAGGGGAGAGAAGCTGAAGACTGAGTTCACTCACCATGGCCATTAATTCATTAATTTAACCAATTATGCACTGTATATAATGCAACTTCAACAAAAACTTGAAGAGGCTCAGAGAGCTTCCTGGTTGGTGAGCATATTGATGTACTGGGTGGGTGGCACACTCGAACTCCACAGGAACAGAAGCTCCAGCGCGCCTCCCTCCCAGACGTTGCCCTATGGGTCTCTTCCACTTAGCTATCCCTGAGTTGTATCCTTTATAATAAAATTGTAATTGTAACTTTAGTGCTTTAAGTGAGCTCTGTGAGTTGTTCTAGTGAATTATCAAAGGGGGGGGCTCCATAGAAGCCCCTAAATTTATAGTTGGCCAGGCAGAATTGCGGGTGGTTTGGGGATATCCAAGACCTGCTGTTAGCATCTGACGTGGGTGCAGTCTTGTGGAATTGAGGCCTTAACTCATGGGGTATGTGCTAACTCTGGGTAGTAATGTCAGAATTGAATTGTAGGACACCCAGCTGTCAGAGAATTGGTGCTGAAACATTCCATCCACGTAGAGGATTGGTCTGAATCGGAGTGTCAGAGAGCAAGTGGGGTTAGAGGGGGTGATGTCCATGTGGGAGGTTAAGGCAACCTGGGCAATGGGAGATTGGTTATATAGAGAGGATGAAATACGTAAACACTAAGGATATTGAAAACCAGCATTTTTGCTGTCGGAGAAGGGCGTCGCAAAGGTAGAAAAGGAGATGATGAAATGTGAAGTATTGGTTAAACTGGTAGTTGTCAGACACAAATGCTATGTAAATGTGTGTATATGTATATAAGTGTTTGTGTATACACGCATGTATTCTCTAGTTGTTTATTGAGATGGCCTGGGAGCAGTGATACCCACCAGAAATGATTACACCTAGTACTAAGTATTGGTTTCTAAAAGCCATTCCCCAATAGAACAAACTAGGGCTTCTTGGGGAAATGGCTAATTTCAGGGCTGGGTCAGGAAAAGTACAAAATAAGTCTGGAAAATCTTCTGTCAGAAAGCAAGTTAGATGCTCAGAGAATGATGGGGACATGTCAACAGGGCACAGAAGTCCTCGAAGGGACTTCTACTGGCCAAATCATGGCAAATTGAGTGAGCATAATAATAATGAGAGTAACAGATTATACACCATCAAAGAAAATAGGAAATCATAAGTCCACTATCAGGAGTCCTTAAAACCATCCCCAGGTTCAGTGATTCACTAAAAGCACTCACAGGAACCAGCAAATACACACACTCATGGCTATGATTTATTACTGAGAATGGATATAAGACAAAATCAGTGAAGGGAAAAGGCAAAGTCCAGAGGAAACAAGCGTAAGTTTCCAAGAACCCCAGTGGAGCCATGCTTAATTCCTCCAGCAATGAGTTGTGACAACACACGTGTGGAGTGTTATCTATCAGCAGGCTCATTAGAGATTCAGAACCCAAAGTTTTTACTGGTGCTGGTCACATAGGCACCCTCTGCATAGCACATTCCAAAACTCCAGACTCCGGGAAGGAAAGCAGTTGTTCAGCATAAACCACATTGTTTGCATAAGGAGTTTAAGCACAGAGAGCCACACTTTTTAAGAAAGGTTTTGTATCAGTGTAGGGAACTGTTTACCAGTCAAGTTTCCAATTGCCAGCCAAAGGTCAAACTTTGGCCTTAACAGTCCTCCTAGCAGGACTCTAAGGTAGCAGGCTCAGACCTGCTGTATTAGTCTTTTCTTCACAAACAGTAATACAAATAAATGAAAGAATAAATTGAGGGACTTCCCTGGTGGCGCAGTGGATAAGACTCTGCTCCCAATGCAGGGGACCCGGGTTCGATCCCTGGTCACAGAAGTAGGTCCCGCATACCTGCCGCAACCAAGAGTTTGCATGCTACAACTAAGGAGCCCGCCTGCTGCAACTAAGATCCAGCGCAACCAAATAAATAAATATTTTTTTAAAAGGAATAAATTGTAAAGTTGAAGAGCAGGACATTTCCATAGTTTCCCCCACAAAATACTTATTAATATTACAAAGGAGAGGGAACTGTTACAGTGGAGGATTCCTGGACTGAATGTCAATATTATGACATAGTGTGAGTGTGTTTCGTGTTTGGTAATTGCAATCATTGTTGCTTTTGTTGTGGTCATCCATTTACAATGCTTGGTGTCAGTTTATCTCTTGTAAAAATAAAATACAGTGTGTGTGTGTGAGTTGTGAAAAAAAAAAAGAAATGTACACTTAAAATGGGTGAGTTTTATGTAAATTATACCTCAATAATTCTTTAAAAAAAGCTATTTGGAGGTCTAAATAAAATACATTAGCTTATAAAAAAGTATTACAAAGGAGGAAAGAGAAACTTCATGGAGAAGTCTGACAGACACCTTAATCAAGTAATCAAAGTGATCATGGTCAGTAATAGGATAAATCAAAATTGTGTACCAGTTATATAGAATGCAATTAGAAGAATATAACATCATGTGATATTTCTGTCAAAAATGCATAACTTTAATCATGAGGAAGCATTAGACAATCCCAAATTGAGGGATATTCTACCAAGTAACTGGCCTGTGATATTCAAAAGTGTCAAGGTCACACACACACCCACACACACAAAGACTGAAGAACTGTACCAGACTAGAGGTGACTAACCAGACATGACAACAATGCAGTACATGATTCTGAACCAGATTATTTTGCTGTAAGGCAATTGGTGAAACTTGAAAGCGGTAAAAAGATTAGATGGTGGTATCCTATCAATGTTAATTTCCTGGCTGTATGCAGTTATGTAAAAGAATGTGCCTATTTATAAGAATACTTAATTCAGATGTGATGTGGCGTCAGGTTGATAAGTTACTCTCAAATGTCTCAAAAATTATTCTACTTGTAATTTTTCTGTAAGCTTGAGATTGTTTCAAGATAAAATTATGTTTTAAATGAGTTGGAGGATTGACTTCTGGTACAACAGATGAGGTACTCTGCTGATATGTTTCCCAACGAAACTGTAAAATTGTGAAAACAAAAACAACCATTTAAGGGGTCTGTAAATAGTCCTAAGGGCAAACAGCAAATGAGGAACATCTGTTCAAGAAGAATCTATGAGAATTCATTAAGAAAGGCAAGAGTCTGTGGTATTTGCAGATGATATCACTTATATGTGGAATTAAAATATGACACAAATGAACTTATCTATGAAACAGAAAAAGACTCACAGACATAGAGAACAGACTTGTGGTTGTCAAGAGGGAGGAGAGGTGGAGGAGGGAGAGTGGTAGTTAGGGATAGTATATATAGGATGGATAAACAACAAGGTCCTACTGTATAGCACAGGGAACTATATTCAATATCTTGTAATAAACCAGAATGGAAAAGAACATGAAAAAGAATGTATATATGTATGTAAAACTGAATCACTTTGCTGTGCAATAGAGATGAATACAGCATTGTAAATCAACTATACTTCAATAAAATAAATTTTTTAAAAAGTGTCTGTGGTGGGTTTTTTAATATTTATTTATATTTGGTTGCACCGGGTCCTGGTTGCAGCAGATGGGCTCCTTAGTTGTGGCATGCATGTGAGAGCTAGTTCCCTGACCAGGGATCGAACCCGATCCCCCTGCATTGGGAGCATGGACTCTTAACCACTGCACCACCAGGGAAGCCCTGCGCCTGTGGTATTTGAACAAAGACCACTCCTTCCCTTCCCTGTCTCAGCTCAGTAAGGTGGCAACGCCACGCCAGACTGCTGCATCCTAGAATATCAGGCTCCCTCTCCCATCAGCTCCCGGTTGCAGGGTGGTCCTCCCAGGAAGTCCAGGCCGTCAGTTTTTCTCATCCTTTTCCCAGCTACCTGTTGCTGAGATAAGGCGTGAGCAAGTGTGGTTGAGAGGTTCCTTCTCAACCAGGAAGGAACCTCTGGGGGTTCCTTCTTCAACCCAGACCCCACCTGTGGAACAGAGGTTCTACGTTGGGCCAAGTGAGCTGAGAAGACAGAGGCCCTGCCCGCCCTTGTCTCTGTTCATGAACTGGCGGTTCCGTGACAGGAGAGGAAGGCCGAGAAGACCTCAGGCTGCAGCCACCTCTTGGCCAAGAACTCAGCTTGCAGAGAAGGGGTGTCACTCAGAAACTTGCCATGGTCTTCACCTCCAGTTCCAGAATCCTGGCAGAGACTTTGCCTGGAAGTAGAAGCAGACTGTCGAAAGCTCCTAATCTCTTCTCAAAGGGCTGACTGCATTTGCAACTGAGTCTGAGGATATTGAGGCCTATTGAAGCAATTGAGAGGAGACTCAAGATATAGGATAAACTGTAGGCCTGCTGGTTTGTAGGAGAGAACTAGGGAAAAAGACAGCTGAGGGGAACCCTCTTGGAATCAGAATGAATATCAAACACTGACCTCAGAAATTATTATTGCAGGGACTTCCCTGGTGGTCCAATGGGTAAGAATCTGTCTTGCAACACAGGGGACGCATGTTTGATCCCTGGTCGGGGAACTAAGATCCCACAGGATGCAGGGCAGCTAAGCCCATGCACTGCAACTACTGAGCCCATGGGCCACATCTAGAGAGCCCACGCACCACACTAGAGAGAATCCTACACACTGCAATGAAGAGCCCTCGTGCCGCAAATAAGACTCGACCCAGCCAATAAATAAATAAAATATTTATAAAAGGAAATTATTATTGCAAAGGAACCAGAGTTTGACTGGATTAGCTTGTTTGAACACCAAATTATTTCTCTAATAATCCAATCCCAGGGTATTATTCAAAACAAATGAGCAATTAGCCAGCAATTAATGGAGTTTAACAGCTCATGTGATCATGGAAACAGAGGAAGAGAACAGTACTAAAGTAACTGTCATCCCAAGGTGACTTGGCGTACTGAGAAAAATCAGAGGCTTAGACTAGTGGAGGGAAAATAGACCACTAAAATAATCCAGCTATTCACTAAACAAACAAACAAGCAAAAAACAATAACCAAGCCTTGGGAAGGGAGAGGGGCATGGGATCAGTACCCCGACTTTCTACAATATGTTATCTAAAACGTCTAGTTTCCAACAAAAAATTACAAAGTATGCAAAGAAGCAGGAAAATATTCCCCATACACTGGGGGAAAAGTAGGCAACAGAAACTGCCTGTGAGAGTAACCACCTGACAGATTTAAAGAAACAGAACTAAAGAAAGCCACTGTCTTAGTCTGTTTGGGCTGTCATAACAAAATACCACAGGCTGGTGGCTTAAACAACAGAAATTTATTTCTCACAGTTCTGGAGACTGGTAAGTCCAAAATCAAGGTGCTGGCAAGGTAGGTTTCATTCTGAGTCCTCTTCTCTTGGCTTGTAGGTGGCTGCCATTTTGCTGTGTGCTCGCAGGACCTCTTCTAGAGAGAACATTCTGGTATCTCATCTTATTAGGACAGTTATTCTATCTGATCAGGACCTCACCCTTATGATCTCCTTTAACTGTAGTTACTTCCTTTGAGGCCCCATCTCCAACTACAGGCACACTGGGAGTTAGGGATTCAACATATGAATTTGGGTTGGGGTGGGGGTAGCACAGACACAGACATTCAGTCCATAGCAACAGTGACTAAACAAGCAAAGGAAGGTGTACATATATCACCTCAAATAGAGAATAAAGAAAAAGGAAAAAAAGAACCAAATAAAATGAGTTGAAAAGTAAAATAACTAAAAGAAAGGAACTTCAAGATAGATGGACAGAGATCATGCAAACCAAAGAACAGAGAGGAAAAATGATGAAGAAAATGAAGAGCCTCAGAGAAATGTGGGACATAATAAAATGTACTAATATATACATAATAGGAGTACTAGAAGGAGAGAAGAGAGAAGCAGAAAAAAATTTTTTTGAAGAAATAATAATTGAAAACTTCCAACATTTATTGAAAAATAATAACCTACACATCCAGGAAGCTTAATGAACTCAAATCAGAATAAACAGAAAGAGGGGACTTCCCTTGCAGTCCAGTGGTTAGGACTCCACACTTCTACTGCAGGGGGCTCGGGTTCAATCACTGTTTGGGGAACTAATCCACCAGGCTGCGCAGCGCAGCCCCAAAAAAAGAATAAACATAAAAAGATCCACAAACAGACTCATCATACTAAAAATGCTGAAAGTCAAAGACAAGGAGAAAACTGTAAAAGCAGCAAGAGAAAAACAACTTGTCACTTACAAAGGCACCCCAATAACAGATGACATCTCAGCAGAACAACAGAAGACAGAAGCAGTGAGATAACTTATTCAAAGTACTCAAAGGAATAAACTGTATACCAAGAACCTTACATCCAGAGAAGCTATGTTTCCAAAGTGAGATTACTTTACCAGATAAACAAAAACTGAGAGAATTTGTTGTAACAGACCTGACTTTATAAGAAATACTTACAGGAAA
Source organism: Orcinus orca (assembly GCF_937001465.1). Taxonomy (NCBI): domain Eukaryota; kingdom Metazoa; phylum Chordata; class Mammalia; order Artiodactyla; family Delphinidae; genus Orcinus; species Orcinus orca. The sequence goes on from NC_064563.1 coordinate 100,284,842, forward strand.
TTCTTTAGGCCAAAAGCAACTGAACTCAGATGGTAATTCAGATTCACATAAAAGAACAAAGAGCACCAGTAAAGGTAGTTATGAAATTTTAAAAAATAAATTTATTTATTTTTTGCTGCGTTGGGTCTTTGTTGTGGTGCGTGGGCTTCTCATTGTGGTGGCTTCTCTTCTTGCAGAACACGGGCTCTAGGCACGCGGGCTCAGTAGTTGTGGCTCGCGGGCTCTAGGTGCGTGGGCTTCAGTAGTTGTGACATGTGGGTTTGTAGTTGTGGCTCGTGGGCTCTAGAGAGCAGGCTCAGTGGTTGCGGTGCACAGGCTTAGCTGCTCTGCAGCATGTGGGATCTTCCCGGACCAGAGGTCGAACCCGTGTCCCCTGCACTGGCAGGCAGATTCTTAACCACTGCGCCACCAGGGAAGTCTGGTAGTTCTGAAATTATAGCAGGTTGTATGCACAATTATTCTCCTTTATTCCCTTAATTGATTTAACAAGCAGTTGTATAAAGTAATGTGTAGAATGTATTACTGAGCCAATAACATACAGAAATGTAATATATGTGTAAAATATATGCCAATAACAACACAAAGGAGGTAAGAGCAAAAAGGTATTGGATAAGGGAGTGGCTGTGGATGGTAAAGTAATAATTATATTAATGTATTGTCGGGGTTGTAACATTAATAGATGTAACAAGTGTAACAGGACCACAGGAAGGGGGACAAGGGAACAGAGTAGAGCTATATAGGATTAACGTTTCTATATATAACAAACTAAGCCAGTATAAATCTGAAGCTCATTCTGATAAGTTAAAGTGTATATGGTAAACCCTAGAGCAATCACTAAAAACAAAAAAGAAAAAATCATTAAAGAAATTAAAATGCTACATTGGAAAATATTCACTCAATACAAAAGAAAGCAGTAAGGAAGGAATAGAGGAACAAACAAACAAACAAAAAACCCGACATATAGAAAACAAAAGTAAGGGTCTTCCCTGGTGGCGTAGTGGTTAAGAATCCACCTGCCAATGCAGGTGACACGGGTTCAATCCCTGGTCCAGGAAGATCCTACATGCCGCGGAGCAACTAAGCCCGTGCGCCACAACTACTGAGCCTGCACTCTAGAGCCTGTGAGCCACAGCTACTGAGCCCGTGAGCCACAACTACTGAAGCCCGCGCGCCTAGAGCCCGTGCTCCACAACGAGAGAAGACACTGCAATGAGAAGCCTGTGCACCGCAACGAAGAGCAGCCGCCACTCACCGCAACTAGAGAAAGCCCACATACAGCAGCGAAGACCCAACGCAGCCAAAAATAAGTAAATAAATAAATAAATACATGTATATATAAAAAAAGGAAAAAAAGTAAAATGGCATACAAAAATACAACTACATCAATAAAACATTAAATGCAAATAGACTGAACAATCCAATCAAAAGGCAGAGGTTGTCAGGCAGGATTAAAAAAAAAATAAAACCATGATCCAACTGTATGCTGTCTACAGGAGACACACTTTAGATTCAGAGATACAACTAGATTAAAAGTAAATGGATGGGGACTTCCCTGGTGGCAGAGTGGTTAAGAATCCTCCTGCCAATGCAGGGGACACGGGTTCGAGTCGTGGTCCGGGAAGATCCCACATGCCGTGGAGCAGCTAAGCCCATGTACCACATCACTGAGCCTGCGCTCTAGAGCCCACAAGCCACAACTACTGAGCCTACATGCCACAACTACTAAAGCCCACGCGCCTGGAGCCTGTGCTCCGCAACAAGAGAAGCCACAGCAATGAGAAGCTCGTGCACCATAATAAAGAGTAGCCCCCACTCGCTGCAACTAGAGAAAGCCTGTGTGCAGCAATCAAGACCTAAAGCAGCCAAAAATAAATAAATTAATTAATATCTCTGTATGAACGTGTGTTTGCTATTTCTTCTGCTTTTAATTCTGGCAATTTTTGCTTTATACAGCTTGAAGCTATTATTAGTTGCATATTGTATAGAATTGTTTTCCTGGTGAGTTGAACCTTTTATCATTACGAAAGGATAAAGTAAAGTGCCTCTGGTAATGCTCCTGGATTTAAGTCTTTTTTGACTGAAATTACAAGAGCTACATCAGTTTTTTTGGTATTCATGTGGTACATTTTACCATCCTATTGCTGTCAACCTGTTCATATCCTCATACTTAAGGTATGTCTGTTGTAAACAGTATCCGGTTGTCTTTTTTCTTTTTTTGGCCACTCCATGCAGCATGCAGGATCTTAGCTCCCTGACCAGGGATAGGACCCTTGCCACCTGCAGTGGAAGCATGGAGTCCTAACCACTGGACCACCAGGGAATTCCCTATGGTTGTCTTCATAAAAAAAAGGTCCAGGCCACCAATCTTTGTCTTTTCATGGGAATATTTAGTCCAGTTATAAAACATGACATAATTACTGACATATTTGCATATAAATCTGCCATTTTAATTTGCTTTGTTTTCGGTCCTGCCTGTTCTACATTTCTTTTCCTTTTCTGCCTTTTTATGTTTTATTTTTACTTATTTTTACAAAAGTACTTATTTATTTATTTTGGCTGCGCCAGGTCTTAGTTGTGGCATGCAGGATTTTAGTTGTGGCATGCAGGCTTCTTAGTTGCAGCATGCATGTGGGATCTAGTTCCCAGACCAGGGATCGAACCCGGGCCCACTTGCATTGGGAGCGTGGAGTCTTACCCACTGGACCACCAAGGAAGTACCTACTTTTCTGCCTTTTTAAAACACTCCATTCCCCTCCTCCCGTTAGCTTGTGAGTTATGTATTCTTTGAACTGTTATTTTAGTAGTTAGCCTAGACATCACATTGAAGTTCTTGGCACAATGTCTTCTACTTCACAGGCATCCACTTCATGCATGAACTGTAGGCTGTGTAAGTTCAGATACATATCATCCTTTTCAACAGATGTGAAAACAGAAAAAAGAGGCAGATTTATCAACTCCCACACCAATGGTACCCAATATAATTAGGCCTCATGTTGACCCCATTTCCCCTTGAAAACCCTCTGTGGATTTTCTGTCGTAATCTGCTTTCCTAAATTCTGGCTGGAGGTTTTTCTTAAACTTTAAAAGTTATCCTGTATATATTTGTCAATTTTTTTCCTCTTTAACATCTACCATTCTCCTAGGTACCTAGGTCCAGACCTCTAGTCGTCTGGATGCTTCCATTTCTTCTATCATTGATTCAACCACTGAATTCCTTAGCAATGTCTCTGATCTGTTACTTCTATTACATTACCGCTAATTAATGTTAACATATTACTCTAAGATTTTATAAACTCATGCATGTAGTGTATTACCATTATCTTGGTTTCCTAGCTCCCATGCTGGCCCTGTTTTCCTTTCTGCCTTACACACATTACTTCCAGATTAATATCTGAAATTGCTCTTAATCTTGAAGCTTCCGAGTTTTCAAATGACTCTATGTCCATAGCAAGGAAATCACAATAGGAATGAAAGTAACTAACTCTGTATGTGAAAAGAGATCACTGTTATCAAAATCTTTCTCCATTTCAGCATGGTGGCACTACCAGCAGCCCTTATTTTAAGGGTTGGCACAGCAGACTTCCCTGGTGGTCCAGTGGTAAAGAATCTGCCTTCCAACGCAAGGGACGTGGGTTCAATCCTTGGTCAGGGAACTAAGATCCCACATGCCGAGGGGCAACTAAGCCCGTGTGCGCCACAACAACTGAGCTCCCGCACCTCAATGAGAGAGCCTGTGTGCAGCAAACTACAGAGCCCACGCGCCACAACTAGAGAGAAGGCTGAGTGCTGACAACGAAAAAAAAGATCCTGCATGCCTCAATGGAGATCCTGCGTGCCGCAACTAAGACCTGATGCAGCCCCAAAAATAAAGAATAATAAAATAAAATTAAAAAATATTAAAAAAATAAAAAGTTGGCACAGAACAGCAGCTGCTTCTTAAGTTCCTCTACTGGAGAAAGCAAGGACTGTAGTAAAATTCATGCTTAAGATTCCCAGTTTTCTTCCTTGGAGCATCTCATAGTCAGTGCCCACTGTAGAATTCAAATGAGGTAGAATGAGAAGAAACACCTGTTTATAATTACCTGGGAAAGGGACATTTTCATTTCAAAGTGGCCCTTTGAGAATATAACTCCACTTAAATCCTGTTTTGGGAAACTTGCTGGTATGGTTATGTATGTAACTGTCTATACACAGATTAAATTAATATTCACACACCGCATTACGACAGTGTTGTTAGAATATTTGGGGAGTTTTTTATCCAACTCAGTATTATTTATATTTATGGTTAAGAGACATACCTTGTGAATCTGAGTCAAACCACTGCTCACATCTTTTTTTTTTTAAAGAAAACTTTATTTTTTTAAAGAGCAGTTTTAGGTTCATAGCAAAACTAAGTGGAAAAGTAAAGTGTTCCTATATACCCCCCTTTCCATTCTCAATTGCATCTTCAGTTAGATTTGCTTTAATGATTTGCAAGTATTTTATCATCTAATTAGTACTTACTTCCTTTCCATATTACTTTCTTTGCAGTACTTGATGTAAGTGTCCTGCCACTTGTTTTGATCTCTTTTCCTTAAAGTCAGGATATAATATATATTCCATAAATACTTAGAAACTTTGTTTTATTTTCAGTCATGGTTACATGGGTAAATTCATAGTTTCTATTGATCTAACCAAGTTTTACATCAACTGTGGTTTAATCATGGAATTCTAAAAGCAGAAATAAAATAAGTAACTCCAGGTGTGTGACTAGCATGAGATCAGGACAATGCTGGATTCTGAGTGAAATTCATTTGTGGTGTATTTGAATGACATACCAATCAGTGATATAGATGCACCAGCATTCAGAGGTAACTCTTCTTGCAGTAAAGTTATAGTGCTCATCCTTGATATTTTACATAGTACACAACAGTTTTTTTTCCCCTAAATACTAAGCAATGTAAATTCAATGGATACCACAGATAAAATGCTCCCAAAGAGGACTTATATTTAGAAAAAACCCAAAAAATATTTATAACAGCACATTTGTATTATATTTTAAGAGTACAAGATGTGAATAAGAGTTCTATGTCCATGTGCAATAATTGAGTGGGTGTCTATTGCGATGTAGCCCAAGGTCTTTGGTCTGAAAAAGTTTTCACGTATCTGAAGCCCTAGCATGACAGTTAATTTGCCTTAGAGATACCTCTACTCCCCACTCAGTTCTCCAATTATCAAAGTAATGTAGGATCAATGTAGGAAATTTGGAAAGTATAGGAAAATGAAAAGAAGTAAAAAGTGAAAAACTAAAACCAATAATTATTGCTAACTAACAATGGATTCTTGTGGGGGTAAAGGGCTACAAATCGCCAGGGACTTTTCGTGAGCAAGTTGAATAAGGAATTTCCAAAATTTGTCTTCAGTGTGGTGATGGGCAGCTTGGTGTGCTGTTCTTCCCTGCAGCCAGCAGCTGTACCTCCTCAAAGATCTGAATTTCAGCCTCTGGGCCCCTCCTCTAAGATGTTGTCTTTTGCTTGTTCACTTATTCCCTTAGCCCTGCGGGTGGTGGTTTCTTCCTGCAGTTGCTACTTCTACTACACCGGAGAGTTCTCATGTTAATTCTATATATTACAGTTTCCCCTCATTGATAAAATACTGAAAGAGCTTTCAGCAAAATTCAACACCTATTTCTGATAAAAGTACTTAAGAAAATTAGGAATTGATGGATATTTTTAACATGATAAAATATGTAGTCCTAAAGCCAGGATCTTATTTAATAGTAAAATGCTGGAGATATTTCCACTGAGAAAAAGACAAGGATACCCATTTATTCTACTACTATTCAATACTGTATTAGCGGTATTAAGCAATGCAATTAGACAAGAAAATAAATTGAGGCACAAAAATTGATAAAGTAAAGCCATCTTTATTTGCAGGTGATATGATGGTACACCTGGGAAATTCTTGAGAATTGATGATAAAACTCAAACAATAAGGAGTTTAGTAAGATAGCAAGACACAGAATTAACATACAGAAAATTGTCTTCATATCTTAAAACAATAACCAGCACAAAATGATAGAGAAAACCTCATTTCAATAGCAACAAAGATGATTAAATATTGAGGAAGAAGCTTAACAAGAAATAGGCAAAACCCATATGAGAAAAAATTTAACACTCCCCCAAAACACAAAAGCAGACTGCTTCCTATTAGGATGGCTTAATATCATACAGATGTGTTAACTAAAATTAGATCTTGATCTCACAAATGCACAAGTATATATTCCAAATGGATCAGGAGTCTGTTTAAATTTGAAAATGAAACAATACAAGCACTAGAAAAACAAGGGTGAATTTATCTTTAACCTCAGTATAGAGAAAGGCTTTCTAACTATTAACAAAACAAAGGCAACAGAGATGAATAAAATTCACTACATTACAAAAAAAGGAAGCTTTTTGTATTACAAAGAACACCATAATCAAAGCCGAAAGACAATTAATAATTAGGATAAACTCTTTATAACATATGTATAAAGAGTTAATATATGACAAATTCTTAAAATTTGAGAAAGGACCAAAAACCCAATAGTAAAGTGGGAATGAAATAAACAGACTATTCATAAAGATATTCAAATGGCCCTTAAACATATGAAAAGATATTCAACCTCACTCATAGCTAGAGAGATGCAAATTAAAACTATTCTAACATGCCTTTTTTTTTTAATTAATTAATTAATTTATGGCTGTGTTGGGTCTTCATTGCTGCACGCGGGCTTTCTCTAGTTGTGGTGAGCAGGGGCTACCCTTGGTTGCGGTGCGGGGGCTTCTCATTGCGGTGGCTTCTCTTGTTGCGGAGCATGGGCTCTAGGCACACAGGCTTCAGCAATTGTGGCACGTGGGCTCAGCAGTTGTGGCTCACGGGCTCCAGAGCGCAGGCTCAGTAGTTGTGGCACACAGGCTTAGTTGCTTTGCGGCATGTGGGATCTTCCCGGACCAGGGCTCGAACCCGTGTCCCCTGCATTAGCAGGCGGATTCTTAACCACCGCGCCACCAGGGAAGTCTCGTGCCGTTTTTTTAAACCTATCAGATATGGCAAAAATTAAAAAGCATGACAAACACATTCTGCTGGCAAGGCTGTGGGAAAAGGCATTCATATATTTTTGGTGGGAAAACAAACTGGTACAATCCTTTTGTAGGAGAATTTGGCAATATCTAATAAGAGTAGATATGCACTTATATTTTGACCCAGCATCCTACTTCTGGGAATTTACCTGAAGGAAGATACACCCCAACGAGAAAATACACCTGCACAGGTTATTTGATTACAGCATTGTAATGGCAAAACATTGGAAATGACCTAAATGCCCATACAAGTAAGAGTAATTGCATTGACTATGGTATATTCACACAATGGAGTACTATGTAGCTGTTAAAAATTTTTTTGAGAAAGATCTCCATGAACTAGTATAGTTTCCAGGGTATACTATAAAGTGAAGAAAAAAAAAAGGATAAAAGAATAACTGTAGTATATTACATTTCATGTAAGATAAAAGGAGAAATAATAAACACCCATCTATTCATTGATTTAAAAGGAAACACAGGAAGGATAAACCAGAAACCAGAGATGGATTACCTATAGGGAATAGGTGTAAACAGGATAGAAAGGACAGGAGGAAGAGAATGAGGCAGAAATAGGGAGGAGTTACACTTTTTGTATCGTTCCAACTTTTAGACCTATGCTATTTCACATGCAAAACAAATTAACAATGAGCAGTAATTCATTATGAAACACAAACAAAACCAAACTGCATTACAAATGAGTAATACAATCATACTGAAAGGGGGAGCAAAGAACTAACCTACATAACTTTGTAAAATAGTATTTTGATTATGTACTCTTAAGACTAAAAAGGAAAGGAACTACATACAAATACTGCACTCTGGTTAGTTTTTCATAGGGAAATATATGAATTAATTCTGAAACTTTATGTGTATTCTAGAAATTAAGCAAATAAGTGAACAGATTATACATAGTCAGATTTCTTACTGTTGGACAAGAGTAGTAAGTAGAGAAAGGAGGAAGACTAGAATGTATCTGGTGTTGGTCTGGTAATGGAAGTATATGAACTCATGGAGATACATACAGTATACACATACATACACACACACACACATATAGATCTAGAAATTGATATAGATATATATACATACATATTCTAGCTCTGTCAAGTAGGCTAGAAGCAATGACACTTCACAACCAATGAGTACACTTAGTGCAGATTTTGATTCTAAAAGGAACCATGGATGCTTAGAGAAATCACTGATTCCAGGGTTAAAGAAGAGAAAATATGAGATGAGTCCAGAATATCTTCTGGTGCCAGAAATTAAAGATGTATTAAAAAAAAAGAATGGGGACATGTCAAAAAGACACAAGGGTCAATGGGGAGGGGTTTATGTGGGCAGATCTGGGACATTTTGAGTAACAAAATATATGATAGTAGTGCATTATAACCTATAGAATAACATAAGAATACACAGGCCCATTATCAATACAAAATTGAATAAAGAATGGAGAAGGAAATTTCCTCACAGAATTTGAACTACAAAAAATAGAAGATGAAAATAGAAAAATCATCATTCGGCAAATCCTACACTAACAATTGTTTCAGTAAAGAACCATGGGGGAAACACCCAAAAAACAAAAACCATGAATGTCTGCCAATTAGTGGGCAAAAGTATGAGAATACGATACTTACAAGAATTTTCCCATAAGATACTAATTACAAACAGAAAATTTACAACTTTGACATTGTATATATCTGGCAGATACCACCCTAACCAAGTGATCAAAATTAACATCACACTGGTAAGAGGACAAATTGACATCATGTGCTTGCTGATATACTGAAGACACATCCGTTCTGTCTTATTTTTGCCAAAAATGCATAAACTGAATTTGTGAGGAAAATCCCAAATTGGGAGATCTACAAATAATTGGCCTGTACTTTTCAAAAAGTCTAAGGTCATAATAGACAAACACTGAAGATTCCCAGATTAAAGGGGTTTAAGAGAGATGACAACTAAACAATATGTGATAATGTAGTGAATCTTCAACTACGGAGACATTAGTGGAGCAAATGGTGAAATTTGAATAAGGTCTGTAGAATAATAGTGTAAGGTGATATAATATTTTAATAATGTTAATTCCCTGATTTTGACAACTGTCCTGTGGTTGTATGTTATCATTTGAAGAACATGGAAGTACTTCACTATATTTTTGCAATGTTTTGAGTCTGAAATTTTTTCAAAATGAAAAGTTAAAAAAAATTAAAAAGTATCTTCATCTCAGCAGGGAAGTAACTTGAACAATCCCTCCACAGTATATCAAGCTAACCCTGATTATTAGCGTTAAGAAAAAAACATTTGAAATTCATAGCCTTCATTTGTAATTAGTCTAACTAGAAACGAACCTTAATTTTAAAATGTAGTTCGATCTTTTCATTTACTCACACCTGACCTATAGGGCAGCAGCATTATAAACATTAAGAAAATATTTAGAGATAATGGATGGCAGACACAAGTAAGAGAATACCTTCTAACACTTAGGGATTTTCAAAGGTATGCCTCAGCAGGATTTTCTACAGCACATTAATAGATGATACTTTGGCAGTAGAGGAGAGGGAGGATTTGGACTAGGTCTTTTTCTAACCTGAGATACTGTAATGTTCTAGAACTATGTGCTAAGTTAGGTAGACTCCAAAGAGCAATTTAAAATCTCCCATTACTCTGGCCAACAATCTGGGCAAGAGCACCAATAACATCTGTCTCTTCTTTGTTTAAAACAAACCCAGCAACAATTAAGTGTAACAGAAAATAAGAACACTGATAGAGTTGGACAAATTTATTGGTATTTTAGTAAAGACATTCATCTCAGTCGTTTTGGGATGTTATTTCAACATAAACATTAAAATGAACAAAAATGGGAAGTTTGCCTACGTTAAAGCAAGTTAAATTCATGTATCTTGATATAATTAAACCATGTAAGTAAGAACTAATCGTTCTATATACATTTCCATTGTTTTACTTGGGGCTTACTCTAAACTCATATGCAAGTGAACAAAGTATTAGGAATATATACAGGCTGCTTCTCTGGAGTTATTACCTATTAAAAGAGCTCAGAGAGTAGTTATCACCAATTAAACAGTATGAAGCTGCCTCCAAATCTAACATTGTAAGAGTTTTCAAGGAAATCATTATACTGTATGTTTCTTTTATGTGTGACTATGCTTTTAAAGATGTGTTCAACTGTCACATTAAAAAAAGAATTCATATACAATACAAAAATACAAAATAAACACAATCCTACAACACAAAGATTAACAAAGTATATGTGGTCAAAGATTCCATAAAATATGTTTAAAGATGCATTTTCTTTCTTTTTATTTTCAGTATCTAAAATGTGCTTTTAAAGAGGCCACTGGTTAATATGTATACAGTTAAAAGAAACAATATTATTGTGCTAAATAAGAATTCCTGTAATAAGTTCAAATCAAATTGGATTTCACAAGTTAGTAACATAAATGCTTTGATAAAGTTACAGAAAGTGCATCTTTCTTATTTTCCATCTTCATACAATGTTGCCTTTTTTTTTTGGTGTTTATATCCTTTAAAAAATAAGAACAGCCAAATATTTAACTATTATGTACATTTAAATTTTTGGTGGTGGTTTGTTATTTTAAAAGAAACAGCTTCCTTATGATTTGCCTGAAGATCTGGTGGAAATACTTACAGGAACTAGCTAATAACAAAAACCAAGAGAAGCACATTCAAAATACTGATTTACTTTGGTAGCAAATGGTTGTTCTTTGAAGACTATCAAAGGTAGACAAGACCCTTTAAAGTGAAGTGGGCTATTTTAAATACTCAACAGTTTACATAAAATTTTAAAATGTTCTTTTTAAAGAGCTAAGCATCTGTATCCACTGATAGCAATGCAATAACTAGTTTATGATGATTCGAAACAAAACAAATGCCCATTAGGAAAAAAAAAAGCTGTATTTTAATTTTTATCTAATTTACTTTCTCAGTCAATAGTCCAGCAACATTTTCCTCCCAATACAATACTCCCTTCTCTATAAGGCTGTTCCTGGGAGCCAGACTTTAGGTTAACAAGGGAGTTAAGTTAGAGAGTAACTGCCTACAGTTTAAATAGACAACTTTTTGCTTCCCTCTTAATGTGCTAGTAGTTGTGTCTAAAAAAATATGCAATTCTTAGAAAGGTACCATTTATGATTTTTTTAATCATCTATAACCTTTGGAAACTAATCACGTGAAACTACAAAATTAGCAAATGTCTTGAAATCTGTATATAAAACATAAATTACCTCTAATTTCAAATTCTCATTTATTAGTGTACCACTCAATCTTTAAAAAAAGAAAAAGAAAAAAAAAAGGCGGCTCCAAAGATAGTCTTATACCATTCTTTAAAAAAGGAAACTGTTCCTTTTAACTTTACACCCACCCCATACCCCAATTTCAAAACACATCATTTAATTGTCTTGGTCATGGACATTTCCAAGATGAGATTTTATATTTCGCTCCCATAGCTTCTGGTTATCAGAAAACCCATGCTTTCCTTTATTGAAGGAATTTGGTCCTGCTGATGTTGGTGTATCCCTGTGTTAAAAGAAAGGAAACTTATTTAAAATGTTATATAATGATTTTCGGGCTATGTTTTTAACTCATTCAAAACACATTTGTTTAGCACCTATTATAAATGCAGGCCAAACATCAGAAGCCTCTACAGATCTTTTTAAAAATACCCTTTACACAGACCCTGTCCTAAAATTTCAGATTCAGTAGGCCTCAGGAGAAGCCAGGTAAATCTGTAGTTTTAACAAACATCTAAGGTGATTCTGATATGCAGCAACCACTATAGTGGCAACCACTATAGTTTTAAAAACCGTTGCTTGTAACCCATTAACAGGGTCATTAAATCAATTTGGTGGTGGCTTGCCATCAGCATTTATAAAAAATGAAACAGAAGATGTCATTTTATGAACTCCTGTTTCAGTTTTAAATGTTTAGATATATGAAGATATATGTATCCTGGGTGTTTAGATTTGGTTATAATGCCAGATGTATTTACTTTAGGTCCCAGTCCGAAAGGGAGGCAGGCAGACAGCCACTGGGACAGTTCCCGTTTGAATCATAGATGAAGTCTGAAGACTGATGCTTGAAGACTCAGCACTTAGTTCTTTGGGAGAATATATACATTTGGTAGAAGTGGGGATATAGTATAGGTTGTTTTGAAGCCCAGCTTTCTTATTAGCCTCGAAGTTATCCATTTACACATACAAAGACAGGAAACTGAACATCGTGTTAACTTGAAATTTATGTTATTTTCACAATAACAGAAACAATGGAGGAAAATTTTTAAATGTTTTTGTCTTCTTTTTATATTTGGCATTTAAATTACTAAGGAAAATGGGACACATACAATCAAGATTAAGTGGTGGGAATATCTTAAGTGAGATGAGTGAAAGCCATTTTTTTATACCTGAAAAAAACTTTTAAATTTTATATCAGAAACATTTCTCATAACTGTTTATTTGAAAAAATTTAGATTACATGTATCTGAAAAAAAATAGCATTAGATTATTATTTTTTCTTTTCTTAAAATACTAATTTTCTTTTACCAGGAGAGTAATCTCAGAAAATAAAACTCTTTTGCCCAAATATGCAACAAAAGCTTGAACACTAATAGATTATGTGCAATTTGCAATTTATTCTTGCTCTTAATTCACTATAATTTTCTACAATATTATACAAAAATTATAATACCTTCCAATATTCTTCATCCTCATCTTTGCTTCTGGAGGCATTTCCTCTGGTTCACTCTGGAGAAAAATGTAAGACAGAAACAGAGATGACTGCATGTAGATAGAGCTGACCCTTGAACAATGCAGGAGGATTAGAGGCACTGCCTCCACAGTGCCACAGTCAAAACCCCGTGTGTAACTTTATAGTTGACCTTCCATAGCCACGGTTCCACACCTGAGGATTAAACCAACCTTGGGAGAGTGTAGTACTGTAGCACGTTACTGAAAAAAATCTGCATATAAATAGGCCTGTGCAGTTCAAACCTGTGTTGGTCAAGGGTCAACTACATTAAAATCACTTGATTACCAATAATGCTAAATTTTATATCTAAGTCTGAAATTTTGGTGAAAGGAGAAAATCATTTATCTTAACTACAGTAAATAAAACCCTCATGCTTCTAGTCTGCTGATTCTGCATAAAGAAAAAAAATTTGGTAAAAACTCGATATTCTAGGGACTCCCCTGCCGGTCCAGTGGTTAAGAATTCCGTGCTTCCATTGTAGGGGGTGCGAGTTCGATCACTGGTTGGGGAACTAAGATCCTGCATGCCGTGCAGTGTGGCCAAAAAACAAACCAACAAAACACAAGAACAAAAAAACCCCCCAAAACAAAAACAAAACCCCCCAAAAACTTGATATTCTAGAACTAAAACTATTTGTTTACTAGAAGCTACACATTGTGTTAAATGCTTTAATATGCACTGTCTTTGAAAACCCTAACAATCCTACAAGGTGGGTATGAGTATCATCATTCACATTTTGTAGGTATGGTAAACAAGGTTAACTTGTCCCAAGTCACAAAACAGCTAGATGCCAAAGCAAAGGCTCTTAACCATTTTACTGTATTGCTCCTTCTCAAAAATGTCTCCTTTACTGAAAAGACATCTTGAAAGCTCATTCTCTACTACTTTTCCATAGTTACAGCTCGTGAAAAGATATGTGACAAGTGTCTTTTAGATGTTTTTTAAGTATAAATGTTACTGGTGAGCTAAATATTATTTTTTACACAGTCATCTGCCAAGATCCAGCTTAAAGGGGATTTCTACTGGTCAAATCTGAGACAATTTGAGCATTATAACGTGTTGAATAGAGCCTACACTTATAAAAGCTCTTCCTTACAGTAAGAAACATTAAACATAGAAGGGATGAAAGAATGAAAAAAAATCACCATTCAGCAAACATCATAATAATTGATTCCGGTAAGAATCATCAATGAATGTTAACACTCATGAGTGAACACTTAAGAAATTATGTATTTTCACATATTCTTTTTTTAAATTTTATTTATTTATTTATGGCTGCGTCGGGTCTTCGTTGCTGTGCGCGGGCTTTCTCTAGTTGCAGCGAGAGGGGGCTACTCTTCATTGAGGCGCACGGGCTTCTCATTGCGGTGGCTTTTCTTGTTGTGGAGCACGGGCTCTAGGCACACGGGCTTCAGTAGTTGCGGCACGTGGGCTCAGTAGTTGTGGCTCGCAGGCTCTAGAGCACAGGCTCAGTAGTTGTGGCGCACAGGCTTAGTTACTCTGTGGCATGTGGGATCTTCCCGGACCAGGGCTCAAACCCGTGTCCCCCGTACTGGCAGGCTGATTCTTAACCACTGTGCCACCAGGGAAGTCCCCTCCACATATTCTTAAAACATATCCCCACAAGATAAATTTTAATTATAAAAGATAAAACAGTAATTTGACAGTAGAGAAATCTGGCAGACATCACTTTAACTAAATGATCAAAGTTAACACTGCCAGTAATGGGATATACTGACATGTGCTCCTGATATGATGCATTGAGAACTTGGCATCACTTCTGTGGTACGCCTGCCAAAAGGAATGTGAATCTAATCATAAGGGAACATCAGACAAATCCAAACTGAGGGACGTTCTACAAACTAACTGGCCTGAACTCTTCAAAAATGTTAACGCCATGAAATACGCAGAAAAACCCAGGAGTTGTCCAAATTAAAAGAGACTAAAGAGATACAACTGAAAAAGTATTTTTAAATTTCAAAATTAACTAAATGAACACACTCTTTGTACAATATATTTCAGGCTTAGATATATATCCAAGGTTAATTAATATGTGCTGCAGAAAAAGGAAGACCCAGATGAAGATTTTATTTCCTTTTATTTTTTTGGCCATGCTGAGCGTCATGCGGGATCTTAGTTCCCTGACCAGGGATCAAACTGGTGCCCCCTGCAGTGGAAGTGCAGAGTCTTAACCACTGGACTTCCAGGGAAGTCCCAGATGCAGATTTTAGATGCCTGTGTTCTTTTACCTAAGAGACAAGTTTATCCCTACCTATCATTACCATCTTATAGCAGAAAGAGTGTTGTCTGAACCTGTCTAAAATTTCTTTAAAAACAGGGAAAACAGTAACGTATGATGCAAAGAACATAGGACAAGAAACCAGAAAGCTCAGTTCTAGTTCAGCACTTGTGCACAATACTTATGCACACTTAATTTCTCCATTTGGAAAATAAGAATAACCATATCACACAATTCACAGGGATGTATGGAGGATAAAATAAAGTTGTGTGAAAAGATTCAAACTGTTAGGCATTCAAAGCAAGCCATTACTATTATGTAGGTGCTTACTATTTCCAGCCTCTCTACTTCTGCACATGTTGTCCCCTTCTTCCCACAATGTCCTTTCCTGATAACAATCTGTACAAACCAAAATGCTACCTAATCTTTTTTAAAATTTATTTATTTATTTATTTTTGGCTGCATTGGATTTTCGTTGCTGCAAGTGGGCTTTCTCTAGGTGCGGCGAGCAGGGGCTACCCTTTGTTGTGGTGCGCGGGCTTCTCATTGCAGTGGCTTCTCTTGTTGCAGAGCACGGGCTCTAGGTGCACAGGCTTCAGTAGCTGTGGCTTGCGGGTTCTAGAGTGCAGGCTCAATAGTTGTGGCGCACGGGCTTAGTTGCTCCACGGCATGTGGGATCTTTCCGGACCAGGGCTCAAACCCGTGTCCCCTGCACTGGCAGGCGGATTCTTAACCACTGCGCCACTCTGGAACACGTATATATTGACTAGATCTTCTGGCAGAATCACCTGCACTATTGTTATTCCTCATGGGGATACAAGAAGAAAGCACTATAGCTGCTTTTTAAAGCTGAACACATGCATAATGTCTCACTGAAGACTCCAACTATAAAAATTATTGAAGACAGCAGTATTGAATTTTCCTTTTTTTGGATCCTACATATTTCATAGCACACATATATATTATTACTCATAATAAGCATCTGTTGATTTGATTAAGTTCCTTGCCCCCCCAAAGTCAGTAATATTTTAAATAATCCCACAATCAAATTAAATAAACAGAAGAAATATCCAGATTTTGCAGATGTCATTTAAAAAACAACAACTGTTCAGAGCTGCAAAAAAAGTTCACTAGTACCATTAGTACAACTTGACAATTTGCCACTAACATCTTTCTTAAAGAACTTGTTAAAGTAAAACAAACAAAACCAGGTATCAACTTACATCTTCATCTTCATTAAAGGCTGCTGCTACTGAAAGGGTTTTTGGAGCAAGAGTTGGAACGGTTTCCTTAGGTTTCTGAAGAAGAAACATTAAAAAGAGTATAATATGATGTTTACACAGGCTTATTTAATGACAAAAATAATTTATCTTCAAAGATTCAACTTTATGTTTTCATAGAAACATACAGTAAGGAACTAAGAACAAACATTGGAGAAATCTTCTTTCTTTTTGAAAATGTGGGTTATCAATGGGTAGATTTTACTTTATTAATTATATGTCCATTTGTTTTCCTCCTGTCAAAGATTTTCTAGTTAGGGTCTATAATTTAATATCACTTAGCTAAAAGGTACCTGGTACAGGTAAGAGAAAATGAATATTAATACCTGCCCATAGTAACATTAAAATTAACCACAGTGTGCCTTGAGAAAGATATGAAGACTCATCTTTCTCTACTAGCTAGCTGCCTACTGGACAGCACCACTTAGAGCTCCCAGGGGTACTGCAGTGCTCATTAAGTGCTCAAGTCAGAAAACCTTTTCTTCAACTTGCACATTTTATTGTAAGGTCCTGTTAACTAGATCTCTATTAAACAGACTTAAATCTCCCCTGCCTTCCCAGCTTACTACCACACTACCAACACTAAGGCCCCTTATCATTACTTGCCTGAACTGCTGTTAGAAATACCATCTCCCCACCTTCTGTATTTATTTTCCTCTAATTCTCTATACTGGCACCAGAGTAATGTTTCTAAAATGCAAATCTGTTTAAGGCTCGAGACTCTTTATAATGATTCCATGGCTCCTCTAGAACCCAAAGAATAAAACCAAACTATATTATGGAGTACAAGTCCTTTATGATTTGGTCCTGTGGTCTTATTTGGGGGGCTTTGTATCCCTGCATTTGCCTACCAAACACTTCCTAACTATGAACAATTTCCTGAATGCATCATGTGACTTCACATCTAAACTGCCTTTGCATAAGTCTTTTTTTTGGCTGTGCTGCACGGCTTATGGGATCTTAGTTCCCCGACCAGGGATTGAACCCGGGCCCACGGCAGTGAAAGTCTTAACCACTGGACCACCACGGAATGCCCTGCATGAAGCTCTTTTTATCTGAGATGTCCCTTTGCCTCTTGCCTGCACTTAAAGCCAACTCTAGCATCACCTCACCAGTAAAACCTTCTCTGAACTGCTGAAACAAAATTAACCATCCCTTCTTGTATAACAGAAACACTTTTTATAAATAATGTTTGTTTTTGAATAAAAATGTTCATTTGGAAATTATGCATAGCGACTCTAGAAGCATCCTTTACTCTTAAAGATGTCATGTATTTGATGTTGTACATAAACATAAGACACAAGTAAGTATTTGTTGGTTGTCTATCTTTTCACATCATATAATCAAAAGCAACAGCTTCAACTATTTTCATATCCTACACCTCATTTCGCCAAGATTATGTTTACACTTTGGTTTACTTTATGAAAAAAAGGTCTTTTGTTTTCTAAAGATTGAAGTTTTACTGAATAGGCCTTTTCAAGCATAACCCTCCCAACTAAAATGATCAGCAATTACTAAATCACGTCAATGATTTAGCAAAAGTAGGGATATGGATATCTGATTTAGGAGGTGTGTTCAAGTACCGTAAAATCTATTATCAAGGGGAACACCTGTATGAGAAGTGTACATGAGAACCACATGTTTAATGACTATCAAAAAAAGTAAATATCTATGCAGGTAGGCCTATGCAACTTTATAAAAAACATATTAAACCAAAAGAATCAGCTCAAATAGGGAAAAGAGTCATGAAGTAATGAAGTTACAAGCTGAATGTCTTTTGTTCACACTAAATTTTTTAGAAAAAGGAAGAAAAGGAAAGAAGCAAAACAGCATAGGGTGGGAGTAGGGGTTCTGAGGAATGGTAGCTTTTTTAAAACTAGTGTAGCTCAAACACACTGACTCTAGTAGGAATCTGATCCATATCATATTTTTAAGATCTTTGAATGACATCTAATGAAGAAATCAAGCTGTATGCATCCAGGCAACTGAGCATTAATTTTCACAGAACAGACATGAACAAACAACTTAAAAGCAATTTTAAGATTATTCTCCTTACACAAGAATGTAACCATTTTCTAAAGCCAATAGCAATACACTATTCAAGTAACTTTTTTTCTTAAAGAGATCTGTTTAGTTGAACCACATGAAATTAACACTTCTGTAGATCAGAAATAGATAAATCTCTAAACTTCATATGCTTCAATCTAATACTTCAAATACTTTCCAGATACTCCAGGGTTAATAAGTATTAATTTAAGGTTTACATCTTAAAACAAGGAATCAAAAGTTGATCTGTAAAGGACTACTATCATAGATTATAATACTCAATGTCCATTTGTAGCTTCAAAGTAAGGCAATCAGGAAGCTCTTATTAAGCAGTATCTTACTAACATTAATCTTTTAAAATACAAATAAATGATTTCTAAATATTATTTTTAATATCACTGGAATTAAAAGATAAGAAAAATAAACTGAAACTCTAAAAATATTTTTCAGGTTTTGCTCAACTTAGGAAATCTTAAGGTATTATTACTTTATAAATCATATAGTCCCTATAATAGTTGTTCCTTCTCATATTCCAACCCCTTCTTAAAAACAGCTTTGTTGAGTTATAATTCATCCAGACCTTCCTTGAATATAGAGCCACTAATTTCTTAAATACTTACATGTAATAAGTTCATGCACCAATGTATCTTTTTATACATCTTTGTATACTTAATTTATCATAATCCAATAAAAGCACGTTTTGAAAACAAATTTTCAGACCCATAACAAATATAATATATAAAATAACAACTCACACTTGAGCCAAGTTTGATGGATATGGCTGAGGCTTTCTTTGTCATCTGACTACCTATGGCAAATCCAAACTTGGAGATCTTTGTAGGCTTTGTAGGGAGGTCTGCAGCTTCTTCTTCAGCTGATCGCTTCTCAGCGCTGCGACTGGAATTTTCCCCTCCATTACTGGAAGAAACAGTCTTAGTTTTCACAGGTTTTTCTGCTTCTTCTTCAGGTCCTGGTGAAGTCGAAACAACTTACCAAGATGAGCTATTTTTACTGAGCAGATTGATGGGAGCAGCAACCTCAAAAAGCATCGTTATAAAGAAGATACCTCTGCAGTTGTCACCTACTGAACCCAACAGTCTCTTCCACTGTTTGTTAGAGTATACAGCAGGAACTGAGATTGTGTGGCAGTAGAAGAGGCTCCCATGAATTAACTAGCATAAAATACAGAGCAATTTAAAATTATAAATATAGAGTTCACAAAAAGTAAGACCCTTCAACTAAACACTGTAAGTTGTACAATAATCTAGTTATTTGTGGAATTTTTCTTTTTATAAATTAAGATCTATAAATTCTATACAAACTGGTTTGCTGGCAGTTAGTCACATCACAGGATAATACATTTGACTAATAAAAAGTCTAATATTCTTCAATAACGTACTACTAGTTACACAAAGTACCCTGTTATGAACAGCCCATTATTACCCAAACTACAGTGTTAGTACAGCCTGGAGTAATCTTCTTGAATGATGTGTTCTTCCTGAACATTTCACAATTTTTAGTTAGAAAGGAACTTCAAGGAAGACTTCCAGGTCATCCCCTCTTGAGTAACTGCATTCTACTCTCAAAGCTTGATTAACATCTGTTTAGGCTACTCTTAATATCAACAATTATATTTAGGTTTATATATTATTTTTTCTCATGAAAGAAAGATGAGCTAATGATAATTTCAAACAGAAGACATACATATGTAGATATGGAATGCAAGATGTCTTTCAGTAATTTTGCTTCTTTATATTAATAAATGAAATTAGTTCTCACTTGAATATCTTAGGCCTGTTACACATGCAGCCTATTTAAAAACATATTGGGAGGTAAGACAGAAGGCTGGCTGATTATTAAATATTTTATTTTCTTTCCCAAGTTTACCAATTTACCTTTTGAATGTATTCTGCTACACTGGATGAATAGTTTATGGAGAAAGAGAAGATTCTCTAAGGGATGGCCCTGACAACAGCTAAGAAAACATGACAAAAAGCTAGAATGGGTAGAAAAGGGGAAATCAAACAGACTGACAAGTAATGAATTAAAAGACGGGATGTTATAGATCCCGATCTATATAGTCTTGGAATGATGGGGTAGCTAAATTAATAAACACTTTGAATAGAACATTTTATTTTGTTTACAGGAAAATAAAATGAACTCTTTATTACCTTTAGACAAGAGGTGAAAGTTTTAATAACAATGTAGGGGAGAAATTAAGCAGGATTAGGTTTTGGGATTTCCCTAAGAAGCAAAGACAGCACTGGAATAGTTGTCTGAGGTGCCATTCACTTATTTAGATATAAAATTACAAAAGCACCTGAAGAATGTAAGATTGCTATTCAATATTTGAAATACAGAACTCAATTTAGAATTTCTTACAAAAAAGACAGTATTATGCAAACATTTTTTCAGTCTACCACTAAATGCATTTATGCTAAATTTTATTCTGTATTCTATGTATAGTTTTTTTTTTCATGTATAGTTTTAATCAAGTATGAATTTTACAGTAAAACCCAAACAGTAATAACTACTTCTTCTTTGTGACTGACACACAGCTAAAACTGGAAACTCACTGGCTCTACGTATCAGAGCATATAGAAACACACAAAAAAGCCACTGGATTTACATATAGAAGCAATCTGTATACTAAATGCACAAGTCTGTGTAAACACAAACTCTGAAAAACATCAAAACAAATAGAATAAAGAACATTTAGTCTTGATTTTAGTGTAACTCTGCTCTTTGAACTGTGACTCAAGGGTTATAATTAGTCAAAATTTCTGGTTCTTTTAAAACCTATCTTTTCTTAATTCTAGGTCTCCTTTTACCCAGAAAATAATTCTGGAACAAAGAATCTAGAAAAATCAAAGCATAAATACGACAAAAAGTGAAAAACATAATTCTTACTATAACATTAATAACAACATCAAGTGTGACAACTAACTGAACTAGTATGTGCTAACACATGAAACACAATACTATCTGTTCAATCCTATGATTCTTAGGGAAGATTTCTATAGTGAATGCTCTAGAAAAATGTAGCATGAACAGGGGAGTTGGGAAAACTACTCTACCATTAATTAAGTAATCAACTGTCAGCAACTCAATTTTATTCACATCCGTGGTTCTGTCATCTGAAGAGGCAAACTATCAAGACCACTTAAGTGTTTTAAAGTCCATTAAGTGTTTTCCTTTAAATACAACATGTACTACTTTAGTTTGTATTCATTCTAAGCAAACAAAATGTGTAGATTAGTTAATGTGAAATCAAATTACACATGGTACTAGCATTTTTGGGGAGGAGAGGTGGGCCTTGGAGTACAAAGGTACCTTACTTTGAAAAAAATTACCCAATAAGTTTTAAGTCCATAAGGATACCCTTCATGACGCATTGGCATTCTGGTAACTTCTTCAACTGAAAAAAGGGTACATACCTATCTCTCTAACAGGACATATTCAAGAACCTCCTGGCACAATAAATGTCAATTTCATTAAAGTAGTTTCAGATAACTTAAAATAGCCTGAGGTGGGCATGATTACAATATGAATAGCTCTTCTCTAAAGCGTCTACTTATTTCAAGGAGCTACAAAAATTTAACCAAAGGGAGGGGAAAAAAATCTACCTAAAACCTTACCCTTAATATCATCCCTTCTCTTTAAGGTGAGAGCACCTTACTTACTTACTTCAAGTAAGTAGCTTCTCTTATTAACATAAATTCATGTTAACTATGTTAACTCATTAAAAAATACTTGTATTTCCAACTTACTGGACTGTTCAATAGGAGTTAAAAATCAGAATAATCTCTAGGTAAGTCCCCCAAGACAAACTTGATACTGTTTTAAAAATTTTAAAACTTGATACTGTTTTAAAAATTTGCCGTAAAATTATCAATTAAACAATATCCATGGTATGAATGTTTTAACTATGATTTCTTTGTACAATTTCATTAAAAATATCTGACATGCAAAAATGGTTTACATGTAACAGTAGTATTTTCTTTCAAAGGAAGGCACACCCAAGGCAAATTATGTAGACGTTATTAAGGGATATTACTTACTCTAAGTCACCAACAAGGAGACAATAATTTTTGATAACAATTAGCAAAGATAACTTTATATCACCCCTTCACAAATATATGCTAAAGTAGAAACATCAATATTCATACTACAGAGCAAATTATCCCTAACTGAAAGGGTGGTGGACAAATTATATAGTGGAACTATGCTGACACTTAAGGTATATTTGTTTTGTTTTGTTTGTTGGCCACCCGGCGCGCCTTGCGGGATCTCAGTTCCCCAGTCAGGGATTGAACCCCGGCCAGGGCAGTGAAAGCCTGGAATCCCAACCACTAAGCCACCAGGGAACTCCCTTAAGGTACACTTTGGCTCACATTAAACACATCTCAGATACTCAGTCAAGACAGCTGGAAAGCCATTCTCAAAGTTAAAAGGTAGTCTAAAAGTCAGATAAGATTCTTCAGGCTACAGATCTTTGTTTTTCCTCAAACTACTAATTTTTAAATGTAGTTCTACTTGATAATTTCCAAGACAATTTTTGACGGAAAAAATCGCTAACGAGGTAGCACTAAATGGCTTAAACTGTTGTTTCATAAACTATTTTACTAGTAAAACAACAATAACAACAACAAAAAACAAGACGGGAGGGGAGTGTGAAGAGGGAAAGGAGTTTGGGCTCAACTAATAGCACCGTACGTGTTTTTTAAAAAGGAATTTCTGGGTCCAAAGTAACTGAACATTACACTTTTCTCAATTTTTGTTTCCAAGTCAAATCACATTAAACTTGTTAGGAGGTCCTAACAGTTGCCTTCATATACTATTAATCTTCTGTATTTTCTCATATTAAATACTTTCAGGGATAAGACGTGAAGAAGAGTTAACAGTGTGGTACTTAAAACGTTCTAAAGACATTATGCTCAGCTCGCACGTGTTAAGTCACTAGCCTTGTGAGGACAAAGGGGCGGGAGGGCTGGAGAGATTACCGGATGTTTCTTTTCCTTAATGCACAAGACCCAAATTTAGAGGAGTGGAGGTGACAGAATAAAGATAGCTGTAACCTGAGTTTACATCGTAACAAAATACAGGAAGAGTCACACTAGCCTATTTAGCCACCTAAATATCTGGCGTGCAGTTAGCTGGCAACAGCCTAGCACAGAAAAGGCAGACAGTTCAAAGAAAGGCAACCAAACCGTAACCCTAGACCCGGCAGATTAAACCAGGAGGCAGGCAAAGATATTCCTCTTTCCCTCCATCGCCTTGACCCATCCCATTACAGGATCAGAACTAGGCTTGAAAATAAAGAAAAAGGCCAGGGTAGTCCACCTCCTCAGTGAAAAGGGAGCAGCAAACTAACTCCTAGGTGTAACTGAGAGGCCGGCACCGTCGGAAACTCGGCCTGCGGCCAGTTCCTGCGGCCACTGCTCGGTGACTCGCACTGTGCGAGCGCCCGTGTGCGTTTTGTGTGATTGCGTCCGCACCACCACTCCTAGTCCCACCCCGACTTCGGTCCCCCTTTCTGGGGCCCATCTCCCTTCTCTTCGGAAGCAGGGCCTCCGCTGGGGCCAGGAGGTGACGAACAGTGACCGGCTCTGCCCCGGCAAGGAGGCGATGTGGGCCCGGATGCCAGCAGGCCGCACCGGGCGTGCCCAGGGCTTGTGTGGGCCCAGCACCTGGCCGGGTGAGCGCCAGATCCGCCCTTCTCGCCCCGGCCTACTCCCCCCACCCAGGGGAGCTCAAAGAAAGGCCCAGAGCATCCCACGTAGCCCGCGACGCTGGGGTTATGTTCACCTCCGGCGGCTCCAGCTCGCTGCGGCTTTTCAGGCTTCTCCTCTCCCGCCTTTCCGTCCGCCATTTTCCCCGCCGCGGCCTCCCCTGCAGCCACGCCAAGGACGTCACGGCCCCGCCCAGCAACCATTGAGCTTCGGAGCCCGCCTTGGAAGCGGCAGCCTAGAGCGGCCCTAGAGAGTGAAGGGCCTCTCGGAGACTGAAGTGAATATGATATCATCGGCGAGCGTCCTCTGAGGGAAGGGCGGGGTAGGTTGAGCGGTCCGAGGACTGGTTAGGGACTTGACTAGAGGTGGGTTAGATTTTCATGGTTTACTGGCGGATTCAGGGAAGTGAGGGAAGGTGGGATCACAACCCTGGAAACGTTGGTGAGGTCAGGTGAGGTTTCTGTAAAAACTGGCAGACCGAAGCTAGCCAGGCTCTTTCATTCTGTCTGGTTTGCTAGATCACGTGTACCCACTCAAAAAAAAAAAAAAGGACCGAATTCTTATTCCTACCTAAAAGCAAAATCAACGTTTATCGAGCGCCCTATTGTGTCAGGCGCTATCTCGTTTAATCCCCATAATAGTCCAATGCGGAATTGCCCTCTTTTAATTAGCTGTGAGAGTTGAGGCCAAAGAAAAATTAGTCTAAGGTCGCGTAGGCAAGTGGTAAAACTGATTTTTCTACAAGCTGCAATTTCTGTGTCAAAAGAAGTTACTTTGTTACGTGAAGACCACAGTAGTTTCTGCCTTACTCAGAAACCTTTAGTGTATCCCCAGAGTTTGCAGAAAGAAGTCCAAGCGTTATACTGGGCCCCAGCCTAACTTTTCAGTTTCATCTTCGCTTTTTCTCTCTATATATACTGCCCTCTTGCTATACGGGGTCGGTTCCTTGCCTAGGGAACTGTAGTTTCTGGGTTTGCAGTACAATATACAGTGAGTGTTACAGAAATTGGTCTTACGGAGTCAGAACTTGGGTTGGAATCCCTTTACTGGCTGAGTAAACCTTGAGGGTTTCTTACTGTCTACAGACCTATGTTTCCTTCTCTATAAAATAGAAATAATAATAGTACATCCTCAAAGGGTGGTCCTGGGGATCAAATGAGATAATAAATTCCATATACCATTCTTTGATCATTGTATACTTCCCTCAATATGTGTTAAAAAGAAAAAAAAGTTCTCCCTAGGCGGCTCAAAAATTCCTTGACCACAGAGACCATTAAAAAAAATTTTTTTTTTCTTCACAGCAGTTTGTATTGCACATTTCATTTCATATATGAAAGGTGCTCAGTATTTGTGAATGGATGACTCCTCAGGCTCCGAGTCTGGAGAATGCAGAAAGAATCAAAGTGTGTTTCCCACGACAGAAACAGGGTGGTTTGCTGATACGGTGATTTGGTGATTTGAAGTCCCTGGTCCACCATCTATGACAGTATATGTAGAAGTGCCCAGCAAACTATTTTACACAGAATAGGTAATTCATGTTTGTTTTATTTTTCCTAGATGTGATCTTCAAAAGTTACTTAATCGCTGAGTCTCTTTTTTTTTTTGCCCGTACCAAGCGGCTTTCAGGGATCTTAGTTCCCCGACTAGGGACTGAACTCAGGCCCTCTGCAGTGAAAGCGTGGAGTTCTAACCACTGGACAGCCAGGGAATTCCTGAGACTCTTACTTTTAATCATGTTTTAAATGGACACATAGGGACTTGCCTGGTGGCACAGTGGATAAGACTCCATGCTCCCAATGCAGGGGGCCTGGGTTCCATCCCTGGTCAGGGAATGAGGTCCCACATGCATGCCACAACTAAGAGTTCACATGCCACCACTAAGGAGCCTACCTGCTGCCACTAAGGAGCCTATCTGCTGCAACTAAGGAGCCCATGAGCGGCAACTAAGGAGCCCCCTGCCACAAGTAAGGAGCCCGCAACTAAGACCTGGTGCAACCAAATAAATAAATAAATAGAGACATAAACATGTGATTTTTATTTGTAATTATGTATGTATTTGCTTATATATGCTTTTTTTGAGTTTTTATGTGTACCCATTTATTGATTGCTGGGAATACAGCTTATTGAGGATACATGACGTGATGCTTATACGTTTTTTTTTTTTTTTTTTTTGTGGTACGCAGGCCTCTCACTGCTGTGGCCTCTCCCGTTGTGGAGCACAGGCTCCGGACGCTCAGGCTCAGCGGCCATGGCTCACGGGCCCAGCTGCCTCGCGGCATATGGGATCTTCCCGGACCGGGGCATGAACCCGTGTCCCCTGCATCGGCAGGCGGACTCTCAACCACTGCGCCACCAGGGAAGCCCTGATGCTTATACTTTTAAATGAGAAAAATGAAATTTAGAGAGGTCACATACAGCTATCCAGTTCCATATACCACACTGCAGAAGTTAAGGATGGAAGATATTAATCCATTCACCTGTCTGTTCCATGAGGTCATATTGTGCCTATCTTGCTCACCATTGTTTCCCTAGGACCTAGATTATACCAGTTTTCAATAAATATCCATTGAAGAAGTGAATGCAAGCTTCAGTAACCCCCAGCAAATGGGTTAATGGATGAAAAGGCAGTGGAGTGCAGGGCAAAGAGCAGCAGCATTGACTGCATCAGACAAAACCGAATTTAGATTATAACCCTGCTATTTGCTAATCTGTGAGTTTGAACGGATAAGGTAATCTTACTGAATATATTTTAACTATAAAAATGTACTAATACTCATAGGGTTACTGAGAGGAATAAGTGTGATAATACAGGTAAAATTTGTAATACAGTGCTTGGCTTGTGGCGGGCACTTGCTTAATAGTAGCTATTGTTTGCAGTCTCTAAAGAGCTATTCAAATAATGAGTAAACAAGCTGAAAATGGAGAGTAATATAGACAACTATTATTATAATTTATGTAGGTTTTAAAAAAATTATTTATTTTTGGCTGCGTTGGGTCTTCATTGCTGTGCACGGACTTTCTCTAGTTGTGGTGAGTGGGGGCTACTCTTCGTTGCTGTGCATAGGCTTCTCATTGCAGTGGCTTCTCGTTGCAGAGTATGGGCTCTAGGCGTGCGGGCTTCAGTAGTTGTGGCACGCGGGCTCAGTAGTTGTGGCTCGTGGGCTCTAGAATGCAGGCTCAGTAGTTGTGGTGCACGGGCTTAGTTGCTCCACAGCATGTGGTATCTTCCCGGACCAGGGCTCGAACTGTGTCCCCTGCATTGGCAGGCAGATTCTCAACCACTGCGCCACCAGGGAAGCCCCTCCAACATATATTTATGCTTACTATATGCCAAGCATAGTCTGCATTTTTTTTAACATGAAATCAAGTACACTAAATCATCACCCTATGAATTAAGTGCTACAATTACTTTGTTTTTATAGAAGAGGAAACTGGGACACTGAAAAGATAAGTAAGGGGTGGAGCCGAGTGTGGAATTCAGGCACAGAGCTACAACAAATTAGAGAGGAAAAGTGACTAATCATGGTTTCACTAACCTTGTTTTTGTTTTTTAACTTTCAAATTTCTTTACAGCCCAAATTAAGATGAAAACATATTTCTATTCATCCAAGTAATCCAAAACATTCACTGGTTAGATCAGGGTTGGCCCCATGACCCTGTAATATTAAATTACCCAGTTGGGCTTGAACTATCTATCTGATGTTGTACCATGAAATACAGAAACAGAATTGCACTGGGTGTCAAGTGACAGCAGCTCATGGGCTTTGTTTTGTGTGTGTGTGTGCTTACATTTTTTAATTTTAATTTTTTATTTTTTTTCAAATTCTTTTCCAATTTATCACTAACGTTGGTTCTTAATTCAGCCTGTAATCCTATTATATTTCCCTATACCATTCTCAAGATTTAGTATACATCAGAATCATCTGAAAGGCTTCTCTTTTTTTTTGGCTGCATTGGGTCTTCGTTGCCATTCGCAGGCTTTCTCTAGTTGCCGCAAGCCGGGGCTACTTAACTCTTCGTTGCGGTGCGTGGGCTTCTCATTGCGGTG
Source organism: Orcinus orca (assembly GCF_937001465.1). Taxonomy (NCBI): domain Eukaryota; kingdom Metazoa; phylum Chordata; class Mammalia; order Artiodactyla; family Delphinidae; genus Orcinus; species Orcinus orca. Next base: position 100,313,068 of record NC_064563.1, read on the forward strand.
GCTTCTCTTGTTGCGGAGCACGGGCTCTAGGCGCGTGGGCTTCAGTAGTTGCAACATGCGGGCTCAGCAGTTGCGGCACGCGGGCCCTAGAGGGCAGGGCTTCGATAGTTGTGGTGCATGGGCTCAGTAGTGGTGGCACATGGGCTCTAGGGTGCTCGGGCTTCAGTAGTTGTGGTGCACGGGCTTAGTTGCTCTGCGGCATGTGGGATCTTCCCGGACCAGGGATCGAACCTGAGTCCCCTGCATTCGTAGGCTGATTCTTAACCACTGTGCCACCAGGGAAGTCCCTGAAAGTCTTCTTAAAACAGTTAAAACTGTAGTGCCATGGACAGAGTTTTTGATTCAGTAGACTCAGTGGGTGGGTCCCCCCAATTTACATTTCTAACTAGTTCCCAAATGATGAGGCTGCTAGTCTGGGGATCACACTTTGAGAACCATGACCCTAATTCACTCACTTTCCTAGACTGTTTCCCACTTTCTCTGCCCTCCCCTCAACTGATGACTTTGATTCTTATTTTCAGTTAGAAAATAATAGAAATCAAAACAGAACTTCTGTATATTCTCACCATATCTGTGGTGTGGTACCTGCGTTTGTACCTAGATTTTCTGTCTTCTTTTCTGTTACTAATGTAGTAAATCCCATCTTTCTTGCTTATATAAGGTTTCACTCCACTGTTTTATCAGATCCTCCCCACCCCGCCAACTACTGGATCATTTCCAACAGCAAACATACATGCTTTGTATCTCCCATATCTACAAAACAACTATAGCAAAATTAAAAACTCTTCTCTTGATCTCATAACTCCCTCTAGCTCCTTATTACTATTCCCCTTCATATAGTAACTCTTTGAAAGGATTGTTTATACTCATTGTCTCCAATATCTCTTTGGTATTTGGTACCTACTCTGCTACCACCCTGGTCCAACTCACTATTATCTTTCACCTTTGTTTCTGCATAGCCTCCTAGCTGGTCCCTCTCTTCTCGTCTCAATACAGCAGCCAAAGTGACTCTTTTAAAATGAATCAGATTGATTGACTTAATAAATTTTAAGGTGCTTGTTATGTGCCAGGCACTGTACCAAGTCCTGGGGATACAGCAGTAAATAAGACAGAAAAGGGAGTTCCCTGGTGGCCTAGTGGTTAGGATTCTGGGCTTTCACTGATGAGACCCGGGTTCAATCCCTGGTTGGGGAACTGAGATCTTGCAAAAATTGACACAACATTGTAAATCAACTGTACTTCAACAACAAAAAAAATTTTTTTAGGGATTTCCCTGGTAGTTCATGGGTAAGACCCCACACTGCCAATGCAGGGGGCCCGGGTTCGATCCCTGGTTGGGGAACTAGATCCCACATGCATGCCGCAACTAAGAGTTCACATGCCACAACTAAGAGTCCACATGCCACAGAGAAGATCCTGTGTGCTGCAACTAAGACGCGGTGCAGCCAAAATGAAAGAAAGAAAGAAAGAACGAACGAACGAACGAAAGAAAGAAAGAAAGAAAGAAAGAAAAGAAAAGAAAAGAAAGAAAGAGTAAGCAGTTTTAAAAAATGTTAAAAAGGACAGAAAAAAAAATCCCTGCCCTCATGGAGCTTGCATTCTAGTCATCCTGTTAAAATATCAGGAACGTGTCACTTTTTTGCTCAAGACCATCTGATCTTCCCATCTTATTCAGAATAAAAACCAAGTCCTTACAATGAGAGGCTTACATGACAGACCCCTAGCTACTCCTCTGACCTCATCTTTATCTCTCTTTACCCACTCTGCTTCAGCTACATTAGCCTCCTTGTGTCTTGAACCCTCTCTCAGGGCCTTTGCACTCATCATTCCCTTTACTGGAAATTCCCTTTCCTCGTATCTCCATAGCTCACTCTCACTTTCTTCAGGTCTTTGCTCAAACGTCATCTTACCAGTCTTTGTGCAAATTAGAAAAGGGATACCCTGTTATTGGTTGCAATCTTTTTTTTTTTATACATTTATTTTATTTTATTTAGTTTTGGCTGTGTTGGGTCTTCGTTGCTGCACGCGGGCTTTCTCTAGTTGCGGCGAGCGGGGCTACTCTTCGTTGCAGTGCGTGGGCTTCTCATTGCGGTGGCTTCTCTTGTTGTGGAGCATGGGCTCTAGGCACGTGGGCACGCGGGCTCTAGAGCGCAAGCTCAGCAGTTGTGGCGCACGGGCTTAGTCGCTCCGCGGCATGTGGGATCTTTCCAGACCAGGACTCGAACTCGTGTACCCTGCATTGGCAGGTGGATTCTTAACCACTGTGCCACGAGGGAAGTCCCTGGGTGCAATCTTTTAAGCACTTGGCTTAAAGGCAGATAGTACCTGTGTATGAAGAAAACAGTGCTTCTTCTAGCAAACATGGCCCTGCACCAGAGTGCATGGCTTGGAGAGGGTTGTATGGGTGTTCTTGCACAGTGAGCAACCTACTTAGAAGACAGTCCCCAACCACCTTGTATAAAATAGTAATGCCTCCCCACTCCAGTATTCCCCTTTCTCCCTTAACCTTCATATTACTTATTACCATCTGACATTTTCTATTATTTATGTCTTGTCTCCTTTCTGCCTGCCAGAATTTAATATCCATGAAGGCTGGGAATATTCTGTATTCCCACTGCTGTATCACCAACACCTGAAATGCTTCTGGGCACGTAGTAGGTACTCAATAAACATTTGATGAATGAATGAATGAGCCAATGAGGAAGATAACCTGCTAGACTGGGAAAAGTAAGACAATTGCTGTGATATGGAAATCAAGGAAGAAGTTTTTCAAGCAGGGAAGAGTTCAGTGAGATATTCATGGTCTTTTTTAATTAGTAAAAAGTGGCCACTGAATCTGGCTGGAAACAGTAGAACTTATGTAAGCACAGATCAGTTTTATCAAGCAGTACTCAAGCTGCACAGTTCGACATGGCAGCCACTAGCTACATGTGACTATTAAGCACTTGAAGTGTGGTTCGTGCAACTGAAGAACTGAACTCAATGTTATTTAAGTTAAAAAAACCGAAGCCGTTAGCTTTTTTAAAACACAATTCTGTCATTTTCGTAGGATTGCATTTTACTTTAACAATTGAGAATTTAGCATTCGTATATTTTTTCTTAAAATGAAAAGGTTTATTTAGAGAGATACACACTCCATAGCGTGAGCTGTCTCAAAAGGCGAGAGGTGGCCCCAGGGCATGGGGTCATGTGGGAAAATGACAGCGGTGCTGGGAGAAACATACTCCACAGAGTATGGGCCATTTCAGAAGGCAAGAGTAGCCTGGTATTCATATTAAGATGTGCTATAACCATTAAAATACGACCAGATTTTGAATGCTTAGTTTGAAAAATTGAATATGAATGTAAAATCTCATTAGTTTTTAATAATGAATACAAGTTGAAATAATAGTGTCGACATATGGGTTAAATATATTAAAATTAAGTTCACCTTTTATCTTTAACATGGCTACTGGGAATTTTAAAAGTACATACGTGGATTGCATTATATTTCTATTAACAGCAGTGGTGTAGAGGAAATGGAAACTGTGTTCTGAATACTTACTTGAAGGATCTGGCTTAGAAGTTGAACTGCATAATATAGTAGGGATAATAGTAGCAAACAAAGACTTCTTTTTAAATTGTTTAATTATTAAAAGCTGGAAATTTGGTAGCATGTTTGAAAAGAGCAAAAGGAGAGAACTAGAAATGTTATTACATGAAAACATGTCGCTAATAGGTAAGAAGGGGAAGATGATTAGACCATAGGAAACAAAAGTTACCTTCAAAGAGAAAGAATACTATAGAATAAATTATTGGGTGTTTAAGATAAAGAGAAAAGCTGTTACTTCCTAATTCACGCCCAGGAAATCAGACCATCTAGTTTGGAGAAACTGAAGCAGTATCCGAGGTTCTGCTAAATTCCAAATTCAAAAAAATTTGTAAAATTAAAATCAGTATGAGCTCAAACTGTGGATGGGCTTGCCACTGTGATCCATCTACATAGGAGAGAAGCAGTCTTAGAAATCAGTTACTGCTTGGCTATTGCAAAGGAAAAAAATTAAGAAGAAAAATTCTAGTGTTGCATCACTGAAACACCTTAGCATATTGTTACACAGAAATACAAATGTATTCCTCAAAGGGACACAATAACTTGCATATACCGTATTAGAAATTCTATACATTTTGAATGTATAGTCTGAATTAATTAGTTTATATTTACTTAGCACTTATGTGCCAGACGGACACCATATTAAATGTTTTATATGAGTCAAGAACCATTTCTAATCTTTTTATAGATGAGGACAACTGAAATTTCAAGAGATTAATCTAGGCAATGTCAGAACCCGTAGGGTGGAGCTGGAACCCAGAGAGCAGGGCTGGGACACAGGAGGCTCGTGAGGTGCATTAGGAGCCTTGTTTGCCTTCCTCTAGTGCCAATCCTGTCAGGCAATCCTAATCCCTTTTTCTTAACCACTACGCTATTTTACTTTCCATGTATCTCAAGCAGTTCAAGTATTAGCACCTTGCTACTCAGTAGGGTCTTAAGAGTTGAAATTCATTCATAATGCACTTCTCATCAATTCTAAGTTTACACATCACCTTTTCTTTTTTTTTTTTTTTTTTTGCGGTAAGTGGGCCTCTCACTGTTGTGGCCTCTCCCGTTGCGGAGCACAGGCTCCAGACGTGCAGGTTCAGCGGCCATAGCTCACGGGCCTAGCCGCTCTGCAGCATGTGGGATCTTCCTGGACCGGGGCTTGAACCCGTGACCCCTGCATTGGCAGGTGGATTCTTAACCACTGCGCTACCAGGGAAGCCCTGAGTGAGGTGTCTTTTTTGAGATAATCAGTTGTGGCCAGGGGAGCAAGGTCTGTAAAAATATGGCAGCTTCCATTCAAATCACATGGCTGAAAAAAGGAAGTATTTCCTTGAAAAGAAAAGCCATCTACACTACAACAGGGAAGTGCTGTAGGAACACTCTTCAAATAAACCCTTTTCTTCTAAGAGGATAAGAAATTAGCTTTATCCCCACGAACCCATTTCTCACTACCCCACGAACCCATTTTTCATTATACAGTTCAATCTCATGACATGCCAAAGGACGTCCTAACTTTTTGTTTAACCAAGACTCAGTTAAATGATATACCTTAGTGCCTATGACATGCCCAGCACTGTACCAAATGTTAAATAAATGAACCACCACCTGAAGTTTCATCAATATTCGATGAAAGGGTAGTTGTTGACATGGCTAAAAGAACATTTAATTAGTAAAATGCAGTCTGAGACTCAAAAGTAGTCATAAAAAGCCACACCAATGGTACAATTATTTTACTCAAACAAACACGGACAACTCTTTTTACTTTCTAAGATTCTTTTTACAGTAAACAAAATATATTTCCAAAGTTTTACAGATATTTAATTGGAGAAAGATAATACTTCAGTTAGTTTGGAAAGACAACCTTTAAAAAAAAGAGCAAGTGAATTCCATTCAGGATGAAACAGACTAACAGAACTGTATTCCTAAGTGGTGGTGGTGGGATCAATTGGGAGACTGGGATTGACATTTATACACTAATATGTATAAAATGGATAACTAATAATAACCTGCTGTATAAAAAATAAAATAAAATTAAAAAAAAAAAGAAACAAGAGTGTATTACCTGTGCTACTTCAGCAGAGGCTTCCTAAAAATTTCAGCTGACTTTGGAAAAAAAAAATAACTGTAATCCTAATCCATTTACTTTTTAAGCTATCAAATATTCTCATTCAAGCTACCTTTTCTGTGTCTATCTACAGAGCCTCTTGGAAATGAATTAAAAGTCTTTGACTTCACTCTGTTGAAAAACTCTTGAGAATGCTGAGAAATATCCAGATAACCAGTATGTTTTCTCCTAGGAACAAACTTCAGAGCCTCTTCCCAATTACCAGTGTTTTTCAGACATAACAAAATACGTATCATTTGATCTAAGGTGAGATTTTTGGTGCCAGTGTCCCACTGCAAATATTTATCTAATGGAAGGCATTCTGTTGCCAGCTTCAGCCGTTTTGCTTTGGCTAGGGATGTGCCTGGTTGCATATTCTTATCAACAAAAGATCCCACTACGTAAATTTTGTCATGCTTGAAAGTAGTCATAACGTTGGGAGAATCTGAAGTTAAATATATAATACTGTCCTTTGGAAATAAATCTACATAAGACTTTTCTGTTGCTGTTAAAAGCAATTTGTTCCACTTTTCTCCATAACGTTTAACTAACTCTCTATAGTAGGCACCACCTGTTTTAAGACTGCAGAAATGAATATGGAAAGGATCAACATTTCTTCTGTTCCATCCTTCACTTTCTAAAAGTTGGGAAACAGCATTCTGCAGTTCTTTTGGTTTCATATAGTCGTCATAAGCCATGTCAAAAACCAAAGGTTGTCCAAACTGCATGGCCTGGGCACACTTCCAGCCCATTGCAATGTCCATATTCCTATCCCAAAGTCGTAGAAACAGAAAGTTTTGCTGTTTATCTTCCTTAGTGGTTTCTGGTAGCTGATCTTTTTTTACTTGTTCTTTTGCTGCTATTTTCATTTCCTTTTTTATTTGCTTGGCTTTTTTCATTTTTTCCTTAATATATAAATATTTTAAATATTTTCTTTTTGACGATTTAGAAACACATTCCATAACAGTTTTGAGCTCTTCTTCACTGATGTGTTCTGGTACTTCTCTGCGAAGCAATCTCCACATCTCAATTAATTCCCTGGTGGCAGCTAGAGTATCTTCATCCTTGCTACTTGAGACTATTGAAACACCCTCTTCTCGCACACTAGATTTCATTGTAATTTTCCACCTATCCAACTCCAGCTCTTCAGGAGGTGATGTACTCTCCTTATTAGGATAGGACACAGCTGGTATTTTGGAAGACGTGTATCTCTGCAGAGTTGTTGAATATAAAACCCTTCTCTTCCTATGAAGGGTAAATGGCACCAAAACTCTGGCAAAAGGTCTTAAGAAGGTGACACTGACACTCATTTTGAGGAAAACAGGCTTGTAAGAAAAGCCCTATAAAAAAAGAAAAATGTAATGAAAAGTTAAAAACCTCTCAAGTAACTGTGCAAGTATAAATTTGAGATACCAAAATGCAATTTATTTCTGAAACATAAAGTGGAATCTTAGTCCAACTTATTTTTGCACCATTAATTTTTCTTAGACTCCTGTGGCCTAAAGCCTGTGATCATTCACTAGGCAAAAAGTTCAAAACTTATTTGGGTTCTTATTTTAGATATGAACTTCACTATTGTTTTAGGCAAAAGGATACCTTGAAGATCCTTTTCAGATTTGTATCTAGGGACCCAGAAGATCAATGTTACCGGATAACAAAGTTATGTACCACTATATGGCTGAGATTATGGTGCTGTATTCTTCTCCACTTTCTACTAAGCCCAGATACAGACCCAAACACAAGACCCTTAACAAGCAATACATGAAGACAAAGGGCAGAAAAGTTACAGAAAATGGCAACTAGTAAAAAGCACTTAGCAGCTGCTGTACCAATGCCCTTATATGTTTTCAAAATAGAAATATAGAGAGATCTACTGATTAAAAAAAAAATAAAACCTCCCTTCTCCAATTTAGACTTTACAGCAAATAAAGTTATTGCCAAACAAAATATCCAAAATTAGGGCAAATATATATAAGCTCCACAATTTTATCCTAAAGGTCTGGATGTCCACAAAACAATGAAGATGCTTAAAGATGTGAAACTAGTGCTGGACTTGAAGCAAAAAAAGGAATTCAACTTTTCACCAAATGCAACTAAAATACTTGAAAAGCTCCTTCTTCCCTTGGCTTCATTTAATGACGCTGCATGCTCCTGGGTCTCTGACCTGTGCAATGATGCTCAGATCCATTCCCCCCACACCCCCAACACACACAAGGTGGATGTGCTTCTGAGTTCTGTCCTTAGCCCTTTTTTCAATCTAAACATTTTCCCTATGAACTCTGATCTACCTCCCTGACTTTGATCACCATGTACCGGATGACACCTCAAATGCAACAAACTGAAATCTGTCTCCCTTCCCTTCCCAATCTGCTTCTCCTTCTGCGTTATTTCAGGGAGGGACACTACTATCCATCCATTTGCTAAAGGCAGAAACTGGGAGTCATTTCATAACTGTCCCCTCTCACACCCTCCATTCCTAATTTGAGTTATATTTATTTAGTTTCTAAATACTTCTCTAATCCAGTCACTTCTCTTCAACCTCATTTTCTTATCTTTTTTTTTCTTTTGGAGGCGGGAGGCTGCGCTGCACAGCTTGCAGGATCTTAATTCCCCGACCAGTGATGGTACCCGGGCCCTCTGCAGTGAGAGCACGCAGTCCCAACCACTGGGCTGCCAGGGAATTCCCTCAACCTCATTTTCTTAATTGTATCTGCTAGCCTCTAGATTTGCTCTCCTTCATCTCTAAGCCATTTGGAGCTACTGCAGATCTGATCAATACACTCACATCATCCTCAATGTGTATTTTAAAACTCACTGCTGCCAGGTTAAAATCTAAGCTTATATATATGGCTTATAAACTTTTTTCACAAAATCACCATTTGCTTACCTCTTCAGCTACATCTCTAGCTATCTGTCACTTCAAACTTTAGATCAAGTATTCCTATTAGATCTTTTAGCACCCTGTACTTCTGCACCATAGTGCTTGTAACACTGCATTGTAATTTCCTGGCTACTTATTAGCCCCACTATGTGGTAAACTCTATCAGGACAAGGACTGTATTTATAGTAACATCGAACCCAATGTTTGGCAGTATATAGTTCACATTTATCATTCAAGTATTTTTCGATTAAATACTCCGGGTCAATGCTTCTCACATTTAAAACGCGTTCAGACACCTTTTAAAGAAAATACAATTTCCTTCAGACTCCTCGAAATAGTTAACCGAGAGTTCTCAGTCCCAATACGAGAAACACTGATTTCGGAAAAAGTCTTTTGAGTTTTGTCTTTGTAAATGGTAAATATTTTTAGGATATCAAAGAAACAAAACCCCCAAATATTTAAAAGGGGAACAAGGATATCATTTTGGGAAACACTGCTCTCGTCCCAGGTACTGTACTTATAGTTTATTAAATCACTAGGCTTCCTCTTATCTGTGGGCCTTCTTAACGCACAAGCTCCGGTATGCGTATGTTAGGTCTCCCGCATCCTCCCACCTCACCACACACACTGGGAGACAAGAAACCCGCCCGTACCAGGAGTGCAAAGACAGTGGCTCCGGCCGGTGCAAACCACAAGGAACCCCAGAGGACGCAGGATTCTGCCGGGAAATGCTGCCCAGGGATCCGCGCTGCACCTGACCCACAGATTACCTATCACTCTACACAGTATCCGTCGTTGACCCGAGACCCGCAGCCGGAAATCTCTTCCCCTCCTTCCGGCGCTGCCATATGACGTCATGCCAAAGGGGCAAGCCTTCCGGCCTGGAAAGCAGCGCTGTCGTGCAACGCAGGGTGAAAAACATCCACTGACAGTAGCAATACAAAGACTATTGAGACCGCGTTGTGAGGTTTGGGGGCTGAAGCCAGGTGAGAGTGGGTAAGGGATGAGTGGAATATGAGAAAATTGAGTCATCAAGGTTAAACGTTTTTATGAATCTTGGCAGAGGCAATATTTGGTAGGCTCAGCCTCCGGTGTGGTGTCCAGGAAATTTTTGTTATTTTAACTGTGCCTGGGAGAGACTTGACCAGCTGATGGGATTGTTAGCAAGGGAATAAGGAAAGAAAGGTTGAGAAGGGTGAACTTCCTCAGAAAATTGAAAGAGATGGGATTCAGAGGACAGATGGAGGGAACTGGTCTTGGATAGGAGGAGGAAATACCACTTCCTTTGTAACAGGAAGAAGGGAAGAAACTTAGGTGGGGATGGAAACCAGTTTGTAGATATGGCACTTGTAATTTTAGAGTTCCCATTTCTGTGAAAGAGGTAGTCAGCTGAGAATCTCTGGAGAGCGAAGAATGGGAGAAGGTTTCAAATTGCTATGAAGAGTGAATGTGACACTCTCAGTGATGGAGAAGTTTTTCACGTATTGCAGTATAGGGAAGTCATTCTGGCTTATACGTGGTTCTGCCTGAACTTTGTGTGAACTGAAACACAGCCTGACTTACGGCCTGTCAAACACTTACACAGCACATCTACTTTAACCATTAAGATAAAGAATGTCCTCTTCGAAGATAAGGATAAATAGCTCTCTTCCTGTGGCATCCATTAACACTTTCTTGAAGGTAAGGTTCCCTTCCCAGACACCAGGATTATGCTGTCTCATTGAATACATACTATTCTGTCTCTTTTGAAACCTTGAAGGAGTGTACCCCTGTCATGTTTGATGTATGTTCTTTGTTTTATTTATTTATTTGCGGTACGCGGGCCTCTTACTGTTGTGGCCTCTCCCGTTGCGGAGCACAGGCTCCGGACGCGCAGGCTCAGCGGCCATGGCTCACAGGCCTAGACCGCTTCGCGGCACGTGGGATCTTCCCGGACCGGGGCACGAACCCGTGTCCCCTGCATTGGCAGGCGGACTCTCAACCACTGTGCCACCAGGGAAGCCCTGTTCTTTGTTTTAATAATAAGGTTTGAAACTGTGCTGAAAACCATGCTTCGATGGAGCAGATCCTTGGAGCTGCTGAGAGGCTGCCTCCCAGGCTATAGTCCTCAGTTTGGTTCTAATAAAACTCTTTTCTATTACTTATTATAGTTTGATTGTTGATTATTTGTGTCAACAGTAGAAGCAGAAAGTAGAATTGTGTTTACCAGGGACTAGGAGGGTGGTGGTGAAAACAAGGGTTTGTTTAGTGGGTATAACAGTTCAGTTTTGCAAGGTGAAAAAGTTCTGGAAATCTGTTGCACAACAGCACGAATATACTTAACACTACTGAGCTTAAAAATTGTTAATATGGTAAACGTGTGTGTTTCTTAAAATCACAATTAAAAAAAGAAAGAACGAAGTGTGAGCTGACTAGGGAATGACAGTCATGTTGTTAGGCAGTGTTTATGGTCTAATTCAGTTTGGGCGTCATGATTTATAGTGATATCAGTCTATCTTATATGATCCCTTTTACCTCACATGAGATAGACTTAACGTTATTACCTCCCTGGCCACCCCTAATCTTCCTAACAGTGGTTCACAAAGTGGGATCCCCAGACCAGCAGCATCAGTATCACCTAGAAACTAGTTAAAAGGCAAATTTTGGGGCCCCACCTACCAATTCTCCTGAATCAGAAACTTTGGCAGTGATACCTAGCAGTCTTTAAGACCTCCAGGTTATCCTGATGTACTTTAAAGTTAGAGAACTGCTGCTTTTGAAGAAGCATTGAAAAGGAAGTAAGAGACTTTCTTGCTGTCTTTTTTAACAGAGACTTCCCACAGTGAATTCACAATATGTTCTTTTTTTCTTTGTTAAAATTTTAATATGTTTAGTCTGGTATTGGGAAGTGACACACAAATCTTGGTGTACTTCGCTTACAATGATCATAGCCTATTACCTCTATTTTCCACAAGAAGGGGAAAAGTTATCACATACTGATGTCAGAAAGTCTTAGGATTTTCCTGCAGTCCTCCCTTATCAGTCTTTTCTCTATCAGGACACACCTCTGGTCTGCAGCTTATAGCCAAAAATCTGGAGATATCCTTTTTTGACTTCAAGCTGCTAAAATAGAGCAACATCGGAAGTCAGAGTAAGGGAATAGTTTAGGGTGACCCTAGGAGAGAAAATTAAAATAAACTTTATTTTCAACACAAGTATTTGTGGCAAAAATTCTGATGTCTTGCAGAGAAAGAGGAAACCAGTTTCTAAATACACAGCTGTTTATCAAAACAAGAAAAACTTTAAAACAGGATAAAAATGCTCCCAGACCAAGATAATCTTATAAGCAACAATTGAGTTGAGCTGCTATACCATTAATTTCAGTTGGCATCATTTCTGATGTGGTAGTCTAAAATATGTCTCCAAATTCTTTGACACTCTCTCACGAGGTGGAGTCTAATTCCTCTTCCCTTGAACTTAGTGACTCATGTCCAACAAATAGGAAAAAAGTAGACCAGTATACAACTTCAGAGAGTAGGTCATAAAAGGCGGTGCAGTTTCTGGCTTGCTTATTCACCTGGATGATTCATCCTGTGGGAAGCTAGCTGCCATGTTGTGAGGACATTCAAGTGACAAAGACTCTCCTTGACCAGATTTTAGTTAGGCTCTTCTGAGCCCTCTCCTGGGATTAGTCCTTGACCTTGACCTTCTGTGAGATTGCATAGGTCAATTTTAGCAAGAATCCTGCTAAGTCATCCCCCAACCTTGATATCTTATCAAGTTTCTCACTCCTCACTCTTCATATCAAAGCCCTTGTCCTGCCTTTAGCAAGAATCTCTCTACCGTTGAGGTCTCTTAGTTTTCCATCCACTGATATCTCCACTCTGCTCCTAGCTTTGGAGTTGAGCCTGATCTCTGTTCCCTATTGCAATGTCCCTAACTGCAATAGTCTTGAGTAAAGTCTTCCTTACCATTTGAACAAGTGTCAGGTTAAGTTTTTAATAGAAGCAGCCTATGGAAGAAGTCCATATAGCGAGTTACTGAGGCCTCCTGCCAACAGCCAGCCCAGCTTTAGATCACTGCAGCTTCAGACAGTCTTTTTTTTTAAAAATAAATTTATTTATTTATGGCCACGTTGGGTCTTCGTTGCTGCGCGTGGGCTTTCTCTAGTTGCGGCGAGCCGGCACCACTCTTTGTTGCGGTGCGTGGGCTTCTCATTGCGGTGGGCTTCAGTAGTTGTGGCACGCAGGCTCAGTAGTTGTGGCGCATGGGCTTACTTGCTCTGTGGCACGTGGGATCTTCCTGGACCAGGGCTCAAACCCATGTCCCCTGCATTGGCAGGTGGATTCTTAACCATTGTGCCACCAGGAAAGCCCTTCAGACAGTCTTGAGTGTGCTCTTCTGAGGGATCCTGAACCAGAATCACCCAATTAAGCTGCTCCTGAATTCCTGACCAACAGAAGCTGTGAGATAATAAATGTTTGTTGTTTTAAGTCACCAAGTTTTGGGGGTAATCTAATATGTAGCAATAGATAACTAATACACCTGACTACCACATTAAATAGTAAATTGGGGGTTATGAGAAACATCAACGTTCAGTTAGTTAAATATAAGACAAAATAGTTTTTATGGCAACACTTTTTTTTTACTTTTTTGGTGCTTTTCACAGTAAGTGCATTAAATACATTCTAGATAGACTATCTGTGTTGGTAGAGACTTCTAAAGCTCAACTTATTTACACAATGGGAAATGCAGGCTGGGAGAGAGGAACTGGTTTATCCAATGCTAGGAGTCATTTATTTATTTATTTATTTTTTATTTCTGGCTGCACCTCATGGCTTTTGGGATCTTAGTTCCTCCACCAGGGATTGATCCCAGGCCTGAGGCAGTGAAAGCACCAAGTCCTAACCACTAGACTGCCAGGGGATTCCCCCTGGGAGTCATTTAAAATCTGCATATCCTGATTTACAATTCAGTGCTTTTTGTTTTTTTTTTCATTATGCCACTCAAGACATGGTGCAGAAAGAGAAATTTGAGATATTATGTCTATACTGTTAAGGAATTGTCATAGTCTGTTCAGGCTGCTATAACAGAGTATCATAGACTGGGAGGCTTAGACAACAAATATTTATTTCTCACAGTTCTAGACACTGGAAAGTCCATGATCGAGGCACCAGAAGATTCAGTGTCTGGTGAAGGCCTGCTTCCTGCTTCATAGATGGCTGTGTTCTCACTGTGTCTCACATTGTAGAAGGGAGCTTTCTGGGGTTTCTTTCATAAAAGTACTAATCTCATTCGTGAGGGCTCTACCCTCATGACGTAATCACCTCCCAAACACCCCACCTCCTAATACCATCACGTTGGGGATTAAGATTTCACCATGAATTTTGGCGGGGACACAAACATTCAGTCCATAACAGGAATTATAGTGTATACTAGGTTAAAAAAACACTAGGAGGGACTTCCCTGGCGGTCCAGTGGTTGAGAATCCACGCTTCCACTGCAGGGGGCACGGGTTGATCCCTGGTTGGGGAACTAAGATCCCGCATGCTGCACGGAGCAGACAAAAAACAAAAAACAAAACCCCCAAAACTAGGAATAAGAACACTAGGAAGACACTAGAAAGAGCTATGTACAGAAAAATTTGTATGTCCTATTAGATATGGCAGAGTCAGTTTTTCAAATGTAACATCTATAAGATGTTATAGAAAAGCCCAAACAAACTTCTTGGCCAACTCAATATTATACATAAATAGAGATGCAACAAGGATTTATTGTATAGCACAGGGAATTATATTCAATATCTTGTAATAAACTATAATGGAATATAATCCTCAAAAAAACGGAATCATTTTACTGTATACCTAATACTAACACAATGCTGTAAATCAACTACACTTCAATTGAAAGAAAGTATTAAGCATTTCTCAAACTACTGCCAAAATTATTTTGGTCTCCTGGCTTCCAAGCTTGTTCTCCTTCTAATCTATTCTCTAAACTGCAATCGGGATATTCTTATAAAATGTAAATCTGATAATATTCTCCTGTCTAAAACCATCCAATGGCTTCCATTGTCATTAGAATAAAGTAAAAAAAAATTCTTTTTAAAATTTATTTATTTTTGGCTGTGTTGGGTCTTCGTTGCTGCATGGGCTTTCTGTAGTTGTGGTGAGCAGTGGCCACTCTTCGTTGCAGTGTGTGGGCTTATTATTGCTGTGGCTTCTCCTGTTGTGGAGCATGGGCTCTAGGCACATGGGCTTCAGTAGTTGTGGCATGCGGGCTCAGTAGTTGTGGCTTGTGGGCTCTAGAGTGCAGGCTCAGTAGTTGTGACACACGGGCTTAGTTGCTCCACGGCATGTGGGATCTTCCCAGACCAGGGTTTGAAGCCGTGTGCCCTGCATTGGCAGGCGGATTCTTAACCACTGCGCCACCAGGGAAGTCCTAAAGTAAAAATTCTTAACATGGACATTGCAGCCTTGAATAAGCTGCCTGTTTATTTCTCTAACTTAACTTTGCAGCTACTGACAAAACCTCTCTCCTTTACCAAATCAGAGTCTGGCTCCTCTGAGCCCTCCTCTTGACTAGGCTCTGACATTGGGCTCTGCCCTGGATCTGCTTAGTCCAGTTTTAGTAGGAATTATGCTGAGTCAGTTAGTGAAAATCTCACCTTTGGTATCTGAACGTCCTCTATTATATCTGATAAAATTCCTCATCCTCCACTGTCAATATCTTACCACCCCTGGCCCGCCTTCAGTAAGAATCCTGTTGAGTCAGTCTAGCAAGAATACCTATTATCCCTAATGTTTTTACTTAGTAGTTTTCCATTCACTGACCCTCACCCTGCTACTTGGTTATAACCGCCCCGCCCCACCCTTGTCCTTGTGTTTGGAGTTGAGCCCAATCTCTCTCCCCTACTACAAAACCCCCATTGCAGCAATCCCTTTTGAATAAATCTTCCTTACTGTCTTTAATGCATGTCATGAATAATTTTTTCTTTATCACTACTCCCCATAATCTTTTAGTTCCAGCTGAACTGGACTTCTTCCTCCTGCCTTAGGACTTTTGCACATGTGATTCCTTTGCCTATGACTTAGTTTTTCCAGATAACTACTATTGTTCTTCAAACTAGGCATCATTTTCTCAGGGAGTATTTCCTGAACCCCAAGGCTGCTAGCTCTCATGCTAGATGTTCTATGACACCCTTTATTTCTTAACACTCTTCACACTTGCAATTTGTTGTTCATTGTGAACTCCAAATAAGGTTAAAGGCAACGTTGGCCTTGTTTGCCAGTGTGCCCAACACTAGTATTGACTAGTACACTCAAATATTAGCTGAAGGTATGAGTAAACACACACACGAGATCAACAAACATAAACAAAAAAACTCACAAACATACAAAGAATGGAGTTGCTTATGATGTTTAATTTTTATGTTCACTTATATTTTTAATACAGCATTAAGAATGCAGAAGTCAAACACTGACTTAGTCTTTAATTTCTATCAACTACAGTTTTGGTGTCATTCTATGAAACTGAGAAATCTTTTCAAAAGAAGATCCTCTAACTAGACTACTCTTAATTTGACTAATACTGTAAAATATTAATGATAGTACTGACTGACTTCCTGGTTCATCAATAGGCTACGGAAGAGAACATACTCACTTTTTAAAAGAGTTAACAAATCAAATTTCAAGCCAGAACATACTGCCTATGAGTTGGAAGTATTCTTTTTCTTCTAGCATCTACATTAGCAAAGTTTCAGTGGGACAAAACAATCTTAGATGGCAAAAAAGTAACTTAAGCACTTTGCTTTCTTTTTGTGGAGCTTCTAGTTACTATGGGCACTCGAGAGAAATTAATAGCTGCTTTGGCTTTCAAAGATTTTCTGAAGTATTTAAAAATTGACTGAAGGCTAGAGGAAGGGGCTAAGTTGTGTTCTTCTGTACCAGCAGAAACCGTGGGAAACTCCTTTTTCAAAACAGTAGCTGCAGGTTTATCCAAAGGCTTTGGACTTGTCACCCATTCACGGCAGTGGTGCTTTATCCATGCTAATAACTGGATGTCACTCCCCAGCTGGTGTCCTACATGATGTTCAGAGTCAATAAGTGCAACAGCATATACTTTGCTCATTACTTCCCACTTTCTACGAACAAGCAAGTCCATAAAAACCAAGCCTCCATAACCATGTACAAGGAAGGCAACATCCTTGCCTTCAGCCTTTGAAATGAAGTAATCCCAAATATAAGCCATGTGTTCTTCAGGAGTGTTGCTGCATCTTTTTGGAATACATTGGAGAGACTGCTGGAGAGATAAAAAGCTCTCAGTCTGAACCATTTTTCTGGAAGGAGACTCAACATTTTGTGTTAAAAGGCCTTTCCACTCTTTTTCTGTCTGCAGGTCCACAAAATTGTCGTTGGGGTTTAGCACAATTACATCATAATGTGCCTGCAATGCCATTTGAATACATGGTATCTGACTTCCATGTTGGAGACCATGATGTATTACTGCCTGCTGACTCCACTGACCAGCTCTAAAGACCCCACGGTCCTGAAGAAGGACGAGAAGAGCAGAATGATGACTTGTTAATGCTCTCTCACTCATGAAAAAGAAGCTTCTTGGTTCCTTATCAGCCTCTGGTGGGATATATACTTTTTGTAATTTGCACACTTTTTCCAAAAGTTCATAAATGTATTGTTCAAGCAAATGGCCAAGGGCCTGGTAGCGCTTGCTATTCCTCTCCAGGACATTTTTATAATAGTTAAAGACAAAAGGCTTATGTGTCTCAGTGTGTCTCAATTCAGCTTTTTCATTGAAGTCATATTTAAGTTCCTCTAGTAAATCAGATTGTTCTATAAATTTTCGGAAGCTCAGTTCCTGAGTCACTGGTAACCACTGAAAGTGAAAAGCAATATTATGTCAGTACCAGAAAAAATAAAATAAAAATTTCATCTTGCTAAAGTCTTCCTGCGGGAAATCATACTGAATTAAGCACTTTAAGAAGACATTAACATTATGGTAAAGATTTTAACTCAAAATAATTGTGAACGATGCAAAGTAGTGAGAAACTGAATACACTAAGGGACAATGGCCAGACGGTATATAAAAACAGAACTCTGACCCACAACCTGCAGCAACTTGCCCAGGAAGCCAATCCCTTATCTGTTGATCCAATAAACAGCCCAGGAAGCCAGTCTTGTAAGTCAGAATCTCAGGAAGTCAGACTGCTACCTCTAGTGACAAGCTGAGAAGCCAAACAATAACTTCTGTTACAGTGGGTCCAAAATGGCCAGGACTTGATTAATAACTTAGAGCTTCCCTAATTTTTATCCCCGCTTCCAACTTAGGACCCACTAGAGAAAGCCAAATATGCACCCCTAAACAGTCACATAGGATGCCTCCCTTCTAGTTATCTTGCATTCAGCTTCCTCATGCCAACAGTGTCCAGTCAGGACATACCAGCAGCCTTCCCTTTTTTTTCCACTACAAAGCTTTCCCACTC
Organism: Orcinus orca; assembly: GCF_937001465.1. Classification (NCBI taxonomy): domain Eukaryota; kingdom Metazoa; phylum Chordata; class Mammalia; order Artiodactyla; family Delphinidae; genus Orcinus; species Orcinus orca. The sequence goes on from NC_064563.1 coordinate 100,331,108, forward strand.
CTCTGCCTGCCTTTGAGTCACTGCCAAAATGCAAGTGATGGTGGCTAACTCCCTTGCTATAGTGAGCTCAGAATGAATAGGTTTTGCTTTTCTCATTTGGTTGGTCTTTATCTCCACAGTAAGCATTCAAACATTTTTGCTATTAAATAAATGGCAGGGGATGGCAGTAGAAGTGAAATGTGAACCAGGCAGTGTAGATGATGATCAATTTATCTACTAATAGAAGATATGGTTATTCTGATATTTGAAAATAAAAAAAGTGACTGAGAAGTGAACTTAGTTATTGTCAACATAGCCCAAAGGGAAAAGAAAAGACTTTGAAAGGTTAAGTCCTGGAAAAAAAATCTCAAATAGACTCTATTCTGAGGCAAACAAACAAACAAACAAAAAACAACAAAAAAGTTAAGTGGCTTGTGCCAAACAACTGTTAAATAAATGTTGGGTACCGAGGCTATCTGACTCCAATTCATGTTCTTAACAAATTCATGAATACTCTCACTCCTTAATTTCTTAACACTCACACTGGCAACCACAACCTACTTCCAATAAATAGCACTCCATAAAATGATTTTCAGTGCCACTCAAGCTGCTATCAAGGCTTAAGGCAAAATCAACATGGTGCTTGCTTGCTTTGATTTCTTAACTCTTTTCTCACTTTCTGAATCTTATTCCCTGATTCCCAATTAATACTTCATGAAGGTGTTTGGTTGTTCGAAGCATCCAACCTATCTACACTGCTCTCTATTCTTTAAAAACTTTTTTCCTTACAGTATTGCTGATCTCAGGTTCTATTATGTAATTAATATATTTTCCTAGCGTGTAAATGACAGATAGGAGCCTCTGGAATTAGATTGATTTAGGTTTAAATCCTAGCTCCAAATTTTATGTTGAGTGACTTTCAGCAGGTTTCTTTACCTCTATGAGTTTCGGTTTTTTCTACTTTTGAGTCTTAGTTTATGTTATCTAAAATAGCAATCCTTATTACCCTCTATCCTGCTACTCTGCTTATTTTTCTTCATAGCCTACATTACCACCTGGTATATAATTGTTTGTATATTTGAAAATTATCTGTCTCCCCTCACTAGAATAAAAGCTCTATGAGAACAGGAACTTTGTTTAATTAACTGCTGTATCTGCAGTACTTGGAACAGTGTCTGACAAATATTATATAAATATTTTTTGAATGCATAAATGCAAAATAGGATAACATCATTTATTTCACAAAGCTGCTGTGAGAATTAAATTAACTAATATAGGTAAAAACCATTTTATGTACTGTCTCACACGTGGAAGTTTCTGTAAAGATAGGATGATCTTCCTTTTTGAGAAGTGTGAAATAAAAAAAACATATATCTCTTGTCCAGCCTTCCTTATTCACTCAACACTGTGATTTTTATCCACATTAATAAACATAGTCCTAGGTCATTCATTTTATCAGTTTATAGTATTCCATTGCTTGAATATGCCATGGTTTGTTTAACCATTTTCCTGTTGAAGAATATTTAGGTTGCTCCAGTTTTCCACTATTATAAACAAAGCTATAACAAACATAGCTATATTTTTGTGCACATATCAAGAGTTTCTTAAGGCAATATACCTAGAAGTGGAACTTCTAGGTCATATCAGCATCTTCCATTTTACCAGATATTGCCAAATTGCTCTCCAAAAAGGAGGGTCTATTTTATACTTTGGCATGGATGAGGAGGTTTGCCCAGAAAAGCAGTAATCTCTTAGATCTAAAAATACTTTGTTTATTCAGGTGCTGTGCTGGAAACTGCCTTTTTCTCTACTGAAATAAAGAGAAAGGTACTGAATATTTAAACCTCAATGAACTAAACCTAAACCAACTAAACTAAACTAAACCAACGAACTAAAGAACCTTGTTAGCTAACTTTTCTTTCAATCAGAGAGTAAAATAAAATGAGTATTTTCTAATAGCACATAGTATATGGCATTCAGTTACTCTTTTTCACCTTTAAGTGCTTGTGTACCTAGTTGTTTGAGAAACAATTCTCGGGGGAAAAGAATGGGAGTTTGCAAACTGGAAAACCCAAATGGCACACAGATATATAAAGGACAGGTATAGGTGGGGTGAACAGGAGCAAGGTGCAGAGTATCCTGTAGAATGAAAAGGTAGACAATTCTTTAGAATTTATTGTAGCATATTTTGCTTGGTTAATATACTCAAACTTGTAACTCTCATATCTAGCTGTCTACCTGATATATTTACTTGGATGTCAAATAGCCATTTCAAACTTAACACGTCCAAAGCACTCCCTTCAGTCTACTCTCCCTTTAGTCTTTCTCATCTTATAAATAATTCCATTCTTTCAGTTGCTTGTGCTGCAACCTTCTTTTCTCTCTTTCACACTCCACATCTGATCAATCAGCAAATCTGTAGGCTCCCTTATTTGAAATATATCTCTAATCTAACCACTTGTTACCTCTCCACCTCTACTACCCTAGCCCTAGTACAAGTCACTATCAACACTAACCTTCATTATTAAGCCTCCTATCTAATCTCTTTGCACTCTTATCTCCTGGTAGTCTGTTTAACAAATAGCAGCTAGAACAATCTTTTCAAAACATCTAAATTGGATATCACACCCCTGTTCAAAATGCTCCATTGTCTCCCCTCTTACTCAGAATAAAAGCCTAAGTTCTTACCATGGCCTACAAGGTCCCCCATGACCCTTAGCTCTCCAAGGTCATTTCCCTCCATTTCTCTCACTTGCTTACTCATCTAGTTACATCATCTGGCTCTTAGCGCTTTCTCAGGTGTCATTTCCCACCACTCTCTTGCTTACTTCACTCTAGCCCCACCTGGCCTCTTTGCCGCCAACTTGTAAAGCAAACTCCTATTTAAGGGCATCCCCCTTGCTATGCCCACAGATTGGGATACTCTTCCCCTAGATATCTATAGGGCTTCATTTCCTTCAAGTTTCTGCCCATCTGTTATCTGATCAGAGAAACTTTCTCTGAGCATTCTATCTGAAAGGGCAATCCCCTCTAATCCTTCCTTACTCCCTGTCTATCTATGATGCTTCATTTTTCCCTCCCTTCCTCCTTCTTCCTTTTCTTTTTTTTGGGGGGGGATTTTTTTTTTTGTATTCAAACAGAAAGTCACAAAAATTATAATCATCCTCATCAGTTCACTCAGTTTTCTTTTCTTTTTGTTTTTGCACTTATTACCAACTGACGTATACTTGCTTACTGTCTGTTCCCTCCCATTAGAATATAAGTTTGGGACTTCCCTGGTAAACCAGTGGTTAAGACTGTGCTTCCACTTCAGGGGGCATGGGTTCAATCCCTGGTCTGGGAACTAAGATCCCACAAGTTGTGCGGCACGGCTGAAAAAAAAAAAAAGTTCCATGACAGCAGAGACAAGGACTTTGTTTTGTTTTGTTCAGTAGTTCTTGGAATAGTGCCTGGTGAATAGTAGGCACTTAAACATTGTTGTTAGAATTTTACAATTTTTGCTAAGGGCATAAGAAAGTAAAGAGAAAAATCCTCTAGCTGTATATACAGGAGAAAGATGCACACAAAGCTTTTGAAAAATTATAGAGGCTCCTTCTATAATTCTAAAGTTAATAAATGTTGATTTATGAATTATTCTTAGAGACTATCCTATACATCTATATATATTTATTTTCTCTTTTGAAAATCAAGATAGTCCATTAAAATAAAGGAGAGAAACTGTTTTATATACTTAGTTTTCTAAAGAGTGGTTTGGAATAAGATAAGTTAGCTTTAAGAATAATATTGTCGGACTTCCCTGGTGGCGCAGTGGTTAAGAATCCACCTGCCAATGCAGGGGACACAGGTTTGAGCCCTGGTCTGGGAAGATCCCACGTGCCGCGGAGCAACTAAGCCTGTGCGCCACAACTACTCAGCCTGTGCTCAAGAGCCCGCAAGCCACAACTCCTGAAGCTCCGGCGCCTAGAGCCCGTGCTCTGCAACAAGAGAAGCTACAGCAATGAGAAGCCCATGCACCTACAACGAAGAGTAGCCCCCGCTCACTGCAACTAGAGAAAGCCCGCGTGCAGCAACAAAGACCCAACTCAGCCATAAATAAATAAATAGAATAAGACTGTCAGAGCTGCAAGGGATTTCATGGATATTCTTAGCTAATATGTTTATTTTTTAGAGAAGTGAGGCTTTCAAAGGTAAACTGACATGCCCAAAATAACTCAGGCAGCTCTACAAACTTGAGAGAAGATTCATTTTTTACCAGTGATTTTAAAAATACACAGTATTGGGCTTCCCTGGTGGCACAGTGGTTGAGAGTTCGCCTGCCGATGCAGGGGACACGGGTTTTTGCCCCGGTCCGGGAAGATCCCACATGCCGCGGAGCGGCTAGGCCCCGTGAGCCATGGCCACTGAGCCTGCGCGTCCGGAGCCTGTGCTCCGCAACGGGAGAGGCCACAACAGTGAGAGGCCTGCGTACCGCAAAAAAAAAAAAAAAAAAAAAAAATACACAGTATTTTTTCATTCATTCACCAAAAATTTGGTGAGGGGTTTTGTTAGTCACTTAGTTTTCTATATCGAATACTCTAGTCATTTTAAGAAGGGAAAAGAGTATCTAATCATTAACGAGAATTTCAAGTTAGGTCCTTTTAGTAACCTGGATTAGGTGGTGACACTGCTGTTATAGCCATGACTAGAGCAAAACATAGTTATTTTAAATTATTTAACTAATTGTGGTAAAATACATTAAAAATTTATAGTTTTAACCATTTTTACATGGGCAGTTCAGTGGCACTGAGTACACCCACATTGTGTGCAACCATTAATACCATCCATCCATCTAACATTTTTCATCTTGAAAAACTGTAACTCTGTACCCAGTAAGCTATAATTTTTCATTTCCCCTTAGCAGCAGCCCCTGGCAAATCTTTCTACTTTCTGTCTCTGAATTTGACAAGAAGAGGGTGGGTGGGGCAACAGAATCACAGATGCAAGTAATTTTAATTAGCTTACTTTGGTTTTAACAAACTCCTTCTCTAGGATCATAAAGTGGTTATATTTAACAATATTTTACATTCTTTACAAGTGATCAGTAAACTTTTATGAAAATATAATTTTACAACCTGGGAAGTTAGGGTCTAACCCCACGTTACACAGTAATATACCCTATTACAGTAATTACAGTCCTTTGGTGTATTTAAGAAAGAGGTCCTGTTGTATATCCTATGACATTAAGAAGCACAAATGAGTGATACTTCACTAAGAAAATGAAAAAATATCTAAAGATACTTTTTTCAATGAACATGTTTTTATTTACTTATATATTTAGAAAACCAAACTAAACCAAAACAAAAAAAACCCTGGAAAACATCATTTAAGAATTACTGTTTTGGTAAAAAGCAGCACTATTTTTATTTTCCCAACAGATAAATGCAATTATGAGGGCTTTTTTCAGAAAAATAATTATGCCTGTATACAATTCTATTTAGTAAATTATAGAAAATAATAGAGCTTATGAAATTTTATATGTAAAAGATTCAAAGAAGAGCAAACTAAATCTCTTCCCCCTGCCTACCTCTCCCCAGGAAAGACTAAAGAAGATTAATTTAAGCCACCTGAGGCAAAGACAGAAAATAGGATATTAGTGATGGAAAGAAAAAAATCAGATGTTAGAAATCTTGGGTTGCCCAAATTTGAGTATGTAACAGAATCTCCTAGGAAAGTTTCTTAGAAAACTAATTTAGTGAACTATTATAAAGATACCCTTGTAACTACCCCAGGTTAGCTTTGCGAGCCCCCCCTAAAGTGCCTTCAAGTGCCCTCTTCCTCCCCTCCAAGAGCAAGCACTCCAGACTTTTATAGAAATGAATGCTTTCTATTTCTTTATGGTTTTATCTCCTATGTACACAGCCCTAAGACCTATAGTTTAGTAGTTGAGTTTTGTTCTTTTTTTTTTTTTTTTTAAACTTGATATGCCTTCCTGGGAAACTGAAATTCTGACAGCTAGATTTTGGATTTACTGACGTTGCCCAATCCTAGATCCTATGCTTCTTGATTGGGATTATTTAGAGGTAAGGGGGTACCAAAAGATAAAGGATAAAGAAGACAGGACTACCTAAAGCTTCAATTTTACTAAATAGTAACATAAAATGAAATTTTTCTATTAAAATCAACCAAATGTATTAAGGCATAGAAATGCTAAATAAATATCACATTTTAAGACAGAACACTCTAAAGTTAGTGTTGGTGGGGAGGGATAAATTAGGAGTTTGGGATTAACATATATACTACTATATATAAAACATAACCAACAAGGACCTACTGTATAGCCCAGGGAATTATACTCAATATATTGTAATAAACTATAAGGGAAAAGAATCTGAAAAAAAATAGGTGTATACTGTGTTTTCAATCTTCAGCTGGGTCTGGGACACCAGACCCTGTCCCAGATGCTGGGGACACACATAGTACCTGCCTTCCAGGAGCTCCCTCACTCCTGTGAGGTCCAGAGAGTCAACCCCACTAATTTCAGTCCTTAGCTCAACACTGTTGCCCCTGTACCTTACTCATTAAGAGCAAAATAAATTTGAATGCATGAGTTAAAAAAAAAAAAGATGTATATGTATGTATAACTGAATCACTCTGCTGTACACCTGAAACTAACACAACATTGTAAATCAAGTATACCACAATTAAAAAAAAATGAAGAGCAAATCAAAGACTATGCAGCCAAAAAAATCAGAAAAAAAACGTATTAGAGAGGTATGCCATGAAGTTAATTAATACAAATATAATTTTTTCTGTAAAAAATATATTAATCTAACATAAAAACCGAAAAAGAAGATAGTGGTGTATGTACAGGATACCTGGGGCTGAGCCCCAGAGCCAAATGACAGTTTAAAAAACTTAGGTTATTAACGGTTTGTCCTATAGCCTCCTGGACAAGAGATTACCCATCTCTTGCTTAAATACCTCAAGTTACTGCAGGTTTTCATAACTTCTAGGAATAGGCTATTACACTGTAGGGCAGTTAAAATTGCTCATTGTCTTAAAAAGGAAGATATCCTTGAAACAAAAAAACCTATAGTCATTTTTCATGAATCATATGTTAATTCTTTTATATCTAGAAGAAAAATCCTTCACATAAGAATTCTCAATATTTTAAGGATAAGATTCAACTACTAACAAAAATGAGGCTAATAGCAACATGACACAGTGCTCCAAATATCTTTGCAAAATCTAGGCTTTCCAGGAGCCCATGGTAAGGAATTCCAGATTTTAATTTCTAAAACAGTTTAGGAAGTCAGGATGTACCCAGTGCCCAACCGAACCTGTTTATACTCAGATTGTACTTAAAGTTAATTCACCTGTGAAGAGAAGGGTCTTTTTAGATTTTGTTAAGCTCTCCTCAAAGAAATTGTTAATTAAGGGGTAAAATAAAGGGTTGATCAATTTCACACTGCCACTATGTCTTGAAACTATTAAAAAAACACACCCACTGCTTTTAATAGTGTAGTCAAAACAAAAATATAATGAATACCTAACTTAAACACTTTATATGCACTTTTAACACTCAATAAAGAACCATACTCATTAAGATCAAACCAGTCCATCCTCTCCTCCTATAAAATACTGGGCTGATGAATTTCTAATCTCAAATAATCTTAATTTAAAAGGCTCTATACAGTGTGAGCTAAACATACATAAGAGAAATGAACTTATTTACAAACATACAAAGAGAAGATAATCATTCACTTTTTTTGGTCTTTCTTCCTTATTTTAAAATAAGGAAGCTTTCTCCTGAACATCATAAAACACTATAAAAGAAAAGACTGTGTAATTAGTCTTTCATAAAAGGAAAAGTAAGGTTGTTAAATGACTCCCTCAAAAGTAAAAAACTGAACTTTTTAGTCCTATAGTTGTTTGCAATACAGTCAACTATGTAGTAGAGATTGTTAAAACTAAACAATAAAAATACTGGTTTAAAAAGCAAATTTGAAAATAAAAAGCAAATTTAAAATTCTTGAGCTTAAAGGCCATTTATCTTCACATATGTTATTCAAAACCAGCTCCAATTCAAAGAAACAAACTGACCCACTAAGTCTTTATTAGCAGAAATGCTGTATTTGGTTCAATGACAAGTTTAAATGACATATTTGCAAGCTGAATGATATAATTTCTTATAATTTCATTTCTCACAGGTTCACTTCTTACTGCTAAACTTTAAAACTTCTTTTAAGGAAGCTGTAAGTTTGGACTGAAATGGATTAGGCCTACTTACAATTTCCTTTTTTATGTTTCCACCTCTTAGCTCTATTTCCATCTTTTGCAGTTAGTTTCCTATAATATTGGCTGATGAATTGAGCCAGTATGATTCTTGAGTTAAATCATTCAATTAAAAGAGTTGATTTATGAGGAAACTTAAAATTCAGATATTTTTCAGTAGGCAGTGTTTTTATTTGTTAAACGTAAACTAGGGCCTCTAAATGAAATCCTTGTAGTGAATTTCATTCTCATCAAGCCCTGAAGTATTTCTGCTTTTCAGCCATTCCTGCCATGTAAGACACTCCCCCCGGCCCAATAGGATCATCACCTGGAGGCTTACTTTTAGCTCCGCACAGGCCACACTGTAAGTAAGAAGCAAGGCTCAAGAAGCACAAACCTGGTCTCTGGTAATGAGCTGGACGAGTCCCTTTACTGGCCTTGGTAAAATGGGGGAGGGGGAGCGGATGTTAAACTGTTGGAACATTCCAGTATCATTTTGCCTCTGGAGCGCTCTGCTGAATTTTGTGAAACTTACTGTGATTAAAGCTTACACAGTAAAAAAAAAAAAGTTATTCAAATATGTACATTACGGCTAATAAAGTAGGACAATTTTCTAAACTGATGGGTCCTATGAAAGGACAAAAAAAATCAGTCTGCAAGTACTAGTCGTTGAGTTCGAGGTCAGGGTTATTCCTTTAAGTACTGTAATAAAAATTAGCGGCACAAATTCGTTTACACCCACCCACTTTCTAGCATCTCAGCATTTTATGTTTTAAAAAATTGAGGTGCAGCTTATCTTTTTTCCTGGCCTTTAAAAATGGTGAGTTTGAAGAGATCCTTTCTATTACTCTGACATTCTCTCCTCAGCTGACCTTATTGATTTCCACTCCAACTGCTAAACCAGCAGCTAGGCTATTGATTTTTGTCGTCTTAAAATCTTTTTTTCTGAGTCTGAGGAAGCGCCTTGAGGACAAATATATGGGAGAGTCCATGAGGAAAGTAGTAGCATAAAAGGACTAACGTTTTGTTCTCATATTTCCGGGGTCCCCTCGCGGGATTCAGTGAAGTGGAGGAATTCCTAAAGTTTCCCCGGTTTAGTTTTTAGTCAACTTAATCTTCAAAGTCAACAAAGCCTTGACGATCTCGGGCTAAAACCTAGCACCCAGTCTCAGTTTCTAACAGGGGCAGAGACAATGAAAACAGCGTCACTTAATAAGCACTTGCGACGGTAGCCCGCAGAGAAAACTACCCCCAGGAAGTGATTTCCGGGTGGAGGTGGGAGGGGTGGCTAATTTCCGGTCTGAGGGCCGGCGACGGCTCTTGCGCAAGCGCAGTTCACATTTTCCTGGCTTTTTTTTTTTTCCCCTCCCCTCCCCCTCCCTTCCCCAGCCTGAGGGGTCTTGAGGTGACAGCGACTGCGATTCCAGCAGGAGGAGGAGAAGATGGACAAGGGGAAGGCCGGGCGACGGCGATCTTCATCCGGTGAGAAAGGGTCGGAGGAGGGCTGAGCATATTGTTTCCTACCTCGGGCAAAGCGGGGGAACAGGCGACGACGGGTGCTGCGGCCCGGAGCTGCGAGGGCTCGGGCTCCGGCTCGGGCTCGGGCTCGGGCGCGGCGGGGAGGGGAGGAGGTGAGGGGAGTGGGGAGTGGAATGGAGTGGGGTGGAGGGGCGCGCACAATGGAGGGTTCCCGGGTCTCGCGGGCCCCTGCGAGTCGAAGACCCACTCCGAGCTGTCATCAAAGCCTCGGCCGCTCTTCACCCCGTCACCCCTTTTCATTTTTGTCCTTCTCCCGCGAGCACCCTCCTTGGGTCTCATCGGCCTGCGGCTCTTCCCGGTTGGCTTGCCGCTCTCCTGCCACGCCTTCCTCGTAATTCCACCAGTGTTCCAGTTTCATTTCCAGCTTCTCAGCGCCTACTTTCCTCTCTTCCTTTGATTCTCGACTTTGGCTCTTTCTCCCCCCTGTACCTCCTGGCAGGTAAAAGCAGCAAAGAAGGAAAGGTTGGGCATGTTAATTGACACTTCATTCCTCGTCTAAGTGCTGCAAGCAACGTGTCTTGCTTGGTCTTCTGAGCCGGCCCGCTTAATAACGTTTTTATTTTCCAGATACCCCCTTCTTCCAAAAGCGATTCAAAAGTCGAACAAAGGATTTGAAGCCATGTTTCGTTGTGTTTTTATTCTCAGCGTGTTTTTGTTTTTGAAATTGTTTTGCTGCTTAAATGACTGTCTTCAGTTTTGGGTACTACCTCTTAGAAACACAAAAGTGGAGGTGTAAGACGCGAGGTCGAGCCCCTCCCAGTCAGCAAGTTTCTGTCAAAGATCTCATCCATTAAGGGTACCGCAGTTTCTGTATTAAGTCCTGTGGACTTACCAGAGGAGGAGGGGACAAGGGCTCTTTAATAAGCTTACACTCTAGTACACTAACATTCAGTGAATCAACTATTTCATTAAATTTTCTTATTTATTATTGTGCCATCTGTTGTTGCATAGACAGTCTATGCAGTCTATTTAGACAATTCTACATTTATTTAGGAGTGCCCTTGTGGCAGTGTGCCTCAAACTTTTTTGGCCACAAAGGAGCGTGAACATGGATCTCTGGGACATTGCTTAAAGTAGCTTAAATTCCTCTTCATAAGCAACCAGTATTACCATTTGTGTGTGTGTGTATTCTAGAGATATTCTTTGCTGTTGAAAGTATATGTATGTATTATATATATACATATATACACACATATGTATGTATGTATATGCCTTCAATAGATCGGTGTTTGTTTTAATATACTTTCTTCTCCCCTAAAACCTTCAAGTGAAATTGACACATAAGGCCTATGCACAGTGTTTATCTGGTGTCATTTGTGTGCTTCCTCACACAGAACTTTAGGGGTAATCATACCTCAGTTTAACATGCACAGCCTTTTTTCAATAAAAGCATTTCTCCTTGGCTTAGTACGTTGTTTTGGGGGTAAGGGCAAGATATTAGCCTTGTTCTTCAGCAAATCCCATCCTCTTTACCTGGTTACACTTAGATTTATTTATCTATTTATTACAGTTAATTTGGTGCAAGTAGTTGTGGGAAGTAAAATTTGAGAGTAAAATTGTTAATTCTTTTAAAATTTTATTTATTTATTTATTTATTTTGTGGTACACAGGCCTCTCACTGTTGTGGCCTCTCCCGTTGCGGAGCACAGGCTCCAGACGCGCAGGCTCAGCGGCCATGGCTCACGGGCATAGCCGCACCGCGGCATGGCATGTGGGATCTTCCCGGACCGGGGCACGAACCCATGTCCCCTGCATCGGCAGGTGGACTCTCAACCACTGCGCCACCAGGGAAGCCCTTAAAATTGTTAATTCTTAAAAGACGTTGATATTTATGTGAGCTATCCCTCTGGAGAGGATTTCTTTTTCTGCTGACTTGCCTTTTGGAGCTGTCCTTTCTGAAAAGTAATTGTTAATGTATAGTAAAAACCATTCTCAGATCTAATATTAACTAGCTGTTCTCCAGTATTCATCTGGTTTTAAGAGATGAATATTAATTTTTAAGAATGATTCTTTTCTGAATAGTGTATATTTAATTTTCTCACATAGATTCTCAGAAACAGAACAATCAGTTGGCTTAAAGGGATTCTGAATTCTGTGTGACATTTATGTGCATGCAGTTGCCATTTCATTAGGAGGGTTGCTAACTGGAACTTGAATGACTGGAAGTGACATTTATCATCGTGAGAATTTCATAAGTACCCAAAGGTAAAATTTTGATTAATAACAGGAAGAATTCTAGGTTAGAGGTATAAGGAAGGCGGATAGCAGTCGAGAGAGAAAACAATATATGAAGTTTCAAGTTTCCTCTGTGAGACTGCACTAGGTTTTCCTAAACTTTCTCCTGAACAAGGAAGAACTATGAAGGGTTACATAGTGTATTGCTCAAAACTCTTTTAGTTGCAAGTAGCAGAAACCCAATTCCAGGTGGTTTAAGCAAAACAAAAAAACAAGCATTTGTGGACTCACATAACTGACAACTGTAGGAGTTGGATGGCTTCTGGCATGGCTGTATCTGTTTTAGGCACTGGTTCTCAAGGTATGGTCTGGGAACCTCTGGGTTCCCTGAGTCCCTTTTGGGTCTGTGAGCTTACACGGTTTTTCATAATTTTAAGACATTGTTTGCCTTTCCCTCTTAATCTTCTACCTGTGTACAGGACAGTTTTCCAGAGGCTACATGACATGTATCACAACAAATTGAATGCAGAAGCATATAGAGGAAATCATCTGTCTTTTATTAAGTCAGATGTTAAAGAGAGTTGCAAAAAGTAAAATAATGCCATTCTTCTCAATGTTTTGAAACTAAAGTTATTTAAAAAATAGTTACGTTAACATGCATTGTGTTATTGTTTTTAAATGAGTTAATAAAGAAAAATTCTGTAAGTAGAAGAACCACGAAAACTCTGATTGCCCTACTTTTCTGGAATGTGACCATGAATCAAGAATCAAGCATAAAACACCTCTAAGCATGAGAGGAGAAATCACATGGTTTGTATGCTAAAGTTCACTCATGAGAAGCTTCTGAAGGCTTTCTTCCTATTATACTGAATCTATGTGTTTAAGTTATTTATTACCCCAATAAAGATGAATATCCTATTTCCAGGTTTCCAGCATATCAAAGCAGTGAATTAGATGGGGACACATAAAAAATTATTGGTACCAGAGACAGGTCTAGTGACAGTTGAATGAAATAATAAAGTGCTAATGGTCATTCAAGGGAGCATGACCATTAGAAATGTTTAACAACAACAAAAGTATAACAGATATATTAGAGTCATAGATCACAACTTCCAAATGAATTTTTGAATTAAAACAGGAAAGTTGAAGTAAATTTCAAGTTATCAACTGTTCAGGCAACAACTTTGGAGATCTGTGTTCATTCTCATTTGCAGTTAAGGATAGATAAGTTTTTTTAGTACTTAGGTACTAAACAACATGCTAAGAATTTTACAGATGTTATAATTCTTTCGAAAACCTTCTGAGGTGGTTATTATTATTTCTGATATACAGATGAGGAACCTGGAATTTAGGGAGGGTAAGCAACTGTTAGCAATACAAGAAGCAGAGCCAGGATTCAAAATCTGGTCTTTCTGATTACAAAACATATAATTTAAATCTTTTTTACTGTCATAGGATGTTAGTGAATCTTACTTGGAAAAAAGGTTTGATGGACAAATAAATGGGACAACTGTAGTTATAAGAAAATTTTATTTACTGCAGGATTTTTCAGAGCTTTTGCTGTGCTACTATACATTCTGCCTCTCCAAGAGATTGAACATGCAGTGTTTTTCAGACTTGCTTGATTTTGAAACTCTTCCCTCCTCCCCCAGTTTCAGCTTGAGGATCTAGTGTCCCATGATGATACACCTTTCTTTTTTCAGTAGGTCCAGGTGATGGCTGCATATTATGCAGTGTCTGATGAACCATAATTGAAGTTCAAAACCAGAATCTACAATTAATCATGGTAAAACTACTTTATTTGCAGTGATGTTAGCTGAAGCCATTGGAATGGATAGGATTACCCACAGAAAGAGTATGGAGTGAGAAAAATCTTGAATCACATATATTTAATTTCAAAGTAAGGAGGAAGAGACACTGGTGAGCAGTTAGGCAGATTAGAAGGAGTATGATAGGTTTGGGAAGCAAGGGAGAGTGAATGCAATGTAAATCAGAGAGTTAAAGCAGTACGAGGATGCTGGATTTGGCAATTAGTAGGTCACTTTTTTTTTTTAACCACTGATTTTAGTAGAGCAATAGGGACAAAAGCCAGATTTCAAGAGGCTAAATGAATGAGTGGTGGTGAGGAAATAGAAGATGAGATGTGCATTAAAGATTTTGGAACAAGCTTGAGTATGAAATTAAGTAGAAAGGATTATTTAAAAAAGACTATAAAAATCAGGTTTGTATGGCATGGGAAAGGGTTCACTGGAGAGAGAACGATATCTGGTAGGAGATAATTGATAGGGTGAAGTCTTAGAAGAAATGGGGGAGGATAGACTCAGGACAGTTTGTTAAATAAGACTTGTGTAAAGGTGGGAAGATGGATAAAGATATAGATAAATTTTGAGAAGTTAAGGATATTGCAATCATGGCTTCTAAGTGAAATAGGCAAGATCATCTTTTGAGAAAGAGGGACTTTCAGGTGGTATTGGGAGCTCAAAATAGAGTAGGAGGTCAATTAGGGATGAATAGAAGAGCTGTTGGGCTTCCGTCGTGGCGCAGTGGTTGAGAGTCCACCTGCCGATGCAGGGGACACGGGTTCGTGCCCCAGTTCAGGAAGATCCCACAGGCCGTGGAGCGGCTATGCCCATGAGCCATGGCCGCTGAGCCTGCGCGTCCGGAGCCTGTGCTCCGCAACGGGAGAGGCCACAACAGTAAGAGGCCCGCGTACCGCAAAAAAAAAAAAAAAAAAAAAAAAAAGAACTATTAACTAATTTTGAAAAGGTATTTGTTAAAACACGTGTGCGTCTGTAGATAGTACCAGTTGTGGTTACTACAATTATGATTTTCTTTAGCAGTGCTAATCAGTCTAGGAGCAAGAATTTGGGGGGAATAAAAGAATTTAGTTTTACTTAGGGTTAAAGGGTATTATACGATGTGGGGGTAAAAAATGGGATCAGTGCGAGTGAGGAAATGGAAGGGTTAAAGGACAGTATGTTGTAGAATGAGAGGTTCACATTTGTGAGCTTGAGAAGTGTAACCCTATTAAATCTATTTGTGAATGCACGTTGTTGAAATGGGAATGTGATATGAAGAAGTTTGTTGGACTAGAGTAAATTAAGATGAGTCCATTGTATTGAGTGATTTGATTTATGAAAGTTTTAGAGCTTCGGTATGATGGTAGGTTTTAATGATAGAGAGGAAAACTATGAATCAAGTATCAGAATATTCTAGGAATGTTGGAAAGGGTCTTGGGTCAGTACATGGCAATTATAATATGGGTGAGGTAATAATACATACAAGTTATGGGAATTTTAAAGGAGGAATTATTGCAATAAGGATGAATATTAATTGGAAGTGGTGGCAGGGGGAGGAGGTTGTTAATCCCTTCCCCTGTTTTTATAAGTGGGAGAAGAATATTCTTGAGAGAGTCTTAAAAAAATAGTGTAGTAAATAAAAAGATGTATAATGTATAATTATGTAATAAAAAGGATTCAGTTAAACTGAGGTGGAGGAAATGTTCAAGGAGAAGATTCAGAATTTAAGGAAATTGTATTGACTTTGGAAAGGAATTTGGTGGGCTGGGGAAGAGCTAGAGAAGAGTGTAGATGAAAACTATACCTCAATAAAAAGAAAAACAAAGAGAATATTAAAAAGACATGTACTCAAGGGTCAAGTTAAAAAAAAAAATGTAGTGGAAAGGGTAGAGTGGCATTACCTAAGAGATGAGAGAATAGCAAGCTGTAGGGATTGGAATCTAGGGTGGTGAATGTGATTCCCAAGCCTGGTGATAGAAGGCAGAGGATTGGAAAGTAGATTAGAGGGGGGATATGGTAACACAGGGAGTGGGTTATGTATAGGACTGAGTAGCTCTAAAGATTCAGACTGGAACTTTGCTGTAATGGTGCTGTCTCAAACCTGCCTCTCAGATGTATAACTCTAATGTGAGTCTTCAGTAATTTAGGAGGCTGGCTAATGTGAGCTGCTTCATCACATATACCTAGATTGATAACTCACTTCTTGGCTTCACTTAGCATTGCACTGTCCTACCACCCATTTCTCCCTGTCTAAAACTTATTATCTAAAACTTACTTCAAAGCCCAGTTCAATTGTGCCTTTTCAAGAACTATCTCCTAATTAACTCAAACTTAAAAAATATTCCTATTTTTGAATTTCCATGGGTGTTTGCGCCTCTTATGTGATGTTTGCCAGATTCCATCATATATTCTAGCTTGCTGAATTGTTTAATCTCTGCTTTTATACCGTTAACTCTGTGACAGGGGCTGTCTTATTCATTTCCTATCCCCGTAGCATCCAGCATGCCTAGAGTGTTCTGGTTAAGAATTCCACCTCTGGAATCAGACCAGTGATGGATTAACATGGTGACCTTGGGCAAGTTATTTGTATTTTTCAAACCTAGATTCTTCATCTATAAAATGGAGATAATGCCATTACTGAACTCACAAGACTTTTGTAAGATTAAATAAAATAATTTGTGTAAAGTACTTAGCATAGTGCCTGGCAATGGTAATTACTGTTGTTTAAAATAAATGTTTATGTAATATATGAATGAATGGTTCCACAAGCTCCTTGAGAAAAAGTCATGCTTTCTGATTATTTGACATATATATATAATGGGAATAATTAGAGTGATTTTTCTGTATGCTAATGTAAATACATTAAGGTTTCTTAAAGAGGGGTATTTTAGTATAAAATATTGTAATAATAATAGTTATCATTTATTTGCAGTATTTGCCAGATATACTCTAAAGGGAGACGATCTCCCTTTATTTTGAAATATAGTTGATTTATTGTGTTTGTTTCAGGTGTACAGCAAAGTGATTCAGCTGTATATATGTTTTTCAGATTATTTTCCATTATAGGTATTACAAGATATTGAATATTGTTCCCTGTTTTGTACAGTAAATCCTTGTTGCTTATCTATTTTATGTATAGTAGTTTGTATCTGTTAATCCCATACTTATAATTTATCGTTCTGCCCACTCTCTTTCCCCTTTGGTAACCATAAGTTTTTT
The DNA here is from genome assembly GCF_937001465.1 of Orcinus orca. Taxonomy (NCBI): domain Eukaryota; kingdom Metazoa; phylum Chordata; class Mammalia; order Artiodactyla; family Delphinidae; genus Orcinus; species Orcinus orca. Next base: position 100,348,072 of record NC_064563.1, read on the forward strand.
TTCTATGTCTGTGAGTCTGTTTCTGTTTTGTATTTAGATTCATTTGTATTAATTTTTACATTCTGCATACAAGTGATATCATATATTTATCTTTTTATGACATTTCACTTAATATGATATTCTCTGGGTCCATTCTTGTTGCTGCAAATGGCAATATTTCATTCTTTTTTATGGCTGAGTAATATTCCATTATATGTATATATATATATATATATATATATGTGTGTGTGTGTGTGTGTGTGTGTGTGTGTGTGTGTGTGTGTGTGTCTACACACACCGCATCTTCTTTATCCAGTCATCTGTTGATACACACTTAGGTTGCTTCCATGTCTTGGCTATTATAAATAGTGCTGCTATGAACATTGGGGTGCATGTATCTTTTTGAATTAGAGTTTTCGTCTTTTCTGGATATATGCCCAGGAGTGGGATTGCTGAATCACGGTAGCTCTATTTTTTGTTTGTTTGTTTTTTTATTTAATTTATTTATTTTATTATTTTTGGCTGCGTTGGGTCTTTGTTGCTGCGCGCGGGCTTTCTCTAGTTGCCGCGAGCGGGGGTTACTCTTCGTTGCAGTGCGTGGGCTTCTCATTGCAGTGTCTTCTCTTGTTACAGAGCACGGGCTCTAGGTGCATGGGCTTCAGTAGTTGTGGCACGCGGGCTTCAGTAGTTGTGGCTCACGGGCTCTAGAGCACAGGCTCAGTAGCTGTGGAGCATGGGCTTAGTTGCTCCATAGCATGTGGGATCTTCCTGGACCAGGGCTTGAACCCGTGTCCCCTGCATTGGCAGGTGGATTCTTAACCACTGCGCCACCAGGGAAGCCCCTCCAGTTTTAGTTTTTATTTTTTAATTATTTAAAAAAATATTTATTTTATTTTATTTATTTATTTTGGCTGTGTTGGGTCTTAGTTGCAGCATGTGGGGTCTTTGTTGTGGTGCTCAGGCTTCTCTTCTCTCTAGTTGTGGTGTGCGGGTTCCAGGACATATGGGCTCTGTAATTGTGGCGTGTGGGGTCCAGAGCGCATGGACTCTGTAGTTTGTGACACGTGGGCTCTCTCTTTGAGGCATGCGAGCTCAGTAGATGTGGCCCCGTGGCATGTGGGATCTTAGTGCCCCAACTAGGGATCGAACCCATGTCCCCTGCATTGGAAGGAGGATTCTTTACCACTGGACCACCAGGGAAGTCCCCATTTTTTGTTTTTAAAGGAACCCACATACTGTTTTCCATAGTGGCGGTACCAACTTACATTCCCACCAACAGTGTAGGAGGATTCCCTTTTCTCCACACCCTCTCCAGCATTTATTATTTGTAGACTTTTCCATGATAGTTATTCTGACTGGTGTGAGGTGATACCTCATTGTAGTTTTGATTTCCATTTCTCTAATAATTAGCGACATTGAGCATCTTTTCATGTGCCTTTTGGCCATCTGCATGTCTTCTATGGAGAAATGTGTACTTAGGTCTTCTGCCCGTTTTTTGATTGGGTTGTTTTGTTTTATTTTGTTTTGTTTTTTTGATATTGAGTTGTATGAGCTGTTTGTATATTTTGGAAAGTAAGCTCTTGTCAGTCACATTGTTTGCAAATATTTTCTCCCATTCTGTAGGTTGTCTTTTCATTTTGTTGATGGTTTCCTTTGCTGTGCAAAAGCTTTTAAGTTTGATTAGGTCCCATTTGTTTATTTTTGCTTTTATTTCTTTTGGGAGACTAGACTATGTCACTTTAATCTTGGCAATTGAAAAGCTGGTTATTGTCCCCTTTTTAGAGATGAGACACTGAGTCTCAGAGAAGTCACAGCTAGTAAGCCAAGATATAAATTTAGGTTGTTGGACTTTAATATTTTTACTCTAGAGCACTGTGCTATACCAGACAGTCACAAGCAGCGATGCATCATTTATTAAAATGCTCTAATACCAACCTAGTATCAGATGGAGCAACTCAGTTATAGAACCCCTAAAATTTTGGGAAGTCACAATAGTAGTCACTAAAAGAAATGTACAAACATTCTGCAAAATAGGATAGAAGCATTTTTAACTCAATGAGTCTGTCTGTGATTTAAGCAACTGATATTCCTTTTTTAAAAATACATATATTTTATTAAATTGAAAGTTAACTAGAAAGTGAATTTATGTAAGAAAGGTTTTCTTACCATTTATCTAAATGTTATATATTTTTGGTAGTCTGAGAAATGCTACTTTATTGAAAATTATTTAAATCTATTGAAAGCTTAAGTATAGAAGTTAAAGTAATTTTTACATCAGTGATTGCTCGAGGAAATGCATATGGTGAAATTCATGCTATTTTCATGAAATGAGAGAAATTATTTCAGCTATGTAGATTTCTGGATAAGCTATAGCCCATTCGTTATAACTGTTATTTTAAAGGTTTTTTAATTTTTAAGTTGAGATATTACATACGACACAGTACAATATCTTTAGTTTGATGATTTTTTATACTTGTATACATACACTTGTATAACTATCACCTAGATCAAGATACGGAACATTTCCAGCATCTCAGAAGGCTAACTTGTATCCCATCCCAGTCAGTCAGTAGTTTTTCCCTGCTCGGGTACTCACACTATCCTAACTGATTTGTTTTACCTGTTCCTGAATTCCACATAAATAGAATCATACATTCTTCTGCATCTGTTTTCTTCTGAACGTAATGTCTGTGAGATGTATCCGTGTTGTGCACAGCAGTAATTCATTCTTTTTTATTACTATGTAGTTTTCAATTAGCAATAATTGCGCCTCGGATAAACCTCGTTGGCTATGATACTGCCACTGTGCAAAGCTTGTAGTTTTCTATTGTATGAAAAGGTTTATCCATGCTCCTGTGATGGACATTTGGATTATTTTTAGTTTTTGGCTATTAAGAACAAAGATAACTTAACATTCTTATACATGCCTTTTGGTGGACACAGGCACTCATTTCTCTTGATTAAATATCTAGAAATGTAATTGTTGGACATTGAGTAGGCAGGTGTCTAACTTTAGTAGATACTGACTGGCAAAGTAGATGTATTCGTTTACACTCCCACCAGCAATATATGAGACTTCTAGTCTCTTATCAATACTTGGTATTGTCATTCTTTTTAATTTTACCCTTTCCAAGGGCTGTGTAATGGTATTCTCTTACCATTTTAGTTTACACTTCCCTAGTAATAATGAAATTGAGCATATTTTCATATGTTTATTGGCCACTTGGACATTCTTTTTTATGGAGTACCTATTCAAGGCTTTTTCCCATTTTGAAGATTGGGTTGTCTTGCCTTTGCTTTATACGAGTTCTTTATGTGTTCTGGTTATGAATCCTTTGACAGATATATGTATTATACAGTATTATTAACTATAGTCACCATGCTGTACATAGATACATGAATTATAAATAATCTTCCAGTCTGTGTTTTGCCTTCTCACTCAATGATGAGGTTTGGTGAACAGAAGTTTTTAATTTTAATGAAGTTGAGTTTATTAATCCTTTTCTTTATGGATTAGTACTACTTGAGTCTTGTTTGAGAGATCCTTGCGAACCCCAAGGTCATGAAGATATTCCCCTCATTTTTATTCTAGAAGCTTTGTTTGTCTTTGACATTTAAATCTATGATCAATTTAAAAAGAATTTTTGATATAGTGTGATGTTTATTACTTATTTGTTTACCTTGTTTGGTTATCAAATTGTGTCAGCATTACTCATGGAAAAGATCATCCCTTTTCCACTGAATTGCAGTGGTGTGTTTGTCATAAATAGGTGATCACATTTGTGTGGGTCTCTACCATTCATTTTTATTATGAAATTTGTGAGAAATTTCAGTGAATTGTAAGTTCCAGGAAGACTTAGGCTGTGTTTAATTTGCTCACTACACTATACCCACTGGCTAGCACAGTGCCAGACACATGATAGACATTCAGTAATTATTTGTTGACTGAATGAAAGAATCATAAAAGAAAATCCCGTAGAAGTCTGAAAAATGTTGGTGAGGAAAGACTTAAGCTGTTCTCTGTTGCATAAATGCTTAGATATGTAGCCCTCACCTTGTGTTCTCCACCCCTGTGGCCCCCCACCCCCCATTATAAGAATTTATCTGGTCTTATGGTTCAACCAACATAAATCGAAGACCTACTGGATTTTTGCCAAGGAATTTCTTATTGAGTTCTTAGAACCAACTTTCTTTTTTCAGTTGTCATCATATGTATATTGTTTAATTGAGAAATTTTGTGAGAATCTGCTACTCTTTGATTATTTTTGACCTTTAGTCCTTCAGGTTCTGTAAAATGTATCAATGTAAATTGTAAATGTAACAAGCTAATTTGAAACAAAAGATAACTGAAAAGATTTATTCTGTTATGTTATCTCATTTAATGTTAAATTATAATTTTTACTATGTCTTTGTAGAAATTGTCACAGAAGGGAAAAGGAAAAAGCCTTCATCTTTGGAGTTACATAAGGTATGTATTAGTTTTGCTCTTAACCTTTGCATTATCTTTAGAGTTAATAATATTGAAAGTATTTTGGTATTTGTCTTTTTAATAAAATTTTAGGGAAAATACTGTAAATCCATAATTAATCAGTGTTCTTTTGGGAATGGTATATCCTAATAAACCAAGGGTTAGCTAGGAAACCCTTTCTGGGACCAGCCTTGTTTAAATCATTGTAAAATTTTCCAGTATACTTTCCAAGTCTTATTTTAGATTTATATAGAACAGAACTCATTTCTTTGATGACTGAATATATTAGAGCACCTGAGATTCATTCACTTATGATACTGTAGATGTTGAAGAGTTATATTCAAGTCATGTGCTGAAATTTACTGTTTGGAATATGTATGTATGTCCTTTTAAACATACTTTTTTTTCATTTATTTCTTTCTTTTATATAAGCCAAGAGTAGCAAAACAAGTAAAATGAAGTTTCTACCTACATAGAGGTGTTTAAAAAAATTTAATCTGTGTTTTTAGAAAGATAATCTTTTTTCCTATAGAATTTTGTGATTTAAATGCCATAGTACCTTGATTTGCATTATAATAATTTATTAGAGACTTTTCTCTGACACATTCTAATTATACACAGAGGACTTTAATTTGGTGTATTTTTTGGAACAAAGAGGGACAAGAAGAAATCATAAAGGAGGGCTGTGAGAGGAATCAAGAGTACCTTACAAGACCACACAGAGAGCATGGCTTTGGATACTCTTTTTCTACCTTGGCTTACTTCAGATTTTGTGGGGTGTGGTTTCTTCATTTAAAATTCTGGGACTTCCCTGGTGGCACAGTGGTTAAGAATCTACCTGCCAGTGCAGGGGACATGGGTTCTATCCCTGGTCCGGGAAGATCCCACATGCCGCAGAGCAACTAAGCCCGTGCGCCACAGTTACTGAGCCTACACTCTAGAGCCTGGGTGCCACAACTACTGAAGCCCGTGCTCCTAGAGCCTGTGTTCCGCAACAAGAGAAGCCACCGCCATGAGAAGCCCACACACCACAGTAAAGAATAGCCCCCACTTGCCGCAACTAGAGAAAGCCCATGCAGAGCAACACAGCCAAAAAAAAGAAAAAAAAAAGAAAAAATTCTGGATTTAGGGAATCCAGGCGGTTCAGTGGTTAGGACTCCATGCTTTCACTGCTGTGGGCCCGGGTTCGATCCCTTGTTGGGGAACTAAGATCCCATAAGCTGTGCCATTCAGCCAAAAAAATTCTGGATTTAGCTTAAGTGAGGTAGATGAGGGAGTTAAAAAAGAAATTTACATTGTTATTATACCCAGTTTTATTATTTATTTATGTATTTGATTTTTAAGAATTTTTATTGGCGTATAGTTGATTTACAAGGTTGTGTTAGTTTTAGGTGTACAGCAAATAAATCAGTTATACATATATCCACTCTTTTTAGATTCTTTTCCCATGTAGGTCATTACAGAGTATGGAGTAGAGTTCCCTGTGCTATACAGGGAACTTATTAGTTATCTATTTTATGTGTAGTAGTGTGTATATGACAATCCCAGTCACCCAGTTTATCCCTCCCCCACCCCTTTCTCTTCTAGTAACCATAAGTTTGTTTTCTACATCTGTGACTCTATTTCTGTTTTGTAAATATGTTCATTTGTACCAGTTTTTAGGTGCCACATATAAGCAATATCATATGATATTTGTCTTTCTCTGTCTGACTTACTTTACTCAGTGTGACAATCTCTAGGTCCATCCTTGTTACTGCAAATGGCATTATTTTGTTCTTTTTTATGGCTGAGTAATATTCCACTGTATATATATGTACCACATCTTCTTTATCCATTCCTCTGTCGATGGACACCTAGGTTGCTTCCATGTCCTGGCTATTGTAAATAGAGCTGCAATGAACATTGTGGTACATGACTCTTCCTGAATTATGGTTTTCTCAGGGTATATGCCCAGTAGCGGGATTGCTGGGTCATATGGTAGCTCTATTTTTAGTTTTTTAAGGAACCTCCATACTGTTCTCCTTAGTGGCTGTATCAGTTTACATTCCCACCAACAGTGCAAGAGGGTTCCCTTTTTTTCTCCACACCCTCTCCAGCATTTATTGTTTGTAGATTTTTTGATGATGGCCATTCTGACTGGTGTGAGGTGATATCTCATTGTAGTTTTGATTTTCATTTCTCTAATAATTAGTGATGTTGATCATCTTTTCTTGTGCTTTTTGGCCATCTGTATGTCTTTGGAAAATGAGAAAAATGTACATTTAGATCTTCCATTAAAAAAAATTATTATTATTATTATTATTATTATTTTGGCCACACCGCATGGCATGTGGGATCTTAGTTCCCTGTCCAGAGATTGAACCCCCACCCCCTACATTGGAAGTGTGGTGTCTTAACCACTGGACTGCCAGGGAAGTCCCTGTTTGTTTTTTTGATATTGAGCTGCGTGAGCTGTTTGTATATTTTGGAGATTAATCCCTTGTTGGTCTCTTCATTTGCGAATATTTTCTCCCATTTTGAGGGTTGTCTTTTTGTTTATGATTTCCTTTGCTGTGCAAAAGGTTTTAAGTTTAATTAGGTCCCATTTGTTTGTTTTTATTTTCATTACTCTAAGAGGTGGATCCAAAAGATATCGCTGCTATTTATGTCAAGAGTGTTCTGCCTATGTTTTCCTCTAAGAGTTTTATAGTATCTGGCCTTACATTTAGGTCTTTTTTCAAAAAAACCTATTTATTTATTTATTTTTGGCTGCATTGGGTCTTCATTGCTGTGCGCAGGCTTTCTCTTGTTGTGGCAGGCGGGGGCCACTCCCATTGCGGTGCATGGGCTTCTCATTGCAGTGGCCTCTCTTGTTGCGGAGCACGGCTCTAGGCACATGGGCTTCAGTAGTTGTGGCATGCAGGCTCAGTAATTGTGGCTCGCGGGCTCTAGAGCGCAGGCTCAGGAGCTGTGGCACACGGGCTTAGTTGTCCCGTGGCACGTGGGAACCTCACGGACCAGGGGTCGAACCCGTGTCCCCTGCATTGGCAGGCAGATTCTCAACCACTGGGCCACCAGGGAAGTCCCCATTTAGATCTTTAATCCAATTTGAGTTTATTTGTGTGTATGTATACCTGGTTTTAAATACCTCTGTATTGACTGCCACTTCTTTTCTGCTTAATACCTTCAGTGAAGTGAAATGCTTTGCTTTAGGACATTGGTTTATGCATCTTGCTCTGAAGCTCCACCATTAGAAATTCATAATTTGTATTATGAATTTGTATTATGAGTGTACTGACTAAATACATTTCTCTTATTTTTAGTTGTACAGCAATGTTTTTTAAAACTGTTAATTTTCAAGTAACTTTAAATTTACAGAAATAGTACAGTTTCCATCTACCCTTCACTCAGCTTCCCCCAGTGTTAATGTCTTACATAACCATAGTACAGTTATCAACATAAAGAAGTTAACATGGGTATATTTTAAACTATAGACATTATTTGAATTTCTTCAATTTTTTCACTAATGTCATTTTTCTGTTTTAGGATCCAATTCAGGATCTCACATTGCATTGATTTCCTTAAGTCTATGACAGTTCTTGTCTTTTTTCTTTCATGACCATGACACTTTTAAAGAATACTAGGCAATATTTTGTTGAATCCTTAAGTTTGGGTTTGTCTTATGTTTCTAATCATGTGTGATTAGATTAAGGTTGTGGCTTTTTGAGAACAATACCACAGAAGTGTTGTGCCCTTCTCAGTTGTCCTATCAGGGGTACATAATGATGGTATGTCTTATTACTGGTGACGTCAGTCTTGATCACCTGGTTAAGATGGTGTCTGTGTGGTTACTCCATTGTAAAGTTATTTTTTATCTTTAATAAATAGATATCTTGGGAGAGATATCTTGTGTTTTTTCTCCCAGTTTTATTGAGGTATAATTGACATATAGCACTCCATAAGTTTAAGGTGTACAATATAATGATTTTTCTTACATACATCATGAAATGATTACCACAGTAAGTTTAGTGAACATCCATCATCTCATATAGATACAACATTAAAGAAATAGAAAGAAATTTTTTCCCTTGTGATGAGAACTCTTTGGTTTTATTCTTTTAACAACTTCTATTTATAACGTACATCAGTGTTCATTTCTTTATCATGTTGTATGTTACATCCCTAGTACTTATTTATCTTACAATTGGAAGTTTGTATTGGGAGAGATATTTTGAATCTATGCAAATATACTGTTTCTTCTTAAACTTTCACCCACTGTTTTATCATTTAACAGTGGATCTTGCTTGCAACAGTTAAAATACGATATTCTATTGGTGACTTTCTATTTTCTTCATTCCCTCTATATTTATTAAAATTCTTCTGGAATGGATAGCTGTCCCTCTTGTCTCACTTATTTATTCAATTATTTACATATATCAACATGGACTTATAGGTATTTATTTTATTTTATGTGTTATAATCTACTACTGTCATTACTGGTTTTGTTGATCAAAGTATTCCAGCTTTGGCATTGGAAGTTCTTTCAGGATGGCTCTTGTGCCCTTTTGACATGCTCCTATGTTTGTTTGTTTGTTTTTTTGAGCTCTTCCTTACTTTCTGGTACTATAAGATACTTTCCAAGGAGCTCTGTTTTTTTAAATTCAAGAATAGTATTCAGAAACCCAGCTCAGGGTGCTAGATGTGCTCATTGCTGCTGGGGTGTCATCATTTCTAGGCTCTCTCAATAAACAGGACTAGAAGAATATATGTGTACTAACTCATACATATACATACATATCTGTATTTATTTCTCTATCTGCTTATCTATACATCTAAAGAAACCCTCATGAGTTCAGTACTGTTACTTCTGATTCCAATCCAATACCACAGGGCTTATTTTAGCCTGCCCTCTTTCCTTATTTATTTATTTTTTAATATTTATTTATTTGGCTGTGCCGGGTCTTAGTTGTGGCACGCGAGATATTTGTTGCGCCACGTGGGATCTTTAGTTGCAGCATGTGAACTCTTAGTTGCAGCACGCAGGATCTAGTTCTCTGACCAGGGATCAAACCCCCCGGCCCCCTGCGGAGTCTTAGCCACTGGACCATCAGGGAAGTCTCCTTCTTCGCTTATTTTTAACTTTTCTGTCTCTCAGTATCTACATTATATTTTCTTATCTGTTCAACCATAATATGCACATGAAGTTGTGGTACTACTGTTTAAAAATGTAGAATTTTTTTAGAATATTGGCATATTAAATTCTTGTTAGCAGTTAATAGTATTGCTTTTTCTCTCAAGGCAGCTAGGGAAATAAATCGCTGAAAGGATTGAAGTTTTGACTGGTATAGGGACAAGACTCTGATATATTTTAAGTATTTAAAAAAATATTTCTAAATCAATACTAGATTGTTGTGAAGAAATTAGAAAATTCAGTTGAACAAAAAGAATACCACCTGGACACAGTTAAAATTAACACTGAAGTGTATATCCTACTAATTTGTCTGCGTATCTGTATATCTATCTATAATAAACAAATATTTAAATATTAATGGTTGAAAACCACAAAATACTATTTTATTATTTACTTTTTCTACTTAATTATATATTATAAACATTTTCTGAAATCAAGTTTAAAGCATTGCTCGGTAGATACTTATTGGGTACTTAACATGTATTGGACACTATACTAGGCGTAAGTACCAGGGAAGCAGTGGTAAACATTTTCAATGACTACATTATATTCAACTGTAGGGATGTATCACAGTTAATTTAACCACTATCCTGTCATTATATTTTTGAATTGTTTTCAGTTAAAAATTATAAATTGTACTGCAGTTATTATCCTTGTAGCTAAATCTTTGGAACATCATTATCTACTAATTATTCCTGGCCTTTTGATAGGTGCTGGAACTAGATTAACTCAAAGCTTATATCTCTGGATAGATGTAGAGTAAGAGTGTGAATACTTTGAATTCTGCTAATGGGGAGATCCATAGTCTTTGGCTTTTTAAATGAGGAGGTTGATACTGAAAACTAAAAACCAAGACTTTCATTCTTCCTTGGTAAGTCATAGCCATATCTTTGAGCAGACCCCAAAGTTTCCCTAAATAATAATTCTACATCTATGTAGTATCTGAAGAAATAAGTGATTAAGGTTCTGAAGTTCTGTGTTAAGAATACGGCAGAGATCATTTCAGCTTGTAAGGAGCATATGTTAGCAATGCATAACTTGTCGATAGAATCCAGCATATTCACCCCCCCACCCATTATCTTCTTTTGATAGCATTCTCTTTTTGAGGGCATACTGTAATGAATTAGGTATAAAATGAACCTCAAAGTGACTGTGTGAATTGATTTGCTGAAAGGCTTGTTTAGTATTACATTTGAACATTAGTAAGTAAAATAAAATAAATGTTCTTGAGCTTTGTTTTTGGGAAGTTGTTAGAGTTCTGTCAATGTATTTAAGTATAACTTGAAGGGAAGGGGGTTTAGAACCCTTTTTTGCCTTAAAAGATTAAATTTTGATCTTTAAAGTATTAGGAGAGTATTGAAAATATTTGAAAGTATTAGGAGTCCGTTCTGATTCTTGTAATGGAATTATAATATAGGCTTTGCAGAATCATTAGTGGCTTAGAATCTCTGTTGATTGTACACAATTGAGATCAGATTAAAATTTGTCTATGAATAGATCAGATTGTTGTAAAGAGACAGACATTATTTTTATGATTTAATCATTAAGAAAAAAGTGAGTGTAGAAAAATTTGACGGAGTAGTTAGTTGTACCTAAAATCTGCTTGCCACGCATATACAATATTAGACCGAGAGATTTAGATATGTAATTTATTGACCAGGAAGCTGCAGCAGAGGTTTTTCTGGAGCTTTAAATGTTTATTTATTTTGTCTTGCTTTTAATGGTTGCGTGATAGTCCTATTAAAAAATAAAACATGTGGAAACTGTAGGAAGACACAAAAATGAAAATAAAAATCACTCCTTATATTAGCATTCAGAGCTAGTCACTGGTAAACGTTTTTGTGCATATCCTTTCACATTTGTTTTCCATATATGGATTTTTTTTTTGCCTTATAAAAGAGAGATCATTCTGTAGATATGATTTTCTTTATTACTTGTATTGGAAATAATTTCTTATTTGTTCTGGAACATGTTTTTTAATAACTGCTGTACAGTATCTCATTATTTGTCTTTACAATAATTTTATTTGTGTTCTTTTATTATCATTGTTTCTATTTTTTCTATACTATAAATAATATATAGTCTATGTCCCTGTTCATAAATGTTTGTATGTATATACAGTTGGTCCTCGGACACAATGTATTTGAACTGCTTCAGTCCACTTATGCACAGAAGTTTTAAAAATAAATACTATAGTACTACACGATCTGTGGTTGGTTGAACCTGAGGATGTGGAACTATGGATACATAAGGGTGATTATAAAGTTACTCAAATTTTCAATTGCACAGGGGTTGGTGCCCCAACTCCTGAATTGTTCAACGGTCTACTGTACTTTGATTTTCAAACCTTTTGATGCTTGTTTAGAGTTTTAATAAATTTCCAGATTTCATATGTTTATGCTTTTAGGGGAAGTAGAGAGCTCCTTTTTTTGAAGATAGGGTAAATTATATTTTGTGTCCATCCTAATGGAAGTATACATGAATATTTATTAGGGTAAATAATTTATTAACATTGAGTCTAATCCACTTATAGGTAAAATAATAAAAACTAATTACTGTGAAAAAAGAATATAAAATCTTCCACAGAAGACATCAGAAGTCTTTTATTTTTACAAAATACTCAACACCTATACCCAACTCTTTAAAAAATATCAGCTGCTATTCTTCAAGTTTGAACTTGGTATCTTTTTAGGTTATTACTAGGGTTGTGTAACAGATTATCCCCAAACTTAGTGGTTTAAACTTACTTGGCTCATGAATCTGCTGTCTGGCCAGGGTTCAGAGATAGCTTTTCTTGGTTTCATTTGGAGTTAGCTAGGTTTGCTTGGGGGCTGAGGCCTGGAATCATCTTAAAGGATCACTCACTCACTTACCTTGATACCTGTGTTTGGAAGCCTCATATATCTTGTTATATATCTGTTCTTTTTAGCCTTCTCATGAAATCTTTGCAGCACAGCAGCTTCAGGGTATCCAAGATTTTTTTTAACCTATGGCTTACGGCTCCCAAGGTATCTATACTGAGAGACAGAGAGAGACGGAAAAAAAGAGGGAGGAAGGAAGGGAAAACACACAAATATTGCTACATGAAAGGTAGGCTGAAGCAGTGTAGCTATACATAATGCTTTTTATGATCTAGCCTTGGAAGTCACAGGCCTGCCCAGATTCAAGGGGAAGGAACATAGACTGCACCTGATGTTGGAGAACGGGTCAGTATCACATTGTAAGAAGAGCATGTGGGTTGTAGAATATTGATATGGCCATGATTGGAAAACACAATATGCCACAGTGTCTAATGTAGGCTAAATATCCTACTCACAAAGGATCCATGGGTGTGAACAGTCTGAAGCCCTTGTCTTACTCCCTGAAAAAACAACTGTTATTCCCTGATTAAGAATACAAAGGAAATGACTGATTTAGAGATAATGTTTTGGCAGATGAAGAATTATAAAGAGGTACCTTTTATATAAATTAAATATAAATAATTAAGATGTTACTGATGCCCAAGAGGATTAACTCCAGGGTACTAATGGAATAAAAGTGTTCAGATGCCCTTTCTTCACAATTATTTTATCCTCCTAACTTATTTTTACTCTCATTGAAATCATTTTATCGTTGTCACTGGTTGTAGTTGATACAGTGCTTATATGTTATGTAATAAGCTGAACTTGATGCTTAACCATCATTTATAGTGTGAAAGTTAAATTATTTTAAGTTCTAAACAAATGATTTCAAACTTGTGGCTACACTGTATCCATCCATTCATTTGTTTATTCAGTATCATGAGCCATACACTTTGGAGATGTAAAGGTGACTAAGGGTGCTCTCTTTAAGGACTTCCACAGTCTGGAGAAGAAGACAGACATGTAGACAAATAATTATAATATAGTATGATATGTGTTAATACAAATTACCAAGTACTAACACCCAGAGAAAGGAATGCCTTGGTGTGGGAGTGTTGACTGTGTGGATTAGAGAATAATTTTGTGCAGAATCTGAGGTATTTAATAGGGGAGAAATAGAGGGAAGAGCATTCTAGGTTGGAGGAGCAGTATGTACAGAGGTGTAGAGATGTATGCTTGAAGAAGGTTGAGCAAACTCAGTGGGGTTGGGGTGTAGAGTTTGTGATATTTGGATGATGTCAAAGAGCCCAGATTGTTAAGAGTTTTATATATAAGTAATGGGTGCTATTGTTGTATTTTAAGATTGTAGCCATAATTAGATTTGTGTGTTAGAGACCTCTGGGGATAGCGTTTGAAAGATTAAAAGGGAAAAAAAACTGCAAGTAAGAATAGTTAAGAAGTTATTATGGGGGGAACCTTCAAGATGGCAGAGGAGTAAGACGTGGAGATCACCTTCTTCCCCACAGATACATCAAAAATACATCTACATGTGGAACAGCTGTTACAGAACACCTACTGAACGCTGGCAGAAGACCTCAGACTTCCCAAAAGGCAAGAAACTCCCCACATACCTGGGTAGGGCAAAAGAAAAAAGGAAAAACAGAGACAAAAGGATAGGGGTCCTCTGGGCAGGAGCAGCAGATTAAATCTCCACAATCAACTTGATGTACCCTGCGTCTCTGGAATACCTGAATAGACAATGAATCATCCCAAAACTGAGGCGATGGACTTTGGGAGCAACTATACACTTGGGGTTTGCTTTCTGCATCTAATTTGTTTCTGGATTTTTGTTTATCTTAGTTTAGTATTTAGAGCTTATTATCATGGGTAGATTTGTTCATTGATTTGGTTGCTCTCTTCCTTTTATATATATATATATATATTTTTTTCTCCTTTTTCTCTTTTTATGAGTGTGTATGCATATGCTTTCTGTGATTTTGTCTGTATAGCTTTGCTTTTACAGTTTGTCCTAGGGTTATAACTTTTTTTGTTTTTTTGGGGTGTAGTTTTTCACGCTTGTTATCATTGGTGGATTTGTTTTTGGTTTGGTTACTCTCTTCTTCCTTTCCTTTTTTTTTTCTTTTTAATATTTTAAAAAATTTTTATTTTAATTATTTTATATTTTTCTCCTCCTTCCTCCCTCCCTCCCTCCCTCCCTCCCTTCCTTCCTTCCTTCCCTTTATCCCTATCTCCCTCCCTCCCTCCCTCCCTCCCTCTCTCCCTTCCTATCTCTCCCTTTTCTTCTGAGCTGCGTGGCTGACAGGGTCTTGGTGCTCCGGCCGGGTGTCAGGCCTGAGCCTCTGAGGTGGGAGAGCCAAGTTCAGGATATTGGTCCACCAGAGACCTCCCGGCCCCACGTAATATCAAACAGTGAAAGCTCTCCCAGAGATCTCCATCTCAGTGCTACGAGCCAGCTCCACTCAATGACCAGCAAGCTACAGTGCTGGACACCCTGTGCCAAACAACTAGCAAGACAGGAACACAACCCCACCCATTAGCAGGGAGGCTGCCTAAAATCATAGTAAGTTCACAGACACCCCAAAACACACCACCGGATGTGGTCCTGTCCACCGGAAAGATGAGTTGCAGCCTAATCCACCAGAACACAGGCACCAGTCCGCTCCACCAGGAAACCTACACAACCCACTGAACCAACCTTAACTACTGGGCCAGACACCAAAAACAATGGGAACTACGAACTTGCTGCCTGCGAAAAGGAGACCCCAAACACAGTAAGTTAAGCAAAATGAGAAGACATAAATACACAGCAGATGAAAGAGCAAGGTAAAAACCCACCAGACCAAATCAATGAAGAGGAAATCGGCAGTCTACCGGAAAAAGAATTCAGAGTAATGATAGTAAAGATGATTAAAAATCTTGGAAATAGAATGGAGGAAATACGAGAAACGTTTAAGAAGGACCCAGAAAACCTAAAGAGCAAACAAACAATGATGAACAGCATAATAAATGAAATTAAAAATTCTCTAGAAGGAATCGATAGCAGAATAACTGAGGCAGAAGAACGGATAAGTGACCTGGAAGATAAAATAGTGGAAATAACTACTGCAGAGCAGAATAAAGAAAAAAGAAGGAAAAGAATTGAGGACAGTCTCAGAGACCTCTGGGACAACATTAAACGCACCAACATTTGAATTATAGAGGTCCCAGAAGAAGAAGAGAAAAAGAAAGGGACTGAGAAAATATTTGAAGAGATTATAGTTGAAAACTTCCCTAATATGGGAAAAGAAATAATCAATTCCAGGAAGCGCAGAGATTGCCATACAGGATAAATCCAAGGAGAAACACACCAAGACACATATTAATCAAACTATCAAAAGTTAAATACAAAGAAAACATATTAAAAGCAGCAAGGGAAAAACAACAAATAATATACAAGGGAATCCCCATAAGGTTAACAGCTGATCTTTCAGCAGAAACTCTGCAAGCCAGAAGGGTGCGGCAGGACATATTTAAAGTAATGAAAGGGAAAAACCTACAACCAAGATTACTCTACCCAGCAAGGATCTCATTCAGATTTGGTGGAGAAATTAAAACCTTTTCAGACAAGCAAAAGCTAAGAGAATTCACCAACACCAAGCCAGCTTTACAACAAATGCTAAAGGAACTTCTCTAGGCAGAAACACAAGAGAAGGAAAAGACCTACAAAAACAAACCCAAAACAATTAAGAAAGTGGTAAAAGGAACATAAATATTGATAACTACCTTAAATGTAAATGGACTAAATGCTCCAACCAAAAGACATAGATGGCTGAATGGATACAAAAACAAGAACTGCATGTATGTTTTCTACAAGACACCCACTTCAGACCTAGGGACACATACAGACTGAAAGTGAGGGGATGGAAAAAGATATTCCATGCAAATGGAAATCAACGGAAAGCTGGAGTAGCAATTCTCATGTCAGACAAAATAGACTTTAAAATAAAGACTATTACAAGAGACAAGGACACTACTTAATGATCAAGGTATCAATCCAAGAAGAAGATATAACAACTGTAAATATTTATGCACGCAACATAGGTGCACCTCAATACATAAGGCAAATGCTAACAGACATAAAAGGGGAAATCAACAGTAACACAATCATAGTAGGGGACTTTAACACCCCACTTTCACTAATGGCCAGATCACCCAAAATGAAAATAAATAAGGAAACACAAGATTTAAATGATACATTAAGCAAGATGGACTTAATTGATACTTATAGGACATTCCATCCCAAAACAACAGAGTACACTTTCTTCTCAAGTGCTCATGGAACATTCTCCAGGATAGATCATATCTTGGGTCACAAATCAAGCCTTGTTAAGTTTAAGAAAATTGAAATCATGTTAAGTATCTTTTTCAACCACAATGCTATGAGACTAGATATCAATTACAGGAAAAAATCTACAAAAAATACAAACTCATTGAAGCTAAACAATACACTACTAAATAACCAAGAGATCACTGAAGAAATCGAAGAGGAAATCAGAAAATACCTAGAAACAAATGACAACGAAAACACGACAACCCAAAACCTATGGGATGCAGAAAAAGCAGTTCTAAGAGCGAAGTTTATAGCAATACAATCCTACCTCAATAAACAAGAAACATCTCAAATAAACAAGCTAACCTTACACCTAAAGCAATTGGAGAAAGAAGAACAGAAAAACCCCAAAGTTAGCAGAAGGAAAGAAATCGTAAAGATAAGATCCAAAATGAATGAAAAAGAAATGAAGGAAATGATAGCAAAGAATAATAAAACTAAAAGCTGATTCTTTGATAAGATGAACAAATTTGATAAACCATTAGCCAGACTCATCAAGCAAAACTGGGAGAAGACTCAAATCAATAGGATTAGAAATGAAAAAGGAGAACTAACAACTGACACTGTAGAAATACAAAGCATCGTGAGAGATTACTACAAGCAACCATATGCCAGTAAAATGCACAACCTGGAAGAAATGGACAAATTCTTAGAAAAGCACAACCTTCTGAGACTGAACCAGAAAGAAATAGAAAATATAAACAGACCAGTCACAAGCACTGAAATTGAAACCGTGATTAAAAATCTTCCAACAAACAAAAGCCCAGGACCAGATGGCTTCACAGGTGAATTCTATCAAACATTTAGAGGAGAGCTAACACCTATCCTTCTAAAACTCTTCCAAAATATAGCAGAGGGAGAAACACCCCCAAACTCACCATCACCTTGATACCACAACCAGACAAGGTGTCACAAAAAAATCAAACTACAGGCCAATATCACTGATGAACATAGATGCAAAAATCCTCAACAAAATACTAGCAAACAGAATCCAACAGCTCATTAAAAGGATCATACACCATGATCAAGTGGGGTTTGTCCCAGGAATACAAGGATTCTTCAATATATGCAAATCCATCAAGGTGATACACCATATTAACCAACTGAAGGATTAAAAACCTTATGATAAGCTCAATAGATGCAGAAAAAGCTTTCCACAAAATTCAACACTGATTTATGATAAAAACCCTCCAGAAATTAGGCATAGAGGGAACCTACCTCAACATAATAAAGGCTATATATGACAAACCAACAGCCAACGTCATTTTCAATGGTGAAAACTGAAACTATTTCCACCAAGATCAGGAAGGAGACAAGGTTGCCCACTCTCACCACTGTTATTCAACATAGTTTTGGAAGTTTCAGCCACAGCAGTCAGAATAGAAAAAGAAATAAAAGGAATCCAAATCAGAAAAGAAGTAAAACTGTCACTGTTTGCAAATGAAATGATACTGTACATAGAGAGTCCTAAATATGCTACCAGAAAACTACTAGAGCTGATCCATGAGTTTGGTAATGTAGCAGGATACAAAATTAATGCACAGAAATCTCTTGCATTCCTTTACACTAATGATGAAAAATTTGAAAGAGAAATTAAGGAAACACTCCCATTTACCATTGCAACAAAAAGAATAAAATACCTAGGAATATACCTACCTAAGGAGAAAAAAGATCTGTATGCAGAATACTATAAGACACTGATGAAAGAAATTAAAGATGATGTGAACAGATGGAGAGATATATCATGTTCTTGGATTGGAATAATCAACATTGTGAAAATGACTATACCAAAGCAATTTACAGATTCAGTGCAATCCCTATCAAACTACCACTGGCATTTTTCACAGAACTAGAGCAAAAAATTTCACAATTTCTATTAAAACACAAAAGACTCCTAATAGCCAAAGGAATCTGGAGAAAGAAAAAAGGAGCTGGAGGAATCAGGCTCCCTGCCTTCAGAGTATACTACAGAGCTACAGTAATTAAGACAGTATGGTACTGGCAAAAAACAGAAATATAAATCAGTGGAACGGATAGAAAGCCCAGAGATAAATCCACACACATATGGTCACCTTATCTTTGATAAAGGAGTCAAGAATATACAGTGGAGAAAAGTCAACCTCTTCAATAAGTGGTGCTGGGAAAACTGGACAGCTATATATAAAAGAATGAAATTAGAACACTCCCTAACACCATACACACAAATAAACTCAAAATTGATTAAAGACCTGAATGTAAGGCCAGACACTTTAAAACTCTTAGAGGAAAACATAGAACACTCTATGACATAAATCACAGCAAGATCCTTTTTGACCCACTGCCTAGTGTAACGGGAATAAAAACAAAAATAAACAAATGGGATCTAATGAAACTTAAAAGCTTTTGCACAGCAAAGGAAACCATAAGACGAAAGGACAGCCCTCATAATGGGAGAAAATATTTGCAAACGT
Organism: Orcinus orca; assembly: GCF_937001465.1. NCBI lineage: Eukaryota > Metazoa > Chordata > Mammalia > Artiodactyla > Delphinidae > Orcinus > Orcinus orca. The sequence continues at coordinate 100,367,369 of NC_064563.1, forward strand.
AGCAACTGACAAAGGATTAATCTTCAGAATATACAAGCAGCCCATGCAGCTCAATAACAAAAAAACAAACAATGCAATCCAAAAATGGGCAGAAGAGCTAAATACACATTTCTCCTTAGAATGTGTACAGATGGTCAACAAACACATGAAAGGATGCTTAACATCACTAATTATTAGAGAAATGCAAATCTAAACTACTATGAGGTATCACCTCACACCAGTCAGAATGGCTATCATCAAAAAATCTACAAACAGTAAATGCTGGAGAGGATGTGGAGAAAAGGGAACCCTCCTGCAATGTTGGTGGGAATGTAAATTGATACAGCCACTATGGAGAACAGTATGGAGGTTCCTTAAAAAACTAAAAATAGGGGCTTCCCTGGTGGCGCAGTGGTTGAGAGTCTGCCTGCCAATGCAGGGGACACGGGGTCGTGCCCCGGTCCGGGAAGATCCCATGTGCCGCGGAGCGGCTGGGCCCGTGAGCCATGGCCGCTGAGCCTGCGCGTCTGGAGCCTGTGCTCCGCAACGGGAGAGGCCACAACAGTGAGAGGCCCGCGTACTGCTAAAAAAAAAAAAACTAAAAATAGAGCTACTGTATGACCCAGCAATCCTGCTACTGGGCATATACCCTGAGAAAACCATAATTCAAAAAGAGTCATGTACCACAATGTTCATTGTAGCTCTATTTACAATAGCCAGGACATGGAAGAAACCTAAGTGTCCATCGACAGATGAATGGATAAAGAAGATGTGGCACATATATACAATAGAATAACACTTGGCCATAAAAAGAAACAAAACTGAGTTATTTGTAGTGAGGTGGATGGACCTAGAGCCTGTCATAGAGAGTGAAGTATGTCGGAAAGAGAGAAACAAATACCATATGCTAACACACATATATAGAAAGTTTAAAAGAAGAAGGTTCTGAAGAACCTAGGGGCAGGACAGGAAAAAAGACACAGACGTAGAGAATGGATTTGGGGACACAGGGAGGGGGAAGCGTAAGCTGGGACGAAGTGAGAGAGTGGCATTGACATATATACACTACCAAATGTAAAATAGACAGCTAGTCAGAAGCAACCGCATAGCACAGGGAGACCAGCTCGGTGCTTTGTGACCACCTAGAGGGGTGGGATAGGGAGCGTGGGAGGGAGACACAAGAGGGAAGGGATATGGGGATATATGTATATGTATAGCTGATTCTCTTTGTTTTATAGCAGAAACTAACACAAGAATGTAAAGCAAATATCCTGCAATAAGGATGTTAAAAAAAAAAAAGTTATTGTGATACTTCATTTATCTACTTTTTTACTGAATGAGAGAGGCTTTTTATAAAATTATATTCGACTACCTATAAAGTAAGCACTGAATTTAAAACTAATACCAAAATATTAATGCAAGTAATATAATGGTTCTGTTAGCTCATTCAGCTCTTATTTATATTTCAGTTAAACTGGTTATTTTCTCATTCTGGTTTCAGATAAAAAAGATGTTAAATGCAAAACCAGAGGATGTTTGTGTTAAGTCACCATTGTCCAAACTCAGAAGCTCAGAATGCTGGGATCTTTCTTTGCAGGGGGTAAATAAAAACTATTTCCTTTTAAGTATGTGGTGTTACTTGGTATGTTTAAAATAATTTAATAAAGCTGAATTTTAATTTTCTTATATGTCCTTTTTTTTTGTTTTCTAATTGCAGGTTTTAAGTTTATTTCTGGCAAATGTTGAAGTGATGCTTTGAGGTTAGGGTCTTTTTCAATTTAAATCTAAGAACATCTTATTATGCATGGTTGTTTCCTTCATGAATTTAAATCTCATTATTGTAATATACATGATATTTAAAATTTATGAGAATATTAAGCTTATTAGAATCCTTTGCTCTTTTTCTCTGTTTTGTAAGTTTGAGAGGGTACATCTTAAAGGGTGACACAACTATATGTGTGTGTATATATATTTTTTTAAAATATTTATTTTTTATTGGGGTACGGTTGCTTTACATTGTTGTGCTAGCTCCTGCTGCACAGCAGAGTGAACCAGCCATATGTATACACATATCCCCTCCCTTTTGGATTTCCTCCCATCCAGGTCACCACAGAGCACCAAGTAGAGTTCCCTGTGCTATGCAGCAGGTCCTCACTAGTTATCTATTTCATACGCAGTGGCGTATGAAATAGATTGACCCAGATGTCAATCTCAATCTCCCAATTCATCCCAGCCCGACACAACTATATCTTAAAAGGTATCCTGATTATGAATCTGGAGTAATTTTATTACTATTAAGTATTACTATAGAGTTCTCATGAATAAAGCTTAAGATAGCACTTTATAAGTTTTTTTTTTTTTCCCTTGACGGGCACAACTCATGGTCAAGGTTTTAAAAATAGAATTTTTCTAAGATTTTCTAATTCTCCATTTGAGGATATACGTATTAGTCTACTAGGGCTAACATAACGAAAGACCACAGGTCAGATGGCTTAAACAACAGAAAGTTATTTTCTCACAGGTCTGGAGGCTGGAAGTCCAAAATCAAGGTGCTGGCAGGGTTCATTTCACTAAGGCCTCTCTCCTTGGCTTACAGATGGCTATCTTCTTGCTTTGTCCTCATATGGCCTCTTTTCTGTGCACCCACATCCCTGGAGTTTCTTCCTCTTCTTATAAGGACACTAGTCTTATAGGATTAGGGTCCCACCCGTATGACCTCATTTAAAGTTCATTACCTATGTAAAGGCCCTATCTCCACATACAGTCATATTAAAGGTTAGGATGTCAACATATGAATTTTGGCAGAGACAGTTCAGATCACAACAGGAGAATTTTAGGATAACAGACTTTAAGTCACCTTGAATGTATGTGTTTTTATGTTACAGACAAGAAAAATTAACCATTTACTATAACTTGTTCTCAGAGGAAAGATTTTTTGTTAGTATTAGTTGCTTTAACATTTATATATTTATTTATTTTGGCCGTACTGCATGTCTTGCAGGATCTTAGTTCCCTGAATAGGGATTGATCCCATGCCCTCAGCAGTGAAAACATGGAGTCCTAACCACTAGACCACCAAGGAATTCCCTAACATTATTTAAAAATTTAATAATTAAATAATGCATTTGCTTTTTATACAGGGTACAAAAAAGGGAAATAACAAATGGGACTATTTCTTAAATGCAGTCACTGCTGACAGTTTTTTTTCATTCCTTTCAAGGAAAAGAAAGCATATTGCCCCCATATGACTCTGTATTATTTTTTGATCATTGCTTAAGAGGGATCATGAAATACATAGTAATATTAGTAATATTGTTAATTTTTTTCTTCTATTTTAACACATTTAGATCTCTTTTATTTATTTTTTATTGGCTTTGCAATACTCCCAAAATATACTATATACAATAATTTATTCACTTAGTGCACTGATATTAGACAATTAGGTTGTTTCTAGAGTTTTGCTGACAGAAACAATATTGCAAGACCTTCATTTTTTGTAAACAGGGAACTATTTTTGAGTGGGATTACTGGGTCTAAGGAAGTTTGTATATTAAATTTTAATGAATATTGCAAAATTGTCTCACAGAAGATTTGCACCAATTTATATTGCCACCAGTGAGAGCTCCCATATTTCTACAGGTTTACTATTACTGGATATTATCAGGCAGTAAAATTGTTGCCAGTAGAAGAAAAAAATACATTATTTTTTTTAAGCTTTTTTTAAAAAAATATTTATTTATTTATTTTTGGTTGCATTGGGTCTTAGTTTTGGGGATCTTTCGTTGTGGTCCGTGGGCTCTCTGGTTGTGGCACGTGGCTCAGTAGTTGCAGTGCATAGGCTGACTTGCCCCGTGGCATGTGGGATCTTAGTTCCTGGACCAGGGATTGAACCTGCTTTCCCTGCATTGGAAGGCAGATTCTTAACCACTGGACCACCAGGGAAGTCCCCAACATACATTATTTTAAGAAAATTTTATCTCTGCATTTATATATTTTACTTTATGTTTTAGAATACTGAATGGAGTAAAAATAAGATATATATATCATTTTAAATACACACACACACACACACACACACACACACACAGTCTCTTGGAAGTAGATGGATGCTTTTTGTTGGGTTTGTTTTCTTAAGGGGTGTCTTACTAAATGTGTTTTTTCCTTTACCCTTGGGTCATATAATCTTCCTTTAGTATTTGGCCTTCAAGAGGCAGATGTGGATCACCAGAGAGCTCTTTTTTAAGAAATAAATTTATTTATTTTATTTATTTATTTTTGGCTGTGTTGGGTCTTCATTGCTACGCGCGGGCTTTCTCCAGTTGCGGTGAGTGGGGGCTACTCTTCGTTGCGGTGCGTGTGCTTCTCACTGCAGTGGCTTCTCGTTGCGGAGCACAGGCTCTAGGCATGTGGGCTTCAGTAGTTGTGGCATGAGGGCTCAGTAGTTGTGGTTTGTGGGCTCTAGAGCGCACAGTAGTTGTTGCACATGGACTCAGTAGTTGCTCTGTGACATGTGGGACCTTCCCGGACCAGGCTCGAACCCATGTCCCCTGCATTGGCAGTCATATTGTTAACCACTGTGCCACCAGGGAAGTCCCCAGAGAGCTCTTTAGGTATTAAGTCTCTATGTTATATAATCTACGGTCTTCTTTTTCCTTAACTCCTTTTCATTTCAGCAGTCTCCTTTTCCTGAGAAGTAATGGCTTATTTTCTCCTATTTCTCTCTACCCACTGAGTGAAACAAGGCCTCCTCAGAGACATATTTTCTTTTCCTATGACCAGTTTCCCACTCTAGTTGCACATGTTCCTTAGGATAGTGATACTTAACTTTTGGGAAATCTACATCGTGTTTGAGATTTGAAGTGGCAAATGTGTCAGCTTTACCTTGCTCCCATGTTGCTTTAGACTTAACGGTATTTGTTAAGTGTGCTTCATAGTTTGTAGGGTTTGAGGCAGTACCAAAATCTTGCTTTGTTGTTTCTCCCACACGCTGTAGGTTTCAATGAAATAAAAAGGGATAAATACCACTCTCCATAATCTTCAGATTATGCTATCTTCAGCAGAATTTTAACTTGTTTATTTTTGATATTAACTGAGATGCAATTATATAAAGCAGGCTGCACAGATCTTAGGTGTATAATTGGATGAGCTTTGACTAATGTAACATATGCAACCAATATCTCAGTGAAATAGAGCATTGTCGTGAGCCTTGAAAGTTCCCTTATGCCCCTTACCATTGTATCTTCTCTTTGCCCGCTGTCCTTATTCCCACCCTGTTCCTGACAACCAATTTTCTGATTTCTATATCAGTAAGATAGTTTTGCCTATTCGTATAGTGTATACTCTTTTGTGTTTGCCTTCTTTTGCTTAGTAAAACGTTGTTGAAACTCATTCCTGTTTTCTGTCTATCAGCAGTTGCTGTGAGTGGGGGGGAGGGGTACTCATTGTTGTGGTGCATGGGCTTCTCATCATGGTGGCTTCTCTTGTTGCAGACTCTAGGCACGCGGGCTTCAGTAGTTGTGGCATGTGGGCTCAGTAGTTGTGGCTTGTGGGCTCTAGAGTGCAGGCTCAGTAGTTGTGGTGCCCGGACCAGGCTCGAACCCATGACCCCTGCATTGGCAGGAAGATTCTTAACCACTGTGCCACCAGGAAAGCCCAGTTTGTTTCTTTTTACTGCTAAGTAATATTCTGTTATATGAGTATAACACAATTTATTAATCTAATTCTTCTGTTGATGGACTTTTGGGATTGTTTTTAATTGGTTTTAATTTGCTTTGCCCTGGTGACTAATGGTGTTAAAATATTTTCATATGTTGATTAGCTGTTGTATATTTTCTTTTTTTGTGAAGTGTCTGTTCAAATTTTTTGCCCTTTTAAAAATATATTTTATTGGCAATTAATTTACATATAATTAAATTAATCCATTTTAAGTGTTCTCTGAATTTTGACAAAGGTATACATTTTTGCAGCCACCACCATTATAAAGGTGTGTGTGTGTGTGTGTGTGTGTGTGTATTTGTATTTATTTATCGTTTTTTTTGTTGGTGTACAGTCCTATGAGTTACAAGATCTGTATAAGACTCATATGACTATCATCACAGTGAAGATACCGTACAGTTCTATCACTCCAAAAAATTCCCTTTGTAGTTACTCCCTATCCCTACCCCTAACCCATGGTAACGTTGTTTTCTCTACCTGTAGTTCTGTATTTTCCAGAATGTCACATGAATGCAATCATGGAGTATGTAATTTTTTAATGTTTTGAGAGTGGCTTTTTCATGTAGTATAATGCCATTGAGATTCATCGATGTTGTATATATCAATAGTTTGTTTAACCATTCCCATATTAACCACTGAAGGACATATGGGTTGTTTCCAGTTTTTGGCAGTTAGGAATAAAGATGCTATACATATTTGTATACAGGTCTTTTTTGTGAGCAGAAGTTTTTAAATTTCTCTAGGGGAAATACCTAGGAGTGGGATTCCTGAATCATATGTAAGTGTATGTTTAACTGCCAAACTGATTTCCAGAATACCATTTTACATTCCCACCAGCAATGTATGGGACTTCTGGATGCTCTGTAACTTTACCAATACTTGGTGCTGTCAGTTTGCTTATTTTTTAAAATAATAGACTATTTTTTAGAGTTGTTTCAGGTTTACCAAAAAATTGAAGGGATAGTACAAACAGTACCCATATATTCATTCTGCCCTTCCCTATGCTCACACACAGTTTCCTTATTATTAACATCTTGCATTAATGTGGTACATTTGTTACAATTGGTGAGCCAAATACTGATACATTTTTTTAATATTGAGATGTAATTGACATGTAACACTGTATTAGTTTTAGGTGTACAACATGATGATATTTATTTATTTATTTATTTATTTATTTTGGGGATCGAGCCATTTTATCTAGGGGCTTTGGAGGAAGGTTGAAAGGCTGGGAGGACAGTGAGATCTGATGTCCTTCTCCCAGCCGGGAGCTCCCCAGCTTCACCATCTCTGAAAGCCATAATGATTGATACATATTTAAATTGCAAAATTATTGCCACAGTAAGTTTAGTTAACATACATTACCATACATAGTTACAGTTTTTTTTTCTTATGATGAGACTTTTAAGATCTACTCTCTTAGCAGGTTTCAAATGTATAGTATAGTTTTGTTAACTAATCCGCCATGCTGTACATTATGTCCCCAGGACTTATAACTGGAAATTTGTACCTTTTGGCCACCTTCATTCATTTCCTCCAGCTCTCAACCCCTGCCTCTGGCAACCACAAATCTGTTCGCTGTATCAATGCATTAAGATTCAAAAAAAATTCCACATGTAAGTGAGATCGTACAGTATTTGTTTTTCTCTGTTTGACTTATTTCACGTAGTATAATGCCCTGACAGTCTACCCATGTTATTGCTAATGGCAAGATTTCCTTCTTTTTTTATGGTTGAATAACATTCCATTAAAGTGTGTGTGTGTATATATATGTGTGTGTATATATATATGTACACATACCACATTTTGTTTATCCATTCATCCATTGATGGACACTTAGATTGTTTACACATCCTGGCTATTGTAAATAATATTGCAGTGAACATGGAGTTGTCGATAATTTTTTTTTCAGGTAGTGATTTTGTTTTCTAAGGAAAAATACCCAGAAGTGGAAATGGAATTGCTGAGTCATGTGGTTTTTAAAAAGTTTTTTGAGGAACCTCCATAGTATTTTCCATAGTGTCTCTACCAGTTTACATTCCTGCAAGCAGTGCACAAGGGTTCCATTTTCTCCTCATCCTTTTTTTTCTTTTTAAATATTTATTTGGCTGTGTCAGGTCTTAGTTGTGGCACGCGGGATCTTCTATTGCAGCACATGGGCTTCTCTATAGTTGTGGCGCATGGGCTCTAGAGCACGCGGGCTCAGTAGTTGTAGCACGTGGGCTCTCTTGTGGCACGCGGGCTCCAGAGCCTGCGTGCTCATTAGTTGCGGTGCACAGGCTTAGCTGTCCTGCAGCATGTAGGATCTTAGCTCCCTGACCAGGGATTGAACCTGCGTCCCCTGCATTGGAAGGTGGATTCTTTTTTTTAAATAAATTTATAAATTTATATATTTATTTATTTATGGCTGCGTTGGGTCTTCATTGCTGCGTGCGGGCTTTCTTCTCTAGTTGCGGCTAGTGGGGGCTACTCGTTGTTGCAGTGGGCAGGTTTCTCATTGTGGTGGCTTCTATTGTTGCGGAGCATGGGCTCTAGGCACCCGGGCTGCAGTAGTTGTGGCTCTTGGGCTCTAGAGTGCAGAGTCAGTAGTTGTGGCGCACAGGCTTAGTTGCTCTGCGGCATGTGGGATCTTCCTGGACCAGTGATTGAATCCGTGTCCCCTGCATTAGCAGGCGGATTCTTAACCACTGCGCAACCAGGGAAGTCCCAGAAGGTGGATTCTTAACCACTGGACCACCAGGGAAGTCCCTCTCCTCATCCTTGCATCCTCTTTTTATGTCTTGTCTTTTTGATAATGGCCATTCTACCAGGTGTGAGGAGGTAGTTCATTGTGGTTTTGATTTGCATTTCCATGGTGTTTAGTGATGTTGAGCCCCTTTTCATGTACCTGTTGGCCATATGTATGTCTTCTTTGGAAAAATTTCTATTCAGATCTGTCGATTTTTAAATTAGATCTTTTGTTTTTGCTATTGAGTTGTATGAGTTCTTTATATATTTTGGATGTTAGCCTCCTATCAGTTATATGTTTCAGAAATAATTTCTCCAATTCTGTAGATTGGTTTTTCATATTGTTGATGGTTTCCTTTGCTATGCAGACATTTTTAGGTTGATGTAGTCTCACTTGTTTATTTTGTTTTTATTGCCTTTGCCTAGGTGTCAAATCCAAAAAATCATTGTTAAGACACTGATATCAAGGAACTTACCCTTTATGTTATCTTTTAGGAGTCCTATAGTTTCAGGTTTTATGTTCAAGTCAGTCAGTCCATTTTGAATTGATTTTTGTGTATGGTGTAAGATAGTCATCCTGTTTCATTCTTTTGCATATGGTTGTTCAGTTTTCCCAGCATAATTTATTGAAGAGACTGTCTTTTCTCAACTGTATATTTTAGTGTTATTTATCATAAATTAATTGACCATATATGTGTAGATTTATTTCTGGGCTCTCTCGTCTGTTCAGTTGATCTATTTTTGTGTTTTTATGGCAGTACCATACTGTTTTGATTACTATAGCCTTGTAATGTAGTTTGAAATCAGGACGTGTGGTGTCTTCAGCTTTGTTCTTCTTAAGATTGCTTTGGCTATTCAGGGTCTTTTGTGGTTCCAAACAAATTTTAAGATTGTTTTTTCTATTTCTGTGAAAAATACTGTTGGAATGTTGATAGGGATTGCATGAATCTGTAAGTTGCTTTGGGTAGTATGGCCATTTTATCATTATTAATTCTTCCTGTCCATGAGTATGGCATATGTTGCCATTTATTTGTATCTCTTCAGTTTCTTTCATCAGTGTCTTACAGTTTTCAGTGTATGGGTTGTTTATTCCTAGATATTTTATTCTTTTTACTGCAGTTGTAAATGGGACTGTTTTCTTAATTTCTCTTTCAGGTAGTTTATTGTAAGTGTGTAGAAATGCAATTGTTTTTTTGTATGTTGATTTTGTATCCTGCAACTGTACTGAATTCGTTGATTAGTTGTAACAGTTTTTTTGGTGTGATCTTTAGGGTTTTCTATGTATGATATCTTGTCATCTGCCAATAGAGACAGTTTTACTTTTTTTCGAATTTGGATACTTTTTATTTATTTTTCTTGCCTAATTGCTCTGGCTAGGACTTCTAGTACTCTGTTGAATAAAAGTGGTGAGTGTGGCCATCTTTGTTTTGTTCCTGATCTTAGAGGAAAAGCTTTCAGCTTTTTACTCTTGAGTATGACATGAGATGTGGGCCTGTTATACGTGTCCTGTCATACATAATTGAGGTACATTCCCTCTATACCTGCCTTGTTGAGAGTTTTTATGGTGAATGGATGTTGAATTTTGCCAAATGCTTTTTCTGCGTCTATTGATATGATGATATGATTTCATCATTCATTTGATGAATGTGATGTATCACATAGATTGATTTGTGGATGTTGAAGCATTTTTGCATACCTGGAATAAATCTGACTTGTTCATGATGTGTGAACCTTTTAATGTATTGTTGAATTTAGTTTGCTAATATTTTGTTGAGGATTTTTGCATCTGTGTTCATCAAGGATATTGGCCTGTAATTCTTTTGTAGTGTCCTTGTCTGGTTTTGGTATTAGGGTAATGATGGCCTCATAAAATGAGTTTGGGAGTGTTTCCTCCTCCTCTGTTTTTTGGAAGAGTTTGAGAAGGATTAGTAATAATTCTTCTCTAAATGTTTGGTAGGCTTCACCAGGGACTCCATCTGGTCCTGGACTTTTGTTTGTTGGGAGGTTTTTGATTACTGATTCAGTCTTGTTATTAGTAATTGTTCTGTTCATATTTTCTCTTTCTTCATGATTCAGTCTTAGTAGGTTATGTTTCTAGAAATTTATTCATTTCTTATAGGTTGTCTAATTTGTTGGCATATAATTCATAGTAGTCTCTTATGATCTTTTATAGTTCTGTGATCAGTAGTAATATCTCCTCTCTAATTTTTGATGTTTTTGTTTTGTGAGTTCTCTCTCCTTTTTGCTTGTTGTGCCTAGCTAAAGGCCATTTTGGGGTTATCTTTTCAAAAAACAGCTTAGTTTCATTGATCTTTCCTATTATCGCTTCACTCTCTAGTCACTTATTTCCACTCTGATTTATACTTTCATATGTTTTCTTGTAACTAATTAGTTCCTTTTTTGGCTTAAGGAAAACCCTTCAACATTTCATGTGTGGCAGGTCTAGTGGTGCTTCTCTGGAACTTTACCTTTTGCTTGTCTGGAGCTCTTTATCTCTCCTTCAGTCCTGGAGGACAACTTTGCTGGGTAGAGTGTCCTTGGTTGGCAGTTTTTTCTTCTTTCAGCACTTTGAATATATTGAGACACTCCCTTCTGGCCTGTAAAGTTTCTGCTGAAATATCTGCTGATAGTTTTATGGGGGTTCCCTTGTATATAAGAAGTTGTTTTTTCTCTTGTTACTTTTTAGATTGTCTCCTCGTCTTTAACGTTTTACAATTTAATTATAATGTGCCTTGGTGTGGCTCTACTATAGATGCATCTAGTTTGGAACGCTCTGGGCTTCCTGACTGTGGATGTTGGTTTTGTTCCGCAGGTTAGGGAAATTTTCAACCAGTATTTCTTTTCCTTTTTTTCTTTTTTTTTTTTAAAGAGTTTTATTAGCAACTAATCAAGATGCTTTTTTTTTTTTTTTTTGGCGGTACGCGGGCCTCTCCCATTGCGGAGCACAGGCTTCGGACGCGCGGGCTCAGCGACCGTGGCTCACGGGCCTAGCCGCTCCGTGGCATGTGGGATCTTCCCGGACCGGGGCACGAACCCGTGTCCCCTGCATCGGCAGGCGGACTCTCAACCACTGCACCACCAGGGAAGCCCTCAACCAGTATTTCTTTAAATAAGTTTTCTACCCCCCCCTTCTCTTTTTGGTACTCCTATTATGTGAATATTGTTCTCCTTTATGTTGTCTTATAAGTCCCTTAGTATATGCTCACTCTTTTTATTCTTTTTTTGATCCTTTGATTGGATGAATTCTACTGCCCTGTCTTCGAGTTCACTGATCCTTTCTTTCACGTCATCTAGTTTACTGTTGATCTCTCTATTGAATTTTTCAGTTCAATTATTAATATTCTTCAGTTCTGTGATTTGGTACTTTCTTATATTTTCTTTCTTTTTGTTGAAATTTTCATTTTGTTTACGCATTGGTCTTTTGACTTTGGTGAGCATCTTTATGACTAATTTTTTGAACTATTTATCAGGTAGATCACTTATTTCCAGTCAGTAAGGTGTTTTTTTCTGAGGTTTTATCTTGTTCTTTCATTTGTAATGTAATTTTCTGCTTTATTTTCCTTCATTCTCTGGTTAGTTTCCATGTATTAGATAAAACAGCCACCTCTCTCAGTCTTGAAAGATGGATCTTATATAGGACCTGAACCTTATCCTTTAATCCTGTCCTAACTCTTGGTTGTTTCTTAGACCTCTGTGATTGTCCAAGCAGTCTTCTTTGTTTATAGTGGCTTCCAGTAGTTGAGTGTGACAAGACCTGTCCGTATCCCAAGGGGGAGGGTCTTAGCACCTAGATGCAGGCTGATTGGAAGCCAGGCCCCCAGGCAGCAGCTTTTAAAGTACACAGCTAGGGACTTCCCTGGTGGCGCAGTAGTTAAGAATCCGCCTGCCAATGCAGGGGACACAGGTTCGAGCCCTGGTCCGGGAGGATCCCACATGCCGTGGAGCAACTAGGCCTGTGCACCACAACTCCTGAGCTTGCACTCTAGAGCCCGCGAGCCACAACTACTGAGCCCATGCTCCGCAACAAAGAGAAGCCACTGCAGTGAGAAGCCCATGCACTGCAACAAGGAGAAGCCCCTGCTCGCTGCAACTAGAGAAAAAAGCCCGTGTGCAGCAACAAAGACCCAACGCAGCCCAAAAAAAAAAAAAAAAAAAGTACACAGCTATACCTCTTTCAGAGTAAGACTGGCAGACAGGTGTTTCTGTTTGTTTGCTCTGTGCTGTAACCTGGGGGGATAGCTGGTTAAAAACTGTTCTGCTCTTAGGTTTAGTCCTGTGGGACCTACGAGCACATGCCCCATTGGCCACCAGAGCCAGGTGATTAGGGGGTATCCCCTGGGCAGCAGCTGCAAAAAGTGGTGTGCCAGTCTTGTGCATAAGCTCCTTTTTGGGAGATAAGGGCAACCTGGAGGCAGAGGGAGAGCTCAGAGATGGTGCCTACCTGCCTCTGTGGTCTCTGGAGAGTGTTGCAGTTGGACCTGGGATGCGTATTAAATTAGAAGCCTGCCCTCATACTGCAGATTTTGAGATAAACAAATAGGCCTCTTTTATAGAAAGACTGGGTGCATTTTAGTCTGCTGCCTCTATTCTGGGTCCTGGAGGGTTAGCCATGGTGAGTCCATGTGAGCCTTTTAAGAACTGTGTCTTAGTATGCCAAAGCCTTATGGGTCTTATATTTAGATGCAAGTTCTGTTGCCTTTTAAAGCTAAATGTTTTGGGGGCCTATCTCCTTGGTGATAATCTTAAAAGTTGGGGTGCTAAATGTGGGGTGCAAACCCATTGCTCCTTAGGAAAAAGCTGGGAGTTGTGAGTTCCTTTCTGGCTGTGTTCTGATCTGCTGGGGATGGTGTTTATGGAGAGATTATGTCTCAGCCTCTCCTACCAGTTTTTTTTTTTTTTCCCCCTTTTGCGGTACGCGGGCCTCTCACTGCCGTGGCCTCTCCCGTCGCGGAGCACAGGCTCCAGACGCGCAGGTTCAGCGGCCATGGCTCACGGGCCTAGCCTCTCCGCGGCATGTGGGATCCTCCTGGACCGAGGCACGAACACGTGTCCCCTGCATCGGCAGGCGGACTCTCAACCACTGCACAACCAGGGAAGCCCTCTCCTACCAGTTTTGATGTGGGTTTTTTCTCATTTGTGTGATGAGTTGCTCAGCTAGTTTCTGGATTTCTTTCAGAGGGAGTTGTTCTGTATGTAGCTGTAGATTTGGTGTGTCCATGGGAGGAAGTGAATTCAGGACACTACCTACATCATCGTGAACTGGAACACCTCTGTTATATTATTGACTGAAGTCCGTAGTTTATATTAGGGTTCACTTTTTGTATAGTATATTCTATGTGTTTTGAGAAATGTATGATGACATGTATCCACTATTACAGTGTAATTCAGAATAATTTCACTGTTCTAAAAATTTCTTGGGCTTCCCTGGTGGCGCAGTGGTTGAGAGTCCGCCTGCCGATGCAGGGGACACGGGTTCGTGCCCCAGTCCGGGAAGATCCCACATGCCGCAGAGTGGCTGGGCCCGTGAACCATGGCTGCTGAGCCTGCGCGTCCGGAGCCTGTGCTCTGCAACGGGAGAGGCCACAACAGTGAGAGGCCCACGTACCGCAAAAAAAAAAAAAAAATTTCTTGTGCTCCACTGATCTTTTTAATATCTCTATAGTTTTTTTATTTACAGTGAAAACTTTTATATTTTGAATTAGCTATCTGGACTCAGTTTAGACGATCCCAATTCTGTTGGCTACTCCAACGCATCATAGTCAGGAGCCAGTAGAACATATGCCTTCTTCTTTCCATCAGGCCATGTCAATGTCAGAGCTTCTTCACAGCCTGTTTAATTTGATGTTTGTTGGCCTTGCCATCCACAATGAACACCAGTGTGTTGTTGTTTTCTGTTTTCTTCATGGCTGACTTGGTGGTGAGGGAGAACTTGATGATGGCATAGTGGTCAAACTTGTTTCTTCTAGGGGTGCTCTTCTGAGGATATTTGTGTTGCCTCTTGAGCTGCAGTGTTTTGGGCCGTTGGAAGGTGGGTGACATCCAGATCTTCTTTTTTTGTGGCTGTGGATGCCTTTCAACCGTACTTTCTTAGCCTTCAAAGCTTTTGCTTTTGCTTTGGCTTTGGGAGGTGCAGGAGGTTCTTTCTTTGCCTTTGGCGCCATCTGCGTGAAAAGCTCCATAGTTTTAAAAATTTATTTATTTATTTATTTTTGGCTGTGTTGGATCTTCGTTGCTGCGCTCGGGCTTTCTTTTAGCTGCGGCGAGCGGGGGCTACTCTTCATTGTGGTGCGCGGGCTTCTCATTGTGGTGGCTTCTCTTGTGAGTGTGGGCTCTAGGTGCACGGGCTTCAGTAGTTGTGGCTCACAGGCTCAGTAGTTGTGGCTCGTGGGCTGTAGAGCACAGGCTCAGTAGTTGTGGCGCATGGGCTTAGTTGCTCTGCGGCACGTGGGATCTTCCCGGACCCAGGCTCAAACCTGTGTCCCCTGCATTGGCAGGTGAATTCTTAATGACTATGCCATCAGGGAAGTCCCCATATATATTTTTTTAAATCATATTGTCATATACTTGGAATCATACAGCCTTTTCAGATTGGCTTCTTTCACTTAGCTATATGCTTTTATGTTTATCAAAGTGTCTTTTTGTGGCTTGATAGCTCGGTTCTTTAAAAAAAATTTTTTTTTTTTTAGAAAGACTATTTTTTAGAGTAACTTTAGGTTCACAATAAAATTGAGCAGAAATTACAGACAGGTCCCGTATATCCCCTGCCCCTACACATGCACAGACTCCCCCAATGTCATTTGTGTTTATTGCTGAATGATACTCCATCATGTGGGTATACCACAGTTTCTTTATCATCTATTGAAAGACATCTTGGTTACTTTAAAGTTTTCACAATTATAAATAAAGCTGCACTAAACATTAATGTGCAGATTTTTGTGTGGACAGAAGTTTCCAGCTTATTTGGGTAAATACTAAGGAGTGTAGTTGCTAGATTGTTAAGAGTATGTTTAGTTTTGTTAGAAATTGCCAAAGCGTCTTCCAAAATGGTTGTACCATTTCGCATTTCCACCAGCAACTAATGAGATTTCCTGTTATTCCACATCCTGGCCAACATTTGGGGTAGTCAGTGTTTTGGGTTTTAGCCATTCTAATAGGTATGTAGTAGTATCTCTTTGTTTTACCTTGTAATTCCCTGATGACATGTTTTGGTGAGCTTCTTTTCATATGCATATTTGTCATCTGTGTATCTTCTTTGGTGAAGTGTGTGTTCCCATTTTTGGCTCATTTTTTGTTTTTGGCTGTGCTGCATGGCTTGTGGGATCTTAGTTCCCCAACCAGGGATTGAACCCGGGCCCACAGCGGTGAAAGCATCGAGTCCTAACCAGTGGATCACCAGGGAATTCCCTCATTTTTTAAATTGTTTGTTTTCTTGTTTTTTAGTTTTAAGCATTATTGTATATTTTGGGTACCAGTCCTTTATCACATATGTGTTTTGCAAAGAGTTTTTTCTAGTCTGTATCTTAACTTTTCATTCTTTTAACAGTATCTTTCACAGAGCAGTTTTAATTTTAATGAAGCCCAAGTTTCAATTTTTCCTTCATGGATTGTGCTTTAGGTATTATATCTAAGGAGTAATTGTTCAACTGAAGGTCACCTAGATTATCTCTTGTGTTATCTTTTAGGAATTTTATAGTTTTGCAATTTACATTTAGATCTGTGATCCATTTTCAGTTAATTTTTGTGAAAGGTATAAGATTTGTGTCTCTGTTTATTTCTTCATACACGAGTGGCCAGTTCTTTTAGTGTCATTTGTTGAAGATTAGCCTTTCTCCATTGAATTGCCATTGTTCCTTTGTTAGAAATTAATTGATTACATTGTGTGGATCCTTTTCTCAGCTGTCTATTCTGTTCTATTGATCTATTTGTCTGTTTTTTTGTCCATACCATGCTGTCTTGGTTACTGTAGCTTTATAGTAAGTCTTTAAGGTGGGAGTATCAGTTCTCTGAGCTTGTTCTTTAATATTGTATTGGCTATTCTGGGTCTTTCATCTTTCTATTTAAAATTTCAAATCAGTCTGTTGAAATCCACAAAATAACTTGCTGTGATACTGATTGGAATTGTGGTGATTCTGTAGATCAAGTTGGGAAGAACTGACATCTTGACAGTATTGAGTCTTCCTATTCATGTTCATGGAATATCTATTTATTTAGATCTTTGATATCTTTCATTGGAGTTTTATAGTTCTTTTTATATAGATTTTACACATTTTTAAAGATTTGTACATAAGTATTTAATTTTTTCAGTGCTAATGTAAGTGGTATTGTGTTTTTAATTTCAAATTCTAATAGTTCTTTACCTTCATGTAAGAAAGCAATTAATTTTTGTATATTCATCTTGTCCTGCACTGTTGCTATAATTGCTTATTAGTTCAAGGAAGTTTTTTCTTTTTTCTTTTTTTTTCAAATTCATCTCTGGGATTTCCTACATAGACAATTATGTCATCTCAAATAAAGGTTTTATTTTTTCCTTCCCAATCTGTATCCCTTTTATTTCCTTTTCTTGTCTCATTGCATTATCTAGGACTTCCTGTATGAGGTTGAATAGGAGTGATGAGAGGGAGCATTCTTGCTTGTTCTCAATCTTAGCGTCAAAGCATATGGTTTCTCGCCATTAAGTATGATGCTGGCTGTAGGTTTGTTGTAGATATTCTTAATCAAATTAAAAATATTCCCCTCTATTCCTAGTTTTCTGAGAGTTAAAAAAAATCATAAATGGCTTTTGAGTTTTGTCAGATGCTTTTTCCACATCTATTGATATGACCATTTCATATTTCTTCTTTGGCTTGTTGACATTAATGGATTTTTCAAATGCCGAACCATCATTGCTTATTTGAAATAAGTCTCACTTGTTTATGATATATGATTCTTTTTATACTTTGTTGGATTTGATTCTGTTGAGAATATTTGCACCTATGTTCATAAGAGATATTGTGTAGTTTTCTTTTTTTGTAATGTATTTTTCTGGTTTTGGTATTAAGGCTGGCCTCGGGACTTCCCTGGTGGTCTGGTGGTTAAGAATCTACCTTCCAGTGCAGGGGACGTGGTTTTGATCCCTGGTCAGGGAACTAGATCCCGCATGCCGTGGGGCAAGTAAGCCCGTGCGCTGCAACTACTGAGCCCGTGCGCTCTAGAGCCAGTGTGCCACAACTAGAGAGCCCACGCACCACAACTACTGAGCCTGCACACTCTGGAGCCTGAGCGCCACAACTAGAGAGAAGCCTGCGTGCTGTAACGAAGAACCCGTGTGCTGCAACCAAGGATTCCACATGCCAACAACAAAGATCCTGCATGCTGCAACTAAGACCTGATGCAGCCAAATAAATAAATAAATAAATAAATAAACAAAAGGAAAAATAGAAAGGCTGGCCTCATAGAATGAGTTTGGAAGTGTTCCTCTACTTCTATTTTGTGAAAGAAATTATAGAGAATTTGTATAATTGATTCCTTAAATGTTTGGTAGAATTCACTGATGAACCAAACTGGGCCTAGTCCTTTCTGTTTTGGAAGGTATTAAATATTGATTCAATTGATTCAATATCTTTAATAGATATGGGCCTATTCAGATTACATAAGTTTTGATCAATTGTATCTTTCAAGGTATTCGTCCATTTTCATCTAAGTTTTCACATTTGCGGGCATTGAGTTGTTCATAGCATTTCTGTATTATTTCTATATAATGTCCATTGGACCAGTACTGATTGCCCCTCTTTCATTTTTGATATTAGTAATCTGTCTCTTCTGTTTTTTTTCTTAGTTAACCTGGGTAGAGGTTATCAATTTTATTGATTTTTTTCAAAGAACCAACCTTTGATTTGGTTGATTTTCTCTGTTGATTTCTTGTTTTCAATTTCATTAATTTTTTTTTCAATTTCATTGATTTCTGCTCTTTTATTTATTTATTTATTTTCTTCTGCTTACTTTGGAATAAATTTGCCCTTCTTTTTTTAATTTCCAAAGCTGGAAGTTTGCATTATTGATTTTAGAATTGTCTCCTTTTTTAATACATGCATTCGATGCATGTGCGCTTGAGAAGAAAGTGTATTCTTCTGTTTTAGATGAAGTATTCTATAAATGTTAATTAGATTTAGTTGACTGATGGTGTTTTTCAGTTCAATTATTTCATTACTGATTTCCTTACTGATTTTCTGCCTGCTGGATCTGTTTCTGATAGAGGGATGTTGAAGTAGATGTGTCTATTTGTCCTTGTATCAATATTTCTATCAGTTTTTGCCTTATGTATTTTGGTGTTGGGCATATATACATTAAGGATTATTATGTTTTTTTGGCAAATTGCCCCCTCTATCATTATGTAATATTCCTCTTTATCCCTGTGTCCCCAAATTTGATACTGTTTTTTCCTCTGAAATCTCAGTCTGAAATTAATATAGCTACTCTGTCTTTTGATCTCTTAGAATGGTGTATCTTTCTTCATCCCTTTACTTTTAATCTGTTTGTGTCTTTATATTTAAAGTGAGTTTATTGTATACAATGTAGAGTAGGGTCTTTTTTCTTTTTTAAATCGTAGATTGATTTGATTTTCAAATATTAAACCACCGTTCTGTCCTAGAATAAGCCCTAATTAGTCATGCTGTATTATTCTTTTTATATATTGCTGGTTTTGATCTGCTGATTTTTGTTGAGTATTTTTGTCTGTACTTATCAGGGATATTGGTCTTTAGTTTTCTTGTACTCTCATTATATTGATTTAGTATCAGTATAATGTTTGCTTTATAGATTGAATTGGGAATTGTTTATTTCTAGTTAATGGAATAGGTTGTGTAGAATTCACTTTATTTTCTTCTTAAATGTTCATTTGAATGTCTGTGAAAACTCTAGGAAATCCCTGCTAGAATGAGAGCTTCAAAATTAGGTAACTAAATGATTTGATCCTGTAGGGTAGGGGGTTAGTGGAAGGGGAGGGTGGCAGATGTGTTTATAAAAGGGTAGCAGAAAGGATCTTTACGACACAACTGTTCTATATCTTGAGTTTGGTTGTAGTCACAGAGATGAGCACATGTGATAAAATCGCCTAGGACTAAATGCATGCATACAAACACACACACACAAGTATGTGCATGTAAAACAGGTGAAATCTTAATAAGGTCATGGATTGTTTCAATGTCACTTTCCTGGTGATGATATTGCTGTGCAGTTATGCAAGGTGTTACCATCAGGGAAAACTTGTTGAAGAGAATACAGGATTCCCCAGATAGCCTCTCTCCCCGCACCTCACCAATTTATCCAGCTGTTCAGTAGATGTTGGTTACCAAATAATTTCAGCTTATGTTTTCTGATAAGTGTTTTCACTGTTGACATTACATGTTGCTAATTTGGAAATTAGATGAAGAGTCAGTAGAATTGAAATTCTGATATAAAAGTTAAATCCTGACCAATAATCTCAATTGGTTGGAAAGTCATCATCCATCTTTATTACAGTAGGCTGTGACATGGATAAGTAGTTGTAAGCAAAGCTGATATTTTCTTCAGGTTGCAGATTTGGTTCATTTTTAGTATGTAAGGAAGTACTCAGTTGAGACTGTGAACACTGCACCACTTAGAATGGGTATAGAGTTGATTTGTCCAAGAAAAATTTTAGTCAAGTTCCTATCGAACATTTGGTTTTAATTATCATAGTATTTTATTTTGATGCCCCTGCTAGAATGAGAGTTTCAAAATCAGGCAACTAAATGATTTGGTCTTGTCTCTAAGCAAAGTCTTTTATTCTTCTATAAGTTTTTTCATATTTAAATTACAACTGTTCATACTATTTCAGCCTTCCTATTTGTGATCAGATAGCTTTCAAAATATGTATA
The DNA here is from genome assembly GCF_937001465.1 of Orcinus orca. NCBI lineage: Eukaryota > Metazoa > Chordata > Mammalia > Artiodactyla > Delphinidae > Orcinus > Orcinus orca. The sequence continues at coordinate 100,387,663 of NC_064563.1, forward strand.
TGAATAAATTCTCATTCATAATCAGATTGTGGGAGAATTCTTTGTTATCTGATTTTTTTTCAGAGATAGCATGTATATAGGTTCATAGACTAAGTGAAAAATTGTATCTCTGAAAAATACAGATTATTATCCAGGCTGCAATTCTAATCCAACTTTGGAAAGAAAAAACATTCTAGTGTGATATTAAATATAAGAAACAATTTATCAAAGTCTAAGTGAATTTTTGTTTTCCTTTGATAATGTCTGTAGATACACTCCAGATTACCCTTGGCTGTGGTAGGATTGGAGATGGGCATTGAAACATGTTACTGTTATTTAGAGTTAATAAAATTTTAATCAATTCCCCTCCTCTCCTATTAAAGATACCTTCATTTTGTCTCATTGTGTTTGTTTCATTTTTTGTAATAGTTTAAAACTTCTCATTCTTTTCCCCCCTCTTTGGTGGGAATTATGTTTCTTTTCTGTACAGAATATGAGACTCAAAGACTAGTACTCATCATTTTGCAAATATAGGTAAAACCTAATTACAACATTATTAGTAGGGTAGAAAAAATTTGGAAACAAAAAATGTGAAAGCTGCATTTACTGTGAGATTAGTGAAACAGTTGTGGAAAACTAGTTAACCAGTGGTTCTGAGTCTAGCTTGTGAGCTAAATTATTCCCAGTCCTGGTTGCAGTTTGATGTAAACAAATAATGTAATTCATTGTGAGAACTGTTATTAGTAATAGAGGTATGTAAAATAGTGTTAGAGCAGAGATACTGATTTACTTTTCTAGAGAGTGAGGAAGGCTTCATAGGTGGTGTTGATCTGGGACTTAATGGACAAGGAGAATTTGGGAGGGCAAAGCACATTCTAGTAAGAGGAAACATGTACAGAAAGATGTCAAAGGATCTGAATGGCATGCACTTTCAGGGAACTACATATAGTTTAGTGTTGTCGGAATAGAAGATTCATGGGAAGCAGAAGTGAGAAAGATAACTCAGTTCTTTTTTTTTTTTTTCTCCTTAGGTAGTGGGGAATACTTAGGAATTTAAGCAAGAGAATGACATCAGATTTGCATTTTTGAAAGATTTAACTTTCTTGACGGAGTGGCTGCTGGACTGGGGGGGAGAAGAGACCATTTGCTGGGAATCCCATTAGGAGAACATTGCAAGAGTCCAGGTCAGAAGTAAGAGGCAGAACTAAGACAGTGATACTGAAAATGGAGGAAAAATGTATTTTTAATCTAGTTATATTGATACATTTACATTTTGTAGTGAAATGGGGGTGACAATGTGTTTAGGTTGATATCTTGATAGGAAGGATTTCCGAGAATTTGTGTAATTTAGAATTACAGCATTGGAAGGAGCATAGGCTTTTATGTCAGGCAGACTTGGGTTAACTGGTGAAGTTTATTCTCTGAGCTTCACTTCCCACTTATAAAGTGATGAGTTTTATACCATGTAGGGCTGTGGTGTTAATGAGATAATAATGCCTGGAGAATAAAAATGACAGTGTTTATTGAGGGCTATCATGGTTAAGACAGTGTTTTATTTTGTTTTTCATTACTTAAATTTTTTTTTTTTACTTTTAAAAATGTATTTCCAATTATGGTAAAACACACACAGCATAAAATTTATCATCTTATCCATTTTTAATGGTACAGTTCACTGGTATTTAGTATATTCGCATTGTTGTGCAACCATCGCCACCGTCTATCTCCAGAATTCTTTACATCTTGCAAAACCACAACACTTTACCCATTAAACAATAACTCTCCATTTCCCCCTCTCCCATCCCCTGGCAACCAAAATTCTACTGTTTTCTATCTCTGTGAACTCTAGATACTTCCTATAACTTGAATCATAGAGTATTTGTCTTTTTGTTACTGGCTTATTTCACTTAACCTAATGTCATTGCGTTGGGAAAAACGCATCTTCCTCCCATGTTTCTCCTTTACTCTCATACTACTATCATTTTCACAACACTTCTCACACCAGATGTTTGTGGGTTTTCCCCCACCAAGCAATCCTCTGGGACATGAGCTGGGTGTCCTACAATTTATCTCAATTCCGACACTATCTACCTGGAGATGGTTTCAGATCTCACAGGTTGTGGGCTCAGTCCCAAGACTGCTCCCACCCCACTTCAGATGCCAATCACAATTCCAGGTTGTCACCTGTGCTTCTGACCAGCTGGCTATAAATCTGAGATTCCCATGACTCTCTCCTCAGGTTTGATTAATTTATGCTAGAGCAGTTCACAGAACTCAGAGAAACACTTATTTACATTTACCAGTTTATTTAAGGACATGATAAAGGATACAGATGAATAGCCAAATGAATAGATACATAGGGCAAGGTCTGGTAGGGTCCTGAGTGCAGGAGCTTCTGTCCCTGTGGAGTTGGGGTGTGTCACCTTCCGGGTATATGGATGTGTTTAGCAACCTCAAAGCTCTTTGAACCTCATATAATATTTTTGAGATTGTAATGGAGATTTGCTCACATAGGCATGACCGATAATTAATTCTGTTTCCAGTCCCTCTCCCCTCTCTAGAGAATGGTGGGGCAAAGATGAGAATTCCAAGCTTGTAATATTGGCTTGGTCTTTCTGCTGACTAGCCCCTATCCAGGAGCCATCTAGGATCTCACCCAGAGTCGCTTCATTAATACAAAAGGCAGATCTATCACCCAGGAAATTGTGAGGGTTTTAGGAGCCCTGTGTCAGGGATTGGGGTTAAAAACCAGATATTATAGCAAAAGATGCTCCTATCACCAAGGGAATTACAAGGGTTTTAGGAGCTCTGTGTAGGAACTGGGGCCAGAGACCAATATAAATATTTTTTATAATCTCATAGTTGTCAAAGTTCATGACTAATTTTTTGAACTATTTATCAGGTAGATCACTTATTTCCAGTCAGTAAGGTGTTTTTTTCTGAGGTTTTATCTTGTTTTTTCATTTGTAATGTATTTTTCTGCTTTATTTTCCTTCATTCTCTGGTTAGTTTCCATGTATTAGCGTGTTGTAGCGTGTGTCAGAATTTCCTTTTTAAGGCTGAGTAATATTTCATTGTATGTATATGACACATTTCATTATTATTGGTGTTATTATTGATGGGACACTTGAGTTGTTTCCACCTTGTAGCTATTGTGAAAAATGCTGCTATGAACATAGGTGTACAAATATCTCTTTGAGGAAGACAGTATATTTTAGCTCTAGTTGATTTACATTGTTGTGTTAGTTTCAGGTGTACAGAAAAGTGATTCAGTTATACATATGTATACATATTCTTTTCCATTATGGTTTATTACAGGATATTGAATATAGTTGTCTGTGCTATACAGTAGGACCCTGTTGTTTATTTTATATGTATTAGTTTGTTTCTGCTAATCCCAAACTCCTAATTTATCCCTCCTCTACCCCCTTTCCTCTTTGGTAACCATAAGTTTGTTTTCTATATCTCTGAGTCTGTTTCTGTTTCATAAATAAGTTCATTTGTGTCATATTTTAGATTCCACATATAAGTGATATCATATGGTATTTGTCTTTCTCTTTCTGACTTACTTGACTTAATATAATCTCTGGGTCTATCCATGTTGCTGCAAATGGCATCATTCTTTTTCATGGCTGAGTAATATTCCCCCCCATATATATATATATATATATATATACACATATACACACACACACACACATCTTCTTTATCCATTCATCTGTCAATAGACATTTAGGTTGCTTCCATGTCTTCTTGGCCATTGTAAATAGTGTTGCTGTGAACATTGGAGTGCATGTATTTTTTTGAATTACAGTTTTCTCTGGATATATGCCCAGGAGAGGGATTGCTAATCATATGGCAACTCTATTTTTAGTTTTTTAAGGAACCTTCATAGTGTTATCCATAGTGGCCACACCAATTTACATTCCCACCAATAGTGTTAAGAGGGTTCCCTTTTCTCCACACCCTCTCCAGCATTTGTTATTTGTAGACTACTTAAAAAAAATAATTTATTTTTTTTGGCTGCGTTGGGACTTCGTTGCTGCATGTGGGCTTTCTCTAGTTGCGGCTAGCGGGGCTGCTCTTTGTTGTGGTGCTTTTTGGCCATTTGTATGTCTTCTTTGGAGAAATGTCTATTTAGGAAGGAAGGCAGTATTTTAAACTTATATAATCATCACATATCCTTGTGAGATAGTAACCATTATTACGCAAGGAAACTAACGCATAGAGAAGATAAGTAATTTATTTCCCCAGATTCACACTGTTTCTCTTTTTAAAAATAAATAAATAAATTTATTTATTTATTTATGGTTGCATTGGGTCTTCGTTGTTGCATGCGGGCTTTCTAGTTGCGGTGAGCTGGGGCTGCTCTTCATTGAGGTGTGCGAGCTTCTCATTGCGGTGGCTTCTCTTGTTGCAGAGCACAGGCTCTAGGCACGTGGGCTTCAGTATTTGTGGCTCACAGGCTCTACAGCACAGGCTCCGTAGTTGTGGTGCATGGGCTTAGTTGCTCTGCGGCATGTGGGATCTTCCTGGACCAGGGCTCGAACCCGTGTCCCCTGCATTGGCAGGCGGATTCTTAACCACTGCGCCACCAGGGAAATCCCCACACTGTTTATATATATATATATATATATATATATATATATTTATTTAAAAAGTTTTTAATTTTGGCGGCATTGGGTCTCTGCTGCGTGCAGGCTTTGTCTAGCTGTGATGAGCGGGGGCTACTCTTTGTTGTGATGTGTGGGCTTCTCACTGCGGTGGCTTCTTTTGTTGTGGAGCACAGGTTCTAGTTACATGGACTTTAGTAGTTGCAGCATGAGGCCTCAGTAGTTGGGGGTGTGCAGGCTCTAGGACGTGTGGGCTTCAGTAGTTGTGTGCGTGGGCTCAGTAGTTGTGGCTCGCAGGCTCTAGAGTGCAGGCTCAGTAGTTGTGGCTCATGGGCTTAGTTGCTCCGTGGCATGTGGGATCTTCCCAGACCAGGGATTGAACCTGTGTTTCCTGCATTGGCAGGCGGATTCTTAACCATTGCGCCACCAAGGAAGTCCTGTTTCTATATTAACTAAATCAACTTTAACTTTGTTTGTAGTTGGATTAAATCTAAACAGTTAGTAAGATATCTGACTCTTCCCTAAACTTTTTCCATGAAGCAGTTCATAGGGAATCAGTTGTAATCCCTTCCAATTGTTTATAAATGCAGTTACTTCAGAATCACAGACTCTGTTTAACTTGGCATGTAATTATTTTTATTTCCTTTAAACACATTCACCATTTTTCATAGTGATGTAAGCTTTTGAGTCTTAAAATGTCTATTTCCTGACTAAAATTACCTTTACATTTTTAAATGTCTTTTTTCTTTTTCTTTTTCTTTTTTTTTTTTGCGGTACGCGGGCCTGTCTCACTGTTGTGACCTTTCCCGTTGTGGAGCACAGGCTCTGGACGCGCAGGCTCAGCAGCCATGGCTCATGGGCCCAGCCGCTCCGCGGCACGTGGGATCTTCCCGGACCGGGGCACGAACCCGTGTCCCCTGCATTGGCAGGCGGACTCTCAACCACTGCACCACCAGGGGAGCCCTCTTTTTCTTTTTTTAACGAATTAAGTCCAGACCCTTTATTTATTTATTTATCTATTTATTTATGTTTTGGCTGCGTGGTATGTGGGATCTTAGTTCCCCAGCCAGGGATTGAACCTGCACTACTTGCAGTGGAATGTAGAGTCTTAACCACTGGACCGCCAGGGAAGTCCATAAATGTCTTTCTTCTGTAATTTATTGGACTTTTATATCCTCATTAGCAAAAGATGCCAAGTGTTTTGTAGATTGCAGTTTTCCCCCTCTGTGAACTGTTAGGACTTTGGCTGTTTATCTTGAATTTCTAAATAAAAAGAAAATTTAAGTGCCTCTTAATTGTCATATTGCTATATTTATTATTGAAATTCCAAATCCCATTTTTTTTCCTTAGTGGAAAAGGAGCCTAAGAAATAAGGTCCTCTCTGTAGACCATAAAAGTAAAAAAGGTGTACGTGGGCGTCCTGTCACTTCTAAGACATCAGCAGAAAGGTAAGATATATGTATGTGTGTGATATAGGATGGGCTTATACTATGTATAGTGTGACCATGAATGATTCATTTAACCTTTTTGGTTCTCAAATTTCCACAACTTTTAAAATACAGTGATTGAGTTCAGTGACCTCTACTGTTCCTTCTAAGCTCTTTCTGTGATTCTAATTCATCTTAACTCCTTGTTTTTGTGTGTTTGTAACATCTTGAAAGCTTTAGCTAAAAAAGCAAGAGTTACATATAGACTCGTTAAGATGCTGGATTCATCTTTTGTCCTCCAATTAGCAACTCTGGTCTTAAAGTCATAGTATTAATGAATAATGGATATGCTGGAATTAAATATCTATGGGATTCAAATTACAATTATTACCTGCAGGAAATCGGAGCTAAATTTTAGTACTGGACATCAGTAAATGCTTAAAAAGTTGTTATTTTGCAAAAGGGTATTATCTGTTTTAGAATAGTGAATGAATAAAAAGTGACAGTAACAGTTAAAAATTACAGTTATTGGGAGCTTGCACAAATGAGAAGACTAATTGGAGTTTTCTTTCTATAAGTTTATTTATTTTTTATTTTATTTTTGGCTGCATTGGGTCTTTGCCGCTGTGCACGGGCTTTCTCTAGTTGCAGTGAGCAGGGGCTACTCTTTGTTGCGGTGTGTGGGCTTCTCATTGCAGAGCACAGGCTCTAGGCATGCGGGCTTCAGTAGTTGCAGCACATGGGCTCAGTAGTTGTGGCTCGTGGGCTCTAGAGCACAGGCAGTAGTTGCGGCACACGGGCTTAGTTGCTCTGCGGCATGTGGGATCTTCCCAGACCAGGGCTCGAACCCGTGTCCCCTGCATTTGACAGGCGGATTCTTAACCACTGTGCCACCAGGGAAGTCCTAATTGGAGTTCTTGATTTTATGTCAGAGCACTCTGTAAGCTGTTTAGTCTGAATTCTCACCTTTCAAGTGAATTGTCCTTAGGAAATAAGCATATTGGTGACTCCATATCCTTATCAATACTTATTTTCCGTCCCTCCTTCCCTTCCTTCCTTCTTTCCATAGTTGTCCTAGTGGGTGTGAAATGATAATCTCATTGTGGTTTTGGTACATATTTCCTAATGACATTGAGTGTCTTTTTATATGCCTGTTGGTCATTTGTATACCTTCTTTACAGAAATGTCTGTTTAGATCCTTTTAAAAATTGTTTAAAAATTGTGGTGTTTATCTTTTTATTGTTGAGTTGTAAGAGTTCTTTATATATTCTGGATACAGGTCCTTATTAGATATGTGATTTGGAAATATTTTCTCTCACTCAGCTTTTCACTTTCTTGATGGTGTCCTTTGAAGCACGAAAGTTTTTTTCACTTTGATCAAATCCCATTTATCTGTTTTTCTTTTGTTGTTGTGCTTTTGTTGTCATATCTAAGGAACTATTGCCTAATCTGAGGTCATGATGATTTACTCTTGTGTTTTCGTCTAAGGGTTTTATAGTTCTAGCTCTTAGATTTAGGTATTTTATCCATTTTGAATTAATTTTGGGTATGGCATGAGATAGGCATCCAAATTTATATTTTTGTTGGTGAATATGCAGTTGTCCCAGCAACATTTGTTGAAGAGGTACGAATTTTTCTTGGTACCTTTGTTGAAAATCAGTTGACATTAATGTAAGTGTTTATTTCTGGATTTGGAATTCTAGTCCATTGATGTATATGTCTGTTTTTATGTCAGTACCGCTGTGTGCTGTACACTGCATTATTGCAACTTGGTGGTAAGTTTTGAAATTGGGAAATGTGAGTCTTCCAACTTCATAATATTTTTCAAGATTTTTTAAAAAAAATTTTCTGGCCGCACTGTGCAGCATGCAGGATGTTAGTTCCCTGACCAGGGATCAAATCCATGCCGCCTGCAGTGGAAGCATGGAGTCTTAACCACTGGGCTGCCAGGGAAGTCCCTTTTCAAGATTGTTTTGGTTGTTCTGGGTTCCTTGCATTTTCAACTGAGTTTTAGAATCAGTTGGTCATTTTGAGCAAAACAGCCAACAAGGATTTTGATGGAGGATGTGTTGAATCTGTAGACCAATTTGGGGAGTATTGCTGTCTTAACAAATTAAATCTTCTGATTCATGAATATATCTTTCCATTTATTTAGGTCTTATTCAATTTCTTTCAACAGTGTTTTGTAACTTTCAGTGTGTCTTGGACATTTATTGTTAAATTTATTCCCAAGTATTTTCTTTTTGATGCTGTTGTGAATGGAAGTGTTTTCTTAATTTTAGTTTTAGATGGTTCATTACTAGTGTGTAGAAATCCCATTTATTTATATATGTTGACCCTGATTTATATATCGTGACCCTGTTTGTCCTGTTCTAGAAATTTTTAGTAGATTGCTTGGAATTTTGTATATACAAGATCATGTCATCTGCAAACAAAGAAGGCTTTACTGCTTCCTTTTCAGCTGGAGGCCTTTAATTTTTTCCCCTTGCCTAATTGTCCTGGCTAGAATGTACAATGTATAATGGAAGTGGTGAGAGTGGAAATCTTTGTTTTGTTCCCACTATCAGAGGGAAAGCATTCAGTATTTCACCATTAAGTATGATGTTAGTTATAGGTTTTTTATAGACGCCCTGCTATGGTTTGAATGTTTGTACAATATCTCCCCAAAATTCATATGTTGAAATCCTAATGCCCAATGTGATGGTGTTTGGAGGTGGGGCCATTGAGGGCGGTGCTTAAGTCATGAGGGTGGAGCCCTCATGAACGGGATTAGTGCTCTTTTTATAAAAGAGACCTCACAGAGCTTCCTGGTGCCTTCTACCACGTGAGGACACTGTGAGGAGTCTGCAGTCTGCAACCCAGAAGAGGGCCTTCACCAGAGCCTGACCATGTTGGCCAGCACCCTGATCTTGGACTTCCCAGCCTCCAGAACCGTGAGAAATAAATGTTTGTTGTTTATAAGCTGCTGAGTCTGTGATATTTTGTTATAGCCTGAACAGACTAAGACATGCCCTTTTTCATGTTGAGGAAGTTCCCTTCTGTTCTTAATTTGTGGGAGACTTTTTATGATGAATGTGTGTTGGATTTTGTCAAATGCTTTTCCTGCATTTATATCATGTAATTTGTATCCTTTATTAATATAATGTATTACATAAATTGATTTTTAGATTTTAAACCAACTTTGCATTCCTGGGATAAATGTCACTTGATTCTGATTTATGATCCCATTTATATGTTACTGGTTTCAGTTTGCTAGGATTTTATTGAGGATATCTATGTTTGTATTCAGAAGGGAAAATAACTTGCTATTTTCTTATGTTGTCTTTGTCTGGCTTTGGAATGAGGCTAATAATAGCCTTGTAGAATGAGGTGAAAAGTGTTGTCTCTTCCTTTGTTTTCCGGAAGAGGTTTTGAAGGATTGGTATTAATTCTTGTTTAAATGTTTGATAAAATTCACCAGTGAATCCATCTGGTCATTCATTGGTGGTGTGTGTGTGTGTGTTTGTATGTGTGTGTGTATCTGTGAAGTTTTCCAGTTAGAAATTCAGATTTTTCCTTGTTATAAGTCTGTTGAGATTTTCTATTTTTTTTTTATGAGTCTGTTTTGGTAGCTTTTGTTTTTCTAGGAATTTGTATATTTTATTTATCTAATTTGTTGCCATACATTTGTTCATAGTATTCTATTATACTGTTTAAAATTTCTGTAATACTGTTAGTGATGACCCGTCTTTCATTCCTTATTTTAGTAATTTGAGTGTTTTCTTTCTTTTCTTTTTTTGTTCAGTCTACCTAGATACTTGTAAATTTTGTTGATCTTTTCAAGGAACCAACTTTTGGTTTCATCAGTATTCTCCATAGGTTTTCTATATTCTATTTCATTTAGTTTCACTGTAATCTTATTTTTTATTTCTTCTCTTTGTTTTGGACATAGTTTGTGCTTCTTTTTCTAATTTCTTAAGGTACATGGTTAGGTTATTGATTTGAGATGTCTTCTTTTCTAGTATAGGTGTTTAGTTTTAAATTTTATTCTAAGCACTGCGTTAGCTGCACCTCATAAATTTTGGTATGTTGTGATTTTCTATTCATTAAGCTCAAAAGTATTTTCTAATTTCTGGTATGATTGATTCACTTCTTTTGAAAGTGTGAATTGTTTAATTTCTATGTATTTTTAAATTTCAAAGATTTTCTTCTTTTATTGAGATATAATTGACATATAACATTATATTAGTTTCAGATATACAACATAATGATTCTATACTTGTATATACTATGAAATGATCACCACAGTAAGTATAGGTAACATCCATCACTCACATAGTTACAGATTTTTTTGTGTGTGATGACAACTTTTAAGATTTACTTTCTTAACAACTTTCAAATATACAATACAGTATTATTAACCATAGTCCCCATGTTGTACATTATATCCTCATGACTTAGTTTTGCTGTTGTTAATTTTTAATTGAATTCCACTGTGGTCTGAGAATGTTTTGTATGATTTCACTTCTTGTAAATTTATTGAGGTTTATTTGTGGCCTGGCATGTGGTCTTTCTTGGAGAATGTTCCATGTGTTTGAGAAGAATGTGCATTCTGTTCCTGTTTGTTAGAGTGGTCTGTGGATGCGTTGGTTGATGGTGTTATTCAAGCCTTCTGTATCCTTGCTGATTTTTGTCTAGTTGTTCTATCAAGACTGGGGTTTTAAGTGTTGAACTATTACTGTTGAATTGTTAATTTCTCCTTTCTGTTAGTTTTTGCTTAATGAGCCTTGTGGTCCTGTTATTAAGTATATGTGTATTTATAGTCAGTATATCTTACTGATGAATTAACCCTTTTGTCAGTGAAATGTCCCTCATTGTTTCTACAGACTTTTTCTTTTTTTTCTTTAAAGTCTATTTTGTCTAATACTGATAGAGCCCATTCCACCTGTCTTAAGGTTGCTGTTTTCATGGTACACCTGTTTCCATCCTTTTACTTTGAACCTGTTTATTTCTTTGAGTCCAAAGTGTGTCTCTGGTTGAGAGCATATTGTTGGATCTTATCTTAGTCTGTTTAGACTGTTATAACAAAATATCATAAGACTAGGTGGCTTATAAACAAAAAACATTTATTTGTTATTTATAACAAAAGTGTTATAATTCCTGGGAAGCCCAGGATCATAGCACTCCCAGATTCAGTATCTGGTGAGGGCTTCCTGGTTCTTAGATGGCCATCTTTTTACTGTATCCTCAAAGGGTGGAAGGGGTACTCTCTTGAACCTTTTTTATGAGCACTAATCCTATTCATGAGGGCTGTACCCTCATGACCCAGTCACCTCCCAAAGGCCCCACCTCCTACTGCCATCACTTTGGGGGTTAGGATTTTAAAATATGAATTTTGAGGTGAAACAAACATTCAGAACACAGAAGGTCTTGTGTTTTTTTTTTTTTTAATCTACTCTCACCATCTCGACCTTTGACTAGATTATTTAATCCATTCACATTTCATGTGAATCAAGGTGTCCTCTAGGTTGTGCTTCCTTTGAAGGCATTAAGGAATAATCTGTTCCGTGTCTCTCTCCTCTCTTCTTCATGCATTCAGTCCTCCATATTTACATGTTTTCCCTGTATGTCTTCATGTTGTCTTCCTTCTGTGTATGTCTGTTTCTGCCATTTTTATAAGGATACCAGTCATAAGGTACAGGCATACCTTGTTTTATTGTGCTTCATGTTATCGCACTTTGGAGACAATGCATTTTTTACAAATTGAATGTTGCAGGCAACCCTGCATTTAGCAAGTCTGTCGGTAGCATTTTTCCAGAAACATTTGCTCACTTTGTGTCTCTGTGTCACGGTTTGCTAATTCTCCCAATATATCAAACTTTTTCATTGTTATTATATTTGTTATGGTGATCTGTGATCAGTAATTTTTTAAATTCAAGTATAGTTGATTTACAATACTGTGTTTCAAGCAAAATGATTCAGTTGTATATTTTTTCAGATTATATTCCATTATAGGTTATTACAAGACACTGAATATAATTTCCTGTGCTATACAGTAAATCCTTCTTGCTTATCTATTTTATGTATAGTAGTTTATACCGGTTAATCACATACTCTTAATTTGTCCCTCGCCACCTCTCCCTCCTGTTTGGTAACCATAAATTGGTTTTCTATGTCTCTGAGTCTGTTTCTGGTTTTTTTTTTTTTTTTTGCTGTACTTGGGCCTCTCACTGTTGTGGCCTCTCCCGTTGCGGAGCACAGGCTCTGGATGCGCAGGCTCAGCGGCCATGGCGCACGGGCCCAGCCGCTCCGCGACATGTGGGATCTTCCCGGACTGGGGCACGAACCCATGTCCCCTGCATCGGCAGGCGGACTCTCAACCACTGCACCACCAGGGAAGCCCCTGTTTCTGTTTTTTTTTTTAAAACATCTTTATTGGAGTATAATTGCTTTACAGTGTTGTGTTAGTTTCTGCTGTATAACAAAGTGAATCAGCTATATGTATACATATATCCCCATATCCTCTCACTTTTGCGTCTCCTTCCTACCCTCCCTATCCCACCCCTCTAGGTGGTCACAAAGCACCGAGCTGTTCTCCCTGTGCTATGTGGCTGCTTCCCACTAACTATCTGTTTTACATTTGGTAGTGTATATATGTCATAGCTACTCTGTCACTTCGTCCCAGCTTACCCTTCCCCCTCCCCGTGTCCTCAAGTACCTTCTCTCCATCTGCATCTTTATTCCTGTCCTGCTCCTTGGTTCATCAGAACCATTTTTTTTTTTTTTTAGATTCCATATATATGTATTACCATATGGTATTTGTTTTTCTCTTTCTAACTTACTTCACTCGGTATGACAGTCTCTAGGTCTATCCATCTCACTACAAATAGCTCAATTTTGTTTCCTTTTATGGCTGAATAATATTCCATTTTATAGATATGCCACATCTTCTTTATCCATTCATCTGTCGATGGACACTTAGGTTGCTTCCATGTTGTGGCTATTGTAAATAGAGCTGCAATGAACACTGTGGTACATGACTCTTTGAATTATGGTTTTCTCAGGGTATATGCCCAGTAGTGGGATTGCTGGGTTGTATGGTAGTTCTAATTTTAGTTTTTTAAGGAACCTCTATACTCTTCTCCATAGTGGCTGTATCAATTTACATTCCCTCCAACAGTGTAGGAGGGTTCCTTTTTCTCCACACCCTCTTCAGCATTTATTGTTTGTAGATTTTTTGATGATGGCCATTCTGACCGGTGTGAGGTGATACCTCATTGTAGGTTTGATTTGCATTTCTTTAATGATTAGTTATGTTGAGCATCCTTTCATGTGTTTGTTGGCAGTCTATATATCTTCTTTGGAGAAATGTCTATTTAGGCCTTCTGCCCAGTTTTGGATTGGGTTGTTTGTTTTTTTGATATTGAGCTTCATGATCTGCTTGTATTAATCTTTTGTCAGTTGCTTCGTTTGCAAATATTTTCTCCCATTCTGAGGGTTGTCTTTTCGTCTTGTTTATGGTTTCCTTTGCTGTGCAAAAGCTTTTAAGTTTCATTAGGTCCCATTTGTATATTTTTGTTTTAATTCCATTTCTCTAGGAGGTGGGTCAAAAAGGATCTTGCTCTGATTTATGTCATAGAGTGTTCTGCCTATGTTTTCCTCTAAGAGTTTTATAGTGCCTGGCCTTACATTTAGGTCTTTAATCCATTTTGAGTTTACTTTTGTGTATGGTGTTAGGGAGTTTTCTAATTTCATTCTTTTACATGTAGCCGTCCAGTTTTCCCAGCACCACTTATTGAAGAGGCTGTCTTTTCTCCATTGTATATTTGTGCCTCCTTTATCAAAGATAAGGTGACCATATGTGCATGGGTTTATCTCAGGGCTTTCTATCTTGTTCCATTGATCTGTATTTCTGTTTTTGTGCCAGTATCATACTGTTTTGATTACTCTAGGTTTGTAATATAATCTGAAGTCAGGGAGCCTGATTCCTCCAGCTCTGTTTCTGTTTCTCAAGATTGGTTTGGCTATTTGCAGTCTTCTATGTTTCCATACAAATTTAAACTTTTTTTTTGTTTTAGTTCTGTGAAAAATTAATACTACTATTAATGAAGCTACTGTGAATATCCATGTACAAGTGCCTGTGTGGACATGTTTTTATTCCTTTTGGTTAAATACCTAGGAGATGGGTTGCTGGGTCATTGAAAGTACATTTTCAACTTTGTTAAGCAACTGCCAAATGTTTTCCAAAAGCAATTGTGCCACTTTACATTCTCATCAGCAGTGCAGAAGAGTTTTACTTCCTCCACCCTCCTGCCAGCACTTGTATGGTCAATCTCTGTCATCATCCCTTTTAATGTATGTGTAGTGATATCTTATTGTGGTTTTAATTGCATTTCCTTGATGAATGATGATGTTGAGCATCTTTTCATGTGCTTCTTGTTCTTTTGTATCTTCTCTAAAGTGTCTGTTGAAATATTTTGCTGTCCTTCCCCCTTTTTTGAAAAGACAAACTTTTTTTAAAGACTGGAAAGATGAGGTTAATGATATTGAGCACCTTTTTATGTGCATATTCGCTATTCATATGTCTTTCTTGTGAAGTGTTCAAATATATTTAAATATATAGAAATTTAAAAAATTTTACCTTTAATTTGGGGGGAAAAGATTGCTGACTTCTGCCTTAGGATATTATTAGTCAGTCAGATTACAGTAAAGCAAATTTATGAACATGAAATAAGTATTTTCACAGAGAATCCAAATTGTCTTTTTCACTTAGAGCCAACTATTAGAATTACCAGTAAAATCACCAGTGGTGATTCTTATTTGGTTTGGGTGAATAGAAAAATGGCATTTTCCAACATTGGATATTTTCATATTTAAAATTATTAAAATTACCACTGGGATATTTTCCCAAATAATTTAGCAAATTACTAATAGTAGTTTTCTCAGACGAAAAGTATACCTTATATATCCTTAAGATTTTAGAAGTATTTTCATTTGATCATTTTAAGTTGTACAGTTGTAAAACCTATAAAAGAGTAGTCCTGAATGTAAAAAATAATTTTTTTCACTAATCAATAGATAGTTTTTGACTGGGTAAAGATGTTTACCATTCTTTACAAAATTAATTGGTTGACATTTCTCTTTATGTAAATAGTATAGTACTTGCTTAGTATAGAAAAGAGAAATAAAGACAAGTTGAAAGAAAAAAACACAGCCAGTCTCTCTTAAAATTTAAAGTAGAAGATTTTAAGAGACTAATAAGTAACATTCCATTAAGTGGCTTTATCATTGTTTACTTAACCATTCTGCTATTGCTGGGAATTTTTATGTTTTTAATTAAAAAAATTTTTAAATTTTTGGCTGTGTTGGGTCTTCGTTGTGGCTCATGGGATCTTTGTTGCGGCATGTGGGATCTTTCGTTGGTGGTGCACAGGCTTCTCTCTAGTTGTGGCACGTGTGCATTGTAGCATGCGGTTTTATTTTTCCCCTCTCTCTAGTTGAGGTGCGTGGGCTCAGTAGTTGCAGCGCGAGGGCTTAGTTGCCATGCAGAATGTGGGATCTTAGTTCCCCGACCAGGGATTGAACCTGTGTCTCGTGCATTGGAAGGCGGATTGTTTACTGCTGGACCACCAGGAAAGTCCCTATTGCTGGGAATTTAAATTTGCTTTCATTTTGTTGCTTTTATAAATAATACTGTGATGAATATCTTCATGCATAGCTTTTTCCCCGTTTCATATTTTTTTGGTACAGGACCAGGCGGGATTATTTTGTTAACAGTATAACAAACACGCAAGATGTTGTTAATGTTTTCCCACATTTGCCTTCTCTCAGTCTCTTTTCATACATGTATGTAAGTGCATATCACATATGCATATTCATGTACACATTTTTTTTCCGCAGAACCATTTGAAGGTAAGTCACAGATGTCAGGCACTTCACCTCTGAATACTTTAGCCTGCACTTCTTAAGAACAAGAAAATTCTTTTACATGATAACCACAATATATTATGAAGAAAATTTATAATAATTTCATATTATCATGTAATATAAAGTCTAGAATCAGAATTCTCTAAATGTCCCCCAAAATGTCTTTTGTTAAAATAATCTAGGATCAAATTGAGGTTCATGCATTTTATTTTTTGGTTATTATGTCTCATTAGTCTCTTAATCTTAGAATAGCCCCTGCCTCCCCCCGACCCCCCTAAACCATGACATTGATTTTTTGAAGAGTTCAGGCCAGTTGTCTTGTAGAATGTCCTACATTCTAGATTTTTATAATTGTGTTTGTTCTCATAATTAGGTTCATGTTACATTTTTGGCAAAAGTACTTCATAGCTGATGTCATTTGCTTATTGCATTATATCGGGATATGTAGTGTCTGCTTGTCCCACTGTTGGTGGCCTTACATTTGATCACTTGGTTAAGGTGGTAGCTACCAGATTTTCAGTTATAAAGGTGCCTTTTTCCTTCGTAATTAATAATCATTTGTGAACCTAATTATCTGTTTGCATTGTGCTGACACCAAGGTGGCTGAGCAGTGATGGGAAAAAAAATCACAAAACACAGTATGTTTATGCCATTATAAATTTGTGGTTATTAACCCTACTGGATTCCTCAACTTCAAGATAATCCTACTGTGTTTCTCTAGTCAGCTTGTGTTCCCCCTCTCCACAGTGATGATTTGAAACCTGTTCTCTCCTCAAGCCTGTGTTCTTTTACCTTTTGTATCACTTTGAAAAAATGATCTTGGTTTCTGGAAGAAGGAAAAGGGGTTCTTCTCCCACCATAAACCAGCACAGTGGAGCAGTTAAGAGTGCTGGCAACAGAGTTGAGAGTGTGTGGCTTTGGATCCCGCTCTCACCACTCACTCATTTAACTATGGACTTAGTTATTAATCATTCTATTCTTGGTCTTCTCAGTTGCAGAAGAATAATTACCATTATACTTCACAGAGTAGTTGTGAGGATTAAATGAAGTGTTAATCATTGTAGAGGTCTTAACATGCTTCCTGGTGTATGGTGCATGTTCAGTAAATATTAGCTCTTTTTATGCTACTTCTTAAGAAACTTAATTATAAAGTTAATTATACTGTCTCCTGTATCTTCAACCTCTCCTAGTCTGTTGACCTCTTCCCCTAAGCACTGAAACTTACACAGCTATTTTCTATCTTAAGCTAACTAACCAACCAATAACTAACTAAGAAGACCTTTCTTGCATCTCACATTTATCTTCAGCTCTTGTCCTATATCCCCCTTTCGTAGCTGTTTGTCAACTGCCTACATTTGCTGTGTCTGTGTCCCTTTTCTTCTTTCCCATTTCTGCTCCCACCATTCCACTAAACTATCCCTAAGCACCATTTCCTCTCTAAATTCATTATTACCCTTTTCTCTTGGTGTTTTCTTTATTATTCATAAAAGATCAAAGTCATCTTTTAAAAATACAGCTCTGGTCTCATGATTCTTTTGTTAAAACTAGGGGATTGATATTGTTGTTGACATTAAAGTTTCAAATCCTCAGTATAGTCCACAGGGTCCTGCCTAACTGCCCATCTTTATCTTATACAAATTTCCTCTTCACTTTAAGCACTTGAGCCAGGTAAGTCCTTTAATTTCCTTGAACAAGCTTTACTCTTGTCTGAGCATTTACATTTTGTCCTCCTTTTTGAACCACTCTCCATTTTCCACTTGTTTCCTTTGGACAGTATCAGCGTAAATGTCATATTCTCAGTAAAACCTTCCCTGATCTGGTTCAGAAGAAATGCAGCACCTGTATTTTCTGTTCGTATTGCTCATCACAGTTGTAATTAAATAACTAATCGGGTAATTCTTCTTTGGAATGTAAGCTCCATGAAGGCAGGAACTGTAACTCTTTCGTTTGTTGCTGAATCTCCAGATTCTACTAGTACAGTTGTTTTGCTAGAAGGTATTTGGTAAGTATTTGTTGAACGAAGAATGAATTATTATTCATTCATAGAAATTTCACTCATCTCTTTATTCTTTAATGATAATTCTAAAATCTATAAACTTAAAGTATTTGGAGTTTCAGTGCGTTCTATAGAGGTTCCTCTGAAGACTTCTATCCCGCTTCTTCCAGATGATCTGAAGATACAGCCCCAAGTGGCTGCGGCAAACAAGTGATTTCTTTGAGCTCTGTTTTATATTAAAAATACACGAACACTTTGCTTTCTCTTTCTTAATATTATTAACATTTGTTAAACAAACAGTGCCTAAAACTGGTACTAGGGAATAGAATAGACACTCTTCTGATCACACATTTCCAATTCTTCCAGCCATTCCTCATTTGACATTGTCTCACATCTACTTGGTAGCCTGTTCACAGTCCTGAAGAAAATATATTTCATGGTTCTAGAACTGAACACAGTTCTTCAGGTATTATCAGCACATAGATATGTTGAATGAGTAATGGGCAAAATGTAATGAGGCAGAGCTGGAAGTGTTTGGATTTATCAGTTTTACTTTTGAAATTTTTGTAGGTACAGTAAGTGTTTTAAGTTGACATATTTTTAGAAATAAGGTAAAATTAAATGTATCTTAAGACTGTGTAGGGTTAAGATTGTAGATGTTGTACTGTTATCCTTAGTTTTAATTATGTTTTCCAAATCAAATACTAAAACAAAAATACATTTTTAGTGCAGAAAGCGGTTGCCTCTGTGACATGATGTGCAGATGTGTGTTATTGTTCCACTTGTAGTGTGACCAAGCACAGATTGGTTACCAGCAATCCAACAGCTGTACGTGTGTGTGACCACAGATGTAGTATACTAGATAGAATTCTGAAGAAAGTCCCAATTTAAGTGAAATGTGCTTTAGTTTTTCATGTATATTTGAGAATGATTGGCATATTTTTTACTTTTGATATTTACTACTCTGGTTAATTTCTTGAAGGACTGAATTTAGAATTCCTGGAAGTTTTCATTTGTTATAATTTGTGATGAATTCATGTATTATATAATGTTTAGTACTGTATGTATTAATTATTTATGTGTGTAACAGGCAACTCAAAGTTATGTTGACGAATGTCCTATGGACGGATTTAGGACGAAAATTCAGAAAGACCCTACCTAAAAATGATGCTAATTTATGTGATGCCAACAAGGTGCAATCAGACTCATTGCCTTCGACATCTGTTGACAGCCTAGAGACATGTCAAAAATTAGAACCTCTTCACCAAAGCCTTAATTTATCTGAAAGGTATGTTGTTCAGTATTGCTTTTGTTCAACTTACCGCAGTTGAAATAATTTAAGTCCAATAGTCTTCAAAATAAGATTGTTGGAAATGATCTTTAAGAAAATCTGCATATACAGGTGTGACTCCCTCAAATCTTAAAGTTGACAATCTTAATTTACAAAGTTAATGATTCTACATTTCATTAGATTGACATAGAATTATTTTTAAAAACAAGTATTCTTAGTGCATTTAGCTTAATAATTTGATTCACATGTACATATTTTTAGAGATTCACATATGATATAAAATGAAGAACTAGATATATATAGATGGGTAAGGACCTAGATTAAATATTTTTTGAAAGGTGTGTTAAAGATGCAGAAATAAAACAGGTATGTATATCTATCTGTAGATCTTTTAAATTTTCTGCATCTTTAACATACCTTTTAAATATTATTTAACCTGGGTCGTTACTACTTTTGACTTTGTGAGCTTCCTTGTATTTTACATGCGTTTTTTTTAAAAAGGAGATGATTTTGAAATATTACTCCCAGATTTTTGATAATAAATATGCGGTTTAATTTTGAAAACTAATAAGTTTTGTTCTATATTTTTTAAAAGAATTATATATGAAGTTTGGGGCTAAAAATTAGGAATTAGCTCTGGGAATTTGTCATCTGTAACATATTAATATTTTCAATGTATTTCCACTTACAGTTTTAACCCTTAAATGAGTATTTTTTAGGGGAGGTATTTTGCTTTCAATTAGCATATCCTGTCATTAGCTAGATGGTGCTTTGGTTATTTGGTCTGTAATCTGATAACGATTTGTAAGTGCTTTAAGCCAAGATCCAGTGAAAACCTGTTAACTTTCAGCACAATTATTTTAAATATTAAAGAACTCTGTCAAAACATCTGAACATAGTATTATGCATTAATTGTATTTTTAAAAAGGACACTTTTTTTAAATACATCTTTATTGGAGTGTAATTGCTTCACAATGCTATGTTAGTTTCTGTTGTACAACAAAGTGAATCAGCCATATGCATGCATAGATCCCCATATGCCCTCCCTCTTGCGTCTCCCTCCTACCCTCCTTATCCCACCCCTCTAGGTGGTCACAAAGCACCGAGCTGATCTCCCTGTGCTGTGCGGCTGCTTTGCACTAGATATCTATTTTACATTTGGTAGTGTGTATATGTTGATGCTTCTCTCACTTCGTCCCAGCTTACCCTTCCCTTTCCCCGTGTCCTCAAGACCATTCTCTATGTCTACTTCTTTATTCCTGTCCTGACACTAGGTTCATCAGTACCATTTATTTTTGGACTCCATATATATGCATTAGCATATGGTATTTGTTTTTCTCTTTCTGACTTACTTCACTCTGTATGACAGACTCTAGGTCCATCCACCTCACTACAAATAACTCAACTTCATTTCTTTTTATGGCTGAGTGATATTCCATTGTATATATGTGCCAAATCTTCTTTATCCATTCATCTATCGATGGACATTTAGGTTGCTTCCATGTCCTGGCTATTGTAAATAGTGCTGCAGTGAACATTGGGGTGCATGTGTCTTTTTGAATTATGGTTTTCTCAGGGTAAATGCTCAGTAGTGGGATTGCTGCGTCATATGGTAGTTCTATTTTTAGCTTTTTAAGGAACTTCCATACTGTTCTCCATAGTGGTTGTATCAATTTACATTGCCACCAACAGTGCAGAGGAGGGTTCCCTTTTCACCAAGGACACTTCTTTTAAAAAAGGCAAAAACATAAAAAGCTATGTAACAGGAATTTCCGTACTAGATCATATCTGATGTAAATTTAACTTTCTAAAGCACCCAAAATCTTAGAGTCAAACAACTTAGCTTCAGTAATTTATGAAGCAGTTTGCTCTCATTGTCCTGGAGTCCAGTGTTTTTCCTCCTTAGTACAGGTGAGCTATTCCCTTACTGTGCTGCTAGATCTAAATAAAGGGGGCTAAAGGAATGACCCTTCCAATCCCTTTGATTCTCTTGAAAAGAAGCTTTAGCTCTCTTCCAAATGACATCTGTCCCCTCATCCCATATCTGTCCTTTTTTCAATTAGATCAGCATGATTGGAAAAGTGTAATGTTTCATTCTCTTGGAATAGTTTTTTCACCACAAGTTGTTAGCAGCTAGATTATGTGTCCATGAAATTTAAATATAATGTGAAGAGTCCCAATAAGATTCTAATTTGGTTTTCACTGTGTGTGTGTTGTTCTGTTCACTTACTGGGATGAACTACTAGTTAGTCCAGACTTTTTCCCTCAGCTCTAGGTGTCCTAAATTTAACTTGTTCCAAAGTGGATCATCGTCTTTGTTCTCAGACTTGTTCCTATCTCTGTATCTCCTCCCTGTCTGAATATATGACTCCTCTTTACACTTAGTTCTTCAAATTAGAACTTGGAAATTGTCCTGGCTCCTCTTTTTTCCTTATCCTTTTTATCCAATCATTTATCATGTCTAGTTATTTGTACCTCCTAAATCTGTCTTGAAATGATCTTTTCTTCATCTTTATTGCCACTGCCTCAGTTCAGGCCCTGATCACTTTGTGCCTTTATTATTAGGATCGTAATTTGATTGGGCTTCCTGAGCATAGTCTTTTTCTTCTAGGTTATTTCTCTGTATTGTTGCTGAAGTATTCGTTCTGAAAGGTAGATGTTACTTGTCACTCTCCAGTTTAACATCTTTCTGTGGCTCCACATAAAGTTTAGGATAAAGTTCAAATTCCTTACCTTGGCATACAAGGTCCGTGATGATTTCACCTCTGACTACCTCTAGCTTTGTGTATGTCCACTCTTTCATATTTATGCTGTGCTTTAGATTTAGGAAACTACTGGTAGTTCACTGAATGTATAATGCTGTTTTATTCTTCTGAGCTCATGCTTTTTCTCTTACCTTGGGAACAATTCTCCTTTTCCCCTTTACTGACTTATATTGAGCTCATTATATTTAACATTGAGCTCATTTCTTCTTTGATTCCACCTGCCACATCTGCATTTGATCCCTTTCTTTGTCTTGCTAAGCAGCCTGTTCCTGTATCATAGCACTCATCACACTATACTGTGATTTTTAGTTTCTCTGCTTCCCTGACAATAAGCTTCATGAGGGCAGGGACCCTACATTTTATTATTTTTTCCTTGCACAGTACTGGGCACATACTAAACGCTCAATACATGTTTGCTGACTATAAGAAAGAAATTGCTTCTCAGCAGAGTTACATCTTCAGTCTCCTTGATTGAAATGTCTTTTCCTCCATCAGAACCAATTATCTGCTCTGTAATTTTGGGGACAATCAGGAGAAGAGATATCACAAGCTTCAAATAAGAAAATTGGAGAACTGTTTAGGGTATAGCTTTAGTTAGATGTTTTCTTTGTGGAGCTTGCTATCTAGACTAGGAGACTGAGACTTTTACATGATGCTGTTTGTCTTATTTTCATTTTACTTAGGTAGGATTTCATTATTTCAGAAAGATGAAAGAGAGAAAAATTTATTTATTTATTTATTTTTTGCGGTACGCAGGCCTCTCACTGTTGTGGCCTCTCCCGTTGTGGAGCACAGGCTCAGGACGCGCAGGCTCAGCGGCCATGGCTCATGGGCCCAGCCGCTCCGCGGCATGTGGGAACTTCGCGGACCGGGGCACGAACCCATGTCCCCTGCATCGGCAGGCAGACTCTCAACCACTGTGCCACCAGGGAAGCTGTATTTTTAGTTTTTAACTTAAAATTTAAATATTGAGTAAACCAAAATTACTCATTCATTCCCAGAAATGTCATTTTTTTACTTTTTAAAAATTTTATTTACTTATTTGTTTTTATTTTTCAATTTAAACTTTTAAATTTTATATTGGAGTATAGTTGATTTATAATGTTGTGTTAGTTTCAGCTGTACAGAAAAGGAGTGGCATTTTTTAGAAATTTTATGTGCGTTCTAGGATCTAAAGGTAGTGATCTAAGTAAGTTGCTTTTTAATGAAGATAGTTTAGCCTTTTAATTTCCGGATAAAGTTGAGAAGAAAAACAGAAAACACATGATACCAATCAATCTTGTTAAATAATGAAGAACAGGGTCAAGAGTTTTAGAAATATCAAATTAGCAGTATGTGGGATGCATACATTTCTTTTTAAACAAGTAAACCATATTTTAGTGTAGGTTTTATCTCCTTATGTGGTTCATATCTGTTTTCCTGGGAGAATATTTCCAGATCCTTATAAACTTTGGACATTAGGCAAGAAAGAGCCTAGTGGGAGACATGTGCAAAACTTTTGAGACGGTAAAGCATCTTTCTCCTGTTTTCATCTATTGGCACCAGAGATTATTAGAGAAATATTGACACAGTGTAACTATATTCTGTTAAAAAAAAGTTAGTTCCTGGTTCTTGGAATTCCCCTAAATGGCTTAATTATATTTATTCATGTTTTTCTTAAGTTTGCCTATGTTTGAAGTTTTAGAAAATTACATATTCCAGATATTGTGGTGGTAAGACTTTCTGGACACCCCGGTATTCTTGTAACCTTAAGAGTTCTTTAAGCCAGTAATGTTTTAGTTGAGTGATAATATATTCACTTAAAATATAGCTTAGTAAAAGAAAAGAGCAAACTTAGGAAATCTGTGAATCTCTTTAAGAAAGTAATTCAAAAATGAAAAATTTTTTTTCTTTGTAGCTTAAGAAACTGATTTGGAAAGTAATATTTTGAATTATATCATCTGGGATAAGAATACATTTATAGGAACCCTAAAAAAGACCCGGTGCAGCCTAAAGAAAGAAATGACCATTGTTAACCAAAAAAAAAGAAAAAAAATGTTTTGATCAAGAAAAAAATAAGTTACATAGCACAGTTTTAGAAAAACATTCATCTAAATTACAACAAAATAAAAACTAAATTAGCATTGTAATTTTTTTGCTTGTTATTTATAGCTTTATTACCAGATGTAATTGTTATCTTTCAACAAGGGTTCCATTTCTTTAAAAATTTGCTCTTAGCATCAAGTATGTCTTATTAGCTCTTATCAGTTTTTCAAAGTTTTTCCCCATTTATTAAATTATTTCAATCTTATATTTACCTTGCTACCAATATGTGAGGGAGGAACTCACAATTTGTGATTGAAAAAATTAAGAACCAGAGAAAATAACCATGTAAAGACACAATCAATAAATGATATTACTTCTCAGGCCGGTATACTTTCTGTTTCATCTCACTGCATTACAAAATTTGTTTCTCCTTTGGTTTAACATATTATATGTTGAAGTGTGATTTCATAATATTAGTAAAGTTAAACAAATTCTGTTTTACTTACTGATACTATTTGCATACTTGGGAAAAAATTGGATGGACTGTGTGAAATGACATTTTTCAGTCCTTCCTTATATATTGCGATAGTATGAGAGATGAAGTATACACCTTTATATATTTCTTGTGAAAATTCAGAATCTTTTGAAATGCTGGCTAGCCCTAGAATTTCCATGGCAGTGCTAATTTATAAGTTGTACACCAAAAGACAGTTTAGGTATTATGAACTTAGTTATTACTTTATAGATTTGTTTTCTGTAAGGCTTTCATTACAGAGCTCTCTGTTTCTTCAAGGTACACAAATTACATAAGTTGAGAATAGCTGATGAAAGATGTTTGGGCTATGGTTAGTGTTATGAAGAGCTAGGTGTACTGTAGGCATTGCTAACTATTGAACTGTATACTTTTCTAATAAAATATTTTCATTAAGATTGCAGAGCATGATGAATTATGACAGTCAAGCACTAATTGAAAAGATAATTTATAAGTTTGAGCAAGACTTCAATAATAGGAAAATTAAAGTGAGCTTCCATTTATTGTATATTTACTGTGTGCCAGGACTTGTGCTAAACTGCTTTACATCTATTATTTCATCTAATCTTTATAATTTTTTAAGGTAGATATTATAATTCTCCCCATCTTTGAGATGAGGAGATCAAAGATAAGAGGTATAAATTATGGTAAGTAACTTATCTAAGGTTATATAGTTACTAGGTGCTGAATTCAGAACCCAACCTTATGTTTGACTCCAGAGTCCTTGGTCTTAACCTCTGTGCCATACTGCTTTTCATTCTTTTGACCTTTAATTTTTTAATAAGTAGGTATTGGACTTTATTACATATTTTATGTGATGTCTATTAACCTTTAAATATTCTACTTACTTAAAAAATTTTTTTCTTGTGGCATTTGTTCACATAGTAGTAGAATGCTTTCTAATTGAAAGGTGTATCATGGTAGACATGCTGAGATAGTTCCCTGAACCTTCTGATAGCTTCAGAGGCCCTCTAGGGCTCTTGTGCTTTAGAAATGCGGGTTCTACTACAGTTTGGTATATAATCTTTTCAAGTGGTTTTTTGGTGAATTTTGACATTTTTCTCTTCTAGGAAAGACTTTCAGCTATTTGTTTAGCTTAAAAATTCTCATTTATCCTCTAAGATTCTTTTTTCATAGCTCTGCTTTTTCTTCCTTCAAAATCTAGCAGCAAAACAAACCATAAAAGAATAGAATGATCATTTATTATTCAGAAGCTAATTCTAATCTTTATAATTTTTCCCTTTCCTTGCTGATATTTGTATTTTTTGTTGTTGTTGATTATTCTTTTCAGTACTTTTTATAGGACTAATCTTCTATGGACTCTCTCTCTCATATTTGGAGAGACAGCTTTTTTTTTTTTAGGGACTCAACATTTAAAAACACATTTAAACATACTATAGTCAGGCATTTAAACAGAGGTACTAAATTATAGCTGATATTTCTTTGGTATTTCTTCCTCTGTGCCCCAAATTTTCTCTTTATAAACACTACGGTTCTTGGATTATTTTCATTATGAGCCACATTTTAGAATTCAGTAGTGATAGGGGACCATAAAAAGAGTGTATCATCTGCTCTTAAAATGAGCTATCAACTAGTATATCAGATTCTCTCATCTCTTAAAAGTAAGTAAAATTTTAATTGTGCCAAACTATTTGGAAAAAAATAGTTCTTACCCAATAAAATTCTCTCTTCTAATATTCCTGCATTTTTCCTAAAGCATTGAGAACTGTAGTTGAGTTTTCTTTAGTGATTTATTTCACAGCAATTCCTAGTGTGAGGTCAGACAGAAGAAATCTTGAGACTCCTTACTGGTCCTGTATTGTCTTCATTCCTACTTCAATTCGAGGATTTTAAGAAGGGTTCTGTCAGACATCAAATATACAAAGCAGACAATAATAAATAGGATTCTTAGAGATTTAAATCATGAGGGGAGATAGAAAAATATCTCTGTCCTCCTCTCCCCACAGTTAGTGGTTGTACTAAATGGCTAACTTTCTTTGCTTTCTTCCTTCACTCGAACTCTGAGTTCAGAGAGTTGTATTTACTGCTAGCCTTGTTTTTAGATCATATACTGGTTAATCAACCCAGTACATTTTTTTGTGGAGGTTGTTCTGGAAATGGATATTTTTAAAGTTTCCTGAAGTATCTACGGAAAAGCTCAGTTATCTTGATGCTGTGGCAGGTTAGTATTGAGGATGCAGTGTAATGGGATAAAATTAAAAGAACCAAAAGATAATTGGCCAAGGTCCTTCTTCCAGGAAGAGTTGCTTATACTTGGGCAACCATTTAACTTTTCTGAACTTTGAGTTCTTCATGTTTAAAATAAAGAGAAGGCTAAGTTATTTTAAAGTTCTCCTATGAGCTGAAATTTTACATTATCTGGAACATAGTGAAAAGAACACAGTGCCTCTATGTAGTGAAAATAGAGTACCTCTGAGAGCTACAGCAGATGTAACAAAGTACAGGGAAGCTCACATTTTTTTACTTAAACAAAAGTACTCTGGCCCTTTCTAGGTGTTATGTATTGTCTCTCACAAAAGGTCAATAAAGTGCTTCAAGTGACATATGGGTAACAGTCAAGGGGGACATCTGATAAAGAGGAGATAGGAAACTTAAAAAATACACTAATGTGAAGTAAAAAAATCACAATAATTTGGCCTGGGCCAGTCAATTCAGGACAGATAGTTGCCTTGAGGGCATCATTGTAGTGTGGAAAAGAACATCAGTTGTTTATAGTAACAACTGGCTAACCAGGAGAAGATTAGGCTATCCTCTTCTGTTTAAGGATGATATGAAACCACCACTTTAAAAAAGTTTGGAGTGTTAAAAATTACACTTTACTAAACATTTATTTTGTTGACCCTTTTCCCTGGTGCTATTATATAAAGAGTATTTATTACCATCAGTGTATGTGCTGTTTCACTTAAGGACTCTATCCTTACCATAGATACAATCTGAATGATGTCTTCCTTATTGGATTTAGCATTTGTCATTTACCAATTATGAGTATTGTTATTTACCAAGGACCTTTCTGTTGAAGGAGAAGAATAAAGATTTATTGAATTGGTTTGTAGTATCTGTGTTTTTAATAACTACTGGAAAAGAAAAAGCATTTTTTGAGAAAAACTGGTTAAAATTTTAAACAACCCCAATAGCATCCACTAAGTACAGTTAAGCCATTATAGTGGCATGCCAATCTATGCCAATTTATAAGATACAAGTATTTCTAGAAACAAAAAAAAGAGTGTTCATCCAACATTTTGAGTTTTTATGGGCTGATTTGTAGGGTGATATAATTCTAATAACTTACTTGTACTGAGTTGAAAATGCTTGAAAATTCAACTTCCTAGAATTTTTTTAATGCAAATTTCAGTACAGTACAGTGTTTGTTATTTTATATGACAGGATACCCAGAGTTATATTGACGAATGTCCTGGGAACGGAGTTAGGAAGAAAATACATAAAGACCTCACCTGTAACTGAGGCCAGTTTGGGTGATACAGACAACTTGCAATCAGAGCAGCTTTCTTCATCATCTGATGGCAGCCTAGAATCTTGTCAAAATCTAAATCCTCACAAGAGCTCCTTTTTATCTGAAAGGTATGTTTAGTGATAACTTTACTCAAAATAAATATTTTACTTATTCTCATGAGCCTTCCTCTATTCTTCCCCCACAGATATGTTACTGCTAAATGAGAGGCAGCTGTGCTCTGATGGCTAGTATAACTTTTCTCCCCTGGTGGCTGGAACGGCTATTGGAACCAACAGTCCATAGCTAATAATCAGTTTCAGACAGTACCGGTCACTCTACTTGTGTTTTGGGAAAATGGAGGCAGACTCTTAATGAAAATTTAGTTACCTATTTCAGTTTATTTGTCTGGTATAATTGAAATTCATTCTCCTGACATCTGTCTATTCTTTCGCCTTCTTTGTCCTATTCATCCATCTGGCTTTCTCTCTATCCATCCATCCATCTGTCCGTCCGTCCATCCACATCCATCTTTTCTTTTTTTTTTTTTTCTTTTTCTTTTTGCGGTACGCGGGCCTCTCACTGTTGTGGCCTCTCCCGTTGCGGAGCACAGGCTCCAGACGTGCAGGTTCAGCGGCTGTGGCTCACGGGTCCAGCCGCTCCGCGGCATGTGGGATCTTCCCGGACCGGGGCATGAACCCGTGTCCACTGCATTGGCAGGCGGACTCTCAACCACTGTGCCACCAGGGAAGCCCCCCTCCATCTTTTCTTATTCACTATTTGTATACTCATATTCTAGAACTGTACCTGGCCATTAAATATCTGCTGAATGAATGACTGAATGCATTCTTCACAAAAAATGGCCTGAGATAGCTGAATTCCATTAACAAACATGGCTTACTGTACTGATAAGAGAAATGGAAATCAGCAGTTGCTTTTGTTTTAAGCTTTAGCAAAGGCTCATTTGGGGGCTGTAAATAAGAAAAAAATTTGCAGTAAAAAGCTAGGGGATGTCAGTTAGTAAATAGTACTAGATCTTTTAACTTTCATTTACCGTGAACTTCTCTATTTTATTTTCTGCTTTCCACCAGTACAATAAATAGTTTTGATCTGAGTGAAAAATTATTGATCCAGTCTTAATTGTCCCTCTACCCCCAACCAAAAGGTAACTTCTGGTTTGTATTTCTCTTGTAAGCCTAGTTACATTAAAGAGTATTTATGGTTGCCTTTTAAAATATCTATAACAAATTTCTTAATTTCTAACACATTCTGTTTTTATAAACTCTGTTTATTTCTTATGAACTTAAAAATTTTATGAATTTTTCTCCTTTTGGAAAATATTTTGTGTTTCACTTAGGTTCTACTTAGTAAATTCTCAGTGACAATTTTAACTTTATACTTTTTATGAATTTGCTGAAAAAAAAAAGCTCCAGTGGCATTATCCAGTTACTAATAAATTTAATGTAGAATCAGAGATAGTAGAAATGCATTTATCATTTTGCACTATAAGTGTTTATATTTGCCTCCTGTACTAGACCATGAGATCCTTAAGGAGAGATCATATCTTATTTACATTTATATCCAGTGCTTAGCTCAATACATATTGAATTTTGTGCACTTGGGTTAATGTTCATGTCATTTAACCTTGATCTTTGGTTTCCTTAGTTGTAAAAAGAGAAATATATATATATATATATATATATATATTTTTTTTTTTTTTTTTTTTTTTGGGGTACGCGGGCCTCTCACTGTTGTGGCCTCTCCTGTTGCGGAGCACAGGCTTCGGACGTGCAGGCTCAGCGGCCATGGCTCACGGGCCCAGCTGCTCCGCGGCATGTGGGATCTTCCTGGACCGGGGCACGAACCCGTGTCCCCTGCATGGGCAGGCAGACTCTCAACCACTGCGCCACCAGGGAAGCCCAAGAGAAATAATTTTGAATAATGTTTCTAACCTTACAAAATTGTGTATAATCATTTTAAAATCTCACTTGTGAGAATTCTTTATGAAAATAAAATACCATACAAAAAATTATTATTGAAGATACTTTCTGTAGAGAAAGTCACTTATGTACTGTTCCCATGGAATTCAAATGACGTGAGTGCACATCCATGCTGTTATGACAAATAGCACTATTGTGAGGATTCTGTGAAACTATCAAATTGTAATCTATACTTTTCAGGCTTTATACCAACCTGGGGCTAAGGTTTACTAGTAACAACTCTAAAATTTCTGGCTCTTTCTAAAATCTATTCAGTGAGAACTCTCCTAAGGTCCTTTCCAAATAGTAAGGAAATTTCCAGGTGGTATTTGATATGGACTCTGGAAATTCATTCTCTTCGTGGTAATATTCTTTCTTTGATTCTTGCATTTAGAATGGCATAGACTTTGGAGCCAGACGCCTGGATTCAGATTTTAGCTGTACTGCTAACATGCTGACTTACCTTGGGCAAGTTACCTATTCTATCTTTAAAACAGGGATAATTATACACACCTTATAGGATTATTGTGCAGATTTAAGGAGATAACCATGTAAAATGCCTAGAACTTGATAGGTAACCAATAAATGGTAGTCACAATTGCCACAGCCATACTAGTATTACCATGTGGTTTAAGGAGTACTGTACTCCTTAAACCAAACTAGTTCTCTCTTCCCTTAAAATGAGTTCATTTTGAGGAGAATCCAGAGTGCCCCATAAATTTTAAGTATGGCCATATCATCACTTCAGTAGATATGCCCCATTAAAACTAAATACAGGATGAATACAGGATAGGCTCGAGGAGGGGACTCTTGTAACCAACCTCCTCCTAGTTTGCCTGTCTTAAAATCAGAAAGAGTAAATAGAAATTAGATCTTCTCAGAAGGAAACATGATGTTCTGACATTATTGTTACTGTTCTGTTATTGTAGAGAATGTGGCCAACTTTGTTACAAAGACAGAATGTCAAGTAGCAACTAGAAGTTGGTGGGTTGAAGAATGGGGGCTATGGCTGAAAACTGAGGAAGTTTCCTCTGAAAACCCAATGCTTGTGCCCTTGATGATACATATGAAAAAATGTTATATGAAGGCTAAAAATCTTACTTTAGCCTTAGCTTGTCTTTATTGTTCAGAGCTGTTATTACCAACTTTAATGACAGCCTGAATGTAATTATATAGGAAAAAAAGTCTTGTGTTTTATGCCAAAAATAAAGGATTAATAGAAAACACCAAAAGTGAATAGGAAATTTAAATTAAAATGGTCACCTTGAAGTAGCATATTTGCTTTTTCTAGATGCCAATTTATTTTAACATATAGATACTTAATTATTAACCTTTATACTATTCCTATAACAAATTTTAAGTAATATTTATTAAGTCTTTAATATGATATTACACTGTGATAAATGCCATACCTGTATTAACTCATTTAGTACAGACTTGAATTGCAGCTCAGGCAATTTGCTTAACTTCTCTTTCTCTGTACCTCAGTTTAGCCCATCTGTAAGATAAGATAATAATACCTAGGTATGCTGGAGGAGTAAATGAGAAAATCACTTATTATCTTTCAATTTGATAACTTTTTACATCAATACATAGAGATCTATTTTATCTTCTTTTACATATATTTACTTCCTTATGGGTGGACATTTAGGGTATTTTTCATTTTTTATCTGTATAACAATGCCATAATAAATGGAGTTATCCTTTTTTATAAATTTATTTTTTAAATTTATTTATTTATTTTTGGCTGCATTGGGTCTTCGTTGCTGTGTGTGGGTTTTCTCTGGTTGTGTCGAGCAGGGGCTACTCTTTGTTGCGGTGCATGGGCTTCTCATTGTAGTGGCTTCTCGTTGCAGAGCACGGGCTCTAGGTGCTTGGCCTTCAGTAGTTGCAGCACACGGGCTCAGTAGTTGTGGCTCATGGGCTCTAGAGCACAGGCTCTGTTGTTGTGGTGCATGGGCTTAGTTGCCTCGCGGCATGTGGGATCTTCCCAGACCAGGGCTCAAACCTGTGTCCCCTGCATTGGCAGGCGGATTCTTAACCACTGTGCCACCAGGGAAGTCCATTAAGTTTATTTATTTAGTTTTGGCTGTGTTGGGTCTTCGTTGCTGCATGCAGGCTTTCTCTAGTTGCAGCAAGCGGTGGCTACTCTTCGTTGTGGTGCACGGGCTTCTCATAGTGGTGGCTTCTCTTGTTGCAGAGCATGGGCTCTAGGCACACGGGCTTCAGTAGTTGTGGCATACAGGCTCAGTAGTTGTGGCTTGCTGGCTGTAGAGTGCAGGCTCAGTAGTTGTGGCTCATGGGCTTAGTTGCTCTGCGGCAAGTGGGATCCTCCCAGACCAGGGATCGAACCCATGTCCCCTGCATTGGCAGGCGGATTCTTAACCACTGCGTCACCAGGGAAGTCCCAATAAATGGATTTATATATATATCTTTGTGTACTTAATCTTACAAATCTTGTAGTGCCATTCTCCTGTACTTTATCCAGAATTAAGTGATATCATTGAAATATTTTGATGACCTGTTGGCAAAAATAAACATAATTGTTTTCAATAAATTGTTTTCATTTCAGTCATTATTTTAGTGAAGATGGATTTTGTATTTCGCACATGAGTTTCTTCTTTAGTCTTTGCATGTATTGGGGTGTTTCATTTGTTTCTTACTGATTTATAAGAACTCTTATGAAAGGTACTAACTCTTTGTTATATGTGTTGCAAAAATTTTTTTAGGTTTCCTATTTGTAATTTTACTTTGTTTATACTAACTTCTGTAGTATTTATACTTAAAGTTTTATTTTGTAAAACCTGTCAGTGTTTGACCCCAGTGTTTTGGTTTATTCTTGGAAAGACCTCCTCAACCCCAAGTATAAAAATAGGTCAGTGAACTACAGTTTAATTTGTGATGTTTTGAGTGAGGTATTAGACCCAGAATAACAGTCTGGAGATAACTTTTCTAATTGTTTTGGTTCCTTTTTGCCTTTCTGGAGTCTGATATAAATGTCTATGGATACATGGGTTGCCTCCACTTTTTGGCTATTGTGAATAATAACACTGTTATGAACATCAGTGTACAAGTATCTGTGTTTCTGCTTTTAATTATTTTGGGTGTATATCTGAAAGTGGAATTGCTGGATCATTTAATTCTATTATTAATTTTTTGAGTAACCCCCACACTGTTCTCTGTAGTAACTGTACCATTTTACATTGACACAGCAGTGCACAAGGGTCCTGGTTTTTCCACATCATTGGTAACACTTGTTATTTTTTGTGTTTGCATAATGGCCATCCTAATGGGTGTGAAGTGATATCTCATTGTGCTTTTGATATGGTTTTTCCTAGTAATTACTGATATTGAACATCTTTTTCATGAGTTTATTGGCCATTCATGTATCTTCTTTGGAGAACTGTCTGTTCAGCTCCTTTGCCCATTGATGAATCAGGTTGTTTTTTATTTCTTTATTTTTTAACATCATTATTGGAGTATAATTGCTTTACAATGTTGTGTTAGTTTCTGCTGTATAACAAAGTGAATCAGCTATATGCATACATATATCCCCATATCCCCTCCCTCTTGCATCTCCCTCCCACCCTCCCTGTCCCACCCCTCTAGGTGGTTGCAGAACAACAAGCTGATCTCCCTGTGCTATGCTGCTGCTTCTCACTAGCTATCTGTTTTACATTTGGTAGTGTATATATGTCAATGTTACTCTCTCACTTCGTCCCAGCTTACCCTTCCCGCTCCCCTTGTTCTCAAGTCCATTCTCTACGTCTGTGTGTTTATTCATGTCCTGCCCCTAGGTTCATCAGAACTTTATTTTTGTTTTTAGATTCCATATATACGTGTTAGCACACGGTATTCGCTTTTCTCTTTCTGACTTACTTCATTCTGTATGACAGACTCTAGGTCCATCCGCCTCACTACAAATAATTCAATTTCGTTTCTTTTTATGGCTGAGTAATATTCCATTGTATATATGTGCCACATCTTCTTTATCAATTCATCTGTCAGTGGACACTTAGGTTGCTTCCATGTCGTGGCTATTGTAAATAGAGCTTCAGTGAACATTGTGGTACATGACTCTTTTTGAATTATGGTTTTCTCAGGGTATATGCCCAGTAGTGGGACTGCTGGGTCATATGGTAGTCCTACTTTTAGTTTTTTAAGGAACCTCCATACTGTTCTCCATAGTGCTGTATCAATTTACATTCCCATCTACAGTGCAAGAGGGTTCCCTTTTCTCCACACCCTCTCCAGCATTTATTGTTTCTGGATTTTTTGATGGTGGCCATTCTGACCAGTGTGAGGTGATACCTCATTGTAGATTTTTTTTTTTTTTTTTTTTTGCGGTACGCGTGCCTCTCACTGTTGTGGCCTCTCCCGTTGCGGAGCA
Source organism: Orcinus orca (assembly GCF_937001465.1). Lineage (NCBI taxonomy): Eukaryota > Metazoa > Chordata > Mammalia > Artiodactyla > Delphinidae > Orcinus > Orcinus orca. The sequence continues at coordinate 100,422,032 of NC_064563.1, forward strand.
CAGGCTCCGGTCGCACAGGCTCAGCGGCCATGGCTCACGGGCCCAGCCGCTCCACGGCATGTGGGATCTTCCCGGACCAGGGCACGAACCCGTGTCCCCTGCATAGGCAGGCGGACTCTCAACCACTGCGCCACCAGGGAAGCCCTCATTGTAGTTTTGATTTTCATTTCTCTAATAATTAGTGATGTTGAGCATCTTTTCATGTGTGTCTTGGCAATTTGTATATCTTTGGAGTAATGTCTATTTAGGTCCTCTGCCCAGTTTTGGATTGGGTTGTTTGTTTTTTTGATATTGAGCTTCATGATCTGCTTGTATATTTTAGAGGTTAATCTTTTGTCAGTTGCTTCGTTTGCAAATATTTTCTCCCATTCTGAGGGTTGTCTTTTCGTCTTGTTTATGGTTTCCTTTGCTGTGCAAAAGCTTTTAAGTGTCATTGGGTCCCATTTGTATATTTTTGTTTTTATTTCCATTTCTGTGGGAGGTGGGTCAAAAAGGATCTTGCTCTGATTTACGTCATAGAGTGTTCTGCCTATGTTTTCCTCTAAGAGTTTGATAGTATCCGGCATTACATTTAGGTCTTTAATCCATTTTGAGTTTATTTTTGTGTATGGTGTTAGGGAGTTTTCTAATTTCATTCTTTTACATGTAGCCATCCAGTTTTCCCAGCACCACTTATTTAAGAGGCTGTCTTTTCTCCATTGTATATTCGTGCTTCCTTTATCAAAGATAAGGTGACCATATGTGCATGGGTTTATCTCTGGGCTTTCTATCCTGTCCCACTGATGTATATTTCTGTTTCTGTGCCAGTACCATCCTGTCTTGATTACTGTAGCTTTGTAGTATAGTCTAAAGTCAGGGAGCCTGATTCTCCAGCTCCGTTTTTCTTTCTCAAGATTGCTTTGGCTATTCGGGGTCTTTTGTGTTTCCATACAAATTGTGCAATTTTCTGTTCTAGTTCTGTGAAAAATGCCATTGGTAATTTGATAGGGATTGCATTGAATCTGTAGATTGCTTTGGGTAGTATAGTCATTTTCACAATGTTGATTCTTTCACTCCAAGAGCATGGTATATATCTCTCCATCCGTTTGTATCGTCTCTAATTTCTTTCATCAGTGTCATAGTTTTCTGCATGTAGGCTTTTCTCTCCTTAGGTAGGTTTATTCCTAGATATTTTACCCTTTGTTGAAATGGTAAATGGGAGTGTTCCTTTAATTTCTCTTTCAGATTCTTCGTCATTAGTGTATAGGAATATAAGAGATTACTGTGTATTAATTTTGTATCCTGCTACTCTACCAAATTCATTGATTAGCTCTAGTAGTTTTCGGTAACATCTTTAGGATTCTCTATGTATAGTATCATGTCATCTGCAAACAGTGACAGTTTTACTTCTTCTTTTCCAATTTGGATTCCTTTTCTTTCTTTTTCTTCTCTGATTGCTGTGGCTATAACTACCAAAACCGTGTTGAATAATAGTGGTGAGAGTGGGCAATCTTGTCTTGTTCCTGATCTTAGAGGAAGTGTTTTCAGTTTTTCACAATTGAGAATGATGTTGGCTGTGGGTTTGTCATATATGGCCTTTATTATGTTGAGGTAGGTTCCCTCTGTGTGTACTGTCTGGAGAGTTTTTATCATAAATTGGTGTTGAATTTTGTGGAAAGCTTTTTCTGCATGTATTGAGATAATCATATGGTTTTTATCCTCCAGTTTGTTAATATGGTGTATCACAAGGACTGATTTGCGTATATTTAAGAATCCTTGCATAAACTGCACTTGATCATGGTATATGATCCTTTTAATGTGCTTTTGGATTCTGTTTGCTAGGATATTGTTGAGGATTTTTGCATCTATGTTCATCAGTGATATTGGCCTGTAGTTTTCTTTTTTTGTGACGCCTTTGTCTGGCTTTGGTATCAGGGTGATGCTGTCCTCGTAGAATGAGTTCGGGAGTGTTCCTCCTTCTGCTATGTTTTGGAAGAGTTTTAGAAGGATAGGTGTTAACTCTTCTCTAAATGTTTGATAGAATTCACCTGTTAAGCCATCTGGTCCTGGGCTTTTGTTTGTTGGAAGATTTTTAATCTCACTTTCAAATTCAGTGCTTGTGATTGGTCTGTTTATATTTTCTATTTCTTCCTGGTTCAGTCTTGGGAGGTAGTGCTTTTCTAAGAATTTGTGCATTTCTTCTAGGTTGTCCATTTTATTGGCATATAGTTGCTTGTAGTAATCTCTCTTGATCCTTTGTATTTCTGCAGTGTCAGTTGTTACTTCCCTTTTTCATTTCTAATTCTTTTGAGTCTTCTCCCTTTTTTTCTTGATGAGTCTGGCTAATGGTTTATCAATTTTGTTTATCTTTTGAAAGAACCAGCTTTTAGTTTTATTGATGTTTGCTATCATTTCCTTCATTTCTTTTTCATTTATTTCTGATATGATCTTTATGATTTCTTTCCTTCTGCTAACTTTGGGGGTTTTTTGTTCTTCTTTCTCTAATTGCTTTAGGCGTAAGGTTAGATTGTTTATTTGAGATGTTTCTTGTTTCTTGAGGTAGGATTATATTGCTATAAACTTCCCTCTTAGAACTGCTTTTGCTGCCTCACATAGGTTTTGGGTGGTCATGTTTTCATTGTCATTTATTTCTAGGTATTTTTTGATTTCCTCTTTGATTTCTTCAGTGATCTCTTGGTTATTTAGTAGCATATTGTCTAGCCTCCATGTGTTTGTATTTTTTACAGCTTCTGTGCTGTAATCGATACCTAGTCTCATAGTGTTGTGGTCTGAAAAGATACTTGATATGATTTCAATCTTCTTAAATTTACCAAGGCTTGATTTGTGACTCACGATATGGTCTATCCTGGAGAGTATTCCATGAGCACTTGAGAAGAAAGTGTATTCTGTTGTTTTGGGATGGAATGTCCTGTAAGTATCAATTAAGTCCATCTTGTTTAATGTATCATTTAAACCTTGTGTTTCCTTATTTATTTTCATTTTGGGTGATCTGTCCATTGGTGAAAGTTGTTTTAAAGTCCCCTACTATTATTGTGTTACTGTCAATTTCCCCTTTTATGGCTGTTAGCATTTGCCTTATGTATTGAGGTGTTCCTATGTTGGGTGCATATATATTTACAATTGTTATATCTTCTTCCTAGTTCGATCGCTTGATCATTTTATAGTGTCCTTCTTTGTCTCTTGTAATAGTCTTTATTTTACATTCTGTTTTGTCTGATATGAGAATTGCTGCTTCAGCTTTCTGTTGATTTCCATTTGCATGGAATATCTTTTTCCATCCCCTCACGTTCATTCTGTACATGTCCCTAGGTCTGAAGTGGGTCTGTTGTGGACAGCGTGTATACAGGTCTTGTTTTTGTATCTATTCAGTCAGCCTGGGTCTTTTGGTTGGAGCATTTAATCTATTTACATTTAAGGTAGTTATCGATATGTATTTTCCTATTACCATTTTCCTAATTGTTTTTGGTTTGTTTTTGTAGGTCTTTTCATTCTTTTGTGTTTCCTGCCCAGAGAATTTGCTTTAGCATTTTTGTAAAGCTGGTTTGGTGGTGCCGAATTCTCTTAGATTTTGCTTGTCTGTAAAAGTTTTAATTTCTCTGTCGAATCTGAATGAGATCCTTGCTGGATAGAGTAGTCTTGGTTGCAGGTTTTTCCCGTTTATCACTTAAATATGTCCTGCCCACTCCCTTCTGGTTTGCAGAGTTTCTGCTGAAAGATCGGCTGTTAACCTTATGGTCATTCCCTTATATGTTACTTGTTGCTTTTCCCTTGCTGCTTTTAATATTTTTTGTTTGTATTTATTTTTAAATTTTTTTTTGTTTTGCGTAACACGGGCCTCTCACTGTTGTGGACTCTCCTGTTGCGGAGCACACGCTCTGGACACGCAGGCTCAGCGGCCATGGCTCACAGGCCCAGCCGCTTCGCGGCATGTGAGATTTTCTGGACTGGGACACGAACCCCCGTCCCCTGCATCGGTAGGCAGACTCTCAACCATTGCGCCATCAGGGAAGCCCTGTATTTAATTTTTGATAGTTTGATTAATATGTGTCTTGGTTTATTTCTGCTTGGATTTATCCTGCATGGGACTGTCTGTGCTTCCTGGAGTTGAATGAGTATTTCCTTTCCCATGTTAGGGAAGTTTCCAACTATAATCTTTTCAAATATTTCCTCATATCCTTTCTTTTTCTCTTCCTCTTCTGGGACCTGTATAATTCGAATGTTGATGCATTTAATGATGCCCCAGCGGTCTCCGAGACTGTCCTCAATTGTGTTCTTTCTTTTTTCTGCTCCCTGGCAGTTATTTCCACTATTTTATCTTCCAGCTTGCTTATCTGTTTTTTCTGCCTCAGTTATTCTGCCATTGCTTCCTTCTAGAGTATTTTTAATTTCAGTAATTATGTTGTTCCTCACTGTTTATTTGCTCTTTAGTTCTCTAGATCCTTGTTAAATGTCTCTTGTATTTTCTCCATCTGTTTCCGAGAATTTGGATCATCTTTTCTATCGTTACTCTGAATTCTTTTTCAGGTAAGTTATGTATCTCGTCTTCATTTATTTGGTCTTGTACGTTTTTACCTAGCTTCTTCATCTGTAACATGTGTTTTTGTTGTTTCTTTTCCTGGGTGGTGCTGTATTCCTGTCTTACTGGTTGTTTCGCCTGAGACTTACAACACTGAAGTTTGCAGCCAGTTGGATAGAGCTGGGTCATGGTGCTGAGATGAGGACCTCTGGGAGGCTTCACTCCGATTAATAGTCACTGGGGTCTGAGGTTCTCTCTTAGTCCAGCAGTTTGGACTCAGAGCTCCCACCACAGTAGCTTGGGCCCGACATCCGGAATGGGAACCAAGATCCCGCAAGCTTTGTGGCACAGTAAAAAAAAAAAAAAAAAAAAAAAGCAAGCAATAAAGAAAAAGAGGAGCAGTACAGTATCAAAGAATAAAAAACAAAATAAAATTAGAAAGATAAAAAATATATTAGGAAAAATAAAAGTATAATTGAAACAACCACTTGCTGGGGCTTCCTTCTGTCCTTTTTGGTGTCCATGGTTCCCCACCAGTGCCTGGTAAGTGTCCTAGTTGTGCGGAGATGTGAATTCCCCATCATCCTAGTATGCCGTCTTCTGTTTTTTATTTTTGAGTTTTAGGAGTTCTCTCTCTATTCTGAATATTAATATATTATCAGAAATATGATTTGCAAATATTTTCTCCCATTTTGTGGGTTGACTTTTATTCTACTGATACTGCCACTTGATGTACAGAAGTTTCAGTTTTGATAAAGTCCAATATATCTATGTTTCCATTTTTTGCCCATGCTTTGGTGTCATATACAAGAAATTTTTGCCAAATCCAGTGTCATGAACATTTTCCCCTATGCCTAGAGTTTTATAGTTTCAGCTTATGCATTTAGGCCTTTGATGCATTTTGAGTTAACTTTTGTGTAGGGTGTTAGGTGAGGGTCCATCTTCATTCTTTTTGCATGTGGATATTGTTTCTCCACATGCTTTGTTGAAAAGGCTGTCCTTTCCCCACTGAATGGTCTTGGCAGCCATGTGAAAATCATCTGCCATATATGCAAGGGTTTATTTCTGGGTGTTGTTCTATTACATTGATCTCTATATCTGTCTTTATGCCAGTTCCATGGTGTTTTGATTATTATAGCTTTGTAGTAATTTTTGAAATCAGGGAGTGTGAGACCTCCAAATTTGTTGAAGATTGTTTTTGGCTCTTCCGGTTGCGTTTTAGGATAAGGTTGTATGCGTTTTAGGATAAGTTTTTATATTTCTGCAAGAAATGCTACTGCAGTTTTGATAAGATTGAATTCAGTGTGTAGATTGCTTTAGGTAGTATTGACATCTTAACAATATTAAGCCTTCCAATCCGTGAACATGGGATGTGTTTCCATTTATTAATGTCTTCTTTAATTTCTTTCAGCCACGTTTTATAGTTTTCATTGTACACGTCTTTTGTCTCCTTGGTTAAGTGCTAAGTTTCTTTTTCTCTTCTTGAAGCTATTGTAAATAGATTGTTCTCTTAGTTTCCTTTTTTTGTTGTTGTTTATTAATTCTAACAGTTTTGTTTTTGTGTATGTGTAATCTTTAGAGTTTCCTACATGTAAGATCATATCATCTGCAAACACAGATTATTTCTTTCCAGTTTCGATGCTTTTATATTTCTTTTTCTTGTATAAGTGCTCTGGCTAGAACTTCTAGTACTGTGTTGATTAGAAGTGGTAAAAGTGGGCATCCTTGCGTTATTCTTGATCCTAGAAGAAAAGCTGTCAATCTTTCATCGTTGAGTTTGATGTTTCCTGTGCATTTTTAATATATGGTTTTTACTATGTTGAGGTGAGTAGTTTGTTTCTATTCCTAGATTGTCGAATTTTATTTTTTAGTTATTAGCAAAAGGTATTGAATTTTGTGGAGTGCTTTTTCTGCATTAATTGACATGACCATGTGGTTTTACACTTTTATTTTGTTAATGTGGTGTGTTATATTGATAGATTTTTGTATGTTGAACCATCCTTGCATCCTGGGAGTAAATCCATGTAGTTAAGGTATATAACCATATGAGCCATTTGAGGTATTTTATTGAGGATTTTTGCATCAATGTTCCTTGGGGATATTGGCCTATATTTTTATTGTAGTGTCTTTGAATTGATTTGCTATCAAGGCAATGCTTGACCTCACAGAATGAGGATGTATTCCATCATCTTCAGTTTTTTGGAAGAGTTTGAAAAGATTATCTGTTAGTTGTTCTTTAAAAGTTTGGTAGAATTCACCATTTGAGGCTGTCAGTTCCAGGGCTTTCCTTTATTGGGAGGTTTTTGGTTACTGACTCAATGTCCTTACTAGTTATGGGTCTATTCAGATTTTCTATTTATTTGTGATTTAGTAGGTTTTGTGTCAGTAGGAATTTGTTAATTTCGTCTACATTATCCAATTCATATAGTTGTTCATCGTACTCTCTTCTAATCCTTTTTATTTCTGTCGGGCTGGTCGTAATGTTTTAATTTTCATTTCTGATTTTATTAATTTGAATCTTCTCTTCGTTTTCTTAGTCCATCTAGCTAAAGGTCTGTTGATTTTATTGATCTTTCTGAAGAACGAACTTTTGGTTTTGTTGATTTTTCTTTTTTTCTCCCATTCTCTTTTTATCTCTGCTCTTATCTTTATTATTTTATTACTTCCACTACCTTTGAATTTAGTTTGTTCTTTTTCTAGTTCCTTAAGTTGTAAAGTTAGGTTGTTGATATCAGATATTTCTTCTTTTTTGGTGTAAGCATCTGTAGCTGTATATTTCTCCTTTAGCACTGCTTTTGCTTCATCCCATGTGTTTTGATATGTTGTCCTTTCATTTTCATTTATCCCTCAGCGTTTTCTATTTCCTTGTGATATCTTCTTACACCCATTGCTTGCTTCAGAGTGTGTTGTTTAATTGCCAAAGATGTGAGTATTCCAGTTTTCCTTCTGTTACTGATTTCTAACTTCATCCTGTGTGGTCAGAGAAGATGCCTTGTATGATATTTATCTTTCTAAATCTGTTGAGATGTAGTTTTTTTGTCTTAAAATACAGCTATCATGGAGAATGTCCTTTGTACACTTGAGAAGAATACATATTCTCTTGTTGGGTAGAGTATTCTGTATATGACGGTTAGGTCTTGTAGGTTTATTTTATTTGTTTAAGTCCTCTAATTCCTTACATATCTTCTCTCAGGTTGTTCTGTTCCTGTTGAGAGTGGGGTATTGAAGTCTTCAACTATTACTGTGAAAATGTCTGTTTCTCCCTTCTGTTCTATCAATTTTTTCCTTAATATATTTTGATAATATTAGATGTGTAAGTATTTACAATTGTTAAATCACCTGTTGTATTGAACCTTGTACTAATATATAATGTCCTTCTTTCTCTCCTGTGAACTTCTGATTTAAGGTCTATTTTGTCTGATATTAGTATAGCCACCCTTGCTCTCTTTTGGCTAGTATTTGCATAGAATATCTTTTTTCATATTTTCACTTTCAACCTATTTGTGTCTTTGCATCTAAAGTGAGTCTCTTGTAGACAGCCTATAGTTGGATCTTTTTTTTTTTTGCCATGCCATGCAGCATGCGGGATCTTAGTTCCCCGACCAGGGATTCAACCTGCACCCTCTGCGGTGGAAGTGCAGAGTCTTAACCACTGGACTGCCAAGGAAGTCTTGGATCATATATTTTTAATCCATTCTGCCAGTCTTTATCTTTTGTTTGGGGTTGAATTAATTACAATTAAAGCAGTTATTGATAAGGAAGGACTTTCTGTGATTTTGATACTTGTTTTCTATACACCATATAGCTTTTTTGCCCCTTATTTCTTACATTACTGTCTTTCTCTGTGTTTACTTGTTTTTTCGTAGTGAAGCTTTTTGATTTCATTCTCATTTCCTTTTGTCTGTATTCTATAGCTGATTTCTTTGTGGTTATCATGAGGATTACATTTAACATTCTAAAGTTATAACATGCTAATTTGAATTTATGCCAGCTTAATTTCAATAACATTCAGAACTCCTCTATAGCTCTGTCCTCACATCCTTTCAATTACTGATGTCATAAAATGATATCTTTATGAATTGTTTGTTCAAAAGCATAGTCTAATAATTTAAAAAATGCATTAGTTTCTTAAGTCAGTGGTCCCCAACATTTTTGGCACCAGGGACCAGTTTCGTGGAAGACAGTTTTTCCATGGACGGGGATCGGGGGGGTGGTTCAGGCAGTAATGTGAGTGATGGTTCAGGCGGTAATGCGAGCGATGGGGAGCGATGGGGAGTGATGGGTAGTGGCAGATGAAGCTTCACTTGCCTACTGGCTGCTCACCTTCTGCTGTGCAGACTAGTTCGTAACAGGCCGTGTGGACCAATAGCAGTCCGTGACCCGGGGATTGGGGACCCCTGGCTTAAATCATGTAGAAAGTAAACGGGCAAGTTACAAACCAGTTACAATACCTGATTTTATAATTGTCTATGAATTTACTTTTACCAGTTATCTTTATTTCTTCATATGACTTTGAATTACTGTCTAATGTCCTGTCATTTCAACATGAAGACTCTCTTTAGTTTTTCTTATAGGGCTGTTTTTTCTTATAGTGGTAATGAACGCCCTCAGCCTTTTTTTTTTTTTTTGCGGTATGCGGGCCTCTCACTGTTGTGGCCTCTCCCGTTGCAGAGCACAGGCTCCGGACGCACAGGCTCAGCGGCCACGGCTCATGGGCCCAGCTGCTCCGTGGCATGTGGGATCTTCCCGGACCGGGGCACGAACCCATGTCCCCTGCATCGGCAGGCGGACTCTCAACCACTGCACCACCAGGGAAGCCCCCGCCCTCAGCTTTTGATTGTCTTAGAATATCTTAATTTTGTCCTAATTTTTGAAGGACAGTTTGGCCAGATATAGGATTTCCTGTTGACAGTTTTTTCCTTTAGTCCTTTGAATATACCAATTCAGTGCCTTCTGGCCAGCATGGTTATTGATGAGAAATCTGCTCATAATCTTATTGAGGATCTTTTGTGTGTGATGAGTCACATTTTGCTTGGTGCTTTCAAGATTCTCTCTTTGCCTTTGTCTTTGGACAATTTGATTATAACATTTCTTGGTGTAGATCTCATTCAGTTTACTCTACATGTAGTTCCTTGAGCTTTTTGGGTATTTATATTCATTTTTTTCATTAAATTTGGAATTCTTTGGTGATATTTATTCCAATAATATCTTTTCCCCTTTCTCTTCTCCTCTGAGACTCCAACAATGTGTATATTAGTCCATTTTTTGGTGTCCCATAGGTCCCTTAGGCTCTGTTTACTTTTCTTAAATATTTCTTCTTTCTGGGCCTTCCCTGGTGGCGCAGTGGTTAAGAATCTGCCTGCCAATGCAGGGGGCATGGGTTCGAGCCCTTGTCCGGCAACATCCCACATTCCGTGGAGTAACTAAGCCCATGGGCTACAACTATTGAGCCTGCGCTCTGGAGCCCATGCTCTGTAACAAAGAGAAGCCACTGCAAAAAGAAGCCTGGGCGCCGTGACGAAGAGTAGCCCCTGCTCGCCGCAACTAGAGAAAGCCTGTGCGCAGCAATGAAGATCCAACACAGCCAAAAAATAAATAAATAAATTTATTAAAAAAATTTTTTTTCTTCTTTCTGTTCCTCAGATTTGGTCATTTCCATGATCATATTTTCAGGTTCAGTGACCATTTCTTCTCCCTGCTCAAATCTGCTTTTGAATCTCTCATAAATTTTCATTTCAGTTATTATACTTTTTTAGCTCCAGAATTTCCTTTTGGTTCATTTGTGTATTTTGTCTTTTATTGATATTTTCATTTTATCATAAGTCATTTTCTTGACTTTTGTCCAAGATACTTTTCTTTTTCTTTTTTTAAAATTTCTCCGCATCACGTAGCATGTGGGATTTTTGTTCCCTGACCAACCAGGGATCAAACCTGCATCTCCTGCTTTGGAAGCACGGAGTCTTAACTACTGTACCACCGGGGAAGTCCCTGAGGATCTTTAAGATAGTCGTTTTAATGTCTTTGTCTACTGAATCTGCCAACTGGATCTTTTCAGGGACAGGTTCTGTTGATTAATTTTTTTTTCTGTTCAATTGGCCATACTTTCCTGTTTCTTTGTATGTCTTATGAATTTTTGTTGTTGTTGAAAATTTGACATTTGGATCTTATAAGATGCCAAGTCTGAAAATCAGATTCTCCCTTCCCCAGCATTTGCTGGATTTTTTCCCTTTGTTAGTTTTTTAAATTGTTGTAACATGTCCCTCTTCCAGGGATCAGCCTGATATGTAAACAAAAGGTCTTTTCAGGTTTTTTCTGAACCTGTGTCTTTCCCCGGTTATGTCTGTGACATTCTAAATTTCCTTGTACATGTGATTACGTTTTAATGTCCTGGTCCTTAAATGTTTGGTTCCCATAAGGAGAAAATGGGAAAAATGAAGGGAGGAAATAAAATAGGTGCTAGTTCTTTAAATCTCTTGGAAGTTGTTTTAGCTGGATGGGGAGATTGTTGCAACAATGGTAGTGGTTGTTGTGGCAATGGCTGCCTGTCTCTATGTCTGCTTATCCACGATCAGAGATAGCAATCAGTGATCACAATACAGATTCCCAGTATTTGGAGGATGAGGTCCTTATTGCTCATGTTGGTAATTGTAAGCCTATGCAAACTGTTCTAGGAACTTGGGCATTGCTGCTTGCCTCCAAGCTGGGCATAGGTAACTGCTACCATCCAAATTGCCTAAATTGACCAAAATTAACTGCAATTTACTGTTGAACCTTTTGACTGTAAGTTGTAAGCCTTCCGTAGACTCCAGAATTCCAAAGTAGTTACATCATACAGATTCTGCCAGTGCAGTTGTTGTCTAGGTGAGAACATGGTAGGTGTTTCCTACTCTGCAATCTTCCTGAGGTCACTTGGTATGTACTTCATATTTTATTGTACAGGGATCTTTGATTTATTCTTGGTGTCTGACTTTTTAGTACTTTTATAAATGTAAAAATTTCTAAGTGGGGGTGGGGGAGGGAAGAATTGGGAGTTTGGGATTAGCGGATGCAAATTATTGTATATAGGATGGATAACAACAAGATCCTACTGTATAGCACAGGGAACTATATTCAATATCCTGTGATAAACCATGGTGGAAAAGAACATGAAAAAGAATATATATACATATAACTGAATCACTTTGGTGTACAACAGAAATTAACAACATTGTAAATCAACTGTACTTCAATAAAATTTAAAAAATTTCTATGTTGTTAAGTAGTTTTGAAAATGGAGTAATTACTGTATAATATATTCTACTGTAAAGGAATGCTGTAGGTTAATAATTTTATATAGTTTTTTATTTCAAAATTTTTACCCACTTAAATAATACCATAATGAGTTGTTTTGTTAATTATAGTTATCATGGGTGAGAAGATTGTCAGTAAAGATTGAATTCATTCTATGGCTAGTCTAATTAGTACCAAATTGCTTTCCCAATTGTTTATCAATTTGCTTTTAAAAACTAGTTTATTGATATGTTACTGACAGAATATTGTATTAGTTTTAGGTGTACAACATAATCTCATATATGTATATATTGCAAAATGAGTAACACAGTAAGTTTAGTTAACATCCATCACCGCACATAGTTACAGTTTTTTTTCTCTTTTTTTAAATATTTATTTATTTGGCTGCGCTGGCTCTTAGTTGTGGCATGCGGGATCTAGTTCCCTGACCAGGGCTTGAACCCAGCCCCGCTGCATTGGGAGCGCAGAGTCTTAACCACTGGACCAACAGGGAAGTCCCAGTTTTCTTTCTCTTGATGAGAACTTTTAAGATCTACTATCTTATCAACTTTCAAATATATAGTACACTGTTGTCATCTATAGTCATAATGCTGTACCTTACATCTCCAGGACTTATTTCTCTTACAACTGGAAACTTGTACCTTTTTACCACCTTCAGTCATTTCATGCCCCTGGCTCTGGCAGCCACCAGTCTGTTGTCTGTACCTAGGTGTGTGTTTGTCTGTTTTTAAATTTAGATTCTACATATAAGTGAGATTGTACAGTATTTGTCTTTGTCCAAGATTCATTCATGTTGTCACAAATGGCAGGATTTCTTTTTTATGACTGAATAATATTCCATCGTGTGTGTGTGTGTGTGTGTGTGTGTGTGTGTGTGTGTGTGTGTGTGTCAGTGTCACATTTTCTTTATCCATTCATCTGTTGACGGACACTTACGTTGTTTTCATGTCTTGGCTGTTGCAAATAATGCTGCAGTGAACATGGGGGTGTGTATATCTTTTTGAGAGAGTGCTTTTGTTTCCTAAGGATACATACTAAGAAATGGAATTGCTGGATCGTATATTCTATTTTTAATTTTTTGAGGAACCTTCATACTGTTTTCCATAGTGGCTGCAGTAATTTACATTCCCACATTACTCCACATCCTTGCCAACACTTCTTTCTTATCTTTTGATAATAGTCTTTCTCACATGTGTGAGATTATACCTCACTGTGGTTTTGATACACATTTCCCTGATGATTAGTGGATGTTGAGCTCCTTTTCATGTACCTGTTGGTCATTTGTAGTCTTCTTTGGAAAAACCTCTGTTTGGTTTTTCTGCCTATTTTTTAATGAAATTGTTCTACTTTTTTGGTTGAGTTGTATGAATTCTTTATATATTTTGGATATTAACTCCCTTATCAGATACATGATTTACAAATATTTTCTCCTATTCCATGGGTTGCCTTTTTTTTGTTGTTTTTTTTTTTGGTACGTGGGCCTCTCACTGTTGTGGCCTCTCCCGTTGCGGAGGACGCGCAGACTCAGCGGCCATGTCTCACGGACCCAGCTGCTCCGCGGCATGTGGGATCTTCCCGGTCTGGGGCACAAACCTGTGTCCCCTGCATCGGCAGGCGGACTCTCAACCACTGTGCCACCAGGGAAGCCCCATGGGTTGCCTTTTAATTTTATTGAAGGTTTCCTTTGCTGTGCAGCTTTTTGGTCCCACTTTTTAATTTTCTTTTGTTGCCTTTGTTTTGGTGTTTAATCCAAAAAATCATTGCCAAGATCATTGTGAAGGTACTTACTCTCATGTTTTTTTCTAGGAGTTGTATGGTTTCAGGTCATACATTTAAGTGTTTAATCCATTTTGTGTTGATTTTTGTATATGGTATAAGATATTTATACAGTTTCATTCTTTTGCATGTGGCTGTCAAGTTTTCCCAACATCAGTTATTGAAGAGACTCTCCTTTTCCCATTGTGTATTCTTAGCGCCTTTATCATACAGGAGTTGACCATATATGCATGGATTAATTTCTGGCTCTCTATTCTGTTTCATTGATTTATGTGTCTGTTTTTATGCCAATACTATATTGTTTTGATTACTGTGGTTTTGTAATGTAGTTTGAAATCATGAAGTGTGATTCCTCTGGCTTTGTTTTTCTTTCTCAAGATTGCTTTGGCTATTTGGGGTCTTTAGTAGTTCCATACAAATTTTAAGACTGTTCTATTTCTGTGAAAAAGGCCATTAGAATGTTGATAGGGATTGCTTTGAATCTGTAGGTTGCTTTGGGTAGGATGAACATTTTAACAAAATTAATTTTTCCAATCCATGAGTATAGAATATCTTCCCATTTATTTGTGTCTTCAGTTTCTTTCATCAGTATCTTATAGTTTTCAGTGTACAGGTTTTTCTTCTTCTAGGTTATATTTATTCATAAGTATAATTTTATTCTTTTTGCTATAGTTATAAATGGTATTTTTTCTTAATTTCTCTTTCAGATAGTTCATTGTTAGTGTATAGAAATGCAACTGATTGTAGTGTGTTGACTTTGTATCCTGCAACTTTAGTGAATTCATTTATTCTCACAGTTTTTTGTTGGATTTTCTAGGGTTTTCTTTCTATAAGATCATATCATCTGCAAATGACAGTTTTACTTTTTCCTTTCTGATTTGGATGCCTTTTATTTATTTATTTTTTCTTGTCTAATTTGTCTAGCCAGGATTTCCAGTACTGTGTTGAATAAGAGTGGTGAGAGTGGGCACCCTTGTCTTGTTCTTCATCTTAGAGGTGAAGCTTTTAATTTTTCACTGTTTAATATGATGTTAGCTGTGGGTTTGTGACATTGGCCTTTATTATGTTGTGGTATGTTCCTTTTAGACCCAGGTTTTTGAGGGTTTTATCATGAAAGGTTGTTGAATTTTGTCAAATGCTTTTTCTGCATCTTTTGAGGGATCAGATGATTTTCATCTTTCATTTTATTAATGTGGTTTATCACATTGATTGATTTTTGGATGTTGTACCATTCTTGCATCTCTGCAATAAGTTGCACTTGCTCATGGTGTTTGATCCTTTTAACGTGTGTTGTGGAATTTGGTTTCCAGTACTTTGATGAGAATTTTCACATCTCTATGCATTACGGGTATTTTGGTGTATAGTTTTCTTTTCCTGTAGTGTTCTTAACTGGCTTTGGTATTAGTGTAGTGATGGCCTTGCAAAATGAGTATAGAAGTGTTCCCTCCTCTTAAAATTTTTGGAAGAGTTTGAGAAGGATTGTCATTAATTCTTCTTTAACTGTTTGGTAGAATTACCAGTGAAACCATTTGGTCCTGGGCTTCTCTGTGTTGGGAGGTTTTTGATTACTAATTCAGTCTCCTTGTTATTGATCTGTTCAGATTTTCTTTTTCTTCATGATTCAGTTTGGTAGGTTGTATGTTTCTAGATATTTGTCCATTTCTTCTAGGTTATATGACTTGATGTACAATTGTTTGTAATAGTCACTTATGATATTCATATTTTATTCATATGATATTCATATATTCATATTTCTGTGCTACCAGTTGTAATGATTTTATTTACAAGTCTTCTCTTTTTTCCTTTAGTCTAGCCAAAAGGTTTTTTGCCCCCAGAAAACCAGCTCTTAGGTTATCCATATTGTTGGCATATAATTACTTATTGTAGTCTCTTGATGATCTGTTTTGATTTGAGTCTTTTTTTTCTTGGTTCGTCTAGCTAAAGGTTTGTCAACTTTATTTTTTGAAAAAACTAGCTCTTAGTTTTGTTTATCCTTTCTGTTGTTTTTCTTATTTTTATTTTATTTACTTCTGCTCTGATCTTTGTTGTTTCTTTCCTTGTGCTTAGTTTGGGCTTCATGTGTTCTTTTTCTAGTTCCAAGAGGTGTAAAGTGAGGTTGTTTATTGGAGTTCTTTCTTGTTTTTTAATGTAGGCATTTATTGCTATTAACTTCCCTCGTAGAACACTCCATAGATTTTGACATTTTATGCTCACATTTTCATTTGTTTCAAGATATTTCTTGATCTTCCTTTTGATTTTTTTCTTTGGCCAGTTGGTTTTCAGTAGCATATTGTTTAACCTCCATATACTTGTGAATTTTTCAGCTTTCCTCCTGTTATTGATTTCTCATTTTATACTGTTTGGTTGGGAAAGATATTTTGTAGATTTTAGTCTTCTTAAATTTGCTAAGTCTCGCATTGTGGCCTATCATGTGACTTATCATGGAGAATGTTCTGTGTTTATGTTTTATAAATGCATGTCAGGTCTATTTGGTCAAGTTTACGGTTCAATCCAATGTTTCCTTTTTGATTTTTTTTTTGTGTGTGTGGTCTGGATGACCTAATGATTACTGAAAGTGGGGTGAGGTATTGAAATCCCCTACTACTATTGTATTATGTTTTCATTAATAGTGATATTATGCTCATCATCCAAAACTTGTTTTTCACATAGTATTATATTTTATGTATTTAACCAGTAGGTTATATTTTAAATTATTTTCTCTGTAGGTAAAATTTGTAACTACACTCCAAACTTTATTTTAAAAAATTTATTTTTATTTTTATTTTTTTGCGGTACGCGGGCCTGTCACTGTTGTGGCCTCTCCTGCTGCGGAGCACAGGCTCCGGACGCGCAGGCTCAGCAGCCATGGCTCATGGGCCCAGCCGCTCAGCGGCCTGTGGGATCTTCCCAGACCGGGGCACGAACCTGTGTTCCCTGCATCGGCAGGCGGACTCCCAACCACTGCGCCACCAGGGAAGCCCCAAACTTTATTTTGTACATAACTTTTGATATGTGAACCATGCTTGAAACATATTAACAATTACCTTTGACTTATTTTTTGATTACACATAAGTGTGATTATCATGTACTTGTGTTCGTGGAATTTTTACTTTTTAGACCTCTTCGATGTATTTAATACTTGTATTATTCTTTGTTCATTTTGCATGTGCACAATTCTGTGTTGTGCTTATCTTGTTTTTTTCCTTCCAAAGAAGCATGGAGAACTTAAAGGTAGAACAAGAATGAGAACTTATTTCTCAAGTCATATTTTAATATTCTTTTTACTGTTCAGATCACATCCTCTGCTATATAGGATGCCATTTGTAACCTGTTATTTTTATCGTGAATATATGTCAGCTGGCTTCTAAATTCATTTGTGTTCAGAAGAATTGAGTATAATATTATTTTGTTTTGCAGGAGTTCACAACCAAGTCAGACAGACAATAATTATGCAAAGCAGGCTGCACACACTAAAGAAAAGCGAAGAGATGATGATAGCATTTCACTTGTAATGTCTGATACTCAACCTAAAGGTTAGTGAACCTCAGAAAACTGTTGCCAATTGAGTTTTTGTCTGTTGCATTTTTAATAATATTTTTTTAACTAACTTTATTTATACATGAAAGTAAAGAGATTTTTTAGTGACACAAAGAAAATTGCTAAATTTACCATTTGTATACATCTCCTGATTTGTTTACAAAATCCAGAAGTTAAATTTGAATATTATTATTTTCTTTCTTTTTTTTTTGTTGGGGCTGGGCATACAGGTATAAAGTTATAATGTTAGTTTGACTCTTTCTAAATGTCACTCCCATGGATATGTCTAGTAAGTGATATTACTGCTAACTTGATTATTATTATTAGCTTCCCACTGTCTATCCTCCTACTATGAAATACATTCTTTATTCATTAGGATTTCTGTCGACTCTAGGAGGATGCCAATACAAGCCACTATTAGCCCAAATTTAAAGGTAAATACATCCCAGACTTCTGAAAATTCACTGTAGGCCTCCTTGCCTGTCGGGTTAATGAATTGACTTCTTTTCTCCTTTTTGTCTCTTCTTATAAAGATCGTAAAATAATTTATAAAAGCTTTCACCAAAACAAATTTATACATTAGTCAAATGTGAAACTAACATCTTCAAGGGTCTCTTGGATTATTAATAGCTTCAAACTAGTTGAGGTATTTTGTTTTCTGAATGATTTTATAAATTATTCACAAGAAACGGGGTCCTTCACTGGAGGACTTTTTACAAAGTAAAAATTCTTTGTACTTCATTTGGAACACAGCTGTTTTCACATTTTAAATAGTCTTTTTCATAGAGGAGGAAAACCTAAAAGGAAACAAGACTGATATCTTTGATGTATACAAGAAACCAGCTGCAACTCTTATGAGGGCAATCTCTAAAGTATTGTGACTCTGTAGACATAATCTTTCAATTGGTCACTAGGTACTATCTGCATATAATGAAAGACATTTTTTTTTTTTTACAAATTGTTCTTTTCCCAGAAATAATTATCTTTAATTACAATATAAAAGTGTAAGTGGGCTTATATTTGTACAAGTGGCCTCAATCAGATACTATCAAGACACTGTTAAACCTTCATTGCTTTCCTGGGTAGAGTAGGAATAGTTAAATAAAAAGCTTTCTAATTTGTGCCCTTCAGTATTCCTTCAAAGTCACAGTGGAATTTTAGACTTACAGCAGGGAAAAAAATGCACGATAAAAGAAACACTTTATAGTTTCTTAGTATCCCTGAAGCGTCTCCTCTTAAGTAAAGTGTTTTTAAGAAAATTAGCTATTGAAACTTTATTGAAACTCACCGTATTTTCATCCTATAGATAATTGTGTCTAATACCAATTGTTTAACGTGAGCCCATAAATTAATGAGAGTTCTGAATTAAATCCCAGTTATACCATTGTCAACTTCCAGTTTTTTTGAGATATAATTGACAGCACTGTATAAGTTTAAGGTGTACAGCGTAATGATTTTAACTTATGTACATCATGAAATGATTATCACAATGAATTTAGTGAACATCCATCTTCTCATATAGATACAGAATTAAATAGAAAAAAAATTTTCCTTGTGATGAGAACTCATAGGATTTACTCTCCTAACAACTTTCCTATATAACACACAGCAGTGTTAATTATATTTATCATGTTATACATTACATCCCTAGAACTTATTTATCTTATAACAGGAAGTTTGTACATGTCGACTGCCGTCTTGCAATTCTGCCTCCCCCTGCCTCTGATAACCACAAATATTATCTCTTTTTCTGAGTTTCTTTGTTTTTGAATTATAATTGACCTACAGCATTATGTTAGTTCCTGTTACATGACATAGTAATTTAATATTTCTGTACATTTCAAAATGATCACCACGATAAGTCTAGTTATGATCTGTCACCATACCAAGATATTACACAGTTATTGATATATTCCCCACATTAGATGTACTTTTCTTTTGTAGTACATTAAGTTTGCCTTGTAGCATTTGCTTTTTTGAATTTAATACATTGGAAATATTTAACATCTTATTTTTATAAGAATTTGTTACCTCTTTAATTTTATATGCTAGTAATATTTGCAAGTAAAATTGTATTTGTTATCAGGTAGAGTCTTGTTTTTACAATGTCTAGCTCTACCTAATAAATTTATCCCTGTTTCCAATGTGATAGTCTTGGCTGATGTGCAATTAGTAAACTGTTAGAAGGAAAACTCCTGTATAATAGGGTTTTTTTCGAGCCCTATTTCTTTCATCAGTTTTTTTTTAACTTTCAGCTTTATATTTATTATAGTTGATTAACAATGTTGTGTTAGTTTCAGGTATGCAACAAAGTGATACAGTTATACGTATACATGTATCTATTATTTTTCAAATTCTTTTCCCAATTAGGTTGTTACAGAATATTGAGGAGAGTTCCCTGTGCTGTACAGTAGGTCCTTGTTGGTTATCCACTTTAAATACAGCAGTGTGTACATGTCAGTCCCACACTCCCTAACTGTCCCCTGACCCACACCCTTCCCCCCGGTAACCATAAGTTTGTTCTCTTAAGTCTGTGAGTCTGTTTCTGTTCTGTAAATAAGTTCATTTGTAACTTTTTTTTTTTTTTAGATTTTGCATATAAGCGATGTCATACCGTATTTCTCTTTCTCTGTCTGACTTACTTCACTCAGTATGACAGTCTCTAGGTCCATCCATGTTGCTGTGAATGGCAATTACTTCATTCTTTTTAATGGCTGAGTAGTATTCCATTGCATACATGTACCACATCTTCTTTATCCATTCTTCTGTCGATGGACATTTAGGTTGTTTCCATGTCTTGGCTATTGTAAACAGCGCTGTAATGAATATTGGGGTGCATATATCCTTTTGGACCATGTTTTACTCTGGGTATATGCCCAGGAGTGGGATTGCAGGACTATATGGTAGCTCTGTTTTTGGCTTCTTAGGGAATTTCCATACTGTTGCCATAGTGGCTGCACCAATTTACATTCACACCAATAGTGTAGGAGGGTTCCCTTCTCTCCACACCCTCTCCAGCATTTATTGTTTGTGGATTTTTTCATGATTGCCATTCTGACTGGTGTGAGGTGACATCTCATTGTACTTTTAATTTGCATTTCTCTAATAATTATCACCGTTGAACATTTTTTCATGTGGCTCTTGCCTATCTGTATGTCTTCTTTGGAGAAATGTCTATTTAGGTCTTCTGCCCATTTTTGATTGGGTTGTTTGTTTTGATGATATTAAGCCACATGAGCTGTTTGTAAATTTTGGAGTCTAATCTCTTGTTGGTCACATCATGTGCAAATATTTTCTCCCATTCTGAGGGTTGTCTTTTCGTCTTGTTTTTGGTTTCCTTTGCTGTGCAAAAACTTTTGAGTTTGATTAGGTCTCATTTGTTTATTTTTGTTTCTATTTCCATTACTCTGGGAGACAGATCGAAAAAGATACTGCTGTGATTTATGTCTGAGAGTGTTCATCCTTTGTTTTCCTCTAAGAGTTTTTATAGTGTCCAGTCTCACATTTAGGTCTTTAATCCATTTTGAGTTTTTTTTTGTGTGTATGGTGTTAAAGAATATTCTAATTTAATTTTTTTAACATGTAGCTGTCCAGTTTTCCAAGCACCATTTGTTGAA
Organism: Orcinus orca; assembly: GCF_937001465.1. Taxonomy (NCBI): domain Eukaryota; kingdom Metazoa; phylum Chordata; class Mammalia; order Artiodactyla; family Delphinidae; genus Orcinus; species Orcinus orca. The sequence goes on from NC_064563.1 coordinate 100,442,768, forward strand.
GAGACTGTTTCCTCCATTATATAGTCTTGCCTCCTTTGTCATGGATTAATTGACCATAGGTGCATGGGTTTATTTCTGGGCTTTCTATCCTATTCCATTGATCTGTATTTCTATTTTTGTGCTAGTACCATACTGTTTTGATGACTATAGCTTTGTAGTATAGTCTGAAGTCAGGGAGCCTGATTCCTCCAGCTCCACTTTTCTTTCTCAAGATTGCTTTGGCTATTCTGGGTCTTTTGTGTCTCCATACAAATTTTAAGATTTTTTTGTTCTAGTTATGTGAAAAATGCCATTGGTAATTTGATAGGGATTGCATTGAATCTATAGATTGCCTTGGTTAGTATAATCATTTTGACAATATTGATTCTTCCAATCCAAGGACATGATATCTTTCCATCTGTTCATGTTGTCTTTGATTTCTTTCATCAGTGTCTTATAGTTTTTGGAGTACAGGTCTTTTGTCTTCTTAGGTAGGTTTGTTCCTAGGTGTTTTATTCTTTTTGATGTGATGGTAAATGGGATTGTTTCTTGAATTTCTCTTTCTGATCTTTTGTTGTTAGTGTATAGAAGTGTAACAGATTTTTGTGTATTAATTTTGTAACCTGCAACTTTATCAAATTCATTGATGAGCTCTAGTAGTTTTCTGGTAGTGTCTTTAGGATTTTCTATGTATAGTATCATGTCATCTGCAAACTGAAAATCTAACTTCTTTTCCAATTTGGATTCCTTTTATTTCTTTTTCTTCTCTGATTGCTGTAGCTAGAACTTTGAAAACTATGTTGAAAGTGGCAAGAGTGGACATCCTTGTCTTGTTCCTGATCTTTGAGGAAATGCTTTTATCTTTTCACTGTTGAGTATGATGTTAGCTGTAGGTTTGTCATATATGGCCTTTATTATGTTGAGGTATGTTCCCTCTATGCCCACTTTTTGGAGAGTTTTTATCATAAATGGGTGCTGAATTTTGTCAAAAGCTTTTTCTCCATCTATTGAGTTGATCATATGATTTTTTTTCCTTCAATTTGTTGATGTGGTGTGTCATATTGACTGATTTGCAGGAATTGAAAAATCCTTCCATCCCTGGGATAAATCCCACTTGATCATGGTGTATGATCCTTTTAATGTGTTGTTGGATTTGGATTGCTAGTATTCTGTTGAGGATTTTTGCATCTATATTCATCAGTGATACTGGCCTGTAATTTTCTTTTTTTTTTTTTGTAGTATCTTTGTCTGGTTTTGGTAACATAATGAATTTGGGAGTTTTCCTTCCTCTGCAATTTTTTGGAACAATTTCAGAAGGATAGCTGTTAGCTCTTCTCTAAATGTTGAATAGAATTCGCCTGTGAAGCCATCTGGTCCTGAACTTTTGTTTGTTGGGAGTTTTAAAATCACAGTTTGAATTTCATTACTTGTGATTGGTCTGTTCATAATTTCTGTTTCTTCCTGGTTCTGTCTTGGGAGAGTGTACCTTTCTAAGAATTTGTCCATTTCTTCCAGGTTGTCCATTTTATTGCCCTATAGATGCTCTCTTATGATCCTTTGTATTTCTGTAGTGTCAGTTGTAACTTCTCCTTTTTCATTTCTAATTTTATTGGTTTGAATCCTCCCTTTTTTCCTTGATGAGTCTGGCTAAAGGTTTATTAATTTTGTTTATCTTCTCAAAGAACCAGCTTTTAGTTTCATTGATCTTTGCTATTGTTTTCTTTGTCTCTGTTTCATTTATTTCTGCTCTGGTCTTTATGATTTCTTTCCTTCTACTAGCTTTAGTTTTTGCTTGTTCTTCTTTCTCCAGTTGCTTTAGGTGTAAGGTTAGGTTGTTCATTTGAGATTTTTCTTGTTTCCTGAGGTAAACTTGTATTGCTATAAACTTCCTTCTTAGCACTGCTTTTGCTGCATCCCATAGGTTTTGGATCATTGTGCTTTGTTTTCATTTGTCTCTAGGTATTTTTTGATTTCGTCAGTGATCCATTGGTTGTTTAGTAGCATATTGTTTAGCCTCTATGTGTTTGTGTTTTTGACAGTTTTTTTCTTTTTTCTTCTTTTTTAATTAATTAATTTATTTGTGGCTGTGTTGGGTTTTCATTGCTGCACACGGGCTTTCTCTAGTTGTGGCAAGTGGGGGCTACTCTTCATTGTGGTGTGTGGGCTTCTCTTTGCAGTGGCTTCTCTTGTTGTGGAGCACAGGCTTTATGTGCATGGGCTTTAGTAGTTGTTGCACCCAGGCTCAGTAGTTGTGGCTCGTGGGCTCTAGAGTGCAGGCTCAGTAGTTGTGGCATGTGGGCTTAGTTGCTCCGCAGCATGTGGAATCTTCCTGGGCCAGGGCTGGAACCCATGTCCCTTGCATTGGCATGCGGGTTCTTATCCATGGCGCCACCAGGGAATTCCCTACAGTTTTTGTCTTGTAATTTACTTCTGATCTCATAGCGTTGTGGTCAGAAAAGATGCTTGATATGATTTCAATTTTCTTAAATTTACCAAGGCTCTCTGTGGCCCAGCATGTGGTCAGTCCTGGAGAACTTTCCATGTGCACATGAGAAGAATGTGTATTCTGTTGCTTTTGGATAGAATGCTTTATAAATATCAGTTAAGTCCATCTGGTCTAATGTGTCATTTAAGGTCTGTATTTCCTTATTGATTTTCTGTCTGGATGATGTGTCCATTGATGAAAGTAGAGTGTTAAAGTCCTCAGTATTATTATGTTACTGTCATTTTCCCTTTCATGGCTGTTAGCATTTGCCTTACATTTTGAGGTGCTCCTATGTTGGGTGCATATGTATTTACAATTGTTATATCTTCTTCTTGGGTTGGTCCCTTGGTCATTATGTAGTGTCTGTCCTTTGTCTCTTATAATAGTCTTTATTATTTATTTATTTATTTATTTGCGGTACACAGGCCTCCCACTGTTGTGGCCTCTCCCGTTGCGGAGCACAGGCTCCAGATTTGCAGGCTCAGTGGCCATGGCTCATGGGCCCAGCCGCTCCACGGCATGTGGGATCCTCCTGGACCGGGGCACGAACCTGTGTCCCCTGCATCCAGGCAGACTCTTAACCACTGCGCCACCAGGGAAGCCCCTAACAGTCTTTATTTTAAAGTCTACTTTGTCTAGTATTAGTATTGCTACTGCAGCTTTCTTTTGATCTCCATTTGCATCGAATACCTTTTTCCATCCTCTCACTTTCAGTCTGTATGTGTCCCTAGGTCTGAAGTGGGTCTCTTGCAGACAGCATATGTATGGGTCTTGCTTTTGTATCCATTCAGCCAGTCTTTATGTCTTTTGATTGGAGGATTTAATCCATTTACATTTAAGGTAATTATCGATATGTAAGTTCCTATTGCCATTTTCTTAATTGTTTTGGGTTTGTTTTTGTAGGTCTTTTTTCTTCCCTTCCTCTCTTATTTTTCTTTCCTCTGGTTGGATGACCATCTTTAGTGTTGTGGTTGGGTTGCTTTTTCTTTTTCTTTGTGTGTGTGTGTGAGTGTATCTATTGTAGTTTTTGGGTTTGTTATTCCCATGAGGTTTTGATATAGTAGTCTATATATGTACAAGGTTGTTTTAAATTGCTGGTCCCTTTCCTGCCTAGATAAGTTTCTTTAGCATTTGTTGCAAAGCTGGTCTGGTGGTGCTGAACTGTCTTAGCTTTTGCTTGTCTGTGAAGCGTTTGAATGAGAGTCTTACTGGGTAGAATATTCTTAGTTGAAGGTTCTTCCCTTTCATCACTTTTAATATATCGTGCCACTCCCTTCTGGCCTGTAGAGTTTCAGCTGAAAAGTCAGCTGATAACCTTATGGGAGTTCCCTTGTATGTTACTTCTCATTTTTCCCTTGTCACTTTTAATATTTTTTTCTTTATCTTTAATTCTTTTCAGTTTGATTACTATGTGTCTCAGTGTGTTTCTTCTTGGTTTATCCTGCCTGGGACTCTCTGCTCTTCCTGGACTTGGGTGAATGTTTCCTTTCCCATGTTAGGGAATTTTTCAGCAATTATCTCTTCAAATTATTTCTCAGGTCCTTTCTGTCTCTCTTCTCCTTCTGGGAACCCTATAATGTGAATGTTGGTGTGTTTAATGTTGTCCCAGAGGTCTCTTAGACTGTCATTTATTTTCATTCTTTTTTCTTTATTCTGTTCCACGGCAGTGATTTCCACCATTTTGTCTTCGAGGTCACTTATTTGTTCTTCTGTTATCTCCTCAGTTACTCTGCTATTGATTCCTTCTAGTGTATTTTTCATTTCAGTTATTGTATTGTTCACCTCTGTTGTTTGTTCTTTAGTTCTTCTACATCTTTGTTAAACATTTCTTGCATCTTCTCCATCCTTGCCTCCATTCTTTTTCCTTGATGCTGCATCTTCTTCACTATCATTATTCTGAATTCTTTTTCTGAAAGGTTTTTTATCTCCACTTCAGTTGTTTTTCTGGGGTTTTATCTTATTCCTTCATCTGGGAAATATACTTTTGCCATTTCATTTTGTCTAATTTTCTTTCTTTATTTTTCTTAAAAATAAATTTATTTATTTATGTATTTATTTATTCATGGCTGCATTCATTCTTTGTTGCTGCGCACAGGCTTTTTCTACTTGGGGCGAAGGGGGGCTACTCTTCGTTGTGGTACATGGGCTTCCCATTGCGGTGGCTTCTATTGTTGCGGAGCATGGGCTCTAGCTATATGGGTTTCAGTAGTTTTGGCATACGGGCTCAGTAGTTGTGGCTCATGGGCTCTAAGTGTAGGCTCAATAGTTGTGGCACACGGGTTTAGTTGCTTCGTGGCATGTGGGATCTTCCCAGACAAGGGCTCGAACCCGTTCCCCTGCATTGGCAGGTGGATTCTTTACCACTGCGCCACCAGGGAAGTCCTTATTTTGTCTAATTTTCTGTGATTGTAGATTTCGTTTGGCAGGCTGCAGGATTGTAGTTCTTCTTGCTTCTGCTGTCTGCCCTCTGGAGGGTGAGGCTATTTAAGAGGGTTCGACAAGCTTCCTGATGGGAGGGACTGGTGGTGGGTGGAGGTGGGACTCATCCTTCTGGTGGGCAGGGTTGTGCTCAGTAAAACTTTTTTTCTTTTTTTTACATCTTTATTGGAGTATAATTGCTTTACAGTGGTGTGTTAGTTTCTGCTTTATAACAAAGTGAATCAGTTATACATATACATATGTTCCCGTATCTCTTCCCTCTTGCGTCTCCCTCCCTCCCACCCTCCCTATCTCAACCCTCTAGGTGGTCACAAAGCACTGAGCTGATCTCCCTGTGCTATATGGCTGCTTCCCACTAGCTATCTGTTTTACATTTGGTAGTGTATATATGTCCATGCCACTCTCTCACTTTGTCACAGCTTACCCTTCCCCCTCCCCATATCCTCAAGTCCATTCTCTAGTAGGTTGGTGTCTTTCTTCCCCTAGGTTCTTCATGACATTTTTTTTTCCCTTAGATTCCACATATATGTGTTAGCATACAGTATTTGTCTTTCTCTTTCTGACTTACTTCACTCTGTATGACAAACTCTAGGTCCATCCACCTCACTACAAATAACTCAATTTCGTTTCTTTTTATGGCTGAGTAATATTCCATTGTATATATGTGCCACATCTCCTTTATCCATTCATCGGATGATGGACACTGAGGTTGCTTCCATCTCCTGGCTATTGTAAACAAACCTGCAATGAACATTTTGGTACATGACTCTTTTTGAATTATGGTTTTCTCAGGGTATATGCCCAGTAGTGGGATTGCTGGGTCATATGGTAGTTCTATCTGTAGTTTTTTAAGGAACCTCCATACTGTTCTCCATAGTGGCTGTACCAATTCACATTCCCACCAGCAGTGCAAGAGTGTTCCCTTTTCTCCACACCCTCTCCAGCATTTATTGTTTCTAGATTTTTTGAGGATGGCCATTCTGACTGGTGTGCGATGATATCTCATTGTACTTTTGATTTGCATTTCTCTAATGATTAATGATGTTGAGCATTCTTTCATGTGTTTGTTGGAGAACTGTATATCTTCTTTGGAGAAATGTCTATTTAGGTCTTCTGCCCATTTCTGGATTGGGTTGTTTGTTTTTTTGTTATTGAGCTGCATAAGCTGCTTGTAAATTCTGGAGATTAATCCTTTGTCAGTTGCTTCATTTGCAAATATTTTCTCCCATTCTGAGGGTTGTCTTTTGGTCTTGTTTATGGTTTCCTTTGCTGTGCAAAAGGTTTTGAGTTTGATTAGGTCCCATTTGTTTATTTTTGTTTTTATTTCCATTTGTCTAGGAGGTGGGTCAAGAAGGATCTTGCTGTGATTTATGTCACAGAGTGTTCTGCCTATGTTTTCCTCTAAGAGTTTCATAGTTTCTGGCCTTACATTTAGGTCTTTAATACATTTTGAGCTTATTTTTGTGTATGGTATTAGGGAGTGATCTAATCTCATACTTCTACATGTACCTGTCCAGTTTTCCCAGCACCACTTACTGAAGAGGCTGTCCTTTCTCCACTGTACATTCCTGCCTCCTTTATCAAAGATAAGGTGACCATATGTGCATGGGTTTATCTCTGGGCTTTCTATCCTGGTCCCTTGATCTATATTTCTGTTTTTGTGCTAGTACCATACTGTCTTGATTACTGTAGCTTTGTAGTGTAGTCTGAAGTCAAGGAGCCTGATTCCTCCAGCTCCGTTTCTCATTCTCAAGATTGCTTTGGCTATTTCGAGTCTTTTGTGTTTCCATACAACTTGTGAAATTTTTTGTTCTAGTTCTGTGAAAAATGCCAGTGGTAGTTTGATAGGGATTGCATTGAATCTGTAGATTGCTTTGGGTAGTAGAGTCATTTTCACAATGTTGATTCTTCCAATCCAAGAACATGGTATATCTCTCCATCTATTTGTATCATCTTTAATTTCTTTCATCAGTGTCTTACAATTTTCTACATACAGGTCTTTTGTCTCCTTAGGTAGGTTTATTCCCAGAAATTTTATTATTTTTCTTGCTGTGGTAAATGGGATTGTTTTCTTAATTTCACTTTCAGGTTTTTCAGCATTAGTGTATAGGAATGCCAGAGATTTCTGTGCATTAATTTTGTATCCTGCTACTTTACCAAATTCATTGATTAGCTCTAGTAGTTTTCTGGTGGCATCTTTAGGATTCTCTATGTATAGTATCATGTCATCTGCAAACAGTGACAGCTTTACTTCTTCTTTCCTGATTTGGATTCCTTTTATTACCTTTTCTTCTCTGACTGCTGTGGCTAAAACATCCAAAACTATGTCGAATAAGAGTGGTGAGAGTGGGCAACCTTGTCTTGTTCCTGATCTTAGTGGAAATGGTTTCAGTTTTTCACCATTGAGGATGATGTTGGCTGTGGGTTTGTCATATATGCCCTTTATTATGTTGAGGAAAGTTCCTTCTATGCCTACTTTCTGGAGGGTTTTTATCATAAATGGGTGTTGAATTTTGTCGAAAGCTTTCTCTGCATCTGTTGAGATGACCATATGGTTTTTCTCCTTCAGCTTGTTAATATGGTTTATCATGTTGATTGATTTGCGTATATTGAAGAATCCTTGCATTCCTGGGATAAACCCCACTTGATCATGGTGTATGATCCTTTTAATGTGCTGTTGGATTCTGTTTGCTAGTATTTTGTTGAGGATTTTTGCATCTATGTTCATCAGTGATATTGGCCTGTAGTTTTCTTTCTTTGTGACATTGTTTTCTCGTTTTGGTATCAGGGTGATGGTGGCCTTGTAGAATGAGTTTGGGAGTGTTCCTCCTTCTGCTATATTTTGGAAGAGTTTGAGAAGGATAGGTGTTAGCTCTTCTCTAAATGTTTGATAGAATTCGCCTGTGAAGCCATCTGGTCCTGGGCTTTTGTTTGTTGGAAGATTTTTATCACAGTTTCAGTGCTTGTGATTGGTCTGTTCATATTTTCTATTTCTTCCTGATTTAGTCTTGGCAGGTTATGCATTTCTAAGAATGTGTCCATTTCTTCCAGGTTGTCCATTTTATTGGCATAGAGTTGACGTAGTAATCTCTCATGATCTTTTGTATTTCTGCAGTGTCAGTTGTTACTTTTCCGTTTTCATTTCTAATTCTATTGATTTGAGTCTTCTCCCTTTTTTTCTTGATGAGTCTGGCTAATGGTTTATCAATTTTATCTTCTCAAAGAACCAGCTTTTAGTTTGCTATCATTTTCTTCATTTCTTTTTCATTTATTTCTTATCTGATCTTTATGATTTCTTTCCTTCTGCTAACTTTGGGGGTTTTTTTGTTCTTCTTTCTCTCATTGCTTTAGGTGCAAGGTGAGGTTGTTTATTCGAGATGTTTCCTGTTTCTTAAGGTAGGATTGTATTGCTATAAACTTCCCTCTTAGAACTGCTTTGTCTCCATTGTCATTTGTTTCTAGGTTTTTTTTTGATTTCCTCTTTGATTTCTTCAGTGATCACTTTGTCATTAAGTAGTGTATTGTTTAGCCTCCGTGTGTTTGTATTTTTTACAGGTCTTTTCCTCTAATTGATATCTAGTCTTATCGCGTTGTGGTCGGAAAAGATACTTGATACATTTCAGTTTTCTTAAATTTACCAGGGCTTGATTTGTGACCCAAGTTATGAATTATCCTGGAGAATGTTCCATGAGCACTTGAGAAAAATGTGTATTCTGTTGTTTTTGGATGGAATATCCTATAAATATCAATTAATTCCATGTTTTTTAATGTATCATTTAAAGCTTGTGTTTCCTTATTTTATTTCATTTTGGATGATCTGTCCATTGGTGAAAGTGGGGTGTTAAAGTCCTCTACTATGAATGTGTTACTGTCAATTTCCCCTTTTATGGCTATTGGTATTTGCCTTATGTATTGTGGTGCTCCTATGTTGGGTGTATAAATATCTACAATTGCTATATCTTCTTCTTGGATCGATCCCTTGATCATTATGTAGTGTCCTTCTTTGTCTTTTGTAATAGTCTTTATTTTACAGTCGATTTTGTCTGATATGAGAATTGCTACTCCAGCTGTCTGTTGATTTCCATTTGAATGGAATATCTTTTTCCATCCCCTCACTTTCAGTCTGTATGTATCCCTAGGTCTGAAGTGGGTCTCTTGTAGACAGCATATATATGGGTCTTGTTTTTGTATCCATTCAGCCAGTCTGTGTGTTTTGGTGGGAGCATTTATACCATTTACATTTAAGGTAATTATCGATATATGTTCCTATTCCCATTTTCTTAATTGTTTTGGGTTTGCTATTGTAGGTCTTTTCCTTCTTTTGTGTTCCTTGCCTAGAGAAGTTCCTTTAGCATTTGTTGTAAAGCTGGTTTGGTGGTGCTGAACTCTCTCAGCTTTTGCTTGTCTGTAAAGGTTTTAATTTCTCCATCAAAACTGAATGAGATCCTTGCTGGGTAGAGTAATCTTGGTTGTAGGTTTTTCTCCTTCATCACTTTAAATATGTCCTGCGAGTCTCTTCTGGCTTGCAGAGTTTCTGCTGAGAGATCAGCTGTTAACCTTATGGGGATTCCCTTGTGTGTTATTTGTTATTTTTCCCTTGCTGCTTTTAATGTTTTTTCTTTTATTTAATTTTTGACAGTTTGATTAATACATGTCTTGGCGTGTTTCTCCTTGGATGTATCCTGTATGGGACTCTCTGTGCTTCTTGGAGTTGATTAACTATTTCCTTTCCCATATTAGGGAAGTTTTTAACTATAATCTCTTAAAATATTTTCTCAGTCCCTTTCTTTTTCTCTTCCTCTTCTGGGACCCCTATAATTCGAATGTTGGTGCGTTTAATGTTGTCCCAGAGGTCTCTGAGACTGTCCTCAGTTCTTTTCATTCTTTTTTCTTTATTCTCTTCTGCAGTAGTTATTTCCACTATTTTGTCTTCCAGGTCACTTATCCGTTCTTCTGTCTCAGTTATTCTGCTATTGATCCCTTCTAGAGTTTTTTTTAATTTCATTTATTGTGTTGTTCATCATTGCTTGTTTCATCTTTAGTTCTTCTAGGTCCTTGTTAAATGTTTCTTGTATTTTCTGTATTCTATTTCCAAGATTTTGGATCATCTTTACTATCATCATTCTGAATTATTTTTCAGGTAGACTGCTTATTTCCTCTTCATTTGTTATGTCTGGTGTGTTTTTATCTTGCTCCTTCATCTGCTGTGTGTTTTTCTGTCTTCTCCTTTTGCTTATCTTACTGTTTTTGGGGTGTACTTTTTGCAGCCTGCAGGTTCGTAGTTCCCGTTGTTTTTGGTGTCTGTCCCCAGTGGCTACAGTTGGTTCAGTGGGTTGTGTAGGCTTCCTGGTGGAGGGGACTAGTGCCTGTGTTCTGGTGGATGAGGCTGGATCTTGTCTTTCTGGTGGGCAGGTCCACGTTTTGTGGTGTGTTTTGGGGTGTCTGTGGACTTATTATGATTTTAGGCAGCCTCTCTGCTAATGGGTGGGGTTGTGTTCCTGTCTTGCTAGTTGTTTGGCATGGGGTGTCCAGCACTGTAGCTTTCTGGTCGTTGAGTGCAGCTGGGTGTTGGTGTTGAGATGGAGATCTCTGGGAGATTTTCACCGTTTGATATTACATGGAGCTGGAAGGTCTCTTGTGGACCAGTGTCCTGAAGTTCGCTCTCCCACCTCAGAGGGACAGCACTGCGTCCTGGCTGCAGCACCAAGAGCCTTTCATCCACACAGTCACGAAAAGAGGAAAAGGGGAAGAAATAATAAATCTTGCTCTCAAAGTCCACCTCCTCAATTCGGGATGATTCATTTTCTATTTATGTATTCCACAGATGCAGGGTACATCAAGTTGATTGTGGAGATTTAATCCAGTGCTGCTAAGGCTGCTGCGAGACATTTCCCTTTCTCTTCTTTGTTTGCATAGCTCCCGGGGCTCAACTTTGGATTTGGCCCGCCTCTGCCTGTTCGTCGCCGGAGGGCGTCTGTTTTTCGCTCAGACAGGATGTGGTTAAAAGAGCAGCCTATTCGGGGGTTGTGGCTCACTCAGGCTTGGGGGAGGGAGGGTCACGGATGCAGGGCGAGCCTGCAGCGGCAGAGGCTGGCGTGACGTTGAACCAGCCTTAGATGCGCCGTGCGTTCTCCCGGGGAAGTTGTCCCTGGATTCCGGGACCCTGGCAGTGGCGGGCTGCACAGCCTCCCGGGAGGGGAGGTGTGGATAGTGACCTGTGCTCACACAGGCCTCTTGGTTGTGGCAGCCGCAGCCTTAGCGTCTCATGCGCGTCTCTGGGGTCCGCGCTGTTAGCTGCGGCTCGCGCCCGTCTCTGGAGCTCCTTTAAGCAGTGCTCTTAATCCCCTCTCCTCACGCACCGGGAAACAAAGAGGGAAGAAAAAGTCTCTTGCCTCTTCGGCAGGTCCAGACTTTTACCCAACTCCCTCCCGGCTAGCAGTGGTGCACTAACCCCCTGCAGGCTGTGTTCACGCTGCCAGTCCTCTCCCTGTGCTCCTACTGAAGCCCGAACCTCAGCTCCCAGCCCCGCCCGCCCTGGCGGGTGAGCAGACAAGCCTCTCGGGCTGGTGAATGCTGGTCGGCACCGATCCTCTGTGTGGGAGTCTCTCCGCTTTGCCCTCCGCATCCCTGTTGCTGTGCTCTGCTCCGCGGGTCCAAAGTTTCCCCGCTCTTCCACCTGCAGCCTCCGTCCGCGAAGGGGCTTCCTAGTGTGTGGAAACCTTTCTTCCTTCACAGCTCCTTCCCACTTGTGCAGGTCCCGTCCCTATTCTTTTGTCTCTGTTTATTCTTTTTTCTTTTGCCCTACCCAGGTACGTGGGGAGTTTCTTGCCTTTTGGGAGGTCTGAGGTCTCCTGCCAGCGTTCAGTAGGTGTTCTGTAGGAGTTGTTCCACGTGTAGATGTATTTCTGATGTATCTGTGGATAGGAAGGTGATCTCCGTGTCTTATTCTTCCGCCACCTTCCCCCTAGCCCTCAGTAAAACTTTAATGCACTTGTCTGATGATGGGTGGGGTTGGGTTCTCACCCTTTTGGTTGTTTGGCCTGAGGTGCCCCAGTACTGGAGCCTACAAGCTGTTTAGTAGGGCTAATGGCGGCCTCCGGGTGGGCTTCCACCAGTGGGTACTTCCCAGAACTGCTGGTTCCTGTGTCCTTTTCCCCAGCCACCATCCGCCTCCACAGGAGACCCTTCAGTAATAGCAGGGAGGTCTGGCCCAGTCTCTTACGGCGTCATTCCTTTTTTCCCTGGGTCCTGGTGTGCACGAGACTTTGTGTGTGCTCTCCAAGAGTGGAGTTTCTGTTTCTCCCAGTCCTGTGGACATCCTTTGATCAAACCCCACTAGCCTTCAAAACTAGATTCTCTGGGGACTTCTCCTTCTGTTGTTGGACCCCCAGGCTGGGAAGCCTGATGTGGGGCTCGGAACTTTCACTCCTGTGGGATAACTTCTGTAGTATAATTGTTTTCCACCTTTCTGTCGCCCACTTGGCGGGTATAGGATTTGAGTTTATTGCTGTTGCGTCCCTCCTACCATCTTGCTGTGGCCTCCTCTTTGTCTTTGGATGTAGTGTATTCTGTGTTTGGTAGGTTCCAGCGTTTTTTTGTCCTTGGTTGTTCAGCAGTTAGTTCTGATTTTGGTGTTTTCATAAAAAGGGGATGCACTCGCGTCCTTCTACTTTGCCATCTTGAGGTAATCCCTCTTCAGTTTTTCTGTAGCATTTATGTTTAGAAGTTATAACTTGATATGGTATTTATAAGTAGAAATTGTCTTTGACTACCTTTGCAGTTTATAGAATTACAAATAAAATTTATTGTGCTTTTCAAAATACTGTGTTGATAATTTGGGGGTAGTTTACTTTCCTGGGGGGAGGGAGTTAAGAATGTTGTCTTTGGAAATTGGAAGACTGTTGACAGTCTTGGAGTTTTTGCCCTCAGTCCCGTCCCCATGCCTGCCTTTTAAACAAAGACAAAGAGAAATTATGAATGTTAGTCTTTAGATGTTTATAAAGCTAGAGTAAGAGCAAGAATAGTTTGAAGAGAAGGTGTATAGTGTTGAGGAACTTTGAGTGAATGGAGAGGTCAGGCCATTCAGTGTTACATAGACTTTAAGTTATGAATTCAAGCAAGCTGCTTTGGGACTTGCTTTGTGTGAACTCTGAGTTGGTACTTGTATGGTGTAGATTCAGAGAGCAAAATAATTCAGTATAACCTGCAGTTAGTTAGGATAACCCTCAGTTAGTTAGGTAGAACCTTTTGGAAGGTATTTTTTTATATATATATATTTGATATATATATATCAAATATATATATTTGATATATATATATTTTTTATATATATATTTGATAACTGAAATACTAAGCAGGTTTGTTAATACTTGATATGGGTTTCAAAATAATGCTTTTTTGACTTAAAAAAGGGAGTACTTCCTTTTCTGTAGGGTAATAAATTTATTGGAGGTTTAAAATTATAGGGTCTTGATTTTTTTTTAAAAAAGAAAGTGTGAAGGAAATTGTTAGCCTTATGAATAATTATTTATCACAGTCACCTGCTGAGGAAAGGTATTTTTGTTCCTTTTAAAAGAGCAGTGATCAATACTCTACTCTTTCAAATTATTGTCCCTTTTCATTTAAAAAATATGTATATATAAAACTTAAATTTAAAAAGGACAACTAATTGCTAAATTAGTTGTAATTTCTAAAATCACAGTGAATTTAAAAAACTTTTTAAGAGACTAACTTTCAAAATTTTATTAAGACTTTTTTTTTGTATCAGAGTAAAATGCAGTTATGGGAAAAGGAAAAACATGGTTTGGTTGCTTTGCTTTGGTTACTAAAGAATACTACCTTTTAATATATTTCCCATATCTTACACTTTTGTACAATGAACATTTGCTTTGTGTACGCAGTTTAAAATGGGATATGTCTTTATATTCATCCATGTTAGTATGAGAATTTAGCAGTGGACTATGAAAAAACTAGCTTTGAAAGTAGTATAGTCATTTTGATGATTTTATTTGAGCTCTTCTAAATGGGATTCTTTCTTTACTTTTTGGCCATATTTATGTCTCTTCTGTTTTTTTAAGACCTCAATAGGGGAAGTAGAGGTTGTGATCATCTTGAAGAGGGGAGCAGAAACAAGGATAATACAAATTCTGATTCAAAAATGGAATCCACTCTGATTTCCAGGAAGAGGAAACAAAGGCTTAGAAGTAATTTACCTGGTTCTCTTAATCCTACTTCTTTGTATAAGTCAGCAGAACAGACAGTAAGTAGAGGTATTTAGATGTCATATGAAATAATTTGTGCCATGATAAAAATGAATTGACTGTGGCCAAATAATGTTCTCCTGGCTTTCTGCTTTTATCATCATATTTCTTTCTTTTCTTTGCCTATTTTTTTCATTCTGTTTATTTTTAAAAAAATACTTTAAATACAACTTTTTTTTGCAGTAATACAGTTATGGGAACAAATTTCAAATACAGTCATCACTGAGTATCTACATAGTATTGGTTCCAGGACCCTGCACATACCAAAATCCTTAGATGCTTAAATACCTTATATAAAATGGTGTAATATTTGCATATAATCTACATCTTCCTGTATAGTTTAAATCATCTCTAGATTACTTATAATAACTAATACAATGTAAATTATATGTAAATGGCTATAAATACAATGTAAATGCTATGTAAATAGTTGTCTCTGCATGGCAAATTCAAGTTTGGCCTTTTGTAAATTTCTGGAATTATTTTTCTGGAAATATTTACCATTTGCAGTTGGTGGAACCTGCTGTTGGTGGAACCTGCGCATACAGAGGGCTGACTGTATTATGAACAAGTAAAACAGTTAAAAGTATTTCTCCTCCGATAACCAGCCCTTAGTTAGTAGTTTGATGTATATCTTTCAGACCTGTTTGCTTTTTTCCTCCCCTTATAACCAAATACTATTCATACTGTCCAGTCAATTGCTTTTTCACTTGCTCTGTGAGGTAATTACCTGACTTATTTTATCAGTAGTAATTTACTTCCGATTTCTATAGACATCTCTTTTTCCAGAGTTTAGGGAATTTGTTGTAGAGAATTACCATACGTACGTTAATGCATACATTACCTATTTTCAAAGACTTAGTATGCAGTTAACAACAAAAGTATGAGGAGACAGCTTTTTGAGTCCTTTGATTCACAAGGCATTTCAGGACTTTGCTGTGCCTTTGAGTTATAATTATAAACATGATTTATATTTATACAGTAATAGAGATGTGAAGGCAGTGATTGATTTTCATAATTTTTCATATTGTTATCCTCTTAAGTTTTTAATTTTTTTGCTTTTTTGTTACTAAAGTCATATGATGTCAAATGACCTCTTTTGCAAAATAAAACTGTAAAAAAAATTCCTCTCATTTAAAGTTGACAAGACTGTGGAAGACCTCTGAACCACTTGTAAATATGAGAGTTTCTCCTTCCCATCCTTTTGAAAAATGTTTAGGCATCTGATTGGACAGACCAAACTCTATATATTTGAGAGACACTGGCAAGAGTAATGTAGTATAATTGAGTAGTTTTCTACCCCTATATTTATAGAAATGATATAATGTTTTTACTTCTATACTCTTCTTTAGGAATTTAAACTTAAAAAAACTCTTTATGTTAGCCAAATTTGAAAAATGCTAATTTTTGTATGCATTTGTTTATGTTCAGAAAGAACAAGAAAATGACCCAACAGTATCCACTGAGTTGGAAGAGTCAAGTGAAAACTATCAGGAGGACCCAAAACTGCTTGAAGAAATTATGCTTGAACCCATAGAAAGTGATTTTACTAAACTATCCTCACTTTGTAGTCAGGAGTTGGCTTTGAGTGCTGCTCCCCAAATCACCTCTGAATGTTCAACCACTAAAACTTTTGAGAGCTGTATTTCTACTGATACTGTGGGGAATTGTCCTGTGGTCGAGAAGGATGAGAATGAATTGAACACAGTAGAAAAACCTGTTTTAAGTGAACATAGTGAAGGGAACCAATCATTTATCTCTGCTGAACCAAGTAAGTAACATGAGGATAACAATTTTCTCTCCTCTACTTATTTCTTTTCTTTCTCCTCTCAAACAAATTTTGCTAGGCAATAAGTTATTTATTACATCATTGTGGAATATATTAACTTCAGAAAAAAAAGACTTGGGGTTTTGGGACTTCATTTATTTTGTAATATTGATTTAGGTAAGGAATGGAGTACTTGGAAGCAGAAGTAATTTTTTTTTTAGATTAGTGTACTGTAATCTCATCGGTAGTTTTTTATAAGTTTCTGTAAGGACCATTATTATTGTCATTTTGGTTGATTAAGCTGAAGTACAGAGCATTTAAGTGCTGTTTAATTATTGTCATTAATTTTTTAATTTTCCAGTATTTGATGCAGTCACATGGTACAAAAAAGGTTCTAAAGGATATCCAGTGACTGGTCTCCCACATCTTTCCCTAGCCATCCATTTCCCCCTCCTAAAAGCAACTAATGTAACAGGATTTAAAGTACAATTTAGAATGATGGTGTAATAACATGATTAGAACTAGAATTTGGTCCTAAGTTCTCCTCATGACTCTATCCATTTTTAAATATCTTCGTCCTCTAGAAGTTAAGGTTGCAGGTAACTGCCAAATAATAGTGCTGACATGGAAACATTGTATGTGACTAGTGTAAATTAGATAATGAATGATAGGCCAGTTTCTAAATTGAATAAAGTTAGATGATTCAGTTCAGTGGGATTATGAAAGATATATTACATGAATTACAAAGTTCTCTTTTTATGTATGATTATTGTGACACATTTAAAAAATACATTTTACGTTTTTAGTTGTTGTTTCCAGTGATGAAGAAGGACCCGTTGAACATAAAAGTTCAGAAATTCTTAAATTACAACCTAAGCAAGATCATACCATCTCTAATGAAAGTGAGAGTACTTCTGAGCCAGCAGTGTCAGAACTACCACTGATTACATGTGAATCTGTACAGGTAATTTATTTCTGTCTTCTCACAGATTAACAGTGAAATATACACTATTGGCTAATGACTATTTTTTTTTCCGTCAGGCAGAATATTATATAAAAATTATGAATTTTCTTAGTTTGAATTTTTTTTTTTTTTTTTTTTTGCGGTACGCGGGCCTCTCACTGTTGTGGCCTCTCCCATTGCGGAGCAGAGGCTCCGGACGCACAGGCTCAGCGGCCATGGCTCACGGGCCCAGCTGCTCCACGGCACGTGGGATCCTCCCGGACCGGGGCACGAACCCGTGTCCCCTGCATCGGCAGGCGGACCCTCAACCACTGCGCCACCACGGAAGCCCCCTTAGTTTGAATTTTGAGACAACTTTCATATTAGTTTGAGGGAAGTATGTAATTGTTTTAATTTGAAGTGGAAGGCTTAATACCATTTTTCTTCTGGCCATTTTTATTTTTTAAGTCTAAATATTCTGACTTGAATATTTATTCTTTTCTTATGGTTCTCATTGGACATTTAAATACTTCATCAAAACATTTTCTAGAATTAAACAGTTTCCAGTATTTGTCTGGTCTTACAGTACAATGGTGACTTGGAATTATTCCTTTCCCTCACATGCTATTAAGGCAGCATGATAGAGGAAAGAACCTGACTTCTGGAGATACACAGATCTGTGTTCAAATCCTGGCTCTGTCATTTGGGCAAGTCCCTTAACTTCCTTAAGCCTGAGTTTCCTTATATCCTAAATGAGGATAATAACACCTAATTCACAAGATTATTTTTTGAGTATTAAGTGAAACAACATATGAAAGCATTTAGAACAGTGTCACAAACCTATCAGTTTGGTAAGTACTTTGTCTCTTTCTCTTATAGAAAATAGTAAGTGGAAGTGTCTGTTGGTTTAATGTCAGCTAGTGGTGTTTTTGACATACCTATTGCTCTAAAGTAAGGTTCAAGTTATTTATTGTCAGTATTCATTCATATTATCAGCTCTGATTATCCTGTTTTAAAGAAATGATTATCGGTAGACCACCAGTGCAGAATTATGGTTAACTTCTGTTTTTTTTTTTTTTTTGCGGTACGTGGGCCTCTCACTGTTGTGGCCTCTACCGTTGCGGAGCACAGGCTCCGGATGCGCAGGCTCAGTGGCCATGGCTCATGGGCCCAGCCGCTCCACGGCATGTGGGATCTTCCCGGACTGGGGCACGAACCTGTGTCCCCTGCATCGGCAGGCGGACTCTCAACCACTGCGCCACCAGGGAAGCCCTGTTGGTTGTTTTTGAATAATGTCAGAGGCTGTTATTCTATGGAAGAATGGTGAAGAATGGTGAAGAATTTGGTCAGTTCCATGAAAACAGTCTGATGGGCTGATTAGTGTTTCACGGGTATTTCTTTCTTTTTTAAAAAAATTTATTATTTATTTTATTTTTGGCTGCGTTGGGTCTTATTTGCGTCATCTTCATTAAGGCATGCGAGATCTTTCATTGCGGTGCGTGGGCTTCTCTAGTTGTGGTGTGCGGGTTTTCTCTTCTCTAATTGTGGTGCGTAGGGTACAGGGCACGTGGGTTCTGTAGTTTGCGGCACGTGGGCTCTCTAGTTGAGGCTCGCGAGCTCAGTAGTTGTGGCGTGCGGGCTTAGTTGCCCTGCGGCATGTGGGATCTCAGTTCCCTGACCAGGGGTCGAACCTGAATCCCCTGCATTGTAAGGTGGATTCTTTACCACTGGACCACCAGGGAAGTACCTCACGGTTGTTTCTGTTGCATTTGGTACTCCATAGAGAGATTACCTCAGGAATTGTGTTCTGAATTTTTGTTAAAATGTAACAATTGTTGCCCAGTTGGGCCAATAGCCTACTTGATGGCTTAGTTGTTTTGTAATTAAAACAGTGTTGACAATGAGTTCAAAATTCTAAATGAATTACAGTTCCCTTGGCAGTATATAAATTGACAATACAGTATGAAATGACTGTGTTAAAGGAAAATGACATCTCTTGTAGAACTGACAGCATATGATCACAGCCAAGCAGCAAATAATGTAGAGATCTACCAGAATCTATAAGGCAGAATAAACCTCCACACCCTCCCTTGTTTCCAATTTTAAATGAAGTTATGAGAAACATAGATTGACAGTTTTTAAGAGGCAGTTAGTCTTTACCAAATGTGAGGCTCAATAAGGAATTCTTTCTAATCCATCTTCTCATTTTGTCACTTAAAACACACAGGCAGTCATAGAACCATCTGTAGTTGATTAGATTCCCCGTTTTTACTTAGGGGATAAGAAGAGTTCAGTAAGCAATAAAAGCTGAGAATGATAAAGAAATTCTATTAGGCAGGTAAATGGCATTGTGAGCTGGGTTAAAAATGATGAGTAATGTGATGTTTCAGGTGAGGATTAATCACATTTTCTAGAGGTAGGAGGAGAGTGAGTACACGTGCATAATTGCTCTAGTAGTAATTTATTTGGTTATTAGTGATGTTAAGGTTAAAGAGGGATAATGTGTAACAGCTAGGCAAATGTGGAGTGGAAAAAGTCATCTGAAAGCAGTGTAAAGCTCCAAAGAGATGGTGGGAAATTGCTGCTGCTGATACTGCCTGGTAGTCTGTTGTAATTTAAAAGCAGAGTTGTGAATTTTTTGAGCAGAAGTGGTATGATTTTTGAGGTTTTAGGCAGCTGGTTGGCTATCCTCAGCCATAGTGCATGTAATAAAGTATATAGATTTGATGTAACGGGCGGTTCTTAGGCACTTATATTCCTTCATTGCTCAGTAAAAGTGCAGTAGTTGAGAGCATTGTCTTGGTTTATGGAAGCAATTTTATGTGCTTGAAATAACCCTTGACCTGGAGTTAGAAACCTGCATTTGTCTTAGTTTTGCTTCTTACTAACTGCATTACCATGGGCAGGTCACTTAACCAATCCAAACATATATTAACTCTACTTATAAAATACAAAAAGAAAAAAAAAATCTTGCCCCATGGGGTGGTTGTGGTGATTAAGAGAGATGATGTATTTAAAAACTCATTTGAAACTGTTTAGTTATATATATTTTAATTTATAAAATTAAAGTAATTTAATTATTTAAAATTAAATTAATT
This sequence comes from Orcinus orca, assembly GCF_937001465.1. Classification (NCBI taxonomy): domain Eukaryota; kingdom Metazoa; phylum Chordata; class Mammalia; order Artiodactyla; family Delphinidae; genus Orcinus; species Orcinus orca. The sequence goes on from NC_064563.1 coordinate 100,462,740, forward strand.
ATATAAATTTTAATTTATTTCTGTTGAGTTAAAAATGAATAAAGCCTATTAGAGAATACTGACTTTGAAATGGCTTTGATACAGAGGAGAATGTATTTCTGAAACTTGGGCCTATGGAATTAATTTAGGATTCAGCTTTTTAGAGTAATTTTCTCAAAGTAAACATATACTTAACAAAAAATTTATTTATTTAACTTACTAAATTTTGGCAGCTTTGGGTCTTCATTGCTGCACGCCGGCTTTCTCTAGTTGCGGCGAGCGGGGGCTATTCTTCGTTGCTGTGTGCAGGCTTCTCATTGCGGTGGCTTCTCTTGTTGCAGAGCACTGGCTCTAGGCGAGTAGGCTTCAGTAGTTGTGGCACGCGGGCTCAGTAGTTGTGGCACATGGGCTTAGTTGCTCTGCGGCATGTGGGATCTTCCTGGACCAGGGCTTGAACCCGTGTCCCCTGCATTGGCAGGCAGATTCTTAACCACTGCACCACCAGGGAAGTCCAACCATAGACTTTTCAAGGAAAAAAATCTAGATAACTATTTCTTCACAGTAAGAACAGTGTAAAATCCTCCATAGATTCATTAATAGTAATTTAAAGAAGTATTTGACTTTGAAAATCATCATCAGCATTTATATAATACTTAGGTTTATATGCATTTTATAATTTTTTCCTTGTTAGGCTTCATCTGAATTATGTCAATATAATCCTGTCATGGAAAACATTTCCTGTGTTATACCTAGTAATGAGATGGATCTACAACTGGATTTTATATTTACTTCTGTTTATATTGGTAAAGTAAAAGGAGCTTCTAAAGGTTGTGTTACAGTAAGTATATTTAATTGTTTTTTTAGCTTTGCTTTTTGGACAAGGCATTTTCAGATTGTCTTCTCTTTTTTTAGTGCAAATGAAAATAGAATTGAGATTAATTTTATATAGGACAATTTGAATGTCATTATACCTATTTTGAAACATATCTTTACTTGTGAAATCTTGAAACTATAGAGGAATGCCCTAAAATCATATCTGTAATCTGACTACTCTAATGAGGATTATGTATGAAAAAAATCATATGTAACATTGATACTCTTTGGGCTCTAAAACTTACTTGATGGTAAAGTAAATTTTTCTTTATGGTATAGTTAATAGCAAAAAGAAGAAATCTCATTTTGATGGTTTAAATTGTTCTCCAGATTCCCGAACTTGTTATTTAAGGATCTCCAGGAATAGTTCCTATTCTATTTTTCCACTTTTTTTCAGTTTTAACTCATCACACTTTGCATATGAAAGCCATATTGGATTTTGCTCAGTTCTCTATATTTTCTCACTATTTTTCTGCCTGTTAAAATCTTTTAAGGCTTATCTGAAATACTTCCTCTTCCAGAAAACCTTTTCCTGATTTCTCCTTCCTAGCCATAATTAACTTCTCCTTTTACTATGTACTTACAGCACTTTGTTTGTACGTCTGTTGTAGGATTTATTCTGTGTGTTTTTGTTTGTATTCTTGCCTAAACCTCTCCATTAGCCTTTAAGCATCTTGTGATGAAGAGTCGTGCCTTTATTCCCCTTTACACTTTACATAAATGGCTCAAACCTAAAACACTTATAAACATTAGTTGAATTGTCCAGAAGAAACTGCCAAAAGACCTCACACTTATAAACATTAGTTGAATTGACTATGTCAGATTATAATTCAGGTATTTTCCTAGAAGTTTTGTTAATATTTCACTCTGTTATGGACAAGGCAGGGAACATAAAAATGGTAAGATATGATCTCTGCTTTCAAGGAACTTGTAGTCTAATGAAACAGTCTTGTTTACGGGAGAGGCCACAACAGTGAGAGGCCCGCGTACTGCAAAACAAACAAACAAAAAAAACAACACTTAAGGAGGTCAGATATATACAAAAGATACCTAGAGAAAATTTAGCATCTTGTCACAGAAGGAGCAGAAAGAGCAGGAACCTTGCTGAATCCTTAGTCAGAAGGGAATTTATAACATGGAACAAAGAAAAATGAATGCTGGGAATGTCAGCAAAGCTAAGGATCAAATCCTGCTTTGTGATTTATTTACCAAAGTCAGTGACACCCTGTGAGGTCTTTTGGCAGTTTCTTCTGGACTTTGTCTTATATTTTTTTAAATATTCAGGAAACTTTTTTTTTTTTTTTTTCGGTACGCGGGCCTCTCACTGTTGCGGCCTCTCCCGTTGCGGAGCACAGGCTCCGGACGCGCAGGCTCAGCGGCCATGGCTCACGGGCCCAGCCGCCCCGCGGCATGTGGGATCTTCCCGGACCGGGGCGCGAACCCGTGTCCCCTGAATCGGCAGGCGGACTCTCAACCACTGCACCACCAGGGAAGCCCTCAGGAAACATTTTTGAAAAGTATATTAAGTAAAGTCTTACTGGTTTTTATAAATGAGCATATTGAGAATTAAATTACTTGCACAGGGTTCTTAAACTTCCATAAAACTAAGTCTTTACAGTGAAACATCTTTTTGGTTTATTGAGAAAAAGGCTTAAGACTTTTAGTATAGACTTTGATTATGTACTTGTGGTTTAAAAAAGAAAAAAATTTTGAAAAATTTGAATAGTAACACATCTTAATACGAGTGGTAACTCGTATTTTGCTTTTTTATTTTTCCTTTAGTTCACGACAAAGTATATTAAGATCCCATTTCAAGGTAAGCTATCATTGTCTTATGACCTCTTTTCACTGTAATTTTGAGTATAAAATAATTGGTCAGCAAAAATTCTGAGATATTTCTGCAATTAGTTTTTCATACTTTTTTCCAGTGTAGAATTTATGTAAAAATAAGGTTAATAATATGTTTCAATTTAACACTTTTTAGCAGCTTCAAAATGAGTTAAAATGTTTTATAACACTTAAAATATACTATTTTTATACTGTTGTTTTAATGACTTCAAGTAATATGAAGGGACTCATGGCAATTTCTTGGGGTTAACAAAAGTAGTTTTGATAGCAAGATTTTTGATATATAAAAATGGATGAAAATAGAAACTAAGTAAAGAAGTATAAGGAAAATTTTTAGTGTTGCACACAAACATGTAAAATGGTTTTGTGTAGGGATTAAGAGAGATTTAAACAGGCAGAACTGTTTCTTATCTGAGTAAGGCAATGTGGATTGGAAAATGGACCTATAATTTGTAGAGACTCAAACAAGTTTCTCATTCTTTTTCCAAATAAAAAACCTTTCAGAATAAATAACATTAAGAGAACAAATAATAAGCAACAGAGAATAGTCTCTTTAGAGAATGAATTATGAGAAGGATGAACAAAAACAATATATACAAATAGCACTTCAGAAATGAACTGGGGAAGAGGAAACCTGTGTTTCCCAGTTCAGAAATGAACTGGGGAAGACTGAAGATGAGATTGAAGTAACTTTAGTTGGACTCCCCAGATACCCATGTACAGAATCCACAACTGTATGTTATAATAATGAATGTAATGATTAGGAAGCTACTATAAGTAGTAAGAATATGTAAGGCATATATAATATATAAAAATAAATATAATGATATTCCTAATTAGGAAATTTTAATAAGTTATTGTGGAATAATATAATATTAGCTATTTAAAGAAACCAAGGCCTGTGATTCAAGAGGAAATAACTTCATAAAAATAGTGCTATAATCTGTAGATAAAGACCTGGGTAACAGAGCTACCTCTCAATTTCTTTTTCTTTAATAGAGGTATAAATTATGTACAACATTATATTAATTTCAGGTGTACAACATTATGATTCGATATTTGTATATATTGCAAAATGATTCCCCCAGTAAGTCAAGTTAGCATCCATCCCCATACATAGTTACAAAAATTTTTTTGTGTGTGATGAGGACTTTTAAGATCTATGCAATAGGTCTTAAATATGCAATACAGTATTATTAACAATAGTCACCATGTGCTGTACATTATATTCTCACTGCTTATTTATTTTATAATTGGAAATTTATATCTTTTGATCCCCTTCTGTCATCTCGTCCACCCCCTGCTTCTGGCAACTACCAATCTGATCTCAGTATCTATGAGCTTTTTTTTTTTTTTTTTTAAGATTCCACCTATAAGTTATGTCATATGGTATTTGTCTTTCTCTGGCTTATTTCGCTTACTTAGCATAATGCCCTCAAGGCATGTTGTTGCAAATGGTAAGATTTTGTTCCTTTTTTTTTTTTTGGTCAAAACAGTATTCCATTGTATATATCTCACATATTATTTATCACATATTCATTCATGCATTGATGGACACTTAGGTTTTTTCCATATCTTGGCTATTGTGAATAATGCTGCAGTTAACATGGGAGTGCATGTATATTTTTTCTAATTAGTGTTTTCCTTTCCTTTGCATAAATATCCAGAAGTGGAGTTGCTGGATCATTAAAAAAATATTTTTGAGAATGCTCTGTTTTCCATAGTGGCTGCACCAGTTTACATTCCCACCAACAGTGCACAAGTGCACAAGAGTTCCTTGTTACCACATCCTTGCCAATACTCATTATTTCTTTTCTTTTTGTTAATAGCCATTCTAATAGGTGTGAGGTGGTATATCATAGTGGTTTTGATTTTCATTTCTGTGACGAGTAGCAGTGTTGACCACCTTTTTGTGTACCTGTTGGCCATCTGTATGTTTTCCTTGGAAAAATGTCTTTTCAGTGTCTCTGCCTTTTTTTCAGTCAGATTGTTTGGGGTTTTTTTGCTGTTGAGTTGTATGAGTTCATTATATATTTTGGATTTTAACCCCTTATCAGATATGTGGCTTGCAAATATTTTCTCTCATTCAGTAGGTTGCCTTTTAATTTTGTTGATGATTTCCTTTGCCATGTAGAAGCTTTGTAGTTTGATGTAGTCCCACTACATCTAACTAAAATCTATAGGTAAAAACCTTTGTAATGGAGCTACCTCTCAAATTCTTATGATACAAACAAACATCAAAAATGATACTTTAGGTTTTCATCATTAATATTTTGTGCTTTGTTTCAAATGTTGCTTTCTTTATAGCTTTTCTATCCCAAATGAATATATATAAATATATATATATATATTTTTTTTTAAAATATTGTTTTGGCCATACTGCACAGCATGTGGGATCTTAGTTCCCTGACCAGGGATCTAACCCAGGCCCCTTGCATTGGAAGTGTGGAGTCTTAACCACTGGACTGCCAGGGAAGTTCCCAAATTATTATTTTTTTTTTGACATCTTTATTGGAGTATAATTGCTTTACAAGGTGTGTTAGTTTCTGCTTTATAACAAAGTGAATCAGCTCCAAATGATCTTTAAAAGGTGATTTTAATTAAAAATTTTGGAAAAATACTCTTGTCAGTGGTAATGGGTTTACGATTTTATAATGGAAGAGGAAAATATTAGTCAGCTTCTTCAAATCCTGTCTGTGCTAAATTCCCATATAAAAAAAATTTTTTTTTTTAAAACAAGGCATGCAGGGACTTCCCTGGTGGCGCAGTGATTAAGACGCTCCCAATACAGGGGGCCTGGGTTCGATCCCTGGCCAAAGAACTAGATCCCACATGCATATGCAGCTAAGAGTTCTCATGCTGCAGCTAAGGAGCCGGCGAGCCACAACTAAGGAGCCCACATGCCGCAACTAAGGAGCAGGAAAGCTGCAACTAAGGAGTCCGCCTACTGCAACTAAGACCCGGTGCAACCAATAAATAAATAAAACAAGGCATGCATGTGAAAGGTTTTTGTAGGTGGGGAAATCTAGGGGTCTAAGTGTTTATTTTTCTGCAGCAGCTGTGGGAGAAATTTGATTTATTCATATTTATATTAGCTGTTAGTTATGTTTGGCTGTGGCTTAAAGAAAATAGTTTATTTTTTCTTCACATTTAAGAATTCCAGAGGTAGACTGAACAGGGCTGATATGATGTTTATTTGGTCATCAGAGGCCCAGACTCCTTTCATTTTCTTACTCTGTCATCCCTGACACATGACTTTCATCCTCTAGTTTGTCTCATGGTCCATATGGCTGCTCATACTCCAGCCATTGTGTTTGTTTTTTTTAAAATAAATTTGTTCATTTATTTATTTTTGGCTGCGTTGGATCTTCGTTGCTGCGCGCGGGCTTTCTCTAGTTGCAGCGAGTGGGGGCTTCTCTTCATTGCAGTGCGCGGACTTCTCATTGTGGTGGCTTCTCTTTTTGTGGAGCACGGGCTGTAGGCGCATGGGCTTCAGTAGTTGTGGCACGCAGGCTCAGTAGTTGTGGCGCACAGGCTTAGTTGCTCCGTGGCATGTGGGATCTTCCCAGACCAGGGACTGAACCCATGTTCCCTGAATTGGCAGGCGGATTCTTAACCACTGTGCCACCAGGGAAGTCCAGCCATCATGTTGTAATGTTCCAGGTAGAGAGCAGGAGGAAAGGAAAAATGGTAGAAAGAATACATACCACCTATCTCTTTCCCTTTTAAGGAGTCTTCTTGGGTGTGCATACCACCTAACCTTCTGCTTATATTTTCTTAGCTAGAATGTAGTCAAATGACCACTCATCTATTTGCAAAGGAAGCTAGGAAATAGAGTTTTTAAGAGGTGGTATCTTGCTTCCTCATAAAATTAGGGTCCTGTTACTAAAATCCCTAACAGTAGGTAGGAGAAATGATAGGCAACTCCTACTTTCAGTGTCTGTCATAGCCCTGGAACAGAATAAACTAAATATTTTGGGAAAATTTGTTAATGAGGTAAATTTTTCTTGTGATGGTGTTAAATGCCCCCTGGCTTTTTTTCTTCTTTTTTTTTTGCGGTGCGCGGGCCTCTAACTGTTGTGGCCTCTCCCGTTGCGGAGCACAGGCTCCGGACGCGCAGGCTCAGTGGCCATTGGCTCATGGGCCCAGCCACTCCGCGGCATGTGGGATCTTCCTGGACCAGGGCACGAACCCGTGTCCCCTGCATCGGCAGGCGGACCCTCAACCACTGTGCCACCAGGGAAGCTGCCCCCGGCTTTTTTAAGGGAATCTTTTTAAAGCAGCCTTCCTAAAGAATATTTAACTTTCATACTAAGAGCTTGGAACATTTGGATTAGTAATAACTACCTAGATTTCACAGAAATAGTATCAACTATTTGGGGCTGTGAGCTGCATGAGGAAGAAATGCTGAGAAGTTTTTCTGAAGGTTCTCACTCTTTACTTTTAACTTAATCTGTCTGTCTTTGCTGCCAGTTTCATTGACAGTTTTCAGAATGGAGGAGTTACAGTGTTCATAGACTGGAAGAATTAATATTGTTAAAATGTCCATATTACCCAGAGCGGTCTACAGCACTGTAATCCCTGTCAAAGTTCTAATGGAGTCTTTCATAGAATCTAATGGAGTCTTTCACAGAAATAGAAAAAAAAATCCTAAAATTTGTATGGAACAACAAAAGACCCCAAATACCCAAAGCAGTCCTGAGAAGAACACAACTGGAGGCACCACACATCCTGATTTCAAATTGTATTACAAAGCTATAGTAATCAAAAGAGTATGATATAGGCATAAAACACACACAGAGATCAATGGAACAGAACTGAGAGCCCAGAAATAAACCCACATATATATGGTAAATTAATTTTCAACAAAGGAGCCAAGAATATACAATAGGGAAAGGATAGTTTCTTCAATAAATGGTGTTGAGAAAGCTGGACAGCCACATGCAAAGGAATGAAACTGGACCTCTACCTCTACTATATACAGAAATCAACTCAAAATGGTTTAAAGACTTAAACGTATGACCAGAAACCATAAAACTCCTAGAAGAAAACATAGGAGGTAAGCTCCTTGACATTGGTCTTGGCAGTTTTTTGCATCTGACACCAAAAGCAAAGGCAACAAAAGCAAAAATAAACAAGTAGAACTACATCAAACTAAAAAGCTTCTGCACAACAAAGGAAACCTTTAACAAAATGAAAAGACAACCTACTAAATGGGAGAAAATATTTGCAAATCATATATCTGATAAGGGGTTAATACCCCAAATATACAAAGAACTCATACAATTCAACATCAAAAAAACAAACAACCCTATTAAAAAATGGGCAGAGGACCTGAATAGACATTTTTCCAAAGGAGACATACAGATGACCAATAGACGCATGAAAAGATGCTCAACATCACTGATTGTCAGTGAAATGCCAATTGTCAGTGAGATACCACCTCACACTGGTCAGAATGGCTATCGTCAAAAAGACAGTAGATAACAAGTGCCGGAAAGGATGTGGAGAAAAGGGAAACCTCTTCCACTGTTGGCACACATTAGGATTGTAAGTTGATGCAGCCACTATGGAAAATAGTATGGAGGTTGGTCAAAAAATTAAAAATAGAACTGCCATGCGATCCAGCAATTTCACTTCAGGGTATTTACCCAAAGAAAACAAAACAGTAATTTGAAAAAGTACATGTACCCCAGTGTTCATTGCAGCATTGTTCACAATAGCCAAGGTGTGAAAACAACATAAATGTCTTCTAATAGATGAATGGATGAAGATGTGTTTTTTATATATATATATATATATATATATATATATATATATATATATACACACAATGGAATATTACTCAACCATTATAAAAATGAAATCTTGCCATTTGTGACAACATGGATGGATCTAGAGGGTATTATGCTAAGTGAAATAAGTCAGACAAAGACAAATACAGTATGATCTCACTTGTATGTAGAATCTGAAAACAAAAGGGAAGGAGACTCAAAGATAAAGAAAAAAAGCAGCTGGTTGCCATAGAGGAGGGTGGTGGGGAGTTGGGAGAAATAAGTGGAAAGGATTAAGAGGTATAAGCCTCCACTTATAAAATAAATAAGCAAAGGGAATGTAATATACAACATAAGGAGTATGGTCAGTAATATTGTAATACCTTTGTATGGGGACAGATGGTTACTAGACTTACCATAGTAATCATTTTATAATGTATGCAAATATCAAATCATTATGTAGTAATGTGAAACTAACATTATATGTCAACTATATTTCAATTTAAAAAAGGCATACAAATCAAAAACAAAGAAAAAGAAAAAGGAGCCAGTAAATAGAGAGTAAAAGAAGAGGGAAGGTAGGTTAGAATAGGACATGACAGGATAGGAAGAGAGGAAGTCAGGAGGTGCCACCAAAAAAATTGCATCCTAGACCTTTCAGAAGCTCATATGACTCTGGGGAATCTTTGGGTAATGGCTGGTCTGTGTAGTGGAATGCAGATGTTTGAGGAGAAGAAAAATAGGCGTTAAGTGGCTTATGATAGCATTTGCAGTCTTGGTTGATAGTATTAACCAAGATAGAATTATATAGTTTTTTCAGTTATACTATGCTTAGTTTTCTGCATTGATAAGATAGTCCGAGATCATATAGTGTGAGAGGCTAAATTCCTACATTTAATTATCACTTAAAAATTGTTTGGCCCTTTCTAATTTTTTTAAAAAATTTTTTACGCCCTTTCTAATTTATGTGATCTTTTTTACTGTAATAATACTGTTTAGGTATTTCAGCCAAGTTTACTGAAATGTACTGGAAATGATATTTTTGAAAAACCTTGCATATAATTCTTTTTTTTTTTGCATATAATTCTTTTTAAAAAATACATTGTGTTAAAGAGGAGTCATACAGTGCATATGGAGTGTATTCCTAAATAGATTAATTTATTACCTTGTTATCTTTTATTTATTACAGTGTCCCTGCATGAGATTTCATTGCTAGTGGATACTACACATTTAAAGCGGTTTGGGTTATGGAAAAATAAAGATGATGGTCACAGTAAAAGAAGTCATGCTATCCTCTTTCTTTGGGTCTCCTCAAATTATCTTCAAGAGATTCAGACCCAATTAGAAAACTCTATGTTAAGCCAGCAATGTGAGTATAAAAAGATTTCTAAATTTCAGGATAATCTGAGAAGTCCTATAAATAAAGTAATTTTCCTCTAAAATAATTTAGTAGAATGTAATTATTTCATTGAATTGAAATAAGTTCATTGAATTCAAAATAATTTATCCCTTGATATTACATAAGATACTTTATTCATTTAATTTCTCCTTTTAATTTTACTCAACTGATTAAAATTATCTTCTAAAATAAAAGGACTACCTTACCTTTTAGTCACTTGACATCCTTGGCTACCTGTCTTAAGAGTTTCTTGCCCTTATTTCATAATGAACTGTGACAGAACTAATCAGTGGCAAAGTCAAATAAAATACAGAAGTCTTTATCTTCAACATTTTCTATAGTTCTAAAAAAGATAAATCAGTTTATTTACTTATGTATCATTTTTCTAAGACTGGGTTGAATACTTTTCTGGTGCTCCCATAACACTTATCTATCAATATATAATATCTTGAGATATTTCCCAACTTTGTTTAGTTTCCAGCTCCTAAAGGAGTCTGGTTTAGAATTGGGTAAATCAAATTGGTAAATTTCTTTCTTATCTCTTTAATCTCTCTGCCATTTCCCCTCCTACTCCCTTGCACATTAAAGATGTTAAGTAGTGAACTAAATTTTATGTCTTTAAAATTACTTATTTTGCTGTCCTCATTACTTCCAAATTAATTGGGAAAATTCATGATTAAATAGCAGAGAAGTTGGAAAAATACACAAGCCATTTATAATCATTATGGGAGGAGAGAATGTCATTTGATGAGAGAAAATGATTTTGAAGGAAGTGTCTGAATGGAAATTTTTTTAATTGGTAGATTTGATATATGAAGAGGGCTAGAGAAAAACAATTGCTTAGTCATCATTCATTTACTTATTCATACATTCATTAACAAACATTTAAGAGCACCTAGTAAATGCCAGGTACTGGAGATGCAGCAGTCAATACCATTGTGGAGTTTGTATTCTAACGTAGTAGGAGTCTAAAAATTGTGAGTTTTGGTTCTAGGTTACTAATGTCCTGTTTTGGGATTTAATTTGCCTGGGTTATTAACTAACATACAAAATAGTTTGTTGAGTTGTATACCAACCTTATTGTTACTAATAATTATTTTAATTATAATCCCTTTGAAAAATAACACTACTGATAAAAACTGATTTCTTTTTTCTTTCATAGCAAAATCCACTGAATTCATTTTCCTTGAGCTACACAGTTCTATTTCACAGAGAGAAGAATTGAAATTGCAAGACATTATGACAGAAATAAGTACAGCCAATGGAGAATTAGAGCTTTCTTATCCACTGTCTTGGGTTCAAGCACTTCCTTTATTTCAGAACCTCTCTTCAAAAGAAAGCTCTTTTATTCATTATTACTGTGCTTCAACTTGTTCTTTCCCTGTTGCTACTGCTGAAGAAATGAAGATGAAATCAATATCTCAGGTTAGCATATGATTAATATAATTAGTGAGGGGGAGGGAGGCAGTTCGATAAAAATTCTTTTTTTGAAATGAGCATGATTTCAGAATGCTGTGTTTTGTCAAAAGAGCACAGGAACCAACCTAAAGGAACTCCCAGTGCCAGAGCTGGAACAGTTAGCTCAACAAAATCAGTAATGATAGCCTGTGATTATTATGAAAAAATAAGATATAATGCCAATTAATCTATATTGATACAAATAAATAACTGAATGGATGAATGAAAACATAAAAAAAGGTGGGTAAGGGACAATTCTTTCTTAGAAAAGCGTTGCAATTAATAAATGTAAAAGGAACAAGAGAAATATAAAACCACCTCTAGAAAAATCATAGTTATGATTGTTGCAGGTAAGGTCCACAGAGGGATGCTAAATTTAATGGATGAAAACTTAAGGGAAAACAGGATATGTGTACAATATCAATCTCTCACCCCAAATATTAATTAATTACAAAAAAGAAGTAACTTTTTTTTCTCCACTGTAGTAACTTACAGTGGAGAAACATTGCAGACATCACCTTAACCCAAGTGATTGAAGTTAACATTACCAGTAATAAGATATATTGACCTAATGTACCTGTCACATCATGCACGGAGAAGAGTACATCATTTCTGTGTTGTTCTTCTCAATATTGTATAACCTCAGTCTAATTGTGAGAAAAATCAGACAAACCCAGTTACAAAGTAACTGATCAACAGTCTTAAAAAATATCAAGGTCATGAAAGACAAGGAAAGATTGAGGATTTGTAGGATCCTGAAACAAAAGAAATTTGTTAGCGGAAAAACTAGTAAAATCAGAATAAAGTTTGTAGTTTAGTTTGTAGTATGATACCAACATTAATTTCTTAGTTTTAATAATTGTACTGTGGTTTAAAAAGATGTTAATATTAGGGGGATCTGTGAGAGGCTTATTTGTTTTTTGCAATTCTTTTATCAATATAAGTCTAAAATTATCTTGGAACAATTAATGGTAAGTTTTAAAATGCTGTGTTTATTTTTATAGGAGGTTGCTAATACACATGTGGCTTGTGTATCTCTGCCAAATACCTCTAGAAAGAAAAGCATTTATTAAGTTTGCTGTGACATGGGCGTGTGCACACACGCACACACACACACACACACACTCATGTGGGTTTGGTCTGGGGCTAAGCTGGTTTTTTAAAGGTCTGTAGAAAGCCACATTAGTGGAAGTCAAGATGTAAGCCTTCACCACTGTCTTGCATAATGTTGTAAAAATTTTGCCTGGTAATTACATTGTATATACAAATTTGTATCATAGTTTTCCATTTAATAATAAAATATCAATTTATGTTCTTATAAACTCTTCAGTCTCTCATTTAAATTTTTTCCTACTATTTATCACCTCTTTTGTTCACTTTGAACAAAATGAATACTGTTTTCAGATTCCTAAGTTAATTATAAAGCCAGACCTGTAAGTAACACTTCAGGTTAAACTTTGATCATTGTATAGTATCTTTTGATCCAAAGTATTATTTTGATTTAGTTATATCTTTATAGAAATTCTAAGAGTATATATATAACTCATTGGTATGTATCAATATTTCTTTTAGTCACATTTTCTCTTACCAGTCTAACTTTTGACTTTGTCCTTTTGAGAGTTAATACGTGTTTGTGCACATATAAGACCTTTTTCTTTGCCATTTTCTGTCAGCCCTCAAATACAGATACAGCCAAGCCTACTTACACCTTACTACAGAAGCAAAGTAGTGGTTGCTACTCACTTTCTATTACATCGAATCCAGATGAAGAATGGCGAGAAGTCAGGCCCACTGGACCTGTTCAGAAGTATGTACTGTGTCATATCCCGTTTGTAATAGGTGGGCAAATTAGTAGTTTTCATTCACATTGCTGATTTTAAGTACTTTTCCTTTTTAAATGTTTTGAGTTTTACTTTCTTGCTGACAGTTAATAATAGAAATAATTATTAAAAAGTTAAAAAAATTATTAAGAAAACAATCAATGCCATTTCATTTAGTTTTATGTTAATAAGACAGAAATGGTAGCCAAGATGTCAAATGTGGTAAGATTAAAGCATTTATTGAAAATATTTGAATAGAAGAGTATGGTTTTTAAGAATATGTATTCTGTATCTGAATATATAATAGGGAAAGTGAAATTGCTTATTAATGTGTGCCTCAATTTAGGGTACTTTATCAGAACTTCCCTTTCAGAAGTACTTCTTTGTTCGTATTTCGTCTTTTATATGTCTTCTCATGGTGGTAAGGCAGCATAAGGGAGTCTGTGCACTTGAGAGTGATTTCTATTCCTCTTCAAGATTCCTTTTCTCTGTTAAAAAAAAGAAAAAAAAAAACAAAGGAAAGCACAGGATAGGGAAATAGCCAATAAAATAGTAACTTTCATTTTAGCCCTTAAAATTTTCCTGTGTTATTTCATTTAGGTGCCACGGTTACCAAGATTAAATCAACTGCAGATGATTCTTATCTTCTTGAATCTTTCTAGTTCAACAAGTACATATTATACCTTTATTATTGACTATAGTTGTGCAATGAGTACCACCCTGTCTGTTCCAAGATTATAGTCAGAACTCACAACTGCTCTTATGTCTGAGCTTTAAGAGAGGGTGCCAAAGGAAAAATGCCTAATTAGTTGTCATTTTGTTTTCCATTTCTTTCTGGTTGTGCTCTAATTATTTATATCCTTTATGTTCTCTTTAAGTTATGCATCGTAAGCACTTTTTTATGGGAAACTTGCCTCCTAAGCTCCCATGGTAATTCTTCATTGTCCAGCTGCTGGTGTAGACTAGCCACCAGTAGGAGAGCATTGTTTTTGACCGTTGAGTCTTTTAGTCTTGGGGATTCAAACTTAGCATTGGAAACTGGAGTGTAGGAGAATCTTCTATGTTTTATTACTTCATTTTGTTGAAAGTTAAAAATTGTACAGAAGAGAGACATCCTCAACGGTATTGTCATTGACTGTGAGATAACCTATTGATTAGACAAATACTGAGACTAGCCCACATGGGAAGGATTGGAAATGAAAAGATACTCAATGAGAGTACTATTAGTAGCTTGTGAAAACAAAGGAAGGAAAATATAATTGCTTGTATCATGTCAAATATTTTTTACCCTACACATTTTAGTTATTGAATACTACTGCCCTGTTATTGTCCTATATAACAAATCCCTTTGACACTAGAGTTTTCAATATTAGTATATTTTAATTTTATTTTTACTTTTTAAGGTTGATTGTATATCCTCCACCACCTACTAAAGGGGGCTTAGGAGTAACTAATGAAGATCTGGAGTGCTTAGAAGAAGGAGAGTTTCTTAATGATGTAATCATTGATTTCTACCTTAAGTAAGTACAATGATAAATGATCTTGTCATTTGTTTTACAGGTTTTGATGTGACTATTAAATATCTTTATCTCTGAAGTAACTCTAGCTAAAAATAACCTGCCAAAATTTCAGATTTGAAAAGTTTTGTCTACTAAAGTTTTCTGGTGTTGACTAATTCAGTTTCATTCCTTTACGTCCCATAGATACTATATACTTCAGAAGAGTTACTGTTGTTTTGTTTTATTTGTTTTTGTTTTTCCTTGCTATTGATTGATACTTCTTTTTAGATTTTATTTATTTATTTTTGGCTGTGTTGGGTCTTCGTTGCTGCGCGTGGGCTTTCTCTAGTTGCGGCGAAGGGGGCTACTCTTCATTGCAGTGTGCGGGCTTCTCATTGAGGTGGCTTCTCTTGTTGCAGAGCACGGGGTCTAGGCGCATTGGCTTCAGTAGTTGTGGCACTCAGGCTTAGGAGTTGTGGCTCACAGGCTCTAGAACACAGGCTTAGTAGTTGTGGCGCATGGGCTTAGTTGCTCCATGGCATGTGGGATCTTCCCGGACCGGGGCTCAAACCCATGTCCCTTGCATTGGCAGGCAAATTCTTAACCACTGCGCCACCAGGGAAGTCCCTGACTGATACTTCTTGGACTATAGTATTATTATAGTGAAGGAAGTACTTATATAATTACAGATCACTTTGGGAACCAGAAAGAAACAACTCTGTAGTTCTCTATTGTGTCTTTAAGTGCTGTAAAAGTTAGCTGTCATTTTAAAAATCCATATAACTATTCCATTAAAAATAGTTTTCAACTTTTTATATAGCCAAGCTGAAGGAATGTGTAAGAAAGAAACTTTCATGCAGCAGTAATTTGTCTCTAGCCCTCATTTTGTACTCTATCCCTATACCTACATTTCTAACATTTCAAGATGTCTCCTAATTATTTCACTGACCCTTCCCAAACCAATTTATTATTATCATATTATTTCAGCCCTATTGTTTTACTAAGAGTGCTATCCTTATTCTACTAAGGATAGGCTCAAAAATCTCACATTATTATCTACTCTTCATCTTGGACATTGTAGATTTAATCTCTAGAAGTTCTGTTTGGGTCTTTTTCATATCTTTCATGTCTCTAACTTTTTGAACATATGGAATATAATTATTATATAACAACTGTTTTAATGTCTTTTTCTACTTATTCTAGTGTCCTTGTCAGTTCTGGGTTGGTTTCAGTTGACTGATTTTTCTCTTCATTATGAGTGGTATTTTTTTTTTCTTCTTTTTTGCATGTCTGGTGATTTTTTTACTGGGTGCTGGTATATTCCTATAAATATTCTTGAATTGTGTTTTGAGACAGATTATTTGGAAACAGTTTGATGCTTTTAAGGATCTTGCTTTTTAAGGTTTGTTAAGTGAGCCCAACAAATTAATCCCTACTATTGAGGAAAGACCCTTCTGAATACTCTACTCAGTGCTTCATGAATTATGAGGTTTTCCAGCCTGGCTGGTAGCAGCAGGCAGTATTCCCACAACCTGCGTGAATGCTGGGTACCATTCCCTCTACTTTTTTCAGGTAGTTCTTTCCCCAGTCTTAGGTATTTTCCTTACGTACATGCAGTGATCAATATTCTGCTAAATTCTTGAGGAGGACTCTGCAGATGTCTGAAGTTCTCTGTCTATAGTGCTTTTTCTTTTCCAGTATTCTGATCTGCAAACTCTCGCTGCCTTAGTCTCTCCTGACTCTCAGCATCTCCTCAACTCAGGGAATCTGTCATGTTCCACCTGGGTTATTCCCTTCTGTGCTGCAGCCTGGAAACTTATCAAGGCAGTAAGCTGAGGCAATTACGGAGCTCACCGTTTCTCAAGGGCCACTGTTCTTTGTTTCCTGACGTCCAGTGTTTTAAAAACTATTGTTTCATGTGTTTTGTCTGATTTTTTGCTTGTTTCAAATAGGAGTGTAAGTCTGATCCCTGTTATTCCATCTTGGCTGGGAGTAAAGTTTTCATTATCATTGACTCTTTACCCTCCCTTCCTTCTCTACATACTCAGTTGCCTGAGTAGTAGATTCGGTCTCTCAAATTTGTTTATTGTCTTTCTTTTGTCATCATGATCTTTTTAGTACTACTTATCTTACCTAAATTATTATTCTTTTAAAACAGTCTCCTTATATCCTTTATCTCTGTTTTCCTATCTGTTAAGTATATTATTACCACCATTATTATTCTTTACTCCATGAATGCTATTCTCACTAGAAACTTTTATTAATTTCTTACTACCTGTCAAAATGAGTTCAAACACAGTCAGGCATTTGAGTGTCTTGATAATACGACACTAATTTGTCTTTTCTGCCATCTACTTATAACCCTGAACCTATTACATAGTCCAGCAAAACTGAATTATAAACAGTTTACTAAACAAAGCCCATCCTTATTCACTCTTTTGCCTTAATGCGTGTTACTCTTGCTTCGTGGAATATTCTTTTTACCTTAACCTGTTGAAATTTTATTCCTCTATCAAGCTTCCTCACAAGGGTTATCTTCTTGAAAACTTTTCCTGGTTTTAAACAGATATTATTAACTCTCATAATACCTTATTTGTATCTCTTTTATGGTTCATATAATATTTTGCCTTATTTTAAAGTTATTGGGTAGCATTATGATTATTTTCCTTCTAAAGTTTGAGCATCTTATATCTTACTTATTTTTGTATTCCTAAATAGTGTCAAATTTATATTTTGTGAGATGAATTGGATCATCTTTGATGTTAATTTTGATATGTTTTATTGGAATTAACTAATATAATTTTATTTCAAATTCAGTTCTAAGAGTATTTTTCTATACTTCCTTTTCACTGAACCTGCCTGTATCTCTGACTCTTTGACTTCTTTTCAGAGGGGATTCTACTTTATTTTTTAAACTACTTTCTATTTATTTTTAATATTGATGAATAACTTCCAAATAGGAAAGTGCACAAACTTTAAGTGTATAGCTCATGAATGTTCACATATGTGTGTACCCATGTTATCGCTATTCAGATTAAGGTAAGATTAAGATTAAGGTGTGTCGCCTTCCACATAGTATACCCTCCACATAACCACATTAAGAAAAATTCAAGTTGTGTTTGTCTTTTATGTTTTTTTAAAAAAGCAATCCCAAGATCATTTTTGGACCTTTATAAACTATTAACAATAGTAGAGTTCTCTAATTATGAGAGGTTTAATCACTAAGTGATTGAATTATAAACTTGTGTTGAAGAATTCTTTTAGTAAAGAAATGGACTAAGGATTTAGAGATTAGTCATGTCTCAGAGTTATTAAAATTTCTCTAGATTTATTTCGGAGCGTCATGGTTTCAGTTTTGTGTTTGATTGCATGATTATTTGATTAATATGTCCTTGTACCGTCACTCTTCTGAATTGTAAGCTCTACGGGAGCAGGAATTTTTTTTGCCCCCTCTCATTTTATGTTGCTAGTATAAATATGGTGCTTGGCACATATTAGGAATTTGAGAAATATTTGTTAAGTAAATGAATATGTGGAAAATTTCTGCTTTAATTGATCTTGATAGAAGGTGAGGTAACTAAAGAACAAAAAAAAGCTGAAATCAGAGCAAATTGCAAGATTGCTTTGACTCTAATAGGACATAAAAATGAAGATTTTCTGAACACAGATAATTGGAGGAAGACCGGATAAAATCTAAAAATAATTTACTTTTGTGGTGTTACTTTGCAGGTATCTTATATTGGAGAAGGTGTCAGATGAACTTGTTGAACGAAGTCACATTTTTAGTAGCTTTTTCTACAAATGCTTGACAAGAAAGGAAAATAATTTAACAGAAGATAATCCAAATCTTTCGTAAGTCAGTCTTTCAGTGTACTTAAGTTTTAAGAGGAAAACATGCTATTTTGATGGACTTAGTGAAATAACTTCTTACAGTATTTCCTAGAGTGAGCAGTATTACCACTTTTGCAGGTGCTGGGCCTGTTTGCTCTGAGAGGCATTTCTTACCCTTCCACTGTTCTGTTCCCTATCACAGGGAGGCTGACTCTTACTGGTTGCATTTCCAATTGCATGTTTTGTGGGGGATATTGGAGGTTGGGAGGCAAGGAAAGAAGAAGTCAGGATGTTTCTTCCTTACCCTCTTTGCCTTGGGCAGTTATTCTGGTAGTGGTTCTAGTTCCTCTGTGGGTCCTTCTTTCACTGGACAGACCTGATAGAGCTCTAGCTTCCATTTGGAGGTACTACTTCTTCACTTTGCCCTTCAACATAAGGATGTAGCATTGTCCTACTATGCTAAGCTCTGGTTGCCTCACTGATTGCCTTTTGTGGCACTGCGCTTTTTCTATCACCACTGTAGCCAATTATTTGCATTACATTCTATCTGTCTTAAATATATAGGGAGGTTTATGTTTTCCTGGTTGGACCCTCACTAACATACTACTATTTAATTAAACTGATATAACGTTATAAAAATACCATGTTCCCACAAATCAGCTGAATTTCTGTCCAGGTATTTTTTTGATTAATTCTAAAACCTATAGAGCAGTGGATGGGGCTAGGCAAAAAGGAGGAAGGAGTAATTCTTGTATCTTAGCAGTAACTTGGATAGTTGTGAGCCTGGAGCCACTTCACCCCTCTCCCTGCCCCTAACAATTCGTGTGATAATCTATATGGTAGGCCCATGGTAAAATTAAGAGTTTTTATTTTTAAAAAAGTTAATGTAAGCATTTGTCTACCACTTTACAAGGTACATTTTTGTACATTATTTCTTCCCATAACAGTGCTTTTAGGTATGTAAGGCATTTTTCAGATGAGGAAGCAGGCCAATAAAGATTGGCAGAACTCTGGTAAGTGACAGAACTGGTTGGTACTTAAATCTTTATCTTTTAACCTCTAATCCAGAGATGTTTTTGTTATACTGGACTGCCTTTGAAAAAATGGCTGTGAGAGCTGTTTCATCCCTTTAAAATAATAGGAATAATAGGCAAGTAAGAAGATGATTAAATGGGTAAACTGTCTGAATTTCTTGTATTGTTGGAGAAGGAGGATAGGAATAGAGAGAGTATTAACATTTATTGAGTACCTGCTTGGAGCCATGGCAGTGAACATAACGTTATTTTGTTTGATTCTACAGTAGTCTTATGACATAATGCCATTATTGTTATGAATTGAAGCTTAAAGAAGTTAGATAAGTTATCCGAAGTTGGATATAGCTTTCCAGTTTCAAAGTTCAAGCTTTGTCTGTTGTTTTTAGTATTGCAACTATATAATTTATGGCCTAAATTGGGACACTTGAGAGAATAAAAGGAGGCTTTATTAATAGCTACGCTGGGCAACCCATGTATACTGGGGCTGCCCTATACAAACTGAGATGTGTAGTCATCTATATTTTGAGTGTCTTTATGGATTTGGAATTTGTGCTGGTAGACAAGGCCTGCCAGGGTCAACTAAGGAGAAAATCACAATCTGAAAATATTCCTGATAATCAGGGTTAATGGAGAGGGATATATGGAAGGGGAAGATTTATTAAATAAATTTGATATTTAACATTTCTGATGCCCTCCTCTTCTATTTTATGAGTATAGAAACAGATGGTTGGCACCATGCACTTAATCCCACATTTTGTTTTAAGATTACTAGTCAGTGTGGAGATTATGCATTTGGCATACCCACGTAGAAACTGAGGAAATGAAAAGGTAGATTCTGCTGTATTAAAAAAAATTTTTAATTAAAAAAATTAGAAAAAATTTAGATGTTGTATGAATGATCATATATAAACATAATACAGAACTGAGATGAGTGGCATCTTCCAGTGTAAGATAGATCTTATATGTATCTTATGTATAATATATATTTATATATACACATACACATATACATATGAACACATACCTACATATACACACACACAAATACTCATACTAATGCTTAGCCTGATATGTATACAATTAGTATTCACACAAAGAATCCCTACATCGGTTAAAAAAGAAAAAGAACCCAGAAGCAAAGTGACAGGGGATACAAAGCATAATTTATGGCCAGTAAATCCTACAGGAAGCTCAAACTGCTAGTGTTAGGAAATAGCAGACTAAATGTTTCACAAAGTCATTACTGTGGTTTATGAGATCCTGCAAGATCTGCTTCTGTCCATGTCCCTAAACTCATCTCGCAGCATTCTCTCCCCTTATTTATAGCACTTCAGTTCAGCCTACCTCCTTTCAGTTTTCAAATATGCTTAAGCTCTTTCCTGTTTTCTGACAGAAATTTCTTCTTCTGGCACTTTTAAATTTATTTTACAACATGATGTCTAATCATTTTTTTGTTTGTTTGTTCATTTTCTGTTTCTTATTCTAAAATACAAGCTCTATGAGGTCAGGGACTTCATCTGTCTTATTTTCTACTCTATGCCTGGTGCATTTTGCTCAATTCTTAGAACATACTAGGAACTCATAATAAAAGATAATAATGTATGTTATTGAATGGGGAAAGAACCGTTAGACATTAGTTGAGGATTTTCCATGCAGTTAGAAGCAGAGAATAAGCGATTATATTGCGGCCCCCGTATTCTCTCCTGTCATCCTTGCCCCATCCAATATCTAATGTATTCCCAATCAAATAAGGTTAGCATAATCAGGAAATCTATCAAACAGCAACATAACAAGACAAAAGAAAACCAGGTGTCTATCCTTAAGATCTTTCAGATGGAAAACAAATTAAGATACTCTGCACTAGGTAAAAATAATAATTTATAATCGTTGTAATGGTTGGGTCATTTTGAAATAAGAAAATTTGGTAAACATATGACTCATTATTTTATGAAGTTAATCTTTTGCATAGTGACTAATTCCTACCTCATCTTTTAGCCCCATTCTTACTCCCAATGTCTACTCCTGTGAGTTTGGTTAGATATTCACATGGACAGGGATAGGGCAAAGATGTCTGTTTCCTGTGTTACTTGGTATGTAAATGTTTAAGAACTTGATGATTTGTTTAATTTTCTGACTAAAAAGAGGTCCTTCGTGGGACTGAGCCAGAAGTCACATATCACCATCTCCTTTATGCCACTGTGAAATGCTATCCCTTTCCTAGAACCTTTTTTGACATCCAAACTTGGTTTGATATCTTCCTTCTTTAACTTCCCTAATGAGGTAAAGAAAAGGAATTATTATTCATGTGTCCCAACCCTTTTCTTCATGTTTTTCCTAGATGCCATCACCATAATTCCTTTGTATCCTTTATGACACTTATATTTTAATTATTTGTTGTAGTCTTTTTCTGCCTTTATTATTTTGTAAATCCTTTTAGGGCAGTGTGAGTGATTTTCATTATTTGTTCTTAGGAACCTAATAAATATTTGTCAAAGAAATAAAGGATGGATAATGGGTATGCTTAACTCATTGTCCTATAATATTCTTATAAATGAAATAAAGGGAGATGAGTCTCATCTTTAAAAATCTAAGACTATATACCTCATCCCTCCTCTTCCATTAAGTTTTAACACCTCCCTTATCACAGATATAACATTTAGACAATTCTGTTAAGGTTTAATGATAATATTTTATATCAGCCCAGGTGGAACTAAATAGAATAAATAGGTATAGCTATTTATATTCAGTTGCTGAGACACTTTTGGAATCTGTAAAGCATTTTATGAATTGCTGCCTTTCTTTTATCCATACTTTATTGTTTATAAATAGTGATCATATTTAAAAACAGCCAGGAGTTAATAAAATGAGATAATTTTCTAGTCTGTTAAATATTATGTACCTTGAAGAAGATGGTTAAATAAACTAAAGCTAGCATTTTTCAGTGTATAAAAAAGATCCCTGAAATCCTTATCTTAAATTTTTAATTTTTTATCTATCAAATATATCTATCTTTTTGTTCCCAGAATGGCTCAGAGAAGACATAAGAGAGTAAGAACATGGACTCGTCACATAAACATCTTTAATAAAGATTACATCTTTGTGCCTGTAAATGAGTCGTGAGTATTTCAGATTATTTTAAAAAAAATCGGAGAGTACAGAAACATACTTTGTGCATTTTTAGATTAATAATCAGTAAAAAGTATGGGTAGATAAACCCAGGTATTATTTTTAATTTTTTTCTAAAGAACTAGCTAAAATAATGAGTTTATCTTGGATTTTGGTTTGACAGTACTTATATTGTAAATAGTGGGGAAAAAAAATGACAAATGCCCACAAGACTATAATGGCTTAGACATTCAGTTTATTTTGAGGTGGGACTCAAGAAAAGATTTTCTAAACAAAACAATCAAAAGCTTTTAGGATAAATTTTCAAATATTTAAGAGAACAAGCTCTTTAAGCACTAACAGAAAAAAGGTGATGCTATAAGTCTCTTTGTTTGTTTATTAAAGCAGATTCTCAACAGGAAACACTAATTATATAAAAGTAAATGAGTTTGACTTACTCAGATTTTATCCTAAGAAGTCTTAGTGCTTTTTAAATTAGTTTTGGAATCGTGTTCAGATACCACGGTGGACTTCTTCAAAATTGATGTTTGTTATACCCACCTTCTCAGCTATAGTTCTAGAACGTATTCTTCTACATTGTTTAGATTTTGTGTTATTAAGATTATATT
The DNA here is from genome assembly GCF_937001465.1 of Orcinus orca. Lineage (NCBI taxonomy): Eukaryota > Metazoa > Chordata > Mammalia > Artiodactyla > Delphinidae > Orcinus > Orcinus orca. Next base: position 100,485,989 of record NC_064563.1, read on the forward strand.
TCTTTTTCAACAGGTCTCACTGGTATCTTGCAGTCATTTGTTTTCCATGGTTAGAAGAAGCTGTGTATGAAGATTTTCCACAAACTATATCCCAGCACTCCCAGGCTCAGCAATCCCAACATGACAACAAAACAATAGGTGATAAACTTAATGTGGATGGTGTTTTTAATAATGTTGGCAACAGTAAAATGATTATAGAGAACAATATGAAGTTAAAGGATAGTATAATTATTTCTTATCATTTAGTTTATTAGAAGAAATGTCTGAAATTTTCATGATAGATACCCAAGACTCATGTATAAACAAAATGTAATTGTCAGGTTTTACTGTTATATCAAGTTTTATCATAGCAGTTTTTATAAAATAATCTTTCTAAAAGATTATTTTTATAAATCTTTTTTTATAAATTATTATTTTTATAAAATATTTTATAAAATATTTATATTTTTATAAATTATTTTTATAAATCTATTTTATAAATCTTATTTTATAAATCTTTTATAAAATAATCTTTCTAAGAATTCAAGGCATAGATTGAAATCTCCCCTTTTTTCTTTTTCTTTTTCTTTTCTTTTTTTTTTTTTTTTGTGGTACGTGGGCCTCTCACTGCTGTGGCCTCTCCCGTTGCGGAGCACAGGCTCCGGACGTGCAGGCTCAGCGGCCATGGCTCACGGGCCCAGCCGCTCCGCGGCATGTGGGATCCTCCTGGACCAGGGCACGAACCCGCGTCCCCTGCATCGGCAGGCGGACTACCAACCACTGCGCCACCAGGGAAGCCCTTTTCTTTTTCTTAATATAAATTAACACAATTCCTGTTGACACTAGTAATTTGGTTAGGTAGTTGCAGGTCTCTTATAATTCTTCCATGATTTTTCTTATGTTACAACCCAAATCTTAAGTAAGCAAATAAGCCTACTTTCTTCGAGAAAAAAAAAAATCAAATTGTATTTTATAGCTGTAGCCTAAGCAGCAAGCAGAATTAATAATAGCCATTACCGTTAATACTGGCCAAAACCTATCTCTTGTGGGGGAGAAAGAAAGACTGATAAAGCAACTGATTACTTTCTATTTTGTCTAATCCTCCTATGCTGCAAAAGTGTATTTATGCAACACTCTATGATCATATGTTAGAAGAACTATTACTAGGCAAATTAACCCTCCTCCACATTAAAACAGCAGAGATTTTGATAAGTAAGCAATCTATGAAGATTGTCTTTTTACAGGAAACTGGCCCCAGCTAACTGGTATTTCAAGTTTTGGCTCTGGGGTGTATGTATTGTGTGATGACAGCCAATTAAGCATTGTCAGTTTTATCCATCGATTGAATTTTTTTGTAACATTAACCATAAAAAAAAATTAAATAGTTCCCAGGTATTTTTTCCCTTTAGTTACTACTATGCATACAAATTACAATTTAAACTTATCTAAATACTTTGTATTAGACATAAAATAAACACACATAACTGTTTTGTTATTTCTAACTAGATAATGATCTGCATACTTCTTCAGCACTATCCTTGGGTACAGAAGATTCTCAAGTAAGTGTGTTTTTATAAATGTGAAGGAAGGAAAACTCATGAATATAACAATTTTATCTGGAAAATAGGGCATAGCTAGGTGGGCTATGATGGATATTGGTGTACCATAATTAAATTATGCTGTTTTATGATTCTTTGGAATATTTCGTTGGGGTAGTAAAGAGAACAAGAGAAATTATTCTTTTTGCATCTGTTTAGCTTACTTTAACTCCCTAGGTTTGTTTATAGTTTATCTGATCATCTTGGTCGACTACTTTTTCAGTTTCTATGGAAAAATGTACTTTTATTCTTCATTATGTCATCAGTTTTTGCACTCAGAGTAATTAATTACCTATATTTTATATTCCACTTTCTATTATTATAAATTGTTGGTATAAATCATTCAAAGTAGACTCATGGTCAGTCCATACGACTCCTGAGGCTAAGATAGTTACTGTTAACTTTTCTTTAAATGGACCTCTAAACTGATATTCATGGTCTAGATTTGGTATCTTAATTGATTAAGGTAGACACCTAATTATTTTTTAATACATACAGACAGCAGCAGCCTCCCTGGCATAGGCCTTTGTCTTTACTGTCACTGGTACGGGGTGGGCAGAAGGAAGGAGGTTTCCTTTTCTGATGTCACAGCAGCAGAATAGGGGAGTTCCTTCTTGCCTCTAGAGCCAGGTTTCCCAAATTGGGTTCCATGGAATACTTGTTCTAAGATGCAGTTTATGATAAAAAGGATTCTAAGGTCAGTTAAGTTGGGTAAACCCTGTGTCCTATTCCTCTCTTAGAGATTCACTGTTATATTAGAATAATAAAGGTGCTGAGAAGTTCTGCATATTAAAGTTTGATCTATTGATTCTTAAATTTATCAACAAAAATAACAAAATACCCCATCTCTTGTCCCTTAGTATACATTAATAATCTGCTTCTTATGCTTCAAAGGGAAGAAGTCTGTCTCTATTGATATCATATACTGAGTTAAGAGAATGTGTATAAGGACAGGTTCAGTTAACTTCTTCATCTTTGCTTAAGATGGCAACTCTGAATAGAAGTAATTCAAGTTCCATGTTGTTTTTTAGACCATGTTAAAGCTCCATAACTTCTTGAGGTCACATGTAAAAGTGCGTAAACTACTGTTTCACCAGTATAAGAAATCTATAAATTAAAAAAAAATGAAGTTGGCTCACTTTAGATGATGAAAAAACTCTTATTTGAAATTTTAATTTTAAAGTTATTTGAAACATTTTCTATTTCTTTTTTTTTTTAATTTATTTATTCGGTTGTGCTGGGTCTTAGTTGCATCTCGTGGGCTCCTTAGTTGCGGCTTGTGGGCTCCTTAGTTGTGGCTCGTTGTCTCCTTAGTTGTGGCAGGTGGGCTCCTTAGTTGTGGATTGAGGGCTCCTTAGTTGTGGTTTGAGGGCTCCTTAGTTGTGGCTTGCTGGCTCCTTAGTTGCGGCACACGGGCTCCTTAGTTGTGGCATGCAAACTCTTAGTTGCGGCATGCATGTGGGATCTAGTTCCCTGACCAGAGATCGAACCCAGGTCCCCTGCATTGGGAACACAGAGTCTTAGCCACTGTGCCACCGGGGAAGTCCCTATTTGAAACATTTTAAAGAGTAACTGAATATTAATTTATTCACACTAGCTTTAATTGCAAAGTCGTAAAAATTCATGTTATTTCAGAGTCCTGAGATGAATATGTCAGTACCAAAGAAAATGTGTAAAAGGTATGTACATGCTATAATAATAGAGTCTTTTCAGATACATAGGTTTACTTCATATAGGAATATATACATCTTGATTTCTTCCTGTGATTTTCATAGGCCATGCATTCTCATACTAGACTCCTTGAAAGCTGCTTCTGTACAAAACACAGTCCAGAATTTACGAGAGTAAGTAATGACAATTTTACTAAAATCTCAATAATTTTTAAGTTGCCTTAAGAATTACTGAAAAGATTATATCAGGAATTATATTTTATTATTTATTTAGATGAGGCCTGTAAATCTAATTAATAACAAGTATCCCCATTATGTGTAAAATATTTCTCAAGGATTATATCAAAAGTCAATTTGGAATTTGTATTCGCAATTGAACAAAAGTCATAATTTTACAAAGGAGCATTGCAAATATTAGTGGTTGTCAAAAGTTAACACTTTAGGAAAAAATAAGAACTCTTTTACATTCTTATTTTGTGTGTGCATGTGTGTTTGTAATTTTTAAATTTCCTACAGGATCTGGAAAAAACTAGCAACTAAAGTTTAAAAATAATTTGTTTAGTTTACTTTGTAATATAAGTGACTTATGTATATGATTTGTGAAAGTTGAGTTGTTGAAAAAAGTCTGGCTTTTAGTTTGAAACTCAGATGATTTTATTTAAAGTAGCACTTTTGAAGCCTCATATTATAATTTGTGCTGTTAAGGTTTAAGTCTTTTGAAATGTGGCTGGAGGCCATATATTTGGCAGCAAGTGTTTTTCCATTTTTGTGAAATTGTTGCATAATAGTAAAGAAATTTCTACTCGAGTCACTCTACTTTTTGATGATTTAAGGTATTTAGAGGTAGAGTGGGAAGTTAAACGAAAAACTCATCGTGAATTCAGCAAAACAAACATGGTGGACCTATGCCCTAAAGTTCCTAAACAGGATAATAGCAGTGATTGTGGAGTATATTTACTGCAATATGTGGAAAGCTTCTTTAAGGTATGTAAAGACATAAATACGTTTTTTATTCACAATTACCAGCATATAACCACAAATTACTGGGCAAGCAAAGAAGCAGGAAAATGTTAGAGGTAATCAAGAAATAAGAAAAAAAAAGGCATAGAACCATATATAACCCAGATATTGGAGTTGGAAGATAAGAACTTTAAAATGATTTGATTAATATGTTGGAGAAAATAGTCAAAGATAAACAAAATGGATGAAAATGGAATCTGCTAAAAAAAAAGTCAAGTGGACATTCTCAAACTGAAAATGCATAATGATATATCTGAAATTAAGAACTTACTGTATGGGTTTGATAACAGACTGAATAAAGCAGAAGACAGATAAGGGAACTTTAAAAAAGGACAATAGAAAGTATCTCACTGTAGCTCAGAGAGGAAAAAGAATGTAAAGAAGAGAACAGAGCATAAGAGACAAGTGTGATACAGTCAAAAAGTCTAATTTACATGTAATTGGAGTTGCAGAAGGATTAGGGGTGGAGAGAGAAAATAAGGCAGACACAAATTTGAAGAAAAATTTTCAAAACTCAAAGACTTGTGTATTGAAGAAGCTCAGAAAACCATAAACTACATAAGTACAATGAGGAGTATGGGTATTATTTTCTAGCTCATCAGAGACTCTATAGGAACTGTAGCAATGTTAAAAAGAAATTTTAAATAGCAAGGGATCACTCTGCTTTTTGAACTGTTAGCTCATTACTTCAGTCATAACCAGTATTACTTATGAAGATAGGTATAGCAAAAGGTATTTTTGACCAGAAGCTTGTTTGGAGAATCCTTAAAGGTACTTTCAAAGCATGAGGGTTATAGTATGCAGTTATAACTTTTGGTATAATTGGGGAGGATTGATAATATACAGTAGAACATGGTACACATTATGGAAACCACTAAACATGTTATGCTGTTTTTTTTTCCTTTTTTATTCTAGACTGGAACTTCATTATAGGGTGACAGTTCTGGCCTTCTAATACTCTTTCCAAAGAGATTTGATTTTGTTTTTAGATATCCAAAGTGCCTTATTACATGACATAGTCTGAGTCTGTTATATAATTCTACTTTATGTAGCCTCAGTCAGTAGAACATACTTCTAACATAGGTGGTAGCACCACTTAAGATTGCTGGGGGGAAAACCTCAGAACACTAAATCTCGTGTTTCACAAATTTGTGCACTAATATAACAGAGTGTGGATTGAAGAAAATAGGTTTCAGGTTGACCACTCAACACCTGTGGAACTTTGTAACTAGGCCATAAGAAATACAATTTTAATTCTAATAAAAACACTTGCACAGTTAAATCTCCACTGAGATTTGCCCCTAGAATCACAGTCAGTCCTTCATTTCAGCTTTATACTCTGGGACTCCTAATTTCTTCTTTAAGATGTAAGTCCTTCTTACATCTGGCTTCTAATAGTTTCATCAAATTTGTAAACATGATCTAGGGGTAGTCTTATTCAGCAGTTACTCATTTATTTTTTTAAACACAGGCAGAATTGTCTTTGCAGTTGCCACTTGCAACTTCCTTATTAAGCTTAACATAATGGAAAATATATCAGTTCCTTAAGCCACTAAATTGGCTATTTCGTGGACTAAAAGAAGGTACTTCTGCAGGATTTTCTATTTTTTATGTGAGATTCTTCATATACTGCTAAGGCTTCCTCTTCGTTTCAATAGTTTCAAAATATTAACATGTTGGAAAAAATTGTGTTCAAACCAGCCTGACTTCTGCATTGTACTGAATCATTCTCTGTTTACTAATTCTCTTTGCACTAATTCACTTAAACATGCATTGTAGCATAACATATGGTGTTTAATTTTGATGTTCAGTAGTTAGCAGTTTAATGAAAATGTTCTAAAATTGATTGTGGTGATGGTTGCCCAACTCTGAATATACTGAAAATCATTCAGTTGAATACTTTAGGCAAATTGTATGTTATGTGAAATATATCTCAGTAAAGCTGTTATTTAAAAAAGTTAGCAATTTCTCATTTCTTATAAAAATGAGCTTAAAACAAATTTGAATTATACTGCTAAAATGATTGCACTCTGTCTTTTCTCTCCTTAGGATCCTATTGTTAACTTTGAGCTTCCAATTCATTTGGAGAAATGGTTTCCTCGTCATGTAATAAAGACCAAACGGGAAGATATTCGAGAGCTCATTTTGAAACTTCATTTACAGCAACAGAAGGGCAGCAGTAGCTAGTTAATCTGTACAAACATGACACAGATGTTCTATACGATTACTGGAAAGCTGCTTATCAGCATTTGTGTTAGCCAGCTCACAGAGAAGAAAATAACTTGCAGTAGTTTTATAAGTCACTGTACATTATTTAAAATATATAAGATATAATATTAGGATTGTTAGGATCTCATAGATGGAGTGGAAATGGGGGTGATATAGATAAAGTCATTAGATAGAAATTAAAATTTCATAAATATTTGATATTTTTCTGATTAAATATGCTTGGATTATGCAATAGCATATGTAATGTGGGAATGTTTTTATAGATAATAAAACTATGTGATCTGTACTTCCACATAACTGGGAGTTGAAGGGAGTTAGGTCCTCCCTGGTGCCAGCCCCAGTGCTTGTCAAATTCGTTGACAAGTCACATTATATTGTAATTCTATTCTTTGCAGCTCAAGCATGCAATATGAATACTGTGTATTTTTTTTTTTTAAAGAATTTAGTATCAAGGCTTCAGAAAATGCCATTTACGGCATCCCTTCTGTATAGTGTGAGAGAAGACATAATGTTAGGAAGGTGATAAAAATTCACTCATTCAATGCGCAGCTTATTTTTCTCAGTTGCTAGGTGGAACCATTACTCTATTCTAATTGTTGTTTGTTTTCCATTTCTTTTGATGTCATGTGTGGGGATCTGAGAATTTAGTTCATTCATTCAGAGTGAAATTTGGAAGAAAAATTTAGCTATCCAAAATAGGTTTTTAAAAATTGTATATGTAGCTTAACTTAGTTTATTTGAGGTATAGCTATATAAATATTGACTTGTGTCCTATTCTGACATCCCAGAATATATGTACACAGTTTCTGTAAGTATAGAAGATAAAATTGGTGACTTTATAACTTTAATTAAAAAAATATCCTCAAAGTCTTCTATATTAATCGTTAGGACTAAATACATAATTTTATAGCTGTTTACCCAGTATTCATCTGCAAAAGCCAGATTGCTCTCATTGCTTTTGTATTTTTATAAGGACATGTGATCCCCATGGAGCATAAGTTTTTGTTAAACATTCAGGTAACAGTTCTGAATTGATGTGATGATGGTGGTATTACATATGATTAAACACTTCATAACTTTCTAATGTTATCAGGAATATTTTGAGGGGATGATTATATTGTATTTTCTCAGACAAGAAAAATGTTTTTTAATCTTCTGTTTTAAGCATCTCTTTACACTGTTACTGTATATAAAGCAGTGAAGCAAAGGCAATTTAAGATGAAGCTAAAAGTCGGAACATTTTATTTCAAAATCTTGTGAATTGAGGTTGTCAGTTAAGCCTTAGTGTCCTTAAGTTTCTGTTAATCTTGTCATCATCTTTATATTGTTCAAGATATTTGTCCTTTGGAGATTTCCTATAAAGATGGTTATAATTACATGTTTCATTCCCAATTTCTGTGGGGGGGGAGGGGATTTTTTAGATGACTTAATTATTTTGTATATCTAATTTTGGGAAAGCAAGTATCTAATACATCTCCTTGTGACTTCTTAACTTTTTTGTTTGTATGTTTTTCAAAGACACCTCTGTTCTTTACCATGTTTTGAAGATTGTTTAAAATTCATTTTCCTAAATTCATATGGAAATAATGCTTTGAGAATATCAACATTTTATATTAAACATGTTTCCAATTCATTAAATTGAGGTGTAATTTTTTTCCTTAAGAAATGTGAGCCATTCTTAGAAATAGATTTTAAATTATATGTTACTCAGTGCATGTCATATAATTGATGCTTAGATTAATTTTTCTGTTTTAGCAGACATGTGGTAATTTTGGTAGTTCAGGGAACATTTTTTGAGCATCTACTACTAGCAGGCAATGTACAAGGTAGAAAAAACGGAATGACAGCTCTTATTCCTAAGTCATTTATAGCCTAATGGGAGAAATGGACATATGAACAGTTTTAATATGCCTGTTAGAAACAATCATAGAGTTTTTTGGGAGCACAGGAGGGTGTTCAGCCTTCGGGTTTGTGTGTGTGTGTGTGTGTGTGTGTGTGAGAGAGAGAGAGAGAGAGAGAGAGAGCGCGAGCACGAGGAGATAGTGAGAGGTGGTAGAGAGGTAGTAAGAGGGTTGTCACTAGACAGGGAAAGCCTTTTTAGAGAAGATAATACTGTTTCTCACAACTCTTGGGATAAAAAAATGGTAGCTCTTTTTTTTAAGAAAAAGTTTAATACCTCTTAAAATCAGCTTTTGTGTGTGTGTGTGTTAGGGGGAAAATAGGTCTAGACTTATCATACAGAGCCCTTTCTAATTTGATTCCAGTCTACATTCTATCCTCATCTTTCCACTGTCACCTACTTTTTAGTCATATAAAGTTATTAATTTATGCTTTAATTACTTTTAGCTTAACACCAAGCTTAAGCCCTTTCTTAATAGGAAATTATCTTGTGTTTTCTTTCTTTCAATACTATTTCTTTGGAAAAGTACTAAGCTAAAATGAATGTGAAATGTCTTTTGTATTCTATATATATATATATATATATATATATATATATATATCTTTTATTGTGAAAATGACCTCTAATTGTTGAACTGTCTGGACTGGGAGAACTGTGAGTAGACATGCATACCCCAAAGCCCTCCTTGACCAGAACTTTTTAAAACTCTTTAGGAAAACCTGGGCCCCTTCTTCCCTCTGTAGAGTCTCTTGTAACTAACCTTGTCCTTATGGAACTTTGCAAACTTTGCCCAGGGGCTGTTAAAAGACTTGGTTCTGTGTGTATGAGGCTTTCTTATGCTGGTGTGGTTTGCACCCACCCAGGTGGTCTGTACTCTTACAACTGAGTTCGTCCCTTTTGGAAACTGGAGAAATCAGGATCAGGGCTAGTTTAGGATTCTGAAGAGAAATGTGCTTTAGATCTTTACAAAACTTTTTTTTTTTCCAGAGAACTTCACCAGAGGTACATAAGATATAAATTCATTGCTATTTGATAGTAAATCCTAGCTTCCACAGGGTTTTTGACTAATTTAATTCCTTTCTACTAGATTTATTTGATAAAAACAACTGCCCTAATACAAAATTTTTATCTGGTCCCCCATTGTGGTAAAGATAAAAAAAAGTTTCCTTTCTTGGTTAAGAATTACTCACGTAGATAAAGACACTGGGCCTCATGTGTAATAGCAAATTAAGCAACAAAGTTATTATTATGTAGCTACCATTTATATTGTGTGCTTAGTAGGTGCCAGGTACTTTTCTAAGCATTTTCTGTGTGTTAACTAATTTAATGCTCACAATATCTCTATCATGAGTTAGCTTTACTATTCCTATCCTATTTTATAGATAAGGAAGGAGAAGTAAGTTGTTACAGTGAAAGATTTTCAAATTTTTTAATCGAGGGAAATTTACAAGAAACGGCACCAAGAAAACTAACTTTATTTTGTATGTAGCTCTGTATTTCGGACATAGACAGGTATAGTCAGCCTGGGCGTTTTATGCTTAAAAATCATAGGTTGTAGAAGAACCCAGAGAACATGTGAATCTATCAGGTTTGACTAATAGATTGAGAAAAGTTGTAAAATTCAGTGAATTATATGTGTAACATTATTATTATTTTTGGAAACATTTTTAAGTGCAGCGCTCATTAAAGGCAAGGAGAGTGTTAATAAAGAGCTTAGCTGGCTAGATTAAAGAAATTGTCTCTCCCCATCTGTCCTAATTAGCTTATCTCTCCTGCTTTCATAGCATGCTGGTTATTTCAGAAAAGAAGTGAGAGGTACTTTGAAAGGACACCATTTTTATTTAGCCAATTTATAATGATTTTGGAATGGTTGTCAATTTTTGAACATAAACTGTTTAAATATTAGACCTTTTCTGTAAAAATTTGTTACTGGAAGTTTCAGGCCTTTGGGTGCTCAATTAAGGATTTTGGCCTCTTTCTTGGTTTTGGCTCAAATGATTATGTTTCCTCATTTTGGGAAGATTTCTCTGGGTATTCTGATATTTGTCCTGATAGAAGGAAACCTTCCATCATTAACAGGTATTTAAAAATCTATATTATTTTTTATCTTTAGATCTGAAGTATATTTTCTCTAAAAATAACATTATTTGATATGACTGCTGTAAGAAATTGAACCAAATATTACTCTAGTCTTTGATATTGCTTCATTTAAACTGTATGAAAATCTCTCCAATAATACTGGTTTTCCTCTTCATTAGTAATTCTTGGTTCAAAGCTTACTTCCTCTTATTTCTTGTGTTGAAATTGGATGTATACTTGATTTCAATAACTAACAATCTTGAAATAAAGGACTAGGAATTAAATGGAGAAAAACTTGAATGCTTTACTTCTCCCCTCCTTAAACACACATGTCTATAATTCGAGCATTGAGTTCAAAATCCAAATGTGGTGCAAATGTCAGTTTTTCTTCATTTGTTACCTTTCATTCTATGTCTCCATTCATCATCAGAAGCTTTGTTTATGCTTTCACTCTGTAGCACAAACCTACTTATCTTTAGAAGAGAGCCAAGAACCCAAGAGTACAGTTTCTTTTCTCCTGACTGACTCAGAATCCACAGACTCTTCTCTGTCTATCGAAAAGAAACAACCTATGGACCACAGAGAAACTGAGAGACAGTGGTTGCTCAGAAGAAAGCGATCTACTCTGTTTCCTAATGGTGTGAAAACCTGCCCAGATGAAAATGTTACAGAGGCTATGGCAAACCATGTGAAATATTTTAAAGTCCGAGGTAAGCAAACATTCAAACCCTTGGGCTCTATGATAAAATTCAAACATAGTTCTAAAACAGTTGTTGTATTTGAACATTATAGTTCAAAATTTGTGATGCTTTGGATAGAGACTGAGCCAAATATTGTCTGTCTACTAGCCATGGAAAAGACTTGCTAAGAGTATGGTATTTATACAGCTTCAGAGGAAAGTTTACATTATTTTAAGAGAGGACATGGTTTAAAATTTTTGAAGCACTTCAAAAATACCAGTTTATGTTTCTGGATAAATTAATTATAACTTTTACTTCTGCATTACAGTAATTTGTCTAAATATACCCACAAAAGATGTTAACTAAGATATACTTAACCTACTTGGCTAATTATTTTATATATATGGAAATATGATCAATTTCTATGTTTTATAGTTTAGCCATTCTACAGATTCAAGCTATTCTAGTTGTTATACACAAAACTTTTTACCTCTCAAATGGTGGCAGTTCTCACAATGGACCCTAAAGCAACAAAACTAGGAGTTTATTTTATTTTTTTTCATTTTTAAAAATTAGTTTTTATTGGAGTATAGTTGCTTTACAATGTCGTGTTAGTTTTTTCCGTACAGCAAAGTGAATCAGCAATACATATACATATATCCCCTCTTTTTTGGATTTCCTTCCGATTTAGGTCACCACAGAGCATTGAGTAGAGTTTCCTGTGCTATACAGTGGGTTCTCCTTAGTTGTCTGTTTTATACATAGTAATGTATATGTGTCAATCCCAATCTCCCAATTCATCCCACTCCCCCTTCCCCCTTGGTACATTTGTTTTCTACATCTGTGTCTCTATTTCTGCTTTGTAAATAAGTTCATCTGTATCATTTTTCTAGATTCCACATATAAGCAATATTATATGATATTTGTTTTTCTGACTTACTTCACTCTGTATGACAGTCTCTAGGTCCATCCACGTCTCTGCAAATGGCACTATTTCATTCCATTTTATGGCTGAGTAATATTCCATTCTATATATATCTACCACATCTTCTTTATACATTCCTCTGTTGATGGACATTTAGGTTGCTTCCATGTCCTGGCTATTGTAAATAGTGCTGCAGTGAACATTGTGGTACATGTATCTTTTTGAATTATGGTTTTCTCCAAGTGTATGCTCAGGAGTGGGATTGCCGGGTCATATGGTAGTTCTATTTTTAGTTTTTTAAGGAACCTCCATACAGTTCTCCATGGTGGCTGTATCAGTTTACATTCCCACCAGCAGTATAAGAGGGTTCCCTTTTCTCCACCCTCACCAGCATTTAGTTTTGTAGATTTTTTGATGATGGCCATTCTGACTGGTGTGAGGTGATGCCTCATTGTAGTTTTGATTTGCATTTCTCTGATAATTAGTGATGTTGAGCATCTTTTCATGTGTTTGTTGGCCATCTGTATATCTTCTTTGGAGAAATGTCTATTTAGGTCTTCCACCCATTTTTTGATTGGGTTGTTTGTTTTTTTGATATTGAGCTTCATGAGCTGTTTGTATATTTTGGAGATTAATCCCTTGTCCATTGCTTTGTTTGCAAATATTTTTTCCCATTCTGAGGGTTGTCTTTTCATCTTGTTTATGGCTTCCTTTGCAGTGCAAAAGCTTTTAAGTTTCATTAGTTCCCTTTTGTTCATTTCTATTTTTATTTTCATTACTTTAGGAGTTGGGTCAAAAAAGATCTTGCTGCGATTTATGTCAAAGAGTGTTTTGCCTATTTTTTCCTCTAAGAGTTTTATAGTGTCCAGCTTTACATTTAGGTCTTGAATCCATTTTGAGTTTATTTTTGTGTATGGTGTTAGGGAGTGTTCTAATTTCATTCTTTTACATGTAGCTGTCCAGTTTTCCCAGCACCACTTATTGAAGAGACTGTCTTTCCTCCATTGTGTATCCTTGCCTCCTTTGTCATATATTAGTTGACCATAGGTGTGTGGGTTTATCTCTGGGCTTTCTGTCCTGTTCCATTGATCTATATTTCTGTTTTTGTGCCTGTACCATACTGTCTTGATTACTATAGCTTTGTAGTATAGTCAGAAGTCCAGGAGCCTGATTCCTCCAGCTCCATTTTTCTTTTTCAGGATTGCTTTGGCTATTTGAGGTCTTTTGTGTTTCCATACAAATTGTGAAATTTTTTGTTCTAATTCTGTGAAAAATGCCATTGGTAATTTGATAAGGATTGCACTGAATCTGTAGATTGCTTTGGTCAGTATAGTCATTTTCACAATATTGATTCCTCCAATCCAAGAACATGCTATATCTCTCCATCTGTTTGTGTCATCTTTGATTTTTTTCATCAATATCTTATAGTTTTCTGAGTACAGGTCTTTTGCCTCCTTAGGTAGGTTTATTCCTAGGTATCTTATTCTTTTTGATGTGATGGTAAATGGGATTGTTTCCTTGATTTCTCTTTCTGATCTTTCATTGTTAGTGTTTAGGAATGCAAGAGATTTCTGTGCATTAATTTTGTAACCTGCAACTTTACCAAATTCATTGATTAGCTATAGCAGTTTCCTGGTGGCGTCTTTAGCATTTTCTATGTATAGTATCATGTCATCTGCAAACAGCAACAGTTTTACTTCTTTTCCAGTTTGGATTCCTTTTATTTCTTTTTCTTCTGTGATTGCTGTGGCTAGGACTTCCAAAACTGTGTTGAATAATAGTGGTGAGAGTGGACATCCTTGTCCTGTTCCTGATCTTAGAGGAAACGCTTCAGTTTTTCACTATTGAGAATGATGTTTGCTGTGGGTTTGTTGTATATGGCTTTTATTATGTTGAGGTAGCTTCCCTCTTTGCCCACTTTCTGGAGAGTTTTTATCATAAATCAGTGTTGAATTTTGTGAAAAGCTTTTTCTGCATCTATTGAGATGATCATATGGTTTTTATTCTTCAGTTTGTTAATATGGTGTATCACATTGTTTGATTTGCATATACTGAAGAATCCTTGCATCCCTGGGATAATCCCACTTGATCATGGCGTATGATCCTTTTAATGTGTTGTTGGGTTCAGTTTGCTAGTATTCTGTTGAGGATTTTTGTGTCCATGTTCATCAGCGCTTTGGCCTGTAATTTTCTTATTTTGTGATATCTTTGTCTGGTTTTGATATCAGGGTGATGATGGTGGCCTCGTAGAAAGCTTGGGAGTGTTCCTCTGTAATTTTTTGGAACAGTTTCAGAAGGACAGGTGTTAGCTCTTCTCTAAACATTTGATAGAATTCGCTTGTGAATCCATTTGGTCCTGGACTTTTGTTTGTTGGAACACTTTTTATTTTATATTGAAGTATAGTTGATTAATAATGTGTTAGTTTCAGGTGTACAGCAGAGTGATTCAGTTATACATGTATCTATTCTTTTTTCAAATTCTTTTCCCATTTAGTTTGTTACATAATCATTTTATTTTCAATTAAACAGTGTTATCCTTGATCTCATACCCTTTTATTATATTAATTCATTCTCTGTTCCTTATATTTACTAACCAGAATTGGTTAATTGACCATAATATGTCCCTTAGATATTTGAAGGATTCCCAAACTTTGCTTTTTGCTGCTCAAGAGCCAATAAAAAGCCATAATATGGATGCGATGCTAGTAAATTAAAGTGGATATAGATAATGAAATGATAGTGAAATCAGGCTTGTTCATTCATGCATGTATTCAACAAATGTTTATTGATCATTTACTATTTTCCAGGGACTGGGCTATATAAACCTTCAGTCTGAGCTGCTACTTTGTCTTCTTCTTTATTTTCCTCTATGTTGTCCTTTCTGTCCTCCTTCCTTATCAAAGCAAATGCTTTTAAAATAAAAAATTTAATATCAGATATTACATATAATTTATATGTTTGATTTTTTAGTTTCTTAAAGTGGCACAGTATGTTAGAACTTATTTTTTCAGAGTGTATTTATATCTCTTGGTTATATTTTGGACTATCAAACTTACTAAGCAATAAACTTTTCTTTCACTTTTTAAATGGAAGTCCATTGACCTGGCCTTTTGTGAGTAGGACATATTCCACAAGTGGGAAATTCCAAAGAGAGTGGGAAGAGAAAAAGGAACTGAAGATGAATGAGAATGAGTGTTTAATATATCAAAATATGATTTCTACTACCTGGATTTTTATGTAATATTACTTTAAAATAGGTAAGAATACCAGAATACCTAGATAGCTTCTGGTTAGATAGTGAAGAGGAAATAACCAATCATTTAAGGAATATGATTATGTCTTTTAATTTCTTTGCCCTTGTGTTTATACATTCAAGAGACGCTATTGAAAAAGAAGCCAACCAAAAGAAAAATAAAGCATTCCTTGAATAATTGACTTTAAAATACAGATTCTGTGAATGAGATCATTGGAAAGGGACCTCAAAGCTAAAATGATTGACACAGCACATCAAGATTATAACAATGTTGATATAGCTGTTACTGTCATGATAAAGAGTAAATATTTTATTTGTTATGTTTTGAAATTTAGGAAAAATGAATATTTCAACATAGGTCTTGATTTGGAAGAGATTTGGAAGAGATAATTGGATTATGCCCTTAGAACCAATTGTTTTGAGATTGGAGGAAAAGATCCACTCACTGTCCAACCAGGAATCTTTGGTTTTTCCACCAAGCTAATTCAGTGTAATGGTTTGCCCAATTTTTCCTTCATAGATAATTTGGTATCAGTTGCTAGTTGGTATAACACATTTGAAAAATATCTCCATTTAAGCAAGAAGCAACTGAATTTAACCTAGTCATTTGTGAAATTAAAGAGATATTTAGGGTGCTTGGAGTAGGAAGTAATAGTATCCCCCTTTAAAAAATTGTATTAGTAGTTGGACCTTTTAAAATATAGCTTTAAAAGGAAACCGTAAACAAGAAGAAAAGACAGCCCTCAGAATGGGAGAAAATATTTGCAAATGAAGCAACCGACAAAGGATTAGTCTCCAAAATTTACAAGCAGCTCATGCAGCTGAATATCAAAAAAACAACCCAATCCAAAAATAGGCAGAAGACCTAAATAGACGTTTCTCCAAAGGAGATATACAGATTGCCAACAAACACATGAAAAAATGCTCAACATCACTAATTATTAGAGAAATGCAAATCAAAACTACAATGAGGTATCACCTCACATCAGTCAGAATGGCCATCATCAAAACTACAAACAATCAATGCTGGAGAGGGTGTGGAGAAAAGGGAACCCTCTTGCACTGTTGGTGGGAATGTAGATTGGTACAGCCACTATGGAGAATAGCATGGAGGTTCCTTAAAAAACTAAAAATAGAACTACCATATGACCCAGCAATCCCACCACTGGGCATATACGCTGAGAAAAAAGAGTCATGTACCACAGTGTTCATTGCAGCTTTATTTACAATAGCCAGGACATGGAAGCAACCTAAGTGTCCATCGACAGATGAATGGATAAAGAAGATGTGGCACATATATACAATGCAATATTACTCAGCCATATAAAGAAACAAAATTGAGTTATTTGTAGTGAGGTGGATGGACCTAGAGTCTGTCATACAGAGTGAAGTAAGTCAGAAAGAGAAAAATGAATACCGTGTGCTAGCATGTATATATGGAATCTAAAAAAAAAAAAAATGTTTCTGAAGAACCTAGAGGCAGGACAGGAATAAACACACAGATGTAGAGAATGGTTTTGAGGACGCAGGGAGGGGGAACAGTAAGCTGGGACGAAGTGAGAGTGGCATTGACATACATACACTACCAAAAGTAAAATAGATAGCTAGTGGGAAGCAGCTGCATAGCACAGGGAGATCAACTTGGTGCTCTGTGACCACCTAGAGGAGTAGGATAGGGAGGGTGAGAGGGAGGAGATATGGGGATATATGTATATGTATAGCTGATTCACTTTGTTATACAGCAGAAACTAACACACCATTGTAAAGCAATTATACTCCAATAAAGGTGTTAAAAAGAAATATGTGGCTTTATTAGGGTATACATTGGTAGATTATAAACTGCACATATTTAAAGCATAGAATTTGATTTGTTTTGACAAATGTATTTATCCTTGAAGTTATCACTACAATCAAGATAATGAATTGTCAATTACCTCCAAACATTTTCTCATGTGCCTATATAATCCCTTCCTCCCTCAGCACCTCCCTTGACCTCAGTGCTGAGGCAACCACTAATCTGCTTTCTATTACTATGTATCGTTTGCATTTTCTACACTTTTTCTACTATGTATCGTTTGCATTTTCTACATATTTTCAATGTCCTCATACTGTTTACTCTCTTTTTTTTTGTCTAGCTTCTTTTAATCAGTTTGTTTTGCGACTCATCCATGATTTTTTTGTGTATCAGTAGTTTGTTACCATTTACTGTTGGGTATTATTCCATTTTATGGATATACTGCATCTTGGGATATTTGGGTGCTTTTCAGTTATTGGGGATTACGACGAAAGCTGTCATGAATGTTTTTGTACAATTTTTTGTGTGAACATAATGCTTTTTATATCTGTTGGTTAATAGGAGTGTAGTGGGTGGGTCACATGATAGCTCTATGTTTAACTTTTTAAGAAATTGCCAAAACTGTTTTCCAGTGTAGTTGTACCAACAGCTGTATATTGGGATTCCAATTTTTCCACATCTGTGCAGCACTTGGTATAGTCAGTCCTTTTAAACTGTAACCATTCTAGTAGATATGAAGTAACATCTATTGTGGTTTTAACTTGCCTTTTCTTGATGGCTAATGATGTTGAGCACTTTTTCATGTGCTCATTTGCCATTTGTATATCTTTTTTGGTGAAGAGTCTATTCGAATATTTTGCTCCTTTAAAAAAATAATTGGATTGTTTGTTTTATTATTGAGTTGTAAGAGTTCTTTATGTGTTCCAAATACCAGTTCTTTGTCAGATATATGTTTTGCATAAATTTTCTTCCAATGTTTGGTTTGTCTTTTTATTTTAACAATGTCTTTTGAGGAACAGAAGTTTTAAATTTTGATAAAGTTCAATTTATCATTTTTTGTTTTTTTTTTGCGGACGGGCCTCTCACTGTTGTGGCCTCTCCCGTTGCGGAGCACAGGCTCCGGACGCGCAGGCTCAGCGGCCATGGCTCACGGGCCCAGCCGTTCCGCGGGCACGTGGGATCTTCCCGGACCGGGGCACGAACCTGTGTCCCCTGCATCGGCAGGCGGACTTTCAACCACTGCGCCACCAGGGAAGCCCTATCAGTTTTTTTTTTGCATCATGCTTGCTTTTGGTGTTGGATCTAAATTTGCTTAGCTCAGAACCACAAAGACTTTCTCTTGTTTTTTCTGATAGAAATTTTATAATTTTTAGGTTTTACATTCAGGTCTATGATCTACTTTGAGTTAATTTTTGTATTTGATGTATATGGATCAAAGTTAAATTTTTTTGCTTTTGCATAGCCAGTTGTTTCAGCATCATTTATTAAAAATATTATCTTTCCTTGCCGCTGAACCTTCGTTGAAATTCAGTCTTCTGTATATGATGGGTCTATTACTTCACTTTTCATTCTCTTTTTTTTTTCGGTACGCGGGCCTTTCACTGCTGTGGCCTCTCCCGTTGTGGAGCGCAGGCTCAGTGGCCTTGGCTCACGGGCCCAGCCGCTCCGCGGCATGTGGGATCTTCCCAGACCGGGGCACGAACCCGTGTCCCCTGCATCGGCAGGCGGACTCTCAACCACTGCGCCACCAGGGAAGCCCACTTTTCATTCTTTTACACAGGTCTCTTTGTCTGTTTTTATGCCAGTACCTAACTGTCTTGATTACTGTGAGCTTTATAATAAGTCTTTGAGTAAGATAGTGCAAGTTCTTCAACTTTGTTCTTTTTAAAATTTGTTTGGTTATGCTAGGTCCTTTGTCTTCCATATAAATATTATAATCATCTTGCCAATTTGTACACAAGAGGCTACTGGGATTTTGATTGGGATTGTGTTGAATTTATTGATCAATTTGCAAAGAATTATAATCTTAACAATATTGACCCTGCTGATCTGTGGATATATCCCTCCATTTATTTAGATCTCTGTCAGTTTCTCTCAACAGTGTTTTGTAATTTTCAGTGTATAGATCTTACACATCTTTTTATCAGATTTATTTCACTTTTTTCATGCTATTGTTAACACTATTTAAAAAAAATTTGGTCTCTGATTGTTCCTTGCTAGCATATAGACATACAACTGAGTTATGTGTATTGATCTTTTATTCTGTAACTTTGTTAAAATCACTTATTAGTTCTAGTAGCTTCTTAATATACTCCTTAAGGTTTTCTACATGGGTGATTATTTCATCTGCAAATAAAGATATAGTTTTACTTCTTATCTTCCAATTTGTATGCCTTTTATTTCTTTTTCTTGCCTTATTGCATCAAATTAACTGTTCCTCATGCTTTGGGCTCCACGATTCTGAAGGGAAATTATATTACCCTAAGAAAAAGGTTTGCTCCATTCTAGATTTCTGTGTACTAGATAAGATGCACAGCCTGAGTCCTAGTAACAGGATTAAAGACAGATTAAATGCCGGGATTTCCTTCTTCAGAATATTGTCATTACATTTACCCTTCCTCCACCCGTTTCCAGGACAAGTTTCTCTGCCAGAAGAGAGGCTTTTGTAGATTAGTTATCTTCGAAAATAGAAAGTTATCTCCAGTGTTAACTAAAGGCTACATGAAAATCATTTGACAAGGATAGGACTTCTGAACAAATAGGCCAAATAGAGAAGTATGTGGCGTTTGTCTGTGGTGGAGTTTTGCCCTCCTTAGTACCTCTTTCCTTGAAATAGCCCTGATTTTGCTCTTGTCTGTACAGCCTGTACTGTCCTATCTAGGTTTCCCCTCTCTGAGCTGCATGAATACTCCAGACTACCCCCCAATTCTCCTCCTGTATCAGAATGTAAGTGTTTTGAATTCTATTATTCTCAATTGGAAAACCACTGGATAAATTAAGGATGTGCAGTTGATCCTTGAACAACATGGGTTTGAAATGTGAGGGTCCCCTTCTACTCACATTTTTTTGAGTAAATACATACTGCAGTGTTATATGATCCAGGTTTGGTTAAATATGTGGATGTGCAACCGCGGATAAGGAGGGCTAACTGTAAAGTTATATGTGAATTGACTGCAGAGGGTCTGTGCCGCTAACTGCCACATTATTCAAAGGTCAACTGTATTACCTTTCTGGAGGGAATTGCATTTTTTATAGTTTTACTGAGATATAATTAACATACCAATTAATTCATTTAATGTATAGAATTCAATGGTTTTCCAGTATATTCACAGAAACGAGTAACTATCATCACACTCAGTTTAAGAACATTACATCACCTCAAAAAAAACCCCCACCCTTTAGATATCACTTTCTTACCACTCTGTCTCCCCTTCCCCTCCCCCCAGGACTAAGCAACCACTAATCTACTTTCTGTCTCTATAGAATTGCCTATTCTGGATTTGTCATATAAATGAGATAATATAATATATGGTCTTTTGTGACTGGCTTCTTTTACTTAGCATAATGTTTTCAAGGTTCATCCATGTTGTAGCATGTATGAGTAGTTTATTTTTTGTGGCCAAATAATAACATTCTATTGTATGGATACACCACTTTTTGTTTATCCATTTGTCAGCTGATGGATATTTGGGTTGTTTTCGTTTCTCTTGGGTGTATATCTAAGAGTAGAATTTCTGAGTCATACGTTTAACCACAAGAGGAATTTCCAGATTGTTTTCCAAAATAGATGTACCGTGCCCACCAGCAGTGTATGAAGGTTCTGATTTCTCCACATCTTTGCCAGCACTATAATTTCCTTAAAAAAAAGAAAAAATTACAACCATCCTAATGGGTGTGAAGTGGCATCTTGTGGTTTTGATTTGCATTTGTTTAATGACTAATAATGTTGAGCATCCTTTTATATGTTTCTTGGATTTGAATATCTTCTTTCAAAGAATGTCTTTAAATCCTTTGCCTTTTAAAAATTTGGGTTATTTATCTTGTTTTCATTGAGTCATAAGCAATCTTTATATATTCTCGATACAAGACCCTTATCAGACAAATGATTTGAAAGTATTTTTGTTTTCTTGATGGTGTCTTTCACAAAAGACAAAAGGTCTTTTTTTCACCATGCACAAAAGGTTTTGATTTTGATGAAGTCCATTTTATCTATTTGTTATTCTTTTGCAAAACTGTTTATGCTCTTCTGGGTCCAATTTCATATGAATTTTAGAATTAGCTTGTTAATTTCTGTAAAGAAACCAGGGTTCTGATAGGATTGCACTGAGTCTGCAGATCATTTTGAAGATACAGTTGGCCCTCTGTATCTGTGGGTTCTGCAACCACAGATTCAACTAACTGTGGATTTAGGATTGCCGTGTACACACTGCTATATTTAAAATGGATAACCAACAAAGACCCACTGTATAACATAGGGAACTGTGCTCAATATTATATAACAACCTAAATGGGAAAAGAATTTGAAAAAGAATAGATACATGTATATGTATAACAGAATCACTTTGCTGTACACCTGAAACCAACACAACATTGTTAATCAATTATACCCCAATATAAAAAAATTTAAAAACAAAAAAAACACGTGAAAAAA
Source organism: Orcinus orca (assembly GCF_937001465.1). Taxonomy (NCBI): domain Eukaryota; kingdom Metazoa; phylum Chordata; class Mammalia; order Artiodactyla; family Delphinidae; genus Orcinus; species Orcinus orca. The sequence continues at coordinate 100,507,768 of NC_064563.1, forward strand.
AATTCCAGAAAGTTCCAAAAAGCAGAACTTGATTTTGCCGTGTGCTGGCAACTATTTACATAACATTTACATTGTATTAGGTATTATAAGTAATCTAGAGGTGATTTAACATATACGCGGGTGTGTGCATAGGTTACATGCAAATACTACACCATTTTATATAAGGGAATTGAGTATCTGAGGGTTTTGGTATCTGCAGGGGTTGGGGGTTTAACAATTAAATCTTCCAATTCACGAACATGGAAAGTTTTTCCATTTATTTATGTTGTCTTTAATTTTTTTTCAACAGTGTTTCATGGTTTTCAGAGTATAAGTTTTGTACTTTGTTTGTTACATTTATTCCTAAGTATTTTATTATTTTTGATGCTTTTGTAGATGGAATTGTTTTCTTAGGTTCATTTTTTGTTTGTTCATTGCTAGTGTATAGACATACAACTGATTTATATGTATTGATCTTGTATCCGACACTTTGCTAAACTTGTTTATTCTGTAAGTTTTTAAGTGGATTTCTTAGGAGATTTTTTCAGGAAATGACATCCCCCAAAGCATAATTTGTAGGAGGCAGCTTATGCTATTCTTTTGTGAATTCATGAGAGATGCCAAGGGAAGGCCTGCTATGAAACCTGGTATGATTTCTACACTTCTGGATGCTCCAGCTGCATTTTTCCTCACACAATAATGTTTTTCTAAGATTTTATGAAAATATTTTAAACATATAAAGTAGTTGAAAGAATAGTTTAGTGAACAACATAGTCTTACCACCTAGCTCTACAGTTAACATTTTATATTTGCTTTATCACATATCTATCTATCCAACCATCCTATTTCTTAGATGTATTTCATAAATTAAAGGTATCATTTCATTTCCCTGTAGAACTTCAGCATGAATATCATTAACTAGAGCTTAATATTTGTTTACTTTTCTGAAGGTGGAATTTACATAGAGTGAAATGCATAAATCTTAAGAATACCATTTGGTGAGTTTTGACTAATGCACACATTGGTGTAATCCAAACCTCTCTTAAATTTGGGGATAGTGCCACCACAGAAAGTTCCCTTATTCCCCTTCCAAGACAGTCCTCCCTTCTCAACCCCAACTACCAGGTGACCACTCTTCTAATTTTTTTAAACCATAGCTTAGTTTCACCTATCTAGGACTTTATATAAGTAGAATAGTATGAACTCTTTTGTGTAAGGCTTCTTTGACTCAGCCTTTTGAGATTCATTCATGTTTTTGCATGAATTAGTAACTTGTTCCTTTTGATTCCATTATGTGACCGTATGTTTGTTTATTTTCCTGTTGATGGATACCTGGGTTGTTTTCTTTTTTAAGTTATTATGAATAAAGCTGGTCTAGCATTGAACATAAGTCTTTCTGTGGATATGTGCTTACGTCTCACTTGAAGGAATACCTAGGAGGGGGGTTACTGGGTCATAGGTTTGGTGTATATTTAGTTATATAAGAAACTACCAGTACTTTTTCCAAAGTGGTTGTACTATTTTTCATTCTTGCCAAAAATGAGGGTTGTGTTTGTTCCACATGCTCGCCAAAATTTGATATTGTCAGTGTAAAAAATTTTAGCCTCTCTGGTTCATGTGTGGGTGGTTCAATTTCCATTTCTCTGAAGAATGAATGACAGAGCACTTTTTCACATACTCGTTGACTCTTTGTATCTCGTCCTTTGTAAAGTGTCTGCTTCAGTCTCTTACATATTTTAAAAATTGGATTGTTTGCCTTTTTGTTAGGGAGTTGTAGAAATCCTTTAAATATCCTAAATACCAGTTCTTTATCAGATATATGTATTTTGAATATTTTCTGTCAGAGGTATGGCTTACCTATTCATTCTTATTAATAGCATCTTTGTTGAGCAGAAGTTTTTAGTTTTGATGAATTCTAATATCAGTTTTTTGTTTTTTCTTTTATAGTTGTTGCTTTCTGAGTCCTGTCTATGAAATCTTTGCTTATCTTCAGGTCATGTATATATTCTTCTGTGTTTTCTTTTAGGACCTTCAAAGTATTAGCTTTCATATTTCAAATTATTTTATTATGTATATTGTGAAGACGTTATTGAGATTTATTTTTTCTCATAGATATATAGTTATTTGGTCTCACAGTACTTTTAATACTTTCTTTGAATCACCTCATTTCATAACCAGATCTTATAGATATTCACTTTTTGTTTGTTTTTACCAACCCAGCCTTTCATCTTTGCATTGTCTTCTGGTGTGTACTAAGCTGTCATTTGGAAATTTAAAGAGGAAGAAAGGAAGAACTTGAATCTACAAGTGGTCACCTCTGCCTCAGTCTGTCTCTGTTGGAGTCTTCTGTATGCTGTAGGGTCAGAAGTTCTAAAGAACAGGATTTAGGATGTAGTTAGTTCACTGAAAAAGAAACTAAGTTTGCAACCAAAGATTCATTCAATTTAACCCTGAAAAATCAGTTGATAGAGAAACTTTCAATATTCATATATTTTAATCTCTGTTAAAGCCTAAGAGGTTTTTTTAGTCTGAGACTCTTCTTCCATCAAATAACTGTTGGACAACCAGAATCCAATATGATAATAACATTTAATATTCATGTTTATAAAATACTCTCACAGATAAATTAAGTAAAGCAGTTATTATTCATCTCATTAAAAAAGAGAGATGAGTACATTGAAATGTTGACTGGCTAGGTCAGTTACTCTCGGTTATCAAGCTAGTACACAGTGAGCCTAGGGCTAGAATTGAGATCCTTCTGACTCAGTGAGTTCAGGGCCTCTATCTCGATATGCTGGTAGATTAGCATTCAGTCCTCTTGAGATGAAAAATGATTTCCTTGATCTCTGTCCACTTAAATCCATCTTTCTCCCTTACCACCCTCCTCCTCTTCTCTCTCATCCCATCTGTTGTGCGCAGTGCCCTGCATCAGGACACTGAAATGGTTACAGGATAGCAATACACTTAGTGCTGTATAAAATGTGCAGACAGCCTGTTTAGGGTCCTTTCAGAGTTGATGCTTTGAAATAACTTAGCAGATACATTAAATTAGCTTTCATTTTAATACAGCAGTATGTTTCTTCTGAATATCATTTTCTTTTATTTTTAGTTCTCATATCTTTAAAAAAATTAATAGATTTTATTTTTTGGAGAAGTTTTAGGTCTACAGAAAAATTGAGCAGAAAATCCAGAGTTACGTATACTGCCACCCTTACACACACACACACACACACACACACACACACACACACACTTTTCCCTCTTATTGTGAGAACCCCAAAGTGCTTTCTCTAAAAATACCTCTCTGTTTGTTTTTCAGTATGCCAGGAAGCTGTCTGGGAAGCCTTCAGGACTTTTTGGGATCGACTTCCTGGGCGTGAAGAATATCATTACTGGATGAATTTGTGTGAGGATGGAATCACAACTATATTTGAAATGGGCACACATTTTAGTCAGTCTGTGGAACATAGAAGCTTAATTATGAAGGTAAATGTAGTAACAAGGGAAGAAATTACTGGACTGTTGTAGGAGTGCGTATACATAGCTCAGGCCTAAAGGAAGAAAGAGCAAATGCCAAATCCCTGCATTACTCTTTTTTGTTGAATTAGGTTGTTCAAGTGACCTACCACAGGGTGGCTTAGTCTTTGTATCCCTAGCTCTGGCCATTATAATAAGCATTGTTAACCAGCAAGAGCCTCATGCTTGTTTATAAATGTAAATATTTGGAAATAATACTCAGCAAAGATTTAGGCTAAGAATATAAATCTGTGAGAGTCAAACATTCTTGCCAGGGTTTTTCATCTTATCAATTCAGAGTGGTGCAAACGACTCTAATTAAGATAGAGGATATAGGTCATTGGATAAATGTTTAGTAAAGTATAAATGTGATTCTAATTAATGAATTTGCTTACTTGTTTTCCTTGTTTTAGATTTAGTTTACTCTTAGCAAAGGATAAATAAGCATGCATATAGACAAATTATCTGCCCACCTTCCCCTTTCATGTTGCATGCATGTATTCATGACAAGAGAATGAAACTGTTTAGATATACGTGGTAGATTGCTCATGCTGTGTGATAGGCCCTTTATAGCCTTCTTCCTTTTGTTCAAGTCCTACATGTCCTCAGCTCAGATGTAACCTCCTTTGTGAGGAATCAACCCCCAGCCTAGCAGATTTAGCTCCCATAATCCTTTGAACTCCATAATTCTTTATTCATTCTTTAATGTTGTACTTCTTACATTTTATTATTATTAGTTTTATATGTATATGTGGGCCGATGTATCAGAAGAATAGAATTGACAGGGGACCAGACTGGAGGGGTGGATAACTTAACAAGTTTATAGTTGATAGGAAACCATTGAAGGGTTGTAAGTAGGTAAGTCATGGGGGCTGATTGGACAGTTTTGAATTGTAAAATGGTTATTATGGTTTCTATACGCCATGCGATAGATTAGAGGGGACAAGATGAGCAGAGATCAGTCACGACTCCAGGGCCGAAGGGATGAGAGTCCTAACTAGACCATGAGATAGAGAAAGGGAGCATAGGGGATATAAGTAGGAAAAAGATTAGTAGGACTCTGTGATGGATTGGATGGGAGTGGGATAGGATGAAAGAATGGCCCAGGAAGCCTCCCAGCTTCTAGCTTGGATGACTACCACTGAGAAGTCAGGCAGAGAAGCCGCTTGTAGATGCTGACAGGGAGAGTGAGTTTGCTTTTTAATGTGTTGTTTTGAGCCATTTGTGAAATGTGAATTGCTTGATATTTAGGTATGAAGCCAAGAAGAGTGGTCTGGGTTATAAATACAGCTCTAGGGATCACCAGCCTTGAGGTAGTAATTGAAATCATAAGAGTGGCTGAGAACGTTACTTAAGCAATCACTGGCTGTCCAATCTGAAGGAAGCTTGATTTTACCTTTTTTTTTTCTTAAATTGAAATATAGTTGATTTACAGTTGTGTTGATTTCTGCTGTACAGCAAAATGATTCAGTTTTACATATATATACATTCTGGGGGTTTTTTAGCTTGATTTTAAATATAACAACAACTGTTTACACATAGGTGGTGAATTTATGTGGTTGACACCCTTTATCAGAACTCAGAACGCCAGCATTTGTACAAATAACCACCATGCTGGCCTATAAAATTTTAAAGCTAATAGTATAACCTGATAAAATGATGATTTTGCTATATGTGTATATGTATCTTGAGAGAGATTAATTAAAGGAAATAAAATCACAGTTGAAGCTGCTGGATGGTTGAAATTAAAAAAGAAACAAAAAAGAGTGGCTGAGATTATTCTAGGAGAGTCTGTATAGTAAGAGCCGTGAGTTATTTATAAATATTTTGGGAATTATTTAGAGTAATAGCCTCTCCATTTTACAGATAAGGAAATTGAGGCCCAGCACCAGAGAGATTGTGGGATTTACCTCCATAGCTAAGAAAGAGAAAATGGAATTCTTCTGATTCTAAATTAGTGTTCTTATTATCATATTGGTCTCAAAATAAAACTACTAATTTAGAGGAAACTTGGAAACAGTTTGCTTTGGAATGCCCCAGAGGAATAATCCAACTATTTATCAGACAATTTATCTTTTTATCTGAATTCTGGAGAATCAGATTTCATAGTTATTTTATCCACATGATTATATTGGTCTGTGATGAGAGTTTCTATAAATGTATTAGATCACAAAACAGTTTGGTTCTAAGTCCATGGAAGGTTAATGTAAAACTCTACCAATCTCTTACCTGTAGATCTTTTTGGAATGATTAGCAGGTGAAGTCTGTTAATCTGTGCGCATTAAGAGAGCACAGGGACTTTTGTGCACATACACAGAGACTTGAGTGTCAGGACATTCTTGGAGTCACAAAACAAACTTGGCATCATTAGTACCTTGCTTTAACTATTTCTCTAGCCATAGAGAATAATAACATAGATTCTGTGTTAGGGCATTAGTGTTCTAGATGCAATACATTTTGTTTACTGCTTATTAACTGTCATTAATTCACATGGTCATTTTTATATCTTTGTTTTCCTTAGAAACTGACATACACAAAGGAAACTGTAAGCAGGTGAGTGTCTTTTTTCCCTAAGTTCATGCTTGGCAACAGACATGTATCATACCTATTCCAAGACTCATCCCACATTTGATGATTCCTTCCTGTTTTCTTGCCAGTTCCTGCAATGACCAGGCCTGTGGGTTAGTCTCAAATGCTTTTCCTCATCTTGAGGCCACTTACCTTCCCAGACCACCTCTGCAGCCACTGTGCTAGTTTACTGTCTGACCTTCCCAGGAGGCAGACTTGGTCCTCTCTCTTGGGTGAGAAAATAGATTTTTGGAAATGGAATACCAAATGATCTACTCTTGTTGAGGCTTACAGGCTAATGATAATATTGATCTAAAATGGTACACCTTAGTGGAGGATGGTTTACTAAATGATGGCTTGTGGTGTGGGTCACTTTATTGTGTAATGACGATTATGATGTTGAAGCATAGGAATAGCACAGCCTTGATGAATCCTCCAGTGGTATGAGTCTTGGCTCTGTGGGCCTTTAGGCTTAGGATTAAGGTCATTTCTGGCTCCTGAACAGTAGCAGGACAAAGCAGATCATGGAAGGTGAGAGATTTTGAGCCTACAGGGACTAAAGATTTCCAATTCTATCCATACTCAAAATATCTAGATTATGCCGACATGTAAGTGATTATTTTTGAAAAACATCACTAGGGCATGCAATTAAGGTCAGAGTCCAGAATTTTGCCTCAAATTAGATGGAAGGACAGATTGAAAAACCAACTAGGTGAGTCAGTGTCCAGAGGTCTAGCCTGGGCAGCAGAGTCCAGGCAAAAGCATAGCTGGAGTACACCTGTGGGTTGTAGTGGGGTATATGTAAGTTTCAAATCAAACATGAGTAAACAGGAGGAAAGTGGGACTCCTTGTGGTCTCACTTCGTACAGCTAACAGTACCACTGAGTCTATGCTGGGGCCTGGGATTGAGCTTCTGCTTAGATGTGGGGCAATGTGGTGCTTTAAATGTGTGTTCTTCACCTCTGAGAGCCAGAGCTCGGAGGTTACTTGTGATTGCCATTGCAACACGAAATGCAGTAGACTAAATAATCTTGTGGGTCCTACCAGTGCCAGTAATCTTCATGGTTGTATGTAATAAAAATGATAGCACATCTTACATATCTTATATGGTTAAGAAGTATATAAAAACCATAATAAATATGGCTCTTAACCTGGAAGAAGCCTTGGAGTTTACCTGTGAAAATGGACATTGGAAAGATTGTAGCTTGTGAGGTATTATAAAATGTTGGAAGGAAGGTTATCTGAAATAGAATGGAAAGTTGTAACACCATATGTGGATTGGTGTCATAACACATAACACATGAGGTGAACAGAGGTAGCTGGAAGATGTTTGAGGGGTAGTTTGTGTATTCCTACATAGCTCACTTCAACTGGGTGCAGTTTTCTGCATTCACCTACTATTTCTTGTAATGAAATTGTGTATGTGTAGAAGAGAAATTCTTATTATGGTTAGTTTTCCTGATGTGTTAACCATGTTGAAACATTCATAAATAAACATCATAGAGAACTGACTGTGTCACATATTTTTATTGTTAAGGCACTGTATGTCCTAGATAAACAAGGAGACTCAAAATACTATGCACCATCCTTAGAAAATAGGACATGAGTAAAAATAGCAATACAGATGAACAAAAATATAACTGAATTTTGAGAATTTAAAAGTTGGTATCCTTCCCATGAAACTAGAGCAGACCAGGTCGGGGTGGGATGAAAAGTTGTGGTACTTGCTGAAATGGTACTTGCTGAAATGAGGTGACCTGGAGTTAGGTAACCCTGGGAGTGAAACCATGGGAGTGGTATAGGAATTCACTAAACCCCTCTTTCTTTTTTCTTTTTTTTTTTTTTTAACATCTTTATTGGGGTATAATTGCTTTACAATGGTGTGTTAGTTTCTGCTTTATAACAAAGTGAATCAGTCATACATAAACATATGTTCCCATATGTCTTCCCTGTTGCGTCTCCCTCCCTCCCACCCTCCCTATCCCACCCCTCCAGGCTGTCACAAAGCACCGAGCCAATATCCCTGTGCCATGCGGCTGCTTCCCACTAGCTATCTACCTTACTACGTTTGTTAGTGTGTATATGCCCATGACTCTCTCTCGCCCTGTCACAGCTCACCCTTCCCCCTCCCCATAACCTCAAGTCCGTTCTCTAGGAGGTCTGCGTCTTTATTCCTGCTTTACCCCTAGGTTCTTCATGACATTTTTTTCCTTAAATTCCATATATATGTGTTAGCATACGGTATTTGTCTTTTTCTTTCTGACTTACTTCACTCTGTATGACAGACTCTAGGTCTATCCACCTCATTATAAATAGCTCAATTTCGTTTCTTTTTATGGCTGAGTAATATTCCATTGTATATATGTGCCACATCTTCTTTATCCATTCATCCGATGAACACTTAGGTTGCCTCCATCTCCTGGCTATTGTAAATAGAGCTGCAATGAACATTTTGGTACATGACTCTTTTTGAATTTTGGTTTTCTCAGGGTATATGCCCAGTAGTGGGATTGCTGGGTCATATGGTAGTTCTATTTGTAGTTTTTTAAGGAACCTCCATACTGTTCTCCATAGTGGCTGAACCAATTCACATTCCCACCAGCAGTGCAAGAGTGTTCCCTTTTCTCCACACCCTCTCCAGCATTTATTGTTTCTAGATTTTTTGATGATGGCCATTCTGACTGGTGTGAGATGATATCTCATTGTAGTTTTGATTTGCATTTCTCTAATGATTAATGATGTTGAGCATTCTTTCATGTGTTTGTTGGCAGTCTGTATATCTTCTTTGGAGAAATGTCTATTTAGGTCTTCTGCCCATTTTTGGATTGGGTTGTTTGTTTTCTTGTTATTGAGCTGCATGAGCTGCTTGTAAATTTTGGAGATTAATCCTTTGTCGGTTGCTTCATTTGCAAATATTTTCTCCCATTCTGAGGGTTGTCTTTTGGTCTTGTTTATGGTTTCCTTTGCTGTGCAAAAGCTTTGAAGTTTCATTAGGTCCCATTTGTTTATTTTTGTTTTTATTTCCATTACTCTAGGAGGTGGGTCAGAAAGGATCTTGCTGTGATTTATGTCATAGAGTGTTCTGCCTATGTTTTCCTCTAAGAGTACCCCTCTTTCTTTAAGCTGAATATTATAGTCATCCCTTAAAACCCTTAATTTGCCCATCACTTTTCTATATTTAAATTTATTTTTATGATTTTCTTGAGATTACTCTCATTTTCTGTGTTGAGATTCTGGTACTAGTTTTCTATTTCTGCTGCAACAAATTACCACAAGCTTTGGTAGCTTAAAAAAACACAAATTTGGGCTTCCCTGGTGGTGCAGTGGTTGAGAGTCCGCCTGCCGATGCAGGGGACACGGGTTCGTGCCCCGGTCCGGGAAGATCCCACATGCCGTGGAGTGGCTGGACCTGTGAGCCATGGCCGCTGAGCCTGCGCGTCCGGAGCCTGTGCTCCACAACAGGAGAGGCCACAGCAGTGAGAGGCCCGCGTACCGCAGAAAACAAAACAAAACAAAACAAAAAACCCCCACAAATTTATCTTACAGTTCTGTAGTTCAAAAGTTTGACATGAGTCTCAAGGTGTTGGCATGCCTGCGTTACCTTTCTGGAGGCTCTAGGGGAGAATCTGTTTTCTTGCGTTTTTTAGCTTCTAGAGGCTGCCCACACTTGTTGACTTATGACCCCCTTCCATCTTCAAAGTTAGCAGTGGCTGGTCGAGACTTTCTCACATTCTATCACTCTGACACTCTTCTGCCTCCTTCCACATTTACATTGGGCCTACCTGGATAAACCAGGATACACCCTCTTCCTTAATGCCAGCTGATTAGCAACCTTAATTCCATCTGCTACCTTAATTCCCCTTTGCATGTAACCTAACGTAGTCACAGGTTCTGCGGATTAGGATGTGGACATCTTTGGGAGACCATTATTCTGCTTACCACAATACTTGTCTGTAATTTAAATTGCTTCTTCTACATGAACTCTAACCTATCTGCTAACATATGGCTTGTACCAAATAGTCTGCTGTGTACCAATTTAACCTTCCCCCTACTATCATCTGGCAAGTCTATTAAAAAAAAGCATTTTCCACCTTACTCAGGACCTCACATCCCATCTTACCCTTTAGACACCAACCCGTCATTGTTTTTTTCTCTCTCTCCTGAGTGTTCAACTTCTCCTGTTACTAACTGCTCATTAGCATTTAAACATGCTCAAGTATTCCCAGGTTACCTGTCTTAAAAAAAGCCCTCCTCCAGCACTTGTCTCCAGCCAGACATCTTGAAAACATCTCCCCTTAGCTCCAGTCGTAATTTATTCAAATACATTTTCCATCCCCTTTTCTCTTGCTTCTCCTTCTGGAATCCCTATTATTCATAGATTGGCATGCTTTGTATTATCCCATAGGTCTGTTATATTGCTTTCATTTTTTTCATTTGTTTTTCTGTCTGCTGTTTTGATTGGGTAATTTCCATTATTCTATCTTCCAGATCACTTATTCTTTCTTCTGCATTACTCTTTCTGCTGTTCATTGCCTTTAGCTCAGCTTTTGTCTCAGCAAATGAATTTTCTAATTTTTCTTGGTTCCTCCTTATAGTTTCTAGTTCCTTTTTACAGTAATCTGAATTTCTGTCGATAACCTTTCTTAATTCCTTCAGCATTTTCATTACCTCCTTTTTGAACTCAGTGTCTGTTAGACTGAAGAGGTCTGTTTCATTGTTTGTTCCTTTAGGGGAATTCTCTTGGTCTTTTAACTGGGAGTGGTTCCTCTGCTTCTTCATTTTACTTATATTTCTCTCATTCTGTGAGTTTAGGAGAAACAATTATCTACTGTAGTCTTGGAGGGCTATTTATATGCGGGATCATCCCTGCATAGCTCATGTGGGTTTAATAGTTTTTTGGTGTGAGGGCTGTTTTTGGTTTGAATGATTGCTGTCTCTTTCCTCAGCATGCGCTGTCCTTTATCCCCTTGATAGAGGGTGTGCAGGTGCGTGGCCCTACACACATGCTCTGAGGAAGGCGGGGGCAGCGGGTCCAAGCTGCCTCTCGAGTCCAAGATGGCAGCAGCAGCTCGCACCTGGAGCTCGTGTAGGCGGTGCCCTGCTGCAGAGGAAGAAGCTTCTATGGCGGTCCCGCCCCTCTCCTTGTGTGCTTCCCAACAATGGCACCTTGCCTCTGTGGTGCGCCCCCTAGCAACGGCACCTTGCTTCTTTTCCTAATGCCTCTGCATATAATATTTTATTTAGTTTTCATCAGCACCCTTGTGAAGTAGGTAGGGCAGGAGGTGTTTCTATTTTAGAGATTAGTTCTTGAGGCCCAGAGCAACTGAGGTATTTTCCCAAGTTATACACAAAGTTGGTGATACATCTGGGACTAGAACCCAGGATTCCTAATTCCTTGCCTTATGTTCTTTTGTTGTCACATGCTCATTACAGTTAACAGATTCTAGAACAAAGCAAAGTATAGTAAATTGTAAAGGGGAGTAGTAATCTAGATATGAAAGTATTGTTGGCTTGTTTTACTGTATTTTTAAACATATATTCCATGTGGCTATGATACCTTTTGCCACAATTCCATCTGAATTCCACTGACATGATTAGGTAGTCGTTGTGAGGAATAAATTATGAGCTGGATAAACTGAGAAAATGAGACAGTAGGGGGTTGTTTGCTGCTGGTATTAAGCTGAAGGTCTTAGCTGACCAACTTCAAATTTGTGGGTTGGCCTAGGAATGAAGCATTTCTGTCACCCAGTACTACTCTGTGTTCTAGTTCTGTTGTGAGTCACATTTTAGGGTATCCCTGCAGGAGGCACACCTAATGAGAAAATGTGAAAGGATTCTTTTTACTGTCTTTTGAAGGAAGTGTGGGAGGATGAGGGATTAAGTGTTAGACAAACGATTTGAGTTACTGAGAGTTGCCTACTTACCATCATTAAAATAATGTTATTTTGAATTTAGTTAAGTGAAATCTAGTTCTACTGAAGTGAGCAGACTTTTCCATTCTGAGTATTTACTTAGAGAATTAGCTTAAATTTGATTTTAATTTGGGGGACAATTTGACCAACCCCAGGTGAGGTCTGGTTTCTCTGCCATGCCATCCCAACTTCCTTTTCTAGTTACTGTAGTATTGTACTTTGTTTTACTTTGACCTCTTTGCTCTTCATATTGATTGCTCTCCAGCTTTCACTGGGTTTCCCTTCCTCTTTCTTGGTCCTTACACATTTTGACTTTTAGGTCTTTTAGTTTATGTACACCACTATCATTAAGACCAAGTAAAACCATCTTGGTTGCTCTTCTAGGGAATATGGGTCACATAAAGTCCATGTGATGTGGAATTAATGTGGGTAAGAGTGAGGTTTCTGGAATCAAATGGGCCTATTTTACATCACAGCTCCTTCATTGGCTAGCTGTGTGACCTTGAGCAAATTCTTAATCTCTTCTATCATTAGTTTCCTCATATGCATAAATGGGGATAATAGTGTCTTCCTTTTAAGACTGATGCCAGGATTAAGTGAGTTAACCAAGATAAAGCACTTAACACAATGCCTGACACGATAAATTTAGTTGTAGTCATTCTTGCTATTATTATCATTGAAAAGCGAACTGGATATGGTTGGGAATTTTAGGTATGGCCTTGGGTCATCAAGTCTTTGTGTGACCCTGAGAAAATTGCTTTACCCATTTGCACCTTGATTTTCATCTATAAAGTGAAGGTATTGGGAGGGATTCTGCCTTGTGGACAGTTGATAAATCCTATTCAAGCCTGATGATGTTAATGTCTCTTCCAAATGCATCTGAATCCTAGTTTTTTAAGCTCCGTCTCCTGCAACCCAAGAAGCCTCTTGGTGCTTTCTCATCATGCAGGTCTTCCTCTACTCATCATTCATCAGAATGACTTATCCAGATGTCCTATTCCTTTGGGTTCTTTTGGATGACAGCTCACTTAGTAAGCAGTTTCCTGCAAGTGGATGAAAAATAACCAATAGTGGTAGGTTTGGTGTACTCGTTTAATATGTTATTCTTTCTAGATAGTATTTCTAAAACCAGAAGAATCCTTATGGTGAGATTTTTTTTAACCTGTATTTCTCAAATTTTCTACCAAAGCCTGGGGCTTTAGGGAACATGGCCCTAGTTGACTCCCCGACTCCAATTCCAGTCATGAAATGTCTTTGAAACTATCATATTTTATCTTAATATTCATTTAAACTTTATATTCTACTCTATAGCCACACTTGTTTTAATATTAAGATGTTTTAAATTCCATATCAGTTTTTACTTAGCTCCCTGCCTATGCTTTTACTTTCGAGTAAAAAATTGCTGCTTCAAGATGTGTGCCATGTTTATCTGGTGGCTGTGAGCAACCCTTCCCCTGCCCCACCATGATCTAGTTTAGAGCAGCAGGACAATTTAAAGGGGGTGGTTCTGAAGTGAAGATGGGACTCACTGAGACATTAGCAAGTCTGAGAGGGAGACATTTTGACTGTGATTAACTCACCTTCGAAAGGTGACTTGTGGAAAGTTGAAGAGAGTTTTCAATTACTATAATTTAAATTGTATATTTTGGGGGTATATGCAAATTTGGACTTGCAGAAACCCACCTTCATTTCTTTAGAGCAAGGGCTTTCTCAGATTATCCTCTGATCTCTTCAGATCTTTGCTTTCAGTTGCAGGGCAACATGGTAAAAAGATAGTCGGGGACCTGAAACCTGAGAGCAACGTGGCCTATAGCAAATCATTTCTCTAAGCTTGACTTGTTTTATATTAAAAAGTTTTATGACTCTGTGATCTCTCAAATGAGATGAGATTTGGGCTTATATGTTCGCCTTAGCAGCCAGTGCTTTCGTGTCTGTACTACTTGTTGAGTTTGTAATCATGTATTTGTTATCTGTTTTCTATTAGATGGTAACCTTCTTAGACCATGGGTGTTTTGTTCACAACTGTATGTCAAGTGCCTTCTACACTACACTGGTTGGCCAATAGTATTGATTTATTTATTCCCAAAATATCTATTCAGTGCCTACTAAATGGTAGGTTCTTTTTTAGGGTGGAGATACAGCATGACTATGGCAGGTAAGGTCCCTAATCTCATGGAGTTTAGATTCTTGAGGCAGTCTTATTCAATAGAAATTTCTGTGACGATGGACATGTTCTGGGCTGTCCAATAAAGTAGCCATTAGCCACATGTGACTGCTGAACACTTGAAATGTGGCTAGTGTGGATAAAGTTCTGAATTTTAAACTTTAATTTTAAATTAACTTAAATTGCCACATATGTCCACTGGCTACCATATTAGACAATGCCATTCTAGAGGATTAGGGCGTGGACAGAGATCAAAAAGTAGATAAATAAATGAGCAGGATAATTTCCCATAGTGATAAGAACTGAGAAGAAACAAAACAGTGTTATGAAATAGTAAGTAAGGGAGTACTTTATGTAGGGTGATTCTAGTTGAGTAGCATCAAAAAATGTAAAATAAATCAATTGTAAAGACTTTTTTTTTTTTAAATTTGCTACTTAGTACTTTGGTTTGGGAATCGTTGTTTGGAGATCTGGTGAATCCTTTTTGGAAAACAAACCCCAAAATAACCCCTCACATTTCTATCATTTAATAACTCCAAACAATTTTTTTCCTAGCCCTGAATTGTCATCTCCAGTTCCTGTTGGTGATACCTCAACATTGGGAGGTAGGCTTTTGTGCCTTTATTCACTTTTCTTCTAAAATTTATTATCTAATTGAAAGGAAGCACATTTTTCAGCTCACATTTTTAAAATACCATGTGTTTCTCTCTATGTGTTGTTAAAGAGTCTCAAGAAAAATTAATTCTTTTGTCACTTATTTTATGACATTATGATGTGGGTACTTAAGAATCTTTAATTATTAAGTATAATACAAAATCGGAAAACTGCTTAAAACAAATGTACAACCTAAACAATTGTTTTATGGCAAACACCCTGTGATCACTGCTTATGTCAAAAGGTAGGACCTTTCTAGCTCCACCATTTGTCATTTGTCTTGTAGAGTTTTCCAGAGTAATTTTTTCTGATTGCATTCTGTGGTGTACTTTAACATTTACTTTGACCTCTATATTTCCTATAAATTAGTAGTTGCTTTCTTTGTTTTGTTTTGTTTTGTTTTGTTTTGCGGTACGCGGGCCTCTAACTGTTGTGGCTTCTCCCGTTGCGGAGCACAGGCTCCAGACGCGCAGGCTCAGCAGCCATGGCTCACGGGCCCAGCCTCTCCGCGGCATGTGGGATCTTCCCAGACCGGGGCACGAACCTGTGTCCCCTGCATCGGCAGGCGTACTCTCAACCACTGTGCCACCAGCGGAGCCCGCTTTCTTTATTTTTAATTTTTTTTTTTAAAAAGCTGTTCTATGTTGGAAATTTCAAACATATACAAAAATAACACAATGAGGCCCAGCTTCAGTAATTATAATTTATGGGAGGGGGGTGGGTTGAATTGGGAGATTGGGATTGACACTACCATGTATAAAATAGATAACTAATGAGAACCTGCTGTATAGCACAGGGAACTCAATGCCCTGTGGTGACCTAAATGGGAAGGAAATCCAAAAAAGAGGGGATATATGTATACATGTAGCTGATTCACTTTGCTGTACATCAGAAACTAACACTACATTGTAAAGCAACTATACCCCAATTAAAAAAAGATTATAACTTATGGCCAATTCCAACCTTCACCCACTTCCCCTGTCTGAGAGTGTTAGTTTTATTAGATAGCTCCTTAAGGATAGGGACTTTGTATCCCTGGAGGCTTGCATAGAACCTGACATATAGTACGTATCAATAAATGCTTGTTGAATGAGTCATATTTATTTCTTGTGCTGAGGAGACTCTGGATAAATGTGTCTTGAGGTTAGAATGCACAGAATTTCTAGGATGAAAAAGTAAATGACTTTTAGAAATGCCTTGGAAATCAGTTTCTTGCTTCCTGATAGGAATTCTGATTTAGTCATGGACTGAATTCATGCACATGTCTTTGTTTTTCTACTTAGGTGCCAGTCTCAGTGTTCCATATCCAGGGGTGACCTTCTATGAAGGTATCTCAGAGAGCAGCTTGGAGAGGCCAGAAGAGAGTGTGAGTGATGTTCTGTTTTGTTATTTAGTTTCTAACATGGAGAATAGGGATTAAGAGAGATTTATAGTCCATTGCCAGACTACACAAAACTTCAGGTGGTTCCCTTTATGGAAATGTAGATTCTAAAACCAGTACAAAAAATCTGCGATTCCTTAGAGAGCCAAGTAAATCTGCTTTTGGCAAGGAATGGCTTCAAACTGTAAATGAAATGACTAGGGGCCTGGGGAGCTGTCATCATGGTAAGCCCACTGTCTTTTGTGGGCTGTGTACATAATTTACTGTGAGGGTTTTTGCTTATGTTCTTCTGTCTCCTAATAAATCAGGACTTAGTCTTCTTCAGAGGGAAAGTATATAGATTTTATGTAGTTTAAAGAAATACCATGCTTTTTAAATGCATCATTATTAATAGTAATCTGTCCACTAAACAACATTAAGTTGGCTTTCTATCACATTGAAAATTTTTTAAAAAGTATACACTTCCAGGAAGATAGAAACATTTTGTTAGAAATTTTGTTAGATATGCATAAATCCTAGATTACTTAATATAAGCAGGATTGCCACAAACCTTCAATTTCTAAAAAATGCAGTATCTGCAAAGTACAATAAAGGGAAGCTCAATAAAATGAGGTATGCTTGTGTATATAGTATCCCCAGTACTGTATCATTTAGTATTATATAGTATCCCAAATACTGTATCATATACTACTCTAACCATAACTATGATATAATAGTATATAATACAGTATTGAGGATACTGCAGTTTCACAAAAATGTATATAGAAGAAATTTTCAGCTGTTACTTCGTATGATTAGATATATGTCTGACCTCCTCATTTTATACCTTCTGTCGGTTAACCACTGTTTCATAACTTTCTTTGTCTCTCTGTGTTGCATTCAGAAATGTCTTTCAGTTCACTTATTCTTCTTTCAGCTTAGTCTAATTTGTTTTTCAAACTGTCTATTGAGTTTTTAAAATCCTTGCTTTATGGGCTTCCCTGGTGGCGCAGCGGTTGAGCGTCCGCCTGCCGATGCAGGGGACGCGGGTTCGTGCCCCGGTCCGGGAAGACCCCACATGCCGCGGAGCGGCTGGGCCCGTGAGCCATGGCCGCTGAGCCAGCGCGTCCGGAGCCTGTGCTCCGCAACGGGAGAGGCCACAACAGTGAGAGGCCCGCGTACCGCAAAAAAAAAAAAAAAAAAAAATCCTTGCTTTATGTAGGAGTCTTTGATCTGACTTTTCAACACTATTTATATTTATATTATATCCCTTTGTGGTATTTAAAACTAAAGCCTAAGTCCCAAGGGATCACTAGATATACTATGTACACATAGATTACTGAATCACCTCTCTGGATTTTTCTAACCTATCTTTTTGGATACCTTGGGGCTTTCTTTATTTTCTTACAAACCAGCTATGCATTAAAAACATTAAAAATATTTATTTAGCATTTTAGGCATTCTGTAGCAGTAAGGTTACTAAGGATATTTCTTGTATAGTAATAATAGAAGTGAAAGTTTCTGTTCAAATTTAGTGAGAGAAAATTTAATATGGAAGAAGACAAAGTCTGGTACAAAATTCCTTAAGACTAAAGGTTTTTGTTAGTTTCAACATGACTCAGCAGTATGATGGGGAAAAAAGCTGAGTACTGAGGGGAAAAAAACTAGTAAAAACAAGTGTACTTTCAGGCTGCATGATAGAAATTAGAATCTACTATAAGGAAGGTGATAGTTGTACCATATTTTAATTGTACCATATTTTAATTGATCAGACCTCACTTATGTGTACCACACTCTAAGGAAGACATTAAGAGCTTGAGAAGTCTCTAGAGGAAAGGAACTAGTGAAAAATCAGGGAAGATGACAGCTGCCTATACTTATTTGAAGGGCTGTCTGGGGACTACACTTTTTATACGCATTCCAGGTTGCAGAACTGAGATCAGTGGGAATTTACAGGGAAATATATTTGGGTTTTATTAAGAACTTTACAACCATGAGAGAGCTTTTTTGGAAATGTAATGGCCTGCCTTTGAAAGTCTTTCCAAGACTTTCTCATCAGAGCCATTTAAACTGAGGATGAATAGATATTTTGGGGAGATACTGTAGAGAGAATTCAGGCATCAGAAAGGATGGTGGAATTTTCGAGGTTCTTTCCAGTTGTGAAGTTTTGAAGGTCTGTGGTTATTTGATCCATCAGGGAAGAAAGATGATACAGTGGAAGAAGCCCGGTATTCTCTTCCTGACTCTGCCATTGGCTTGTGTATTAAAATGGAGGGACTTGGATTAGATGAGCACAAGTGTATCTTGCATGCAGCAGTTATTAGTATTGGGTTCTAGTAGTGATATTCTGTTTTCCTCATTCCTTCTACATTTGTTAATTGGGATTCTTCGGTAAGGAACTATTGCCACTTCTCTCTTGTTTATTTATTAAATTATTTATTTATATCAGTACAGACTCATGGATATTTCTTTTATTCTTTGGATTATAATCCACTATTTATTTTGTGGCTCAAATTGTTCCAGCTTTGGCTTGTGGAAGACCTGGATTTAGATGTTACAGAGTACAAAAAGTTTGTTGGTGTGGTTTCAGATTCCACGTAGAAACTAACCTTTAAAACACTTCCACTCATTGAGTTTGGCACAGTATCAGAAAAGATTATCCATGACTATCTGAAAAGGCTATTAATGTATTCCTTCCTTACCCAATACATATCTGTGTGGCTGGATTTTCTTCATGTACTTCAACTAAAACAAAATATTGAATGCAGAAGCAGATATGAGAATCTAGCCATCTTCTATTAAGCCAGACTTTAAAGAATTTGTAAAAATATAAACATTACTCTTCTCACTAATTTTTTTATTTTGCAAAACATATGTTATTCATTTGTACACGTAATGAGTTTCTTATTTTGAAATGAATTAATATATATATTTAAAATTTCTCTTTTAATTTTTTGTTTGGTGTGTATCTATAGATATAACCCACAAAAACCAAACTTCTTTGGGTTCCTTAATGAATTTTAAGAGTTTAAAGGGGTCCTAACACCAAAAAGTTTGAGAAACACCCTTCTAGACTATTTTTAGATGATAATTTCAACTCTTTTTCTTCTTTAAAAATTTTTTCCTTTTATTTATTTACTAACAAAATTTTCTGTCCTTCCCTGAACCAGTCATTGTGTATTCAAAGGAATGTACAAATACACAGTAATTTTAATATTAGCCTATGTCTTAAAGTCCACCAGTTAGTTTCAAAGTCAAATATTATATAAATAATCGTCATCAGAAGTTGCCTTTGGCACAGTGTCTGGCATATCGTGGGTGATCAATAAATATTTGTTGACTGAATGAGTGAACATTTATTGTTCTTTCTCTAAAAATCCAGATTAGCAATGAAATTGAGAATGTGATAGAAGAATCCACAAAACCAGCAGTGGAGCAGGTTGCAGAATTCAGTATCCACCTTTTGGGGGAACAATACAATGAAGAACTACAGGATCCCTACAGCTTTCACCACCAGCGCCTTGTAGAAGAGTTTATTTCAGAGGTGGGTGATTTTCTTGTATGTTTTTATTCTTTTATTTCTTTTTGTATACAAGATAGTTTGCTGGGGCTGTAAATTTCCCATATTAACAACACTGGTTAAAGGTAGATTTCGGATTTAAGCTTTCCATCTGTTTGATTCAGGGAGTGGTGATTTAGCCATTTCTTTAGAAGGCTCTGTGAAAAGTTCACCGAAAGATGAACTATTTCATTGAAACAAAATTTTGTATGCGTTTGCCATCTGCTACCAAATAAATACTATTTCCAACTTTGGCTGCACAGCCAAGGAAGAATGTGTTCTATGGCATGGTTTTAACTTGACCATATTTGGAGAAATGAGTATCTTTGAGAAACTGTATTTAGTGTATTGTTTTTCTTGAGGGAACATTACCTTTAATTTTTAAAATTTTATATTTGTTCTTTTTTTAAGTTGAAAAATTTTTAACAGTTAGTAATAGGTAGTATGAGGCACCAAGTTCAAAGGACAAAAGGATATCCAGTGAAAAGTAAATTTTCCTGTTATCTCTGTTCCTTGGTTGGAAGTATTTTTAAAAAGGGGTTTCTTTAAAGAATTGTGCATTAGACCATCCCACAACCTTACTTTCTGGAAGAATTCTATATAGGGGCTTGAACTCAAGATTCTTTCAGTCAAAAATGACCCATTCTCAGCCCCCTTCTTGTGTGCCTTTGCTCTTGTATAGACTGTAAGGCACTGAGTGCCCATCTCCTCTCTCTGTCCAGTGAGAGGGCACATCATTCCTTCCTGTTTATTTCTTTTCCATCGCTCTTGATGGAATTCTCTTTGGCTAAGTTTTTCAATTCCATTACCTTGGACTAATTTCCTTCTCTTTACACTGTTTAGACGAGAAACAAAAATGTGCATCTCTCAGCCAAGCAGCATTATTGCAGCCATCAGACACAGAGAATGTAGGCCAGACGATTAATTTCCTAGCTGTGTGGCCAAGTTGTGAGGCTGTATGGTGTGTGGAAGAAATGTCAGCCAGGCCAGTGGCCACCTGGCATCAGATAGTGTCTTGGATCAGCTGTTTGGTTCTCTCTGCCCTTGGATTAAGGAACCTTTAATAAGCCTCAGTGTTTGGGTAAACAATCGTGCTGAATGACTGCATATTTAGAGAAAGTCTAATAAACACTCTGAAAAAACATTTCCAGCAGGGACTTTATGAGGTATAGGTAGCTATTGGCTTGAGGTGATTTGAGGGTGATGAAGGATCCGTTCCTTCTCTGGCCTTTTTCTATATCCCCGTCCTTTTACCTGGAATAAAATGTTTACGAATAGCCACTTCTTTGTATGGGACTGCAGGGTCAGAGTCATGTCTCTGAAAGGTCCTGTCTCCATGTTTACTGCAAACTGAAGGAGGCCCTCAAGCTCTCTCCCTTCAGGACACAGTCACAGGAATTGTTCCTTCAATATTATTTCTTAGGTAATATTGCAAGACACAGGGAAAAAGAAAGCCTGCTTGGGAGGATTGAGGTTCGGGAGCCGTTACATTTTTTTTTTTTTTTTTTTTTATCTTTTATGAGGAGAAGAGTAAGATAAACTTGGGACATCACCAAGAATGACATCAGAGAGGGAAAGGTCATTGTGATAGGCTTGGGAGTGTGGATACCTGACAACAGACACGGAATCAATACAGTGTCCTCGCATAGTGCTTTGTGTTCTGCAGCCTGCTGTATGTCCGTTTGCTAACAGCAGCCGTGTGGGTAATCATCTCCATTTTATAGATGAAACCCAGGAGGGCAAGTAACTTGTTCATGGTCGTTTCATTTCAGCTTCTAGGAGTAGAAGGGAAAATCAGGTCTCCTCCTTCCTTTGAAAGTGTTCCTTCCTTTATATCAATACAGAGTCCCCTTCATTTTAATTCAGGTGAGAAGTTGTGGTGAGCCTCACAGTTTTCCCAGTCCTGGTCCCAATTTTAAAACCATATTTATCAGGGGAAAGAGGATGAGTCATGTATTTCAGTAGAAAGATTGGGGATTGAACAAATTTGGATTCAGTCATTTACCAAATGCATGATCTGGACAAATTAGTTGACATCTCAGAGTCTCAGTTTTCTCAACCATATAATGGGAAAGATATGTATCTCTTGGTATTGTTGAAAGAATTAGAAGTAATGTTATATCAAAGCACCAGGTACATAGCAGTTACTCTGTAAATTGTACCTGTTACTAATCTTGATGTTAATAAAGTGGAATGACTTTATTACAGCTGGGTACCTGTACATAGCTAACTGGGTATGATTAATTAGAATACATATATGTATTTGAATCAAGAGATGGCAAAACCCCAGATGAGTTGGGTTTAGTATTAATAATAACATGCACTTGTACAGCATTTTGCAATTAATGGAGTACTTTCAGCTACATTCATTTTAACCTTACAAAAACTAATGTGGTTGGTGGGCAGGGCAGCATTAATCATATGAAAGAAGACTTGTGCCTGGCCACTCTGCCAGTAAAAACAGCTGGCACTAACCCTCAGTCTTTGGATTCCTAGTCCTGCAGATTCTATCCCCAGCCTCATCCTCCGAGAATTAATAGTACTTCTCAGTTTTCTTTCAGAGAATGAAACAAGGCAATTATTATAGCTAAAAAGTTTCACATGTTTGGATTCTTTATCTGCAAGGCATGAATATCTTCGGTGAACCAAGATTTTAAGAAAATCCCATTCTCCTGATTATGTGTGGACTTGGTTTTAAAAGCAGATGCCCAGAGATGTCACTAACAACTTCTCTTGTTCTAGTGTCGGCCCCCTAGTGACTCATCTGGTGAGATTGTCACCTTCTGAAATGTTGTGGATAAAATGTTTGATTTTGTTAAATATGTATTTATGCATAACTGATTTTTTTAGGTATTTGGTCCAATCTAGCATTTCCCCCCACTCTAGTCACTAAGCTTATATTGATTTATGTGGCTTGATTTTAAAAACTCAGTGATAAAACTGGTTCCTGCAGTTGTGATGCTCATAAATTGATCTTTTGACCAGTTACTGCTTTATAACCTCCTTCGTGACAAGCAGTCAACAAGGCCTAAGCCCAGGTCTGCAGATTTCTTTCTTAAGTTAGCTGTGTTCACAGTCCCTTGTGTTGTAGGAGTAGGAAACAGATGCCACCAGACATTTTACACTTAGAGGAAATGAGCACCTGACTGTGTGTTAGCGTGTGTGCTGTGGCCAGATTTCTTTCTTTTTTAACATCTTTATTGGAGTATAATTGCTTTACGATAGTGTGTTAGTTTCTGCTTTATAACAAAGTGAATCAGCTATACATATACATATATCCCCATATCTCTTCCCTCTTGCGTCTCCCTCCCACCCTCCCTGTCCCACCCCTCCAGGTGGTCACAAAGCACCAAGCTGATCTCCCTGTGCTATGCGGCTGCTTCCCACTAGCTATCGATTTTACGTTTGGTAGTGTATATATGTCCATGTGTGGCCAGACTTCTAATCCATATAATTACATTAAAAAATGTTTTTACAGTTTCTTTGAAACCAGTCCTTTTTTCACATTTCATCACATAAGGGAAAAAACAGTGCTTTGCCAATAAAAGTGTGTTTTTTATAATTTGAAAAAAATTAATATTAAAGCACATCAAAACCTTAAAAATCAAAATGAAAAAGGAAAATGTGGCAGTGATGTAAAAACTATTTTCTAACATTGTAACAATTATAATTTTCTTAACTTTCTGATCCACATATATCCATATGTGTGTACAAGCTTCTAATGGCTGTAAACAGGGCACTTTATATTCGACTCTTAAAAGCATTTTTTCTATGTACTTTTTTTACATTTCTACATAGCTATAAAGTTTATTTTTATTTTTAACAGGTGGAAAATGCATTTACTGGGCTACTGGGCTACAAGGACATTCATGTACTTGACTTTAGGTAAATAGACTTCAAAAATGCACATGTTTTGTGGAACTCTTTATTTCAAATGGAATATCGTTTTGTGTTTATTATGTATACTCTAACAATGATTCAAAATGATGTGAATACTGTAATTCAATACTATTTTGTTAAATTCATATTCCTTTTTAAAAATTTATTTTTTAAAATTGTATTGGGGTATAGTTGATTTATAATGTGTTAGTTTCAGGTGTACCACAAAGTGAATCAGTTATACATATACATATATCCACTCTTTTTTAGATTCTTTTCCCATATAGGCCATTACAGAGTATTGAGTAGAGTTCCCTGTGCTATACAGTAGGTCCTTATTAGTCATCTGTTTTATATATAGTAGTGTGTATATGTCAATCCGATAAATTCGTGTTCCTAATGCTGGTTTTTCAGATGAAGAAACTGAGTCAGAAAAAGGCAAAATAATATATTCAAGGAGGTATATTAAATTGTAGTTGGGCCAGGGTAAGAACTTAGGAATTCATGTCCCCAGCTTGCTGCTGACAAGTCACACTGCTTTTATTTGGCACTGAAGGGAGCCTGAAGTCAGATTAGATGTGACCTCAGCGTGCTCCTAATGCTCGTCAGTGCTACACTAAGGTGACTTTGACGTCTCCGTGTAGGGCCGCTCTGGAAGGGATGCGTTCATCAACAGAACAGTTCTGGGTAAATCAGACACCTCTTTTTTTTTTTTTTTGTGATACGCGGGTCTCTCACTGTTGTGGCCTCTCCTGTTGCGGAGCACAGGCTCCGGACGCGCAGGCTCAGCGGCCATGGCTCACGGGCCCAGCCGCTCCGCAGCATGTGGGATCTTCCTGGACCGGGGCACGAACCCGTGTCCCCTGCATCGGCAGGCGGACTCTCAACCACTGCGCCACCAGGGAAGCCCCAGACACCTCTTTTTAAGACATTTCTTCCCTACTTACGACCTGCAGCATAATACTTGTGAACATTTACTGAGTGAATACTTCTGGCCGCTTCACATTCCTGAGCTCACTTAATCGTCAACTCTTTCAGCAAAAATATCATTATTAATACTTATTTTGCAGAGGAGCAAACAGGTTTAAAAGGATGAAGTATTAGCCCAAGGTCAGAGAGTTTTTAAGTTAGAGCATAAGAGGGATTTTGAAACAAAGTGGCTGACTTTATAGCTCTCGCTCTTAACCTCTGTGCTAGACTGAGTCCTCTGAAGGTTTGGAGCATGTGGGTGGTAGCTGTGGCCCACCTATTGGATGCAGGGGAGCATGAACATAATTAACAGTGTATGCATCTTTGGCATAGTCTTGTCACAACTTCTGGGTTTTCCAGAAATAATAGCAAGCACTTACGAGCACAGTGTGCCAGTATTTATATTAAATCGAGCACAGTGTGCCAGTATTTATATTAATTCATTTAATCCCAACAGCCATGCTGTGAAATACTTATCGTTATCCTCCTTTTTTTCTGACAAGGAAACCAGAGCACAGGGAATTTAAGTATTTTATCTAAGGACACTCGGCTAATTATTGGTGCAGGGGCGAGGGCAAGCATGGTAAATTGACCCTCCACCTACTCTCACACCATGACCTGTCTCCCAGTTCAGCCTTAGCCCTTTGCACAGGATACTTGCCTCCAGCTGTGACTAAAGCTCACATGAGAGCCTGAGAAGGTGAGGCTTTTGAAGTCCTCTCTCATTTGGCAGCACTTGAAAGGCAACTTGGCCTTTGGGATCAACTTGTCTAGGTTTAAATCCTGCCTTTGGCACTGCTGGCTGGATGGTTTTGGATAAATTAACAAGCCTTAACTCCTCCGTTGTATAAAAAAGATAATTTATACAATTTATATTAATCCTGCTTTATTAAAAAATACTTTTAAATGCTTTGGGTAAATTATTTAGTTGTTTTGTTTCTCAGTTTCTTTACCTGTAATATGGGGATGTTCATGGTCCTTAATAAGTTTTCATGAGGATTAAATGAATTAATTTTTGTAAAATGCATAGCACATGGGAAGTTCTACTACATTAAATAAATAAATAAATAAATATTAAATAAATAAATATTAAAGGCTATGCAATATCCTATAAGTTAGTCAGTCCTGACCTTTCCCAACCCCTTAGAACCTTACTATATACCATCTGATTTTCTTTTATTCATTTTAATACCACATAACACATTGTATCCCCCCAAAAGTATTCCCAATTTTGTTAGTGCCAACAGCTGGAGTTCTCTGCTGATCTACTGAAAAAAAGTTTATTTATAAAGAGATAACCATATATTAATTGTTTAAAAGTATTTTTAACAAGTTTGAAGACAGTAAAGACTATTGATTTTAAAATAGAATATTTTCTCCACCTTTGCTATCTTCCTTCAATGTACAGGAATTTGTCATTATCTAGTATATACAAGCATTTTCATTTAAAGAAACATTTCAGAGGAAATACATTAAGAACTTGTAGTTTGATGAATTATATGACAATTATAACGCTCTTAAACTCTGCTTAACACTTTCCATTTTTGTTTTCAGATCCCCTAAGGAAAATGGCAGGTAGAGTAACTTTTGGCACTTTCTATACTGTCCACCTAATGAGGAGGTAGTTCAGAAAATATGGTAGCCCAAGGTCCAAGGGAATGTGGCTTAATTTCTTTATTACTTCCAGTATCACTGTTCATCTCCTTACAGATGAGTTGGCCAACATTTTTTTGTTAAGAGTCAGATAGTAAATATTTCAAACCTTTTCACACTATACAGCCTCTGTCGCATCTACTCACCTCTGTCACTATCAGATGAAAGTAGATGTAAGCAATATATTGAAAATGAATGAACGTGGCTGTGTTCTGATAAAACTTATTCATGGACCCTGAAATGTCAATTTCATGTGATCTTCACGTCACAAAATATTGTTATTTTGATTTTTTTCAACCATTTAAAATATAAAATCCATTAACTCATGGACAGTGGGCTGGATTTAGCTCACAGGCTGTAGTTTACAGACTTCTGTCATAGGCTGCTGACTGACAAGTACTTTTATTTTTTAATCTATTTTTATTTAGTTTTAAATCAAAAAAATTTTTTTGAGGTATAGTTGATTTACAATTTTTTTTTTTTTTCTTTTTGGTGGTACGTGGGCCTCTCACTGTTGTGGCCTCTCCCGTTGCGGAGCACAGGCTCAGGATGCGCAGGCTCAGCAGCCATGGCTCACAGGCCTAGCCGCTCCGTGGCATGTGGGATCTTCCCAGACTGGGGCACGAACCCATTTCCCCTGCATCAGCAGGCAGACTCTCAATCACTGCGCCACCAGGGAAGCCCTGATTTACAATTTTATATAAGTTTCAGGTGTACAACATAGTGATTCACAATTTTTAAAGTTTATACTCCATTTATAGTTATTGTAAAATATTGGCTATATTCCCTCTGCTGTACAATATAGCCTACGACAAATACTTTAAAATATTGAGTTATACTTAATTTAAAATTGGAATAAAAACTGGCATTAATGAAAACACTTTCAAGTATACTATTGTCATTGAATAATATAATCAAGTGTCATTTTAAGTGGTAAATGAAAGGGAGAAAGCTGATCTCTATCATAGTTCATTTGCGAAAACAGCTGCTCTCTGGAACTTCTTAGAAGCATAATATAAAAACATAGTCAATTCCCCTTGTGAAGGTTGCTTGTCATTTTATCTTTGAACTCAGCTTTATTTAAAATTTACTTTCTCTTGAAAGATTGATAACCATAATATAGAAAACATGAAGCAAATTCATAAGCTAAGTACAGAGATGTTTAGAGATACGGTAATATTTCTTCATTGTAATATCTTTTTAAAATATTTTTATTTTTTTTATTGAAGTATAGTTGATTTACAGTATTATATTAGTTTCAGGTGTGGAACATAGTGACTCAGTATTTTTATAGATTATATTCCATTTAAAGTTATTATGAAATATTTGCTATATTCCCTGTGCTGTACGATATATATCCTTGTAGCTTATTTATTTTATACATAGTAGTTTGTATTTCTTAATCCTCTACCCCTATCGTGCCCCTCCTCCCTTTCCTCGTCCCACTGGTAACTACTAGTTTGTTCTCTATATCTGTGAGTCAGTTTCTGTTTTGTTATATTCATTCGATTATTTTATTTTTCAGATTCCACATATAAATGATAACATAGAGTATTTATCTTTCTCTGTCTGACTTATTTCACTAAATGTAATACACTCCAGGTCAATCCATGTCATTATGCCTTCATTTATATAAGATATAATATCTTATATTTGAAAAGGGCTTTCTGACTTCCTCATTTTCATTTATATTATTTTAGCAAATATTCACTAAGTGTCTGCTAATTGGGCAAACCTTGTGCCTGCAAAAATGAATAACTGTTGGTCTCCATCATCTAGGAACACAGTCTAATTAAAAGTGCTTTCAGAGATATGTCAAAGTACGGGTTCTTTTGTTTTTTCATTTTATTTTCTTATGTCCCTGTAAGATAGTGAAAATGAGAATATTCATTCTCCTTTTGGAGGTGAGGCAATTTTGCCTTAGAGAGGCAAACTGATTTGACGTAGCTTACGTGACTAGAGGGTATCAGATATTTTGCCCAAAGTAATCAGGATTTGGGTTTCTGTACTCTTAGTATATGCAGACTGCTCTGTGTGTTTATATTATAGGTATATGTGTTGATGGTCAATATTCAACCAAAAGATTGTTTAATTGCTGCCCTCTTGGGGAGATCAGAATGTTAAAACAACCCGAATTCTGATGTTAATCCTGTGATCAAAGAATGGTTTCAGTTGCTGAGTGCTAAGTTCTCTATCGGGACACAGACAACAATATGAAACCATTAGATTTTATGATAGAATTGTTAACCTAAGTACAGTTTCTAAAATTGTTCAGTATTGTCAGATATTAACCAGTTGGTGGAGTTTATTCATAACTTTCTGGTATACTTTTATTTTGAGCTGTGTGTGAATGAATGTGTGGCACAGAAATAGTCTATTTATATAATATGTAATACCCCTCTCTCTCTCCATAAGCATTTATATACACATGAAATTTTCTATTTGCTTTGTACCTCTTTCAAGATGCACACATTATTTTAAGTTATTAGGACCCATTTGAAGTGAATAAACAAAATATCTGCCTGGTACACACACTTCAAAAATTCAGCTCCAGGCCTTGTAAGTATGCACCTTCTTCCTAATAGAAGTATGAGAGAAGAAGGGATGTCTGAGTTTCTCTGAAATATCTTTAGTTGGATCAGTTGTCACGAGATGTGGTATCATTATTTTTTCTATTTAAAACCTGCACACATCAAACAGCCAATCAGGGCATTAGAGGTGAGGAATAAGGGTAAATTTCACCTCCACATGATTGATGTCTCTGGAAATAGCAGTCAGACAGAGAAACTTTCCTCTACATAGCAGTCGTTTCAGTTTAGAAGATGAAAGATGATGCTATGGTGATGGTTGGTTAACTTGGAGTTGCTGAGTGCAGAGAGCCAGCATAGCTTTCTTCAGTCAGATAACGCTTTGTCACCAGTGTGCATTCTGCGTCTTATGTACTTTCTTTTTCTCTTGGCTTTTATTCTGTTCCTCATCTTGAGATGTCTCTGTATTCCATTTACCATGCCAGAACTAAGTCTGTTCTGGGTCATGCTGAAGTTCTCTGATCTGAGAATAAATGGTTTTCTGATACCTCAAGCATTACTTTGAGTTCTCTTTCCAGGACAAAAACTTGGTAATAAATTGCAGTATCTCTGTGAGGCATTTTATCTTCTTTAAAGAATTTATCCTTACTAGACAAAGTAGATGATATTAGAAGTGTTATTTTTAGAAGTCCAAGGGAAACATTAGGAGACAAATTATATTTTGCCAGTAAAGAGTAAGGCTAGTGATCTAACCCAGACTGCCTGATTTGCTCAGATTTCTTGATCTAGGAACATTTCTCTTGGTCTTCTCCCTATGCTATTTAAAAGTCATGCAAAGCATATGGTAGGCTCTCAGTAAAGGCTTGACTCTCCTTGTCTGATTTTCTTTGTAGCCTTGTCTGATTTGCTTTGTAGCTCAAGTGCTAACTGGCACAACCTTTTCTTCTTCTCCATTTTTTCCCTTATCACTGCTTCCTTAGAGCCTTAGAGTCTTAGAGCCATATTAACATGTTAATAGGTTGGGCATAGATCCCAAGGAGAAGCTCACCTTTCTGGAGATGTAGGCATGGTCCATCCCACAGAGCTTGGAAAGAGCATGCACATCCTCACAGAGTTGGGTTCTGGCTGTGAAGCAGTGTCCCTAAAATCATTACCCAGAAGACACAAATGTATGAGGATAATATGCATGCTCTTTAGGGTGAAAAATTACTCTTTCATATTTAGAGACTTAAAAACCCTTCAGATTAAGTCAGGAGTATCACATACTGTCATTTAAGTGGCACAAATTCAATGGTCTTATCTGCCTGCATTACTGAATAAAATTGACCGTTTGTTTTTTCATTATTTTCAAAAGTATTTAGGGAACTGCTGTGAGCCAGGTATTGTGTCCTAAATGCTTGGGACACATGTGGTGTGGTAAGTTGTGGCCAGTAAGTGTCCCTCATACTATTTTATTTCACATTGGGGCCATCATTTGGTTATTTTAGCATGTTTTACTGAATTTATTTCTTTACAAAAGGAAATCAGGAATTACTCATGAATCAGCATATTGCGATATGAAAAATTAAGGGTTTGAGGGAATTTACAGATGACAAGCAGATGTCTCGCCACTTAGTAGGGCATCCGGGTGTCAAAATGCTCAATTACCACTTTAAAGCTCCCTAAACCACCCTGTTGGAAGTGGTAGCTTATCATATCTGGGAGGAAAACCTTACTGACCTTAGAGTGGGACAGGAACATCGTATCATGCCTGGCTGCTTCTGTGGCAGGTGAGGGGTAACACCTTCATGGCTTCCCCTGTAGGCCCTGGACAAGATCAGAACTGCCAGTGTTCCCAGGAAGGAGAGGTCTCTTGAGACCAATTTATGCTAACCAAACCACAAAATACAATGCCGATTGATCTATTTAAAGCAAGAAATATATCTGCCAACTGACTAATTATTGCATTGCCTTAGCTCATGCATTCTTTCCCCATAGGACAGTCTGTAGGGAATTACAATCAAAAGTTCCTTTTGCAAGCTTGAGATCAGAGAAAGGAAGTTGGGTGATCCTAATGGCCAGTATCAAAGTCATGCTAGCCTGTTGCAGCTGTCTCCAGTCTAGGGATCTGTGTTACAAGGAAGCCACAATACACTGATCAGAAACTTTTCACTAATGGTAGCATAAATTATTAGTTGACTAACCCTTTTTCTAGACTCTATGAGACACTTCTCATTATCCTGACACTTTTTTTTGAGATATATGAATACCTTAATTAGGCTGCAGTTTTCTCTTTATATTCAGGCAGGTATAGATTTCTGTTAATTTGATAGGCACTTAATGCCAGGTACCAAGCCAAACATTGGAGATAGAAACTCAAGGAGAGACTGCAAGGCAGTCACTATAAACAGAATCTTTTTACAAAACAGCAAAGGCTATAATCAAGGAATATATAAGTGAGCTCAGAGGAGGAAGTGCTTAATTTATTTGAGTGCTTTGCTTTCGGCATCATTTTGCTCCTATAGAATGTCTGAAGGTGGCAGATTATTTCCATTGCACATCTGCCTTCAGTGGTTTATCTTTGGGAGAGTGGTATTCTCCTTTCCTCTGGAGGGATCTTGGTGTGTCTTGCTGGGTACTGCCTCTGATGGCTGTGTCTCATAGACTGGCTGGAAGCCAGAATGATGAGTAGAGCAAAGCCATTCTCATAATGACTTTTTTCTGGTAGTAGTTTAATTAAAGTTACTGAGAGTGTAGCAAAGTAGTTCAGAATACAGGTACTGGAGTCAGGCAGATCCGTGTTTGAATCTTGACTCTATCTATCCCTTATATATAGTGAAATTTTAGGCAAGTCTTTTAACTTCTTTAAAGCTCGGTTTCTTAATAATAATCTGAAGGTAATAAAACCTTCATAAGGTTATTATGAATATTAAGTGAGATTAAAGCCTGTGAAATACCTGTCACATTGTAAGCACTTACAAAAATGTTAGTTTTTAGCTGTTAGATAAATCTGAGTGTCTAGAAGGAGTAATTCTGTTGGCTTAAAAATTTTATATTCTGATGTTTCTTCAAAATGACTATTTAAGAAAATATCAAATGACATATCATGTCCTACTAATTATTTTCACTTTATCCTTTATTCCAAGAAATCTTCTCTTTGCTTGTGGAAAGATAGTGAAAAGGCCCCATTCCTAGACAAAGTTATTTCTTAGCACTTGTCAAACTTTTATTCAGCACATTAAGGAGGGAACCAACAGAAAAATGAGAGCTAGTTTCTAGAGCATTTGAAAGAAGTATATATAGTTAATTGGGAAAGGATTGTTAAGTTAGACACAACATTGCTAAATGCCCTACTGGTTAGTAAAATCATAAACTTTGGATTTATCGTTCTATCAGGCCAAAAAACCCATCACATTTTAGTAGTTCTTTTTTACAATCCACTATTAAACTTTATAGGACTGTAAATTGTCTGTGCTATAAAACAAAAGTATGTCTCCTGAGAGACTTAGATAACTGTCATATTAGAAAATATTCTAGCATGATATTTTAAAAGAGTCATCAATTTGCTTTATCTCCAAATATTTCATATTTTCCTTTCACAGTAGGCAACTATGTTTTAGTTCATAGTAATTAAGCTTCTTCATTGCTTCACTCCCCATTGTGGAGTACATAATTCATCCAGCAACAGTAATAAAGAGATATGAGAGGATTTCCCATTGTTGAGTAGAGTTAGAGGGTTTTGTTTTGTTTTGTTCTTTTAAATCAGGTAGGAAAAAGGCTAATAGGGAAAGAAGGAAGCAGGCTGATAGGGAAAAGGAGCAGTTGGCTTTGAAGGGGTGAGAACATGGGGGAAGAATACGCTCAGGTATTGTGCAGGGTTGACTCTGCGGCCTCCTTAGACCCCTTTCCATGTTCTTAGATCTATAACCCTCTGTTCTCTGGGAAGAAGGGGATGGCTAAAGGTTTCCCAGAGTCTTCAGAGAATGGTGATGGAATCCATGCTTTTTGAGACTCTCCCTCTAGGTCTAATGTTTGTTCTTGGTGGGTTCAAAGCTCCTTTCTTTGTGTTTCCTTGGTGGGACCTAATCTGTTTCTCTTTTCATCCATAGTGGCATAGATGTTCACTATGCAGTTACCTTCAATGGTGATGCCATCAGCAATACCACCTGGGACCTAATTAGCCTTCACTCCAACAAGGTGGAGAACCATGGTCTTGTGGAATTGGATGATAAGCCCACTGCTGTTTATACAATTAGTAACTTCAGAGATTATATTGCTGAGACACTGCACCAGAATGTTTTGCTGGGGACCTCCTCTTTGAATCTGGATCCTGACTCCCTTCAGCTTATTGATGGTAAGTTGGATAACCATTAAGTCTTTGTACAGTTTTAGTTTCTTTTCCAGTATATTCTGGGAAAACTAATTTCCAAAAATATTTATGGTTCTGGCACTCTCTAGACTGCATGAGACAGAAGCCATCCTGATGTGAATGGCGCTTTAGCCATGCAGATAATTTGGGTAGATCAATCAGGGGTTTCTGGTGGAAGAATGGCATGAGGATTAAGATATGCCATAGGCAAAATGAGGTTGTTTAGGAAACTAAATCCATAAACAACATAGTGAGGTCTTCCTTTTATGTGGAGCCTGTGGTGGAGCTACTTCCTAGAAGGTGTCCTAAAAAAGAGGTCAACAGTTCTCTCAGAATTTCCAAGCAAGTTTAACAAAAGCTTTAGGATATCCAGTACAAACTAATTCAGGTGTTTTGACCTTTCAGTAGATGTACATTTCAATTGCTCAGAATTTTATTCCTAAAATCCATTTCTGTTTGTTTTGCCAGCTTCAGAGTTCTGAATGGCTGCAGCTTTCTAGGTGACTCAATCATCTTAAAAGATATGTTCATCTTTGATCTCATGCTACTTGTTTTCCATAGAAGACAAGATAACTGAATACACAGTTGAAAAAGAATTTTGGAAAATACTTACATTTTCCAAAAATAGGGTCTTTGACTTCTGTTTGATCCCTTTATGCCAGTGAACAGGTGAATTAAGAGAGATTCTGCTTCTATTTTTGTGTATGCACCAGATCACCTTTCTGACAATCCTTTCTTTTTAGCTTTTATTGATTCCTTCTCTCCTCCAGGCAAAATCATTTTCTTTTTTGTCTGTGTTCACATACATTATATAAATGTCCTTCATATTGTTTTATAATATGTATTTATCTGTGACATAGGGAACAGTTCCACAAAAGAAACTTGACTTTATTAATGTTTATAGCCTCAATCTCATCAAAGTCCATGGTAACTAGCAAGGATTCAGTAAATCTTATTGAATTAAATTATACAATCTACTCTGTTAACTTTATGGCTTAGTATTGGTATAGTGATAAACTCTCTGGTGTCTTACCCCATTTTTCAAAGGCACTTTCTGCCGAAAAGGAAATAGTTTTGCATAATTTTCTCCATTTTTAGCATCAACTAAATGAGTTGGAATTTCAGTTCAACTTCGTTATTAAAATGAAAAAAAAATCAGTTTTAAAGCAACTACTTCATAGGAATCTTGAAAAGAGTAAAAAATTGCTTGATAAAGGAAAGAAAATAATATAGGAGTGTCCTAAATGTAATGATGGGGAGAATATTTATTTTATGTTTGAGTCTTGTAATTTAGACAGATTGTGCTAATATAAGTACAATATTTGAATAAAGTATCAAGCATTTTCTAAGCGACTCCCCATCTGTTCTACCCAAATGTAAGCTATAAAAAGGAAAAACTTGGTTTTTAGTTGTCCCTGAACCTCAAGTACAATTGTGTCTCAACTAAAAATGTTCTTTAATGTTACTCTTTCTTTAGTGAGAGGAGTTTTACTTCCCCAAAGTGAAGACCAAGTTTGGAACACCCAAAGTTCAAGTCTTCAGGAAACCTTACCATCTATTCTGGTAAGTATGTTTCTGTGTTTTACTCCTAGAACCAGGCCCTCAAGCTTTTCTTCTTTGTACACTTACCTGCTTACTTTGGTATCATGACTTTCCCAAGCTGTTCCTATTACACATATTCTCTTATATCATCCTTGGGACATTATTCATAGTTGTCAGCTCATGGGACCCAAGTATTGGTTCAGATAATTTAAGCCTTCTACAGTGGTTAAATGAAGTCCACACATTTGGCATTGCCAAAGTCCACACATGGTAGAAAGCTTATTTATGGTTCATACTTGCTTGGTGATAATTAAGCTATAAGTGCCCACTGAGTTGTTCTCTAAAAGTTACCCAGAAATAGTTTTTATAGCCAAGATTATAAATTTGGTGTACATAGATACAGAGTATACATTTTTGTTCCAAGGATTGTATTGAAGAAAAAGTTTAGACTCCAAAGCATATAGAACAGTGTGTGTATGGAAAGGAGAGAAGGCAAGAGTAGAAATATTGGCTAGTTGACAGGGATGGTATATCAGGCCTGCATTTTTTTTTTCATATTTAAGTCCATTTATTTCTAATGTTATTTATCCTTACATGTGTGTTTTTTTAATTGCACTTTGAAGTTGTAGAATTTCTTTTTTTTTTTTAATTGGCATATAGTTGCTTTACAATG
Source organism: Orcinus orca (assembly GCF_937001465.1). Taxonomy (NCBI): domain Eukaryota; kingdom Metazoa; phylum Chordata; class Mammalia; order Artiodactyla; family Delphinidae; genus Orcinus; species Orcinus orca. The sequence continues at coordinate 100,543,072 of NC_064563.1, forward strand.
TTGTGTTAGTTTCTGCTGTACAGCAAAGTGAATTAGCCACACGTATACATATATCCTCTCTTCCTTGGATTTCCTTCCCATTTAGGTCACCACAGAGCAGTGAGTAGAGTTTCCTGTGCTTTACAGTCTGTTCTCATTAGTTATCTATTTTATACATAGTAGTGTATATATGTCAACCCCAATCCATCCCACCCCCACCGTCCAATCAGGCCTCCTTTTAACCTGGGCAGAAAGCATTCCCATTTGCACAGAAACAGCATGGAATGAACTTTCCTTTTTGTTCTTACCACTTAACTCCCCTGGACACTCTTCTGCCCCCTTCAAATCTCCACTTGCCATGTCATCTACAGGGAGGCATCCAGTAGAAAAGAAAGTGGCTTCCTCAAGTGCAGGTAAAACAACAACCACAACACCTGTAGAGACTAAGCTGTCTACAACACGACTATACGATCTTTTATTATCACACAGTCACAGAATGGCGACTCCCTTCTTCTTCATTCCCTGCTCCTTCTACCCTCTTGAGACTTCTTTTCTGTCTCATATGGCAAAGAAGAAATTAATGGTAATTAATTTCAGATACTTGTTTCCTGGCTTTAATCCAGCAATTGAAATTTAGGAAGTCTGCCCCAAATTGGCTTAACCAATATATACAGCCATTACTTCTGCTCAGGTATAGAGCAACTCAGTTTTGAAATGTGGAGTCACTGGAAATACTCTTTTTCACCAAGTTCCATGTTGGAGAAAAAAGGTTAGAGGGGGATTGACATCAGAGATTACATTCATTGGGTGTTTGTTTATTCATTCACTTATTAATTCAAGTATATTTATTTTGTGCTTTTCATGTGCCAAGTGCTGGGGAAACTAAGATGAATAAGGTGTGGCCTTGCCTACAAGAAGTTTCCAGTCTGGTGGTTGTAGACAGACTTCTACACAAATAAAGTAGTGCTGTCATAGGATTTCGTCCAAGGTGCGGTGGCAGGGAGTGGTGATCCACTGCGAACATGGCACATTCCGCTCCTTCTAATCCCATTCTACTCAGGGCTTCCGTAACCACAGATCTGTGATGATATCTTAGAACGATGTAAAGACAGAAATTTCTGCATAAGCCAGGGGTTGCAAACTGGAGACCAGCTGACTGGATCCAGCTATAGGCATGTGCTTTGGGGCCAATTTTTTTTTTTTAATTTTTATAAATTTATTTATTTATTTATTTTTGGCTGCGTTGGGTCTTCGTTGCTGCGCAAAGGCTTTCTCTAGTTGCGGTGAGCGGGGGCTACTCTTTGTGGCAGTGCGCGGGCTTCTCATTGAGGTGGCTTCTCTTGTTGCGGAGCACGGGCTCTAGGCACGTGGGCTTCAGTAGTTGTGGCTCATGGGCTCAGTAGTTGTGGCTCATGGGCTTCAGTAGTTGCGGCGCATGGGCTCTAAAGCACAGGCTCAGTAGTTGTGGTGCATGGGCTTAGTTGCTCCGCGGCATGTGGGATCTTCCCGGACCAGGGCCCGAACCCGTGTCCCCTGCATTGGCAGGCAGATTCTTAACCACTGCGCCACCAGGGAAGCCCCCAAATTTTTTAAAAAGCCAATATTTAAAAGTAAGGAGATTTTTGCATAAAAATGCAGATTTCCAACTTCTTTTGAAAACCGGAAGATCTGATATCATTAGGTTTACATTTCCCATTGCAGAAAGTGGCTAGAGCTTGGCTGAAAGAAGCTACCCCTTTAATTATTGGCAAACGCTACCTGGACTCATTTGTTCATTTATGTTGCCTCTTCTGTGGTTCTATTTGCATTTAAGCCAACTCCTTAGTTTTTCAATTTGAGGAGACATTGCAATGTTAATGGGTGATTAAAAAACATGAAAGAAAAGAATGATTAATTAGAGGTATCTGATTATTGCTTCTCCTCCTCCCCCTCCTCCCCTCCTCCTCCCCGTTCCCTCCTCCCCCTTCTCCCCCTCCTCCTTTTCCTCCTCCTCCTCCCCCTTCTCTCCCTTCTCTCCCTTCTCCCCCTTCTCCCAACTCCTCTCTCTCTATTCTTTAATAGAAATGAGATTTTTTTTATCCGATTTTATTTTTAGAAATTATTTTAGACTTAAGAATGTTGGGATATTGAATTTGACACCTTTTGGCCTCCTGGTTTGGAAACTCACTTGTTGCACAGTATGCTTCCTATAGCACTTAGCAAACTTTTCAATTGGCCTTAGCAGAAGTGAAACTGGCCAATATAATATTGAACCTGTTAATATACTACATTGAACTAAAAGAAGAATTCATGAGTTGAATTTGTTACTATGGGAACATCTATTCATATAAAAATAAATAAAGTGCTATTCCTGGCATGTATGTGTTCATCTTTCAAAATATATGAGAGAGCTTCATTGCCCTGCCCTGTTTTTTTTACTGGGTACTTGTTTGGAATAGATGGTCTTCCTTCTTTATTTAAAAAGTCAAGCTGTGGGCTTCCCTGGTGGCGCAGTGGTTGAGAGTCTGCCTGCTGATGCAGGGGATATGGGTTCGTGCCCCGGTCTGGGAAGATCCCACATGCCGCGGAGCGGCTGGGCCCATGAGCCATGGCCGCTGAGCCTGCGCGTCTGGAGCCTGTGCTCCGCGACGGGAGAGGCCACAGCAGTGAGAGGCCCGCGTACCGCAAAAAAAAAAAAAGTCAAGTTGTTTACTTTCACATTTTACGTTGTTTACTTGTGGCTTAATTTTTATTAAAGATATTGTGTATTGTTTTAACTTTTATGAACTGAAAAGGAGTTTATAGGTTTATGGAAATCATATATTACTTGAGCATTTCTTTTTCATTGAGGATTCAGCTGCTTTCCTAATGTGTGTCAGATCATAGGCTCTGTCTGATAAAACTCAGTTTCTTAAGTATAGGTCGAAGAGCTTAGCCTTCTCTCTTAGAATTTCAAAAAAATGCACACTTAGAATTTACAAGGATGTAAATATGCCTTACTCAGCTGGAAGCACAGGTGGCTTTAACATATCTCTATAAGTGGTTTTAGGTAATTCAGAGGAAAACAAGTGAATTCCCTGGTATGGTATGACACTCATCATCATACCAACATTTTTGAGGGACAGACTTAGTATTGAGTAAATGGCCTTCTTACTTTTCACTGAATACATATATAGTTTTAGATAATAGAAAAAAAATGAGAAAGAAAGAAACTTTTCCTCATATACAAACAGCCTCCATTTTCAACATAGATGTTTAAATATTAGAAAATGGTTTTTCCTCCTTTCTCTCCTTTGTGTTCACCTGGGTCTTTTAGATTTGTGCATATATGCTAACCTGAATGAGAATAGACTGCCAAGTCTGCTAGCTCCGGTTTCTCCTCTGGAAATCCTTTTGCCCTCTGTATGTATTCCTCAATGAACAGTCTGGTATAGTGAGTGAAGCACGGGGACCGAACTCTAGAAACTCAGAATCTGGTTCTGACTTTTTTTTCTCTATTTTTTGTGACTGTGGGCATTTCACTTCTATTAACCTCAGTTCCTTATTTTTAATAGGCAAGTTTGGACTAAATGATTCTTAAGAGTCTTTCTAGTTATAAAATTTGATAGTTTTGTTACATTCAAACATATGTGCACGCTCAGCCCCACTTCCTAACATAAGATTTTTATAAACCAAAGGATGGCCTTATAAAGCACTGAGCCTTTGGCAAAACAAAAGCTTCTATTTGTTTTACTTCTACATTCTGGAATTCAGTTGGTTGTCTTTTTCATTTATCTGGAATTGAGCTGTTGCTCTCTCCATCTGGTCAATTCATTTTATTCCCCCTAGCTTTATTGAGATATAATTGACATCCAACACTGTATAAATTTAAGGTGTGTAATATGATGATTTGATACACATATGTTGTGAAGTACTTATCACAATAGAGTTAGTTAACACCTCTGTAACTTCACATAATTACCTTTTTTTTTTTTTTTTGGTGGTAAGAACATTTAAGATTTACTCGTTAGACAAATTTCAAGTTTATAACACAGTACTGTTAACTATAGCCACCACGTTGTACATTAGCTACCCAGAACTCATTCAGCTTATAACTGCAAGTTTGTACTTTTTAACTGACATCTCTCCATCTCCCCATCGCCAGACTCTGGAAAACACCATTCTACAGTTGTTTTTATGAGTTTGGCTTTCTCAGATGCTACATATAAGTGATATCATACAGTATTCTTCTGACTTATTTCACTTAGCGTAATGCCCTCAAGGTCCATCCATGTTGTCACAAATGGCAGGATTTCTTTCTCTTTCATGGCTGAATAATATTCCATTGTATATATGTAACACATCTTCTTTATCCATTCATCTGTCAGTGGACACTTAGGTTGTTTCCATATCTTAACTATTGTGACTAATGCTGCAGTGAACATGGGAATACTATAGATATCTCTTTGACACACTGATTTAATTTCCTTTAGCCATATACCCAGAGGTGGGTATTGCTGGATCACATGGTAGTTCTATTTTTAATTTTATGAGGAAAAAATTTTTTTCCACACACCATTGCCAGCACTTTTGTCTTTTTGACAATAGCCATTCTAACAGGTGTGAGGTGATATTTCACTGTGGTTTTGATTTGCATTTCCCTGATGATAGTGATGTTGAATATCTTTTCATGTAGCTATTGGCCATTTGGATATTTTCTTTCTGTTTTTCTCAGACCTCCTATGGATACACCTTCTCCACACTTCTTGCCGCCTGTTGTGGCAGAATTCTTAAGCTTGTATGCTTTTTTTTTTTTTTTTTTGCGGTATGCGGGCCTCTCACTGTTGTGGCCTCTCCCGTTGCAGAGCACAGGCTCTGGACGCGCAGGCTCAGCGGCCATGGCTCACGGGCCCAGCCGCTCCGCGGCATGTGGGATCTTCACAGACGGGGGCACGAACCCGTGTCCCCTGCATCGGCAGGCGGACTCTCAACCACTGCACCACCAGGGAAGCCCTGTATGCCTTCTCTTGATCCTGCAGTGCACCAGGCTAAGTACTGACAGCTTTCCTAAAGAAAGTGCAAAAGCTTAACTTTGTCGTCTCTCCTTGGCCTATGGATAGATTCAGGCTGGCTTTTTGGGCCTGCTCGCTAGCTGTCTGCCAAAGTCTGCTCTCCCTGCCATGGGGAGTGCACACGAGGAGCTGGCCGTGGGGTGGAGGAGGTGCCTGTGGGGGTGAGGTGCCCATGGGCCAGTTGAGGGGGATCCATGGGCAAGGTGTCTTGGCAGCTCGTGGTCAGGCCTCCTGGTGGAGTCAGTCATGTAGTTAGTAGGATCTGCATCCCTGTGATATGTTCAGAGTCCTGGCCGCCGTTCTTTCAGCCACTTCCCATCCCCTGGTCGTGCAGCTTACAACTCAGTTCTCTGGATAGAGTGAGAGAGAAACAGACCTCTTTAGCAAGGTCCTGCACAGCTGGGGAGGCCAGAGACTCACTCACATGCTTTCACTTTCCGCTGTGCAGAAATCATGTACAGAGAGGGTTTCTCTTGGCCCTGAGCTGTGCTGCCTTGGGGGAGGGATGAGGTGGGTAAAGGGAAACTGTTCCTCTTACACTCGCCAATGTGTCTAAAGTTGGACTTTTTTGCTCAAATGGTGTGTTTGGAGCTTCTCTGTTGGACGCCTGGACTTCCACAAAGGCTCTGTCATTCATGGGTGACTGTCTAAGTCATTGTTCTCCAGGGGCTCCCAGACTGTGTCTGAGAGGGGCTGGAGCCAGTTCACGGGCCACCTCAGGGTCCACAGCCAGGACTGAGGTCTGTATGCTTCTTACCCTGTGCATGGGTGGGCTAGACTCCTTCTGGGTCCCTTGGTGTATGATGCTGGATCCCACAGCTCCCACAAAGGCACTTTTGTCCATAGAGGATGCCAAATTGTTACTGTTGAAGGGGGAGTACGAGTGGGGGATGTCTTACTCAACTGACATCACTCTGGCCCATTCTTGAGGACCCAGAAAGTTTTAGACCCTCTAGTCAGAAACGTAAGGCAACTTTGTGTGTCTGTTTGGTGCTGGGTTATATAGGAGCACTGTGTACGCAGGTCAGTGATTGCAAGCTGCCTTCACTACATAGAGTTATATAAGGTTACGTTCGCTCCTTGTGATGATGTACTCTTAAAATATTAAAATTTACTAGAAAAAAGCCAGAAATCTTCCCCCTGATTAGATCATCTTTTTGGCCTTACTCATGAATCAAGTCTTGATATCCTCATGTTTACTTCTGACAAGAGAATTCCCAAGAGGTAATTTCTTATCCTGAAATGGTTCTTTTATTATTATTTTTTAATCTTTTGCAGTTACATCCTGTCTTTTGAGGATGGTCTTCCTCTTTCTTTGACATATATCTTGCCTTTCTCTACTTTCTCTATATATTTCATTTCATCAGACTCTGGTCACAGACTCCAGTCTAATGCTCAGATGTGTCTTCCTCTATTCCATTTTTTGACCAAAGTCACACTGGCAAAAATATTCGCTAGTATTGCGCCATCACTTTTCATCACTTCCCTCTTAACTTTCTAGATTCTTTATTTCTAATCAAATTTAGCAGAATGATACCATTTTTGGTTCATGTTGTTGTTATTTTAATTGATTCTCATTCTTCCTTTTCTGGCTATTTGTATTTCATTACAAATTATGTAATCATCTTTTGACAGAAGTGATTCAAACTTTTATGGATTTAAAAAATACATTGCACTACGAAACATGGCACGGCCAGGGTTTCAATAGTAACAGAACCACCTGTTCTGTTAAGGGGTTAAGGGAGTGAAAAAGGGATCTTGAAGTATGCTGAGACTAATAACAGTGAGAAGCCATTCCCATCCATTGGATTGTAGGGCAAGGGGAGGAAATGCAATTACCAGAGCCCAGTGAGAGCTGAAGTTGCAATTGTAGAGGGACGCAGCTACGTCTGCAGTATTGAGGCTTGGAGGGAACTGGGAAGAAATACCGAAACCTCTCACTCTTCCTGTCTTTTGATCTTCTGCTTCTAAAAGTGTAAACTCAGACAGAAGACAGCTGGTAAGGGAGCAGGGTGATGAAATTATCAGGGAAGAGAAGGAGCTAGGGTGGTGGCAGATGAAAATAGCCAGCAGGATGGCCCACTTAAAATAGGACCTAATTAAAAGAGCATGAGCAAGGTAGGAAGTGTTGGTGTCACTGAGTTCCCCAAAAGAAAATTAGTTACTTGACTTAGTGCTTTTAGTTTAGAAATAGTAGATGAAACTGAGAGTATCTCCATATATATGCAGTGGTCTACTATGCATTTGTCACTAGAAGAGGGGATAAATTGGGTCATGCTCAGTGATTTCTTGCCTCATGTTCCCTCCCTTGTGACTAGGAGAATGTGCTGTCTAAGGCTTCCTCACATGGACCCTTGATGGAGAGACAAGGGGAAGTGTGTAGGCAAAGCATACAAGACTAATTAGGTCATGACATTGGGTTGAGTCCCTCCGTAGGCTAGTAGGTTGTTTAGTTCCTGGCCATGGACTGAAGTGTAGGTAGCCACCTTAAAATTGTGTGCTTTTGTTTAAAAATCACATTAGGCTTGAGAGTATATGCCAGTGAAAATTCACTACCCTTGGCAGGAATCTCCTGGAAGAGTGGGGAGAGGATTCTATTCAGAGTTTCTTAGTTTTCATGGGCTTCGTTTTGTTTATAGCTCTTCCATGAATTCTAGTCTTCAGGCAGGTTTATGCTTGTGGAAAATTTCTTGAAGGTTCCAGTTGATGAGAAATATAATGATTTAACAACTAAAGAAGTATTTTAGAAACCCAGGCTGGAATAATACAACCAACACATGATCAAGCTGCATCCTCTACTGAGGAGCTTTTAAAAGTACCGTGTCTAGGTCCTACCCTCAGACCAGTTAAGTTAGAATCTCTGAGGTGTGGGGTGTGGGCATTGGTGTCTTTAAAAAGCTTACATGTGATTTTTAAAAGAAATTTTATTTATTTACTTTTTTTTTTTTTTGGCTGCATTGGGTCTTCGTTGTTGTACGCGGGCTTTCTCTAGTTGCAGCGAGTGGGGGCTACTCTTCGTTGCGGTGCGTGGGCTCTCATTGTAGTGGCTTCTTTTTTTTTTTTTTTTTTTTTTGCGGTACGCGGGCCTCTCACTGTTGTGGCCTCTCCTGTTGCGGAGCACAGGCTCCGGATGCACAGGCTTAGCAGTCCTGGCTCACGGGCCCAGCCGCTTCGCGGCATGTGGGATCTTCCCGGACCAGGGCACGAACCCCTGTCCCCTGCATCGGCAGGCGGACTCTCAACCACTGCGCCGCCAGGGAAGCCTAGTGGCTTCTCTTGTTGCAGAGCACAGGCTCTAGGCGCGTGGGCTTCAGTAGTTGCAGCACGTGGGCTCAGTAGTTGTGGCTCACGGGCTATAGAGCACAGGCTCAGTAGTTGTGGCCCACGGGCTTAGTTGCTCCGCGGCATGTGGGATCTTCCTGGACCAGGGCTCGAACCTGTGTCCCCTACATTGGCAGGTGGGTTCTTAACCACTGCACCACCAGGGAAGTCCTTGCATGTGATTTTAATGCTATTTAGAGTAGAGAATGATTGATCTTTTCTATTTTCCTTTTTCAGTTTTTATCTAGGAAATATTTTGTGAATTCCTTCTATGCATATGACACTTCTTACTTTTTGTGATTCAGCATAGATTGGAATATATAAACTCCTATCCAGTGTTATGGCTGTTTTACCTATTAACATCATTAAACTTTTTTACGTGGACTAACCTTCACAGGATTAAATAATCAGTATGCTCAATGGTTGTGTTTCTGTCTACTTTTCTATTCCTGAAGCTAAACTTTAAGATACGATTAGTACTACATTAGTAAAAAGTCACTGGAAAGAGCAAATTTTATTTTGTAAGTGTGATACCAATTCACAGATGTTCCTATTTGCTCAAGGTAAGAGACCACATTTTGATGTGTTGCAATTTCTTATCAAAATAAAAGACCTTAATTTAATACCTTTCAGAATGATGAATAAAATTACTGATTGTTCTTTCTGCTGTGGGCAATGTGCTTAGGTCTTTGACAACAAATTACAGGTATTAGTAACATCTATGTATTTAAAGTATTTAAGCTAATAAGACAGAGGGAAAGGAACCATCTAAAGCAAGGCAAACAATATTTTCTCTCACAAACTCACTTTGTTTGGGATCTTTTAAATATATTATCTCATCTATTCCCACTTTCCAGGTGAGATTCAAGCGATACATGATTTTTCTCTAGATTTTCCAACTAGTAAGTGGTTGAATTAGGATTTAATTATGGATCTGTTTGATTCTAGAGCCCATACTCCCCTTCCCTCCCCCAATATTACATTGCCTTTTTGTCCCTAGAAAATCCAGGAATGTAGATAGATAGATGGTATTTGAAATTATTTTTATGTGTTTCTTTTATCTATGATATGATTTAGCCTCTTTTTGCCCCTCCAGGATAATACCCCTCAAGCTGAATGGCCCTCAGCAGATGAATTCACCATGAGCAGTATTTCACCACTTGATTTCAGCTCTGGTCCTCCTTCAACCACTGGCAGGGAACTCTGGTCAGAAAGCCCTTTGGGTGATTTAGTGTCTGCACCCAAATTAGCCTTTCCCTCGAAGGTGAGCCTCAGTTCTTCCCCAGAGGTTTTAGAGGTTAGCAGCTTGACTCTTCATTCTGTCACCCCAGCAGTGCTTCAGACTGGCTTGCCTGTGGCTTCTGAAGAAAGGACTTCTGGGTCTCACTCATTAGAAGATGGTAAGGAATTCTAATGACTTTTTGTACTTCTTTATTGTATCAGATGACAAAGGTTTTGAAGAGAGCGAGAGACTAGGGTTAGGAGAAAAGCATGGCAGCATTCATTAGGAGGAAATGTCTTGGGAAAGTTGTGTGAGAAAGGGAACAATCAGCTTTAATTGGTTGGAAGGGAGCATCCAAATAGGTAAATAATTAGAAATGAACTTGTGGGCTGGGCTGGGATCACCTAATAGATATTTTGAAGGTCTTGTTAAAGAATTTATAATTTAATTATATTACTATTTAAGAACTACTCTTCTTACTTGAATATTTGAGTGGTAAACAAACAGCCTCAAAGAAGATTATTCCAGTATCTTTTAATAGGATTAATTGGGGGCCAGTAGAGATTTTTAGCTTGTATTAGGCTTGAACTAGGGCAGCTACAGCAGAGATTAAGAAATGAAAGTCAAGTAGCTGATTTAGCTGTTGTGGGATGTGACTCAGGGATGGAGTATATGTGAAAGAGGAAGATGAACAAAGATATAAGTAATGAGTCCAGGATTTTGAACATTGGGTGAACCTGAAGGCTGATGGATAATAAACATAATAAGGGGGAGTTCCCTGGTGGTCTAGTGGTTATGACTCAGAACTTTCACTGCTGTGGCCCAGGTTCAATCCCTGGTCGAGGAACTAAGATCCCACAAGCTGCATGGCGCGGCCAAAAATAAAAAAAATAAACATAACAAGGAGATGGAAATTCCTTGGGAATTTTCCTAGGGAATTTTCTTCCTAAGTTTTTACTAGATTCACTCTTTGTTGTCAGTATGGCTACCAGCAGTTCTTTATTTTCAGGGAGTAAAAATAATCACGTGTTTGAAGATGCATTTTTTCAGTACCTGATGTCCTGTTATACTCAGTTAAGGGGGTTATAATCATGAGTGACTGTACCATATCACAAAAACATAATCATACCTTCTTGTTGTTTGCTGGATTTGGCAAAGTAAGTCAGCAACTGTCTGTTGTAATCTAATGGGGAAAAATGGGTAGCTGGTTTTATTAGGAGGACTGGGAATATATTTTGGCATCTATGTAGATTAATTCATGGTAAACTCTACTTTTAGGATTAACTAAAGTTAAAGGATCAGAAGATTTTCTTTTTGTTGATCCACTGCCTTCAAGCCCATTTAGTCGTCCTATGCCAAAAGAAATAATACCATCCATGGAAGACTCTGGGGTGTCTTTGACATCCTCACCATATCCGGTCTCCTCTGTCACATTCGATATTCTTGCTAAAGAAGTAACTACACCTTTTGGCATGGACTCTTTGGCCTCCAAAGTCAAAGGCCAATTAGAAGCGAGCACTTGGATGCCAGACACATCTATGGAGAAAGAGTTCATATTTGAGAGTGGTTTAGGTTCAGGGTCTGGGCAAAAGGTAGGTCTGATTACTTGGCCATGGAGCAAGACTTCATTAGAGAAGAGCACTGAACCATTTTCCAAGTCATGGCTTGAAGTTGAGGATTCAGAGGATTTACTTTTGCCAACTGAGGATACAGATGAGAAACTAGTTATAGATGACAGAATAGATTCCATAGATCAAAGTACTGAGCATTCAAAATATAGGCATTTTGATAGATCCACAAACTTTGCAGAGGATGAGACCCTTGGTGGACCTACTGTGTCCATGTTTGCAGAGACCACAACTCAATCTGCATCTCCAGTTCTATCCAAGCACACATCAGAAGTACCTGACATTGACTATTATTCAATTACCAAATCACCTCCTCTACTGACATCTGCAGCAATCTCTGCTTCTACTGATAAACCAATTCAAGAAGAACCCTTTCTAAAGGAGGATATGGAACAAACTACAGAGTCATCCAACCGTGAATGGTTTGACAGCAAGATTTCAGCAGTGAAGCCAGATGTGCAACCTTTGTGGACCATATTGCCAGAATCAGATGTAGTTTGGGTAAGAACTTCTTCCCTAGAGAAACTGTCCAGAGACACATTGGCAAGTACACCACAGAGTACTGACAAGCTCTGGTTGAAAACTTCCATGAAACAGTCTACCAAATTGCCTTCAACCACAAGTTCCACCCTGCTGGAAGATGAAGTCATTATGGGCGTACAGGATATTTCATCAGAATTGGACCAGATAGGCACAGATTACTATCATCCTGAGCTAATCCCAGAGGAAAATGGCAAGGTTGGTGGTTATGTGGAAATGTCTACAAGTATTCACTCCACAGAGATGGCTATTGTGGCTCAGCCAACAAAAAGTGAAGACTTGGGTCATACCCAAGCCGCAGGAGCTTTGGTGGTTTTCTTCAGCCTCAGAGTGACTAACATGATGTTTTCAGAAGATCTGTTTAATAAAAACTCTTTGGAGTATAAAGCCCTGGAGCAAAGATTCTTAGAACTGGTAAGCATAAGAAGTGAAATACAGGCATTAGTGAATAATCGTGTATGAACCACCCCTCTTTCCCCCCAGAGCATAAGATCTGAGCCAAGGGAAGTGTGGTCTGCTATGGATTTTCATTTCCTATCATCTACAAATACTGTAATGGCCTAGGCTTCATAGGAAAATAATGAGACAGGTGGTTACAAGAAACGGAAAACACAAAATGGTATGAGCCACACTTGGATATTGTATTCTTGGATATTGTAACTTAGATACTGGATATTGTATTATATAATTTCTGGGACCGATACAAGTTTAAGATTTATATTCACATTTTATTGTGAGACCAGTGCTTTGTGGGTACCTGTAATGCCTTCACTGTCACGATCCTTTAGTGAAACAGAATAAACTCTCTGATATCTAAAACTGTCTGTGAGTTCCATGGGGTTCCTAAATAACACTGAAACCTCATGACTCGCAAATAATTCACAATTCATACTTTTGTTGATGAACAGTTTAAATAACGTAAATAGAATACAATTTGGAAAAGTGGAGGGGTTCATCTTTGTTTTCAGTATGTATTGAACAAAATGCAAAACTTTGTCAATAAACTGACCAATTTTTGTGTATTGTAGCTGGTTCCCTATCTCCAGTCAAATCTCACTGGGTTCCAGAATTTAGAAATCCTGAACTTCAGAAATGGCAGTATTGTGGTGAACAGCAGAATGAAGTTCGCCAAGTCTGTCCCTCCTAATGTCACCAATACCGTATACGTGATTCTGGAAGACTTTTGCACCACTGCTTACCAAACCATGAACTTGGCTATTGATAAATACTCCCTCGATGTGGAATCAGGTAATGATATTAAATACTATGGTGGTTTCTTAGTGGAACCTCGTTATTATTCTTGTGTAGTTTCTTCTACACTGAGTCAAGATGAATTCAATACTTATAGGTAAAAGAGTACTATGTCTGACAAATTTTCCACGTCTTGATAATTAGTAAAATATCTCTTCCAAGGATGTCAATATCATTCTCTTTTCAAAAGGATTGTCCACACTTGGCTTTACATGTTTACCTCCCATTTCCTTTTCTACCTGCTGTATCTGGCTCTCTATTTTACTTATCCATGGATCTGTTCTTATTACATCTCTACGCTGCCAAGCCCAATAGCTTCGGCCTTTCTTGCCTTCTATGTTATTTTCCTACGTTGTTTTATCAATTTCCATTATTGTAAGCCTAATATAAATGTCAGTAACTCTCCACATTTCTATATGCAGATCAGACTTATCTTCTGAGCTCCAGAATCAGAATGTAACTATGTACTTGATTATCTCAACTTGGATATATACTATGTATATCAAGCTTAGACTAAGCCCTTAGGCTAAGACTGAGCCCTTGTTTTCCATATCTGCATACCTTCCAACTAAATTTACCTCTCTCAGCTTTACTATCTTGATAAATGGAAGCTGTATCCACTCAGCTACTGAAGCCAGAAACCTGGAAAGTCATTCTGATATCTCAGTTTCCATCACCCCTTTCAGTCACTCACAAACTGACATTGATTCTGAATTCTAAATATATCTCAAATCTATGTGTTTTTCTCTGTCTTCACTTCCCCTACTTTAGGCCAAGCCATCATCATCTCTCATTTGGACCAGTTTCTCCACTACCTCTCTTTTTCCCTCACTCCCATACCTTCCCATTCATTCTCCAGACAGTAGCCAGGGTGCTCTTTCTAAATAATCAGATTATTTCACTTTTCTGCTTGAAATACTTTCAATGGCTGCCTGGTTCAGTAGCCACAGGCCTGGTCCCTGTCTTCTTCCCCAGTATCGTCCAATGAAACTAACTTCTTTTCTCACTATGTTCTAGTCAAATTAGCTCGTTCCTTAGATTTCCAAAACTTATCTTGACTTGAAGCTTTTTGCACACACTGTCTTCTTTGCCTGAATCTCTTTCCCCTCTTGGCTGACTTCTGCTTACCCTTTATGCCTCAGTTCAAATGTCTCTTCCTCAGGACTTTCACTGATTCACCCATAATCTAGGTTGGTTCTTTTCCCTCTGTAGAGTTTATAACTATTGTAATCATGGTAACTTATGCACATACTTGCTAAATAGCTATTTTGCCCAGTTGAACTATCCACAAGGACTGAGACTTTATTTTATTAACCACTTGGTAGCCAAAACCTCGCACAGTGTCTTGCATGTAGAATGTGCTCAAAAATACTGTGAATGAGTGAAATGAACCATTGTTTTTATTTGGAAGACTTGGATGCAGAGGGTACTGCTGGATCCTCAAACCTTTGTTCTTTTTTACCTTCTATATACCGGAGGACAGTGGTTTTGCGTAGGAGTAAGGTGGAATGTCTGGGTTTGTGTTTCTCCAGTGCTTTTCACTCTCAGACTGGTTTGGAAGCCAGCCCTATTCTTTAACCGGGAAAGAAGCAAACATTCTTTCCTTTGAAATCCTTGAAGGACCGTTATTCACTGAAAGTGAGGAAAATGATTTAGCTAATCCCCCTATAGCCAAATCTTTTGCCACTTGAGTTCTTTAAGGACATTTGCACATTCTTTGCCATGTGGTGTAGTGGAAGAAGCAATTAATTATAATATGGAAGGCCTGATTTCTTGCCTCTGCTCTGCCATTTATTATTTGTGTGATCCTAGATGAGCTGTTTTATCTCTGAGCCTTACTCCCTCATATAGCAAATGGGGAAATGTTACCTGGCCTGTGTATTTCATGGGGCTATTCTAAGGATTAAACAAATAGCATGTATAAAAACATTTGACTAGCCATACAAATTCAAGCAGTGATGATTATAAAACTTTTGCAAAAGTCTACCCACTTCTTCTTTTTTTTTTTTTTTTGTGGTACGCAGGCCTCTCACTGTTGTGGCCTCTCCCGTTGCGGAGCACAGGCTCCGGACGTGCAGGCCCAGCAGCCCTGGCTCACGGGCCCAGCCGCTCCACGGCACATGGGATCTTCCCGGACCGGGGCACGAACCCGTGTCCCCTGCATCGGCAGGCGGACTCTCAACCACTGTGCCACCAGGGAAGCCCTACCCACTTCTTTTTAAAGGGAAGTACATAAATAAGTGCATTTACCTCAGTTTTGTATGTAACTCACATGTCAGCTCTATGCCAAATCATCCAGGTTTATAGGGTCACCTTGTTCCTTAATATTCAAATGAATTTGCATTAGTCTCTTCCGTGTGCAGTGTAAAACCTGCATCCATGGCCCTCAACCCCTAATATCTCTAGGAATTATCAGGGAACTTAACTGTCTCTTAATCATCTCCAGCTCTGATTTCCTTCTGCTGAATTTCCAATC
The DNA here is from genome assembly GCF_937001465.1 of Orcinus orca. Lineage (NCBI taxonomy): Eukaryota > Metazoa > Chordata > Mammalia > Artiodactyla > Delphinidae > Orcinus > Orcinus orca. Next base: position 100,558,519 of record NC_064563.1, read on the forward strand.
TCACATTTGTCTTGACCCTTGTGGTTGTTCTTTATGTTAATCCAACACAGATCATGGTCCCATGTTTTTACTTTCCCAAAGTACCTCTAACACAAGGCAGTTGATTCCATCAGATATTTGTTGATGATATGAGGGTGATGGAGGAATTTTTATTGTAGCACAGGAGATTACTGTTAGGTGTAAATATCCAAAAATTTCTCAGCCACCCTTTCAAGGGTGTCTTTTAATGGACAATTTTTTCTCCAGGACTAAGTCAGCTACCATGTTACTCTGGCCACTCTGGCTGTATTTCCAGACCTTCTTCACATTTCCTCTACTCTCATTCTCCGGGACCCATCAATCCTTCTCTTAGCCTGTCCCTGGAAAACCAGAGTGTAATTCATTCTACAGTTTAGATCCCTGTCTCCCATCCCAAGATTAGCTCCAAGTCTACCTTTGTTTTCCCATAAAGTCATTAAAGTACTCTTCCAAACAAAGAGCTATCTATTCTGGGCCTCCACCTTTAACCTGCACAAAACACTAAAAATCAACTTTAAAACTCCAGTCTTTTATTCACATGATTAAAATATTGGTCTTGGTCTCTCTCCTTGATCCGGGATCAAAAGGGAGCAGCATGCATCTTTTTCCTCTTAATGGATTCTGTTTTTCCTTTCCCTAGACACTCACCCACACCCATGGAATGGTCACAAAGTTTTAGAATTTTTAAATAGAATTTTCCTATTTCTTGTATATTTTTAGTTAAAAACCTTCAGATTAAACTATTATTTTATCTGAAGGTTGGCTAAAGATAAGACTGACTTGTCTCTTGCTTAATTTGTTTTAACATGTAGTGTCTCAGAAATTCTTGAATTTCCATCAACAAAGGGGGACTGTGCAATATCATCCTTCCCACCCCCTATATACACTTCTGTACCTCACTGCTAGGCCAGGATTAGATTATTTTCTGATTAAAAAGTCACAGAATGAATACCAGGGTAAGGATGTGAAGACTTAGGAAATACACAGTCGAGTCCTGCTGTGTATTTCCCTTGTAGAAACTGCCATCTGTCAGCACATTTGTGTGCTCTTCTTGTTATATGAGCATCTTATTATTGGTCTCCTGTATTAGTTTCCTAGGGCTGCTGTAACAGAGGATCACAAACTGGGTGGCTTCTAACAACATAAATTTATTCTCTCATAGTTCTGGAGGCTAGAAATCCAAATCAAGGTGTTGGCAGAGCCGTGTTCCCTCTGAAAGCTCTAGGAAAGAATCCTATCTTGCCTCTTCCTAGCTTCTGGTGTTCACCAGCAATCCTTGACACTCCTTGGCTTATAGATGCATCACTCCAGTCTCTGCTTCTGTCTTTATATGGCCTTCTTCACTGTGTGTCTGTGTCTCTGTGTCCAAATTTCCCTCTTCTTATAAGGACACCAGGTATTGGACTAGCAGTAACCTAATCCCGTATGACCTCATCTTAACTTGATTACATTTACAAAGACCCTATTTCCGAATAAAGTCATATTCTGAGGTTCTGGGTGGACATGAATTTTGGGAGGATACTATTCAACCCAGTATCTCTCCCCATTCCTACATAGGGCTAAGAAAGATCAGCCGCGGAGATCCTACAAACTCCAAGGCCACAGATTGGTGCAAAATGTCTTTAATTTTCACAGTAGCAAGGAAATCATTGACTCTGAGAGCAATATTAATTTATCTGGAATATCTGGAAACTGAGAGACTATGCTCTTTGTTTTTTAACCTCCCCTTTGTCTTCTGGCTAATTCTTATGCTTTTTCATACAGATGAGTTTATGGGTCATTTACAGTTATTTCCTCTTTTTGTGGTATCTTTGTCACCATTTGCAATTCAGAGATTATCACTGACCAGTGAAGAACATACAGTGGAACCATGGTAGGATGGAAGGCCCATCCATGGTCAATGTCTTTTATCATTTTTGACTGGTTTGTGTGTCCTAATTAATTTAAAAAAATGTCACTTTCTCTCATCCCATCAATGAAAAATGAAATTACTGAAGCTAAAATACTGTTGGGAATGGCCTGAGGAGGTGCAGGGCTGATTTGTTTTTCTGACATTAGCTTTCACTAATCTCCAATGTTCTTAGGCTGCTCTTATTGGGCTATACGCATCCCTGAGGCTTCCACCAGTTCTTCTCTGGATACTGTCTCTCCATCCATGTTCTCGGTGGGGTGGGCTGGGGGTGGGGCATGTAGCATCATGTGCAGCGTGGAGGAGGATGACAGAAGGATAAGGTTGGTGGAAATGAACGGTACATGAAAACTGTTTAATTTAGATCTACAATTACATGGATTTTAAAGCTTCTACATGCTTCCTACATAAAACAGGTAGAGGCTCACCCAGGTCATTGGGTTTTATGGTTTGGCTCTGAGTTTCAGAGAAATTTGACAAAAGCTCATCAATCAAGGATGAATCAGAAATTTTTTGTGGTGTGGAAGGTGGTGTTGTATTTCAGTGATTCAGGAAGGGGATTGGATGTTCACGGTACTTTGGATGGGGGAGCCGTAGTGGAGGGGTTTCATGTACCCCAATTCCTGTGTTTTGCCTTTCCTTGTATCGTTTTCTGGTTCGCTTGATGTTTTAGGTGATCAAGCCAACCCTTGCAAGTTTCAAGCATGCAATGAATTTTCCGAGTGTTTGGTCAACCCCTGGAGTGGAGAAGCAGAGTGCAGATGCTACCCTGGGTACCTGAGTGTGGAAGAACTGCCCTGTCAGAGTCTCTGTGACCTACAGCCCGACTTCTGCTTGAATGATGGAAAGTGTGACATCATGCCTGGGCATGGGGCCATTTGTAGGTATGCTATCGTTAGAGATTTTGGCTTCACAAGATTAGAGATACTTCCTCTGAAGAAAAGGGATCTGCGCCTATGATGTTAGGACAATCACAGCAATATTTATTATAGAAGTTGTATCTAGGAAATAGATGGGTGCCATCGAGTCCTCCTGTGAGGACTGAGTCAGTTGATAGGCCTGAATTATACCCAGTTCAGTGGGTTATTTTATCTCATGCTCTTAGGGAGCTGTAAGAAAAACATTGCCTAGTGTCCTACAGAGAGTACTTAGAGTAGTTGGGGATTTTTGTGTTATGGTTCTTAGTGGTGATAACAAGGCAATTGGTGATCAAATTAGGTTTAGGCATATGATCGACACTTTACACTGTATCTGAAACAGAGGAGTTTTATTGTTCTATTTGAATTATGTTCTTAACAGCTTTGGGCTGCTCTTGGTCCTACTGAATATTCAAAAACAAAGAAAAGCAAGTATTTAAAATTGTGACAAATATATTTTAAGTATCTAAGATCTATTTTTTAAAGGTAGAATCAAAGAAAATGCAGCAGGCAAATGAGCAGATTCAGGTAGCCTTCCCTGGTCACTCGCCTTAAAAAGAGCAGAGCAAATCAACCTCCCAACCACATCCAACCAAAGTCACATGGTGTGAAAGGAGAGAATGCTGAGAATAAGCCAGGGAAACATCAATAAGAGGACAATTTGTGAATTTCAAAAAGGGCAAATGTTGGCATAGATGCCAAAAACAGAAGAAATAGTTGGAAATGACTCACACTTTTCTATGTGTAAAGTTTAGCTAGAAAACTAAGAGGAAAAATAGTCTCTTGATTTCCAGAGAAATGAACATGATTTTGAAAAGCAGTGATTGCTGCTCTGGGAATTGAAGATATTTTTGCACAAGTGGGTGGCCTTGTGGTTTGGAGGATCTCTGCAGTGTGATGGAAGGACGTGAGGAGTCTAGGGACCTGGGTTCTAGACCAGCTCTGTTGCTGACTAATTGTGTGATCCAACACCAGTCGTTTTCCTTCCCGGGCCTGTTTTTCATTATCCATAAATAAGGAAGTTGACTTTCTTTAAGTCTAGTCAGTCTTTTATTGTCTTTACAAGTAGTCATTGAGGACCTCCTGGGTCTGTGCCAGGTCTCATGCATAGCCTTAAATCTTACCATTTAACCTCTTTACTGAAGCTTCATGTGGTCAGCATTTATTTCTCTACCTGTTCTCAGTCCCACTGTAGGTTCTGCTGTTACTTGTTACTTTCAGCAGAGTGATTCCATTTTGGGGCTTGGTCACTTCTCGTTCCAGGTGCCGGGTGGGCGAGAACTGGTGGTATCGAGGTGAGCACTGTGAGGAGTTTGTGTCCGAGCCCTTGGTGATAGGCATCACCATCGCCTCCATGGTTGGACTTGTCCTCATTTCTTCTGCTTTCGTCTTCTTCCTCATCAGGACTCTTCAAGCTCGATATGTTAGGAGAGAAAGAGAGAGACCCTTCAGGTAAGTACGGAAAATTGCTCTCTGATAGACTAAAATATTCCTTTTATTCATTCATTTTGTACTTCCTGTGTGCCAAATACTGGAAAGGATCAGCGTGGAGGGGAGAGGGCTATAAAGTTGAATAAAGACAGGGTCCCTGTCCTCAAAGTGCGTCAGATTGGAAACAAACATAAGCAACAGTTTGGACACGCTGCTAGGGTGCCTAGATGAAGAATGAATTTGTTTTGCCTAGGGGAGGACATCTTAGAAGTTTTAATGATGGCTATGGTATTTAGCTGGACCAAAGAGTAGATGTTTGCTGCAGGGGGTGGGTGGGAGACATTCTAGCTAGTTGCATGAACATTAGCACAGTCGGGGAGGCACGCATGAATCTCACTGCACACTGAAGGTCACGGTTGGGGAGGGGTTGGAAGGGTGATAGAGATGAGGGGAGGCCCTATGTGAGGACCAGATCTGTTAGTTCCTTCCCCTTTGGCTCATTCCAGTGGTAATTAGCCAGACTTTAAATCTAGATAAGAATCTGACAAGAAATGGAATCTGGTTCTCTTTTTAGTTGAGCATAGCTTCATTAACAAAGGAAATAAAACTGGTTCTACTTGCTAGACTAAGCGATCCAAGGACCTTTTGAGTTGTAATATGATCACAATCCCGGGCTGTACTTTGCTTCTGTGCTTCCAGGTCTGCTTCGGGTCTAGGTTACCTCCCCTCATCCTCTGGCTTAGGCCCAGGAGACACCTCTCCTGGGTTCCTAGAGCACCCAGGACATAATTCCATACTGTTCTTATACTTTTTATTGGGTCTGACTTTGCATTAGACCGCAGTCTCATTCTGGAGAGATTCCAACAATTCTTTGTATCATCAGCATCTAGAATGTTCCTAGGCATATAATCAATGCTCAGCACATATTTGTAGACCTGAAATGAATTTAACTGAAGCCCATTCTCCCCTGTATTTCTATTTCTAGTAGATTCTTTGTGTGGTTTATCTACCCTGGGAATAATGGAGCTGTATTCATTTAATGAAATACTATTGGCAGACATATTTCCCCATCAGCATTTATTGGGTGCCAGGCACTGCGGGGCAAATAAAGATGAAGGAGACGTGGAACAGTTCCACAGGCACTTACCAGATAGTTGAGGAGATAATAATGATAACACGTGGTAAATAATTTTTGAGATTGATCTGGATATTTTTCACAGTCACCTCTCCTCGTCCCCCATTGGTATCCAGTTAGCCTCTTTTTCTTCCTCAACAGAAATCTTGCTGCAGGTTAATAGTCTTCCAAGTAGCTGAGCATCCAACGAAGAACCTGATTCAATCATACTTTTCTTTTTGTGGCTCCAGCAGGCAGCCTGACAGCCTCTCGTCTGTGGAAAGAGCTGTAAAGCACAACCCCGTGTTTGAAAGTCACGGGGCTGATCTCGAGCAGTACGAAGGACCCTACCCTCAGCGGCCCTTCTACAGCTCCACAGGCAGAGAGATGATTGCTGGTCTGAGCAGGGAAGAAATCAGACAAATGTATGAGAACAGTGAGCTTTCCAGAGAGGTAGGAAACTTGGTTTTTCTGTTGCTGCTCTGCTGGGGGGGTGTGTGTGTGTGTGTTTATGTGTGTACAGTAGGTTGCAAGAAAGGTTGAAAATTATTTCATGATTAGTTTTTTACCTCATGCTATCTCCCAGTCGATGTGATATGTAGAAGGTATACAATTCTGTGCTGTTCTTATTTCCCATCCAGTGGGTCCTTTATCATTAATAGCAAATGCACTCTCCCTCCACCCGCCCTCCTTAGAAATATATGTCTGGGTTATTCTGAGCAGTTCATGTAGTAGCCACACCTTCCATTTTTCTGAAAAGGCCATTGTTTTCTATAGCTCTCCCCTGGATAGTTCAGAAAGCCACAGTCTCTTATAAAAATTAGACCTCTTTTTTAAAAAGCTGTTAAAGTTTTTCTAATGCAATGTAGAAAAACTTTCTTTTCCTTTTCTTTCTTCTTCTTTTTTTTTTTTTTAAAGGAAATTCAAGAAAGAATGAGAATTTTGGAACTGTATGCCAGGGATCCTGAGTTTGCAGCTTTTGTGAGAGAACATCAAATGTAAGCGTTAAGTTTGCCTTAGAGTTAGTGCCACAAGCATGAATACTTAATTCCTGTCCCTGTGACATGGGTTTTGTTGGTAACCAATGTGTGTTGAGTTCTTTTCAATTAATACACATCCACACAGATTACCTCATTTATTCCTCCTAATGCCTTTATAAGTTGAATGTTTCTTATTTAAGTTTTATGAATGAGGAAAGGAAACCTCAGAAAGATGGAGGGACTTACTCAAGATCATGATGACAGCAAATGCCGGAGAAGATTGAAAACAAAGACACTCTGTTCTGGCCTAGAGCTCCCTGGCTCTGTCATATTTTCTCATTAATATAGATGTCACCCATTTGAGTAGCTGTGAATCCTCACATATTTTAACATATACTTCCTTTTCCATCTCTGTAGATACTTTAAAGTATGCTTTGAATGAGACAAATCTCATTAAAGTGTGTCCCTTGCTTTTATTAAGTTCATCTTTTCTTTTTTTAAAAAAAAAATTGGGGGGGGCTATAGTTGTTTTACAATGTTGTGTTAGTTTCTGCTGTACAGCGAAGGGAAGTAAGTTCCCTGTGCTATACAGCAGGTTCATTTTACTTTTCAATCTACCTTTTTCCATTACTTTTTTTAGCATGCATTTTGGGCAAGTGTCTGTAGTTTTTTTCCCCTTGTTCCTCAGGATCCATAACCAGACTTAGGTTACAAAAATACAATAATCTTGTAAAGAGAACATTTATAGATGTTACTTGAGTGTAGTGGGTGGGATTATAATTTGGCTTTGATATTTGGTCCTACAGCTGCCCTCACAAAGGTGCTTCCTCATGGATGGGTCTCACCCAGGCCAGGTGACGGCACCAGGTTTTTAGAAGAGAAAAACCAGAGCACTTCATGCCTGCTTATAGCAGAAGTCGATAAAGGGTCAGGATAACACATGTGGTTCTGATTGGAGCCTCTGCCCCTTTGTTCCAAATCCCCTTTCTCTGATAGGCAGCCCCTCATGCATGGTTCCTCTGATAGGAAGGGACAAATTGACATCAAAGGAAACTAAAGAAGACGCTTTTCTAATTCCATTTGCATGGTAGAGACTCCTTTAAACATCTGACTTATTAGCCCATGGGAGTTGCTGCCAACCTTGCTTGAATGCTATCAGAGCAATATTACTGGGACTCTGCCTTTTAGACCAGGATACCTGCTTATCTCGACATCTCTAGCCAGCAGATGGCCTTTGGCTCCACTTCCGTGGTATCCAATAGAAAGAACGTGACTGATGTTTTTTATCTTTCCTAAGCCCCTCAGAGCCATCTGCGTTCCTTGAATTACAAATGCATCTCATCTAGGCTAAGAAATCCAAAGAAAGGATCCAGGAGAGCCTAATTAGGGACAGACAGATGGACTACATGTTTCACTTTCTTCTGGTAAACTGTTTGGCATTAAAATTATTTAAAAATTCATGTAACAAAGAAGATTTAAACAAGAAGATCCAGTGAAACAAAAGAATGTTCACACAGACACTATAAGGGGGTTGTTCACAGTGGGAAGATGGCATTGAAAAAATGTTAGGTACATAATCCATACAACATTTTCAGTTTTCACATAGTCCGGAGTTTTCATCTACCAGTAGCTCAAGAAAATATTAATGGGCTTGATTTAGGATTCAGTAAAAGTATTACATAGTCTCTGTAGATTGGATTCTTTTTTTTTAACTTAGCAAAGCACAGGACCGCTTTCCTGCAAAGAAAGAAGGTATTGGTGATTTTAGGACTATAGCTTGATGACATATTACAACAAAAGTGCATTTCAGTACATTCTGGATTTTTTCCAATTAATTGCTCTTTGTTTTTTTCATGGCAGGGAAGAGCTTTAACCAAAACTCCTATTTTGCAACTGATTAGAAGCCTAGAGAAGATGGAGATCACTCATTACCTACGTCATATAATTAACTTGGGTTTGGAACTCTGTTGGAAGAAGCGTTTTCTATCAAAAAAATTAAATTTGGGACACAAATATTTTTTTCTAGTTTAAAATTTTAGAATATAGTAAGAGATGTGATGGTTTTTATACCCACAAAGACCAAAAGCTGTACTTAAAGGGAATCAAAACTGTATGGGGCTTCCCTGGTGGCACAGTGATTAAGAATCCACCTGTCAATGCAGGGGACATGGATTCGAGTCCTGGTCTGGGAAGATCCCACATGCTGCGGAGCAATGAAGCCCATACACCACAACTACTGAGCCTGCTCTCTAGAACCCGCAAGCCACAACTACTGAGCCCATGTGCCACAACTACTGAAGCCTGTGCGCCTAGAGCCCATGCTCCGCAACAAGAGAAGCCACCGCAGTGAGAAGCCCGTGCACCGCAATGAAGTGTAGCCCCCATTCGCCGCAACTGGAGAAAGCCCACGCACAGCAACAAAGACCCAATGAAGCCAAAAATAAATAAATAAATAAATAAGTTTTAAGGGTATTTGTTCACATTTATGTGCCCTAAAGTCCCATTTACTTTACATAATAAAACAAGTGCAGGTTTTACATGATTTTATTCCCACCTCTTTTTTTTTTTCTGCAGTATCTGGTCATTATGGCTTGGCTGCTCCCCTCCCCCTGCCTTTTACCACATAGTAAATTTTAATATAGTTGAACGACGCTGACTTAATATTACTTCTGACAAAAAGATGTAAATTGCATAAATATGCTTTGTAGGCTCTCAAACCATGTTGGCTCAAATACAATACCTGATTTAGTTATTTACTTGCATGCTTGTTTTATAAGCTTGCCTTCTTCCATTTCATGAGTTTTAGGCAGCTGGTATCTTTGTGTCATTTCCATGTTTTCAATAATGGATACTTTGACATCTATCAGCCCGTGAGTTGAATTTTCATTTTGAAATGGGAAAAGAAGGTAACATATTTACTCCATAAGAAAACTGCTGATTTAGGAGAATAACTTATCTTTATTAAATTGAGATATTTTAGCCAAGAAAAATATGGGTCTTTTTTTTTTTTTTGTCTTAAGATGTTTGTAACAATTCCCAGTAGGATGGGTGGGGCCAGCCTTTCAGATTTACAATCCAGCTGCAGTGAGTTATGCATCCTAGCTCATTCTATTCCCAAGTGTGCAATGAATGCAGAAAAATGGTGTGAAGGTCCCAATCCTAAAATCAGTTGCATTGTGTTCCACAGAAGATCCTGGCTGGAGGTGGGAAGGTGGGAGGGTACTAGAAAGTAATTGAAGTAACGAATCTACCTAGAAATTTCCTTGAGTCATGCATTTTGTAAAACCTTATACTATCCCTATGAGTTAACAAGATACAGGTTAAATCACTCCCCTCGGGGTAATAAGACACAAGTTAGAACACACAATTTGTAGCTACAGCCAGGTTTAAATGATTCCTTATCCTGACTTTTTTTTCTTCACATATATAATTGCTTCTTTAGTGATTAAGGGAATAAATAGGAAAAATGTAACCATGATATCAGAGAATAAAGGTATAATTATTTATGTATTCAGACTGTGTGATGATTCTGAAGTGACCATAATATATGTTCAATGTGGAGTATGGATTGAAGGATTTTTCTTTTTCATCTGGTTTATAATGACACTGTACATAAAGTATGGGTCAGATAAGCTCATGTTACTGTACTGTTTGCTTGAAATGCTCTAGTCTTAATACTAGCTAATTAGAAATAAAAATTTAACAGTCTTTATGTATATGAAAGGTTTTTTTTCTCATGTATATAACTGTGCCATTTTCATTATTAATAAACTTCTCTTTCAAGAATTTCCCTACATTCTTTTTGTCAATTAGAATAAAACATTGTAGATTGTAGCAGTAGTTCAGTTGTAATTACCACTCAAAGATACACCTACCCAATGTGAGCATGGTGTGGGAAAGATAATCATTCTTTGATTAACCTTTGTGTAGTGAGGATCTTGGAGAATTGGAGACAAACCCAGAGCCCGATTGTTGCCCCCAATTTTGTTGATAGTTAATAATGCTGAGTTATTATTTGGCCTCGCTTGAACTTTAGTCTTTTAAAGTCTTAGAAACTTTCATTTTTTCCTCATTTGCTTAAGGCAGGGGTGGAAGGAAAGCTGGATGGAGTTGATTAAAGAAAGATTAGGGGTGAGTAGCTAGCACCAGCTGTCTTGTAACAAGAGATGGAATTGGTGTCCTGTCTTAAAAGAGAACAAGAAGACATAAACGTGGTATAACAGCAGTATGATGCAAGTTTGCACGGGAAGGTCAGCTACCACTTACTTAAGCATCAGCATCAGCAACCTCAACTTTATGGTTTTTTTTCCCTACGTTTGCATGTTGTTTTGCTGGCAAGAGGCCGTGAGGAAGTCCTAAATGAGTCTTAGGAAAGAGAAGGATGGTCTTGATTTGACTCTAAAGACTGTATTAAAAAAACACAAAGTTGGAGAAATGTGTCCAATAAATGCCTATTGATAGATTAATTAGTGACCTAATTTTAGAAGAAACAGTGAGTAATAACCCTGTTTTTAATAAGTCTGGTCAGGACAAGCCTGAGTTACTCTTAGGTCATGTGTTCACCATGCAGGTCCACTTTCTAGGTTCTTTGGAATGTATGTCTCTTCTGAGCTAGTCCTTGATGGACTGTGTCCCATGACGTTTAAGTTATCCTCTCACCAAAACACACACATATCTTGTGTTCCACTTTTTTTGTCTGTACAAATGAATCCATGCTAATATAATAATCAATATTAAGGAATCATGCTTTTCCAAGTAATATGAATATTGTATGTAGGATTTCTGGGAGTAATTTATTATTCCAAATGAATAACTCTGTCAGTATTGCACTCACCATGGCAGGTTTGGGGAAGAATCTGCATATTTTAAGCAGGTGGGCCTTTGAAGAAACCTCCAAACCCCCCCCCCCCCCGTATTTTATGCCTTTTTCTGTACCATTTATATGCTTCCACTCCACTATTCACCAAGGCTGTGTTGTAATTTTTTTTTTATGTCATTGACCTCCCACTAAACTGAATTCTTTGATGTTATGGCCATATCTTGCTCATTTACTATTCACGAAACCAAAGAGTGCTTGATGCAGAGTTGTTCTACAATATTTATTCAATTAGCTTGAGATAATGGGTCATATGTGTTTAATGACTAGCAAGCAGATTAGGTGCAACTATGAGTGGTTTACAAACCATTTTTAAATAAGTAGTTTATAGAGATTTTTAAAAAGAAGCCTAGGCTAGAGAGGGGGAAGATGGCGGAAGAGAAAGACGCGGAGATCACCTTCCTCCCCACAGATACATCAGAAATACATCTACACGTGGAACAACTCCTACAGAACACCTACTGAACGCTGGCAGAAGACCTCAGACCTCCCAAAAGGCAAGAAACTCCCCACGTACCTGGGTAGGGCAAAAGAAAAAACAGACAAAAGAATAGGGAGGGAACCTGCACCAGCGGGAGGGAGCAGTGAAGGAGGAAAGGTTCCACACACTAGAAGTCCCTTGGCGGGCAGAGACAGCGGGTGGCGGAGGGGGAAAGCTTCGGAACCGCGGAGGAGAGCACAGCAACAGGGGTGCGGGGGCAAAGCGGAGGGATTTCCGCACAGAGGATCGGTGCCGACCGGCACTCACCAGCCCAAGAGGCTTGTCTGCTCACATGCCGGGGTGGGCGGGGCTGCGAGCTGAGGCTCGGGCTTCGGTCGGAGCGCAGGGAGAGGACTGGTGGCGTGAACACAGCCTGAAGCGGTTACTGCACCACGGCTAGCCAGGAGGGAGTCCGGCGAAAAAGTCTGGACCTGCCGAAGAGGCAGGAGCCTTTTTCTTCTCTCTTTGTTTCCTGGTGTGCGAGGAGAGGGGATTAAGAGCGCCGCTTAAAGGAGCTCCAGAGACGGGTGTGAGCCGCGGCTAACAGCGCTAACCTCAGAGACGGGCATGAGACGCTAAGGCTGCTGCTGCCGCCACCAAGAAGCCTGTGTGCGAGCACAGGTCACTCTCCACACCCCCCTCCCGCGAGCCTGTGCAGCCCGCCACTGCCAGGGTCCCGGGATCCAGGGACAACTTCCCCGGGAGAACGCACGGCGCGGCTCAGGCTGGTGCAACGTCACGCCAGCCTCTGCCGCCGCAGGCTCGCCCCGCATTCCATGCCCCTCCCTTCCCCCCCGGCCTGAGTGAGCCAGAGCCTCCGAATCAGCGGCTCCTTTAACCACTTCCTGTCTGAGCAAAGAACAGACGCCCTCAGGCGACCTACACGCAGAGGCGGGGCCAAATCCAAAACTGAATCCCTGGAGCTGTGCGAGCAAAGAAGAGAAAGGGAAATTTCTCCCAGCAGCCTCAGGAGCAGCGGATTAAATCTCCACAATCAACGTGAGGTACCCTGCATCTGTGGAATATCTGAATAGACAACGAATCATCCCAAATTGAGGAGGTGGACTTTGAGAGCAAGGTATATTATTTTTTCCCCTTTTCCTCTTTTGGTGAGTGTGTATGTGTATGCTTCTGTGTGAGATTTTGTCTGTATAGCTTTGCTTTCACCATTTGTACTAGGGTTCTGTCCGTCCATTTTTTTTAACTTAAAAAATTTTTTTTTAATAATTATTTTTTATTTTAATAAATTTATTTTATTTTATCTTACTTTATTTTATCCTCTTTCTTTCTTACTTTCTTACTACTTTTTCTCACTTTTATTCTGAGCCGTGTGGATGAAAGGCTCTTGGTGTTGCAGCCTGGAGTCAGTGCTGTGCCTCTGACGTGGGAGAGCCAAGTTCAGGACACTGGTCCACAAGAGACCTCCCAGCTCCACGTAATATCAAATGGCGAAAATCTCCCAGAGATCTCCATCTCAACACCAACACCCAGCTTCACTCACGACCAGCAAGCTACCGTGCTGGACACCCTATGCCAAACAACTAGCAAGACAGGACCACAACCCCACCCATTAGCAGCGAGGCTGCCTAATATCATAATAAGTCCACAGACACCCCAAAACACACCACCAGACGTGGACCTGCCCACCAGAAAGACAAGATCCAGCCTCATCCACCAGAACAGGCACTAGTCCCCTCCACCAGGAAACCTACACAACCCACTGAACCAACTTTAGCCACTGAGGATAGACACCAAAAACAACGGGAGCTACGAACCTGCAGCCTGCAAAAAGGAGACCCCAAACACAGTAAGATAAGCAAAAGGAGAAGACAGAAAAACACACAGCAGATGAAGGAGCAAGATAAAAACCCACCAGACCTAACAAATGAAGAGGAAATAGGCAGTCTACCTGAAAAATAATTTAGAATAATGATAGTAAAGATGATCCAAAATCTTGGAAATAGAATAGACAAAATGCAAGAAACATTTAACAAGGACCTAGAAGAACTAAACATGAAACAAGTAACGAAGAACAACACAATAAATGAAATTACAAATACTCCAGGAGGGATCAATAGCAGAATAACTGAGGCAGAAGAACGGATAAGTGACCTGGAAGATAAAATAGTGGAAATAACTACTGCAGAGCAGAATAAAGAAAAAAGAAGGAAAAGAACTGAGGACAGTTTCAGAGACCTCTGGGACAACATTAAACACACCGACATTCAAATTATAGGGGTTCCAGAAGAAGAAGAGAAAAAGAAAGGGACTGAGAAGATATTTGAAGAGATTATAATTGAAAACTTCCCTAATATGGGAAAGGAAATAGTTAATCAAGTCCATGAAGCACAGAGAGTCCCATACAGGATAAATCAAAGGAGAAATATGCCAAGACACATATTAATCAAACTGTCAAAAATTAAATACAAAGAAAACATTAAAAGCAGCAAGGGATAAACAACAAATAACACACAAGGGAATCCCCATAAGGTTAACAGCTGATCTTTCAGCAGAAACTCTGCAAGCCAGAAGGGACTGGCAGGACATATTTAAAGTAATGAAGGAGAAAAAGCTACAACCAAGATTACTCTACCAAGCAAGGATCTCATTCAGTTTTGATGGAGAAATTAAAACTTTTACAGACAAGCAAAAGCTCAGAGAGTTCACCACCCCCAAACCAGCTTTACAACCAATGCTAAAGGATCTTCTCTAGGCAAGAAACATAGGAGAAGGAAAAAACCTATAATAACAAACCCAACACAATTAAGGAAAGGGGAATAGGAACATACATATCGATAATTACCTTAAATGTAAATGGATTAAATGCTCCCACCATAAGACACAGACTGGCTGAATGGATACAAAAACAAGACCCATATATATGCTCTATACAAGAGACCCACTTCAGACCTAGAGACACATACAGACTGAAACTGAGGGGATGGAAAAAGATATTCCATGCAAATGGAAACCAAAAGAAAGCTGGAGTAGGAATTCTCATATCAGACAAAATAGACTTTAAAATAAAGACTATTAGAAGAGACAAAGAAGGACACTACATAATGATCAAGGGATCGATCCAAGAAGAAGATATAGCAATTGTAAATATTTATGCACCCAACATAGGAGCACCTCAATACATATGGCAAATATTAACAGCCATAAAAGGGGAAATCGACAGTAACACGTTCATAGTAGGGGACTTTAACACCCCACTTTCACCCATGGACAGATCATCCAAAATGAAAATAAATAAGGAAACACAAGCTTTAAATGATACCTTAAACAAGATGGACTTAATTGATATTTATAGGACATTCCATCCAAAAACAACAGAATACACATTTTTCTCAAGTGCTCATGGAGCATTGTCCAGGATAGGTCATACCTTGGGTCACAAATCAAGCCTTGGTAAATTTAATAAAATTGAAATTTATCAAGTATCTTTTCCGACCACTATGCTATGAGACTAGATATCAATTACAGGAAAAGATCTGTAAAAAATACAAACACATGGAGGCAAAACAATACACTACTTAATAACGAAGTGATCATTGAAGAAATCAAAGAGGAAATCAAAAAATACCTAGAAACAAATGACAATGGAGACACGACGACCAAAACCTATGGGATGCAGCAAAAGCAGTTCTAAGAGGGAAGTTTATAGCAATACAATCCTACCTTAAGAAACAGGAAACATCTCGAATAAACAACCTAACCTTGCACCTAAAGCAATTAGAGAAAGAAGAAGAAAAAAACCCCAAAGTTAGCAGAAGGAAAGAAATCATAAAGATCAGATCAGAAATAAATGAAAAAGAAATGAAGGAAACGATAGCAAAGATCAATAAAACTAAAAGCTGGTTCTGTGAGAAGATAAACAAAATTGATAAACCATTAGCCAGACTCATCAAGAAAAAAAGGGAGAAGACTCAAATCAATAGAATTAGAAATGAAAAAGGAGAGATAACAACTGACACTGCAGAAATACAAAAGATCATGAGAGATTACAAGCAACTCTATGCCAATAAAATGGACAACCTGGAAGAAATGGACAAATTCTTAGAAATGCACAACGTGCCAAGACTGAATCAGGAAGAAATAGAAAATATGAACAGACCAATCACAAGCACTGAAATTGGAACTGTGATTGAAAATCTTCCAACAAACAAAAGCCCAGGACCAGATGGCTTCACAGGCGAATTCTATCAAACTTTTAGAGAAAAGCTAACAGCTATCCTTCTCAAGCTCTTCCAAAATATAGCAGAGGGAGGAACACTCCCAAACTCGTTCTACGAGGCCACCATCACCCTGATACCAAAACTAGACAAGGATATCACAAAGAAAGAAAACTACAGGCAATATCACTGATGAACATAGATGCAAAAATCCTCAACAAAATAGTAGCAAACAGAATCCAACAGCACATTAAAAGGATCATACACTATGATCAAATGAGGTTTATTCCAGAAATGCAAGGATTCTTCAATATACGCAAATCAATTAATGTGATACACCATATTAACAAATTGAAGGAGAAGAACCATATGGTCATCTCTCTCTCAGAGAGAGCTTTTGACAAAATTCAACACCCATTTATGATAAAAACCCTCCAGACAGTAGGCATAGAGGGAACTTTTTCAACATAATAAAGGCCATATATGACAAACCCACAGCCAACATTGTCCTCAATGGTGAAAAACTGAAACCATTTCCACTAAGATCAGGAACAAGACAAGGTTGCCCACTCTCACCACTCTTATTCAACATAGTTCTGGAAGTTTTAGCCACAGCAGTCAGAGAAGAAAAGGAAATAAAAGGAATCCAAATTGGAAAAGAAGAAGTAAAGCTGTCACTGTTTGCAGATGACACGATACTATACATAGAGAATCCTAAAGATGCTACCAGAAAACAACTGCAGCTAATCAATGAATTTGGTAAAGTAGCAGGATACAAAATTAATGCACAGAAATCTCTTGCATTCTTATACAGTAATGATGAAAAATCTGAAAGTGAAATCAAGAAAACACTCCCATTTACTGTTGTAACAAAAAGAATAAAATATCTAGGAATAAACCTACCTAAGGAGACAAAAGACCTGTGTGCAGGAAATTATAAGACACTGATGAAAGAAATTAAAGATGATACAAATAGATTGAGAGATATACCATGTTCTTGGATTGGAAGAATCAACATTGTGAAAATGACTCTACTACCCAAAGCAATCTACAGATACAATGCAATCCCTATCAAGCTACCACTGGCATTTTTCACAGAACTAGAACAAAAAATTTTACAATTTGTATGGAAACACAAAAGACCCCAAATAGCCAAAGCAATCTTGAGAATGAAAAACGGAGCTGGGGGAATCAGGCTCCCTGACTTCAGACTATACTACAAAGCTACAGTAAGCAAGACAGTATGGTACTGGTACAAAAACAGAAATATAGATCAATGGAACAGGATAGAAAGCCCAGAGATAAACCCACGCACATATGGTCACCTTATCTTTGATAAAGGAGGCAGGAATGTACAGTGGAGAAAGGACATCCTCTTCAATAAGTGGTGCTGGGAAAACTGGACAGGTACATGTAAAAGTATGAGATTAGATCACTCCCTAATACCATACACAAAAGTAAGCTCAAAATGGATTAAAGACCTAAATGTAAGGCCAGAAACTATGAAACTCTTAGAGGAAAACATAGGCAGAACACTCTGTGACATAAATCACAGCAAGATCCTTTTTGACCCTCCTTCTAGAGAAACGGAAATAAAAACAAAAATAAATGGGACCTAATGAAACTTAAAAGCTTTTGCACAGCAAAGGAAACCATAAACAAGACCAAAAGACAACCCTCAGAATGGGAGAAAATATTTGCAAATGAAGCAACTGACAAAGGATTAATCTCCAGAATTTACAAGCAGCTCATGTAGCTCAATAACAAAAAGCAAACAACCCAATTCAAAAATGGGCAGAAGAACTAAATAGACATTTCTCCAAAGAAGATATACAGATATACACACTGCCAACAAACAGATGAAAGAATACTCAACATCATTAATCATTAGAGAAATGCAAATCAAAGCTACGATGAGATATCATCTCACACCAGTCAGAATGGCCATCATCAAAAAATCTAGAAACAATAGATGCTGGAGAGGGTGTGGAGAAAAGGGAACACTCTTGCACTGCTGTTGGGAGTGTGAATTGGTATAGCCTCTATGGAGAACAGTATGGATGTTCCTTAAAAAACTACAAATAGAGCTACTATATGACCCAGCAATCCCACTACTGGGCATATACCCTGAGAAAACCATAATTCAAAAAGAGTCATGTACCAAAATGTTCATTGCAGCTCTATTTACAATAGCCAGGAGATGGAGGCAACCTAAGTGTTCATCGGATGAATGGATAAAGGAGATGTGGCACATATATACAATGGAATATTACTCAGCCATAAAAAGAAATGAAATTGAGCTATTTGTAATGAGGTGGATAGACCTAGAGTCTGTCATACAGAGTGAAGTAAGTCAGAAAGAGAAAGAGAAATACTGTATGCTAACACATATATATGGAATTTAAGGAAAAAAATGTCATGAAGAACCTAGGGGTAAGACGGGAATAAGGACACAGACCTACTGGAGAATGGACTTGAGGATATGGAGAGGGGGAAGGGTAAGCTGTGACAAAGTGAGAGAGTGGCGTGGAGATATACACGCTACCAAAGGTAAAATAGATAGCTAGTGGGAAGCAGCAGCATAGCACAGGGAGATCAGTTCGGTGCTTTGTGACCACCTATAGGGGTGGGATAGGGAGGGCTGGAGGGAGGGAGACGCAAGAGGGAAGAGATATGGGAACATATGTATATGTATAACTGATTCTCTTTGTTATAAAGCAGAAGCTAACACACCATTGGAAAGCAATTATCCTCCAATAAAGTTGTAAAAAAAATAAAATAAAATAAAATAAAAAGAACCCTAAATGTTTCAAGAGATCAGATTCATACATTTATATCAATCTATTCTCATTGAGTAATTCGCAGATCATAAAGTAGTAAGCGTTTTACAAAATCCTATCAGAATGTATGGACTGCTACATTGAGATGTAATAAACTGTCTGTATTTCTTAACCACAGACTCAAGGAGGAAAGCAGGACGAAGAGGTGGAATAGTGTGGGGAATGGTGCTGGATGGTAGAGAAAGCTTCAGGTACTATGGCTGGCTGAGGAGCGAAGACTGGGGAGCTTGTGGAGACAGGTGGGTTTGTGGAAACAAATTCAACTCTACTTTCTTTTGGAGTGGGGAGTATGACACATATAGAAGACATCGTTTAATCTTAAAAAACAGGTTTTTTTTAAAAAAGTAATTTTATTCCTTTTTTATTTCTTTGTTGTGCAGGGCAGAATAAAATAAAGGCATGAGGGAGCAGGGCACAGATGAAGGTGTGACTCAGTTCTTCCCATTTTTTTAAAAAAACACAACCATGGGGAAGGATGAGTAGTTGGTTAAACCTGTCAGTTTTATTTAAGTTCTAGTAATAATGTTTTGTGAGAGTTAGAGATGATGCACTTTCAAAATTGATCTTCTTCATCCTGTACATAACAGCAACCAATGTTGGTATTACCTCTCAGTTTCCCAACGTTTACCGTGAGGGGAAGATTGCTTGTCTTCCTATTTAAGTAACTTAATCCCAGCAGAGTGGCTGGTATCCCTGTGCCCCAAAGGAAAGGCCCTGAAAAGAGAAGGCATCACGCCAGGTTCCTCCAGGATGAAGGTTCCATCCTTCCCTTTCTGTGATGTAGGTGCTTGGAAGCATCTATTTGGCTCCATGCTCCTAGGGGATGGGTATTAGTTTTGCTCAGTGTCACATAATTGTCAAATACTCAATGAGGGTGGTATTGCTGCTACTATGAAACCATCAAAAGTTTATGTGATAACAAAACAAATGTTAAATATTTTCTTTCCTATAATGAATGAGGGAAACTCATTTTTGATTCAGATTTTAAATTGCTATTGCTTGGAAGGTACAGAAAAATGAAATAGATTAGAAAGATTTCAAAGTTTCAGGAAAAACTAAATTGTATTGATCTAAAAACAGATACTGGTTTAATTTCTAATTGCTTTTTAGCGATAATTGGTCAAGGTGACCCTCTCCCTGCCTTTTTTATTTTGCTATGGACACGTTTTTAAAGTTTTTATACAGAAAGCTTTTGTGAAATATTTCTTTTTCTTAAAGAATCTGTGGTTTCTGGTGTCTTAGTACTTTATGAGAGAAGGTTGATGATCTAAATTAAAGAATAGTTCCTTACCTTTTCTGTTTTAATACTATTTGGATTTGGAATGCCACAGATAAAATGAGCATTCTACCATTCTACTATTTAGTAGACAATTCTACCATTTAGTGACAATTTCATTTTAGATGAATAATCAATCAATAGTTCATGTTGCAGTTACTACCGGGAAAATGGATTTAATGGCCTGTTTCCAGGGCACATGATACTCTTGAAAGTATATAGATAAGGAGACTGTTGGGTTGGAATTGCCCCTTTAAAATGCTGCCTGTTTCTTTTAAAAATGTAAATGTAAATATAACTTATTTCTAGAGAAATTTATTTTCCTTATGAAGTGCTCTCCATGACAGTAGTGGAATGATCTCTCTTCCTCATAAAAGAAAGTTCAAAAACACATGTTGAGGATTGGAAATACCTTCTTGAGCCAGGGAAGATTTTTTTTCCATTGCTCCACTTTTTCTTATTTTACTTTCATATTTGCCAGTGATGTTTCAGGATCAGAATTTAACTTGGAATTGCGAAGCTGCAAGCTTAAATGGACTTTCCATTAATGAACAGGTTTAGACATTATTCTATTTTGAGAACAGTCTTTAATTTGGGCTTAAAATATAAAATTGACAGTTTGGAAAGATCTATAAAGTCAGGTGATTCTTTTCAGTTTTATTAAACCAAGATGGAGAGAGCAGGTATATGATAATGTTAGTGAACATGGTATAAAAACACTGGCTTTGCCAGTATTTCTTCAGTGCCGAGGTGGGAGCCACACTGATTGATGGCATTTCATCATTTCTTCTTGTCCCTGGCCTGTGATACACTGTGCTGGTCTCCATGTACACATTTACATCAGGACCTCACACTGACCCCCACTTGGGAGGGCTCAGCAGTGCACCAAGTGAGGGCCAGGTCCTTGCTGTCTGTTCCAGAACTCACTGGGGAAAGATGAGAGTTACATGGCAACCTGCAGAGACAAACATGTTAACTTGCAATTTGGTTGCTCCAGGGTTTACATCTAATTGTCTTAGAAAGTTTTGTCCCCAGTACAGTTTGATTTGGAATGGAAGGTTGGGTTAAGTTATTACCTAAACTGTTCATTGTTGAGGCCATCTTTTATTATTAAATTATGTCAATCGAAAGATGATGTTTTTAACCTCTCAACTTTTATACGGATTTAAGGGGCAGATAATCTCATTCCCAAGTTATAAAACTATTCCTTAGAACCAGAAACAGCAAGTAAAATATCTTTCCTGCTTCAAGTTGCCTTTTTATTTTCTAGGAGACTGGAAAATACAGTAATTCTAGCCAACAAAGGTGTCATCAGACTCAATTTTCTAGTATTAGTCTACTTGCCAAAACTTAGACCATGTCATACAGAACTCACAAGCCACCCAGGCCTGGAAACCTAACTCCTGTTTCAGCCATCAGTGGGGTGGGAAGTGCTTTTATGTTGATGGGTACATGGAATGTCTCTACCTTGCCCTTCCCCTTAATGTGCTTTCTTGTCCCTCCACATGTTTTGAGTTTCTGAAGGCTTGTAGCTCTGGCATCCTCTTCTGCCCCGGCTGTAGTGACCTGTGTGTACTCATGGTTACTATGTGAGCTCAGCATCTGTGCTTCAAAGTCATCACCTTCACAGAAAGCTTGTGTCTGAGGCTGTGCAGCACAGTGTCGGGTAGATGGGAGAGCATTTGGGCTAAGTGGCTGCAAACAGAGGCTAAAAGTACATTCTGTTGTTAAAGTGGTGAGTAAAGATGTGGCAGATAAATAATGACATCTTTCCTCCTAGCCCCTAAACTGGACACTCTTCTAAAGATGAACACTAAAAAAAATCAGCTGGTCTACATGTGAATATTATCATCAAATTTACATTCCCAAAGGAATTAAGTTTTTTGTAACAATATTGTGGTTCTCTTTGATATGCCTGTCTTTGAAGGTCTACTAGTTGTTTGAGGGTCCTATGTGATTCTGGAATTATTGAAAAATATGACCACAGGCAACCCTCATTGACCCATGGTAAAATTTTATACCTTCCTGACATGGGTTTGGAAAATGCAAAATAACTTCTATATTTGTCTAATCAAAACATAAAGGTAAATATAGGTGAATTTGCTTCATGACAAGTCACCTGGTTATCTCAGGATTAATCCACTGTTTCATCTCATTTATTCCTGAGGATAGGAGAACATGCTCTTCTAAATCTCCAAATACCTTTTCTCCAAAGAGTTCCAGAGTGGTGCAGAGTGGAAAATAAAGATTAGAATAAGTCATAAACATTGGCTAATTGGGGGCAAAAAGGGAAGAAGGGAAAGCAGGCTATGAGAAACACACACTTTACAAACTTCCAGCCAATATTTGAACGAAGCTTCCCTAAAGATGTTAGAATCACATTTTTATTACTGGATTATGATAACCAGGGGTTGGGGGCTTGGTCAAGGAGAACCTGGAAGGGATCAGGATCATGGTTTCCTGTCACTCATAATGATGAGAATCTGAAACACAGGTGGTGATGGGGGCAGAGGAAGGAGGTGGGGAGTAGGTTTAGAAAAGCTAGTAACTGAGCCGTAGATAATGGTTTCAGAATCAGGGTGAGCTGAGGTCAGCATACAAGCAAGACAAGGTATTTGGCAAATACCAAAGGCAGGTATTTTGGAATATCATTTACTGAGTGTGTTTGGGCTGAGTGCTTTATATGTATTATTTCTTTGCATTATTTTCATAACTGCCTTCAGCAGTATTTCCAACCCATTAATGATATTAAATTATTCAGCATTATAGCAATTCAAAACTTTAGGGCCTCACAAACAGCCCTTTACATACAAAATTTAACATGATGGCTTGGGAAAAAGAAGAAATGTCAACCTTTCTGAGTTGCCCCCTTTTAGGGACATTGCCCAATTAGAGATGCCACATTAATGTTGAACCAAAAGAAAGGCTGAGAAAATGCATGTTTTTGTTTTTTTAAGATAGTTTAAAAAATATTATAAAGTAATAAATACTTATTTGAAGAGAATTTTTAAAATACAGAAAAGTGTAAGGAAAACAAATCATCCCACAGTTTCCCTCCAGATACAACTATCGTGATTTTGATGTTTTCCCTGCTCGTCTTTTTTCCCACGTCTCTTAAGTAATTAGGACTACACTCCCCTTACTCCTTTTAACCTAATATTATACAAAGAGCATTTTCATTACAAATTCTTTAATCACATAATTTTCAAAAACATTTCACCACAGAGATCAAACTGGTGGTGTGTAGCTGAGTCTGGCCCGTAGACATATTTTGTTTGGCCTTTGTGATGTTCACGAATATTTGAATTACTTGCCAGTATATTTTAAAATCAGGAGATTTCACGTCACCTAGCCTACTTCACTCGTCTAGGTGACCTGTCTGGCCACTTTCAGCATGTGCTTTGAGAGTTCTGGGATGGCTTTGCCAAAACTTACATTAGCCATTCATTCACGTATTGTGATTACTTTTAGATTATTTCTGATTTTTAAAATTGTCAGAATGAATAATAGAAGGAATACCATTGTATTTTCTGTATTTCTAAATGTTTCTTTAAGAAAGATTTTTAGAAGTAGATTTATTTCATTGAGGTTTCAAGGCTTTTCTTATCACATTTTCTTGGCGATCAAACCACAGAACCTTCTTTCCATTGACCAGTCTCCTCGTGTCTGTAAGCAGGGTCTTGGACTGACTGCATGGGCGTTGGCCAGGCTGGGCCTGCTGCTGGCATGGAGGGGCTCTCCGTGGCCAGCATGAGAGCGTATCCAGGCCTGACTTTCCATTTACCTCTTTGCTAGGAGCTTGGTGCAAGTTAATTTGGCCAGGATGTCCTTTAATCTGTTATTTTTTAAATCAGAGGTGAATTAGTACAAGTCAGTTTTGTGATATTGACTTACTTTTTACTTGAATATAAGATCATTGTGGGTTTTTTTAGTTATCTTTTTTAAAAAGTTAATTAATTAATTAATTTATTTATTTATTTTTGGCTGCATTGAGTCTTCCTTGCTGCGCAGGGGCCTTGTCTAGCTGCAGTGAGTGGGGGCTGCTACCTTTTGCTGCGGTGCGCGGGCTTCTCATTGCGGTGGCCTCTCTTGTTGCAGAGCACGGGCTCTAGGCCCACAGGCTTCAGTAGCTGTGGTGCACAGGCCAAGCTGCTCTGTGGCATGTGGCATCTTCCTGAACCCGGGCTCGAACCAGTGTCCCCTGCATCTGCAGGCGGACTCTTAACCACTGCACCACCAGGGAAGTCCCAAGATCATTGTTAAAAAATGAATTTTTACTTCAGTTATTTAAAAATATTCTTAATTTTTTGTTCTGAATTACAGACTTTTGGGTGTTGAGTATATGGCCATACTTTAATGTCTAGAAAAATATGTTTTATTTGATAAAAGTTTGTATTGAACTAGGATTTATAAACACCCTATACCAAATGAGAAACCCATAATAATTATATATAAAATATCAGTATAGAGCGATGAGTAATATTCATTTGATCTTGATACTTTTATTAAAGGAGAAACTATGTTTATCTCTTCCCCTCAGTTCATCTCCATTACTTTAGATTATATCTCAAGACTCACCTTTCTTCAGAGATTTTCCCAACTCATTGCTTCAAGAATATTTTTAAAAGCAGCTATTTATTAAATACTTCTACACACTCAGCATATTGTTGTGGGAAAGGCAAAGATGTATGAAGCACAACCTTTGCCCTTAAAGAGTTGCAATCTAGTTGGGAAGACAGGGCACAAACGCAGAATAAAATCAAGTACAGGATTGGGTGGAGCAGACTACCTCTAGTGCTCAGGAGAGTCAGAGGAAGAAATAATTCATTGTGGGGTCAGTAGGCTGAACCGGCAGGTTAGTCCTGAACGTGGCCCTAGATTGAATTTAGGTTCTAGTGGACATTGTGGGTGAGTAGTACAGGAGTAGCTGTTTAGGGCGGGTGAGGAGACTGGCCTACCTGGGCAGAGCATTTAAGCTGGGAAGCTGGAGGGGATACATTCAGATGGGTAGGAGGGGCGGTGGCTATAAGATGTGGAGCACCAGACAGAGCATTGTAAACTTACTCTGACAAACACTGGGAAGCCTTTGGAAGTAAAAAACATGCTGATGGCAGCACTTGGGGGACTCTTCTTTCCCTTTCCTGGGACTTTCTTTCCCTTTCTATTAGAATAGAAAAGGAATAGAGGCAAGGAGGACAGTTAAATGGCGTCGCCATAGTCTAGGCATGATGTGAAGAGGGTAGGGATGTGGAATATTTCAGAAAAATGAATGCATTGAAGAAATTTTATATGGGCAAAGTTGCCAATATTTAAAGAATAGTTGGATATGGAGTAGAGGAAAAGGAAAAAAAAAAAGTCAGATGACTAAAATTTCAAGTTCTAGGCACAAGGAGCATTATGGAGTCTTTAAGTAGAAACAGAAATGCTTAGACTGTATACTACTTTATGGCAGAAAGGGTTATATGTCCAGCTTTAGAAATGGTTTCAGCTTGTCCATCAGCCCATTCTTCTTTTGAGGTTTGGTTTGGTTTTGTTTATATTAGAATACTAAGTGGCAAATTTAAAGGTGAGAAGAGAATAAATGGTAGGTTAACTGTTTAGTCTTGAAGGATATAAGGTTTTCTTCTAAGATTAATGAATTCTTTATGTTCCAGCCTCATAATGTTACCAAGACAAACATCATGAGTTTTGTTTTTTTGTTGTTCCCATGTGAACCGGTTAGCTTTGCTATGCTCTTCGGCAACAGACTTTGCTTCTAATTGTGAACTCACCAATTTCAAATTTATGCTGTTGAAATGGGGGAAATTGGGAGTTTAAGAGAATGAATAAATGCAAATTCATTTGCTTCCAAAACATGTATGTGAGCATCCATGCACCCACATGTGCACACGCACTACATGCATGTACACATACACACATACATACACAAATCCAGATCTATGCCTTACCTATAGTGGGTTAGTGTATTTTTTTAGAGCCTTGACCGTATATATTTCTTTATTGACTTATTTACTCTTCAACTATAGATGTCAAAGAAGGAATAAGAAACACTCCTTAGAATGTTCATTCCTTAGAAATGAATAGAATAGTGTCTTAATGTTTAAAAGGTTGGGTTGGGTTGGGTTGTAGAGCATGGGATAGAGATAAACAGGTCTTCTTTTGCTGCAGACGTTACTCTGGGGAATTTTACCTCAAACATTATAACAAATGATTGCACACACTTAAAAGAAACTTTGAACTCCTTGGCAAAGAAATTAAGTAATAAGATTAATTCTTTTAATAAGCCTGTTGGAATCTATTTTTGAGGCTGTTCCTAGGTTATCAGATGAGTATAAAAGGGACATCAAGTATTTCTATTACCATCACCAGTTGTAAAAGGCAGAAAACAATGATTTCTTTCTTCACATTTGTGGGTGAGATGACCTCTTGGTTGGTCTACGTGAAAAAGCATCAACAAATAGTAATGGTAGCCAAGTTTCCCTGGGAGGGAATAATGACTTCCCAGTCCATAAACATGGAATTGCCACATACCTGTCAGCAGCCTTGGCTTCATATGATATATTCCTAAATCCCTCTCTGTAGGGGTTTGGCTTCCAAAGGAATGGCAAGAGAAAGGGTGAGTTAAGGCACTTAGAGCCAAGAGAAACCAAGCAGTGAATTGATTCTTTAAAGTGCAACAAAGATACCAAATTGGTTAAGACAAAGTTAAACACAGAGTACAAATGGTAAGAGAGGGGTTGGAAACGCCCAAACTGGGATAGAGTGGAGCAAGAGCAAGATTAAGGAACTAAACAAGGGGATACGAGGTTTATAGAGTAGGATCACCTGTGACTTGTTTTTATAGACTGCCGGCTGAATGCTGCATGGGTAGTTTGGTTTGATTTAAAGGATAGAGTGGATGACACAGGATCTGGCAACTTAATTGGAATGATAAAGCTTTACACTGATTTGATTCTGGTCTCTTGTGCTGAAAGTAAGCTAATAGTAGATGTAGCAAAAAACTAAGACAGTATATTATAGTTTGTGTGGAACGTTGTCAGCCAGACCTGGGAGAAGGTAGTTACCATAGCTGTTGAAAACTGTTCCATTGTTAAGTCAGTGGAACTTCTTCCAGTTGCTGAACATGGAGAGGCGTTTTGAATAACTTAGTTGGCCAGGGTGTTCTCACAGTCCAGACCAGGATGTCCTTCGTCTTCTACATCATTCATTCATACTGGTACTTTCCTTGTGTGTGTGGTGATAAAAATAGAAATGAAAGTATCTGACCAATCCATGTATTACAAATGGCAAGAGCTATGAGGAAAGAGTGGGAAAAGCACTAGTTGGGGAATGGGGCTGGTTAGGACTTAACTTTCAGCCATGGATCAGCCACAAAATAACTAAGTGACCTTGGTCAAGTCACTTCTTTGGGTTTGAATTCCTCATGGAAAAAGGTAAGAAGGTTAAAAGATTGGCAACTCAATTAGATTGATTGGTACGCATACAAGAGAGTTTATTGTCTCCTTACCTTTAAGTGTGTTTAAAAATGTAATAAAAAGTAAAAAAAAGTTGGAACGCACATAAAAAAGACACAAATGTCATCCTGCCTCCTTCCCATCCAACTAAACTGTGGAGGTTGAACCAGATGATAAGGTCTCTTGTATTCTAAAGTCTGTGATTCATTTTCTAGTACTGCAAGATGGAGCCAGGATTGTTTCAAGCTGTTTTGAGTAGGAGTCTTATGCGATCAAAAATGTCTTCCATGGAATGATTTTTCCAAATCAATATTACATTCTTGATTATCCTTCCTTGGTCAATTTACATAGAAATGTATGTGTATTTCATGGGCTATACTGAGTGGCCTGGCATGTTTTACAGTGATTTGTAGTCTTTTCATATCAAAATCAATGTCAGGTCTGCAGACGTAGTTTGAAAGCAATATATTCATGTGAACACTTTCAAAATGAGCTAGAAACAACAGCCTTTTGGATAACTACGTAACTTCCCGTGAAAGACATCATTTATGGAAAGGTGATTCATGCTCAGTCTTTGTCAAAATTTAAATTTCTCCAGCAGTTTTTCTATCCACACCCAGCTTAAGATATGAGACAATTAACTAATGATTTGATCAGCTTGCAAAGGTGAGTTGGATAGTTTTTCTTACATAAAAATTTCCAGCAAAGGGCTGCACTTATATGGTAATGTTAGTGGTATCAGCGAGCAATTCTGTCCTTTGAGGTTTATATGTAAGTAGGGGTCATGGGTACTGAGTAAAAGACTCACAGTAGCCTCCATAGTAATAGAAGCAACAGAAAAGGCTTATTTTTAGAGAAAAGACCTACCAATGGCTTGATGATAGAATAAACAGTCAAGGCATGATGTTAGGATTATTTTGGAAATTCTTGCCTTCTGTGATAACCACAAAAACTCCTTTGTCAATTTATGTGCAGTTCTTTTCGGTATGGGACATTATTTATGAGCAGGGCTCCGTGACAGCTGGTATTTTGTGGCAAAGCTCAGTTCCAGCATTTTTAGATGGAATGTCAGTAGTAAGAAACAGAAATTTATATTCATACTAATATGCTAGCCCAGAAATTGAAGTTAAAAGTCTCTTGACATTTTGGAAATCGTCCTCCAGCAAAGATCTCCCAAGGAGAGCATTTCTTGTTAGGTAATGATGACTTGGCAGTACCTAACTTTTAGGAAAGGAGAATACGGTAGAAATACAGTAGCAGCAGGAAGCCTGAAAACTAGTTTTGTTTTGAGAGAATGAGTACAAGTTGCATAGGTATGGTTTTATATATCTCTTGCTTTCACTTGTATTTTGAAATATTGTATGGCTGCCTCTAAAATTTAAACTTTGATCTCCTCATCATTGGTCAGAGAACATGATGTAGAAAAAAGGCCGAAGAAGTCATACTCAGAAAATCCAAGTTCAAGTCTTGACTTCTTCATGGGCTGCATGATATTGGGGAAGATAATTTGCCCCTGGGAGCCTCAGTGTCCCCGTCTGTTAGTTGGGAATCATGGTAAGACCAACCTCACAGGTATTAAATGAGATAATATTTATGAAAAATTATATCACAAAATGCAAAAACTATATAATAGTAATTATTGATTATATCATTAGCAAATCTGGAATCTTAGCAAGGTTTCTATAAAGCAATAGAATATTAACGGGGCAAAGGGAATTTCTAAGTGAAGAATTCCTTAACTGGGAATGCTCTTCACAGATTGAGAAATATTTGTGTGTTCACTATAGTGTCTCGTATTTGTTGTTCTACTTGGGCATGGTCACACTTTGCAAGGATCTCAAGAAGAAAAATACAGAGTTGATGCATTAGGAATATATACTACTTTAGAGCCTCATTCTCACGGCTCATTTCCCCTCAGTCTTGCTTACCATCATTATTTGTTCATGGTATAACCAGTGTGATCCTCTGGGTACATATAATTGATATCCAGGTTCTGTTTCAACCAACCTCCCTCCTTCCCTCCCTCCATCCCTCCTTCCCTTACTTTTTCTTTTTGAGAAGATTAAGTGAATTGAAGAAAAGGCTTGATCCAGGTAGGCTGACACCATTTCCTTCTTTTGTATGTTTGGAATTCTTCTAGAATATGTTGGGGAATTTGTTAACAGCTTCTATAGCTAGACTATTTCACTATTATGCACAGAGCAGCACTAATTACTAGTACTGTGTAATTGTTTCTCTCAAGGAAATACCTCTTATAAGGGGTCTTTTCCATCTGGAGGAGCCCTACTGTATAATCTCACCTCTGGTTTTAGCCATGTGAACAGTAAGAGCTTTGTAATCCCTTACAAAGAAAATGGCTGGTGATCTTAGCATCTTTGATATACACGTTTATGAAAAAATGTTGTAAAAGTTATCTTTATTGAGTGTGGTTTTATCACTGCTGGAGTGACTTCCACTTTACTTATGGACATTTATAAGTACTGTTCCAAATTCAGCTTTATGTTAGGCAGTCTGCTTGGCTACATTCAAGATCCCTCACTGCCAGGTGAAGGGCTGTGAAAA
Source organism: Orcinus orca (assembly GCF_937001465.1). Classification (NCBI taxonomy): domain Eukaryota; kingdom Metazoa; phylum Chordata; class Mammalia; order Artiodactyla; family Delphinidae; genus Orcinus; species Orcinus orca. The sequence continues at coordinate 100,588,552 of NC_064563.1, forward strand.
TTCTTGACATTATTTTGGTGACTGTAAAGAGCATACCTCTGTCAGGGTGGTCTTTCCTTCCTCTTTTAAACTTCCTTGCGTATGTAAGCAGAGCACTGTATGACCTTGCTCAGTGTGACTGAGGGTTGGTGTTTCTTAAATGATATTCAGATACCCTGTGTTCTGCTCACGCTGCTGACTTTTGCAGGCAGCATTTATGTTAGGTCTTTCCCCATTACTTTCTATGAGGTGTAATGATTGTGCAGGCCTTTCCTTTGGTCATTACAATTGTCAAATTGGTTTCGCCAAGTGGCCCTGACTAATGAACTCTGTGTACAAGATACTCTCTTAACCATGTTATCTAGGAAAGTCTTCTCATTTTGCAAAATTACTCTGAACCCATGCAACCCTAAACTCATGGCACGGAGGAACAGAAACACAAAACTATTGAGCCTACTAATGATTCACCACATATATCACAGTAATAATAAGTAATAAACATCAACAGAGTCAGTAGGTACTAGGGTGGTTACCATTTTGTCTCACATTTCCTAACTTATTCTTTCAATAATTGTCAGAAAAGCATATAAAAGTTTTTTTGATTATCACTGGCCAAATGTAACAGACTATATATAGATACACATGTGGGCGTAGATGATTCCTCAGTAAGGACATAAATGACAAAGAATTACAACAAATGACACAAAGAATTAGAAAGTTATATGGAGATCTAGACAGACACTGTCTTAGGAAAAGTGTTTTTTTTTTTCTCATCTCCTCACCAAAAACCTCATACACAGTTTATAGAAAAAGAATGGGCTTCAAGAATATCATAAGGAAATAACAGACTATTGCTGAGGAAATTAATCCTGATGGAAAATATATACTTTCTTGTTTTTGCAGTTTGGGTAGGTTCTGTGCTCTGGGTACTGCACGTACTGTTTGAAGCAGAAGGAAATTGTTGTTCTGAAGTTTAAAAAAGTCAGATTTAGTCATGTGCAGGGAGGGGAGTTGAGTGCTCCCAGAGCCTCATGTCTCTGGAAGACATGAAAGAACAAGAGATTTTGCCAAGATTGACTTTGCTTTTAGACTTTCCTTCACCGCATTCCAGGGCAGAGAGCGTGTAGTGTTGGAAGCGACCCACTGGCAGGATGTTTAGGATCACATGGCAATGTGTTGTGGGTGAACAGGACTGGCAGTTCACGGACTGCTTTTATTTATATCCCATTGTGAGTTTTTAGGTGGTTTGGAGAGTTTTGGTTCTTTCAGAACAGGTTTTATTCAGAGTATAAAGTATTAAAACTATTCTCCTGCAACGAACGATAGTTGAAATACTTTCTCTAATTGCCTAAGCTACTCCATGGCTATAATTTAAGCACATTTGGAAGCTGTGTTATTTCTGTCGTGCCATCAGGTTACTGTTTACTGTTACAGCTCATCAAGTTTTTATTGAGTAACTAAAGGAAGATTAATATTTTGGTAAGTACTTGGACAAAGATATTAAGGGTTAATAAGTCTGGGGTTCTGAAAGATACCTCAGTTTTATCCAGGGGAGAGCTTAGGCACTAGAAGAATCAGAGTTGGTAATTACGCAAACATGCTTTTCTGATAAATGAGCAGATGTTGTTAATTTTGACATACCACGGCTGGACTGCAGTATTATGCCTCTTCCATGGGTATGAATTGAACTACTGGAAAGTAGTTCATCTGGAAAATGTGGCTGTGGAGAATGTGCAGGAGAACTCACAGAGCCATGGCCTGGGAGCCTAGGAGGGGAGGTCACATGCTGGGAACCAGGAACTTACCCAAACTTGATACTGTGCATTTAGAATACTGTATTCACCCAGAAACTTAAGGTCCACTGAGTGATGTTTCCAGTATAATCACAAGAATTCTAAAACTTCCAGGACTAAGTATTAGCTAGGCCCTTTCCTGGAGGAATTGACATACAGGTAGAGAAGGAGCCACGAGCCAGATCAGGCCTAGCCCTGAGTATCTTCATTCAGCAGGTGTTTATGGAATGCCAGCTCTATGCCAGGTGCTGGGCGAGGTGCACGGGGAACAAAGACAGATGAGCCATAGTCTGACCTTGGGGCACTCACACACTAGGTGGGTGATGGATATGTTTATAACTAATGATGAGAAACTGAGCAACCCTGCAATAAGGTTATGAATGAAGTGCTGTAGGGCACAGGAGAGAGAAATTGAAGTGCTAGTTAACAATGGTGAAGAATTGTTGCATTGGAACGGTCCTTACCGGTTACCTAGTTCTACCCAATGCAGGATTCTCACCGCTTCTTCCCTGGCAGATGGTCATTTAGCCTGTGCTCAAACCCCCCTCTAGAGGCAGCTCATTGCATTTTCAGGCATCTCTGTTTAATTGATTCAAACCAATATTATGTGAACACTTACCAGGCATTGTGCTGAGTCTGTTGTACCTGTTATCTCATTTAATCCTTACCCAGGAGTAGGTACTTCTAATACCCCTCTTTTCAGATGAACAACTGAGGCTCATAGAAGTTAACCAGTTTGTCCAAGTTTATATGTTCAGCAGTGTCTGGAACAAGGTCTTAAATCTATTGCCTGACTTCAAATCTGTGTTCTTGATCTACCTGATACTCTCATAGGTTCCTATTCTTTCACCTGCTGAGAAAAAGATCAAGTGTAATTTCTCTTCCTTGTGACAGCTCTTCAAATATTTCCAGAGAACGTGTATGTGTCCCTTCCCCCCACATCCAACTCTTTTCCCGTCATTCTAAGTTCTTTCAAATGTTCCCCCAAAGACATGCTTTTCAGACCTTCCACCATCCTGGTCACCTCCGGGGGCTCTCCTGTGTGTTGATGGCTTTCCTAAGATGGAGTTTGCAGCATCACCGCAGCATTCCTGCAGCAGTAGAAGAAGTAGAAGTAGCAGAAGTAGCCTGTCTCCCGTTGAGGAAGATAGGCATGACATCTCTTTACCTGAGATGTATTCATATTAGCAGCAGCTGCATCACTTTTATGGCTCAGGCTTCGTTTGTTGTCCATAAAATTCATAGGTCTATTTTTCTCCCCCCTTTTTGGCCTTTATTACATTTATTTATAACCATGCCTCATTTGCAGCTTTTTTTTTTTTGTATTGTGCTCAGGTCACATGATGATCTGAAAAGAGATACAGCCAGAAATATTTCGTCTTCACATAGGTAGAAGCTGGGTAGGTACACTCCAAAGAGGCAGTGGCCAAGCAGTTTGCAAGGGCTTTCCTTCACCCCCTCGAGCCCCGTGAGTTTTTCTCACATACAAGAGGGCATCCAGTCAACTCCTGATGAGAGCCTGGGTCATTGTGCTCTTCAGGGAGGAGAGGATATGTTCTCCCCAGGCACATGGCTCAGGCTCTTCATCTTGTCCCATGGGATCTTGTCTTCTTGAGCTCCTTGAGAATAGGGAAGCTGGAGGATGAGGGAGTGTGCTCTTCTGGCAGGAAGAACTTGGCTAAGTGTTCTAAAAGACCTAGTCCAAATACTAGTTTAGAAAGATCGCTTAAACATTCATTAGAGGCTTAATTGGTGGCCTCGGTCATCTTAATGTTCATTAGTGGTTTGTATAAATGTTTTAGTGGTAATTAATATTTGAAAACCTGGATATCTAGTCTTTTAAAAGTTGCGGGGCCTCTGGTAATCCTGAAGTGCCACTGACAGGTTTAGATAATTTAGAAAATTATTAGATTTTTCAAGGTGAACTAGATTTTAAATAAACTCTAGGTGCGTTTGATAGTATTTCAAAAACTTTTTTACGGTTACTTGAAACTGAGTGGATTTAAGCATGAAAGTGTGTATTAGGAGCACAACAACAAAAAAGCCATGTAATAGTGAAGTGGCAATTTTTTTACACTGATTAAAATTCAAGGAATATAGTTCATTTTTCCAGGGCTTTCCCTAGTAGAAATAATCACCATGGAAAATGACTGTATTTCATATCAAATGTTATGCTCTGCATTCATAAGTTATTTAATCAAGCATAGAAAAACCATCTTTATGAAGCAGATTTTGATGCTCATGTTTAATATTTTGAAAAATGACCTTAATAAGTTGTTTGAAAGTATTTTAGAGGGGAGCTTTCAATCTGAATTCTGAAAGAACAGCTCTTATGTTTATTCTTGCATTTCTTTATTGGAATAATCTGTTCTAGATCAGTGATTCTCAAAGTGTAGTCCCTGGACCAGCAACATTAGTACCACCTACGAACATGTCAGAAATGCAGATTCTCAGATTCCCCCATCCCCGACCTGCTGAATAGGAAACTAGGAGAGTGGATCACACACTGTGTGTTTTAACAAGCCCTCTAGCTAATTCTGGTGCTTGCTAAGTTTGAGAACCACTGATCCAGATTGTTTCAAGCTTTGTAGAATTATTCAATATTCCATGTGGTGGCCAAATTCTGTTAGAATGGAATGAGGAGAAGCCTCTACTTCTACTGCAGTTATTACAAGTGGTCAGAGAACTTGGTCCATATAAGAGATGTGTGCATGGCAAGGAGAAATCTCACTGCTGTTTTCTTCCCTCACTCATATAAAAGAATGAATTATTTTCTCTTTCTTTAGGAAATCAAACTAGATTTCCTGGAATGCCTAGGACTTATCCTGATGGAAAAATGCTTAACTCGGTAGTTCAGTCAAACTCTCTGCCCTAAAATAAAGAGAAATACCCCAAGAAAAGACCCCCGAAGATGAGGAAGTTCTTACCCTTGAAGGGCTGCATGAAACAGCTTAGTGACCTAAGTCTGTGTAGCTGGATAGAGCTGGGAGAACATTTATTTCATTGCCCTATAAAGGAATATTCTGCTCAGATAGTTAAGGTTTTTCTCTGATCTTAAAGACCTCCAAAGACAAAGATAGTCACAATTAATTATCGTTTTGTTATTAAATTTGAAGTTAATAGCCATAAATGTCAGAAAATGCATTTTTACATTTCCTATGTAAGTAATGTTAGGGTCACACGGCAGTTCAAATATTGCCTAAAATCATTTTTCACAGTTGGCAGTTCTGACACATCAGTTGTCAAATTCTGTCGTTCCAGGCTTGGGAGCAGATAACCCTCCAGGGCTTATGAAGAGGGAGAAGTGACCCTTCCCAAATCAGTATAGACCCCTCTCGTCCCAACCCAAATCTCTTTAATCTGAATAGTGGGAAAGAGGAAATGCTTGGAGTTGGGTCACTAGCCTGTGTATGTGTGTGTGTGTGTGTATGTGTATGTGTAAGGAGGTGGTGCTTCCTCTCTAAAGCTAGTGGGAGTCACTCATAAAGCCTGCACATATTCATGATGGAGTAAAATGAGTAAAGTGAAATGATTTCATATTTAACCCACTGTCTCCAGACTATTCAGCAAACAATTTTAAAAGGTTTAAACTTTTTAAAAATATGTAAGTTTTATTGGATTTTTAAATTTTATATAGTTGATTTACAATATTATATAATTTCAGGTATACAACGTAGTGATTCAATATTTTTACATGTTATATTCTGTTTAAAGTTATAAAATATTGGCTATCTTACATGTACTATACAATATATTCTTGTAGCTTATTTATTTTATACATAGTAGTTTGTACCTCTTAATCCCCCAGCCCTATCTTGCCCCTCTCCCCTTCCCTCTCATCATTGGTAATAACTAGTTCTCTATATCTGTGAGTTTGTTTCTGTTTTATTAAATTCATTTGTTTGTTTCAATTTTAGATTTCACATATAAGTGATAACATACAGTGTTTGTCTTTCTGTGACTTATTTCACTAAGCATAATACCCTCCTGGTCCATCCATGTTGTTGCAAATGGCAAAATTTCATTCTTTTTTATGGCTGAGTAGTATTCCATTGTATGTATATACGTTACTTTTTCTTTATCCAATCATCTGTTGATGGACACTTAAGTTGCTTCCATATCTTGGTAATTGTAAATAATGCTACTATGAACATTGGGGTGCATGTATGTTTTCAAATTAGTGTTTTTATTTTCTTTGGATAGATACCTGGAAGTGGAGTTGCCAGATCATATGGTAGTTCTATTTTTAGTTTTCTGAGAAATCTCCATACTGTTTTTTTATAGTGGCTATACCAAGTTACATTCCCACCAGTAGTGTACTGGGGTTCCCTTTTCTCCACATCTTTGCCAACATTTGCTATTTGTGTTCTTTTGATGATAGCCATTCTGACATCTGTGAGGTAATATCTCATTGTGGTTTTAATTTGCATTTCCCTGATGATTAACAATGCTGAACATCTTTTCATGTACCTGTTGGCCATCTGTATGTCTTATGTGGAAGAATGTCTATTCAGGTCTTCTGCCCATTTTTGAAAATTTTTTTTGATATTGAGTTGGATAAGCTGTTTATATATTTTGGGTATTAATCCCTAATTGGTCATATCATTTGCAAATATTTTCTCCCATGCGGTATGTTTTCTTTTCATTTTGTTGATGGTTTCCTTTGCTGTGCAAAAGTTTTAAGTTTAATTAGGTCCCATTTATTTATTTTTGCTTCTGTTTCCTTTGCCCGAGGAGACAGATTTTAAAAAATTTCTACGATTTATGTCAAAGAGTATTCTGCCTGTGTTCTCTTGTAGGATATTTATGGTTTTAGGTCTTATTACATTTAGGTCTCTAATCCCTTTTGGGTTTATTTTTGTATATGGTATGAGAAAATCTAATCTCATTCTTTTACATGTAGCTGCTCAGTTTCCCCAGTACCACTTACTGAAGAAGCTGTCTTTTCTCTATTGTATATTCTTGCCTCCTTTGTCATAGATTAATTGACCATAAGTTTGTGGGTTTATTTCTGGGCTCTTTATTCTATTCTGTTGATCTATATGTCTGTTTTTATGTGAGTACCATACTGTTTTGATTACTGTAGCTTTGTAGTTAAGTTTGAAGTCAGGGAGCATGACAACCTCCAGCTTTGTTCTTTTTTCTCAAGATTGCTTTGGCATACACTACCAGATATAAACTGGATGGCTAGTGGGAAGCAGCTGCATAGCACAGGGAGATCAGCTCAAAGCTTTGTGATGACCTAGAGGGGTGGGATAGGGAGCATGGGAGGGAGGCTCAAGAGGGAAGGGATATGGGAATATATGTATACATATAGCTGATTCACTTTGTTGTACAGCAGAAACTAACATAATTGTAAAGCAATTATACTCCAATAAAGATATTTTAAAAAAAAGATTGCTTTGGCTATTTGGGGTCTTTTTGGTTCCATATAAATTTTAGAATTATTTGTTCTAGTTCTGTAAAAAATGTCCTGGGTATTTTGATAGGGATTGCATTACATCTTTAGATTGCTTTGGGTAGTATAGAAAGTTTAACAATATTAATTTTTTCCAACCCATGAACATGGGATATCTTTTCATTTCTTTGTGTCATCTTCAATTTACTTCATCATTGTTTAATAGTTTTCAGAGTAAAGATCTTTCACCTCCTTGGTTGTTTATTCCTAAGTATTTTATGCTTTTTGATGCAATTTTAAATGGGATTTTTTTTCTCTTTGTGAAAGTTCATTATTAGTGTATAGAAAAGTAACAGATTTCTGTATATTAATCTTGTATCCTGCAACTTTACCAGATTCACTTATTTCTAATAGTTTTTTTTTTTTGGTAGAGACTTTAAGGTTTTTTGTATATAGTATCATGTCATCTACAAATATTAACAGTTTTACTTCTCCCCCTCCAATTTGGATGCCTTTTATTTCTTTTTCTTGTCTGATTGCTGTGACTGGGACTTCCAATACTATGTTAAATAGAAATAGCAAGTGTGGGTATCATTGTCTTGTTTTTGAATTTAAGGGAAAGACTTTCAGCTTTTCACCATTGAGTATGATGCTAGCTGGGTTTGTCATAAATGGCCTTTATTATTTTGAGATATGTTCCCTCTGTACCCACTTTGATGAGGGTTTTTTTTTTTATTATCATGAATGGATGTTGAATTTTGTCAAATGTTTTTTCTGTGTCTATTGAGATGATCATATGATTTTTACCTTTCCTTTTGTTACTGTGGTCTATCGCATTGATTGATTTGAAGATATAGAACCATTCTTACATCCCTGGAATAAATTAAAGGGCTTAAACTTTTAAAGTACAGGTACGCTGTCAAATGATACTCAAATGGATTTTTAAGAACTGAATTATCACTGTATTACCTAAGGATTATGCTTGTCCTAAATATCATATGCATTTTTAACTGAAGGGTTATTACTCGTGATTACATGTATAAGTTCTAGTCATATAGTAAAATAATTGTACATTTTATAATAACTGATTAAGATTTATTGTTTTTTTCTATCATGGAGCTTCTAAGAACTTTTTTTTCCTTTCCTATTTTTAGCTGCTATGACATTTTAGATACTGTAAAATGTAGGATTTTCCTGCTATCTGGGATAGTGTCTAGCCAAGTTGACCATTCTTATTCTGTTAGAAAATTCTTCCTTTTACTGAGCTGAGGCAATTCTTCTTATACACCATCTCCAGGGTAATGGGAGTCTATAATTATGAGAGGCTCATAATGAGTCTTTGGCTCTCTGTGGAGGTAGAGAGAAGAAAATATTATTTCCATTTCATAGCCAAGGGAACATACATAGACAAAAGCACCACAAAAGTGTGGACAAGATTTAAATTGTAAAGTAAAGATTTTGATTTCCATAGTAAAAGTGGACCAGGATTTCCAAATCAGTGTCTCCTAAAGCCATCACTTTTATTTGGCTAAACTGAGAGAAAGACAAAATGTGTTTTTTAGACCGTGCTATCCAGTAGAAATATATTGTGGGCTATATATGTACTTTTAGGTGTTCTAGCAATCACATTAAAAACGTAAAAAGAGGGCTTCCCTGGTGGCGCAGTGGTTGAGAGTCCGCCTGCCGATGCAGGGGACACGGGTTCGTGCCCCGGTCCGGGAGGATTCCACATGCCGCGGAGTGGCTGGGCCCGTGAGCCATGGCCGCTGAGCCTACGCGTCCGGAGCCTGGGCTCCGCAATGGGAGAGGCCACAACAGTGAGAGGCCTGCGTACCGCAAAAAACAAAACAAAACAAAAAAACGTTAAAAGAAACAGGTGCCATTAATTTTAATAATGTATTTTACTTAACTGAAGGTACACAGGATAGTATGATTTCACCATATAATCATTATAAAGAATGAATGGAATACTTTACATCCTTTTTTTTTGTACTAAGTCTTCAAAATCATAGCATACCTCAGTTCGAACTTGTCACATTTTAGATGCTCAATAGCCACTTGTGGCTACTGTCTACCATATTAAACAGCACAGCTCCGGAATCTTCCTTTTCTACCCTTGCTGGCTGCTCCAACTCCCTTTCCCACCCAAAATACAAAATGTATTTGCAGATGTTGAGTTCCCTGTCTCTGGAAGTGTTTGAGCAGAGGCTGGGTAACCAATGCTTGGTGGGAATATTGTGAATAAAGACCATCAGGTGGATTTTTGGACAAGAAAAGCCTTAAAATCCCTTGCAACTCCAATGTTCTGTGATACTGTGATACTGAGAAATGAGTCATGGAATTATGAGTTTGGAAAGAACTTCCTTCCATATTAGCCGTGCCATTTTCTGTCATTATCTCCTGATTTGTTATTTACCTCTTCTCTACTTCTAATATGGATAAAATGATCATTTGTAGAGTACTATATCGTTTATAAACCACTCTCATAAACACTAATGGTTAATTCATTTATTTCTCCACCGATTCAGTAATGGTGTATTGAGTCCCTACAATGTATTAGTCTCTGTGCCGGAGCTGGAATGCATTAACTGCAGTGTGTGGAAGAGCATGACCCTGGTGCTCAGAGTATTCAAGCTATCCTGTTCCTACTATTCCTTATCCCTGGTTTCTGCAATCTGTTTCCTCCTTGTTTGGCTTGAGTCACTAGGAACCACAAATGTGCTGATATGAACATAGCGGTCTGACTTTGTTTTCTGATATGAAATGTGAATCCCTCCCCAAAGGACAGTTTTCAGTGATGAGAAAACTGCAGGTGGGTTCTCTGCTCCTCTGGTGTGATTAAGCCATTAGAAATAAGGTATCTTTTTTTTTTTCAGCATTAAAGAGAAGTAGTGCTTTGTGACCGCCTGGAGGGGTGGGATAGGGAGGGTGGGAGGGAGGGAGACGCAAGCGGGAAGAGATATGGGAATATATGTGTATATATAACTGATTCATTTTGTTGTGAAGCTGAAACTAACATACCATTGTAAAGCAATTATACTCCAATAAAGATGTTAAAAAAAAAAAAAAAAAAAAAGAAACAAAATAAAGAGAAGTAGAGTCTGCTGTCATTTAGCTGCATGTCACCTGGAATTGTAATTTCCATTAAAAACTCCTTTGCTGTCAGCCAACTGCCAGGTAGACACTTAATCTCCTTTGACTCTATGCTGCACTTTTTTGTGCCCTATCCAAAAATTCTGAAAGAATTAAAGCTGCTTCTGAGCCATGGTTTATCAATTATGATGCTCCTGCTTTAGAGAAAGAAAAAAATACAGAAACTTCTGGTGTCAGAAAAACTGGTTCTTGTCCTGATAGTAAAAAATCAGGATTTAAGACCAAGGAAAACCATTTATGGAAGTATTTTAGGGATTTGGTTATAATTCTGCCTAGTAAGTTTGAAAATTCTCCATCTCACTCTTGTTTCGTTCTTTAATTGTCCTAGAGTATTTTATAAATTCAGTTTCTAAATTCTACTGTACCCAACTTTACTGGAATGTCTTCTAACAGTTTCATGTTACCACCAGAGAGCAGCAGAGATTTATAGGTAGTTAATGAGTACCCTAAATACCAAAAAACACAGAAGCTTGGCCACTTGATTTGATCTCATTAATTAAATAGCTAGGAGGAAAAAGAAGCAGCTGATTCATAACCAGAACTTTCACTCATTGGCTTGTCTCCCCACCCTTTCACACTTACTTTCTCTGAGGTATGTGTATAAGTGTGTGATTTTAATAATTTATCACATTGGTTGGGGAGAGTTTTTTGTCTTTTCTAGACGCTTTGGGGATATGGGTCAAAATGCAACTCTTATTCCACACTCACACATGCATAGACTGAACAATGAATCTGAAGGCAGTGAATCCAGAGTTGTAGGAAGTGCAGTGCTGTTCTTCTAGAGCAGGAGGGGTCATCAAACTACTGCCCACAGGGCAAATCCAGCCCAGTGCCTCTTGTTGTAAATAAAGTTTTATTGGAACACAGGCACATTTGTTTATGTTTTGTCTTTGGTGGCTTTCATGCGACAGTGGCAGACTTGAGTGACCATAGTAGAACATATGGCCAACAAAGCCTAAATTAGTTACTATCTTGCCCTTTACTGAAAAAGTTTCCTAACCTTACTCTACACCATATTTGCATTTTAAATTTAAATTATGGAAAATATGGAGAAGCTGAAGGAGTCGTGGATTGGGACTTTCAACAACTATTTTTCTATTCCTAATTCTTCTACCTGGGTGGGTCTTTCACCATTTCTAGCCCTGGAGTCCTCATCTGCAAGTAGGGGTGGGAGTGGGGGGCGGTTGAACTTGGTAGCATCTAAGATCCTTTCCAGATCCAGAGTTCTATGACTTTTTTGATTGCCTTTGTTCTTACATGAATATGCTATATAGTGAACAAGTTGTTTTAATTTTTAAGTTTTTTTAATGAACAGTTATTTCTTTTTTTTTTAAGAATCATTGTTATTTTATTTACTTTATTTATTTTGGCTGTGCCAGGTCTTAGTTGCAGCACCCAGGATCTTTTAGTTGCAGCATATGGGAATGTTTTAGTTGCAGCATGTGGACTCTTAGCTGCGGCATGTGGACTTCTTAGTTGCGGCATGCATGCGGGATCTGGTTCCCCAACCAGGGATTGAACCCAGGCCCCCTGCGTTGGGAGCATGGAAGGGGAAGTCCCATGAACAAGTTGTTTTATGGGGGCATCATTTTGCTTGGTCTATGTTCCCCAGGCTCCACTTTTAACCCCACAGGATTTGTCAGATGACTGGGCCACTTTGCACTATACATCAGGGAAGTCTGGTGCCACACCTACATATCCTTAGAAATTATGTTAATGTCATTTAAGAGAAAAAGGGAAAGCATAAGGTCAGTGCTTAGTTTCCTAACTCTAGCTAAGCAGGACTATATTTTTCTTGTTTTGAAGTCTCCATTTTGACTACATTCCTATACCTACCTTTTTTGACAAGCTCCTTTTTTTTTTTTTGCAGTAGAGTTATTAAATGTTGTACTAAATATTAACTCAGCAGTGTCTACAATTTTGCCTTTTAACATCTTGTTGGAATGTCTGGTAATCTGAAGCAGTACTGATTTCCAAAATGTAAATATGAAGAGAAGCATGTGAAGTAAAAATTTAATACTATAGACAGTTTGATTCCACATTTTAGTTTATTATTCTGTTTTTGATTGATTTATTGATTCATTAATCTAACAAAGATCCACTTAGTAACCTATTTAGTGTTGGGAATATAGCAATGATAAAGCAGATGATTAAGTAGAAGATGCTCACTGTGAAAAATTTGGAAAACAGAGCAAAGTGTAAAATAGAACCTAATTTAGTTTAAGTATTTGTACCCGTGCATTCTTTTTTCAAAATGTAAATATTTATGTAGCTAACATGCTTCAATATCAAGCCTAGTGTTTGTGTTTCTTGATTTATTTACTGTTAATTTGTAGAATATTTATTAGCAAGATGCCTTTTTAGGCATTTGAAAATCACTGTTTAGTTTTTTATGCCCCACATTTCTGATGTCTAAGAGGTTTTACAGTACAATTATTTATAAATGTGTTATTGCCTATATCATCTGAAGGGTCTTTAAGTCTGTGTTGGTAAGATGCTACTCAAATTCTACTACTGCTACTCTGTCAAAGAGAGAGGGAGCTTACTTTAAGAGGTAGACATTATCATCTAACCATGTGATCCTTCATATGTGGATTTGAAGCTGTTGACACCCTTAGCCACTCAAATCCTTTTTGGAACAATTGGCTGGATGAGTCACCTACAGGAACACTCCTTTCCTAGTTCTTTACACGCTCAGAGATGTGTGTGGAAGATTTGGAGTTGAAATAGCTGAGTTTAAATCTCTGCTCTGCTACTTCCTAACTGGGTAATTTTGGCTGAATCACTTAACTCTCTCTCCTTTGTCCTCATCTATAGAGTAGAGGTGAAATACCAACCCTGCCTATCTCACAGGGTTGCTGTGTAGGCAAAAAGACAATGTGAGGGTTTAAATAAAAGCATGCTATTAAACCCAAATAACCAATGCTTAGGCTGGGGTTAAAATGAAGCCCAACAGTCAGCATGTTACCACAGATCATAAGGACGGATAATTGACTTTGGAGCCTTCAGACCAATTTAGTCAGTTGGACTGATTAGCTTTGCCAGTTGAAGTTTACAAATTCACTAAAATGGACTATCGAGTTCTTCCATTAGTCAAACCAACAAATACATGTTTGGTATTAACTACGTGCATGCCACTGGGCTTGTGTTGTGGAAGATATAAAGAAGCTCTCTGCCTATAAGAGCTTACTATTTAGAAGGTAAGGATGTCAATCAAGTATACAGAAAACAAAAATCACTTTAAGGGCTTCTCTGGTGGCGCAGTGGTTGAGAGTCCTCCTGCCGATGCAGGGGACGTGGGTTCGTGCCCTGGTCTGGGAAGATCCCACATGCCGCGGAGCGGCTGGACCCGTGGGCCATGGCTGCTGAGCCTGCGCATCCGGAGCCTGTGCTCTGCAACGAGAGAGGCCACAACAGTGAGAGGCCTGCGTACCGCAAAAAAACAAACAAAAAAAGAAAAGAAATCACTTTAAGTTTTCAACAGAGGGGTTTATTTATTTCTTTTTACTTTGAAACAACCATAAACTTTCATGAGCTTGTCACTTTTGAAGATTCTAGGCCATTTACTTTGTAGAATATCTCTCAATTTGGCTTTGATGTTTCCTCATGATTAGATTCAGGTTACATAGGAGTGATGAGTGATGCTGTGTTCTCAGTGCATCCCATCAGGTGGCACACATTTTTGGTTTGTCCTGTTATTGATCATGTTCCCTTTGATCACTTTCTTGTAGTCTGTCAGACTTCTCTACCATAAAGCTAATCTTTCCCCCTTTATAGCTACTATTTGAAGAGATAGTTTACTTTGAGACTATGTGAATATCCTGTTCCTCATCAAACTTTAATTAATCCATTCATATCAGTACAAAATCTTGTTTTCATAATTTGTTTAATGAATTATAATGTTACTATCATTATCTTGATGTTCAAATTGTCCCTATTTTGTCCAGAGGGAACCACTTCATTCTGGCTTCTGTGTCCTTTTGACATGTCCCCTTTATTATTTGAGTATTTTCTTACATTCTGATCCCAAAAGATGTTCCAGGCTCGTCTTAATCTTTCCCTACCACAGCGCTGGAGAATGACTTACAGAGATAAAGACCTGGCTCTGAGTGTGCTCATTGCCTTTGAGGTATTGCTGCTTTCAGATTCTAACAGAGGAGATTTAATTCAGGGAATAGATTAAACTGCTGATGGGGAAGCTGGAGGCAAATAGGGGTCAGTAAGGCAACCCAGAGAAACCACTAACGCCCTTAGGCTAGAGGGCCAAAAGGGGGATGTAGTGTGCTCAGGAGGTCAGGTCATCTGGAAGAAGTTTGAGAAGTACTGGACTGTCTAGAGGGAACCTGAGCCATGGAGGGTGTGCAGCTGCTACAAGAGAAGCCGCGTGAGGAGGAGAGGTTTTTCCCTTCCTCTTGCACTCCCATCTACTCTCAGTACCTCCCGTTGGCCTGACTTGGCCAGAATCCACCTGTCATAGGATCCTGGGAAACAAAGCCTGCAGAGTCAGCCCCCTGAGACGGAATGTAGAGGAGTGGAAGGGATAAAAATAGAACTGAGGGTAAAAGGTCCAGGACTCGCACAAAAATATATACATCCTTGCATCCTGGTAATTGCCATTTGAACAAAACAAATAACGAGTGTTTTTGTGACTTGAGATGGGTAACATCTTCTCTGATGTGGCCACTTAAATTTAACGTGTTCCCAAGAATCCTCACCCTGCCTTTTAGAACCCAGGCATTCACTGGGTCACTTATTACTACTAGAGGGCAGATAGCTGCACCTTAACCCGTGCTCTGACTCACTCTTCCCTTCCTGTTTCCAGGCAATCTCTATTTTGTGAGAAGGGAGCCTTTAGGCTCTAGGCTGAGTCACAGAGTCCAGTTCACCTCTTTACGAGATATTTTTATCTCGCATATTTTTTTTTTTTTTTTTTTTTTTTTTGCGGTACGCGGGCCTTTCACTGTTGCCGCCTCTCCCGTTGCAGAACACAGGCTCCGGACGCGCAGGCTCAGCGGCCATGGCTCACGGGCCCCGCCGCTCTGCGGCATGCGGGATCCTCCCGGACCAGGGCATGAACCCGCGTCCCCTGCATCGGCAGGCGGACTCTCAATCACTGTGCAACCAGGGAAGCCCCTCTCGCATGTTTTTGATTGAATTATGTCCCCCAAAAGATGTTGAAGTCCTGAATAATAAAGTCACACCTGAATATGTGACTTTATTTAGAAATAGCATCTTTGCAGATGATCAAATTTAAATGAGATCAGTAGGGTGGGCCCTAATCTAATACAACTTTATAAAAAGGGGTAATTTGGACACAGACATACACACAGGGAAGATACCATGTGAACATCATGGCAGAGATCAGAATCATGCATCCATAAACAGAAATGCCAACCACCAGAGTCCAGGAGAGAGGCGTGGAACAGTTCCCTCACAGTCCTGAGACGGAACCAACCCTGTCGACACCTTGGTCTCAGACTTCTAGCCTCCAGAACTGTGAGACAATAAATTTCTGTTGTTTAAGTCACTCAGTTTGCAATACTTTGTTGTGACAGCCCTAGCAAACGAATACACTGTATTAGAGGTAGATGTCAGGTATTCAGTTATCTACTGATCAAGTGCTACTTGGTCTCCAGCAGTGGAAAGTGGTGTAGTAAAGGGGCTGGAAGGAGTGCAGGTGTGACCTGAAGACCTGCATTTTCTTCTTTATTTCTGCCTGGGAACAACTTGGTTAGTATTGAGTTTGTCGCTCCCTGTTCCTCTGCATTCCCTGGTGGCAGGCCTGCCTTTGCCCATTGCTGACAAGGTACCAGAGGATGGTCAAAGCTGATACCCAGCTCTCTTTGAGCTGGTGTTCAGGCCTGGCCTCTGCAGCTGGTCAAAGGCTGGGAGCAGGGATTCCACATGTCATTTTACTTTCCTCCTGTGTGAGCAAGCTTGGGTTCCTGCTGTAGGCCTCAGGTTTATGTAGGTCTGGCATTGGCTCAGCACTTGGATGGAGGAGCAAAACCACATGTAAACAATATGTTGCTGGTATGACAGTCAAAATGCTACCGTCTGTTCATGGGACAACGTTCCTGCACTCTTGGATACAGAAAAAGAAAAAAAAAGTGTTGCTGTTCTGGTTGGTTTGTTGGTTTATTTGATTATTTTGTCTATATATAGAATGTCACCTGCTAAAGCCAACTAAAGGTCAGCCTTCAGGTTTTCAGTTTATATTGGCCAAGTTTCTCACATAGGATTAATTATATACATTTCGAAGGTTACTCATCAAATACTGGAGATTAAGATCCCATACCTTAGGAGATGACACATAACTGAAAGTATGCAATGTTGTATCATGTGGCAGACACAATACAGTTCTAGAGAGTTGTCCCAGAAATCTCCAGAGAATTGATCTTTATGGAATTTGGCCTCAGTATTGAGTATATTACTGACATATGCTATGTGTTATTTCATGCTTGTAATTATCTGTAATTTGCTACACAATGCTTTGTTGCTATTAACCCTAAACATTTTGGCTTATGGGGATTTGAGATGACGTAGAACTTTTACCTCCAAGTACTTAGATGTGAAACATGTCACTGATGTTAGGAAAGGTGACAGGACAAAGGCTCGAGGGTCTTGAACTGAGGAATAAGAAGTGAGGCCTAGAGCTCTAAAAAAACTATTTACTTTCATGACCATTTATATGACCCAACTTAATGGCTCCCTATAATTAATAATGACTATTTCTTTTATTTTCTCTGTGAAAGTAGGAAGTGATTTTCAAATGCTGTCAATCTGTATATTTATTATAAGTGAAAATATTTATTTCTCTTCTTCTTTTTTACTAGAGTATCCTAGCCCTTCTTTCTTTTTTGAACCCTCCACCCCATTGTTCATAGAAACGCATGTGGGATGGATGGATGGATGGATGGAGAACATCATTACGTCATCCGCTTTCTGAGTTCACAGATTTTATCATTTGGTGTAGGTAGAGCAAAATCAAATGCTCTGTTGCTGTCTCTCTCACACTGTACCCGAACTCCCGGAGGAAGTTCCTCAGGGAACAGAGCCTCAGGATAAATATGTCATCTCTTGTTGGAGTATCAACTTTACTAAGATGTTTGGGAAATAATATAATTTTTATATTAAAACACTCAGGTTTATTATAGAGTAGAATATGTAATCAGCATGACTTAAAACCATAGAACACAATTGTGCCTGACTGCTTTTTCCAAGATACAAGCAATAAAATGTAATATTTAGAGTAGAAATTCTGGACTCATGTGAACCACTTAAAACCTTGCTAGACCTTGGGCGAGTTACTTAACCTCTTTACCTCTCAGTTTCCTCCTCTATAAAATGGGGCTAATAGTCATATGCAACTTACAGAGTTGGTAGAACATTAAAGGTGCTTAGCTTAATGTCTGGCACATAGTAAATACACAAATTTTAGCTGTGCTGCTGCTGGTGACATGGTCAGAGCCTTGGAGCTAAAACTTGATGCTTCTCAGTCACTAGGGGTAGATATGCAGCACTGCTCTGGAGAAATTAAGCCCACTTCTGCCATCTCCTTTTTGGGTCTGGGCATTCAGAACATGCTGAGGAATTAACCCTAAGCACAACTGTGAAGAGACAATTGTTGCTCTTGAATTCAGAGTCAGTGGTGCTTGCTGGATGGTACATAGTCTCTGGGCCACCAGGAGTTAAACATTATCACAAAGAGAGAAACTTGGACCAGATGGCTGGATTGGTCAGTGAGTGGGGAAAGGATGAAGCATCAAAGTCTTTAGTTTGAGGGTCTACAAATGGTGCTGCTTCCCTCAAGAGCAGCATATGGGGCTGAAGTCAAAGGATTAGATCAGGATAAGAAATATGAGGCACAGATCCTGCTACTCTCCTCTCCTGTGGTCTTACAGACCTTACTAATGGATTACCACACTCTTTTTTAACAGAGCTCAGGTGTGGCTTCAGAATCCTTCTCAATATGATGCTCTGGGTAGACACTAGTAAGTGATGATCACTTGAGAAGTGTCTTTCTGGGTAACTCTTGAGAAATTCTAGGAGTTTTGGACACTATTAGCAAGAAAAGTTAGCAACAGAAGTGGCTTCAAAGACTCATCTGCTTGAATGAAAGGCCTTCCATGACTCACCATATTTTAATCTCTATTTCTCCCAAACAGCTCTTTTAATTCAGCTTTCAGGATGCAAAGCAGTAGGATAAAACTAATGCATATGGAAGCTAGAATGATAGATACTGATGTCCTAGCTTTCCCACTATATTTGCATTTTAAGAAGAGCTAATAAAAATGAGAGGATGTTATGTTGGAATTCCATCCCATGTGTTTTTTTATAAACTCCTGCCTGATTCTGTCTAGTTGGTATTTTCTGTTCTCAGATGGGGAGGGGTATATACAGGCTACGCCAATGCACAGTCACTCATACCAGTGCCAAGAGAGGCTCAAAGGAGGAAAGCTCAGGTCATGGGTAAGAAGGGTAAGGCCACATCCCTGTGGTCAGTGGGTGGAGCACAAACAAGAAATATTTTTACTTTTTGCCCATCATTTCCACCAGCTTCATTGAATTGAATCTCCCTTCCCTGCTGTGTAGTAAAGAATTTAACTTTGCTCAGAGAGAGGTCTGGCCTTTGACTTTGACTCCTGGGAGGTAATCTCTAAGCCTTTGAAATATTCTGCCTGATAAAAGTTTCTTTGTTTATCTGGGGACCTTGGGCCACACCAGATAGTCTAACAATGTAGTTTGTAGTGGGGACTTTGGGTCGTGTGGTATCAGCTCACTCTCGAGAGGGGCTGGAGGTGGAGGTCAGCCATGTGAGCCTCAGTAAAGGCTCTGGTCACCAAGGTTTGGGTGAGCTTGCCTGTTGGTAATACTCAGTGTGTATTGTCACACATTATTAATGGGAACGTTAATGTTGTCTGTGAATGCACTGGAGGGGACAACTGGAAGCTCTGTGTGTGGAGCTTTCCTGGACTCTGTCCCATGCATCTATTCAATAGCTATTAAAATGTTATTTATTTATTTATTTTTTTGCGGTACGCGGGCCTCTCACTGCTGTGGCCTCTCCCGTTGCGGAGCACAGGCTCCGGACACGCAGGCTCAGCGGCCATGGCTCACAGGCCCAGCCTCTCCGCGGCACATGGGATCTTCCTGGACCGGGCACGAACCCGTGTCCCCTTTATCGGCAAGTGGACTCTCAACCACTGCGCCACCAGGGAAGCCCTAAAATGCTATTTTAATCTGCATTAACACTGTAACACTGTAACAAAACAAAACCATGTGTATAACAGCTTTCAGTGAGTTTTTTGAGTCCTTCTAGTCAATTATTGAATCTGAGGTAGTCTTGGGGATCCCTGAACTTGCAATTGGTGCCTTAAGTGACAGTGGTTTGGGGGACTGTTCCCTAACTTTACACCCTCTGAGTAACAGATTCCTTCCTGTTATATTGGATAGATTCATTAACTTTCCAGATCCTTTGGTTAGTGAGAATCTATCAGATTCAAAGTTCTCATTTTAAAGTTTCAGTCTCCTCCATTACTAGCCAGATTTGTGGCTGGAGGAACTTGAGATGGGATGGGTCTTGGTCTTTCTTTCTAGTCCTGTACCCTTCTCATTTTGATGGTGTGTGGTCTTCTTCTGGATTTCCCCCTTCTCCTTCTGGATTTCCCCCTTCTCCTTCTGATTCCCTAGTTCCTCAGGTGGATTGGGACCCTGATAAAAGAGAAGGAAAGGGACAAATATCACACTGTGTTGGTTGACTTTGCCTTTCTAGCTAACCCTGGACCAGTGCTGATGCCTTCTATATGGCAGGTGTCACAGGTGCTGGTGCCCTCGTGGGGGCACATGACTCTATTCTCCCAGGGTTTGATAGGGGGATGCTTACTGCACTGTCCTGCCTACACCTCTTCAACCCCCTTCAACTGCCTTGTGCTTGTTCCCCTCTCCCTGGGGACAGGGCATTGAGAAGATGGTGTAAGTTACATTACTCAGGGTCACTTGAAATCATTATTAGGGTTCACTGTGGCTCCGCTCTACCCTATCATCTCTTCACTTCTGTTTCTTGCTCTGGTAGGTTTAGGGTAGATGAGTGGTTCTTGGTGTCAGGACCACTTTATCCTCTTAAAATTATTGAGGACTCTGAATGTCTTTTGTTTGTGTGAATTATAGCTCTCAATATTTGCCATGCTAAAATTACAACTGAGAAATTGAAAAATATTTATTAATTCAGTTAAAAATAACAATGATAAACCCATTACATATCAACTTAATTATTTTTAATGAAAAATAACTATATTTTCCCAAACAAGCGTCAATGAGAAGAGTAGCATTGTTTTTCATTTTTGCAAATATCTTTAGTGCCTGGCTTAATAGATTATAACTGGATTCTAATATCTTATTCTGCATTTAGTCTTTAAAGTTGTGATCTTTTTAAAATTGAGATATAAAAAAAATCTGGCATGACACAGATACACAGTTGGAAAGGGAGGAATATTCTGATAGTGTCTTCAGGTAATTGTGAGTAGTCTTTTTTTTTTCTTTATCTTCTATATTGGAGTATATTTGGTTTATAAAGTGTTAGTTTCAGGTGTACAACGAAGTGATTTAGTTATACCTATTCTTTTTCAGATTCTTTTCCCATATAGGTTATTACAGACGTGAGTAATCTTAAATACTATACCAAAATTTGAAAGTGGTAGTTTCTTAGAGGTTGGTTGCAATGTGGAATTTAAAACCATATCAACAAACTTTTCATACTATGTTGCATTAAAATCCATTGATCCCTCTTGCACATTGAATAATCATTAACCCATGCATGATTTCTTAATATGCAGTGACTATTTGAAAAATATTGGTTCACCTAATCAGATCTTCCAACTGTGAACATATTTCATTATGCAGTATCCAAAGTATCACATACCAATGTCATTAGAAAAGTCCTTAAGTATCAGGAAGTTTTCAAGGTCATTGTGGTAGACACAAATTTTCCAAAATTTTAATTTTCACTTGAGAACTTGAATTTTATTTTTGATAACAAATACTATGAGCTGTTTTCCTACAAGTGACAGGCTTACTTTGCTGATTTTGAGAAAGTATCTGCCAAATACCCAAGTCTGAAAAATGATAGTTTGTCTATTATTCATTCCTTCAAGTAAAAATAATGTTTACGGAAAGCAGAATAATGGTCCACCAAAGATGTCTATGTCCTAATCCCTGGAACCTGTGAATATGTTACTTTGCTAGTGAAAGAGACATTGAAGACGTGATTCAGGTAAGCGTTTGAAGACAGGGCGACTGTCCTGGATGACCAGGCTGAGCCCAGTGTAATCACAGGGGTCCTTACAGGTGAATGAGGGAGGCAGGGAATTTGGAGATGCTCTCCTGCTGGCTTTGAGATTAGAAGAAGAAGCCACGAGCTGAAGAAAGCAGATGGATTCTGCAAGCTGGAAAAGGCCTCCCAAAAAAACAAAAAGAGGGATTTTTTTTCTTAGAGCTTCCAGAAGGAATTTACTGCTGACACCTTGAGCCCAGTGAGATCTACATCAGACTACTGCCCTCCAGAAATGTAAGATAGTACATTTGTGTTGTTCTAAGTTTGTGGCATTTTGTTATAACAACAATAGGAAACTAATACAGTATTCCATGAAAAGAGCAGCTACCTCAGCTCACAACTCCATCACATCATACTTTCCCTGAAGACAGCAGGGTACTTCAGGGTACTGAAGTGCTTTACGTGTACTTCCCTTCATTTTCTTGCAGGATATTAAGAAGACAGGTAATCAAGTGACAGGGTATAATAAAATTAATAACTTTTAGTACTTCATCAAGGACATCCTTGTGGGTATCATTTTTCTCCTTCTAACTGTGAGTGGTGGATGTTAAGAATACAATGATTAGGTTTGGTGCCACTGCCTTGATTCCTGCTAAGGTACCCGTGGGTTTTACTCTCCGCTGCTTTCGTACTATCCGTGCAAAAATCAAAACAGTGAGAAGGGAAGTAATATCTTAGGATTCTCATGAAGTGAGTTTCGACCTTGTGAATCCCCTGAAAATGTTTAGGAGACAGCCGGGGGCCCACAGTGTGGACACTGCTGAGGCCAATCCTTGTATTACAAGACATTCACTTTTAGCAGTACTGCTCCTGCCTCTCAAGGAAGGGGAGGAAAAGCCAAAAAACCTCTCCGTAGACTTCTAGAAAATTCCCACTCCTTCCCAGCTGTCTTTTTATACCCACAGGAAGGGGGTGGTACTGGATTGATGGCTGAGGGTAACAGGATTGGCCGTGGAGAGGGCATTTGTGCCTCAAGGGCACAGAATATCTTTTCTCTCAAGTTTGAGGTCGCTCAGTAGTCAGTTCTAAAGGCTCTGGATTTTGCATTGGGGCTTAAGTTACAAGTGGCAGTTCTATTTTCAAGAGAATTCCCAGTTCTGCTTTTAGCAAGAGTTAAATACTCCAAACCATGTTGTGCTTTAAAAACTGAATACAAATCAGGAAGCAATTTGGAAAAAAGTTTTATTATAACCCACTATTAGCTCCATCCAGAAGGCCAGATGTGCTCCTGCAGCAGCGAAAGAGTCAACTGGTACACATGAAAAGTACTCTCAGGCCTTAGAGTGTCCTGAGCTCCTGTAAGAGCAATTGGGGGCCTTTGAGTTCCTGTATTTGGCCTTCTGAAGACGGCGGGTGCCAAGTAAATGTCACTAACTGACTGATGGAAGGACTAGGAGAGAAATTGGAGCCACTTGATGGTGGCAAACTTTTAAGTAGGAAAAGCTGATTCATCCCATTTGGACCCTTCAGGGAAGCAGTAGGAGGATTGTGTGCCTCCAGGGTAAATTTGTGTCTGGCTCTTCTACTTTCTTGCTGTGTGATTTTGGACAGTTAACTATTTTGAGTGTCATTTCAATCTCCTGTGATATAAAGGTAATAAAATTACCTGATGTTTATTATGGGGGCATAATAATCTAGTGGTATACATTGAAGTATATATTGCACCATGTCGTTCAAATTTTAATTCCAATATAATCTTAACTTAGATAGCTTTCAGGGCAAGTGCAAGGGCAGCCTGGCAGTGAGGAGCAGGGCAGAGGAGGGAGAGTCAGGCCCAAGAGCCCGGACAGCTTCCTTATCCCTCATCTCAGTCCCCACATTCTAAGCTCAGACTCTGCTGGTTTTGTTTTCATGACTCTGGGGGGTGGTTTCAATATCTTTTCATAGTGCATTCTGGACATCACCTGCAACAGAATCACCTGGGGTGATTGTTAAATATGTAGGTTATACCCTCCTGCAGGCAGATTCCTGGCCCTCCCCTCCAGACCCACTGCAGCAATCTCTGATGCTGGAGTTGACACGTCCCAGGAGATTCTGATACACGTTCAGTTTGAGAGCTGCTGCCTTAAGCGCTTTGTGAGTCAAGGTCCTCATCTGTAGAAGAGCGTGTTTTATTAGATGTCAGGTCTCCTGCATAACGTCAGAAGAATCAATTTCACTTATTTTTTTTCATGATTTCAGAACTGTCATACTTTTACCCTCAACCAAGATATCAGCTTATTTATTTTAAAGATTAAATGTATAGGTCCATGGTGGAGAATAATCAATGAATGGAAGTAATTTTTATTTTCTGTAATGATTTTTTAGAAATGGAAATATTCACTGTTTTTGCTCTGGCCAAAATATTCATCTGCTGATGAATTAATTTGAGATGCAAAGCACGAGATGTAACTAACAGAATCGGCAAACATGCAGGAAAGTCCATCTCGTGGTTAGGTCTGTTAGAAAGAGACCTCAGACATCCATGGAGCAACACAAGTATGCTTAGGTTGGAAAGGAGCACATAGGGGCCTGCTGACAGTAGACCAGGGACTGTCTGAATGCAGTCAAAGGAAATTGGATCCGAGCACATGCTTTGCTTCAGCCTGTGGAATCATTCTTTTCTCATCATCACCAGATGATAGTTAGGTCTTCCTTGGCACATGAGGCTGAGCTGGACCTTGCACTCACAGAGCGATCAATTTTCTGGAGGTAAATTCCTCTGCTGCCAGAAACAAGGGACAGTTTCCAGATGACTGCTGCTCTCTCCTCTACAAAGCCCAGTTTTCCTCGTCTGATGACCATATGTCCTGGATTTTCTTGCCAAGACTCAGTTTCATGTAATTTTATTCTTTTCAGTAAAATGAATAAACCTCTAATTAAATCTGACATAATTGGTCCTCATTTATAAGACTATAAATATATATATACATTACACAAATAAATTTGTAGATCAGAAAAAAAAAGATTCCCTTGTCAGATCAGACTTTCCAAATTTGGTTCAGAAATCACGGTCATCTAAGAGGTCAGGTGAAAGGCAGAACTACTCAGTGTTGCTAAAATGGGTAGGTAGAACTATTTAACAATGAACATATCAAATGGATACAGGCCAGTCCTGTCTGCAAAGACAGCATCAAGTTGCGTATGTATAAATACGTCTGCTTTTGGTCGATGTTCTTCTAAAAGTCGTTTTGTTAGCAGAGTACATTTTTTACAGCTGGGGAGCCGCTCATGGTTAAGATAATATTGGCAGATGGATTAAGAGAAGCAGCAAGGCGTGCCCAGCTACCATTGGAATCCTTTTCACAGATCTCGCTTTGCTTCCCACCTATTGCTTTCTTCTGCCAGTTTCACTTTTGTGGGCAAGACTGACCAGCTCTTGTTGGTCTGAGTTCCTTTTATGCTCTTATATCCTGGACAGCATGCCAGATACTTTTTGTTTCTTCTTCTTTAGATATGAACTGAACAGTTGATAAAAGTTGAATCATTGGTTCCAAGTTTCAGCTCTAATTCAATTTTAGTTCCTATCCTTCTTGGTACTCTTAGAAACACTGAATAACTTTCCCTTTTGCTGGATTTTTTTGGTGACTATGATCCCTGAACCCAAAATTGAAATTTGTGATCTGACAAGGGATGTATTTTTCTGATTTGTACATTTATTTATTTGAAATGTCTTATAAATGGGGACAAACTATGTCAGATTTAGTAATCAGTTTAATGAATCACTTTTCTTGTTGCTGCGTGTTGGGCAAGAAGCCCCTTCAATTCTTGGCTTTCGTAGGTCTCTGTTGAGGTGACCCTTAGCTGTTCACATGGCCCTGGGCCCTCTGCTGATGCTGGGCCACACCTGGGACAGAAATACCTGTGAGGCTGTCCGTGGTCTTTTCTGCTGCAGTTTTTCCCTCACTGGCATTTGACCCCCTCCCAACCTGAGTGGGTCTACTAGGAATCAGAAAGTAAGCCCCCTTTCTCTTTTTTCTTCCATGCCAATGCCAAAAGAATCCTTCTCACATCTAAGGTGCAGGGATGAGATTCTGCCTGCAAATTTTTGCCCAAAGTATTGTGGCTACACACCTAATCTTCTTCTCACTCTGGAATACAAAACCCAGAGAGGATGACTCTCTACTGCTGTTTTCTGTGCTGCCAAAAAACTTTCCTTGAGGCAGCCAGCTGGCTGGATACTGGGACAACAATGAACCATAACATATCTTAGTATTTCAGAAGTACTGCACTGAATTGCTATGCCTGTGAGCTCTTTCTTCATATCTTCAAATTCCCCTTGTGTAATTTTTCACAAGTGTCTTCCCTCCCTCTGATACATATTCTGGAAACTAAGAACAGATCTGTAGCCCTGACTGAGGATTTCCTGAGGAATCTCCTTGCAAATAGAGTTTATTTACTGCTGACTGATATAAAACCTTCCAGACACCATTTCCTTCATTTTGGTTCCTTTTGCAGAACTTAAATTTTTGGAAGAAAATGTAAAAGAAGAGTGTAAACTTCTATGGGTTGAATCATGTCCCTCCCAATTGTATGTTGAAATCCTAACCCCCAGTCCCTCAGAATGTGACCTTATTTGAAAATAGGGCTGTTGCAAATGTAATTAGTTGAGGTCAAATGGGAAGAGTGGGCCCCTAATTCAATATGATTGGTGTCCTTATAAGAATACGGCCATGTGAAGACAAGAGACACAGCAAGGACATCATATGAAGACAGAGAATTGGAGTGATGCATCTGTAAGTCGAGGGATGCCAAAGATTGCTGGCAAACCACCAGAAGCTAGGAAGAAGCAAGGAAGGAGTTCCCCCTACAGGTTTCAGAGGGAGCATGGCCTTGCTGACATCTTGTTTTCAGCTCGTGGATTCCAGGACGGTGAGAGAATAAAATTCTGTTGTTTTAAGATGACCGGTTGTGGTACTTTGTTATGACAGCCCTAGGAAACGAATACATAAACCACTGATTTAGAACTTGACTTTTTTGGAGTTTTTAAAAAAATCAAAGTACAACATACAACAGTAAAGTACATAAAGTAAAAGTACACAAATTTTAAATATATTGTTCAATTTTTTATATGTACATTTCAATAATTTCTTCCGTATCCCTGTGCAGCTGTCATCCAGGCCAATAGATAGAATATCTCCAGGACCCAAGAGGGCTCCCTTGGGCTGCATCCCAGTCAGTCATCTTCCATGACCTCAAGAGGTCACCACTATTTTGACTTCTCTCCCTCACTATTAGTTCTGCTTATTCTTGAACTTTACATAAACAGAATCGTAAATATGTGCTCTTTTGTGTCTGGCTTCAACTGCTCAGCACAATGCCTATTGATTTATTCATGTTGTTGTGTGTGCCTGCACTGATTTCAGATTTAAGAAGAATACAGTTCTCTATACTACTTTGGACAGAAATGAGCCCTTTCTTGCTTTTACAAGGTTTAGTTGCTTTCATGGATTGAGTTAATTTTGCGACGCAGTTTAATGAACTGGAAATGACTGGAGTCATCAGCGTAAGAAAGTTACGGTGACTGATTTTTTAAAAAATTTAATAGACATGTGTTTAACATCTGCCACTTGGTAGAATGAAATTAGAAATTGTAAATGAATTATGCAAGAAGAAATATGCTTGTAAACTGCATACATCACCAAAATGGCCCATGTGGAGATCTTGCTTAATTCTAGAAAAATTCAGGAGGAAAACAGAAACATTTGGTTCAGGAAGCATAGTAAATTCCCTTTGACCCAGCACTTACACTTCTAGGAATTTATCTTAAGGAAATAACTAGATGTGCAAAAAGGTTAGCTACAAGGATGTCCTATTTATTATCGCTAATGGGGAGAGAAAAGAGAGCGAGAGCGAGGGAACTGGTGTGGGTAATAATCTAAATTCTTGGTAAATGAGGAGGATTGGTTAAATAAATTAAGGCACATCTGTAAGATAAAATCAATGTATTGTTTTGTTCTCATCTCTTCTCAAATTTAGTGCCTTTTCACTTACATTCAGTGTACAATATTTTATGGTGCTTGATTAAAATATACACACTACTACATATAAAATAGATAAACAACAAGGACCTACCGTATAGCACAGGGAACTATACTCAATATCTTGTAATAACCTATAATGGAAAAGAATCTGAAGAAGTATGTATAACTGAATCACTTTGTTGTACACCTGAAACTAACACATTGTAAATCAGCTATACTTCAATAAAAAAAATTACCTATGTGTTTTAGAAGAATATTTAATGATGTAAGCATGTTGCCCATATACGTTTATTGGTAAAGTTGTTACTAAACAATAAGCACAGGATGATTTCATTTTTATAATAACATTATGTAAATACAGAACAAAGACTAGGAGGCTAAATAACAACATATAAATTAATAGTAGTTACTTTTAAGTGATAGGATTATGGGTGATTTAAATTTTCTTCTTTGTGCTTTTGGTTTCCCAAACTTTTGATATTGTTTTGTTTTTGAATTTTTATTTGTTTACTTATTTACTTTTTGGCTGCACCACAGGGCATGCGGGATCTTAGTTACCCAACCAGGGATTGAACCCGTGCCTCCTGCATTGCAAGTGTGGAGTCTTAACCACTGGGCCACCAGGGAAGTCCCTTGATATTATTTTTGAAATAAGAAAACTATTTCTTAAAAAAAAGAAAGAATAGGAATTAATCACCTGTTTTAAGGCTGTGTTCACTTTGCAGTAGATGATTTGATCCGAAAACACGGTTTCTAATGAAGCTTTTGTTCATAAGAACATCCAACTGAGATTATTTTTAACATGGCTCACCTCTATTGTACATTGTTTCATACAAGCAAAGCTTAACTTTCCTTTTTTTTTTTGTTTATATGTTTTGGAATGTCTCCAAATAACCCTACTTTTTAATTGCAAAAAATATGCAACATATATATTCAAGTCTAGTGTAACATATGAACCTCATGAGTGAAAACTACTTTTTATTTTAACTTGATGTAAAGAACTGGGTGGGAAGATCAACCTACATGACCCACCCCACTGCTGTGCCTGCTTCTGGAAAGAAGAGGCTGTCTCCATCTTGGAACCCGGAATGAGTATACTTAGTTTTATTGCAGGGGAGGATGGATTGAAAGGGGAAGGGAATAGGAAGAGGGGGTTTTAGGCGTTTCAGCTTTGAATAGTTCAAAGCTGGACTCTAGACTATAATTTCAGATTGGGATTGAATGTGAAGAACTGAGACTACCAGCTACTGTCGAAGCTCAGGGGTCTGGGGTAGAAGGCTGGGGGTAAGGGGTATATGGACAAATGACCATGCAGGTACTTCTCGATTTGAAATCTGAGGCTGCACCTTTGCACTCTGTCATCTCTAATGTCTCTTCTTTTGGTATCCTTTAAAAATATTTTGTACATCTCTCTTGTCTCTTAGAGATGAAAGCAGATGTCTGGTTTGGTAAGACTCTTTTTCACCATCTGGTGTTCACTACAGTCCTATGAAATTTATTGGTTTTGTTCTCATCTGTCCTCAAACTTAGTGTATTTCCACTTAAGGTCAACAGTTTATTCAAGTTGCAAACAGAAGGAAAATATTCTATCTTCAGTCTTTCTCTTGTGTCCATTAAAAACTCAGATTTGCTACAAGCCTATCTATGGAAAATTTATTTATGAATAAATAAATTTATTCTTCCCATTTAATTTCTTCATGAAACACTACTGTTCTTCATATCAGGACTAAGAAAGCAGTCCTTTGCTCCCCATTCCCAGTCTATTTTGTTTGTTTTCTGCTGTTGTAAACTTTCTTCCTCCCAGTGGACATGCTGTTTCTCATCCATTTCCTTCAGAGTCAGAGGTGGGGCCTATGTATTGAGACTGGACCACAAGACATGGGCACAAGGCTCTATTATAATGAGCGGCCAGAAGACAAACACACATGCATTTAGATGTGCTTTCATCCACCAGAATTCTCAAGAACCACAAGGTGGTCACCACCCTGTCTGTGCGTGACTGGGAGTCCAAGGATGGCTGACCCTGCTGTTTGATGACTGCAGGTCTCTTTTCTCTTGGTGTCAGTTTCATTGGCTGTACTGATAATTACTAGTGAGTTGGGGACTCAGTCTTAGGGGTCCTTCCTCTGCAATCCTGCTCTTATAAAGTGCTTGTGGCAAAGAACGCTCTATATGCTATTGTAAGACATTCTCCGTGGGTTTTAGTTATTTAGAATTCAGACAAGGAAATGTGCTTGACCTGCTGTAATCTTTTTCTCTGTGAATTGCATTTTTTTTTATGTTTTTACCATTGATGTCTGCTTTTGTAATCTTATCTCTTCTTTTTCCAATTGATTTTCCAGTGAATGTGACCAAGTTTTTGGTCATTTTCATGGTTGATGGTTGCCAGCTTTAGCAAATAAAAATATAGTACATCCAGTTAAATTAGAATTCCAGATAAACAACAAATAACTTTTAGTATATACCATGCAATATTTGAGATATTTGTACTAAAAATTATTTTTTGAATATATATATATATGTATATATATATAAAATCTGAAATTCAAATTTACCTGGGCATTTTGTAGTTTATCTGGCAACTCTATTTCCATTTGACTTCAGAGCCTGTCCCTACTTAATTAACACCTCAAAAAAAACCACTCAGAAGAGCAAGCCCAATCAGCTGTTTTTTTCCCGCTTTCTGATTACAAGTTATTGGCACAGAAAGGTAAAACTTCTGATGGAAGTGAGTCTTCTGGGATTATCTTTGGAATTTGCAATGTTCTGCCTACCCTCTGAGACTTTGTACATGATGCTCTTTATGTCTGGAGTTGTGCCTTCCTTGTCCCACCTCCCAGTACTCTCTCTCTGTGCCTTGGCTCTTGCTCTGCCTTGCCTGACCAGCTCCTACTCCTTCTTTTAGTTTCCATTCTGAGGCCATTTCTTTCCTCTGAGAACCATTCCTTGACTACACACATATGGGAGGAAGCGCCTGTCCTTTGCTTGCTCACAGCATCCTCAACTTCCCCACCAGAGAACCTGCTTATGGCATTTGGTCTATGGGGAGAAGACTGTACCTGTCCAGGCCATCGTTGTATCCTCAACAGTGCCTAACTGTTGAATGAATGAATGAATGAATACATCTGGAGGACTGGGGTGGGGAGGGGTGAATAGGTAAACTGAAGAGTCTCCAATAAAAAATTTCATAGGAGAAAATGAAGACAAAAATGCTTGATTCTGGGAGAATGGCACAAAGCCAGAGAGGAGGGATGATCTTACACAGAGCAAATGCCTTTCATCCATATAATTCTCCAGCTCAGACTCCACAGAGTCACACTTAAGTTCTAAGATAAGATGACTCCAAGAAAGAGTCAAAAGAGAAACCTCCATGGGTATAGACTGTGTCAGTCAGCATCGGCTGTGTAATAGCAACCACTCCAGGCATAAAGGTGGTGATGGTGTAGCTCACAACTCTGGAGTCCTCCAAAACAGACACTTTCACTTTATTTAGTTAATTTATTTTTTATTGGGGTATAGTTGTTTTACAATGTTGTGTTAGTTTCTACTGCGCAGCAAAGTAGAGTTCCCTGTGCTATACAGCAGATTCTCATTAGTTATCTATTTCATATGTATTAGTGTATATATGTCAATCCCAGTCTCCCAGTTCATCCCATCCCCGCTTTCCCCCCTTGGTGTCCATACGTTTGTTCTCTACGTCTGAGACACTTTCACTTTAGTGAGCTTGAGCAGGACAGAGGAAAAGGGCAGACGTCCATAGCAAATACAAGCCTTAGGTCCTGTAGCCCCTTAAGACTCCCAGAATTCTTTGAGAGTTATGTTGAGGGGACCAGGGTTTTGGCAGAGTAGATGGAGAACAAAATCAACAACTCCTGTTTATAACATATGTGACCCTATTTTTACCCCCAGTTGGTGTGGCCTGGGAGATATCGACTGTGTTCATATTTTTAGCTTCTTTGTTTAGAATAACTTATAAATAAAGATGATGGCTAATTCTTCCACATGCACTCTGCAGGGTCATTTATAGTTTCTCTCTGCAATTAAATTGCAGGCTCTGAAAAGAGTGGAGAATTTAATGAGGCAGATGAAAATCTGATAAATTGGCCTTGTCCTCCCTTGGAGCAGGGTTATGACTATATGTCACATAAGGGTGTTATTTACTAGTATTTTTAGGAGAAGTGATTTGCTTCTTATAATAGAAGACCTTTCAGATAATTATCTATGCTTGCTTCTTATTAAAATAACCTATAGTTGCACAAAATAGGAAAATTATGACCCCTTTTCCTGCTGTGAATTTAGATAAAAATGAGTGAATAGAGGACAAGATTGCATGATCAACACATTCTAATGTCACTTGGAATGGTGTGTTTTCTCTCTTTATTATAATAATGCAATGCCAACAGTTACATCTTCCTACTGAGGCAGTAAATGGAAGGAGAAACAATGTTGTTTACAACAAAATTCTTTATATTTGCTTTCGGCTATAATTGAAAGGGAAATAGTTGTAATAGGTGGGCAGAGAGGGTTAAAATCCCCATGGTGAGAGGAATTAGTCAGCATCTCACTTTCCTCCCAAATCTGTTTGCAAATATGAATTTACATAGAGATTGTGGGCCTTTTGGAAAAAGAGGCTGGAACACTGACCCACTCCCCACCTCCCCAGGTTCTCTTGACCTGGGCCATACATCATAGCCTCCTGGTGACTAATCCACTGATCCTAGACCATTCCCAGCCAACCAAACCAGAATCTCTAGGATGGGCAGGCATCACCTTTTAAATAAAATTTTCTAGGTGATTCTAACATGCACCAGGTTGAGAACCACTATTCTAGAATGTACAAAATTATTTGTAGACCTGGAGTGTTGACAATAGAGATCAGACTTCAGGAAAGACTGTAGGTCCCTGAGAGACGATTCACTGTGAAGGCCTGAAGGCCCAGCAAGGTGGTGGCTGGTGGCATTCGTGCCTGTCAGCCGTATGGCCAGCTCTGTGTGTGTGTGTGTGCTATACCCACAGACAGAGCAAGAGGGCCCTGCATATCATAAACATTGACACACCATGAGGCCAAAGCTTTTTTCCCAGTGTCTTAGAAAAGTTTTTTTTTTTTTTATATACTTGGTAACGTATTGAATGAATGGAAATTATGGGAAAGGAAATAATGAGACAAACCAAGCCCTTCAAATGCATGCATGTGTGCGTGTGTGCGTGTGTGTGTGCGTGTGTGTGTGCGTGTGTGTATGACACACGGAAAGAGAGAGTGAGAGTGAGAGAAGGAGAGGGAGGGAAAGAGGGAGAAATTGTGAGAGTCTTTTGAGACTCAGTTTTTCTGGGAAATCATGCGGACCAAGTATAAAATAGAAGAGAGGGAAAACTCTCACTGTGGCAGTTCTGTAGCTCCAGTGGCTGTGATCCATGGTGGGGAGGATAGCGGAAGAGGGTTAATAAATTGTGGAGTCCTCTCTATGGGACTCATTGTGGCTGGGTGTGAAATCTTTGCTCAGCTAGTCTTGGTGGTAAGTTAAAGAGTTGTTTCATCAGGATCTAGTGGCCATTCCCCTTTGGATTCTGGGATAATTTAGGGGAGGCAATGACTTCTTGGCTTGGAGAATCCCTAAGATTTTTTTGATCACGTAGATTCCACTATTCCATGGGAGGCAGGCAATGTCCTGGCCCAAGTCTGACTCAGAGAGGGGAACTTCCATGAAGACTTTGTCTTGATAATGTAACTTCCCAGTTCCACCCACTTAGTCCCATTATAACTCATATTGTATTAACAAGAGAGGCCAGAGGAGGAAGTGTCTTGTGTGTACCTTGTCCTAACAGCATCTTTGACAGTTGGTCCATAACTGCATTCAAGGTTCTTCCCTGCAGCAAGTTAGCTTTCCTACATTTTGCAAGGAGTTGGGTCATGGGTTCTTACCTGAGACTCCTGAAAATAGGTACATAAGAAGATATGATGACAACAGAGTTTATCTAAAGCCATTGGCTGGGAACAAAGAAGGAAGAAAAGAAAGATAATTTGCAAATATCCATTCAAGGCCATTCCTCTCTGAGAAAATGTTTCCTTCATGCTTGGATCACAAAGGAAGATTGGAAGATTTTTCCTGAGGTCTGTTTCATTCATTTTATTTTACTATTAGTCTTCTCTTTGATTAATATCAAGCTCAGCAACCTCAGACCTCTGCAACCTAAATGCATCAAAGATCTTTGATATCACTATTACTATAATTCTGTAGGAATTATAGCTTTGCTGTGGTAACCTTTCATAGATCCCCTTTTTATTTCACAAAACAACGACAAGGTGACAGTAATAGCTTTTCGGGTGGAATTTTAACCCTGAGCAGCACAACGGGGGAATGACCTGGGCTCTCATTCATTCCATTCTAACTGGGTTATAGCAGTTAAGCCTGTGAGGTGTAGAATCTGGGGAGGAGTCTGCAGCAAGATCACTGAGATTTGGTTTTTAATATCGGTGGTGCTACAGCTGTGAGGCCCATTATCTTGGTTTATCTGACGCTATGCAGTAATTAAATATGTCTTCGTGCTTGATAAGTTTAAGGTTACATAAGTGCAGCATAAGAATCTGCATTCATGGAACTTTCATTTTGGGAAGCAAGACATAGAACCTTAAGTAGTACGAGAAGAGTGTATATAATATATATTGCGATGAACAGTTAAGAGCATAAGTGGGTAGGAAGAGCTGGAGAAAATTGCTTGGAATAAGTAGGACTGAGAGAGGTCCTGAAGGCTAGGAAGGATAAGTGGAAAGGTGAAAGGTATGACATTTGGGGTGACGGAATAGTTAAGCAAAGGTGTGGAGGTGGGAAACAGGTTGATGTATTTCATGAACAATGAGGAGACTGTTAGCTAGAGTATTCTTCTCTAGGGCTGCTGTAACAAAGTACTACAAACTTGGTGGTTTAAAACTATAGAAATGTATTCTTTCACAGAGGCTAGAAGTTTAAAATCAAGGTGTTGCACAGCCTCACTAGAGCTGAGGCTCAGCATGCGGCTTCACATGGAGCCCTTAATATTTAGATTCATTTAACGTTTCAGCATTTTTCTTGGGAATAACTAGAAATAACAAACATTTTTGAGAACTAGTGTTTTCTTGAAAGTACCACCAAAACCTAAGTGCATCTTTCTCAAGATTAAATTTCATATTATTGCAACAATGGAGCAATACAAAGGGTACTTTTTATTATGAAAAATATTTGTCCATAAATTGTGCCATCTTGTTGTTTAATATTATCATTAAAGAGCAGAGAGGTTTTGCACAAAAAAGGAAACCATCAACAAAATGAAAAGGCAACTTACCAAATGAGAGAAGATATTTGAAAATCATATACCTGATAAGGGGTTAATATCCAAAACATATAAAGAACTCATACAACTCAATAGCAAAAAACCAATCTGACTAAAAAATGGGCAGAGGATGTGAATGCACATTTTTCCAAAGAAGACATACAAAGGGACAACAGGTACATGAAAAGGTGCTTAAGATCACTCACCATCAGGGAAATGCAAATCAAAACCACAATGAGATATCACCTCACACCTGTCAGAATGGCTATTATCAAAAAGACAACAAATAACACGTATTGGTGAGAAGATGACTAAAAGGGAATCCTTGTGCACTGTTGGTAGGAATGTAAATTGGTGTAGCCAATATGGAAAATAATATGGAGGTTCCTCAAAAAATCTAAAATGGAACTACAGTATGATCCAGCAATTTCACTTCTGGGTATTTAGCTGATGAAAACGAAACACTAGCTTGAAAAGATATATGTGCACCCTTATGTTCATGGTAGCATTATTTATAATAGCCAAGACATGGAAACAACTGTGTCCATCAGTGGATGAATGGATAAAGAAAATGTGATTTATATATTATTCAGCCATAAATAGGAATGAAATCTTGCCATTTGTGACAATACAAATGGACCTTAAGGGCATTATAAGTGAAATAAGTCAGACAGAAGAAAGCAAATACCATATAATTTCACTTTTATGTAGAATCTAAAAAAAATTTATAACTGAACTCATAGATACAGAGAATGGATTGGTGGGTGGAAGAAGCAGGGTGGTGGAGGGTGGGTGAAATGAATGAAGATGGTCAAAAGGTACAGAATTCCAGTTATAAAATAAATAAGTCCTGGCAATGTATAGCATGGTGACTATAGTTAGTAATACTATACTGTATATTTGAAAATTGCTAAGAGAGTAGATCTTAAGTTCTCATCACAAGAAAACAATTTTTTTGTAACTATGTGTGGTGATAGATATTAATTAGACATTGTGGTGATCATTTAGCAATATATAAAAATACTGAATCATTATGGTACACATGAAACTAATATAATGTTATATGTCTGTTATAACTCAAAAAAAGAAGGAAATGAATAGCGAAAAGTACACTGGAGAAGTATTTTAGCAGGAGCGACTGCAGTAGCCATTCATGGTTACTTCTGCCCATTTCCTTTCTTGAGGTAAGGAGAATTTATAAGCTGTTAACTTTGTATGCTCTGCATAAACTGTTATAAAATTTTCAGATGTGAATTTAGCTTATTTTTTTACCTACCAAAGATTCCAAAGAGAGTGGAGAAATTAACCAGAAAAGTTTATTTCAAAAGCAACTTTTATTAAAATGTCATTAGCACTAGTTCAGGATATAAAGTTAATAACTTCTTTAATAAAGCTATTCATCATTTATAGATCCCCAACATATTTACCTGAGTAAACAACTCTGTTTTCCCTTCAGTTTCACTTAGTCAGTGTTAGGGGCAAGCATAGATTTTTTTCCTCTGGCTTGTGTTTATAAAATAACTCCTTTCAATCTGTTTTATGTGAAAGGAGATCTCCTTTCGGGGTGGTTCTAATGCACCACCCCAAAATGTGCATTTACACATATGAAAAGAAGTAAAAATATATTACAGAGCCTTTATTCTTATATATTAACTATGTGAAATTTAATTTTCTACCCATCAAAATATTTTCCCCTTTAATTAATTATCAATTAAACTCTCTTGTTCTTCTTGTACTATACACCTGAATTACCTTCCTACCTGCTATAAAATTCTATGAAACTTTTCATGAGGTGTTAGGAAAACATTATTCTGGATCCAGACCTCCAAAAGCTTTTTAAAAAAGCAATTTATCATCAAAATTAAAAAAAAAAAAAAAACACTTTTGTGCTTCAAAGGACACTATCAAGAAGATAAAAAGACAATTCAAAAAGGGAAAAAATATTTGCAAATCATATATCTGATAAGGGACATGTATCTAAAATATAAAGAGCTCTTATACTCAATAAAAAAGAGGCAAATAATCCAATTAAAAATGGATGAATAGTTCAAATAGACATTTCTCTGAAGAAGATATACAAATGACCAATAAGCACAAGAAAAGGTGATCATTTGGGAAATACAAATCAAAAATCACGAGATGCCACTTCACACCCACTAGGATGGATGGTTATAATAAAAAAGACAGACAATAAGTGTTGGTGAGGATTTGGAGAAATTGCACCCTCGTATATTGCTTATGAGATTGTAAAATGGTGCAGCCATTTGGGAAATCGGATTGGCAGTTCCTTGAGTGGTTAAACATGGAGTTGCCATATGAACTAGCAATTCCTCTCCTAGGTACATACTCAAGAGAATTGAAACACGTGGCCACAAAAAACTTGTACACAGGGCTTCCCTGGTGGCGCAGTGGTTGAGAATCTGCCTGCTAATGCAGGGGACACAGGTTCGAGCCCTGGTCTGGGAAGATCACGCATGCCGTGAGCAACTGGGCCCGTGAGCCACAACTGCTGAGCCTGTGCGTCTGGAGCCTGTGCTCCGCAACAGGAGAGGCTGCGACAGTGAGAGGCCTGCGCACCGCGATGAAGAGTGGCCTCCGCTTGTCACAAGTAGAGAAAGCCCTTGCACAGAAACCAAGACCCAACACAGACGAAAATAAAAATAAGTAAAAGAAGG
The DNA here is from genome assembly GCF_937001465.1 of Orcinus orca. Taxonomy (NCBI): domain Eukaryota; kingdom Metazoa; phylum Chordata; class Mammalia; order Artiodactyla; family Delphinidae; genus Orcinus; species Orcinus orca. The sequence goes on from NC_064563.1 coordinate 100,626,150, forward strand.
CTCAACATTAAAAAAAAAACAAACTTGCACACAAATGTTCATAACAGCATTATTCATAATAGTCAAAAAGTGGAAATAACCTAAATGCTTGTCAACTAATGAATGAATCAATGAAATGTAGTATTGTTTGTACAATGGTATATTATTGTGTCATGTTATGGACTGAATGTTTCTGTCTCCCCTACTGCCCCCCACACTCAAATATTGAAGCCATTACCCCCAATGTGATGATATGAAGAGAAGAGGTCTTTGGAAGGTAATTAGGTTTACATGGGCTCATGAGAGTGGAGCCCACATAATAGGATTGGTAGCCTTATAAGGAAAGGAAAAGACATTAAAGGATCCAGTGAGAAGTTGGCCATCTGCAAGTCAGCAAGAAGGCCCTCACCAAGAACCAAATCTCCAATCTGCTAGCCCCTTTTTCATGGACTTCACAGGCTTCAGAATGATGAGAAATAAATGTTGTTTAAGTCACCCAGTCTATGGTGTTTTGTTATAGCTGCCTGAAATGACTAAGGTCGTGAAAAATGAAGTGCTGATACATGCTACACCTGGATAAACCTTGTTAAGTGAGAGAAGCCAGACACAAAGCCCACCAAAAAAATAAAGTAAAAAAGAAAGAGAGAGAAAAGAAAAAAAGGACAAAGAAGGAACAGGTGCATTAGAACCACCCCAAAATCAGCTGATAGAGATTTAATTGGCATTGCCAGTGATTTCTGTCGTAGGAGAGGGGTTAGAAGAGCAGTCAAAGTAGACAACTGTTTGCATCTGCAACACCACTTTGTGTCTGCTTCTCACAGGTTGGGTCAGTGGCAAATGCTTAGACATGTGAACCAGGAAGAAATTTCAATAAACAGAGGCTGAAACTGGTGTGGTAATACCTGAATGTTGTGAGCATTTCTTTTTTTTTTTTTAAAAAAAAAAAGAAGATCCAACAGGCTGTTTTTATTTAAAAAAAATTTTTTTTTTTTATCAAGAAAAAGAGTCCAAGGAATTAAACTTAATCCAATAGACAGCTGGTCCTTGAACAATGTGGGGTTAGGGGTGTGGACCCTCCACTCAGTGAAAAATGTGTGTATAAGTTATAGTCAGCCCTTCATAGTTCCTCCGTATACGTGGTTTCTCCATATACGTGGTTGCACATCTATGGATTAAATCAACCACAGATTGTGTAGAACTGTAGTATTTACTATCGAAAAAAAATCCACATATAAGTGGACCTGCACAGTTCAAACCCTTGTTGTTCAAGGGTCAACTGTGCTAGCTTCTTAGTTCTAAAACACTTGCAGCAAAAACCAATTTTCTTTTAGTGTGGAGGGCAGCATTTCCTAATTACTGGAATTCCTTGGCCCATGAATGAGTAAGGGAAAGTGTCATGAGGCCTCTTAAAGTTAAAAAAATTTTTTAATTCTTTTATTATGGTAACATATAGCATGAAATCTACCATTTTAGCCATTTTTAAGTGTACAGATCAGTGGCATTAAATACATTCACATTGTTGTGTATGAAGCTACTTTTTGAAATGTACTTTTTACTTGGTCATTTTTTTCCTTCAAAATATGAGTGACCCTCAAAGTCTCTGCACATCCAGTTAAGTGAGGTCAGTATCCTTGTAGAGAGAAATCTGACACCAATAAGATAATGCTGAATTACTTCATTTACTACTTGTTAGGTAGGTAAATTCTAGATTAGCAAATTCTGGATGAAAAAAGATTTTAGGTTCCAAGGATCTGTCGTAACCAATGTCAATGGAAAATTCTTTCTTTGAGATTGCCTTGATTCTAGTATACTGTTTAATCTACTTGGCCCCTCTGTGTCATACTTGTTAAATTCTTTCACTAAATCTGGGCAGACATAACTGTAGCACTCCTTTACTTCCATTGCTGTTTCCAGGGATTGCCCTAGAGGAATTCCTACTTCTTGGCCTCTCAGCAGTTGCTGAATGAAATACAGTACAGCTCACCTTGTGACTGGAATGTGCTTACCTCAGCTGCCAATCACATGTCCTGTAGCCACAGAAAGGACAGGAGTGACAGCATCTTAATACCAGTCACTATCAGTTTTCCTACATGTCTTGTTGCTCAGGATGCTGTTAATGCAAGCACAGCCTGCATGGCTATGTACAAGCCTGGAATATTGAAGTACTCAAACCATATTTCAGTAGTGTATTCTATTTTCAGGAGCATTTAGTGGAGATTTAATCAAAAGAAAGTAATGACATTCAGGTTGTGCTTTGAGTATTGAGAGAACATTTGCTCTATAAACCTTTCCATTAGGTGACAGCCTTAAACTATACCATGATAGACTGACCACTTTATGGTACCTGTGGCTTTTTCTATTACTTCTTTTTCACCTCTAATTTTGTTTATTTGGCCTCTCTTTTTTTCTTAGTGAGTCTGGCTGAAGGTTTATCAATTTTGTTTATATTTTCAAAAAAAACAGCTCTTAGGTTCATTAATCTTTCTATTGTGTTTTTTTTTTTTTTCTTTTTTGGTCTCTAGTTATTTCTGCTCTGATCTTTATTATTTCCTTCCTTCTGTAAACTTCGGGCTTTTTCTAAGTCTGTCAGATGGAAAGTTAGGTTGTTTATTTGAGATTTATCTTGTTTCTTGTGGTAGGCCTGTGTCACTATAAACTTTCCTCCTAGAACTGCTTTTGCTGTGTCCTATAGATTTTAGAAAGTTGCATTTCTATTTTCATTCATCTCAAGGTATTTTTTGATTTCGTCTTTCATTTATTTGTCAATTCACTCTTTTCTTAGTAAGATGTTGTTAGTCTCTACATGTCTGTGTTTCCTCCATTTTTCTTCCTGTAATTGATTTCTAGTTTCATACTGTTGTGGTTGGAAAAGTTGTTTAATATAAATAATTTCAATTTTCTAAATTTATTAAGACTTGTTTTGTGGCCTAACATGTTATCTATCCTGGAGAAAATTCCATGTGCACTTGAAAAGAATGTGTATTCTGCTGGGGTTTTTTGTTTGTTTATTTGGTAGAATGTTCTGCAGATATCTATTAAGACCATCTGGTGTAACGTGTCATTTAAGGCCACTGTTTCCTTATTAATATTCTGTTTGGTCGATCTGTCCACTGATGTAAGTGGTATATTCAAGTATCCTACTATTATTGTATTACTGTCAATTTCTCCCTTTATGTCTGTTAATATTTGCTTTATATATTTAGGTGCTCCTATATTAAATGCACATATATTTATGAATGCTATATCCTCTTCTTGGATTGACCCCTTTATCATTATATAATGGTCATCTTTGTCTTTTGTTACAGACTTTATTTTAAAATCTGTTTTTTCTGATATGAGTATTGCTATCCCAGTTTTCTTTTCATTTCCATTTGCATGGGTTATTTTTTTCTATTCCTTTACTTTCAGTCTTCTGTTCTTCCTTGATGAGTTAGTGTCTTAATTCCTTCTTCTTCCCAGTAAAAGCCAATTCTCATAGCCTTCATTCATAATAAGTGTAAATAATGTCAAATACATTATGGTATTATTCTTCCAAGGGTATTTACATTTTCTAAATTGAAGGTATAATGGCTTAGTATGGCATTTGAATAATTATTTTCACAATGAGAAAAGATTTCTTTTTCAAAAATAGATTGTTTTGTTTTGAAATTCTTACTGACATTTAAAATTTTGCAGTGGTTTGACATACATTAGAACTCTGGAGAGAGAATAAAACTGTTAGCAGAAAAGAGAAGCTATCTGTGGGCTTACACAGGATAGTATCTCACTTTCTTCTTTCCTCTTCTTTTTTGAAGAAGTGGCAAAGAATGATTTCCTTTTCACCTTGGCTCTGAAGGATATGTTTTATGTGTTGGCAAGTCTTACCCTTGCACATAAATGAATTATACTAATAGTAACCCGAATCTCATAGCATTATTAGTGTTTGATTTGATTCTGGGGAGAATTAACCAGGTACCACTCCATAATCAAACAGCAGGCAATAGCATTTAAAGTAGTTGCCTGTCTGTAGGCAAGGTTGTCCATAAATTCCAAATATTTCATAGACCACCCACCCAGATAACTCTGGTGGGACACACACATACACAGGGAACCACCACTAAGAGACAAGCACTCAGGATTAGGTAGGTCATGGTCACCAGCCACTGGCAGGCTTTGGCAAGAGCATCAGTTGTCATTTTCTACTATGGGGGTTTGCTTTGTGTCCAGAGACCATATCAAACACATTGCTGCAACTGAGCAGATTGTCAGCCACAGTAAGTTTCATGGAAATGTTTTCCTGCACTTCTCTGATGCATATAAATAAAGTGAAAATCCTGCTTTTCTTTCTTCAGAAACTGAAATGTAAAGATTATGAGGGACAGGTATGATCACAACATAGCAGTTCTTGAAAACATATTCTATAGCTTAAACCAAATCGTTTTCTTCCCATGAGTGAATTGTCTAGCAGTATAAGTTTCTGAAAAGCCTGTATAATCAGAATTCCAGAAATACCTGAACCCAGGTGAATCCTACCACAAAGCGTGTTGGGACTTCACATCGTAGTCCCCTTGACAGGGGCACATATAAAATTGATGTTGAAGTTTGGTCTTAGGTTAGTTGTTTGTGTTCTTATTTATTTCCCCTGCTATTTCTTGGTGAGAGGGAGTATTTTAACTCTTTCTTCTTCCCAGTTAAAGCCAATTCTTCTTCTGTTATTTTTAGTTTGAAGTTGTGACATTTACTCCATATTTTCCTTTCAAATGGGAAAACTGGTGAAAATACTTTGTAAACTGTGATGTGCCATTCATTTTTTAAACTATCATGATTTATAAGGTTTTAAAATTGCATTTGGCACTATTTACAAAAAGGATTTTTTTTTTTTTTTTTTTTTGCGGTACACGGGCCTCTCACTGTTGTGGCCTCTCCCATTGCAGAGCACAGGCTCTGGACGCGCAGGCTCAGTGGCCATGGCTCATGGGCCTAGCCGCTCCGCGGCATGTGGGATCTTCCTGGACCGGGGCACGAACCCGTATCCCCTGCATCAGCAGGCGGACTCTCAACCACAGCGCCACCAGGGAAGCCCCAGAAAGGATTTTTTTAGTGGTTATGGATTATGTTTCTGGTAGTATCTTACCCAGAAGATGTCTCTTGTCCAGGGCATATGTCTATAAGAAGCAAATTATTCCTTCTGCTTGCATTGCTACATGCTTTGAAGAAAGGGCCCTATAGCTACCAGCGGAAGCCAGAGCTAAATCTGTGATTCAAATAATGCCAACAGCACTTCTGCTTAGATAATTATATGAAGACAGATGGGATTAATTAGGAGCACTATATAGTCACAACCGAGGCACCAGCTTTGGTTCCATTCCTGTGGCTCCCTGGTGCCACTATTAATCTCAGAATTTTAGGTAGTGATGGTAGAGTCCAGACTCACCACCACCATCAGGGAACTTTGAGGAGAGTTTTAAGACACTTTGAGGAGAGTTTTAAGGGCCTAGGCTTCTCCCTGCTACTGCTGTTTTGCCCACATTTGCAAAAGATTTGGTTCAGTAGGAGGAACAGAGCAGAGAGAAGCCCTGTACTGAGGGCAAGTGATGGTGAAAGGGCCAAGTTTTCTGCATGGTGGTCAGATTGGGGTGGCAGCTGCTCCTGCCACCAGTTTTATCCAGGTTTTCCTCCCAGATCTGTGGGAGACCTAGTCCTCTGACCCAGCCTTATGTCTCGAGAGGTGGGACCTGGATGGAATGGGCTGAGGCCAAACCAAGAATTTGCGGCAAGGAGAAATTTATGTTCTTGTTAAAGGCAAGGTTGACCTGGGATGCAAAGAAATGTCTGAATCCTGCAGTCCAAGCAGGGAGGTGGAGAACAAAAACTCTGATGTGAAAGGTTAACAACAGAGAATGGGAAAGATGGAATAAACTATGCAGACCCTGGAAAACCCTTCTGAGACAACAAAGCATCCATTCCTTCAATGCCTTTTGGCCTGAAATGTGATTGATGTGAAAGCAATGTTCCTTTTACTTTAGGTTTTCATTGCCTGTAGCTCCTTACCTCTGAATTGTTGGATCTGAGACCTTGCTGAGCTATGTGAGGACTTAGAAACCCAGTCTTTTCCTTCTCACCCTCACCAGGGGATATTTGATGCACTTGTCTGGCGAGTGTTCCTAATGTAGAGGTCTAGACATCAAGCTTTAGGAGTAGAAACTCCCATGAAAATATCATAGCAGGTTTGTACATTAAATGATTATTTCTGAAGACAAATATGTACATACTAGTTCATGTGTGCAATCAGAATAAATTTGTTAATGATGAGGAAAGAGTTAATGTAACTGGACTGTGACCCAGTTTGCCCCTGACTACCAGGGGATGCTCCACCTAGGATGAGGGGGAAGAAGGCAGGTAATCCAATCCTAGACAATGTGATTCTGGACCTTTAGGTAATTAGGCTAATGATCTATGCTAGCTGGAGTGCTCTTAGTAAGATGTCCTTGAAAACTGACATGAAAGCTAGGGTATAAAACAGAGATGTATCATAAATAAAATGTTCCCTTACTCTGTGAGATAACCCCATATATCCTCCGTTGGAGAGCTCATCTATCATTTTGGACCAGAGAGTGAGTGCTCATCATAAGAAGGGAGGCCACCTCAATGTCCCCAAATCCTCTCTGCTTTGTCTGAGCCCATGGATTACCTGACTCTTTTACATCATTATGAAGGCTTGATACTGGGTAAGATATTGATTTGTGTGAGTCTAATCCTTTGTATTAGCACAGGCACTAATTAACTAGAGCAAAGAAAACAAAGAAAATGGTACCAAGTACATGTGCCTGTCTTCTAAGGTCCACTTTCTATACTTAGCTCTTGTTAAAAATTTTAATTTATGGGGAAGAGTAAAAAATGAAATAAAAGAGAAAAAATTTAAATCAGGTTCTTTAAGTATTCAATGGATTAATTTTTTTCTATTTTTTTATGTGGTAAAATGCGTATAACAACTTACCATTTTAATTTTTAAGTGTACAATCCAGTGGCATTAAAAACTTTCACACTGTTGTGCAACCATCATCACTATCCATTTCCAGAACTTTTTTTTATCATCCCTGACAGAAACTCTATAGCCATTAAATAATAACTCCCCAGCACCTGGTATCTTCTATTCTTCTTACTGTCTTCATGAATTTACCTACTTCAGGCACCTCATGTAAGTGGAATCATATAATACTTGTCCTTTTGTGTCCAGCTTATTTCACTTAGCATAATGTTTGCAAGATTCATCCATATTGTAATATGTATCAGGATTTCATTCCTTTCTAAAGGTCAATAATATTCCATTTTACATGTATACCACACTTTGTTTATCCATTAATCTGATGATGGACATTTGGGTTGTTTCCTCATTTTGGCTAGTGTGAATAATGCTGCTATAAACATTAGTGTATAAGTATCTGTTTGAGTCCTTGTTTTCAGTTCTGTTGGGTATATATCCAGAAGTGGAATTGCTGGATCATATGGTAATTCTATATTTCACTTTTGAGGAACTGCCATACTGTTTTCCACAGTGGCTATGCCAATTTACATCCCCACCAACAATGCAACAAGGATTCCAATTTCCCCACACTCTTGCCAACACTTGTTATTTTCTAGTATTTTTTTTATGATTGCTACCTAATGGATGTCTTATCTATCTTTTAGCCAAGTCTCATTATTAAATAACAATAAATTTAATAATATTTTACTGCTTACTAGCTTGTTCCTATGAGCAGCTAGTTGCAACTTTCTGGCCAGTCTTGCCTCTGGAACAACCTTGCCCCTGAAGCAAAACTGCTGAGACTGAACTGCTTAGCTGTCTCTTTGGGGGGTCTTTGCTGATGTCATTTCCCTCTTGTCACCTCCAGCCAACCTCTTTGGGAAACTGATGGGTGAATAATAGAGAAGCTTGTTGGACAACTTGGAATTCAACAAAAAGAGTTCAGGAGTAATAAGTTTGCATCAACTTTCTTTACAGGATCCTTCTATAGTGTGTCATCTTACTCAGCTTTGACTATTCATGCAGGTTAAGAGGGATTTGACATATCTGGCCTGATCCATTGCTGTGTTCATTATTCTCTTCTTCTTGGTATGGTTTACCTTCTAGAAACTTAAAAGGTATATTTGTTTAAGGAAGGTGATTTTTATTTCCTAATGTAATGATCATTGATATTTCAAATACATATTCAGTAAATATCATTGAGGAATTTATATTACTGATTGCTTAAGCCATCATTGCCTTAAAAGTGCATGCACATTCTGAATGTCAGAGATTGGTTTTTTCATTATTGTTGTTAGTAAAAGCAGTATCTGTTCACTTTAGATCTTTAGGGCCTGTCTGCTTCTGTTACTGCTGAAGCCCAAACATTCGAACTGCAGTTGGCACTACAGAGATGGGAAGCCAGACTGGGGCCTGTTTTGCCTCCTGGTTGTTGATAAAGCTGTCAGCCAGGTTGTGGGGGCAGAATTCTGGCAAGACTAGTGTTCAGAATTTCTTAAGTTTAGCCAACTGGCAATGGATGTCATCCAGGAGATGAATATGACACCCTAATTCCCTGCTCCATAAAAATACACACATCCATCATAATATTTCATTTTGATTTTTCTGTGATACACTGTGGGCTGCAGAAATCTCTAAATAGGATCAATTAGGAGAAACTGAATGCAATGTGACATTTTTAACATTTGTTTGTTTGTTTGTTTTATGTTTTTTGAATTATATTTCATTTATTTTTTTATACAGCAGGTTCTTATTAGTCATCCATTTTATACACATCAGTGTATATCTGTCAATCCCAAACTCCCAATTCATCATACCCCTACCCCCACCTGCTTTCCCCCCTTGGTGTCCATACATTTATTCTCTATATCTGTGTCTCAATTTCTGCCCTGCAAACCGGTTCGTCTGTACCATTTTTCTAGGTTCCACATATATGCGTTAATATATGTTATTTGTTTTTCTCTTTCTGACTTACTTCACTCTGTATGACAGTCTCTAGATCCATCCACCTCTCTACAAATGACCCAATTTCATTCCTTTTTATGGCTGAGTAATATTCCATTGTATATATGTACCACATCTTCTTTATCCATTCATCTGTCAATGGGCATTTAGGTTGCTTCCATGACCTGGCTATTGTAAATAGTGCTGCAATGAACACTGGAGTGCATGTGTCTTTGTGAATTACAAAGGTTTTCTCTGAGTGGGATTGCTTGGTCATATGGTAGTTCTATTTTTAGTTTTTTAAGGAACCTCCATACTATTATCCATAGTGGCTGTATCAATTTACATTCCCACCAACAATGCAAGAGGGTTCCCTTTTCCCCACACCCTCTCCAGCATTTATTGTTTGTAGAATTTCTGATGATGCCCATTCTGACCAGTGTGAGGTGATACCTCATTGTAGTTTTGATTTGCATTTCTCTAATAATTAGTGAGGCTGAGTAGCTTTTCATGTGCTTCTTGACCATCTGTATATCTTCTTTGGAGAAATATCTATTTAGGTCTTCTGCCCATTTTTGGATTGGGTTGTTTGGTTTTTTGATATTGAGCTGCATGAGCTGTTTATATATTTTGGAGATTAATCCTTTGTCCATTGATTCGTTTGCAAATATTTTCTCCCATTCTGAGGGTAGTCTTTTTGTCTTGTTTGTAGTTTCCTTTGCTGTGCAAAAGCTTTTAAGTTTCTTTAGGTCCCATTTGTTTATTTTTGTTTTTATTTCCATTACTCTAGGAGGTGGATCTAAAAAGATCTTGCTGTGATTTATGTCAGAGTGTTCTTCCTATGTTTTCCTCTAAGAAGTGTCCAGTCTTACATCTAGGTCTGTAATTGATTTTGAGTCTATTTTTTGTGTATGGTGTTAGGGAGTGTTCTAATTTCATTCTTTTACATGTAGCTGTCCAGTTTTCCCAGCACCACTTATTGAAGAGACTGTCTTTTCTCCACTGTATATCCTTGCCTCCTTTGTCATAGATTAGTTGACCATAGGTGCATGGGTTTATCTCTGGGCTTTCTATCTTGTTCCATTGATCAATATTTCTGTTTTTGTGCCAGTACCATATTGTCTTGATTACTGTAGCTTTCTAATATAGTCTGAAGTCAGGGAGTCTGATTCCTCCAGCTCCATATTTTTCCCTCAATAATGCTTTGGCTATACGGGGTCTTTTGTGTCTCCATACAAATTTTAAGATTTTTTTCCTCTAGTTCTGTAAAAAATGCCATTGGTAATTTGATAGGGATTGCGTTGAACCTGTAAATTGCTTTGGGTAGTAGAGTCATTTTCACAATATTGATTCTTCCAATCCACAAATATGGTATATCTCTCCGTCTGTTGGTATCATGTTTAATTTCTTTCATCAGTGTCGTATAGTTTTCTGCATACAGGTCTTTTGTCTCCCTAGGTAGGTTTATTCCTAGGTATTTTATTCATTTTGTTGCAATGGTAAATGGGAGTGTTTCCTTAATTTCTCTTTCAGATTTTTCATCATTAGTGTATAGGAATGCAAGAGATTTCTGTGCATTAATTTTGTATCCTGCAACTTTACCAATTTCATTGATTAGCTCTAGTAGTTTTCTGGTAGCATCTTTAGGATTCTCTATGTGTAGTATCATGTTATCTGCAAACAGTGACAGTTTTACTTCTTCTTTTCCAATTTGTATTCCTTTTATTTCTTTTTCTTCTCTCATTGCCATGGCTAGGACTTCCAAAACTATTTTGATAACAGTGGTGAGGGTGGACATCCTTGTCTTTTTCCTGATCTTAGAGGAAATGCTTCAGTTTTTCACCTTTGAGAATGATGTTTGCTGTGGGTTTGTCGTATATGGCCTTTATTATGTTGAGATAGGTTCCCTCTATGCCCACTTTCTGGAGAGCTTTTATCATAAATCGGTGTTGAATTTTGTCAAAAGCCTTTTCTGCATCTATTGAGATGATCATATGGTTTTTATCCTCCAATTTGTTAATATGGTATGTCACATTGATTGATTTGCATATATTGAAGAATCCTTGCATCCCTGGGATAAATCCCACTTGATCATGGTGTATGATCCTTTTTAATGTGTTGTTGAATTCTGTTACTATTTTGTTGAGGATTTTTGCATCTATATTCATGAGTGATATTGGTCTGTACTTTTCTTTTTTTGTAGTATCTTTGTCTGGTTTTGGTATCAGGGTGATGGTGGCCTCATAGAATGAGTTTTGGAGTGCTCCTTCCTCTACAGTTTTTTGGAAGAGTTTGAGAAGGATGAGTGCCAGCTCTTCTTTAAAGTGTGGTAGAATTAACCTGTGAAGCCATCTGGTCCTGGACTTTTGTTTGTTGGAAGATTTTTAATCACAGTTTCCATTTCATTACTTGTGATTGGTCTGTTCATATTTTCTATTTCTTCCTGGTTCAGTCTAGGAAGGTTGTACCTTTCTAAGAATTTGTCCGTTTCTTCCAGGTTGTCCATTTTATTGGCATAGAGTTTCTTGTAGTAGTCTCTTAAGATGCTTTGTATTTCTGCGGTGTCTGTTGTAACCTCTCCTTTTTCATTTCTAATTTTATTGATTTGAATCCTCTCCCTCTTTTTCTTGATGAGTCTGGCTAATGGTTTATCAATTTTGTTTATCTTCTCAGAGAACCAGCTTTCAGTTTTATTGATCTTTGATATTGTTTTCTTTGTTTCTATTTCATTTATTTCCACTCTGATCTTTATGATTTCTTTCCTTCTGACTTTGGGTTTTGTTTGTTCTTCTTTCTGTAGTTTCTTTAGGTGTAAGGTTAGATTGTTTATTTGAGATTTTTCTTGTTTCTTGAGGTACGCGTGTATAGCCCTAAACTTCCCTCTTAGAAGTGCTTTTGCTGCATCCCACAGGTTTTGGATCATTGTATTTTCATTGTCATTTGCCTCTAGGTATTTTTTGATTTCCTCTTGATTTCTTCAGTGATCTCTTGGTTATTTAGTAACGTATTGTTTATCCTTCATGTGTTTGTGTTTTTTACTTTTTTTCCCTGTGTTTGATGTCTAATCTCATACTGTTGTGGTTAGAAAAGATGCTTGATATGATTTCAATATTCTTATATTTACTGAGGCTTGATTTGTGACCCAAGATATGATCTATCCTGGAGAATGTTCCATGTGCACTTGAGAAGAAAGTGTAATCTGCTGTTTTTAGATGGAATATTCTATAAATATCAATTAAATGTATCTGGGCTATTGTGTCATAAATTTGTATTCCTTTTATTTGTATTCCTTTTATTGTGTCATTAAAGCTTGTGTTTCCTTATTAATTTTCTGTATGGATAGTCTGTCCATTGGTGTAAGTGAGGTGTTAAAGTCCCCCACTCTTATTGTACTGTCGATTTCCTCTTTTGTAGCTTTTAGCAGTTGCCTTATGTATTGAGGTGCTCCTATTTTGTGTGCATATATTTATATATATATATAAGTATATATATATTTATATATATATTTATAATTGCTATATCTTCTTCTTGGATTGATCCCTTGATCATTGTGTAGTGTCCTTCCTTGTCTCCTGTAACATTCTTTGTTTTAAATTATATTTTATCTGATATGAGTATTGCTACTCCAGCTTTCTTTTGATTTCCATTTGCATGGAGTATCTTTTTCCATCTCCTCACTTTCAGTCGTATGTGTCCTTAGGTCTGAAGTGGGTCTCTTATATACAGCATATATATGGATCTTATTTTTGTATCCATTCAGCTAGCCTGTGTCTTTTGGTTGGAGCATTTAATCCATTCACGTTTAAGGTAATTATTGATATGTAATGTCCTAGTACGATTTTCTTAATGGTTTTGTGTTGTTATTGTAGGTCCTTTTCTTCTCTTGTGTTTCGCATTTTGAGAATTTCCTTTAGCATTTGTTTGCTGGTTTGGTGGTGCTGAATTCTCTTAGCTTTTGCTCATCTGTAAAGCTTTTGATTTCTCCATCGAATCTGAATGAGATCCTTGCTGGGTAGAGTAATCTTGGCCATAGTTTCTTCCCTTTCATCACTTTAAACATGTCCTGCCACTCCCTTCTGGCTTGTAGGGTTTCTCCTGAGACATCAGCTGTTAACCTTATGTGAGTTACCTTGCATGTTATTTGTCTTTTTTCCCTTGCTGCTTTCAATAATTTTTCTTTGTCTTTAATTTTTGCCAATTTGATTACTATGTGTCTTGGCATTTTTCTCCTTGGGTTTATCCTGTATGAGACTCTCTGTGCTTCCTGGACTTGGGTGGGTATTTCCTTTCCCATGTTAGGGAAGCTTTCAACTATAATCTCTTCAAATATTTTCTCGGGTCCTGTCTCTCTCTCTTCTCCTTCTGGGACCCCTATAATGCAAATGTTGTTACATTTAATATTCTCCCAGAGGTCTCTTAGGCTGTCTTCATTTCTTTTCATTCTTTTTTCTTTATTCTGTTCTGCAGCAGTGAGTTCCACCATTCTGTCTTCCAGGTCACTTATCCATTCTTCTGCCTCAGTTATTCTGCTATTGATTCCTCCTAGTGTAGTTTTCATTTCCATTATTGTATTGTTCATCTCTGTTTGTTTGTTCTTTAATTCTTCTAGATCTTTGTTAAACATTTCTTGCGTCTTCTCGATCTTCACCTCCATTCTTTTTCCGAGGTCTTGGATCATCTTCACTATCGTTATTCTGAATTCTTTTTCTGGAAGGTTGCCTGTCTCCAGTTCATTTAGTTGTTTTTCTGGGGTTTTATCCTGCTCCTTCATCTGGTTCATAGCCCTCTGCATTTTCATCTTGTCTATCTTTTGTGAATGTGGTTTTTGTTCCACATGCTAAAGGATTGTAGTTCTTCTTGCTTCTGATGTCTGTCCTCTGGTGGATGAAACTATCTAAGAGGCTTGAGCAAGTTTCCTGATGGGAGGCACTGGTGGTGGGTAGAGCTGGCTGTTGCTCTGGTTGGCAGAGCTCCCTTTTTTTTTTTTTTAGTAGAAAAACTGCTAAATGTCTTGGGCCTGTCTTTCTGGTACTTTACATGAGTAACTAGTTTTATAAAATAGAGTTGATGGAATCAGAAATAAAAATTCAGTTCCCTCCCTTGAGAAACTAGGATCTTGAGTTGAAGTAAAAGTTTTTAGAGACATTGGTGATTTTAAGAGACTCTAAAGTGGTTTGTCAGCTATTCAAAATGCTATTCAAAGTGTGGTCCAAGGGCCATCAGCATTACCATCACTAGGATCTTGTTCAAAAGAAAAACAAACAAACAAACTTAGGTCACTTCCCAGACCTGCAGGAAAAAGAATCTGCATTTGAACAAGATCCCTAAGTGATGTGTAAACACAATAAAATTTGAAAAGTGCTTGTTTAAAAGCGTACAGCTGACCCTTAAACAACGTGGGGAAATAGGGGTGTTGAACCTCCACATGGTTGAAAATCCCCCATATACGCGGTTCCACCGTATCCATAGTTCCGTATTCACTATTCAACCAACGTATCCATAGTTCCGTATTCGCTATTCAACCAATGGCAGATCGTGTGGTTTTGCAGTCTTTCTATTAAAAAACATCCAAGTATAAGTGGACCTGCTCAGTTCAAACCCTGTTGTTCAATGTCAGGAAACTGTAACTTTATTGAAATTTAGAGGAAGATTTCCTTTAAATCAAGCCACAGACTCTTTTAGATGCGCAAGATGCTCCTTCTCCTCTTATCATGTAATTGAGTAAAAGAATACACTAAGAGGAATTTTAAAATACTCTGTCTCCATTAAGTGGCTATTAATTAAATTTTGGCAGTATCTTTTTTTTAAAACATCTTTATTGGAGTATAATTGCTTTACAATGGTGTGTTAGTTTCTGCTTTATAACAAAGTGAATCAGCTATACATATACATATATCCCCACATCTCCTCCCTCTTGGGTCTCCCTCACTCCCACCCTCCCTATCCCACCCCTCTAGGTGGTCACAAACCACCGAGCTGATCTCCCTGTGCTATGTGGCTGCTTCTCACTAGCTATCTATTTTACATATATTTGGCGGTATCTTAATTGAAATACTATTTCCAAGGCCTTCAAATTTTCTCTATAATATACTCTACGTCAGTTGTAACAGTAAAGTGAGTTTTCAGGGATATGCTCCATTTCATGTAGGTTGGGGTGGATTATAAATTGATACACCTTTCTGGAGTATAGCCTAATTTCAGCTCCTTCACAGCCTCTGGAGAGAGACTGAGGAAGGTTATGAGACACATTAACAGGTTACTGTAACGTCTTCATTCTTAACTAGTTTAACAAATATAAAGATTTAATTTCTTTTATTTAAAAATTTTAGGTTTATTATTTTTTAAGTTTCATTTTTAGATTTTGTTTATTCATTCATTTATTCACAAAATATTTATTAAGGGCTGGAGGATTTTTTTCCCTATTCTAGAAGTATTTTAGAATTCAATGCAAATACAATTTGAGTGAAATAAAAACTTAGCAAATTCATTGAGTATGGAAAAAATATATTTTACTTCTTGTCCTATTACTACTCAATACTGTGTTTTCTATAGAATTGTTGTATAAAACAATCATACATTAAAACATACATATCAAACAAGGTAGTATTTAATACACATCTTTTAAATTTGGAATGGGAATTTGCATTTCACAGTATTTAGAATTTTCACCATTAGGTACATGTATATGATTCGTTGCATTTAATATGAAAAGTGTTTCATTTTTATTCCACAGCTTCAATAAATAGCTCTGACATTAGAACAAATGTTTATGTCCACGTGTAAAGTCTGGCAATATTGTGGCTTGACTTTTCCAACTATTTTTCCCACTAAAAGTGTCTAAGGATGTTGAGTTAGTGAAATATCTTTGCTACTTCGATTTGGTAAGGGTTTCATAGTATGCTTTGCAGAGCAATTTCCACGTCTTAGGAGGAGTTTATTAGCTCATGAGGGAAAGTAAAGTTCTAACATGTACAGAGATGCTTTGATGTTTAACTAGAAGATCAAAAGTAAAATTGAACACCATGTTCCCTTCCTCATCTTTTTTTTTGTAATTATCATCACGTTTTAGCAAAATTAAGAAATCTCAGGTTGTTTCATGTGCTGACAGTACTGTATTGTGGCCCTAAACATGTACACACACATATGTCCTGTTCTTAGAAATGGAGAAGAGGATATGAGGTCATTTGTGATGAACATTCTGGTCCCAAATTATTCTAGAGTGTTTGCTGACAAAATTCACACTAGAAAAATCATCTGGCCACCGTTACAGGTGTGTGTGAGCTGCTTGTTTTTAAGAAAATATTCGCAGACATTAAGTTGATACAAATTTCAAGATATTTTCATTGTTTTGTGCAATGGACAATTAGAGTCTGATGTGACTAGAATTTTTGTGTTTAGAGAAGGGATAATTCATAAACATTCCCAAGTAGAGTATCATGGTTTTATTAGCTCTCACAACCTTTCCTAATATCTCTTTCATGGAAAAAGTAAAGCAGCCAGACAAGCATAAGTTAATTGCTCAATTTCATATTGTTAGACATTACAAGTTAGAAAACAAATGAAGGAGTTTTCAGTTCTCACTATTTGTAAACTACTTAATGTTTACCATGTTGAAAAACCCTGGAATCTAGCTTTTTCTAACATAGTGGGGCTCAGTGTTGAGAGTATGAGGAAGTCCCAAATATGAGGAGGTATGGAGAAAACCTGTGTCCTAGTGCACACCTCGACACTTAATGTATCATCTCACCTGATGAGGATGAAATATAATTCATAACCTCTTGAGTAATAATGAAGTTACTGAGCACAGATTCCTTGACTCTTCATATTCCCGTGACTTGCTGGGGTGGAGGTCGTAAAGGTGTGACAGTGCATCAGACATGAGCTACAAGCTTTCAAGTGTTCATCTCTAACTCAAGGTTGTTCAGCTCTACCCCTCTGCACATAAATATTGCCAGCATGCCAAATTTTTGTATAAACCCAAACAAGACAAAGGCACAGTCAGTGTGAGACACCTGGAGAATCAACAGGCATTTTTTTGGTTGCGCTTAAAAAATGGTTTTCTTAAGAAGATCCACATTGCTGATATGAATTCCAGAAGTGGAAAAAACAATAGTTCTGGAAATCAACCACGTAAAGACAGTCAATAAGATGTATTACTATATCTTGTTCCTTTAGGAACACTGCCACTTTCCCCTCAGGTCCAACTCTTTAAAGTTAATATAGTTTAAAAATTGAATTTTGGGAAGGACTAGTTGACATTTGATAATTAAATATATATATATAATGAAGCAGGAAAAAAACCCAAGAAGGACAATCACATTGCTTTATTTCATGGAATAACAGCTGGGATGTTCATTTACTGTCTTTTCTAGGCTAATAAAATTTATTCTAAAACAGCCTTCCAAATACCACTATGAAAGCCAAGAATATATATATATTTTTTGCTAGAAATCAAATGACTTCTTGCAATACTATTTTATGGAATCTGCTGATTATTTTACCATTTGGGCATAGAGATATAGTCTCAAGAGCTGTAGAAATTTAACTACACCAAATTCAAATCACCACTTCTTATGCTGTGTAGTTGAAAACATACAATTTTAAATACATCTTCATATTCTTGTTCACTAAAATCAACCCACAGTTATTTAGAAAGTGATCAGGTGACAATTATCTGGTGTTTTGCCTGGTTTTGGGTGTTCATCGTTTGCCCATACTTACCACTGTTTGTTTCTGAGACCCAATATTCCCCTCTCACCTCTTCATTTTTCCCTAAAAGACTGTTGGTATAATGAGAATATGCCAGGCCAGCCACTGATATTATATTAATTAGCCTGTCCAGAGTATGATGGAAGATGAAAATACTAGATAAATTAAAAGTTAAACAGCTCTCCTTGAGGGTGACATGAAAAGTCATACATTAACTTTTATGAATAAAGATATTTGGAACTTTTGCCAGATGAATCTGGTAAGTACAGATCTGGATTTTATTACTTTTACTTGAGTTTTCATGATTATATGTGCAGATAGTCCCAATTAGAGTATCTGTCTGTCTTCTTGGTATTGTTGATTTCAGCATATGTCTCTTCATTAATTAAAACAGTAATAATGATAACAGTGAAAACTAACATTTATTTAGTGTGCTTACTACCATGGTGGCCAGTAACTATCATATTTTATGTAAATAGAGTAATATCCTTAAGATATTTACAATAGTGGGGAAAATCAAGGTGCGTACTATTATTATCCCCTGAGAAGAGGTGAGGAAACTGATGCACAGATAAGTTTAGTCATTTTCCCAAGGTTATACAGCTAGTAAGAGGTATAGTCAGGATTTAAATCCAGAGCATGTTCCCTTCACCGTTAGGCTGTATAGCCATTCACTTGTGGGCAAAGCACATGGTGTTTTTTACCCCTGGCTGGTATGGGTATTGTCTGCTGGCATACTGTGGAGATTCATAGTGGACATTGTCAAGAGGATGATAATAAATAGAATAAATTTCCTGCGTGATATTCTTGGAATGGAAGTCGTAGGATATCATCAACACGGTCACATGGTGACCTCAGCTCCTCTTGTCCCTCACTCAGACTGTCAGCTCATGGCAGGTGAGTCACAAGTAGGCTCTCTGTGTCTAACGGCATGTGCGTGGATATTTCTGGTTCATACTGCCTTGGACAGGTACTAAAGATCAAGCATGTGGACACCGTGACACGGTTTCAGCCAGTCTTCCAGCTTTTGCTTGGCAAAATCTCAGGAGGTTAGACCAAAGATTTTGAAATAAAAATTATGAAAAGAATAGAATTGGTTTTGTCATTAACCTTTTCGGCTTAGAGATTCACTTTTCTTTTGCCTACTTAGTAGCTATTGGGTAGACTGTGGTGTAAATGACTGTAGAATTTGTCAAATTAAGAATGTTAACCTTCTATTTTAATACAATATCACTCCCCTGCCCCAAACCTTTTTTTTCTCTAGCTTGGCCTTTTTGGATTCAATTCAGCAAAAGTTATTCACCAAGATTCAATATAAGTAAAGCTCTGTGAAAAATGTCATGGGTATTTTGATAGGGATTGCATTAAATCTTTAGATTGCTTTGGGTAGTATGGCCATTTAAGACACTTTCTTAAAAAAAATTAATTATTTAATTTATTTATTTATTTTTGGCTGTGTTGGGTCTTCGTTTCTGTGCGAGGGCTTTCTCTAGTTGTGGCAAGCGGGGGCCACTCTTCATCGTGGTGCACGGGCCTCTCACTATCGTGGCCTCTCTTGTTGCAGAGCACAGGCTTCAGACACGCAGGCTCAGTAGTTGTGGCTCACGGGCCTAGTTGCTCTGCGGCATGTGGGATCTTCCCAGACCAGGGCTCGAACCCACGTCCCCTGCATTGGCAGGCAGATTCTTAACCACTGTGCCACCAGGGAAGCCCCAGTATGGCCATTTAAAAAATATTAATTCTTTCAATCCAAGAGCACAGGATATCTTTCTATTCTAGCTCCCGCTTAAGGAATATTCATTTTATATCTACCAAGTCATGTGTATACATTTCTTTCTTGCCCAAGGAACTTATTAGTTAAGGCAAAATTGACTGTTTCTAGACTTAAATGATTTCATTGTTGAAGGCAATAGACTGATTGTTTAAATAAATCAATAAAACCTCTTTTGCACAACACAAGAAATACAGAATGTTAAGGGTCTGAGATTTTTCACTTTTCAATTAGTGTTGATATCATCAATTCATTTTTTAAACTGTAAATGGTGTATTCTGATCACAGAGTGCATGTTAGAAAATGGGCTACTATCAGCAATTTCTGGATTTAGGTATTTTTCATCTAAGAGGGTGAGTCGTCTTCTAGTTCTAATTCTACATTCCTAAGAAAGGACTCATAGATCAGGTGAGGGAGCTGGTGTCCAAAGATGATCTCCCAATGAGCTATATTTCCTGGTATTCACACTGTATTAGTTTCTTTTTTAAAAAAATAAATTTATTTATTTTATTTAGTTTACTTTTGGCTGCGTTGGGTCTTTGTTGCTGTGCGCGGGTTTTCTCTAGTCGCGGCGTGTGGGGGCTACTCTTCATTGTGGTGCGCGGGCTTCTCATCGTGGTGGCTTCTCTTGTTGTGGAGCACAGGCTCTAGGTGCGTGGGCTTCAGTAGTTGTGGCATGCGGACTTCAGTAGTTGTGGCTCGCGGGCTGTGGAGCGCAGGCTTCGTAGTTGTGGCACACAGGCTTAGTTGCTCTGCAGCATGGGGGATCTTCCCGGACCAGGGATCGAACCCTGCATTGGCAGGCAGATTCTTAACCACTGTACCACCAGGGAAGTCCCACGCTGTATTAGTTTCTTATTATTATACTTAATAACAAATTGCCACAGATTTTGTGGCTTAAACAACATAAATTTATTATCTTACAGTTCTGTAGGTGATAAGTCCAACATGGGTCTCACTAGGCTAAAATCAATATGTCAGCAGGGCTGAGCTCCTTTCTGGAGGCTCTAAGGGAGAATACGTTTTCTTGCCTTTTCCAGGTTCTAGAGGTCACCTGCATGCCTTGGCTCATGGCTCCCTTTCTCCATCTTCAGGTGAGCAATGACAGGCCAAGTCCTTCTCATACTGCCGTCTCTGTGGTTCTTTGGAGCTGAGAGAGTTTCTCCAGTTTGAAGCACTCATATTTTAGATTAGGCACACCTGGATAATACAGGATAATCTCCTTACGTCAAGGTCCATATCCTTTTTACAAAAAAATATTTATTTATTTATTTGGCTGCGCCGTGTCTTAGTTGTAGCATGAGGGATCTTTTTCTTTTTTCTTTTCTTTTTTTTTTTAGTTGCGGCATGCATGCGAGATCTAGTTCCCTGACCAGGGATCGAACATGGGCCCCCTACATTGGGAGCATGGAGTCTTAACCACTGGACCACCAGGGAGGTCCCTCAATGTCCATATCCTTAATCACATCTGCAAAGTCTCTTTTGCCATGTAAGGTAACATATTTACAGGTTCCAGGGATTAGAATACAGACATCACTGGAGGGCCATTTTGCTGCATATCCTAATGCCCTTATATAAGCCCCTTCTCTGAATCTGAGCTGTCCTTGTGACTCTATCTTAAATAGGAATGATGGTATGTGGCTTTTGAAGCCTTGATAATTCTACCTGGGCCTCTTGCAATTCTAGTTTTTGGATACTCCCTGTTGGAACTCAGCCCCTATGCTGTGAGAAGTTCAAACCGCATGGAGATGCTAGGTACAGAGGCTCTGGTAGACAGCCTGAGCTGAGCTCCCCTTGATAGCCAGTTACAACTACCAGGTATATAAGTGAGACTTCTTAGATGTCTAGCTCAGTCAAACCTTCATAAGACTGCAGGCCTGGCTGATATGTGACTGCAAGTGCATGAGAGATGCCAAGTGACACTTCCTGCTGAGTCCAGCAACCACCTGAACATTGAGAGGAAATAAATTGTTGTTTAAGGCCACTAGGTTTTGTTTTCAAAACTGCATAACCAGAAAGTCAAGCTGGGATGAGATTTCTATCCTTTGACAATCACCTTTGGTCAGGGGTTAAGATTGTATCTGTCAGGTATCTTAACTTCGAAGAGTAGAAATTAAATCTGGTTAAGTTAAGCAGAGGAAACATTTCTCTGCTGCCTGATTGGAAACTTCTGCAATTTGGTTTGGTTTCTCACTTCGGAATGTTATGACACTTGTTTTCTGGTGCTTTTCAGTCTCTATTGCCAACGTAATGGTCCAATTTACAAATGAGATTGGGCGTCTTCTAGAATTGTAATGAGGATTGGAGAACCAGGCTTGGAGATGTCAACCTAAATAAAGAGGGAAACTGGGGCAAGCTCAAAATTGTCAAAAAGATGAGTTTATTCAGGAATAGCAGAGAGAAATTACAAATCAGGACAGGCAAACCGTAGCAAGCTACAGGCACCTTTTCCTTGGCCTCAAAAATGCCACACCAAGGTGCCCACACCAAGTCCCTTGCCCTCATCACTCCGGTGAGTTACCATCTACTTTCGGTTTGGAAAGTCTGTTCTCAGATTCTGAGCTTCCTCCCTTTGGCTGAGTTTTCTGACTTTATTTGGGATCTGTTTGAAGGCTTTATCCTCTGATGAATACTCGTTTGTTTTCTTATTGGAAGTACGCTAGAATTTCGGTTTAATTCCTTTGGAATTCTTGAGAGCAACAATTAAAAATAATATAAGTGGATGTGAGTGGAGCAAATAAATACTATTAGAACACTTCCACCTCCTTATGAGAGACTTTGGTCTCTGAGACAAAAGACTCCCATGAGAGGATAAGGCTGATTGACGTTAAGTCACCCGCCAACTGCAAGACAGTTTTCATGCAACAAGGGGCACCTGGTCATGGGTCAGATAACCAGGACAAAGGCCATCCCCTGGAAGAAAAATCTAAAGATCTTGTGAAAGGCACACTCTAGAACAAAACACAACTCTCAACCCTGAAAGCATACCCATCAAGCTGTTTAGGAATTTTTCTTTTGCTCTCAAAAAAACCTATGACGTATGGGATTCCAGTCATTTAAATGCTCTAAGGGTGGCCCTCCTTCAGGGACCTCAGCCAGTTTGACGTTACAGAATTATGGTCTCTCCTCACGTGCATTTTTTTTTTTTTTTGCGGTACACGGGCCTCTCACTGTTGTGGCTTCTCCCTTTGCGGAGCACAGGCTCCGGACCCGCAGGCTCAGCGGCCATGGCGCACGGGCCCAGCCGCTCTGCGGCAGGTAGGATCTTCCCGGACCAGGGCACGAACCCGTGTCCCCTGAATCGGCAGGTGGACTCTCAACCACTGCGCCACCAGGGAAGCCCCTCACGTGCATTTTTGACTAAATGGACCAACCTTAGTAAAGATAATTTAGAAATTCAAGGGCCATTATGGGGAATTTTTGATCTCCCCAAACTTGTTTCTCTCCAGAGTAAATTAGAAGACTGTGGCAATAGAACTAGACAAACTTAATGAGATAGCTATTTTAATTGGTACATAGAGGCTTCTAAATGTGTTCAGGGTTCAAAAAATTGCCTCTTTACAAAATACTATTTCTAAGTTAGCTGAAGCAAATAAACAACTGAAAGGAGAAAAAAATCATTTGAGATCTCTTCCTGCGCAGCACGAGCCGAGGTTTCTCTCAACCTACTGCTCCACCTCCTCCGTGTACACCTTTGCCCTCTTCTAACCCCCTTCCTTTATCTGAACTTTCCTTCCTCTCTAATGCTGAAACTTACCAACTCTCCCTTTAAAAATTAGGTTTTCTGAGGATTCTGCTAAACCATTAATTTCTTACATTCCATGGACCAAAGCTGAATCTTGAGCTATAATAAAAGATTTTCCTAACGTAACTGAAGAGCCTCATAGATTTGCAGAAGAATTCAATGTTGTAGTTCAGACTTATCAACCTGGCTTCTCCAGTGTTTATCAATTCATGCACTTGCTTTCTGGAAAAGGTTAAGCCCAGCATTGGATGAAAACTGTTAATTGGGAAAGCCCCAAACAATCCTTAGAATTCCAAGTAAGTCAACCACTGGCTCTTTTATATGACCAAGCTCATGCCATACCCAAAAGGTAGCATCTTGCCATCCCAAGAGCTTTCCCTAAACCAGTAGACTGGAACAAAATTCAGACATGTATCCAAAAGCCTGCCAAATCTGTTTATGATTATTACAGCAGACTCCAAATTGTCTTTAAAGAAAATTATGGACTTGCTATAGATGTTGAATCTACCAGGGTAGCCTTTAATCAATGTTTAGAAATGGTTTAAACAGATCTATCCCTCTTAGTCAAGAAAACTCGCATAGAATGGGAAACAATGCCCCCCTTTGATCTTGTCAATCTAGCTAATCAGTTAGCCTGCACCCTAGAAGATGATTCCAAAAGAAGGGCAACTAAAATTTTAAATCTTCAACTTCAACAAATGGAATCTCCCAAACTTTCCCTCCTGGGCTCTGTCATTATTGTAAAAAAAAAACTGGCCATTGGAAAAAGGACTGCTACAGATCAAAAAGGTCTAGCTGGTTGCAGCTTTCTAAGAGCCGAGGGTCAGACTCATCCCAATCATGGGACTCCGAGGAAACACAGGAACTGTTTCCCATCCTACCATTACATAGGCCGTGGGAAACTACTCTCTAGATTGGGGATGAATCCCTTACAATAATCATCTAAACAGGTAGCTGCTCTCTCTGTGCTCCAACCCTACTACAATTAAACAGTCTCTTCTCAGAGTAGTACATTTATTCAAATAGTGGTGGCCTCAAATAAACGAAAACATGTCCCTATTTCTAAACCTATACCCTTTTGCTTGGGATCTTTGCAAGATAAACATTCATTTCTCCTCAGTGAATCATCTCCTGTCCACTTACTAAGATGAGATTTCCTAGAAAAATATCATGCTGCTATTTCTTTCTCTTGAAAGGAGATATAACACGAGGTCAAAGCCCTTGAATCTCAGAATCTCATCCTCAAGAAAATCCAAACCCTTTTTCTTTCATATTACTTTACAAACCAGGGGATCCCAAACTTCAGACTTATCCCCATTATTAGATTTGGTGTCCCCTATTTTGTGGGCAAAATCTTCCACAGACATGGGCAGAATTTATAGAGTCTCTCCGTTAAAAGCCAAATGCATTCCTTAAATCCTCTCCCCAGAATTGATACCCTATAAACAAAGAAGCTTTCCAGGGCACAAGACCTATCATAGAAGACTCATAAAGCACAGAGACTTACTATCCCTTGCATCAGTCCTTGTAAAACCCCTATTTTACCTGTAAGAAAACCTAATGGTCAAGGATGGAGATCTGTCTAAGATCTCCGAGCAATAAATAATATTGTTATTTTTCACCATCCTGTTGTCCCTAATTCCCATGTGGTGTTTTTAGCGTCCATCCCTACTGAAAGCAAATTTTTTACTTTGATTTATGCAGTGCATTCTTTAGTATTCCAATTGATAAGGCTAGCCAATATCCTTTCGCCTTTACTGGGGAAGAACAACAATATACCTGGATAGTAATGCTCCCTAGTTTTACTGAAAACCCCTCTTACTCTTCACAAATTTTAAGAGCTGACCTGGATGATATAAAATTCTCTAGAGGCTCCATCTTACTACAATATGTAGATGATTTATTTTTCTGCTCATTCTCTCAAGCCTCCTCACAAGAAGACAGTATTCACTTTTTAAAACTCTTAACCACTAAGGGACACAAGGTCTCAAGTGAAAAATTGCAATTTGTTCAAACTCAAGTTGGGCATTTAGGAAATTCAATCTCAGGAGAAGGGTTATACCTAGATCCTGATAAGCTTCATAGCATCTTGAGCTTCCCAAAACCTAAAACCAGAAGTCAGCTACAGGGTTTTCTTGGGCTAGCTGGTTATTGTCACAATTGGTTCCAAACCTCTCCTTAATCACCCAGCCCCTGTATGTCTTATCATAAACCACTAAACCTGATCCCATTATCTGGGAAGACCAAGATGACTTAGCCTTTAAAACCTTGAAGGAAAGCTTAATAAATCCACCTGCTCTTGGCTATCCAAACCATCCTGTTCTTTCTGTATATGAAAAAGAGGGAGATGCCCTTGGAGTACTTACTGTAAAACATGGGGGCTACCACTGACCTCTAGGTCACAAATCTTAGATCCTGTAGCCCGAGGTTACCCTCCATACCACAGGGTTGTCCCTGCTACTACCCTTCTGTTAAAGGCCACTGAAGAAATAGTCAAGGGATCCTCCCTCTTTGACCATCTTTCTACCTTGTGCTGTCGAAGCTCTCTTGGACTCACACCACACCCAACACCTTTCAGCAAGCCATCTTACTTATGAAATTCTCTTGCTAAATGTCCCCCATATCATCCTTGTTCATTGTAACAATCTTGACCCTGCTACCCTTCCTCCTTCTTCCATGGACAAAACCCTCGTGACTGTTTGACTTTGATGGATCACCTAGTAACCCCTAGTTACAAGAAACCGCCTTTAACATACGTTAATTTCCCATGGAATACTGATAGCCCTTACTTGAAAGATGAAAATGGTAAATATCATGCTGGATATGCAACATCAACTCCTTTTGAAATCCCTAAGGCAAAGACCCTTAGCTTTGACCACTTTAGCCCCAAAAGCCAAATTATACGCTCTCACTTGAGCATGTATTCTAGCTAGGTAAAACCGCAAACATCTATACTGATAGTTGATATGCCTTTGGAGTAGCCCATGATTTTGGAATATTATGGAAACAAGACTTTCTTACTTCCAGTGGAGACAAAATTAAAAATGGCCCTTATGTCCCAAACTTAGTGAACGCTGTACTCCTGCCAGCAGCACTGGCTGTTATTCAACGTTCTTGGGTATTCCAAGTCTGACTCTCTGGAAACCAAAGGAAACCGCCTCGCTGATGTCTATGCAGAAAATGCTGCTTGTATAGGATCCATGGACCAAACCTTTGTTATGGTCCAGAAAACTATTTCCTCTGGCAACAACAGAAGAGAATTAACCAGGGAAATCCAACAAATGGACCCTGAAAAGGAAAAAGCAAAATTGGAGATCTAAAATTTGGAGATCGGACCCAATAATGAACTGGTGCTGTCAGAAAATCTAAAATTTTTATTATTGATTACCATACATGAGTTAAATCATTGGTCAACTGATAAAGTGTTAATGTTCATGAATCAGTGTTGGTGGGGAAACCAACACTGCAGGGCTGCAAAAAGTGCTTATCTTGCTTGTTCTATCTGTCCTGAATTTAACCCAGGGGAACCTATTTGTACTGCCCCTGGATATTTTAATTTACCATTTAATAGACCTTTTGAGGTTTGGCAAATGGATTTCATACAGTTGCCCCCATCTCATGAATACAAGTATGTTTTAGTAATGGTTTGCATGTTTTCACACTGAACTGAAGGCTTCCCATGTAAACAGGTGAGTACATCTTCTATAGCTAAAATCCTATTTAAAAAATTATTCCCACTTGGGGAACACCCCCTTGAACTTCATAGTGATTGAGGAACCCACTTTGTTGATCAAAACTTGGCAATTCTGTGCTGTCTGGCAAGTTCTGCAGCACTTTCATTGTGTTTATCCTCCTCAGTCCTTAAGAGTGATCGAATGTTATAAATGGAATTATTAAGACTCAGCTAAATTAGTTGAAACCCTCCAATTACCCTGGCCAAAAGCATTACCACTGTTTCTTCTAAATCTTAGATCTATTCCCTCAAGATACATAAACTTTCGCCTTCTGAAATAATTACAGGAGGGCCGATACACTTAGTCCCTGCTTCTTTTCACCCACAGCTAATAAAGGAGGATATACTTCAATTTTGCAAAGACCTGATTAAGTCCATAGAAAATAATTATGCTTTGGTAGAACAAGCTTTCCACAGTGTGCTCCCAGGAGATGAAGACATCAAACATTACACTTCACAGCCGGACATTTCATCTATTGGAAAACACATCTCCAAAAAGACTGTCTTCAACCGTGCTGGAAAGGCCCCTACCAGGTGCTATTAACTAACCCCTGTGCACAGTCTTCAAGGAATAGACTCCTGGATTCATGTATCATATCTAAAGCAAGTCCTAAAAACTGATAGGTCCTGTGTACCAACTGGTGACTTGAAACTGAAAATTTCTAGGGACTGATGTAGACAGCATCTATGGTAGACAGCTTACCCAAGATATCCAGGGCCTGTGTAAATTTCATTATTTTTAAAATCTTTTTTTCTTTTTACTCTATGTTTAATTCAATCATGTCATTCAGGCCTTCAACTGTCCTTTCCCTAGTTTTCCTACCATCTTTTACTTTACCTTTAACATATTGCAATTCCTCTGCTATTCCCAAATAAACTTATCTTTTTGATAATTTTGAGCTTGCCTCAGTTTACCTCTTTATTTAGATCATGAGAGGCTAAGCAGTCAAGGGCAATGCCCCTGAATTATGTCTGAGAAAGAGGCCCAGTGAGAATATTGCTCCGTCATCATGAGGGCCAAGCTTTAAGCACTGAATCTCTATTAGCAGCACCAAAGGTGCTGACTCTGGATATTAAAACCTGTACCACTACTTCTCCTACCCCAGAAAGTCCATCTTTCTTCAACTGCCACTCCATGAGGGAGAGTTGCCTATGGATCTTATTCCCTTGTGTCACCATCTCTCAATTTAAAGTCCAGAGTGGGCATATCTGATTTGTAGAATGCAGCAAACTTCTAGCTTTAAGAAGCTCCCTGCCACTGCCACCCCTCACTAAAGGTTTTGTTGAAATGATCTGGAATTTCAGTTTGGGTTTTTAGAAAATATTGTGCCTTGTATTTTGGGGGAATCTTTTTTTTAAAATTTATTTTATTGAAGTATAGTTGATTTATAATGTTGTGTTAATTTCTGCTATACAGCAAAGTGATTCAGTTATACACATATATACACATTCTTTTCATATTCTTTTCCATTATGGTTTATCACAGGATATTGAACATAGTTCCTTTGCTATACAGAAGGACCTTGTTGTTTATCCATTCTATATATAATAGTTTGCATCTGCTAATCCCAAACTCCCAATCCATCCCTCCTCTACCCCCCTCCCCACCAGCAACAAGAAGTCTATTCTCTATGTCTGCAAGTCTGTTTCTGTTTCTTAGATAAGTTCATTTGTGTCATATTTTAGATTGGGGAATCCTTTCTTCTTTGTATTAAAATTATAGCCATATTATTCAATAATTATTTGGAATTAAGTATTTTTCCCCCACTGGTCTCATTGTTCTCTGCTGTTTACTATATACCATTTTGCCCTTTAAAAACTTTTTGATAATTTTAAATCATTTTTTTTTTCTGAGAGACACTCTTAAGTAATATTTTTTAGAAGGAATGAGTGAATAGTAAATTTTTTGAGTCCTTACACATTCAGAAGTGTTTCTCCTTTGTCCTCACATTTAAATGACAATTTGGTTCTATATTGAATTCTAAGGTCACAATTCTTTGATAAATTCTTTAGAGATTATACCATTTCTGCCTAGTAGTAAGTTTTACATAGCTGCTCTTGGTTTATTTTTCCTGTCAGTAATATGTTTATTTTGTCTTTTCATTTGTTAGGTTTTTCTCTTTATTTTTGGAATTCAGAAATCACACTAGAACATATTCTAGATATATTTTCTTTCACTATGTCTTCTGATTATCAAGGTGCTTTTTTGCTCTGAGCACTGAAGTTTTTCTTCAGCTCAGAAAAATATTTCTTTTCCCTGTGATTTCCTTTACAAGCATTTCTCTTCCTTTACTCAGTCCTCCCCAGAACCCCTAAGATGTGGTGCTCAAAGTGTGGTCCCTCCAAGCATCACGCAGGAATTTCTTAGAAATGGGAATTCTTGATCCAAGAATTCCCCAAGACCAACTGAACCAGAATTTTTAAGGATGGGGCTCAGAAATTTGTGTTTTAAGAAGCTCTCTAGGTGATTCTGATACATGCTAAACTTTGGCTCCAGCAAGCCACTGAACGTTGAGAGATAATAATAGATCATTGCTGTGAAGTTAAATAGCCAGACTGAGCTGTTAGCAAACAATCTCCATTAGCCCTGCCTATTCTTGTATAAGTGTGATTGCAGAGTTCATCTTCTGTTCTAACTCTGATGTTTCAAGCTTAGCGCTCTTTATCCTCATGACATCCCGTGTTAGATCCCCTTCTTCTGTGACTTTGAAAGCATTCTATGCATGTCCCTATCACATTCTTTTTTTTTTTTTTTTTTTCGGTACGCGGGCCTCTCACTGTTGTGGCCTCTCCCATTGCGGAGCACAGGCTCCGGACGCGCAGGCTCAGTGGCCATGGCTCACGGGCCCAGCCGCTCCGTGGCATGTGGGATCTTCCCGGACCGGGGCACGAACCCGTGTCCCCTGCATCGGCAGGCGGACTCTCAACCACTGCGCCACCAGGGAAGCCCCCTATCACATTCTTGACACACTGAATTTTAATTTGATTCGCCTGTCTTTCCCACTACATGATAAAGTCCTTAAGGCGGGGATTTCTTAGTGTCTAGTAACGCTTAATACACACTCAGTCAACGTTGGTTCAATGACTGACTCATTGACCATGTCCAAGATCAGAGAATTTAAATCAGACAGGGTGGACCAATAAAGCAGGGGTCTAAATGATGACAGCTGGTGAAGGATCCAATAGATAAGCTGCCCTCAGAAAAGTGATGCTTGGCAGAAGGTGTAAGAGGCCCAGAGAAGACATATATCAGTCAAGACCCTAACAGGAAAGAAATGGAACACTCAAATTAGGACATTTCCACAAAGATTTATTTATAAAGGGACTATCTGTAAAGATGAATGTTCTGGAGTGTAGGGCACCACAGGAGATGGTGCAGTAACCTGGGATTAGTGGCAATTGGGCTATTACCACTGTCGGCCCAAATAGATAAGGGTGGGAACTGTTCCCAGAATTCAGAAAGACTTATGTAGTGGAGGCCTTCCTTAGAGAAGTGACCCTTGGTCAAGGGACACAGTGAGGCTGGGATTCAGGGGAATAAATGCCCTGTCCTCACTCTCCTCCCTCCCAGCAATCTCTTTTTGTGGCGCTCCACTGGCTGATCACAACTGGAAGTCTGAGAGAAGGAAGGCTGTTGATAACAGTTCATCCAGGTCAGTGTCCCAGGGCAGAAGGCAGGATGCAGAAGGACGGAGAGTGGATTTGGAGGAGAAATAAAAGATGGCCAGCACAAGACCTCAGGTATGGGACTGAGTCTAAAAAGTGAGGATGAAGATGGCTGTTTGCCAGATTAGAGGGATATGGAGAAGGGAGTTATTAACTCACCATATTATTGCTGCATCACAAACAACCACAAAATCTAAGTGGCTTACAGCAGCAAGCGTTTACTTAGCTTATGCGTCTGTGTGTTTTCTAGGTTGGGCCTAGTTGGGGTGGTCTGACTGGAGCAGCTTGTTCCATGTGTCTCTACTTCCTGGGACCATCAAGCTCCCCCATGGATGCTCTTCCCACAGAGATGGCAGAAATGCAAGGGACCAAGGCCAATTGTGCAAGTGCTTTGCAAACTTTTAGTCATGTCATGCCTCAAAATGTTCTATTGGTCTAAACAAGTCACATGGCCAATCTGGGCTAGAAGAAGCATGTGATTATCCTCTTGTTAACCTTTTGAATATGGGTTAAGGGAAATGTTCACAAATGATAGAAAATTCTCTGATGGATTTCGTGGAATTTTCTCTAGCACTGCCTCTCCTCAAAGCTATACAGTTATCTGCCTAAAAAAATTAAATATATTAGCGGTAGATTCTGCTGCTAATTCCTGCACATTCAGTATCTCCACAGAACCTAAATTAAAATATAATTCAACACTCAGGAGAAGAGCAATTTTTTTTCTGCATTCTTCTTGGAAATGTCCACAACACATGGATACATATAATATTCTCTAGCTGGCAAATAAATCCACTAACACTGCTGTTAAAAAATAAAAAGGACCTTTTAGGAAGGTACATGAAATTTTGGGATGCATATATGCCTGGATTTCAAATATAACTTGGCAATACACTGGATTTTAAAAATGTGAAAATGAGTAACTTTGAGATCCTGGTTGAGGATGAAACCCAGAGGTGAAAATATTTGTTTTGTTGCTTTTAAAGGCCAGAATGTAATGATACAGTAAATTGGCATGGTAAGGTGAATTATTCCAGGTGTTTATTTACTTATTTTTATCATTCATTTAATTTACTTTTATTGAGTTCCTGCTAACATCAGAACACTAATACTAGGTCAATCAATGGTGGTTAAAGAGATTAATGAGACATGATTTCTACCATTAAAAAATTTATGATTCTGCTGGGAAGATAAAATGTTAACAAATGTAAATAAAAATATAGGCAAGAATAGCATAGAGACTAGAGTATATATTTTTATAGCTCACTGTAAGCTTTCTGGGAACAGGATCTGTGGCTTGATACCCAATGCCTAGTATTAGGTATTTAATAACAGTTGAGTGTGAACAAGAAATGATTCATTCTAATGGAAAGACATATGGTAAGTTTTATGGAAGAGATGGTATTTGGGCTGAATTGCAAAAGATGGGTAAAATTTCAACAAGTGAAAAAGATGGGGAAGATAATAAGGGCTTTCTAGTTGAGGGAACAGCTTAAAGTATGGACATGTAAAATTTCCTAACACGTTTGGGTAATCGTGACTAGCTGGATATGGCACAACATAGGTACCTAAAGAGACATGGTGAGTGATAGGGCTAAGGGGGAGTTTTAGAAAAGTGGCATGGGAACCTGAAGTTGAGGCTGAGGAGTTTTCACTTTGGTCTGTGAATACTCGGGGGCCACTGAAGGCATTTACAGAGGGAATATAAGCGTGTAACCCAGGTGGCTATTTTAAGGTTGGAGTGGAAAGCAAGAGTCTAAGCTGGGACCAGTTAGGAAGCTTTAGCAACACACCAAGCAAAAGATTAATTTTAAGAGCCAGATTAGGGCAGTGGCGGAGGCAGGGGATAGGAGGAGATGGGGCTGGGAGCAAATATCACTGAAGCATAGTTGAAGAGCTTTGGTAACCAAATTGGTGTGGGTTGAGAATTCCTTTGACTCCCAATAGTTCACACCTGGGTGACTCTGAGGATGCTGGTGCCATTACTGAGAAAGGGGACTCAAAGGAAAAGCATGTTTGGTCTGTCTTCAATTTTGCAAATTGAGCTTGAAGTTCAGAGGGCACAACTAAGAGTGAATAGCCCTCGGGCAGTTGGAAATTTGAATCTGGCCCTCTGCAATGTGATATTATGGGTTGCAGCCTGAAAATCTCATCTGGTCTAAATTTGGAGTGACCAGATTATTTTTGAGTGGCAAAATTGAGAACATTACAAAGACTTTCTAAACAAGTAGTAAAATTTTTATGGGACATTATAACCCTCAATATTTTTCTTTGATTCTTTTTGCCACGCCATCTGAATCCTTTCCTTCTCCTCTTGCTGCTTCCTGAAGGCCATTAACCATGGAAGGAATGCTTTCCTTTCTGAGGCTTTTGCCCAATTTGGTGAGGTCCAAAGGGACAATATGTTAGGTACAATTTGAAAAGTTTTGCCCCGTTCTTAAGCTGGATCTAAAGGTGCAGGACCCTGTACCTCTGCGGTATATTCCTCTGCTGTCTACTTCCATCTGGGAGGTGTTTACTACTGTCTGATAGGCTCACCATGACTGGTGCCTCTAAACCAGGACAACCAGATGGAATTGCATAGTCAACTTCTAACAAAAGTAAATTTTGAATATAAAACTCTGATTTCAAAAACAGTCCTGGACACTGTCCCTTCCCTGCAGCCCCTGCTCTGAGCCAATGTCTGTCCTAATCCTGTCCATTTTGGGGCTTTGCTATCCATTTTTGTCTTTACTAAACATTTTTGATCTATCAGTAGACTTAGCTTTCCTGTTTTGTTTCATTTTTCAATTATAGTAAAACATATATAATGTAAAATTTACCATCTTAACTATTTTTAGGAGTACCGTCCATCGGCGATAAGTACGTTCACATTGTTGTGCAACCGATCTCCAGAACTCCTTTCATCTTGCAGAACAGAAACTCTACCCATTAAACAATAACTCCCCACTCCACGACCCCCCCTCAGCCCCTGGCAATCACCTCTCTACTTTCTGTCTTTGTGAATTTGATACCTCCAGGTACCTCATATAAATGGAATCATATAGTATTTGTCTTTTTGTGATGTTTTCCTGGTTTTGATCCATCTCCTGGGATTTGAACTCACCTTAGGCTTTGTCACTTATTGACACGATAAAGGCCTGGACCCCAGAATCCCACTACCATTATGCTGGGCCTGTGCTACTGTCCCTGAGGGAAAATTATATATCATGAGACAATGTTTCAGCTACATGTAATTCCCCGTATCCAGTCTGTTCCTCATCCAATCATGCAACTGGAAGGAATGCAGCATTCATACCCCTGCCTTATGGCAAAATGTGCCCCCCCGCCCCAGCTCTGCAGACAGATTACATACCAATGACAAGAATGCAGGATCCTGCAAATCAAAAGAGTCTAAGAATGGCAACTCAAAGAGTTAGAATATAGACAATGAGAAAAAAAACACACGAGGAGTTTGGTATTTATATTTATACTTTTCTTCTGAAGACAGTAACACACTTACCAGATATTATCTTAACAGTGAGGCAAATCCTTCAGAAAATTGCAGTCTGACAAATTAAACTCCCCTAAAAATGTCCCACTGGATGGCCTTATCTGATTTGAAACTGAAGCTGTCACCCTTGAAAACTTGGAAAGGGACCTTGGTCATTGATGGCAATCTATGGTGCCAGAGGAGTTTCTTTAAGCCAGCGCTGTGGTGGATCTGGGCCTGGGGTGTGTGGGTACTTCAACGTCATGGCTCCAGCAAGAATCTGAAGGGTTAGTGTGTTTACCCAGCTGAAACCCATGCTGGGCATGGGAGAGTGTATCTTGTTTTCTGAGCTCTCTGGATAAAGCCTTTACTATCTGGGCAACTCCTCATGCCTGACTGGCTCCCTGTTGTAGCCCCAGCTCTTATCACAATGCCTTACACACAGCAGGAATTAGGTAAACATTTGCCAAATGATAAAAAAGAATACACATGAGGTCATTCTTCCTTATTTTTATTTATTTATTTTAATAAAAACTTTTTTAACATCTTTATTGCAGTATAATTACTTTATATTGTTGTGTTAGTTTCTGCTGTATAACAAAGTGAATCAGCTATACATATACTTATATCCCCATATGCCCTCCCTCTTGCGTCTCCCTCCCACCCTCCCTATCCCACCCCTCTAGGTGGTCACAAAGCACCAAGCTGATCTCCCTTTGCTATGCGGCTGCTTCCCACTAGCTATCAATTTTACATTTGGTAGTGTATATATGTCCATGCCACTCTCTCACTTCATCCTATCTTACCCTTACCCCTCCCCGTGTCCTCAAGTCCATTCTCTACATCTGTGTCTTTATTCCTGTCCTGCCCCTAGGTTCATCAGAACGATTTTTTTTTGATTCCATATATATGTGTCAACATATGGTATTTGTTTTACTCTTTCTGACTTATTTCACTCCGTATGACAGATTCTAGGTCCACCCACTTCACTACAAATAGTTCAATTTCATTTCTTTTTATGGCTGGGTAATATTCCATTGTATATATGTGCCACATCTTCTTTATCCATTCATCTGTCATTGGACACTTAGGATGCTTCTGTGTCCTGGGTATTGTAAACAGTGCTGCAATGAATATTGTGGTACATGTCTCTCTCCTTTTTTTAATTTAATTTAATTTATTTTTTATACAGCAGGTTCTTATTAGTTATCCATTTTATACATATTAGTGTATATATGTCAATCCCAATCTCCCAATTCATCACACCGCCCCCCCCACCGCCACTTTCCCCCCTTGGAGTCCATGCATTTGTTCTGTGCATCTGTGTCTCAATTTCTGCCCTGCAAACCAGTTCATCTGTACCATTTTTCTAGGTTCCACATATATGCGTGAATATACGATATTTGTTTTTCTCTTTCTGACTTTCTTCACTCTGTATGACAGTCTCTAGATCCATCCACATCTCTAAAAATGACCCAATTTCGTTCCATTTTATGGCTGAGTAATATTACATTGTATATATGTACCACATCTTCTTTATCCATCTGTCTGTTGATGGGCATTTAGGTTGCTTCCATGTCCTGGCTATTGTAAATAGTGCTGCAATGAACATTGGAGTGCATGTGTCTTTTTTTTTTTTTTTTATCTTTATTGGAGTATAATTGCTTTACAATGGTATGTTAGTTTCAGCTTCACAACAAAATGAATCAGTTAT
Organism: Orcinus orca; assembly: GCF_937001465.1. Taxonomy (NCBI): domain Eukaryota; kingdom Metazoa; phylum Chordata; class Mammalia; order Artiodactyla; family Delphinidae; genus Orcinus; species Orcinus orca. Next base: position 100,661,883 of record NC_064563.1, read on the forward strand.
ATATATACATATGTTCCCATATCTCTTCCTGCTTGCGTCTCCCTCCCTCCCACCCTCCCTATCCCACCCCTCCAGGCGGTCACAAAGCACCGAGTTGATCTCCCTGTGCTATGCGGCTGCTTCCCACTAGCTATCTACCTTACGTTTGGTAGTGTATATATGTCCATGCCTCTTTATCGCTTTGTCACCGTTTACCCTTCCCCCTCCCCATAGCCTCAAGTCCATTCTCTAGTAAGTCTGTGTCTTTATTCCTGTTTCACCCCTAGGTTTTTCATGACATTTTTTTTTTCTTAAATTCCATATATATGTGTTAGCATACGGTATTTGTCTCTCTCTTTCTGACTTACTTCACTCTGTATGACAGACTCTAGGTCTACCCACCTCATTACAAATAGCTCAATTTCGTCTCTTTTTATGGCTGAGTAATATTCCATTGTATATATGTGCCACATCTTCTTTATCCATTCATCCGATGATGGACACTTAGGTTGTTTCCATCTCTGGGCTATTGTAAATAGAGCTGCAATGAACATTTTGGTACATGACTCTTTTTGAATTATGGTTTTCTCAGGGTATATGCCCAGTAGTGGGATTGCTGGGTCATATGGTAGTTCTATTTGTAGCTTTTTAAGGAACCTCCATACTGTTCTCCACAGTGGCTGTATCAATTTACATTCCCACCAACAGTGTAAGAGGGTTCCCTTTTCTCTACACCCTCTCCAGCATTTATTGTTTCTAGATTTTTTGATGATGACCATTCTGACTGGTGTGAGATGATATCTCATTGTAGTTTTGATTTGCATTTCTCTAATGATTAATGATGTTGAGCATTCTTTCATGTGCTTGTTGGCACTCTGTATATCTTCTTTGGAGAAATGTCTATTTAGGTCTTCTGCCCATTTTTGGATTGGGTTGTTTGTTTTTTTGTTATTAAGCTGCATGAGCTGCTTATAAATTTTGGAGATTAATCTTTTGTCAGTTGCTTCATTTGCAAATATTTTCTCCCATTCTGAGGGTTGTCTTTTGGTCTTCTTTATGGTTTCCTTTGCTGCGCAAAAGCTTTTAAGTTTCATTAGGTCCCATTTGTTTACTCTTGTTTTTATTTCCATTTCTCTAGGAGGTGGGTCAAAAAGGACCTTGCTGTGATTTATGTCATAGAGTGTTCTGCCTATGTTTTCCTCTAAGAGTTTGATAGTTTCTGGCCTTACATTTAGGTCTTTAATCCATTTTGAGCTTATTTTTGTGTATGGTGTTAGGGAGTGATCTAATCTCATACTTTTACATGTAGCTGTCCAGTTTTCCCAGCACCACTTATTGAATAGGCTGTCCTTTCTCCACTGTACATTTCTGCCTCCTTTGTCAAAGATAAGGTGACCATATGTGCGTGGGTTTATCTCTGGGCTTTCTATCCTGTTCCATTGATCTATCTTTCTGTTTTTGTGCCAGTACCATACTGTCTTGATTACTGTAGCTTTGTAGTATAGTCTGAAGTCAGGAAGCCTGATTCCTCCAGCTCCATTTTTCGTTCTCAAGATTGCTTTGGCTATTCGGGGTCTTTTGTGTTTCCATACAAATTGTGAAATTTTTTGTTCTAGTTCTGTGAAAAATGCCAATGGTAGTTTCATAGGGATTGCATTGAATCTGTAGATTGCTTTGGGTAGTAGAGTCATTTTCACAATGTTGATTCTTCCAATCCAAGAACATGGTATATCTCTCGATCTGTTTGTATCATCTTTAATTTCTTTCATCAGTGTCTTATAGTTTTCTGCATAGAGGTCTTTTGTCTCCCTAGGTAGGTTTGTTCCTAGGTATTTTATTCTTTTTCTTGCAATGGTAAATGGGAGTGTTTCCTTAATTTCTCTTTCAGATTTTTCATCATTAGTGTATAGGAATGCAAGAGATTTCTGTGCATTAATTTTGTATCCTGCAACTTTTCCAAATAAATTGATTAGCTCTAGTAGTTTTCTGGTAGCATCTTTAGGATTCTCTATGTATAGTATCATGTCATCTGCAAACAGTGACAGTTTTACTTCTTCTTTTCCAATTTGTATTCCTTTTATTTCTTTTTCTTCTCTCATTGCCATGGCTAGAACTTCCAAAACTACATTGAATCATAGAGGTGAGAGTGGATATCTTTCTTTTGTTCCTGATCTTAGAGGAAATGCTTTCAGTTTTTCACCTTTGAGAATGATGCTTGCTGTGGGTTTGTCATATATGGCCTTTATTATGTTGAGATAGGTTCCCTCTATGCCCACTTTCTGGAGAGTTTTTATCATAAATCGGTGTTGAATTTTGTCAAAAGCTTTTTCCACATCTATTGACATGATCATATGGTTTTTATTCTTCAATTTGTTAATATGCTGTATCACATTGATGATTTGAGTATATTGAAGAACTCTTGCATCCCTGGGATAAATCCCACTTGATCATGGTGTATGATTCTTTTAATGTGTTGTTGGATTCTGTTTGCTAGTATTTGTTGAGGACTTTTGCATGTATATTCATGAGTGATATTGGTCTGTAATTTTCTTTTTTTGTAGTATCTTTGTCTGATTTTGGTATCAGGGTGATGGTGGCCTCATAGAATGAATTTTGGAGTGTTCTTTCCTCTACAGTTTTTTGGAAGAGTTTCAGAAGGATGAGTGTTAGCTCTTTTCTAAATGTTTGATAGAATTCACCTTTGAAGCCGTCTCTGGTCCTGGACTTTTGTTTGTTGGAAGATTTTTAATCACAGTTTCAATTTCATTACTTGTGATTGGACTATTCATATTTTCTATTTTTTCCTGGTTCAGTCTTGGATGGTTATACCTTTTGAAGAATTTGTCCATTTCTTCCAGTTTGTCCATTTTATTGGCATAGAGTTGCTTGTAGTAGTCTCTTAAGATGCTTTGTATTTCTGCGGTGTCTGTTGTAACTTCTCCTTTTTCATTTCTAATTTTATTGATTTGAATCCTCTCCCTCTTTTTCTTGATGAGTCTGGCTAATGGTTTATCAATTTTGTTTATCTTCTCAGAGAACCAGCTTTCAGTTTTATTGATCTTTGATATTGTTTTCTTTGTTTCTATTTCATTTATTTCCACTCTGATCTTTATGATTTCTTTCCTTATGCTAACTTTGGGTTTTGTTTTTCCTTCCTCTGTAGTTTCTTTTGGTGTAAAGTTAGATTGTTTATTTGAGATTTTTCTTGTTTCTTGAGGTACGCATGTATAGTCATAAACTTCCCTCTTAGAACTGCTTTTGCTGCATCTCATAGGTTTTGGATCATTGTAGTTTCATTGTCATTTGTCTCTAGGTATTTTTTGATTTCCTCTTTGATTTCTTCAGTGATCTCTTGGTTATTTAGTAACGTATTGTTTATCCTCCATGTGTTTGTGTTTCTTACTTTTTCTTTCCTGTATTTGATTTCTAATCTCATAGTGTTGTGCTCAGAAAAGATGCTTGATATGATTTCAATTTTCTTAAATTTACTGAGGCTTGATTTGTGACCCAAGATATGATCCAACCTGGAGAATATTCCATGCGCACTTGAGAAGAAAGTGTAATCTGCTGTTTTTGGATGTAATGTCCTATAAATATCAATTAAATCTATCTGGGCTATTGTATCATTTAAAGCTTGTGTTTCCTTATTAATTTTCTGTTTGGATGATCTGTCCATTGGTGTAAGTGAGGTGTTAAAGTCCCCCACTATTATTGTGCTACTGTCGATTTCCTCTTTTGTAGCTGTTAGCACTTGCCTTATGTATTGAGGTGCTCCTATGTTGGGTGCATAAATATTAACAATTGTTATATCTTCTTCTTGTATTGATCCCTTGATCATTATGTAGTATCCTTCTTTGTCTCTTGTAATAGTCTTTATTTTAAAGTCTATTTTGTCTGATATGAGAATTGCTACTCCAGCTTTCTTTTGATTTCCATTGGCACGGAATATCTATTTCCATCCATACTCACTTTCAGTCTGTATGTGTCCCTAGGTCTGAAGTGGGTCTCTTGTAAATAGCATATATACGGGTATTGTTTCTCTATCCATTCAGCCACTCTATGTCTTTTGGTTGGAACATTTAATCCATTTACATTTAAGGTAATTATTTATATGTATGTTCCTATTACCATTTTCTTAATTGTTTTGGGTTTGTTATTGTAGGTCTATTCCTTCTCTTATGTTTCCTGCGTAGAGAAGTTTCTTTATCATATGTTGTAAAGCTGGTTTGGTGGTGCTGAATTCTCTTAGCTTTTGCTTGTCTGTAAAGGTTTTAATTTCTCCGTTGAATCTGAATGAGATCCTTGCTGGGTAGAGTAATCTTGGTTGTAGGTTTTTCCCTTTCATCACTTTAAATATGTCCTGCCACTCCCTTCTGGCCTGCAGAGTTTCTCCTGAACGACCTGTTAACCTTATAGGAGTTCCCTTGTATGTCATTTGTTGCTTTTCCCTTGTTGCTTTCAATATTTTTTCTTTGTCTTTAATTTTTGCCAGTTTGATTACTATGTGTCTAGGCATGTTTCTCCTTGGGTTTATCCTGTACGGTATTCTCTTCACTTCCTGGACTTGATTGACTATTTCCCTTCCCATATTAGGGATGTTTTCAGCTATAATCTCTTCAAGTACTTTCTCAGTCCCTTTTTCTCTTCTTTTTCTGGGAACCCTATAATTTGAATTTTGGTGCTTTTAATGTGTCCCAGAGGTCTCTGAGACTCTCCTCAGTTCTTTTCATTCTTTTTTCTTTATTCTGCTCTGTGGTCGTTATTTCCACTATTTTATCTTCCTGGTCACTTATGCCTTCTTCTGCCTCAGTTATTCTGCTATTGATCCCTTCTAGAGAGTTTTTAATTTCATTTATTGTGTTGTTCATCACTGTTTGTTTGCTCTTTAGTTCTTCTAGGTCCTTGTTAAACGTATCTTGTATTTCCTCCATTCTATTTCCAAGATTTGGGATCATCTTTACTATCATTATTCTGAATTCTTTTTCAGGTAGACTGCCTATTCCCTCTTCATTTCTTTGGTCTGGTGGGTTTTTGCCTTGCTCCTTCATCTGCTGTGTATTTTTCTGTCTTCTCATTTTGCTTAACTTACTGTGTTTAGTGTCTCCTTTTCACAGGCTGCAGGTTCATAGTTCCCATTGTTTTTGGTTTCTGCCCCCAGTGGGTAAGGTTCGTTCAGTGGGTTTTTAGGCTTCCTGGTGGAGGTGACTGGTGCCTGTGTTCTGGTGGATGAGCCTGGATCTTGTCTTTCTGGTGGGCAGGACTGCATCTGGTGGTGTGTTTTGTGGTATCTGTGATGTTATTATGATTTTAGGCAGCCTCTCTGCTAATGGGTGGGGTTGTGTTCCTGTCTTGCTGTTTGGTATGGGGTGTCCACCACTGTAACTTTCTGGTCGTTGAGTGGAGCTGAGACAGAGATCTCTGGGAGAGCTCTCAGCAATTGATATTTTGTGACGCCGGGAGGTCTCTGGTGGTCCAATATCCTAAACTCTGCTCTTCCACCTCAGAGGCTCAGGCCTGACAGCCAGTTGGAACACCAAGACCCTGTCAGCCACATGGCTCAGAAGAAAAGGGAGAAAAAAAAGGAAAGAAAGGAAAAATAATATAAAGTTATTAAAATAAAAAAGTAATAAAGAAAAAGGAAAAAGAAGAGAGCAAACAAACCAATAAACAAATCCACCAATGATAACAAGCGCTAAAAACGAAACTAAGATAAAGATAAAAATCAGAAACTGGTCAGTCGCATGCAGGAAACCCCAAGTCTACAGTTGCTCCCAATTCTGCTGTCTCAGTTTTGGGATGATTCTTTTTCTATTCAGGTATTCAGATGCAGGGTACATCGAGTTGATTGTGGAGATTTAATCCGCTGCTCCTGAGGCTGCATGGAGGAATTTCCCTTTCTCTTCATTGTTTGCACAGCTCCCGGGGTTCAGCTTTGGATTTTGCCCTGCCTGTGCGTGTAGGTCGCCTGAGGGTGTCTGTTCCCCACCCAGACAGGAGGGGGTTAAAGGAGCGGCTGACTGGGGGGCTGTGGCTCACTAAGGCCAGGGGGAAGGAGGGTTATGGAATGTGTGGCGAGTCTGCGGTGGCAGAGGCCAGCATGACATTGCAACAGCCTGAGGCACGCCGTGCGTTCTCCCGGGGAAGTTGTCCCTGGATCCCGGGACCCTGGCAGTGGCGGGCTGCACAGGCTCCCCGGAGGGGAGGTGTGGATAGTGACGTGTGCTCGCACACAGGCTTCTTGGTGGCTGCAGCAGCATCCTTAGCATTTCATGCCTGTCTTGGTTGTCCAAGCCGATAGCCGTGGCTTGCGCATGTCTCTGGAGCTCGTTTAGGCAGTGCTCTGAATCCCCTCTCCTCATGCACCACTAAACAATGGTCTTTTGCCTCTTAGGCAGTTCCACACTTTTTCTCGGACTCCCTCCTGGCTAGCTGTGGCACAGTAGCCCCCTTCAGGCTGTGTTCACGCAGCCAACCCCAGTCCTTTCCCTAGGATCTGACCTCCGAAGCCTGAGCCTCAGCTCCCAACCTCCACCTGCCCTGGCAGGTGAGCAGACAAACCTCTCAGGTTGATGAGTGCTGGTCAGCACCATTCCTCTGTGCAGGAATCTCTCTGCTTTGCCCTCTGCACCCCTGTTGCTGCGCTCTCCTCAGTGGCTCTGAAGCTTCCCCCGCCCACCCCTCGTCTCCACCAATGAAGGGGCTTCCTAGTGTGTGGAAACTTTTCCTCCTTCACAGCTCCCTCCCAGAGGTGCAGGTCCTGTCCCTATTCTTTTGTCTCTGTTTTTTCTTTTGCCCTACCGAGGTATTTGGGGATTTTCTTGCCTTTTGGGAGGTCTGAGGTCTTCTGCCAGCGTTCAGTAGGTGTTTTGTAGGAGTTGTTCCACACGTAGATGTATTTTTGATGTATTTGTGGGGAGGAAGATGATCTCCACATCTTACTCCTCCACCATCTTGAAGTTCTTCCCTCTTCTTTATTTTTAAATCTCCAAATCTTTCATTAGTCAATCTGCAGTTTGATCCCCTATCATCATTAACACTTACGAAAATAGGTTAATATGCTTAAATAGTATTTTTAAGTTCCAAAGAGATTCAAAAGGTACTGCCATCCAAGTAACTTAGGCTACTAGGTCCCTGGGATTTCTTGTGATCTACCACTGGTTTAACAGTTTGTTCCCATTGCTCAATAAAATGTACTATTGGAAAAGTTGGTGTAAGTATTTTAGTTGTAGGAGAAAGAGCCAGATAGAGAGAGAGACCTGGCATCAATTGTCTGTTTTTTCTATTTAATGGAAATACCAGGAACAGGAAGTACACTGGGGTTGGGTACACACTAGATTCAAGGAACTGGTTAAGATAGATAACAATGTCTTTGCAGAGAGTTAGGACCCCGTTTCACTTCCAACTATGATATTCGCAATACAGTCCAACCCCCCAAATGTGGGCAAAGCAGTTCTCAAGGAGGACTTGGAAGGTGGTTGGAAACTCTGAAGAGGGAGGCAGAAATGTGACCTGGAGATTGTGACATATTGTAAAAATGCAATGAGGCTTTCATGCTTGGAGCAGAGGCCGATGCTGGGAAATAACCTTGGACATTGAAAGAAGGGTCAATTCATAAAATGTCTGGAAGTCAGGCCTATAAGATTAGAGTCAGTGTAAAGATAGTGGGGGCTACAGTAAGTTCGGGTACAGTGTTGTCTAGCTCACTTTTGGTTGACGTAATTTCTGTTTCATCACTCCTGGAAGTATCTGAAATATGGGATAGACACTCATCATAGATTTATACTGATCAAGCTAAGTATGATAAAACTAAATTAATTAGTGTTTCAACTAATTAGACACTGAAACACACAAGGCCACTGCCTTCCTTGGACTCGTCTTGTATGGGTGATAGGCCTAGTTGATGATATATAAATTCGTAAGTTAGCTTTCAGTGGGGGTTTCTTAATACCAAAACATGTTTTCACTCTCACCATTTGAGCTTTCTTGTTCTTCAAATGCAAGGATCCAGGAGTTTTACTGGGTAATTACACGGTAGTTTTGTCAAGGCCCTCTTTGCTTACACTGACTCTGTGGATCACATGCTCCTAAAAATGTTTTCTGACCCTTCCACGGATCGTATGTTCCCTCTGTTCTTCCTAGATGTCTCCCAACCTGATGGCTTGACTCTAATAGACAAGGACATCTCACATGTTGAGGTGACAGCCTTGTCACTGCCCACCCATGGTGAGCCAAGGCTTAGCCCTTTCTTGGATATTTTCACCTTGGCCCAGCCTCACCCTTGGTTAGTATTTTGAGTTCCTGATCTCTTCATAAGAAGTCTTGGTTAGATCTCAGAAGCCTCAGATTTATTTTATAGCAACTTGGTGCAGGTCTGGTCCCAGACCAGTCAGAGATTTATGCCAGTCCTGACAACCAGTGTTGAAGAAAAATAGAGATTCAGCATTGGTGTGCCTCCAAGGGAATTCCTGGAAAGGTGACTGAAAGGGCGAAATGTTGGTCTTACCTCTTCCTTAAGATGCTTGTGAGAAGGCTAGTTTGGTGTTCAGATTAGATTCCCCAAAGTGAAGTTAATGCTTACGTCTACTTCAATACATTCGCAGTTTTATCGTCCAGCAAAGTAGAATGGGCTTACGCTAGGCCTTTCCAAGAAGGAGCTAATCAAGGGGAAGACAGCTGGGAAAGTTGAAGGAGGGTTACACAGTGAGCTCATGTCCCCTTGGTTTACAGAAGGGGTGTATTCGTGTGGCCTCTTGCTGCACAGGGCTTTCCCGCATTAAGAGAAGGACTCAGCTGAGGTCCGAGATGTGAAAGACACAGCTGGCATCATACGTATCCATGCCTTCACCCCACCCATTTTGGAGAGAGTGCTGAGCCTTTGCTTTTAAGTGCTTCAGCTCCTGCTTCTGTGGAACACAAATTCCTTTACTCTTCTCAAAATCATGTTCTTAGTCCAAGCTCTTTTTGCACAAAGAGCTTAATACTGTAGGAATCACTGTTATGCTGGTGACATCTCTTTCCCTTTTCATCTCTTTGTGGTTTATCTGAGTAGAGTGGATGGTATCACTTTTGAAAAAACACTGATATAACCTGATCTAGATTTAAGTGAGATGTGATCTAGCTCTCAGCCTCAGCTAGACTTCAACTCTTTTTTTTTTTTTTCCTGGTAGCTTTTTATTCCAGGAGGCATTAAACACCAATCTGAATTCTTTTCACTATAAAGTAAAGCAGTCATTTCTTATACTTGTCCATTAAGGAGTGGATTTTTCTTTTCTTTTTGTCCTAAACCAGTGTTCCTAAAATAATACCAACTCTTTCAGAAACATCTGGGCAGCATATAAACAAACACATTCCCAGGCCCCAGCCCCACAAAGATACTGATTCAGAGGAGCTAGGATGAGACCCTCCAGGTAATTCTTAATGCACTCCAGAGTTTTTGAAAACCTGTGCTTCAAGGAATTTAGAACTTGTCTAGGCTCAGGTTTGTCTTCAAAAAGATGAATTCAGCTCGCAAAAGGTTTCAAGGAGATGGTGAAGCAGCTCAGAAGTGGGAGCTGGCTTGACACGCTATTGTGGGGTGAGATGAGTGATATTCATCTGTCAGCCGAGCTCCTCTTTCCCCAGTCATTTCCCGTGGTTGAACAGCTTTCATGGCTTTCTGCAATGCTTCATGAAGAAGCAGGGAACCATTCAGAGCTCACATGATCCCGTCACCGTCTGAGTCATCTCTAAAAGTCCTGACCTTTCCCACAGCCTTGCTGGCAGAGCAAGTCAAAGTCAAGAAGCGGGTAAGCAACCTGCCGTCCTTTGCTGGTGAACACAGATATTTTGATAAAGCTATTGGCATGTTTAATAGAGTGAAATTAACTAGTCAAACTCTATTTCACTCATTGGAACTTTAAGGTTGCTTTTGGAATGGCAGAGGGATTTTTGGAGTTTTTTCTTGCCTTGAGCTTTGTTTGGGGTTAGTTTTAATAGAAGACTCCAGGAGACAGCTATTCCAGAGAAATCTGTCATAGGAGTGAATTCATATTTGCTTAAAATGAATTCACTTCAGGGGATTAGGTTTAACACGTGACCATAAACTTAAAGAGTAACCTTTTAACATCACAAGGAGTTGCCTTTCACTTAAAACTGTCAGATGTGAAAGGTACATTTTGGGATATGAAAAACTAAAACTCACTAACTAATACGGATCATTTAGGAAGGATTAGTGCTAGACACATAGATGCTCATAAATGATTATCGTTGAAGGAGGAGTGGGATTTGAAGAACAAATTGAGTAACTATTGACTGAGAAGTAGCTTTGTGTTTAGTGAGAATAACAAAAATGTCCTCCGTATCATTTGATGTTTATGATGTAAAATATTTCCTGACAGTGCTTATGCAGTAAGTAATGGGTGTTTATTAGCTGGCCCATTTTAAACACTTTATATTTTGTTTTGTTTTGGTAATTGAATAATAAACAGTATTGTTGCCTGGACAGCAGCTGTGGTTTTATTACCCAAAAGGATGCTTTCAGATTGCTATCTTTTGTAGTGTCCAGTGGTGCTGTTTGTAGATGACAGACACAAGCAATTCCTCTTTTAATGAGTTGGAAAATGTTATGAGTTTGAGGATGAAGGTTTCAAGTTCTTGATTAGGCAAATTAAGTAGTCTGACTTCTTTTTAACTGTTCTGTGCAGATGGCTGATTTTCCAAAGACTAATTTTCAACAGAGATTCTTGAAGCCATGAAGCTCTTTTATTTAAAAACAACAACAATAACAAATCCCTGCAATTTAAATAAACTGATGCCCAGGGCAGTATAATATTTGTGGTTTTAGGAAGTTGAAATGACAGACTTATCATAAATTCATTGTAGCTGTCTTTCTATAAAACTTTAAATTATAGTTTCAACACAGTGAAGTCTTTGAATGAAACAATGTTTTCTACCCATTAAAAAAAAACAATGTGTTCATGAGAGGAAATAGAGCTTCACACAGCATTACTTCAGCTAAGCAAGAAGAGTGCATATTGTCATTGAGAGGTTCTGGGATCTCTCTGGGAGGACCTCAGAGGAGTCTCCAGGAACTGTGGACAAAATGCCCCAGATTGGGGTATGAAGAAGGCAGTGTCAGATTTCACAGGGCTTCTGTCCTTCTAAACTCCTCTGGGGACAACTTGACCTCCAAATATCCATTCTCCTCCTTAGCTGATTTTGTGGACCAAGAGGAGAAAAATAGGAATTAGAAAAAGCCCATGTGAACAAGGTGTTTTTCATTGTTCACTAAGGAAGGAAAACTTCGATGTGAAGTGCCCAGGGCAGGGACGGGCACATGCTCTTTTAGGCTAAAGTTATTTGTGCACAGGAAACGAGGTCTAGGTTATATTAACAGGATTGTACATTTATCATGTAAGTGAGACGGGGCCTTCATGGTAAAGAGTAAGATGTCTTCCGAGAAATATTTTAGAAAAAATAAACAAACTTTAGTACAAAGAGGAACGCTACTGGTCCTAGTTCATCCCTCCCTCTCTGCCCCCTGCCTTCCTCCATGCATTAAACCAGAGCAAATGTCCCTTCTCAGCCTCTTTTAGTACATAATAGAGTTTTCTGTAGGACAGCAACCACACAGAAGAGGTAGAAAGAGAGCTGAAAACCTGGGACTATAGCATAACCCTCCCCTTGGTGGAAATTTGGTGGAGGAAAAAAAAGGCTATACGCTGAGGTTGTGAACATTTCCAAACACAAGATAGGTTTTAGGGGAATTAAGATTCTATAAAGACTTTAATATATAATTTAATCATCTCTGGTAGGTTTTTAATTGAAGTTCCATTAGATTTATATGTTAATTTTGGAGGAATCTGTGTTTCCATAATACTGTTTTTCCTATCCAGGAACATAGTACACATCTTTCCATTTCTTCATATCTTACTTTGTGTCTTTCAATAGAATTAAAAATTTTTTTCATATGAAATTCTTGTTAAATCTACTCCTATGTATTTTTCCTTGTTATTGTCATAAAGAAGGAAAATTCTTTCTCATTTCCCTTTCTCAGTGATTATTGCTAAACAGGGAAAATTATTGATTTAAACAAATTATCCTGTACCTAGCCACCTCACCAATTCATGTAAATTCTTTCTTTCTTTTTTCTTTCTTTCTTTTTTATAAAACAATCTTGTCTGCAAAGGGATTAACCTTGTTTTCCAATGATTTTTACATGGTATTTGATTTTTCTAAAACTTGTGTGGCATTTGTTAACATTTTCAGAACAGTGAATAATAATGGTTGTAGCCATCAACTCTATCTAGTACTGGTATTAAGAAAAATGGCTTTAGGGAATTCCCTGGTGGTCCAGTGATTAGGACTATGTGCTTTCACTGCTGTGGGCCCTGGTTGGATCCCTGGTCAGGGAACTACAATACCACAAGCCTTGAGGCGTGGCCAAAAAAAAAAAAGAGAGAGAAAAATGGCTTTATTTTTCATTATTTATGATATCTGCCATTGATTTTTGATAAATAACTTTTATTATATTTAAGTAGTTTCCATTTTACTTACTGTCTCTGTTAGAAATGATGATCTAATTTTGAGTCTTTTTTCCTGCATTTATTGACGTTACATGGTGTTTCTCCTATAATTTCTTTTTTTTTTTTTTGTGGCAGTACGCGGGCCTCTCACTGTTGTGGCCTCTCCCGTTGCGGAGCACAGGCTCCGGATGTGCAGGCTCAGCGGCCATGGCTCACAGGCCCAGCCGCTCCGCGGCATGTGGGATCTTCCCGGACTGGGGCACGAACCCGTGTCCCCTGCATCGGCAGGCGGACTCTCAACCACTGCGCCAACAGGGAAGCCCTCTCGTATAATTTCTTGATATACTTTATTATGTCAATGGATTTTCAGATATTGAACATCCCTTCTCTTCCTGGAATAAGTTTTATTTGGTCATAATGTATTATTTTCATTGATGGATTCTATTTGATACTATTTAATTTAGAAGATTACATAAAATGGGTCTAAAATAAGTATTTCTAAATGATCAAGGTTAGAACCTCTGTGTCAGCTTTCCATGTAAACCTGCTAATATTTGAAGTTGTGCCTGCACTGGCTTTCCTTCCTATGGCCACTGGTGAAATCTTGTCCATGCCTCAAGGCTCACCTCAGTGCCATTTCATCTGTGAAGCCTTTCCTTTGTCTTGGCCGCTACTGCATAAAAACACTTCTTATGCTAGATCTTCACAATGTGTTGTAGTGTCAAAGCATGATTTTCAAAAACTTATGACACTTCTGTAAGTACACAGTGAGCACTTGTCAAAGATTTACTTAACTCATGAATGAGGGAACAAGCAGGATAAGCTGGTTCAAAAAATTCTCTGATGAACAGAGAATTTTATGGTTTATTGGGGATGGTGTGCTAAAATAAATTGGCTAAGTTAGAGACAAATTGTTTAATATCCTAAAGGGCAATAAAATCATAATATTTGGGGTTATTTTTTTCTATTGAACAGAAACGATTTGCATCTCTTCTGGGCAAAAGTTGACAAGTTTTTACGTAACCTTGTAGAATCATATTAAATAGTAAGTTAGAGACAGGTATATTCCCCCAGAGAAAGAAATAATCCTTGAGTGGGCCTCATAGATGATGTTCAGGGATGACTTTGAAAAGATATGCAGGTTTCCTTTTGCCAGATTTCTTTGTTTTGGATACTTTTTTTCCTTAATGGTAGTAAATTCTGTAAAAGGTACCATCTACTTTATGCTTCCATTATTTGCATGTCTGACCTACACATGGCATGGTGTAGAGGAAAGCGCATGAGATTTGAATATCTCACACAGTCTAAGGTTTGAACCTTGACTCTCCAAGCCCAACCCTCATCCATATATGGTTTGTGCTGTTAGAGGAGGGGTCTGGGATAGCAGGGAGGCACAATAAAAATAGATGGAGGGCTCGGGAGCATCAGGAGAAAGCACACGTGGCACGTCTCTGGCATTCTCACATGGCAACAACTCAGCATGACCATATTTCACCAGCCTGAGGAGACAAATGGGCACAAGGACACCAGTAAGCTCAAGTTTCTGTTTGTGCCTCCAAATGCCTATGTAGAACTTTCCCCACCCCTGCTAACAAGGGACCCTCTCCCCTAATATTTCTGGGTTTCCCCCAAAGAAGTGCCCATTTGACCACAGATCAATATGACAGCCACAGTTACCCTAACCTATTCTCCTCCTGGGCCTTGGGCTTCTCCCTTGGTGATGTTTGCTGCCCTTGATGCCCTCTGAAACCTCCCCATGGCAGTGGAGAATGTTGGAGAATGCAGAAACTGAGGGAACTTGCTTCTGAGACCCCAAAGCCAAGAAGCTGTCTTTGCCACCGCTTCCAGCTGCCTGTCCCCCTTTCCTCCCATATCTGAGTATCTTAACAGGACAGGTCCGTATGACAAATAGAACATGGGGAGACTTCATTTACTCGAGGATGTGTACTTGGATTCACATGCACACGAGCTCCTGCTTTAGGGTAAAGAAGATTTTAAACAAATGTTATTCAGTTGTTATTTGACTGCTAATTGGTACCAGGTGCTGTAGGATAAAGATTTTTTTTTTTAAAAAGGAACATTCCTGGCCTTTAAGAAGCTAGTTCAAACTATCTAGTGTAGGTAGGATAAATATACTAAAAGGTCAAATAATTTTGCAAAACCTAAGAAATTGAGCAAAATGCTGTAGGATGTTAACCCAGCCCAAGGCATTTGTTGTGAGGATTTCAGTGACGATTAGGGATCACGTTCCTCAGTCATTAGCAACAACGCTGAAATCGAAGCATGTTTTTCTCTCCAGACAGAAATTGAGTAGGGTTTATGTACTGCGTGTGAATATGTTTGCGTGCTTATGTACAAAATATCTAGGAGTTCATGGCTGAAGTCTTCCTGCCTCCCTGACAGGTTCCTGTTGTTGTTGTTGTTTTTGTTTTGCCTGGCAAATGTATTGACTTGGAAAAATAATTCAAGAGCTCTCGTTGTGTCAACATGAATGTGTACCATATGCCTTGTCTGATCTTGTAAGTCCTTTATGCCTGTCTTCAAAAATACAAATATGAAGCTTCTTTAGCTAATTAATCACTGCACTGCACTCTCTCACTACAGAGAACAGTAGATTTAAAATTATAACAATTAAATATGAAGTTACAAGGAGGAAAAGATGTTGAAGTGTAAGAGGTTTTTAGGGTGCAGGGGACTCTAAATTGTAGCTTCTTAAGTCATTTCTAACCAGAAACCAGATCTGTCATGAAGGAAGGTGTGTCTCTACTTTCAGAATCATTGAGTAGGGCTGTTCAAGTTAGAAGACTCTGTGTATCTCTGATTAGAGAATAAATCATCATTTTGTGTGTGTGTGTGATATGCGGGCCTCTCACTGTTGTGGCTTCTCCCGTTGTGGAGAACAGGCTCTGGACGCGCAGGCTCAGCGGCCATGGCTCCTGGGCCCAGCCGCTCCGCGGCATGTGGGATCCTCCCGGACCGGGGCACGAACCCGTGTCCCCTGCATCGGCAGGCGGACTCTCAACCACTGCACCACCAGGGAAGCCCCTGTTTATGTTATTTTTATGTGTTGATGTGTCAAATATATGTCTATAAGACTTTTATAATGGCATAACATTCTGTTACAGTCTTTAGTTTAATCGATTCCTATTAGGTATGTTGGACTGCTTTCCAGTATTTCACAATTATTGACAATTGTGGTGAAGATTTTTGTGCCTAAATCCTCACAAACATCTTTTATTTTTCTTTAGGTTCCAATTAATGGACTCAGGTAAGGAGAAAGCACAAAAGTCTGAGTCTTTTGCTATGTATTACTAAAATAACCTTTGTAGACGGCAAACCAATTTATTATTCCATTTAAGTAATATTAACATTTAAAAGATTTTTGGGTTTAATGCACATCAGATATTTCCAACAGTGTTATCTTTCTCAGGTTGTTAGCTGTAGGGTAAAGGATGGTGTAAATGAAGGAATGGAATCCCACAGATTTGGTATAAAATCAGTCTTGTGACCTAGGAAAATCTATTTAACCTCTCTAAGCCTCAGTTTCTTTGTCAGTAAAATTGGGATAAAAGTTTCATATAGGGTTGCTGGGGGATTAAGTTTTGCACACAGAAAATGTCCAATTAAATACCTTATACAAAAGTTTGGGGGAAGGGATAAATTAGGAGTTAGGGATTAACATATACACACTACTACATATAAAACAGATAATCAACAAGGACCTACTGTATACAGAGGGAACTCTACTCAATATTCTGTAATAATCTATATGAAAAAAGAAACTGAAAAAGGATGGATATGTATGTATATATATATATGTGTGTAACTGAATCACTTTGCCATATACCTGAAACTAACACAACATTGTAAATCAACTATACTCCAATAAAATAAAAATTAAATTAAAAATTAAAAAAATAGGGCCTCCCTGGTGGCGCAGTGGTTGAGAGTCCGCCTGCTGATGCAGGGGAAACGGGTTCGCGCCCTGGTCCGGGAGGATCCCACATGCCACGGAGTGGCTGGGCCCGTGAGCCATGGCTGCTGAGCCTGCGCGTCCAGAGCCTGTGCTCCTCAACGGGAGAGGCCACAACAGTGAGAGGCCCGCGTACCACAAAAAAAAAAAAATTAAAAAATACCTTATACATACACGTAGCTAACTTATGGAATGCCTTTGTATTCTAATTGTATGCCATGTGTTCTCCCATTTAATGATCAAAACCCTAGAAAGAATCATTATCTCCATCTTGCTCAGATATACAGAGGACAGGCACTCATTAAATGCTTCCACTGTCAGAGACAGGCAAAATTATGCTCACCGGGGAGAACTCCGGCATGAGAAATACTGATTTAATCATGGGAGTAAATGAGAATAGTGCTGACATCTGGATTCCGGTTGCCTCTCGATATTATGATATAATAAGAAATATACATTTGGTCTTTGTTCCCAGTTCCTGGAGCAAATCTTGTGAAACCCTTACTTCTAGAGTGTTAGCGGTGAGGAGAAGCAGCTTTTGTTATTTTCACCGCACCTAACTTTACGCTAATGAGGTTTCTCCCAGAGGAGGGCGCAGGTTGCCAGAGGGACCGACCAAGTGATTAGTGGGTTGGAACTTTTAGCCCCACTCCTGCCCTCCTGGGAGGGTGGAGAGTCTGGGGATTGAGTTAATCACCAATGGCTAACGATTTAATCAATCATGCCTATGCAATGGAGCCTCCATAAACCCCTAAACAAAGGGAGAGCTTCTGGGTTGGTGAACACATTGAGGTGCTAGGAGGTGGCAGTCCTGGAGAGGGCATAGAAGCTCTGTATTGCCCACCCCCTGTGGCTTGCCCTGTGCATCTCTTCCATCTGGCTGTCTTGTTCTGTCCTTCACAATAAGCCTGTAATAGTAAGTAAAGGGTTTTCCTGAGTTCTGTGTACCATTCTAGCAAATTATTGACCTAAGAAAAGGGCTGTGGGAATCTCTGATTTATAGCCAGTCATCCAGAAGTAGGGGAGGCCCAGACTTGTGACTGGCATCTGAAGTGGGGGGCAGTCTTGTGGGGCTGAGCCTTAACCTGTAATTCTATGTTTAATTTTTTTGAGGAACTGCCATACTGTTTTTCATAGCGACTGCACCATTTTATGTTCCCATGAGCAATGCACAAAGGTTCCAATTTCCTCACATTTTTGCCAACATTTCTTTTTTTTTTAATAATAACTAGTGGGTGTGAAATAGTATTTTATTATGGTTTTGATTTACATTTCCCTAATGGTCAGTATTGTCAAACATTTTTTTATGTGCTCATCGGCTATTAATATGTCTTGGGAAAAATGTCTGATTCCTTTGCTCATTTTTTTAATTGAGTTGTTTTTTTGTTGAGTTGCTATAAGTGATGATTTTTTTTTTAAGAGTACTATTGAATACAAGGTATCTTGTTTTAGACAAAACTCTCAGTTTCCATACAATATTGATTTTCTGGAATTTCCTAGCTATGCTTAAATTTCATTTTTTCCTACTTTAGTATATGTGCTGCTGAAGCGAGCATTCATTTTTTCCTGTCAGAATTGTTTTCATTGATTTTTTTAAAAAATGGTTCCTGGGAAAATGAGATTTTCATGTCAGCATCTGTGTTATGAAATACTGATGACTGTACTTTCTGGCATGTGTTCTGATTATATTGCTAGTTGGACAACCCATTTTGGCTACCCTGTTTTTTTAAAAAGTTAACATTTTAGAGGATAGAATCCATATCTTCTAATTTTTCAAATTATTTAAATAGTGATAGCCTCCAAGTTCTTGCAACAGAGCAAATCTATTTCTTACCAAATTGGGTGAGAGAAGAGGAATAAAATATCATGACCCTCCACTGAGAAATAGCTCATAGTTTCTCAGAGTGGGTTTTTTTTTTTTTTTTTGGTCTGAGTAGGTGACTGAATGGACTAAATTTATTGCCAGATAATATTGAGTATTGACCTATATATTAGTTTCCTCTGGTTGCTGTGACAAGGTACGACAACCTTGGTAGCTTAAAGCAACACAATTTATTCCCTTACAATTCTGGAGGCTCAGACGCCAAAATCAAGGTGCTGACATCCTGTCAGCAGGACCACTCTCCCTCTGTACGTTCCAGCTCCTTGCATTCCTTGTTGCATGGCCTCTTCCTCCATCAGCATAGCCTTTGTCAGCATAACATCTTGGCTTCACTTGTCGCATTACTTTCTTGTTCTGGTGTATGAAATGTCCTTCTGTCTCCCTCTTATAGCAATACCTGTGACTGCATTTAGGAGACAGCTGGATAATCCAGGCTACTCTCCCCAAGACCCTTAAATTAATCACATCTGTAAAGACCCTTTTCTGCCATGGAAGGTAACATGCACAGGTTTCAGGAATTAGGATGTGGATCTCTTTCGAGGAGCCATTTTCTAGCCTACCACAACCTATAAATGGCTCTTTGGAAATTTAAAATGAAAAAGAAAAAGGAAGTTGTAAACATCATAGATGTCACTGACTCCTAGTTCTGTAAACAAAGTTTATGTTCAATACGATTCTGCCTTTTAATCGTGCTGACTGCCTTGCTTTTTCTTTTCCCGTTTTGTTCTTAACCATCTGCAGTTTGGATTCTGCTCTGTGCAGCTGATACAATGCTTTCAGAAGTTTCTCAGTGACTATAAAGCCTAATCTTGGAGCGTCTCTCTTTGGTTTTCTTCCTCCTCATTCTCTTTGAAACACTCAGCAGAGACCACTTGTTTTTTTTTTTTTTTTTCGGTCCACGGGCCTCTCACTGTTGTGGCCTCTCCCGTTGCGGAGCACAGGCTCCGGACGCGCAGGCTCAGCAGCCATGGCCCATGGGCCCAGCCGCTCTGTGGCATGTGGGATCTTCCCGGACCGGGGCACGAACCCGCGTCCCCTGCACCGGCAGGTGGACTCTCAACCACTGCGCCACCAGGGAAGCCCTCCTTTGATGTCTTTTATTCTCCTAACCCATAATATTGAATTCTTTGAGGTTCTGTGCATAGCTCTCTGGTTTCTTCCCAGACCTCAGTCTTTATGGGCTCTTGGATTTAGCTACTGAGTTGATGAGACTCACAAATATTTATCTTTAAACCTGAATTCTAACTCTATGCCTGTGACAGCCATCTATTTCCTGCCCTCTGACAGGTCATGGACATATAGATATCCTGATGTCATCTCTAATCCAGCATTTATAAAAACAAAACTCATCTCTCACTCTTCGTACTGGTTTTCTTTTTAATTTCCAAGCAGGTCAATGACACCATTAAGCTAAAAATTTTGGCATTTTATTCCTTACAACTAGGCATCGTTATATCCTTTTGATTCTTAGTGAAAATAGTTTTTGGTTTTGTTATTTTTAACTCTGTTAGTCTAGAGCAGTGCTATTCAAAGCCTGGTCTATGGATCAACAACATTAGCATCACCTGAAAGCCTGTTAGAAATGCAAATTCTTGGTCCTATCCCAGCCCTTCTGAATTACAATCTGTATTTTAACTGTGTTTTAGCAAGCTCTCCAGCTGAGTCTAATGTGTGGTGGCTTTCAGTAACCACTGGCCTAGAGTCGAGTGTTGGCGGGCATCACTCCAGGCTGAGATCACGGCCGCAGCTTCTTAATAGGAGGTGAGTCTCCCTATTTCCAGTCAAATGTCTTATGGACAATTATTTTCTTTTTCAATTCCTATTTTCTCTGTCAATCTTTTTTTTTTTTTTTTTTTGCGGTTCGTGGGCCTCTCACTGTTGTGGCCTCTCCCGTTGCGGAGCACAGGCTCCAGACGCGCAGGCTCAGCGGCCATGGCTCACGGGCCTAGCCGCTCCGCGGCATGTGAGATCTTCCCAGACCGGGGCACGAACCTGTGTCCCCTGCATTGGCAGGCGGACTCTCAACCACTGCGCCACCAGGGAAGCCCCTCTGTCAATCTTATTTCATATCTTACAGTGTTATGTATTTCATGTGTATGAACTATGTGGAAACTGGCCAAGAGGACATGTTCAAGGGAAACAGACATCTAGAATTAATTAACGCACTTCCAGGTTTCATTCCTCTTTTGAGTGACAGGCTGTAGCAGTTTTTTTCCCTTTTCTTCTTCTTCTTTTTATAATGCTCCCAGCTCAGTGGACTTAGCTCCTTCCGTAGTAGAAAACTTCAAAACAGAAGTCTTGTTCCATCTGGGAAAGTTGGGGACAGGAAGGAGACTAGGAGAGGGAGAGGACTGCTATCCAAAAACTCAATGTGGATTGCGAATATGAGTAGGAATTTTAGCATCAAATGCATTGCTGAGGTTTGTCACATATTAGTAGTTTTTTTTTGAGTAAAATAACTTAAAATTTCCAAGTCTTTTCAGCTCCTCCTAGCTTTCTTCATGCAGCTAGAATTCATGGCAATGGTTTATCTGAGATAATCTCCTTTCCTATTTTTCAACATTAGTTAAGGCCAAGAACACAAGGAGGAGATCCTTTTGTTAGATGACTAGCATTTGGAAAAAAAATTTGGCTAGAAGGGAGAAAGTCTTCAAATAAATTACCTGCTTTTTTCTGCCCCACGACTCCTGAATGTATTGATTTAACTAAAATTTAGTATTCCATGAACACCTTTCAAATAAAAAAAAGAAGGAATTAAACATTTGTCAGTGTTGAGATACATGCTAGAAATAGAACACAATGATGCTTACAGGGGACTCTCTCTTGTTCACAGTTTAATGTGGGAAACAGACTAGTAAACAGACACGTAAAATACAGCCCCCAACCATGTAATTGGCCCCAGGCCTCTCTGCTTTTAGGACGTCAGAGAAGCTCTTAATTCTGCCACACAGTTATGAGAGGTTCAGCAGTGTAAAGACTGTCCTGTGAGTGGCACGTCATCTGTTCCGGAACAGCAGAGCAATAGTGCAGGAACATTTGTGCTGAGAAAATGGCAGAGTCAAAGGTCTGTGAGACTGGTTTCAGTTATAAACTTCACTGACTTATTGTAGGAGAAAGGAAAAAATTGGAGCAGGGCTCCTACCAAATCATGCCTATTTAATTCCCCATGATTGGAAGTTAAATTTAATTGTTTCAGCAGTGTGTCCAAGATAAGGGAGTTGAAATGATGGATCAACTCCTTCATTCATATAATAATTTGAGTCACTCTGAACCAAGATAAAATTATTGAAGGATGTGCTGAGGTGGCTTACATCTTTGGCCATTTTAGGTTCAAAAGCTATTTAAACTTGAACTTTCTTAGAGATTTCTTGATGAATTAAACTGATGATTCATTCTTTTTCAAGAGGCTAATAAGTTAATAAGAGCCAAACAAAATCATTTATTCAGAGGTTCCATCCCTTAATGAATAAAACTATTGATTTCACATTGTCTATTTAACAACAAATAAGAATTTTATAGTTTGCTGTCAATGGTTTTATACTGTCTGGATGGCAATAAGGAGAACAAAGTTGAAGACCCAGGATCTAAAGACAGTACCAAATGTTCTTTAAATAGTGCAAAACAGATTTTTTTCCTCCCTCCCTCCCTCCCTCCCTCTCCCTCCCTCCCTCCCTCCCTCCCTCCCTTCCTCCCTTCCTTCCTTTCTCCCTCCCTCCCTCCCTCCCTCCCTCCCTTCCCTCCTTCCCTCCCTCCCTCCTATTGTTAAAGTGGAAGAGCAAGGATCATCCTTTACAAATATCTGAAAAATATAACTTGGTTAAGCATTATTCTACCTTAAATCTTTCTTGGCCACTTATAGGAAAATATGATATGGGAACAACTTATCTCACATTTTGGCGCTAATGCACTTAATCCAAGTGATAGGAATGAGGCCACATTTTAAAAATTATTTCATGCACATTCCTTATCAGAATCATATTTCAAGTGTGTCTCCCATTGATTTTACTTACAATACTTATGCATCAATCTCCAACATTTATAGAAGACCACTGAGTATACACAGCACAATACTAGGCACAGTGTACTTGATTGGAAAACAGCCTCTCTCGTAAATTCACAATGTTCTTGAGAAATCTAAACTGATGTGTAAAACCATGGGGAACATACATTGCTGTGTGAAAATAGAAACATTAAACCGGCACTCTACTAAATAAGTAGAAAAATGGACAAAGTTATGCTCAGTTGTGACGGCTTGAGAGTAAAGTCCTTTGCTAGTTTGTTCTGCTGAATACCCACTAGATCTGTACAGGTTACTAGAATTCCAGACTGATGTTTATATAAAGTTGTGTTTATGTGACATTTAGGAACCATTGGCATGAATCTCTTTGAAGTTTATTGTAAGCAGCATAAATCAAATAAAAGCTTGTAACAAACTGTGGCAACTCTCAGCTTCTGTTGGGACATTTTAAAAGCCCCACTTTTTTTCTTTTGTCTCAATATAGGACCTCTGGAAATCAGAGGATGTAAGTAGATCTTAGGGTATCGTTTCATGCTTTTAACTCTATTTAATCTCACCCTCAGCCCTACTTCATATCAATAATCTGTATTGTCATATCCTCTTAGAATTTTTTCAAGTACATGCATCTTTAAAAAATTACTTTTTGCTAATATAGTGTTTTACAACCTCTCTTAAACTTTGTCATATTGTGGTAAATCTTATGTCCTTTTTTAACGTTATTTGAAATTTTAAAATTAAATATTGTGACAGACACTGTTAATAATAACCAAATATTCTTGCACATTTCTACATTTCCCAGTCTCTGCAGTTAGGGTGGGAACAATGTGACTCCTTCAGGCAAAAAAGTATATAAGTAAAGAGATGGTTTCTTGGCCAGGGCAGTTAAGGCCCAATGTGGCACTACCATCTCTTTCTCTCTTTTATCTGTGTAACTGGAGAAATCCAAGATGCTGGAGTTGAAAGATTGAAGAGCCTGGGGCCCCAAGTCACTGCTTGCCCAACCGATTTGCATTGGATTGATAAACAAAACAAAACAAAACAAACCCTTGCAGTTAAACCACTGAAATTGCAGGATATATTTGCTACTGAGGCATAACCAAGAATTACTTAAATAATACCAATATCTTGAATAAAATATGAATCAGAGAAATGGGATAAAAGGCCACTTTACATGCCTATTTCACAATCACTGGATGGGATTTGGACTCAAATAAGCTAGTTTCTAAGCGACACTTCAGGACTACTTCCAAACAATGAAGTATTTTCTGCCTGGTGATAAAGATTTAAACTGCCTAAGGAAGCTGGTCTCCACTTAGTTTTTCAAATATATTGGGGGACCATGTTATTGATGACAAAAACCCTTTGTTATTAAAAAAAAAATTGAGCTACTGGTTTAAATGACAAAGTTATTCTTTCAAAGCTTTGCTTTTTATATATTTTTTCTGATTATAAAAGCAACATATGCTTATTGAGGGAGAAATTTTTTGTATTTTAAGAAATACAAAAAATAAATTAAAAAAATCCCCTCAGGGGCTTCCCTGGTGGCGCAGTGGTTGAGAGTCCGCCTGCCGATGCAGGGCACACGGGTTTGTGCCCTGGTCCGGGAAGATCCCACATGCCGCGGAGCCTGCGCGTCCGGAGCCTGTGCTCCGCAAACGGGAAAGGCCACAACAGTGAGTGGCCTGCCTACCGCAAAAAAAAAAAAAAATTGGCTTTAAGCTTTTTGTGATTGCATGTATTTGTTCTCCCAAATGGTATGCTTTTGGAGCCAATCACAACAGATGAGTATGATTTAGAATAGATTTGGCACAATGCTTTTGTTTTCTTTTGTTTAATGTGTTATGCAGTTAAAATCATAAATAGTTTTTTTCAACTGTGTTGTGAGATAGCCAATTATAAATAGTGAGGAAAGCCATGGATCAGCTTTCAACTTCCATGAGCCTATTTTAAGTATTGTCTGTGAATGCCAGAGGCATCTTTGTATTTTCTGCTCTTTTGATTATCATTGATGGACTCAGTGTTTATAATTGTGGACACATTTTGGTGAACTTTCTCATTCCTTGGACCCCATTAACACTATGGCATTTTTCTTTCTTCTTCCTCCTGCACTTTCACCAGGGTGCTCTAAATTTAACTGAGATGCTTCTAAATTTTTTTTCTTTTTTGTTTTCCTCTTCAAACTTTTGTTGTTATCAGTTTAACTCTAACATATATGTAAATGTCTCTCAAATTCATATTTTACTCCAGATTTTTTCCAGACACTTATTTAACCACTTGTTGTATTCTTACTGCATCTCCCAGTGTCCTTATCTTCTTCTCTCAAATCAGTTACCAATTTCATATCTTGGTTTTCTGTGTCTTTGACTTCCCTTTCCCAATCACTTGGGCTCAAACAAGGTCAGCCTTCATTCCTTTCTCCTTCACCACTGATCCAGTGAGTCGTAAAGCTCCCATTAACTCCTTTTTTTTTTTTTTTTTTTTTTGCGGTACGCGGGCCTCTCACTGTTGTGGCCTCTCCGGTTGCGGAGCACAGGCTCCGGACGCGCAGGCTCCGCGGCCATGGCTCACGGGCTCAGCCGCTCCGCGGCATGTGGGATCTTCCCGGACCGGGTCACGAACCCGTGTCCCCTGCATCGGCAGGCGGACTCTCAACCACTGCGCCATCAGGGAAGCCCCCATTAACTCCTTTTAACTAAACTACTTCAAGTACATGGCATCAGAGCAGTAGAGAACAACTTCTGAAAGCAGTAGTTTTCTGTTTATTCCTTCCCCACCTGTACTTCTGCTCTCAGAGGAAATATACTTTAACTGTGTTTTATTCTCCAAGTGGCCACTTAAGAAAAAAAAAAAAAACTATAGGTAATGTGCTTATAGCTGTATTTATTTATTGATCTACCAACTTCATGCTATTGACTTCCCAACATAAAACATAATATGTCTTTGGATTCGTTACCCCTCCTCTTCTTCTGATGTTTCAGTATTTATATTTGTAATTCTTTTATTTCTTTACTTTTGAAATTTTAATCTATATAAGCATCTATTTCTTGTCCTTCAACTTTTGGTATTATTTCTTGATCTTCTCTTGTAAAATGAGAATATCAGTGCCCTTACCCTTTCCTCTATCTTTATTGTAGTCCACAGTTACCTTCTATCTGCAACCACTTCTAAGTTTTCTGTTTGGTTATCTCTAAAGGCTCAAACCCAATAAATACTGGCTACATTATTATAGCATTATTTTATATCTATCTATCTCCACAGCTGGATCCCCATTACATTTCCTTCCCTATAGATGCAATGTTGTGATCCCCAGGCCCTGAAGGAACATGTGCTTTGTTTCTGGGCCTATTGAATTTTCTGGTTTTTTGTTTGTTAAGAAGAAATGATTATGAGGAAATAAAAATAATAGTATATATTATAGTGTTTTATATATATACTATTATATGGTTTATTTATATAATTTAATATAATTATGTATAATAGTATATATATGTGTATTTGTATTTTAAGGGCTTTAGTTTTTTAGACCAGTTTTAGGGTCACAGAAAAATTGAGAGGAAGATACAAAGATTTCCCATGTATTTTCTGCCTCCACACATGTATAGCCTCCCCTGTTATCAACATCCTCCATCAGAGTGGTACATTTGTTATGATTGATGAACCTACATTGACACATCATTATCAGCCAAAGACCATAGTTTACATTAGGGTTCATTCTTGGTGTTGTACATTCCATGGATTTGACCAAATGTATAATGACATGTATACACCATTATGGTAAACAGAGTAGTTTCACTGCCATAAAAATCCTCTGTGCTCTTCCTATTCATCTCACCCTCCTCCCTAATCCCTGGCAACCACTGATCGCTTTACTGTCTCCATAGTTTTGCCTTTCCGGAATGTCCTACGGTTGGAATCATACAGTATGTAGCCTTTTCAGATTGGCTTCTTTCATTTAGTAATATGCATTTAAGTTTCCTTCACATCTTTACATGGCTTGATAGCTCATTTCTTTTTAGTGCTGAATAATAATCCATTGTCTGACAGTTTATTTATCCATCCACCTACTGAAACACATCCTGGTTGCTTCCAAGTTTTGGCAATTAGGAATAAAGCAGCTGTAAACATTTGTGTGCAGGTTTCTGTGTGGATATAAGTTTTCAAATCATTTGGGTAAATACCAAGGGGCAAAATTGCTGAAACATGTGGTAGGAATATGTTAGTTTTGTAAGAAAGCACCAAACTGTCTTCCAAAGTGGCTGTGCCATTCTGCATTCCCACCAGCAATGAATGAAGTTCCTGTTGCTCTACATCCTCCCAGCATCTGGTGACATAAAAATAGTGTCAGTTGGGAATTCGGGCCATTCTGTTAGGTGTGTAGTGGTATCTTGTTGTTTTAATTTGCATTTCCTTGATGACATATGATATGGCCATCTTCTCATGTTTATTGCCATTTGTACATCTTCTTTGATCAGGTGTCTGTTAAGGTCTTTGGCCCATTTTTAAATTGGGTTTTCTGTTTATTGTTGAGTTTTAAGAGTTCTTCGTATATCAGACATATCTTTTGCAAATATTTCCTCCCATTCTGGCCCTGTCTTTTTACTCTTTTGATAGTGTCATTTGCAGAGCAGAAAAAGTTAATTTTAATAAAATCTAGCTTATCAGTTCTTTCTTTCATGTATCGTAACTTTGGTGTTGTCTTTAAAATGTCATCGCCATACCCAAAGTCATCTAGGTTTTCTCCTATTTTATCTTCTAGGAGTTTTATAGTTTTACATTTTATTTTAGGTCTCTAATCCAACTTGAGACAATTTTTGAGAAGTGTATCAGGTCTGTGTCTAGATTGATGTTCTTGCATGTGAATGTCCAGTTGTTCCAGTACAATTTGTTGAAAAGACATTCTTTCTCCATTGTATTGCCTTTACTCCTTTGTCAAAGGTCAGTTAGCTATATTTAGGTGGTTCTATTTCTGGACTCTGTTCCATTGATCTATTTGCCTATTCTTGGCCAATACCACACAGGCATACTTACTGTAACTTTATAATTAATCTTGAAGTTGGATAATATCAGTAGCCCAATTTTGTTCTTAAATATTTTTTTGGCTATTCTGGGTCTTTTACTTCTCCATATAAACTTTAGAATCAGTTTGTCAATATCCACAATATAACTTGTTGGGATTTTGATTGGGATTACACTGAATCTATAGATCAAGTTAGGAAGAACTGACATCTTACTAATATTGTCTTCCTATCCATGAACATGGAAAATCTCTTCATTTATTTAGTTCTTTGATTTTGTTCATTAGAGTTTTGTGGTTTTCCTTATAAGGTATTGTAATATTTTGTTAGATTTATACCTGAACATTTCAGTTTTGGGGGGTGCTAATGTAAATGGTATTGTATTTTTAATTTCAAATTCCATTTATTCATTGTGGGTATACAGAAAGTGATTGACTTTTGTTTATTAACCTTGTATCCTGCAACCTTGCCTTAGTTGCTTATCAGTTCTAGGAGATTTTTGTCAATTCTTTTGGATTTTCTACATAATTATGTCATCTGCCAACAAAGACAGCTTTATTTCTTCCTTCCCAATCTGTATACCTTTTATTTCCTTTTCTTATTACATTAGTTAGGACTTCCAGTATAACTTTGAAAAAGAGTGGTAAGAAGGGACATCCTTGCCTTATTCCTGTACATAATAGGAAAGCTTTGAGTTTCTCATCATCGAATATGATGTTAGCTGTAAGTTTTTTGTGGCTACTTGATCAAGTTGAGGAAGTTCCCCTCTATTCCTAGTTTACTAAGAGTTTTTATCATGAATTGACATTGAATTTGTTAAATATATGCATTCACTGCTTTAAATTTTCCTCTAAGCACTGCTTTGTCTGCATCCTAGAAATGTTGATAAGTTGTGTTTCACTTTCATTTAGTTCAAAATATTAAAAAAAAATTTTGAGATGTCTCTTTTGACCCATATGTTACTTAGAAGTGTGTTGTTTAATCTCCATGTTTTTTTGGGATTCCATTTATGTTTCTGTTATTGATTTCTAGTTTAATTCCATTGCTGTCTGAGAGCAGACATTGTGTGATTTCTAGTCTTCTAAATTTGTTATGATATGTTTTATGGCTATCTTTCTATTTTGTTGAATTTCAATGTGAACTTGAGAAGAATGTGTATTTTGTTCTTTTTGGATGAAGTAGTCTATTGATGTTGATTATATCCAGATGATTGTTGGGATTTTGAGTTCACTTACTGATTTTCTGCCTGCTGGATCTATCCATTCCTGAGGGAGGGGTGTCAAAATCTCCAAGTAGAATAGTGGATTCATCTATTTCTCCTTACAGTTCTATCAGTTTTTGCCTCATGTAGTTTGCCCCTCTTTTGTTAGGTTAGTAC
Source organism: Orcinus orca (assembly GCF_937001465.1). NCBI lineage: Eukaryota > Metazoa > Chordata > Mammalia > Artiodactyla > Delphinidae > Orcinus > Orcinus orca. Next base: position 100,690,631 of record NC_064563.1, read on the forward strand.
ATGTTAAGGATTATGGAGAATTGGAGAACTTGGAGAATTGGCCCCTTTATCATTATGTAATGCCCCTCCTTTTTCCTGATAAATTTCCTTGCTTTGAAGTCTGCTTTGTCTGAAATTAATATAGCTACTTCTACTTGCTTTCTTTTGATTCGTGTTGGCTTGGTATATCTTTCTCCATCCATTTACTTTTTTTTTTTTTTTTTTTTTGCGGTGCGTGGTCCTCTCACTGTTGCGGCCTCTCCCGTTGCGGAGCACAGGCTCCAGACGCGCAGGCTCAGCGGCCACGGCTCACGGGCCCAGCCGCTCTGTGGCACGTGGGATCTTCCCGGACCGGGGCACGAACCCGCGTCCCCTGCATCGGCAGGCGGACTCAACCACTGCGCCACCAGGGAAGCCCCATCCATTTACTTTTAACCAATATGTTCTTTATGTTTAAAGTGGGTTTCTTGTAGACAACATAGAGTGGGTCTTGTTTTTTGATACACTCTGACAATCTTTGTCTTTTAATTGGTTTATTTAGACCATTGATGTATAAAGTGATAATTGGTATATTTGGATTAATATTTACCATATTAGTTACTGCTTTGAGTTGTTGCCCTTCCTATTTTTGTCTTCTACTCTTTTTCTGCTTATTTTTTTAATTGAGCCTTTTATATGATTCCAATTTTTCTCCTTTCTTAACATGTGTTATACATTTTTTTCCTATTTTAAGTGGTTGCCATAGAGTTTGAAATATACAACTAAGCCAAGTCCTCTCAAATAACACTATAATTTCATGGATAGTGTATTTTATAATAAGTAAATAATGCCAATTCCTTCATTCCATCCTTTGTATCATTGCTGTCTTTCATTTCACTTGTCTATAAGCATACATAAACATACATACAATATTGTTGTTATTGTTATTTTGAGAAAACTATTATCTGTTCAATCAATTATGAATAAGAAAAGTAAGAGTTTTTATATTACTTTTACTTATTCCTTCTCTGTTGCTCTTCCTTTCTTTATGTTGATCTGAATTACTGATGTATAATTTTTCTTCTCTCTGAAGAATTTTTTGTTAAACATTTCTTGTAAGGAGGCAACAAATTCCCTCAATTTTGTTTGTGTTAGAAAGTCTTTATTTTCCTTCATTTTTGAAGGATAATTTCACAGAGTACAGAATTCTGGTTTTTGATTCTTTTCTCTCAACATTTTAAATATTTCATTCTGCTCTTTTCTTGCCAGCATGGATTCTGAGGAGAAGTCAGATGTAATTCTTATCTTTTTTCTGCTACAGGTAAGGTGTATTTTCCTCTGGCTTCTTTCGGGACTTTTTAGTTATCTTTGATTTTCTACCATTTGAATATGATATGCCTGGGTATAGTTTTTTGGCATTTATCCTGCTTGGAGTTCTCTGATCTTCCTGTATCTGTGATTTGATGTCTGACATTAATTTGGGGAAATTCTCACTTATTTCTGTTTCAAATATTTCTTCTATTCCTTTCTCTCTTTCTTCTCCTTCTGATATTCCCGTTATACATGTGTTATACTTTTTGTAGTTGTCCCGTAGTCCTTGAGTATTGTGGGGTTTTTTTTTTCAGTCTTTCTTTTTCATTTTGGAAGTTTCTATTGAGATATCCTCAGACTCAGAGATTCTTTCCTCTGCCATGTTCAGTACACTAATGAACCCGTCAAAGGCATCCTTCATTTCAGTTACAGTGTTTTTTATCTCTAGCATTTCCTTTTGTTTTTTGCTTAGAATTTTTATCTCTCTGCTTACATTGCCCATCTGTTCTTGCATGCTGTCTACTTTATTCATTAAAGCCTTGTATTGGTGGGCCTGTAGCTGGTGTATTAAATTAAGAATATACAGATTATGACCTGCTGAATGAGAAGGCACAAGCCATCCACATGACAGGTAGCTCCCTCATCATCTGGGCTCCCACTCTGGGGAAATGAAAACCATGGGGACATTTTGATTGAAGATGCAGTTTAAAACACTCACATAGAGGAAGTAAAGTCACAAGATTTATTACTTACAAATCCCAGAAACAAGGGAGGCAGTCTGTGCAGTGAGCTGGGAGAAGGGTGGTCCTCCATCCCAGGTTACAGGCAAGAAAGAGATAGAAGACAGCACCTATTATTTATAAGGGGGTTGGGGCTGAGGTCACTAACTTTTTGTGGGCTCAACTCTAAATAGTTATTTTAAAAGGTGCCCTGGGAAAAGCAAAGTAGGAACTTGTGGCAGGAATCCTAAGCTCAGATCCTAAACGTCCAGACTCTGGGTGTGAGCGTGGTTGTTATACTGTAAAATGCCTACACAGCAACTCAAAATAGCCATTTTCTCATCACAAGCCTTTAACATAGTAAGCATAGTTGTTTTAAGTTTCTGGTCTGATAATTCCAACATCCCTGCCATGTCTGTTTCTAATGCTTGCTCTGTCCCTTCCAACGTTTTTTTTTTTTTTAATTTTAGTATGTCTTGTAATTTTTAAAAATGGCCAAACATAGATGTACTAGATGAAAGGAATTTATGTAAATAGGCCTTTAGTAACATGGGCATAATGTATGGGGAAAGGGGAAGTGTTCTAGAGACCTATGATTACGTCTCAGTCTTTTAGTCAGCCTGTCCCTCTGGACTGTGAACTTCACAAATGCTTCTATCTTCTTTTCCCCCACCTTAGGTGAAACAGTATGGCTTGAGTGGTCTGGAGATGGCTATTTCCCTTTTCCCACATGGAAGGCTAGAAAGGGCTGGAGCTGTGCATTTCCGTTCCTCCAGGTCAGCTGGACTCTGATAAAACTCTAGCAGCTTAGGCTGTGGTCAAATAATTTCTCCGGAGCACAGACCTTGTTTAAGAAGAACAGTGTGTTCCAGCGTATTCAAATTAGTTCCTTTCCCTGTTCCTTGCTGGAAGCATTAGGGGATTTTTCTCTGATATTTACTGTAAGAACCTGTATGATATCTTAGAGATAAAAGCCATAAAAGAATGAGGCTCTCCTACAACTAGGTCTTCCTGAAGTTTTTTTACTGTCAGATTTGTTCACTCTGAGCTTCCAAAAATTCATCAATTATAGTTCTGATTTTTCTACCATAGCACTGGTTCCTGTAGAGATTTCAGCTGTGAGTTTCTATCTTGTAAGTTGCGATTGTTTGAATTCACTTACCAGACTCTCCAATTTTGGGGGCAGCAGTTTGTCCCATGACTTTACTTCTCTTTTGCATCTAAGAAAAGTTGTGAATGCTTCAATTTGTTCCGCTTTTTATTTGTTGTTAGGATGGAGTGGTCCGCGTTTTCTTTGTTGTTAGGATGGAGTGGTGACTTCTAAAGTCCTATGTTGTACCAGAAACCAGAAGTCTTGAATTCTGTTTTCTTATACTGTATCAATTGCTTAACATTATTTCCCATTTCAGTTTGCTGCATATTTAGAAAGTGACTTTTCGAAGAGATGGAGCTTTGGGATTCTTATCCTGCATTATTTTTTAAAATTAAGGTTTAATTCACACATCATAAAACTTAACCTTTTAAACTATGCAATTCAGTGGCTTTTAGTACATTCACAAAGTTGTGCAACCATCACCACTATCTAATTTCGGAATAATTTCATCATTCCCCAAAAGCAACTTGTTTAGCAGTCATTCCACATTCCTCTCTACCTCAGGTGCTGGCAACGATTAATTTACTTTCTGTCTTCGGATTTGTCTATTTTGGACATTTCATATAGATAGAATCATACTATATGTAATCTTTTGTGTCTGGATTCTTAGCATAATGTTCTCATCCATGTTTTGTCATGTTCATCCATATTGTAGCATGAATAAGTATTTCATTCCTTTTTGTGGCTAAATAATATTCCATTCTATGAATATACTATATTTACCTATTCATCAGTTGATGGAAATTTGGATTGTTTCCACTTTTTGGCTATTATGAACATTGTTGCTATGAATATTTTTATAAGTTTTGGTGTGAACATAGGTTTTAATTTCTCTTGGGACTGGAATTGTTGACTCATATGATAACTCTGTGTTTAACCTTTGAGTAACTGTAACTGCTTCCAAAGAAGCTGCATCATTTTACATCCTCACCAGCAATGTATGAAGGTTCCAATTTCTCCACAGTCTCACCAACACTTGCTATTGTTTCTCTTTTTGATTACAGCCATCCTAGTTGGTGTGAAGTGGTATCTCATCATGGTTTTGACTGGCATTTTGCTAATGACTAATGACATTGAACATCTTTTTATGCACTTCTTGGAGATTTGTATATCTTCTTTGGAGACTTGTCTACTCAGATTCTTTGTGCCTTTTTTAATGGGTTGTCTTATTGATAAGTTGCTAAGAGTTTTAAAAAATATATATTCTGAATATTATACTCTTACTGGATGTATGATTTCCTATTCTATGGATTGTCTTCTCACATTCTTGATAGTGTCTTCTGAAGTACAAAAGTTTCTAATTTTAATGAAGTCCAACTTATCTATTTTTCTTTGCTTGTGCTTTTGGTGTCATATCTATGGAACCATTGTCTAATCCAAGGTCACAGAAATTATATCTGTTTTCATCCAGTAATTTTACAGTTTTATCTCTTAGGTCTTTGATTCATTTTGAGTTAATTTTTGTATATTGTGTGAAGTAGATGCCCAACTTCATTCTTTTGCATGTGAGGATCTAATTGTCACACTGGATGACTTTTTATTATTATTATTTTAACATCTTTACTGGAGTATAATTGCTTTACATCATTGTGTTAGTTGCTGCTGTATAACAAAGTGAATCAGCTATACATATATCCCCATATCCCCTCCCGCTTGCATCTACCTCCCACCCTCCCTATCCCACCCCTCTAGGTAGTCACAAAGCACTGAGCTGATCTCCCCGTGCTATGCGGCTGCTTCCCACTAGCTACCTATTTTACATTTGGTAGTGTATATATGTCAATGCCACTCTCTCACTTTGTCCCAGCTTACACTTCCCACTCCCCGTGTTCTTAAGTCCACTCTCTACATCTGTGTCTTTATTCCTGCTCTGCCCCTAGGTTCTGATGAACCTTTTTTTTTTTTTAGATTCCATATATATGTGTTAGCATACGGTATTTGTTTTTCTCTTTCTGACTTACTTCACTCTGTATGACAGACTCTTGGTCCATCCATCTCACTACAAATAACTCAATTTCGTTTCTTTTCATGGCTGAGTAATATTCCATTGTATATATGTGCCACATCTTTATCCATTCATCTGTTGATGGACACTTAGGTTGCTTCCCTGTCCTGGCTATTGTAAATAGTGCTGCAATGAACATTGTGGTACATGACTCTTTTTGAGTTATGGTTTTCTCAGGGTATATGCCCAGTAGTGGGATTGCTGGGTCCTATGGTAGTTCTATTTTTAGTTTTTTAAGGACCCTCCATACTGTTCTCCATAGTGGCTGTATCAATTTACATTCCCACCAACAGTGTAGGAGGGTTCCCTTTTCTCCACACCCTCTCCACCATTTATTGTTTGTAGATTTTTTGATGATGGCCATTCTCACTAGTGTGAGGGTGATACCTCACTGTAGTTTTGATTTGCATTTCTCTAATGGTTGGTGATGTAGAGCATCCTTTCATGTGTTTGTTGGCAATCTGCATATCTTCTTTGGAGAAATGTCTATTTAGGTCTTCTGCCCATTTTTGGATTGGACTGTTTGTTTTTTTTTTGATATTGAGCTGCATGAGCTGCTTGTATATTTTGGAGATAAATCCTTTGTCAGTTGCTTTATTTGCAAATATTTTCTCCCATTCTGTGGGTTGTCTTTGGATGAGATTTGAAGAAGATCAAATAAAGATATCTTTGTGAATGGAGTCTTCCAGGGGATGACCAGATAGGTCAAATAATGGCAGTGCTCTGGGAAAGAGAAGCCCCATAGAGTGGCTGCCAAGCTTCTGGTTTTCACCATGATCATGGGTTGTTGCTTTCCAAGGATACTACAGAGCTGGAGAGTGGGGGATGAGAATAGGGCAAGTTAAAATGCCACAGAACTCACTGTATTTCCTGAGATTCAGTCACTTGTTTTGAACAAATGCTCCATGGATTGCTACAAGCCTTCCAGAGTTCTAAAAAAGTTGATTTTGGCAAATTTTACCAGTGTTCTCATTGCTTTTATGTAGGAGAGGTTTTTCAGATGTCTTTACTCTTCCATTTTCACTGATGTCACCCCTGCACTGTTATTTCTATGTTACATTCTCACCATTTTCTAATCTCTCAGTCGTATTTACTGTTTTATTGAGTCCCTGCCCCTCACCCCTCTTAAAGATTGGAGCCTGTGTCCTCCTTATCCAGTCTTTTGACATTCTCCCTGGGCCTACAGCATGGTTTTATCCTAAACATTTTGGATTGGATTCACTGTTTTCTAGATACAGTGCCTTGTTCTGTCTTGCTTTGACCTTCATTTTCCTGGAAAACTTTTGTAAGTAATTTCTTAAGAAAGTGATATGTGAAAAGAAATAGGTATGTATTCTTGCATTTTTGAAATGTCTTGTTCTTGCCTTCACTCTTGATTGATAGTTTGGCTAGGTATTGAATTTTAGCTTTAAAACTTTTCCTCAAAAAATTTGAGGGCATTGGTCCTTTGTGTTTCTGTCTGTTATTTATTGCCACAACAATGATGAATAACAAAGTACCTTAAATAAGTCCAAACATTTATCATTGCTCCCAATTCTGTGAGTTATCTGGGCAATTCTTTTAGTCTCAGTTGGGATACTTATGAGTGTGGTCTGTTAAGAGTAGCTCTGTGACTGCTGATTTTAAATGGAATCACATGTTTGGGAATTGGCTAGCTGTAGGCTGGTCTAGGATGACTTCATCTGGAGTGACTCAGCTATTTTCCATATCATTCTGTTATTCTCCCTTCATGTTAGCCTGAATATGTTCTCATGACAGTAGCAGGGATCCAAGAAAAAAGCTGAACACATACAAGCTCCTTTTCAAATCTCTTTTGCTAATAACTCATTGGTCAAAGCAAGTCATGTAGTTAAGCTAAGAGTCAGATGAGAGAAGACTACAAATTTACAAGGCAAAGGGTTTGATATGGTGAGATTATTATTTTGAGCCAGTAATGTGCTTAATTTATTACGGTGTTCTAGTATATAATGTGGCTGATGAGAAGTCTTGTGCCAGTCTAATTCTTATCCTTTTGTTTTTGTTTAGGATTTACTCTTTATCCTTGACCTAAAATTTCAGAATGGTGCATCTAGGTACATTTAAAAAATATTACTAAGAAGTAATTTTAATGTATACTTGGTGGATACTTTCAATCTGAAGATTTGTCCCTAAACCCTGAAATTATCCCCTTTGATAACTTTTTTTCTCATCATTTTCTTTTTACACTTTGAAGTTCCCATTAATTGAATCTGCTGGATTTGTTCTGCGTGTCTCCTGTCTTTCATAGAGTCCATGTTTTGGTCTTCTTATTCTGGGAGATTACCAAAATTTTGTTTTCCAGTCATTATACCAAATATTTATTTTGGCTATTTAAAAAAATTTCTAAAAGCGCTTTCTTGTTCTCTTCCTTTTTCATTGCTTTCTATTTTAGTGTTATGGATGTAATTTCTGAGTAAATTATAAATTTTCTTTTGTCTTTTAAATTGTTTTCTTCTATACCTTGAATTATTTGTTTCTACCAAGATCTTAAAATTGTTTTTTTTTCTCTTTTTTTGGGGGGGAGGTGGGGAGGTCTTTCTGTTTTATAAAGTTGGTTCTCCTCATATATATACCTGGTAGTCCTTGGTTTTCCATTTACATTCCTGATTAAAGTATAGGATAACTGGCATGTGCCTCCTTTATTATTTTATGCATAGCTTTATTTTCTAAATTTCTTTATTTCTTTATTTAAATGTCTTCTCTGAATGACCATTTTTACCAAGAGTCTATGTGGAGTGAGTAGTTTTCATCACCTGTCTTGCTTTAAGACCAAGGGATGGAGTAAGGTTAGTGCTGAGGACAGAATAGCCCCTACTCAAACATATGGGAAATTTTTATCCTTTCTGTTGCACACTGGACACTTTATTGTTTTGTATAGTTAAGTCTTCCTGTCTCTTAGCTCTCTAACTAGATTAAAGTGTGGGAACACTATTATATACATACTTTACCTCGCAAAATTCTGCTTTGGCCAAGACAGTTGTGTAGTTACATTGATTAATTAACCTGTTGCCAGAAGACTTTAATACTTGAGCAAGCTTCCCTTTCTTGCTAGAAAATGTTAACTGATCTTACTTGGTTAAGAATAAAAAAAACTCACTTCCAGTTTTACTCTAAGTTGTTTTTCTTACTAGAATCCCCTAATTAGTTTAGGTATTTCACATTTCAATAACTAAATTTATTTTGCAACTTCGGAGTTTCCTGGGATTTCCCATAGAGTCAGAGATATCTGCAGAATAATCTGGGAAAATTTTTGAAGTAGAAGAAGGAGTACGTGAACATCTACTGAAATTCTCATTAACTGTACTTAGAAACTGAACTTTATCGATTAAAAATTAGTTTCAATCTCTGTATGATATGTACCCCTGGAAATCTTCAAATCAGTATTTTCTAAGTTTTTGTTTCTCTTTTTTGTAAAGTTTATTTTGGAAAATTTCCATAATACAAATGTAGAGAGTATTATCATTAACTTAAATATCCATCACCCTGAATTATCAACAGTTCCCAATTTTGTTGCTTCTACTCCCTGCTACATTTTTTCTTCTGGAGTATTTTAAAGCAAATTTTAGTCATCATTTCATTTCACCTGTTTTTTTCCTTCATAATCACCAAACCAAACCAAATTTAAATCTCTTAATGTCATCTAATAGTACATAGTTCAGGGCTTCCCTGGTGGCGCAGTGGTTGAGAGTCCGCCTGCCGATGCAGGCGACACGGGTTCGTGACCCGGTCCGAGAAGATCCCACATGCCGCTGAGTGGTTGGGCCCGTGAGCCATGGCCGCTGGGCCTGCGCGTCCGGAGCCTGTGCTTCGTAACGGGAGAGGCCGCCAACAGTGAGAGGCCCGTGTACTGCAAAAAAAAAAAAAAAAAAAAAAAAAAAAAAATAGTACATAGTTCAATTTTCCTTGTATCTCAGAAATGTCTTTTTTACTTTTTAGAATTAGGATTCAAGCAAGACACATTCACTACATTTGGTTATTATGTAAGTTCCTATCCTATCTTTCGGAGTTCTGACTCCTTGTTTTTTTTCCTTATCAGTGTTGTGTTAGGGCACTGGTTCTCAGTTTTTGTGGGTTTTTTTTTTTTTTTTTTGCCTCAGGACTCCTTTACTCTCTTAAAAATTATGGGGGACTCCAAAGAGCTGTAATTTATGTGAATTATTTATAATTTAATTTGTTTTTAATTTATTGAGTTAATATTTACCAATTAGAAAATAAAACAAATTTAAAACATATATTAATAAAAATATTTTAAATAATTTTTTTCATTAAAAATAATAATAGTAAACCCATTACATGTTAACATAAATAAAAATTTTATGAAAAATAATTATTTTCCAAAACAAAACTGATTTAGTGAGAAGTACAATAGCACTGTTTTACACTTCTACAAATCGCTAATGTCTGGCTTACTAGAAGGCAGCTAGATTCCACATCTGCTTCTGCATTCAAACTACTGCATTATGTTAATTTGATTGAAGAAATACATATGACTACATATATATGAAGAAATATATATATATGAAGAAAATCTAGCCTTCATACAGTTATGAAGTCCTGTAGCTTTTTTTTTTCATGGATATTTATTTTTACTTTTAATTTTTGACTCATATTTCTGTTTTATTTTGTTTTGTTTAACTTTTTATTTTATATTGGAGTATAGCTGATTAACAATGTTGTGATAGTTTCAGGTGCACAGCAAATCGACTCAGCCATACATATACATGTATCCATTCTCCCCCGACTCCCCTCCCATCCAGGCTGCCACATAACATTGAGCAGAGTTCCCTTTGCTATACAGTAGGTCATTGTTGGTTATCCTTTTTAAATATAGCAGTGTGTAAATGTCAATTCCAAACTCCCTAACTAACCCTTCCCTCCACCCTTCCCCCCACCCCGGTAACCATAAGTTCATTCTCTAAGTCTGTGAGTCCGTTTCTGTTTTGTAAATATGTTCATTTGTATCATTTCTTTTTATTTTTTAAAATTTTTTATTAATTTTTTTCATTTCTTTTTAGATTCCACATATAAGCGATATCTTACGATATTTCTCTTTCTCTGTCTCTGAAGTCCTGTAGCTTTTGAAGAACTCCATAGTATTCTTGTCAGACAATAAAAGTGCAAAAGCAAATAATATCTCAGTATTATTCTAAAGATAGTCTTGACCTGCCAGATCACATAAACAGGTCTCAGGGACCCTGGGCTTCTACTCCTTACACTGAGCCACGATGGCTCCCCCATCTCATAGAGGTGCTTGTCTTACTCTGCTCCATCTAATAGCTCTAGGACTGTGGTGTTTGGGAAGAAGCGAGAGCGGGACAGAACAGAAATCTTGAACTTTATGTATAAGTATTGAGGTTTATTATAGTACTGAAGAGTTAATTCTGAAACTTGTATGCGTATCACGTTGAGAGAGTGAGTAAAAATATTGATGTTGGGAACAAGGGTTCTTGCTGTAAGAAAAAGGAGAGACAAATGTAGAATTGGGAAGGTGAGGAAGAATCTTGTGCTTTAATGAAGTTGAATTGGGGATATAAGTATGAACTAATCAATATGAATTTATAATGTTTAAAAAATGTATTTCCTAATTCTGTCCAGTAGAAGGGCATAGAAGCAATAGCATCATAGTAACAATTTTACTTGTGCCCAGATCTTGTCTTCTGAATCCCTGCTTTTGAGAAATGCCTGATTACAGTCCTGGGAAAGGAGGGCACAGGTGAGCCTTAAACACCTTGTGGTGCCAGCAGGCTGAGATGTGTGCAATGACAGGTGGGACCCCCAAAGGATATGGGAGCTACCTGGAGGGTCTCCCACTGGACTTAAACTATCTGTGTTTTACTATTACTTAGCTATTTTATATTTGTCCATATTTATCAAGTCCTTGTATCTGTGACTCTTTACACAAATGTGAAACAAATTTGCAAGTAAGCAAATAATATTATAAAATCAAATATAAGTCAATGACCTGTTTTAATATGCATATTTTGTTGAAACTAAATTACCTTTTGTTAGGTGTAATATATTTACTTTGTGTGTTTGAGCTTCAGTTCTACAGATGCAGAGGATGCCTGCTTATATAAGTATGTTGTACAGAATAGCGTTAATAATTTCAAAGCTTTTAAAATAGTTCATTATAATCAGTTCACCCTTCATCAAAACTCTACCAAGGAACAACCCTAGATGTCACTGTCAATAATATATCATTTTAACTCTAAAGCTTCCATGTTTATTCAAGACAAGATTAGCATTGTGTTGTTATTGAATTCTATATTACAATGGCATCTAATCAAATTACTGGAGAAGAAAAATATCTGAAGTTCTTGATTTTTGCAGATGTTGAAAATGGTAATGGTTCACACACTGAGCCTGCTCTCAGACGGAGGCCTATCTGCAAATACTGGAAGTGATTTGTACACCCCATTTAAAAATGACATGACGGTAACTCAGGTTTCCCTATTCCTTTTCTTAATCCCTAGCTAGAAATTTTAAACTGTTGAAAACTTCTATTTCTCCCTTGATGGATGTGAGCACATTTAGATCTTAAGTCCATGTTTATGTTATTTCTCATAATTTGTGACAATTAAATTAGTACATTTCTTCACCATACCATGGTGTTCTTATATCAAATTGGCTTCAATGTTAGTACCTTAAACTGAAGTCTGTTTCTGTGAAAGACATGCTTTTCAACTATAGATTCTCTTGGTAAAAGGAAATTGTCTTTATAACTGATAAAAATAATTCAATACAAAAACAATGCAGAACAGTTAGCTTGACATTAGGTCTTACCAAACGATAGCAGTTAGCCATGCTTATTCCCACATACAAAGTTAAGTTCTGTGACTTTAGGTGGTCCTTGGTGCTCCCATAATCATTATTCTTGGGGAGGCAGGATTCATCTTTGAGGTGGCTTTTTGGATGATACAGGATATATTCACGTAATTTTTAAAGTTGCCAAATAAAAAAATAAGCTTTAAAAACATTCCTAGAGCACTTGTAGACAGTCCACAGTATCCTCTTACCCCCACCAACCCACCGGCCCCCCCCCACCCCCAGAGAAAAATAAGACTTTTGGAAACACCCAAATGATGGATTTGGAACAATGTTTGGGAAAGGTGTAAATTAGGCCTGTTTTCTCTTGGTCATAATCCAGATTTCCAATTAATTTGATAGAAGCACTTCCAGTTGACATTCATTCACCAATTTTCTGTATTTGCTGCAGTTTTTTCCCCTCTTAAAGGCTGTTTTCAATACTGATAGCATACTGAGCCTGTTCACATAAGCTGTAGGCTACTTTCTATTTTTATTTATTTTTTTGCTGTGTTGGGTCTTCATTTCTGTGCGAGGGCTTTCTCTAATTGTGGCAAGCGGGGGCCACTCTTCATCGCGGTGTTCAGGCCTCTCACTATCGAGGCCTCTCTTGTTGCGGAGCACAGGCTCCAGACGCGCAGGCTCAGTAGTTGTGGCTCATGGGCCTAGTTGCTCCGCGGCATGTGGGATCTTCCCAGACTAGGGCTTGAACCCGTGTCCCCTGCATTAGCAGGCAGATTCTCAACCACTGCGCCACCAGGGAATCCCTGTAGGCTACTTTCTATCACAGCCGTATACTTCTGCTACCACCGATGAAATTGTTTGTTCTAAAATCTTTTTATTCCAGTTTTTAAATTTTATACAATCTATGTTTATTATATTATAATTATATAATCTTATTAGACACTGTATACATCAATGAAACAAATATTGGACGGAGAATTATTTCTAGGAAAACTAAGATGAATGCTTTGGATGTTGATAAAAACATGGCACTGTGCTTGCTGCCTAATTAGGTGTGAATGAGAGAATTGAGATCAGAAGGAAGGATCATACTAATCTAGAAAACATTTTCACTTAAACTGCTTGACAAGGGACCCTGTATTCTTTCCTGCCCTGAGACTAATTGGGAATTTAATGTGATGTTGTGATAATTTTCCTTATATCTGAAGATTGGTTAAATAAATGTGTACTTTCATGTTTTAGGTAAAATGCTTAAATTACTAATCAATTTGTGATTGTCCCCATCAACCAACTTTTCTTTAGCCAGCCATCTACTGGTCCTGAGTATATCAAATCATCCCATTACCTAAATCTTTAGTCCTAGATGGAAAATAAACCGTGATGCTAGGATATTTATTCCATTTTCTTAGATGAGCTTTTATAACATGTCCTAGTGTTTGCTTTTTTAAAAAAAAATTTATTAAGAAGATGACATATATCTATCTGGTTCCTGAGAAGGGAAAGGAAGAAATTAGAAAAGACTACTGCAGTTATCCAAAAGTTTTGTAGAAGTGTCATTGTTCTTTATTCACAGTAGATGCACAGGAAAGACTTGATTCATTCCAAAAGTAGAGTAGAGCCAAGATATTTGGTTTTTTTAATTAATTAATTTTATTTATTTATTTTTGGCTCTGTTGGGTCTTTGTTGCTGCGCATAGGCTTCTCTAGTTGTGGTGAGCAGGGGCTACTCTTTGTTGCGGTGCGCGGGCTTCTCATTGCAGTGGCTTCTCTTGTTGTGGAGCACAGGCTCTAGGCGCGCTGGCTTCAGTAGTTTTGGCACATGGGCTCAGTAGTTGTGGCTCGCGGGCTCTAGAGAGCAGGCTCAGTAGTTTGGCACACGGGCTTAGTTGCTCCGCAGCATGTGGGATCTTCCCGGACCAGGGCTCGAACCCGTGTCCCCTGCATTGGCAGGTGGATTCTTAACCACTGTGCCACCAGGGAAGTCCATGATATTTGTTTTAAAATCCAAAAATGTTTAGGAATTCTTCCTATCTTTTTTTGAAGCTGGTCTTTGAATATTTGTATTCCTGTCTCCTCGTGTTTTCTGACTTGTGCTGGAGTGACCTGTCTGAACAGGGGATAATCTTGTTATGTGCTTATGGCTGTGGAGAAATTAAAGCTGCTCTTGGCTAAGGACTTGGACTTGAAAGAAATGACTGTGTGATGTATACAATTCCGTAAGCTCACTTGTCTCCTCTACAGGTCCATGCTGTTCTAACACCCATGTAGGTACTTGAAGATGTGCTGACCTTGACCTCTTACAATAACAGAAAGGTTTGCAGACTTACAGTTGAGATCTTTTAATAATTTGAAAGAATTCTGGAGAGATTTTGTCTCTGAAAAATACTCACCGTATGAAAATGCAAGGTACTTTTTCCTCGAGTTGGAAATCAGTGAAGTTTCTCAACTCTAATTTACTTTTCATAGGCTATAATATCACAGTTTTGAGAATTTCCAGTAACCCAGATTACAGCACAGCTGCACAGTTTGGAAAGCAGCTGCCTAAATGGGGTGGATCTTGTCGTGTTTATTTGAAAGGATGTTTGTGGTGGTTTGACAAAATGAAGAGCTTAATCAGGATAAAACTTTTTATTCTGTCTCTCCCTTCTCTATATGCTGCCTAATATTTTTTTATTAAATGACTTCTCTGATAATTACAAACACTTGGTTAATGTTAGAATATTTTTATTTTAATACATAGTTGGACAAGTTGACTTTTTCCCCTTTCTCTCCACATTCATCCCACGAGAGTGGTGAAGCAACTACCAACATCTTTTTGCCATCAACACAATTATTTTGTTGAATGTATTTTTTGGTAAATCCATGTTCACCCTTGAAAAGAGCCTGAGTTAGAATTTTCTTAAAGCCCCCTTTGTGTAATGTAGTTTTTGAAGAAATAGACTTTATTTTTGAGAGCAGTTTTAGATTCACAGAAAAATTGAGTGGAAAGTACAGAGTTCCCATATATCTCCTGCCTCTACACACGCATAATCTCCCTCAGTATCAACATCCTGCACCAGATGGTTACATTTGTTACAACTTATGAACCTATATTGACAAATATCTATAGTCAACGTCTATATAGTCTTGGTGCTGTACATTCTGTGGGTTTGGAAAATGTATAATATCATGTATCCACCATTATAGTATCATACAGTGTAGTTTCACTCTACTAAAAATCCTCTGCGCTCTGCCTAGTCATCCTTCCTTCCCCCCTCCTCCCAGCAACCACTGATCTTGTTACTGTCTCCTTAGTCTGCCTTTTCCAGGATGACATATAGTTGGAATCATACAGTATGTAGCTTTTTCAGATTGGCTTCTTTTACTTAGTAATATGCATTTAAGTTCCTCCAGGTCAGGCTTCCCTGGTGGCGCAGTGGTTGAGAGTCCGCCTGCCGATGCAGGGGACATGGTTCGTGCCCTGGTCCGGGAGGATCCCACATGCCACGAAGCAACTAGGCCCGTGAGCCATGCGTGCTGAGCCTGCACGTCGGGAACCTGTGCTCTGCGACGGGAGAGGCCACAACAGTGAGAGGCCCGCGTACCCAATAAGTTCCTCCAGGTCTTTATGTGGCTTGTTAGCTCTTTTCTTTGCAGTGTTGTATAATAGTCTGTGGTCTGGATGGGCCTCAGTTTATTTATCCATTCACCTACTGAATGCTTGATTGCTTCCAAGTTTGGGCAATGATGAATAAAGTGGCTGTAAGTATCTGTGTGCAGGTTTTTGGCTGTATATAAGTTTTCAACTCCTACGGATAAATACTAAGGAGTGAGATTGCTGGATCATATGGTAAGAGTATGTTTAATTGATAAGAAACTGCTAACTGTCTTCCAAAGTGGCTGTAGCAGTTTACATTCCCACCAGCAATGAATGAGAGTTACTAGTGAGATGCATTTTTAAGTACATTTATTTTAAAATTTATAACAACCTTATAAAATGGGTATTAATGAGGTTAACATGCAAAAGTGATCAGACTCAAGGAGACTGACTATCCTGAGGCTAAGAAACTAGCCTGGGGGCTTCCCTGGTGGCACAGTGGTTAAGAATCCACCTGCCAATGCAGGGGACACGGGTTCAAGCCCTGATCTGGGAAGATCTCACATGCCGCGGAGCAACGAAGCCCGTGTGCCACAACTACTGAGTCTGCGCTCTAGAGCCTGCGAGCCACAACTACTGAGCCCACGTGCCACAACTGCTGAGCTCATGTGCCACAACTAATGAAGCCCGTGTGCCTAGAACCCATGCTCTGCAACAAGAGAAGCCACTGCAGTGAGAAGCCCACGCACCACAAAGAGTAGCCCCTGCTCGCTGCAACTAGAGAAAGCCTGTGTGCAGCAACAAAGACCCAATGCAGCCAAAAATGAATAAATAAATAAAAATTTAAAAAATGAATAAAATCCATCTGAAAAAAAAAAAGAAAAAAAGAAACTAGTCTGAAGTCTATTCTTGTTCAAAAGTTTGCATTATTTCTTTTGTGCCTTAATGACTCTGCTAAATATAAGCCATGAAGGACACATAAAACATTTATAAATGTTTTAAGTTGAACTGTTAAGGTTCAACTTAAATGTATTAAGTTGAACTGTTTTTTTCTAAATGATCTTGAAACATTATAATTAGACCTTCCATGCACTACTCTATATATGTTGAAACTGAGGTCTAGCTTGCTTAAGTGATAGAGTCATGGTGACACAGCTAACTAGCAGTAGGGCCAATTTTGTCCCAAGGTCTCTTGACTTTGGATATTAGCACTGGTAAGACTGATTTTCAAATATTGCTTATGGGATTGTCTTGCTACATTATATTGACTTTTATTTTTAAAAAGTTTTTTTTTCTCCTTAAGATTCAATCCTTTTTATTTAAATTAGCTTTAACATCTGTTTTAACAAGGAAAAATTTCTAAAGTGAAAATATGCCTTTCACCTTTCTAGTTTATATGAGTATTTTTTCCTACATCTCTTTTACTTTTAAAAAGTTTGGTTCAATTGGATTTTTTTAAACAATGTTTTGCTCTATTTGGTCATATATATTATTAAATTTCCAGATAAATTCATATCTGAATAACTTGGAAAACTTGAGCATTTTAAAGTGAGAACTGACACAGAAAGGTGTATGTGTCATAAAAACAAAGAGAATTTATTCTAGTTGCCACAATAGATCGTTTCAGTTATTTATAGCTCCTTCAATGTAGTTAGTACTTAAATAACAACACAATGTTCATCTTCCTACTCCTGCTTTTCTACTGCTCTCTGCTCCTTGCATCCAGGTTCAACATAATTTATTGGTCATCTATTAATACTTTGTGCCAGGCTGCATGTGAGTGAAAGTATATGACACAGTGTGTATGTACTCAGCTCTTTATTGCAACCCTGCAGAATGGACATGAAACTCACAGGAAAATAATATGGCTTCCTTTCTGTTCTTTAACTATTAATTACTCCATGAATGTTTTCCTTCTTGCTAATGGTTCAATCGTTTCTTACTTTAATTTTCAATACTGTCTTACTTTAATTTTCATGTTTTACCTCCTCAACTATATATGGCATAATTTTCCTCCCATAAAATGTATCCTACCATGATTGATCCCTTGGTTTACTGAACCTCAAAAAGATACTACACCAATTTCTTTTACAGCTCCTGTGTTTCAGCTATATGTCGTCCAAGCCAGCACATTTCTACCGCATAGCATTTGATCAGCACATTAGGATTACAAATACATTATGGGAAAGAACTTTAGTAATGATGATGGTAAGCATCACTTAAAAGTAACTTTTAGGTAAAAACTAAAAAATAATTAATTGATGATTATTATGATATGTTAAAGAATCTTAAATAAAAAAGATGAATTTTCTATTGGAAGAGTGAGCTAGAAAGGGAAGTTTAGTGCTGGTACCCACTCTACTCTCAAACCCAGATGAGTTTAGTTCCCCACTTGATTATTAGTTAGGAGGCAAGCAGTAGTGCTTGAAACTCTGTCTTTTCTAACCTCATCTCCTTCATGGATGTTTTGGAGACAAGTTCTTATGGTTCTGTGTCCTTCTCACCCCTCAAGCTAGGTGTTGCTTGGCTGTTATGCTATTATAGTCCAGGGACTTTAATTCTCAATCTGACTATGAGTACAATTTAGTACATGTATAGTGTGTCTAAACTAGTTGGTAGCGTTGGGGTGAAGGCAATCCATTTCTCGGACCAAAGGTAGGTCTCCCTAAAACTTAATTTTTACACTGTTGCAAGAGAAACAAGTGTGCCCGTTGTTATACAAGGGAAGTAGATGATTTTGAAAACACTATTATCTTTTTTTTTTTTTTTTTGCGGTATGCGGGCCTCTCGCTGTTGTGGCCTCTCCTGTTGCGGAGCACAGGCTCCGGACGCGCAGGCTCAGCGGCCATGGCTCTGAGGCCCAGCTGCTCCGTGGCATGTGGGATCTTCCTAGACCGGGGCACGAACCCGTGTCCCCTGCATCGGCAGGTGGACTCTCAACCACTGCACCACCAGGGAAGCCCCACACTATTTTTATGAGTTTTTTCCACTTAGAAAAATGGAAAAAATTGTGTGTATTTGTACATATGTAACTGTATTCTTCTCATCCCTTGTACCCTCTCCCAAATATGGTTACACCCTTTGCTATTTTGCCCTGTAATCTTACTATTCCTCCAGTTAGATATCCTGTAATGTGCTTTATACATCTTGAATCTCTACTGCCTCATACAAAAGCTTGTAAACATCCCCCATCCCACACTGTTCTCTCCCCCACTTCTCTTCTTCATGTCTTCTTCCAAGGACTAATCCCTCTTCCCACTACATATTCTATTAATTACATTATATTATGGCTGTTGGTTTAGCTATCTAGCCTAAATGGGTCCCAGAAGAATAGATCCTCTATATCCTTATTCCCTCTTCCTTCAATGCTTAGCACAGTATGTGGTGCAGACACAGAATAGGGACCAAAATGTTAGAATGGAGGATGTGTCTTGTGAGAGAAGATCCTCATTATCTTCAAGTGTGTGGGTGCACTCTGAAAGCGTGCTGATATGTGTGTGGACACATGGTTCTTATATTAGCCTTCTGTGACCATAGGAAAAATGTTAAATTTCTTCCTAACCACTTGCAGTACATAAAACATCACAGCTTAACAAAAATCTATGAAATCAGATCTCCAAGGTTTCTTTGTTATGTTCTTGTGGGATTAAAAAAAAAAAAGAGTTAAGGGGACTCCATTTATCTCATTCTTGAATTAGTAGAATTGAACTAGAAACCTGAAGCACTGGGCTTCCCTGGTGGCGCAGTGGTTGAGAATCTGCCTGCTAATGCAGGAGACATGGGTTCGAGCCCTGGTCTGGGAAGATCCCACATGCCGCGGAACAACTAGGCCCGTGAGCCACAACTACTGAGCCTGCGCGTCTGGAGACTGTGCTCTGCAATAAGAGAGGCCGTGATAGTGAGAGGCCCGCGCACCACGATGAAGAGTGGCCCCCGCTTGCTGCAACTAGAGAAAGCCCTCGCACAGAAACGAAGACCCAACACAGCCAAAAATAAATAAATAAATATTAAAAAAAAATTGAAGCACTAAGTTACTTCAAATTTAGCAAGTATCTTCACATTTTGGAAATAGTATAAGATCCCAATAGTATAGCAGGAGTATTATTCTAGGTTAAGCGTGACATAGGTGATCCTATGGTGTGTGATTACTTAACTGAAGAAAATATACTAGGTTGATATTGAAAATTAAAGCAAAACCTCTCATGAAGCCCTTCATTAACCTGTAAATGGTTAACCCCCAGGTGGGCTCATGCCATTGGCTCTAGCAGCCTCCAGCTTCTCCTTGCGTGTCACAACACAGCCTGAGCCCATGAAGATGCTACACCTATTCTTGGCAGCATTTTACCTGGATTTCTAAGGCTATAAAATGATTTAAGGAAAAATTATGACATGTGAGAAGGATTCTTAATATGTATAATCTTAGGCGTAATAAATAATTTTTCTATAAATTAGTCAAAAAATTTCCTAGTGTCTTCTTTATTTTCAAAGGCAAAGGAAGGGGGCTTCCCTGGTGGCGCAGTGGTTGAGTCTGCCTGCCGATGCAGGGGACACAGGTTCGTGCCCCGGTCCGGGAAGATCCCACATGCCGCGGAGCGGCTGGGCCCGTGAGCCATGGCCGCTGAGCCTGCGCGTCTGGAGCCTGTGCTCCGCAAGGGGAGAGGCCACAACAGTGAGAGAGAGAGGCCCGCGTACCGCCAAAAAAAAAAAAAAAAAAGGCAAAGGAAGAAAGCTGGTGTCCTTTTTGTATTCTCACATCAACGGTCGTGAGGCATTTTAATTTAAGGGGAAACAAATCTGTGACCCACTTTTAAACAACTGAGACTGATTAACCTTTGTTTAAATTCATCTAATTTAAAATAAACAGCCTGGAAATAAATTAGACATTTTTCGGTAGGAAGTAGAGAAAGGGATCATGTAAATACAGAAAGTGAGAAGAGATGTTAACTGCATAGATGCTGGTGTTGAACTGGGGGAGAGTTTCATTTAAAAAAAGTTCTCTTGGCTCTCGTGTATAGAGATCATACCCCCTTCTCACCCGGCTTCAGTGATGAATTGTTTTTGCACATGAGGGAAATCAAACAGAATCTTGACAAGTGTCTATATTTTACATGTGTATAACTTCACAGAGAAAATACGTGTTTGTTCTTTGTGGAAATTGGGGCTCTCTTTTACCTCCTCCTCCAATGCATAGAGAATCAGTCACAGTGTTAAATACAGGATCCCTGGTCAGGACTAATCTGTGAGAAACTTCAACCTAAACCCGCAAGCACCTGAATTCTTACTGAGCATGGCATGATGGTGTGTGGCATTCTTCACAGTGGTCTAGTTTGCATAGTTTGGGGCCATGGTGGTACGTAGAGTGTCCTAGATCAGGAGTCAGGAGGCTTGACTTTGTTATTAACAAGTTGTATGACTTGAGCAAGCTATTTAACCTCTGTGTGCCTTAGTCTCTGTTGAAGAATAGAAAAGAGGAGAGGAACCTGTCTTTGTTGAGGTAAAAACTCAATATGAGCAAAACGTGTTTCATTCATATACTTCTATAAAAACTCAAGTAGAATTAAGACATCAGTATTGAAGAGGTTGGCTTAGGTGATGATGCTGTTATGAATTTCCATGGCAACACAACATACTAAGTTTTATCTTTAAAAATTGTTGTGTCCATAAATCGAATGCCCTTACAGAATAAACAGTTATGCATTTTGTTGATAGAACGTAGTGTGCTGCTAATTAGTTGAGAAATCTTTTAACTTTTGTGGGCATATATTTAGTGCTTACCGAATATCTGATTAATCTATGCAATAGTTAGCATTTTATATCACTAATATGATTGCTTTTCAGTTAGCCAAGATTAGTTTCAGCTTGAAACCAAGAACTCAGACTATCGTATATTGACTTCTTCTTTTTTTTTCTTTTTTCTTTAACTTACTTATTCTAACTTTTGTTAGATGAATGTCATTTAACCAATCCTTTTTTAGGCTTTTCTTCACAAATATTTCAAACTATAGCTTTTGTTTTAAATCTGTGTGAAACTTATCAAAGACTTTTGAAGTATAACTCAGCATATGATTAATTATTAGCACTCTGTTGATAAGAGAACCAAGAGTAAATTGATTTAATCTATTAAAAGGAAAGATGGGATTTATATAAGAGAAAGTGGCAAGAAGAAAAAATATAGATCTTTCAGAAACAACAAATTGTTTTCTTGGACAAGATGTGGACAAGTTGATAGTAAGCAAAGAGATCTTTCTTTTCAATTGCTCATGGATTCTCCGGAAGACCTTAGATGTTTCACTATAACAAGTTGCTCTGCATTCTATTAGTGTCCTACATTAGCATCTCCATCTCGGTTTTGCTAGGTGTGCTCCATTTCTCTCATTACCATTTTTCACAGTCAGTCACTTTTTTAATATATCCCCAGTGCATAGCTGTCTTAGTTTTCTATTGTTGCTGAAACAAATTACCACAAAATCTGTTACTTAAAGCAGCAGTAATTAATTGAATTATAGCTGACATAAAACATTATATTAGCTTTGGGTGTACAACATAATGATTCAATATATGCATATGTTGCAAAATGATCACCATGTCTGGTTACCATCCATAACCACATATAGTTCCAAAATTTTTTCAGTGTGATGAGAACTTTTTAAGATCTACTCTCTTAGCAACTTTCAAATATACAACTGCTAACTATAGTCACCATGTTGTACATTACACCCCAGGACTTAATTATTTTTGTAAATCAAAGTATGTGTTTTTTGACCCTCTTCATACATTTCACATGCTCTCACCCACTGTCTCTGGCAGCCACCAATCTGTTCTCTGTATCTATGAGTTCAGTATTTTTTTTTTTTACTTTTTTGATTTTAATTTTGGCCATGCCCCACGACATGTCAAGCAGGGATTGAACCCAGGCCCTTGGCAGTGAGAGCACAGAGTACTAACCACTGGACTGCCAAGGAATTCCCAGTATTTTTTTTTTTTTTAGATTCCACTTAAAAGAGAGATCATATGGTATTTGTTCTTCTCTGTCTCTGACTTATTTCACTTAACATAAGGCCCTCAAGTTCTATCCATGTTATTGCAAATGGCAGGATTTCATTCTTTTTTAATGGCTGAATAATATTCTGTTGTGTATGTGTGTGTTATACAAATATATGCATTTATATATACATGTGTGCCTATATATATATAGGCATTTTCTTTTCCATTCATTCTTTGATAGACACTAGGTTGTTTCCTTTTCTTCGCTATTGTAAATAATGTTGCAATGAACATGGGGATGTGTATATCTTTTCGAGTTAGTGTTTTTATTTCCTTTGGATAAATACCCAGAAGTGGGATTTCTGAATCATATAGTAGTTTTATTTTTTTTTTTATTTTTAATTTTTTTTGCACTATGCGGGCCTCTCACTGTTGTGGCCTCTCCCGTTGCGGAGCACAGGCTCCGGACGCGCAGGCCCAGCGGCCACGGCTCACGGGCCCAGCTGCTCCGCGGCATGTGGGATCTTCCCGGACCGGGGCACGAACCCGTATCCCCTGCATCGGCAGGCGGATTCTCAACCACTGCGCCACCAGGGAAGCCCAGTAGTTTTATTTTTAATTGTTTGAGAAACTTCCATATTGTTCTCCATAGTGGCTGTACCAATTTATATTCCAACAGTGCACAAGGATTCCCTTTTCTCCACATCCTTACCAACCCTTGTTTTCTCTTGTCTTTTTGATAATCACCATTCTAATAGATGTGAAGTAATATTCCATTGTGGTTTTCATTTACATTTCCTTGATAATGAGTGATGTTCAGCATATTTTCATGTACTTGTTGGCCATATGTATGACTTCTTTGGGAAAATATCTATTCAGTTCTTCTGTCTATTTTTAATCAGATTGTTTTTGGATGTAAAGTTGTGTGAGTTCTTTATGTATTTTGTGTATTAAACCCTTATTAAATATACGATTTGCAAATACTTTTTCCTATTCCATAGGTTGCCTTTTCATTTTGTTTATGGTTTCCTTTACTGTGCAGAAGTTTTTTGATTTTTATTTATTATTTTTAGGTTTAGCAACACAGAATTTATTTTTGGGTTGGATTTCCAGGGCTTTTACATAAAACAAACAAAGAAAACGACAACTATGTCAAGTATGAATATGAGCTTGCTCTGGCTTTCACAAGACATAAGGAGCTCAGTCTGCTTCCCTTTGGTTACTAAATTATAGGCAGGCACATGATGTACTGGAAAGAAAACTAATCTGGAAATCAGGAGGCTCCGATCTTGCATTTATCTTAGTCTGGGCTCTGTAATTTTGAATGAGTTGCTTCCGTTCTTTGGAACCTAGTTTCTTTTTTTTAATGGAAGCAAAAGTGTTAAAACTTTCTTTTTTTAAATTGAAGTATAGTTGGTATACAATATTATATAGGTTACAGTTGTAAAATATAGTGATTAACAATTTTTAAAGACTATACTCCATGTATAGTTATTATAAAATATTTGCTATAGTCCATGTGTTGTACAATATATCTTTGTAGCTTATTTTATACCTAATAGTTTGTAGCTCTTAGTTCCCTACCCCTATATTGTCCCTCCCCCTTGCCTCTCCTCACTGGTAACCACTAGTTTGTTCTCTATATCTGTGAGTCTGCTTCTGTTTTTATTATATTCACTAGTTTGTTGTATTTTTCAGATTCCACATATAAGTGATATCATACAGTATTTTTCTTTGTCTGATTTATTTTACTTAGCCTAATGCCCTCCAGGTCCATCCATGTTGCTGCAAATGGCAAAATTTAATTTTTTAATGACTGAGTAGTATTCCATTTTATATATGTATATATACCAGATCTTCTTTACCCAGTCATCTGTTGATGGTTACTTAGGTTGCTTCCATGTCTTGGCAATTATAAATAATGCTGCTATGAACATTGGGGTGCATGTATCCTTTCAAATTAGTGTTTTTGCATGTTTTGTTTTGTTTTGGATATAAACCTGGGAGTGAAATTGCTAGGTCATATGGTAATTCTATTTTTAGTTTTTTGAGAAACCTCCATACTGTTTTCCACAGTAGCTGTACCAATTTACATTCCAACCAATAGTGAATGAGAATTCCCTGCCAAAGCGTTTCAGTTTGATATAGTCCCACTTTACTTCTGCTTTTGTTGCCTGTGCTTTTCATGTCAAATCCAAAAAATCATCACCAGGATTAATGTCAAGGAGCTTATTGCCTATGTTTTCTTCTAGAAGTTTATGGTTTTAGGTCTTAAGATCAATTCTTTAATCCATTTTGAGTTAATTTTGTGTATGGTATAAGATAATGGTCCAATTTCACTCTTTTGCATATGACTGTCCAGTTTTCCCAACATCATTTTTGAGGAAACCCTTCCCCATTGTATATTCATGGTTTCTTTGTTAAAGATTAATTGACTATATTTGTGTGGGTTTATTTTGGGGCTCTCTATTCCTTTCAATTGATCTATTTGGCTGTTTTTATGCCAGTACCATACTGCTTTGATTACTATAACTTTGTAATCAGGAAATGTGAGGCCTCCAGCTTTGTTCTTCTTTCTCAAGATTGCTTTGGCTGTTAGGGTTCTTTTTCAGTTCCATACAAATTTTAGGCTTTTTTCTATTTCTGTGAAAAATGCCATTGGAATGTTGATAGGGATTGCACTGAATCTGTAGATTGCTTTGGGTAGTATGGACATTTTAAAAATATTAATTCTTCTACTGCGTAAGCATGGAATATCTTTCCATTTATTTGTATCTTCAGTTTCTTTCATTAGTGTTTCACAGTTTTCAGGGTACAGATCTTTCACCTCCTTGGCTAGATTTAGTCCTAAGTGATTTATTCTTTTTGACGCTATTGTAAATCAGGTTGTTTTCTTAATTTCTCTTTCTGGTAGTTTGTTATTAGTATATAGAAATGACACAGATTTTTGTATATTGATTTTGTTTCCTGCAACTTTACCAAATTCATTTATTAGTTCTAACAGGTTTCTTTTTTGTAGAGCCTTTAGAGTTTTCTGTATATAAGATCATGTTGTCTGCATAAATGACATTTTTACTTCTTCCTTTCTGATTTCCATGGCTTTTATTATCTTTTTTCTTGCCTAATTGCTTTGGCTGGACTTCAAATAATATGTTGAATAAAAGTGGTGAGAGTAGGCATTCTTGTTTTGTTCCTGATCTTAGAAAAGCTGAACGCTTTCACCACTGAGTATGATGTTGGCTGTAGTTTTGTCATATACGGCCTTTATCATGTTGAAGTATGTTTCCTCTACCTATTTTGTTGAGAGTTTTTACCATAAATGCATGTTGAATTTTGTCAAATGCTTTTTCTGCACCTTATCTTGAGATGATCATATAATTTTTATCCTTCATTTTGTTAATGTGGTATATGACATTGATTTATGGATATTGAATCATCCTTGCATCCCTGGAATAAATCACACTGGATCATGGTGTGTGAGCCTTTTAATGTATTGTTGAATTTAGTTTGCTAATATTTTATTGAGGTTTTTTCCATCTATGTTCATAAGGGATATTGGCCTGCAATTTTCTTTTTTTGTAGTGTCTTCACTGGTTTTGGTATCAGGGTAATGCAAGCCTTATAAATTGAGTTCAGAATTGTAAAACACAAATATTTTATAGTTCTATAAAATATAGAACTATATTTGGTCAGAGTTTGAAAGGAGTCTGCAAGGCTGTGTTCCCTTCTGGAGACTCAGAGGGGGTTGATTAATTTCTGTTCCCTTCCCAGATTCTAGAGGTTGTCTGCATTCTTTGGCTCATGGCTACATCACTCTGACCTCTGCTTCTATCATCATATCTCTTTCTCTGACTCAGACACTACTGCTTTCCTCTTATAAAGACACTTGTGATTACATTGGGCTCACCCAGAAAATCCAAGGTAAGTTTTCTAAAGATGCTTGACTTAATTACATCTGCAAAGTCTCTTTTGCCATATAAAGTGACATATTCATGGGTTTTGGGGATTACAATGAGGATAGCTTTGGGAGGGTTCATTATTCTGCATGTGTTAACAACACATGACAAGATCCATGGTAGATACAAAGAGCTACAGTTATTATAATAATGTATATAATTACTCAGGAGTGTAAAACAAAAGCTAATGCTATCTTGACATATCAATAATTGATAATTATGCCTTTTATGATGAATAATTCTAAGGCCCATTGACAAAGTAGTTAAAAAGTATAAGCAGACTTTATAATACAGTTCCAGTGAGACCCATCAATGAAATCTTAATGTGCTTTTACTTTCTCCGTGAAGATTCATTTATTCACATGTATATATATTTATCGGTTAATAATTAGAATTAAAAAACTATGTGCCAGGTCCTGCTCTCATAGAGGCTTACAATAAAAGGTGGAAGATAAGTATTGATGAATTTATTACCTTTGTTGATTGATGTGATTACAGATGGCAGTGCTGGAAATGAGAGATGTAGAGGGCTTGATGAGAGTATAAATTGAGTTCCTCACCTGGTATGGGCATCAGGGTAGTTTTCAGAAGTCATAGAGATAAATGGCCAAAATTTCTTGGAAAATAACAGGTTTACCTGTAGGCATTAGTGTTCTAGGCGTTTATACCATGAGAAGGCCAACTATAAAAACTGTCAATAGCTTTCCGTCATTAATCTATCCATGCAGGGCATGTTCCATTGACAACTTTTGTTATGAGTAAATTCTTCTTGGTTTTCAAGAGTCCTGTGGTGCCATTTTTAGACAATGGTCTTATGGCCACAAGGAAAGGAAGAACTGCAATCACTTCAGTGAGCATCAGGTGGTCTGGTGATAGGATAGATATAAAGTTGAAACTGTCATCTTCTCAGGTTACTGCCTCAGTGATGTCAATCACTGCCTGAATGCCTCATTAAAAAAAAAGACATTCAGTTTGTGTTATGTATACTCGTCAGTACAAGAAATTCTTGGCTTCTTGGGACATGGGTTTCCTATGGAGTTTTTGCCATGTTGAAGGCAAGGTACCCCGCACAAGGGTACCTTCCCTAATGCCCAGGAGTTTTTGAACCTGACCAGTGCTTCTGAGGAATGTAGACCACTCAGAACTGATGCTCTTTTACCTTATGATATTGAAACTGTCCTTGGGGCCAAAGAATGGTATTTAACTCTGGTGCAACAATTACAATAGACCATATTACTTGCAGATTTGTATATAAATTATTAAGTTCTGGTTGTTACCTGGAATCCTATCTCCATGGCCATGTCTTAATAAACTGTGCTGATGGCATACTTCTTTAAGAGTTGTTTTTTCAAGATGCACCTATGACTTTATTCTTCTCATTGTACTACAGCTCTTGAAGCTTTTGTTCCAGGCTTTTGTCCTGAGAAATCAGTCACAGGATTATAGATTTGGTGAAACTCACCCAGGAAATTTGACTATTTTAGAACCTACCTTAAGCAGCTTTTCAGGCTGATTACATTTTATGGTTGATTACCTTCAGGCTACTGATTTGAAGAGATGGATGATAGATGACTAATCAGAAAGCTCCTGGAAGAATCTAAGCTTGTATAGACTATACTTCCTCATAAAGATTACATTTTGTGGGGAAACAGACTTTATATTCCCAAAGGTGGCTGCTGCATTGACCTTAGATGTTATTTACTTTCATAGGTTTTGTTTTTAAATGTTTGTTTTTAATCTATCTTGACTGTCTGTGGTCACATAAAAGATTTTGGTTTAGATTATTCCAGGAACAGATTTTTTTTTTTAATTGAGGAAGTACTGTTAAGGGGAATCTATGTTTTGTTTAAGCCTAAAAACCCATTTTTAATATAGACGTTTTTACTTTGTGCGGGAAATATGCTTCCACACAAATATGTTCGTTATTTATATAGTGGTTCTGTTAGATATATATCTCTATGAAGGTAAAACAAATAACTAATTTCAGAGAATCTAAAAGTTTCTAGAAAAGGGGTTATTTAAGGTTTTGTAAACTTTTATACAAGTTACTTGCTATTAGATAAACATTCTAGGGGAGTATTTTTCTTAGATGATTTTGAGCTCTAATATCCTGCTTTCTGGAAATTCCTGGAGCTTATGAATTTGACATACCAGACAAAGTTATTGAGGAATTTAAAATAGGTTTTTCAGCCTGAGTAAGTTGGAAAATTAAGGAATTTCTTATGTAAAATGCCACACAACTTGATTATTTTCTCTATAGTTTTGGCTTTCTTACAATGAAGTAACTAACAAATGCAACTATAACCACAGGCTTATTTAGGATAAATGCAAAGAGTTAGCTCCTAGCACCCTGTGCTCTTTTTCAGACTAATTATTGCCCCCCCATTTTATTAAGATATAATTGATAAATAAAATTGTGTATATTTAAACTGTACAGTGTGACAATTTGAAATACATATACATTGTGAACTGACTACTACAATCAAGTTAACAAATTTATCACCTCACAGTTACCATTTTTTCCTTTTTAATTTTAATTTTTAGAACTTATTTTATTGAGGCAATGTCAATTTATAATATTATCTAAGTTTCATGTATTCAACATTATATTTCTACTTCTGTACACCCTCCAATATGCTCACCATCAAAAATTTAATTTCCACCCATCACCATACAGTTGAGCCCTATTACTCTGTTCTTTGTATCTGTGTGTTTGTTTTGTTTATTTATTTATTCGTTTATTTTTAATAGTTTGTTTTTTACATTCCACATATGAGTGAAATCATACAGTATATGAACCATCTGAAAGAGAAATTAAGAAAACAATCCCATTTACATTAGCATCAAAAAGAATAAAACACATAGGAATAAATTTAACCAAGAAGGTGAAAGATCTGTACCCTGAAAACTATAAAACATTGATGAAAGAAATTGAAGAAGACACAAATAAGTGGAAAGATATCTCATTGTCATGAACTGGAAGTTTTATTATTGTTAAAATGTACCTACTACCTAAAGCAATCTTCAGATTCAATGCAATCTCTATCAAAACTTCAAAGGCATTTCTCACAGAAATAGAAAAAGCAACCTTAAAATTCACGTGGAACCACAGAAGATCCCTAATAGCCAAAGTAATCTTGATAAAGAAGAACAAAGCTGGAGGCATCATGCTTCCCGATTTAAAGCTCTATTACAAAGCTACAGTAATCAAAAAAAATATGGTACTGGCATAAAACAGACACATAGACCAGTGGAAAGGAATAGAGAGCCCAGAAAAAAAATCCATGCATATATGATCAATTAATCTTTGACAAGGGTGCCAAGAATACACGATGGGGAAAAGATAGTGTCTTCAATAAATGGCATCAGGAAAACTGGACCACTACCTCATACCATACACCAAAACCAACTCAAAATGAATTAAAGACTTAAATGTAAGATCTGAAACCATATAACTCCTAGAAGAAAACATAGGGTAAAATCTTCTTGACATTGGTTTTGGCAATAATATTTCAGATATGGCACCAAAAGCACAGGCAGCAAAAGCAAAATAAACAAGCAAGGCTACATCAAACTAAGAAGCTTCTGCACAGCAAAAGAAACAATCAGTAGTGAAGAGACAGCCTATGGAATGGGAGAAAATATTTGCAAATCAGATATTTCATAAGGGATTAAATATGTAAGGAACTCATACAACTCAATTACAAAAAAAATCCAATTAAAAAATGGTCAAAGGACTTGAAAAGACATTTTTCCAAGGAAGACATAAATGGACAACAGGTACGTGAAAAGGCGTTCAATATCACTAATCATCAGGGAAATGAAAATCAAAACCACAATGAGGTATCACTTCACACCTGTTAGGATGGCTATAATAATAATAATAAAAGATAACAAAGGCAGGCAAAGATGTGGAGAAAAAGGGACCCTTGTACACTCTTGGTGGTACTTTATATTGGTGCAGCCACTATGGAAAACATTATGGTGGTTCTTTAAAAAATTTAAAACAGAATTGCCATATTATCCAGAAATCTCATTTCTGTGTATATATCTGAAGGAAACAAAATCAGTATCTCAAAGAGATATCTGCACCCCCATGTTCATTGTAGCATTATTCACAGTAGCCATGACATTCTAACAACCTAAGTGTCCTTTGATGAATGAATGGATAAAGAAAATATATCTATATGTCTATATATCTACATCTTTTGCTGTGATACAACATACAATAAACACATGCCACTTTAAAGATTATTTTTTTCTGTCTTTCAAATGACAATTTAAGGGTTATATCCAATTTGATTTTTTTATTGGAATATAATTGTTTTACAATGTTGTGTTTCTGCTGTACAATGAAGTGAATCAGCTATATGTATACCTATATCCCCCCCCCGCCTTGGACCTCCCTCCCACCCCCGCTCCACCGAGCTGAGCTCCCTGTGCTATATAGCAGGTTCCCACTAGCTATCTATTTTACACATGGTAATGTATTTACCTCAAACCTAATCTCCCAATTCCCACCCTCTCCTTCCCCACTGTGTCCACATGTTCGTTCTCTATGTCTACACCTCTATTCCTGCCCTGCAAATAGGTTCATCTGTTCCATTATTCTAGATTCCACATATATGTGTTAATATTATGTTATTTGTTTTTCTCTTTCTGGCTTACTTCACTCCATATGACAAACTCTAGGTCCATGCACTCTCTACAAATGACCCAATTTTTTTCCCTTTTATGGCTGAGTAATATTCCATTGTATGTATATACCACATCTTCCTTATTCATTCATTTGTCAGTGGACAATTAGGTTGTTTCCATGTCCTGGATATTGTAAATAGTGCTGCAATGAACATTATTAGTACTGTCTCCTGCACTGCTTAGTTCTTACTTTCTAATCCTGCAATGTTAAATAAAAAGAGATTCTTGTCTTGAGCTTTAGAAGTAAAGTATTATGTCCCAGTAAGATTGAGAAGCAGTACTCTGTTTTATCAACTAGATTTCAGGCCCTAATGAAACTAAGAACAATGATTCCT
This sequence comes from Orcinus orca, assembly GCF_937001465.1. Lineage (NCBI taxonomy): Eukaryota > Metazoa > Chordata > Mammalia > Artiodactyla > Delphinidae > Orcinus > Orcinus orca. Next base: position 100,722,113 of record NC_064563.1, read on the forward strand.
TTTGGTAGTGGTTTGTTGGTTGGTTTTTAACACTTTGTTTAGAATAGTTATCTGTACCACGATGGAGGAGTGATAGTGGAGAGTCTGTCACTGTCAGTTAAACTCAAAATTAAAACCATGGGACTTCCATGTTGGCGCAGTTGTTAAGAATCTGCCTGCCAATGCAGGGGACATGGGTTCGAGCCCTGGTCTGGGACGATCCCACATGCCATAGAGCAACTAAGCCCGTGCGCCACAACTACTGAGCCTGTGCTCTAGAGCCCACGAGCCACAACTACTGAAGCCCGTGTGCCTAGAGCCCGTGTTCTGCGACAAGAGAAGCCACTGCAATGAGAAGCCCACGCAACGCAATGAAGAGTAGCCCCCACTCGCCGCAACTAGAGAAGCCTGTGCGCAGCAACAAAGACCCAGCTCAGGCAAAAATAAATAAATTTATTAAAAAAAATTTAAAACCATGCAGGTAATTTAAGTGAGTAAATTTTACATTTTGGAAGACACTTGCCCCATGTAAATGTGAGAAATTGCACTGGATAGTCTAAATCTTTAAGAAGAGGTAAAAGTCTGTAACTTTCATATGAAGCGTATTGTCATTTAATATTGGTAATAAACTAAATCAAACATCGCAGACCAAAGAAATCACTACTGCAAAATCACCTGTCAAGTTGAAACTTATGGAGTAAATGATACCTAGGTTTCTTCCAGTTGTAAAAAAGGTCTAGTCAATAAATTATAGTCACCATTTCGTTGCCCTGTACAGTTTTTTAATTGAATAAGATATCAATGCATGCTATCTAAATAACTTGGTTATGTTTTTCTACCACAGAGATCTAGTTTTAAATTTTAATTTAGTAGAATGATGCTGATAAATGGCTCTAGATTTTTGCCTCATTGATGCTAATGGGAGTAATGGGCTTCCTTTCGATAGGATACTTTAATATCATTGTCAGAATAGGTACTACCTTGAGTATGAACTTGTACTTTTAAATAAACTGTTGTATCAAGTCAGGGATCAGGTTGTCAGCCATCACAGATCTAACTGATGAAATTAGCCAGAAAGCACAGTGACTTTTGTTCTAGGATTTTGGTTAAAGAAAACTTGATATATAACTCTTAATCATAGGAATTTTAACTCTTTGGGGAAAGTCTGTGATAAAATTATAACTGAGGGAAAAAATAAATCAGAATTTCTGCATCCAAAAATAGAATGATAGATTTTTTTCAAAATATCTAGCATTAGTGTTTAACTCTTGTATTGGACTCTCTGTTAGAAATAAGTTGTAGAAGCTGTATAGTATAGTAAAAGAATATAGTAAAAGAAATATCAGGAATTCTTGGTTAGTTTTAAGCCTTCACTCTTAGATGGAAGATGCTTTTCAGTGAATCCCTGAAACATCTGGACAGAGCTCAAGGGTGGCCCTGGGTTGGTGCATGATGCAAAGGTTTGAGCCTTGACAAATTTCTTTAAATATCAGTCATTCTAAATGACTAGTTAGTGATTGAGTTTCAGATTCTTTTTGGAGGATATTAAGCAAGAGGGGGAAAAAAAAAGGGTACTGGATATAGGAGGAATGCAGGTGGCATGGGAGACCAAGTGAGGACTCAGACATACTTCAACTTGTTTCTGCTTTCTTTATAAAGTGGTAGACTTTGTTTTAGGTGACCTTTCTCTGTCTGACAAATCTACTTACAGGTAACATTGTAGCAGCTCAGGACTAGTACTCACAGAAGGAGAAACTGGTCAGAGGTCTGACTAGGGAAGGAGGACTCAAAGTACACTTGACATAGGTCGTGGGCCAGCAAAGGAAGGAACGATGAAGATAATGCTATCTTACACAGCAGTGAAACCTAGTAAACTTTCTACCTGAGCAAGAAGGCTATGAATTGTGAGCTAGATTTCAAAATACAGTCAACCCTCAATATCTGCGATTCCACATTCGCGGATTCCACCAACTGCGGATTGATTTTTCAGCGGATTTTGCTTTTCCGGAACTCGCAGCTAGGGAGAGCCAACCGTACCACATCATTTTATGTAAGGGACATGAGCATCCTCGGATTTTGGTATATGCGGGCATCCTGGAACCAATCCCTCGTGGATACTGAAGAGCGACTGCAGTGCACGAAGTTGCACATGAAGTGGAGGCCAGGTCTTAGTGGGTAAGACTGTATGGGCAAGATCACTCAGAAAAATATTTAATCGTTATAGCACTGGTAGAGGACTTCAGAGAGTGGTGTTTGGGTAACAGAAGTTGGGACTTACATATGAAAGTAGACATGCTATTTACTTATGAATGGCCATCAAAATCCAGTTTCCCTTAGAGTTTTGGAAAAGAGAATACACTGGACACACTTCCTGAAAGAATTACCTGAGACATTTGTGGAAGAGTGCCTGTTTGTCACCTTTTTCTATTTAAAGCTCTCCAGCATTTTACCTCTTTCCTATATTTTGAAAATTCCTTGCTGCAGAGGTTCTGCTGGGAAGCAGCGTCCACCTCCCACTAGGGAAGTGGAAAATTTTGTAACATCATAGAAACAGAAAATTCTCAGAAATTGCTTCTCTAGCTCTTATGGGACTAGGTAGATCAGATATAGTGGTCTGGGCTGTTCAGCTTGGAGTTCCTGGAGCCAAGTTGGAGGCCTAGATAGGGAGGTGCTCTCTGAGGGCAGCAGCAGGTGTGTCCAGGGAGCGGCTCCAGTTCTGGGGGTGGGGAGGCAGGGTAGGGGCTACATGTCCTCCCAGCTGGTCTGTGCTGGACTCTGGGTGTGATCATACCTGCAGAGCTTTCTTTTGTTCCTGCCTGTTCTGAGTCTGATTTTCCAGTCTCCCCAGGAATTGTGAAATACCCATATACTTCAGCAACATTTTTTCTTTGCAGCTTAAGTCAGGTAGATTTGGTTTCCATTCTTTGCAACTGACTATATAATACATGAGGGAATCACAAAACCTTCTCCCTTTGAGTCCCTGAAGAAGAGAACTTGATGGCATTTAAAAAGCTGGAAATTAAATTGAGCTTTTTAACTACAGAACTTTTTAAGGCCAAGTACCACCCTGGGATGGGGAGGGGACAACATTGTTCTGTGTGAAAACTCATGAGCTCTGAGCAGGGCAAAAAACAAAGAATCTGACCATATAAGATTGCTTGACTACTTCTCTTTCCTCATCAAGCCATTTCTGTCTTCTTTTACTTATGAGGCTTCGGTTCTTGCTTCTCCTGTATGCTCTTCTAACCTTTGATCCTAACATGAAGCCTGGCAAGCCGTAGTTGCTGCAGGATTTGTTGAATCAATTTTCATGGTTCTGTAGTTTCTTGACTCTTGGAAATAAGTAGCCAAAATAGTTTAAAGAATGATGTATTTTTGGTTTATTTCTTTTTGAATGCTGTGAAATCATTCCCTAATTAGAAAATAGACTTATTTTTTCATGGGGTCTTATGGAATCCCTTCATATATTTTTTGCTTTGCAGAGAACTCTTTTCTACAGCAGACTTGTTCTTGTGGTTTTATTTTTGAGTGATTAACTTGGGATAAGGGAACCGTTTTGAAGGATTTACTCGTGAGTTCAAAATGTATATACATCATTGCAACAATTGCTGCTGTAGGGAGAGTCCTAAAACAAAACAAAACTTAGAAATTTGCTTACAAAATGGCAGGACTTTGTCTTATCCCCTACCCCCCACCAAGAGAGAGACAGACAGACAGACAGAAAGAGAGAGAGAGCGAGAAAGAGAGAAATCTCTATGGCATCATAGTTGGAACCCAGTGCATTTAGAGCCAGTTGGCTTGCCCTTGGCTTTGGAGACCAGCCGGCTGATCTCCAAACATCACAGCCAAAGACCGCTTTATAATCAAAGCGGAAAATAGCTGAGGAAACATTTGGAAAGCCCCTAGTTTCTGTTTCTGTTTGTTCCTTTGCCCACCTGGTAATAATAAGACTTTTTACATTCTTTCCACAGTATTTGGTGTGGTCTTCTGAACACTAACATTTGTCCTTTGTCCATACACATATTAGACAAATCTTGCAACATAAAGAGGTTTGTAGAGGATCGGTCTAATATTTTATATAGCCCGATTTCTTTGCTTTTAGGGAGTGACATTAAACTATCATCCTAGGGGTGTGTGGTAGTTATTTCACTGATGCTACGCTCCTCCAGAGCAAAAAGGGCATCAGAAACATGTGACTCTTGTTTAGCTTCACATGAATTACTTTGAAGTTTGAAGCATGGAGTTAAATAATAGCTGAAATAAATATTAAGTAAACAATTTGCTTCCTGTTTTCCTGAGATTATCTGAAATGGCCAGTTTTACAGTCCAGCTACTTAGCTCAGGATATGTGCCCATTCTGAAATTTTGCACTTGGTAATGAAATATAAATATTTTCTGCGACTAAGCAGGCATATGAATTAGAAGGCCATGAAATATTAAATATGAGGGAAAATAAGTTTATAGCTTAATATGAAAGAAATTTAAAACGTATAGAGTAAACTTGTGCCAAAATCAGAGCTTCTCAGCCTTGGCTGCACATTGGAACCACATGGGGAGCTTTAAGAAGCCCTGATGCTTGGGTCCCACCCCAGTCTGACTTACCTGGTCCTGGGTGTCTCCAAGCCATCAGGATTTTAAGTGCTGTAAAACTGTTTGATAGACTGAAAAATACTAGAATTCATTGACTTTATCCAGGTGCTTTACAGAGTCAAGTTAAACAATAACAGATGAAATAGTCATCAGGTGGTAAGAAGCAGTATAGTGTCTAACTCTACTTCTTTCCTTAAGTTTAATTACAGATTGTGTACTTTGTTTAATGTCTATCTCACCCTCTAGACTGTATGTTTTCTGAGTGCAGGGAACATCCCTGTGTTATTCACTGTTGTGTATTCCCAAGGCTCAATGGCTCTATACAGTGTAGAGCATATGATTGGCCCTCAGATATTATAAAATAAATGAATACTTACAAAAGATTTGGCTTATAGAGACTCTGAAGAGCATCAGATCAGGGTAATGTCATGCCCAAGTTCCTTCTATGGGAATGAATTACCTTTAATTCTTTCAGTTCAAAGCTCTAATTCTCTATCAACTAAACTTCCTCTTAAGAAAATATGCTAAGCTATTGATTTTTCACATTTCAGTGTCATGGTAGAATATAAACTCCACGAGGGCAAGGACTTTGCCTTGTTTATTGCTCTATCTTCTATGTCCCCAATAGTAAGATCTCAAATATTGGTGAAAAGAATGAATTATGTATCAGTGCTTTTTAAACTGCTTTCCAAGGAGATCAAGCCTCTTAGATGTGCCCCAAGGTTTGGAGGTGGGAGTGGTGCATAACGGAGAGACACACTAAGCACCTGGAGCTAACCTCTATTCCATGTTCACTTCAACTAGAATAAGCCTTGTGTTTCTTGGGGCTCCTTATTTTATTTTTAAAAGCTTGAGCCACTAAGTTGTACTATTTCAGAAGAACATTTCCATAAAAAATTAGTCCTTATAAGTTTATTTTAAAGAATGAAACAAACATTTTAACTATATAATTATATAGTTTAATATACATACATAAAATTGCACAAAACACATGTAATATATTTATAACACAAAGAAAATACCCACATAAACATGAAGGTCAAAAAGTAGGTTACTGACATCTCAGAGCCCCTTTCCTCTCCCCTCAAATACTGCCTCCTCCCCCCAGAAGAAACCACTCTCCTGACTTCTAACCCTCTGGTTTTGCCTGCTTTTTAAAGAATGTTTTGTGAAAAAAACCCATACTGTATGTATCCTTTTGTGTATACTTTTTTCTCCTTGATATTATTTTCAAAATGACTCCATATGGTTTTATTTGACTCATTTTCAGTGCTATGTAATATTCTGTTTTATGAATATTACATAATAAATCTATTCTACTACTGATTGATCATTTGGGTTTCTAATTTTGACAGCTATGAAAAATGTTGCTACTGTGAATATTCTCATACATGTGTATGCATTTCTGTTGGGTTCCACTAGGAGTGGAATTGCTGATTATAGGATACGGATGGGTATTTATATAGCTTTATTTGGGACAGTCAATTTTTTTTTTTCTAACGTGATTATTTCAGTTTAAAATTTCTTTTCTCTTTTTTTTTTTTTTGCGGTACACGGGCCTCTCACTGTTGTGGCCTCTCCCATTGTGGAGCACAGGCTCTGGACGTGCAGGCTCAGTGGCCATGGCTCACGGGCCCAGCCACTCCGTGGCATGTGGGATCCTCCCAGACCGGGGCACGAACCCATGTCCCCTGCATCGGCAGGCGGACTCTCAACCACTGCACCACCAGGGAAGCCCCTCATTATTGTTTTAATTTCCATTTTCTCAGCTACTGAAAATTTCACCAGCAGTATATGAATATTCCCTTCCCATTTTTCCTTTTTCACACCAATTCCTTGTATTGTCAGCCTCTTTACTTTGAGCCATCCTGTTTGGACGTGTAGTGGGAGCTCATTTTGGTTGTGTTTTTTTTTTTTTAACATTTTATTTTTGGCTACGTTGGGTCTTCATTGCTCTGTGCAGTCTTTCTCTAGTTGTGGCGAGTGGGGGCAACTCTTAGTTGTGGTGCATGGGCTTCTTCTTGTGGTGGCTTCTCTTGTTGCAGAGCATGGGCTCTGGGAGCACGGGCTTCAGTAGTTGTGGCACATAGGTTCTAGAGCGCACGCTCATTAGTTGTGGTGCACAGGCTTAGTTGCTCCGCAGCATGTGGAATCTTCCCAGACCAGGGATCAAACTGGTGTGCCCTGCATTGGCAGGTGGATTCCTGACCACTGTGCCACCAGGGAAGTCCCTCATTATTGTTTTAATTTCCATTTTCTCAGCTACTGAAAAGTAGGCTAGAGGGCAGACAGCAGAAGCAAGAAGAACTACAGTCCTGCAGCCTGTGGAACGAAAACCAGATTCACAGAAAGGTAGACAAAATGAAAAGGCAGAGGACTATGTACTAGATGAAGGAACAGGATAAAACCCCAGAAAAACAATTAAAGTAGAGATAGGCAACCTTCCAGAAAAAGAATTCAGAATAATGATAGTGAAGATGATCCAGGACCTCGGAAAAAGAATGGAGGCAAAGATTGAGAAGATGCAAGAAATGTTTAACAAAGAACTAGAAGAATAAAAGAACAAACACCTAGAAGAATTAAAGAACAAACAAACGGAGATGAACAATACAATAACTGAAATGAAAAATACACTAGAAGGAATCAATAGCAGAATAACTGAGGAAGAAAACTGACAAGTAACCTGGAAGACAGAATGGTGGAATTCACTGCTGCAGAACAGAATAAAGAAAAAGAATGAAAAGAAATAAAGACAGCCTAAGAAACCTCTGGGACAACATTAAATGCAACAACATTCACATTATAGGGGTCCCAGAGGGAGGAGAGAGAGAGAAAGGACCCAAGAAAACGTTTGAAGAGATTATAGTTGAAAATTTCCCTAAAATGGGAAAGGAAATAGCCACCCAAGTACAGGAAGCACAGAGAGTCCCAGGCAGGATAAACCCAAGGAGAAACACACCGAGACAAATACTAATCAAATTGACAAAAATTAGAGATAAAGAAAAATTATTGAAAGCAACAAGGGGAAAATGACAAATAACATACAAAGGAACTCCCATAAGGTTAACAGCTGATTTCTCAGCAGAAACTCTACAAGCCAGAAGGGAGTGGCATGGTATACTTAAAGTGATGAAAGGGAAGAACCTACAACCAAGATTACTCTACCCAGCAAGGATCTCTTTCAGATTCAATGGAGAAATCAAAAGGTTTACAGAAAAGCAAAAGCTAAGAGAATTCAGCACCACCAAACCAGCTCTACAACAAATGCTAAAGGAACTTCTCTAAGTGGAAAACACAAGAGAAGAAAAGGACCTACAATAACAAACCCAAAACCATTAAGAAAATGGTAATAGGAACATACATATTGATAATTACCTTAAATGTAAATGGATTAAGTGCTCCAACCAAAAGACACAGTCATGCTGAATGGATAGAAAAGCAAGACCCGTATATATGCTGTCCACAACAGACCCATTTCAGACCTAGGGACACATACAGACTGAAAGTGAGGGAATGGAAAAAGATTTTCCATGCAAATGGAAATCCAAAGAAAGCTGGAGTAGCAATACTCATATCAGATAAATAGACTTTAAAATAAAGAATGTTACAAGGAACAAGGAAGGACATTACATAATGATCAAGGGATCCATTCAAGAAAAAGATATAACAATTATAAATATATATGCACCCAATATTGGAGCACCTCAATACATAAGGCAAATGCTAACAGCTATAAAAGAGGCAATTGACAGTAACACAATAATAGTGGGGGACTTTAACACCTCACTGACGACAATGGACATAATCCAGACAGAAAATCAAAAAGGAAACAGAAACTTTAAATGACATATTAGATGATATAGATTTAACTGATATTTATAGGACATTCCATCCAAAAACAGGAGATTACACTTTCTTCTCAAGTGCACACAGAACATTCTCCAGGATACATCACATCTTGGGTCACAACTCAAGTCTCAGTAAATTTTAGAAAATTGAAACCATATCAGGCATCTTTTCCAACACAATGATATGAGATTAGAAATAAGTTACAGGGAAAAATACGTAAAACCACAAACACATGGAGGCTAAACAATACATTACAAAATAACCAAGAGATCACTGAGGGAATCAAAAAATAACTAGAGACAAATGGCAATGAAAACATGATGATCCAAAACCTAAGGGATATGGAAAAGCAGTTCTAAGAGGGAAGTTTATAGCAATGCAATCCTACCTCAAGAAACAAGAAAAATCTCAAATGAACCATCTAACCTTACACATAAAGGAACTAGAGAAAGAAGAAAAAACACATCCCAAACTTGGTAGAAGGAAAGAAATCATAAGTATCAGCAGAAATAAATGAAATAGAAACAAAGGAAGCAATAGCAAAGATCAATAAAACTAAAAGCTGGTTCTTTGACAAGATAAACAAAATAGATAAATCTTTAGCCAGACTCATCAAGAAAATGAGGGAGAGGACTCAAACGCATATATGTGGAATGTAGAAAAATGGTACAGATGAACCAGTTTGCAAGGCAGAAGGGACTAAGGGACTACTAAGGGACTACTACAAGGAACTCTATGCCAATAAAATGGACAACCTGGAAGAAATGGACAAATTCTTAGAAAGGTATAACCTTCCATGACTGAACCAGGAAGAAATAGAAAATATGAACAGACAATCACAAGAAATGAAATTGAAACTGTGATTAAAAATCTGCCAACAAACAAAAGTCCAGGACCAGATGGCTTCACAGGTGAATTCTATCAAACATTTAGAGAAGAGCTAACACCCATCCTTCTCAAACTCTTCCAAAAATTTGCAGAGTAAGGAACACTCCCAAACTCATTCTACAAGGCCACCATCACCCTGATACCAAAACCAGACAAAGATACTACAAAAAAAGAAAATTACAGACCAATATCACTGATGAATATAGATGCAAAAATCCTCGGTAAAACACTAGCAAACAGAATCCAACAACACATTACAAGGGTTATACACCATGATAAAGTGGTATTTATCCCAGGGATGCAAGGATTCTTCAATATATGCAAATCAGTCAATGTGATACACCATATTAACAAATTGAAGAATAAAAACCATATGATTAGGTCAGTAGATGCAGAAAAAGCTTTCGACAAAATTCAACACCCGCTTATGATAAAAACCCTCCAGAAGGTGGGCATAGAGGGAACCTATGCCCACTTTCAACCTAATAAAGGCCGTATATGGCAAACTCACAGCAAACATCATTCTCAGTGGTGAAAAACTGAAAGCATTTCCTCTAAGATCAGGAAAAAGACAAGGTTGTCCACTCTCACCACTATTATTCAACGTAGTTTTGGAAGTTCTAGCCACAGCAATCAGAGAAGAAAAAGAAATAAAAGGAATACAAATTGGAAAAGAAGAAGTAATACTGTCAGTGTTTGCAGATGACATGATACTATATATAGATAATCCTAAAGATGCTGCCAGAAAATTACTAGAGCTAATCAATGAATATGGTAAAATTGCAGGATACAAAATTAACGCACAGAAGTCTCTTGCATTCCTATACACTAACAACAAAATATCAGAAAGAGAAATTAAGGATACAATCCCATTCACCATTGCAATAAAAAGAATAAAATACCTAGGAATAAACCTTTCTAAGGAGACAAAAGACCTATATACAGAAAACTATAAGACACTGTGGAAAGAAATCAAAGATGATACAAACAGATGGAGAAATATACTATGTTCTTGGATTGGAAGATTGTGAAAATGAGTATACTACCCAAAGCAATCCAAAAATTTAATGCAATCCCTGTGACATTTTTTACAGAAATAGAACAAAAAGTCTTAAAATTTGTGTGGAGACACAAAAGACCCCGAATAGCCAAAGCAGTCTTGAGGAAAAAAAACTGAGCTGGAGAACTCACACTCCCTGACTTCAGACTATACTACAAAGCTACAGTAATCAAGACAATATGGTACTGGCACAAAAACAGAAATATAGATCAATGGAACAGGATGGAAAACCCAGAGATAAACCCACACACCTGTGGTCAACTAATCTATGAAAAAGGTGGCAAGGATATACAATGGAGAAAAGACAGTCTATTCAATAAGTGGTGCTGGGAAAACTGGACAGCTACATGTAAAAGAATGAAATTAGAACACTCCCTAATGCTATACACAAAAATAAACTCAAAATGTATTAAAGACCTAAGTGTAAGGCCAGACACTATAAAACTCTTGGAGGAAAACATAGGCAGAACACTCTATGACATAAATCACTGCAAGATCCTTTTTGACCCACCTCCTAGAGAAATGGAAATAAAAACAAAAACAAATGGGACCTAATGAAACTTAAAATCTTTTGCAGAGCAAAGGAAACTATAAACAAGACGAAAAGACAGGCCTCAGAATGGGAGAAAATATTTGCCAATGAATTAATGAACAAAGGATTAATCTCCAAAATATACAAACAGCTCATGCAGCTCAATATTAAAAAAACAAAAAACCCAATCAAAAAATTGTCAGAAGACCTAAATAGACATTTCTCCAAAGAAGGCATACAGATGGCCAACAAACACATGAAATGCTGCTCAACATCACTAATTATTAGAGAAATGCAAATCAAAACTACAATGAGGTATCACCTCACACCAGTTAGAGTGGGCATTATCCGAAAATCTACAAACAATAAATGCTGGTTAGGGTGTGGAGAAAAGGGAACACTCTTCCACTGTTGGAATGTAAATTGATACAGTAACTATGGAGAACAGTATGGACATTCCTTAAAAAACTAAAAATAGAACTACCATATGACCCAGCAATCCCACTACTCAACATATACCCTGAGAAAACCATAATTCAAAAACACATGTACCCCAACTTTCATTGCAGCATTATTTACAATAGCCACGTCATGGAAGCAGCCTAAATGCCCATCGACAGACTAATGGATAAAGAAGATGTGGTACATATATACAATGGAATATTACTCAGCCATAAAAAGGAAAGAAATTGGGTCATTTGTAGAGACGTGGGTGGACCTAGAGACTGTCATACAGAGTGAAGTAAGAGAAAAACAAATACCGTATATTAACGCATATATGTGGAATGTAGAAAAATGGTACAGATGAACCAGTTTGCAAGGCAGAAATACAGACACAGATGTAGAGAGCAAACATATGGACACCAACGGGGGAAAGTGGGGTAGTGGTGGTGATGGTTAGATGTATTGGGAGATTGGGATTCACATGTATACACTAATATGTATAAAATAGGTAACTAATACGAACCTGCTGTATAAAAAATAAAATTAAATTAAATTTAAAAAAAAGAAAAGTAGGCTATTTGGATATCCTCTTTGTGACATACCTTTGAATTTCTTTCCCATTACTATTGGGTTGTCTGTGTCGTGGTTTGTATGAGTTCATTGCATATTTTGGATATAAGCCTTTTGCTGATGTATTGCAAATATCTGCTCCCATCTGCAGCTTGCTTTTTCAATTCTCTTTGTGGTGTATCTTGATGAATAGAACGTTTTAGGTTTAATGTTGTCTAGTTGATCAGTTTTTTCCTTTATGGTTAGGTGTTGTTGTTGTTGTTGTGTGTGCTCTGTTTTAATCATCTTTCCAATGCTGAAGTCATAATGATATACCTTATTATATTCTAGAGCAACACTATCCAATAGAACTTTCAAAAATGATGGAAATATTCTGTATCTGGGCTGTCACATACTATTTTCAAACGCTATTGAGCGCTTGAAATGTGGCTAGTAAGACTGAGGAACTGAATTTTAAATTTTATTTAATTTTAATTAATTTAGCTCTTTGTGGCTGGGAACTACTGTATCCAACAAAGCAACTCTAGGAGGCTATTGCTTTGTCTTTTATGTTTAAATGTACAATCCAGCTGGAATTGATTTTGTGTGTTTGTATGGTATGAGATAAGGGTTAGGCTCAATATTTTTTCCCATCTCTAATTGACCAGAATGATTTTGTTGAAAAGATTGCTTTCTCCATTGCTCTGTAGTACCACTTTTGTCATAAATTAGGTGTATATACACACTTGGATCTTTGAACTCTTTCTTCTTGTCTATTTGCATATCTTTGTGTTGATTCCATATGATCTTTTTTTTTTTTTTTTTTGCGGTACACGGGCTTCTCGCTGTTGTGGCCTCTCCCATCGTGGAGCACAGGCTCCAGACACGCAGGCCCAATGGCCATTGCTCACGGGCCTAGCCGCTCCACGACATGTGGGATCTTCCTGGACCAGGGCATGAACCCGTGTCCCCTGCATTGGCAGGCAGACTCTCAACCATTGCGCCACCAGGGAAGCCCCATATGATCTTAATTGTATAGATATATTAATATTTATTAAGTTCTACTTTGTTTTTTGAGAGCATCTTGGTTATTGTTAGCTTTTTTTATTTCCATGTAAATTTTAGAATTAACTTGTTAAACTACACACACACACACACACACTCCTATTGGGTTTGTTTATTAATTAATTAATTAAGTTTTTCACACACACACACACACACACACACACACACACACACACCGTATCTTTTTTTTTTTTTTTTTTTTTTTTTTTTGCGGTACGCGGGCCTCTCACTGTTGTGGCCTCTCCCGTTGCGGAGCACAGGCTCCGGACGCGCAGGCTCAGCGGCCATGGCTCACGGGCCCAGCCGCTCCACGGCATGTGGGATCCTCCCAGACCGGGGCACGAACCCGTGTCCCCTGCATCGGCAGGCGAACTCTCAACCACTGCGCCACCAGGGAAGCCCCGTATCTTATTTTTTACAAGAGATAAATAAACTGACACCAGGCATTGTAAATGTATGACCACAACAAAAGCAACAATGATTGCAATTACCAAACACAAAACACACTCATACTATGTCATAATATTGACATTCAGTCCAGTAATCCTCCAGTGTAACAGCTCCTTTACTTTGCAGTGAAAATTGATTTTTATATTCTTTGCCTCTGAGTCTTTGTGGGATTTTTTTTTTAATTCAAACAGAAAGTCACAAAAATTATAATCATCTTCATCAGTTCACTCAGTCCCATGTAATTAATTTTTTTTTCATCTTGATCTTTTGTTAGCACTTTTATGAATTCATCAGTTTTCCATTTGAGTTCTGAAAATGCTTATTCATTCAGTTCAGCAGTATAGTCAGTTACCAGAAACCTGTACTTGTCACAGTCTTTTCCATGAATTCCTTGAAGATGAAACCGTTTTACAGGAACATTATTGCAAAAGCATCAGAGTACACCCAGAACTGTCTGTAAATGAGAAAAGACTTAAAAATGACCACGGTTAAAGATTTGATGAAAGTTCATAATAATGCAATCAACAAAGAAATTTAGTTATTTCTGAGATATACATTTTAAAGTAATAACTAGAATTATGACTTACAACATTATACCAGTACATATGAGTTTTAGAAATTTCATGTAATGTCTGAAATATTTATATTAACATATTTCATACATATAACCCAAAGAAAGTTTAGTATTGGTTGTTTTTGTTTGTTTTTTTATACTGCAGGTTCTTATTAGTCATCAATTTTATATACATCAGTGTATACATGTCAATCCCAATTGCCCAATTCAGCACACCACCATCCCCACCCCACCGTGGTTTTCCCCCCTTGGTGTCCATACGTCTGTTCTCTACATCTGTGTCTCAACTTCTGTCCTGCAAACCGGCTCATCTGTACCATTCTTCTAGGTTCCACATACATATGTTAATAAACAGTATTTGTTTTTCTCTTTCTGATTTACTTCACTCTGTATAACAGTCTCTAGATCCATCCATGTCTCAACAAATGACCCAATTTCGTTCCATTTTATAGTTGAGTAATATTCCATTGTATATATGTACCACAACTTCTTTATCCATTGGTCTGTTGATGGGCATTTAGGTTGCTTCCATGACTTGGCTATTGTAAATAGTGCTGCAATGAACATTGGAGTGCATATGTCTTTTTGAATTATGGTTTTCTCTGGGTATATGCCCAGTAGTGGGATTCCTGGATCATGTGGTAATTCTATTTTTAGTATTTTTAAGGAACTTCCATACTGTCCTCCATAGTGGCTATATCAATTTACATTCCCACCAACAGTGGAAGAGTGTTCCCTTTTCTCCACACCCTATCCAGCATTTGTTGTTTGTAGATTTTCTGATGAAGCCCATTATAACTGGTGTGAGGTGATACCTCATTCTAGTTTTGATTTGCATTTCTCTAATAATTAGTGATGTTGAGCAGCTTTTCATGTGCTTGTTGGCCATCAGTATGTCTTCTTTGGAGAAATGTCTATTTAGGGCTTCTGCCCATTTTTGGATTGGGTTGTTTGTTTCTTTAATATTGAGCTGCATGAGCTGTTTATATATTTTGGAGATTAATCCTTTGTCCCTTGATTCGTTTGCAAATATTTTCTCCCATTCTGAGGGTTGTCTTTTCATCTTGTTTATGGTTTCCTTTGCTGTGCAAAAGCTTTGAAGTTTCATTAGGTCCCATTTGTTTATTTTTGTTTTTATTTCCATTACTCTAGGAGGTGGGTCCAAAAAGATCTTGCTGTGATTTATGTCAAAGAGTGTTCTTCCTATGTTTTCCTCTAAGAGCTTTATAGTGTCTGGCCTTCCATTTAGGTCTTTAATCTATTTTGAGTTAATTTTTGTGTATGATGTTAGGGAGTGTTCTAATTTCATTCTTTTACATGTAGCTGTCCAGTTTTCTCAGCACCACTTATTGAATAGACTGTCTTTTCTCCATTGTATATCTTTGCCTCTTTTGTCATAGATTAGTTGACTATAGGTGTGTGGGTTTATCTCTGGGCTTTCTATCTTATTCCATTGATCTGTGTTTCTGTTTTGGTGCCAGTACCATATTGTCTTGATTACTGTAGCTTTGTAGTATAGTCTGAAGTCAGGGAGTCTGATTCCTCCAGCTCCGTTTTTTTCCCTCAAGACTACTTTGGCTATTCGGGGTCTTTTGTGTCTCCATACAAATTTTAAGATGATTTGTTCTATTTCCATTAAAAATGCCATTGGTAATTTGATAGGGATTGCATTGAATCTGTAGATTGCTCTGGGTAGTATAGTCATTTTCACAATATTGATTCTTCCAATCTAAGAACATGGTATATCTCTCCATCTGTTGGTAGCATGTTTAATTTCTTTCATCAGTGTCCTATAGTTTTCTGCATACAGGTCTTTTGTCTCCCTAGGTAGGTTTACTTCTGGGTATTTTATTCTTTTTGTTGCAATGGTAAATGGGAGTGTTTTCATAACTTCTCTTTCAGATTTTTCATCATTAGTGTATAGGAATGCAAGAGATTTCTGTGCATTAAGTTTGTATCCTTCAACTTTGCCAAATTTCTTGATTATCTCTAGTAGTTTTCTGGTGGCATTTTTAGGATTCTCTATGTATAGTATCATGTCATCTGCAAACAGTGACAGTTTTATTTCTTCATTTCCAATTTGTATAACTTTTATTACTTTTTCTCCTCTGATTGCCTTGGCTAGGACTCCCCAAACTATGTTGAATAATAGTGGTGAGATTGGACATCCTTGTCTCATTCCTGATCTTAGAGGAAATGCTTTCAGTTTTTCCACATTGAGAATGATGTTTGCTGTGGGTTTGTTGTATATGGCCTTTATTATGTTGAAATAGGTTCCCTCTGTGCCCACTTTCTTGAGAGTTTTTATCATAAATGGGTGTTTAATTTTCTCAAAAGCTTTTCCTGCATCTATTGCGATGATCATATGGTTTTTATTCTTCAACTTATTAATATGATGTATCACATTGATGATTTGTGTATATTGAAGAATTCTTACATACCTGGGATAAATCCCACTTGATCATGGTGTATGATCCTTGTAATGTGTTGTTGGATTCTGTTTGCTAGTATTTTGTTGGGGATTTTTGCATGTATATTCATGAGTGATATTGGTCTGTAATTTTCTTTTTTTGTAGTATCTTTGTCTGGTTTTGGTATCAGGGTGATGGTGGCCTCATAGAATGAGTTTTGGAGTGTTCCTTCCTCTGCAGTTTTTTTAGAAGAGTTTAGAAGGATAGGTGTTAGCTCTTCTCTAAATGTTTGATAGAATTCACCTGTGAAGCCATTTGGTCCTGGACTTTTGTTTGTTGGAAGATTTTTAATCACAGTTTCAATTTCATTACTTGTGATTGGTCTGTTCATATTTTCTATTTCTTCCTGGTTCAGTCTTGGAAGGTTGTATCTTTCTAAGAATTTGTCCATTTCTTCCAGTTGTCCATTTTATTTTCTGTGTCCATTTTATCTTTCTGTGAATGTGGTTTTGTTCCACAGGCTGTAGGATTGTAGTTCTTCTTGCTTCTGCTGTCTGCCCTCTGGTGGATGAGTCTATATAAGAGGCTTGATGGGAGGGACTGGTGGTGGGTAGAACTGACTGTTGCTCTGGTGGGCAGAGCTCATTAATACTTTAACCTACTTGACTGTTGATGGGTGGGGTTGGTTGTTTGGCCTGAGGCATCCCAACACTGCAGCCTGCCTGGGCTCTTGGGTGGGGCTAATGACAGACTCTGGGAGGGCTCACACCAAAGAGTACTTTCCAGAACTTCTCCTGCCAGTGTCCTTTTCCCCACGGTTAGCCACAGCCCCCCACCCCCCGCCTCTGCAGGAGACCCTCCAACACTAGCAGGTAGGTCTGGTTCAGTCTCCCCTGGGGTCACTGCTCCTTCCCCTGGGACCTGATGTGCACACTACTTTGGTGTGCCCTCCAAGAGTGGAATCTCTGTGTCCCCCAGTCCTGTCGAAGTCCTGCAATCAATTCCCACATGGCTTCACATTCTGGTTCTCTAGGAATTCCTCCTCCTATTGCCGGACCCCCATGTTGGGAACCCTGATGTGCAGCTCAGAACCTTCACTCCAGTGGGTGGACTTCTGTGGTATAAGTGTTCTCCAGTCTGTGAGTCACCCACCCACCAGTTATGGGATTTGATTTTACTGTGATTGCACCCCTCCTACCGTCTCATTGTGGCTTCTCCTTTGTCTTTGGATGTGGGGTATCTTTACTGGTGAGTTCCAGTGTCTTCCTGTCGATGATTGTCCAGCAGCTAGTTGTGATTCTGGTGTTCTCACAAGAGGGAGTGAGAGTACGTCCTTGTACTCCACCATCTGTTTCCTCTTTGATGTAGTCCTCCTATTGGGTTTTAATTAGCATTTTATCAACTCTGTAGGCCAGTTCGGGGAGGACTAACAGCTTTACATGATTAAGTTTTCTATGTAAGAAATGCCATACCTCCTTTATGGTCTTTATTTTCTGTCAGACATGGTAGTGATTTTTCACATATTTTATTGGATTTATTCCTAGGGATTGGATATTATTATAATATTATAAATGACACCTCTAAATATTTCATTTTCTGTTTGCTCTTGGTACAGAAATGCAGTTGATTTTGTCATATTGATCTTGTATTTGGCAATCTTGCTAAACTCATTTTTTATTCTAATAATTTGTAGATTATTTGTAGATTATTTCATATATTCTACAAGCAGATCATAAGCAAATAATTGTTGTCTTATTTCTTCACTGTCTGAACTTTGACTCTCTTACTTCTTTTCCTTGCTTTATTGCACTGGCTAGAACCTCCACTACAATGAATAGTAATGGATACTTTGTAAAATTATTACCATTGTAGTGTGAGCAGAGACCTCCATCATGTCACATAACTACCATTTCTTTTTCTGATGAGAACATTTGATCTATTCTCTTAGCAACTTTCAAGTATACAATACAATATTGTTAACTATAATCACCATGCTGTAAAATAGATCCCCAAAACTTATTTATCTTATAAATGAAAGTCTGTACCCTTTGATCAGCATCTCCCCTTTCCCCCACTCTCTCAATCCTGGCAGCCACCATACTACTCTCTGGTTCTATGACTTAAACTATTTTAGAAGCTGCATATAAGTGAGATCATTTAGTAATTGTCTTTCTATGTCTGACTTATTTCACTTAGCATAATGTCTTCCAGGTTCATCCATGTTGTCACAAATAGCAGGATTTTCTTTTTTTTTTTTTTGTATGGTTTATATATACTACATTTTCTTTACCTATATCCATCTATGGACCCTTTGTTGTTTCCATATGTTGGCTATTGTGAATAATGCTGCAATGAACATGGAAGTGCAGATATCTCTTTAATATACTGATTTTATTTCACTTGGACATATACCCAGGAGTGGGATTTCTGGATCATATGGAAGTTCTCTTTATTTTTTGAGGAATGGCTACTGTTTTTCATAATGGCTGTACCAATTTACATTCTCACTGACAGTCTACAAGAGTTTCCTTTTCTCCTGCCCGATCAGTTCTTGCTGTCTCTTGTCTTTTTTTAAATAGCCATTCTAACAGGTGTGAGGTGGTATCCCATTGTGGTTTTGATTTGCATTTCCCTGATGAAGAGTGATGTTGAGTACATTTTCATATAATTGTTGGCCACCTGAATGTCTTCTTTGGAGAATGCCTATTCAGTTCTTCTGCCCATTTTTAAATCAGATTATCATTATTATTATTATTTGTTATTAAGTTATATGAATTCTGTATATATTTTTGATATTAACCCCTTATCAGATATCTGATTTGCAAATATTTTCTTCCATTTAGTAGGTTGGCTTTTCATTTTGCTGATGGTTTCCTTTGATTACCAGAAGCTTTTATTTATTTATTTATTATTTTTGGCTGTGTTGTGTCTTCGTTGCTGGGCATGGGCTTTCTCTAGTTGTGGCAAGTGGGGGCTACTCTTCAATGTGGTGTGCAGGCTTCTCACTGCAGTGACTTCTTTTGTTGCGGAGCTTGGGCTCTAGGGGTGCAGGCTTCAGTAGTTGTGGCATACGGGCTCAGTTGTTGTGGTTCGCAGGCTCTAGAGTGCAGGCTCAGTAGTTGTGGCGCACGGGCTTAGTTGCTCCATGGCATGTGGGACCTTCCTGGACCAGAGCTCGAACCTCTTTCCCCTGCATTGGCAGGAGGATTCTTAACCACTGTGCCATCAGGGAAGTCCCCAAACAATATTAATTCTTCCAATACATAAAGTTAGGATATCCTTCCCTTTATTTTTGTCTTCTTTAATTTCTTTCGTCAGTCTTTTATAGTTTTCAGTGTACTAATTTTTCACCTCCTTGGTTAAATTTATTCCTAAGTATTTTATTCTTTTTGGTACTATTGTAAATGGGATTGTTTTATTAAATTCTTTGTCAGACAGTTCTTTGTTAGCATTTAGAGGTGCAACTAATTTTTATACTGATTTTGTGTCCTGCAATTTTATTGAATTAGTTTATTAGTTCTAACAGTGTTTTTTTGTTTTTTGGGTTTTTTTTTGGCTGTGTTGGGTCTTCATTGCTGTGTGTGGGCTTTCTCTAGTTGCGTTGAGTGGGGGCTACTCTTCATTGCGGTGCATGGGCTTCTCATTGCAGTGGCTTCTCTTGTTGTGGAGCACAGAATATAGGCACGTGGGCTTCAGTAGTTGTGGTACGCAGGCTCCGTAGTTGTGGCTCACGGGCTCTAAAGCACAGGGTCAGTAGTTGTGGCGCACGGGCTTAGTTGCTCCGTGGCATGTGGGATCTTGCCGGACCAGGGATCGAACCCGTGTCCCCTGCATTGGCAGGTGGATTTTTAGCCACTGTGCCACCAGGGAAGTCCCCTCACAGTGTTTTGATGGGGTCTTTAGATTTTTCTCTAAATGTAAGATTATGTCATCTGCAGACAGAGACAATTTCACTTCTTCCTTTCCAATTTGGATGCTTTTAATTACTTTTCCTTGCTTAACTGTTCAAGCTAGGACTTCCAGTACAATGTTAAATAGGACTGGTGAGTGTGGGCATGCTTGTTTTGTTCGTGATTTTAGGGAAAAAACAAAACAAACAAACGAACACATGAAACACTGCATACCAAAGCTTATGGGATGATGCAGATGTATCCAAAGTAGTTCTAAGAGGTAAACTTATAGCAGTAAATCCCTACATTAAGAAAAAAGGAAGATCTCAAATAAGCAACTTAACATTACACCTCAAGGAGCTAGAAAAAGAATAAACTAAGCCCAGAGTTAGCAGAAGGCAGGAGATAATAAAGATCAGAGCAGAAACAAATAAAACACACACCAGAAAGACAATAGAAAAAATCAACATAACTTGGATTTGATTTTTTAAAACAAAAATTGACCAAACTTTAGCTAGACTTACCAAGAAAAAAAGGGAGAGGAACTCAAATAAAATTATAAATGGAAGATGAGGCCTTATAACACACCACAAAAATACAAAGATTCATAAGAGACTACTCTGAACAATTATATACCAACAAATTGAATTACCTAGAATAAATGAATACATTCCTAGAAACATACATCCTACCAAGACTAAATCCTGAAGAAATAGAAAATCTGAACAAGCCAGTGATGGGTAAAGAGAATGTATCAGTAATCAACAACCTCCCAGCAAAGAAAAGCCCAGTATCAGATGGCTTTGCAGCTGAAATTACCAGATATTTAAAGAAGAGTTAATGCCAGTCCTTCTCAAACTCTTACAAAAAATTTAAAAAGAGGAAACACTTCGACTCATTTTAAGAGAATAGCATTACCCTCATATCAAAGCCAGACAAGAACACTACAAAGAAAAGAAATTACAGGTCAATATCCCTATAAACATAGATGCAAAAATTATCTACAAAACACTAGCAATTTGTGACCACTTAGAGGGGTGGGATAGGGAGGGTGGGAGGGAGGGAGATGCAAGAAGGAAGAGATATGGGGACATATGTATATGTTTAACTGATTCACTTTGTTATAAAGCAGAAACTAACACACCATTGTAAAGCAATTATACTCCAATAAAGATGTTAAAATAACCACAAAACACTAGCAAGCCAAATTCAACAGCACATTTAAAAGATCATACATTATGATCAAGTGGGATTCATCCTTGGGATGCAAGGATGGTTCAAAATACATAAATCAATAAACATGGTACACCACATTAACAGAATTAAAGATAAAAATCACATGATCAATCTTAATAGATGTAGAAAAAGCATTTGACAAAATTCAGCACCTTTCATGATAAAAACTCGAATCAAGTTAGGTTTAGAAAAATGTACCTCATCCTAATGAAGGCCCCATATGACAAGGCCACAGCTGACATCATACTCAACTGTGAAAAGAACTAATTCTTTAATGTTGTGTCAGATACATTTGTTAGTTGCATTTTTTTGGTAGTTTCATTGCTTTCTCTATTTTTTGTTATCTTTCTTTTTATGTTTCTCTTTTTAATCTAGTTGTAATTTTTAATTGAATGTTTTATTCATTTATTCTCTTTCTTCAAGGTTATTATTTTTACTAAAAGCAGCTTTATAAGCTCTAACCCATAGTTTTGGCATATAGGGAATTGAATTTTATTTTGCCCAGCTAATCTTTTGCATATTTGATTTTTATTATTGATATTTTAAGTTAAGGGGGAATTTAAAAGTATAACTTTCTTCATTGTTATATCTCAACTGAAAAGCAAGGATGTTTAATAACTGCCCCCCCTCCCCGCCCCACCCCCTTGGTGGGTCATGAATTCCCACTTCTGTCTCTCTAGCACTGATGACTGCTAAATCTTGGCTTTAGGCTTTGGCAGCTCAGCTGGATTTTTTTGCTTGGATTTTCAAGTCTCACTCTGCATGAGAAAGGCTTAGGAGTTGGCAAATGCCTCAAGGGCAAATTACTGCCTCATTTTGGGTGATCCTCTTTTTTTTCCTTCCTCCCTGTCATGCTTTGGCCTCTTTGGTCTATCCTCCCCAACCTATCCTCCCTGGTGGAACTGCTCCAAGCCCCTGTCTACCACTTTGTGTTTAGAAATGATGGTCCAAATCACCAACACCTCTGAGGGAAAAACCAGTCATCGCTGTGGGTTCACCTTGGTCTGCCCTTCTTTTCTCTGGGACTTTTGCCCCTCAGCTGCTGATTGTCTTGGTTGATCTCTGATGCCTTCACTGATGCTTTCAAACATTTTTCAGGTCTTTTATTCAGCTTTCATAATTGTTTTTGGCAAGAGAATTGGTAATGAGAATGCAAGATTTTCCCCTTAATTCTTTTTTTTATAATGGTCAGTTCCTTTAAAATTTTAATCTTAGCTTTTATTTTAGTTGATTCTATTTTATATTCATCTCTTGACTTACATCTCAAAAAGTCTGTTTTCTTTTAATTTATTAAAAACACAAAGTGGATAATTTCTAAAAATATCTTTAGTTGTTTTTTTTTTTAACTATAAATCAGTTTCTTGCTCTAAATCATTTTATGTGTATACCCTGAATCCCTAAGGGACTTCCTTGCTTTATGTTGTTTAATATTGCTTTACTCAGTCTTGAAAGAGAAGAAATATTCCCAGGTTCTGTGTTTGGAAAAAACAATCTAAAATTCCTGTAAGTCCCCTGTACGGTTCATTTGGGTGTGGAGTAAATCTCTCATATCTTAAACTGAAGGGGGTTATTTTTATTAGATATCTACTAGCCAGATTTCAAAGGTCAGTGAGTCATTGGTTTAGAATGGCTCTTCTAGCTTTGCTCTTGTCTTTCAGCTGAATTCACTGACTCAGAAGGGAGTTTATCCCTGAATCATTAGAGAACAGCTGAGGTACTTTCACCAGGGTAGCATTTGAGAAGTAACAATCCCAAATGCATTGGCTTCCTTGCCTCTTCCTTTATTTCACCCCTGCCTTTTAAATACTTCACATCAAAAATGCAGGATACCTCCACTTATGTGTTTTTATAGGGCCCAATTACCTTGGGTACCGAGAGAGACTGAGAAAGAGAATGCCTTAAAAGTTATCCTTGTGTTGCAGACAAGGGGCTGCCAAGTGTGGGATAAGGAAAAGAGCAGGGCTTTTATGTCAGCAGTCTTGGTTACCCCAACTCTCAAGCTTCTCAACAGTGAAAAGATCATTTAAATCATTCTCATTGTAAAATTGGTGTGATATTGTACCCTCCTCAAAGGATTATTGTAAGGACAAACAATACCATCAGTACATACTTGTTACAAAGAAAGTGCTCCAAATACTAGCTGTTATTATCACTTTTATTATTATTATTACTCTTCTAATAACAAACATTAGTAAATTCATATTGGGTACCAGACTCCTTTGTGAAGTATATGTATTTTGTATATTAAGCAAGGTTTTGTAACATTTCTAATTTGGTGAGGTGGGTATGGGGTCAAGGTGGGGCAGTGAAAAAAGAAGGCTCATGGGAAGTTCCTTAGGCTAATCTTTTGTTTTACTGAAAGCTTGCTTTTGGTTTTAAGATTCATTGGATTTGCTGGGAAAATAACCACTCCTTTCAAACAAAAAAACAACTTTAATTAATTTTTTAATGAAAGGTGATTTAACTTAATTTTAATATACAATCATTAGAAGGAAAGGAATAAGAATATTAGAGAAACATAACAGGGTATATATCACTGAATTGGGCCGGCACCTACTTCCAGATCCAAACAGCAGCTGGGAAGTCCCAAGTAACAGCAATCTGGAGCCCCAGTTGGAAAGGGTCCCGGGTGGTGCATCCACCCCATGGGTGAGATTGGAGTTCTGGGGGCTTCTGTTTACAATTCCAGGCTGCAAACTGATACTATCAGTTTGCCTGCAAAATTGCAGCTCTGGTACTATTGTAACAATGTTGGTTTCACCATGTGAGTCACAAGATTTTCTACACCAGGGGGGGTGGGGGGTGGGGGGGGACTGGCCAGGTCCCCAGGGCTCAAGAAATTCCAAGACTCACTCCCTTTCTTATCGCGCCGCCACTTGACTTGCTAGCAGCAGTTGCTAGGTGTGTCAGCAGGCAGGCTGTCCAGGCAGGCTCACAAGTCAGTCAGAGGCCTGCTTCTGCCTCTGAAGCCTGAACAAGACTATTTTACTAGTTTTCCCAACATCTCTGCAACATAAGTGATTTGGGGGGCAGATCTTCTGCATCAGAGCCTCAGCAAAGCCCTACTGTAATTATCCGTGCTATTTTCTCCAACATTTTGTTGTCGCTGCCATTTCTAGACCTCATTTTACTATGAAGGCCTTCACAAGCTGACTTCAATTTAACTTTCCAACCAGAAATCCTACCATTTACTCTCAGAGACTCAAAGTTACAACCACACGGAGCAACTGCGATATTCTCTGAATATGGTAACACTTTTCCTGTCGCGTGCATTTTTGCAGACAGTTTACCAGCTTGACCAGCCTTGACTGCTCTTTCTCAGAATCTGCCTGCCAATGCAGGGGAAATGGGTTAGATCCCGGCTCTGGGAAGATCCCACATGCCACGGTGCAACTAAGCCCGTGTGCCACAACTACCGAAGCCCACGCACCTACAGCCTGTGCTCCGCAACAAGAGAAGCCACCACAATGAGAAGCCCGCGCACCGCAACGAAGAATAGCCCCTGTTCACCGCAACTAGAGAAAGTCCGTTTGGAGCAATGAAGACCCAATGCAGTCAAAAATAAATAAATTTTAAAAAAAAATCTTAAACTCTTCCTCCTACATGACTCAGCATAAGCATCTTCTTTTTATTTTTTAGCAGGCTGAACAGACTAAGACAGATGTATTATTTGATCTTATGGCCTGAGAATACATGAGAAGCCTTTCTCTTCTATTTTTAGCTTTATGTAACATATCTGCTTTAATTTTTTTATATTAGTTTCAGGTGTACAACACAGTGACTCGATATTTTAATAGATTATTCCATTTAAAGTTATAAAATATCGACTATATTCCTTGTGCCGTACAATATATCCTTGTAGCTTATTTATTTTATGCATGGTAGTTTGTACCTCTTAATCCTCCATCCCTATCTTGCCCCTCTTCCCTTCCCTCTTCCCCCTGGTAACCACTAGTTTGTTCTCTATATCTGTAAGCCTGTACTGTTTTGTTATATTCATTTGTTTCATACTTTAGATTCCACACATAAGTAATAACACAGAGTATTTCTCATTCTCTATTTCACTAAGCATAATACCCTCCAGGTCCAAACATGTTGTTGCAAATGGCAAAATTTCATTCATTTTTATGGCTGAGTAATATTCCATTGTATATATATCACATCTTCTTTATCCATTCATCTTGATGGATACTTAGGTTGCTTCCATATTTTGGCTATTGTTAATAATGCTGCTATGAACATTAGGGTGCATGTATCATTAGTGTTTTTTTTAACATCTTTTTTGGAGTATGACTGCTTTATAATGTTGTGTTAGTTTCTGTGGTAGAACAAAGTGAATCAGCTCTATGTACACATATATCCCCATATCCCCTCCCTCTTGCATCTCCCTCCCACCCTGCCTATCCCACCCATCTACGTGGTCGCAAAGCACTGAGCTGATCTCCCTGTGCGATGGCTTCCCACTAGCTACTTATTTTACATGTGGTAGTGTATATATGGCCATGCCACTCTCTCACTTCGTCCCACCTTACCCTTACCCTTCTCCATGTCCTCAAGTCCATTCTCTACGTCTGTGTCTTTATTCCTGTGTTGCCCTTAGGTTCATCAGAACCATTTTATTTTTTTATTTTATTTTTTAGATTCCATGATATGTGATATGCATACGGTATTTGTTTTTCTCTTTCTGACTTCACTCTGTATGACAGACTCTAGGTCCATCCACTTCACTACAAATAACTCAATTTCATTTTTTTTCATGGCTGAGTAATATTCCATTGTATATATGTGCCACATCTTCTTTATCCATTCATCTGTCAGTAGATGCTTAGGATGCTTCCATGTCCTGGCTATTGTAAATAGAGCTGCAGTGAACATTGTGGTACATGACTCTTTTTGAATTATAGTTTTCTCAGGGTATATGCCCAGTAGGTGGGATTGCTGGGGCACATGGTAGTTCTATTTTTAGTTTTCTAAGGCATCTCCATACTGTTCTCCATAGTGACTGTATCAGTTTACATCTCCACCAACAGTGCAAGAGGGTTCCCTTTTTGCCACACCCTCCCCAGCATTAATTGTTTATAGATTTTTTGATGATGGCTATTCTGACCAGTGTGAGGTGATACCTCATTGTAGTTTTGTTTTTGTTTTTTTGCGGTACGCAGGCCTCTCACTGTTGTGGCCTCTCCCATTGCGGAGCACAGGCTCCAGATGCGCAGGCTCAGTGGCCATGTCTCACAGGCCCAGCTGCTTCGCGGCATGTGGGATCCTCCCAGACCGGGGCACGAACCTGTGTCCCCTGCATCGGCAGGCGGACTCTCAACCACTGCACCACCAGGGGAGCCCTCAATGTAGTTTTGATTTGCATTTCTCTAGTGATTAGTGATGTTGAGCATCTTTTCATGTGTGTGTTGGCAATCTGTATATCTTGTTTGGAGAAATGTCTATTTAGGTCTTCTGCCCGTTTTTGGAGTGGGTTATTGTGTTTTTGATATTGAGCTGCATGAGCTGCTTGTACATTTTGGCGATTAATTGTTTGTCAGTTGCTTCATGTGCAAATATTTTCTCCCGTTCTGAGGGTTGCCTTTTCGTCTTGTTTATGGTTTCCTTTGCTGTGCAAAAGCTTTGAAGTTTCATTAGGTCCCATTTGTTTATTTTTGTTTTTATTTCCATTTCTCTAGGAGGTGGGTCAAGAAGGATCTTGCTGTGATTTATGTCATAGAGTGTTCTGCCTATGTATTTCTCTAAGAGTTTTATAGTATCTGGCCTTACATTTAGGTCTTTAATCAATTTTGAGCTTATTTTTGTGTATGGTGTTAGGGAGTGTTCTACTTTCATTCTTTTACATGTAGCTGTTCCGTTTTCCCAGCACCACTTATTGAAGAGGCTCTTTTCTCCATTGTATATTCTTGCCTCCTTTATCAAAGATAAGGTGACCACATGTGCGCGGGTATACTTCTGGGCTTTCTATCCTGTACCATTGATCTATATTTCTGTTTTTGTGCCAGTACCTTGCTGTCTTGATTACTGTAGCTTTGTAGTATAGTCTGAAGTACAGGAGCCTGATTGCTCTAGTTCCGTTTTTCTTTCTCAAGATTGCTTTCACTATTCGGGGTCTTTTGTGTTTCCATACAAATTGTGAAATTGTTTGCTCTGGTTCTGTGAGAAATGCCACTGGTAGCTTGATAGGGATTGTATTGAATCTGTATATTGCTTTAGGTAGTATAGTCATTTTCACAGTGTTGATTCTTCCAATTCAAGAACACAGTATATCTCTCCATCTGTTGGTGTCATCTTTAATTTCTTTCATCAGTGTCTTATAGTTTTCTGCATACAGGTCTTTGTCTCCTTAGGTAGGTTTATTCCTAGGTATTTTATTCTTTTTGTTGCAGTGGTAAATGGAAGTATTTCCTTAATTTCTCTTTCGGATTTTTCATCATTAGTGTATAGGAATGCAAGAGATGTTTGTGCATTTATTTTGTATCCTGCTACTCTACCAAATTCATTGATTAGCTCTAGTAGTTTTCTGGTAGCATCTTTAGGATTCTTTATGTATAGTATCATGTCATCTGGAAACAGTGACAGTTTTACTTCTATTTTGATTTGGGTTCCTTTTAATTCTTTTTCTTCTCTGATTGCTGTGGCTAGGACTTCCAAAACTATGCTGAATAATAGTACTGAGAGTGGGCAACCTTGTCTTATTCCTGATCTCAGAGGAAATGGTTTCAGTTTTTCATCACTGAGAAAGATGTTGGCTGTGGGTTTATCATATACGGACTTTATTATGTTGAGCCAAGTTCCCTCTATGCCTACTTTCTGGAGAGTTTTTATTATAAATCAGTGTTGAATTTTGTTGAAAGCTTCTTCTGCATCTATTGAGATGATCATATGGTTTTTATCCTTCAATTTGTTACTATGGTGTATCCCATTGATTGATTTCCATATATTGAAGAACCCTTGCATTCCTGGGATAAACCCCACTTGACCATGGTGTATGATCCTTTTAATCTGCTGTTGGATTCTGTTTGCTGGGTTTTTTTTGAGGATTTTTGCATCTATGTTCATCTGAGATATTGGCCTGTAGTTTTCTTTTTTAGTGACATGTTTGTCTGGTTTTGGTTTCAGGGTGATGGTGGCTGCGTAGAATGAGTTTGGGCAAGTTCCTCCGTCTGCTATATTTTGCAAGAGTTTGAGAATGATAGGTGTTAGCTCTTCTCTAAATGTTTGATAGATTTTGCCTGTGAAGCCATCTTGTCCTGGAGTTTTGTTTGTTGGAAGATTTTTAATCACACTCTCAACTTCAGTGCTTGTGATTGGTCTGTTTATATTTTCTATTTCTTCCTGGTTCAGTCTTGGAAAGTTGTGCTTTTCTAAGAATTTGTCCACTTCTTCCAGGTTGTGCATTTTATTGGCATAGAGTTGCTTTTAGTAATCTCTCATGATCCTTTGTATTTTTGCAGTGTCAGTTGTTACTTCTTTTTCATTTCTAATTCTGTTGACTTGAGTCTTCTCCCTTTTTTTCTCGATGAGTGTGGCTAACGGTTTATCAATTTCATTTATCTTCTCAAAGAACCAGCTTTTAGTTTTATTGATCTTTGCTATCATTTCCTTTTCATTTATTTCTGATCTGATATTTATCATTTCTTTTGTTCTGCTGACTTTGGGTTTTTTTTTTCTTTCTCTAATTGCTTTAGGTGTAAGGTTAGGTTGTTTACTTGAGATGTTTCTTGTTTCTTGAGGTAGGATTGTATTGATATAAACTTCCCTCTTAGAACTGCTTTTGCTGCATCCCATAGGGTTTGGGTCATCGTGTTTTCACTGTCATTTGTTTCTAAGTATTTTTTGATTTCCTCTTTGATTATCTCAGTGATCTCTTCATTATTTAGTAGTGTATTGTTTAGCCTCCATGTGTTTTTTTTTTTACAGTTATTTTTCTTGTAATTGATATCTAGTCTCATAGCATTTTGGTCGGAAAAGATACTTGATACAATTTCAATTTTCTTAAATTTACCAAGGCTAGATTTGTGACCCAAGATATGATCTATTCTGGAGAATGTTCCATGAGCACTTGAGAAGAAAGTGTATTCTGTCGTTTTTGGATGGGATGTCTTATAAATATCAATGAAATCCATCTTGTTTAATGTATAATTTAAAGCTTGTGTTTCCTTATTTTCATTTTGTATGATCTGTCCATTGGTGAAAGTGAGGTGTTAAATTTCCATAGTATTGTTGTGTCAGTGTCAGTTCCCCCTCCCCCTTTTTTTTTTTTTGTGGTACATGGGCCTCTCACCACTGTGGCCTCTCCCGTTGCGGAGCACAGGCTCCGGATGCGCAGGTTCAGCGGCCATGGCTCATGGGCCCAGCCTCTCCGCGGCATCTGGGATCTTCCCAGACCAGGGCACGAACCCGTGTCCCCTGCATCAGCAGGCGGACTCTCAACCACTGCGCCACCAGGGAAGCCCTCAATTTCCCCGTTTATGGCTGTTAGCATTTGCCTTATGTATTGAGGTCCTCCTGTGTTGGGTGCATAAATATTTACAATTGTTATGTCTTCTTGGATTGATCCCTTGATCATTATGTAGTGTCCTTCTTTGTCTCTTGTGATCATCTTTATTTTAAAGTCTATTTTGTCTGATATGAGAATTGCTACTCCAGCTTTCTTTTGGTTTCCATTTGCATGGAATATCTTTTTCCCTCCCCTCACTTTCAGTCTATGTGTACCTAGGTCTGAAGTGGGTTTCTTGTAGACAGTATGTATCGGTCTTGTTTTTGTATCCATTCAGCCAGTCTGTGTCTTTTGTTTGGAGCATTTAATCCATTTATATAAGGTAATTATCGATATGTATGTTCCTATTACCATTTTCTTAATTGTTTTGGGTTTGTTTTTGTAGGTCTTTTCCTTCTCTTGTGTTTCCTGCCTAGAGAAGTTCCTTTAGCATTTGTTGTAAAGCTGGTTTGGTGGTGCTGAACTCTCTTAGCTTTTGCTTGTCTGTAAAGGTTTTAATTTCCCTGTTGAATCTGAATGAGATCCTTGCTGGGTAGAGTAATTTTGGTTGTCAGTTTTTTCCTTTCATCACTTTAAATATTTCCTGCCACTCCCTTCTAGCTTGCAGAGTTTCTGCTGAAAGATCAGCTGTTATCCTTATGGGGATTCCTTTGTACGTTATTTGGTGCTTTTCCCTTGCTTCTTTTAATATTTTTTCTTTGTATTTAATTTTTGATCATTTGATTAATATATGTATCAGCATGTTTCTCTTTGAGTTTATCATGTATGGTACTCTCTGTGGTTCCTGGACTTGATTGCCTGTTTCCTTTCCCATGTTAGGGAAATTCTTGAGTATAATCTCTTCAAATATTTTCTCAGATGCTTTCTTTTTCTCTTCTTCTTCTGGGACCAATATAATTCAAATGTTGGTGCATTTAATGTTGTCCCAGAGGTCTCTGAGACTGTCTTCAGTTGTTTTCATTCTTTTTTCTATATTCTGCTCCCTGGCAGTTATTTCTGCCATTTTATCTTCCAACTCACTTATCCGTTCTTCTGCCTCAGTTATTCTGTTATTGATTCCTTCTAGATTTTTTTTTTTTTTTTGCGGTATGCGGGCCTCTCACTGCTGTGGCCTCTCCTGTTGCGGAGCACAGGCTCCAGACGCGCAGGCTCAGCGGCCATGGCTCACTGGCCCAGCCGCTCCACGGCATGTGGGATATTCCCGGACCGGGGCACGAACCTGTGTCCCCTGCATCGGCAGGCGGACTCTCAACCACTGCGCCACCAGGGAAGCCCTAGAGTATTTTTAACTTCAGTAATTGTGTTCATCACTGTTTGTTTGCTCTTTAGTTCTTCTAGATCCTTGTTAAATGTTTCTTGTATTTTCTCCTTTCTGTTTCTGAGATTTTGGATCATCTTTAATATCATTACTCTGAATTCTTTTTCAGGTAGGTTGCCTATTTCGTTTTATTTGATCTTGTAGGTTTTTACCTCACTCCTTTGTCTGTAACATATTTTTTTGTCATTTCATTTTTTTTTTTTTTGGGTGGTGCTGTATTCCTGTCTTACTGGTTGTTTGGCCTGAGATGTCCAGTAGTGAAGTTTGCAGGCAGTTGGATGGAGCTGGGTCTTGGTGCTGAGGTGAGGACCTCTTGGAGGCCTCACTCCAAATGATATTCCCTGGGGTCTGAGGTTCTCTGTTAATGCAGCGGTTTGGACTTGGAGCTCCCACCACAGGAGCTTGGGCCTGACCTCTGGCCTGGGAACAAAGATCCCACAAGCTTCATGTCATGGAAAAGAAAAAGAAAAGGAAGAAAGAAAGAAAACAAGGAGGAGTACAATATCAAAGTATAAAAAACAAATAGAATTAGAAAGATAAAAATTATATTAGGAAAAATAAAACTAAATTGAAACAATGGTTGCTGGTCATTCCTCCTATCCCTTTAGGTGTCTGTGGTCCCCCTCCAGTGCCTGGTAGATGCCCTAGTTGTGAGGAGATGCAAATTCCACGTCCTCCTAGTATGCCATCTTGACCCCACCCTGAGATTGCATTTTGATGCAAGTCTATCATTAGTGTTTTCATTTTCTTCGGACATATACAGGAGTGGAATTTCTGGATCACATGGTAGTTCTGTTTTTAGTTTTTTGAGGAACTTCCATACTGTTTTCCTTATTGGCTGTATCTTCTTTACCAAGAACTCTTTCCTGACTGCTCACAGCTCCTATAATATTTTATTCCATATAGTGGAAACTTATACTCACTATTATTCAGCTTCCAGGGTATAAATTTCTTTGTTTTAATTTATTATGTTTTAAAATTTTTATTGGAGTAAAGTTGATTTACAATGTTGTCTTACTTTCTGCTGTACAGCAACGTGAACTAACACACCATTGTAAAGCAATTATAGTCCAATAAAGATGTTTAACAAAAAAGTGTATCAGTTCTACGTATACATATATTAACACTTTTGTAGATTCTTTTTCCACATAGGTCATTACAGAGTATTGAGTAGAGTTCTGGAACTGTTTCTTATTTTACTTTGCATTTTCTGGCAATGAGGTACAATTCTTTTTACTTGGTAAGCATTCAGTAAAGGCCATTAAAAACAGAACTCAAGTATTTTTTTAATGGTAATGTTTTCTATTTAGATACCACTGGTGAAAGATAGTACTTAGGCAGACAGGAAATATCTATCTTCAAAATCTATTAGTTATGATTTTGTTTGCATGTATGGTTAACTGTGAGTAGGTGGTTATTTAAACTAATGTTGCCTTAGTTTCTGTGGTCCCAACAGTAATCACTGAGTCAGAGAAGGACCCTGTTATTAATTATAAGACTGAGAAGGTCACGCTGTACAGAATGCCTGCAAATTTCCTTTGTAGAGTCAGAAGCCTATTTCTAGATCTTTATGCCCTATTTCCAGAGTCCTTAAAGTTCTTATTCTCTTACTTTCAGAATTAACACTTCCTTTATTCATGATCTTGGTTAATGATTTTACTCAGTTTCCCAAGTCAGAAACCTGTGTTTCCTCCATTCTCTTTTTTCCTTTATTCTGCTTATAATCCCTGCCTAATTCTATCAGTTTACTTGAAGTTTAAAAAGAAGATGCAGCAGCTCTTACTTCTTTTTTAAAATTATCATCTTTTCCTTCTTGGAAAGAGTAGAAACTGGTTCCCTACTCATATCCCTCATCCTAATCTGTTTCCCATTCTCGTCTGTTTTTAAAATACTTGAGTATTTAAGCAATGCCAATTTCCCCCCCAAAATATTCAATAATACATCTCTGCTATTTGAAAATCTGTTAGATTCAAGTGGCTAAGGTATGGAATTGAAACTCCTTAGATTTGACCTAACCCATCTTGTCAACCTCACCTTCGACTCCTCTCTGTACAGCTCAGTTCCAGGAGCACACCTGATCCTTTAAGGCTCTGTTGGGCTCCTTTGCTTGCTGTTCTGTGTTGTTCTTTGCTGTAAAGTTCCTACTCACCCTTCAAGATCCAACAAAATATTAATTCCAGATAAGAAGTTGCTCTGTCTATGGAATTTCTCAGCCCTTTGTTAACGTACCTTCAGTAGTTACTGCCAGGGTGGTTGTGTTAGTGACCAGTGTTCTTGGACTTTTTAATCAATAGAAATTGATAAGAGACCAGATGAGAAATTCAGGCAAGACTGCAGCATGTGGGAGCAAAAACAAGTAACAGATTCCCTTGCTCGCTCCCTGATGGGGGCGAGGCAAGCTGGTCTCTTAAATGGGGTGAGGGTTGGGGTGGGTCCAGGGGTTGGGCTGGAGTGATGGCTTAGGTGGTTGGCCCACCCACTTTGTGGTGCTTTGTACATGCACAGTACCCTGCTTTTGATCCCGACACCTCAAAAGTGGCAGTTGTGTTTTGGGTCTTTTTGTATCTTGTTGTTCATAATTTGCCCCAACTGCACATGCATGCAGTTAATTTTAGTCCATTCTAATTTCTTTGTATTCTGTTACTTGAGGAAATGTTTATCCACATGCAAGCACTGCAGCAAATGGTTTCAGGTCCCAGGTCCCAGCCTGTCTCTGTTATTTATGTTTGTCTTTGTCTTCCCCCTGTAAGCCCTATGAGAGCAGGAAACCTAAATCAGTCATGTTTGTAATCCCAGGTATTGCACAGTATCTAATAATGGTAGGGGTACAATTTGATTTTCTTAACTTTGGCTTTAAAATTTCAGCTATATGTTTAAGGGTATAGTAAGAACCCTAGAAGCAAGTTAAGAGACCTACCTGAGTTCTAGTCCTGAGTTGGTTATTAACATAGCATCCTGGGTGTTTTATAACTTTCCATTTTCTGCTCTTCCTTTCCCTCTAACCATCCACTCATCCTGATTTAATGAACTTAATCTCAGAGTGAGACATGAGAGGTTCACAGAGTCACAGTTTAGACATGTGATCTTGGAAACATAAGAGGTTCTTGCTATGCACAGTGCACACAAAAAGCCTTTAATTAAACACGTGAAATGTATTAGTCACATGCTCTTGAGAAAACTGAAAAAAAGGGACCCATCCCAGGCCCAGATGTGTCCTTGGAAAGGACTGGGCCAACAACAGACAAGGAGGGGTGAGGGTTTCAGCCATGATTACTCCCATCTGTTGTTCTTTAAAACAAAACCAAAAAAAGTTTCCCAAATGAACACTAGACGTGGGAAAAATTATAAGAAGCTGATATCAAAGCTGGACTAAATATGTAGAAATAGTAGCTTAATATTCCTGAATTTTGAGATGGAATTTTAGATTTTAAATTTTGTGAAAACCTCAACTGCTTTTTGTTTCTTTTCTTCTTTGACTTCCTTCTTCTTAACTTTGACGCTTCTGTGATGAGTCTAGAACATACCAAATGGTGGATAAACCCACCCCATTGAGCTTAGCTGGATCAGAATTTTTCCACATAAACTGTTGGACATTTTGTACACTGATCCAAACAGGTATGGAGAACAGTGATACCAATTTTCCTTATGAATTTAAGGAGTAGAGAATAACTGTAAGTGGGGAGGACACAGCTGCAGGTATATTGATTTAACTTTAATAATTTAATAAGCCACCATTTAATAAAGAGAGACATGCTACAACCCAGGATAGATTTTATATTATTAGCTACTCTTTCCTTTTCTGGATGACAGAGTTTATGGCAGCATGGTTCCTCCATGACTGTTGGCATTAATTAAATAATTGAATGAACCAACTGAAGTCTCGTAGATATGTTCATGTTCTGTTGATGTTTGGAGATTATGAAGGACTGATATACCAAGAATATCTTACACTCTTTGATTTAAAATTTTAATTTGTTGCTGTCCATTACAATATTAGAGCCTCCTGTGAATTTATATGTCCTAAGAAGATAGTTCTATCTGTTCTTAACCTTGCTAATGTATTTTCTTTCAAGGCAGTTAATGAAGTGTTTTAGTTTATTTGTTCTACAAAAGTGAAAAAAAAGCATTAAGCTTAAAAGCAAATAATTCTCTTGAGATGCTTTGAACTGTGATTAAATGTGGAATCTTTGAATACTTGTTACCTGTGGAAATTTAAGGATGTAGTATTTTTAAAAATAGCAACTAAATATTGTTTTTTCTTCATGCAATCTCATTTAAAGAACACATATAAGTACAATGTTTCCTTCACTGCTTTTTCCACCAAGCAGTCAAATTGAGAGCCTTCATTCATTACAGCTGTAGATAATCAAACTAAAGAGAAAAGCTGTTTCATCGAGTTATGGGAAATGTGAACAACTTAGAGTGCTCTAAAGCTTGTTTCTAGGAAGAATCATAATTTAACTGTTGAAACAATTTTTTGTTCATGTGTGTTTTTCCTTCCTATTGTAAATCTGAGGAAAATGTGACACAGTTTGCTTTTAACGTGTTCACGTATGTTCCTAGTGGATGTCTTAAATCAAGAGATAAACCTTTGTATTTCCAGGGATAAAAACTTAACACACATGGCACTCACATAAATGTGCTAAGTGGATCAATAAATGAACCAATGATGCTAGTATTTTATACTCTGCTAGACCAATATACCTTTCCAAATGCCGTCTTAGAGATGTATTCTATAAAGTTTGACTAACTAATAAGGAATGTGCCTCTTCCAGCACCCAACAATAGAATATTTGGGAAAACTTAAAGCAAAAGCAAGTTTTAAATGAATTTTTTTTTTTTAAAAAAAAGAAAGAAGGACATCCCCAGGGAACAAAATAAACAGAAAAACACGTTCAAATGACAGAGATAAGCAAAGCTAAACCAGAATGGTCCATGGGTGTATCCTGACTAGATGGACCTAAATGGCTGGGGTTTGACACTTAGAGGGAGGCTTAGATCTGCAGTTACTATGTGTGGAAGGAGCTAGAATTGGGCTGCTCATATAAAGCAAGGGGTCTAAGATGGCTGTGTTGTTCCTAAAACCGGCTCTAGAAAAGCAGGCTGGGGGACTTAGAACAAGAATGAGTACTGTGGACACTGAATAGAAAGTGTCATCCTGGAGAATTCAATACCTCAAGCCCGTATTGGGAACCTACCATGGCATAAGAATGAAGAGACAATAAACAACAAGATCTTACTGTATAGCACAGGGAACTATATTCAATATCCTGTAATGGATAATGGAAAAGAATATGAAAAAGAATCTATAACTGAATCACTTTGCTGTACAGCAGAAATTAACACAACATTGTAAATCAACTATACTTCAATAAAATAATTTTATAAAAAAGAATGAAGAGACAGTCTTAACATACATTTTCCTTCCTTCTCTGGAAAGAATCAGGAATTGGAATGGCATTGCATTTCTTACCAGTAGCCCTGGAATCTAGAAAACAGCAGAGGCATTGTTTTAAAGTTCAGGGGAAAAGATTTGCACCAGGAATTCTATGCCCAGACATGTGTCAAGTATCAGGATAGAATAAAAGACCTCCAAAAGGCAAGCTGTCAAATAATTTACCCTCAACACCCTTTCCCTCATGCTACTAGAAGTTGAGTACATACTCCACCAAAAGAAAGGAAAAAATAAGAAATGAGAAGCCAAAACACTCAGGCAAAGGAGAATCTCATAGAAGAGAGAAATATCAATAAAAGGAATTCCCAAGACGATAACAAAGGGAAACTTCAGAGCGATAGCTCTTCCTAGAGAGCAAACAGTCTAGTTTTGGACTAAGAACACAGAGATCCTGGTGGAATGTTTCCAGTGAAAACAAAAATCAATGGATAGATCGCCCAGTGTGTTGAGGGGAGTTTTATGTCTCTGGTGGATTATTTGGGTCTAAATTGGTGATAGACACTAGAAAACTAAGGGAGAAAAAAGTCAAGTTATTAATTCAAGTATTAAATATCCCTGAAAAAAAGAGTCACGCAAGAAAGGTGAGTTTCATTAAACCTTTAAGCAATGAATGACCTCTAACCTGTACTGTTTCAGAGAATAAAGAGAAAATATTTCAACTAATTTTAAGGCTATTAAATTTTTGATACCTGTAGGAGACAGAATGACTGTCTCCCAAAGATATCCTAATCACAGAACCTGTGAATATGTTACATATTCACAGTATATAACAAAGAGTTAAAGTAGCAGACGAGATTAAGGTTGCAAATCAGCTGAATTTAAAATAGATTACTAGGATTGTCCAGGTGGACCTGATAGAATCACATGGGTCCTTAAAAGTGGAAGAAGTCAGTAAAAAAGGTCAGAGTGTTATGATACAAGAAAGGCTCAACCAGCCATTGCTGGCTTTGAAAATGGAAGGGGACCATAAGCCAAAGAATGTGGGTGGCCACTAGAAGCTGGAAAAGGCAAGGAAAATGGGCTCTCCCTTAGAGCCTCCAGAAAGGAGGGCAGTCCTGCTGACACTTTGATTTTAGCCCATTGAGACATGTTTTGGACTCCTGACCTTCAGAACTGCATAAGCTAATGAATTTGTTATTATTTGTTACAGCAGCAATAGGAAACTAATACAATGCCCAAACTGAATAAGGACAGTGCAAAAAAATTTACAGACCAATTTCATTTATGAGCATGAATATAAACATACTAAATGAAATACTAGCCTGAAATCCATTCATCAGTATATGTTAGGATTTCTCCAAGAACATAGGGATAGCTCTATTTCAGCATTTATTTATATAAGGTAGTATATTAACAGATTAAAGAAAATGTGTAATATATATATATATATACTGTAAAAATTAAATATATATAGTTTATATCTATAACATAAGACAACATAAACTATTATCTCAAGTGATACATAAAAAGCATTTGTGATGAATCAATACCCATCCATTATATAGTCTTAGGAAACTAAAAATTATTGGGAACATCCTTATTTCTGTGATCTGAATGAAATGTCGTTATGTGAACACCAGTGGAAAAATGTTAGAAGTGTTCTTTTTAACATGAAAAGGATAAGGACCCCTGTCATTGCTTCTTGTCAAAGAAATGAAATAGGGGATGTAACGATTGGAAAGAAAGAGGCAAATTTTTCATTATTTGTTATTTGTAATAATGTGAGTATATGCATAGAAAATCCAATAGAACTATGAACTATGAAACTTTGAAAATTTCAGCATAGTGGCTAAATAAAAAAAATAGGATTCCTGTACTGGTAACAACCAATTTGAAAATATAAAACCCTCCATTTTATTTATTTATTTATTCATCTAGTGAGAATTCTTTTTTTTATTACTTTTTTAAATTGGAGTATAGTTGATTTACAATCTTGTATTACTTTCTGCTGTACAGAAAAGTGAATCAGTCATATATATACATATATCTACTCTCTTCTAGACTCCATTCCCATATAGGTCATTATGGAGCATCGAATAGAGTTCCCTGTGCTATACAGTAGGTTCTTATTAGTTATCTTTTTTTTCCATAAATTTATTTATTTAATTTATTTATTTTTGACTGTGTTGAGTGTTCATCGTGGTGCACGGACTTTCTCTAGTTGTGGAGAGTGGGGGCTACTCTTTGTTGCAGTGCGCGGGCTTCTCTTGCTGCGGAGCACGGGCTCTAGGCATGTGGGCTTCAGTAGCTGCAGCACGCGGGCTCAGTAGTTGTGGTGCACAGGCTTAGTTGCTCCGTGGCATGTGGGATCTTCCCGGACCAGGGTTTGAACCCATGTCCCCTGCATTGGCAGGCAGATTCTCAACCACTGTACCACCAGTAAAGCCCTAGTTATCTTTTATATATAGTAGTGAGTATATATCAATCCCAATTTCCCAACTTATCCCCGCCTCCTTTCCCCCTTGGTAACCCTAAGTTTGTTTTCTATACCTGTGACTCAGTTTCTTAAAAACCTCCATTTTATAGAGTACTTAGCAATTAAGTGACCAAAAGATGTAAAAGAAATCTTATGAAAGAAATCTTTAAATGTAAAAGCAAACCTGAATAAATTGGGAGCTGAACCATGTTGCTATATGGAAGGACTCACTATGGTGAAAATGTTTCTTCTCTCCTAAATTAATTTATAAAGCCAGTGCAATCCCACTCAAAATTCCAGCAGGATTTTTCATGTAATGAGACAATTAGATTCTAAAATTCAAATGGAAGAAGTGGTCAACTCCAAGGGGCACTGTTCACATTTTATTCTATGGAGAAGTTATCTATTTTAGCGGCACAGGTGACAAAGAAATCAAGAACTTTTGAAGAACAACGTGATGGGTACATCTGCTAGATATCATCACTAGAGAACCGTGGTGTTGAGTTGGTGCAGGGATGTACTGTGGAGCAGAACTGAGAACCTAGAGAAGACCATGTATATACAGAAGCCTTGTGATAGGGGTGGCATTCAAGTCATTTGGGAAAGAATAGACTATTCAGTAGATGGGGATGCCAACTGGTTCTCCATAGGGCAAATTATAAACTTATGTCTCTATCTCAAACTGCAAATCAGAATGTAAAAAAAGAAACTTTAAAACATTTAGAAGTAAACATGAAGAAGATCTTTGTGAACTTGGGGTAGCAAAGAATTTCTTCAGTAGATAAAAACCATAAGTCATAAAATAAAAGATAGATAAATTTGTCTAAATTAAAACTGATACCTTTTGACAAAACAAACAAATTTAAAAGTCAAGTGATAGATGGGAAGAAGAAATATACAACGCAAATAGAATATTAAGATTCAGAATACTGTATATGATGAAATATAAGGCAATGTTTATTTCCCCAAAATGATTGCTCAGAAAAAAGGACTTATCAGAGGCTTTCAAGTCTCTGAAATGTATTAGCAGCCTAAAACCACCCAGTCAGTGCTACTTGTGCATGTTTGTAAAGGACCCAGGTTGGCGCTGATTAAAACAACAAAACAAACTAACAAAAGGCTATCAAGAAGGTTAATACAGATTGTTTATTCCTGGAATATGACTTCAAATTGCAAGAGTTCGATTTGTGGAAAGCAAGCCTTCTAAAGATTTTTGAAATTGAATAATTTTAACTAAAAAGGAACCCCAAAGATTATTTTTAAAATATTAAGATCAGTCAGTTTCTCAATGGGAAATTGATGGCACATTCAAATTAGGACAATTCAAGAAGTGTTTATTAATCAAAAGGCTAATTATAAAGGTGTGGAGGGGTGTAAGGGAAGTGCAAGGAATAACACAGGACCCCAGGGCTAGCAGGCTCAGAACTATGAACACTCCTAGGTCTGCAAGGGTAAAGCGAAGGAGGGGTCTCTGGATGTGGAAGGAGAGAGTCATGAGGAGTAGGGTGCCTTGAGAGGAGCAAACACTTTCTGTCCAGTGATGTAGCCAGACGGAGGCAACCTCTAAGAGAGGGAGCCAGAGGAGTAAATGCCCCAACCTCACTCTCCTCCCCAGTTCTCATCTCCTGCCAAGCCTGCCATTGGCTGTCCCCAGCAGGAAGCCTGAGAGCAAGGGATCCAGGGTATGTGGCCCACACAGGTCAGCTTTCCAGAGCAGAAAGCAGGGTGGAAAAGGAAGGGGGGGTGGGTTGGAAGGGGCAAATGATGAT
Organism: Orcinus orca; assembly: GCF_937001465.1. Lineage (NCBI taxonomy): Eukaryota > Metazoa > Chordata > Mammalia > Artiodactyla > Delphinidae > Orcinus > Orcinus orca. The sequence continues at coordinate 100,763,091 of NC_064563.1, forward strand.
AACTGGCACAAAAAGCAATATGGTACATGATCATATTGTGAAAATCATGAACAGCAAGTGGTATTTGGTACTTTGGAGCACAGTCTAGAGGGTGTATTAAACACAGATTCAACATTTTTCTGAATAGAAGTGGAGGTGATCTGCTTTAGAAAACTGTAAATGATGCAAAAAGTGGTTCAATCATAAAAAACCCTGATGCTGGATATGCTCATTAGAAATGTGAATAAAATTGTTTCATGAAATGTGAGTGAAGGAGACAGCAATAGTCTGAAAATAATTTATTATGATTAATGTGTGATTTAGAATATGCATTTAAAATGACATTAACATCAGTATGATACATAGACATTTGATGATTTTATCATTCTTTTTAACATCTTTATTGGAGTATAATTGCTTTACCATGGTGTGTTAGTTTCTGCTTTATAACAAAGTGAATCAGTTATACATATACATATGTTCCCATATCTCTTCCCTCTTGCATCTCCCTCCCTCCCACCCTCCCTATCCCACCCCTCTAGGTGGTCACAAACCACCTAGCTGATATCCCTGTGCTATGCGGCTACTTCCCACTAGCTATCTATTTTACATTTGGTAGTGTATATATATCCATGCCACTCTCTCACTTTGTCACAGCTTACACTTGCCCCTCCCCATATCCTCAAGTCCATTCTCTAGTAGGTCTGTGTCTTTATTCCCGTCTTACCCCTAGGTTCTTCATGAACTTTTTTTTTTTCTTAAATTCCATATATATGTGTTAGCATACGGTATTTGTCTTTCTCTTTCTGACTTATTTCGCTCTGTATGACAGACTCTATGTCCATCCACCTCACTACAAATAACTCACTTTCGTTTCTTTTTATGGCTGAATAATATTCCATTGTATATATGTGCCACATCTTCTTTATCCATTCATCTGTTGATGGACACTTAGGTTGCTTCCATGTCCTGGCTATTGTAAATAGAGCTGCAATGAACATTTTGATACATGACTCTATTTGAATTATGGTTTTCTCAGCATATATGCCCAGTAGTGGGATTGCTGGGTCGTATGGTAGTTCTGTTGTTAGTTTTTTAAGGAACCTCCATACTGTTCTCCATAGTGGCTGTATCAATTTACATTCCCACCAGCAGTGCAAGAGTGTTCCCTTTTCTCCACACCCTCTCCAGCATTTATTGTTTCTAGATTTTTTAATGATGGCCATTCTGACTGGTGTGAGATGATATCTCATTGTAAATTTTTTTTTTTTTTTTTTTTTGCGGTACGCGGTCCTCTCACTCTTGTGGCCTCTCCCATTGTGGAGCACAGGCTCCGGACGCACAGGTTCAGTGGCCATGGCTCACGGGCCTAACTGCTCCATGGTATATGGGATCTTCCCGGACCAGGGCATGAACCCGCGTCCCCTGCATTGTCAGGTGGACTCTCAACCACGGCACCACCAGGGAAGCCCTCATTGTGGTTTTGATTTGCATTTCTCTAATGATTAATGATGTTGAGCATTCTTTCATGTGTTTGTTGGCAATCTGTATATCTTCTTTGGAGAAATGTCTATTTAGGTCTTCTGCCCATTTTTGAATTGAGTTGTTTGTTTTTTTGTTATTGAGCTGCATGAGCTGCTTGTAAATTTTGGAGATTAATCCTTTGTCAGTTGCTTCATTTGCAAATATTTTCTCCCATTCTGAGGGTTGTCTTTTCGTCTTGTTTATGGTTTCCTTTGCTGTACAAAAGCTTTTAAGTTTCATTAGGTTCCATTTGTTTACTTTTGTTTTTTATTTCCATTTCTCTAGGAGGTGGGTCAAAAAGGATCTTGCTGTGATTTATGTCATAGAGTGTTCTGCCTATGTTTTCCTCTAAAAGTTTGATAGTGTCTGGCCTTACATTTAGGTCTTTAATCCATTTTGAGTTTATTTTTGTGTATGGTGTTAGGGAGTGTTCTAATTTCATACATGTACCTATCCAGTTTTCTCAGCACCACTTATTGAAGAGGCTGTCTTTTCTCCACTGTATATTCTAGCCTCCTTTATCAAAGATAAGGTGACCATATGTGCATGGGTTTATCTCTGGGATTTCTATCCTGTTCCATTGATCTATATTTCTGTTTTTGTGCCAGTACAATACTGTCTTGATTACTGTAGCTTTGTAGTATAGTCTAAAGTCAGGGAGCCTGATTCCTCCAGCTCCATTTCTCGTTCTCAAGATTGCTTTGGCTATTCGGGATCTTTTGTGTTTCCATACAAATTGTGAAATTTTTTGTTCTAGTTCTGTGAAAAATGCCAGTGGTAGTTTGATAGGGATCGCATTGAAGCTGTAGATTGCTTTGGGTAGTAAAGTCATTTTCACAATGTTGATTCTTCCAATCCAAGTACATGGTATATCTCTCCATCTATTTGTATCATCTTTAATTTCTTCCATCAGTGTCTTATAATTTTCTGCATACAGGTCTTTTGTCTCCTTAGGTAGGTTTATTCCTGGATATTTTATTCTTTTTGTTGCAATGGTAAACGGGAGTGTTTTCTTAATTTCAGTTTCAGATTTTTCATCACTAGTGTATAAGAATGCCAGAGATTTCTGTGCATTAATTTTGTATCCTGCTACTTTACCAAATAAATTGATTAGCTCTAGTAGTTTTCTGGTAGTAACTTTAGGATCTCTCTATATAGTATCATGTCATCTGCAAACAGGGACAGCTTTATTTCTTCTTTTCTGATTTGGATTCCTTTTATTTCCTTTCCTTCTCTGATTGCTGTGGCTAAAACTTCCAAAACTATGTTGAGTAAGAGTGCTGAGAGTGGGCAGCCTTGTCTTTTTCCTGATCTTAGTGGAAATGGTTTCAGTTTTTCACCATTGAGGATGATGTTGGCTGTGGGTTTGTCATATATGGCCTTTATTATGTTGAGGAAAGTTCCCTCTATGCCTACTTTCTGCAGGGTTTTTATCATAAATTGGTGTTGAATTTTGTCGAAGGCTTTCTGTGCATCTATTGAGATGATCATATGGTTTTTATCTTTCAGTTTGTTAATATGGTTTATCACGTTGATTGATTTGCGTATATTGAAGAATCCTTGCATTCCTGGAATAAAACCCACTTGCTCATGGTGTATGATCCTTTTAATGTGCTGTTGGATTCTGTTCACTAGTATTTTGTTGAGGATTTTTGCATCTATGTTCATCAGTGATATTGGCCTGTAGTTTTCTTTCTTTTTGACATATTTGTCTGGTTTTGGTATCAGAGTGATGGTGGCTGCGTAGAATGAGTTTGGGAGTGTTCCTCCCTCTGCTATATTTTGGAAGAGTTTTAGAAGGATAGGTGTTAGCTCTTCTCTAAATGTTTGATAGATTTTGCCTGTGAAGCCATCTGATTCTGGGCTTTTGTTCGTTGGAAGCGTTTTAATCACAGTTTCAATTTCAGTACTTGTGTTTTGTCTGTTCATATTTTCTATTTCTTCCTGGTTCAGTCTCAGAAGGTTGTGCATTTCTAAGAATTTTTCCATTTCTTCCAGGTTGTCGATTTTATTGGCATAGAGTTGCTTTTAGTAATCTCTCATGATCCTTTGTATTTTTGCAGTTGTTACTTCTCCATTTTCATTTCTAATTCTATTGATTTGAGTCTTCTCCCTTTTTTTCTTGATGAGTCTGGCTAATGGTTTATCAATTTTGTTTATTTTCTCAAAGAAGCAGCTTTTAGTTTTATTGATCTTTGCTATCATTTCCTTCATTTCTTTTTCATTTATTTCTCATCTGGTCTTTATGATTTCTTTCCTTCTGCTAACTTTGTGTTTTTTTTGTTCTTCTTTCTCTAATTGCTTTAGGTGCAAGGTTAGGTTGTTTATTCGAGATGTTTCCTGTTTCTTAAGGTAGGATTGTAGTGCTATAAACTTCCCTCTTAGAACTGCTTTTATTGCATCCCATAGGTTTTGGGTCGTCGTGTCTCCATTGTCATTTGTTTCTAGGTATTTTTTGATTTCCTCTTTGATTTCTTCAGTGATCACTTCATTATTAAGTAGAGTATTGTTTAGCCTCCATGTGTTTGTAATTTTTACAGATCTTTTCCTGTAATTGATATCTAGTCTCATAGCATTGTTGTTGGGAAAGATAGTTGATATGATTTCAGTTTTCTTAAATTTACCAAGGCTAGATTTGTGACCCAAAATATGATCTTTCCTGGAAAATGTTCCATGAGCACTTGAGAAAAATGTGTATTCTGTTGTTTTTGGATGGAATGTCCTATAAATATCAATTAAGTTCATCTTGTTTAATGTATCATTTAAAGCTTGTATTTCCTTTATATTTTCAGTTTGGATGATCTGTCCATTGGTGAAAGTGGGGTGTTAAATTGCCCTACTATGATTGTGTTGTTGTCGATTTCCCCTTTTATGGCTTTTAGTATTTGTCTTATGTATTGAGCTGCTGCTATGTTGGGTGCATAAATATTTACAATTGTTATATCTTCTTCTTGGATCGATCCCTTGATCATTATGTAGTGTCCTTCTTTGTCTCTTGTAATAGTCTTTATTTTAAAGTCTATTTTGTCTGTTATGAGAATTGCTACTCCAGCTTTCTTTTGGTTTCCATTTGTATGGAATATCTTTTTCCATCCCCTCACTTTCAATCTGTATGTGTCCCTAGGTCTGAAGTGGGTTTCTTGTAGGCAGCATATATACAGGTCATGTTTTTGTATGCATTCAGCCAGTCTGTGTCTTTTGGTGGGAGCATTTAATCCATTTACATTTAAGGTAATTATTGATATGTATGTTCCTATTCCTATTTTCTTAATTGTTTCTGGTTTGTTATTGTAGGTCTTTTCCTTCTCTTGTGTTTCTTGCCTAGAGAAGTTCCTTTAGCATTTGTTGTTAAGCTGGTTTGGTGGTGCTGAACTCTCTCAGCTTTTGCTTGTCTGTAAAGGTTTTAATTTCTCCATCAAAACTGAATGAGATCCTTGCTGGGTAGATAATCTTGGTTGTTAGTTTTTCTCCTTCATCACTTTCAATATGTCCTGCCACTCCCTTCTGGCTTGCAGAGTTTCTGCTGAAAGATCAGCTGTTAACCTTATGGGGATTCCCTTGTGTGTTATTTGTTGATTTTCCCTTGCTGCTTTTAATATGTTTTCTTTGTATTTAATTTTTGACAGTTTGATTAATATGTGTCTTGGCATGTTTCTCCTTGGATTTATCCTATATGGGACTCTCTGTGCTTCCTGGACTTGATTAACTATTTCCTTTCCCATATTAGGGAAGTTTTCAACTATAATCTCTTCAAATATTTTCTCAGTCCCTTTCTTTTTCTCTTCTTCTTCTGGGACCCCTATGATTCGAATGTTGGTGCATTTAATGTTGTCCCAGAGGTCTCTGAGACTGTCTTCATTTCTTTTCATTCTTTTTTCTTTATTCTGCTCTGCAGTAGTTATTTCCACTGTTTTATCTTCCAGGTCACTTATCCGTTCTTCTGCCTCAGTTATTCTGCTGTTGATCCCTTCTAGAGTATTTTTAATTTCATTTATTGTGTTGTTCATCATTGCTTGTTTCCTCTTTAGTTCTTCTAGGTCCTTGTTAAATGTTTCTTGCATTTTCTCTATTCTATTTCCAAGATTTTGGATCATCTTTACTCTCATTATTCTGAATTATTTTTCAGGTAGACTGCCTATTTCCTCTTCATTTGTTAGGTCTGGTGGGTTTTTATCTTGCTCCTTCATCTGCTGTGTGTTTTTCTGTCTTTTCATTTTGCTTATCTTACTGTGTATGGGGTCTCATTTTTGCAGGCTGCAGGTTTTTAGTTCCCATTGTTTTTGGTGTCTGTCCCCAGTGGCTAAGGTTGTTTCAGTGGATTGTGTAGGCTTCCTGGTGGAGGGGACTAGTGCCTGTGTTCTGGTGGATGAGGCTGGATGTTGTCTTTCTGGTGTGCAGGTCCACGTCTGGTGGTGTGTTTTGGGATATCTGTGGCCTTATTATGATTTTAGGCAGCCTCTTTGCTAATGGATGGGGCTGTGTTCCTGTCTTTCTTGTTGTTTGGCATAGTGTGTCCAGCATTGTAGCTTGCTGGTCATTTAGTGAAGCTGGGTGTTGGTGTTGAGATGGAGATCTCTGTGAGATTTTCGCCATTTGATATTATGTGGAGCTGGGAGGTCTCTTGTCGACCAGTGTCCTGAAGTTGGCTCTCCCACCTCAGTGGCACAGCCCTGACACCTGGCTGGAGCACGAGGAGACTGTCCTCCACACGGCTCCTAGTTTTGGAGAGTCTCCTGCAGAGTCAGTGGGTGGCTGTGGCTCACCATTAGGACAAGGACACTGGCAGCAGAAGTTCTGGGAAGTACTCCTTCGATTTTAACTTTATACATAAATATTTTTATATTAAAGTTGTACAAAACTTTATGTGTCTCCTAATTTGGAACACTGGGAGAGACAGCCTTATATTTGGGATCACCTTATATCCAGACACATTTTCGTATATAAAGAACTCTGGAGAAAATGGCAGGTAAGTATAAAAATTGGTAAAAGTTACGAACCAGCAGTTCAGAGAAAAGGTAAAAGGTAAATAGGAAATAAACATAAAAAAGATGCTTAACTAGGAACATAGGAATTAGTGAAACTTGTAATCAGGGAAAAAATTAAAATGAGATACCATTTCACACCCATTTGACTGGCAAACATCAGAAAGTCGTGTATAGAGAAGATCTTACCCACTGCTGCTAATATGTTAATAGTTTCCACCGCTTTTTGAGACTTTTGCCAGTATCTAGTGAAAGCATACCCTTTGACACTCTTGATCTAGATCTAGATTGATCTAGGTTGATCTAGAACCTCTTGCTCATGTACACAGGAAGATATTTAAAATAACTTTATTGTATTTTTGGAATAGTGAACTGGAAATAATTTGATATCAATCAATAGGGGAATGAATAAAATGTGGTTTATTTATATGTTGGAAAATTAACAGCAATTGAAACAAACCAACATGGAAAAATCTTAAAAGGTAGATGAAAAGGCAAGTTTTAGAATGATTCATATTGTAGAATAGCATTTATGTAAATCAAACCCAAAGCAATGCTGTATATATTTTTTGTATTCATAAATGTAATAAAGGTATAAAAGCTTGGGCTGGAAGAGATATATGCCACATTCTTCTTAGTGGCTGCCTCAAGGTAAGAATGGAGGGAACAGGACTGTGTAAATGTTGGTAGCATGAAAGAGTACAATGTCTTGGCCTGAAATACCTGAATATTTGTTTGTTTATATTCTGATTAGATTTAGACTCATTTCTTTTTATGTCCTGAAACAATCTGAACACATTTCCAAGAATCTCAACTATAGTCAACAGAGTTTTACTACTTGGAGGCCAACTGAAAATTTTTGTTCTTAGTGTTGTAATTTTCAGGGCAAGTTATAAAATTATTGATCAGAGCAATTGTAACCATTTTCTGTAGTTTATTTCTCCACTAGTCTATAGTCCAGTAGGAGGACTTTTAAATGGAAGATATGGGTGTCAACTAATGGAGTAGTGGGAAGACAAATGCAGTCATGCACATGGCCAGCTGAGAGCAGATTTTTAAAAATTGATGAGTTGTCTTTTCACCAGTTTATTAGGTGACATGCTTCTAAGATGGAAACAGTGTATGAGAAGGGGATGAAAGACTTGAACAGCTTTCCAATTCAATTGTATTGAATTGTGACAATTGTGACATTGTTTTTAAATTAAATATTTGACTTATCCGTATTCAAATATTATCACCCATAAATAATTATCACCCATAAGCAGAAGCTGAACAAATTAATTAAAAAATGTCCACCACTCTTAATTATCTGGGCCACTCACTCTTGTCCCAACTCCCCATATACTTGTTTCTATCTGTTAACCTGAACTACAGTGTTATCTTTTAGGTCAGGTGGTTCTCTGAGACCTCAGCTTAAATTGAATCTTTCCATCTCTCCTGTTCCTTTATAATTGCAAGGAGCATCCACTGTATGTGAATTCTTATGGCCTATTTCACATCTCTTTAGGTAGTTTTACTTTCTTATAAAGCTTTTACAAATGAACCCCACGATTATTTTTCCTCTATTTGAATCCTTCCTGATCTCCTCCCATTTAAACTACTGTTGTAATTATGGCATTGCATTGGATGTATTCCATTTGTACATACTGCCTTGTCTGCATTAATTAACAAAAATTATGGCAACTTGCCAAGAATACCTCACATTATCATGGGGACAGAAATAGTAATACACTATTCAATAACAACCCACCAATTTCTATCTTCATTTCTTACCTCTCCTCTGAGCTGCTGCCTATTCAACAGACCATACGGATGTCTCTGAGCACCTCAAACTTAACATGTTGAAGACCAAGCCAACAACATCCTCCCAGACCCACTCATCTCTTTGTGTTTTCTGTTCAGTTAATGGCACCTCTTTCAACCAGGAGGTGCAAGTTGTACTGTCATCCTTGAAATGAATCTTCTTTCCTTGTTTCTCACATCCAGTTTTCTTCTAGGATATGTCAATTTTGCTTTCTACATATCCCACAGATCTGTCTGGATTCAAGCCATGTACCATCATTGATCATCTGGACCATTGCAATAGATAGTTTCCTGATCTCCCTGTGCTTTCTCTTTCCATCCTTCAGCATGTTCTATATCCTTTTGATCCCCCCGCCCCACTGTTTTTTTCAGGTTTCTCCTCCTTTGCCACTTCTTTAGAGAAGTTTTTCCTGATCTTCCCGGGTTGGTTGAATCCTTCTATTATTAGTGATCAGAGCCCTCAGTACCTAATGTCCTTAGCACATAAGACAGGTTTAATGTTACATTAATTTGATTCAAGCATTTTTCCCACTAAATCTTCACTGTCCATTACAGTAGCCACTAGCCACAGATGGCTATTTAACTTTAAATTAAGTAAAATTAAATGAAACTTAAAATTCAGTTTCCTAGTCACACCAGCTACACTTCAAGTGCTCAAGAGCCGTCTGGGCACTGGTAGCTACCATGCTGGGCAGTGCAGAGTAAAGAACATTTCCATCACCCTAGGAAGTTCTGTAGGACAACATGCACCAGACTGTAAGCTCTGCAGGGGCACACAATGGTTCTTTTCTTTTTTTCCTGTTGTCAAACTGTCTTTCTGTCTTTCCATTACATTCCTGGTGCCTAGCAACATGTCTGGCCCCACAGAAGGCCTTCCAAAACATTTGTTAAGCAAATGAAAAAATGAGTTAATGAATGAGCACCTCAGAGCCTTGTGGGGATGAAGTGGAGCAGTTAAGAATGTCCCGAATTGGGAAAACTTTCTCCGAGGCTGGTATTTGTGGACCATTGATTCCAGAGACCTCAGCACTTGATGCCGTTCATGTGCTCACTCAATGACATGCCTGCACAAATCTTTGTTTTGCCGTTTCAAAGCTGTACTTGGCCAATCATGGTCTGGAGATCCTTCATGAATATTTTGTAAGAGAAGCTTCCTCATGGAAATTATAAAGTACCTGACAGGGGCGGCATATGTGCTAGCAGATGTTTATCAGTTTTGGCAGTGAATAATTGTCATGTCTGGGATGTGTTCTTTTGCCTAAAGGAACATGGCAAATGATGTGACGGATCATGTTTCTTATTTTACTTTATGCTAGTTTAAGTTTACTTTTAGTGGAGAGTTAATGAAGTACAGTATAGTCTAAAAAAACAGTAAGGAGGGACTCTGGTTTCAGAAACCCATGTGAAAGCTAGAAACCATCACAAAGGATTCTAGTATTTTAATTGAGAGAGAAGCAAATTATGGCCCATGGGCCAAATCCAGCCCAGTGCCTGTTTTTGTGAATAAAGATTTATTGGAACAAAGCCACACCCATTCATCTATTCATCTACTGTTGCTTTCACCCTACAATGGCAGAGTTGAGTAGTTGGGACAGAGACTGTGTAGCCTACGTCTAAAATGTTTCTTACCTGGACTTTTATAAAAAGTTTGCTTACCTCTGTTTTAACTCCTACAGGATCCAATGCTACTTGGATTGTTTGAGCTTTATGAGCAGTTAGTGGGTACAGCTGACAAAATGGTCACTCTGTTCAGTTGCTTTCTTTACCAGCCACCCTCCTACCCCCCTGCCCCCAACACTTACATTTTTTTCTTCAAAATCACAGAGAAAAATTATGGAGGTCGTCTAACATTTCTGAGGCAGCAAGGTGAGTTTCAGGCTGTGGGGATGAAATCATGGATAATAAGATGGAGGTAAAATGCCCTTTGCCATGCTGTGTGCCTTGAGAACCTTCAGATGTTGGTGCCAGAAAAGTGGAAGTTGGCCTGAGCAAAGATAACAGATCAGGAAACATGTACTGACCAGAGATGAACCTCAGAGAACAAAGAGAGAGACGAGGGGCTTTGGAAGTGAGGCTATGTGAGGAGGCTGTGAAAGAATGTGGTACCTCAAAGACAAAGAGATGCTGCACATAGAGAAGACCTTTAGATCAGGGGAATTGTTGGAAAACTGAGCCCAACAGCTATGCCCAGAGAAGGAGAAATAAGTCAGGAAAACTCTATGAAGTTTCCAGGGAAGCCCAGTCAGGAGGCAAGTGGTAATAAAGAGGTTGGGTTTGAACTAGAACTGAGGGTAGATCGGGGGTAGATGGAAGCAGAATCTAGTGAAGAGATGGTGGCAGAGAGAGCAGGAGAGCCCACTGGCTGGAGGCTCACAGTTAGACTTTTGATTTTCTCTTCAAAAGTGGTTTTATATAAAGTCATTGAGTAACACTGGCAGGTTTGGAAGAAGGCAGTGAGGTTTAAGTTTTTAAAAAATTTCTGTGTGTGTGTGTGTGTGTGTATGGTTAATAACTAAGGGCCCACAAAAAATATAAGTGACAGGCCACATAGCATAAACTCTGCAGCCAGGCTACTTCTGTTCAGATTTTGGCTCTGCCACGTACTAGCTGTGTGACCTTGGGTGAGTTACTTAACCTCTCTGTGTCCTAATTTGCTCACATAAAATGAAGATAATACTGCTACTACGTCTTAGAGTTGTTTTGAGGGCTAAATAAGCTTACATTTGTGAAGTGCTTACAACTGTGCCTGACACACAATGAGTGCTATAGACATTTATTAAATACTAGTGGTCTCTCTGTCATCTTTTGAGATGCCCTGGCTGGAAGATGAACTAGACACGAACATTGGATATGACCTTAAAATGTCAATTCACATAGAAACCTTTCTCCAATGCACTACGTAAATGCTTTAAAGAATTTGTGTCCTTTAACAGATGACTATTTAGTGTACTGGAGGCATGTCTTCATTTAAAACTTGTTTTTGTCCTTTGAACAGATTGTAAAATAGAGTGTCTGTGTGGACGTTTTATCTCATTGACCCTGATTCTTGCCTGCAAAAATGCATAATACTGAGCAGAAAATGAAATGAAAGGATTGGTGAAGGAGAGGGAAACACAACTTAGGCAGGGGTGTTTGTTTTTAAATCATAGTAAAATACATATAACATAAAAATTGTCATCTTCATGATTTTAATACTACAGTCCTGTAGTATAAATACATGCACATTTGTTGTATCTATGTAAGATGATGGATGTTCACTAAAGTTGTGGCAATCATTTCACGATGTATGCAAGTCAAACCATTATGCTGTACACCTTAAACTTATACAACGTGGTATGTCAGTTATACCTCAATAAAACTGGAAGGAAAGAAAAGAAAAGATCTGTTCTAAACAAAAGAAATTGGTGAAAGCAATATTAATAATATGTATGACTTAACTCAGTATATCTAATATATTTCAACATGTATTAGATACAAAACAATTATTCCTGCAATAGTTCATATCCTTTTTGTGGTAAGGCTTTGTAATCCAGTATGTATTTTTCACTTATTACACATTTCAATTTGAATGCTATATTTTCATCAGAAATCAATGATCTGAAATTGGATTTCATAAAATTTACAGTCAAAAAAGTAGATTCACATATCCAAGTTCTTCTAAACATGCTTAAAAGTTGTCTGGTAATTGAATCAAGTATCAACTTTAAATTTTAATGAAATGTAGATTGAAAAGCCAGTTCCTACTCATAACCCAAATCTAGTCATGAGCAAGTATCCAGTGGACATTTTACAAAACATCTGACCAGCATTCTTCAAAACTGCCAAGATCATCAAAAACAAGGAAAGTCTGAGAAACTGTTACAGATCAGAGGGGGCTGGGGAGACTTGACATCTAAGTGTAATGTGGTGTCCTTTTTGGGGTCCTGGAACAGGAAAAGGACATTCAAGGAAAAATTGGAGAAATGTGGATAAAGTCTAAAGTCTGGAGTTTGGTTAATGGTATTGTACCAACGTCAATGTCTTAGTTTTGACAAATATAGTGATTATATAAGATGTTAATGGTAGGGGAAGCTGGGTGAGGGGCATATGGGAACTCTCTATACCATCACTGCAACTTTTGTGTAAATATAAAAAATTATTCCAAATAGAAAAAGTTAAAGTAAAAATAAATGCATAAATACAATCACATTGTTGTGCAACCAATCTCCAGAACTCTCTATATCTTGCAAAGCTGAAACTCTACACTCATTAAATAACAACTCACACTCTTAGAGGAAAACATAGGCAGAACACTCTATGACATAAATCACAGCAAGATCCTTTTTGACCCACCTCCTAGAGAAATGGAAATAAAAACAAAAATAAACAAATGGGACCTAATGAAACTTAAAAGCTTTTTCACAGCAAAGGAAACCATAAACAAGACCAAAAGACAACCCTCAGAATGGGAGAAAATATTTGCAAATGAAACAACTGACAAAGGATTAGTCTCCAAAATTTACAAGCAGCTCATGCAGCTCAATAACAAAAAACAATCCAAAAATGGGCAGAAGACCTAAATAGACATTTCTCCAAAGAAGATATACAGATTGCCAACAAACACATGAAAGAATGCTCAACATCATTAATCATTAGAGAAATGCAAATCAAAACTACAATGAGATATCATCTCACACCAGTCAGAATGGCCATCATCAAAATATCTAGAAACAATAAATGCTGGAGAGGGTGTGGAGAAAAGGGAGCACTCTTGCCCTGCTGGTGGTAATGTGAATTGGTACAGCCACTATGGAGAACAGTATGGAGGTTCCTTACAAAACTACAAATAGAACTACCATATGACCCAGCAATCCCACTACTGGGCATATACCCTGAGAAAACCATAATTCAAAAAGAGTCATGTATCAAAATGTTCATTGCAGCTCTATTTACAATAGCCAGGACATGGAAGCAACCTAAGTGTCCATCAACAGATGAATGGATAAAGAAGATGTGGCATATATATACAATGGAATATTATTCAGCCATAAAAAGAAACGAAATTGAGTTATTTGTAGTGAGGTGGATGGACCTAGAGTCTGTCATAAAAAGTGAAGTAAGTCAGAAAGAGAAAGACAAATACCGCATGCTAACACATATATATGGAATCTAAGAAAAAAAAATGTCATTAAGAACCTAGGGGTAAGACAGGAATAAAGACACAGACCTACTAGAGAATGGACTTGAGGATATGGGGAGGGGGAAGGGTAAGCTGTGACAAAGTGCGAGAGTGGCATGGACATATATACGCTACCAAACGTAAAATAGCTAGTGGGAAGCAGCCGCATAGCACAGGGAGATAGCTCGGTGTTTTGTGACCACCTAGAGGGGTGGGATAGGGAGGGTGGGAGGGAGGGAGACGCAAGAGGGAAGAGATATGGGAACATATGTATATGTATAACTGATTCACTTTGTTATAAAGCAGAAACTAACACACCACTGTAAAGCAATTATACTCCAATAAAGATGTAAAAAAAAAAAAACAGAAAAAAAAAGAAAAGAAAACCCCTCACCTTTCTCTTTGCCCTCACCCTTGGCAACCACCATTCTACTTTCTGTTGCTGAGTTTCACTCCTCTAGATACTTCATATAAGTGTAATCATACAGTCTTTGCGTTACTGTGACTCGCTTATCTCAATATAATGTCATCAAGTTTCACCCATGTTGTAGCATGTGTTGTGTCAGAACTTCCTTTTTCTTAAGGCTGAAAAATATTCCATTGTATGTTTACGCCCCATTTTATTTATCCATCCATCTGTTGATGGACTCTGTGTTGCTTCTGCCTTTTAGCTATTTGTGAATACGCTGCTATAAACATAAGTGTACAACTGGCAGGTGGCTTTATGAAATTCTGTGATTTGACTCCCTGGTGTCCTTGCTCCCTGGAATATTAGGATAAACTTGGGGTCCAAACCAGGTAGAACTGGGTTATAAGCCTGGTTTTACCACTTACCAGCTATGCATTTTGGGGCAAGTTACTTAAGTTCTCTGATCTTGCTTACTTCTTTGTAATAAAGGAATAGTGATATTTAAACACAGAGTTGTTTTAGGAGTTAAATAAGACCTTGCACAATGTTGGATACATTGTAAGAATTCAATAAATTTCCCCCTTTCCTTTCAAATGTGCCATCTCTTCTTCTGTGATCACCTATGTATATCTCCTTTTATTCTTGCTTTATCACAAGGAGAGACACAAATATTATCCATGAGGCCTGAGGTTGGATTACACTAAGGTTAAACAAAAAATTTCCCCCAGGGTTCCAGTAGAGTCGGTGGAACCTTGTTTAACTAAACAAATATTGCTCAGTGTTTCAGGGTTCTTTTGAGAGTATTGCCATATCCAAGAAGCCTTATGATCCAATCTTCAAATTGCCTTTCTTATTTAAAAGCAGGAAGTAGTATTTTTTTTCAAAAGCAGTTTCAGATATTTGAATTCAGTTCAACACAAACTTTGAGGGAGTGCCAAATTTGACTCACATGTTCCCTGATGCCTAACTCAATTAGGTCCACTTGCTGGACCTTGATCTGGTAAAGAAAACAGGACCTTTACTTGTTTATGGTGGCTGCAAATGTTTGATTTCATTTCCCTTGTGGGGTGTCATAGAGATAAATGCCTCTTTGTGGTACATTCAAAGAACATCATAGTATAGTGACTATACCAGTAATGGTCTGTTTACTTAAGCTCAATTCACTGGTATAAATATTACTTTAAAATGTCGGCAAAAATATGTCTTTAAATATTTGGAAAAGTGTACAGAGAGAATTTGTGAT
This sequence comes from Orcinus orca, assembly GCF_937001465.1. Classification (NCBI taxonomy): domain Eukaryota; kingdom Metazoa; phylum Chordata; class Mammalia; order Artiodactyla; family Delphinidae; genus Orcinus; species Orcinus orca. The sequence continues at coordinate 100,778,189 of NC_064563.1, forward strand.
TTTAGATCTTGGCAAAAAACTATAAAGAAATAAGGTGCCAGATTTGCTTTGTTCGAAAAGTTAAGTTTAACGATTATTTTGTTTTGAGAGACAAAATTAAGAGAATGACTTGAACTTTGATGAAGAAAAATAATGTGAAATAAAAGAAATTTTGGTGGAGGTGACATAAAAATAGGACCGATAGAAATGATGCTTGTTCTTAAAATTCCACACATCAAAGAGTGCAAAACAGCATTTCAGCATCATCATTCAGTCTGACATTAGCTGGTACTGAAATGAATAGACATAAATGAGCTTATTTATTTTCAAGCTCTTACTAAATCAGAAAATTAAATTAGATTTATAAAATGTTTTGCTTTTGCAAAAACAACTCCCCCTCTCCCCCCAATACAGATCATGTTTATTGTTGGAAATCCTTTTTCAGTATGTTTGAATGTTTAGTATAACATGCATGCAGAGCAAACTGGGGAACCTGAGGAGTGTTCTGAAGAGCCCTGGGAGTTTGAGTGTCATCTTCTCAAGGAGGAAGAGAATTTCAGTCTTACTCATAGGATAGGAATGGAAACAGGGCACAGGTGAGCAACAGATGGTCCCCAATTCAGTGAATCCTATGTAGTGTTGGGACAACAGAATGTTGTAGAGTCATTGAGTGTATCACCACTGGAGTAGAGTCCATCACCTACCTTGACTTGGTGGACTCTGAAACCAGGCAGTAGCTGAAGGTGTTTAGTTCAGTCCTGTGATTCTGATTTTCAGGAGAAGCTGTGTTGCCAGGCATTGGAAGTGAGCCCACCAGCAGAGGACTGGCAGCATTGTAATCCCTTTGTTGTAGGGCAGTGCCAAGTATAAGATCTATGCTTCCTGAGGTCCCAGGCAGGATTGCTGTCACAATTTCTTCACTTACTCAAAATAAATGTTTTGAATGATTATAGTTTGCTGGGTATTGTCTAAGACCTGGCTTCCAAAGATTAGTAAATGCACAATTCTTGTCCTCAAGAAGCTCACCTCAGGATGATTTGCCTATTCAATGGTGTGTAAAATGTGTTCTCACTGTTTATAGGTAGGGGCTAAAGTCAAAAGATGTGTGGATACGTCTGACTCACAGTTTCCATAAAGTGGAAATTGAGGGGAGGGAAAGAAGAAGTTCAAGTTAGTGTGGGCTGTTTCTGGGAAGAGTGAGTCAGGGTGAAGCACAGGATAGTGTGGAGTTACTGGAAGTCCAAGGGGGGGACTTAGGAATGAAAGAGGAGGATGTCAATGGAGCCAGAGGAGGCCCCCAAGGTGTAGCTTATCATTAGTTTCAAGGATACAAGGTGAAACTGATTATATGGTATTGAGGCAATCATACCTGTGAGAGCTGAAGGGAACCTGGTATGTCATCTAATTAACTCACTCTTCTTTCAGCTCAACAAAGTGGAGCCTAGAGGGATGGCCTGACTTGTTTTAGTTAAAAGGAACAATAGGCCGTTTTTTTGGTTGGTAGAAATACACTTAAAATATCCATATCGTACAGAATTAGAGATAGTCCATATGTTGGTGGCTTCAGAGATCTTTCCAAGATCACACTGTGTCTAAATCCAGCCCGTGCTTTTCAGAGGTCTCGTCTAAATGCTCTCCTGACCACTTGACCCTTGTCATTCCTTCCTATTTGAAATTTCTGGCTTCTTTGGTGGCACTGCATCCCCCTGGTTTTTCTCCTATTCTTCTGGCCAGTCTTTCTGTCTCCTTTTTAGTTTCTCTTACTTTGCTAATCCTCTACATTCTGCTTCCTGGAGTTCTGTCCATCTTTTCTACTCTTCCAATTCCTATACTCTTTCTGAGCAGCTGAATCTATTGTCATGACTTTACTTTCTGTTTGGAAGTTGATAATTTCTAAGCATAAGTCTCAAGTCAAGATCTGCCACCTGGATTCCAGGCCCTTATTCCAACAGTCAACAGCACACCTCCATCTGGATGTTCCATATGAGGCTTAAACTCAATCAATAAACGTAAAACTGAAGTTATCATCATTTCTCCCCACCCTCACCCTGGGCCCTCATCTCTTCCTCTTCTATTCCCTGTTTTGTTTGGCACCATAATGCTTAGGGTCCTCAAACCACAAACCCAAGGTTTGTCTATTATTTATCCTCATGTTCTGTTGAATATTTTTTTTACCTCTGTAATTTCTTTCTTCACTATCCCCACTGCTATTAGGTTGAAGAACCATCCAGTCCGGGAACCATCCAGTCTGGGAACCATCCAGTCTGGATCAGCAACCTGAAAAAAGCAAATTGGCCTCCTTGCCATCATTACTGCCCACCCCTTGCTACTATCACATAAGACTCAGGGGGATCTTACTGAGCGAAAAAAACCCTAATCCCATCATTTTCCTGCTAAATATTCTTGAAGGCTTCCCATCACATGCAGGGTCAAATCCAAAATCCTTAGCATGACACAAGGTCCTTTGTGATCTGCATTTAGACTTTTCTTTAGTCTTTTTCTTTCTTCCTTCCTTCCTCCTTTCTTTTCTTCCTCCCTCCCTCCCTCCCTCCCTCCCTCCATTCCTTCCTTCTGTCCTTCCTTCCTTCCTTCCTTTCCTTCCTTCTTTCCCTCTTTCTTTTTTTGCCATTCCCTCTTTACGTTTGTCTCTTGGCATTTCAGAATACCTTCCAGTCTTTGAACTTGCCATAGTCTCTATTAGCCTCTTTACAAAATCAAAGATGCTTTTCTCAACAATATAGTGCATTCTTACTCATCCTTCAAATCTTAGCTCACATATGATCTCATTCCAAAATCATCTTCTCTCCTTGGTCTGGTTGTGGTGCCCTCAGCATCCTGTGATCATCCCATCCCAGCATTTCCGTGCTATTAAAATTTTGTGGCTTATTTATTGGATCCTTTCCCATCACCTCTAGACAAGGTTCTCATTGAGGGCAGGGTCTGTGCCTTCTCTCTCTGTATATCTAATCCTAGCAAAGTCTATGGTAGGCACCAGGTGCTCAGAATTAAACAAAAAGAGTAAAGATTTGTGCATTATTCTAAATCACAATAGGGAAGAGAAGCATATTGGAGTCAGCTGGAGACCTGGATTAAAGTTCAAATACCCATATTCTCATGGAATGTGCTCTACCCCTCCTTATAGGGTATCAGAATCTTTAGGGTGGTATATGTAAGTGAATGAAAATAAGAAACACTACTAAGAATATGAATATACATATTTTAAAAAATCTAGCAATGCAGGAAAAACTATGAAAAAATGCTTAGGCTTACAATGAAACTATTTTATACCCATCAGAGAGACAAAAATGAAAAGTGTGACACATCAAGTACTGGTGATAATATGGAGAAATAGTGATTCAAACATTGCTGGTGGCCCTTTAGAGTATAACTTAGCAATAACTTGTAAACTCAAAGATGTATATATCCTTTGACCAGTAATTGACACTTCTAGGTCCATACTCCAGCAAAACTGTAGCACATGTGCACATGTAAAAAATGTTTGGAAATAATTATTGCAGCTGTGTGCAGTGGCAAAAACATGGAAACATCCTGAATTTTCAGTAGGAGAAGAGACAGATGGTGGCAAAGTCAGTTAGTGGAATACTATACAGCAGTTAAAATGAATCAACTAGAGTTGCCAGTATCACTATGGGTGTATAGAAAAAGCATAGTGTTCAGTAAGAAAAACAAGTTGTAGGATAGTACAGTGTGATACCATTTATAAAATTAAAAACACGCAAAAAATTAAATATTTTTGAACACATTTCGTAAATGTGTTAAGATATGCAGGGAATATACACTAAATTGTTGTCCAATTATGAATAAGTAGTGGGGACTGGAGAGAAATATGGAAACATGAAGGCAGCTCTATTAGGAGGATGGGACAGTGCTTGTTTTCTTAGTTTCTATTTGTCTTAGGCTGTTTGGGCAATAGTTCATTGTAAATTTTGTATTCCCAGAATTACTGTCATTGGATCCTCATGAGAATTCCACCAGTTGATATGAATGCGAAACTGTCTACAACCTTGCTATTCAAAGTGTGGTACTCTGACTGGAAAAATTCACATTGCCTGGGTGCTTGTTAGAAATGCAGAATGCCAGGTCCCCCCTCTGACCTACTGAATCAGCATTTGCCTTCTAAAAATATCCCCAGGGGATTCCTGTGCACATTTAAGTTTGTGAAGCCCTGGACTACAAGACTTAGAGCAATGACTCTCAAGGGTGGGAGATGAGGGGAACAGTTTTGTCTCCAAAGGCACATTTGACAATATCTGGTGAAATTTGGTGGCTGCTACTGGCATCTTGTGGATAGAGCCTAGGGCTGCTGCCAGACAACCTACAAGGCACAGGACAGTCTCCCAGAACAAAGACTTGTCTAGCCCCAAATGTCCGAGGTTGAGAGACCCTGACATGGAGAACAGAGTTTTGCCCAATTCCATATATACACTGTTGGTTATAAAATTTAAAAAAAAAAAAATTAAAAACCCCACTAAATTCTGAATAGGTACTCCCTCTAGGAAAAACAGGAGGAGAATGAGGTTAGGGAATGTATATGTAATGTTCTATTTAAAATAAACAACAATTAAGAGGCTAGATAACTTTGCCAAATTATACCAATTAGCTAGACCTCTAGTAGTTTAAAGAAACATAAGAATAGATAGCAAAAATTGGGATCTAAAGATTGAAAAATAAAAATGTGTTTCTGGAAGGGATAAGGATCAAAACAAACTCAAGTCCTTATTTAACTGTGGGTGGGTACATAAAAAATTTTTGGTTTTGGCCAATTCACAAAGACCTGCCTTGACTCTCTCTGCTGTCAGAAAAGTATTGAAAACATTGCCTACTCTAACTTCCTGGATATGCCCTACTTTAGTGGTGCCATGTAAGCAACCAAACCAGCATTTTCAAGGGGGGCTATAATATGAAGGCACCTGTGATGGAAATTCTATGTTCCCTTGCTAGTCCTTTCCTTTTCTACCTGACCTTTAAATGTTTTAGTTTGTCATGACTCCATCCTCTTAACACTTTACGTTCTTTCCCTAAGTGATTGCATCTATTTTTACATTTAAATCTCAAGTTCAGAGAGCTCATCTGAGTTCTAGACCTCAAGTAGCCAGCTGCTGACTCAACATCCCACTGGAAGTCCCACGGACAATTCAGAGTCCAAGTCTAATGCTGAATTAGTTCTCTTTCCACCCACCTCCCCCAAACATACCCCTACTGTGTTTTCTTCCCCAGGATACAGTAGCACCATCCAGCCAACAGCACCTACAGAAACCAGAGAGTCATTTTTAACATTTCCCTCTCCATTATCCTTTGCATCCAATCCATCCCTAAATTCTGTTGATTCTACCTTATAAATATATCTCAAATACATTGACATTTCTACAAGTTTGTTACTACTCTTGGTTTTTCCTGCCCTTTGCATCCTCACTAGTCTCCTTATATATTTCAGCACCCACTCCCTCTATACCCCATCCATATTTATCAGCCTTCACCTATTAAACCATTCTCTATACTATATCCAGAGTGATCTCTTCAAAATGCAAATCTGAATGTATCACTCCTGCTTAAAACATTTCCTTAGTTCCCCATTGCTGTTGGGGTCCATCACAGAATCCTTCACAAGCTGTACAGGACCTGGTCTCTTCCCATCTTGGAAGCCTCATCTCATTGCAGTCATCCTCTCTTCTCACTCTTCTCCAATCCAGCTTCCAGCCACACTGCCACCCCTGTAATTCCTCAAATGCATCAAGCTCTTTCCCAGTTCATCCCTTTGTCACATTTTGTTCCCTTTGCCTGTAAAACTGACCCCAGTCACCATTTCCCAACTCCTCCATCTAAGAGATGCCACTTCATTCTTTAGCTCTCAGCTCAAGTATTACTTTCTTAGGGAAGACTTCCATGACCACCTGAGAAGAGATTATCCACAATGCCCAACTCTGTAGTTGTTGATAGCATCTAACCAAAAAGTAATTAACACTCAACCACATAATTGTCTGCTTGCCCCATTAGACAGGAAGTTTCACAAGTGCAGCACAGTGCTTGCTGTTCACTGCTGCATCTCCAGGACTAACCCAGTGCACCCCAAGTAGTGCCTGAGTGAAAGGCTGGGCTTCTGGAATTGCTACAGAGAAGGAGCTACAAGATACTACACAACAGTTGGAACTCAGTTCTTTTTTATTATTTAAGAAAACTAGTCTGGGATATAGTTTTAAATGTCTTAGAAACTAATGTGGAATTAAATATGTAGATATGACTTCATTCTGTGTTTGAGTGTTTTCCTAAGCTTGAAAAGTGAGCAAATCCCCATGCATGTTAGATAAGCTTGGTTTTAGAGGCTGTAGAGTTTGTGCTTGGGAACAACTCATTAGAACATTTTCTAGGGCGACCCCTCAAATAATCCTTAGTCAAATAGTATTAGCTATGGGCCGATGAGTGAGGCGAAGAGAAAGGACTAATTTTTCCCATGAATGGTGTGAATGTCTTGTCTTTTGTATTGAAAGAGATTAGATTTTGGATTCAGATCTGCATCAGAATCTCAATTCTTTCACTTAAATGTTGGCTAATTTTTTTAACTGTCTCAGCCTTTAGTTTCTTCATTTATGTAATGAATATATCACTTTCATGTGAACAGTTATGAGATACCATAGATTTATTGAGATAGCATTTATCAAGCTCTCAGCACAGTGCTGGTTCCTAGTAGAGATTTAATGACTTCTGGTTCTTTTCATTTTTATTTCTATCTGTATACATATAGTTCAGTTGTCATTGAATTGGGATCCAGAGCCCTAGATAATTGAAATCAGAGTTTTGATACATGAACTCCTCCCCTTCCTAGAGCTTATTCTAAGAAACTATTTTGATAGAGTTAGACCAAATGAAAGATTATATGATCATAGTACACATCAATCAAAGTGCCTTCATGCACTTGGACAAAACTGAAGCAAGGCAAAAAGAAGAAATCTCATATGTAGAAGATTGCTAGCAATATACTACTGCATTGTAAGAAGGAAATGAAGCAAAGCCTGTCCTACCAGGGCTGGATGCCATTCAGTCATGACCTTCCTAGAATATGATAGTAGATGTGTTCTGAAGAGCAGCTGGAAGAAGGACCGACATGTATCTTCCTGTGTTAGGGAGTGATTCATCCAGCCCTCAGCCCATTCATCTCATAAATTTTTGAGTGTTTGGGATATGTCAGGCACTGTGCCAGCAGCACCAGTCCAACAGTAAGCAAGACACAGTTCTGCTCTGGCAATAAGGGGATAGAGAGGGTGTGTGTGTGTGTTTGTGTTGAGGGCTGTGTGGTAATTTATACAAGGTGGTCTGCAAAAGCCTCTAAAAGAGAGGTTTGAATAGAGCCTTGAATGTACCGAGAGAGTAAGTCTTGTGGGTCCCCAAGGGAATGGGTTTCCAAGTGGAGGTGATAGCAAGCATGAAGGTGCAAAGCAGCACGCTTGTGAATCTGAAAAATGGCGAGGGAGCTGGTGCAGTAGAAGCAGAGCAAGGGAGGGACAGAGAGATCAGACAGGTGGTGGGGACCAGTACACCATCCTGAGGTTTTGCCTTTGAATCCTAAAGAGATGGGAAGCCATGGGGAGTTTGGAGCATGATCTTATTTGCCTTATAAGACAGGATCACTGTCATAGGAGAATAGACTGTTGGAGGGTCTGGGCAGAAGCAGACTGATTAGGAGGCTGTTACCAAAGCCAGATGAGAAGTGTGTTCCCCTCAGTACTAGTTAAGTTATGTTAATAAAATATACCTCTGTATGGCAATCATTCAGAAAAAAAAATTCTTTCTACTACCTACTGACTACCACATTAAATCCAGCCTATTTCTCTCTGTTTATTCTATTACTTCCCTCCATCTACTACCTCTCAAATGTAAAATGCTTAAACTAGAGTAATAATAATGAGGGTGGTGAAGAATAGTTGAATTTTGGATGTACTTCAAAGGTAGGGCTGACTGGATTTGCTCATGGACTAATTGAAGGGTACAAAAGAAAGAGGAGTCAAGAATAACACATAAGAATTGGGCCTGAGCAACTAAAAGGGTGGAAGAGGTGGGAAAAACTAAGAGAGAGGTAGATGCAGGGAATGGTTCAAGGTCTTCTTCATTCTCTAGTCTATTCCAACACAATTTCTGGAAGGAGTCCTATTTTAGGCATATCAGCCATCATCTTCCTGTGGTTTAGTTGACTGCTGAAGACTGGACTCCATGGGATACCAGAGAATTACCTGGCATGAAGGGCATTCTGTAAGGGAGTTGGGAAGGGTGTACAACAAAACTTGCACCTACTTAGCTGCTTAGCCAAGGGCTAGCCTTGTTTATTAAAACATTCCTGACTAACTGTCTCCCTAGAGGTTCAAAGCTGGAGTAACAGCCATAGGTGATTCCCAACTTGGCAGAGGTTGTAGTAGCCATTAAGACTCCAGAAAAATGAATCTTGAGCTCTTCCAAGTTTTAGTTAGTAGAAGCATACAGCTGGAAGAGGGAAGAACTCAAAGAAGGTCATAGCTGGAGGGAACCTTAGTTAGAGTCCAAATCAAGACTCAGAGAAACATGAGACTCAGAGAGGTTATACAGCTACTGCAGGGACATGAAGAGTAGTTGAAATAGAACTAGAACCCTGGTCTCTGACTTCCATTACACTGCTTTTCTGGCAGTGCCAGGCTGGAGGGAACATGACAGTACCAGGTATGCACTGATTGGAGCGAATTGTCTTTTACTCTTGGGAGACTAGAGCTTAAGAAGCCTTCACCACACACTACTTTTAATCCGTGTTCATGGATCCCATGGTTTTACCCTGAGAAGGAAACTGGAGGTTGGCTGATTTTCTTGGTCTAAGAAGTAAAGAATAGCAATAATAGTCCTTGCTCTCCTCTGGGTTAGAATAGTACTTTCACGTTCATGTCAAATTTCACGTTCATGAAATGATGGATTGCAGGTATAATGGTTGGAAAAAGACAGTGGTGTAGTGAGTGATGTTACTACCACGAGTGTGGGGAAAATTAAAATTTATCTAAGACAACTACGGTAAAAATGTTTGTGGTATTTCAATTTCCTTGCCTTGTGAAACTGGCAGTGAAAGGCAAAATGGGTTGATTTGAATTTCAGCCATCTTTTTCAGAACATTGAAAGAGGTGCCAAGGAGTAGTAAAATGTGCAAAGTAGACTACTGGGGAAGGAAAGAAAAGTGATATGCGTAGTCAGCCCCTGAAAGATTAAAAGTTGATTGCTTGTTTCCATTGAAATATTTTGAAAACCCAATGGAAGTTTGTGACCAGGTCCACACTGGAGCTGAGATGGTCTCTGATTACTAGAGTTATCACACCCAAATGCCAACAATAGTCATTGCTCACACAAACTGCAGTCATGGCCTTAGCTTCTGTGTATGTATGTGTGTATCTGTGAAATCAAGTAGAATGGTACAGCCCAGCCTTTTGGTGAAAGTTTGTCATTGTTTTAATTGTTATGCTTGATATCCAAGCATAATATTTAACCTGATTTCCAAGGTCATTGAATTTAGTCCCTACTAATATTTAGGTACCCACTCAGTTCTATACTAGTTGATTGGTATGATGCTTCGTTTTCTTCTTCTTCTTCTTTTTTTTAAGGGAAAAATATTTTCACACCTCACCTCAGTAGATTTCTTACACTGCTGTGTTCTAAAATGGAATATTTCTTTTATTTCATCCTGATTCATTGCCCTGAGGTCTTCTGTTTTGGTTTCTGAGATACTGATCACGAAGGATTTAGGAAGAATATATCCTTCTTCTTTGGCAGCCAAATGCTCAGTCTCTGATAATTAAAGACACTGTTTTATTTTTCAAGGAAGTAATGTGACACTGTTATTTCCCTCCTTGATCTGGCACCATCAATGGGGAGAGTTCAGTGAGTTGCATTAAACAACTTAGGAGTTAAATTTTCAGTGATTTTCTTCCTTGTTAAGTCTATTTACACTTTATTCTTTCTCTTTCCAAATTTTTTTTGTGCTAATTGATTTAGTGCCTACCCTCTGCCTGGGAGTATACCCCCCACCCACATAAGCATGGCACATTTTTCTTAATGCTTCAGTTTTATTCTGAGATTTGTAGGGGTGGCGGGGTGTTGAATTTTTACATTCCTAAAGATTTTGTAATCTACTGATGGAGACAAAATCAGTGAATCCTGCCTTCCTGTATTCCTATGGATATATTATAGGCCAAATAGGAAAAAATCACTTGGATTTTTAAGAAAAAATGGAAGACTGGAAAATTCTTAGTATGTGGCAGGCAAAGGCCAGGCTGCCAGTTCATTATTCTGGGGTTTTGGGTTTCTTCAGTGGACAAGTGTGAGGAGGACTTTACCATGTTCTCAACAAACTGTCTCGTGGATGAAGGATACTCTGTTCCCAAATTCTAGCTGAAGTATTTGTTGTTTTTATTTGCCTCTGTTTGTTCATTTGATCTTGCTCCTTCTCTCCCTTTCTCTCCCCCTTTAAAAATAGTTATATGCATTTGGTTGGGAATGGACAAAATATGGATATCAATTTTTAAGGTATTATGAAAGTCATCCCCTCAATTATCCAAGTGGGTGAGCTGTACTATTTACTCCATTATAAAATAATTTCTTTTAATGTAGGTTTAAAACTCTCTGTGTTCTAAGATCAACTAAGTAACCATGATGTTCAACAATCAATAAAAGCAAATATCAGTATTTTAAGTTGCACTGTTGTTTCTTTTCTTTTTTACAATGTTCATTTCAGCAGTGTTTTCTGTTACTGATGAAGACTAACTTTCTGAAACAAAAAGACCACACCAGGAGAGCATCTCTGAGAGCCATAGATTTAATGATTCCATAAATGAAATTGATCCTGTGCCACGCAACATGGCTACAGGGTGTAGAACCTGATAAGATTTAGGGAAAATCTGATAGCTGAAGCCACCCTGTCTCCAGATTACACCATATCAAATCTGCTTCCATGGGAAAGCAGAGGGGAGAAGTTGCCTAGTCCAATTATTCATTTGAAAGCAGCCTCCACGTCAGCTAGAGAGAGTGCTTATGTAGATGGCAGTTGCTTAGGACCGGTTCCCCTTGGTCAAGTAGGTATTTTGATGCCCAAACTGATTCCCTTTCTGCATTCAATTGCAGGGCAGTGTTAGACAGCCATTGTACTAGACTCCCTGCAGGTCCTTTAGTCATTATGTAGAACGTCTTCTTGCAGTGGTGTTTGAATGGTCTTCTCAGCTTAGCTCAGGAGTGTTGGTATCTAGAAACAGCTGGCTCATGCTGCCCAGACTCACACAGGACTGGCTTTCGTTCCCACAAAGTGGGTATGATTTAAACACGCATATACTATAAATAAAGAGATTAACTTTGCCTCTTAGTTCTTTCACTCACCTGAGGGAACATGGTAGGAAAAACTACTTGGCAAAAGAAAATCAAATTTCAATTAGAATGATTCTTGATGAAGAAGAGATTTGAGAACCTTGTACTGAGGTGAATTGGTGACACATCTTTCCCTGACCTGGAGTCCCCCTCTTCCCAGCCAACAAGGGATTGAATCTGCATTTCATTGTCAGGAAAGGCACATTGGCCCAAGGTAGTTCTCCAATTCTCCTATTTTGATTCTGAGAGTCTGAAAAAAATTTTTGCTCTTCATGACCTGCTTCTTTCTCATTTCCACACTATGTTGTTACAAAATCTCAAATTGTTTCAGACACAATATATAGTGATTTGTGTAAATATCTAAGGAAGCAACCTAATCTTCTTGGTCCTAAGACCAGGTAATAGCTCATGAGTATTTTAGGCAAGACTGTTTGCTATTATTGGTGGAAGCAATCTCATCTTTAATTGATTAACTTTGAGTCAACACAAGTGTTTTCTGCTAGTCTTAAGTTCTTTGACTTTACTTTCTGAGCTTTCTCTACATCAATGGTTTTTGCATTGGAATATTTATTGTATAACATTCTGTACATAGAAAAGAATATGTAACATATATAAGTTCTGAAGCAAAATAATAATAAACATTTGTGAATCCAAATTTAGAACTAGAACATTAGTAATGCTGTTGCATATACATATGTGTTCTTTCTCTTGCCTCCAGTAAGTGGTAGTCACTATCCTAAAATTTATGTTTATTTATTCCATACTTCTTTTCCCCCCACTTTTTGAGGCAGTTTTTGTAGGTATGTAACTATAAAAAATATTTTGTTGAATTTTGTTGTTTGAGTTTGATTGAAGTGCTATCATTCTCAATATAGTCTTTTTCAACTTGCTTTTATCCTTCAATTTTGTAATTCCTTGGGGTTGTTATATGTAATTATAGTTAACTAGTATTCACTGCTGTATAATATTCGTTTGTGAGACTATACAAAAATGTATTTCCTGTTGATGAATTTTTGGATTGTTCCCTTTTTTAAAAATTATGAGCTTAGCTACCACAAGCATTCTTATACATGCCTTTGGGGGTGAATGTGAAATTGCTAGGTCACAGTGTATGCTAATGTAACAGGGAAGAGCCAAATCTGACTGCTTGTTGGATCTGTTTCTTTTACTTTAATCTTTGTTTTCCGCTGCTTTTGTTCACTAAAAGGATACTGTCTATACACATTGGCCTGCCTCGGGGAACCCTGTCCCTCTGCCTGAATGTTAAACCGAAGTGCCTTTTTTCAGGGAAGCATCCTGACCCTGTCCACCTGTGGATGGCTGCAAGAAAGAAGAAATTAACACATCCCCTCCCTGAGGCTGGCCTTTCCAGGTGATATTTGCAAAACTTATGGCATTTTTACTTTACTTCCTCATCTCCACCCCCTCTCTTTTCTATAAAAGAAACTTGCATCCAAACCCTGATAAGATGGGTTTTTTTCTTGGAGACATTAGTCTGCCATCTTCTCAGCCTGCTGGCTTTCCAAATAAGGTCATATTCCTTGTCTCAGCACCTGGTCTCTGATTTATTGGCCCATTGTGCAGTGAGCAGAGTGAGCTTGGACTCAGTAACACTAATATTCAACATTAGAAGATAATTCCCATTTGTTTTTTAAAGTGATTGTGCAGTTTCCATATCAGCACATATGTAATGATTCCGTTTGATCCATATCCTTGCCAATAACTTGTATTGCCAGGCTTTGCAATTTTTGCTAATCTAATGGGTGTAAAATGCCATTTTATTAGTAACCAAGACAATCAAAAGAAGCAAAGAGGTTAGGCATCAGTTATATGCATATTGATTATTTCTCCTTTCTCTTTGTGAATTAACTGTTCAAGTCTGTTGCGCATTTTTCTAATGGGTTGTTTGCCTTTCCCTTACTGACGTGTAAGAGTTTTCATATCATTTTGCTACTTAGCTTTGTCATTTGTATGCATTGCAGTTAACGTCTTCTAGTTTGTGATTTGTCTTTCCATTTTATTTATTCACCTTTGATGGATAGAAGTCCTTAATTTTAACGTGGGTGAATTTATTAATCTTTTTTTCATGGCTAGTGCTTTTTATGTCTTAATATGACCTCCCGTACCCTTCTAATATGGGAGGTTATAAAGATATTCTCCCATATTTTCTTCTAAAAGTCTTAAAATTTTGCCACATACTGTGATGTCTTTGATCCATAAGAAATTGATTTTTGTATGTGGTATGAGGTGAGAGATCTGGATTCATTTTGTTTCCCTAGGGAGAAGCATTTCTCTCAGTACTGTTTATTAAAAAGTTCTTTCCTTTCCCAAATGATCTGCAAAGTAATGTACCATTTCAAATTTCTATGTTTGTGTCTGTCTGCCTTAGGACTCTTCGTTCCATTTTGAAAAAATGTTTAAAAACCAACAAAAAAAATCTCTTGTTATGAATTTGTATTGAATTTTATCAAGTTCTTTTTTCTGTGAAGTTGAGATCATGTGATTTTTGTCTAGTAATCTGTTAATGTGATAAAGACATTTATAGACTCTATCAAACCACCCTTGAATTCCTAGGATAATCCCAACTTTGTCATGATGTTATTTATATACATTTTTTAAAAAAACTGCTGGGCTTAGCTTGCTAATATTTTGTTCATAATTTCTGCATCTGTGCTTCTGGGTAAAATTTGCCTGTAATCTTTTTTTTTTTGAGCCATCCTTTTCTGGTTTTGGCATTGGTTATATTTGCTTCAGAATGCATTGGGGAATGTTTCTCTTTTTTTCTTATCTGGAAGAGCTTGAGATGATGTTCTTTGGAAGTTTCATAGAATTCACCTTAAAAAATCTTTTTTGTTTTGACTGGAACAGATTTTAAGCTACTAATTGAATTTCTTTGATGGTTATAGTATATTTAGGCTTTCTACTCTAAATTAATGCAGTTTTGTTAATTTATTGTTTTTCCCTAGGAAAAGTTCCCCTTTAGGATCTCTGGCTTAATATAGGAATCATATTCAGTTTCCCAGCCTTGTTACTGCTGCAAGGTCTCATCTTGTGTTTTCATAGCTACATCCCCCATGGAAAGCACTTTGTAAAATAATTTTCACAAAGGCACTAGTTGGGTTAGCATTATCCTTGCAGATCACACTGCTGAAAAAGGCATTTGACCTCAGGACAATGTCTCTTAGATTTTACAAACCTTAACTCGCTTAGCTTCTTGCACACATTATTTTTTGGAGATATCTGGGAAGATCCTGATTTTGGTTTGCCTGATTTGTGGATGTCCCAATTATGGGAACAATATGCTGCCTAATACACCCACCCAGGGAAAATACATCCCATGTGGATAGCCATGGAAACTCATCGCCCTCTCCTATAGCTCCTGGGCTGCTGCCCTAACTATAAATACCTCATGGTGTATGAAGCAGTGTGTGGCATGTGTGTGCATATGGATACTCAATGGTTATGAGGAGCTGGTTTCTATAAACACAATAAATTGATGTTTATTATATAAAAAAGAACTTATACACTGAATTAGCATTTTGTGCATGTAAAATATGTCTTTATTGTTCAGCTGCTACATTTGTCAACAGTAGCCTTGTGGGGAAACACTAACAGACATCTCAAGTGTCACATATCTATCACAGCTTCTGCATGATTCTCATTTTATTAGCAATCTGCTAAAGTTAAAGGAAGATTTAACAACAAAACAAGTTCATGTTTTTGAGGAGTTAGAGTGAGACTGCTATAGACTTTATTGATCAGCTTTTTTTCTCATAATAGTCATTTGCCTCACTGCTCCTAAACATCTCCCCTTATAAATTTTAGAAAGTGCCTGAAACTGAGGATGATAGAATCTGCCTGCCTCAAAAGGCATGCTAGGCTATGTTCAGAATATGTTGAGTGTAGAAATTTCTAGGGAGGAATTGGTAACAATTTCTTACCCCACTCCAACTCCCCCATCATCACCTACTCCTTCCAAGCCCTGAATTCCTCTTTTTAATGATATCTCACCAGCAAAGCTCATTATTAGTTTTCCTAGAAAACTAGATGGCCATTCAGTTATTGTATCTAAGTTTTCTGTTCTAAAACAGAAATAGTATGCCAGTTGGGAAAATATTTTCTTTCCCAAGTACAAGTTATAATTGTACACTACATATTCTGCAATCTTAGGAGCAGGAGAACAATAGGGGTGTTTTAGAGCAGGAGTCAGCAATTTTTTCTGTAAAAAGCCAGATAGAAAATATTTTAGAATTTGTGGGCCAGATGGCCTTTGTTGCAACTATTCATCTCTGCTGCAAAAGCAGCCATAGACGAAATGACCATACATAAATAGGCATGGCCATGTGTCAATACAATCTTGTTTACAAAAACAGGTAGTGGGCCAAATTTGACCCATGGGTATAGTTTGCCAACCCTATCTTAGAGGCACTGTCTTAAAGAAATTTTTCTCAGGGTTTGTTTTTGTTTTTTGTTTTGCATGGTTGCTCTCATTCATTTATCTAAAGCAGAGTTTCTCAACAAAGGCACTATTGACATTTTGGGCTGGTTAATTCTTTGATGTAAGGAGTTGTCTTATGCATTGTAGGATGTTTAGCAACATCCCTGGTCTCTACCCAGTAGATGCCAGGAGCATCCCATGAGTTAACCAAAAATGTCTCCAGACATAGTTTAATGTCCCCAGGGGCAAAACTGCTCCTGTTGGAGAATCACTGATCTAAGGTGATAAGGATGATGTCACAATTGGGAGATGTAAATTGTTCAACTGTCTGAACATAGAACAAAGGAGGGACTATCAGGGATTGAGGCCAAGGGGTAGTCAAGGCAAAGATCACCCACGGCTATTTAGACTTCCTTTTGAAGGCAACTGGATACCATTGAAGGGTTTTATGAAGAAAGGTGTGCTAGTATGTTTAGTTTTATGTTTTTGAATGGTCATTCTTACGTCAGAGAAGAAAATGGGTTAAGCAGAACAAAACTAGAGGCACGGAGGTCAGTAAGAAGACTTAGCTCCTGACATTTTGACTGGTACCTCTTGGGAAATGTTGCTCTGGTTCCTGGGTATTATCAAATCCTCATAGAATTTATGTAATGCTAACGAAATGTACAAAAGACTGATTAGTGTCATAGACTCAGACTGCAATTTACTAAAGATGTACCTGAACTTAAAATCAAGCTAAGTTATTTTAGAACACTTATTTCCTTCTTGCTGGGAAAATTATCTTAGAAAATAAGGAAAACCAATAAGGAAACTTCTCAGCTGTGACTATAGAGGCAGAGCAAGGATGCTTACTTTCATTATGGGATGTGCTCAACAAGTTATTGTGGCCAAATGATTAGGCCAATTCCAGTTTAGAGATCAAGAATCAACTCTCAATTTGGAAGAAACCTGAGGGTCCAAAGTTCATTGAATCCATTTACAACATCATCTGCAATTAGTTTTGTTACCTCTACTTAAACAACTCTGACTGTGACTTGGCTCCCAAGAAAGCTCATGATATTTTGCATTCTGTAATTGTTAGATAGCTCTTTCATTTCTTTTTACAAAATAATTTAAATTCTTTTTTAAAAAATTTATTTATTTATTTTTATTTTTGGCTGCGTTGGGTCTTTGTTGTGGTGTGCAGGCTTCTCATTGCGTTGACTTCTCTTGTTGCAGAGCACAGGCTCTAGGCACGCGGGCTTCAGTAGTTGTGGCACATGGGCTCAGTAGTCGTGGCACATGGGCTTAGTTGCTCCATGGCATGTGGGATACTCCTGGACCAGGGCTCAAACCTGTGTCCCCCGCATTGGCAGGTGGACTCCCAACCACTGTGCCACCAGGGAAGCCCTTTCTTTTTTACTTCTACAAGATACTGGATATTTGATGTTTGTTTCCAAAGACCTGGAATAGTTGTACTGAGAGAATGCCTTCTTCCTTGGAACAGTCTTGGGAATGCAGACAAATTCTCATCTTCAGACTTTTCTTTGTTATGTTCTACCCTTAATTCCAGTTATTCTCACAATTGTGATATCCAATTATATTTATCAAAGGGCTCCACTGTCCAGGCACCATAGTAGACAGTGGGGATACAAGGATAAGACAGAGTTCCTGTCCACAAGGAGCTCACAGTTTCACTGGAGATGGGGGAAGGGATTCAGACATTAAAATAATAAGTACAATTAATATAATTCATATACTATGATACATTCTTCATCGGTATTGAGGGAGGAACATGAACACCACTCACCCAGTCACTGTGTAAAATTGAACTTTACGTTGAAGCAAATTATCTAATGAGGCTTTTTAGCAACAGGAAGTATCTTTTGGGTCTTTTTATTCCTTCTCCTTTTGGCTGACAGTGGATTCCAGCTCTACTTCCTTAATCAACTCCCTCTTGATTCCAACTCTACTTCTTAATAGCTATTCTCTTTGGGTAAGTTTATCTCTTATTGGCCGGAGTTCAAATCTGACAAAATGTACAAGTCACCGAGGTGCTCAAGGTGTTCATACAGGAGAGGTAACCATTCCAGCCATTAGCCACCACCAGAGAGACATCATTTTCCTGATAGCTTAAATCCATGAAAATCCCTAAGTGTGAGGAACCTCAGGGCTGAATAATTTCAGAATATATGGTTCCCACTCTAACAAACTAGAAGATGAACTTGAAGATTAAACTATAGCCTTGTCTGCATATATAATAGTTTAATTCCTTCTGTATGTGTTTGACATCATACCCGCCAACCTCATCACCCATATTTTGATAATTCAGTGAAGTAACAGAAACAGCCTCCTTTAGGTATGCATTCATGCACATTTGCTTAAGCACTGGTGTGTATCCTCCAGTAAAAACAGTGAGTGAAGTTTTATAAACTGGAAGACATAAGCATTGTTAGGTTTTTTTTGTTTCTTTTCTCTCACCGTCTGCCACATGCTTTGCTGCTTGTGTAATTCTTTGGATAAAATTCAGTAAATCTGGTAAACTTAAGGGAAATCAAGGTGAGAGCTTTTTCTTTTAAACTGCAGTATAGAACCATTGTAGCCAATGTTTAATAGAGGCATACCTTTGCCTCTAGTGGCACAGAAATATTATAACATTTAGTTTTGTAAACTTAGGTTCTTTAGATTTTTAAAGTCTGAAGGAGTAGCAGTTCATCTGATAGAAGGCATTTTGCTTGACCTTAAAGAAATAGAAGAGGTATAAATTGGAAAAATCACTTAGTTTTGTACATATAAATACACTCTTCACCCTAAGCTGAAAAATAGTATTTTTTGCACTAAGAAAAAGGAGCTAATCTTTTTTCCTAGTAAGAGTTCCAGGAAAGCAAAAAACTTGTTAAAACACTTAATCCTTCTTTCCTGTGTGACTCATGGTTTTCTTTTAGCTCCTGACAAACATAAGTATCTTTGTATCTGTGCATCAGCCTGCCTAAGGCTTCATCTCCTTCTGTCACCCCAAGATAGAGCCATGGGGACACTTCCAAGTGTCAGCTAAGGAGAATGCATACACTTAAAACCCACACCTGCTAATCCCCCATCATTTCCCAAAGAGTTTCTTATTCGGTTTTAGACTGAGAGGCTTTGTGAAGAAGTTCAGAATATTTTTACATTTCCTGCTTCATCTGCAACTCAGAGCCAAAAGTATAGCCCCAGTTTCTTCCAAGATCTTTTATAAGCAAAGAATCATGTGCTCTGCAATAATTCTTAGCTAAAGATGCCTCAGGTTTCATGCTTTGGGGATAAGGAAGGAAAGTACATATTCTCCTGACACTTGAAGTCCTCGTGATATATATTTTGGAATGCTCATTTTTTTTTTCACCTGGATTGTGATTTCCTGAGCACCAAGTTGGGATGCCACATTAAAAAGCACAATCTTGATTTGGTAAATGACATGTTACTGTGGTTGTAAGGCTAGCTACAAGCAAAATGATGCAGTCAATTTTGTGCCCCTGCATTGCCCCTTGCTTGCATTTCCTATGCCATTTCTTATCTTGATGCAGCCCTCCCCTGGGCTTCCAAAATGTCATCCTGATACTTCTTGTCTTTCCCTCCTATAAAAATGTGTTATGAAGAAAGTATTAGTAGTCCACTCAAACTAACTAAAAATAGCTAAAAACTTCCCTTTCCCAAGTAAATTCACATTTAAACAAACCCTCAAACTAAATGCCTGTGTTTTTCAGTAGATTGAGGAGATGGAGGCCAGGGCTTTCCACTGAGGCAGTGGTCTACCTCTGATCCTAATTATACTTTTTATGGTCATCACTGGGCTGATTCCACATTAAACGTATTTTCCTTTTTTTTATCCCGTCCTTCTTTTTATTCATGAAATAGAAGGGAACAAAAATAATCTAAGGAAAGTTATTCTTTATTACTCCCAAAGCCATAAGTTACTTAAATATATCACATACCTATTATGTAAAATTAATATGCAAAAATGAATAACATTTACTTAAAAGATAAACTGAAAACAAGTAGCAGGTACTAAGTGCTAATAAGTGGAACAGACAGCAAGAGCCAGGTCAGGGGGAGGAAACAGCAGATAGGGCTATAGGATGTAGGGAATTTTCATTGGATTGGAGGTAGTAGAGGCCTGAAAATTGTTCACAATTTAGAAAACAGCTACACTGGTCCAAGAGTGAGGGGAGGCTATACACACACCCTCCAGAAGTGCCTATAAATGGAGGACAGTGCTTCTTCCCTCTCTTTGCTTTTTTTCCACATGACATTTGGAAGTTGGGAACCACTGACTCCTATTTGCCTGCAGTTGTATTGTGAGTGATGTAACATAACAAAGGGGAATCAATGTGAGCTCCTTGTTCAAGAGATAATTATTCAGTGTCTGCAATGGAACGGATGCTGGGCTTTCCCAGAATGGCCTCCATCAGCCGCTCTGTTCTGAATGAGCCCTGCTTAGGTACTACCCTTCAGTGTAGTGTCTGAAGCCAGATCACTCTCACCTAAACATGGGGAAGTATTATCAACTGTGCCTCAGCCTATGTGATTGATGTAGACACCATTGCTGTTTCATGCTTTTCTTTAATCTTGTGTTGAGTGTGTGAACTCCAGTACATTTTGTGATGTGGCTATATGTTGAGAATAACTCACCTGGGTGAAAAGAGTGGGGAAGCTGATTATCTACTGGCTTCACATCTAATCCCTCCTGAACTCAACTACTACTACCAGCTATTTATTGGGATAGTTAGGAATAAGAAAAAATTATTTCTAGAACATTTTGTCATTTTCTTAGTCCATTTGGTCTGCTGTAACAAAATACCAAAATAGCTTCTCAACAACAGGAATTTATTTCTCACAGTTCTGGAGGCTTGAAGTCTGAGAACAGGGTGCCAGCATGGTTGGATGAGAGACTTCTTCCAGATCACAGACTTCTTGTTTCCTCATATGGAGGAAGGGGATAGGCATGTCTCTGGAACCTCTTTTATAGAGGACACAAAGCACCGAGCTCATCTCCCTGTGCTATGCGGCTGGTTCCCACTAGCTATCTATTTTACATTTGGTAGTGTATGTATGTCCATGCCACTCCCTCACTTTGTCCCAGCTTACCCTTCCCCTTCCCCATATCCTCAAGTCCATTCACTACATCTGCATCTTTATTCCTGTCCTACCCCTAGGTTCTTCAGAATCACTTTTTTTTTAAGATTCCATATATATGTGTTAGCATACGGTATTTGTTTTTCTCTTTCTGACTTACTTCACTTTGTATGACAGACTCTAGGTCCATCCACCTCACTACAAATAACTCAATTTTGTTTCTTTTTATGGCTAATATTCCATTGTATATATGTGCCACATCTTCTTTATCCATTCATCTGTTGATGGAAACTTAGGTTGCTTCCATGTCCTGGCTATTGTAAATAGAGCTGCAATGAACATTTTGGTACCTGACTCTTTTTGAATTATGGTTTTCTCAAGGTATATGCCCAGTAGTGGGATTGCTGGGTCATATGGTAGTTCTATTTTTAGTATTTTGAGGAACCTCCATACTGTTCTCCATAGTGGCCGTATCAATTTGCATCCCCACCAACAGTACCAGAGGGTTCCCTTTTCTCCACACCCTCTCCAGCATTTATTGTTTGTAGATTTTTTTTTTTTACTCTCTAACCAATGCTTTTATTTATTTATTTATTTGTTTAAAAAACATCTTTACTGGAGTATAATTGCTTTACAATGGTGTGTTAGTTTCTACTTTGTAACAAAGTGAATCAGTTATACATATACATATGTCCTCATATCTCCTCCCTCTTGCATCTCCCTCCCTCCCACCCTCCCTATCCCACCCCTCTAGGTGGGCACAAAGCACCGAACTTGATGATGGTCACTGTAACCAGTGTGAGGTGTTACCTCATGGTAGTTTTGATTTGCATTTCTCTAATGATTAGTGATGTTGAACATTCTTTCATGTGTTTGTTGGCAATCTGTATATCTTCTTTGGAGAAATGTCTATTTAGGTGTTCTGCCCATTTTTGGATTGGGTTGTTTTTGTGATATGGAGCTGCATCAGCTGCTTCTAAATTTTGAAGATTAATCCTTTGTCAGGACCTTTGTTTGCAAATATTTTTTCCCATTCTGAGGATTCTCTTTTCGTCTTGTTTGTGGTTCCCTTTGCTGTGCAAAAGCTTTTAAGTTTCATTAGGTCCCATTTGTTTATTTTTGTTTTTTTTCCATTTCTCTAGGAGATGGGCGAAAAAGGATCTTACTGTGGTTTATCTCATAGAGCGTTCTGCCTATGTTTTCCTCTAAGAGTTTTATAGTGTCTGACTTTCCATTTAGGTCTTTAATCCATTTTGAGTTTATTTTTGTGTATGGTGTTAGGGAGTGTTCTAATTTCATTCTTTTACATGTAGCCGTCCAGTTTTCCCAGCACCACTTATTGAAGAGGCTTTCTTTCCTCCATTGTATATTTTTGCCTCCTTTATCAAAGATAAGCTTACCTTATGTGTGTGGGATTATCTCTGGGCTTTCTATCTTCTTCCATTGATCTATATTTCTGTTTTTGTGCCAGTACAATACTGTCTTGATTACTGTAGCTTTGGAGTATAGTCTGAAGGCAGGGAGCCTGATTCCTCTACCACCGTTTTTCTTTCTAAAGATTGCTTTGGCTATTCAGGGTCATTTGTGTTTCCATACAAATTGTGAACTTTTCATTCTAAGTTCTGTGAAAAATGCCAATGGTATTTTCATAGGGATTGCATTGAATTGGTAGATTGTTTTGGGTAGTATAGTCATTTTCACAATGTTGATTCTTCCAATCCAAGAACACGGTATATCTCTCCATCTGTTTGTGTCATCTTTAATTTCTTTCATCGGTGTCTTATAGTTTTCTGCATACAGGTCGTTTGTCTCTTAGGTAGATTTATTCCTAGGTATTTCATTCTTTTTGTTGCAATGATAAATGCAATGTTTCCTTAATTTCTCTTTCAGATTTTTCATCATTAGTGTATAGGAATGCAAGAGATTTCTATGCATTAATTTTGTATCCAGCTACTTTACCAAATTTATTGATTAGCTCTAGTTGTTTTGTGGTAGCATCTTAGGATTCTCTATGTATAGTATCATGTCATCTGCAAACAGTGACAGCTTTATTTCTTCTTTTCCAATTTTGATTCCTTTTATTTCTTTTTCTTCTCTGATTGCTGTGGCTAAAACTTCCAAAACTATGTTGAATAAGAGTGGTGAGAGTGGGCAACCTTGTCTTGTTCCTGATCTTATTGGAAATGATTTCATTTTGTCACCATTGAGAACGATGTTGGCTGTGGGTTTGTCATAAATGGCCTTTATTATGTTGAGGTAAGTTCCCTGTTTCCCTACTTTCTGAAGAGTTTTTTATCATAAATGGGTGTTGAATGTTGCCAAAAACTTTTTCTGCATCTATTGAGATGATCATATGGTTTTTATCCTTCAATTTGTTAATACGGTTTGTCACATTGATTCCTTTGCATATATTGTAGAATCCTTGCATTCCTGGGATAAACGCCACTTGATCATGGTGTATGATCCTTTTGATGTGCTGTTGGATTCTGTTTGCTAGTATTTTGTTGAGGATTTTTGCATCTATGTTCATCAGTGATATTGGCCTGTAGGTTTTTTTTGTGACATCTTTGTCTGGTTCTGGTATCAGGGTGACGGTAACCTAGTAGAATGAGTTTGGGCATGTTCCTCACTGCTATATTTTGGAAGAGTTTGAGAAGGATAGGTGTTAACTCTTCTTTAAATGTTTGATAGAATTCGCCTGTGAGGCCATCTGGTCCTGGGCTTTTGTTTGTTGGAAGATTTTTTTTTTTTTTTTTGTGGTACATGGGCCACTCACTGTTTTGGCCTCTCCCATTGCGGAGCACAGGCTCTGGACGTGCAGGCTCAGTCACCATGGCTCATGGGCCCAGACGCTCCGCAGCATGTGGGACCTTCCTGGACCGGGGCACGAACCCGTGTCCCCTGCATTGGCAGGCGGACTCTCAACCACTGCGCCACCAGGGAAGCCCTGTTGGAAGATTTTTAATCACAGTTTCAATTTCAGTGTTTGTGATCGGTCTGTTTATGTTTTCTATTTCTTCCTGTTTCAGTCTCGGAAGGTTGAAATTTTCTAAGAATTTGTTCATTTCACCGGGTTGTCCATTTTATTGGCATAATGTTGCTTGTAGTAATCTCTCAGAATCCTTTGTAGTTCTGCAGTGTCATTTTTTACTTCTCGGTTTTCATTTCTAATTCTGTTGATTTGAGTCTTCTCCCTTTTTTTCTTGATGAGTCTGGATAATGGTTTATCAATTTTGTTTATCTTCTGAAAGAACCAGCTTTTAGTTTTATTGATCTTTGCTATCATTTCCTTCATTTCTTTTTCATTTATTTCTGATGTGATCTTTATGATTTCTTTCCTTCTGCTAACTTTGGGCTTATTTTTGTTCTTCTTTCTCTAATTGCTTTAGGTGTAAGGTTAGGTTTTTTATTTTAGATGTTTCTTGCTGTTTAAGGTAGGATTGTAGTGCTATAAACTTCCCTCTTAGAACTGCTTTTGCTGCATCCCATAGGTTTTGTGTCATCATGTTTTCATTCTCATTTTTTTCTAGATATTTTTTTGTTTCCTCTTTGATTTCTTCAGTGATCTCTTGGTTATTTAGTAGTGTATTGTTTCACCTCCATGTGTTTGTATTTTTTACAGATTTTTTTCCTGTAATTGATATCTAGTCTCATGGCATTGTGGTTGGAAAGGATACTTGATACAATTTCAATTTTCTTAAATTTACCAAGGCTTGATTTATGACCCGAGATATGATCTATCCTAGAGACTGTTCTGTGACCACTTGAGAAGAAAGTGTATTCTGTTGTTTTTGGATGGAATGTCCTATAAATATCAATTAAGTCCATCTTGTTTAATGTATCACTTAAAGCTTGTGTTTTCTTATTTATTTTCTGTTCGGATGATCTGTCCATTGGTGCAAGTGGGGTGTTAAAGTCCCCCACTATTACTGTGTTACTGTCAATTTCCCCATTCATGACTGTTAGCATTTGCCTGTGCATCGAGGTGTGCCTATGTTGGGTGCATACATATTTACAATTGTTATATCTTCTTCTTGGAATGATTCCTTGATCATTATGTAGTGACCTTCTTTGTCTCTTGTGATAGTCTTTATTTTAAAGTCTATTTTGTCTGATTTGAGAATTGCTACTCCAGCTTTCTTTTGATTTCCATTTGCATGGAATATCTTTTTCCATCCCCTCGCTTTCAGTCTGTATGTGTACCTAGGTCTGAAATGGGTCTCTTGTAGACAGCATATATACGGGTCTTGTTTTTCTATCCATTCAGCCAGTCTGTGTCTTTTGGTTGGAACATTTAATCCATTTACATGTAAGGTAATTATCGATATGTACGTTCCTATTGCCATTTTCTTAATTGTTTTGGGTTTGTTATTTTAGGTCTTTTCCTTCTCTTGTGTTTCCTGCCTAGAGAAGTTCCTTTAGCATTTGTTGTAGAGCTGGTTTGGTGGTGCTGAATTCTCTTAGCTTTTGCTTGTCTGTAAAGGTTTTAATTTCTCATTTGAATCTCAATGAGATCCTTGCTGGGTAGAGTAGTTTTGGTTGTCGGTTTTTCCCTTTCATCTGTTTAAATATGTTCTGCCACTCCCTTCGGCTTGCAGAGTTTCTACTGAAAGATCAGCTGTTAACCTTATGGGGATTCCGTTGTATGTTATTTGTTGTTTTTGCCTTGCCGCTTTTAATTTTTTTCTTTGTATTTAATGTTTGATAGTTTGATTAATATGTGTCTTGGCATATTTCTCCTTGGATTTATCCTGTATGGTGCTCTCTGCACTTCCTGGACTTGACTGACTAATTCCTTTACCATATTAGGTAAGTTTTCAACTATGATCTCTTCAAATATTTTCTCAGTCCCTTGCTTTTTCTCTTCTTCTTCTTGCACCCCTATAATTTGAATGTTGGTGCATTTAATGTTGTCCCAGAAGTCTCTGAGACTGTCCTCAAATTTCTTCATTCTTTTTTCTTCATTCTGCTCCATGGTAGTTATTTCCACTATTTTATCTTCCAGGTCACTTATCCGTTTTTCTGCCTCAGTTATTCTATTCTTGACTCCTTCTAGAGAATTTTTAATTTCATTTATTGTGTTGTTCATCATTGTTTGTTTGCTCTTTAGTCCTTCTAAGTCCTTGTTAAACATTTCTGGTATTTTCTCCATTTTATTTCCAAGATTTTGGATCATCTTTACTATCATTACTCTGAATCCTTTTTCAGGTCGACTGCCTATTTCCTCTCCATTTGTTTGTTCTGGTGGGTTTTTACCTTGCTCCTTCATCTGCTGTGTGTTTCTCTGTCTTCTCATTTTGCTTAACTTATTGCATTTGAGGTCTCCTTTTCACAGGCTGCAGGTTCGTAGTTTCTGTTGTTTTTGGTATCTGCCCCCAGTGGCTAAGGTTGGTTCAGTGGGTTGTGTAGGCTTCATGGTGGAGGGGACTGGTACCTGTGTTCTGGTGGATGAGGCTGGATCTTGTCTTTCTGGTGGGCAGGACTGTGTCTGGTGGTGTGTTTTGGGGTGTTTGTCAACTTACTATGATTTTAGGCATCCTTTCTGCTGATGGGCGGCGTTGTGTTCCTATCTTGCTAATTGTTTGGTAGGAGGTGTCCAGCACTGGAGCTTGCTGCTTATTGAGTGCAGCTGGGTCATAACTCTTTGATATTACATGGGGCTTGGAGGTCTCTGGTTGTCTAATGCTCTGAGCTCAGCTCTCCCACCTAAGAGCCTCAGGCCTGGCACCCACTCGGAGCACCAAGGCCATGTCAACCACACGGCCAGGTACGTGGGGAGTCTGTTGCATTTTGGGAAGTCTGAGTCTTCTGCCAGCCTTCAGTAGTTGTCCTGTTGGAGTTGTTCCACATGTAGATGTAGTTTTGATGTATTTGTGGGGAGGGAGGTGATCTCCATGTCTTACTCCTCCACCACCTTGAAGGTCCCCCCACTCATTTCAGTTTTGAGAGTTCCACCCTCATTGCTTAACCACCTCCTAAAGGTCTCCACCTCTTTATACCATTATGTTTGGGGGTTAGGGTTTCAAAATATAAATTTTGGGGGGAACAAACTCAGACCATAACAGACATTGCAAAAGAAGTACTTCCTTATCACAGATTTGGAGAAATAGAGGAAAAAGTGTCACCATGCTTCTACCATGCAGAGACAACTGATTTGGCTTTATATCATTCCAGCCTTTTTATTCTATACATATTTTTTAAATTATTGTATCTATATAGTACACAACATTTTTTCTTTTTTGTATTTTAGGGACTAGAAGTGATGCACTTTATTTTTTTTTAAACATCTTTATTGGAATACAGTTACTTTACAAAGGTGTGCTAGTTTCTGCTTTATAACAAGGTGAATCAGCTATACATATACATATATCCCCATATCTCTTCCCTCTTGCGTCTCCCTCCCTCCAACCCTCCCTATCCCACCTCTCTAGGTGGTCACAGAGCACTGAGCTGATCTCCCTCTGCTATGCGGCTGCTTCCCACTAGCTATTGGTTTTATATTTGGTAGTGTATATATGTCCATGCCACTCTATCACTTTGTCACAACTTACCCTTCCCCACCCCCCCATGTCCTCAAGTCCATTCTCTAGTAGGTCTATGTCTTTATTCCCCTCCTGCCCCTAGGTTCTTCATGACCTTTTTTTTTTTTTTTTTAGATTCCATATATATGTGTTAGCATACGGTATTTGTTTTTCTCTTTCTGACTTACTTCCCTCTGTATGACAGACTCTAGGTCCATCCACCTCACTACAAATAACTCAATTTCGTTTCTTTTTATGGCTGAGTAATATTCCATTGTATATATGTGCCACATCTTCTTTAAACATTCATCTGTCGATGGACACATAGGTTGCTTCCATGTTCTGGCTGTTGTAAATAGAGCTGGAATGAACATTGTGGTACATGACTCTTTTTGAATTATGGTTTTCTCAGGGTATATGCCCAGTAGTGGGATTGCTGGGTCATATGGTAGTTCTATTTGTAGTTTTTTAAGGAACCTCCATACTGTTCTCCATAGTGGCTGTATCAACTTACATTCCCACCAACAGTGCAAGAGTGTTCCCTTTTCTCCACACCCTCTCCAGCATTTATTGTTTCTAGATTTTTTGATGATGGCCATTCTGACTGGTGTGAGATGATATCTCATTGCAGTTTTGATTTGCATTTCTCCAATGATTAATGATGTTGAGCATTCTTTCATGTGTTTGCTGGCAATCTGTATATCTTCTTTGGAGAAATGTCTATTTAGGTCTTCTGCCCATTTTCGGATTGGGTTATTTGTTTTTTTTGATATTGAGCTGCTTGTAAATTTTGGAGATTAACCCTTTGGCAGTTGCTTCATTTGCAAATATTTTCTCCCGTTCTGAGGGTTGTCTTTTCGTCTTGTTTATAGTTTCCTTTGCTGTGCAAAAGCGTTTAAGTTTCATTAGGTCCCATTTGTTTATTTTTGTTTTTATTTCCATTTCTCTAGGAGGTGGGTCAAAAAGGATCCTGCTGTGATTTATGTCAAAGAGTGCTCTGCCTGTGTTTTCCTCTAAGAGTTTTATAATGTCTGACTTTCCATTTAGGTCTTTAATCCATTTTGAGTTTATTTGTGTGTATGGTGTTAGGAAGTGTTCTAATTTCATTCTTTTGCATGTAGCCATCCAGTTTTCCCAGCACCACTTATTGAAGAGGTTCTCTTTTCTCCATTGTATATTCTTGTCTCCTATATCAAGAATAAGGTTGCCATATGTGTGTGGGATTACCTCTGGGCTTTCTCTCCTGTTCCATTGATGTATATTTCTGTTTTTGTTCCAATACCATACTGTCTTGATTACTGTAGCTTTGTATTATAGTCTGAAGTCAGGGAGCCTAATTCCTCCAGCTCCATTTTTATTTCTCAAGATTGCTTTGGCTCTTTGGGGTCTTTTGTGTTTCCATTCAAATTGTGAAATTTTTTGTTCTAGTTCTGTGAAAAATGCCAGTGGTAGTTGATTCTTCAAATCCAAGAGCATGGTATGTCTCTCCATGTATTTGTATCATCTTTAATTTCTTTCAGCAGTGTCTTATAGTTTTCTGCATACAGGGCTTTCATCTCCTTAGATAGGTTTATTCCTAAGTATTTTATTCTTTTTGTTGCAGTGGTAAATGGGAGTATTTCCTTAATTTCTCTTTCAGATTTTTCATCATTAGTGTATAGGAATGCAAGAGATTTCTGTGCATTAATTTTGTATCCTGCTGGTTTACCAAATTCATTGATTAGCTCTAGTAGTTTTCTGGTAGCATCTTTAGCATTCTCCATGTATAGTATCATGTCATCTGCAAACAGTGACAGCTTTACTTCTTCTTTTCCGATTTTGATTCCTTTTATTTCTTTTTTTTCTCTGATTGCTGAGGGTAAAACTTCCAAAACTATGTTGAATAAGAGTGGTGAGAGTGGGCAACCTTGTCTTGTTCCTGATCTTAGTGGAAATGGTTTCAGTTTTTCATCATTGAGGACGATGTTGGCTGTGGGTTTGTTATATATGGCCTTTATTATGTTGAGGTAAGTTCCCTCTGTGCCTACTTTCTGGAGGGTTTTTATCCTAAATCGATGTTGAATTTTGTCGAAAGCTTTTTCTGCATCTATTGAAATGATCATATAGTTTTTATCCTTCAGTGTGTTAATACGGTGTATCACATTGATTGATTTTTGTATATTGAAGAATCCTTGCGTTTGTGGGATAGACCCACTTGCTCATGGTGTCTGATCCTTTTAATGTGCTGTTGCATTCTGTTTGCTAGTATTTTGTTGAGGATTTTTGCATCTATGTTCATCAGTGATATTGGCTTGTAGTGTTCTTTCTTTGTGACATCATTGTCTGGGTAGTATACAACATTTTAGAAACTACATATTTTTCTCTTAGCATTTTCAGATCTCTCATGTGGCCAATGTCATGTGGATTTTAGTGACTAAATTATGTTTGCTGATTAGATTGTTCCTCAATTTATATAACCAACCTCTTCTTTATGTCTTATGTTGTTTCATGCTGTTTTAAACTTTTAAATTTTCAGAAAGATAATTAGATGATCTTTATAGTTTAGATCATTAACTTGACATATATTTCCCAATATGAATTATTAATTCAGTGTATGAACACTTTAGATGAGTTGGTTTTATTGACTTATATGAAGCCCAGTGACAAGGACATGGTTTAAGCCACACATTCAGTTTGGGAAGAGTAATCCAGTAGAGAGACCTTAACACACCATATCCATTCACAATTCGTAAATGCTAGGTTTTCTCAAGTAGAATTAAGAAGTAATGGGTTTGAAAATATTTCAACCAATACTCCATGGTTATTTTTACTGCTTTGGCTTTTTTTTTTTTTTGATTGTCCACCATGCTTTAATGTTAATTCGGCAGCATATCTTGAAAACATCAGAATGCTGTTTTCTCACTCGTGTATTGCATTTGGAGCTCAGAGTTACATGAACAG
Organism: Orcinus orca; assembly: GCF_937001465.1. Lineage (NCBI taxonomy): Eukaryota > Metazoa > Chordata > Mammalia > Artiodactyla > Delphinidae > Orcinus > Orcinus orca. The sequence goes on from NC_064563.1 coordinate 100,808,531, forward strand.
AAAAACTCTTAATATAAATCTTGAGTAAATTTGTCCCTGTGATGCTGTGAATTTTGATGGGCTCTCCTGAGGCTGACATGTCTGTCGGGGTGCGGGTATCTGCCAGGTGTCAGGTAGAGGAGAGAATGCTAGATTCAAAATCAAACGACTCCAGTCCAACTCCCATGATTTCACTCACGTGTCCCATCTCTCTTCCTTGAGTCTCCCTTCCTCTAGCAAAATGAGGATACTCACACCTGCCCTCTGGCCTGGAATCCTGTTAAGTGTCACCCAGAAATGTTCACCAGTAGAGTAGGTGTCCTTCGACCACCCAAGTAAATCAATGGCCCTCTGGTCTTGGAGAAGAAAATTAGCAAATTCTCTTCTAAGGGCTACATAGGTGGAGCCAAAGTAAATGGTAAGATTATGGGCAGGAGGCATTTTTCTTATTCAAGTCCACAGCATGAAAGAAAACAATTGGTATTTCTGCTCCAAGTGCATATATCTGGTCCTTCTGATAATATGATGAGGAGGTAGCACCCCTGGGGTGACGTTTTTCCCTTTAAATCCTTTTATATACTGAACGATCTCCCTGTTGCTTTTCAGGGGGAATCTTTATTTTTTTTTACAGCAGGTTCTTATTAGTCATCAATTTTGTTCACGTCAGTGTATACATGTCAATCACAATCACCCAATTCATCACACCCCCACCCCCAAGCCCCGCGGCTTTCCCCCCTTGGTGTCCATATGTTTGTTCTCTACATCTGTGTCTCAATTTCTGCCCTGCAAACCAGTTCATCTGTACCATTTTTCTAGGTTCCACATATATGCGTTAATACACAATATTTGTTTTTCTCTTTCTGACTTACTTCACTCTGTATGACAGTATCTGGATCCATCCATGTCTCAACAAATGACCCAATTTCTTTCCTTTTTATGGCTGAGTAATATTCCATTCTGTATATGTACCACATCTTCTTTATCCATTCATCTGTCGATGGGCATTGTTGCTTCTATGACCTGGCTATTGTAAATAGTGCTGCAATGAACCTTGGGGTGCATGTGTCTTTTTGAATTGTGGTTTTCTCTGGGTATATGCCCAGTAGTGGGATTGCTGGATCATATGGTAATTCTATTTTTAGGTTTTTTTTTTTTTTTTTTTTTTTGCGGTATGCGGGCCTCTCACTGTTGTGGCCTCTCGTGTTGTGGAGCATAGGCTCTGGACGTGCAGGCTCAGTGGCCATGGCTCACGGGCCCAGCCGCTCCATGACATGTGCGGTCTTCCTGGACCAGGGCACGAACCCCTGTCCCCTGCATTGGCAGGTGGACTCTCAACCACTGCACCACCAGGGAAGCCCTATGTTTAGTTTTTTAAGGAACCTCCATACTGTTCTCCATAGTGGCTGTATCAGTTTACATTCCCACCAACAGTGAAAGAGGGGCCCCTTTTCTCCAAACCCTCTCCAGCATTTGCTGTTTGTAGATTTTCTGATGAAGACCATTATAACTGGTGTGAGGTGATACCTCGTTGTAGCTTTGATTTGCATTTCTCTAATAGTTAGTGATGTTGAGCAGCTTTTCATGTGCTTCTTGCCCATCTGTATGTCTTCTTTGGAGAAATGTCTATTTAGGTCTTCTGCCCATTTTTGGATTGATTTGTTTTTTTAATATTGAGCTGCATGAGCTGCTTGTAAATTTTGGAGATTAACTCTTTGTCCGTTGATTCGTTTGCAAATATTTTCTCCCATTCTGATGGTTGTCTTTTTGTCTTGTTTATGGTTTCCTTTGCTGTGCAAAAGCTTTTAAGTTTCATTAGGTCCCATTTGTTTATTTTTGTTTTTATTTCCATTGCTCTAGGAGACAGATCCAAAAAGATATTTCTGTGGTCTGTGTCCAAGAGTGTTCTGCCTATGTTCTCTGCTAGGAGTTTTATAGTATCTGGTGTTACATTTAAGTCTTTAAACCATTTTGAGTTTATTTTTGTTTATGGTGTTAGAGAATGTTCTAATTTCATTCTTTTATATGTAGCTGTCCAGTTTTCCCAGCACCACTTACTGAAGAGGCTGTCTTTTCTCCATTGTATATCCTTGTCACCTTTCTCATAGATTAGTTGACCATAGGTGCATGGGTTTATCTCTGGGCTTTCTATCCTGTTCCATTGATCTATAGTTGTGTTTTTGTGCCAGTACCATACTGTTTTGATTACTGTAGATTTGTAGTATAGTCTGAAGTCAGGGAACCTGATTCTTCCAGCTCTGTTTTTCTTTCTCAAGATTGCTTCGTCTATGGGTGTTTCCATACAAATTTTAAAATTATTTGCTCTACATCGGTGAAAAATGCCATTAGTAATTTGATAGGAATTACATTGACTCTGTAGGTTGCCTTGGGTAGTATAGTCATTTTGACAATATTGATTCTTCCAATCGAAGAACACCGTATGTCTTTCCACCATTTGTTTGGTCATCTTTGATTTTTTCATCAGTGTAAAGACATTGAATTTTTAGAAAAACAAACAAAACAAAACAAAAAACCCTGAAACCCAAAACCTTCCCACAGAGAAAACTCCAGATGCAGATGGCTTCACAGGCAAATTAATGCTACTTAATTTTAAGACAAGAATTTTAACACATTCAATAAAATGTGTTATTGGTATTAAGATAGGATGAATGGAGTAATGGAACAGAATAAACATTCCATAATAAACCTCTATATATTTGAACAGTTGATTTTTGATGAATGTGCAAGAGCAATTAGTGAATGGCACCAGAACAATTGGATATCTTGATGCAAAAAATGATCCTGAATCCATACCATACACCATATGCAAAAATCAACTCAATATGGATCAAAGATTTAACTGTAAGATCTAAAAGTATGAAATCTTCATAAGCTTGAATGGCAAAGGATTTTTAGCTATGACACCAATAGCACAATCCATAAGAGAAAAATTATACAAATCAAACTTCACCTAAATTAAGAACTTCTGCACTTCAAAAGATACTATTGAGAGAATGAAAAGACAAGCTGCAGATAGCAAGGAAATATTTGTAAAGTATATATTTTATAAGAGACTTATATCCAGAATTTATAAAGAACTCTTATAACCTATAATAAAAAAACAAACCATCTCCTCACCACCAAAAGAAGGCAAAGGTTTTTAAGAGATGCCACCAAAAAAGAAAAACAAATGGCAAACAAGTACATGAAAATGTATTCAGCATTATTTGTCATTAGGGAAATGCAAGTTAAAATAAAAATGAGATACTATTATATACCTATTAGAAAGGCTAAAACTAAAAATTCTGACATACACTTGTATGTTGGCAAAGATGTGGAAAAACTGGAACCCTCATACACTGTTGCTGTGATTGTAAAACTGTACATCTACTTTGAAAAAGAGTCTGGCAGTTTCTTAAAAATTTAAAAGAGCACCTACCATTTGATCTAGCTATTCTACTCCTAGGTGTTTATCTAAGAGAAATGAAATCATGCAGCCCTACAAAGACATATATGCAAGTGTTCATAGCAGCATTATTTCTTATAGCCAAATTGGCAGTAGCCCAATGTCCATCAACAGGTGAATGGGTAAACAAAATGTAATATTTCCATTCAATGGAATACTACTCAGCAATGAAAAGGGATGAACTATTGATGCATATTATAAAGTAGGTGAATTTCATTATAATTATGCTGAGTGAAAGAAGCCAGTCAAAACTAGAGTATATACTGTATGATTCCATTTGTGTAAAACTTTAGAAACTGAAATCTAAAGTATTAAAATAGAAAGCAGATCAGTGGTTATGAGGGACTGGATGAGAGGTGTGGAGAGGAAGGAGGGTGGGATTAAAAAGGGCTACAAGTATTCATTTAAAGGTGGTTATCTTGACTGACGTGAGGATTTCCCAGGTGAAAACATGTATCAAAATTCATCATATTGTATAATTTAAATACGTGCAGTTAGTTTTATGTCAATTTTGTTTCAATAAAGCTGTTGAAAATAAAATAAATCTAATAAAATATACTAGAAAAAGCCTTGGCTTGAAGAATAATATACCCACATACATTTGACTCTTTTTAAGGATATGCTGATATACTACTTTGAACTATTTATACATTTCCAAGATACTAGATTTAGGGCAGTGAACCTAAGCTTTTGGGATGCCTGACCTAAAACTTTTTTGAAATATGGCTTTTGAAAATATGACTATTTTCATAATAGTTTCACTCAATGCCTCAATTAGTCTTCAGTAGCAAACCAAATGCTTGGAAAAGGCACTCTCAGAGAAGTTAGTTAAGTCTTTTCTGTATACTTCCCAGCTTCTGAATTGATGTCTTTGCTGAGAAGCAGGCCTACATGGAGTGTGCTCTTCATTAGGTTAAGTGTTCACGTACTTTCAGCTGCAATGATTATAAGCACCACCATCACCACCACCACCACCACCACCAATAAAATACCAGTAGCCAAAAGTGATTGAGTGCTTGCTATGCATGAAGCACTGTTCTAAGTATTTTACATGTATTAAGCCATTTAATACTCCCAGTAACCCTATGAGGTAGAAACTGCTATCCCAATTTACAGAAGAAATTGAGACACAAAGAGGTACAAATATCAAATTATCTGACTAGAATTGGCATAAACAAATACATTTTTGTTTATTTACACTATAACTTCTCTATAACAAGTCCATAGATAGTGCATTCCATGATTGATCCTAGGGTCAACAGCATATGGGCCCTAGATGAGCTTTTTGCACTTTTATGTCTTTGTATCATGACCACAAGATGGATGCTGTGCCTCTAAGCATCTCTTCCTCATTTAATAATATTCAAAGCAGGAAAAAGGGGGTGGGAAGGAGCTATCCTTCTCGTAAGTTTCTTTTCATCAGATAAATATATATTTGCTAGAAGCACATTGGCAAAAATCTCTTTAAAATTTATTAGCTAGAGTTTATTCACATAGCCCTTCCAAGCCATCTTCTACCATGAAAGGCAAGTTCTCTTAGAGAAGAAAAAGGATGATGAGAATGACTGTAGGGTTGCCAACCAACAGTGGCTGGGCCACTTTGATATATCCTGTCAGCAACCCTAGATTACATTCGCAGTCCTGGCTCCCTGACATTTCAAGAGCTGTAAATTTATAGGTGAAAATCCTTTGTCCTCCTTAGTTACTTTCTCATTTTGAGAAAAACTTCCCATATCGGTTGAAGTTTACCAAAGACAAATAATAAAAGCATATTATATTTATATTGAAAAGAGAGATAAAGAGCCAAAAGAGAGTGATTTATTAATTCAGTCTTTCATTAATTAAATCAATTAATTTATTGATTTACTCATTCCAAATATGAATGTTTGTCATTCTGCACTAGTAGAGTTTGATGCTAGTTGACGAGGTCAAGATCAATGCTATACTACAGAACTGCGATGATGGAAATGATTTGTCTATGCTGTCACATATGGTAGCCACTAGCCACATATGACCTACTGAGTGCTTGAAATATGGCTAGTGTGACTGAGGAACCAAACTTTTAGTTTTAATTCATTTAAATTTAAATAATCACATGTAGCTAGTGTTTACTGTACTGGAAAGCGCAAATGTAGAACAAGGAAATATTTTTTTTTCATTTCCTTGTTTCTGTTTATTCTCTCATTTGAGACATTACTGCATGATGTAATTCTCAACCTTAGTTTTGCAGTTTCTTTAAAGCATTTAGTTATCACATCAAATTATTGTTTTTTCCTTAACTTCAAACACAAATGTTTTTAAGCTGGAGAAGAGATAGAGATTAGAAAATAGAGTGTCACAAAGTCAAAACACAGAACATCACAAATTGAAATTTTGTGCACTTTTGTACTTGTCAGTGATTGTTACTTTAAATACATGATTATTCATCTATTGTAAGCTATCACCTTCTAAATTTATTATTTTCAGTTTAGACCAATTTACTACATGTTTTCCTTTTGTACCAGGGTGTATTTTTCTTCTTTTGTTTTTTTCACTTTTTTTTCCCCTGAATTATTCTTTTTTAATTGAAGTATAGTTGATTTACCATATTGTATTAGTTTTAGTAAAGTGATTTCAGTTATTTTTTTCAGATTATAAGTTTGGTTATAGGTTATTATAAGATAATTGAATATAATTCCCAGTGTTATACAGTAAATTCTGTTCCTTATCTATTTTATGTATAGTAGTTAGTATCTGTTAATCCCATAGTCCTAATTTGTCCCTCCCTGCCCCGTCTCCCCTTTGGTAACCATAAGTTTGTTTTCTATGTCTGTGAGTCTCTTTCTGTTTTGTATATAGATTCATTTGTATTATTTTTAGATTCCATATATAAGTGATATCATAGAATATTGGTCTTTCTCTGACTACTTTGCTAAGTGTAATATTCTCTAGGTTCATCCATGTTGCTGCAAGTGGAAATATTTCATTCTTTTCTGTGGCTGACTAATATTCCATTATATATATATATACCACATCTTCTTAGGCTAATCGTCTGTTAATGGACACTTGGGTTGTTTCCATGTCTTAGCTATTTTAGTGCTACTATGAACATTGGGGTGCATGTATCTTTTGCAATTAGAGTTTTCATTTTTTCTGGATATATACCCAGGAGTGGGGTTGCTGGATTATATGGTAACTCTATTTTTAGTTTTTTTTTTTTTTTTAACATCTTTATTGGAGTATAATTGCTTTACAATGGTATGTTAGTTTCAGCTTCACAACAAAATGAATCAGTTATATATACACATATATTCCCATATCTCTTCCCGCTTGCGTCTCCCTCCCTCCCACCCTCCCTATCCCACCCCTCCAGGCGGTCACAAAGCACCGAGCTGATCTCCCTGTGCTATGCGGCTGCTTCCCACTAGCTAACTGCCCTACGTTTGGTAGTGTATATATGTCCATGCCTCTTTATCGCTTTGTCACAGTTTACCCTTCCCCCTCCCCATAGCCTCAAGTCCATTCTCTAGTAAGTCTGTGTCTTTATTCCTGTTTCACCCCTAGGTTTTTCATGACATTTTTTTTTTAAATTCCATATATATGTGTTAGCATACGGTATTTGTCTCTCTCTTTCTGACTTACTTCACTCTGTATGACAGACTCTAGGTCCATCCACCTCATTACAAATAGCTCAATTTCGTCTCTTTTTATGGCTGAGTAATATTCCATTGTATATATGTGCCACATCTTCTTTATCCATTCATCCGATGATGGACACTTAGGTTGTTTCCATCTCTGGGCTATTGTAAATAGAGCTGCAATGAACATTTTGGTACATGACTCTTTTTGAATTATGGTTTTCTCAGGGTATATGCCCAGTAGTGGGATTGCTGGGTCATATGGTAGTTCTATTTGTAGCTTTTTAAGGAACCTCCATACTGTTCTCCACAGTGGCTGTATCAATTTACATTCCCACCAACAGTGTAAGAGGGTTCCCTTTTCTCCACACCCTCTCCAGCATTTATTGTTTCTAGATTTTTTGATGATGGCCATTCTGACTGGTGTGAGATGATATCTCATTGTAGTTTTGATTTGCATTTCTCTAATGATTAGTGATGTTGAGCATTCTTTCATGTGTTTGTTGGCACTCTGTATATCTTCTTTGGAGAAATGTCTATTTAGGTCTTCTGCCCATTTTTGGATTGGGTTGTTTGTTCTTTTGTTATTAAGCTGCATGAGCTGCTTATAAATTTTGGAGATTAATCCTTTGTCAGTTGCTTCATTTGCAAATATTTTCTCCCATTCTGAGGGTTGTCTTTTGGTCTTCTTTATGGTTTCCTTTGCTGCGCAAAAGCTTTTAAGTTTCATTAGGTCCCATTTGTTTACTTTTGTTTTTATTTCCATTTCTCTAGGAGGTGGGTCAAAAAGGACCTTGCTGTGATTTATGTCATAGAGTGTTCTGCCTATGTTTTCCTCTAAGAGTTTGATAGTTTCTGGCCTTACATTTAGGTCTTTAATCCATTTTGAGCTTATTTTTGTGTATGGTGTTAGGGAGTGATCTAATCTCATACTTTTACATGTAGCTGTCCAGTTTTCCCAGCACCACTTATTGAATAGGCTGTCCTTTCTCCACTGTACATTTCTGCCTCCTTTGTCAAAGATAAGGTGACCATATGTGCGTGGGTTTATCTCTGGGCTTTCTATCCTGTTCCATTGATCTATCTTTCTGTTTTTGTGCCAGTACCATACCGTCTTGATAACTGTAGCTTTGTAGTATAGTCTGAAGTCTGGGAGCCTGATTCCTCCAGTTCCTTCTTTCGTTCTCAAGATTGCTTTGGCTATTCGGGGTCTTTTGTGTTTCCATACAAATTGCAAAATTTTTTGTTCTAGTTCTGTGAAAAATGCCAGTGGTAGTTTGATAGGGATTGCATTGAATCTATAGATTGCTTGGGGTAGTAGAGTCATTTTCACAATGTTGATTCTTCCAATCCAAGAACATGGTATATCTCTCCATCTATTTGTATCATCTTTAATTTCTTTCATCAGTGTCTTATAATTTTCTGCATACAGATCTTTTGTCTCCTTAGGTAGGTTTATTCCTAGATATTTTATTCTTTTTGTTGCAATGGTAAATGGGAGTGTTTTCTTGATTTCACTTTCAGATTTTTCATCATTAGTATATAGGAATGCCAGAGATTTCTGTGCATTAATTTTGTATCCTGCCACTTTACCAAATTCATTGATTAGCTCTAGTAGTTTTCTGGTAGCATCTTTAGGGTTCTCTATGTATAGGATCATGTCATCTGCAAACAGTGACAGCTTTACTTCTTCTTTTCCGATTTGGATTCCTTTTATTTCCTTTTCTTCTCTGATTGCTGTGGCTAAAACTTCCAAAACTATGTTGAATAAGAATGGTGAGAGTGGGCAACCTTGTCTTGTTCCTGATCTTAGTGGAAATGCTTTCAGTTTTTCACCATTGAGGATGATGTTTGCTGTGGGCTTGTCATATATGGCCTTTATTATGTTGAGGAAAGTTCCCTCTATGCCTACTTTCTGCAGGGTTTTTATCATAAATGGGTGTTGAATTTTGTCAAAAGCTTTCTCTGCATCTATTGAGATGATCATATGGTTTTTCTCCTTCAGTTTGTTAATATGGTTTATTACATTGATAGATTTGCGTATATTGAAGAATCCTTGCATTCCTGGAATAAACCCCACTTGATCATGGTGTATGATCCTTTAATGTGCTGTTGGATTCTGTTTGCTAGTATTTTGTTGAGGATTTTTGCATCTATGTTCATCAGTGATATTGGCCTGTAGTTGTCTTTCTTTGTGACATCCTTGTCTGGTTTTGGTATCAAGGTGATGGTGGCCTCATAGAAGGAGTTTGGGAGTGTTCCTCCCTCTGCTATATTTTGGAAGAGTTTGAGAAGGATAGGTGTTAGCTCTTCTCTAAATGTTTGATAGAATTCACCTGTGAAGCCATCTGGTCCTGGGCTTTTCTTTGTTGGAAGATTTTTAATCACAGTTTCAATTTCAGTGCTTGTGATTGGTCTGTTCATATTTTCTATTTCTTCCTGATTCAGTCTTGGCAGGTTGTGCATTTCTAAGAATTTGTCCATTTCTTCCAGATTGTCCATTTTATTGGCATAGAGTTGCTTGTAGTAATCTCTCATGATCTCTTTTATTTCTGCAGTGTCAGTTGTTACCTGTCCTTTTTCATTTCTAATTCTATTGATTTGAGTCTTCTCCCTTTTTTTCTTGATGAGTCTGGCTAGTGGTTTATCTATTTTGTTTATCTTCTCAAAGAACCAGCTTTTAGTTTTATTGATCTTTGCTATTGTTTCCTTCATTTCTTTTTCATTTATTTCTGATCTGATTTTTATGATTTCTTTCCTTCTGCTAGCTTTGGGGTTTTTTTGTTCTTCTTTCTCTAATTGCTTGAGGTGCAAGGTTAGGTTGTTTATTTGAGATGTTTCCTGCTTCTTAAGGTGGGCTTGTATTGCTATAAACTTCCCCCTTAGAACTGCTTTTGCTGCATCCCACAGGTTTTGGGTCGTTGTGTCTCCATTGTCATTTGTTTCTAGGTATTTTTTGATTTCCTCTTTGATTTCTTCAGTGATCACTTCATTATTAAGTAGTGTATTGTTTAGCCTCCATGTGTTTGCATTTTTTACAGATCTTTTCCTGTAATTGATATCTAGTCTCATGGCGTTGTGGTCAGAAAAGATACTTGATACAATTTCAATTTTCTTAAATTTACCAAGGCTTGATTTGTGACCCAAGATATGATCTATCCTGGAGAATGTTCCATGAGCACTTGAGAAAAATGTGTATTCTGTTGTTTTTGGATGGAATGTCCTATAAATATCAATTAACTCCATCTCGTTTAATGTATCATTTAAAGCTTGTGTTTCCTTATTTATTTTCATTTTGGATGATCTGTCCATTGGTGAAAGTGGGGTGTTAAAGTCCCCTACTATGAATGTGTTACTGTCGATTTCCCCTTTTATGGTTGTCAGTATTTGCCTTATGTATTGAGGTGCACCTATGTTGGGTGCATAAATATTTACAATTGTTATATCTTCCTCTTGGATCGATCCCTTGATCATTATGTAGTGTCCTTCTTTGTCTCTTCTAATAGTCTTTGTTTTAAAGTCTATTTTGTCTGATATGAGAATTGCTACTCCAGCTTTCTTTTGGTTTCCATTTGCATGAAATACCTTTTTCCATCCCCTTACTTTCAGTCTGTATGTGTCTCTAGGTCTGAAGTGGGTCTCTTGTAGACAGCAAATATATGGGTCTTGTTTTTGTATCCATTCAGCCAATCTGTGTCTTTTGGTGGGAGCATTTAGTCCATTTACGTTTAAGGTAATTATCGATATGTGTGTTCCTATTCCCATTTTCTTAATTGTTTTGGGTTCGTTATTGTAGGTCCTTTCCTTCTTTTGTGTTTCTTGCCTAGAGAAGTTCCTTTAGCAGTTGTTGTAGAGCTGGTTTGGTGGTGCTGAACTCTCTCAGCTTTTGCTTGTCTGTAAAGGTTTTAATTTCTCCATCAAATCTGAATGAGATCCTTGCTGGGTAGAGTAATCTTGGTTGCAGGTTTTTCTCCTTCAACACTTTCAATATGTCCTGCCACTCCCTTCTGGCTTGCAGAGTTTCTGCTGAAAGATCAGCTGTTAACCTTATGGGGATTCCCTTGTGTGTTATTTGTTGTTTTTCCCTTGCTGCTTTTAATATGTTTTCTTTGTATTTAATTTTTGACAGTTTGATTAATATGTGTCTTGGCGTATTTCTCCTTGGATTTATCCTGTATGGGACTCTTTGTGCTTCCTGGACTTGATTAACTATTTCCTTTCCCATATTAGGGAAGTTTTCAACTATGATCTCTTCAAATATTTTCTCAGTCCCTTTCTTTTTCTCTTCTTCTTCTGGAACCCCTATAATTCGAATGTTGGTGCGTTTAATGTTGTCCCAGAGGTCTCTGAGACTGTCCTCAGTTCTTTTCATTCTTTTTTCTTTATTCTGCTCTGCAGTAGTTATTTCCACTATTTTATCTTCCAGGTCACTTATCCGTTCTTCTGCCTCAGTTATTCTGCTATTGATCCCATCTAGAGTACTTTTAATTTCATTTATTGTGTTGTTCATCGTTGCTTGTTTCATCTTTAGTTCTTCTAGGTCCTTGTTAACTGATTCTTGCAATTTGTCCATTCTATTGTCCATTCTATCTCCAAGATTTCGGATCAACCTTACTATCATTATTCTGAATTCTTTTTCAGGTAGACTGCCTATTTCCTCTTCATTTGTTAGGTCTGGTGGGTTTTTATCTTGCTCCTTCATCTGCTGTGTGTTTTTCTGTCTTTTCATTTTGCTTATCTTACTGTGTTTGGCGTCTCCTTTTTTGCATCTGAAGGTTCGTAGTTCCTGTTGTTTTTTGTGTCTGTCCCCAGTGGCTAAGGTTGGTTCGGTGGGTTGTGTAGGCTTCCTGGTGGAGGGTACTAGTGCCTGTGTTCTGGTGGATGAGGCTGGATCTTGTCTTTCTGGTGGGCAGGTCCACGTCTGGTGGTGTGTTTTGGGGTGTCTGTAGACTTATTATGATTTTGGGCAGCCTCTCTGCTAATGGGTGGGGTTGTGTTCCTGTCTTGCTAGTTGTTTGGCATAGGCTGTCCAGCACTGTAGCTTACTGGTCGTTGAGTGAAGCTGGGTGCTGGCGTTGAGATGGAGATCTCTTGGAGATTTTTGCTGTTTGATATTATGTGCAGCTGGGAGGCCTCTTGTGGACCAGTGTCCTGAAGTTGGCTCTCCCACCTCAGAGGCACAGCACTGACTCCTGGCTGCAGCACCAAGAGCCTTTCATCCACAGGGCTCCTTAATTTGGGATGATTCGTTGTCTATTCAGGTATTCCACAGATGCAGGGTATATCAAGTTGATTGTGGAGCTTTAATCCGCTGCTTCTGAGGCTGCTGGGCGAGATTTCCCTTTCTCTTCTTTGTTCTCACAGTTCCCAGGGGCTCAGCTTTGGATTTGGCCCTGCCTGTGCGTGTAGGTCGCCGGAGGGCGTCTGTTCTTTGCTCAGATAGGACGGGGTTAAAGGAGCCGCTGATTCGGAGGCTCTGGCTCACCCAGGCCGGGGGGGTAGGGAGGGGCACGGAGTGCGGGGCGGGCCTGCAGTGGCAGAGGCCGGCGTGACGCTGCAGCCTGAGGCGCGCCGTGCGCTCTCCCGGGGGAGCCGTCCCTGGATCCCGGGACCCTGGCAGTGGCGGGCTGCACAGGCTCCCCGGAAGGGCGTGTGGCTAGTGACCTGTGTTCGCACACAGGCCTCCTGGCGGCGGCAGCAGCGGCCTTAGCGTCCCATGTCCGTCTCTGGGCTCCGCACTCTTAGCCGCGGCTCGCGCCCGTCCCTGGAGCTCTCTCAAGCAGCGTTCTTAATCCCCTCTCCTCGTGCACCAGGAAACAAAGAGGGACGTAAAAGTCTCTTGCCTCTTCGGCAGGTCCAGACCCCTCCCCGGACTCTCTCCCGGCCAGCTGCGGCGCACCAACGCCCTGCAGGCTGTGTTCACACCGCCAACCTCAGTCCTCTCCCGGCGCTCTGACAAAAGCCGGAGCCTCAGCTCCCAGCCCCGCCCGCCCCGGCGGGCGAGCAGACAAGCCTCTCGGCTGGTGAGTGCCGGTCGGCCCGATCCTCTGCGCTGGAATGTGTCCGCTTTGCCCTCCGCACCCCTGTTGCTGTGCTCTCCTCCGCGGCTCCCAAGCTCCCCCACTCCGCCTCCCGAAGTCTCCACCCGCGAAGGGGCTTTCTAGTGTGTGGACACTTTTCCTCCTTCACAGCTCTCTCCCGCTGGTGTAGGACCCGTCCCTATCCTTTTGTCTCTGTTTAGTTTTTTCTTTTGCCCTAACCAGGTACGTGGGGGGTTCCTTGCCTTTTGGGAGGTCTGAGGTCTTCTGCCAGCGTTCAGTAGGTGCTCCGTAGGAGTTGTTCCACGCGTAGATGTATTTCTGGTGTATCTGTGGAGAGGAAGGTGATCTCCGCGTCTTACTCTTCCGCCATCTTCCCGGAAGTCCTCTCTATTTTTAGTTTTTAATGGAAACTCCATACTGTTTTTCATAGTGGCTTCAGCAATTTACATTCCCACCAAAAGTGTAGGAGGATTCCCTTTTCTCCACACCCTTTCCAGCATTTGTTATTTGTTGACTTTTTGATAATAGCCATTCTGACTGGTGTGAGGTGATACCTCAGTGTAGTTTTGATTTGCATTTCTCTAATAATTAGTGATGTTGAGCATCTTTTAATGTGCCTGTTGGCCATCTGTATGTTATTTGGGAAAATATCTGTTTAGGTCTTCGGCCCATTTTTTCATTGGGTTGTTTGTTTTTTCGATATTGTGTTGTATGAGCTGTTTGTATATTTTGGATATTAACCCTTTGATGGTCACATTGTTTCCAAATATTTTCCCCCACTCCGTAGGTTGTCTTTTCATTTTGTTTATGGTTTCCTTTGCTGTGCAAAAGCTTTTAAGTTTAATTAGGCTCCATTTGTTAATTTTTGCTTTTATTTCTTTTGCGTTGGGAGACGGATCTAAGAAAGTATTGCTATGATTTATGTCCAAGAATGTTTTCCCTATGTTCTCTGCTGGGACTTTTATGTTGTCATGTCTTATATTTATGTCTTTAAACTATTTTGAGTTTATTTGTGTATACGGTGTGAGGGAATGTTCTAACTTCATTGAGTTACATGTAGCTGTCTAGCTTTCCCAACACCACTTGTTGGAGAGACTATCTTTTCTCCATTGTATATTCTTTTTTTTTTTTTAATCTATTTATTTTTGGCTGTGTTGGGTCTTTGTTGCTGTGTGTGGGCTTTCTCTGGTTGTGGTGAGCAGGGGGCTACTCTTCATTGCAGTGCAGGGGCTTCTCATTGCAGTGGCTTCTCTTGTTGTGGAGCATGGGCTCTAGGTGCGTGAGCTTCAGTAGTTGTGGCACGTGGGCTCAGTAGTTGTGGCTCATGGGCTTAGTTGCTCCATGGCATGTGGGATCCTCCCGGACCAGGGCTTGAACCCGTGTACCCTGAATTGGCAGGCGGATTCTTAACCACTGCGCCACCAGGGAAGCCCTCCATTGTATATTCTTGCTTCCTTTGTTGAAGATTAATTGACCATAGGTGTGTGGACTTATTTCTGGGCTCTCTATTCTGTTCCACTGATTTATATGTATGTTTTTGTAGCAATATCATGCTGTTTTATTACTGTAGGTTTGAAGTATAATATGAAGTCTGGAAGGGTTATGCCTCCAGCTTTGGTCTTTTTCCTCAGGATTTCTTTGGCAATTCTGGGTCTTTTGTGGTTCCATAGAAAATTTCAGATTATTTATTCTCGTTATGTGAAAAATGTATTCACATATTTTGATATTTTTTTTTTGTATTTTGATAGGAATTGCATTAAATTTTTTTGTATTTTTGTATTTTGATAGGAATTGCATTAAATTTTTTTTGTATTTTTGTATTTTGATAGGAATTGCATTAAATCTATAGATTGCTTTGTGTAGTATGGCCATTTTAACAGTATTAATTCTTCCAATATAAGAGCATGGGATATCTTTCCATTTGTTTGAATCATGTTCAGTTTCCTTTATCAGTGTTTTATAGTTTTTAGCATATTGGTCTTTTACCTCCTTGGTTAAGTTTTCATAGATATTTTTCTTGGGATGTGATTTTAAATGAGTTTTTTTTAACTTTCTCTTTTTGACATTTCATTGAAAGTGTAAAAAATGCAACAGACTTCTGTATATTAATCTTGTATCCTGCTTCCTTGCTGAATTCATTTATTAGTTCTTATAGTTTTTGTGTGGAGGCTTTAGGGTTCTACATACAGAGTATCATGTCATCTGCAAATAGTAACAGTTTTACCTCTTCCTTTCCAACTTGGATACCTTTAATTTCTTTTTCTTGTCTGACTACTGTGGCTAGGACTGCCAATACTATGTTGAATAGAAGTGGTGAGAGTGATAATCCTTGTCTTGTTCCTGAATTTAGCAGGAAAGCTTTCAGGTTTTCACTGTTGAGTGTTATGTTGGCTGTGGGTTTGTCATAAATGACTTTTATTATCTTGAGATATAGTCTCTCTATATCCACTTTGGTGAGGGTTTTTATCATGAATAGATGTTGAATTTTGTCAAATGCTTTTTCTGTATCTCTTGAGATTATAATGTGGTTTTTGTCTTTTCTTTTGTTAATGTAGTGTATCACACTGATTGAGTTGTGTATGTTGAATTATCCTTGCCACCCTGGAATAAATCCAACTTGATTATGGTGTTTGATCCTTTTTATGTATTGTTGGATTTGGTTTGCTAATATTTTGTTGAGGATTGTTACATCTATATTCATCAAAGATATTGGCCTGTAATTTTTTTTTTTTTGTAATGTCTTTGTTTGGCTTTGGTGTCAGGATGATAGCGGCTTCATAGAATTAATTTGGGAATGTTCCTTCATCTTCAATTTTTTGGAATATTTTGAGCAGGATAGATCTAAGTTCTTTGTATGTTTGGTAGAGTTCCCCAGTGAAGTCATCTGGCCCTGGACTTTTGTTTGCAGGGAGTTTTGTTTGGTTTTTTTTTGTTTCTTTGTTTTTTTCTTTTGCGGTACGTGGGCCTCTCACTGTTGTGGCCTCTCCCGTTGCATAGCACAGGCTCTGGAAGTGCAGGCTCAGTGACCATGGCTCATGGGCCTAGCCGCTCAATGGGATGTGGGATCCTCCCAGACTGGGGCACGAACCCGTGTCCCCTGCATCGGCAGGTGGACTCTCAACCACTGCACCACCAGGGAAGCCCTGTTTGTTTTTTTATTACAGACTATTTCACTTAGTGATTGGTCTATTCAGATTATCTGTTTCTTCTTGACTCAGTTTTGGCAGGCTGTATGATTCTAGAAATTTGTCCATTTCTTCTAGGTTGTCCAATTTATTGGCATATAACTATTCCTAGTATTCCCTTATGATTTTTTTTTGTATTTCTGTGGTATTAGTTGTTATTTCTCCTCTTTCATTTCTTATTTTGTTTGTTTGAGTCCTCTCTTTTCTTTTTGGTGAGCCTGACTAGAGGTTTGTTGATTTTTTATCTTTTCAAAAAAACCAGCTCTTGGTTTTATTGATCTTTCCTATTGTTTTTTAATCTCTATTTTATTTATTTCCTCTCTGGTAGTTATTATTTCCTTCCTTTTGCTGACTTTGTGTTTTGTTCATTCTTCCTTTTTGTAATTCTTTTAGGTAGTAGGTTAGGTTGTTTATTTGAGATTTTTCTACTTTCTTGAGGAAGGTCTGAATTTCCCTCTTAGAACTGCTTCTGCTGCATCTCATAGATTTTTTTTAAGGTTTTGTTTTCATTTTCATTTGTCTCAAGGTACTTTCTGATTTCTGTTTTTTCTTTTAATTTTAAAAATGTTTACTATTTTATTTATTTATTTATTTTTTGGCTGCGTTGTGTCTTCGTTGCTGCGCCCGGGCTTTCTCTAGTTGCAGTGAGTGGGGCCTACTCTTCATTGTGGTGTGCAGACTTCTCATTGCAGTGGCTTCTCTTGTTGTGGAGCACGGGCTCTAGGTGCATGGGTTTCAGTAGTTGCAGCACGTGGGTTCAGCAGTTGTGGCGCATGGTCCCCAGAGTGCGCGGGCTTTAGTAGTTGTGGTGTGTGGGCTCAGTTGTTGTGGCGTGTGGGCTCTAGGGTGCATGGGCTTCAGTAGTTGTGGCTCGTGGGCTCTAGAGCTCAGGCTCAGTAGTTGTGGTGCATGGGCTTAGTTGCTCCATGGCATGTGGGAGCTTCCCAGATCAGGGATCGAACCCTTGTCCCCAGCATTGGCAGGTGGATTCTTAACCACTGTGCCACCAGGGAAATCCCTGATTTCTGTTTTTTTATTTCATTGTTGACCCATTGGTTTTTTAGTAGGGCGTTGTTTAGTCTCCATATGTTTGTTCCTTTCTCATTTTTCTTTCTGTGGTTGATTTCCAGTTTCATATTGTTGTTGTCAGAGAAGACGCTTATAATAATTTCTGTTCTCTTAAATTTGTTGATGGTTGTTTTGTGACCTAGTATGTGGTCTATCCTAGAGAACCTTACGTGTGTGCTTTAATGGAATGTGTATTCTAGTTTTTTTGGATGTAGTGTCCTGTCAATATCAATTAAGTCCAACTGGTCTCTGTGTCATTTAGGACCTCCATTGCCTTGTTGATTTTCTGTCTGGAAAAATCTGTCCATTGATGTCAGTGGGTATTAAAGTCTCCTACTATTACTGTATTATTGTCATTTTCTCCCTTTAAGTCTGTTAGTATTTGCTTTATATATTTAGGTGCTCCTATATTGGGTGCATATATGTTAATGAGTGTACTATCCTCTTCTTGCATTGATCCCTTTATCATTATATAATGCCCTTCTTAGTTTTTATTTATGGGCTTTGCTTTAAAGTCTATTTTGTCTGATATGAGTATTGCTACCCCAGCTTTCTTGTCATTTCAATTTGTATGAAATCTATCTTTCCACCCCTCATTTTCTGTTTGTGTGTGTCCTTTGCCCTGAAGTGAGTCTCTTGTAGGCAGCACCTTGTACGTTCTTGTTTTATCCAAACTCCCACTCTATGTTTTGATCAGAGCATTTTTCCCATTGACACTTAAATTAATTATTGATAGGTATGTACTTATTGCCATTTTAATCCTTGTTTTCCAGTTGTTTTTGTCATTCTTCTTTGTTCATTTCTTCTTCTTTTTGTTTTTCCTGTTGTGGTTTGATGATTTTCTTTTGTAGTATATTCCTTTCTTTTTGTTTTTTGTGAACCTATTGTATATTTTTGATTTGTGGTTACCACGGAGTTCAAGTATGTTGATCCTTAACTGAATCTATTTGCTTTAAACTGGTAGTCATTCAAGTTCAAACATTCTAAAAGATCTACATTTTTATACTCCACTCCCCCATATTTTGTGATTTTGATGTCCTATTTTACAGCCTCATGCTTATCCTTTTACTGTTAATTATAATCACTTTTATAATTTTTGATTATTTTTAAATCTATGTACATGCTTATTTAAGTGATTTTCAATCCTTTTATATATTTGCCTTTCCTATTGTGATTTTCCCTTGCCTATAGATTCTTTCTTTTCTTCTATTTAGAGAAGACCCTTCAGTAATTCTTTTAGGTTAGATTTACTACTGATAAATTCTTTAGTTTTTGCTTGTCTGAGAAATTTTTAATCTCTCCTTCTATTCTAAATGATAATCTTGCTTGATAGAATACCCTAGGTTGTAGGTTTTTCCCTTTCAGCACCTTGAATATATCATGCCATTCCCTTCTCGCTTGCAAAGTTTCTGCAGAGAAACCAGCTAATAGCTTTATGAGGGTTCCCTTGTAACTGACTCTTTGTGTTTCTCTTGCTGCCTTCAGAATCCTCTATTTAACTTTTGCCATTTTAATTATATGTTTTAGTGTGGGTCTGTTTGGGATTATTCTGTTTGGGACCCACTGTGCTTCATGTACCTGGATATCTGTTTCCTTCTTTAAGTTTGGTAAGTTTTTGGCCATAATTTCTTCAAATACATTTTTGATCTTCTTCTCTTTCTCTACTTCTGGAACCCATATTATGCATAGGTTGGCACATTTTATATTATCCCATATGTCTTATATGTTGCTCATTTTTTTCATTTGTCTTTCTGTTTGCTGTTCTGATTGTATGATTTCCATTATTCTCTCTTCTAGATCACTTATTCATTCTTCCGTGTCATTTAGTCTGCTATTCATTGCTTCTAGATTGGTTTTTATCTCAGCAATTGAATTGTCTATTTTGATTGGTTTATTTTTATAGTTTCTAGTTCCTTGTTACTGTGATCTGAATTTCTATCAATAATCTTTATTTAGTTAGCATTTTCATTACCTCCTTTTTGACCTTGGGGTCTAGTAGGCTGGTGAGCTCTCTTTCATTATCTGTTCTTTCAGGGATTTCTCTTGTTCTTTTAATTGGGAGTGATTCCTCTGCCTTTTCATTTTACTTAACTTTCTCTGTCTCTCTGAATTTATGAGAAACAGTTATGTACTGTGGTCTTGAAGTGGTATTTTTATGTGGGAGCATCCCTGTGTAGACTGTGTATGTCCAATGTCTTTGGTGTGAGGGCTGGTTTTGGTATGGACACCAGTCACATCTTTCCTCAAGGTGTGCTTCTCAGTGTCCCCCTCGTAAGGGGTATGGTTGGTGTTGTAGTATCTGGAGCCTGTGCTGGATGTGAGGTAGGGCTTCCTGGCTGTCACCATCCTGTCAGGGGTGGGGTCTGCTTCCCAGTTGTTGGAGGAGAAGCCCTGAGGGTTGGGCTTGATCAGGCTCTGTTGCTCTTGGGTGTGTGTCTTGCCTTGAAGGAGGTGATTGCTGAAACAAGTGAGGCCCTTGCAGTCACAGCAAACTGTGTGCCACCTGTGCAGGTGTTCATGGTTCTGCTCAGAAGCAGCCCACGTTTGCTTCCCTTTCTCTGTTGTGTTCGTCCAAGATCTAGTTCAAGGCTGCAGTGGGGAGTAGGCTCGGGCTGGGGCTCAGAGCATTGTGGCTGCAGGAAATGAGGTGGCTGCTCTCTTTCCTGAGATCTGGGCTGCCTCTGTGGCAGATTTATCCCAGGACCTGTCTGCCCCAGATCTAGCCCAAAGCTGCAGTGTAGAGTCGGTAAAGCTGGGGTGCTCTCACTGGGAGACGAACTGCTGCATACATGCTGACAATGGCTGTCACTCCTCCACCTAGACCACACCCCAGGCCCTCTGAGCTCTCTGTGTAGCTAGACGAGTCCTCTCCTGGGGTCTGTCTGCTCAGTGATCAGTGCTTAGCCACCGTATGCTCCTGTGACGCTGCCAGTGTATGCACTGACAGTGTACTCACTGACACTGGCCTCTATGGCTCTGCCCAGATCACACCCCAGGTGCCCCTGTCTGTCTCTGCACAGTTACACTGAGTCTCTGCCCAGATCTTATGCCAGGCTGTGGCGTGCAGTGATCGGGGCCAGTATGCTTGTCCCTTTGGATTGGGAAGTGTGGTGAGGCCTCTGTCCTGATTGTCAGCAGAACAGTACACACACATTCCTTGAGAGTAGAGTCTAGGCTTCTCCAGTCCTTTTATCTGTCTCAGTGGATTTCCCAGCAGGTAAGCGGGCCTGTTTCCTCCCTGCCGGACCCCAGGACTGTGATACCCAGATTCAGCCTCGGCCTACTTGCTCCCTAGGGAGAGGGTCCACCCTTGTGGCCCTTCCCAGGGATGCAGATCCCAACCCAATGCCTTTTTTTCTGTCCTACCTTACATGGTTACGTGGAGATCCTTCTTGCAGCTTTGGTTGTATAGGAGGTTTTCTGCCAATTTCCAGTTAGTTTTCCATGAGAATTGTTCCACATGTCGACGTATTTTTGATGTGTTGTGAGGGGAGTTGAGCTCCACGTCCTCGCACTCCACCTCCTTGGTCCCCCTCCTCAGGGTGTATTTTTCTAATTGGATTCAGAATGTGTCCTTCCCTTTGGAATACTGTTCTATGCTTTATTTCAGTGGTAGCTATGGCCCAAAGGACCCACAAATGCATATCCTGGGGGGAGATATGACCTCAAATTGTCTTCAAAGGGGTCCTTTTTTTCCATTTCCTTATTTCTGTTCACCCTCTCATAGAGACATTCCACAATGTAATTCTCAACCTCAATT
This sequence comes from Orcinus orca, assembly GCF_937001465.1. Lineage (NCBI taxonomy): Eukaryota > Metazoa > Chordata > Mammalia > Artiodactyla > Delphinidae > Orcinus > Orcinus orca. The sequence continues at coordinate 100,829,644 of NC_064563.1, forward strand.
TTTGCAATATCTTTAAAGAACTTAATTAACTCTGCTTGTAACCTGGGTGTCACACCTAAAAACAATGTAACAAAGTTAGGAAGTGTCCAGAGAAGTAGCACTTCCATTAAACAATAAATTAAAAAGATCCAGACTCTGTTGTTTAGGAGGCCATGATCATGGCTGTCTCATGCCAGGCTTTAGTACACATCAGGCCTCTCATATACCACATGCAATGAAGTATAAAAGACAGCCTGCTGGCAAAATCTCCTATCTAGGGTATGTTCCCAGGATCACCATGCTACTTGCCCTACCTTCTGCTGCCTCCTTATGTTTCTCATGGTCTTGAACTCCCTGATGCTGTACTCTACTTTAGGGAGCCTTCTCTGGCACATCCTCCTTTTCAGAGTCCCTTCTCTGGTTTACAAATTTGTATTCCCCACTCAGCACTTGACTCCCTCAATTTTTATATCATTTAAATCCTAGGTGGGAGATATTTCCTTCACCTACACAAGCTCAGTTCAGTACTCAGCACTTCCACAAAGAAAGCAGAATTCAGACAAAATAAGGAAGGCAAACTTCAGAGCTCAGAGATGTACAACTTAGGTCTTAAAGAGGCCTGTTTCCAGCTTAATAAAAAGAAAGAATTCTTTACAGTTTTTTTATAAATACAAGTTGCTAATTCCTTCAAAGCTATGAAGCCAAATATCTAGTCAAGATTTAGACAGACTGAAGAATGATCTGCAAACATCACTTAGTCATTTAAAGGGCCATACTTCCCTGTGCCAAAAAAGCATTGTGGAAAAGAACTTCGTGCTCTGGTCAAATGTACCCCCACTGGAGCAGGATTTTCCTCCAATTGGATCATGAGTCTCATTCAGTACGGTAATTACAGAAACAATGTTTGGGCTGAAAACATGGGACACTGGGTTTCCAGTTTCAAATATGAGTCATAATAAAAATTATTTTTATTAGCATCCCCTAGAAACCCACAGCATATCTTTGCATTTTATTAGTTGTAGATCCATAAGCCTTTAAAACTCTCTTAGCATAGGGCATTATGTATGAGAGACTCAAAAGTGTGAACAGATGGGTAAAATGACTGCACAGAGTTTACAGGCAAGATTTGAAAGACTGATGAGTTTTAGTGGAAGTCTCATTTCAAATAATGGAATTAATGTTCAACACTTAAAAAGCCAAACATAAAATGACGGAAAAGTACGAGTAGTGTTCTGGGCATCCACCTGCCTTTTGCCCACTTTCCCAAGGAGAAAATATAAATAAAGAAAGTATGCTCTACAATCATTGTACCAGAACTCCATCAGGGTTTACTGTTGTGTAGAAAAGGAAAGCAGAGAGCACATTCACAGATTCCCACTTCACCTATTTTGACACATATTTTTGACATAACTCCAGTGTGGGGTTTGTTTTATTACTTCACCTTGTTCCAGAAAAAAATGAAAGCAAGTTAGAAAACCGCATAACGACTCTAAGTAAAATAAGCAAGAAAAAAGGGTGGGGTTAAAAAAAAGCCAGGGATGATGTCAAAACATGTGCACTGCAAAGACCTATATGTACTTAATATGGGTGGGGGACACATTTGGTTCTGGTTTTCTAATGGTCTACGCAAAAAGAGAACAATGTCACAAAATAAATGCAGCTGATCAGAAAAAAGATTACATTTTTTTGGACATAAAGAACAGAGGTTTTCCCCCAGGGCTTTTCTAAAGAGGGTACTATATGATTTAATAAGCAATGTCGGCAGCACTCTTAACTATGCACGATAGTTTCGTGGCTGATTCTTACTGTGAACTTGAATGTAGGTAATGGCACTATACAAAAGATTACCTAACGAAATATTATGGAGTGGGTCAATGCTAAAGTCAAGAATTGTGAAGGGTTGGGATTTTACCGTATGTGCAAGCCAACCCGCACACTTCACGGATGCTGGCAGGAGACACAAGGATGCTGGGTCAAAGACAAAGGACAGTTATTTACACCCAGCAATAGTTGTAGCCTGAATATCAGCATCTGTGCTCATTCTAGGAGCCCCAGTTTCCACAGGACCACACCAAGAGGTACAGGTGATACCTAAAAACATGCCACAGGTTATATTACAAGAAAGGAAACCCAAGCTTAGGGAACTTGAATCTTTGATAACAGACAATGAGCATGTGTTCCCTTTGCCCCAGAGGGAGACTTTATCTTTATTACATGAATCAGTAAACAAACTTCTCTCTTCCAAGGCTGTTTGCTGTAGCAACATCCCTGGAGCACAGGGAATCGAATCAGTGCCTCTTCTCATAGGACATCCAGAAATGTGAGAGACTCTTGGAGAATTACCTCCCTTCCCCAACAATCATACATTCCAAGTCATAGTCTAGCTTTCTCTGGCTTGATACCTTTAGACAATATGGAGGAATTGAGGGATTCCGCTTCATTTGACCCTTACTCATCTTAACATATAGCATTCTTATCAGATTCTAGTCACTGGGTACAGTGATAGACAAAAACAGGCACGGTCCCCTGCCTTCACAGAACAGAGGGAAAATACAAGTATAGTTTATGGGATTTTCCAGAAGTTCTTCCTAAATGTTCTTTCAACAAAAGTTTTTGGTAATAAACTTTATTTTTTTAGAGCATTTTTAGGTTCACAGCAAAATTGAGCAGAAGGTACTTAGATTTCCCAAACACCTACCCCTGGCTCCCGCACATGGAGAGATATACTACATACCCCTGGCCCTCCCATTACCAACATCCCCGCACCAGAGGTTTTACCATGTGTTATAAGTGATGAACCTCCAATGACACACTGTCCTCATCCAGAGTTCATATCTTACATTAGGGTTCATTCTTGGTGTTATACACTCTTATGGGCTTTGAATAAATGTGTAAAACAACTTTTTTCAATCTGAGATTCTACATCTCACAAACAGAGCTTCACATTTCTGTATTTCCAGGTAAACACAGACACAGGTGCCTGCAGAGGCATTTGAACCAGGACTTAGGTTTGGCACTCTCTTGTGACACCTGGGAGATGTACGGGGTGTGTGTGTGTGTGTGTGTGTGTGTGTGTGTGTGTGTGTGTGCAAATTCTTCGACAATCATCATCTCCAATATACCCACAGGCAAAGGTAATTCTTCCTTAAAAAATGGCCTTAAATCCTCCAGTGGTTACATGACCACAGCCCTGATGTTTTCCTTTATGAGCAAGGCCCTTAACAGTTCTTCTGGACTATTTGTCTACCTCCTGTTGGGGCTGAGACTCTGACATGACAGAAAACTTTTTGTTTGTTGAGAAGGTAAAATGCCTTCTCTGACGTGGTCCGTTTCTTTAGGACGTGCCTCCTTCAGGATCTCAGGAGACCTCTATACTTTCAGGGTCTTCCTTGAATGTTCATTGTCCCACTAGCTATAGTAATGCAACCAACTTTTTCTGACAAAATACTAATCAGAGACTGACCTTTGTTTAATTAGCCCCCAGTCAGTTCCAATCTGCAAATAACAATTGCTAATGTAGACCTGATTTAGCCCACAGGCCAAGCAGACACTGATTCCTGAATTCCATTACCTAAACTTCCGGCCAGCTTCTCACACTGTTTTAAAGAACCAGCCTCTTTTTTTTTTTCCCCCCAATATTTCTGCTCTTTTTTACCCCCCTCAAAAAAAAAAAAAAAACCCTGTCATTTCCTGCTAACATAGTGGCCTCACTGGCTTAACTTGATGGCAATGGATATAGAAGTAGAATCAGCAGTGCCAGCTGGATGAATGTCTAAACTGGGGGTTTGAGAGAGCTGCCTATTCAAGTAAAAAATTAGAGACGAAAAAGACCTGTTAAATAACCCAATCCCCTCGTAGCCAGTGCCAGAGCATTCCTGTGCTGGAAGCTTAGCCGGGGCCAGCTCTAAATGACTTTAACAATGTGCCTTCTCACGCTTTATTTGGAAGACGGGGCCATCTCTTCAGTGTGTCTTTTTTCTTTTAGTAAGTTTTTTGACTAGAATTTCATTGGACCACCATTATTCCATTTCCCTTTTACTGTTTTGGTTCAGCTACAGCAACCGCATGAAATAAGCTATTTTCAAAGAGTTGATTTAAATGACAACATTTAAAGTGCTTTAAACCAGTCATTCCAGCAATGCCTATATTTGGGGTCATGTGATGTAGAGGGAGAGAGGATACACATGGGCTTTGGAGGTGGATGTACCTGGGTTAGAATCATAGTTCTGCTTAATTGGGGGATTTATTATTGTCATTATTTTTGTTGTTTTCATTGACTATCATTTATGATATGCTTCCTGTGTACCAGGCACTATGGTAAGTACTGTCCAAAAGTCCTGCTAGCAGATTTGTGAAATTGGTACTGTCATCTCTATTTTTGAATTTAAAGTGTAGTCATGAAGAATGGAAGCTCTGGGCTTAAATTGTCTGATTAAAATGCCGGGTCTGTTGCTTACTAGCACCGTGACCTTGGGCTTTTCATTTAACCTCCCTATGGCCAGTTTCTGTGTAAAATGGGGGTGATGGCAATGCCTGTCTCCTAGGTTATTTTAAGGAATACATATGAATAGATGTGAATTGATCAGATCAGTGCCTGGCATGGAGCAAGCCCTTAAATGTAACCAGTGTTGATGAGATATAGACGGAGAAATTTGTCAAAGGCACATAGCATCCAAGTTTATACCCAGCCAGTTCTGCTCCAAAGCCCATCCAAATTATTAACCATTAGAATACACTGGCTTGGTCAGGACTCTTAACCTCTCTGAGGCTCAGTTTTTTCTCACTGGTGAAACAGAGATAACACAAGATCTCCTGTGTAGTCACTGTGAGGATTAAAATGCAATAATGTAGGTAAAGACACTATTACAGAGCCTGTCCCAGAGTTGGGGATCAATTAGTGATAGTGATTTCTCTATATCTCCACATCTATAGAATATCCGTATGTATTGGGTTGGCCAAAAAGTTTGTTCGGGTTTTCCTGTAACATCAGTCAGGAAAAACCCAAACGAACATTTTGGCCAACCCAATATATATCTGTGTGTATATCTATGTATGCATGCATGTGTATTATATATAATGAATAGCTGTGTAGCCTATGACTTACTCTTAAAAGTTTCTCATGATATTGGAACTTCCAAATGGTTCAAAGTGAATTTTTATGAGCTTACTCCCCTTTGAAAGAAGAATTGGATTGGTTTACCAGATAATTAAAAACAGTTTCCTTCCGAATAAGGTTTCATTTTATATTTTTAATGTTCCAATGGTTTTAAAGATGTCTTTTCTGGATTTTTAAAAAGAGTTCATCACATGTTTCAAAATTGCCCAACTACTTTCTCTTTCATAAATATAGTTTGACCATAATTTCAAGTTTTATATCATAGAGGGAAGAGAAGAGACAGACAGTTACAACCTAGCAGGAAATGTGATGATATGTTTTTGCTGCTGTGCGTTTTTTTTTTTTTTTTTTTTTTTGATGTGTGTGTGGGAAAGGGTGTGATGTCATTTTGTCTCCACCCCCTGTGAGTAAGCCCACAGCATAGCTAAGTGCAGCCGCCCTCCTCTGTCACCGAGAGACAGTCCACTTAAATGCAGCTCCAGGGTTGCGGGACTCCCACCAGCATCACTCCCCGTGTGAGGTGGCAAATGCAACATGCTCTCCAGCTTGGGGTGTCTACTTCTCTGTGGAAGTATTGCACTAGCCCTGGGAAATGCACAGAAATTGCCAAAAGGCAAGTAGCTCTGATGTTTTGTGTTTTCAAAATAATGTTTAAAAGATACTAGTTTTTAAATGTTGGTATTAAATGTGATCTGCTTTGCCAGATGGGGGGAATAGAGTTCTTCTCGGAGAGTCAGAATTCAAATGTGTGGAGAAGTAGCTTAAACTTTTGCTTCCCCACACCCCCCTCTATTTAATTTTCAGTTGGATCTCTTTATTGCAAAAGATGAAAACCAACTTCTTATTAGATTTAGCAGATGTTCACAGTAGCTTGAATGGTATAGCTTCAACTACAGTATTTGTATATTGAATTGTATGGTATAGATGGGTATTATATAGTCTGCTGAAAAGACTTGTTTGGTGTTTTTATCCCCCTCCTCAGAGACTAAATCAGTGCTAGCTGAAGGTTTAAAAGAAGCTGATTTGAAACCTAGAATCTTTTGTGTAAACCTCACACATACCTGTTAGCTTGGAGGCTGAAGGATTCTAGGCAGGGCACACTGACAAAGAACGGTCATGTGCTGATATATAGACACTTCTCTCTGGTGGAATTTGGAAGAGGGTTTGATCTGCTGGACATGACACTCCTTTTCCTGGCTAAATTGCTCTCGTTTTAGTGTTGGTATTTTGTTTACAAATGTCATCAGAAGAAAATGAAAATGTCTTAATTTAGACGCTAAAAACAATCTCTTGAGCCCATCAGCACCAAAACAAGAGCTTACCTCTCTCCTATCTTTGAACATAAATGTTGCAGGTAGTTTTTTGCTCCTTTGCAGAGGCACTTTTCCAAGCCAACTTCAGGTCTGTGAAGGCTTTTTATGGTTTCAGACTGCTGTAGTCAGCAGGATTAGGAAAAACAGGCTGGAATTTTCATACAGTTATGATGGAAAATATCAGAGGCAATGCAGAGCCATGAGCTTGTCAAAACCCTGCTGTGCATAGAGTCGGAAAGAAAGATTGTTCAGGTCAGAATATCCAAAGATCCTGCTAGGTCCTCCCTCTGGGTAGTTTGCTCCAAGATCATCTTGTCCCAAGTGAAAACCATTCTCTCTTCCGTGTATTAAGTGAAACTTGAATCCAGAGCATGAAAGCTGAAGGGTTTGGCTAGTTGATATTTCACATGATGATATAAAAAGCAATAAAAAAGGCTGAGTAAACCTTTTCAACTCTACGATAACTCTGCAAAATAAAATAAAATAAAAATATACACTACTAGATCTTTCTCTTCTATCAAGTATTCTGTTTCTTGATCGTAGTAAAAGTGTTTAAATAAATCAGTCATGAGCCACAAGCATTCAGAATTAACTGTTCCTACTGCTAAAATATTTAACAAGGACCCACCATCTGAGAAAAGTCTGGAGTTTTTCTCAGGCTTAATACCTCCAAATGTTTTTGTTTTACCTTGTATTTACTGTGTAGGGATGAGAGCCATAATTTTGTGACTGCAGACTTCTGCAAATTCCAAATGCTTTAATTATCATGTTGCAATCACTAGATGCAAATCTTGACACAATTTTCCTTTATTTGTTATGGTAAAAAAAAAATTGTCAAAAACAGCCACAGAACTTTTGTCTTGTTCATTGCACTTTAATCTGAAGTATTTTCATCCAGGTTTCTTTTGTAATTTTAAAAAATATCCATAGGTTCAGTAATTTGAAAAAAAACTATCAAATTAATATAATTATAAAATAAATGGCAAGTCTCCTTGTCTCTAATGCTAAGTTTTTTCTTTATCATTGAAGCTACCAAGGGACTTTCTTTTAGCTGAAGTTGGCTTTTTTCAAACTGCATTCCAGGAATAGGTATACTGTCCTCAAAAGGGGTTTAGGGCAGGCATCTTCTCCCCATCAATTACTTGGGAAGCATTCATGCTTTTTTCTGTTCTGGGGTGGGGTCACAACAGACTTTAGAACTTGACAGGTTCTGAAAATTTCTCAGTAAAGAAAACTGTCCCACCTATTTAACCCATTGTTTCCCAAACTCATTTGACTAAGAGTCCTTTTTCTAGTGGAATAGCTATTATATCTTGCCAGGGGCTTATTTTTCACATTTGGGGAAATACAGAGATAAATAAGAAAAAAAAAGAGATAAAAGGTTTTTTCTTTTCTTTTTCCTTCCTACTTTAGAGTTAGTTAAATATCATTTGTCATTTAAGAAGAGTATAGAATTTTGGAGCTAGGAAGGATGTTAGTGATCACCTAGGCTAGGGTTTCCCAGACCTTTGGATTTATGGACCCATAAAAATACATATATTTTGTTAATATCAGGGTCCCATTATAGAGAACATACTTGAATTATGCCATGTGAGAATGTTCAAAGGAGGGAAGCCCCCATTGCTCATAAAAGCTAACCATTTTAACAGATTTATAAAACAAATGAGTTGATACAAATAAGTCCATTGTTCTATTTTTCTCATTTTACCACAGACTGATGAAAACTTCATCACAGGTCAATATTTGGGAACCATTGACCAGTATAACCATTTATTTTACAAATGGAGGCACCCAAATACAGGGAGGTTTAGTAACTTTCCCACATTGATGACAGAACCAGGACTGGATCCCAGGTTCCTGACTGGATATCTGTGTTCTGCTCTGTTCCAACCCAAATCTTAGGAGTTAAGTTCTGTAGTGTACATGTGAATGCTGTCCTTCCCTTGAATAAAAGGTTTCTTGTAAAGATTTTAAACATTATCCTAATCTTCACATTTTCCCTAGAACCTGTCTGCTGCGTGTGTGTGTGTGGGGGGAGGTGGCGTATAGTTGATGAATATAAATACAGCTGACTATTTATAGGGAAAAGAAATTACTTTTTAAATAAGAAATCACTTCTTACGTGTCTTATGCATACTTGCGTACATAGCCACATACTTTGTTATAGAAAATAAGATACTGCAAGAGTCTTTGTTACTTTTTAAAAGCTTAAAGTCTGAGAGTATTATTAATGGACCTCTTCTCCTCCCTACCCCTTGATGACTATGTTCTTTGGCAAATCATTTACCTTTGCTAAGCCTCAGTTTTCTTATCTGTAAAATGGGAATAATGATAACCGTCTTACAGTATTTTAGGAGTAAATGAGGTAAGAGTTGCAAAACTTTTAGTAAAGGGTCTGACATATAACAGGTATTCAAAAAAATGTTTATTGGGTTGCAGAAAAGTATATCAATACCGAAAAAAATATGCACACCAAATAATATGTGATCTTGTGTCCAGACTATCTGACAAACCTCTGGGAGGGTAGCAAATGAGGTGGCATGTTCTTGGTGAAAGGTGGGGCAAGGGAGCTGTGTTGCTCTGCAGGACAATGAGAGAAGGACTCTACTGTTTTCCAGCCTGATCTTCCTCAACCGAAAGTTTGACTGTCAAGTTTAAACACTGCTTTTCTCTATGGAAAGCTGCACCTTTGCCCTAGGATCCGCTTTTCTGTGGGGACTGATAAAGCCTCACAGATCCTCCAGGAGAGATCCTCTTGAACTTGTTTTTCAGGAGGAGAATTAGACCATAATACAGGCTCTGAAGAATTCTCACATTGTTTTATATCCTTGAAAGCCCCTATGCTCCAGATACCCCTAGGATTCTTTATTCTTGGAACCATAGAACTTTTTTTTCCCTGGCATACAGGCAGAAATAAAAACCACAGAGAGCAATAATGCAGTATAATGGGACATGAGAGGCTTGACACACCTCTGCAGAAACTCCTGTGTTTGGAAAAGTGCAGTCAGTTAGCAGGCAAAGGCTACTATTTCTAGGCAGCTCTATCAGTCCTCCTGATGTAGGTGTGAGGAAAACCAGAGAGGAGCATCTCCAATACAAGTGTGATCAGATGGCCCGAGGGAATGAGGCTCTTGGCCGTGACTCTTGGCTAGTGCAGAGGGAAGAGGTAGCTGGCTTTTGGCCTCAGGTTCTTACCTGACAGGGTAGAAATCTCTGACTCCAAGGAGAAAAAAAATCGCAGGGCAGATGATGTTAATAACAGTAACTCCCATAGCTATCAATAACTCATCACTATTATTATAGATAACATTATTTGAGCTCATATTGTTTGTGGTAATTTAGGGCTAAATATTTTTAATGTGGAAAACTAACTAAATGCTCGAAGTTCCCCTATACAGCAGGTATTTTGTTTTTTACATCTTTATTAGAGTATAATTGCTTTACAATGGTGTGTTAGTTTCTGCTCTATAACAAAGTGAATCAGTTATACATATACATATGTTCCCATATCTCTTCCCTCTTGCATTTCCCTCCCTCCCACCCTCCCTATCCCACCCCTCCAGGCGGTCACAAAGCACCGAGCTGGTCTCTCTGTGCTACGGGGCTGCTTCCCACTAGCTATCTACCTTACATTTGGTAGTGTATATATGTCCATGCCTCTCTCTCGTAAAGCAGGTATTTTATTACTCTCCATTTACAGAGGATAAAATTGTACCTCAGAGTGTTTGCCCAAAGTCATCCAGCCAGCAAGTGGCAAAAGACCATACCTTTAATTTCTATGTAATATCAGTTCCTTGCTCTACATAAAGATATGTTAATTTGTTCAAGTAACAAACTGTATTCCATGTATATGCAGAGCACTGAGGCTGGGAAGACAAGGTTTTGTCTTCCTGACCAGTTGATGGAGAAGACAGGGTTGTAAAGGAATAATTACATTAGAGTGAGAACATCCTCTGATTTGGCTGAAGCACAAAGAACTTTGAGAACAATCAGGAAGGACCCAATCCAGACTAGAGGGGTCAAAAATTATGAGGGGATAAGGCACCCAAGTAGGAGCCTGGAAGACAAACATACATTGGGGCAAGGAGGAGAGTAGTGGAAGGGCCTTCCCGACAGGGGTAGCTGCATGGCCAGAGCCCAGGCCACTTCCAGGGGCCAGAGCTCAGCAGGTGTTAAAGTACCCAGAGGGAAAGCCAAGACTGAGTCCACACTGGATGTGACTGTGTCTTCCTTGTCTCTATCTGTCTTGACTCCCCAAGATTGATTACAAAGCAGAAGTAGCAGATTGTCTTTGGAGAAGAGGGCTCATGTCTTACTCTAAACTTTTCCAGCCACTCACCTGGAGTCTAGCTCTCACTCTCCTCGGAGCACTCCCAACCTCACTTTGACAAAACAAGAATGTGTCACTCCAGTGACCCAGTCCCTTTCTCCAGAGGGTAGTTAATACCTGTAAGGAGCCAGGGAGGGTCTTTTCCATCTTAGAACAAGGAGTTTGGGGGAGGAATAGTGGGGAGGGCAAAGAACCCTGATGGGTGGATTTCTGCTTTTATTTGAGTAGTATACATTTATATATTGGTGGGACTGTATTAAAGAGTACATTAGGAAAAAATGGTTCCACTGCTAAAAGAAAACAAACAAGTCTGAAAACCACAGGGGAATTATTTTAGCATTTTCTACAGCTCTAGTTTCTTGGGAGTTGTATAGATTTGTTTGTCTATTCAAGCACTGTCTACTAGGTAAAACTGAATGAGATCCAGCCCCTGTGATAAAAGAAACTTGTATTAGGAATGTAAAAGTTGATCAAATATAGTTTTTTGATGCTAAGACTATCATGTTTAGAACCCAGTGCTCTGTGTTAATTACACGTTCACTAATTTAGTTTGGTCTTATAGACTGCTATATCAGGCTGAGATACTAAATATTAAGGAATTTTAGTCTCTATCTCTCGCTCTCAAAAGTTAATGAGGCAGGGGCTTCCCTGGTGGCGCAGTGGTTAAGAATCCGCCTGCCAGTGCAGGGGACATGGGTTCGAGTCCTGGTCTGGGAAGATCCCACATGCTGCGGGGCAACTAAGCCCGTGCGCCACAACTACTGAGCCCACGTGCCACAACTACTGAAGCCCGTGTGCCTAGAGCCCATGCTCCGCAACAAGAGAAGCCACCTCAATGAGAAGCCTGTGCACCTCAACAGAGTGTAGCTCCCGCTCACTGCAACTAGAGAAAACCTGCGTGCAGCAACAAAGACCCAACGCAGCCAAAAATAAATAAATAAATATATTATAAAAAAAGTTAATGAGGCACAGGGTAGCACTTGAGAATCGACGAATTCATTGATACTGTATTATAGAAAAGACAGTTAAAATGCTTTTATAGGTTAATGTGTGTTGACAGAATATTTGTCTTAAGATGAAAGTGAGGTGTCTAATGAAGGGAGGGGCATTAAGCAAATGTGACCAACTATTCTATCTGGGTCACCATCCTCAGAATGATTTCCCTTTTGCCTGATTCCTGATTGCCATTTATAAAAGCAGGTATAAAAGCAAGGGAGAATATGGAAAGTAAATAGATGAACTTAATGAAAGTGATCTAAGAATAAATGTAAAATTAAAAAATTAATAGGATAATCTAATGTGAGACATTACGAGGGTAGTAAAATAAAAATATAAAAATAAATAGTATCAGCCAAAGAATGAACACGCTAAAAAAAGAAAAACAATGGTTTAAATACGTACATTCTGTTAAAATAACATTTAAAGACTATTACAACAACCATATTACTAAGTATCAGGCATGCTGTTTAATGCTAAGTGTTTATATACATTGTCTCATTTTATCCTTACACCTATGGAATATATATTATTATCCCCATTTCACAGATGAGGAACTAAGCGTAAAGAGTATGTTATCGACTACTGCATGATAAATTACTACAAAATTAGCAGCTGAAAGCATCACACACTTTTTGTTTCACTGTTTCTGTGGGTTAGGAGTCTGAGTCTGGCTTAGTTGGGTCATCCCCTTCATGGTCTTTCACAAGGCTGGAGCAAAGGTGTTGGCCAGGTTCAGGTCTCATCTGAAGTCTCAACTGGGAAAGGATCACCTTTCAAGTTCTTGTGGCTATTGGTAGAGTTCAGTTCCCTGAGGATCATTGGTTTAAGGGCCTCATTTCCATACTGGCTGTTGCCCAGAGGTCACCTCTTTTCTTTGCCACATGGGCTTCTCTATTATGGCCTCTTGCTTCATCAAGGTGTACAAGCCCAGATGCGTCTGCAGGCAAGACGGAAATTACAATACAGCCTAATCATGGAAGTGGCAACCCATCACCTTTGCCATATTCTCTTGGATAGAAGCAACTTCCAGGTCCTGTCACACAAGAGGATTACCCAATAATGGGAGATGAGGATTACTGGGGGTTATCTTAGAGTCTACCCACCACAAAATGGCCAATGGCAGCTTGAAGTCACACAGCTAGTAAATGATATAGTGGAACTAATACAGGAAATCTAACTCCAGAAAAATATACTGGTTTGGGCATTAACACCCCATCTACTTCTCACAGAGTTCAGCCTTTAGTGGCAGATGCCCAGCAGGCAAACTAACCAATTTGTCTGCCTCCATGGTTGGAGTTGTTGTAGGAAATCCCTGAGAATTGAGGTAAATATCTCACTACTACGAAGACTCAAGGTATATATTCAGCACTCAGTGTGGACCCTATTTTCTGTATATAAAAGGCCAGTCAATGCCTGGATTCCTCAAGTGTGGTCAATCCCATGTAGAGCAGTATGCAAAGTAAATGCCCCCAAAATAGAAGCTTTTCCTTCCTTGTAAGACTCAGCTGCCATCATCTCTTAAAAAGAGAAAATGTAAGACAAAATGAAAGTTCTCTTTGACAAAATGTACAAATATTAAGCAATTAACACCTATGAAGGTGATGATACAGTCTCCATAAAATGTGTTTCTGAAACATCACTGAGTGGCTCTTCCAGTATGTGGAGGGGTTGCTATAGGTCGAATTAAAATTTTGTTTGGAGGATGAAAGTATACTTCTAGCAGTGGATATGATGGAGACAACAACTTGTTAAACTAAAGGAGCTTCTTTCAGCTCTTTTTGGTATGAATACAACAACAATTCTTCCATATGCCCTAGGAATCAAAACACAAAATTTAGGTTGTACACAAAATATATCCTTAATATGACACCCAGAACCTTGTAGAATGTTAATACTAGAATACCCTACCGAGTATTTTCTATAGAGAATAGCCCACAGTCTCTTCTTGTGTTGGGGTGTCCCAAAGGCCTGGGAGGTACATGGTGAGAAGGGTAAACTTCAAGGCCTCAGGCTACTTTGTAAAAGTTCTGTGGACAGCAAGACTGAATCAGGACTTACCCACCCCACTGCTCATAATTTTCGCTTGGGTTCCCCACCAAGAACTTTCCACAGTGAGATTTTTATAGTGTGTTGTAGGTTTCCCTGATCTAACAAAACCCTGACTTATATTCCCAGTGATTTTGGTAGAAATGTGGGAGCCTTAAAGCTAGTCTGAGGTTTTTAGGCCTTCTCAGTGTAGCAGGCTGTGAAGTCAGCTAACATCCCTCCCTGTGGAATTCTGGAAAGGAGCTAGGAGATGTGATGCCTTCATAGAAGTTTCATTATTGTTCTCCAAGCAAGGACTATACATCTAAAGCCATACACTAGAAAATCAGACCAAATCCACCCAGTCCAAGCACCTTCTGGTCAGATTAGAAATTAATTTTAGAGAAAATTGAGGTCTAACTTAGAAATTTTAGAAATTTTAGAGAAAATTGAGGTCTAACTTAAGTTTCACCTATGATATAGCAACTCAGTGTTTACTTTTAAAATAAGTTTAGCTATGAGTATAAATACTATAATATCTATCCTCAGCAGTTGTAACCCATGCATTAGAATAACAAAGTTTTCAAAAATATCAGTACTGTTCTGCTCCTCTACTCAGTTATGATTTAATTGGTCTGGGATGGGAGAGTTTAAAAATTCCTCAGGTGATTTTAATGTGGCCAGAGTTGAGGACCACTGATCTACAGGTTTTGAAAATTTGCATGTGTAAGTGCTTCATAAATCTTTCTGGATGAGTGCAGGGTAAAATTTAAAAGTTGCAAGTGAATTATTTTATTATTTAAGTTTTAAAACAAACTTAAAGGTGATTTTTCTTTCATTCTACTTTGTTCCTGGATTTTGAAGCATTATTTGGAAAACTTTTAAACTTCCTTCTCAGGCCAAATAAAATAAGAAAATGTTTAAAATTCAGCTTAACATTTGTTTTTGGTGTTAGAACGTAAGTTCAAATGTCTACTTTTACAAAATCTCAGAGGTTAGATCTGAGAAGCTATGGCTGATTGTTTTTCAGAACTGGACTTACATTTGCTTATTCTGTCATTCAATTAACTTTAAAAAAAACATCACATTAATATTATTGGTACACACACACACACATACACACACACACACACACACACACACACAGTAGAATACTACTCAGCCGTAAAAAAAGAATGGCATTTACCATTTGCAGCAACATGGATGGACCTGGAGGACATTTTGCTAAGTGAAATAAGTCATACAGAGAAAAGCAAATACTATATGATATCACTTATATGTGGAATCTAAAAAATACAACAAACTAGTGGATATAACAAGAAAGAAGCAGACTCACAGATATGGAGAACAAACTGGTGGTTACCAGTGGAGGGGGAGTGACATACTTAAATATTTTAATTTAAAAAATAAAATTAACTTTAAAAAGAAATACAATTTAAAAAGAAAATAATTTTAAAAATCATCATATTAGGATTATAAGGATGATTTAGACATTTCATGCATTCAGGAGTTTGAAATTAGTTCTATTTAAAACTAATATATGTTGGCCACACAAAGATCATTTTCTTAAAATCTGCAGGAGTTAAGCTATTCCATTGTGTTGTCATGCACTAGCTTTAAGTGATACCTATGTACATAAAGAAGAAAAAATGAATTTATGTAATATGTTAAGAAAAAGCACCCTATGATCCCAGTCAATGCAAAATACGAGTTGAGAAAACATTGAATAAATGTCCCCCATTCCAAAGGTCTGGGTTATGTGAATTGCCTTTGGAAATTGTTCCTTTAATTGTGCATGTTACCATATACATTCCAGCCCATCTTCTTTCTGCTTTACGTTAAGAGTAATTTATGAGCGTGTAGGATGACTTATAATCTGAAACATCTTTGAAGTGTATTCTGCTGTGTCTCCAATAAAATGAAAGATCTCTCTGAGTGGAGAATGAACCCCTGATAGGATGAAGCTGGGGGTACATTGCTTCCAAGATGCCAAAGTGGAGTTTCAGATTTCCTTCCTCCTTTAATGCCATCCTTTGATTTTTCCAATCTGTTAGCTGATAAGAAAACATTCTGGTTTTCCAAGGACCCTGCTGAGAGTCCGCTGTGCACACGTGTGTGGGCATGCGAGTCTTAACAGGCCTTCCTTCTCTGAGAGCAGCAGATTCTGTCATTGAAGGAGGGGATTGGGGTGACTGCCAAAGTCATGCTGGCAGAGAACTCTGGAATTCAGTGCTGTTACAGATATGCCAGTGAGGGATTCAGGACAGAGTTTCCTTCTCCTTTCACGTTCCCAGATGGAGTTAAAGCATCTCTATCCAGTAAGTTTGGGATCAGGTATCAGATGATCTGAAGAAGGGCCCCTTTTTTCTTTTTTGCGGTACGCTGGCCTCTCACTGTTGTGGCCTCTCCCATTGCGGAACACAGGCTCCAGACGTGCAGGCTCAGCGGCCGTGGCTCATGGGCCCAGTCGCTCCGCGGCATGTGGGATCTTCCCGGACCGTGGCACGAACCCGTGTCCCCTGCATCGGCAGGCGGACTCTCAACCACTGCGTCGCCAGGGAAGCCCATGGCTCATCCTCTTTAAATACCCCAATGATCCTACTGTCACAGAATAATACTCTAATTACTCATACTTTTCCTAGAATTAGAAGGAAAGTGATGCTGGCCATGTTCTGCCATTGAGGTTTACCCTAAACTGTAGTTTTGTTATGAATCGGGAGGATAAATATTGGGAAATGGCAATAGGGGCTAATGAGTAAAGTATTGGAGTCATTGTGAGCCTGGCAAGTGACCTGATCTCTCTGAACATCAGATCTGCTTCCCTGAAAAAAGGGAATAATAAAAATACCAGTTCTCTTTTTAGCTTCCATTAATAAATAATAATACTAGGGTGACTTTAATGGGTTTTTTGGTAGTAATTTTCTTAACCTAAGTAAGAGGAGTTGTGGAAGGCCAGCCACAATTTTGAAAACTCTTCACCTGCCCTGGCAGCTAGAGAAGGATCTGGACACCCTTGTCTCCTGGACATTTCCTGAGAAGAGGCTGAGCTAAAAGAATGCTCTGTTGCTGGAAGTCAGAGTCTCATGTGTCTGGGCGTGTGGGGTGTCAGCCTCACAGTGACCCAGGGCCTGAAGGCGGGAGCCACGGCGCTGTGGGGTTTTTTTGGTTTTTTGTTTTTTCTTTTGTTTTTTTTGTGGTACGTGGGCCTCTCACTGTCGTGGCCTCTCTAGTTGCAGAGCACAGGCTCCAGATGCGCAGGCTCAGTGACCGTGGCTCACGGGCCCAACCGCTCCGCGGCATGTGGGATCTTCCCAGACCGGGGCACGAACCCGTGTCCCCTGCATCGGCAGGCGGACTCTCAATCACTGTGCCACCAGGGAAGCCCCCATGCTCTGGGTTTTTAAACATAATTCTTGCCACCAGCAGCTCCTGTTCCCCCGGCCAACTCTCCCGCAGGGGTTTGGAAGCTTTTGCTCAGAGAAGATTTACCTTTTATTGTGGAAGAATTGGGAGCACAAATCATGGTCCTTGGTCATTTTTTCCTCCACATACGCTTGGGATGTGGTTCTGTGTGATTTGATCTCCTGGATGCCTGGTCTGTTGGTCAACTCTCAGGTACTGGGTTGGTCTGATCAGATGACTGATCAAGTCCCCTAATGAGACTCTGTTTTTTTTCTGTCCTCCCTCGTTTTGTTCGTAATCCTTCTTTCCCTTCAGTCTCCTTCTCTCTCTCTTTCCTCTTGAACTCCCTCCTTTCCTCTTTCCCTCTTCTCTCAACACCATGAGTCCTCAGAACATTCTTCTGGCTTCCACCCCCAACCTCTGCCATTGGCCACTTTGGCCCTAGACCTCACCTCACAGTTGACTCTTCATCCGTTTGGATTCAGCAGGAATCAGCCCTTCAGAAGACAATGCACACTTTGTATATTTTTTCAAGGCAGGAAAGGGTGTTTCTATGTCATGCTAAACATTCCACTTGATTGAAAATATCATGGTTTCCTGATCATTTATCTTGGCATCAGCAAGCCTACAAAAAGCACAAATTTACATTAATTTGATAAGCTCTGTGCCTACCAGATGAGACAAACCATACCGTATATTAACACCAGAGTTCATTCTTAAATGGTTTTGAATATGGCATAAGTTAGCATGTCCCATGAATTATGGCAATAACATATGCATGATAAACGCAAGATATCATAGTGTTATTTTGTAAGGTCATTTTTTTATTTGTTCCTGGATTTTTGTTCCAGGGTAGCTGTTGGTGTTTGATATTTTCAAGAACTTGCAGAGAACTTTGCCTTTTCCAGTGGCTCGAGTTGGCTCTTAAGTGTGAATGCCATGTGTCTCTTCATTTGATTGGTAGCCAACATTTCCATGAAACTGAGTTTCTGTGTCAACTGTCCCCATGAAATGTGATCCTCTAATTTGCAACTGGATCACAGTGGTGGTGTTTCACATACATATACATATATATATATATACATACAGATATATAAGATCACATTTCCAGATCCAGGCTTATGTGCTTACACATGTATGTGCCATGCTGCATTGTCGTATTTGTTCTCCTTGTAATACAAATCAAAAACATAAATATGAAATAGATGAAAGTCCTAGAATGGATTAAATGTGGTGTGACTCACCATTCATTTTTGATTGATTAACATACTGGTATTAGTGTGATTTAGAGTTTTGTTCTTAATGCAGAACAACCTAGTTGTAAAACTCTTTATAAACAACCTTTCACTAGAGCAAGTGATTGTTTTTACTATCCTATTTGGGGAACAGTAACTCAAATTTAAAATATTGATATTACAACTGAATCACCAGAATAACTAATAAAAAATATCCTTGAATCACGTAAAGAAGTAACAATACTTCATATCTAGGTTAGTCAAAATTCTTTCTCCACATACTCTTGGCAAGAAGTCCCACTTTCACAGTTTTTCACCAATGTGTCAGTGCTTTCTCATACTTTCAGGTGCCTTTCCCAGCTGTGTACAAAGAACACCATTCAGTTTTAGGAGACCCTAGATTTGTTAGCGGAATTGCATTATATAACACTTGTTCTTCACCGGCCATTCAATCCAAGCATCTGTTTTCACTTATGTCAGAAAATTAAGACAACAAGTATTTACTGTAGTGTTTTCCAAAGTCATCATAACCCATGACTCACATGTCATCTGTAAGGTTTTTCTGGTGTCCCAGAAACATCCATTTCAAACATTCCTTTTCATGGCCAGAGGTTCATAGACCACAAAGGAACCACAGATGTTAACACTAAATAAACTTCCTGTAAGTTATGTTATCAAATAATTTAAATGACATTAAAAGATAAGCATTAGCCGAGTCAAGATCCTTTTAGGGATGTCTCTTTCTAGGGACGTTCTCATTTTGTGAGACTGTTTGTTTGTTTCTTTAAACAACCAACATGGAGAAACATGTACCTCCATTTATCTACTTTTTTCTAAGGTCTCTCTCCCATCTACCCTTCTTCCTTTATGGTACTTGCAGCCTACATCCATCCACAAGGCCTGGTTGTAGAAGATATTTAGATGGGAATAGGAAAAGAAACCCATGAGTTTTGTTTTATCGAGATACAGCTGTTCAACAACCCTGGAGATGATCATTCTCAAACTATACTGAGGAGCAAGGAATCACTGAGTGCAGTGGTCCTTAAGCTTGAGCAAGCATCAGAATCATCTTGTTAACATTCAGCATGCTGGGCCCCATCCCTAGAGTTTCTGATTCAAGACCTGAGGTGGAGTGGTCCAGAGAATTTACATTTCTCATCATTGTTGATGCTGGGGCCATGTTTTGCAAACCACTGACTTAGTGAATCTGTTAAGTATGCAGAGCTCTACCTCCCCCAACCCCGCCCTTCACTCCCTCTAGCCTTACTATAGTCACACCACATTCCAATTTAGTAGGTCTGATCATCTGAACGTTAAACAATGTCACTGATGATTCTGATGAGATTAACTGTGTATGGAGAAATACACAGTTATAGAAACTGATCTGTTTATATAACCAGTACCAAGCACTAGGGCACTAATTCAAAGAAAGTGGCTGAGAGGAAATTAGCTAACTTACTATAATTCTATAAATTTGGAGAACCTGTGCTTTTCATTTGTTCAGCATATGATACATGACTGTAGAAAATGTTTAGCTTCAGACAGTGAGAGCTCTAGTTCCTGTGATGAACTTCTGTCTGGCTTTATACTTAGAAACCATTTTTTTTTTCCCTTGTGGCACTTGGGCCTCTCACTGTTGTGGCTTCTCCCGTTGCGGAGCACAGGCTCCGGACGCGCAGGCTCCGGACGCACACGCTCAGCGGCCATGGCTCACGGGCCCAGCCGCTCCGCGGCATGTGGGATCCTCCCAGACCCGGGCACGAACCCGTGTGCCCTGCATCGGCAGGCGGACTCGCAACCGCTGCACCACCAGGGAAGCCCTAGAAACCATTTTTTTGCATTGCTAGCTGAAGCAAGAACAGCATTCACCATTAACTAACCTTGTTTGGTGGTGAGTAATGTTTAACTCTGGAAGGTTTGGGTGACATTATGAGATATTAGTGAGTCATTCTGTTTGTGTATACGTATATTAAAGTTAATGCCTAATATTAGCCTGAAGCGTCTGTTAAGTGTAACCCAAACTCAAGATAGCCCACTGTAAAGTATGAACAGTTTACTTTACCAGGTCAATTAAGAAAAATACCACTGTGAAACAAAAGGTGAATTTGATACTTCACATGAAAGTCCTCTGTTATTTTGACTTACATAGACTTGTTAACTAGCCAGTCTTTCAGCTAATATTGGGCATCAGCCTTTTGTTGAACATTAGCTGTGACCTTTATATTTGGCAGCCAGCTGAAAACATTGTGTATGTTGCTTGCAAGTTAGAGTTCTTTTTCTTAGCTACAGGAGTCCATAACAGTCTTCCAATTGTATGTAAAATAGCACATTTGTGGGTATGTACATTGGGGGGGGGGGGCGCTGCTGGTCTTTAGATATTAAGATTCTCAAAAAGTCTAAGAGCCAATGAAAGTTAAGAACCACATGTCTAGGCAGATGCCTTTCACTGAGTTAGAATTAGGATGCCTCAAGTGAGTGGCTGGAAGGATTACCACCATATTCATAAAACATGAAAAAGGGCCTTTGAGATGGTTCATGAAAAATCTCAAACTTCATAACTAAGCTGTGAATACACAGTTTATGTAATTGATTTTGATATGGTGCAAAAAAATTTAAAAGTGGAAGTACACAATTCAAAATGACCTTCACCTCATGTATTTACCCTTTGTGTAGTCCCCTCACACATGGAATTGTGGCTGGCCTGTGCATCCATATCCTTCTATCTACAGAAGAAGTGAAGTGAACATGTGTGACTTCTGATGGTAGGTCATGAAAGACATTGTAGTTCACTTCACACCTTGCTCTTTCCCTGAATCTCCAAATCTGGAGAAAGCCAGGTGCCATGTCATGAGAATACTCAAGCAATCCTGTGAAGAGGTCCCCATGGTGAGGGACTGAGAAATCCTGCCCATAGCCAGCACAAATTTGCTAGCCATATGAGTGAGCCATCTTGGAAGTGCATCCTCCAACCTCAGTCAAGCCTTCAGCTGACTGCAGCCCTGGACAATATCATGACTGCAACCTTATGAGAGATTCTGAGTCGTATCTACCTAACCCAGCTGTTCCCAAGTTCCTTCCTGAGCCACAATAGCATTCCTTCCAAATGCTATCATTGTTGAAGCCACAAAGCTTTGGGCTAATTTATAGTGCAACGTTAGGTAATTAATAAGGGGAGTGTATTTGCTGCCCTTTTTGTTATAATTTAAAGGAATATTTAAGTGGAATTAAAAATAAAATAAGAAATGTAGTCTTTATTGGCATATGGCTTTGAAAATATAGTCTTGCCTACAGGCAAAGGGTAAGTGGAAATAAATTCTGAAAGAGAATTTTTGGATCAATTACCTTTCCAGGACCACAAAAAGCTCGGCATATGTGCTGACCAAAGAGTAATTGGAAAAATATGTGAACAAATAACCTTTTAAAGTAATCATGGAAAATGTTTGGTAGCTTAGAGTGGCTTAAGGACCACATTTTCCAAGGTCTTGGTAAATGGCCTTGTCATTCATTCCAGAGGTGATTTCAGGGCTGGCCTTAGGCCAAGGGTGGGTCTGTATTGGTCCTGCTGTCATTTAAGAGTCAACCTGTACCCAAGACAGCTTTAGGAGAACCAGATCCAAGATCCACTCTGTAGCTAACCTACATCCCTAAATTCCCCTGAGGAGCAAATGGGTCTCCTGGGACAAACCTGGATCAGGCCAGGCTCTCATTTCCCTAACTTTGACCTCATGCTGAAGTTTCTCCATGTAATTATATCTTCAGGTTAGGTCTTTGTGAAATTTCTTATCTCTTAGAGAAAAACAAACTAACAAACATTTTATAAACATCTAATGTTATAGTAGGAGGCATGAAGTTACAAAGAAGAAAAATGGTTACTGTCCTTGAGTTTATATCATAGCAAAAGAAATAGATGAACTAAACAGGATAATACAATGTAGTAAAGGCTGTAACTGAGGAATGAATAAAGCTGAAATGGGGCGTACAGAAAAAGGGGATTTATTTTGCTTGGAAGAATTGAACAGACTTTGAACAGGCTCTTCTCTGCCATTATGAAAAATTTTTATGGCATTTCCACAAGTGTTAAGTTTTTAAAAAATACTTCATGTGGGGAATTTATATGTGCTGTCTATGGAGGGCGAGCAAATTTTTCTAACCCCAAACCAGAATGCATGGTAAATATAAAGATATTTTTGAAGAAATAGATGGCATATTCATAAACTAGGGCTCTCCCAGAACATTTAGGATGTTCTAACTATATTTTACCTATAGTGTACTTCATTAATGGATGCTATTAGGGCTTTAAGCTGAACTCATTGGCTCCCTTGAAAAATACCATTGTTTATAAAATGATTACAAAGAAAAATCACAGGCACTTATTGTCAGTTACTAAGACCTTATAAGGAAGCATGTAACAAAAACATAAAATTAGGTAGGGAGTTTCCATCCAGTTGGCTAGTTCCTTGGCCAGTCAATATCAGGGTTACTTGGGTTACTTGGATGATACAAGCCACAAGGGACCTGCTTAGCCCCTCATCCCAGAACAAACTCCAGTCTGGATCTAGAGTCTTCTTCCAATATGTATCATCATTCAGGGAATCACAAGGCCCCATGTGATCCTTGCTTTCATGCAGATTCAAGGCGCCATGGACTTGACCTTCCCAGAGCATTTATCATAGTTACCAAGGAAGGGCTGTTTTAGCAGTAAAAACAACTCATTTCCTACCACTGCTTTATCCACTCTTGATGAACACACCTAATTAAGCGAGCAAAACTTTCAGGCTTTTGAAGCACGTTCTACTTGTGAAGGATCCTGTGGGCAAAGAAAAAGTCAGGGAAGGCAAAAAGTTGAGTCAGATCTGAAACCTTCATCCAAACAGGCAGTGTACTACTAGAAAAGTCACGACTGGGGCTTGCAATCAACCCCTTTAGAATCCTTTTCCCACTCTGTCCGTGAAGTGTAGGACCCTTTCATCCTCACCGGCCCCTCTCCTCCAAGGCAGCTGTGGGGCTTACTTCTTAAATGACATTGCTCTTCTAGACTCATTCATTAGAAAGTGGGAGTGTAGTGCTTCTAGGTTCAATTTTGTCATCTTGTTTGCAAAAGTTTTGTTTTATTGCGGTTTAATAAAATAAGGAAGTAACTTCCAAAGACCAGAAGCTTTTATCTACATTCAAATGTAAACATTTTTGACTTTCTCAATATCCTTATTTCTCTTTTTCCTTAGGCAACATAATTACACCAATGTTCTTTAAGAAATTTCCTATACTATTGTTAATATATCTATTATTAAATAATCTTCAGATAAATATAATAAAAGTGACTAACTTGGGCTTCCCTGGTGGTGCAGTGGTTGAGAGTCCGCCTGCCGATGCAGGGGACACGGGTTTGTGCCCGGGTCTGGGAAGATCCCACATGCCGCGGAGCGGCTGGGCCCATGAGCCATGGCCGCTGAGCCTGCGCGTCCGGAGCCTGTGCTCCACAACGAGAGAGGCCACAACAGTGAGAGGCCCGCGTACCGCATTAAAAAAAAAAAAAAAAAAAGATAAATAAATAAATAAAAGTGACTAACTTATCAAACAGGAGAAATTTTTTGTCCAGACTGTCTGCAAACACTGTTCCTGTTCTGTCTTACAGAGATTGGACCTCAAACCACATTTAGGGCAGGTTTGACGTTCCAGAGTGCACCTTTCTTGGGATACCTGATATTCCACTCTGCACCCTAAAGTTAAATGTTACTTATTTTAACATTACGTACTTTCAGCTAATTACTAAATAGTCCTCTGCAGTTATAGCTTAATCTAGAGGAATGTAACAAATGGCTTTTTTTACCTTTCTAAATTTTAAACACACCATAAAGATGTCATTTCTCTTTCCTATTTGTCTACCCCATTGTTTCATCCTATCCGAGAAATATTTTGTCCATTTTAATCAAGATTTAAAGCATTTCCATCACCCCAGAAAATTCCGTGTTCCTTTGTAGTCAATTCCTTCCCCCAAGTCCCAGCTCCTGGTAACTGCTGATCTGATTTCTGTCCCTACAGTTTTGCCCTTTCCAAACTGTCCTATAATAGAAGCATGTATTATGTAGCCTTTTTTGTCTGGACTTTTTCACTTAGCATAGTGCTTTTATGATATATCCATGTTGTTGCTGGTATTAGTCATTTATTTTTTTTATTAGTAGAATAGTATTCCATTATATGGCTGGACCACAATTTGTTGACACACTCACCAGTTGATGGACATTTGGGTGGTTTTACTTTAGGGCAGTTATGAATAAAACTGCTAGAAACATTTACTTACAGGTCTTTGTATGAACATACATTTCATTTCTTTTGGAGTGGGATTGCTTTGTCATATATTAAGTGTATATTTAACTTTAAAAAATGCCAAACTGCTTTTTAAGTGGCTATAGTACTTTTTATAGAAAAGTATGAAGTTTTCAGTTGCTCCACATCTTTGCCATAACGTGATATTGTCAGTTTTTTGTTAATTTGAGCTGCATAATAGGAATGAATCAGATAAGTTTTGAATCCACACCTTTACACCTTAGAGATTGGCCTACACTTGATAGGTATCTTTCTTTAAAAAAATATGAGATGAGTTTTCTTAGAAACGACAATCTTTCCTAAAAGGTAACAGGTAAATTAATTTGCTGAAATTCACAGTAATTTCTTATGAGATAAGATAAAATATGGAAATTGGCTACGTTTGCCTGGTACACACAGAAAAAACATTCAATAAAGTTTACTCTTATCTCTCTCCTTTCCTGTATCTTGTATTCATGAGTCATCGTAACCCACCCATTAAAATTATACAATCTAAATTGAACTGCCACATACTTTTTTGTCTGTTTTTGTTTGTTTGCCTCTTTCAGCTTTGACCCAATGTAAGTCTGATTTACACACTTGAAAAGAGATACCTTGGTGGGTTTTTGTGGGTTTTTTTGGTTTTTAAAAAAATTTATTTTATATTGGAATATAGTTGATTTACAATGTTGTGTTAGTTTCAGGTGTACAGCAAAGTGATTCAGCTTTACATATATATATACCTATTCTTTTTGAAAAGACACACTTTGTTTTTTTTTTAAATATTTATTTATTTATTTGGCTGCACCAGGTCTTAGTTGCGGCACGCAGGATCTTTGTTGCAGCATGCGGGATCTTTTTAGTTGTGGCATGTGGGATCTTTTAGTTGGGGCATGCGGGATCTTTGTTGCGGCATGCGGGATCTAGTTCCCAGACCAGGGATTGAACCCGGGCCCCCTGCATTGGGAGTGCAGAGTCTTACCACTGGACCACCAGGGTAGTCCCAAAAAGACACAGTTTGAATGACAGTGCTCTGGGTAAGAGAATGCTAAGTAAATCTGAGCATCCCATGTAATGAAGACACGAAAGCATTTCTCTTTATTCATAACCAAGGTATAATTGGAGAAAGGAGGCATAAAGCAGAAAAACAACCACTGGACTTGGGAAAAAAACCCTCAATTTTAGTTTTTACTCTGCTTCCAACAGGATGGGTGACGTGGGAGGAAATAATTTAGTCTCTTTGGGTCTTAGTTTCCTCACCTAAAAGCACAGAGCATAATACAGTCAATTTTCATCACTGGTAGTACTTAACGTTCTATAAAGTTGCTGCAAACATCAAATTAGCAAATACCAACCAAACCATTATTTCTAGGAGAAACACAGTGTTAGGCTCCGGTGAGCCTCTGGTCATAACATTTTTGTCAACCAGTCAATATATAACTTTGCTTTTCATATGTTTCTGTTTAAAGACACCTTATTTAACCTATGTTGTTGATTTATCAAACGCTGAACTCACAGCCAACAGCACTATAGCTCATGGTTGAACAGAGCTTATCTAGCCCAGATATTTCCTCTGCAAGGAACAACACAGCCTTCTTGGGCTTATACCGTCGACGGCACCTCAGCACTACACTGGGGGGCCGTATTAAACTGTGAAATCACCCTCCAAAAAAGCACAGTAGTGGGAAAAACGCAGCACTAAATGGACTGTGCACAGTAAGCTTGTTTACAGTCTGAGAACTGAAATAAGGAAGTGGATTGTCACCGTTTGACCACAGCTGGGAAGATGCACATTGAGGGACTCAAATTTTTTGCGACTTTGTGCATGTCCATGAATGACTGCAAAAGTGCCGTGAATATTGATCTTGGAGTTACAGGTGAATTTTAGAGAGTAGGCAAATTCACAAATACAGATTCTGCTAATAATGAGGATTGATGGACTGTATTTGCTACCTCTCTTCCACAGGGTGAATCATGTGTGTTGTTTATGTGAATGGACATGGTGATGCTTTTATTACTGCTTAGCATGGGTGTTTTCTCCAGTCAGGGGCTGAGAAATCTAACATTTATTAGAAAAAAAAAGAAATCTCAATACTTAAATATCTCACTCAAACACCATAAGCAGATTAGGGAAACCAGATAGCCGAGTGGCGCTGCTTGTTTACCTTAAAAAATATGCATTAACGTATGAAGATAACATCATGTTGAAGAGTCTTGACTGGCAAAAATAATAGCTCCATTGTTTGATTTCTTTAAGGTGGGTGAGGGCTTGCTGGAACCTGACTGCGTTTGTGAACATTTGCAGCTGTCTTCTAGGGTCCTTTATAAACGAAGCGATCATTCATCACTCCTGTTCTTGGCTCAGAGAGTAGTTTTCACATCTCAAAGGTGCTTTATAAATATTTGCAATCATCAGTTTATTTGTAGATTCCTTTCAGTACAGGTAGATTTTTCTCCACGTAAAAATTTGGTTTTGCTTACTTTAATTTCTATGGTGTAAGTTTCATTTTCGAAAATTTAATACAGAGGTTGTTTTAATGGCAGTCTTAGCTTTATTAAATCAAGGAAACTGTAAATACATCAATGCCTTGAGCTAGTGAGGTGAAATGACCAGGTTACAGAAATGTTTTTGTGGGTATCCAGTGCTTTTGGGAAGGATGACATTCCATTCCTGGTTGCCTTTCTTCCTACCCCTTTTTCGGAAGGCACAGCCTTCTCAGCCCACATTTCTGTGATTCTTTCACTGACAAAGTGCAAGTTGATTTCACTGGCAAGAACCCTCACACCTCCTTTCTGTTTTAATTTCCATTAAGTTTTTTTTTTTTTGCGGTACGCGGGCCTCTCACTGTTGCGGCCTCTCCTGTTGCGGAGCACAGGCTCCGGACGCGCAGGCTCAGCGGCCATGGCTCACGGGCCTAGCCGCTCCGCGGCATGTGGGATCTTCCCGGAGCAGGGCACGAACCCGTGTCCGCTGAATCGGCAAGCAGACTCTCAACCACTGCGCCACCAGGGAAGCCCCTAATGACCTAATTCTTGATCCATTCATTAAAACAAACAAACAGACAAAAAAAAAAACCTGTGGTTTTGCTGGGACAAAGAAAAATACCTTGATAAGTAGGTGAATGAAATTCAGCTTCCATCAACATCTGTTAAACATCTATCAAGCTCTTAACTTGCTGGTTATATTCATTTCTATTGTGTGATACAATCCTAGGTAAGGTATTTTTTATAATTCAGGGGGGAAAATCCAAAATGTGTGTAGGCATAAATGTGAAAGTGGAAGCACATTTTATCTATGGGGCCCACACACATTCTCAATGTTGTCCTCTCTGGAGCCCAATATCTGAAGACTTCTATTGCCCCACTCCAGACTTTCCTTCTCCTTGTAACACTCCAGATTATCCCATAACTATTTCTTGTCAAAATATCCGTAGTCAGTGCCCCATTCCTGCTAACCTACTCTTTGAAAATAATCTGATATTCTCGTTCATAGTAAAGTGTTAATGGCTGGCTGGTAATAGCTAAATGTCTTATATCTCTGAGACATTTGCATTTTATCTGAAGATGCTTGTATAAATAAAGTCTTAATGCAAAACAATCAGATCTATCTTTTCTAACAGGAAGATTTCAACCAAGTAGGTTTAGAGGGGAAGAATCTGTTCAAGCATGACAGTCTTCCTTATGTCTCTCAAATCATGTCCAAAGAAGTGACATTCTGTTTATATGTCCAATGGGTCCTGGAAAAGGAACCAAGTAATGTCTTCACTGCAGAAAGACCTGACTGTAATATACATGTTTGCAGGGGACTTGCAAGGCATGTTGGGAGAAGCCTGTAGTATATTTATCCAGAAAATGATATCAGCAATCACCACAATTTCTTGAAGCAGTTATAATGACCAAGAAAGCAGTTTTAAGATCTTTTTGTTTGATGAACTCCTTGGAGTAACTCAGTTTAAATTAAGATTTAAAGAAAAAACTCTTGGCATGGAGCATGGGACATGAACACCTGTGGTGGGCCACTCCAAATTCAAATTCAAATTTCATTTGAATACCAAGATGGAGTCATACTAACAGGTGGAGCCTCACAGCCCCCGCGGTCCCTCTTTGCCTACTTGTATTTCTTCCCTCATGCTCTACAGGGAGAGGAAAGTTTTCAGCACATACTGAAGAGCTGCCCTTCTCAGGGGATGGCTACAGGAGGGAGAGGTAACAACCCGGAGCTCATGGGCCCTCAGCCCAGAGGAGAGGGAGACAAGAAAGGCAAGAGCATCACCTGAATGGCACAGATGAGAGAGATCTGGTCAGGAGAGAGTCTGGGGACTCTCTCTGGAGTGGGTGAGAACAAGTGCATTTAATACATGTTGCTGGGCTCCAAGTCCTTAGGTTCTTTGGAATATTTGAGGGGGGCAAGAGGAAGACCCCAAATCCCAGTTTGGGTCCATATGTCTCTAAATGTGACAATACTCTGCAACTGGATACCTGGGAGTCAGTCTTCATGGGCTTTGTCATCTCTTTTAGTGTGTTCGCTTTGGGGGGAACTATAACAACTTGTCAGATGTCCAACTGGACACTGTATTTTGACAGAAGCAAAGACAAATACATTTCAAAGCTAAATTGATACTTCTGATTTTGCTACTATTGTTATAGAATAAGAAGCGTAATTTCTGCTTCAAAGCAGTGGGAATTCATTTAAAAATATGAATTTATTGCCTTCTGTAGTACAGGCACCATAGGAGAATGGGTATGGATAAAAGTGCCCTTCGCCTTTTTTTATCACATAGACCTGAACAGCTACTGAGGCTGTTGGCCATCCAGGCATGTGGCTGTAAGGGAATTCTGGCTGCACCAAGGCTTTAGGGGGATGGTCAAGATCTGTATTTGTGGGAATCCATAGGGGTGCTCTGTTGAAAGAAATTCAGTAACTCCTTATGTAATATGAGGTTTGTAAGTAGAGACCATTTAATAATGATTTCCTTTAAAGAATATTTCTAACATAGCTTTTTGTTTGGGGTTAACCTTACATGAGGAGGAAAAAAAGCACAGAATGCATTTTACTTTAAATCTTAAAAAAAAAAAAAAAAAACCTTTCCTCTGCTGATATCGTTGGGGATTTCCTCTGACTCTTGACAGATGATTTACAAAACTGAGTTAACACCCTCAGATGTGGACTCTTTCTACTCCACCCAGACTCTATTCCAGCAAAATCCATTCTTCTCTTTCTAAAAAGCATATTTTAAAAAATCTTGATGACATAGATTTGCTTTTCTGTCTGTTCTGAGCTATGCTGGAGATTTGTAGATACCACAGTTTCTCTACCTTTCTTTCCAAATGCACGTTTTTTGGAACAAGATGCTGTTCTGAGCGCAACATTTATTATACATGTGATTGATAGAAAAAATTTTTAAGCTTATAATAAACTTCAGAGTCCAGGACCTGCTGCTGGCCCTGTTTACTAGATGTACCCATCTCTTTAGTTCTTGGCTCTCACTCTGCATTGGGTAGCGTGGGGTCTGTGGTATGGGGCTGATTCGTGGACAGGAGGGTCCCAATGCTGCTAGTTAGCACTAGAACTCTACAGCAGTCCCCTCACCTCACTTGGCCTCAGTTACCCCCGCTTTAAACTGAAGAGTGTGTTCTACAATCTCTAAACTCCTTTCTATCTCTAAAATTTAGGGTGGTGCCGTCTGTAAGTAAGAACACACTGGGAATTGTCTTTGTGGCTCATTGCAGCTGCACGTGTGGACAGCTTGGCTCTTATTTGGGTCTGTGATTTTCTTGCTTCATAGTTTGCATCACTTAGATCACGTCTGTGCCACCCTGCCCTTTGTGTCAAACACTGGATCCATGTAAGATGAGGCAACGGTGACCCTGCCGGTGAACTGAGAATAAATAGATTACTCCCCCTGTGGGTTTAGAAAAGCTCAACAAATCCCAAGGAGAATTATGCATGAAGCCACGTCCGCAGGAAAACTCACATTCAAAGGATAACCTGTATTTATCTTAGGATGGCAAATTATATTTAAGATCTGTGAGATGTATCATTTCTTAACAGGATTCTGAGATTCAAAGCTATAGAGTATACTATTAGGATCATAGGCTGGAAGTAACTTCAATCATATCCAGAATCCGGGTCGGGTATGGCCAGATTGTTCTACTAGAACTCCCCCAGGTCACCATGATGGTCTTTGCCTCTGTCCTCCAAAACCACTGAGCCCTATTTTGATGCCAGCTTCAACCATCTGGTAATTAGGCTCTTCCTAATCTCATTTATTTTAGTAGATTTCACAAAGCTCTGTGGTTACTAACCTAGATAGCTACAGTTTTTTTCTTCATGTGTGTGAATGTATTTTTTTATGAAGACCAGGCAAAACTGAAAACTATTGGTTAATTGCAGATTAAAATTTTACCTCTCATAAAATGTTTGTTGAGATATTTTTATTCTTAGACTAATATAATAAAATTTAAATGTCAGGTTAGTTGTAATCATTCTACCTATTGAACTGATTTTGAATGGATTGAAATCAGAAAATTGCATAGAGTCGTGGGTACCTTGCCATAAAACTCATTGGTCATTTGTAGCTCAAATTGGTCATTTGTAGGAATTGATTGCATTTACTGCATATTTTCAGGATAAATTGTCCTTTGTTATATTGGTGCTCCAAAAGGTTGAGAGGCCCAACATATGAGGCAGCATTAATTACAAATAATATTTGATTTACCAAAATTTTAGTACAGCAAAAACTTGATCTGTCCCTAGGAATTGATGGGAATCTAACGGGATTTACCTTTAGAGTTTAGAACCCAAAATCTGAGAGGGTATACAGTTCAAGGCTTTCCTTTCACAGATAAGAACATTGAGTTTTAGGAACATTAAGTCAATTGACCATGATAACACTGCTAGTCAAGGACAAGAATAAGTAACTTTCCCATACCTGAGTAATCTTCAGTATTGAAAGAAAGAAAGAAAGAAAGAAGGAAAGAAGGAAAGAAGGAAAGAAGGAAGGAAGGAAGGAAGGAAGGAAGCCTTACAAATTCTAGAGATTTGCGCACACGCAACAACATTTGAGTTCCTTAGTGCAAGACCGTGTGCTCATCATGGCAGCAGGCAGGGGCAGTGGGGAAGGCATAGAGACAGAGCAGAGTCTCCTAGGGAAGTAATCATAAATATAAAGCCACCAAGCCTGACATTAAAAATAACTGCTTATGTCTTTTTAAAAAAAATTATTTTATTTTATTTATTTATTTTTGGCTGTGTTGGGTCTTCGCTGCTGTGCACGGGCTTTCTCTAATTGCGGCGAGCATGGGCTACTCTTCGTTGTGGTGCGCGGGCTTCTCATCGCGGTGGCTGTTCTTGTTGCGGAGCACAGGCTCTAGGTGCACGGGCTTCAGTAGTTGTGGCACGCGGGCTCAGTAATTGTGGCTCGTGGGCTCCATAGCTCAGACTCAGTAGTTGTAGTGCACGGGCTTAGTTGCTCCGTGGCATCTTACCAGACCAAGGCTCAAACCTGTGTCCCCTGCATTGGCAGGAGGATTCTTAACCACTGTGCTACCAAGAATGCCCCCTAACCAATTATGTCTTGAAAGAAAAAGAACAACATTCTCAGACCAGTCATTTCTATGTGCGATGGATCAAGGGAAGTGTATTTGAATCTTTATGTTCATAAAATTCCTATAGCTTAAACCGTACTATAGTTTCATAGGTTTACCTAAGTAAGAAACTATATTTAACAAACCGTCTCAACTTTTCATTTGCCATCCAACCTTGTGATAATGAAGAATATGCTTAAGTTTTTGTTATTGCTTAATTATTTTACTTTTGAGCAGGGGTCAGCAAACTTTTTCAGTAAAAGACCAGATAGTAAATACTTTATACTTTGTGAGCCGTACAGGACTTCTTATATTCAACTCTGCTGTTTTTACAAAAACAGATGGCAGATTGGATTTGGCCCATGAGCCACAGTTTGCCCTTTGGAGCATGAAATGAAGAGATAGCATTGCCTCTCTTCCTTCACTTCACCAGAGAGAAGTTGGCAAAAGTTATGCTAATGGATAAAGGACATACCCAGTTTTCTAGATGATCAAGTTAGAGAGACTCGGCTTATTGATAGCAGATCTCTTGCCTGCATAGTCCACACATGAATTCATTGTTCTCTATTTGTGACATAACAGCTGGGCACAATGGAAACAATTAATGTTGTGAGTCCAACGTGACCCCTTAAGGTTGGAGAAGAGAAGCATTCTCAGGATGATGAAGCTGATCTTGCTTTCATGTCACTTTTTTAGGATTAAATTAGGAGGAAAACTAAGCTAGTCAAAAAAACTAGATCTGGTGCATGGCCTTCTTTTTGCCCATCTTTGGCCTTGGATGAAGTCCTTCCTTACCCCAGGGACACAGCAGATGCATGAATTTATGTGTTTCAGACACATCTACAATAATGGTAGCATTTATCATTTGTAAGGATG
Source organism: Orcinus orca (assembly GCF_937001465.1). Taxonomy (NCBI): domain Eukaryota; kingdom Metazoa; phylum Chordata; class Mammalia; order Artiodactyla; family Delphinidae; genus Orcinus; species Orcinus orca. Next base: position 100,862,809 of record NC_064563.1, read on the forward strand.
ATTTAGAACACGAAATTGAGCATGTTGGGGACAAGGACTTTGTTTTATCCCCAGCTGTGATGTTTTGGCAAAATCACTAAACCAGTCTGGGTCTCTGTTGACCTCATTCATTAGATCCACCACTAACATGCCATGATTTCATTCACCAGAACACCCAGAAGAATGCCTGGCACACAGAAGTTACTCAGTAAATAATGATGCATAAACTCAGTCCTTTCCTTACTAAAACCCATTCTTCTGATGGTGAATCAAATACTTTAATTTAATTCAAAGAGTAAAGACTTCCCATGTTTCCATGTCATTACTATAGCAACTCTATTAGGATGTACTTTGACCCAGCAATAATTGGCCATTTTGAAAGACATTTGCTAAAACTATACAGTTGTATTCCTTTCATGAACCCTGCTGTTAAAAGAAACTGGAGTGCTTAACTGTTTGAGCTGCCCAGAATTCTGTCACCATACCCAATTTTCTTAGGCCTTGAAGCAGGAGAGATTTGTAGAACTTGAGAACGATGGAACTTGAAATGAGTTAGGATCATGGACCCTTAAAGTTGATTTATCTTAGACCTATAATTTTGCTAATTCAGGTGTCCAAAGTTTGGCTTTATATTCACACTGAAGAGGGTTGGCTTGTGTGTGGAACAGGAGGTGAGCATGGGAAAAGAGCTACAAATGACCAATGAGAAGCCTTCACCCCCGGGTTATCTGTGATCACTGCACTCACACTACTAGAAGTTAGATAATGCAGTTTGGTTTCCCTTACTGATATGAACATTTACCATGAGAAAAGAAACCCCTTCGTTCTTTATCAGTCTTTCCACCTTACTAGGAATTAGCTCTTCAGATCTTTTCCAGTTGACAGCCAACAAGAGCTTTAAGGAAGGGAGGCCTCTACCCATGGGGGTAGAGAGGCTGCCAGAAACCAGGAGTTAGGGTAAATGTGTTAAAACTGGAGGCAGGAGGATGCTGAAATTTTTGTTTATAGAATCCCCGCCACCCCCCAGTCTAGTACCAATAAACAGAAGCTTGCTACAAATGATTATTCTTTTAAAATGATTTAAATGTCTCAAGTTCTTTCTAATTAAAGATAAAATAAATCAACAAGAAAAAAAGAAAGAAGGAAAGAGAGAAAGAGAGAAAGAAGGAGGAGGAGGAGTGAAGGAAGAGGAGGGAGGGAAGGAAGGGAGGAAGGAAGGAAAAGGAAGGAAGGAAGGAAGGAAGGAAGGAAAAAAGGAAGAGGAGGGAGGGAAGAAAGGGAGGGAGGCAGGGAGGAAGGAAGGAAGGAAGGAAGGGAGGGAGGGAGGGAGCTTGAGGGGATGGTACCTTGTTAATTGACATTTCTGAGTTACTGAGTGCTTCTTGTGTGCCAGTTCTCAGGCATTGGGGATATTGAAGGGAAAAGAAGACAGTTGTGCTCTCATGTAGCTTACATTCTAGAGGGCAGGAAGGTGTTAATTATATAATAGAATGCTGAGATCAATGTTCTTCATGAATAAGAGCCCCCCAAAGAGAAACCAAGTCTAGGCTGGGATGTCAGGGAAGGCTTCCATAGGAAGGAACTCTTAAGCCAAGTCTGAAGGATGGGTAAGAGTTTGCCAGGTGAGGAGAGGAGTGAGACTAAAAGCCTCCTTGGGAGAGGAGCTAGCTCTGTGCAGACATCCCGCTGTGGATGGATCAGGAAAGGTAGAGGAAGTGAAAGTTGGCCAGTGTGATTGGAGTGTAGCAAGCAAGTGGAGAGTGCTGACAGATGAGGCTTGAGAGAGAGATGGAGAAACATCTCACACACTGGGGTTCAACCACATTGAAATTGTTGGTTAACATCAATTAACTAATAAAATTACCATGAACAGCCTTCATAATGAGGCTCGAGGCTGTCCAGTATTTAACTACCAGGTAGAGGAGTTTGAGATTACAAAGACACAAAAAGGAGCAGTCATAGAACTAGGAGAATGTTTGAAGGGAGACAGTGGTCAACAGTGTGTGATGCTGCCAAAGTTCTAGTAAGACGAGGCATGTCTATAGAATCTAGTGACCTAGAAAATACAGTTACTGTTGGACTTACAGGGAGCAGTTTCTTTTGTGTAATGGACACAGAAGCTATTCACAATGGGCTAAGGGTGAGGGAAATAGAAAGAATGGGTAAAATCAATGTTGGGAAGTTTGGCTATGAAGAGGAGGGGAGGGAGCAGGAACTGGAAGATGATGAGAGGTCAGCTGAGGACAATGTTTTGCTGCCATTATTTGTTTTTTTCAGAGCAGTTGTAGATTGACAGCAAAATTGAGAGGAAAGTACAGGTATTTCCCATATGTCCCTTGCCTTTACATATGCATAGCCTCCCCCATTATCAACATTCCCCACCAGGGTGGTACATTTGTTACAGTTGATGAATCTGCATTGACACATCATAATCACCCAAAGTGCATAATTTACATTATAGTTCACACTTGGTGTTGTACATTCTGTGGGTTTAGACAAATGTATAATGACACATACCCATCATTATACTATCATACAGAGTATTTTTACTGTCTTAATATCATCTGTGCTCCCACCTATTCATCTTTCCCCCTCCCCCTCCCCACCTCAGGCAAACACTGATGTTTTCATTGTCTTCATAGTTTCACCTTTTCCAAAATGTCATATAATTGGAATCATACAGTATCTAGCCTTTTCAGGTTGGCTTCTTTCATTTATTAATATGCATTTAAGGTTTGTCCATATCTTTTCATGGCTTGATAGCTCATTTCTTTTTAGCACAGAATAATATTCCATTGTCTGAATATACCACAGCTATCTACTTAAGCACAGCTTGGTTGCTTCCAAGCTTTGGCAAATATGAATAAAGATGTGATAAACATCCATGTACAGATTTTTATGTGGATGTAAGTTTCCAATTTCTTCAAGTAAATACCTAGGAGCATGATTACTGGATCATAGATAAAAGTATATTTACTTTTGTAAGACACCACCAAATTCTCTTCCAAAGTTGCCTTACCATTTTGCATTTCTAACACCAATGAATGAGAGTTCCTGTTGCTCCACTTTCTTCCCAGCATTTCATGGTATCAGTGTTCTAGTCACTGGCCATTCTTATAGGTATGTAGTGGTATCTCATTGTTGTTTTAATTTACATTTCCCTGATGATGTATGATATGGAGCATATTTTCATATGCCTATTTTCCATCTGCATATCTTCTTTGGCCAAGTGTCTCTCTGTTAAAGTCTTTGGCCCATTTTTTAAATCAGGTTATTTGTTTTCTCATTGTTGAGTTTTAACAGTTCTTTGTATATTTTGGATAAGAGCCCTTTTTCAGTTGTGTCTTTTGCAAATATTTTCTCCTAGTCTGTTACTTGTCTTTTCATTTCTTGACATTGTCTTTCTTAAAACAGAAAGTTTTCATTTTAATGATGTCCAGCTTATCAATTCTTCCTTTGATGAATTATGCCTACAGTGCTGTGTCTGAAAAGTCATCACCATACCCAAGGTCATCTATGTTTTCTCCTATGTCATCTTCTAGGAGTTTTATAGTTTTGCATTTTACATTTACATCTGTGATCCATTTTGAGTTATTTTGGGGGAAGAGTGTAAAATGAATGTCTAGATTCATTTTTTTGCACGTGGATGTCCAGTTGTTCCAGCACCATTTGTTGAAAAGACTATTTTTTCTCCATTGTATTGCCTTTGCTTTTTTGTCAAAGATCAGTTGACTTTATTTATGTGGTTCTATTTCTAAGCTCTCTATTCTGTTAGATTGATCTATTTGTCTGTTGTTTTGCTAATGCCACAATGTCTTGATAACTATAGCTTCATAATAAGTCTTAAAGTTGAGTAGCGTTAATCCACCAACCTTGTTCTCGTTCAATCTTCTGTTGACTATTCTGGGTCTTTTGTTTCTCCCTGTAAACTTTAGAATTAGTTTGTCAATATCCAAAAATGAACTTGCTGGAATTTATATTGGGATTGCATTGAATCTGTAAATCAAGTTGGGAAGAACTGACGTATTGATAGTGTTGAGTCTTCCTGTCCATGAACATGGCTATCTCTCCATTTATTTATTTAGTTCTTTGATTTTGTTCATCAGTGTTTTGTAGTTTTCCTCATATATATATTATACGTATTGTGTTAGGTTTACACATAAGTATTTCATTTTGCAGGTGCTAATGTAAATGGCATTGTGTTTTTAATTTCATATATCACTTGTTCATTGCTGGTGTATAGGAAAGTGATTGACTTTTGTATATTAACCTTGTATACTACAACCTTGCTCTAATTGCTTATTAGTTCTAGGATTTTTTTTGTTGATTCCTTCAGATTTTCTACATTGACAATTATGTCATCTGCAAACAAAGACAATTTTATTTCTTCCTTCGCCATATGTATACTTTTTATTTTCTTGTCTTACTATATTAGATAGGACTTCCAATACAATGTTGAGAAGGTGTGGTGAGGGGGCCATCCTTGCCTTGTTCCTGACGTTAGTGGGAAAGCTTCAAGCTTCTCACCATCAAGTATGATGGGAGCTAGAGGTATTTTTATAGATATTCTTTACAAAAGTTGAGGAAGTTTGTTGTCTTCTAGTTTACTGAGAGGTTTTTAAAAAAATCATAAATGAGTGTTGGATTTTGTCAAGTGCTTTTTCTGCATCTATTGATACGATTATGTGAGTTTTCTTGTCTGTTGATGTGATAAATTACATAAATTGATTTTCAAATGTTGAGTTAGCCTTGCATACCTGGGATAAATCCCACTTTGTCAAGGTGTATAATTCTTTCTATACATTGTTGAATTTGATTTGCTAATATTTGTTGAGGATTCTTGCATCTATGTTCATGAGAGATATTGGTCTGTAGCTTTCTTTTCTTGTATGTATTTGTCTGCTTTTAGTATTATGGTATGGTCTCACAGAACGAGTTAGGAAATATTCTCTCCAATTCTATCCTATGAAAGAGATTGTAGAGAATTGATAAAATTTCTTCCTTAAATATTTGGTAGAATTCACTAGTGAAGCCAGCTGGGCCTGATGCTTTCTGTTTTGGAAGGCTATTTATGATTGATTCAACTTCTTTAATAGATATAGGCCTATTAATATTAGGCCTAATTTCTTCTTGTGTGAGCTTTGGCAAATTGTGTCTTTCAAGGAATTGGTCATTTCATGTAGGTTATCAAATTTGTGAGAATAGAGACGTTTCATAGTATTCCTTAATTATCCTTTTAATGTCCATAAGATCTGTAGTGATGTCTCACCTTTCATTTCTGATGTTATTAATATGTGTCCTCTCTTTTTTCCTTAGTTAACCTGGCTATAGGTTTATCAATTTTATTTATCTTTTCAGAGAATCAGATTTTGGATTCATTGATTTTCTCTATGGATTTCCTGTTTTCAATTTCAGTGATTTCTGCTGTAATTCTCATTATTTCCTTTCTTCTGCTTGCTTTGGATTTAATTTGCTCTTCTTTTTCTAATTTACTATGGTGAAAACTTAGATTATTGATTTTAGATCTTTCTTCTTTCTAATATATGCAGTTAATGCTATAAGTTTCCCAATAGGCACTACTTCTGCAGCATTCATTCCACAAACTTTGATAAGTTGTGTTTTTATTTTCATTTAGTTTAAAATATTTTAAATTTTGCTTGAGATATCTTCTTTTACTCATGTGTTATTTAGACATGTGTTGTCTAATTTTCACATATTTAGGGATTTTCCAGTTATCTGTTATTGATTTCTAGTTTCATCCCACTGTGGTATGAGAACAAACATATTATATATTTCTTTTCCTTTTAATTTTTTACTGTGTGTTTTATGATCCAAAATGTTCTTATCTTGTTGAACGTTCAATGTGAGCTTGAGCAGAATGTATATTCTGCTCTTGTTGGATGAAGTAATCTATACCTGCCAATTATACCCAGTTAATGGTATTATTAAATTCAACTATGTCCTTACAGATTTTTTGCTTGCTATATCTGTCCATTTCTGATAGAAGGGTGTCGAAGTCTATAACTCTGGTGTGGATTCATTAACCTATTTTCTCCTTGACATTCAATCAGCTTTTGCTTCATACAGTTTGACCCTCTGCTATTAGGCACATATATGTTAAGGAATGCTTTGTCTTCTTGGGTAATTGACCCCTTTATCATTATGTAATGCCCCTCTTTATCCCTTGCTTTGAAGTCTGCTCTGTCTGAATTTAATATAGCTACTTCTGCTTTCTTTCTTTTTTTTTAATTTTAATAAGTTTTTTTTTAAAATATATTTTTTAACTGGGGTATAGTTGCTTTACAGTGTTGTGCTAGCTCCTGCTGACAGTGAAGTGAACCAGCCATATGTATACACATATCCCCTCATTTTTGGATTTCCATCCCATTTAGGTCACCACAGAGCACTGAGTAGAGTTCCCTGTGCTATACAGCAGGTTCTCATTAGTTATCTATCTTATACCTAGTGGTGAGTATATATGTCAATTCAATCTCCCAATTCATATCACTCCCCCTTTCCCCCACTGGTGTCCACACATTTGTTCTCTACATCTATGTCTCTATTTCTACTTTGCAGATAGGTTCATCTGTACTATTTTTCTAGATTCCACATATATGAATTAATAAACGATATTTGTTTTTCTCTTTCTGACTTACTTCACTCTGTATGACAGTCTAGGTCCATCCACCTCTCTACAAATGACCCAACCTCATTCCTCTTTATGGCTGAGTAATAGTCCATTTTATATATGTACCATATCTTCTTTATCCATTCCTCTGTTGATGGACATTTAGGTTGCTTCTATGTCCTTTCTGTTGTGAATAGTGCTGCAGTGAACATTGGGGTGCATGTGTCTTTTTGAATTATGATTTTCTCAGAGTATATGCCCAGTAGTGGGATTGCTGGGTCATAAGCTTTCTTTTGTTTAGTGTTAACATGGTATATTTTTCTCCATCCACTTACTTTTAATCTATACATATCTTTATATTTAAACTGGGTTTCTTATAGATGACATATAGATGGATCTTGTTCTTTGATTCACTGTGACAATGTCTGTCTTTTCATTGGTTCATTTAGACTTGGTGTCCAAATATTTTTTTTATGTAGTTGGATTTTTATCTATCATATCTGTTACTTTTTTTCTTCTTCTTGCCCTTTCTCTTTGTTCCAGTTTTGTCTTCTATTTTTTTTGCTGCCTTTTGTAGTTTTAATTTAGCATTTTATATGATTCCATTTTCTCTCCTTTCTTAGCATATTATTTATACTTTTTTTATAAACTGGTTGCCCTAGAGTTTGCAATATATATTTACAACTAATATGAGCCCTGAGAGAGACCATGCCTTATTCATCTTCTATTTCTTATTAATACAGGTAACTTCTATCTCTAGGATTGACTCTGTGATTCAAAATTGGAGGTCCAAATGTGATGGTGGGAAGCTGGAGTGAAGTATATTTTATTAGGTAGAGCCTTTTAATGCCTGAAATTGGGCCCCAGATGGTGCCTTCTTTGATTCCTTATTGTATTGAATAGTTGGTGCTAGAGCTGCCTTTGCTAAGCTTTGCTGTTTACGAAGACTGCTTTGAGTGGACTCATGTAAAGACTCTGTATTAGTTTTCCATTGCTGCCATAAAAAGTTACCATAAATTTAGCAGTTTATAATAACACAAATTTATTATCTTATAGCTCTGTAGGTCAGAAATCTGACTGCACATGGCTGGCTTCTCTGTTCTAGGTCTCAGGAGACATTAAGGTGTTGGCTTGTGTGGGCTTGTTACCTGAAGGATCTGGGGGAGAGTCCACTTCCAGGCTCATTCAGGTTCTTGGTGGAATTAAGTTCCGTGTGGAAGTAGGACTGAGGCCCCTGTTTCCTTGATGGATGTTGGCTGAGAGTCATTCTCAGCTTCTAGAGGCCATCCATTCTTCTTGTCATAGGACCCCCTTTCTTGATCTTCAAAGTCAGCAGTGAGTTGAATCCTTTACGTGCTTTGAATCTCTCTGACTTCTCCTTATGCCTCATCTATCCTGCTTCCAGCCAGAGAGAGTCCTCTGCTTTTAAGAGGTCATGTGATTAGATTGGGCCCACCAAGATAATCCATGACAACTTCTTTACTTTATGGTCCATAACCTTAATCACACCCACAAAGTTCCTTTTACCATTTAATATAACATATCTTTTTTTTCTTCTATATGTAATATGTCTTTTTGCCTCCCAGTTTTTGTCTTTTTTGTTTTCAGCAGTTTGAAGACAGTATACCTAGCTGTTGTTGTTTGTATTTATTCTCTTTGATGGTTTCTGTGTTTCTTGGGTTTGGTGTCCATCATTGATTTAGAAAAATTTCAACTGTTTTTCTCTTCAAATATTTCTTCTGTTCAATTTTTTATCTCTTCTTTTGAGCTTCCAATTACATGTATATTGAACTGGTTCATATCATCCCTCTTAGATTCTCTACTTTTTAAAAGCTTCACTTCTTTTTATTTTTCTATTACCATATTTTTCATTTCTGATATTTCAATTGATTCATTCTTACACATTTCCTCTCTCTTCTGAAATTATCATCTGATCATACAAACTGCCTGTCTTTCGCACTAGAGCCTTAAACATATTTATCATAGTGATATTATAAATCCCATCCAATAGTTCCAACAGCTGTGCCATATAAAAGTCTGGTTCTGTGGATTGCTTTGTCTCTCGACAGTGTGTTGTTTTTCCTTGCTTCTTTATACCTCTCACATTATATTTTTTGTTTTAAATCCCACATTTCTGCAGGACAGTAGAGACAGAGGAAAATACTTTTTATGCCTGAAAATTAGCATGTATTTTCTTTTGTTAGGCCTTCAGGTTGAGACAGTTGTGTCATGAGTTGAGCTGGGTTTGTATTTCATTTTTGCCATGGTTACTCCAATGCACCAGACTTCAGATTCTCTGGCATTCCCTTGTTAAGTGAGAACTGGTTTTTCAGAGGATATTTCTTATTGTCTTCCCTTTGAGCCTACACCTCAGAGAAGGTTTCTGTCCATGCTCTTGATGTTCCCTTAGCATTAAACTCAGGGTTGCTTGTTATTCACTGCTTATTAGACAGTTGCTAGGGGGCTTGGGCAGGTTCCCTCTGTTGTTCTGATCAAGCCTTAGTCTTAGGAGTGGGGTCTGTCCTTTCTCCCAGGGATAAAGTATGCATTTCTGTTCCCTTCTCCCAGTTGCAATGGCTCCTCACCTGTGCTCTTGGGCATCAAGCTTGTCTTTCCCCCCCAGAATGTTAGGCTTGTGTTCCACAGGAAAGATAGAAGAGAAGGATCCGGATGGTACTTTATGACTTTCCCACAGTGGCTTCTGTAACCCCCCTCCCCAACTCTAACCCTCCATCCCAGGCTTACCCCACAAAGGAGGCTTTCTCAAGACCCTGAGAAAGACCCCAGTCTTTCCTGTAAGCAACCACGAGGGTCATGGAGAAGAGCCTACAAGTGGCTGCAAATTCTCCTTGTATCTGTGGCTCCCAAGGGTTCTATATTCTCTCTCTCTCTCTCTCTTTTTTTTAATTGAAGGGTTTTATATTCTCTTTATAGTACACAGTAGGCCTTTAGGAACTCATTAAAACTTAACCAGGGACTTCCCTGGAAGTCCAGTGGTTAAGACTCCGTGCTTCCACTGCAGGGAGCAGGGGTTCATTTCCTGGTTAGGGAACTAAGATCCGCATGCCTGCATGGTGCAGCAAAAAAAAGAAAAAACACACAAAAAAAAAACACAAAAAACTTTTAACCAAATTCTTCTTACTAGCTTCTATGGCATCCAGTGACAGTGACATCTCTCCTTGGATGTATTTGTCTTTTCTTAGATTTCACATTTCCCTACCACCTCAGCTCTTTGATTATTTTCTTAAAGCTTGCAAATTTAAAGTTTGTTTGGGGGTACTTTTTTTGTTGTTATAAGGATGAGAGTGATGTTTTATCCAGTTTCCTACATCCTAAGTGGAAGTCAGAAATTCAGTGTTTTAGAGAAGTTTTGGAACACTTTTATACTATAGTTCTGTTTTAAAACTACAGATATACATACTCCTTTCATTAGTTTTCCCCAAATAGTACATTAGAGGATATTTGTCATATGGAAGAATTATCCTGGATAAAAACACTGAATTGCTTGTCCCTCCAGTGAAGTATTTTATATCCTCAAAGTACATATCCTCAATCTAATGGAGTGAGGCTGCAAAGAAAATGCTTGTACCAACTGTTGCTTTGTCTCTCTCTCATTCATATAATTTCTCCTTTGTTCTCTGTTTTATTTCTTAGTCAATTTACTGTTTGTAGCACCAGCCACATGTTTCTCAATTTGGACTACTTTTATGAGATAGTCCACAAAAAATAATATGCAGTTATGCTGAGTCCCAGCACAGTCTCCCCATACCATGAGCTGAGCTGTGAGCAGTGAGGCCCAGGGTCACAGTTAAGGTTTGAATCTCCTCTGGCAAATAATTTGCCATCGCTGGCTTCAGTTTCTTCATGCGTCTGGTTTTCCTTCTTTCTCCCCAGCTTCTCCGTCTCCTTTGCTGATTCATCCTCATCTCACCAATCTCTTAAATTGGAACATCCCAGGACTGAGTTTTTGCATTCTCTCCTCTCACTCCTTTGGTGATCTCATCTAGTCTAGTGACTTTAAATACTATCTAAATACTAATAAGTGGAAAATTTATATCTCCAGTCCTGACCATGTGCTCAACTTCAGACCCATTTATCCAAGTCCCTACTCACTGTCTCCACTTGACTTTCTAATAGACACCAAGGTTTCAGCATGTCTAAAACTAAGCTCTTGAGTCCCTTGTTCCCCAACTCGCTTCCCTACAATCTTTCTTAACTCAGTTAAAGAAAGCTCCATCTTTCCCTTTACTCAGGTTGAAAAAAGTAGACATTTTTAACTCCTTTTTTTCTCATAAAAATCACCAGCAGATATTTTCAGCTGTACTTTCAAATTTTATCACAAATTTTTATTCTTCTCACTCACATTCTCTCCCATCCTATTAAAAGTACCATCATCACTCACTTGGATTATCGCTGTAGTACCCTAACTGGTCTCCCTGCTTTTGCCTTTCAGAATATTCTCAATACAACACTCACAGTCAATCTGTTAAAACATAAATCAGATCTTATCCTTCTTCTGCTCAAAACCCTCCCATAACTTACCATCTCAGGGTAAAGGTCCAGATCCTCCCTAGAAGGCTCTATCAGTATGCCCGATTACCTTTTGCTTTACCTCTTACCATTTTGCTCTTGCTTATCTTCCTTTAGCCATGGTAGCCACATGTTCCTTTCTCTGGGCTTTTGCACTTGGTACTCCTTCAGCCTGTAAAGTTCTTCCTCCAGATATCTGAATGACTCACCTTGTCTTTTTCTTCAGGTCTTTATCCTTAAACAAAGCCTTCTCTGTTCTCTCTACCTAAGAGTGTATTTCTTCCCCACCCTGACCCTTCCTAACGGCTTCCCTGATTTGCTTTTTTCCACAGCATCTGTCTCCCTCTACACTAGTCAGGTTAGGCTAGATTATGCCTGAGCAACAAACAACCCCCAAATCTCAATGGCCTTAAAATGACAAAAATATACCTCTTGCTCAATTCCATGTCCACTGATAATGGCCATGGCCTCTGTTCTTTATAGTCATTCAAGGCCTAGACCCCATCTGGTTAATCGCTTCCCTGCAGCAGGGGAAGAATAGAGATAGAGAGTCTAGCACTAACAATTCAATGTGTTGGCCTGGAAGTGGCAACCATCCCTTTTTCCTACAACCTACTGATGAGACTTAATTACATAATCATGACTAATTACAACGATATGGAAACATATACTCCTTTCTTGTGCTCAGAATTAGAGGGGAATCAGATTATCAACAACAGCAGTGGTATCTGCCCCATCATCTGACATACCAGATGTCTTACTTAGTATTTGTCTAGCACTTCTCACTAGAATGTAAGCTCAATGAAAACATGGCTTTTTGTTTGTTTTATTCACAGCCATATTCTCAGCTCATACAAGAGAGCTTGGTATATTCTAGGTGTTCAATAAACATTTGTTAAATAAATGAATGAATGAATTTCTATAATGATGTTAAGAAAAAAAAACCTACCTTCCCTACAGATTTGTCAATAAATGCAAAATCTTCTACATGTATTGTCAGTAATATTACTTATTATTGTTGTTATTGTATAATTCTAATTAGAAGATGTCTGTGAAATGAAAAACATTTCTAAAAATTATCAAAATAATGGAGGATTCAAGCAGAGAACAATCTAATTTAAAATCTTATGAATAAAGAAATACATAGGTCAAATATCTATTCAATAGTATGGTTTCCAATAAGTTGTTAAATGTCATAGAAATCTTCCAGTAGTATTTACGTGGGAGGGATAGGAGGAGGTCACACAGTGAACACCTTGCAAAGGGACACTAGATCATCAGTGTCATTTGTGATGGCAAAGTTCATTTTTGTTTTTCAAAAAATCCACTCATCTTCAAGGAAGGAGAGCCTCTAGGGCCAATTCTGTGCCCACCCCACTCAGATGATGCTCCTGTGACACTCGTCTGACATGCACTGAATGCAGCACTTGCACTTTTGTCAGGGACAGGGACTTGTTTCTTTCTTAGGCCCTATTTGTTGTTTTCCTGGGCAGACAGCAAGACCTTTGAGTTAGAAATATGCAACAGGGATGTTCAACATCAAAACCGCTACCTCTTTCTGCCTGGTGATAATGTGTGTTGATTGCTCTCTGTGTGGTTATGGAGAACCTTTGCTGAGTTTATAAGGGGAGACAGGTCCTGGTTTCCCTGCCCAGTCCCTTGTCAGCCAAGCTGTATGATTCTGTGAAAAAAACAAAAACAAAAACAAAACCCTACCAGAGTTAAAAAAAATGAAAGGAATTACAAACACATTTTACTTTTGCTCCAGGCTTGGTAGAAACGTGCAGTTTTCTGATAACAATTAGAGCTGCTGATAGGTATTACTGTGTGCGCTTTTGTGTCTTGCGGATTTATATGACAATTTATCTGTCACTTTAATTGGGGCCCAGAATTGTGGAGGTAAAGTGTTCACCATTCCTTGAGTACTAGTGCAGATTAACATCTTGCCTCCCAAAAGGATAACATTTTCATGCTAACTTATGCAGATTATCTACTAAGACTGTCTACGTGTAATATAAAGGCCTGTGGAACTGTTTAGAACTTGTTTTGTCTCATATCACATGTTAATGATGGGAGTATCTGACAAAGTAACTATGATTCCTTACCAGAGTCAGTTTACTGCTACTTCATTTGTTTCATTGCAAAATTTCATATTTCAATATAACAGTGAAGGACAGCGGAAAGGAATAAGAGAGAGAGACTACCAGGGAATGATCATTCTAAAGATAAATGTAGGACTTCCTTTGTGGAACAGCGGTTAGAAATCTGCCTACCAATGCAGGGGACACGGGTTCGAGCGCTGGTCCGGGAAGATCCCACATGCCACAGAGCAACTAAGCCTGTGTGCCACAACCACTGAAGCCCGCGCACCACAACTACTGAAGCCTGCGTGCCTAGAGCCCGTGCTCCGCAACAAGAGAAGCCACAGCAATGAGAAGCCCACGCACTGCAACGAAGGAGTAGCCCCCACTTGCTGCAACTAGAGAAAGCCCACATGCAGCAACGAAGACCCAACATAGCCAAAAATAAATAAATTAATTAAAAAAAATAAGTAAATAAAGATAAATGTAATGAAGGGAATTTAGAGAGAGCACGCAATTGAAAATGATCCTTAAGTTGATTAGAAGTGATTCCGTGACTAATGGCTAGCCAGTGAAATTCTATCAGAAGGGCAATTCCAAGATTTCATGAATCCCAACCCTCTTTAGCCTTTTTATGATTTTTCCAAAATCAGAGTTGTTGCCTTTTTGGCCTGAAGTTAGTGCTTCCTGTTTGTATTGCTGATTCCAAGTTTTGATTTATTATGCCACATTAGAAAACAAGTCTTTCAAATAACCACTGAATTATTTCTAAAACGGAAGTATCTCACATGTATCTGTAAATGCCGTGTTTGAGAGGAAAATATTCTGATGAAAACCAGAAATGCAGTGCCTAGGGTTGCATGTCTGGCCCTTTGTTAGACAAATTAGTGTTTAGGAGGGAAGAAGTTTCTCAGTTCATCCTAAGAGCAAATCCACGGTCTGACTCCAGTGTATCTGTCTAGTGTCATGCAAGAGAGAGAACCAATGCAGTTACTTTCAGATCCCTTCCAACTCTGAGATTCTAAGTAACTATTAATATGAACCTTCGATTTCAGCCAAACTGGCCTATTTGCTTTCTGTAACTGTGTGCAGGGTTTAGAGTTCGACATGACATTCTTCTTCTACCTTTTTCTGCCTGAAATGCTCTTCCAAGTCCTGCTTGTCATTTGACTCTTATTTTCAAGTCTCTGCTGAAGTACCACCTTCCCCACCAAACTTTCCCTGGAGAGGAATCTCTACACCCTCTAAATTCATATGGTAAACATTGTTTTGTATAACAATATTCTCTCCAATAGTCTGGTAATCTCCTCAAGGGCAAAAATAGAATTATTTCCTCTGAGAAGTGTTCCTGAAAGTATCTTCCTCCCATGCCTCAGAAAACTCCTTTTCTTCCTTTGCAGATGTAACTCTCTGGGTATAGCCCTTACCATGTGTTAGAGTTAACACCTAGAGATCAGTATCCCTCATTACTGAGGGGCGAGGGTGGGAAGTATATTACTCATTTTTGCATGTGCACTATTTCCCCCTGAGCCTGAAACATTATTTTGTAATTTTTTCCCCATTTATGAGGATAGCCTTATTTTTACCTTTATGCTGTGAGCATTCGGGAGTCAACTACTGTTTTGATACTAGAGGTGAAAGGGGGAAGAGGTAACATAACAAAACAGGATTGTATGATTATTAATCTGGAAATATTAAGAGGGATAGATTGGAGATGGTGATGACTTTGGTGATTATAATAGAAATGGGTGAGATTGAATGGTCTTTTCAGGTTAAATATATGGATATTATACAGGCCCAGAACACACAATGGCCCCATTTCCTAAAGAGGGATGAGGCCACCTTACATGGGGGTTTGGGAGGACTGTATTTGAAGAGTGAAAAAAGAAAATGACATAAAGAGGATGCAGGATGAGGTTTTAGAAATGGAAATGAAAAGTGAGAAACAGAGAGAAAAAATAGTTAGAACAAGTAAACAGCTCAGGGGAACTAAGTAAGATTTTACAGAAATAAAAAGACAGTATGGAAAATTTATTAGATTACATATATGAGAAACTGACAATTCAAGGTTGAGATGGTTTCATCTTTATATCCTTAGTGTGTGGTATAGAGCCTTGTTCATGAGAAGCTCCCTAAAAATAATTTTTTTGAGATGAATTGAACTGGAAGAGGGGCAGTTTTGACCTAAATTTAAGGGATTCGTTTGTAGATAAAGATAAAAATGCCTTTTCCCCTTAGAGATTAGGATGCGAATAGAAAGAGCTGGGATTTTATTCGAGAGCGTACAAATGTGGTAAATGAGAAAAAACAAGCAATGATCTTATTGAAAAGGGTTAGGAAAGGGTAAAATGGAATTTCTGGGAAACACTGATTCATTTACAACTCATTTCAAGTGATTTAAATGATATCAAACCATAATCTATATGTGGTTTTTCCTTGAAAGTCTCTTCAGTTATAATAAAAGTACTGGGCGATGAAACGACCTATACTGAAGTGGGCAAGGTTAAGTATGGAGTAAAGCAATTATACTCCAATAAAGATGTTAAAAAAAAAAAAAGAATAAGTAAGGATGCCGGGAGCCTGTAATATACCTGATATTTCACTCTAATCTTATGGTAGGATCAGGTATTAAAAATTAGCCAGGTCATTATTCTCTGATAAGTCTTCAAATCCTTCTACTAAATTATTTTAATCCCAGCATCAGAGATAAAAATAATAGACAACAACGAAGTGAAAGGCACTATATTAAGTGCTTCCAAAAAAAAAAAAAAAAGATTAAGTATGGAGAAAAAAGAGCAAAGGTCACTTTTTTCCTCAAGTTAAGCTTTTCAGAAGAGAAGCACTCCTCCAAAGCCCCAGGATGATAGTGAAGCCAAGTCATAGGCATCTTTGCATTTGGATTTCTCCATGTTTGATGCCAGTTTTATAGCAAGGGATGAAAGATGACTCTGCGAGGGTGACTCGGGTGCCTAGGACTGTGGCCGAAGTAGGGAAGGCAGAGAAGTAAATTGGTTTTTGAGGACACTTGTGATGGTTGGCATTTGGTGTCATCAATGACAGCGTCAGTAGTTCCAAAAGTTGGGAGGACTGGACCTGAGTATGCAGAACTAGAGGTGCAGAATTCAGAGTAAGCGAAGTATTTAGTAGTTATCAGCTAAGTTATTATTGAAGCCTGAGTGTAAAAGAGTTCTCTGAAGGAGCAAAAGACTGAATCTTAATGAATTGCCAAGCTTTGAGGGATAGAAGAGGAAGAAAAGTAAGGGAGAGAGGTGGAGAAGCGTTCTTAGAAAAATGAAATCTAGGATACCATTGTGTCACAGAGTAAAACCAAAGTGGGTATGGGTGTGGGTGGCTGGTTGCATGCATGTGTGAGTGCACATGTGAAACACATGTGTTATGATGGTCAGAGGTTTTAAATGCTATGGAGAAATCATGAAGAATGGGGACTTAAAGCAAACACCTGAAGCATGGAATTCTCCAATCTGCACTAGACTTATCTCAGACATTTCTAGACTCATTAAAACCATTGAAGTTGTTCTAATCCTAGTGTGGGAAATAATAGATTTTCAGCTGCTCTCCCATGAACAGTCTTTATAGTAGGTAAATGTTAAGAATTAGCCCATCACTGCTCATTAGCGGGAACTGAGGTATATTTCTTCATCCTCATTGGGTGGAATTGAGTATGCTGGGCTTAGCGTCATGGCCCCTGGCCATGCTGTTCCAGGTCCATGAAGCTGGACATCGTGTTTCTGTGAATGCCTAGTATGAGATACCTGGAACAGGATGCACACCACAGAAATTAAGTATGTGCATTTTTTGATGTTTGGACCCCTTAGAAAACTCCCCACTCAGAAGAAAGGTTTCCATGTGGGAATATGAAATGGCACCAGATGTTTATAATCTTATACTAATTTTAAATTAAAGAATGGCTGGAAGGACTCTTTTGAACAAGAGATTTTTCTTTTTTTTTTTTTTGCGGTACGCGGGCCTCTCACTGTTGTGGCCTTTCCCGTTGCGGAGCACAGGTTCCGGACGCGCAGGCTCAGTGGCCATGGCTCACGGGCCCAGCCGCTCCACAGCATGTGGGATCTTCCCGGACCGGGGCACGAACCCGTGTCCCCTGCATCGGCAGGCGGACTCTCAACCACTGCGCCACCAGGGAAGCCCTGAACAAGAGTTTTGATAGCACATGCCTTACACAGTGTCTTGTAGAATGGATTATCACAGACATCACACCCACTCATCCTTACTATTTTTCAGTTTGAAATTCCCTTCCTCCTGTTCTCTGGACAAGTCCTTCTTGACATTCAAGACCCAGCTCAGATGCTGCTTCTTCTATGACACCACTCCTGACCCACCCATTTCTAAGTAGTCAGTGTTCTTTTGAATTACTTCAGCTTGAGGCTTACTCTCCTATGTAGAATTTATTGTGTGTTTTGAGTAATAACTCTTACATGTCTGTTCCCTCTAAAATAATCAATTGTCTTTGAGGAGACTTATTTATCTGAGCATTAACTCCTATTTAATAAAAATGTTGTATGTGTTTGTTCATTTGAAAAATATTTATTGAATATTCTCTCTGTGCTAGGGACAGTGTCCTTGTATAGCTTCCAATCACGTATAAGCTATACCTTTATTTATGGAATGTATGCCTGGTTGAAATGCAAGGAACTTTAAAAATTCAAAGTACACACAAATTGAAAGAATCCATGAATAAGGTCTCATTGATAACAGCTATCACTGAGCTGTACAGTTTAGAAACTGCTTTCCAAAACTATTTCACTTAATCCTACCAGCAACTCTTGAGAGGGTAGCTATGTATGATTAATCCTAATTTAGATGGAAGAATGTGACAGTCAGACCTTAGGCTAATTATTCATATGACAAGGACAATTGTGGATTTAACTTGAGACTTGAACACAGGTTTCTGGCTCCAAACCTCATATCTTCCCACCATGCAGTCCTCCAACCCTAAAGCACCACACCTTATAGGACCAGGCAGAGAATCTCAAGGACATGGAAGTATTAGTGCTTACATGGCCAAAAATGTTAGCAATAATCTCACAAACAATACGAGTTAATCCAATTGTCATATGGATTCAATATGATAGCTCTCAAATGTAATGAAAAATTAGGCTCAAACTAACTATACAGACTTTATAAGATCAAGTCCTTATCTCTAAAATTAATACCAAATTTTACCAAAATAAATTCAATTGTAAAATTATTGAGATGATTGTTAAACTCTGTTAACTCACTGAGGTGTTATGGGATCAGTTTATCTACTATCAAAGAAAGGTCCCTATGAATTAGCTAAAAGATAATACAGTCATTAAAAATGAGTATATAGAGGTATATTTATGTTAAAGTACAGGTTATAAAATAGCACAGAATAGAATCCTATTTTGGTGTACTGTCATATATATCATAACCAGGAAAAAAGTATCTGGAAGGACATTTTCTTTACTGAATACCTCTCTGCATCTTAGATAATGAGTAATTTTTAAAACAAATTTTATCTCTTTTGCAGCATTTTTGCAAAATTTTAATTTTTTAATTTGAATTTGTAAATTAAAATAAGTGCATTACTTGTATTATTTTTAAGTTAATAAAAAGTTAATGCAGGGATTATTATTGGGATGGGGTGGAAAGGGAGATGAAAATGTGCAAGGAAGTGGAATAGGAAATATGTTAGCAGCCTGGGGTGGACAGTGCAATACAGGAATGGTTTGGGGAAGACAGAATTATAGTACATTGTCAACAGCGTAACTCTCCATCTGTCCCTGGCAACAGAGTCAATTGGTTTATTTTCATTTAGCTTTTAGCTAAAGAATAGAATTAATAACAATTGATTTTTTGTTTTCTTAAATGGAGTAAGCCTTTATTTCCTTGTTTCACAATTACAACTGGCTGAATTGGTTGCCGTAACATGTCTGATGTTCACAGGAGGGACCTGTATTAATTGAATTCCATTAATCTGTAATCTATTGGTAAAATATCTTTGGTGTTTTTTGATTAAAAAACAGCATATATTTTTCCTGACCAAACCTTGTTGCTTTTTGCTAAGGGCATGTGCGGCACGGTTTCTAACATGTGGATATATTTTATAACTGTATAATATTTACATTTTGTATTATTCATTTCTCAGAAATTTGTGCATATGTGTAGCTTAGTGGAAGAAAATAATTTAGGTTTGCTTTTAATACACTGATAGATCTTTAAAGGTGGCCTACAGCGGCCGCACCTACCCTCCGAAGCTTCATTGTGACCCCTTGCCCCATCACATCCCAGCCATGCTGACCTTCTTTAAGGTCTCTAAATGTACCAGTTACTTCTTCCCTCAGCGCCTCTGCTCCTGCTCTTCTGGCTGCCTGAGAATGCTGTTCCCACACTCTGTCCTCACCCCATTTGCACACACACTTTGACTGACTGATTCCTACCCATCCTTTGGACTTGTTGCCTCCTCTGGTCATAGCTGTTGTGGTGCTGTGGAAGGTTTGGGCACCTCAGCAGTGAACCTTGGGCGTTTACTCTAGTATTCCATTGTGGCTATTTCTTGCTACCAATAAGCTGCCTTGCCCTGTATTTTTTTTAATGTAATATTTATTTTTTAAAATTAATTAATTAATTTTTGGCTGTGTTGGGTCTTCGTTGCTGTGCATGGGCTTTCTCTAGTTGCGGCGAGCGGGGGCTACTCTTCGTTGCGGCAGGCAGGCTTCTCATTGCGGTGGCTTCTCTTGTTGCAGAGCACCGGCTCTAGGCTTATGACCTTCAGTAGTCGTGGCATGCAGGCTCAGTAGTTGTGGCACGTGGGCTGCTGAGCGCAGGCTCAGTAGTTGTGGCACACTGCATGTTGCTCAGTGGCATGTGGGATCTTCCTGGACCAGGGCTCGAACCCGTGTCCCCTGCATTGGCAGGCAGATTCTTAACCACTGTGCCACCAGGGTAGTCCCGCCCGGTATTCTTTATCTTTTTTTATCAGCCTCATCGCTCTTGTTACCTAACAGTTTACTATCTCAACTTCAACTTACTTTGGTCCCTTATGTCTCCTCACCTCTCTTCTTCTGCTTCCCTTACAATTTAAAGTGATTCATCCCACACCGGGGAATGGTGTGACCAGTAGGAATTAAATTATTCACATCTTCAGTATTAAAGAAACAATCGCCCATGAATAGTACTTGGAATCCTCAAAGAACAATCTCATTTCTTCATTTCGTAGTTTAGAATTTGGAATAGAGAGGGGACAATTCATCATAGCTCCTGAGTTCTGAACACGAGGAAAAGAAAAAAAAAAAAAACCCTAATTTTGTTACATAAAAAAGAGTTATGAGGAAGCCTTCCTTCTTATTTCTGCAATTTTAAGTGAACAAGACTTTTATTCCCCCAAAATAGTTCATTCAGTTAGATGTTCCTAACATTTTACAAATATTATAAAATTCTATTTTAAGTACCTAGTCTTAAGCTTGAGTCACATTCACTGTGCAGGCTGGGAAGATTTAATAATGTCAGACCAGTAGGCAATGATACCAAGCCATTTTGGCTTTCTTTTCCTCGTCTAGAAAAGTTCAAATGCTACATTAGTCATAAAACATCAGAGAAGTTAATAATGAGATATATACATACAATGAGATAAGATAATGATCAGAAATTTCAATATCTTATCAATATTGAAAAACATTTTAGGCATTCAAAAATGTTTAATTCTGTTTGAATTTTAATTCATTGAAAAAGTAACAGTGACAAATAGTATTAAAATAGAAATAAGTTCCAAGCCTCTATAGATAACTATTTGTTTACATAGTCAGGAGAATACAACTATGTCATTTTCATTTAGTTCACAAGGCCAAACTTTGTATCAAATTTCACTTTTTTTTTCCCTCTAAGAGTTTTATATTATCCGGGCTTATATTTAATTTTTTATTTAATTTTAGTTCTACATATATATATTTTTTTATTGGGGTATAGTTACTTTACACGGTTGTGTTTTTTTCTGCTGTACAGCGAAGTGAATCAGCTACATGTATACATATATCCCATCTTTTTTGGATTTCCTTCCCATTTAGGTCACCACAGAGCATTGAGTAGAGTCCCCTGTGCTATACAGCAGGTTCTCATTAGTTATATGTTTTATACATATTAGTGTATACAGAATTGGCTAATTCTCTGGTAAACATATATTCACGTAATTAGTGTAGTCTAAAATATCCTTAAACCTGAAATGATTGGAGATTGAGCAGACAACTCAGTAATTTATCCTGTATAGTAATCATTGTTAAGAATGTCAATGATCACTGTACTGTTTTGCAGAAAGCTCATTTTTTGCATAATGGATAAATTGGAGTTACTACATTTTAAAATAATTATTGTAACAAGATGAGTGGTCTTATCTTCATTAATGACTAAAGAAGAATCTCAGAGTTTAAAATTATTAATTTTATTAAGTAACATATATTTAGTGGTAGTGATAGAACAATATAGCTCATTTTCTGGATGTTCACAATTTCGTGTTGTCCTCAAGCAAGAGTATTCATAATCTTAAAATTAATATAATAATAAAGAAGCAGACTCACAGATATAGAGAAAAAATTTGTGGTTACCAGTGGGCAGAGGGAAGGGGGGAAGGACAACATGGGGTAGGAGATTAAGAGCTACAAACTATTATGTATAAAATAAGCTACAAGGATGTATCGTACAGCACAGGGAATATAGCCAATGTTTTATAATAACTATAAATGGAGTATAACTTTTAAAAATTGTGAATCATTATATTGTACACATGTAACTTACATAATACTGTGCATCAATATGAATGAAAGAAGCCAGACACCAAAGATCACATTTATATTAAATTACCAGAAAAGCAGAAAGTAGACCAGTGGTTGCCTGGAGCTAGGGGTGGGAGCAGGTTTTGGCTACAAATGGATACAGGGAAATGTTTTAGAGTGATGAAAATGTTCTCAAACTGGATTGTGGTGGATTCAGTAAATTCTAGAAGTTTGCTAAATATAAATTTAAACCATACACTTATAATAGGTGAATTTTGTGGTGTGTGATTATGCCTCACAAAAGCTGTTAAAAATTATATGTGATGCTCACACACATTCTTTCCATGTGCCTATGAAAATATTTATTCTCTATTTCAAATCTGAGGTACAATTTTGGAGTCATGTGAAAAATATCTTCTGAAAATGATTAGGATAGTGTTTTTATAAACAAGTTTATTTTCTCACTTATGTTCCTGCATTTTAATAGAAAGATAGTATTTTTTCTTGATGAGGTATTAGAGATATCCTTGAATGTGTGATTGAGAATGGATTTGGAATTCTCCAATTCATTCTACAGAGGAGAAAAATGAGCCTTAGAGAGGAAGTTGACCTAGGTCAAACATGCTGAAAGGCAAAATTGTTGCCAGAACCTCTTCAGTTTCTTCCACAACATATTAAAATGGGATGCCCTACTACGGGGTTGTTAGCAAATGGCCCTTCCTAGAGCTTCCTGAGTCTCCTGGCCCACCCTGCCTTAGTAGTTGGTACCACTGATCACACTCTCATGATGGTTTAGTCATTTTCTTCTAGCCCATGGAAAGCTTTTGATGCTGTGAGATCTCAAAATAAGCAGCTGTGTACCATCAGCACTGGGTATTTATTAACTGCACAAATTATAAACAATTCATGAAGATTCCAAATGTCTAAACAGTGATGGCGGGTGAAACCATTTGTTCCAGCTCCATCTTATGTTTTTATTTGTGAGACTTTGCAGAAATGAATGAATGCCAGAAATATGTAAGGAAGTTTTGTTACTGTTTGACGGTGTTTTACAAGATGGCAAAATTTTCGTTTTTATGAAAAGTATTTCTAATTTGATCCCTCAAGCAATGTTTTAACAAGAGCTATATAATCTCATATATGAGGGATTTATTATAGTGCTGGTAGAAGTTATGCATCTTCTGCTTTGTCCTATAAAGAAGCACTATGATTAAATTCAACTTCTACTTGGTCAGTAGAATTTACTCTTTGCCCATATTGGAGCTATTGAGAAACAAAAAGAATAAGAAATATTGGTCCTTTTGGAAAAATTGACCAAAGATACTGATATTAATCAGAATGACAGCTTTTCTGTTTTTTGATACATGATCATTTTGAGATTGTCAGGACAAGCAATTAGTTTTTCTTTATGACACATGTTTAAATTGATCTAGTTTCTTCTTAGTGAAAATCACTCTTAGATGTAAGAAAGTCAATATTTTCAAAAGTGGCTCACTTGGCCTGGTGTTCCATTAGCTGGGAGTGACAGGGAAAGATATCAGAGAACTTGAGTATCAGTGACCAGCGCTTAGCCTTCCAGTGGAAATGAAATCATTATATAGTTTTGTCTGACTTTACCATTAAACCTTTATTTAAGTCTTATGATTAGGTGTCTATTGTAAATAGAAGAGTTTATAAATAGTTTTGTTTACCTGGTAAATAGCATAATGTTAAATACCTGGAAAGAAAAAATATGTATATATATAAATTCACTTGTTCTCAGAGAAAATTGTATTACAATATAATCAATATTTTAAAAAATCAGTAAATCAAGAGAGGTTCATACTTTGTGAAGACATCGGAAGACATAAAAATGTTAGTTTTAATAATTATCTGGATACTATTCAGTGAAAATAACAACAGCAAAAACTACTGATGCACAAAACAGAACTGATAAATCTCCAAAACATTATGTTGAGTGCAAGAAGCCTTACATGAAAGAGTACATATTGTATGATTCTATTTAACTAAAGTCTAGAACAGGTAGAACGAATTTATGACAGTAAAATAGAACAATAGTTGTTTCTAGGCAGATGGGCTGGGAATGGGCTGACAAGGAATGTGAGGAAACCTTCTGGGTTGACGGTAATATTCTACATCCTGATACAGGTTTGGGTTACATATACGTATGGCATTTGGAAAGAATGAGCAATGTATAGTTAAGATTTATGTATTTAATTTATATGTAAATTTTATCTCCAAAGAAAAATATAAATATTGAACTCTAGTTAATGATATGCATACTGAAGTGTTTAGGAGGAAGAATAGTGAAGTGCAATTTACTTTGAAATTCATTGAAAAGTTGGATGGATGGATGGATGAAAGGATGGAGAGATGGATAAATATGTGGTAAAACAAATATAGTATGATATTGATCATTGACTCTTGGTGGTGGCTCTATGGATGTGCACTGCACAATTCTTACAACTTTTCTTATGTTTAAAATTTTCTATCATAGAAGCAAAGATGAGTTAATATTTTAAGTCTCTAAATATTGGTCAGATTTAAAGACATGTAATTGATGCTAGAAGTCAGAGAAATGTTCCTAACATTTAGAAACGATTTACCTTTTGTATCTCCAGAAATTATAATCCCAGAAAAGTGTAATTCACAGAGTTTTTTCAAAGACCAAAATATATATAAAATTCTCATGACAGGAAATTTAACATTGTGGGTGAGGTCCTTTTTCCTCCATCCTGTATTGTATATCTGTAAATCTCTTTCAAAAGACACTGGGCCCATTAATTTTAATTTTTTTTTTTTTTTTTTTTTTTTTGCGGTACGCGGGCCTCTCACTGTTGTGGCTTCTCCCGTTGCGGAGCACAGGCTCCGGACGTGCAGGCTCAGCGGCCGTGGCTCAGGGACCTAGCCGCTCCGCGGCACGTGGGATCTTCCCGAACCGGGGCACGAACCTGTGTCCCCTGCATCGGCAGGCGGACTCTCAACCACTGCGCCACCAGGGAAGCCCTAATTTTAATTTTAATGCACTGAGTTTGCAAAGAGTAATGGTTCCCAAACTTGAGTATGCATCTGAATTACCCAAACAGCTTGTTAAGATACAGGTTACTGCCCTACCCACAAGTTTCTGATTCAAGAGGTCTGGAGTGGGGTCTGAGAGTTTGTACTTATAACAAGTTCCCAGGTGATCCTGATGCTCTAATTGGGGGACTCCTCTTTAAGAACCCTGGCATGGAGCCTATCCCTTTTTCCATCAGGAGGACCTATTGTTATCATGCCTTAGTTTAAATAGCAAGAACATGTAAGCAAATCACCTCCAGGATTTTCATGAAATCAAGCACAAAAAGAACGAAAAGAAAGGAATGAGTTTTGTTAAGCCCCTTAGCCTTTTCTTCTTTTTCTTTTACATGTATTAAAAAATAATAATTACTAAGAATCTACGAGTTGTCTAAAGCAGTACAGAAAAAGTATTACAAAACAGATTTTGATATCTACTTTCCTACCTGAATTTGGCATATCCTTATGGCATAAAAACTATTTTGGTGACCAGTTTAATAAAACCAAAGGGACACATTTGTTATATATCCTCTTGTTCCACCCCTTCCATCAGATCTAGAGCCCCTGTACTGTAGCTGCATTGAACAAATTGTTCTAATCATGCTGCACTGAAATAGTTGACTTATTTATGTGCCTAATTTACTAGGATGCACAATTTTGTGATCAGATAGGTCATATTTGAATTGGTATCACTAATGCCTAGTACCTTGTTGTAAGTGAATGGATACAATGAAAAGCAGATGAGTAAAAATACTAATTCCCTAAATTCCCCAAAGCAAATGTAGATTTTATTTAGACTTTGTAGTTGTTTGAAGTGAACCAGGTTACTGCCTCCTTTCCCTTATAGCAAATATATGGTCATTGATTGCATGTAGTTGCCCCTTCTACCCACCCCCTGGGGAAAAGAAAACAAACAAAAAAAACCCAGCATGCTTCAGACTTTAAAGACTAATTTTGGGAGAATTAGATCAAGGAAGTATGTGCAAGTGACAACTGTATGTGTCTCAGGATAAGATTTCTCCTTAAGGACGAGAGGCCATTCATTTAGAAGGTAGTCTACGAAAAGTAATTTTCCTGCTGGGCTATTGGTTGGGTTATAAAGTAGGTAATGAAGTTTTTGCTCCTTTGGTAAAACTGTTAGCCCTGCCAAGTGGTGCTGAAATATCAACATTGGCAGGTTCAGTCTAATTCAGTCATCCAAAGTCACCAGACGGTGAAGTATTGGCCTGAGGAATCAGGGCATTGGGAATTCTTACCCAGGTGGAAACTGGTTGAAACCGTGGTTGTTTTAGCTGAAATGGAACTCACTTACACAAACATCTGGGCAAATAGATATAAAGTGCCCCATTAGGAAGAAAACATTTTCTCCCTCAGATTTTTGGCAAAATGGCATTTCTTTCTGAATTCAATAGCAAAACATCCTCTGTATAGCTGATGACCATAATGTCCTAATAAAAGTTAACTAGTTGACTCCTGGGGGGTGTTAGCTCTATGGGAATCGTTCGGGTGTGGCTTCTGAGGGGAGCTCTCCAGGTAAGCTGGACTCTTTATTTCCTAAACTCTGAGAGCACATGTTGCCTGTGGGCACATGTCCTCCAGCCGGCAGTCTCACCTCGGGGCACAGGAGAGGGAGCAGCCGGCTCTGCTTGAGCTGGAGCAGAGATCACGGGACGCTCTGCTGTGAGCTTCTTGCTAACATTGATCCTGTATGTGTAAAGTCAAATTGTGAGTTTATTTAAAGCCCTCCAGTCCCTGGCTTTGGCAGCTGTCCATGTGGCTTATGGGACTTTAACCACAACTTTTTTCCTATACTTTTTAAAAAATGCCATCTTTCCTTAGATTTATAAAAATCTTGCTTTCTATATATCTAAATTATTTTAATCAGGATTTTTTCTTATACTTTCAGATATTTTCTTACATATTCTTAAAAGGTATTTCTTATATACTTTCTTTTTTATTGAAGTATAGTTGATATATAACATGTAAGTTATAGGTGTACAATATAGTGATTCACAATTTTTAAATGTTATACTCCATTTATAGTTATTATAAAAGATTTGCTGTATTCCCCATGTTGTACAATATATCCTTGTATATTATTTTATACCTAATACTTTGTACCTCTCAATCCCCTGCCCCTATATTTCCCCTTCCCCCTTCCTTCTCCCCACTGGTAACTACTAATTTGTTCTCTATATCTGTGAGTCTGCTGCTTTTTTTGTCATATTCACTAGTTTGTTGTATTTTTTAGATTCCATGTGTAAGTGATATCTTACGGTATTTGTCTTCGTCTGACTTATTTCACTTAGCCTAATGCTCTCCAAGTCCACCCATGTTGCTGCAAATGGCAAAATTTAATTCTTTTATTATGGCTGAGTAATATTCCATTGCATGTATATACCACATCTTTATCCATTCACCTGTTGCTGGACACTTAGATTGCTTCCATACATATATTCTTATATTGTAAAAAACAAAAGAAGGGATGCCTTCTGTTCACCTCTAAAACTGTGTGGTATTAATTCATCGTTTCCTGAATGCCCAGAATCCCTTTTCCTCAATTGTTCTTATTTAGATCCCTGATTCATCATCTGAGTTGTATATATTTGGTGAAGTAATTTCATTTGTAAGTTAGGGAGCACAATATCGAAAGTGTTTGTAGCTGGGTCCCTATCTTCCTTATGCCAGGCAACCCGCCACCCAAAGCCCCTCATTACCAGTGACAGCAGAATCAGAAGGTAGGGAAGATAGAAATCAAAGGCATGAAGTAAGAAGGCGGGGGTGGGTGGGTGGGAGCAGTTTGAGACCTATGGGTAGAGATTAGAGAATTTCAAGATGGCTACCTTTACCAAATTGCCCATTTTTGTAAATAGCAATTATTTTTGCATCATCTTTGTGAATGTGGCTGCTATATAGGACCGTAAATAAAAGATGGTTTGAATGGTGCCATTTAGACTTTTGCAATGTGCAACTTAAACAACTGTCATTGACATCCCTGTTTCTGGAAGACATGTTGTAGAGCTGCTCTGTGTTTACTGCACACTAGCTCTTTGCAAGTTCTCAAAAATTCTTTACTGGGCCTTGGTAAAGAGTTGGGAAGAGAGTGATAGAGAATCTATGGGGTTTTGAGGAAGAATTCCAATCTGGAGATCCAGAGAGCCAGGATACCGTGAGATATATGGGGTTAATAGTAAGAATATAACAGGGGCTTCCCTGGTGGCGCAGTGGTTGAGAGTCCGCCTGCCGATGCAGGGGACACAGGTTCGTGCCCCGGTCCGGGAAGATCCCACATGCCGTGGAGCGGCTGGGCCCATGAGCCATGGCTGCTGAGCCTGCGCATCCGGAGCCTGTGCTCCACAACGGGAGAAGCCACAACAGTGAGAGGCCCACGTACCACAAAAAAAAAAAAGAATATAACAACTTGAAAATTTAAAAGGATTTGTCTCGTATTATTCTGTGAGTGCTTTTAATTGTAATTCTGAATACACACACCCCCACCACCACCATCATCACCAAAGCAATTTAATTCCTTCCACCTATCTTGTCTGGCATGCCATCATGCACTGCAGAATGGGCCCGGACTTCCCTTTTCTTCGAAACCATCTTGCACAGACTTTCCTTCTGATGGAAGGTTATTCAAGTATCTTGCCATTACAGCACTTGTAGAAGTAGTTTTTATAATACCCAATATTATTTGATTAATAGCAATATTTAATCTTCATTCTCCTTAAAATATTTAACTGAAGGTGCCGTGCTTTTCTTGCTATGGAAAATTTCTAGTCATGTCACTGGCTTTCAGGTGGTTGTTATTGGTAAGAAAAGCCATGTTATAAACTACAGATTACACATTTCTACTGAATGATCAGGAACAACTGAAGACACTTGTCTAATTGCCTTGGCCACTCCTTTTACCTTGTGGCTGTCACAGAAAAATTAATGTAATTCCATATGGTTTTCTTTCTCCTTCTAACATCTTTCCTTGGATCATGGTACCAGGACAGGTAGAGTCATGTGAGCACCACTGTTATATGATACCTTTTTCACTCGCTAAGAATTAAAACAAATGTTAAATTATTGCCAAATCCCATGTTAAAATTATGGTTTGTATAACTTAGCATTATAGTTCAGTTAAACACAATCTATGCCATCAGCTGTGATTTTGGGGGGAAACTTTTGAATGTGTTATCAGACAGTAACTGCCCTGTTTAATACATACACTTGAGACGTGACATATTGATAGTTCCTTAATTAGCTGCTCTGATCATGAAGGCATTGGAATGTTTCCACTTGCAAGCTAACTGTCTGAGAAGAACACAGAATACATCTGAAACTTAGAAAGTTCAGTTTTTGGAGCATAGTAATGCCTGAAAAGGACTTGCTGCTTTTATATATGTACCATTTGTTTAATGGTGAATAATAATATTAGGCACTATTAAAACTACTTTCACCAGTGCTGTAATGGCAAGATGCCTGAATGTCCTCCCGTCAGGAGAGTCTGTATAAGGTGATTACAGAGGTGAGGAAAATTTGGCTTATTCTACAGTGGCATTATGGTAAACCAGAGAGATTCAACCACATTGAAATGCTGTTCTGTTTTATTGCTGGCTCATATCCTATTGTATGGATAAGCCATAATTTTTTTTATCCATTCAACTGGTGATGGACATTTAGGTTCTTTCCATTTTGGTGCTGCTTTGAATATCTGCACACAAGTCTTTGCATAAACTTATATTTTCATTTTGCCTGAGTAAATACCTAGGAATGAAATTGATGGGTTATTTGGTAACTGACCAACGGTTTTCACCAGTGGTGAAACTTCATGAAACATTTAACATTCACACTCAAAATGTATGAGAGCTCCAGTTGCTCCAAATTCTGCATAACACTTGTTATTGACAGTCTTTTCATTTTTGCCATTCTTAATGTGTATGATATCCCTCACTGTGGTTTTAACTTGCATTTCCCTGAAGACTAAGGAAGTTGACCAGGAGTTGGTAAACTAGGACTGGGTGGCCAAATCTAGCCAACTGCCTATTTTTATAAATATAGTTTAATTGGAACAGAAACATGTCCATTGATTTACATAATGTCTATAGCTGCTCTTGTACTACAATGGCAGAGTTTAGTAGTTGCAGTAGAGAACATCTGGTCTGCAAATTCTAAAATATTTACTATTTGACCCCTTACTGAAAACATCTGACAACCCTCATGTCATCTTTTCATGTGCTTCTTGGTTATCATATATTTCCTTTAGTGAAGGATCTATTCAAGCTTTTGCCCTTTATTCTTAAATGTTTTGTCGTCTGATTGAGTAGAAAATATTCTTCTAAATATTCTGGATGCAAGCCTCTAATTGGTAAATGTACTGCAAATGTTTTCTGCCAATCTGCAGTTAGCCTTTTCTTTTTCTTATTAGTCCCTTTAAAGTTCAAAACTAAAATCCGATCAAGTCCAATTTATCATTTTTTAAAGCCTATGCTTCACATATCATATCTGAACTGATGGAAACTGATTTAATTATTTTGATGTCTGAGAAAATTTGATTTTGTATAACAAAATAAGTGACTGAACAAGTATACAGGTTGGCAATGTAAATAGAATGTGTGTAAAAAAAGAGGAACGTACTATGGGTTTATAGAAAAGAATAGGGTTTATTCTTTTAATCCTGAAACAAGTGAGTCATTATTTTATTGACATCACTATTATAGCTATTCTTTTACTTAATATATTATGGAAATAATTGCTAATCTGATTATTCTCAAACTTGCTATTTACTGTTTTACAACACTGAGAGCTTAGAGGCTAAGGCATTTACTGCTACTACACTAATAGATATTTTTTACTTTTAAGAAGAGAACTTTCGTGTTTTGCAGTTTTTCTATTGAAAAACTGACCAACTTCATATCAGCAATTTAGACCACATTCTGAAATATTTTGGAAAGTGTTAAGATAACCTGAAGAGAAATTAGACATGAAAGAATTTCTCCTACTAAATGGGTTGTGATGGTAACTCCTTTCTCACAGATCAGTGACTGGATGTCCATGGTAGTTTAGCTGGCTTAACTAAGTGCCTTGTGTTTGGGCTATGTTTCTTTACAGAGTTTTATTGACACTGACCACAGGCACTCAGAATTCTGGGGTCAACATTAAATATCTGCTCAGCACCTGTGCCTGTAGCAATAGCAATAGCAACCTGACTCCTCTGGTTGATCCAGAGGGTTCTATGAACTTGTAGTGCTCTACCTTTTGTCTGATTTTCTCATCTCACTACCTTCCTCACTGTTTTCAATGCCACAGGGCATGTATTTTCTTTTAAAAATTAAATGGGGATTATTTCTAATTTTGTTTTGAAAGGGATTTTTTTTCTTTTAAAATTTCACAACACCCTTGGAAATATTTAGAGATACCCTAGGGTGTTGCAAACAGAGGATTAGAAACAACTGTCATAGTTCCAAAGTTCTACTTTGCCAACATGCAATCTTTTTTTTCAGCCGTTCTAGTATTGCTTTCCTGAAATGCTCACATTCTTCATTTTCTCTCTCTTGATTAGTATAGGCTTTGTTTCTCATATAGGATGCAATAAAATATTCTTCCAGTAATCTTATTTCTCTGTACTCCTGGGCTTTCCTGGGTGATATATATGCCACTTTACTTATCAATGTTTTACTAGTTAAGCTTGTATCATGTTGTACTTTTTTTAATTATCTCTATCTTAAGTCATTCACCTGAGGTCTTCGCACTAACTGTTGAAAGATAACTGTTATTACATGACTAGTGTTCCAGGCCTTTAAGCCAGAATTACTTGGAGTGAAGATAAATTTATCAAAGATGAAAAATTATTATAGGATGCACTGAGATATACCTTAAAATATTGGGGAAATTGTTTAAGAATGTAAAATTGAATACTAGTCCAAACATTCATTTGAAGGGACACTTGAGGAACTGATTCAGATGAAAAGGACAAAAAAATTACTTAACCATTTTGCTGAGCTCTGAAAGTGTCAGTGGGGTCATAACTGAGTGAGCAAAGGGGTATTGAGGGAATCCATGCTGGGTGACAACGTGAGCATAGGTGTAGGGCCAGGGCCTCGTATGCATTGCAGAATGTGAGAAGATTTATACTGGCCAAAGAGAAATGAGCGATGTTGAGAAGTAACAAATAGAAAACTAATAAGGACTTACTGTATAGCACAGGGAACTCTACTCAGTACTCTGTAATGGCCTACATGGGAAAAATAATCTAAAAAAGAGTGGATATATGTATATGTATAGCTGATTCATTTTCCAGTATACTAACACAATGTTGTAAATCAACTATTCTCCAATAAAATTTTTTTAAAAAAAGACAGAATTCATGTGTAGCAAGATAATAAAGGGATTTGAGTTCCTAGATCCAGTAAGGAACTGGGATGAGAGTCTCAATATACTATTAAATTTGTGATGCTGTTTTGAGAAAAGATTTGTTTGTGTGCTTTTTTCTTTCTCAGGACTTTTAAAAGTTTAGCTCTAGAAAGTAGTATGAATTGGAATTTTGGAGAAAGTAGGTCAGATAAATGCTAATTTATTCAGAAAGTTACATGATGTTGATGTATTTATTGACATAAATTATTAGCAAAAGGGAGAAAGACTGGAGTCATGAAAATTCTGGGCAGAGGAAGCAAGAACACTTCCACTTTTGTTAGTCAGTAGTTCTGTTTACAACCTTCCTTTTTCTCAGTTGGTACAGCCATCCTTCCTACTTTCCAAGGGGGGGAATAACATGGTACATCAGGCCATAGTCTGTGAGCAAAGGTCTAATGTGATGATGCTGTGACTCTTGACTCTTAGCCCAAAAAGAGTGCAACCTAAGTTCATGAAGATTCCTAATCTCTTCTTCCTAACAAGGTGTTGGAAAGAGGCCAGCTGTTTTTTGATTTATTGTGAGACCTGATAACCTTATAAGGTAGCAGAATATTAACCCTAGATTAACTGTAGGGTTAATCTAGGCACATAACTAAGAAGGGGAAAATTGGCTTGACCAAAATCTGTGTTATATATGTGAGATTATCTGTCTATCTGTCTATGATTTTGATAAGGTGATATATATATATGTATCACCTTATCAAAATCTTATAAAGTTAGGACAAAACATTATCAGTTAACATCAATTTCAGCATTACGGTATGGGGGTTAGCTACTCCTTACTCATTTGGGTCATGACAAAGTTCTCAATAAAAATGAGAGCAGGAAGTCCAGCCTAGCGAGAACCTAAGATGCGGTTTTGACGGTGAACTTAACCTGCAGACTGATAGAGGTGTGGCTGCCCTCAATTTAGTCATTTGTCCTATAAGAGAATTGGACTAGGTGAGCTGGGGATGAGTCTCCCTCAGAATTTTGGATAAGCTTCTCAGTGTCTCTGGGTTTTTTGCCACAAGTGTAGCAATAGCAGTCAGAGAACCAAGAAGTTATAGAAATTTTATCAAATTCTTGGGAAGTACAAAGTACTATGCACATACCTGGAAATAGTACTGACTGCTAAAGTAAGAGAGTGGTTCCCACAGCCTGGTCTCCAAGACGTGTTGTTTTTATTGCTTCAGAGGCCTAATGGAATTCTTCTATGTGGCTATATTGAGGTCACCCAGGATGACTTTTGACTGGAATAGTATAAATTTAGAGTGATAGCTTTGGGAAATGCATGCTATTTAGAGGTCCTGACTGGTATATATACAATATAAGTCTTTGATTAATGAGAAATAGACTGAATTATTAAGTTGGTAAATACAGTCTTCCCAATAGGTAAAATGTTTTTAAAATATGAATTCCCAGTGAAAGAAAGAAAGAAAATAATTGAAGTCCACAATCTCTTATCTAAAACTCTCAGAGCCAGACTTGTTTTAGAATTCAGAAAATCTTTGGATTTTAGAAATGTACTAGGATGCCTAGACCATGTATTAAGTAACCTGTTCAGTGAGGTCTTGATCAGCACCCTTTAATTAAGCACATTTAAGTATAGGAATTAAGGTTCCTATAATTAGAGTCTAGGAAAATGGTACAGGTGAACTTATTTGCAAAGCAGAAATAGAGTCACAGATGTAGAAAACAAACTTATGGCTACCAAGGGGGGAAGTGGGGGTGGGATGAATTGGGAGATTGAGACTGACATATGTACACTACTATGTATAAAATAGATAACTAATGAGAACCTACTGTATAGCACTGGGAACTCTACTCAATGCTCTGTGGTGAGCTAAATGGGAAGGGCATCTAAAAAGAGTGGAGATGGATAGAGAGATAGATAGATTATAGATAGATAGATAACTCATTCACTTTGTTGTACAGCAGAAACTAACACAACATTGTAAAGCAACTATACTCCAATAAAAATTAATTTTAAAAAAGATTCCTATAATTAAACATGTGAGTAAGTCACACTGACTATTCAGTGAGATTAAAGAAAGACTAAGTGGCCTCATAACAGTTCAGGTTGAGTTTTGCTGCCAAATTAGTTTGACATGAACTTACGAAAACCTAACAAAGCTTTTTTGGATTTCTAAACTGTGACTAACGGGCTTTGGATGGACCTGATTAAGTAACCAATTATCGAGCAATTACTGTGTACCAGCTTTAAGATATTGCCATTTGCACTAACCTTTGTAAACAACCTGTCAAAGTAGACATCGTTATCCATAATTTACAAATCAAGAAAGAAGGCTCAAGCACAGGTTAGTGAGCAGCCAGGGCACACTTATAAGTATATGGCAGAGCTGCAGTTTGGACCCAGCTCCTTCTGGCCCCAAATAATAATAATAATAATAATAATGCCTTGAAAATATATAGTTTCTCTGCTTACTCTGCAGTCTCTCTGGGGAAGTTCACCCAATAATCATTTATAAACTAAAGACACCCCGATGGATCTGGACCCCATTTGTGAGCATCACACTTAGATAGTCAACTTACTGTTGGAAATGTCCAACAGTAAGTTGACTATCAGTGAAACAACAGTCAGTTGTATCACTGACCCAGCGAACTCCAAATGGAACTAATCATCTTTCTTCTCAGCCCTGCTCCTTTTAGAATCCCTTATTCTACTATCTCAGTTACCCCTAAGCCAAAACCCACCCACTTCCCTCCCTTTCCAACTCTGTTAATCACTTAAGTCCTGCGAGGATACTGCTGGAGACCAGCACTGAGGAAGCTGGGGGTTTTAAAGTGCAGTAATTCAATTTACTGATAAGAAATTTCAGATCCTTTCACCATTCCCAGATAGGATGTATAAAATGAAGGTTCTGACCAACTGTGGATAGCCAAGGTAGCCTTAAATCCCATTTACCTGCTCAATAATAAACTACAAAATATTAAACCCTAAGATTTTACTTTGTATTCTAGACTGCTTTTGCTTTATATGTTATTAAGTCTGTTTTCTTTGATCTCAAAATTACCTGTATTTTAGCTGTTTTGGTGGGTGTGCTGTGATCTTGAGTAGCTAGATATCACGATTTCCAATAACAATGCCTCTAGCCAGTAACAATGCCTCTAGCCAGTAACTTTGGATGCTAAAGAGGTGAAGTAACAGCCACCTATATTTTTGTTTCCATCTTTAGGTAAAAGGCCAAACCTGAAGGTCCACATCAATACCACAAGTGACTCCATCCTCTTGAAGTTCCTGCGTCCACATCCTAATGTAAAACTGGAAGGTTTTCTCCTGGGATATGGAAGCAACTTATCACCAAACCAGTACTTCCCTCTTCCTGCGGAAGGGAAATACACTGAGGCCGTGGTTGGTAAGATCTTTGGGTTTCAGGCATAGGAAGAAGAGGTAAAAAGGTAATGGGTGTTATATGATACATAAATCTCGAAGCATCATTCTTTCTATACCCTCAGCCGAACGAAATGCCATAATTACAAAACATCTTCATAATTGTTGTAACCCATAGCACAATTTTTTACATTAAAAAATATGTAATGCATACCCTGCTTATACTGCAGAAATAATCAACTTCATTGCCATTATACCTACAGTCCCTGACCACATAACTAAACTTGCACAGGGAAAAAAACTAGCTAAAATACCTTAAATCTCTGTAACATAGCTTGTTTATGTGGATTAATTTTCCTCCCTGCTATGTCTTTACTTTCTTCTGGTGGAAAATACCATCTACAGCTTTCAGGGTGTCTATTCAGGCCAAGCTACCTTTAAAAAGAAAAGACAGTGTGTTACATTTAAAAATTTTTAGGGTATTTCAGACAAAAAGATTAAAGTTTGTATTTGTGTTATAAAATTTTAAATTTCTTTGAAAATATTTTTAATCACATTAAAATGTAATTTGAGGATGTAGGTACCTTCAAGCCATCTCCAGAGAAATTATTTGCAAATAAAAGGTTTTTAAAGGATAACTTTTTTTTAAAAAGGGATCATCTATTTAGAATGCTGTCAAAGGCTTCCTGAATAGCCTAAGATAAGATTTATATTTTGATCCACTGCTAGGATTATTGCTAAACAGTCTTTTCATGAACTTCCAAAGTTTAATCCTATAACTTGAACTACTGTAGACCAGATCTGACATTCATGCATATATGTAACAATGTTGAAGATGAATCTATTTTGTCCTGCAGCCCTTTGTTCTCATAGAGAAGTCTCTGTTGTACTTTAAAATTAGGCAAGCGGGCTTTCCTGGTGGTGCAGTGGTTGAGAGTCCGCCTGCTGATGCAGGGGACACGGGTTCGTGCCCCGGTCTGGGAAGATCCCACATGCCGCAGAGCGGCTAGGCCCGTGAGCCATGGCCACTGAGCCTGCACGTCCGGAGCCTGCGCTCCGCAACGGGAGAGGCCACACAGTGAGAGGCCTGCGTACCGCAAAAAACATTTTAAAATAAATAAATAAATAAATAAAATTAGGCAAGAGAGTAACATTATTAATTATAAATGTCTGGACTGAATTTTACATAAGATAAGCACTTTAAAGCAGACACATTACAGTTTGTAACCCTTCAAAATTTGAGAATTAGTCACTTTGACAAATGTAACAACACTAACCTTGACCATATAAACCATAAGGAATTTGAAAATTTGCAAATATTTCCCCACCATATTCACCCTTCACTATAAAAAGTGACTGGAAGCTGTATACGTACCCGCAAACAAGTGGAAACAGATCTACTGCTCCTTTACTTGTTGAGCATTGGAAGTAATATTTTACTTATGATAATTTTTTATCCTTGGTAATATAGATTGCAAATTTGTTCAGTAGTAAACATCCTTTCCCTATGATGTGGAAGGCATTCAATCCTAAAGCGATAGAAGTCAAATTGCTAATGAAAAATATGTGTAGAAAACTATAAAGAAAATTTCTACCACAGATATACCAAGCTTTCACTAATTCAGTGATGAGGGATGATCAAATAGACTAGGTACCTTTTTATTTCTTTACAATTATTTTCATTCCTTAAAACTTTTTATTATGAAAAAATTCAAACATATAAGGAGAGGGAAACCTGTAATTACCCTCATGTCTCATCATGCAACTTAAATACATAGCACTGTTTTGCTAATCTCTTTCCATGTATTCTTCACACATGCTATTTTTAGGGGTATTTAAAAGTGTAACTAGATATCATATTTGTAAAATTTATGAACACCTCAGTATGCACCTCTAATAGATAAGAAATAATTTTAATAATGCCTTGCTTTTATCACATTATAACAATAATCCCATAATATATTTTTATACCTAGTCCGTATTTAAATTTCTCTGGTGATCTTTAAAAATGCCTTCTTAGAGTTGTTTCTTTTTTGAATCAGGATCCTATATGTTCTACATGTTAGGTTTGGCTGTTAGGTCTCATTAGTCTCTTTTATTCCATAACAGTCCTCTCTCCCTTCCCTTTTTAAATGTCATTGATTTGCTGGAGAAATTGGATTAGGCATCCTGGTTCACATTCTGTATTTAACTGACTGCTTCCATGTCTTTTTGAACTGGCTCCTCTATCCCTGACTTTCCTGTGAAAGATATTTAGATTTGGGTTAAGCATTTGGGGAGAAAGAATACTTTATAGATGGTACGGTTTATTTCCTAACAACTCCCAAAGAGGTACATCATGGCTGGTGTCATACTTAGTGATGTTTAAAGCAGTTTGGTGTGTTTAGGTGGCCTCAGCCTGATCCCTCCATTATAAAATTCATCATCAAATTTTCACTTAGTGGTTTTAGCATCTATCAATGCTCATTGCCCAGATGCATTATTTTATACAGAGGTTGTAAAATGGTAGTTTGGTAGTTTTACATTCTAGATAGAATCTAATTCTATCATTCCTTCTGTATTTTTTAGCTGAAATTCTACATTAAAGAATTTTATTTACTTTTTCACGTTTCTTATCTAGTGTTTTAGGAAAG
The DNA here is from genome assembly GCF_937001465.1 of Orcinus orca. Classification (NCBI taxonomy): domain Eukaryota; kingdom Metazoa; phylum Chordata; class Mammalia; order Artiodactyla; family Delphinidae; genus Orcinus; species Orcinus orca. The sequence goes on from NC_064563.1 coordinate 100,901,214, forward strand.
ACAGGATAAATTCTCATCGTAATAAATTGATGCCTGGAAATCTGCAGTGGTGACCAATGATGTTGTTTGTTTTATAATCAGTAAGAATGCATTGGTTATTTTGCATTGATTTTTAGATATTTAATGATTTTTAATCAATATATCACTTAGCCACCCCTTATGATTCTTTTCATTGTCTAGCTTAAATATGGTTGGTTGTTTAACTCTGGTTCACTATTAAACTGTGAACTTTTTAAAGTCAAAGTTTATGTCTTATTTGGTTATTCATAGCAGGATGACCTACATTGTATAGATAGGTAATAAATATTGTGGCACTGAATGGAACAGAGTCAAGTCTGTGTAGAATATTTAGGCTGGAGGAGGCCATGAGAGATTGTCTAGTCTAGGCCATTGTCATCAGGCTAATATATATCTAAACCACCCTAGAACAGATCACTGTGTACCTTAAAGATCTCTAAGCACAAAGCTTCCCAAACTTCTCCTGGAAGGCTATTGCAAGCAGCATTTTTAAAACTCTTACCTTATCCTTTAGATCAATGTGCTCTTTTTATTTATCTCCTTTCTCTTCTAGTATTCTGGTGGAAAAGGAAAAAAACATTCCTCTTAGATATTTCCTTTTCCATCTTTCTTTATGCCAAGGAATCTGTGTGCTTCTACTTTTATTACTTCAAAATGGACTTGCATTTCCAAATTAAATGTTATCCTCTGGTTGCTTAAATTGATTATTTACAGTCTTTTTTAATGATTATGATTGTAGTAATGGCTCTTAAATGATTAAACAGCTGTGTATTAGTTTTCAATTGCCACTATAACAAATTACCATGAACTTGGCGGCTTAAAACATCACAAATTTATTATCTTATAGTTCTGTATGTCAGAAGCCCAATGTGGGTCTCTCTAGGCTAAAGTCAAGGTTGTAGGCAGGGCTGCATTCCTTTCTGGAGGCTTTGAGGGGAGAACCTGTTTCCCTGCTTTTTTGCAGCTTCTAGAGGGGCCCACGTTCCTCTTCTACTTTCAAATCTAAAAAACAATACAAATGAATATATATATGTGTATATATATATATATATGGTATATATATGTACACAGAAAAAGACTCACAGATATAGAAAACAAACTAGTGGTTACCAAAGGGGAAAGGGAAGGGAGCAGGGGCAAGGGATTAAGAGATATGAACTACTATGTATAAAATAGAAAAGCAACAAAGATACATCATACAGCAGAGGAAATTATAGCCATTATTTTATAATAACTTTTGATGGAGTATAATCTGTAAGAATACTGAATCACTATGCTGTACACCTGAAAGTAATATAATATTGTAAATCAACTATACTTCAATTAAAAAAATCCAACAACATTGGGGCAAACATTGCTCACACCACATCACTCTGATCTCTTCTGCCTTCCCTCTTCCACTTTTAAGAATCCTCATGATTATATCGAGCCCACCTGGATAATCCAGGCTACTCTCCATATTTTAAGGTCAGTGGATCAACAATCTTAATTGTATCTGCAACCTTAATTCTCCTGTGTCATGTAACCTAAGATATTCACAGGTCCTGAAGATGAGGATGTGGGCAATCTTTGAGGGCTATTATTCTGCCTGGCACAGACTGTATGTTTGAAATTTGTGTCTCTATTCTATTCCCTTTCTGCTACCAATTTACAGTATGGTCATTCTCAATTCTGTTCATCTGTAAAACAGTAATAAAGTCTATTTTTCACAGATGTGCTGTGGGCATGTTAGTAAATTCATGATCATAAAGTGATGAGTTGAAATCCCTTGGGTCCAAGTTGCAAGAGCAAAGAATTTTTATTTCTTTATGGAAAAAAAGCGTCACTTATAACCCCTCTTCTTACTTCATTCTGTAAGAGGATAGTAGTATTTCTTCAGTTGCACCAAACTATACCCAAATATTGTAACTTACTTTCGTTTTCGAAACAAATATTAAGTGTCACTTTGTTTGACTCATTCCACTTCTTGATGTGTTTAAAAGATCCCACCACTGAAATGAGAAGCTATTGATCATTCAGAAATATTGAAGTTAACGTTTAGTGATATGTGGACTAAGACTCCTACTAGATAATCATTTATAAGCATTTCTACATTTATTTTAATATCTATCTATCTAGTATTGACAGAGGTATTTTCGAAAGTCACTTGCTGGTCTTACATGTAAAAATAAAAAACATAAAATATTCCCTTTTGCTATTTTGGAAATTAAGATTCATATGAAACGTCTGTAAAACTTTTACTTCTGTAGAATCTTCTAAGATTTTTGTAGATTAATTGGAGCAGTAGAAAAAGTAGTATTTTCCCAGGTGACTATTAATAACCATTAATGGCCTTGAGTCCTGCAGTGATGTGCTAAAATATGATTCTAGATCTGCTAGTTTCCCCTAACCTTTTTTCCCACATCATGAATGTTCTCATTTCTGGCTTACACATTCAATTTTTGCTTTGTTACTTTTATGTTCAGCTGTTGGTAATTTTGCAAACATCCAAAAAAGGAAAAAAATGAGAATTTTTTGACATTGAATCTTTATAGACTCATACTTTATGATGTTCTCTTGACCTCTGAAAATACTTTAATCAACGTCACCTGGGAAGGAAAAAGTTACATTCCATCTGTTTTGTAGAGCAAGTTAAGGAGTTATTTTAGTATCCTTACTGCAAGAAAAGCTTAAATTGGAAAAAAGTCATATATATTTATCACTACCAGGAATTCTGACTTAAGGATTTGTCTTCCAACCAGGTGTTAGGACTCCAAAGGGATATAAGGAGGCAAATTGCTTAATCCTCATGTTCTCACAGCTGCTAACCTTTACATTCACCGCCCTAAGAGAGCGAGTTTCTCACACTGAGCCTCTCAGTTACTCGCCCTGGTCGCCATCTTGCCGGTAACCCCTCAGAGTGATTCCTGCTAGGGAGGAGGCAGACGCGATACCGATAGCTCTGAGGTGCTCTGCCCTGGAGAGATCCTGGACCAGAATGCTAACATCAACATTCTGGTAAAGATCCTCCTCTGCCTGGAGAGGCAACACCATTTGGGGAAAGAATATGTATGTTGTCAGGGAGACGGACCTGGGTTCAAACACAACTACTTACTACGAAGTAGTTCTGGGTAAGTCATTGAACTTCTCTCAGTTTCATTTTTTTCATCTATAAAATAGAAAAATAATCATTCAGGAGTGTTGTGAAGACTATAAATTATTTGTGAAGACTATAAATTATTATGATAAGACTAACATAAACCCTAGCACAGAGTAGGTATGTTTTATAATTTTTGTTAGTTGCTATTATAACAAACTGAGTGGTTTTAGATAATATACCTAACTTTCTGAGCTTTGTTTCAGTTGCTAATAATGAATGGACTAAATCACTGGTAAAGTTTTGGTCAGCTCTAAGATTTTAGCGCTTAGATTAAAAAACCTTAGTCTAAGTAATAGTCCTGTGCTTTCGTTTTCTGTTTTGTTTGTTTATTGGAGGATGCAGTGTCAGTAAAATTGCAGAGGTAGATTGTTTTAGCAGAGCTGTCAGTAACTGAAAAGAAGTAACCATACTACTGCCTGTCGCAACTAAGAAGTGTTTTCTTGGAAAGGATAACTCCCCAAACTGATTAAGAAACCAAAGAAGCAAAAGCTAAGACAGTGACACAGCACTCTTGGCGCACACACAAGTGTCTTCCATAGTCACCATCTTTTAGTCCTAAAGGGGGGATTCCCTTTCAGTGCAATTGGCTGAATAGTGTTGTCAGGTGACTCTTATTAGAGTTTCACAGCTGTGGCCTCCAAAGGAGAAGGTGAATCTTCGCAAGATACAGCTGAAAGGGTTTGGCATCCTTAGATTTCACTTTTCTTGTCTCTGTCTTACAAAGCAATTTTTAGCAAGAATGTGGCAAGAATTTTGACCTGTCCTACTAAATATAGATCAAAATAAGACCTTGCCACTGTTTCATTTATTTTAACTGATGGTAGTTTTATCTTAACAAGTTCAGGCCAAACTTTAATCATCAGTTTCTTATTCTGACATTTCTTGCTTGCTTTTTATTTCACTGGGGAAAATTAATTTAAAATTTTTTTGAATAAAATTTATTTACAATGATTCAGATATGAAAATTATATGCTTATAAATGCAATTTATATTCCTCTATATTATTAACACCCCTTACAAGTTTTACCCCTTAATTTTTACATTTGTTTAGAAAGCAAGAGCAAATGCACAATTTTCTCTCATCCTTGCAACCCTTAGAACTTCGGCTGTCCTTTTCTCTTCGTCATAAAAATATTTAAGCATGCTCTATTCATTTTTATGGAAGTGGGATGAAATACAAAATAATAGATATTCTACTGTTTATTACAGGGAAGGATAAATATTACCTAATGACAAAAAATGAGTGAATATTTATTTAAGTGCCACAAGGAAGGTGATGGTGGATTCACTGAAGAAAAATTGGAGGTTGAAAATAACTGAAGGAACTATATAAGGAATTAATTAAGCTGAAAAATAATTAGTGAAAATGGGCAAGGTAAACTAACAGGAAGAAGAGATACAGTGTCAGCCATTGAAGCCAGCTCAGTTCTCCTCATCTCTGGCAGAATTAGCAAGAGACTGAGCGGAAAGAGCAAAATAGCCTCCTGCGGTGAATACAAGGTAGTCCCAAAATGCAGATGAGGGATATGATAGTTACGCAGGGGTAGGTAGTAGTATTAGCGCCCTTTTACACATAAGAAAACTGAACCTCTGAGAGTTTTAAGTAACCTTCCCAAAGTGCCTCAGACGGTAAATAGCACCAAGATTTGAACCCAGGAAGTCTGGCTCAAGAACCTGAGCTATGAAACACTGCACTCTACCGCCTCTCAAAACGTAGGGAATTTTATCTGTTCTTCTACAGCGGAAAGTACACACAAGCCCCTGATTTGTTGCTTCTATAATGTCCTTTATTTACTTATTTTTTTCTTTTTATAATGTCCTTTAAATAGTAAACAGACAAAAAGAAAGGCCATGTATCATGGAAGGAGCCATTGGCTACCTAACTCATTAAGGTTTAAATGAGTTAAAATATGTAAAGCAGTTCCTGTGTCCCCAAAACTTGGTCTCTTCTACCCATACCACCACCACCATCTTTCTTTATTGTGAGCTGCCCTGTCAGGCCCTACTGCCCCTACTCTTCCTAAGGCCATATCTGGCCAAGGAAGGCAACATTTTTGTCTCTCTCCGTGAATATCCTAGAGGCTAAGCATTTTCTTTGACCATCATTCTTAATAAATTGCTATTTGTTTTTATTTTGGTGTGTCTAGTCCCAGACTCTATACAAATAGAAAACTCCCGGGAGTTAAGGTCCCTAGAAGCCTTAGATTTCTTTTTCACGTCCAATGTTGTCATAATTTAGAAGCATGATGAATGAATGAATGGGTGAGAGCCAAGGGAGAGACCCAGGAAGTCTGAAATAGTTGTGGGTCACATTTAAGATGCATTTTTCTCTTCTGTTTAAAACTATTTCTTACTTAGTTCTTTCTCTGGAAATGGTTTTATCACTGGGAAGTATTTGGCTTTAAATAGTCAAGATTAATCCAGATTTTTCATTAAAATAATAGGAATCTCAGAATCACTTTATTTTCCTCCAAGGTGCAAAATTTAGCAGAACTTGAGTAAGCTTCAAAGGGGAATTTTTAAAGAAATTGGCCTAGTGGGTACCAATTTCTTAATAAATGTTATGCTACCACTGAAACAATTCTCCATGAGTTTATACCAGAAAAGCCTTGTTTGATAACAGATGCCTATTTCACCTGTTTTAAGATAAAGATAACATCTTTTCAAAGTTCTATTTTTTCTATCGGATTCAACTATAATGTTTCCATGGTCTTCCTGATCTCACCAAACAATAGATAAACTGTCTCCAAATTTATCATTTCTTGGAAATACAATAAAAGAAACTCAATATTCTTATATAAAGCACAACAATTTTTTTCAAAGGTATTGCACAGTGCACTGAGACCAAAATCTAACTTTAAAAAATTTATTCTTAATTATTTCTAGAAGGGTTCCCCAAAATAGCGTATGGCCCTTTTGTCATGGGTCAAAAGTATACCCTGTCCCAGATTTATGGCAAGAGGCTTGTTGATGAGAAGTGGTCTTAGAAAGATAGCTGACAATAGGAGGATAAATTAGAGGGTTATCTGGGACAGATACTAGATAATGTTTAGACTTTATAATTTCCTTTACTTTTAGGAATGCGTCTCAAAACCAAGGACTACAATCAAATCCTAGTTTCCTAACTACCCATATACTATTTCCTTAAACATTTTACTTTCTCTGGACACAACACTCTGTCACATACTGATCCCGTCTGAAGTGCTATGCTGTGAGCGCCAGCATTTAGTCACATTCTGGTTTGGATTGTTCCATTTTCATTATTTTGCTTTTGTTTTCACTAGTCATGTCTCACCAACCAAACAGCTGCTCAGGGTGAGAGCTGACTCTCACCATCCCTCGTGTACTCCATGATCAGGGTCAATAGATCTGTGCGTGTAGGAAATGACTCCCCAGAATTTGCTGGGAGTTTGCTGGGCAGGTCTCCCAGTCAACACAATAAAGTCCCTCTTTGCCTGGGGTAGAAATCTCTAGGAGAAAAAAAATGATGTAACTGGCTTACAGCGTTGACTCTACCCTATTTCTCAGGCCTGGTTATGGTTTACACCTGCCGTTCTGGCTTAATTATTAATGGTGCTCCCATTTCTCTCAAGAGTGTCCCAGTTTAGTTGAAAAATTATGTGCATAATACACACGTGGGAGAAAGCCTTGAATTCTTAGCATCGTCCCCCAGTCTTTCATCACCTGATTCCAAGCTAATAGCTCAGCCTTTTCTCTGCCACTGGGGGTACTCCTCAAGGAGAAGAGGTTTGCCACTGGTTGGCCTGATGCATTTCATGAACGAGGCTGAGTGCATAGTAGCCGCTCACCGAATGCTGGAGTGGAAGTTCTCACCAACCCACGAGCTGATGCTTTAATGTCATTGGGCACCTACAACATGCTGGGCCAAGGGCTTTACAGAGACGGTCATTGATTCCTCACAGCAACCCCTTGATGCAACTACAATTAGCATCCTCTTCTTCCCAATGAAGACAGTAAATCCCTGAGAAGTGAAGGAGTCTGCAGGTGGCAGGCTGGCTCTAAAGCCCGTGCATTTGACTACCATGCCATAGTGCTTTCCCCATGGTGTCTAAGTGTTATGTGACCTTTGAACCCTATGTACAAACTCGTCTCCTGGGAATTATTCCTGACCCCTCAACCCCCGCATGGTAACGCTGACTGAGCATTTAAAAAGAAAGAAAACACTTTGCCGATTTGAAGGCTCTGGTTTACCACCTAATAGTTAACATGATCTAGCTTTATTATTTGAAAGGAAAATATCCAAAGTCCCAACTTTTCAGTCATATTTCCTGTAGAGATAACATTAAAAACCTGATGCGTTCACTGGAAAATGTGTGTGTGTGCAGGCTCTCCATCAAGAAGAGCAAGCCCTTGCCAAACATTAAACAAGTTCACAGACAACACCCTACATTAAACTTCTCTGTGGGGTGCACATATAAAACACAGGCAAGGAAAAAACTACGACAATGAGGTCAACAGTTTTAATGTCTAACAGGTCTCTAAGCTAGGAAAGGATGGGTACTGGCTGTGGCAGCAAGTCGTAGGAGAAAGAGTTCAAGTATTGATTTCCAGGGTCAGGGAGAGAATTTGTCAGCGCTTGCAAGTGAGGCAGGGTTAGCTAGGGACAGTGGCTGAGTGAGAAGCTCCAGACTGAAAGCCAGGATGACAGGAAATGAGGAATTACCTGGTCCATCTGGGTTGTGGTCAGGATGCGGGGAGGGATTGGGGATGGAGGGGCAGGTCGGGTGTGGCTTCCTGGGCATGTGACCAGTGCACTCAGAGGAGCCCTGCAGTGAAGTTTAATGCTTTGCTGTCTTGGAAATTTTAGTAAGCTTACCTTTCAGTTTTATCTCATCAGTGAGGTGGGATGGGACAACGGTGTGTGTGCTGAGGGCTTGGCGCCTGGGCTCTTGTCTTTGTCTGCCACTCCCTCCCTTAATTTGCTTCTCAACTCCCTGGTCCCCCACCCGCTGCTGTAGGCCTTCCTCTTCCCACCTCCACTTAGCAACTACTACTGCCCTCCACCTTCCACAGGGACTTGGGTGTGGATGCAGGGAGGGTCTGGTGGGCACCTCTCCGCTTGGTGACATCTGGCAGGATGTGGTGGCAGCAGTCCCCACACTGGCTGGCAGTGACACAGTGCGTTAGCTTCTTTCAGGTAGCTCTGTCCCAGGACTGAGGTTACAATCCCTTGGGGTCTGTGGGTTCTGATGGCGGGCCTTTGGGTAAGGGAGACTGGCTTTTTTTTGCCCTGGGGGCTAAGGTGTGGGGTAAGGTGCTTTGATGCTGAGGCTGCCTCTGGTGGGAAAGGGTCCCACACAGTCAGGAGGGAGGGGATGGGGGGAGGTGAGGGTTTGTACGCCTCTGCAGGGCACAACATGAAATATCCAGTAAATACCATGACAGGTCAAGACAGAGTCCATGAAAGAGAGAAAATGTTTTATATTTTGGTGTCTTTAATGTTTCTTTTAAAATAGCAGATCCGTCGTTTGATTTTTGCATTGATTGGGGTCATAAACTTACGTAGTAAGCGCCAGGCAAAGTGTGTATTTTCAGTAGCTTCGCCTCCCCAGCTCTCACCAAAACTATAGGAAAACTCTCAGGAAAAGTTTTCAGCAATGTCTTCCACATTGAAATCTGTCGTTGAAATGCTCCTCTGTTTGGAAAAAGGGTGCATCTTTCCTTCCAGACAGCAAACTGAAGGGTGAAGGAGTGTGGCGGAGCTTTCGGGGGTCCACCGTACAGTGTTTAGGAAAAGCCCCTTTGAACCTCTTCCTTCCACCTCCACCTTTTCCACGTCCTCTCTTCTCATCAAAGCTGGGTTGTCATCTCTTATTTAGAGGCTTCACTCTGCAGCACAGAGATGAGGGGCTGCTTCTTACTGCTGCCATCTGTTCTGAACATACATACCAACATGAGCTTCGTGTCAGCTCCCTTCTGTGGTCTATGACTGAACATTCTAGAATCCCACCAATGGCAGATGCTCCTAGTCATTTTTGCATTAGCAGTTGCTCTGCGGTCCAAGGTGGCTGCGCCTTTTATGGATTGCTTAACCTTCACCATTGTCCCACCCTGCTTGGGCGCCAGGGCCCTCAGGCTGCCTCTTAAGGGCTGAGAGAAGCCAGAACTGTCTCGGAGCCCCAGGGCATAGCAGAATGCTTTGTCAAAATGGGCATTTGTTCATTTTCCAAGTGATTTTGTAACGTTTAACAGAAATAAGGCCTGAACAGTGATTAGTAGGATTTCCTTTAAAATTTGGCTTAAATTCCTTTTCAGGTGAAAGGTAAGGATTATCCTTACACACAAAACCACATACTATTTATAAGAAAGAACTTCAAAGGAAAAAAATATCAGTTCTACAGATAGGCTCCTCAAAGACGAATTCAGTGGTTGAAGTTTACCTGCTTTTCAAAAGATTATTTGCTGTTGCTGACAGCTGTTTCCCAGGCCTATATTTATTTTTCTTTTCTTTCTGCAAAGCATCAAACTTCCTCCATCTTTACTCCAGCCCCAGGCAATAAAGGGGTAGAGAAAAAGATTCATTCTTTCTTTCAGAAAATGTTTCTTGTGCAATTACTGTGTTTCTAGGTTTAAAGGTACAGAAATGAACAAAATATGAACTGAATCTGGGCCAGATCCCACGTGATCCTCAGCCCACATCTTCCTACAGAGGCTTAGAAATACTCTAAAAGGTGGAGGACTTCTATCTGTGATGATTCATGATGCTGTAGACGTTCATTTTTATGTACAGCTAAGGGCAAGGTACTAGTAATCTACTTAGTGATTTATTAAAAATTGCTAAACTTCTGTATTCATAAATTCAGTAAGCATAGTAAATTTAGAGCAGAACTGGCACTACTTACAACTACTGTCTTCTATTTGGACTTCTGGCTTCCATGAGGCTTTGCAAAGCTATGACTTAGCAGGATTTCCCCAATTTTCCAGAAAAATGCCCCATTAGTGTTTTTTCCAAAAGGGACACTGAACGTCCTGAAAGGATGTCAGTGATATTCCTGAGTTGGTCAAGACTATCAAGGGCCACTGTTAGAGCTTGTTAATATGTAATTACTTTAGGGTTACTTAATTATCACAGATGTGTTTTGTGGTGAGCTTTGTTAATACTACCTTTTGACAGGATACATCTGTTGCCTCAGTGATATTTGAGCTTCTCATTTTCTAGTAACCAGGCTTCAGAATGGATGTGGACTTCGGTTCAAATACAAATCATTTGGGCTTCCCTGGTGGCGCAGTGGTTGAGAGTCCGCCTGCCGATGCAGGGGACACAGGTTTGTGCTCCGGTCCGGGAAGATCCCACATGCCGCGGGGCGGCTGGGCCTGTGAGCCATGGCCGCTGAGCCTGCGCTCCTGTGCTCCGCAACGGGAGAGGCCACGGCAGTGGGAGGCCCGTGTACCGCAAATACAAATCATTTGTACCCCATTGCTGAAAGCAGTTTGCTGCTGTGGTGTCAATTTGTTATCCTGACTTTGTCACCGGAATGTGAGGATGGGGGTGGGCACAGGGAGCAAGGTTGGTTACAGGACTGAAATTTACAACTGCTTAGAGTAGCCTTTCAAGCGATGAGTAGAGGAGTAGCATTTTATGGTCTTTTTACCCTCCAACCCCCTCACCAGACTGCACCCCTCTCTCAGCGAGACTGCTCTCTTCCAGCCCTCCTTCATGGACCAGCAGGCGAGGGAACAGTGTCTGAAGCACGGGCAAGGCAGCTGAGACAGAACTGCAGCAACAAGGGCCCCCCTGAAGCTCTGTTTGCTTACCCGTAGAGTGGCCGCACTTAAGATTGTGCTTTTTAAGAACTGAATAGTCCGTGAGTGGGACTCTCTGCCTGGGCTTAAAACAGAAGGAGGCTTTTCAAGGGTAATTTTCAAACAGACATTACTCAGTGTTGATGAAATAAGGCACAGGAGCTGTCTGCCAGATGTTAAAAGATAAAGGGAATACTTAAATTTGGATTGTACCCCTCAGGTCAGATTACAGCTAAGTGTGGCATGTGGATGCTTGCAGATGCAGAGAAAAACTAATAATTTTCTGTATGGAGATTTCCATGACCATAGATTCTTTTTTCAGGTTTTGTGGATGATGTTGTGCTTAATAGGAGTCTTGTGATATGCCACATTGATTTCCAATAAAATAGTTACCTTAGCTTATCAAATCCTAAAGTACCTTTAACTATAAGTCATACCACTATTTTATATAAATCTAAGAAAGAATAAAGCTGCTGATTAATGACACTGCTTTTGCATCCCTGGGGCTTGTGAGGGAGCTTCCTTTGACTCATTGATACATAAATTTTTTTTAACATCTTTATTGGAGTATAATTGCTTTACAATGGTGTGTTAGTTTCTGCTTTATAACAAAGTGAATCAGCTATACACATACATATATCCCCATATCTCCTCCCTCTTGCATCTCCCTCCCACCCTCCCTATCCCACCCCTCTAGGTGGTCACAAAGCACCCAGCTGATCTCCCTGTGCTGTGCGGCCTCTTCCCATTAGCTATCAATTTTACATTTGGTAGTGTATATATGTCCATGCCACTCTCTCACTTCATCCCAGCTTACCCTTCCCCCTCCCCATGTCCTCAAGTCCATTCTCTACATCTGCGTCTTTATTCCTGTCCTGCCCCTAGGCTCTTGAGAACCTTTTTTTTTTTTTTTAGATTCCATATATATGTGTTAGCATATGGTATTTATTTTTCTTTCTGACTTCCTTCACTCTGTATGACAGTCTCTAGGTCAAGCCACCTCACTACAAATAACTCAATTTCGTTTCTTTTTATGGCTAATATCCCATTGTATATATGTGCCACATCTTCTTTATCCATTCATCTGTTGACGGATGCTTAGATTGCTTCCATGTCCTGCTATTGTAAATAGAGCTGCAGTGAACATTGTGGTACATGACTCTTTTTGAATTATGCTTTTTTCAGGGTATATGCCCAGTAATGGGATTGCTGGGTCATATGATAGTTCTATTTTTAGTTTTTTAAGGAACCTCCATACTATTCTCCATAGTGGTTGTATCAATTTACATTCCCACCAACAGTGCAAGAGGGTTCTTTTTTCTCCATACCCTCTCCAGCATTTATTGTTTGTACTTTTTTTTTTTTTTTTTTTGCGGTACGTGGGCCTCTCACTGTTGTGGCCTCTCCCGTTGGGGAGCACAGGCTCTGGACGCGCAGGCTCAGCGGCCATGGCTCACGGGCCTAGCTGCTCCGTGGCATGTGGGATCTTCCCGGACCGGAGCACAAACCTGTGTCCCCTGCATTGGCAGGCAGACTCTCAACCACTGCGCCACCAGGGAAGCCCTGTTTGTAGATTTTTCGATGATGACCATTCTGACTGGTGTGAGCTGATACCTCACAGTAGTTATGATTTACATTTCTCTAATGATTAAATATGTTGAGCATCCTTTCATGTGTTTGTTGGCAATCTGTATATCTTCTTTGGAGAAATGTCTATTTAGGTCTTCTGTCCAAGGGTTGGGTTGGGTTGTTTGGTTTTTTTGATATTGAGCTACATGAGCTGCTTGTGAACTTTGGAGATTAATCCTTTGTCAGCTGCTTCGTTTGCAAATATTTTCTCCCATTCTGAGGGTTGTCTTTTTGTCTCGTTTATGGTTTCCTTTACTGTTCAAAAGCTTTTAAGTTTCATTAGGTCCCATTTATTTTTGTTTTTATTTCCATTTCTCTAGGAGGTAGGTCAAAAAGGATCTTACTGTGATTTATGTCATAGAGTGTTCTGCCTACGTTTTCCTCTAAGAGTTTTATAATGTCTGGCCTTCCATTTAGGTCTTTAATCCATTTTGAGTTTATTTTTGTGTATGGTGTTAGGGAGTGTTCTAATTTCATTCTTTTACATGTACCTGTCCAGTTTTCCCAGCACCACTTATTGAAGAGTTTTTTCTCCATTGTATATTCTTGCCTCCACTATCAAAAATAAGGTGACCATATGTGTGTGGGTTTATCACTGGGCTTTCTATCCTGTTCCATTGATCTATATTTCTGTTTTTGTGCCAGTACCATACTGTCTTGATTATTTTAGCTTTGTAGTATAGTCTGAAGTCTGGGAGCCTGATTCCTCCAGCTCCGTTTTTCTTTCTCAAGATTGCTTTGGCTATTTCGAGTCTTTTGTGTTTCCATACAACTTGTGAGATTGTTTGTTCTAGTTCTGTGAAAAATGCCATTGGTAGTTTGATAGGGATTGCATTGAATCTGTAGACTGCTTTGGGTAGTATAGTCGTTTTCACAATGTTGATGCTTCCAATTCAAGAACATAGTATATCTCTCCATCTGTTTGTATCATCTTTAGTTTCTTTCATCAGTGTCTTATAGTTTTCTGCATACAGGTCTTTCGTCTCCTTAGGTAGGTTTATTCCTAGGTATTTTATTCTTTTTGTTGCAATGGTAAATGGGAGTGTTTCCTTAATTTCTCTTTCAGATTTTTCATCATTACTATATAGGAATGCAAGATATTAATGTGCATTAATTTTGTATCCTGCTACTTTACCAAATTCATTGATCAGCTCTAGTAATTTTCTGGTAACATCTTTAGGATTCTCTATGTTTAGTATCATGTCATCTGCAAACAGTGACAGCTTTACTTCTTCGTTTTCTATTTGGATTCCTATTTATTTCTTTTTGCTATGGCTAAAACTTCCAAAACTATATTGAATAATAGTGGTGAGAGTGGACAACCTTGTCTTGTTCCTGACCTTAGAGGAAATGTTTTCAATTTTTCACCATTGAGAATGATGTTTGCTGTGGGTTTGTCATATATGACCTTTATTATGTTGAGGTAAGTTCCCTCTATGCCTACTTTCTGGAGGGTGTTTATCATAAATGGGTGTTGAATTTTGTCGAAAGGTTTCTCTGCATCTATTGAGATGATCATATGGTTTTTATCCTTCAATTTGTTAATATGGTTTATCACATTGATTGATTTGCATATATTGAAGAATCCTTGCATTCCTGGGATAAACCCCACTTGATCATGGTGTATGAGCCTTTTAATGTGTTGTTGGATTCTGTTTGCTAGTATTTTGTTGAGGATTTTTGCATCTATGTTCATCAGTGATATTGGCCTGTAGTTTTCTTTCTTTCTGACATCATTGTCTGGTTTTGGTATCAGGGTGATGGTAACCTCGTAGAATGAGTTTGGAAGTGTTCCTCCCTCTACTATATTTTGGAAGAGTTTGAGAAGGATAAGTGTTTCTTAACTCTTCTGTAAATGTTTGATAGAATTCACCTGTGAAGCCATGTGGTCCTGAGCTTTTGTTTGTTGGAAGATTTTTAATCACAGTTTCAATTTCGGTGCTTGTGATTGGTCCGTTTATATTTTCTATTTCTCCTGATTCAGTCTTGGAAGGTTGTGCTTTTCTAAGAATTTGTCCATTTCTTCCAGGTTGTCCATTTTATTGGCATATAGTTGCTTGTAGTAATCTCTCATGATCCTTTGTATTTCTGCAGTGTCACTTGTTAATTCTCCTTTTTCATTTCTAATTCTGTTGATATCAGTCTTCTTTTTTTTCTTGATGAATCTGGCTCATGATTCATCAATTTTGTTTATCTTCTCGAAGAACCAGCTTTTAGTTTTATTGATCTTTGCTATCGTTTCCTTCATTTCTCTTTCATTTATTTCTGATCTGATCTTTATGATTTCTTTCCTTTGCTAACTTTGGGGTTATTTTGTTCTTCTTTCTCTAATTGCTTTAGGTGTAAGGTTAGGTTGTTTATTTGAGATGTTTCTTGTTTCTTGAGGTAGGATTGTATTGCTATAAACTTCCCTCTTAGAACTGCCTTTGCTGCATCCCATATGTTTTGGGTCATTGTATTTTCATTGTCATTTGTTTCTAGGTATTTTTTGGTTTTCTCTTTGATTTCTTCACTGATCTCTTGGTTATTTAATAGTGTATTGTTTAGCCTCCATGTGTTTGTACTTTTTTTTTTTTTTTACTGATTTTTTTCTGTAATTGATATCTAGTCTCGTAGCATTGTGGTCAGAAAAGATACTTGATACAATTTCAACTTTCTTAAATTACCAAGGCTTGATTTGTGACCCAAGATATGATCTATCCTGGAGAAGATTCCATGAGCACTTGAGAAGAAAGTGTATTCTGTGGTTTTTGGATGGAATGTCCTGTAAATATCAATTAAGTCCATCTTGTTTAATGTATCATTTAAACCTTCTGTTTCCTTATTTATTTTCATTTTGGATGATCTGTCCATGGGTGAAAGTGGGGTGTTAAAGTCCCCTACTATTATTTTGTTAGTGTCGATTTCCCCTTTTATGGCTGTTAATAGCCTTATGTATTGAGGTGCTCCGATGTTGGGTGCATAAAGATTTACAATTGTTATATCTTCTTCTTGGATTGATCCCTTGATCATTATGTAGTGTCCTTCTTTGTCTCTTGTAGTAGTCTTTATTTTAAAGTCTATTTTGTCTGACGTGAGAATTGCTACTCAGCTTTCTTTTGATTTGCATTTGCATCAAATATCTTTTTCCATCCCCTCACTTTCAGTCTGTATGTGTTGCTAGGTCTGAAGTGGGTCTGTTGTAGACAGCACATACACAGGTCTTGTTTTTGTATCCATTCAGCCAGTCTCTGTCTTTTGGTTGGAGCAGTTAATCCACTTACATTTAACGTAGTTATCAATATGTATGTTCCTATTACCATTTTCTTAATTGTTTTGGGTTTGTTATTATAGATCTTTTCCTTCTCTTGTGTTCCCTGCCTAGAAAAGTTCCTTTAGCATTTGTTGTAAAGCTGGTTTTGTGGTGCTGGTTTCTCTTAGCTTTTGCTTGTCTATAAAAGTTTTACTTTCTCCGTCGAATCTGAAGGAGATTCTTGCTGGGTGGAGCCATCTTGGTTTTAGGTTTTTCCCTTTCATCACTTTAAATATGTCTTGCCACTCCCTTCTGGCTTGCAGAGTTTCTGCTGAAAGATCAGCTGTTAACCTTATCGGGATTCTGTTGTATGTTATTTGTTGTTTTTCCCTTGCTGCTTTTAATATTTTTTCTTTGTATTTAATTTTTGACTGCTTGATTAACATGTGTCTTGACATGTTTCTCCTTGGATTTATCCTCTATGGTACTGTCTGCACTTCCTGGAGTTGATTAACTATTTCCTTTCCCATATTTGGGAAGTTTTTAACTCTGATCTCTTCAAATATTTTCTCAGTCTCTTTCTTTTTCTCCTCTTCTTCTGGAACCCCTACAATTCAAATGTTCGTGCATTTAATGTTGTCCCAGAGGTCTCTGAGACTGTCCTCAATTCTTTTCATTCTTTTTTCTTTATTCTGCTCTGCAATAGTTATTTCCACTATTTTATCTTCCAGGTCACTTATCCGTTCTTCTGCCTCAGTTATTCTGCTATTGATTACTTCTAGAGAATTTTTAATTTAATTTATTGTGTTGTTTATCATTGTTTGTTTGCTCTTTAGTTCTTGGTCGTTGTTAAATGTTTCTTGCATTTTGTCTATTCTATTTCCAAGATTTTGGATCATCTTTACTATCATTATTCTGAATTCTTTTTCAGGTAGACTGCCTATTTCCTCTTCATTTGTTTGGTCTGAGGGGTTTTTACCTTGCTCCTTCATCTGCTGTGTGTTTCTCTGTCTTCTCATTTTGCTTAACTTACTGTGTTTGGGGTCTCCTTTTCGCAGGCTGCAGGTTCGTAATTCCAATTGTTTTTGGTGTCCTCCCCCAGTGGGTACGGTTGGTTCAGTTGGTTGTGTAGGCTTCCTGATGGTGGGGACTAGTGCCTGTGTTCTGGTGGATGAGTCTGGATGTTGTCTTTCTGATGGGCAGGACCATGTCCGATGGTGTGTTTTGGGGTGTCTGTGACCTTATTATGATTTTAGGCAGCCTCTCTGCTAATGGGTGGGGTTGTGTTCCTGTCTTGCTAGTTGTTTGGTATAGGATGTCCAGTCCTGTCGCTTGCTGTTTGTTGAGTGGAGCTGGGTCTTAGCATTGAGATGGAGATCTCTGGGAGAGCTCTCACCGACTGCTATTACATGGGGCCAGGAGGTCTCTGGTGGACCGGTTTCCTCAACTCAACTCTCCCACCTCAGAGGCACAGGCCTGACACCTGGCCAGAACACCAAAACCCTGTCAGCCACATGGTTTTCAGGATGTCAGAGGTCTTCTGCCAGCATTCAGTATGTGTTCTGTAGGAGTTGTTCCACATGTAGATGTATTTCTGATGTATTTGTGGGGAGGAAGGTGATCTCCACGTCTTACTCCTCTGCCATCTTGAAGCCATCTCCCGATACATAAATTTTATATTATCTATTTTTTGTAAAAACAGATGATTTTATTTTTAATAAATTCTTTGTTAGAATAGCTTTATGTTTAAGAAAAGTTGCAAGTATAAGACAGAATTTCTGTGTACTTGACATTCAATTTCTCCTGTTCACATCTTAGGTTAATATGGTACATTTGTCACAACTAAGGAACCAGTATTGATACATTATTAGCTAAAGTCCACAATTGATTTGATTTCCTCCATTTTAATCTAAGATCTTGTTCCATTCCAAAGTCCCATGCAGGACACCACATCACACCTAGTCATGTCCCCTTAGGCTCCTGTAGACTCAATCTCCCAGACTTTCCTTGGTTTTGATGACCTTAATGGTTTGGAGGAGTCGTGGTTAGGTATTTTGTAGAATGTCTTTCAGTTTAGTTTTGTCTGATGTTTCTTCTCATGTTTAGACTGGGGTTTTGGGGAGGAAGAGGTGTATTACTTTAAAAAAAATATTAAAAGGAAAGTAAGCAAAAGAAAAATTACTGCTAAATATTCTTCACCTTGAGAATCCAACTCTCATGCCTCACCCTTCAACTCAGAGCTATCGGTAGCCTTGTTTTTCTACCACATCACTCTGTGCCAGCATGAACAGTGGTTAGGCCATGTTTTAGAAACACTGCTCCCCTGGGTTTCCTTCTAAATCACTGACCCTCTTCAGCCAGTTATTTTATTTATTTATTTTTTTTGCGGTACGTGGGCCTCTCACTGTTGTGGCCTCTCCCGTTGCGGAGCACAGGCTCCGGACGCGCAGGCTCAGCAGCCATGGCTCACGGGCCTAGCCACTCTGCAGCATGTGGGATCTTCCCGGACTGGGGCACGAACCCGTGTCCTCTGCATTGGCAGGCAGACTCTCAACCACTGTGCCACCAGGGAAGCCCTTCAGCCAGTTTTGAAGCTGTTCCTTTCTTGACCTTACTGGAAGGTGTCAGGCAGTGGCAGCAAAGACCAAACTGCCCCTGGCCAATGTACCATGCCACTGACTGTTAAATGTATTTGAAAGATTTCAAAAGCTGGGGAAAAAGTATGTCTTAGAACCAATGAAGTATGGTATTCTGAACTTTTAATATGCCATTTCCTATAAAACAGCTTTATATTGAATATTGTCAAATTACCATTTGAGGTTCAGACATAAATATGTTGATG
This sequence comes from Orcinus orca, assembly GCF_937001465.1. Taxonomy (NCBI): domain Eukaryota; kingdom Metazoa; phylum Chordata; class Mammalia; order Artiodactyla; family Delphinidae; genus Orcinus; species Orcinus orca. Next base: position 100,919,838 of record NC_064563.1, read on the forward strand.
TTATGTCTCCAGATCAAATTAAAACCAGTCAACTTCCACCTGCTAGATTCATGAAAAGTTGAATATCTTTTCCCTAAGACTCTTTCACTGCCCCCATAGTTTTCAAAATCCCAAGGAGCTGGTACAGTCCCAATGGAGGCCCATCCAACTTCTGCATGCTGTATGGCTTAATTGCATTCAAGACCACCTCGCCTGCACTAAGCCCTGTTGTCGGCTGGTCCTCCACCACCGTATCAGGTGCCTGCTGGCCAAAATCCCTGCATGGGTGAGCACAGCTGCTCAGAGGAGACCCGTTCTGTGAACAAGCCTCTGGCTCAGTGCCCAGTGTTCTCCTTGGCAGGTTTCCAGGGCGGCAGCTCAAGGGTCTTACTCTCCAGCCCATCCTAAGACTCCGTCTACCTCCGGAGAGCAAGAGGAGATTCCAGCCTCCACTGGGGACCCAGAGGGAGTTGTCTCCCTCCTGTTTGGGGATGAACCGAGGATTAAGCCTCAGTGTTGTTGTTGTTGTTTGCGGTAGGCGGGCCTCTCACTGTTGTGGCCTCTCCCGTTGCGGAGCACAGGCTCCGGACGTGCAGGCTCAGCAGCCATGGCTCATGGGCCCAGCCGCTCCGTGGCACGTGGGATCTTCCCGGACCGGGGCACGAACCGGTGTCCCCTGCATCGGCAGGCGGACTCTCAACCACTGCGCCGCCAGGGAAGCCCCCTCAGTGTTGTTTTTAAACATCCAAATCACGATAGAAACAGTCTGGCCTCCTTTTTTTAAATCAAAAATAAACCTAACTACTGACAAAAGGTGTTTATGGACTGTCTTTAACAGGCTCAAAGTTACTTGGAAATTGATTTTGATTTTGAAACTTCTCTCTGGGCCTTGAACAGTGTCTGGGATGATGTCCACCTTCCCTGATTGAGTCCAGAGGGTCCCAGATCTTTAAAGCAAAACGGTGAGAGCAGAGTGGTGCCTGGCCCTCTCCTGCTAGAGTAAAGCCTACACACCCTCCACAGATCTGGTCTCTGACAGGATGTTTGCAAGCCAGCTGTCTTTAGCTTATGGAGAAGGCGGCTCTCTGTATATTGTGATTTCAGGGACAGAAGAAAGGAATTAGGAAGGGTGCTAGGCCAAAAGATTCTCCCCATTGGTTACTTGATACCATGTATATATTTAGTAGAGGACATATGTTTGTCTTTTATGTAATTAAAATAGAACAGATCATGAGTAGGGGTAGTGTATTAATATGAATTCACTCATGCTAAGTTGTAAATAGTTGCTTTTGTGATCCTCTCTAAGAACAAATGAAAATAAGATTGATGAGGATTACCACATCTGGTAAAGAGATAGTCAAAGAGGGAAAAGGACATGGAAGCTTAAATCTGGGGCCTTCATAAGCAAGTTTGTTCTAACTCACAATTCTGGTAAGCTTGGCTTTAGGTGTAAATATTCCAGTAATGCTTCCAATCCACTGCCTCGGTTTATATATTCCTACATCATTGGAGTAAAAGAATATGTAATATAATTGGTTACATCATTCTTTGTTTATTTTCCTAATCCATGTCTCAGGCACTCAATAAAAATGCTGAAGCAGGTTACAAAATAAAATCCTAGTGTAACATTTAAAAATATTTAGTAATAAAAGGGACAGAATAATGAGAGTTCAATATTCTGATAAAGCCAGGGAGTTACTGAACAGAAATGTATGTTTAGGGTCCTGCATGTTTAAAAAACGTGGTTCAGATATTTTACAGTAGGTTTTATCATATTGAGGAAGTATTCCATTAAATCCTTATTAATTAAGAATTGATGTTGAATTTTGTCAAATGCCTTTTCAGCACTTGTGGAAATCGGTGCTTTTTTTTCTCTTTACGTTCCTGGAATAAACTGCACTTAGCTGTAATGTACTATTATGTGCTGCCAGATTCAGCTTGTCAATATATTTTACAGGATTTTTTGCATTGATATTTGTGAGCAAGTATTGTTAAAGAAAAATTATTCAGTGACACTTGTTAAAGATGGTAAGGAAGACTTTATTCAAGGGGGAGGGGGTTCTTGTGATAGATATAGGGAAAATTGCAGTGTTGTCTTGTAGTGAGGGAGAGAAATTGGGCTCAACTCCAAATATAACAAGGAAAAGTGGGAATTATAGCTAAGGAGCAGAGTAGGAGTGAATGGATGGAAAATTACTAAAAGGAAACATCAGGGGTCAGGGAGGATTCTGGCGAAACTGACCTAACAGGGTTCTTGATGTAGATAGGCCAGGGTGATCAGATATCATCTGTGAGATGGAGGGTGATGAGGAACTTGATTGGATACCAAGTGTAATCAAGTATGGAAGATGGTGGATTCTGGCTCAACTGTCTCAGGATTCCTGCTCTAATTGGACAATGCAGAAATGAACACAGAAGCCCAAATGTCAGAGCCTAGTTGAGCAAGAGCTCAGAAGAGCCTGATGAGAGTTTGGTCAAGAGAGAGAATCTTTGTCAGGGTGGGGTGTAATTTTCTTTTTTAGTGAATTTTTTGCAATTTGAAATATTTGCTTGCTTTAAAAAGAAAAACGGTTTTGGGCTTCCCTGGTGGCGCGGTGGTTGAGAGTCTGCCTGCTAATGCAGGGCACACGGGTTCGAGCCCTGGTCTGGGAGGATCCCACATGCCGCAGAGCAACTGGGCCCGTGAGCCACAACTACTGAGCCTGCACATCTGGAGCCTGTGCTCCACAACAAGAGAGGCCGCCATAGTGAGAGGCCCGCGCACCGCAATGAAGAGTGGCCCCCGCTCGCCACAACTAGAGAAAGCCCTCCCACAGAAACGAAGACGCACACAGCAAAAATAAATTAATTAATTAATAAACTCCTACCACCAACATCTTCTTTAAAAAAACAAAACAAAAACGGTTTTGAACAATTTTCTTTTTAAAATATGTCCTCAGGGCTCTTAGGACACAAAATTCTGCTTTTAAGAAATCATCATTATGATTGCTAACATTAAATTAGCACTTTCTGCGAATAATCATTACTAAAACCCCTATGGGCCCAGGTACTATGAGTTTTCAATTTTGCATGTGAGGAACTAGGTGCACTGATGTTAAGTATTTTTCCTTGTACCAGCAACTAGCTGAGCAGGATTTGAGTGCAGGCTCCAGGGTCCATGCTCTTACCCAGAAATTTAGTCTCTGATGAAACCAAACTGCTAAAAAGATGACAGGGGTAAAGTACATTATTTTGTTTGTTCGGGTCCCTTACCTGATTTCCTTTAGGATCATCCTGGCTTATTTTGTTTCTTTTGTGGAAACTCGCATGGCAGGAAAAGGAGAAAAAACCTCACTACGACACCATCCTGAAGTAGTGTGGCTTGCAATGCAAATGTCCCCTAACAAAAATGTGAGAATTAGGATTTTTTGAGCAGAGCGAGTATGGGAAGATTGTTTGTGTTACCAAAAAATCTAGGACTTTATGAAGAATTTCAATAGTAGATTTCCTTAAACAGGAAGCTGTCTGTATCCTCCACCACAGGGCATTCAAAATATGAAGCAAATTAGATTTAATTAGTCTGCAACATTGTCAGGAATGGAAAAAGTGTCAAGGTAACTGCATTCTATACATTTTCTTAAAATTTCTTAATAATACACATTCTCTAAAAAGTAGTTGATTTTGGCATGTGTTGCCAAAATTTCTGATCAGGCTACAGTGTATATAGTTCCAGACTGCTACAAATCCACAAAGAATTTCATAGTGCAGAACAGAAATAGAAATCTTGTTTTTCAGTTGGTCTATTTTTCCACGTCTGTGTTCCCAACTGAACATAAAGACTACTGAAATGCGTGAATTTGGAAGTTTTTAATGAGAGTGAGAGCCAGCATATGCACCCAAGTCCCGACATCTGTTCCAATTTGTAATTGGCTGTAACAGCCTATGCTCTACGCAGAACAACTGTGATCATAACAAAAATTACGTTTAAATTGCTCATGTAACCATATGTCTCAGATCATGGCACTGTCTTTAGCTTCTATGTGTGTTATTTTTCTAGCATTGCAGGCCTTTTTTTTAAAAAAAAAAAACCACTGAGGTATAGTTGAATTAACGTGTATCAAGGAAGGAAATAAAAGGCTAACTCTACTCTGCCACAATGAGAACAATTTAAGAAAAATGGGATTTAGCTTTGTTTTCTAGAAGTGAGTTCCAGAGACTTATTAAAAGGGCTTTTTGGGGACAAGATTAAGAGCTACATAATTTGCAGGGCCAAGTGCAAAATAAAAACACAGGGTCCATGGCTCAAAAACCAGGAAAAAATGTCATTAAATGTACTAAAATATAAAGTTTTTTCCAGTTTCTCAACTTGTCATGGTGCTCTTTTATTTGCTATTTAAGGTCATTTAAGTAAAGAAAAATGACGAGTAAATTATTAGTATTTCTTTATATTGTGCAGTGCTAGTTTTAAATGCAAATGTAAGATCCTTTAAGTCCTAAGCAGAATCACTAAAATGACACAATTTGTATTTTGTAGTTCATGCATACGTACTTTATTCTTGCCACACTAGTGGAAATGCACAGAACTCAACTTTTTGATGCTTGCTCATTCTACTAATACCCTCTGCCTTCCACTTACTCACGAGTGAGGGAGAACTGAAAACAAAAGGAAGCAGGGGTTTCTCTAGCTTTTCCTTTCCCTCTGTGTCCTAATTTTCAGTGTCAGTGTCTGGCTAATACAGGAAAGGAACATGAATAAGAAAGGACATGATAGGATTCTTTGGTTATTTTTGTTTCTTAAAATGCTGTTGCCTTCTTTCTGCATTTGAAGCAAGTTCTGGTTCAAATGGAAGTGTGACCTCACAGGGCTGTCAGTTTCCCTTCCACAGACCCTTACTCAGTGGTAGATGTAATACGCTTACCTTATTTGACCTTTGAGTCTTACTGGACTCCCACACGACATGGGCCCTTTGGAATGCTATGCTAATGGGTACCTAGAATGCTATACATGGATGGAAGGAAGTGCAGACATGCATTATTGTTCTCATCTGCTCTGCTCACACTCATGCTCCATTATCCCATTGGACAGCCCTTATAAAACATGAATTCAAAGATAAAAGTATTAAGAATTTCATGATGGTGACAGCAGGATATTAAACTAAGCGTGGGACCCTTCTGAACATGGGGCCCATGTGACTGTACATGCTGCCCATGAGGCTGACCCTGCCTCAGTGACCTCATCTACAAATTGGGATGAGAATAGTTCTTGTCAGGTAGGATTGCCATGAGGAGTAACTAAATTATGAATATAATGTATCCAGCACATAGGAAGTACTCAACACACAGTAGTTTCTTAATACCTATATTGCTCTATATCCCAAATAAAATCAGGAAATGGTTATTATATTGTTACTAGAGAACTTGATTTAAGTTGAGCTTTTCCTTATATAAGCTCCACTAAGCAAGATATGCTTTCAAATACATGAGAGTGAAACACAGCAAACGCTCCTTTATCTGTATTTTGGTTATTAGGCACCAATACGATCAATGAGCCAAAGCTCTGAGGTCAATTCAAGAGGTTACCTGGTTTATCTTTTGCAGTGGTAATTACTGCAGCAGGTTATAGCAAATAGGGCCTGGTGAGGTGTCCAGGAAAAAGACAAAGGCTTGAGTCATTAAACATGGTTGAAGGCCAGGTTGTCTCTGGCTGAGAATGAGGTCAGCCCCATAAAGCCTTGGGCTTCAAACACATGGAGGGGAGATATTTGAAAGAAAACAAAGACGTGAGCTCCGTCTGAGCAAGTAGGAGTGAACTGCGATTGACTACAGCATCCGGATGAAGTGTGGTGTAGAATGAGTTCCAGGATCCAGAGTTACTGAAGAAATATTATAGATAATACCCATCAATCAATTGATTAATCCAATAGAGCTGCTTATAAAATGCTATTTTATATGCCCAGAGTGTATTTGGCTTATTTATACACTGTGTATAGACCAACCATTCCTCTTTTTTTTTTTTTTGCGGTACATGGGCCTCTCACTGCTGTGGCCTCTCCCGTTGTGGAGCACAGGCTCTGGACGTGCAGGCTCAGTGGCCATGGCTCACGGGCCTAGCCGCTCCACGGCATGTGGGATCTTCCCGGACCAGCGCACAAACCCGTGTCCCCTGCATGCATCGGCAGGCGGACTCTCAACCACTGCGCCACCAGGGAAGCCCCAACCATTCCTCTTGAAAACATCAATTTTAAAAACTTTGATAAATTATCAGCCCCTGATTGAGTTAACACATATTGATTGTCTAAATATCATTTTATTTAAAAACTAAATATTTTAATTTTTATTTATTTTTTTTACTGTCCACATTTTAATTTTTATACTTTTAGGTTGCTAAAATTTATTGAAGTGTATTTGATTTACAATGTTGTGTTTAATTTCTGCTGTACAGTAAAGTCACTCAGTTATACATACACGTATTCTTGTTCATATTCTTTCCCATTATGTTTATCACAGGATATTGAATATAGTTCCCTGGGCTATACAGTAGGACCTTGTCATTACTATTCAATGTTTTGATGAATACAGACACCTGTGTACCTTAAAATTGTCAAGATACCAGCCCACAGATTTCCCTCATAAAACCTAAATCTTTTTAAAAGAGATTCTCTATTTTCCATTGGTATATTTTAGGTGAAAATTATACCAACTTAAATTGTGATTTTGTTTAAAAATTGTTCATGAAAATGATTGATTGGATGTGATAACAGACTGAAATGCAAACAGGATAAAAAAATAGGTAGGATGTTATGAATATTCAGATTCCCAAGAAAGTGAGCAATTTCAGATCATTCAACAGGTGAGACTCTTGTGTCCTGCACAAGTATGATTTTCCTTCTCTGACTTTGAAGTACCAGACTGACCCTCTGTGAGGAGTAGGATAACAAAAGAAATATGATCTGATTTTTAAAAAAGTCTCTTCGCAGAGAAAAGGACTGATGAAAATGTGGCATGAAATCTGTGTCTAGCATAATTCTTTTAAGACTTCTCCCTGACTCCTGTCCATGGGGTTTTGAAAATCTGGATTTAATTTTCATTTTAAAAACTTAATGGCCTGGACTATCCCGAGAAATTTGAACTTTCTGAATTCCTGGGCCCTCTCACCCACCCGTGCTGTGGTTACGATGACTAAAGCTGACTAAAGCTGGGAACACTGAGTCAGGAATGGGTTTGCTGTCATGAACTCTGTTCGCAAAGAATCTTACTGATAAATAATGTTACTGTTTCCAGATGCTGAGCCTAAATATCTGATAGTCGTGCGGCCCGCTCCTCCTCCCAGCCAAAAGAAGTCATGCTCAGGTATTTTTGTTGATTTTTTTTTTTTAATTAACTTTAAAGCATGCCTTTTCGTCTCTTTTCTACCCACAAAGACCACGTGGCTTGGGGATGTCTCAGGAATATAGGTTAGAAGATGTACCATGCCCAGCAGACCCCCGTCAACGCAACCCTGCTTGGGGAGTAGCATAGCTGATGGGAGAGGCTCTTGGGGTCTTTTCCAGCCTCACCACATACAAACTGCAGGGATTGAGGCAAATTATTGAACCTCTCTGTGCCTCCATTCTGACGTATGGTAGGGTCTGCGTGAGGATTAAATGAGTCCACAAATACGCAACACGTAGGACAGGCCTGGCCCAGAGCAAGTGCTCATTTAGAGTTAACTCCTGTTGGCCTGTCTCTATTTTGTAATGTGTGAACTAAAGCCCGCTCTTGTGCCTTTCAGATTTTTTAGGGCAAAATTTGATGTCTAACCTTTGCTGAAGGAAACTGTTGACATTTCAAAAGCATAACTCATTTACGTGTGTGTTAAATGGGTTGGAACTTGGATTTTATGTACACCTCTTCCTTCTAAATCTCTTGTATTTAGTCAAACATAGAAAATAGGACTTCTTTCATAAAACAGCAGTGCAACACCCATATTCCCAGGGCTAGGGAGACTTAAAACAGGAAAGTAGATACCATATGTATAAAAAAGTAGAAACATTTCTGCATGACTAAGGAAGATTAAAATCCTATGTTGTCCCGGGACTTCCCTGATGGGGCCGTTCTGCCCGCCAATGCAGGGGACATGGGTTCGATCCCTGGTCCAGGAAGATCCCACATGCTGTGGAGCAACTAAGCCCACGCACCACAACTACTGAGCCCACACATCCTAGAGCCCATGGGCCACAACTACTGAGCCCATGTGCCGCAACTACTGAAGCCCGTGTGCCTAGAGCCCATGCTCCGCAACAAGAGAAGCCACCACAATGAGAACACTGCATAGCACAACGAAGAGTAGCTCCCACTCGCCACAACTAGAGAAAGCCCGCATGCAGCAACGAAGACCCAACGCAGCCCCCCAAAAAAAATCCTATGTTGTCCCAATTTCACTGCTAAAATTTCTTCTCAGATCAAATAAGGAAGCCGTTGCTATTACGAAGGACTGATAGAACTATAAATATGCTTTTAACATCTGATGTCACATCTTACTACTCTAGATAAAGTTGATCATAGTACTTTTCTTTTCTTTTTCATGTTCTAATATGAACTGTTCTCAAAATAATTATTTCCTAATCATATTTGTCTTTTACAGTACTCTGGTTGCCACACAGAAAAAAGGATCTTTCTTAAAGGGATGAGAAGGGTTGGGGGAGCGTACAGATATTCACATACACTGAGCAAAGGCGCCCTTTGCAGCTCTGTATTCTATCTCCTAGGTGTATTAGCCATGCCTGGTTACCAGAAATCAGTTGCCACTATCCCCTCCCCTCCTTCTGTTGGTTTCCTTTTCTTTTTAGAGAAGCAATAAATGGTCAAGTATTTTGAGAAATACAGATCCTTTTCCTTGACCTCTTATATTATCCCAAAGTGCAAGGAAAATTTCAATCAGTACTTACACCTTACTAATGGTAGTCGTCCAGGCAGCTTTCCATACACTTGAAAAGAAATGTACTCTCATCAATATTTCAAGATTCTATTTCAGAATATTTAACAATAAAGTCAGGAAGCATGAGTATGGTTTTATGGGATTCTGGCTTCATAGTCACTGAACTTTTTCTTAATATGATTATAAAACAAATATACAAAAAGAAGTAAGGAAGGTCAAGAGAGTGATTATAACTTAATAGCATTTTATAAGTTCGTTTCATTTGGGGGCTTCTGTGACGCTGGCCTTAGAGATTATTTTTCAGTATGATGACCAACACAGGAAATTGTTTCATCCCACTCAGGATATAATACCCCACCTTTCCTTTCAGGCAACAGATATAATTTTTGTTTTTATAATCTGCATTTAAGAGTGATGTAATGAGTCATGGATTAGCTTCTATTCATTTTATATTTGTATCTGCCACATAAATTTTAATTATTTAATCATTTTTAAAGTAAGATCCAAACTTAGTGAAATAATTATTTGATAGTCATGTAAACCTTAGGTTCCTTGGGGAAAGAAAAATGTACCTTTTTCCTCTAAGTGGCATTATCTTCATACATTGTGAGCTAAGCCAGTGATATAGTAAAAAGAAAAGTAGATTATAATTCAGGAGACCTGGATTTGAATCTTAACCTTGGACAACCTTGAAACTACTCTGGGCCTTGTTTTTCATCTATAAAATGAGACAGCTGTGTTACGTGAGTGAGTGAAAATCAACGCAGGGCTGGAAAAAGACTTATCAGAATCACCTCAGGGCTTTTTCAAACTACCCGTGTCCCCCACCTTTATCTCAGATTCTAATCTGCCCTCCTTGGGGGCCAAACTTGAACCCTTTGAATCATAGATAAGGTACTGTTGCAGGTGGATCTGGACAGATTTTCAGAGAAGTATAGTTGCATGTTTGCAAGTAATTAAACAATAACCATCTTTGAAAATTATTTAAGATATCTTTTAAAAATTCATCTATGTCACAGTGAAGTAACTTTCCACCACTAGGTTGTGTATATTCTTGTTTCAGAGGGCTTTTCCGCTAGAATAACAACTTATACAACTTAAATCTGACAGAAGCAACAGTCATGGCACAATTTTCAAGGGTATTTGGTTCAGATAACCTTAGCTAAGCTCATACAAGGGGTACCCTCCTACCCACCTTCTAAAGGTCACAGGCCATTTTGCTGTTTGGCTCACACTACAGTAGATGAAGATAAAATTTCTTTTTATAGCAAATATACGTAGTATCATGAAATGAAAAAGAGAATTAATGGAAATACAAAGCATATATGTTTTACATTAGTGCTGCATAATTTTATTAGGTCCCATTGGATTTTTAATTAATCCTATTAGATTGTACCCTGATTTCTTTTATGAGCCAGTGTTGGTTTCCATGGTTGAAAATCTTCCCTCCTCTTTTTCACTCTCCTCCCATGCCTGCAATTTCAAATATTTTTGAAAAAGCAAATGTCTGCACCCCCACCACATACTTGAAAAGAATATAGAATGGTATATCAGCATCCCTCTTAGCATTGCCCCAATCCAGTTAGTCTTATCAGAATAACTGTGCTTCCTGTATTATTCGTACTCTTCCAGCAGTATTAAAAATGTGTGCACCTTTTCCATTTAGATACTCACTGTAAAAAAAAAAAAAAAAAGGCTATTACAATGGTCTCACAAGGGATTTTACACTTCCAAATAGTTTTTTTTAAAAAAAGCCTATAACCTGCAACCTACATGGTAAGCTTTCTTTTCTAAGGTGTTATTTCACACTAATTCACAGTCCCAGGGGGAAAAAAAGCATAATTTATTTTGTCTGTAAAAGAAAATTGAGTATATATATATATACATATATATATGTATATATATGCCTATATGTGTGTGTGTTTATTTCATTGATAATAGCCAAGACCTCCATATTCATCCCTGACTCGCAAGAAAATAAAAACTAGGAATGTATATAGTTTATATGTGTATACACACACACACACACACACACACACACACACACATAAATCTCAAAAGGGTATTTCATTTGATTCCTGCTTAAATTCATGGGCAAACCATTATTAATATTTGTGCACTATATAAAAAGAAAAGGAACTTAATGCTTTCACATTCTTCATCTCTTGCTAAATTACCTTTGTCTATTTTACCCAAATCATAAAGGACTTCCCTGGTGGTCCAGTGGCTGAGACTCTGCAATCCAGGGGACCCCAGTTCGATCCCTGGTCAGGGAACTAGGTCCCACATGCCACAACTAAGAGTTTGCATGCCTCAACTAAGGATCCCGCATGCCTCAACTAAGACCCAGTGCAGCCAAATAAATAAATATTTTAAAAATTATTTTTAAAAAAGAAAATACACTAAATATTAACGAGAATTAACCTGTCTGTTACCTCCGCAGGTAAAGCACGATCTCGCAAACCTCTCCAGCTGGTGGTTGGCACTCTGACACCAAGCTCAGTCTTCCTGTCCTGGGGCTTCCTCATCAACCCTCACCATGACTGGACATTGCCAAGTCACTGTCCCAATGACAGGTAGTTCACCATTATGGAAAATTTTGTTTTTCATCTGAAAATTGGCACTTGCTTTCAATAGTATCTGCACATGCTTTAGAAGAATGTGTAAATGGCAGGAGCATCAGTATTTACAGATCAGCTATTAGCTGTAGAGCCTGATCTAGGTGTGAGGGGAATGAAGATACATTAGTCAGGATCCCTACCCTTCAGGGAGTTATCACCTATCTGAATAGAAAACACATGCAAGTATTTTTTTCTTTCTGAAGAAAAAACTAGAAAGGAAAATAAGCCAAATAGCAAGTGGGGTTATCAGTGATAAGTGTAAAAAAAAAAAAATCAGAGGATGAGGTTGAAAGCACTTAGTAGAGACTGTTAAAAGTTGCAAAGCTTCATCTTTGGTTTGAAAACAATGGATCTTTGATCTGTCAGTTGACGAAGTGCTAAAACAGTAGTTCTCTCAGTGTGGTCCCTAAACTAAGCAGCGTCAGCCTCAATAAACATCACTTGGGAAATTATAAAAAATGGAAATTCTCAGGTCTCCAGACCTACTGAATCAGAAACTTCACCTAAGCTTAGGGATCATTGACTTAGAAAACTGGAGGGAGGAACACATGGAGAAATGTAGGTCAAGGAAAAGCACAGTTGGAAATGAAGCTACCATCTTCTTTGGCAGAACAAAATAATAAAAACCTAAGTTTATTTTTAAATTACTGCCATTCATCCATCCAGCATATGTAGTTGGCGTTGTCTATGTGCTGGGCACTGTATAAATGCTGAACCATGATTCTAAACTGGGTATTAGATGATATTGCTTTTCATAAGTATTTACTACAGTAGCTTCAAAATTCAAAACTTTGCATCTGACAATCAAAATTTTCAAGCTTCAACCAAGGAGTTTTTATTTTAGAAGATTTTTTTTAATTTTAAATACTCAAAGTGACTTAAATGTTTAAGATGTGTTTCATTACTTTTTTACATAAAAAACTTTGTTATTGAGGAATAATTTAAACCTAGTAAAATGCACAGATCTTAGGTGTACAATTTAATCAATTACAAAAAAAGGTGTGTAACCATGTACTGTACACCCCATCAAGACATAAAACATTTTCATTACTCCAGAAAGTACTAGAGTTGGCCACTCTAGAATTCCATATAAACAGAATCATAAAGTATGTTCTCTTTTTGTGTCTATCTTATTTATTCAGCATGTTTTTTGAGATTCATTCATGACATTGCAAGTATAAATAGTTCATTCCTTTTTTTATTCCTGAGTAGTATTCCATTATGTGAATATTTCAGAATTTATTGATCCATTTTCTTGACGGTGGACACCTGAATTGTGTCTTGTTTTTTGGTTATTTTGAATATAAATTTTATAAACATTTTTGTATAAGACTCTTGTAGATATATCTTTTAATTTCTCTTAGATCAATACCTAAAAGTAGAATTGCTATGTCACAGGGAAGATGTATATTTGATTTTTTTTGGCCTAATTTTTCCATTTAAATTCCCACAAGCAGTATATGGGAGTTCTGGTTGCTCCACATCTGCACCAGCATTTTGTGTCATCAACATTTTTCATTTTAGCTATTCTAGTGTAGTCATATCTCATTACCATTTTAATATGTATTTCCCTTGGACTAAAGATATCGAAAACATTTTCATGTACTTTTTTTGCTTTATATCTATTTTTTATAGTGCTTTATTTCTTTTTATTTGTCTTAATTGAACAGAAAAGAAAGAGCTTTAAAATGTTTGTAAGTTCTCAGAAGTACCTTTCATATGACTTTGATTAAGAAGTCTAAACTAAGAAAGAAAAAATTTAAATTTTCTTTCACATGTCCATAGTTCTGAAGGAAGAAATTCTTGGAAAAAGTATGTAGAAGATATGCCAAAACTAAATTTTTTGAAAAGTAATTTTGAGCTGTTTCGAAGAATCTGAACTATTCCTTATTTCAACCACTACTAAACCCATAACTTACTTTGTTTGGAAATGGACTCTTGAAAGAACTTTCTTTCTTGTGATAACTTCAGTTTCTAATGGGTTCACAGGGTGCCAGAGCTGAGAAAACAAACACTTAAGGGTTGCTTTCTTTTCCTTTCTTTAGTCTCTTACTAAGAAAGAAAGAAGGAAAACAAAGAAGGGAGGGGAGGGGATGGGCAGGAAGGGTAGAAGGGAAGGATGGAGACCTGATACTCTTGTAACAAAATGTAGCTGATTTTAATGGTTACTCAACTTGCTTGATAAATCCATGAGGTTCAGTAACTTGCAAATTCATATAGCAGGATTTGGATACGATTTCCTCCCCTGTCCTCAAGCCTTTTCTTCAATTTCACTTGGTTCTGCTGACCCCTCCATGAAACGACTTATCTGATGATTGATTCTAATTGATAGAGGTTGCCACGGTTTGACAGCACAAGGAGATAATGAATATGAAGAAGGTAGAGGAACAGTTGCCCGGATAGAGTTAGAATTTTATCCAAGGCAATTGACTTGAAGGCCCCAAGCTACTCAGACAATGTGTATACCTCACCCTCTCATCCCCTTGCCCATACACCCTGGCTCTGCTCTTCTCATCAAATAGATGGAGTCATGCCCATCAAATCACAATATTTAAAATAAATAATTCTACCTAGAATGAAGTTTTTTAAAAGATTCAATAATAACATGTCAAGATGCTTGCCAAGTTTCAAACGTGAGTATGTGGGAGGATCAAACTATCCTTGACAGAAATAGGGAATTGTTAGGACATGACTAAAGGGGAAGAATTAAATGGTAATGACAAAAAGAAGCATTTGGAGTCCTTGTGAATTTTATTTACCCATCCCTCCTTTCTCCCTAGTTAGAACAGTTAATAAAGAGCTGACATTTGAGAAAAAATAATAGTCCTTATTTAAAAGCTCTGGAAATACTGTACATATTATAAGCACCCAAATAAATCCACCAGAACAACTCAATTGGTGTACTTAGATGCAGAATTGGAGAAATCCACCCTCATATGATTAGGTAGATGGTATTGTTTAGAATTTAGATTAATCCAGTAGGTTAGAGTAAGCAATAATAGTTACAGGGAATGATTCCTCCTTGAAAATTAGAAGATTAGTACAGCTCAAGTTTTCCTTCAGGAGCATATTCTGACAAAACTGTTGGAATCTGAATGCCCTTGGCTTGCTACAGGAACATCAACTGATGTCATTTTAATCCATTTAACTCTAATATTTGGCACTATGTGTAAAGTCTCTGTTTTTTTTTAAAACAGAATCATTTCACATTGGTTTGTATAGCATCGTTTAGTAATTTGCATATTACTATGCAAGTGCAAGTTATTGGAAAGGTTTCTTTACATTATACTTTGACTTTTTTTACATTTTATTTATTTATTCATTTTTGGCTGTGTTGGATCTTCATTTCTGTGTGAGGGCTTTCTCTAGTTGTGGCGAGCGGGGGCCACTCTTCATTGCGGTGCGCAGGCCTCTCACTGTCGCGGCCTCTCTTGTTGCGGAGCACAAGCTCCAGACGCGCAGGCTCAGTTGTTGTGGCTCATGGGTCTAGTTGCTCCGCGGCATGTGGGATCTTCCCAGACCAGGGCTCGAACCCGTGTCCCCTGTATTGGCAGGCAGACTCTCAACCACTGCACCACCAGGGAAGCCCCTATACTTTGACTTTTGACATTATATATCAAAGCTCTCGTGTGGTGAGTTTCTAATGAGAAAACCTCTGTTTTCTGTTTTATTTGTTTTAAGCTTCGAAACATTAATGAGTCACTTTATCCTTGGTTGTATGTTTCCATTCCTATTTGCATAGGGTCCATATGGTTCTCCCATGTTTTTAGAGCCTTTTCTGAGTTCACATTCTTTGGAGAGTAGATGTACCTAATTTACAGTTTTTATTCTTAATGGGCTTTGAAAGGAAGAATGTACATGTTTGTCCTCAATATATCTAAGGTCAAAAGAAAGCTTTCCAGATTGGCCCAGATGAAGAGTTAAAACCACAATTTATTTCACCATTAATAGCATATTTTTTCCTTCCCATGTTTCCAGATTGTTAAAGTGTTCAAGATTGCCTTAGTTCTCACTCCTTTGCCAACTTATTAAAGCTTTATGATTCTTTTAGAATTTTCTTTTCACATTTTCTAACACGTTCACATTGTACTTACTTGCTCTTAATGTACAGTGAGGGCCCTCCTTTTGGCTGGTCCCGGGCTGACTCTTGCCTTTTTTTTTTTTTCTTTATCCCAAGTTGTTAAGAAGTGAATATTTTTGATGTCTGGAAATTCTCACTTGATTTAGCCCAATGCATTGTTACCCATTTGTCTTGCCATGTAAATTTTAAGCTCTGTGAGGATAGGGACCATGGGTATCTTAATCCACCATTGTTTCCTCAGTCCCCGGGCCAGCATCTGGCACATAGTAGGCCTTCAGTAAATTTATACTGAATGAATAAACAGTAAAATGTTAGCATTTTCACTTTTATGCCTTACCATTACTTCAAACGTAGAACAAAATTGAACTCATACTTTTCTCTTGAAATATCAGTTCCCCTATTACTTTCTGAAGTATCATAATTCTTTCACTCTCCATAATTTGAAACTTCATGAATTTTTAAATTCTTCATTTCCTATAGGTATTGAGGCTCTGAGTTACATTGGTTTTGCCTTTGAGAAGTACCCATATTAGTATCTTTATCTTCTGCTTCTCCATTTCCATGTCAATGATTCCAATCCAGACACTCCTTACCTTACCCTGCATCCTGGGAATAGCATCCTGGCTACTGACCCTGACTCTTTTCGTATCCCAATCCATCCTGGTTTCTGCAATACTGAAGAAAATTTAGGCTATTTGCCGTCACCTCACTGTTTCTTCATCCCACATTTAGTTTTAACTCTCTTCTGTTCTTACCAAGGAACATGTTTCTGACTTCAGACAGTGCTCATCATCTGGTCGCTTCCATATTCCATAAGCCTTTGATCTTTTACATTTGCCTCTTTACTGATATTGGTGCCCTGCCTCTTGCTTACAAACATGCTCAAGATTTCGCTACTCCCAAACAACATCTTCTGTTGACTGTGTTATATCTTCTACGCTACTTTTCAGACTCTTCTCTTAATTCCAAAACTTATCAGATTAATGTGCTGTCATATTCTTGACTTCTCTACCACACTCACAGTCTTTATTCTCTTTCACTGGCTTCGGTCCTCTTTTTACCATTCCACTGAAACTTCTCCTGGTGATCTAGCAATTAACTGCTAGATCCAGTAGAGTTTTCTCAGTTCTTATCCTTTTAAACCTCTTTGTGGGAATTTTGGCCATCCTCCCATTCTTGAATTCTTTCTTCCTTTGAAATGTTTATTTCGATTTTCCTCTTACCCTCTTCCTCTTATGTTTTGCTTACTTGTTATCCTGTCTCTCAAATGTGGAATAGAGATATATCCTTGGATGTCCACCTATGTATCCTCCTTATCTCAGCTATAAGCCATGTCTCTATCACCTCTATATAGAACAGTGATTCTCAAAGTTTGACATACTTGCAAATCATGTGGGAGATATTGAACTTTGACGTACTTGCAAATCATGTGGGAGATATTGTTAAAATGTGGGTTCTGATTCCACAGTCCTTCGGAATAGCCTGAGATTGTGCATTTCTAAAACCTCCCAGGAATTTCTGACGTTGCTGTTCTACAAGCAATAGCAGGAGTGGTATAAGGATGTAAATGACTTCCAATGCTAAACCTCTGACCTTGACCCAATTCCAAAGTTCTAAGAGTGTATTTTTAGTTGTCTGTGGAATATTTTCATTAGGATGACCAGGTAACAGTGTTCAGCACCTCAAACTCAAACTAAATCAATGTTGTCTATACTACTAAAAAAACCTCCTTTTCCATCTCTTTAACTTCCCTCTTCTCAAGCTTGAAAATTGAGTTTTGATTTTTATTTACACTTCCCTTGTCACCTATATCCCATAAGGAGTCTAGTCTCATCAATTTAACTTTGATCTGTTCCTTTTTTCCCCTTCATTCTATTCCTTCCATGGTTCACTCCTTTGTTATCTCATATCTGGACTACAGCAAAGTGAGATTCCTCCCTCCAGTTTTTCTCTGATTATTCCACTGCTGATAAATCTAACTTCCTTCATTACTGCTCAACTTTATTTACCTGTTGATTCTGTTGAAGAATCTTCCCCAGGTTCCCACTGGCTGGTTGAAAAAAAAAAAAAAAAGGTCATAGATTCTCTGCAAGAATCTATCTCAAGGAATCTTTGAGTCATTCTCCTGACATGGGGTTTAAATCTGGCCTACTCTGCTTTCCCTGGATCTGGGTAGGATTTCCTGCTCTAAATCTACCACCGAGGTGGGGTTTACAAGGTAGCCTTTTTACAAATTCAGGCTTAAGGTGCCATGCCCAGCCACCCTCAGGTGCTTTGCTTTTCATCCTGCCTTCTTTAGTCATATGCAAATGTACACCTGCCTCTTTCCCTATTCTGTGAGTTCATTTTTTAATTTATGCCCAGCGTCTTACTTGTCTTGCATCACACTTTACAACAGTAGTTCTCAACAAATGCATGAATGAATAGGCAAGTGGAATGTCCAAAACTAGCTTTAAAAATCATCTAACTAGTCCATTCAGCCCTTGAACCTCCTCTGAAACATCTCGCAAACAGACGTCAGTCATGGTGAGTATCTCCAGGGATGGTACATAGCATGATTGCTCAGGGTATAAATTCTGGTCAGACTGACCTAAGTTCAGACTTCTGCTCTGTTAGCTGAGTGACCTTGGACAGGTTACTTAAATGCTTTAAGCCTTGATTTTCTCATCTGTAAAATGGGAGTAATAACAGTAATATCTCATAGTGTTGTCAGAATTAAATGAGATGACACATGTAAAATGTGAGTATGTTCACTGGCATGCAATGAATACTCAAGAAATGATACTGAGGCGTGAGGAGTTTGGGGGCACACAAAAAGAAGGCCAGGCAGCCTGTAGGAACAGAGAACAGCTCCGAGCTCCCAGCCAGCCAGGAAACAGGACCTTGGAGCCATAGCCAGAAGAAACTGGATTTTGCCAACAACCATAATGAGTTAAGAAGCAGGTTCTTCCCAAGAGCCTCCAGTTACCTGGCCAGGGATCAAACCTGCACCCTCGGGACTGAAAGCTTAGAGTCTTAACCACAGGACCATCAGGGAATTCCCCAGAATCCCCCACTTCTTACCACCTCTGCCACCCTCATCCAAGCCACCATCATCTCAGGTTTATCCACTGAGAGGGACTGCAACATCCCAAAGCAAGGAACCCACTTAGCAACTGGATCTTAGATTCTGAGTACTAGGAAATCTGGCAGAGACCATCTTCATCAAATGAATCAAGTAAACAAACTTAACATCACAAGGAATGCAACAAATTGAAATTGTGCACCCCCCGATAGGATGCAACAGGAAGAACACAGCATCATTTGCATGATACTCCTGCCAAAGTGCATCACTTGAGACCTGTGACTTGCGCAAGTGACACCTCCAGTCGAATCCTGTGGGATGTATTTCATTTTCCATGTGGATAAGAATTATCAAAGCAAAAACTACACTGGACAGAGTTATAGAGCCGTGTGGCTGACAGGGTCTTGGTGCTCTGGCCAAGTGTCAGGCCTGAGCCTCTGAGGTGGGAGAGCCAAGTTCAGGACATTGGTCCACCAGAGACCTACTGGCCCCAGGTAATACCAGTCAGTGAGAAAGCTCCCAGAGATCTCCATGTCAACGCTAAGACCTAGCCCCACTCAACGACCAGCAAGCTCCAGTGGTGGACAAGCCATGCCAAACAACTAGCAAGACAGAAACACAACCCCACCCATTAGCAGAGAGCCTGCCTAAAATCATAATAAGTTCACAGACACTGCAAAATCCACCACCGGACATGGTCCTGCCCACCAGAAAGACAAGATCCAGCTCTCATCCACCAGAACACAGGCACCAGTCCCCTCCACCAGGAAGCTTACACAACCCACTGAACTAATCTTACCCATGGGGGGTAGACAGCAAAAACAACGGGAACTACAAACCTGCAGCCTGCAAAAAGGAGACCTCAAATGCAATAAGTTAAGCAAAATGAGAAGACAGAGAAACCATAGCAGATGAAGGAGCAAGGTAAAAAACCCCAGACCAAACAAATGAAGAGGAAATAGGCAGTCTACCTGAAAAAGACTTCAGAGTAATGATAGTAAAAATGATCCAAAATCTTGGAAATAGAATGCAGAAAATACAAGAAACGTTTAACAAGGACCTAGAAGAACTAAAGAACAAACAAACAATGATGAACAACACAATAAATGAAATTAAAAATTCTCTAGAAGGAATCAATAGCAGAATAACTGAGGCAGAAGAACGGATAAGTGACCTGGAAGATAAAATGGTAGAAAAAACTATCACAGAGAAGAATAAAGAAAAAAGAATGAAAACAATTGAGGACAGTCTCAGAGACCTCTGGGACAACATTAAATGCACCAACATTCGAATTGTAGGGGTCCCAGAAGAAGAAGAGAAAGAGAAAGGGACTAAGAAAATATTTGAAGAGATCATAGTTGAAAACTTCCCTAATATGGGAAAGGAAATAGTCAGGTCCAGGAAGTGCAGAGAGTCCCATACAAGATAAATCCAAGGAGAAACACGCAAAGACACATATTAATCACACTGTCAAAAATTAAATACAAAGAAAAAATATTGAAAGCAGCAAGGGAAAATCAACAATTAACATACAAGGGAATCCCCATAAGGTTAACAGCTGATCTTTCAGCAGAAACTCTGCAAGGAGAAGAGTGTGGCAGGACATATTTAAAGTGATGAAAGGGAAAAACCTACAAGCAAGATTACTCTACCCAGCAAGGATCTCATTCAGATTTGATGGAGAAATTAAAACCTTTAGAGATAAGCAAAAGTTAAGAGAACTCAGCACCACCAAACCAGCTTTACAACAAACCCTAAAGGAACTTCTCTAGGGAGGAAACACGAGAGGAGGAAAAGACCCACAATAACAAACCCAAAACAATTAAGAAAACGGTAATAGGAACATACATATTGATAATTACCTTAAATGTAAATGGATTAAATGTTCCAACCAAATGACAGAATGGCTGAATGGATACAAAAACAAGACCTGTATATATGCTGTCTACAAGAGACCCACTTCAGACCTAGGGACACATAAGACTGAAAGTGAGGGGATGGAAAAAGATACTCCATGTGAATGGAAATCACAAGAAAGCGGGAGTAGCAATTCTCATATCACACAAAATGGACTAATTCTCATATCACACAAAATGGACTAAAATAAAAACTATTACAAGAGACAAAGAAGGACACTACATAATGATCAAGGGATCAGCCAAAGAAGAAGATATAACAATTGTAAATATTTATGCACCCAGTGTAGGAGCACTTCAGTACACAAGGCACATGTTAACAGCCATAAAAGGTGAAATTGACAGTAACACAATAATAGTAGGGAATTTTAACACCCCACTTTCACCAATGGACAGATCATCCAAAATGAAAATAAATAAGGAAACACAAGCTTTAAATGACACATTAAACAAGATGGACTTAATTGATATTTATAGGACATTCCATCCAAAAACAACAGAATACACTTTCTTCTCAAGTGCTCATGGAATCTTCTCCAGGATAGATCATATCTTGGGTAACAAATCAAGCCTTGGTAAATTTAAGAAAATTGAAATCGTATCGAGTGTCTTTTGTGACCACAACTCTATAAGACTAGATATCGATTACAGGAAAACTAAAAAATACAAACACATGGAGGCTCTACAATACACTACTTAATAAGCAAGAGATCACTAAAGAAATCAAAGAGGAAATCAAAAATATGTAGAAACAAATGACAATGAAAACACGACTACCCAAAACGTATGGGATGCAGCAAAAGCAGTTCTAAGAGGGAAGTTTATAGCAATGCAACCCTACCTCAAGAAACAAGAAACATCTCAAATAAACAACCTTACTTTACACCTAAAGCAACTAGAGAAAGAAGAACAAAAATACCCAAAGTTAGCAGAAGGAAAGAAATCATAAAGATCAGATCAGAAATAAATGAAAAAGAAATGAAGGAAACGATAGCAAAGATCAATAAAACTAAAAGCTGGTTCTTTGAGAAGATAAATAAAATTGATAAACCATTAGCCAGATTCATCAAGAAAAAAGGGAGAAGACTCAACAGAATTAGAAATGAAAAAGGAGAATTAACAAGTGACACTGCAGAAATACAAAGGATCATGAGAGATTACTACAAGCAACTATATGCTAATAAAATGGACAACCTGGAAGAAATGGACAAATTCTTAAAAAGCACAACCTTCCAAGACTTAACCAGGAAGAAATAGAAAGTGTAAACAGACCAATCACAAGCCCTGAGTTTGAAATTGTGATTTAAAATCTTCCAACAAACAAAAGCCCCAGACCAAATGGCTTCACAGGCAAATTCTATCAAACATTTAGAGAAGAGGTAACAGCTATCTTTCTCAAATTCTCCCAAAATACAGCAGAGGGAGGAATATGTCCAAACTCATTGTACAAGACCACCATCAACCTGACACCAAAACCAGACAATGATGTCAGAAAGAAAGAAAACTACAGGCCAATATCACTGATGAACATGGATGCAAAAATCCTCAACAAAATACTAGCAAACAGAATTCAACGGCCATTAAAAAGATCATACACCATGATCAAGTGGAGTTTATCCCAGGAATGCAAGGATTCTTCAATATACGTAAATCAATCAATGTGATACACCATATTAACAAATTGAAGAATAAAAACCATATGATCATCTCAATAGATGCAGAAAAAGCTTTTGACAAAATTCACCGATTTATGATAAAAACCCTTCAGAAAGTGGGCTTAGAGGGAACTCTCAACATAATAAAGGGCATATATGACAAACCCACAGCCAACATCGTTCTCAGTGGTAAAAATCTGAAACCATTTCCACTCAGATCAGGAGCAAGACAAGGTTGCCTACTCTCACCACTATTATTCAACATAGTTTTGGAAGTTTTAGTCACAGCAATCAGAGAAGAAAAAGAAACAAAAGGAATCCAAATCAGAAAGAAGAGGTAAAATTGTCACTGTTTGCAGATGACATGATACTATACATAGAGAGTCCTAAAGATGCTACCAGAAAATGAATTTGGTAGAGTAGCAGGATACAAAATTAATGCACAGAAATCTCTTGCATTCCTATACAGTAATGATGAAAAATCTGGAAGAGAAATTAAGGAAACACTCACATTTACCATTGCAACAAAAAGAATAAATTACCTAGGAATAAACCTACCAAGGAGACAAAAGACCTGTATGCAGGAAACTATAAAACACTGATGAAAGAAATTAAAAATGATACAAACAGATGGAGAGATATACCATGTTCTTGGATTGGAAGAATCAGCATTGTGAAAATGACTCTACTACCCAAAGCAATCTACAGATTCAGTGAAATCCCTATCAAACTACCAATGGCATTTTTCACAGAACTAGAACAAAAAATTGCACATTTTATATGGAAACACAAAAGACCCCGAATAGCCAAAGCAATCTTGAGAAAGAAAAACGGAGCTGGAGTAATCAGGTTCCCAGACTTCAGACGATACTACAAAGCTACAGTAATCAAGACAGGATGGAACTAGCAGAAGAACAGAAATATAGATCAGTGGAACATGATAGAAAGCCCAGAGATAAACCCACACACATACAGTCACCTTATCTTTTATAAAGGAGGCAAGAATATACAATGGAGAAAAGACAGCCTCTTCAGTAAGTGGTGTGGGAAAACTGGACAGCTACATGTAAAAGAATGAATTTAGAACACTCCCTAACACCATACACAAAAATAAAATCAAAATGTCTTGAAGACCTAAATGGAAGGCCAGACACTATAAAACTCTTAGGGGAAAACATAGGCAGAACACTCTATGACATAAATCACAGCAATATCCTTTTTGACCCACCTCCTAGAGATAGGGAAATAAAAACAAAAATAAACAACTGGGACCTAATGAAACTTAAAAGCTTTTGCACAGCAAAGGAAGCCATAAACGAGACGAAAAGACAGCTGTCAAAATGGGAGAAAATATTTGCAAATGAAGGAACTGACAAGGGATTAACCTCCAAATTATACAAGCAGCTCATGCAGCTCAATATCAAAAATAAAACCCCAAGCAAAAAAATGGGCAGAAGACCTATATAGACAGTCCTCCAAAGAAGATACACAGATTGCCAATAAACACATGAAAGGTTGCTCAACATCACTAGTCGTTAGTGAAATGAAAATCAAAACTACAATGAGGTATCACCTCACAGCAGTCAGAATGGACATCATCAAAAAGTCTACAAACAATAAAAGCTGGAGAGGGTGTGGAGAAAAGGGAACCCTCTTGCACTGTTGGTGGAGATGTAAATTGATACAGCCACCATGGAGAACAGTATGGAGGGTTCTTAAAAATCTAAAAATAGAGCTACCATATGACCCAGCAGTCCCACTACTGGACACATACCCTGAGAAAACCGTAATTCAAAAAGAGTCATGTACCACAATGTTCATTGCAGCACTATTTACAATAGCCAGGACATGGAAGCAATCTAAGCATCCATCAGCAGATGAATGGATAAAGAAGATGTGGCACATATATACAATGGAATATAACTCAGCCATAAAAGGAAATGAAATTGAGTTATTTGTAGTGAGGTATATGGACCTAGAGACTGTCATACAGAGTGAAGTAAGTCAGAGAAAAACAAATACCGTATCCTAAACCATATATATGGAATCTAAAACAAAAAGTGGTTCTGAAGAACGTAGGGGCAGGACAGGAATAAAGATGCAGATGTAGCGAATGGATTTGAGGACACAGGGAGGGGGAAGGGTAAGCTGGGACGAAGTGAGAGAGTGGCATGGACATATATACACTACCAAATGTAAAATTGATAGCTAGTGGGAAGAAGCCGCATAGCACAGGGAGATCAGCTCGGTGCTTTGTGACCACGTAGAGGGGTGGGATAGGGATGTTGGGAGGGAGACGCAAGTGGGAGGGGATATGGGGATATATGTATACGTATAGCTGATTTAATTTGTTATACAGCAGAAAGTAATGTAGTATTGTAAAGCAGTTATACTCCCATAAAGATGTTTAAAAGAAAAAAAAGAAATGCTACTGAGTTTGCTGCTAGTCTTGTTAGTTTTGATATTAGTTATTTTATGTGATAATTGCCACTTCAGTCACGCTGTTCCATTTTAGATAGCGCTAAAATCACTAGAAACTTCTTTCTCTTGAGCTTAAACAGGCCAGCAGTGAGTGATAAAAAGATTTTGGAAATGGTTTACCAGTTTGAAAATTATTCTAAGAGTCCAGAGATAGTAGGAACCCAAACTGGGCCTTTAAGTGTTACTTAGTAGTAGAGGCAAGACAAGTGCAAGAGGTATCACTCAGGGAAATATAACTGGACTTGAAAACTGATTGGACACAGGGAGAAGGATGTGAAGACAACAGGAATAGGAACAGATTTGGAAAAGATGAGTAGATTTTAAAGTAGTTATGAAGTTCACAGATGATTAAATCATTGGATTTGACCATGATGTTTTACTGTACTAACAGGTCAGACACCAGACTGCAAAGAGATTTGGGCATTATGAGTGGTAAGAAAACAGAAGAAAGTAGATTAATTTTGAGAAATCTTGTGTTAAAAGGTAATGGCAGGAATAAGAAGTATTAGTTTTAGTTTTGCTTTGATATAGTGGGAAATAGTTCAACAACTTTTTGACTCAGAGAAAGGTCCTTGAAGAATAAAGAGAAAGGATGCAGAGTAGGTGGAATAAGAAAATGGAATAAAATTACCAAGACACTTATTTTTTAGAAGAAGGGAGAACCCTGGAATTGGAGAGGGGCAAGGAGAGAGTGAAGGGGGAGAGAGAGACTTTGAGAGGAAGGGAATGAGGGCAGATTTTATATCAGCAGTCACAGTCTCAGTAAGGCAAGAAGCAAGGATGTTGACAACGGGGGGCGTCAGGAAGTGTCCTTTGATGTGAAGAGAGCAAAAAAAATGTGTGAGGTGTGGAATAGATGTTCTAGGAAATATAGTAATTAATCACATAGAAATAAAAGAATTGCTGAAAAAAGTATAGAAAGTCCCACAGCTGGCCAACCATGTGCATCAGTCCAGGCTAGTTTGTGAAAGGACTAAATTTATTGACACTATTCAATTTCTCCACTTGGCAGAATTCAATGCCATTTACATCATAAATTTTATTTATGGGATTTCTGCCTCTAGGGTTTCTAGCCTGTGTTATGCCTCTGTATTTTATTAGAATAGAATGTCTAATTTGTAGCTAGAATAAAATTTTAGAAACAGAAAGGATTCAAAGATTGTCTAATCCAACCCCTCTTTTTCAAAGTAGAAATTTGATATATAAGTGGGCAAAGAGACCCTCCTGAGGGCATGCTACTAGTTTGCAGCTGGCAGATATCCACGCCAAGCCACTATCTGCCTTCTCCATTACATTTGGAGGAGCTATGGTATTTTTTAAGTTATAATAACGATTATTGTCAGTTTTGAGACTCTTGGGGAGATCCAAGCACAGAATATCACCAGTTGAACCAAACACTGCCCTCAACAGTTGCTTACCACTTAATTAGGATGTGAGATATCCTTGTTTCTAAAATCCAAATTGCTAGTCAGGCTTTGCAGAGGTCTGCTCTGCTCTGATGACATTCACTGGCTGTTACCTCCGTCTTTAGTAGACTTGTTGCCTCTCTATGCACTTGTGTCCAAATTTAATTAACCACAGAAAAAAAGTGCAATCAACATTTGATCCTGGATGTCCTCAGACAATATTGGGAAGTCTGTGATTATGTGAAAGCCTTAAGTAATGCTAAAAGAACTTCTGATTCCTTTTACTTCTCTTCCATTCTGGGTCATTTTACCTTGTTTTTGCATCTCCTTTTGCTGAGCCCTGCAGTAGATAGTCCAATGCAACACAGAAGGTATTAGCTTATGAGTCAGAAAACAGCCATTTGCCTGGTTCTGTCACTGCTTCTCAGGCTCTAGGCACTTCTTGGCCTCTCTCTTCTATAATAATTCTTGCTGTGCTCATTTCAGAATTTATTGTATGGATACATGGAAATAAATTTAAAAATCCTAAGCCCTCTGCAAATGTACCATGTAGACATTTATTGAACTCTCCTTCCATTTGCATTGATTCTATAAGAATGCTGAGGTTTGGTAAATGAACTCTTATGCAACAACATATTGCAAAATATAATTGTAGACCTAATGGCTTAAATCAGAATATTTTGGTGATCGAGTCATTGGCCATTTAGAGCAACTATAATTTTAGAATGACCCTATGAGCACCTAAGTATCCATTCTATTTGTTCCACAACATATATGGAGTACATACTCTGTGCTAGGTTGTACAGTATTATCATCATAAGGCCTATATTTTGCTTTAAAATCAAGAAAATAGACTTCACCACTTTATAGCTAAGTAGCCTTGTTTACTGTCTCTTTTAAAAATTTAGAACTTGCCTATATTATACAAGTATCAATTAAGCCAATGTTGGTGAGGGTAACCTAACTGAAGCCGAGGAGAAGGCCTAGCTGCCTGTACTTTTATTTTTCCTGACCAAGTTGGTACAAGAGAGGTTAGTTAGAAAGCTTTGCGATCAAAATAGAAAAAAATTTACAGGCTAGATTTTTTTCAACAAAGTCTTAGAACATGTCTGTCTCATTCCTAGGAAGAGGATATAAAATCAAACTTCCTGGGAATCCTGGAATCTGGCCTCTGGTAGTTCTGTTAGCATTGCCCCACACCCCTACCAGATCATGCAAGCAGTTCAGGACTTCAGAAATGTATCCAAACTAGAGACACATAACTCTGGAGGCCCATCTGGTCTGATTTTAGTTTCTCTGCACTTCCCTGAAGTCCTGTAATAGCCAGGGCACGGGAAAAACGACAGAAATTCTGTTCGACGTACTTGTCAACAAATGTGTTTCATAAACTACTGTTGATGGTTCAACTCACGGGACACAGAGCATTCGTATTCTGTAACATTTGTTCCCAGTAGCAGTTAGTGTTCTGGCTGGAACAGCCTCCTTCACTCGTTCTGTTTTTCGTGACTTTGGAATGGGGTATGGAGCCCAGAGAGCTGCTTTTACGAGGAAGACGCAAGCTAATGAATGATTTCGAGCATTTCAGTAGTTTGTGACTAGTAAGAAAGTAGGCTGAATGTACGAATACATCCCTTTTCTGTACTTAAGAAACTATAACCCCCTTGCTGACTTCATGGGCGTGCAACCAGTACGGTCACACAGGTTCCCCACTTAGAAGGGCCCATGCTTGGTTTAATGCTCTGTTGTCACCGTCTTAAAAGTCTTAATCATTTTTGAATAAGGGGCTCCATGTTTTCACTTTGCTGTGAACTCCACAAATTATGTAACCAGTCCTGGCCCTTGTTTCCAAAGATTCTGGGTGGGTTTTTTTTGTATCAAGAGCTTGTGCCTGGCACTTAAAGAGGACACGATAAACATTTTTTGCATGAGTAAATGAGGGATTTTAGGGCTTTAAATAAAAGCAATTGACCTGAATCTTAGGGTGAGGAGTGGGGGAGAGGTACTAAATTTTTAAAAGAAAATTTAGAATGTAAAAAAAGAGTCTAAAATAGTATAACAAGCATATATGTTTCCATTGTTAGTACATGACAATTATTATTTTATTTTATTCTATTTACTTAAAATGTTTATTTAAGAATAAAAAGCAAATAAAGTTTATCAGTTGGCCCCATCTCTAGTCTCATGTATTTCCCTACTTGCTCACTGGGAGCCAAAGCACTATCGTAAATGATGTATCCTTCCAGTATTTCTTGTCCCTTTACATTGCCAGGAATGATATACGGTAACATATTTTGTGTGAGTGTTTTAATCTTTGTGCAAATGATGTGAAACTACATGCATCATTTTGCTATTTTCATTCAATATTTTGTTTGTAAGATTTAGCCATATTGATACACGTAGCCCTAGTTCATTCATTCTCATTGCTGTATCCAGTAGCAATGCAATTTCCTTTCCTGACCTGCTTCCCCACTTTGTGAGACTGTTTAGAGCAGAGTCAGAGGAGTTTTTCCTGCTTTTCTGGTTCTGCCACTAGTAAAAATCACTAGCTGGATGACATTGGGCGAGTTAAGAGATCTTTCTGAAACATGGTTTTCACATTTCTAAAGTAGGATTAATGATTTCTACCACTTAAGATGTTTTTGTGACAATTAAATGAGATAATATATATAAAACCTACCATGTGTTAAAGGTGCAAAAAAAATAGTGAGGATTATTAGTACCTTGTGATACATATGTCTGAATATTATGAAGCCCTAAGCAAATATGTAACAGTGATCTTGAATTTGCATTGTTCGATTTTTCTCATTGTACTCTCAGCTTGACTATTGGTGTTGATCCTTTTTTTAATAGTAAGAAAATTTCACCCTTGAAACAAAGTCCTGGATGCATTAGAGTGCATCAGGTTCCTCTTTTACAAAATTGAATGGTATTACCTCTAATGTGCCTTCTATGGTGTTAAACGATATTACCTCTAATGTACCTTCCATGGGCTTAAACCCATACAGTTATGAAATTATATTAAATATTTATAAAAATATGCCTATGTTCTTCTCTATGCATAATTAGAAAAAAAATGAATGTCTAGTGTTTTCCAACTTTCATTTTGGAAAGTATCAAATAATAGAATTGAGAGATCTGGAATTCTGTTAGACCATGACTATGCTGTTACCTAGTCCCCTAACTTGCAATTAGAAATTAAAAACTTAAGCACGCACGGAGAAACTGTTTTTATGTTCTCTGAAAATTAAAAAAAAAATCTAAACAGAAGCCAATGTGAAATCTTGAGAGTAGGTGGGAGTCTATGGTGTATTAAGA
This sequence comes from Orcinus orca, assembly GCF_937001465.1. NCBI lineage: Eukaryota > Metazoa > Chordata > Mammalia > Artiodactyla > Delphinidae > Orcinus > Orcinus orca. Next base: position 100,949,252 of record NC_064563.1, read on the forward strand.
AACTGGAAGTACATTCTGAATCTCCCTGTGGTTTTATAGCATATTTTGGTTATTCAACAGATTTTATACAATTCGCTATAGAGAAAAGGATAAGGAAAAGAAATGGATTTTTCAACTCTGTCCGGCCACTGAAACAATTGTGGAAAATCTAAAGCCTGACACAGTTTATGAATTCGGAGTGAAAGACAATGTAGAAGGTGGAATTTGGAGTAAGATTTTTAATCACAAGACTATTGTTGGAAGTAAGTACCTAGAACTATTTGAGTGAGCTTTCTGTAATATTTTTTCCTAATTATCAAATTTTAAATTATTTTATTAGTTGTATAATAGGAAATGAGTTAATTCTCATTATCCATATTTATGAAAATACAAAAGTAAACAGAATTTGAGCATTGATATTTCAGAATCTTTTTTATAGTGAGTGTTTTTTTAAAAAAATGGTAAACTAATATTTGACAGCAATCGTTGATAACAATTTATTTGGCCATTGTCGTATTTTAAATCAATCTCTGACCTATGAACACTAACTGAGCCAAAAATCGATAACATGTACAAATGCTAAGTTAAAAAGCTGGGCCAGTGGAATTGAACGTGCAAAGACTTTATGGGGCTGGGCTTCTATCATCCCTTGTTTCGAACATCATTGGAATCAGTGTTTGAAATGAGAGCAAATAAAATAATATGCCCAAGTTAGAGCAGGACTTGTAGTTGTCTTCATAATGACTAGTAAGAATTGATTTAGGGGAAAGAAGAATGAAAAGAATGTCATTTTCCTCTTGTTTTTGTCAGGTAAAAACAAAGTAAATGGGAAAATCCAAAGTACCTATGACCAAGTCCACACAGTGGTATGTACCAGCTTATTTTCAAGAATGTTCTTTTAAAAATGTGTCTGCATTATACTTTCATTTAAATAAGGGAGTAGTCCTATTATGAGGTACTGAAACTGGATTAACTGCCTAGCTATAGGGTTTTGGGTCAAGTACGTAATGTTTTAGGAATTAGTTTCTTTCTCAGAAAATGGAGGTGGAAGCATGAGACCAGATTATCTCTAATTTGTTTAAAGCTCTAAAATTCTGATATTCTGTATAGTTATCTAGTATTTCAGTATTCCAGGTATTTTGAGATTATTCTTATTATCTTCTGTCCTGTGGGTTGTTTTTTACTATAACATGTTTCAAGAGTGAATAAGTACATGCACTACTTAACCCTGCGATTGTTCAAATCTTTCCTCTATTTTCTATCATTTCCTACTTAAAAGAGCCAACCCTTTTCAAAATGATGAAGCAACTGGTTTGGTTTTGTAACATGCCCAGCTTCTATTCAGTGCAGTAAATGTTTGTATATTTTATGTGCCCAGCATTTTCCCCGTCTAGAACTCTTTTCTCTCTCACCTTAGGAGCTCAGTCCCTTGTTCTCCTCTTTCCCTCCACTTTTCAAAATCTGTTCTCAGGAAGCATTATATCAGTTCCATACTACCTGTTATAAATGTAAGCCATTGTTAGAACCATCACAAAGACACTTGCCATTGAAATCACATGCCTAATTATAAAGTAAAGAACATTACGTCATAGAGCAGGTAGAGAAGGCACTTTGGTGAGAAGAGGGGAATTTGATGCTGGCTTTGGTCTATGTATTGGGAGTATCCAGCCAGGGAAATATTCTACAGTCAAGTGAACATGCAAAGACTCTATTCAGGGTTGCAAATTTGTTCTTTTCAATGTGTGCATGATGTATGTGGATAGATGGTTTTTTATGTCTATTGAATAGTCCACAGAATAACCCACTGTTCATGTAGCCCAGTGGGGGAAAAATGGTAGTACATACCTCAGTGAATAAAAATATGCAAGATTCTTTTCATTGACAGAAAATGGGTTTGGATAAAATAGAACTGAGAATTACTGCTGATAAAGGAAACGTCTCTTTGGTTTGAACTGGCAGAAAAGTGTGTCTATTGGAAAATTATTGTCATGATTATTAAATTATTGTGACTGCCCAGGAAAGTATTTTGGTATATTTAAAATCAAAGTATAAGAAAGGAGATTGTAGGTAAATTCTGAGGCCTGGATTGATTGATTCATTTATTTTCTTTCTCTCTTGCCTCCATCTCTTCTCTCTCTCTCTCTTTCTCTGTTTGGTTTTGACTATTTTCCTAATTATCTGATATTTAAAGATTTATAATGTATAAAAATGAGAAAAGAAAAATTAACAAAATTACCTATAACACTGCCAAATAAAGACCAGTAGAAAACCATTTATGGTCTACTGTTAAAACTTTAGAACATTGTATTTTTTTTCAAGCATGTTTTCATTATAAAATTAAAATCATGCTATATGTGCAATTTTATATCTCATTCTTTTCACTTAGCCAAAATATGGCCTAGCATAGTTCATGTCATTAAGTACTTTTCATATACATAGTTTCAATTGCTGTGTATTACATAGTCTAAGTACACTATCAGCTACTCAATCTGTTTCCAATTTGTAGGCATTTAAGTTATTTCTAACAGTTTAATTATAAGTCATATTATGGTGAACATTTATGATCATAAATCTTTGTTCACATTTCTGATTGTTTCCTTAAAGTAGATGCTTAGAAGAGGAATTAACAGTTTAGAGTTTTAACATTTTTTCAAACTTTCTAATATGTTTGGTCAACTTTCTTTCCAGAAAGGTTTTACCAATTTACAATCTTGTTGGCAATGGATCAGAGTTATCTTTCTGTAGTACCCTGATTTGCAACATTATGTATTTCCATCCCTAAATTTCTATTTCTGATTGCTGATAAAGCAGCACTTTCTTCACTTATTTATTAGCCATTTGTATTTTCCATTTAATGACCTTTAGTTTCAGTTCTTTGTTTATTGGACATCTCATGGTTTTTTTTATTGAATAAAGACTTTAAAGAGCAAAGACTCTTTGTGATATCATCTAGAAACATTATTTGCACATTCGTTATCAATTTTCTTTATGGAATTTGTGAAATAGGCAAGTCTTAATTTGCTTAAGCAACTTATTTGTCTTTTCCATTGTCATATCTCCAATTGCCTTATATTTTAGAAAGCCCTTCCCTATCCAGAGATCAGCTAAATATTTCTCTTTTTTTTTTTTGTCTTATAAGTGGTTTGATTTTGTAGTAATTAAACTCTAACCTATGTGGATTTTATTTTGCTATATTATATGTAGTAAGTTCCTATATTGATGAGGTTATATACTTTTCCCAAATAATTACCCAATTGGCTTAGCACCAAGTATTGAATTCTGCCGTTCCCTAAGGTCCCTTTGTCTTTGTCTCTCTTAAATCCAATCACAGGGAATAGAGTTGCTCTTCCATGCTCTTCTAGAACAATCCTCGCTGTTGTTGTGAGTGGTTTCCTAGGAAGCACATCTTATCTCCATCCTCTTGGCTGTCCTGCTTTATCTTACATGTGACTCGATGTCGTTTCTTTCATTCCTTCTTCTCAGCAATCACATCTCAATAATTTGTATTTCTTTTGGCAGAATATTTCATTTAGGGTGAGTTACTCAGCAAGATTGGGAAAGATGATTGACAGTTTATTTCCAAAAAATTTAATTTATTTTCCACATCATAAATAGCCATGACAAGAAGGTCCAGTTAGAAACTTCCTGCACCTATGACACAGAGCCAGATATTTTATCACTTCAAGCTGTGAGGCAGATTACCCCAAACTCCAGCCAGCTCTAACGAGCTGTGCTCTGAAACTCTTGGGTATTTCCAAAGGAAAAGTCGAATTAACTGAAAAGATATTTTAAGGCTTCTCTGTGAGCCTTTCTTCATTGTTACCTTCTAGATAGCAGAAAAAATGTTTCCCAAACTGCCTTCTGTGCATTTGGGTAGCTCTGGAACATGGGAAAGTTGAAAAGGAACCAGCTGGGATAGACTTTGACCATCTTATATAATCATTTAGAATTGATTCTGAAAGTTGATTTGATACTTTAGAGGTATATTTTAATATTTTAAGTCGATATCAATCCAATGTTTACCCATCTCTTCTCTGAGACTGATCTTAGAAGGCAGTATTTCAAGAGATATGAAATTAATTCCAGAGTTTTAAGTAAAAGATACATTGAAAAATGTTTTTATTCATATATGCATGCTTATACCTAAAACTTAAATGCAGCAGAAACTCCTTCACACCTTCTGAAAAGAGATTGGAAATGTGAAAAACAATTTGAACTTGAGGCGATCCATTTTTAACAGATAAATAATATTTAGATTAAAAATTTGAATGTTAAATACAGCCCCATCTTAAGCATCTTGTTACATTATATATTGTAATTCATGTATCTAAGCATGTGTTCTGCAGGCAAGTCCCAGTACACTTGTGCCAGAGGACACTTAGCAGGGGTCTCTTCTGATAGGTTAGTGCCTTCCTTCTACTGCTTGTTAAATACTTTCAATATCATCCCTGCCTACACCTCTAGAAAAATCAGAGAAAAGATGTATGCATAAACAATAACGCTGATTCTTCCCATATAAGTTGTATCACTTGAGATCCATGTAACTGCAGAAGAAAAAACAGATGATAATTTTGCTATTTTCTTCACGTTGAGAAGCAAGAACACTCTTTTTATCAAGGTGAAACCTAGTGTTTACTGTTAGATTCTTCTAAAAAATTTTATTGGATTATAGTTGATTTACAATGTTGTGTTAGTTTCAGGTGTACAGCAAAGTGATTCAGTTATACATATACATATATTCATTCTTTTTCAGATTCTTTTCTCATGTAGGTTATCACAGAATATTGAGTAGAGTTCCCTGTGCTATACAGTAGGTCCTTATTGGTTATCTATCTTATATATAGTAGTGTGTGTATGTTCATCCCAAGCTCCTGATTTATTCCTCCCCATCACATTTCCCCTTTGGTAACCATAAGTTTGTTTTCAATATCTGTAAGTCTTTCTGTTTTGTAAATAAGTTCATTAGGTTTGTTTTTTTTTTTTAAAGTGTAAACTGTTTTTTGGTTTTTTCAAAATTTATTTATTTATTTTTGGCTGTGTTGGGTCTTCGTTTCTGTGCGAGGGCTTTCTCTAGTTGCGGCGAGCATGGGCCACTCTTCATCGCGGTGCACGGGCCTCTCACTGTCGCAGCCTCTCTTGTTGCGGAGCACAGGCTCCAGACGCGCAGGCTCAGTTGTTGTGGCTCACGGGCCTAGTTGCTCCATGGCACGTGGGATCTTCCCAGACCAGGGCTCGAACCTGTGTCCCCTGCATTGGCAGGCAGACTCTCAACCACTGTGCCACCAGGGAAGCCCCATTAGGTTTTATTATATAAAAAAATAAAGGAATGATGTCTAAAAGGACCTAACTTTAATACATTCTCTCTATATTTTAAAAACACTTAGTTATCTAACTAGTTCACTAACCAAACAATAAATTTTTGAAGTATGTAGCATTTATTAACAGATATTTTAAAATATAAGTTTAATTATTTAATTAATCCAAATCTCCTTAGAATAAGTGTTCCCCTAAAATATGACATCTGTTTTCACCCTTCCATTTTTTTCCATCAGAGATCCACCTACCTTTTTAAAAAGCCATTTCAGTCATTGGCAGAAAGAGAAGTGGTACCAATTTTTAAAGTGTAACAGTTAGCAGATGAGTGAATAGGGAAAAATACAGTGTGGTCCCCACCCGCACCCTAAGATTGTATGCAGTGAGTACATCAGGTGTCCTTCCATTCTTAGCAATCATCGTCCTAAGCAGAAACTTGACAATTTTATGTCTAGACCACTGATATCACCAAAGGTGTATGTCTGATTCCTCCCTAGCTGACTGGAAATATGGAGACTTTTGCAAGAAGCATGTTAGATTCACTTTTAGTCAGATGTTAGATTGAATCAGTATATTTCATAACTTTCATCAGGACATCCAAAAAATGAATTAAAACCAGAATGTAACATGCCCAAGTTTTTCTCATGTTGTTTAGCTCTTGAGTCTAAAGAGCTGAAATTTGATTTTGAGCAGCCCTTAGCCACTCCCCAAATGGACAGTTCCTCTTTATCTCAGGGCCTAAGAATAAAGTTAAATCTACAATGGATATGCTGCCGCCACAAAAATATCAAATGGACAAACCTGTAAAGAGTAACTTGCAAAGAACAGCACCCTGATGTTACCACTACTTTTATTAAAGCTAATTTTCAAAATATAATATCGGGAGGAAGGTAGTGTAATGCAGGGAGAATCCAAAGTCTTTCATGTGGCTACTGCTGCTGTGGTTATTTCTAGATGAGTGTAGGTTTTCCCTAACCAGAACTGGAAAGCAAGCTGGACTGGCCCTCAGGGGCATTGCCTTTTACCACTTCAGCATCCCCTCCCCATTGAATCTGACCAACTGGTTACTCAGCCACAGTGTCCCCAGAAAAATGGTAAAAATGATTTCCCTTAGCCAGTCACCCTGCTCAGGATATAGCACAACCTGGGTTCTTAAGGAATAGAATTTCTCAAAACTGAAAAAAATAATTAATCCCTTAAACGGTAGGAGGGAAATATGCTCACTTCCTGACATACAATAAACATTTAAAAAATAATTGCTGAAGGGTGGGATGAGAGCTGAGGAAGGAAGTGGTGATGGTGGTTTGCTGCAGGAATGGGGTCAGCAAGCAGCAGAGAAAAGAGAGCCAGGGAGGAAATGGCCTAAGAAAGAAAACTGGTACCAGGGTGGTGTCCGTGGGGAGCAGTAGCACTGTGCTGAGACCACCCCAGCAAAACTGTCGCAGCATCTTGTGGGATGCGGGACTTTCACTACCTCGCTTCCCACCCCGACACCCGACACCAGCTACACTGAGACTTCTATACACGTTGATAGATGCTCATAACAGCAAACCTGTGACTGTAAGGAAAGGTTACTGGTAACTTTATAAACAACATCATACATGAAACAGTTCAATTGAAATTGAGCTGTAATTGGTTACATACTGTTAACTTGGAAATTATCATAATATTTTATTATGTTTAGTAAGTCCAGGTTACAGATGTTTCCCTACATTTTTATAAAAAGACACAGGGAAAGAATTCATAGTGTGGATTTCTTACTGGGAATTTTAGAGCCTTCAGCATTAAACACTTTGGGCAGAAGGATTTTCCTGATGCCCTTGACCTAGAGATTATCATACTAAGTGAAGTGAGCCAGACAAAGACAAATATCCTATGATATCATTTATGTATGGAATCTAAAAAAAAACGATGCAAATGAACTTCTATACAAAACAGAAATAGACCCACAGACATAGAACATAAATTTATGGTTACCAAAGCGGAAAGGGGAGGGGAGAGATAAATTAGGAGGTTGGAATTAACATATACATATTACTATGTATAAAATAGATAACCAACAAGGACCTGTAGCGCACAGGGAATTATACTCAATGTTATGTAATAACCTGTAAGGGAAAAGAATCTGAAAAAGAATATATATATATATATATATATATATACACATGTATATATGCACATATATGTATACATTCTTATATATATATAATCTGAATCACTTTGCTGTACACCTAAAACTAACACAACATAAATCAACTATATTTCAACTAAAAAAAAAAACCCTACTTACAGAGAGGGAGCTAGTACTTGCCCATTAGTCTTGGCGCATCTTTGGATTGTAGATTGGGCAAGAGAATAATTATAGGTCTAGAAAGAACTTGATTCTGCAGCTAAATGGTTTCCTTGTTTTTTGGCAGCACACGCTGCCCATATAGTCATGTCATCGTCTTAACAGAACACTGGTCTGTACCCATATAAGAACTCGAACAGACACTGTGTTCCATTCATGCCAAGAGTGGAATATTTTCCACTTGTTTTTGTCAAAAACTTGTTTAAAACAAATCATCCACAGGGAAGGAAATAAGAATTGCAATAATGCCGTTCAAAAGCAATCAGCACATCAACCCATAGGCGTTTCTGCTATAACGTGATGTGTCTCTGAAAAACTTCACGCTCTGCCAAGTATACACTACATGGCAGGACTCACTGGGCAAACAGAGGACCAGCCATTCAACAGTCTTTGGAACGGTAGACACAGTTTTGTCGAACGTGATTATTAGCACCGGGAAGGACACTGCGGCTCCGCGGGCTAGCATCCCCTGTGGAACCGGAGGTTGCCGCAGCAGGGGTTAAATGCTCAGGAATGATAGAGGCCACGTGTGGCAACCCTTTCGCTGAAGCAGCACAGGTGGACGTAAGGTGGACACACCAGTGCAGGGCCGTGGGCCTGCCTGTCCCTCTCTGGGGAAGGGTCCTGTGAGCAGGTACACTTATTTAATTTTCTTATGGTAAATCCAGAGGTCTTCTGCCAGTGTGACCTCCAAACTGACTTTTTTTTTTTTCTACTGATGGTTATACTTGCATTCCTGCTATTCCCCTCCCCTTGCCTGGGAAAAGTTGTGTATAAATTATATTTACATCATTCCTCTATTGACCAAGAGTGTATGAGCTATACAGTACAGAAGCATATATAGTAGCTAAAAAGACTGCTGGTTAAAATAGCTTTTCCTAGTTATAAGTGTAATTCACCCTTGTAAGGAACTTGGAAAATATAGAAAGGTACACAAAATAAAATATGAGATTATAAGAAATAACTACTGTTAAAAAAAAAAGAGCTATCTCCTTCTGGTCTTTTGTCTATACATATTTGTTATACAGTTACGTTATACTATGAATATAAATTTGTGTCCTTTGTATTTATACTGTACATATTTCCCACTTTAGTAAATAGATGTCAGAAATTTGAACCATAATTTATTTAACAAAACCTCTGCTTTGGAATGATGAGGTTGTTTCACATTGTGGTAATAAACACCCTTACACGTAAATGATGCCTGTATCTTTGATTACTTCCTTAGGCTAGACTGCTAAGTAGGAAATTACTGGGTGTTTTAGTCCATCGGGGCTGTTATAACAAAAATACCACAGACTGGGTGGCTTAAACGGTCAATTATTTCTCACAGTTCTGGAGCCTGTGAAGTCCAAGATCAAGGCACTGGAAGATTTGATGTCTTGGGGAGAACTCACTTCTGGCTCACAGACAACCATCTCACATGGTGGAAGGGTGGAGGGAGTTCTCTGGCATAAGAGCACTAATCCCATTCAAGAGGGTGGAACCCTCATGAGTTATTTACTTCCCAAAGGCCCCACCTCCAAATACCATCACATTGGGGATTAAGTTTCAACACGTGAATTTTGGGGGGATACAAGCTTTCAGTCTATAGCGCTGGGCCAATATACAATACAAGAAGTATAGATACTTTTTAAAAATAATCTGATAAAAGTAAACTTTTATTTTTTTGGTGTGTTTTAAACATAAGGACTTTACTACAAGAAGAAAAATAGCCAACAGTAAATGTGGTATTGTGGCACTTCTTTATTATGGGCATATCGTTTATTAGAATGGGAACGTGTTAGCAAGTCTCTTCTGTTCACAACTGTAAACACCTATGTGGTTAAGTACCTCATTCAGCATATCCTGGATTGTCAGCAGATCTAGTACATGGAGTATCTATACCATGCATACAGGCTAAATCAAGCATCAAAAAATGCATGTCATGCTTACGCCTTTACCTCAATCTAATTCTCTGTATATTTGCTGCCCTTCTCTTATCCTGTTCTGTGTCTCTCCCATGGCCGTCTTATCCCTGGCTCACAATCTCCAGTGATGACTCCACTGTAAAGTTAACACTAAATGTGCCCCTAGGTCAAGCCACTCTATGGCATCAAAACTTCCTGTGGGACGTCTGAGGCAACTTGGAAGAAGGGAGAATGCACAGCCCTCTGGGACCTGCCCTTCCAATTTTGAGGTCCTCTGGGCATGAATATGTACAGAATAGTTAAAAGTACAGGCTTTGGAAGTAGAAATGTCTGGATCTGAGTCCCAGCTCTGCCTTCATGGACAAGGAAATACGTGGCGTCAGGAGTTCATGGCAGTTGTATCTGAAGCAGCAGGGCAGCAGCGGGGCATACTCAGACAACTGATGTTGATTGGTTTTAAAAGAATATGTAGCTTGAAATCTTTTTTTGAGAGGAAACGTAAAGACAGAATTTGGCTGGTTCGCCTCTCAAATGAAGTGAAAATAAACTAGTATTCAATTCAGAGGATTTAATTTCTTTCCATTGCAGTTTCTAAGTAAATTAAACTAATGGGAGTTTTGAAGAAACTGCTTCTGTCAAATCTTTGGACACTTATGGGGAAAACCAAGTGAGCACAATAAAATAGAGGCAGATATATGTACTAAAGATCTTTTCAGCAGCTGTTAAACCTGTGTCATGGGGAACTTCACTAAAGACAAGGTCTGCTTCCAGTTTTTTTTTACTTATTTATTTTTTTAAGTTAACAGTAACTCAAAAGCTGACTCTCTTCCTCTCTTTTCAGCCAGCATATGTCCCAAAAAAGCTAATCCCAGTAACAATCATCAAGCAAGGTAATTTGTATGCCTCTGCTCTGGATATGTGTTTAGAACTATTTCAATATACTTTTTAAACTGAGATAATTAAACATAGCACATAGTTTTTCAATTTTTCTGATTATTTTCCAGAAAAAATTTGAAGAAATCAGTCTAGTAAATTAGAAGTTGACAGATAATTTTGACTCTTGTACTGTTAGGCCAGGTCTTGGCAAAGCACGTTGGCTGGACAACCAGGGACAGAGCAACCCTAACAAGCATTAAGTTTTAAAATCCAATTAAATATATGTGGCTTTCTTCAGGATTAAGATAGCTTACATGTAGAAAATCATCAATAGGATATTTGGATTAATGAAATGATAATTATGATATAGAGGTCACTTTAAGGAAAGTAAAGAAATCCAGGTTTTAAGAGTTATGTTTTATTTCAGCATCCACTCATTTTTGTTTTGACTTTCAGTTTTTCAAATTATTTAAATGACTCCATTATTTCCAGAAAGTTTCTTGGTGGAAGAGATTGAGCACTTAAAATAGTTATTCATTTTAAGGAAACACAATGTCCCAAGTGTATTCTCAAAACAGTGTCAGTCAGTATTGGAATTATCCAAAGATTCTTTGCTCTGAAAATGTACATTTCCTAAATCTCTTTATTTACTGAATCAGTCTTTGCCTCATTTTGTGCTAGTTCTTTAACTTGGGTAGGCTGCAGAGAGTAGAGCTGAGAAAGGAAATTTTTAGCTAATTAGAATGGAACACTTTCATTACTTAAAGGCACAGGAATTAAGATAAGATGTGCCTTCTAGACCTTTCGTTGCCTGTGTAGCCAGCCCAATGAGTTCCTTTCTGTTAATTAAAAAGTTAGATCAGGGTTTCTCCAGTGCAGATGGTGTCATGTTATTAGCTTCTTTCTGCTTCCTGACTATTTTTTTTCCATTCACACTGTTATCTTTTGGTATTTCAACAGTGATTCAGAATGTTACTCACAGGGCCTCAACTAAATCCCCAGAAAAGACTCCCTATGGAGGAACAATACTGGGTGAGTCTATCTTGAAATCTACACCTACATTAGTCAAGTCAGGCTCTTTTTTTTTGGTAATAAGGCCTTATGGAATTTTGCACTGTGAGCAGGTCTGTTAAATTGATGTTGGTTCATTTACTTTCAGTATTTAGCATCCTGGCTTGTGACCATTCCAGGCTAGGATCCAAGAGATGCTACCTCTATCCTAGTGTGTTAGAGAAACAACTCTAGCTTGTGCCTATTGGGCATGATGGCTCCCCTCCTGCCTACCCCACAGGGCTGTTGCTGTTATGAGGGAGTCTTTGTCATATTGAATTACTCTTTTAAAAGTTGTTATTAATAATGGTGTTTGTTCACACATTTTAAGCAACCATTTTACAATTTTTGAGTCTATGGATTAAAAGCCAGAATATTTGGTTGTTCAGTTCTGAATATGAAAAAGATTCTGCATAAAAGTTACTGTCATATTTTTTCCAACATTTTAAAGTTTGGGTTAAAGTTGACAAAGCAAAATAAGCACTAAACTTCATGGTTTCTAATGCTCTGAACTTTGTGATGGGATGCATTTTCTTTTACTTCTGTTTTCTTTCAGTCCACCTTGTTATTCCAGGTCTTAATGAAACCACCATAAAACTTCCTACCTCCATAATGTTTGAGATTTCGGATGCGATCAAGACACAGTTAGGTAAGCAGCAAAGATCTATATGTGAACTTTGCAGTGACAGTACTAGCAGGGATATTCCTAGGATATCCCAGGGATCTAGCAAATGAGCTGTTTGGGGATCTCAAAGTAAAAACTAAGGGACAGGCACGTGCACTGTTGATGGGAATATAAAATGGTACAATTGCTGTGGAAAACAGTATGACGATTCCTCAAAAAATTAAAAATAGAATTACCATATGATCCAGCAATTCCACTTCTGGGTATATAACCAAAAGAACTGGGTGGGGAAAAGGTCTTAAAGAGATATTTGTACACTCATATTCATAGTAGCATTATTCACAATATCTAAAATGTGGAAACAATCCAAGTATCCATCAACAGATGAATTGATAAACAAAATGTGGTATATATATACAATGAAAGATTATTCTGCCTTAAAAAGGAAGGAAATTCTCACATTTGCTATAGTATAAATGGACCTTGAGGACATAATGCTAAGTGTAATAAGCCAATCACAAAAGACAAAATGACTGTGTGATTCCACTTATATGATGTACCTAGAGTAGTCAGATTCATAGAGACAGAAAGTAGAATGGTGGCTGCCAGAGACTGGAGAGGGAGGAAAATGGGGAATTAGTGTTTAATGGTATGGAGTTTCAGTTTTACAAGATAAGGAGAGTTCTGGAGATGCATGGTGGTGACGGTTGCACAACATTATGAATGTATTTAATACTACTGAACTGTACACTTGAAAAATGATTAAGATTGTAAATTTTTTGTTATGTATCTTTTACCACGATAAAAAAAATTGGAAAAAAAGTAAAAGGTAGATAGGATGGAGTGTTGGAGTTATTCATATAAATCACATTCTGTAGGGAAATAGTTATTTTATATTTATATTTAGGAAAGAAGAGTGAATGATCAAATTAACCAAAATATACACATTTATACAGGTATAATTTTCAAATGGAGTCATTGTTATAAATTACACTTATTATACTATACTATCAAGGGGCCACTAGAGGTCTTCAGTGGTAACTGAGGTAAGGGTCAGGTCTGTTAGAATTATTATTTACTTTGAGATTGATACTGCTTCCTACTTCTAGAAAGCACCTGATATGATTTTAGTGTTTAAAAAACATAAAACATAACAATTTGGGGAACAAAGCAGCAAAATTCTGTAAAAGGAGTCCAGGAAACAATTGGGGTGGCCAGTGGGCTAAGCTAGTTGCTGCATTTGAGTATCACATTAGTCTGAATTCTCTCTGTAGCAGAGGATCTCACCCTTGATGAAGCATCGGAAGCCGTGGCGGGCTTGTTACACCCAGGCTGCTGGGCTCACCCCCAGGATGCTGATTCCGTAGGTCTAGGGTGGGGCCTGAGAATTTGCATTTCTATCCAGTACTCAGGTGATACTGGTGCTGCTGGTCTGGAAGCCACACTTTGAGAACCACCCCTGTAAAGTCTCTGGAGAATGTCTTGGGCCACTGATAAATATGGAAGAAGGTGGCATGATGTGGTGGAAATTGAACAAGACTTAAAAATGTAGAATATTTTTCTTGAACTAGGCAATGGCTAAGAACTTCAGCACTTATATACTTGAATCTTCACATTTTATGGGTGTGGAAACAGGCCCAAGCCCCTGTTTGGCAACATTTGTTCAACAAATATTTATTAAGCATTACTCGGGGCCAGAACTGCAAGTGGCTCGGGACATAATTGTGATTTACACAGGCACGGGGCCCACCCACACAGGAACCTCAGACTTAATTTCTCCTCCCTCATTGAAGGTCTGACCTGTTTGCTTGTTTGATGTTAAGCAATCAGATTGTAGCAGTTCTAAAAGGTAAACCTTTACGTTCTCCTTAGCTGTTAGTTTGAGAACTTCCTGGAAGAAGGAGGAGCAAAGCCTTAATAAGTGGGTAGAAAAGCATAATTAGTGGACTTAGAATTTTGGAAAAATTTTCAAAATCTATGCATCACCATTTTATTAAGATATGAACATATTTTCCCATAAATCTTTGTGATTTTGTGCAGTTGTTACATTTTTACTGTAAAACATTCATACCTGTTAGTCCTATGGTGAGTTACTTCCAAGAATGTAGACAAGTGATTCTAGACTTTATTTCTTTAATTTGTGCATCAGACTTGATCACCTCCTGTTTATCTGTAAACCCTGAGACTCAACTCTACATCATCTAAATGCTGTGCTAAAAGCCAGGAAGCTTCCATATTAAATTCCCTGAGTGAACCTGTGTTTAGAACCAGAGCTCAGGACTCTTGCACTCACCTGTTCTCTGCCCAGAGCCTATTAATACTTAGCCCCGTGCCTGGGAAAGACTTGCTTGTTCTTCTTTCTTGAGATAGTTGCTTCAGGTGTAAGGATAGGTTGTTTATTTGAGATTTTTCTTGTCTCTTGAGGTAAGATTGTATTGCTATAAACTTCCCTCTTAGAACATCTTTTGTTGTGTCCCATAGGTTTTGGATCATCGTGCTTTCATTTACATTTGTCGCTAGGTATTTTTTGATTTCCTCTTTATTTCTTCAGTGATCCACTGGTTATTTAGTAACATTGTTTAGCCTCCATGTGTTTGTGTTTTTTACAGTTTTTTTTTTCCTGTAATTGATTTTTAATCTCCTAGCGCTATGGTCAGAAAAGATGCTTGATATGATTTCAATTTTCTTGAATTTACTGAGGTTTGATTTGTGACCCAAGATTTGATCTATCCTGGAGAATGTTCTGTGTGCACTTGAGAAGAAAATGTATTCTGCTGCTTTCAGATGGAATGTCCTATAAATATCAATTAAGTCTATCTTTTACAATGTATCATTTAAGCCTTGTGTTTCCTTATTAATTTACTGTCTGGATGATCTGTCCATTGGTGTAATTGGGGTGTTAAATTCCCCACTATTATTGTGTTACTGTCAATTTCCCCTTTCATGGCTGTTAGCATTTGCCTTGTATACTGAGGTGCTCCTATGTTGGGTGCATATATATTTACAATTGTTATATCTTCTTGGATTGTTCCCTTGATTGTTATGTAGTGTCCTTCCTTGTCTCTTGTAACAGCCTTTATTTTAAAGTCTATTTTGTCTGATATGAGTATTGCTACTCCAGCTTTCTGTTGATTTCCATTTGTGTGGAATACCTTTCTCCATCCCCTCACTTTCAGTCTGTATGTGTCCCTGGGTCTGAAGTGGGTCTCTTGTAGACAGCATATATATGGGTCTTGTTTTCGTATCCATTCAGCCAGTCTGTGTCTTTTGGTTGAAGCATTTAATCCAATTACATTTATGGTTATTATCAATATGTGTATTCCTATTGCCATTTTCTTAATTGTTTTGGGTTTATGTAGGTCTTTTTTCTTCCCTTCCTTTTTTCTTCTCTTGTGGTTTGATGACCATATTAGTGTTGTATTTGGGTAGGTTTTTCTTCTTTGTGTGTTTATCTATTGTAGTTTTTTGGTTTGCATTTCCCATGAGGTTTTGATAAAACAGTCTATATATATACAAGGTTGTTTTAAGTTGCTGGTCTCTTAATTTCAAATGCAATTCTGATTTCCTGCATTTTGTACTCTCCTCACGGTTGCTGGTTTTGATATCATGTTTGCTTATGAATTCCTGCTTTTACTGTATGTTTGTCTTTACCAGTGAGCTTTCCTATTGGTGATTTTCTTGTTTCTAGTTTTGGCCTCTTGGGAAAGAGTTGTTCAGAAGGAGAAGAAAAGGAAGGAGCTGGCCAGTCTCTTACTGATTTGGTCCCTAATCTGTTCATCAAGGATTTGTGAAGGAGACCGAAAATGAGCAGTTTTTCCCACACCACTGCTCTCACTTTTTTTTTTTTTTTGGAGTGTAGTTGATTTACAGTGTTGTGTTAGTTTCAGGTATACAGCATAGCGAATTAGTTATACATATATATATATGTCCACTCATTTTTAGATTCTTTTTCCATATAGGCCATTACAGAGTATTGAGTAGAGTTCCCTGTGCTATACAGTATGTTCTTATTAGTTATCTATTTTATATATAGTAGTGTGTATTTGTCAATCCCAGTCTCCCAATTTATCCCTCCACCTCCCTTATCCCCTGGTAACCATAAGTTTCTTTTCTACATCTGTGACTCTACTAGTGTTTTGTAAATAAGTTCATTTGTACCCTTTTTTAGATCCACATATAAGCAATATCATATGATATTTGTCTTTCTGTGTCTGACTTATGTCACTCAGTATGACAGTCTCTAGGTCCATCCACATTGCTGCACATGGCATTATTTTGTTCTTTTTTATGGCTGAGTAATATTCCATTGTATATATATACCACATTTTCTTTATGCATTCCTCTGTTGATGGACATTTAGGTTGCTTCCATGTCTGGCTATTGTAAATAGTGCTGCAGTGAACATTGGGGTGCCTGTATCTTTTCGAATTCTGTTTTTCTCCGTGTATACGCCTAGGAGTGGGATTGCTGGGTCATATGGTAGTTCTACTTTTAGTTCTTTAAGGGACCTCTATATTGTTCTCAATATTGGCTGTACCAATTTACATTCCCACCATCAGTGTAGTAGGGTTCCCTTTTCTCCACACCCTCTCCAGCACTTATTGTTTGTAGATTTTTTGACGATGGCCATTCTGACAGGTGTGACTGATACCTCATTGTAGTTTTAATTTGCATTTCTCTAATAATTAATGATGTCAAGCATCATTTCATGTGCTTTCTGGCCATCTGTATGTCATCTTTCAAGAAATGTCACTGTTGAACTGAAATGTGTTTTGTTCCTTAGTTCTTGGTTTTAAGGACTATTTCCTAAATTTTTTGTTTTGTTTTGTTTTTCCAAAGTTCCACCTGCTATCTTAATATCAGTTCAAGCTTTTCATTTTCTTTAATTTAGAGAATTAAACAGTTGATTTTTGGGTTTGCTTTGCTTTTTGCTTTTGTTATTCTGATACGAATCACTGAAACTTCAGGATTAAGTGTGATTTTAACGAAGACAAATTAAAATGCAGATAGTATATGTATTTTAAAACTTATTTCTAGGGAAGCACCTATCTTAAATTGAATACATGGTGAATTTCTTACACATTGAAGAGACTGATAGGCAGTATGTTTGAAGATGTCCAGTAAACCCACTGAATGTACCATTTTAGACTATGTTACAAACTACATTTTAGATTTACTGGTTTTTATGAAGAGTGTGAGCATAAACAGTTCTTTATACCAATGAAGGAGAAATAAACTTTCCTGAAGTTATTTATCACTGCAATTCAGAAAAGTCCTGTGCAAGAGGTTAAATCCTAAAAATAATATTCTCATTCCAGCAGGACCCAATGTGGGACATCAAGAAATTAATAGCTTTTGTTCTAAGAACACATGGTATGAATAATGAGAGAAATAAACAAGAAAGCTAGTAATACACACACCTCCTGGGGACATGAAAAGGGTTTCCCAAAGCCAAGACTTAGCCTGCCAATAATGAAAGGAAACAACTGTGTTGAAAAACAGTAAGAAGAATCAGAGAGGAAAAGGAATTTCCTGGGGTTTAGGCCGTGTTCTAATGGCATTTTACTCTGCTGTTGCCAAGACCAGTTGTACAAAGATAGTGTAGGTGAATGCTCATGGCTTGATAGGAGTCACAGAGAGTCCCCATTCAAGTTCTTTCCCTTCAATCAATTTCTCTCACACCCAAAGAGCCATGTTTAGAAATACGGTATGCCTCTATAAGGAATTAGTGATGGGTAGAGAATACAAATACCTCTTGGGAAGGTAGTTTACTGTTTTTCTTCATTAGCAGCCTAATTTTAGGTTAATGGTATTATCCTGTAAGAGCATGCATAAGGAGCTAAAGCAAAGCAATTCAGAGCATTGCCTGAAAGTCTAGAATCTGGAGGTTAAAATAAATAAATAATTTTTTAAAATAAATAAACACACAGTCCTAGTCAGCCAGGGAAACACCAAGAGTGTAGGATATTACACAGGAGGGAAAGGATTAGTAAAAATAATCCTGAAGGAGAAGAGGACACTGAAAAAGAAGAGATCGTTGAAAAAAATTACATTAAAAAAAAAACTTCCTGTGGTACATGCTGAAAATAACAGGACTAGAGCTCATCAAAATTTGTAATCTGAACATTTTTTCCTGTGCTAACACTCACAGTGGTTCTAAACCAAAGCTGTGACTACAAAAGAAGAAGGAAAAAAAATGTTGATGAGATTTAGAAATCTAAAAAATAGAATTTATCATAAAATTATACTGGATCTGTTTATTTTTTTAGTTATTCCAGAAAGAGTCCCTTCTCTTTATGTCCTGCTAAATTAGTTTGAACAATGGTATTAAACATTTCTGTTGTACAAACATGCTGTACAGCTTCATGAGCACAGCAATTCAGAACACACACTTGACTGATAGCTATGGCAAGTACACTAGCACTTGTGACGCCTATTTCTAGCATCTCAAATCACTCCTGAAAATCATAAGCTCAAGGAATCTATCATATACTTCCATAATACAGATTGAAAATTGATTTGCTTCCATGATCTTTGTGAAAGGGATGACTATAATTGTCTTTAAGTCCATCAGAAGTAAATGAATATTTTGTGCCCATGTTAACTGAAAAGAAGAAAATGGTCTTTACAACAGTGATGTGAACTATAGGAAGAAGTTACAAAATTTACATCCTCAAAGAACTTTGAGAGAACAGATTAGATCAGTAGTTCTCAACAGAGGTCAATTTTGTCCCCTCCCCAGGATATTTGGCAGTGTCTGGAGACATTTTTGGTTGTCACAGCTGTGGAAGGGTGGAATCCAGTGAGTAAAGGCCAGAGATGCTGCTAAATATCCTACGTTTCACAGGAAAACCCCATAAAAAAAATTGTCCAGCCCAAAATGTCAGTAGTGACAAAGCTGAGAAACCCAAGAAGTTCCTTACAGCCTTAGGACTCTTAAAAAATCCCATCTGATTATAATCAGTTCAAGGAGACATGATCAGGGTATCTCAAAGATGAATGAATTCTTTCATGCCACTAGACTGTTTCAAAATATTATAAGTAGGTCATTGATTCAGTGTGCTAAATAACTGAATCAAGTTAATCCTAAGTGCATTTTGGAGAATATGGAGAATATCTTAATCATTGGGCAATTCTGGTACAGAAATGTACTTTCTTTGAAAAGGAATGCCTAAATTTTAGAAGAAAGTTTCCTGAATACTTGTCAGAAGAGAAAAGAAATAGAATAAAAAAAGAGACTTCATTTTTTTACACTGAATTCCCACACAGACCCAAAGAAAATATCTATGTTAACATGAGGTTCAAATAAATAACTGTTGGTATTTTTTCCTAACCACAAATATCTTCAAATAACTTAGTCTCCTATGTGTGTTATTCATGTTTTTCTAAAACTTTAGAGCCATAGCCTATTATATTTTTTACCATGCATAATAACAGATAATTTCTATTCATTGATTTTTTTAAAAAAAAATTAGGAGTAATTGAATATAAAATTCCAGGGAGCATTTGCTATGCCTTACAACCTGTGCCTTCAAGAAACTCTGTTTATGAGTCAGAATGACTTGAGAGCTATCCAAGTACTGGGTTGTGATTTTTTTCCTCATTCCAGTGCCAACTTAGATCTTAAAGAATTACCTAGGGTTAATGAGAAAGAATTCTGAAGACTGTCACTACTAATACTAGTCCCTGGTAGAAATGCACAATAAATTTATTGACTGCCTGGTGGGAAGGGATAAGAGCAGAATAGATTTCTTGAAATAGTCTGTTGCTTGATTGTTTTTGAGGGAATTATATTTGGATACTCTATTATGAGGAAGTGAGATAAATTGTTTATTTTCTGAATTTTTTAGCTAAGAATGAAACCTTGGCACTGCCTGCTGAATCTAAAACACCAGAGATAGAAAAAATCCCAGCACAGCCCGTAACAGGTAATGAGATCCCTACGTTATTAACTTTGAGAAAATAAATAATGTATTTTCAAGTAGTAACTGATTGACAAGCCTGTATTTTTTTTTCAGTGAAGAGCCAGTAGGAAATTCATTTTGATCATAAGCACACAACAGTAGGAGATTCTGGGTCTTTAATGTTTGGAAAAACAGCAGATGCAAATGAACCATTGAATTCTATAACTGATATGTAATATGGAAGATGTATTTTTCACTTTAAGTGAAAGTTGTTACCGCAACATTCTGAAATATTTTTATACTAAGATGTAACACCATGGTTTGGGTGCTTTCCTTTTATAAGAAAACACGAGAGCATTTTTTCATTTCTTCACTTTCACAAGTGATTGGTTTAGCAAAATGCCATTATCCCTCATAAATCCATAGTTTAATATCTATGAAAATACCTTGGAATCATTTAGTAACAATGTCTCTTGAAGATTAACAATGCTCATGTAGAAAATACCTAATAGTTCAGTAAAACTCCTTTAAAGAATAAACGCAGTATGCATTTTCCCCAGTTTATCAACCATTACTAACAAACATTCAGCATGTCTTATGTGAATGAACTGCCCAAGTCCAGCCCACTGGGGACACGTTATTCTCTGAACTACAGAGTTTTTGCCAGAGCAATACCACTTCATCCAGAGCTCTGTGAAACAAATATCTGGCAAGAATTCCTCCAAATCTACATTTAGCAAAGTAACTCCAATCTAAAGTGAATTTCTTAACCCATAAAATTGCCATAAATTGAAATATCAGTGATATTTACCTTGTACTAAACTCTTGGACTCCTAACTAGTCCAGAGAAAATAAAGATTGGTGGAGAAATAAAATGGCTTGATTTCTAGAAACCTATTCAAGTAGAAATATTTCTGACAGAGTAAGAAGTACTTGGTCCTACCTAAAGGTGAGAAATGGACCTTCCATCCCCCACCTTCATGGGAGTTGGAGCAAGGGTAGACTCTGATGCTGGAATAAGCTATTTGAATGAAATTCCTAGGTAGTTTTCTGATTTCAATATAATTAGCCAATACCAAGAAAAGCATTCCCAACTACACTTCTTCTCTTGGCATAGTATCTGATGGGAGAGTCAACAGAGTTCTTAGCTCTCTGCCAAACCTTCCTCAGGATTTTCCACTTCAGAAACACTTAGGCAAACACCATAATTCATTATTCAGTGTCACTGTGTTTATTTCATATCCTTACCCTACAAAATTCTGGAATTGTGTAGCTCACAATTCATTCCAAATCTCAGTGATCCTGGTTCTTATTCCTCAAAAACTATTTACCTGAAGGTCATCTTTACCTTTGATCTAGCACTTGAAACAACCCTGTGACTGAGCATTTGAATCCTCATAATTTCAGCCCAGTTCCAAGCTTTGCATGTTGACTACAGTTTGGAAGAGAGAAGTCTTTAAAATGTAATAGTTCTAAATAAATCTTTTTGACCTGGGTCATTATGTTATCTGCCCATTTATTAACTTGTTTAATAAATATTTATCATGTGCTTGCTTACTATACCGCAGACTTTGTGCTAAGAAAAAAGGGCAGACCCAAAATTATGATTAAACTGATAAATGCTTCCATGGGGGTCAATTCCACGTGCTTTTTGGAACACATGGAAAGTGGACAAACCCAGAAAGGAAGGGTTGGGAGGAGGTGTCAGTTCAGACACAAGCCAGGGAGCCCTTAACATAATTAACTTGAAAAGAATTAGTCCGTGTAAGTGTCAGTTCTAATTCTAAAAGGCAACAAAAGTGCCTTATTGTCTTGAGTTGTTTCATCATTTATCTTAATTTGTAAAGTCATCTTTTTTACCTTCCAGTGACTCCTGAATCAGTTCCAAGAACCACTAAACCCACTGTGTCTAGTGCATTAGACATTTCAGAAACAATACCGGGTAATTCTAAGAACTTTTTTTCTTAAAAAAAAAAAAAAAGACCCTCCCAACCGTCATACAAAAGTAACCCCAATGCCTTGGCTTCCCATCCTCCCCACTTTCTTTCCTACCTTACTGGCAGTAGTTCATCTTCTGTTTCTCAGACCAATTCCATTAAAGTGTTAACGACATACCTTGATCCTGATGACTAATATTCTAGGCAGCTCTGGTTGCTATATGCTAACTGTACACCCTTTTTACCAGTCTCTTGGGAGGTATAGAAAAACAATGCCAACCTTTTAACCTACAAAGCTTGGAGGAGTGAGAGTCTTGACTATGTCTGTGCTTTCCATTTCAGTTGGCTTTTCCAAGTCTTGTGTGTACTAAACTTAAGGAGAATCCCCCGAAGTGACATGCCTTTTACTAAGAATTTCATGTCATGCAAGTTAGCTGCTTCTTGGCCCAAGAGAATCTAACCTGCTTTATTCTCTTCTCCAAAAAAAAAAAAAAAAAAAAAAAGAGCAGCATGTACGTATTTTGTTCTGTACTTGTGATGTTGATCTTCCATGCCACACCATGGCCATTTGAACGTATACCTTCAAATTATAACTATGTAAAACTTTTTCCAGAGAAAGCCAGCTATTTCCATGAAAGGCATCAGCTGCCCAGTGCACCCTCTGTTATGAGCATGCCTCACATGACATGGTTAAGCCACAACGTCAAATCCCGACTCAGGGAGTTTCTAACTGAATTCTTCTTTATTGCAGTTCTTAGGGGAAGGACCCCCAAAACACCGCAAACTATTTTAATACCTAGGTTTGAATTGCCACTGAGCACTCTAGGTAAAAATTATTAAACACTGCAGCTTATTATTACCTTGGAAATATTATGCATGCTTGAAAGAAGTCCTTAGGCTAATTCATTCAAATTTATCTCCTCACAGAAAAGAAGGGACACATGGCTTATAGAACAGTAGACTCTCCAATACCAAGCCCTTAAATGTTATAAATTCTTTATTTTATAATCTAGGATCCTAAAGAGTCTTTCTCTATGACAAATCCTTTGGTAATTTTTCTTGGGGGTAGTCATATTTTGATATTATATTTGATTCTTTTAATTCAACATTATTGTGTCACTGAATAAATTATTTTCTATATTTTTCCTAAATATCTTTTTACTCAACTGTTTCTCTTGAAAGAGAAGATATATTTATGATATTTCTGCAGACTGCTTCTTAGAATCCTTAGAATTTACCTGCAATATCAAAAAAGTTGTTGGGGGAGCTTAAATATAAACTCACATAGTTACTGAAATTCTATTTTTAAAAACTATTGGACAGACATTTTCTAGTTCATATGTGTTTGGTGCTTGACTTGAGTTTAAACTTAATATATCTGGGAACACATACGCAGAGCTGAAGAAATTAGGACACTAGTTTAATAAGGGTGAAAGAAAGAACCCAAACTCCTCAAATGCAGTGGCTTTATTATACAAAATAGAAAAAGAAGCTGTCTTATATTATCCATCATTGAAACACGGGAGTAAGAAATATATACTAGTAACAGTCCCTTACCTTACCTGAGTAATTTGCATTTGTGTGTTTGTTTTTGAAGCCTGAGATTTTAAAAACCTTTTCTCTTACTCACACTTCAAGCCATAACATTTCTTGTGTGTTTCATTGCAGCTCCGAAAAGGCTTCCAGAATTTCCTCAGGCAAAAACACCCTTCCCTTTTGAGAAAGCTGGGGGCACCTTGGGTAATAACAGCACCTTAAATCTGGTGTTAGGACGTGGGTGGTGATTGCTTAATTCTGTAGGACACGTTTACTGGATCTTATCTATGCAAACCTCAATGAACTGCTGAATTCAGTCAACTCACACAAACAAGTGGTTGATTGGTTTAAAAAAAAAAAAATCCAAAAACAACTATTTCTCTGATTGGATTTTCTACAAATTCAGTAACAATTATCAATCTATTAATTCCATATATAGCCCATTTAGTTAGTTTTCCGTCCTCAAAAAGGTGAGAGTATGACACCAAACTCTAGTCTCCTTCTAGTCTCTACTCAAATGCTCTCTGAATGGGTGTATATTGGTTTCTTCTTCATATGTGATAATGTTTAATTGGATCAGTATGTGTTTTTTATTTCAGGCTACTGGTAGCCACTTAACCACACCAGCAACCTATTTCTGTCTCTTTATCCTCTCAAAAAAATTCTCAGTGAATTCCATTTCTTTTTTGCTGTAGCTTCAAGTCAAAAGCCATGGATTGTGCCTACACGTAAAATATCTGAAGATTCCAAAATTCTGCTGCCTCAAACTGGTAATTGCATTCTTTTTTTAAAAAATAGATTGGAACAACAGTATGGAATAACTTCTCGTTTTTATTTTTATAGGTTGTTTAGTTGATTATCCATATACTTTGTAGTAAATGGTAAAGTTATAATCCATTCTTGATGCTTAGATGAATTTTATTTTTTTCAATACAAAAGCAAAATGCTTTTACATTTGTTTTAAAGATCTGTGTTTTAATGTCTGGATATACGGTTAGAAGTCTGGCTAGAAGGTGAACTGTGAATTGGCTCATTGAATTTCTAGAGATCTCTTTAGTGACATGAGAGCAGTAACAAAAATAAGAATCCCATCGTGATCTGATTTAAGAGTATGAATTTAATATTTCCCTTGCAGTTAGATATTTGCCTCTTTTTCAGTAAAATATCTAATGAACATTTGAGAGTTTACTTTGTGCAAGATATTATTACTGAAATAATAAAATAAGTAAACATAAAATATGTCCTAAAATATGTAAAAATATTGTGATATAGAGGAAAGACCACAGGTCTTGGCACTAATACTGGACCTTGGTTCCAGTTCTGGCTTTACTACCAACCACATATTTTAGCTATTTTTCTCTACTTTCCTGGATCCTGGTTTGCTCTTTTGTAAACTATAGCAATTGGTTTTTTCTCCCGAGAATTCTTGTGTTCCAACACTAAAATTGATTGAGTGAAATAGCTTCCTTTTTAAAAAATAGATTTTTCTCAATTAAAGAGTTTTTGCGTTTACGTCTTTTCTTTGATGTCTAGTGGTCAACTAAAGAAAATATTCAGCATGTGAGAATTATAAGAAAACCTCAAAAACCATTTTGTGTGATTACTTCTATGATTTTTGTTTTACTTATTTGTATTTTAATTTTGTGAACCTTCTAGTGGTGATTTTTTTGAGTATATATAATTAGTATATAATGTAGTTAGAAGTTCATGTAATGATGTTAAACACACCCCCATTTGGTGGTATCCTCCAGAAAGGAGTCCAGCACAGGATTGGTTTGAGAAAGGATGAGAATGAGCCTACAGACACATAGATCTTAGTCAAATGATCCTTTCTCTGGTGAGTGTAATTGATTCAGATCTTAGCAAAAGATACAAGGATGGCATCAAATGAAGTAAGCATGTCTGTTACGGTCCTCCCTAGTTTACTCACGTGGGAAAACACTTATAAGTTGGTTATAGTTGTCAGCCAATACAGAGAAGCCTTAAATTAGGTCTTTCTAAGCCTTGATTCCCCATGTCACTGACCCTGAAATTCTAGTGCCATTACTCAATGTGGGTGCAAGAACACCTTCAGAATTCAGGTCACCTGAGTCTAAAATCCAGGCTCTGGGTGGACTTTCATACTGAGCCTCTAGTTCTGTTAACACAGAGGCACAGCTGCACTGCACACTGTGGAACAATGCTAGTCTGTGGGCGTGTGTGATGGTTTATCTGCTGCACGGTGGCCCAGCTGGCCTGACCCCCACGTCCTTTACAAGTATCACATCTTCCAAACCAAAGACTGTTGGGGCCCACTGAGTTAGTAGAACACTTAGGTCCCTTTTATCTCTCAACTTCTGGGCTGTAAACACAGGGCATATAAGGTCTTCCTGGTTTCTCTTGAGCAGCCTCTAGATTTTTGGTGTTTATGATTAGTTAAGAGCAAACTGACCAAAACCTCCAGGAAACCACTTATGAAATTTCAATGCCTAGGATATGAATTATATATAAGCCTGAATTGAAGCAAGCTTTGGGGGGGGTAGGGAAAATATGTTTGCAGGTGAATGTTGTAGAGTTACAAAGAGACAAAGATAGATGAGATTGGAATTCCCAGTAAAAGAAAGGTTCCTCTTGCCTTAATTACAGAAAAGGAATATTCTGGTTTTGCCTGGTGGAGTATGAATAGTTGCTAATGCCGCAGGAAGCAGTTTCATTTTTCAGCTGCTTCCCTCCTGCTAGGGCCACCTTAGGCTGCCAGAGAACTTCCAAAAACTGTCGACTGCCAGCTGTCTCTAGATGAAGTGTGTGGGCCTGTCATGGGCTGTAACAGTTCGGTAGGTATGATTGCAGGCATACGCATAAGCCACAGAAACTTCCTAGCCAGCCCTTACAACACTGAATTGTTATGACTGGGCTACTTGGTATGATGTTTGGAGAGAGAGCATTGGCATCACCAGGGAGCTTGTTAGAAAAGCAGAATCTTGGGCTCTACTTCAAATCTGTTGAATCAGGATCTGCTTTTTAACAAGATCTCCAGGTGATTTGTGTGAGTATTAAAGTTTAAGAAGCGCTGCCTTAACACTGTAGTCTGTAATACTTCACATGGTACAGATAAGAAGCATCGAATGTGATCAGTTATAGGACAGGAGGCCTGAAATCAATGTAAAATTGGTTTCTTAAAGTGGGCGATTAAGTATTTCTTGTTTCTGCTAATATTTTTAACACTCCCATCTACCTCTTGTATAAATATTCTGTGGCATCTTCCTAACGTGTTAAATTTCAAATTAAAATTCATCAAATGTGTTACTTGTGATTTAAAGAGTTGGTATATTCACACAACCCTTTTATTCATTTCACCCTTTGGTTCTCAATTGACTTTGTGTGAACTTACACAGGCACTAAGTTTCTATTTCCTATTTAGTTTCAACATATATGATTATTGTATTTTCCAGTTACTCACATGGCTTCCTAATGCAATTATTTGAGAATTAAGGAGAGAGAGAGGCAGAGATAGTACTTGAATGCCAGTCCATAAAATCAGTGGTCTCATTTTTAGTTGTTACATCTTTTGAAGAAATGATATATTTCAGCTGGTATTAATGACATTATTATAGCGAAATGAACATATTTTGTTTTCTCTCTTGGCATGCAATGCATCTGTATTTACTATGTCAATTACCTTCAGCCAAAGACCACCAGGAACACACCTGTATTTGAACAGAGTTAGGTTTATTTACTTTTTGTAACAATGGAGAATGCAGACCATGAGGAACTGTGGATCTGTTAGTAAGAGGATGTTATGGGATTTAGTCTTGTGTTAGGTGATCCTGGGGAGTGTTTAAGGAAGTGAAGCTTTGCTCTGAATTGGATGCTGTCTGAAAATAGGAATAATTTGTGACAGAATGTCTTAAGAATTCTTAACTAGAAGGCAAGAAAAGAAGAGTGAGACTAAAGCTGTGACTGGTAAAGATATTAGCCAGAATATGAGGACAGTAATTTTTGTGTTCATGTGTTTGTGTCCCACACAGTTACAGAATGGTCTTGTTTTTGTCTTGGTCCATCTTTGTCACCAAGTGAACTTGTCTGATGTTGATGTTCTTTTCAATTGTCGATGTTCTGTAGGTGAACACAACAGCCTAGCTGTGAGTGCCTGACCAGCACCTGGATGCCAGGGGCTGCTTGTTTCTTTATCAACCATTAAAGGTGGTTTATCAGTACCTTTTGTAAAACTCATTTTCCTTCAACGTTTACTGGATTTGTTTTCCACATTTACTTCATACTCTATATCAAATAATCAGAATGCATGCTCTTAAAAAGATTTCTGTATTACTTTTGTCAATAAAAAGTTATGTGGAAATTCTAACTTGCATGTCGAATATTGAAATCATTTCAGTAGTTGATGGCAAGAGTGGGACAGGGTATTTGGAATTTGGAGTGTCCTAGGAAATCTGAGAAGTGCAGTCATCAAACATACTCTTCCCTACTTTTAGTCTATTGGCCCCAATCCTTCATTAGGGCTGCATTTTGTGATCTCATTATTTGGAATTGTACTTCGTTTAAACTTTCTCTAAAGTATGTTCAAGTGGGATTGACTGATTTTGCTTTCCTTAGCAAATCCACCTTTTCTTAAAGGACAGAAAGGAAATTATAAAAATATGCTCTTTAACTATGTGCCAGAATGTAAACTTATTTATAAATTCTAAATCAAAAGAAAGTTGGCCATATTTTAGAAATACTTAAATGCTTATAACAGTCATTCAGAAAAGTCCATCTTTCTGGTGATGCAATAGAATTGGTCTTATGTTCTACTGGAAGGTAGCCAGTAGAACATGGTTGGAGAAGGAGGATAGAAATCAATGTTCTGTTTCTGGCTTGCTAATGCTATCAGTGTTAAGCGTCCTTAATTTACTTGGTCATCCCCTTAAAAGACCACTATTTAGTACCAGGAGGGATTTGAACCTTAATCAAATAAAAAAAAAAAAATGGTTTCTTCATATAACCCTAGATGATCCAGTGTGCTTATTTGCATCCTTAGAAAACTCTCCAGCCTGTTCTTCCCCTAGCATGCCCAGACAAACTGACTTTTCCCTCTAATTGTACAGTAACTTATTACTAAGATGACAGTTCCTTCTGGCATAATTATTTCCCCTTGAGCAATAAACAGTTATCTTTAGAGACTTCCCTTGACAGAACTGAGGATGGCCTGCCTCAGTCTTTTCATTAGAATCCACTTTGGGAGCTCCCTTTAGGAGTTCATTACTAATTATTTTCCGTGTTTCATTCTTTCAGTACTTTGTAGAACTTTAGTAAATTGCTATATGCACTTAAGCTCTATAAATTATTTAAAGCCTTGAAAGCTGAAGTGATCAGCATGCCTGAGGAGTGGTATACTGGTTGGAAAGTTTCGGCCACAAGTGGTTTGCTCACAGTGGTTGAAAAGAGGTTGAACTCTGCATTTGGACCTTATTGTCTTCCTATGAGGTGTTGATTAGCATAGATCTGGCCCACCAGACTGAATTAAGCCCTAGAGAGGAGAAAAAATAGGAATAAATGGTGGTGTTGATGCTTTGAGATCAGGAAAATAGAATTTAAGTATACAGATGGTTTACGGATTTACAGTGGCCTCTTAGAGATTTACAGCTGCAGCCTTTGGTTTTGCTTCATGAGCATTTTCTTGCAGGCAATATATTCACAAATTTCAAGGCCAACCGGAAAGGTATTTTATTTTTCCATGATATGAAGAGAGCTTTACGTACTTATTTAAATGGTACTGAGAACTCTGTGTGTGGTGTTTTTAACTGCTTTTCTCATCCAGCTACTTATTGATGGTCCTGTTGTATTTTCCCCTTGTGTCTTTATATGTGTGTTTAGGTTTCTATTTCCATGGCAGGGTATGGCCACGCAAGCATATGGCAGGTAACTGTGTAGTAGAGGGAGAGATTTGTGTGCACGCATATGTGTGTTATAAAATAATTAAAGGATCTGTTCATTTATTCTCATCTATCCTTACTAAGAGCATAAACTACCCAACTGTCAAACTCATTGTTATTTGTTCATTGTAACGGAAATCTAGCCGATTATTAATTCCATTGAGTCTTCCCATGTACAAGGCTCTGGGGTAAACCTTGAAGACCATAAAGAGCATGACAGGCACAGTTTCTATCCTAATGAGGTCACGAGGTCTTTCATCTAAGAATTTAAAAAGGAGTCTTTATACATATGCAGTGGAATATTATTCACCGTAAAAAAAAAAGATGGAATAATGCCATTTGTAGCAACATAGATGAACCTAGAGATTATCATACTAAGTGAAGTAAGTCAGACAGGGAAAGACAAATATCATACGATACTACTTATATATGGACTCTAGAAAATGATACAAATGAATTTATTTACAAAACAGAAACGGACTCACAGACATAGAAAACAAACTTATGGTTAACAAAGGAGAAAGGGGGTGAGGAGGGATAAATTAGGAGTTTGGGATTAGCAGATACAAACTACTATATATAAAAGAGTTAGGGACTTCCCTGGTGGCACAGTGGTTGAGAGTCCGCCTGCCGATGCAGGGGACACGGGTTCGTGCCCTGGTCCAGGAAGGTCCCACATGCCGTGGAGCGGCTGGGCCCGTGAGCCATGGCCACTGAGCCTGCGCGTCCGGAGCCTGTGCTCTGCAACGGGAGAGGCCACAACAGTGAGAGGCCCGCGTACAGCAAAAAAAAAAAAAAAAAAAAGAGTTAAACAACAAGATCCTACTGTATAGTACAGGGAACTATATTCAATATCTTGTAATAAACTATAAGGGAGAGTGGGAGGGAGATGCAAGAGAGAGGAGATGTGGGAATATATGTATATGTATAGCTGATTCACTTTGTTATAAAGCAGAAAGTAACACACCATTGTAAAGCAATTATACTCCAATAAAGATGTTTAAAAAAAAACTATAAGGGAAAAGAATCTGAAAAAATACATATATATATACATATATATGTATATATATATGTATATATATATATCTGAATTACTTTGCTGTACACCAGAAGCTAGCACATTTTAAATCAACTATACTTCAATAAAAAAAATAATAAATTTAGAAACAGTCCAACAAAAAAGTCTTTCACATAGTTATTAATATTCATGGAATTTGAATAAGATAAATTGATGAATTCTTGATCATTGTAAAGGCCTTGTCTGTGTGCCATCATATGTTTCCAGAGCAATATCAAAGTATTTTTATTATGGAATTTGCATCTAATCAGTTTTTTAAAAGTAAAAATAAAATGTACAGCCAACAAAACATAATTTAGCAATGTAGTTTTAGGAAGTTATAAGCAAATGAGAAAATTGTAGTGTGGCTTATTTCATATTATTTTTTTCTCTGAAAAATATAAAAATAAAATTTAGTTATCGTGATTATAAGCCATTACTGTTTTTTGAAAGAAACTAAAATTGCTTTTTATAGCCTTTGAATTGAACTGCCTATTTTACTAGCATTAGACTTCTCCTACAAATTTTAGTCCCATTTATATTCTGTGAATGCAAGATTAGAAAGAGTGCTTAATGACAAATGGCTGGAGAATGTCACCCACTAAAGTAAACATGGGTGACAGAAGATGTTTGCCTCTAAACAATAATGCATGATGGCATGTAGAGTCTAAAAAATAGAAGGGTTTACCCCTCTTAGCTATTTATCAATTTTATAGCTGGAGAAGCCCTTTAGAAACCAGGGATACCTAAACATTTCCTGTGTTTCATTCTGGTATAGAAAGAAGTATATTTACAAGAGTTTTGTGGGGGTTTTTGTTTTTTCAGGTTTTTCTTAAATTTTATTTATTTTTTTATACAGCAGTTTCTTATTAGTTATCCATTTTATACATATTGGTGTATATATGTCAATACCAATCTCCCAATTCATCACACCACCACACCTCCCCCCACCAGTTTCTCCCCTTGGTGTCCATACATTTGTTCTCTGCATCTGTGTCTCAATTTCTGCCCTGCAAACTGGTTCATCTGTACCATTTTTCTAGGTTCCACATATATGCGTTAATATACGATATTTGTTTTTCTCTTTCCGACTTACTTCACTCTGTATGACAGTCTCTAGATCCATCCACGTCTCTACAAATGACCCAATTTCATTCCTTTTTATGGCTGAGTAATATTCCATTGTGTATATGTACCACATCTTTTTCATCCATTCATCTGTCGATGGGCATTTAGGTTGCTTCCATGTCCCTGCTATTGTAAATAGAGCTGCAATGAACATTGGGGTGCATGTGTCTTTTTGAATTATGGTTTTCTCTGGGTATAAGTCCAGTAGTGGGATTGCTGGGTCATATGGTAATTCTATTTTTAGTTTTTTGAGGAACCTCCATACTGTTCTCCATAGTGGCTGTATCAATTTACATTCCCACTAACAGTGCAAGAGGGTTCCCTTTTCTCCACACCCTCTCCAGCATTTGTTGTTTGTAGATTTTCTGATGATGCCCATTCTAGCTGGTGTGAGGTGATACCTCATTGTAGTTTTGACTTGCATTTCTCTAGCAATTAGTGACATTGAGCAGCTTTTCATGTGCTTCTTGGCCATCTGTATGTCCTCTTTGGAGAAATGTCTATTTAGGTCTTCTGCCCATTTTTGGATTGGGTTATTTGTTTTTTTAATATTGAGCTGCATGAGCTGTTTATATATTTTGGAGATTAATCCTTTGTCTCTTGATTCGTTTGCAAATATTTTCTCCCATTCTGAAGGTTGTCTTTTCATCTTGTTTGTAGTTCCCTTTGCTGTGAAAAAGCGTTTAAGTTTCATTAGGTCCCATTTGTTTATTTTTGTTTTTATTTCCGTTTCTCTAGGAGGTGGATCAAAAAAGATCTTGCTGTGATTTATGTCAAAGAGTGTTCTTCCTATGTTTTCCTCTAAGAGTTTTATAGTGTCTGGTCTTACATTTAGGCCTCTAATCCATTTTGAGTTTATTTTTGTGTATGGTGTTAAGGAGTGTTCTAATTTCATTCTTTTACATGTAGCTGTCCAGTTCTCCCAGCACCACTTATTGAAGAGACTGTCTTTTCTCCATTGTATATCCTTGCCTCATTTGTCATAGTTTAGTTGACCATAGGTGCATGGTTTATCTCTGGGCTTTCTATCCTGTTCCATTGATCTGTCTTTCTGTTTTTGTGCCAGTACCATACTGTCTTGATTACTGTAGCTTTGTAGTATAGTCTGAAGTTTGGGAGCCTGATTCCTTCAGCTCCGTTTTTTTCCCTCAAGACTGCTTTGGCTATTTGGGGTCTTTTGTGTTTCCATACAGATTGTGAATTTTTTTGTTCTAATTCTGTGAAAAATGCCATTGGTAGTTTGATAGGGATTTCATTGAATCTGTAGATTGCTTTGGGTAGTAGAGTCATTTTCACCATATTGATTCTTCCAATCCAAGAACATGGTATATCTTTCCATCTGTTTGTATCAAGAGTTTTGTAAAGAAGTCAAGAGTGGTTGATTTTTGGAGAACTCTAATTTCCACCCTGTCTTATCCTCTGACATCCATTACTTCAGAGTCAAAAACTCTTGTTCAACCCATGAAATGAGGTAGTAGTGTGCTTCTCAGAGCTGCCCAAACAACATAAAACTTCCAGCGAGTGGTGTTTGTGTGTTTTTAGCACTCAGCTATCAGAAACTCCAGAAATAAACATATCAGGGACCAAACCTGCTGGCAAACATGTGACATTAATGTCACATGTTTGGAAGTAAGAGGTCCCTGACAGTTGGGAACTTTCAGATGTGAGTCACAATTGCCAGAGGATGATGGAAGGAGGGCTTCTTTCTCCAGGACAGTGTCTTCTGGGAATAACTTGAGGGAAGATGGAGGCCTGGCTTGGAACCTCCAGGATGGAAGGTCCTTGTTAATATGGAAAAGAAGTAGAAAGAGGGTGAATAAATATCATCTCTTGGAATAGAGTACAAGAATATAAGAAAGTTGGTCCAGTGTCACTAGATGGATGGGAAATGTGGGAGTTAGGATAACATATAGACAGTATGGTGTTTTTCAAAAGCAACAGTATAAAATATAAATAAGTCAGCTATTAATTCACAATTTCTTACCTAGTACAAGGGGTTTAAATACAAGTTGGTAAAGTTTTCCTGATTTGTCTAGTAGTTAGAGCGAGCTGACTTTGCTGGATCCATGATTTGAAATTGGCTTAAAGTGAACCTAAGATCAGCAGCTGCCAACATTTTTGTCCTTTGAAAGATGAGTCATTCTTATCTGACCCTTTAAAACTGTAGCTAGACTAAAGAAAGCTTTACATTGCAAGGTAATAAATTTACTCTTGGGATATCTGCATATTTTAACTCATAACATTCTTTCTTTTTTGAAGATTTTGCAAAGCAGTAGATTCACCTTCACAAACTGAAATATATTTCCTGCCTCTTTTGTATGCAGTGCAATATAATTACCCTCTCTGCATATCAGGCTGTGTCGCATTCTCTGATCTTAGCTTCCCTACAGCTTCAACTAGCAATGGTTCAGTATCATTACACTGTCACTAAATTACAAGTAGCCCCAATGTGTAAATTTTCCCATGAGCTCCTGCCTTTATAGTTTATTTCTGTACAGCCGTTTTCAATGGGCAAGGGAAGTGACACCTGCCTCCTGACAGTTCATGCTTCCTCTATACCTCTCATTACCATGGTGACGGCTCTTTGTACAGAAATGGGAACTTTCTAATTTTGATGCTGTTTTTGCTTGCAAATTCAACTCTTAAGTGAACGTGAAAATTATCCCTACATTAAAATCAAGCTGTATTGTTAAGGTCACCCTACTTTTCTTTATGTAGAATATAAAACTTATCTTTAAACCCACCTAGATTATAGATGGGCTTTTGGCTCCATGGAGGAATGTAGAAAGCTGCCTCTAGGTAAAATGGCAGGAAGGATGGGACAAGAGGAAGGTGCTGGTCTTAACTCTGCCATTCCTGGCCCTGCTAATGGAATGGGAAATACGTCGAATTTGACAGTCCCAGCGCGTGACCACTAGCAAATGTCCTCTGCTAAGTGAATCTCAATTTTATCATCTAGAAAATGGAGCTACTACCCCATTGTCCATAACATGGGGTTAATGTCTACCTCACCTATTTCTCAGGGATGTTAAGAGAGTTAAATAAGTTGATATATGAGAAAACGCTGTGCAAACTATAAAGTGCTGTACAACCTGCAAAGTGCTGTGCAAACTGTAAAGTACTATCCAGACATCATGATGGTAACTTTTACTAAGTACAAAGACTAAGCTGTAGTCTCTGTGCAAATTACCTCAGTGTGACTGCTGTTTCCTTCTTTGGAATTCTCAAATTGCCATCTGATTTCATTTATGTTTGTACTCTTTGAAGCTATTTGATTTACAGCTGGCACTGCTTCCTTGTAAATAGCACTATGCTCACATCACCCTAGGGGTCAGTGTCAGGGCTCACTGCATAAAGGCTTTTAGTTCAGGGCAAGAAGGACTAGAGGCAAGTCTTTTAGTGATTGCTTACACGTTGCTGACATGACCAGTAGCCCACAGCCAAAGCTCACTAACACCTACATGAAAATGTCCTCTTTCAGCCAGCATGAAAATATGTCATGAAATTTTTTAAAATTAACATCTTCTTTTTTGTTTTACCTTTTCTTTTAAAAGCCACTTATGATGTTTTCTCAAGCCCTACAACATCAGATGAGCCTGAAATATCAGAGCCCCACACAGGTACACCCAGCCTCTCAATTCTTGTTTTTGGATGCCAGGTATTCTGACAATACTGCACCTAGTTCTCCCTTTCATTTTTGCCGAATGAAAAAGTGCGCTCTCTAGAGCTCCACAGGAGAGACATGGCAATCTGTGTCAGGGAGATGAATTCTACCCACCTCTCCCATTGAATGATTATTTCTTCACATCCATCAGTAAATAAACTCTGCCACATGTGGGAGATGCAGATAGATTAGGTTGCCACTGAGGCACAGTAGAATAATGGCCTATCTCTCTGTTGTTCAGAGTCATTCTAAAAAGCTTTTAGATTCTTAGTTTTCCCTGGTGTAGTGGTTCTCCAGTGGGGGTGATTTTGCTCCCTTCCTCCTGAGGAAACATTTGGCCATGGCTAGATATACTTTTGGTATCTGGGGAAGGTCTTACTGACATCTAGTGGGTAGAGGCCAGGGATGCTGCTAAACACCCTGCAATGCACAGGACAGCTCCCACACCAGAGTCATCCAACCCTAAAGGGCAATAGTGCCAAGGTGAGAAATCCGTCTCTCGAGCAATCATGTCGCTCATTTGTCTATAGAAGTTCAGTTGGGTCTAATGTTTGACATTCACTTACTGATGCATCTACGGTGAGTTTAAATTCAGTCCAATAGTTCCTTCTAGCAAGTATTTATTGAGCACTTACTAAACTAGGTACTGCAGGAGATTCAAAGTATATAATACTGGTCTCTGCCACACAAAGACATATGTCTGGTATTTGTGTGTGTGTGTGTGTGTAGCCTTATCTTAGGTCTATTGGTGCCATGATAAATAAAGGCAAATAATTTTAAATAGTAGCAGAAAATGTTAAGAAATGAAATAGAATGCTAAGAGTAGATTCAGCTAGCAGTTTAAGAAACAGAGGGAAGGAACCAGAAAAACGAGTTGAAAACAGTTCAATATATGAAACATTGTTTTATCATGGTTTAACATTTGAAGTTTGCATGTTTTTAAAAATGAGGTCATCTTCAACTCCTAATGAATCACTAGTTTTCAAATGTTGGTCAGCAATCTCTCAAGTGTTCTTGATATTTTTCCCCATTTGAGGCATAATTTATTACTCTGGAATTTGTATTTTATTCCTGGGGCCTTCTACTGCTTTTAAAAATGTTGACATTTATTCCAACAGCAACAAGCGATCCATTTCTGGATTCTGTCCCATCTAAAACTTCTAGAACTCTTGAACAGCCAAGGGCAACACTGGGTAATGTTTTTAACAGAAAAATTGTGCTTTGTTTTCCATCGAAAGAAAATCCATGTAAATGCCTTTCTTCCAAATGACCATTTAATTCCATCACATCTAATCATTTATTTCTTTCCTATTTCTGAATATAATATATATTTTTTCCTGTAATGCAGGCATCTTATGTTCCATTTTGGGCTCTCTCTCTCTTTTTTCTTTTTAAACCGTAATAGATGTTATTTTTTCCATCCTTAAAGGAATGAAAAGCTTTGAAAACTGCATGGACATCATCATCCATATCCTCCCATCTCGTGTGTTTGTGGCCTGTATCACCTCTCTTCCATGCATTGAGTCTGCCTCGAGTCAGCTACTGAACAATCTCATTCTGACCTTTTCTCCACTTTAAATTATCATTTCATCCACCAGCTTTCAAGACAACATTCATGCATTTTTCATCCTTCATCATGTCCTTGTAGCATGTGCTTTGTAACACCATCTAAAAGCATGCTGAAACTCTTAAGATACCTCATTTTAACTGGAATTATTTGGTGGGATGGGGTGTTTGTGTTTTCAGCTCCGAGTGAAACACCATTCGTTCCTCAAAAACTGGAAATCTTTACCAGTCCTGAAATGCAACCTACAACACCTGGTAACTAATGACATTCGTATAGTTGTGTACTTTGAAAGAATGGATAAAGTGACAAAAAGAATCAGTCATGTGT
The DNA here is from genome assembly GCF_937001465.1 of Orcinus orca. Taxonomy (NCBI): domain Eukaryota; kingdom Metazoa; phylum Chordata; class Mammalia; order Artiodactyla; family Delphinidae; genus Orcinus; species Orcinus orca. The sequence continues at coordinate 100,986,384 of NC_064563.1, forward strand.
TGGCCTTTTCAGAATATTTTCAGTAGTAAACATTTCCCTTCATTCTCTACCATGAACTTCTTCAAAGAACTGGGGTATCTGTCCTACTTAGCCTTGTGATAATCCTCGAAGAATTTTCATAATCTTGGTGTCTCTGTATTTTTTTAATTGAGGTAAAATTAATATATAACATTATATTAGTTGCAGGTGTATGACATAAAAATTCAGTCTTTGCATACATTATTTTGAAGTATTATTCCCTTTCTTCTTGTTATTCCCTATACTTCTTTCAAATTTGCCACTGGAAAATAACAGCAAAATTATAGATGATAATTATTTTAAAATACATTCCCTTCAGTTAGCATATTTAGATACCACTTGGTCAGACTGTTTTTCTCCAAGTAGCCTAAGTATAAAGAGCATCAAGTAGGCTCTGCAATCCTGGATATGGTAAAGAAAGATGAATAAAAGAGTAAAACACATATATTCTATAATAGAAACTTATTGGAATAATGAAGTTCGTTAACTCCTGGTGAGGTTAGTAGTGAGATATAGAATTAAAGAAGTTCTGAACCTTCCATTCTCTAAATCTCAAATATTTATGCTTCTCCCGTGCTGTTCAGTAAATCACCTTTTGAGTTCTTAACTGTACCTTGTGTTCTTAAATCCCACAAGGGTCCTCCCTTTCCAGTACAGTTAAGTGAACAATGTACCTTCAATTCTCATATAGAATTTAATTTCTTTTGACTCAATCAACACTTATTGAGCACCTACTGTGTATAAAACACAGTGCTGGGCATTCTAGGGATACAAAGAAATAAAAAGCAGTTCTTGCCCTCAGGAAGTTTACAAGTTTACAGTTACAACCTGATTGACCCCTGGGAAATACCATTTATCAAAGCTATATTAAATCTTCTTTCAGCTCCCCTGCAAACTACATCTGTCCCTTCTACACCTAAACGACGCTTCAGGCCCAAAACACCAAGAACTAAACCTGGTAAATAACTGTCTCTTTAACCTTTCAGGATATTTAATTCCAAATAGATAATGTCCATCTACTTACAAAAAGAAACGATTCTCTAGATTAAACATTCTCTGTAAATTTTGGAATTGACTGAAGATGAATAATTAATGTAAAATAACAAGGATCAAACATTTTCAATAAGATCTTATTGAAAATTATGTGAATAATGTTCTTTTTTTCTGGGAAATACTCTTCTTTAATCAAAGTAATACATAAAGATTTTTTTTAAAGTACTACAAGGCCTAGATTGAACAAGAGGAGTCCACTGCCCTACCCTATTCTACGCTTGAGACCCATTCTCCAGTTCTTCAGCATGTTTCTTTTGTATTTACCTCCACATTTCTAAGTAATATGCTGCTCTTTCTTGTTAGATCAATTTTAGTGAATGATGTTCTTGCATGCAAATTTTGGTATAAACATAGAAACAAGTCCTACTGTCACAGTGATATATACTGTAATTTATTTTCCTGGCATGCATCTGAGTTTAAGTGTTATTAGGCAGACAGTTCCTGTTTTCGTTGCCTACTACTATGTTTTCAGTTTTGCATTAGGGCGATGGCTGAGATGCAGAGGACATGACTCTGGCTTTCCAATTGCTTTTTTTTTTTTTAAGATTATATCATGAACAATGAGAGCAATGTAAGATTATACAACCTGCTTGTGAAGCTATAATACTGTGTGGAAGCTCAGAAAAAGAAAGTACAAGTTGAGGATGTAAGCCTCAGAATGCGTGTAGGGTTTAGAGGAAAAGGAGAGGGGAACAACATATATTATGGCACAGAGTTTGAGGTAAAGGTAGTTTACCAACCTGGATATGATACTCTTCATTGTCAAAGAGTACACTCAGAATCATGCTCAACAAACCAGGCTTTGATATTCCATTGCTTATTACAATTTTTTTATAGCTATACTATTATGACTAAATTTTAAAGTTCTTTCCCCAAACTTTTACTCACTGCATACTTTGTAAACACTAACTAAATATTACAGGATTTTAAAAAGGTCATTCAGTTCCTCTTTGGAGGATTGTTTTTTTTTATTGTCTCTAGAATATTTTAATATATATTTTTTTCCTTTCCACCACCAGAAAGAACCACAAGTCCTGGAACAATTACATCTAAAATTTCTAAAAGCCCTGAACCTACACGGACAACACTGGGTAACAATATGTCCTTAGTAAATATGTTACTTCATTTCACCACGGAAAGTCCAGTATGCCAGCTTTTCTGTAATGTCTCAATCACTGTTCTAATTGGATCATTTCAGCAGTACTAAATTATCTCGTAGTACACATCAACTCCATGACTTTCATGGTTTTGGATAGCTGGCCATGTGGTGGTTGATGTGAACTCAGCATTTAGACATCATCCTGTACCCTGGAGAGCCGTTAAACCACTGATGATTTCTCATCTTCTATGCAACCATTGTTTTTAAAGCTGCGTCTTATACACAGTTCTCCATTTTTTTACATAAGGCCCTCAAGTTCAACTTCATTTGGCAAAACAGCTTTCTGTTATGGTGTTAGTAAAAATTTCTTTATGCCGTAGATCATAACATTATACCTATCAGTAAATATTAATTTTAAAACATTTCTCTTTTCTGATGCTTAAAGATTTAGATGTGGTTGAGAAATGTGAAATAAGGTGCAAAATCATTACACTGATTTTGGTTTTCTAATCATGGGTTAAAATCACTGTCTTTGGGTAGTTGTGGTGACTAGTGACAATGCTATTTCTCTTGAAATGCTTTTTCAAAAAGATGAAAATTTATTACTGTATTTTCATTAAATGGTGCTCTGTGAAGTATTATTTTAATGGAATCCAAAATCATCCAAGATGATGGGTTTATAGCACTTGAGGTATAGGTTTTCCTTTTGAGGTTTTAGACACTGAAATGACTAATTATTGATTTGTTGATTCTTTTGTTTCTTTATTTTTCCAGCTCCCAGTAAAACACAGTTTATTTCTTTGAAACCTAAAATCCCTCTCAGTCCAGAAGTGACACACACCAAACCTGGTAATTACCCTGAGCTTTATTTTGATATTCCAAAAGTAGGGTTGAAAAGTTATTTTATGCCACTCTTCGGAGCAAGAACTTTTGATTTGCATCTTGGTATTGGATATAACTTTCCATGAAAAGAGTGAAAGTCTGATGAAATGATGTCGTTTATAGCCAACTCCTCTGATATTATCATAGCATCTCTCTGAGCTGTGTGGTGTTTCATTATGTTCATGACCATCACAGAGAAAGCACAGAAATAGAGTGGTGGGAAGGATTGAGGACTCCCTTGTCTAGGACTGTGAAATAGTTTCCAGTGCCAAAGTTGATTGGAATTCAGATCACACTAAACAGTAGCCTTTCAGCTGAGAAGTGGAGAAGTCTTTCCATCCCCTAAGAACTCTGCCTTGTTGAGGGCCTTCTCAGTTCTCGGGCTGCATGACTAGCAATGGTTGTATTTCCCTAATGTTCTATAGCTTCTTTCTAAATTGGGTCTGATTTCCGAACACTGACTTCTGTTTACTTCTCAGGAGACATTAATGATGTTTTGCTGAGGAAAAGAGGAGTTTTTTTCTTTTCTTCTTTTTTTGCAGGGAGGGGTTATTCTGTGTATGTAATTAAAAACAGAGACAATTCCCTGCACAAGGATTGCAGGACATGTTAAATGATCAAATTGTTTTTTCCATCTATCCAGAATCTCTACAACAGTCTGAAATGTTGATTTATGAGATTATATATGGGGAACTTCATCACAACTCATTATTTTCATCAAAACTTTAACCCCTTAGCTCTGGGAAGAATATATTTCTCACTGTAATATGGATTTTTCATTAATGTATATTTACAAGGTAGGATTATTAAAGCAAGAGGTTTTCTGCTTAAGTGGGCATGATTTGTTTTTTGCAAAGACATGGGTAAGGAAGAAAAGCGTAACTGCTCAGAGAGAGAATTCTCATGACTCCTTTTAAAGAGGCAGTGAGATTTCCAGGTGTTGTAGGTGTCAGAGGGAAAGAAATTATGGATTAGGCAAAGGGAGTATATTTGATGCTGTGACCAGGGGTGAGGTCTCCAAGTCAGAGAAATGGAATGAAGTATTCTAACTCAGAGAGGTTATTAGGAGAAAGAAGCATAGCTAATAAAACTCAAGAGCCCTAGCAGTTTAAATCATAGAACTCTGACAGTCAGCTATCTGAGAGAAGGATTTCATGTACATTTATTTTAAAATTATGCCCAGAGGACTTTAGAATAAGGTAGTAACTCTTACATTTAAGCTGTATTTTGAATAGGGACTATTACCAAGCAGCTTGAGAAATATTACTCTATGTTTGAGTCACCAACTTTTTATTTGTTTTTTTTTGAATTTTATTTTTTTATACAGCAGGTTCTTATTAGTTATCCATTTTATACATATTAGTGTATATATGTCAATCTTAATCTCCCAATTCATCCCACCACCACCCCCTGCCATTTGGGGTCACCAACTTTAAGTAAATGTTTTTCCAATCTAATTATTTCTGTTGTTACAAGGTAACATTTGAAAACATCAAAAAAATGTCTCCTAATGTTTATTACCATTTATTCATGATAAGCTATATTATTACTTTTAGTGGTTTCTGGGGGAATAAAATGTTTCTGAGAGGAAATTCATTAATACAAATCAAGGTGGGAGAGTGTGTTCTTATCACTCTAAGGTATTTGAGCAAAGAGATTTCTTAATTTGACATTTCCCTTTAAAATGGGGGAAATCATTTGGAAGCTAATGGGTTTATATTCCTTTGATTTCTACCTTCTGATCACCTAAGAATAGCCACACTTTTCCCCTAACAGCAAGTATCACCACTTCAGAATCTGTGCCTAAACTTAAGCTAACTCATGTTGACTTTGAGTGTCCTGAGGCAACATAGAGTGATGACTGGTTCTCTATAAACCATTGCTTGGGTTTTAGCTTTTTAAAATGTATTTATTTTATGGCAACCACCACTATAGCTCTGCTAAATACTTCTTTTCCTGCCAAGGTTCAAGAGAGCAAATAAACCACCAAAAGGTTTTTGATTTGAGTCATTCATTGCCTTTCTCAGCCCTCTCCTCACACTCTCCTGTTTTTCTGTTTCACTTTCCATACAGGCTGCTTTTCCTTTGGTTTTCCTTTGTGGTTAAGCTAATGAGTAAAAACCCACATTGGTTTTGGTTTGTTTTATAAGTAGAATCCAGCACTTTCTTGAAAAATCCCAGACATCTACCATGTCCCAACTTGTCTGCCTCATCCAATAAGAATTGTTTCCTTCATAGTTAATTATTAAGATTGTAATGACGTTCGGCTCTTCAAGCTTTTAACGATCTGAAAAAAAGGGAGAGACCTCCGATTACAGCTGTTTGTTATATGCATTTCTCTGACACGGTGGACAGAATAGTAAATTGTACTCATTGCTAGCCACAAATCCATGAGAGGGTTTTAGTTTTCTTTGTTTTGTGCTGAGGTGAGTGGTGTAGTTATTTGCATGCCACTCAGCTTTTTTTATGGAACATTTTTGCACCTTTATCGGTAATACCTTAAGGCTATGAAATAGAGGAAGTCTTATCAGAAGATGTATTTACTTTTAATAAACACTGACTTTAATATTTTTATATTCAGGTGAATTGGAAGCTTAATTGATGGGGCTCCATACCTATTTGGCCTCAGTCTCAGGACCTAAAAAATGCTGATTTTTCTTTATAAAATTCAAAAGACAGCATTCTTTGATCTTTGTGAAAGCTAAAAGGTGCTACAAGTACCAAATCTTACTTTTTCACACTTTTAGAAGGCAACTTTGTAGAAATTAAAACCTGAATTACAACCTCAAAGTTTCAAGAGAATTTTTGTTTTTTGCTATTTTCAGATGTGAATGCTTTTTGATATTTATTGTATTTAATTACCGATATCTACTATTTATTTTCCCTTTCTCCTGTAGACTCTGACATTTAGCCACGCCCCCTCCCTCTCCCACACACACATTTTTTTACTTTGCCTAGTGTACTTCTATCTCGTACATCACTGCAGCTCTGCCATTCATCTGTTATAATCTATTTCTGACAAGTTCTTGAGAAATCAGAATTCTTTTTTTTGGCCACAGACATTCTAATGAATGATGCTACGTTTCAGTAACACCTGTGCCTTGCATTCAGAATAAATGAAAATTCTCTATCCTAATTATTTATTATTACATTTTCTTTTTTAGTTGCTAAAGAGTCACTACATGCTTCCCCCAAACCTTCCATACCCCCTAGTCCAGAAATATCAGAGATAACCCTGGTAAATGTAATATAAGGAATACATAAGTGCAAAATGATTTAAGTTCTGTTAAGCTGGTCAGTAGGGGCCATATTAATTGGTTTCTTTCTGTAAGAAAAAAAAAGTCAAAGAATATTCACTTTGTTTTGTATTTCAACAACTGATTTCCTTTTTTATTTTCTTCTTGAAAGAAAAGAATTCTTTTTGTTCTACAGAATAGGAAACCTCTATTGGATGATCTTCTTTTAAAAAACCCAAATAGACTTTTTAACCAAACTATATTCAGCATGAGGTATAATTTATTTACTGCTAATCTGAATGGCATTGGAGAATTTATCTGGCAGAATATTTATATAATATTGTTATTCAATTTATTCAGCATTTGATGAAATCTGAGACTACTTTCTGACTTCTATTGATTTGATAATTTAAATGGAATAAATTTCATGTGTAAATCAATTTGTTCACCAGCAATAGATACTAGTAAATACGGGGAACACCGTATGAACACTTGTGGCCCCTTTTAGACTGTAAGTTCCATTCCTATTTTTTGTGAAAGAAAATCAGATCCAGTCAGGCTGAAAATCATCCCAAACTAACAGAGCTCAGGCACGGTCACAGGTCTGATGGGTCTGTTGCCTCTTCCCATTTTCTTGGGTGAAACCGACTGTCCTGCATGAAAATAAAATTGCAGGTGAACAACCTCTGAGAGGCTACACTGACTTCCTTTAATATCTCCTCAGGCACGAGGAGCAGGAGTGGGGAAAATAGCTAAAAATCAACAACAAAAATTAGAATTCTCTATTCTTTCTTCTGTTGTGGTTTGTGGAGAGGCTGCAGGCTGATTGAGCTTTATCTCATAAGCCAATAGAACCTGATGGTTCACCAATGAGAGAACACTTATTATGGTAAAGGACCTTTACTTTCTAGCTTAAATGGTGCTCATCAGCATCCCCTTTGATAATACTTGCTTTCATTGCAGCCCTGGAACCTGAGACTCCACCACCATCACAGCCGCCAATAGGTAATGAAGTTTGCCTTAGTGAGTGAAAAAGAATTCTCTTTCTTTCACACCCTCTATGTTCAACTTTGTGCTTAGCTTTGGCTTTTCAAAAGATTATTTCTTTGTTGTCCTTCAGATCTTTCTTTCAGCCATTTTCACCAGAAGATAAACTCCCTGCCTGTGCTTAAGTGGAAGCTCTGAGACAGCCATGAAAGCCATACTGATTTTGATTTGTCACATTCCTTGTTGTCCCTCCTTGTATTTGAGCACCATGTCCTGAGCTTGTTTTAACCTGGTTATTTCCCATAGAGGACCATGGCTTCCCCAGGACATATTTGTGCTTTCACTTTTAGAGGTGTTTTTCTTACTTTCAAAACTCTAACATTTGCAGACTTTCTTGAAAAGCATTATGGTCTTTCCAGATCTAAATATCCTGATGTGTCACTAGGAAATTCATTAAATGAGAGAAATATAAAAATTCACCCCAATCTATGTAGCTTCTTTTCCTTCAAGAGAGCAAAAACTGTTCTGCTAGTGCCGTCTTAGCCAGTTATTCACATTTTCCTTCATAACATGAGCTGTTGGTTACTTTATTGCATTTACATCTTCCAAATGAGAGTCATGCCTTTTTTTTTTTTTCCATTTCTCTTTCCAAACTTAACTGACCAGCTGCGTTTTTGTTCATTTTGTCTAAAAACACAGGAATCTATTTACATAAAAAAGGAATGTCTTATATGGATAAAAGTTTCACCATTTATGATTGCTCAACTTAGTACTTAAAAATTAAGCATTTTTCATATTTTACTAAAGTTCATCATTTTTCCGTTGATTCTGATTCCTTCTTGATCATTTTTCGTGCAGTCTTAGAACCTGGAACACTGGGAACTAAACCTTCAACAACAACATTAGGTAATGCAGTGAGTGACCTACCTTTTTTTCCTTTTCCTGACTGCTGGCATCTCTATTAACAGGCTCACATTAATGGATTTGTTCATTAATGTCCATTTGAGTGTGTGTGTCCTCTATTCCTTTGGAGAAAAATTTTAAATCCTATAGTCTAAAAATTATATCTCATTCTTTAAAAGTTGCCTTCCCTGAAATAATTTGGGAATTCAAAGCCTTTTTGCACATGTTACTGATTTACAGATTTTTTTCTATTGGAGTATAATTGCTTTACAATGTTGTGTTAGTTTCTGCTGTACACTGAAGTGAAGCAGCTATATATGTATCAGTATACATATATCCCCTCCCCCTTGGACCTCCCTCCCACCCCACCCCGCTTCCCACCCATCTAGGTCATCACGAGCACCACGCCGAGCTCCCTGTGTTGTACAGCAGCTTCCCACTAGCTATCTACTTTACACATAGTAGTGTATTTATGTCCGACCTAATCTCCCAATTCATCCCACCCTCCCTTTCCCCCACCCCACCCCATGTTGATTTGCAGATTTTTAAATGCTAAGCGAAAAACATTTCCTTTTGAATCTTAGGCCAAATAAATTTTAGTTTTTATCCCTAGTGCCTTCTAAAAGTAACTTTTCTCATGTTCCTGTTAAACATATACCTTCAAAAATTTAATGAAAAGTTCTGAATTTTCCACCTCAAAATAGAATAGAGAGATCTTTTGAACAGTTATTTATAAATATTTGGCAAAAAATAAAATAAAAATCCATTATTCAAGACCTCATTTAACTGGTTAAATAATGATAGAAAGTGGCAAACAGAAGGATACGTATCTGCAATAAATCAAAGGGCTTAAATGTGCTTCTAAGATACACGTAGTATTGATGGTCAGTTTGTAGGGCCACCTTTTGTGTATTAACTAGCTGATTTTCTTTCTTCAGCTCCACCAAAGACCAAACGACCAGGTCGTCGTCCCCGCCCTAAAACCACACCTAGTCCAGATGTGCCCAAGTCCAAACCTGGTAAATGTGATGTTCAGGGTTCCAATTAACATAGAAAGTGGAATATGGTAGTTTCTGATATAGTAGCTACCTACCGCCTAAATAGCTGGGCTTTAGGAACCAGTGTAGTTGATTTTTATATTTAAGGATCTATACTTTCTAAATTCACGTTTTATGAATACATTTATCTTTTTATTTGTAGTTATTAAGTATACACAGCAGTAAGCTGGGCCACTAAGTGGATCGTTAAAGTAGGGCACCGTAAAACTTTTACATAAGATGCGTATTCATGGCAGATGAGATGTGGGAAAGCAATAGGGAGAAGAGGGGCAAATGGGAAAAATGAAAAGGAAAATCACATTCAAAAAAAGTACACGGTTTAAGTAAAGATGGAAGAGTAATGTTTCCTTCCTCAAGATGCCGCTTCTTGACATAATTAGTATTTTTGGTGTTTTGCCTCTATAGCTCTGGAACCTGCTACGGTACAACTGGAGCCCTTGGTGCCCACAGGTGGTAATTCTGGTCTCCTCCAATTGCTTTCCCAGGTTGTCACTTTTGCTTTTCCTGCTCTCTGCCCAGGCATGACTGCAATTCTATACACAGTGTCACAGTTTTGTTCCATGCTTTCCCTCACCTTTCCTATCTGGGTCTGAAGAGCCTGAAGATAGGAAACTTCTAGAAGAATTCTGTATGCTAATTCAGGGAAAGTCCATGGTTTTGAACACAACTTCCTGGTTTTCCAGAAACCCTCTGTCCTCCCATCACGTGTCCTCGTGTAGAGAAAACCATCTACTCTTTCTCAGGGACTTCCGTGCTCATCCTGGACTTGGCAAATGGCAATGTTTTATTCCAGTGTCATGATTACCATTTCATTGCTTTACTCATTCAACTTGTAAGACTTTCTCCCTCTTAAACAGCTGCATGAAATAATGGCTCCTTCAGCTTTTCTGTTTCTCTGGGGAATTTTTTTGAGTATGTTTTGATAACCAAAGTCACACACACTGTTCTTTGTCTAGGGTCCAAGATAAAAATAGTATGGTCTTTATAACTTGAGAATATTAAAAGTCTCCAGCTGGTTTTATTGTTTTCAGTCCTAATGCTGTTTTGATTATAATTATTTCATTATAATTTCTCAGCATTCACAATAAATCTGTCACTGGTTTACTTTAGAAAATTCCAGAAATAAATAGCCATGTAACATGCTGTATAATTTCAAGTATCTATGGGTTACTTTCCTGATTTCCTACTAAGCAAGTTTCAAATTTCTACCTTACTGTTTTTATACTGGGGAAAAGAAAAAAAAACCTATCCAGTATGAAACAGAACTATTATACTTGTCATTTTAAAAATTACTTATACAGAAAAAAGTCTTCTTATAGTTCTCCTTACTTTTGTTGAGAGACACATTTTGAACATTTCCTGAAGGTTTTTTTCTTTCAGAAAAGTCAGTAGGAATGGACACATTTCCCGCCCTTCCCACCCCAGGAATTAATTTTGTTGTATATTCACTGAATTTATATAGTATCTTTGCTTGAGCATATGTGTCCTTAATTATTGACAGTTACAGCTGTGACCTTAATACTTTTTTCTTTAGCGTCGAAACCATCCGAAAGACCTAAAACTACACGTAGACCAGATGTACCTCAAATCCAGCCTGGTAATCTCTACTGTCAATGTCTTAATCTATAACTAGGAAAAGGGTGTGTAAGTAGCACTAATCCTGACATTCACAGCTCTGACATGACACTAATTATAGCACCTTTTTCCTTCAGATTCAAAATCACCAAAGCAATTACTTCCTAAACCCAAAACCACAGCAAAACCAGATACGCCATCACCTAAATCCGGTAAACAATTTCCAGTGCTTCGGCTTAAGAAGCTTTTTCTTTGGGGATGTTGCTGAAGATGCTTACAGTTTGTCACATCATAAAAGCATAGAAACCCAAATACCATGGTTTTTTTGTTCGTTATCTTCTCAAAGTAGCCACACTTGTGTTTCATGTGTTAAATGAACAAATTAATGTTTAGGAAATTAATAAATTTTATATCGGATTGTCTGACAGATTCCACTCTTAAAGCATTTTTAGGTTCTGTCTTCTCAATTCGGGTTTGTAATGAATAGAAGCCTGGTTTTTCTGTATCTGGAGCATTTTTGAAAGTGATTTTAGCAGCTGCCACTAGGGAGGCTGACCCTGTGTTCTTCCCTTATAGGCACATGGAGATTGGCTTTCTCTAAAATACCTTATTGGCTTTTCAAATGGTACCTATGAACTAAGTGATTTTCTACTAAATAAGAAGATATTATATAATAGTTCTGAAAATTCAATTGTTTTCCAAGTGACATTTTCTCCTAAGATGCCAATTAGTATAAAATTCTAATTTACTGAGAGCATCTCTCATAATAAATAAGTCTCTCAAGGAGGCAATTTATATCAGCTTAGAATAAACCAAGTTCTGTGTCCTGTGAATTAAGCATCAATGAGCTCCTAAAAGTCTAGCTTTCCTTAGTTTTGTTTCTTATATCTGTTTATTTTTTATGGTGCAGTCTTTGAGCCTGTTACATTTGAGAATGAAGCGCCCTCCACAACCATAGGTAACGATGGATGTCTTCCCTCTTGGTCAATGTTTCTCTGAACTTGCCCCTCTCATTTCTGTCACTGTCTGTAGTCTCTCGTGTAAACAATTGCCATTCATCCTCTTTTTCATTCATTCCCAAAAATTGTTTGCTATTTTCAACAAGCACCTTTTTAAAATACTTAGGCATTCTTACAGCTGCCGCTCAGCTTACAATCCCTGAATGTTTTTTGTTCTTTGACAATCTTCAGAGATAGTCAGATTGCTTGCAGCACTTGATGTTGGCAAGAGTTACAGGTGCTGTCTCCATCCATCATTCAAACCAGGACATTTTTGAAATCTCTGCTTTTATGTATGTATAATTTATGATGTGGGAGAGGGACAATGAAAAAGCTGGTTGGGGCTTGAGAAAATACAAATTGTCTCTTTCTCGCAAAAGTCCTTTCTTCTTGATTCCATACTGTTCGAATGCAACTGGACCTTTCTGTTGATAAATCCATCCTGTGGTGTTGAATTCCAAACAAAATAGGGATTTTCCTCTTTTGTTTGAAGGCAATCAGCTTTGAATATTGTTTTGTCCTGTGGTTCTCACTTTCTATCTCTTCTGGATGCCATGTTTTCCTTTAGTTCAGAAGATGTTCTCAGATGTGGCTTAAACCAACTCTGTGCTATGTTATCTTGGACAGTCAGCAAAAGGCAATCTCCATATAAATGCTTACAGAGTTTTTGGTGATACGATATTTTAATGTTACATTTAATCTTATGGACTTGAAAAATAGAGACACTATTTTAAAACCAAGGAGTCATAAGTCTTAATTTTATACCAATGTGTAATTCAATCATTTCAGAATATTAGAGAATTAGAGGAATCCTGTTTATTCAGACAAAAGTTGAATTATTACTTTTCAGACTTTTTCTTAATCATCTCTGTTCCTCACTTGAATAGTTATCTCCCAAGTATCCATTTGAAATAAATGAATAAATAAGGACAAATTGTAGCAAAGAGTATCACCTTTATTGTGGAGAAAGGGCACAAGGTTATCTTTTGCATAACTGTCACAGATCTCCAATAATCAGACTGATTAAGAACATTTTTAAAAATTCTCACCACTACCACCATTTCTCAAAAAAATATATGAATAATGGTGGTGAAAACCTTTCAAATGCTAACAGAAGTTTTCATAATAATTTTTCAGAGTAATTTAAAATACATATCAGACAGCTAAGAGATTTTTTTGGAGCCAAGTTTCCAATACAGCTGCAATCAGATAATTAAACACCAAAAAACCTACTTTTCATTGGTCTCACAGGGATGCACAGTGCAAGGGGTATGGCTGTTTTGTGAGATAAATGGGTACCAGAGTACAGCCAGTTATTACAGAAGAAATACTCTTTTTCCAGAGTTCATAAATGCTTTTTAAACATTACAGGATTAAAAGGATTCATTTTCAAGATAATTTTGTTTCTTTTCCTATGTTTCTTAAATCTCCATTGTTTATTGTATTGCTTTTGGTCAGTTCCTGCCAGAGACATTGAACCTGTAACTCTGAGAACTGAGGCTCCTTGGACAACATTAGGTAACGACCTTTGATGTCTTCAGGCAAGAGCATTTTCTGTTCATGGTCCAGTCAATTCCATTACTATGTTGGTCAAAGGGTTTTCTCTTCTGTAAGATTTTTTCATCATCCCTTTTTGTCACTCAACTATATTCTTTCATTTTGAACATATTGAAGATGTTTAAAATAAGTCACTTGGTTAGAATATAAGCATCTATGAAGCTAGTGCAGAGTATCTATCACCCACATTATCCAGCTTTCTTAAAGCTTTACAGAGCCAGTGGTTCTGCTGAATTCCAAACGTAGTTAGGAGTCTCTGCCCTGTAAACATCAGGTATAATTCTGTGGCCATCAAAAGAAAGTTGTTTTAAGATATTCCAGGCATTTTTATGGTCTACCAGTGATTTTAAGAAATGAGATGTGTTTAGTCTAATAATGTTTAATGGGATGTATGCCTAAACCAAGTCATTTCTAAATATAATCTCCCCAAAGCAGGTGAGCCTGTGTCCCTCTCTAATGCGATGTAGACATGCTGTGCTTCTGACGTCCCTTGGATCAGGGTTCTCTTTGAAAATCTGATACCAGCAATAACAGTAAAGTTTTCAGATAATTAAAATAACGTTATATGTTCTTTCTCAAAAGAACTGTCAGCAGACAACCCCCCACAACTTTTTTTTGGCATAAGGATGACAAAGAAAATTCCAAACCCCAGAGACAAATTTCTCAAGACTCCAGAAAATCTAGCAAAATTTTATAAAACCTAGAGCCATGTATCATCCTTTTTTTCTGGAATCATAAGACAACATTAACCAGTTTCCTTTCTTCAGCTCCAAAAACATCACAAAGAACAAGAAAACGTCGTCCACGTCCACGTCCCAAACATAAAACCACGCCGAGCCCAGAGACACCTCAGGCCAAACTAGGTAAATATGTGGTTCCTGGTACCTGTGGAACCTTGTTGGATGTGATACTGTGGTGGGAGTGTAACTCGCTGCCTAGTAACCCTGCGATCCTTCAGGATGGATGCCCAAGTTACAAGGGCTCTAGTCAATTCATGTGACTTCCTCACGCTACTTAGTATCTTCTTGGTACCTTGTATTTGCTTCTCTCACCATTCGATTACATTTTCTCTTTGATTCTGGCTCCGCAAAAATGTATCTAGTTGAGTATCTAGCCTATTTAGTTCAATTAGTCTCATATTTAATGAACTGCCACATTAGCATTTGTGAGGAATAGTTTAGAAATAACAAGGGACTTGGCTTCATTGAGGGAGGAAGCTGCTCTTGTGTGAAACTTCATATGCGGATAGAAAGGAAAATGGGCAAAAGCAACATATTTATTGAGTTTTACCAACTGTTAGTTAATTCTTAGAGAAGTGAAAGATCCATGGGGGTGATAAGTGTCATGTGGACCTTGAAATGTGTATAGTTTGTAGATTTGTTGGAGGGATGAGCAGGAATAACAAACAGAAGCTGGAAGGTGCCATATGTGTGGATGACAGCAGAAGGATAGGACTTGGAAGTAGAACTTGATTGTGAGAAAGGAGAAGGGCAATGTTTACTTGGCTGGTGCTCAGAAATTGTGGTCAGCAGTGCTACTTTTAGATGGGTCTGTGAAGAGGACCTGAGTGCCTGACTTCAATGATTGGATTTGAGCCACTTGGCTGCAGCATACTCTCCGGTCAGCCCTTTTCTGTCCTGATAACAGAGAGATGAACTGACAAGTTTTGTAGACTGAATGACCCTTTGTATCTTGCTCTTTTATATGGCTTTGTTTGGACAGAGGTCTTGGTCTTTTTCCAAAGCGGACTCTTAACAAAAAGGAGCATTGTCTATTTTGGTTATTCATTACCAATATCTGCTTAAATATATCAACAATTGCATCTATCATGACATAGATGTAACTGTTTGTTTTCCAGTATATTGTGTTATAAATTATACTTTCACATTCTTTTCTTACAGTTGTTAACCGTAATGTTTTTAGACAGATGCCTAAAGATTTTTCTAAGCAGAGTTTTCCATTATATTATCAGATGATATAAAAAGCAATACTTGTAGGTAACCATGTAGGGATAATAAGGGTATAACCATTTCATAATATCATATATCTTTGTACCCTCACCTTGGAACTTTGAAAATTTTGCTTTCTGGCCGTAGAACCACACTACCCTAGTGAAGTTCATTTTCAAGAGAATTTGGTGACTTTTCTTATGTGTTTAACAATTCTTTTTTTTAATTGCTTTCGATCATTTCTTGCTACAGACCTTGAACCTGTTACTACTGGGACATCTTTAGGTAATGATCCTGTACATCCTTCAGCAAGTGCTTTCTTTACTTGTTGTCAGACTTATCTATGTTCTGTAGAGACAATGATGTCATAATTTATTGTCATCCTATTGCTGTGTTCATCTTAAAATATAAAAGGCTTTCTTTCTAACAATGTGTATAAACTTTAATTCAACACATCTATTTGCTGCATCTCCCCGCTTGTAATTGCATCATGTCAATCTAAGTCTCTGTTTAAATAGTACTGTTTGTTAGAGCTGGGGGTAAATGTGATTCTCCATATATTCTTTATTTAGACCACCAATATAGTGTCAATTATGATACCATGAAGTTTCTTTAAGCATCTTACTTTCTATATTTCAAGTTCTACATAACTTTTTTTTTTTGCTTTATTGATGTTGCACCTAATTTTGTGTAGTTATTTTAGTAAATTACCAAGTGGAAAATTTGCCCAAGACTAGTTGTTTTAAATTATAAGTGAATAGTATAGGATGGTTTGAACTTCTCTCATGCTTTCACAGTTTAGCATGATTTCTCATTAGGGACGCTTTCAAGAAAATGATAGTCCCTCATCTTCATTTCTTAAACATAATTATAATATAATTTTTAATCTCTAGAGAATTCTCAATTATAAAAGAAAACCTGTTAATATATTAAAGGATAAAATTTCAAACCAAAGTAACAAAGGTGTCTCCACTCAAAAGAACTTGGCAAGTTTTAGAAGGCTTAGAGCCCGGTTATATCATTCTATTCAGAGGTAATGGAGTCACCAGCACTATAATAATCCTAACTTTTCTTCCTTCAGCTCTAACAACAACAAAGAGACCCCGTCGTCCACGTCCCAAACCTAAAACCACGCCCCATCCAGAAGTACCTCAGACCACACTGGGTAAATATGCAGTTTCTGGTTTAAGGAATCCAAGCATTCTACCCCAGCTGGGACCCTGAATTCTGTGCACATAATCGGTACATGCCTTATATATCTCTTAAGAGTAAACACTATTCTTCTTATTAATCCCTTCTATATCCCCATAACCATATTGGCACCTGTGAGACAAATCAGAAGTAGGAATTATGCTTTATTTCCCAAACATTTTGTACTATAGTTGTAAACAAAAGCTGTTCCTGCATAAACAGGTAGAAAATAACATAGGGCAGCATGTGTATACAAATGTAAAATAATTTCTGAAATAGTACAAATGATATATGCTAGAAATATAGTAAATATTTGGAGCAGGAAAAGATCCAGGATAATTAGGGGAAAAAATCAGTGCAGAATTTGGATGAGTGAAGGGTTGAGGGAACAAAGGCTGATAAACAGGGAATGTGCTGAAGGAAGCTGGTGACCAGACAGAGGATGACTTGCTGATAACACTCCTGTTGAATGGGCCTCTATAGGATGAAATAAAGGGGACTGGGATGTCTACTCAAGAGCTTAAGTTTGATCCAGTGGGCTTCACTGATCTTACTTCTACACAGGACCATGCTTTTTCTATTCTTAGAACTGAAGATGCTTAGTTTAATATGATACCACAAACTGAGAGGTTGTTCCTCACCTTATTATATTAAATGCCACTCTCTTCACTAAGGACTTAGTGAGTATGGTCTCAGCTTCTTTTTGGCTCTCTGTTCTATGTGTGGTGGGCAGACCCTAGGGTGAAGCCCTACTCCCCACCGCCTCTACCTCTCACCTCCCACCCCTATAGTTCCTGCCTCTTGGTTTTAAACTTTTGTGTAATCCATCCTTGCCCTTCCCTTTTCCCCTTTGAAGCATTATTTTTACTGTTAAGATGAATTTTCTGACATTTCATGCACTCGCAAAAATCTCTTTGATTTCTTTTCTTACTTTTGATCAGTTCCTGCCACAATCCCTGGACCAGTTACTCTTAGGACCGAGGCTCCAGGGACGACCGTAGGTAATGACACATTATGTCCATAAGCATCTGCTCCTACTCATTTCAGACCCATTTCGCCACTGTCATAACCACAAGACACTGTGTCATCCTCTGTTGTCATTACCACAAGACTCTGAGTCATCCTCTGTTGTCATTCAATTACTTCCTAATATATTGAAGAGTATTAAAACAACTCATTTGTTATTCAAAGAATCAAGTATGAACTTAGCTTAGTATACATATCTGTAAGGCAATGCGTTTGAATTTGTGGCATCTCATCCCTATGTAACCTTTTAATCACATTCTGTGTTACTGAGTTTCAGACACAATCAATGGGGGTTAGGGGTGGGAGTGTCTGTCCTTGATCCAAACTGAGTACAGTGTCACAGCCATTATGGTGTGACGTAATTCTTATGCAGATCTAAATTCCTATATTTTTTACTACGTGCACGATTTTGTTTTTATTTTGCCATTTTAGATAATGATAGTCTTTTTTCAGTAAGGAGTGAAATAGAAAATATGTCCAAGGCTAGTAAATTGAAGTTACCAGCACCATCATTAGTGTAAAGTCACCCTACCCCTTCCCCACCATCACAATAATTCAGTAGGTTTTTGGAAATTTTTTCATTCCAAAATCCCTTCTGAGAATATCCTTGATATATCAACTCAGGTTTCTGTGTGATTTTTGTTTTTCACAGTAATATAAGTGATAAAAAGAGGCAATCATCAAATACGGACAAATGTTTCAAACTCAAAAGAAAAATTTCCTGCAATTCAAGAAATTATAACAACTATAATCCTATCCACAGCTTCTGAAACTAAAAACACTCTATTAACCTGAAGTTTTTTTCCTTTAGCCCCCAAAGTGCCTCAGCGAACTCATCATCCACATCCCAAATCTGAAACCACACGGAATCCTGAAACACCTCAGACTGAACTGGGTAAATGTGTAGATCCTGGTTGAGGAATCCTGCAGCCCATTCCTGTGAGGTCTAGAGAAAGTGAAGGGGCAAGTCAGGGCCAGCGGCCACTTTCACTCCAGAGCAGACAACCAGAACACAGTCGGACAGGTCTTAGGGGGTAGCCAAATTCCTTCCCCTTTGTGAATTAGAATCTTCTCTCTAAATGTCTATTTCATTGGCTTCTCATTCAATTCTATCCATCCTTTATATATTGAATGTGTGTAGTGGACTGAAACAGCTATAGGTCAAACATATATTTGGGCAAATAGACTATTTCTTGGTAACTATTAAAGTTGTATAAGTCATAGTACAGATCTAAGGCAAGAGTTAGCAAATATTTTCTATAAAGGGCAAGATAGTAAATATTTGGGGCTTTGTGGCCCCAATAATCTCTGATGTATAGTTTTCTTTTTTCCCTTTTTTTTTTTTTTTTTAACAATCACTTAAAAATGGAAATGGGCTATGTGAAAACAAGCCATGGGCAATGTTTGGCCTATGGGCCATAGTTTGTGAACCCCTGGTTTAAAGAAACAGTCAGGGTGGGCCAGAATAGTTAGGAAGGGCTTGAGCATTGAAATCACTATAGATTTGGATGGCTGGGGCGCGAGAGGGTGGGGTGAAGAAGTTCAGAAGACAGGACCTGTGTGGAGGCCAGCGAGAGGAGACAGAGGCTTCTCGGACCAGTGAAGGCTGTCAGCTTCTAGGTGCTGATCAGAGCATTTTATTGAAGCTGTTGTAGCTAAATGGGCTCAAAGGACCAGCTGAAAAGGAATTTTTACTCTTGGACTTAGGAGTTTGGGTTTCATGTAAGAATCATCCTTATCCATACATGGTAGGCTTTCCCGGGCATGAGACAGAAGGATACAGCTGAACCACAGGCTGAATGGCTGCCCTTTATCTTGCTCTCTTAAGTACCCCAGTTGGGCAAAGCTTGTTGTCTCTTTCCAAAGATGAGTTTCTAGCAAGGTGGGGAGGGTCTACTTTGGCACATTACCTAGACTAGGATCATCACAGAATGAGAAACTTCAGGGACACTTCTCAGGGACAGTTATCTGAGTACAGAGACAATCCTTCCTGAGTGATAAACTGGTACCCGAGTGCAGACACACCATATCCCTCTGAGACTGTATAAATGTTTAACATTTTTTATTATTATTTTTGGTCAGTTCCTGCCACAGTCCTTGAAGCAGTTACTCCTATCAAAGAGGCTCCAGGGACAGCATTCGGTAATGCCACTTTCTGACCTTCAGCAAGCACTTTTTCTGCTCAGTGTCAAACTTCTGCCCATTCCCCTCTGTTGCCATTTAGTTACATTCTTTATCTTGTGAGTTAAATGTGCACAAAGCAAGGTACTTCTTATTCTAAAGAGAGTCATCCCTGGATCTAGTTTGGGATATCCTCCTGTCCTGTAACTTAATTAAAATTTTTTTCAGTTAAAATTTTTTTCAAGCCAGTTTGCTTTTAGCTCAACCAGAGTTCTCTGTTAAGGTAAATTTCATGTGTTTATAAGAGTGCCTGATCCTGATCTATGCTAACCAGGCTGTGACAGGGAAGTTTCTTTATACATCCTTTATACACCTGCCTTTTTTATCTGCCTGGTTTTTTTTTTTTTGCGGTACGCGGGCCTCTCACTGTTGTGGCCTCTCCCGTTGCGGAGCACAGGCTCCGGACGCGCAGGCTCAGCGGCCATGGCTCACGCGCCCAGCCGCTCCGCGGCATGTGGGATCCTCCCGGACCGGGGCACGAACCCGTGTCCCCTGCATCGGCAGGAGGACTCTCAACCACTGCGCCACCAGGGAAGCCCTATCTGCCTGGTTTTTCTGTTGTTTTGTTAACATTTGGGTAATATGTTTTTAGTGAATTGTCTAACAGATAATGTGATCAAGGCTAATAAGTTTAAATAGTAAGCCCCATCCTTAAGGTGAATCTGACTCCCCCTTAATCTCCACCATAGTTTAGAAATGATTCTTAACCTTTTTAATGCAGTCAGGGGACTCTAGGAGAATGTGTTAAAAGATACCAATCTTGGCTCTCTGAATTAATAATTCATTTTAATGTGTCAACTTTGTCCCCAAAGTATCTTCAATAACAAAGGAAGATACAGTAGCATAGTAGGGCCAAACTTTTCACACTAGAAAGAAACATTTCCTGAAACTGAAGAAAATCTATCAAGCTTTGGAAAATTTAAAGAAGATTCTGTTCAAAAACCTGTAAGTTGCAGAAGCTTTAAAGTAACAGAAATTTATCTTTTTCTACTTCCAAAAACATCCCAGCGGACATGTCATTCACAACACAAACTTAAAACCACTCCAAGTTCAGATGCAGCAGAGATTACACCAGACAAAAGCAGGGCCCTTGGCTTAAGGAGCCTGGCAGCCTGTCACTGGTTGAAAATGTAAACCCGTATACTCCCTAGTGAGGGAACCATGAAGAGTCCTTGCCCCTTCAGAACTGGCAAGGAGTTCATGTTTGGAAGAGACATAACCTTCTCTCCAATTCTGGATAGTAAGAGACATGTTATACTTCTCAGTCTGCAGGTTAGTTGAGCACAAACGCTTTTCTTGTGTGAAAATCCTAGAGGATGAAAACAGGGCAGGGTGTTTCTGCAAATTCAAGATTTTTCTTAGGTACACAAACATTAAGTGTAGACTGATTATAGTGGCTCTTTTTTTTAAATGGAAATATATATATTTTATTTTTTAACGCACATATAATCCAAAATGGGTGCTTTTGATCTTTAGTTCTTCCCTAACTGGTGATGGAGGGACCCCAAATTCTCTCATCTCATACATCTATAGCAAGTCTTAAAGAAGCGAAAATCAACGTGGGCTTCAGTAGAGCAGAGAAGGAGTTTGGGCCTTGACGTCACATCAGAAATTGCACAAGTGGATAGGTGAGAGTGAACAAGATGAAAACATAGGATATAGAGTAAGGCAACCAGAGGGGGCAGAGTCCCTGCTTCTTCTAAGTGCCAGGCAAAACATTTTTGTTGGTGATGATGCATTTGAATGACACTAGTTGAATAAGGCTAGTATTGTTCTTAATGAGCATCAGAAGTCTCTTCTTCCCATACTTGGATAGTTTTCCCTGTACTGAGAGTGGACAGGTGCTTTACTGGATGCCACAGACTAAGAAGTTGCCTCTTACCTAGTCTTCTTGTCTGGACAGAAGTCACAAGATCTTTCCAAAGCTGAGTTCTCAGCAAGATTATCAGAACAGCTTTTGGCTATTTGTGTAATGGCTGCTTGGTTATTTAGGAACTTTTTCTGCAACCATAATTTGATAAACATAGTAGATATTTTCTTTATTCAGCATCCACAGAAGTACAGGTTAGTTTTTCACGTGCTTCTTGAGGGTTGTTAGAAACATATTTAAGTAAAAGCCTAACAATATCCTAAAGTCTACCGTAGCAGACTCAGATATTCAAGCACTAACTATGGGAACTGTTTCCCTTTTGTGGTGCTAAACAGAGACCGAAGGTAATGACTATCTCATGAGATGAAGAAGTCCCTAACTACAGTTTGGCCAAGTCTGAGCACAACAATTGATTTCCCTTTCTATTAGTCTGCTGGGGCTGCTGTAACAAAATACCACAGACTGGGTGGCTTAAACAACAAATCTGTTTCTCACAGCTATGGAGGCTGGAAGTCTAAGATCAAGGTATCAGCAGGTTTAATATGTCCTGAGGTCCCTCTCCTTGGCTTGCAGATGGCTACCATCTTATTGTGTCCTCCCAGGGCCTTCTCTCTATGTGTGAGCGTCCCTGTGTCTCTCCCTCTCCTTTATAAGGACAGTAGTCCTATTGGCTTACAGCCCCACCCTTATGACCTCCTTTAACCTTAACTTCATCTTTAAAGACCTAACTCCAAACACAGTCACATTGGGAGTTAGGACTTCAACAAATGAATTCTGAGGAGACGCAATTCAGTCCATAACACCCTTCATTCAGAAATTTTAAAAAAATATTCTAGAGGCAATGTTACACTGGCAAGATTCATTTTGACATGAATGTTGTAGCTCTTCATACACATTTTTAAAAAAACCTCTTTTGTTTATTCAGTTCCTGTTACAGACCTTGAACCTGTTACTTTTACAACTGAGACCTCTGGGACCACATTAGGTAATGACCCTGTGCCACTTACCTAGATCTTTTGCTGCTCCTTGTACAGTCGGTTCAGTCTCCATCCTCATCACATGGCTTTTCCTCTTTCACGAGATGACCACTATCATCCTGCACTGCCATTCGGCCACTGTCTTCACTTGAAGAGCCCTGAAGCCTCTTAAAAACAAGGTTCCTGTTGTTTTTAGGAGAGCAGGCATGAGCTTAGTTCAAAACATTTACCTGCCACATGGGGCATTTGAAATCATCACATCGCCTTGTGCTTCATTGAACAGTGTTCTGTGTTAAAGCTGAGTTTCAAACAAATTGGGATCTATTTCCTCTCTAGGCTGATCAGCAATAACAGCTACTCTTAAGCTCCTTTGCCATCTAAGTTTCTAGATTTTTAAAAAACAATTTGCATGGTATGTTTGTTTCTTTGTTGGTGTTTTAAGTAATGATGTGTTTTATTACTAATTTGACAAATAGGCAATTATCCAAATCTGAAGTTAGGGTCTCACTGTGACCCTAACTTCCCCTCCCCTTGCACCAGAACTGGTCCTTCTCATTTTTCCCCCAGTGAGGAAGTTCTATGAGTATCTGATTACAAGTGCTAATTTTCATGCCTTGAATGAGTAATTTGACTGTAAACATGAGTTTGCCTCCAAAGTACCCTCAACCTTAAAAAAAAAAAAAAGATGCATTGGCATAAAATGAGTAAAAATTTTAAACTACAAATTCATGGAACTTTAAAAACTCTAACAGGTTTTGGAAAAACCTCTCCTCAGTACCCAGAGCCATACAATGTAGAATAACATAAGGCTTTCCTTTCTTTAGCTACCAAAGCATCAAAAAGACCTCGTCGTCCACGTCCCAGACCTAAAACCACACCAAGCCCTCAAGTACCTCAGACCAAACCGGGTAAATGTGTGATTCGTTGGTTTAAGGGTGAGCCATAGTAACCTGTCCAATTGAGGACGCAAAGCAGTGCCAAGCTCATATTCTCTCTAAGCATGAAGTCATGAGGCATCATCAGTAATGTCTCCTCTACCAGGTGTTGAGGAGAACATGACTGGGTGAGATACAGTTGGTGCCAGAATACCATATTCTTTTTATGTGTGAGTCTTGACATACATTTAGTATAGTTTTTACTATAAAATTCCAGTTTTACTTCTTTAGCAAAGCCAATATATTACGTTCAAGTAAATAAACAAATTGTAAGTACCTTGCAAATTCCTGGACCAATATTGGCAACTGTGGGTGATATGCCAGCTGTGAGAGACATTTCATTTCTAAAACTGTAAAGTTGAGAATATGTTTGCATGGTACAAGGGAAAAGATCAAGGTGGACTGGACTTGGACCTTGGACCTTGGGCTTTAGGCCCACTACAGGATTTGAATGCATGGAGGGAAATGTGACCCAAGGCAGAAGAACCAGAAGTGTGGTGGTTGGGGGTACCTAGAACAGACTGTCCTACTTCTCATGGTCAAAACCTGGCTGTTGATGATGCTACATTTGGATGGATCCATCCAGTCATTTGAAAGAGGATTTTGAGGACCTGGTTCAAGAGCTTAGATTTGATAGAGAGACATCAACAGTCTTTGATTTCCACTTTTTCTGGGCTTAGGCCAGAGAGATGCTCTACTGAGTATTTCAGACTGAGTAACCATCTTTATCCTGCTCTTTTATTTGTCATGGTTTGGACAGAGTTCTCAGACTCTTTCCATAGACAAGCTCTTAGCAAGACCAACACCGTCCACATCAATGATTAATTTTTATATCTGTTTCAAACTTATAAACTGTCTATTGTATCCATGTTTACTTAAACACAGTAAGGGCTTGTTTTCAGCCTCCATAGAAGTACAGGTTGATCAGATTTTTTTAAAGACAGTTTCTTTTTTCAGTGTACATTAGGTAAATGCCTAAAAATATTTTCCAGTGCAGAGTTTTCCATATCAATTAGAATCCATTAGTTAAAACCTAGGAGAATTTCATGTTGACTCAAGATATTTCCAGGGATAAGCCTAAGACTGACCATGACTATCGTTTGGCCAAATGTTCAAAGAACAATCCTCTACTCCTTCTCTGTTTTTTTTTTTTTCTTTGTTTCTGTAGAAGGAATGATATATAAGCAAGTTTTGTTGGGGTGTGAATGTTCTAACTTTTCATGTATTTTTAAATCTCTTTGGTTTACTGTATTGTTTTTTTGGTCAGTTCCTGCTACAGTCCTTGAACCTGTCACTCTTAGACCAGAGGCCCCCAGAACAACATTAGGTAATGATAAACTGTGTTTTCAACGAGACTTATCCTGCTTGTTGTCAGACCCAGAGTTTCATCTTGCTCCATGTAACAACAGTTTTATTCTTTGTGGCCATTCAATTACATTCTTCTTAAAATTATGAAAGCGCTTAAATTACCTGTTCTTTTTAATAGAACTAGTCATGTGTGACCCTACTTTAGGATATTTATTTGCCACGTAACCTGTTTGAAATTGTGTCATTCTGTGTTTTATTCCAGCGGTGCTTGTGGTAAAACTGGTTTTCGAACACATCCCGATCTCCCTCTTATCTAGACAGATAAAGTCATCAACAGCTTTCATAGGGCCAGGAGGATCCATTCATTGCACATCTACATTTCTACCTTTTTTCTATTTGCATAGTATTTTGTTGTTTTGTTTCCATTTAGGTAATAATACGTTTTTATTTTAATAGTTAGAACATGTATGAAAGATTGGAAGATTAAATTATAAACCTCAGATTGAGTATGACTATTCTTCATTATCCATTAAAATTTAGCAACAGTTCTTAACCTTTTTGTTGCCCAGTCAAGCTGCTCTATGAGACTTTGATTATAATTACTAATCTTTATTTCTTATATTAAAAAGTGATTTTTGTCTTCAAAGAATCTTCTTTGGTAAAAGAAGATATAAAAGTAGTTATGTATGTGACAAAAATCTCAAACTAAACAGGCAAAAATCTAACAAGGTGTAGAAGATCTAGAGTCATGTTTTTTGCCTCCCATAGCTTCCAGAACCATGGGTGATGTAGTTATGTAATAACCCAAGAATTTCTTCCTTCAGCTTCCAAAACATCACAACAGACAATTCATCCACATCCACATCCAAGTCCTGAAGTACCTGAGTCCAAACCAGGTAAACTGTGTTCCTGGTTTAGAGTCCCAACAACCTAACCCAGCAGGGTGTTGAGTAATCCCAGTTTTGGGGAGTAACCAATACGCCCCATGAGAGTAAAGATACAACTCGTATTAAGCTGCAGTTCCCACTGTGGAGCTGGCAAGAAGAGCACAGTAGGGGGAGATCTGTGGGGCAGCTGAATGCCTCTTGCTTCCTCTGTAAAATCTTTGTCACTGTGCAGTTTATTAAATTCCATGTATCTCTTGAAAATAAAGCTTCTTGTGAAAAATTAGGCATATTCAGTTCAAATTGACAAACACTAAGTGCCTTCAGTATCCTCCAAGTTTTATGCCTCTAAAGATGCTAATGTATCAGATGTGGGAGACATGTTTTAGTCCTCAAACCTGCAAGACAGTTAAGAACAAAAGCATTTCCTTTGTAAATAAAATAGAAGATGGCATTAGGCAGCATCTATGCAAATACAAGAATGATATTTGGGTGCTACCAACAAGATGTGCTAGGGACATAAATATTTGGAGCAGGGAAAGATAAATTTAAAAAGAGTGGAGCCTTGAAATCATCCTAGTACATAGATGAGTAGAAAGATGGAAAGGAATAATATCAGAAAGAATGGATATAAGTAGAGACCAACCAAAGGAGAAAGTCTAACTGTAATACTAGTATAAAGGATGTCTGACTTCAAGGTGGTAGTCAAAGCTTTTCTAGATCTTGATTGGTCCATGGACTCCCATGGTGGAGATCTTTAGGCACCTGATGAAGCAGTTGAGATTTGATCAAGTATATATCAGCAAGCTGTTCTTTGCTCATGAAGGCATGTTCTTTCTTTGCTTAGTCTGGAGGGATACCCAATTTGATTCATCATGCTGAGGCCTCAGCCTCTTTCCAAAGATAAGTTCTTAGCAATACCCACACATCCCACTTTGGCTTATTAGTTAGAATCAGATCATCAAAGAAGGAGGAATAAGGAAATAGGTACCTGACTGAGGTATGGCCAATTTTTAGGAAATCAACTTTTACTCTTCTAGTTTAAGAGTTTTTAAAAGTTGCTATGTAGTTCTAGAACCTATATTATACTAGTAAGATTCTTTTTGAAGTAAATATTTTGAGTTTATTTAAAACAATCACTTGGTTTATTTTTAATACTTTTGGTCAGCTCCTACTGCAGACTTTGAACCTGTTACATTCAGAACTGAGGCTTGGGTGACAACACAAGGTAATAACACATTGTGATCCTCAGTAAGTGCTTTTTCTTATTGTCAAACTCATTCCATCAACATCGAAGCTACAGGTTCTTTTGCTTCATAAAGCTACATTGTCATCCTCTGTTGTCACTCCATGATATTCTTCATCCTAAAAGAATTGAAGTCTCTGACTCTTAAAACAAGTTATCCCTTGTTTTTAAGAGAGCCGTGCATGAACCTAACTCAGGTCAACTGTTACACATGTAATCATCTGAAATTGTTTTTGTCATCTTGTATGTTTTTTAACCAATGTTTTGTAAAAGCTGCGTTTAAAAAGCAATTCTCTTGACTCTAACGACTATT
Source organism: Orcinus orca (assembly GCF_937001465.1). NCBI lineage: Eukaryota > Metazoa > Chordata > Mammalia > Artiodactyla > Delphinidae > Orcinus > Orcinus orca. Next base: position 101,013,630 of record NC_064563.1, read on the forward strand.
ATGGTGTCAGGGAGGGTTCTTTGTGGATCTAAAGGTCTACTGTTTTTTTTAACTGTGATATTTGTTCTTTAACTGACATTTTAGTTAATGACATGGTCTTATTTTAGTAAACTGTCAAAGAGTTTGTACCTGGCTATCACCACTACCATAATATTTTAGCAGTGATTCTTATCCTTTTTATTCAAACAAGAGTTCTATGAATGATTCTTCACTTCTTGAATTATTCTTCACTATTATACTTGACTCATTGCCAATGAACTTTAACTTGTAAAAAAAAAAAAACCATACTATTATAATAAGGGTGAAAGTTTCCAATTAAAAAGTTACAAAGACACATTTCCTAAAATATGAGGAAATCTAATAAGTTTTAGGAAACCTAGAGCCATGTGTCATGCTACCCATAGCTTCTGAACTACAGACTCTGTAGTAACTGAAGGTTTTCTTTCTTCAGCTCCTAAAACATCAAAACGGACCCGTCGTCCACGTCCCAAACCTAAAACCACACCAACTCCTGAGGCACCTCAAACCAAACTGGGTAAATGTGGGTCTCTCGTTAAAGGACTGAGTCCTTGCAGCTCTTGGGAGTCTGGGTTTGATGCTAGTAGTGGGAGTGATAGCCGCTGTGAGCCCCATGTGGGTAAAGGCACAAAATGACCTGCTGCTGCTTCCCCATTAGGAAAACATGATGGGGGAGACGCGCGTGGCAGCTGAATTCCCTGTGCTTTCTACACAAGGATCTACTCTTTTACTATGTATTTTATTTGCTTTTTCTTATTCCATTCCATTCTTCTCTTAAAGAAAAAAATGTCTTAAATAGAACCAAGCATTTTTATCTCAAGAAACAAACACGAAGTGCCTTCCGTCTCCCCACAGCCCATCAAGACCTGTGAGGATATCACAGAAGCTGGCGGCTTGTTTTTACTTCGCAGCCTGTAGTAGAGTCAAATTCAGAACCTGCCTCAATGTGAAACATTAAAAGATTGAACCAAGGCAGTGTGTCTGTGCAAACTGAGCTGGTTTTTTGGTTTTTTTTTTGGTACGCCGGCCTCTCACTGTTGTGGCCTCTCCCGTTGAGGAGCACAGGCTCCGGACACGCAGGCTCAGCAGCCATGGCTCACGGGCCCAGCCGCTCCGCGGCATGTGGGATCTTCCCAGACCGGGGCACGAACCCGTGTCCCCTACATCGGTAGGCGGACTCTCAACCACTGTGCCATCAGGGAAGCCCTGAGCTGTTTTTTGTAGGGGTTATAAACATCTCTGAGCTGAAAGAGAGAAAAGTCTGTGAAGGACAGGAATAAGGAGTTGGAAAGAGGTTGGGTCTTAAAATCATGGAGATAAACAGACAGAAAGTAAGGTGTAGAGACCAACCAGAGAGCACAGACTTCTGGAATAAGGGAGGTTCTGCTTCCAAGAGGTGATGAATAGTACTGAGTTTGGATGGGTCCATAGGAGCAGTTGAAGAAAATCCTTGAAGGTATGACTCAGAAGTTTGGGTCTGACCCTAGAAGCATCAGTGATCTCTTCTGCAACTGTCTCTCCCTCCTACCTAGAGTACGGAATTTATGTGATTAGAGCAGAGAGCTGCTCTACTGGGCATCACACACTATATGTTCTTTATCCTGATTTGCTGAGTGCCTTTGCCTCAAACAAGGTCTCAGCCTATTTCTAAATATGAGCTCTCAACAAGATCTACAAGATTCACTTTGCTTAATTCTTTTCTATGGCTCCTTTCAAACACGAAAGCTATTTATTGTATCCATGCTTATTTAGACATGCTATTTTCTTTCTTTTCTTCCAGTTTTATTGAGATATAATTTGCATACAGCACTGTATAAGTTTAAGGTGTACAGAATAATGATTTGACTTACGTACATCGTGAAATGATGACCACAATAACTTTACTTAGTTTAATCCATCATCTCATGTAGCTACAAAATTAAAGAAATAGAAAAAAAGATATTTTTCTTCCTTGTGATGAACCCTTGGACATGCTGTTTTCTTAAAGCTTCCACAGAAAAGCCAACTGCCATAACAGTTACATAAGTATATATTTGGTAAAATGTTTAAAGTTTCCTAGGTCAGTCTTCTACAATGATTGGAATTAGGTACTTAGACACCTAGGAGAATATCATGTTGACTTTATTGAGATATTTATCAGTTTGTGTAGGCTGTGACTATCTCATAAAGAAAGTTTACCTGGCTTTAGGTGACCAAATCTTTAAATATCAAGTATGCAATTTCAGAAAAATAATTTCAAATTGTAATATACCTATTGAAGCACTCTTATACTGGTAAGATTTAATTTGCTGACTTTTCACATGTGTTTATTTCCTTGCTTTTGACTAGTTCCCACTGCAGATCTTGAACCTGGTACTTTTAGAACTGAAGCTCCAGAAATCGTGGGTAATGAGAATGCGTGTCCTTCAAATAGTGCTTTTCCTGCTCATTGTCATACCATTGTAGCCACAGGTTCTCCTGCATCTTAAAACCATTTCTATACCCTCTGTTGTCATTCCATTACAGTCTTTACCTTGCAATTTTGCTACGTTCTATGTCAGGTTATCTGTTGAATTTAAGAGAACTGTGTGTATACTAATTTCAGGATGTCAAACTGCTATGTAACCACTCAATGCTGTGTCATGTGATCACGTGCATTTGCTTAAACAGCATTGGCTATTTTAAGCTTCCTTTCAAACATGAATTTCCATCTATCCCTTATTTTCATCACTTGCTTTTTCCTCATCAATTGTGGAAATACCATGTTTTTTTGATTGTGTTACTTTTTATTGAATTAATATCTATATGATTATATTGGTAGATCTCTTGTTTCAAGGAATGATGTTTTTAGTTAATGGTCAAATTTTTGAATGTGCCTGAGTCTTGAAGGTTTAAATGATGGGCTTTTGTGATAGAGTAGGCTGACTCTTCCTCCTTCTCTAACAGGGTTTGACGGAGTTTCTTAACTTTTATTGAATCAAGGACCACTTTGAAATTTTGATGAACACACTCCATTTGTTACATTGATCCTTATACTTTCAAACATATGAGCTCATTATTGTACCCACGATTATTGAAATAGTAGACATTTATGTCAACTTGTATAGAAGTACAAATAGACTGATAAATGCTTTTTCCAGTAGTTAGAAAAGTATATATTATATAAACATGTAAAATGCTTGTCCAGCAGAGTCTTTCATGCCAGAATCAGATAATCAAACATGTAGAATTTCTTGTTGACCATAGTGATATTGAGCAAAGTGCAATGGTGTACCTATTTTATGAGATTAATTGATATTCACCACAATTTGGTCAAATTTGCAAAGAACAAGAGTGTGTCTCTTTTCTCTCAGTCCTGAAGCTTAACAACTGGCTTCTGCAATTAGTCTTCAAGTGAATTTTTAAAATCTCTTTGGTTTATTTTATTATTTTTGGCCAGTTCTTCCTACAGTCCTTGAACATGTCACTCCTAGAACCAAGGCTCCAGAAACAACGTTAGGTAATGATATTCTGTGTTCCTCAACAATTTTTTCCTGCTCATTGTCAATCCATTCTATCATCATCATCATTGTAATAACATTATCACCAGCTTCATAAGACTATCTTGTCATCCTCTGCTGTTCTTCAACTTTATTTTTCTTCTTAATAAGAGTATGGAAGACTCTAAAAAGAAGTTACCTGTTGTTTTTAAAAGCTATGCGTGGACTTAGATCAAAATGTCTGTCTACCATGTAATCTTAATTGAATTTGTATCATGTACTTTTGTCTAAACAGTGCTCACATTTAAAGCTTAGTTTCAGACATGGAAATGTCTGTGTCTTCTCTAGACCAATTAAATCATAACAATTTGTATGGTTCCATGGATAGGGGGGCATATTTAATTTCTTAGTGTGAACTTACTATGGTTTGATGATAGTCCTTACCTTTTTTAGACATTTACAAGACTCTTCATTTCTTGACTTAATTTTATGTGCAAGTTCTACCTCCGAAGAATCTTCAGTGATAAAAGAATTAACAAAATAGGCAAACATATTTGCATCTTTAAAATATATGTCTTAAATTTCAAGGAAATATAACATATTTAGAAAATCTGGAACCTTATTTCCAAAACCACCTTCACTAGAGTAATCCAACGTTTCTTCCTTCAGCTCCTAAAACATCACGAGTTCGTCGTCCACGTCCCAGACCTAAAACCACATCAAGCCCTGAAGCACCTCAGACCAAACTGGGTAAATGTGTTATTTCATGGTTTGAGGGGTAAGCCCTAGCAGCCTGTCCCAGTGGAGTCCCAAAGCAGTGCCTCCAATGGGAAGTAACAGCCTTCATGTTCCCTAAGAGTCAAGGCATTGAGGTGTGGTTAACAGCTGCTTCTTGGGTGAAGTTCTTGGTCTCTCTTATTTATAGCAAGATTGGCATAGTCACTCATGGTTATTTATTGCTATATCTACATTTAAACACATTATCAATTTATTATAGCTGTGAGTACATAAACATAGGTATTTTTTTCAGCTTCCAAGAAATGTAACAAGTTACTTTCACATATTTTTTTGTGTATATTGCCTAAACAGATTTTCCAAAGCTAGCTTCCATATGAGAATCAGAAAATCAAACACCTAGGAAAGGCTCATGTTGACCATACTAAGATTCATAGCAGAGTTCAAAGGTTGTGCCTATCTTCTGCAATGAATTATTCCTAGCTACAGAGACTGTTTGCTTTCTATGAATGCAGAAGTTTAAAAAAATTGTCATTTGAAACTAATGTTTTGAAAGAAAAATTAAGACTTTCTATGTGTGTTTAAACTTTCTTGTGTTCATGTTGTTGCTTTTGGTTAGTTCCTGCTACTAGCTTTGAACCTGTTATTCATAGCTCTGAAGCTCCAGAAACAACATTAGGTAATGATTTTTGTGACCTCATTAAATGCTTTTACACTCATTAAAAACCCACTCCATCACTGTCATGGCCAGAGTTTCTCCCGCTTCCTTCGAGTGCTATTGTAATTCTATTTCATGCTTCATCTTTTACGTAGTCAGGATTCTTAATTAAGGTGCTACCTATTGCTTTTAACAGTTGTCCCTGGATCCAGCTGAGGAAATCTATCTTCCATGAAAACCCCTTTAACATTTCATTATATGATTTCAGTGAAGAGTCTGAAGTCCAAATTGTTTGCCTTCTATTTGGTATTTAGATCTATAAAATGATAATTAAGTACCATGAAATTTCTCCGAGCAACTTACTTTCTGTAAGATTTTTGTGATATCCTCATTAATCTCTTCCTATTTTAAGGAATGAGGTTTCCCTGTTATATTAAATTACCAAAAACAAGTTGCTTCCTGGAAGTGTCAATTCTAGTGAATCTAAGTTACAGGCTCCCCCATCATTGATGAACTTGACTATTCCTTATTCTCCACAACAGTTTAACATTGGTTCTTAACCTTTACTAAGTAGGAATCTCTCTGAGTATCTAATTATACACATTAATACCTATATCTTTAAATTAACAAATTTTGGTCTCTAAAAGACCCTCAGTGATAAGGAACAAATTAGATTGGTAAAGTAAAATTTTTCAAACTCAGGCAATAAACTCAAGAAAATCTAATATTTTACAAAACATTGGTACAGGTACAATGCTGTTGATGGTTTCTAGACCTACAAATACAATACAACTCAATATTTTCTTCCTTTAGTTTCAAATCATAGGGGAAGAAATCCTTCTCCTAAACACTAAATTTCCCAAAGCTTCACAGTTTAAAAATCAAGAAAATCTATGGTTTTCTGTTTAAGGAGTCCTTCCAGCCTATTGCAGTTGGGCCCCAAGAGTGACAGTGATGTGGCTTGCTAACTTGCATTTCATACCTCTGTGCCCTCTAACAGAGAAGGTAGAATCTCTACAATTTCATGTGGACAAGAAGGTTCATGGTTGGAGATTTATATGGTAGCCAAATGCATAAGGATTCTCTCTGACAAAAGATGCATCTTATTCAATTCTCTTAGCATTCTATTCCATTCATTTCTTTTTAAAATAGCATTGCTTCTTTGTCTTAGGTAAACAACCATTTCCTTGCCCTCTGTGGTCCCAGCACCACATTAGCAGTTGAGTAGGGTAGGGTGTAGAGCAGAGGAAGAGATCAAAAGTAAGGGCATGTTTTACCTCTTGAATAAAGTACAATATAATTGTGAAGAAAACCTGTTCTTGAGTTTTTCTTAGATAGAAGATAATTTGCTTATACAAAAGCAGCTTGTTTGGTAAAAAACTTTAGAAAGAAAATACTTAAAGGAGTCAAGGATCTATGTGGGCTGATAGAGAATAGTTGAGCTTTGAAATTAAGTAGGATTTGAATTAGTGGTTAGAATGGTGGGAACAGCAAAATAAAAAAGTTTTGACACCTATTGAGGGTACCCAAGGGGGTGGTCAAACTGGAACATAGAATAAAACACTCCTAGATGATACTGAACATTTTGTTAATGATACTGTCATGAAACCAGCTGTAGGAAATACTTAGAAAGCCCTTGTGGGAATATAGATTCAGATACAGTAGTCATTGAGAACCTCAGTTTTTCAAATAGGCTCTTCCTTTTTCTAGAAGGATAATTAAAATCAGGGATCAGCAAATCAGCAAATTTTTTTATGTGAAGAGTTAAATAGTGAATATTTTAGACTTTGCAGACCGTTCAGTCTGTCACAGCTACTCAATTCTGCTGTTGTAACTTGTAGGTAACCAAAGCCAAGATGTAAGTGATATGTAAATACGCCTTGAATCATCTTAGTTTGTAGGTGTGGCTGTGTTCCAATAAAACTTTATTTGAATTTCATACCATTTTTACATGTCATAGATTATTACTCTTCCTTTAATTTTTTTTCAATCATTTAAAAATGTAAAAATCACTCTTAGCTCACAGGTCGGGAAGAGGGCTGGATTTGGGAGGACCATAATTTGCCAATCTCTGCTTTAAATAATGCATACTCTGCATTGCCTCTCCATAACCCTGTGATTCTGAAGGTCTGTGTGTTGCTACCTGTGAAATAAATTATCCATAATTAGTTTGACATCTTAGACCCTCTTCTTTCAGCTCCCACTGAACTGCATACTCTTATTTTGAAACCAGTGACATCACCAAGCCTAGAAATAACACAAAGTCAACCTGGTAAATAGATTATTTAATCTCTCTGGTACACCATGAGCTTCAGGGGGCATACCCCAAATGTTGTATTTCCAAATATTAAAAAATACAAAAGAATACACATTTAACAACTCTGTATATTGTACATGCTCCTTCCATGATTGCATACTGGTGTAAATTAGTAATACATTATTTCATGTTAATTATGTTATTCAACTGTATAGAAATACTTATGTTCATTTGGGTTTGCTCTGTATAATATTAGAGAATAATCACATATCTGATTAAGTAGTCAACAGAACCACTTAGAAGAACTGATTTTATTCTTTACCTTTATTTTTCACTAAGTTACAGACTTGTGGTTCTCTTTAGTAATAAGCTAAACTTCTGCTCTGCTATGTGAAAAGAATGCTCATTCAATTGTGACCATTAATGAAGGAGAAAGTTCTCACTTCAGTAAAGATAACAAAATTTCACCTTACACAATATGAGCCTAAACATTATTGCCTTTCAAAATTAAAAACAAATTTTAAAGATCATGCTTTTCAATGCTATTGCAACTCTCTGACATTTATTTTGAAACACCAGATCTTATTTTTAACATAGGATTGTAATTTCTTTTCATTCCTTTTGTGTATCTCTTAATTAGTTAAATGGCGTTTTGATGCTTATGTTGATGGAACAAGGTTCTATGGTTGTTAATGATAACTTAAAATACTTATAAAATTCTGAATTCAGTTATTAGAGTTTCCTTTAGGGTTAATAGTACTATTGTTATTATGGTAACGGCTGACATTGAGCACTTACAGGTACAAGGCACTTGTCTAAATACTTAGTTTGTATGAATTCATTCAATGCTCACAACAACCCATCCTTGATCAATTTTACCATTTTGTGTTTTTTGCTAGTTTCTGAAGTCCTGGAATCGGTTACATTTAGCACTGAGTCATCAAAGGAAGCTATAGGTAATAATGTTCCCCAATGGGAAGTCAGGTATATGTGCTTTTCCATCTCATTGTGGAAGTCATTTTGGGATGTCCTCATGCTTTGTGACATTTCATGGCTCCTCACGTATTGCCTGTGCTCATCCAGTGAAACTTGACAGTCAAATATTATATATAGCCCATTTTGCTAGTATCTGCTGTGTTGCTATGCAAGTTTCACAATTTCCTTGCTTAGTTTCCTCTCATTGTGAATGCACAATTTCATTTTTTAATATTCTGATCACTTTTAATACAAATATGCACATCCTATTTTTCATTTTCATATTGTTTTTAGGATTCATCCCCATGCTTTCAAAGGACTCACTCTATGTCTTTTTCTCACTAGAATCCTTAAACAAAAATAAGGAAGTGAAATTATCTGCTTTGCTCCAGGTAGAAATCGCTGTAGACCCTGCCAGTTATCGTGTGTGTGTGTATGTGTTCCACACTGCACACTGCCTTCATTTCCTGCCTTCATTGTAGTCATCTTTATAATCTACCTAAATGTTATTTATTCTCACAAATCTATCTACTTAATTAACCTCTTTTAAAATTAAACAGTGTTCCATTAAAGTGGGTGCTATGGGCTGTCCACCACTAACCCGCCATTCCCTCTTTCTTCCCTAGCACCAACTGAAATAGATTATGTATATTCCACTGCCAAAGCACCACTCAGGCCAGAGGAGTCAAAGACTGAAGGTGGTAAAGGTTTTCATGCTTCTATTCTTTTATTCAAAAAATTTTTAATTAGTATCACATTTCATGGAATTTGAAAGTTCAAGCTGGGGTACTTAATCTACAGTGGAATAGCTTTGAAGAGCTATAGCTTCTAAAATTCTTGAATTCTTAAAATTAAAATGATAAGTGACTCTCTGAATACAGAAATTTCGGTTTCTCTGTGGTATCTAAATATTGAGGCATAATAAATTTGACAGTTAATGACAGTTAAAACATAAATATTAGTTGGAGGATTAGGGTTATAGAATAGGATTTCCCTCTTGATTCTTTTTTCTTATCCTAATCCATTGTCCTATCTGTAAAAATGTGATGCAGATTCTCAAGAGAATGAGGTGTGTTGATATTCAAGAAAGAGATACTTGACTGTGGCCTAACATCTTAAGCTTTTTAAAATTGTTCTCCTTTGTTTTGATACAGTTGTGGAATCTATTACAAATGTGTCTGAACCACCTGAGATCACGCTAGGTAATGACACACCCTGGCAGTTTTTGCCCTCATTGTCGCCATCACCTGAGAACCCAGGTTCTCCCTCATTGTGAATTCATGTTGCAACATCATTCTTTGTCATGGCAGTTAATTTTCTTTCTAGGTGCTTCTATTCATAACCATTGTCCAAAAAGTGTCTTCTCCCATTCAGCTTTGTATCTAGACCTTGATCTCTCTCTACTTCAGTCACTGAAACTGTCAAATCTAAAGTGTCTTTTTTCCTAATGTTAAACATTCTGCCAGCTTGGTATTACGTTGAATACTTCAGATAATATTTTTTGTATGATGATCCATTTATACCTTCTGCCCTAGCAACATACTTTCCATTAACACTCATTTCATCACATTCATTACATGTTTGATTTTTTTCTTCATTAGTTAAACAAAATTCAATGCTGCTGAATGGCTTATGCCTTAACATTTAAAATTTTTCTCCTTATGGTTCCTCCTGAACCTATCTTTCTAGCACTGTTGGGGATGTATTAGTGTGGAGTGAGGATTTAAAAAGTAAGGCTATTGCTTACCTTGAAAGTATTTTGTAACCTGGCATCTCTAAGCAGCTTTTAAACTAAATGCATTATGAAGAAGTAGGAGTGCTATTTTGCTGTAGACTTGCAATTTGCTTTCTTTTTTTCTTTAAAATCCACTTGTTACCATCTGTTCTGTCATCTGTACTCAAGGTGTGTGAAGTGCTATAGTAACCCTGGGTACTTTCCTTCAATTACCGTAGAAACATCACCTCTGCCTTCCCAAACTGTAATCCTACCCAGCCCAGATGAACCTCAGACCGAACCGGGTAAATACGTTATTTTGTGTTTCATGTAGAAGGTGAGTGTTTGCAGAACTTACAAGAATGGAAAGACAATATATATGGGCACTATTACTAGTTATCAAAAGCCCTAACTTAATCACTGCTCGCAGTATTTGACCCTACCTTTCTGATGCCCCACTCCTCCTTCTATCCATAATCTGTAGCCAGTCATATGGCAGTGTTGTGAACATTATTTAGGATATAACTGAAAAACACCTCTCAGCTACTCTGCAAGTCTTTCATATAGAAAATAGTAATGTTTCTGGTGAAGAACATTTGTATTCTTTTTAAAATATAAATATCCCAATTTTAAATACTTTATCATCTTGACTAGTTTTACAAGGTCTGTGGTCATATAAAAACTATTTTAAGATAGTTAATTTGTTTAAGATTAACCAAAACCTCCAGAAATACTGGAGCATTCCACAAAAAGGGGTACAATTGGTCGGTCATCTTGTCATTATTCAGGTCCCTTACTACTTTCTACTGCTCCTTCCTGTGGCAGTTTGGCCATTTCACTGCATACAAATAAAAGAAACTGAAGTCAAACTGGTTACTTGGCAAGTCATAAGGGTTTACTTGATGGTGGAATTTGAAATATGGGAAAACAAATCATCGATGCGGATAACTAAATATTCTTCTTACAAGGGAAAATTTTCTCAATATCTGCAGGCTCTCTTGGAATGTCAGTTTATCATAAATAAGCCCAAACTTGTATTTTGATGGCCATTAAACTATTTTATATGGCTCTATTTCCAAAGGAGATACGGATATTAATTTTATTCATTGTCCTCTAAAATGTCCTGTTAAATCCTGTTAATATCCTTTGCCTCTTAAACTCTACAGTTTAATTTTTACCAAAATTCCACACTGACTGCATTAACTGGATCTGTGTCAATTATCTCTAACTTTTCTAAAGTTTTGTTAAATAGCTTTAATCATTAATATGATTGAAATATTTAATCGTAGATACTATCAGTGATACTAATCTCATTCTGAATCATTTTTTATAGAATTGCCTCATGACATGCCTTTACCTGCAAGATGGTCTCTTATACCCTGGGGAAGCAAATAGCCTATCAGTACGAACTTCGGCAAGCAAAGCAGTTCAGAGTCAGAATATCACAAGACTAAGGACACCATAGAAATATAGAATTTTAGGGTTGGAAGGGCTCTTAAAAATCCTGTTACTGTTGATGAAGAACCCAATGTTGTAGACCGAGTGATCCGCAAAGCGAACTCTAAATCTTCCAGCTCCAGGCTCCTAAACCAGTGTAATCTCCAACATATCTTGTTCATCTCTCCACAGGCAAGAAGATTCCACTGAAACGATTGCATGCCTTGTATATTTTGACTATCAGGAAGAAGTCCCTACAGACTCAGCTTCTTCTTTTATCTAATAACTCTTATTTTCAGCAAGCTTTTCTTAAGGTGCCTGAAACTCTGTGACCTTGAAAACCATTTTGTTTCTTCTTATCTCTCTTTATCCCAAACACACTGAACCCAACCAAACAAGGTATTTCCACAAGCTGCGATCTTTCATTTGATAATTCTTTTCCTCCAGCAGGATAAACTTTTAATTTTCTTGGTGAAGAAATAATTGATTTTTTACACTGAATGTCCTAGAACTTCTTTGGGAATTGCTCAGCAGAAGAATAACTTTCTTCAATAATGTATCCTTTCAATTTCTGTTCAATTTTTCTTCTCCAATATGACCAATAAAAATTGTGTTTTGTTTAACAAGATTAATTTTTTTCCATTAGCACTTACTATTAAGATACATTCATTTTCTAGGTATATTTGGAATGTAATGTGCTTTTTATTTAGAAGAAATTGTATCTCTTTGCACTTAAAATATTATACTGGGTTATTCTGATAAAATGATGTGAACTTATAATGATGAATTATTTTATTATGAAATTTATTTTTAACCTGTTTAATAGGTATTTGAAGTGGATATTTCTAAAATTCCAACAGTTTCATTTGCCAGCTGAATATCTTGGATATCTTTAATGTGCTGCCTTGTTTTTTTTTTTTTCCCATTATGATAAGAAAATTACCTTCTTATACTTTGTGGCTCTTTGGGAACTTTAATTGCTGTGTATTTAGGTCTTCAACTACTCAACAAACATCTCTGAGATCCTAGAGGTTTAGGTACTGTGACTCTTGAAGACCTCAAGAGCTCCGAACCTATATCCTTTCTTTTAGTGCCCAAGCAGACACCGCGAGCTCCTCCCAAACCAAAAATATCTCCACGTCTAAGAATCCCACCGACACAGCCAGGTAAATACTTATTTTATATTCTGGCCTGAAAAATTTGATGTTAGTGGAGTTACTCAGTTGAATTATAGCAAGTTAGGTTTTTAACCCTTATAAAATAAGACTTCCTTTGAAACCTAATAAATATTTACATTTATTTTTAGACTTTATCAAAAAGTATATTATTGGAGTAGCTTATTCCAGAAGCTTCCCTGTTGTTATATTATTTGAGAGGGGGATGGAGGAGAATGGAATTTCTTAAAAGAGTAGCCTGCCTACTCCCTTCACTTCTCACAGCTTGAGAAAACCTTCCATGGTCCTTGAATGTCCTCCCCCTGCCAATCACCTAATTTCTTTTTTCTTTCAGTCAATTTTATTTAACATTAGGTCATGAAGATTTTTAATATATATCCTCTTCTGTAAAATAATAACATAATATTGCTTTGGTTGTTTTGCTAGGAATTTTGGGAAGGACCTAAACAAGAGTCATTATAAACTATTTTTTATTCTGTTCAAGAAGCTCTTACTTGAATGATTGAATGATTAACTCTAACCCTAACTTCTCAACCAAGATCTTGTCCAGTTCCTCTGACTGTTTTGGCAGATCTCAATTTCAGGCTACCATAAAATTGACATGCCTCAAAGAAAGCTCATCTTTCCCTCCTTTCAGTTTCTCATTTATATCTGTTGCAGATCCTGAGCATTTTACATCGATTTTTATCCTCTTCCTCATCTGGCCTCTGCAGTCCATCAGTTTTTCCAGACATCTCTAACATTGGTGCCTACTCCAAGCATATACCCAGTCATGCCTAGTCTATTGTCATGAATCAACTGATCTCCTGTCTCTCTTCTCTCCTAATTTAAAATTGTACCACCCTTGGTGCTTAAGTGGCTGATTAATTCATTTCATCAGTTAGTCACTTAACAACTACTTATTGCATGCTGACCTCACACCAGACAATGTGCTAGACACTGGGAATGTGAAACAAAATTTCATCCTTCTGTAGTCAAGGAAGTTATAGTCTAGGCCAGTCCCCTAAATCTAAATTTATTTTTTATACATGGCCCACTTCCAAAAAGCATATGAAGTGCACCTACCCAATTTACTAGGAAAGGAACCCTAACTATGACCAGTGGTCTGGGGAAAGGAAAATGTTAGCAGCATCAAAATTATGCTTGATCTAGGTAGTAGCTCTGAATTACCAACACAAATTCTTTAATCATATCTCAGTATCCCTACTGAAAGAAAAAAACTGTAGATGTGGGGATGGTCTTTAATATCTGAGAGGTATTAACACTTTCTTTAATATTTCTGAGAGAAATTTTACCTATTACTTTTTCTTTGAAGGAAAACTCCTTAAAAAACAGTTCCATTTACTACATCTAGCTAATGATTTTAAATCTGCTTTAATGTATTTTAAAATGTGTTTTTATTTAATTACTAAAACTTTGCTAAAAAATAATATGGGTGTGATATGTAAGTAGATGAAGGTACCAAAGCAACAATCATCTGAAAGAATAAGAAATTTAAAATAATAACAAAAAATAAATTTGAACTATTAATATATAAGAAATACTGGGAAAAATAATTGATGATTAGTGAATAAGTAATGAATAATAGAATAAGAATAAAAAACAAAGCAAGTATATTAAATTTGTGGATAGGAAACTAAAATCTAACTTTAAGAAATCAGCAGATAAAATCACGAGAAGAAGCTCTCAACCTTTTATGTGAATATAAAGCATAGAACAAATGAGGCAGAAAAAGGAGAAATGGAATGAAATAAGAAAGCATAAAACAATGAATGATGGAAAAGAAAAGAAAAGATGAGAAACAAGAAGTGCTGGAAGTTAAGACATTGAGGATATAAAGTCCTCATTAGTAACATTTTAAAAAGTAAAGGAGATATGAACTAAGAAGGAAGACTTATTCATAATTTTATCTTTTTGAGCCGTACTCTGCACTTATAAAAATACAATATAGTAAATCAGGAGCTTACTCTAATTTCCCATTATGACACTGTATTCTAAGTTTCAACTTTGTTTGATTTTGATTTAGACCTTTAGCTAACCTTCCTCGACAAGGTAAGCAACTTCAGAATGGATAGATGCATATGCTCAGTGGTTCCACTCTCACTCTGAAACCCTGGAGTGACTGCAGACTATAACAAGAGAGCATCCTGATTCTGTCCCAACTGAGCAAACTCCCAGCCCATCAGCATCTCCCCTGGAAAGTAGCTACAATCCAAACACTTCTAGCTTTGTCAGGGCAACCTAGTATAAGGGGACTATTTGGAAAATTGATCATGAAAAAATGCACTCTACTTATTCCTCTTAAAAGTGGGTGAAATTAGGATCTCTCTTACCCAGGAATATATGAGCTTTACTTAATAGATCCCAGCAATACCCTAGGTTTTTATAGTCTTTCAAGGATATTTGTGTATGTATACATATGTATCACTCAGTAGTTCAAAAACAAATATTTAAACCCTAGTAGTACTCCCTCCTTACCCCTGGCTAGCTGTTGTGAATTTCAAAAGGCCATTTGAATGGGAGAATGTTCTGTTCGTACGTGCAATATCAATATCAAACGCAAATTATTATTGTTGGGCTATAAGGGCATCATCTAACAATAGTGTATACAACTTAAAGAGCAATGCAATGTATTCATCTACCACTGTTTTCAGAATGAAATTCTGTAATTGGGCATGCCACCTCATTTATACTTAAACTATGTTGATAAATTAGATAGCAAAAGTTAAATTTACTATATTTGGCATTTGAGGGGATAGTGGGATCAAAAATTTGGAAGAAACCATCAAGAATATTTCATCATTAAAATACAGGTTTGATTTTTAGATTCCTATGTTCATAAGTGATAATGAACAGTCCTGTTAATGATTTTATATCTAGAAATCTTATAACCATCAAAATTGCTCCTAATTCTTGAGGGGGCAAACAATGTGAAAAGCAAAATATACTCAGATCCTTCAATGTCAAATTTGTAAAGATTCTCCAGAAGTAGAAACAGATATTTATAGGGGTATAGCTTTCACATCATTTTGACATTTCACACTTAATTCTCACAATCACCCTTTCAGTTAGGACCGGTTTATTAATTCCACCTAAAAAAATGAGGAACAATTTAAAATGTGACCTGCAGAGCTGGGATATAGCGAGCCCAAGTGTTGGGACCTAGCAGTCATATCTGGACCTCAGTGTTCAGGTCTTGTCTCTGGTGCTTAATGATCACGTGACCCCAGGCAAATAGATTTAAAGTGAAGCTGATAATTCCTTCCTCTCAGCAGTACGGTGAGAATCAAAGGGCATAATCTTATGAAAGTACTTTTGAAATTGTAAAATGAGCTATAAATAAAGTAGACCTTTTTTTTTTTTCCCCTGGTATCTATTACATTTGCACCTTGTTACTCCAAAGGAACAGCTGTGGAAAGACAATTTTGGTTTGTGAACATGTCATTTAAAGGTTTATTTAGAACCTAACAATTGCCGGAGATGTAGAATGCGAGCCCACCCATTCCATTCCGTCGCCCACTTCTCTTTCTGCTGTTGCTGAGCTGACTTTAAGCTGCTCTTTTCCATACTTCATGGGATCCCATTCTGACTTCACTGAATTCATCTTCACAGAAAGACATAGGGATGGGTTTAAGAAGTCAAGCAAACATCCACAAAAGAAGAACACTCTTGCATTAATTAAATTGCTATCTCTTCTGAAATGATGTTTTAAAAAAATCATTCATCCTGTTCTTATGCTTAGTCAAATTTTGCTGTTTCTCAGATTTCATTTTTCTTAACGTATCTGGAATTCTAACTGATCTATTTTTAAGGTTTATTTTTCCATCTAAATCCCATTTCAATACTTTTTTAAAATCAGTAATCAGTCTTATACTTTGTCATATCTTATGTGTTAAGCAAGACTGGGAGATGCTAAAACCAAATGACTCATGATCCGAGCTCTCTCTTTCAGCTCCTAAGGTGTTCCAGCATGTTACTCCGAAGCCAAAGACATCACCAAGTCCAGAAGCGTCCTATACTCAGCCTGGTAAATGCTTTATTTCATGTTTAAACCAAATGCATTCTACAGTCACACTCTGCTGCAATGAAACATGAGGACTGATGGATGTGAGGTCCATGTTTCACTTCTGTTCAGGTACCACGTTGTATCATGCATGATATAATCATTTCAAAGTATTCATAAGAGTTATCTAAGTGCTCATATGGTAAGCCATTGATATAATCCAAAGGCAGAGAATTATGCCAAGGGTAGAATGCTTCTTCTAGAATTAAAATTCTCTTATTTTTTGACTTCCAAAAAATAACCTACCAATGTTAACTATGCTGTGCTCATGTTTCACCAAGATAAAATAAAGAATTGGGGATTTTCCCACAAAAATGATAAAATGATGTTTTACAAATGGAGGAAATGATGTTTAACCATTTTCTTGGGTTCAAACATTTTACACTATCCAGTATTGAGGGTCTTTTTTTTTTTTTCCTTTTAAATTCTATTTTACCCATTCATGGAGCAGTTGCTTGAGTCAAGAAATTTGTTTCACACAGGAAAAAATGATTTCTTTAGTTACAGATCAATTTCTTGCCTATCATTTGAGAAGGCCTTTTGCTCCTTTATGGGGGGAATAATCTCATGTTTGTGGGAGTAGTCAAGGTAGGGACTGCAAGGACCCAGACATTTCTCTAGATCCTCAAGTGACCATACAAAGCTGCTGTTAGCTACACTAATTAGTTCACTGTTGGTTCGCTAATAAGCCAAACCAAGTTTTTAACTAGAGTATCTGAGAAATACAGTAAGTCCCCCCCCCCGCTTTTTTTTAAGGTGCAATTATTATAAATTCTTAGATGGTCCTGGAAGCATATAGAACATTCCTAGAACCAAAGGATTTCTGAGCTGTAGCTTGAATGATGGCATTTTGGAGGCAAGTGAATTCACTTGCTATCATGTTTTCCAGGTTGTATAAGCGCAGGGTGTTACTGTCGCTGTGGGATGGCTAGGTTGTTGCAGGTGGTGATAGGCTGCAAAGAACCTCTTTTGCCCTGAAGTCTAGACTTTAAATTAGTACTGCTAAGTGCAACAGTCAATATTATAAATGCCAATAAGGAAAAAGCTGATCTTCCCACTTGCAAAAGTTCAGCTTCTTGTTTTCAACTGAGGAAAAAATATGTAACGGAAACGAAGTCATTATAGATAACAACAGTAGATATGAGTGATTATATTCACTTTTCGTTAGAGAAAGCAATACTATTGGTCCTGATATGACATAATCTCATTAAACCAATATATCTAATAGTTCAACTTTTTCTTCCTTTTTAAATGTCTACTATTTGCCTTAATTCCATCAACACCTTCTTTTTCACAGACACTCTGATCTGTACGTTTGAGCCCTGGAACAACAGCACAAACGCTCTCTCTGGAGCCTTCATTGAGCTTATTCTATTGACTCTCCAGTTCCAAATGTTAATATTGAATTTTGTCTCTAAACCTAGTGTTGGTCCTGCCATTGTGTCCATCAGGGGTTCCCCTATTGCTCCAGGGGTGTGATGCTACGGGAAGAATCACAGGCAGTCTTTACTACTATTTAATGTTCTCCCAAGTGTTTTAACAGACTGGATTCAAACAGTCTTGGGGTTGTATCTAGGCTCAGGTTTGCATCCTAATGAGCCCACAACCTTGTTTACTGGCTCCTCAGAAAACAGGGTAAATTACATGTAAACTTAATGTGTACTTGTATCTCTATCCTTTTTATAGAGATAGATGCTCTATAAAAATGTAAAAAGTAGTACTGAAACCAGGACATAGTTATGTTTTAACACAATGTTTATCTCAAAATTTATACTGAGAGATATTAGAAGTGACAAAACTGAATTTTTAGACCGGTACCAAGTAAGTCAGTCTCGGATTATCTCTACAGCTCTTTCATTCTATAGATTCCTAAGTATAACACAGGTTTCATCCAGTGAGGCCTTTAGAAAATATCTTTCAGTCACTCAGTTGAATTATCTACAACACTTAATGAGGAATCTAGACAAACTGAGCCCACACATCATGTCCAGAACCAAAACAGAACTGGCTTTTCTTTTGATCTGCCTTGGAGGAATGCTTTTGAATTCAGAGAAAAGGACCTGCCCTGATGCCTGGCTCAACAGAGCTGTGCCTTCTTTGTAGATTTGTTTCTGTACCAAGGGCTGTCTTGGCTTTGTTGGAACTTCTGTCACCACAGAAGTATTTGGATAGACTTCAGTCATCGGGAGAAAACCAGGGGCAAAAAAGTTTAGATTTCAGCAGGCTATCCAATCCTACAAATGTTCTGTAACTGCTCTCTTGGGCAAATTCTAATTTGCAGTCACACATCAGCATTTTTGCAGTTAGGAAAGAAGAGACTAATGCTAAAATGTCTTTTGGAGATGGAATTGCTAGGATGTAGACAATGACTGAATGGTGTTATGGAGAGAAGGATGACACTGTGATTTCTAGCTTGGGCAGGTGGTAGATGATAATACCATTAACTAAGGCAGGGAACACAGAGGGAGGAATGAAGGCTTGTGTTTGTATGTGCTAGGTTTGGAGGGCCAGCAGGACTGGTGGTTGAAATGTATTTTTGGATATCTAAACAGAGGTCGATATTTAGGATGTAGATTTGGGAGTCATGTGTCTACATATAGAAGGTTCTTAAATCTTGTGAGTGAATGACATCATCCAGGAGAAAGTACAGACAGAAAATAAGAGATCAGAGATCAAAGTCGTAGGGGACACAGTTATATTTCAAGAGTGGACAGAGGAAGAGGAGCCATCAGAATTTGCTGTCAAAAGATCCAAGTAGCAGGAAAGAGGGGCTCGGGAGGCAAGACAGGGAAGGGCAGCCGTCAATGACAGTGAGGTGGACAGGTGTCAGAAGAGCTGTTGGACTTGACAGTGTGGGTCCAAAAGCCTGCATCTGAAACCTGTGGGCCAATGCTTCAGAATTCAGCAATTTTCAGACTTTGGAAAGGTAAAACAGCACATACACCGTCGATTACAAGCATATTCATAAGTCTGCAGTGGGAGGTATGAACGGTCACACTACTCAGGGTGAATAAAAACTGCAAATAGCCTCAGGTCAGTTCTAGTCAGGTTTTACTGTCAAATAAGTTAAGAAAACAAAAACACTTTCTGTCTTCAGAGCATTTTGAACTTCAGAACTATGGATGAGGCCTCATGGATCCGTGGGTGCGGGAGTGGGTGCAGGAGATCGGGAAGCCAGTCCACGGTGAATGGAGAAGATGCAGTTAAGAGACCAGGAAGCAGAGGCAGATAGAGTTTTTAGATGAAGGGAATAAGAGCAAGAAAGGGATGGTTTGAAGGGGAAGCCATGTCAAGGAAATGGTTATTAATGTTAGGATGTTGGAGCATTTGAGCTGTTTTATAGGTGGAGAGGGAGGAACTCATGGATAAATGGAAATATGGACTAACGGAGAAAAATAGAAGATAATAGAAATAATGGAAAGTAAAAGGCCCCAGAGGAGATGGGAGGGAAGGTGACCCAAGAGCACAGGTAAAACTCTGAAAGTGGTCTCTGAAAGGGCAGGAAACCTGCTTCCTCTCAGACTGGACCTTAGGGTACAAGGTTAGAATAAAGGAAGAGGGAATCTGGAGGTGAAAAGGGTGTGTGGTCTATGTGTGTTACTTTTCTAAGAGAATCTCTTTGTAGCCTATTGCAGGGGTAAACCTTACTGAAGATTCCTTATTCCACCATCTCTATCAGAGAGCGACACCTTCATTCTCTCATCTGCTCTGGCAAAACATTCATGCGTATTCATTTACATTTGTCCATATTGGACATTTCCACTCACAGTTGTCTCATGTTAGTTGAATTGTTCTTTGGAAACGTGCCCTTTATTCAAAACGACAGTTAATATAACTGGTAAGTGAATTGGTTATTTAATATAAATGGTAAATTGGCTTATACAAATGGGTCTAAAATATAATAATGGTAAGTAATCTTATAAAGAAATCAAAACTGCCTTCTTAATAAATTGTCATGATTTACACTGATAGGTTTCCTCCAGCATGGAAGATTTTGGTTTTAAGAATCATGCTCTTATTCAATTAAATATACGGAGGAATGCCACATTGGGAAAAAGAAAAAACAACTTTGCATTTGTTGGAGCTGCCGGTGACCAAGAGAGAGAATGATTCATATCCCTTTCCTGTGAATATTTCTAGTTCTTTCCTTTCCACTGATTTCACCTGCTTTAGAACGTCTGGCATGGCAGTTATTAAATCATCCCTTCATGGTTAGAAAGTGCCAATTGCAGCAGCAGGGATCCACATTAGTCTAAATTCCTCAGGAAACTAAGGCAGGCAGGCAGTGAATCATGTATTTACAGTATATGGTGGATTTATTGGTAGCACATTTCTTTTTAGCTTCTCCTTTCCTTAATCCGGCTCCTCTCTGTATAGTCTAGCACTGCAACCAGTTAGGATGTTTATAAACTCAGACTGCTCTGTATGGCCGTGACCTTCTCAGACGCACACCAAAGTGCCTTCTCCCTCACCCTCCAGATAACAGTTAGTTTGATTTACAACTGGAAATTCCTCTTATTTTACCACTTCAGTCCTTAAAAATACTACATAGCAAAGGTGAAGTGTTCACTATGGTGATGGGTTTTCTTTAACTTTGTGCACCACTAATCTTTTTGAAGTTACCTTTTTAAAAAAAAAGTCCAGATATCAAGTTCCCCTGGTGGTTACCCTTTAGCTCATAGAAGTTCTAATGGAGTCACATTTCGTTTCAGTGGACCAAATTCCACGACTGTGATTTCACTCGCACTTGCTTAGTGGCCTAGACTAAGAACAGATGTGATGTGCACGTTAAATGTGATCCCAAAAGCCATAAAAGAGAATGAATGTCCATCTTATATAATCTGTTTCTACACTAATGATAAAGTGCTGCTTGTCCACCTCATGGTACAAAAGTTTTCTTCATCTTTCTCGGAGGCAGAGTTGTAGCCTGAATCCTAATTTTTTTCCTCCAGCACCATATAAGATGCAAGAAAGTTACACTGCATACCTAAGGGTATTTATGAATTCGGTGTGGTAGGAAAGCTTTTCAGTGAGTGAGTAGGGTTGACAAGGACCTCCTTTTAGGGAAACTAAGTTAAAGAAATACGTCATCTTGCTCCTGACAGGAGATTTGCCATAGAAATCTGGTACTAACAACAGGCAAATCACCCTGGTATTTTCCCCAATGAGAGATAAGGTATCAAGTTCCCAGCCTACCATTTTATTTTGCCGAAGTAGAACTGGACACAAGCATTAAAAATATCCTGGATATCAGGACTGAATATGATTATTGTTTAGTGTATATTTTTCTCCTTTGTTTTCATGTTCTCATATGTCAGGAGGCCCTAATACCTATACTTAATACCTATTATACTAGAAGCCATATCACTAAGAATGACAAAAATGGCAACATTTATCTAACATTTACCATGTAACAAGCACTGTCATAAACTTTACATTCGGTATCTTCTAATGAGTGAGTGATCCTTCCTGCTTTATTTTCTCCCCATAATAACTGTTAGTGCTTTTAGAATAAAACTTTGTTCTTCCCTTAGATATTCAAGAGTTTTGCCTTTCTTCCTGTTTTCCTCAATTTGCAGGCCATTTCTTTTCTTTTTTTTTTTTTTTTTTTTGGTACGTGGGCCTGTCACTGTTGTGGCCTCTCCCGTTGCAGAGCACAGGCTCAGCGGCCGTGGCTCACAGGCCCAGCTGCTCCGCGGCATGTGGTATCTTCCCGGACCAGGGCACGAACCCGTGTCCCCTGCATCGGCAGGCAGACTCTCTACCACTGCGCCACCAGGGAGGCCCAGGCCATTTCTTTAAGATAATGTATTTTCTATTGCTGTCAGTGGAACTTTAGCAGGAATATCAAATGGCAGCTATAACCTCTTCAGACAAAAACTGACCTATTACTTTGAAGACAACTTGAGAGAGACTTACCTCCTTGTGTTTAATTACATTAGTTTTTTCTTCCTTTTTTTTTCCCTCAACAGAATCTTCGAAATGACCTGTGACCAACTTTGTCTTACTGCCATT
The DNA here is from genome assembly GCF_937001465.1 of Orcinus orca. Lineage (NCBI taxonomy): Eukaryota > Metazoa > Chordata > Mammalia > Artiodactyla > Delphinidae > Orcinus > Orcinus orca. The sequence goes on from NC_064563.1 coordinate 101,036,135, forward strand.
AGAACCTTTCCTACACAGTGACATTTCTCCATCTCAGAAAGATGGTCCTCTTCTTGGCTTAGCCTTTTAGCCATTGTGAAAACATCTTGGCTTCATTCATGCTTCCCAGGGCTTTAGGTCTATGGGTTAAGTTTCACTCCAAGTATGACATTTAGAGTGCACAGTGTTTTATAATCTTTTTCTTTCAGTTCCAAGAGATGTGCTCCTTCCCCATAAACCAGACCCTGAAGTCTCTCAGAGCGAACCTGGTAAATGAATTGTTTTATTTTCCCAGTTAGGAAGTGTATTTTTCGAAAGATATTCTTGAGGTAAATATATTTTTGGAATGATTGTGATGTGGAAGAAGTTCAGAGAAAATTATGGGTAGAAAATGTGTATTTCTTTTGGGGAGGTTTAATCATACAATCTGCTTGACAAATTTTTCCCCATGAGAGAATAGTGTAGAATTAGTTTATTTTCCCTGAAAGTATTTTTGTTGAATAGAAAATCATGCTAAAGTTATAAGATATAATTATTACCTGAGCCAACCATTTTCACCTTCTTTCAGAATGTAAATATAGCTACATTCCAAATGTGGGTATACTTTTAAGTTAAAAATATGGGTGCCTAATCAAATTTTCCTCATAGTGACAGTGAACGAAAACTTTAAAGTTTTAGTTGAACTAAGTTCCCTGGGTGTCACCTAAGGTATAGAATTTTCTCGTATTTATTATGATTCTAAGAGAATGTTTAAATGTTCAAACGGGTACATTGTAGAGACACAGAAACTGGGTTTACTTCACCAGGTAGTAATTCTCATAAATATATTTCTTTGGTTTGCTTTTGGCCTAGTTCTGCAACCTGTTACCTTTAGAATTGATCTGCCAGAGACAACACTAGGTAATGGTTTTCCCATTTGACCCACTCTAATTATTTTCCTGGCTGCCATCAAGATTGCAGGTCTTTCTCAAATGATCACATTGAAACATCATCTGTCCTCAGTCCTCTTCGTTGTTTCATTCTCATTATTTTTACTCTTTCCAAAATAGAAAGGCAGTGGTTTCAAAATAGAAGGGCAATGTTCTAAAGGTTTGCTCTGAAGACCAACTTAAGACAGCTCGCTACCGAGCCCATTTTCACCTACCTCATTTGTCTCTGTGTTCAGAATGATTCCACCTTACTCACTCCCACCTAGTTAACTTTTTCTGCTGGTTTAGTGGTTCTCAGCTGTGGTGTTATAACCCACTAACATGCTGTGGAAGATGCTGGCAAGTAATTATTATTAATATTGGTCAAAATACTAAAGTTTGCCACCCGTTTTTTTTTAAAATAAGCTTGAGCAGACGCCAGGTGCTTGCCACAGTGATGATATTCTCTCTCCTGTTGTAATCCTATGTGCTCTCTTGGATGGGAGAGCTGCAGCTGACAGACCAAGGACCATGTCTTACCCACACCCATCTTAACCAGCTATGGTCATAGAGTATGTCAAGCACTGAATGTCATTTATTATCTATCCTGGTGGAAAAAACAGTTGAGAACCATTATTCTATGTTCCACAGTCATCTTCCTGAAGGTTCTATGCACACTTAACTCTCTTCTTCCTGACTCACTTAATGTTTTCTGTTTTTCTATTTCAAATAAAGGAATCTCATGTAATATTATTCTGGCCGGGTGCTGGCTTTTGAATCTAAAGATTGACAACCTTGGTACTTGTCTTTTCAGCTCCTTTAGAGACACGAGGCAGCCCTTTCATTCCTATGATTTCACCGAGTTCTAGTCAAGAGGAACTACAAACCACTCTGGGTAAATTTTGTTTTACTATTTCAGTCCATTGAGGACTTAACATTTTAGGAATTGCCCTTAAAGTAGCCATATGTACTTTTGTGTTCATAGATTTCCAAACCACAGAGGGTCTCTTTTTATCATTATAAAAAAATACCCATTTCACTTGATTCTTTTACATTAACTGTATATTTGTCCTTCTAATATTTATGCTGATTTCTAATATAAAAGGAGAATATTTTGAAACATCTTGACAAAATTCCAATTTTTTTTTTTTTTTTTTTTTTTTTTGCGGTACATGGGCCTCTCACTGCTGTGGCCTCTCCCGTTGCGGAGCACAGGCTCCGGACACGCAGGCTCAGCGGCCATGGCTCACGGGCCCAGCCGCTCCGCGGCATGTGGGATCCTCCCGGACCGGGGCACGAACCCGTGTCCCCTGCACTGGCAGGCGGACTCCCAACCACTGTGCCACCGGGGAAGCCCTCCAATTATTTTTTTAAAAAAGAATCTTCCCAAAGTATATCAATGCTATATTCTTCTGTTGCTTTTTCATATTTGGAACTGCATTTGGTAAGAAAAATTTCATCTAGTATTTGAATATCTTTTGGGGGCTAACTGCAATGCCAAGCAATAGGAATTCCAAAATAAAACTGTTTTAAAGGTTACCCTGGAGAGCTCGCCATCTAATATGAAGACAGGATTTAGCAGTAGCTGTGCTACCCAGTCTTCTACATGTATTTTTAAATTTAAGGCATGTAACAACTTTGTGAGGTAGTTTCTATTACTTGCCCCATTTTACAGCTTAGAAAATTGAGGCACAGAAAGATTTAAAAATCTGGTTAAGCCATACAGCTAACGTCAGAGCCAAATTGGAACCCACATACTCAGTCACCAGAGCTCCTGGAATTCACCCCCATGTTATACAATACAATGAATTCATAGAGAAATGAGCAGCATGCTGAGCAAGGAAACTACCTGGGGGTATCAGGGAAGGCTTCACAGAGGAGGTGACATGTATGCCGGGTCTTCCAGTTGGAATGAGAGTTGAAGTTAAAGGTGTGAAAGGTGAAAGACAGATAGGGAAGAGACACAGGGTAGAGAATGGCAGCCAGACTAATCTGATGAGCATCTGGGTAGCCTGGAGGAACACAGATGCATGAATGAGTCAGTAAGGTTGGTTGGAATGAGCTGGCCAGGCTTTCGAAGAGTTCAGCATCAATGTCTTCACTGTGTGGGAAACCCAATTTTGCCTGACACTTGGCTGAAGATGAACTGGAAAACAAGAGTTCCCAGCTTGTGTTTGTTGGCTTCTCTGCCCTGTCCATGCTACATCCCACATGGCTGTTTAAATCAGTGGTTTTATTTTCCTCCCTTTTCAGATAAACCCATCCTTTGTGTGTGTCTGCTGAAATGAAGTTACTGATCACATTTTAAAATAGAATCCTTTTCAAAGGAAAAACTTTTAAACTGAATGAGCAAATGTATCCTAATTACCAAATACTCATCTATTGTAGCCTAGGCCCTCAAAGTCAACATTACCCACGATGGCAAAGTCAAAAGTACTTATCAAGAACCAGTGCTGGATGTGCTAATTATCTAAATTCCACTCCCTGTTTTTTTTTTTTTAATGTACCCCATTTACTGGACCAACTATTACAAGAATCTCTCTTATGAGCAGAATCCAGATTATAAAACAGGCAGAAAATAAGATGACAACATATTATTTGCACCAAGTATTTCCTTGGATCCAGTATGTAGCAAAGTGAACAGTGTAATTTGCTATGTCGGTATGATGTTGTAATGATTTCAAGATAATATGGGACTGGGAGTATTGCCATACTTATTTTTATTTTGTCAGGAGTAATGTACCAGTATGGCAATAAACAAACTTTGATTTTCACATGAGATAAATAGGATATTTATTCTTCTATGGTGTAAATACACATTATTTTCTATGGTCTATTTTTTTTCCAGCTCACCTAAAGTTTGTGGAGCTCATGAAATAGGGAGGAAACATGAAGGCAATAATACATAAAGACAGGAGGCATATCCAAGAATATAGCCATGTCCAGTATCATGAAACGATGATTCTGAACTAAAAGCTTTTGAAATCCTTATAATAATCATTAAAATAATAGTGCAAGAAGGCAGTAAATATAATAAATGAGAGTTATTAAAATATACCATTATCTTTGACATACGATGGTTATTGGGCATAGTTATTAATGCAATTTACCCTTTTATCACCGCACGGGATAGAAAAGAGTAGGGTTTGTTTGTTTCCTTTTTGACCCATTCATAATGATAATCATTTAAAGCCAGCCATCTTACTGTGTTTCCTCCAGCAGAAACAGACCAATCCACCCAAGAACTCTTCACAACTAAGTTTCCACGAACAACTGAATTGGCAAAGACAACTCAGGGTAATGCTATTTCCCCACCTCTGGATAGTAACTTTTCCTTCTTTTTTAAGCAGGAAGAAAATTTTCTTTTAAGAATGTAATTTTTCATCACAGTGAGTTAAGTTTTTTCATTGCATAGGTACAGGACATCAGCCAAATAGGAATATTTGTATGAATACCAGTTGAATGTAGGAAAGACAATTTCTTTAGTTAGAGCTGTGCTTTTGAATGTATGGTTGACTGCTTCATGCTGATGACTAAGAAAGAGAGCTCCCATTTTTTTTTCCTTGCTTGACCTTCTTTTGCCTCATTTTCCACATCTGATAAATAAGAATCTTTATTTCCTTCTCCTTCTTCCCCTCCTTTCTCTTTCTCTCATTCCTCTGTCCCATCTCCCAAACTTGATCAATGTGTTGGTATTGTGGCCTGAGAAAGGAAACTCGTAACAAGAAAAATCATTTTTTAATGATGAATTAATATTAAAACATCCAAGAAGCTTTATTCGGGGGTCTCCTTATATTATTTTTTCCTTCTACTTTTTGGGAAGTTAACTCATCTACACAGAGCTGTCTCTCACATCTTCATGCTCTCGGTAGTCTTTCCTTTTTATATCTTTCTGTCCTACTTGGATTGTAACCAGTTGCAGATTTCTAGTATTTTCGTGTTTTCTTTTTTTCCCCTTAATTACGCTCTTTTGCCCATGTCTACCTCTAGCATATGGGAGAAAGCCCAAAAAACAAGGGCAAATAATTTTTAAAGAGTTGTAAGACAAATTTATTGTACTCAATTGTCAGTTATAACTGGGGAGGGAGCTTTGTGGAAGAAACAAAGCAATATGGGGAAATGATAATAAAAGAAATCTAATCTTAAGGTATATATTTTATAATAAGCAGAGCAGTACTTGTTCTAAATAAACATGACTGACAGTACTCTCTACGGTACAAGACAGTTCTTGTAAATTTTGTAAAACTTTTGAACTTGTTTCATTTAATTTTTATAATGGTTTAAATGTTTATTTTATTATTTACTTTATTACCTTTCTACTTATTTTTAAAATAAAGTTAATATACACAGAAGTAAGGAGCCAGTATAAGGACAGCCCTCCCACACCCTCATTACTAGCTTCAGCCATTAACAGCAGGTGTTCAAACCTATTATATCCATACCGCATCCTGATTTTTATATGTTTATTTTTTAATGTTTTTGCAAACCTCTTTAATGTCTGGCTTGATAGAAGATAGCTGGATTCTCATAATCAAACACATTGATGTTTTTACAGCAAAACATATAAATACTTACAATAAGCAGGGTAAACACTTTATTCAGCTCAGGTTGTATTGCCAAATGAGAAAAAGATTTCAGCTTTTTTTTGTTTGTTTGTTTGCGGTACGCGGGCCTCTCACTGTTGTGGCCTCTCCCGTTGTGGAGCACAGGCTCCGGACGCGCAGGCTCAGTGGCCACAAACCCGTGTCCCCTGCATCAGCAGGCAGACTCTCAACCACTACGCCACCAGGGAAGCCCCAAGATTTCAGCTTTTCAAAGCTTTGTAGATTTCAGAATTGAGGGTAAAAATCATAGACCCGTTCTTTTCTTGTTTTTGCTTTTTCTTACTTTAATGGGAGTATCAATATTTTTATCAAATTGCTTCTAGAACATGGTTTTATTAGATGAGTTTCACAGTTGATTGGTTGTATATCCAGGATCTGATATCATTCTGTGAATTGTCTTAACATATTTATATAATGTACTGTATTTTAATTACTTTCTTATGTTCTGAAGATCCTGAGCTTGAGCCTAACTTGTGCAGCTCTGGGATTTACACTTCTCTAGACTCATGCCAAGGCTCTTTAAAGTGGGCTCACCAGAAATGCATTTCCAACCTGGTCCAGGCCAGTAACCCTTCTTGGGAGTAGAGGGTCAACTTTAGTAACAGCACGCTGTGTGTCCTAGGATCACACAATGACCCAACCCTCATAAATGCGTGCCTGAGCTCTATGGACAAGGAGGTCAATCTACTGTATTATTTTTATTGTGTTGTGTTTTGTTTCTAATAGTAGGTATCAGATGTGCAAGACAGTGCACAACAATTTGAGAGATGCTGTAGGCGTGAAATTGTTTCTCTTGGTCTTCATACTCCACCCACGCATGTACCAGGACCTTGTGGCTTTTTGGTCTCCAAGCCCTCAGCAGTGGGGCCAAGTGCTCCAAAGAAACTTAGTGTCTAAAGCCTACAGCATGAACCTACTAGTAGGATCTCCGGCACATTTTCTCTGCGTCATTCTTGCTTCTTTGTCTGCTGATACAATTCCCTGCAGCTATAACCGAAACACTGACCTAACTCAAGCTTCTCTCCTTTTCCCCTCTCATCTCAACCCATGGTAGAAATCCACTTGGCCAGAGGCATCCTGGGGACATTTTGATTATTTTACTTATTTCAGCCCCCTGATCCGTATGCCGCCCAGGGCATAAGGGCTCCCTGGGTGTACCCTTGTACCTTGTACCCTTCTTTCCCTCTCCCTATACTGGGCAAAACAAAGGTCCTTCAAGGTATTTCTCCTCTAATCCTTGTTTATCTATTTTTGATGTTATCTTTGTCAAGTATTTTTAGTGTTCTTTTAAAATAATTTTTATAAAACTCTTTAGATATGAAGCCATCTTTTAAAATTATTTTTATTATTAGTCACCAAAAGCTATGTGGAGATGATATTTACAATGTTACATTCTCACAATGCACCTTTGTCTTTTTTTTTTTTAGTTTAAAATTGAAACCCTCAATCAGTTTTCTCAAGGCCATGTGTTACCTGGTGATGAGCTATGTGAATAACTCACAGCCCAAACATAAGTTATATTTCAGCTCCTTTATAAAAAGTTCTTTCAAGATTTAAGTAAAGACTGTATAAAAAATAAAACCAAAACTCTGATCCTGTGGCTTTGAAATAATGAATGTAGTGCTGATTATTTCTACACTCTTCTCTGTTTCTTTTCTAAAGTTTTAAAATTCATATGTGTTCTAGAATGATACTAATAAGAGCCACGATTCTTATGTTTCTTTAAGCAAAAGCAATCTAACATTGAAGAAATTAACAAGAAAGCTGAAATATGTTCAACTGACAGGGAATCCTACCACTCTCAAAGAAAATTGAAGAAAACCATTTGCAAATCATCATCACACATTTTAGGGCATGTGAGAATTGATTATTTTTAAATAAATCAGTACCTCTGTTCACTCTAGTTATTTCACTTTGAAAGGAGCACATTAAACCTACAGAGAATTTCAGTATGTGTCTGCTGGTTTTGGCCTGAGTATGGCAAAATTCTACTCATCAGTCCTCGCATAGGAAGTTTATAAATGAGCTACATTATAATCTGTTTTGCAGGTATATTTTTTAATGTGGTAGGCAAGGCATTTGCTGATTTATGGTTACATAAATACCCATTCAAGATGTGAACAAAATCATTGAAAATGGTGTAATCTACTTAACAAAGTTTGCAAGAAAATTTTTTCCAGTCTTAGCTAAAGCATTACCAAGAAAGTTGGTGGCAGGAAGCAACGTGGTGTGTCAAGGGTGGCAGAGGAGGGAAGGCAAGGATAGACACATCCCAGGATGGATGCACACTTTAAAAGCTTAGGGAGCAAAAATATTTCAGCTGAGTTTCTCATGAATTTGCCTGCTTACAATGGTCACTAATTTTTTAAATGTATTTGACAACTCTTCATTAATGGTCCTCACTGTGCCAGGCCCTGGATAACAGGAGCAGGAAGTAACAAGGTGGCATGTTGGTCCAAGGGCTGTCTGAGTTCTTGATCTTTGCTCACCCTCTCTTGATGGGCAGGATACCAGAGGTCATTTTCTCTCATCCCTAAAGCTTTAATGGATGGCACTAAGTGAGTATTTATTCACTTCCGGGTTCATGAGCTAAGACAATTAGATACAGACCACATGTTTCCACTCTTTTCTTCTTACATACCTAAAAATATTTTTCTTTCTGCCTTTAATATTATTTGTCTCCTTTGGCAAAATAATGTTTCACAGTGACTCCCTGATTGAGAGATGTGAATGGATGGATGGATGGGTTGATGGACAGACGCATGGATGGATGGAGGGGTAGATGGTTGGCTTATATGTTTACCATATTAAGCAACCATGTGGTGAAATAAATGCCCCTGAAAAACATGGACTAAATGATGACTAATCCTTAACACACGTTACCAATGACCTACCTCACTTTGACTGTGTGCATCTTTAATTTCCAGGCATGAATATTTTCACTTGCTTTTTTTCCTTCAGCATCAATGCTGTAATGCATACTTGGAGATTTAAGAATATTCTTTATACTTCCATGCAAAGTGTACAAGTTGTTGGTCTGTAGAGTACTAAATCTCCATTTATTGAGCTCAGGAGTGCTGGTGATTAAATGTGAAGCGTTTCCTCTGTTTCAGCACCACACAGATTGTATACAACTCCTGTGAAGCCCAGAACACCTGACAAACCACACATCAGGCCTGGTAAGTTGTTTCTCTTTCTGATGACCTAAATAGTCAGCATATCTAAGAAGATATAAAATGTATTGAGAAATTCCCTGGCAGTTCAGTGGTTAAAACTCCGCGCTTCCACTGCAGGGAGCACGGGTTCAATCTCTGGTCAGGGAACTAGGATCCCACATGCTGCATGGCACTGCCAAAAAAAAAAATATTGAAACAGCCAAATATACCAAATGATGCCTATATATCCTTAAACTGAAATAAATTACATACAAAATTCTGATCCTTGTGGGTAAGTAGAGAGGAAATAATGAATCCATGGAAGTGGCAAGACTTGACTGAGATTTTTAAGGATCATCAGATTTAGATACCACCACGGAAGCTTAACAATATAAAAGCATTTTTAAAATAGTATTTTTGCATAAATCACACACACTCTCCCCTCCTCCTTCAGTTTTCCATGGCAATTATAGAGATAGCATTAGCATTAGCTATGATATATTACATGTTTCAAATGTTATCTTTTGAGAAAAGACCTCTTCCATTATAAAAGACTTGTTCTGGGAGAATATTTTTACTTGATTCTTTCAGATTAAAAAAAACCAAAAATACACATTTTACAGGTTTTAAACATCAAAGTAAAGTGAAAATAAACTGGAAAATACTTTTTTTTTTTTTTTTTTTTTTTGCCCACAACATGCATCTTGCAGGAACTTAGTTCCCTTACCAGGGATCGAACTTGGTCCCCAGCAGTGAAAGCACTGAGCCCTAACCACTGGACTGGTAGAGAATTCCCAGAAAATACTTTAAATCTAAATTCACCAAAGGATTTCGGATCTCCCTCACTGGAACTATTAGTGAAAAGTTAACTTGGGGGTTGATTTGGTCCATATAAATCACTCCTATGCTAACATACAAGTTGGACCAGAGACTCTGGTGTTTTCTGCCCCTTTTCTCCTCTGTGATTCTAAGAAGTTTTAAAGTTCTAAATGAAAAAATGGCTTATAAGCTAACATTCCCGGTGAACATCTCTCCAGGCACATGGAAGAAAGAACAAATACATTTTTCTTTGATTTATGGAGGAGCCCATATTTTTTGGAATAATCCTCCGACTCCATGTGATTTTTCTATCATGATAACTGTTGAGAATTTAACGTGTGGCTGGTTATATTAAACCTTTCTACAAAATAAGGAAACAGTAACAATAATGGCTAACAGTGATGGTGTGCTAACCATGCATCCTGTGAGGTAAGGCTGAGGAAGCTAAGGCTTAAGAAGGGCTGGGAAGTGGATTCGAAGGCAAGCAGTCTGGCTTAAGAACTCACTCTCTTAATCGCGATACACTTAGTGCTTTTCCTTGAAAACTCTGCTAAATGGAAGATAAAAAGCTGACTTCAATGTTTTTGTACTATTATGACTCTCAACAGAGCAGGAGAGAAATTTCAATGGTTTTATCATAGTTCTGAGTTTAACGGTGGACTTGGGCCAAGATTATGAAGGAGCGTATGTACCTAGAGACTCCTCCAAAATGACCACGAACTTATGTGTTAGGAGGCCTTGACAAATAAATACACATCAAGTTTTGGGTTTTCTTTCGGCATATGTAGTCCTGATCTTTCTTCAGTCCCATTTTGGAATGTATCTAGTGCTTATCAATGAAGCCAGCTAGTTCCCACTTAGAAATATAAATTCCCTCTATTTTTTCAAGCCCAGTGATCACCTCAGAGTACATACTCAGGTCTCAAATTCAAGTCTGATTTTTATACCAGACTTGTGATTTCTATATTCTGAACAACAGTTTTTGGTGAGTCATCATATTTTTATCGCCCAGTTAAATGACTTCCAATTCTCTGGAAAGTTTTATTTTCCTTGGCTACAAATTTTCAATTAAAAAATGTCTAAACTACTTATTTCCCACTTTATTGTAGTTCTGAATAGGACAACTACAAGACCCAAACCCAGTACAATGCCCAAAGGGAATGGAATGGAAACAGGTAATGATCACAAATTTATTTCCTTTTGATCCTATTAAACTCTAAATGTTTTCATTCAATTTTTATAATTTTGTTGAATGCACATTTCAATTCCTTTTTTTACCAGTTTTGTTAGTACAGCCAGTTTTGGAAGTTGATAGAATTGAAACTTGTAATTCATTCTGAAGTCAAAATTTCAACAACAAGAACAAAATTTCAAATGTCTCTGAAAAGATTAAAATATAGTTTTTCACTTTTCTCAGCCTAGTCCACTAAATCAGCTACAGCTACAATATATAGTCTTGATTCTTAAAAATATCCTGAATATGAATTATTGAATTAAAATATCAAAATAGCTGTTTCCCTAACTTCAAAACACTTTCTATATACAAGTTTGGTCTTTGAGATTGTTATCACTTCGTTTTCCAGTTTATAATTTCGCAAGTACCACTGAAATTTTTTTAATACACCCAGATCTGTTAGCCACCTGGAATATGACATTTAAATGAGAAGAGCAGTTAGCAAATGATCACCCTGGTTACAAGCATATCAGTGTTTCCAAATCATTCAGTTTGATTCAGTGACATTGCCCTAATCCAGTCTCATCTATGGAATATCATACAGATAAATAGAACAATGATCTGATAAAAGTTCAAACACTCAACTCACTAAGTGGATAAATGGTAGTTATTAAATGCCTTAATATGGGATTGCATTGTTCCCTTGAAATATTTTTTAAATAGTGCAAATCTTGTGCCTGCTTGTGTAAAAAAGCATAAAAATTAGTTTATTTAATATGTATATATAAAATCAACCCATAATTATTCCCTAATGAGAAAGAGATATGAATACTACCTGAAGACATGTATTCAGTCTAAAAACGATTTAGGGGCTTCCCTGGTGGCGCAGTGGTTGAGAGTCTGCCTGCCGATGCAGGGGACGTGGGTTCGTGCCCCGGTCTGGGAGGATTCCACATGCCACAGAGCGGCTGGGACCGTGAGCCATGGCCGCTGAGCCTGCGCGTCCGGAGCCTGTGCTCCGCAACAGGAGAGGCCACAACAGTGAGAGGCCCGCATACCGCTAAAAAAAAAAAAAAAAAAAAAGATTTAGATTTTTTTTTAAGTGTGTGTTTTTGTACTCGGTTATTACAATGTCTGAAGTTCTAGGAATTCACTTCCCTTCAATTAATGAGGCAGATACTATAAATTCCTGACTCATGAAAAGCAAGAAAGCATTCCAATATCTGTTTATGCTCAGCTGTTCCTTTTATTTTTCCCAAGTGGGATTAGGCAGTTCATAGTGTCTCAGATTGACGTAAACAGTCTGGCTCTAAACAGAGCCACCTTCTTAATATTCAAAATAATTCCCTGGAGTTTGCCTAAGTACAAATAGAAGAAAGCATTTATGTTAACAAAACAAAGAACAAGTAGCTATGATCAAACTTGAAAGCCATTAACCTTCAGTATAATCAAGCATTGATTCTCACAAGGAAAATTCTGTCTTTTGGAGGGAAAACAGAGCATTATTATATTTTAGTTTATTAGCAATATAAATATTTTTTCCAGAGCCACTTGTAATACAAACTGACATCTGTTACCCTCTTGTGTAGATAAAGTCAACTTTGTAATAACTCACCTAACTTAGCTTTGAAAGGATGATCTCTTACCAGGACTTCTTCAGTTTAATTAGTTGGTTGCTGGTAGAAATAGATTGATGGACTACTGAGCCCACACGCCACAACTACTGAAGCCTGCACACCTAGAGCACGTGCTCTGCAAAAAGAGAAGCCACCATCACAATGAGAAGCCCATGTACCGCATTGAAGAGTAACCCCTGCTTGCGGTGACTAGAGAAAGCCTACGTGCAGCAATGAAGACCCAAGGCAGCCAAAAATAAATTAATTAATTAATTAATTTTAAAAAATGAGCAGACAGGATATTAGCAAGAATAGAGATCTAAACAGCACCATCAACCAAATAGACTCACACAATTATGGTGAAATGACATGGGGCAAAGGTATAGAGGCAGTTCAACAGAGAAAGGACAGTGTTTTCAAAAGATGGTGCTGGAAAAACTGGATATCTGTATGCAAAAACACTAAACAAAACAAAAACTAAGCAAACAAAGAACTCCCCTACCTAAACAAAAAGGAACTCAAGGTGGATCATAGATCTAAATGTAAAATGTGGGGCTTCCCTTGTGGTGCAGTGGTTAAGAATCCACCTGCCAATGCAGCGGACATGGGTTAGAGCCCTGGTCCAGGAAGATCCCGCATGCCGCAAAGCAACTAAGCCTGTGTGCCACAACTACTGAGCCTGCACTCTAGACCATGTGAGCCACAACTACTGAGTCCATGTGCCACAACTACTGAGCCCATGTGCCACAACTACTGAAGCCCGCATGCCTAGAGCCCAAGCTCCACAACTAGAGAAGCCACCTCAATGAGAAGCCCACGCATCACAATGAAGAGTAGCCCCCGCTCGCAGCAACTAGAGAAAGCACACATGCAGCAGCGAAGACCCAACACAGCCAAAAATAAATAAATAAATACATAAAATTTATTTTAAAAAAAAGAAAAGAAATAGGTTGATAGGCACAGGTAAACAAAGCTGAGCTCATTGTTTCCCCTTTCCTTGCTCCACTACCATCCCCAATCAAAATGTGTTGCACATGTTCTATGTTCTGATGTCTGTCTATTGGGATCCCCCTTCAGGGAAGGACTTGCCTGACCTACCTGAAGGGAATGAAGTCAACAGACAGTATCCCACTGTCATATCCTTCACAGTCAGCCTCAGCTGAGAGGGCCTTGATTGGAGATATGGGTGGTACATCTCCTTGTCTACCACAACATATAGCAACCAAATGATATTTACCTCAGGAATGCAAGATTGGTTTAACATTCAAACAAATTAGTGTAATTTACCACATTAAGAGAGCAAAGGAAAACATCATATGATCATCTCAATAAATTAAAAAACAATCAACCATTAGACAAAATTCAAAAAACATTCATGATGAAAACTCTCAGAAAACTAGGAATAGAAGGAATTTTCCTCACTCTGATAAAGGGCATCTGTGAAAAACCTACAGCTACCATCCTATTTTACAAGGAAAGTTTAAATGTTTTTCTTCTAACATCAAGAACATAAGCAAGGATTCCTACTTTTACCCCTTCCATTGAAAATAGAAGCAGAGTGTTAAGCCAGTGCAATAAGGCAAGAAAAGAAGTAATGGTATAAAAATTGCAAATTACAGATGCCATTGTGTAGCATATTATGAAAGGAAAATTTAACACCTCTTGAAGTATTTGCCTGGGGAATAGTGTCTTGAGAAATTGGTGAGAAAAAAGAATGTTTTTAAATCTGTTCTCTTCAGGTTGTAGACTTACATGAGTCCACATTACTTAGACTGTGCATAGTTTTGATCTAACTTGTTAATAGAAATGCAGGTATTCACATCAAGTTTCTTTTCTTTCTTCTCTGACCCAGTCCTACTATCTCATTCATACTCACTTCTAACCTCTATTGAGTCTTAATGAGATACCATTTTTGTGTTAACTGATTCCTTATCCAAGTTTGACATTTCACCCATAATATGTATGTTTGTTATCCATCTCACATATATTTTCCTATAGCTTTTCTTGCTGAAGTTTTCAGCACAGATATTTTACATATAAAAAAATCAGTTGATAAAAGGATGTGTTTAGGATTTATAGGACATATTCTTCATGATTTTAGGCCACTTAATGTTGTGCCTTTGGAAAACTAAAAAAGAAAGATTCTGAGGCCTCAAAACTATGGTCCTTGATTCTTTGGGCCTCTACACAATTCTTTCAATGATTCCATAAGCCCCAGGAATCTTTAAATTATCTTGAGCAAAGTTTCTTGATTTATAACATCATTATAGATATTTACCCTGCTTTATGTTTATTTCACATGTATATGTATAAATATTTCTCCACCTTAAAGTTAGAAAGTAGCCTTCAGAGAATGAAGTTTTAAGTAGGTCATTTTCCCAGCAGTCTGCTTTTTCAGGGTTTCCAGAGATGTATCTCAGCTTAATTATGTTCTACATGTTATAACCAACTTGAGATCTGACTCCAGAGATGCAACAGCATGCCCTAGACCAAGGGGATTGCACAGAGTACAATCCCACAGACCAAACCCAGCTCACTGTCTTTTTTTCGTAAATAAAGTTCTATAGAAACATGGCTTGCTTTCACAATATAGTGGCAGAATTGAATAGTTGTGACAGAGACAGTATGGCCCACGGAGCTGAAAATATTTACTGTCTAACCCCTGCCAGAAAAAATTTGCCCATTCTGTGCTAGACAATCTCTCCAACTTTCTCCCTATGGAAGGAAGCTGCTGAGTTGTGCAACTATTCTTTCATTCAACTGACATTTATTGAAAGCCCATTATGTGCCAGGCAAAATGTAGTTTGGAAAGCACTTGGCACATGCGGTTTGGCAGATATATTAGATACCTGAACCCCAAACTCCTTTCTCTACTCCTTCTTCTCCTAATGAGGAATCCACACTTCACTGACCCCACACGGAGTGTGCCTGACAACAAGAACCCAGACTCCTCCAAGGTGAGGAATGTGTTTGTCTGAGCTGTGGCTAAATCTTCCAGTCTGCTGGCTCATCACCCCTGACTTTTTAGCCAGGTGCTAAGGTTTGGAGACAAGGGTGAGGAAACCAATCATCCATAAATACCACTCCTTTTGGTCACAGGGAATAGTCTCTGTTACATTTGGAAATTGATTCCCAGTTTACTGTGTTTGTTTGCAAAGCTTCTGTTACCATGGTTAAAAATACCCAAATCCTTACTTCATTTTTGACAATAAATTGCTAAAGGGTGAACTATGTAAATCCAGATATTTTTGGAGAAGTCCCATGTGGCAATGGAGGTTCACACTGAAGCTGAAGTCTTGGTTCTTCCAGAGCCAACTCTGCCCTTTAGAAAACAGTGGATTAATCCTGCCTGAGGGAAAAAGAATTCAGGTCACAGCCTGGGCCAGACTGGCTGATTGCCAATTCCTGAGGATTCTTTCTCTGCAATAGCTCTTATTGGCTTCTCCTTTGCCCTCCCATTGCCTCTCTGCTACCTTTGGCATTTATTTGCTCTCCTCATTTCAGGGCCGCAGAAGTTCACTGGTCTCCAGGTCCTGTGCTCACACTGCTCCTGGCTGACATGCAAACCACAGCTAGGTGGAACCAAGGCCAGAACTAGAGCTCAGTCTCCTGTCCGCTGTTCAATGCTCTTTCCCTGCGTCCCGCAGCTGCCTTCTGCTGGGTTCTTACCAACATTCTCATCCACTACTGGCTTTTCTCTGTTTCTAAAGGCTGGACAAAGTCCAGTTTAGCAGCTGACATTCTATTGATTTGGGTACTTAACCTATAAGAATTATAACAGTATGATGCTTCCATCTCTGCCTATACAGAAAGTGACAGAAAATGGCTCGTTTCTGCTGATTTCTCCCGTAACTGGAAAAGAGGCCAGGGATGTTTACATGTTTGATCTTATTCATAAAGTAATCCTGCAGACTTTTGTATTCTCTCCTACATCTCCATTTCACCAGCCTGTGACTTGTTGGATTTGCATGTGCCTGGTTGGGAAACCATGTCATCCTTGTATTTCTGAGTCCCACACACCAGTGGCATGGATGAATGACACGTGCTTGCCAGCCATGGCTGTTTAGCCCTTACCCAGTGGTGGCACTTCAAACCACCCAAAAGAAAAAAGTATAGGACTCGAGGGCTAAAGTCAGAGTCATTGTGAAGAGTAAGAGAAGCGTTAAAAACAAAATTCAACCAAGTAAATTTGAAGATTTAATTGGCTTTATTCAACAATTTCTGAATCAGGCAGCTTCCCATTTAGCAACCAGAAGGGCACTCTGAAGGGCTGTACAAAATGAAAGGGTTTTTTTAATAGGAAGAAGGGTGGGGCAAGGGAACTATTAGAAAAAGAAAAGAAAATACTATTTTTAGGCCAGGACAACTTCTTTTTGGGTAGAAGGGAGTTGCATGGGTTTTAAGTAGATTGCCTCTTCTTCCTCTGGGGGATGAAGGGCGCAGTGCTGACCAGAATATTCCAGACTGGTTGATTGAGATTACATTTCTGGGGAAGGTCAAAACTGCAGTTAAGTCAGCTTTTAAGTCTAGGCTTGGTATCATGGGCTTTAGCACAAGTGATGCCGTTTTGGGCCTGTGGTTTTCTCTTTAACATAGGGAAGAAGATGACAGGAAAAAGCACTCTGTACTATCCCAATTAGTGCTTAGGAGATGGGCTTTGGAGCTGGGCACACATGGGTGTGAATGCCTCCACTTCAGCTGTGAGTCCTTGGGCAAGTGCTTACTCTCCCCTTGCCTTGGGTTTCCTCATCTGTGAGACCCGGGTGGTATCTCCCACCCAGAAGAGTTGTATGGATCAAATCACGTCATGAATATGTAAGGCGCTTGCGCAGTACTGGATCAAAATACTTTGTTTTCTTAAGGGTGGAAAGATTTGGAGAAAGGCTATGAAGAAGGATCTACTGAAGTCACACATAGCCTACTAAGCTTCTAGAGGATATAATACAGTTTTACCCTCAAAAAATAGTGGTAAATCAGATCTCAGCAAGCCACATTATCCTGGTGACACAAATGAAAGCACTTTGCCTTCCCTTAAGCCATGGACAGAGTAACCACCCAAATGAGTCACTTCCCACCTCCATTACCACTAAGAAGAGGGCACAGGAAGAAAACTAATGAGCTATTTGTTCTCACAATGCCTGTGGGATGAGCCACAAAATAGTCAGTGACCACAGAAACATTTTATTCCTACCACAAATCAACAGCAGTTGATTCGTGGCTACATACATTCACCTTGATTTTATATGTTATCTCTTATTCAAATAGCAGAGGGTGTGGGATTGTAATATTGGGTTTCATAAATTAATGTTAATCATAATTATTATTATAACTGTTAATAATACTAATAAGTTAATATTATAATGCTGACTAATGCCCATTATAGTTATAATAATTTCATAAATTAATGTAAAAATATCAGCTTCTGTTGTATACTTAATATATCTGCCTACACGTTAAATGAGACTGGGTGTATAATGTCCCTACAGAGTCCTGGAACTCAAAACAGGGTTGTTGTTGTGCTTGTCCTTGTTAATGTACTAACTAGCATTTTAATTCAATGTTTATTCTTATTTTTTAATTGGTGAATTAGAGTCAGGTCCTCAGAGTATGGATTCTCTTTTTAGGGTGAGCCATTATATCTAAGATAATATTTACTTTTGAGATTCTAAAAAACATCTGTTCCTATTATTTCTTAATGAAGACTGCCGGCCACATCAGGGAAGATTATTTTATAATGTAAAAGAATAATAATTTTTAAAAAGCAGGACAAAAGCTAAATTGGTTCCCTCTACCCTTAGGATTGCTACCCAAAACCCTAGAACCAGATTGTGTTTGAGGGACTTAGGAGATAAAATAGCGCGCAAAGTAATTTTCAGGTCAGTTTCTTCCAAACAGCAATTTGGAATTCTAGGCGTGCCCAGGCCTAATTTACAAATCTCAAAAGCACAGATCCAGTCTGTGGCCTAACCAGCCTTCTAGCCAAGAACTCTCAAAAAATATTTTTAAAGTCAATTCATTAAGTACAAACCCAAGCACACTGGAATTTTAAGGGTTTTCATTGGGGTAGAGGAGTTGGAGAAAAGTTTTTTAAAAACCACAAAATTTGCCCATGAATATTGGCAAAAAGAAAAAAATAGCCAATCACTGTAGATGAACTACTCCTAGCAAAACAATATCACCCAGGCAGGCAGTGCAGGGTGGGCATCATAGAAAATTCAGGCAAAACCACGTTCTGCAATCAAACACTAACTCTGCAGAGAAAAAAATCACAACTAATGAATGCAGTAGGGCTTTAAGTTTTTTTCCTATACACAGATGGGAGAAGCCCATCAAACTCTCGGAGCACAATAAGTTTCTGTGAAGACTACTTACCACATTTTTGCTATCTATTTATTCTGTCATCCTCTCTGCTCACAGGGGTCAAGCAAGCACCACTGCCATCTGGTGCTGATGGAAATGTGTCAGTGGACTCTTCTTACTCCACAAAAAAACCAGGTAAGGAATAAAATGCTGACTCCCTCACTCAGCTCTGCTCCGAAACTTGTAACTGCAAGTTACATGTGCTGCAGCAAAAAAAAGTAGCATCCTCACCGTCCCCAAAGCATCAGAACCATGCTAACAGTACAGGGGTATTGCTAGATAAACATACCAAAATATTATCTTCAGGAAAATAAAAAGCACTTTATGCACAAATTGAATATTAATAAGTACCTCTAACGAGGCACTGATTTAATAATTACTTTATATAATGTTCTGAGGGGCCACAGTGGACAAATGCTGAAGCGTAACGGTGGATTCTACCTTTCATCATATACAAGTTTTGTTCTTATGTAATTTATTATAATATCCTTTTGCCTGAAATGATTTATGTTTCTAATTTGAGGCTGTGCTCTATATAATAGGCCAAAATTATGAAGCGATAATATCTTTGCATTGAATAAGAACTCTGTGCTTTTAAAAGGATGCTGTGAAACCTACTCTGATGTATTAATGTCTGGGTTAGAGATCTGTATTGTATCCTCACCACTCACTCTCCCTCCCGCCCTGCAGTACATGCACGCACGTGCACAATTCCTAATATCCCAGGAAGTACTTAAAGCCACAGGGTATTTTCCTGGATTGTCAATTTTACTTGAAGATTTTTAAACCAACATATTATGCAAAGAAAGAGATGAATTTTTAAGCTATAACACAAGACTTAAAAGAAAATTTGGGTTAAGGTGGTCTGCTCCAGGTACCTCTAGCCTCGTCCACCTTTGTGCAGATTATAAAAAGGTGTCTCTTCCCTTTGCCCTTCGGGCAAACCATTTAGAAAAACGTTCCTTTCCTCTGGGCTGGCAGCCTTGCACCAGGGCTCATGGGTGTGTGAGAGAGCAGAGTGGATGTGAAACTTTGCCTTCCACTTACAGCTCCCTGGCCAGGTGCCCGTGTGTGGTGACTCTGCTCTCCATGGCCACAGGCTTATTGCTTCTGCCATCAGGGCTATTTTGTTGTAATCGTTTGAGAAGTTCTGAAAGTGTTTGTCTAATTATAATTACATAATAGAGTTGGAGGATGGAGTGGAACACCTACTAAAGGAGAAATTATATGCTTTACCAACTCAAAGCTAAAATGGTGTAGGAATTGTAGCCTGCAAATCAAAGGCAATTGGAGATAATGAGACACAGAAATGCTACTGTCGAGTCTATATAGGAAAGTAAAGATGATAAATTCTATACATCTATTTTCTACTTTTCCTTTCAAAGGGCAGATGTACTGATATATTTTCATCTATAATTAGAGAATATTTTACCCATACACAAATGTGCTTCGTTATCCCTGGGTACGTTACAAGCACTAATTTAGAAGAACATCAGAAAGTATTGCAGGCACTTTTCTGTAGAATCTATTCTCTCTCATCCAGCTGCTACTTGTCAAACATTATATATTTTTAAAACCCATGATTTTTATAGAGTGAATCCTTATGACCACTTTATCTGTAATATAATCTCCTAGCCACAATCCCAGGCACTCGTCGCCCACCCTTGCCACCTAGACCCATGCCCCCACGAAGAAAGCCTTTACCACCAAATAATGTCACCGGAAAGCCAGGAAGCGCAGGTACGTCAATCACATACCTTCCTTCTCCCTCCTTGATCTCACTGGCCAAACGCAAGCCCTTCTTGGTGTGATAGCTCAAGCAATGGACGAGCCCTTGGTGTGTGTGACATGTGCCTGTTTTGGCCCCAAAGACCAGACTGTACATTATAGTTTTGAGGACTCACATCCTGATTCTGGGTGGATGGGGTGAAAGTAACCACCCATGTCCATCTAGGCCAGTTTGCTTCTTAGATGCTGTGTGCTTTGTGCTGAGAGAGAAGCTATCACAGTTTCTTCAAAAAGTGGATTATTTTGGATGAGATGTTTTGTGCTGCCAACCCACCAGGTGTAATGGAAAATATCGTCCACTCATCATCCTGTCTCTTGAGATAGAATCTTTTACATCTCATTGATAGCTCCCTTGTCCACCAGCCTTCATGCTGACCCCAGTATTACGGTGCAAGGGGAAAGATTGGGAACTGGAATACTCAGGGTGACTGAGCAGGTCTAGCCTGTGCAACAAGGCAGGAATATATTTTAAAGTCAAGCTGCCTCTCAGCTTGCTCACATGCCTCTATCCTAGGGCATGTGTTGTCTTCTTCCCATAGAATGACCACTCCGAGTCACCTGGGATACTTGTACTTCATCCTTGTCTTGAAGAAGCCTTCTCTAGCTCCCCAAAGGAGACTTAGCATTGCTTCTCTGTTCTACTTTTCCTTGAAACATACCTCTATTAGAGCAAACCACTGTTTTATACCTATTTGTTTGTGTACTTGTCTTCCCCTACTATATCATGAGCTCTTTGATGACAGATGACATTTTCTCTGAATTCCCAGAACCAAATCCAGTGTTCATTGACTGAATCCAGTAATCATTGAGTGAATATGTGAGTGAAATTAAGAATCAGTGAACCTAGTTCAGAGCAAAGATTCACCTCACTTTTCTTAAAGTTTCTTCCAGTGGACCTACCAGCAGATCAGATCATGTTCCCATTTTTCCTCCCTCTTCCTTCATCTCTACTTCCTAAATATTCTGTAGTCAGAATCAGGATAACAGTGTTAAGGACAGCTGTGAAAGATGAAACTGATAAGGATTTCTGAGAAAGAGAATGACTGTCACTCTTTTCACAGGATGAAGGAGGGTGTGGTGATGGAGAAGCTTTCATGATGTAGCAAGGGGACAGTGGTCTCTAGATTGTTTTTTCCATCAGCTGAAAGAGGAATCAGCCTCTCATCCATGCTGATGGTGCCTTCCTGGGTCCAGGCCTAGCGACATGGCCCCAGTGAGGAGACCAGGTTTTCCTCATTAATTGTAACCTGGGGCAGCTGTGACTTGAATTTCTGTAGCTTTTAGTTCAGACTGAA
Source organism: Orcinus orca (assembly GCF_937001465.1). NCBI lineage: Eukaryota > Metazoa > Chordata > Mammalia > Artiodactyla > Delphinidae > Orcinus > Orcinus orca. The sequence continues at coordinate 101,057,833 of NC_064563.1, forward strand.
AGTGATGCCTCAGTTTCCCCCATGGAAGAGTCAGGGGAACCTCCCACCACAGAGCTCCCCTACAAGGCTGTGTGTCTTCAGTTGCACCTCCACGGCCTTGGTTCCTGCCATATGAAACCTTGCTCACTGCCATCAAGAAGTGTAGCTTTGGTATAACTCACCCAGCCTGTGGGATGGTATAAACACATCCCACTTCTGAGATTCACTCTGGTGCCTTCCCTGCCCCATGCTTTCCACCTCTAACTCAAAAGAAATGACTACACTGAAGAGCCAAACACAAATGAGGTCAGTTATACAGATTTGGCCTGATGACCATCACAGAAAGTGCGTACGGAATTCAGGAAATCAACTCAATGTTCTGGGAGTCCTCTGAACACAAGCCTTCTTGCACATGTGCCTCTGAGAACAGTCTTAGGCTACTACGAGGCATCTCCACCTGTCCCCTATCTCCAGATCTACCGAGGCCTCTCAGTCCCGCTCTCCTTGCCAGGATGAGTGCTGCTCTGCACCCTCTAGAAAGCTCCTTCAGGCTGCAGTGCAGTGTCTCATGGTTTTCACTCACCCTCTCATTGGGGCCTACTCCCACCAGGACCAGGAGCATAAGTCTGCAGGGGCTGGACCAGCAGCCCATCTGAATGGCTCATCCGTGATTCTGTGCTGGGCCACAGTCCTTGGGTCAGTCTTGTACCCCTTGACTCTCTATTGTCTGAGAATGATTCCTTTTCCCAGGAGGACTATAAAACCTAATCTAGCCTCCACTCTATTCTACCCATACTTGCCTAGACCTTGGGATGCATCCTGTTTGGGAGACCTATAGGTGTTTTTAGAGTGGAGGAGACATTGTTCAATATAGCATCTCAGAGTGACACTGTTCTAGCTACAGGCCAGAATCACAGACATTACCTTAGAAACTTCTTCTTCTTCCCCCCCAGCCATCTCCCATGCCTGCCAGTTAATCTGCAGTGAGGCCACTCCATCCCCTTGACATTTCTCATGTAAAACCCCTTCCATCCAGTCTCACTGCTTCTTACATTGTTCACCTCCTCTGCCCTTGCCTACGCAACTGCTTTAATCTCTTGATTTCTCTCTCTGCCACCAGCCTTGCAACTTAACTGTTCACCCTCTCCTCATCTGATCATGTTACTTCCCTAGTGAAAATCTTTTAATGGGTCCTTATCACCTAAAAATAATATCTAAATCCATGGTATGCAAGGCCCTTCATGAACTGCCCTTCCCGGCCCCTCCGTACTCTGCTCTCACTGCTCCTGGCACTCTTGGCTCTCACCCCTTCAAATTCAACACGCCATGTGATTTCATGCTTCCCTGACCTGGTTCTTCCTGCAACCTCTGACTAGAATACAGCTCTCAGGCTTACCTACTGATCACTTCTCCTCTTTATTGGTACATCCTCTGGGAAGGCATTCCTGCCCTCCTCCCACCCAACACTCATCATCTTTCCCTGTAGACTTGTCCTCTCTGAGACCTTATCCCATGCTTTCACAATATCTATAATGCTTCAGTATAATTTGGCTCACACATCTCTCCCGATCAAGGACACCAGGTCTTATTTTCTCTCTAATCCTGGCATATAGTGCCAAGCCACATGGTAAGCGCTAATAAATATTTATTGAGTAAATAAATGGGGAACTCAGCAGGGCTCCCTATAAAGCCTGAATCCTTTGGCTCTACATTACAGGAATCATTTCATCAGACCGAGTAACTTCCCCACCCTTGAGGGCAACACTCAGACCTACTGAAGCCCCCTTGGAGAGAACAGAGACAGATAAAAAGCAACCAACAGCTCCTGCCTCAGGAGAAGATCTTGGTTAGTATATCAGTCACTTCCCACTGGATGCTTAGCTACGAAGTACTAAAGGATTTCAAACTAGGGAGAAAAGAGTCCCAGTTCTGGATCATCTATTTTACTCAATTTTATGATTGCTATGAATTTTTTAATTTAAAAATTATACTTATTTCTAATGTTTTATTATAGAATGTGCTCCTTCCCTTTGCAGACGTAGAATGAAGTTCCCAAGATCTTTAGGAAAGTCTTCCTAAAAAGATCTAGATTACCCAGTGCTTCTTACTAAATCGCATGTCATTACTAATTACGCATATCTTAATTTATTAATGAGTATTAGCTACTTGGTTGTAATCTTTGAATCATTATTTATTACACTGAAGGGCACCAGCAGGACACAATTAAAGGCCTTTTAGTGTGGATAATATGTATAGTAATACTAATAATAATTGAAATCAAATTGCAAGGAATTGACTAGGAGGCATATGTATTAAATATTTATAGTTTTACTACTTTTTCATTGTATCTTCCATTCTCAGGTAATATGACTGACTTTAGCTCAAGTCCAACAAGAGAAACTGATCCTCTTGGGAAGCCCAGATTCAAAGGTATGTATGACTGGCTCCAAATCTCCATTTTAACAAAGCTATCTTTGGTGGATGTATCAGTCAGCTGTTGCTGTGTAATAAACAACCACAAAATCTTAGTAGCATACTCTAAAAAGGATTTATTTCTCATGTGTCTACAAATTGCCTGGAGGTCAGCTGATCTACCATGTGTTTGGCTGGGTGGTTCTACTTCTAGCAACAGGTACAGCTGGGCCTCTTATAGGTTGGGCTCAGGTCTGCTCCACATCTGTTTATTTTGGTGCCCAGGATGAAGGACTAACAGTGACCCAAGAGAAGCTATTCTCATGACAGTACAAAGTGAAGAGAGGGGGAGTCCAAAAACGTGACCACATTTCAAGCTCCTTCTTGTGTTATACCTGCCAATATTCAATGGCTAAAGAAAGTCACATAGGCAAGCTCATAACAAAGATTGGGGAAGTATACTCCTTCCATGGATATAGAGAATGTTTTTGAAATATTTATTTATTTGTTTGGCTGCACCGGGTCTTAGTTGCAGCACGTTGGATCTTTGTTGCTGCTTGCGGGATCTTCATTGCGGCATGCAGGATCTTTTTAGTTGCAGCATGTAATCTCTTAGTTGCAGCATGTGGGATCTAGTTCCCTGACCAAGGATCAAACCCAGGCCCCCTGCATTGGGAGTGCAGAGTTTGTTAGAGAATGTTAGAGAATGTTTTTGAACAGTAATCTGATCTACCACAGTAAAAGAGAGATTATATGATATAGAACCCAGTATTTCCTTTTGTGATATGTTTTTCTGAAGTATAAAATTTGATAAATGTCAACATATGTATATACCCATGAAATATCATCACAATCAAGATAATGAATACATGCACCACCTCCAAAAGTTTCATCATGTACCTTTATAATCTCTCCTCCTCACTCCTCCCACCCCACCTCTAGTCCCTAGGTCACTATATTATAGATTAGTATGCATTTTTGGAAATTTTACATAAATGAAAAAAATACAGTATGAACTTTTTGTGTGTGATTTCTTTCACTCAACATAATTATTTGGAGATTCATCCATGTTGATAAATGTATCAGTAGTTTATTCCTTTTTATTACTGACTAGTATTCTATTATATGGATATATACTAATTTATTAAAACTGTTCACGACATTTGGGTTGTTCTAATAAAGCTGCTATGACCATTCATGTACAAGTCTTTGTGTAGACATATGCTTTCATTCCTTTTGGACAAATTCCAACAAGGAGAATGGCTAGATTGTATATAAATGGACATTTAACATTTTAAGGAACTGCCAAACTGTTTTCCACAGCAGTTGTACTGTTTTACCTTTGTGCCAACAGTATATGAGAGTTCCAGTTCCTCCACATCTTTGCCAACACTTGCTATGGTCAGTCTTTTTAATTTCAGCCATTTTAGTAAAGGTGTAGTAGTATCTGATTGTGATTTTATTTTGCATATCCCTAATGACTAAGGATGCTGAACATCCTTTCATGTCCTTATTTGCCATCTGAATATCTTTTTTGATGTGTCTGTTCAATTTTTTTTGTCTATTCTTTATGGAGTTGCTTATTTTTTTATTATTGAGTTTTAAGAGTGTTCATATTTTCTGGATTGAAGACCTTTTTCAGATACACACTTTGCAGTGTGTATTTTCTCCCAGTGTTTGGCTTCTCTTTTTTAATTTTAATGAAGCTCAGTTTATCAATTTGGTTTTTTATATATAGATTGTATCTTTTATGTTATATTTAAGAAGTCCTTGACTAATCAAAGGTCACAAAGAGCTCCTCTGTTTCCTTCTAGAAGTCTTCTACTTTTACATTTAGGTCTATGATCTGTATTGAGTCAAATTTTCTATATGACCCAAAGTATGAATGCATTTATTTTCTCACTTATGGATATCCAAATCATTCCAGCATCATTTTTTGAAAAAACTGTTGTTTCTCCACTGAATTTAATTTGTACCTTTGTCAAAAATCAATTGTCCATATATATGTGGAACTATTTTGGGGTTTTCTAGTCTGTTCCAGTGATCTATTTATCTACCTTTCCATCAGTACCACAGTGTCTTGATCACTGGTTTTATAATAAGCACTGTGATCAGGTTATGTTAGTCTTCCAACATTGTTCTTATTTTTTAAAAGTTGTTTTGGTGACTCTAGGTCCTTTTATATTTCCATCTGAATTTTAGAATGAGTTTCTCAATGTCTAAAAAAAATAGCCTGTTTATATTTTTATTAGAATTGCATTGAATCTGTAGGTCAACTGGGAAACATTGACAGCTGTACAGTATTAAGTCTTATTACCTATGAACATGGTATATCTCACCATTTATTTAGGTGTTCTTCATTTCTCTCACCAATGTTTTGTAGTTTTCCATGTAAAGAAAACCATAAAAGTAGCATTTTTTATTTCAGTTTCTAATTGTTCATTGCTAGTATATAGGAAAACAATTGTTTTTCGTTCAATGAGCTTGTATTCTGAAACCTTGCAAACCTCTGTAGTCTTTTTGTAGATACACTGGATTTTCTACCTACAGAATCATGTCATCTGAGGAGAAAGTTTTACTTCCTCCTTTCCAGCTTAAGTATCTTTTTTTCTTGCCTTTCTGTACTGACTAGAACCTCTAGTGAAATATTGAATAGAAATCGTGAGGATAGGTATCTTTTTCTTGTTCCTTATATTATGGGAAAAGCATTCAGCCTTTCACCATTAAGTATGGTGCTTCCTGTAGGTTTTTCATAGATGCCCTTCACTGTGTTGAAAAAGTTTTCTTCTATTCCTGCTTTGGTGAGAGTCATTATCAGAAATGAATGCTAGATTATGTCTAATAATTTTTCTGACTTTATTGAGATGCTTATGTGGTTTTCCTTTTTTAGTGTGTTAATGTGATAAAGTAATTGTTCTTGAGTTGTAGGCTACCTTTGCATTCCAGTGACAAATTCCACTTGGTTATAGTGCATTCTCATTTTAATATATTGTTGGATTTAATTTGCTAAAATTTTGTTTAGAATTATATTCAGTGAGGGACATTGGTCTGTAGTTTTCTTGTAATGTCTAAGTCAAGTTTTAGTATCAAAATGATGCTGAATTTTTCTTCAGTTTTCTGAAAGAGTTTAGAACTGGTGTTGCTTCTTCCCTAAATATTTGTTAGTATTTACCAGTAAAGCCATCTGAGCCTGATATTCTCCTTGTGAGAAGGGTTTTACATGTAACTCACTTTCTTTAATAGGTACAGGACTATTTAGAATATTTTTTTCCATAGTGAACTTTGGTAATTTTTGTCTTTCAAGTTATTGGTCCATATCCTCTAAATTGTCAAGTTTATTGGCATAATCTTATTCATATTCTCTTCTTACTTTGATATCTGTATAATTTGTAGTGATGTCACCTCTCTCATTCCTTCTATTGACAATGTGTGTCTTTTTTTTCTCTTTTGCCTAACCAGTCAGGCTGTAGGTTTATCAATTCTTTTGATTTTCTGAAAAGATCGACTTTTTTTCATTGATTTTGTCTATTTTTCTGTTTTCTATTTCATTTATTTTTTACTCTGATCTTTATTGTTTCCTTTTTCTGCTTAATCTGAGTTTCATTTGCTCTTCTATTCTAATTTCTTAAGGTAGAAGATGAGCTCATTGATTTTGAGCCCTCTCTTCTTTTCAGATGTGGAATTTAGTGCTACAAATTTTCCCCTAGATATTATTTAAGCAGCATCCAAAAATTTTTGATATGTTGTGTTTCCATCTGTACTCTGTTCAAAATACTTTTTAATTTCCCTTTTGGTTTCTTCTTTGACTTATTAGAAGTATGTTATTTAATTTCCAAATATTTCAAGATTTTCTAGAAATCGTTTTGTTACTAATTTCTAATTTAACTCCATTGTTGTCAGATACTCTGTATTACTTGAACACTTTCACATTTATTGAGACATTTTTTAAGGCCCAGAATATAGTCTATCTTAGTATATGTTCTCTGTGTACTTGACAAGAATGTGTATTCTGCTTTTCTTAGTGGAATGTTGTATTGGTTTGCTAGGACTGCCATAACAAAATACTACAGACTCGGTGGCTTAAACAACAGAAATTTATTTTCTCACAGTTCTGGAGACCAGAAGTCTGAGATCAAGGTATCTTTGGTTTCTCACATTGGAAATTAGGTCTTCACCATAGGAATTTTAGGGAAACACAATTCAGTCCATAACAAGTGTTCTATAAAAATGTCAATTAGGTCAGTTTGCTTGGTTGTATTGTGCAATTCTTTTATATCCCTAGCGATTTTCTGTCTACTGTTCTGTCGATTAATGAGAGAAGAGTACTGAAATCTCTAGCTCTAATTGTGAATTTATTTCTACTTAACAGTTCTATCAAGTTTTGCTACATGTATATTAAAGGTCTGTATTTAGATATAGACCTAAATTACTTAGGGTTGTAATAAACTCCTGAGGAATTGGTCCTTTATTATTATGAAGTGACCTTTTTGTGTTTATGGTAATATTCTTTGCTCTAAAATCTAATTTGTTGATATTTATATATCCACTCAAGCTTTCTTTTGATAAGTGTTATCATGGTATCTCTTCTTTTCATCCTTTTACTCTTAACCTGTTAGTCTGTTTGTTTAAAATATTGTCCCTATCGGTATCATATAGTTGGATCTTGCTTTTTCACCCAGTCTGACAATCTCTGCATTTTATTTTGGGTGTTTAGAACCTTACATTTAACATGACGAATGATATGGTTAGGTTTAAGTCTATCATCATATTGCTATTTGTGTTTTATTTGTCCCATCTATTCTTTGTTCCCTCTTTCCTTTTTCTTCAGCCTTCTTTTGGACTATTTTTATGATTCCATTTTATCTTTTTTTGTTGTCCTACTCCTATAACTTTTTTGTTTTGTTATTTTAGTGATTGCTTTGGGGTTTATAGAATGTGTCTTTAACTTACCACAGTATCTTCCAGTGATATCCTACAACTTCACAAATAGTGTAAGAACTTTACATTAGTATAGCAGCTTTTCTCTCCTCCTGGCCTTTGGGCTATTGTCATTATAGTTTACTTTTACATGTTATATACATCACACTAAATTGTTAATATTTTTGTTTAAACAACAAATTGTCTTTCAGAGAGAATTTAATAAGAAAACTACTGTGTATATTTACCTATGTAGTTACTGTTTCAAGTGCTATATTTCCATCCAGCATCATTTTCCTTCCACCTGAAGGACTTTCTTGAATCCTTCTTGTAGAGTGGGTCTGCTGGTCATGAATTCTTTCAGATTTTATATGTCTAAAAAGTATCTTGCTTTTTTTTTTGTCCTTTTGCTTTTGTTTTTTTTAGAGATATTTTCACCAGTTATAGCATTCTAGATGATAAGGTTTTTTGTTTTGGTTTTTGTTTTTTAGTAGAGAAATACATTGCTCTACTGCCTTCTCACTTGCATTCTTTCCGATGAGAAATCTGCCATAATCCTTCTTTGTTGTTCTATGTATAGCATGTCTTTTCTTGTCTGCCTCCTTTAAAGATCTCTAGAAATTTAATTTGGGTCTTTTTTATAGCTTCCATTTCTTAACTCTCGACCATGTGGATTATAGTGATGATAACTGTTTTACTGTCCTTGTCTGATGATTGTTACAGCTATCCAAGTTTCAAGTTGGCTTCAAATGATTTATTTTTCTCCTCATTATGGGTAATATCTTCCTGTTTATTTTATCCAGTTGGGAATATTTTTATTCCTAAAATATTCTTGTATTTTATTCTGGGATGCAGTTTAAATAACTTGAAACCACTTGATCCTTTTGAGTCAAGCTTTTAAGATTTATTAGGTGGGACCAGAACTGTGTTTAGTGTAAAGTTAATCATTCCCCAGTACTGAGACAAGACCCTTTTGAGCACTGTTTCCAATGCTCCATAAATTATGCAGTTTAAACCACACTCAGGGAGACCAAATTACTTTTGGATATTAGCATAAACTAAACCTATTTAGAAAAGTAAATCAACAATAACATCCATATCGTGTATCCCAAAGATAGGGTTCTGGATTTTCACAAATTCAAACCATCCACATCATTGCTTTCATCCATCTGCTTATAGTATTAGATCAAATGTCCTCAAACAGATAATTTTATTTATGAGTTCACCTCCACCTTTTTTCCAAGCTCAAAAAAAAAAAATGCTCAATGTCCTCTCTGTCTTAGGTCCTCACGTGAGGTATATCCAAAAGCCTGACAACAGGCCCTGCTCCATCACTGACTCTGTCAAGCGATTCCCCAAAGAGGAGGCCACAGAAGGGAATGCCACCAGCCCACCGCAGAACCCACCTACCAACCTCACTGTTGTCACTGTGGAAGGGTGTCCCTCCTTTGTCATCTTGGACTGGGATAAGCCACTCAATGACACTGTCACTGGTAAGATCATGACACATGGACCGTCACTACGGTGGGAAGCATTGATAGTGCGATGCATTGGGAATGTGGTACCTTGATTCAAACTGTGGCCTGCGAGGCATATCTTAGGAACAGCAAGTCCCCGCAGAGTTCTGCTGTCCCTGTGGTACATGATTGTTAAAAGTATCATAAGATGCGAAAAGATCATCTTTGTTCTGGTTATGGTCTCCCTGTTAATTTAGCAGATCTCTTTAAGTTGCATACCTTCCTTCTCCTCTCAGAACTGTTTTTCACAATGTGAAGGTATATCTAGTCTTTTCATTACCTGAAAATCACAGATCACATATGGGAAGTTGCCACTGCTGATAAGATTTAAACCTGTTTTCCTTTCACCATCCCAATTTCTAGATTGACCTAGAATTTTCAAGCAGGCTAAAAGTTATTTCAATCATTTTAGGAAAATTGTTTTAATTTGGTCAATTTTCTGCTTATCTCAGGAAATTTTGATTCTGCTGTCACTCATCCAATTTCTCTAAAAATGACTGTGAAAAATAAGAAACCCTGAGTCATTCTTTGAATTTGTTATATGGGATTTAAATTCTCTGTAGTGAACAGGATAGTCAAAGTAGAGGGGAGGGGTGGAAAGACTAACAGCCCAAATCAGCTAGAGGATGTAGCAAACAGCGTGAGGACACAAGGTTCCTGCTGCTCATGTCCCCGCCACCATGTGCCTGGGGTGGGTAGGCAGAATAGAGCTGCCCACTAAGAGGCTGTCAGGAAAAGTAGAGAGCGGGTACACAGGGCAAGGTGAGGAGTGGGGAGACTCAGGATCTGCCAAAAAAGTTTTCTATGAATAAAGGAGAAAACAGTAGCTATTTCTCCTCAGACAAAACCGTTTGGTCTGGGCAACTTCCAGTGTAAGCAGCTTATCTTTGCTTAGCTGGCTTTTTAAATTTTTAACCATATTTTGTGAATTTCCTTTCTTATGCAAAGCTTGCCTTTGTTTTGAGAAAGAATCAGCCACTGCCCATGGTTCCTGGGGATTTGACTAGTCTTGCTTCTTTACTTGGAACTACACCAGTAGGTATTATCATCCCAATATCTAAAAATCAATCTCTAAGTATTGATTATCTACATGTATTAAAAAGTTGAAAACTCTCAATCCATATGCAGTGCTAATGAAGAGTTCCTGTGATAGTCTGAGGCTTCATTCTCACAAGACCAAATGAACTATAAAATTTCACTTGCCTTAAAAATATAGGACATCAAGTTGGAATTGGTTAATCTGTTTAATAATCTAATACATATTCACTTGGGTATGTCAATAGTATCTGATTTAGCTATTTAAAGTAGGATTTTCCTTTCATCATGTAACTTTTTTAAATTATATAAACCTGTAATTTCAAAGAATCATGAATAGGATATACTTTATCTACCAACTAGTTTTATAACATTATTTTTATTATTAAATGTTAACGGGCTGCTTGAGATCTTTCACTAGATACTGGACTTATGATAACCATTTTCATGGATAAGGACCACATCTATAACTATTATATTTTATAAATAGAAATAAGTCCATATTTAACCATTACTCAGTCTATATTTCAATGTTGGACCATATGCCCTAATGATCTGTTCTATTTTTTTCCATTTTTGTTTATTTTTAGTGTTCCATTAAATACCACTTGATTTCAAATGTAATCTTTTATAAACCAGCAGCTCAGATAATACAGAGATTAATTCTCATGTCACTGGAAATGGTTTTTCAAGAAAGAATTAAGAAAGATAACAAAAAAAGAGTGAAACATATTCTTCATTCCCCAGGTTGACTTCTGTCAGTAATCTTTCTTTTAATTGATAGGCATGTATTCACCTCTAGTAAATGCATCCAAATTCAGATGCTTCTCCATATCCCTTCTACACTAAAGTAGAAATAGGTACACCATAGAGATTGGCCACAGCCTGGGTCCTTGGACAACTTAAATTACTTATAAGGTATCATTTTCTGATACATCAAGAGCATGCTGACATAGATTTAAATCCCAGACCAACTGTGTTCTAGATAATGCAACTTGGATCTATAATTAGCCTCTTTGAACTTCAGGGTTTTTTAATTTATAATAATAATAATTCTTATTGCTATCAATTTATTGTGAGTATAAGACTTAACAGAGAGTAGTATCACCATTTGTTATTTTCATGCTGTATTGACCAGATAGTGATGTTCCCAATATTTATAATAATTATGTTCTAAGTGAATTATCTCATAATAGGGCAATAAAACCCTCTGAGGGGGAAAAAACAGACCAATTATTGTGTCAGTTCTTTGTAGATTTTCTTATATCTTTACTGTTAATGAAATTATTTTTTAAATCCCCTATTTAAAATAAGAAATATTGACACATACTTTTTTGTTGTTGGTGGTAGATTTTTATAATGTTCGTGGATTTATGAAAAGCTATTATCACTTTGAAGCATTAAAAAGGAAAGATATATACATTCTAAGACAAGAATTCTGAGAAAAATTCTAAATATCTTTTTAATCATGAAGGTAACTTCTAGATCCATTTTGAAAACTCCAGTCTTTCAGGACAAAAATAGTATTAAATTAACATTTAAAACTTGAGTCAAAAGAAAATTATAAAAGATGTGCTCTAAGTGTTGAAGTATACTAAAAGGCTAAGGTGATATTACAAAGAATATCACACAGTCGATGAGGAATGACCCAAACAAAGATGTTTTTTGAAGGTGATTGCTTTCATGGATAACCAGCTGGACTGTCATATAAATTGCTCTTTTGGTGACTAAGCAGCACTTGAATCTTTCCAATTGGAATCTCTCAAATTTTTGTGATCCTAGTTTCAAAACACAACTCGGGGATCATAAGGAATAATAAAAGATATAATAATAATAGGTACCACCTGTTGAGCAAAATACATGCAAAATACTATTAAGCACTTTCCATATGTTCCTTCTTTAATCCCTACAAGCAACACTATGAAGAGACACTATGGACATTTTACAGATGGTAAAACTGAGACTGAGATCCAGGCAAGTGGCTTGGTCTGTCTCTTCCCATTAAGTCATGCAGTTTCCATTTTTTAAAAATCAATTTTACTTCCTTTCTAATTACTCTGATCTTTTTCTAGTAAATGTCCCTTCACAGCTGGAAGATATAAAACGAACATAATTGAATTTGGGATCCTACCTCTCTCTCTCTTTCCACACTCCTTTAGAATAGAAAGCCAGCTGAGACATAGGTTGGGAGCAGAGAGTCTGAGGAAGGAATCTTAAATATGGGCCATTAGTCCTTTAATAGCTGCACTAATGTGTCCAGATACAATGACCATTGCCTTCCAGTTTAATTTCAAATTTTCAAAAGGATGGTCATAGGAAATTACTCAGAAAAAGTGATCCTCCTTTTTGGCTTTTTAAAATTCACCAGTAAAGATCCTTCCCAAATTAAAATTGGTGATTATAAGTCTCCATGAGTTACTCTATAATTTCAGTTTTATTTCCGATATCCATCTCCTACCTTTGGTCTCAGTGCTAACAGCAGAAATCCCCAGTAACTTGCCAGCTCCTTTGCAACCTTCCCACTTTCCCTGATGCCCACCACTTGTGTATTTCTTCATACTGATGAAGCTGCTTTTGAGTAGGGTTTTGTTGGTTGGTTGTTGTTTTTTGTTCGATTTTTTTAACCCTCTGTGTGATCTTGTCACATGCATTAAACTGAACCCCAACTGAGAGCAGGGAAACTAAATTAGTAAATTATATTCTCTTATTCTGAAAGTCTCTTTCTTTTGATTAGCCCTACAAGTTCATAGACACCTGCCCTTAAGTTAAATTTATGCAGATTTCTATGCAGATTTCAAGGGCATAATTTTTTTAATTCAAAGATAATTATCAAGGGGGTATATGTTAGCAGTATGTACAAAATTTATGTAACTTACGTAAGCAGTAGGTATCAAAATCCCATAATTCTGTAGTTCAAAATAATGAACTATAGAAAAGTATAGTTCATTGTTCATTATTTGATTAACTGTTATTTGCTGCTGTGGTTTTCAACTCAGTTTTTTGCAGCAGTACCATGTAGTCAGTGACGTTTTTCCCAGCTATATTGTGAAGCCCCATGAGCAGGAAATGTGCTTCTACTGAAACTCCGCTCCTCATACAATGTTTTTTACAAAGCCACACTGGGCTTTCCAGCAATGGCAGACGATCCGACTTACCTAACAAAATCATAGGTTATCCATAACCAACGCTACCATAGGAGCATCAACAGTCTTCACAGTTACCAGACCTTTGCTGCTATGGTAAAGAGAAAACAGAAATGGTCAATGAGCAACTCCCCAAATGCTTTGGGACCTTCATCATCCTCTGACAGTCCCCACTTAGAAGTTGCTAATGTGTACGATCAATACGTCTCTAGACCTGCAATCTTGTTGCTCACTTTTATGAGAGTTGACTCTGTTATGCGGTTAGCTTTGAGAACATTCAGTCCACCAGAGCATAAAGACAAGTATCTGTTGGCTTTTTTTGCTTTTCAGAATATGAAGTTATATCCAGAGAAAATGGGTCATTCGGTGGGAAGAACAAGTCCATTCAAACTACAAATCAAACCTTCTCCACAGTAGAAAATCTAAAACCAGACACAAGGTGAGCCACCAGTGCTATTACAGGTGAATTCTGAGAGTGCCAAAATCATAACAAAGGAGTAAAATGACATCACCCTTCTCTATCTTAAGGGAGGGTCTAGTTTGCATTTCATTCTTTGGCTTTCCATACACAACACTAGATACCCCTAGAGTCATAGTTTACAAATATGCAAGTTATTGGTGGGGATACAAAAGCTGACAAGATGGTCTTGTACGTTAACAGTACAGCTGGGAACATTGAAAGATAGAAGGCCATTAATATCAAACATTGATATTAAATACCAAAATTTAGAGGAGGAAAAGTCTATAGACCAGAGACAACTGGAGTGTGGATGGTGTAAACTAGATCTGAAAGCACAGAAGAAGTTGCCTGGCATGCTGGAAGGGAGGGGGCAAGGAAACAAAAGCCATGGGACAAATGTAGGTGAAAGTTTGTAATAGTTAATGCTTAGTATAGCTACAGACTAGTCCCAGACACAGTAACCCTTTGCTTTTGGGTCTTTTTAATATAGAACAATGAGAATAGATTTTTGAAAATGGACATATATAATATTCACAATTGTTCAATAATAAACAACTTTTCTTGGCATTCCTTACTACACATTGATACCAGGTTGTTTATCTTGCTGTATAGTTTTGTGATTCCTTTTTAAATCTAAAATACCTAATATTTTATCAGTTCATTTTATTATTTCAAGAAAAATAAGGGCCTTAGGCATTTCTAGAAATGTAGTAGGGAAGGGGTTTTTTGTTTTTGTTTTGTTTTACGTGGCTAAATTATCAAATGTATTGCTCAAGGAGATTCTCAAATGGATACAGCCAAGCATTTCCATGATAAAGCCAATGTGCTAAATTCATTTCTGGACTAAATTTCACTCTCTGTGAAAAATCGATTTCTTCCTTCAAGCTCCAAAACATTGGTAAACTGTCTATACTTTCAGTATAAAACAAAACAAAAACACCCCTGACATCTTAAGTTATAGTATCCCAAGCAACATAGATCAATTTTCACACAATCAGGAGTTTTTCCAGATTGAGTATTTCATAACTTGATAAAGTTCCTCAGTGTTGAAAAGGATCAGTGGAGGTGAAGACTGGAACTTCAGCATCAGAGATTTTTTTTTTTCATGTTTTATTTCTTGTATCTTTCATTGTCATGTGACTGAATTGAATTGGGTATTGATTGTGACACCCAGAAGAGCCTCTTTGGGCTCTGACAGCAGGGAGACTTTTCTAATCTTTTCAGGAGAAAAGGAAGTATCTAATTCATTATAGATGGTTTGCTGTATATAAACCGTAGTCCTATACAGCAAAAACGACACTTTTCCAGCAGTGTATGTTTTCTTCTTTTAAGTTCTCTGAGTTGTAATATGGAGAATTTTGCAACTGCTAATTTTCTTGAAGGTATTAAGTTAGCCAAAATAAGCATATATTTCAGTAAAAGCCCATTTGATGATCTTGGTTCTGTTTCCTTAGCAAGATTAACAGGGAGAGAGCCTATAATTTATTTTAAGGAAAGAGTAAAAGAGAAAAGGTCATTTAATTTGGACTTTTTAGTAGGTGGATTTGGGCTTACAAAACTTGGCTTTTCTCTGCAGTTTCTTGCTTTTTATTCCACTTAAGAAAAAGTGAGCTGTGTAGTACGCAGAAAGTACATTGAAGGGCATCCAATTTCTAAATGTTCATTGTATTCCTTTTCTGAATCAGGCTGTTCTCGGATTTCACAGTGCACCTATTAGCTCATAATCAGAGGTAGGATAATGCCAGTGACATTTTAAACCTGATTTGTTGGTAAAAGGTTGGGGTCTGCATTCAGCTAACATTTGCTGAGTGCCAACAATGTGCTCAGCCCTGTGCTTGGTGTTGTGCCTACAAACAGGAGTAAGCATGGTACCTGCCCTTGAGGAGCTCGAGGCTAGTGGGGTAGGTCGCTAATGACCGATTATTCTACACAAAGTGGTGAGAGTTCTGGTAGAAGTCTGCACCAGGGGCGACAGAAGCCCAGAGTGGGCGGCACGTCGCAAAGTGTGGGGAAATTAGGAAAAACTTCCTGGGGGAGGTGACCCCTAGGCTGAGGCTTGAAGGAGGAGTAGGCTGGAGCCAGCTAAGTGACTGTTAAGAGAAAGGAATGTCAGGGAGGATAGCACATGTCAGAGCAGTGGCCCGAAATGGCACGGTTGTGTGTGGTGAATAACGGGCTGTTTTCACCAGCGTGAGGGGCAAAAAGTGGCCAGAAGCCGTATAAGCCAAGAGAAGCAGAAGCCAAGTTAGGGAGGGCCTTCTGCGCCAGATCAAGAAACATGGTCAAGTGATGGGGAGACCCTAAAGGATGGTAACTGGAGAGTGCCTTGCTCTGACTTTCATTTTCATTCTGACTTTCATTTAGTTGGAATAATCACTTTTGATACTAGAGCTACTTATAATGAATAGCAGCTGGTAGAACAAATCTAACTAAAAGAACTTTTTGTTAATTTCTTTCATGAGTACCATTCTGGCATCTAACCTAGTGGTCAAATAGGTACATAAGAGAAATGTGCCTTTGGGCTGAGCTGGATTTCATTCTGGAATCACAGGACCGATCAGGTCATGGGGTTCACATCTAGCTTCTGGTTGTAATTGTTTCAGACTCAGCTACAGCCTTGTCCTCTTTATCCCACCCTCCTCCTGTGTGTCTTGCTTGTCTCTGCTGTCTGTCATCAGTGTACCTTCTAAGGAGGACCCCTGCAACCTATCCTTATCCCAAGACGAGCAAAACCCAAAGGAAGCCCTTTCTGGATTTGTCTTTGGAAAAAGCAGTATTAAACTAAGATTAGGAGTCCCTGTAATCAGAACTCCATGCCAGGTTTTACAACTTGGCATACAGTTGGGGCCACTATGCATGTCTGTATGTGGCTTATTTAATGTTATTTTTAGTTCGGTACAATTAAATGAAATCCATTCAGATATAAAGACTGTTAATGTTCATAAATGTGATTTGACCAGGATTTTATATTGATAGTCCCTAATGGGTCATGATTTAAAAGTTGTATATCAGTAGTTTGAAGTAAAGAACATTCTCACACTGGGGACAAATGTAACACACATGGATGTAAATTTTCTAATGAAAATTATTTAGTCTATGCCATGGGAAACTTTGTGGTGGTCTAGTAGTTCAGTAGATCCCAGCCCCCACTGAGCTTGTAAATATATTCTGCACTCTCAGAGGTATGATGGAGATTAATCTGTCTAATGGGCAGAAATGTTTTGAGCTGAAATATTAAAATTATGTGTTGAAACCCCTATTAGTCAAATAACCAAAGTGAAGTCAAAGTGAAGTCAAATCATTTCATTTACTTTGAGATTTCTGAGCCTAAAGTTACCTGAGGAAACAAAGCTAACACCTATGAAACATCATAACACAGAATAAAAGAACATGCCGATGTAGGACTTACACCCAGGTTCTGCAATTAGAAGAGGAGAGAAAGCCTCGTGGAATACTTGAGACAAGAACTTGACAGTAAAGGATAGGATGGCATGAAGCAGGCCGGCAAGAAAAGAAAGAACAGTAGTAGTCCACGTGAAATCCACGTGCACAACTTAGGTGAAATATAAGTAGTCTTCAAAGTTACTACTGACAGCAAGGCTACAGCAAGTATAATAAAACTACGAGTTCCCCAATGTAGGTTTGTTGGCTCTTTTGATGCAAGCTTTTTTCATACTGTCTTACGTTGTTAAGGCAACGTTCCTTTCTATTGTATCTTCTCTACCCCAACCATGATCCAAGATTAATGTTAATAAAAGACTCCCTGTAAAATAAAGAGGAAGTATGTACAGGATGCAGTTAGCAGGTGGTTTTTATTAGCTATAAAGAATGACTTCAGTCACATTTCATTACTTGAGGAAAATTTTGAGTCCAAATACATAGTAAACTCCCTAAATAAGCAAACTTTGAATTATAGCTGTTAAAATTCCCCCATGAGGTTCTGGAATTCCCTGTTTGAAAAGCTGGAAGATAATAACTTCTGAAAGAATATCTAGCTTTTTTCTAATTCTAGGAGACACATATAAAGAATTTATTTTAGTAGCATTTTCCATCATTTGTCCTGACTTAAAAACAGGAGCTCTAAAAACAGGTGATAATTACTGGCTAATCGTTACACAGTGACATAGGTGGAGTAGAGCTTGGTGTTAGAACATCCAGGAGAATCAAGGCAGAGAAAATAGATCTACAGGGCTTTTGGGAATAAAAATTCTAAGTGTTCACACACTATTCTAGAATCAAAAAGACAGTCAATGATGCTACCGTCTCCCTGCCCATTTTTAACAACTTAGCCAAGTTTTATTTACTCTGCAGAAGCTCAAAAAATAACCCACAGTATGGGACCATCCAGCAGGTGTCTTGCTGCTGGGAGAGTTCAGCTGCACACCTGGCGTGAGATGCTTCTGTCTCTAGAAAACGGAGCCGCTTGGCTGCCCTGAGGAGCCTGGGTGCAGCTCCCAGGGCGGCACAGCAGGGACAGGCCCGGTCTTGCTGATGGCTTCTTGCAGCTGGGGTGACAGATGTACGCAGGGAAGAGGGGCTGTTTGGGCAGCCAGAGCTGTTTTAGTCAGGTGAAGCAGGAGATCTGTTAACAGAGGCAAGAGGCTGTGGCACAACTCTATCACATTCTTTGGAGGATCCCTCTCTCACCCCCGCCCCTAAAATACAAAGAAAATGTACAGATGTTAGTGTCCACTGAATCAGTACCCATCTAGGCCACTCTCCAATATTTATTTTCCACTTATTTTTTTTCCCCATGAAACCTCATTGTGTGGCTCTTGTTGAACTAAAAGAAAAATATTAAGAAGAGCCTCTCCTGTCCGGAGCCAACTACTTTGTTTGCAAAGACCACTATGATTATATTTAGTTCCGTGAATGGAAGAAATGATAAAGTATATGGCTTAAAAAATTGTGTTGCACCACTGCTTGAAAGGACACAAAGTGTGGACTAATTGATCTTGAAATCTCTCCCAGCTCTAAAATGATGTAATCTTATGCTATCTGAAGCCATGCACAGAATCAGTGGGAAAACTGGAACTGAAAATAAAACCAAAACCTAGGTCCATCTTACAGCAAGTAGAATTGTCCTGATAAAGCATTTTTGCTTTGAATCGATGTCTGTGGTCTGTGATTTGTTGTCAGACAAATTATTTGAGACCATGTGTCTCCTTGCTTGGCTAAAAAACTGAAGAATCCACTTTGTGTGCTAGACATGGTCTAGCGATTTCCTATGGAAAAGGCACTCTGTCTGAGAATTAAGATAAATCAAGTTCACTTAACCTGCTCAAGTACTTCAACTGTCGTCTGTGGTTTGGGAGGATTCTGGAGAACAGTTCTTCCTCTGAGACTAAAACCTACCAAAGTTTCCTGTAGCTGACAGCAAAGATAGTTTGGGACCGTTGGTTTATGTTGTTTGACTTAATAAAACCTTGGCACTAAAAATAAACTGGAATAGAGGCAGCAACTTCTTGTATACTGTAAATCTGATTGAACAAACCAGGTATGTGGAATGGCCATTATGCCCTTATTCATATGGTTTTTGTGAAATTCTGGTCTCTGCAGTCTGTATTAACTTACAATATCTCTTCTCCTCGGCTTTGTAGAAAGGAATAAAATAAGCTGCCAGAGCATTGGGCATTTTATTTAGTTTTACTGTAGGTCTGAGCAGCAGAAGAATAATTGCTTCCTCATTAAAGAAGGAAGAAATTGAGTTGATTGCTCAGGTTTGCAACTTTTCATCAGGCAGAAGAACAGCTAAGAGCACGGAACTCCACTAGTCTCTAAAAAGAGCAATTCTTCTTTTCATATTGCCATATTCTTTTTTTTTAACATCTTGATTGGAGTATAATTGCTTTACATTGTTGTGTTAGCTTCTGCTGTATAACAAAGTGAATCAGCTCTATGTATACATATGTCCCCATAACCCCTCCCTCTTGCGTCTCCCTCCCACCCTCCGTATCCCACCCCTCTAGGTGGTCATAGCATCGAGCTGATCTCCCTGTGCTATGCGGCTGCTTTTTATTCCTTTTCACTTTGAGCTCCTCAGTATCTAGGGAGGGGGGTGCGAGATACTCATAGCAACACTACAGAATTAGAGTGCAGCCCAGATCTGGAATTTGTGTGTCCCCCCACAGAAATGGGAGAGAAAAGAAATGTCCCTAAGGACCTACTGGGCAGCTAATTAATGATCCCTGATGCCTGCTGATGCCCGGCTCCTCTCCCTTCTGTCCGATTTAGGCTTATTTTGTCCTCGAAGTATCTCCGAAGCTCTGCCCTTTGCTTCTCATCTGTATTCCCAGGCCAGCACAATGCCTGCACATGGCAGGTATCCAGAAATGCTTTCCATAACCCTGCAGTGTCCTTGGAGAACTGACTGATTTGATTTCCCTATTCCACTGCTCCTTACTCTTTTTTTTTTTTTTTTTTCTTTTTCCCCTCCTCCCTTTCTTTCCCTCTGACTGAAACCCAACCTGAATGGGGCCCAAATATTTCAAGATGACACTAGGGGCCAATCAGCTAACAAAACAATTCAAACCAACAAAGAGCTACGGGGAGGGGGGGGTGGCACTTTCTATATAAAAAGTGGTTGCCTGAGGTTTATGAGCTTTTGTTTATCAACTAATGAAAACTATACTTCAGCTGTATGTTATGGGTAAAAATAGAGGAAAATCGTTATAGAGAGGAGCAAAGGAAGGGGAGGCGGGGAGAAGTGTCTGCCCTAACCAGACCTGGAGGTTTACCTCAGGCTAGATCCCACAGGTCGGAGCTTCCCTATCTCTGTCAGTTTTGCCCGTGAACCACAGATGCCCTTCTTATAACATTTACAAACACAAAAGCAAGTATGTGGACATAGAACAGTTCTGCCTTGAGAGTTCTATGGCAGTGTGTGTCAAATTCCCCAAGAATAGAAGCACCTTTAAAAACATTCTTTAGAGATATAATACTAGAGAATATTTATAATGACTTACTATGTGCCTGGTACCTTGCTTTTACATGTATCATCTCATTTAATCCTCATAAGAAACTCACAGATACTTTTATACCCTTATGAGGTTATAATTACTATAATTGATAGTATCCTCACAAATACCATTATTATCCTCATCTTTATACTTGAGGAAATTGAGGCTCAGAGAGGTTAAGTTACTCACCTTAAAGTTACACATTAGTGCAGCTGTGAACCCAACTCCTTCTGGCTCCAAAACCCATGGCCTTAACCACAGAGCCATGCTGCTTTCTGATAGGGCAGCCGGGAAAATTGTTTTTGTTTGGATCCATACCTATCTGGGCAAAACCAGGCATGGCTTCTGCCAGGGGTGTTATTCATTTGGCTTGTCCTCTACAAGGCCCAAAGGCTTGGCTGCAGCTGTCACCTGGACTGTACTCCACTTAGATATTCATTTTGATGAAGTAGGTCTTAGAAATAGCTTTTTAAATTTAATTTTCATTTTTATCAGAAGAACATGTACATGGTTTTAAAGCTCAAATACTACAAAGCAGTTCGTTCCTATTCCTAAATTCTATTTGCCAGAAGCAACAATTTTCAATAATTTTGTTCTTTTCTTCAGCTTTATTAAGGTATAATTGATGAAAAAAATTATAAGATACTTAAAGCGTACAACGTGACTTGATATACATTATGAAAGGATTCCCCCTGAATTAATTAATATATCTATTACATCATATATTTACTATTTTTTAATTGGTGAGAACATTTAAATTATAATCTCTTGGCAAATTTCAATTATACAGTACAGTGTTTCAACTATAGTCATCATGTTATTCATTAGCTCCTCAGATCCTGTTCATCTTACAACTGAAGTTGGTACCCTTTTACCAACGTCTATTTACCCCAGCCCTTGCAGTCACTTTTCTGCTCTCTCCGTTTCTATGAGTTTGACGTTTTTTTTTAAAGATCCACATATAAGTGATACCATGAACTCTTTGTCTTTCTCTGCCTGGCTTATTTCACTTAGCATAATGCCCTCCAGTTTCATTCACGTTATCACAAATGACAGGATTTAATTCATTTTTAAGGCTGAATAACACTCCGTTGTGTGTGTGTGTATACACATACATACATACAGTTGACCCTTGAACAACATAGGTTTGAACTGCATGGGTTCACTTACATGTGGATTTTTTTCAATAAATACAGTACCTGTATTTTCATTTTACAGATCTTTGACTAAAGTTTGTGTTTGATTAGAGATCATAATATGCAGAATCAAAAGAATTAGGGTTTGAGTCCTGATTCTATCCAAACTATTTCAGCTTCTTGCCCTTGGGTGAGTCATTTATCAATTCCTCCATTTTTGAGTCAGAGATAGCAATACTCAGATTTTCACCTGCTTGGGGGGTTGGCACCTGTAACCCCCCATATTGTTCAAGGGTCAACTGTATGTATGTGTATGTGTGTGTGTGTGTGTGTGTGTGTGTGTGTGTGTGTGTGTGTATACACATCATAATTTCTTTATCGATTCTTCTGTCAATGGACACTTAAGTTGTTTCCATACCTTGCCTAGAGTGAATAATGCTGCTATGAACATAGGAGTACAGATATCTTTTCAAGATAATGATTTCATTTCCTTGGATATACACCCAGAGGTGGGATTACTGGGTCATATGGTAGTTCTATTTTTAATTTCTTGAGGAACCTCCATATCGTTCCCCAGAGTGACTGTGCCAGCTTACATTCCTACCAGCAGTGCACAAGGGTTCCCTTTACTCCACATCCTCACCAGCATTTGCTATCTCTTGTCTTTTAGATAATAGACATCCTAACAGGTGTGAGGTAATATCTCATTGGGGTTTTGATTTCCATTTCTCTGATGATTAATGATGTTGAGCATTCTTTCATGTACCTATTGGCTATTTGTATGTCTTCTTTTGAAAAGTGTCTTTTCAGGTCCTTTGCCCATTTCTTAATTGGGTTATTTGCTTTTTTGCTATTGAGTTCTGTGAGTTCTTTATATATTTTGGATATTAACCACTTATCAGATATATGATTTGCAAATATTTTCTCCCATTCTATAGGTTGCCTTTTCATTTTGTTGATGTTTCCTTTTGCTGTGCAGAAGATTTTCAGTTTGATGTAGTCCCACTTATTTATTTTTGCTTTTGTTGCCTTTGCTTTTGGAGTCAGATCCAAAAATTATTGCCAAGACTGATATCAAGGAGCTTATCACCTATTTTTTGTTTGAGGAGTTTTATGATTTCAGGTTTCGTGTTCAAGTCTTTGAACCATTTTGAGTTGATTTTTAGGTATGGTATACAATAGGAGTCCAGCTTCATTCTTTTGCATGTGGCTATTCAGTTTTCCCAACACCATTTATTCAAGGGACTAGCCTTTCCCCATTGTGAATCCTTGGCTCCTTTGTCATAAATTAATCGACCATATACATGTAGGTTTATGTATGGGCTCTCTATTCTGTTCCATTGATCTATGTGTCTTTTTTTATGCCCATACCACACTGTTTTGATTATTATTGCTTTGTAATATAGTTTGAAATCAGGACATGTGAGGCCTCCAGCTTTGCCTACTTAGGGTCTTTTGTGATTCCATATGAGTCTTAGAAATGTTTTTTCTATTTCTGTGAAAAATGCCATTGGAATTTTGATATGGATTGCATTGAAACTGTAGATCACTTGGGGTAGTACTGACAGTTTAACAATATTAATCCTTTCAATCCATGAATGTGGAATATCTTTCATTTTATTTGTTGTTTCTTCAATTTCTTTCATCAGTGTTTTAAAGGTTTTAGTGTACAGATCTTTCATCTCCTTAAAATTATTCCTAAGTATTTTATTATTTTCGAGGCTATTGTAAATGTTGAGGCTATTGTAAATGTAAATTGTTTGCTTAATTTCTCTTTCTGATAGTTTGTTTTCGGTATATAGAAAACCAACAGATTTCTATATATTAATATTGTATCCTGAAACTTTACCAAATGTATTAGTTCTAGCAGCTTTTTGGTGGAGCGTTTAGGGTTTTCTATATATAATGTCATGTCATCATCTGCAAATAGAAGTTTTACTTCTTCCTTTCCAATCTGGGCATCTTTTAATTTCCTTCTCTTGACTAATAGCTTCCAGTGCTATGTTGAATAAAAGTGGTGAGAGTGCACATTCTAGTCTTGTTCCTGATCTTAGAGGAAAAGCTTCCAGCATTTCATCATTGAGTATGATGTTAGCTCAATGGGCTTGTCATATAAGCCTTTATTATGTTGAGGTACATTTCCTCTGTACCAAGTTTGTTGAGTTTTTATCAAGAAAGAATGCTGAATTTTGTCAAATGCTTTTTCTGAGTCTATTGAGTTCATATAGGTTATATAGATTTTTATTCCTCATTTTGTTAATATGGTATATCACATTGATTGATTTGTGGCTGTTGAACCATCTTTTTTTTTTTCCTAGTTATTTAACATAAATTTATTTTATTTATTTATTTTTTTAACATCTTTATTGGGGTATAATTGCTTTACAATGGTGTGTTAGTTTCTGCTTTATAACAAAGTGAATCAGTTATACATATACATATGTTCCCATATCTCTTCCCTCTTGCATCTCCCTCCCTCCCACCCTCCCTATCCCACCCCTCCAGGCTGTCACAAAGCACCGAGCCAATATCCCTGTGCCATGCGGCTGCTTCCCACTAGCCATCTACCTTACTAGGTTTGTTAGTGTGTATATGTCCATGGCTCTCGCCCCGTCACAGCTCACCCTTCCCCCTCCCCATAACCTCAAGTCCGTTCTCTAGGAGGTCTGCGTCTTTATTCCTGCCTTACCCCTAGGTTCTTCATGACATTTTTTTTTTCTTAAATTCCATATATATGTGTTAGCATACGGTATTTGTCTTTTTCTTTCTGACTTACTTCACTGTGTATGACAGACTCTAGGTCTATCCACCTCATTACAAATAGCTCAATTTTGTTTCTTTTTATGGCTGAGTAATATTCCATTGTATATATGTGCCACATCTTCTTTATCCATTCATCCGATGATGGGCACTTAGGTTGTTTCCATCTCCGGGCTATTGTAAATAGAGCTGCAATGAACATTTTGGTACATGACTCTTTTTGAATTTCGGTTTTCTCAGGGTATGTGCCCAGTAGTGGGATTGCTGGGTCATATGGTAGTTCTATTTGTAGTTTTTTAAGGAACCTCCATACTGTTCTCCATTGTGGCTGAACCAATTCACATTCCCACCAGCAGTGCAAGAGTGTTCCCTTTTCTCCACACCCTCTCCAGCAATTAACGTTTCTAGATTTTTTGATGATGGCCATTCTGACTGGTGTGAGATGATATCTCATTGTAGTTTTGATTTGCATTTCTCTAATGATTAACGATGTTGAGCATTCTTTCATGTGTTTGTTGGCAGTCTGTATATCTTCTTTGGAGAAATGTCTATTTAGGTCTTCTGCCCATTTTTGTTGAACCATCTTTGCATTCTTGGAATGAATCCCACTTGATCATGGTTTATGATCCTTCTAATGTATTGTTCAACTCAGTTTGCTAATATTTTGTTGAGGATTTTTGCATCTATGTTTCATCAGGAATATTGGATTATAATTTTCTTTCTTGTAGTGTCTTTGTCTGCTTTGGTATCAACGTAATGCTGGCCTCAGAAAATGAGTTTGGGAGTTCCCCCCTCCCCTTCAATTTATAGGAAGACTTTGAGAAGGATTGGTGTTAATTCTTCTTTAAATGTTTGCTAGAATTCACTGGTAAACCCATCTGGTCCTGTGCTTTTGTTTGTTGGGAAGTTTTTGATTACTGACTCAATCTCCTTCCTAGTAATTAGTCTATTCAAATTATCTATTTCTTCATGATTTAGTCTTGGTAGGTTGTATGTTTCTAAGAATTTATACATTTTTCTAGGTTATCCAATCTGTTGGTGTATAATTGTTCATAGTAGTCTCTTATGATCCCTTGTATTTCTGTAGCACCAGTTGTAATGTCTCCTTTTATTTCTGATTTTCTAATTTATTTGAGTTCTTTTTCTTAGTTACTGTAGCTAAAGGTTTGTCAGTTTTATTTATCTTTATGAAAAACCAGCTCTTAGTTTTGTTGATCTTTTGTATTGTTTTTTGGTCCCTATTTCTTTTACTTCTGCTCTGATCTTTGTTATTTCCTTCCTTCTACTTTGGGCTTAGTTTTTTCTTCTTTTTCTTATTCCTTGAGGTGTAAAATTAGGTTGCTTATTTGATATCTTTCTTTTTTCTTAATGTAGGCATTTATTTCTCTAAATTTCCCTCTTGGAATTGCTTTTGAGGCATTCCAAAATTTCGGTATGTTGTCTTTTCATTTTCCTTTGCTTCAAGATATATTTTGATTACTCTTGATTTTTTTTCTTTGACCCATTCGTTGTTCAGTAGCATGTTTGTTGTTTAATCTCCACATATTTGTGAAATTTCCAATTTCTTCTTTTAACTGATTTCTATTTTCTTACCATTGTGGTTAGAAAATACACTTTATATGATTTCCATTTTCTTAAATTTATTAAGGCTTGTTTTGCAGCCTAACAGATGACTTATCCTGAAGAAAGTTTCATGTGCTCTTCAGAAGAAAGTGTATTCTGTTGCTGTTGGATGGAATGTTCTTTATATGTCCTTTAGGTCCATCTGCTTTAACATTATGTTAAGTCCAGTGTCTCCTTATTAATTTTCTGTATGGGTGTTCTATATATACATTGTTGAAAGCATGGCATTGAAGTTCCCTGCTATTACTGTAGTGCTATTTCTTCTGCAGATCTGTTAATATTTGCTTTATATACTAAGGTCCTCCTATGTTGTGTACATGTTTACAGATGTTATATCCTCCTGATGAACTGACCCCTTTATCATTATATAATGACCTTCTTTGTGTCCTATCACAATCTTTGGCTTAAAGTCTATTTTGTCTTTTATAAATATAGGTATCCCTGCTGTCTTTTGGTTTCCATTTGCATGGAATATCTTTTCCATCCCTTCTCTTTCAGTCTATGTGTGTCCTTAAAGCTGAAGTCAGTCTCTTTTAGGAGAATTAGATGGGTCTTGGGTTTTTAATCCATTCAGCCACTCTATGTCTTTTAATTAGAGTTTGGTCCATTTACATTTAAAATAATTACTGATAGATATGGACTTACTATTGCTATTTTTTTCATTATTTTCTGGTTGTTTTATAATTCCTTTGTTCCTCTCTTCCTCTCTTCCTTTGTGATTTGATGAATTTCTGTAGTGTTATGCTGTGATTCCGTTCTCTTTTTTTTGTGTGTGTATCGATCATTGGTTATTACTTTGTAGTTACCATGAGGTTTACATAAAACGTCATATGTCTATTTTAAGTTGATGACAACTTCAAACACACAAAAGCTCTACTTTTTTACACTCTTCTCTCCACGTTTTGTTTTTATGCCACAATTTACTTTTTTTTTTTTTTTTTTTTTGCGGTACGCAGGCCTCTCACTGTTGTGGCCTCTCCTGTTGCAGAGCACAGGCTCCGGACACGCAGGCTCAGCAGCCATGGCTCACGGGCCCAGCCGCTCTGCGGCATGTGGGATCCTCCTGGACCGGGGCACGAACCCGTGTCCCCTACATCAACAGGCAGACTCTCAACCACTGTGCCACCAGGGAAGCCCCACAATTTACATTTTTACACTGTATACCCATTAACAAATTATTATAGTTATTGTAATATTTTTGTCTTTTAACTCTCATATTAGTGTTAGAAGTGATTTACCCATGACAATTTCAACATTAGAGTATTCCGAATGTAACTGTGTATTTACTTTTACCATTGAGTTTTATACTTTCTTGTTTTCCTGTTACTAATTAGCATCCTTTTGTTTCTGTTTGAAGAACTCTCTTTAACATTTCTTGTAAGGCTGATGTAGTGGTGATGAACTCTTTCAGCTTTTGTTTGTCTGGGAAACTTTATCTCGCCTTCAATTCTGAAGAGCAACTTTGCTGAGAATTTTTTCTTGTTTTTTTAGTTTCAGCACTTTGAATATATCTGCTGGTCCCTTCTGGCCTGAAAGTTTCTGCTGAAAAATCTGCTGATATTGCTATGGGAGCTCCCTTGTACATAACAAGTTGTTTTTCCCCTGCTGCTTTTAAGATTCTTTCCTTGTCTTTAACTTTTGACAATTTTATTATCATTAATGTGGATCTCTTAAAATTAATGTGGGTCTCATGGTGTGGACCTCTTTGGATTCCATTTGGAACTCTCTGGCCTTCCTGTATCTGGATGTCTGTTTCTTTACCCTGGTTAGGAAAGTTTTCAGCTGTTATTTCTTTGAATAAGCTTTCTGTCCCCTTTCTTTCCCTCTCCTCGTTCTGGGACTCATATAATGCATATCTTGATCCACTTGATGGTGTCCCATACATCTCTTAAGCTTTTTCATTGCTCCTCTGATTGGATGAATTTCACTGCCCCATCTTTGCATCCACTGACCATTTCTTTCACTCATCTAGTCTGCTGTTGAACTCCTCTAATGAAGTTTTCAGGTCAATTATTATATTCTTAACTCTGTGTTTTCTGGCTTGGCACTTTTTTATATTTTCTATCCCTTTGTACTTTGTTTACGCATTGTTCTCCTGACCTTGGTAAGCATCTTAATGACTTATTTTGAACTCTTTATCGGGTAAATCACTTGTCCATTTCATTAAGATCTGTTTCTGGAGATTTTTCTTGTTCTTTTGTTTGGAACATATTCTTGTTTCTTCATTTTCCTTGATTCTCTGTTTAGTTTCTGCACATTAGATAAAACAGCCACCTCTCCCAGTCTCAATAGAATGGTCTCAGGTAGGAAATGAACCTCTTGAATCAGCCCAACCTGAGCTCATAGTTGTTTCTCAAACCTCTAAGATTGTCCAAGCAACTTTCTTTGTTCTTAGTGGCTCCGGGTAGTTGGGGGTATGTCAAAACTCATGAGTGTCCCAAAGGGGAGGAACACAGTCAACATTTATATGCAGGCTGATTATAAGCTGGGCCCTAGGCAGCAGGTGGGAAATTATGTAGTTAAGCCGCTTCCAGGGTGTTGACTTAAAAAATATTCACAACCTAAAAGTTGAGCGTTATATTTTATTTGGTGGGCGTTTTTAGGACTTCAAGCCTGGGAGGCAGCATCTCAAGGAACCCTGGGAGAACTGCTCTGCAGAGGCGAGGGGGGGAACCAGGATAGTTTTACAACAAAGAGCAGGTAGTCAGAACATCGAAAGATTACTGTTAAAGAAAACCAGATATCCCAAGTTAAGGAATTTAGAGCTTTTCTTTGTATGGGAAGATGCAAGAGTCTAGGCTTACTGAAATCATTCCTTTGATATGCACCTCAGCTATCTGGGGCCAGTGTTTTTACATCCTGAGTTTCCTCAGGGCTCACTGTAGGGAGTGGCTGCAGTCTGATGGCTGGTAGATGGCGGGTATTCTTTCCTTCCTGAGTTCCCTCAGGGCCCACATTGGAGGGCTGCAATTGCTGATGACTGTGACATCCTTTGTTTACTGATATGGCAGGAAATATTCCATTTCTCAAGGGAAACACTAGGAGATGGCTGTTTTTGCCTGCTGGGCCCAGGATATAGTTAGGGCAGGGAGGTAGGGTAGGGAAGTGTGCTCCTACATCTATTAAAAACTGCTTTTTGTTTGCTAGTCCTGTGGAATTTGTGAACACAAGCCCACTGGCTCTCAGAGACAGGCATTATGGAGACCTATTCCTTGGGCAGCAGCTGCAAAAGCTGGGGTGTCAGCCATTTGTACAAGCCCCTTCCAGGGAAATACTAGTGGCTTGGTTTTATTGTTGTAGCAGGCTGAAGGAAGAGGGCAGGGAAGGTGTATCCCAACCTCCCTGTCACTGGGGAGGATCACAGCCAACCCCTAAACATGTGCTAAAACTAAAAGCTTCACCCTCAGGTGTCAGCTTTTAAAAGATGCATATAAACCCCTCAGGGAAAGATAGGAAGATGGGCATTTTTGCCTGCTTCCTCTGTGCTGAGCCCTGGGGGGCAGCTAGTTAAAAACTGCTTCTTTGCCACAGTCCTGTGGGACTCATGAATGGCTAAGTAACCCATTGGCTATCAGAGCCAGGTGATCCAAGGACTCATCCCTTTGGATGGAAGCTGTAAAAACTAGGGCACAGACATGTTTACAACCTCCTTCCAGGCAGATACTAGCAACTTTGAGCAGGCTGGAGAGAGAAGGTGGGAGAGCATCCAATGGCTTCCCTGGTCTCCAGGGAGGATCATAGCCCCCAGAGCTTGCTAAATTAAAATCCTGACCCTCAGGTTGCAGCTTTAAACACTGGCAGATAAACACACACCTTTCAGAGAAATATTGAGATAGGTGATTGTGCCCTTTTGCTCTGCCATAGTGAATGCTCATGCACTTGTGAAGAAGTGGATTTGCTATATCCTTATGGGTCTCATAAACACAAGCCCAGTTGGCTTTCAGAGCTGGGTGTTTAGGGGACCCATCCCTGAGGTAAGAATCTTAAAAGCTGGGATGCAGATGTGGGTTACAAACCCTTTGCTCCTCAGGAAGAAGTTGGGAGTTGGAGATTCCCTCCTGATTATATGGTGCTGTGTCAGGGATGGGATTTATGTCAAGTGTGTTTCAGCCTTTGCTACCCATTTTGATGGGGGTATTCTTTCATTTCCCCAATGCATAGGAGTTGCTCAGCTAGTTTCTGGATCTCTTTCAGAGGGAATTGCTCTATGTGCAGCTGTGCATTCAATGTGTATGTGAGGGGAGGAGAGCTCAGGAGCTTCCTGTTACCACCTTAGTCCTGCCTCTCTCGTTCCCAATTATTTTAGCTATTTCTTCTGTTAATTAAATCCATATGTCTAGACTATTTCTCCAAATGGTCAAGTGCTCAAGTCATCTATTTGTTACCTGTGTTTGTTTATGGCAACATCTCCTGGAAGCCCTCACCATCATCTTTTGCCTCTCTCCTATGTCGAATCCCCCTAATTCCTATATCCCATGTCTTCCTTGTTTACTCGCTTTCTGGAATTTCTTGAGAAACACATCTTGAAGAAAGGTTATGGAAGATAATATTTTTGATTTCTTACGTGTCTGAAAATATCTGTTTTATTCTGATACTGTTGTTTAGTCAAACATAGATTGTAGGATAAAATGAACGCTTGAAAGCATTGTTCCATTATTTTCTAATTTCTAGAGCTGCTGAGATGTCACGTCATTCTGATTCTGCATCCTTTGAATAGGACCTATTTTCTTCTCAGAAACGTTTAAGATCTTGTCTTTATCCCAGTACTCTGAAATTTTGCAATTTGTTTGCTTTAGTCTTTTTTCTTCTTTCACCTTGCTGGGCAAATATTAGGCCTTTTAAATCTAGAAACCCATGTTTTTCAATTCTGGGAAATCACTTAAAAACTTTCTAAGATAATTTTCTACCCTCCTTTTCCACTCCTCTTCTAGAACCTACTAGTTTTATATTCCCTGAAAAAATCTGCTCATTTCCATATTTTCTCTCATTTTTCAACTTTTTTTCTAGTATTTGTAAAATTTCCTTAACTTTATTTTCCAAACATTTTATTTGAAGTTTTATTTATTTTATTCTGTACTTTTTATTTTAAATAACTTTCTTCTCCTCTATGGGATTTTTGCACAGCTAAAATCCTATGCTTATTCCCTATGTATAATCAATATTTTCTCTGAGACATTACTCTCTTCTACCTACAGTGTCATAAATCTTGTGATAAAAAGTGCTTCTTGGGAAAGATTTTGCCTTTTAAAATATATTCTGTTATATAATTTCTGTTTAATGAGCCAAAAATATGTGCCTTTTAGTTCTCATGCAGTTAATTAATTTAAAATGATTTCTTCAAAACTTGTCAAGTATCATAAAACGGTGGGGAAAAAACCCAAAAACAATCCCCCAAAGTAGCTTATCAATATTTGTGGCCATTCTACAAATATAGCTGAAGTGTAAATAACTGTGAAATAAAAAGACATGAAAATAATTTCAGCAATCAGACTTGGCCAAAGCACAGAGCTTTTTGGCAATGGCCTGGAGTGTGGAATGCATTGCCTGCTTGAATCCAAGTCCAGGTGCCTGTGATTTCTTTTTCCACTTTCAGTTCACCATTTTTTTTTTTTAATAAGTTCATCAGGCCTCTGAGCTAGAATTTAATCTGTGGAAAATATTCTATGCCAGAGCACCCCATGTATGTGCAATTTATTTAAATGAGTGAGATGGGTGGCTTTATATCAGCAGTCTTACTGCAAAGGATAATGGCACTTTCTACCAGTTGATTAGTTTACAAAATGCTTTCATGTGCAGTTTTTCACTCTAAAAACGCTGAATGTTTTAATTCTATGACATAAATCGCAGCAAGGTCCTTTTTGACCTACCTCCTAGAGAAATGGAAACAAAAACAAAAATACACAAATGGGACCTAGTGAAACTTAAAAGCTTTTGCACAGCAAAGGAAACCATAAACAAGACCAAAAGACAACCCTCAGAATGGGAGAAAATATTTGCAAACGAAGCAACTGACAAAGGATTAATCTCTAAAATTTACAAGCAGCTCATGCAGCTCAATATCAAAAAAAAAAACCCAATCCAAAAATGGGCAGAAGACCTAAATAGACATTTCTCCAAAGAAGATATACAGACTGCCAATAAACATGAAAGGATGCTCAACATCACCAGGGAAATGCAAATCAAAACTACAATGAGGTATCACCACACACTGGTCAGAATGGCCATCATCAAAAAACCTACAAACAGGGCTTCCCTGGTGGCGCAGTGGTTGAGAATCTGCCTGCCAATGCAGGGGAGACGGGTTCAAGCCCTGGTCTGGGAAGATCCCACATGCCGCAGAGCAACTAGGCCCATGAGCCACAACTACTGAGCCTGCGCGTCTGGAGCCTGTGCTCTGCAACAAGAGAGGCCATGACAGTGAGAGGCCCGCGCACCACGATGAAGAGTGGCCCCCGCTTGCCGCAACTAGAGAAAGCCCTCGCACAGAAACGAAGACCCAACACAGCCAAAAATAAATTAATTAATTAAAAAAAAATCTATGAGCAATAAATGCTGGAGAGGGTATGGAGAAAAAGAAACCCTCTTGCACTGTTGGTGGGAATGTAAACTGATACAGCCACTATGGAGAACAGTATGGAGGTTCCTTAAAAAACTAAAAACAGAACTACCATACAACCCAACAGTCCCACTAATGGGCATATACCCTGAGAAAACCATAATTCAAAAAGTCATGTACCACAATATTCACTGCAGCACTATTTACAATAGCCAGGACATGGAAGCAACCTAAGTGTCCATCGACATATGAATGGATAAAGAAGATGTGGCACATATATACAATGGAATATTACTGAGCCCTAAAAAGAAACGAAATTGAGCTATTTGTAGTGAGGTGGATGGACCTAGTCTGTCATACAGAGTGAAGTAACTCAGAAAAAGAAGAACAAATACCATATGCTAACACATATATATGGAATCTAAAAAAAAAAAAAGGTTCTGAAGAACTTAGGGGCAGGACAGGAATAAAGACGCAGACCTAGCCTGTCATACAGAGTGAAGTAACTCAAACAGAAAAACAAATACCATATGCTAACACATATATATGGAATCTAAAAAAAAAAGGTTCTGAAGAACTTAGGGGCAGGACAGGAATAAAGATGCAGAGGAGATATGGGGATGTATGTATACGTATAGCTGATTCACTTTGCTATAAAGCAGAAACACAACATTGTAAAGCAATAAAGATGTTAAAAAGTTTTTAAAATAAATAAATGAAAACGCTGCATGTTTTAATCCCCATATCACAAAGTTTGGAAAAGCAAAGACAATAAGAGTACAATGGTTAAAAGCGTCATTGCTCTTAACTGAAAAATAGGAAAATAATTATCTCTTGGGGTTTGTGTGTATTACTTTTCCTATGTAGTATCTGGTACATAGTAGGCACTCAAAAAATGTTCACATTGTAATGCTAGAATCTGTCTTCTTTATAGATTCCAGCAGTACCTCAATGGTCAAAAATCTGACTCCTTGAGCCCCAGAAAGTTCTGTTATTGCTCACTTGGTAACCTCTGTACCAAATTAAGAGCTGTCATCCTTCTGTTTTTCACTTTTTTCTAAAGTATTTTTTGTGTTTTGCACTCTTAGTCAATTACAAACTTTTTAAAAACAGGAATTATCTCCCAAAAGTCTTTCACAATTTTGAAACTCAATCGACTCTATCAGCTGACTCAAGCTGGTTTTACATTCAAAATTACTTTCCTGCTAAGTCTGCTACTGAAAGGAACTCTTCGTTTCAGACAAACAGCAAATAGCTTTACTGTTTGAACTTAAAAGGGTTTGCTCTGCTTGAGTATTCTATGGATGAAGTTTGTGAAATATTGCATAGTAATTTAGTGCATAATTCTTAAGGACAGAATCAAACATAACTGCAAGGGATATGGGCTTATTTTGCCTTTTGTTTTTTTAACATAAAGGGTTAAGGGCCTGGCCCATATAAATCTAGTTTATAGAAGGAGAGAAAAGTGTCTTTGTGCCCATACTCTTCATGAGCTGACACTACCATGCCCCTACTCAGAATATATCGTGGCTTCCTATATCCACAGAAGACCCAAGTTCCAGGAGATATAACCAGGAACTTCTTGCAACAAAATATTTTCATGTACATCTGCTCCCATAGCTTATCTAGTAGTTCTCAAATGTCAATGGGCACAGGATTCACCTCAGGAACTTATTATAAATACCTCTCTGGAACCCCTCAAAAAGGGATTCAGTAGCTAGACTGGAACAAGAAGTCTGCACTTTAAACAAACTTTCCCCAGTGTAGCTCTATCATGTGATTCTGACATGGGTAGCTCAAACCCCACAATGAAGAACACTGCCTAAGTCTATGGCTATACCCAGGGTTGGGATAATAAGGAATAAAAAGGAATTTATTCTGCGCTCCCAGGAAGTAGCTAAACATTTGAAGGAAACTGAGGCTCCTTGTTACTGGAATTAGCCTGGGTCCACCACATACCTCTTTTCCTGTATGTCCATTAGCAACCTGCCCAGCTATTTCTATTAATTTGGAGTTTTTAAAAGACAACAATCTTTTTTATTAACTTAACCCTTTTCTTCTAGAAAACAATTAGACAAGCTGTTTGAACAGCAGAATTAAAGGAATTTTTCTTTCCTGAAGCTTCTTCTAGAACATATGTCCATTCACTGTCATGATGATTTCAAAACAGAATCAGGAAGAATGTTGGTATGACAAGAAAATTGTTTGTTTCCTACCACTTAAGAACATTATTTCTGTTTTCTGTTTGTTTCTTTTCCCCCCTACACAGCTATGAGTTCCAGGTGAAACCCAAAAACCCACTTGGTGAAGGCCCACCCAGCAACACGGTGGCATTCAGTACTGAATCAGGTAATCACATCAGCAGTAATTCCTAACAAGGATATAAAGGGTCACCATGTTTTGCACAGCTTGTTTGAAACCTAGCTAAACACTGGGTAAAGCATTTGATTTAAAAAAAACCATCCATTTGAAAAAGCAAACTGATGAAGGTACCCTTAAGGAAACACCCCTTGGGTGTTTCCTCATTTATCTTGATGTCAGAAAAAATTAGGCATATCAGTTTAAAAGAAAAAAAGCATATAGTCAGTCTATACTCAATAGTGCATGAATGCTCCTCTCTATGCCTAGAATCTGTGCCTAGAATCAAAATATCAGACGCTCAGCCACAGTATCCAGAAAGGGAATTCATGTGAGTTTTTTATGATGAACAGCCGTGAAATTTTCTAATTTGGCC
This sequence comes from Orcinus orca, assembly GCF_937001465.1. Classification (NCBI taxonomy): domain Eukaryota; kingdom Metazoa; phylum Chordata; class Mammalia; order Artiodactyla; family Delphinidae; genus Orcinus; species Orcinus orca. The sequence continues at coordinate 101,093,064 of NC_064563.1, forward strand.
TAAGTTTCAATTCCTTAATGAGATACATCCGTACTCACAGCATTAGTGTATAATTTTTTACACCAAATGCAGTTCATGGCATCTTGGTGATTTTATCATCAATAGTTTTTTTTATGAAACTAAAAGAGGAAGATTTTAAAATGGAAGTAAAATCTAGAACAGCAATGAAGACTACGAACTACACAAATCACATATAAAAGATACAGCTGAGTACGCGGCAGAGGAGATTCTCCACTGGAGAACAATTCCCAAAACAAAATATACAATTTTCAAATTTGGACTTTAGTAAGAGTGTACCGTTTTGCAAGATTCCTTAACAACTATAAGCACCCATCTTCTTCACTATGTCACTGGAACACTGGGACTTACCTAATAACCTCTGACTCTGTCTTTGCTATTTCTCCTTAGCTGACCCAAGAGTGAGTGAGCCAGTTTCTGGTAAGTACCTACCTGGATGAGAACACAGCTACACGCTTTCCTACAGTGATTCAACTAAACGGGCATGGTAGAATTTTAGTCATGATTTCACTTTAGTCTATTTAGTCTTCTTAGAATATCAATCAGGTATGAATGCTTACCTAAAACATTCAGTAACATTGACAGCCTATGTTGTTTCAGGAACAAGTTGAATATTTTAAAACCTGCTTTCCATTCTTGTAACAGACTAGCTCAACTTTTCTGTTTATTAAGTCAAGATACAGGACCCTCACTTCCACTTTTAATAACAAGTCACATTAAAGCAACTGTTTAAATTGTATAATATGCTGCAAAAAAAGAAACCTAAATTTGCTCCTAAAGGGATGCTGTTCTACATTGAGCACTGCAGAGGCTAGTCAACTCTGACACATACTGCTCCAAGATTTACCTCATCATTGATGGAAATTTAATTGGGGGTTTACTCCTATATTTTTGGCTCCAATATTTAGCACTGGAGAAAACCAGCTATCAGCAGGTTGACAATGAACTTGGCAAACTGCTTTTTTAAAAGCTTTTAAGACAGCTCTTCAGGACCGAAAGTCAAATACTAAACTCAAACCATGTGCTTTCTTTATGCAGCAGGAAGAGATGCCATCTGGACTGAAAGACCCTTTAATTCAGACTCTTACTCAGAATGTAAGGGCAAACAGTATGTCAAAAGGACGTGGTATAAAAAGTTTGTAGGGGTGCAGCTGTGCAACTCTCTCAGATACAAGATTTATCTGAGTGACTCCCTCACAGGTAAGCACGGCCATCAGTTCTGTTTTGAGGATTATCCTTCAGGAAATGCTTTGCAGCATTCTGTAACTTAGCCTTTTCTATGGACAGTCCCAGACACGAAGGTGTGATGTAAATACAAGTTTCCTTTTTGAGCAAGATGTTATTGGAATCTTAGGATTTGAGACATGCTACAAGAAGGTAAATAATGAAAATGCAATCTGAAACGGTGCCATCGTGGCGAACCTGACTGTAGAAAAACTAGTCACATCCAAGCTCAATTTTGTTACAGCCAACCCAGGATAAAAAGCCTACGGGTAGTAAAAAGACTGTATCTAACAATAATCATGGAAGGAGTACGACGTATTTAAGATTTTAAGTCTGTCAGAGACAAGAGCAAGATTAAAACACTGAGCCAGAAGGGCTATAACCCCTTGCTCCAGACTCAGTGGGTTCATATTCATACAGTAAAAAATTTAAATAAGATTGGCCCAACATAGAAAGGTAGACATTTGCTCAATCATTCGACAGAACTATCTGCTTTGTTCAGACATTGTTCCAGGTGCTGGGGACAAAGCAGGAAATAAGACACGTTCCTGCTCTTTGTAGCTTACAATCTAGCGGGGAGAGACAGAAAGCAAACATGTAAATGAGAATTTCATATAGTGCTCTGAAGAAAAAAAAAGGGTGAAAGAAAATGGCTGAATGGAAAGAAAATGGAGGGAAAAAATGGCTGAATGAAAACTCTTAGTTAGAATGGTTAGGAAAAGCACCCTCCTCAAAAGGTAGCACTTGTGCCGAGAAGAAAACTATGAGAAGGAACCAACCACGCAAAGATCGAGGGATAAAGAACCAGAGGTAGAGGGAAGAGAAACGCAAAGACCTGCAGCAGAAAATGCCTCGCCGGTTCCACTAGGGTGGCTGAGGCTTAGTAAGGGGAAGATCAGGCAGCATGAAATGCGGAGCTAGGAAACCAGGTAAGACTCCCGGGTTTTATTCTGAGTATAACAGAAGACTGCTGGAGAGATTGATGGAGGGGCGTAACACTATCTGAGTTGCGTTTTTAAAAGATGACTAATCTGTGAAAGGAGGAGGGGAAGAAAAATAGGGAAAAGCAAGAGTGAAAGCAGGGACGCCAGCTGGGAGACGATTCCATAGTTCAATCAAGGAACACTGGTGGCTCGAACTGGAAAGAAAGGGGGGAGAAGAACAAGGAAGACAGATTATTTGAAACAATTTGATTATTTCAGAGTCCTCCCATATCAAAGGCAGCAATACTTCATGATCCTTTTAATTTGTTTTTTCAGGAAAATTTTATAACATAGGTGATCAGAGAGGCCATGGAGAAGATCACTGCCAGTTCGTAGACTCATTTTTAGATGGACGCACAGGACAGCAACTCTCTTCTGACCAGTTACCCACCAAAGAAGGTATGTTTTCTGAGCCTCCTCGTAAGTAAGAGGCTTTTACAAATTAACCCAAAAAACATTCAAGCTGAGAAAATCAATCACTTTAAAAATAATTCTGTAGTACTACTACTCCATCTGCCTAGGAAAAAGGACTTCCCACATAAGACCTTAACATGAAGACTTTAATAGAAGTTTCTTCACTTTCCTCCCATTCCTTAAGACTCTGTTCCTTAGAGCTGAGGGGAATTACAGAACATCTTATATAAATCCATTCTACTTTAAGAAAACCTGAATTTTCAAAAGCAGCTATAAAAGAGCAGCTTAAAAACAGCTATAAAAAAAGAAGCTTAATTTCCCCAGCTTAAATCATTCATGCACTACTTTTATGGTTTTTGTCATACCGAGCACACAGGCATTTTTTTTTATTCCTTTTTAAAAAATTTTAAAGAAATTCAAAGCTTTACTACTACTGTAGAAGGAAAAAAGAATGTTACTTGCCTTATAAATAATTCTATAAATACAATTAAAATAGAAGAATTCTGCTGAGAAATGACTAACCACTGTAACTTGCTACGGACACATTAGCACCAAGCTGTTTAGTAAGAATTGAAAAGACTGAAAATTAATTTAATCCCTGTCCAGGTAGGGTAAGAAAGGGTAAATTACACATCCATGTTACTCAGGAGTTACCAAGAGGGGCTTGTTAAATACTTAAAATTATTTGACTAGTCTTTTCAGCATCACATTTTGGTCACTGGCACTAAAAATACCAACCACACTAAAAGGTGACTTAATAAGATCTGTGAACTCATTATCAGAAAATTGAAACTGCTGCCTCACAGGAACCAGATATACAATATACTGTAAATTGTGTCTATTTCTGTAACATTTTACATTCACAGCAAAATTTTTAATCACTTAGTGTAGGGTCCTTGAAGGAAGATTTCATCAAACTTTAGTTCTGAGAAATCTAGCAATCTTAGACCAATCCTTCTTTTGTTTCCTAACATTTTAGTACAACACTCCTTTAACCAGGTAACTTCATAGACCACCACTAGGCTGTAAAGTACAGAAAGTACACTTTTACGTAGGTCAAAGTGTGTACTGAACTTGGTCAGTTATACTCAAACAAAACACGAAACCCCTCCAACTCCTGCCCCCTTTCAGCCTTATCTCTCAAATACTACCAACCATCCCATCCTAGATTAAGGCAGATGTCAAGGAGTTTCAAGTGTCCCTGATGTTCAGCTAGCCATTACCACCTCAGGAAAGACACCAGGGCCTCTCTTACTATCCTTTTTCTAAAATACTCTGCTTCACCTAGAGTAAGCTTCAGGCATTCAATGACACCCTTCAACCTATGAGCACTGAGGACAAAAATATATCATAGCAGCTATTAAAATTAATTATTTTCTCTCAGGCTATTTCAGAGCAGTTCGCCAGGAACCTGTCCAATTTGGAGAAATTGGTGGTCACACCCAAATCAATTATGTCCAGTGGTATGAATGTGGGACCACAATTCCTGGAAAATGGTAGATGCTGCAATCACGTTCAGAAGTGCCTTCTGTTTCATCATGGCAAAAATAATTGGAAACAGTATGGTGTTTGTCACATGCATTTAAAGCTCTTATGTTTACTATGTATAAAAGTTTAAAATCTAATTAATAGCAATATTAGATGTTTACTAGGAAGATTGCTAAGAATATTTATCAGGTTTTACAAAGTCATTTAAAGAAAGCAAAATATTGACATTAACAGAATAACATTTTTGGGGAAGCTGGCTCCCTATTCATGGTATTTTAAGAGATCATTTGTATATTATTTATCACATTGTTGTAATGATGTTTTGAGATACTTTTATAACAAAATTAACATCAAAAAACTAATATACTTTTTAAAAAATACTATTATTCTGTATTCTTCCTACTGGTGAGTTAATTCCATAAACCTCTACTTGGTTTAACTTATTAGATCAAATTATCTTCAGCATATATATCTGGGGGAAAAAGGTGCTAATATTCACATGTTTATTTAAACTTCAACTTTTTAGCAACAGCTGAATATCTTTTCTGAAGCGTTTAAATAGTTAACCATTCATGACAGTATACATTTCCTCAAATATCTGCAAATTATTGAAAAGATTTTGTTTGAATCAGTAAATTTCATTTCAGTTATAAATAGAATTGAGAATTATATATAGCGTTTCAAAATACATATTTTTTTCTTTCTCTACCCATAAACATGTTACAATGTCTGAATGTTATTTGTCAAACTATCCCTTTAAGCAGTTGTGTTCCTACTGTTTTTAATATAATTCTAATCAAGCTGTATACAGAGACTGACTGTAACGTCTAAGCACAAAAGGATAATGCATGATGAGATCCCTGCCATTTTATAGGATATTTACTATATTTTTACACAGAAGATCTCTAGGGAATGAATGTTTCAGAGGCTGTTTTTGTAATTCTGTCTAACCCAACCTGTAATGAAAATCTGACTCGTTTTTATGTTTAAAAAAAAAAAGTATTTTTCTCCTTCATTTGGGGAGGGAGATGGGAATGCTGCATTGTTGCCCTCCTCCTTAAAGGAACTTTCTGTGCTTACCACCTTTCACCATGCTTCAGTTTTATCAATACTTCATTTTATATTTTTCAAACAAGTATGAACTCTGCAATAAAGAGATGTAGTTTTTTTAAGACCGAGTTCTTCATTTCTGAATGGTTCATTTCTATAAGGAAAATCACAAGTTATTTAGGATCTACCAAACCCCTCTTGTACCTTTTAATACTGAATCTATTGTGTTTATTTATATATAATATTATATAATCTATCTTCTAATCTATCTTCTTGTGAAATCTATTTCACAAGAAAGGCATAAAAGATAAAAGGTCTATACTTCATTTTAAGACCAAAACATCAATAAGGATTTGTATTTTTTCTCATTTTTATATATATATATATATATATACATATACACACACACACGTAGTGTCAATGACTAAATTAAATTACAAGACCACTAATGGATTCAATCAATCATCTTTCTTTATTAACCTATCAGTGTTTGTTACATTTATACATAATATCTAGTCTTCGCAAAGGGATCTACTTTAGTACATCATGTTAATGGTAAAAAGCCAAGTAAGATGGCTGAACTTCAACCTAGCATTTTAATATCCTCTGGACAAGGCAAGCTAGAAAGTCAATCACTTTGCACACATGTAAGAGTAGTGTTCCAAAATAACTAGGGAGCTGCTACAATTTTAAGCAGGGGAGGAAAAAAACTTTCATTTTGGTCTTTTTTCTTCCAGCAAATTAACTTTCAATTAACAGCAACAATGATATCATAAAAAAATGCTCTGCTTTTTAAACTTGTGAACTTCAATACAAATTAAAAGAGTAGTATTGGAGTCTTTTGGGAGGCGAACAGCTAGCAGCTACATTCATCAGTGTAACTAACTGAGCCTCCTCCTTATCGATAACCTGGTCCAGGTTGGGTATAGCCCTGACCAAAGGGAGGACGGCTACGTGCATAAGGGTTAGACCCACTCGGAAGAGGGGTCATGGTACTCCCAGGAGGTGGAGTGAAACCTGGTCTTGGTTGATAGGCCCCGGGTTGGCTTGGAGCCATTCCAGGTTGTGAGGCAGGGGCCACAGTGTAATTAGTGGGCTGAGAAGTTTGGGTAGTGTAGGTCTGTGGAGGGTAACTGCTCGCCTGGTACTGCTGTGGCGGCTGAGCAGCAAGTTGCTGAGGCTGACCAGAGAAGGCAGGAGCCGGTGCCTGGGAAGCTGGCTGCTGGCCATATCCCTGGAACTGCTGAGGTTGCTGGGGTCCAGTCTGCTGACTGTAGCCTGCTGAAAAGGCAAAACGTACATATCTTATTTTTCCTTTTGGTGACCAATTTCCAGAGAATTAGTCTTACTGTTATGGACAAAAAAATGAGAAATTTAACAAACTTAATCCTAAGTATTTATGCAACGAGTAGAGTAGCAGAGTCTATATTTCAAGACCACATAGTATCCAAGAAGCACTTTCTAGACAATTTTGTAAACCCTCTAAAATTAAAACCACTATATATACTACTTCTACTTCAACTCCTCCTACACTGCATAATCCCTGAGAGCAAATTCCTGTTCTAGCATAACTCCCAGTATAGAGTAGATGTTCAAATGATAAATGCAGGAATTAATGCAAAAGCTAGTCATTAACCTGGTTCTGAGGGGCCTGTTTAATAACAGTACCAAATAAAAACACATTTTATTTGTAGAGAATGAATATTTTTAAATGAAACAATGGTGCTACAAATACATCTTATTGTGCTAATGAGATGCTTTAAGGTTTATTCACTCTATAAAAACTAAGCCATTTAAGAATAAACATTAAGTGCCAATTTTCACAATCCTTAAAATCTTTCTTTTAGATTTGGTATCTGATGTAAAGGTTTTTGCCTTCACAATTCAAAATTCTGGCTTAGCAGTAACAATGTAACACACAGAAAGCATATCATATTGCCCCACAAAAATCAACATCTATATTCATTAGTTACTAGGATGTAAAGTCTTTTAAAATAAAAGGTCTGCTTCACTAAAAACTTTTATCTCTACCATGAAACACACCTGCAGCTACTTGCAATGAAACCTCTCCATTGACTGGAATCCTGTCAGCATTAAATACCAGATACATAAGAAAATTATTAAAATATGTACAACCCTGCATTTAAAAAAATAAAAAGGATTGAATGAATTTGAGTATATTCTGAACTCACCTTGAACCTGGGTTCAAAATTTACTCATGAAAGAAACCTTTCTGACACAGTCCATGAATAAAACTGGAAAAGGTCACAGAGGGAAACTGCCAAAGTGTCAGAGTGTCAAAGATGGTCCAATGTTACCACCACCACTTAGTCTCCAAGCAGAGTATTTACTTGACTATTTCCATATCTCCCAAATTCAAGTTAATAGGACTAGCAGGATCAGAAATACAGAGATAATAATTTGAAAAGAACTAAACTTTACTCAGTGAAGACCCTGACTAAAATCATTAAGAGCAAGCTTAATTTTTAATAAGTAAATCAAATATCTAATGCATTTTACTCATGGCAGTATCTAAATACTGAACTAAAGTCAATTCATTGATGTCATACAATTTCTCCTATCCTCTACATAAAATTTTTTTACTGTAAGTTTTTGGAGAAACAGAAGGACTCAGCTTTTATACTGAAAATATCTATTCAACTTAAGATTATGAGCAAAAAAAAAAAAGCTGTCTTCTCATCCTGGCAGGTGAAATCTAAACTGGCTTTTTAACAGCATCTGGGGACAACCATATCTATTTTTCAAGAGAGGGAATAACCCCTAAGGGCCTAAGATGCTGTTTCATTAGCAACCTACTAGTCTTTGACCATAATATAGCAATACCTCTATATGTATATACTCTCCTCCTCCCACCACCATCCCCCCTCCCTTGAAAAACAAAATAAATGAGTAACTTTGGTGCAAATTGCCAGAAATGGCAAGAAATGGAAATTCTGTGGTTCTCTGAATAAATGAATTTTAAAGAACAAGGAGTCACATGGTCCACAAAGCCTAAAATATTTACTATCTAGCTTTTTATGGCAGAAAAGTCTGCCAACCCCTGGTCATGGTTGGAGAATGTAGAATGATATAGGGAAGTCATTAACTACAAAGTCAAGGATACTGGGTTCTGGTCTGGTTCTCCCACTAAATGGCTGCATGTCCTTTGATGAATCAAAACTCTCTGAACCCTAGTTGTCTCATTTATAAAATGAGTGGGTGGGACAAGATCAGTGGTCCCCAACCCTGGTTGCACTTTAGAATGACGTGCAAAGCATTTAAAATAAAAAAGCCTGAGTCCCATACTCGACCAAATAAAACAAGATCGCTGGGAGTAGAGCCCAAGCACCTGTAACTTTCAAAAAACACCTCTCCAGGTGATTCTGAAGTATGGTGAAGACTGAAATCCCCTGGATTAGATAACTAGGTCTTTCCCACTCTAATATCTATTATTTCTACAAATTATATAATTTGTAACACAGATTTTCTTTAAAGGACTGCATCCTAAAAATAACCTTCCCCCAATATTATAGTCCAAGTTCAAATTCATTCCACCTATTTTATATAATTAAAAACTAGCAGTTACAGGTTAAATCACTCCACAGCAAATCCAATCCAAATAAAAATTTTTCTTTGTGTTAAAATACGTCAGACTCCAATGGTAGAATTTTATGGCCTAATTCAGGGGGTCAGCAAACGTTTTTCTGTAAAGGACCAGACAGTAACTATTCTAGGCTTTGGGGGCCACATGGTTTCTGAACCTTTTAACTGCAGGGGTGGTGTTTTCACCGTAAGTTCCAAGCACATTTAAGGGAAAAAAAAGAGCACACACTTGCTTTAAGAATAGTTGTACCCTGTCATTTTTACTGAGGAAAATGATTAGGCTTTTTTGAGTGGGAGATCCTTAGGCTCACTGGCAGCAGTCTACTATATGGAGCTTTAATCTCAGACTTTTCGATGATACCTAAGTTAATGTTTATATTAAATGAGATAATGTGTACACAAGGGATTGCTAATGAGGTTGACTGTTTTCCCTCATGTTTATTGCATGTTCCTTGCTCATTCTTGTAGAGTTAATCTTACTACTTTTCTAAAATTACAGTTGAAATTTTGATACTTAAATCTTTGACTGTAAAACAAGAGTTGAACACAAAATTCTCAGATATAACAAATGTAAAAATTACCTGAATTATAACCACAGTATTCAAAGCTACACTGAGAGATTTTTATGTTCTTAGTTGCCTGAATTACGTTTTACACAATTCTACTTTTATGGCCTGTTTTTGGTACTCCTACATACTTTTGGGAGATTTAAAAACCTATGTAGCTTAATTTGGTTCTTATTTAATAAGACCACCTCTTTCCATGTTCCATGGAAAGTTCCATGAGGGAACTGTTAATGCTTTTACAGGTACTAAGAGTACACTGGGATAATGTGTTACATATAATGGAGGAAAAAATGTTGCATTTTTGTAGCTCTACATCACCCAGCAGGTAAGTCATCACATCAGTGGGAGGTAACTTTGTATTAAAAACTCTTTTATACTACAGGTTACTACTGAATCATCTACTATGATTTTAAGTTTTACCTGCCCACTGGAAAACTGAAATGGTGATTTACAGTAAAAATTTTTATGCAAAATATTTAAAAATAAATAAAACAAGTGTTATTCCCCCCCCCAAGTAAATACTTAATACCTACTATAACAAATCAAGGAATTAGGGGGAAAGAATTAAAGTTTCTTGAGTACAGAGACAGCTCCCTCTGGACACCCGCTCACCTGCATACTGAATACCGTACTGCTGCGTCGGCTGGGGGGGCACCTGGGGCTGAGTGCCATAGCCAGCCTGCTGCGGGTACTGCTGGTACATCTGACCTAAAAGAGACAAGACAAGGCAAAGAGGCAGGTTTAACGCAGCAGAAGAGAAACGCTTTCAAAGCACATTTAATTCTCTCCCCATTCACACACATAAACACACTGAGAACCAAGACACAAGAATGTGTTTGTTCCCCTCTGTCTATGAAGAGAAGAATGAACAATTTAACAAGTGTGGCCACTCTGCTGTGGAATAACTGCAGAGAACTCTAATCGGCAGCAAATAACATGAGTGGTTACTTCAGAAATTCCAGAAAAACTAATGTTTTCAAACCCAACTGTCAACAGATATGTACTACTAATGTTCAGTAAAAATCAATAAATAAAAATTTGAGGAAAGGGGCAAATACCATTAATAGCTCCTGTGATTTCCAAACACGTAAGAATTTACTGGTTCATGTCCTTATCATCTCTATTACTTTACAGTTGTTCTAATGGTGGATTTAGCTAGATCTAATGCCTAGAGAGCAATAAAACTTGCACTGTAATATCTAGCTAGAATTTAAATTTTTAAAAAATCTAGCTAGTATTTAAATCTTTAAAACAACTTTATGTTGCTGAGTCTTTAAAAAATATTCAAACTACCTGCTGTTAATCAAAAGACAACAGGTAAATAGCATACTTTTGGCGGAAAAAGACAATGACTAAAAAAAAGTCAATGCATTATCTAGTGCCATTCAAACTGAGATGCAGGAGGCAGCTAGTGCTCACAGGCTGCGATCCCAGGATAGAACCCACGCTACTGGACTGGGTGCCCAGCTCCACATACTGCAGCACTAAATGAGCTATGACCTTACTGATAGCCAGATTATTTCCTAGCAAGCAGTGGTATGCTTTTTATGATAGAAATAAAATTTGCTTAACTATCCTCTTCCCAAATACAACCAAAAACGGACAAAAAGTTTCTTAAATGCTTTCTTAATGGTTCAAGATTTATCGATAGAACAAAAGGTAGTACAGAAGTTAACCACCTTTTAGAAGATACTGCCTTAATCCTAGATTGCATTTCATAACTAAATTTTAGAACGGAAGTGGCCAGAATCTGGTACAGAAATATAATCAAAGGGGAGGAATATGCATAGCATTTGACAGTGGGTTCTAATTCCTAGAAATCAGAAGGATTAACTCTACAATACAAAAATGAGCAAAGAACACACAATGAATACATAGGGGAAAAAAAAATCAACCTCATTAGCAATCCTTTTTTCAGTACAGAAAGATTAAGCAACTTACCTGGGGTCAATACATCACAGCTAGTAAGAACCATCACTAGAACCCAGGCATAACTCTAGAGCGTTAGCTTGAAAGGAGTTTTGTACATGTTACCTTGTTTAATATAAACATTAACTTAGTATCATCGAAAAGTCTGAGATTAAAGCTCCATGTAGTAGACTGCTGCCAGTGAGCCTAAGGATCTCCCACTCAAAAAAGCCTAATCATTTTCCTCAATAAAAAAATGACAGGGTACAACAATTCTTAAAGCAAGTGCACGCTCTATTTTTCTCTTAATCTGCTTCGAACTCATTGTAAAAATGCCGACCCTGTGATTAAATACTATCTCTACAAAGTATTTCTTTTACTTATTTTAAATACACTTCATTCAAGTCCAAAACAGGACTCTCACTCTCTGTCACAGTATTCTGAAAATTAAGAAGTCTGTGTTCAGTTGTAAACAATGAAGAACAACTTGACATACTTGAAGAAGGAGAGCGCTACAGGATATATTAAGCGAAAAAGCAAGGTGCCAACAGAGTTTAGAGTAAGCTATGATCTGAGGGAAAAAATATATAAGCTACGTTTTGTGTATTGTATTTTCAGAAAGAATCAATGGTAGAAAAAAGTAAAAGCAATAAAACATATTACCTAGGGAGAAAGAGAATAGGATGAAGCAAAGAGTAATGGTGAGGCCTCTAGGACTAAACTTTGTGACACAGATTGGTAGCCAGCCTCTATGATGACCCTCAATGACTCCTGCACATGTATAGCATATGATAAGGGGTTGGTATCTTTTATATTTTTAGAAATTAGAAAGATTAACTCCACAATACAAAAATTAGCAAAGACCAAGCAATAAACACATGAGTATTCACTCTCTTGTGTAGTCCCCTCACACTGAATAGGGCTGACCTCTATATCATTAGAATATTGCAGAAATGACAATGACATTTCTGAGGATACGTCGTGAAAGACAGCCATCTCCTATTACTGTCTTGATCATTCACTCTGGTGGAAGCTGCCTGTCATGAGGTCACCCAAGCAGCCAATGAGATCCATGTGGTGAGTAAATGAAGCCTCCTGCCAACAACCATGTGAGGGAGTCATCTTTGAAGTGAATCCTTCAGTGCAGGTTAAGCTTCAGAAGACTGTAAGCTCATGAGAGACCCTGAGCCAAAACCACCAAGCTAAGCGTCTCCCAGATCCCTGATTCTGAAACTGTGAGATAATAACTGTTTGTTGTTTTAAGCATCTATGTTTTGGCGTAAATTGTTAACATAGCAATAGTTAATTAACATAGTTTTGACTTTAGAAACATGTAGGGTTGACAGCTATTAAAAAAAAAAAAAGACTTTAGACACACAATCAAATGGAAAATGTGAACCTTGTTGTAAGACTCCTAATTTGAACAAGCCCCCCAACTGTAATAAAGTAACTATGAGACAACTACAGAAATTCAAATATAATGTGTTGACATTAAGAATCACTTAAACCACATGGAAAAGAATATGAAAAAGAATATATATACATATAACTAAGTCACTCTGCTGTACAGCAGAAATTAACACAACATTGTAAATCAACCATATTCAGTAAAGTTTAAAAAAGAATCACAATATTGTTATGTATAATAATGATATGGTGATTACATTAAAAAGAAAAGAGTATCATTTAGACATGCATACTAAAATAACTGAGTGAAAAGAGGGGAGTGGAAGAGGCAAGATAGATGAAAAAAGAATGCTAAAATATTAGTAAGTGTTGAAGCCACATGACAGAAACATGAAGAGTTGATTATTCTATCTCTACTTTTGCATGTTTCAAAATTTACATAATAAAAGCTACTTTAAAAGTCTACTCAGCTTATCCATTTTATTGGCATATGATTTACAGATTTCAATTATATCCTTGTCACCTTTTTAGCTTGTCAAACAGCAATACTTCCTAGCCTTTGATGACTTTTAGTGCTCTTTTCTGTATCCTTGCCACTTTTTTATTATGTTTTTGGCAACTAGTCTAGTGCACACAGCTTTCCAGTAAGAGAGGCACCTGCCTTAGGCGAAAAAGGATAATACTGTCCATTCTGTTTCTTTTCATGAAGCTTAATATTTTGTTGATCCTTTTAACTGAACAACATATTAAGACTAAAATCCTTGGGAAAAAAATTTACAAATCCAAGGTCCCTTTTATGGAATTTAAATAATTCAGAATTATTTACTTTATTTTAGATTATTATTTCATATTCTATTCTAAGAAATTGCTATTATTAATTATTAGTAGTAGATTTTTATGTTGATTATTCTGCTGAAATTATAACCAGCAGTTGATCTAACTAACTGGTGATGCCAGGGACTCATTATATATCATACATCAAAAAGCATTCATTAAAGTAGCCTGTAATTCATCTTGGGAATCTGTAAATGACTGATACATTAATCTAGAGCTGTGCTATCCAATAGGCACTAGCCACATATGACCACTAATAAACACCTGAAATGTGGCCAGTCTTAACTGTGATATGCTGTACGTGTTTTGAAGTGTTTCAAATTGATGTCACACCCCAGATTTCCAATATACAGTATGAAAACCAGAATGCAGAACATTAATAACTTTTTAATAATGATTACATGTTGATACACTGGATATACTGGATTAAATAAAATGTATAATGGAAATTAATTTTACCATTAAAAAACTTTTTTAATGTGGCTAACAGAAAATTTTAAATTACATGTAGCTTCCATGGTATTTCTTTTGGACAACACTGATCTAGAGATTCACCTCCACAATGCTAATCTATTGACTGATGTCACATTAATAACTGTACAAATACAATGTACATTACAATGTTTTAATGTACACTAAAAAGTAACGGCTTTAGGAAGGAATACAATTAATGCCACCCTAAAGAAATTCAATTCACACCAAATGGTGTCAACCTGATGCCTCTAGAAAAGGGAACTTGGTTGCTGGGGGTCAGAAGTGGGAAACAGCATTTTCTAATTTACACTGTATATCCTTTTATATTACTAAAGTTTTACCTATTTGAAAATAAATTTTCCATTAAAACAAACCCCTGATAGAATAAGTTGAGATATTGTTAGCAGAACCTTAAATCCCATTCCTTTATAAGTGAACAGCAAACATTATTTGGTACAATTACCCTTCCAACTGTCATCCTACAACAGTATACACGGCTTAAAATGGGATTTTTTTTTTTCAAAACAGATGTTAGTTCATCTGATATAGCCATTAAACTCCCATCATATCCAAACTCTGCTTCTTCCTCCCTGTTTCAGACACATCTGCCTCAATTCTAGCTTATTCCAGTTCTGGCAGTTGCATCTTAGTACAAAGGAAAGACTATGACTAAAGTTGGTTGAGAAGAGGCTTTAGCAGTAAGAAATTCTTCCCAAACCACTCATTTATCAGCAAATGCCACCTGCTAGTCTCTACCACTATCATTTATCCAATGGGACAAACCTAAAAGTACCACCACAGAATAATTAGAAATCTATTACAAAAGTGCTCGGTTCATTTTAGACTGTTTTGGGGGGTTTATTTGTTTGTTTTAATGTGATTAATAAACTCAGTCACTTGCTTATCGTGCTGAAAATACATCCTGTCATACCACCTGGCCCCTTTACGCAAATAGAGCACCACCTGGTGATTGTTTTAAAGTAAAACATAGGGCTTTAAAGGGCCTAACAAGCATGGGCAATTCAAAGAAATAACATTTTAACATCTAGAAGGAACCCTAGATGAGTAACCCCGAGGCAACGTTCTGCAGCGCTCCAAGGGTTTCAATGAGACACCTCAGTGTCTGCTGTCCTGAGCTTGCAGCCCCTCAATCCCCTTCAACAATGGCAGTGACCCCTTACTTGTGTTAAATACTGAGCTTTTAAGTTCTGTTTCATTCAGGACTAAAGACCCTCTTTTAAAACCACTGATTTAGTCCAATTTTCACAAGTTACGGTGGGAGAATATAAAAACCCAGAGAGATTAAACTGCTCATCCGAGAACACATCATTTAGAGAAGAAAAGTTTGATTTAAAATACATTGCTTTTTCCACAAAAGACATATTGCTAAATGCACAAAAATATAAATGGCTATTTATTTTTCTAAAAAACTACTTAACTAATGTTATGCTTTACCTCTATTTTTTAAATTACAAAAATAATACACAGTTGCAAGAGGGGAAGGGAGAAGGGAATAAAATAGCACCTAAATATTATGCTTTAAACATTTTTAGCTTTTTTTCCTTTTCAATAATCAGAAGCATACCTGACATTGTTCTATTTGGTATTTTTAACCCAAAAGTATACTATGTCAGTATATCAAAAATTTTTACAACCGTGTTCATAGCGTGAATGCACACGTAAGCTTTTCACCGTAACCAACAATGCCATAATAAACGTTTCTGCACATGTACCTTTCCGCACATGTGCTCTAAGCTCTATTTTACCTTCACTCTGACCTGCTTGAGTCTGAGCTCCTGTATATGGTGGCTGCTGTGGCTGAACTCCTGGTGGGTGAGCTGCAGAGGAGGAGGAAGCAATGCTGTCGGGAGTTCCTGAACGGTCTTCGGCAGGAGCACTGGGTGGCCCTGGGTGGTCATGAAAAGTCAGCTCAGTTTCTAATACAAGACCTGTCCCCAACAAACTCAATAATAAGTTTGGTTAAGAGACTAAAAATAAAAGTACTATAGAATAAGCACAACCCAAATGCAGCCTTATATATTGATGTATATACTTTTTTCCTTTGCTCCAATCTCTCAAGAATCCAAAGCTACAACTGGAAATCCTTCCTTGTAAAGTGTGGAGTGCTACATTCCTGAGTCCTAAACTCCCCCTGCAAAAACCAAAACTCACCTCTGCGATAACAGTATCCACCACTTTATGTAATCTATTTTTAGATCAACCAAAAGTATCATTTCATTCTTTTTTTTTAAATAAATTTATTTATTTATTTATCTATTTATTTTTGGCTGCGTCGGGTCTTTGTTGCTGCGTGCCGGCTTTCTCTAGTGGCGGCGAGCGGGGGCTACTTTTCGTTGCAGTGCACAGGCTTCTCATTGCGGTGGCTTCTCTTGTTGCAGAGTATGGGCTCTAGGTGCGTGGGCTTCAGTAGTTGTGGCTCACGGGCTCTAGAGTGCAGGCTCAGTAGTGGTGGTGCGCGGACTTAGTTGCTCCGCGGCATGTGGGATCTTCCCAGACCAGGGCTCGAACCCATGTCCCCTGCATTGGCAGGTGAATTCTTAACCACTGACCAGGGAAGCCCTCATTTCATTCTTCAATGGGCCTCCACTGCCCATAAATCAAGTTCAAGCCTCTAGCTTGGTATTCAAGGGTCCAAACATTTCTCACAATTCCTCTTCTCACATGCCCTTCAGTTAAACTAACCTATTCCCTATTCCCCCAGTAGATCTAATACTTTCTCTGCCTCCATTTCATTAATCACTGTTCCCTTCACTGTCCCATTTTCACATACCTAAATAAACATTCCTTAAAACTCAGTTATAACTCCACACTTCTAGTAAGGCTTCTTCACCCATAAATACTTTTCTTCACTTGTGAACTTCTATGGAGTATACTTTTATTAAGACCCTTACCAACTTCTACTTTGTATTTCTGAAGAGGCCTCATCTTCCCTCTTAGACTTGGAGCTCTTTTGGCCAGGTCCCTTTCTGATTCCTTCCATCTGCCTCACAAGACCTAGCTCTCTTACACATGGAACCACTCAAAATTCTTCTAAAATAATGAACAAAGAAGTAAATGGAGAGAATTTGCTAGAGCTCCCATACTGTAACAGGCAAAAAAGACATTCTGAAGATAACTGTAGATTATAGATATGTTGACTTCTTTAAGTTCTTTTTGTTTGGGCAATACAGAAGAATGGTTAAAAGCACAAGTTTTGGAGCCAGACTGTCTAGGTTCAATTCCCAATGCTGCCACTTAGTAGCTGTGTAACTCTGGGCATGTTACTTGATCTCTTTCTGTGCCTCAGTTTCCTCATCTGTACAAAAGAAATACTAATTCCTACTTCATAAGGTTACTGTAAGGATTGTGAGTTAATAAGAGATTATAGCAAATACTTATAAAAGAGGTTATGGGGGAGGGGCAAGAAGTATAGGGGATTAAGAGGTACAAACTATCAATATATATAAAATAAGTAAACTACAAGGATATATTATACAACACAGAGAATACAGCCAATATTTTATAACTATAAATGGAGTATAACCTTTAAAAATTGTGAATCACTATGTTGTACACCTGAAACTTTATATAATATTGTACCATCAACTATACCTCAACAAAAAATATTTAAAAAAGAAATATATTAAAACATTATTTAAATATATTAATATATTTAATATAAAATATATTAAAAATGAAAATTAAAAAATGATTATATAGCAAGAGCTTATAAAAGTGAATACCACTTAGAAAGCTCCACATAAGTACTTGCTATTACTAGCAGACTAATTTCCCTGAGTGCCAAACCTCTATCCTTTGCACTGGTATATCCCAGAACTTAGCACTGTATTAGAGGCACATAGGTGGAAAATGATAGTCCAGATATTGATGAGAACCTAAACTAGGATAATGGTACTGGTAATGCAAGAGAAACTGATGACTGCCAGAGTAAAATGGACAGTCGCTCCTGCGTACCACCATTTCACTGATATTTATCAACATGTAGACAAATAAATACACACGTCCCTCCTAAGAAGGCTAACACAGATAATACAAACACACTATGTTATTATCCTAAAAAAATATTACTTCCACTCCTCTTTTCTTCCTTGTACATAAGCTATTAGTTAATGTTGCTTTTCCTATCATAATAGTTCATCTCTCCATGTACATATTCACTACTGTAGCCAAGTTTTTCACATCATAACCTGAGTAACTTCACAAAGTATCCTGGCATTTTCTATGTGTACAGTTTTTCCTACTTCAATTCAACATACAAAGCTACCAGAAAAATGGTCTTCAAATATAATATGAATCACAGTAATCATATTAGTCTGGTCTATACTATATTCTAATCAAAAATTTTAAGCCTGACCTCATATATAACTATTTACTCCCTCTATCTGGCATATCTTGAAGTCTTAAATATTACGAAGCTGTAATATTAACTCACATTTCAGTTGCTCTAAAAATGTGTTTTTCAGATGGACCACTTATGTGATGTCTTCTTTTGCCAAGAACATACATCATGTATAAGTATTCACCTCTCTTTTTCAGAATGTCACACAATTCTCTTTAATAAATAATCCCATAAAAGTCTCAAAGGATTTTTTCTACTAATTTTCTTTTTCTATCTTTCCAGTTACTGATAATGGCAAAGTAAACTGATCAGGTAAAACCTCCCACAAATAACTTAAAAACCTGGACAAAATAGAAGAAAACAACTATTTGAAATGACTAGAGGTCAGCCAAATGTCAGCAGACACCAAGAGTTTACCCCCTGGAATTACAACAGGTGAGAATTGCAAACCCCAACCTCTGCAGCTCCAACCACAGAAAACCGGTGTTAACTTCACGGTTGGTCAAGCAGCCAGAAACTTGAGGGGAAAAGCCCTTGAGTTAAGAGAGTCACTGAAGGAATGAGACCTAAAATACAAGTATAAGCTCAGTCCCAAACCTCCAGCTGACCATGGGGGTAGGAGGGGAGAGGGTGACACCAAAAGGGCACAGAAGAAAAAGCAGCACACCTAGAGCTGAAGGGACTTAGCAGAGCGGTCAGCTGCTATAATCCCAGGAGGAAGAAGGAGTAATTTGAGTAAATACTAGAGCAGCAGTAACAAAAAATCCTCACAAGAACCTAAAAGAATTCCAAGTCTTTGCTGAAATAGCTCAGCTGGGAAAGCATTAGACTGAAGAATACCAAGTTATTAGAACATATTAACCACAATGTCCAGTTTTCAATCAAAAACTGTCAAATGTGCAAAGAAACAGGAATATGTGACCCATACTCAGTTTCCCCTGAGGGAAAGAGCAGAAGAAACTGACTCCAAACAGGCCCAGATGCTGGATGTAGCGAACATTTCAAAGCAGCTTTATAAGTAATTTTAAAGAATTAAATAAAAATACCTTCAATGAATTAAAGGGAAATACAATCTTAATGAATGAAAAGGTAAGGCATCTTAACAGAAAAAACTAACACTATAAGAAGAACCAAACAGAAATTCTAGAGCTGAAAGCACAGTAACTGAGAGGTAAAATTCACTAGAAAGGTTTAACAGCAGATTGGAAATGGTAGAAAAAAATCAGTGAACGTGAAGAGTGATCAACAGGAATCATCCAATATGAAGAACAGAGAGAAAAAAGAGTGAAGAAAAATGAACCTCAGAGAGCCATGGGACAATCAAGCTCTCCAGTGTACATGTAACTGGAATCCCAAAAGAGAGAAAGCAGAAAAAATGTTGAAGAAATGATGCCCAAAATATAAAAAGAAAGCACAGTATAGATGCTGTTTTAAGGTTAAAAACATTCAAATAAAAGCAGTTTCTACACTAAATTAAACCAGAAATCTTCATTTAAATTGCCTTAATTTAAGATCAAAAGAAAGAATATCAAATATAATTTAAATCCAGCAACACATCTGAAATAAGATTATAAATGATTCAGATTTTTTAAAAAATAAACCCTCTGAATTCTACTTCTGATAAAATTTACCTGAACCAACAGAGGTTATTCTTTAAAGAGGACAGTTCTATTGCCTGGGAGAGGGCATGAGAAAGCTTTCCAGGGTGCTGGAAATCATCTACATCTTGATCTTGTTGGTATTTTACATAGGGTATGTACATAAGGTATATATGTATATATATATATATATATATATATATATATATAGGGTATAAACATTTATTGAACTGAACTCTTAAGATCTGAGCACTTCACCATATCCAAGTTATCTTCCATTAAAGAAGGAAAGAAGGAAAGGGGAGGAAGGAGAGGGGGAATAAAGGATGGGAGGAAGGCACTAACTTACCTGAAACCTGATCATCTGTTAAGCCAAATGCTGACATGACATTTTTATTGATTTCATCTTGGTTTTTTAAAGGATCAAAAGCTGACATACTTGCTGCCATAACCTGAGTAGACTGTTTCCCAGAAGAATCAGAAGCAGCAGGCTTTTCTTCCCTACTATCCACAGTATCTATAAAAGAAATAAGCAAAAACTTGTTTCTATTTTATCTATACTCAATAAGGCCTATAAAATATATGACAGCAAAATATATATGTGCATATACTCTGGAATGTTGAGGGTATCTCTGAAAATAGGATTATAGATAATTTTACCTTCTTCTTTGTACTTGTTTATATTTTTGTTTGTAAAATCAGGAAAAAAGGTCAAAAAGAGATGCAAAATAGATAAAATCTCTTGAGAAAGCTATTATGTATGTCCTTCCCTAAGAATTATCAGATGAGAAAAAAAATACAAGCACCTTTACAGACAGAAACATTTTTATCCTTCTTTTTGAAGACCTATGACCTATATCCTAATATCAGACTCATACTGTGCACTAATGCTTTATTTTCTAAAAGGATAAAAAAGCTTAACTGAAGTTATGATATCAACTTCTATGTTTTATTTTTACTTGTCTTCTGGTTCATTATTAAAGTACATGGAAACCTCAAGCCAATGCATACTTTTAATTTACTATGTCTTCCTTTAAAATACTTATTACTTATTACAGATAAAACGATATGTGTCTGAGATTTGCTCAAAATAACATGGGGGGGTAGAAATGTGTGCAAGTATAGATGGCATGATACTATGAATTGATAATTGTTGAAGCTGTGTGGGTTCATGAAATTCATTATAGTATTATGCCTCCGTTTGTATATGTTTCAATTTTTCCATAATAAAATATTTTGAAAAATAGAATTTTAAACATTATGAGCAGGAAAAATTTTAAACCATGCTTTTCTTCTAAGGATACTACGGTACTAAACAGGCATTTACACTACCTTGTGAAAGAAAAGGGGTTCAAGAATAACCTACATTTTATAAATAGAAACTTAAGGCCAACAAATAAAAACAAAACGAACAAGTTAACGAAAAGAATACTGCTAACCACTTACTCAAATAACAGACAATTATCAATTCCTTTCTGTTACCAACCAAGTAAATGAACATCAGTTATTAAATCATCTCTGTGATCAAGACCAAATTTACCTTGTGAAAAAATATACGGACTAAGTGGAATATAAGCACACATGGGCTTACAGCTCTCATTTATTCCTATCATTCCTTTAGTTACATTAATATTTCCTAAATTTCTGTAAGAAAGCTTCTATAACTACTGCTTTAAAATAAGTCTGCCAGTCGTCCATCTTCCTCACCAATTTCCCTCCTCTAATTCCAAGGCCACATCCCAAGAGCACATCACACCAATCTTATGATTATTTCCCCTCACAGTGCTACCTTCCACTACCTATGCATACTTCCAATTAGGGCAAACTAAATTCACCAGGGAACACAATATATGTCCACTAGCTCACTACTTCCTCCAGTAGCTACTGCAGAGCTACTGCTACAGGTCAATCCAGTATTTAAGGTGGCCTACACATCATCTGCCTCATAGAGGAAAGCAAATGTCCAAGCAAGTGTCCAAGGAGTCCATTACAGAGGTAGAGTGCTGAAAAACATAGGTAGCGATATTTTTTTTTTGCGGTACACAGGCCTCTCACTGTTGTGGCCTCTCCCGTTGTAGAGCACAGGCTCCAGACACGCAGGCTCAGCAGCCATGGCTCACGGGCCCAGCCGCTCCGCGGCATGTGGGATCTTCCCAGACCGGGGCACGAACCCGTGTCCCCTGCATCAGCAGGTGGACTCTCAACCACTGCGCCACCAGAGAAGCCCAAGGCACAGCATTTTGAAGAGCACTGACAGCTGAATTGTAGTTTTGTTTTTTGTTTTTTTTTTTGTGGTACGCGGGCCTCTCACTGTTGTGGCCTCTCCCGCTGCGGAGCACAGGCTCCGGATGCGCAGGCTCAGCGGCCATGGCTCACGGGCCCAGCCGCTCCGCGGCAGGTGGGATCTTCCCGGACTGGGGCACGAACCCGTGTCCCCTGCATCGGCAGGCGGACTCTCAACCACTGCGCCACCAGGGAAGCCCCTGAGTGGTAGTTCTGTTTGGTGAACCAGACTTTCAGTTTCTGATGTAGCTTTTTGGCCTATTTTATGCTTGTTTTTTTTTCTTGAGATTATAAAATCAGAATATGTTCTAAGAGCTTACAAGCTTAGGAAATTTCATAAAATAGGTAAGCAATCTAAGTACAGGAGAGAAAAAAAAAGTTACAACCATCTATAAAAATAAAGCATAGGGCTTCCTTGGTGTTGGGTGTTGAATTATGATAAAAACTCTCCAGAAAGTGGGCATCGAGGGAACCTATCTCAACGTAATAAAGGCCATATATGACAAACCCACAGCCAACATCATTCTCAATGGTGGAAAACTGAAAGCATTTCCTCTAAGATCAGGAACAAGACAAGGATGTCCACTCTCGTCACTATTATTCAACATAGTTTTGTAACTGCTAGCCACAGCAATCAGAGAAGAAATACAAATTGCAAAAGAAGAAATAAAACTGTCACTGTTTGCAGATGACATGATACTATACACAAATAATCCTAAAGATGCTACCAGAAAACTACTAGAGCTAATCAGTGAATTTGGTAAAGTTGCAGGATACAAAATTAATGCACAGGGCTTCCCTGGTGGCACAGTGTTTGAGAGTCCACCTGCCGATGCAGGGGACACGGGTTCATGCCCTGGTCCGGGAAGATCCTACATGCTGCGGAGCGGCTGGGCCCATGAGCCATGGCCGCTGAGCCTGCACATCCGGAGCCTGTGCTCTGCAACGGGAGAGGCCACAACAGTGAGAGGCCCGCATACCGCAAAAAAAAAAAACAAAATTAATGCACAAAAATCTCTTGCATTCCTGTACACTAACACCAAAAGATCAGAAAGAGAAATTAAGGAAACAATCCCATTCACCACTGCAACAAAAAGAATAAAATACCTAGGAATAAACCTACCTAAGGAGGTAAAAGACCTGTCCTCAGAAAATTATAAGACACAGATGAAAGAAATCAAGGGTGACACAAACATATGGAGAGGTACACCATGTTCCTGGATTGGAACAATAAATACTGTGAAAATGACTCTACTACCCAAAGCAATCTACAGATTCAATACAATCTCTATCAAATTACCAATGGCATTTTTTACAGAACTAGAACAAAAAAATCTTAAAATTTGTATGGAGATACAAAAGACTCCAAACAGCCAGAGCAATCTTGAGGGAAAAAAATGGTGGAAGAATCAGACTCCCTAATTTCAGACTATACTACAAAGCTACAGTACTCAAGACAATATGGTACTGGCACAAAAACAGAAATATAGATCAATGGAACAGGACAGAAAGCCCAAAGATAAACCCAAACACCTATGGTCAACTTATCTATGACAAAGGAAGCAAGGATATATAATGGAGAAAAGACAGTCTCTTCAATAAGTGGCGCTGGGAAAACTGGATGGCTACATGTAAAAGAATGAAATTAGGACATTCCCTAATACCATACACAAAAATAAACTTAAAATGGATTGAAGACCTAAATGTAAGACTGGACGCTATAAAACTCTTAGAGGAAAACATAGGAAGAACACTCTTTGACATAAATCACAGCAAGATGTTTTATGACCCACCTCCTAGAGTAATGGAAATAAAAACAAAAATAAACAAATGGGACCTAATGAAACTTAAAAGCTTTGGCACAGCAAAGGAAACTACAAACAAGCGAAAAGACAACCCTCAGAATGGGAGAAAATATTTGCAAATGAATCAACAGACAAAGGATTAATCTCCAAAATATATAAACAGATCATGCAGATCAATATTAAAACAACAAACAACCCAATCCAAAAATGGGCAGAAGACCTAAATAGACATTTCTCCAAAGAAGACAAACAGATGGCCAAGAAGTCCATGAAAGGCTGCTCAACATCACTCATTATTACAGAAATGCAAATCAAAGCTACAATGAGGGGGCTTCCCTGGTGGCGCAGTGGTTAAGAATACGCCTGCCAATGCAGGGGACACAGGTTCAAGCCCTGGTCTGGGAAGATCCCACATGCCACGGAGCATCTAGGCCCGTGAGCCACAACTACTAAACCTGCGCATCTGGAGCTTGTGCTCCACAACAAGAGAGGCCAGGACAGTGAGAGGCCCACGCACCACGATTAAGTGGCCCCCACTCGCCGCAACTAGAGAAAGCCCTCACACAGAAACAAAGACCCAACACAGCTAAAAAAAAAAAAAAAAAAAAAACCTACAATGAGGTATCACCTCACACCAGTCAGAAATGGCATCATCAGAAAATCTACAAACAACAAATGCTAGAGAGGGTGTGGAATAAAGGGAACGCTCTTGCACTGTCGGTGGGAATGTAATTTGATACAGCCACTATTGAGAACAGTATGGAGGTTCCTTAAAAACCTAAAAATAAAACTACCATATGACCCAGCAATCCCACTACTGGGCATATACCCAGAGAAAACCATAATTCAAAAAGACACATGCACCCCAATGTTCACTGCAGCACTATTTATAATAGCCAGGTCATGGAAGCAACCTAAATGCCCATCAACAGACGAATGGATAAAGAAGATGTGGTATGTATATACAATGGAATATTACTCAGCCATAAAAAGGAATGAAACTGGGTCATTTGTAGAGACGTCCCTGGACCTAGAGACTGTCATACAGAGTTAAGTAAGTCAGAAACAGAAAAACAAATATCGTATATTAACGCATATATGTGGAATCTAGAAAAATGGTATACATGACCTTAGTTGCAAAGCAGAAATAGAAGCACAGACATAGAGAACAAATGTACGTATACCAGGGGGGAAAGAGGTGGTGTGGGAGGAATCGGGAGATTGGGATTGACATATATACACTAATATGTATAAAATAGATAACTAGTAAAAACCTGCTGTATGAAAATTGATTAATTAATTTAATTATAGAAAAAAAGCATAGAATGTCCTATTCAGTTCATTAAGTAACTCAGGACACAATGACTAGAAGGATGGCCATATAAAGAAACAATACATGATATGATTTCCAAGATGCAGAGAAGAAACCAATTTTTAACATCTTTTACATTAACATAGGTGAGATATTAACAATAAAACATATGAACACCTGGAAATAAACTAATAAAGAAAAGCAGTATGTGGAGAGAAATAAGTGAAGAGAAAGGTTGTTTCACCAAAACCAAAAAGCTTATAAATCTATTCCTTAGAGCAGAATATAGGCTACTGTAGGTTTCTGCACAGTACTGGCTCTACTTGTTGAATTCTGATCTAAGTTTCATAATATTCTACAGATGCTTTAACTCCTTCAAGTTATATGCAAATGTAGTGGTATTAGCATCTATGATTTCTTCTGGGAAAATGGTCAAAAGTTTTCTTCAGATCCTTGACCTAAAATTGGAGATTTTTGTTTAAAGATATTTGTTTGGAGAGATAGGATTCAAAAATGCCATTTGCTTTGACCTGAAATGTAAAAGGTTTCACCATAAAGAGGCCAGAAGGATCTCACTGTAGTATTTCAGCGCATCTCTTTAGTATGTTCTGAAATCTGGAAGTGAAACTAGAAATTACTAATCAATCACCAAATATTTATCAAGCCATCTACCACTAACACAATTCCACATGGCTGGAGGAAGAGGGAAATGACGGATAATGCATCTTTAACTAAATCAAACAAAACTCCACAATTTAAATGGGGCCAAAAAGAGAGTATCTCAGAATCTAAAGGTTGCAAGGGATTATACAATACCACTTTTCCACAAAACTATCTTCTATTAAGCCCCTTACAGCCAGTCATCCAGAGTCTATAAAATACTACTATTTCACAATATGGACAGTTTTAAGCATGTGAAACTTATATGCAAACACAAAAATTATTTTAAAAAAAGTTTATTTTTTAAGTGCAAGATCTAATATTAAAAGTCGAGGAAAGCAACTCTTTTACAATCTACTTTCAAGCCATACTTATATTTCAGTCTATATTATATATTTGGTCCCCAAACTATATTCAGTTCCAACTTCGTCAATAAACCTTGCTTTAACTTAATGTAAATAGTACATATAAGAACACCTACTGAACGCGGGCATAAGACCTCAGACCTCCCAAAAGGCAAGAAACTCCCCACGTACCTGGGTAGGGCAAAAGAAAAAAAGAAAAAACAGAGACAAAAGAATAGGGACCGGACCTGCACCAGTGGGAGGGAGCTGTGAAGGAGGAAACGTTTCCACACTCTAGGAAGCCCCTTCACGGGCGGAGACTGCGAGTGGCGGAGGGGGGAAGCTTCGGGGCCGCAGAGAAGAGCACAGCAACAGGAATGCGGAAAGCAAAGCGGAGAGATTGCCGCACAGAGGATCGGTGCCGACCGGCACTCACCAGCCTGAGAGGCTTGCCTGCCCACCCGCCGGGGTGGGCGGGGATGGGAGCTGAAGCTCCGGCTTCGGTCAGAGCGCAGGGAGAGGACTGGCGGCGTGAACACAGCCTGAAGCGGTTAGTGCACCACGGCTAGCTGGGAGGGAGTCCGGGGAAAAGTCTGGACCTGCCGAAGAGGAAAGAGACTTTTTCTTCCCTCTTTGCTTCCTGGTACGCGAGGAGAGGGGATTAAAATTGCTGCTTAAAGGAGCTCCAGATACGCGAGGGAGCCGCAGCTAACAAAGCGGACCCCAGGGACGAGCATGAGATGCTAAGGCTGCTGCTGCCACCACCAAGAAGCCTGTGTGCGAGCACAGGTCACTAACCACACCTCCCTTCCGGAGAGCCTGTGCAGCCCGCCACTGCCAAGGTCCCGGGATCCAGGGACAACTTCCCTGGGAGAACGCACGGCGCGCCTCAGGCTGGTGCAACGTCCCACCAACCTCTGCCACCGCAGGCTTTCTCCGCATCCGCACCCCTCCCTCCCCCTGGCCTGAGTGAGCCAGAGTCCCCGAGTCAGCTGCTCCTTTAACCCCGCCCTATCTGAGTGAACAACAGACGCCCTCCGGTGACCTACACGCAGACGCGGGGCCAAATCCAAAGCTGAGCCCCTGGGAGCTGTGAGAACAAAGAAGAGAAAGGGAAATCTCTCCCAGCAGCCTAAGAAGCAGCGGATTAAAGCTCCACGATCAACTTGATGTACCCTGCATCTGTGCAATACATGAATAGACAACGAATCATCCCAAATTGAGGAGGGGACTTTGGGAGCAAGATTTATTATTTTCCCCCTTTTCCTCTTTTTGTGAGTGTGTATGTGTATGCTTCTGTGTGAGATTTTGTCTGTATAGCTTTGTTTTCACCATATGTCCTAGGGTTCTATCTGTCCATTATATTTGTTATCTTCTTTTTAAAAAAAATTTTTCTTCATAATTATTTTTAACAACTATTTTATCTTACTTTATTTTATTTTATTTTATCCTCTTTCTTTCTTCCTTTCTTTCTACTTATTCTCCCTTTTATTCTGAGCCGTGTGGATGAAAGGCTCTTGGTGCTGCAGCCAGGAGTCAGTGCTGTGCCTCTGAGGTGGGAGAGACAACTTCAGGACACTGGTCTGCAAGAGTCCTCCCAGGTCCACATAATATCAAATGGTGAAAATCTCCCAGAGATATCCATCTCAACACCAGCACCCAGCTTCACTCAACGACCAGCAAGCTACAGTGCTGGACACCCTATGCCACACAACTAGCAAGAGAGGAACACAACCCCACCCATTAGCAGAGAAGCTGCCTAAAATCATAATAAGGCCACAGACACCCCAAAACACACCACCAGACGTGGACCTGCCCACCAGAAAGACAAGATCCAGCCTCATCCACCAGAACACAGGCACCAGTCCCCTCCACCAGGAAGCCTACACAACCCACTGAACCAACTTTAGCCACTGGGGACAGACACCAAAAACAACGGGAACTATGAACCTGCAGCCTGCAAAAAGGAGACCCTGGTGGCGCAGTGGTTGAGAGTCAGCCTGCCGATGCAGGGGACACGGGTTCGTGCCCCAGTCCAGGAAGATCCCACATGCCGTGGAGCGGCTGGGCCTGTGAGCCATGGCCGCTGAGCCTGTGTGTCCGGAGCCTGTTCTCAGCAGCTGGAGAGGCCATGACAGTGACAGGCCCGCGTACCGCAAAAAAAAAAAAAAAAAAAAAAAAAACCAGACCCCAAACACAGTAAGATAAGCAAAATGAGAAGACAGAAAAACACACAGCAGATGAAGGAACAAGATAAAAACCCACCAGACATAACAACTGAAGAGGAAATAGGCAGTCTACCTGAAAAAGAATTCAGAATATTGATAGTAAAGATGATCCGAAATCTTGGAAATAGAATGGACAAAATGCAAGAAACAGTTAACACGGACCTAGAAGAAATAAAGATGAAACAAGCAACGATGAACAACACAATAAATGAAATTAAAAATACTCTAGATGGGATCAGTAGCACAATAACTGAGGCAGAAGAATCGATAAGTGACCTGGAAGATAAAATAGTGGAAATAACTACTGCAGAGCAGAATAAAGAAAAAAGAATCAAAAGAACTGAGGACAGTCTCAGAGAACTCTGGGAAAACATTAAACGCACCAACATTCAAATTATAGGGATTCCAGAACAAGAAGAGAAAGATAAAGGAACTGAGAAAATGTCTGAAGAGATTATAGTTGAAAACGTCCCTAATATGAGAAAGGAAATACTTAATCAAGTCCAGGAAGCACAGAGAGTCCCATACAGGATAAATCCAAGGAGAAACATGCCAAGACACATATGAATCAAACTGTCAAAAGTTAAATACAAAGAAAACATATTAAAACCAGCAAGGGAAAAACAACAAGTAACACACAAGGGAATTCCCATAAGGTTAACAGCTGATCTTTCAGCAGAACCGCTGCAAGCCAGAAGGGACTGGCAGGACATACTTAAAGTGATGAAGGAGAAAAACCTACAACCAAGATTACTCTACCCAGCAAGGATCTCATCCAGATTTGATGGAGAAATTAAAACCTTTACAGACAAGCATAAGCTGAGAGAGTTCAGCACCACCAAACCAGTTTTACAACAAATGCTAAAGGAACTTCTCTAGGCAAGAAACACAAGAGAAGGAAAAGACCTACAATAACAAACCAAAACAATTAAGAAAATGGGAATAGAAACATACATATCAATAATTACCTTAAATGTAAATGGATTAAATGCTCCCTCCAAAAGAAACAGATTGGCTGAATGGATACAAAAACAAGACCCATATATATGCTGTCTACAAGAGACCCACTTCAGACCTAGAGACACATACAGACTGAAAGTGAGGGGATGGAAAAAGATATTCCATGCAAATGGAAACCAAAAGAAAGCTGGAGTAGCAATTCTCATATCAAACAAAATAGACTTTAAAATAAAGACTATTACAAGAGACAAAGAAGGACACTACATAATGATCAAGGGATCGATCCAAGAAGAAGATATAACAATTGTAAATATTTATGCACCCAACATAAGAGCACCTCAATACATAAGGCAAATACTAATAGCCATAAAAGGGGAAATGGACAGTAAAACATTCATAGTAGGGGACTTTAACACCCCACTTTGACCAATGGACAGATCATCCAAAATGAAAATACATAAGGAAACACAAGCTTTAAATGACATATTAAACAAGATGGACTTAATTGATATTTATAGGACATTCCACCCAAAAACAACAGAATACACATTTTTCTCAAGTGCTCATGGAACATTCTCCAGGACAGATCATATCTTGGGTCACAAATCAAGACTTGGTAAATTTAAGAAAATTAAAATTGTATCAAGTATCTTTTCCGACCACAACGCTATGAGACTAGATATCAATTACAGGAAAAGATCTGTAAAAACTACAAACACATGGAGGCTAAACAATACACTACTTAATAACGAAGTGATCACTAAAGAAATCAAAGAGGAAATGAAAAAATACCTAGAAACAAATGACAATGGAGACACGATGACCCAAAACCTATGGAATGCAGCAAAAGCAGCTCTAAGAGGGAAGTTTATAGCAATACAATCCTACCTTAAGAAACAGGAAACATCTCAAATAAACAACCTAACCTTGCACCTAAAGCAATTAGAGAAAGAACAAAAAAACCCCAAAGTTAGCAGAAGGAAAGAAATCATAAAGATCAGATCAGAAATAAATGAAAAAGAAATGAAGGAAACAATAGCAAAGATCAATAAAACTAAAAGCTGGTTCTTTGAGAAGATAAACAAAATTGATAAACCATTAGCCAGTCTCATCAAGAAAAGAAGGGTGGAACACGCAAATCAATAGAATTAGAAATGAAAAAGAAGATGTAAAAACTGACACTGCAGAAATACAAAAGATCATGAGAGATTACTACAAGCAAATCTATGCCAATAAAATGGACAACCTGGAAGAAATGGACAAATTCTTAGAAAGGCACAACCTGCCAAAACTCAATCAGGAAGAAATAGAAAATATGAACAGACCAACCACAAGCACTGAAATTGAAACTGTGATTAAAAATCTTCCAACAAACAAAAGCCCAGGACCAGATGGCTTCACAGGCGAATTCTATCAAACATTTATAGAAGAGCTAACACCTATCCTTCTCAAACTCTTCCAAAACATAGCAGAGGGAGGAACACTCCCAAACTCATTCTATGAGGCCACCATCACCCTGATACCAAAACCAGACAAGGATGTCACAAAGAAAGAAAACTACAGGCCAATATCACTGATGAACACAGATGCAAAAATCCTCAACAAAATACTAGCAAACAGAATCCAACAGCACATTAAAAGGATCATACACCATGATGAAGTGGGTTTTATTCCAGGAATGCAAGGATTCTTCAATATATGCAAATCAATTAATGTGATACACCATATTAACAAATTGAAGGAGAAACGCCATATGATCATCTCAATAGATGCAGAGAAAGCTTTCAACAAAATTCAGCACCCATCTGATAAAAACCCTGCAGAAAGTAGGCACAGAGGGAACTTTCCTCAACATAATAAAGGCCATATATAACAAACCCACAGCCAACATCGTCCTCAATGGTGAAAAACTGAAAGCATTTCCACCAAGATCAGGAACAAGACAAGGTTGCCCACTCTCACCACTCTTATTCAACATAGTTTTGGAAGTTTTAGCCACAGCAATCATAGAAGAAAAGGAAATAAAAGGAATCCAAATCGGAAAAGAAGAAGTAAAGCTGTCACTGTTTGCAGATGACATGATACTATACATAGAGAATCCTAAAGATGCTACCAGAAAACTACGAGAACTAATCAATGAATTTGGTAAAGTAGCAGGATACAAAATTAATGCACAGAAATCTCTGGCATTCCTATACACTAATGATGAAAAATCTGAAAGTGAAATCAAGAAAACACTCCCATTTACCATTGCAACAAAAAGAATAAAATATCTAGGCATAAACCTACTTAAGGAGAAAAAAGACCTGTATGCAGAAAATTATAAGACACTGATGAAAGAAATTAAAGATGATACAAATAGATGGAGACATATACCATGTTCTTGGATTGGAAGAATCAACATTCTGAAAATGAGTCTACTACCCAAAGCAATCTACAGATTCAATGCAATCCCTGTCAAACTACCACTGGCATTTTTCACAGAACTAGAACAAAAATATTCACAATTTGTCTGGAAACACAAAAGACCCCGAATAGCCAAAGCAATTTTGAGAATGAAAAACGGAGCTGGAGGAATCAGGCTCCCTGACTTCAGACTGTACTACAAAGCTACAGTAATCAAGACAGTATGGTACTGGCACAAAAACAGAAAGATAGATCAATGGAATAGGATAGAAAGCCCAGAGATAAACCCACGCACATATGGTCACCTTATCTTTGATAAAGGAGGCAGGAATGTACAGTGGAGAAAGGACAGCCTCTTCAATAAGTGGTGCTGGGAAAACTGGATAGGTACATGTAAAAGTATGAGATTAGATCACTCCCTAACACCATACACAAAAATAAGCTCAAAATGGATTAAAGACCTAAATGTAAGGACAGAAACTATCAAACTCTTAGAGGAAAACATAGGCAGAACACTCTATGACATAAATCACAGCAAGATCCTTTTTGACCCACCTCCTAGAGAAATGGAAATAAAAACAAAAATAAACAAATGGGACCTAATGAAACTTCAAAGCTTTTGCACAGCAAAGGAAACCATAAACAAGACCAAAAGACAACCCTCAGAATGGGAGAAAATATTTGCAAATGAAGCAACCGACAAAGGATTAATCTCCAAAATGTACAAGCAGTTCATGCAGCTCAATAACAAAAAAACAAACAACCCAATCCTGAAATGGGCAGAAGACCTAAATAGACATTTCTCCAAAGAAGATATACAGATTGCCAACAAACACATGAAAGAATGCTCAACATCATTAATCATTAGAGAAATGCAAATCAAAACTACAATGAGATATCATCTCACACCAGTCAGAATGGCCATCATCTAAAAATCTAAAAACAATAAATGCTGGAGAGGGTGTGGAGAAAAGGGAACACTCTTGCACTGCTGGTGGGAATGTGAATTGGTACAGCCACTATGGAGAACAGTATGGAGGTTCCTTAAAAAACTACAAATAGAACTACCATATGACCCAGCAATCCCACTACTGGGCATATACCCTGAAAAAACCATAATTCAAAAAGAGTCATGTACCAAAATGTTCATTGCAGCTCTATTTACAATAGCCCGGAGATGGAAACAACTTAAGTGTTCATCATCGGAGGAATGGATAAAGAAGATGTGGCACATATATACAATGGAATATTACTCAGCCATGAAAAGAAACGAAATCGAGTTATTTGTAGTGAGGTGGATGGACCTAGAGTCTGTCATACAGAGTGAAGTAAGTCAGAAAGAGAAAGACAAATACTGTATGCTAACACATATATATGGAATCTAAGAAAAAAAAAATGTCATGAAGAACCTAGGGGTAAGATGGGAATAAAGACCCAGACCTACTAGAGAATGGACTTGAGGATATGGGGACGGGGAAGGGTAAGCTGTGACAAAGTGAGAGAGTGGCATGGACTTATATACACTACCAAACGTAAAATAGATAGCTAGTGGGAAGCAGCTGCATAGCACAGGGAGATCAGCTCGGTGCTTAGTGACCACCTGGATGGGTGGGATAGGGAGGGTGGGACGGAGGGAGACGCTAGAGGAAGGAGATATGGGAACATATGTATATGTATAACTGATTCACTTTGTTATAAAGCAGAAACTAACACACCATTGTAAAGCAATTATACTCCAATTAAAAAAATATATAGTACATGTCATCTGTAAAATGGAAAAAAATACATTTTTCTTTGCATATTATGAACACTGTGCTTAAGGTAAACTATACACCATTTGAGTGTACTAAGATTACTTTTTTACTTGAAACTATTAATACTTCATATATCACATAAAATTCATGAAATGATTTCCATTACTAAGGCTCATTAGTTAACTATTATATTGAAAAGGGTTCAAGAGCCAAAGGGGTTTGAAAACCAACCTATGTCATAAACCCAGGAGTCTAAGACTAGCTGTAAAACAATCACCCAGAGGGCACTTTAACAATGGGATCCCCAGGCCCTGCCCTCCAAGAGGTCTGGGATGAGATCCAGGAATTGGTATAATAAAATCTCCCAGTAATCTTAAAGAACGGCCAGGTTTGGGAACACAGATATGAATATTAGCACAGATGCAGGAATAAGAAAGGGTAACAATGGAGGTGCCATCCTACTACTGCTGAGAGAGAGTTAGAAAAAAAAATCTTCAAAAAGATATAAAAAGGATAAATCAGAATAAAATGACTTCATGGTCTACCATTTTCAGGAATGTTGGTGGATGGTCCCGGTTCTCCAGGTGGTTCCAAGCTATCCAATAAGCGATTCACTTTATTTCGAAGTTCTATCAGTTCTCGACGAAGATATTTCACCTGACTTGATTCAAGGGGTCTTGGCTGGCCATTAACTGGAATAAAAGCATTAATTTTCTTAAAATTAGGAAATATTCTTCAATAAGGATATCAGTAGAATAATATGCAATAAGGAAAAATCAAAATAACTTCTTGAAAAAGTTAAACAAAATCAAACAAGATACCTATTGACATCATTCAAATAACTTTTTAAGGAAAGGATTCTTCATTGCTACTTACTAATTTTTGGAAAAAATAAATATTCGTTAGTCTTTGCTGATGCCAGATCTATGGCTTACAACCCATAATGGTAAAACAAAACAAAATAAGTTAATTAAAAGAATTCAACTACAGTGAAATAAATTAAAAATACAGAAAGCTTTAATATATTTTAATAGAAATTATGTACCTTCAAAAGCTCATTTTATTTCACACAATTCTTTTATAGCCTTAAAATATTCAATAAACACCTTATTAAAGGTACAATATGACTGCAGGTTTTTTATCATTCTTGCCTACTTCTGACCTAAAAACAAGAAAAATTAGCTACCTAAAATAACTGACCTAAAAAGTAACCTATTAAAAAAAAATGCAGAATTCATAAATTCACATCACCACTGTCCTTCAAAGTAGTTACTTCCAAAGCAGCACATTAGCCACATAAAGTCAGATTATTCAATAATGATTGTTTTTTTAAACAAAGGCAATATTACCTCATTTAATTACCCATTTTGTGCAAATGACTTTCAGCTGACTAAAAAATAATCCTTCATCCAGCAACAAAGACCATCACCACTGAGATTGTTAATTTTAAAATTTTTAATTTATTAATTCACAAGGCTCTGAATGCAAACCTCAAGATAGGAGTTGAAAAATTAAACTAAACTCAAATGTTTTTTATGCATTGTCAGTATACACATATACAGATTCCTAAGGCACCAAATTAGAAAAGGAAATCTATTTGAAAATAAAGGTTCAGTGAGATTCTTTGTAAAATATGTTTCATACATCAAACCACCAATATAAGCTTTTAAAAGACAATCCACCAGTATTTTACATACTCCCTATACAGTTATGAGGAAGTTCAATATAATCTACCTGTATCAATGGCTGGCTTTTACTGGGTATTACTGTTTTTCTCTAATAGCTGAAAAGAAGAAAAGCAGCTCCTGACAGCTAAGAACTGACCCAGTACTGTAGGACAGGCTTGAGTGTTGCTAGAAGCTGGCATGGCACTTACAGGTAGGTTGTGGTGTTCCCTTGTTGAACATAAACAATTTCAGAAAACACTAACAGTACATCAAATACATCTCAATAAAATTTTCAAAATTTAAAAAACAAAGAACATGAACAATCAGAAAAGATCACTGTGGGACTGTGATAGCTCAAGACAAAAAAGAAAACCAGTCCATATCATGTGAGAACTAGACAAAAACAAGAATGTTGACCAAACCACAAAAATGACCAAACATCCCTGGCTAATTATGCGTGACTGTCGCAGTTTTACCAATCACAGCTTTAGCCTCAATTCACTACTCCCACCAAAGCCCCATTCCTTGAACCTTACCCAAAATCATCTAACACAAGCCCAAGCCCTATGAAAATTCCTTTCTAACACGTTTTTACTGACACCCTATTGTTCTCCATGGTGTTCATTCTCCCTCATTGCAATGTATTTGAAATTAAGCCCCGTTTCATTCCTAAAACCGCTTACTTGTGCCTTCTTTTTTCTTAAGTAATCTCAATAGAGGTTTGCTAGTTGTATATTTTCAAAATTGATGATCCTATCAATTCCCCAACTTCTAGTTCATTTCTGCTCTTTATTATTTTCTTCCAAGTTACCTGGACTTATTTTGTCCTTTTTCTTTTTAGCTTTAGCATGCTCTAAAAACTATGTCATATAAAAGTCATCACTGGGCTTCCCTGGTGGTGCAGTGGTTGAGAGTCCACCTGCCGATGCAGGGGACACGGGTCCATGCCCTGGTCCGGGAAGATCCCGCATGCCGCGGAGCGGCTGGGCCCGTGAGCCATGGCCGCTGAGCCTGTGCGTCCGAAGCCTGTGCTCCGCAACGGGAGAGGCCACAGCAGTGAGAGGCCCGCGTATCGCCAAAAAAAAAAAAAAAAAAAAAAAAAGTTATCACTAATTATTTCTAATTCGTATTATGATTTCTTCTTTGATATGTTACTTAAAAGCATATTTTTATCTTCAAAAGTATGGGAGTTTGGGTTTTTTTTTGTCAAATAGTTCCTAATGAGACCAGAGAATATGATCTCTAGGATATTCCTTCCCTGATATTTATTGAGACTCATTAGAAAACCTAGTACATGGTCAGCTTTTATAAATATCCATATGCACTAAAGAAAAACTGAATCCTGCCCTGATTGCTAGATGTATAAGATCAAGCCTGTATTTGTTCTGTTTAAATTTTGAGGCTGCTTAACCTATCAGTTTCAGAGAGAAGTGTATTGAAAGCTCTCTTATGAATTTTTCCTTCTTCTGTCAATTTTTCCTTGAGGAAAAATCTAAGGCTATGATGTGTAAGTGTTCAGAATTATTATATCTTCCCAGAGAATTATTTTTTATCAGTATGAAGTGACTATTACTAATAAAGTTTTCACTTAAGAGTCTACTCTGTTATACTACAAACTAGCCTTGAGTTTGTCTAGTATACAAACTTTTCTAGCCCTTACTTTCCAACTCTGCATAATAATCTTTTGGTATGTCTCTTATAATCAGCATGTAACAAAATTGTTTAACCAATAAAAGTGTCTGTCTTTTAACTTGTATGTTTAGTCTGTTTATGTGTACTGTGGTTAGTATTTTGTGCTACTTTCTATTTTTCAAGCTTTCTCTGCTTCTTTTCCTCCTTCCTCACCATCTAGTTAACCAAGTAAGTACCCTTTGTTTCCTTCTTTTCCCTCTACTGGCTATTTCTAGTCTTTCAATAATCCCTCTTACATTTTAGAAAAGCATACTTCAATTTAAAAAACCTAATTACTATCCTCCTCCCAAAGAATCCAAGTCTTTAAAGTATTTTAATTCCTATCATCCTCTCCTGTCTTACATATAATTATTGCTCAGTATTTTTGTTCCATCTTGTTTCTATATTCCTAAAACTATTATTTAATAATCAATGCTCATTTAAATTCATACATTAACCAGTTTATTTACTCACAATTTCTTGCATCTTTTACCATTCTTCGGACTCAATTTCCTTTTTGCTGACAAACCATTTTTAAAAATTCTTTTACAAGTGTCCTTGACGCTTGTTAAATTCTCAGTCTTTGTTTGAAAATGTTATTTCCCCTTATTCCTTAACTTTAGCAGACTACAGAATGCTACTTTTCTACCCATCTTTTTCTGAACAGTGGAAGATGTTATTCTACTGTCTTCCAATTTCTGTTATTGTTACTGTGAAGAAGTCTAACAGTCTAATTGCTTTGTAGGTGATCAGTCTACAGGCTGATTCACTCAGGCTACTTTTAAGATTATCTCTTTGTCTTATATATTCTCCAGCTTCATGACAATACATCCAATGGAGATTTATTTTTACTTACCCTGCTCAGGACTCACTGTGCCTCCTGAAACTGAGCGTTTATATCTTTTATATAATTCTGAAAAATTCTTTAGTCATTACTTCCTCATATATTTCCACTCCCCTATTCTCTCCTTCTTTAAAGTCTTAATGGAAATAAGCTGGACTTTCTCAAATTCCCTCTCATTATTCTCCATCTCTGTGTTTTTGTGCTCTATTCTGTCATTTCTTTAGACCACCTTCCACTTTACTAATTCCCTCTTTGGCTGTGACTAATCTGCTGTTCTAACTCACCACTTAGTATTTAATTTCAATTTTAATTGACTAATATTTTTCATTTCCACAAGTTACCTTAAGTTCTTTTTTATGGGGGGGTATTGATGTATAGCTGATTTACAATGTTGTGCTAGTTTCAGGTGTACAGCACAGTGATTCAGTTATATATATATATATATATATATATATATATATATTTTCCAGATTCTTTTCCATTATAGGTTATTACAAGATGGTTGAATCTTGTAATACAGTCCCCTGTGCTATACTGTAGTTCCTTGTTATTTATCTACCATAAGTTTTTAATCGGTTCCTTTTTTCATAGTGCCTAGTTCTTATATTCTTATTTCTTCTTTTATGTCCAATAACTTTTAATATATATTTTATTACCACTTCTACTAACTGAAGTTCTTGGAAATCTAATCCTACTATTAGTTGTATCCATTGTTTCTTGCTTACATGGATGTTTCATGTGTCTTACACTTTTGACCTCTAAGTTCATCAACAGGATTTTATCTGTGAGAAGCCTATGTGATTTGAACTGAGAACATACACCCTCCAGAGAGATTTCTGGCTTTGTTTCTTGCAATTTTTTGTGGTAGTATCTGGGCTTGGGAGTTCCCAAAGGACCACTGGTTATGAATCCTCAAGGGAGCCTTTGCAAACCCCTGGCATCCCAGGGTATATGAGAATTTCCCCTGTCAACTCCTTGACTCTACCAACTAAGAGATATTTTTCTTCTACAATATTCTCTTTGAGAGTATAGCCACTGAGGGTCTAGGACCCAAGGCCTATACCACGTAGATACCAAATGACAAATCCTTAGATTATGCACACTAAAACCTTCACCATCACCACCAAAAGCATCCCAAGTCTCAGCTTTTGGTACTTCAGGTGCTGGTTTTTAACTCCAACTATATTTTGGTCCCTGACATTTTCCTCAAGTTCTTGAGCAAGCTCAGGTGTGTAATTCAAAAAATATATTTGAAATAGTTTATTTAGCACATCCTCAGTGTTTCTGGGATGAAGATTCAGTTTACCTAATCTGCTTGATAGATGGCCAATAGTGGTTAAGTATTTTAGATTCAATATTGTAAAAAGATACCTTTTATTTAAAAAAATTTTTAACAGTTTTTGTTAGCATTTTAAAATGATTCATGTTCACCCTTCCTAGATGGAGAGGAAATCAATACAGATTAAATCAATTGGCCATGATCATATTTCATGGAACTGTAATGGTCAGTGCCACATAATTTTTTTTTTCCGGTAAGCTTATTACAATTTGTTTCCTCTGACAAACACCCAGTTTGCCTGAGTTTTAAAAGGGTACTTCCTTTGCCCCACTTGAGCCACAAAATTTTTTTAAAATGCTAACCAAAACATCCAGAAAAAAAGTCCACATTTTATTTTTCACATAATCATACTACCACTTTAACTCTGCAATCACTTCTATCTTGTCCCTTAAGCATTCTGCCTTGCAAATCTGTCATGATCTATAAGAAAACAGAATCTAATAGATTAAAATTAGTCTTATATTTGTTTTTTATCAGAACTATCTCTTATCTTTAAGTACTCCTTGAAAAATAATTTCTAAAAAGTATCAGGCCTATATGTTAAACCCTGAGAATAAATAAAAACATACTACATTAGAAAAGATAATTATATATTCTTAGAGAACTAAACTTAATAAAGGTAGTTTTAACACTGCAATTATTTTCAGTCCTGGAAACACTTATACAAGTGGCACATATTATTACTTAGGGTAACCGAGCAGATGAGTTATTTAAAATATGTCTACTTTCTACTAATCTTCAAAGAAAAAGAATATAGTTAAGCCTTAATAATTTAAAAATTCTGATATAGCTGAAAAGTTACCACTTAGTTCTGAGTCTTTAAAACGAAAAAAGCTAAACAGTTTTTCATAAAAATACAATGAATAGTATATTTATTAGAAAGTTTACCACTTACCAAATAACGTCAGTTTCAGTATCCTACTACACTGAATTGCAAAGGAAAGGTCAGAACTATCAAAAATTGTTATAAGATCTCCATCTGAAACAAACAAAAAAAAGTTTCAGATTTGAATTAGTAGTAAACTAGGATATATGTTCAATTAAATGCAAAATGTAGATCACAGAGCATAATTAGCATCTCCCATAAAAACCTTAAATATAAAGGATCTAGGAAAGATGTATTTGTTCAAATGATACTAAATCAATTTCACTTATTACTTTTATGGCAAGATATTTATCATATCCTCAGAAGAAGAGCCAACAAACACATAGCTAAGATTAATACATTAAGTAATCTTTTACTAGTCACCAGGAGATTACAGTTTAGACTGAAATCTTTTCCATTCTAAAAAATTTAAATGTATTTATCAGAAATTAAAGTAATAAGGACTTACATGGTGGCGCAGTGGTTAAGAATCCGCCTGCCAATGCAGGGGACATGGGTTTGAACCCTGGTCCGGGAATATCCCACATGCTGCGGAGCAACTAAACCTGTGCGCCACAACTACTGAGCCTGCACGCCACATCTACTGAGACCACGTGCCACAACTACTGAAGCCCATGCACCTAGAGCCTGTGCTCCACAACGAGAGAAGCCACCACAATGAGAAGCCTGCACACAGCAAGGAAGAGTAGCCCGTGCTCGCCCCAACTAGAGAAAGCCCACACACAGCGACAAAGACCCTACACAGCCATAAATAAATAAGTTTATTTAAAAAGAAAGAAATTAAATAATGATTCTCAAGGTTCAAATTTTAATTCTAAGTACAGTAAAACTCCACTGACACAAATGGAGGGGAAGCCACATACAATAGTAACTAAAAAGGTTGTAAAAAAAAAATCTTTTTGCAGAATTGTCCTAATAAATGGATAGACAGTGGAGTCTTTCAGGTCCCTGACCATCTCGATGCTGAGATGGAAACTATCAATTCTCCACAGGAAAAATATTCATATACACAAGATTCTGAAATACCCTAGATCCCAAGGATAAAGAATACTATAATTAGCATATCAACTGCCTGTTCAAAAGCTTTCAAAGGGCTAGGAAAAAAATTGCTAGAGAAAGAACAGAAAAGCAGCCACAGCAAGGAACTGATCAGGGGCCTCTGCAAGGTATCTTTGACACAGCTGTGGGGAAGGAGGGTGCCTGGGGAGGCTGAGAGGCTGCTCCAGCGATGCTCTGCTACACCAATTTTAACACTGATTAGGTAGACTTATTTTGGACAAAGATGGCAATAAAAGCCATAACTGAGGATTTTATCATTGTTTTTTGCTCTTTACAGCCACATCCATATTTTACAACAAAAACATCTAATGCTCAACTTCAGGGATTCTACTCATAAACATATTTTTAAGAAAATAAAGTATATATGTAAAAGAAGGAAACTTTCTATAACTGCCTTTTTCTTTTCTGATTTCTACAACAGAAACAATATCTCTGACGGCAGGAACTCTTTACCTAAGTCAGTCCTCTATCCTCATGCCCAAGAGTCTATGGAACACAAATCTGTACAATTCAAAGCACTCAAAAACACGATGGGGCTTCCCTGGTGGTGCAGTGGTTGAGAGTCCGCCTGCCAATGCAGGGGACACGGGTTTGTGCCCCGGTCCAGGAAGATCCCACATGCTGCGGAGCGGCTAGGCCCGTGAGCCATGGCCGCTGAGCCTGCGCATCCGGAGCCTGTGCTCCGCAACGGGAGAGGCCACAACAGTGAGAGGCCCGCGTACCGCAAAAAAAAAAAACAAAACAAAACAAAAAAAAAAAACAAAAAAAACACGATGAAAAACAAATTCAATGTGATAACTAGATGTGGAAGTTTCAACAATGAGGATACCCAAAGCTAGGGGGTTACAAACTGCAACCAATGGACAAATCCTTGTTTACAGGACCTCAAACTAAGAATGGTTTTTATATTTTTAGAGGTTCTAGAAAAAAGAAGATGAGACAGAGGCCTTATGTGACCCACAATGCTAAAATATTTATTATCTGATCCTTTAATGAAAAAGTATGCTGACCCTTCCCTAAACAAAAATAAGAGAGAGCCAGTAAAACAGTAAACTCAGTTTAAGATATGCCAAGTTTGAGGTAAGAGCAAATCATCTGAGGTAAAACCATTAAAGACGAGTTGTACAGTCAAAAAAAAAAAAAAAAGGACAAACTGATCAAATTTAGGCACACATTTGGAAGTCAAACAGTTGAAAGTCAATGTATTGTAAGTTGAAAGTCAATGTATTGTAAGTAGATGAGATTACTAGGGAAGAGAACAGGAAGAAAACTGCTCTCCTTTTTTGTTCCTTAACATGGGTGACCCTCAAAAATTAGTTCTGGGTACCATTAGATGACACATTGCAAAAAAAGAAAGGAGAATTACACCTGTAGTGAAATAATCAGCTTAGTTGATCATCAATGATTTATACTCCCTTTCCTCAGTGTAAGTTGTTGGGAAGTGCCTGTCCAACCAGGGACATT
Organism: Orcinus orca; assembly: GCF_937001465.1. Taxonomy (NCBI): domain Eukaryota; kingdom Metazoa; phylum Chordata; class Mammalia; order Artiodactyla; family Delphinidae; genus Orcinus; species Orcinus orca. The sequence goes on from NC_064563.1 coordinate 101,135,673, forward strand.
TCCCAACCTACTGACATCAACACAGTCATGTGACCAATGTGATGTGAGCAGAAACTAGGCCTAGAGAGTACAGTCTCCCATGTGATTCTCTACACTCTGTCTTCATGCAGCTGCTTGCTGGATGTCAGTGCTCAAGGTGAGCTTGTTAGCCATGTGTTGAATATATCAGAGCTGGGTCCCTGTCAACCTGGGTCCCTGAATGATTTCTTGAGTGTTAAACCATTGAGATTTTAAGATTTCCGCTGTAACAGCTGGCATTACTTCAAGCCAACACACAGAGAGAAACAGAGAAGAAGCTATTAGTGATAAGAAGAAAACTGAGACAACACAGTGTCAGAGATATTAAGGGGTAAGAGTATTTAAAAAAGGATGGTGTGGATAGCAGTGCCAAGTATTGAGATCAAGGTGAAATAGACTGGAAATAAATTCAGCGATAAGAAAGATACTGGTAACCACCTAAAGCACAATTATCAGTAGAGATGTTAACAAAAGAAGACAGGTTTAAAGAGAAAGAAATAAAGACAGTCTACTACTATAATTCTACTATGTGTTTGATGAAACATTTGTCATATAAAACCCATCTCCATAAAAAGTTTTGTGGTCCAATGAGCCTGAGAACACTGCATAAACTGACATCGTACATCAGTATATTACATGTTCTGAAAATTCCTGCAATAAATACATGTCTTGTTTTAAACCAGCTTTCCCAGACTTAGTTGACCATGAAATCCTTTCTCATTCAATACCTACTAACATCCCTTTCACTTTGGGAAACACAAATAAAAGTTTGGTTTTAAAGCAAAATGGAAGCCAGAATTTGCACGGGCATAAGAGAAAAAAAAATGGCTTGTAAAAATGTGTGAAAGTGTCCTATCACTTAAAACCCCCTTCTAATAATAAATCACTTAGCTATTTTTAACTTACAAAAGAATTATAACTACATGAACATTCCATTAAATAAAAGAAAGTGGTACTCAATTACCATGGAAGGAAACAATTTTTATTCTGATTTCAATGAAAAATGGGCAAAAGAACACATATGATATTTAGACTTTTAAAAACTAACTTGAGAAACACTCTTACCTTCATCTTTATATTTTATTGTAACTTCATCATTACTCAGAAGTTTTCCTCTGAAGACTCTCTGCATCATTAGCACTAATTCATCATAAGTAATATCTTCATTATGAATGGGAATTCGTCGAATATCCTCTCCAAGTTGAGCTTTGATAATTAGCTTCCCACTCAGATCCAACTGCCCATTCATGGTGGACTCCAGGATGTTCTATATATACAACTCTAGAGAAAGACTGACAAAATGGTTTTGATGATTAAACAGCTATAAAACATATTTTAAAAGTTGAAAAGCAAAGCTACGATTAGAATCTAAGAAATTCTGGCCTTCAAAGGAGATCCACTGTTCCAGCGTTACCATATTCATGTTAAAATGGTCTGGAGGGACTTCCCTGTTGGCACAGTGGTTAAGAATCCACCTGCTAATGCAGGGGACATGGGTACAAGCCCTGGTCCTGGGAAGATCCCACATGCCGCGGAGCAATTAAGCCCATGCACCACTACTACTGAGCCTGCGCTCTAGAGCCAGCGCGCCGCAACTACTGAGCCTGCGTGCCCAGAGCCCGTGCTCTGCAACGAGAAGCCACTGCAATGAGAAGCCCGCGTGCAGCAAAGACCCAATGCAGCCTAAAATAAATAAATAAATTTATTTTTAAAAAATGGTCCGGGGCTTCCCTGGTGGCACAGTGGTTGAGAGTCCGCCTGCCGATGCAGGGGACGCGGGTTCGTGCCCCGGTCTGGGAGGATCCCACATGCCGCGGAGCGGCTGGGCCCTTGAGCCATGGCCACTGAGCCTACACGTATGGAGCCTGTGCTCCGCAACGGGAGAGGCTACAACAGTGAGAGGCCCGCACATCACAAAAAAAAAAAAAAAAAAAAAAAAAAAAAAAAATGGTCTGGAGGTGGCTTTACTATGAGCCTAAGAAAATAAGTTTTATTATTTTATATCTATTATTATTTTACCCATATATTTAACTGCTTATCTGATTTAGATTTCTTACTTAACATGTCTAGAACAAAGTCCTCATCTTCCCCTCAAAATCTGCTTCTCCTGTAGTCTTCTCCATCTCAGTTAATAACAATTCTCCTTCTAAGTTGTTCAAGATAAAAAAAAAATCTTGGTTTCTCTCTTTTCCTCACACCTTACATACACCAAATTGCCAACAAATCTAGCTGCCACAACCTTTAAAATATCTCTAGAATGCAGTCACTTTAGTACCTTCACCTCTATCAACTTAATCCAAGCCACCATCATCTATTGCCTGGATTATTGCAAAAGACTCCTAACTGGTCTGCCTGCCCTTTACCTTTGTCTGCTTTTAATCTATTCTCAACACATCAGAGTTATCCTCATAGTTAAATATAGTTAAATATCCTGTAGTTAAATAAAATCTAGTATCACTACTTCAAAATCTTCCAATAGATTCCCATCTCACTCTTGGTAAAAGCCAGAACTACAAGGTCATGACCTGACCTCTGGTCCCTGGCCAAGTATTTAACCTCATTTCCCACCTCTCTCTCTGGCTACCCTGCTACACTCATACTTCACATTCTCCTTCTCAAGACTTGGCACTTGCTGTTTCCTTTATCTTGAGCCCTTTTCACACACCTCACATGATTCAGATCCCTGATCAAATGTTAATTTCTCAGAGGTTTTCCCTGGCCATCTAACTTAAAATGGTTTCACAGTCACTTTCTTATCCTGCTTCATTTTTCTGCAAAGCACTTATCACTACCAAATATTAAAAATGTATTCATTTTTTACTGTCTTTTCCACTAGAAAGTAGGGAAATAAATGGTTTTGTTCACTGTATTTCCGGAGCCTAGAACAGTGCCTAGCACACGGTTAATCATTCAATAGCCGTTAAATGAAGGGGAAAATAAATACTGGCTTCCAAACTCTATTAGCCTGTATATACTAACTGCTAGCCCTGAAGAGAAGAGCATGTGTGAACACTAAAATAGTCTCAAATTTTTCTCACTAAAATAAGAAAGACCTCACGAGTATCTTCTCCAATTTTTCTATTTTGGAAACTTGAGGACAAAGAACAAATCAGTGATACCCTCCTGAGCTTTCTAACAAGACTGTCCACTATTGTTTCTACATCTTCCATAACACACCCCTTCCCCAAACCTGAGTGCGTGTGATTAGACAGCACACTTGAAGAATAAGACAGTGTCAGAGAACTAACTTGCTATTGAATTTTCCCTTCTTGGGTTGTATTTTAATCTTATTTCAGGTTATTCAGTGCACTTCTCCTGTAATGACTCTGTAATCCTAAATTCAAAATAATGTCTGAGGTCTCTAGTAATTTATACCATTACCGTATAACAACAGAAAATACACTTATGCTTAATTAATGTATTAATATCTCTTCTTCTCAAGGCCTATCTCTTCTTTCCAAGACCAAGATGTCCTTGAACACATTATCTGTAACCACGGAGCATTTCCCTAGCATCAACTCCTTCCTCCTCCTGCCCCAAGCAAATGATCTCTCAGACTATTTAAAGTACCTTATAATCTCCTACTGGACACATTCTGGTTTAAACACCATGCTTTTCTACTAGCAGCTTTCTGTTTTCTCTTCTTAAATGTGTTATTTCATTAACATCATATTTAGTGCTCATAATTCTCTACATTTACTCCTTTGTGTGTGTGTGTGAAAGCACTCCACCTGGCCCCCAACACATCAATGCTTCAAATACTTAAGAAAGTTTTCACGAATCCTAATTCATTTCATGAATAGTACAAATAAATGCCCTAATATTCTTCATATAAATGCCCCATGTCCTTCCAATTAACTACTCCTTAAATGAATGTCTCTAGACCCCCTTGACATCCTCTGAACAAATTAATTTTATGAGTGAATCTTTAATGCCCCATCTTAAAATGGGGCAAAAAATATTGAATCTAACACTCTAAGGTCAGTTCAGAACAGAGTGGACTGTGTTCTACGATCTGGATGCTATGCTTGTCCTGACATAAAATAAGAATACAGTTAGCTTTTTATCTGCCAATTCTGACAAAAGACTTCTCATGAAGACTCTGATTAATTGAAACCTCCATAAAACCCCTTCACCTGTTAGCCAAACCAGCCCTCTTCATTTGGGAAATACTTAAATACCTACTATATGCCAAGCTCTGAAGTATCATTACTTCAACAAGATGGTAAAGATTCCACCTTGTTTGTATTGCAGCCTGAGAATAATAAAGAACTTCAGCAAATCAATCTATGTAACCTTCTCTTACCTACAGGATGTGTAAACCATCAATAATGTAGTTAAGGACCAGGGCTTAGCTTCAGCAGGATGGTTCTACCTATTCTCAGCAGCATCTAAAATAGTGCCTGACATATAATTTAAAAACTTGTTTTCGCTCCCTAAACAAAAGATGTATGACAAATAATAAAGTTCTGAAAGAGGGACTGAGAGAAGAGAGCTGTACGATCAGATCAGTTACTAAGTCAAACCTTCACACTGTACCTTCTTTACGTAGCTAGAAGTGACTCCCTTCAACAGACATATTCCTAATCAAGAGAAATTTCCAACATTAAATATAATTGATATAATCCTTTTGATCGTGAAGGAATTGTTGCTCAGTTACAATGGATCTGAAACTATGAGTCTCTTTTACTTTGCATCTGCCACGTTTGCCTGCAAATTCACTTACTGGTTGCACTGGACTGTAACCAGGACTGTAACCTACCTGTAGCCAGGAACCAGGCCTTCTTTCCTAAGGTTGTCCCCAGTTTGTGCAGTCATCTCCATAAGGCATGCACACAAGTTATCACAAAAATAAGAGTACCCTGGAAGGGAAAATCCCATCCCCACATTTGTTTACGTAACTGTAGAATCCAGGTCCCCTTTTTCTCTAACTTCAATCACAAGGTAGAGACTGCTGTGAACTACTAGTTCCTAGGGCTGCTGGTGAAATCCTTACAGCTTTTTCTTCTCCCCATTTCTCCTTCTTTCTTCTTGTCCTTGCCCCACTCCCTCTAAAGTCCAGAAATGACACAGCCACTAACTTATGAAATCTTCCAACAAGAACACTGTTCTCAGAACTGGAGAATAAAGTGACAGGCCCAAGGAAGCACATAAAAAGCCTGCCTCTTAAACCAGGATGTAGGTTCAGTGACCAAACCTCCAGTTCCACTAGCCCTGTAGTTAGGGCCCTGCTCAAATTCAGAGGGGCCTGCTTAGGCACCTCCAGAGGGTAGCAATTTCCTTTAAGAAATCCTAAGCAAAACCAAACCCTTGAGTAGTCTAAAGAATGCAAGGAGCCTCAAATCCTGCCTGACCAGAGGCAGTGTAGCAAGATGGTAAAGATATCCCCTACTAGCTGTGTGACCTTAGGCAAATACTTCGCCAAGCCTCACTTTCATCACATTCAAAATGGGAATATCTAAATTTGGAAGAATCCTTGTGATGATTAAATGAGACCATGCAGCTAAAATACTTAGCACAGTGCCTAGCAAAGTAAACTCTTAAAAGTTAGTTGTCATCACCACTATCAAACTGGGTTGGCCCTCCAGACGGCGCTTGATTAAGGACTGACATAGCCAAGGAACAAGGTTTCTCCTAAGTGACCCCAATTAACTTGTTCCCATAGGCGCCATTCTCCACCCTTCTCACCCTTCCAAGCCCCTCTGAGGGTTAGGCACTGGACCACCCCAGGCCTCCCAAAGTCCCTCTCCTCTCCCTCGGGCAGTGCAACCCCTAGAAATCAGGCGGAATCCGCGCAAGTGCCCTTGCTGACCCAAACACCCCTTAGAGCCCCTCAGAGGGCCCGCTTCGCTGCCACTGTGGCCAGCGGGGCCCCCCTCCTCTCCCCTCCCCGGACGTGGCCTCCCCTCCCCCACGCGAGGCCCAGCCCTGCCTCCGTCCTCCCGACATCCAGCCCTCCCCACGACCCCTCCGACCCCACCCGTCCCGCGCCCGCCGGTTCGAACGAGGCCCTCCCAGCATTTTCCACGTCTCCCGGCCCGCCTTGCCCGAGAGATCAGCCGCGCCCCTGTCTCCAGCGGCCATACCGGTTTCCCGAGGCTCCCGCTGCCGCCCCTCCGCGGGTCTCTGCTGATCCGACCGGTGAGAGGCCGCCACCGCCGGGCTCTGGGGCGTTGGGGGAAGGCTGCTGTCACGGCCCACTCGGTTGCCCTCCGGGGCCGCTGCACCTCGCTGGCAGGCTCGCGCGGGCCCCGGCCAATCGCACGGACCCACCAAGCCTAGCGAGAGCTCGGGCCCAGTACGTGGCAGGTGGGGAAAGAAAAGGGGCGGGAACAAGAAGAAAATCTGTCCTTTCGCTCCGCCTTACAACGAGCAAATCAACCCAGCAGGCATGCGCAGCGCCGAGGGGAGGGGGACTGACAACGCCGCAGCCTGCAGGAGCCTGAATCTGTGCTTTCTCACTGGAAGACTGAGGGTAGGAAATGCGAGCTGGATGGATGCACGCATGCGCGAGGCGTGACAAGGCACTTCCGGTTTTCCGGAACGCTAGTATTTCCTGTCTCTCGCCTGTGGGCGGGGCGTAATTTGCTGTTTTAGAGTCTGAGAGCAGGTTTAAAGTGGGCGTTAGTCCAAGTTTGGCTGCTTCTTGTTTTGTGGCCATTGTAGTTCTCCTAGTCATATCTCCAGAAAACTAATCCTTTTCCCGCCTTCCTTCCACAAACTCATTCATTCATTATTGGTCGCCTACGCTTTGCCAAGAACTGTGCTGGGAATGGAAATGAATCAGTTTGTGAGCAAGGAGTTCCGAATAGCGTTTACGAGACGGGACAAACTTATGACTGTGTAAAAGATAAAGGCTGGGAAATTAAGGCTGATTAAGGATTCCAGAAGCCTTTTTGGAAATAAGATATTTGAGCGTACCCTAAATACTGTTCCCTTCTGTCTTATCTAAAGCATTTGTTTTGAATATGCCTGTTTATGTAAGAAGTGCGCTGGCTTTAGACCTGAAGCCTAAAATTTTGGGGGAAGGTGGGAATAGGTGATAAAATCTGGGCATGGGGGCAGGGCTGTTTTAAAAGTTGCAAGGAACTTTGCCTTCTAAGACGGAGACTAGGCAAAAAGCAATTTGAACTTACTTCTTCCCCAGTTGTTCACCAGATAGGTAAAGTGAATTCGGGATGAGAAGTTATATTCTTTCAGTACTGTAAAGAGTATGACCTTTCTGCAGTTAAAAGTCTCTGAAAAATTCTGTTTGAGAGTGAAATATATGCGTTTAGAATGCTTTTGCCTCTGAAATTATTTTTTGAGCAATTGCTTGCAGAGTTTGGGGAACTGAAGACTGTAGAAAGAATGAAAAAAAAGTTCCAGATTTTCTCCAAAGACGGTTTTTCTTTGCTTTTTAGAACGGACTAATCCAGATTTGGGGAAATGAACTGCTGTCCAATAATAGTATTCTGATGTCTTTGAGATGGTTTGAGATTGGATTAAACCACACAAATATAGACAGAGGTAAAATATTCCTTTAAGAAGTGAATAATACTACTATCAATCTCCCTAAAGAGAGGTCAGAACCTGGGGCAGGGGATAAGGGGATGAACCTTAGCCTGGAATGAGGGGAAAACACTTCATCTCTCTAGGCTCCCAGGAAAGGGGCTTGCCATTGAGGAGAAATAAACTGATCCCTGCTACACTAGGGCCAGCTGGAAGCTGGCAAGAAAGGCACCCACAGGGTGGTCTTCCAGAGGGAGTAGGGCTTGTGGACTCTGAGAGCAGCTTAAGGTTCTTTGTTGTAATTGCCTCATGCTTCATCCTCAAGCAATTAGTGAAGTCTTGTTTAATGTTAAAACCTGTTCCTAGCTACAGCTGGGAAAATTGAGAGATGGGGTAGTGATGATTCCTCAGGTCAAAGCAGAAGCAGGAGCTGCCTGGGGCAAGAAGTGAGAAATGAGAGAGTAAAGTATCATTTGGAAGCCAGATCAGAGGCTCAAGTGACACGAAGACAAGATGCAACATTAAATAAACATACATTTCGAAATTTTCAATGAAGAACTTCGTAAAAGATTTTGCCTCGGACTTTGCTGGTGGTGCGGTGGTTAAGAATCCACCTGCCAGTGCAGGGGACACGGGTTCGAGCCCTGGTCCAGGAAGATCCCACATGCCACTGAGCAACTAAGCCCATACGCCACAACTACTGACCCTGCGTTCTAGAGCCTGTGAGCCACAACTACCGAAGCCCACGCGCTTAGAGCCCGTGCTCCACAACAAAAGAAGCCACAGCAATGAGAAGCCCGTGCACCGCAATGAAGAGTAGAAGAGTAGCCCCCACTCACCGCATCTAGAGAAAGCCCACAAGAAGCAACGAAGACCCAACGCAGCCAAAAAATAAATTAAAAAATTAATTTAAAAAGAAAAGATTTTGCCTCTTGCTGTCCAGCTGAATGTAGGCTTACAATATTGTGATTGGGCATGAAATCAAGGATATGTGAGTTTAGTAATATGTCATATGAGTGCAGGCCATTAGCATCTGAGTTTGTCAAATTGCCCCCTTTAGGTTATAAACACATTTATAACCAAAACCTTATCCTATGCATTCTCTTGTTTCAGCTGAATACTAAATTGTCCACTGAAACTTCAGTGACCTTTCCTGTTCCTGATCCTATATAACAATTACATTTTAAAAATTAATTTCAGAGCATAATGAACAGCTGAAACTCAACACCCAACCCAAAGATTAGAACATTACCCATAAATTATATCTCCCTTTGTGCTGCTCTCCCATGTGGCATTCAATGAATATCTGTTGAGTCAGTGAAATAGTTACTGCTGTTTCTGTAATGTGCCACAGTCGCTGATGATACAGATCTCTGTACTTAGGCTCTCAATAAATGCAGGTGATAACCAGCCAGAGAGCAGTAGCCTGAATTGAGCTACTTACCACCCTTACCAAGAACACCATTTCTCCCACTGTATGTGTAGACATTGATTTTAGTTACTGCTGCCTTTCGTTAGGGAAACCAGAAAGTCTAAGTTATATAACTGCCACTTCCTAACCACTTTGGTAACATTTATTGGGATAAGCATCAATCAAACCACTGAGAAGATTGTTCTAGGAATTCTGTAAGTAAGCACACCTTTAAAGTGCTGCTGGTCAAAAAACACCTTACCCTCGTTCTTGTGTGTGTGGAGTTTAGAAAAGTACTGAACCAGAGTAAATTGAACTTCACGATCACCTGGCCCTCTGCTCTATGTCCAGGTGAACTTGTTTTGAAATGAACACCAAGAATCAGAAATGTGAAAGGTGGAAATATGTGAAGAAAGGAGAAGCAGTGTAAGGAAAGACCTTTGGCTTTGCCTGTAGCAAGGGGAGAAATGAGAACTCTACATTTGAAGGTTACTGCCCAAGTTTCACAGACATCTGAAGAAGGGTTACAGTTGTATTGTGTGTGTATTTTGAGAGATGCAGTCAACTCATTTACCTACCACCTGCTCTTTCTCCCCAAAAGTCTGTGTGGCTAGCACTCTTCAAATAGAAGTGGAAAAATCCTAAGAATGAAAAAGGGAGATTCTCCGACTGATGGGAAGTGGGACAAAGATTAGGAGCCTTTTAAACAAATTGGATGAAACCTCTGTTTCATCATGTTCTCCTTTAGCAGGTAGTGTAAATCATTTTGAAAGTTTCAATCATCTCAGCTACTCTCAGGGGAACCAAAAAAATAACGTAAGTTCCTCTTAGGGTGAGACTTTCATGAGAAGCTACGTCCCTCCCTGAGAGTCAGCTCTGTTGTGGTAGCAGTCTGCTAAATAAGAGAACTCCAAACAGAAGGGGAAATTCATGAGGACCACATAGGGGCCGGTTGGTCAGGTGAGCCTCCCCACGACTGGCCATAAAGATCTGTTTGTGTAAACAAAGGGAGCTGCTACCCCATGCAGAAATAATAAAGGAGAAAAGAATGATATTCTTACTGTGTACCTCTGAGTGAGTCATTCTCAGCACCAGCTAAGCAAAATGTTTAGTCTGTCCTACCAGCTGCACATCCACTGAGAACCAAAAATGCCTTTGCCTTACCATGGGGCTCTACATCCACCTCTCTTTAGAGAAGTTGCTCCTTGAAGGCAGTTCTTTCTAGATTTTATATCCCTAGAGTCTGGCTCCTCCTAGGTATTCAATATATATTTATTGAATGAAAGAATTAAAATTAAGTTCCACACTATTTTATAGAGCAAGCTTCCAGAAACAGAGAGCAGCCATCAGTGGTGAGTTCCTAGCTCCCTAGAAGTACGGGATTTCTTCTCTGAGTAGTCTTAAATTGTTCACTTTTCTTCATTTATGTCTCCTGAAGACAGTGCTGAGTTACTTCTGTTCACTCTGTCAGAGTTTACATTGAAAGACTAATGCCACAAGATATACAAGGAGATCTCACAACTTTTGATTAAGTAGCTTTTTTTAGCTCTTTTAAGAGATCTAGATGTCAGATTCTAGAAATCATGCCTGTCAAATCGAACTCTGGGTACTTGGAGCCTCTCACATCTCTGATCTAACATTTATGCCAATGATCCTGCTTTTAGTCCCTCCATATAAATACATAATTAAACAGGACATTCTCAAAAAGTGCTTTCAATGAAGAAAAACTTACTCATAATAACAATGCAAAATAAAATCACAATGAGATGATGTTTCACATATTGGATAAAATTTTATAAGACTTTATAGAAAAGGGTATGGCAAAAGAGACATTCATACTTTGCTGTGGGGCATAAATTGAAATAAACTATTTAAAAGGTGGTATGGTAATAGTCATCAGCAACTAAAATACCCAACCCTATATGACACAGCAGTCCTACTTTTAGGGTACCAGTGAAATCCTTGCATGTGAGAACACAGATACCCATCAATGTGTTATTTTCAAGTAAGAGACTATAGAGCAGTTAAAAGAAATGTGCACACATGCACACACACAGTTCAATCTCAAAAACATTTTATCAAGTGATAAAAGCAAGTTTCAGAAAGTTATGTTACAATGCAGAAAAATGTTAACGTAGTAGCCTGAGAACACTATTCTTAGGAAGACCTGCTTGCAAGGTGGGAATTTGGAGCGTTCCCACTATTCTTTGGCAAGAATGGTGCATTGTGCCTAAACTGTGCGAACAACGTGGTTTATGCTGGACACCTGCTTGCTTTCTGGGAGTCTGGAATTTTCGTACATGCCAGGCAGAGCGCACCTCTGTGACGTGTCCTGAGTAAAACCTGGGCACTGAGTCGCCAATGATTTTCCCTGGTATACAGCATCTCATTGCTGGAGGAATTAAGCACATCCTGCGTGACCACACTGAAAGAGAACTTTCGGAAGCTCGTGCCTGGTTTCCTCTAGACTTCAACTCATGCAAATTCTTCCTTTGCTAATTTTGCTTCACATTGTTTTCCTGCTATATATCATAGCCATGAATATGACTTCATGCTGAACTTTATGAGTGCTCGTAGTGAATCATTGAACCTGGGGGTGTTCCTGGGGACCACCAAATCTGTTCCCTATACCAGTTATGTAAAAAAGAGAAGAAAAAAGCACACACACAAGACTATGAATTTCTCTGGGTATACAATTTTTTGTATATCTATTTCTTAAAATTTGGAAGGATACACAGCAAACTTATTACAGTGGTTAACTCTGGCGAGAAGGGGAAGGAAAAGGAGATGAAGGGGCTGGGACTTTGACTCTATCTGGCATGCTCTAATTTATTTCCTTTTTTTTTTAAGGAATATACTCATGTAATATGTAGGTGAAAAAAATGCTTTAAGTTGATTTAAAAGTAATTTCAGCCTGCATTTAGAGTCACAAAATTTTAGAGCTGGTACAGAATTTAGAATTTACCTAGTCCTGCCCATTACAAAGGTAGAGCCTAGGCTTATGCCCAGAGAGGCAAATGTCTTGCTTCAAGTCACATAACTTGTAGCTGGGACCACAACTCCCAGTCCAGAATGCTGCCCTAGTCTGCTATTACTTGGTATTACTTGGTAATCAATCTTCTTTTTTTGTTATTGCAAAGGTCCAGAAGGTCTCAATTGTTATATCATGATTTCATAATACCTTATATCAAAGTTCAGCAAATTATCAGTGTCATACTTCCACATGTAACAAAACTCTACTGGAAGAAGATAAGAATTGGACTATAGTTCCCTGGAAAATACAACTTTTAAGAGATAACAGCATTAGATCATACCACTCTGCTTTGCTTTTATTTTTTTGTTCCTCTTCTTTGTTAAAATAGAGGGCTAACATATCAAGCAATGGGATTTTTCAGAAACATGGTCAGTAGCTTGAAAAAAGGATTTATGACCTATTTCTACTTTTTGAAACAATTCAAAAATCAGGACTTTAAATACTAACTCCCCTATATTGCTATTGAGAGTATAAAATGGCAAAACTACTTTGGAAAACTGTTTGGCAGTTTCCTATATAGTTAAATATACACTTACTCTACGACTCAGCAATTACACTATACTAGACATTTCAAGAGAAAACATATCCACACAAAGACTTGTAGAAGAACGGTTACATCAGTTTTTTTTTTTTTTTTTTTTTTTTTTGCAGTATGCGGGGTTCTCACGGCTGTGGCCTCTCCCGTTGCGGAGCACAGGCCCCAGACGCACAGGCCCAGCGGCCACAGGCCCACGGGCCCAGCCACTCCGCAGCATGCGGGATTCTCCCAGACTGGGGCACGAACCCATGTCCCCTGCATCGGCAGGCGGACTCTCAACCACTGCGCCACCAGGGAAGCCCCGGTTATATCAGTTTTATTCATGATTTTCAAAACCTGGAAATGACCAAATGTCCCTCAACTAGTGAATACATAAACAAAACATGATCTATCCAAACAACTGAATTCTACTCAGCAATGAAAAGCAAACCACTGATACAAACAACATAGACGAATCCCAAAAACACTATGCTGGATGAAAGAAGCCAGACTCGAAAGACGATATGGTCCCATTCACATGGCAATCTAGAACAAGCAAAACTAATACATGGTGGTAGAAAGCAGACCAGTGGTTGCCTGGAGCTGGGACAGGTGAAGGGTTTAACTGGGACGGGGCGCATTACAGGGTGAAGGATATGTTCTTAATCTTGTTTAGGATGCTTTCACAGGTGTACACATTTGTTAAAACTCATCTAATTATACACTTAAAATGGGTGCATTTTGTTGCATATAAATTATATGGCAATGAAGTTAATTTTAAAAGTAAAAAAAAAGAAGGAAACAAAACAAAATTGACTCCAATAACCAAAATTAAGGAAAATCACTCCAATATTTAGAAGAAAAAAAACAGTCTTCAGTGACCCACTTATGAGACTGAAGATTCCTATGCTGCATTGAGTCTCTTTGTATATACATAGCATCGTATAACTTTGAGGTAACATTGAGCATTACACATGACTGTTTACACTGAGCAGACTAGCAGGTATGGTTGTGAACATAAGCGTTTCCAAATGTGATTGCTTTTTTGTTCATTCAAAATAGTTTGCTCTCTCATTTGGTAATATAGTCAGGTGGACATTTTCACAAAAACTTATCAATACCAATTTCAAGTAGTGTTGGAAGAATTGTGTTTTTCCCAAGAAGTGTGTGTTTGTTGTTTAATTGGTAAGAGGTATGTGACTTGTGTGATCATATTTCCCTATTTATGTTGGGTGTTAGGAAGCTTATGGTCAAATCTGTAGCCCACTCCTAGCAAAAATGCGAGCTCATATGACATGTTCCTTGGGTACTAATAACATACCTCTCTTCTTACTTTCTGCTCCTATGATTATTTTCTCTTCCTCCTGATTTCCTTACTTAGTTTTTCAGCAACTTTTACATTTTTTTCAAATACACATTTTAATAGGTTACCTATATGTAAATGAAGTAATACAGATGATGCATATGTAACATTTGAATCTCTCTGAGGTTTTTGTGTGTGTTAACAAATAATTGCTAATCTTCTCCAAGATTTACTGTTTTATTTTTAAGAAAAGGTGGATGGACACAAAGAGACAGAAAGCATGTTTAAGAGGAAAAAATAACTCTGTCATGGAACCCCACCCAACTGCTGTACGATCTAATATAGGGTGAGAGATGGCAAGTGTCTGTCATATGTGATTCCGTTGGCCTCGGTTGACATATTTATGCCCCTGTTCTTCATTTTAGAAGATTTTACATAATCCCTAAGATATTCCTTAACACAAAACAAAAAATACTCTGCCTGTATGAAGACATTTAAACTCAAGAAATGCTAAATGCTCCATAAATCTTTTGGATATTTTGAATCAAATGCAGAGTGAACATTTCATTATATTAAAAAGAAAGGAAAACAGGGACTTCCCTGGTAGCACAGTGGTTAAGAATCTGCCTGCCAATGCAGGGGACACAGGTTTGATCCCTGGTCCAGGAAGATCCCACATGCCACAGAGCAACTAAGACTGTGCACCACAACTACTAAGCCTGCTCTCTAGAGCCCACGTGCCGCAACTACTGAGCCCATGTGCCACAACTACTGAAGCCCACACACCTAGAGCCAGTGTTCCGCAACAAAAGAAGCCACCGCAATGAGAAGCCCGCTCACCGCAACTAGAGAAAACCGGCGCACAGCAACAAAGACCCGACACAACCAAAATTAAATAAATAAATATTTTTTAAAAAAGGAAAACAATAAACTGAGGAAAAATATTGTCACGAAATGTAATAGTTAATGGGCTAATAACCATAATAGAAAAGAATTCATACAAATTTATGAGGAAAAAAACAGTTCAATTGATAAATGGACAATGCATATAAATAATTAAAAAAATAAAATACCAAAGTAAACTATACAAAAACCTGCTTATGGTAACTTCAAATGTTGGTGACACTATAAATTAATGTAATGTTGTCAAGACAATATAGTAATATATACAAGGAACCTAAACAAATGTTCATACTTTTGACATGCTTAACATCATCCTGAGAATTTATCTGCAGGAAATAATTTAAAAGAAAGGAAAAAAACTGTATGTACCAGTTTATTAATCATATGTCACTACAATATTAAAAATTGAAATGATCTAGACATCCAATAACAGAACAACTTAGTAACTTATGATATATTATGCAATCAATTATTATAAGAACTGGGAAATTGTAACTAAAAATCAGAATAAAATTTCATTTACTGTAATTAATTATTTAAATTCTTATGTATTCAAACAAAGAGTATAAGGGAACATGGAAAAACAGACATTATTGATAGGTCAGGGAATTACGGATTTTTCTTTCTTGAAAAAGATAATTTATAAATATCTTCTAAAATTGCCATAACACGGCTAGTACAATGTTTTAAAAATGTGACCAGGAAGCCTTTTCCTCTCTTAGTAACTGGCCCCTCCCCCTACAGCCCCATGTTTCCCACCCCACCCCCGGGGATGGAACCAATCCTGGTGGCTCTGTCTTGCACCTCATCTAAGGAGCCAGGTACTGAAGATCCCAGGGTAACATTAAAGAGGTTCCACAGGGCTAGAGAGCTCCAGTGGTTGACAGGCTGGTATGATCCAGTCGGCACTTTTAGCCCAGGTTTCCCAAGCATTGGCAAAGAATGCCAAGCTCTTCTGAATGAGGCAATGACAAACTGATAGCAATGAGTTGAGAATGATCTCCCTTTGTTGGTAACATAAAAAAAGAGGCAACATGAACTTCAAAATGGAAAGGGTAAGAGAAAAAGCAATCCAGACTCTGACAATTAAGCTCTGAACTGTTAAGACCCAGGAAAGGAAACCCAAAGGTTAGGATGGTTGTTCCCTGAAGAAACGACATGTTCTACCACAACCGAAAAGGATATAGGGGTACTATTATCACACACAATATATCAGAAACAGGAAACGTTGGCCCCATGTAATATCATGAAAACCAGTTCTGCAGTACTCTGAGTCTTCCTTTCCTGAAATGTTCTTTTTAAGTAAAATCACGCTTCAGCTCCTAGAGTCCCTGTCCTTGCTCCTCAACTTCAAAGGCACCAAAAAATTTCTTGCTTTCCTTACCCACCCCATTCAAACCCTGCTCAGACAAGGATCTAACAGGCTTATTCAGAGGCAGGGAACTGATTGATAAGCCTGCAAGCAGTTGTTGTCCCATGAGGCACTTGTATTTTGTCAGGAGATATAGTGGAAACGCCTCCACGTTTTGCTGCCAGCATCCCATCCTTGGTGTAACTGTCCACTCTCCACTCCAGGATATCCTATCAAACAGGTCATCCCCTATCCCTCCACTTCACAGTGAGTATGTGACTCAGGCTGGATCAATATTCCCTGGACACAGTGCCTGTGGGCACATGACTCATCAAGGTGTACCAGTTCTTTGGTCCTTTCTTCTCGCTGCCCCTGCTTTGCTCTGTATCAGAAGGGACTGAGCCCCACAGGTTCCTGGCTCAACTGGCTTCTGGCTGGCTGTGGCCCATGGGAGACACTGATGGGAAGTTGCAGGGCAGGAGGAAGGGGATGCCAATGGCCAGTGTCCGACCATGAAAACCCAATATGAGGATGAAGCCAAACACAGAAGGACAAAGAGCCAGGAAACAGGGAGAGAAAAAGAGAATCCTGACACATTCTTTGAACTCATTTCATTTGAACTCTAGACCTAAAGTTAGTGTTATCATATATTTTGTGTCCCAAACAAGGACACTCGAGAGTAAAAGGGGCTGTTGGTAATACTTGAATCAGGACAACAGGCACGAATTGGGACCGGCTCAGGCAAACCAGAACGTGTTCACCCTACCTAAAACCAACTCATCCCTTGCACTTTACAATGAATTGAACCATTAAACTCTCTTTGACTCTTAACCTAATCTGACTTGGATCTCTATCACTAAACTAAAAGATTCCAGACCAGTGCACGAGGTAAAGGCTTAAATCAAGAGAATTATTTCCAAGAGGTAGGATTTCAGGGTTGGCAGGGGAATAGCAATGTCCACCTGACTTAGCTTCCACAGCATGTGTGTGGAGCTTGTACATTTATGGTAGAGCCATTCCAGGAACATTATGTGAAATTTTGGTTGCTATACCCCCCAAAGTGCTGAAAAAAGTACAAAGAAAACTAAAACCACGAAGGGAACACAAATATTTCACCCTCAGGCTAAATGTGTCTCTTTGGTGATTTTTTTTTTTACATTTAAAGTGGCCTTTACTTAAGGTTTATTTTAATCTGAATATAAATTCCAGGACATAAAGTAAGTCAACCACATCTTGTAATTTTCCCAAAGTCAAGCCCCTATCTAGGGATGGCACTATAACACCATGAAAAACACTAACCTCTGAGAATTGCTTTACTTCTATATTCTCTTCCTTTTACTTTTTTCCATTATCCTGTAAGGTCTCAATTATACTACAGATGAAATATGCTCTTGGCTCGCCTAGAAATCTAACAGTCATTTACAACCATTTCTATATAAAAAACACATGTTCTTTAGAGCGTGGTAAGAAGAGTATGCCACAGCTCACATGACATTTGTTAGTCCCTTAGTTCAGTGCACTCACAGCAGCTGCCTAGTTTATGACAAAACGGAACACAGCAATTCAAAGACTATCTCCTAAGTCCAGTGGGAGTGCTCCCCAAACCAGTGGAGGTCATTTTTTATTTAGGAAGCCATTAATAATTTAAGTGTTTGAAACTCCATGAGCGGCTTGATCTTTTAAAAGCCATAAGGGGTGATTGCGACTAACTTTTCATTTTTTGAGCCTCACTGTCATTTCATCAATAAAAGGGTAAATATAGCAAGAACCGGAAGGAAATATTCAGAGGCTTTAGCAACGAGCTAATTCTTCTAGTCTCACTTCCCATTTCTCATGGGGTCAATTCCTCTGGTCATAAAATATGCTTTTTTAACAGAAAAAAAAAATACACTTTCCAGAGGTTAAATTGGTGCAAAATTCTTAATTGGAAATAAGAGTATAAGCACATACAAATTTAAAATATTCACAGATTAAAAGTATGATACAGGGGCTTCCCTGGTGGCGCAGTCGTTGAGAGTCCGCCTGCCGATGCAGGGGACACGGGTTCGTGCCCCAGTCCGGGAAGATCCCACATGCCGCGCAGCGGCTGGGCCCGTGAGCCATGGCTGCTGAGCCTGAGCGTCCAGAGCCTGTGCTCCGCAACGGGAGAGGCCACAACAGTGAGAGGCCCGCGTACTGCAAAAAAAAAAAAAAAAGTATGATACATACAAGCTACTCCCTTCAGTGTTCACCAAGAGTCATTTTGTTCTGGAGGGTAAATTTTTCTCCTCATGTCCTTTTAGTAAACAGTAAAAGAATTTTTTAGGTTCTATATTTTTATCAAACTTTGTCACATAGACTTTATGATGTACGGAGCAATGATTATCGTGAAAGCTGAGTGGCATTCTTCACTTCATTGGAGTAAGAATCTATTGAATAACAGAAAAACTACCAAATTCACTATCCCTGATGATAATAAACAACAGGTTTTACCTGATTCTTAACCTTAAGCAAAATATACTGAGGGAGACTTTGAGAAGACTGGGTAATAAAGGAAGGAAATAGAAAAAGTGAAACACATGAGTTGAATAAAAAGAGGACCACAAAAGGTAACAGTTTTCCTGTCTAGATGCTTGGGTTTTCTTGGTCACTTTCAGACGATGCCATTTCCTTGGTAAGTATAGATGGCTCCAGCAGCCAAAAGTGTTCATTTAGGGCTAGTAATGACCTGAGCGTGTTATACATCCTTACGTACAGCCTCAGTGGGGTCATTGATGGCAGCACTTTCACCCTCCCAGCAGTTAACGACAATGACTTCAACACTTCGGAAGCTTTACTCTGGAAGATTTTTGTTCTGACAGTGTGGAGGATAAAAATATTCAATCCCTGGCAGACAGAATAAAAGTTTAATATTAGATAAGTCTTGAGATACAGAATAAGGGAAGAAATTGTATTTCACCCTGCCACCCACCTGTCTTCATGTACAGGAACCTGAGTTTACCAGTCAGCAGCTGCTGTGTACTTTTTTGTCTAAGAGGGTTAGGGCAATATTCTTCTCATATCTGAAGTGCTATACGTAAGTAGTAGAGTTAAGAGACCTGAATTCAGGTCCCCATTTGCCACATGTTGGCTGTGCAACTGGGAGGCTTTTTTTCCTCCTGACACCAACCAATTCTGACACCAACTGGGTGTCCTACAATTTAATTCAATTCTGACACTAACTACTCAGAGTTCGTGTCAGACCCTACAGGTGAAGGGCTCAGTCCCACAAGACTGCCCTCACTAGTGGTGCCAGTAACAAGTATTAGGAGTATTAGGTCCCCGGGCTATCCACACTTCTGTCCAACGTGCCTATTGCCTCCCCACTTCAGGTTTGATAATTTGCTGAAAAGACTCACAGAACTCACTCAGGAAAGAGTTTTACTTACTATTACTTGTTTATTATAAAGGGTACAACTCAGGAACAGCCAAACAGAAGAGATTACAGTGCAAGAGCATGGAGCTTCCATGCCCTCTGAGTGTGTTACCCTCCCAGCACTTTAATCTGTTCACCAACATGCAAGCTCTCCAAACCCCTTCTTTTAGGGGTTTTTATAAAGGTTTCATTACATAGTTGTGATCGATTAAATCATTAGCTGTTGGTAAATGACTCAATATCCAACCCCTCTCCCATTCCTGGAGATTGTGGAGTGGGCTAGAAGTTCCAAGCTTCTAATCAAGCCTTGGTCTTTCTGGTGACCGACCAGCCTCCATACTGAAGCAATCTGGGGGCCTCAGCGACTGGTCATCTTATTAGCATGCAAAAAACACTCATCACTCCGGGGAGTCCAAGGATTAAAGGAACTGTGTGCCAGGAACTGAGGACAAAGACCAAATATTAATTTTTTAGTATACCACAGTAACTTTGCTCTTTTTCTGATGTCTATGATCTTTGATTTCCTAATGGGGCAGATTGACTATGGGTTACCTAATTCTTCTTACAGTTCTAACATTCTATGATTCTACATTTTTGGAGTTTTGGTAAAATAACTAGAAGTTTGGTATATTTAAGGACAAAAAAATTTTTTAAGCACTTCTACTCATTGCTTTTCTGTACGTTACATATGAAGACCAGATGTGCACAAGTAATTAACCCACAAAAGACTGAACACTATTTTCTATACATTTTTTAAATGTATAGAACCACTTATTGCAGTCCTATTAATGCCAGACACTTGCTTTTCCTTCAATATTCATCATTTAATCCTTCTCATTTAGTCCTAACTTCAACCCTATAAAATAAGCTTCATTACCCCATGTTACAGATAAGGAAACTATAGCTCAGACAAATTAAGTAAATTGCCTAAAATTATCCAACCAGTAATCAGAGTCTGGAATTAAAATGTATGTTTGGCTCCAAAACTCCTCTATCCAATACACTACTCTGTCTCTTGCTTGTAACTGTAATAGAAAGATCATGTAAACTGTATTACAGCATCTAAAAAACCCTGATAATTCCTCATTAATATCCTTTGTGGAAAAACAGATTAAATAATATCTGCTGTTGAGTTGAGAATATTGTGCCAATCTTCATTTCTTGATTTTGACACTGTTATACAAATCTTATTGGGAAAAGCTGGTCAAAGAGTACATGGGAACTCTGTACTATCTTTGCAAATTCCTGTGTAAGACTATTTCAAAATGAAAAAGTTATTTAAAAAAAAATCCATGGATGTCTCCCAGATTGGCATCTATTAGGCTCCAAGCTTTAAAAGGATTATTTCTAGAATCATATCCTATGAATACTGTTACAGACTTCTGGTTCTATGGTTCGATAACTCTGCGAGTTTGACTAATAAAATCAATACATATTGGCAAGGGATAGACTAGTTCTTTGGCCAAAAGCAGGAAGATTAAATTGATTGGGGTATCTACTCCCCTGAAGAAGGCCTTGACGACATAAGGAAGTTTTCAATGGGACATGGGTTTCAGGAGGACAAAAGTGGCTACTGGCCATCCTGATTGTTCAAGGGAGAGAAATTTGTTTTGGAGACATGAAAAATCTGGTCCCTAGAGAAGCATTCTCTTTGTGGAGTACACTACTTCACCTGGATTTTCCAAACTTTAAACTCTAAGGTAAAGATAAGACTGGATAGAATTTCTGGTTGTACAATAATTAGGAAAAAACCTAGACCATGGAGGATCCATAAAGCTACCATCCTGAGGGACTCTGTCTGAATGGACTCCCAATATTTCCATGCTCCCTAAAATCCCAAAGATGTTATCTGAAAAGACAAAACCTATGGGTCAAACTAATTCTCACTAGCACAAAGATCAAACTATACCTTTTAAGTAGTATCTGTAGCACTTAGTAAATGTTTATTAGAATTATAGATTATTCTAAATCTCGAAGGAGCCTTCCAGGTGAACTAAGCTAGTTGTTGCTATTCTTCAGTATACATAACAATCACCTGAAGATTCCTAGCTCTTAGCCCACAGGTTCTGACTGAGTTGGTAAGGGGTGAGGCCCAGGAATCAGCATTTTAACACATTATGTAAATTCTGATGTAGGCAATATTCAAGCTCACTTTGTAAAGCACTGTGTTAATGTTAACAGCCCCCCTTCATTTTATATTTTACATGCCTCACTCAGAAAGGATGTGTGACTTTCCTAAAATCATATGAATAATTAATTGTAGAGCTGGAAGACAGCTTAAATCTCCTGCCTTTTAGTCCAGCACTCCTGCCACATGGCCACCTTCAATTTTGCCACAAAGTATTAACATTTTGTAACAAGCCTCTATTTTGTAATATGCCTCTCCTGTGCATGCAGGAGAGAATATCCTTGCCTAGACCTTCTTTTAGATACTTTTCTAAATTACTGGTCATTCTAGGTGACAAATCCATGACTCAGCTGGCAATCCCAGACTAAGCTTACACTACTTATTGCCCTTCTGGGGAGTTTCCATTGGGTGTTGCAAACAGTAAAGGTCTGCCTTATATCCATTCAAATTTGGTGGCAGGCACACATCTATTGTTTAATGGAGTTATTCTCAAAAAGCACTGGAGAGGGCTGCCTGAGATAGAGGGTGAGATCCTACACACATTAAACCTGTTGGTAGCAATTCAGATAGTCAAGCAGCTCCCCACACTGCACTCTACAGGCTCTCCATCATTGTGGTCAAGCCAAAATGACTTAATGCCCTCCCCAATGATTTCCATTTTGTATCAGACTTCCCTCCTCAATGATACTTGACCAGAGCCAGAAACAACCAACACTGAGACAATCATCAAATGCTATAGTTTTTTCACAAAATATTAGAGAAGTATAGCCCATCCCAGTATCAAACTAGATGTTATCTACTGTGAAAGATACACACAAGTATGTTTCTTACACTAGAGAACTGATAATCTAGTTGAGGAGATGAGACTTGTACCCATAAAAAGTTAATTTTTGAGTACAAGGAAAAAAGGGACAAATGAACTTACAAAACTACAATAATGCTATTGTATTTGATAAGAAATTTATTTATTTAATTCATAGTTGAATTAATAAATCTAGAATTAAAATCCATCATTTTAGGGACTTCCCTGGCAGTCCAGCGGTTAAGACTGTGGTTCCAGTGCAGGGGGTGAGGGTTCGATCCCTGGTCTGGGAACAAGATCTCACATTCCACATAGTAAGCCGAATAAGTAAATAAATAAATACCTTCATTTTAAGGGATTAAAGCCTATAAGTGAATAATCTATGTGGATTGTACCAATGTCACTTTCCTGGGTTTTATTTATTTATTTTTGTAGGAAAATGTCTTTCTTTTATTTTTATTTACTTTTTTTGCTGTTATAATTTTTTAATAGATCTATTATAGTTATATAAGGTGTTATCACTGGAAGAGCTGGGTGAAGTCTACATAGGAACTCGCTGTACTTTTTTTTTTTTTTCTTTTTTGCGGTACGTGGGCCCTCTCACTGTTGTGGCCTCTCCCGTTGCGGAGCAACAGGCTCCGGACGCGCAGGCTCAGCGGCCATGGCTCACGGGCCCAGCCGCTGCGCGGCATGTGGGATCTTCCCGGACCGGGGCACGAACCCGTGCCCCCTGCATGGGCAGGTGGACTCTCAACCAGTGCGCCACCAGGGAAGCCCTCTGTACTATTTTTATAACTTCTTATGAGTTCAAAATTATTTCAAAAAATATTCTTATGGGTGATATAAGAGTGGGAAGAACCAAAAAAAAAAAAATTCTGACCTTTCTCAGCCTTTTATCCACAACATAAAATCTCATTAAGTTTATAGAATTTCAGTGAAAAAAAGATTATTGCCAAGAATTAAATGCCAAGCTAATCTGAGGTTCATGTGCCATGTTACCTAAAGAAAAATTATCAGCTAGGAAAGTCCTCATTAATATTTACTAACTATCTTTTAAACAATTACTCCAAAATATGCTATTATTAATGAGAAATTCATTAAAATGAAGAAGTCAAAATAACATAACAATCTAATAAAGAAGACTGGCAAAAGGCATTGAAACTATTTAAGTATAAGAAAATGCAGTTAGTACAATTATCAAACAAAATCCAACTATTATAAATATTTCTTGAAAGAAAATGTAGACAGTATAATTTAACAACAATAATTGTATGATAAATTTTACCAATAAAACCAGGAGACAAGAAGCAGCTAAACTGTATTCATTTTACTATCTTTAAAAGGGAGGAATCCTATATATAAAATAGATAACTAATAAGGACCTACTGTATAGCACAGGGAACTCTACTCAATATTCTGTAATAACCTATAAGTAAAGAATCTAAAAAAGAATGAATATA
Source organism: Orcinus orca (assembly GCF_937001465.1). Classification (NCBI taxonomy): domain Eukaryota; kingdom Metazoa; phylum Chordata; class Mammalia; order Artiodactyla; family Delphinidae; genus Orcinus; species Orcinus orca. Next base: position 101,159,485 of record NC_064563.1, read on the forward strand.
TGTATATGTATAACTGATTCACTTTGCTGTACACCTGAAACGAACACAATGTTGTAAATCAACTATACTCCAATTTTAAAAAAAAGGGGAGGAATCAATACATATTGTTTTACTTTGGAAGTTGAAAATTGTATCTTATAAATTATATTAATGTTTAATAAACAAAAATAATAATGGGATGAAAATGTTCTAATTGGAGAAGGTTAAATAAAAGAAAATATAATTTATATGGCATAACATATAAAAAAAAGGAAGAAATCATGGATACATGTAAAAAAAGAAAATAAGATAACAGAATAAGATCAAACATACCAGTTTTGATAACCAATATTTAGCTATATAGATAAAAGTTTAACTTTTTAAATAAAATAGAAAAACAATGAGAAAATGATTTTAAAAACACAATCTGGGGACTCCCCTGGTTGCTAAGTGGTTAAGAATCCACCTGCCAATGCAGGGGACACAGGTTTGAGCCCTGGTCCAGGAAGATCCCATGTGCCATGAAGCAACTAAACCCATGCACCACAACTACTGAGCCTGAGCTCTAGAGCCCAGGAGCCACAACTACTGAGCCCATGTGCCACAGCTACTGAAGCTTGTGCACCTAGAGCCCGTGCTCTGCAACAAGAGAAGCCACCACAATGAGAAGCCCACACACCACATGAAGAGTAGCCCCAACTCACCACAACTAGAGGAAGCCCGTGCGCAGCAACAAAGGCCCAGTGCAGAGATAAATAAATAAATAAATAAATAAATTCTATTAAAAAAAATATAATCTAAATATATGGGATCTAAAAAAAGGTAAGTCAAAAACAAAGTGACATAGAAAGGTTAATGACAAAAGAACTAACATAGATTAGATAACATCGCATAAAAACAAATTAGAAGTTGCTACATTAATATATGGAAAATTAGATTTCAAGATAAAATAGGACTGAGAGTGACCTGTTATATTGATGAAAGTTATCAAGCACCAGAAATATACAACATCCATGAATTTTTAGAAACATGATAATACAGCATTAATTTGTATAAAGACAAACAGAAGAAAAACTGGTAGAAAAGTGTAAAAGGGAATTTCACATGCCTTTCTCTGGCTTTGATAAACAAGTTAAAGGTAAATAAGATTTTACAAAAGATAACTTGAAAACTATATCCCCTTGAAAAAGTACATATGTGACATATAAAAATATTGTCAGAAGATAATCTCAGTAAATATTAAATTGGAAATTTTTTTATACTAATAACAATCTTTGTAGGATTTTAGGAATTATCCCTTTGCTTTCAGGGTTAGAGGTCTGGAGCTTAAGAAGCAAGCTCTCACTAAGGAGTGTCTTTTCTTGCCTCATGTAGGTGGTCCAGTGATCACATTTGTTCACACAAATGATCCTGGTGCAGGGTGCGTAGTTTAGAAGAAGGGTACTTTCCACTGTCGTTAGGAATGTAAATTGGTGCAGACACTGCGGAACATGGTATGGAGCTTCCTCAAAAAAATTAAATATACAACTACCATATGATCTAGCAATTCCACTTGTGGGCATACAACCAAAGAAAAGAAAAACATTAATTCAAAAAGATACGTGCACCCCAATGTTCATAACAATATTATTTACAATAGCCAAGATATGGAAGCAACCTAAGTGTCCATCAACAGATGAATGGATTAAAAATCAAAGTATATCTCCCATAACTTTAAAAGAAAAAAAATGAAGATGTGGTATGTATGTACAATGGAATACTACTCAGCCATGAGAAGAATGAAATTTTGCCATTTTCAACAACATGGATAGACTTGGAGGGTATTATGCTTAGTGAAATAAGTCAGACTGAGAAAGACAAACACTGTATGATATCACTTATGTGTGGAATCTAAAAAATAAAACAAACTAGTGAATGTAACAGAAAAGAAACAGACTCACAGATACAGAGAACAAACTAGTGGTTACCAGTGAGGAGAGGGAAGAAGTGAGGGGCAAAATAAAGGTAGGGGATTAAGAGGTACAAGCTACTATGTATAAAATAAATAAGCTACAAGAATATATTTTACAACACAGGGAATATTTTATAAGAACTATAATCTTTAAAAATTGTGAATCACTATATCATATACCTGAAACTTACACAATACCGTAAATCAACTATACCTGAATTTAAAAAAAAATAAATTAAAAAAGAAGGGCACTTTCATTATATTGAAGTATAATTCACTCTGCCAACTCAGAAAAAATGGAACTCTATATAAAGAGGGAAAAGTCCTTGCAATATTTTTCATCAGAGTAAAAGGCAATGTTCACTATGGGAAGAGGGATAGAATAAGAAGCACAGAGAGAAATTCCTGATTTCAAGGTTAAGTCTTTCAATAATGCCTCCTTGTTTTATCTTAAAATTTTGACATCCCCCATGTATAATACACAAATACAAAATAATTAAAAAAAATCTTGTGAGGTCAAACAGAATTTTTATTTTCATCTACCATTTTGGTTCATCTATATGATTATTTTTGCCATGATGAAAATCAGAAGGTGACCATAATCCTTAGCCTAAATATTGAGCTTCTCTCACAGTAGATACTCCCAAGATGTTAACAGAATGGTTTCCAAAGAAAAAAAAGAATATAAATCTTCAATTCAGATTTTTTTAAACAAAGTATTAATGGAATTTTTTAAAAGATTTATTATTAAATATATTCTTGAGATAAGTCTCAAGGAATAAAAGTATCTTCAGTCCTATGTATGACTTATGTCACAAAAACAACTTTATATGGTTCTGCTCCTATCAAATCAACCCTCTTGCATATTAAAACTATAAACTCTGGACAAAATATTTTTTAAAACCTATATGAAGACATTGGAGGGCAAGCAAAAGCAGTCAGAAACTGGAAGAGGAATCTACACTTAAGAAAAAGGGAGTTCCACTGGGTAGGTTTCCATATTTTGTTTTGTGCTTAATATCTTTTAGCCTGAAGTCACACCATAATCAGCCCATGCAGGATGAGTAAACCTGGAGTTGAAACAGGCAGTTTTATTAGGTTGAAAAAACAGAAGACAGGGTTTAGGGCAACCACAGCAGATGGAAAGTAAGTAACAGTATGGATATGAATATCCAGGAGAAGACAGAGAGGAGGAGCTCCAGAGTCTGTTTATAAACTCTGCCCAAATGGCTGAGTAACCTCTGAATTACAAATGGTTGGGATGGACTCCGAGAAGCACAGGTAAGGCTAAAAACACTAAACAGAGATTTCAGCTGCCCACCCTAGGGAGAGATAGTTTTCAATTTTAGTCCAGCTAAGTTAATCGTATGGTAACTCCACTCTTGGTAGGAATATAGCAGAATGCAGAGTTGCGACGGTGTAGGATCTATAATGCTCTGGAAATAATTGAAATTACCAAACATATGAAAAAACAGAAAAACATGGCCCATACTATGGAAAAAAAGCAATGAATGGGGAATGTCCAAAATGACCCAGATGTTAAATTTAGCAAACAAGAAATTTAAAGTACTATTACAACATGCTTACAGATGTATTCATAGAGTACAAAAGAAAATGTACTCATAATGAGCCAAAAATAAGGAAATGTAAGCAAAATGTACTACAATAAAATATAACAAAACAAAAATTTGTAAACTATAAAGGTATAATATCTGAAATAAAAATCACTGGATAGGCTCAATAGCAAACTGAAGATGCCTAAAGAAAAAAATCAGTGTCCTTGGAGACAGATCACCAGGATGATCCAGTCTGATGAATAGCAAGGAGAAAGAATGAGAAAGAATGAACAGAGCTCAGGAACCTGAAGAACAATATTAAATTAACTAACATGTACTTACAGTCCCAGAAAGAGAGAAGAGAGAGAATGGGACACAAAAACTATTTGAAAAATAATGGCTGCAAATTTCTCAAATTTGATGAAAGACATAAATTAATAGATTCAAGAAGCTCAGCAATCCCAAGCAGAATAAATGCAAAAAATAAAATAAAATAATATCTGGGCACATTATAGTCAAAATGATAAAAGTCAAAAATAAAGGGAAAACCCTGAAAATAACCAGAGGAAAGTAACACATTATATAACAGGAGGAAAAATAATGCAAAACATTGAAGCTGTCTCATTAGAAACTGGAGCCAGTTTGTGAAATTACTTCTTCATAGTGCTAAAAGGAAAAAAAAACTCTGTCAAGTCATAATTCTATATCCAGTGAAAATGTCTCTCAACAATGAAAGCTAAATAAAGACATTTTTAGGTAAAAGAAAACTGAAAGAATTTTTCACCAGAAGATATATACTAAGAAATTCTAAAGGAAAGTTTTCAGCCTGAAGGGAAACAAAATCACATGGAAATTCAGATCTTCAAGAAGGGATTAAGAACAAGCAAAACCAATAACACTCCATTGTGGGGTTTATAATGTATGCACATGTAGTACATCAGACAACTATAACATAAAGGAAGGAAGAATAACACGTAAGCTTATACTGTTACAAGAGTCTTAAATTTTAGTGTAAGTGGTAAAATATTAACTCCGTTGAGTATGGAAAGTTAAGGATGTATAATGTATCCCTAAATCAACAAAATATATGCTGGGATATTGCTTAATAACCAACATATAAATTAAAATGGAATCCTAGTACTACTAAATTTACCCAAAAGTAGGCAGGAAAAGAGGAACAAAGGAATAAAAAATAGAGTGGCAACAGAAAGCAAATAGTAAAATGTTAGACATAAATTCATGCACATTAATAATTACATTAGCTCAAACAGACTAAACACTCAAAAGACAGAGATTGCCAGAATTGATAAAAGACCATCTACTTGCTGTCTGTAAGATACATACTTTAAATATAAAGGCACAGATAGGTTGAAAGTGAATGGATGAAAAAAATTGTATCATGTAATCAATATGCATAAGAAGGCCATATATCACATAAAGTAGACTTCATGACAAAGAGCATTATCAGAGTTAAGGAGGGACATTTCCAAATGATAAAGGGTCAGTTCATTCAAAGTCATAATAATCATAGGGCTTACCTGGTGGCACAGTGGTTGAGAATCTGCCTGCTAATGCAGGGGACACGGGTTCGAGCCCTAGTCTGGGAGGATCCCACATGTCACGGAGCAACTAGGCCCATGAGCCACAACTACTGAGCCTGCACGTCTGGAGCCTGTGCTCCGCAAAAAAAGAGGCCACGATAGTGAGAGGCCCGCGCACTGCGATGAAGAGTGGCCCCCGCTTGCCACAACTAGAGAAAGCCCTTGCACAGAAACGAAGACCCAACACAGCCAAAAATAAATAAATTAATTAATAAACTCCTATCCCCCAACATCTTAAAAAGAACATAATAATCATAAATGTCTATGCATCTAATAGCAGAACCTCAACACATGTGATGCAAAAATTGACAGAATTAAGGAGAGAATAAACAAATTCACAATCACAGTCGGAGATTTTAGCATTCCTTTTTCAGCAGTTGAGAGAACCAAAAATGTTGGTAAGAAAATCTGTACAGTACTAACAATCATCTATTGACATTTTTAGTACACTATACCCGACAACTACAGAATACCATTCTTTTCCAAGTTAAATGTTTTGTTCACCAAGATAGACCAAATGCTTATTAGTCCATAAAATCAGTCTCATTAAATTTAAAAGAATTAAAAGAAAAAAATTCAGACACAACTTACCAAGACTGAATCAAGATGTAATAGAAAATCTAAATGGAGCAATAATGAACAAGGAGATTGAGTCAGTAATTTAAAATCTCACAACACATAAAAGCCCAGGACAAGATGGCTTCACAGGTGAGCTATACCAAACATTTAAAGAATGAATACCAAACCTTCTCAAACTCTCCCAAAAAAAGTGAAGATGAAGGAACACTTGCAAACTCTTTACAGGGCCAGCATCACCCTAATACTGAAGCCAGATAAGGACACTACAAGAAAAGAAAATTACAAGCCATATTCCTGATGACCATAGATGCAAAATCCTCAATAAAATATTAGCAAACTGAATTCAAAAATACATTAAAAGGATCATACACCATGATCAAATGGGACTCAACTCTGGAAGCAAGAATGGTTCAACATATGCAAATCAATAAATGTGATATACCACATGAACAGAATGAAGGACAAAAATCGGGATCATTTCAATAGATGCAGAAAAAGTATTTAACAAAATTCAACATGCTTTCATGAGAAAAACTCTCAACAAATAAGGTATAGAAGGATTGTTCATCAACATAATAAAGGCCACATCTGACAAGCCCATACCTAACATCACACTCAATGGTGAAAATTAAAAGCCTTTCCTCTAAGACAGGAATAAGACAAGGATGCCCACTCTTGCCACATCCATTCAACATACTACTGGAAGTCCTAGTCAGAACAATAGCCAGGAAAAAGAAATAACAGGCATTCAAGTTGGAAAGGAAAAAATAATACTGTCTCTGCTGGCAGACGAAATTATCTTAAATATAGAAAACCCAAAAGACTCCACCAGAAAACCAGAACTAATAAATAAATTTAGTAAAGTTGCAGGATAAAAAAATAACATACAGAAATCAGTTGCAGGAGACCTTCAAGATGGCGGAGGAGTAAGACATGGAGATCACCTTCCTCCCCACAAATACATCTACACGTGGAACAACTCCTACAGAACACCTACTGAATGCTGGCAGAAGACCTCAGACTTCCCCCAAAAGCAAGAAACTCTCCATATACCTGGGTAGGGCAAAAGAAAAAAGCAAAAAACGAGACAAAAGAATAGGGATGGGACCTGCACCTCTGGGAGAGAGCTGTGAAGGAGGAAAAGTTTCCATACACTAGGAAGCCCCTTCGCGGGCAGAGACAGTGGGTGGGAGTGGGGGAAGATTCAGAGCCATGGAGGAGAGCACAGCAACAGGGGTGCAGAGGGCAAAGTGGACGGATTCCCACACAGAAGATTGATGCTGACCAGCACTCACCAGCCTGAGAGCCTTGTCTGATCACACGCTGGGGCGGGTGGGGGCTGAGAGCTGAGGCTCGGGCTTCAGAGGTCAGATCCCAGGGAGAGGACTGGTGTTGGCTGCATGAACACAGCCTGAAGGGGGCTAGTGAGCCACAGCTAACCGGGAGGGAGTCTGGGAAAAAGTCTGAAACTCCCTAAGAGGAGAGAGACCATTGTTTTAGGGGGCGCAAGGACAGGGGATTCAGAACACCGCTTAAATGAGCTCCAGAGACGGGCGCGAGCCCCAGCTAACAGCACGGACCCCAGAGACGGGCATGAAACCCTAAGGCTCCTGCTGCAGCCACCAAGAAGCCTGTGTGTAAGCACAGGTCACTATCCACACCTGCCCTCCCAGGAGCCTGTGCAGCCCACAATTGCCAGGGTCCCATGATCCAGGGACAACTTCCCGGGGAGAACACATGGTGCGCCTCAGGCTGTTGCAATGTCATGCCGGCCTCTGCCGCCACAAGCTTGCCCCACATTCCACACCCCTCCCTACCCCCAGCCTGAATGAGCCAGAGCCACCTAATCAGCTGCTACTTTAACCCCATGCTGTCTCAGCAAAGAACAGACACCCTCAGGTGAACTACACACACAGGCAAGGCCAAATACAAAGCTGAACCCCAGGAGCTGTGCGAACAAAGAAGAGAAAGGGAAATCTCTCCATGCAGTCTCAGGAGCTGCGGATTAAATCTCCACAATCAACCTGATGTACCCTGCATCTCTGGAATACCTGAATAGACATTGAATCACCCCAAAATTGAGGCAGTGGACCTTGGGGGCAACTGTAGACTTGGGATTTGCTGTCTGCATCTAATTTGTTTCTGGTTTTAAGTTTATGTTAGTTAAGTATTTAGAGTTTATTATCATTGGTAGATTTGTTTATTGATTTCGTTGCTCTCTTCCTTTTTTTCCTTTTATATATAGACTTTTTTCCTTTTTCTCTTTTTGTGAATGTGTATGCTTCTTTGTGTGAGTTTGTCTGTATAGTTTTACTTTAACCATTTGTCCTAGCATTCGATCTGTCCAGGTTTTTTGTTTGTTTCTTTGTTTTTAGTATAGTTTTTAGTGCTTGTTATCATTGGTGGATCAGTTTTATGGTTTGGTTGCTCTCTTCTTTCTTTCTTTTTTTATTACTTTTTGATTTATTTTTAATAATTTTTTATTTTAAAAACTTTTATTATATTTATTTTTCATTTCTTTCCTTCTTTTCTCCCTTTTCTTCTGAGCCATGTGACTGGTAGAGTCTGGGTGCTCTAGCCAGGTGTCAGGCCTGTACCTCTGAGGTGGGAAAGCCAAGTTCAGAACATTGGTCTATAAGAGACCTCCCGGCTCCAGGTAATATCAAATGGTGAAAGCTCTCCCAGACATCTCCATCTCAACGTTAAGACTCAGCTCCACTCAATGACCAGCAGGATACAGGGCTGGAAACCCTATGACAAACAAATAGCAGGACACAAACACAACCCCACCCATTAACAGAGAAGCTGCCTAAAATCATAATAAGGTCACAGACACCCCAAAACACAACACTGGACATGGTCCTGCCCACCAGAAAGACAAGATCCAGCCTCATACACCAGAACACAGGCACCAGTCACCTCGACCAGGAAGCCTACACAACCGACTGAACCAAACTTCGCCACTGGGGGCAGACACCAAAAACAACGGGAACTATGAACGTGCAGCCTGCAAAAAGGAGACCTCATAGTAAGTTAAGCAAAATGAGAAGACAGAGAAACACCCAGCAAATAAAGGAGCAAGGTAAAAATCCACCAGACCAAAGAAATGAAGAGGAAATAGGCAGTCTACCTGAAAAAGTATCAGAGTAATGATAGTAAAGATGATCCAAAATCTTGGAAATAGAATGGAAAAAATACAAGAAACATTTAACAAGGACCTAGAAGACCTAAAGAGCAAACAAACAATGCTGAACAACACAATAAATGAAATTAAAAATTCTCTAGAAGGAATCAATAGCAGATTAACTGAGGCAGAAGAACGGATAAGTGACCTGGAAGATAAAACAGTGGAAATAACTACTGCACAGTAGAATAAAGACAAAAGAATGAAAAGAATAGAGGACAGTCTCAGAGACATCTGGGACAATATTAAATGCACCAACATTCGAATTACAGGGGTCCTAGAAGAAGAAGAGAAAAAGAGAGGGACTGATAAAATATTTGAAGAGATTATAGTTGAAAAATTCCCTAATATGGGAAAGGAAATAGTCAATCAAGTCCAGGAAGAACAGAGGGTCCCATACAGGATAAATCCAAGGAGAAACACGTCAAGACACATATTAATCAAACTATCAAACATTAAAGACAAAGTAAAATGTTAAAGGCAGCAAGGGGAAAACAACAAATAACATATAAGGGAATCCCCATAAGGTTAACAGCTTATCTTTCAGCAGAAACTCTGCAAGCTAGAAGGGAGTGGCAGGACATATTTAAAGTGATGAAAGGGAAAAACCTACAATCAAGATTACTCTACCCAGCAAGGATCTCATTCAGATGAGATGGAGAAATTAAAACCTTTACAGATGAGCAAAAGCTAAGAGAATTCAGCATCACCAAGCCAGCTTTACAACGAATGCTAAAAGGAACTTCTCTAGGTAGGAAACACAAGAGAAGGAAAAGCCCTACAATAAAAAGCCCAAAACAATTAAGAAAATGGTAAGAGGAACATACATATCGATAACTACCTTAAATGTAAATGGATTAAATGCTCCAACCAAAAGAAAAAGACTGGCTAAATGGATACAAACAGAAGACTGATATATATGCTGTCTACAAGAGACACACTTCAGACCAAGGGACACATACAAACTGAAAGTGAGGGGACGGTAGAAAGTATTCCATGCAAATGGAAATCAAAAGAAAGCTGGAGTAGCAATTCTCATATCAGAAAAAATAGACTTTAAAATAAAGACTATTACAAGAGACAAAGAAGGACACTACATAAGGATCAAGGTATGAATCCAAGAAGAAAATATAACACTTGTAAATATTTATGCACCCAACACAGGAGCACCTCAATACATAAGGCAAATGCTAACAGCCATAAAAGGGGAAATCGACAGTAATACAATCATAGTAGGGGACGTTAACATAGTAGGGGACTCTAATCTGTCCACTTTCACCAATGGACAGATCATCCAAAATGAAAATAAATAAGGAAACACAAGCTTTAAATGATACATTAAACAATATGGACTGAATTGATAATTATAGGACATTCCATCCAAAAACAACAGAATACAATTCCTTCTCAAGTGCTCATGGAACATTCTCCAGGATAAATCATATCTTGGGTCATAAATCAAGCCTAGGTAAATTAAAGAAAACTGAAATTGTACCAAGTATCGTTTCCAACCATAACGCTATGAAACTAGATATCAATTACAGTAAAAAATCTGTAAAAACTACAAACACATGGAGGCTAAACAATACACTACTAAATAACCAAGAGATCACTGAAGAAAACAAAGAGGAAATCAAAAAATACCTAGAAAAAAATGACAATGAAAACACGATGACCCAAAGCCTATGGGATGCAGCAAAAGCAGTTCTCAGAGGCAAGTTTATAGCACTACCATGCTATCTCAAGAGACAAGAAACATCTCAAATAAAAAACCTAACCTTACACCAAAAGCAAACAGAGAAAGAAGAACAAAAAAACCCTTAGTTAGCAGAAGGAAAGAAATCAAAGATCAGATCAGAAATAAATGAAAAAGAAATGAAGGAAACAATAGCAAAGATCAATAAAACTAAAAGCTGGTTCTTTGAGAAGATAAACAGAATTGATAAACCATTAGCCAGACTCATCAAGAAAAAAAGGGAGAAGACTCAAATCAACAGAATTAGAAATGAAAAAGGAGAAGTACAAACTGACACTGCAGAAATACAAAAGATCATGAGAGATTACTACAAGCAACTCTATGCCAATAAAATGGACAACCTGGAAAAATAGACAAATTCTTAGAAAAGCAAAACCTTCCAAGACTGAACCAGGAAGAAATAGAAAATATAAACAGACCAATCACAAGCACTGAAATTGAGACTGTGATTAAAAATCTTCCAACAAACAAAAGTCCAGGACCAGATGGCTTCACAGGCGAATTCTATAAACATTTAGAGAAGAGCTAACACCTATACTTCTCAAACAATATCAAAATATAGCAGAGGTAGGAACACCCCCAAACTCTTTCCATGAGGCCTCCATCACCCTGATACCAAAACTAGACAGAGATACCACAAAAGTAGAAAACTACCGGCCATTATCACTGATGAACATGGGTGCAAAAATCCACAACCAAACACTAGCAAACAGAATCCAACAGCACACTAAAAGGATCATACACCATGATCAAGTGGGGTTTATCCCAGGGAGGCAAGGGTTCTTCAATATATGCAAATCAATCAATGTGATACACCATATTAACAAATTGAAGAAGGAAAACCTTATGATCACCTCAATAGATGCAGAAAAAGCTTTTGAGGAAATTCAACACCAATTTATGATAAAAACTCTCCAGAAAGTGGGCATAGAGGGAACCTACCTCAACATAATAAAGGCCATATATGACAAACCCACAGCCAACACCGTTCTCAATGGTGAAAAACTGAAACCATTTCATCTAAGATCAGGAACAACACAAGGTTGTCCACTCTCACCACTATAATTCAACATAATTTTGGAAGTTTTAGCCACAGCAATCAGAGAAGAAAAAGAAATAAAAGGAATCCAAAGGCTTCCCTGTTGGCACAGTGGTTGGGAGTCCGCCTGCCGATGCAGAGGACACGGGTTCGTGCCCCGGTCCGGGAAGATCCCACATGCCGCGGAGCGGCTAGGCCCGTGAGCCATGGCCGCTGAGTCTGCGCGTCTGGAGCCTGTGCTCCGCAATGGGAGAGACCACAACAGTGAGAGGCCCGTGTATCACAAAAAAAAAAAGGAATCCAAATTGGAAAAGAAGAAGTAAAGCTGTCGCTGTTTGCAGATGACATGATACTATACATAGAGAATCCTAAGGATGCTACCAGAAAACTACTAGAGCTGATCAATGAATTTGGTAAAGTAGCAGGATACAAAATTAATGCACAGAAATCTCTTGCATCCCTATACACTAATGATGAAAAATCTGAAAGAGAAATTAAGGAACCACTCTCATTTACCATTGGAAAAAAAGAATAGAATACATAGGAATAAACCTACCTAAAGAGACAAAAGACCCGAATGCAGAAAACTGTAAGACACTGATGAAAGAAATTAAAGATGCTATGAACGGATGGAGAGACATACCAGATTCTTGCATTGAAAGAATCAACACTGTGAAAATGACTATACTACCCAAAGCAATCTACAGATTCAATGCAATTCCTATCAAATGACCAATGGCATTTTTCACAGAATTAGAACAAAAAATTTCACAATTTGTATGGAAACAAAAGAGACCCCGAATAGCCAAAGCAATCATGAGAAAGAAAAATGGAGCTGGAGGAATCCAGCTCCCAGACTTCAGACTAAGCTACAGTAATGAAGACAGTATGGTACTGGCACAAAAACAGAAATATAGATCAATGGAACAGGATAGAAAGCCCAGAGATAAACCCATGCACATATGGTCACCTTATTTTAGAATAAGGAGGCAAGAATATACAGTGGAGAAAAGACAGACTCTTCAATAAATGGTGCAGGGAAAACTGGACAGCTACATGCAAAAGAATGAAATTAGAACACTCCCTAACACCATACAGAAAAATAAATTCAAAATGGATTAAAGACCTAAATGTAAGGCCAGACACTATCAAACTCTAGAGGAAAACATAGGCAGAACACTCTATGACATAAATCACAGCAAGATTCTTTTTGACCCACCTCCTAGAGAGTTTGAAATAATAACAAAAATAAATAAATGGTACCTAATGAAACTTAAAAGCTTCTGCACAGCAAAGGAAACCATAAACAAGACCAAAAGACAACCCTCAGAATGGGAGAAAATATTTGCAAATGAAGCAACTGACAAAGGATTAATCTCCAAAATTTACAAGCAGTTCACGTAGCTTAATATCAAAAAAACAAACAACTCAATCCACAAATGGGCCGAAGACCTAAGTAGACATTTCTCCAAAGAAGATATACAGATTTCCAACAAACCATGAAAGGATGCTCAACATCACTACTCATTAGATAAATGCAAATCAAAACTACAATGAGGTATCACCTCACACCAGTCAGAATGGCCATCATAAAAATATCTACAAACAATAAATGCTGGAGAGGGTGTGGAGAAAAGGGAACCCTCTTGCACTGTTGATGGGGATGTAAATTGATACAGCCACTATGGAGAACAGTGTGGAGGTTCCTGAAAAAACTAAAAATAGACTACCATACGACCTAGCAATCTCACTACTGGGCATATACCCTGAGAAAACCATAATTCAAAATGAGTCATCTACCTCAATGTTCATTGCAGCTCTATTTACAATAGCCAGGACATGGAAGCAACCTAAGTGTCCATCAACAGATGAATGGATAAAGAAGATGTGGCATATATATACAATGGAATATTACTCAGCCATAAAAAGAAATGAAATCAAATTATTTGTAGTGAGGTGGATGGACCTAGAGTCTGTCATACAGAGTGAAGTAAGTCAGAAAGAGAAAAACAAATACCATGTGCTAACACATATCTATGGAATCTCAAAAAAAAAAAAAGCTTCTGAAGAATCTAGTGGCAGGACAGGAATAAAGATGCAGATGTAGAGAATAGACTTGAGGACATGAGGAGGGGGAAGGGTAAGCTGGGACAAAGTGAGAGAGTGGCATGGACATATTTACACTACCAAATTTAAAATAGATACATTTTACATAGCACAGGGAGATCAGCTCGGTACTTTGTGACCACCTAGAGGGGTGGGATAGGGAGGGTGGGAGGGAGCCGTGAGAGGGAGGAGATATGGGAATATATGAATATATATGTATGGCTGATGCACTTTGTTTTAAAGCAGAAACTAACACACCATTGTAGAGCAATTATACTCCAACCAAGATTTTAAAAAAAAGAAAAAGAAATCATTTGCATTTCTATACACTAACAACAAACTACCTGAAAAAGAAATTAATAAATCAATCCCACTTACAATAGTATAAAAAACAATGTAATACTTAGAAATAAGTTTAACCAAGGAAAAATCTATACACTGTAAGCTATGACACTGATGAAAAAGCCTGAAGAAGACATAAATCAATGGAAAGGTATCTGTGTTCTTGGACTGGAAAAATTAATACTGTGAAAATTTCCATACTACCCAAAGTAATCTAAAGAGTCAATGCAATCCTACCAAAATTCCAATGGTATTTTTCACAGAAACATCTATCCTAAAATTTGAAAAAACTATCCTAAATATTGAAATCATTATCTTGAAGGGAAAACTGCACACCCATGTTCACTGCAGCATTATTCACAATAGCTAAGATATGGAAATAACCTAAATGTCCTTTGATGAATGAATGTGTAAAGAAAATTCATGGTAGATACATGCAATGGAATATTATTCAGCCATAAAAAAGAAGGAAATCCTGCCATTTGTGACAACATAGATGAGCCTGGAGGGCATTACGCTAATTGCTATAAGCCAGACAAGAATGACAAACACATGTGGTATCAGTTACATGTGGAATTTTTTTAAAGCAAATTTCATAGAAACAGAAAATAGAATGGTGGTTGCCAGGGGCTGGGGGGAGAAGTAAATGGGGTAGTATAGGTCAAAGAGTACAAAGTTTTAAACTATAAGAAGAATAAGAACCCAATGTACAACATGGTGACTATAGTTGATAATATGGTATCATGTACTTAAAAGTTGCTGAGTAGTTAAGCATTTTCACCATACACACACAAAATATTTAACGATGTCTTTAAAAATAATACAAATGAACTTATTTACAACACATAAATAGACCCACAGACATAGAAAACAAACCTATAGTTACCAAAGGGGATAACAGGATGGGGGGAGATAAATTAATTGTTTGGGATTAACATGTACACACTACCATATAAAAAATAGGTAACCAGGGACTTCCCTGGTGGTGCAGTGGTTAAGAATCCTCCTGCCAATGCAGGGGACACGGGTTCAATCCCTGGTCCAGGAAGACCACACATGCCATGGAGCAACTAAGCCCAGGAGCCACAACTACTGAAGCCCGTGTGCCTAGAGCCCATGCTCTGCAACAAGAGAAGCCACCACAATGAGAAGCCCATGCACCGCAACGAAGAATAGCCCCTGCTCTCCACAACTAGAGGAAGCCCACATGCAGCAACAAAGACGCAATGCAGCCAAAAAAAAAAAAGGTAACCAGCAAGGACCTACTGTATAGCACAGGGAACTATGCTCAATATCTTGTAATAACCTGTAATCGAAAAGCATGTGAAAAAGTGTTTATTTATTTATTTATTTATATAAAAAACGGAATCACTTTGCTGTATACCAGAAACTAACACAGCATTGTAAATCAACTATACTTCCACTATACTTTAATTAAAAAAAAAGAAAAAAAATTAACTATGTAAAGTGATGGATGTGTTATTTTGATCATTCTATATGTATATGTGTATCAAATCATCAAGTTGTACATTTTAAAATATACAGTAATAGTTGGCAATCATTCCCAATTATTCCTCAATAAAGTTTTTAAAAAAATAAGATAATCATAAAATTTCAAAAAAGAGAGAAAGAAGAAATTAAGCCAACCCCACAAGGTCCAAGCTCCAGGGATCACTGTAACATTGACCATATAACCACGGTGAGGTGCTGTGAACCTGCTGCATGGCAGAAAGGCAAAGGAGGTGCCTCCCAAGCTAGCTGCTCAACAAAATCTCTTCTGCTCAGAGAAGAGGGACTAACATTGGCCAACTCCATTGCAATTATGTTCCATGAACTCCAGTACAGGAAAGGATATAGTAGGTAAGTCATAAAAAAGTTTTTCTTCCCCTTTCCTTAAAGTGTATTAAAAATAGAGTCACCCAAAATTAACTAAGTAATGACCTTCAGGGAGTTTTAAGATAAGAAAACTTTGGTCCAGGCGATATCATCTCCGCCACTCCATAGTCTACTACTTTCAGATTAATCCACACCATACCTGAGTAGTGTTGAAAAGGCAGAATAAGTAGCTGAAGGTGACCCTGATGCCATCATCATCCATTAGCATTAAGTATGCCAGAATCCAGGTAACTCTAAAAACGACTGCAACAGATAACGTGCTAAGAAACTTCTTTAGGATTGAAAACTTCTTTGTGCTAAGTAAGAGAAAACAAGAAAGGAAATATGGTTCATTCAGGTTTTTACTTATTAATATCATTGTTACCCTCCTACTGAAAATATGTATTCAGCTCCACATATACACTGTTCATTAAACAATATTATGCCTCAGGTGGAAAAACCTATGTCACTCTGAATAAAAGAGAGAAAGAGAGAAAGAGAGGAAGGAAGGAAGGGGGAAGGGTGGAAGACAGTGATATCTGCTTAAAAGCTCAGGCATAAACAGTTCCTGAAATACTACTGCAGGCAAATTTCACATAGAATTAACTTTTTCTTTGGAACTGAATTTGATGTTAGCGATTATAACTACTGGATCAGTAATTCCTATTTTGGGCATCTGGGACCGTCCCATGTCATAAGTTAATATCAGAATGAAAATTTATTAAAGCACAAAGTGACCTTCTTCCCTGTCATGCTAAGTCTATATCCCTGGAACCTAAGCTTGGCCATATGACTCACTTTGACCAGAGGGACATTAGCATTTGTTCCACAAAAAAAGTCTTGAAAGCATTCCACTCATCAGGGCGTGTTTTTTCTTATTGCTCTTTGGAATCCTGAGAGTACTATGTTAAGAGAGAGACCACATGCAGCAGAGGCGAGCTTTCCCAAATGAGCAGTTCCCACTCAATACCAACCAACCAACAACCATCAGACATGAAAGTGATTCATCCTAAGTTATCTACCAGCATTCAAGCCAGCCAAAACCAAAACAACTACATGATCGACACTCAAACTTATGACAAGTAATAAATATTTATCATTCTAAGCCATTGAATTTGGGGGTAATTTGTTATACAGCAAAAGCTAACTGATACATAGAAGATAATTTGTTAAACAATTAAATTGTAACCTGCTCTTCACTGTAACTAAGCTAATTTAAGAACCATGAGTTGCCAGTCAAAATTTTGAAACATTACAAATTTGTTTGATGTCTGTGGCCAAAATGATATTGCTTTGTATAAAAGAAATATAACTTAACTTACAATTAGGCTAACAAGACTTCACCAAGGTTTTTCTGCATTGTTAAGAAAACATAGGTTTGAATGATTATCAGTGATAGGCTTTTCTCCACATTTTTCCCCTCAATATGGGTTATCATCCATATAGGAAAGATGGTACTCTTGATTGGTAAAGTACATGTTTAAGATTACATTCCCACTAATGATGGCTGTTTTCACCCATCTGTTCATTCAAAATGGATCTATATGGTGACCAACAAAGTTCACAGATGTACTTATAGTAAGTCTACTTGGGTTAAGAAGAGTCTTGTAGAATTAAGCCTGAATTCACAGCCTCATTAGCACTGTGTTCTAACCAATTCATGCTGTGGGATGTGGAGGTGAGGGGAGTGTATGTGTTTAATAGCTTCTGTTATTTGTCTCTCCAACTGAAAGCTCTTTCTGTATATTAGTGATGACAATGAAAATGCTTATTGGGGTCAGAAAAGTTACAGAGAGGAAAGAAGCAGTCCACATGGGAACTGATAGACCAGAGAGCACATGCCCCATCTGCAGGGAATGTGGGCCCAATGTTGCCCAATGTTCCAATTTGTATATGTTTGCAACAAATTTTTAAAAATTTAAAGCTGTTATGTGATTCAGGCAACACATGTAAAATATAACCTACAGTTACTAGTTTCTAAAATGAAAATACAGTGACCAGCATCTCCTCACAACCCTCTCATATTTTTAATTATTCAAATCTGATTTCATGAATATTGGGGATTGGGGGATACATTTTTTTTCTTGAAGTCTTTGGGTTGGGTTTTTAGTTAGGCTCATACAGTGCAAAAGTATCTTAGGTAATGCAATAGACTCACATTGTAGTCTTGATGTTGGAAGATGAGAAGATCCACCTTCTGAGACAAAGTTTAAGAGAAAATCTGTCCTGCAAACCACATATCCTTGCCATTTCCCCCAAATCTGAAAACTCTTCTAGGAGCTGTGGATGTATTCCTGTGCTATATTTAGTACTACATGAGCCATGCCTTCCAGCTTCTGATTCATTGGGAATCTTAGCTCTTCAGATTCTGATTATTCTTCCACAGCACTTTGACTACAATGACAATAAATATAACAACATTGCTAATGAGGATAATGGTCACAGGTATGATGAATGACCACAACAATGGACTTGTTATCAAACCACTGCTTTCTTGAGTTGCCAGCCAGCAGCTGTGGAGAGAAAAGAAATGATTTCAGCAGACTAAGAAAGCAGAGAAAAGAAATGATTTCAGCAGGAAGAAAGGTATACAAACTCTTCTCTATGCTGTTCACACCATTGACATTCACTCGACTGAAAGACCTGCTAAAAGTCAATATCTCTTTGCCTTCTATATATTAGAGATGATTTTCAAGAATTCAACCAAGTAGAAAAATTAAATGCATTGATTCTGCCAAATTTCTCTGTGAGACAATATGGGCTAGTGGAAAGAAAGTGGGCTTTTGAGTTAGGCAGTCCTGAATATAAATGTCACTGTCTGTCACTTACTAGGTTTCTGACTTTAGTTAAGTTACTGTTTAATTTTCTTTTTGACTATGTAGCACACTCAGATGGCTCAAAATTTTAAAGGTACAAATCATCATAGAGAGACAAGACCCCTCCTACAACTATCCCTAGTCACCAAGCTTTTATCTCTGGCGGTATTCAATGTTTCTTGTGTATACTTCCAGATTTAGACTATGCATACACCAGCAAATGTATATTTTTTCCTGATTTTGAAGCAAAGGATAACATGATACTTCTATACCTTACTTAAAAACACATCTTGGAGATCATTCCATATCAGAATATAAAGATTATCCTCATAATTTTTTATGGCTGCATATTATTCCATTATTTAATTATACCATAAATTATTTAAACTGTCTCTTATTAATAAGCATTTTTTAAAGTTTAATGTTTAAAAAATATTTGAATAGTTCTTTAACCTCATTGCATCTGTTTTTGTTTTTGTCTTTTTGTTATTGTTGGTGGTAGTTTTGGTGGTATTCTTTTCCTCATCTGTGAAGTGTAGTAATCATCTCCTGGCATTGTTGTAAGAATAAATTCATTCATTTAATAAGTATTTACAGAGTACATGCTATGTACCAGACATTGTTCTAGATAACAAGATATTAGCAGTGAATGAAAAAACAAACTGCCTTTCTTTAGTGAATTTATTCTAATGCAGAAAATAAATAAAACTAATGAATTAATAAGATATATACTATAACAGAAGTTAGCAAGTGCTGTGAAGAAAAATAAAGTAGGTAATGAGGGTAGGTATTACTATGTATATGTATACGTGTGTCTGTGTGTCTGTGTGTGTGCCTGGCGGACCAGGGGAGGAAATGTTTCATTTTAATAGAGTGGTCAGGAAAACACTTATGGAAAAAAATATTTGAGTAAAGATCTGAAGTAGATGAGGGGGAAGGGTGTTCTAGGCAGAGGGAACAGCAAGTGCAAAGGCTCTGAGTTGAGAGCGTAAGCAAAGAGGCCAGTGTGGCTAGAACAGAGTATGAAGTAGATGGAATTAGTAAAAGGATGCAAATTATGTCAGGGCTTTATAGGTGACTGCATGTACTCTTGGCAAGAAGGAGAAACTTGACATGCTTGGTCTTTAGTTTTAAAAGTATTACTTTAGCTAGATGCAGGGATAAAAGAAGAGCACATGCCAAAGGAGAAAAACAGCTAGGAGTCTACTGCAATAATCAGGTGGCTTGGAACCAGGGAGAGGAGATGTTGAGAAATAGTCTGATTCCAGATATGTTTAAAGGTAAAACAAAAGGGGACTTCCCTGGTGGTCCAGTGGTTAAGACTCCATGCTTCCAATGTAGGGGGCATGGGTTCGATCCCTCATCAGGAGACTAGATCCCACATGCCATGACTAAAAGCCTGCATGTGGCAACCAAAGATTCAACTAAGATCACGCATGCCACAATGAAGATCCTGCATGCTGCAACTAAGACCCAGCGCAGCCAAATAAATAAATATATATATATATATTTTTAAAAAGTAAAGCAAAAGGATTTATTAATAGGTTAGATGGGAGATATAGGAGAGTTAAGAGTGAATACAAAATCTTTGGCTTGAGTACCTGGAAGGATGGAATTACTGTTAACTGAGTTGGCGAGGATGATGAGAAGAGCAGGTTTGGGAGGGAAGACCAGGAGATGTCTCATCACTTGTCCAGCCAAGTGAAGGTGTCAGGTAGGCAGTAGGTATTAACAAAATAATGTGAGAAGCCCTGGTATTATTTGGCAATCAATTAATGTCTGTTTTCTTTCCCTTGTAGGTAAACACCATTATTATACATGCCAAAGGATTTCTAAGCTGTTTTACATTGGAATGTTGTTACAATTTAAATTATTAGAAATCATATTTCTAATCTGAATGATCTAGAAGGAAATTGGAATGATTACAGATCTCTGTAATGAATTTTAAAAATGAAAAGGAGGAGATTGTTTCAAGATGGTGGAGTAGAAGGAGGTGCAGTCACTCCTTCTTGAGAGAGCACCAGAATCACAACTAACTGCTGAACAATCATCTACAGAAAAACACTGGAACTCACCAAAAAAGATACCCCACAACCAAAGACAAAGGAGAAGACACAATAAGATGATATGAGGGGCACAAGCACAATAAAATCAAATCCCATAACCATTGCGTGGGTGACTCACAAACTGGAGAACAATTATAACACAGAAGTCCACCCACTGGAGTGAAGGTTCTGAGCCCCACATCAGGCTTCCCAACCTGGGGGTCCAGCAATGGGAGGAGGAATCCCCAGAGAATTGGACTTTGAAGTCAGGCAGGATTTGACTGCAGGACTTCAACAGGACTGGGGGAAACAGAGACTTCACTCTTGGAGGGCACACACAAAACCTTGTACACACCAGGACCCAGGGGGAAGGAGCAGTGACTCCATAGGAGACTGAACCAACCTACTTGCTAGTGTTGGAGGGTCTCCTGCAAAGGCAGGGAGGGGGTGGCTGTGGTTCCCCATGGGGATAAGGACACTGGCAGTAGAAGTTCTGGGAAGTACTCCTTGGTGTGAGCCCTCCCAAAGTCCACCATTAGCCCCACCAAAGAGCCTGTAGGCTCCAGTGCTGGGTCGCCTCATGCCAAATGACCAACAGGGAGAGAACACAGTCCCACCCTTCAGCAGACAAACAGATTAAAGTTTTACTGAGCTCTGCCCACCAGAACAACACCCAGCTCTACCTACCACCAGTCCCTCCCATCACGAAGCTTGCAAAAGCCTCTTAGATAGCCCCATCCACCAGAGGACAGACAGCAGAAGCAAGAAGAACTACAATCCTGCAGCCTGCAAAACAAAAACCACAATCACAGAAAGATAGACAAAATGAAAAGGCAGAGGATTATGTCCTAGATGAAGGAACAAGATAAAACCCCAGAAGAGCAACTAAATGAAGTGGAGATAGGCAACTTTCCAGAAAAAGAATTCAGAATAATGATAGTGAAGATGATCCAGGACCTCGGAAAAAGGATGGAGGAAAGAATCGAGGATCTCCTCGATTAAACATCAAGAAACATCAAGAAATGTTTGTTAAACATTTGTTTTTTAACAAATGTTTTAACAAATGTTTGTTAAACATCAAGAAATGTTTAACAAAGACCTAGAAGAACTGAAGAACAAACAAATAGAGATGAACAATACAATAACTGAATTGAAAAATACACTAGAAGGAATCAATAGCAGAATAACTGAGACAGAAGAACAGATTAGTGACCTGGAAGACAGAATGGTGGAAATCACTCCCACAGAACAGAATAAAGAAAAAAGAATGAAAAGAAATGAAGATAGCCTAAGAGACCTCTGGGACAACAAATGCACCAACATTCAAGTTATAGGGGACCCAGATGGAGAAGAGAGAGAGAAAGAACCTGAGAAAATATTTGAAGAGATTACAGTAAAAAATTCCCTAAAATGGGAAAGGAAATAGTCACCCAAGTCCAGGAAGCACAGAGACTCCCAGGCAGGATAAACCCAAGGAGAAACACACCAAGACACATAGTAATCAAAGTGACAAAAATTAAAGACAAAGAAAAATTATTAAAAGCAACAAGGAAAAAACTACAAATAACATACAAGGGAACTCCCATAAGGTTAACGGCTGATTTCTTAGCAGAAACTCTGCAGGCCAGAAGGGAGTGGCACAATATATTTAAAGTGATGAAAGGGAAGAACCTACAACCAAGAATACTCGACCCAACAAGGCTCTCATTCAGATTTGATGGAGAAATCAAAAGCTTTACAGACAAGCAAAAGCTAAGTGATTTCAGCACCACCAGACCAGCTTTGCAACAAATGCTAAAGGAACTCCTCTTGGTGGGAAAGAGACTAGCAACTTAAAACAACCTTGTACATACATAGACTGCTATATCAGAACCTCATGGGAACAGCAAACCCCAAAGCTACAATAGATAACCATACAGAAAAGAAAAAGCAACCCAAACACAACACTAAAGATGGTCATCAAACCACAAAAGAACAAAACAGGAAGGAAAGAAAAAAGACATAAAACAACAAACCCAAAACAATTAAGAAAATGGCAATAGGAGCACACATATCGATAATTACCTTAACTGTAAATGGATTAAATGCACCAACCAAAAGACGTAGACTGACTGGATATGAAAACAAGACCCGTACATATGCTGTCTACAAGAGACCCACCTCAGACCTAGGGACACATACAGACTGAAAGTGAGGGGATGGAAGAAGGTATTCCATGCAAATGGAAATCAAAATAAAGCTGGAGTAGCAATACTCATATCAGACAAAATAGACTTAAAAATAAAGACTGTTATAAGAGACAAAGAAGGACACTATGTAACGATCAAGGGATCAATCCAAGAAGAAGATACAACAATTGTAAATATATATGCACCCAACATAAGAGCACCTCAATACATAAGGCAAATGTTAACAGCCATAAAGGAAGAAATCGACAGTAACACAATAATAGTGGGGGACTTTTAACACTCCACTTTTGTCAATGGACAGATCATCCAGAAAGAAAATCAACAAGGAAACAAAGGCCTTAAATGACACATTAGATCAGATGGACTTAATTGATATTTATAGAGCACTCCATACAAAAGCAGAAGAATACACATTTTTCTCAAGTGCACACGGAACATGCTCCAGGATTGACCACATCCTGGGCCACAAGGGAGCCTCGGTAAATTTAAGAAAATTGAAATCATATCAAGTATCTTCTACGACCACACTATGAAATTAGAAACAAACTACAAGAAAAAACTATAAAAACCACAAACGCTTGGAGGCTAAGCAATATGTTACTCAACAACAAATGGATCACTGAAGAAAGCAAAGAGGAAATCAACAAATACCTAGAGACAAATGAAATTGAAAGCACAATGATCCAAAACCTATGTGATACAGCAAAAGCAGTTCTAAGAGGAAAGTTTATAGCAATACAATATTACCTCAGGAAACAAGAAAAATCTCAAATAAACAACCTAACCATACACCTAAAGCAACTAGACGAAGAACAAAACCAAAAGTTAGTAGAAGGAACGAAATCATAAAGATCAGAGCAGAAATAAATGAAATAGAAACGAAAAAAACAATAGCAAAGATCAATGAAACTAAAAGCTGGTTCCTTGAAAAGATAAACAAAATTGATAAACCTTTAGCCAGACTCATCAAGGAAAATAGGGAGAGGACTCAAATCAATAAAATTAGAAATGAAAAAGGAGAAGTTACAACTGACACCAGAGAAATACAAAGGATCATAAGAGACTACTATATGCAACAGTATGCCAATGAAATGGACAACCTGGAAGAAATGGACAAATTCTTAGAAAGGTACAGTCTCCCAAGACTGAATCAGGAAGAATTACAAAATATGAGCAGACCAATCGCAAGCACTGAAATTGAAACTGTAATTTAAAAACTCCCAACAAACAAAAGTCCAGGACCTGATGGCTTCACAGGAGAATTCTATCAAACATTTAGAGAAGAGCTAACACCTATCTTTCTGAAACTGTTCCAAAGAACTGCAGAGGAAGGAGACTTCCCAAACTCATTCTATGTGGCTACCATTACCCTGATAACAAAACCAGACAAAGATACCACTCAAAAAGAAAATTACAGGCCAACATCACTGATGAACATAGACACAAAAATCCTCAGTTGCTAGTATTTTACTAGAAATTCAAATCCAACAATACATTAAAAGAATCATACACCATGATCAAGTGGGATTTATCCCAGGGATGCAAGGATTTTTCAATATCCACAAATCAATCAGTGTGATACACCACATCAACCAATTGAAGAATAAAAACCAAATGATGATCTCAATAGATGCAGAAAAATCTTTTGACAAAATTCAACACCCATTTATGATAAAAACTCTCCAGAAAGTGGGCATACAGGGAACCTACTTCAACATAATAAAGGCCATATACGACAAACCTACAGCTAGCATCATATCAATGGTGAAAAGCTGAAAGCATTTCCTCTAAGATCAGGAACAAGACAAGGATGCCCACTCTCACCACTTTTATTCAGCAGAGTTTTGCAAGTCCTAGCTATGGCAACCAGGAAAGAAATAGAAATAAAAGAATCCAAATTGGAAAAGAAGAAGTTAAAATGTCACTGTTTATAGATGACATGACACTATACATAGAAAATCCTAAAGACACTATCAGGAAACTGCTAGAGCTCATCAGTGAATCTGGTAAAGTTGCAGGCTACAAAATTAATACACAGAAATGTGTTGCATCTATATACACTAACAATGAAAGATCAGAAAGAGAAATTCAAGAAACAACCCCATTTACCATTGCATCAAAAAGAATAAAATATCTGGGAATAAACATACCTAAGGAGACAAAAGATCTGTACTCTAAAAATTATAAGACACTGATGAAAGAAATTGAAGACACAAACAGATGGAAAAATAAACCATGTTCTTGGATTGGAAGAATAAATATTGTCAAAATCACTATACTACCCAATGCAAACTACAGATTCAATGCAATCCTATCAAATTACTAATGGCATTTATCACAGAAATAGAACACAAAATCTTAAAATTTTTATGGAGACACAAAAGACCCTGAATAGCCAAAGCAATCCTGAGAATGAAAAATGGAGCTGGAGGAATCAGGCTCCCTGACTTCAGACTATACTACAAAGCTATAGTCATCAAAACAGTATGGTACTGGCACAAAAATAGAACTATAGATCAATGGAACAGGATGGAAAGCCCAGAAATAAACCCATGCACCTATGGTCAATTAATATACGACAAAGGAGGCAAGACTTTACAATGGTGGAAAGACAGTCTCTTCAACAAATGGTGCTGGGAAAACTGGACAGCTACATGTAAAAAAATGAAATTAGATCATTCTTTAACACCATACACAAAAATAAGCTCAAAATGGATTAACGACCTAAATGTGAGACCAGACACTATTAAACTCCTAAAGGAAAACGTAGGCAGAACACTCCCTAACATAAATTGCAGCAATATTTTTTCTGACCCATCTCCCAGAGTAATGGAAATAAAAACAAAAATAAATAAATGGGACCTAATTAAACTCAAAAGCTTTTGCATAGCAAAGGAAACCATAAACAAAACAAAAAGACAGCCCACAAATTGGGAGAAAATATTTGCAAATCATGTGACTGACAAGGGATTAGTCTCCAAAATTTACAAAAAGCTCATGTGGCTTAATATCATGAAAACAAACAACCCAATCAAAAAATGGGCAGAAGACCTAAATAGACATTTTTCCAAGGAAGACATATGGATGGCCAAGAGGAGCATGAAAAGATGTTCAACATTGCTAATGATTAGAGAAATGCAAGTAAAAACTACAATGAGATATCACCTCACACCAGTCAAAATGGCTATCATTTAAAAATTCACAAACAGTAAATCCTGGAGAGGGTTTGGAGAGAAAGGAACTCTCCTAACTGTTAGTGGGATCATAGATTGGTATGGCCACTATGGAGAGCAGTATGCAGGGGCCTTAAAAAACTAAAAATAGAGTTATCATATGACCCTGCTATCCTACTCCTGGGCATATATCCGGAGAAAAACATGGTCTGAAAGGATACATGCACCCCAATGTTCATTGTAGCACTGTTTATAATAGCCAAGACAGAGAAGCAACCTAAGTGTCCATGGACAGAGGAATGGATAAAGAAGATTTGGTACATATATACAATGGAATATTACTCAGCCATAAAAAAGAATGAAATAATGCCATTTGCAGCAACATGGATGGACCTAGAGATTGTCATACTGAGTGAAGTAAGTCAGACAGAGAAAGAGAAATATTGTATGATATCGCTTACATGCAGAATCTAAAAAGAAATAATACAAATGAATGTATTTACAAAACAGAAATGGACTCACAGACTTAGAGAAGGAACTTATGGTTACCAGGGCGGGGAGAGTGGAGGGAAGGGTAGTAGGGAGTTTGGGATTGACATGTACAGACTACTATATTTAAAAAGGATAAACAACAAGGACCTACTGTATAGTGCAGGGAACTCTGCTCAATGTTATGTGGCAGCCTGGATGGGAGGGGAGTCTGGGCGAGAATGGATACATGTATATGTATGGCTGAGTTGCTTTGTTGTGCACCTGAAACTATCACAACATTGTTAATCGGCTATATTCCAATATAAAATAAAAAATGTTAAAAGAAATGAAAAGGAGTGCCTCCAATCCATTAATGATAGATTAGGTCCAGCCTTAAGTAAAATGGTGAGAAAGAATAAAATTTATCTTCAGGATTTTGGGCCTCCACGTCCTTTCATCTGTAACCAAAGGACAACCTTCCTGCCATCTTCAATCTCACAACCCCCGACACAGAAGAAATAGGAGGGCACTTGGCTAAGAATTTAATAAAATCCTGCTGAGAAGTACTTTCACATCTCTAGACACTTCTTTGGTGACTAAGCAAGTGGCCATCAAAGTTTTAAATTAAAAAGATGGACATATTTCTGACCCAGGCAGCCTAGAGAAACACAGTTTAAAAGGGGAGGACAGGATAGAGAAAGAAAATGAATATCCAACTCTATCGGATAAAGACAGACTTGCAAATTATGAAACAATTTAGAGAAATATTTATCTTTATCTGTATGAGTCATGAGTTATTTAAACTTCAGACACACAATTTCTAAGTATTACTATTTGTACTATAGATCTGTGTGTGTGTGCATACAAATGTCTGTAAGTTTCCTCAGTTACCTCACACAGATGGGGAGACCTGGATGGGAAACAGGCTTGGATGCCTGTGGCCATGAGGAGGTGTGCACTAGGAAGGGACACCTCCTCACCTCCTCCATCCTTTGTACTACTTGGAGAGATAGTCAGACTGGATTTGTTCTCATGAGCCTCTCCCTTAGCTATTCTGAATCTAATCACCCAGATTTTGAAAAACAGACTGCTGAGGAGACAGATGGATCCTCCAGGCAGAGTAACCCTTGTAGGAGTGGGATTTCTAGAATTGAGATTGGAGAGTCACAAGGTCAAGGTTGCATCTGACAAACATCTATGAACCTGAGGTCTGGAGAGCATCATAGGTGAACCTCAGATGAAGCGTTTAACTCCTTGGTGATTTTGTCATGAAACATGGGAAAGGACAGCTGTAGAAGACATAGCATATGCTTCCAGAAAATTCTTCCTCATGCATTATAATTTCCCAATGGTTACCTCAACCCTTCAGGGAAGTCTGAAACAGCCTATATGGTGGGACAGAGATTTGGGGGATAGAGCATTAAATAGGAGTGTGGCCTGCCCTGCAGTCGCCCCTTAATTGGGTCCTGGCAGAGATAGCAGTACATCAGGGGAACTGGGTTAGGGGTTTCGGGTATGACTGGCAGAACTGGGAGCCATGGTGGGGGGACAGGGAGTATGATATATTGAGGAGCAACTTCTGGGAAGATAACTCAAGAAAACCCAAAAAAGTCCCTCCTCTTTCTAAATATATCCTGAAGAAATGTGAGCCTTGATGTGTGTGTATAGGGTGGAAAGTGGGAGATAAGGGTCCAAGATGAAGCTGATATTCATGTTACACATCCTTTCCCCTCTTCCCAACTCTTATTATCAGTCGCCCAGTGTCTTCCCTAACATCTAATACTGTACTCAGGAAAGAATCTGCTCTCAATTATTTACATCTTGGTGTGAATAAATTTAAGACAGCAGGCTTCTTTCTACTGAAGACTTCTGTAGGAGTAGGTCTAGCCTTGTGGCTGGGTTAGGATAGGAAATTAATAATAATGCAATTTGAGGTGAATTACCTCTCCCATGAGATATTTGCATTTTACTCCTGATATCTAATTGTGGAATTAAAATTTTAAAACTCATTAAAAGATATTTAATCCCAAATAAACAGAGAAAATAGTGCCTAGAGTGTATGGCTCCTAAAATCAAGCCAGGCAGTTAGCTCCCTATTCTACACTTGGTCATGGTCAGCCCTGGAAATAGGTAAGAACTCTGACACCAGAGCCTTCCCTTGGGTATACTTGCACATTTCCAAGAGTTTTGTTTTGATTAGACTTGGTTTGGGACTTAAGGCGGAATCCAGGGATCAGAATGGTTGAATTTATAAAATAAGAAGGGAAGATAAATTAAAGAGCAGTTGCCATTTGGTAGCAGAAATACACATAGAGTTCAGCCCCACTTTCTTACTCTCCCCACATGGAAGGCAAATACCATGCATTCAGGTACTTCCATTATTGACAGTTAAATATTCATGCTGGAATCACAGGGAGAATTTATGTGTGATAAATCATCATGAAATACTCATTATAATCATATCAACATAGAATTGGTTCATAAGCATGGATATTTCATGGATATTGCTCTTCATTTTCAAGTGTGAAAATGTTTTCACACTTGCTTGACCCTTCATAGTAACCCCAGAGCAGGTATTACTATTATTGTTATTCCCATTTTCTAGATGAGAAAACTAAGATAAGGGGTCACTAATGATCACACTTCTTGTGTCCTGTGATTTTCAGACTTAATCAAAGAAGACAAATTTAATATTAAAAAGTTCACATTTATAAATTCAGAAGACAATTACTTGCTTTACGAAAGGATTTATCATAGGAAATTTTCATGCCACCATATTTAAAATATAATGTGTTCTTTGAGAATTTGAAATACACAGTTATAATATGACAATTATAAAGTGATATGCATATTACAGTGACACTTGGACTCAATGTCATTGAATAGTTACACTCATATCAAAGAAATGGACATTTAAAAAAATATAAACTTACATTTCCTCTCGCCGGTAGTCTAACTCCCACTGTGAATTATTCCCATTCTGAGAATAAATAATTCCCACTGTCACAGCTACCACTATAGCCGGGACTCCTATGTGATAAAGAGTCATAGAATTAATAATTTACCCAAGACTGGGATTAATTATAAAAGAACATGAATGAATTATACACCTGACCTTTTTCAGGATGTATTGTTCTTTCCACTATAGACAGTGTACTAAATGATCCTACAGATGTAGGTCAACAGTAGACATAGTTTTTCTGTGTTTTCCTTTCCCTATCAGTGTTGGCTATACATATCAATCCTATACTATTTCTGATTTCTTTGTAACTCTTACCACAATTTCCACTCTTAAATGGTCTAATTCCTCTTTCACTTGAATAAATTTAAATTTAGATAACACGAAAACAACTCTCCTTTGCTGGAACTCATTAAATTTTTCAAATTATTTTTCTTAAAAGAGTCACTCTGATTGCCTTGAAACATTTCTTTTAAAGTAGCTAGGAAAAGCAGGGTCAGGGTGGTGGTGGGATGAATTGGGAAATTGGGATTGACATATATACACTAATATGTATAAAATAGATAACTAATAAGAAGCTGCTATATTTTAAAAAATAAAATAAAATTCAAAAAAGAAAGTTAATTTACAAAAAAAAAATAAAGTAGCTAGGAAGTTTATATGTGGTCTAAATCTCAAGTCAAATAAATAGAGATGTTAAAGGAAATGAACATCTTGAAGTTAGCTCATGATGTATCTAGTATAGCTGCCTTGATCACATCTGCCTTCTTCACAGGAGAAGACACTCCTTCACTAGACAGAAGGCACTCTTAGTGATTGCTGGATTTTCCATCTCCCCTACCACAGGGCCTTGTACTATTAGGTCTTCAATAGGTGTTTGTTTAAATTAAGTGATTTCAACAAAATTAAATTCCTGAGTAAGTGAAGAAGCAAACACTTACCTCATCCAATTAAAGAGATGAAAAGAATGAAATGCTGAGGAAGAGGCTTCATGGTCCTAATAAGAAGGAAATGGAGCTGGGTAGCACTGAGTCCCATCCAGGTAAATGTCACTAACACAAAATAGTGCAGCAAGATAGCAATCGCAGTGCATGTGGGATTCGAGATGACAACGGTGTCTTGTCTGGACATTTCATTATTGCTCAAGTCAGTATTATCAGTGTCACTATAGTGTCTTTAAGTTCTTATTGGAGTTTTTGATTCCAAACACAAACAGGAGGTTGAAAATCAACATTGATGTGCACAGATTGACCAATACCCAGGTTACTGAGGTTTTTCTGACTTTCCTGAAAATAAATAAATAAAATTAATAAACAAAACAACTACAAAAAATACTCCAGTGAAATCATGAGGGAACAAAAGAATATTATTACCCACTGTAAATCTAGCTCATAGCTCAGTGGGCCAGCCGGTAAACGGACCTTGCCAACTACACCAGAGAAACATTCTCTTTTTATCTGATTCTCACAAAGTGAGTTTGAGAAAACAGGTTGATTTCTCCTTTCTTGAACCTGTCATTTAATCCAAGGTGATAGCTGTTTTCCAGAGATGCCCTCCTGTGAACTCTACTTCCTGGAGTTTATGCCCAGTGTAGCCCCCTCCCAGGGCTGTCCAGTGACTTGATATAACTAACAGAATGCAGCAGAAGGCCTGGCAGCCAGGGCCAACTTATCCATCAGACAGTGGTGCTTAGTGTCCACAATATGTTTATACTTCTATGGTCCACAACAAGGTCTTCTAATGTAAAACATGCCCAAGGACTGTTCCTTCATCTGAAGATATAATTTGTGGGTGTAGAACCAAGTTCTCTTTGAAACTCATGACATAACACAGGTCTCTCCGGTATTAAAGAAAGTTATAAAATTTCATTCACTACCATCTAGATCCTTATGAATTTTTCAGATTATAAGGCCTCTTGAAATAAATATTTCACTATTAATGTGCTTAAAGTTCTAACACCTTCAAGAACTTCTCTATTTCTAAGGTCTCAGAATTTGATGAACAAATCTGTTTGCTAATTATATATCCTTTACGGTCCTACCATAACATTCCACCATGGTCCTACTTAGTCTTTGGATTCCCACACTGAATAAAAAGCTTATATTAAAACAGAACTCTGTCCATCCTCATGATATTTTAGTTGAGATTTTCTGGATAATTCAAAATTTTATTAAGCCTTCTGAAAAGTTTAATGGGCAGAAATGCAAAAAGCTTTCAGAAGAATCCATTTATATAAAAGTAAAGTTAGTTTTTAATTTTTCTCCAATTTCAAACATAAATTATCTACAGCGAGAACAGACTATTTTCAAATGGGTCTTCTGTATATTACTATATTCTGTGCATTTTTATTATATGCACAGAAATATATAATATATATATTATCTATGACAGCAAAACTGCTAAAAACAAGTTGATAGAGGACACACACACACACACACACACACACACAAATATGATGACAATTAGAAGGAGTGAGATTTTAGGCAAAGAAATTATCTGGTTGGCCAAAAAGTTCATTCTGGTTTTTCCATGCCATCTTACAGAAAAACCCAGATGAACTTTTTGGCCAAACCAATAGTTATGCAGCTACCACAACTTACTCACATGGAACCAAATAACTGTCTGTTCAAGTGTATTTACAAATGAAAAGACAGATATAAGAGCCATTTTACTTTATATGACAGACATAATTATATGGCATGTAATTTTCCTTCAAGGCACTTACCACAATTTGTAATTATATATTTATTTCTGTATATATTTGTACAATGTCTGTCTTCCCCCCGAGAATGTAAATTCCAAGGGAGAGGGGAGTTTATATGTCTTGTTCATAGTTTTGTATTTACCTCCTCACATGTTGCTTGGCACATAGTAAGCACTCAATGTAAAAATTTTAAACGAAGGGCAAGAGACTCATTAAGTGTGAAAGGTAAAGAAAATAATCAAAAATAATTCTGGCTCTCTGGACAAATAGCTGATGCTAGGTATGGGGGAGAAAAAGTGAAAGATGTACCTGGTCCATCTTGCTGTGCCTTAAATAAGGAAACGCTTATAGACTGATAGGGACATGAAAAAACAACATGAAAGGACTCCCTCCAGCTACACTGGAGAGTACACTTCTTTCCAAAGTAATATAGTGACTAAATATAGAAAGAATGATAGATTAGAGATCATCATTCACCCACCAATGTAAGCATATATACCAGTTAGGATCATCCGTGAATACCAAAACCACTGAGTAAAAGTTGGGGAACAGAATATTCACACAGTCCCAAAGTTTCACTGCATGGATTGCCTATTATTTACAAAGGGAAAAATTGAGACTTTACAGTATAGAAATCTACGAGACACTACTTAAACAAGGAAGCAAATGACACAGCAATAACGGGACAAACTGACATCATGCACTTCTTGCTGTGCCACAATGAAAAAGACTTAATGATTAGAATTCTCATCAAAAATATGTAACCTGTACCTAATCATTGGAAAATTTCCGAGAAATTTTATATTGTAGAATATTCTACCTTCTATAAAATAACTAACCTGAACACTTCAAATATTTTAATGGCATGAAAGACCAAAACAAACAAATTTAAAAAGCAGAGGAATTATTCTAGGCTAAAGACAACTAAAGAGACACAATTACTAAATAAATTGGGGAGGGAACAGCTAAAATGGACATTATTCGAACAGCTGGAGAAATTTGAATATGGACATTAACATGAAAACATTATATTAATGTTAAATTCTTGAGTAAAATATTCTGAGTGAGGATAATAATATTATACTATCTAGGAGTGCCCTTGTTTTGGGGAGATGCATACATGCTTGAAGAATTTAGAGATGACAGTCATGATGTTTACAACTTACTTTCAAAATTTCAGGAAAAAAAAGAAAAAGAAAGAAGGCAAAATATTAACAACTGGTGAATCAAGGTGAAGGGTATTTGGGTGTTCACTTAGTCTCTTTCAACACTTCTATAGACTTTTAATTTTTTTAAATAAACTTCAGGAAAAAATGTTTAAATGGCAATATCTTTAGAACAAAAAATTCCAGAATCTACACATCTGAGAAAACAGTTGTGAAGCAATTTATTAGAGAGAAATAATTCTGAAGGAAAGAAGCATTGTGATACATCTTGAGTTTGGGAGGAAAAACCAGATGAGAATACATTTTCTTTTAGATTCCATATACATGTGTTAGCATACGGTATTTGTTTTTCTCCTTCTGACTTACTTCACTCTGTATGACAGACCCTAGGTCCATCCACCTCACCATAAATAAATCAATTTCGTTTCTTTTTATGGCTGAGTAGTAGTCCATTGTATATATGTGCCACATCTTCTTTATCCATTCATTTGTCAATGGACACTTAGGTTGCTTCCATGTCCTGGCTATTGTAAATAGAGCTGCAATGAACATTGTGGTACATGACCTTTTTTTTTTTTTTTTTTTTTTTTTGCGGTACGCGGGCCTTTCACTGTTGTGGCCTCTCCCGTTGTGGAGCACAGGCTCCGGACACGCAGGCTCAGAGGCCATGGCTCACGGGCCTAGCTGCTCCGCGGCATGTGGGTTCTTCCCGGACCGGGGCACAAATCCGTGCCCCCTGCATCGGCAGGTGGACTCTCAACCACTGCACCACCAGGGAAGCCCCATGACTCTTTTGGAAGTATGGTTTTCTCAGGGTATATGCCCAGTAGTGGGATTGCTGGGTCATATGGTAGTTCAATTTTTAGTTTTTTAAGGAACCTCCATACGGTTCTCCACAGTGGCTATATCAATTTACATTCCCACCAACAGTGTGAGAGGGTTATCTTATCTCCACATCCTCTCCAGCATTAATTGTTTGTAGATTTTCTGATGATGCCCATTCTAACCGGTGTGAGGTGATACCTCATTGTAGTTTTGATTTGCATTTCTCTAATGATTAGTGATGTTCAGCATCCTTTCATGTGTTTATTGGCAAACTATATATCTTCTTTGGAGAAATGTCTATTTAGGTCTTCTGCCCATTTCTGGATTGGGTTGTTTGTCTTTTTGATATTGAGCTGCTTGTATAATTTGGAGAGTAATCTTTTGTCAGTTGTTTCATTTGCAAATATTTTCTCCCATTCTGAGCGTTGTCTTTTTGTCTTGTTTATGGTTTCCTTTGCTGTGCAAAAGCTTTGAAGTTTCACTAGGTCCCATTTGTTTATTTTTGTTTCTATTTCCATTTCTCTAAGAGGTGGGTCAAAAAGGATCTTGCTGTGATTTATGTCATAGAATGTTCTGCCTAAGTTTTCATCTAAGAGTTTTATAGTGTCTGGCCTTACATCTAGGTCTTTAATCCATTTTGAATTTATTTTTGTGTATGGTGTTAGGGAGTGTTCTAAATTCATTCTTTTACATGTAGCTGTCCAGTTTTCCCAGCACCACTTATTGAACAGGCTGTCTTTTCTCCATTGTATATTCTTGCCTCCTTTTTCAAAAATAAGGTGACCATATGTGCGTTCGTTTATCTCTGGGCTTTCTATCCTGTTCCATTGATCTATATTTCTGTTTTTCTGCCAGTACCATACTGTGTTGATTACTGTAGCTTTGTAGTATAGTCTGAAGTCTGTGAGACTGATTCCTCCAGCTCCATTTTTCTTTCTCACGATTGCTTTGGCTATTTGGCATCTTTTGTGTTTCCATACAAATTGTGAATTTTTTTGCTCTAATTCTGTGAAAAATGCCATTGGTAGTTCGATAGGGATTGCGTTGAATCTGTAGATTGCTTTGGGTAGTAGAGTCATTTTCACAGTGTTGATTCTTCCAATCCAAGAACATGGTATATCTCTCCATCTGTTCGTATCATCTTTAATTTCTTTCATCAGTGTCTTAAGTTTCCTGCATACAGGTCTTTTGTCTCCTTAGGTAGATTTATTCGTATGTATTTTACTCTTTTTGTTGCAATGGTAAATGGGAGTGTTTCCTTAATTTCTCTTTCATATTTTTCATCATTAGTGTATGGGAATGCAAGAGATTTCTGTGCATTAATTTTGTATCCTGCTACTTTACCAAATTCATTGATTAGCTTTAGTAGTTTTCTGGTAGCTTCTTTAGGATTCTCTATGTTTAGTATCATGTCATCTGCAAACAGTGACAGTTTTACTTCTTTTCCAATTTGTATTCCTTTTCTTTTTCTTCTCTGATTGCTGTGGCTAAAACTTCCAAAACGATGTTGAATAATAATGGTGAGTGGGCAATTTTGTCCTGTTCCTCATCTTAGAGGAAATAGTTTCAGTTTTTCACCATTGAGAATGATGTTGGCTGTGGGTTTGTCATATATGGCCTTTATTATGTTGAGGTAAGTTCCCTCTCTGTCTACTACCTGGAGGGTTTTTATCGTAAATGGGTGTTGAATTTTGTTGAAAGCTTTTTCTGCATGTATTGAGACGATCAATTGGTTTTTCTCCTTCAATCTGTTGATATGGTGTATCACATTGATTGATTTGTGTATATTGAAGAATCCTTGCATTCCTGGGATAAACCCCACTTGATCATGGTGTATAATCTTTTTAATGTGCTGCTGGATTCTGTTTGCTAGTATTTTGTTGAGGATTTTTGCACCTATGTTCATCAGTGATATTGGCCAGTAGTTTTCTTCTTTTGTGACATCTTATGTCTGGTTTTGGTATCAGAGTGATGGCGGCCTCGTAGAATGAGTTTGGGAGTGTTCCTCTCTCTGCTATATTTTGGAAGAGTTTGAGAAGGATAGGTGTTAGCTATTCTCTAAATGTTTGATAGAATTCACCTGTGAAGCCATCTGATCCTGGGCTTTTGTTTGTTGGAACATGTTTAATCACAGTTTCAATTTCAGGGCTTGTGATTGGTCTGTTTATATTTTCTGTTTCTTCCTGGTTCAGTCTCAGAAGGTTGTGCTTTTCTAAGAATTTGTCCATTTCTTCCAGGTTGTCCATTTTATTGGCATAGAGTTGCTTGTAGTAGTTTCTTAGGATGCTTTGTATTTCTGCAGTGTCTGTTGTAACTTCTCCTTTTTCATTTCTAATTTTATTGATTTGAGTGCTCTCCCTCTTTTTCTTG
The DNA here is from genome assembly GCF_937001465.1 of Orcinus orca. Classification (NCBI taxonomy): domain Eukaryota; kingdom Metazoa; phylum Chordata; class Mammalia; order Artiodactyla; family Delphinidae; genus Orcinus; species Orcinus orca. The sequence continues at coordinate 101,196,171 of NC_064563.1, forward strand.
ATGAGCCTGGCTAATGGTTTATCAATTTTGTTTATCTTCTCAAAGAATCAGCTTTTAGTTTTATTGATCTTCGCTATCATTTCCTTCATTTCTTTTTCATTTATTTATGATTTGATCTTTATGATTTCTTTCCTTCTGCTAACTTTGGGATTTTTTTGTTTTTATTTCTCTATTTGCTTTAGATGTAAGGTTAGGTGTTTTTTGAGATGTTTCTTGTTGCTTTTTTTTTGGCTATGTTGGGTCTTCATTGCTGCACACGGGCTATCTCTAGTTGCGGCAAGCAGGGGTTATTCTTTGTTGCGGTGCACAGGCTTCTCATTGCGGTGGCTTCTCTTGTTGTGGAGCATCAGCTCTAGGCATTCAGGCTTTGGCAGCTGTGGCACTCGGGCTCAGTAGTTGTGGCTCGCGGGCTCTAGAGCGCAGGCTCAGTAGTTGTGGCACACAGGCTTAGCTGCCCCCACGGTATGTGGGATCCTCCCAGACCAGGGCTCTAACCCACGTCCCCTGTACCAGCAGGCAGATTCTTAACCACTGCGCCAGTAGGGAAGTCCAAGATGTTTCTTGAGGTAGCATTGTATTGCTATAAACTTCCCTCTTAGAACTGCTTTTGCTGCATCCCATAGGTTTTGGGGAGTGGTGTTTCATTGTCATTTGTTTCTAGGTATTTTTTGATTTCCTCTTGGATTTCTTCAGTGATCTCTTGGTTATTTAGTAGTGTGTTGTTTAGCTTCCATGTGTTTGTATTTTTTACAGATATTTTCCTGTAATTGATATCTAGTCTCATAGCATTGTGGTCAGAAAACATACTTCATACGATTTCAATTTTCTTAAATTTACCAAGGCTGGATTTGTGACCCAAAATATGATCTATCCTGGAGAATGTTCCATGAGCACTTGAGAAAAATGTGTATTCTGTTGTTTTTGGATAGAATGTCCTATAAATGTCAATTAAGTCCATCTTGTTTAATGTATTATTTAAAGCTTGTGTTTCCTTATATATTTTCATTTTGGATGATCTGTCCATTGGTGAAAGTGGGGTGTTAAAATCCCTGAATATAACTGTGTTATTTTCAATTTCCCCTTTTATGGCTGTTAGCATTTGCCTTATGTATTGAGGTGCTCCTATGTTGGGTGCATATATACTTACAATTGTTACATCTTTTTCTTGGATTGATCCCTTGATCATTTTGTAGTGTCCTTCTTTCTCTCTTGTAATAGTCTTTATTTTAAAGTCTATTTTGCCTGATATGAGAACTGCTACTCCATCTTTCTTCTGATTTCCATTTGCATGGAATTTCTTTTTCCATCCCCTCACTTTCAGTCTGTATGTGTCCCTAGGTCTGAAGTGGGTCTCTTGTAGACAGCATATATACAGGTCTTGTTCTTGTATCCATTCAGCCAGTCTATGTCTTTTGGTTGGAGCATTTAATCCATTTACATTTAAGGTAATTATCGATATGTATGTTCCTATTTCCATTTTCTTGATTGTTTTGGGTTTGTTATTGTAGGTCTTTTCCTTCTCTTTTGTTTCCTGCTTAGAGAAGTTCCTTTAGCATTTGTTGTAAAGCTGGTTTTGTGGTGCTGAATTCTCTTAACTTTTGCTTGTCTCTAAAGGTTTTAATTTCTCCTTTGAATCTGAATGAGATCTTTGCTGGGTAGAGGAATCTTGGTTGTAGGTTTTTCCCTCTCATCACTTTAAATATGTCCTGCCACTCCCTTCTGGCTTGCAGAGTTTCTGCTGAGAATTCAGCTATTAACCTTATGGGAATTCCATTGTATGTTATTTGGTGCTTTTCCCTTGCTGCTTTTAATATTTTTTCTTTGTATTTAATTTTTGATAGTTTGATTAATGTGTGTCTTGGCATGTTTCTCATTGGATTTATACTGTATGGGACTCTCTGTGCTTCCTGGACTTGACTATTTCCTTTCCCATATTAGGGAAGTTTTCAACTATAATCTCTTCAAATGTTTTCTCAGTTCCTTTCTTTTTCTCTTCTTCTGGGACCCCTATAATTCAAATGATGGTACATTTAATGTTGTCCCAGAGGTCTCTGAGACTGTCCTCAAGTCTTTTCATTCTTTTTTCTTTATTCTGCTCTGTGGTAGTAATTTCCACTATTTTATCTTCCACGCCACTTATCCGTTCTTCTGCCCCAGTTATTCTGCTATTGATTCCTTCTAGAGAATTTTTAGTTTCATTTATTGTGTTGCTCATCATTGTTTGTTTGCTCCTTAGGTCTTCTAGGTCCTTGTTAAACGTTTCTTTTATTTCCTCCATTCTATTTCCAAGATTTTGTATCATCTTTACTATCATTACTCTGACTTCTTTTTCAGGTAGACTGCCTATTTCCTCTTCATTTATTAGGGGTGATGGGTTTTTACCTTGCTCCTTCATCTGCTGTGTATTTCTCTGCCTTCTCATTTTGCTTAACTTACTGCATTTGGCGTCTCCTTTTCGCAGGCTGCATGTTCATAGTTCCCACTTTTTCCCCCCCAGTGGGTGAGGTTGGTTCAGTGGGTTTTGTAGGCTTCCTGGTGGAGGGGACCACTGCCTGTGTTCTGGTGGATGAGGCTAGATGTTGCCTTTCTGCTGGGCAGGACCACGTCCAGTGGTGTTGTGTGGGGTGTCTGTGACCTTATTGTGATTTTAGGCAGCCTCTTTGCTGATGGATGGGGTTGTGTTCCTGTCTTTCTGTTTGGTATGGGGTGTCAAGCACTGTAGCTTGCTGGTCATTGAGTGCAGCTGGGTCTTAGCACTGAGATGGAGATCTCTGGGAGAGCTTTCGCCATTTGGTATTAGGAGCGGCCTGGAGGTCTCTGGTGGTCCAATGTCCTGAACTCAGCTCTCCCACCTCAGATGCTCAGGCCTGACACCTGGCTGGAGCACCAAGACCCTGTCAGCTACACGGCTTAGAAGAAAAGGGAGAAATAAGGGGCTTCCCTGGTGGCGCACTGGTTAAGAATCCACCTGCCAATGCAGGGGACACAGGTTCGAGTACTGGCCCTGGAAGATCCCACATGCCGCAGAGCAACTAAGCCCATGTGCCACAACTACTGAGCCTGTGCTCTAGAGCCCACAAGCCACAACTACTGAGCCCATGAGCTACAACTACTGAGTCCATGAGCCACAACTACTGAGCCTGCATACCACAACTCCTGAGCCCATGTGCCTAGAGCCCGCGCTCCTCAACAATAGAAGACACCGCAATGAGAAGCCCGCGCACCACACCGAAGAGTAGCCAAAGAAGTGCACAGCAATGAAGAACCAAAGCAGCCAAAAATAAATAAATAAAATAAATTTCTAAAAAAATAAATAAAATAAATAAAATGGTTAATTTTATATCCTAAATTTAAGAAAAAAGAAAAGGGAGAAATAAAAAGAAAAAATATAAATAAATAAAATAAAGTTATTAAAATAAAAAAGTAATTTAAAAAAGAAAGAGAGGGCAATGAAACCAATAAACAAATCCACCAATAATAACAAGTGCTAAAAAGTATAATAATAATTTTAAAAAATGAAGGACAGAACCCTAGGACAAATGATAAAAGCAAAGCTATACAGACAAAATCACACAAAAAAGCATACACATACACACACACAAAAAGAGAAAAAGGAAAAAAAATATATATATATATAAAGGAAGAGAGCAACCAAATCAATAAACAAATCTACCAAGATAATAAGCTCTAAATACTAAACTAAGATAAACATAAAACCAGAAACAAATTAGATGCAGAAAGCAAACCCCAAGTCTACAGCTACTCCCAATGTCCACCGCCTCAATTTTGGGATGATTCGTTGTCTATTCATGTATTCCACAGATGCAGGGTACATCAAGTTGATTGTGGAGATTTAATCCACTGTTCCTGAGGCTGCTGGGAGAGATTTCCCTTTCTCTTCTTTGTTTGCACAGCTCCTGGGGTTCAGCTTTGGATTTGGCCCTGCCTGTGCATGTAGGTCACCTGAGGGTGTCTGTTCTTTGCTGAGATAGGACCGAGTTAAAGTAGCAGTTGATTAGGGGGCTGTGGCTAACTTAGACCAGGAGGAGGGAGGGGTACAGAATGTGGGGCAAGCCTGCAGCGACAGAGGGCAGCATGATGTTGCAACAGCCTGAGGCACACTGTATTCTCCCGGGGAAGTTGTCCCTGGATCATGGGACCCTGGCAGTGGCGGGCTGCACAGGCTCCCGGGAGGGGAGGTGTGAATAGTGATCTGTGCTTGCACACAGGCTTCTTGGTGGCTGCAGCAGCAGCCTTGGTGCTTCATGCCCGTCGCTGGTGCCCGCGCTGATAGCTATGGCACACGCCTGTCTCTGGAGCTCATTTAGGTGGTGCTCTGAATCCCCTCTCCTCGCGCACCCGGAAACAATGGTCTCTTGCCTCTTAAGCAGTTCCAGACTTTTTCCTGGACTCCCTCCCGGCTAGCTGTGGAGCACTAGCCCCCTTCAGGCTGTGCACCAACCAGCCCCAGTCCTCTCCCTGGGATCTGACTTCCGAAGCTGGAGCCTCAGCTCTCAGCCCCCATCTTCCCCAGACAAGCCTCTCAGGCTGGTGAGTGCTGGTCGGCACCGATCCTCTGTGCGGGAATCTCTCTGCTTTGCCCTCTGCATCCCCGTTGCTGCGCTCTCCCCTGTGGCTCCAAAGCTTCCCCCGCACCCACCCCCTGTCTCTGCCAGTCAAGGGGCTTCCTAGTGTGTGGAAACCTTTCCTCCTTCACAGTTCCCTCCCAGAGGTGCAGGTCCCATCTCTATTCTTTTGTCTCTGTTTTTTCATTTTTCCTTTGCCCTACCCAGATACATGGGGGAGTTTCTTGCCTTTGGGAAGTCTGAGGTCTTCTGCCAGCATTCAGTAGGTGTTCTGTAGGAGTTGTTCCACATGGAGATGTATTTTTGACGTATTTGGGGGGAGGAAGGTTATCTCCACCTCTCACTCCTCCGCCATCTTGAAGGTCCTCTCTCAAAATCTTTTTTAAAAGTTTTACCATTTGAAACCTTAATACAGTTTAAAATTTACTTTTATCCTCAAAAACTTGCTGATTAGCAACATTTCTCTCTTTGCCAATACAGATTGGCAGTATGCTTCTATTCAACACTAAGGAACTGTGGCATTGATGAACTATGGGACCACATTAATTTTATGTGACAAACTTGTAATTACATGGTATGTAATTTTCCTTCAAGGCACTTACCACAGTTTGTAAGTATACATTTATTTGTGTGTATGTCTCAGTCTCTCCAGGACTGAGTATCTTGTAAAATGAGTATGTTGAACTAAATCTGATTTTCTTTCCAGTTCCAAGAGACTGTATTCTAATGGGAATATGCTAAAAGGAAATGATATCAGGATAGCAATTTCTCTCATGAGAAGAGCCTTCTTCCCTTCAGGTTACCTGGTGCTGACCAGTAATATAATTGTGAGAGCCAGAGCAGCAATGGACAGTGCACATCCAAATGTGGAAAATACATCTAGTGATTCAGGATATTTATATTCCTTTTTGAAACTCTGGAAAGTAAGTTGACTCATTATTTTTAAATAACCATTCTGAAATATCTATGAAAGTCAACATCATAAAGAGATACACTGATTAAAGCAATCAGATATATTGATCAAAATAGCCAGATATGTCTTTTTTTATATAAAGCTGTGATATTTTTAAAGGAAACAAATCAACCCCTTATCTCTAAGCAGTTTACATGAAATAGAGGCTTAAGAACAGTTACCTAACTAATTCAGTTAGGGAAGACATATATACTATTCCTCAATGTCTAAAATCAAAGTTGTTTGTGTTAGATGTAAATTGGCTAGAGTTGCTTTATTTACCCATTAAATTATTTTTATGTGTAACTATAATCCAAGGGAAAATATGCATATCTAAGCTAATGTACTAAAAATAAAGTTGCAGAAATATTTTTATGGACATGGAAAGATATTCAAATGATCCTGTTCATTTTTCTTTGGAAAATGGGGTATAATTTTTATGTAGTATATCTATATCTACCCCAGCTTTTTAGTATGTAGTCATAGAAAAATATATTCCACATGAGTACGTACTCTTAGAAATCTGGAGAGGTAATAATGGCGGTCACTGGGTGGATAGGATATATATACATAATTATTTTTGCTTGTCTGTACTTTCTAATTTTTCAAATTGTTAAAATTAGAAAAGCTGAAAATGCTTATTTATAAAACATGAAAATAGTATAGAAACATAATTTTAAAAAGCACACGTTCCTCTTTACTGCCTCTACCCCACATCATACCCTACCTCTTGAAATCCTACTCTTCTCCAGAGATGACCTTTTTATAGGTGCTTACAAATATTATCTATGTCTCTTTGCACAAATAAACAGGGGTTTGTTAACATAATCAAATTATTTTCAAACTGCTATTTTAAGATATCATACACATTTTTCCATGTCAGTATATTTCTGTTGAGTAAGCAGACTCACTCTGTATGCAATGAGTATGTATTGCTTTAGTAGGGAAAAAATAAAAATAAAATAAACTTTGTTTTAAAAAATAATAAAACAGGGCTTCCCTGGTGGCACAGTGGCTGAGAGTCCACCTGCCAATGCAGGGGACACGGGTTCGTGCCCCGGTCCGGGAAAAACCCACATGCCGCGGAGCGGCTGGGCCCGTGAGCCATGGCCGCTGAGCCTGCGCGTCCGGAGCCTGTGCTCCACAACGGGAGAGGCCACAAGAGTGAGAGGCCCGCGTACCGCAAAAAAAAAATAATAATAACAAAACAAAAATTTCACATTACTTCCTATCTGCAGTATACTAAGTAGATGACAAAGAATCAGAGAATACATATATCTTCAGATCTTAGAAATCATCTATACACTCAGAGCCTATCTGCTCTTAAACTTTACATACAATTCTAATCAGCTTTTTTTTTTAATTTTGCAACCCAAAACTAATTACAAACATGAGTAGGTGGGCATTGAGGCAGATTCAGATATTAGTAAGAATAGCTGAAAGTCTGACTTAAAAAAAGGAGAAAAATAACTATGACAGTATAGTCTGTATCATTTAATATACAAAGCAATCTGAGCTTTACACAGCTATTCAATAATACTAATGATCTTAAGATATCAAAAAAGGTAAAATTTTATCTTTACATTTCTGATTGAGAAAGCAGATCTCTCTATAATGCAAGTTATAAAATAAATAGTCAAAATCAATTTTTAAATATTTGGTAAATAAAATAAGAAAACGATAGTTATCTCAAAAATATGTTAAAAACAAGGCTCTATAATTTGATATTCTATGTTGTACCAGTACGTTCTGGATCTCCATTGGCTTCTCAAATACGGGTACATCTTAGCTACTAGAAAATTAAAACATCTGCTTCTCTTTGGAAGAGTCATAGTGTTACTAGGCCCTTAGTAAGGGTAAGACACTCTACATCCCTCCCCATTCCACTGCATATAAAAACATTCCATCCAGTATATAAACAAACATTTTTGTTTTCACCAGAATAATAGGTTTCTGGAAATGAAACAAACAGAAGCCCGTCTTCCTAAAAAGGTCAGCCCAAGAAATCTCAGAGGTGTATAAACAGCTGCACACCAGAGCTGTTGCCAGTTACTTGTACGGGGTAGCACTGGAATGAAACAGCACACACGGAGGTATTATGGGACAAGTTGAATTAAAGAGCTTTTCCTCTTATATCTTCTGGCATAAACTTAGTAACTTAGATGATTACAATGGAAAAAGCTTTGGGTAACTGATGCAAACTGCCCACCCACAGCTATGTATGTACTGAACCTGTCTTCAGCACACAGCTATACAGCCTTACCTCTGGCTGTAGCAACTTCATGCTTCTGATATGTGAGTTAGTTGACTGGAGTCCGTCAGCTCCTCTTTTGCACATGGGCTCCCTTCTCATTATTAAATACACAGTACTGAACTCATCTATCAGGAGACTATATTGCAAAAAACTCTATTCTACTTGCCTTTACCAGCACTTCCATTTTTAGTCCTCTAACTCCTGTTTTTCCATTTAATCTGAGTTGAGTGTCTATGTAAACTAACCCCCCAAATTATCTCCAGTTAGTACATACCAAAATCGTATATAAGGAAATTCTTGTCAGGAAGGAGATTACCGTGTACACCCTTACCATCAATACCGCGAAGTTAGTAGTATGGTTGCAGCGGCAGCGCAAGAATCCATCAATGACTCCTTCTTTGTGACAGCCATGTGTGTCCCAATCCTTCAGGGAAAAATTCCAATAGTCACAGGCATAGGAATGAAGCTGGAATTCTTTTTCATTGTACTGTGAATTGATCAGACAATGGCAACTGATTTTTCAAAATGCTTAATTGGGTAGAAAAAATCAAATAGGCCAAGATAAGCATATGAGAAACCAATTAGATATGTACAAAGCATAGCATCTTCATTACAGATTGAGGAGAGGAAAAGGGATATAAAATTCAAAGTAGTTAATTTTGGGTTTAGCTAGTCTACAAAAATATGGATGGGGGAAGTTGAAGTGAATACTGTCAAAGAATTTTTCAAAGAGTTGTTCTGTGAATTTCTTTTGCCCAAACTGTCCCTGGTTTTGTAATCAAGAGTGGGCTGAATTATTTCTGTTAATAGGAAAACTCACCCTTGGACTAAAAAACATTTCAACAGAAGTGCTCTGATCTTCCACATTTTCATCAGTTTTGCTTGAGATAATTTTTTTATTAAAATGTGATTTAGCTATAAAAGTTTTTGATTGGAAAAGCTTGTTGTTTTGATACACTACAAAGCCACATGCCTTGGCATTAGCTGTGAGGGGGGAAAAGGACACTAAAATTAACAAATGAACCCTAGGGTAAGCAAGAAACAAAGTCCCATGCCATCACTGAACTGCATGACTGCTTAATACTTGGGTAAAGTACAGAAAACGTGGTTTGCTGGCTGCCTTTATTTAATTGCAGTACGTAATTAACATATATGATCTGTGGTTGGCTATTCCACCCTCATTAAGTTTTTTTCCTGAGATAAGATTCCTTATATTCTAAATGGAAACCATAATTCCTGCCTAATCCACCTGAAAAATAAAATTGGAAGGATATCATGTATAAAGTAAACATTCTTACTTTCTATGCAGTGAGACGGAGTAAACACGATGTGAAGGTAGCTCAAGACCACGTTGCTTCCCTCACTGATAAGACATCAAACAAGAAACAGCAGAGGGTGAACATCAGGACAGCTGTACCTAGAGGATTGCTCTGTGAGGTCTGTCTCCCATTCAGAAGGACTGAGCAGGGACCACTGTATTAAGAGACTGGAGCTCAAGTTGTGCATATCAGGGAAACAGCAGAGGGTGAACTCTGCTGTCTTTCACAAGTGAAAAACTTGTGTGTGTGTATTTGCATGTGTGTGTATATATATACGTGTGTGTGTATACACACACACACACACACACACACACACATATATGTATATTATATATACAAGGAAAACTAAAGCGCTGGTGGTGAGACCAGCCTAATCAGTCTTGTGCTTTGAGAGATAGGCAGGCAAGGCCCTGACAGCCCCCCAGATGTCCTCCACAGCCAGCCACTTTGCTCTGTCCTCATCTGGGAAATAAAGACATTGGCTTCTGAGGTGTTTTCATGGCACGTTAAGCCCACCAAATTGTTCCTCCTGGATACTAGGTGACAAAGTTAACCCTAAAAATGTAGTATGGCTTCTTTTTAATCTTATTTTTATAAAAGAGTGACATGCTTGATGTAAAATCCAAATCCATCCAAGTATATAGATTTAAAACATGAAATTCCCTACTCACCCATCTCCTCATTTCTACAGTATTCTGGTTATTTATTAGAAAATCATCTTTTCATCTAGATAATTAGATTCACTAGAATAAATTATATTTACCACTATCTTATAATTTTAAAAGAATCTCCATATCTCTAGACATAATCCTCCTTGATGTTTATTTATATTCTCTCTTTTCTTGATCAAATTTGTCAGAAGCTTGCATATTTTTCATTAGTCTTTCATGGAATCAAATTTTTATTTTGTTGATCAACTCTAGCATTTGTTAATTTCTGTTTTTATTAATTTCTGCCCTTTTTATTAATTCCTTCCTTCTAGATTTCTTTACAGTTATTTTAATTTTTATGCCTCTTTATCTGAATGATTATTTTTTAACAATTTCTTTTATTATCTAATGAATTTATTAAAGGATATACATTTTCCTTTAAATACATAAATTCAAGGTGTACTGAATACCTAAATACAAGCACAAACACTAAAAATATTCAGGAGAAAATATAGGAGACTAGCATGACTTTAGTAGAGCAATGAATTTTTTTTAAGTACCAATTACAGAAAAAAGATTGGTACATTGGACTGCATTATAAATTAAAATTTGAGTATGACAAAAGACATGAAAAACCAAGTAAAAGATAGCTATAGACTGGAGAGAAGATATTTGCAACTTCTACAACCAATAAAGAATTAGCCAATTAGAATTATATAACCAGTGAGAATCATGAACTTAGTCTTTCTAAAATATGTACTTTCCGGCACTGGATTTTCTTATTTGGGGAGAGAATAAAAGTAAATGTGTGTGTTTGGTTTGCTTATTGTAGTTGAATTAACCAATTTTTTTTTTAGACTCTGAAAAGTACAATGTATGGATACCACGGGGGAAAGAGTGGGGGTGGGAGGAATTGGGAGATTGGGATTGACACATATACGCTAGTGGTATTATGTATAAAATAGACAACTAATGAGAACATACTGTATAGCACAGGGAACTCTACTTAATGCACTGTGGTGACCTAAATGGGAAGGAAATCTAAAAAAGAGGGCATATATGTATATGTATAGCTGATTCATTTTGCTGTACAGCAGAAACTAATGCAACATTGTAAAGCAACTATACTCCAACAAAAATTAAGAAAAAAAAAAGAAAAGTACAAACATTTCAAGATAGACATAAGAATTTCTAAAGGGCCACATGCAAGATGATAAGGAGCTCATGGTGGGCACCATACTAGTAGAGATAACTGAAAATTGGTACTGCTAGATGATGACTGCATCAATTACATAAAATATCCCAAGGTCAGGTCTATAGGATGAATTTAAGCCTGTGAGTGCCATTCCACTAGTAAACACAGGCAAAGCTTACGACTGAGTATTTTTTAAATGTATTTTTAAATGTAAAACTGAACCACTTTAGCTAGATTTTTGTTGGAAAACAGATTTGCATCCATGGCCAGAGCATTTCAATTCTGCTACCCTCCAAAGGGTTTTTGCAAAGAAAGAGAGGAAAAAATAAAAAAAGAAATTATCTCTATGGCCTAGAATAGTAGACTTGACATTAACATAATTTGTCAGAACTCAAACATACTCAAACACAAATTATTCAGTGTGAAACAGTAAACATTATTTCTCGTTCAATGGATGTAAGTTATTAATTCCATGAATTGGAGTGCATTTTTTCATGTAACATAATTTAAGACCTGCTTTTCGTGGTGTTGAGCAAGATCTGAAGTTCAGCCTGTTCATTCAGATTCAGTTTGTCCACACTTGCATTTACAACTGTGGAACCAGAAACCAGAGAATCCCTAGTTCCTATGAGAAGGAAAAAAAGCAGAATTTCATAAAAGTCTACACTTTCACGAATAGAGCATTATCGGTAGCAGAATGCTCTCTGCTATTACAAGAACCTGAAACAAACAGCTCACCTTTCAGCACACTGAAGAGAACACCTGTAGATCCCACAGTGCCTTCTGAAGAGAAATTAACAGACTGTATTGCTATATTAGGTTCTACCACTGACGTGTTGGCCAAAGACAAGGAATAAGTTTCAATTTGCTCAATAAGCCTGCATAAAATAAAATGTAACAACATAATATTGTGGAGATTTGTCATAAAATCAGTTGTGTGTGTCCCACATTCCAGTAGAAAGGAATGACCACAGAATTCATGTGATCACAATATTGGCACAATTCCCTAAAAATATCTGACTTTCTTTACGAGAGTCTTACTTTGTTACATATACCTTTTTTTAAAGTTCTGGTGGACTCTTCCCACTGACATGTACCTTGGACACAGATGCCAGAAAGCTGGAATTCAAGAATGACAGATTTCCCAGTAGAAACAGTCTTTGTTATCCTGCTCTTCTCATAAAAGGATGGCGCTACCACCCTCCAATGACCAGGCATTTGATTCTTGTTTCTCCAGTGCTGAGACTCAATTTCCACTTATTCAACTTTCTCCTCTCACACAAACCCCTCGGGTTCCAAAGCATCTCTTATAAGTGTCGACTCCTGAGGTGACAGTTCATATGGAATTATGGAAGAGCAGATCTCTGAGCTCATTGCCTCGGCTATTAACTAAACTTTGCAGGTTTTCACACTGTTCTTTTCTACTTTGGATAAGTTAAAAGATAGATTAGATGGAAGGTGGGAGGGAGTGGGGGGAATCTGTTAATTTGGTGCTCTCCAAAGGTAAGTCATAAGACTGTTTCTTTTCCTGTTTCCTATAAAAAATATTTCCACTCTTTCTGTACTTGACAAAACAAAATGTCCCTATCTAAGATAACTGGTTCAATCTAGTTTTCCCAGAAATGAAAGAATTTCATTAATATGTAATTGTTCTTTATTCTAAATCTTTATTCCTGACACTAATATATCTTTTTTCTTCCCCAAGTGAGATTTTAAAAAGAATAAATTTTTAAATAATTTAAAAAACTTCATAAAAAGAATGTGATAGTCATTCATATGGAAACATTCAAGTCAACTTCTCTATTTCAAAAGTTTCCTTTCATAACACCATTTTCTGTAATTTTCAGCAATTCACACTATGCATTTCCCACTTGATGAATAGCAATCATACTCCAGAGCTGCTTTCGACAGGAGGAGTACCTAACAAAACTTCAATCTGCTAAGAACATAGTTCATACATTCATTCAACCAACAGTGTCTGTTGAGCACCCACTAAAAGGTCAGTACCTGTGAAACACTGGCGATACTAAGGGGAGCTCCTTCAGGCATTTGAAGGCTAAAGGGAAAAATGGGCCAGGTACATGGGGGTGTTTGCTGCTTTTAAAGGGCTGCCCTAGCCACAGCCACTTGTAAGACCTTTATTCCTTCCATATTATTCTTTCCTCCTCTTGTCGTAACTGATTGGATGATAGGTGGGTGCATGTCTCAGAGATCCCAATCAGGAGGCTGGCCATCAACCTAGTACAAATAACTAGAAGCAATCTGATTCTTTTCCCTAGGAATCTTCCATTTAGTGCAGCAGTTATATCAGAAAGCCTGGCTTTCAAGGGGACCAGAGAGGTCATTAGAGTCAGCCCTCCGTATCCGCGGGTTTCGTTTCCGTGGTTAGTTGAATTTGCTAATGTGGAACCCCACGCAGATACGGATAGCCAACTACACCATTTTATATAAGGGACTTGAGCATCCGGGCATTTTGGTTTCCGTGGGGAGCCGGGGAGGTAAGAGAGGGGACGGTCCTGGAACCAATCCCCCACGGATACTGAGGGAGAATTGCATATCATTGTAAGGACAAATACAAATTAAAAATGAGAGGTTTAATTCTTCCTGTGGAAAATAAGGGAAGAAATTTCCCTCCCCTCCTTTTTCTTTGAGCATTTACTTTAGAAAACTTGCAGGCACTTTCTCTTCTCTTTGAAATGTAAATAAATCCTTTTGAAAACTAGATTGGCATTTTGTCAAAGACCTAGGAATGTCTTTCTCAGGGACCTGGGAACCATCTCTTTGAAATGGAAACATCGAGGGAGCTAGCTAGTGCCCCTATCTCCCAGTTTCTGTGGGAGAGTAGTAGCCTAACTTCGGTGGGTGGGCACCTTGCTCCAAGTTGCAAAACTACCTCCTTTCATAAAGATATGAAAGGTTTGTTCTTCCTCTGGATAAAGTCAATTAGCTAACACAAAAGGTCACCTCAATTACCCAGTTAACTTAGGATAAACTGTGTGTGGCAAATAGTGCTGTCGAGTTCTCTTAACTGAGGACTAGTTATTATTTATCTGAAAACATGTATGTAACAGGTTGTATCTGCTTGCCTACCTAAAGAGGTCAGATTCCCTTCTTCTTCCCAGTCTATTAAGGGTTTGTCTGTCATGTTCGTCACATTCTGGTTTAATGCCTGTGCAATAATTAAAGTGTTTTCTTTCTCTACTACCTTTGTGGAGAGGATTTCTGGGTTGGGAGAAGATTTTGTTTTTAATTTTACTTCCCCAACATGAAAGGGTTAAATTATGAGAGAGCAGAAACTATAAATAAAGATGAGACATACATGTTTACTGAGTCATGTTAATGATAAACACAGCTGCTAACCTATTTTTCCAAGATTTAATATGGATAAGTCCAGTATTATGCTAGCGATTTACATACATTATCTCATTTGAGCCTTACAAGAATCCTGCTGAAGCGAGTCCCAAAATCACTCCCATATTACACTGAAGAATCTGAGGCTCTTTGGAGAGATATGGAGTAATTTGGACTAAATCATGTAGCTACCAAAAAGCAATGCGAAGATTTGAATCCAGAACCGTCTGATTTCAACAGCCACTGCCATTACATTCTCCCACAGGGAAGACCCAAAACTGCTCTACTGAGAGCTTCAAAGCTGCCTTGGAAGCCCTGCCATCCCCCTGGTCCAGCACCCACAGGGCCCAGCTGTATTATGATCCTGTTCCTAGGTTCCCAGGAGATTCCATATGCCTCTTTACAGTAGCTCTCTTTTGGTTAAGATAACTTGATCAGCTGCCTTGTAAGCAAAGAAAGCTGGCTAGAACAGAAATGCAAACAGAAATGTGCAATGGAAATGTTCAAGGTAGTCAGTATTAGCAGTTTTATGTTCCCAAAGTTAGGTAAACAAGGACAACTAGGAGCTTGAACGTAACAGCAAAGTTTCAAGGTTATGGATCAGTCTTTACAGCAAGTGTTCAAAATGGAGAAATAAGGTCTTAGATTCACTGATTGAGTCAGATGCCTTTACCAGCAGAGACTCTGCCCTGGCTGGGCCCACTTCAACACCCTGCCTCCTCCCAGTTTAGAACAAGAGAATGCATGGAAGGATGCTGGAGAACTCTGCCGTGACAACGTGCGATGAATGAAGCTGGAGTGAGTTCTTTCCTCCCTGTCACTCTCCTCTGTTTCACTCTCACCCTGTCCACTTCTCCCCATATGTGTAGAAGGGGAGTTCGGTAGCTTAGAGACACAGAAAGGAAACTGTAGATGAAAGAAGGGGAAAGTCAGAGTGAGATTTACCATTTAGGCTGGTGCCTATCAGGAGACCTTGCACATTGGTCTCAGTTCAGCGGATGGAGTTTGGAAAGGAAGAGTTGCCCCAAGTAATAACTAATTTCCTTCCAGGGGAGAGAGGAGAGAGAGAGAGATTACCTCTGTTGGCAGCTCACCAAGAGTGTTCTCCTGAGGAGAGCTAAGAGCTTGCTGACACGATCTTAGGGCTCGAGATTGAGGCGAAAGCCTTATTTACATGAATAAAGACCTGAGTCCACAAGGGTTTACATAAAAGATCACCTGGGAGAGGGTAAACTGATAGCCCATCATTAGATAAATAAGTAGACTAGAAATTCAGAGTGGGAGGAAGGAAGGACTGAGTGTGGTTATACCATTTCATATTTCAACGCATCCTATATTGAAACTTTTTATTTATCCTCTAAACACCTTCTTCTATGCCATTTGGACTTTACACATAAATCACACATAATTGTTTTCTTTTTTCTCCATGCCTTAAGCCAGTAAAATTCATAACTGTTTATTAATGGGACAGTGTTTTCATCTATCTCATGATCTGTGACTTTCTCAGCCAAATCCCACAATGGCTCTTTCCTCAGCCTTCTCAGCAAAAACATCCACTCCTCTCCTTTGCCTCCAGCAAGACTGCAAACACAGAACCTCCAGCTCTGAAGGGAGTTCACTGAACATAGACTCTGGACCAACTTCAAGAAAAATGGGAGTGTTCACACTCCCAGTGAGAAGGATCCAGACTCCTAGAGAAATCTGAAGCCATAAAATACACCAGTTCAATTGTTTATAACACCTCTACCATCATCTCTCAGAATTATAATCTTGTCAATGTTCTGTTTCAGGCATTTGCACTTTTTCTACTTTGAGGACTCAACACTAAATAGGTACTGGTTATAATATTAGAGAACTGAGAACTACTAGGAATTTCTCCTAAGGAAATAATAGGTCATGCGAACAAAGATTATGTACAAGAATGAAATACCAAAAGACTTGAAGCTATCTAAATGTCCAGCAGCAGAGAACTGCTTAAATGATAGCTGACTCATATCATGCAGTTATCTAAAATTTATGATGTAGATGCATAAGTATTTATATTAAAAAGATGTTTACAAAGTATTAAAGTGACAAAAACAAGTTATAAATTAAAAGAGTATGTAGGGCTTCCCTGGTGGCACAGTGGTTGAAAGTCCGCCTGCCGATGCAGGGGACGCGGGTTCGTGCCCCAGTCCGGGAAGATCCCACATGCCGTGGAGCGGCTGGGCCCGTGAGCCATGGCCGCTGAGCCTGCGCGTCCGGAGCCTGTGCTCCGCAGCGGGAGAGGCCACAGCAGTGAGAGGCCCGCGTACCGCAAAAAAAAACCACAAAAAAACAAAAAACCATAATAGTTACTCAGAAAAGAAAAATACATAACCAAATGAAAGATGTGATTCTCTTGTCCCAAAAAAAGTAATATCTTTCAAGCAAGTATGATGTCCCTTGATGGCTATATTACTGACATTTTTATGCTTCCTGATTCAACAGCACAGTTATTTTTTGTAGCCGTATCTGTTTTGTAAATTATAAAGAAATATTTAAGACACAAAAAACATATAAAAATTATGACGGTAGGACTTCCCTGGTGGTGCAGTGGTTAAGAATCCGCCTGGGCTTCCCTGGTGGCGCAGTGGTTGAGAATCTGCCTGCTAATTCAGGGGACACAGGTTCGAGCCCTGGTCTGGGAGGATCCCACATGCTGTGGAGCAACAAGGCCTGTGAGCCACAACTACTGAGCCTGTGCGTCTGGAGCCTGTGCTCCGCAACAAAAGAGGCCACGATAGTGAGAGGCCCGCGCACCATGATGAAGAGTGGCCCCCGCTTGCCACAACTAGAGAAAACCCTTGCACAGAAACGAAGACCCAACACAGCAAAAATTAATTAATTAATTAATTAATTCCTACCCCCCAATATCTTCTTTTAAAAAAAAAAAAAAAAGAATCCGCCTGCCAATGCAGGGGATACAGGTTCGAGCCCTGGTCCAGGAAGATCCCACATGCCTCGGAGCAACTAAGTCCATGCGCCACAACTACTGAGCCTGCGCTCTAGAGCCTGCAAGCCACAACTACTGAGCCCGTGTGCCACAACTACTGAAGCCCATGCACCTAGAGTCTGTGCTCTGCAACAAGAGAAGCCACCGCAATGAGAAGCACGCGCAGTGCAACAAAGAGTAGCCCCCGCTCACCACAACTAAAGAAAGCCTGCACACAGCAAGGAAGACCCAAGGCAGCCAAAAATAAATAAATAAATAAATTTTAAAAAACAAATACTATAAAAAATAAATTATGATGGTAAGTATCTATGGACATACCACAGGAAGTAAGTACCAATACAGTTGAAGCTCTTCTTTTACCTCTGAGCTTTTAATCAAGAAGCTGGAAAGGACTATGTAAAGAGTAGAATCATGAATACTTGAGTAAGCATGATATATGTGGGCAGAGGCAATTTAGATTTGGCAAATGGAACGCTGGTCTAAATAATTTCTTAGAATAAATAAGGCAAAGAAGGACATAGGAAGGAACAGTGCATACAATTTATTTAGTGTTTCAAAGAGCCCTTGACACACATAGAAATAAATATCTAAATAAAATGTGAAAAATTTTCCCAGGTTCATTATTCACTATCAAACACTTGCATAAACATCTAGAATTAGTTACTGAGATATCCGGTTCTGCAGGAAGTGGATGATAACCTGCAGAAAGGTGTGAGAGGCAGGAGAATTGGTCAGATGAAAATCAATGCAAACCAAGGACTGTTAAAACGTTTAGGGAAAATCATATGGGATAATGGGCTCTAAGCTGTCAGGAAAGGGGTCTATGAATTTAAAGGGCTACTCTTAGAAGATATTACCCGATCTGGCATTAAAATCGTATATGTCGTCAAAATCCTAGATATCATCAGGGAGCATATTAGAAATAGAAAATATCATTTGCTCCTTTATTCTTGGAAAGCCTCTGTGCAAGCAAGGTTGTCACGCTTCAGGAAAGGTGTGATGAAGCTAGAAAATGTTCCAAGATGGAAAACTAAAATGATCAAAGAAGTGAAGGACTCCTAACTGTGAAGAGACTTAACTGCAATTCTACCTAGAAATATGAAGTCTCAAAATAGATACAGTGTAAACCTACAGTCTACCCAGTCTTTAAAATTGAGATAAATTATGTAACAGCAGATCTTAACCTGATCAAACTCCAGGAGATGGAGGAGGCTGCAAGAATAAATCTATTGAAGAATTAAAAGGAATTTACTACTGATCTATATTTCAGTTTTTAGGAAAACTGGAATTATGTGATGTAACACCCAAAACTTTGAACATTGGCATCACGAAATGGAGCCAAACCCTTCCACAAAATCTTCCTTGATGCCTCTTCTAGGGACCTAACACTAGTTGGAGAGATGATAGGTATGACCCAGCATAGCAATTCATATGCCTAAACAGAGGAGATGCTTGGAAAAGCACAAACCATTCGGAGTGTTCTTGTCACATGTTTGCAAGGAAGAGCCATATCTTCCCACTGGAATTCTGTGAAAAGTAAAATTCTCATAGGTACTGTTTTCACAGTAATTAACTATAAGGGAAAGAAAAAATATTCTTCATCATAAATTCATTAATCAAAAAATTTTCATTATAAATTTTCACTTTTCTTTCTCAAATTTCAAACCAGATAAAAGTCAAAGTTCAAAACCTCTCTGGTGTAATTCGAAGGGTAATAGAAGGCTTATAGGACTCACTGACCAGCCAGGAACTACATACTTTCTTATCTAGTTAAGTTACTACCATTACAATAACTAGTATGTTCGATTACAGGTTCCAGTTAAAATGTGCACAATATATAACTCAGTCGAGGTGGGATGTGATCACTAACACATCAGAAAGGATAGTGTATCAGATTAGTTGAAATCTTGAAAAGCAAAGATATAGAGCCTACAGTGGCAAAGGGCATCATGAGGGTGTGGGTTAAACAAAAAGCTAAAGTCATGGAGTATGTGGGATACACTGGCTGCTTGGAGGGTAGGTAATTATAGGAGTGAGCTTCTAGGGCTCTGAATCTTAAGCAGGCAGCATGAAGTGTGTAGAGTGTTGGGAAGCACACTGCAGATCAAGAAGTGGCTTTGAACTTTGATTCTGAGATACCATTGACCGAAGTCAAGCCACTAATTTAATAACATCTCTCCAAGAGAAAGGAAGAAAAAACAAACACTTCATCTAAGTATATACTTGGATGAGAAGATGCCTCTTGATTTCAGAAAAGTTAAGTATGTTAGAATTATGATATTTGAAATGGGGTAATATGGAGCATCACCAATTGAAAGGAGCTGAGAAAACCATATTACCCATTGCTCTATAGTAGACACTGCAGTCAGAAAGAAAAGCAACTGAGTTTTACAGAGAAACTTAACAGTTGGGAAAGAAATGAGGTGTACTGAACATACAGGTAAATAGCACAAGAAAACTCAGCTTTTACTATTGAGCTAATAAACACATCTTAAATCCATCATCATTATGCCCATTGTTACTACAGTCATTAACAGAAGCTTCAAGAAGCTTTGCTGCTGTCCTTATAAACACAAGAGTCACCTAAATCTCACACCCTAGTATTATCCCAAGTAACTTACTGATTGTACATCTCCGTCCTTTCCACTCTTCTGGACAAATGCATCTGCCATTTTCCCAGGTTCCACCATTCTTGCAGAACTCTATAGGGGTGCTAGATGTGGGGTAAATGTTCCTAAAGAAACAATAAATAACAGAATAGTATATGAACTGGCTGATTAGTTTCTCTTTTGGGGTCTGTGGCCTTTAATTTCTATATGTAAAACCATTATTTTGAATATCACTGCTGAAAAATATTCTTTGTAAGATCATCAAAAAATATATACACTGAGAATCTACACAGGGTATACAATGCTTACTAGATGTTATGGATATGAAAAAACCATATTTGAAAGATACGACACCTTGACCAAGGAGATTAGAATCTACTGAAGGAAACAGATTATATAGATGATGTATATAGACTAGATAGATAGATATAGATGAACCATGTCAATATGCAGATCTATAAGTGCTATAAGAATATAGAAGAGAGATGTTGAGGACAGAGGTAACCCATCCAGAGAAGACTTTTCAGAAGAGGTGGTGTTAGCATCAGATTTTAAGACTAAATCTAAAGAAGTCAGATAATGAGGATGATTATAATTTTTGTGACTTTCTGTTTGAATAAAAAAAAAATCCCACAAGGACTCAGAGGCAAAAAATATACAAATCAATTTTCACTGCAAAGTAAAGAAGCTGTTACAGTGGAGGATTACTGGACTGAATGTCAATATTATGACATAGTATGAGTGTGTTTCATGTTTGGTAATTGCAATCATTGTTGCTTTTGTTGTGGTCATACATTTACAATGCTTGGTGTCAGTTTATTTATCTCTTGTAAAAATAAAATACAGTGTGTGTGTGTGAAAAAAATAAATAAAAATAAAATTAAAAAAAATAAAGAAGTCAGATAAAATGTAGGCAGGATACAAACAGCAAAAATTCAAAAACATGGAAAGTTCTGATGTGTCCAAGAACAGAGAAAAGCTTAACATATCAGGAGCGTTGGTTCTACGTGGATCAACAGCAGGACATAAGCTGCATTGTGAGCAGCTTTATAGAACAAGCTGAAAAGATTTAACCCTGCAGCAGCCTAGAGGGGTCTTAAAACAAGGAAGTAACATAGTAAGGAATATTTTTTAGGAAGATATCTCAAGCAATACGGGAAGTGACTGAGGCTGGGAGGCAAAGAAGACCTGCTAGCTAAATGAGAACCTGATCTAAAACAGTGGCTCTAAGGAAGTCAGGTGTCAATCAACTCAGGAGCATACCTGAGACTCGATTGTTTGGATCTAGTGACTGGTTATTTTGAGTTGGGGACACTGGGGACACTGGGGACTCTAAATTGAAAGACAGGGTGGATGGTGAACAAATTAACTAACCTTATGAATACAGGAAGCAGAGTTCCAGTTCCAATAATGATGGAGTAGATTGTACCATATTAACCCTCCCCCAGATGACAATTTTAAACACTGGACAAAAATTTAAAACTAACTACTTGAGGACATTGGACAGCAATAAAAAGCAGAGAGAAACTGAAGGCTATTCCAAGTTTATACAGTCTCTCCACTAAGAGCACCACCCAGTCTGTATAGCAGGAGTGGCTGAAACACCAGCCTAAAGCCACAGTCTTAATGGGTCGAGGTATGAAAGGAGACAGTCTGGGGCTACCACACAACTGGAAATTGAAGGGAGATATCCCGGAAAGGAGGGAGCCATATAGAAGGGAGACTCAAAGTCTGGGTGTAAATTCCCCTAAAATCTGAAGGAAAAAAAAGACTTAAAAAAATAAACAGAGGTTCTGGGACATGTGGGACAATATCAAAGAGTCTAACCTATAAGCAAATGGAGTCCCAGAAAGGGAGAAGAGAAGGAATAGGGCAGATAAAATATCTGAAGGAATAATGGTCAAAAATTCTCAAACTTGGTACAAGAAGCACAGTAAAGCTCAAGCAAAATAAATGCAGGGAAAACCACACTTAGACACATCATGGTTGAACTGCTAAAACTCAAAAATAAGGAGAAAATACTGAAAGCAACAAACTACCAGCACAGACAGTTTTACTGATGAATTAGGGAATAAATAATACCAATCTTGTATAAACTCTTTTAGAGAATAGAGAAAGGGAGAAACTTCCCAAATGATTTTATAATGCCAGGATAGCCCTCATACCAAAATCCGACAAAAACATTATAAGAAAAGAAAATTACAGACCAATAAACCTCATTTACACAGATGCAAAAATCTTTTTGAAATAGTAGCAAATCAAATCCAGCAATATATAGAACTGACAATCCATCATGACAAAGTGAGATTTATACCAGGAGTGCAAAGTTGGTTTAACAATAGAAAATTAAGTATTTAATTCACCATATGCCAAATTAAAGGGGGAAGACCATATGATCATTTCAATAATCATAAATTCAAAAATCATTTCAATAAAGGGGAAAAAGCATCCAACATATTTTTTAAACTCTCAGCAAATAAGGAATAAAAGGGAACTTCTTCAAACTGATAAAAATCATCTATGAAGACCCTACCACTAACATCATACTTAATAGTGTAATATTGAATGCTTTCCCCCCTAAGACTGACAGAAAAGAGTTTAACATAACTGCTGTAACCACTTTTACTCAAGATTGTGCTGAAAATGCTGACCAGTGCTATAGGTAAGAAAAAGAAAAAAAAGCATAAAGAAAGGGAGAAATAAAACTATCTTCTGTTGCAGATGACATCATCAAATACATAGAAAATCCTAAGGTGTCTCAAAAAAAGCTGCTAGAAGTAATAGTAAATTTAGCAAGGTTTCATGATACAAAATAAACAAAATTATATTTATTTCCATATGCTAGCATCAAATAATTGGGAAATAAAATTATTAAATAATTTCCATTTAAATTAGCTTAAAAATTATAAAATTTTGGGAAATAAATTTAACAAAATGTGTGTAAGATCTCATTAGTGAAAAATTTTAAAAGATCTAAACAAGTGGAAATATATACCATGTATGTATGAAAGACTCAAAGTTGTTAAGGTGTATATTTTCCCCAAATTGATAAGGCCAAAATCCAAAAACAAAAGAACTTTTTTGTAGAAATTGACAAACTGATCTTAAAGTGTTATTGAAATGTAAGAGACCTGGAAAAGCCAAAATAAACAGGGAACTCTACTCAATACTCTGTAATGGCCTATATGGGAAAAGAATCTTAAAAAGGAGTGGATATATGTATATGTATAACTGATTCACTTTGCTGTACACCTGAAACTAATACAACATTGTAAATCAACTATACTTCAATAAAAATTTTTTTAAAAGTAAAAGAAAAAGAGAGTTGGGTGACTGACATTACTAATTTTATAACTTACTATACAGCCATAGCAATCAAAACATTATGAGATCATCATAAAGACAGCCAGATATACCAATGAAATAAAGAGCTTAGAAATAGATAAAACATATATAGTCAGTTGATTCTTTAAAAAGATTACAAGGCAATTCAGTTGGAAAAGGAAAAATGTTTCAACAAATGGACTCAAAACTCAATTTGAGATGGACCAGAGACCCAAAAGCAGTAGTTAAAACTACAAAGCTTCTCTGAGAAAACAGGAGAATATCTTTGCAACTTTGGGAAAGACAAAATTTTTTTTAAAGAGGACACAAAAAGCACGAAACATAAAAGAAAAAAATTGATAAATTGTACTTAAAACTAAAAACTGCTCAGCAAAAGACACCGTTAAGAAAATAAAAATGGAAGCCACAGACCGGGAGAAAATATTTGCAGTACTTTTCTGACAAAGGAAGTGTTTCTATAACTTTAAATTAGGATTGTAATTTGTAAATTGTAAAGAGTGCACATTACTAATAAGATACAAACAACCCACTTTTTAAAATGGACAAAAGATGTGAATACACAGTCCATAAAAAAAGATATATGGAAGGGCACTAAGCACACGAAAATGATCAGCATATTAGTCATCAGAGAAACGCAAGTTAAAACCACAATGAAATATCATTTCACACCCAACTAGAACAGCTAAAATTAAAAAACAGACGATGCCAATTGTTGTTAAGGATGTGAAACAACTGGAACTCTAGCAAATTGCTGCTGAGAATTTCAAATGGTACAACCATTTTGGAAAGATGTTTGGTAGTATCATAAGGCTAAAGATACACCTACCTATGACAGAAATTCCACATCTAGAGAGATATGCAAAATAAGTGGAAATATATGTCCACAAAGATACTTGAATGTTTCTATTACCTGCAGTGGATGTTATCGTATGCCACCTGGATCCTCCTCTTTAGGACTGAAGCACTCATTCCTCCAGCCTTGGGGGATGTTGGCAACTGAGAAAACAGCTGAATCCTTTTCTAGAAATTGCCCTCAACTGAAGAGAGTCAGCTTACCCAAGAGCCTCATGACACACACTATGACTAGTCAATACCAGGGAATAAAGGCTCAACCCACAGCCTCAATACCTCAAAGAATATATTTTCCAAAGATAGCTGTACTATGTATTCCATCTCACTCACTCTTCCTATAATGATGATACTTCTCCACTGAGAGGTAGGTTTATGTTCTTTCCGTGAATCATGTGGATTTTTGTATCTATCTTGACTAATAGTGTGAAAGAAATGTGTTGTGTGACTTCCAGGCTGGATCATAAAAGGTGATTTGGCTTCCACCTAGCTCTCTCTCACTCAGGACAGATGCTTTAGAAGACTTGAGCCTACAGGAGACATTTAAGAAACCTGGCTACTCTGAAGCCTCCATGCTGGAGATACCAAGGGGAGAAACTACACAGAGATAGAGAAGGCTGAGGAGCTTCAGCTGTTTCAGCTTTTTGAGTATTCCCAGCCCAGGCACCACATATGGGTGAAGAAGCATTTAAGATGACCCCAGCTCCAGCCACCATCTGCGGGCAACTTTATGAGAGATCCTAATCCAGAACTACCCAGGCATGCTGCTTCCAAATTCTGAACTCAGAAAGATAATAAATGATCATGGTTGTTTTAAGCCATTAAATTTTGGGGTGATTTCTTCTGCAGCAATAGATAACTAATACAGAGGGCAACTCTTGAGGGGCATCCCAGCTTCAGCTGTGTTGCAGTTCAATTTCTCCTTCCACCCAATCCTGCCTCTGTTACTCCCCTAGGAGAGCTGATCCCAAGAACACCTGTTGAAACTTTTATGCAGAAAAATCTTCAATTCAGAATCTGTTTTCCAGGGAACGCAATCTCGGAAGTTTTATTCATGGTAGCCAAAAGAAAAAAAAAGAAGAAGAAGAAGAAACCACCCAAATAGTCAATCGACAAGAGACTGAATAAACAAATTATGTTATATTCATACAATAGAATATTGATCGTTTAGTAATAAAAAGCAATACGTACAACATAGATGAATCTCAAAAACATTATGTTAACAAAAGTATTCAGACATAAAAGAGTAAATCCTATATGATTCTTTTCATGAAGTTCAAGGATAGCAAAACTAACCTATGATGATAAAATCAGAACAGTGTTTGCCCAAAGGGTGGGGAGTAGAGGTGGGGAGATTGACTGGCAAGGAACAGCTACAGCTACCATAAAAAATGAACATGGCCTAACTCCTAGCCAGACACAAATAAAACCTCACACTAAAGGCCTGCACCTCAATTCCTTTTTTTTCTTTTTTTTAAATTTCTTTAATTTTATTTTCTTTTTTATACAGCAGGTTCTTATTAGTCATCAATTTTATACACATCAGTGTATACATGTCAATCCCAATCACCCAATGCATCCCACCCCCACCCCCACCACCCTGCTGCTTTCCCCGCTTGCTGTCCATACGTTTGTTCTCTACATCAGTGTCTCAATTTCTGATCTGCAAACCGGTTCATCTGTACCATTTTTCTAGGTTCCACATATATTTGTTAATATATGATATTTCTTTTTCTCTTTCTGACTTACTTCACTCTGTATGACAGTCTCTAGATCCATCCACGTCTCTACAAATGTCCCAATTTCATTCCTTTTTATGGCTGAGTAATGTTCCATTGTATATATGTACTACATCTTCTTTATCCATTCCTCTGTTGATGGGCATTTAGGGTGTTTCCATGACCTGGCTATTGTAAATAGGGCTGCAATGAACATTGGGGTACATGTGTCTTTTCGAATTACGGTTTTCTCTGAGTATATGCCCAGTAGTGGGATTGCTGGATCATATGGTAATTGTATTTTTCGTCTTTTAAGGAACCTCCATACTGTTCTCCACAGTGGCTGTATCAATTTACATTCCCACCAATGCAAGTGCAAGAGGGTACGCTTTTCTCCACACCCTCTCCAGCATTTGTTGTTTGTAGATTTTCTGATGATGCCCATTCTAACTGGTGTGAGTTGATACCTCATTGTAGTTTTGATTTGCATTTCTCTAATAATTAGTGATATGGAGCAGCTTTTCATGTGCTTCTTGGCCATCTGTATGTCTTCTTTGGAGAAACCTTTCTAAGAATTTGTCCATTTCTTCCAGGTTGTCCATTTTATTGGCGTAGAGTTGCTTGTAGTAGTCTCTTAGGATGCTTCGTATTTCTGTGGTGCCTGTTGTAATTTGTACTTTTTCATTTCTAATTTTATTGATTTGAGTCCTCTCCCTCTTTTTCTTGATGAGTCTGGCTAATGGTTTATCAGTTTTGTTTATCTTCTCCAAGAACCAGCTTTTAGGGTTATTGATCTTTGCTATTGTTTTCTTTGTTTCTATTTCATTTATTTCTGCTCTGATCTTTATGATTTCTTTCCTTCTGCTAACTTTGGGTTTTGTTTGTTCTTTCTCTAGTTCCTTCAGGTGTAAGCTTTGATTGTTTATTTGAGATTGTTCTTGTTTCTTGAGGTAGGCTTGTATAGCTATAAACTTCCCTCTTAGAACTGCTTTTGCTGCATACCATAGGTTTTGGATCGTCGTGTTTTCATTGTTATTTGTCTCTAGGTATTTTTGATTTCCTCTTTGATTTCTTCAGTGATATCTTGATTATTTAGTAACGTATTCTTTAGCCTCCATGAGTTTGTGTTTTTTCACTGTAATTGATTTCTAATCTCATAGCATTATCAGAAAAGATGCTTGATATAACTTCAATTTTCGTAAATTTACTGAGGCTTGATTTGAGACCCTAGATGTGATCTATCCTGGAGAATGCTCTGTGCACACTTGAGAAGAAAGTGTAATCTGCTGTGTTTGGATGGAATGTTCTATAAATATCAATTAAATCTATCTGGTCGATTGTGTCATTTAAAGCTTCTGTGTCCTTATTTATACTCATTTTGGATGATCTGTCCATTGGTGTAAGTGAGGTGTTAAAGTCCCCCACGATTATTTTTTTTAACATCTTTATTGGGGTATAATTGCTTTACAATGGTGTGTTAGTTTCTGCTTTACAACAAAGTGAATCAGTTATACATATACATATATTCCCGTATGTCTTCCCTCTTGTGTCTCCCTCCCTCCCACCCTCCCTATCCCACCCCTCCAGGCTGTCACAAAGCACCGAGCCAATATCCCTGTGCCATGAGGCTGCTTCCACTAGCTATCTACCTTACGTTTGGTAGTGTGTATATGTCCATGACTCTCTCTCGCCCTGTCACAACTCACCCTTCCCCCTCCCCATATCCTCAAGTCCGTTCTCCAGTAGGTCTGCATCTTTATTCCTATCATACCCCTAGGTTCTTCATAACATTTTTTTTCTTAAATTCCATATATATGTGTTAGCATAGCATACGGCATTTGTCTTTTTCTTTCTGACTTACTTCACTCTGTATGACAGACTCTAGGTCTATCCACCTCATTACAAATAGCTCAATTTCGTTACTTTTTATGGCTGAGTAATATTCCATTGTATATATGTGCCACATCTTCTTTATACATTCATCCGATGATGGGCACTTAGGTTCTTTCCATCTCCGGGCTATTGTAAATACAGCTGCAATGAACATTTTGGTACATGACTCTTTTTGAATTTCGGTTTTCTCAGGGTATATGCCCAGTAGTGGGATTGCTGGGTCATATGGTAGTTCTATTTGTAGTTTTTTAGGGAACCTCCATACTGTTCTCCATAGTGGCTGAACCAATTCACATTGCCACCAGCAGTGCAAGAGTGTTCCCTTTTCTCCACACCCTCTCCAACATTTATTGTTTCTAGATTTTTTGATGATGGCCATTCTGACTGGTGTGAGATGATATCTCATTGTAGTTTTGATTTGCATTTCTCTAATGATTAATGATGTTGAGCATTCTTTCATGTGTTTGTTGGCAGGCTGTATATCTTCTTTGGAGAAATGTCCATTTAGGTCTTCCGCCCATTTTTGGATTGGGTTGTTTGTTTTCTTGTTATTGAGCTGCATGAGCTGCTTGTAAATTTTGGAGATTAATCCTTTGTCGGTTGCTTCATTTGCAAATATTTTCTCCCATTCTGAGGGTTATCTTTTGGTCTTGTTTATGGTTTCCTTTGCTGTGCAAAAGCTTTGAAGTTTCATTAGGTCCCATTTGTTTATTTTTGTTTTTATTTCCATTACTCTAGGAGGTGGGTCAAAAAGGATCTTGCTGTGATTTATGTCATAGAGTGTTCTGCCTATGTTTTCCGCTAAGTGTTTGATAGTTTCTGGCCTTACGTTTAGGTATTTAATCCATTTTGAGCTTATTTTTGTGTATGGTGTTAGGGAGTGATCTAATCTCATACTTTTACATGTACCTGTCCAGTTTTCCCAGCACCACTTATTGAAGAGGCTGTCCTTTCTCCACTGTACATTCCTGCCATCTTTATCAAAGATAAGGTGTCCATATGTGCGTGGGTTTATCTCTGGGCTTTCTATCCTGTTCCATTGATCTATCTTTCTGTTTTTGTGCCAGTACCATACTGTCTTGATTACTGTAGCTTTGTAGTATAGTCTGAAGTCAGGGAGCCTGATTCCTCCAGCTCCTTTTTTCGTTCTCAAGATTGCTTTGGCTATTCGGGGTCTTTTGTGTTTCCATACAAATTGTGAAATTGTTTGTTCTAGTTCTGTGAAAAATGCCAGTGGTAGTTTGATAGGGATTGCATTGAATCTGTAGATTGCTTTGGGTAGTAGAGTCATTTTCACAATGTTGATTCTTCCAATCCAAGAACATGGTATATCTCTCCATCTATTTGTATCATCTTTAATGTCTTTCATCAGTGTCTTATAATTTTCTGCATACAGGTCTTTTGTCTCCTTAGGTAGGTTGATTCCTAGATATTTTATTCTTTTTGTTGCAATGGTAAATGGGAGTGTTTTCTTGATTTCAATTTCAGATTTTTCATCATTGGTGTATAGGAATGCCAGATATTTCTGTGCATTAATTTTGTATCCTGCTACTTTACCAAATTCATTGATTAGCTCTAGTAGTTTTCTGGTAGCATCTTTAGGATACTCTATGTATAGTATCCTGTCATCTGCAAACAGTGACAGCTTTACTCCTTCTTTCCGATTTGGATTCCTTTTATTTCCTTTTCTTCTCTGATTGCTGTGGCTAAAACTTCCAAAACTATGTTGAATAAGAGTGGTGAGAGTGGGCAACCTTGTCTTGTTCCTGATCTTAGTGGAAATGGTTTCAGTTTTTCACCATTGAGGATGATGTTTGCTGTGGGCTTCTCATATATGGCCCTTATTATGTTGAGGGAAGTTCCCTCTATGCCTATTTTCTTCAGGGTTTTTATCATAAATGGGTGTTGAATTTTGTCAAAAGCTTTCTCTGCATCTATTGAGATGATCATATGGTTTTTCTCCTTCAATTTGTTAATATGGTTTATCACATTGATAGATTTGCGTATATTGAAGAATCCTTGCATACCTGGAATAAACCCCACTTGATCATGGTGTATGATCCTTTTAATGTGCTGTTGGATTCTGTTTGCTAGTATTTTGTTGAGGATTTTTGCATGTATGTTCATCAGTGATATTGGCCTGTAGTTTTCTTTCTTTGTGACATCCTTGTCGGGTTTTGGTATCAAGGTGATGGTGGCCTCGTAGAAGGAATTTGGGAGTGTTCCTCCCTCTGCTACATTTTGGAAGAGTTTGAGAAGGATAGGTGTTAGCTCTTCTCTAAATGTTCAATAGAATTTGCCTGTGAAGCCATCTGGTCCTGGGCTTTTGTTTGTTGGAAGATTGTTAATCACAGTTTCAATTTCAGTGCTTGTGATTGGTCTGTTCATATTTCCTATTTCTTCCTGATTCAGTCTTGGCAGGTGGTGCATTTCTAAGAATGTGTCCATTTCTTCCAGATTGTCCATTTTATTGGCATAGAGTTGCTTGTAGTAGTCTCTCATGATCTTTTGTATTTCTGCAGTGTCAGTTGTTACTTCTCCTTTTTCATTTCTTATTCTATCGATTTGAGTCTTCTCCCTTTTTTTCTTGATGAGTCTGGCTAGTGGTTTATCTATTTTGTTTATCTTCTCAAAGAACCAGCTTTTAGTTTTATTGATCTTTGCTATTGTTTCCTTCATTTCTTTTTCATTTATTTCTGATCTGATTTTTATGATTTCTTTCCTTCTGCTAGCTTTGGGTTTTTTTGTTCTTCTTTCTCTAATTGCTTGAGGTGCAAGGTTAGGTTGTTTATTCGAGATGTTTCCTGCTTCTTAAGGTGGGCTTGTATTGCTATAAACTTCCCCCTTAAAACTGCTTTTGCTGCATCCCATAGGTTTTGGGTCGTTGTGTCTCCATTGTCATTTGTTTCTAGGTATTTTTTTATTTCCTCTTTGATTTCTTCAGTGATCACTTCATTATTAAGTAGTGTATTGTTTAGCCTCCATGTGTTTGTATTTTTTACAGATCTTTTCCTGTAATTGATATCTAGTCTCATGGCATTGTGGTCGGAAAGATACTTGATACAATTTCAATTTTCTTAAATTTACCAAGGCTTGATTTGTGACCCAAGATATGATTTATCCTGGAGAATGTTCCATGAGCACTTGAGAAAAATGTGTATTCTGTTGTTTTTTGATGGAGTGTCCTATAAATATCAATTAAGTCCATCTTGTTTAATGTATCATTTAAAGCTTGTGTTTCCTTATTTATTTTCATTTTGGATGATCTGTCCATGGGTGAAAGTGGGGTGTTAAAGTCCCCTACTATGAATGTGTTACTGTCGATTTCCCCTTTTATGGCTGTTAGTATTTGCCTTATGTATTGAGGTGCTCCTATGTTGGGTGCATAAATATTTACAATTGTTATATCTTCTTCTTGGATCGATCCCTTGATCATTATGTAGTGTCCTTCTTTGTCTCTTTTAATAGTCCTTATTTTAAAGTCTATTTTGTCTGATATGAGAATTGTTACTCCAGCTTTCTTTTGGTTTCCATTTGCATGGAATATCTTTTTCCATCCCCTTACTTTCAGTCTGTATGTGTCTCTAGGTCTGAAGTGGGTCTCTTGTAGATAGCATATATAAGGGTCTTGTTCTTGTATCCATTCAGCCAATCTGTTTCTTTTGGAGGGAGCATTTAGTTCATTTTCATTTAAGGTAATTATCGATATGTATGTTCCTATTCCCATTTTCTAAATTGTTTTGGGTTCGTTATTATAGGTCTTTTCCTTCTCTTGTGTTTCTTGTCTAGAGAAGTTCCTTTAGCATTTGTCATAAAGCTGGTTTGGTGGTGCTGAACTCTCTCAGCTTTTGCTTGTCTGTGAAGGTTTTAATTTCTCCATCAAATCTGAATGAGATCCTTGCTGGGTAGAGTAGTCTTGGCTGCAGGTTTTTCTCCTTCATCACTTTCAGTATGTCCTGCCACTCCCTTCTGGCTTGTAGGGTTTCTGCTGAGAGATCAGCTGTTAAACTTATGGGGATTCCCTTGTGTGTTATTTGTTGTTTTTCCCTTGCTGCTTTTAATATGCTTTCTTTGTATTTAATTTTTGACAGTTTGATTTATATGTGTCTTGGCGTATTTCTCCTTGGATTTATCCTGTATGGGACTCTCTGTGCTTCCTGGACTTCATTAACTATTTCTTTTCCCATATTAGGGAAGTTTTCAACTATAATCTCCTCAAATATTTTCTCAGTCCCTTTCTTTTTCTCTTCTTCTTCTGGAACCCCTATAATTCGAATGTTGGTGTGTTTAATGTTCTCCCAGAGGTCTCTGAGACTGTCCTCAGTTCTTTTCATTCTTTTTTCTTTATTCTGCTCTGCAGTAGTTATTTCCACTACTCTATCTTCCAGGTCACTTATCCATTCTTCTGCCTCAGTTATTCTGCTGTTGATCCCTTCTAGAGTACTTTTAATTTCATTTATTGTGTTGTTCATCGTTGCTTGTTTCATCTTTAGTTCTTCTAGGTCCTTGTTAACTGTTTCTTGCATTTTGTCCATTCTATTTCCAAGATTTCGGATCATCCTTACTATCATTATTCTGAATTCTTTTTCAGGTAGACTGCCTATTTCGTCTTCATTTGTTAGGTCTGGTGCATTTTTATCTTGCTCCTTTATCTGCTGTGTGTTTTTCTGTCTTCTCATTTTGCTTATCTTACTGTGTTTGGGGTCTCCTTTTTGCGGGCTGCAGGTTCGTAGTTCCCACTGTTTTTGATGTCTGTCTCCAGTGGCTAAGGTTGGTTCAGTGGGTTGTGTAGGCCTCCTGGTGGAGGGGACTAGTGCCTGTGTTGTGGTGGATAAGGCTGGATCTTGTCTCTCTAGTGGGCAGGTTCACGTCTGGTGGTGTGTTTTGGGGTGTCTGTGGCCTTATTATGATTTTAGGCAGCCTCTCTGCTAATAGGTGGGGTTGTGTTCCTGTTTTGCTAGTTGTTTGGTATATGTTGTCCAGCACTGTAGCTTGCTGGTTGTTGAGTGAAGCTGGGTGCTGGTGTTAAGATGGAGGTCTCTGGGAGATTTTCGCCATTTGATATTATGTGGAGCTGGGAGGTCTCTTGTTGACCAGTGTTCTGAAGTTGGCTCTCCTACCTCAGAGGCAGAGCCCTGACTCCTGGCTGGAGCACCAAGAGGGTTTCATCCACACGGCTCAGAATAAAAGGGAGAAAAAGTAGAGAGAATTAGTAGAAGTATGAGGACAGAAAGAAGGAAAGGAGGGAAGGAAGGAAGGAAGGAAGGAAGAAAAAAGAAAGAAAGAAAGAAGCAAAGAAGGCGAGAAGGAAAGAAAGGAGGGAGGGAGGGAGGAAGGAAGGAAGGAGGGAAAGAAGGAAAGAAGACAGAAAGAAAGAAGATACAGTAAAAATAAAATAAAGTATAATAAAGTTATTGAATTAAAAAATACTTATTTAGAAAAAAAAAAGGGACGGATAGAACCTTAGGACAAATGTTGGAAGCAAAGCTATACAGACAAAAGCTTACACAGAAGCATACACATACACCCTCACAAAAAGAGGTAAAGGGGGAAAAATCATAAATCTTGCTCTCAGAGACCACCTCCTCAATTTGGGATGATTCGTTGTCTAAAGGAGGGATGGAAGGAAAGAAAGAGAGAAAGAAAGAAAGAAAGAAAGAAAGAAAGAAAGAAAGAAAGAAAGAAAGAAAGAAAGAAAGAAAGAAAGAAGGTAAAGTATAATAAAGTTATTAAAATTAATTATTAAGAAAAAAAAATTTTTTAAAACCATGGACGGATAGAACCCTAGGACAAATGGTGGAAGCAAGACTATACAGACAAGATCTCACACAGAAGCATACACATTCACAAAAAGAGGAAAAGGGAAAAAAATCATAGATCTTGCTCCTAAAGTCCAGCTCCTCAATTTGGGATCATTCCTTGTCTATTCAGGTATTCCACAGATGCAGGGTACATCAAGTTGATTGTGGAGCTTTAATCCGCTGCTTCCGAGGCTGCTGGGAGAGATTTCCCTTTCTCTTCTTTGTTCTCACAGCTCACAGGGGCTCAGCTTTGGATTTGGCCCTGCCTCTGCGTGTAGGTCGCTGGAGGGCGTCTGTTTTTTGCTCAGACAGGGCGGGGTTAAAAGAGCCGCTGATTCGGGAGCTCTGGCGCACTCAGGCCGGGGCGGGGGGAGGGAGGGGCACTGCGTGCGGGGCGGGCCTGCAGCGGCAGAGGCCGGCGTGACATTGCACCAGCCTGAGGCCCGCCGTGCGTTCTCCCGGGGAAGTTGTCCCTGGATCCCGAGAACCTGGCAGTGGCGAGCTGCACCAGCTCCGCGGAAGAAGGGTGTGGAGAGTGACCTGTGCTCGCACACAGGCCCCTTGGTGGCGGCAGCAGCAGCCTTAGCATCTCCCGCCCGTCTCTGGGGTCCGCGCTTTTAGCCGCGTCTCGTGCCCGTCTCTGGGGTTCGCGCTTTTAGCCGCGGCTCACGCCCGTCTCTGGAGTTCCTTTAAGCAGCACTCTTAAACCCCTGTCCTCGCGCACCAGGAAACAAAGAGGGAAGAAAAAGTCTCTTGCCTCTTCGGCAGGTGCAGACTTTTCCCCGGACTCCCTCCCGGCTAGCCGTGGTGCACTAACCCCTCCAGGCTATGTTCAAGCCGCCAACCCCAGTCGTCTCCCTGCGCTCCGTCCGAAACCGAAACCCGAGCCTCAGAGCCTCAGCTCGCAGCCCCGCCCGCCCCGGCGGGTGAGCAGACAAGCCTCTCGGGCTGGTGAGTGCCGGTCGGCACCGATCCTCTGTGCGGGAATCTCCCCGCTTTGCCCTCCGCACCCGTTGCTGTGCGCTCCTCCGCGGTGCCAGAGCTCCCCCCTCCGCCTCCCGCAGTCTCCGCCCGCGAAGGGGCTTCCTAGTGTGTGGAAACTTTTCCTCCTTCACAGCTCCCTCCCACTGGTGCAGTTGCCGTCCCTATTGTCTGTTTTTTCTTTTTTTTCTTTTGCCCTACCCAGGTACGTGGGGAGTTTCTTGCCTTTTGGGAGGTCTGAGGTCTTCTGCCAGCCTTCAGTAGGTGTGCTGTAGGAGTTGTTCCACGTGTAGATGTATTTCTGGTGTATCTGTGGGGAGAAAGGTGATCTCCGCGTCTTACTCTTCCGCCATCTTCAAGGTCCCCCCCGACTATTATTTTGTTACTGTCAATTTCCTCTTTTATAGCTGTTAGCAGTTGCCTTATGTATTGAGGTGCTCCTATGTTGGGTGCATATATATTTATAATTGTTATATCTTCTTCTTGGATTGATCCCCTGATCATTATGTAGTGTCCTTCCTTGTCTCTTGTAACATTCTTTATTTTAAAGTCTATTTTATCTGATATGAGTATTGCTACTCCAGCTTTCTTTTGATTTCCATTTGCATGAAATATATTTTTCCATCCCCTCACTTTCAGTCTGAATGTGTCCCTAGGTCTGAAGTGGGTCTTTTGTACACAGCATATATATGGGTCTTGTTTTTGTATCCATTCAGCAAGCCTGTGTCTTTTGGTTGGAGTAGTTAATCCATACATGCTTAAGGTAATTGTCAATATGTATGTTCCTATTGCCATTTTCTTAATTGTTGTGGGTTTGTTTTTGTAGGTCTTTTCTTCTCTTGTATTTCCCACTTAGAGAAGTTCCTTTAGCATTTGTTGTAGAGCTGGTTTGGTGGTGCTGTATTCTCTTAGCTTTTGCTTGTCTGTAAAGCTTATGATTTCTCCGTCAAATCTGAATGAGATCCTTGTTGGGTAGAGTAATCTTGGTTGTAGGTTCTTCCCTTTCATCACTTTAAGTATATCATGCCACTCCCTTCTGGCTTGTAGAGTTTCTGCTGAGAAATCAGCTGTTAACCTTATGGGAGTTCCCTTGTATGTTATTTGTCATTTTTCCCTTGCTGCTTTCAATAATTTTTCTTTGTCTTTAATTTTTGCCAATTTGATTACTATGTGTCTCGGCGTGTTTCTCCTTGGGTTTATCCTGTATGGGACTCTCTGCACTTCCTGGACTTGGGTGGCTATTTCCTTTCCCATGTTAGGGAAGTTTTTGACTGTAATCTCTTCAAATATTTTCTCTGGTCCTTTCTCTCTCTCTTCTCCTTCTGGGACCCCTATAATGTGAATGTTGTTGTGTTTAATGTTGTCCCAGAGGTCTCTTGGGCTGTGTTCATTTCTTTTCATTCTTTTTTCTTTATTCTGTCCTGCAGCAGTGAATTCCAGCATTCTGTCTTCCAGGTCACTTATCCGTTCTTCTGCCTCAGTTATTCTGCTATTGTTTCCTTCTAGTGTAGTTTTCCTTTCAGTTATTGTATTGTTCATCTGTTTGTTTGTTCTTTAATTCTTCTAGGTCTTTGTTAAACATTTCTTGCATCTTCTCAATCTTTGCCTCCATTCTTTTTCCGAGGTCCTGGATCATCTTCGCTATCATTATTCTGAATTCTTTTTCTGGAAGGTTGCCTATCTCCACTTCATTTAGTTGTTTTTCTGGGGTTTTATCTTGTTCCTTCATCTGGTACATAGCCCTCTGCCTTTTCATCTTGTCTATCTTTCTGTGAATGTGGTTTTTGTTCCACAGGCTGCAGAATTGTAGTTCTCCTCCTTCTTATTATTATTGGTAATCAGAGATGGTGCTACTTCCTGTAGCAGTGGATCATGCCTGACAGTTCTGGAGGCTGGGAAGTCCAAGATGAAGGCTCCAGCGGATTTGGTGTTGTGTGAGGGTCTGCTTCCTGCATCATAGACCACTGTCATCTCCTCAATTCCTTTTACCTAATACATCATATCTGATTTTCAATTAAAAATTACAGGGCATGCTGAAAGGCAAAAAACAGCCTGAAGAGATAAGCCAACCATCAGAACCAGATTTATAGAT
Organism: Orcinus orca; assembly: GCF_937001465.1. Taxonomy (NCBI): domain Eukaryota; kingdom Metazoa; phylum Chordata; class Mammalia; order Artiodactyla; family Delphinidae; genus Orcinus; species Orcinus orca. The sequence goes on from NC_064563.1 coordinate 101,232,740, forward strand.
GGCAGAGATTTTAGAATTATCAGACCAGGAATTTAAGATAATTATGATTAATATGCTAAGAGCTTTAAAAAAGTAGACAGCCTTTAAGTACAAGGGGGTAATACAAGCAGAGAGATGGAAACTCTAAGCAAGAATCAAAAGAAATGCTAGATAGTGGGAAGCAGCCACATAGCACAGGGAGATCAGCTCCGTGCTTTGTGACCACCTAGAGGGGTGGGATAGGGAGGGTGGGAGGGAGATGCAAGAGGGAGGAGATATGGGGATATATGTATACGTATAGCTGATTCACTTTGTTATAAAGCAGAAACTAATACACCATTGTAAAGCAATTATACTCCAATAAAGATGTTTAAAAAAATGCTAGAATCTAAAAGCACTGTAACAGAAATGAAGAATGTCTTTGATGGGTCCATCAGTAGACTGGACAGGGCCAAGAAAAGAATCAGTGAACTTGAAGAAATGTCAGTAGAAACTTCCCAAACTAAAAAGTAAAGAGGAAAAAATAAAAATGTAACTGAATATGCAAGAACTGTGGGAACAAAAGGTATAACATATACTTTATGGCAGCAGTTCCCCCAACCTTTTTGGCACCAGGAACCAGTTTCGTGGAAGACAATTTTTCCATGAACAGGGGGTGGAGGGTGACAGTTCAGGCGGTAATGCGAGTGATGCAGAGCATGGGGGGACAGCAGATGAAGCTTCGCTCGCTCGCCCGCCACTCACCTCCTGCTGTGTGGCCCGGTTCCTAACAGGCCACAAACTGGTACCGGTTTTTGGCCTGGGGGTTGGGGACCCCTGCATTATGAGAATACCGGAAGGAGAGGAAAAGGGAAAAGGAACAGAAAAAAACATTTGAAGTTTTCGTACCTGAGAATATTCCAGAATAAATGACAGACACCAAATCACAGATTCAGGAATCTCAGAGTCAGAGAACACTAACCAGGATAAATATTTAAAAACAAACAACAACAAAAAACCCTACACTTAGGCATATTCTATTCAAACTGCAGAAAATCAAAGACAAAAAGATCATTTCAAAAGAAGCCAAAAGGGGGAAAAATACCTATGGAGAAACAAGTATAAGAATTATACTGGAATTCTCAGAAATCATGCAAGAAAAAGAGAATAGAGTGAAATATTTAGTGTTGAATGAAAAACAACAAAGAATTCTGTATCCAAGGAATTATCCTTTAAAAGTAAAGGAGAAATAAAGACATTCTCAGACAAAGAAAAATTGAGGGAGTTTGTCAGCAGTAGTTTGTCACCATTTCTGTCTTGCACGAAATGTTAAAGGAAGTTAATCAGAAAGAAGGGAATGATATAGGTCAGAAACTTAGATCTACATGAGAAGAGCATTAGAGAAGGAATAAATGAAGGTAAAATACAATCTTTTAGTTTTTTATTCTTAATTGACCTAACAGATAAGTTTGTTCAAAGTAATAATAATAATGATATATGAGGTGATTATAGCTTATGGATAAATGAAATGAATGACCAAAAAAATGTTATAAGGAAAGAGAAGGAGGAATTGGGAATACTCTGCTATAAAGTACTGGCATCACACATGAGGCCATATATTGTTAATAGAAAGTAATCGTAAATGTATATTGCAAACTCTAGGATGCTCCTAGGCATTCACCCAAATAAGTAAAACCTTGTGCCCACACTAAAAGCTGCACCTGTACGTTTACAGCAGCTGCATATATAATCACCAAAAACTGGAAGCAAGATGACCTTTAATAGGTGAATGGATTTAAAAAAAACCTGTATATTCAATATATCTATACAAGGGGATATTATTCAGCCATAAAAAGAAATGAGCTATGAAGCCCCCCAAAGATATAGAGGAATCTTAAATATATTTAGCTAAGTGAAAGGAGCCAGTCTGAAAAGGCTACATACTGTATGATTCCAATATGTCAGTCTGGAAAAGCAAAACTATAGAGAGAGTAAAAAGATCAGGGGTTGGGGAAGGGAGGGATGAACAGGTGAAGTGTGGTGGATTTTTAGGGCAATTAACTATTCTGTATGGTCCTGTAACAGTGAATATACATCATTATGTATTTGTCAAAATCCATAGAACTGTACAACACAGTGAACCATAATATAAACTATGTATTTTAATTAATAATAATGTATCAATATTGGCTTGTCCATTGTAACAAAAGCAACATACAAGTGTGAGATATTGATGACAAGGGAAACTATACAGGGGGAGGAGTGATGAGAGAGAGAGTAAATGGGAACTCTCCGTACTTTCTGCTTAATTTTTCTGTAAACCTAAAACTGGTCTAAAAATAATTAGTATTAAAAAAAATAAGATATGGATCCTGATCTCAAAGTGCTTACATTCTAGCAAGAGAGATTTAATTGTAACTGTTGTGTGACAAACTTCTCTATGTGACCAATGAAATATGCAAATCTTCTTAAATTATAAAATACTTCAAATACACAAGGTATGGAAAATAATAAAACATCCCCAACTACCCACACCAGTTTTAATAGATAGCAACTTTCTCTCAGATTTGCTTCAGACTTTTTTTTCTTAATGAGCAATGAAACTAGAAAGAGCTGAAATCCTTTGAATTCCTTTCTATTAATATTCCTTTACCCGCCTACCTAGAAGTAACACTATTTTGAAATTATCTTTCCCATCACATTTTATACTACTGTATGTCTAAGATAATCAGTATGTAGCGTTTTAAAAAAATACTGATGACTATTTTAATGGTTACTGTTCTATCTAGGTATTTTCCCCTCCTTTTGGAGTAAATTTTGGTCATTTACATTTTTTTAAGAAAATTGTCACTTGACCAAAGTTTTATACTAGCTAGGATAAGGTTTTCCATGGTATTTGCTTATGTTTTTCCTCATTAGTTACTGTTTTTTGAAATCACTGTCTTATTTTTTTAATATATTTTAATAGGTAATATATTCAAAGTTGAAAATAACATTTGTTCCCATCCCCAAATATACACAAATAATTTCTATTCATTTTTTCCAATCTTTCTTTTCACAAGAATAAGCAAATATGAATTTATAGTCTTATTTTCTCCCTCTCTTTTCTGTAGCTTGCTCTCGCACTTAATGGATGTCAAAAAATCTTTTCACAGCAGTTTACAAGAGAACTTCCACATCTTCTTTTACAGCTGCATTATATTCCATTGTGTGATTGTGCCCTAATTTAACTAACCACTTATTGATGACACTTGTATTGTTTTCAATTGTTGCTTCAAAATTGCATTCTACACATTTCATTTTGCCATTGTACAAATTCATCTGTAGAATTTATTTCCAGAAATGGAATTTCTGAGCCAAAGAATACACATTCGTCTTCTTGACAGTTATTAGCATCTTGCCCCACAAGGGTTGTACTAATTTGTATCGGTATTTTCACCAGCAACGTAACCATATGCAGGGTCTGGGACAACGTTCAATGAAGACCAATCTACCATTTACATAAAAGTAAACGCAAAACTCTAATGCTATGATAAACATACCTTCATAAGGACCTGAAAATCCAAGTCTGAATTTAGAAATCGTGGGTTCCTCGAAGCCCTACGTCAGAAGGTGAGAGGCCCGCAGCTGCCCCTTCTCTCTCCATCTCCGTCTTGTCCCACACTCAAGGGGCCCTGCGCTCACACACGCAGACACCCCAGCCCATACCTCAAGCTCTTTTCACAACACACTGTGAACAGCCACCCCTCGTGGTCAGGGAAGCACAGGCAGCGTGGCTGACCCTCCAGACTACGAGTGGGAAAGGCAGGCCCAGTCCCGGGAGGCGGAGCAGGGCTTCTGAGGACCCATGCGTAGGAGGAGATGCTGGCTCTGGGTGGGCGTGTCCCCTTGGCCTCACAGAGAAGTAGTATTTTGCTTAAAGGGTCGCGACCCTTTTATTTTCGTATATGTTGCTTAATTATGCCTTTTTTTTTTTTTTGTCTTAATGAATCTCACTGGAAATGTATCTATTTAAATTCATCTGGAAATGTATCTATTTAAATTCATCTTTTCAAAAAACTAGCTTTTGGTTTTGCTGATCTCCGCTCTTTTTTCTTTGATTTCCATTCCATTAATTTGTCCTTATTTTTATGACTGCCAGAAATACTTCCTTAGAATTTAGTCTTTATTTTTTTAACTTCTAAAGTTAGAATCCTTAAATCACTAATTTTCACTCTGTCTGGTTTTTTAATATGTACATAAAGCTATAAATGTCATTCTAACTATATTTTTAACTGTGTCACAAGTTGTGATATAGAGTTTTTCCCCTGAATTTTTAAATATTTTGTAATTTTCATTTGATGTCTTCTTTGAATTATTTAAAACAATTTTTTATACATTTATTAGAATTTTCTTGGTTATTTTATGCACTGCCTTCTAATTGTATTGTATTGTATTCACAGAACATAATCTATAGGATTCATTCTTTGGTACTCACTAAGACTTTCTTCTGAAAATAATATATACTCTCTATTTTCTGTGGCAATTCGAATTTATAAATCCACTAAGTCCAGTTTGTTAGTTATGTTTTTCAAATTTCTGAATCCTTACTGATTTTCGCTGCTTGACCTATCAGTTTCTTACAGGAAAGCATTAGATTCAACCACCCCGATTGTAAAGTTGTGTACTTATCTGTATAATTCTGCCCTATTTTGCTTTATATATTCTGAGTCTGTGTTATTTGATGCATACAGGCACAGGATTATTGATTCTTCCTTGTTGAATTACTTCTATCTTTGAGTAATAAAACTCTCACTCTCATAGTATTTTTTGCCTAAGTTCTGGTTTTCTGATATTAATGTTGCTAACTCAGCTTTCTTTTGCTTTGGATAGTATTTGCCTGGAATTGGTTTTATCATCATTTGCTTTTCACCGTTTTGTGTCATTCAATGTTCTGTGTTTCTTATAAACAGCAGGGGTTACATTTTGTTTTGCTTCAATGATATCCAATATGACAATACCTTTCCTTAAACAGATGAGTTTAAAGTACTTCAACTTGTTGTGTTTATTATTTCTACTATCTTATTTCATGTTTTACCCTCTACTTTGATGCCTTCAATGGTATTATTTTCTTTCTTTCTTTCATTGTTTTCTAGTACAGTTGCCCCTCAGCATCTGCAGGGAATTGGTTCCAGGACCTCCACAGACACCAAAATCCATGGACACTCAAAGTTCCTTTTATAAAATGATATAGTACATTCAGCCAGCCCTTCATATCTGCAGATGTGAACCCATGGATATAGAGGGCCAACTGTATTTTAGTGCCACCTTGTTTTTAAATCTCCTGTAACGTTAGCCTTTTAAGATGTAGAAAGCAATCTATAACTATTTAAATCTACCAAAAAGTTTGTCAGTTTGTTTGCCCTGATAGATTATATTTGTTCCTTCTAGGTTCAATTTATTGATTTCTGAAGTATATGATTTAATCTTTCTTTCAGTTAGGGTCTATGAGTGACAGATTCTCCAAGGTTGACCTGAAAAGGCTTTTATTTTGCCCTTGCCCTTGTCAGTTTGATAAGGTATGCAATTCTGGGTTGACAGCACTTTGAGGATATTACCCCACTGTTTTCTAGAATTTGTTGCTGTTAATGAGAAGTTTTTCTTGATCTAACTGTTATTCCTTTTTAAGTTTTCTTTATCTGATGTTCTGCAATTTTACCATGATGTGGATTTATTTTTGTTTTCCCTGCTTGAGACTCAGTCATTCTTCAATACAAGTAAATTCTTAGTCTTTATTTCTTCCAATGTTGCCTCTCCCGTATTCTCTCTATTCTTTTCTTCTGGAATTTCTGGTAGACCCTGTTGAAATTTAGCCTTATATATTTCAAGTTTCCTAATCATATCTCAAAGTTAACATCTCTTTATATTGTTACATTAGTTTATTCCATGATGGGAAAAAAACTTAAAAACTTAAATAAAATACATAAAGTATAGACTTTACTTAAGGTAAAGGCTGTTCAATGTTAACAACCTGGTTACATATTCCAATAAACTGCTTAAATGTTTTAATAAAAATTTCCCCAATTGTCTAGTAATTATAAATATTGAAAAACAAATGCAGGGAGATATGGCAGTTCTTAAACTGTTCCTGTTTCTCTTTTGAGCTAATCAGTTGAAATTTATGATTAAACCTACTGTAGACTTTCAGTTTGATAGGTTGAGTTTCAATCCAAAGGTCCAAACTAGATCAACAGCATCTTTTCAGGTATATTTCAGGGAGTGGAGAAAACTATGCACTAAATTATCAAAAAATACATAAATGAAAAATAGTAGCTAACATTTATTGAGTGCTTACAGTGTATTAGGTATCATCTTAAACCTGTAAACATATTAACTAATTCTCACAACAGCCCTATAAGATAGGATTTATTATTAATAATAGGAAAACCACAATACAGAAATGTTGAGTAACTTGCTCCAGTTTACACAGTAAGAACCAGGCAATCTGGCTGCACGGCTTTTTTTCCCCTACTCATGTATTTTTCCCCAACTCTCATGTACACACTCTACACCAGATGTTCTTCAGTAACATGTGTTATCAAAACCCTGTGGGTGGGCTTCCCTGGTGGCGCAGTGGTTGAAAGTCCGCCTGCCGATGCAGGGGACACAGGTTCGTGCCCCGGTCCAGGAGGATCCCACATGCCACGGAGCGGCTGGGCCCGTGAGCCATGGCCACTGAGCCTGCACGTCCGGAGCCTGTGCTCCGCAACGGGAGAGGCCACAACAGTGAGAGACCCGCGTACTGAAAAAATAAAAATAAAAAATAAACCTGTGGGTGGGGTTGAATTCAGAATGTCAAGTAAAAATATCTAGTACCTGAAAATCAAGGAAAAATTCACTAAACCAAGGTCCTAGTCTCTTAATTTAAGAAAGTGACTTGTAGGACTTCCCTGGTGGCGCAGTGGTTAAGAATCCACCTGCCAACGCAGACGCCATGGGTTCGATCCCTGGTCCGGGAAGATCCCACATGCCGCGGAGCAACTAAGCCCGTGCACCACAGCTACTGAAGCCCACACGCCTAGAGCCTGTGCCTCGCAACAAGAGAAGCCACCACAATGAGAAGCCCACGCACCACCACAACAAAAACAACAACAAAAATTCGTCATGAAGGACCTAGGGGCAAGATGGGAATAAAGACACAGACCTACTAGAGAATGGACTTGAGGACACGGGGAGGGGGAAGGGTAAGCTGTGACAAAGTGAGAGAGTGGTAGGGACATATATATATATACTACCAAACGTAAAATAGATAACTAGTGGGAAGCAGCCACATAGCACAGGGAGATCAGCTCGGTGCTTTGTGACCACCTAGTGGGGTGGGATAGGGAGACTGGGAGGGAGGGAGACGCAAGAGGGAAGAGATATGGGGATATACGTATACGTATAACTGATTCACTTTGTTATAAAGCAGAAACTAACACACCATTGTAAAGCAATTATACTCCAATAAAGATGTTTTAAAAAATCCAGGGGAAAAAAAAGCGCTGTTTTCCTGATTCATAAAACAATTGAAATATCAAAAAAAAAAAAAAAAGAGTAGCCCCAGCTCGTCACAACTAGAGAAAGCCCGCACAGCAATGAAGACACAACGCAACCAAAAATTGATGAATTTTAAAAAAGAGAGAATCTTTTAAGAAAGTGACTTGTAAAACGGGATCATCAACTTAAACATCACTGATTCTGATGTTAAAATAATGCATGCCCCTCAGCCAATTATAAAACAAAATTTCTTCCTCCAAAAAATCCCTTCCCTTTCATAGGAATTATTTTCTTGATTTAAAGAGTGATTATATGAGGAAGCAAGAAGGGAGATGGGTAAAGCTACAGAACAGAGATTTACAACAACAGGATTAAAATTGAATAAAAGTACAGCTGCCTAAAACCCAGCTTCCTCCATCTTGGAAAGACTTCTCTGGACTTTTCTTAAACCCCAAAATGCAACCTGCCCTTCAGGAACAGTCACATGAGTTTGATTTATTATCAAGTTTGCCTCTTGGGGGAGTATGTAATTGAATAAAATGAAAGCCAAGCAACTGTAACATGGGTATAGTAATAACTGCCTCAGAGACAGTTGTCAGGATTAAATGAGGGAAGGTATGTGAAGTTTTTTAGCACAGTACCTAGAATACAGTAAAAAAAAATTAACAGTACGTTTTATAAAAATGAAACATATAAATAGTATACATATAGCCACATTGATGTTCACTCTATAGCCAAACAACAGCGACTTCTAATTGAAATTTACTTACTGCAGAATTTAAATTTTTTTGTACTTTTTCTACACAGAGGCCATTACTTTTTCATAGAAAATAAAAGCGAGAGAGATATAACTTGTTTATATAAATATGTTAAACCTAAACCATAGATATATATATATTCTGTTTATATTGAAAATAAATTTTGAAGGCAGTAAAATTAATTTACCCCAAATTTTATGTGTATGTGTTTATGTATATTTTTCCTGAGTAAGACATTCATAGTTTTCATCGGTTTCTCAGAGATATCCATGACCCTCCCCTTAAAAAATAAGTTTAAAAACAATTCATCTCTATGCCCAGGTAAAGGGACTAAAGTGAGAGCGTTCAATACTTCCATGACATGGGACGAGACGGGATGGGAAGGGGCGGAGGAGAATGACTGGAGAGGTAGGGAGTGAAGTGGAGAAGCCAGAATTTACCAACTAAGACAAAGTCTGAATACAGTGAACAAAGCAAAACAGTAACAGCAAACAATACCGGTCCTTCAATCTTTCTCTTTAGGTGGTACTGAAAACCTCCTCCTTTTCCACTGGGTTTACCCAAAAACTGAGGGATGTCCCTCAGAGCCACTTCAAAAAAGAATCAGCCAGAGCAAGGAAACGTTCGTCTTTTCTGAGGAGCTGGTATGATTTTATTGTTAAACATGGGTTCTTTATTATTTATTATCGTACGTTTGGGGCCTTAGCCCTCAGGAAACCCAGGGATATGTTTTGTATTTATTTTTAGCAACTCCTTCTAGCCTTTGATTTTCATTTACTTTCTATCCCCAAACGTGTCCTCTTCCTTACAGTGTTTTTGTACTTTGGTCCTTGTTTTAATGGTTCTATCGTACCTGTGTTCTTTATAACTCACCACAAATTTCCCTTTAAAAGTAGATGTCTTGTAAAGGAAGAAAAGGAGGGAAGAAGGGAGGAAGGAAGGAGGGAGGGAGGGAGGAAGGAAGGAAGGAAGGAAGGAAGGAAGGAAGGAAGGAAGGAAGGAAGGAAGGAAGGAAGGAAGGTTCTTAAAAGTATACCCTTTAAATAAGGTCTTGTAAATTTAGCAGCCTTAATAGGGTGAAACCTATAGTTCATAATTTTTTAAACCTCAAATTATTCTACAAACCTTAAATAAACAAAACCACATTTTCTCCAAGTTTAAATTGTACTGCTTTTATTCTGATAAATTTTTTCTTGCTTGTTCTCTAAATCCTATTAATATAATATTCTCTAAATATGTTCTTTGGGGAAAAACCAGATCTATTCTCAGCTACCACTCCATCTGCAGCCAACATATTTGACTCCTTTTGTCCTTGACAGTGGATCTTTGCAGGCATGGTTTGTGCTCCCCCAACCTTCTGTCCTCTGCAGTTACCTTCTCTGGGGGCAGACCATCTCTCCTGCCCTTTCCTGACTGGCATTATTTACCCTTACTTACTCAGTTTCATTAGAAACTGTCTCTCTGTCTCTTTTTTTTTTTTTACAAAAGGGAATGCTCAGCACATCCAGTTTCGGATCCCTTTATGGAAAACCCCATGGCACAAAGGAACCAGCATTAGTATTATGGAAAATCTCTGTTCTGAGTTTCTGGGGCTTTCCTTTAACATCATTGTTTACACACCATTGCCCGCCTTCACCTCCCCTTCTCAGGCTCAGCTCTGCCACATAGCAGGTGACTAACAAATAGTTGACTAACCAGGAAAATTGTTTTCTAAATGATCTTAATTTTTAACTAGTTTTCTACACCTGAAAAGTGGGAACTTTGTGTGCAAAACATAAGATCATTTTTTTTACAGTCCTAATGAAAACATTCCTAAACTTTCTTCTTGAAATGAAATTTCATTCTGCATGTTTAATAATGTGTGTGTGTGAGTGTGTGTGTGTGTGTGTGTGTGTGTGTGTCTATAACTATTTTCCTTCCTTGGATTTAGCTAAACAAGCCCAAACATGTGCTATGAATGATTTAAATTATTACTCGGCTATTCATTCAGTCAGGTGTTAAAAGAGCATGAACAGGCCAATTCAACTGTTGTTCGTCACCCTGCACACTTAACACACACACACACGCATGTTACACGCATGTATTCATGTATATACAACCGTATGCTAGCCATCAATTGACGCTTGTCTTTTATATTTCATAAACGGTGGGCAGTCTCAGCCTAGACATGGCACTTTTAGGTACTGGTATATCAGGTGGCAGGGACCAAGGCTCAATACCTTCTCTTGCTCTGAATTAAACATAGCAGGATGACATTACCTCTCTGGATCCTGATTACACTCTTCCAGATGCCCAATCCCCAAATGATGGCGGTCAGCAGCCCACACACAGTGGCCACCAGCACCTTGAGGTTACACGCATGGCAGGAAGCCACGGGGAATCCAAACCACAGATCCACTGTGCTTCTTTTCTTCTTGAGCCAAGAACTTTAATCAAAAACTCTTCTAAAAAAAAATAATTCCTTCTCTCAGGGTTCTATCCGTCAGATGTCCTCATTCTTTAGGATTTTTGAGGTTAATCAGGCAGGAAGCAGTTCAAATCACCTAATAAAAGGTACACAGTCTGCTTGCAATTTCCTCATCCTTCACTGAATGAGAACATGAAAAAAGTGATTGGGGTTATGCGGAAGGAAGATAACTCAGGGCGATAAAGGAGAAAGGGAGGGAATAGCTAACTGGGTCAAAGTGTAAATGTCCGGAGAAGCAAGGAAGTGGGGAAGGGAACAAAAAAGAAAAAAAAAAAAAGAGAAGTCAGGAAGGCAGTGGACCTGGGGATCACCTATGGTTCAGTTTCCTGTGTTTTGTTAGGAGGCTCTAGCAGAGGTAGACCAGCAGGCACTCCAGACTGTCCACAGAGGTCGAACAGTGATGTCCACTCATGATTCCAGTACTTGCACGTCTTTAAGAAGCCCATACTTTGACAGCTACAGTTGGTGAGTGGGCATTACTGGCACATGAATTTTGAAAAGCACTGAAGCAAGCATTACGGCCCATCTGTTACGGGCTGAACTGTGCTCCCCTAAAAATTCATATGGTGAAGTAGTACCTAGAATATGACCTTATTTGGAGATAGGGTCATTACAGGAGGTAATCAAGTCAAAGTGAGGTCATTAGAGCTGTCCCTAACCCAATATGACCGATGTCCTTATACAAAGAGGAAATCTGGACACAGATATGCATAGAGAGAAGAGGATGTGAAGAGACATGGGGAGAAGACAGCCGTCTACAAGCCAAGGAAAGAGGATGAGAAGAGATCCTTCCCTCCCAGGCCTCAGAAGGAACCAACGCTGCCAAATGCCTTGATTTGGGCCTTCTAATCTCCAGAACTGCTTAACAAGAAATTTCTGTTGTTTAAGCCACTCAGCTGTAGTACTTTGTTACAGCAGCTGTAGCAAACCAATTCACCATCTGAGTCACTGTCAGCTGGTGTCTCTGCAGCTGCAGCTCTGACCCTCTCCTGCCCAGAGGCCCATGTTCTTCTTCCCTACCCCTTCTCCACTCTCAACTGCAAGAATGAATGAATGCATGCAGTTAGAGTTCTGTTCCTGGTAGATTCAGATAGGTTTTACAAAAGAGGACACATTTAAGCTGAATTTTTTCAACCCCCAAACAACTATGTATTTTTCCCTGTTCTCTACAACGTTCACTTCATCAAAACAAAGCTTGCAGGGGACACACACATAGGCTCTAAACTTTACCTCACCCAGGGGTTTCAGAAAAACATACCAGTGTATCCCAAAATGGAAGAACTTAGAGGCGATGTTGCCAAAACACAAAATAGATGAAGGTGAATCCATTATCTCATTTACTGTGAATAGATTAAAAAATATCTGTTTCTGATATGTCTACATGTACATGCACAGAAAATGTCTGGAAGTGTACATAAAAAAATTCCTCTTGGGAATCTGAGGGATCTGATGAGAAATGTATTTTTCATTTTACACCCCTTTTATGATTTGAAGTTTTCACCTTATGCCTTTATTATTTTTTCAATTATTACAATAATAAATATATCTATTATTTCTTCAATAATAAAGGGAATAATTTTCAATAAATAGAAAATGTAAGAAAAAGAATACCAAGCACTATGCTATGCACTTTACATATCTGTATCTCATTTATAAATATGTACAATAACCCCATGGAACAGATACTGTTACCCACTGCACGAATGAAGAAATGAGACTTGGGTGGTATTGCTCTCAACAGGAGCTCTGTGGTTAAGGAAATCTGGGTGACACTAGGTGACATAAAGGTAACAGCTTTCTTCAATTCTAGGATTTCTCAGAGCCTTTCAATGTTCAAACACCTTGTGAATTATCAAGTTGCCAGCATTATCTGACCACAGAACCCTCTTCTCGAGAAGAATCTCTCAGAAATAGCATTCTTAGGAATATGCTTTGGAAACACTGTCTTGCATGAATATCTGCAGAATGGTCGTAATTGAACTGTATGACTATAGGCACTGATCATGGGCTCATGTTTGCCATGTGGTAATGGTATTCATCTCGTGTAGGGTTCCAGATTTTTTTTTTTTTTTTTTTTTGCGGTACGCGGGCCTCTCCCGTTGTGGAGCACAGGCTCCGGACGCACAAGCCCAGCGGCCATGGCTCACGGGCCCAGCTGCTCCGCGGCATGTGGGATCTTCCCGGACCGGGGCACGAACCTGTGTCCCCTGCATCGGCAGGCGGACTCTCAACCACTGTGCCACCAGGGAAGCCCCACGATATTTTGAAGGGGTTGTACACTGGTGACTGAAAACTGACTTTGGTGGTGCTCAGACATTTTTTCTTCCACACCTGACAGAAGTGCTGGAATTCTGGGATGTTACAGTGGCCATAGCTTTTCAGTGCTTTCATATCTTTATCTATAGGCCAACTATCCAGCTAGGAACTCTAGAAATTCATAAAACAGAAGAAATCCCTAGGCACAGAAATTTAGATGTTGACATTTATATAACAGCATGAATTTCAATTGGTTATAGACAAATATATAAAGTCATCAATTTATATACACACACATATTAAGATGACAAAGAAGGAAAGGAAAAGAACTAAACAGGGAATAATTCATTCATTCATTCATTCTATTCATGCAGACATCACGCTACATGCTGGGGATAAAATAGTGAACAAGAGAGGCAAGGTCCCTGCTCTCACATAGCTTACACTCAGGGAGGCCTGGATTTGTACTGACTTTGTCTCATTTGCTCTGTGACCCAGGACAAGCTACATAAGCATTTGAATCTCTGTTTCTTCATATTTTAAACAACCTATCTGAGTCCTTTTGTTCCTGAAAATTTCAGTCCTAAAGTCATAGTTGAGGAAGCCCAGCGCAGATTTAGAATCCAGCGGGGTAAGGAGGGGATCCACAATGGGGGAGGGCAAAAGGCGGGGGAGAGCCTGGCATGAGATGTCAGACCCCAAGCAGGGTGAATAAGCCATCCATGTGATGGGGAGAGGCAGCCTGGCATGAGGCTTCAGAAGCAAGGGGTGAGGAAGGTGTCCAGGTGAGAGATAGCCCCATGTGGGAAATCAAAGCTACAGCAGAGAGAGGAGGGCAGTCCTTCAGAGACCGAGAGGGCTCAGGAAGACATCTTCATGGGTGGACTGGTTGGTGTGGGAAGTCAGAGCCATAGTTAGTGAGAAGGGTATCCACATGGGGTAGCAGCCTGGAATAGGGAGTCATACCCCAGGCAGGAAGAGAAGGGTGTCCACACGTGGGTGGAGGTGGGGGTGAAGATCAAAGATTGGTTACATACTGGATGATCAAACAGCTAAACATTTAAGAATAATCAGAGCCAAGTTCCTTACTCTAAAAGGGAGTTACAACTGTGGAAAGGAGAAACTTGACTTCCATAAGAATTTCAAAACAAGTAATCAGAAATGTGGAGAAAGAAACAGTTACATGCAATCAATTCTGAAAGAAGCAATATCCTGCAGGGAAAGTGGCTGTCAGAAAAATGCATAAATGCAGTCCTGAGCTTCTTATCCAAAAGAGGAAAACTTTTGACTACAACAAAGACAAATGTTTCAAAGAAGGTGTATGACATTACTTTTTTTTTTTGCGCTACGCAGGCCTCTCACTGCTGTGGCCTCTCCCACTGCAGAGCACAGGCTCCAGACGTGCAGGCTCAGCGGCCATGGCCCACGGGCCCAGCCCCTCCGCAGCATGTGGGATCCTCCCGGACCGGGACACAAACCCACGTCCCCTGCATCAGCAGGCAGACCCCCAACCACTGCGCCACCAGGGAAGCCCGATATTACTTTTTATTTCTAATACTTGACCTAAATAATTTCCATTGTGTCTTAAAAAAAACTATAGCATTGAATTGGAATTGGATGTATATATCAATACAACTCATGGATTTTAAATATATTTTTAATAATATATATTTCAATATATATTCAATAAATATATTTTATATATAAATAGTATAGAAGTAAACATAGGTGCAAAGTATGTTAATACACAAAAATGTATATGTTGCATATTTATGAAATAAATAACACATTTACATACATATATTGTCTAGCTCTGGCCACTCATAGGGCCTGGAAGTATTTATACCCCATTAGCAATAAGCACACCTAAAGCTCAGATTCTGATCTAAAAACAATTTTCCACTAAAAGGAATATGGCTTCTTGGGAAAATGGCTAATTCCAAGACTGGGGCAGGGAAACTCCAAGATGAGCCTAGAGTATCTTATACCAGAAAGCAAAAGTGTTCAAGGAATGACGGGTACATATTAAATGGACACAGACTCCAGCATGAAGTGACCCCCCACTACCAAATGGGGGACAATTTGAGCATCAAAATAAATGATGCTTATAAAATACTATAATCCATTAAATAAAACAGGAAACCTACTGAATCTGAAACTCTGTGGGTGGGGCCCCACAATCTGTGTTTTAATTAGTCCCCCAACGTGATGCCCACAGACATTTGGTGAGAATTACCCTTTAGGGTAATTCTCCCAAAGGGAGTGAATGCTTTGCAGTAAATTAGCAAATGGCAAGAGATTAAATGGCTTTTTCATGTAATAGGACATTCCTTTGTTAATGCTTATGGGAAATCTCATGGCTTTAAAGATTGCCAGATATTCAAATAAGTATGCTAAAATTCATAAGGAGCCTGTATTTTTGTCACATATGAAACTACCATTCTGTTTTATCTTATTCATTTATTTAAACAGATTTTTTTTTTTTTTTTTTTTTTTTTTTTGCGGTATGTGGGCCTCTCACTGTTGTGGCCTCTCCCATTGCGGAGCACAGGCTCCGGATGCGCAGGCTCAGTGGCCATGGCTCACGGGCCCAGCTGCTCTGCAGCATGTGGGATCTTCCCGGACCGGGGCACGAACCCGTGTCCCCTGCATCAGCAGGCGGACTCTCAACCACTGCGCCACCAGGGAAGCCCCAATTTAAACAGATTTTAATGAGTTTATACCCAGAAGTGTCAAGAAGTTCTGAAATTCTTTTTATTTCCTTACCATCTGGACTGTGACCCCCATCAGAGAGTTAAGTACACAGAAACCTGCTTACCTTACTTCCCATGGCATTGATGACCAAGTCCAGCCTCAACTTCCCCACCTGTTATACCTTAGAGATGAGCCTCTGAGTTTCTCCATTGGAAAGCCTCCCAGTGGCATTAGCTACCCCTTAATTAGTGAAGAGTCTGAGCCACTGCTAACAGAGAAACCCTTGAACTCACCTGTTTGTATATCTACACAACCCTACCATCCTCTGTTTCTACCTGGCGGTCAATGGAGGACAGGAAGAAAGGTATCCAAAAAAGTTTTTCCGGGCCAAGAGGAAGTTACCAAGTCACTCACCTTTCTTCCTTGTGCCTTCCGGTTCTCCTCTGCTCTGTACGCCATTGTTCTTCAGGTGCCTCCTACACTGCCCAGAGCAAGATGTTCCAGATGGGATCTCAAGGGCTGATGGATACATAGAAGGAAGTAACTGCTTAACACTAGTAGAAGTTTGTTGCCTACGAAATTCAGGTACGTGTACAAGATGCTGGACTCTGATTAATGTAACCCTGAGCTAATCTCTCCATGCCCCAGAAGATGAAAGAAAAGGAATCCTCAAATTCTTTCTTAGTTTTCAATTTACTTTTGCATCTTGCTCCAGAGAACCTCGATTTCTCTCTTCATCTATTCTGACTTGTTCCTTTTAAATTTCTTTTCCTGTTTTCTCCTCTTTTTCACCCCCCATATCTGAGCTAATGGGCACAGGTACGTGGTCAGGATTGAAAGAAGAGAGAAATGGTCCATTGTGGGTTAGGTTAAGAAACATAGTGTGGGAAATAGTTTGATTTTATTCTTTTCCTTCTAGAAACCCTGATTCAGGTGAAAGGCAAATCCAGAATTTATAGCAACTAGACAAGAGCTTCAGCCAAGAAATACTAGTCCCATGTAACACTAGTCCTTCTGAAAATAGTAATATGAAATCTCAAGCTTAGCTGAGGCAAGATGAGTTGATATTTTCAACGTCCTTCATCAAAAAGCACTATGATTTATACCTTAACAAGAAAATATTCTAGATCCTAAATCTCTCCATTTAGTATAATTATTTTACAGAAATCATTGGCACAGACATCAGTTATCTATTTTTGTATAATAGGCCACTCTAAAGCTTCGTGATTGAAAACACAACCACCATTTATTTGCTCATAACCAGGTAATTTGGGCAGGACTCAGCAGCGACGGCTTTTCTCCACATGATCATTTAGCCAAGTCATCTGGAAGTTTGACAGGAGCTTCAAGGATCCGAGATGGCCTTTCTCGCATGTCTGGGATCTCAGCTGAGGTGACCAGAAAGGCCAAGTTGACTGGACCTCTCTCTACCTCATGGTCTGTGCTTCTCAATGGCCTCTTCCTCCTTGAAGATTTCCCAACAGAATAGCCTTGCCTCCTTCACATTCAGGCTGGGTTCTAAGATGGCAATGGTGTAAGCTGAAAGGCCTCTTAAAGTCTAAGACCATAATTTGCTACATTATGCCCTTAGCACATTCCACCGGTCAAAGAAAATCATAAGGCGTGTCCAGATTCAATGTTGGAGGGAGCTACAAAAAGGCACGAATTCAAGGAGGCAGAATTCACTGGGGGCTATGAAGTTAAATGTTATGTGTCAACTAAGCTAGACCCTGGCACCCTGTTATTGGTCAAACATTATTCTAGATGTTTCTGTGAAGGTATCTTTGAGATGAGATTAATGTTTTCATCTGTAGACTTTGAGTAAAGTGGATTACCCTCATCCAACCAGTTGAAAGCCTTAATATAAAAACACTGATTCCACTGAAGAGGGAATTCTGCCAGCAGACTGCCTTTGAACTCAAACTGCAGCATCAACTCTTTCCAGCCTGCCTTTCCAGCCAGCCTTCTGAAAAGCTTTGGAGCACACCCTGCAGACTTTGGGCTTGACAACCTCCACAATGAGTCAGTTCTTTAAAATGTATAAGTTACATATATATATATATGGGATAATTATATATATGGGATAATTAGGAGTTTGGGATTAAAATATCTGCATTACTACATATAAAATAGATAACCAACAAGGACCTACTGTATAGCACAGGGAACTGTACTCAATATCTTGTAATAACCTATAGTGGAAGAGAATGTAAAGAAATAATATATGTATGTATAACTGAATCACTTTGCTGTATACCTGAAACTAACACAACATTGTAAATCAACTCTCTCTCTCTCTCTATCTATCTATCTATCTATATATATATCTTATTGGTTTTGTTTCTGGAGAACCTTGGCTAATACAGGGGGCATCTTGTAATAAACACCATGCATTTTCCAGATAAGGACCGTAATCCCCAGAAAGCTTAACAATATTATATGATACTCAAGGAGTTTGTTACCTAGCTAGAGAGCAAGCATATAAAAAGTTAGAGCGGGCTTCCCTGGTGGCGCAGTGGTTGAGAGTCCACCTGCCGATGCAGGGGACATGGGTTCGTGACCTGGTCTGGGAAGATCCCACATGCCGCGGAGCAGCTGGGACCGTGATCCATGGCCTCTGAGCCTGCGCGTCCGGAGCCTGTGCTCCGCAACGGGAGAGGCCACAACAGTGAGAGGCCCGCGTAACGCAAAAAAAAAAAAAAAAAAGAGCACACCAAAAGTAACAATGCAGAAGTTACTAGTTCATAAATGATTTACTCTATAAGTGTAAACTCTACCTTCCTGAGGAATGTTGGACAAAAAAAGTTAAGGAAACTTGCCAACCTGAGCGGGCCATAAAGCCTCTGAAGTGGAAAGAGCATAAATGTATAACCAAACCAGGTTGTCAGCAGCTTCTCAATAAAGACAACACGTTTTATGGTTGGTAATAAAACTTAGAGATAATATCTTTATCACTGGCATTTCCACATAACCTTCAGCATGCCATTTTACAGTTCAAATACATGCCTTATTTTGAAGTCTAAAACATTAAACTTAAAGTTATTGTTAGAGTAATGAATGTATTAGTTTTCTATGGCTGCTGTAACAAAGTACCAAGAAACTGAGTGGCTTAACTGAGAAAGGTATTGTCTCACAGTTCTGGAAGCTTTGAAGTCCAAGATCAAGTTATTGGTGGGGTCATGCTCCCTCCCTCTGAAGGTGCTGGAGAAGAATCTGTTCTAACCCTCTCTCCTAGCTTCCGGTGGTTTGCTGGCATCTTTGGCATTTCTTGACTTGTAGACATATCATCCTGGTCTGTGCCTTCCTATTCACATGGCATTCTCCCTATGTGTGTATCTTTGTCAAAATTTCCTCTTTTTATTAAGAACGCAAGCCGTACTGGATTGGGGCCCACCCTACTCCAGTATGACCTCATCTTAATTAATTATGTCTACAACAGCCCTATTTCCACATAAGGTCACATTCTGAGGTATTGGAGGTTAGGACTTCAACATACGAACTTGGAGAGACACAATTCAACCCATCATAATGTGTTAGAGTACTAATAAATTAAAATCTAAGATATTTTTAAATAACCCAAATTCTTCCTCTAACAATGCTTGTGGTCTGATTTTGGGTTAAGGAAGCTTCTTTTGAGATGTGAACCTGGTACTTTGGCTTATGAATTGTGTTTCCATGCTTTGCCACTAGAGGGTAGCATCATTACTATTGTTTTTTTCTGCTGTTAAGCCTATTACACAGTAACTTCAGTACTCTGCCATTCACTCATAATGTGGGCATATCAGATATGAAATAAATGTAGACACATTTCTCAGGGGGGTGGAGAGTGGCAAAGGTATCAGCTGGGAAGAATAGAGTGTCCTGGTCATCCCTGTCCTGGCGATTCCTCTCCTGGATTTTTGCTATGGGCCAAATGTTTGTGTACCTCCAAAATTCACGTGTTGAAACTCTAATCTCCAGCGTGATGGTATATTTGGAGGTGAGGTCTTTGGGAGGCAATTAGGTCATCAGGGTGGAGCCTTCATGATGGGCTTAACGCCTTTATAAAACAGAGACTGGAGAGAGATAATCTGTTTCTCCCACCAGGACGTGGGCCTTTATCAGACACCAGATCTTCCAGACTCCAGAATTGTGAGAAATAAACATTTGTCGTTTAAGCTACCCAGCTTACGGTGTTCTATTATGGCATCCCAAACTGACTAAGACAATTTCTGACCAGAATCAAATCACCAGAGATATTCAAACAGAAGCCAAAGTCTTTTCCTCTGAATGGAACATTTGTGTGGAAAGCAGGGCTGGGGGACAGAGGGTCTTAAGAATAAGGCAGATCCCTTTAAGAAAGAACTGAGCCATTCACCGTGCAGTCATGTAGCCTCTGAAGGGGAAAGAGTCATCTCTCTCCCTCACCCACCCCCAGCCCCAGGGTCAGGAGATTTATTGATCTATCCCATCATGGGCTTGGCCACTAATTGACAGCATGATCTTAGACAAGTCACAAACTCTGGTCTGAGTCTTCACCCATAGACAACCTCTGAGGACCTATTTTCTCTAAATGATATCTTCCTTTGAATTTTCTCTCTCCTTTCCACTCCTCTAGCTCACCTTTTTCAATGCTACAGGTTGAGAAGGATTTCTTAGGCGCTACAATAGAGACGAAAAAAGTGTGGTTGCCTTTAGGAGATTATAATATAGTAAGAAGGAAGCATGTATGTGCAGAGATAATTAGAGGACTGAATAGCATATGATCCGCTCTCTGGGCTCCTGTTTAGGAATTTCTAAACAGGAAGGTGTGGTATGAAGCAGTAGAAAAGAAAAGCTTTGAACTGGGCCTTAAAGAATCTCCAGAACTTAGGCTGCAAAGAGGAGGAGGGAAGAGAGTGTGGTTAATACAACTTAGACATGGAAATTAAAATAAACAAGTTTTAGGGAACAGGGAGCAGTCAGCATGATTGGTACGGGGGTTATGTTAGACAATATGAGAGTATAACTCTATATTGAAATACATTCGAAGTGATTTTATTTTATTCAGGTGCAGTGCTAGTCAATTTAGAATTGATCTGAGAGGCCAAGGGAACCTGAGTCAGTTTCTGAGCAGATGAGAGAGTTGTTCCAACCTCAATTGCTAAGCCCCTTGATTACGTGGCTGGGCTTCTTTCTGCATTTTAGAGCCTGTATGTATTTTGGCTTCAGACACCAGTTATCAAGTGGGGGATTATATTGGGCTCCATCCCCAGCTTCTTAGTAAAGATCTTTAACCCTCCCTTTAGGACACTTGAAAACAGGCAGAACAGCTCAAGATCATGAGAGGAAGCAGGTAAGAGGCACTTTCTTGCCTCCATTCTAACCTTTTGCATTAATCATATCAATTCCTGGCAAAACTCACACCAGCACAGAACACAGCTGTGTTGTCCCTGCTTTAAAGAGTTAAAGGCTCAGGAATACTGACAGCCCAGCTCAGAGCTGTTGAATTATCTTTAAAAGAGAGTGACCTAGAATTCATTAGGCTATCGTCTTAACATCTGTAAAAAGGAAGCAGTCTCATCAGATAGGAAATATATGGGAAAAAATGGGCAATATTACCTCAAGTTCAGAAATTTTTACTCTTAGAAGGAAATATAGTTAATATCTTAAGAGCTAAAGAATAATGAAATCCCATCAAATGACATGACAGCCTGGGTGGGGATTGCAGGTTTTCATGAGTAGGCAGAAAAGACAGGCAATTTTAAGTATGACTCCAGCTGGGAAAGGCACCTTCCCTGTGCTGTGCAAGACTGGGAGACAGCCTGTGTGGAGGGTTTGACGTAGTGACTATAAGTAACTGTATTCAGCACATGCCATTAGGGTCACTGTCAAGAATCCTGTCCCATTCAATATCTGGGTCCAATATCTCAACAAGCAGACTAGGTGTTCCCTGACATTGTCATAAACAAATCATTTCCTTAACAGTAAGCCTATTTTAACATGGAAAGACTCGAGCTAAGTACAGAAATGTTTAAGAGCATCAAAATCATAATGTTGATATTTGTGCCTTAAGGAATGATGCATGTGTAGCATTTTAGGTATTTATAATTTTACAAATATTATAATTTCATCTATGCAGATTAGTCTTGTAAGTTCAATTTATAAGTGTGCAATTGACTAACAAATTTTCACTTGCGAGTTTCAGTTGAAATCTCACTAAGTTTATACAGTATTGGAATATTTAAGAAAACTTAAGTTTCACCACATTTATAAGTTTAAGAAATTAGATTTGTAATAATAACAACTTGAGAAGATTTGTTGGTTAATTGAAGTACTTAAGAATATAAAAAATATTTAATTCATAAATATAGTGAAGAAGTTTAAAGGGAAATCTAATTAACTAAGTTTAAAGCTGTGCCCCAAACATTAAAGTCTCCTTAAAATTGAGTGTTAAAATTTGCTAGACTTAAAAATAGAATAATAATATTCATCACATGAACTTAAAGGTATAAGAATGGCTTATATTTTTTCATTTTTACCAGTTTGGTCCAGAAACCCAATCACTCTATTCACTGCACATCTCTTGAAGCACCTCTCCAAGCTTAAAGCAAAAATCTCCCTTCACTGCCATTTATTAAGGGGAAATTCTTCTCTATTATTTCATGCATGTCCTCTATTCTCTCAATCTTCCCATCTGGAATTCACATTAGAAAGAATATAGAATTTCTGGATCTATTCTCCATGTATACAGACTTTTCTTTCATGCTTTTTAATCTATTGACTCCATGTACTGGGAAGAACTTGTCACTTCTCAGCTTTTATTTTCACTGTTCCTGTAGCCCCAGTGACTCCTAAACCACATTATTAATCCACATCCAACATACAATCAATACAACCTTGATTAATGAGCCCTAAAGTGACAAGATGATGAGGAGGACACCAAGACGGTCATAACCTGATCTCCCACTTCAACAATGAGCTGGTAGTGCCATCAGAGGCTGCAGTTTCCCAAGCAAAGGCAGTTAGAGATCACAGAAATCACTGAAGAGGTATTATCACATTAACAGCCATGGTTATATTGCGTTGAGTTTTTTTAAAGAGTCTCTTTGGGCTTCCCTGGTGGCGCAGTGGTTGAGAGTCCACCTGCCGATGCAGGGGACGCGGATTCGTGCCCCGGTCCAGGAAGATCCCACATGCCGCGGAGCAGCTGGGCCCGTGAGCCATGGCCGCTGAGCCTGCGCGTCCGGAGCCTGTGCTCCGCAACAGGAGAGGCCACAGCAGTGAGAGGCCCACGTACCGCAAAAAAAAAAAAAAAGAGTCTCTTTACCTTGGTTATGGCAAATCAAGCATGGGATACCCATGAAGGGGTTTGGCAAAAACTCAGGAATTGAGACCCCAGGTTTTTGGAAGAGTTGAGATAAAATACAAGCAAAAGTAAGGGAGGGCACCCTTCCTCCATCCCTTCCTTGGTGAAGGCTTCCATAAAATTATAATAATCGTGCTCAATTTATTGCTCATTTCAGGGACTAGAAGATAGCCCCAAACTATGGACTTGGACCTGAACCAGAAGTTCCTCCTCTGAGAACCCACTGGGTTGCATCTCACTTGTGTTCTCTGTGTGCAGAGACTGCAGGAATGGACATTTCTGCTCTCTCATAAAGACTGCTAGTATATTTACACTTACAGTTTTCAAAATTCCAGTCTTAATCTGGTTCATGCCAATTATTCCTAGACTTCCTGCTCAGGCCTAGATACCAGCAATGCCGTTTTCACGTAACCTGCAGTTGACAGCTCACTCTTCTGAAATACAAACTTGTCAAAATCATAGAAATTTGCTGGGCTAAGGAAAAGAACCCTAAAATACAGGACACACATGGCGCAGAATGCCATGATCACCTGGGGACCACGGCATGTGGGCATTTCATATGCCAGAAATGTATTAAGGTCTATTGCATTGTTCAAGATAAACATGTAGGCACCCACATCTGCTCTTTTCAACCCTTACATTAAAAAAAAGAAATGTATCCAATTCATTGGCCTAAAGAATCCACTCACCTCCCTCTTCAGTGTCATGTGATAAGACCAGACTGGGGCAGCTTCCTGGATTTGTCAGTGCTTCTGGAAAGCCAGGGAGCTCCAGGTTTTAATTGCCCATGTGACACCTCCAGCTACCCACTACACTGCCTCTTTTCCTTCATATTCAAGTCAACCATCACAGACTCCTGCAGTACTCCTTTTCTTTCCTGTCACAGCAGAGACTGGCCTTTCTGACTAATATGGTACTAAATTAACTTCGATTTTGTCTCAGAGGTCCCAGATTCATAAAATGTGACAGCTGGAAATTGATTCATCCAATTCAATTCCCTAACGTCAGAGAGAAGGACATGGTAAATGTTAAAACCCTAGAGGCTGGTGAATAGTAAAGCCAGAATGAGAAAAGATTTCCTGACTCTCCATTGGAGGTTACTTAGTCCACCAATGAGAGAAGGGCTCTGACTTTTTACCTAGGTATTCCATTAAAGGATTTTCCTTGTTTTAACCCTTCAATTATTTTAGCAGAGCAGAGGGCATGGTGGCCATACTATGCTGTGATGATTTTTTTACTCTTTGGATAACATCACGACTCTCCTTTCCCAAATTTTCATGGCTTTACCAACCATGTGCCCTTCTGTAACCGTGGATCAGCCTTTTTATCTTCTCTGAGAGAGTACATCATAGGATGACTTCCGGCTTGCTTTTCCCAGGGGAGAACGCAGGTGCTACAGAAAGAGATTTCTCACAAAAAGGAATTTCAGTGTCACACAGCGTCTTCTTCATGACATAAAGGTAGGGTGCAGTTGAATAACAAAAACAAAGATCTGAGGTGTTTGAACGAAGGTCCATGCATTCATTTATTTCTCATTGCAGCAACAAGATAAACAAGTGAAATTCCATCTATAATGAGTTACAAATGGTAGTAAGCCCAGGAACCCTGAGCATATAGATCTATAAGGCAAATAAAACAATATTTTTCAGTGTGGGCATCACACTTTAGATGACCTGGGGAGAGCCATTCCAAGCCCCAAATACCATGACACCAAGAATCATTCTCAACCAGTTGTTCTCCAAACAAAAGGTGAAAAGGCAAAACTGTGATTAAAAATAATAAAATTTAAAAAAAGAGAAATTTCAACTAGAAAGACTGGATGCCCAAAGTCACATCTCTTCTTCTGATTCTTGTTCTCGTTCAGCATTTTTCAGGAGTCCAACTTCTGAGGGGCAGAACCTCTTAAATCGAGATTTAACCAACCTGAGGAGAATGAAAGTCATCTCGTATTATGCTGTTTAAAATTAAAACCCAAAACTATATGTATCTATAATACAGCAAACTCCACATTATCTGTGCAGATGGAAGAGGCACCCCTAGAAGGAAAATCATTTTTATTTGGCTCTGGAGCCACCTGCAAATATTGTGTAGATTAAAGCAGCATATAAGCAAACAGATACCATAAAGCTCTTAAATGTGTAATATGATTGTCTGCATCATATTCAAAATTTATAACTTTAATCATTTCTAAAACAAGCAAGAGAATCTCTGGGCTGTAGTAATCCCAGATGAAACCAAGCTCAGCTGTGTGGTCCAAAAAGGAGCCCTCTCCTAGGAAGGAAGTGCATGAAGGCATCTCCTGCCCCATGTTGAGCCCCACGTCAAGTCTGGTCTGTACTGCAGCCTCTATTCATGTCTTCAGAGGAGTGCTTTTGTGCTGGCCACAGGGTGCTCAACCGCATGTGATGCTCCATGATGAATTAAGAAGTTGAAAGAAGTGACCTCCATTCTTGTAACTGTTTTCATAGATTAAGAGAATCTGTAGGTCAGAAGGAATTACAATTTTTGACATTGGAAGATGTGAAGCTTCTTAGTGGCAGGAACTCAGCAGGCTCTCCACTTTCTCTGATGTAATAAGAACTAGGCAAAGCTTTTCCTGTGCATGATATTTGTGAAGACATTGTGCTGCGACCATGTCAATAAACATAGTTAACTTCCAGAAATACACAGGGATATGCAAACAAACTGATAAACCAAATCATCAAAATCATTCCCGTTTTATGAAAAACGTCACCAGCCTATCTGTAGCTTTACACTTGTTTTCTGCCTTTCTTCTTCCAATGAAGGTCTGGCCCACCCCTCTCAATATACAGTGCTTTCACTTGTGCTCTGGATCCCACTAGAGTATGAACTTCCTAGGAGCAGAGACTTCATCTTATTTACTGCCCTAACTCTGCCAGAGTCTAGAACAATGTCTGGTACACAATAGTGGCTCATGACATATTTGATGATTCAGTGGGCTGTGGAGCAATCTGCCAGGAGTTCATATCACTCACCTCCTCAGAGGTAATTCTTCAGTCACTTCCAACTCAGCATTAATTCCTCCAACATACAACAACTGAGCAGTATCAGTAATAACTATTGACTCGGCAAGAGTCAAGAAAAAGTATTCAAAATCATTTGCCTCGATAATTAGTTGACCATTGACATCGTTCCCAATGTCCTCAACTCTTCAAGGCACTGTTCTCACGAAAGGCTAATAGTGTTAAGTAAGTTGATGACTGGGACAGTGTGTCATTTTTTTAAAATATTTATTTATTTATTTGGCTGCGCTGGGTCTTAGTTGCGGCACATGGGGTCTTCATTGCAGCATGCGGGATCTTTAGTTGCAGCATGTGGGATCTTTAGTTGCAGCATGCAGCATCTAGTTCCCTGACCTGAGATCCAGCCCGGGCCCCCTGAATTGGAAGCATGGAGTCTTAGCCACTGGACCACCAGGGAAGTCCCAATGTGTCATTTTTCAAAGCCACACAGTCATCTCCACATTGCACAACCTGAATATGTGCTAACTGAAAGGGATTAATTAGTTAATTCATTCATTAGGTTCATTCCTGATGACTCTTGTGGAAAATAAAGCAAAGAACTGGCTACTGATTACAAATTAACTGTTAACACAGACCCTAGTGACTCCTGCACTTCCCCACTCCTCCTCTCTGGGTTTTATCTGGTGTTGTTATAAACCACCAAGCTAAGGCAAATTCAGGCTCTATCTGCACCCTGAAGCCCTTGGTATTGGCACATGCAGAAATGGCTACTGGGGACAGATTGAGGGATGGAGGAAAGAGGAAGTGCAAATAACTGCTAGTTCCTGGAATGATGCAAGTCCAGAGAACTAAAGTCAGGGTGTGTCTGGGCTTTTGCTCCCATATGTTCTCTTCAGTTAATACAAGAGCAGAGCTGAGACTTTGGGTATACTTCCAGAGTCAATCTGGAAATCAAACAACCAGAAAGCAAACTACCATATGCCTGGAATTTGGTCATTTCTATTTTGTTCTTCAAAATGGCTCACAAGAATCATTTGCTTGGAAAACCAACCTGAAAATGGGTAATATTTCTCTGTCCATTCAGAGGGGCTTTTGAAATAGTTCTGTACCACAGTGGTGTTTAAATATGAAATACAGTAAAACACATAATAAGATTTCCCAACAGATAGGTGTCTCCTATGAGCTGTCATGATGAGAACAGCAGGCATGGGACCAGATGAAGCAATCTTTAAACCGTGATTCTGGAGAGCTGGGAGGTACAGCTTCATTTTTCAGAGATTTTGGGGGCAGTAGTTCCATAACCCAGTTTTGGTTCCTTGGTGATCTTTGTGCTTTGTCAAATAAATGCGGATAGAATGTCCTCAAAACCCATCACCTGTGACTGAATTACAATCCACTACAATCCACTTGAATTATCCTGCATATGACCTCACTGAAAGTCAGTATTCAATCTTCGTGATATTCTTTAAGCTACTGCTTAAGTTTATAACAAAATATATCAGAACACAAGGTCTTGTTTTTATATTTCAAAAGCAGTATGAGAGCAAAACTTAAAAGCATATAAAACATGATTTCCAAACAACTGAACCCTATTTCCGAGTATTTCTGAAACAGGTCTGTTAAAACAGCAAATTAAGTGTCTTGAGTACCTACTATATGTTTGACAGCATGCCAAGAGCTGTGAGAAATATGAAAAAGGTCTTTTCTTCCAAGTGACACAATCAAGTTAGCAGGTAAGACTAACATGAGCTAATAGTAAATATCACAAGATAGATCACAATTGTTAAGATGTGTGGTAGAGACTAAAGTACTGTAAACACTCATGAAGGGAGATAAGCAAAGGCTAGAACAATCACAGAAGTTTTCAGAGAAGAGATGAGCATTTAATTTGGATATGCCAGGTAGAGGCAACTGCATGGTCAAAAAGTGAAAGGTGCTGGGGAAGGAGAGGCAGTTGAAAAAGTAAACATGGAGTTTCTGGTTTCTAGAAAACTATAGGTAGATAAGAGATTCATTAGGGGTCTGAAGGTTTTTGAAACAGGAAGAGACAATAGCCTTCTTTTGGCTCTGGAAGGGAACTGACATGGGGTAGAGGGTCTCTTTGAATGCTGGCATTATTCTTGGAAGCTGCCCAGCCCCTAAGGAGATGAGGCCCAGAAGTCAGCCTAAAACAGCGGAGGAAGAAGCCAAGTTTCACTCAATGGCTGAGCGAGCCTAAACTACCAGCCCGTGCACGTGCTTTGAGGGAAATGAATAGGACTAATAGAAATCAGTCAATGAGAAAGTAGAATTTCCCAGCACCCATAGCACTTAGACCCCTAGAAGGAGTAACTACAGATCAAAGTGGGCTGACACAAAGCCTACCAGAGACATTTTGGAGCTAGACAAGGAAATAGTTTCCTTATGCAGAGACACAGCACCAAAGCTCCTATAGCAGTGAAGCTCAAAGAAGCACAGAGCAGGAGAGGTAACCTGGGCAAATGTCTACAGAAAGGACTAGAAAGCTAGCTGGGGCAGAAGCTGAGACCCCACTGGGCCTAGAACCAGCTACTGTAATTTAGGGATCTAGAGCACCTGCTAGATGTGTACAATCCAATATGGTAGTCACTATGCATATATGGATATTTAAATTAATTAAACTTAGTGTGGCACTAGGCCCATGTCAAGTGCTCAATAACCACACATAGCTCATGGCTATATAATGAAGGCTGCAGATATACAACATTTCAATCAGTGCTAAAGTCTGAAGGATTGGAGTCTGCATGATTAGTAGTTGGGATCAGCCAGGCCAACTCTGGTTTGGCATTAGCTCTCATGCTAATGGAAATAATAAGGAACCATGTTCACTCCTTTCTACTCCTACTCATCCTTCAAGCTGCAGCTTAATTCTCAATTGTGAGGAGGCCTCCTCTGGGCTCCAATAGTGCTTTGTTCTTACACTGTTTCCATTTATTGTACTGTATTTAAATTGTCTCTCTCTCCCCATAGGGTCTACACATTATACATTTTTTGATACAGAAGAAGGAGAACAAGAACGAGAAGAATAATAAAAAGAACAAGGGTGGGTGGGGGAGGTGGTTCTAGAGAGCAGCCTAGGAAGGTCCTGAATTCACCTCCTCCCATGGACACAGCAAATCTACAGCTATTTAAGGAACAACTCCCTATAAAAAAAAAATACCTGAAAACTAGCCAAACAGCTCCTCCACAGCAAAGGACAAGAGGTCCACACTGAGATGGGTAAAAGAGGCAGAGACACAGTCTCACCGAAAACCCCACCCCTGGTGTGGAGACCCACAATCGGAAGGGATCTCAAAGATACAGAGCTTTTCCCTGAGGAGCAAGAATTTGTGCCCTACATCAGTCACCCCAACACTTGGGACTCGCACTGGTGAGATGAGCCCCCAAAACATCTGGCTTTGAAAACCAACAGGGCTGACGTCCAGAAAAACCAAAGGGCTGTAAGGAATGGAGATTCCACTCTTAAAGGACCTGCATGCAGACTCACCCACCTGGCAATCCAGCACAAAAGCCACAGTTTGAAAAGTGCCTAGACCATATGTGAATGTGATACATTTGTTAATTTTAAAGCATCTGCCAGCAAGGGAGAAATCTGTTAGGACTCTCTCCAGGAATGGAAGCACTGGCAGGTACCATTTTTGCTTTCTGCCCCATCTATTTTGTTAGCACCAGCACTAGCAGTCACCATTTTTGCAGTCGCTTTCTAACCTGCTAGCACCAGTGTTAGAAATTAAAGGAGAAATTTAAAAATACCTGGAGAGGGCTTCCCTGGTGGCGCAGTGGTTGAGAGTCTGCCTACCGATGCAGGGGACATGGGTTCAAGCCCTGGTCCAGAAGGGTCTCACGTGCCGCGGAGCGGCTGGGCCCGTGAGCCGTGGCCGCTGAGCCTGTGCGTCCGGAGCCTGTGCTCCGCAACGGGAGAGGCTGCAACAGTGAGAGGCCCGCGTACCGCAAAAATAAATAAATAAATAAATAATAAATAAATAAAAATACCTGGAGACAAGTGAAAATGGAAATACAACATACCAAAATCTATGCAATGCAACAAAAGCAGTTCTAAGATGGAAGTTTATAGCAATACAGGCCTACCTCAAGACATAAGAAAAATCTCAAATAAACAACCTAAATTTTACACCTAAAGGAACTAAAAAAAGAAGAGTAAACAAAGCCCAAAGTTACTAAAAGGAAGGAAATAATAAAGAACAGAGCAGAAATAAATGAAATAGAGACTAAAAGACAAACAGAAAAGATTGATGAAACAAGGAGATGGTTCTTTGAAAAGATAAACAAAATAGACAAAACTTTAGCTAGACTCACTAAGAGAAACAGAGAGAAGGCTCAAATAAATAAAATCAGAAATAAAAGAGGAGAAATTACAATTATACCAAAAGAGACTACTATGAACTATTATACACCAACAAATTGAATAACCTGGAAGTAATAGATAAATTCCTAGAAACATACAATCTTCTAAGACTGAATCATCAAGAAATAGAAAATCTGAATAGACTAATTACTAGTGAGGAGATTAAAACAGTAATCAAAAAACTCCCAACAAAGAAAAGTCCAGGACCAGATGGCTTCACTGGTAAATTGTACCAAATATTCAAAAAAGATTTAATACCTATCCTTCTCAAACTCTTCCAAAAAACTGAAGAGGAGGGAATCCTCCCACACTCACTTCACAAGGCCAACATTACCCTGATACCAAAATCACACAAAGACATCACACACAAAAAAGAAAATTACAGACCAATATCACTGATGAACATAGGTACAAAAATCTTCAACAAAATATTAGCAAACTGAACTCAAGAATACATTAAAAGGATCATACACCCTGATCAAGTGGGATTTATTCCAGGGATGCAAGGATGGTTCAACAACCACAAATCAATCAATGTGATATGTCACATTAACAAAAAGAAGGATTAAAATCATATGATGGGGGGACCTTGAAGATGGTGGAAGAGTAAGACGCAGAGATCACCTTCCTCCCCACAGATACACCAGAAATACATCTACACGTGGAACAACTCCTACAGAACACCTACTGAAGGCTGGCAGAAGACCTCAGACCTCCCAAAAGGCAAGAAACTCCCCACGTACCTGGGTAGGGCAAAAGAAAAAAAGAAAAAACAGAGACAAAAGAATAGGGACGGCACCTGCACCAGTGGGAGGGAGCTGTGAAGGAGGAAAAGTTTCCACACACTAGGAAGCCCCTTCGCGGGCGGAGACTGCGGGAGGCGGAGGGGGGAGCTCTGGCACCGCGGAGGAGCGCACAGCAACGGGTGCGGAGGGCAAAGCGGGGAGATTCCCGCACAGAGGATCGGTGCCGACCGGCACTCACCAGCCCGAGAGGCTTGTCTGCTCACCCGCCGGGGCGGGCGGGGCTGCGAGCTGAGGCTCTGAGGCTCGGGTTTCGGTTTCGGAAGGAGCGCAGGGAGAGGACTGGGGTTAGCGGCTTGAACATAGCCTGAAGGGGTTAGTGCACCACGGCTAGCCGGGAGGGAGTCCGGGGAAAAGTCTGCACCTGCCGAAGAGGCAAGAGACTTTTTCTTCCCTCTTTGTTTCCTGGTGCGTGAGGAGAGGGGTTTAAGAACGCTGCTTAAAGGAGCTCCAGAGATGGGCGCGAGCCGCGGCTAAAAGCGCGGACCCCAGAGACGGGCAGGAGACGCTAAGGCTGCTGCTGCCGCCACCAAGGGGCCTGTGTGCGAGCACAGGTCACTCTCCACACCCCTCTTCCGTGGAGCCTGTGCAGCCCGCCACTGCCAGGTTCCCGGGATCCAGGAATGACTTCCCCGTTAGAACGCACGGCGGGCCTCAGGCTGGTGCAAAGTCACGCCGGACTTTGCCGCCGCAGGCCCACCCCGCACTCCGTGCCCCTCCCTCCCCGCCGGCCTGAGTGCGCCAGAGCCCCCGAATCAGCGGCTCCTTTAACCCCGTCCTGTCTGAGCAAAAAACAGACGCCCTCCAGCGACCTACACGCAGAGGCAGGGCCAAATCCAAAGCTGAGCCCCTGTGAGCTGTGAGAACAAAGAAGAGAAAGGGAAATCTCTCCCAGCAGCCTCAGAAGCAGCGGATTAAAGCTCCACAATCAACTTGATATACCCTGCATCTGTGGAATACCTGAATAGACAACCAATCATCCCAAATTAAGGAAGTGGACTTTAGGAGCAAGATCTATGATTTTTTTCCCTATTCCTCTTTTTGTGAGTGTGTATGTGTATGCTTCTGTGTGAGATCTTGTCTGTATAGTCTTGCTTCCACCTTTTGTCCTAGGGTTCTATCCGTCCATGGTTTTTTTTTAAAATTTTTTTCTTAATAATCAATTTTAATTTTAATAACCTTATTATACTTTACCTTCGTTCTTTCTTTCTTTCCTTCCTTCCTTCCCTCCTTTAGACAACGAATCATCCCAAATTGAGGAGGTGGTCTCTGACAGCAAGATTTATGATTTTTCCCCCTTTACCTCTTTTAGTGAGGGTGTATGTGCATGCTTCTGTGTAAGATTTTGTCTGTATAGCTTTGCTTCCAACATTTGTCCTAAGGTTCTATCTGTCCCTTTTTTTTTTTCTAAATAAGAATTTTTTAATTCAATAACTTTATTATACTTTATTTTAGTTTTACTGTATCTTCTTTCTTTCTTTTTTCCTTCTTTCCCTCCTTCCTTCCTCCCTCCCTCCCTCCTTTCTTTCCTTCTTGCCTTCTTTCCTTCTTTCTTTCTTTCTTCCTTCCTTCCCTCCTTCCCTTCTTTCCTTCTTTCTTTCCTCATACTTCTACTAATTCCCTCTACTTTTTCTCCCTTTTATTCTGAGCCGTGTGGATGAAAGGCTCTTGGTGCTCCAGCCAGGAGTCAGGGCTCTGCCTCTGAGGTAGGAGAGCCAACTTCAGGACACTGGTCAACAAGAGACCTCCCAGCTCCACATAATATCAAACGGTGAAAATCTCCCAGAGACCTCCATCTTAACACCAGCACCCAGCTTCACTCAACGACCAGCAAGCCACAGTGCTGGACAACCTATGACAAACAAATAGCAAAACAGGAACACAACCCCACCCATTAGCAGAGAGGCTGCCTAAAATCATAATAAGGCCACAGACACCCCAAAACACACCACCAGATGTGAACCTGCCCACTAGAGAGACAAGATCCAGCCTCATCCACCTCAACACAGGCACTAGTCCCCTCCACCAGGAAGCCTACACAACCCACTGAACCAACCTTAGCCACTGGAGACAGACATCAAAAACAGCGGGAACTACGAACCTGCAGTCTGCAAAAAGGAGAGCCCAAACACAGTAAGATAAGCAAAATGAGAAGACAGAAAAACACACAGCAGATAAAGGAGCAAGATAAAAATGCACCAGACCTAACAAATGAAGAGGAAATAGGCAGTCTACCTGAAAAAGAATTCAGAATAATGATAGTAAGGATGATCCGAAATCTTGGAAATAGAATGGACAAAATGCAAGAAACATTTAACAAGGACCTAGAAGAAATAAAGATGAAACAAGCAACGATGAACAACACAATAAATGAAATTAAAAGTACTCTAGATGGGATCAATAGCAGAATAACTGAGGCAGAAGAACGGATAAGTGACCTGGAAGATAGAGTAGTGGAAATAACTACTGCAGAGCAGAATAAAGAAAAAAGAATGAAAAGAACTGAGGACAGTCTTAGAGACCTCTGGGACAACATTAAACGCACCAACATTCGAATTATAGGGGTTCCAGAAGAAGAAGAGAAAAAGAAAGGGACTGAGAAAATATTTGAAGAGATTATAGTTGAAAACTTCCCTGATATGGGAAAGGAAATAGTTAATCAAGTCCAGGAAGCACAGAGAGTCCCATACAGGATAAATCCAAGGAGAAATATGCCAAGACACATATTAATCAAACTGTCAAAAATTAAATACAAAGAAAGCATATTAAAAGCAGCAAGGGAAAAACAACAAATAACACATAAGGGAATCCCCATAAGGTTAACAGCTGATCTCTCAGCAGAAACCCTACAAGCCAGAAGGGAGTGGCAGGACATACTGAAAGTGATGAAGGAGAAAAACCTGCAGCCAAGACTACTCTACCCAGCAAGGATCTCATTCAGATTTGATGGAGAAATTAAAACCTTCACAGACAAGCAAAAGCTGAGAGTTCAGCACCACCAAACCAGCTTTACAACAAATGCTAAAGGAACTTCTCTAGACAAGAAACACAAGAGAAGGAAAAGACCTACAATAACGAACCCAAAACAATTTAGAAAATGGGAATAGGAACATACATATCGATAATTACCTTAAATGTAAATGGACTAAATGCTCCCACCAAAAGACACAGATTGGCTGAATGGATACAAAACAAGACCCTTATATATGCTGTCTACAAGAGACCCACTTCAGACCTAGAGACACATACAGACTGAAAGTAAGGGGATGGAAAAAGATATTCCATGCAAATGGAAACCAAAAGGAAGCTGGAGTAGCAATTCTCATATCAGACAAAATAGACTTTAAAATAAGGACTATTAAAAGAGACAAAGAAGGACACTACATAATGATCAAGGGATCGATCCAAGAAGAAGATATAACAATTGTAAATATTTATGCACCCAACATAGGAGCACCTCAATACATAAGGCAAATACTAACAGCCATAAAAGGGGAAATCGACAGTAACACATTCATAGTAGGGGACTTTAACACCCCACTTTCACCCATGGACAGATCATCCAAAATGAAAATAAATAAGGAAACACAAGCTTTAAATGATACATTAAACAAGATGGACTTAATTGATATTTATAGGACACTCCATCCAAAAACAACAGACTACACATTTTTCTCAAGTGCTCATGGAACATTCTCCAGGATAGATCATATCTTGGGTCACAAATCAAGACATGGTAAATTTAAGAAAATTGAAATTGTATCAAGTATCTTTTCTGACCACAACGCCATGAGACTAGATATCAATTACAGGAAAAGATCTGTAAAAAATACAAACACATGGAGGCTAAACAATACACTACTTAATAATGAAGTGATCACTGAAGAAATCAAAGAGGAAATAAAAAAATACCTAGAAACAAATGACAATGGAGACACAACGACACAAAACCTGTGGGTTGCAGCAAAAGCAGTTCTAAGGGGGAAGTTTATAGCAATACAAGCCCACCTTAAGAAGCAGGAAATATCTCGAATAAACAACCTAACCTTGCACCTCAAGCAATTAGAGAAAGAAGAACAAAAAAACCGCAAAGTTAGCAGAAGGAAAGAAATCATAAAAATCAGATCAGAAATAAATGAAAAAGAAATGAAGGAAACAATAGCAAAGATCAATAAAACTAAAAGCTGGTTCTTTGAGAAGATAAACAAAATTGATAAACCAATAGCCAGACTCATCAAGAAAAAAAGGGAGAAGACTCAAATCAATAGAATTAGAAATGAAAAAGGAGAGGTAACAACTGACACTGCAGAAATAAAAGAGATCACGAGAGATTACTACAAGCAACTCTATGCCAATAAAATGGACAATCTGGAAAAAATGGACAAATTCTTAGAAATGCACAACACGCCAAGACTGAATCAGGAAGAAATAGAAAATATGAAGAGACCAATCACAAGCACTGAAATTGAAACTGTGATTAAAAATCTTCCAACAAACAAAAGCCCAGGACCAGATGGCTTCACAGGCGAATTCTATCAAACATTTAGAGAAGAGCTAACACCTATCCTTCTCAAACTCTTCCAAAATATAGCAGAGGGAGGAAAACTCCCAAACTCCTTCTACGAGGCCACCATCACCTTGATACCAAAACCCGACAAGGATGTCACAAAGAAAGAAAACTACAGGCCAATATCACTGATGAACATACATGCAAAAATCCTCAACAAAATACTGGCAAACAGAATCCAACAGCACATTAAAAGGATCATACACCATGATCAAGTGGGGTTTATCCCAGGAATGCAAGGATACTTCAATATACGCAAATCTATCAATGTGATAAACCATATTGACAAATTGAAAGAGAAAAACCATATGATCATCTCAATAGATGCAGAGAAAGCTTTTGACAAAATTCAACACCCATTTATGATAAAAACCCTGCAGAAAGTAGGCATAGAGGGAACTTTCCTCAACATAATAAAGGCCATATATGACAAACCCACAGCCAACATCATCCTCAATGGTGAAAAACTGAAAGCATTTCCACTAAGGTCAGGAACAAGACAAGGTTGCCCACTCTCACCACTCTTATTCAACATAGTTTTGGAAGTTTTAGCCACAGCAATCAGAGAAGAAAAAGAAATGAAAGGAATCCAAATGGGGAAAGAAGAAGTAAAGCTGTCACTGTTTGCAGATGACGTGATACTGTACATAGAGAATCCTAAAGATGCTACCAGAAAACTGCTAGAGCTAATCAATGAATTTGGTAAAGTGGCAGGATACAAAATTAATGCACAGAAATCTCTGGCATTCCTATATACTAATGATGAAAAATCTGAAAGTGAAATCAAGAAAACACTCCCATTTACCATAGCAACAAAAAGAATAAAATATCTAGGAATAAACCTACCTAAGGAGAAAAAAGACCTGTATGCAGAAAATTATAAGACACTGATGAAAGAAATTAAAGATGATACAAATAGATGGAGAGATATACCATGTTCTTGGATTGGAAGAATCAACATTGTCAAAATGACTCTACTACACAAAGCAATCTATAGATTCAATGCAATCCCTATCAAACTACCACTGGCATTTTTCACAGAACTAGAACAAAAAATTTTGCAATTTGTATGGAAACACAAAAGACCCCGAATAGCCAAAGCAATCTTGAGAACGAAAGAAGGAACTGGAGGAATCAGGCTCCCTGACTTCAGACTATACTACAAAGCTACAGTATTCAAGACAGTATGGTACTGGCACAAAAACAGAAAGATAGATCAACAGAACAGGATAGAAAGCCCAGAGATAAACCCATGCACATATGGACACCTTATCTTTGATAAAGGTGGCAGGAATGTACAGTGGAGAAAGGACAGCCTCTTCAATAAGTGGTGCTGGGAAAACTGGACAGGTATATGTAAAAGTATGAGAGTAGATCACTCCCTAACACCATACACAAAAATAAGCTCAAAATGGATTAAAGACCTAAATGTAAGGTCAGAAACTATCAAACTCTTAGAGGAAAACATAGGCAGAACACTCTATGACATAAATCACAGCAAGATCCTTTTTGACCCACCTCCTAGAGAAATGGAAATAAAAACAAAAATAAACAAATGGGACCTAATGAAACTTCAAAGCTTTTGCACAGCAAAGGAAACCATGAACAAGACGAAAAGACAACCCTCAGAATGGGAGAAAATATTTGCAAATGAAGCAACTGACAAAGGATTAATCTAAAAAATTTACAAGCAGCTCATGCAGCTCAATAACAAAAAAAGAAACAACCCAATCCAAAAATGGGCAGAAGACCTAAATAGACATTTCTCCAAAGAAGATCTACAGACTGCCAACAAACACATGAAAGAATGCTCAACATCATTAATCATTAGAGAAATGCAAATCAAAACTACAATGAGATATCATCTCACACCAGTCAGAATGGCCATCATCAACAAATCTAGAAACAATAAATGCTGGAGAGGGTGTGGAGAAAAGGGAACACTCTTGCACTGCTGGTGGGAATGTGAATTGGTTCAGCCACTATGGAGAACAGTATGGAGGTTCCTTAAAAAACTACAAATAGAACTACCATATGACCCAGCAATCCCACTACTGGGCATATACCCTGAGAAAACCAAAATTCAAAAAGAGTCATGTACCAAAATGTTCATTGCAGCTCTATTTACAATAGCCAGGACATGGAAGCAACCTAAGTGTCCATCATCAGATGAATGGATAAAGAAGATGTGGCACGTATATACAGTGGAATATTACTCAGCCATAAAAAGAAACGAAATTGAGTTATTTTTAGTGAGGTGGATGGACCTAGAGGCTGTCATACAGAGTGAAGTAAGTCAGAAAGAGAAAAACAAATACCGTATGCTAACACATATATATGGAATCTAAGGGGAAAAAAAAAGGGTCATGAAGAACCTAGGGGTAAGACGGGAATAAAGACACAGACCTACTAGAGAATGGACTTGAGGATATGGGGAGGGGGAAGGATAAGCTGTGACAAAGTGAGAGAGTGGCATGGACATATATACACTACCAAATGTAAAATAGATAGCTAGTGGGAAGCAGCCGCATGGCACAGGGAGATCAGCTCAGTGCTTTGTGACCACCTAGAGGGGTGGGATAGGGAGGGTGGGGGAGGGAGGGAGACGCAAGAGGGAAGAGATATGGGAACATATGTATATATATAACTGATTCACTTTGTTATAAAGCAGACACTAACACACCACTATAAAGTAATTATACTCCAATAAAGATGTTAAAAATAAATAAAACATAAAAATAGGCAGAGAATTTGAATAGACATTTTTCCAAAGAAGACATACAGATAACTAAAAGGCACATGAAACAATTTTCAATATCACTAATCATTAGGGAAGTTCAAATCAAAACACCAGTGAGATATCACCTCATACCTGTAGAATGGCTATTATCAAAAGGATAAGAAATAGCAAGTGTTGGCCAGGATATGAAGAAAAGAGAACCCTCATGCACTGTTGGTGGCAATGTAAATTGGTACAGCCACTGTGGAAAACAGCATGGAGCTTCCTCAAAAAATTAAAAATAGGGCATCCCTGGTGGCGCAGTGGTTGAGAGTCTGCCTGCCAATGCAGGGGACATGGGTTTGTGCCCCAGTCCAGGAAGATCCCACATGCCGCGGAGCGGCTAGGCCCATGAGCCATGGCCACTGAGCCTGCGCGTCCAGAGCCTGTGCTCTGCAACGGGAGAGGCCACAACAGTGAGAGGCCCACATACCGCAAAAAAAAAAAAAAAAAAGAAAAAATTAAAAATAGAACTACCATATAAGCCAGCAATTCCACTTCTGGGTATTTATCTGAAGAAAATGAAAACACTAATTCAAAAAGATAAAGGCACCCCTAGGTTCACTGCAGCATATTTATAATAACCAGGATACCGAAACAACTTAAGGGTCTATCAATGGATGAATGGATAAAGGAGATGTTTTTATATATATATGTTTATATATATATATATAATATAAATATTTTATATTTATATGTACATAATGGAATACTAGTCAGCCATAAAAAAGAATGAAATGGACATTGAGGCTATTACATTAAGTGAAATAAGGCAGATAGAGAAAGACAAATACCATATGATTTCACTTACCTGTGAGATCTAACAAACAAATGAACAAACAAAACAAAACACATAGATACAGGGACCAGACTGATGGTTGCCAGAATGGGGGGAGGTGGGCAAAAATGGGTGAAGGGGATAAAGAGGTACAAACCTCCAGTTATAAAATAAATAAGTCTTATAGTTTTCAGAGCACAGGTCTTTTGTCTCCTTAGGTGTGGTTATTCCTAGGTATTTTATTCTTTTTGATGTGATGGTAAATGGGGTTGTTTCTTGAATTTCTCTTTCTGATGTTTTGTTGTTAGTGTATAGAAGTGCAACAGATTTCTGTGTATTAATTTTGTAACCTGCAACTTTACCAAATTCGTTGATGAGCTCTAGTAGTTTTCTGGTAGCATCTTTAGGATTTTCTATGTATAGTAACATGTCATCTGCAAATAGTGAGTTTAACTTCTTTTCCCATTTGGATTCCTTTTATTTCTTTTTATTCTCTGATTGCTATAGCTAGGACTTCCAAAACTATGTTGAATAAAAGTGACAAGAGTGAACATCCTTGTTTTTTTCCTGATCTTAGAGGAAATGTTTTTAGCTTTTCACCATTGAGTATGATGTTAGCTGTAGGTTTGTCATATATGGCCTTTATTATGTTGAGGTATGTTCCCTCTATGCCCACTTTCTGGACAGTTTTTATCATAAATGGGTGTTGAATTTTGTCAAAAGCTTTTCCTGCAAATATTGAGATGATCATATTACCTCACACCAGTCAGAATGGCTATCATCAAAAAATCCACAAACAGGAAATGCTGGAGAGTGTGTGGAGAGAAGGGAATCCTCCTATACTGTTGGTGGGAATGTAAACTGGTGCAGCCACTATGGAGAACAGTATAGAGGTTCCTTAAAAAACTAAAAATAGAGCTACCATATGATTCTGCAATCCCACTCCTGGGCATACACCCAGAGAAAAACATGGTTTGAAAGAATACATGCACCCCAATGTTCATTGCAGCACTGTTTACAATAGCCAAGACATGGAAGCAACCTAAATGTCCATCAAGAAAAGAATGGATAAAGAAGATGTGGACATATATACAATGGAATATTACTCAGCCATTAAAAAGAATGAAATAATGCCATTTGCAGTAACATGGGTGGACTTATAGATTGTCATACTGAGTGAAGTAAGTCAGATAGAGAAAGAGAAATATCATATGACTGCTTCTCTGCAGAATCTAAAAAATGATACAAATGAACTTATATACAAATCAAAAGCAGACTCACAGACTTAGAGAATGAACTTATGGTTACCAGAGGGGAAGGGTAGGAGGGAGAGATATTTAGGGAGCTTGGGATTGACATGTACACACCACTATATTTAAAATGGATAACCAACAAGGACCTACTGTATAGCAGAGGGAACTCTGCTCAATATCCTGTAACAAACTAAATGCAAAAAGAATTTGAAAAAGAATAGACACATGTATATGTATAACTGAATCACTTTGTTGTACACCTGAAACTAATACAACATTGTTAATCAACTGTACTCCAATATAAAATTAAAAGTTTCTTTAAAAAATGAGAAAAATAAATAAAATTAAAAAGTCATGGGGATATTATATACAGCATGGTGACTATAATCAGTAACATTGTATTGCAGATTTGAAAGTCGCTAATAAAGTAAATCTTGAAAGTTCTCATCACAGAAAAAAATTTTGTAACTTTGTATGGTAACAGATGGTATAACTAGACTTATTGTGGCGGTCATTTTGCAATGTATACAAAAGTTGAATCATTATGTTGTACACCTAAAACTAGTATAATGTTGTATGTCAATTGCACTTCAATTTAAAAAGAAATCTATCACAGGAAACTGAAAAAAAAAACCAACAAACAAACACAAGAAGAATCTTCCTTGAGCTCCTATTATGTTGTGGGCAGTTTAAATACATGATCTCATTTAGGTACTATTATTATCTCTGTTTTGTAAATGACAAAACTGATATTTAATGTGGTTAAATAGTTTACCCAAAGTCATACAGCTGACAAGCAGCAGAGCTAGGAACATGGATTCTTAGCAATCTGTTATATCGCTCCTCACCCATCATGAAACACTGTATCAAAGTCCTTGTAAAAACATGTACAGTTCAACTGAATCTTACTGTTAGAAATATTACAGGAAATGTCAAAGTAACCAGATACTCAAATTTAATGGGAGACATACATGTTGGTCAAAAATGACACCAAGCTTGGGAAGTGCTATAACTGATGTAAACATGGGCAAATGGAGGGCTCACTGCAGGTGTGGGGAGGACCATTTGGATAAGAAAACAGCATATGCAAAGACATGGAGGCACAGAAGAGTGTGCTGAAGGGTAATGCATAGGTTAGGAGCATAGCAGAGACACTTTTTAGCTATTCCAACTTTAAACCAGCATTCTTTTTTTTTTTTAAGTTTTCTCATTCGTTCTATTTTTTATTTTCTTTTTTTTTTAACATCTTCATTCGAGTATAATTGCTTTACAATGTTGTATTAGTTTCTGCTGTATAACAAAGTGAATCAGCTATACATATACAGATATCCCCATATCCCCTCCCTCTTGCATCTTCCTCCCACACTCCCTACCCCACCCCTCTAGATGGTCACAAAGCACTGAGCTGATCTCCCTGTGCTATGCAGCTGCTTCCCACTAGCTATCTGCTTTACATTTGGTAGTGTGTATATGTCACTGTTACTCCCTCACTTTGCCCCAGCTTACCCTTCCCCCTCCCCATGTCCTCAAGTCCATTCTCTATGTCTGCGCCTTTATTCCTGTCCTGCCCCTAAAACCAGCATTTATTCTTTTTATTGGAAATGTTTGTGTTTGCAGATAATTTTCTGCTATATTACCCTGTTTTGTGGAATGCTAAGGAATGAAATACCTCTTTGAACTTAAAGTTTGGTAATATCAAGTCTTGATGATCATATACCAAAAAATAGAACTTCCATGAACAAAAATCACTAACTTACCAGGTGACAAAGGCATAAATTGCTCCAATGATGATAATGGCTATTGCATAATGCCAACAAAAGCATATGGTGAGAAACATAACGTTGTCATGATCCACTGAATCCCATGCAGGACCTCCACTGGGGGGATAAAGGACAAACCCAATCTGTAATTTAAAACAAAGAACACACATTAAAAAATACCAGCCATATTCCCAAAGATAGTACATTTCAAAATGTTTCATTTCAAGATTAATGGTAACAGATAACTCCCATTACCTGAGATGCTACAGATAAGATATCTGCTGCCTGTTTTAGTAATATAGACAGTATCTACTCCATCATATTTTTGGAAAAAATGTTAAGGATATTTACAGATCAATTTTCAAAATATGAATAGTAATCATCTCTGGGGATTGGTGGACTTCCAGATGACGTGTTAGGTTTCTAAGCTGTGCAGTTTAACTCAGTTATTTCAAAATCAGAGTTTAAAAAAAAGGTTTTAAAATAAAGCCCACGGGTAACATTATATTCAATGATAAAGACTGAAAGCTTGTCTCCTAAGATCAGGAACAAGACAAGGGTGTCTTGTTTTACAAATTCCATTCAACGTTGTACTAGAAATTCAAGCCAGAGCAATTAGCTAAGAAAAACAGACAAAGAGCATCCAGATTGCAAAGGAAGAAGTAAAACTATATTCACAAATGACATGATCTTATATATACAGAAAATTCTGAAGAATCCACAAAAAAACTATTAGAGCTAATAAATTAATTTAGCATACTTGCAGGATACAAAATCAACACATAAAACATGCAATGAACAATCAAAAAAATTAAGGTAGGAAAACAATTCCACTTACAATAGCATTGAAAAGAATGAAATACTTAGGAATAAATTTAATCAAGGAGGTTCAAGACTTGTACCTTGCAAACTACAAAACATTGTTGAAAGTGATCAAAGAAGATCTAAATAACTGGAAGTATATCTCATGTTCATGAACTGGAGCAGTTAATATTGTTAAGATGGCAATAAAAAGACAGAACATGAATCTGATCAAACCTCTAGATCTAACAAGATCGGGCATGTTGAAAAGTGTTAAATGTG
This sequence comes from Orcinus orca, assembly GCF_937001465.1. Lineage (NCBI taxonomy): Eukaryota > Metazoa > Chordata > Mammalia > Artiodactyla > Delphinidae > Orcinus > Orcinus orca. The sequence continues at coordinate 101,276,109 of NC_064563.1, forward strand.
ATGGTTAATTTCACATGTCAACTTGACTGGGTCATAGGATGTACAGACACTTGGTTAAACATGATTTTGGGGTGTGTTTGTGAGGGTATTTCCAGATGAGATTAGCACTTGAATCTGTAAAAATCTAAGTAAAGCAGATCCTCCTCCACAGTGCGTGTGGGCATCATACAATCCATTGAGGGCTGGAGAGCAAAAAGCAGAGGGAGGGAGAATTGGCTCTGCCTCACCACTGAGCTGGAACTTTGGTCTTCTCCTGCCTCAAACTAGAACTTGTACCATCAGCTCTCCACTTTCAGGACTGGACCTACAGCACCAGCTTTCCTGGGTCTGTAGAATGCAGGTGGCAGATCATGGGACTTCTCAGCCTCCACAATTATGGGAACCAATTCCTAAAAAAAAATCTCTCTCTCTCTTTCCTCTCTCTATAGATATAGATATATTACAGATATAGATACAATTATATATTATATATAAAATATATATAGTATATATTTGGTTCTGTTTCTCTGGAGAACCCTGACCAATACACTGGATGATAAATTGATAAATATCACTACTTTTGTATATATTTAAGATTTACCATAATAAAAGTTTTTAAAAATTCCTTTTTCATAGGCACGTTAAAAAAAAAAGAGAGAGAGATGGCAATAACACCCAAAGCAATCTACAGATTCAGTATGATCCCTATCAAAATCCCAGTAGTCTTTTTTGCAGAAATAGAAAGCTGATACTAAAATTTATATGGAATTACAAGGGACCCAGAATAGCCAAAACAACCTTGAAAAAGAAAAGCAAAGTTGTAAGACTTACACTTACTGATTTCAAAACTTACTACAAAAACTACGGCAATCAAAACATTGTGGTACTAACATAATGGTAGACATACAGATCAATTAAATAAAATTGAGAGTCCAGAAATAAGCCCATACACCTGTAGTAAATTGGTTTTTGAAAAGAGTGCCAAGGCCATTCAATGGGGAAACAAAAGTCTCTTCAACAAATGGTACTGCGGAAACTGGATATACACATGCAAAAAAAAAAAAAAAAAAAGAATTTGGACTCTTACATTACACCACATTCAAAAATTAATGCAAAATGGATCAAAAACCTAAACATGAGAACTAAAATCCTAACTCTTAGAAGAAAACTAAGGAAAAACCTTCATGACCTGGGATTTAGTGCTGATTTCGTATACATGACACCAAAAACACATCAAAATTAAAAGCTTTGGTGGGGGCTTCCCTGGTGGCACAGTGGTTAAGAATCCGCCTGCCAATGCAGGGGACACGGGTTCGAGCCCTGGTCCAGTAAGATCGCACATGCCACGAAGGAACTAAGCCCGTGTGCCATAACTACTGAGCCTGCGCTGTAGAGCCTGCATGCGACAACTACTGAGCCCATATGGCATAACTACTGAAGCCCCTGTGCCTAGAGCCCGTGCTCCACAACAAGAGAAGCCACCGCAAAGAGAAGTCCACACACCACAACGAAGAGTAGCCCCTGCTCACCGCAACTACAGAAAGCCCGTGCGCAGCAACGAAGACCTGACACAGCCAAAAATAAAGAAAGAAAGAAAAACAAAGCTCAGAGGTTTCCGGGAAGATGGCGGAAGAGTAAGGCGTGGAGATCACCTTTCTCCCCACAGATACTCCAGAAATACATCTACACGTGGACCAACTCCTACAGAACAACCACTGAACGCTGGCAGAAGACCTCAGACCTCCCAAAAGACAAGAAATCCCCCAAGTACCTGGGTAGGGCAAAAGAAAAAAGAATAAACAGAGACATAAGAATAGGGACGGGACCTGCACCAGAGGGAGGGAGCTGTGAAGGAGTAACGGTTTCCACACACTAGGAAGCCCCTTCGCGGGCGGAGACAGCGGGTGGCGGAGGGGGAAAGCTTCAGAGCCGCGGAGGAGAGCACAGCAACAGGGGTGCGGGGGGCAAAGCGGGGAGATTCCCGCACAGAGGATCAGGGCCGAACGGCACTCACCAGCCCGAGAGGCTTGTCTGCTCACCCGCCAGGGCGGGCGGGGCTGGGAGCTGAGGCCTGGGCTTCGGTTGGAGCGCTGGGAAAGGACTGAGTTTGGCAGTGGGAACACAGACTGAAGGGGGTTAGTGCGCCACGGCTGGTCGGGAGGGAGTCCGGGGAAAAGTCTGGACCTGCCGAAGAGGCAAGAGACTTTTTCTTCCCTCTTTGTTTCCTGGTGCGCGAGGAGAGGGGATTAAGAACCCTGCTTAACGGAGCTCCAGAGACGGGCGCAAGCCGCGGCTAAAAGCACGGACCCCAGAGAAGCTAAGGCTGCTGCTGCTGCCGCCACCAAGAAGCCTGTGTGCGAGCACAGGTCACTATCCACACCCCCCTTCCGGGGAGCCTGTGCAGCCCACCACTGCCAGGGCCCCAGGATCCAGGGACAACTTCCCCAGGATAACCCACTGCGTGACTCAGGCTGGTGCAACGTCACGCTGGCCTCTACCGCCGCAGGCTTGCCCCGCATTCCGTGCCCCTCCCTCCCACCTGGCCTGAGTGAGCCACAGTCCCGGAAGCAGCGGCTCCTTTAACCCCGTCCTGTCTGAGCAAAAAACAGACGCCCTCCAGCTACGTACACGCAGAGGTGAGGCCAAATCCAAAGCTGAGGGCCTGGGAGCTGTGAGAACACAGAAGAGAAAGGGAAATCTCTCCCAGCGGCCTCAGAAACAGCGGATTAAATCTCCACAATCAACTTGATATACCCTGCATCTGTGGAATACCTGAATAGACAACGAATCATCCCAAATTGAGGAGGGGACTTTGAGAGCAAGATTTATTATTTTTTCCCCTTTTCCTCTTTTTGTGAGTGTGTATGTGTATGCTTCTGTGTGAGATTTTGTCTGTATAGCTTTGCTTCCACCATTTGTCCTAGGGTTCTATCAGTCCGTTTTTTTTTTTAATCTTTTTTTCTTAATAATTATTTTTTTATTTTAATAACGTTATTATATTTTAACATACTATATTTTATTTTACTTTACCTTCTTTCTTTCTTTTTTTCCTTCCTTCCCTTCCTCCCTCCCTCCCTCCCTCATTTTTCTTTCTTTCTTTCTACTTCTACTAATTCTTTCTTTCTAATTTTTCTCCATTTTATTCTGAGCTGTGTGGATGAAAGGCTCTTGGTGCTGCAGCCAGGAGTCAGTGCTGTGCCTCTGAGGTGGGAAAGCCAACTTCAGGACACTGGTCCACAGGAGACCTCCCAGCTGCACATAATATCAAACGGTGAAAATCTCCCAGAGATCTCCATCTCAACACCAGCACCCAGCTTCACTCAACTACCAGCAAGCTACAATGCTGAACACCCTATGCCAAACAACTAGCAAGACAGGAAAACAACCCCACCCATTAGCAGAGAGGCTGCCTAAAATCATAATAAGTCCACAGACACCCCAAAACACACGACCAGGCGTGAACCTGCCCATCAGAAAGACAAGATCCAGCCTCACCCACCAAAACACAGGCACTAGTTCCCTCCACCAGGAAGCCTACACAACCAACTGAACCACCTTAGCCACTGGGGACAGACAGCAAAAACAATGGGAACTATGAAACTGCAGCCTGCAAAAAGGAGATCCCAGACACAGTAAGTTAAGCAAGAGAGAAGACAGAAAAACACACAGCAGATTAAGGAGCAAGATAAAAACCCACCAGACCTAACACATGAAGAGGAAATAGGCAGTCTACCTGAAAAAGAATTAAGAATAATGATAGTAAAGATGATCCAAAATCTTGGAAATAGAATAGACAAAATGCAAGAAACATTTAACAAGGACCTAGAAGAAATAAAGATGAAACAAGCAACGATGAACAACACAATAAATGAAATTAAAAATACTCTACATGGGATCAATAGCAGAATAACTGAGACAGAAGAACGGATAAGTGACGTGGAAGATAAAATAGTGGAAATAACTACTGCAGAGCAGAATAAAGAAAAAAGAATGAAAAGAACTGAGGACAGTCTCAGAGACTTCTGGGGCAACATTAAATGCACCAACATTCGAATTATAGGGGTTTCAGAAGAAGAAGAGAAAAAGAAAGGGACTGAGAAAATATTTGAAGGATTATAGTTGAAAACTTCCCTAATATGGGAAAGGAAATAGTTAATGAAGTCCAGGAAGCACAGAGAGTCCCATACAGGATAAATCCAAGGAGAAATACCCCAAGACACATATTAATCAAACTTTCAAAAATTAAATACAAAGAAAACATATTAAAAGCAGCAAGGGAAAAACAACAAATAACACATAAGGGAATCCCCATAAGGTTAACAGCTGATCTTTCAGCAGAAACTCTGCAAGCCAGAAGGGACTGGCAGGACATATTTAAAGTGATGAAGGAGAAAAACCTGCAACAAATATTACTCTACCCAGCAAGGATCTCATTCAGATTTGATGGAGAAATTAAAACCTTTACAGACAAGCAAAAGCTGAGAGAGTTCAGCACTACCAAAACAGCTTTACAACAACTGCTAAAGGAACTTCTCTAGGCAAGCAACACAAGAGAAAGAAAAGACCTACAATAACGAACCCAAAACAATTAAGAAAATGGGAATAGGAACATACATATCGATAATTACCTTAAATGTAAATGGACTAAATGCTCCCACCAAAAGACACAGATTGGCTGAATGGATACAAAAACAAGACCCATATATATGCTGCCTACAAGAGACCCACTTCAGACCTAGAGACAAATACAGACTGAAAGTAAGGGGATGGAAAAAGATATTTAATGCAAATGTAAACCAAAAGAAAGCTGGAGTAGCAATTCTCATATCAGACAAAATAGACTTTAAAATAAACACTACTAGAAGAGACAAAGAAGGACACTACATAAAGATCAAGAGATCAATCCAAGAAGAAGATATAAAAATTGTAAATATTTATGCATCACATAGGAACACCTCAGTGCATAAGGCAAATACTAACAGCCATAAAAGGGGAAATGGACAGTAACACATTCATAGTAGGGGACGCTAACACCCCACTTTCACCAATGGACAGATCATCCAAAATGAAAATAAATAAGGAAACACAAGCTTTAAATGATGCATTACACAAGATGGACTTAATTGATATTATAGGACATTCCATCCAAATACAACAGAATACACATTTTCTCAAGTGCTCATGGAACATTCTCCAGGATAGATCATATCTTGGGTCACAAATCAAGCCTTGGTAAATTTAAGAAAATTGAAATTGTATCAAGTATCTTTTCTGACCACAACGCTATGAGACTAGATATCAATTACAGTAAAAGATCTGTAAAAAAATACAAACACATGGAGGCTAAACAATACACTACTTAATAATGAAGTGATCACTGAAGAAATCTAAAAGGAAATTAAAAAATACCTAGAAACAAATGACAATGGAGACACAACAACCCAAAATCTATGGGATGCAGCAAAGCAGTTCTAAGAGGGAAGTTTATAGCAATACAATCCTACCTTAAGAGACAGGAAACACCTCGAATAAACAACGTAACCTTGCACCTAAAGCAATTAGAGAAAGAAGAACCAAAAAACCCCAAAGTTAGCAGAGGAAAGAAATCATAAAAATCAGATCAGAAATAAATGAAAAAGAAATGAAGGAAACGATAGCAAAGATCAATAAAACTAAAAGCTGGTTCTTTGAGAAGATAAGCAAAATAGATAAACCACTAGCCAGACTCATAAAGAAAAAAAGGGAGAAGACTCAAATCAATAGAATTAGAAATGAAAAAGGAGAAGTAACAACTGACACTGCAGAAATAAAAAAGATCATGAGAAATTACTACAAGCAACTCTATGCCAATAAAATGGACAACCTGGAAGAAATGGACAAATTCTTAGAAATGCACCACCTGCCAAGACTGAAGCAGGAAGAAACAGAAAATTTGAACAGACCAATCACAAGCACCGAAATTGAAACTGTGATTAAAAATGTTTCAACAAACAAAAGCCCAGGACCAGATGCCTTCACAGGCAAATTCTATCAAACATTTAGAGAAGAGCTAACACCTATCCTTCTCAAACTCTTCCAAAATATAGCAGAGGGAGGAACACACCCAAACTCATCTACGAGGCCACCATCACCCTGATACCAAAACCAGACAAGGATGTCACAAAGAAAGAAAACTACAGGCCAATATCACTGATGAACATAGATGCAAAAATCCTCAACAAAATACTAGCAAACAGAATCCAACAGCACATTAAAAGGATCATACACCATGATCAAGTGGGGTTTATTCCAAGAATGCAAGGATTCTTCGATATATGCAAACCAAAAATGTGATACATCATATTAAAAACACTGAAGGAGAAAAACCATATGATCATCTCAATAGATGCAGAGAAAGCTTTTGACAAAACTCAACACCCATTTATGATAAAAAACCCTGCAGAAAGTAGGCACAGAGGGAACTTTCCTCAACATAATAAAGGCCATATATGACAAACCCACAGCCAACATCGTCCTCAATGGTGAAAAACTGAAAGCATTTCCACTAAGATCAGGAACAAGACAAGGTTGCCCATTCTCACCACTCTTATTCAACATAGTTTTGGAAGTTTTAGCCACAGCAATCAGAGAAGAAAAGGAAATAAAAGGAATCCAAATCGGAAAAGAAGAAGTAAAGCTGTCACTGTTTGCAGATGATGTGATACTATACATAGAGAATCCTAAAGATGCTACCAGAAAACTACTAGAGCTAATCAATGAATTTGGTAAAGTAGCAGGATATAAAATTAATGCACAGAAATATCTAGCATTCCTATACACCAATGATGAAAAATCTGAAAGTGAAATCAAGAAAACACTCCCATTTACCATTGCAACAAAAAGAATAAAATATCTAGGAATAAACCTACCTAAGGAGAAAAAAGACCTGTATGCAGAAAATTATAAGACACTGATGAAAGAAATTAAAGATGATACAAATAGATGGAGAGATATACCATGTTCTTGGCTTGGAAGAATCAACATTGTGAAATGACTCTACTACCCAAAGCAATCTACAGATTCAATGCAATCCTTATCAAACTACCACCAGTATTTTGTACAGAACTAGAACAAAAACTTTCACAATTTGTATGGAAACACAAAAGACCCCGAATAGCCAAAGCAATCTTGAGAACGAAAAAAGGAACTGGAGGAATCAGGCTCCCTGACTTCAGACTACACTACAAAGCTACAGTATTCACGACAGTATGGTACTGGCACAAAAACAGAAAGATAGATCAATGGAACAGGATAGAAAGCCCAGAGATAAACCCACACACATATAGTCACCTTATTTTTGATAAAGGAGGCAGGAATGTACAGTGGAGAAAGGACAGCCTCTTCAATAAGTGGTGCTGGGAAAACTGGACAGGTATATGTGAAAGCATGAGATTAGATCACTCCCTAACACCATACACAAAAATAAGCTCAAAATGGATTAAAGACCTAAATGTAAGGCCAGAAACTATCAAACTCTTAGAGGAAAACATAGGCAGAACACTCTATGACATAAATCACAGCAAGATCCTTTTTGACCCACCTCCTAGAGAAATGGAAATAAAAACAAAAATTAAAAAATAGGACCTAATGAAACTTCAAAGCTTTTGCACAGCAAAAGAAACCATAAAAAAGACCAAAAGACAACCCTCAGAATGGGGGAAAATATTTGCAAATGAAGCAACCGACAAAGGATTAATCTCCAAAATTTATAAGCAGCTCATGCAGCTCAATAACAAAAAAACATACAACCCAATCCAAAAATGGGCAGAAGACCTAAGTGGACATTTCTCCAAAGATATACAGACTGCCAACAAATACATGAAGGAATGCTCAACATCATTAATCATTAGAGAAATGCAAATCAAAACTACAATGAGATATCATCTCACACCAGTCAGAATGGCCATCATCAAAAAATCTAGAAACAATAAATGCTGGAGAGGGTGTGGAGAAAAGGGAACACTCTTGAACTGTTGGGGGGAATGTAAATTGATACAGCCACTGTGGAGAACAGTATGGAGGTTCCTTAAAAAACTACAAATAGAACTACCATATGACCCAGCAATCCCACTACTGGGCATATACCCTGAGAAAACCATAATTCAAAAAGAGTCATGCACCAAAATATTCATTGCAGCTCTATTTACAATAGCCCGGAGATGGAAACAACCTAAGTGTCCATCATCGGATGAATGGATAAAGAAGATGTGGCACATATATACAATGGAATATTACTCAGCCATAAAAAGAAACAAAATTGAGCTATTTGTAATGATGTGGATAGACCTAGAGTCTGTCATACAGAGTGAAGTAAGTCAGAAAGAGAAAGACAAATACCGTATGCTAACACATATATATGGAATTTAAGAAAAAAATGTCATGAAGAACCTAGGGGTAAGACAGGAATAAAGACACAGACCTACTAGAGAATGGACTTGAGGATATGGGGAGGGGGAAGGGTAAGCTGTGACAAAGCGAGAGAGAGGCATGGACATATATACACTACCAAACGTAAGGTAGATAGCTAGTGGGAAGCAGCCGCATAGCATAGGGAGATCAGCTCGGTGCTTTGTGACCACCTGGAGGGGTGGGATAGGGAGGGTGGGAGGGAGGGGGATGCAAGAGGAAAGAGATATGGGAACATATGTATATGTATAACTGATTCACTTTGTTATAAAGCAGAAACTAACACACCATTGTAAAGCAATTATACTCCAATAAAGATGTAAAAAAATAATAAGAATAAGAAAAAAAAAGCTCAGCTATTAAAAAAAAAGCTTTTGTGCATCAAAGGACACGATCAGGAAAATGAAAAGACAATCACAGCATAGGAGAAAATCCTTGCAAATCATATATCTGGTAAGGAACTAATATCAAGAATATATAAAGAACTAAATCTCAACAAAAAGCTAAAAAAATTTTAATGGGCAAAGGAATAGAAGACTCATTTTCCAAAAGAAAGTGTACAAATGGTCGATAAGCTCAAGAAAAAATTATGAACATCATTAGTTATTAGAGAAATGCAAATCAAAACCACTATGAGATACCACTTCACACCTCCTAGGATGGTAATAATAATAATAAGTAACAAGTGTTGGTAAGGATATGGTGAAATTGGAATCGTAATACATTGCTGGTGGGAATGTAAAATGGTACAGCTATGTGGAAAACAATTTGACAGTGTCTCAAAAAGTTAAATATAGAATTATCACATGACTTGGCAATTTCATTCTAGGTACTATACATACCCAAAATAATTGAAAGCAAACAAAAACTTCTACACAAATGTTCATAGCAGCATTATTCACAAGAGCCAAAAGTTAAAAACAATCCAAATGTCCATCAGCTGATGATGAATTAGCACCATGTGGTATTATGGCAGTATATTATTCAGCCATAAAAAGTGACATATTAATATATAATACAACATGGATGAACCTTGAAAACATGTCAGAGAAAGAAACTAGACACAAAAGGTAACATATTGCATGATTCTGTTTACATGAAATAGCCAGAATAGGTAAATCCATAGCAACAGAAAGCAGAGTGGTAACCAGGGACTGGGAGGAGAGGAAAAGGAAATGACTGGTTAATGGATCCGTGGTTTCCTTTTGGGGTGATGAAAATGTTTTAGAACTAAATAGAGGTGATAGTTGCACAACACTGTGAATGTACTAAATGCTGCTGAATTATACACTTTAAAATGCATAAAATGTTGCCAGAGAGGAGAGAGGTGGGGGGGGATGAGAGAAATCAGTGAGGGAGATTAAGAGGTACAAGCTTCCAGTCACAAAATAAAAGAGTCACAGGTATGAAATGTACAGTGTTGGGAATAGTCAATAATTATGTAATAGCTTTGTATGGTGACAGATGGCAACTAGAGTATTGTGGTGATCATTTTGAAATGTATAGAAATACAAATCACTATGTTGTGCATGAGGGACTAACAAATAAAATTTTTATTTTTCAATTATACTTCAAAAACAAACAAACAAATTCTTAGAAAAAGAGATCAGATTTGTGGTTACCAGAAGTGGAAGGTGGGAGGAAGAGATATTGGATAAAGGCACTCAAAAGGTACAAACTTCCAGTTATACAATAAATAAGTAATATAATGTACAATATGATCAATAGAATTATCACTGCTGTATGTTATATATGAAAGTTAGAGTAAATTCTAAGATTTCTTATCACAGGAAAAAGAATTTTTTTTCTTTGTCTTTAATTTTGTTTCCACATGAGATGATGGATATTCACTAAACTTATTTTGGTAATCATTTCATTAGGTAAGTGAAATCATTATGCCGTACACTGTAAATTTATACTGGGCTGTACATCAATTATTCCTTAATAAAACTGGAAAAGGAAGGGAGGGAGGGAGGCAGGAGGGAAGGAAGGAAGGAAGGAAGGTTAATTCTATGTTATATGAATTTTACTCCAATAAAAATTTAAGATACATAGATGATAGGTAGATAGATAGAGGAACAGATGTCAGGTTTCAAGATCCAAACGAAATAGAAAACCAAGATAATTACTTGGATAATTGTACAAATGTCTATCATATTAGCTAACTATGTGTCAGTTACAGTGCTTAGGAGGTTTCCTTACTATGGCCCTTCAATAATGTGGTCTTTTTTTTTTTTTTTTTTTTTTTAAGGCTGCGTTGGGTCTTCATTGCTGCGTGCAGGCTTTCTCTAGTTGCGGTAAATGGGGGCTACTCTTCATTGAGGTGTGCCGGCTTCTCACTGCGGTGCCTTCTATCGTTGTGGAGCATGGGCTCTAGGCGCGCAGGTTTCAGTAGTTGTGGCTCGTGGGCTCTAGCGCGCAGGCTCAGTAGTTGTGGCGCAGGGGCTTAGTTGCTCCGTGGCATGTAGGATCATCCCGGACCAGGGCTCCAACCCGTGTCCCCTGCATTGGCAGGTGGATTCTTAACCACTGTGCCACCAGGGAAGTCCCCAATAATGTGCTATTATCCCAAGTTAATGTATTGTTATCCTCTTTAACCAGATGAGAAAATTAGGTGGTTTAGTGATTTGCTCCTGATCATACATCTAATAAATGAAATCTTACAGGGGAAAAAAAAGGATTTAGTTTATAATATTGAGTGAAACCATTTCTGTTTGAAATTTCAAGTAATGTGAATAAATCGGGGAAAGCTAAGATTTGTGCCTTAATCACGTGTTCCTGTTTCCCATTTTAAAGGATTCCCTTTAGTTGGAAGGAGAACTGCCATTTGTACCACTTGGTAGATGTACTGCCATGTGTCAGGCACTTTAACCACACTCATACACATAAACTTCACAGTAATTCTCATTCTCACAACAACCCCAGGAAGAAGGTATCATTATCCCCATATTACAGAGGGTAAAACTGGAACTCAGAGACTTCAGTAACTTCCCCAACATTTCAAAATGGCCAAATGACTAAGACAGGGTTCCAAACCATGACCGTCTGGCTGCAAAACTCTGTGTGTTCTTTCTTCTACCCCACACTCTCTTTCATCATTTAGCCTTTCGTGGAGCAGTATGAAGGACAGTGGCCTGGACAACAGGGTCCATGTGAATCATCTCAGCAGTTCTGATACGGTTTGAACAATCAGTACTGAGATGGTAGTTGGTCCCATGAAGACATGGTACTGTCTTACCCTTAAAACACAGATTAGAGACTGGCAGACCCTGGTCCACATCTGCATCACAGACATTCTTTGCCTGGCCTGCACACTTTTTAAAATAATTTGAATTAGTTTTCAACATTTAAAAAATTAGGGAACTTCACACAAAAGTCTGCAGTCTCAGCTTATTTCTAAAAATAGAAATATTTCTATTTTTTTTTCCAAAGCATGAGCCACAACATGTGCTCTCCATCGATTTATCATTCAGGTTGGTAGTTGCCTGACCAAGAGGAGCAATCCAGAGGTCTTTATTTTTACTCTGGTGCTATGCATTTTATTTATTAACCAATGTCACATTCATAAAGTTTTCCAAAATATCATGAGTTGAAATTAGCAAGGTACTGTGTAATAACTCCTTCCTGCCTTCCTCTACATCCCAGGAGACAGAATCCCTTTGTTGTCTCTATTTTAGAGATAAGAAAACTAAGTAACGCACGAGCCTGCCCTTCCATCTCCAAACAGTTACAAAAGTATTTGCGTCATTGCTGCTGTGTCTCACCCGCCAAGGGCTGGGGATTCTGCATTAGGACATGGTAACGTTCTAAAGGAATGAGGAGTTAACACCACTGGCAAAAGATAGATCAGTCATCAGATTAGAGATCTGAACCTACAGCATCCAGAAACTCCAGGAGAAAAATGCCACCCAGCTAGTTTGCCTGCTGTTTGGACATATCCGTGTTTTGCAATACCCCTTTATATACTGTTAGGAAAGCTCACTGTGGAGACCACAGTGACCAGAGCCCAGGTCTCTGAAGGCCCTGTAAGAAAGCGAGACTTGCTGGCTTCTCTGTGCTCACTGTTTGGAAATGACAAGAAGGAAACTGACAAGTTTCCTACAAGAAGTCATGTAGTCAATTCTCAGTTCAGGGGGCCCAGCCATTTTAGCTAGGGTGCCAGGACCATGAGAATCTGCCTCTCATGTCCTCCTCTATCATCAATTCAGGGAGGATGACAGAGAAATTCTGGGTCAAGAAAGGGCCTTTTAGGAAGGTTGAGTTTAATGCACAATGGACTAGCTCTCCAGTTCCCACCTATCAGTGTCACCTATCTTCCTTCAATGCCATCCACACCACCCATCTACCCGATTGCGGAGTGATTTGCTCCAGCTCCCAGAGGGAAGACTTAGCAGTTGTGGGCTAAATGGTGCCCTCTAAAAGGGCATGTTGAAACCCTAACCCCAGATACCTGTGAATGTGACCTCATTTGGAAATAAGTTATTTGTAGATGTCATCCAGATGAGATGAGGTCATATTGGATCAGAACTGGCCCTGCATCTAATGATGGGTGTCCTTACAAGAAGTCCATATGAAGACACAGGCACACAGAGACACACAGGTGTGACTATGGAGGCAGAGATTGGAGTCATGCTGCCAAGTCAAGGATTGCTGGCAACTGACTAGGAGGGTAGCATGGGACAAATTCTCCCTTTGGGCCCCCAAGACAGAATCAACCTGCTGCCACCTTGATTCTTAGTTCCATCTCCCAGAACAGTGAAGCATAAATTTCCATTGTTTTAAGTCTTCCTGCTTGTGGGAATTTGTGACTGCCGCCCTAGGACACTAATACAGGAAGGAGCTAAGCCTGAAATAAGCAGAAGAGTATCAACTGTCCTAAAGCTCAAGCCTGGACACACTGGTGACTCTCAACCATCTTTCAAACCCCAACTCAAGTTTACCTTCTTCTGGAAGCTTTCTCAACACTCTTCCTATGGAATTAACAATATCTCCTCAAGGCATGAGGTATTTTCAGGTTGGAATATTTCATTCAAGCAACAGTCTCATGAGACATCATTTCTATTTTTTATTTGAGGAAACTTAAGCTCACAGAATAGCTAGTCTATGGTCATGTGATTAATATGGTAGATCCAGAATTCAGACCCAGGTCTGCTTGACCTGGAAGCTCACAGACTTCTCCCTCCATGCCATAGTCACAACCCTTTTTTGGAGCTTCCAAAATGAAATCTCTCAGTCATCATCAATTTTACCAAAGCATTTACTGTTTTACACCAGGAAAAGAGAAACTTTGAGCACCCTCTACTGCTAATCTCACTGGGATCCTCATAGCCTAATATACTGAACGCTAAATATTTGACTGAAGGCCACTGTGAAGCCTGTGAACAGAGTTAACAGATGTGATTATACTGAAAGCCATAGAAACGTTTGGAAAGTCACTTCAGCCTAAACCCAAGTAAATTAGGAAAGTTGAAAATTAAGGCCAGATAATGCCACAACCCATTAAATCTTCCTTTAATTGTAAAAGTCACTATTCTTTCATCTGCTGTCCTAATTTCCTTCCTAATATAAAATTCCAAGAAAAAAAAGGTCTGAAAAAGAATTTTTTTCTTGCTGTATCTTGTGTGTCACTCCTGAACATCTGTTTTAGACTAGTTTAAGCTTCATTAGTATCACATTTAAAATGTAAATAATTATCTTCTCTAATAGGCATCCAGCCAGGGCCCATTACCTATATGTTAGTTCGACTTTCCTAGTGTTATCTTTCTTTCTTATTTTCCAGTCACTTATTTCAACACTATAAGCCTAAGCAAGTGTTTGAGCTACCATATCAGACCTCAGACCACTGCTGCTTAGTTGGGTCTTTTTGTCATTTTCAAATGAACTTTTATCATTCTTAAAGGTAAGACAAGGCTGCATTTTAGTTTGGGCTTAGAGATCTGGGGATCATGGGAGTTGCTGGTGCAATTAGTGGAGCTGGGAGGTACAGCTGAAGCAATTGTCCAACATCTTGAGAAGCAAAGGCAGCAAGTGTGTCTTCCTCATTTCCTGATTCTCTCTGAGCCATGGCTCTGACCACGAAGGGTGGGAATTTGAGAATGACAAAGCGAGCTTTCTAAAGTGAGCTTTAGAAATATTGTCCCACACACAGACTCAGAAAACACGATTCATGGAATAAATGGACCCAAGGGATTTTTTTTTCTTTTTTAAATTGCATCGTGGTTAGGTTTTTGAGAAAATATATTTGGCTGTAATGTGGTTTAGGAAAGAGACCATTTTTAATAGGTTGGGAGGAGAATTCCCTCCAGGTTTGTCTACTACCTAATTATTTATAGATGAGTTATTTTAAAAATGGCCACTGTGAGCATTTGCCTCATTCAGTTCACCATACTTATGGTTCCAAGAATCTAGGTGTACCTTTTCTCTAATCTGTCTATATATTGTTTAAGCGCTAGTATTGTGCTTAATATTAACCATGTATTGAGAAGTAGTGAGAGAAAAAAATATGGTGAAAAGGAAATCACAATGTAATAGTATTAGCTTGAGATAGAGTTTGGGGCATAAACATTCATAGCAACAAAACATGGAAGCATAATAAATTCACCTAAGTCCCTGAAACATTTTTGTTTCAGAGGAATCTAACAGGGAGGGGGCGAGGGAGATGTACTATGGCTAAAGCTTCATTTCCTGCCAGTGTGTGTGTTTGCATTGGTACGAAATGTTCATTTTCCTTTAAGTCCCAAACGTTACTTAGTCTGGCTGCCAGGTAAAGAAAGATACTAGTCTAGACATAATGATGGCTGGAAAATTTTTTAAATAATCTCAGATTTATGCCCCAAGACTTTAACCTCATATCTCTTCCTTAGAAAAGCTCCTGGGGAAATGTGAAAAGATTATTTATCTGCCAAAAGGGACAAAATTAAGCCAACCTATTCTCAGTTGTGACACCCCACAGCTTCCTCCCTCAGATATTTAATTAATCATTAATTATTAATGGAACTCAAATTAGTTTCATTAATTCTGCTCTTACCTTTATTATTCCTTTCTTCAACTCTCTTTGGGTTTCCCCTTTTTACTTTTTTTTTAATATAAGTTTATTTTTTAGTTATTCTTGGCTGCATTGGGTCTTTGTTGCTGAGCGTGGCTTTCTCTAGTTGTGGCACGCGGGCTTCTCATTGCAGTGGCTTCTCTTATTGCAGAGCTCGGGCTCTAGGTGCGTGGGCTTCAGTAGTTGTGGCTCGTGGGCTCTAGAGCGCAGGCTCAGTAGTTGTGGCGCACGGGCTTAGTTGCTCCGCGGCATGTGGGATCTTCCCGGATCAGGGTTCAAATCCGTGTCCCCTATATTGGCAGGCAGTTTTTTAACCACTGCACCACCGGGGAAGCCCTCCCCTTTTTTCTTACTTTCTAACTTCTTTATTTGAATATTTAGCTCTTTAAGAAACTTGATTTAGTAAATATATGTAGAATCTTCAACACAGCAAAGACAGAATATACTTTCTTTTCAGATACATGGAACATTTACTACCACTGACATTGGGCTATGTCCCAAAGGAAGTCCCAACACATTTCAAAGAGAACACATACAAAGCAATTGAATTGAAAATAAATAATAAAAAGAAAAAATATTTTTGGAAACTGAAAAGTGCACTCCTAAATAACTCATAAATTAAAAAGGAAAGCACATAGAAAATGCAACATTCAAAATTGCCCAAGAGAATAAAGACACAGACCTACTAGAGAATGGACTTGAGGATATTGGGAGGGGGAAGGGTAAGCTGTGACAAATGAGAGAGTGGCATGAACACATATACACTACCAAACGTAAAATAGATAGCTAGTGGGAAGCAGCTGCATAGCACAGGGAGATCAGCTCTGTGGTTTGTGACCACCTAGAAGGGTGGGATAGGGAAGGTGGGAGGGAGGGAGACGCAATAGGGAAGAGATATGGGAACATATGTATATGTATAACTGATTCACTTTGTTATAAAGCAGAAACTAACACACCATTGTAAAGCAATTGTACTCCAATAAAGATGTTAAAAAAAAAACAAGTTGCCCAAGAGTGAAAGCTACCACACACCAAATCTCACGGGAGGTAGCTACAGTAGTGTATAGAAGAAATTCTATAGCCTTAGGTGTATTTATTTAAAAACAAGAAAAACTGAAAATAAGTGAACATTCAACTCAAAAAACTAGAAGGGCAGAAGCAGAATACAGCAGAATACATGACATTAAAGAAAAAATTGAAAATAAGGAGAAATTAACAAATCCATAACTATAAGATAAAATTTTAACAGACCTCTATCAGAAAGCGAAAGATCAGATGGATGAAAAGCAATTAGGAGTAGAGAATATGTAAACATATAACTAAAAAGAGTTCCAAGAACCTGGTTTTATCCCCACATCAAGAGGAACCCTTCAATTTCCTTTTAGCTCCCCTGGAGCCAAAGAACCAACTGCCATGTCTACCCTAGACCTGGAGCCCTCAGGCCTGCAGCCCAGCTCTACTCTGGCTCTGCATTTCTATTCTGTGTCTGGACCACAGGTGGCTTGCTCTATTTTTGTCTGTTGTTTAATTGCAACTACGTATTTTTTAGTCTCTTACTTTCATTTACTTTTCTCTTCTTTTGATTTCTTTTTTATTTTATAGGTATTTTTGATAGTTTATGTGTCACTGTTATATGTTTGAAGCAGAGGAGATACACTGAAGCATAAACTCACTGTGTCATCTTGACCGGAAGTTATCACTTTTAAATTTTTTTTAATTTATTTTTAGTTTTGAATTGGCAATACACGTACATAGCAAAACATTCCAATCAAGAGATATAGAATACATAATCATGTTTTACATGCCATTCTATTTCGCTTCCCAGCAGATGATAAATAATCTCACAGAACAACTTCTGTATACCAACTGGTTAAATTCACCGATTATCAATTTTATCACATGATAAGGTATTTGTTATTTTTTCTATACCATTTTTCCTTCAAAAATAAGCCCTGGGCTTCCCTGGTGGCGCAGTGGTTGAGAATCTGCCTGCCAATACAGGGGACACGGGTTCGAGCCCTGGCCTGGGAAGATCCCACATGCTGCAGAGCAATTAGGCCCGTGAGCCACAACTACTGAGCCTGCACGTCTGGAGCCTGTGCTCCGCAACAAGAGAGGCCGTGACAGTGAGAGGCCCGCACACTGCGATGAAGAGTGGCCCCCGCTAGCCACAACTAGAAAAAGCCCTCGCACAGAAACGAAGACCCAACACAGCCAAAAATAAATAAATACATTAAATTAAAATAAAAATAAGCCCTGAATCTAGTCCTCTCTTTACTAGCCTCTGTTCCAACAGCCTTTCTAGTCCCCCATAAGCTTAAATATCACATCTTTCCTAGCCATGATGCTTTGACCATGATGTTTCTCTTCCTCTTGCCTACCAGTGCTTTCTTACCACTCCTCGCTGAAATGCAAATCCTTGGAATAACCTCCTCATCCCAAATCGCTGCACTTTAGTGACTAAAAATCTCTAAGAAATCTTCCCTGATTAAACCACATTCACCTTTCATCCCAGACTTTCTTTACATCTATATATGTATGTTGGATTATGATTTATCAGTCTCTATAAAGTATATGTTCACTGATTGGAATACATGTTTTCAACACTCCAACGTCAGGGAGTCAACAGTAAAATGGAAAGTGCCTGGGATTTGGAGTCAGACAGACCCACATTTAGGTGCTAGCTCCATTACTGTGTGATCCTGGGAAAGTAACTTGGTCTCTCTGAGTCTTCTTTGTCAGTAAACTGGGGATGATAATACCTAACGTCCAAATCATCATGAGGACAAAATGAAACAATGTGCGTGTAAAAGTCCCATACAGTGGCCGGCACATAATTGTTTCTCAGTACATAATAATTTCCTCCCTTTCCTGCCTTCCATATGTTTCTAGAGCTTATTACCCATTAGGCTTTAAGCTGCTTTAGCATCAGAAACTGCTTCCAGCTAAAATCACTGGCTCAGAGTTCCTACAAAATGGATACTCAGGTGTGTGATGAAAATGTACACACCCAACCTCCTTCCCTGCTGCTCTATCACCGTTCCCACCAGGGCCACCAGGCCACTCAAAGAAACATCACCTCTCAAAGGTCCACATTCTCACTACCAGCAGCACATCAGAAGGAAGTCTCTGGGTTCTAGAGCAAAACACCCACCAATCAAAGACAGAAGGTTATCAGTGGAGATACCAGGTACATTAATTGGAGGTCCAACTCACCTGCCAGAACCAGCTTCCCTGAAGTAGGAAAAAGCTTATCCGCAGAAGTTCCACAGTTATATTGGTCAGTATGAACAGCTCCAAGAAGGCAATCAGGCCTGTCAAAAAGATGACCAAGACCAGAAGCTTGTGCACAAACATGTCCAGCATCTCCCGACCATGAGTGTGATTGTAGAAGACAAAACCTGATACAGGGAGAAAAAATAGTTTGTCTTTTTCAATGAAATTACCTACTGTTTCTCTCTCTCTCTCTCTCTCTCTCGACACAAAACTTTACAAACACACACATTTCTCTGTCCGAAATATCAGGTGCCCACTGCTTCCCACAATAATGGAAACCTCTACCATTTTTGGAGTCACCGCTACCTCTTTAGGATGGAATCTTTGAAAGCTCCTTTTCCCTTCCCCAACCTTTCTTCTCTCCTCCAATATGTTATGACATTTTCAACCAACTATATTTCAAAGCACCTCTTATGCAAAAGGATGAATAATAAGCATGATATGGGTAGGGCAGCAGGAGTTAGGGTGAATAGGCAGAGGAATGAGACAAAGCCTCGCCTTAAGGAATTCAGTCCACTGGAGGCAGCAGATATACACACAAATCATAAAAGTGCACTTTGATGGGTACGACAAGATTCTCTGGAAGCTTCCAAGAAGTAGTAGCTAGCTACATTTTTTAATCCCATGGACAGATTCCAGCTTCAGCTTCATTCTTTTCATTTGGATGAGGAGGAAAGGATGTTCATTCAAAATATGGTAACATCCTGAGATAATGAGAATCATGCTTAGTTGTTGGTGCCCAACTTTTATCTAGCTCTTGTTTTCAAAGAGCGTTTGGCAAAAGCTCTTACCTTTAGACGTGGGAGGCAAGGTGGACGTTAGGAAATGACTGCCTCCTGATAACTGGGGGCTTTTTCAGTTCTATGATCAATCTATCCTTTACATATGAAATAAATGAAAACAAATCATTAAATACTTGTTTTCAGTGTTTCCTTATACAGTAACAGGGAGGCCAACTGAACAAAAAAATGTTAGGACCTCATTTTTCTGTGACTGAATTTTTTGGACCCTGCTTATCATGTAATGGTGGAGTTTTACTATATCAATATTAAAAAGGCTAGTTTGTAGGTATGGAAGCTACTCTGCTGTGAGTGGTCTCTTCGTTTGAGGATATATATGCTTCACTACTCTGAGCTCAGTTTCACATGTTAAAGATGGAAATAATGATAATCTCCAGGATAAACCAGAGATAAATAACCATGGTAGGTGGTTCTTTAAGACAGATGTGAAATATGAATAAAACACATTGAATGATTGCGCTTGTCCAGCTATACTAAATAAGTCAGTAGGGAAGGAAAAACTTGGGCATACTGTCTAGGACATCTCAATAGCTCACCATGGCCCAAACAGATGGCCCTGTGGGTCAAGGCTGCACCAGGACACTAAAGGAGTATTATTGTAAAGGGCTAGACAAATGTCCAATAATAGTGAAAGGTATATGAAAATACTCATACTTACCCTCCACAAATAAGGCATTTGCTAACATTAACTTGGTAAAGGAGGCAGGAAGTGACCTGATGGTGGAACATAAGATGTTTGTCACACCCAGCAGCCCGAAGAAGAAGTACATGGTAAAATGATGCCAGCCCAGGAGTTGGACCCACTGGCCCTCTTTGTAGTCATATAAGGTCAGGTGCGGTCCTCCAGGAATAAACTGTTCTCCAAGCATGCCTACGGAGGGACATAGCACACTTTAAGCAATCTTTCCATAACTTTATTGAGAAAGCAGGAAGATGCAGAAGGATCAGCCTACTGCTTAGTCCAATATAGTGTCCTTTTATGACATTGATTCATCTTTCGGGGCTGTTCCCTAACAGCTGAGCACTGGTTCTTTAGGCTGGTTTTAGAGCTTCAAATACTGGTTTGGATAATCACTTTTAGTCAAAGATGGCCAATTTAGTCAAACAGCTATTTCAGATCTTCAAAGCTAATGATCTTAGTTCCACTGAGTTCCCCGATCAGTTCCACTGACGGTCTTAGTTCCTATTTTAATTTAATGACTAGATAAATCCTGAGTAATTTTGGATTTAGATTTGTGAGATTAGTTCTATGGCATCTGATTACTTCCTTCTTATACACTATGTCTTTGGGTAGGGAGTTGTGCTTGGTTCAGGATTAAAATGCTAGAGTTCAGCTTCTCCCCAATTAAGGATAACCGAGAAAGCACAGACAGATACAGCATAGAGTCTAGTCAGTTACACATTTAAGCTTTCTTGAAGATGCTGCTTTATTTATTAATCTATAGAATTTGGCAACGAAATCCCTCTCTTTAAAACTTTAAAAACACAGAACATTTTTACAGAATCATGGAGCCAATGGAAAGGCCTTACAATCATCTGGCCCAACCTCCCTCTCTAATTTAGTAATCACACAAAGAGGATGAGCGCAGGAGATAAGTTTTCTTCAGCCTGACCGTCTGGACAGCCTATCGGCAATGATTTATTATTGAAGCCTTCCCATAATCATTTGATTATTTTGGTGTCATTTTGAAAAATGGTTTCTGATAGAGTTTACTCTTTCAGGCATCAGAATAATTGATACAAAATTATTTTAAAGGCTCCAACTAATTCTATAAAGGAAATTCACCTTGAATGCGCAGGCAAGTTAACAGCTATGACTAACTCATTAAGGAATAGCCCTTTGTATAAACATGAAGTATCACCTTCTAGTAAATTATATCAGATAGAAATTACAATTAGAATATGTATTTCGGTATTTTTGAATAAAAATTTTATTTTAGCAATTTCTTGTTTTGATATTGAATCTTCTCTTTGCATGTGAAAATACCCCAAAAAGCAGACAGAACACAGAAAAGGGTCACTCACCAGTTAAAGCCATTCCAGCTATTATGATTCCCTCCAAAATTTCTACTCGATGGAATAATACTTTGGAATCAAGGTAGGAAGTCCGCTTGTGCTTTTTGAAGGCATATTTCAGAATGCACTTTGTTGTCCACCAAATCCCCAAGATAAAGAAGAAGGTTCCAGGGAGAGCATGGCCTTTGAAATCCCCCATGACTATCAAAATAAGAACATATAGAAGATGAAGACATTTCATTTCCAGAATTTGGCCAAAACATCGCTTATTCCTGTAAAGTACACTATCTTCTGATGATGATGGATACACCTCTGAGTCAGAGGATCCAGTATTACTGTCAACAGTGGTAGATCCATTAAATATCAACAATACCAAAAAGAGGAAAAATCCACATTTGTTGAACACTTACCTTGTTCTAGGCACTGTGTCAAGTGTTTTACATGTGATCTCTAATCTAATTTTCACAACATACCCATGAATGAGGGGCTAAGTCACATTTTCAATTGGGATTCAGGTTTAGAGAAGTGAAATGACTTACCTAAATCTCACAACTATTTTTGAAAAGTTTCATTGTTTTTAACAGGGAGCTCAAAAGATCTATTAAAAATGATAGTGTGTACTCAACCAACACTTACACTTTAAGCATATTTGAAAGAAAGTAACAGGAAAGTTTTACCTTTATGCTTAAAACTTGAAATGATATGAAATTGCCTACAAAAAATTTTAAGCAGGTAATTTCAAAGTATCAAGCATCAAGTGTGTGGAAGAGACCATTAGGGCTCATCAAGTATCTGTGTACTCTTCCACGCACTTTTCCCAGCCCCTTCTCCATTTGAGTCAGAACCACGTTTCTAGTTCTGGCCAATGGACTGTGGCATTTGTCACTTCCAGGCTGAGTCAGTTAAGAGACTATATGGCTCCTTTAACTCTCTTTTCCCATGCTTTGGCAACCCTGGCATGGCATATCGGCAACATAGGAGACAGTCAACCAGCCTGCATCAGATTTTTGCAAGAAGCAACCCTTTATTGTGTTAAGTCATTAAAATGTTGAGGTTTAACAGCTTAACCCAGCCTATCCAGAGGGATACCAAGCCAAATCAATTTGTAAATTCTGTTTACACTATTGCTACATGATCGAGCAATAAAAAACAGAAATATCCTCCTTCTTTTTTGGTCAGTGCTATAGAAAACCAGTTTTGAATTATATGAGTTTTGAATTACGTGAGCAGCCCTTTCTTCAAACATATTGTACCATCTACAGAATAACGAAAAGAGAGTTCAGAATCATCCCTGTGGATCAGAGTAGGCCAGCTGCAGGAGAACTCATGAAAGGGGATTTCAGGGTTCCCCCTGGCCCAGAAGAGTTCTTTATCTCCTTGGGTGGGTACTGGACCTCTCAGTTCGGGGCAGATCCCTCTGAGTTACTTCCACATCCCTCTGACACAACTGTGAAGTTTCAAGGGGGAACTATGAAGCTGACTCTAACACTAAAAGTCTGTTAAATCTCCAATTGAGACCCCAGATGGACATTTCAGCACACCCCTGAATCATGCCTAC
The DNA here is from genome assembly GCF_937001465.1 of Orcinus orca. Classification (NCBI taxonomy): domain Eukaryota; kingdom Metazoa; phylum Chordata; class Mammalia; order Artiodactyla; family Delphinidae; genus Orcinus; species Orcinus orca. Next base: position 101,299,228 of record NC_064563.1, read on the forward strand.
CATCAAGAGACTCTGATTCAATGTGTCACACAGTGCTAAGAGCAGCTTCTTATCCTAACTCTGACTCTGTTAGACGTATGGTTTGGACTATGTCCCTTAAGCTCTCTGAGCCTTGGCTCTTAATTAATAAAGAAAGAGGTGGCCTAGATGACACCTGGAGTTCCTTCCTGCTCTAACAGATTCTGTGATTCATTATCCTAACCACCATCTTTATCACAGTGTTACTGAGTCCTCTTATTTGTCTTGGCTTAGACAACCACGTGAAATTGAAAAACGCTTCTACATGGGATTGAAAAGTACATCTCGACTGTAAATTTTTTGAACTTTTCTGGAAAAGAATTTGATATGTTCTAAGGAACCTTAAAAATTTTGCATTCCTTGGTACAGGAAATCCACTTCCAGGACTTTATCCTAAAGGTCTAACCAGAAATACAGGCACCAAATTAGAAACAATATATATGTCTAAAATTAGGAGATAGGGGATATATTTAGTAAAAATCAAAAATAAAAAGAATAGGATTTTTTAAAAACTGAGGAGAGGGGACTTTGGATTCAGGTTGACTAGATCTGAATCCCAACTTTACCATTTACCAGCTACATGACTTTGGGAAAGTTATTTAACCTCTCATGCCTTAGTTTCCTCTTCTGTAAAATGAGACAAATTTAAAATTAAAATGAGTTATTCCAAAGCAAATAACCCACAGTATTATTAAACAAGCTCATGCTATCCTCAACCCATCTCAAACTATGAAAGTAAAACAAGAGTAAAACCAGATGAGCAATTCTACTTGGATACCAATTGCAGAAAAGCAAGAAGCACCTATACAATTCACTTAGCAATCATTTGTGTACTGCCTATAACATTTCTCCTGCTGTTGTCTTAGAGTGTTACTAGAATCTTCAGGGGTTATTTAACTCCTTGACTGCAATTAAAGAATAAGCTCCTTGGGCTTCCCTGATGGCGCAGTGGTTGAGACTCCGCCTGCCGATGCAGGGGACATGGGTTCGTGCCCCGGTCCAGGAGGATCCCACATGCCGCGGAGTGGCTGGGCCCGTGAGCCATGGCTGCTGAGCCTGCGCGTCCGGAGCCTGTGCTCCGCAATGGGAGAGGCCACAACAGTGAGAGGCCCGCGTACCGCAAAAAAAAAAAGAATAAGCTCCTTGAAAGTAGGAACCATAAATCTATTCTTCTATTTCCCCACTGGACCTATATAGTGCCTTATACACTGTGAAGTTCTAACTTAACAAGAGTAACTAAGCCCTTCTTATAATACAAGATCACATATTTATACAACACCTCCATTGAACTAATCATCTACCCATCCATTACCAGAAAATAATTTTTCCTCCAGTTACCACCATTCACCCACTTGCCCAAACCCAAAATGTGAGAGTCATCCTAAAGTCCACCTATGTCCCTGAAAACTAATTGGTTATTGATACTTACTGCCTCTGCTTCCTTAGGTCAACCCTCTCCTGCCCCAAACTTGGCTGACTTCCCCTAGCCTCTTCAGTTTTATCTGCGTGGGGAAATCCTCCCTGATGGCCCAGATAGGAGAGGACCGCTCTTATACCTTCTCGAAGCACCCAGTTCTTACTTCAATGAATTCTTTGTGTGATTAGTTACTGGAAGTCTGCCTTCTCCATTAGCCTGTGAAATTTCACTATATTGTGAAAGCCTGTGAAGCAGGTGCTTGAGGTTTCTCAGAGGTTAGGAGCCTGGTCCTGTTTTTGTTTGTTTGTTTGTTTGTTTGTTTTTTAAGGCTTCTGGTATATGAAAAAAAGGAAGAAAATTCCAAAACAGAGTTACCAAAACTGTGGTTGCTTTTAAATGTTTACTTTTACCTAATAAATACTTTGAACACACACGTGAAACATACTACCTATCTTGGAGATAACATGAAAATTTCTGAATTGTGCAGCTCTAGGCCAAATCCACCTCTATGACCAGTTAACAGGTTCCTGCTGCCCCAAAGGCTGAATGGACCAATATATCTCAGCACAGCCCATTGGGATGTGATACGGAGGCAATGGGGAACAGTTGAAAGATTTTGAGATGAGCAGAGTGGGATAAGAAATGACTCCTCGGGCTTCCCTGGTGGCGCAGTGGTTAAGAATCCGCCTGCCAGTGCAGGGGACACGGGTTTGAGCCCTGGTCTGGGAGGATGCCACATGCCACGGAGCAGCTAAGCCCATGCACCACAACTGCTGAGCCTGCGCTCTAGAGCCCGTGCTCTGCAACAAGAGAAGGCACTGCAATGAGAGGCCCATGCACTGCAACAAATAAAAGTAAATAAATTTTTTTAAAAAAGAAATGACTCCTTGTTCTTATATCAGTTATAGAACTTCTGTATCTTTAGCCTTTTAATCTGAAACACTCTGATGCTTCCAATCTTTCTCTGTTTAAAAGACCCAAACAAAATGAAGTCAAAGCAGCGTGTTGTATTTGCCTGGCTAAGGGACCAAGCAGACCCAGTTGCTCCTGGCAACAAAATGGCATTCACTTGATTTCACTTCCACTGTGGAGAGAAAAAAATCACTCAAATCCTCAAACAACACTTCACTCAACTTCTAGAAAACCACTCTCTGTATAACTGTCTTTTGTTACCTGTTTTTCTATTGCCTACGGGTACAACTCACTGCTTATGAAAACATAGTAGTCCAGAGTTTAATTAGATCTCAATCAAAAAAGCAGACACATTGCCCTTGGAAGGAGAACACAGGGCTTTCCTCTTCCACAAAGCAGAACACACCTGCCAGAAAGCTAGCAGAAACCCCAGGGAAAATCACCAGGATAGCAAACCAAAAGGTCCTTCCTCAACATCCTCCCTGCTTAATCGCACCATTTGTAATCTCGTGGGGAAAGAGGTTCAGGCAGGCCTAAAATGGTGGGCTTCAAGATTCAATCACTGGCTTCCAGCTGCCATTCATCCTAAAAATGTTTATTCCTCCCCATCTAAAAAAAACCCTCTGCTCCTAATGACACCAACCATCACCCTCTGGGCTAAGACAAGAAGCAACCCCTAAAACCCTCATTGGCTCCTTTTTCCTGACCACTGCCATACACACACACTCACTCACCACCCGAAAATATTTTTAAACTCTAGCACTTGGGGATAATATTGGGCAAATCTCAAGATCTATATCAGGTGTTAGGTGTTAATTCCCATTAACCAAAGTCACTTAAACCAAAAACCAGACCTGTGTACAGAAAGAGGAGAGAACTCAAAATAGCCCAGAGAAAGAAATCCTACAATTTACTTGTTGGAATCTCAACCAAATATCTAACTTCAATATAAAATGAATACCATGGAGAAAAACTTAAACTAAAAATTCATCTTGAGCCAGCACCAAAATAAAGTATCCCTAAATCTTAATTAGTGACTCATATTTCAAGACATTTATATATTCCAGTACACTAAACCAATTAGAGCCATTTCTTGAGCTCACTTTACCGTTTGCCTTAATTCTAAAAGCAAAGTGTATACAAGCATATATAGCTTTAAATTTTTTTGATTCTCCATCATTCCATACCAGTTCTTTCTCTCCAAAATTTCAACTGTTTTGAAAGACTATTCTTAGTTAAATTATCCTTACCGTCACACTTTCCTCAGTATCAAGTCAAATGCAATTCTCTTCTCCCAGAAGAGAATTTATAATCGTTCCAGTCTCAAGAAGGAAAAGTAGATACCGACTGGTCTAAATCTAAAACTGCCCACTCTTCCTCCTTGGAGACTTAACCTATGTGCTCATATATTTCCAGCTTGAACTTGAGCAAATAAGTCTTCAGAATGTCACAATGCCTGCATAAATGTGAATCTAAGGACCACCCCCTTTTGAACATCCTAACTTCCAGTCCAAACGTTGTGCCGTAGAGTACTTCCCGACTCACCTTGACATCTCACCCACATGACCACAGTCATGTCCCACCTGCTGTGAAAACCAAAGCCAATGGAGCATGTCTGATCTTTGCTACCTCTCTTCCAGGCCATCAAGATGGATAGACGACAAAGGGAATGGTTACGGCAGCAGTAACATAATAAAGCATCATTGATAAGATAAACCATTTTGTAACATACAGTGCCTCAAGCAAGGTGCTAAGGTTGGAGTCATTGCTAAGGTACTAAGGTTGAAGTCATTGCCAAAATCAAAGTTATAGGAATAGGAAAAGATGATTGAAAAAAATGCTTTAGGTCAACAGTGAAGCTCACTTGCCCTCAAGGAATACACAGATAGAGAGAAAAGTGAATAAATAAGTTAGAAAAAATTATTCTAAACCAATGTGAGACTTGCACAAAGTGAAATGTGAGCAAGCAAGAAAGAACAGTCTAACTCTAACCTGGAGAGCAAGCAGCTGTTACCCTATCTGCATTCAAGTCTTATTTCCCCCCTCAATGTAAACTCTTGGTGAACAAGGGCCATAACCCCTATATTTCACACCTAGTAAGCACTCAATAAATAGCTAATGAATGATGAGCTCCTGCCTGGGACCCCACCTCCCTGAAACCCTGGCCTCGGTGGCAACCAGGATCAGAAATAGCTGGAGAGGGCTTCCCTGGTGGCGCAGTGGTTGAGAATCTGCCTGCCAATGCAGGCGACATGGGTTCGAGCCCTGGTCTGGGAAGATCCCACATGCCGCAGAGCAACTAGGCCCATGAGCCACAACTACTGAGCCTGCGCGTCTGGAGCTTGTGCTCCACAACAAGAGAGTCTGCGACAGTGAGAGGCCCGCGCACTGCGATGAAGAGTGGCCCCCGCTCGCCACAACTAGAGAAAGCCCTCACACAGAAACGAAGACCCAACACAGCCAAAAATAAAGAAAGAAAGAAGCTTTCATTTAAAAAAAAAAAGAAAGAAAAGAAATAGCTGGAGAGGCTAATTAAATGCAGATTCCTGGGCTCATTCATATCTACTAAATCAATCGGCAGGGGGAGCCCCAGTATTTATTTTTATTATTTACTATTTTATTTTTGGCTGTGTTGGGTCTTTGTTGCTGCGTGCTGGCTTTCTCTAGTTTCGGCAAGCAGGGGCTGCTCTTCGCTGAGGTGCGCAGGCTTCTCATTGCGGTGGCTTCTCTTGTTGTGGAGCACGGGCTCCAGGCGCACAGGTTTCAGTAGTGGTGGCACACGGGCTCTAGAGCACAGGCTCAGTAGTTGTGGCGCACGGGCTTAGTTGCTCCGCGGCATGTGGGATCTTCCCGGACCAGGGCTCGAACCCGTGTCCCCTCCATTGGCAGGCAGATTCGTAATCACTGCGCCACCAGGGAAGCCCCAGAAGTCTGCATTTTTAACAAGCACTCACAAGTTATTCTTTATGTATTCTTGAGTTTTGAGAACCAAGGGCTTAGAGTATGTCGAGACAAGCAAAGGGGCACTAAGACGCTCAGGTTTAAATGTGGCCTCCTCATAGATAAGGGCAGAGACTAGAAAAGGTTTCTGAATAGTCCCATCAAATAGTCTTCATCAAGTACATTTGAGGAGGTTAAACACTACAGGGAAAGGGCTCCTCCTTCTGTGACTGTCTATCATTGAGTTCTTAGCACATGTAAAGGAGGTGAAGCTTTGCCCGTAGCAAGACTATTTATTTACTACTACTGTAGTCAAAGTCAGAATGCACAGGGCTGCCAATAAAGAAGAAAGCTGGCCTGAGTAGCCTGCAATGACTTCATCTGACAAAGGTCTAGTCATCTGTCAAAAATTAAAACTTTTATATGCAACTGGCAAAGAAGCACAGGAAAAGATGTTCAATATCATTATTCATTTGGGAAATGCTAATTAAAATAACAAATACCAATACATATCCACTAGAACAGCAAAAGTTTAAAAGACAATATCACATGTTGGCAACAATGTGGACAACTGGACCTCATACACTGCAGGTGGGAACACAAAATGGTACAGCCCCATTGGAAAGCAGTTTGTAACTTTTTTTTTACATCTTTATTGGAGTATAATTGCTTTACAATGGTGTGTTAGTTTCTGCTTCATAACAAAGTGAATCAGTTATACATATACATATGTTCCCATATCTCTTCCCTCTTGCGTCTCCCTCCCTCCCACACTCGCTAACCCACCCATCCAAGCGGTCACAAAGAACCGAGCTGATCTCCCTGTGCTATGCAGCTGCTTCCCACTAGCTATCTACCTTACGTTTGGTAGTATATATATGTCCATGCCTCTCTCTCGCTTTGTCACAGCTTACCCTTCAGTCTCCCCATATCCTCAAGTCCATTCTCTAGTAGGTCTGTGTCTTTATTCCCGTCTTACCCCTAGGTTCTTCATGACATTTTTTTTTTCTTAAATTCCATATATATGTGTTAGCATACGGTATTTGTCTTTCCCTTTCTGACTTACTTCACTCTGTATGACAGACTCTAGGTCTATCCACCTCATTACAAATAGCTCAATTTCGTTTCTTTTTATGGCTGAGCAATATTCTATTGTATATATGTGCCACATCTTCTTTATCCATTCATCCGATGATGACATTTAGGTTGTTTCCATCTCTGGGCTATTGTAAATAGAGCTGCAATGGATATTTTGGTACATGACTCTTTTTGAATTATGGTTTTCTCAGGGTATATGCCCAGTAGTGGGATTGCTGGGTCATATGGTAGTTCTATTTGTACTTTTTTAAGGAACCTCCATACTGTTCTCCATAGTGGCTGTACCAATTCACATTCCCACCAGCAGTGCAAGAGTGTACCCTTTTCTCCACACCCTCTCCAGCATTTACCGTTTCTAGATTTTTTGATGATGGCCATTCTGACTGGTGTGAGATGATATCTCATTGTAGTTTTGATTTGCATTTCTCTAATGATCAATGATGTTGAGCATTCTTTCATGTGCTTGTTGGCAATCTGTGTATCTTCTTTGGAGAAATGTCTATTTAGGAATTCTGCCCATTTTTGGATTGGGTTGTTTTATTGTTATTGAGCTGCATGAGCTGCTTATAAATTTTGGAGATAAATCCTTTTTCAGTTACTTCATTTGCAAATATTTTCTCCCATTCTGAGGGTTGTCTTTTCGTCTTGTTCATGGTTTCCTTTGCTGTGCAAAAGCTTTGAAGTTTCATTAGGTCCAATTTTTTAATTTTTGTTTTTATTTCCATTTCTCTAGGAGGTGGGTCAAAAAGGATCTAGCTGTGATTTATGTCATAGAGTGTTCTGCCTATGTTTTCCTCTAAGAGTTTCATAGTTTCTGGTCTTACATTTAGGTCTTTAATCCATTTTGAGCTTATTTTTGTGTATGGTGTTAGGGAGTGATCTAATCTCATACTTTTACATGTACATGTCCAGTTTTCCCAGCACCACTTATTGAAGAGGCTGTCCTTTCTCCACTTTACATTCCTGCCTCCTATATCAAAGATAAGGCGACCATATGTGTGTGGGTTTATCTCTGGGCGTTCTATCCTGTTCCATTGATCTATCTTTCTGTTTTTGTGCCAGTACCATACTGTCTTGATTACTGTGGCTTTGTATTATAATCTGAAGTCAGGGAGCCTGATTCCTCCAGCTCCATTTTTTGTTCTCAAGATTGCTTTGGCTATTCGAGGCCTTTTGTGTTTCCATATAAATTGTGAAATTTTTTGTTCTAGTTCTGTGAAAAATGCCAGTGGTAGTTTGATAGGGATTGCATTGAATCTGTAGATTGCTTTGGGTAGTAGAGTCATTTTCACAATGTTGATTCTTCCAATCCAAGAACATGGTATATCTCTCCATCTATTTGTAACATCTTTAATTTCTTTCATCAGTGTCTTATAATTTTCTGCATACAGGTCTTTTGTCTCCTTAGGTAGGTTTATTCCTAGATATTTTATTCTTTTTGTTGCAATGGTAAATGGGCGTGTTTTCTTGATTTCACTTTCAGAGTTTTCATCATTAGTGTATAGGAATGCCAGAGATTTCTGTGCATTAATTTTGTATCCTGCTACTTTACCAAATTCATTGATTAGCTCTAGCAGTTTTCTGGTAGCATCTTTAGGATTCTCTATGTACAGTATCACGTCATCTGCAAACAGTGACAGCTTTACTTCTTCTTTCCCCATTTGGATTCCTTTCATTTCTTTTTCTTCTCTGATTGCTGTGGCTAAAACTTCCAAAACTATGTTGAATAAGAGTGGTGAGAGTGGGCAACCTTGTCTTGTTCCTGACCTTAGTGGAAATGCTTTCAGTTTTTCACCATTGAGGATGATGTTGGCTGTGGGTTTGTCATATATGGCCTTTATTATGTTGAGGAAAGTTCCCTCTATGCCTACTTTCTGCAGGGTTTTTATCATAAATGGGTGTTGAATTTTGTCAAAAGCTTTCTCTGCATCTATTGAGATGATCATATGGTTTTTCTCTTTCAATTTGTTAATATGGTTTATCACATTGATTGATTTGAATATATTGAGGAATCCTTGCATTCCTGGAATAAACCCCACTTGATCATGGTGTATGATCCTTTTAATGTGCTGTTGGATTCTGTTTGCTAGTATTTTGTTGAGGATTTTTGCATCTATGTTCATCAGTGATATTGGCCTGTAGTTTTCTTTCTTTGTGACATCCTTGTCTGGTTTTGGTATCAGGGTGATGGTGGCCTCGTAGAATGAGTTTGGGACTGTTCCTCCCTCTGCTATATTTTGGAAGAGTTTGAGAAGGATAGGTGTTAGCTATTCTCTAAATGTTTGATAGAATTCGCCTGTGAAGCCATCTGATCCTGGGCTTTTGTTTGTTGGAAGATTTTTAATCACAGTTTCAATTTCAGTGCTTGTGATTGGTCTGTTCATATTTCCTATTTCTTACTGATTCAGTCTTGGCAGGTGGTGCATTTCTAAGAATGTGTCCATTTCTTCCAGGTTGTCCATTTTATTGGCATAGAGTTGCTTATAGTAATCTCTCATGATCTTTTGTATTTCTGCAGTGTCAGTTGTTACTTCTCCTTTTTCATTTCTAATTCTATTGATTTGAGTCTTCTCCCTTTTTTTCTTGATGAGTCTGGCTAATGGTTTATCTATTTTGCTTATCTTCTCAAAGAACCAGCTTTTAGTTTTATTGATATTTGCTATCGTTTCCTTCATTTCTTTTTCATTTATTTCTGATCTGATCTTTGAGATTGCTTTCCTTCTGCTAACTTTGGGGATATTTTGATCTTCTTTCTCTAATTGCTTTAGGTGCAAGGTTAGGTTGTTTATTCGAGGTGTTTCCTATTTCTTAAGGTAGGATTGTATTGCTATAAACTTCCCTCTTAGAACTGCTTTTGCTGCATCCCATAGGTTTTGGGTCGTTGTCTCTCCATTGTCACTTGTTTCTAGGTGTTTTTTATTTCTTCTTTGATATCTTCAGTGATCACTTCGTTATTAAGTAGTGTATTGTTTAGCCTCCATGTGTTTGCATTTTTTACAGATATTTTCCTGTAATTTATATCTAGTCTCATAGCGTTGTGGTCGGAAAAGATACTTGATACAATTTCGATTTTCTTAAATTTACCAAGGTTTAATTTGTGACCCAAGATATGATCTATCCTGGAGAATGTTCCATGAGCACTGGAGAAAAATGTGTACTCTATTGTTTTTGGATGGAATGTCTTATAAATATCAATTAAGTCCATCTTGTGTAATGCATAATTTAAAGCTTGTGTTTCCTTATTTATTTTCATTTTGGATGATTTGTCCATTGGTGAAAGTGGGGTGTTAAAGTCCCCTACTATGACTGTGTTACTGTCGATTTCCCCTTTTATGGCTGTTAGTATTTGCCTTATGTATTGAGGTGCTCCTATGTTGGGTGCATAAATATTTACAATTGTTATATCTTCTTCTTGGATCAATCCCTTGATCATTATGTAGTGTCCTTCTTTGTCTCTTCTAATAGTCTTTATTTTAAAGTCTGTTTTGTCTGATATGAGAATTGCTACTCCAGCTTTCTTTTGGCTTCCATTTGCATGGAATATCTTTTTCCATCCCCTTACTTTCAGTCTGTATGTGTCTCTAGGTCTGAAGTGGGTCTCTTGTAGACAGCATACATATGGGTCTTGTTTTTGTATCCATTCAGCCAATCTGTGTCTTTTGGTGGGAGTATTTAGTCCATTTACATTTAAGGTAATTTCGATATGTACGTTCCTATTCCCATTTTCTTAATTGTTTTGGCTTCATTATTGTAGGTCTTTTCCTTCTCTTGTGTTGCTTGCCTAGAGAAGTTCCTTTAGCAGTTGTTGTAAAGCTGTTTTGGTAGTGCTGAACTCTCTCAGCTTTTGCTTGTCTGTAAAGGTTTTAATTTCTCCGTCAAATCTGAATGTGATCCTTGCTGGGTAGAGTAATATTGGTTGCAGGTTTTTCTCCTTCATCACTTTAAATATGTCCTGCCACTCCCTTCTGGCTGGCAGAGTTTCCTCTGAAAGATCAGCCATTAACCTTATGGGGATTCCCTTGTGTGTTATTTGTTGTTTTTCCCTTGCTGCTTTTAGTATGTTTTCTTTGTATTTAATTTTTGACAGTTTGATTAATATGTGTCTTGGCATAACTTGATTAACTATTTACTTTCCCATATTAGGGAAGTTTTCAACTATAATATCTTCAAATATTTTCTCAGTCCCTTTCTTTTTCTCTTCTTCTTCTGGAACCCCTATAATTCGAATGTTGGTGTGTTTAATGTTGTCCCAGAGGTCTCTGAGACTGTCCTCAGTTCTTTTCATTCTTTTTTCTTTATTCTGCTCTGCAGTAGTTATTTCCACTATTTTATCTTCCACGTCACTTATCTGTTCTTCTGCCTCAGTTATTATGCTATTGATCCCATCTAGAGTATTTTTAATTTCATTTATTGTGTTGTTCATCATTGCTTGTTTCATCTTTAGGTCTTCTAAGTCCTTGTTAAATGTTTCTTGCATTTTGTCTATTCTATTTCCAAGATTTTGGATCATCTTTACTATCATTATTCTAAATTCTTTTTCAGGTAGACTGCCTATTTCCTCTTCATTTGTTAGGTCTGGTGGGTTTTTATCTTGCTCCTTCATCTGCTGTTTTTTTGTCTTCTCATTTTGCTTATCTTACTGTGTTTGGGGTCTCCTTTTTGCAGGCTGCAGTTTTGTAGTTCCTGTTGTTTTTGGTGTCTGTCCCCAGTGGCTAAAGCTTTTTCAGTGGGTTGTGTAGGCTTCCTGGTGGAGGGTACTAGTGCCTGTGTTCTGGTGGATGAGGCTGGATCTTGTCTTTCTGGTGGGCAGTTCCACATCTGGTGGTGTGTTTTGGGGTGTCTGTGGACTTATTATGATTTTAGGCAGCCTCTCTGCTAATGGGTGGGGTTGTGTTCCTGTCTTGCCAGTTGTTTGGCATAGGGTGTCCAGCACTGTAGCTTGCTGGTCGTTGAGTGAAGCTGGGTGCTGGTTGAAATGGAGATCTCTGGGAGATTTTCGCCATTTGATATTATGTGGAGCTGGGAGGTCTCTTGTGGACCAGTGTCCTGAAGTTGGCTCTCCCACCTCAGAGGCACAGCCCTGACTCCTGGCTGCAGCACCAAGAGCCTTTCATCCACACAGCTCAGCATAAAAGGGAGAGAAAGTAGAAAGAAAGAAAGAAAGAAGAAAGAAAGGAGGGAGGGAGGAACAAAGGAAAGAAAGAAAGAGAGAAAGAAAATAAAGTAAGATAAAATAAAATAAAGTTATTAAAATAAAAAATATTAAGAAGAAAATTTTTTTCAAAGAAAGAAAAAATAAACGGATGGATAGAACCCTAGGACAAATGGTGGAAGCAAAGCTATACAGACAAAATCTCACACAGAAGCATACACATACACACTCACAAAAAGAGGAAAATGAGAAAAATTAATAAATCTTGCTCTCAAAGTCCACCTCCTCAATTTGGGATGATTCGTTGTCTATTCATGTATTCCACAGATGCAGGGTACATCAAGTTGATTGTGGAGATTTAATCCGCTGCTTCTGAGGCTGCTGGGAGAGATTTCCCTTTCTCTTCTTTGTTCTCACAGCTCCCAGGCGCTCAGCTTTGGATTTGGCCCCACCTCTGCGTGTAGGTCGCCGGAGGGTGTCTGTTCTTCGCTCAGACAGGACGGGGTTAAAGAAACCGTTGATTCGGGGGCTCTGGCTCACTCAGGCCGGGGGGAGGGAGGGGTGCGGATGCGGGGCGAGCCTGCGGCGGCAGAGGCCGGCATGACGTTGCACCAGCCTGAGGCGCCCCGTGCATTCTACCAGGGAAGTTGTCCCTGGATCCCGGGACCCTGGCAGTGGTGGGCTGCACAGGCTCCCCGGAAGGGGGGTGTGGATAGTGACCTGTGCTCGCACACAGGCTTCTTGGTGGCGGCAGCAGCAGCCTTAGCGTCTCCTGCCCGTCTCTGGGGTCCGCGCTTTTAGCTGCGTCTCGCGCCCGTCTCTAGAGCTCCTTTAAGCAGCGCTCTTAATCTCCTCTCCTCACGCACCAGGAAACAAACAGGGAAGAAAAAGTCTCTTGCCTCTTCGGCAGGTCCAGACTTTTCCCCGGACTCCCTCCCGACCAGCCGTGGCACACTAACCCCCTTCAGGCTGTGTTCACACCGCCAACCCCCGTCCTCTCCCGGCACTCTGACCGAAGCCTGAGCCTCAGCTCCCAGCCCCGCCCACCCTGGCAAGTGAGCAGACAAGCCTCTCGGGCTGGTGAGTACTGGTTAGCACTGATCCTCTGTGCGGGAATCTCCCCGCTTTGCCCTCCGCATCCCTGTTGCTGCGCTCTCTTCCTCAGCTCCAAAGCTCCCCCCACCTCCGCCACCTGCAGTCTCCGCCCGTGAAGGGGCTTCCTAGTGTGTGGAAACCTTTCCTCCTTCACAGCTCCCTCCCACTGGTGCAGGTCCCCTCCCTATTCTTTTGTCTCTGTTTATTCTTTTTTTCTTTTGCCCTACCCAGGTCCGTGGGGACTTTCTTGCCTTTTGGGAGGTCTGAGGTCTTCTGCCAGCATTCAGTAGGTGTTCTGTAGGAGTTGTTCCACGTGTAGATGTATTTCTGGTGTATCTTTGGGGAGGAGGGTGATCTCCGCGTCTTACTCTTCCGGCATCTTCCCCTCGTCTCTATCCTGAAGACATAAGAACTGAAAACTTTCATAACCCGGCCCGCCGTCCGCACGACTGTCGCGGCTTCACCACCGGGGCCCCTCCAGAGCCGGCAGCCTCAGTGAGGCTGCCCTCCCCTCGGGCTCCAGGGCAGTTCCGTGACAGCGGAGGGAACAGACCCCGAGCCGGGAGTTTCAGCTCTGTGGAAACGCGGGCTCCGTCCTGAACATATTTTCTTAAACTTGTATTTCTTTTTTCTTTGGTACTAAGGTAAAAAGTGTTATGCTTTTAATTTCAAACTCCAGGTGTTTATTGCTGGCATATAGGAGAACAGTTGACTTCTATATATTAACCTTATATCTTGCAACTATAATCACTTACTAGTTCCAGGAGTTTGTTGTTGTTGTTGATTCTTTGGGATTTTCTACGTAGACAATCATATCATCTGCTAACAAAGACAGTTTTTTTTTCCTTCCCAACCTGTATACTTTGTATTTCTTTTTCTTATATTATTGCATTAGTTAGAACTTCCAGTATAATGTTGAATACTAGTGGTGAAAGGGGACAACCTTGCCTTGTTCCCAGTCTTAATGAGATCACATCCAGTCTTTCACCATTAAGTATGATGTTAACTGCAGGTTTTGCGTAGATATTCTGAATCAAACTGAGGAAGTTCCCCCTCTATTCCTAGGTTGTTACTTTTGAGATTTTTTTTTTTAACTTTTCTTAGAACTACACAAAACAGGGCTTCCCTGGTGGCGCAGTGGTTGAGAGTCTGCCTGCCAATGCAGGGGACACGGGTTCGTGTCCCAGTCCGGGAAGATCCCACATGCCACGGAGAGGCTGGGCCCAAGAGCTATGGCCACTGAGACTGCGCGTCCGGAGCCTGTGCTCCGCAACGGGAGAGGCCACAACAGTGAGAGGCCCGCATACCGCAAAGAAAAAAAAAAAAACTACACAAAACAAAAAAACTAAGAGCCAAGCCAAAAGAAATGAAAGAGACCTGTTTTTGGTTTTGTTTTGTTTGTCACAGGTCTTGATGACAGCACAGCATATGGAAAATCAAGGCTATCCTGAGAAATCTGAGGCTGTGACCCATAAGAGAGAAGTTAAAGCTCGAAGGAGTTGGTCTTGGAGGTGACTCTTCCCTTGACCTTGAACTTCCAGTCTGATTTAGACTGCACACTTCCTGGTCCCACTGCACCTGCACATCCCTTTACCACAGCACTTTTCTTATACTTTTACTCTCAATCTCTTCTCAGTAGCCAGGAGCTCCGTACTCATCCAAGCACCAAGCTTGCACTCAGAAATGTTTGATGCATGAATTAAGCAATGCCCAACTTGGTTTTTGTTTTTGTTTTTTGTTTTTTTTTGCGGTACGCGGGCCTCTCACTGTTGTGGCCTCTCCCGCTGCGGAGCACAGGCTCTGGACGCGCAGGCCCAGCAGCCATGGCCCACGGGCCCAGCCGCTCCACGGCATGTGGGATCCTCCTGGACCGGGGCACGAACCCGTGTCCCCTGCATCGGCAGGTGGACCCTTAACCACTGCGCCACCAGGGAAGCCCAATGCCCAACTTTTAAGCCAACTCATGTGCTACTGTCTTCTAGTCCTTGGTTTCTTCTGTCAACTGTTAGAGCCTACCACTAACTTCTCTGTTTTTTTTTTTTATTTCTTCATACCCTCTGATTCCAAATATTTACCTCCTACCAACCAAACATTTGAGGTCTCACTTTATGGGTAGGGCAGACACTGGCATTCACCATCATAGAACTTTGTAAAATTAACCTTCAAAAGCCCATTTCTGGGCAGAAAACAAAATCTCATCCAACAAGTAGCCTGATTTGCAGAGCTTTCTTTCCAACCTCCTAGAAAAGAAAACCTCTCTGACCCTTAGGGTCTGTTGTGAAAGTCATTCTTTTCACAGGTCTGCCCTTAGGTGACAGGATTTCAATGTGAATAACCATCAAATGAACTGTTTCTTTGGCTTTATCATAGTATTCTGCATGTTTTTGGAATAAATTCACTGATTTTACAATTGGAGTGAAGAAAAACCGTAGGATATCCCATTTTATAAATTAAATTAATGAAAAGAAAAATGGTCCAATGCCAGTTTTTCTTTTGCATCTACTTTATAGAGGGAAAGAAAAATGGTGTGAGGGAAAAATGAGACAGAAATAGGCATCTAAACTCCAGCCTCCTGTAAATTCAAGTTCAGACAAGAAAAAGCAGAGTTTTGTAGCTCGCTATGCTCCATGGGAAATGCTGTGACTCTTGTACAGGAAAATGGGGGGGGTCTGAGTGGCTGAAGTCGCCTACCCTCCTGCCTCCTCCCCTGTCCCCTGATCTTACACTTAAAGCCATTATTTCAGGAAAAAAAAAATCTCCATCTTTGCTTCTGCCCCCACCTCCCAAAAGGTCAGATATGCAAGTTCATGTCAAAATCTCAAGGTAAACGAGAATGAACAAAGGGAATAAAGAGGAATGAGCAGCTGCTGCCTGGGCTGCCAGTGTCTGAGTTGGGTTGCGTGTCTGTGTAGTACAGTAAGCCTCCCTGAGAAAACCATACACGAGCCTTCTTTTGACAGAAATCTGAAAGGTCCCCAGAAAACATGTCAGTAACCAGTGTTGACAGCTTTGCAAGACTGTCACCCAGGTTTTCAGTTCCTGCCCTTCAGCACTTAGGTAGGTAGGTCTACTTGCCACAGTTATCAACAACAATAAAGTATAGGATACCAGTGAAATTTGAATTCCAGATGAACAATTTTTTTAGCCTAAGTATGTTCCATCTATTGCATCCTTATTTGGAATTCAAATTTCAGTGGGTATCCTGTGTTTTATCTGGCAACACATGAAGGTATTTCCATGGAGTCAAGAATATTGCAACAGCTCAGTGTGGAGATTTCTCAAGGAATGCCCATGAAGCTAATGAAGAAATGGTGAAGCACCACATGAAAATAAGAGGAAAAAACCCAAGAATGAAATTTCTGGGTTTTTGTCTCCCCAAGAATGAAATCCATTAGCATGTTTCTCTAAGTAAGAGATCCCAAGTTGATTCGGTTGTGACTTCTGAATATTTCCAGATCTCTTTTTAAACATCCTATGCTTTTCCGAATTACACCTTTTCTATTTCTTAATCAAAAATGCCCTATGCCTCATTTATACAATAAGAAGTTTGGTCTAAAATGTTGGTGGTCCCATCAAGTAAGCTGAGGATCCCTGGGCCAAGGTTCCATTATAAGAGGCCACCTGAATTGGTATGGCTATCTTTTTTTCTCAATCAATAGATTGTAAAAGTATAGCCACAATCAAATTGTGGGATGCAGTTGGGAGGAATGCTAGAAATCCATGATGTTAAAAATGGGTCAGTCTCATATGATAAGTTTGGAACCATTGGTCGGGGAGGATTTCCAGTGCTTCGTCCAACCACTTCATGATTCCCATCATTCTGACATCAGAGCCACTGAATCACTGTTTCTTCTGCAAATTGGTTCTGAGCAAGTAGAATAAGAGAGGAAAGTCTTGGAACCCAAAGTAAATACTGTCATAAAAGTGGTCATATGTGATGGGCACTATATTATTCTTGTTGTTCCTTTCAACAGATTTAGCAAATATAGATTAAGGGCCTAATATACAAGATATTTTCTGAATTTCTGTTGGTGTTTTGTTCTTTTCCTGTAGTCAAATACTACAGTAATTTAGATGGGGTAATTTATAGACATTTTGATCTCCATAAAGGCGTTGCTGAAAACTTACTTCTTTATTAGCTTTCATGTATTCTCACTTTACAAATATTTATGGTGCACTAATTCTGGAATAGATATTATATTCCTTTCTTGTTGACAACCTGCTACACGCTACATACTACATCTTCCAAAGAGATAAATGAAAAGGAAGGTGAAGTCTCTGTTCAGTGATTCCTTGTGTGGATAATACCCCCAAAAGCATATATATACATATATATATATATGCTTTTTGACTAACTCCTCTGGACCTACTTGGACACACTGGGGCACCTCAGAGGTCCCACACTGGATGGTCTCTTGAGGTCCATCCATCTTCTTGACATCACTATTCACTGTCTCCATCCAGTGTTTCCAGCCCACATCACAGCTGCACAGAAGTCGGACCACAGTCCATTACCAGGTGAAAAGAGGCTGCTAACTGGCGCTAGGGATACAGGATGAAAGGAGACATCACTGTTAATCAGCACATCCATGGCTTCAAATGGGGTACAAATTACTATTAGGTTCCTGGTATTAATAGGAGGAAAGTAAGGCTTAGAAAAGATTAATAACTTATTGAAAGGGTTCTCACAGCAAGTTAAATGGCAGAGCTGGGATTTGAACCTGGTCTGGCTGACTCTGGAACCCATGCTCTTACTAATATGCTCCTGGCCTTATGGAATTATGGAAGATGGCCAGAGGTGAGGCTTCAAAATTTACTCAAGACCATCTGAAGAGGCTGCTCTTCCTGCTGTGGGCCCTGCTTCTCTGGGAACTGTCATTACCCGGGGAAGGAAAGATAAAGGGTGAAAAGTGAGAGAGAGGTGCCACAGCTCTGGTCACGCTGCTCCTCTGCCAGTATCAGGAAGCTAGTAAAAGCTTTGAAGCAAGGAAGTTGCATAGTACATAGTATTTCAGGAAGATTAATTTGGCACCAATGCACAGAAGATATTAAAGATATTAAATCAAGAGGCTGGGGGCTTCCCTGGTGGCGCAGTGGTTGAGAATCTGCCTGCTAATGCAGGGGACACGGGTTCAAGCCCTGGTCTGGGAGGATCCCACATGCCGCGGAGCAACTAGGCCCGTGAGCCACAACTACTGAGCCTGTGCGTCTGGAGCCTGTGCTCTGCAACAGGAGAGGCCGCGATAGTGAAAGGCCCGCACACCGCAATGAAGAGTGGCCCCTGCTTGCCACAACTAGAGAAAGCCCTCGCACAGAAACAAAGACCCAACACAGCAAAAATAAATAAATAAATAAACTCCTACCCCCAACATCTTCTTAAAAAAAAAAAGAGTCTGGAGGCAAGGAAACTGGTTAAGAGGTTATTGCAGACATCATTTCTGAGATGAGTCTGAGTCAGGACAGGGCAGTGGGAACAGAGAAAAAGAGCCGAATGTGAGTGTTCCCCACCAAGAAGGAAGAACTGACCGGCCCTACGGACCTGCATAGCCAAGACTATGGTCCACGATGGTCTGAGGCTGGGAGAGAGAGGAGGAAAGACACTACCAGAGCTGGTAGTTGTCCCAGCCCTGTACACTGAGGTACCTGCCTCTTCTGTCTCCTTTCCAGACCACAAGCTCAAAGGAGTCACGGGGTCACCCTGTGTCTGGCAGCCCCGCAGTTTTTCCCCATTGCCGACCACATGCTGGGGGGTTGGTAGACTCGGTAAATACTGACTGGCAGTCTGTTTCCTCTGGCTGGAATGCCGTGTTCCCACCTTTGCCTGGAAATGCCATGTAGGAAGGCCTCCCTGGAGGCCCAGCACAAACATCTCTCCCTCAGAGAGGCCTCCGTGACCAGTCAATCTAAATTCGGTCCTTCAGTTTTCCTTGCATAGAAACTTTTCTTCACCGTATTTATTACAATGTGAAATTTTTTATTTGTTGTTTTTCCATTTAGTTTTTATTTCCTTTTAATGTTTTTGTTGTCGGTGGTGGTTTTCTACTTTCCCCCACTAGACTATAAGTACTGCAAAGTCAGTTTTTCTTTTCACCATTGAGTCCCCAAAAGCCCACACAGTGCTGTCCCATAGAAATAAAATGTAAGCCACATATGTAATTTTAATTTTTCAAAGTAAGAAGAAACTGGTGAAATTAATTTTTCATTACATTTTTATGTAACCACATATATCCAAAATGCTATCATTTAAACATATGATCTATAGAAAAAATTATTAATGAGATCGCTTACATTCCCTTTTTTGTACTAAGTCCTCAACTTCTGTATTTCACACTCACAGCACATCTCAGTTGGGACCAGCCACATGCCAAGTGTTCTGTAACCACGTGTGACTAGTGGCTGCTGTAGTGGACAATATAGATCCTTGCAGGATGCTTGACATGTACTCCTTACTTAATAAAAAGTCAATTCATGAAAAAGGGAGTGTGGGAAGGGCAGAAAGATGGAGAAAAAGGAGAGAGGAAAAGAAAGGGAAGAGAAACGAACCTTTTCGGGTATTTACTACGTTAAGTCCTTTCATGTATCAATAAATTACATAATTTAATTCTCATATCAACCCTGGTGAGGTAGGTATTATGAGAACAGTCTTTATAAATGAGGACATTGGTTTGGAGATGTCATAACTGTCCCAACATCATCTTCTCTTTTGAGTGAAAGAAGCAAGATTCAGAACCAATCTCCCTTCCCCAACTGTGCTGCCGCATTCACAGAAGCCACACCTAACAAGTCTAGTCATGCCACACTGTTGTCTAACCTCTCTCTCCTCCAGGTGAAACATCCCAGGGTTCCTATGAGATATTATTTTGAATCTCATAGACACTCTCATTTCTAAAGTATAGTCTGACCACTGCAGGCTAACATGGGAGTGTCCACTTCCTCCTCCAGATGTATTTTAGCGGGATTCTTATCCCATTGTTGCCTTCCATTAAACTCTATGACCAAGCAAAATGGTGGCATTTAAAGTTCCCCAGATATGTCAAGCTCTCTAACATGCCTCCTTAGCTCTGTACAGTTTTTCTGCTGCCTGGAACCCTTTTTTCCTTCAACCAATAACACACATCCTGCATGACTCAATTCAAGAAAAGAGGAGGAAGAAAGAGATAGAAAAAAACCAACTCAGCCGTCATCTCACCTTGGCCAAGGAAACTCCCTGACCCACTTTCCAAGTGTGAGGGTCCCCTTTTCTGTATTCCCAAGGCACTGTCACGGAGTTTTTCATGTATACCATCATTACACATCTAGGGTCTCCCTCACTGGACTGTGAGCTTCTGGAAAGCAAGAACTATGTCTCTTATCTTTACATCCTCATTGCCCAGCATTTGCTGAGTGGCTTGTTAAATAAGTAAATAAATGAATGGATGGATCGATGAGCATGCTTATAGCCCTCTTTGAGTGTAAGAAGAAATACCTGGTACCACATAGTCCAAAGAACTAAAAGAGAACTAGTGTGCTCTTGCAATATCCACATCCCATCAGACCAGTTGTCAGGATATGGGTCACAGTGACAGGAGCAGACAGCATCAGCAGAGCACCCTGGGATGCCTTCAACCATTTCATAAGAAACAATGTTCTAAGCTGTGCAGAAGATGTAGCAAACCTGGGACTAGCCTCCATGTTAGCTCCCAGGGGGCAGGAATACGTGGAAATTGTAAAATACTTAAGAATGTAGTGTAGGAAGAAGCATGCTAAGCATCAGGATGTGGCCACAGAGCCAAGGAGCCCAGGCTCGCTGACCTGGAAGGGACAGGGGACAGGCAGTATTGGCATCCATCTACCTCCCGGAAGGGCAGATGGTGGCAAACTGCACTGAGAAAAGGGCAGGACCACAGGAACTTAGTTCTCCCTAACTCACAATACCCTGGGCAAGAATGTTCACCCTCTGAGGATACCTTGAAAGATGCTTATAGATGTTGACCACACTGAGACTGTGGTCTATACTAGGTCTTGGGGCAGAGCCTCTAACCTTTGATGCAGCATGCTGGTGTGCCCCTGGTGGGAACAGTTGTGCCAGAGGAAAATATAAATGCACTCAGGCCCAGGAGCAGCCAGGTGAGTGTAAGAGGGACCAAAGCCTATGGAAGCCAGACCTCCTCCGGCCTGTTGCCTAGGAATGAGGACTTTCACCTACATGGTGTCATGTTCTAGGTGTTCTGTGCCATGATAAATGTTGAGAAGCGTTGAGTTAGACTATGTGAGATGAATGAGTAACACTGGAGACTTAAGATGTTTAAAAACTATTTCATTTTGACAGGGCCAAGTGGGTAGAGGGTTGAAGACACGACAGTAGCTAGGACAAGAATTTCAAGCTCTCAAACGTACTGACCAAGATCATCCTATTTGTGTGAGTGTTTCTGTGAGTTCAGATGGAAGACAGAACACTAGGGTGTTGTACCATTAAAAATAACTAAATAACAATAACCCGTAAGAGTAAGGCCCAGGTTCTCAGCAAAGGCACACTCCTGAAAAACAAACAAATCAAGGCAAGTGACACTTTATCCCCCAAATAGCCCATATTTCCTAATCCTGAGAGGCAGGTCAGGGGCCAGAGTCAGCCCTACAACCACTGCCTGGCACCCACCCCCTCCCCTCTTAGCATGGTATGGCCCAGGGAGAAATTAGTTCTTAGGAATCAAAAATCTCATGGAATTTCTCCTGCATACCATTATTATAGCTTCACGGACAAGCTGGAAAGTGAGGGGGAAGAGGGAATGATGGTCAGGGAGCTGGGCGCAATATCTCCATGCCCAACGTGTACCTGACACTGTTTGCCTTTTTTTTTTTTTGGCTGCACCGCGCAGCCTGCAGGATCTCAGTTCCCCCACCAGGGGTTGAACCCGGGCCACAGCAGTGAAAGCCCAGAATCCTAACCACTAGGCCACCAGGGAACTCCCTGCCTTTGTCTTTTCAAGGGTAGATCTGAACACAAGGTTGAACATTGCTGGGCAGGTATATAACCAGAGAACCACAACGCTACCTGAGAGAGGACTAGAGGTGTTAGGAAAGCATGGCTTCTATTGAACTCCTACTCAACCAGAAACAATAAACAATCAACAACAAACACCTCTCCCCACATTACTAAGCTGGTCAGAAATACCCTTCATAGTCATGGTAAATGGGCTTAGGGGTATCCTGGAGCCAGGGTACAGGGGCAAGGCAGGAGCTAAATGTGGCAAGGAGGTTCTGGTCACTCCGAACAGGTGCCACACCAGTCCCGCCTATCAGAGTGGCTCTGGCTGGCAGCACCTTGCTGTGGCCTGAGTGGGCAGGAGAAGGCCAGAACCAGCTGGCAAAAAGTGATATGGAGTCAATAGCCCCAAGGGTCTGTGTGTACGTGCTGAAGTGAGTGTGGTATTCTAACAGCTCTAGCCAAGAGGCAGCTAACGCCCGAAAAAATAAATAAATAAATAAATAAAATAGCGCGCCATTGAGAAGAAGCAGCAGCAGCTAACATCTGAGATCCAAATAAATCATGCCAGGGTGGGGCTGATACCAAAAAGAGGAAACTAAAGCTAATCCCTCCCACACCCAACCTCAGCCAGAGATGCAGATGTCACCCGTACTCCACCTGCATAATATTGCCAGTAGAGAACTAAGCACATGCCAGAGAAATTTAAGCTCTTCTAAATCCCAAGTTAAAACACATCCAAGCCCTTCACAGAGCTCCACTCTCTAAACTTTGCCCCCAGCTTCTAAAGGTATTCTTCAACATTTGGAAATGACTGGAAAACAAATATCTTCCATCCTGAAAGCTAATAAAATGTTCACCCACTCATCATCCACCATGGGCCAAAGAAGAATCAGGAAATCTCCTTGATGTGAATCCCACCCTGATACTGCAAAAGTTGCTTCATGTCCCAGCCTGGCAGTGCCACCATGAAGACCTTAATTTTTTCACTTCCACTTATCCCTCCACCTCTTAGAACAAGACAGGAAAAGTGAGAGGTTTTTCTTAGTGATGATATACTCTGCTCCCACTCTCTTAGAGACAGGGAATGATGAAGACAGAAGCTGCAGTTATCCACAAGGATGAAGCCAGGTTGGCAGCCTGTGTCTGCTTGCTTCTCCAATGGATGCAGGGAAAAAACTAGAACCAGAGGCCCCGCAACAGCTCACATCAAGGTGCACAGAGTTGGAGGTTCCTTTGGAGTGTGTGTGCCACGGGGGCGAAGTGGGGGGAGGAATACAGGTGGTTATGTAAAAAGGCATTACAGGTAAAACCACAAAAGGAAGAGAAAGAGAGAAAGACAAAAATAGGAACAGAGAACAAGGGCAATGAATGGAAAACAGTAACAAATACAGTGGATATTAATCTGACTATATCAATAATCACTTTAAATGTCAATGATCAAAATGCATCAATTAAAAGATAAAATTGTCAGAGTAGATCAGAAATTTTAAAAAGATGCAACTATATGTTGTCTACAAGAAACTCACTTTAAATATAAAGGTACATACAGAGTAAAAGTAAAAGGATGGAGAAAGTCATATTATGTTAACACTGATCAAAAGAGACCAGGAGAGTTTGATCCTTGGTCAGGGAGCTACGATCCCCCAAGCCACGTGGTGTGGCCAAAAAGAGAGAGAGAGAGAAGGAGTACTTATATTAATTTCAGACATAGCAGACTTCAGAGCAAGGAAAATTATCAGGAATAAGGAGGGGCATTGCATAATGATAAAGGGGTCAATTCTCCAAGACGACATAAAAACGTTTAATGAGGGCTTCCCTGGTGGGGCAGTGGTTGGGAGTCCGCCTGCCAATGCAGGGGACACGAGTTCGTGCCCCGGTCCGGGAGGATCCCACATGCCGCGGAGCGGCTGGGCCCGTGAGCCATGGCCGCTGGGCCTGCGCGTCCGGAGCCTGTGCTCTGCAATGGGAGAGGCCACAGCAGTGAGAGGCCCGCGTACCGCAAAAAAAAAAAAAAAAAAAAAAAAAGTTTAATGAATATGCACCTAAAATAGAGCATGAAAATGCATGAGCAAAAACTGATAGAACTGCAAAAAGAAATAGATGAATCCATCTGGAGACTTTAACACCCTCTACCAGAAATGGACAGATTCAGCAGGCAAAATATCAGTAAGGACATAGTTGAACTCAATAGCACCATCAACCAACTGAATATAACTGACATCAATAAACTACTTCCTCCAACAGCATTCTTCTCAAACTCAAATGAAACAATAACCAAGACAGATCACATTCTGGGCCATAAAACACACCTTAACAAATTTAAAACAACAGAAATCATGCAATATATCCTCTCAGACTACAATGAAATTTAACTAGAAATCAGTAAGATAAAGATATCTGGAAAACACCCAAATACATGAAGATTAAACAACATTCTTCTAAATAACACGAGGGAAAAAGAAAAAAACTCATAAGAATTTTTTAATATTAAATTAAAATGAAATGAAAGTGAAAATACAACTTATGAAAATTTGTAGGATGCAGCAAAAGTAGTGCTTAGTGGGAAATTTAAAACATTAAATGCTTATATTTAAAAAGAAGAAAGATCTAAAATGAATAACCCAAGCTTCCACCTTAGGAAACTAGAAAAAAAAAAGAGCAAATTAAATCCAAAGTAAGCAGAAGAAAAGAAATAATAAGAATTAGGACAGAAATTAATAAAGTTGGAAACAAAACCAATACAGAAAATCAACAAAACCAAAAACCTGTTGTTTGAAAAGATCAATAAAATCGATAAGCCTCTAGCCAGGCTAACTAAGGAGAAAAGACAGAAGACATAAATTACTAATATCAGGTATGAAAGAGGGGACATCATTACAGATCCCATGAACATTATAAGGATAATAAAGGAACACTATGAACAACTCTATACCCACAAATTCTAGGATAACCTAGATGAAATGGACCAATTCCTTGAAAGACACAATCTACCAAACTCACATAAGAAGATATAGACAATCTGAATAGCCCAAAATCTATTAAAGAAATTGAATAGAAAATTAGTCATCTTTCAAAACACAAAGCACCAGGCCCACATGGGTTCACTGATGAATTCTATGAAATATATAAGGAAGAAATCATACCAATTCTCTATAATCTCTGCCAGGAGATAGAAGCAAACGGAGTACCCCTAACTTATTTTATGAGGCCAGCAGTATCCTAACATCAAAATGTGACAAAGACATGGCAGGAAAACAAAAATTACAGACCAATATATCTTATAAACATAGATGCAAAACTCCTCAGCAAAAATATTAGCAAATCAAATCCAACAATGTATAAAAAATAATTAGGGCTTCCCTGGTGGCGCAAGTGGTTGAGAGTCTGCCTGCTGATGCAGGGGACATGGGTTCGTGCCCCGGTCCGGGAAGATCCCACATGTTGCGGAGTGGCTGGGCCCGTGAGCCATGGCCGCTGAGCCTGTGCGTCCGGAGCCTGTGCTCCGCAACGGGAGAGGCCACAGCAGTGAGAGGCCCACGTATCACAAAAAAATAATAATAATAATAATTATACATCACAAGCAAGTGGGATTTATCCCAGGTGTGAAAAGCTGTTTCAATATTTGAAAATCAATTAATGTGATCCATCACAACAATAGGCTACAGAAGAAAATTCACATGATCATATCAATGGACACAGAAATAGCATTTGACAAAATCCAACACCGATTCATGTTAAAAAACAAAAAAATCTCTCAGCAAACTAGGAATAGAGGTGACTTCCTCAACTAGACAAAGACTATTTACCAAAATCTATAGCTAACATCATACTTGATGATGGGAAACGAGAAGCTCTCTTGCTAAGATCAGGAAAAGGCAAAGGTACTCCCTCTACTTTTCAACACTGTACTGGAAATCTTAACTAACACAGTAAGATAAGAAAGGGAAATAAAAGAATATACATTGCAAAGGAAGAAACAAAACTGTCTTTGTTCACAGGTGATATGATCATCTATGTAGAAAATCCAAAAAGAATCAACAAAAACTGGAAGTAATAAGCATTTATAGCAAGATTTTAAGATACAAAGTTAATATGCAAAAGTAACTGGAACTATATTAAACTAAAAAACTTCTGTACAGCAAATGAAAACATTAACAGAATAAAAAGGCAACCTATGGAATGGGAGAAAATATATGCAAATCATATATCTGAAAAGGAGTTAACATCAAAAATATATAAAGAACTTATACAATTCAATAACAAAAAAATAGCAATCCAATTTAAAAATGGGCAGAGGAACTGAAATAGGCATTTCTCCAAAGAAAACATACAAATGGCCAACAGTTACATGAAAAGGTACTCAACATCATTAGTCACTGGAAAATGCAAATCAAAACTGTAATGAGATAACACCTTACACCTGTTAGAATGGCTATTATCAAAAAGGCAAGAAATAAGCGTTAGCAAGGATGTGAAGTACAGGAATTCTTGTGCACTGTTCTTGGGAATATAAACTGGTACAGCTACTATGGAAAACAGTATGGAGGTTCCTCAAAAATTTAGAAATAAAATTACCATATGATACAGCAATTCCACTTCTGGGCATTTATCCAAAGGAAACAAAATCACTATCTCAAAATAATATATACACATTCACTGCAGTATTATTTACTGTAGCCAAGATGTGGAAACATCCTAAGTGACAAATGACAGACAAATGGGTAAAGAAAATGTGATACACACACACACACACACACACACACACATATACACACAATGGAATATTATTCAACCATAAAAAAGAAGGAAATCCTGCCATTTGCGACAATATGGATGGACCTTGAGGACATTATACTAAGTGACATAAGTCAGAGAGAGAAAGACAAATATGATTTCAATTACACGTGCAATCTAAAAAACCCCACATTCATAGATACAGAGAACAGATTGGTGGTTGCCACAGGCTGGTGGGAGAGGAGGGATAAAATAAGTAAAGGTGGTCAAAAGGTACAAATTTCCAGTTATAAGATAAATGAGACCTGGAGATGTAATATTCTGCATGATGACTATAGTTAATAATACTATAGCATGTATTAGAAAGTTGCTAAGAGAGTGGATCTTAAAAGTTCTCATTACACACAAAAATTGTAACAGAGTGTGATGATTCATGTTAACGAAACTTATTGTGGTAATCATTTCTCAATATATACATATATCGATATATATACATAATCATTATCTTGTACAACTTAAACTAATACAATGTTATATGTCAATTTTATCTCAATAAAAAAGAAAGGAAAACAAAACAAACACCAAATTTAAACGTGGGTGGGCGGAAGGCCTGAACAGACACCTCATCAAAGAAGATATACAGATGGCAAATAAGCATATGAAAAGAAGCTCAATATCATGTCGTTAGCGAATTGTAAATTAAAACAACAGTGAGGTACCACTACACACCTATTAGAATGGTTAATCTCTGGAACACTGACAATAGCAAATGCTGGTGACAGTGTGGAGCAACAGGAACTCCTATTCATTGCTGATGGGAAAGCACTATGGTACAGATACTTTGGAAGACCATCTGGCAGCTTCTTTAAAAATGAATCATACTCTTGGGACTTCCCTGGTTGTCCAGTGGTTAAGACTCCGTGCTCCCAATGCAGGGGACACGGGTTTGATCCCTAGTCAGGGAACTAAGATCCCGCATGCCACACAACATGGCCAAGAAAGAAAAAAAACCCACAAAAATTAATTATACTCTCACCATATGATCCAGCAATCATGCTCCTTGGTATTTACCCAAAGGAGTTGAAAACATGTTCCCACAAAAACCTGCACATGAATGTTTAGAATAGCTTTACTCATAATTGTCAAAACTTGGAAACAACCAAGATGTCCTTCAGTAGATGAATGGATAATTAAGTATAACACATCCATATAATGGAATATTATTCAGTGATAAAAAGAAATGAGCTATCAGGCCACAAAAAGACATGGAACAAACTTAAATCCATATTACTAAGTGAAAGAAGCCAATCTGAAGAGGATACTTACTATATGGTTCCAATTATGTGATATTCTAGAAAAGACAAAACCATGGAGACAGTAACAGGATCAGTGGTTTGCCGGGGATTAAAAAGGTGGACAGGTTGAACAGGCAGAGCACCAAGGATTTTTAGGGCAGCGAAACTATTACATATGATACTATAATGGTAGATACATGTCATTATACATTTGCCAAAACCCATAGAATGTACACCACCAAGAGTGAACTGCAACATAAACTAGGAACTCTGAGCAATAATAATGTGTCAATGTAGGTGTGTCAAACTGCACCTCTCTGCAGCAGGAAAGCTGTGCATGTATGGAGGGTGGGGGTGTATGGGAACTCACTGGACTTTCTGCTCAATTTTGCTGTGAACCTAAAATTCCTCTACAAAAATAAATCTATCTTTTAAAAAGGCACTGCCAGTAGGTATCCAATGTATAAGGTCACATAAACAGCAGAGCAGACAGTATCACTTTCCAGAACCCAGCAGGGGCAGCAAAGAGGGGGCCCCACCAATTTGTCCCGTGTCTGGCATCTACTAGCATCCTAACACAGTCCTAAAGGAAAACCCCAAAATCATATTCTGTGCTCCCAAAGCATTCTTGTTTTCATAAGCCAAAAATGGTGAAGCCTCAGCAAATCAACAGGGGGGAAGTGGTGGAGTCAGCAGACACTCCTGTTTACTGGGAATTGTGTCCAGTACCCTGCAGGAGAGCTCTCCTGGTACCTCAACAAAAGCCAACTATGTCCAAGCCAGCTGAGTCATCCTCTGGCCCTGGCCCGGAAAAGGAGCCTCCCTGAAACACCTGCCAAACTCCACAGTCACTTCTGAAATGTAGGCCTACAGGAATCTTCATAGCCCTAAAGGGCGACAGCCACAGCTGAGAAGCTTTCTCATGTATACCGATTTTCTTTCCTCCTTTCACCATCATGTTGCTCACTCTGTTGCTCTCCTCTGAAATCCCTCTAGTTTATCCCAAATTCAAGAGTTCTATTTGCCTTTCTCTGAGCCTGTAACAAGACAGGTGCAAAAACACAGTTACTCCTGGGGCCTCACCAACAGGCAATGAGAGCAAGCTCCAACGTACCCCCCACGATCACGCCCCGGATGCATCCTCCTAGAAGGGCCTGTGTAAGGCAGTGTGCACAGGACCAGGCAGGTGGCCACACTTCTACCATCAGACGTGAAGGGAAGTAATAACAAGCCCTGTACCCCAACAGAGGCGGGAGACAAACCTATTTGGGGGGAGCACGCCATCTTGCTTACTTTCCAGCTCATTCCAAAAGAATTTAAGGTCGCTTACGAAGATGAATAGAGGTGACAAAAAAAATAAAGATGAATGAGAAAAATGGGAGGTTGAGGGGTTTGGTTCTTCTGGATTGGGAGTGAGGAAGATTGGCAGCAATTTTATAGTCTCTAACTTCACCTTTCCCCACTTCAATCTGTCCCTTCTTTACTGGTCCTACCTGATTCTAGCTCTTTTGTCAAGGTCACAAAAGACCCCCAATAGCTTATTCTGTCCTCAACTTACTTGAGCCACTAGCAGAAATTCACAGAGCTATCAGTGCCTCCCTGCTGGAAAATATTCTTCCCTTGTTTTTCCTCTTCACTGGTCCCTCCGTCTTTTCTGCTTTCTCCTAATCTCACAGCTCCATAAAATTAGAATGTCCTAGGGCTCAGTTTTTAGAACTCTTTTCTTTTCTATATACCCTCAGTACTGGGGGCTCACATTCTGCTTCATGGTGTTAAATATTATGTCACGTGTCCACCACTCCAAGATTTTTATCTTTAGCCCAGCCTTCCCACCTTCACTCTAGACTCCTATATCCAGCTTCCCGCTCAGCATCTTCACTCAGATGTCTAATATACACCTCAAATCTAAAACCTTCCAAAACAGATCTCTTAACATCCCTGAACAGATCTGCTCTAGTTTTCCTCACTCAGTGACCACTTCATCTTTCTGATTACTCACCCTCCAAAATGTAGAGTCATCCTTGATTCCACTCTTTCTCTCACTTCTCACAACTAATCCATTTGAAAATCCTGTTGGCTCTACCTCCAAAATATGCCCAGGACCTGTCCACTCCTCACCCCCTCCCCTGTGACCACTCTGGTACAGGTCTGGATTATTACAGTGGTCTAACTGGACTCTGCTTCCACCTTGGCCCTTTCAGATAGTTCTCAACATAGGAGCCAGTGTTATTCTATTGAAATGTAGGTTGGGCCCAAGTCTTCACAAGAGCCTTCGTAGCCCTAGGTGATTTAACCCCTGTCATTCCTCCGGCCTCCTCTCCTCATCCTCTCCTCATCCTCTCCTCCACCAGCCACACTGGCCTCCCTGCTTCTCCTTGCACACCAGACTTACCTCCACCTTCCAGCCTTTGCAATTGCTGCTTCTCCTGTTTGAAATGCTCTTCCCCCTTATCTCCTCTAAGCCTTTGCTCAAAAACTTTCTCAATGAGGCCTTCCCTGATCACCCTATTGAAAACCCCAAAGTGCCTCAACACCCCATCCTCTTTTCTTGCTTTACTTTCCCCATAATAATTCCCCATCTAAAATACTACAGACTTTACTGACTTATTCTGTTGATTGCATCACCCCTCACTAGAATAAAAGCTCCATGAATGCAGGATTTTTTTGTTTTTCTTTACTGTTTAATCTCTGGCTCTTAGAACTGTGCTTGGCATATAGTGGTTTGGTACCTAAGTGTTGGATAGATAAATGAATGAATGGATGGATGGATGAATGGCTAGATGGATGGATAGATAGATGGATGGATGGATGGATGGATGGATGGATGGATGGATGGATGGAAAGAGTGGATACCAGGACCTATGCTTTAGCTGTCAGATTCCTATAGATCCCAAAAGGGGAAAATGTCACAAATCAAGTGAAGTAGAATTCAGCATTTAAGACACATTCCTTCACACTTCTACTCTGCCTATCTAACTACAATGCTAGATCCTAACATAAAATGAAATGAAATGTCCATAGAATCATTAGAATTACGTGGTCTTAGCTTTGTCTCAATCAGCCACAACCTACAATAAGCAGGCTGTGGAAACACTATGACTATGGGAGTTGAGAACAGCAGGCCATGACTCCAATGCTAGGGAAGGAGGGTTAGAGGAAGAGTTGATAAACTAAAGGTAACTAACTATTATTGAGTTTCTACCGGGAGACAGATACTGCACTAGGCTCTTTGCTAACATTATTTCATTAAATCCTTACCACTCTAGGAAGCTGGTATTATTAACCCCATTTTACAAACAAGGAAACCAAAGTTCAGAAAGATTAAGTTATTTGCACAATATCACACATACACAGTAGAGTCAAACTAGGTCAACATGAATGAAAAGTTCTTGCTCTTTCACACTAAAAGTTACTCTAGAAATGGTGAACTAACCTTTGACTGTTTCAAACCAATTCTCTATTCCTAGTCACTCATTATCTTTGATCTGAGTAGATCGAGCACCTTAGATTTGAGGCAGAAGGGTTAAGAAATAAGAAGCTAAAACAAAGCCTTCATGTCTTAGTTAATGTTGAAAATTTGCTAACAGAATAAAAAAATCAATAGGCTGTAATCTGACACTTTTCAGTCAGTTTTACACACATACACACATCCATGTGCACACCAAAAGCAACTAGTAGGAAAACACAATATTAAAATTTACCACACTTTTACCTTTACCAGCATTCCCCACGGCTCATGAGTATCAGAGACGTGCTGCTCAGCAGCGGACAATACTGGCAGATGCTGCTTTAATGCTCAAGAAAAATAAGCATCTTTCACCAGCATCAGCCTTGCAACAGCCCCAGAGAAATTACTTTTCTTCCTCCCACTCACATGTTTCTCCCTGGGCATTGTGTACATTGCCAGTGGCCTCCACCTCCACCCAACTTACAGAAACCTGGCCCATAATACCCTGTAATTAATGTCATCAGACATGTAAGGCTGTCAGCCCACTAAGCATGCTCTCTGCTCAGCAAAAGACACTGTCTTTTGCAATCATGGAGGCACTTCCCAGGCACTGTCTGCAGGTGTTTCTCCAGTACCTGAGAGGAGTCACATCCTTTTATTCCCATTCTCACCAAGTCTGCCTCCTGACTAATCATTTCTATGAAACTGTTCAACCATCTAGCTTAGGTGGCCAGGGTGGAAGCACAGTAAAAGTCGAAGGCTTCCTTGGGGATTAGGTCCACCCATGACGCTGCTTCTCTCTCCTGGGTCAACCTACCAAGCCAACCCACTCACACTCATTCCCACCCAAGGGGAGTAGATAAATGCTGCAGTGTGTGTGTACCCCTTACCTGTGCTTAGCTGCACCTATGAAGATTAAGAAAACTTAGGAATGAATATTTACAACCATTGCTGCTGGGTTCAGTATTTGGGCCCACCAGCCAATAAAAATGTTTCTTAGTTCTTACCTAAAAAAATAAGACATACTGGACTGTATGTAAAAAGCACACATGAAATTGAGGTTGTGCTATTTAAGAACCATAAAACAAAGTAAACCAAGGAGATGTAGAAAATGCTTCTTTTCAAAGGACAAGAGTACCACATGTTGCAAAGACCTGAATCATTCTTTTAACTAGAGGTTCTAAATCAGTATGGAAATGGTTCTAGAAGGGGAAAAGAGACCTCTGACAACTCCTCTTAAAGGAGGTTAAATATGCAATCAATTAAGATCAAAGAATGGGCAGCAGTTTCATTAGGTGCTCGTCTGGATACATAAGCTTGGAGAAAGGTGGTGAAACGGGTCCTTGATTTTATTTTCTCACTTGTGTTACACTTGAGTGACCCTGGAGCATACAGGCAGAACGAGCTACACGATTTGTACGGCCAAGAGCAAAATGAAAATGTGGGGTCCCTTGTTTACAAATTTCTGGGACTTCCACAACAGTGACAGTAGAGCATTAAACCAAGAATGAGGCCCTCCCATCTAAACTGGGCCCTGGAGATTGGTTCAAGATGGCAGAGTAGAAGGACGTGTGCTCACTCCCTCTTGTGAGGGCACCGGAATCACAACTAACCGCTGCACAATCATCGATAGGAAGACACTGGAACTCACCAAAACAGATACCCCACATCCAAAGACAAAGGAGAAGCCACAATGAGATGGTAGGAGGGGTGCAATCACAATAAAATCAAATCCCATAACTGCTGGGTGGGTGACTCACAAACTGGAGAACACTCATACCACAGAAGTCCACCCACTGGAGTGAAGGTTGTGAGCCCCACATCAGGCTTCCCAACCTGGGGTCCGGCAGTGGGAGGAGGAATTCCTAGAGAATCAGACTTTGAAGTCTAGTGGTATTTGACTGCAGGACTTCGACAGGACTGGGGGAAACAGAGATTCCACTCTTGGAGGGCACACACAAACTACTGTGCACAGGACCCAGGGGGAGGAGCACTGACCCCATAGGAGGCTGAACCAGACCTACCTGCTAGTGTTGGAGGGTCTCCTACAGAGGTGGGGGGTGGCTGTGGCTCACTGTGGGGACAAGGACACTGGCAGCAGAAGTTCTGGGAAGCACTCCTTGGTGTGGGCTCTCCCAGAGTCCACCATTAGCTCCACCAAAGAGCCAGCTAGGATCCAGTGTTGGGTCACCTCAGGCCAAACAAACAACAGGGAGGGAACCCAGCCCCACCTATAAGCAGACAAGCGGATTAATGTTTTACTGAGCTCTGCTCTCATAGCAACATCCAGCTCTACCCACCACCAGTCCCTCCCATCAGGAAACGTGCACAAACCTGTTAGATAGCATCATCCACCACAGGGCAGACAGCAGAAGCAAGAAGAACTACAATCCTGCAGCCTGTGGAACAAAAGCCACATTCACAGAAAGATAGACAAGATGAAAAGGCAGAGGCCTACGTACCAGATGAAGGAACAAAATAAAACCCCCAAAAGACAACTAAATGAAGTAGTGATAGGCAACCTTCCAGAAAAAGAATTCGGAATAATGATAGTGAAGATGATCCAGGACCTTCGAAAAAGAATGGAGGCAAAGATCGAAAAGATGCAAGAAATGTTTAACAAAGACCTACAAGAATTAAAGAACAAACACCTAGAAGAATTAAAGAACAAACAAACAGAAATGAACAATACAATAGCTGAAATGAAAAATACACTACAAGAAATCAGTAGCAGAATAACTGAGGCAGAAGAACAGATAAGTGACCTGGAAGACAGAAAGGTAGAATTCACTGCTGTGGAACAGAATAAAGAAAAAAGAATGAAAAGAAATGAAGACAGCCTAAGAGACCTCTGGGGCAACATTAAACACAACAACATTTGCATTATAAGGGGCCCAGAGGAGAAGAGAGAGAGAGAAAGGACCTGAGAAAATATTTGAAGAGATTATAGTCGAAAACTTCCCTAACATGGGAAAGGAAATAGCCACCCAAGTCCAGGAAGCACAGAGTCCCAGGCAGGATAAACCCAAGGAGAAACAGGCCGAGACACATAGTAATAAAATTGGCAAAAATTAAAGACAAAGAAAAATTATTGAAAGCAACAAGGGAAAAATGACAAATAACATACAAGGGAACTCCTATAAGGTTAACAGCTGATATCTCAGCAGAAAGTCTACAAGACAAAAGGGAGTGGCATGATATGTATAAAGTGATGAAAGGGAAGAACCGACAACCAAGATTACTCTACCTGGCAAGGATATCATTCAGATTCAATGGAGAAATCAAAAGCTTTATAGACAAGCAAAAGCTAAGAGAATACAGCACCACCGAACCAGCTCTACAACAAATGCTAAAGGAACTTCTCTAAGTGGGAAACACAAGAGAAGAAAAGGACCTACAAATACAAACCCAAAACAACTAAGAAAATGGTAATAGGAACATACATATCAATAATTACCTTAAACATGAATGGATTACATTCTCCAACCAAAAGACACAGGCCCAATGAATGGATAAAAAAACAGGACCCATATATACGCTGTCTACAAGAGACCCACTTCCTACCAAGGGACACTACAGACTGAGAGTGAGGGGATGGAAAAAGATATTCCATGCAAATGGAAATCAAAAGAAGGCTGGAGTAGCAATACTCACATCAGATAAAATAGACTTTAAAATAAAGAATGTTACAAGAGACAAGGAAGGACACTACATAATGATCAAGGGATCAATCCAAGAAGAAGATATAAGAATTATAAATATATGTGCACCCAACATAGGAGCACTTCAATACATAAGGCAACTGCTGACAGCTATAAAAGAAGAAATCAACAGTAACACAAAAATAGTGGGGGACTTTAACACCGCACTTACACCAATGGACAGATCGTCCAAACAGAAAATTAATAAGGAAACACAAACTTTAAATAACACAATAGACCAGATAGATTTAATTGATATTTATAGGACATTCCATCCAAAAACAGCACATTACTGTTTTCTTCTCACGTGTACATGGAATATTCTTCTCAAGTGTACACGGAACATTCTCCAGGATACATCACATCTTGGGTCACAAATCAAGCCTCAGTAAATTTAAGATAATTGAAATCATATCAAGCATCTTTTCTGACCACAACGCTATAAGATTAGAAATCAATTACAGGGGAGAAAACGTAAAATACACAAACACATGGAGGCTAAATAATACTTTACTAAATAACCAAGAGATCACTGCAGAAATCAAAGAAGAAATCAAAAAATACCTAGAGACAAATTACAATGAAAACACGATGATCCAAAACCTATGGGATGCAGCAAAAGCAGTTCTAAGAGGGAAGTTTATAGCAATACAAGCCTACCTCAAGAAACAAGAAAAATCTCTATTAAACAATCTAACCTTACACCTAAAGCAACTAGAGAAAGAAGAACAAACAAAACCCAAAGTTAGTAGAAGGAAAGAAATCATAAAGATCAGAGCAGAAATAAATGAAATAGAAACATAGAAAACAATAGCAAAGATCAATG
Organism: Orcinus orca; assembly: GCF_937001465.1. NCBI lineage: Eukaryota > Metazoa > Chordata > Mammalia > Artiodactyla > Delphinidae > Orcinus > Orcinus orca. Next base: position 101,334,829 of record NC_064563.1, read on the forward strand.
AAACTAAAAGGTTCTTTGAGAAGATAACCAAAATTGATAAACCATTAGCCAGGCTCATAAAGAAAAAGAGGGAGAGGGCTCAAATCAATAAGATTAGAAATGAAAAGAGAAGTTACAACAGACACCGCTGAAATACAAAGCATCCTGAGAGGTTACTACAAGCAACTCTATGCCAATAAAATGGACAACGTGGAAGAAATGGACAAATTCTTAGAAAAGTATAACCTTCCAAGAATGAACCAGAAAGAAATAGAAAATATGAACAGACCAATCACAAGTAATGAAATTGAAACTGTGATTAAAAGTCTTCCACAAACAAAAGTCTAGGAGCAGATGGCTTCATGGGTGAATTCTATCAAACATTTAGAGAAGAGCTAACACCTATCCTTCTCAAACTCTTCCAAAAAATTGCAGAGGAAGCAACACTCCCAAACTCATTCTATGAGGTTATCATCACCCTGATACCAAAATCAGACAAAGATACTACACAAAAAGAAAATGACAGACCAATATCACTGATGAATATAGATGCAAAAATCCTCAACAAGATACTAGCAAACAATCTAACAACACATTAAAAGAATCATACATCATGATCAATTGGGGTTATCCCAGGGAGGCAAGGATTCTTCACTATATACAAATCAATCAATATGATACACCATATTAACAAACTGAACAATAAAATCCATATGATCATCTCAATAGATGCAGAAAAAGCTTTTGACAAAATTCCACACCATTTATGACAAAAACCCTCCAGAAAGTGAGCATAGAGGGAACCTATCTCAACATAATAAAGGCCATATATGACAAACCCACAGCAAACATCATTCTCAATGGTGAGAAACTGAAGCCATTTCCTCTAAGATCATGAAAAAGAAAAGGATGTCAACTCTCGCCACTATTATTCAACATAGTTTTGTAAGTCCTAGCCACGGCAATCAGGGAAGAAAAAGAAATAAAAGGAATTCAAATTGGAAAAGAAGAAGTAAAACTGTCACTGTTTGCAGATGACGTGATACTATACTCAGAGAATCCTAAAGATGCCACCAGAAAACTACAAGAGCTAATCAATGAATTTGGTAAAGTAGCAGGATACAAAATTAATGCACAGAACTCTCTTGCATTACTGTACACTAATGATGAAAAATCTGAAAGAAATTAAGGAAACACTCCCATTTACCACTGCAACAAAAAGAATCAAATACTAGGGAGACAAAAGACATGTATGCAGAAAACTATAAGATACTGATGAAATAAATTAAAGATGATACAAATAGATGGAGAGATATACCACGTTCTTGGATTGGAAGAATCAATATTGTGAAAATGACTATACTACCCAAAGAAATCTACAGATTCAATGCAATCCCTATCAAATTACCAATGGCATTTTTTACAGAAGTAGAACAAAAACTCTTAAAATTTGTATGGAGACACAAAAGACCTTGAATAGCCAAAGCAGTCTTGAGGGAAAGAAACGGAGCTGGGGGAATCAGACTCCCTGACTTCAGACTGTACTACAAAGCTACAGTAATCAAGACAATATGGTACTGGCACAAAAACAGAAATATAGATCAATGGAACAGGATAGAAAGCCTAGAGATAAACCCACACACCTATGGTCAACTAATCTATGACAAAGGAGGCAAAGATATACAATGGAGAAAAGACAGTCTCTTCAATAAGTTGTGCTGGGAAAACAGGACAGCTACATGTAGAAGAATGAAAGTAGAACACTTCCTAACACCATACACAAAAATAAACTCAAAATGGATTAGAGACCTAAATGTTAAGACTGGACACTATAAAACTCTTAGAGGAAAATATAGGAAGAACACTCTTTGACATAAATCACAGCAAGATCTTTTTGATCCACCTCCTAGAGTAACGGAAATAAAAACAAAAATAAACAAATGGGATCTAATGTAACTTAAAAGGTTTTGCACAGCAAAGGAAAATACAAACAAGACGAAAAGACAACTTTCAGAATGGGGCCAGGGGAGAAAATATTTGCAAATGAATCAACGAACAAAGGATTAATTTCCAAAATATATAAACAGCTCATGCAGCTCAATATGAAAAAACGAACAACCCAATCAAAAAATGGGTAGAAGACCTAAATAGACATTTCTCCAAAGAAGACATACAGATGGCCAAGAAGCACATGAAAAGCTGCTCAACATCACTAATTATTAGAGAAATACAAATCAAAACTACAATGAGGTATCACCTCATATGAGTCAGAATGGGCATCATCAGAAAATCTACAAACAATAAATGCTGGAGAGGGTGTGGAGAAAAGGGAACCCTCTTGCACTGTTGGTGGGAATGTAAATTGATACAGCCACTATGGAGAACAGTATGGAGGTTCCTTAAAAACTAAAAATAGAATTACCATATGCCCCAGCAATTCCACTACTGGGCATATACTCAGAGAAAACCATAATTCAAAAAGACGCATGCACCCCAATGTTCATTTCAGCCGGGTCATGGAAGCAACCTAAATGCCCATCGACAGACAAATGGATAAAGAAGACGTGGTACATATATACGATGGAATATTACTCAGCCGTAAAGAGGAACGAAATTGGGTCATTTGTAGAGACGTGGATGGATCTAGAGACTGTCATACAGAGTGAAGTAAGTCGGAAAGAGAAATACAAATATCGAATATTAACGCATATGTGTGGAACCTAGAAAAATGGTACAGATGAACCGGTTTGCAGGGCAGAAATAGAGACACAGATGTAGAGAACAAACGTATGGACACCAAGGGGGGAAAGTGGCAGGGGGAGGGGTGGTGGTGGGATGAATTGGGAGATTGGGATTGACATATATACACTAATATGTATAAAATGGATAACTAATAAGAACCTGCTGTATAAAAAAATAAATTAAATAAAATTCAAAAATTCAAAAAAATAAAACTGGGCCCTGTACAATTATACAAGGCACAACCATGAAGCTGACCCTGAGATAAAGAATTTGTCTTCTGGTTGTTGAGAGACCTGTAGGGAAGCTATAGTGGAATTAGACGCTCTTGGGCATCATTCATCCTGGGCAGAATGCCCTGGAAAGCTCTATGACTCTACGAAGGGTCACTTTATTCTAATATCACTTAGAGAGAAGAGTAATTCCTGCCATCTGATAAAGTCCTGAACTGGACTTCCACAAACGTGTCTGTTCCCCTGGGAGATTAAAAAGCTTTCTGCCCCTGAGACTAAATACACATTTCTCCAAAGAAGATATTCAGATGGCCAATAGGTACACGAAAAGATGCTCAACATCACTAATTATTAGAGAAATGCAAATCAAAACTACAATGAAGTACCACCTCATACTGGTCAGAATGGCCATCATTAAAAAGTCTACAAATAACTAATGCTGGAGAGGATATGAAGAAAAGGGAACCCTCCTACATTGTTGATGGGAATGTAAATTGGTGCAGCCACTATGGAGAATGGTATGAAGCTTCCGTAAAAAACTAAAAACAGAGTTACCACGTGATCGTGAAATCCCATCCTGAGCATATATCTGGAAAAACCTATAGTTCAACAGGATACATGTACTCCAATGTTCATAGCAGCACATTTTACAATAGCTAAGTCACAGAAGCAGCCTAAATGTCCATCAACAGACGAATGGATAAAGAAGATGTGGTATATATACACAATGGAATACTACTCAGCCATAAAAAAGAATGAAATAATGCCATTTGCCGCAACATGGGTGGACCTAGAAATTATCATACTAAAAGAAATGTCAGAAAAAGAAAGATAAGTACCATATGATATTACTTATATGTGGAATCTAAAATATGACACAAACAAACTTATTTACAAAACAGAAACAGACTCACAGACATAGAAAACAAACTTATGGTTACCAAAGGGGAAAGGGGGAGGAGGTATAAATTAGGAATTGGGGATTAGCAGATACCAACTACAAACTACTATATATAAAATAGATAAACAGCAAGGTCCTATTGTATAGGTATACAGAGATAGAGATATACCTGTATAGGAGTGTGTGTGTGTGTGTGTGTGTGTGTGTATATATATATATATATATATATATGGAATATATATATATATATTTATATATATATATATAAAAATAACTGAATCACTTTGCTGTACACCAGAAACTAACACAACATTGTAAATCAACTTTACTTCAATTTAAAAAAAAGAAAGCTTTCTGCCCCTATAATTGGTATTTACTTATTTAAGATTGACTGGGCCCCAGTTAACCTAACCAACTGGATTGATCTGGAAAAATTGATCTTGCAGGGGTGGACCCAGTAAGAAATCTGAGTGCTTGGTGGCAAAAGATTTTCAGTAATTTTGGTTAAAGAAGAGATCTCTCTACCCTAACAAGTTGGAAGAGAATTCTTTGGTTGGAAAGAATTCCAACCAGCTTGGAAATGGTTGGATTTTATAAGAACTAGTTACAAAAAATATAACTCAACCATATGACTAAGGGCAGTAGTCTTCAAGCAGATTTCCAACAAAGGTTTTTAGAAGATTGGCTCAGTTGCTTCTTTTTTCTCTTTCTGCTTAACTGGCCCTCCCTCTTCATGTTGTTCAGGCCCTCAGTGGAATAATCATCAGATCCTCCCCTTTCCATCTACCACCACCACCACACCCAGTCAAAATCCACTCATCCTGTGAACCAAATGGCCCCTCTAATAAATTAATTTTAGAAATGTGGTTAATGATGAGATGGACTAGAGGTGGAAGTGAGCCCAAAGGAAGGCCAGTGGAGAAGCTCATTTAAACTAGAGTCTTTCTGCCAAGGATGCCACTGCTTTCTCCAATCACTAGTCTAATGGTCCTTTCTATAAGAGTAAGATGCTCAGTGATGTAAGCTAACTTGCTTATCATTTCTCCAATGACTTAGAACACCAGGAAAAAATAATCATTCACCTTTATTCTTGCTTTTTTATTCAACATAGACTCAGAATTGTCCCTGATGGATTGCTTCTCAAATCATATCCACAGGAACAAGACAAAAAGATGGACTTTGGTTTGGAGATGGTGAAGGAGAAGATACTTCTCAATATCATTTGTTAACTAAAACATGGAAAAATAAAGTGATGATGTGCCAAACAATGAAGGAGAGATGATACTCCTGCAGCTTTTCATGAAATTTTACTTTCTCAGGCCTAAGTTCCCTCATTAACAATACTCCATCCCCAAGTCTGGCCATGTGCTTCATGATTCAGCACCATCAGTGACTGATACTGCACCAAAAGGAAAATCCAGAGGCTTCACTGTGCTCAGTGTAAGAGTCAACACTGTTTTCCATAAAACGTAGGACCACTGTACTGTCTGAGTATAGGAGCGGGTGTGTTTTCATGACAGCCCAAACCTTTCGTTTTCACAAGAACTGGTTTCATGCCAGTGTCAGGATACTTCAAAATCCAAACATCCCCTCAGTTGACCTTTCTCCATTTCTAAGTTTTTAAAAGCTCCTTTCAAGACAGGAAAAAAAATGGGTTGTCTTCATTTCAAAAAATAATCTTGAAGAAGGACCTCTAGAGTGGCATGTAAATTAGATTTCCAATCCAAAAAATAAGATCCACAGAAAAGAGGAGGGGAAATATCCCACCATAGCCTCTTCTGAATCCTGTGCAATTTCTGGGAAAATGAGGTTCAGGAGAAAGTTGCCGACAGAAGGGCCATCGTGGGTTTGGGGGGAAGAGGCATGAGAGTAGAGGGCAGAGACAAAAGTGGGGAGATGGAAGCAGGACTGAGACTGAAGCAAAGTCAGAGGCTCCTGCCCCCTTCAAGGGTTTCCCATTGTCAAGCTGATTCTCTTCTCATGGAAAAATAAACTTCCATCTGAGAACCAATCAGAATGTAACTGCTTTTCAGGGCTCAGTTGTTTCATCCACTCATTCCACCCTCTCTTACTCATTAGCACACAAGCAGAAATAATTAAAAATAATGCCAAAACAAAACCAGCGCCGCCTACCACAATTAACAATTGTTAAATTGTATCTAGCTTTTCTGTGCATTTCTCTCCAGAAATCATAACCTTTGTCCTTGATTGCATCTTCCTGGTGGGCTGAAAGTCCCAGATACATGCAGGAATACAGAATGTGGTCCTAAGCTCATCAGGTAAAGGCAGAAAGCCTCAACCATACTCTTTTTTTTTTTTTTTAAGATTTATTTACTTTATTTTTTTTTTGGCTGCATCAGGTCTTAGTTGCGGCATGTGGGATCTTCACTGAGGTATGCAGGATCTTTCGCTGTGGCGTGCGGGCTTCTCTCTAGTTGTGGTAGCGGGTTTTGTCTTCTCTAGCTGTGGTGCACAAGCTCCAGGGCTGATGGGCTCTGTAGTTGTGGCACTCGGGTTCCAGAGCTCATGGGCTCTGTAGTCTGCAGTACGCAGGCTCAGCAGTTGTGGGGCGCAGGCTTAGCTGCCCCGCGGCATGTGGGATCTTAGTTCCCTGACCAGAGATCGAACCCGCATCCCCTGCATTGTAAGGCGGATTCTTTACCACTGGACCACCAGGGAAGTCCCATCACCCATGCTCTCTTAATCTCTTTCATACCTATCTCTCTCACTGGAAAACACCAGAGAGGAACAGAACCTCCTCCAATCAATACTGATTTGAAGGAAATGAAAGTGATAAACTTATTCCATCTACCATCTAGCACTGCTGCTGTTGTTGTTATTATTATCATTATTGAATACTGCAAGTGAATCGTTTCTGCCACAAGAACTATCATAGTGACCATGAGAATACTGACCAGTATGCATCCCTGCACCCCAGCTGCAGTAACCCAATCCATAGTACAGTCGACATTAGGAATAAAAGTAAAGTTTTTGAAGACCTCTGATCAAAAGCCTCTTTTCTAGGTGAAAACGTGACTTTTAAGACCTCTGCTTTAAAAGACAAACTGGGGGGCTTCCCTGGTGGTGCAGTGGTTGAGAATCTGCCTGCCTATGCGGGGGACACAGGTTCGAGCCCTGGTCTGGGAGGATCCCACGTGCCGCGGAGCGGCTGGGCCCGTGAGCCATGGCCGCTGAGCCTGCGCATCTGGAGCCTGTGCTCCACAACGGGAGAGGCCGCGACAGTGAGAGGCCCGCGTAAAAAATATATAAATAAATAAAAATTTTAAAAGACAAACTGACTTGGGACTTCCCTGGCGGTCCAGTGGTTGGGACTTCACCTTCCAATGCAGGGGGTGTGGGTTCAATCCTTGGTCAGGGAGCTAAGGTCCCACATGCCTTGCGGCCAAAAAACCCAAACAAAAAACAGAAGAAATACGGTAACAAATTCAATAAAGACTTTAAAAATGGTCCACGTCAAAAAAAAATCTAAAAAAGACATGACTTCCAATTTTTTCCCAATCCTTCAAAGAAAGTAACATTTCCATCAAATGAGAGTAATGGTATCTTGTTGTCATCTTCAAGTAGGAGCTTTCCTACAAATTGATCTGAGATACAACATTTTAAGAAACATATACTTTTCCAGCATCCAAGAGATTTATAAGTTGTATGAAGAAAAGCCATATATCAGCACCGGCAGAATGGGAGAGGATTGCAAGGTGCTTAGCACCAGCCAAACTGAAGAAAACTTGTTTTTTCAAGCAGCAAAGCATCTAAGAAGAGATATCCAGAAGATATGGTGTCACGCTGAACTTCAGGGCAGTGATGAATCAGAGAAACACACCTGGTGACCAAATTTAAAACTATCTAATTCTCAGAGGAGAACAGACAGCCCAGGTTCAAAGCTTAGAGCCCATTTATGGACCCCCAGAGCATTAAGCTCATGCATGACCCCAGAGTAACCTCTCTGATCCAACCTCAAACTGCTGGTGGTGAAGTACAGGTCTGAATCTTCAGCCTTGCTCACAGTCCTAACACGACATTGGTGACTTCAATCCCTGTACACTCCTGTTGAATTTCAAAGGCTTCTGGTTCTAGACCCTGGCTTAACCCACCCCTTAGACCTGTCAGCAGATCTTGGCCTCCCTGGTTTGGCCCTTACTGCTCTCTAAGGCATTTGATTCCGAGTCATCCATTGGCCTCAGAGAATTAGCCCCACCTCGCCCTCCATTCATTGTCCCCTACTCCCAGCTCCAACCCTTGGGACGGATACATGATGCGCTTGGCTGTTTACCTTACCATAATCCAATGCGGAAGCTGGAGTTATCACACACAGGAAAAGTATTTCAAGAAAACAATAATAGACATCAAAGAGGAACTGCTATCTCAGAAGCCAAGGTAAATATCAACACAGACCATGGTTTGGCAGACTCCGGCTTGTTATGTCCAAAATGTTACTCTGAAGGCCTCGACTATTTGACTTTTCAATGGTACAAAAATGTGTATGGAAATACACCTCTAGGACAGTCAAGGACAGTGTATTTACATTTGAAACACAACTGCTTTACTTTTTTTTTTTTTTTTTTTTTGCAGTACGTGGGCCTCTCACTATTGTGGCCTCTCCCGTTGCGGAGCACAGATTCCGGACGCGCAGGCTCAGCGGCCATGGCTCACGGGCCCAGCCGCTCTGTGGCATGTGGGATCCTCCAGGACCGGGGCACGAACCCGCGTCCCCTGCATCGGCAGGCGGACTCTCAACCACTGCGCCACCAGGGAAGCCCGGGTATTGCTTTTTTATGATTTGTTAGGCACGTCTGGAGCAGTGCTCAGTGTAGGGTTAATTATTCCCCATTACTGAGGCCAGACCTTCCTGAATGTTCTGCCCAATACTTCATGAACTATGAGTTTTCCAGTCTGGTTGGAGGGAATAAGCAATATTCCCGGACTTCTGTGAGTGCAGGGCACTGCTCTCCACCCCCTCCCTGTCCCCTCCCCCATCTTTGCACCCCTTCCCCCTTCCCCCTTCCCCCTTCCCCCTTCCCCCTTCCCTCCAGCCTCCTGCAGTTGCCTCATTTGCTCTGATGAATCCTTGAGGGGCCTTTCTGCAGATCTCCAGTGCCCTCTCTCTGTGCAGCTCTCTTGGTTCTAGAGCTCTGTCCTGAGAACTCCAGCCACCTTGGTTTCCCTGGGCTCTTAGCATCACCTCCTCAACTCAGGGAGTACGAGTTCCACCTGCGGCTCAGCCTGGAACCTCTATCTGGCAGCCAGCTAGAGCAGTCCAAGCACTCACCTCTTTTTTTTTTTTTTTAACATCTTTATTGGAGTATAATTGCTTTACAATGGTGTGTTAGTTTCTGCTGTATAACAAAGTGCATCAGCTATACATATACATATGTCCCCATATCTCTTCCCTCTTGTGTCTCCCTCCCTCCCACATCCCACCCCTCTAGGTGGTCACAAAGCACCGAGCTGATCTCCCTGTGCTATGCTGCTGCTTCCCACTAGCTATCGGTTCATTCTCAAGCCCTCACCTCTTTTGTTTGTGATTTCTTGGGGATCGTTGCCTTCCCACTGCCTGATGGCCAGCATTTCAAAATCCGTATATTGTTTCATATATTTTATCTGATATTATTTCAGGTTATTTCAGGCAAAAGAATAAATCTGGCCCTGTTACTCTATCTTGGGCAAAAACAGAACTTCTTTAAAATTCAGTCAACTTAGCACTAAATACCAGTATTACACAGAAAAGATACTATCAATACTTTAACCCATGTTTTTCAAAATAAGGCCCTTGAGCCGCCTGCCTGAGAATCTCCTGGGATGCTTGATAAAATGAACATTCCTACGTCACATCCCCAGATCTACTGAATATAAATTTCTTGCCGCTAAAATTTGACAGTTGTTTTCATTATCAGGACAATTCATTAACAAAAGACAATAAAATTCCTCTTCTAAAAGTTGGGAAATCATTAGAATTGGCAATGGGTTAAAAAGGCATTGAAATGATAAAGCTTGAAATGATGTTGGCAATGGGTTAAAAAGGCATTGAAATGATAAAGCTTGAAATGATGTTCACACCAGCTTTTATAGCTTTCAGCTACAAAAGCATGCTCTGTATAAACCATGACTCTCCATGGCTACATGAGCAATTTTGGAGCTCCTTCCTACTCATTCATTGCAACAGTAGTGCTCCATTTGGAGACTGGAAAGCAATGGTGAGATGGGGAGAGAATCTTGACTGCCTCTACACAGAGGGCCTCTGGATGGCAAGTGTTCAGGGCCAAAGTCAAACCAACCAAGAAACTGTTTTGCCAGGATGTGTGCTTTCCCTCAGCTCACTGAATAAAGTCATGCTCCCCACCAATGAATTTCCCACCAATGAATTTTCATCAACAGTAACAACAATCACACTATCAATCTTTTATTCTCCAATCTCAAGAGCAATTGGAATGACCCCTGTACAATCCTGACCCGTATCAGTCCCATTTTCTGAGGAAGGAAACAAACAGCCTAACACGCTTGTATAAGGTGTGAACAGAATATGGATATCATGAGGCTGAGTCTATCAGAGGAGCAGTAGGTTACATTACTCGAGCAGAGTTCCTCACAAATCTTCTCTGGGACTTGGTATTGGCCATCTCACTCATTTTGAAGCTAGTGGCAAAGTTCTCGCTCCTGGAGGAAGTGAGGGAAGCACCAGTGCAAGCTTGAGCTTGTAGACGAAAGAACAAAACAAAGCATATCTCACATCTCAAATCATTATGTGTTCTCTACCTGAACCTACTTTTTTATCCAAAGTCTGACTACATTTCATTAGCATTGGGGGAAGAGTGGGCAAGGCGGAGATGGAGATGGGAGAATGTAGGCAGAGCCAGATTACCTTTCAGCCCATGGTAAATATCTGGACTTTATGTTAAATGCAGTGGGAAGCCATTGCAGGGTTTAAGCAGGGGAATGATGGGACCTTATGTGTATTTTTAAAGAATCATCCTGGTTGCTTTGTGGCACATCCTGGTTGTTTTACGGGGGGCAAGAGTGAAAGCAAGGAGAACCTTAGGACAATACTAGTGAAGCCATAGTCTGTGGACCCACGCTAGTAAGCAAACTGTTCACCATCTGCAACAAGATAATCACGGAAACTGACAGTAAACGTTTAGAAACTTTAAAACATTTTAGAGTAATACGACATTGCTGCAACATCCAAATAGGAGTTTTTATATTTTTACAAAAATGTCAAGCTTCACTGGACCGAGGGAAAAAAAATAAAACCAAAACCAAACTGATCCTTTACCACAGATAGTTTAATACACTGTGGCAGTAATTCAGGCCAGGGGTGATGGATGCCGGAACTAGGGTGTATCAGGCACAGAGGATACAAAGTTTTCACCCTCCCAGGATTACAAAGGATGGTAAGAGGAATCTGGCAGATCAGGACAAGGAATCTGGTGCACACAGAAAGACCTCTACCTCTGCTGACCAGCACTAGACTCGACTACTCACCAACCCTCTGAGAAGTTGCCATCAACAGCAGTTGCTTCACTCCTGAGTGTATTACACATAGCATAAATGTTAAGCATTCAGACACTGAAATGAGGTTATCCTATGTTTAAGTCCTGATTTCATCACTGTGTGATCTTGGAAGAGTTACTTAACCTCTCTGGGCCTCAGTTACCTCATCTATAAAATGGGAATAATAAGAGCCTCTATCCCATAAGCTGTCCATGAAGATAAAATGAGAAGAACCCTGAGAAGAGGCTGACACCTCATAAATGGTCACTCAGCCATTAGTTGTTTGTGTATTTTTCTGGGAAGAAAGAGCTTTAAAGCATGATGACGGTTACATAATCTCTATTCTCCGTGGAGCACAATAAAGTTCACAAAACCCTATCACATACAGTACTTCATGACTCCTCTCTTAGAAGTAGGGAGAGACAGGCCTGATTTTCTGATGAGGAAAATGAGGCTTAGTGTCCATACAGAGGTTCCCAACTTGCCCCAGGAGGATGAGGTATTGATTCATCCCTCTTCTCCCCACAGTGGAAACAACCTGTCCGAAAAGTCACACAAGCAGCAAGAAAAAAAACAAGATCACCGTGCTCTTCCAGTCTGTCTTCATGCCCTTAGTGCATACAAACCGAAGGCAGAGCAGGAGGAGGAAAAGCAACACCAGAGATGGAGAAGCTGGGGTTCAGTTCTCCTTCCTGCCGGCTTAAAGGTAAGAAGCATCTAGGTCTCTGACCCCAGTTCCCCCATTCTTCCTAAACACAACTTTCTCTCTCCCCCTTATTACTCTCTCTTCCTCGGACCTTTATCCCCAAGGTTCAGCTGTGACATGATTTTGGTGTGAGTATTTTTCATGATTTTTTTCTTCTTCACTAACATTTTTAATGTTATTGAATTTTCATTATTTATTAAACATACAATGTCCCTAAAACTGTCCTAAATGTGCTCCTTACTACCATACCTCTCTTCCTTTAAGAGTTTTTGACAATCATTTGTCTGAATTATTCCTGGCTTACAGAGAGAGGAAGCAAGAATCAAATAATTGGAGAAAAACTCTCTGAGCTAAAGAAAGACTTGGGTCTTCAAATGGAAAGGACACATCAAGAGAAAACAGGATGTTAAAAAAAAATTTTTTTTAAGATCCATACCTAGACATATCAAAGTGAAATTCAGAACTTTATACTTTTTTAATTTAAAGTGTAAGGATACTAATTTAATATAGGGCTACTTGGATATGAAGGATGCCATTTGAATTTTATAAGAGTAGTTGGTAATCCCAATATTTTGATATTTTAATCTATTGTTTTGTCTGTAGAAGAATATTTTAGGAACTAATATATCTTTTTCTGAAAAAATAGTTACCCAAATTTCAAAAATCCCTTATATTTCACTTTGGTTTCTTTTTCTTCTATTAAATTTATGACAAATGAAATATAATACTTTTTACTGAAAATGTATTTGGTGGTAGACTCTGGGCCAGAGATAAACACAGTGTCTCTACACAAGAAACTGGTTCTATTTGGCCACCTAGTTGTTGACTCAAGTCAGAAAACAGAGTTAAGTAGGATTTCAGGTCATTAGGAGGGAATTCAAATGCCTCCTAAACACCTAAGTTCCTACCAGGAAATGACACAGCCACGGGGGAATTCTGGCTCTGAAAAAAGTGAAGTTAATGGGAGCTCTACATAATTTGGTGAGAAAGAGTTCACCTTTCAGCTTAAAGAAGTGAGTTTTCATGGGAATGAGGCCACAAGGAACAGTGCAAGCAGTCTGATTTGAGAAGCTTAGCCCAATGCCGCTCTTACTTTAAGTGGCTTGGTCTTCTATAGAAAAAGAACATTCTTCCATTTGAGCTTCACCTACTGTTCTCCATGACAAGATATGCCACAAAAATCTACACATCTCAGGTGACAGGTTGAGATTTGTATATTATACATGTATATGCTTATGTATGTGTGGAGCTAAAAAAAAAAAAAACAAAGGCAGAACAATGAATACAATATGGTCTCATTTATATTTTAAAATTATATTTATGTTTAGATCTATACCTGTGAGTGGATTCTTAGAGAAGGTCTAGAAGGATACAGGCCAAACTACTAACAAAGGTACCTCGGGGACAGTAGTGGGATGGGAAGAAAGCAGGTAAGAAAAGGGGAAAACATTACTTTTGACTCTATATACTGTTTCAAGTTTTTCAACTCATATAGATTACTTTTTTAATTCTAAAGCCAAAAGAAATTAGAAGGGTTAGGAAAAAAGAAAGAAACAAAAAAAGAAAGAAGGAAAGAAAGAAAAAGAAAGAAAGAAAGAAGAAAGGAAGGAAGGAAGAGAGAGAGAGAGGGAGGGAGGAAGGAAGAAAGGGAGGAAGGTAGAGAGGAAGGAAAGCTATCAGCAATCAATGCCCTTTAACCATAGGAAAAATCTTTCTTTCTTGGAGAGAGTAAAAGTTATAAGAAGTAGAAATTTTGAGTAATTCTATGAGGAAAAAATTAGCACTTTAGACATAGTTTTAAAAATAAGTCAAGAGGAAGGCGGAAGATGGCGGAAGAGTAAGACGCGGAGATCACCTTCCTCCCCACAGATACACCAGAAATACATCTACACGTGGAACAACTCCTACAGAACACCTACTGAAGGCTGGCAGAAGACCTCAGACCTCCCAAAAGGCAAGAAACTCCCCACGTACCTGGGTAGGGCAAAAGAAAAAAAGAAAAAACAGAGACAAAAGAATAGGGACGGCAACTGCACCAGTGGGAGGGAGCTGTGAAGGAGGAAGTTTCCACACACTAGAAAGCCCCTTCGCGGGCGGAGACTGCGGGAGGCGGAGGGGGGAGCTTCGAAGCCGCGGAGGAGTGCACAGCAACGGGTGCGGAGGGCAAAGCGGGGAGATTCCCGCACAGAGGATCGGTGCCGACCGGCACTCACCAGCCCGAGAGGCTTGTCTGCTCACCCGCCGGGACGGGCGGGGCTGCGAGCGGAGGCTCTGAGGCTCGGGTTTCGGTTTCGGACGGAGCGCAGGGAGAGGACTGGGGTTGGCGGCTTGAACATAGCCTGAAGGGGTTAGTGCACCACAGCTAGCCGGGAGGGAGTCCGGGGAAAAGTCTGCACCTGCCGAAGAGGCAGGAGACTTTTCCTTCCCTCTTTGTTTCCTGGGGCGTGAGGAGAGGGGTTTAAGAACGCTGCTTAAAGGAACTCCAGAGACGGGCGCGAGCCGCGGCTAAAAGCGCGAACCCCAGAGACGGGCGCGAGCCGCGGCTGAAAGCGCGGACCCCAGAGACGGGCGCGAGCCGCGGCTGAAAGCGCGGACCCCAGAGACGGGCGCGAGCCGCGGCTGAAAGCGCCGAATCCAGAGACGGGCGCGAGCCGCGGCTAAAAGCGCGGAACCCAGAGACGGGCGCAAGCCGCGGCTAAAAGCGCAGACCCCAGAGGCGGGCGGGAGACATTAAGGCTGCTGCTGCCGCCACCAAGGGGCCTGTGTGCGAGCACAGGTCACTCTCCACACCCCTCTTCCGCGGAGCCTGTGCAGCCCGCCACTGCCAGGTTCCTGGGATCCAGGGACAACTTCCCCGGGAGAACGCACAGTGCGCCTCAGGCTGGTGCAAAGTCACGCCGGCCTTTGCCACCGCAGGCCCGCCCCGCACTCCGTGCCCCTCCCTCCCCGCCGGCCTGAGTGCGCCAGAGCCCCCGAATCAGCGGCTCCTTTAACCCCGTCCTGTCTGAGCAAAAAACAGACGCCCTCCAGCGACCTACACGCAGTGGCAGGGCCAAATCCAAAGCTGAGCCCTGGGAGCTGTGAGAACAAAGAAGAGAAAGGGAAATCTCTCCCAGCAGCCTCAGAAGCAGCGGATTAAAGCTCCACAATCAACTTGATATACCCTGCATCTGTGGAATACCTGAATAGACAACCAATCATCCCAAATTAAGGAAGTGGACTTTAGGAGCAAGATCTATGATTTTTTCCCTTTTCCTCTTTTTGTGAATGTGTATGTGTATGCTTCTGTGTGAGATCTTGTCTGTATAGTCTTGCTTCCACCATTTGTCCTAGGGTTCTATTCGTCCATGTTTTTTTTTAAATTTTTTTCTTAATAATTAATTTTAATAATGTTATTATACTTTACCTTTGTTCTTTCTTTCTTTCTTTCTCTTTCTTTCCTTCCTTCCTTCCTTCCCTCCTTTAGACAACGAATCATCCCAAATTGAGGAGGTGGTCTCTGACAGCAAGATTTATGATTTTTCCCCATTTACCTCTTTTAGTGAGGGTGTATGTGTATGCTTCTGTGTAAGATTTTGTCTGTATAGCTTTGCTTCCAACATTTGTCCTAAGGTTCTATCCGTCCCTTTTTTTTTTTCCTAAAGAAGAATTTTTTAATTCAATAACTTTCTTATACTTTATTTTATTTTTACTGTATCTTCTTTCTTTCTGTCTTTTTTCCTTCTTTCCCTCCTTCCTTCCTTCCTCCCTCCCTCCCTCCCTCCTTTCTTTCCTTCTTGCCTTCTTTCCTTCTTTGCTTCTTTCTTTCTTTCTTCCTTCCTTCCTACCCTCCTTTCCTTCTTTCTTTCCTCATACTTCTACTAATTCCCTCTACTTTTTCTCCCTTTTATCCTGAGCCGTGTGGATGAAAAGCTCTTGGTGCTCCAGCCAGGAGGCAGGGCTCTGACTCTGAGGTAGGAGAGCCAACTTCAGGACACTGGTCAACAAGAGACCTCCCAGCTCCACATAATATCAAACGGCGAAAATCTCCCAGAGACCTCCATCTTAACACCAGCACCCAGCTTCACTCAACGACCAGCAAGCCACAGTGCTGGAAAACCTATGCCAAACAACTAGCAAAACAGGAACACAACCCCACCCATTAGCAGAGAGGCTGCCTAAAATCATAATAAGGCCACAGACACCCCAAAACACACCACCAGACGTGAACCTGCCCACTAGAGAGACAAGATCCAGCCTCATCCACCACAACTCAGGCACTAGTCCCCTCCACCAGGAAGCCTACACAACGCACTGAACCAACCTTAGCCACTGGAGACAGACATCAAAAACAGGAGGAACTACGAACCTGCAGCCTGCAAAAAGGAGACCCCAAACACAGTAAGATAAGCAAAATGAGAAGACAGGAAAACACACAGCAGATAAAGGAGCAAGATAAAAATGCACCAGACCTAACAAATGAAGAGGAAATAGGCAGTCTACCTGAAAAAGAATTCAGAATAATGATAGTAAGGTTGATCCGAAATCTTGAAGATAGAATGGACAAAAGAATGGACAAAATGCAAGAATCAGTTAACAAGGACCTAGAAGAACTAAAGATGAAACAAGCAACGATGAACAACACAATAAATGAAATTAAAAGTACTCTAGATGGGATCAATAGCAGAATAACTGAGGCAGAAGAACGGATAAGTGACCTGGAAGATAAAATAGTGGAAATAACTACTGCAGAGCAGAATAAAGAAAAAAGAATGAAAAGAACTGAGGACAGTCTCAGAGACCTCTGGGACAACATTAAATGCACCAACATTCGAATTATAGGGGTTCCAGAAGAAGAAGAGAAAAAGAAAGGGACTGAGAAAATATTTGAAGAGATTATAGTTGAAAACTTCCCTAATATGGGTAAGGAAATAGTTAATCAAGTCCAGGAAGCACAGAGAGTCACATACAGGATAAATACAAGGAGAAATACGCCAAGACACATATTAATCAAACTGTCAAAAATTAAATACAAAGAAAGCATATTAAAAGCAGCAAGGGAAAAACAACAAATAACACATAAGGGAATCCCCATAGGTTAACAGCTGATCTCTCAGCAGAAACCCTACAAGCCAGAAGGGAGTGGCAGGACATACTGAAAGTGATGAAGGAGAAAAACCTGCAGCCAAGACTACTCTACCCAGCAAGGATCTCATTCAGATTTGATGGAGAAATTAAAACCTTTACAGACAAGCAAAAGCTGAGAGAGTTCAGCACCACCAAACCAGCTTTACGACAAATGCTAAAGGATCTTCTCTAGGCAAGAAACACAAGAGAAGGAAAAGACCTATAATAACGAACCCAAAACAATTTAGAAAATGGGAATAGGAACATACATATCGATAATTACCTTAAATGTAAATGGACTAAATGCTCCCACCAAAAGACACAGATTAGCTGAATGGATACAAAAACAAGACCCTTATATATGCTGTCTACAAGAGACCCACTTCAGACCTAGAGACACATACAGACTGAAAGTAAGGGGATGGAAAAAGATATTCCATGCAAATGGAAACCAAAAGAAAGCTGGAGTAGCAATTCTCATATCAGACAAAATAGACTTTAAAATAAGGACTATTAAAAGAGACAAAGAAGGACACTACATAATGATCAAGGGATCGATCCAAGAAGAAGATATAACAATTGTAAATATTTATGCACCCAACATAGGAGCACCTCAATACATAAGGCAAATACTAACAGCCATAAAAGGGGAAATTGACAGTAACACATTCATAGTAGGGGACTTAAACACCCCACTTTCACCCATGGACAGATCATCCAAAATGAAAATAAATAAGGAAACACAAGCTTTAAATGATACATTAAACAAGATGGACTTAATTGATATTTATAGGACACTCCATCCAAAAACAACAGAATACACATTTTTCACAAGTGCTCATGGAACATTCTCCAGGATAGATCATATCTTAGGTCACAAATCAAGCCTTGGTAAATTTAAGAAAATTGAAATTGTATCAAGTATCTTTTCTGACCACAACGCCATGAGACTAGATATCAATTACAGGAAAAGATCTGTACAAATACAAACACATGGAGGCTAAACAATACACTACTTAATAATGAAGTGATCAATGAAGAAATCAAAGAGGAAATCAAAAAATACCTAGAAACAAATGACAATGGAGACACAACGACCCAAAACCTGTGGGATGCAGCAAAAGCAGTTCTAAGGGGGAAGTTTATAGCAATACAAGCCCACCTTAAGAAGCAGGAAACATCTCGAATAAACAACCTAACCTTGCACCTCAAGCAATTAGAGAAAGAAGAACAAAAAAACCCCAAAGCTAGCAGAAGGAAAGAAATCATAAAAATCAGATCAGAAATAAATGAAAAAGAAATGAAGGAAACAATAGCAAAGATCAATAAAACTAAAAGCTGGTTCTTTGAGAAGATAAACAAAATAGGTAAACCACTAGCCAGACTCATCAAGAAAAAAAGGGAGAAGACTCAAATCAATAGAATTAGAAATGAAAAAGGAGAGGTAACAACTGACACTGCAGAAATAAAAGAGATCATAAGAGATTACTACAAGCAACTCTATGCCAATAAAATGGACAACCTGGAAGAAATGGACACATTCTTAGAAATGCACAACCTGCCAAGACTGAATCAGGAAGAAATAGAAAATATGAACAGACCAATCACAAGCACTGAAATTGAAACTGTGATTAAAAATCTTCCAACAAAGAAAAGCCCAGGACCAGATGGCTTCACAGGCGAATTCTATCAAACATTTAGAGAAGAGCTAACACCTATCCTTCTCAAACTCTTCCAAAATATAGCAGAGGGAGGAACAGTCCCAAACTCATTCTACGAGGCCACCATCACCTTGATACCAAAACCAGACAAGGATGTCACAAGAAAAGAAAACTACAGGCCAATATCACTGATGAACATAGATGCAAAAATCCTCAACAAAATACTAGCAAACAGAATCCAACAGCACATTAAAAGGATCATACACCATGATCAAGTGGGATTTATTCCAGGAATGCAAGGATTCTTCAATATACGCAAATCTATCAATGTGATAAACCATATTAACAAATTGAAGAAGAAAAACCATATGATCATCTCAATAGATGCAGAGAAAGCTTTCGACAAAATTCAACACCCATTTATGATAAAAACCCTGCAGAAAGTAGGCATAGAGGGAAATTTCCTCAACATAATAAAGGCCATATATGACAAGTCCACAGCAAACATCATCCTCAATGGTGAAAAACTGAAAGCATTTCCACTAAGATCAGGAACAAGACAAGGTTGCCCACTCTCACCACTCTTATTCAACATAGTTTTGGAAGTTTTAGCCACAGCAATCAGAGAAGAAAAGGAAATAAAAGGAATCCAAATCGGAAAAGAAGAAGTAAAGCTGTCACTGTTTGCAGATGACATGATCCTATACATAGAGAACCCTAAAGATGCTACCAGAAAACTACTAGAGCTAATCAATGAATTTGGTAAAGTGGCAGGATACAAAATTAATGCACAGAAATCTCTGGCATTCCTATATACTAATGATGAAAAATCTGAAAGTGAAATCAAGAAAACATGCCCATTTACCATTGCAACAAAAAGAATAAAATATCTAGGCATAAACCTACCTAAGGAGACAAAAGACCTGTATGCAGAAAATTATAAGACACTGATGAAAGAAATTAAAGATGATACAAATAGATGGAGAGATATACCATGTTCTTGGATTGGAAGAATCAACATTGTGAAAATGACTCTACTACCCAAAGCAATCTATAGATTCAATGCAATCCCTATCAAACTACCACTGGCATTTTTCACAGAACTAGAACAAAAAATTTTGCAATTTGTATGGAAACACAAAAGACCCCGAATAGCCAAAGCAATCTTGAGAACGAAAGAAGGAACTGGAGGAATCAGGCTCCCTGACTTCAGACTATACTGCAAAGCTACAGTTATCAAGACGGTATGGTACTGGCACAAAAACAAAAAGATAGATCAATGGAACAGGATAGAAAGCCCAGAGATAAACCCATGCACATATGGACACCTTATCTTTGATAAAGGTGGCAGTAATGTACAGTGGAGAAAGGACAGCCTCTTCAATAAGTGGTGCTGGGATAACTGGACAGGTACATGTAAAACTATGAGATTAGATCACTCCCTAACACCATACACAAAAATAAGCTCAAAATGGATTAAAGACCTAAATGTAAGGACAGAAACTATCAAACTCTTAGAGGAAAACATAGGCAGAACACTCTATGACATAAATCACAGCAAGATCCTTTCTGACCCACCTCCTAGAGAAATGGAAATAAAAACAAAAGTAAACAAATGGGACCTAATGAAACTTAAAAGCTTTTGCACAGCAAAGGAAACCATAAACAAGACCAAAAGACAACCCTCAGAATGGGAGAAAATATTTGCAAATGAAGCAACCGACAAAGAATTAATCTCCAAAATTTACAAGCAGCTCATGCAGCTCAATAACAAGAAAACAAACAACCCAATCCAAAAATGGGCAGAAGACCTAAGTAGACATTTCTCCAAAGAAGATATACAGACTGCCAACAAACACATGAAAGAATGCTCAACATCATTAATCATTAGAGAAATGCAAATCAAAACTACAATGAGATATCATCTCACACCAGTCAGAATGGCCATCATCAAAAAATCTAGAAACAATAAATGCTGGAGAGGGTGTGGAGAAAAGGGAACACTCTTGCACTGCTGGTGGGAATGTGAATTGGTTCAGCCACTATGGAGAACAGTATGGAGGTTCCTTAAAAAACTACAAATAGAACTACCATATGACCCAGCAATCCCACTACTGGGCATATACCCTGAGAAAACCAAAATTCAAAAAGAGTCATGTACCAAAATGTTCATTGCAGCTCTATTTACAATAGCCCGGAGATGGAAACAACCTAAGTGCCCGTCATCGGATGAATGGATAAAGAAGATGTGGCACATATATACAATGGAATATTACTCAGCCATAAAAAGAAACGAAATTGAGCTATTTGTAATGAGGTGGATAGACCTAGAGTCTGTCATACAGAGTGAAGTAAGTCAGAAAGAAAAAGACAAATACCGTATGCTAACACATATATATGGAATTTAAGAAAAAAAATGTCATGAAGAACCTAGGGGTAAAGCAGGAATAAAGACGCAGACCTCCTAGAGAACGGACTTGAGGTTATGGGGAGGTGGAAGGGTGAGCTGTGACAGGGCGAGAGAGAGTCATGGGCATATACACACTAACAAACGTAGTAAGGTAGATAGCTAGTGGGAAGCAGCCGCATGGCACAGGGGTATTGGCTCGGTGCTTTGTGACAGCCTGGAGGGGTGGGATAGGGAGTGTGGGAGGGAGGGAGACACAAGAGGGAAGACATATGGGAACATATGTTTATGTATGACTGATTCACTTTGTTATAAAGCAGAAACTAACACACCATTGTAAAGCAATTATACCCCAATAAAGATGTTAAAAAAAAATAATAAAAAAATAAGTCAAGAATGAATCAGTATTTTAATACTATGTCTATATGTATTCTAATGGTGTTTATATAGAGAAGAGCATTATAATGATTAATAAGTGAATTGCTTAGATATCCACATACAAAACAATAAAGTCGGACCCTTTCCTCCATCATATACAAAAATTAATTCAAAATGTATCAAAGACCCAAACATCAGAACTAAAACTATAAATCTCTTAGAAGAAAACACAGAAGAAAATCTTCATGACACTTGATTTGGCAATGATTCTTGGATATGACACCAAAAGCACAGGCAACAAAAGAAAAAATATCTTAATTGGACTACATCAAACGATGATACCAACAGAGTGAAAAGGCATCCCAGGGAATGGGAGAAAATATCTGCAAATCATATACCTAATAAATAGATAACATCAAGAATACATAAAGAACACCTACAACCCAATAACAAAACAAAACCTGACTTAAAAATGAGCAAAGAACTTAAATAGACATTTCTCCAAAGAAGATATACAAATGGTCAATAAGCAATGAAAGGGTACTCAACATCACTAATCAGAAACACAAATCAAAGACACAATAAGATATCACTTCATATCCATGAGGATGGCTGTTATTAAAAACAAACAAACAAAAAAACCCAGAACAACAAGTGTTAGCAAGGATGTAGAGAAATCGGAATCCTTATGCATTGTTGATAAGAATATAAAATGATGCAGGGCTTCCCTGGTGGCGCAGTGGTTAAGAATCCGCCTGCCAATGCAGGGGACACGGATTCGAGCCCTGGTCCAGGAAGATCCCACATGCCGCGGAGCAACTAAGCGGTGCGCCACAACTACTGAGCCTGCGCTATAGAGCCTGTGAGCCACAACTACTGAAGCCCGCGTACCTAGAGCCCGTGCTCCGCAACAAGAGAAGCCACGACAATGAGAAGCCCACACATCGCAACAAAGAGTAGCCCCCGCACAGCAACAAAGACTAGCCGCAACTAGAGAAAGCCCACGCACAGCAACAAAGACCCAACGCAGCCAAAAATAAATAAATAAAATTTATTTTAAAAAATAAAATAAAATGGTGCAGCTGCTGTGGAAAACAGTACGGCAGGTCCTCAAAAAATAAAAAATTGAATTACTTTATGATCCAGAAGTAATTCCACTTCCGGGTTTATACCCAAAATAATTGAAAGCAGGAACCCCAATAGATATTTCTACACCAATGTTCATAGCAGCATTATTCACAACAGGCAAAAGATGTAGTATTAGTCAGGGTTCTCCAGAGAAATATAACCAATAGGATATAGATATATAGGTAAATATATATGAAGAAAGAGAGAGAGAGATTTATCTCAGGAATTGGCTCACATGACTGTGGAGGCTGGTAAATCCAAAAGCTTCAGGATAAGCTAACAAACTGGAAACCCAGGGAAGAGTTGATGCTGCAGTTCAAGTCTTAAGGCAGTCTACTGGCAGAATTCCCTCTTCAAGGGAGACCAGTCTTATTCTATGAAGGCCTTCAAATGACTGGATGAGACCCACCTACATTATGGAAGCTAATCTGCTTTACTCAAAGTCTACTAATCTAAATGTTAATTTCATCTAAAAATACCTTTACAAAAATATCTAGAATAATGTTTGACCAAATATCTGGATACTGTGGCCTAGAAAAATTGACACAAAAAGTTAACTTCACAGACGGAAATAACCCAAATGCCCATCAACGTTTTGTTTGGGATAAAAAAAATGTGGTATATACATACAATGGAAAATTATTCAGCCTTAAAAAGCAATGAAATTATGACACTTACTACAATATGGATGAACCTTGAAGACATTATGCTAAGTGAAACAAGCCAGTCATAAAAGGACAAATACTGTATAATTCCACTTATAAGAGGTAACTAGAGTAGTCAAATTTATAAACACAGAATACAGAACGGTTGTTCCCAGAGGGTGGGGGGAGGGGAGGGGAAGGTAACAGAGAGTTATTGTTTAATGAATACAGAGTTTCAGTTTGATGAAAAAGTTCTGGAGGGACTTCCCTGGTGGCACAGTGGTTAAGAATCCGCCTGCCAATGCAGGGGACATGGGTTCGAGCCCTGGTCCGGGAAGACCCCACATGCTGCGGAGCAACTAAGCCCGTACACCACAGCTACTGAGCCTGCGCTCTACAGCCCGCATGCCACAACTATTGAAGCCCACGCGTCTAGAGCCCGTGCTCCGCAACAAGAAAAGCCACCACAATGAGAAGCCCGCACACCGCAACGAAGAGTAACCCCTGCTCGCCGCAACTAGGGAAAGCCCCCGCGCAGCAACGAAGACCCAAGGCAGCCAAACTAATTAATTAATTTATTTATTTATTAAAAGTTCTGGTTGCACCATAATGTGAATGTACTTGATGTCACTGAACTATACACTTAGAAATGGTTATAATGCCAAATTTTATGTTATGTTTATTTTACCACAGTAAAAAAAAAATGAATTGCTTACATGTATAGGCTTTACTATGATGCAGGCACCATGCTAAATGCCTTATATTGATTTTCTCATTTAATGCCTTTGATATTCCCATTTTATAAATAATAAAGCCTAGAGAAAGTGACTTGCTCAAGGCACACTAGTAAGAAGCAGATCTAGGGTTGAAACCCTTCATCTGACTCAAATATCCATGTGCTCAGTCAGTGTGCTATACTGAAAAGAGTGACTACATTAAGGTAATGAGACAGAAAGCAAATTAAACTGTTTTTCAAGTAATATTTTAAAGTTGATTAAACATATTAAAAATTTTAAGAATGAATTCCCCCAAAAATATCGAATCCAGACTGGGTATGACTATTAATAAGACACCTAAAATAGTCCTACGTTAACCTTCACCATGAGACATTCCTATCCCCAAACCACAGCATCTCCAGAAATAAGACAAGAAACCAGGCTGCCCAAGAAATAGGAATAGAAAGTGTACCTGGCATCTGCCCCAATCTTCCACAAGCCTTGGAACATTTCATAGTTTCTCTATTTTTTTTAAATAAAACTACTGTAGTTCCATTTATATTTTTAAATTATATTTACGTTTAGATCTACACCTGTGAGTAGATTCTTGGAGAAGGACTGGAAGGATACAGACCAAACTATTAGCAAAGATTACCTCTCGAGAAAGTAGTAAAATGGAAAGAAGGCAGGTAAATAAAGGGGAACCATTACTTTTGACACATACACTCTGTTCCAGTTTCTCAAAGGATACAGTCATTCAGCTGACATTACTGAATGTCTACCATAAGTCCAGGGTCTATGGTGGTTCTGTTCAATCAAGATGAAAAGACAGAATGATTATCTGTAATGAGCTCCATCTAATAAACAAGTAACACATCTCCTGTCTGCATGTGCAATGCATCCCATAGACAAGATTCATGTTGGTATTATAGTCCCTGCAGGGAATTTTTACCAACCCCACTCCTCCAAATGGTCCCTCCCCCTCCAGTGATTCTCCCTCCATGGACTTCTTGACTACCACCGCCACAAACAAGAAGAGCAGCCCTGCTGTATTACACCCAAGGCAGCATAGACTAGTGGTGAAGGCTTGGGCTCTGGAGTTACACCGTCTGGGTCTGCGTCTGTCATTTGTACAGTGTGACCTTGGGCAAGTTTCTTAATCTGCCCGTGCCTCTGTCACCTCAGCTAATAGGTACCAACCCTCACAGGATTACTGAGAGGCTATATGAGTTAAGGCAGGTAAAGCACTCAGAACAATGTCTGTCATATATTAAGTGTTCAGAAAATCCATTACTCATAGATGGATCAAATAGCCTTCTAGAAGCAACAGACTGTCCCAGGGAAAAGAAATAAAAGATCATCCAATGGAAGAGGGATCTTAGAGATCATTTTACAGATGATGGCACAGAGAGGGCCATAATGGCTCAATGTCTTACCCAAGGACATGCAGGTGGTCCACGGCAGCATCAGGACCAGACTCAGGTTCTCTCTGACACAGCACAGTGCTCACGAGGAAGAGAAAGCAGAGCTCTCCAAACTGACTTGTCACTTAGGTGCATACTACAGGTCTCATCTACTTTAATAGTTGTGCATCCTAAAGTTATAAGTATTAGCATGTGAATGCTCGATTCTCTGAGCAGCATGAAAAAGGGCTTTTTGGCACACACACTGTGTGTGTAGGGGTTGGGGAGGGGTGCAGGTGCAACAATCACATCCATGTCAAAGACTTTAGGGCATGACCTGTTTCTGAAATGTAGCCTCGGTAATAGTCCAGGATGCCAGACCACTTCAGCAGAGCTCCAAGACAGCCACCACAGAGTGAGTCCAAAAGGTGGAGCTGAGACTCACTAGTCAGTCCTGCAAGGCCCTGAGGTGGGGGTCACTGAAGCAGTGGAGCAGATCAGGAAGGGTATGCAGGGCAAGGGGGAGAAACTGAGAGATGGATCATTCCAGAAACACCTCCAACTATGTAACTGCTGCAAGTTCAGCTTGTGACCCCCTACCAATCTTACTTCCCAAGCCTCTCCTTCCCCACAGAGAGGCTCTCCATGCCGCCCTCTCCTACCCCTCCCACTTTTCCAACCTTTCCACCTACTAAGCTCTCACAGATTATCCCACATCACAACCCAACATCCCCCCAGGAGAAATTCACACTTTTCAGCCTCAGTGCATTTTTGCCCATGCTTTCCCTTCTTCCTGGAGTGCCTGCCACCTTCTGTTCTATGATCCCTTTCCCCTCAACCAAAGCCATTTGGCAAAATCCTTTTCCAGAAATGCCAACCCTTTCTTGAAACCATCCTCTTTCCCAGAGGGAAAGATCCTCTTTCCCAGAGCCCTCTAGGTCTTTCTAAGGCACTTGATAAATTCTACCTCACTCCCCTCTCCAAACTCTCTCTCCTTTACAGCCATATACAATGCCCAATTAACAAGGGGTCTGCACTCAGTAAACACTAGTTGCTAGTGTAGAAGTCAAAATGCTGGCTGGGAAAACAAGTGTAGCAGGGGAAGCCGAAAAGGACGGCAATGAAGAGTGTGCACAACAGCAAAGACTAACTCTGTGCCAGAACCAAGGGTTTAACGCGTGTTAACTCACCTAGTTTTCAAGACAATCCCATGAGATAGGTGCTATTATCGCCACGTACAAAGGAGGGAACTGAGGTATGATGGACTGAGTAACCTACCCAAGGTCAAACGGCAGGGTTTTAAATTGAACCAGGCCAGCTGGCTCTTGATACTGATTCTCTGCAACACTGTTCCTTCTAACCCTACATCCCTGAAAACCACTTCACCTCTTCCACTCACAGTGTGCAGTGCCTTTCTGAATCAAAAACACACTTTGCAACTTGCAATTATGGCACCTACTGCTTTCTAAGTCAAAAATTAAAGATCAATTCTGGCCACAGTTGCCACAAGAGTAAATAACACATGATAAAGTCTCAAATCTAAAACATTGCTTAAACAGAGACAATTAGAGATGTTTGGGATGGAATGGGCCTCTGGCCATTCACCTAGCTCAGTATTTGCCATCATTTCCATTTTAAAGTCCTGAAATATATACCAGAATTATGTGCAAGCACAAACATCTAACAGCACTCTGAATATTACTCTGATAGAATTATGGGGGTAATAATATAATTATAAGCTTATTGATGCACACAGTGGTCTATCACGTTTAGTATGGTTTTTTAACAATCATCAAGGAATTTGGGCCTACCACTAAGGACAGGAGAATATAGAAAAGAAACTGAGCTACATTCACATGTAAGTGAAACAGTAATTACCTATATAATTCAGGATTTAAATAATTTAATATTAAATATTCCATTAAAGGAAGCAAAAGTTTTGTTAATTCTGAAAGCCAGATAACTTTTCAATCTTCTGACGAAACAGGGGGGGACTTCCGTGGTAGTGCAGTGGTTAAGACCCCATGCTCCCAATGCAGGGGGCCTGGGTT
The DNA here is from genome assembly GCF_937001465.1 of Orcinus orca. Taxonomy (NCBI): domain Eukaryota; kingdom Metazoa; phylum Chordata; class Mammalia; order Artiodactyla; family Delphinidae; genus Orcinus; species Orcinus orca. The sequence continues at coordinate 101,362,387 of NC_064563.1, forward strand.
CGATGCCTGCTCAGGGAACTAGATCCCACATGCATGCCATAACTAAGAGTTCGCATGCTGCAACTAAGGAGCCAGCCTCCCAAAACGAAGACCCAGCGCAACCAAATAAATAAATAAATACTTTAAGAAAAACAGGGAGGGGGGATGGATAAAAATTCCGGCTTTACAAATGTATACCTGTTCTCACAGAAAGAAAATAGAAAAATAAATGTATCAATAGATTCAACTTTGAAGTTAGGAGAGGCTTTTTACAGGATAACAGTTAAATTTCTGTTCCCAGAAAATTTTTAAATAGCATACAGATAACCCCAAAATTAAATTTAATTAAATTACATTAAAATGTTAGCAAAGCAGAAGAAAAGGAAACGAGGTTCTGTGCAGTTTGTGGCAGCAAGCGATTTCTCTCCCTGATGAGAAGGCTTAGTGAGAACAGCAAAAAGACGCAGGGTAGAGATCACAGCGGGAGAAATAAGATATCCAGCACGTACCCAAAACTTACCCAACTCGGTCTTACTCAACGCTATTTTTCCCACTTTGCCAGTTTTAAATCAGACAGCGGCTGGGCTTTTGCTGTTGCTGTTTCTGTCCTTTTGATCCCAGAGCCCCATGAAAGTTAAACTGTGTGTTGGATGGGATCTGGCCCCGTCTCGCATTAGGGCGAAAAAAGTTTTAAACTTGGATTCCTGGTTGCTTCTTTGGAAAAGTGAATAAATAAGTGGCTCAAAGGAGAGGACGTGGGGGACGTGCTCAGCTGACGTCGGGCCCGCGAAGGGGCCGCACAGTTCCTCAGCGCAGCTGTCCAGATGTGCCTCATCTGGTTCCCCGGCGGGGCACGAGCCTCGGCGGCCACAGCTAGCAGAAGCTCCAGCTCATTGGTCTCCGGGGCTCCTCGCTTGCCGCCTATTGGCCGGCAGGCCCGCCACTCCCTCGGTCCTTGGGCCCGCCCCCCGCCCGCCGGGCCAGCTCGCTCCATCCTCAAGAGAAACCTGGAAGTGCAGCCCGGGCGCTGATGTGGCACTCGGCGGCCGATGCGGGCGTGGGAGGGGCCCGGCCGGAGAGAGGTCCTCCTCACCCAGGGCTTGCCCCTGTCCTGGCCCCTGTTATACCGATCCTTTCCGGCAGTTAGGCTGGTTTGTTTAAACAGGATGATTTCAATCTGTTCATGGGCTGAAATTAATGCGCGCCCCGCGCTGGCTTAAATCCCCAGCATTTCCGAGTTAAAGGGACTGGGGCTCAGGGATGCCCACGCCCCCAAAGGGCCTTCAGGCCATGTCTCAGAACTTCAGTCTCCCCTCTTTATCCAGGGAGCGAATAATGAAATTCAAGAGCCTGTTTCATGGGGACAGTATTCTTTTGTTGGAAGAAAAAACTTAATGAACCCTTCACCGAAGTCCTCATTAACTAGAAAAGTCGTTCTTTCTGCAGAGAAGCCCAGGGCTGATTAGAGGAGTGACTTGGAAGACTTGGTTTGTTTGGAATTTTTGTTGGGTGGTGGCTGTAGGAAAACAAGAAATGTTGCTTTGTTCTGTGAGAATGTAGACCAAACGATGCTTTGATCCTGGGGAAACCTTTGAAAGATTGATTAGTTGGGAGAGTGTCTGCAAATCAATCACCATTTTAATTTGAGAGTGTTGACAGAAATGTGAGCTCATTGAAACATTAAGACTGCAACAGCTACCTTCATTGAGTCACACACCATGAACTAGGCCAGCCCCTATACTTACAACCACCTTATGAAGTACATATTAAAATTATCTCCACTTTCAGATGAGGCTACCAAGACACAGAGCAGCCTCTCCCAGCATGCCACTGAGGTTTCCAATATTTGTTCGCAACATGGGTACATAAACGTACCTGCCCTTTGCCAGGAATAGGTGAGTCAGAATTTATTGTGAGTGCCTCTACCTTCTGATGTCCAAAGCTTTCACTTCATAGATAATGTCCTCTTGGTCGGTCTATTTGTTATCTATTGCTATGTAACAGATTACCACAAATGTAGTAGCTTGAAACACCACACATTTACTATTGCAGTTTCTAAGGGTCGGAAGTCCAGGCATGGCTTAACTGGATCCTCTGCTCAGGGTCTCACAAGGCTGCACTCACAGTGTCTGTCAGGATGCATCCTCATCTGGAGGCTGGAAGGGGGAAGAATCTACTTCCAAGCTCCCTCAGGTTGTTGGCAGGATTCATTTCTTTGCAGCTGTAGGTCTGTGTCCCCAGTTTCTTTCTAGATGTCAGCTAGCAGCTGCCCTTGCCTCCTAGATTCTAGTCTCATTCTCCTGCAGTTTCTGAAAACCAGGAGGTGGAGGTCATGGGGGTCCGCCTTAGAGTCTGTCTGCCACAATGGGCTAGTCAGACACCTCAGTCTCTATAGCCCTGAATGCCATGTCATCTCACCTCCACAATCCCTCCAAAAATTCAGAGCCCCACTCACCAAGTAAAAAAATACGTAAGTGGATTCACAACACTCAATCCCTCTGGCAGTCAAGGAAACCCACAAAGGAAGTTTGGTCCTTGAAATTAATCATGAGTTTGGCTTTCTGGGACATCCGTAATCTGATAATGGTACACTTTTACCCCAAGAGTTACTCAACAATGGGCTGATAGTCAAGGTACATGATCAAGCTTCTACATTCATTACCATTGACAAGTATCTGATATTGTTGACCATTGGAACTGCTTCCTCAAAAATCTACTAAAAAAAGATTTCTGGAGACTTCTGCTTTCAAGAATATGGAGTAGATATAATTTTCCCTGTTTCTCCTGCTAGTATAATACCACCAAAAATCCTGACTTTACATATAAGCAAACATAAGAAGACTCTGAAAAGTTGAAAGAAGAGGCAGATGGGCTAGGAATCTAGGGACCCAAGGAATGCCATGATGGTGAGTTCCCTGGATTTTCTCTTTGTCTCATTGATCCAGACTTGGAGCCCAGCAAAAGCCTGTTGTCTTTTGTTGTTAGCCAAAAAACCAGGAAGCAGGAGCCCAGAAGGACAAAATAAGTTTAGACAGTAATGGCTATGCTCCAGCCAAACACCCCAGAAGAAACTGTGGCTTCCCCCACATGCACATCAGCAAAGGCCAAATGGGGTCCTAGACTTCCACCCTTGCTATAATAAGGTGAAAATAAAGGGCTAGTTCTTTGAAAAGATCAATATAATAGACAAACTGCTAGCATGACTGACAAAGAAAGTAAAGAGAGAAGACACCAATTACCAGTGTCAGGTACAAAAAACAAGGGATCTCGTTATAGACCTTGCAGGCATCAAAGAGAAAGTAAGGGAATACTCCAAACAACTCTACACACATAAATTTGCCTTAAATGAAAGGGACAAGTTCCTTGAAAAATACAAATTACCACAACTCACCTAATAGGAAATAAATAATTTGAATAGCCCTTTAACTATTAAGGAAATTTAATTCAAATTCAAATACTCCCAAAAAAAGAAATCTCCAGGCCCAGATGGTTTCACTGGAGAGCTCTACCAAACGTTTAAGGAAGAATTAACACCAATTCTACATAATCTCTTCCAGAAAACAGGAGAGAACACTTTCCAATTGACTTTGTGAAGACAGTATTGCTCTGATGCAAAACCAGAGAAACACAGAATAAAAAAGAAAACTACAAACCAATATCCCTTATGAATATAGGTGCAAAACTATCAGCAAATAGAATTCAGCAATATATAAAAATCGTTATACACCATGAGCAAATGGGTTTTTTTCCCCAGGGATGCAGTCCTTGTTTAATATTCAAAAATCAATCAATATAAACCATGACATTAACAAACTAAACAAAAAACACAAACATATAAATCAACATAGAATAAGCACATTCAACAAAATTCAGCGTCGTAAAAATGCTCGGAAAAATAGAAAAAGAGAAGAGAACTTCCACAAGAGCAGGTACAAAAAACCCACAGCTAGCATTATACTTAATGTGAAAAACTAGATGCCTTTCGTACATACTTTGTGATTCTATTTATATAACATCCTTGAAATGACAAAATTATGGAAATGGAAAACAGATTAGTGATTGCCAGGGGTTAAGGAGACGGTGGGAAATGAGTGTGACTATAAAAGGGCAAAATAGAGGATCCTTGTGGTGTTGGAAGAGTTCTGTAGTTTGACTGTATCCATGGGATAAAGTTGGGATATTGTACTATAATATATTTGCAAATAGTAATGCAAAATGTTACCATTGGGGGAAACTGGTTAAAGAGTCCAGGTCTCTCTGTATTATTTCTTACAGCTGTATATGAATCTATAACTATCTCAAAATAAAAATTTTAATTAAAAATGCAGACTCCCCTGAGCAGTCCCAACAGCTGTCAACAACCCTGGTCTTTCCAAGGACACTATGTGCATCCCCAAGACTGTACTTCTTGAACAGGAAGCCAGGCATTAACTTGCCTCTGTCTCCAAAACACAGTTACTTGCATCTTAAGAATGCTCATAAGAGACATACAAGTGTTTAACCAAACACCACCAAGCCGATAGTGTTACTTGTAGACCATGTACATCTCTCAAAAACAAGACTACCTATCCTACTTCGAGAAGCTTCCCCTAGGTATAAATGACTCATTACTAACATTTTTCCCTAAAATAGGAGTTATCCAATTAGAAAAGCTGGTGCAAATTTTACCCCTTACTTTAGAAGAAGTGATCAGTGACTCCACTTTGATCCTCAAAGGCATTCAAGTCAGCTTTAAATCAGTGGTCAGGAATAAAGATGGCCAATAGGCACAGGAAAAGATGCTCATCATCGCTAATTATTAGAGAAATGCAAATCAAAACCACAATGAGGTACCACCTCACACCAGTAAGAATGGCCATCACTAAAAAGTCTACAAATAATAAATGCTGGAGAGGGTGTGGAAAAAGGGAACTCTCTCACACTGTTGGTGGGAATGTAAATTGGTGCATGCAGCCACTATGGAAAACAGGGAAATTCCCTGGTAGTTCAGTGGTTAGGACTCGGCACTTTCGCTGCCAGGGTCTGGGTTCAATCCCTGGTCAGGGAACCAGGATCCCACAAGCTGCACAGCATGGCCAAAAAAATTTTTTTAATTAAAAAACCAAAAACAAACAAACAAAAAAGAAACCTGTATGGAGATTCTTCAAAAAACTAAAAATAGAGTTGCCATATGATCCAGCAGCCCCACTCCTGGTTATAATTATAATTAAATTAAATATAGTTATATTTGTAATTATAATTATATAATATAATAATTAAATTATTATATTATGTAAGTATATAATTATATTATATAAGTATATATAATATAATTATATACTTATATAATATGATAATTATATAATATAATTATAATTAAACTATAATCTGAAAAGATACATGCACTTCTATGTTCAGAGCAGCATTATTTACAATACCCAAGACATGGAAACAACCTAAATGTCCATTGACAGATGAATGGATAAAGAAGATGTGGTACATATATACAGTGGAATATTACTCAGCCATTAAAAAGAATGAAATAATGCCATTTGAAGCTACATGAATGGACCAAGAGATTACATTACTAATAGTTTCATTGTTCTTGTGACACAAATGATTTCAAGAAAAATCGAACAAGTTTTTACTTTTAATATGGTATCTCACCCTCCCCAAGCTCTGAGAATTAATTTTTTTAAACATTTGCAAGTCTGAGTTTTAAATGGCCTCTTATTTTCACTTACATTTTTATTACTATGGATACCATAATTTAAACAGAAAATTTACAACCTAGAGAGGTTCAAGTGAAGGCATTTAGGGTGATGCGGCTGTGGAACTCTGGTTCTGTGAGGAATAATGGATGACACAGAAAGTTCACCTGAGGAACCCCACGGGATGGACCATGGGGCAGAGAAAGTCATGAGCATTCTCCTCTAGGAACTGTAGTGACACCCTTCAGGAGAGGGACTAGACCTATGCTGCAGGGGACTAGAGCGAAAGAAAAAGACCAAGTTCCATGTGGAAGATTGCAGCTTCCAAAAGGAAGATTGCAGCTCAGTATGAGAAAGGACCTTTTTTGCAGGGGAGGGGTGGCAGGCTAACAATATCAGTCACGAGAGCTTTAACACAATGAAATCGGCTGCCTTCCCAGCCCTGGCAGTCATCTGGAAAAGACTGGCTTAAGAAGACGTGGTATGTACATATACAATGGAATATTAGCCATAAAAAATGAAATATTGTCATTTGCAGCAATGTGGATGGACCTAGAGAATATTATGCTTAGTGAAATGTCAGACAGAGAAAGATAAACACTATATGATATCACTTATATGTGGAATCAAAAAATAATACAAATGGAGGGCTTCCGGGAAGATGGCGGAAGAGTAAGACGCGGAGATCACCTTCCTCCCCACAGATACACCAGAAATACAAGTGGAACAACTCCTACAGAACACCTACTGAACGCTGGCAGAAGACCTCAGACCTCCCAAAAGGCAAGAAACCCCCCACGTACCTGGGTAGGGCAAAAGAAAAAAGAATAAACAGAGACAAAAGGATAGGGACGTACCTGCACCAGTGGGAGGGAGCTGTGAAGGAGGAATGGTTTCCACACACTAGGAAGCCCCTTCGTGGGCGGAGACTGCGGGTGGCGGAGGGGGGAGCTTCGGAGCCGCGGAGGAAAGCGAGCAACAGGGTGCGGGGGCAAAGCGGAGAAATTCCCGCACAGAGGATCAGGGCCGACCGGCACTCACCAGCCAAGAGGCTTCTCTGCTCACCCGCCGGGGCTGGCGGGGCTGCGAGCTGAGGCTCGGGCTTCGGTCAGAGCGCAGGGAGAGGACTGGGGTTGGCGGCGTGAACACAGCCTGCAGGGGGTTAGTGCGCCACGGCTGGCCGGGAGGGAGTCCAGGGAAAAGTCTGGACCTGCCGAAGAGGCAAGAGACTTTTTCTTCCCTGTTTGTTTCCTGGTGCGTGAGGAGAGGAGATTAAGAGCGCTGCTTAAAGGAGCTCCAGAGATGGGCGGGAGCCGCGGCTAAAAGCGCGGACCCCAGAGACAGGCATGAGACGCTAAGGCTGCTGCTGCCGCCACCAAGAAGCCTGTGTGCGAGCACAGGTCACTATCCACACCCCGCTTCCAGAGAGCCTGTGCAGCCCGTCTCGGCCAGGGTCCCGGGATCCAGGGACAACTCCCCCGGGAAAATGAACGGCGCGCCTCAGTCAGGTGCAACGTCACGCCGGCCTCTTCCGCCGCAGGCTCGCCCCGCACTCCGTGCCCCTCACTCCCCGCCAGCCTGAGTGAGCCAGAGCCCCCGAATCAGCTGCTCCTTTAACCCCATCCTGTCTGAGCGAAGAACAGACGCGCCCTCCGGTGACCTACACGCAGAGGCGGGGACAAATCCAAAGCTGAGCCCCTTGGAGCTGTGAGAACAAGGAAGAGAAAGGGAAATCTCTCCCAGCGGCCTCAGAAACAGCGGATTAAAGCTCCACAATCAATTTGATGTACCCTGCATCTGTGGAATACATGAATAGACAACCAATCATCCCAAATTAAGGAGGTGGACTTTGAGAGCAAGATTTATGATTTTTCCCCTTTTCCTTTTTTTGTGAGTGTATATGTGTATGCTTCTGTGTGAGATTGTGTCTGTATAGCTTTGCTTCCACCATTTGTCCAAGGGTTCTCTCTGAACGTTTTTTGTTTTTTTTTTTAAATTTTTTTCTTAATAATTACTTTTTATTTTAATTATTTTATTTTACTTTATCTTCATTCTTTCCTTCCTTCCTTCCCTCCTTTAGACAACGAATCATCACAAATTGAGGAGGTGGACTTTGAGAGCAAGATTTATGATGTTTTCCACGTTTCCTCTTTTTCTGAGTGTGTATGTGTATGCTTCTATGTGAGATTTTGTCTGTATAACTTTGCTTCCACCATTTGTCCTAGGGCTCTATCCTTCCATTTTTTTTTTCTCTCTCTTAATTTTTTTTATTTTAATGACTTTATTATATATTATCTTACTTTATTTTATTTTACTTTATCTTCTTTCTTTTTTTCCTTCCTTCCTTCCTCCCTCCCTCCCTTCTTTCTTTCTTTCTTTATACTTCTACTAATTCTTTCTTTCTAATTTTTCTCCCTTTTATTCTGAGCCATGTTGATGAAAGGCTCTTGGTGCTACAGCCAGGACTCAGTGCTGTGCCTCTGAGGTGGGAGAGCCAACTTCAGGACATTGGTCCACAAGAGACCTCCCAGCTCCACATAATATCAAACGGTGAAAATCTCCAAGAGATCTCCATCTCAACACCAGCACCCAGCTTCACTCAACGACCAGCAAGCTACAGTGCTGGACACCCTATGCCAAACAACTAGCAAGACAGGAAAACAACCCCATCCATTAGCAGAGAGGCTGCCTAAAATCATAATAAGTCCACAGACACCCCAAAACACACCACCAGGCGTGGACCTGCCCACCAGAAAGACAAGATCCAGCCTCATCCACCAGAACACAGGCACTAATCCCCTCCACCAGGAAGCCTACACAACCCATTGAACCACCTTAGCCACTGGGGACAGACACCAAAAACAATGGGAACTACGAAACTGCAGCCTGCAAAAAGGAGACCCCAGACACAGTAAGATAAGCAAAATGAGAAGACACAAAAACACACAGCAGATGAAGGAGCAAGATAAAAACCCACCAGACCTAACAATGAAGAGGAAATAGGCAGTCTACCTGTAAAATAATTCAGAATAAAAATAGTAAAGATGATCCAAAATCTTGGAAATAGAATAAACAAAATGCAAGAAACATTTAACAAGGACCTAGAAGAACTAAAGATGAAACAAACAACGATGAACAACACAATAAATGACATTAAAAATACTCTAGATGGGATCAATAGCAGAATAACTGAGGCAGAAGAACGGATAAGTGACCTGGAAGATAAAATAGTGGAAATAACTACTGCAGAGCAGAATAAAGAAAAAAGAATGAAAAGGACTGAGGACAGTCTCAAAGACCTCTGGGACAACATTAAATGCATCAACATTCGAATTATAGGTGTTCCAGAAAAAGAAGAGAAAAAGAAAGGGACTGAGAAAATATTTGAAGAGATTATAGTTGACAACTTCCCCAATATGGAAAAGGAAATAGTTAATCAAGTCCAGGAAGCACAGAGAGTCCCATACAGGATAAATCCAAGGAGAAATATGGCAAGACACATATAAATCAAACTGTCAAAAATTAAATACAAAGAAAACATATTAAAAGCAGCAAGGGAAAAACAACAAATAACACACAAGGCAATCCCCATAACGTTAACAGCTGATCTTTCAGCAGAAACTCTGCAAGCCAGAAGGGACTGGCAGGACATATTTAAAGTGATGAAGGAGAAAAACCTGTAACCAAGATTACCCAGCAAGGATCTCATTCAGATTTGATGGAGAAATTAAAACCTTTACAGACAAGCAAAAGCTGAGAGAGTTCAGCACCACCAAACCACCTCTATAACAACTGCTAAAGGAACTTCTCTAGGCAAGCAACACAAGAGAAGGAAAAGACCTACAATAACGAACCCAAAACAATTTAGAAAATGGGAATAGGAACATACATATCGATAATTACCTTAAATGTAAATGGACTAAATGCTCCCACCAAAAGACAGAGATTTGCTGGATGGATACAAAAACAAGACCCATGCTGTCTACAAGAGACCCACTTCAGACCTAGAGACACATACAGACTGAAAGTAAGGGAATGGAAAAAGATACTTCATGCAAATGGAAACCAAAAGAAAGCTGGAGTAGCAATTCTCATATCAGACAAAATAGACTTTAAAATAAAGACTATTAGAAGAGACAAAGAAGGACACTACATAATGATCAAGGGATCGATCCAAGAAGAAGATATAACAATTGTAAATATTTATGCACCCAACATAGGAGCACCTCAATACATAAGGCAAATACTAACAGCCATAAAAGGGGAAATTGACAGTAACACATTCATAGTAGGGGACTTAAACACCCCACTTTCACCCATGGACAGATCATCCAAAATGAAAATAAATAAGGAAACACAAGCTTTAAATGATACATTAAACAAGATGGACTTAATTGATATTTATAGGACACTCCATCCAAAAACAACAGAATACACATTTTTCACAAGTGCTCATGGAACATTCTCCAGGATAGATCATATCTTAGGTCACAAATCAAGCCTTGGTAAATTTAAGAAAATTGAAATTGTATCAAGTATCTTTTCTGACCACAACGCCATGAGACTAGATATCAATTACAGGAAAAGATCTGTACAAATACAAACACATGGAGGCTAAACAATACACTACTTAATAATGAAGTGATCAATGAAGAAATCAAAGAGGAAATCAAAAAATACCTAGAAACAAATGACAATGGAGACACGATGACCCAAAATCTATGGGATGCAATAAAAGCAGTTCTAAGAGGAAGTTTATAGCAATACAATCCTACCTTAAGAAACAGGAAACATCTCGAATAAACAACCTAACCTTGCACCTCAAGCAATTAGAGAAAGAAGAACAAAAAAACCCCAAAGTTAGCAGAAGGAAAGAAATCATAAAAATCAGATCAGAAATAAATGAAAAAGAAATGAAGGAAACAATAGCAAAGATCAATAAAACTAAAAGCTGGTTCTTTGAGAAGATAAACAAAATTGATAAACCATTAGCCAGACTCACCAAGAAAAATAGGGAGAAGACTCAAATCAATAGAATTAGAAATGAAAAAGGAGAAATAACAACTTACACTGCAGAAATACAAAAGATCATGAGAGATTACTACAAGAAACTCTATGCCAATAAAATGGACAACCTGGAAGAAATGGACACATTCTTAGAAATGCACCACCTGCCAAGACTGAATCAGGAAGAAATAGAAAATATGAACAGACCAATCACAAGCACTGAAATTGAAACTGTGATTTAAAATCTTCCAACAAACAGAAGCCCAGGAACAGATGGCTTCACAGGAGAATTCTATCAAACATTTAGAGAAGAGCTAACACCTATCCTTCTCAAACTCTTCCAAAATATAGCAGAGGGAGGAACAGTCCCAAACTCATTCTACTAGGCCACCATCACCCTGATACCAAAACCAGACAAGGATGTCACAAGAAAAGAAAACTACAGGCCAATATCACTGATGAACATACATGCAAAAATCCTCAACAAAATACTAGCAAACAGAATCCAACAACACATTAAAAGGATCATACACCATGATCAAGTGGGGTTTATTCCAGGAATGCAAGGATTCCTCAGTATATTCAAATCAATCAATGTGATAAACCATATTAACAAATTGAAGGATTAAAACCATATGATCATCTCAATAGATGCAGAGAAAGCTTTTGACAAAATTCAACACCCATTTATGATAAAAACCCTGCAGAAAGTAGGCATAGAGGGAACTTTCCTCAACATAATAAAGGCCATATATGAAAAACCCACAGCCAACATCGTCCTCAATGGTGAAAAACTGAAAGCATTTCCACTAAGATCAGGAACAAGACAAGGTTGCCCACTCTCACCACTCTTATTCAACATAGTTTTGGAAGTTTTAGCCACAGCAATCAGAGAAGAAAAGGAAATAAAAGGAATCCAAATCAGGAAAGAAGAAGTAAAGCTGTCACTGTTTGCAGATGACATGATCCTATACATAGAGAATCCTAAAGATGCTACCAGAAAACTGCTAGAGCTAATCAATGAATTTCGTAAAGTAGCAGGATATAAAATTAATGCACATAAATCTCTGGCATTCCTATACACTAATGATGAAAAATCTGAAAGTGAAATCAAGAAAACACTCCCATTTACCACTGCAACAAAAAGAATAAAATATCTAGGAATAAACCTACCTAAGAAGACAAAAGACCTTTATGCAGAAAATTATAAGACACTGATGAAAGAAATTAAAGATGATACGAATAGATGGAGAGATATACCATGTTCTTAGATTGCAAGAATCAACAATGTGAAAATGACTCTACTACCCAAAGCAATGTACAGATTCAATGCAATCCCTATCAAACTACCACGGGCATTTTTTACAGGACTAGAACAAAAAATTTCACAATTTGTATGGAAACACAAAAGACCCTGAATAGCCAAAGCAATCTTGAGAACGAAAAACGGAGCTGAAGGAATCAGGCCCCCTGACTTCAGACTATACTACAAAGCTAGCTACAGTAATCAAGACAGTATGGTACTGGCACAAAAACAGAAAGATAAATCAATGGAACAGGATAGAAAGCCCAGAGATAAACCCACGCACATATGGTCACCTTATCTTTGATAAAGCAGGCAGGAATGTACAGTGGAGAAAGGACAGCCTCTTCAATAAGTGGTGCTGGGAAAACTGGACAGGTACATGTAAAAGTATTAAATTAGATCACTTCCTAACACCATACACAAAAATAAGCTCAAAATGGATTAAAGACCTAAATGTAAGGCCAGAAACTATGAAACTGTTAGAGGAAAACATAGGCAGGACACTCTATGACATAAATCACAGCAAGATTCTTTTTGACCCACCTCCTAGAGAAATGGAAATGAAAACAAAAATAAACGAATGGGACCTAATGAAACTTCAAAGCTTTTGCACAGCAAAGGAAACCATAAACAAGACCAAAAGACAACCCTCAGAATGGGAGAAAATATTTGCAAATGAAGCAACTGAAAAAGGATTAATCTCCAAAATTTATAAGCAGCTCATGGAGCTTAATAACAAAAAAACAAACAACCCAATCCAAAAATGGGCAGAATTCCTAAATAGACATTTCTCCAAAGAAGATATACAGACTGCCAACAAACACATGAAAGAATGCTCAACATCATTAATCATTAGAGAAATGCAAATCAAAACTACAATGAGATATCATCTCACACCAGTCAGAATGGCCTTCATCAAAACATCTAGAAACAATAAATGCTGGAGGGGATGTGGAGAAAAGGGAACCCTCTTGCACTGTTGGTGGGAATGTAAATTGATACAGCCACTATGGAAAACAGTATGGAGGTTCCTTAAAAAACTACAAATAGAACTACCATATGACCCAGCAATCCCACTACTGGGCATATACCCTGAGAAAACCAAAATTCAAAAAGAGTCATGTACCAAAATGTTCATTGCAGCTCTATTTACAATAGCCAGGACATGGAAGCAACCTAAGTGTCCATCATCAGATGAATGGATAAAGAAGATGTGGCACGTATATACAGTGGAATATTACTCAGCCATAAAAAGAAACAAAATTGAGCTATTTGTAGTGAGGTGGATAGACCTAGAGTCTGTCATACAGAGTGAAGTAAGTCAGAAAGAGAGAGACAAATACCGTATGCTAACACATATATATGGAATTTAAGATTTTTAAAATGTCATGAAGAACCTAGGGGTAAGACAGGAATAAAGACACAGACCTACTAGAGAATGGACTTGAGGATATGGGGAGGGGGAAGGGTAAGCTGTGACAAGGTGAGAGAGAGGCATGGACATATACACACTACCAAACGTAAGGTAGATAGCTAGTGGGAAGCAGCAGCATAGCACAAGGAGATCAGCTCGGTGCTTTGTGATCGCCTGGAGGAGTGGGATAGGGAGGTGGGAGGGAGGGAGACTCAAGAGGGAAGAGATATGGGAACATATGTATATATATAACTGATTCATTTTGTTGTAAAGCAGAAACTAACACACCATTGTAAAACAATTATACTCCAATAAAGATGTTAAAAAAAAGAAAGAAAGAAAATGAAAAACAAGCCATTAAAGAGAAATTCTTCCGAGAGAATTAAAACATATTATATACCTCTGACTTGGCACTCCTTCCATTCTGGAGACCTTTTTCGATAACTGCTTTCATCACAGAATGATCTAGAGTAAAATAAACTGAAATTAGAGTAATTATTTCCCAATGAGTGGCTATTTCCATTTAAAACCAAAAGCCAAGTAATTATTGCTTTTCGCATAAAATTAAATATGAAATCTACATTATGTAATTATACACTTATTTCCCCCTTTGTGTATTCTGATTGCTTCCTCAAAAACCTAAGATGCCATCTTGCAGACTGCCTCCAGTGGCTACTATTTTGGCAGCAGCAAAGGTCAACTTTAAACATTTTCCATCTAAAGCAGCTTTGGACGCCTTTAGATAGAAAGTACAGTCTTAGCACCGTCCAGACACTTAGATACCTAAAGGGCATCCAAGATAACAAACCGAAGTCCTGATATTCCCTCAAAAGCTGCTCCTCCCATCAGCCCCCTTCTTCTAAGTGATACCACCCAGTTGCACACATAATCATCAACGACTTATCTCCTTGTTACTATTTCCTTCATACCCCACATCTAATCCATCGGCAAGCCTTGTTAGCTACACCTTCAAAACACAATCTTCATTAAACTGCTTTTCACTTGGTCCAAACTTCCAACCTAAGCTCGGCCATAAACATCCCCTTATTTGGACCACCATGATAGTCACCTAACTAGTCTCCCTGTTTCTCTTCTTTATCCCCCCAAGTCTGTTCTCTATACCAGGTCATCTTATTCAGATACTATTTGGATCATGCCTTGTCCCACTTCAAAACCCTCTACTCGTTTAGAAGAATCCACAAAAGAAAATAATAATAATAATAATACAAATGAAAATATATACAAAACAGAAACAGACTCACAGACACAGAAAGCAAACTTATGGTTACCAAGGGAGGGGGTGTGGAGAGACAATTAGGGGTATGGGATTAACAGATATAAACTACTATACATCAAATAGATAAGCAACAAGGATTTACTGTATAGCACAAGGACCTGTATTCAATATCTTGTAATAACATGTAATGGAAAAGAATCTGAAAAAAATTCTGAACACTATGCTGTGTAACTGAAACGAACACAATATTATATATCAATTATAAATGAAAGAAAGAAGGAAGGAAGGAAGGAAGGAAAGAAGGAAGGGAGGAAGAGAGGGAGGCAGGAAGGGAGGAGGGAAGGAAGAAAAAGGAAAGGAAGGAGGGGGAAGAAGGAGGGAAGGGAGGGGCAGGAGGAGGGAGGGAAGGAAGCCTGGAAGGCACCTGGCAGACCCACTGCTGAGGGAGTTCTTACATCAATTAGGAATTTGGATGAGACAGTCTTAAATCAGATGACCTTTCCCCGCCCCCAGTTTTATTGAGATATAAATGACATACATCATTGTTTGAGTTTCAGGTATACAGCATAAAGTTTGACTTACGTATATTGTGAAATTATTACCACAATAAGTTTCGTTAACATCCATCATCTCATATAGATACAATAAAAAGAAACGGGAAAAAAAAAACAGGAATAAAAAGTTCTCCTTGTAATGAGAGCTCTTAGGATTTACTCTCTTAAAAGCTATCATGTATAGCATACCTCAGTCGTTCCTATAATCATCATGTTGTTCATTGCATCCCTAGAACTTATTTATCAGACGATCTTTAAAAGTCCTCATATCTTGTTTTTCTCATTCCCCCTTCTTAACATTTTTTTTCTCTTGTTCCTACACTTCCTTGGAAATGGTGACATCATTATCATACTATGTTTGCAAATTCAGGGGTGAGGAAAAAAAGCCACTTGTTTAAAAGAACATAAAGAACAACCTTTAAACACGCATTAGCTACTCACAGGTGATAGATGTATTTCAGAGATAAGAAAAGAGAGTCCTAGGAAAGTACTTGGTTGGCTCCTTGCTCAGGTTAAAATGGCTCCTGGCCAGTACATTATTATTACCCCTTAATGAACAGCTAACCAGTGCCCATCCCAAATGGAAAATCTAAACAAAGAGACACAATAGTCACTATGAAGATTTCATTTGTTTGCATTTATCCCTCCACCAAAACACTTGAAGCGATTTACACAATAGCAATGAAAACATCTGCTGTGAAGAAAGATGTATAGGACACAGAATACTGAGGAGGGAGGAGAAGAGAGGGAAGGAGGTAAGAAGAGTTTGAAATAATACCTTTGTCATTAAAGTGTGAAAACCAGCTACATGGGGTGTTTGATGTCATGCTGAAAGGTTTTGATTTAATTCTATAAATAATGAGGAGCTTGCCAAGGTCTTCAAGCTAGAGAGGCACACAATATTTTTTTTAATTAGTTATCTCTGAGGAAGTGATGAGTAGATTTTTGTTTACTATTTATCTTCCTCACTGGAATGTGAGCTCCTGGAAAACAGGTTTTTATCTCTTTTGCTCACTTTTGTATCCCTAGCACAGGACAGGAAGTCAAAAAATCTTTGTTGAATGAACAAGCAGATCCTGGCAATTAGTGAACAAGCTAGAGACTCAGAGATCATGAGCCAAGGCAAGGGGGGCTATGCTCTGGGGTATAAGTCACTCAAGAGTTGCTAGGCACACATGCATGCACAAGTTGGGGAAAAGAAGCCGGCTTAAATCGAGGAGTTTCACAGTTCATTATTGTTTTTTGTTTGCTTGCTTTTTTTTTTTAATGGAGCTATAATTGACCTGTAACATTATATACATTTCAGGGGACTTCCCTGGTGGCCCAGTGGATAAAACTCCATACTCCCAATGCAGGGAGCCAGGGTTCCAGCCCTGGTCAGGGAAGTAGATCCCACATGCATGCTGCAACTAAGAGTTCGCATGCCACAACTAAGGATCCCACCTGCCACAACGAAGACGCAGCACAACCAAATAAATAAATAAATAATTTTTAAAAACACATTATATTCTTTTCAGGTGTACAATATAATGATTCCATATTTGTATATATTGTGAAATGATGACTACAGTGTCTACAATATCCACTACCACACATAGTTCCAAAATTCTTTTCTTGTGATGAGAACTTTTAAGATCTACTCTCTTAGCAACTTTCAAATATGCAATATAGTATTGTTAACTATAGCCACCATGCTGTACATTACATCCCCAGGACTTATTTATTTTGAAACTGGAAGTTTGTACCTTTTGACCCCCTTCACCCATTTTGCACACAGCCTATCTACACCCCCTCCCCACCTCAGGCAACCACCAATCTGTTCTCTGTTCCTTTGTTTTTTGTTTTCTCTCTTTTTTTGAAGTATAATTGACATATAACATTATATTAGTTTTAGGTGTACAACATAATGATCTGATATTTGTATTTATTGTGAAATGATCACCACAACAAGTCTAGTTAACATCCGTCACCACACATGGTTACAAAATTTGTTTATCTTGTGATGAGAACTTTTAAGATCTACTCTCTTAGCAACTTTCAAACATGCAGTACAGTAGTGTTAACTATAGTCACCATACTGTACATTACATCCCCATGACTGACTTTTTTTTATAGCTGGGAGTTTGTACCTTTCGACTATCTTCACCCATTTCTCACCCCCCATCCTCACCATCCCTCCACCCCCCACCTCTGCCAATCACCAGTTTGTTCTCTGTTATCAATGAGTCTGTTTCTTGTTTTTTTTTTTTTTAAGATTCCACATATAAGTGACATCATACAGTGTTTTTCTTTGTTTGACTTATTTCACTTAGCATAATGCCCTCCAGGTCCATCCAAGTTGTTGTGAATGGCAAGATTTCATTCTTTTTATGGCTGAATAATATTCCATTTGTATATATATATTATATATACACATACATATATATGTACCACATCTTCTTTATCCATTCACTCATCAGTGGAAACTTAGATTGTCTCCACATCTTGGCTGTTGTAAATAATGCTGCAGTGAACATGGGAGTGCAGATATGTTTTTGAGCTACTGTTTTGTTTCCTTCACATCAATACTCAGAAGTGAAATTGCTGGATTATATGGTAGTTCTATTTTTAATTTTTTGAGGAACCTCCACACCCTTGTCCATAGTGGCTGCACCAATTTACGTTCCCATCAACAGTACACTAGGGTTCCCATTCACCGTTGTTTTTTTCCTCACATCTCCATACAAGCAGATGGGGCAGAACTGTTCTCAGTCAACTACTATGATAACTGGCTCCAAAGTTGTAGCAGGAATTCAGCCAAAACAGAATTAGATAATCCAAGGTTACAGTAGGATGTTAAAAACTCCAAAGACAGAGATCATTAGAATTTATAATCCCTCCCTTTGCCAGTTTAAAATTTCTCATTGTGCAAATGTAAATCATCTGCACAAGTATTTTATGCCTCTTTCTTTTTTCATGCCCCATAGAGATAACCAGTTTGTCATCCTCCCTCATGTGTACCTTTAAATACATTAATAAGTCATAAAAATTACTCAACATTTAATTAGTTTAAACCCACCTCCAAGAGTTTCGTTAGGAAATGCTGCAGTTCTCTTTTCTGTCTGAAAGTAATGTTAGTGATTTTGTCATTGGCCCAACAGGGAGACTTCTCTGTGTCCAGCATTATCATCCAAAGGTCGGCTCAAGTCTGCCCCCTAGAGTAATCAGTGTGCCTTGACAGTGGTGCTCAACTGTATTAATTTCATATTTCTGCCACTGGTCTTTTCCAAAGGACAGTCACTTTCTATTTTACATGCGTCTGTATTATTTGAAAGTATGTCAGATACTGTTTATTTTGGGGGGGTTTCTAAACGTAGATTTTATTTATTTATTTATTTTTGGCTGCGTTGGGTCTTCGTTGCTGCACGTGGGCTTTCTCTAGTTGCGGCGAGAGGGGGCTACTCTTCATTGCGGTGCGCAGGCTTCTCATTGCGGTGGCTTCTCTTGTCGCAGAGCACGGGCTCTAGGCGCGTGGGCTTCCATAGTTGTGGCTCGAGGGCTTCAGTAGTTGTGGCTCCCAGGCTCTAGAGCACAGGCTCAGTAGTTGTGGCGCACGGGCTTAGTTGCTCTGCGGCATGTGGCATCTTCCTGAACCAGGGCTCGAACCTGCATCTCCTGGATTGGCAGGTGGATTCTTAACCACTGCGCCACCAGGGAAGTCCGATACTGTTATTTTTATAAGTAAAAAATGTTTCCATTGGGGGGGAATACTATCTACAATTTTTTATTTCAAGAGAGTATCATATGACAGTGTCTTGCCTAAAATAGGCAGGATTAATTCAAGTTCTACAACCCTGGTTGTTCAGAGTCACATTCTCAGACTATATCTATTACGTCATTACTATGTGAAAGGCAAGGGTTCTGGGAATGCAAAGATGATTAAGATATGGTTCCTACTACTAAGAGTTCACAGTCTAGATGGGAAGACAGACGTAAGTAAATCATTACATGATAAAACCGACATGAGTCATACTATAGTACAGAAGAGAATATGAATAAACAGAGATATTTTTATTTGGAGAGAATAGGGAGGAAGGAAGGAAGGAAGGAAGGAAGGGGGAAAGGAAGGAAGGAAGGAAGGGAGGAAAAAAGAATCAGGTTAATAAACTTTAAAATGTTGTAACTAGTATTAGGCCAGTTAACCCAAAATAATACCATGGATTAATTAAATTCCAATTCTTTTTAAGCCTCCTAGAATTTAAAAAATAAAATTCAAGTAATATAAAAAGAGGCTTGAGAGTTAGAGTATAGATAATTGCTGCCCAATAGAAATATGAGACATAGAGGTAATTTAAAATTTTCTAATAGTAGCGACATTAAAATAGGGAAAAAACGGGAAATTAATTTTAATAATATATTCTATTTAACCAAACATATCCAAAATATTATCATTTTTGTTGGAATCAAGGCAAGATATAAAGGGCCTGATGTGGGATGCTGGCAATGAGAATGGAATTTGGTAGGTCCAAGTGATATTTAGAGGCAAAATAAGCAGAAGTTGATAATTATTTGAATGGAGAACAAGAAGAGTACGTGATGGTTTCAAACCCAACCAGGTTCTTTGTTGACAACTGGTAAATTATGCTAACCATTCACTGAGACAGGGAAAACAGATTGGGGGCAGGCAGGGCAAGAAATAATTATTTACTTAAAAAAAATGAGTTTGCAGGAATTCCCTGGCAGTCCAGTGGTTAGGACTTGGTGCTTACACTGCCGAGGGCCCAGGTTCAATTCCTGGTAGGGAAACTAAGAGCTCACAAGCCACGTGGTGTGGCCAAAAAAAAAAAAAAAGTGGTACCTATCGGTATATTATGAGGGAAGGTTTTAAGATGGAAGAGACTTGGGCTTCCGTGGTGGCGCAGTGGTTGAGAGTCCGCCTGCCGATGCAGGGGACACAGGTTCGTGCCCCGGTCGGGGAAGATCCCACATGCCGCGGAGCGGCTAGGCCCGTGAGCCATGGCCGCTGAGCCTGTGCGTCCGGAGCCTGTGCTCAGCAACGGGAGAGGCCACAACAGTGAGAGGCCCGCGTACCGCAAAAAAAAAAAAAAAAAAAAAAAAAAGATGGAAGAGACTTGAGAATGTTTTAAGCAAGGAACCATTAAAATTATGCACTTGACTATTTTAAAAGATGTAAATGATACACTATTAACTGAAATGAACTCATGTTTGGAAAAAAGTTTGTGTGTGTGTGTGTGTGTGTGTGTTTCTGTATACACATAGATAATATTCTGGAAGGACAGACAACAAAGTATTAACCATGTTTATCTCCGAGTAGGTATAATAAGAGTTTTTAATTTTCATTCTTTTTCTTGATCTGTATTTTTATTATGACGACTATCATTTTGCGATATTTAAAAAAGGCAATAAGCTGTCACCTTCATATTCAGAGAGTCCCCCCTCTTCCATTTACTATGGTCCTGAAAGTGTGTTGAAAACAGACTTTCCTCCAATTTGATAAAATATAGTATAAAAGTCCTAATCCTAATTTTCCCAGGTACTGCTATCCTTGAAGGGGAAGAAACTTCACAGACATCCTGGCTGGAGTGGAAGGTGGCTACTGTCTCAGCCAGCCAGCCAATGGGCCCTGGGAACTCCAGGCGTCTCTCCTTTCCATGGGTGGGCCACCTCTCCCCAGACCTTTCTTTTGGGGCCACAGCAGATGAGTAGACCATCCCCAAATCTGAAACTTGGTTAGCAAGACTGAAAAGTACCCAGAGCAAGGGTGTGGAAACAACACATAGTATAACACAGACCTCAAAGGCAGGTCAGGTCCCATCCTCCCCCTTGGCGGTGGCAAATAACAGGCAAACACAGCATGTAATAGCTGAAGACATCTTTTACCTGTGTGAAAAATGATCATTAAAAAGCTGCATGAAACTGTCAATTCAAAATGGTGAAGGTATAAGTCGTATGAATTGAAAGAATGCAAATTAATGATCATCACTATTTTACTTTTCTTTTACTGTTTTCCTCTTCTCTTTTTCTCTCTCCTTTTCCTTCTTTTTATTGTCTATGCCAAAGTTAGTTTGTTCTTACATAAGCAGTAAGTTCCGACATTAGTAATGAGTAGTAGTTTTGGGAGACCTTCTTCTTTACAAAACAGAGATTCTAGCTGCCCTTGGGCATTTGATGATCCAAGACAGAGACAAAGAATAAATAGGGAGAATTCTACTATCTTTTCTTCTAGGGAAGAAAACAGAATATGGCCTCAATATGTTAATTAACCTGATCGTGGTGATGATTTTACAAAGTATGTCAAATACTCATACACATATCAATCATGCTGTGCAATGTAAATATATACAATTTTGTTTGTCAATTATACTTCAATAGAGCCGGGGGGAAAAAAGAAGTGCCTGCTTCAGTAGCACATACACTCAAACGGGAACTTCTCTGGATACAGAGAGGATTAGCACAGCTCCTGTGCAAAGATGACAAGCAAAGTTGGGAGGTGGTCCATACGTTTTAAATAAATCATGATGTGATGTAATGTACAGCATGGTGACTATAGTTGACAATATGGTATTGTATATTTGAAAGTTGCTAAGAGAGTAGATCTTAAAAGTTCTCATCACAAGAAAAAAATGTGTAACTATGTATGGTGATGGATGTTAACTAGATTTACTGTGGCAATCATTTCACAATACATACAAATACTGAATCATTACGTTGGACACCTGAAACTAATATAATGTTACATGTCACTTATACCTCAATAAAAAATAAATAGTCTCATAAAGTTAAAACTCAGAGCATAAAGCTGATCTCGGAGATTCAGTCTCCACCCACGTCATCAAAATTGTAACCCACTCCCAAGTCCTGCTTTTCTCATTCACATCTGCCCGTTCACAAGCAAATCACACACCTACTAAGTCAGGACCCACTGCAAAAGGGAAATGAAGGTCCTGCCTCAAGTTAGCAACATGAGTCAGCATGAACTGGGCTCTGGCCCTAACTCTGCCACCTCCCCAGTGAGTGACTGAACTTTCCTAAACTCCAGTTTCCTCAGCCAGCAAGTGAAAAGAAGACTAGGTCCCACCTCAGAGTGGTGAGGACTATTAGGTAATGCATTCAAACTCCCAGCACAGTACTTGGCACCTTAAT
The DNA here is from genome assembly GCF_937001465.1 of Orcinus orca. NCBI lineage: Eukaryota > Metazoa > Chordata > Mammalia > Artiodactyla > Delphinidae > Orcinus > Orcinus orca. The sequence continues at coordinate 101,384,717 of NC_064563.1, forward strand.
TACCAGCTCTCATTAAATGATGGCCTTTAGACATACTTATATAATTACTTCTAATAAGGGAGTAAGCATCGAGTCACACCAATGACTTTTAAGATTATTTGCCAGGGTGATGTGGAAGAAGGGTTGGTGAAGATGTGTGGGTGGCTCTTTAAATATCTCTCTTCACATTTTCAATAATTACTTTATGCTATTAAAATACCTTTTATCCTTTTTATTCCCCTAAAAGGGCAACAGAGCAGATCACACTCTGAAAAGCAGCTGGAGTATGATGCAAGCTGTCTTGGGGAGCAGCTGAATCAACCACCCACTTGAGTCACTCAGCATCTGCAGACTCTACAGCTACCACTCCTGGGCCTGGTGAATTGGGGCTCAGAAAAACACAGCAGCATCAGTAGTCATGGTGTGGAAACAAAGTACTATTTGGGCCCCCTTTCAGACAGGGCGGGCAGGTAAGCTTCTCCACACTCTTCCTTCCCAGAGCTCCTTCTTTCCTCCACTTTCTTGCAAGACCTCATTTCCACTGCCCGGTATTCTCTCTCATTTCTCTCCTTTCTGCTCTCAGGTCCCTGAAAAAGAAGGGTCAGAAAAGGGTAGATATGCCAACATCTGACAACATTCCACATTTTTCCTAATTATCAGAAATGAAGAAAACTCTAATCATTTAGCAGACTTTCACATCTTAGTTTCTAGTAATAAATTAGCATAAGCCTAAGGGTGTTGCTAAAGGTTTAGTCATAAAATAAAGGAATAGGTGGCCTTGGGCATTAACAAGTGGTCTATGGAGGAAACTCAACCTGCACACTACTCTGCCTCTAATGTACAGAGGGATGTGATTCCATGGCACAGTAAAATTAATATCCTTCTGGTGCTTTTTGAAAAGGAATGTGGCAAGGGAATCATACACGGAATGATTCTAACCTTCTTATGTTCACTCCCTTAAATTACAGGGCTTCCCTGGTGGCGCAGTGGTTGAGAGTCCGCCTGCCGATGCAGGAGACACGGGTTCGTGCTCCGATCCGCGAAGATCCCACATGCTGCGGAGCGGCTGGGCCCGTGAGCCATGGCCGCTGAGCCTGCGCGTCCGGAGCCTGTGCTCCGCGACGCGAAAGGCCACAGCAGTGAGAGGCCTGCGTACCAAAAAAAAAATAAATAAATAAGCCAGTTGAGTTTTTCAATATAAAAATGAAAAAATTTAATGTTGTTTGTCATGAGCAGGTCACAAAAGCAGTTTCTGGCTCTTCTTGGTGCTAAAGGATGTAAAATCTAAATCTATGTATTAGTACATACATACATTTGGCCCCCAAATAAAAGGCAATATAGGGCTTCCCTGGTGGTGCAGTGGTTGAGAGTCCACCTGCCGATTCAGGGGACACGGGTTCGTGCCCCGGTCCGGGAAGATCCCACATGCCGCGGAGCGGCTGGGCTCGTGAGCCATGGCGGCTGGGCCTGCGCGTCCGGAGCCTGTGTTCCGCAACGGGAGTAGGCCACAACAGTGAGAGGCCCGCGTACCGCAAGAAACAAAAAACAAAACAAAAAAAACAAAACAAAGAAAAGGCAATATATATTATTTTTTAAATTGCTGAAAAATCACACTTTTTAATGTAGTTAGCTTTAGAAAAGTGTATCAATTGTTAAATAGAAAAGTTTTAAAGTATGCAATGTTCCAAATTTTTTATTTTGCATTAAGATAAACTTTATAATATACTCTTTAAAGACTGATATAAAATAAATACTGAATTTAAAATTATTTATCATGTATATTTATCATATAATATGAAAAATTTTTTAATGATTTTGTAAATTCCTAGCAGGTTTCTAGCTATTATACAGTTGTCCCTTGGTATCCACAAAGGTGTTGGTTCCAGGACCGCCCACAGGTACCAAAATCCACGGATGCTCAAGTTCATGGGTACAGAACCCAAAGACACAAAAGGCCGACTGTACATAACTATGAAAAGAGTTCTTGAGTCAAAAAAGTTGAAAATGCTGCCTTGGTTATCTTGGTACTCAAAAGGAAGAACTTGAGAAATGAATGAAACAAACATTTTTATATTTTAAGGATAATGTAATGAACATCTCTTTAAATAAAAACTGATTTCACATTTACACCCTTATGTAAATATGTGATATGAATGTTTTTCTGAAGCCATCAGAATCAACAAAGAATTGTTCAGATTAAAATTTTTTTCAGAATATATTTATACCCTCCCTTGTTTCAGAAAGAATTTAAAGCAAGTCAGTCCCCTAATTAATATAATTAATGATTTCAACACGTAGTTTTGAAACAGGAATTTTTTCACGCCTGTTTTATTCCTGCCAAAAGTTCATAATGTGAATCTAATCATGAAGAAATATCAGATGAACTCAAACTGAGCTTCATTCTAAAAAATAACTGACCTGTACTCTTCAGATGCCAGTCCCATGAAAAAGACCGAGGCATTGTTCCAGAAATAAAATACCTTAAAGGGACATGAAAATCGGTTGCATTGCATGATCTGGAATCTCGTTTTAAAAAATATTATTGGAACAACTGACAAAATATGAATAAGGTCAATAGATTAGATATAAAAGTTTTGTATTGGTGTTAATTTCCTGAGTTTAATTATTGTACTGTATTATGTCCTTGAGCCCTTGTTTGGGGGTGGGAAGGAGAGAGCGGGTATAGGAAAATGTGATAATATATTCACGTTTAGAGGAAATCTAGATGAAGGGTGTAGTTTTGTACTATTCTTGCAACCTTGCTCTAAGTCTGAAACCATATCTTAAAAAAACAGTATAAAGAAAAGACAAAACAGAAACTTAATAAGGTTTAGATAGAGTAAGTGACAGCTGTTCACTACGCCTCCTTCCTTATTCCTCTTATGATCCAGTAGAGACAGCAGCTTACTGAAGGGGAATCTAGATACACAAGGTCACTGGGACAAAAGTGAGGTGCTGCCTGTGAGGCAAAGATGCACAGTGACAATCCCAACAGCCATCACTGCTAGGCAGAAAGCACCGCACTCAGGTGGACAATGAGGTAGCAAGCACCTGAGTGCCTTCCCCTGGCCATTCACAGAGCATAGCTCAAGACCCAGGTGGCAATACACCTAGGTTTACTTATTTGCTCTGCCTACTACATGGCAGAAACATATCATTATTCTTTTTTCGCAAAATAAAACCAAAACAAAAAACCCACCAAAAAAAAAAAGTATTTTGCTCAAGGCCACTCAGTGAGCACGTTGCAGAGTTGAAAAACTACTCCCCAATTAATTGGTCTCTAGTTTATTACTTTATGTATCAAGTTTGGCATCATCAGTGGTGTTTCAATTCTTTCCCCCATTTCCTGCCTTTGTCTCCCTTGGGCTTCAATTAGACTCTGACGAGGCCACTGTGAATGCCTGGATTGCTCCTCTATTCCTGGATACTCACACCATAGTGTCCAGAGAGTTCCTTCTGTGTGCTTTTTAAAAGTACAGGGGAACACAACACCATCACAAACTATTTCCTACCAGATTAAATATGAGAGAACAAGAGCAGTAGGGGCAGTTTTTTCTTCTTCAGATAGTAGAAGGAGAACGAATCACAATTATTTATAATAAGGGTGATGAAAACAGAGGACCTTGGTAACAAAAACATTCCACATGTGCTCCTTTAGGAATTCTTCCTACACCACATGTCTTCAATAATAATAATTTTAAAATTTTATGTACACCTGGGCTATCTAAAACTGAGTGCCATTTTTCAAAGATCACAACACCAACCTGTAAATGAAGAAGTTAGATTTGTTCTCCTCAAACTAGGGGAGGATGAATCCTTTGGGTTTCCTTTTCTAAAATGGTTTAAATGTTCAATAACTCTGTTACGTACCGAAGAGACAGAGCGTTTGGTTCTAAAGCAGAGTTGCTGTTCAAAGGACTCTGAAAATGCCTGAATTTTGGAATGGGATCTTCTTTTTGATTCCAGGGGCTCCTTGAATGACCCATCCTCTGAGTATTTTCTGTAATCCCTCACGTGAGTACGGCATTGAAATCCCTGGTCCTCATAAGAATGACTTCTAGGATGGCTGTCAGATGACATCATGCTGGGAAGCACAGGAAACTGGGAATACAGAATTTAAAATTTTACAATATAAAGAGACTGCACAATATTAGCACAGAGACAGAATGTCCATAAATTACTAACCAAACAAATCTCATGTTGGACTGAAATTTTATCTTCTTGATCAGTAGGAGCTTTCTCCTGCAATGAAGCAGTGGGGTCAGTTGGTCAAAACAGTAAGTAGAACATCCCAATATTAGCTATGTTGCTCCTCTATCATTAGGGTGGTATAATAAAGTGTTCCAGCCTTAAATTGATATGTAAAAATAAATTTCAAAATGATCAAAATAAATTTTTAATGAAGCCATAAACATTTAAGAAATAATACAAAGGCAAATATCTGTGTGCTTTCTGTATGGAGGAGGAATTTCTAAGCAAAAGAGCAATGGAAGAAGTCATAAGGAAAAAAATTAACTTAACTATATAAAAATAAAGCTAATGTGCATAAAAAACAACATATAATATGGTAGACGAAAAAACTTTAAAAATATTTGCTGCATGTTTAATAAATATTCTGAAAATAAGGGTATTTCACATAATACACACAAACATAGAGGTCATGTACTGCAATGACATCAGTGTTAAAATCACAATTGGAAAATGATGAAAAAAAAGATAGTTCAGATAAACCAAACTTCTGGAAAGAATTGTGACACTTGCTCTGTTAATTTCTCTCACTCCCCAACCCACTCCACTCCAGCTTTTTCACTCACACTTTTTCTTTTTTGTTTGTTTGTTTTTGTTTTTTAAAAAGTATATTTAGTTCCTGTGCAAAGTTTGCTGTAGCAGAGAATGCTGCAATGATATACATTTTGGATGTGTATGAATGTATCTGTAAAAGTGAAACAGGTAGGTTAATAAAGAATAAGTGCATTTTAAATTGTGATATGTATTGTCAAATTATTCTCCAAAGAGGTGATACAAATTAATATTCCAAACCATGAGTGTGCCTGTTTCCCCAAACTGCCAACAAATAGGAAGAGTGAGATAGTATTATTGTTTTAATATGTATTTTTCTTATAATGAATGATGCTGTATAAACTTCATATGATAAAAATTGATGGAGACTTTAGGATTTCTTGGCATCTCATGTGTTACAGAGGATTAGACCCATTTCACAAGCGTGTGGGCAAAGGGGCCCATACTCTGGGATACAAGACACCTAGGTTTGGAGTTTGAGATGAGGTCCCGTTGGTGGAGCACCTACTATGTGCAGACACACTTGCCCCTCACAACAAGCAGAAGCTTGCTTTTCCACAGTGCTATTATTTATCTGAGAAAAGCTGATTAAATGGCTTTTCTAAAGCTACATGGCTGATAAAGGGAAGAGCTAGGATTGCAATCCAAGTCAGTTGTAACCACACTCTGTGCTCTTTCTGCATGCTGGCATTACTAACTGCTAACTTGGAGCAACAAGGCCAGCAGATCTGAAATCAGAAAACCCAGGTATGTCAATCTGCTACTCACTAGCTGTGTGACCTTGGGTAAATGATAACCTCTTTAGGGGCGGGGGAGGTCCTCAGGTTTCTCAAAGAATTTGTCAAAAAGCTGGAGTTGTTACCTTCAAGTCCTTCCAGGCCTCACTCTGTAGTACCTTGTAATATGGCAAAAAATAGCTGTTAGCAGTTCCCTTCTGTATTGAGGTGCTCCTATGTCGGGTGCATATATATGTATAATTATTATATCTTCTTCTTGGATTGATCCCTTGATCATTATGTAGTGTGCTTCCTTGTCTCTTGTAACATTCTTTATTTTAAAGTCTATTTTATCTGATATGAGTACTGCTACTCCAGCTTTCTTTTGATTTCCATTTGCATGGAATATCTTTTTCCATCCCCTCACCTTCAGTCTGTATGTGTCCCTAGGTCTGAAGTGGGTCTCTTGTAGACAGCATATAGATGGGTCTTGTTTTTGTATCCATTCAGCAAGCCTGTGTCTTTTGGTTGGAGCATTTAATCCATTCATGTTTAAGGTAATTATTGATATGTATGTTCCTATGACCATTTTCTTAATTGTTATGGGTTTGTTTTTGTAGGTCCTTTTCTTCTTTTGTGTTTCCCCCTTAGAGAAGTTCCTTTAGCATTTGTTGTAGAGCTGGTTCGGTGGTGCTGTATTCTCTTAGCTTTTGCTTGTCTGTAAAGCTTTTGATTTCTCCATCAAATCTGAATGAGATCCTTGTTGGGTAGAGTAATCTTGGTTGTAGGTTCTTCCCTTTCATCACTTTAAGTATATCATGCCACTCCCTTCTGGCTTGTAGAGTTTCTGCTGAGAAATCAGCTGTTAACCTTATGGGAGTTCCCTTGTATGTTATTTGTCATTTTTCCCTTGCTGCTTTCAATAATTTTTCTTTGTCTTTAATTTTTGCCAATTTGATTACTATGTGTCTCGCCATGTTTCTCCTTGGGTTTATCCTGTCTGGGACTCTCTGTGCTTCCTGGACTTGGGTGGCTATTTCCTTTCCCATGTTAGGGAAGTTTTTGACTATAATCTCTTCAAATATTTTCTCAGGTCCTTTCTCTCTCTCTCTTCTCCTCTGGGCCCCTTATAATGCAAATGTTGTTGTGTTTAATGTTGCCCCAGAGGTCTCTTAGGCTGTCTTCATTTCTTTTCATTCTTTTTTCTTTATTCTGTTCCACAGCAGTGAATTCCACCTTTCTGTCTTCCAGGTCACTTACCCGTTCTTCTGCCTCAGTTATTCTATTATTGATTCCTTCTAGTGTAGTTTTCATTTCAGTTATTGTATTGTTCATTTCTGTTCGTTTGTTCTTTAATTCTTGTAGGTCTTTGTTAAACATTTCTTGCATCTTTTCGATCTTTGCCTCCATTCTTTTTCGAAGGTCCTGGATCATCTTCACTATCATTATTCCGAATTCTTTTTCTGGAAGGTTGCCTATCACTACTTCATTTAGTTGTCTTTTGGGGGTTTTATTTTGTTCCTTCATCTGGTACGTAGGCCTCTGCCTTTTCATCTTGTCTATCTTTCTGTGAATGTGGCTTTTGTTCCACAGGCTGCAGGATTGTAGTTCTTCTTGCTTCTGCTGTCTGCCCTCTGGTGGATGAGGCTATATCACACTTTTTCATCTAACACTAATGTTAGTCAGGATATTGGTCTCCATGTTGCCAAATTCTGGGCACTTAATGGTCTTTAGTCACTCCATAGCATTCAACCCAGTTGCCTATTGAACCCTTCTGGAAACAGCCTTTCCCTTGCCTTCTACCACTGCACCCTCTTGGTTTCCCTTTGATCTTTCTGCCACTGTGTTTTAGACATTTTTGCTCACTTCTCCCTTCTAACTACTCATAACTGTTGGCGTCCCCCGACACTCTAAACTAGTCCTCCTTCCCTTCCTTTGCTTTCTTACTTTACACTGTCTCCCTCAATGTCTCACCCCCAGGCTTCAATTTCCATCTATAACCGAGTTTCTGATTTATTTGTTAGCCCAGACCTCTCTTCTGAGCTTCTGCCCACTCAACTTCTCCTCTTGGTATCCCACAGGCACCCCACCTGACTTGTCCAAATTTGAATTCATCATCTCTCCTTCCCAAGCCTGCTTCTCAAGTGTCCCAGAACTCAGAAACCGGCACCACCATTTGCCCGGTTACTCAGACCAGTAATTCAGAAGCCCCCCTCCACATCCAATTGCCAAGTCAGCAGATTCCACCTCTTAAATGTCTCTCAAAACCATCTACTTTTTTCCAGCACCACTGTTACTACCCTAATCCAAGTCATCATTACCTTTCACCCAGATTCCAGCAGCAGCCTCGTAGTAGTGGATATCCTGCATTCATCCTAACTCACTTTATTTCACTTTTCCCACAGCAGCCAGCATAGTTAAAACAACGTCAAATTCATACCTGATCACATTTCACTTTACACCTCATCTTGCACCACCCTCACCTCTTCAGTGACATAGCCTCACTGGTCTTCTGTCAGTTCCTCCAGCTCACCTGCTCCTGCCCAGCACAGGCACTTTCACATGTGGTCCTCTCTGGCTGTGACTCCGCCCACAACCCCATCGCTTCGCCTCATCCCTGGCTAATCACCCTTCAGTCACCGTGGAAACTGCATTTCCCCAGAAAGCCTTTCCTACCACCCCAATTGGTTCAGGCCCCTGAACCACCATTTAGACACTCTCCTGAGATCTCACACTTCTTTATGACATTTATCATAGCTGTCATCAATAATTTGGTTAATTTTGTTACACATCTCTCTTCTCCATTAGACTGTATACTCCTTCATGTCAGGGGCTACATTTCATTCTCTGCTAGAATCTCAGTATGCAGCACTTTGCCTTCTTCATAGCATGAGTTCATTAAATATATATTGAATGAATAAATGTATAAAGAATGAAAGAAAAAGAAATACCAAACATAAAAATTGTTTATGCTTATTGATAGTCAAAAATTATGTTAAATTATATCACATACAATTTTGCCTTCCAGGTTAACAAAAAATTTTTTTTAATAATACTAACACTAGTAAGAGTGCTGGGGGATAGGCACTGTCATTCCTTGCTGGTAGGACTATAAATGGATACAGCTTTCCTAGAAAGCCGTTGGCAGTATGAGTGAGTCAAAAGGCTTAAAATAATTTCCCTCCTTGGGTCCATACATTGCACGTTATTATGGGCTGAATTGTGTCGTACCTCCCCCCCATTCCCACCCTGCCAAATTCATATGTTGAAGCCCTACGTGAGTAGCTCAGAATATGACAGTATTTGGGATAGGGTCTTTAAAGATTAAGTTAAAATGAGGCCATTAGGGTGGCCCTAATCCAATCTGACTAATGTTCTTACATTAGTAAGGAAATTAGAGACACTAGGGATATACTCACGCAGAGGAAAGACCATGTGAGGACACAGCGAGAAGGTGCCATCTATCAATACAAGCCAAGGGGAGAGGCCTCAGAAGAAACCAAACCTGCTGACACCTTGATCTTGGACTTACAGCCTCCAGAGCTATGAGGAAATAAATGGCTGTTAAAGCCACCCAGCCTGTGGTATTTTGTTATGGCAGCCTGAGCAAACTAATACACATATATAGAAACTTACTCTCAAACAATAATCAGAAATATGGTTAAAGATTTATAAAGTTGGATCTTCCCTGGTGGTGCAGTGGTTAAGAATCCACCTGCCAATGCAGGGGACACAGGTTTGAGCCTTGGTCCAGGAGGATTCCCACATGACGCAGAGCAACTAAGTCCGTGCACCACAACTACTGAGGCTGTGCTCTAGAGCCCGCATGCCACAACTACTGAAGCCCGCGCGCCTAGAGCCCGTGCTCCGCAACAAGAGAAGCCACCGCAATGAGAAGCCTGCACACTGCAACAGAGTAGCCCCCGCTCGCTGCAACTAGAGAAAGCCTGCGCACAGCAACGAAGACCCAACACAGCCAAAAATAAATTAATTAAATAAAATAAATTTTTAAAAAAAGATTTGTAAAGTTGCTAAGATACGTGAGGTAAGTCTGTATAAATTAGTCCATTTACTGCAGGTCAGACGTGGTACTTGGTGCTATGGATAAATTGGGGAGCAAAACAGAGTGGCCCCCTCTTAGAACTTATGTCTGCAATGGAGATAAATAAATGGGGCATATGCCTGCATCCTTGGCCAAATGCTATTAAGGGAATGTTCAAGGTGCAATAACAGGGTATAGCAGAGTAAAACCACATATATTTGGGTGGGTGTTGAGGTGACTGGGAGGATGAGGGAAGACTTCTGTGAAGGTGTGACAAGCTACAATCTGAAGGGTGAGCAGGGTTAATTAGGAAACAGAGAACACTTGTCCGCCTGAGGATGAGACCATACGTGCAGAAGCCCTGCCACAGAAGGAGCTTGCTGTCGTAGAAGGAAGAGAAGTCTGGTAGGGCTGGGAGCGCCTGAGAGGAGGGGGGAGGGCTGGGATGGGTAAGCTGTGGGGACATCATAAGATGGGCAATCTTAAAACATACCCAACTGTGATCAAAGCCTTTGTCTGCAATCTGGGGTTGTTTTCTTCCTACTCCTTTTTAGTATTTTTCATGTCTTCTACAGTGATCATGTATTATATTGTCAGGAAAAATACAATACTTAAAATTTGAGACTGGGACACAGAAGGACAAATATTACATAAGGTATCTGAAATGGTCGAGCTGAAAGAAGCAAGAATAGAATGGTGGCTGCCAAGGGCTGGGAGGAGGGGGATATGGGGAGTTGCTAATCAATGGGTATAAAATTTCAGTTATGCAAAATAAGTTCTAGAGATCTGCTGCACAACATTGTGCCTAAAGATGACAATATTGCCTTGTACACTTAGAGATCTGCCAAAGACAGTAGAGCTCATGTTGCATATTCTCACCACACTAAGATTTTAAAAATAAAACTTAAAAATGTGAGACTGGGAGTGAAATGCAGATGTTTGTACAAATGTCCTGTTCCATTGAGAGACCTGAAAAAAAATGCAAGAGTTTCCATCACAATATAAATAAACAATATCTCCTTATAGCAGATGAAATTTCCAGTTAGTCTCTTTTGGTGTGGGACCTTGTGAGAAACAAGCTTAAAAGAGTTCTCTAATTGGTTACAGGGAGAAAGCTACCACTTTTAAAAATGTTTACTTACTAAGTAAGCTCTACTTTTGGAATTTTATATGCCCTTCTAATGTAAGTTCCCTCACAAAGACTTGAATCAACGTCCTAAATAGCTGACTTTTTCAAGGTCTGGACTTGTCACCTCCATGGTCATGGACCAACCTTATGGATCTATCTCCCATGCCGTGAAGCAGGCCCTAGAACGTGGAATGGGATCCCCACGCTCCGAGCTCGACACCTGGACTCTCCAGCTCCCAGGCTACAAAGCCTGCAGCAGGCATGGATTTTCTGAGCAATAACCACCCAGTGCCCTGACTCTCACTAGAAAACAGGCCTCTGAAAAACAATGCTGTTTCCTACTGTGGTCCCAGAAAAACATTTCTGTCAAAAAATAAATCCTATGCACTCTCTAACCCCAAGCCATAGGTCCTCACTTAAAAAAAAAAAAAAAAGTTATGTAACATCTTCACTTCAAGAACTTAACTACTTGATGTTTTTTATTCTGGGTTTAATTGCAATCACCCTTCAGTTGTACCCCTCCTGCCCTCTGAGTAAATGAAAGCACCTGAGCCACCCATCAACAGCAAGATGAGAAACAAGAGGGAGAAAGATCCAGGTGTTGAGACAGTAAGACCCATGTTGAATCTTAGTGCACCGTGTGTGTCAGGGACTCCGGGGACCATGCCCTTATATCTAACCTCAGAACAAATCCTACAAGGGAGTTATTCTTCCCCTTTTACAGATGAAGAAAATGAATCTTAGTTTGGCTAAGTGACTTGCCTATGACATGTGACTAGTGACTTTACAGGAGAGGTAAAGTGCCATGTCTAAGCGTAAGACATCTCTTCCTTGGCTGAATAATCCCAAACTTCTGTCTTCAACAGCAGCAACAACTTCATTGTATTTCTATGTGAAGCTTCCTGTAAACGTGACTTTTAATAATGTACCAGTTGTAACAGAATTCGATTACGAAAGTAATAATAATTTGTAGGTTTTAGGAATTAGTCTAAAAGAATTTTATGTGAGGAATATTTTATAATGTAGACTAATTGCCTATCAACAGAGCCAAGAGGGTTATAGTCAACTAGCTATATATGGCAACAGCATCAGGAAAAAAAAAAGATTCAAGTGTTCAACTGGTAAAACGGTAGGTCAGGGCTTCCCTGGTGGCGCAGTGGTTGGGAGTCCGCCTGCCGATGCAGGGGACACGGGTTCGTGCCCACGTCCGGGAAGATCCCACATGCCGCGGAGCGGTTGGGCCCGTGAGCCATGGTCGCTGAGCCTGCGCGTCCGGAGCCTGTGCTCCGCAACGGGAGAGGCCACAACAGTGAGAGGCCCGCGTACTGCAAAAAAAAAACAGAAAAACAAAAAACAAACAACATGGTAGGCCAGTTACCATCCACTGGGCATCCTTTAGGGAAACTAAAAGACATTTTAAACTCTAACACATAAGAAGGAGGAGGAGGATGGAGAGGGGAAGGTGCAGGGTAGGAGAGGAGGAGAAGAAGTACTTATTAGGTATCAGGCACTGTCCTAAGCACGCTGTATACATTACTCACTGGATCTTAACAACACCCATATGACGTATGTACTATTATCATCAATTCCATTTACATAGAGGGAATCTCAGAGAGAGGTTAGGTAACTTGCTCAGAGTAATGCTGCCAGAGCCCTCACTCTTACCCACTCCACTCTGCTCCCTTCCCAGCAACTCCTCTATCTCAGCATCTGGTAGAAGAAACAAGTCCATGGAACATTATGATAAAAGCTCCTCTGTAGAAACATCCCTGATGCCTGAAATTCTATTCGTAGTTTCATTTCTTTGGATTAAGGCATTGTCTCCTCTTAAAATTAAATACAAATTTAATCTGAAAAACAAGGAACCACTGTTTGTCATGAAACTTTAGGGCATCCCCTCTCTCTTCGGGTTTGAGAAATCCTCTAAGGGGGCCATGCCCCACCCCATCCCTGTAGTGAGCAACTACAGGAGGACCACCGCTGCAGTGAGATACTACAAGGACGAGAGTGTGTAGCCACCCTTGGGTCAATCAGGGATAAAAATTAAAATTAGATATATCTTCTACAGCTTTAAATTGAGAATATGAGGACAGAATATAAAATTGGTTAAAGGTGATTATTTTTTTAACATCTTTATTGGAGTATAATTGCTTTACAGGGTTGTGTTAGTTTCTACTCTATAACAAAATGAATCAGCTATACGCATACATATATCCCCATATCCCCTCCCTCTTGCATCTCTTTTATATTTTCAAAAAGAAAAAAAAAATCCCTTGTGTGCAGATAGGTAGAGGTTTATTTTGTACCCCTCAAATGATATGATGTAGACCAGCACATGTGCTTATGTGAGCATCAAAGAAGCACCGAGAAAGTCCATGTTGAGTTAGCAAAGCCCCAGGTCAGGGAACTCAGTTCCTCCTTGAAGAGATCTTTCATTCAGCATAATCCTCCCTTCCACCAGGCCCTAACTGTATAGAACAGTGTTAAGAAAACCATGTTAAGCTGAAGGAGAAGATGACTAAAAAGTCAAATAGACTATTTAAAATTCACTTTCAATGAGTAGAATAAATAAGGGATATGGAGATTGTTCTACTTCAAGTTTGTATTCCTGTGATGATGGAGGGAGAGGGTAGATTAGTTCTACCTTCATATGAGAGAGTAATAAGAGAGACTTCATATTACTTACCTTATTTTTTTTCACCAAGCACCTCAGGAGAGTAAAGTTAGATTTTTTAATTTGCTTTAAATCAGCAGTCGCAGATTATAATGAGTCTTGTCAAAAAGTAGTGTTCTCTGAGAAGGACCAAGTTTTACCCCTTGTCTACCTCATTCTTCGTGCCAAATTTGTGTCTTCCACCAGATTAGAAGTGCCACAAGAACAAACACCATATGTCTTCTTTTTCCCTGTAAGCCTATTGTGCCTTGCACAATGCCTGGCACACAGTAGGTGTTCTATAAATATGTTTAATGATTTAATGCTCCATCGCTATGGTTTTGCAAGAATCATGAGGCCGAAGAGCCATATTAGAAACCACATTCAAATAGGAAAGAAGGGGAAAATTCTTCTCTTCCTTTGCATGCAATACTGATGGATGTAGGTTACTAATAGGTTGCAAGAGGGAAGAGCCTTAGAGTGGAGCAGTGGGGAGAGAAGGAAAAAGATAAGGCTAAGAGTAAGCTTTTTTTTTTTTTTTTTTTTGCAGTACGCGGGCCTCTCACCGCTGCGGCCTCTCCCGTTGCGGAGCGCAGGCTCAGTGACCATGGCTCACGGGCCCAGCCGCTTCGCAGCATGCGGGATCCTCCCAGATCGGGGCACGAACCTGCGTCCCCTGCATCGGCAGGCGGACTCCCAACCACTGTGCCACCAGGGAAGCCCAGCTTTTTTTTTTTTTTTAAGGTCTTTTATTGAGCTCAAAGCAAAACACAAAACTTCAAAACCTAATTTTTCTCATATCTCTAAAGTACGAAAAATTTGAGCATATCTTAGAGTTAGGAAAACTTAAGTATCCAACTACAGATTCACTTCACAAATACATGGCATTGTGTGAATAGAGATGAAGAATCAGACCCCCCATTTTCTAGGACTCTGCCCACATCACCCAAGGTCCCCGATCTGTGTTTTCTCAACTCAGTCAGGTTGTCATGTTTATCCCATGCTTTGTCTCCTTAGATAAACACATGCTTTCTGCATGTTAGTCTGATAATTATGGAATTCATTGTCAACTCAGAGAATCTAAACAGGTTAATTCAGGCAAATGTCCAAAGCCAGTACGAGCAGGAAAAGATATATGGACCCCATTTAGAAATGTTATACAAAATAAATTTTGCTATTCCCCAAGAGCTTAAGGCAAACAATATTGTAACCTATAAGTGGATTCTTGAAATAGGGTAGATTATCCCAGTTTTTAAAGTCTAACAGATATTAAAATTTATTCAAGAAACTATATTTTATAAGTCATGTTTCTTTCTTTGATTTCATAGTTTCTGTGGCTCCAAAGGGCTGTTGTGATAAATAGCGAATCTCATTTTTTCTCTTTGTTTCTTCCTGGTTCTCACTGTCTGGCTGAACACTAGTCATACTCCTGGTTCACACATTATGTATACCTCACTCAATGTGGGCATAAGAGATTGAAATGAGAGTGTGATAAGCAGGTGTTTATTTTGTAACAGAATCATGGAAAGCGAAAGCTAGAAGGGATCTTGGAGATCAACCAGTGCAACCTCTCTCCTTTTTTACTTAAAGAACCTGAAGTTCAATGAGGTGTTGAAATGCACCCTTTGTCCCTGATTACGCGTTTGGTAAGAGATCTATTTTCAAATATTTGTGTCTCAGAGAGGTCTTATTCCTCAAACTTGATGATCATTGGGCGTAAAAGATTGCCTTACAAGTTTTAATATACTTCACATGCATTATGCTTCTGGGAACTCTGGAGCTAAAAATAAAATAACATTACCCCAAAACTTATTTGGTTCTGGAGTTAGCAGTAGCAGGGGGTTGGAGAAATATTCTCTGGTAGCTGGAATTCTAAGTGACATGTGTACCCACTGCTGAGTCCACACCTGGTCAGGCCCACCCACTCCCCTCTTGGGAGCTTTCCTGCTCCCCTGACACCGGGTGCTCTGCCTAGCCATGGAAAAATAGTGCTGAGGGTGGTAGAATGTTGGCTTTGTCTCCCACCAGGAAACCAAATGAGAACCAGCAGAAAGAGTGTATCAAATTTATCAGAGGTAGTGATTTATTATGTGGAATCCCCAATTCCTTAGATGTCACCAAATAGTGGAGCTATTTTCAGTATTTCAAAAAGACTATTGGAAATCAAACAGTGATCCACAACAATGCTACACAGACTATAACATCAGGTTTCTTTCCTTTGGCTTGAATTATATTACCACCCAATAGGATTATGCCAGGCTTATCAGGAGCTCTGAATAGCGGTTAAATATATCTTAGGTTGCTAAAAATGAAGGAATCATTACTTAATAGATGAAAATCAGGTCCCTTGGAGGACAAGACAAAATGATAAAAGGGATTTTTGTGAGTATAAAAAAAGGTTTGGAAGTACTCACTTTCAACCAAAGAAAACTTTATACCAAAGGACTCTCAAAAAGATCTAAGAGAAATCCCCTTCCCCTAGTCTAGCTCTCCCCCGGTTCCGTCATAATAACTCACTGGGCAGGGCAGGGAGGTTTTCCTGTAACTGGAGTTCTGTGATCCATGGCGGTCCCGGAGTCCTCTCTCATCCTCCTCTATCCAGCTGTGACCCCAGAAGCTGCTCATCCATTTGGCAAAAGACACATCATCATCGTCATCATCTTTGTGCTCCATGTAAAGGTGATTCAAAATATCGAAGGCCTGTTCCTAAATCTGGCAGAGAGAAATATTACCCAACAGGGCTGACTTGATGAAACCCAGGATCTCCCTCAAAAGACAAAACGAAACTGATGTTTTCAAATGGTCTCTGATAATGGAATCCTTAAAGGAGAAAGATTTACTAAACAACCACTTCACCATCAGGCAGCCTCTGGTAATGTCTATTTATAAATTGTGCAGCCCACATTCCCCTCCCCTCTCCCTGTCTTCTTAAATTGAGATGCTTTTTAATCCTTCCATTGCTGGGGCTTGTGCCTCGCAGCCTAAGGGTGGGAAGCACAGTCCACTGCCTGGTTTTCCCTGTGTTTTGTTGCTGATGGCATGTGATGGCATCTCCAGCTGTTAATGGTGTTGGAGCATGACCTTCATAATATGCCTGTCACCTCCAGGCCAGCTCTGAAATGGGGCCACTTACAAGGACAGACTCAGCCTGCAAGATAGCCAGCTATGGTGTGTCATATCTAGAGCCAGATATTCTCCTAATGAATAAATTCGATATTGATATAAAATCTAACTCCTGGGACAAAAGAAACAGGAGGAATTTTTTGGGGGGTTGATATATTATTTTTATATGTACAAAGGTAAATAATGTACAATGTACAAATCTTAAGTGTACAGTTTGATGAACTTTTACATACATATACCCTTCTAATGACCACAACTATGCAGGTAAAGACATACACTCTTTCCAGTACCCCAGCAGTCTCCTTCTTTCCCCCTTCCAACCTAACCTCCCTCCAAAAGGCTAAGACTTCTGACCTCTGTCACTGTAGATTAATTTTGCCTGTTTTTGAACTTCTTTCAATGGAATTATATAGTATGTATTATTTTGTGTCACTTAACATTATGTTAGTGAGATTTATCCATGCTTTTATAGTAACAGTAGTTCATGCTGTATAGTATTGCATAGTATGATTATCCAACCTTTAAAAATTCAGTCTAATATTGATGGTCATTTCGGGCTATCACTTGGGTTGTTTACAGTTGGGACTATTATAAATAAAGCTTCTATGAGCATTAGAGTCCCTGTCTTTTAATGTTTTTTTTTTCCAAGGTAAGGAGAATATTACATTTATTGAGCCCCTTACTTTGCACCAGATATGGAGTCAAGTATTTTACGTTTGCTATTTTCATTATTAACAAGCCTGTGTCTGGGATATTTTCGTCATATTTTATTGATGAGGAACTTGAGATTCAAATAGATCATCATTTCCCCAAGGTGAAATTACTACTAAGCTTCACAGCCACATTTGAGCAAGGAGTATAACAAAGTCCGGGGTCTCTCCACCATTCTGCCAGTATTCCAAGAAACTTTTGATAAATCTCGCTTTTTTTTTTTTGAATGCTTCAAACAAAATGAATTTTATTTATCTTCCATGAAACAATTCAGATATAAACGGCGAGTCCTCAAAAACATCCAGGACCCAGACTCCTTATATCTTTTCATTTGGCATCCCCTGCAGTGTTGTCTGGCTAGATGGTCAAAACTGAGTCACCAGCAATTTAGTGTTCCAGCCAGCAAGAATGGGGAAAGATAGAAAGTAGAGGGCAAGCAACTTCCTTTCAAAGGAGCAACACTCCGTTTTGCTCACATCAATTTTGCTCACATTCTACTGGCAAAAAAATCATTCACACAGCTGCAACTGGTTATAAAGAAGCTAGAAAATGTAGTGTTTACCTGGAAAGCTATGTACCTCACTGCAATTCAGAGATTCTCTTACTAAAAGGAAAAAGAGAATGGATACAGGGGACAATTACAGCCTCTGCCAGAGGCAGTGTATCCTGAAGTGTGTTAAGGAAACACTAGTTCCATGAATTGTCCAAAAAACAAGTTCTTTATAGCTGTACTTATCAGAGCCTTTAATGCACTAATGGTTAAACTCTATGAGAGAGGAATAGCTTTGCTACATTACCTAGATTTATTTGACCATGGGATCCATTTTTCAAAGGTCAACTCTTAGAGCTAATATGTGGCGGAATACATTTTGGGAAACACTACTCTGGAATACTACTCTCTCTTTTTTTTTGATAGATATTTACTGGATTATAATTGCTTCACAGTACAATTAGTTTCTGTTGTACAACAAAGTGAATCAGCCATATGCATACATATATCCCTACATCCCCTCCCTCTTGAGCCTCCTTCCCACCCTCCCTATCCCACCCCTCTAGGTGGTCACAAAGCACCGAGCTGATCTCCCTGTGCTATGCTGCTGCTTCCCATTGGCTAACTATTTTAAATTTGGTAGTGTATATATGTCGATGCTACTCTCACTTTGCCCCAGCTTCCCCCTGACCACCGTGTCAAGTCCACTCTCTAAGCCTGTGTCTTTATTCCTGCCCTGCAATTAGGTTCATCAGTACCTTTTTTTTTTTTTTAGATTCCATATATATGTGTTAGCATACGGTATTTGTTTTTCTCTTTCTGACTTACTTCACTCTGAATGATAGACTCTAGTTCCATCCACCTCACTACAGATAACTCAATTTCATTTCTTTTTATGGCTGAGTACTTGCCATTGTATATATGTGCCACATCTTCTTTATCCATTCATCTGTCGATGGACATTTAGGTTGGTTCCATGTCCTGGCTATTGTAAATAGTACTGCAATGAACATTGTAGTGAATGTCTCTTTTTGAATTATGGTTTTCTCTCAGGGTATATGCCAAGTAGTGGGATTGCTGGGTCATATGGTAGTTCTATTTTTAGTCTTTTAAGAAACCTCCATACTGTTCTCCATAGTGGCTGTATCAATTTACATTCCCACCAAAAGCGCAGGAGTGTTCCCTTTTCACCACACCCTTTCCAGCATTTATTGTTTCTAGATTTTTTGATAATGGCCATTCTGACCAGTGCGAGGTGATACCTCATTATAGTTTTGATTTGCGTTTCTCTAATAATTAGTGATGTTGAGCATCTTTTCATGTGCCTCTTGGCCATCTGTATGTCTTCTTGGTGAAATGTCTATTTAGGTCTTCCACCCATTTTTTATTTTAATTGCTTGTTTTTTTGATATTGAGCTCCATTAGCTGTTTGTATATTTTGGAGATTAATCCTTTGTCCCTTGTTTCCTTTGCAAATATTTTCTCCCATTCTGAGGGTTGTCTTTTTGTCTTGTTTATGGTTTCCTTTTCTGTGCAAAAGCTTTTAAGTTTAATTGGGTCCCATTTATTTATTTTTGTTTATTTCCATTACTCTAGAAGGTGGGTCAAAAAAGATCTTGCTGTGGTTTATGTCAAAAAGTGTTTTTCCTATGCTTTCCTCTAAGAGTTTTAT
Source organism: Orcinus orca (assembly GCF_937001465.1). Classification (NCBI taxonomy): domain Eukaryota; kingdom Metazoa; phylum Chordata; class Mammalia; order Artiodactyla; family Delphinidae; genus Orcinus; species Orcinus orca. The sequence goes on from NC_064563.1 coordinate 101,404,032, forward strand.
AGTGTCTGGTCTTATACTTAGGTCTTTAATCCATTTGGAGTTTGTTTTTGTGTATGGTGTTAGGTAGTGTTCTAATTTCATTCTTTTACATGTAGCTGTCCAGTTAAATCTTGCATTTTTAAATAGAGGCATTCTTGGACATTTTCCATATAAAAATTCTTCCTTGAGCTGTAAAAATTGGCTTAACTGTAACCAATGTACCTAGAGCACTATTCTACAACTTGTGTTACTAAGGGAAAGTAACCAAAGCACAAAATGGCTTGCAACATTTTTATTTCTTGCTTTAAATAACATGGTGCATGCTTGTTACTTTGTAATATTTTTATTAAAGAATGGAAGAAGCCTGACTTCTCAATGACCCAGATGAGAAAAGAAAATACATAATTCTATGTCATCACTGTTGGTTGTCTCTGTTATTAAAGAAAGAAATCAAATAATTTTTCTTGGGGAAACAGGACCAGGTCTGTCCACAAAAGTTCACTATGGATGGACCTCTTCTTTTCTATTCCTCCTAAGACAGAAGTGTGTTTTCTTCCAATTTCTGAAACAAAAATAAATCTGTGGGCAGGGGATGGAGAAACCAGAGCGGATAATATCTAATTATTACTTCAAAGTACTTCAGGGAAAAGGAAATAGGACTTTATCTTAAAACCTCTTTGAGTAATACCAGTTTCTCGGACTTCTGTGCCCTCCCCTTAATGCCTTATACACAGAAACAATTTAGGGGGCTTCCCAGATGGCGCAGTGGTTGAGAGTCCGCCTGCCGATGCAGGGGACACGGATTCGTGCCCCGGTCCTGGAAGATCCCACATGCCGCGGAGCGGCTGGGCCCGTGAGCCATGGCCGCTGAGCCTGCGCGGCCGGAGCCTGTGCTCCGCAACGGGAGAGGCCACAACAGTGAGAGGCCCGCGTACCGCAAAGAAAAAAAAAAAACAAGAAACAATTTAGATATTGGAAAATGTGCAGGAAAAGAAGGTAGATATATATATATATATATATATATATATATATATATATGGAGAATTTATTATGAGGAATTGGCTCATACAGTTATGGAGACTGGGAAGCCCCACCGTCTGCCATCTGCTAGCTGGAGACCCAAGATAGCCAGTGGCGTAATTCAGTCTGAGTCCTAAGGCCTCCAGGGAAAGCAGTGATGTATTGATAAGTCCCAGTCCAAGAGCAGGAAAAGATGAGATGAGATCGCCCAGCTCAAGCAGTAAGGCAAGAAAAAAGGGTGAATTTCTCCTTCTTTTGCCTTCTGTTCTATTCCAGCCCTCAACTGATTGTATCATGCCCACCCACATTGGCGTATTTACTTTATTGAGCCCACCAATTCAAATGTTAATCTTATCTAGATACATCCTCACAGATACACCCAGAAATAATGTTTAATCTGGGCACCGCATAGCTAGTCAAATTGACATTTAAACTAACCACACAGGCACTAATCCGATTCTTGATAGCTCCAGCCTCATGACCTATATACCTTCCAAAGGTCCCATCTCCAAATACCACCATATTGGGGATTAGGCTTTAACATATGAACTTTGAAGGCCCACAGATATTCAGTTCACAGTAGGGTACCTACATGACCAGTACCCAGAAAAACCCTGAGCACTAAGTCTTTAATGAACATGTAGAAAACATTTCACACGTGTTGCCACAACTCATTGCTGGTGGAATTAAGCACATCCTATAAGATTTACCTGGAAAAAGGAATTTTGGAAATTTATTCCTGGTATCCTTCAGACTTCACCCAATATGCCTTTCCCTTTTTGATTTTGCTTTGTATCCTGTGTAATAAACCTTACCCACAAATACAACTATATGATGAGTCCTGTGGATTCTTCTAACAAATCTCCAAACTGGGGGTGGCAGTTGGTATCAGAAATGGGATTCACTAAAACAAGCCCAACTCACTGAAATATGGCTAAAGCAGTATTTAGAAAAAGGATGAAGGGGACATAATGATAAACTTTCAATGCCAAGTGGCTACCTAGTCATCTGTGATATGAAATGGCAGCAGAGATGATGTTTGCTATGAAAGGTAGAGATTACCTATGAAATTTTAAAATGATACATCCAACTCCAGAAGGATTGGCTCATTGAATGTGCTGGCTGCTTTTGGCAATGGTGGCTGAAGTGAGGAGATTAAAAATTGCAATTGCAGCCTGGATGATGCCTTAGGGTTTTGTTCTCTCCTCCAGGTGGGAGGGGAAAAGACTGTCAGTGCCAAGACAAACTTTAGATAAATCAGAAATAAAGGAGAAGGGGAAAACAACATTTTATCCACTGGTACAGCAGCCCCTTGCATTCCAGCTGGGATCTCTAAGCAGCTGTAATGTCAATTCTGAAAGCATTGAGTTTACTGCTAGGGGATTGTGTAAACTTGCAATGAAAAAGAGAGAGAGAGAGAGAGAGAGAGACTTTCAGAAAAATGGCTTTTTATTTTGTGGCTATTGCTTCTGGATGTATGATAAAAATAAATGTAAAATACTATATGCTTGTAATTTCATACATGTTAGAGGGATTATCGCAGTCAGGGAAAGCTGCCCAATAAACGGTGTTAGTAGAACGTAAATTCCTTGCTTTTTGCTGGAATGGGTTAAAATTTAAACTCTTTGGGTATCGAAATCTCACAACTGATTATTTTTGCTTAGATTTTTGCCTGTTGGAGTCTATGGGAAAAGGTAGACAACATAAAAGGAGAGAAAATCTCCACAGGAAAATCAACTTTTGCATTTTAAAAGGCAGGTTTTAGTTTGCTAATAAGTTCTTATAAAATCAGATGTCTACTAGAGTTTGTCATACAGAGTGAAGTAAGTCAGAAAGAGAAAAACAAATACCGTATGCTAACTCACATATATGGAATCTAAAAAAACGGTACTGATGAACCTAGTGGCAGGGCAGGAATAAAGATGCAGATGTAGAGAATGGACTTGAGGACACAGTGGGGGAAGGGTAAGCTGGGACAAAGTGAGAGAGTAGCACTGACATACGTACACTACCAAATGCAAAATAGATAGCTAGTGGGAAGCAGCTGCATAGCACAGGGAGATCAGCTCCGTGCTTTGTGACCACCTAGAGGGGTGGGATAGGGAGGGTGGGAGGGAGGCTCAAGAGGGAGGGTATATGGGGATATATGTATACATATAGCTGATTCACTTCGTTGTACAGCAGAAACTAACACAACAATGTAAAGCAATCATACTCCAATAAAGATATTTTTAAAAAAGCAGATGTCTAACCCTTAGAGGCTGATGATTTTCCAGCCTAATGTGCATATTTTTGAGTGGGTCAATTTGGACTTTAAGTCTGACAAGATAAAAGGGGCTTAGAAGGACTTGAAACCTCACTGTCTGGCCCAGTAGTCTCTTGGCTTTGCTGCCGCTAAAGAAGAAAAGTCCTTTTTGGAATCCTGAATTCAGAAATCCTATTTGCCTGGACCTATCAGTAGAATCAAACCTCATAATGATTGTGCTGGTCCATAAGGATTGTGATGGACCTCTAAAAGCAGACATAGGCTCAATGAACAGAACTCAGACTCTGGGACTATTGCAGATTTAAGACCCTCCCCCCTTATGGGGCCATAAACTATAAAAACATTATGGATGCTGACTGGACCACACAGGTATCTTGCAGATGCCCATGGGAAAGTGCTTGTTCTCTGACGGGACCATATGAAACCAAGCTTCTATAGTGGCTCGATCTGTATAATGCAGGAATTAATTGCATCTGAGATGATTAATCACAAGAAACCTAACTTGTGATTCCTGTCGAAAGCTCCAAGTTGGGAGAGAGCACATTACGGGGAGGGGACCTCTGCACCCACTCCTAACAGATAGGGTTCTTATCCCCTTCCCAGGCATGTCTCACTGCTGTTGACTTGTGTTTGGATTTTAAGATTATTTGAAATTTACAATGGACTGATGACCTGATTCTACTTCACTCACATTTCTTCTTAGTTAGGAATTTTGATTATTAAACATAGCTGTCCCCAGACAGAGATTGGTCTTTTCTGGGCTATTTACTGAATAAATGATCAGGATGACAGGCGTCAGAGTTATGTAAACACATTATGAAAACTCTTGAAAATTCAGGATTTTGTCCTACCAGTTCCTGAACATGATGTGTCTTTCTAGCTAAGTTTATTAAAATTGTTTTTCTATGTAAATTTTTCTATTCCTCTGTTTGGATTTGTTAAATTAATACTTATTAAGTGGAGTGCAGGGTATCAGATGGTGAGTTGCAGTTCAACGGTAGATCACAAGAGGAATTAAAATAGAGAAGTTTATTACTCACAGGTCCTGGAGGAAGTACCTGGCATGCTTTGAGGGACCACATGGGGAGGTCAAGGCAGAGTGCAGACAGAGAGAAGCAGGACCTGGGGAACATGTTTTTATTAGAGTCTATGGGTAGAGTGCTTTGTGGTTCCCAGGCTAAGGCCTGATTTGGTCAATTCAAACCAAAAGAGCAGGGTTCTGATAAATCCCACAAAGGTCTTATTGGTCTTATCTAAGGAGCATATAGGGGAAGGCACTGGGAAGCAGGGGAGATTGTTGATCACAAGGGCTGTTGGGGAGGTCATATCAGGAACTTACATTTCCTTGTGATTCTGTGAGCTGCCATCTGGGGCATGGGTTTGCCTGAGGGGACTAGTGTCAGTTTAAGGTCACTGCTGGCTGCTTGGCCAAACAAAATAGATGCTGAGGCAGCAACAGCATGGAGTAGCTTAGCTAAATTCTCAACACTCTCTTTATACCAAACACTTCCTGCTGAAAGGTCTAGATGAGAATAAAAAATGATTGGGAAAAAAATGTAAAGTTAAGATTACTGTATGAGACACACTGATTTTGTAATAACACAGAAAAAACAAAAAGCCAGCACCTGGGAGATGCAGGGAAAGGTGGACATTAATGATTTCTGTTTTTTATAACTGCTGTTTTTCAGAACTGCTCCTGGGGGAATTCCCTGGCAGTCCAGTGGTTAGGACTCGGCGCTTTCACTTCCGGGGTCCCAGTTTCAATCCCTGGTCTGGAAGCTAAGATCCCGCAAGTTGCACAGTACGGCCAAAAAAAAAAAAAAAGAACCACTCCTGAATGCCAATGCTGCCTTCCCAAGATGCTGTAAGGTCTTGAATTCAAACTGACTGCTGAGCCTATGAGCACACCTAACAACACTGACTGTGACACAACAGGGAATGTCCCCAGCTCCTCAATTTCCACGAAGAACACCTGTAGATGTTGTCCCCACTCATGAGGCAAATGAACTGATGTCAAAGACAAGCAAAACTGATTGAAACTGACTGCCTTCTGGAAATCCTTCTAAAACTAGGTACTCAACTGAATTATTTGGACTGGACAGAGAGCCCTAAGGCAGAAGGATCCACAGTGGGAAACCACACTGGAAGCCTCGTTAACCTGTATTGCCTGACTAATGTGTGTCCTTGTTGGGGTGACTTAACAGTTGCACACTTTTTGTTTCCAAGGGTACTCTCTGTGTGTACCTTGACTATCATGGACCATCTCGGTCCTGGAAGGCACGCAGGTCAGCTTCAACTTACCAGTCAGGATTGTGCTGTGCTTGAATCGATGGCTCAGGCCAGGTTAAAAAAAGGTTAATACAAAAACTGAAGGAGAAAGCCACCCAGCTTTCTAAGAATCACCTTTATTTTTAATGGGATTTGTTTAAATTGGCTAAATCCAGGACCCCTAGAGGGCATAACAAAAGTCAATATTACAGGATACTTTCACCCTGCTGCATGGGGTCCTACTGAAAATAATTTTGCTCTAAAAATGCCTTGGCCAAGAAGGTGGACTCGGCAGAAAAGAGGTAACACAGAAGGCTGAGACTGCCTATCCTCAGAAAGGCCTCCTTGCAAGGTTGGCCCTTAACTGGTATCTGGGAACTTGGCTGGTAACCAGTCCCCTGTAGTGATATAAAACTTTCCCTAACTGGAACCCTCCTACACTGTTGGTGGGAATGTTAATTGGCGCAGCCACTATGCAAAACAGTATGGAAGTTCCTCAAAAACCTAAAATTAGAGTTGCCATATGATCCAGCAATCCCACTTCTGGGCATATATCCAGACAAAACTATAATTTAAAAAGATACATGCGCCCCTATGTTCACAGCAGCACTATTTACAATAGCCAAGACACGGAAATGGCCTAAATGTCCATCGACAGTTGAATGGTTAAAGAAGATGTGGTTTATATACACAATGGAATATTACTCAGCCATAAAAAAGAACAAAATTATGCCATTTGCAGCTACACAGATAAACCTAGAGATTATCATACTAAGTGAAGTAAGTCAGAAAGAGAAAGACAAATACCATATGATATCACTTACATGTGGAATCTAAAATATGACACAAATGAACTTATCTACAAAACAGAAACAGACTCACAGATATAGAGATCAGACTTGTGGTTGCCAAGGGGGAGAGAGGGCAGGGGAGAGTTGGACTGGGAGTTTGGGAGTAGCAGATGCAAACTATTACATATATATAGAATGGATAAACAACAAGGTCCTATTGTAAGCACAGGAAACTATAATCAGTATCCTGTAATAAACCATAATGGAAAGAATATATATATATATATATATATACACACACACACACATATATATAACTGAGTCACTTTGCTGTATATACAGCAGTAAATAACCCAACATTGTAATTCAACCATACCTCAATAAATATATATATAACTGAATCACTTTGCTGTACACCAGAAACTAACACAACATTGAATATTAACTGTACTTCAATAAAAAAGAAAGATTAAAAAACTCCCTAACTGATGAGAGTGGCCTATACTGCTTGTACAACCAAGGTGATTTATGCTGAACAACTGCTTTCCTTCTGAAAGTCCGGAGTTTTGGTACCTGCCAGGCAGAGCATGCCTACATGACCAGCATCAAATAAAAGCTTAGGGTTCTGAGGCTCCCTGGTAAACACTTGGCACATGTTGTCACAAAACATTGCTGGAGGAATTAAGCACGTCATGTGTGACTCCACTAGGAAAGGACTCTTGAAAGCTTGAGGCAGGTTTCCTCTGGACTTCACCTAAGGGCTTTTTCTGTTTGCTGATTTTGCTTTGTATCTTTTCACTGTTATAAATCTTAGCTATGAGTACATGTTGAGCCCTGTGAGTTCTTTTAGTGAGCCACCAAACCTGGGGGTGGTCTCTGGGACCCCAATGCAGGAAGGAAAGGGAACTCTTCAAACCTTGGGCCAAAAATTTTCCCAAAGTAACAAGATATAAATTTACCACCAAAAGAAAAAGAATTTGGTCTACATTATATAAAATTAGTCCACCTCCATTTTTTTCCCTAGTTAAGCCCATCTCTTTTAAAGTGTGAGAGAAAGATAGCTCTCCACTTTGCATGTCCTAAAGTTCTTATAACAAATCTAGCACAGCAAAGGAGCAGCAGCAGGTGTCAAGTCTTGGCAGCTGGGGGAGAACTGCTCTTCCATCCTGTCTGGGAAGCCAGGGCGTGATAGGAGGCCATGCCACACCCTGGGAGCCCAGCCGCCAGCTTTCCCTGGCAGGGGCTTGGACACCTGCCTTCAAAGGGAGCTGCCCTTTTGACCCTGCTCTAATGCTCTGCCTTGCCAAGCCACAGTGTTTATGCAAAGTGTCAAGTGGCTGAGATAGCTGCAGTTTTCTAGAGTTTGATTGTCCATTTTCTTATGGTACTTAATATGAAAGGAATTACCTTCTCTTAGAGGGTAGGAAACTAGTGGTGTGTGTTCTCATAAAGTGATCAGACATCAAGGGTGCCCAGGAAATCAGTGACAATGATCCTTGGCCTGTGTAAAAATGAAGTGGCTTTGCAGTGCCCTCTTTCACATTTGCTGCCCCAGAAGACTGCAATAATGCATAGATGATTTTGCCTTTATTTCACTCTCTTTCATTCATTTCCTTTTATTTCATTTCATTCCCTTTATTTCATCCTCCATAGCCCCTATATGTTATAGTAATGTATTTTTTAGTTCATATTTTTTCTTAACAGTTAAAGGGAAGAATTATTCCTCACACTGCTTTCAAGCTTGCCTAAGCCAGTCTCACTCTGGAAAAGAAATGCTATGTACAGAAGAACTACACTGCTACATCTCTTTTTTTTTCCTTTCTTTCTCTTTTTTTTTTTTTGTAGTCAAAATACATCAGTGGTTTTTAGACAGTTTTCACTTGCCAGAAAGCAGTGCTTGAAACTATGTGCTATGTTCTATTTAATGTCTTGACTGTCAGAATGTTCTTTTGCAGGCAACATATCCTAATGTAATCATCCATTTCCATGATGGTTGTCCAGTTACATTGTGAAGTTTGCAAGCCTTTTGAGGTGATTATCAAGACACAGATTGCTTGTTGCTTAACCAAGTGTCCTAAAGCGTGTATGTGAAGGTACATAATTATCATTTTTTATTCTAAAAAGCTATGTAGCTTATATTATGAAAACTATTTTAAAAATATACCACTGTTGATGTAAAAAATATGTGAGGGAAATAAGGTATGTTTTTCGAGGTTTGCCTACTAGAATATTTGTTGTATAAATATCCAGTTACTTTGGCATTAAGCATCATTGAGTTCTGCAGAATTCTGGCTAATGGTAGCCTTCATCAGAGTCAAAGTTTTTAGATACTGTAATAGGTTTTTATAAAACAATACCTCATCTCTTTCACAAGAGACCTTTAAACACAGCATTGATTCTCATCTGCCAGAAACTGGACCAGAGATGGACCCTGTGCAGCTCTGACTCCAGGAGTGTTATTAATTGTACGACCTCTCAAGGTCTTTTTGATCCCTGAGCACCTATTATTCTATAACAGATTGAACGCACTGTTTGTTAAAATTTACCACTATGTAAAAAACTTTATCAGTTCAGCTCATCAGTGTATTGTACTTCAGAAAAGTCTTCCTCCCAGTTATTAATTTCACAGCGCAATTTCAGAGTCTAAGGGTAGTGCCTCAGTACTTTTTTTTTATTTGTGAGTTGCAATTTTTTCCTGTATTCCCCCATTCAATCTGGGCTGCCACAATCAGACAGACGGAAAATGTGAGGACACTTTTTTCTTGCATCTGTAGTGGAAACCTTAGCAAACAGGAACTTCTCCAGGCCCGTCAAATAGATGCATCTCAGCACTTTCTTTTAACTTGAGTCCATAAGCCTCCCCATGAGAAGTGCTCCAGAGAAGAACTGGGCTGGGGGAAATTAGACTCTTCTAATTAGAAGTGAGTCTCACTTCTAATAGGGGCAAAATTTTGCGATGTACAATAAAGGAGTGGATCACCAAACATTTAAAGGGAATTGTGACAAAATACTTATGACATTTAGAAAAATACATTGGAAAAATTAAATTTTGAATCAATAAACAATGGGAAATCTTCAAAGTACTAAAAAGAAAAACGTTAATGAAGCATATATATATAAAACAGTGGGAGTTACACAAATGGGTAGCGACTAGATCAAAATGCTATTGAACTACAAGTACTCCGGGAAGATACTAATGAAGATAGCATAGCTTTTCAATCTCTCTGAATCCCCACATAAAAACCAATAGCACAACTGTAAATGAAAACACCTATGGGGCTTCCCTGGTGGCGCAGTGGTTGAGAATCTGCTTGCCAATGCAGGGGACATGGGTTCGAGCCCTGGTCTGGGAAGATCCCACATGACGCGGAGCAACTAGGCCCGTGAGCCACAACTACCGAGCCTGCGCGTCTGGAGCCTGTGCTCCGCAACAAGAGAGGCCGCAACAGTGAGAGGCCCACGCACCGCGATGAAGAGTAGCCCCCGCTCGCCGCCAACTGGAGAAAGCCCTCGCACAGAAACGAAGACCCAACACAGCCAAAAATTAATTAATTAATTAATTAATTAATTTTAAAAACACCCATGGACAACTCTGCAACGAATATTGGCAACAAGATGTCCTCCACCCCCAAGTGGAAAGTGTGAGGTCACACAACCAACAGCTAAGACCTGATATAGTTGTCCATGCTGAAGGAAGAATGAAGTAAATAAAAGGGCATCCATCAGACCTAAGAACAAGAGGATCACAAAATAGCCAATAGTTTAGAAAGCACAAGGGACCAATTTGAGATTCGTGTTATCCTTCTATCCACAATGTTGCTGAACTATTTTTTTAGAACTAGATTATAGATCTTCTTGGATTTTCTATGGAGACATATTGTCTATAAATAATAAAAAGTTACTTCTTTGTTTCCACTGTCCTTTTATTTCCCTTTTTGTCTTATTAACACTTCAGTAACATGTAATAAACCTGAAAAGCTTGACTGGTTCTTGACTTCAAAAAGAAAACTACTAATATTTCACTTTTAGATATGATGTTTATTTTATCAAGGTTCTATAATGAAAATGTTTTTCTAATTGCATCACAAGTAAATATGGCAAAATACAACTTTGGTTACATCTTGGTAGAAGATCATGGTAGATTAAAACTAATTGCAACTCTTTGCTACTTCTTCCATTGAGAGTTGGAGTCTAATTCACTCCCCCATGAATCTGTCCTGTTCTTACTAACATGTTTGACCCACAGAACATGGTAGAAGTGAAATTTTGGAAAGCTTTGCAGCTTCTGCCTGGGACTCCTAGGACACACTAGCAGGGAACCCTGAGCTGTCACATAAGTCTGACTACCCTGACTGCTATGCTGGAAAGGCCACAAGAAGGTGCTCCACTTGATAGTCTCAAATGATTCCAGTCTCCAAGCTATCTTCACCAAGGTGTAAGACACTGAGTGAAGCCTGAACCCACCAGACCAGCCATCCACCAGGAGAGTAAACTCTGCTGACACCAGCAGAAGAAAAGAGTCAATCAAGCCTTGCCCAAATTCCTCAGCAACAAAATTGTGAGATGTAATAAAATAGTTGTTTTAAACCACTATCATTTGGGACAGTTTGCCAAGCAGCAATAGATAACTGGAAGATAGGTATAGAAACTATTTTTTATGGTTTTATATTTTTTCAAAATTTAACAAAATTGAGTCTCCTCCTCATTATTGGAGTTGAGGCTATATTCCACTGGTTAGGAAAAACAACAAAAGGTAAAGATAGGCAAGCATAGCATAGAGGATCTCAGGTTCAGTGCTAGACCAGTGCAAAGATCAGGTCTGCATGACCAGGGTCACTTAGTGATGGGCCAGCATCTTCATGCAAATCAGAAAAAGGAATACCTTTCTCCTGGCAGGCACAGCCTAACACTAGACTGTGATGAACAAAGTGCAGGCTGAATCTCAGTCCCCACTTCTCCCAGCATCCTTGTGCAGGGCACAATTAGTATAACCTATATGCAATATCTTTATAAATTAAAGTGCAAAGCAATGTTTCTACATTTGCAAATGACATAGATTCTTGTGGGTGGCAATGAACTAAGTTGATGAGGATGGAAAGATCTTATGAATCTGTGTGAGTGGGCAGAAAGGTGGCAAATGAGTGCATAAAGTATACATATGAGCTAACAGTCACAGCTAAGGAGAGGGATCTAGGGTTATTGTAGATTGTTCCCTGAAGATAATACAGAGGCTTCTTCTGACAGCAAAAAGAGCAACTACTTGATTGAATCATTAAAGTGCCATTCCCCCTGAGAAGCAAAGTAGTACCACCTACTCAGCTGATGCTCTGATGGAAGCTGAATAAGGCAGAAACCATTATGAGAAAGACTGGAGAAAAATTAACAGCATGAGGGCTCAGAAGAAACAAATACTTCTATATATGAGTGGAATATGAAGGACAAACCAAGCAGGTCCTGGTGAAAGCAGCTGCAGTGGTGGAGATGGTAGCAGTGACTACAGCATGCTTAGTACTGGGAACAAGTAGCTGTGATGATGGTGGTGATGCAAGCAGACTATTTCTGGTGATGGCAGCAGTAGCAGCAACTGAGTTGATTTCCCAGCTGATACCAGTGATATTGGACGGCAGTGGTGGCACCAGACCATTAATGCTGGCAACAGGAATGGAGATAAAGCAGTAGTCAGGAAACTGTCAAATACTTCATCAACTCTTTATTCAGCATTGACCACATTTCGGGTATCATGTTGGGTAGATAAATAAATGTTAACAAATACCCATTATATGCCCAGCCCCGTAATAGATGTGGGAGTACAAAGATGACTAGAACATGGTCCCTACCCTTCAGACGCTCAAAATTGAGTATGGGGAGCACACATGAGAACAAATAATTATGGCAATGTGGTAACTGTGAAAAAGAAACATAAACTTCTGTATAGTCCAATACAAAGAGAGAAAACATATTCCCTTGTTTTGACATACAGCATTAGAACAGGCACTGTAGAAGACACAAGATAAATCAGACACAGATCCTGACCTGGGATGCTTATAGTCCAGTCGATGAGGTAGGACAAATGTAATTCTATAAAACAAGTAGAAAAGTGATATGCTTTAGAAAGTTCCAGAAAAAGTATTCTAGGTTTTTAAAGGAAAGCCTGCATATAGCAGACACTCAATATTGTTTTAAGGTGCATTCTACCTATTCAATCTTGAATGCCACTTTTTCCTTCTTTGATACCCTTTAATATAGTTTACTTTAAAAAATCTTTATTGAGTGCCTACTATATTGTGTGCCTGCTATACACTGAATATTTTTGATGAGGTCATGAGGGTAGGACCCTGGTCCACTGGGATTAGTGCCCTTATACGAGGAGACCCTAAAGAGCTTGCAGCTCTCTCTCCCCTCTGGTGAGGAAAAAAAAAAAAGAAAATCACCTGAGGACACAGTGAGAAGGCAGCCGTCTGCAAGCCAAGAATAGAGCCCTCACCAGAAAGCTAACTGTCCAGAACCTTGATCTTGGACTTCCCACCTTACAGAACTGTAAGAAATAAATTTCTGTTAGTTAAGCCAACCAGTCTATGGTGTTTGTTTATAGTAGTCCTAGTAGACTAACACAAGTTTTGGTACAGGGAATGAGGCCCCCAGCCCCCACAAATTGATGTCCTTCTCACCCCTAATTCATGTACAACACAATTCAGTCAAGTTTTTTGACACTTTATTACGAGGATTTCTTTCCTCCAATTTCCAATAACCTTTCCCTCATTTCCATCTGAGTTGTCACTGGAATGGCCTTTATCATCCATATTTCTACCAACATTCTGTTCATGACTATTCATGTATTTCTGTAAGGTGGAAGCTTTGTCTCCTGCTTGCCTCTTTTCTTTCTGAGCCCTCACCAGAATCATCTTTAATGTCCTTATACCTATCAACAGTTTCTTCACAGCAATCTCGGCTTTTTCTAGCATGGGCTTCAAAATTCTTCCAGCCTCTACCCATCACACAATTCCAAAGCCACATTCACATTTTTTGGTATTTGTTACAGCAGTACTCTATTCCTAGTACCAAAATGTATTGGTATTACTTAGGGTTCTCCAGAAAAACAGAACCAGAAATTTATACAGAAATTTATAAAAGGAACAGACTCATGCAATTATAGAGGCTGAGAAGTCCCACGATCTGCAGTCTACAACCAGAGACCCAAGAGACCTGATGGTGTAAATACCAGTGTGAAAGCTGGCAAGCTCAAGACCCAAAAAGAGTCAATGCTTCCGTTCAAGTCCAAAGGCAGGAAAAGATCAATGTCCCAGCTCAAAGTAGTCAGACAGTTGAAGTTCCCTCTTACACAAGGAAGGGTCAATCTTTTTGTTCTATTCAGGCCTTCAACTGATTATGGCCACTCACTTTAGGGAAGGCAATCTGCTTCACTCAGTAGGATTGATTCGAATGTTAATCTCATCAGAAAAACATACAAACAAAAAAACAAAACAAAAACAACAACCAACCCTCACAGACACACCCAGAATAATGTTTGACCAAATACCTGGGTTCCTCGTGGCCAAGTTGACACATAAAATCAACCATTACACTGAATACCTTCTGGGCTCTGGGAGTACAAAGTGAACAAAGTTTCTATCCTCATGGAGCTTATGTCCTATTGTGGGGTCACATAAATAAATAATTTCAAACACTGATAACTGCTAAGAATGTGGACCAAGGAAAAAGACAAAGTGTAAGAAAGGATGTGGGGGTGGGCAGAGACATTTATAGGAAGTAGAGTGAGTCTAAAACTCTTTGAGCTCAAAAATGAAATTGGAGGGACTCTGGTGGCACAGTGGATAAGACTCTGCATTCCCAATGAAAGGCCTGGGTTTGATCCCTGGTCCGCAAACTAGATCCCACATGCATGCCTCAACTAAGAGTTCGCATGCCACAACTAAGGAGCCCGCCTGCCGCAACTAAGACCTGGCGTAACCAAATAAAGAAAGAAAGAAAAAAAGAATGAAATTGGAGTTATGCTTTGGGAAGAATAATCTAGTATCAAGGTGCAAAGTGACACATAGAAGAGAGGCACTACAGGTGGGGAAGCTAATACAGCATTCAGGAAAGATGAATGAAATGGAAAAAAGAGAGAAAAGAAGAGAAGAAACTATTTATTGAGCACCTACTATGTGTCAGACATGCTTTTAAGTGTTTTCACATATTTGAACTGGGACGTGGCAGGGGGCATGAAAAGGAAGAAAAATATTAAAAAGATATTACAAAGAATCATCAAGACTTCACAGCTGATTTTGTGTTTATGTATGTGTATATTGGTACATTTACTTGTACTTGGGTAGATAGAGTTGGAAAAAAGAAAGGTTCAAAAAGGTCTAAGGTTTCAAGTATGGGTAACCAGCAAGGTAATAGTGGTATTATGAGAAGAAAGGATTATACAAAGGAAGAGAATGAGGAGGGAGGACAATGTGTTATATATTTTTTAAATGAGGCATCCAGGCAAAGCTGCTCAATAAACAGTAGGAAATTACAGGGCTACAGGTGAAAAGATAAGTCATACCAGGAGATGTGAAGATAAAGATTATCTGCAGAGATATGGTACCTGAAACAATGAGATGTACTTTGGTTACAAATGAAGAGAATGAAGAGAAAGAAGAGGATATATTTTTATGGATTCTCCTACTTGAGGAAGATCTAGAGGTGCACTGTCCAATATGGTAGCCATTAGCCACATGAAGGGACTTAAATCAATTTAAATTAAAATGAAAAATTTAATTAGTCGTACTAGCTATATTTCAAGTGTCTACCATATTGAATATCAGAGTTATAAAACATTTCCAACATCACAGAAAGTTCTATTGGACAGTATGTACCTAGAGATTCATCAGAGTAGAAGAAAGGGGAGAATTTAGTCTCCTGAAAGCCATTCAAGTACAGAATGACCCATGGTATTAAGTGCTCCAATAAAAGCATATGAAAGCTAAAAACAAACAATAACTTGTGACTCTTAAAGCAGTTTCAGACTAGTAAAAAAGTTAGAAACTAGATTATAAGAGATTTTGGATGAAATTGGTGATAAATAGGTAGAGGTAACAAGTATAAACAATTCTTTCAAGTAACTTTTCAGTGAAGAAAAAGAGAAAGAATGTAAACCTAAGGAAGAACTGAAAGAGAATCAAGCTGTGTATGTATGTGCCTAAGATAAGCATGTTTGTGGACTCACTGGAAGGCTTGGCTACCAATCAACCAACCAGCTATCCACTAACTCTACCAATCAAAAAAGGCTTTGATGTAGCGATGACAATTGAGGGGATAGAATCATACAATTTTAAAGCTACGAGAAGCTTTAGGAATCATCTAATCTACTGGTCACATTATAGAGAAAGCAGGTGCCCATTCACACCCATAGCTTAGTAGTATTAAAAGCTAGAATAAGAACTCAGGTGTTCTGCATCCTAGGCCATTAGATGTTCAGCCTCATTCAAATGCCTCCTAAGACACAGACCAGAAAAGTGAAGAAAGCTTATTCTATTGACTTCCATTAATCTAGCAAGAAAATATCTATGTTCACATATATAAAACTTCAACTTAAAAAAAAAGAGACAATTTTTTTACTTCTCTCCTTTAAAATTTAGAAAAACAGAACTAAGCCTTGAGTGTCTACTATTTTGTAACAAACATTACACTAAAAAGACCTTAAATATCATCTAATTAAATCTTTAATATAACCTGTTTTCAGTATTCACAGCTTAGAAATTTATGCATCAGGTCAGTGAGGTCACAGAGGTAGTGACACTTTTACTCAGTTCTATACTATAATCAATTAGAAAATGGTGGAGAAAATGGGAGAAAAAAGATCAATAGACTAGGGAATGGAAATTAGATGTTTAACAAAGTATAAAAGTAACAAGGACAAATTCATATACATGCCAATCTTAAAAATAAAACCAAAGAAAACCAACCCTTTAGATAAATAATTGCTAATTAAACAAAATGTTTCAAGGAACTCTAACATTGCCTTTGGAGGGAACTGGGTGGCTGGGGAACAGGGTTTTAAGGAGACTTTTCACAGTAACTTTTGAATTTTAACAATAACAATCTATTACCTTTTCCAATAAATAAAGTTTCTTTAAAAACTTTATATGTTTCAGTTCCTACCGGTAGTTTGTAATTACTAGCATTCTACAATCCCCTGAGGCTGCAGAAAAATTGAAATTTTTAGAAAGAAAAATCCTAACTCTGTTCTGAAAAGGCAAGGGAAAAATTACATTAAGAACAGCAGATTTGCCTTTGGGGGTTGGGAATCAGGAAGGGAGAGAAGTCATTGCCTGCAACAATCACTATTTGATCAAACCAATTCTATTGCTATTATTTTTAGCTCATCTTTTTAGCCTGTTGCTAAGGAACCCTACAGCCCGAAAGCAATTTACTCATAGGAACCCACATGAAGCAAGAGAAAAGCAATGACGCTGAAGCTTTCTAATTAAGCCATTAAGTCTATTTTAGTGCCGTTTAATAAATTATTTCCTCTCGATTTTTATGCACCGCTATAGTGATGTTGAAAATCCTGTTGTACCCAAAAGCAAAATCATTATTTGTAAATTTTTAATATGAGGGTCTGCAAATCAGTATATCTGAAATGGGGAGCCATAGTTCTGGATTCTGATTTTCTATTAATACTTGTCTTTTATTCCTGAAAATACTAAACAATTTCTTGTTTAGTATTTTCTACCAAGAATTCTAAACAGGGGCTTCCCTGGTGGCGCAGTGGTTGAGAGTCCGCCTGCCAATGCAGGGGACACGGGTTCGTGCTCCGGCCCGGGAAGATACCACGTGCCGCGGAGCGGCTGGGCCCGTGAGCCATGGCCGCTGAGCCTGCGCGTCCGGAGCCTGTGCGTCCGGAGCCTGTGCTCCGCAGCGGGAGAGGCCACAATAGTGAGAGGCCCGCGTACCGCAAAAAAAAAAAAAAAAAAAGAATTCTAAAGAATTTCTTGCAAGGGAAATTTTTGTATTTTAAGAGGTCTGGTGCAGAACATGAGGAAAGGATTTGACAAAGCTATTAGATACATAAAAGCTATGAATTGACATTTCTACTTGAGATGTGGCAAGAGGGCTGAGACATCTAGTGCAAAACGGCATGACAGTGTGCGGAACACAGCACTGGCGAGGCCGCGGATGCTCCAGGGAGCGAGGTGTCAAGCGGAATCCGTACGTACAAGAAAAGTGGGAACTCTAGGTCTTCGCATTTCTACCCACTCAGTTCGAGAACCTCATAACACCACACAGACGTCATCGCTTTCGTAACTGGCGCAGACGGTGAGTCGCAGGGACGCCGTTCAAGCCGTTTCAACTGGAGCCAACCTGTATCTGCCCGTTTCCACCGAGCCTCATTTGTGCCACCTGCTGTTGCCCCCAATAACCTCAAATTCGTCCAAACTAAAATCTGGCCATGGTAGAGCTAAGAAGATCGGTGATACAGCGAGCTATCTTCAGCTTTTGGCTCTTTCCTCCCATATTTTTAAAAGTCCTTCCAATCCGTTGGTTTCCGAGGACACGAGTACAGACAACGGAGCTAACACCGCCGGGCTCTAAGTAGCGTCAACGTGGCAGTAACGAGAAAAACCAGGGGTCCAAATTCCACCAATAAACGAGGCAGCTCGGCCTACGCCCCGCCCACCACTCCTGCCAGCCAATAATCTTCAGAACTCTTCTGCTACTCCCGCCCATTCTTAGCGCAGTTTCAGAGCCTCTTCCTCTGCTCCCCCGAGCACCAAAAACCCGCCGTATGTGCGCCCCTCTTCCGCTTCGCTATACCAGAGAGCCCTCTGCCCTTCTTTATTGAAGGCGTAGGGTACGGCATCGACTACCACCCGAGGCCCAAGATCCCGGAAGCTACTCTCACAAACAGCAGCAGAACGAAAGAAAACAAAAAGGGCTGCCTGGGACTTTCACCGCACGCCCAGTTTACCTTGACCCGGAAGTGATTCACCACTCCTCCTCCCTTCCCACTCCTCCCTCCCTGGTTGAGAAGGGAAAGACGACGGCCAGGTCTGGCCCGGCATGCCTTGGGCTTCCGGTGACCTCTGGCCTTTTTCTGTCGTCCGCTCTTGCTGCCTAGCGTGCTTGTTCGCTCAGTGCTTTCCGTACTTGCCTCCCTCCCGTTTTTCTTCGCACGCTGCCTGGTGACTGTGGCGCCCGTGAACAGCAAGGAGGCGGTGGCGGAGGACCCTCGTCATGGCCGCCTCTAAGCCTGTGGAGGCGGCGGTGGTC
This sequence comes from Orcinus orca, assembly GCF_937001465.1. Lineage (NCBI taxonomy): Eukaryota > Metazoa > Chordata > Mammalia > Artiodactyla > Delphinidae > Orcinus > Orcinus orca. Next base: position 101,422,617 of record NC_064563.1, read on the forward strand.
GCAGCGGCTATTCCCGGCTCCGGGAGTGGGGTGGGCGGCGGCAGTGCGACTGCGGGCCCGGGCACCGGGGGCCTGCCGCGATGGCAGCTGGCGCTGGCGGTCGGGGCGCCCCTGCTGCTGGGCGCGGGTGCCATGTACCTGTGGAGCCGGCAGCGGCGGCGCCGGGAGACCGGGGGCCGAGGCGACGCCAGCGGCCTGAAGCGCAACAGTGAACGGAAGACTCCGGAGGGCAGGGCCAGTCCGGCCCCGGGCAGCGGACACCCCGAGGGCCCCGGTACTCACCTGGAAATGGTGAGAAGCAGCCCCGAGCCCTGGAGGTAGAACCCGGCAGGTGCAGCCTTTCCTTGACGAGTTGTGCTCGTCAGGGGGCTTCCCATCAGACGGAAGCTGCCAACAGGCAGCGCATGGGTTTAGGGAAACTCAGTTCTGGCTGCCTTTATAGGGAATAGAGTAACCCGAGGGCACAGGTTAGCAACATTCGTTGAGAGCTTCCTTTTGGTTTCAGAAAAATATTTGCTTTTCTTCTCAGTGACACAGCATTTATCCTTAGCGTTGTGGGTACGGGGATATTTGCAAATGTGATGATTGTATTTAACTAACTAATGAAGGAAGCCAAATTCCCTTAACTATCGGTACGTTGTGATGTGAATTGCCTTGGTCATGTCTAAGGCCTAGGACTTAATTAGTAATAATCTTTTAATAACAAGCGAATCCCCTTTTTTGAAGTATTTTAGGGTTGGGGATAGGTAAATACAGTGACTGTTGGTTGACAAGAGTAAAATGGTGTTCAGTGGCATTTATTTCATCTGTGAGCATGAGTTCTTAAACTTTTGGGGTAGAAGCATCTTAAATTCATTTTTAAATTTTACCTGGAAATTTACATGACCAAGCCTGACATACGGTTAAGCCAAGCGTCGGAGTGTCTGGTGAATTAACTGCTTTGTATGGCTTTGTTGAACTATTAAATCCTTCTGGTATCTGACAGCTGTGGGGGGAATTGGCCTGGCTGCATTTAACAATACTGGGGTGAGATGACGTGAGGTGGAGGATTTTATCTGAGTCTGAGATTGTACAATGGCGGTTACGGAGTAAATCAGAGTTCACAATAACCTTTGGTCAAAAAACTCCCAATTATGTACATTTGCAAGTTATTTCCACATTATATTATTCAGACTGAAGACATGTTTTTACTAAGATAGTCAAATTAATTTTAAAGGAAGTTCTGATGTGGAAGCAAACTACCTTAGTTTAGTGCATCCTATATCTCTGGCGTTGTGCTAGGCCCTGAGAGAGCCAAATAGTCTTTCTAATGGGAGAGTAAGATACTGCTTTAAAAAGAAAATGCATGCAGTGCAGGTATGCTGGAAGAACCCATGGATTGTGAGAACCAGGAGAAGTGTGCTTTATATTGGGCTCTCCAACATGGTTACCTTGAGAAAGTCATTTTATCTCTTCGATGTTAGTATCATCCCTGTAGAATAAGAGAATTAAAATATTGGATCTCTTATATTTCTTCCAGCCCTAAAAATTGGTGATTCTGAGTGCTATTAATGAGAGTGGTAATCAAGGTGATTTCTTTGAATTAGTCATCATTTGTCTTGTTGTTTTCATATTTATGAAATTCTCTGGTCATTTCCTATTTCATTTGCTTATTTTAATCACAGAAGAATAGTAGGTGAATGAAAAATACATAAAAGTTCTCTCTTCTATAATAATCAACAAAAATAAAGATAATTTCTATAAAAGAAACAAGGTTTTGATATTTCATTGCAGTTTCAAATACTACCCCACCTCACCTGTTTGGTATTTGATAGAATTCAGCAAACTGTCTTTCAGATTTTAGATTTCCTTAAATCCCATTTTCAGCTTTTCAGCATTGTCTAGGTCAACACTGATAATTTTTAAATTTCATGGTGTATTGTAGTTTTATCAGAACATTTTTTTAAATTGACCTGACTGCCACTAAAAATTAGACTTTAACATTGAATTCTTTGTAACTTGAACTACTTTAAAATGATTCCTTTTGACCCAAAATAAAACTGAGCAGAACACTTGCATATACTGTTCTTGTGGAATTTGTGGGGTGGTACCTGTAGTCTTGCTTTGGGTTACTAGATGATCCTTTAGTAAAGCAACAGTAAGAATGTCTTTGCCATTTTTTTAATGGAAATTTGTATTTTAGCTGATGGTGACCAATAAATACTGAAAGACTTTTTTGTCTTTTTTATAGTCCTCAGAGTTATTATTAGACTACCTAAATATAACTGACCACAAATTGTAATTTATTATTATCTGTGGTTGGAGAAATTGCTTTATATTTGCATAGCACCTTTAAATTGTCAACCTCAGTGGGTTTTGTAAACAAGAAAGCATTTGTTTGAACTGATGGAAAAACTGGCAGAATCCTGATGCTCTGACTGTTCTTTCTCCACCTGAGCAATAGCTATAATTTTTAAGGCAATGAAGGAATGGACAAATATTGTCAGTTCAGGGTTCAATATCAGTGAATAAAGTGGAAAATCAGTGGTTATTGTCTGTTGGCTTATGTTTGCCTTAATGTAAAAATGAACTTATAAAATAACTGGGCTTCTGTCTATTGGGTTTGAGATATTCACGTGCAAGCAGGCTATATCAAACTATTTTTTTTTCTAGGATAGCATATACTTGTAAAGCAAAAGCAAAAATTCATATTTTTGTTTAATTAATGGGGATTTTAGGATTTCACCAGAGAGGCATCTAATCACAGTTGATAGTGTGTGAGATAGAGGTAAAGTATTAAATCATATTCTACTTCGGGCCATTATAAAATCTACCATGATGTGCCATTCTGCTTTAGTAATTTATTTTGAAAACTTGAGAATTACAGATTTTTCAAAGTTGGTAAGGTTCTTTGCCAATCATCTAATCCACAGGACTTCTCAGTCTTTGGACCAGAGTTATCACAGGGGAGCATCATGCCCACATATACACCAAGCATGGTATCTGGTTGCACAAATGTCTTAGGTATTTCTTTTTTCAAGCAACCTGTGATTTTTTTTATTCTAATATATTTTTGGCTGCATTGGTTCTTAGTTGCTGCGCATGGGCTCTCAGTTGCAGCAAGCGGGGGCCACTCTTTGTTGCGGTGTGCGGGCTTCTCACTGCGGTGGCTTCTCTTGTTGCAGAGCACAGGTTCTAGGCACCTGGGCTTCAGTAGTTGTGGCACACAGGCTCAGTAGCTGTGGCTCATGGGCTCTAGAGTGCAAGCGCAGTAGTTGTGGCACATGGGCTTAATTGCTCCACGACATGTGGGATCTTCCCAGAGTAGGGCTCAAACCCATGTCCCCTGAATTGGCAGGCAGATTCTTAACCACTGCGCCACCAGGGAAGTCCCTGTGATTTTTTTTTCTAATGTGCATGTATTTATTATTGACTTTATAGTAGTGTTTTATCCAATTGTTTTTAATTTGATGATTTTAAAAAGCAGTTATTCTAGTGTTCAAGTTTTTTCAATGTTACACAAGAGTTATCCCAACAGGAAATGTTTAGGAACCACTAAGTCAGTCCTTTAGAATAGGAAGGGAGAGATGTACCTAAACATTTTAATAAAGGGGTCAAAAACTGAGTAACCTGCTGTTATCAGTCATGGTTGAAATGAAATAGTTCTTCCCCCTCAATGATCTGTTTCTTTTTTTTTTTTTTAAATCAGGGTCACTAGTGACATTCTTATATAATTAAGTCTAGAGAACACCTTTCAGTCTTTATCTTACTTGATGCTTCGCAATATTTCACATTGTCTTCTCTTAATTTCATAATTTTTCCTTTGGCTTCTGAGGCACTATGTTGTCCTGATTTTCTTTGCTTTTTTTAAAACTTCCTGATACCTCTCTTTGCTGATTCCTCTCAGTCTCCTTTCCAGGCTCTTTTCTCTGCCTCTTTTGGTGACCTTCATTGTTCTGTCATAGGCATTCTTATATTCCATACCTTCACTGGATGCTTGCTTGCCCTCCAGAAGCTTCACTTAACACTTATATACTGATGGCCCCCTAATTTCTTGTTTATAGCCCAGACCTCTCAAAAGGCCCAGATTTAAAGGAAATTAAAGACCTCATTACCTTACAAGTGTTTCACACCAGACTCCTGTTTCTCCTGAGACTATTCCTTATCATTTAATGTGTGTCATCTAACTAGTTTCCCAAGCCAGAAACTTGGATATCATCCCTAACTTTCTATTCTTTCCATGTTCTCCACATCCAATCTAGAAACATGTTGAGAAAATTCTACTTCTTTTTTTTTTTTTTTTGCAGTATGTGGGCCTCTCACTGTTGTGGCCTCTCCTGTTGCGGAGCACGGGCTCCAGACGTGCAGGCTCAGCGGCCATGGCTCACGGGCCCAGCTGCTCCATGGCATGTGGGATCCTCCCGGACCGGGGCATGAACCCATGTCCCCTGCATCAGCAGGCGGACTCCCAACCACTGCACCACCAGGGAAGCCCAGAAAATTCTACTTCTTAAATATCTGACTACTCCTCCATTCCCACTGCTATTTCTTGACTGAATAACTGATACTCTCATTAGTGTCTTCCTCCAATCCATTTTGTCAGTGCTAGAGTAAATCCTAACAGTCCCATGCTTAGAACTGTTAAGTGGTCTGTTCACGGCTCACCGAGGTAAAGTTCAAATTCATCATGATTTAAGACCCTCTGTCATCTTGATCCTGCTTACCTCTTGTCTTCATCTCTTGCCACTTGTTTCTTGCCTTTGGATGTTCTGTAACAATGCCCAATACCCCTACCTTCTCATCCTTCAAGTCACAACATGTAGGTAATTTCACCTTTTCTGAAACACTTCTACCTAAGCATACCGTTATGTGATTACATAACACTGAATTTTTCTCTTCCACAGCACTTACCACATGGTACTAGAGTCATTTATTCATGTCTTTCCTACTAAACTCTTGACTCTGTGAAGGCTGGGACTGGCTCTATCTTTCTCACCGTTTTTCAGAAACTGGCACATAGCAGGTGTTGAGTGAATTAACTGATGAAGCTTCATCATTTGACATTTTTTAAAAATTCCCACAAACTGAATACTTTTTCAAAATTTACAGCTTTTCACTTGTATTCTACCAGTTTATCCTAGAAATTGGTTTAATAGTCGTAAACCTCATTTAGGCATTCTTTTTATAAATCATGTGATTTTTGTATGAACTACAACCATAATCCTTCAGAAGCAGCATTCTTTTTTTTAATATAAATTTATTTTTTTTATTTTTGGCTGCGTTGGGTCTTCGTTGTGGTGCACGGGCTTCTCATTGCGGTGACTTCTCTTGTTGCAGAGCATGGGCTCTAGGCATGCAAGCTTCAGTAGTTGCGGCGCGTGGGCTCAGTAGTTGTGGCTCTCGGGCTCTAGAGCACAGGCTCAACAGTTGTGGTTCAAGGGCTTAGTTGCTCTGCGGCATGTGAGATCTTCCCGGACCAGGGCTTGAACCCGTGTCCCCTGCATTGGCAGGCGGATTCTAAACCACTGCGCCACCTGGGAAGCCCTGGAAGCAGCATTGTTACAAGTAGATTCTTCTTAGGTAAAGAGTTCTCTGTGTTACAATTTAGTAGGTGTGGTGGTTGTAGATTTTTAAATTTCAGGACATAATATGGGAAAGGACTTTTAATATCTTAGGTATCTTTTATCCTAGATTTGATTCTTATAAAAGTAACAATTGGTCAATTAAATACTGAAAGATTGTTTCTCATGAGGTAAGTGTTCCAGAGTTGATTGCTACTTCTGTAAAGTTGGGATCCAAATTTTAAAATATGCCTTTGGAATTTGGTAAGTTTAAGGGAATAAAACCATTTAAGAGAAACATGGAACCACCTCATGTATATTTTAACTGGATGTAAATGTGTAATTATGGTGATAAGTAATATAGTAGTTCCCTCTTACCCGGTCTCAGCTTTCTGTAGTTTCAGTTATCCACAGTAAACGGTGGTCTGAAAATATTAAATGGAAAATTCCAGAAATAAACAACTCATAAATTTTAAATTGTGCACCACTCTGAGTAGCAATACACAGTCCCACTCCATCCTACCCTGGATGTGAATCATCCCTTTGTCCAGCATATCCTGCCCATTAGTCACTTCGTAGCTATCAGATTGACTCTTGTACTAGTAACCCTTATTTTACTTAATACCCAAAGCACAAGAGTAGTGATGCTGGCAATTCAGATACGCTAGAGAGAAGCCGTTAAACTGCTTCTTTTCAGTGAAAAGGTGAATGTGCTTGACTTAAAGGGAAAGGAAAAATAATCATATGGTGAGGTTGCTAAGATCTATGGTGAGAATAAATCTATTTCTGAACTGTGAAGAAGGAAAGAAATCTGTGCTAGTTTTGCTGTCACACTCAAACTGCAAAAGTTACAGCCACAGTGTGTGTTTAGTTAAGATGGAAAAGGCATTAAATTTGTACAATATTTTGAGAAAGAGACCACATTCACATAATTTTATTATAGTGTATTGTTATAATTGTTCGATTTTATTATTAGTTATTGTTATGAATCTCTTATAGTGCCTAATGTATAAATTAAACTTTATCCTTGGTACTTATATATAGGAAAAAATGTATATATAGGTTTCAGTACTATTCACAATTTCAGGCATTCACTGGAGGTCTTTGAATGTATCCCCTATAGATAAAGGGGAGATTACTGTACATATTTTATTTTCTTACACATGGATTAATGTACCTGATTCTAGCTCATTTCCTTTTAGTGACTATATGTGTGTGATCATCAGAGTATTATTTTATAAATACTCGCTAAGAATTTACATTGATTCCTTATTACCAAATTCATGTCATTGAAAGCCGTCTGTAACATAGTCATATTACCATCGCAGGACTTGTTTTAGAGCTCCCTTTCTGGTCTCCTGAATTTCTTCTGTGTCTGTGTGTTGAATAACCCTTTTGGCGTTGTTTTTCCTCCTTGGAATTTTCCTGACTGTCATTTGTTAGTCATTTTCGTTCCAGAGCAGATTGTTCTAAGTAACCTTCACTGAAGTAGCCTTGACTGATGATTCAAACCCTGATTGTTTTCTTACTTTGTATTCTAATAAATTTATGGGGATTGTATCAATACTTTGTTGCTTTGGTGTTTAAATGTAACTTGTTTTCCATAGTAGATTTGCTTCTGCAGGAGGTGGAGGGCAGGTTCCTATGTTTTGTCTCTTTGACAAGTTTCAGCAGTGTTTGTAGTAGAGAGAGAAGACATAGTATTTACTGTGTTTCTCATTGTTTCCTTTTAGATTTATTACTTATTTGTTCCTAATCCTTATGTTTTACCCACATAGTTTGTATGTAAGTGTGTGTATATATGCAGTTGCTACTCTTTGAACTAAAAATTTTCTAGTTATTAGCTACACAAGTTTCTAATCACCTAATGTACATTTTCTTAATGTGAATTGGGGTTTCAGTGTTTGATCAGCAGTAGTTCTTTTGAGAGGCTGCCAGTTCACTTGTTTGTATCCTGCACTATCTCTAGAGTTCCTTCAGGATAAAGACTATCCTGATGATCGTTGTACAGTGGAGTCACATCAAATGTGCTTTTAACTAAAATGAAATCAGTTACACTTGCTTGGCAAAAAGAAAAAGACCTAATTATGCTGATGATTCTCTTTGTCCTTTTGCTCTGGGGTCAATAGTGAGCAAGATATAATACCTGAACTGTTTCCTTTGTTTCAGTTCCAGAGTATGAGTCTGGATGTGATTCTGATGATATTCATTTTTCATAAAGTGTGGATGACAATCCATGCAGTATAGAAGTAAAGTTTAGGCAATGTGGAGTCAGATTGCTTGTTTGAATCTTGCCTTGGGCAAGCTTCTTGATCTCTCTGGGCCTCAGTTGCTTTATGTGTAAAATGGGGATAATAATAGCACCTACCTTGCATTTACAGCATGTTACTCTTCTGAAGAATTTTCAAGAGTAATTTTGACAATTGATTATTGCTTCATGCATTAATGTCAGGATTCTATACAAGTTTCAGCTCCACATATTTTTTGAATTCACTTAGCAGAATCACATGGAGTCATGGAATTGACTCTGCTGGACAGTTATTCATTATGAAGAGATGAAACTTATTCAAATCCTGGATGGAAAAAAAGCTAAGTTATCTAATAGATTGTTTTAAATAATACTTTGATTGTGTGACATACTAGGCAGAAGTGAATGTCTTTTCTTTTTTAAAATCTGTCTGTATTCTTACCAGTATTCACAAAGTTTCAATTTATGCCTGTGGAAATTGAGTACATAGTACCTGATCTTTTCAGTACCTAATCTTTTCAAACTGTTTTCTTTGAGGAAGAGATTAGTACTTTTTGAATCCACCAAAGTTACATGTGGGAAGCTGGAGTGGCAGGAGTGGAGTAACGGGAGTTTGGAGGCTTATGTGTAGGCAATAGCAGTGGGAAGTTACTGGAAAGTTTTAAGCAGGAAATGATATGGTCCAGCTTACTTAAGAAGATCTTTCAGATCAATCAGAAACTAATTTGTTGTAAGAAAAGTAAGAGAAAGATGCATTTTCACAGAATTTTAATGTAAAATATTGTGGAATGTTCGGAACCTTAAAAAGGTTACCAAAACCAAGAGTGATTTCCAGTAACATAATGTCTTGATAGTCTTTTAAATCTCCTTAGTAGCTTTTAGATATGAAAATAGACCACATGAAAAGATAATAGCATTTCAGGGTGTTCCCATTACATTCTAGAGCTGTATGTCTTCATTTCTCATTTATGAAATATGCTTTCAAAATTGTCTTTGGGCTTATTTTCCAACTTCAACCTTTAATTCCAAAAGTTCTTATTATAACTTGAGAAGGTAGACTGAGTGGGGGAGAAAGTGACTGAAAAGCAGTGCAAAGGATTCCTGAGAGTTGGAAATAAAATCCCTTATATTGGGCTTCCCTGGTGGCGCAGTAGTTGAGAGTCTGCCTGCCGATGCAGGGGACACGGGTTCCTGCCCCGGTCCAGGAAGATCCCACATGCCACGGAGCGGCTAGGCCCGTGAGCCATGGCCGCTGAGCCTGGGCGTCTGGAGCCTGTGCTCCGCAACGGGAGAGGCCGCAACAGTGAGAAGCCTGCGTACCGCAAAAAAAAAAAAATCCCTTATATTATAAAGAATTGGTAGTTGTATATTTTCTAATTTAAACTTTTTCCTCCAGTGCATTTATTTTGATTTCTACCTGGTATTGGCCTCAAAGCTTGTGAAAATAATGTCTAATTCCTGACACAGCAGAATGCTGGTGTTGATTGATAAGCTGGCATTGTGCTAAGTAGCTTTTTGTCCTAAATTTTACCGGTGGGCCAAAATAATCAGCTTTTCTGTACTGTCCCTGTTGCAATGCCATTCTTTCTCTGCATTTTTGTTAATGAAGGGAAGCAGTTGGACAGAAAGTAATGTGGTGGTGGGGGCGGGGTGCAATGAGCAGAAGGTGATAGGGAGGTTAACTGAGATATTGTTCTCCCCAAACATGGTTTGGTAGCGCTCTGCAGTGACAGTGGGAGAAAATTTGCCATTTGGTGATTTACCTATGTAATTTGATCCTTTTTCACTCAATGTCATAGCATCTTTTTTTTTTTTTTTCCAGTACAGTAAGGAAAGGAAATTAAGCAGGTTCTGATTTAGGCCTTAGGTGATAATGAATTTATAATAATTTTTTAAATTTTATTTATTTTATTTATTTTTGGCTGCGTTGGGTCTTCGTTACTGCACACGGGCTTTCTCTAGTTGCAGCAAGCGGGGTCTGTTCTTCGTTGTGGTGCATGGGCTTCTCATTGCAGTGGCTTCTCTTGTTATAGAGCATGGGCTCTAGGTGTGTGGGCTCAGTAGTTGTGGCACGCAGGCTCAATCGTTGTGGCTCGCGGGCTCTAGAGCACAGGCTCAGTAGTTGTGGCGCATGGGCTTAGTTGCTCCGCGGCGTGTGAGATCTTCCCGGACCAGGGCTCGAACCCGTGTCTCCTACATTGGCAGGTGGATTCTTAACCACTGTGCCACCAGGAAAGCCCCTAGGAATTTATAATACTTTTTAAAGGGAATCTATTGTAAAACTTGACTGAATGGAGGGAAATGGGTAATTGAAAGATTCTCTTGGTTGGTTTTAGGTTGATTTAGACCTTGCTGAATAAAAATTGAAAGTATCCATCTTTCTAAGGAGAGGAAGCCTTGTATACCTATCCAGTTTTCTCTCTGTTCTTTTAACTTGTCTGCCTTTACCATGACTGCTTCTCCTTGTAGTCTGTGTGACATCCTGTAGCCTTAAACTTCCAGTAGACAGGAAAGAGTTCATTGCCTGTTTGTGTTAATGAAACAAGGTCATTACTCTGTCCAAAGAACGTTCTTTTTATTTAATCTGAAAATCTTTAGTAAAAATACTAAATAGATTTTCAGTATGTTTGTAGCCGAACATACTTCTCACAGGCATTTGATACATTATTTTCTCTATCAGCAGTCCCTAGCTTATTAGATTGTGTATTAGCTATGTTCTCAATGACTTAGAAACATTGTAAACTTTTTACAAGAAATTGAAATAATGTTTTTCTTGTTTTTGTATTTAACATCAAAAGTAATTGTTTCACTATTTTGAAGTTTTATTAGGCATACAAAGGTTTGTGGTAATGATGTTTTCTTGGCAGATTGTATCTTTTATCAATAAAATTGCCCACAGAAGTGCTCCATCTGAGGCATGTGAATGGTATTTTGTCTCATACTGCCTTTTTGTCTGATACTGCCTTCTTCTTTGCAAGTATTTGCATTCTGTAACGTTTTTACATTCTTTTTTACATTCTGTAACTTTTACATTCTTTTTTGACCTGTCATTTTGTTTTAGGTCATGCCTTATAGGTAGCATGTGGTTATTTTTTATTTTAAATAATTTGGGCTTCCCTGGTGGCTCAGTGGTTGAGAATCCGCCTGCCAATGTAGGGGACGTGGGTTCAAGCCCTGGTTCAGGAAGATCCCATATGCCGCGGAGCAACTAAGCCCGCGAGCCACAACTCCTGAGCCCGCGTGCCTAGAGCCCATGCTCTGCAACAAGAGAAGCCACTGCAGTGAGAGGCCCACGCACGGCAGCGAAGAGTAGCCCCTGCTCGCCGCAACCAGAGAAAAGCCTGCCTGCAGCAACAAAGACCCAATGCAGCCAAAAATAATAAATAAATAGGTAGGTAGGTAGATAGATAGTTTATTTATAATAGGGAGATTTAACCTATTCACATTTACTGTTATTATTGACATGTTTAATGATTCCTGCCATATGTACTCCGCTTTTTTGTTTCTTCCTTTACCCTCTCCTTCCTGCTTTTTGTTTTATTAATCATCTCCACTGCTTTGGGGTTTATTTTTAGTGGTAAGGAAGTTGTACACCTCTGTTTCTGTTCTTGTGTTCAACCTTAAATGCTAATTTAGCTAGGTATAAGATTTTAAGTTCAAGATAATATTTCTTCAGGACTTTAAAGTTGTTGCTTCATTGTTTTTAAATACCTAACGTTGGTGACAGTATGACCCCAGTTTGGTTCTTTTTTTCTTTGTAGGTAATCTGGGTTTTTTCCACCTAAAAACTTTAAGGATTTTTACTGTGAAATTTCACCATGATATGTCTAAAAATGTGTGTCTTTGTTTTTCAACTCCAGAAATTTTTCTAATATTTTCTTAAAACACTCCTTTTTATGCCTTTCCTTCTAAAATTCAGATAGATATTGGAACTTTGGTATTTATACTCCATATCATCTAACTTTTCCTCCAAATTTCTCACCTCCCTGTCCTCTGTTCTTGTTGCATTCTGGCAGATTTCCTTGGCTCTGCCTTCTTCTTGTTAATTTGCTCCTCTGTTATGCCCATTCTAATATACAATCCATCCATTGAGTTTATTGTAATAATCCTTTTTAATTTTCAAGATGTCTAATTGGTGCTCTTTAGAAGCAGCCTTTTTAAAAATGTCTGTGATAACCTCTCATGTTAAATTTTCTGTTTGCTTTGTTTATCCCGCTTTCTCAAATACTAGTTTTTTATTTGAATCAGGTGCCTCTCTTTTATGATATTAATTTTCCTTTATGTTAGCAATTCTTGACAGTATGGTCTCTTGGAAGATAGGCAAAGTATGCTTGTCACTTGTCTCTTGGGTGGAGGGGATCCTCACTCCTTCTGAATGATACAGCCCTACTCCAGTCTGACTTCTCTTTCTCTTAGTGGAGTGGGAGGACTGATAAGGTTGCTTCAAGTGCAGTTTTCCAGCAACTAGAATCCACAACTACATAAGAGAGTCCTAGTTGTCTTCTAGTATGAATGTTTTGTGCTGAGGATTTTTACTGTCAAAGTTTTTGGAAGGTGATTAGGCTATTTACAAGTGGAAGATTTCATATTTATCTGTTACTCTGTGTTGTAGTTGGCTCCTTTCATCCTCCCACATCTTATTTTAAAATGAGCATGTTTCTTCTTGACACTAGCTAGCTTAAACTAGCTGTTTTATATTCTGAACTTAAAGTTTCCTACACATCCTTCTTTGCACACTATAAAAAAAACAAAAAACAAGAAAAACAAAAAATTATAGCTACATTCAGACTAAAGGAGAAGGGAAACAAAAGGTAAATGGGGGGGAAAGGTAGCAAAGAAGAATGAAGCAAGAGGAAGGGAGAAAAAAGCAGATACAGAAGGTTGCTATCCCATCGTCTCTTTGTGACTGAGATGCCCTGGGCCCCAAGCAACATAGCCTTCCCTGTAAGTTAGTTGTGGAGGTAGCTACTTCTGCTTTTGCTTTGTCAATGCTTACCTGTTGGAGATAACACGGGTTCTTTCGTAATCACATATTTGTTAAAATTGATGTTGACAAACAATAAAGTTTGGGGTGAAGATGTGCCATGAAGCTCTTGGACCTAGTAGCTGGAACCTAGATAACTGGATTTGTCTACAAAGATGTTTCCCAAACGTTGACTGAAGCTTTTACAACTGTCCTCAGTGGGTATTAACTACCAAATCATGAAGTATGTGAGATGGCTCCTCTAGGAAGCAGATACTGAGACAAAGATAGGAGTCCCCCAAATGTATTTGATTAGCAAACAATAGATTTGGGATAACAATTGTAATGAAGATGGCAAAGTGTTTCTAGTATCTCTTCTACACTGTTGACAAACAGCCTAATAGAAAAACAGCAATACGTGTGAATAAGTGGTTTTCAGAATGAAAAAGTCCAGTGGCCAATAAACAAACATGAACAGATTTTCAAATTCACTGATAGTGAGGAAAATGTGAATTACAATAATATGTGAACTAGAATTATGTTACACTGGGGTTTTTCAGCCTAGGCACTGTTGACATTTTGGATCAAGGTGGTGGTGTGCAGGTGTTGTCCTGTGCATTGTAGAATGTTAGCAGCATTCCTGGTTTCTACCTACTAGATACCAGTCGTGCCTCCTCCTGACCCCTAGCTGTGATAATCAGAATGTCTCCAGACATTGTGAAAGGTACCCTAGAGGGAAAATCATCCCTGATTGAGAACCACTGTTTTATACTCATTAGATTGGCAAAAATTAAACACAGCTATCATATCTCTTGCTGGCAGGAATGGCAGAAAAGTGGTACTTTCAAGCACTACAGCCTTTTCTTGGGAGAAGTCTGAGTGTTTTTCAAGTTAAAAATATATAAACCTTTTGGCTAAGCAATCCTGTTACTAAGACTCTATCCCATGACGATATTTATATGAGTGACTTGCATTGTGAACAGCCATTCTGCCCTCCCATGTTTTCTTCAGTGTTGTCATTTAATCACTGTGATCCAAATCTATTACTGAGTATTGATAACTTTTTCATGATTGTTTCCTCATATTTCAGAACTCTCTTGATAGAGCCCAAGCAGCCAAGAACAAAGGCAACAAATATTTTAAAGCAGGAAAATATGAACAGGCTATTCAGTGCTATACCGAGGCCATCAGTTTGTGCCCTACAGAGAAGAATGTTGACCTTTCCACGTTTTATCAAAACAGAGCTGCTGCCTTTGAGCAGTTGGTATGTATCCTAGGTTGGTTTTTCTGTTCGTTTTGTTTCTCTTTATTTGCATAATGTTTCAGTTAATGCCACTCAAATCTAATAAACTTTTAGAAGTTGTTTTGAAATTACAGGATTTTTGTTTGGTTTTTATATCCTTTAATTACATAGATTTTTAAGAACAAATTTTAGCTCTTCGTGAGAGGCTGCGCGCCGTACCACTGCCTCGAGGCGCGGGGTCTCGTGGGCCCCGCTCCCGCCCTCCGCTCGCCTGGCCCGGACCGGAAACGGCGTCGCACGGCCTGGGCCTGGCGCGGGGGGCGGGCACCGGGGTCCGGTCGGACATGGGCAAGAAGCACAAGAAGCACAAGTCGGACAAACACCTCTACGAGGAGAATGTAGAGAAGCCCTTGAAGCTGGTCCTCAAAGTGGGAGGGAACGAAGTCACCGAGCTCTCCACGGGCAGCTCCGGGCATGACTCCAGCCTCTTAGAAGGCAAAAACGATCATTACAAACACAAGGACCGAAAGCGGAAAAAGAGAAAGAAAGGAGAGAAGCAGGTTCCAGGGGAGGAAAAGGGGAGAAAATGGCGACGAATAAAGGAAGATAAAAAGAAGCGAGATCGGGACGGCATGGACAATGAGGCAGAAAAAGACCTCCAGCGTCTGGCCCCTGTAGGATTAGACTTGCCTCCTGAGAAGCCTCTTGCAAGCTCTTTAGCCAAACAAGAAGAAGTAGAACAGACACCCCTTCAAGAAGCTTTGAATCAACTGATGAGACGACTGCAGAGGAAAGACCCAAGTGCTTTCTTTTCATTTCCTGTGACTGATTTTATTGCTTCCAGCTACTCCATGATCATTAAACACCCAATGGATTTTAGTACCATGAAAGAAAAGATCAAGAACAATGATTACCAGTCCATAGAAGAACTAAAGGATAACTTCAAACTAATGTGTACTAATGCTATGATTTACAACAAACCAGAGACCATTTATTATAAAGCTGCAAAGAAGCTATTGCACTCAGGGATGAAAATTCTTAGCCAGGAGAGAATTCAGAGCCTGAAGCAGAGCATAGACTTCATGGCAGACTTGCAAAAAAGTCGAAAGCAGAAAGATAGACACCTTGCAGAGTGGGGAGGACAGCGGCTGCTGGCCAAGAGAGAGGGAAGACTCTGGAGACACTGAGGCACAAGGCTTCAAGAGTCCCAACAAGGAAAATAAAAAGTAAAGAATCTTTGGAATATTAAGGTTAAGCTGTCTTTTTCACACCAGTATCGGGAGAAAATACTGATTGGGGGCCTGCCTTGGGTCCATGGTTGGTTGGGTTTTGTCCTGAAAGTCCATTTTGATGATTTGATACCCCTCTTCTCATGCAAAGCATTATATGGAATTGTCCAAACACAGTTCAGAAAATAGTTCTGAATGTCTATTCTGTATGAAAGTAGTTTTAAAACCAGTAAATTACCTTTAGGGACTCATAAAAAAATAAATAAAAGAACAAATTTTAGTTTTGCTCATCACACACACAATCCAAAGTTGTATATATCAGATTTTATGAAATTAGATAATACAGAAAGTTAAAGTTTCTGGTGACCCCATCCTCCTCAACAGTTTGAGTTTATTTCTTCAACTTTTGTCCGCATATATGTAATAGTAGCATATGTGGGGGGAAAAAGACCAAAAGATGAATTCCTGTTACATTGTTTGCAACATATTTTTTCAGTTGCCACTGTATCTTGTACAGCTTCTCATAGCACACACAGATCTATTTCATTCTTTTTAAAGGCTATATGTAGTAGCTGTTACATGGTTGTAACATCTCCCTGTTGATGAACATTTGAATCACTTCCTATTTTCCCTATTGCATTCAGTGTTGCAGTAAATATTTTTGTAAGTATTTTTTTGCATACTTTTGGGGGAATAAAATTCTAGAAATGGAAATAAGATAGTATCAATACCTATTATAGTAATATATGAACATGTTTGTTTTCCAGTATCTCACTGACTGTGTGTATTATCAGTCTTAATAATATTTGCCACTCTGGTAGGAGAAAAATTCTCTCTCATTGTTTTAGTTTGCAATTTTTGAGATGTTGGTGAAGTGGACAATCTTTTTCTATGTTTATTCGGTATTTATATTCTCTGCATTTTTTGTTCAACGAAATTTTATTGACTGTTTCGTATATGAAAGGTGTAGTAGGAGCTGGGTCTATAAAAGCAAACAATTATGCATAGAACTCAAGGATCGCAAAACAACTTAAATGACATTTTGATAAATGCTTTGATTCTATGATAGACGAATGAGTGGGGTTGGTGCGTAAAACAGTGCAGAATAGAGTGTTACAAATGGAGGAATGGTGTATGTAATTGCTCTGAGGTAGGCAGGAGTTTGCCATGATTAAAGAAGTATGTATAAAGGATCCTGGGGTATAGAGAGATGAAACTGGAAAGGTAGCAGAGGCCAGATCAGGCAAAGCCTTGCAATGGTAAGAAGGTTGGATTTGATTCTGAGTGTAACGGGAAATATTTAAGTGTTTTAAATAGGGCAGGAACATCGTCTAAAATTGTTCTCACTGTTCTGTCAAGAATATATTGGAGGGAGGCAAGAGTGGAGGCAGGGAGACTAAGGAAGGATGTTGTTGTAGTTGCCTAAGTGGGACATGAAGGAAAGCTGAAGACCAACAGAATTCGCTGTTGTATTGGATGTGAAGCGTGAGAGCAGGAGTTTTAATAATGGTGGATTGAGGAAGGAGTGAGTCAGCTGACAGTTGAATTGAGAAATGTCTCTATTTTAGGAGTGTGGTTTGGGTTAAAGAGATAAAGTTTGGAGTCATCTAATTTTAGATGTTATATACTACGAGGACAATAGATGTGATCACCTAAGAGAGAGAAGGGATGAGTCCTTGAGCATTCCAGCATGTAAAAATCAGATAGAGGGGGAGAAGTCAGCTACAGAAATTGGGAAGGAGCAGCCGGTGAGGTAAATGGAAATCAAGTAGAGTGGCAACTCCTTGGAGGTTTGGCAATAAACAGGAGCTAAGAAATGGGGTAATAACTGCAGGGAATTACAGAATCAAAGGAGTGTTTTTAAAAGGTGGAAAATACTAAAGCAAGTGTTTTTATGCTAATAGGAATGATTCAGTAGAGAAGGAGATTGATGCAGAGGCAGGATAGCTAACAGGGAAGTCCTTGAAGTGGAGAGAATGTGGATCCATACCACAAGTGGAAGGTTGGCCTTTGGTGAAGAGGGGTGTTTCCTCAGTTTTAACAGGAGGGAAGGAGGAGATGATATCACATAGATGCAGGTAGGTTGTAGATTTGGTGGTAGAAAGATGGCTTAAATATGTCTTTTACCTATTTTTAAAAATTAGGTTGCTAATCTTTATTACAGTTATTTATATGAGCTGTTATAATGTATTGTGGATATTAACTCTTTGTATGAATTGGGAATATTTTTTCTGTTGTGGGATTCTTAATACTTGGCCTACTGAGTTTAGAAAACTGATTTCTGTCAAACAGTGCTTCCTTTAGTGTGACTTTTTTTTAATACTTTCATTACAGCAAAAATGGAAAGAGGTGGCACAAGATTGTACAAAGGCTGTTGAACTTAATCCCAAATATGTGAAAGCTCTCTTTAGACGTGCAAAAGCCCACGAGAAGCTAGACAATAAGAAGGAATGTTTAGAAGGTGAGGGTATTTTTGTGTTTATGTATGAAAATTACTAAAGGCTTCATAGTCATTGGTAAATTTATATGAAACTCTGCCTATGAGTAGAGAAATCAATTGTGTTTAAAAGTTTTACTCTTCCCCAATTGAGACTTTGATTTCTAGTTTAAATTGAGATTGCAGATACTTGAGTACTGTCTTGGTTCCCCACTATGGTAAATTAAATGATTTAGAGTTTATATACCACACATTTTAAACTTGGCAATTAATGAGCATCAGTGCAATTTCATGAATAAGAAATCAGAAGAGAGGTTTTAGTGAGCGATAGTGTTTCTAAGATTCTACGTATTTTTCAGTTAATATCCTATATAAATATGAAATAATTTGGAGATGAATCATTAAAGAAAACATTTGTTTTTTGCCCTTGCAATTTTCAGACATTATCTTATACTCAGTTAGAAATTATGTAATTGATACAAAGCAGCAAGTGAATTTGCCATTCTCAGTAAATATTATAAATATTCTTTGGCCTCTAATTGGCCATATCTGTTGCCAAAACTTCAAATTAGGGTATCCGCCACTGGCCTATAAAGTACAGTCTTCTGGGTGATGTAGAGCTAAACCAAAATGCAATTTCTGCAGTCGAAAAGTACTTTCCACTACATAGATTTGCTTTAAAAGCATCAATAATCAGAAATTTAGCTATAATTTTTTTTAAATAACATTATTTAAAAGGGAAAAGCTGTTTTATTTATTTATTTTTTAAAATCAGGATTACCAATTGAGAGTGGTTTAGAGAACATTTTAGAAAAACTTGAGGTTTTGTGGTATCATGTACTTTGATGGTGGGTAGAAGGAGTGTTGCTTTGGAAAAGAGACTTCTGAGCTTTGAACCAAACTTTGAAGTTATTAAGCGATAATTGTAGAGAGGAGTTTAAATGGATTTTAGATGGAGAAATGGGATGGGGAATTGACATTGGCACTAGCCAGATTATCAGGGGAACATACAGCAGATTGACTTGTTTGGAGGAGCAAGGATTTGGAATTGTGAGAAATTGAGTTCAAAAAGAGAGAGACAGCCATTGTTCACTGCTTTGAATGAAAAGTTGAGAGGTTAAGGAAACATTGATCTTCTAAATTTCAGACCACTGTGTGTTGAGCTCTAGCATAGCCAGGTTAAAATGGTATTTTGAAGCAGATTTAATTGAGAGCTCTGTGGCAAGATGGCTTTGGAGACGAGGAGTAACCCTGAGGCCTATAAAAAGACCAGACATAAGAGAGCCACATTATGTTGATTTGGCATATACTTAACCGGCCAGAAAAGAATATTCCTGGATTACTTGTTTTATTTGCTATGTACAATGTTGGAGTGATGAGAAACATCACAAATGGTGTAGTATAGTCCCTTTCATTTCACAGGTGAGGAAAGTGAATTCTAGAGAAGTAGAGTGACTTTCTGAGCTTTGAGTTTGGTCGTAAAGTATGTAAAACTAAAGTGTTAAGAATCAGTTTATTGGAAATGATAGCCACATAAAGCTATGCATGTAGTTTGGCTTTCTGTGGTAACATTGAATCCATTTGATGCTGCTAATCATGTTTGTGATAATTTCATACTTTTGTTTTCTGCATCATTTCTAGATGTCACTGCTGTGTGTATATTAGAAGGGTTCCAAAATCAGCAAAGCATGCTGTTAGCTGATAAAGTTCTTAAACTTCTTGGAAAAGAGAAAGCCAAAGAAAAATATAAGGTAAGTTAATCTGAATTGGTTAATAGAGGGAGTATACATTGTGAAGGCTCATTTCTAATTTATACTGCTTAAACTTGGGCATGATGGTTACAACTGGAATTAGATCCGGATTATATTTCTTTTTCCTGTAATCTTGGGCTTTTGTGGCTTACTTTTTTAAAATAAGAATGTAAACTATGTCCAGTATTGCACCTGGAGGATATTGAAAGAATTCATGTATATTAGAAGTTGCCAAACAATGGCCTACAGGCCAAATCCAGCCTGCCACCTGTTTTTATAAATAATGTGCCAATAGTGTTTTATTGGAACTCAGCCACTCACACATTGTTTTAGATGCTTTTAAGCTACAACAGCAGAGTTGAGTGGTTGTGACAGAGACTGTATGGCACATAAAGCCTAAAATATTTACTATCTGGCCTTTTACAGAAAAAAATTGCCAACTTGTACTCTTTAAAGTTTTTAAAGATATGCTGTATAAATTGGCATTGGTTTTACACAGTTAGTAGATGGTTTAATTCAAGAAATATTTATTGAACAGAGTCCATAATGGGCGTTTTAGGAGGGTAGGTACAAAGACATGGTCCTTGCCCTTACAAAGTCCTTAATGAGAGGGACCATTAGTAAGTATAAAAGGCATGATATTGGTAAAGTGTCATGGAGGGATATAAGTAGAGGGCTGTGGGAGTACCACAGGTATTACTAAACATCGGTAGAGGTTTTCTGCTAAATTTCATAATATCGAGGCAGTTGTTTCTTTTTTCTTTAATAATAACTTGCTTTTCTCTTAAGTTGATTTAATAATCTCTCTGTATTTTTAACTTCACATCTCTGAATATTAGCTGAGTAAAACAGTTAAAACAGGTTTCTTCACTGCAGGACTTTCTTGTGCTAGTATGTGTTGTGAATCTCCAAATACAGCTATACTGGTTCTCAGTCTCTTTAAACTCTGGAACTTATTTCCTTCCCTTCAGCATCTGGTAGAACATGCTGTTTTGAGGAACTAGAACTGGTGCTCCTCAAAATATTTTGCAAAATACCATGTTAGAGTCTCACAAATTGAACTTTGAAGGAACCTCGTTTCCTTGAGTATAATGCTATTGTTGAGTAATTATACTGGTTGGACTGCAGAGTAGTAAGAAAATATGATAACCTACATTTATATAGGTTCCAGATTAGTTTCCACATATATTTTCTAACCTGTTTGTATTCCACTTTGTAAATTCCACTTTGCAAAATACTTTTCATTTTATTATTTTTATTTTTACAATAACCCTATAAGATAAATAAGGATAGTATTTTTATTGCTATTTTAGAGATGAGAAAACTGAGAATGACATGTGTAAGGTCACATAGCTAATAAGTGGCAGAGCTAGAATTTATATCTTGTTCCTTTGATACTTAAGGCCATTACTTATAAAATATTGTTCTCATTTTAAATTTGTAACTCTGAAAGACACGGAAGTGGTAGCTTCATTTCTAAGCTGAAATAGGAAACTACAAGACGACAATGATTTATTCAACTTCAGTAAGGGCTATTTAAATTTCTATTTAAGCTTTTTCCCTGAAGTGGTAGATGATTGCCACTTATATATTCCAACACAGGGTCTTCAGTGAAATACTTAAGTTAGGTGTATTTATCACTTGGTGGTGACCATTTGATTTAAAATGGTAATTAAGACACACTGGGGCTTCCCTGGCGGCACAGTGGTTGAGAATCTGTCTGCTAATGCAGGGGACACGGGTTCAAGCCTTGGTCTGGGAAGATCCCACATGCCGCGGAGCAGCTAGGCCCGTGAGCCACAACTACTGAGCCTGCGTGTCTGGAGCCTGTGCTCCGCAACAAGAGAGGCCGCGATAGTGAGAGGCCCGCGCACCGCGATGAAGAGTGGCCCCCGCTTGCCACAACTAGAGAAAGCCCTCGCACAGAAACGAAGACCCAACACAGTCAAAAGTAAATAAATAAATAAATAAATAAAATTTAAAAAGTAACTGTACCATTTAAAAAAAAAAGACACACTGAGTCTCTCCCCAGAGAGAGCACCAAAAAAAGAGTGTGAATTCCTTAGATTTTTCTATTCAGTTTTCTTATTTACCCCACTCTCATCTATCCTAGATTAGATCATATACTTACAAAGCCAGATTCATTTTTTTCCCCTCCTTCAAATACAAAGACATTAAATCTACCAAAATATTAGAAATGGTATTTGTTATACGTACAATTTAGAATACCGTATTTCCACTCTAAAGTCTTTGGGTTGAATTTTGCAAAGGATCCAAAATATGTTATGAGAGCCCTTTGGTGACATTAGTCCCTTTTCCTTCTTCCTTTAAAACTTTATCATCTTAAGTATAATAAGGAGAAACAAAATACTTCTATGATTATGAATCAGGTTGCCATGGGAAAAAGTAATGATTAAAAGAGGAAATGAGATTTCATTCTGGCTTTCAGTGACACTTACTCCAGTGGAGATCTTCAGATGCAGAATAAGTAGGGGACAAATGAAAGCCCATGGTAGATGGACTTAACATTTTAGCACCTGTGTAAGACATGGTCCTGAGTAGTAAATTGAGTTAATCTTCTAGGACAGGAAGATAATTTTAACTCAGAAGGAGATAATTTTAACTCAGCAGTTATTTACCTCCTTTGTTCCAGATTTCACCTTCTTTTAGTGAGTGGTTCTAAGAGTTCTTGACATTTTACATCTTTGGAGGGGGGAAAGGTTCTCATTTAAAACCTACTTTGAACAGCTGGGACTGGCAGCATTACCAGTTCCACTGTCTATTGCGCTACGGTTTGGAGCCTGATATTCTTCAGTTATCTGAAAATGAGACGCCAGTTTTTACGACAGTGGTTCTCAGTATTCTACAAAGGCATCTGCTTCTTTGGTTAGTGTTTTCTATTTTGATGTGTATAAATATGATTAAATTTCAGAATCGTGAACCTCTGATGCCATCTCCACAGTTTATCAAATCTTACTTCAGTTCTTTCACGGATGATATAATTTCTCAGCCAATGCTTAAAGGAGAGAAGTCTGATGAAGATAAAGACAAGGAAGGGGAGGCTTTAGAAGTAAAAGAAAAGTAAGTGTCTTGAGTATAGTATCTGCTTAATGTTCTGTGTTTTTTTTGGCGGGGGCGTGGTTGTGGGGTTTTTTGCTGCCATAGAGCCAAAGTGGAACTCTGAGTTATCTCCAAAAAATCTGTTTATAAATAGATATAAATATAACAAAATTATAATACATAATAATATTATAATAATAAAAATACTTCTCTTCTCACACATGTCTATTACACCCTAAGAGTTACCTCTCTGGCGACTCAAGGTTTTACTGCCAGAAGTCTGCCCTCCTTTTAAGGTCCTACATGATATTCTCAAGAGAGATCCTAGTGGAGATCAAGTGGTTGATTATATTTGAACAGGGGCACTAACTTAAAAAATGATTGTGTAGCTCAGTATCCAGATATTTTAGTGCAAGAAAGTTTATAATATATAATTTAATTTTTAGGAGTGCCCAAAAGAGTGACTTTCTTCAAGGTTTTTTTGCATGCCTAGGAAAATGCCATTCTTTGGGTTTGTGTTTGCTCCTGTAGAGAGGTGAAACCAAAGTATAAGATACTATGTTTACAACTGGAGGTCAAGTGATATAATGTAGTATATAAGCTATCTAGCCTGCTTATCCATTTATATTTATCAATACTTTTATCTTGCTGTTGAGGCTAGCTCTCCTCTCTAAGAGAAGGTACAACATTATTACCAACATGACATTTTCTAATGAGTTTGGAAGAAAAGAGAATACTGTTCCCAAAGCAAAGCATAATTTTGCATCTATAGCATATTGGAAGGTTTAAGGGAAAAGATTGCTTTTAATTTGTATCTCCCAATTTTTCTACCATTATTGGCCACCTTTTAAGGGAGGATACTATGTATAATTGTGCCAAGATGTTCAAGTTTGAGTTAGTTGGTGAGGAATCTCTTTGAGAAGATTGTAGATGGGAAGTAAATGTTTAAGGTGATGCCAATAATTGCCTCTTCTGATTAGGAAATAGTCCTTATCCCAGAAAAACTACAGTGAAGTTAATACCATTATTCTAAAAACTGTCTTGAGAGGTGGCAGGACATAGCTCTCTCTCACAAGAACACTAATTGGAATTGGTCCTAAGTTTTTGAATTCTATTTTACTCTGAGCCTTAGCTTCATCATTTTTTGAATGGGGAAGTAATAATTACCTTTGAGGCTTATTGTGAGGTTTAGAGGTCATGTTTGTGAGTATCTAGCACTTAGGTTCTCAATAAATAGGAACCGTTATTACTTCCAATCTGATTTAATAATTATTTTGTCTTACCCTGGTGACCTGAGGAATAAAACTAGAGTGCAGGGAATATTAGAATGTAATTATAGGAAAGGTTAGCACAGAGTTTGTAAGACTTTGACTGACATAACTTTTAGGTCACTTGCCAGTTTTCTCTATTCAGAATATGTAGCAAATGAAATAAGAAAATGTAATTTACAGTGCCCCTTAAAGGACATATAGTATAAATTCCTTTTCAGTTCAAAAAATTCCTTCTACAAGCCTTCTCAATAAAAGTCATCATCTTAGAAGACTGATGATATTGTGGTCACTGCTTTTTAAAAAGTAGGGGAAGGTGTTTTCTTTAAGTACTATTTGATGGAAGAGTCTGCTTCTTTGATATTTCCACCTATTCATTCTAGGTCTGTTCTTTTAGGTGAAACAGCACAACTTCTGGATGAGAGCCTTTTATCAATAGACATTTCCCTGCCTCCAGTTCTTGCTCCCTTTCAGTCCATTTCCCACAACACAGCCAGAGTGATCTTTACAAAGTACAACTCAGGTCACACCTCTTCCCTTGGGTTCTGTGACCCTAAACTCACTTGATAACTTTCTATTTCTCTGTTTTTTCTGTTAGTCATAAAATAACTGTTGCGTGCCATCAATGTGCCACAGATAAGAAGGTGAATAAGACAGGATCATTTTCTATGTTGCAGATCAGTCTGTCATTAGCTCATCTTTTCATGTGTCTAAATGTTGAAGCTTGGGCAATAACCCTAGGTTTCTGCCATTTTCTCTGTTGTTTCCTTTTTTAAAACTCTTTCTTCAAGGCAGCAAGAAAATCCCAGTCTGCATCAAAAATCCTAATCTGTTACACACACTGCCCCGCATACCACCACCCACACTCCAGTCTCACATTGACTGGCTAACTTGTTTAAGGGGAGGAGGACAGTTGTTTAACTCAGGTATACTAAATGTGGCAAGTTTTAGCATTTGATGCTTTTTTAGTAATTTTTTATGTTCATTTTATTAGTAATAAATAGTCATTTCCTGTGCTTATTTTATTTTCAGCTCTGGATACTTAAAGGCCAAACAGTATATGGAGGAAGAAAACTATGATAAAATCATAAGTGAATGCTCAAAAGAAATAGATGCCCAAGGCAAATACATGGCAGAAGCATTATTACTACGAGCTACTTTCTACTTGCTTATTGGTAATGCCAACGCGGCCAAACCAGATTTAGATAAGGTCATCAGCTTGAAAGAAGCTAATGTGAAGGTACATTTAAAACTCTGTGTGTGTGCATGTGAAAAAATTAATAATAAATAAAAATAAGACTTTTAGGTATGTTTTGCCAAAGTTTTGGCATTTCAGTTGCCATTCTCCAAAAGATTATTTTTTGTTTTGGAAGGGACTACGCCTAATGATGATTGAGTTGGTGCAGTGAAACTGAATCATAAATGTCAGTGATAGATATCTTTAACTAGGAAAGGACCTTTTTTTTTCCCCTATAATATGTGGTAGCTTCAGCTTCCCCGTATAGCTTCTGCTTACTGTATTGGACTATATTTGGGTAGGGGTAAAGGTGATGTAGCAGTGCTATAGGTAGTATTGTAAATAACATGCAATATGTAGTACAGGGTTATAAAATGCATTTAATAAAAAATAAACACATTTAATATATTCTGAAAGATTTTATTTACATGAGGAAAAAACAAGATCTAAAAATATGATATAGAAATATACTGAAATATACCAAAAGTTTTTGCAGTTGTGTGGTTGGAACAGCTTTTCATTTTCTAAGTGTTCTTGTGTGTATGTAGTTATTTTTATAATTAAGATTCGGTGGGGGGGTCTGTCGAATATGAGCCTTCTACTCAGTGTAACAAGAATAGCGGTTAGCTGCCAAAGTGCTGTACTCATTAGATGGTTAACATCTCTTTTTCCTCATTGAATTAAGTGAACTCTGGCTTTATTCACCTCCAAATGAAAAGTATTTGTTAAAAGTCCTTCTCAAAATAGATTTTCAAGTTGAAGATACCCTAGTAATAATTAATTTTATTTCCTGCTGATTTTCCTGATGATTACAAATATGTTCTGTTATGTGTTTTTGTTATTGTTGTGAGGGCATTCTTATTTGTTTCATTGAGGAAGACATTTGTATGTACTTTTGCCTTGAAAAAAATTTTAGAGAAGAACCCTATTTCTTATTTCATGATCATGATTTTTTGTTTTAATGGCAAGTGATGATGCCTGTCATATGCCATGTACAAAAATGAGCTCAGAACGGATCAGAGACCTGAATGTTAAGAGCCAAAACTATAAAACTCTTAGAAGAAAACATAGGAGGAAATCTTCAATACTTTAGATTAAGCTGTGGTTCCTTAGGCATGACACCAAAAGCACAAGTGACCAAAAAAAGGGAAAACACATTCCACAGGATGGGAGAAAATATTCACAAGTCATATATCTGATAAGGGGCTTGTATCCAGAATATATGAAAGAAGTTTTCTTACAACTCAACAATAAAAAGATAGCCTAATTTAAAACCAGGAAAGGATCTGAATAGACATTTTCCCAAAGAATATGTACAAATAGCCAATAAGGACAAGAAAAGCTGCTTAGCATCATTAGCCCTTAGGGAAATGCAAATCAAAATCACAACGAGGTATCACTTTATACCCACTAGGATGGCTGTAATCAGAAATTTGGACAATTAAAAGTATTAGTATAGATATGGAGAAGATGGAACTCTCATACATTGCTGGTAGGAATATAAAATGGTAAAATCCCTTTGGAAATTAGTTGGGGTTGGGAAGTTCCTCAAAATGTTAAACATAGAGTTACCATGTGACCCAGTAGTTCCTCTCCTAGATATCTATACCCACGAGAATTGAATTCATATGTCAACACAAAAACTTGTACGTGAATGTTCATAGCAGCATTATTCATAAGAGCCAAAAAGTGGAAGCCTTCTTGGGCTTCCCTGGTGGCACAGTGGTTGACAGTCCGCCTGCTGATGCAGGGGACATGGGTTCGTGCCCCGGTCCGGGAATATCCCACATACCACGGAGCGGCTGGGCCCGTGAGCCATGGCCGCTGAGCCTGCGCGTCCGGAATCTGTGCTCCGCAACAGGAGAGGCCACAACGGTGAGAGGCCCGCGTACCGCAAAAAAAAAAAAAAAAGTGGAAGCAACTCAAATGTCCATCAGCTGGGGAACAGATAAATAAAATGTGATATATCTATACAATGGAATATTATTTAACCATTAAAAAAGAATGAGCTGGGATGAAGTGAGAGAGTAGCACTGACATATATACACCACCAAATGTAAAATGGATGGCTAGTGGGAAGCTGCACAGGGAGATCAGCTCCAATGCTTTGTGATGACCTAGAGGGGTGGGGTGGGGTGGGGTGGGGAGGGTGGGAGGGAGGCTCAAGAGGGAGGGGATATGGGGGTATATGTATACATATAGCTGGTTCACTTTGTTATACAGCAGAAACTAACACACCATTGTAAAGCAATTATACTCCAATAAAGATATTTTAAAAAAGAAAAGAATGAAGTACTGATACATGTTACAACATAGACAAACCTTGAAAACATGCTATGTGAAAGAAGCCAGTCACAAAAAGACTGCATTATGTACAATTCCAGTTTGTATGAAATGTCTGGAATATACACATCCATAGAAAGAGAAAAAAAGACTGATGGTTTCTAGGGACTGAGAATTAGGCAGGAAATAGGGAATGCCTGCTAATGTGTATGAGATTTCCTTCGGGAGTGATGAAAACGTTCTAGAATTAGTGGTGACAGTTAAACAACTCTGAAAATACTAAAAATGACTGGCTTATATACTTTTAAAGGGTGAGCTTTATGGTACGTGAATTACATCTCAATACAGCTGTTATTTTAAAAAAACTAAATTAGAATAAAAGTAGTAATGATGAATCTTTCCTCATTTGGGGTATATAGCTTCGAGCAAATGCTCTCATCAAAAGAGGCAGCATGTATATGCAACAGCAGCAGCCTTTGCTGTCTACTCAGGATTTTAACATGGCTGCCGACATCGATCCTCAGAATGCAGATGTTTATCACCACCGAGGACAGGTAAATTAATTTTCTTAAAAAGTTCTGATCTTTGAATTGAGGAATTTGATACCATTTTGAGAATGTCTTTAAAGTTTTCTTGCATCACTTGTGATAGCTGTGAACAAAGTATCAGAGTGGTTTACAGTTTGGGTTGGCATTTATTTAGTCCCATCTTGAACATTTGTCCTGATATTTACTTGCAAAAAAAAAGGAAGAGGAAGGCTATAAATGTTGGCTTTTGCATATCAGGTTTGTTTTTCAGGTGTTTCTGCTTCATAGGTTTTCAACATTAAAAACATGTAAAACATGTTTCAACATTAAAACATTAAAAACATGTAGTGACAAAGAAAGAAAATGTAATGAGCATTTTGAGTTAATGCTAGAATCAACAGAATGATTTTTGTGGGCTTCTTGCTGTAAGGAAATATTAGCCTGAATTATCCAGACAGTATCAAAAAAATCTCTTCTGAATGGAGTTTTATAACATGCATATTTGTTTTTTAGTAAAAATATATAGTGAAGAAAACAGTTCCCAATTTCAGCCTCATCTGGAGAAAACACGGCTTTATAAATCTGCTTGTGTGACGTGGCTTCTTGGAATGCATTAGAGTAGAAAGTATGGGCTAATCCATATAATAACAGAAAAGTCAGGTTCTTTCTAATGGAGAATTTTATCTCATATTTCTGTCTGAAGGGTCTTAAGAAGTGTTGAGATAACCTTAAAATTCTTGGTATTTTGATCCTTACTGGTAGTGTCTTTTAAGATTAATTTGAAATGTAATTATCTACTGTCTGATCTACTTTGACGTTTGAAAGTACAGATACTTCATTTTCTAGAAGAAAAATCACTTAAGAGTGATGAAAAATAGTAGGTTTATAGTGCTTTTTAAAAAAATTGGACACTGGTTTTAAGTTTTAGAATCTTTCCTTTAAAATTATAAGATTTTCTAGTTCACTATTTCTAGAAAGTAATTCTATATTGAATAATTTCATGCATAGCATTATGCAGAGCTGTACTAAGAGGCACGGTACATATTTAACTGGTGTACTTGTTATTTTGAACTGCGTTTATCTATGTACTTTTTTTCCTTAGCTGAAAATACTGCTTGATCAAGTTGAAGAAGCAGTAGCAGATTTTGATGAATGTATTAGATTAAGACCTGAGTCTGCTCTGGCACAAGCTCAGAAATGTTTTGCATTGGTAGGTTTGACTTTCTTTTGTATTTTCCTAAACATCAGTATTTCCCATTGATAACAAAAATGAGTATTATTGTCTACAAAATCATCTACTGACAGGGAGAAAAAAATGTCAGTTTAGGAAAGTAGAAGTGTGTATTACTTGAGGTTCTGCTCCAGTATTTCTCTGGATGCCTTATTTGGTTCATCTTGATAGATGTTTGTCCCTGATTTTATGCCCCCTAAACAGCACTCTTCTCTCTAATTCTCTACCATAAACCAGTATGAAGAACAAAAGCATTTAGAGGAAATACTCTGCAATCATGACACCATATAACTCATCTCTCATTTCGCCTTTGTAGAGCTATTAATATTCAGAAACACAAAGTTGAAAATTAGGTAAAATAAGGCCATTTCTAGTGAAATCAGATACTTCAGTTAACCCCATACCCTGAGTCCTAAAAGGATTTTCCTTTTAAAGAAAGAAATTGGGTCACAAACACATTTATATTACAGATTAAAAATGTTATCAGATGAAGCTTTATAATACTTTTATTATGAAGTAATAATAAAAAATAAATAATAAAGTGATAATATATTGAATTTAAAATTCCCCTACTTATGTACAAAGTTAACCTGTTACAAGTTAGTTTGTCTTCTTCTAGAATACTGAACATCTTGAAATTGTTTAGTGGCAATGAAGTCCTAATTGTACATAGCCTTTGGATCCCTGCTCTAGAGATATTCCCGTGGAACCCTTTTAGATGCAGCAAATTATGTAGCAGATTGCCTGCTTCTCTGGAAATACTTATGTAATTTTGTGTGACTTTTATAATATGTTAACATTTCCTGAGTTTTTGAGTTCTTGATTTGACCGGCCTGTTTTGATTTTTTTACACAGTATCGCCAAGCATATACGGGAAACAATTCTTCACAAATCCAAGCAGCTATGAAAGGTTTTGAAGAGGTCATAAAGAAATTTCCAAGGTGTGCTGAAGGCTATGCATTATATGCCCAGGTAAATGTCATTTTTCATATTTTTTCACTTGCCAGATCTTTTTTAAAGAACTGCATTCATATCTTGAATGCTAGCCTGGAAATCAGAAAATAGTGCTTCTCTTGTTGCAGCTTTTGTGGAAGCAGATGGCTTTGTTCCTGCTTTGTTTCTCCTGGTCCTCAGGATGGTCCTGGATCATCTTAAGAGGGCTTCCTATGTTATACAATTTGAAAACCGTGGCCCTAAACTTGTAACATGGGGAAGCTTAAATAGAGCATTTCCCTCATGTTTTCATTTGGATTGGATTTGCGAAATTTAATTATCTTAGGAAAATCTTCTGTATGCAATTGGTGAGGGAAATGTCCTTGGAAAGGTTTTTCTTTCTATTTGATCACTGTTCTTTTAAATGGTTAGATAGTCTGTAACAGCTCATTTTAATCTCTCTGGTTTGTTTAAAATTCTTGAAGCTTTCCTTGGTTTAGGATTGAAGCTATGGAAAGTAGGATTTAAATTCAGATTATTTTCACTTTTTGGTTTTTTTTTTGGCCGCAGTGGGTCTTCGTTGCTGCACGTGGGCTTTCTCTAGTTGCAGCGAGCAGGGGCTGCTCTTTGTTGCGGTGCGTGGGCTTCTCATTGCAGTGGCTTCTCTTGTTGAGGAGCACAGGCTCTAAGCCTTCAGTAGTTGTGGTGTGTGGGCTCAGTAGTTGTGGCGCACGGGCTTAGTTGCTCTGTGGCATGTGGGATCTTCCAGACTAGGGCTCGAACCTGTGTCTCCTGCATTGGCAGGCAGATTCTTAACCACTGCGCCACCAGGGAAGCCCCACTTTTTAAATTATAGTTTGAAGTCTTTGAAAACTTATTTATTAATTTTAAATTATCCATTTAAATGAAAATGATTAACTTCTTATAGCCACAGTTAAAGAGTTTTTCCCCTAATTAACTGATCTGTGAATGACTGTTTCTTTCTTACTCTTTAAGGTGAAAGCTGCTTTTGGTATCTCAAAACTCTATATATTTTCTCTTATTCTTCTTATTCCAAAGAAATGTTGTTCCCCTCCCTCCTTATCCCCCCAAACATCACAGAAACAGGAAGCATTTAAAAATGACCGTCTGTATTAGACTCCTACCTCCAGACATTTTTAGGGTTGTTTTGTTTTTAATTTCCTTCATGTTATCTTTAGTCCAGTTATAAGAAAAGTTCCACAGGATAAAACTTTCTTTTTGAGGGTTTATTGAGAGGGACTATAGAAGATTGATTGTGTCGGATCTATTATATAAAGTCCTACCATCACTGCATTATTAAGGGTTGAAATTCTGCAGTATGAAGTACAACCCAGGAATTCTTTTTTTGTTTCTTTGTTTTTAATATATTCTTTTCCATTATAGTTTAATCACAGGATATTGAGTATAGTTCCCTGTGCTATACAGTAGGACCTTGTTCTTTATCCATTCTAAATGTAATAGTTTGCATCTACCAACCCCAAACTCCCAGTCCGTCCCTCTCTCTCTCCCGCTCCTGCTTGGCAACCACAAGTCTGTTCTCTATGTCTGTGAGTCTGTTTCCTTTTTATAGATAGGTTCATTTGTGCCATATTTTAGGTTCCACATATAAGTGATATCATATGGTATTTGTCTGTCTCTTTCTGACTTACTTCACTTAGTATGATATTCTCCAGTTGCATCCATGTTGCTGCAAATAGCATTATTTCATTCTTTTTTATGGCTGAGTAGTATTCCATTGTATATATATGTACCACATCTTCTTTATCCATTAATCTGTTGATGGACACCTAGGTTGTTTCCATGTTTTGGCTATTGTGAAGAGTGCTGTTATGAACATAGGGGTACATGCATTTTTTTTTAACATCTTTACTGCAGTATAATTGCTTTACAATGTGTTAGTTTCTCCTGTATAACAAAGGGAATCAGCTG
This sequence comes from Orcinus orca, assembly GCF_937001465.1. Taxonomy (NCBI): domain Eukaryota; kingdom Metazoa; phylum Chordata; class Mammalia; order Artiodactyla; family Delphinidae; genus Orcinus; species Orcinus orca. The sequence goes on from NC_064563.1 coordinate 101,454,517, forward strand.
TATGCATATGTATATCTCCATATCTCCTCCCCCTTGTGTCTCCCTCCCACCCTCCTTATCCCACCCCTCTAGGTGCTCACAAAGCACCAAGCTGATCTCCCTGTGCTATGTGGCTGCTTCCCACTAGCTATCTGTTTTACATTTGGTAGTGTATATATGTCCATGCTATTTTCTCACTTCATCCCAGCTTACCCTTCCCCCTCCCCGTGTCCTGAAGTCCATTCTCTATGTCTGCATCTTTATTCCTGTCCTGCCCCTAGGTTCATTAGAACCATTTTTTTTTTAGATTCCATATATATGTGTTAGCATATGGTATTTGTTTTTCTGACTTACTTCACTCTGTATGACAGACTCTAGGTCCATTGACCTCACTACAAATAACTCAATTTCATTTCTTTTTATGGCTGAGTAATATTCCATTGTATATATGTGCCACATCTTATCCATTCATCTGTTGATGGACACTTAGGTTGCTTCTATGTCCTGGCTATTGTAAATAGTGCTGCAGTGAACATTGTGGTACATGACTCTTTTTGAACTATGGTTTTTCTAAGGGTATATGCCCAGTAGTGAGATTGCTAAGTCATATGGTAGTGCTGTTTTTAGTTTTTTAAGGAACCTCCATACTGTTCTATAGTGGCTGTATCAATTCACATTCCCACCAACAGTGCAAGAGGGTTCCCTTTTCTCCACACCCTCTCCAGAATTTACTGTTTGTACGTTTTTAGATGATGGCCATTCTGACCAGTGTGAGGTGATACCGCATTGTAGTTTTGATTTGCATTTCTCTGATGACTAGTGATGTTGAGCATCTTTTCATGTGTTTTTTGGCAATCTGTATATCTTGTTTGGAGAAATGTCTATTTAGGTCTTCTGCCCATTTTTGGATTGGGTTCTTTGTTTTTTTGATACTGAGCTGCATGTGCTGCTTGTATATTTTGGATATTAATCCTTTGTCAGTTGCTTTGTTTGCAGATATTTTCTCCCATTATGAGGGTTGTCTTTTCGTCTTATTTATGGTTTCCTTTGCTGTGCAAAAGCTTTGAAGTTTCATTAGGTCCCATTTGCTTATTTTTGTTTTTATTCCCATCTATCTAGGAGGTGGGTCAAAAAGGAACTTGCTGTGATTTATGTCATAGAGTCTTCTGCCTATATTTTCCCCTAAGAGTTTGATAGTGTCTGGCCTTACATTTAGGTCTTTAATCCATTTTGAGTTTATTTTTGTGTATGGTGTTAGGAAGTGTTCTAATTTCATTCTCTTACATGTAGCTGTCCATTTTTCCCAGCACCACTTATTGAAGAGGCTGTCTTTTCTCCATTGTATAATCTTGCCTCCTTTACCAAAGATAAGGTGACCATATGTACATGGGTTTATCTCTGGGCTTTCTATCCTGTTCCATTGATCTATATCTCTGTTTTTGTGCCAGTACCATACTGTCTTGATTAGTGTAGCTTTGTAGTGTAGTCTGAAGTCCAGGAGCCTGATTCTGATTCCTCCAGCTCCGTTTTTCTTTCTCGCTCTTGCTTTGGCTATTTGGGGTCTTTTGTGTTTCCATACAAATTGTAAAATTGTTTGTTCTAGTTCTGTGAAAAATGCCATTGGTAGTTTGATATGAACTGCATTGAATCTTTAGATTGCTTTTGGGTAGTATAGTCATTTTCACAATGTTGATTCTTCCAATCCAAGAACATAGTATATCTCTCCATCTGTTTGTATCGTCTTTAATTTCTTTCATCAGTGTCTTATAGTTTTCTGCATACAGGTCTTTTGTCTCCTTAGGTAGGTTTATTCCTGGGTATTTAATTCTTTTTGTTGCAGTGGTAAATGGGAGTGTTTCTTTAATATCTCTTTCAGATTTTTCATCCTTAGTGTATAGAAATACAAGAGATTTCTGTGCACTAATTTTGTATCCTGCTACTCTACCATATTGATTGATTAGCTCTAGTAGTTTTCTGGTAGCATCTTTAGGATTATCTCTGTATAGTATCATGTCATCTGCAAACAGTGACAGCTTTACTTCTTCTTTTCCAATTTGGATTCCTTTTATTTCTTTTTCTTCTCTGATTGCTGTGGCTAAAACTTCCAAAACTATGTTGAATAATAGTGGTGAGAATGGACAACCTTGTCTTGTTCCTGATCTTAGAGGAAATGGTTTCGGTTTTTCACCACTGAGATGATGTTGCCTGTGGGTTTGTCATATATGGCCTTTATTATGTTGAGGAAAGTTCCCTCTATGCCTACTTTCTGGAGAGTTTTTATCATAAATGGGTGTTGAATTTTGTCAAAAGCTTTTTCTGCGTCTATTGAGATGATCATATGGTTGTGATCCTTCCATTTGTTAATATGGTGTATCATATTGATTGATTTGCATATATTGAAGAATACTTGCATTCCTGGGATAAACCCGACTTGATCATGGTATATGATCCTTTTAATGTGCTGTTGGATTTTGTTTGCTAGTATTTTGTTGAGGATTTTTGCATCTATGTTCATCAGAGATATTGATCTCTAGTTTTCTTTTTTTTGTGACATCTTTGTTTGGAAGTGTTCCTCCCTCTGCTATATTTTGGAAGAGTTTGAGAAGGATAGGTGTTAGCTCTTCTCTAAATGTTTGATAGAATTTTCCTGTGAAGCCATCTGGTCCTGGGCTTTTGTTTGTTGGAAGATTTTTAATCACAGTCTCAATTTCATTTTTAATCACAGTCTCAATGCTTGTGATTGGTCTGTTTATATTTTCTATTTCTTCCTGGTTCAGTCTTGGAAGGTTGTGCTTTTCTAAGAATTTGTCCATTTTTTTCCAGGTTTTCCATTTTATTGGCATATCATTGCTTGTAGTAATCTCTCGTGATCCTTTGTATTTCTGCAGTGTCAGTTGTTACTTCTCCTTTTTCATTTCTAATTCTATTGATTTGAGTCTTCTCCCTTTTTTTCTTGATGAGTCTGGGTAATGGTTTATCAGTTTTGTTTCTCTTCTCAAAGATCCAGCTTTTAGATTTATTGATCTTTGCTATCTTTTCCTTCATTTCTTTTTCATTGATTTCTGGTCTGATCTTTATGTTTTCTTTCCTTCTGCTAACTTTGGGGTATTTTTGTTCTTCTTCCTCTAATTGTTTAGGTGTAAGGTTAGGTTGTTTTTTTGAGATGTTGCTTATTTTTTGAGGTAGGATTGTATTGCTATAAACTTCCCTCTTAGAACTGCTTTTGCTGCATCCCGTAGGTTTTGGGTCGTCGTGTTTTCATTGTCATTTGTTTCTGGGTACTTTTTGATTTCCTCTTTGATTTTGTCAGTGTTCTCTTGGTTATTTAGTAGCGTATTGTTTAGCCTCCATGTGTTTGTATTTTTTACAGTTTTTTTCCTGTAATTGATATCTAGTCTCATAGCGTTGTGGTCAGAAAAGATACTTGGTACAAATTCAGTTTTCTTAAATTTACCAAGGCTTCATTTGTGACCCAGGATATGATCTATACTGGAGGATATTCCATGAGCACTTGAGGAGAACGTGTATTCTGTTGTTTTTGGATGGAATGTCCTATAAATATCAATTAAGTCCATCTTGTTGAATGTGTCATTTAAAGCTTTTGTTTCCTTATTTATTTTCATTTTGGATGATCTGTCCGTTGGTGAAAGTGGGGTGTTAAAGTCCGCTGCTGTGATTGTGTTACTGTCGATCTCCCCTTTCATGACTGTTAGCATTTGCCTTATGTATTGAGGTGCTCCTATGTTGGGTACATAAATCTTTACAATTGTTATATTTTCTTCTTGGGTTGATCCCTAGATCATTATGCAGTCTCCTTCTTTGTCTCTTTTAATAGTCTTTATTTTAAAGTCTATTCTGTCTGATATAAGAATTGCTACTCCAACTTTCTTTTGATTTCCATTTGCATGGAATATCTTTTTCCATCCCCTCACTTTCAGTCTGTATGTGTCCCTAGGTCTGAAATGGGGCTCTTTTAGACAGCATATGTACGGGTCTTTTTTTTGTATCCATTCAGCCAGTCTGTGTCTTTTGGTTGGAGCATTTAATCCACTTACATTTAAGGTAATTATTGATATGTATGTTCCTATTACCATTTTCTTAATTGTTTTGGGTTTGTTATTGTAGGTCTTTTCCTTCTGTTGTGTTTCCTGCCTAGAGAAGTTCCTTTAGCATTTGTTGTAGAACTGGTTTGGTGGTGCTGAATTCTCTTAAATTTTGCTTATCTGTAAAGGTTTTAATTTCTCCATCGAATCTGAATGAGATCCTTGCTGGGTAGAGTAATCTTGATTGTAGGTTCTTCCCTTTCATCACTTTAAATATGTCCTACCACTCCCTTGTGGCTTGCAGAGTTTCTGCTGAAAAGTCAGCTGTTAACCTGATGGGGATTCCCTTGTATGTTATGTATTGCTTTTTCCTTGTTGCTTCTAATATTTTTTCTTTGTATTTAATTTTTGATAGTTTGATTAATATGTGTCTTGGCGTGTTTCTCTTTGGGTTTATCCTTTATGGTACTGTCTGTGCTTCCTGGACTTGATTGTCTATATCCTTTCCCATGTTAGGGAAGTTTTCGACTATAATCTCTTCAAATATTTTCTCAGACCCTTTCTTTTTCCTTCTTCTTCTGGGACCCATATAATTCGAATGTTGGTGCATTTAATGTTGTCCCAGAGGTCTCTAAGACTGTCCTCAATTCTTTTCGTTCTTTTTTCTTTATCCTGCTTCTTGACAGTTATTTCCAACATTTTATCTTCCAGCTCACTTATCCGTTCTTCTGCCTCAGTTATTCTGTTATTGATTCCTTCTAGAGTATTTTTAATTTCAGTAATTGTGTTGTTCATCTCTGTTTGTTTGCTCTTTAGTTCTTCTAGATCCTTGTTAAATGTTTCTTGTATTTTCTCCATTGTGTTTCCAAAATTTTGGATCATCTTTACTGTCGTTACTCTGAATTCTTTTTCAGGTAGGTTGCCTATTTCGTCTTCATTTAATTGGTCTTGTAGGTTTTTACCTTGCTCCTTTGTTTGTAACGTATTTTTTATAATTTCCTTTTTTTTTTTTTTTTTTGATGGGTGGTGCTGTATTTCTGTCTTACTGGCTGTTTAGCCTGAGACATCCAGCACTGGAGTCTGCAGGCAGTTGGATAGAGCTGGGTCTTGGTGCTGAGATGAGGCCCTCTGGGAGGCCTCACTCTGAATGATATTCCCTGGGGTCCTAAGTTCTCTGTTAGTCCAGCAGTTTGGACTTGGAGTTCCCACCACAGGAGCTCGTTGCCCAACCTCCGGCCTGGGAACCAAGATTCCGCAAACTTTGTGGTGCGGTAAAAAAAAGAAAACAGAAAAAAAAAACAAAACTGTACAGTATCAAAGAAAATAAAATTAGAAAGATAAAAAATGTATTAGGAAAAATAAAACTATAATTGAACCAACTGCAACAATGTAAAATAAAACCACACCAGAAAAAAGAAAACAGAAAAGGGGAAGGGGGAACAAGCCAAAAGGAGAGATCACTAGCAAAGTATAAAGAATAAAATAAAATTAGAAAAATAAAAGATTTATTAGGGAACATAATAATATAAAAGAATCAACAACAGTGAATCAACAAGGTAAAACAGAACCCCAATCTAAAAGAGGAAAAAGGAAAAAAAAAAAAAAAGCCTTGGCCAGTGGTGGCAGAGTTTAGGTGGGGTGGGACTTAGGCAGGGGTGGGGTTTAGGGTGGGGCGGAACCTAGGCAGGTGGGGGGGGGGTGTCGTTTGAGTGTGGGGTGGAGCCTAGGCGGGGTGACTTTCAAGCATGGGGTGGGGCCTCTGCTTAGGACCTGAATGATCAAGGAAGGGGAGAGGCAGTATGTCCAAAGGAGGGTTTCCGGAGTGTGGAGTTCCAGAGTTTGGAGGTCGGGCCCTGAGTGAGGGTGTGTGGGTGGGGTTTAGGCCCAGCGCGTTGGAGGGGTCTCCGAGTGCAGAGGTAGGGCCCTGGGTGGGGGTGTAGGGGCGGGGCTTGGGTTCTGTGGAGCAGGAGAGAGGCTTTAAGGGCAGAGTATTAGGCCTCGGAGCCCAACAGGCTCCCCGGTGCCTAAGTGGACAGGAAAAGCACTGGCCGTGTTCCCTTCTGTTCTTTCGCACCCCTCTCCCAACCGTCTCCCCAGGGTCTTCCCCCATTGCTGCTGGACTCCTAACTTTGGGTAGGTCCCACTGGGTATAGGAACTCCTCCCCTCCCCCAGCTACCCCTCAGGGGTGCCAGTCCCATAGGTCTGGCCTTTACTTTTGCTCCCCCTTCCCTGCCTCCCATTCCCTCAGGACCCTTGTGGCTGGAGGGGTCCTAGGTGGGCAGAGGATCAGGCCCGGTATCTCTTACTGGGGGCCCAAGGGGGCAGGGGAAACCTGGCTACACTCCCTTTTGATCCTCTGCCCTCCCAGTGGTTCCCCAATTTCCCCTTTGGATGTGGGATCCCTTCCCCTCCCCCAGCCACCCCTCAGGGGCGCCAGACCCGTCCCACCTCCACTTCTCCCCCTTCACTCCCCCCACACCCAACATCCTACCCGGTCGCTGGGGGTTCCTCCTGTCCCCTTAGTTGACCATGGTTCCCCACTGGTGCCTGGTAGGTACCCTAGGTGTAAGGAGATGTAAATTCCAAATCCTCCTAGTACGCCATCTTGACTCCACCCCCGCATGTATGTTTTTGAATCATATTTTGTCCAGGTATATTTCCAGGAGTGGCATTGCTGGATCATATGGTAATTCTATTTTTAGTTTTCTGAGAACCTCCATACTGTTTTCCATAGTGGCTGTATCAATTTACATTCCCACCAGCAGTGTAGGAGAGTTTCCTTTTCTCCACACCCTCTGCAGCATTTGTTATTTGTAGACTTTTTAATGATGGCCATTCTGACTGGTGTGAGGTGGTACCTCGTTGTAGGTTTGATTTTCATTTCTCTATTAGTGATGTTGAGCATCTTTTCATGTGCCTGCTGGCCATCTGTATGTCTTCTTTGGAGACATGTCTATTAAGGTCTTCTGCCCATTTTTCAGTTGGGTTGTTTGGGTTTTTTTGTTGTTGATTTGTATGAGCTGTTTGTATATTTTTGAGATTAAGTCCTTGTCTGTCTCATCATTTACAAATATTTTCTCCCATTCTGTAGGTTGTCTTTTCTTTTTGGTTATGGTTTCCTTTGCTGTGCAAAAGCTTGTTAAGTTTGATTCAGTCCCATTTGTTTAGTTTTGTTTTTATTTCTATTGCCTTGGGAGACTGATCTAAGAAAACATTGGTATAATTTATGTCAGAGATGTTTTGCCTATGCTCTCCTCTAGGAGTTTTATGGTGTCATGTCTTATGTTTTAAGTCTTTAAGGCATTTTGACTTTATTTTTGTGCATGGTATGAGGGTGTGTTCTAACTTCATTGATTTACATGCAGCTCTCCAACTTTCCCAGCACAATTTGCTGAAGAGACTGTCTTTTTCCCATTTTATATTCTTGCCTCTTTTGTCGAAGATTAATTGACCATAGGTGTGTGGGTTTACTTCTGCAACCCAGGAATTCATTAACCTCAGTTTAAAATCTTATCTGCTCAGTCTTTGTTCTTATAATTCCTAGACAGAAAACAAAATGATACATTGGTTGCTGACTACATGCTCAATTAATTGTGAAAGCATGTATATATAAAATTTTATAGAATGTATAGAAGTTAAAATAGGACAAACACACATTATAATTGTATGACGTTTGTATTGAATAGTACACTTGGGTTTAGGGCTTATATTTAATTAGGAACAAGCCAGAAGGTGACAGGAGCATCTTCATCACTGAAATGAAATTCAGAAAGGCTTTTTTGGTGCAGATTTCTATAAGCAGCTAAAAGAGCAAAGGCCACTGACTAGCTTTTAAAGAAACCAAATACTAGGAACAACTCTTTTGCAGAGGTTTCATGATTGTACATTTCTCCCTCATTATGTTACCTTCAAAACAGGTTTTGGCTTACTTGAGCATCATCTTTTTTTTTAAAATAAGTTTATTTTATTTTGGCTGTTTTGGGTCTTTGTTGCTGCGCGGGCTTTCTCTAGTGGCGGCAAGCGGGGGCTACTCTTCATTGCGGTGCGAGGGCTTCTCATTGCGGTGGCTTCTCTCGTTGCAGAGCACCAGCTCTAGGCACTTGGGCTTCAGTAGTTGTGGCACACGGGCTCAGTAGTCGTGGTGCACAGGCTTAGTTGCTCCACGGCATGTGGGATCTTCCTGGACCAGGGCTTGAACCTGTGTCCCCTGCATTCGCAGGAGATTCTCAACCCCTGTGCCACCAGGGAAGCCCTACTTGAGCATCATCTTATCAGCACTAGCATTATTACAAGTCTGTTTGCACTAAAGATTCTGTCTTTTGGTCCCTCTTCTGATGTTTGCTTTACTATATATAGCAAATTTTATTTATACATAGAGTTATGTATAGTTACATACAGTTACATAGTATGACTTTTTTCTTTGAACCCTGAAGCTGAGCTTAGATGCTGGCTAACTCTCAGAGTTACAGTTTGATCAGCATGATCTGGTATCCACATAACCAAGCCTTCCATTTCTGCCATGGGATTTGCCTTCAAACAGTTGATTGTAGCTGCTTTCTCTGACCAATCATTTTTAAGGAATGACTCTGATAACAGTTAACATACCTATCTGAACTTATCCTTCCAAATGAGTATTGTTTTTAAAGTAATTCCCTTAGGATATATTATGATAAATTATGAATAAGTGACATGAATGTACCTGTGAGAATCTGATATTAGAACTTGCACCAAGAGTGGGATTTTCTGTATTCTAGAGTTTATTAGATCTTCTCCTATTGCATATTACTAACAAATTTAATAAAGAGAACAGTTAAGATTTCATATTTATAATATTGCTATGTAAAAACCCCAAAATTAAGATGCAACATTTTAAATAAGTTTAATCCCCAAAACAATAATTTGGTAATGAATGGTTACATGAAGTAAATTTTAATAATTAATAAGCAGTATACTTTTAACTGCTTAGGGTGACAGTTACCTAAATTTAACTGAAGTATCTCTTCACATAGGCATTAACAGATCAACAACAGTTTGGTAAAGCTGATGAAATGTATGATAAATGTATTAATTTGGAACCAGACAATGCCACAACATACGTTCATAAAGGGTATGTATTTTTGTGGGTCTGTTTGTTCCAGTAAGAAACTAAATTTCTTGCATAGTAGTAAGATAGATTTCTTTTGGTCGCTGAGAAAGGGGACTGTGGTAGATAGTGTCAGTGTTAACTGAAAAATTTCTTAGTGCTGTGCATGCTTCACTGTTACTTTTTCTTTTACTTATGTTTCATTATTATACAATAATTAGTAAATATGCTATTTTCACCCTAGCTTAAGTATTTCAGTTCTGAACATCCTGTCAGATGTTAACTTGTATCAAAATAGGAAACATGTAAGATAAGTTTTTCCTGTCCTAGTATACTTGAATTGTCATTTTAAAACTTCACTTAAATTTATACAGAGTAAAACATTAAGCTGTGCAAAATAAGTTAATAATAGAGCCTAGACCATTGGACACTCTTTTCATAATAAGGAATTTAGACTACAAAACCATTATAAATTGAGGGCAAAAAACCAATTTGATGCTGATTCTGTACTGTTTTAGAGTTTGTTTTTCCTTGTAAATTAAATTATAAATTCATTGAGAGCCAGTTGATACTGGGCCATGGTCACATCTGACTGCTGTTTTGCATTTGCAGTTTACTTCAGCTTCAGTGGAAGCAAGATCTGGATAGAGGTTTGGAGCTTATCAGCAAGGCTATTGAAATTGACAATAAATGTGATTTTGCATATGAAACCATGGGAACTATTGAAGTACAAAGGTAACTTCTAGAGTCTGTCCTTAGGAAAGTTAGGGCATCTCCATATTTATCTTTTCATTCTTCTCATTATAGACAGGTTATTGTCAATAATCATAAAATTTTTAAGTCTTAACACGTTGTGCCTTTTGAGGCAATATTCCCTTGAAACTATACAACTTTGATTTGCCTTGTTTAATTATTTTTCCTGTTTAAAAGTCACACTTAAAAGTTGTTTAAGTCAGGCATATACATTAGAAAGGGAAACTTGATCTTTCTCCAATACCTGTTGTGTTTTTTCCTCCTTTCACCTGTATTATTTCTCTTAGAGGGAAAACATCTGCAGTGTACTTAGGCAGTGCAGTGTAGCATAAGGATTGGCAGCCACGTTGCCCGGAGACTTAGATCCTGCTACAGCCAAGTGGCTAGGCAAATTGCACCATCACCTCTGAGCCCCCCGAGTTTTCTTTAAAATCAGGGAGTTGGATAAGAACTTTTGCAATTCTTTCATGTAACTTCTTGTTTTCTGTAAATGTTTATCCAGAGTTGCACTTGAGATCCACCATTAATAGGTGATAACTCTTTATGCCATAGAATTTAGTGTAATGTACCATCTTGATACTGGCATTGCTGTCCATTTGAGTATCTACTCTAGGCCAGGTACTGAACTCTAGGAGCTTTCCAAATATTATTTCAATTGATTTTTACCCCAGTCTTTATAAAGGTTGAGGTTATATGATCCTCCATTTAATTGAAGAGTGTAGAAACTGATGCCCAGACTGGTTAAAATAACAAGGTTACATGGTAAGCACGTAGAAAGAGGACATGAGCCCATATTTCACTGATGCCGAAAGTAACAGATCTTGCCACCATTGCTTGTCAGGAATTAGTAGGAGTTGTCTTAATAACCTGTCATGCAGTCACTTCTGGGGTCCTCTGTCTTTCTGCTCCAGAGTAGGCAGAATATATATAGGCTGATGAAAATTTTTGTGATTCTTTTTATCCATCTATACTGACAGTTGCATATAAATATTAAATTATTTCTTAATTGCCAGTTTGTTAATGTGTATAAAATATTCTCATACTAGAATATGATGGGGTAATAGTTCTTAATCTTTTGAGCAAAGCTGTGGATTTTTCCTAAAATAATGCACATACAAAAACTCTTTGCAGATAAGTTGTTCCTAGAGCCTGGGTTAAGGACCCCTGATTTATGGGGTTTGATGAATTTTGTTTGTGTGTTAATTGTACTTTAAGAAATCCATTCTGAATCCTGCTTTACAAATAGATAAGTGAATGTGAATGAATGAAATTGCTGATTATCCTAGGATTTAGCAAATCTGCTGTCTACCTAATATCTGAACATGAACTCTCAAAGCTATTTTCTTTTTAATTAAATCTATTATGTACTGTATCAATATATGTAGTAGGAGATTGAGTACAGTCTCCCCAGAGGTACATTGTACTTCTTAGATTCTAACTGGCATATATATAGTGGGGACTTAATACAGTATTTATTTTAAGATTACATGCATGTATGCATATATACATAGCCAGTACTAGTTACCTTAAAATAGCTCTTGGTTCTTGGCAAGTATATAGAGCCTGATCACAGTTAGACTGTAAGAGATAAATTATATATTTTTTGACCAAGCATATTCATCCATTTATTCAAAAAATGGACACTAGCTACCAAGCATTGTACTAGGTTCTAGGAATTGAAAGGTGTCCCGTAAGGATCTGGTAAGACTGTGGTGTAAACAAATATCAATATATATTCATCTGACTGTGCATAGAATGACAATAGAATCATGGGAACAGTGGGGAGGGAGCGGCCAATTCCTCTAGCGTGGGAAGGGGAGAGTATTTTACTGAGGATATTGTATTTGAACTGGGCCTTAGAAAGGTGAGGATTTGGCTAGAATCAGGCAGAGAAGCAGTAAATAATCTGAGCATTATGAGCATGAGTGAACTCAGGGAGACCTGTGTGTATGGAGTAGTGTTGGGTAAGGGATATGCTGGTAGGGCTCACACAGATCTGTGAAGGTAAGGCCCCTGAATACCTGTAATGTTCTCTGAGGCTATGTCACTGCTTTCTAAAGGAGCCTCATGGTGGAGTAGAAACAAGCAGAATTTAGGAACCAGATATGATTATGATTTTAAATAAGTCATTTAGTTTCTCTAGTCTCACTGTTCTTATCTGTAAACAAAGACCACAAACAAAGACCACAAGTAGCATAATATAAACATATAGTATTTGTAATAGTAGCTAACATTCATTGAGTGTTTTCTATATGCTAGGCATTATTTTGTTATAAAGAAGCATTTTATTAGAGTCATAGTTGAAACTTAAAGGTCAGGCTCCATGTAGCTTCACTTATAAACTTCATTGCATTCTGTGAAGTGCTTGTTGAATCTGAAACATTTAAAATTGTTGTTGTTTTAGAGGAAACATGGAGAAAGCCATTGACATGTTCAACAAAGCTATTAACCTGGCCAAATCAGAAATGGAGATGGCTCATCTATACTCACTCTGTGATGCTGCCCATGCCCAGACAGAAGTTGCAAAGAAATATGGATTAAAACCACCGACATTATAAAATACGGGGGAAGGAAAATGACCCTCTTTTTAGGAGTTTACCCCCTCTTCAACTGAACCCTAAAGACACTGTCGTGAACTACGTTGAATGGTGGAGCTTAGTATTTCTGTCTGTGCTGTTGTCATTTGTTACATCTGTTTCATTTTTAGGTGTTGTGGGAGTGCCTGTTGAAGAGAGTTTGCAGTGTTGCAGCTTTTATGCCCTGTGCAACAAAAGCTTAGAACCTGTTAAAGGGATATTAAAATGAAGTTGCAAAGAGTACAAATGATAATTGGCCATGCAAATAAAAATTTTGATTTGTTGATCTGACTTTTTTTTTTGAGGGGGGTGGAAGGGTGACTGTGTTCTGGATGATCTTGTCTTTGTGTGTGCGTGCGTGTGTGTGTGTATAATATATGAGTATTTTGCAGTTTTACAGCATGTTGGTTTTTAAATTAACATAGTAAGTGCTGTAAAATAAGATTCTTTTAGATTTGATTAATCCCTTTTAGTTAACTTTTTTTTGAAGGAAACAGCTTAAGTGGGGATTTTGTTTTTACGACAGCAAAATTGAGACCCTTTTAACCACTGTCAGCATGCACAATGCCTCTGATTCTGCAGAACGTTAGATGCAGTGGCGACGCTTAAACCTTTGACCCCCTTCAACTATAATGGATAATGTACATCGTTCTTAAAGTCTACAGCAGCTGGTTTTCATAGAGTAAATTATGCAGAAGCAAGATATTCTAATTGATATATGTGCTAGAAGACTGAGAATTAATGGGAGAGCAGACCAGGCAAGAGGTAAGATGAAATGAAAATGTATTTATAATTGCCCATGGCTATTTTCTACAATAGGTATTACTATTTAACAGTGTACTTTTTAAAGAAAATGCAGGTTGGTTGTGTATGTAAAGACAAAGTAAGTGTGATAGTTAATTAGCTTAAAATTTCTAGTGAAGAAAATGTGGCCTACCAGTTCAAAAAGGATGAAAGTCGGGCTTCCCTGGTGGCGCAGTGGTTGAGAGTCCGCCTGCCGATGCAGGAGACGCGGGTTCGTGCCCCTGTCTGGGAAGATCCCACGTGCCGCGGAGCGGCTGGGCCTGTGAGCCATGGCCGCTGAGCCTGCGCTTCCGGAGCCTGCGCTTCCGGAGCCTGCGCTCCGCAACGGGAGAGGCCCCAACAGTGAGAGGCCCGTGTACCACAAAAAAAAAAAAAAAGAAAAAGGAAAAAAAAAGGATGAAAGTCTTAGATCCAGAAGCATAGTATTTCCTGAAGTGACAAGTTTAATGCTTCTTAACTATGGCTACATGTACTTAAGGGATTTTGAGCCAGTATTTTCAAAGATGCTGAGGACACGTGGAGTGCATTTTAGTTTTGAACTAACCTTGGTCTCTAAGGCCTGGCTGACTGACCGTGTCCACACTACACTAAGGTTTCTGACAGCAGATTTTTGTTTGTTTTGTTCATTTTAACTTTACCTCACCCTCTTACTTAGAAATCACTTTGTGTTTTTTCCAATTGTTACTTTTATAGATCATCCTTTTGCTTATATGCTGGATTTTTCTGGTGGGGGTGGAGAGGTGTTCTTAAAGAGTCTCTTGTTTTGAGATATTCAGGGTGGGGAGAGGTTTACTTAAGTCTGAGTATAATAAAAAGAGCAAGCCTTCAGTTGTACTTTTCTGGAAATGGAATCTAATTAGAGTTTACATTGTTGGGAGTAAATGAGCATTTTACCCCTCTTTAAAAGGGTGCTTTATCCTATTGAAACCAAAAGGTTTTGTCAAAATGCTGTCTTTTTAGAAGCTACTAGAAATGACTCCCTTCCAAAGTCAGAGTCTGGAAAATATTGAAGGGGCAATAATTGGTGGGGGGCAGTTAACATAATTTAGGATGGTTTGGATAATGGAATGTTTGAAAGCTCTGCATTTTAGTTTTTAAATTATGCACCTACTATAAGCCCCGAATACAGAAATGTTCTGTATCTCTGAATAACCTCTGACTTTAAAAAGAAGTTTTTATTTGCATGGCTGTATTTACATTAACACTGATATTTTCTTCTCTCTTCTCACTTCCTATCCCTTGGGGTTCAGTAGAAAACACACCAAGGAAACTGAAGCATGTACCATTCAATACTAACATTCCACATCCTCATGGACTATTGCCTGTTCTGAAAAATATTTGAAACTGCACTGAAAGCTGCATCTGTCTGTGTCTTTTCTATTGTAAATGATCTCATGTGTAAATTCACCAAATAAATATTACATTCAAGCTTTTCAATCTATTCTTTAAATAGAAAGATAGGTATTCATTTACCATAGTATTGGGTAAATTCATTATCATTCTCTTTGTGGGCTCAAACTAACTTTGAAAAAAGGGACATACTGGACACGTTAGTATCTGAAGCACAGTAAGTTTTCGGTATTAAAGATGGAGTTTCCCCATCCTTCCTCCTGGTGAAGCAAAGCTCTAAGAACTGCTAGTAGAGCCATTTACTTTATTCCTACCTATACCTTACCCATACTTGCACAACAGCCTAGAAGGTTACTAATCAGACCTGAGGCCTGTGACTAAGTTTATACTCAAAACTGGTTTCACCAGTGAGTTTTGATCAGTTTTCAACCACTTGGAGCCTTTAAGAGAGGATACCTGAAAATATCTACCACCGTTGAGTATTTGTGGTACGAATAGGGAATAGATCTCAAAGCAATAGTAAGCAGCTTTGGCTTTAAAACACAATTCAGATAGAACTTTCTGCCCTGTGGAGACTTAAATGGTAGTTTAAATAGTCCTTTTTCCCAGGAGAGCTCAACTAATTGTCATCTTCTTAAGGCTGTTTATAAACAGGAAGACTATATAATTTACCCAAGAAATTTTTGAGCATAAAGTAATAATTACTCAAGACTGTCCTGGGTAAGTTGGGTTGTATGGTCTTTGTATTTATAAAGAAATAATATGGGAGTGGTGATGGGAGGGGTAATAATTAATCAAGCCTACCTTTAGTTCTCTGCAAAACTGATTGGCAAACAAAGTGACAAGAATTTTAACTTGATCTATTTATAAGCCTTAACACACTGCAATAGAATGAATAATGGTCCTCCAAAAGATATCCAAATCTTGATCCCTGGAACCTGTGAATGTTACCTATTTATGTGGCAAAAATGGACTTTGCAGGTGTTATTCAGTTAAGAATCTTGAGATGGGGAAAATATCCTGGGTTACCTAGGTAGACCCCAAATATAATTACAAATGTCCTTGTAAAAGGGAGATTTCAGGAGAAGAGAAGACAGTGCGACAACAGGCAGAGATCAGAGTGATGTGGCCACAAGCCAAGGAATGCTGGCAGCCACCAGAAGCTGGAAAGGCAAGAAATGGATTCTGCCCTAGAGCAGAGCTCGGCCCTGCTGACACCTTGATTTCGGCCCAGTGAAACTGACTTCGGACTTCTGGCCTTCAGAACTATGAGAGTGAGTTCCTGTTGTTTTAGCCACTAAATACGTGGCGGTTTGTTACAACAGCCACAGGAAGCTAATACTCCTTCGGTTATTGTATACAACACAGCTTACAGTTTAAAGGAATTATTTTGAGTATCGCGGAGTTCAGCATGACTTCACATGCACTTAAGTTTTGGCCAAAGGTGTTTTAGGCCCAGAGTGGAGGTTTAGTCAAGAGCTGGAGCATTTGTGATGTAAAATACATATGAGCGTGGTATAATCACCAGGCCAAAAGCCTGCTCTTCGTGAGGTAAAAATGTTGAGATGCCTCTGCTGATACCTAGAAGAAACATCAGAAGTAAGATGCTCTTTCCAGGTGTTTTGAAACTCTTAAAATTAGGCAGTATGAAAACTACAGTCTGGTTTATTTCAAGCAGACGGTGCATAAATTCTGTTGGGGGTTGAGAGCTAATATTAGACTCTTCTAGATGGCCTACATGCTAGAAGGGATTAAAGAGCCTGCTGATCACTGGGACAGGAATGGTGCTAACCAAAGGAGCGGAGGAAGTTCAAGGTGGGAGGAGGCTGCGGGCCAACATGACAGCTACCGTTAGAGCCCAGAGACACGTGGTTCAATTTCTCCAGCATTTTTTCTAGCACTGGAATATACCATGACTCTGCAAGTGCTGTCCTAGAGGCCATGAGAGGGTTTGGCAGACAGGGCTTCTAGAGCAAATAGAGGGGAGGAAGACCATGACTGAAACAGACTCCTGGACACCATTTTGGGGGCTGGAAAGTTTAAAGCAAGGGGGGGACCAGATAGAGCAGGTGGGATTCTCTGCACAGATGACCCATAGTCTAAATTTCAGTGAACTGCTATATTAAGCAAATTTTACCCAATTTTATTTCTCAGAATATCTACAAGAACACTGAAGGGTCTAAGATTTTACCCTTCTTCAAACAACAGTTTCATGAAGGCTAGCAGAAGATGTGAGATCCTGGGTCAGAGACAATGGATTTAATTACTTAGAGCACGGTAAGCAACATGAGCTTCATGTTTGCTTTGCACCCCACATCCCATGGAGGTAACCTGGAGTAATCTAGGTGGAGGCTGCACATGGAGTGGGTTTCTATCACAGCTGAGGAACTCTGAGTTTAGGAAACCCAAATCTTAATGAGCTGGCCACACGCAAACCTGCCTAACTTTTTCATCAGAGGGAAACATTTTTATTGTACTGGTTAGTAAAGAGACCATCTGTCTTCTAAAGCTGTTCACTTTATACAAACATCTTTGAAATACCAGTCTGGAATAAAAGCTCTCAGTGCCTCTATTTGCAAGACATGCAGAAACTAGAGAGACCTATGGAGAATGGACTACCCATCTCTACATGTTCTTAGCTCTTACTAATTCATCTCAAGCTTAATCTTTCATGAGTTTAGAAGATTACAGTGTCTATTTTGGACCACAGCATAGTGCAGAGAAAAGTCTTATTGGTCTGAGGATCAGTTGACCTTTGTTCTAACTAACACAGCTTTCCACTGGCTGTGTGATCTTAAGTAAATGAAGTTCCCATTCAGCTCTAAATTACATGAAGCTATACCATGTCCTAGATCTCCCCAGATTAGAATCCCTTAGGGTAAGGGAACCATTCCAGAATATACAGAAGTTATTTAAACAGAAAACTGGCACATGTACAAGTACAAACTGTAGGAATGAATTCACTGCAACTCAGCATTTACTGAGCACATATTCATTGGGTGGCTCAAGGAGCTCCAAAACTAGGATGAGTTTCAGTGCCATGAAGTTATATACACTGTGGTATGGAAATACATGACCGTAATAAATTCTGCTAGGCCTTGAGTAATAATTAGGATTTAGGTAAGGAGCTTTCTAGAAGATGGGGACATCACAAAACAACACACACAAAAACTAAGTTAAGGGACATTATGAGTCTGAGCTGAAAATAAGCCATCCAAGTTAGATTCCAGCAAGATGAAGCTGTTTTCTTTAAACTGGTTAGGAGACACCAATAGTGGAACTACCTGTGTGAGGATTATCAGCATATACTTAAGACCATGCATGTAGATGAGATTACATGAGGACAAAAAGGACTAAAAACTGGGAAACATCAACATCTAAGGGACAAAGTTGGCAATGAAAAAGTGGTCAGAGAGATAGTAAGACCTAAGACCAAGGTCACATTGATGGTCTTGCATTTCAAGAGGCCAAATGGACAGGTCTGCAAATAGATCATTAGTAGTCTTTGCCAGAGAAGTGTAACTAGAATGATGAGGGGAGAATCTGTCTAAAAGGGTCCGTAAAGTAACTGAAAAACAAGAATTAACTGGTGAGTAGAAATGACTCCTTTAAGAAACTGGGTGAAAAGAAAAGTTTTTTACAGGATGGCATGGTTTTTGTTTTGAGGGAGAAACTTTCAGAATGATCCTACAGACACAATAGTAGTTAGAATAGTTGCACACAAAGAAATACATTTATAGGGTTTAAAACATTTCAAGAAAAGCTAGGATCACAAACTGCACCTTTACCACCATGCTCCATTCTTCCAGATTCTTATTCATTTGGTGAATTATGAACCAGCTACCAAGTAATCATTGAACAAGAGGTAATGTCCTTGTATGTATGTGTTTTTAGTAATTTGTAGATCTGGGGCTTAATTTTTTACTTCCTTATTTTAACAAGACCGTTTTTTTTTCCTAAAGTGAAGTCTCTTCAACAGCTATATTTTTAATTACCCTCCAGTCTTCACTCAAGAAGAAACAGACCTGAATGAAGATAATAATTTGACAAGAAACTCTTGACACAAAGGTGTTCATAAGGCATAAAGGAGAAAAGCCCATATTAAGCCTGCCACCCTGGCAATATGTTTGGTGAGTGCAGACATCACAGAACACATCATCTTTTCCCTTTCCATCACCTGGCTTTATCAAACCCATTCACCACCAAAACCTATACAGCAGTGCTTAAGGAGCAGCATAAAAGACTTAAAACTAGTGCCAGTGGAGCAGAACATTTGCCCAGAAACCTAAACTTTTAAGAAACAGTAGCTGATAATGTTCTAAATTTGATGAGAACTTAAACCCAAGGATGCAACACTCTCACAGAACCCCAAGCATAAGACACATGAAGAAAACTACACTAAAGCACCTCCTATAATCAAATTTTGTAAAATCAGTGATGAGAAAAATCTTAAGAGCAGAAAGAGAAAAAAAGACATTACAAGAGGAACAACAGGTACAAATGACAGTACACTTCACCTCTGAGAAAGTAAGCCAGAAGACATTAGAGCAAAATACTTTAATTATTCAAAGGGAAAAAAAAAAGGTGAGCCTAGAATTTTATAATCAATAAAAATATATTTTTTAAAATGAAAGCAAAATAAAACTTTTTTTCAGACATACAAAAGCTGAAAGAATTAATCACCAGCAGATCTACAGTACCAGAAATGTAAAAGGATGTCCCTCAAGCAGAAGGAAAATGGATCTACTCTAATGAAGAGTACTGGAGATGATAATGTGTTGGTAAACATAAAAGACACCTACCTACTTTTAAAATCTCTTTAGAAGATTACTGGCTGTTTAAAACAAAATCAGCAATGTGTTGTGGGGTTTATATATATGTTGAAGTACAAAATATGACAATAAAAAAGGAGTGAAATTAAGTACACTGCTGTAAGATCCATACATATCAAGTGTTATACAACTTGAAGGTAGACTGACATGTTAAGGATGCATACTACAAACCCTAAAGGAACAATTAAAATAACACCACAAAGAATCATCATTTATAATCCAACAGAGGAGACAAAGTGAATCAAAGAATGATATTCAGTTAATCCAAGAAGAAGAAGACAAGGAAAAAGGGAACAAAGAATAAGATAAATACAAAATTTTAAAATGGTAGATTTAAATGCAACCATATCAATAATCACATTAAACATAAATGGTCAAAAAACCCTAATTAAAAGGCAGAGATTACCAAACGATAAAAAAATGTATGATCCACCTGTATGGTGCCTAAAAGAAACCCACTTTAAATATGAAGACACAGTAAGTTAAAATTAAAAGAACTGATGGAAAAAGATGTATTGTGATAATACTAATCAAAAGAAAGTTGGACTGGCATTATTACTATCAGACAGAGTCCCTTTAGAGCAAAAATAATAGATAAAGTGTTATTTCATAATGAAAAAAGGGCCAGTTCATCAAGATGACACAGCAGCCCTAAATATGCACTAATAAGAGAGCTTCAACATACCTGAAGCAAAAAATGAGAGAACTGTAATGAGAAACAGACAAATCCATAATTATACTCAGATATCAACACCCCTCTAATAACTGATAGAAAAATTAGAAAATGACTACAGATATAGAACACTTAAAAACACTATCACCCAATATGACTTAATTGATATTTACAGAACACTCCACCCATAACAGCAGAATACACATTCTTTTCAACTGCACATAGAACATTTACTAAGAGCATATTCTGGGCCATAAAATATCTCATTAAACAAATTTAAAAGTATTCAAATTATACAGGTGTGTTATCTGGCCACAATGGAATCAAATTATAAATAACAGAAAGATTTGGAAAATCCCCAAATATTCTGAAATTAACATAAATAATAACCCTTGGATAAAGACGATGTTAAAAGGAAAATAAGACAATATTTTAAACTACGTGAAAATGAAAATACATCAAAGACTGGGGATGCAGCTAAAGCAATACTTAGAGGGAAATTTATAGCATTAAACAACTTTATAAGAAAGGAGGAAAGGTCTTCAATGACCCTAAGCACCCAGTTTAAGAAACTAGAAAAATAAGAGCAAATGAAACCCAAAGTAAACAGAAGAAAGAAAATAAGAGCAGAAATAAGCAAAATCAAATCTGAAAAACAGATAAGTCAATGGGACCAAAAGCTGGTTCTATTGAAAGATCAACAAAATTGATAAATGACCAGAATAATCAAAATTAAGAGACAAGATACAAATTACCACATAGTTCTCAGTCCACTGAAGAGAAAGAAATACATCCTAAGTCATTCTGAGGCCAGCAGACCCTGATTCCTAAACTAGACACAGGTATTACAAGGAAAGAAAATTCTTAAAATGTAAGCAAATCAAACCTAGCAATTTATTTATTTTTTTAAACAAAGCAGAGGGTTTGGGTTTTTTTTAAAAATTTATTTATTTTGGCTGCGTTGGGTCTTCGTTGCTGCTCTAGTTGCAGCGAGCAGGGGCCACTCCTCGTTGCAGTGCACAGGCTTCTCATTCAGGTGGCTTCCCCTGTTGCGGAGCATGGGCTCTAGGCACACGGGCTTCAGTAGTTGTGGCACGTGGGCTTCAGAGTGCAGGCTCAGTAGCTGTAGCGCACAGGCCCAGTTGCTCCGTGGCATGTGGTATCTTCCCAGATCAGGGCTTGAACCCGTGTCCCCTGCATCGGCAGGCGGATTCTTTACCACTGTGCCACCAGGGAAGCCCAAGCAATATATTTTAAAAGAAACTTAATATATTATGGTCAAGTAAAATTTATCCCAGGAATGTAAGTTTGGTTTATCATTCCAAAATCAGTATAATTCACAATATATAAACATAGACTAAAGAAGAAAAAAGATAAGTTTGTCTCAATAAGACAGAAAAGACATCTGGAAAAGAAATCCAACATCCTTTCCAGATAAAAACTCTCAGCACACTAGGAATAGAAGGGAATTTCCCCAACCTCATTGAAGGCATCTTTGAAAGACTTAAGTGCTTTCTTGTAAGATCAGGACCAACACAAATATGTTCACTCACTAGTCTATTCAGAACTGTACTGGAGGTTCTAGCCAGTGCCATAGGCCAGAATAAATAAATAAGTTAATAAAAGAACCAGATTGGAAAGGAAGAAGCTTATTTTGTAAACTGTATTTGCAGACATGATCATCTATGTGAAAAATCATACGGAATACACATATAAAAAGCTGCTAGAGTGAATTTAGCAAGGTTTCAGGATAAAAGACCATATACAGAAATAAATTATACACTAGCAATGAAAAACTAGAAATGTTTCCAAAACAATACTGCAGCATCAAAACAATTGCAGTCTTCAGGGATAAAATGGACAAAAGTTTTGCATTACCTTTATACTGGAACTAACAAACGCTGCTGAGAGAAATTAAGGAAGGCCTAAATAATTGAGATATCTCATGTTCCTGAGTCAGTGATTCAGTATGGATAAGACTTCAACTTTCCACCAAACTGTTCTATAGATTCAATGCAATCCCAGTGAAAACCCTGACAGGCTTTTTTTCTGGGGAAATTTACAACCTGATTCTGAAGTTTGTATGGAAATACAAAGGACTTAGTTTAAACCATTTTGAAAAATAAGTTGGAGGACTAATACTATCTGACTTAAAGACTTACTATAAATTTACAGGGCTTTCCTGGTGGCACAGTTGTTGAGAGTCCCCCTGCCAGTGCAGGGTACACAGGTTTGGGCCCTGGTCCGGGAAGATCCCACATACTGTGGAGCAACTGGGCCCGCGAGCCACAACTACTGGGGCCCATGTGCCTGGAGCCAGTGCTCTGCAGCGGGAGGGGCCGCCACAGTGAGAAGCCCATGCACCACAACTAGAGAAAGGCCCACGCGCAGCAGCGAAGACCCAGCGCAGCCCAAAATAAATAAAATAAATTTTTAAAGAAGAGCCAAACCATTTAAAAAAAAAAAATAAAGTTACAGTAATCAACATAGTAAGTTACTGGTGTAAAGATA
This sequence comes from Orcinus orca, assembly GCF_937001465.1. Lineage (NCBI taxonomy): Eukaryota > Metazoa > Chordata > Mammalia > Artiodactyla > Delphinidae > Orcinus > Orcinus orca. Next base: position 101,477,122 of record NC_064563.1, read on the forward strand.
AATAGATTAATGAAAAAGAAGAGACGAGTCCAGAAATAGATCAAGATACATATGGCCAATTCATTTTAATAAAGATGCCAAGGCAATTCAGTGGAATGACTGGATAGCTATAAGCCAAAAAAAAAAAAAAAACTTGACTCTTACCTCACACCATATACAAACAATTACCAATTCAAAATGGGTCATACCCTGAACAGCCAAAGCAATCTTGAGAAAGAAAAATGGAGCTGGAGGACTCAGGCTCTCTGACCTCAGGCTATTCTACAAAGCTACAGTAATCAAAACAGTATATTACTGGCACAGAAACAGAAATACACAGATCAATGGAACAGGAGAGAAAGCCCAGAAATAAACCCATGCACCTGTGGTCAATTATTCCATGACAAAGTAGGCAAGAATATACAATGGAGAAAAGACAGTCTTCAATAAGTGGTGCTGGGAAAACTGGAAAGCCACATGTAAAAGAATGAAATTAGAACATTCTCCAACACTATAAACAAAAATAAACTCAAAATGGGTTAAAGGCCTAAATGTAAGACCAGATACTATAAAACTCTTAGAGGAAAATGTAGGCAGAACACTCTTTGACATAAGTCATAGCAATATTTTTTTGAATCTACCACCTAGAGTAATGAAAATAAAAACAAAAATAAATGGGACCTAATTAAACTTAAAACCTTTTGCACAGCAAAGGAAACCATAAACAAAACGAAAAGACAACTCACAGAATGGGAGAAAATATTTGCAAACAATGCAACCAACAAGGGATTAATCTGCAAAGTATATAAAGACCTCATATAACTCAATATCAAAAAACATACAGGGGCTTCCCTGGTGGCGCAGTGGTTGAGAGTCCGCCTGCTGATGCAGAGGACACGGGTTCGTGCCCCGGTCTGGGAAGATCCCACATGCCGTGGAGCGGCTAGGCCCGTGAGCCATGGCCGCTAAGCCTGCACGTCTGGAGCCTGTGCTCCACAATGGGAGAGGCCACAACAGTGAGAGGCCTGCGTACTGGAAAAACAAACAAACAAAAAACATACTAAAACCAAACAACTCAATTAAAACATGAGAAGACCTGAATAGACGTTTTTCCAAAGACATACAGATGGCCAAAAACCACATGAAAAGATGCTCAACACTGCTAATTATTAGGGAAATGCAAATCAAAACTACAATGAGTTGTCACCTCACGTGGGTCAGAATGGCCATCATCAAAAAGTTTGTAAGAGTAGCACTGACATATATACACTACCAAATGTAAAATCGATAGCTAGTGGGAAGCGGCTGTATAGCACAGGGAGATCAGCTCGGTGCTTTGTGACCACCTAGAGGGGTGGGATAGGGAGGGTGGGAGGGTGGGAGGGTGGGAGGGAGGCTCAAGAGGGAGGGGATATGGGGATATATGTATACATATAGCTGATTCACTTTGTTATACAGCAGAAACTAACAACATTGTAAATCAATTATATTCCAATAAAGATGTTAAAAAACCTTAATAAAATAATAATAGTTTTAAAAAAGTTTATAAATAATAAATGCTGGAGAGGGTGTGGAGAAAAGGGAACCCTCCTACACTGTTGGTGGGAATGTAAATTGGTACAGCCACTATGAGAACAGTATGGAGGTTCCTTAAAAAACTAAAAATAGAGCTACCATAATGATCGAGCAATCACAATCCTTAGGCATATATCTGGAAGAAACCATACTCTGAAAAGATACGTACCCCAATGTTCACTGCAGCACTACTTAGAACAGCCAAGACATGGAAGCAACCTAAACGTTTATGGACAGATGAATGGATAAAGATGTAGTAAATATACACAATGCAATATTAGCCATAAAAAAGAATGAAGTAATTAATGGCATTTGCAGCAACGTAGATGGACCTAGAGATTATCATACTAAGTTAAGTCAGCCAAAGACAAATATCATATGATATCACTTATATGTGGAATCTAAAAAACATGATACAAATGAACTTACAAAACAGAAACAGACTCACAGAAGACAAACTTATGGTTACCAAAAGGGAAAGGTGGTGGGGGGGGGATAAATTAGGAAGTTGGGATTAACATATACACACTGCCATATATAAAAGACAATCAACAAGGACCTACTATTTAGCACAAGGAACTCTACTCAATACTCTGTAATCTACGTGGGAAAAGAATCTGAAAAAGAATAGTTATATGTATGTATATGTATAACTGAATCACTTTGCTGTATAACCAAATCACTTCGCTGTATACCTGAAACTAACACAACATTGTAAATCAACTATACTCCAATATAAAATAAAAATTAAAAAATAAAATAAAATGGGTCATAGACCTAAATTCATGACAAACTGTATTTAAAAAAAGCAATTAATTGGCCTTCATGAAAATTTAAAACTTTTACTTTTTAAATAATACGTTTAAGAAAATGAAGACTGGGCTTCCCTGGTGGCGCAGTGGTTGAGAGTCCGCCTGCCGATGCAGGGTTCGTGCCCCGGTCCGGGAAGATCCCACATGCCGTGGAGCGGCTGGGCCCGTGAGCCATGGCCGCTGAGCCTGCGCGTCCGGAGCCTGGGCTCCACAACGGGAGACGCCACAACAGTGAGAGGCCCGCGTACCGGAAAAAAAAAAATAGAAAATGAAGACTTTTTTCCCTCAAACTTAGAGAATATATTTGTAAAAATTAAAACCTAACAAAGAACTTTTATCTAGAATATATAAAGACCGCTTACTAATCAATAAGAGGATAAATAACCCCATAAAAATAGGGGAAAAAGATACGCAAAGACACTTCACCAAAGAGGATATACAGACAGCAAAGGAGCACGTGAAAAGATGCTTCAGCAACCTTAGTCATTAGGAAAATACAAATTAAAGCTATAATGAGGGCTTCCCTGGTGGCGCAGTGGTTGAGAGTCCACCTGCCGATGCAGGGGACACGGGTTCGTGTCCCAGTCTGGGAAGATCCTACATGCCGCAGAGCGGCTGGGCCCATGAGCCATGGCCGCTGAGCCTGCACGTCCGGAGCCTGTGCTCCGCAACGGGAGAGGCCACAACAGTGAGAGGCCCACGTTCCGCCAAAAAAAATAAAAGAAAAAGCTATAATGAAATAACATTACATGCATATTAAAATCGTTAAAATTTTAAAAGCTTATCATACCAAGTGCTGATGAGGATGTGGAGCACCTAGGACTCTGACAGACTGCTAAGTAAAATGGCACTGGCAGTGAAATACATGCAAGACTCCCCCATTCCACTCCTGGACATTACTCAAGAGAAATGAACAACATGTACAAAATGTAGCTAGCAGCTTTATTTGTAATAGCCCAAAACTGGAAACAATTCAAATGTCTATCAACAGGTAAATGGATAAATTCCAGTACATCCATACAATGGACTATTAACTCAATAAAAAAGGAATGAATTACTGAAGCACACACACGGATGAATCTCCAAATAATTATGGTGAGTGAAAGAAGACACAAAAAACTATAGTATGATTCCACTTTTGGGTAATTTTGGAAAATTCAAACTAATCTGTAGTGACAAAGCTGATCAGTGTTTGCCTGAGGATGTGAGGAGTAGCCAGAGAGATTATAAAAGAGCACAAAGAAGCTTTTAGGGGTGGTGGGTATATTCATTATCTTGATTGAAGTGGTTTCATGTACATACATGTCAAATTTTGCCAAATTATACACTTATTTTTAAAAAGTCATTTGCCTTTTTCACTGTACAACACTTCTGCGTATACAGTGCTGGTTAAACTACACATGATAATGTCATCATTCTTATAGATAATGGGATGCGTGTTCATGTATTCTTTTGTTTTAAATTTTATTTTCCACTATGGCAAATATCTATATATATGTAAACAGTGGTGTGCTAGAGTAGAATTGCACCAGCTCACAAGAGCCAATCGAGCACATCTATTCCCAGCTCTGTGTTTAGAAGTGTTACACTGATAGCTTGAATTTGGCAGTAAGTACACCATGGAAATTGGCAAATGCTACTACAAAATCGACTTCTTCTCAGACAGCTGGTCATTAAACATTTACCAACCCACCACTAGCTATAACATACATAAACCTCAATGGAATTCTTAATTTTTAATTATGTAAAAGGATTCTGAAAACCACTGGGCTAAAAACTTACCTTTATCAAGCTATAAGTGTTACTAGGGAGAAAAGAAAAAGACACTCACCCCGATCAAGAAAATCTTTTGCAGAGACTCACACTTTAGTTACCTTGACCAAATTATGCTACTGCCATTCTCCCAGGGGGCTCATTATTGAAACAATGTTTCCCCTAAAACTAAGGGGGTCTTAAATAGTTAGCTCCTTCCTGAATTTGAAGAGCCCAAAGGCTGCTAGGAAAGGTGCTGCCATCTCCTCTAGCCAACACCAAGGATCCATCACCTTGCTTTCCATAGCTACTCACAGACCAAAAATGTAACTTTAAGGTACTGCTCAAAGAACAAGTTTTCTACGTAATGGATTCCAACTCCAACAATCAGATAAGAAGTTCATGACACAGATATATTCATATCTGGTCAATCAACCATTAAGGATACCAAGATCTGATACTTTTACTAATTGCTTTGAGATAACTTGAATATGGAAGACTTACAGCCATTCCCTTGCCTTCTGCTCATCTATGCCAGCCTGAGTCCTTTTTGACTATTTAATATGGTGTGGAGAATACCAGCATCAGTTGATGCTCCACCATCTCAACAGAGAGCTTCCCTATCCAGGAAGGGAAAAGGCTGAAATTAAAAAAAAACAAAAAAGAATCTCCATTAAAGAATTCAGAAGGGAGTTGATTATGTTGTAGAAACATATCTTCCTGTTTCATGACACGTTGGAAACATAAACATTAGGGCTTTTTCGCCTCCACTGCATAGAGGTCTGAGCGCTTCTGGCTAAAAACGGGGATTTGCTGGCGTATTTCAGCCAACTTCTTCAGGTCTGCAAAAACAGAAAAGTGCACTATTAGTAAGATGTAATTCCTTACCGACCGACGGGAATTTCTTCCCCAAACACTATGTAAACAACCAGAGCCTCAGCAAGTAATTTGCTCACAGGCCTTGTCTGGAGGCACAGACAGCCTGGCAATGCCCCTGTAGTCATTTCAAACCAAACCAAGAAAACTCAGGCTGAGATACAGCCCCAGGGCTTGGCCAGAGAACCAAGGATAAATGAGGAGGGTGGGGCATAAAGGAGCCCCTCCAGGTGACAGGGTTTCACAGCTATGGAATCTGGCCTCAGAGAATGGGGACACCAGAGACCTAAACTGTGCCAGAGCTAATCTTACCTATGTCTGAATACACGATCATTTCTTCAGTGCCAGCTTTGACGAGGACCTCCCCCCTGAAAAAGATTCAGGGGAAGAATGAGTGGATTCTCTGATGTTTGCTGATATTCAGGGTCTCTCTGTTTTTCCTCCCCATCTCACAGGCCAAAGGGGAAGGAATCTGAGATTTAAAACAAGAAGGTAGGGGCATAAATTCCTGTTCTACCATTGAAGTAGCTGTGTGGCCTTGTGGCAAGTCATCTGGAATCTCCATTTCCTAATCCATAAAGTGGAAATATGAGCTCTGTGAGGACTTGGTGAGAAAATTATGGAGTGTATTTTGTAACCCACAAACTGCTAGGGAATGGTAATTATTCTAAGATGTGATGGAAGAAATTTCCACATAATGAGGTATGGGGAAGTCATTCTGGCTTATACATCATTTAACTTAAACTTTATGCTAACTGGAACAGCCTGCCTTGTGGCCTATCACACATACATTGTACATCTGCTTTAACTATTAAAGAAAAGGGTGCACTGTCCAGAAGGAAAGAATGTTCGTTCTGAAGATGGAAATAAATGCCTCCCTTCCTGAGACATCAATGCTAATACTCTTTCTATATAAGGCTCCCTTCCCAAGCACCAAGGCCATACTTGCTGATCTTTTTTTTTGAAATCTTGAAAGAATGTACACCTGTTGTGTTTGACATTCCTTGTTCTGACAAGATATAAAACTGTGCCACAAACCATGCTTCTTCAGAATAGTTCTTCAGAGCTATGTGAGAGGCTGTCTCAAAGGCTACAGCCCTCAGTTTGGCTTGAATAAAACTCTTTTCTATTCCTATTATAGATTATTTATTATTTCTGTCGACGGATGTAAACATCTGGGAATAGAGACACCTATAACCAACAGGAAGCTCCATCTGTCTCCTCGTGAGTACATTCAAGACCCCTTTACAAGGGGAGTCTGGCTCTTTTCTTCACACCTCCCAAGGCTGCTACCCAACCATGCGGATGGTGAGACTAGGCCTGGGCAGGGCCCAGATCTGCCTGGATCTCTGGTTTCATGCCTGTGATCCCTGGATCCCTATGTTAATGGCTTTCAGGGTTTGAGGGAAAGGTTTCAACCTATGGGGCCTGGGTAGAAATGGTAGAACCATGCCCTGGCAGGAACCCCACACTGGGAACAGCAACACTCCATAAATCTGAGGAAAAGCTGATTTGGAAAACTCTTTCCTGTGCTGAGGCTCTTGGCCCAAAACAGCTTCAGAAACATATCTGTGAAATGAAATTTCTCCAAAGCACAAAACAAAGTAATCTGATACAACAAACAATCTGACATAATAATTGGTTCCATCTACCAGATGGCCACAAATTTTTGGCACAATGAGCTACAAACACCATCATTAATGCCATTTAACTGAATCCTTTTCTAGTCTCTTCTATTTCTTTCCCATTTGCCCTGGCATTCAAAGATCTCTATGTTAAAAAAAAAAAACAAAAAAAAACCTCTATGTTAACCCCAGGCGCCTATACCAACGCTGATATAAGCCAGAGGGCTCCCAAACCGAACAGGGGGGATTCTAAAAAGGAAGAAATAAAGGTAAATCTTATACAACTACTTTGTGTCAGAGCAGCCAGCTTGATCAGTAACAGAGTTCATTAGGAGAACCAGCTGGGGAGCAGAGCTGCCCAAAAGGTCAGGAAGCTGATCACTAACATCTGCAGAGGAACTTGAGTCAAGTTTAATTCTGAAGCCAACTCAATCCTTCCAGTCTTTCAATGCCTCCCAAATCCTAGCGTGCAAGAGGCTCACTGGGACTCTCGCTGGTCACATCTTCCAAGGCCTTCCCCACCACGCACTTTAATCTGTGGGTCCTGTAAAGTCAGCAGAGAGAAACTTTAGGAACCCCACAGTGACGTTTAAGCCTTTGCAGCCTTGTTACTGGTTTATTTATCCTGAAATTGTAGAAATGCATATCTGTGTGTGTGTGCTTATGTGTCTGTAATCATACAGACATATGAGAAGTAGTATGGAATAAATCTCAGTTCTGAATTCAAAAGTCTTGGATCCAAACACCAGTTCTAGCCACTTTATCCTGTAAACTTCAAGTCTACCATCTATAAACTGGGCTAAATAAAGATAAGTCCCTGAGAGTTCACACTGAGATTATGTGTGTGAAAGTACTATGTAAACTATACAAATGCCAGTAAGATATGTCTATTAACATATGTATATGTATCTGGGCAGACTTCCATGCTGGTTTCGCTAAGTAATAAAATGCTTTTCCCTCTCACAGAGGATAAGTTCACAGCTCCCCTTAATTCATCCCATCCTCCACTCTCCTCTAATCATTATGCAGGGAGCAAATCCTCAACCTGCAACTCATTCCTGCCCTAGGACCATTGACCCAGTCTAAATTTTAACCAAAAGCCAAGAGTTTGGGAGCCTCTTTTACTAAAACCACCCACCCGTGACTGCTGCCTTGTTTCCAAGTTTGGTTGACATTAAAAGTCACTTAGAAACTCAGAAGAGGGCTGAGGCCAAGCACTCAGTCAGGAGAGCAGGACCGTTTCTCTCTCACATGGTTTTCAAGTGGAAGCTTCTCTCACTGAGAGACCTGGAGACCTGGCAGGCATGTGGGGAGATGGGGGTGGAGGGAGGGGCGGGACCAGGCAGGAATCAGACAACCCACTTGCCCAAGTGCCATCTCCCGAGCTCCTCGTGAGCCTGTCCCTGTGTAGCCAACTCACCAAGGACTCACAACGGTGCTGTGTCCCCAGGCAACATAGGAGGCTTTGTCATCCCGGGCAGGAGATGCCGTGGCCACGTACACCTGATTATCAACAGCGCTGTAGTTAATGGACAGAAAAGAGGTAAATTATACAGTGATTACATAGATCTGTGACTTTTTATCCTAAGTGTACAGATCCTTATTTCAAAAACTAGGATAGGACAGGCTGGCTCAGATGTGGAAGAAACATCCAAAGCCACAGAACCCTCTCTTCAAAAAAGATCTTATTGCGTAAGCCAGTTCTCGAGTAGAGCATTCTGCCCACCAGGGGACATGTGCCAGTGTCCGGAGACATTTTTGACTGTCATGACTAAAGGATTGCTATTGGCATCTAGTGGGTAGAGGCCAGGGGTGCTGCTAAACACCCTGCAATGCACAGGGCAGCCCCTACACCAAAGAGTCATCCAGCCCAAGATGTCAGTGCTGCCAAAGCCGAGAAACCCCGGCCTGAGCCAACCTGTAACGTGTAAAGAGCAGAGCTTCTCTGGTTAATGCAGTCAAGGTGGCCAGAGAGAACGGACTGGCCTTGCTCTGGGACAACACACCTTGCAGGGCTGCAGGGCCCTTCCATGCCAATGTGGCAGCCCCATTGTCTCAAATTAGGCAAGAATTTCGGGTGGCAGCCCGGGTGCACCAAAGCCACCTGACCCAGAGCCCTCTGGGCTCAATCAACAGATTCATGCCAGACCATCCCAGTCTCTCCCAAGCTTTTCTTCCTTTCAACAAGGCAGCGTTTATTAATACTCATGGGTATCACGTACCCCTACCCCGCCTTCCATCACGCAACCAGCCAAACACTTCTAGATCCCCTTCCAATAAAAATTACCATCATCTCCAGACATGAGCTAGTGGCTACCCCTGGGCGGAGAGAAGAGAGTATCGACTGGGAAGGAGCAAAAGGGAGCACTGCAAGGCACTAGAAATGTTCAAGATGTTGATCTTGGTCATAGGTGAATACATATGTAAAAACTCACTAACCTGTAAACTTAAAACTAGTACACTTTTCTGTAAGTATATAACACCTCACTTTAAAAATCTTTTAATGAAAAAAACTGTCATCTCTGACCAGCATTTGTTTTGCAGAACACTTTACACAGTCACGCTCCTTTCCCCTTCCATGTTACACGCACCTCTGCCATCTTCCCTTCACCACTCCTCAGCCTCAGGGGACCAGGGAAACAGCAACTGTGACACGCACAACATAGCTGTGCAACGCTCAGGACTTAGAAGTTAGAAGAGCGAGAACTGAGGATGAGTTTCTTGGCACAGTGCCAAGACCAGCAGGACACTATGGAGGATGGAGTAGGATAAACACCCAATCTGAGCAGCACAGGGTCCACAGAGTGCAGACCACAAGTCTCTCCCTAGGGCTGTCAGGCTAAAATAACCCCTGCCTTTTCCTTGGCTTCGGACACATACATTCCGTGGGTCTCCAATTCTCTGTAAAAGTTGCTGGCAACTGTATCAGAGACACCAATCCATGCCTGAACACAGAAGAATGAAATTGCTGCCCACCTGTTTCGAAGAGCAGTGAATGCTCTTCGAAATTCAAAAATCACAGTCCCCAAAATCCATGAGACTGGTGCTGTGGCTTCTGAGGAGAAGGTGCCCTATACTAGAAGCCCTCCTTTTGGGCTGCAAGATGAAAAGAGTCACCTTTTTCAACTGCATTTGGATGCCGGGGCATTCTGAGTCAGAGGCAGCATTCCTTACGGGGAAGGTTGGTGCTTCCACCAAACTGGAAATGTTCCCACAAAGAAACACTGAGACTCCTGAAGGTGTGCTTGAGATGCTTTCTTACCGGCCTCGCTGAAGCAACTCCCAGTGGGCTGGTCCGGTGGTCAAATTAAAAGCTGCAGGATATACCAACAGCTGGCAGCCTTGGGGAGAGAAAGGCCAAAGAGCAGATGCAGGTAGACACCCAACCACACTAGCCCCTCCCTCTATTCCTTACCCAGCAGGGACCAAACTCAAACTTCCCCAAGCATAAAAAGATTCAGCCAAGTCAGACAGGGTCAGCAGCATTAAGTATGGCTCTAAATTCCTCTAGACACACACACACAAAACACATACACACAAGAAAAGTGGTATTGACAACCAAAACCACAACATGTGACTTTGCTTTAAAAAAGTGGAGAACCTGTCATGCGAATTCCTCTCAGCATCATGTGGTCGGCTCCCATGGCCAAGGACCATGTTTTGTGATGCTTGTCAATTGAAACGAGGGGCAGAGTAGCGCTCTACTACTTATTGCTAAGACTCAACTGAGACTGCCAACCCAGAGCCCTTGTGCCTCCACCTTCTGCTGAGCAGGGAGTCGAACCGTTTGCACCCACTTCACTTTCACCGACAGATAAATTGGAATCAGAGTATCTTTGGCAGTCTAGTAGGTATGCTAATATTTGTTGAGTACCATATGAGGAATTCTGTAAGTCCTCTCTCCTTAATCTTCACACTGTTCCTGTGGAGATGCATATTTTTCCAGAGATTAAGTAATTTACCCAAAGTATTGTGCCAATTAAGGGGAAGAGTTGGAACCAGAACCCAAATCTTCTGATCTGACTTGGTGCTTCTCCAGGATGGTAGCATGCTCCTCTGGACCAAAATGTCACTGACGACATTTCAACTACCCAACATCTAGGACTAGTAAGTGGTGAAAGCCATGTGCACGCAGACCATTTCTACTGGGCCCCGAGTGACTCTTTCCAAACACAGTGGCAGGAAGGGCTCAAAGGGTAGAGCAGAGGTTTAGTTTAGGAGTATGGCTCCTCCCTCAGCTATGTGGCGTGTTAAATTACAACCCCCAAAAAACCATACTGTCCATATGCAGGAGAAGTCTGAGAATTCATATGGAGGTAGAGAAATTAAGACCTCTCCTCCAGGTTTTCTGACCAAGGGTTCCCTCTATCCACAAAGACCAGCCCAAATTAAACCTCCAAGCATTTACACAACATAACTGTAGTGCTGCCTTACCTCTCTGTGCATAGATTTGTGCCAGCTCTGCAAAGCGGATGTCGTAGCAGATGCCCAGGCCCACTCTGCAGTAAGCTGTTTTCCAAACAGAAAATATACAAACAAAAAGTTAAGCTCCTCCCTCATGGTGCAGCAGGGGAAAGCCTCCAAGATCTAACGATCACAAAACACTGACGGGAATACATTCATGCAGGGCCCATGGATGGAGAAAATGTATAAGCTTATTCCTGCCTGGACCTCACCTCGTGAAGACATCATTTACAACAGCAAAGCAGAGATGAGAAACTCGTTCTAACTGAATGCTTCTTATATAAGTGGGAGGTGTTCAATCGTGGCCTAATGGGTACAGGCCAGAAGCTATCATACTAATAAAAGGCTGTGACCAAATGGAAGAGCAAAACCATGTCAAACCCTCAGTTCTCCATCCAGCCCCCCCTTTCTAGATCTCTGACCATTCTCTGCCCTTCTCACTTCTGGCCTTTCAGTCAGGTTTTGTAAAGAGGTTGGGAAGGGAGAGAAGTGAAAAACATAGGACTACCTGATCCTTTTCTACAGGGACTGCTAAAAGAGGTGAATTTATCTGGTACGTACGAGTATCAAATGTGGAGAAACTATCACCAGGACTCAACGTTTTAGATTCTTGAAATGTGATTTTCCCAGGAACATCAATGTCAAACAGATGGAGCTGCATCACAAATAATGGATTCGGTTACCTCTTTTCTGCAGGGTTCATGACAATAATAACAAACATCTTTCCATGGCCAGCAATGGGGGTGTTCTAAGATCAACTGTACAAACAGCACCCCCAATCTGCCCACAACCCACCCCACAAGCTGACTGACATCATATCAAAATAATTTCTAACACAGGGAACTGGAAAAATGATGCTGTAGGTCTTAGACCCTTGTTTCCTTAGTGGTGTGCAAATCAACATCTAGATTTCTTATGGAAAGCAATTAATGTGCAGCTTTTTTACTCAATATAAATGCTAAATGAAGACTTCTCAGAATCAGAATCAAACTGATACATTGGCAGAAGAGGTGGAGAGTGGGTGAGCAATCACAAATAGGTAAAATTTGCAAACCCAATGCAGCAATATATTAAAAAGAAACACATCACTTCCAAATTGGATTTATTCAAGGAAAGCCAATGTGATTTAACATTAGAAAACCAATCAATGTGATTTACCACATGAACAAAATAAAGGGGAAAAGTCATATGATCATCCTAAGAGGTGCATAATGAGCATTTGGTAAACTTCTCCATCCATTCTTATTTAAAAAACAGAACAGAAAAACTCTTCTAGGAAGGGAACCTCCTTAATCTGATAAAGAATATCTGCAAAAAAAAAAAATCTAAGGAAACATCATATTTAATGGTGAAACATTAAAACCCTTCTCCTATTGAGATCAAGAACAAGGTAAGTACACCTGCTATTCAACACTGTACCAGAGGTCCTAACAAAAGCAACAAGGCAAAGGAAAGGAATAAAAAGGATAAAGATTAGAAAGAAAAAATTAAAAGCCATTATTCTCAGATGATATATTTGTATACCTAAGAAATGTCAAAGGAAATATACAGATGAATTATTAGAATGAATAAGTTTATGCAAGGGTACTATATACAAGGTCAATATTTTAAAAATTAGTTCTACTTCTGTACACTAGCAAGAAACAGAAAATGAAAGGGCATCAAGAAATGCCAATTAGGAACAAATCTAGTAAATGATATACAAGATTATACCCAAAAAACTATTAAAAAACTTTGAGAGAAATTAAAGAAAGCGTAAGTAAATGGAGAGAGATATATATCATATTCATGGCCTGGAAAACTCAATTCTGAAAACAAGCACTTTAAAGAGTTGGGTTAATAGCTCAATGCTGGGACTTCCCTGGTGGCTCAGTGGTTAAGAAGCCACCTGCCAATGCAGAGGACACGGGTTTGAGCCCTGGTCCAGGAAGACCCCAGGTGCCGCAGAGCAACTAAGCCCATGCACCACAACTACTGAGCACCCCCTTATATTGAGACTGTGACAATATAAGTTCAATCGCCACAACTACTGAAACCCACACACCTAGAGCCCGTGCTCTGCAACAAGAGGAGCCATTGCGATGAGAAGCCTGCACAACGCAACAAAGAGTAAACCCCACGCTCCGCAACTAGAGAAAGACTGCATGGCAACGAAGACCCAACACAGCCAAAAAATTAATTAATTAATTAATTAAAAAGAAATATACTTAACTTAAAAAAAAAAGAAACATAGCTCTATGCTGGGTCCTCTTCCACTAATGGCAGAGTGGCTCCTATCAGACCAGCTTTCTCACAGATAACTATGAACTCTGGACAAAATAAAAAACACAACTACTTAAAAGCACTTGAGAATAATCAAAATCAGGCAGAAACAGAAGAGAAGTCAACACTTGGAAGAAGGGACTAGTGCTGTGTGAGTTTCCCATTTGTTTACAGCTTTTAGTTGGAGGCAAGGCCCCAGCTGTTGCTAGGAGTGGTGGTGACAACTACACACAATCATACCAGCTGAGGAACCAGAGAATAGAGTTTCATGGCAGGTGGAAAGTGAGGGGGAAATGCTGAAAAGGAGAAAGCCAAAGAACAGCCCTAAATTTTACATATAAAATCTGTCCAAATCTCTGACTAACCAATGAACTAAAGATGTGTGGGGCAAACTCCAAGCAGCCCAGCTAAAGCTAAACAACTTTACAGTAGAACAGAGCAGCTGAAGTTGCTACCCACCTCACAAAGGAAAAAGAGTTTGGTGTTTGAGTATGCCCAAATTAACTACTTGCTAAAATTAAAAATTAAACACTTTTCAGGGGAATGTAATAGAAGTTAGAATCTCAACAACATACAATCCAATATACAATCCTAATTACTAGATACACAAAGATATTACCCAAAGTCTTAAAGAAAAAGCAGCAATGGAGCAGACCCCAGTAAGACCCAGATGTGATAATTATCAAAGACTTTAAAGCAGCTATTGAAACTAAGCTCAAGAGAGTAAAGAAAAATAAGCTCTTAATGCATAAACGAACAGAAAATACAGTAGGGAATAAAAGCTATGAAAAAGAATGAAATGAAAAGTTTAGAACTGAAAAATTCAACATCTGAATTTTTTTAAAATTTCACTGGATTGATTTACAGGAGAGTGGAGATTACAGAAGACAGACTCAGTGAATCTGAAGATGGGTCAATGGAAAATGTCCAATCTGAAGAAGACAGAGATAAAGCATTGAAAAACAAAAATAAAAAACAGAGCCTTGGTGACCTGGTTTGGTGAACAGTATCAAAACTGGAGTCCCATAAGAAGAGAATGGGACAGAAAAATATTTAACAAAATAATGCCCCCAAGTTTCCCAAATACAGTGAAAGACTTAAATTTTACAGATTCAAGAAACACAAAGCAGGACAAATACAAAGAAAACCATATCTAGGAATATAAGAGTCAAAATAGAACTAAAGATTATGAAAAGACCTTGAAGGCAGGTAGAGAAAAACATGAATTGCATGCAGAAGAACAATACTAATTATCACTAACTTCATATCGGGGGTAAAAAAAAGAGGCTAGAAGATAACTGAATAATAACATCTTTAAAACTTCTGAGGAAAAAAAGAAAACTGTCAACCCAGAATTCTATTCCACCAAAAATCTTTTTTTTTTTTTTTGCGGTACGCGGGCCTCTCACTGTTGTGGCCTCTCCCGTTGGGGAGCACAGGCTCCGGACGCGCAGGCTCAGTGGCCATGGCTCACGGGCCCAGCCGCTCTGCGGCATGTGGGATCTTCCCAGACAGGGGCACGAACCCGTGTCCCCTGCATCGGCAGGCGGACTCTCAACCACTGCGCCACCAGGGAAGCCCCACCAAAAATCTTTTTTAAGAATAAAGGTGGGACTTCCCTGGTGGTCCAGTGGTTAAGAATCCGCCTTCCAATGCAGGGGACGCGGGTTTGACCCCCGGTCGGGGAAATAAAATCCCACATGCTGTGGGGCAACTAATCCCCGTGCACTCTAGAGCCTGCACACCACAACTAGAGAGGAGCCTGCGTGCCACAACGAAAGATGCTGCAATGAAGATCCCATATGCTGCAACTAAGACCCGACACAGCCAAATAAATATTTAAAAAAAAAAAAGAATAAAGGCAAAGTAAAGGTATATTCATAAATAAAAACTAAGATAATTCATAGCTAGCAGAGCCTCACTACAAAAATGCTAAAGGAGGTCTTTTTGTTTGAAGATAAACATACCAGACAGAACTAAGATCTTCAGGAAGAAAAGAAAAACACTAGAAATGGTAAGTATTTGGGTAAACACAAAATATTTCTCTCTTAATTTCTTTAAAATACACATGACTACTTAAATTAAAAATTAGTGTTTTGGGGGATTCATAATGTATATAGATGCAATATGTATGAAAACCATACCATAAAGAAATGACCTATACAACTGCAAGATTCTTAAATTTCACATGAAGAAATATATTATTAACTAAGTAGACTGTGACAATATAAGCGTGTATATTGTCACAGGGCAACAACTTAGGGAAAAAAAAGCAAACTACTACTCAACCCAAAAGAATGCAGGAAAGAGGAACAAAGGGAAAAAATAATTAAATGTCTATCTGCTTAAAATCCAACCATATCAATAATTACATTAAATATAAATAGAGTAATCACTCCAGTTAAAAGGCAAAGATTGTCAGGATGAAAAAAAAGCAAGACCCAACTACATGCTGTCTGCAAGAGAAGCATTTTAAACATAAAGAGACATGTAGACTGAAAATAAAAGATTAGTAAAAGATGTACCATACAAGCAGTAAGTATAAGAAGGCTAGAGTGGCTATAGTAATATCAGAGCTAAACCTCAAGACAAAGAGTACTACAATGAAAAAAAAAAAAGACATATAATGATAAAAGAATCAACTTACCAAGAAGGCTTAACAATCCTAAATGTATATGCATGCACTTCTACTGCAAAGATGTCAGCTCTCCCCAAAGTTGGATCACTGTATGTTCAATACCATCCTAATCAAAATTCCTGTAGGTTTTTCCTTGGCTGAAATCGATAGGCTGAGGCTACAATTTATATCAAAATGCCAACAGCCAAGAACAGCCACCTGTGCCAACTAATCAAATGCCTGATGTCTGTACCATATGATGAGAGTTACTGGGAACTTCAAAGCAAATTCTCAGGAGGCAATGAGACTTGCCACATTCTCTACTTACCTTTCTGTGCTTTACCAGTAAAGTTCCATCAGGCCCAAACACGGCACAGGTATTATATAATTTCCCAGCATCCTCTTCAGGAATGGAACCTTTCATTGAGAGGAGAAACACACAGACACAGAAAACACTCTGAATAAAGCATTCTTTTATGATAACAGGACAAAGGCTTGATAAAGTTTACTATCTTCTTGGGTCCACAATAAAGTTTACTATCTTCTAAGGGTTATTTAATCATGTTTTTTTCTTCTTGAATATGATTTTTCAGAGACCAACTTCAGAATGTAGGTGAAATATAATTAGGTTAGATGCCAAAGAAAGGTTTCAAAAATAACCAAATTGTTTCTGAATTCAGCTTTGATCTTGAGCAACACTTCATCTGAAGCATTGGTGCAACACGGGGAATTCACTGTTGCTCAACTTAAATTCACCAGGCCCTGCAACATAACTGTATCCAAAAAGGTCTTGAGGTGGGAATGTAAGCCAGTCTTTCCATTGCTGAATATGGTTCCTGCAATTCTATCTCTTCTTGCTTTGCCTTCTTTTCTCCTCCTCTTATTCATTTCTAATTCTTACTATATGATAATAGAGAAATAATTTTGTTTGCTATATTAAACAGTTTTATTGTATTTTTATTTAAACAAACAGAACTTTATTTAAACAAAACCACATAAATAAAGCTACTTTTTTAAAATTGAAGTATACTTGATTTACAATATTATACTAGTTTCAGGTATACAACATTGTGATTCAATGTATTTTTTTAGATTTTACTCCATTTAAAGTTATTACAAAATAATGGCTCTATTTATCCGTGCTGCACAATATATCCTTGTTGCTTATTTATTTTATACATAGTAGTTTATATCTCATAATCCTCCATCCTTATATTCCCCCTCCCCCTTCCCTCTCCCCACTGGTAACCACTAGTTTGTTCTCTCTGTGAGTCTGTTTCCATTTTGTTATACACATTCCTTTGTTTTCCTTTTTTAGATTCCACATGTAAATGATAGCATTCAGTATTTGTCTTTCTCTGTCTGACTTAATTCACTAAGCCTAATACTCTAAGCTACCTTTGATGTATGCAGCCTCTTTATGGGAAAAAAAATAATCTTAACACTATATTAATGAAAGACATTCAGATATGGTTTCTCTTTCCACCTGCCCCTGTACTTCCAACTCCTTCTCCAGAGAAAATCATCATCAGTTTGGTGTGTGTCCTTCTACAGTATTTACTATGTCTTACATACATAAATACATATAAAAATATACAACCTTCTTTTGTGTGGGGCATTCATCTGTATGGAAGTACCTGTTCATTTCATATTAAACTTGCTCTTTTTCCACTGAACAGTGTGTCTCAAAGATCCTTCTGCATTCCTAAATACAGATCTACCTCATTCTTTTTTTTTTTTTGCGGTACGCGGGCCTCTCACTGTTGTGGCCTCTCCCGTTGCAGAGCACAGGCTCTGGACGCGCAGGCTCAGCGGCCATGGCTCACGGGCCTAGCCGCTCCGTGGCATGTGGGATCTTCCCGGACAGGGGCACGAACCCGTGTCCCCTGCATTGGCAGGCGGACCCTCAACCACTGTGCCACCAGGGAAACCCCTACCTCATTCTTTTTGATAGCTAATTTGTATTCCATGATTTAAATGCAACAACAAAAGTTACTCAGATGTTTTTAATGTTTAGGCCATTATACCTTGAGGGTAGGAAGTTACCTCCAATGACATATATGCTGCACTTCTTTGCTACTTCAGAAAGCTTCTGTGTGGAGTCACCAGGAATTTTCTCTGCATATTCAGGAAAATATTTCGTACCATATGGAGAATTAAAGCATTCCTAGAATAATGTTGGAAGAGAAAAAGGGGAAAAAAACACCAAAACACCCAACTCACTTTAAAGTTCTGCTGTAAAAAGACATAGCTCTCAAAGGGGTAAAACACAGCTGATAAGAAAAACATGGACACCTCAGGGCTAAAGAGCCTGTGGACACAGACAGGACTCAGCCCCTGACTCAGGTGGGGCTGGAGGAGACAAGTCAGCATGCTATCCCAGATCCTGGTCACCTTGGCAAAAGACCGCACTTGCCTCTCCCTGAGTCCACAGAACTACGCCTTCCCAGCCTTGGGCACCCAGGCCCCACTACCACTGGGCTTACACATAGGACTTTGGGCGTTAGGATGACTCCATAGTCTCAGTACTATATCATTAACTATGCAAAGTAATAAAGCCTGTGTTTTTTAAAAATACAGAAGCTTTGAAAGCCACAGAGGTTAGGGTGTTTCCTCATGTATAAAATGATCTATTTCTAAGTTCCCTTCCAGCACTGTCATTCTGATCCTGCAAAATCTCTCACTCCCCTGAATATGTCTCAACAGCTCTGTGATAAAAGAAAAGCAAAACTACTAGATTTCGACTCTAGTTCATTCATTTCGTATTTACTGAGATTGCCTGTGCACCAGGCACTGTGCTAGGAAACTCAAGGCCGAGGATCACCAACTTGTACAAAACACGTGTTAGGTAGAGGGGAATTCAAGTGCTTTCACTCCTGGCCTTTAGACTCTTTTACCCCTAGCAACTTAAACCAACAAGAACCCGTTATCAGATGCAAGTACAGGTGAGTCCCATGGTGCAAAATTAAGATCTCGAGCTCCCTTGTTGAAGATTCCTACTCACTGGCCACGTTGTAATGGCCTGGAGCCTAAAATAAAATATAAGGTAGCCCTGAAAATTCTCCAGGGTTTGCAAACGGCTGCCTCCTCCCCATAGTGGGGTAGTGGGTGGTCGGGAATAGTTCTCCCACTGACCCCAGCAGGCCTCTGCCAGTAGATGCATGTCCTGACACGTGCAGGACCTTCTCTGGGGCTGACCCTGTATTTGCTGACAAACAAATGTGGCGCAATCTTCAGCTGATTCTGTTCTAAAAGAGATGACGTAGGAGACAGATGCAGAGTCCTACTGGCTTACCACACTTTGGAAGATACCACAGACTTCCTAAATGTCTCTAACAATTTTCAGTTTTCAACAACTTTCAACAATTTTTTTAAATGCTGGAAGCTTAGCGCTAAAATCAATATGTCCTGGTCCTGTAAAGACTAAAGTACACAAGGAAAGAACGTAAATATCTGAGGCACTGAGTATTTTAGCTTTAGGTTAAGTCCCTCAGCCTACTAGGCTTCTGAACAGAGTAGGTGACCTAAATTAAAAACCTGTAAGCATGCAGGCACATCTTATCACAAAGACTCTTGCTAGGGTCATCTTCCAGACAAGCATGGAGCAATCCTGGGGCCCCACAGGACCTTGCTGGACCCCAGGACACAGAAGGACAACCAGAGCTAGCGGACATTATTCTGCTGGGACAACAGTTCCCAGAAAGGGGTGGCTGCCTCCATACTTACTGGCAGAGAAACTATTTTGGCTCCTTGCTTTGCTGCCTCCCAGATAAGGCCACAGGCTCGAGTGAGGTTATCTGATTTGACAGAAGAAACTTGAAGCTGGATGAGGGCCAAGCGGAAAGCTGAGGATGAAGATAAAAGAAAACAGCTGTCAGAAGATCTGACTGCTGAATCACACAGAGCAGCATTTCTCAATGGAAGGTTAATTTTGCCCCCCAAGGCATCTGGCAATGTCTGGAGACATTGTTGATGGTCACAGCTAATGCAGTACTACTGGCATCTAGTGGGCAGAGGTCAGGGACACTGCCAAACATGCCATAATGCACAGGACAGTCCCTGACAACAAAGAATTATCCAGTCCTAAATGTCAATAACGCTGAGGTTGAGCAACCCTGAGACAGAGCACATCCGTGGGCAAAGCCCATTCCAGGCACAAGAATCTGAAGTGAAGCAGGCAGGGCCAGCTTCTGCCTTACAAGTGAGAATGTGGCTTGAAGAAAGAAGACTAGGTCTGAGTACACGACTATCCCTTATTATGTGACCTCCAGCCTCCAGTCTATCCCCAGTCCAGACGCTGAGCACCTCCCAGCGTAGCAGGTGAAATCCCTTTGGAAGTCTGCTCCACCGTGAGTTCGGGCAGCAGGCCCATGGGAAGTGGACATGCCTGTCTCGAAGTCCCCGTCACCAGCTGGGACACAGTGCACTGGTCCAGCTGCAGGTAGAGGGGGAGCCTGGCAACCAGTGGGCTGCACATGTGCCTAGTCACAGGGCAGGGCCCCTGGGCAGGTCTGCACTCACCCCATGAATATTCCCGTGCCCAAAGGAGCACAACATTAAGTAGCAAATGAAAAAATACCATGAGAGGTTGAGAGAAACACTGTGGAAGGAAAACCGAACAGCGTTTTTTCCTGCTATCTGAACAAGCGGGTCCACATTTTCACTGGAGACTCAGTCCCACGTATTATGTGGCCAGCTCTGCCAACCAGACCTGCTGTCAGCCTTGGGGCAAGCAGGTTAGTGGCTCCTCCAGGCTTACTCCTTCCTTGAGGTAGTAGCCACACCCTACATTTGCTTTTCCTATAGAGTTCTCTTTTAGCTCTTACAGTAATCACCTTTTACTGGTTAATAGTCCTTTATATGAATTCTTTTCCTGTTCAAGTGACTGGTGTGGTTTCTGAGTCCTGCCTGGACCCTGACTGACAGTTTTTGCTTATGGTCTGACGAAAGGCTACATTAAAGGTTCCAAACCATGTCGTAACCCACAAAGTTTTGCAAAACTTCAGGAATTATCAGTAATGGCGTGGCCTCGCTTCCCTACCTGGCCTCTGCTGTGGAGTCTGAAATCCCACCATTAGTGACTTCTCTCTCTGGATCTCTCCTGTAGCTGTAAAAACATCCCCAGAGAGGCAACACTGACAGACCCTAGCCTTTGATGAAGGCCTGTTTGGCTCAGGGTTAACCCCAAAAGTAGGAAAACTCAGATGTTCCATTCCTTGGTTTCTCCTAAATATACTGAGAGGAACTAAATTTAACCCGGAATGCAGTTTGTCAAATAGTTTCAAAGACTGGATGAAAACCAAACAGGAAACAAAAGCTGGGATAATTACTTTGGGGCAAACAGCCTGAGCTGTCACTAAAACATCACAGACCAACTAAAGGTCTCCACTATAACTTAGAAGCTGGGTTTGTCTCTGCTTCTGAAGGAGGGTAAGATGAAGTCCACCATGGTTCTGTTGATGGCTTCCTTTCTCGGCCATCACACCCAGAAAGGCAGCTGTCCTGCACCAGGCTTGGGACTGCCCGACATGCTGCAAGTACCCGCTCCACAGGGGGGCTGAAGCCGGACAATTCCACCACTGGGGAGTTCCCTGAGGCTGAGGACAAGATACTAGTCACTTCATCTCCTCAGCAGTAAAATGAAACTACTTTTCAGTGTCAGGTCCCTGGCTATACTAATATTCATTGTATTCTAAAAATTAAGGACTTACCAAGGGGAACAAAGGATAAAATATCTTAACTGAAGGGACCAACATGGAAACAGCAGAAGGAACAGGCAGGTCCTTTACACATGGAAGCATCTGTGAGGTATCATTAACAGTATCTCGTAGATGAGGAAACAAGAAGCTTGCAGAGGGAAAGCTGCACGAAGCCAGTCAACAAAGTGAGTGGCACAGCCAGAAGCAAGCCAAAATCTGGACTGTAGACAGAATGAGCACCTTGTTTGTTTTTGGGTGGGTGGGGCTGAGGTCATGTAACTTGAAAACATTCCTCAAGGGGGTCAGATCAATACCACCCTCAACCCCACCAAGAACCACAGCTCTCAAGTCCATCAGCCTCTTCTGAAAGAGACAGTCACACTCAGAGGGAGGTGTGTAAAAGGACTTTTTTTTTTTCTTTTTTGACTGCATTGGGTCTTCTTTGCTCTGCACAGGTTTCCTCTAGTTGCAGCGAGCAGGGTCTTCTCTCGTTGCGGAGCATGGGCTCTAGGCAAGGGGGCTTTAGTAGTTGTGGCGCACGGGCTTAGCTGATCCACGGCATGTGGGATCTTCCTGGACCAGGGATCGAATCTGTGTCCCCTGCAATGGCAGGTGGATTCTTAACCACTGCGCCACCAGGCAAGTCCCTAAAAGGACTTCTATACCCTGATCCTGAGGGTTCATTCAGCCACCAACTTGCACTGCGCTCCAGGAGGTTGAAATGAAAAACAGAGAGCACGTCCACAAAACTTACCATCTTGAGGGAGCCTCACTAGCCCTTGGTAGGAACAGTTTATGTCCATTTTATTTCTTTTTTTTTTAAGGGTTTCAAAATAACATTTATTTCTTAAAAATGTCCATTTTAAAGGACAGGAAACTGAGGTCCAGAGAGATCAAATGACTTGTTGACATGGGCTGAGCTAAGGCTGTAATAATCCCGGTCTCCAGACTTTGAGCCTAGAGCACTCCACTGCCTCATGTAAAAGAATCAGGCAAAGATCTGGGAACAAACACAGCTAGAAACTCATCCCTGGGGCTGATCCAGAATGGGGATGTGTAAGTAACATGTAATACCTAACCTGAAAGCTCAAGGTCCAGGTGCAGAAAAAACTTGCCCAGTTTTTTTTTTTTTTTCCCCCAAGAGAAGTGGGCATTCTGCAGTGGGTGTGAGGGGGGCTCACTGTGGAGCAAATTAATCAGTCCTCTTACCACAAAAGCAAAAATCAAAGAAAACAGGTGCTTCATTTTCACCTGACAGGACTCAAATTACAAATAATCAGGGTTGGTGCCTTTGCAAAACTCACGTTCAAAACTAAATCAAACTACCACTGGCATTTTTCACAGAACTAGAACAAAAAATTTCACAATTTGTATGGAAACACAAAAGACCCCAAATAGCCAAAGCAATCTTGAGAATGAAAAACGGAGCTGGAAGAATCAGGCTCCCTGACTTCAGACTATACTACAAAGCTACAGTAATCAAGACAGTATGGTACTGGCACAAAAACAGAAAGATAGATCAATGGAACAGGATAGAAAGCCCAGAGATAAACCCACGCACATATTGTCACCTTATCTTTGATAAAGGAGGCAGGAATGTACAGTGGAGAAAGGACAGCCTCTTCAATAAGTGGTGCTGGGAAAACTGGACAGGTACATGTAAAAGTATGAGATTAGATCACTCCCTAACACCATACACAAAAATAAGCTCAAAATGGATTAAAGACTTAACTGTAAGGCCAGAAACTATCAAACTCTTAGAGGAAAACATAGGCAGAACACTCTATGACATAAATCACAGCAAGATCCTTTTTGACCCACCTCCTAGAGAAACGGAAATAAAGACAAAAATAAACAAATGGGACCTAATGAAACTTCAAAGTTTTGCACAGCAAAGGAAACCATAAACAAGACCAAAAGACAACCCTCAGAATGGGAGAAAATATTTGCAAATGAAGCAACTGACATAGGATTAATCTCCAAAATTTATAAGCAGCTCATGCAGCTCAATAAAAAAACAAAGAACCCAATCCAAAAATGGGCAGAAGACCTAAATAGACATTTCTCCAAAGAAGATATACAGATTGCCAACAAATACATGAAAGAATGCTCAACATCATTAATCATTAGAGAAATGCAAATCAAAACTACAATGAGATATCATCTCACACCAGTCAGAATGGCCATCATCAAAAAATCTAGAAACAATAAATGCTGGAGAGGGTGTGGAGAAAAGGGAACACTCTTGCACTGTTGGTGGGAGCGTGAATCGGTACAGTCACTATGGAGAACAGTATGGAGGTTCCTTAAAAAACTACAAATAGAACTACCATATGACCCAGCAATCCCACTACTGGGCATATACCCTGAGAAAACCAAAATTCAAAAAGAGTCATGTACCAAAATGTTCACTGCAGCTCTATTTACAATAGCCCAGAGATGGAAACAACCTAAGTGTCCATCATCAGATGAATGGATAAAGAAGATGTGGCACATATATACAATAGAATATTACTCAGCCATAAAAAGAAACGAACTTGAGCTATTTGTAATGAGGTGGATGGACCTAGAGTCTGTCATACAGAGTGAAGTAAGTCAGAAAGAGAAAGACAAATACCGTATGCTAACATATATATAGGGAATTTAAGAAAAAAAAAAGTCATGAAGAACCTAGGGGTAAGACAGGAAAAAAGACACCGACCTACTAGAGAATGGACTTGAGGATATGGGGAGGGGGTAGGGTAAGCTGTGACAAAGCGAGAGAGTGGCATGGACATATATACACTACCAAACATAAAATAGATAGCTAGTGGGAAGCAGCCGCATAGCACAGAGAGACCAGCTCCGTGCTTTGTGACCACCTAGAGGGGTGGGATAGGGAGGGTGGGAGGGAGGGAGACGCAAGAGGGACGAGATATGGGAACATATGTATGTGTATAACTGATTCACTTTGTTATAAAGCAGAAACTAACACACCATTGTAAAGCAATTATACTCCAATAAAGATGTAAAAAAAACCTCAGTCTAAAACCTAGCAACAGTCTCCAAGAATCCCACGGGACAAAGTTTCACATTTGAAGAAGTATCATAATTACTGAAAGTGCACAGTCTTCGGGTCGCTGAGCGGGGGCAGCAGTGAGAAACAGGCAAGAACCACAGGGAGGGTGCGGAAGTGGCATTTTAAATGAGCACCCGCCCCCGCCCTTTCCCGCGCAGGTGAATCTGGAGTAGGGGCGCCCGGAACGCACCTGGAATCTCTGCCTTCCGTTTCACACAAGCCCAGTGGGAGGTAACGCGCGGGCCCTTCCGGCACGCAGGCCCAACGCTCCCGCGGCCCCTCCGGCCCTCCCGGAAGCCCGGAATTCCCGACGTGCGCCGCGCCGTGCTCCGCGGCCTCCCCTCCCCGCCCTGCCCGCGCCCACCGGCCTCGCCGCTCGGGCCCCCAGCCCCGCAGCCACTGGAGCAAGGAAGGCCATGGGCGCGGCGGGGACACGACGCGGAGGCTAGGGGCTGAGCCGGCGAGACCGTCCGCCGGCGCCGCGCCCGAAACCTCCCTCCAGCCCGAGCTCGGGCCGCAGCGCTACTTACTGGCCATGGCTCTGCCGGGAAGCACCACTGGCACCGGAGCCTGAGCGGAGGTCTGTGGGCCACCGCGCCGGCGCCGCGAGGGGCGATGCCGCAGCGTCCGAGGATCCGCCCCCGCCCCGCCGCGCCCCGCCGCGCCTCGCCCCGCCCCGCCCCGCCTCGCCTCGCCTCGCCCCGCCTCGCCTCCTGGCCCGCTGTCTCCGCGGAGAGGGTGTTTTCTTTCCAGCAAGCCCCAAACACCTATTAATTGCCCGCTGTTTATGTAACATCCTTGTAGTCAGATCCTCGAAAGGTAAGGGACGACCAAAATCCGGGTGGTGCACTAGTCAATGTTTAACAACCGGCCTCTTCGATTCTCAGCGAAAGAACTGAGCCTCTTGCCAGTTGCATCACCTCTGTGGCCAGGGGAAATACCAGAGGCTGATTGCCTTGGGCTATTTGAACAAGTCGCCGTGACGAGGATAGAATTATCTAGGTTAATTTAGGCACTCAAGACAACAGTGGGATTGGACTACAAGGCTGCTACGTGATTGGGGAGGGGAAAAGAGAAACTGGGTTCAGACAGAATATCCTCAACAACAATTCAGTCCTCTAATATGCTGAAATCTGCTAATGTTTCAGGATACTTGCATTTATTAGTCAGGATTGCTTTCTGATTTTTGTGTTTGTGCTTTTGTCAGGCTTGGGGATCAAAGATCATAAGACGAATAAAGTTTGCTATTCTTAATACTCTGGAATAAACTATATTGAAATGTATCTTAGTTTTTAAAAGGACACTATAAAAAACATTCTGGGGACAATTAGGGACATTTAAATATGAACTGGATATTTGATGCTTTAATGAATTTTGTGTGATAACTGTGATTATGCCAGACATTGTCTTCACTCTGAGGAGATGCGTGCTGAAGTATTTAGGGGTGAAGTGTCAGAATGTCTGACTTGAAAATGTGCTTATATAGAGATAAAACAAATATGGCAAAATGTTAATTATTAAATCTAGGAGGAGGATATATAGCTGTTCATGGTACTATTTTAAGACTTTTTAAAAGTTTAAATTTTAACACTTTCATAGTAAACTCAAGGGGAAATGCATAGCAATTATGGGGTTTTTGAAGCTTTAACAGACTATCTGGACCTGGCTTGGCAGCAGAAAGATCTTTAATAACCTTTTAAATTCTGCTATACTTATAGCCTTTTGAGGTTCCTTATTCAATATTAGCCTCTTACAATCTGTAAAAAAAAAAAAAAAAGTCACCGTTCATTTAGACTTGGAAGTTTATTGGCATAAAGTTGTATCCAACAGTGGTTCCAAACATGGCTGGACATGTTATTGGAACATCCAGGTAGAGATGCCCAGTAGGCGGTTGGACATAAGCCTCAAGCTCAGATGCCCAGCCTGGAGACTGATTTAGGAATCATCAGAAGTTTAGACCAAGATGGAGCTCTGAATGCAAATGACAACAACTCAAGTGGACTGTGAGAGGCACAGGCAGAAGAGGGGCCTGTGAAGCCTGGGAAAGAGCCATCCAAGAGGCAGGAGAAGACCATCAAGCCCAAGAACCGGTGGGTGCTGTGTTCCTTACATCCCATGCAGGGAAACTGCCAACCCGGATTCTAGAGAAGAGGAAAGTAATAAAAATGAAAACTGTTTTTGCACTTTCCCTTAGAAGTTTCTGGGCATAATAGAAAAGCTAGATGCTGGGTTCCAGTTCTGGCTCTGCCACTTATTTTATGTTAACACCTAGGGCAAATCACCTCACTCTCAGGACCTTGTCATCATGTGTAATACAAAAGGATTTAGAGGCAGAAGGAGAGAGGCAGGTGAGCTGAGTTTGTGCAGCCCTTCCACCACTCCACTCCCTGCCCCTTCAACCGCAGCAGCTCTGCCTGTGTGTTTCCATATTCCCTTTCATCAGACATTTGAAAAGCAGCCGAAGAGGAAAATCACTACACTAGATGGATCTCTAAAAACCTAGCTAAAATTCTGCTGTTGCCAACCATGTCTCACCGCTCTAATGTCCATGTCCGGGCTGGTACTGATCAGATTTCCATTTTTACTCCAGAGGACCTATTCCACCATCTCCAGCCATCTCTATTTACATGTCTTGATACCAGTTCAAACTCAACTGTCTGAAACTAAATTTATCCCCTCTAAAAGAGCTTCTCATCCGCACTTTCCTCTTTCACTCACAGGCACCACCCTTTATACTGTTTTCCAGTTCCCTCTGCTCCCCATCCCCTCCTCCCAAAAATCTAGGTCACTTCTGTGTCTTTCAAGTCTTTTACCCCCAACCTCTGGCTAGCGACAGGGCGCTTCTTATTCTCCTGAAGCACCCCTTGATTGCTGCCCCTTTTTCTGTCCCCACGACCACCATCCACAGCAAGGTCTTCCTCATTTTGGGAAGACTACTACAGGCAACTCATAACTGGTCTCCTTTCCACCAGCATCTTACCCTCTAGTCAATCCTTCGTAGTATTAGGGAAGTTAGTCTGGGGGAACATGAGTTCAATTTTGGGGGTGAGGCAGGTATACAAATGACTAAGAGAGATGAAGGACTGAAAATCAGGAGGAAGAATTGGAATCATCTGCACCAGAAAAAGAGAAGAAACTTTAAGAGTGGATGAGATCCTACAAGAATGTTTGATACTACAAAAAACAAAAGACTCAAACTTGGGAATTATCATATTGGGTTTAGAGCTTTGCACAGGGTGAGAGTCGAAGGAGAGGGGTGGTGTGTGTATGTAAATGTATGTATAACTGCTTCTAAATTTCTGATGCAATTGTCTACAAATCAGAAGACCAGAGTTAAAAACTTTGCTTCATCACCGAAAGGCCATGTAACTTTGGGCAAGTTATTAGCAGCATAGGGATAGCAACTTAAAATACCTACATGGACTAGAAAGGTACCTATGGAGTGAAGCTGGTGACCTGAAGAGAGAAAAGTGAGCAGTGACCTGATAGAGGCCCCTAGCTCTGGCCTACTGTTTCCAGACCCCAGCAAAGAAGTCAGGCATAGCCTATCAGTCATGAGCATGAACTCTGGAATTGGATGGTCTGGTTTTAAATCCTGGCTCTAACACTTATTTGCTATATATCTTAGAAATAGTTATCCTCTTTGTGCCTTTATTTCTTCACCCATAATATGGGGTAATATCACACATAGCCTAAGACTGTTGTGAGGATCACACTATGACCAACTGGGATTTACCCCAGGAATAGAAGGTTGGTTTAACATATGAAAACCAATTAATGGAATAAACCTTTAATAAAGGAGAAAAGCCACATGACTATCTCCACAGATGCAAACAACTTTTGACAAAAATCCAACACTGTTCATGATAAAAAATACTGTCACAGGCAATGTTTGTGTACCCCTACAATTCATATGATGAAACCCTAATCACTAGTGTGATTTGGAGACAGGGCCTTGGGGAGGTACTTAGGGTTAGATGAAATCATGAGGATGGGGCCCTCATCATGGGATTAGTGTTCCTGTAGGAAGAAGAAAGAGCAAGAGAGCTCTCTTTGAGAGCACAGAGGAAAAGACATACAAAGACTCAGTGAGAAGGTGCCCATCTCCAAGTCAGGAAGAGAACTCTCTAGAACCTAACCATGCTGGTACCCTGATCTCGGACTTCAGCTTCCAGAACTGTGAGAAAATAAATTTGTTGTTCAGGCCACCCAGTCTATGGTATTTTGTTATGGCGGCCTGAGCCACACTGTCAAATTTTAAACAGAACTGTCAACCTATGGCAGTTAGTTTAGTATGTTAGAATATCATGCTAAGGAGTTTTAATGGTCCTGTATGAAACATACCAGTGGCAAAATGGTTGAGTATGTATCAGTAAAAATTTATCATCTCTACTAGAAAACATGTTTTATTAATGGTGGACAAGTGACATCAAATATTACATAGGGGATTAATTTTACACCTTAATAAGCAATAATAATTCCCAGGGATTGGGGAGAGATGAGGGGTACTTTTTCTTTTCAATTTCTTTGAGCCTTGTTTTTCTCATCTTGAAAATAGAGAAAATACCAACCACATAATGCTGCAACCCCTGCAATCCTTAAAGGTCCACGAGAGGTGGATATCCCAGAGTGAATTCTAGTTCTCTGGTTATCGGGACAGTGAAGGGAGGATAAGCTACATAAGTGCCTAATACAATCAATGAAACATCTTTCCATTTGATATTCATGACTAATAACTGGGCTATTTCAGATGAGAAAACTGAAGTCCAGATGAGTAGTTCAAGGGAGGAATTTACTACATGTAGAATGTAATGTAATTAGTTTTAAACTACCTCTTTCCTCCTCCCCATCTAGAAGAACAGAAATAGGAATCTAATACTTTCAAACCTAAAATCTGAACATTTAAATTCCACTGAAAGGATAGCCCTCAATTTCCTAATTCTGTTGTATCCATAGAGATTTACAAACGGGGGGAAAGGGAGAAAGAGAGAGGGAGAGACACACTGTCCTTAAGAACAAAGTTTTGAGCAAACTGTACTGATTTATTTACAACTGTAATTTATAAAGAGTAACACAAATATCTTTACACTAATATTATGAAAGAAGTCCCATGGCTGAAATGGGCAAAAAATGAGACTTCAAGACATTTCTAAAAGGGCCACCAAAAGAAGGGAAAAAATGCAATACAACAGTTGTGGGGAGAGTTATAAATATCAAGTATTGCACCAGGTGCAATTTCATGCAAATGTCTTCAACCACTCAAACTTTATTATTTAGATATTAGAATAAAATATCTTGAATTATGTTGCCTTTTTTTTCACTTGATTTCCATTAAGTAAATTAAAATAACTGGCTGTAAACAGAATACATCTAAATATTTCTCCTATCAACCCCTTAGAGACAATCCATTACATTTTAGGACATAGCAGGTTGTGAGGATTTGCTACTTCCCAAACAGATTTTATAAGCAGTCATTCCATGGCCCCAAATGTGTTCCTGGATTTCTTTCACCAAATGTGTCTAATATGAACCTCAATGAATTAAACTGAGAAAGCTGCAAAATAAAGCAGACCACTTTTCAGTTTTGTCATATTAAGAGACTAAAAATCTTTTCAAACCACTGGAACTTTAGTAAGAGAAAAAAAACCAAATAGGAAAAAGAAATTTCAGAAAGTGATGATAAAAACTAGTTTAGACAGCTCTCT
The DNA here is from genome assembly GCF_937001465.1 of Orcinus orca. Taxonomy (NCBI): domain Eukaryota; kingdom Metazoa; phylum Chordata; class Mammalia; order Artiodactyla; family Delphinidae; genus Orcinus; species Orcinus orca. The sequence continues at coordinate 101,507,546 of NC_064563.1, forward strand.
GGTTATCTGGCTTTTCTTTAGGTGGATAATAGTGTGGTCACAGACATAATCTCACTGAGGATAAATCCATGTGTACTCAACACCTGTTTTGAAACATTCTAAATCAAATATTCCTCTGGTAATAAAGACCAATGACATTTTTAAAGATACAAGTCAGTCCCCCAAGTGTTAATTTTAATCTTAACATGCCTACCTACTTATTATAATGCTTTTAACTGCTCCTTAGAGACAATTAGGATGAAGTTTAGTATCTGAAGCACTAAGTGTTCAAACTATTAGCTAATGGTGCAAAGATGACCTTAGAAACTGATGTTTCAACATTTCACTAGTTGGTCTGCATTTGAGTTGGCTGGAATCTTCATCCATTGCATTAAAAAAGATTTCACTCTTTTTAAGAACAGAAACAGCAAGCTAATTGTTAATCTATGTAATACTTTTTAGTTTCTGATACTGCTCAGTGGGTAAACCTAAATGTAGCAATTAAAGGGGTCTCTTCAACGAATTCTACCTCTAATTTTCAGTGAAGACACTGCAAATATATATGTGTATGGTTGTTTTTAAATCTAAACTGATGCATGTTCCCTTAAAACAGCTCTTCAAAACAGAACTGCATTCTGCACCCTTAGTTCATAAGGGCACACGGTCAGTTACTTCAAAGTCATTTAATAACTGACCTTTATAAGAAATCATTTTACAAAACCAAAAATGCAAAAGAAAATTTTAAAAAAATTTAACTTTCCAGAGATTGATTGTAATAATTTACACCTTCTTAGACTTGCTATTCAAGCACCCCCATAAGCAAATGAAAGTCTCCGGTTAGTATTCAGTCAGGAAAATATGTCCATATTTCTCTTGGTTGCCTTAATTTCTTTTGAAATAATTTTCTTTTATATTAACTTTCCAAAGCATCCAAAACTTTCATGATCTGTTGTTTTATGGCTTTGGTAGCATCTCCTGCATTTGGAATCAAATACCTACGGGGGAAAAATATATATATTAATATAGAGACTTCTGTTCAGGATTCAACTTAGATATCAATTCCAATGTCGAAGTAACCTACAAATCAAGCACAGATGCCCTCCTATGTACTCCCCATCACTTATTTCAACATATACTCAAAAGAGTTATTTTTAAAGAAAGAAAATCCAAATGCAAAAGCAAGGTGATTTTTCATATTGCATAGAGCAAGGTGGAATGAACTGGAGATCAGGAGTCAGGAGGGCTATATTTGGTTCTAACACAAGTGTGAAGACCTGGAAGTCATTCAACCCCTCTGGGCTTCACATTTTTACCTGTAAGATTAAAGATGGTTTAGCTTCGAGAGCAGTGTGGTCTACGGCCCTTGTGCCGGTCCATGAACTGTTTGTCACTGGTACACAATGAGGTAAGGAAGAACTTGTACCAGACTGTAAATTAACTACATCATCCAGCACACTGCTTACTTCGTTGATACGTTTTTAAAACAAGAATTATTTGATGAAGGAAAATAAAAGCTCGTATTTAATTGCAAACCAACATTTAGTGTAGCACTGGTGTAGATTATTCCTAAAGACACTTCTGTCAAAAGGTTTGTGAAATTAGCTACTGCACTTAATGAAATCATGTGCTAATGGCTAAACCATATATTACTACAAATTTGTAAGAAAAAAGATAGCGAGAATACTAATAAAAATGGTTCAAGTATCCTGTTCCACCATCCATTTCCCAAAATAGAGAAACAAACCGTGTTTAATAATGAACTAATTCAGTAATTCAGATAACATCATCCTAAGAAAATCTTACCTTTCGATTGCCAAGATTTCTATTCCTGAAGTGCTGCTGTTTCCATACTTGAAGGTAATTAGCTCAGGATGTTTTTTTTTGGATGTTATTTTAACCACAGAATTTAGTGCTTGTCGAGACTGTATATAAGCCAATCCTTTCCGTGAAAGAATCTCCCTTAAACAGTACATATGTGTTGCAGTAACCAACAGATGACTTGAGAGGGACAAAAGCATTAAAAAAACAAAAAGAATTTAAAGAAATGTCATTTAAAACAACTATTACTTCAACAGCCCCAATTATAAAAAATGTTCAACTCCAGATGAAATTACTTTTGAGTTAAAAAGTGAAGGCAAAGGATCGTCTATAAACAAATAAGCTACCTAGTAACAGCTTTTAATTTTCCTTTAGTTGTATGCAAAATTAATGTTTTATTAACAGATAATCCTGTAACTGTTTAAGAGCAAAAATTATATTTAATATAATAAAAACTATAATACAATTAGAAATCATTAAAATGATAAATTTTTAGAATCTATTCTATATGGTATTTGGAATATACTACCTTTCAGACTTTTAACAGTAAACTATCCTCATTCAACATACCATAACATATACTTTATGTCAAAGACCACTAAGCAATACCTGGACTGCCTTACATATTTAATAATATTCTGTAACTGGATCCTACAGGCAAAATAGGGATAGAATTATTAATACACACACCCTGCTTTGTGTCTCAGCTCACTTTTAGTATAGTGATAATACTCACACACTTTTATGAAATACAACAGGACAAACATCAGATATCCAGAATGTGGGACATTCTGCAGAACAGTTGGCCTAGACTCAAAAAGGATTCATTCAACATGAAGAAAAGGGCGAAGTGTGGTGAGGGAAGCAGTATTGTTCTACACTGGGTGAGACTAAAGAGAGATAACAAGCAAATGCAATGTGTGAAACAGGACTGGATCCTGGACCAGGAAGAAAAAAACAAAGACGATAAAAGATACTTTAGAGACACTGAAAAATTTGAGTGTGTTCTGTATGTTGAATGATGTTTATTAATTTTAAAGTTTTTAAAGATGTGATAGTGTTACTGGAGTTGTGGAGGAGACTGTTCATATTCTTTGGAGATTTATGCTGAAGCATTTAGGGGTAAAGTGTCATACCTATAAGCTTCTTCTGAATGGTATGACAAAAAGAAAGTGTATGTGTATGTGTGTATGTATATACAAACATAACGAGAGAGATGGGGTAGTGTGAAAAAAAGTTAAAAGCTGGTGAGTCTGAGAGAGGCTTATAAAGATATTCAATGTACTCTGTCTTCAACTTTTCTGTTTAAATTTTTCAAAATAAAAAAATTACATTAGAAATATTTTTTAAAACTCAAGACATATAATACAAGTTGACAGAGGGAAATTATATCTCATTGTGTGTTTATTATTTTTTTCTGCACTGCACAGCATGCGGGATCTCAGTTCCCTGACCAGGGATTGAACCCGTGCCCCCTGCAGTGGAAGCTCAGAGTCTTAACCACTGGACCGCCAGGGAAATCCCCAGGAAATTATATCTTACTGTACTTAGATACATAAAATTTCTTCTGCAGCTACCTTTTATATCATTACTTCCCTAAATTCAATTTTACTTCTGAAGAAGGTATTTTAAAAAGTACCTAGGAAATATGTGTCCACTTTCTTTCACTTCTTTACAAGGAAAATGATGCTTGACGTCTGGCTTGTTTATCCAAGTCTGAATGTTTACAACCTCTTTTCTATCATCATCTGACATTGAAGAACTGTCAATTTCATCTATAAAGAATTATAAGATGTTAAAAGTGGGTATCACCAACTTTAAAAATGATACATTTTTTAATAGCCTGAAAAAAATTTCAGTAGTATTTTAAACACACATGTTGGAAAAAACAAAATTCTAACCCAGCAACTGTATTTCCTTATGCCACTGGTACTACTATAAAAGATTATGAAACATCATTCTATATGGTGTGAAAATATTGAGAATATACTTTTAAAATATTAAACTATGAGGAATTTCAACTTTTTTTTTTTTTTTTGCGGTACGCGGGCCTCTCACCGTTGTGGCCTCTCCCGTTGCGGAGTACAGGCTCCGGACGCGCAGGCTCAGCGGCCATGGCTCACAGGCCCAGCCGCTCCGTGGCATGTGGGATCTTCCCAGACCGGGGCACAAACCCGTGTCCCCTGCAGCGGCAGGCGGACTCTCAACCACTGCGCCACCAGGGAAGCCCTCAACTTTTTTGATTTATATAACATAACTCTAATCTATGACTAGTCTGTCGAGAGATGGCAGAATTGTCCAATAATAATATTAGCATCTATCTTGAGGGCAAAGATGGCAGAGTTCTTTTTCTCTTGCTGGTTTCTTTTTTTTTTTAATTGAAGTATAGTAGATTTACAAAATTATACTGGTTTTAGGTGTACAATATAGTGATTCAATATTTTTATAGATTGCACTCCATCTGCAGAGTTGCTGGTTTCTGATTTTAAGGAAAATAACAACAACAAAAAAATCCATGCTGGGATAGATAAGTAAAAATCTATTTAGTGGAATTTTTTGCGAAAGAAGTGTAAGACATTCTAGTTATTTTGTTTTTCTAATTTAACAAAGGGGAATTACATTCCCTAGAGTTAATAATTGTAGATATTCTTCTCTTTGCTTTTTAAGAAATCAAAATATAAAAAGACATAATAAAAAAATGAAATCTCACATATCTATTCACCTCTAGCTTAAATAAAAAAGTGAAGCACTCATGGATTTCTGCCCAGGCACATCTCCCTTTCTTCCCCACTAAGAAACAGTGACTATGTGAATTTGGTGTCTCATCTTTACTTTTAACCCAACATGAAAATTCTTAAATGATATACAGTAGCGTTTTGCATTTTAAGTAAAATTTATATAAATAGTACACTGTTCAATTGTATTCTTCTGCAACTGCTATCCTACTCCCAACATTGTAAAATTTATCCATGTTGACACACATAGCTCTAGTTTTCTTATTTTTCATTACTGTGCAATTTTCCAGAGTGTAAATATATATGTGTATATATACATGTATGATATGTGAAATATACCATCATTTATTCATCCATTTCCCTCCTCCCTTTGTTAATGGAATAACACATATTTAGAGAGCGATAGAGACTGACAGGTAACAGGAAAATGGCAAAAGAGGGGGAGGAAAAAGGAGAAAAGGAAACAATTACAAATAGCACACAGAAGTGCATGAAACAGAAGATAAAGAATAGCTAGAGAAGGTGTTGGGGAAAAATCTGTATAGAAATAAAATACAATGTACTGATTATTTTACTATAATATAAAATAAAAGAAGAAGTATATTTTTGGATTTTATATACAGGAATATAAAAATTTTGTGTAGGAGAAAATAAAAATTCTGCGTATTTGCTTCAAAAAAAAAAGGAAATAACATACAGAAAATTACATTTACCTCAATGCAGTTTTCAGGAAGTTGACTCTGTAATATCCATTAAAACGTCAAATGTGAGTCCCTCTAATCTGGCAATCTTACTGTTAAGAATTTACCCTCTGGATATACTTGCAAAAGTTAACCTAGATATATGCATAAAGATAGCCAGTGCTATTTGAAACAGAAATAAAACTGGAAAACTACCAGTGTCAATTGGGAGAAGAATGATTTAATTATGGTATGTTTGTGTAACAGAAAGAGAACAGAATGATTTAATTATGGTACATTTGTATAACAGAAAGAGAATTGTGAAGGTATACAGGCTGAGGTGGAAAATATGAAACATATATTACTAAGTGGAAAAAGCAAAATGAGATTTGCGAGTATTTTTTTCTTATTTTGTACTTTTACATATAACATACACTTTACATACCATACATATTTTAATATATTTTTTCTAACTCAATACACATTGATATTAATTATGATTACTTAAGCAGGGTAATCTGGGCAGTGGGATTATGAACGAAAGTAATAAATTATTTTTTAAAATATAAAGAAAGACAATCACAGAGGATGACAAGCTTCCCTGGCATAATATCCCCATCTTGTGGCCCTTTAGGCTACTGCCTCCAGTTTCAAAAGGCTCTTTTCAGATGTCTCAATTCCCTCAATCTCCTACCTGGGTGGATCAGGGGGATTTAAATCCAATCCCATGGATTTAAATACTATTTATACACTGATAATTCCCAGATTATCACCAGCTTAGACTTCTCTCCTCAGCTAAAGACTCCTATAATCAACCGCCTACTCAGCATTTCTATGGCATAATTTAAGATGACCAAAACCAAACTCTTAATAGAAAAACCACAGACTCTCCAATCTCCTCTACAGAATTTCACTGTGTCTTTTTTTTTTTTTTTTAAGCAGTTGTTCAGCTACTCCCAGAATTATCTCTATAATCACTCTTGGTGCTTGAAGAAAGCAGTCTGTAAATTAGTGTATTGCCATACCTGTGTCGTATTCTTCTTCATCCCCAATGCTGAAAACAGGCTTTACACCACGGTAAGGCTTTCCCACTCTGTCACTGCTGCTCACATGCCTATATTCAAATAATTTTAGGAGGGAAATCATTACTTAAGTTACCAAAGATTTTCACCAAGTATCATTTGAATATTAAAACAAAATACAAATGTTCTGTGCGCCCACAATGTACCACCCAGTTTCAGGAGAGCTATGTTAAGGAAATTGAAACAAGATAAGGAAATTGTTAGCAAAAGTGGCATAAGGTCTTGGGTATGCGGAATGTTTTCAAATGTGTAAAAATTAAATTTTAAACAATTTTAATGTTCACATAAAACCAATGCATTGTGAAGTTCCTTAACCTCTCTGTGCTTCTGTGTCCTTATCTGTAAAATGGTGGTAACAATATCTAACCTTCCTGGTTACTGTGAAAATTAAATCAGTTAGGACTTCCCTGGTGGCACAGTGGTTAAGAATCTGCCTGCCAATGTAGGGGACACGGGTTCGGGCCCTGGTCCAGGAAGATCCCACATGCGGCGGAGCAACTAAGCCCGTGCGCCACAACTACTAAGCCTGCGCTCTAGAGCCCGCGAGCCACAACTACTGAAGCCCGTGAGCCTAGAGACCATGCTCCGCAACAAGAGAAGCCCGCGCACCGCATGAAGAGTAGCCCCCGCTCCACGCAACTAGAGAAAGCCCGCGCGCAGCAACGAAGACCCAACGCAGCCAAAAATAAACAAAAAAATTTAATCAGTTAATATTTGGTAAAGCTCTTAGAACAATGCCTGGCATACAGCAAGTGCTACATACACGTTTGTTAGACAAAATAGTTTATGAAACCAAATATTCAAATTCCAGTGGGAGTGCCTAATTCTCATATGGGTACAAATGTCTTAAGGTTTTTCCTCTCATTTTTTTTTCATTACTGTTACTTTTGTTTCAACAGAAACTAAGATGCTACTTCTTTTACATAAATAAACCATGAAAATGAATTTGCCTTTCACTTTCAAGTGACAGAAACATAAACATGCAAACTCAAACTTAGTAAGTTCTGCAGGAAGTATGACCTCTCTCTTTTTTAATATAAAAATCAATACCTCATTACTTTTCAGGTAACCTCAAATAAACCAATAAGTAAACTTAAAATATTTCGACAAAATACCACATGTTTCTGGAGAAAGAGTATTGTATTATTTGTAGAATAAGGTTCAGCTAAGATAATCTATGATGAAGGAAAACTGTGGCTTTTTTTTCCTTGTCATGTATCGAGAGTTCAATGTGGAAAAAAAATCAAGTTATGTGTCTTTAGTCTTAGAATTCAATTTTTCCAGAAGACAGAGATCAAATCTGTATTTTAAATGATTTCTTAATACATATCATCAATAAAAATGAAGACCTAATTTTGTTAAAATATGCTTAAATCTTTATTTCTCCCAAAACAACATTCCTCAACAGAAAACCAATGAGAGTTGAGTATATAACAGAATTATAAGTTAATCAATACACTGCTTACAGTTTAAGTTACAAAATCATTTTTTATGTTAAAGCATATCTAATGTAAAATTATCCAATAAATTATCAAACTATGCTCATTAAAGAAAATGAAGGAAATAATTCAAATACCTATGAAACTCAGATTCAGCTTACTTACAAAAGGCAAAGATAATATAGCTTTGTGTAACAATACTTTAGTGCGGTCTAGATTATAAAATTGTATGAGATTAAGTTATTGGTGCTCTCCTGATATTGAAGTATAAACTGCTATAACATAGAAAGTAAGATAATGTTTACAGTAAATGCTTGAACCAGAATATAAATGACATCCAAAAAAAAAAGCTGGACTCTTTTTAAAAAGCAGTATAGGGCTTCCCCGGTGGCGCAGTGGTTGAGAGTCCGCCTGCCAAAGCAGGGGACACGGGTTGGGGACATGGGTTCATGCCCCAGTCCGGGAAGATCCCACATGCCGTGGAGTGGCTGGGCCCGTGAGCCATGGCCACTGAGCCTGCGCGTCCGGAGCCTGTGCTCTGCAACGGGAGAGGCCACAACAGTGAGAGGCCCGCGTACCACGCAAAAAAAAAAAAAAAAAAAAAAAAAAAAGCAGTATATCTATGCTTTTTTAGCAGAAACAAAACCTACAAGAGTTTGACTAGATTTTAACCTGATTTACTGACCTCAAAAACCAACCCAATTTATTCTAACTTTTCACTAAACTCTATTTTCAAAATGGATATATCTGCCTGTGGACTAGAGAAGATAATTTGAATGTTTAAAGAATTATTTGCGATAAAACTTGGGAGTTAAAATTAGACTAATTCAATGGTCCTGTAACAAGAGAAAACAGAAAGATGATTCACAAATAGATTATAATTTTAAAAGAAGCAACCTCCTTTAAAATTATAAAATTATAATAAAAGGTCTGTAACTGGCATTGGCCAACTCTTATCCGTAAGTTGAAAGTAAACTATTGTTAAAAATGCTACTTCTAATTCACTGAAAATATTGAAATGACCTGCTAGAAAAGTGAACTCCATTATTCTGAAGCTTAACTTACATTCCAAGTATGATTAGAATTTCTTTTTAAATGTTCATAGGGATTGCTATAATTGATATTCAAACTCAAATTGCAGAAAAATCATGAGTATAAAAACTGTAAAGCCATACAGTATAATGTTCTCTTGTTTATCCTAATTGAAGATCCAGTAGATTTCTAAACTTTAAACCTATGGAATCTAATGATAAGTACCCCGTTTTATTGGGGTCAGAGAAGAGATGGATTATATTTTAACATGTCCACCATGGCCTAATTTCTTTCAAGGAAAAGCAAAGGTCGAACCCTAGAACTATAGTTTGTTCACACCAATTTATATAATGTTAACTCACCAACTTAAATACATACATCTTATTAAGAAAAACCTAGCAATATTATAAAACTACATAGTGTACATAGTGTACATGAAATAACAAAAAATTTGAACCACAAACTGTGCCTTTTCTCAGATGCTGTAATTTTCCCTACTGTTAGAGCACAAGACAGAAGTAAATGATCTCCAAAGCTAATACCCTCCTAACTCTGAGACTACATATTTTCTTTGTTTCACCTTCCTCTGTCTCAGAATAAAAACTGCAGATTTTATGAAGTTGTTGGGTTTGAATGTACTTGATTTTCATATGAGGAATGGGAGATATAAAGAAGAAGGCAAGGAAAAAAATTAAAATGATCGAGCAAAAAACCAAAAGGAAAACATATCAGCATCACACACTCCTAAAAGCAGAATGAGAAAAGTTTAGCACTTGAAACAGCTGCATGAAATTTTAGCCAAGACAACATGACGCTTATAGACAGCATGAAGCATGCTAAAGGAAAAGGATGGTCCAGTAAAGCTGCTCTACTCATTGGCTTACCGCTCGGTACATGTTCTGTCTGGCCAAGGAAGATTGAAAGACATTCTATAGCAAATTGAGGCAGAGGACAGAACAATATGATTATTAAAAATGCAAAAGCTTTAAAACAAAAATATAATCAGTTTTTCTAACCCAGGGGGTATATTAAAAAAGAATATTTTGATCATCCCAAGTACAAAGAAAAATGAAGAAAAGTCAGTTTCAAGTGATTCTTTAACGAAGAGAAAATAGTCTTTTCAATTTAGAATTATCACTAGTTCATTTTAAAATAAATTTTAAGTGTTCATGCTACAAAATGTACCAATAATAGTACCCTAGGGCTTCCCTGGTGGCGCAGTGGTTGGGAGTCCGCCTGCCGATGCAGGGGACACGGGTTCGTGCCCCGGTCGGGGAAGATCCCACATGCCGTGGAGCGGCTGGGCCCGTGAGCCATGGCCGCTGAGCCTGCGCATCCAGAGCCTGTGCTCCGCAGCGGGAGAGGCCACAACAGTGAGAGGCCCGCGTACCGGAAAAAAAAAAAAAATAGTACCCTAATTGAGAATGCACTCACTAAAAGTAATTTTAAAATTAAGGCTTTTGAAAGCAGACATAATTTTAATGAGCAAAAAAAAAACCTTTCAGCCTTGATAACAACACTTTAACATTAGTCCATTGTAGACAAGGTACAATTTTTTTGGATTAGTGAAAATAATCTATATCTTCTTTGCTATTTACTAAATGGGAAAAAAAATCTCTGTATGCATATGCCCTTCATTTAATAAAGTGAAAATTAGTAAATGCCTTATATTCAGTTCTTAAAATCAAATACTTCAACTCTCCTAGGGTGCTGCAAGTAAGACATGAGAGTGAAATTAAATACTATAACACATTTCCAAGATCAGGCTTGCTTAGAAACAAATTTCACGCTGGGATTATTAGGTTAGCTTTGAACCCTAAGAACAAGAAAGATCAATGAGACCAACATGTGGAGGAAAAAAAACATACTGTGCCCTCACAGTTCCAGTAAGAAACAATATAACAGACATTCTTAAACTTATCATTTGTTAGCTGGATACTTCATTTGTAATTGGGAAAATAGGGGTCACACATGCTATGAACAAAATTCTATGAAGATCTGAATTCTTAAACTTTACAAAAACGGGTTTCTGCTTGCTTTAGTATGACCAAATTTTCTAGGTTTTAAATTCCTGAAGCGGAGAAAGAGATTCCTGCTAAGAGATTACTGCACTTAGCAGATGATTCCCAACCATTTGACATGTGGGAAGCAGATGCTATATGAAGTATCATATACATAATAGCATTGGAATAATTTTTTTCTAATGAATGGCGTGAAGGGGCAGAATTATTACTTGCCTCCTATTCTGAGCAGTGGGAGAAGAGAGAGTAATCTTTACAGTAAAATTTTATAGCAATAAAGAACATCTCTGTGATGACAACAAAAACTGGAATCATCTAATAAAAAATGTAATTTACGATCCTTTTCTAGAGCACATTCTATTCAACTAACATTTACTGTTAAGATACTTTTCTATAGTTTTAATTACTCATCACAAATTCATACTGTATAAGCAACTCACCGGTCCACAGGAGTTGATGTATTCTCAATAAAACTGATAACTTTTTCCCTGACATTAACGGATTTTGTCTTCAAAGCAACAGTCATTTTATTTACTAGTGATTTCATTCCTCTATCATTTGAGCCATTAGAAGATTCACCCTGAAAAAAAGAAAAACAAACAACAACTTACTGATGGATTAACTGCTCTCCAAATGATTAGCAAGATACACTACTGCTAAAGGTTATCTAGATGCTATGTCCTGAACTGGGTGCACCCCCTGACCATAAATTCGTGTGTTACAAGTTCTAATCCCCAGGGTACCTCAGAAAGTGACTGAATGCGGAGACAGGGCCTTTAGAGAGTAAACTAAGGTTAAATGAGGTGGGCCCTAGCCAATATGACTGATACTCTTACAGGAAGAAGGGGATACATCAGGGATTCACATGCACAGAAAAAAGGCCATGTACCAACATCACAGGAAGGTGGTACTCTGAAAGCCAAAGACAGAGGCCTTAGGAGAAATTAAACCTGCTAGCCCTTTGATCCCAGACCTGTAGCCTCTGGAACTATGAGAAAATACATTAAGCCACCTAGTTGGTTGTATTTTGTTATGGCAGCCCCAGCAGACTGATACACTGGGTGAAACCATTTTAGGAATGGAAGGTAGAAATGAAAAATGAGGATATGTATTACACACATAAATGTGTGGAGGCTGAAATTACCTTATTTATTCAATAAGAAATAAAGTTATTGACCTTTTCTTAACTCAGATTACTCTATAAAGATAAGCAAAATTATAATCAGAATACCATTCATATAGCTAAATTTTTAAACATTTATTCCTTGTAAATTTTTGCTGTTTAAAACATTATTACTTAGGCCTTTAATTTCTCAAGAAAAGTCACTCTTATGTACCTAGTGTAATAGATGTGAGTATAATTCTTGAGTTGTATATAATTGCCCTACAGGGGAAGCTGGTAGTAGATGTCAAAAGTTTTAAAATGTGCCTATCTTCTGCTTATTAATTCTTCTTCAGAATTTATGGGGAGGAAATAATCAGAAAATGCCCTAGGATTTAGGAACTATTTGGTGGAAAACTATACTGATACTAAAAAAAAAAAAAAAAAGCATTTAAAAATACTAGAAAATGCTCATATGTTCAATGAGAAAGCAGAAAATAAAACTGTATGTACACTCTGATCACTACTCTGATCACTACTTTTAAAATAAAATACTAAAAAAAATATGCATTATAAAAGATTTAAAGAAAATATTTCAAACTATGAATAGCTGTTATCCATGGTTGGGTTATAAATAATTTTGATTTCTTTATATTTTTCATATTTATATATGATGCTACAATGAACATGTATTATTCTTATTTTTAAGAGAAGTCATTAACTAAATAACACAAAAATCATGTTCCCATTGCCATATCCAAATTCAAAACCAAATTAAACTGACTGTGGAAATTCTTTGGTACTTCTGAATGTAACACATCTTTAAGACAGTTATCTTTAGCCTCAATCATTGTTTTTCAAATCTGAAGATAAAAAGTTCAATACAAGGACCATCCAAAGCTGTGGACAGGAATATAAATTAGAATAATATTTTTTGGAGGGCAATTTGACAATAATGCAGAATTCTAAGGATTTTGACATGTAATCTTCTGATCATGTTATTTCACTTCTAGGATGAAATAATCATGTCATATGCAAATATATTACTACAAAACTTAATTGTAGTAGTGTATATAATAGTAAAAGACTAGAAACAATGTAAATATTCAACAATAAGGGGACTAACTGAACACATTATAATACATCTATACTATTTAGATATTTAAAATGAAAACAGCAAATACTTATTAAATAAATGGCGAGCTCCCAGCTACCTAGATCAAGCTGAAAACCTAATTCTCAGAGAAGACTTATGCACTGATAATTTGGTAATAATTTGCTTTGACTTACATGGCTGAAGATAAGTCTCAATTAATCATCTAATGAGTTACAATTTTATAATAACTACTATAAGATATATAAGTGACAGGTACTACACTTTACATTCACTTGCACATTTAATCCTCATGTCATTATTGTGAAGAAAGCTGTGTTATTATCATCATCCCTATTTGCACAGATGGAGAAACCAGAGTGGAAAAGATCTTGCTAGAGATCATGAAGAAAGTAAACTGTGAAGACAAAAACTGAATACGCAGGTGAGTCAGACTGGTAAGCCCAAGCTTGTAACCATCACCCTGTACTGGAGTTTTCCCTCTATTTCTTTAAAGAATGACCTTTAGGTAGATGAAGACCATTACTTGTTAAGAAAATGATTTAATGACACCTAGTTCAAATGACATGAAATACTGAAAACACACAAGACTTATTGCCCAAATATTTCCAAAGTAGAACAGAATGGATTTACCCACTATTGCAAAACCCTGCAGTAATGTACACCTCAATAACTAAAACTCAAATAAAATGGGATTGGCAACTGGCTCCTGTCTTCCTCTGCCTGGCCCATTCTCAAATATGGGTGGACTGAAGTTTTAATCATGTAGGTATGTGGTGGGGAGGAAAGCTACAGAGACAGTATGCTGGAGATGCAAACATGAGCCTCAGTATTCTCCAGACCCAAACTAATTGGGAGATTCCTAGAACCAGCTCACTTTAGAGTCTTAGCTAGTCACGGGACTCAGAATTATCTCCACTGACATTTAAGCTGGAGTAGAAAATTGTCACTAGGTGATACCAAGCTGCAGCTGGAGAGGGAGAAATCTGAATTCAGCAGGTAGACCACCAGAACTCCTGGCTAGTTTAGCTGTTTAGGCCTGCTCCCACCATTTCATTAACCTCACAATAATATGATTCCTCACTGCATGTGTTTGAATTATTTTTACTCCATTTCTGTTATGGTAGCTGTTTAGTTGTTAATCACCTGGGCATTTATCCAACTCTGGTGACATATTCTACATATACACTTACATCAAGAGAAGAATTGACACTGCTCCTTGAGCCTGAGGTACTAGCAATCCAATGGCCATATCCATTTTCTGGTCCATCCACATTAATGTCTGCTAGGTGCTGCTGCAGTGCTTAAAGATAAATAGGAAGAAGAAAAAAAAATCCTGACGTATCAAACCCTTTGGAAAGATTCAATACCAGAGAAGTACAATAAACATGTCATAGCTGAATGAAAAGGATCCAAGGGCATAATCACAGGTATTTCTTTCAGCACCTCTGTAAAGTACTAAAAGACCCCAGGCTACAGAGAGCCTTCCTTTTCCTCTTCCTTCTAAAGCCCTCTCTCTATACACATATAACTTTTCTTAATTGACCCTAAGGGTAACAGTAACTATATATATAGGCTTGATGTTTTCCTCTTTGGAAGGTAATCCTTAAAGTATTAATAAATAATCTTAGCAATGGTTTTATGACATAAAAGATTAATAGAAAACCTACGGTGGCTTTTGTTTACCATAAGGAGACATCAGTTAATCCTTCCCATAATAAAGAAGCAGTCTTAGGCATTAAGTGCTATGGAAAGAGAGATTATTCTTGGAAAAGAAATAATTCATAGTTTAGAAAAAAGTTCCTAAAACCTAGGATATCTGTGCTATAAAAGAATACTTTTCAGACTCTCAAAAGTGTCTTGTATCACGACGTTTTGTATCATGTTGTCAGAACTTCCAATAAATAACACTGGGCCTTAGGCCAATACTTGCTTAACACTAGTACTTATTTAAATAAGACCTTTTGTTAAATCACTTTGGGTATGAGCTTCAAGGGTAGTTAGTTATCAGGCCATGATATACAGGAGAAATAATTCTTGCTAATATCAACAAAGACCAAGAAGAAATAGACCCTAACCTATCAAAATGTCTAAGTCATAACATAAGAAAATCATATTAAGCCAGAACTTAATCCTTATAAGACTCTTATGATTCAAACTCAGGATTCTATTGCCTCCAACAAATATTAATTTGATTTTATCATTAATTTTCCTAGTAATTATAGTTCAATATTTTTATATCTCTTTTCCTAATGAAAGGCGCCTTATCTTTTAATTGAAATATATTTGACATATAACACTGTGTAAGTTTAAGGTATACAAAATGTTGATTTGATACATTTATATACTGTAATATGACTTACACTGTAGCAACAGCTGCACCTCTATCATGTCACACAATTACCATTTCTTTTTTGTGGTGGGAATAATTAAGATCTAGTCTCTGCAAGTTTGGTGATTATAATACAATATTGTCTATATTCACTATACTGTGTATTAGTATACTGTGCCTTAGTACTCCAGGACTTATTTATCTACTAGTTGTAAATCTGTACCCTTAAATAACATAATTGTAAAAAAAAAAAAAAAAAGAAAAAAAAAAAGATAGTCTTTTTTTAACCTTACTACCCTGACCTACTCCTTCATATATTCTCAAATATTTGCTGGTAGGGATTCTGTCATTTTACTATCCTGAATTACCAGATATTATCTGCAGACTTGAAAATATCAACTTATTTGTTTTATTCTATTCAGTCAACATTTTTTCAGCAGCTAATACTCTCATGTAGTTCAAAACTAAAATGAAAACAGAACAAAGAAAAAAGCAAATAGCACAAAGAGTATACAGTGAAAATTATTCCTCCTACTCTTGTTTCCCAGTCCTATCTATCCTTCCTTCTCCACAGAAACAAATCATGTGGGGCAGTTTTTCACCCATCTTTACAAAAACATTTTCTACAAATATAAGCTAATTAATACACATCCACTTCAACAGTCTTCCACTATATATTCACTCATTGCAATTGTCTATTGTGTTTGTCTTTATCTATATGTCCTGCTGGCCTTGCCTTTTCTGAAAATAGTGAATGACTGAAGAGAAAGTGTACCCATTAACTAATTTGGTCATTCTAAATCAGCTCCAGTGATAGTATAATTTCCTCTGAAAAGTAGGGACAAAGGGATTAATAAATTAAAACCTTACCCATAAATCCTCCACTGGCAATGCTCACATATTCTTTGTTTTTCTGAAATGGAAAATAAAATTTAAAATTATTCCCAAATGCAATTTAATTAAAACTTCTGGGGGCTTCCCTGGCAGCTCAGTGGTTAAGAATCCACCTGCCAATGCAGGGGGCATGGGTTCCATGCCCTGGTCCATGCCACAGAGCAACGAAGTCCGTGTGCCACAACTACTGAGTCTGCGCTCTAGAGCCCGTGCTCTGCAACAAGAGAAGCCACCACAATGAGAAGCCCGCGAACCGCAACGAAGAGTAGCCCCCACTCACTGCAACTAGAGAAAGCCTGCGTGCAGCAACCAAGACCCAACGCAGCCAAAAATAAAATAATTAAATACATTTTTAAAAAATTCTATAAAACTTCTG
Organism: Orcinus orca; assembly: GCF_937001465.1. Lineage (NCBI taxonomy): Eukaryota > Metazoa > Chordata > Mammalia > Artiodactyla > Delphinidae > Orcinus > Orcinus orca. The sequence continues at coordinate 101,524,150 of NC_064563.1, forward strand.
ATAGTTCTATAAGCATTGACAAATGTAATATAAGGTTATATACTAAATTTCTGAATTTCTTCTTTGACATTTTGGACTTTGGCACAGAGAAGTACATACATTTATCGTGTGTACTATAAGGTCTGGTGCTTGAGTGGGAAGAAGTGGACAACTTCATGGCTACTAATGAGACTGTGATTTTACTTGTATTATAGTCCCAATAGTGCGATACAGAGTCAAACCAAAATCAGTTACACTGTATTTTCGGATGTTACTAGAATGGTTTTTAAAAGCTTGCCAAAATATTTTGGGTCTTTTATAAAAAGGAAATACAAAAGCAAATACTACAGCTAATTATGAAGAAATGACAGAACGTTAACATTTTACAAACTACTAAAAATTAATGAATCTAAGCAATGATAAACAAACAAAGACACAAAAAAGAAAGATATCTGGGCAGTATTTACCTCCTGAGGAAGTACACATTACCCAAGACTTCCTATCCCTCCCACCCCCAAAAGTTATCTAACAAGTCCCTAGGTCTAATTACCAGTTTACAGGAAATACCAGGGATAGAACCTGATAAACAACACCGTGTGAATGCAATCTGCAAAATCCAGATTGTGGGAAAATATAGGACAAAGTAACCAGTTTTTCCAGACAAATATGTACAAGGAAAAAAATTAGGAAAGGGAACCTATAAATTAAAAGAGACTTAAAAGATACCAACCAGAGTGCAATGTCTTGTTTTAGATCCTGAGAAAACCAAGGGAACTTGAACACTCGTTACTTTTTTTTATAATAAAGTGTAAGAGTGATAATGTGGTTATGTCTTTACAAAGAATTTATAGAGTTCAATTCTCCCTACTTGTGGATTTGTTTGAAATTTTCCACAATAAAAACTGGGGGGGGGGGATTTCTAAAACCACATTAAGAGCTCGAATTATTAATAGAAGTCCACAATATTCCAAATTCTTGCCATCTGACACCCTTCATAATATACAGCCTATACCAGGCCATTTTTAGAATAGGTCAATTAAATTTATAAGTAAAATGAGTTTGAGAACCTATTTTTGTTATTCTGTATAAACTTCTAAAATCTTTCCCCCAGTAAAGTATAACTTTACCTTATAATCCCTCTCCCAAATACCTTGCTCCTTCTCTGATTTTGTCTTTCAAGGACTGTCCTTTAGACCAGCGGTTCCCAGTCTTTCTTGGGACCAGTTTTGTGGAAGACAATTTTTCCACGGATGGGGGGTGGGGTGGGGGATGATTTCAGAATGACTCAAGCACATTATATTCATTGTGCACTTTATTTCTATTATTATTACTTTGTACTATATAATGAAATAATGATACAACTCACCATAATGCAGAATTAGTGGGAGCCCTGAGCTTCTTTTCCTGCAACAAGATGGACCCATCTGGGGATGGTGGGACCGCCTCAGCTCCACCTCAGATCACCAGGCATTAGATTCTCATAAGGAGCACGCAACCTAGATCCCTCGCATGCGCAGTTCACAGTAGGGTTTGTGCTCTTATGAGAATGTAATGCTACTGCTGATCTGACAGGAGGTGGAGCTCAGGCGGTAATGGGAGCGATGGGGAGCGGCTGTAAATACAGATGAAGCTTCACGGGCTCGCCCACTGCTCACCTCCTGCTCTGCGGCGCAGTTCCTAACAGGCCACCGACTGGTACCCGTCCATTGCCCAGGAGTTGGGGACCCCTGCTTTAGACTAATTTTCTCAAACCAGATTCCCAGTAAAGTGGATGTAAATTGAGTGGCTTGTGTAATAGCATTCCTATTGTCTTCCTGATTCCATAGTTCAGGGCCACACAAAATGAGGACTTTAATGTATAAACTACCAAAGAATACCTAATAAACAACCATTTTTATAAAGAAAGAGCCATCACTGAGTGAGGCTTTGTAGAAAAGGTAGAGGGGACAGGTTGCATAAAATTGCTGATACAAATTAGTCGTGCTGAAGACAACATTTAAACACAAAAAGGAAAGGTGGCTAAGTGTCATGAATACATATACATGTACATTTATTCAATTTCAAAGTGAAGATATTAAAATGAATTATACAGCAACTGTAAAAGGTTGAGGCATGAATAGGCATAGAGAAAAATGCAAAAGAATAATCCAGCAATAGACCCTGATTCATTGAGGAATTCAGTATATTAAAGAGGTAGTATTTCATATTGACAGCACAACTGGTTAGCTATTTGGGGAAAAAATTTTTTTTGATTCCTACCTCACTTCTTACACAAAAATAATTCCAGATGGGCCAAGATTTAAACATAAAAGTATAACACATAAGCATGCAAGAAAAATCTGGGGGAGAAGACCTTTGTTGGCAAGACACAAAACCAATAAAGTGTTAAAAAAAAAAAAACAGATAAATTTGACAAGGTAGACAACAGCACAAAATTACCTAGGAGAATTTCTTAAAGGTGATAGCAGTAACCAAGGAAAACTGAAATAATCTGTCAGCATACCTGTAAAAAGTGTGCCAGGACCATGTTCATATACATGTCTTCTTCCTCTCTGCCACTGCCCATGAAACAGAGGTGTTCCCCACCAGCAATGGAGCCAGACTCAATGGACTGCTTCTGTGCTTCCAGCAGGGATTTTACTGACTGTGCAAACTCAGACGGATTCTGGAGCATCTAGACAATTAAAAATTTTTTTAATGTGGCAAGCCTGTGTTTCTTATACATTTGCAAAACAAAATATTTTCCCAGGGTGGGAAAAAAAAACAATATTTACATTGCCACCATGAAAATAAAGCCTTTTTTTGTTTGTTTTGGTCATGCCACACAGTTTGTGGGATCTTAGTTCCCCCGCCAGGGATCAAACCCAGGCCCTCAACAATGAAAGTGCAGAGTCTTAACCACTGGACTACCAGGGAATTCCCCAAACAAAGGCTCTTATAAATAAAATCCCTGGGATAAAAGAAATGTGTATAAATGTACCTATAATACATCAGAAAACAAAAGTTGAAAATTCACAGAAAGATTAAATTATGCAAAGAAAATACTTTACTAGACAAAAAAAATTGTTTTTGCTGTTTGTTTTCTAAGCTTCAGTGTCTTTAGGTATCATGACAAGAAACGTTTAACACTGAGTGGAAGGGTCCCTGACAAAAACAATACATTGAAACAAGCTATATTTTTTAGTTTCCACTTACATGGCAAACCATGAATTTCTTAGAGGACAGTCAGAAATAGTAGAAGCCATTTATTCATCAGCACTACTCTAGATACTAGAGATACGAGGATGAAAAAATTGATTTCCTACCCTCAAGAAAACAAGTATGCCAATAAATACAAAAATTTGTTCAAAAAACTGTTCATAAAAAGCACAGTGGGGCTTCCACAGTGGTGGCGCAGTGGTTGAGAGTCCGCCTGCCGATGCAGGGGACACGGGTTTGTGCCCCGGGCTGGGAAGATCCCACATGCCGCGGAGCAGCTGGGCCCGTGAGCCATGGCTGTTGAGCCTGCGCGTCCGGAGCCTGTGCTCCACAGCGGGAGAGGCCACAACAGTGAGAGGCCCGTGTACCGCAAAAAAAAAAAAAAAAAAAAAGCACAGTGAAAATCCAATAGAAAAATGGACAAACCATAGAAAAGCAATTTGCATTGATTAAAAAAATACAAATTAACAGCACACTTGAAAAAAGATGCACAACATCACTAGTAATAACAAGAATGACCATCATTCTTGTAAAATAAAAAATTGGTAATGTCCAATAATGCTGATGGTATGAAACAATCATTCTCACTTACAGTTGTAAAGTATCAGTTGATTCAGCCTTTCTAAAGGGCAATACGGCAGATTCTAGTAATGTTGTATATGCCCACAACTCTCAACCCCAAAATTTTACTTGTAGGGGTCTATTTTACAGAAATATTTGCACAAGTCCACAAAATATATATACGGATGTTAACTATAGCATTGTTTTATTACAAGAAAACTGAAAACATTCTAGATGTACATCAATCAGGCAATAAATTACGGTATATCTGTACCATGGACCACTATACAGCCGTTAAAAACAATGTACTGAAATGAAAAGATCTCCAAAAAACTGTTAAGTGAAAATGCGAGTGAACTGTTAAGTGAAAAATCAAGTGGAAAAAAAAAAGTGAATAAGAAATATATAAATACATATTAAAGGTCTGGATGATTAAACAAACAGAGTAATTGTCAACTCTGGAGACATCCTTTGAGTTTTTTAAGAATAATCAAGTTATTAATGATGAATAAATTTTAAAAATAAGCATAAAAGAAGGACCATTTAGGTCTTCCTAGATGAATCAAGGAAGAGAAAGGCACAGAGTTCACTTTTAGGATGCAAACAAGCTAGGACTGCCTTCTTCACCTATAGCACCCCAAACTCTCTGGGTTGTTTCACCTCCGTTTTCCACGAGTTTCCTCTTGATACCACCTGGACCTTTCAACATGCCCTTTCAGCTTCAGTGTCAACTTTTTCAGACAAGTTGGGAAGAAGGGCAGATAGAATAGTCAGCAAAAGAAGTTATTCCTCTTTCTGTCTTCTCCATCCCTGAGGCTCTAATAACCCCAGAAGGGCTTAAATGATGTCAGTCCCAGTCCTACCAAATGCTCTAAGCATCTCTGACAATATTTAATTATCTACTTCATCTAGTCCTTCAATTCAAGTGACCCTAGGACAGCAATTTGAACAACTGAGCCCCTATACACCAGATACCACCCTTATTAAATATTACTTTATTATATGCATAAGTACTCATGATGGAAAAAAAGGCTTATAGACTAATTACCCAATCATAAGAAGAGCTAATATTCACAGAGTACTTACTAAGTGCAAGACACTATGCTGAGTGCTACATCAGGTAGCTCACAGTAAGAAGTTTAGAATTTACTGACATAACAATGGTAAGCAACAGTAAGCCATAGTTAACAGTGCTTTCATCTACCCTTTATGATGCCAAAAGGGTGTCCTAGGTGAAAAGGAAACCTGAGGCAACACTTATAAGGGCAGAGACTCCCTCCTTAAGCAGAAAGAAAAACATCCCCAATCTGGTACATGTGTATTTATTTATGGGCTAAAGAAAAGAAATCCATTTCTTCTCTTACTTTTTAAAAATTTTTAATCAGCATTTATACTAACCAGATCTGAATCTAAGTGGAAAGCAGTTGATAAATGCCCAGCATTATACTGTTCTGCAGGACGGCAATCCACCACAAAGAACCGGACTCCTTCCTAAAAGGGAAACATTTGACAAAATAAAACTTGCCATGAGGGTCACATTTTACACAATATAATATTAACAATTAACCAAAGAAGGGGAAACAGATTAGAAATGGATCTCACATAGGAGGACCCATACAGACTCAAGAAAATAACCTCAAGATCTTAAATAGTTTTAGTCATTTTAAGTAGTTAAAATACTCTGTATATACTGTTCTTGACTAGAAAGTCTTAAAATATGTAGCAGAAGAATGTTAGTTTGAGCTATAAAACTAATTATACTGGAATTTAATAATTTAATGTCTATCATGTTAAACACTTTTAAAAACACCATGTAGTTATAAACACAGATGTAGATACAATTCCTGTTTCTGAAAATAAACACAGATGTAGATACAATTCCTGTTTCTGAAAATAAGCCCACACACTTATCAACAATGCAATTCACATAAGGATTAAATAAATGTCTTTTGGGGGTGAGAGGAGGTTCTCCAGTGCCAGTCTGAACTGAAGAAGTTCACATGGGTCTCTTTAAACTAGATTACATGCTCTGATTTGTTTTTAAGTAATAGTTCTAATAAGAAAAATATGTGAAATGCTTGTTTTAAAAAGATCTACTGTAAAAGGCCTGTCTTTCCATGTCCGTTCCTCTTCTCTCCATCTTCGAAATACATCCTACCTTCCAAACACACAGTTAACTGTTGCACTGTTAGCAAAAAGATTTTCATAAAGACAGCAACAGACAGAAAACCATGGTATATCCTCAATTCTCCTTTGTAACATGCCTTTTGGCATTAAACCATGTAATTCAATTAGCTGTATAAGTATCCAAAATTTAACTGTTAAATGCTAAATCCACCCTTTTAAGTACTTTATATAACATTCAGTTGCTTTGCTAAAATATGAAAAAAGATTTGGCAATTTACAAAAATTGGTGTCAAAATTAATTAGTTGTTGACAAGTAAAATAACACGCAAGCTGGCAGTTTAAAAATGAGCATATGGACAGAAGATTTACCACATTAATCATTCAAAAAAAGCAAAACAACTACATTGTTATAGTAAATTAATTTTGTGAGAATCAACAAACAGGGAGGAAATGTTGATTCCTTGCATTTAAAGGGGATAGTCTTCTGATAAACAGTGGGTTTTTTTTTTACTTACCCCTTGAAGCTGATTTGCTTGAAGGATCTCTGACACGGAGATGGCCAGACAAAGTGCCTGACTCAAATCTGCATCATCATCCTTAATTCCCAACAAAGTACTACCAAAGAGATGGTGATTATCCTGTGTGAAGAGGAAGTTTTGAAACATTATGCAGAAAAAATAAAATCAAACTTTCTTCCTAAAACTATTCTCAACAGACCAAGACAAAAGGTAAAATAATTACATAACATCTTTGAGTCATGTGATTTAACATATCCTCTCCTATCTTACAGGCTAAAAGCTACAAAAAGTCTGCATACAAAGCCCCCATTAGATTTCACACAAAATGAAAGACTAAGAAAAAATAACACATTCTACACAGCTATTTTCTATATTATCACCTATATTTAAATAGTAAATTTTTAAATGGTTACTCACAACTTTTTATATTTTAATAAAATGAAAACAAAAACATGGCATAAATTGTGTAATATGCTGCTAAAACCTGCTCTAATTAGCAACTGCTAGTGCAGATTATTTATGTCTGAAGAATAAAAGCTATTCTCTTAAAAGACTGGAAAGAAAAGGATAAGACTTCTTTTTCATCCAGTATCATAACCACTACCCCACCATCTAACTTAGTCAACACTGTTGGGAAATGAGGTGTTCTACATAAGGCAATTATTAAAATAGCTGAAACTAGTCCCTAGAAATAAATCTCTTTTGTAATTAATTAGTTTTGAGGGAAATGTTCTTACGTCTGCCTCCTGAACACACTATATTGAACATAATTTAATCTCATCTTAATGTTTCAGCGACATGATAACTTCCAACTAGCAATTATGATGCTAGAATGCCTTAAAAAAAAAATAATAATGCTCTCATGAGCACCTGAGGTCACAAATTGTTTATAAATGGTACTCCTGTGCCTCCCCGTTACTAGCTTTTGCTTCTTAGAGTTTTACTTTCTAGGAGCTCACAGCACTTGGGCTTCTAATCTGGTGTCCTTTCTCTTGAAAGCACTTGTCTGATCTGAGAAAGGTTCTAGGTCTCTATGGAGCTAAGTGACCCTTTTCTGTTTAAAAGACAGCTCAGCAGCATTAAAGTTGTGCAAAGCTAAACTCCAGATAAAAAAGGCATAATTACATATCCTCCATCAGATTTTTGTAATATTTATATTTTTTAATGTCAAGGAAGCATTAATTTAAGAAGTACCTTATAGTCAATAGTCTCATGATCAGAAATAATAATCAGAGTAGAGGTGAAATGGTTCCTAGAATATTTGTATAGTATCTTTTTTAATGTCTGTTCCTCCGTTAGGGAGAGTATTTACAGTGCAAAAATTACACAAAACTGTAACACATAAAAAGAAAAGAAGGACAACCTAGAGTATTTTAACTGAAGTGGATACAACATAAACATAAAACAATGCACAAAATGTGAAATACTGAAGTAGGTGATTTCTTGTCTGATACCTTCCTAAATGAAGCTGGTGTTTTACTGCAATAATACTGAGCCAGAGAGAAAAGGTCTTCTATATCTTCTAGATTCAAACTGGATGGAGTATTTTCCAAGAACTCTGAAATATGATTACAAATATAATATTAAAAAGGTTTTTTGTAAAAAGTACAGTAATGAACATTATTTACATATCAAAGTTGGTTTATCTTCAACATCTGAACTATATAAATGGAATCTCAACAGTGATGCACTGAAAACTGCTTGAGAAGTGGATTTTCCCCAAAGGAACTGAAACTGCTCTTAGTGAATGATGGTATCTGGCAATCAAATCAAATTCATTAGCCTCGATTGGAATAGTGTGATTTATTCAATGAACACATAATAAATGTCAGGGTCCCTGGAAATAAAAAATGACCAAGAAATGGTTCCTGACTTAAGGAACTTTGTCTGGTTTGAGAAATGTGACGATAAATCATTATAACATAGTGAGATAAACACTGTAACACACACAGTACAAAGTGCCAGGCACTATAGAGAGCAAGTAACTAAATCTGTGTGGGAGCTAGAGTGGGGAAGGACCCAACGAAGAACCAAGACTTCAACAACGGATACACTTGTAAGAGCTGAGTATTCAAAGGCAAATTAAGGAAGAAGGAAGGGGAGAATGAGAGGAGGGCAGTTTATCTGAACAATGAAACCAAAGAAAGAGTATATGGAAAAGAATTGAAAGAGTGAAAAATACATAGAAGGAATGAATAAGGGTGGCAAATCAGGGGCAACAGTCTTTAAGGTCTGTACGTGGAGAGTGTGTAAGAGTTGAATGGAACCTCAGAGCTCTTCTAGAGTATTCTAAATTTATACATGAGGAAACCGAGTTTCAGAAAACTGACTTGAAATGTTTTCTCCACATTAAATAATACTTACGGATAACTTCTTCTTTGCTGTTAGACTCCTGTGCTAAAATGACTTCTCTGTAAAAAGAGAATCAAATGAATTTGAGTTAAATATCAACAGAGCACCCTGAGAACAGAGAGGAAAAAATCTAGTCAACTTAATACTTACTTTGCATTAACAAGGATTATTAACATTAAGAAATAAATAAAAAATGGATCTGCTTGTTGTAGATATCCATCCCATATTGCCTGAGTGACTTCAATGGAACAGTAACAGGAAAAAAGACTTCCAAGCTGTAATCAGGAAATGAAATGAGAGAGATAAACCACTGGCAACGACTTGTTCTTTTAAAAGTATTCAGGCAAATGCGTAACACTATATCAAACTGTCTGTACCTGATATTTAACTTGTACCTTAACTTTACTCTATGTAATCCAAAGGCAGAACATGTGGATTCAAGGCACAATGAAGCCACTTACTAGCTGTATAACTTAGGGTATGTCACTTAACCTCTAGAGCTTCCATTTCTACTTCTGTTTTAAAAAAAAAAAAAAGGAATACTACTACCCATCCTCTAACCTAGAGTATATACAGTAACTAGCACATATATACAGTAACTAGCACATATCTGCCACAGCATAATAACCCCACGAGCTCTGTGAGGGTAACTATTATAAGTACTTAACTTGCAAGGTAATTGTGAGGATCAAGCATGGTAATTTGAGTTAAGAGCACCAAATGAAACTGTAAGGACAATTTAAAGGCAAATTGTTCCCCAATCTTACTTGTACATCATTTGAAACAGATGAGACAACATTCACGTCCCTCAAAATGTTTCAGGAGCTCTATGGTTTTCTACTTCAAATAAAAGAATTGTTAATGTGTAAGTTCCTCTAGAGCCCAACTGTGTTTTAAATTGCATAAATTCAGTGATATTTTTAGATTATTCCATTTTTATTAGATACAGAAACAATTCCATCTAGAAGTTAAATTTCAAACAGTCTTAATGGCTAAAGGGAGCTAATGAGAACAAATACATTTAGTGAATATTTTGTGCCAGGTACTAAATTACTGCCACATATCTTTTATTATATATCTCTTATTCTAAATATTCTCACAACAGTCCTTCAAAATAGACATTTTCCTCCCCATATTATAGGTAAGAAAACAGACGTCTATTAAATAACCTTCCTAACATCACAGAGCTAGTAAATGGTGATGTTTGGGCTAGAAAAAGCCTGACACTCCACAGCTGATGTAACTGCTATTACAGCTGACCTCAAAGCTTTTAAAGTACATAATGCTTCGAATGCTTTCTGTAACTGTTTAAAAATTACTATTACAAATACAGAAGATGCAAATACAAACAGAATAGCAAGATATGGTCTTCATTAAATTCAGTTAGCTCAACTAAAGCTACCATTGCATCATTCACAGTTATGAGTTCTCAAAGTTTAGGAATTCATTTTGTTTCATCTCATGATTTAAAAAAAAAAAAAAAAAGACTCCATCCCATAGACATGATACTAGTAGCAAGAATGAACTACTTGGGGCATTGACAAAGTGAAACTGGTAGTTTCAGTACTCAGTTACAATCTGCTAGCAGCACTGAGTACTACTTCAGAGTTCTGGTCACAGAAATGGCATTTACCAGGCATAATGTGACAAGAGAGATCCCTATTAACATACCAGAATGCTTAAAAGAAAGTTTCTTACTTCAACACAAATAAGTAGATTTAATAGCAACATATGAATCTCAGAGAAACTACAATTTTATTATTTTTACTCAAAGTGAGAAGACTGCAGCCAAGAAGGAATGAAAGAATAGGCTGCTGCAGTGTGAGATTTAGTATGCCAGAGCTGAAACCAGTTGCGATTCTCTAGTCACCATTTCCTCATTACTCATCTCATCATGTTCTGAGATAGGTACTATTATTAGTTCCATTTTACAGATGAAGAAATCGAAGCTCAGAGGCTAAGTGTATTAAATCACATGGTTAATAAGTGGCAGAAATGGAATCCTTCCTGAAGAAAAGCTAGGTAAGACATGATCAAGGAATACATTAAAAATTTTGAATATATGTATATTCTTCTAGAACCCAATCACTGTTTTAGAAAGATCTTCAAGTTACCCTAGAAGAGCAGTTCTCAAAGTATGGTCTGAGGAGCCCTGGAAGTCCCCAAGAGTATTTACAGGGTATTTGTGATGTCAAAGCTATTTTCATAATAATACTTAGATTTTGCCTTTTTCATATTCATTCTCTCACAAATGAACAACAGAATTTTCCAAAGGCTACATGAAATATGGTATCATCACAGATTCAATAGAGAAGAAGATATGAGAACGTACCTGCCTGTGCCCTAACCAAATATTGAGATTTGCAAAAATATTAAAAAATGTCACTATTCTGATTTTCTTTTTGGAAAATAGTTAATTTTCATTTAAAAATAGGCTATTTATGTTAACATGCAGTGGATTTATCGCTACTTCTAAATGAATTAATAAATGGTTAAAATTTCTTAATTTCTAACCAACATAATCCACATAAATTGTGGCTCCTCAATAAATGTTGAGTGTAAGAGGTCCTGAGACCAAAAGGTTTGAGAACCACTGACCTAGAAATAACAGAACTTCCCATTTAAAAATACAAATATAGGGCTTGCCTGGTGGCACAGTGGTTAAGAATCCACCTGCCAATGCAGGGGACACGGGTTTGAGCTACGGTCCAGGAAGATCCCACATGCTGCAGAACAACTAAGCCCGTGCGCCACAACTACTGAGCCCACGCACCGCAACTACTGAAGCCCGTGCGCCTAGAGCCAGTGCTCCAGTAGCCAGCGGGGGCTACTCTTTGTTGCAGTGCGCAACCTTCTGATTGCAGTGGATTCTTTTGTCACGGAGCACAGGCTCTAGGGCACGTGGGCTTCAGTAGTTGTGGTGCGTGGGATCAGTAGTTGTGCCTCGCAGGCTGTAGAGCGCAGGCTCAGTAGTTGTGGCACACGGGCTTAGTTGCTCTGCGGCACGTGGGATCTTCCCAGCCCAGGGCTCAAACCCGTGTCCCCTGCATTGGCAGGCGGATTCTTAACCACTGCGCCACAAGGAAAGTCCCTGAGATGTACTTTATATTCTTTTATATTAATCATTTGATAATCTTGTTATTTTCCTTGTCATTGGATATCAATTCTTATACATACTATCAACAATTTAATCAGTTTTAAAGTGAACTGATACAGATCATATATTTATATATATTACATATATATATTATACATAAGTAAATATATCACATATATTTACATATATTTGTAAAACAACAAAAGGCTAAACTTCATATTAAATAATTTAAACTAATGTAAGTGAAGAGCAAAAAAAATCATTTTTGAAGTACCAATAATTTTACTCCTTTGGTTTAAATAGTAATAGTCTATAATTTAGTGCTTTTCTTTCTCTTCCTTGGGGGGGAAAAAAACACCTAACTATAGTTTTATAGAAAGCTATTTTTCATTAAGTGTTCCTACTTTCACTTTATTACCCAGTTGAGTGCATAGGAGTCTGGAGTAATTTTCTTTGTATCAAGAAAAGAACAAAGCTCTGGCTCATGGTACTGGATGAGTAATCGGAAAAGATGAAATGGTCTCCCCTTCAGAGAACAATCCCTAAAAAACAAAAGCAGCAAAGTTTCTTGCATTAATAGGTCAGAAATGATCATGTCAGTAACCGATCCTCCTGCAATACCCACCTCCCCTCCCTACCACAGAACATCTGAACACCACAGCACTGACAACAGCAAGCCTGCCTGATACAACCGGGCAGACCTCTCTTGCTAACACCTGATATACCTGACCTGAAAGAAGTCTGTAGAAACATCAGGTCTACAGCCAACTCTAGGCAGAGTCTTTCCAGGTGAACCCAGGCAGCACTCAGGAGAAAGGACTACAAGGACCAATGAAAACAGTGGGACCACTTAGGTTGTTTTGATAAGTTTTGGATCCCAAAAGGATATCTGGAGAGTCCTGAGGAAGTCCAGCTCCCTTCTTCCCTGCCAAATAAGAAGAAACTCCTAGAAAGGCTTCAGGTTAGCTCCACAGTTAATGTACTCAATTAGGAATCCTTCAGCAAAGGTACAAGTCTGAAATGGCCACAGATGAACATTCCAAAATAGTGGACCCAGAGCCTTAGAAGCTGTTGAAGTGGCCTGGGTATCAGGTGCTCAGAGTGAATCCTGGGAGGTGCCAAACACTGACCTTATTGAGTAACTGTACTACTTCTTACCTTGTTCCCCTATGTCTCATAAATCATTAAAAATTTAAAAAAATTTAAACAGCTCAAAGCACAGGCCATCATAATAAAAGTCAGTATTTATTGAGGAAATACCATGTGCCAGACACTATAACAGACACTTTACAAAGTTACCTCATTTTATCTTTACAGGCAACTATGAAAGACACTATTATCATCTTCACTTTACAGATGAGAAAAATGAGGCTTAGCTGCGGTCAAGCAGCCCACCCAAGGTCATGTAGCTAAGAAGTGATGGAACTAAGACTTGTACACAGAAACTGGGCATTAAACCATTATGCATACTACCCTTCCACATATGTAATTTAATATTTCAACAAGTGGTACTTTGGTAGATGTACAGTCTAAAAAAAGCAAACTATAAAAAAGCTGAAGGACTTCCCTGGCAGTCTAGTGGTTGGAACTCCACGCTTCCACTGCAAGGGGCGGGGGTTTGATCCCTGGTTGGGGAACTAGGATCCTGCATGCTGCAGGGCATGGCCAAAGAAAAAAAAACACTGAAACAAGGTAAAAGGCTTCATGCAAAAAAGGTAATGAAATGAATGTCAGTTTTAACATAAAAGCATTGATAAGGAATGTTTCAAAGTGCTATTCCAACGGGAATAATGAAAAATAATTTCTACAAAACTAAGCTCTAAGGTCAATGCCAGGATTTGGTATGACCCTCTATCTACCATTTTCTAATACTGCAGATAACAGGGAAGTTTTGTAGAAAAAGCCCTAAATTGGTAATTCAGATGCCCAAAGACAGAAGTGGATTCATATTGGCAAGATTACCTCCTCCTTAATCTGAATACTTTCCCCACTCTACGTATGCAAGGCAATAGACTGCTAAAACAAAACACATAAACACAGGTTGTAAGCAGAGTAGGGACATACGTTGTAAGGACAATTGCCTAGTTTGCCTCAGAAAAAGTGGAACATCTCAGAGAGTCAGCCATTGCAACAGCATCTATTCATTTAATAGCTGTGTATTACAAAGTTACTCTCCACTGCAAAGCACTGTGCTTGATAGAATTCTACCTATGTTATATCTGAATCTGTAATAAGAAGATACATTATAGTGGAGTTGTTCTAGCAGCATTTTGTGGGGCTGGGCCCTATGCAGGGGTATTAACACTGACCCTGGAGTATTGTGTTACATGTGGAACTCATGGAAACAGTAACTGGAGAACCTGACAAGACGGTATGTTACACAGCTCAATGTAAACCCCAATCCCTCTATTAGTAACTACCACCACCAACATTCTGTAGAGAGAAAGCTGGAATATCATGTCCCTTGCTATTACGAGCTCTGTTACACTGAGAGGTGGTAGAATATAAGCAGTTGAGAGACTTAGTATAACAGAAGACTCCCAAATATGAATTCCAGTCTCAGCTTTACCATGACCTTAGCCCTGTATTCTGGCATCTCTGGGTCTGTTTTCCTAACATGAAGCACTATCGCTTCCAGGTAGCACAGAGGTTCTCCACTCTGGAGTACACTAGAGTCACCTGGGAGTTAAAACAAAAACAAAAAAACCCCTACATGGCTCTACATAGTCTATTTATAGTTGAAACTTCACGAACCAGTATGTTTTAAAAGTTCTTTGGCTGAACAGACATTTCTCCAAAGAAGATATACAAATTGTCACTTAGCACATGAAAAAAAGCAGAAAATCATTAGCTGTCAGGGAAATGCAAATCAAAACCATAATGAGACACCACTTCACACTCAGTCTGGCTATAATTTAAAAAAAAAATGTTAACAAGGATGCAAAGAAACTGGGATCTTCATTCACTGCTGGTGGGAATATAAAATGTTGTTGTAGAAAAATCTGGCAATTCCTCAAAAGGTTAAACACGGATTTACCATATGATTCAACATTTCCACTCCTAGGTACATACCCAAAAGAAATGAAATACATGTCCACATAAAAACTTGTACACAAATGTTCACAAATGCACTATTCATAATAGCTAAAAAGTGAAAACAATCCAAATGTCCAGCAACTGTTGCATGAGTAAATAAAATGTGGTATTTTATATTGTGCATACAATGAGATATTACTTGGCAATAAAAAGAAATAAGTACTGATATATGCCATAATATGGATGAATCCTTAAAACACTATACTAAGTGAAAGAAGGTAGTCATAAAAGACCACATATTATACGATTCCATTTATATAAATTCTCCAGAATAGGCAAATCCATAGAGAAAGATAAGTGGTTGCCTAGGGCTGACAGTATTAGGGGAAAACGGAGAGTTGACTGCTAATGAGTATTGGGGTTTCTTTTGGGGGTGACAGAAACATTCTAAAAGTGATTGTGGCTATGGTTGCACAACTCTGTGAGCATAATAAAAACCACTGAATTGTACCTACTAAAAGGATGAATTTTGTAATATGTGAATGATACTTTAAGCTATAAAAGAAAAAAAAAAGTTCTTCAGTTGATTCTAATAAGCAACGAGGGTGGAGAACCTTATTAGTTAAAGCACAGGTGTCCAATCAAACTTAGGTTCAAATCCTGACTCAGTCATAAAGCAGAAGTGTAATCCTGAATAAGTCATTTAATGTCCTTCTTTGCCTCAGTTTCTGCAGCTGTAAATCAGAGATACATACCTTACAGTGGTCACTGTTTAAATGAGAAAATACACAAAGGACCTACACCTAATATAGTGTGTTACCGCACAGTAAAGCAGAAAAAAATGGTAGTCACTTAACTATCAAGCTCCAGAACAGCTGCACACTGCAATCAAGCGAGAAGCTCTAAACCTAAACAAACATCAGTGCACCAATGTCCTCCTCAGAGATGGGATTTAATTAGTCAGGTATGTAAATGGGCATCAGAATTTTTAAGAACTCCCCCCAATGATTCCAATGTGCATCAAAGGTTCACTGTGCAGCCAAAGCACTCGTCTAGATTATGTCAAAAGTCCCTTTTGGCTCTAAAATCCTGACTACCTGATCCACAGCACTGAGAACTACAAGAATTCTTTCTGGCCTCGTAAGTGCAACACCTGCTACTACCCACCCCCCTTCCCCTGCCCCCCACAACGACCTACACATATGTCTAGACTCAAGTGTCACGTTCCCAGAGGTGACCTCCCTGACCTCCAGGGCAAGTTAGGTCACCCCCATTATACATTCCCATAGCACTCTATATTTCATCTTCCTGACACTCAGCGCACTTCTAATTACTTGTTCAACGCCTGTATTTCTAGGACTACATTCCAAGCTGTAACCCCAGCACCTCATTTAAAGTAGCAGCACTCCAGGGCTTCCCTGGTGGCGCAGTGGTTGAGAGTCCGCCTGCCGATGCAGGGGACACGGGTTTGTGCCCCAGTCCGGGAAGATCCCACATGCCGCAGAGCGGCTGGGCCCGTGAGCCATGACCGCTGGGCCTGCACGTCCAGAGCCTGTGCTCCGCAACAGGAGAAGCCACAACAGTGAGAGGCCGCGTACCACAAAAAAAAAAAAAAAAAAAAAAGTAGCAGCACTCCAAAAATTTTACTTTTTACTTAGACACTATGTTACTGTTTTATAAGTAAAGAAATCAAAAAACTATGAAGAGTTATACTGCATATATAAACCCTAGAAGCATAAATTACTTTTTTTTAAATTGGAGTATAATTGCTTTACAATGTTGTGTTAGCTTCTGCTGTATGACGAAGTGAATCAGCTATATGTATACATATGCCCCCTCCCTCTTGGACCTCCCTCCCACCCCACCCCCATCCCACCCACCTAGGTCATCACAGAGCACCAAGCTGAGCTCCCTGTGCTATACAGCAGGTTCCCATTAGCTATCTATTTTACACGTTAATGTATACACGTCAATCTAAAAGCACTGAGCTGAGCTCCCTGTACTATATAGCAGGTTCCCACTAGCTACCTATTTTACACATGTTAGTGTATATATGTCAATCTAAATCTCCCAATTCATCCCACTCCCCCTTACCCCCCGGTTCTCTACATCTGCGTCTCTATTCCTGCCCTGCAAATAGGTTCATCTGTACCATTTTTCTAGATTCCACATATATGCATTAATATACGATATTTGTTTTTCTCTTTCTGACTTACTTCACTCTGTATGACAGACTCTAGGTCCATCCACGTCTCTACAAATGACCCAATTTCTTTCCTTTTCATGGCTGAGTAATATTCCATTGCATAAATTCTTAACTAAAGAATTCTTTAAAAAATGTTTATAACCACAAAAATAAAGTCAAGTAACAATTATGATTCAAACAACCTTAAAAATTATTTGAACCATTTACTTTACCATCAAAATAAATCTAACAACTTTAGTTCAAAACAAACTAGACCTTTATTCATTTTTAAAAGTGTAATAACTAAATAATATTTTACCTGGGAATGTACTTATTCATGATAGCATAAAAGCAGTTGTATAAATCGCTGCGTGGCAGTTGAAGATGCACCAACGGTTTGAGTAGATGTATCCAGCTAAGGGACGTGCTATATTTAATGTTACGTGATTTACAATAAAAGGTAATTACAGATTCAATATCCAAAAGTAATTCTGCTGCCTTCTCTTCGGGCACTGAAAGCTGGTCTAGAAAATAAGTGTCAAAATAAAGTTACCAAGGGCCTGTTAGATGCTCAGTTATTGGACAAAATACTGGGTTACAAACATATAATACTACCTTACTCTATTTAGAGTATGTCAAGGGCAAAACAGAACTACATAAAAGCATATTTTTCCTTATACTTATTCATATTCACTAGGTATTCAGTATTTACTAAGTTAATAATACTTGACCTATATATATATGTTATATAGATATATATGTATCTTATATGTATCTATATAACATATAGATATATACAAGAATGGACAATCTGAAGCAGGAAAGGTAGGCATAACCCACATTCCTGGAAAGCAAAAAAGTGTTTTCCAAATAACAGATTATCATCTGCCCCATAATGGGCAGCTGCCACTATAGCTTTGTCAAGGGGAGGGAAAGTGATTCATTCTCCACCACCAAATTCCCTTTCCTTTGCCCACATCAGCAATAGTGCTTCTGTTGAGGTTAGCACATAAAAGCTTATTTAGCCAATAATTTAACTAAAATGTGACAGAGAAAGAAACAAAAAGACCAATGGACTATAGATGAATTAAAAAAGAAAAATACAAACCAAATTAATTTAATCTTCAAAAGACCTTGTGGGGTGATTGGAAACCTATTCACCCATGATTTACAATACTTTTTCTATAACAGATCATGACTTACGACTTACAGATAAACTTTTGGAACACAGCCCCCTTAAATCTGAGGACTGTATACAATCATACAGATCTTCAATTATCCAAAAAACAATTTAAAACTGCCACAAAACTGTAAAGGTACTTAAAGAATTAAACATAAGTATGTTAATGTTTAATCAAACATAATGTGAAAGAAACACTAAAAATCAGACTCTCTTAAAATATTAGACATTATTTCGTAAGAATTTCAAAAAAGAAGTTCTAAAGCTATTTATTAGCCCTTTACAAATTCAACATATCCCAAATTATAACAAGTTAATTCTACTAAAGAGCAACTCCTCCATCCAAAAATTATTTGAAATTTTTTTCACTGTTTGAAAACAATTATTAAACTTACCAATAAACTCCAGACAATCTTTGTGAATAGTGTTCTGTTCTGGCAGGTCTAAAATACCATCCCAGGATGCCAAACTATCTCCTTTTCCTGCAACATTTAGAGCAATCTGGAAGAAAGATTAAAAAAAGCAAACAGCTTCATATGTTATTTCTCATTCTTGGAAAATATGCTGTAATAATGGAGGCCTGAATTTAGGAATAATGCACACTTCAAAGATTACAAAGTAATGTATCTATAGCAAATTTTACTATTTCATGTTAATCCAGTGAATAAAATGAATTACACAAAATATTTACATAATTATATATGTAAATTTATTTCAAGCAAACATCATTAATGCTATAGACTGAATGTTTGTGTCCCCTCACCCAAATTCATTTATGTTGAAACCTAATCCCCGATGTTTTGGTAAATACAGGCAGGGTCTTTGAGAGGTGATTAGGACATGAGGGTGGAACACTCATGAATGGGATTAGCCCCCTTATAAAAGAAACCCCAGTTAGCTCCCTTGTCCCTTCAGCCATGTGAGGACACATTAAGGAATTACCATTCTTTTCAATTTAATAGTGTTATGGTTATTTTAAAAGTCTTTATCTTTTAGACTTTCATACTAAAATATTTTAGTGTGCTACCAAGGATCTGCTTTAAAATAGTCCAGTGGGCGGGGTGGGGAGGAAAGGATAGAATACTAATCAAACAAGACTGGCCAAATGTTGGTAACAGTTAAAGCTAAGTGATGGGTAAATGGGGGTTCACTAACAAGTCTCTCTACTTTTGTATGTGTTTTAAATTTCTATAACAAAACATTCAGAATGCTATATACAGTTGTAATTCCATTTCTGTTACATATATATGTGCAGAGTGGAAAAAATAAGATGTGTCACCAAGGCATTATTATGTGTTCTACCTATAAGTGGTAGATAACAGATGGTTTTTTTTTTTTTTGCGGTACGCAGGCCTCTCACCATTGTGGCCTCTCCCGTTGCGGAGCACAGGCTCCGGACGCGCAGGCTCAACGGCCATGGCTCACGGGCCCAGCCGCTCTGCGGCATGTGGGATCTTCCAGGACCGGGGCATGAACCCGTGTCCCCTGCATCGGCAGGCGGACTCTCAACCACTGCGCCACCAGGGAAGCCCAACAGATGGTTTTTTATCTTATCCTTTGCTTACACGTTTTAACAAAGGGAACTACTTCTTTTTTCATCATAAAAAAAATCTTAATTTAAAATTTAAAAATGATAATACACATGTACTAGAGAACAGCTGAAGCGGAAAATAAAGCAAAGGACAATCTCCTGTAATTCTAACACCCAGAGACCTGTTTCTTCTCCCTACCTTTTTTTTTAAAACATAGCTGAGATCATTCCATATCTGCAATTATATATCCTATTTTACTCATTGGTTGCATTTTCCCATTTCAGTGAACAATCTTCATAAACATCATTTCTAATGGCTACAAAAGAAAGCACTGCCTTTCAAAACCTGAATTATTAAATATACCAAACACTACAGAAACACACATTTTAGCAAGCTGCTCTGTTTGATGAATTTTCTAAGTGTGGCATGTACTTCTGCAACTAAGACAACTGAAAATAAAAATTCTAAAATATTATTCTTAAGTCAGTACATTTTATTTGTTTCAGTTTCTAGTTACCTTCCAAACTTTAGCCCTCAGATCAGCAGGCAGTGGTCTCCCTTGAATTATATTTCTCAAAGTTTCAAGATCACAACCTCCTGCTTCCAAAGCTTCTTCAAGATCTTTTTCCCTGAAAGACAAGTCCCATTTATTAAGATAAATTTTATTTGTTTTTCCTTCCTCAGTACTCATTTATAAGTATGACCTATTAAAGGTTATGTCTAAGAAAGAAAGGTTCTTAGACATAATGCCAAGGCATACACTACATTTTGTTTTCTTGAAAGGAAATCTCAGGTTTCATACAGTCAATTTATTCTTATTTTACACTTAGTTCTAGCAAGCTTAGTTATCTGTTTGCTAAGATTAAAGAAATTTAAAAACAGGAAACAGGGCAAACAGCATTGAGAAGTCATAGTAATAGTAATATTCATAGTAGGGATAATGACTAATAACTTTCTATAGCACTAACTTTGTGCCAAGCACAGTTCAAACATTTCACATGCCTTTAAATTCTTGCAATAACCCTATGAAACAGATTATATCACTGGCCCTAGCTTACAGACATAAAAACTGAGGCAAAGGGCGGTTGTATAGCTTATAGTCACACAACTAGTAAGCAGTAGAACTAGGATTCCAATTTTAACAGTCTGGTACCAGAATTTATGCTCTTAACATTAAGCCAGATGGTGGCAAGAAGGAGAAACCATAAAATTGGGCCAAGAATTCAAGGTATGGGAATACTACTACAAAACTATACAGATCTCATGCCTAGAACAATACCTGTCTTACAGTGAATATTCAATAACTGTTAGAGGAACGAAAAAAACTCTAACGTCATCACTGTATTTATTATATATTAAAGCAAAATAATACCACATCATCAAATAAATTATCAAGTAAATCATCAAGCAGTTATGTTTAGTCTACTATGTTTAAGGAGAAAAGTATGAAATAAATTTTATTTTCATTTGTATATGGTTAAAATAATACTTAAAAAAAAAACTTTCACAAAGGTATGAATTGTTTTTTAGCCAGGAAATAACTACTTAAAATAGCTAATTCCCTCAGAATTCTCAAAGGCTAAGGTTCCAGTCATTGTTTACAATTTTAGCATACAATACATAAGAAATCTGTATAAATAAAAATCCCTAACTTAGCCAATTCCTAAAATTCTTTGGAGCAGGCTAAAAGGCAGAGCATCCCACTAGGATCAGAAAACCAGGATTTTGTCATTTTTGTGGTTTTTGAGGAAAATAAATTACTCCCATTACATTCTCTCAATAAGATAATGTAAATCCCTTCCTCTACTCATAGGATTCCAAGAATATTAGTTTAACTGTATAAATTTCCCAAAGTGTTGCCCCCTTAAGGGAAAGGAATTAAACGAAAATATAATCACTTGGGTTCAAATTCAACAGAAAAGCCGTGATCAAATTTGAAAGATTTCTTAACCAAGCTACTACAAACTCATATGTTTAAGAATCTAACTAGTAACCACACAAGAAACATTTCGTTCTTTTGCTATATGGTTACCAAAGTGTTGGACCAGGAAGTGAAAGAAACGTCATGTCTACTGTTGAGACAGTTAATTAAGGTCTATAGTTGATAAAGACTGGGGTTTATCTATTCTATTTCGCCAAAATGTACACGACAGCCTGTTAGAATTCGAAGGATTGTTTGTAATCATTACACAAAGAAAATGTAATGGAATCTTTCTTAATAAATACCATACTTTTAAATGATTAAATGTGTAAATGAACTGAAAACCCCATTTAATGAGATAAAATTCTTTTTACCAAATTAATGAAGAACTAGAATTTTTCCATTTTTCTTTTTTTTTAATATTTATTTATTTATTTGGCTGCGTCAGATCTTAGTTGCGGCACGTGGGATCTTCGTTGCAGCATGTGGGATCTTTCACTTGCCACATGCAGAGTCTTCAGTTGCGACAGGCGGGATCTTTAGTTGTGGCATGTGGGTTCTAGTTCCCTGACCAGGGACTGAACCCGGGCCCCCTGCACTGGAAGCACGGAGTCTTAGCCACTGGACCACCATGGAAGTCCCTAGAATTTCTGCATTTTTCAGTGTAAAATCTTTGGTTTCTTTTTGAACTTTGCCAAATCCCTTACTATTCCAGACAACAAAGTCAGTACTTTGGGGCAAAATGTCCAATCCTCAGTGTACTTGATAATAATGATAATAATATACAAGCACATCTCTGTTGATACAGCTGCTATTGGATTATTTGATGCTGCCCCCAGGGAACCACAAATGTGGTTTCCAGGAACACAACCATGAGCAAGAGACCAGAAAATGCTCCACCTTAAGTAGTCAAAGGTACTTCTCACAAACTAAACAATTAGAAGTAATGTTACCTTCTGAACAAGGTGTTCAAAGGTTTAGTTATCAGACCTTGAACATTACAAATGTGCATGTAAAATTAGTAAAAGAGCTGAAAACAGTGAAGTTAATTCATAAAAGAGTCAATTTCCTAACAAGAGATAGGAACTCTATGGCATTTAGCTCTCAGACAGAACTTTCCTTCCCGGAAAGCAAATTTCTTTTTACTTTTGAACAAGCAATACCTAATAGCCAAAAGAAAAATGTACGTCTGGTGGAGTATGACTGGGTGGGTTGAGATTTTTTAAGTCTTCTCTGATTATGGTGGCTTCTTAATATCCTTACAAGATAAAGTTGATAGAAATGTACTGGATATTCAGACAGGTCTTAAAAATAGAAAAGTACAGGCCTTGTCCATTTATCCTAGTAAATATGAAAAGTAAGTAATTGTCTTCTTTGCTCAAAGATTTAAGGCAAAACAAATCCAAAGTTTTAGGGTTAGAAAGAAGCAGAAAGGCATCTCTTCCTGTACCTGTACCTTGAAACTGTAACATTTGTTTGTATAACAGTATAGCACTTCCCTGGTGGCGCAGTGGTTAAGAATCCACCTACCAATGCAGGGGACACGGGTTCGATCCCTGGCCTGGGAAAATCCCACATGCCGAAGAGCAGCTGGGCAGGCCCGTGCACGGCAGCTGCTGAACCTGTGCTCTGGAGCTCATGCTCTGCAACAAGAGAAGCCACGACAATGAGAAGCCCGCCCACCACAACGAGGAGTAGCTCCCGACTGCGTCAACTAGAGAAAGCCCATGCACAGCAACGAAGACACAACACAGCCAAAAATAAAAACAAATAAATTAATTAATTTTAAAAAAATAGTATAGGTTTCTGTCAATGATCTATCAATGACATATTTTCAAAACTTAAATAAATCCTAATGGAATTTCTCCATACCTGATGTTCTGAGGCAAAATCACCTAATCTAAGCACTGTAACCCGATCTGCTAATCACAGCAAGGCAAACAATGGGACTAAATTTATATGATTTTAATGATTATATTTAAGTTAGCAACTGAATTAGATTTTTCTTCCTCAACCAAATGGTGAGTAACTTCTAGCACACTGAAGCATTTGCACAACGCAAGTTAAGGGGGTGAGGGGACATGAATTTTCAAACACTACCAAATTAAGCATTCATTTCTAAATGCTTCTAGGATTAATATATTCAATTTGAAGTATTGTAATTATTTTCCAAATAAGCTGTACATTGAATCATATTTAAAGTTTTAATTTTTAAAAGCAACTAGATTATACTATACGTTGTGTTCCTAAAACTTAAAAAGTTACAGAAAATCTGCCACTGGGAAAAACTATATATTACACTTTTTTCTAAATTCTGTTTTCTTCCTAATCATGTTCTAAACACTTCTCTTCCCTATAATTTCAAAATGTTTGCAAAGTTTAATTGTACACACTCCAAATAGGAGATGAAAACAAGACAGTCCATTGCCTAAAATTTTTTTACATATCTTTCTGCACTTAAAATCCATATTCATTATCAGCCATTCTGAATTCCCCTATACCCACCTCTCAGAGCCTAGCAACCACTGATTTACTCTCTGTCTCTATACATTTATCTATTCTGGATATTTTATATATAAAACCATACATACATGGTCTTTATGTCTGGTTTCTCTCACTTAGCATAACGTTTTCAATGTTGTAGCATGTATCAGCATATGCTATTTATTGCCAAAAAATATTTCATTGAATGTACTATATTTTATCTATTCATCACTTAATGGACATTTGATTTGTTTCAACTTTGTGGCTATTATGACTGTCTCTTTTTTGTTTTTAATTTTATTTTTTTAAATTTATTTTTGGCTGCGTTGGGTTTCCGTTGCTGTGTGTGGGCTTTCTCTAGTTGTGGTGAGCGGGGGCTACTCTTTGTTGCGGTGCACAGGCTTCTCATTGCGGTGGCTTCTTTTGTTGCCGAGCATGGGCCCTAGAGCACACGGCCTTCAATACCTGTGGCACACAGGCTTAGTTGCTCCGCGGCATGTGGGATCTTCCAGGACCAGGGATCGAACCTGTGTCCCCTGCATTAGCATTGGCAGGCGGATTCTTAACCAGTGCACCACCAGGGAAATCCATGACTGTCTCATAATTTTGAACATTAATATCAATAATTCAATTGGTTAAGTGTATGATGCATACATAATACTTATTAATTATTCATTCTTCCCAAGAAAGTCTGGAAGAATTTAAAAATCAAGTCTATTAAAACTTCACACCCATTAGGATGGCTATTATTTTAAAAAAGAATAAAAAAACAAAATAAATGTTGGTGAGGATGTGGAGAAACTGCAACTCCATGCACTGTTGGTGGGAATGTAAAATGGTGTAGCCACTTTGGAAAATGGTATGGCTATTCCTCAAAAAAATTTAAAAATAGAACTACCATATGCTCCAGCAATTCCACTTCTGGATATATACCCAAGAGAAGTGAAAGCAGAAACTTAAACAGATATCTGTACACTCATGTTCATAACAGCATTATTCATAATAGCCAAAGGTGGATGCAACTTAAATACCCTTTGATGGATAAACAGATAAACAAAATAGGGTGTGTGTGTATACATATACATGTATGTATGTATGCATGTATACATATATATACACACACACACACACAATGGAATATCATACAGCCATAGAAAAGGATATTCTGACACGTGCTACAACATGGATGAATCTTGAGGACATTATGCAAAATGAAATAAGCCAGTCACAAAAAGACAAATGATGTACAATTCCACTTATATGAGCACCTAGAATACTCAAATTCATAGAGAGAAAGCAGAATGGCGGTTGCTGGGGACTGGAGGCAGTGGGGGAATGAGGAGTTTGTGTTTAATGGGTATAGAGTTTCAGTTTTACAAGAGAAGAGTTCTGGAGATTAGCTGCACAACAATGGGAATATAGTTAACACTACTGAACTGTATACTTAAAAGGTTAAAATGATAAGTTTTATGTATCTATTCTACCATAATTTTAAAAATTCAACTATATTCAGTATACCAGAACAGTTCATGGGACTTCCCTGGTGGTCCAGTGGTAAAGAATCCACCTTGCAACACAGGGGACGCGGGTTCAATCCCTGGTCAGGGAACTAAGATCTCATATGATGCAGGGCAACTAAGCCCACGCACCACAACTACAGAGCCCACGCACCCTGGAGCCTGCGCGCCACGACTAGAGAGAGAAAACCTGCACACCACAACTACAGAGAAGCACCACAACAAAAAGCCCGCGCAGCGCAACTAAGACCCGATGCAGCCAAAAATAAAATAAATAAATCTTTAAAAAAAGTTCATGAATCCAGGCTTTAGAGTCAGATCTGAGATCCAATATTGGCCCAACTCAATAGCCATGTAATATTAAGCAAGTAACATATATAGAAGCAGTGCCTATATTAGATCAGTTAACACTTAAACAAATTTCTGAACACAAAGCATTCAGTGCAATACTTGGCACATAATAATTCTTCAATAAATAGAAGCCACGAATACTATTACTGTTGTTATTATTACTGAACAATAGCTGACTTTTTTTTTTTGACAAGCAAGTTCTATTTAATTCTCAAGGAACAGAAAATCCTTGTTCATAAAACTTCTTACAGAACAAAGAAAAAGGCCAAGCCATTAAGTTTAATTTTGAAAACAAAAAACAGGTAAAAAATATTGGCCAACTTGACTTAGGACACTGAAAAACACAAAGAATTCAAATCTAGCAACGTATTAAAAAATAGTACATTGTGACTAAGTTGAATTAATCATAAAAGTGAAAGGAAGTTTCAGTGTTTAAAAAAAATCTTTCACTGTAATTTACCACATTAATGGCAAAGAATGAGAGATTGGGTGATCAATGATAAAGAAAAAGCATTTAATAAAGTTAAGTTTTTTCTTCTCCAGATGGAATCAACTCTTAGAAAACTTGAAATACGGAATTTTTAAAGCTTTTTAAAGGCTTTCTCCTAAAAACCTATTGCAGATGTCATTTTTAATGGAAAAAACAAAACTTGAAACTCATTCCTGTTAAGATTGGGAACAAGACAAGAATGCCTGTGTTGCTTCTACTTACCAACGTTATTACCAGATACCTGACCAATGCAGTAAGACAAACAAATATAAGTAGATTAAATGAAATGAAATATATAATTATAGGACATGCCACAGATTGAGAGAAAAAAATGTAGAATTTCTGATAAAGGACTGTGTCCAAAAAATACACCAAATGCTTACAACTTAATGAAACGGAGCAGGACCTTATGGTCCTTGCCCCCATGTCCTCAGCCAGGCTTTTGTGTGTGGAAAAACTTCAGCCAAAGAATAAGTTTAATCAGAGAAGTGAGAAAATGCAGAAACAAAGGAAAACAGTCCAACAAACTAAATAATAATAATTTAGTCACTAAGCATAGTCAAGGACCTTTAGTTCCTCTTTAAGGGCTACAGATAGTATTCTGAGCCATATCCTGTGAGCTGTCTTATAGATACTAAAACCCCCACCAGGTGGAAGAAGTTAACTACTTGACAACCAGACTGCAGCCATGACATAAGCTGCCACAATTCTGAGAACTGGCCTCAAAGAAACGGGAACAAACCGACCCTGGAACTGAAGATTAATTGTACTTAAAACAAACAAGATAATGCTGATCAGACCACCACATGTCCAATTTCAAGGTGACTGTCAGAGCTGACTATGCTGTTTCTGCATGTAGTCCCCTCTTTTCACCTATAAAAGCTCTTGCCCACTGACTGTCAGTGGGTGGGAGTTGGCCTATGGGCAGGAGTCCACCCCCAACCCCCTTCTGCTGGCCCCCCAAATAAAACAAACCTTCCTTTCCACCATGCCTCTTTATTGGCTTCAGAGCAGGGAGCAGCCACACTCCCACTTTGAGTAACATTAATAGTAAGACAAAAGCCTGATTAACAAAAAATGGGCAAGTAATTTGAACAGACACTTCACAAAAGAAGACATATGAACGGCAAATAAGTACACGAAAAGCAGCTCAACATCATTAGTCATTAGGAAAGTAAAATAAAAATCAAACCCATAATGAGATAGCACTATATTCCCACCAGAAAAACTGAAAGACTAACAGCACCAAATGTTATTTATTGTAGGGTGAAACTGCAACTCTCATACACAGTTGGTGGGCATGAAAAATGGAACTGAACTTGGTATCCAGTTCAGCAGTTTCTTATAAAGTTAAACATAATTTTTTCCATTCAACCCAGCCATTCAACTTCTAGATATTTACCTAAGAAAAACAAAAGCATATATTCACACAAGGACTTATATATGAACATTCATAGCAACTTTGTTTATAACAGCCTCCAAATGGAAAAATACATATGCCCATCACACTCATCATTGGAAAAACAAATTGTAGTATAAAATGGAATACTACTCTGAATTTCAAAGGCAAAAGCTATATGTAACAACATGGATGAATCTCAAAAGCATTATGTTTTTAGTGAAAAAAGCTAGAACAAAAGACTAGTATATACTGAATGGTTCCATTTAACTGAAATTTTACAAAAGGCTGAACTATAGGGATAGAAACAGATTAGTGGTTTCCAGGGCCGGGGGTAGGAAAAGGGACTGACTACGAAGCAGTACAGGGAACTTTTTGGGGTGATGGGAGTGCAGTGCTGGCTACATAATTGTACACGCTGGGTAAAACTCATCAAACTGTACCCTTAAAATTGGTGCATTTTCTTGTATTTAAATTATATTACAAAAAAAGATAACTAAAAACATGTAAGGGACCTTAAGATTCTTACAAATATATTTCATCATTATAAAGTTAATGATGTTATTATTAATAAAGAACTTGGGATAGCATGTTACTATGGGATTTCTTTACATGGAATTTCAAAATAATTTAGGGATCACATAGTCAAATTATTTATTTATTTATTTGCAGTATGCGGGCCTCTCACTGTTGTGGCCTCTCCCGTTGAGGAGCACAGGCTCTGGACGCGCAGGCTCAGCGGCCATGGCTCACGGGCCCAGCCGCTCCCGGGGCATGTGGGATCTTCCCGGACTGGGTCACGAACCCGTGTCCCCTGCATCGGCAGGCGGACTCTCAACCACTGTACCACCAGGGAAGCCCCAAATAATTTATTTCTAAGTTTAAGTTAAACCAAGTAAATAAATGCATTAAAATACTGCCTCTCTTTAAAATGTGAAAATGCTTCTGAGGATAAATTTTCTACTTTTTTTACTATCTTGGTGAGATTTTTGTTCAGTCATTTTCATAAGGAACTGCACTCCTTGTGACCAGTATTTATGAGTGAAGGAGTAAGGCTTGGAGGGAAGTATGTGGCTCTAAAATGGCTTTTTCTAATTCTGAACAGCTAACTGGTCTATATGGCACTTATATTTTCTATTGTGGCCTTTTTCGGTAAAACAGTCAAACAAAAGTCAATACACTATCTTTATATTACTTTATTTTAATGATATTATCCCATTTTTAAAAGTCATTTTAGAGAATTTGGTCAATGTATAAAAAAATTTAAAAACCAACCACAAGTCAGGGGGGGAGGGATAAATTGGGAGGTTGGGATTAACATATACACACTACTATATATAAAATAGATAACTAAAAAGGACCTACTGTAAAGCACAGGGAACTCCACTCAATACTCTGTAATGGCCTATATGGGAAAATAATCTAAAAATGAGTGGATATATCCATATGCGTAACTGATTCACTTTGCTGTACACCTGAAACGAACAAAACATTGTAAATCAACCGTACTCCAATTAAAAGTAAAAAAAAAAAAAAACCAGAAACAACCACAATTCTATTATCATAAGATTAACATTCCGTAAATAACTTTTCAGTTCTTCATATATATGTATGTGTGTAAGTGTATCTGTGTGTGTACAGAAACATATATACACATAAAAACTGTTATATTGAATATATGTATATTTTTAATAAGCGTATTTTTAAAAATATTTATTTATCTATTATGGCTGCGCCAGGTCTTAGTTGTGGCATGCAGGATCTTTAGTTGCGGCATGTGGACTTCTTAGTTGCAGCATGTGTGAGGGATCTAGTTCCCCGACCAGGGATCAAACCCGAGCCCCCTGCATTGGGAGTTTGGAATCTTACTCGCTGGACTACTAGGTAAGTCCTTATATCGAATATATAATTTTATGCTCTGCAGGATTCACTCATTTATATTTTTCAAAAATATCACACACATTTCTCTGAGTCATTCAATACTCTTAAAAAATAAGATTTTTAATGGCTGAGTAATTGATTTGGCTGTCCCCCTACTGTTTGGTATTTATGTACTTTCTAAATTTTCCTTGTGCTAATCTTTTCCCACTTATCCTTAGCACAAATTCCCTCAAGAATTATTCAATAATCAATATTCTTTAATGTTAAAAGTTAGGTAATGCAGACATCAAATATTATTTAGAATTATGATAGTATCCATTTGAACAAAAAACAAAATTGTGAAAGGTGGGTACTTCAGAGAAATGAAATAGGAAGGAAACTTTCACTTCTCACATAGCATCAGTCAGTACAGCTTGAGTATACTTATAA
Organism: Orcinus orca; assembly: GCF_937001465.1. NCBI lineage: Eukaryota > Metazoa > Chordata > Mammalia > Artiodactyla > Delphinidae > Orcinus > Orcinus orca. The sequence goes on from NC_064563.1 coordinate 101,554,387, forward strand.
TACATATTATATTTGTATGTACTTTTTGAATAATTTAAATAACATTTATGGATTCCTTTTTAACATATATACCTTTCACCAAGCAATAATTAAGAATGAGTAAAGTGAGTCAGCTACAGGCATGTTCAAAGCAGTGCTTATTTTAACTATGAAAAACTACACACAATGTAAGTTGTCCTAAAATGAGGAATTGATTTAAATCAGCAGACAGAATACTAAGCAACAGTTTAAAATGCTAAAAAACAATTAATAAAATGGAAACTGTTTATGATATTAAGGACATGTATTAAGTTTTTAAGAAAAAATTTTAAAATTAACATCCAGGGAGGAACCAAGATGGTGGAGTAGAAGGTATAATGTTATAAGTCATAATTCTAGTTATTACTTTAAAATGTATATCTCAGAAATAACTAAAAAAATAAAATAAAATTAACATCCAAGCATACATGTTTAAAAGAAAAAGTACATTATCCCCACTCCCCACCCAGTCTTTCCCATACACATGGGGAAGAATATTTAAAAAGTTTTTTTCTAGTGATTTACTTACAGGGGAATTTTAATTTATTTTGCTCTGTTTTGTTTTGTTTTAGGGGGGATTATTATCTGTACCCTTGAAAATGCACAAATACTTGCAAGGAGAAAAAAGATGATAATAATTCTCACTTCAAACATATATGTCCTTGCTTAAAGTATTAAGTATCTACTACTTAAGACTATTTCACATAATCAGTAAGAAGAAAACAATGTGGCATATGTAACATACATATATTAATTTATTTTAGTTCTCTCATACTGAAAGTGTAAAAAACAAATAAACAAGTGCAACCCATATTGACATCAAACTTTTCTAAAAGTTTAAATATATGATAAACTTGGAAGGAAGTTAAAAGATGTAAAAATATTTGTTTCTATTTTTGAGCATGGAAGAAAATTAATTTTGGAGAAGGGATATCCTCCCCATGCTTCCTGTGTAAGGAGTTAAAAGTAGAGGGTGGAAGGGTGGCACAGATTTGCTATAAGAACTTTCATGTGGCTTCACTTTATGTCCTCAGTATTAATTCCATGGCCTAAGACTTCAAGCACATTCTTAACACCCTGAACTTCACTCCTCTGTCTTCCTGCCACATTCAGAAAGCTGCAAACTCCTAACAATGGGATAATCTAACCAGTTCCTATACTCTGCTCACTGAGGACTTCATGGGAAAAGAAATTAAGACAACTTCATGATGCTATCATATATTCACCACCATCTATTTCTTCTAGGCATCAATGTTACCTAAAAATCTTCTATTTACCACTTTCTTCAGACTCCCTACCCAGCCCACTTTACCTCAAGTGACATTACTTCTGACTCCAAAGAGAAAATATAGGACAGCAGGCTTCTCTTCCCTTTGATCTCAGCCACTCTCCAAAACCAAACATAAGTAACTTATTATCCCAGACATCATTTCCTTCTTCCCTATATGCACAGATGTCTACGTATCCTTTCTCTAGTCCAAGACTGATAACTTCACCTGGGTCTTATCTCCCTCATCCCTCCCTCCCCCACCCCGCCCCACCCCAACTCCTCTAGAGCCATGTGCCACCATTATCCCTCTCTCTCCTATCTTCCACTTCTCTTTCTCCACTGGCTCTTTCCTCTGAGCCATATACTCAAGTATTGCTATTAGAAACAACATCAATAATGACAACCACAAAAACTCCTCCAAACTTTCCTTTCACGTAGGTAACCAAACTCTTGGTTGTTCCTTTCCCAGCAAAGCTTTCTGAAAGTATTCTTGACAACATATGTCACCACTTCTCCCTCATCTTCCACTCAACTCCTCCTCTTACGCACCCAATCATTCCTCCTCCTTCTCTGACACCCACAACTCCAGAGGGACCACTCTCCCTATGCTCCTTCCTAATAATCAAATATTTACCTTAATTTGACCTTTCCAAAGCATCTGACGACTCTCCTTTCTACAAAATAAAGATACACAGGGGCTTCCCTGGTGGCGCAGTGTTAAGAATCCGCCTGCCAATGCGGGGGACACGGGTTCAATCCCTGGTCCGGGAAGATCCCACATGCCGCAGAGCAACTAAGCCCATGCGCCACAACTACTAAGCCTGTGCTCTGGAGCCCATGAGCCACAACTACTGAGCCCGCGTGCCACAACTACTGAAGCTCTTGTGCCTAGAGCCCGTGTTCCACAACAAGAGAAGCCACTGCAATGAGAAGCCCGGGCACCGTAACAAAGAGTAGCCCCTGCTCGCTGCAACTAGAGAAAGCCCGCGCGCAGCAACAAAAACCCAACGCAGCCTAAGTGAATGAATGAATTAATAAATAAATAAATAAAAACTACTCATGTTTCTTTAAAAAAAAAAGATACACAAATAGCCAATAAGTACATAAAAAGACACACATCATCATTAGCCATTAGGGAAACTCAAATCAAAACCACAATGAGAAAAAGGAAAACCCACAAAGGAGATGCCACTTCACACTCACAAGGATGGCTAATACCAAAAAGTCATAATAGAAACTGGAACCTTCATACATTGCTGGTAGGAATGTAAAATGGTTCAGCTATTTTTGAAATTGGTTTGACAGATCCTCAAAATGTTAAAGTTGCAATATGACACAGCAATTCTACTCCTAGGTATACATACACAGGAGAGAATACAATACATACACCACACAAAAACTTGTACATAAACCACAATGAGATACTATACAACACATCCATTAGGATGGCTAGTATCAAAAAAAAGGGGGGAGGGGGCAAAAATATGGAGAAATTAGAATTCTTGTGCATTGCTAGCTAGTGGGAATGAAAAATGGTACAGCCAACTGTGGAAAAGTTTGGCAGTTCTTTAAAAAGTTGAACGCAGATTTACCATATTACCTAGCAATTCCACTTCAGGGTATATACCCAAAAGAACTGAAAGCAAGGATTCAAACAGGTATTTGTACATCCATGTTCACAGCAGTATTATTCACAACAGCCAAAAAAATAGAAACAACCCAAATATTCATTGATGTATGAATGGATAAACAAAATGTGGTACATATATATATATATACAATGGAATGTTAGCCTTAAAAAGGAAGGAAATTCTGACACATGCTACAACATGAATGAACTCTGAAGACAAATGCTAAGTGGGGAAAAAAAAGTCACAAAAGGGCAAACAGAGTATGATCCCACTTATATGAGGTACCTAAAATAGGTAAATTCATAAAGACAAAAAGTAGAATAGAGGCTGGAGGTAGGGGGCAATGGGGAGCTATTATTTATTAGGTAGAGAGTTTCTGTTTGGGATGATCAAAAATTCTGGAAATAGACAGTGGTGATGGTTGCACAACATTGTAAATGTATTTAATGTCACTTAATTGTACATGTTAAAATGGCAAATTTTATGTTATGTATGTCTTATCACATTAAAAAAGGCAACAACAAAAAACTTCTAAAGAATATTTATAACAGTACTATATTATTCATAATAGCCAAAAAAGTAGAAACAATCCAAATGTCCATCATCTGATGAATAAATAAAATGTGTATTCATACACTGGAATACTAAGCAATAGAAAGGAATGAAGTGTTGATAACATGCAACATGTGTGAACCTTGAAAATTATGCTCAGTGAAAGAAATCAGACACAAAGGCCACATATGTATGATTTCGTTCACATGAAATGTCCAAAACAGGCAAATGTATAGAGATAGAAAGTAGATCATTATGACCTGGGGTGATAGGGGAGTAAGACGGATGCTAATGGGTATGGGGTTTCTTTGGGGGTAATGAAAACACTCTAAACTTAGATCATGGTGATGACTGCGTAACTCTGGGAATATACTAAAACCAGTGAACTGTACACTTTAAATGGATGTATTTTTATGATTCATAAATTACATCTCAAAAAAGTAACTTCATTAGAAATAGTTTACAGACTCTTTAATTTAGGGCTTTAAGAGGAAGCTTTTGTGTCAACCCTCATTTACTACTTCAATGAAGGGAGTGTATCACTATGAAGGGTCCAAGCCTCACCTTAGCGTTGTTAAGGGGATAACAGCTCGCCTTGCCTCTTTAACTTCTCAAATTGATACTACTTGCTAACTACCGGTGTGGGAAAGGAACAGACTCCTCAACAGTTGCCATGGCAGCTCAACAGCAAAAGCATCAAAAATTAAGAATATAAAGGCTTAGAAACAATGTGTTACAGAGAAAATAATATAAAATTTAAAATCAGAAAACATGACATCAGATTCTATACAATTTTAACAGCCGTGTGACCTAAGATACAAACTCGGTTTCTTCACCTGTAAAACAGGGATAGTATCAGATACTATCCAATCAAAAGAGGTGGAGAGTATTTATACAACCCATGAATTATCTCCTGTTCTACTGGACTATCACTCCCACTCTTCTTTCATTCCATCTTAATGACTACACCTTGCCTGAATCTGTCCTTTCCAACTTTCTTTTTCAGGACCGTCTCCATACAAGACTCCACAGGCATTGAAGATTCACTGTTTCCCCAAAAAGAAGTGTGTCAGACAGTGAGTTGCTGTTCACATGAACCACGGCTGGGTACATGTGACACAAATCCTGAGGCACAAATGAGACAACAGTAAAATGTGGAAAAAACTAAAATTAGAAGACAAGCGAAAACATGCGTGTAGGAATACTAAGTAACTCTTCATTTAGTCAAGATTAAATCTTTAAAGGCAAAGTAAGCACTCAATAAGTTTTTTTTAATAGAAAGCATACATATGAAATAGTGAAGTAGCCCTAGAATTAAGCAATTAGCAATCATTCCCAGCAACTTATTAGATGGCCTGTATGACTTCCCATAGCCTATTCAACTTCAAAATAGACTCTTGTCACCCAAAAGCATACTGAGATAAATTGCTAAAACACTTAGGACAGAATGTTTTCTGGGTTGGAAACAAATCGTTTTAATTCATCAAGCTTCTCAGTCTACCAAGTAAGCTAAGTCAACTTCACTAGTTTTCAAAATTCTTTAAAATTCAATCCTTTCCTGTAATTATTTAAAAAATCAAAGATTATAGTAGTTCAAAAAGACCACTTAGGGGCTTCCCTGGTGGCGCAGTGGTTGAGAGTCCGCCTGCCGATGCAGGGAATGCGGGTTCATGCCCCGGTCTGGGAAGATCCCACATGCCGCGGAGTGGCTGGGTCCGTGAGCCATGGCCGCTGAGCCTGCGCGTCCGGAGCCTGTGCTCCGCAACGGGAGAGGCCACAACACTGAGGGGCCCGCGTACCAAAAAAAAAAAAAAAAACACCACTTAGGACCTAGAAATATACATAATCACCTAAGCTTAAATGCAGAGTACAGAGAAACTAGAGAAAACCCAAATTACCAATTTTTTAAAAAATTAATTTTGTGTCTTAAAATGGTCAGGATCTAAGATACATTATTATGTGATTACAAGAAAAATACAAAAACCGCATTACAGGGGAAATCAATAAAAGCCCAACACCTGCTGTGTAAACATCTTAAATGTGTTATTTCTACTGCAAAGGATATTGTTCAAACCTCTGACTGCTAGCAGTAGTATAGTCATCCCTCCGTATCGGTTGGAGATTGATTCCAGGACCCGCTGCAGATACCAAAAACCCAAAGATGCTCAAATCCCTTATATAAAACGCCATAGTACAGTCGGCCTTCTGTATTCCCGGGTTCCAAAACTACAGGTTCTACACTCCTGTATATGGAACTCAAGGATACAGAGGGGTTACTGTATTAAACAGAGCCAAGAGATAAAATGGACTCAGAACTCTTCACTGAAAGTATTCCTAACATTCAAATATATAAAGAACAATATAGCCTATGATTATTCTCCTTTCCCCCAATATTTCCACATTTGCTTATTCAAAAGGTCCTACATGTGACCTCCCTTTCAAAAAGTCATCTCTCTCTTTCCCTTCACGGTTCAACGCCCTGCAAACTGTACTCTCCACTCGCCTCCACGTAGTCTCTTCTCATTCACTCAAACCCTCCATTGCTCTAATAAAACTGCTCCAAGGAGTCATTAGTCATCGTTCCTGGTCCTCATCTTCTTCACATACTCTGCAAAGTTAGACTCTCTCATTAAAACACTCTGCCTTCAGTTTGCAGTACTTCTCCTGTAACTCTCTCTAACCCATGCTCTGAATTCTTTCCTCCCTAACAAAAGTATTCTTTTTTCAAATCTTCAATAAATATGTATTGAAGCACCTACTACATGCTAGCCACTGTGTGAGGCACTGAAGATCTAGCAGTAAACAAAGCCGGTGCTCTCATGTAGCTTACAGTCTAGCTGGCTCCTCCAAGGTTTTAGCCCAGGTCCTATTATCTAATCCCATTGAACAGAGACGGGAGCGGCTCTTTTTGAGCTGTAGTTCATTCCAATTTGTTTAGAATGTAAACTGCTGATGAGCACAGAGTAAACAATGACAGGCCAGCTTGCTCATGTATACACATTATACCCAGGCACAAGCTTCTGATCAATTATTTAAAACTCAAAAATAGCCAGCTAACTAGTCCTGAGCACTAGCAAATTGTGTAACAGTGACAAGTTGCACATGTTGAGTTGTGGTTTCATGACTTAATTTGTGCCATCAGACTTCTGGTTATTTCTTAATGCCCAGGTCATGAGACATCAGCACCAAGCTTTGTCTGAACTTATTTTGCTACTATCCTTAGCACACTTGTTACAAATTACTACCAAACCAAAACTCCTTACTTTGTTCCTGAATATTTTGTGTGACATTTATTCGAAATGGAAATACCAGAACTTTGTTACAGATTTGCTTGTACAGTAGATATGGATGGAGTTGACCATAATATGTATTATGCAACTTATTTTAAAATACCAATCTCAAATTATCAAAGCATTCTAACAGCAAATAGTATTATGGCACATTTGGAAATGACCATGACACCTTACAGTCCATGAGAGCACAATTTGTTAACTGCAAAATCTTGACGTTATCTGGATTCCTGTCAGACACACTGTTACAGTATTTTAACAAAATGTATATTTGAATGCCAAGGGAAAAAACACCCCATCCACCAGCTTGAAAAAAAAAAATAGTGAAACTATGTATCAGGATCAGATCCACAAAAGCAGCTTTGGGAGATTCCCCTATCAAATACTGTAATCCTCTGCAGAATTTGTGTTTAACTAGGATCTTGGCCAAGTAAAGAAGGTGCTAAATCTAGTCCTCTTGGCTTGAGATGACAAACAAACATGATAGCTACAATATTTCAGCACTGTGCAATAGGCAAAGGAGACAGTGATCACAGACTGCTCTGTAAACTACTAAAATTAACTACAGTACAAATGGACCAGATGCTTTAAATTTTCATAAACTTATTTTTGATCCATAATCCACATAGATCAAATTGCACCAATGGTATACCTTCTTCTGCTAAGAAAAAACTCAGGAATTTTTGTGTAAGCATTTAAAAAAAAAGCTGCTTATAACTTTACCATATGTGTAATGTTGCAATGCATTTTCTGTAAGACTTGGCTTACAAAATGGAAGAACATCTCTCTACTAATGAGCAGTTAACTTTAGAGAGTGTTCTAAATCCTTTTCCTCTTCCATGCTTCCTCAAAATAAAAAGTCCCCAACACACTGTTCTTTTCTATACATATAAGGTGACTTTCTACCACTTTTAAGGCAAAAAGAAATGCATCAGCGTCTTTCCCCTCACCCCCCAACCAAAGCACTAGTTTATCTGGAAACTGAAAATAGTGTATACCTTTTGCCTCAAAGAAAGAATGGGATGAAAACAGCACATGTCAACACAAAACAGCAAATTACCTGTTTCTATTACAAATTTCCACTTTACTCAAAATGTAATGAGAAAAGAAATACCCCCAATATTCCTTTTCTTGAAACCATCATTTTGGAAGATAAAGGAACAATTACTGCAAATGAGGTGACAATATTTGCAACATTTGGGCAATTCTTTCCAAAGGTACTTTACCAATGGAGATCATAGTTTGGCAAAGAAATACATAACGGATTTATTTTTTAAACCTGAATTCCAACATTAGTGAGAACTTATTCAATAAAATAGGCTCTCATTTATTTTCATGTCAGTGGTTAAATCTAAATGGAATCTACTAAATAAGCTCAAGAATGTTTGGTATTCAACTGCACACCCATATGAGATAAATACATCCTTCTATGCGTCACTTTTATACTTCAAAACAGAGACCAGAAACTCTGTACAGGGACAATAACCACAAGGAAGCGATTTTAAAAGCAAGTTTCTTATTTCTCCTACATCACTGAATAAAAACAATGAAAAAATTACTGAGGTGAGAGTTATTAAAACTGTGTAATTGTTTACATGTTCTAATTAAATACCACTACTGTGCTCTCACAAACTAAATAAGTAAATCAAAAATTATAATTTTACTTCCATAAATGATACATATAATTGTATTACTTATATATTTACATATATTTAATATATAACTTATTACATAAATACATTTAAATATATAACATATTGTATATATAATCTAGATGATATTTGTAACCATAATAGCTTTTTAAATTTTATTTATTTATTTATTTTTGGCTGGGTTGGGTCTTCGTTGCTGCGCGCGGGCTTTCTCTAGTTGCAGCAAGTGGGGGCTACTCTTCGTTGCGGTGCATGGGCTTCTCCTTGTAGTGGCCCCTCTTGTTGCAGAGCACAGGCTCTAGGGCACGCAGGCTCTAGAGCACAGGCTCAGTAGTTGTGGCGCACGGGCTTAGCTGCCCTGCGGCATGTGGGATCATCCCGGACCAGGGCTCGAACCCGTGTCCCCTGCATTGGCAGGCGGATTCTTAACCACTGCTCCACCAGGGAAGTCCCTGTAACCATAATATCTTAAGATAAAAAACTAATCTATTTATGTGATTTTTGGCAAGAGATATGAGGACACATTATGAAAACCATAGAGATATAAAGTTATAGTATATAATGCTCTGTATATCCCACCATATCACTCATGAATTGTCCCTTCCTGTGGATGCAAGAAAAATAATGTGTTTCACAGCTTATGCATATCCTTAGAGCCTTGTAAAGTGCCACAGAAAATACACACCATATGTTCAACAAAGCACAACTTTGCATATTGTATGTTTCAAAACACATGGTTGATTGGGTATAGGATTAGCATATTTTTAACTGGGTTCTCTCTAGCTGTCTGTTAAAGTATTTGTGAACTATACACTGTACACACAATCAACTTTAGAAAGAGCACAGGGCTTAAAGAGCCATGAGTTTAAGTTCCAGATTTTCCACTCACTGGGTCTATTGTCTAACCTCCCTATGCCTGTTCTCTCATCTCTAACAAGGAAAGGACAATAATTCATAATTTCCCTTCTGCATAGAATTGTTCTAAGAGCCAAAATGAGATAGTATACAAAAGATAAAGCTCTACATAAACATAGTATTTTCTTATATCTTCTTAGTGAAATTATTAAATACCACCATAGCAACTAGCTTTATGTAACAACTACTTTAAAGTAAGGAAAGCACATGCTACAGCGTTCTCACCCAACTACAAAATGCTATGTCTGCTTAGGGATAAGAAAAACCTCCTTTAACCTTGGAGAAGAAGGAAGATGTGAAACAAATTATTTAATTAGTCATCATTTTCTCGACTCAGGTCAAAAGGTAAGACAGACTCTTAAAAACAAATATACATTAAATTTCAGGAAATAGGCGGTTTTTTTTAATTGGCTCTTACTGCTCTTGCATTTCCACAAACAACAATTTGCTCTTATGAACCTAACATATGGGACTGATTTGTTTTCCATGTGTAATTCTCAATATCTAAATAAGTCACTTCAAGCATTGTCCCTTTTCAAGCTGTATAATCCTATACTACTCTGCTAAAGCATGTAATTTCCAACAACACAAGTACTTTAGTATCTTCAGAAGATATCTTCATGTATCTATTCCTAGGGCTAAAATGATGAAAAACTGCAGTGCCCAAGAATGTCAGAACAATGCACAGTTCTGGTTTTAAATGTTTCAAATTTTTTCTACAACACTACATAGCAGCTTGAATATAACCAGTATTTAGTTAATGTTTACTGAATGAATTAGGAATGCTTTGCCTCTATTTTGCTTTTTGATACATGGGGCGGGGCGGGGGGGCACTGTCTTTGGTTTATACCAAGTAGAATCCACATTTCACCGTAAGCAGCAGAAAAGATTTGCCAAGCATACTTTATCAATTCTGTTCAGAAGACACCTACTCATGAGTTGGCTGTGCATCGCAGTACACTTAACTCGTGCTCCAGAATTACCTGAAGTGCCTCACTATACTCAGATAGGGAATGCACCTGTATTCTCAGCAGTGAGTACAAATAAATAGAAATAAATTAATTGAATACATTTCTTTAGCGTGCAAAAACCAATTACTAACTCTTACCTGTGGATATTAAAACATCCACAGGAACAAAATCCTAAAAGTGTGAATTATTATTTAGGAATTACCTCTAAAAACAGTAAAATCTGAATTACAATAATAACATTAATGTAAATACTATAAACAAAATAAGTCTTAATGTCTAATTTTTGTCTACCCTCTACTTACAGTTTACAAAATCTAACAGTTGTCACTTAAAAACTCCTAATTCCAGCCAGTAAGGTTCATTTTCTCTTCATTTTTTGTAAAGTAATATCTAGTCTTGCTATAACTACAAGCTACCAATATTCTTCTTAAGCAATGGGTTACATTCTCTTTCATATTAAATGTATTTCTTTATTGATTTTATCATGTCTGAAATTGCAATCACCTGCTCCCTAAGTGACCCTTTAAATCTCTATTTCAATGCTTATGAAATGGAAAGCACTGAGAGTACTATTCACAAAGTGCACAAAACTTTGAAAAAGACCCCATTATTCTCAAAACAATTCCTATTCGCATTTCAAATTACAACAATAGAGGCTTCTTTATGGAACTGATATTTCTACAATTTTAATAGAAGTTTAGCAACAATTTAAGAAAAGTTGTACAAAAAATTTTAACTAAGCAAACTCAGAATACCAACAGTTGTTGTACAATCAATGTGTACACCAAAGAGAAAAATTTTTTTAATCATGACTTTAGATCTTAAGGAGTTATTTCAGAAAGAAAGCCTCAGAAAATGAAAGCCTCAATTTCAAAGCTGGTTTCTTCAATACCAAGAAGAATAATGACCAATCTTTAGACTGTAATAATTTAACATTTCTTTTATTTTCAAACCTGTAGCTTATACTAACTTTTTAATTAAACTTAAATTATTTCAAACTGTAAACATTTTTACAAGGATTTCTCCATGCCCTCTGAGTTTATATGGCTGCAATTTCAGAAAGTTTGAGAGCTGACACAGTTTCTGATAACCCTGGTTTTCCATAAAAAATGAGCATTACACCAGCAGACAATTACACAGCTCACAAAAACAATGGAGTCAGAAAATTTATATGAATTGACAGCTTGGTATATTACTGCACATGATTTCACAAAAGTCTGTATTCATTCATACACACATTCAGACAATAAACATTTACTGAGCCACCTGCCATCAGCACTGCCCATGAGAAGTTCTCTAGCTAAAGAGCAATGATAAATCATGTAGTCAGATAAATTATAGTATAATTATGTAATATATATAGTATAATGTATTAGGTGATACACTATAACATACAGAGAGATAACATACATACAGATATTCCTCTGACCAACTCATTCGGAGATACACATTATCTAGAACCTTGATAACCAGAGTATGGTTCATGAACCAGAAATGCCATCACCCAGTAGCTGGTCAGTCAGAAATATGCAATCTCGGGTCCCAAGCAAATCTACTGAATCAGAATCTGCATTTTAACACGCTCTCCAGGTAACCCCAATGCAAATTTAAGTTTTGAGAAACACTGATCTAAACATAATTGAAAAACTGTAAATAAGTAAAAGTGACATCTTGTACTTTTAAGCTCTTCAGGCCCCATCCTGAGCCTTTTTACAAATGAATAGATAATTTAACAAGTTCAGTTACTTACCTTCACAGATCAGGAACAAACTGGGAGATACCACTGACAACAAAGAAAGAAAACAGGAAAAACTAATAAAAAGCAATCTCAAAAAGGGATGGCTATAGGGGACCATTTAAACAGCAACAATCTACCCTTTCTGCCTAAATAGGCCCGAAAGGTGTCAGTGTATTACAGAAATATAACAGTTATTGATGTTCTTAAATGTGTCTCCTCTAACTAGTCCACAAATTCCTTGAGGACAGGGACCTAGTTTTATTTATTTATTTATTTATTTATGCGGCACGCGGGCCTCTCGCCACTGTGGCCCCTCCCACCTCGGAGCACAGGCTCCGGACGCTTAGGCCCAGCGGCCATGGCTCACGGGCCCAGCCGCTCCGCGGCATGTGGGATCTTCCCGGACCAGGGCAGGAACCCGTGTCCCCTGCATCGACAGGAGGACTCTCAATCACTGCGCCACCAGGGAAGCCCTAGTTTTATTTTTATACACTTACATTTGTAAACTGAATGACCTTAAATCATTAAGATGAGTTTGGTTAGGCAATGAGATATATATTTCACAAAAATTTCTATCTAAAAAAATTACAATAAAAATGTCACAGCTTTTTTTTTTAAAAAAAGAATAAAGCCTCTCCATTCTATAACAAGCACTCTGAGAACAGAGGCTTCACTGAACTTGTGGCTCCAAATCCGAATCTTTTCTGACTCTATTCAAACTCACTTCTAGGGGACCAGTGCGTGGAGGGAGTAGAGAAAAAGATTAGAAGAGAATGGAGGGAGAATAAAAATCAGAGAACACTCAGGGTTCCTCCACTCGTGAAAATAAAAAGAGAAAAATGGGAAGCCTCACCAAAGATACAGAAATGCCAGACAGAATACTACCTCTAGCAACCATTCACTCCATGGTCCTTGCCCCTGTGAATCAGACACCTGCTCACAATCCTCCTAACCTAAGAACTTAAAGACACCTTAGCTCTAGAAACACTTCCCCTTGTGGCCTTCAATCAGCTATTACAGCCAGTTTATAATACAACAAATTCACTCTTCCAAAACAGCAAATTTCATGATGTTCTAGTCCTTACACTCCAGACAAATCATTAGTTTTCTTGCCTATGTCCTTGCTCATGCTATTACTTCATAGAGAACTTTCTGCTCTGTTAATCTGACCCTGCATGTTAGCCACCAGCCATGTGTGGCTATTTAACATTTGAAATGTGGCTAAACCAGACAGAGATGTATGATAAATGTAAAATACACATCGAATTTTAAGACTTGGTACAAAAAGGATGTAACAGTATTGTTTTTTTAACAATGATTACATGTTGAAATAATATTTTGGATATATTCAATTAAATAAAATAGATAATTAAAATTAATTTCACCTGTTTCTTTTTAATGTGGCTACTAGAAAATTTAAATTACATGTGTGGTACACGTTACACTTCTATTGGACAGTGCTGGTCTAGATCCTACTCATTCTTCAAGGCCTAATTCAAACACCTCCAGCCCCATAAAGCTTTCCCCAATGACTCCAAGTGGACATGGTTTCTGTCTCCCTGAACTTTCATATCACTTTTCTTCACACTCCCAAAGAACCAGAGGAATTTTACCTTCTTACTGAGTGTTCCTATTACAGCTCCCCAACTCCAAGATAAGCAAATCGAGAAAAGAAACTACATCTAGGTCACATAAATTTTCATCCTACACCTTGGAGAGTGCATGTACTAAGGTGATGCGAGATGTCTGCTAATTGAGACTTGAACTTCTCAATTACTATATTATCTATCCCTTTCACCGATTTCCATTTCTTCCTGAGGAATTAAACTCCATGTCTACAAATGTCCTGGATTATAATTAGAGTGCCAGTGAGCTGTACATATATGATGAACAAGCAGATCTAAAACTAATACCGGCAGTCAATACACTTACATCAATTGTAAAAATTCTACAAGCCTCTAAAGGTTCCACTTTTTTTTTTTACACTGCTGTCCCTAAAATTGTATTGTGAAGATCAATTAATTCAAAAGTAGGAGACTTTCCCAGAGATTAACAACACTGGGTGACTAAAGTCTACCAAAAATTGTCCGAGATCCTCCCACAACCCTGAGAATAGACCAGGTAAGCATACAAAGGCTTGAGTAAAGCAAGAACAGTGTCTTATATCGCAACCAAATCTCTGAAATCGAGCTGTGAGGAAAGTGGTAGGAAGGGAAAAGACGACTTGTGTGCAAGAAACGAAGGGTGTTAACTATTGGAACGCGAAACGAGAAATAAAACCTAGCACAAAAAATGTCTGAATTATGTGGGAGGGATCCTCCCTGGGTGTATCTCTCAACCTCTGAATCCTCAGGCAAAGGTCGCGGTGGTCATTTCAAGGGTCTTTTCTTCAAATCGTATTCCAGTGCCTGAGATCTGCATCCGCGAATCTTCCTTCCTCACCAGCCTATTCTGACTCCCCGGGCCAGGAATTCCGGCCAAACCCAACCCTGAAGCCACCCTTCTCCAGCACAGTTTGGAAACCGGCGGATGAACCAGGAGGGCCGAACTGAGACCCAGCAGCTGGACGACACCCCTCTCCCATCGAGTCCGGGCTTAGCCCCTTGGGCAGGACTGGGCTGGCAGAGGAGAGCCAGTAGGCAGAGGGGGCGGGGCAGGGCGTCGGACTTCGAGGATGGGTCTTCCCGTTCCATGCCGGCGCCTGCCGGTGCCGCGGGGACCCGCAAGGTGGTGACAAGGCAGAATAGAAAAGCAGTGCAAAGCAGCCCGGGGCTTTCACTCACCAGCCGTCGCTCCCCGACGTTGGCAGTGGCAGGACCTCTTCTCCTTCCGCCATTGCTGTTGACGTCCACGTCACTTTGCCGAAAAGTGGACCTGGCGCCGAGGCCGACTCAGACCCAACGTCGTAAAAGGTCCTCGGAAGTCTGGGACTGAGCTTCTGGAGAGGGAAAGGAAGAGGGAAGAGGCGACAACGCGAAGAACGCAACGTCACGACGTCCCGAGGGCGAAAGGTAACTTGGAGGAGGAGACGTGGAGAGCCGCTACCCCATCCAAAGACTACATGTCCCAGGATGCCGCGGGGACCGGGCCGGGCGCAGTGGGCGGGGCTTGGCGAGGGCGTGCGTCCCAGTAGGAGGCCCTTGAGAGGGTCGCTTCTTGGCGTGCAGTTAGCGTCTTCTTTGCGTCTTGGCGTCCTGCTTAAAGTCATGTTTGACTGTCTTAAATAGTGGAGAGGCGAGGGGAGGGGGGAATCCTACAGGGAGGGTGGAGATAGGAGCATAGCCACATTTGGGCCATTTCCTAGTGCAACAGCTGTGTTTGAGAAAAGAGTGGGCTGTAAGGAAAAGGCATGCTCACCTCTGTTTGTGGGGCGCGGTCAGAAGTACAAATGGAGGCCACGTACTTTATGTTTGAATACTTTAAAAGTTTTTTTTTTTTAAAGCTAAACAGTAAAGGAAATATGTTCTAGCCTCCCACCTTTATAAACATATCTTTCTAACAACATAGAAGGGCAAGTCCAAATTTAGAATTCTAGAACTCTGGATTTCCAAGCAGGGAGAGCTGCCAAGTTTCTTCTCTTCCCACCCTACTTCCCCTTCACTCCACGTGGGTGGACTCCTCGGCCTCCACATCCAAGCTCGGTGTCTACCATCACCAGCAAAGCGCCGGCTTTTAGTTTCCCCTTGACCATACCTGGGCCTAGGGCTGAGCACAGGGTTCAGGAAGATGGACCTAGGGAAATGCTTTTGTAAGCCCTGGACCTAATGCTGATGAAGTAAAGCCACATGTAACAATATGGATTAATCTGGAAAATATGATGTTAAATGAACAAAACATTGTGGAAGGGTAGGTAAAGTATGGTGTCATTTATATTTGGCTTTAAAAATAGGCAGCACAATATACATTTTTATAGAATGTATGTGCTTTTAAAAAATGCACAAGAATGATATATAGAAAAATTGGAATGGCAGTTCTCAAAGATAAACAAAACCAGACATTAGTTAAGTAGTGAAAACAGATGTTATTCAGAAACTACGGACAGTAGGGGCGTGGGCTGAGCTCCATTCTGATTTGTGCAGAGGTGTTTAGGGGTTTTAAAGGGAGAAAGAGGGAGCAGGGAGAGCGGGACTCAGAGGCAGACAAGTGAAAAATTACAAAGCATTGGTCAGTGTAATTGTGATTAGACCAGCTGTGTCTGCTAGCTGGTAATTTTCGAGGTTAGGATTCTTCCCTGGCACAGAGCCTGAGAGACAGAGACCCTGCCCTTCTTGATGATTACATTTCAAAGGAATGGCTCTCAGGTCCTTGAGAAGGACACGTCTAAGTTGTAATAGATACATATTCACAGATGTAAGCCCTTTGTAGTAAATGCTCCAAGAGACGTCAGTAACCTATCATCAGGTGTTGGCTAGATCAAACAGTAAACTCTGCTGGCAGCCATTGCACTTTCTCAATCAGGCATTTTAATGGGGTTCATTGGAGGCCAGGGTCATCCTAGGGACACAGCCTTAAGTTGCTAAAGACCATGCTAGAGTTTGATCAAGTCTCTTAGTGCAAGAGTTTGGACAGAGTGCCAAAAGTTCTGCAGTTCTCACAGTTACATTTGTGGGAGGAGAGGAAATGGCTTCAATTATATTTTTAATATTTTGTTTCTAAAGAGCTGAGAAATGGCTACATAGGTGTTCAGTATTCTTTATAGAGTCTATACTTTGGTGTCTAAAATGTTTCATAATTTTAAAAACTATTTGATTAAATATGCACAAAGCATAGTACAGCTCTTTCATTTACAACCAAAAACATGTTCATTCTCTTCCCAAAGGGGAAATAATACAGAGCCACATTATTGCACCTACTTCTAAGCCAAGGATCTCTGCATGATGTTCAGTCTTTCTATGGGGAAACATTTTTTTTAATATGGAGTGAGAGTTTAGATAACAGCTATCAAAAAGAATAAAAGACATGAATCTAGGTCAAATTACTATCCTGATATTCAGGACCTCTGCTGGGTCTCTTCAATTGCTGTCAGTGGATTTTCAGAAGTTTTCTAAAATGTTTTGTAAAACTGTTAATTCAGTGACATGACAAGCAGTTGTTCATTGATTAAGGTGATCATAACCCTCAATTGTAATTCATTCTCAGTGTAATTAAAACAGTGACTGCTTAATACTCCATGTGGTAAAAGTATTATTCCATTTAAAATATATCAAGTGTTTGCTTGTGTTTGATATCCAGGCTCCTGAGTTAGCACAGACTCCGTGGTTGATGAGTTTTCTGATAAGTCCTTCCTCTTCATTTGGATCCAGTTTGTCCACATTTTCCCCAACATGCCTCACTTCCTGAGGTGACAAGGATATCACTATGCCCAAAGAACATTTTATAGATGGCTACAAGTTTTTATGGGTGTAACTTTCTGAGTATTTTTGTGCTTTAAAAAAAACCCTCAAAGTCCTGCCTTTTACCTGGATTGTTATGAGCTTTAAAAAATATAAGTATGGGATTACAAGTAGAATTTGTTAAATTCTAGTAGTAAATCTCTGCTTAAAAAAAAAAATTTCAAGAGCTAGAGAAGATTTTATTATGAAATTATCTCCCTGTATTTTCTTTCTTTACTCTTTTCTCCTAATTATGAGAAGATTCCATCAATGACACTAGAAGCTCTCTCTGCTTTTATATATCTTTCTGGAACAGAGGAAGTTGGAATTTCTTTTTTCATAGACCTGGTGATGCTAATAGTGCTGACCATCTGGATCTGTGCACAATGCAGGCATTCCAAGATATATCTTCATGAAAGGCACATCCTATCACCCACATAGGGTGTGTTATCGGCCTGCACTTCTGCAGCTATTTGTACTCCCGTGCCCAAATAGAAAAGTATGGTATTATTCTATATTATCCTTGGATAAAATCAAACTGCATTTTTATAAAGGGAAAATTAAAGTTTCTTGGTTTTGAATGAAACTGTAAAAAAAAAAAGAATATTTTTCATCTATTATTTGGTGTTGCGTGCCATATAACTATGTAATTATGTAGTTCATATTGTATTATATGTACTTAAGTCATATTATGACACAGTCTATTCTCAATAACTATTCGTTAAATGAACTGAAGATTTTTTTTGAAGTATTTTGGAGTAGTTGAAGTCATTCAGCTATATAGAAACAGCTGGTTGGGATTGGGGGCAAGTGTTGAGCAAACAGTGATAACAAAATATTTCTCCCTTATCCTTCTAGTAGTTGTCTTTGCTAATTGAAGTTGACTCTTAATAGGTTATATAGATGGACCCAAAGTAAACATTTGGACAGGGATTGACCCATTCTTGGGTTTGGGGTAGTTATGCTTTAACGTGGGAGCCTGTTTCACTCTTTCCTCATTCCAGATTTGCTCCCAAATGTTCCAGACAAAAGGCTCTTATTAGGGTTGAGTCACTGCTGGTTAGAAACAGAGATTGTAAACAATATGTTAGCTGGAACTAGCCTTCATTTTAAAAACTTAACTTCTTGCCTTTTGTGAGTTCACACACTCACAATATGTAAACAGTATCTTTAGACAATGGCTGTGCTATTCTTTACATATAATCTGTCTCCATTCACCTCATACACTTATACTCACCCTTCCTTTTCGGCATATGTCTTTCCAAATAAAAGAGTTAGCAAGCAACCATCTAAGGTAATTGGATGAAATCGCATGATATATGCTTTTAACGATATGTGTAAGAAATACAGGTATGTATTACAATTTCTATGAATATGTTATTTACAGACTGGTTTCTCTAATACCCATGCTAAATTGTACAGCTTATCCCACTCCTGGGCATATACCTGGACAAAACTATAATTTGAAAAGGTACATGCACCCCTATGTTCATAGCAACACTATTCACAATAGCTAAAACATGGAAACAACCTAAATGTCCATCAATAGGTGAATGGATAAAGAAGATGTGGTACATGTATACTATGGAATACTACACAGCTATAAAAAAGAATGAAATAACACCATTTGCAGCAACATGGATGCAACTAGAGATTATCATACTGAAGTACGTCAGAAAGAGAAAGACAAATACATATGATATCACTTGTATGTGGAATCTAAAATATGGCACAAATGAACCTATCTACAAAACAGAGAGACTCACAGACATAGAGATCAGACTTGTGGTTGCCAAGGCGGAGGCAGGGAGGGAGAGAGATGGACTGGGAGTTTGGGGTTGGTAGATGCAAACTATTACATTTAGAATGGATAAACAACAAGGTCCTACTGTACAGCACAGGGAACTACATCCAATCTCCTGGGATAAACCATAATGGAAAAGAATATTTAAAAAAAGAATGTCCATATGTGTATAAATGAGTCACTTTGTTGTACAGCAGAGATTGACACAACATTGTTAAGTCAACTACACTTCAATTAAAAAAAGAAAAAAAAAGAAATTGTACAGCTTATCACTGTCATTACTACATTCCAAATTCACATAAGAAGAATTAAAAGGGCTTCCCTGGTGGCGCAGTGGTTGAGAGTCCGCCTGCCGATGCAGGGGACACGGGTTCGTGCCCCGGTCCGGGAAGATCCCACATGCTGCGGAGCGGCTGGGCCCGTGAGCCATGGCCGCTGAGCCTGTGTGTCCGGAGCCTGTGCTCCGCAACAGGAGAGGCCGCAACAGTGAGAGGCCCACGTACCACAAAAAAAAGAATTAAAAAATTAAGTAAAAAGAATTCTTAGGATATAATGAATATGAAAATGACCACAGAAACAAAAGCATTTAAAACATTTAGATGAAGAATTTCTTCTCTATAATTTTGCTCACACTTTTCTCTAGACAATATCAACTACTTCCGTGTTGTTAATTGCCATCTGTAACTCCTAAATCTGTATTTCCAACCCTGTTCTTTTATAGTTTGCATCTATGAATCTAGCCATCCGCTGGGAGCTTGCACTTGGATGACCCACAAACACTCCAAACTCAATATTTCTAAAACCAAACTCATTATGTCTACCTGCTCCCCAGTCCATTCCATTTCTATAGAGGTAAATGGTTTTATTATGTATCTAGTCATCTAAGCCAGAAACTTGGGAATTATTCTAGCTTTCTTTCCTTTTTATTTCCCATGGGTCATCATGGACCTATGCATATTTTCCTCCCTAGGTATCTTTCAAGTCAGGTCGTTCTCACCACCCCTGCAGTTTTTATCTTGCTTTTGCTCCTCATTTTGTTTTGCATGAAGGGAGTCTTTAATTAGTCTCCAACCTCCTTCCACTCTCTTCCCCAAAGAGTCAACACAGGCTCTACACTAGGGGTTCAAACTGGCAGCCCTCAGGCTAGATTTACTTAGCAACTTATATTCTCTTGTCATTTTTAATCACTTGAATATCTTTATACACTTTTCAGTTTGTCTCCTCCACCACTCCCCACCACTTGAGACCAGCCCCCAATTTACACATTTTTTATTTGCTTGATCCTCAGAGGTATTTGAATTTGTGACTCTTGTTGCATATTTCTAAAATGGAAGTTTACCTAAAATCCTTCGATTGCCCATTATCCCCTATAAAGAATGTCTAAATTCTTTATCATGGATACAATACTCTCAGAATCTTGAGTACTTTCCCATCTTCCCTTTTAACATATGCTTCAGCCATTCTATATTTTTTTAAGTCAGTTGCTTGATTTTTTAAAAATATTTATTTGGCTGCGCCGGGTCTTAGTTGCAGCACACGGGATCCCTAGTTGTGGCATGCGAAATCTTTCTTCTTTTAGTTGCGGCATGCGGTATTAGTTCCCTCACCAGAGATCAAACCCAGGCCCCCTGCATTGGGATTGTGGAGTCTTAACTGCTAGACCACCAGGGAGGTCCCTCAGCCATTCTATATTTACAGGCCCCAGATATGCCCTGCTGCTCCATGACTTTATGTCTTTGTTAAAACTTGCTTCCTCTGCTTTGTTACATTCTAACTTCCTTCAACTGGTTACACTTAGCCATATGGCTTGAGCAACATTTTCTTTGTAACCCTCTCTCTCAAGCAGAATTATTCATTCCTGCCTTTTGCTATCACTTCCCCTTAAATATTCCTCAAAATTATATGCTTATATATTTGTTTTCTCTACTAGACCCGATATCCTTGGGACCAGCTTAATATGTCTTTACATTTCTAGTGCATAGCATAGTACTTGATACATAGCTGTAATCTGCTGTATGAGTAAATGGATGAATGGACTGTGTGCATGCGTGTGTGTGTGTGTGTGTGTGTGTATGTGTGCGTGTGTAACATTATTACTGCAAACACTTATAGACCATTTATCATGTCCTAGGCATTGTTCTAAGCACTTCTGTTAACTCATTTAATCCTCCCAACAACCCTATAAATTAGTAATGAATAAATATGAAATCTGAAATCAAGTTAGATCAAATAGGCAAGTAGTTTTCTATTATGATTTAAGAAGCATTTCTTTAGAAGTAGAAATGATTGTCATGTTTGTATTAAATTAAAAAAATAAGTTAATGAAGACACACAAAAGGAGAAGAGGGAGGACATTACTTCAGGGTCCTTATGCATCACAAGTAGGTGCAATTGCTCGATTGAGTGTTTCTGCTTCTGCTTAATGAAATCCTTCCTGGGAGAGGCAAAATCTTGTGTCATCCTTTCTAACCTGAAGCAAATTAATTTCTTCCTGCCATAAAAATGTTATTATTTTTTAAATCTTTGATTTGTATAAAGCATTTGGTGATAATCTGTGAGCAGAGACAAAGCCTATATCCACAGATAATGATATCTGCTTCAATTCTGTCTAGTCACAGTCTTTTTTCTTTTTTTTTTTTTTTGCGGTACGCGGGCCTCTCACCGTTGTGGCCTCTCCCGTTGCAGAGCACAGGCTCCAGAGGCACAGGCTCAGCGGCCATGGCTCATGGGCCCAGCTGTTCCGCGGCATGTGGGATCTTCCCGGACCAGGGCACAAACCCGTGTCCCCTGCATCGGCAGGCGGACTCTTAACAACTGCGCCACCAGGGAAGCCCTAGTCACAGTCTTTACAATGTCCTAAGAGGCTCTACATAATCTGCAACCCCAGTGTTCCCTCCATCTGGAAATCTCTTTGCCCAGATATATTTAGGCTCAGTGGGTACATAGTTTTCAGGTAGGCAGAGATAAGGAAAAGAACTTCAGGGAGGGACTGACAAGATCAAATGCAGAAAAGCACCAGGCATGTTGGTGGTTCAGAGAGTAGGCCAGTGATGGAAGAGACAGTTCAGCCAGGATCTGGCAGGGAATGGAGAGCAACTGAAGGTTCTCAAATATTAGAGGACTCTATGACCCAAGGACAGTTTTACAAAGATGAACAGTTGGATTGAAGGTAGAAGAGATCAGAGACAGGGAGGCCAGCCAGGGGCCAGTAAGATCCTAAACTGGGATATTAGCCATAGAGCTAGAAAAAAGTAATAAAAATGAGAAAGATTGTGGGAAGAGAAAGATTATGAGAGACCGAGTTCCTGATCAGATATGAGACAAAAGAAGGGGTATGTGGTCCTGATGATAGTAGCCACAGCAGGAGCAGAGCCCTCAGGAGGGATCAGATAGAGGTTTGATGGAAATGGGATACATTAGGCAGTTGGAAATAGGGCTGTGGCCCAGAAAATGGACTAGGTCTAAGGATACAAATCCTGTAAAATTCTCATTCTGGTTCTTTCTGTAGGATGAGAGGTAACCAATCAGGAGACAGAGACTGGCAATGGGCACTCTCATATGCCACTATGGGAAGTGAATTTGTGCAAATGTTTTTGGATTAGAATTTGGAAATACTCATCAACATCTAAAGTATACGTACCTTTTGAAATATTCTCTGTAGAATTTACCTTACAGAGATATTTGCACAATTGAGGAAGAGCATATACAAGGATGCTCATTGATGTACTGTTTGGCTTCTAATGGCAAAAAAAATTGGAGTCAACTTAATTGTCCATCATTGGATGGTACCTCTATATGATGAAATACTATGTTGCTGTTAAATATAATAGAATGAGGTAAAGCTATATATAATGACACAGAAAGGTGTCTACCATGTATTAAGCAAAAAATAGCAAGTTGTAGATGTGTTAATTAACTAGACTGGAGGAATCTTTTCACAATGAATAAGTATATCAAGTCATCACCATGTACACTTTATTTTTTTCATGTACACTTTAAATATCTTTCCATTTTGTCAATTATACCTCAATAAAGCTGAAAATTTTTCAATTAAAAAAACCTCTTGGGCTTCCCTGGTGGCGCAGTGGTTGAGAGTCCGCCTGCCGATGCAGGGGACACGGGTTCGTGTCCCGGTCCGGGAGGATCCCACATGCCGCGGAGCGTCTGGGCCCGTGAGCCATGGCCGCTGAGCCTGCGCGTCCGGAGCCTGTGCTCCACAACAGGAGAGGCCACAACAGTGAGAGGCCCACGTACCGCAAAAAAATTTTTAAAAATAAATATAATGCAGTCCTTCTCCCAACACTTCCAATATTTAAAAAAAAAAAAAAAAAAAAAAACCTCTTAAAGTTCCCCTCCCACCCCATGACCACTAACAGAAGAGTTCAGTTGGTGTATGTTCTGGTTCTACCTAGCCTTGAAAAGCTGGGTCCAACATGCCCCAGGAATTGTGTTAACCATTTTATTTATTTTTAAATAAAACAGAAGGGTGGGGAGAAAAGCAAGTTGCAAAATGGTGTGTCTAATATAATTCCACTTTTCAAAAAAAGTGAGATATATATTTGGACATTCACACAGAAAGGTCTAAAAGAATATGTGGAATTGTTAACTGTGATAGTTTAGGTTGGGCACGACTTAATGGGACATTGACCTTCTACAGCTATAAATTGTTAGACGTTTTTTCCACTGAGCATGTATTATTTGTAATAAGAATAAAAGTTTGGAATTTTATTTAAAAAAAACTTTCAGACTTTCTTAAGGAGCTCATTCAGTCACTGGTACTAAAGGTGAGATAAAAGTAGGTCAAAGCAAGGCAGGAAAACGTGCGGTGGACTGAGTATGTGAAAGTGGTACATGGTGTGTATGTATTGATATATGAAAACGAGCGGCCGGGCCCTGCCTGGTTTGGCACCTCCTGAACATTCTAGTCCCCTTTCATAGCACCTTCCTCTCCCCCTTACACCGGCCTCCTCTCTGTTCCTTGAATAAGCCTTTCAACACATGGCCTCTGCGCATGCTGTCTCTGCCTGAAAAAATCCCCACCCCAAACACACAGCCTCCGACATGTACACACCTTGCTCTTACTTCACATCTCAGCTCAGTTGTCACTTCCTCAGAGAAGTGAGAGGGCAGCCTTTCAGAATACAGCAGGCCCCTTTGTTACATGTGTTTCTAAATACGCTACACGTGATTTGAATGGGAAAACAAGAAATTTAAAACGGGAAGGGAGAAGGATGGCAGAGAGTGACTAATGCTTTAATGGTATTCATGTTTTGAAACCTTTCTTCTTGATCTATATTGTCTAGTCTACCTGCTTTTCCTACTTTTAAGTTTACTTATGGTTCTTCTTAGATATTTCCTATGCAGGGCGGTAAGAGAAGCCTGAAATCATTAATAGACTGTGAATTCCTGCAGTATCATTGTACAATTTCCCTTTGGACAAATTCCTTTCTGCACTCGTTTACTGAGCGCTAAGTTCTGTTCAAGACCCTGGGTGAAATAACCTTATCTACCGCCCACCTTTCCTACTTTTTCCTCTTCTACTCTCTTATTCAGTGCAAGCTCAGTCCATCACTGTGATTTTCAATCTCATGAGCATTGGAATAACCTGAGGAGCTTTTAAAAAAATGTGGGAATTCACCCTCAGGGATTCTGACTCTGCTGGTCTAGGGTCAGACCCAAGCACAGGGGTGTTCTGAAAGTTCCTTGGGTGATGCTAATGTGCGGGCAGCATTAAGTACCACTGGCTGAGATTAATCCTGAAACAGAAACTCTACTTGGAGAACTGGAGAACACCTGACTTACGGAAATCAAAGCCTGGGTGATTCCAATGGCATCAATCTCTTAGATGGGGTCAGACTTGCTTTGTTCACAAAGGTAGAGGCTGAAGGCCAAAAGCATAAAAGGTGACCGCTGAAGCATCACCCTGAATTAAGGCTGATGACTTTGGACCAGAGCACTTGCTTGTAGGAAATAGTTGGATCACTTGTACCGCTGGATTAGTGGCAGGCGTTCATGGAGGAGAAGAGCAGATTAACTGCCTGTGGGGACCCATATTAGCTTTCAGATTCTGTTCTCTGTTACTCATGTGTCTCAGAGACTTTCAGAACAAGCAAGTATTATTTTAGGAGTTTAATGCATGGGGCACCTGAGGCTCTGGAAGTTTTATGCCTTATTCTTCAGCACAGTTCATCTCCCAGGACTCCTGACTCCCGAACACCAGAGGTTATTACCAGGTGTCCCGTCTGAAGCAGGACATCTGATTCCTAGTCTTGGCTTAGCCACTAATCACCACAGATGTGGCCTGCTTAAGTCACCTCTGCTCTCAGGGCCTCGGTTCCTTCAGATGAGGTAAGTTGAACTATATGGTCTATCCAAACCCCCTTCAGCAGTAGCAAGTGACACTAGGTGGCACTCATGTAACTCCAGTGGGGAACGGTTGGAACATGTTGGCTGCCAGCCTCCTTCTGTCCCTTAAAAGACCCGAGGACATGATAAGTGCAACTTGGGAAATAATACAGTTTTAGGAAGGCTGCTTGGGCCTCCTTTCACCAAGAAGAGTTTTTGAACCTGTGGATGTCTGTTATGTTTTACCAGCTACTTTTACAATGTACTTTTGATTTCATATTCCTCCCCTTTTTATCATCTCAAATTTTAAACTATTGTAGAGAAAGCTATTTCCTATGGCTTAGCTACATTTGTAATCTTGTCCAGACACACAGGCTTGTGTGACATAAGAGCATGTGGTATTACCTTAGCAAGTACCAAGTTCTCCCAGTCACATGCCACTACACGAGTAACTTCTAGGAGAGAAACCCACTGTCCCAGCACTGAACTTCAAGCAAATGGGATTCTTCCCTGCGATGAGTCGCCCCCGAACAGGGTAACCCAGACATGGCTTTTGTTCAAAGTCTTGCTCCCCACAGCTGGTTGGTCCTGATGTTTCCAAGAGGTTCCTTCTGGTCTAGGTTCATTTCAAGAATGCAGTCTGGATCAACCTGGCTTCAGAACTTGACCTTCATGATCAGGATATTATCTCAAAGGTGATACTTTCTTCATCGGCAAAAGTCACCCAAGACACCTTTCAGGTGCTTCTCCCTCAATCAAGGACCACAGTAGTAGTACCCAAGGATTTAGCAACAAAAATAAAAGATAGAGGAACTAAGTTTGGCATCTAAATCTGTGAGATCTAAGAAGAGATTTAAGAAGTTTCATACTGTTAATTCATGTTGGGAGTAATAGGTGGATCGCAATGACTGCATCACCTGTCAATATAAGGGACCCTGGACTTGGGTGAACTTCCTGGGTGGAAGTAGAGTCATGACTTCCAGAGCTAGGGGTGGTGTTAGAGTCAGGGTAAGGGATTGAAGGTACATATATGTATGCACTGGTAGACTACAAAGACCTGAAGCCAAAATACTAACAGCAGTGGCGTTACGGGTGACATTTATTGTCATCTGTATACTTTTCTGTATTTCTCAAATTTTATTTAATGATCATGAATTTGTTTTTGTGTTTCATTATTTCAAAATTCAAAAGGAAAAAGAAGGAAAGAGAAAAGAATGATCAGCAGGTTTCAACAAAGAAACAGTTGTTTGTAAATTACCTTGTTTATGACTTGAAAAAAAGCGAGTATGATTTCAGAAGGGGATTGTACTATTTCCCTTGGATGTGGAAATTACTTGACTCTGGTCTGATCCACTGATGGTGAAGTAACACCTGAAAGACTCACATTAACATTACAATTGTCCTCAACATACACAAAAGGAACCTTGAAAATGAATACAAATAATTTTTTATAATTTATAATTCTCTTGCTGAATCAAAATGTACTACTTTAAGTGTGAGATTGCTTTTTCGACTATGATGTTTTTTACTTTTCAACCTCATGTGAATTCTACAAAGCTTGGCAGATACCCAGTTGTGACTTCCTTTAGGACTTTTTGTTGCCACTCATTATTCTTCTTAACATTGCCCAAGGTAAAGAGCACGAAGCTTGGAAAAGGTTTGGAGAAAGTTTCTAATCCAGCTTTGGTACAACCTAGCAGTGTATAAACATGGTCAGGTTACTTAAGTGTCCTGGGTTTCCGTTTTTCCATTTGTAAAGCAAAGCATGGCTGTTCGTACTATCTCTTCCACCTCAGTTATTATAAGGATAAAATAAGATAATGTTAAGGATAAAATAAGATAATGTATGTGACAGGACTCAAAATTCTATAGGTGAGTTCTTTTGGAAACTGATGGTGAGATAAAGTATGGAGTAAAAAAGGTTTTCTGAGGGAGTGACACCTGTACAAGAAAAGGGGAGTAAACAGGATTGAGCAGGGCAGTGGTCAGAGCGCAGTGCTTTCTCTGCCAGCCCAACAGGGAGCACAGAGCTACGATGGCCAGTTCAAGAAGTCCGTGTTGGATGGGAATGGCCAGTTCCTTATACCACTGCCTTGCTTAGTCATCGGCTGGGGGGCCACTCCATAAACAGAGTGACCTCAGCTCCAACACAGAGCAGGTCTTGAAGGAGCTAATAGCTGGAGGCTGTCAGCTAACCACACTTCTTGAAGCTGAATAGCAAGTCCTTTCTGGAAAGGAGGACATGAGTGGTATATCTCATGTCTGCCACACTGGCCCCTAATATGACTCTACTTGGGGCCACCAGTTGAGATGGGTGTATATTATATCTCAAGATTATGAGTTCCCTTTCTCTGACCGCAGACTTCTGTCCTTTGATATTGTCCACTCCCTCTCTGAGCACTGAGCATGCTCTCCCCACCCTCCGTGACCCCTATCCTTCTCTCCCTATCTTGACAGTCACCTCCTTCTGATTTCCCTGGCCTCTCTAGCAAGGTTCACTAGCTTGGAGTCAAGGGTCTGGGATTTTATGTTGCCTTCTCTTGTTCCTCTAGACCCTTTGATTTTTTCTCATGCTTGTCAGACTGATTTCTGAGTCACCCCATGGTCTTCTTTCCTCTGAAACTTGAGTGATGAACCTTACTGGAAAATTTCATGTGGGGACTTCCCTGGAGGTCCAGTGGTTAGGACTCTGCGCTTCCACTCCCGGGGCCCCAGGTTCCATCCCTGGTTGGGGAACTAAGATCCTGCAAGCTGCACAGTGCGGCCAAAAAAAAAAAAAATCATTCAGTACCATCTACTGAATGGTAAACTACACTTCAATGACAGCCAATTTCATCAACACATTTACTGCAGCAATCCTTTTACCCAGTTCATATTGTCTCCCTGTTCCACTTACATTGTGTCTAACTTGTAAGAGATGATTGACATTTATCCAATTCTGCCTTATGCAGAAGGTATCTATGTACTTGATATATTCCCTTCCACTCTTCTCCCTCCAGCTTTATTTTTTAAAATAAATTTATTTATGTATTTTTGTCTGTGTTGGGTCTTCGTTGGTGCACGCGTGCTTTCTCTCGTTGCAGTGTGCGGGCTTCTCATTATGGTGGCTTCTCTCGTTGCAAAGCACAGGCTCTAGGTGTGCGGGCTTCAGTAGTTGTGGCACTCAGGCTCAGTAGTTGTGGCTCACAGGCTCTAGAGAGCAGGCTCAGTAGTTGTGATGCACAGGCTTAGTTGCTCCGTGGTATGCGGGGTCTTCCCGGACCAGGGTTCGAACCTGTGTCCCCTGCATTGGCAGGAGGATTCTCAACCACTGCACCACCAGGGAAGCCCCTCCCTCCAACTTTTATATGGTAACTCTCTAGGTTACCATAGGAGCTAGGACTTGCACTATCCTGACTCTTGTTCAATACCCAGAACAGTGCCATAAGCTTATCTGGCACTGAAAAAAATTGTTGAGTGAATAAATAGTTGAATGAAGAAGAACAACAAAATTTGTTTTGTTATATGCCTATTACAGGCTAGAGACAATTTCAAGTATATTATATGTCATCTCACTCCTCATAGGACTCCCATTTTGTAGGTTTTAATCTTCTTATTTTATACATTTATTTGTTGCCTGTCTCTTGCCACTAAATATAAGTTCCTTGAGGGCAAATATCATGTCTGATTCGTTTCTGTAGCTTTGTAGCTCCACTTCCCAGGTGATGCCTGACACATAGATGATACTCAATGAAAGTTAGATGAAGGATCAGATAAGTGAGGGAACCACAAATGGAGGGTCAAGTTAAGACTGTGTCCAACACCAAAGCCTGTGCACTTCGTACCATGTCATGTGGCTCTGTCTGTATTGTGCTGTTAACTGCCCAAGGCTTCACAACAATTTAATGACCAAATTTGAATTAGAAGAAAATGATCCTCCGTGCCATACTTCAGTCAAAATGGTGACAGAAATTATAGTTGTCACTTGCTTTATTTACTTCTAAAGAATGTACCTAATATCATACGCAGGATAAATTGGCCAGTTCATGAATTTTCTGTTTCGAACATCTGACTGTAATTGTTTCTTTACCTTGTTCTGATGTTATCCATGACTCAGTATATGTTTGGGTATTATTTGGGACCCATCTGAATTCATAAGCCTTCTATTTCTTACCATGAGAATAAGATTAGCCAATATTTGCATATGCTAACACTAGTGACAAAATTATAAAGAATGAGTTAAACAAAATGTCACTTAGCAGAAAGTGATAATTAAGCTCTTAATTAATCTTTCTTTCTGGCAGAATTTGGCTTTTAGTCAACTGATACCATTTGATAATAGTGTACATAATGTGGCAAGCATCAGAAAGAAGCTTCTAGACAGCTCATGGATACTAAAAGTATGCAAATCTTTGAACCTATAGTTGGAAATTGAACAGCAATAGAGGTGAGATTCTAGAATTTCCATTCCCACCACTACTTATAATGGAACCAAACAACTGTGAATGCATTGCAGAGATTACTGAGGCCTTCATTTATAAAGCATTTTACGAACCTTTTAGTGTAAATGCCAGCTATTTTTAAATCTTATGATTCCCTGATGAAAATATTTTCCTAAACAATTTGGACCACTCCATATAGTTCTAATGGTTTCCCTATTAAGTACCTTTCAAATATAGCCACAACGTATCTTTTTGAAATAGATGGGTATTAACCAAATGGAAGTGTGCATTGAAAGTTTCTGCTAAAGCAATGAAACCAAAATAGTCTATAAAATGAGAGATTTGAACTAATATCTCTAAGTTTGCTTTCAGTCATGGGAAAAAAAAAATCTATGGCTGTAACCCTGAAAAAGTTTAGTCAATGCTAAAACCTGAACACAATTCACATGCCCTGTTATTCATGCCTTACATGATAAATTCTTGCCCATTAATTTAATTCAAATCTGAAGGGAAATTAGCAATTCTATGTGAATTCATCCATTTGTTTTTATTAACTCATCACTCTATCTACATGTTTAATAAAATGTTCACAACGTAACAAGAGCTTCTAATTAAAGGAAGAGGCATTTCAGAAATTTTTTTTTCCTTATTTTTCTGCAAAGGTGATGACAGAGTTTCAACCCCCAGCTTTATGTTCCACCGTTATAATTTTGTGCCATATGTACATATAAAAAAGAGCTGCTATTGCAGCACCTCTCCCGATCATAATATCTTACATTCATACCACACTTTACAGTTTAACAAATTGATTTTTTAGTTTTTTATTTATTTATTTTTTGGCCACGCTGCACAGCTGGCAGAATCTCAGTTCCTTGACCAGGGATTGAACCCGGGCCTCTGTAATGAAAGCCCAGAATCCTAACCACTAGACCACCAGGGAACTCCCCAAATTTATTTTTTCAGTTTTTAAATTTCCTATCACATTCACCTCATTGGCTCCATCACGCATCATTGGTGACATCACACCTTAAGCACCTAGTCTCCTTGACCCCTCATTCTCCACCTTTGATCCCCTTAGTGGCCCTGAGGAGAGAGCTTGGCAGATATTCAGTCAGAAATAAGCAAACCTGGGGCTTCCCTGGTGGCGCAGTGGTTGAGAGTCTGCCTGCTAATGCAGGGGACACAGGTTCGAGCCCTAGTCTGGGAAGTTCCCACATGCCATGGAGCAACTAGGCCCGTGAGCCACAACTACTGAGCCTGCGCGTCTGGAGCCTGTGCTCCACAACAAGAGAGGCCGCGAGATAGTGAGAGGCCCGCGCAGCGCGATGAAGAGTAGCCCCTGCTTGCCACAACTAGAGAAAGCCCTCGCACAGAAATGAAGACCCAACACAGCCATAAATAAATAAATTATTAAACTCCTACCCCCAACATCTTCTTTAAAAAAAAAAAAAGAAATGAGCAAACCAAAGCTCAGGGAAATGAAGAAGCTAGCTGGTGGGTGATGATGCCTCAGATTACAATTTATATTGCATCCGTAAAGTTAATTTGAATAAAATTTTGAATGAAAAGGAATCAATCATTTGGGTAATTCAAAATGGCTGAAACCATTTTAGGAAAGTTGATAATTGATAGATCCATTTCAAGACAATTTGCCCACCCACAAGGATCCACAGTGACTTCTAAACAGAACTTAATGTCTCCCCATGTGTATTCTTCCTGCTACAATGTAGACAGATCACTCAGATGGGTTTGAATTTAGACACTGCTGACTCCCTAACTCTGTGACACGTTGGATGGATTTATTGCCTGGCATATAACTGAACAAATATTTGTTGAGTTAATAAATGGCTTAAAACTTTTAATAGGCGCTCATTTTTTATTAGCTGTTTCTTTGACACAATTCTTTTGGAAAACAATAAAGCAACATATAGCAAGAACCATAGGAATGTCTGTGTGATACTCTTTGATTCAGAAGTTCTACTCCAAAGAATTTTTCATAAAGAAAAAATCTGGTAGGAGTAACAACCTTGAAGGTATTCTCAAGGTTATCAATCATAGGCAAAATACGAAAACAGTCTCAAAGCCCAGGATACAGTGTCTATGACGGGTATGATTTCTGGCTGCTAAGCATGTTTCTTCCCTATCACTTCCTTAAACATAAGGGTAGGCACATGACCTGAAGTGACCAATTAAATTGTCCCATCTCCACAGCCCACAGTGATTGGTTTAGGGATGAGCCAATAAAAGTCCGTTCCTAGGAATTTTCCTTTAGAATTAGTTAGGAAGACATCCTCTTGCATCTATGGTCAAGGACTGGAAAAATACAGCTCTATGTTGCCAGCCACATGAAGAAAGCCTGGCTGCAGCAAAATCAAGTAAGGCCAATACACAAACAGACACAAGAGGTGAAGAGAGACAGAGACTCAGCTGGCACATTCCTGAAAACATAATTTGAGCCCTGTTTCCTAACATCTCTTCCACTCTTGTCTATTCCAGTTACACAGGCCGTTAAGTCTCTATTTTCATTAAGCTAGTTTAAGTTGGGTTTCTGTCACTTACAATTAAGAGCCCTGATTACTACATCCACACAAAGGAATGCTATGTAGCCTTTAAAACAGCAATTTTGCAGAAACATGGGAAAATGTTTACAACAAAATGTTAAGTGGTAGCAACAAAAGACAAAATAGTAGGTGTGTATGTATGAGTATACAAGGAAAAAGGTGTTAACAGTGCTTACTCCTGAGTGAGAGCGAAAAGGAATAGAACGTTTCCCTTTCCTTTATCTACTACTTGAAAATATTTCAGTGAGCATGTATAATATTGCTCTTGTCATTTAGAAAGAAAAAAAGTACATACCTTAAGATTACCATGATGTAAATATACTTAATCACCTGCAAGATAATATAAAAATAGTTATTGTGCTAAAAAGTGAGATTTTAGCT
Organism: Orcinus orca; assembly: GCF_937001465.1. Classification (NCBI taxonomy): domain Eukaryota; kingdom Metazoa; phylum Chordata; class Mammalia; order Artiodactyla; family Delphinidae; genus Orcinus; species Orcinus orca. The sequence goes on from NC_064563.1 coordinate 101,587,308, forward strand.
GTTTAAATTTTTTCAAAAACATCTTGAGATGACTTTACTTATTTATTGGCTTTTCAGTAAGAAAAGAAACATTTTAAAGAATAAAATGCATAAACTCTGTCATGTGATAACTTTAACGATTAAAACTAACAAAGGAGAAGAGTAATCTCATCTATTGGGAGCTTGCTTATAAATTATAATTCCATTTTCAAATTAACGTTTTACTTTAACATTATAGTGCTTGTGAGGACATTCAGGGCTAGATTGTTGGTTTTCCTGCCATTGCCTTACCACTCTCTCCCCTAGCTCCTTTTAACGATTGTATGATTGTAAAATTTGTCCAAGTTAATTTATACCAAGACTAGTTGTGAAGGAAATCGTTTCTTTTGCTTTATATTAGTATTAGCCTTGGTAGTTAATTCCATGTAAGATATTTCTGCTCTCTCCTACTCAGTTTTCCTCATATGGAAAACGAGAACTTTAGGTATACCATTTTGTATATAAAATATAGATTTTACCTGAAGATGTGATTGGTTGTTTGGTTTGGTTTACTTGGTTTGGTTTAGAATAAAAATTTACTAGTGAATGATTTTAGATGGTCACTTCTTTTGGTAAATTTAGAATAGTAAACTTCTGTATACTCTATTTTTACTTTTACTAAGAGGAGTGAAATATACCTTTACTCCATTCTTTCTACCTGCATATTGGGATGTATAAATTGTTGGTATATAATTAGTAACATGTGATTCTAAAGCACTACTTCCTACAAAGAGGAAAAAAAAACACAATTAAGACAAGGCACAACATTTCTTCACCTTCAATACAATAAAGCACTGTTTTAGCCCTGATCCACAATGTGAAAAGTAACTTAAGTACTTTAAAAAGGTCATTTATCTTCTCTTTACCTCATTTTTTTCAGCTATAAAAGAGACATAATAATAGTTTCCTTGACAACCTCCTAGGATTTGTGTATCTTTTGAGATTAAAAACAAATATTATTAGAGGATACCAAAGAGAAAAGTGCACAGTTTAGAATTGCATAGCTTGATAAAATTTTACCAACTGAGCATGCTCATGTAATAATAAACATGCCAAGACAAGAAACAGAATGTCACCATACCCCAGAAATATCACTCACACCCCTTCAAAAGAGTGTTCACTACCTTGATCTCTAATACTATAGATTTTGCTTGTGCTCGAACTTTATATAAAAGGACCCACATGGTATGTATTCTTTTACGCCTGACTTGTTTCACTCAGCATTATGTTGACGAGGTTCACCCATACCGTGTGCAGTTTACGGATAATTCCTTTCCCCTGCTGTATAGTACTGTTTTATAAAAGTACCATGATTTATTTATACATTTCCCTGTTGATGGGTATTTGAATAGTGTTTGCTTCTGGCTTTATGAATGGGAGAACAAATATGTTCATTTCTGTTGGGTATATACCTAGAATTGGGATTTCTTGGTCATAGCTTGTATGTATTGGGCTTTAGTAGATACTGCCAAACAATTGTTCAAAATAGTTGATGCAGTTAACACTCCCACAGGTAATGTATGAGGCATCTGCTTGCTACACATCTTTGCCAACAGTTAGGATTTTTCTCTGTTGAGATTTTAATATACATAAAATAATTTCATAAACCATAAATCTCCTTCAAATGCAAGACGTTTCCTAATTTTATTTTACTAGCTTGTCTTGTTCCAGAGTAATTTAAGGTGAGTTGAACGTAAGACTGTGTATGCCATTTCACTACTCACAGCTTCTCTTCAAACGGTTACTGCCCTCTGGGGCAGCCTTAATTAAGCTATGCCTTTGTTAATCCAAATAAAAGCAAGCCCATAAAAAACTAAAAATAGAACTACCATATGACCCAGCAATTCCACTACTGGGCATATACCCTGAGAAAACCATAATTCAAAAAGAGTCATGTACCAAAATGTACATTGCAGCTCTATTTACAATAACCAGGACATGGAAGCAACCTAAGTGTCCATCAAAAGATGAATGGATAAAGAAGATGTGGCACATATATACAATGGAATATTAGTCAGCCATAAAAAGAAACTAAACTGAGTTATTTGTAGTGAGGTGGCTGGACCTAGAGTCTGTCATACAGAGTGAAGTAAGTCAGAAAGAGGAAAACAAATATCATATGCTAACACATATATATGGAATCTAAAAAAAAAAAAACAATGGTCATGAAGAACCTAGGGGCAAGATGGGAATAAAGACACAGACCTACTAGAGAATGGACTTGAGGACGCGGGGAGGGGGATGGGTAACCTGTGACAAAGTGAGAGAGTGGCATGGACATATATACACTAACAAATGTAAAATAGATAACTAGTGGGAAGCAGCTACATAGCACAGGGAGATCAGCTCTGTGCTTTGTGACCACCTAGAGGGGTGGGATAGGGAGGGTGGGAGGGAGGGAGACGCAAGAAGGAAGAGATATGGAGACATATGTATCTATATAACGGATTCACTTTGTTATAAAGCAGAAACTAACACACCACTGTAAAGCAATTATACTCCAATAAAGATGTTAAAAAAAAAAAGCAAGCCCAATAACCAAACTGAATTAAATTTTCCTAATTTTTCTAGAGTGTCTCTCAGAAATGCTAATTATGTCCTTCAGTTCTACAGGCAAGAGACTAATTCCTTCCAATCTGTGAAAACAAGGAGGAGCTCAACTCTATACCACAGGCTAGGAAAATTTAGTACACAGCAAATATACTCATTTAAAATGTAAATCTAATTTCCTATGCAAAGTTAGTAACCCAAACACTAGGACAGAATTCATCTCATTTCTTTAACGTCCACTACCTGACTTCACTACATATGACTTTATGGGCTCTTTTAAGTAGTTCTACCAGAGTTTCTTTTTGAGAATAAGAGTGATGTTGGATAGAGGAGAGGAAGGGAAAAGCCTGTACTTAACAATGGCTATGGTTACTAGCAGACCAAGCTCAATTGTGGGTCTATTCTGTGATCTGACAAAAATGCTCAAGCTCTGGGAAATCTAATGACCAACTGTCATCTTCCTCCTCACGCTTTTCAGTTGTTGACCCTAACCTTCCTTACTGCTGGTCTTCCCCTCCATTTGCTTTAAATAGATGAGGTTTTGCTCAGTTACCCTCGTTTATACAACATAACTTCCAGTGGAGAGTGTGACTCTATCCTGAGCTGCTGTTTTAATTAGTTAATTAACAAAATATATACTTACGGACTACATTCCATGTGCTTGACACTAAGACCCCAGAGGCAAATCAGAACCTTTAAACAGTTCACAGCCTAGTGAAGGAGACAGATTGGTACACATCTGGCTACAAGTACTAAAATAGCAATAATAAAGCAAATGTAAACATGAAAGGACCTTATTTTGTTACACAAGTGTATTTGGGACAAATGAGAAAGATATTTTATGATCCCGCCTACTGCACTTTCATTTATGTTGTTACCTCAGTCTCAGGTTACAGTTACAGTAATTTATTCAAATAGAAAGAAAACCACAATCTGGCAAATATATGAATGTAACATCAATGATGGAAAATGCTCATCTTTCATATTCTTGTTTCTTTGTTTTGGTTTGGGGTTTTGTGTGTGTTTCCTTTTTTTTTTTTATAACAATCTTTTTAAAAAATAAATTTATTTATTTATTTATTTGTCTGTGTTGGGTCTTTGTTGCTGTGCACGGGCTTTCTCTAGTTGTGTCAAGCGGGGGCTACTCTTTGTTGCGGTGCATGGGCTTCTCATTCCGGTGGCTTCTCTTGCTGTGGAGCATGGGCTCTAGTCACGTGGGCTTCAGTAGTTGTGGCATGTGGGCTCAGTAGTTGGGGCTCATGGGCTCTAGAGCGCAGGCTCAGTAGTTGTGGTGCACAGGCTCAGTAGTTGTGGCTCGTGGACTCTAGAGCACAGGCTCAGTAGTCGTGGCGCACAGGATTCATTGCTCCGTGATATGTGGGATCATCCCAGACCAGGGCTCGAACCCATGTCCCCTGAATTGGCGGGCAGATTCTTAACCACTGTACCACCAGGGAAGTCCCTGTTTGTGTTTCTTTTTTGGTGTGCTTTCACAGTTCTTCCTGCAAACCACTTATTACTCCTGGACTTGAAGCTCATGAGCTATATTTCGCTGGTCATTTCTGATTGATGCAGGCTCAGAAGCTTCTCCAAACAACTCGTTCATTGGCCTCAACTTTTATGTGTCCATCCCACGCTTTCTATCTCCAACCCCCGTGTTCACAGGCTTATTACATATATAAGAACTTAGTGGACAAAAATAAAATAAAATAGAAGACCAAGAGATTGGTATAGTGTAGACTGGTACAGTGTACACTAACAGGTCACAAATCTTAAAGTGCATAGGAATCACTGGAGTGTTCTAAATGCAGATTTCCAGATCCCACTCCAAGAAATTTTTTTTTAATTAATTAATTTTTGGCTGCATTGGGTCTTCGTTGCTTCATGCGGGCTTTCTCTAGTTGCGGCAAGCAGGGGCTACTCTTCGTTGTGGTGTGTGGGCTTCTCATTGTGGTGGCTTCTCTTGTTGCAGAGCATGGGCTCTAGGTGCACAGGCTTCAGTAGTTGTGGCACACGCAAGAAACTTTGATTCAATAGTTTTGGTCCAGGAGTCTGCATTTAATAATCAACCCAGTTGATTCTTATGAAGGGGTTCTTAAACCTCATTTTGAGAAACCCCACTTTGGTTTCCGTTTAACAAACACACAAATACTCCACATGATTGAGAAGATGCAGATCTCTGCCTGGCCCTTTTTTTATGCATATAGGCATTACCAGTCCTCTAGTCAGCAGGGTTTTTGAATTAATACAATTTATTTTTTTAGAGACGTTTCAGATTTACAGAAAAATTAAATAAAAAGTACATAGAATTCCCATAGATCCCCTAAAAATCTTGTGTGGTCCACCTATTCATCCTTCCTTCCCTTCTCCAGACCCTTGGCAACCACTGATCTTTTCACTGTGAGCATTTGGTTTTGTCGATGCCTGGATTTTAGCCATTCTAAGAGGTACACAGTGCCATCTCATTGTTGTTTTAATTTGCAGTTCCCTAATGACATATGATGTTGAGCATCCTTTCATATGCATATTTGTCATCTGTATATGTAACTTCTAATACCATCTGACTCCCAGTCTGTTTAAATATCTCCACTGGGCTGATGTCTTTTAATTCTTTCTAATCCCAGGGTGTTGTCAGCTTCAGGCTGTCCATCCCCAATAGACATCTTGTTCCTTACATCCTCTTTATTCCTACACTTCATTGAAACTGAGGGCCCTGGATTTTTCAAACAATATACCAGTTCCTCTAGAGGCTTTGACTTGGGTTGCTGACAGAGAAATCTTTATTAAGTCTTTTTTTTTCACTTTTAAAAGTTGAGATTTATTTCATTTAATACAAAGGGTAAGAAGCTACAATAAGGATTCAATATTGGTAAGCAAATCATATAGGTCAGGGAGAAGCTTATGGATCACATATTCTCATATGTCAGGCAACCATCTTCCAGATTACAGGAAAAAAATAGAGATCATAATAAGATGCATTGGGGATAACTGTCATATGTTTGCACACTCTTGCAATGCATTTTTCCTATACTAAATTTTTCACAGAAATAAATATAAAGCTGCCACTCACATTTGTTCAACAATAATTAGTCATCAGTCATTTTGAATAGATGATAACACTGATTATTCAATAGGCAGTGAGGAGAGATGCCTGCAAGAAATATGTCTAGTTCAGGCTGTGAAATCTCGGTTGCTTCATAAGAGAAGATGGATGCAACTGGGAATTAAGATTTTATTTATCTTATTTCTTGAGGTAGGCTTGTATTGCTATAAACTTCCCTCTTAGAACTGCTTTTGCTGCATCCCATAGGTTTTGGATGGTCATGTTTTCATTGTAATTTGTCTGTAGGTATTTTTTGATTTCCTCAGTGATCTCTTGGTTATTTAGTAACATATTGTTTAGCCTCCATGTGGTTGTGTTTTTTATGTTTTTTTTTTCCCTGTAATTGATTTCTAACCTTATAGTGTTATGGTCAGAAAAGATGCTTGATATGATTTCAATTTTCTTAAATTTACTGAAGCTTGATTTGTGATCCAAGATGTGATCTATCCTGGAGAATGTTCCGTGTGCACTTGAGAAGAAAGTGTAATCTGCTGTTTTTGGATGGAATGTCCTATAAATATCAATTAAATCTATCTGGTCTATTGTGTCATTTAAAACTTGTGTTTCCTTATTAATTTTCAGTTTGGATGATCTGTCCATTGGTGTGAGGTGTTAAAGTCCCCCACTATTATTGTGTTACTGTCGATTTCCTCTTTTATAGCTGTTAGCAATTGCCTTATGTATTGAGGTGCTCCTATGTTGGGTGCATATATATTTATAATTGTTATATCTTCTTCTTGGATTGATCCCTTGATCATTATGTAGTGTCCTTCTTTGTCTCTTGTAACATTCTTTAAAGTCTATTTTATCTGATATAAGTATTGCTACTCCAGCCTTCTTTTGATTTCCATTTGCATGGAATATCTTTTTCCGTCCCCTCACTTTCAGTCTGTATGTGTCCCTAGGTCTGAAGTGGGTCTCTTGTAGACAGCATATATAGGGTCTTGTTTTTGTATCCATTCAGCAAGTCTGTGTCTTTTGCTTGGAGCATAATCCATTCACGTTTAAGGTAATTATCGATATGTATGTTCCTATTACCATTTTCTTAATTGTTATGGGTTTGTTTTTGTAAGTCCTTTTCTTCTCTTGTGTTTCCCACTTAGAGAAGTTCCTTTAGCATTTGTTGTAGAGCTGGTTTGGTGGTGCTGAATTCTCTTAGCTTTTGCTTGTCTGTAAAGCTTTTGATTTCTCTGTTGAATCTGAATGAGATCTTTGCCAGGTAGAGTAATCTTGGTTGTAGGTTCTTCCCTTTCATCACTTTAAATATATCATGCCACTCCCTTCTGGCTTGTAGAGTTTCTGCTGAGAAATCAGCTATTTACCTTATGGCAGTTCCCTTGTATGTTATTTGTCGTTTTTCCCTTGTTGCTTTCAATAATTTTTCTTTAATTTTTTTCAATAATTTTTCTTTGTCTTTAATTTTGTCAATTTATCTTATGGGAGTTCCCTTGTATGTTATTTGTCATTTTTCCCTTGTTGCTTTCAATAATTTTTCTTTGTCTTCAATTTTTGTCTTTAACTATGTGTCTCAGTGTGTTTCTCCTTGGGTTTATCCTGCCTGGGACTCTCTGTGATTCCTGGACTTGGGTGGCTATTTCCTTTCCCATGTTAGGGAAGTTTTCAACTATAATCTCTTCAAATATTTTCTCGGGTCCTTTCTCTCTCTCTTCTCCTTCTGGGACCCCTATAATGCGAATGTTATTGTGTTTAATGTTGTCCCAGAGGTCTCTTAGGCTGTCTTCATTTCTTTTCATTCTTTTTTCTTTATTCTGTTCCACAGCAGTGAATTCCACCATTCTGTCTTCCAGGTCACTTATCTGTTCTTCTGCCTCAGTTATTCTGCTATTGATTCATCCTAGTGTATTTTTCATTTCAGTTATTGTATTGTTCATCTCTGTTTGTTTGTTCTTTAATTCTTCTAGGTGTTTGCTCTTTAATTCTTTTAAGTCTTTGTTAAACATTTCTTGCATCTTCTCAATCTTTGCCTCCATTCTTTTTCCTATGTCCTGTATCATATTTACTATCATTCTTCTGAATTCTTTTTCTGGAAGGTTGCCTATCTCCACTTCATTTAGTTGTTTTTCTGGGGTTTTATTTTGTTCCTTCATCTGCTACATAGCCCTCTGCCTTTTCATCTTGTCTATCTTTCTGCGAATGTGGTTTTTTTTCCACAGGCTGCAGGATTGTAGTTCTTCTTGCTTCTACTCTTTATTAAGTCTTTAAAAATGATATTATTCAAGTGACACAGAAGGGAAATGAGTGATGAGAAGAGGAGGTACTATTACAAAAGTGGTCCCAGGACATTAGATTTATCACAAAATCCTTTCCATGAGTCAGTTCATCTTTTCCATTTTAGTTTCAGGGAGGATATTTGACCCCTTGGAATTAGGAGTCTTCTCCTACTTTCACCAAATTACTAAAACCAATGAATATTCAAGTGAAACCTTATCCAAATTTGGGGCTTGCCTGACTGCAGAGGACCCTCTGCCTGAGTTATTGCTCCTGAAACTCACACAGCTATCTCTGGAGAGCACAGAATGGAGGCTAGGTTTCTTGGATGAGATGCAGTAAGTTTTCCAAGGATGTGGTTGATCCAAGAATATACACAGCTAATTTATAAAAAAGCAGCTACCTTGAGGATAACACATGAAGGATTCCAGAGGTCAAGAATTGACCTCAGTCCATATGGGGAAATCTCACTGGTGTGAACTGAAAAAGCTTACATGAAGCTATAGGCTATCTAAAACCTCTGACAATGGTATTTTATGTTTCAGACAGAAAGAGGTCAAAGATGAAGATCCTGAAATACAGACTCTGTCTCTGCATTAGCAGGGAGACTGATGGTATCTGGGCTGGCTGGAAGGAGGCTGGGGAGTCGGAAATGCCTTCCTTCTGCTGGTGTTAGTCCTGATCCTAGGATTTAAATGTTATTTTCAGTTTAAAAGAGTCCGATAGGTCTATATATTTTAATATATTTTTATAGAAGAGGAGAATTTTTCCACAGTCTTAGAGTCTCTCTAGAAGCCAATAAACCATGTTAAAAGAGGCCCAGATTATCTGTCTTCCTTCATCTTAATGCCTCTGCAACATCATGCATTACCTCATAGGATTGGTATGTGACAGATTCTATTTTGAGTCTTCCGATGACTCCTTCATTTAGTCTTTCTTGAGAAGCAGAGTTCAGAAAAATCTGTGCAACTGGAAGTCGTCTCCCAGTCCCCTGGATCTTGCAGTCCTAGTTTCAAAGAGGTCAGTGTCTTCTTAAGGGTCATGTGGAGGCTCCAGTGTGTTCCCAGGAAAATGCATTCCTTGTGCTAAGAAGTTATCTACAGAGCATCTTAGACGGAGTTCTGTTCGGTGCTGTAGTGACATAAGATGTCTGTGCCTGAAGAACCTTTTGAGTTGTTAAATAATGGGACTGTTTTAGTGAACCCAATAAGCCCTAGTTAATAAAACTCTCCATTGATGTGGACAGTATTCATTTCCAATAAAACTAGCAAGACAGGAACCTCACACAACAAGCCACGCTGTTCTAACTTGTTGGAAGATACTGCAGCTGAAACCTACAGCCATTTTCACTCCATCTTCCTTACTGACATTTGGCTTGATCAAATGCTTAACACCTGTGCAAAAGCCACTCAAAAAGACTTTTTGGTATCTGTCATTCTAAATTCCAAGCATGGCACACTGACCCAGAGATTTTTTGTTTGTTTCGGTGGTAAAATACACATAACATAAAATTGACCCTTTTAACCATTTTTCAGTGTATAGTTCAGAGCCCTTAAGTACATTCATATTGTTGTGCAACCATCACCACCATCCATGTCCAGAACTACTCCATCTTCCCAAAATGAAACTCTGTACTAATTAAACAATAACGTCCCACTCCCCCCTACCCCCAGCCCCTAGCAACCACCATTCTACTTTCTGCCTCTATGAATTTGACACAGGTATATCATATAAGTGGAATCATACAATATGTGTCTTTTTGTGTCTGGCTTATTTCACTTAGCATAATGTCCTCTAGGTTCATCCATGTTGTAGCATGTGTTAGAATTTTATTGCTTTTAAAGGCTCAAATATATACTGCTGTGTATAATACATATAAATATATATATACACACACACATACATATACACACACAGTGGACCCTTGAACAACATGGGTTTGAACTGTGCGGGTCCACCCATATTCAGATTTTTTTCGCTAAATACGTACTGCAATATTACATAATCCATGGTTGATTGTTCCTTGGATCCTGAACTGTGGATATGAGGACAGGTGAAAAGTTATATGCAGGTTTTTTTTTTTTTTTTTTTTCTGTACGCGGGCCTCTCACTGTTGTGGCCTCTCCCGCTGCGGAGCACAGGCTCCGGACACACAGGCTCAACGGCTATGGCTCACGGACCCAGCCGCTCCGCGGCATGTAGGATCTTCCCGGACCAGGGCACGAACCCGTGTCCCCTGCATCGGCAGGTGGACTCTCAACCACTGCGCCACCAGGGAAGCCCTATATGCAGGTTTTTGACTGTGCAGAGGGTCAGCGCCCATAACCCCTGAGACATACAAGGATCAACTGTATGTATATATGTGTGTGTATATATGTGTGTGTGTATATATATATATATATATATATATACACACACACACCAATACCACATTTTGTTTATTCATTCATCTGTCAATGGACACTTGAGTTGCTGCCACCTTTTGGCTATTGTGAATAATGCTACTATGAACATGGGCATACAAATATCTGTTAAGAGTTCCTGCTTCTCTGGGTATATACCCAGACGTGGAACTGCTGGATTGTACTGTAATTCTATTTTTTTTTTTTTTTGGAAAAATCACCATACCATTTCTCACAGTGGCTGCACCATTTTACATTCCTACCAGCAATGGGTTCCACTTTCTTCACATCCTTGTCCACGCTTGTAACTTTCTGCGTTTGTTTTTTGTTTGGTTTTTTTGATAATAGCTATCTTAATGGGTATGAAGTGATATCTCATTGTGGTTTTGAAATGAATTTCCCTAATGATTAGATACTGAGTGTCTTTTCACGTGCTTAGTAGCCACTTGTATATCTTTGGAGATGTGAAGTCTTTTGCCCATTTAAAATTGGATTTGTTGTTGTTGTTGAGTTGTAGTTTAAAAATATATATTCTGGATATCAATCCCTTATAAGACATACAATTTGTGAATATTTTCCCCTATTCTGGGGGTTTCCTTTTCACTCTGTTGATAGTGCCTTTTGATGCACAAAAGTTCTTAATTTTGATGAAGTCCTATTTAACTATTTTTCTTTTCTTGACTGTGCTTTTGGTGTTAGAAAATCATTGCCAAATCCAACGGCCTAAAGCTTTCTCTTTTTTTTTAAAGCTTTTTTACTATGTTTTCTTAGAAGTTTTAGCTCTAACATTTACATCTTTGATCTTTTTTTTGCGGTACGCGGGCCTCTCACTGTTGTGGCCTCTCCCGTTGCGGAGCAACAGGCTCCAGACGCGCAGGCTCAGCGTCCATGGCTCACAGGCACAGCTGCTCCGCTGCAGTGGGATCTTCCCAGACCGGGGCCGAACCCGTGTCCCCTGCATCGGCAGGCGGACTCTCAACCACTGCGCCACCAGGGAAGCCCTTTGATCATTTTTTAATATTTATTTATTTATTTTAAAATATTTATTTATTTAATTAATTTATTTGGCTGAGCTGGCTCTTAGTTTCAGCATGCAGGCTCTTAGTTGTAGCATGCAGGCTCTTAGTTGTGGCATGAGGGATCTAGTTCCCTGACCAGGGATCGAACCTGGGCCCCCTGCATTGGGAGCATGGAGTCTTATCCACTGGACCACGAAGAAAGTCCCACATCTTTGGTCGTTTTGAGTTAATTTTTGTACATAGCGTAAGGTAAGGGTCTAACTTAATTTTTTTTGCATTTGCATTTTTTTGCATTTGGAGATCCAGTTTTCCCAAACCATTTCTTATAAAGACTGCCTTTTCCCATTGAACAATTTTGGCACTCTTACTGAAAATCATTTGACCATATATGTGAGGGTTCACTTCTGGGTTCTCTATTATATTGCATTGGTGTATATATCTGTCTTTATGGCTGTACCACGCTGTTTTTTTTTTGTTTGTTTTTTTTGGTTTTTTTTGCGGTGCGCGGGCCTCTCACTGTTGTGGCCTCTCCCGTTGCGGAGCACGGGCTCCGGACGCGCAGGCTCAGCGGCCACGGCTCACGGGCCCAGCCTCTCCGCGGCATGTGGGATCTTCCCAGACCGGGGCATGAACCCGTGTCCCCTGCATTGGCAGGCGGACTCCCAACCACTGCGCCGCCACGGAAGCCCATACCACGCTGCTTTGATTGTCAAAGAATTATAGTAAGTTTTGAGATCAGGAATGTTAGACCTCCAACATTGTTCTTTATTTTCAAAATTGTTTTGACTATTTGGGGTTACTTGATAAAATTCCATTATAATTTTAGGATGAATTTTCTATTTCTGAAAAAGAAGTGTTGAGATTTTGATGAAGATTGCATTGAATCTGTAGATCATGTTGGGTAGTATTGACATCTTAACAATATTAAACCTTCTAATCCGTGAACATGGGACGTGTTTCCATTTATTGATGTGTTTAATTTCTTTCAGGAATGTTTTGTAGTTTTCAAGTGTAATTAACCTCCTTGGTTAAGTTTATTGCCAAGTATTTCATTCTTCTTGATGCTACTGTAAATTGAATTGTTTTCTTAATCTCCTTTGGACTGTTCATTGTTAGGGTACAGAAGCACAACGGATTTAAAAAAACACACACACACACACAACAGATTTTTGTGTGTTGATTTTGTATCCTGCAACGTTGCTGAATTTTCTTATTGGTTCTAACAGGGTGTGTGTGTGTGTGTGTGTGTGTGTGTGTGTGTGTGTGTGTGTGTGTGTGTGATCTTTAGGATTTCCTACATATAGGATCTTGTTACTTGCAAGCAGAGATAATTTTACTTCTTCCTTTCCAATTTGGATGCCTTTTATTTCTTTTATCTTGCCCAATTGCTCTGAATAGAGCTTCTAGTACCACGTTGAATAGAAGTGGTGAAAGTGAGCATTCTTACCTTATTCCTGGTCTTAGAGGAAAAGCTTTCAGTCATTCACCATTGTATATGTTGGCTGTGGGTTTTTCATATATGGCCTTTATTATGTTGAAGAAACTTTTTTCCAATCCTAGCTTGTTGAGTTTTTTTATTATGAAACGTGTTGAATTTTGTCAAATGTTTTTTTCTATATCAGTTGAGATCATGGACCCTGAGATTTTGTAATGAGAGAAATGGCTTTTATTCTTAGCCCCTAACCCCTGCACACAAATTGGGGGAGGCCTCAGCAGTTAAGAACTTGCAGTTTTATTTCATGAAACTCTGTTCTCTTCCGTGCCTCTTAGTGAAGCCAACCACTGTTGTCAATTACAGCAATCAGATCCAGGTATTTACTTTTCTTGACCTAGCTACTGGTTTTTTTTTAAACGCAACTATAGCTAACTATAGCATCCCCTCTTTCTTGCTAATAATTAGACGAAACAGTAAATCAATTTGGACTTACTGATGAATGACTGGCTAGAAACAATATTTAATGGGATGAATTTAATTTTTAAATGGCCACATAATAAAATGAACTTTTTTGGGCATGTATAGTTCTAGGAGTAAGTGCATGTACAGATTCATGTAACTACCACCACAATCACGATACAGCTCAGTACCATTGCCCTAAAAAGACTCCTGCATTCTATCCTTTTATTATCCTCCCCCTACCTTGAATTCCTGAAAACTAATAATCACTATTTTGTCTTTTTGAGAATGTCATATAGTGTATAACATATATCTGTGAGGGGAAGCTTAAGTGTGACTGATGGCTTTGCTAGCAGTCATTCTGAATAACAGAAGTATTCTAAACCATGAACCTGGTATAATCATCATCATGGTAGGAGAGAATAATCATAGATTCATATGTTGTATCAGCCTCAGAACTTCTATCAGTCTGCTAGGAAGAGTGTTAGCCCAATTATAAGACTAATGGTTGAAGACTGGTGCCAATCTTTGAGCAACTGGATCATAAGAAATAAGAAATAACAGAATGTGGGCTTCCCTGGTGGCGCGGTGGTTAAGAGTCCACCTGCCGATGCAGGGGACGCGGGTTCGTGCATCGGCGTCCACCATGGCCGCTGAGCCTGCGTGTCCAGAGCCTGTGCTCCGCAACGGGAGAGGCCACAACAGTGAGAGGCCTGCGTACTGTAAGGTTAACCTATTCTATAGGTTATCTGTGGTATATGGCCATTTCATGGACTATTACATGTTATCATCCACACATGAAGGACAGTGAGGAGGAAATGTATTAAGCTGAAAACTACAGAACTGCACAAGAGATGATTTCCAATAGCTTATAAAGCAACTATGCTTTGGGACTTTCCCGGTGGCACAGTGGTTAAGAATCTGCCTGCCAATGCAGGGGACATGGGTTCGAGTGCTGGTCCACATGCTGCGGAGCAACTAAGCCCGTGCGCCACAAGTACTGGGCCTGTGCTCTAGAACCAGCGAGCCACAACTACTAAAGCCCATGTGCCTAGAGCCTGTCCTCCGCAACAAGAGAAGACACTGCAATGAGAAGCCCATGCACCGCAACGAAGAGTAACCCCTGCTCGCCGCAACTAGAGAAAGCCCAAGCGCAGCAGCGAAGACCCAACACAGGCAAAATTAACAAATTAATTAATTTTTTAAAAAGGTGAATTATTTTGTTTAAAAAAAATCAACTATGCTTTGTTTCCGATGCAGTGATCAGCGATATAATTTTCTGGTCAGGTGAAACACATCTAGTGCAGTAAAATGGAAATAGTCATATTTCATCTATTAGGATGATTTGGGCTGCAAGTAACAGAATATCCAGCTGAAAGTGGATATCTCACATAAAAAATATCTCATATAGGGCTTCCCTGGTGGCGCAGTTGTTGAGAGTCTGCCTGCCGATGGAGGGGACGCGGGTTCGTGCCCCGGCCCGGGAAGATCCCACATGCCACAGAGCAGCTGGGCCCATGAGCCATGGCCACTGAGCCTGCGCATCCGGAGCCTGTGCTCCACAACGGGAGAGGCCACAACAGTGAGAGGCCTGCATACCGCAACAACAACAACAAAAAATCTCATATAAAAAAGTCTCTAGAAGTAGGTAGTTCCAGAACTGATTGAGTGGTCTCAACAATATCATGAAGAATCCAGCTCTTTCCAAAAACCACATGATCATCTCAATAGATTCAAAAAAGCATTTGACAAAATTCAGCACCCATTCATGATAAAATCTCTCACCAAAGTGGGTATAAAGGGAACAAATCTCAACATAATAAAATCCATTTATGCCTAACCCACAGACAACATAATACTCAATGGTGAAAAACTGAAAGCCTTCCCACTAAATTCAGGAATGAGACAGGGATGCCCATTCCACCACTTCCATTCAACATAGTATTAGAAGTTCTAGCCACAGCAATTATACATGAAAAAGAAATAAAAGGTATCCAAATTGGAAGGGAAGAGGTAAAACTGTCAGTATTTGCAGGTGACATGATACTCTAAATAGAGAATCCTAAAGCCTCCACAAAAAAACTATTAGAATTAATAAATGAAGGTAGCAGGATACAAGATTAATATACAGAAATCTCTTACAGTGAAATATCAAAAAGAGAAAGTAAAGAAAACACTTCCATTTAAAACTGTCAGGGAGTTCCCTGGTGGCCTAGTGGTTAGGATTCTGGGCTTTCACTGCCATGGCCCCTTTTTTAATCCCTGGTTGGGGAACTGAGATCCTGCAAGTCACACGGAGCAGCCAAATCCAAACCAAACCAAAACAAAAAAACCAAAGAAACAAAAACCACTGTGTCAAAAAAAATACCTTGGGGGGCTTCCCTGGTGGCACAGTGGTTGAGAGTCTGCCTGCTAATGCAGGGGACACGGGTTCGAGTCCTGGTCTGGGAGGATCCCACATGCCGCGGAGCAACTAGGCCCGTGAGCCACAACTACTGAGCCTGCGCATCTGGAGCCTGTGCTCCACAACAAGAGAGGCCACGACGGTGAGAGGCCCATGCACCGTGATGAAGAGTGGCCCCCACTTGCGACAACTAGAGAAAGCCCTCACACAGAAACGAAGACCCGACACAGCAAAAATAAATAAATAAACTAATAAACTCCTACCCCCAACATCTTAAAAAAATAAATAAAGTTACACCTATTGTAAAAAAAAAAAAAAAAAATACCTTGGAATAAACTTAACCAAGGAGGTGAAAGACCTATACACTGAAAACTATAAAACGTTGATAAAGGAAACTGAAAATGATTCAAGAAATGGAAAGATATCCCATGCTCTTGGATTGGAAGAATTAATATTGTTTAAATGTCCATACTACCCAAATAAATCTACAGATTTAATGCAATCCCTATCAAAATACCTATGACATTTTTCAAAGAACTAGAACAGATAATCCTAAAATTTATATGGAACCACAAAAGCCAAAGCAATCCTGAGGAAAAAGAACAAAGCTGGGGGCATAAACCTTCCAGACTTCAGACAATACTACAAAGCTATAGTAATCAAAACAGTGTGGTATTGGCACAAAAACAGACATATGGATCAATGGAACAGAATAGAGAGCCCAGAAATAAACCCACACAACTATGGTCATTAATCTACAACAAAAGAGGTAAGAATACACAGTGGAGAAAAGACAGTTTCTTCAACAAGTGGTGTTGGGAAATCTGGACAGTTACATTTAAATCAATGAAATTAGAACACTCCCTCAAACCATATACAAAAATAAACTCAAAATGGTTTAAAGACCTAAATATAAGGCATGACAACCATAAAACTCCTAGAAGAGAACATAGGCAAAACATTCTTTTTTTTTTTTTTTTTTGGCAAAACATTCTTGGACATAAAATCGTAGCAATATTTTCTTAGATCAGTCTCCCAAGCCAAAAGAGATAAAAGCAAAAATAAACAAATGTAAATCTAATCAAACTTAAAAGCTTTTGCACAGCAAAGGAAAACACCAACAAAAAACAAAAAGACAACCTACAGAATGGGAGAAAATATTTGCAAATCATGCAACTAATGAGGAGTTAATATCCAAAATGTACAAACAACTCATACAGCTCAAAAAAACCCAAAAAACAAAACAAAACAAACAATCCAATCAAAAAATGGGCAGAAGACCTAAACAGATATTTCTTCAAAGAAAACATACAGATGGCCAACGGGCACATGAAAAGATGCTCAACACTGCTAATTATTAGAGAAATGCAAATCAAAACTATAATGAGGTATCACCTCACACCAGTCAGAATGGCTATTATCAACAAGTCTACAAATAATAAATGCTGGAGAGGGTATGGAGAAAAGGGAACCCTCCTACACTTTTGGTGGGAATGTAAATTGGTGTAGCCACTATGGAAAACGGTATGGAGGTTCCTTAAAAAACTAAAAACAGAGCTACCATATGATCCAGCAATCCCACTCCTGGACATATATTCAGAAAAGACAAAAACCCTAATTAGAAAAGATACATGCACCCCAATGTTCATCCAGCACTATTTACAATAGCCAAGACTTGGAAACAACCCAAGTGCCCATCAACAGATGACTGACTTAAGAAGATGTGGTATACATACAATGGAATATTAGTCAGCCATTAAAAAGAATGAAATATTGCCATTTCCAGCAACATGAATAGACTTAGAGAATTCTATACTAAGCAAAGTAAGTCAAAGACAAATATTATATGATATCACTTATATGTGGAATCTAAAAAATAATACAAATGAATCTATAAACAAAACAGAAACAGACTTACAGACTTAGAAGATTTACAGACGTAGAAGATAACATATGGTTATCAAAGGGGGGGATTAATTAGGCTGTGAGATTAACACATACAGACTACTATACATAAAATAGATAAGCAACAAGGATTTACTGTAAAGCACAGGGAACTATATTCAATGTCTTGTAATAACCTATAATGGAAAATAAGCAAAAAACAACCACCACCACTATATATATATATATATATAAAACAATCACTTTTCTGTACACCTGAAACTAACACAATATTGTAAATCAACTATACTTCAATTAAAAATAATTAAACAAAAAGAATCCAGCTCTTTCCATCCTCCATTCCACCATCCTCAGTATGAAAACTTTTAACCCTCAGATTTTTTGCCTCTTGGTTGCAAGATGGCTGCTACAGTTCCAGACACCATGTCTTCATACAATTGCATTCATATGTAGGAAGCAGGGGGCAGGTAGATGACAAGAGAGCTCTTCTTTTCCCAATTTTGCCAACAAACTTTCTATTATTAACCATAGTCAGAACCGGGTCCTTTGGCCATTACTACCCACAGGCAAAGTGTATATCTAGCATTTTAACATTTATCATGTGAAGTGGGCTTTGACAGGAGAGAAGAAGGGTAAGGGAAGTGACTCCTGGGAGGGTAACAGACCTGTCTCAACCCATTGTTGTGAAAGATTAAACACAGTAATGTGGGTAGGGCATGTCTAACTGGGCCAGGCACATCCTCATTTCTTTGTTCCATTTCTCTCTTTCTCTCCTTCAGGTTTCCTTCCTTATTTTTCAGCCTTAGAAGAAAGATGGAAATCCAAAAGATTTGCTCACCTTCCCTATACAAAGGCACTGCTTGTCTCTTCCACCCCAACTTACTTTTTGGATTTCTGCAGCTCTAGTTTCCACAAACCATTTTGGAATCTCCCTGACCTCTCAAGAAAGTTCTTGACCTCAAACTGAGGAATATAGTTTTATGGCCAATTCATGGATGTTGATTATGAGAAACAGAGAAATCTTTATAAACAAAAAAGAAAAAAATCAACAGAGTCTAAGTTATTTCTGCCATGTTAGCCTGCACTAAAAATCATCTGTTTCAGTGGAGTGCAGCTCTTTCCATACAGAAAAGGGGCGAAAGGCACCCCGACGCCTGTCTGCAGCGACTGCTGGCTCTGTGGGCGCCACAAGATGTTTCTTGCCATCAGAGCAATGACTTCAGTTTTTCCATTCCAACTGTGGTGAAAATGAATAAGAAAACTGGATCCTGCCTCTGGAAGCAGGATACAGGCTCCACACTAATCAAAAAAGGAAGATTCAGTATAAGACAATATTTCACTCCCCAGACTTTGTCAGAAGTGGCTCTGAGTCATCTCACTGACCGCCACAGGATTAGAATGGGGATATTGTACAAGCCCGACCCTTTGCAGGAAAGGTTTTTTTTTCTTCCGCCTAAATGAGCTTCTCTTGCAACTGAGTCATTGCAATCCAAATCTCATAATTTTACATCCTTTCTTCTAATTGTTTACCAGATAGCTAGCTATTTTAAGGGGGCTGGCAGGGGGAGTGGAGACAAAAAGTGGCTCAGCCTTGAATTCATTTATTTAAGAAGTGTCAAAGAATACTGACACTGTAAACAGGTAAAAGGAGAAGGAAGGTTTTTGAAACCTGGTCAGTAGTGACAAAGACTTCAAAGGCCTGCGCTTATTTGCCAAACCAAGGCTGATTTAGCAACGGACTCCTGAACCAGTCCTGAGGGGAGGGACCCTGGGCTGAGCGCCTGAGTGACTCCTGGCATCGAGAAAGGGGAATGGGCTTCCCTGTGTTGCACCCAGTGGAGAAGCCAGGAGAAATCTGCTCTGCAGTTCTATCACTTAGGAACATCCAGAACAAATAAATGTTGACAACTGCAGGCTGTGGCGCTGTGGGATCCTGCTGGACGTCCTGTGAAGGAAAACCACCAGCAGCTGTCTGAAGCTGGTTTTCGTATATTAACATTTGGTTAATAAAGCCTCTACCGTGAAACAAACCAGATGAAAAACCAGGCTTCATGAGGAAGGCCTTAGGGCAGGCTGGGAAGGATTACGGTTTTATCAACTTCAGAACACCTCTGTGCGCTCAGCATGGACTTGGGTGCTCTGGGATCATACTCGGAGGTGGGGAGCTGGTGCTGTCCTGAGGGAGCATACTCTCTCTTCCATCCTGAAGGCCAGACGGACATTTAAAGAAGCTATGTGAAACCCATGTAAGGCGAGTGTGGGATCCATGCTAAGCTGTGCAAGTGGGATTGGAAGGACACAAAGACCTATGTGAGATGAGTCCCTTGGGAGCAGGACCTCAGCTGGCTCATTTTGGTATCCTTGGCATTGTGAATTTGTCACATAAGGTAGGGGTTTAATTAGTTAAATTTCAAATAAAGGTTAACTCTATACTTTTATTTACCCATAATTTCATCCTACCCAACTTTTTACCTGCTGCCTCTGCGCATGTACTTAGAATATACACCTGAATAAAAGCACCTAAAAACCCCAATAGTGGAACTTCCCTGGTGGTCCAGTGGTTAAGAATCCACCTTCCAATGCAAGGGACGTGGGTTCGATCCCTGGTCGGGGAACAAAGATCCCACATGTTGCAGGGCAACTAAAGCCGTGTGCCACAACTACTGAGCCTGTGCACCGCAACTAGAGAGAAGCCCCCGCGCCGCAAAGAAAGATCCTGTGTGCCGCAACTAAGACCCGACGCAGCCAAAAATAAATATTTTTAAAAACCCCGATAGTTTCCAAACAGTCACACTCACAGTCACACACACTCACACAAATGCCTGAACACACTCACACACACTCACAATCTCTTATTTATTCACATTTTTGTTCTTTGTCTCTCTTGATCTCATGCTCACTTTTTCTTGCTCCGGAATTGTTGCCAGGAGTTGCAGAAAGAAAAGCTAGTTTCACCAACCTATTCACAAAAGCACAAGGATGAAGAGCTAGAAAAGTGGAGGAAGAAGACAAGAGCAAGAGGATGGGAGAAGGAAGACAAAGAATAAGAGAGAAAGAAAGCCAGAAAAGTTCCCCATTGTGGGTGGGGAGTTAATTGTGAATGATGGGGCTCTTCCCCTAACAAGGATTAGAAGGACGGCTCCCATCTTTTATAGCAGGGTAAGAAGGAGTCTTACAAAGATAAACTACTTTGGGCTTGATGACTTGTGGAGAAGCAGAAAAAAGGAACGACACTTCCATTCTGTCATAAATTCCAGTCACTTAACTTTTCTTAAGTAGTTTATTTTCTGGTGTGGATAGACTTGCTTTGTATAGGAGCTTTCCACGGAACCAACTCTAGTGCAAAGTGAAATGAGGAAAAGTCTTGACTACTTGGTGAATGCAGATGCCTTCTGTGATGGTTAATTTTATGGGTGAACTTGACTGGGCCATGGTGCCCAGATATTTGGTCAAACATTATTCTGGATGTTTCTGTAAGGCTGTTTTTGGATCAGATTTAAATCAGTAGACTGCATAAAACAGACTGCCCTCCATAATGTGAGTCAGTCTCATGCAATCAATGGAAAGCCTGAATAGTACAAAATGCTAACTTCCCCTGAACAAGAGGGAATTCTCCAGCTGACAGCCTTCATGCTCCATCTGCAACATCAATTCTTTCAGGTGTTCCAGCAGACTGTCTTTTGGCCAAATTTAAAAAAAAAATTTTTTTTTATTGGAGTGATAGGTGATTTACAATGTTGTATTAGCTTCAGGTGTACAGCGAAGTAAATCGGTTATACATATACATATATCCACTCTTTTTTTTAAGATTCTTTTTCCATATAGGTCATTACAGAGTATTGAGTAGTGTTCCCTGTGCTATATAGTAGGTCCTTATTAGTTATCTATTTTATATATAGCACTGTGTATACGTTAATCACAATCTCCCAATTTATCCTTCCCACCCCTTCCCGCCTGGTAACCATAAGTTAGTTTTCTATATCTGTGGCTCTGTTTCTGTTTTGTAAACAAGTTCATTTGTACCCTTTTTTTTTGGATTCCACATATAAGCTATATCATAGGATATTTGCAACACAGTATTATTAGTATATATTTTTAAAATAAATTTATTTATTTGCGTTGTGGTGCATGGGCTTCTCATTGCAGTGGCTTCTCTTGTTGCGGAGCACGGGTTCTAGGAGCGCAGACTTCAGTAGTTGTGGCACGCAGGCCCAGTAGTTGTGGCTCACGGGCTCTAGAGCGCAGGCTCAGTAGTTGTGGCACACGGGCTTAGTTGCTCCGCGGCATGTGGGATCTTCCCAGATCAGGGCTCGAACCCGTGTCTCCTGCATTGGCAGGCGGACAGGAGGATTCTTTTTTTTTTTTTTTTTAATGAAAGCTTCTTTCTTTCCTTCTTCCTTCCTTCCTTTCTTTCTTTGTTTTTATGGCTGTGTTGGGTCTTCGTTTCTGTGCGAGGGCTTTCTCTAGTTGCGGCAAGCAGGGGCTGCTCTTCATTGCGGTGCGCGGGCCTCTCACTGTCGCGGCCTCTCGTGTTGCGGAGCACAAGCTCCAGACGCACAGGCTCAGTAGTTGTGGCTCACGGGCCTAGTTGCTCCGCGGCATTTGGGATCTTCCCAGACCAGGGCTCGAACCCGTGTCCCCTGCATTGGCAGGCAGATTCTCAACCACTGCGCCACCAGGAAAGCCTCTGCCTTTTGGCTTAAACTGCAACTCCTTCCTGAGATTCCAGTCTGCTAGCCTCCCCTGTCAGATTTTGCACTTGCCAAGTCTCCACAATCATGTGAGCCAATTACTGAAAATAAATCTCTTTACACACACACACACACCCCTCCTATTCGTTCTGTTTCTCCGAGAGCCTTGACTAATACAGCATTTTATAAGCTGACAAAGAGGATTGAAATGTAACAAATGTATTCTTGCCTTTTTCCAATCAACACCATAACTCAGGAGTGTGGACTGAAGGGGCAAGAGCCCAGGATATGAAGTCACAGGGTTTGGTTCCTGTGTGAGCTCTGTTCCTTCCTAGCTCTCTGCCCTGGATAGGTCACCTAAGCTCAAGAAACCACAATTGTTCAGATGACTAGAGCATTGCCAAGTATATTAGTTTTTTATTGCTACTGTAACAAATTACCCTACTCAGTGCTAAAAACAACATAAATTAATTTTCTTACAGTTCTAGAGGTCAGAATTCTCAAAACAAGGTGTCAGCAGGACTTCTAGAGGCTTCAGGGGAGGATGTGTCTCTTGCTTTTTTCAGCCTATAGAGGAGGCTGCCTGCATTCTTTGGATCATGGCCCCTTCTTTGTATCATTCCAACCTCTTGCTTCCATTGCCACATCTCCCCCTATTCTTCTGATCTCCTGCCTCTCTTTTATAAGGACCCTTAGGATTACATTGGGCCCACACAGATAATCCATATCAGTAGCCTTAATTTAATCACAGCTGCAAAGCCTCTTTTGGCATACAAGGTAACATTCACAGGTTCCAGGGATTAAGATGTGGGTATCTTTGGGTGGAGGTGGGCTGGGCGTTATTCAGCCTACCACACCTGGTCACCTGAGGTCAGTGGTTCGTACTTGAAACCATTTTGGTTTTTTGGAAAAGTACTTGACCATTTGGTGAATGCAGAAAGTTGCAACAGAGAAATGCTTTCTTGCCTGCTCAAAAGACAACTATGTATTTGTACTATGTTTCTCTTTAACAATGAAAATTCTGCTGTTAGAGTCATCACAGAGTTAAGCTTTCCCCACCTCAAAAAATAAAATAATATAAACATGTTTTTTAAAGTATAATATTCTGGTTATCTAGTTATACAGATCTATGGAGTCTCTTGCCCTGGCAGCTTTACCAAGTACAGTTGATCCTTGAACAACACGGGTTTGAATTGCAAGTGTCTACTTATACACGGATTTTTTTCAATAAATACTTACTACAGCACTACATGATCCACAGTTGGTTGAATCCGTGGATGTAGAACCACAGATACTAAGGGCCAACTGTAAAGTTATAGACGGATTATTGACTGCATGGGGTCAGCGCCACTAACCCCTGTGTTGTTCTAGGGTCAACGTTGTATGCCATTCAGTCTCCTGTAAAGTGACCTTTAGCAGGAATTAAAACTTTTTAAGATGGACCCTAAGAAGCTTCCTCGACACATATAATTCAAGTATCACAAGTCCATGTCATCACCTGCATTCTAGAGTACATCATCCCAATGTAAGTTTTAGAATTGTGTTGTGCCCTCAAATGCTAAGTACAGTTTGCAAGAGAATCCGTTATTTTCAGTGCTTCCCTCTTGGCTACATGGGTAAATTTAGGGAAATTCCTGGACTTTCTTTTTGGTGTATTGATGTATTTTGGGTGCTCACGGCACTGCCATAACCTTTGCTCGGCTTATTCTTAGTAGAGAAAACTTCATTTTGACTCATATATAATTGAATAAATCAATTTTCAAAAATCATCCTGATTGCTCAATTCAGTGTTCAAAAATTGTTGTTGGTGAGTCTGTAATTTCAACCAGCCAATGAGGACTCATGGTCTGAGCCTGATTGATGGTTAAAAGGATTCGCCTAATCTTGGGGCCCCAGGTTTACTTACTCTTGTCTGGTGATGCCACCCTCCTAGGCATTCACCCACTTTCAGGCACAAGGGCTTCAAATAAATTCCCGAGACTTGGTTTAGAGCTCAAGGATGATTTATCTTCCCCATTCCAAGGACATTTTACTATACCTAATTATGCCTTCTCCTCCTCCTTTTCTTCTTTTTCTTCTTCTTCACTCTGAAGCTCTCATTATTTATCTATCTGGGATTGAACTTGGTCAGTCAGTCCAGTTCCCCTTGATGAAACATCCCAGTCATTTTGAGATCTTTGGCTCCATTACTTCACTGGCCATTTCTGTGTTTTCTGCTCTTCTTTTTAAAGTCTGACTTTACTGATGGAGGAAGAACATTTTCCTTTCTCTCAGCCTCAAGTGAACTGCCAACATGGAAAAGAAGGCTAACCAGGTCACAGCTCCTGTCACCATGTAGGCGAGACCTAAGAAAAGGCTACTGCCTCCACTCCATGTCAGGGTGGAAAGAACAACTGCTTTTTCTCCTTGGAACCTGTTTACAGGAAAGTCTAAGAAAAGAAAACCTGTTAAGGATCTGTCTCAGCACTTCTCAGCTCTACCACTACATATCCTAAATACATTAGGTTGAATTATATATATATATATATATACACACACACACGCACACACACATATATATATACACACACACACATATATATATACACACACGCACACACACATATATACACACACACACACACATATATACACACACACACATATATACACAAACACACATACACACACACACATATATACACACACATATATATACACACACGCACATATATATACACACACACACATATATATACACACACACACACACACACATATATATATATATATATTTTTTTTTCTTTTTTTTGGCTGTGCTTTTTATCACATGGGATCTTAGTTCTCTGACCAGGGATCGAACGTGCGGTGAAAGCACAGAGGCCTAACCACTGGACTGCCAGGGAAGTCCTGAACCGTATAATACTGCTGGTTTTGTTGGTAAAAAATGGTTGACTATTCAATTTCATATAGTCTAATCTTTACCAAGCAGTATGTTGTATTTTGTTGGAATGAAATTAAGTAAAAACAAGTCTTCCCTCTAAATAGTTGTAATCTATGAAAGAAATTCTGACACAGATAGATCTGAATGACTTACAGACAACTCACTAGTGAACAAATATAGTTAATTTCTAAACCCAAGGAAATGAAAAGACTACAGATAGGTTTTGCAGCAAACCTAAATTTGCGTTTAAGGATCAGAATACCCAGGGTAGGCTAAAGTCCTTCATAGGCTAAGGTATGAATTCCTACCTCTTGGAAAATTCTTCAAGAGGAGTGAAGAGCAAAAAAAGTAGTGAGATAGATGGCAAAACGTTTTTGGTGGGAAAACTAAAGGTGGTGCATTCATTTGAGATTTGAAAAGGCCAGCATCCCTCACTGCTGGGGAGAAAGTGTTTAAACTGGCTCTGCTATCGTTAGCATTTGAATGATGTCATTTTGATCATGCATGTGGCCTGAGGTTTTTAAACATCTGGTGCCTTTTGTAAACCAAACTAATAAACAAATAAAGGCTTCTCATAGCAACAGCATTTCCCAGCAAAGCTCTTAAAAGGCCTCAAGTCACTTGGCAACATACTATTTAAAGGCACAAACTTGTTAGGAAAGCTAGTTCTCTTTCTTTTCCATCAAAATTCCTCACTGTCACCAGGTCCTTGGGCGCCATCTCAACTCGGCTGCCTGACTGTTCCATTAAGAGGGTCTTTTCCTCACACAGTGGGTCTTTTCTCCCTTAGAAGTGGTAGCATTTTCTGCAGCTCAGGCTTAGTTCTCCTTGCATATTAGTCAGGCAGTGAGGCTGGACGGAAGGGTTCAACACAGGTGGTGCAAGCATAGGACTCAAGCTCTGGACTGAGGTTTTTTGCTAAAGATTTAGATTTGAGAGTTATCAGCATTAAAATACGACTGTGAACGAAGATGCCCAAGGAAGGCATGTTTCAAGCAGAGAGATAGTGTCTCCTTTGTTCGGAGCATGGACTCTGTCTTCTCCTCAACCCTAAACTCACTGAAATGCATTATGAGGGCAGCAGTACATGATGGGCTTTTTTCCTGTGTCTTGATTGCTACCATAACTGCTTTACTCGTAAGGGCAATCACAGAAAAAGTTGATGGGAACAGAAGGTCCAACTTGACAGACTATTGCCAAGCAATTTTCAATCTCAAATTTTCTAGGAGGGAGAGAGAGGGGTTGCTGAAATCCTATTCAGAAGGTAATATTCTATTGCTTACTCTTTGATCTGTACATACAATGCTGTACAAGACAGAGCAATTTCTGGTTTTCCTTTTCATAGACTAGAAT
Source organism: Orcinus orca (assembly GCF_937001465.1). NCBI lineage: Eukaryota > Metazoa > Chordata > Mammalia > Artiodactyla > Delphinidae > Orcinus > Orcinus orca. Next base: position 101,613,799 of record NC_064563.1, read on the forward strand.
TAGGGACCATGCTAAAGGAATGGCTGAAGGCAAACCATATTCCTGGTCAGTAAACAAAAGGAGGCAATAAGTTGAGAGGTAGAGATGGTGTCACATCAGTGGGGGTATCTCTGCCCAAGGAACGTCCCCACTCCCCTGTCAGAGTGGAGACATTTGCGCTTTGCTCTAGGACAGAAAAGAAGAAAAGATGGAGCGTTGAACTGAAACACACGTTGTTATTCACTGACCCAAGAATCTCTCAGTCAAGCTCCCTGAGAGGTAAAGAAACAAAGGAGGTAGACAGTTTGGTGTACAGATCCTCTAGCCGGCTGGGGGGCCCCGTGAAAAACTCCTAGCCGGTAGCCCTGAGATGCTGCGGGGTTGCTGATGCCTAATCAGGCTGACGTCTCAAAGCTGTGTACAAGTCCTGGAAAGACCTGCCTCTGAGAGAATTCTGCCTCAGGGAGAATCAGAAAGGGACTTCAAAACTAAGTCTGAAGACCAGAGTTAGTATAAATTGTGTTTGAATATATAATTTTTAAAAGATAGTGTTTGGTGTCATTTTGAAGTTAAGTCCTTTTTGTTCTTAAGTCAAGAGTTACATTTGTATTTTTAAATTAAGTGAAAACATTTCAGAATCTCATATTAAAGCATGTCTCCTAATGTGGACCGTATGTCCATAACCAAAGCACTGGCTCCTGCTAGCTGGCTTCGTACCTAATAGAGAAAGAACACAGCATCCTCACTGCAGAGCTTGTAGCATGGCTCATGTGGGTTGGATGAACGTAACCTGCCCTTGATTCCAGGGCTCCCTTGGTCTATGCTACTTTTGTCTAAAATAAAAGGTTCTACAATCTCTCTCAGTTTTCATTGTTTTTAGACCATATTTCAAATTTACTTCTTAGTAAACCTCTCTCTCTTTATTTCCAGGGTCCTCCATGTCATCCCATCCTATACGGCAGGCTTCTCCTCATTGTTTTAGATCTCTAGGCCCAGTGTTACTTAATCTTTCTTCAGGGACAGAAATAGCCCTTCCCTCCTTATCCATACCTACTTACCTGATACTGCTATTGACTGTTGTTCCTTTAAAAACAACAACAACACACATTTAATTATATATAAAGTGGAGACACACTATATGGTGATGGAGTGACAGTACTGCCTATAACATAAATATGTATTTCTTTTACATATATACAGATTCGACTGGTGAATAGAAAGGTATAGAATGAAATAGTTAACAACTAGTATCCAGATGGACACTGATTGTCCTTCATCCCCAGAAAGAAAACTGGAATAAAAGGATACTGTAGGTTATGTTGAAACTATAACTACCAGCAGGCAAGCCTTCAGTAAAATGCTCTATTCGATGGAGTCGGCGGTACAGTTTTTTGAAAGTGGGAAATGCGGCTGTCCTCATCCACACAATGAAGTCGTCATTGATGAAGCCATTGTTTCCTGGATCCTCTTCATCTAGTTCATAGGCAGGCTTAGGCCAGTTCGGAGGTTTTGTGGTTCCTGTGGAAAGTTAACAATGGATGTGGTTGAGTAAAATCATCTATCACCTTTAGTTTTTCTTAAAATGTAGAGAATGAAACAACCTCCGTATTCTTGAGGAAAGAGGAATCAAAATTACAAAATTTTTTTTAAAAGTATGTGTGTGTAAGCTACCTGAGTACACAACCATTAAAAATAATGGTTATGGGCTACCCTGGTGGCACAGTGGTTAAGAATCCGCCTGCCAATTCAGGGAACACGGGTTCAAGCCCTGGTCTGGGAAGATCCCACATGCCATGGAGCAAGTAAGCCTGTGTGCCACAACTACTGAGCCTGCGCTCTAGAGCCGCGAGCCACAACTGCTGAGCCTGCGTGCCGCAACTACTGAAGCCCACGCGCCTAGAGCCCGTGCTCCACAATGAAGAGTAGACCCTGCTCACCACAGCTAGAGAAAGCCCACGCGCAGCAACGAAGACCCAAACAGCCAAAAATAAATAAATAAATAAATTAATTAAAAAAAATAATGGTTATAAGGACTCTAAGGAAATGTGGGGGGAAATGCTGATGATACTGTCATAGGGTTAAAAAAAGCAGAATATCATATGTATATTATGTATTCAAATATATAAAATGTATAATAAAGCATTGAAAAAATAGGTACAGCAAAATTATAATAGTGGTGGTATTTGGTGATAGCATCATGGGGAATGTTTATTTTCTTTAACATCATTAGTAAGGTAAAGAAAGTAAATTAAAACAAGATACCATTTCACCTAAAAATCGGTTTATATTTAAAGAAAAAAAGAATGACAACCATTGATGAGGCAGTGGAAATGGGAACTCTTGTACAGAGCAGATAGATGTGTGGATTAACCACATTTTTGGCAATCTAGGAACATGCAGCAAAAGATTGAGGACTTCCCTGGTGGTCCAGTGGGTAAGACTCCACGCTGCCAATGCAGGGGGCCCGGGTTCGATCTCTGGTCAGGGAACTAGATCCCTCATGCACGTCACAACTAAGAAGTTCACATGCCGCAACTAAGGAGTCCTGCATGCTGCAATGAAGAGCCCGCATGGCACAACGAAGATCCTGCGTGCCACAACTAAGATCTGGCGCAGCCAAAATAAATAAATATTTTTTAAAAAAGATTGAATATATTTTGCATCCATTTTGGCCCAGAAATTCTCCTTCTAGGACTATATTCTAAGGAAATAATTATGGAAGTGCAAGAAGATCGTGTTGCATGGATACTCCCTGCAGACCTGTACCTAAGAGCTCGAAGTTGGAAGCAAGGAAGAAGAACTTGTAGAAGGGAGAAGGTGGAGAACAGAGGTGTTGCAAACCTGGAAGCCTGGTAGGTCTGGGTGTTGTGCTGTAGGAATGCTGGGAGCACTGGGTGAAGTCTGTTGAGTTTACTCTCATCCTCATACTTCCCACTTTACCGCCCTGGGCATGACTGTCTCTCCCACTCAACAGCAGACTCTTAAGTTCAGTGTCTTCCTCATCATTTTTTCACTGGCATTTAGTCCAGTGCCTGGCACATGGTAGGTGTTCAATCAATGCTTGATAAAGGGATGAGCGATTCCAATGAAAGCTGACAGAAGCTGATAATAAACAGCATTTTGAATTTTAAAATAATCAACAAGAGGAAGTTGTCCAGTGAACTTTTTACTTGCATAAAACTGGTTCTACTATTTGTAGGAAACCATTCTTTCTCACCTCTGACAACTGACTATGTTCTCCTCAAAGAAACCCAGTCTTATTTTCTAAGCATGGGCTATAGTGCTTATAAAAGCATGTGCTAAGTTTGGCTGGATTAATCTGAAGTATGTTGGTATACTTATGCTTCCTCTGGAAATAATCCTTTGCTGGAGAAACTTTCCCTCCAAAAACTGTGGCGACGTTGGCCCTTCCCAAGAATTCGATTGCTATTGCTAGAAGAATATTGATCGAAATCAAAATTGCCTTTGGTACCTGCATGGGGACCTCACCCTCTCTCTACTTCAGCCAGAGCTCATGCTCAAGGCAATGTGTCCTATAGACCAGTGATAGCCAAGTCACCCAGGGAGTGAAAAATGCAGGTTCAAGCATGCCTTTCCGTATCAACCCCTAATCCTACCCCATCCCATGTCTCCAGAGAGTATGAGAAGCATGGTGTAAGAAGCATCAACTTCTCTCATTTTCCAAGTTCAGCTGGGTCCTTGGTATTCATCATTCACTTAACAATAAGTATTTCTTGATTGCTCACTTATATCAAGCACCAGGGATATAGCATGAGATCTAATCCCTTTCCTCAAGGTGTTCACATAAAGTGGGGATGACAAGTATTCAAATAGATAATTATAATAAAACATGGTAACTCTTACAATAGAAGTAAGAAAGAGTAGGAGTAGGAGATAAGAGAAAGCCAAGGATGCTTTGTGTTATATGCTTGTGGTTATGGTAAGACAAAACAATAGCATATTGCCAAGTTCCTTTCAAAAACTGGGAATTTAATTACAGATACAGTGACCAGACATGCCAGTTTGCCTAAGACAGTCCCAGTTTATGTCTGTTGTCCATTATCTCATCTGATTTAGCACTTACCCCAAGCAAATAATGTACATATAATTTCATCCTTTCAGCCATGGTCTTAGCTGGTAGTGAGATACCCATGTACAGTGAACAGAGTGCTTACTTTAATTAATGAAAGATAACCAGTGGCCCTTCATAGCAAAACATAACATATCCCTGTGACCCCTGTCACAGTTTGACAGTACAGCCCGTTAGGCCACAGCCTATGTTTTGGTCTGTGAGACATGTGGAGCTGCCAGGCTGCAAGTCAGTGGGGCTGGTGGGAAATGTGGGATATTACAGATTATGTTATAGGCACAAGATGTAGTGTGAAAAATAGATGCTGAGCAGTCTTTCTGAGAGTAGTTTGAACTCTCTTGCAACAGTGTTATTTATTATATGGTGTAAAAATATAACTACCTTATTGTTTGGTATCAGTTTTTTATTTGCTAGTAAATCCTTTTGGCTGTGAAGAGCTAAAACAAGGAACATACATGTTTAATGAAAAATTAAGCACAGTTTTTCTAAAGAAAGTTGATGAATGTGATACTTGCAATGTTGGTTGACATATACCCCCCACCAGGGGAACCATCATGATGCCAATGACCATGGGAAAAATCAAAAGACATAAATCGCTGAAGAACATCAGAGTCTACTTCAAAAGTTTGCACTTATTTCTAAAAGCAATTACACTCCAATAAAGATGTGGGAAAAAAAAGAGTGTATTCAAAGACAGTGCTTTGCCTCAAGGAGCTACAGAAAGTCCACTTGTATACCATTATGTGAGCATGACTTTTCATTTAGATCAAATAAGTTTCCTTCTAGTTGCACTTTTTTACTAATTTTTTTTTTATAATCAAAGGAAAACTTTAATGTTTTGGCTCTATGAGCACAAAAAGAACCTCGTAAACAGTTAAATGAAAGCAGTTTTAAATCAATGTCTTCAGATGTATTCATCCATCTGAATACATTGGTTTGATTTTTTTTAATTTGATTCTTCATGGAATCAAGGCAAAGCTTTTCAATATTCAGTACTGGAAGATAAAACTGACATGATTATAAATATTACTATAAATTCAGTTAAAAAATTCAACAATCAAGTGTAAATATTTTGGTTTTATAGTGACAACATAAATGCAAATTTGGTGGAGCACAACATCAGAGTAAAGATATTTTCTTAGTAAATGGAGAAATTTATGGAGAAATGGGCTTAAAATTGGTTGTGAAACATATATAATTAACAACTGTATCCAAACAAGCTACAACATTTTGTTAATCAAAAAAAGAGTTGTAGTTGTGCAAGTTTAAATATTTTCATATATTCACAGAGGAAATGAACTGCAAAATTTTTACAATGATAAAGATGTTAAAGAAATGCTTTAGCATGAGAGTACATGTGGTCTGTCTTTGCTACAAATCATCAACCAAAATTTTAGAAATGTCTGAGCCTTCAAAGAACTGTTTTCTATACCAAATGATATGTCCTACAATGATCCTGAACTTTTTCTTGGTAAATAAGCCCTCTAAGTTTTTGTGGAATTTTATTCAAAATAGTTGTAAAGTTTTAGACAAAGTATTCTACACATGGAATGCCACAAACCTTAGTTTTTGAGGATATAGTTAATTGTAATTATTGAAAATCAAGTTTGCAAACAAGAAGCTATTGAAATTTACCCCTATAAGCAAGGGAACAATTGAACATATTATATAATGAGAGTTCAAAATGTGTACAAGATTTAATTTTTAAATTCTATAGTTGTGCTTTGAAATATCTCAATTTATGTGAAAACTATTTTGATGGAGCTCCTATTTTAATTGGATAAAATTTTCTTCTTGATGAGAATTAAATGATATCCAGGAAATCTAAGATTTCATAGCATCTAAATTTAGTAAAACATTCAAAAAAATCATAGATAGAAAAATTGTGAAGTCAAAAAAAGACCTTGCCTATAAAAATATTTGGGCTCCAGGTGTGTGGGCCTCAGCAGTTGCAGCACATGGGCTCAGTAGTTGTGGCTCGTGGGCTCTAGAGTGCAGGCTCAGTAATTGTGGCGCACGGGCCTAGCTGCTCCACGGCACGTGGGATCCTCCTGGACCAGGGATAGAACCTGTGTCCCTTGCACTGGCAGGTGGATTCTTAACCACTGCACCACCAGGGAAGTCCTAGATATTTTCTCAGTTAAAAAAAAGTTATGTTCAAAAGAGAAGAATCAATTAAAGGTGCAACAATCTGAAACTGATTAACCACAAAATGCACTTCAAAAAAAGAGTGCAGACAATTTTGTGAAAAAATTAAAAATATTTTAACAAAATATTTTTAAAAATACAAAAACCCAAATTTTTCATTAGAAAAATACAGGCGCATGAAATGAAGACCGAAACTGATTAAAGTGTGTGACTCTGTATCCAGAATAATTATTCTGTTTATGTTATCTTTTAGCATTTAGATAATATTTAAAGTATTTTTTAAGTTGGTTTAATGTACACAGATATATTATTTTAATTTTTGAAATAATTGCATTTTTAAAATAGTTTGTAATAGAATTCTTTTATATGCCCATCAATATGGTAATGTCAATTTACTGATCAATAAATAAAACTTTCGAATTAATATATAACTTTAGTTATTCTAGGGACCCCTTTCACTCTCAAAAGTGCACTAGTTTGAACAGTAAATTAATGATCACATAATTATAGATGAAGGAACAAGTTTCTTAAAACATTGCCTTTTCCTAATGGTAAACTAGAAGGAACTGGGGTACCAATCATTTCATGTTTCTGAAAGATATGTGATGGAGGTGCCCACAGGTAGGAAATATTAAAACCAAAAGCTAGTCAGCAAAGAAGTAAACAAGGCGGAATCATAAACATGCCCCCACACATCAAAACCAAAGTTTCTATAAAGAGAGGAGAATATCGAGCTAATGTATGGATCTTACCTGCAAATGCACTAGAAAGATTTTGGAAACTTGGATTCTGAAACTTGACATACTTGTCTGTCCACCATGTAATTCCACTCCTTATCATTGGTACTTTGATATGGATAGATGAATTAAGGTTGTAAGAAAGAATAATGGTGTCTGTAGGGAAATTAAAAACTGTGTTAGATTCAAGTAAGCATTTTTTGCCACACTTGGAAGTGCACAACCAGACACAGCTTAAAAAGCAGGGTTTGAAGACTCTCCACATGCCTACATGGCATAGATGCTGGAATCAGAAGACTATTCTTTTTCTTGCTAAGGCCCCAATTATTATTTTTTTTTAACATCTTTATTGGGGAGGCCCCATTTATTGAAAAATACTCTTAGACTCCATTTGACTCATGTTTCCTAACTACTTCAAATCTCTGGTAAGGGAGAACTTATTTGCAAATGAAATATCATAAATCAGTGGATAATGTATACGAACAGTATTTTAAAAACTGCCATTCATCCTACACCCAGTGGGACCCACCCACGATTAGGGGTCCAGCAGCGATGCGGGAGACCCTGGGGGAGACGGTGGGGAGGAGCGTGAAGGAACGGAAGCAAATGCGGCCAGCGCATTCCCTGTCCACTTAGGCACCTGGGAGCCTATTGGGCTCCTGGGCCTAATCCTCTGCCCTCAGAGCCTCCTTCCTGCAGCGCAGAGCCAAAGCCTCGCCTCTACACCCCCACCCAGGGCCCTACCTCCAAACTCCGCAACGCCACACGCCAGAGGCCCTCCTTTTCAAGTGCTGCAGCTACCCTTTCCCGCAGGTCCTAAGCAGAGGCCCCGTCCTACACTTGAACGTCACTCCCCCTCCCGCCTAGGGAGACTCATTAGCCAGACTCATCAAGCAAAAAAGGGAGAAGACTCAAATCAACAGAAGTGGAAATGAAAAAGGGGAAGTAACAACTGACACTGCAGAAATACAAAGGATCATGAGACATTACTACAAGCAACTATATGCCAATTAAAATGGATAACCTGGAAGAAAAGGACAAATTCTTTGAAAAGCACAACCTTCTTAGACTGAGCCAGGAAGAAATAGAAAATATAAACAGATCAATCAGAAGCACTGAAATTGAAACTGTGATTAAAAATCTTCCAACAAACCAAAGCCCAGGACCAGATGGCTTCACAGGCAAATTCTATCAAACATTTAGAGAAGAGCTAAGACCTATCCTTCTCAAACTCTTGCAAAATACAGCAGAGGGAGGAACACACCTAAACTCATTCTATGTGGCCACCATCACCCTGATACCAAAACCAGACAAAGATGTCACAAAAAAAGAAAACTACAGGCCAATATCTCTGATGAACATAGATGCAAAAATCCTCAGCAAAATACTAGCAAACAGAATCCAACAGCACAACAAAAGGATCATACACCATGATCAAGTGGGGTTTATCCCAGGAATGCAAGGATTCTTCAATATACGCAAATCAATCAATGTGATACACCATATTAACAAATTGAAGAAGGAAAACCTTATGATCACCTCAATAGATGCAGAAAAAGCTTTTGAGGAAATTCAACACCAATTTATGATAAAAACTCTCCAGAAAGTGGGCATAGAGGGAACCTACCTCAACATAATAAAGGCCATATATGACAAACCCACAGCCAACGTCGTTCTCAGTGGTGAAAAACTGAAACCATTTCCACTAAGATCAGGAACAAGACAAGGTTGCCCACTCTCACCACTATTATTCAACAATAGTTTTGGAAGTTTTAGCCACAGCAATCAGAGAAGAAAAAGAAATAAAAGAAATCCAAATCGGAAAAGAAAAAGTAAAACTGTCACTGTTTGCAGGTGACATGATACTATACATAGAGAATCCTAAAGAAGCTACCAGAAAACTACTAGAGCTAATCAATGAATCTGGTAGAGTAGCAGGATACAAAATTAATGCACAGAAATCTCTTGCATTCCTATACACTAAGGATGAAAAATCTGTAAGGGAAATTAAGGACACACTCCCATTTACCATTGCAACAAAACGAATAAAATACCTAGGAATAAACCTACCTAAGGAGACAAAAGACCTGTATGCAGAAAACTCTAAGACACTGATGAAAGAAATTAAAGATGACATAAATAGATGGAGAGATATACCATGTTCTTGGATTGGAAGAATCAACAGTGTGAAAATGACTCTACTACCCAAAGCAATCTACAGATTCAATGCAATCCCTATCAAACTACCAATGGCATTTTCCACAGAATTAGAACAAAAAATTTCAAAATTTGTATGGAAACATAAAGGACCCCAAATAGCCAAAGCAATCTTGAGAAAGAAAAATGGATCTGGAGGAATCAGGCTCTCAGACTTCAGGGTATACTACAAAGCTATAGTAATCAAGACAGTATGGTACTGGCACAAAAACAGAAATATAGATCAATGGCACAGGATGGAAAGCCCAGAGATAAACCCACGCACATATGGTCACCTTATCTTTGACAAAGGAGGCAAGAATATACAATGGAGAAAAGACAGTCTCTTCAATAAGTGGTGCTGGGTAAACTGGACAGCTACATGTAAAAGAATGAAATTAGAACACTCCGTAACACCATACACAAAAATAAACTCAAAATGGATTAGAGACCTAAATGTAAGGACAAGCACTATAAAACTCTTAGAGGAAAATATAGGCAGAAGACTCTATGACATAAATCACAGCAAGATCCTTTTTGACCCACCTCCTAGAGAAATGGAAATAAAAACAAATGCAAACTATGAAACTTAAAAGCTTTTGAACAGCAAAGGAAACCATAAATAAGATGAAAAGACAACCCTCAGAATGGGAGAAAGTATTTGCAAACGAAGCAACTGACAAAGGATTAATCTCCAAAATATATAAGCAGCTCATGTAGTTTAATATCAAAAAAAGCAAACAACCCAATCCAAAAATGGGCAGAAGACCTAAACAGACATTTCTCCAAAGAAGATATACAGATTGCCAACAAACACATGAAAGGATGCTCAACATCACTAATCATTAGAGAAATGCAAATCAAAACTACAATGAGGTAACACCTCACACCGGTCAGAATGGCCATCATCAAGAAATCTACAAACAATAAATGCTGGAGAGGGTGTGGAGAAAAGGGACCCTCTTGCACTGTTGGTGGCAATGTAAATCAGTACAGCCACTATGGAGAACAGTATGGAGACTCCTTAAAAAACTAAAAATAGAGCTACCATGTGACCCAGCAATCCCACTCCTGGGCATATACCCTGAGAAAACCATAATTCAAAAAGAGTCATGTACCACAATGTTCACTGCAGCACTATTTATAATGGCCAGGACATGGAAGCAACCTAAGTGTCCATCAACAGATGAATGGATAAAGAAGATGTGGCACATATATACAATGGAATATTACTCAGCCATAAATAGAAACGAAATTGAGTTATCTGTAGTGAGTTGGACCTAGAGTCTGTCATACAGAGTGAAGTAAGTCAGAAAGAGAAAAACAAATCCGTATGCTAACACATATATATGGAATCTAAAAAAAAAAAAAAGGCTCTGATGACCCTAGGGGCAGGACAGGAATAAAGACACAGACATAGGTAATGGACTTGAGGATATGGGGAGGGGGAAGGGTAAGCTGGGACGAAGTGAGAGAGTAGCATTGACATATATATACTACCAAATGTAAAATAGCTAATGGGAAGCAGCTGCCTGTCGCAGGGAGTTCAGCTCGTGCTTTGCGACCACGTAGAGGGGTGGGATAGGGAGGGTGGGAGGAAGATGCAAGACAGAGGGGATATGGGGATATATGTATGCATATAGCTGATTCACTTTGTTTTACAGGAGAAACTAACACAACACTATAAAGCAATTATACTCCAATAAAGATGTTAAAAAAAATAAACTGCCACTCAGCTACAGGAGTAATCTTCTGGATATTTAGATTGTTACACACTCATGAAACGGAAGATGATGGAGATAGGAAAAGACACCTACCATTGAACATGCTATTGGCAATAGCACCACAAGGAGCGATGGGGATCCCATTGTGGGAGGTTTTGAATGGAGCACAGTTTCTAACATCCTGGATGAGAAATGATACAGGAAGAAGTGTTTTTGGTAAAATCTCTTAAAATGCTGGAAGTGAAAATACTGGCAGTGTAAATCAACCCATGCTGCTCCACTGGCACAGATCGAGATTATGGGCTGCTACCTGCTGTTCCCAGGCGGCTGGCTGACCTAGACTAGACAATTTTTGTGTTTTGGAGATATGTATGTGTGTACGTGCACGTGTGTGTAGTTTCTTTCCTCATTAACAGTACATAGCATACCAAATATGTCTGCAGGAAGAAATTTTACTTTGCTTGCTGTGCTAAATACCACACTAAGCCCACAATGGAATATATTTTTAAAAGCTTTTTCTTATTGGAGTGTAACTTATATTCTAAAAAGTATATAAATTGTGATTCTACAGTTGGATGACTTATCACAGGGAAATCCACCCACCTAACTACAAGAATACATTTTAAAAAGAGTGGCTGCTAAAAACCATTTGGTTATCCCTTTTATATAATGCCAGTATAGAAAAGGTTTCCTTCTATCTTTTCTTGCCAGCATGCTGAATATCATTTACCAAGAGTTAAATTTTGTAATCTTAGGTCTGAAAGAATATTCATTAAACCAAAGGCTTTTATTCAATCAAGTAGAGCCCAGTTTCCTTAAACTAGGCTGATTGAAGCCCCCAGTTATAAAAAGGACAATGGTGGATATAGAGTGAGCTAGGCTGAAACCAATCACTCAAGGTTACTATCAAAATGGTTGGTACATCCATCAACTAAAATAGGCAACTTTAAAGATAACTACAGAAATTAAGTATGAGAAAATAATGTTGAAATCTAATCGATGTGTCAGTCATTCAAAGAAGCAAAAAACTCTACTGTTTGAAGAAGCTCCAGTATGCCATCAACTTTATTAAGAGAAACATAAATCCTGAATTGTGGTTGAAAGGTACTTGAAGATTTGCCCTTCTGACACATTCATTATTACCAAGACCTGGGCAGTCCAATATGTATCTGGTTTTAATATAAAATGCTGTCAAATAAAAAAATGGTTGGTGCATGAAAGGCTAAACATCTAATTGGACAAGATTCACATTCCTGCTCTGAAGAGGGAAAGCAGCAGTTATCCTGAATACTCAGCCCCTTCAGTTCATGCAAGAATGAAATGAGCATTTCTGTCTTGTAAAAACTTAGCTTTAGAGTTTATTTTCCATACTGTCTTTTAGACTGAAAGATCCATCTGGCTTAAAAAAAAAAAAAAAAGAGTATTATACCAAGTTAAATAAAGCCTTACCTTTACATCTGTACCCACCAGTTGGCTATTACTTCTGGATAGAATATATCGATAGAGGTTCTGATAGAAGCCATACAATTTGTAGTACATATAAATATTACCCTGTAGAGGAGAACAGCAAGATGTAAGAAAAGAGAAAAATAAACTGAAATATTAATAAACACGGACAGGAGTTTTAAAATATAAGAAGTAGTACCAAAAAATATTGATGTGAACTGAAAGTTTCTTTATATCAGATAGAAACCCAAGAAATTATTTTTAAAAATCAGTATTGGAAAATCCTAGTCTATACAGAATTATTAAAATGACTACATAACTTATTTTTAATGTCTTTGTAAGGGCTACCACATTCCTGCCTTGAAAAAATTTTATAACTAGCCTTTGTATTCTCAATATATAAAATCTGATTTCACAAATATTTCCCAGCAATACTAGGAAAGATCCTTTGCCTAGGAGTTGTGGTAAGCATCAAATTCACATGGTCTCAAAGCAAATCCATGAAACACAATTTAAAATTGGAGCCACTGAGCATGTTTAGGCGCATGTTCACAATTGCCCATGTGAAAGACACAAGCCCAGCTCCTTGGTGTCCAGCTCCGGTGTTGTCTTTTTATCACTAGGATCTAGCACAGTACTGTGGCATATTATACTTGGTTAAGAAATGGTGAGCCATTTGTTATGGACAAAAAGATGGAATAGTTCACTGATCTAGAAGAAAGGTGGTTTTCACCTTAGCAATAAGTAGCCTTGTGGCCATGAGAGATGGGCGTTTTCACGGATTTTGCCGAATGAGGCTGCCCAATCACAGGCTACCATTGTGCTTCTACATTCATGGTGAAATACCAAGGCCCTAGAACTTCTCCTTTTTTTTTTTTTTTTTAATTTGTATTTATTTATTTTTGTCTGCATTGGGTCTTCATTATTGCGTGAGGGCTTTTCTCTAGTTGTGGCGAGCGGGGGCTACTCTTCGTAGTGGTGCGCAGCCTTCTCATTGTGGTGGCTTCTCTTGTTGCAGAGCACGGGCTCTAGGAGTGTGGGCTTCAGTAGTTGTGGCATGTGGGCTCAGTAGTTGTGGTTCACGGGCTCTAGAGCACAGGCTCAGTAGTTGTGGCACACGGGCTTAGTTGCTCCGTGGCTTGTGGGATCTTCCCAGACCATGGCTCAAACCCGTGCCCCTGCATTGGCAGGCGGATTCTTAACCACTGCGCCACCAGGGAAGCCCCCTAGAACTTCTCCAAGTGGGCTTGATACAGATTTTACTAACAGCACATATGATGCAAATGTAGATGTCCAAGGTAGCTATTTATAATTAATATTCTACCTACCTCCAAAATAATGAAGGTATGCATCTAAAAATATGAAGGCCTAAATTTTATTAAGTGCCTCCCATATGTCAGGTGCTATGTTCAGTGCTAGAAATACAAAAGTATTACTTTACAGTTCCCTGAGTCAACTGATTCTTTTATGCTATGCAAATTTGGCCTCGCCCTAAGGACCTTTAAGAGGATGAGTATGGAAGATGGGAGCTGGTACCCAGGTTAGGCTGAAAATAAAGGTCATGGTAAGTGTGACCAGTTACAGAAAACAACAAAGGCTGAAGAGCTCAGTCCCTGGTAAAAGAAAAGCCTCTGGAACACTGAGAAAGGGAGAAGCTGGGCCCTAAGAGGCGGGCTGAAACATCGTAAACAGAGAGCACGGATGTGAAGGTGAACAAGCCAGGCATAGCAGGAATGACAGATTATATTTCCTCACTAAAGGAGGGAACCTCTACTGATGACCCATGACTACAGAAAATATGAAATCCATGGAATGGAACTTACCATACATTTTCTTGGAAGCTAAAAAGAGCATTCTACTTACCCAAAGGTATATACTCATATAAACATGACAAAATAAATAGAGAACACTCACATGCTGGGGACAGAAGTGTTTTAATAAACTGTTTTCAATAATTCTTTGTCCAAGATTTTACAAGCCCTCCAAGATCATCATCTTTTGATTAGTCCTAGAGGCACAATGCACTTTATAGTGTTTCTTTTCTTCCATGGTACTTGGTGCAGGATTCCTAGTTTAAGGCAGAGAGCCTTGCGTGGGTCTGTCATCTAGCGTGTGTAATGTGTGTGAACTTGTGGGCAGAAGGCTCTGTGCTTGCCCTGAGTAGTTTGGTTAGATTTTTATGAGAAAGCCTTTGCCTCAAAGGAATGGTTAGCAGCTGGTAACACTTATTTGCCTTTAGGATTTCAAAGGACACAGACAGATGGGAACTTGAAGCCCTTTAAGGTTTTATCTTTAGGATTTTTTTTTCTTCAAAATTTTAAGCACCCTGTGCCTCCCAAGAAGGAACCAATCCTGCTGACACCTTGATTTCAGACTTCCGATTTCTAGAATTGTAAGAAAATAAATATCTAATGTTTAAAGAAAAAAGAAAAAGCAACACTAACTTTTACTTTCGGGGGGCAGCATGGTGAGTTGAGGAAGGCAAGAAAGTACACAATTGTAGAGAACTAGAATTTTGACCTTTAACAAAAGAGCACAGATATAAAACTTCCCTCATGGGACTTTATATAGATATCACTTACAACTCAAGTACTACTCAGTAATTTTCTCATAATTTACATCAGACTTACAAAAATGATTAGAGATACAGATGTATTCAGAATATTACTGATGCCAACATGCTTTCATCTGGGATCAAGGGGGAAATAGGAAAGGGACACATAAAACCAAAGCTTCCTAGAGCATAAAGAAATATAATTTATCACTTTATCTTTTTTTCCATTCATTTAAAATTTCGGCAAACATTGTCTAAGCATCTACCACGTAAAATATAGTGTGCTATGCCCCTGTGAAGGAAGCAAAGATTCTTATGTTCATTCAATAAACATTAATTGGGCAACTACAGGTGTCAGGCATAGTTATAGGTGCTTGGGATACAATAGTGAGAGACAGACAATAAACAATACATATAAAAACTGTTAATTTATATAGTAAGTTGGAAGGTGATAAGTACTATGGAAAAAATGGAAATTACAGTAAGGTAATAAGAATCAGGAGTGCAGGTGTGAGGTGAGCAGACAGGATGAAGTATGAAATAGGATGGCTAGTGTAGGCCTGAGTAGGTGATGGCTGAGCCAAACCGGACCTGAAGGCAGCAGGGGAGTTAGCCGAGTGGATGTCAGGTACAGAGAAGAAGCGAATGCCTGACTTGTCTGAGGAATGAGGGGGCCGGTGTGGGCAGAGAGGGGGTGGGGAAGAGAATGGAGAGAGGAAGTTAGGAGGAAGTAAGAATCCAGATCACATAGGCCTTGTAAGGACTTAGGCTTTTTCACTGAGTAGAAAGAGAAGCCATTGCAGGGATTTTTGAACAAAGGAATAACATGATATGACTTATACTTTAAAATGTTCACTCTGGCTGCTCTATTGAGACATGGATACAACAGGGAGACCTGATAGGAGGCTACTGTAGAAATCCAGGTGAGAGGTGAGGGTGGCATGGAGCTGGGTAGTAGCAGCAGAGGTGGGCAGAGGTGAGCAGACTCTGGATATATTTTGAATGTAGAACCAATAGGATGGATTGGATGCAAGGTGTGAAAGAACGAAAGGAGTCAAGAATGACCCCTGGGCTTTTAGCCTGAGCACCAGAAGGACAGAGTTCTTTTCAACTGAGATCGTCTGCAGGTGGAATAGGGTTTTTCTGGGGATGGGCGTAGAGTAAGTAAGGGGAAGAAGTGGATATTAGTTTGGTTTTTAGAAACATTAAGCTGAGGTAGAAAACAGAGAATTGGTAATCGATAGCATTTAAACCTAGGAGGTAGATGATGTTTCCAAGGAGGTGAGTGCATACGGAGTGGAGATGAAGACTGAAGGCCGTGACTAAAGCCCTGCAGATCTCCACATAAAGAGTTTGGAGAGGGCTTCCCTGGTGGCGCAGTGGTTGGGAGTCTGCCTGCAGATGTGGGGGATGCGGGTTCTTGCCTCGGTCCGGGAAGATCCCACATGCCGCGGAGCGGCTGGGCCTGTGAGCCATGGCCGCTGAGCCTGCGCGTCCGGAGCCTGTGCTCCACATCGGGAGAGGCCACGACAGTGAGAGGCCAGTGTACCGCAAAAAAAAAAAAAAAAAAAAAAAGAAGAAAAATAGTTTGGAGAAAATAGGAGGAACAGCAAAGGAACCAAAGAAGGGCAGTCAGGGGACTTCCCAAGTGGCACAGTGCTTAAGAATCTGCCTGCCAGTGCAGGGCACATGGGTTTGAGCCCTGGTCCGGGAAGATACCACATGCCACGGAGCAACTAAGCCCATGCTCCACAACTACTGAGCCTGTGCTCTAGAGCCCACGAGCCACAACTACTGAGCCCACATGCCACAACTACTGAAGCCCGCACGCCTAGAGCCCATGCTCTGCAACGAGAAGCCCCCACTCGCCACAGCTAAAGAAAGCCAGTGAGCAGCAACGAAGACCCAACGCAGCCAAAAATAAATAAATTAATTAAAAAAAAAAAAAAAAGAAGGGCAGCCAGAGGGCAAGGAGGAAAACCAAGACAGTAAGGTCTCCTGGAAGCCAAGAGAAGAAAGCATGTCAAGGAGGAGGGAGTGATTGCCTGTGTCCAGTGTGTGACAAGGCACTGAGGACGGAGCACTGGATTTATCCACAAGGAAGTCATTGGTAACCTCGCAATTTCACTGAGTGTTAGGGCCATGGGTGGGTCTTTGAGAATGAGAAGAGAGGAATTGGAAATACCCAAGAGAGATGACTCCTCTGAGGAGTTTCCCTGCTAATGCGAGGAAAGAAATAGGCAGATAGCGGGCAGGGAAATTTGGGAGAACAGAAGAGTGCTTGTTTTTGTTTTTTAAAAGATAGGTCAAATAATGTTTGTGTGCTGATGGGAATGATCCAGTAGAGAGAAAATTTGATGATATAGAGAGATGACAACTGCTGAGTTAAGCCCTTATAAAGGCAAGAAAGGCTAGCATCTATCACACAAGTGGAAAGGTGAGCCTTCAGATGAGAGCATGGGTGGTTCACCTGTGGTAACAGGTGGGAAGGTTGAATATGTGGTGCAGATACGTCTGGACGTGTAGTTGTGTGGTGTGGCATGTAAAGCATGGTCCCTTTCCTCAGGGAGCTTCCTGTGAATAGAGGAAATGAGTCTACAGGATATTATATGGGCGATTGTAAGTCCATAAGAAGAGTTGAAACAGCGCTCTCAGGATACAAATGTGGGCAAATTCTTGCTGGAGACATGAGCTAAAAGGAGGCTCAAGGAAGTGTTTGGATATTAGTGGCTTAAAACAAGTGAGATCTTACAGGTGGGAGTGAGAGGGGAGACTTTCTAGGCAAAAGAACAGCAGGAGCATAAAGAGTTGCATCATGGAAAAGCAAGTTGGGCAGTTTGGCAGGAGTACAAGGTCTCCTGCAAAGATAAAGATGAAAAGGTGGCTGGGCCTCAGGTGTTGAAAAGTAATCTGAAAGAGGGCACATTTTGGGGGACAGGGTGTGGTCTGCTGATTTGGCAAATAACAGTTGGCTAAAAGTAGGAGAAGCCAAAGGCTAGATGTGCAGTTAAGGTTGCTGTGATGCTAGATCAGGAGGGACTGAACTGGGGTGATGCCAAGAAAATGGAGTGAGAAAGTGGTTGGGAGAGATAGGGATTGCAGAACAGTAATCATACATCAGAGGTCTGGATGAGAAAGGAGTGGGCAGGGTAAAGTCAAGGAGGAAAATCTTGAGTCTCAGTGATGGGATCTTTCCCAGAAAGGGAAGTAAGGAGGGTTTTTCAGGAGATGACGATGAGTCTGGTATGGGGAGGAAGCAAGGCCTTGAGGATGGGATGTTCAGTGAGAAGCTCAAGAGAAGGCCTGCCTGCACGTGAAACATCACATGCAGAGTCATCTATGCAGGGGAAGGAGGGGAGACGGATCAGGTTAGGGAGGAGGTGCTATGGGAGAGGTGCGGAGTCCAGAGGACAGGACAGGACCTTTGAAAAGTTTCAGGAAATACATTTTCTTTTTTTATAAATTTATTTATTTGGCTGCATTGTGACTTTGTTGCTTGCATGGGCTTTCTCTAGTTGTGGCGAGCGGGGGCTACTCTTCGTTGTGGTGCGTGGGTGTCTCATTGCGGTGGCTTCTCTTGTTGTGGAGCACGGGATCTAGGCTCAAGGGCTTCAGTAGTTGTGGCTCGCGGGCTCTACAGCACAGGCTTAGTAGTTGTGGCGCATGGGCTTAGTTGCTCCGTGGCATGTGGGATCTTCCCAGACCAGGGATTGAACCTGTGTCCCCTGCATTGGCAGGCGGATTCTTAACCACTGCGCCACCAGGGAAGTCTTGAAATACATTTTCATTTGATCAAGTCTTTGCTACCTAGTAAGACTGTGGTGGCCCTGAAAAGGTGCCTCTTGATCTCCTACTGCAGGGAGCGTAATCGAGGGGTGGGCGCGGCTGCTGTGCTCTGAGGTCATCCTATGTTTGCACCAAGGCCATGCTTCCCATTGCTGCTCCCAGACAATGGCTGAGCAACAGGGATACTGAGGTAAGGACTCTCTGTTGGGGTTGCTGAAACTTTCTTAAGAATACTCTGCAGTCTAAGACCTTTCTTCCCTCCTCCCCATCTCTCTACCCTCCTCTCCCTCTGTCCCTCCTTCCTTCCTACTCTGCTTCTGTCTCCTTCCCAGGGGTCAGAGCTGTGCTGTGGTCTGACAGCTCTCCCAGCCTTCTCCAGCTTCCTCCATATTTTCCCTCGCAGGCAGTTCCCCCAGTAAATCTCTGGCATGTCTAATCCTGTCTTGGCATCTGCTTCTCAGAGGACCTGGACTAACACGAGACTTTAATCAGCCCCAAAGCAGGGATGTCTCTTAATATTTCTTTGGCATTTCTCACAGTGCCTGACAGCCAGGCCGAGTCGCCTTAGGGATTAGGCAACTGCATGTGTAGAATGACTAGGAGGGGAGGACACAAGGAGTGTCCCAGGTATGTGACCTTTGACACTAACTCACTGTGTGACCTTGGCCAAGTCACTTAACCTCTCAACCCATTAATCTCACTGTAAAATGAGTGGTTAGATTCAGTAATTTCTATGGTCCCCTCCTGTGTTGACATTTGGCATAGAACCTGTTTGACTGATGTTAAGAATTGTTACAAAGCTGGGTGGGTAAAGCATCCAGAAATTTAGACATAAGGAGAAGAATGAAATTCCAAAGAAAAAAAAGGGGGTGGGGGCAGAAAGTCGAACATGAACTCAATACTTTATAAGATCCCCACCCCCCATTCCCACCCTGCGTTATTTCTTGTATTTTCAGTTTTGGAAAGCATTTGGTGGAGATCATGAATTTACTGCCACATGTTAAATAGGAGGAGAGCAGCGTATAGCCAATTGAAGGCCCTTGAATCTCACTTACCTTCATTGTCTCTGGAAGGACAAAGGGAATAGAACAGTTGCATTCTTTGTCAAAATTAGCAGCATTTTCCCGCAGTTTTGCACAATTTGCACATTTTTCTGTGTAATTAATCTGTCAGGCAGGGAAAATAATAATTATTAATTAAAAAGGGATGTGAGTACATATCTTAAAATTAAAGTCCTGAGTCCATCAAAGTCTCCAAGCTTTCTAGGTCAAGGGCGTGCTATCTGGGACATGAACCAAGGTCAGCTCTGCGGATGTGTGGGACGAGTGGGTCTCCTTACAGCCTTTCATTTTGGGACCCAGCTGCATTTTGCCACTTACTTGGAGTTCAGGGTTTCTACTACATATTTATGTAACCTGCTGTGATGAAGCCTTATGCCTCCATCATAAAAAGTTACCACTAGGAAAATATTAGTCAGTGACTCATGAGAACTGGGCCTGCAGCCTGAGTCTAATCAGCATTATGGGAAAGTCACTTCACTGTTTTTCCATTTTATTGTATGGAAAATATTTATACTAGTGAATTATTCTACATGGTATCTAGAGGAAGTTTTTAAAAATGACCAAACATAGAAAAAAAAATGTTTCCAAAATGTAGAGTTATCTATGTATGTGAAGCAATTGTTTTTAAAATGTTGTTATATTGTTTTTTAAAGTTAAGTTCTGTGCAAAATGGTATAAGTGGACTCTTTAAAAAAGGGTAGTGGGTCCCAAATGGGCAAATCCTGTGAGCTCTGGCTCAAGGACTCAGTTATGTGAAGATGGAGCTGGAAGGAGAGTGGGGAAGGGGGGCTCAGAGAGAGGCCACGAGGCTGTGCATTTCCCTTCCGCTCCAGGAAACACTCATCTCAGGCTCCCAGCGGTGGTTGTGAGGTCCTGCTGGTCGCTGCTGCTTTTTCCTCACTGTGTTGACGAGTCATTAGAAAAGTCTGGGAATGGGAAAGGAACAGGGAAGCAAGGGACTGGCTTTCTCTTCAGTAAATTGCCAATGGGATTTTAGATTCTTTGGGAGAGAAGAGCAACAAGAAAGAAAGAAGGAAGTTTCAATGCTTGCAAAGCCACTGGGTGTTTGGAAGTCAAAGAGGTAAAGTGTGGATACTACATTAAAGATTAGCCAAAAGGCTACTTAATTGTACTTAGATGCTTATATTTACTTAAATCATTCTTTAAGTATGCAGCAAGACTTGAACTTTTTTTTTTTTTTTTTTTTTTTTTTTCAGTACGCGGGCCTCTCACTATTGTGACCTCTCCCGTTGCGGAGCACAGGCTCCAGACGCGCAGGCTCAGTGGCCATGGCTCACGGGCCTAGCCGCTCCGCGGCATGTGGGATCTTCCCGGACCGGGCCACGAACCGGTGTCCCCTGCATCGGCAGGCGGACTCTCAACCACTGCGCCACCAGGGAAACCCTTGAACTGTTTTTTTAAAAAATACTGATGCCTTTTCTGTTAGTGACACTGCATTCTAATTTTTTAAAAGCATTGAAGAACAGGGCTGTACCTAATTGAGACCTACCAATAGCACACTGAACTGTGACTGAGGAAACGGGTGCTAGTTCAGCCAGTCTCTGATCCTGAGTTCCAGGGCCCACATTTTGTTCATCAGCATCATTTTGGCTAGCAATTAATTGATTTGTGAGGTCATTTTAGTAGTATACACACCAATCCATGGATTCTTGAGAGAGTTCTATCAATGCCGAATTAGAAAAAAATGTCTTTCATGATCAAGTAATTTTTGAGTAGATGATATCCAAGGTGCTTTCTAGCTCTAAACATGTTATGAGGGAAACATGCCTTTGATCTACTGTCTACTTTTGCTGCTCAAACCTATAGCTCTAAAATGACAGCAAAGATCATAGTCTGGTCCTCACAGAATTTTGGAAAGGCAGGAATTATCATTCTTGCTTAAAGTAAACTGCAAAAAGGGCACATTCTCGGTGTGCCCCAGGGCTAAGTGAGAAGAGGAAAGCCAGCTCCGAGCTCTTCTACTAGGTGTGTGTTGACCACACTGGCCTGGGATACATCTTATACATCCTGATACATCCTGGAACTCAGGATCAGAGACTGGCTGAACGAGCACCCGTTTCCTCAGTCACAGTTCAGTGTGCTATTGACAGGTCTCAATTAGGTACAGCCCTGTTCTTCAATGCTTTTAAAAAATTAGAATGCAGTGTCACTAACAGAAAAGGCATCAGTATTTTTTAAAATAACCGTTCAAGTCTTGCTGCACACTTATAGAATGATTTAAGTAAATATAAGCATCTAAGTACATTCACCTTACCACCCATTACAACAAAACACTTCCATTGCAAAAGAGGATCGGTCTCTATGGGTGGTTTCTGATTTTCCTGTATAAAAGCAAAGTGTTAGAAACGGTCCTCTCTGAAGTGGCTTAAAAGAAAAGTCAATTGGAAAATCCCCTTAACATCATGATAAAATCATTCTGTTGAAAGCTGTTTGCAGAGTGGCCTTGGCCAACCATGGAGTGAGGTTCTCCTAGCATCCCTAAGGTGACATCATTCAGCAATTGCTGTCTCTTAATGGAGGCTGCACTTCAAAGAGGGTGGGGATGGGTGCCCAGAAGGGAGGAAGCTGGAAGGACATGGGAAGGGGAGGAGAAGAACCAGAAAGAAAGGGGTTGGTGAAGGAGAAAGTAGAACAGTAAACAGGATGAACTTTATGGAAATGAATATCAACCTTGTAAGCCAATTACTTTGCTATCGCCTTCAACAAGGCAAGTTTACTTCCCTCCTGCCATTTTTGCCTTTTTCACTTGGTGGGGCCTGGTGGTTTACATTACCACCCTGGAGGACTCAAGAGGACTTAGGGGCACCTGCCAGGAGCTGGGGGGTGGGGTACAGAACATTTCAGTGGAAAGGCAAGAGAGCAGTGTGTGTTGGTAGGAGGAGTGGGACCTAAAATGCAATTTTCTTCTTTGAAGTCCTCGCTATTTGCCATAATCCATTCTTTGAGTAAGTGTGTGCCTATTATGCACTGGCGACGTGCAAGGAAGGGGTTGTGGATATGGCAAACAAGCCAGCCGTGGCTGAGCTCTCTGTTCTTAGCACACACTACCTTACTTACTCTATCGTTAGGTCATTGAGGATGGAGTTCAACTCTTACAAACCTTACTCATCTACACACCCAGAAGGACTCTGAGCACCTTCAGACACTCATGAACGTTAAATCAGGGTTGACAGACTTGGCCTTCATGGTAATTTTGCCACTCGCCTATGCGGGGAGAGGGAATACATGAGCTTTCCATGGCTGCCTTCAGAGTGGAGGTCATACGGTCTGGGATGTCGCATAACCTGCTGAGCTGATTTACATGAAACATGTACTTAATTTATTAGACCAAATGCGGCATGGCCTCAGACCAGATCTGAGCTCCCCCTCCCCAGACCAGCTACTGGGCTTCTCATCCTCCAACAGCTTGTTGTCAAATCGGCAAAAGGCTTGTAACTGAGGGGTTCACTGCTCAACTTCCACTTTTCTCACTCTGAGTAGAACTTGGTTTATTTTGCTAAGTATCCTTCAGAGGCCAGAAAGATTTGTGTTCTTGCCTTTCCCGGATTAAAGCGATGATCTCAGACGGAATTTATTTGCAAAGGGAAAGACACAATACTTGAAAGTGGGGCAAAATTAAGACCTATATCTTTGGCTCTTCGCTCTTTTTATCGATATGATTCACGGGTCCCTGGCAGTCATTTGGTCTTGCCTCTCCTCCCGCCTCTACCAGTCACTTGCTCGGTACTCTGCCAGCATAAAAAGCTACCGACTTTGCCAGGCCCCTGTAAACAAAGGTGGCTGAACTGACCAGTGTGAGAGTAATTGTCCTCAAGAGGGAGAAGGGATGAACAAAGCCACCACATAGAGGCTCTTTCACCATCTGCACCTGCCAGCTGAAAAAGGGATGATCCAGTCTCATCTGCTTCCCTGTTGGGGGGCTGGGTTCTCAAACTGACCACTCTTTATAGTCCGAAAGCTGAAAATTCTTAGAAATTGCATCCAAAAAGTGAGATGGGACACACCTCTACTTCCTTGATGGTCTTTGCAGACAACAGAAGGATGACGCCCACTCCAAGGCAGAACACGCCTGTGGCAAAAAAGCCGGAGAGGATTTTGTTGGCTGAGAGCTGTAGCCGGTAGGCGGGCAACTGCTGCTGCTTCACGGCACTGTTGTCTGGCAATCTGGACTGGCAGTCCTGGGATTTCCTCTTCATTGTGGTTCTGCGGGTGACCCAGATATACTTTTGAGACATTTATAACATTACTGCTCAGAGTAATACCACATAATGGTAATATTGAGAATTATGTGAATCTTCCTTTGCACTCGCAAAGTCTTTCTGCTTTCTGGAATTATTTCTTAACCAGACCCGATTTCCACAGCTCCCTTCAATCAGCCATTGTTGGGTATGTTTTACGTAGGCTCAAAAAACTTGTTGTGCTAACTGCCATGCCTAGGAGGAAGAGTCTCCAGCAGGTCTGTATAAACCAACATATGGCAACATTGGGAAGCAGTTACAACGGGCTATTTCTGGGACGTGGTGGCTAATTCAGGGCAACCCTTCCTGAAAGGGCGAAAATGGATTTATCCTTAAGAACTTGCCCAAATCCTTCAAGATTAATACAAATAATAGAAGTTAGTGCTGTCAGCTTTTCCCAAATGTGGCTGTCCCTTAACGTGAATATAAACTAAGTTGGGAAAATGCTCTCAGATTACAGCTAACTTTGCTCTTTGTGATAATGAGGAAGGGAGAAGCAAACAGGGATTGCAGAACACAGATGACTAATCTCAGTAGTTTCCAATTTTTTCATCCATAAGAAAGGCTCTGGCAGAAAGCGTGGATGAAAAACATCTCCTCCTAACCTTTCCTCAAGCACACGCTTTGAAGTAGCCCAAATGATGCAAGAGAAAGGAAGAGCAAAATAGATAATCACTTAAATGTTCAATATTCCAATATGGTATTATTGGGTTTTTTTTTCACTTATTAGAAATCCACTAACATCATTTTGATTACGCTATTAATAATCACTTCCTCTTCAAGATGCATTTAAGATGTAGAATTAGGATTTTAAAAAAATTAGGTAGCATGTGAGTTTCTAATTTTCTTTTTTCTATTAACATTCGGCAGAGAAGCCATATGTTGGACTATTTTTGTATTAAAGAAGACAATGACTTTGGCAAATCTACCTAGTTTAAAAGAATACAAAACAAACGCAATTACTTACACTGGGAGGTTTCCAATTCAGAGTCAAAGCTTTCCCTTGCAAAACTGGAAAAAAAGCAGAACACCCTTGGGGACTTTTCAGCAAGCCATTTGAATCTGGCTTGGAGGTGGTGACGAGTATGGCTGTTGGTATCAGACAGATCTGTGTGAGAAGACGGCAGTGAACACTCGGAGTTCATATCTACTGTTTGTTTTATTAAATAAGCATGGTCAAGAACTTGAGTTTAAAAGGCAGTAACAGCCTGTGAGATTAGATTATGTGTGCAGAGTTGGCCTACAAAATATTGGGTATGTTTGCAATCTAGGTACTTGTTCCAACTTTGGGTGTGATTATAGTACATATGTAACACCTACCAGAAGGGTCATTACAGTAACAAATCAAGAACAGTATTTCTTAGGCTTTTTATAAAACAACAAAACCAACCTAACCAAAATCCCAAACTAAAAGGTGCTTCACAGGAGTATATTAGGGTTTTCTGGAGAAACAGAACCAATAGATCTAAATGTATATATAGATCTATCATAAAGAATTGGCTCACGTGATTACGGAGGAGGCCGGCAAGTCCAAAATCTGCAGAGCTGATGTTCCTCCAGTTTGAGTTTGAAGGCCAAAAGCTGCCATAGAACCAGGAAGAGCCGATGTCACAGTTTGAAGGTCATCAGGCAGGATGAGCCGATGTTTCAGTTGGAAGGCAGAATTCTCTCTTAGTTGGGGGAGGGTCAGCCCCCAAAGGGCTAAGTTTAGCTATAGCTTGAATGAATTCTCATGCTGTGGTGGCTTTCTTTCTTTTTCCTTTAACTTGTTGAGCTTGAGCCAGAGTCCTGCAGGATGGAACGTGTTCCCCTATCCTTTGAATCCCCGTGTGTGGCTTCTAGCCCACAGAGGTGCACAAATAGCAAGTCGCTGGTGTGTGGAAGCATGTGATTTGCCAGAGTGTGATGTGCTACACTGCTGGACTCCTTTAACATTTCACAATATTTGAATGTGGAACTTCATATACCAGTAGTGGCAACTGTTTGCTTTATTATCTCCTTTGTTATACATGCCCGACTCCCCAGATAGATAACCATGGTGTCCTGAAGTGAATACAGGAGATCTGGGTTTGACTTCTTCTTCTGCTACTTAAAGTAGTGTGTGTCCTTTCTGAGATTCAGTTTAATCATCTGTAAAATATAAAGACGTTTCCTCCAGAACTATTTTAATGATTAACTGTGACAGACTATATATATTCTTCTTAGGAAATTTATATGCAATGTGGGATCCTTCACTGGATCCTGGAATAGAAAAAGGACATCAGTGGTAAAACTGGTATAATCCAAATAAAGTCTGTAGTTTAGTTAATTGTATTGTACCCATGTTGATTTCTTAGTTTTGATAACTGTACTATAGTTATACAAGATCTTAACATTGGGGGATGCTAGGGGAAGGGAATATGGAAATTCTTTATACTATTTTTGCAACTTTTCTGTAAGTGTGAAATTATCTCAAAACAAAGAATTAAATAAATGAATAAGACAGTTGTAGTTACACTGTTGTCTTTTATTTGTTTACAAAGTGCCACATATCCTTGCAGCTCTTTCCACCAGTAGTACCACTGCCACCCTTCACACTGGGACTAGGCATCACAGTTTCAAATCTGTTCCACACATACCATCTCATGAAATCCTCAGCAATCCTGCAAGATAGTATTGCCATTTCACAGTTGATGAAACAGGCTCAGAGAGGGAAGGGGCTTGCCTGAGGCTGCCCAGATGCTCTTTCCCTTGCTTGTACAGTCACATCAGAAGCCAGTTGGTGAAAGAAAAACTCAGTCTGCTTAACAAAAATCACACACAAGCCAGTGATACTTTATTATACAAGGGAGTTGGCAAAGGACACATTCATTTTGTAAAAGAATCCCCACCTAAGATTCCCAGTGATCCATCTGGTGATACAATCAATTTAATAAAACAATAGCTGATATTTACCAACTGCTTGCAATGGGCCAGAGCCATGCAAATCCCACCACGAAAACAGGAATTTTCATTAGGACCCGGACTTAGAAAAGGCCCAGCTTCAAAGATTCTGACTTGCATAGGCTGAGGACTCCCATTTCCAGAATTTCAAAAACCTCCTTTCTTATCTAAGTGAGAGAAAAGAAAAAAAAGTTTAAGATCAAGAAAAGATGGTCTTGGTGAATAAATTCAACCAGTCTGGAGTCCCTGGTATTTATGCAGCTGTTATGGCCAGAATCAGGAAGAGCAAAACCTGCATTTTATTCAGAGTTGAAATATTTACGTAAGTAAAGGAAGCGGTACTATATAAGACATCAATTTCATTAAGATGTCCTTTTGTTTGTACAACATTCAACATAAAATCTCACAGAAAAATCTTTTTCAAGATATTCAAAGTGTGCCTATAGACTATACACAATATTTTAATGCAGGATAACTGTTAATAATGACATCATCACAATAAAAATAAGTATGGGTTAAAATGTTTTTCTTGAATACTATTTCTCCCTCATTATTATAATTAGAAAACTAGTGATGGTTGTTTACTCAGGTTTAACATTATAACTGAAATAATCAAATATGACCTCATGTGCCTGACATCAAGTTGGTTAAACTAGTTTTAAAAAAACAGTCAGGGGGGCTTCCCTGGTGGTGCAGTGGTTAAGAATCTGCCTGCTGATGCAGGGACATGGGTTCGAGCCCTGGTCCGGGAAGATCCCACATGTTGTGGAGCAACTGGGCCCATGTGCCACAACTACTGAGCCTGCACTCTAGAGCCCGCGAGCCACAACTACTGAGCACTTGTGCCACAACTACTTTAGCCCGTGCGCCTAGAGCCTGTGCTCCACAAGAGAAGCCACCGCAATGAGAAGCCCACGCACCGCAACGAAGAGTAGCCCCTGCTCGCCGCAACTAGAGAAAGCCCGCAGGCAGCAACGAAGACCCAACGCAGCCAAAAATAAATAAATTTATTAAAAAAAAACAACAACAGTTCAGGAGACTGTGTGTGTGTGTGTGTGTGTGTGTGTGTGTGTGTGTGTGTATGTGTGTGTGCAGGGAAGTGAGAAAATGGTTTTTAGCTTAACTCGCCAGTCAATTATAATCAGGTTTGGTCATTCTGAGGATATAGTTTTATACAGTAAATTAATTCATTCAACATGTTTGGAGGAATGATTGCAAGCTTCTTTGATAGTTACTGCCGTGATTTATTTCTGGCTGGTGACTGGCAGCCATGTTTATTACTGCACAACCCTATTCTCTCCAATAGCTACTTCTAAGCATCAGGCTAGATTGAAAGATTAGTCAGATGATAACATGGTAGGTGGCAAATCAATTTTTCTTTCTTTGTTTTTTAAATTTAAATTTAATTTTTTTTGCGGTACGTGGGCCTCTCACTGTTGTGGCCTCTCCCGTTGCGGAGCACAGGCTCCGGACGCGCAGGCTCAGCAGCCATGGCTCACGGGCCTAGCTGCTCCGCGGCCTGTGGGATCTTCCCGGACCGGGGCATGAACCCGTGTCCCCTGCATCAGCAGGCGGACTCTCAACCACTGCGCCACCAGGGAAGCCCTTTAATTATTTTTTAAAATCTATTTTTGGCTGCGTTGGGTCTTTGTTGCTGCATGTGGGCTTTCTCCAGTTGCGGCCAGCGGGGGTACTCTTTGTTGTGGTGCACAGGCTTCTCACTGCTGTGGCTTCTCTTGTTGTGGAGAACGGGCTCTAGGTGCGCGGGCTTCCATAGTTGCAGCATGCGAGCTCAGTAGTTGCAGCACGCGGGCCCTAGAGTGCGTGGGCTTCAGTAGTTGTGGTGCACGGGCTTAGTTGCTCCGCGGCATGTGAGATCTTCCCAGACCAGGGCTCGAACCCGTGTCCCCTGCACTGGCAGGCAGATTCTCAACCACTGTGCCACCAGGGAAGTCCCTCAATTTTTCACATTATGATGATAATGGATTACTTTCATAAATATATAATGAGCTAATGCTGTTCCTATTCAGTATTCAATCGGTTTTAATCCATTGAGACATCAAAAAAATTTCCCCACTCCCCAAAACCAAAATAGCCCTCTAATTTAAGTAAGTGGGTTTTTGGGTACGTGGAGATGAAGGCAATGAGGCAAGTTTGTGCTCCCCCACCTCCAAGTACATATTTATAAGGATGAAAAGGCAAAGACGATTGTGTCTCTAAAACAAGGCACAGGGAAATACACCAAGTCCTCTAGATCTTCCTGTTTCTCAAAGATGCGGTATAGATGTGGTCCCCAGTGGGGCAGAGGCCACTGGTCATTTAATGAAGAAAAAAAGCTGATTCCTATAAAACACATGGAAAGGATACAGTTATGTGTAAGGGGTGAGATGGTCTCTATAATTGTAGTTACTTCAGAGTTAAAAGAAATAATTTCAAAGGCCAGAGTGTGCTGGTTCCCCATGTCAAAGACTTTACTGCTGTGTTTGAACTCAAGTTCAGATTGAAAAAAAAAAAAGATTAAAGGCAATTGCTGGATTGCTAGTTATATGGTACCTCGGGAATGTCCATCATCCTTCTCAACTTCTGATCTCTCCAATTCCAGTCAAAAACCAGAAACTTTAAGGGGTTCAAATTAAGGCCACCTGAAAGAGACAGGGAGAGAGTTGCTACATTAAAGAACTTATGACATAAGCTTATTAAAATGATTTTTTATTCCTCTGGTTGCTTTTTTGCCTCATTTGCTCTTTTTTCCCCCAGTAACTAATCTCTGCACGTTAAGTGCTGTCCCTGTCTGATGGAAAACAAATGCAGCACTCAGAGACTTACTCGCCTTACAATCTTATCACTGATTCTCAGCGAAGCAGGGAAGCTGCTCTTGCTAAGCTCGTGAAATGCTCAAGTTCTGGCAAAGAATCAATCCCAAGCCTCCATTTCATGAAGCCCCAGAGGGTAAAGTGTCATTCCCGACAGGGATTTGATAAGACGTATCCTTGCAATTTGGGATAGTGACCCTTCAGAGGAGTTGAGTCCAGCAGAGTCTGCGTGACTCTGAAGAGGTGAGTCGGCAGAAGGATGTGGACAGGGTTGGGAGGTTAATTTCAGGCAAAAAGGAAAGTTAAGATGAATGGGCTCTATTCAAAGCCTGCTATCCTTTGAGGAGACTGGTAAACCACTTAAGGACTCATTCCTGCTGTCTTCCTGTGTATCTAGAGACAATTATGGAGTGTGGGGCTGGAGGGGACCTCAGGGGTTGTCTGTTCCTCAGAGGTCTCAGAGTTGGGCAGTTAGTTTTTCCCATTCTACACGTTCTGCCCACTGCCCCAAGCTATCACACCTGGAAACATAATGAAGCCTTCTTTTATCCTTCAGCACTTCCCCTCAATATTGGCTATTTCAATAATTTCCCCTCTGCCCTAAAGACTTTTTCATGCTTCTTATAACTACGATGCCTCTTATTTAGAACTCTCTCTGTAAATTAAAAATGATGGAAATTAAGAAAGACAATGGGTTGATAGTGTTCCCTTAAAAATAATTGACTGCTGGGCTCCCCTGGTGGCGCAGTGGTTGAGAGTCCGCCTGCCGATGCAGGGGACACGGGTTCGTGCCCCGGTCCGGGAGGATCCCACATGCCACGCAGCGGCTAGGCCCATGAGCCATGGCCACTAAGCCTGCGCATCCGGAGCCTGTGCTCTGCAGCGGGAGAGGCCACAACAGTGAGAGGCCCGCGTACCGCACAAAAACCCCCAAAAACAAAAACAAACAAACAAAAATAATTGACTGCTGATGGGACAGCAAACAGGTACAGCCTCTCTGGAAGGCAACTGGACATTATATAATAGGAGCTTTAAAATGCTTACTGTTTGATAAAATAATTCTCCTTCTCTGACATATCCCAATAAAACACCAGAAACTTAAGCATAGTTACTTATAAAGATGATCACTGTGTATTACTTATAATAGCAAAACAAATTAGAAACAACCCAAATATCCTACCATAATAGAATTGCTAAACACCAATATAACTTGGGGTCAATATCCAAAATATGTAAAGAACTCATACAACTCAAGGTCAAAAAACCAAATGATTTGGGGCTTCCCTGGTGGCGCAGTGGTTGAGAGTCTGCCTGACGATGCAGGGGACGTGGGTTCGTGCCCCAGTCCGGGAAGATCCCACATGCCGTGGAGCGGCTAGGCCCGTGAGCCATGGCCGCTGAGCCTGCGCGTCCGGAGCCTGTGCTCCGCAACAGAAGAGGCCATAACAGTGAGAGGCCCGCGTACCGCAAAAAACAAAAAAAAACCCCCCCAAAACCCCAAATGATTTGATTTAAAAATGGGTGGAGGAACTGAATATACAGTTTTTCCAAAGGAGACATCCAAATGGCCAATAAGTACATGAAAAGGAGCTCAACATCACTAATCATCAGGGAAACACAAATCAAAACCACAATGAGTTATCACCTCATACCTGTTAGAATGACTGTTATCAAAAAGACAGGAAATAACAAGTACAGGCAAGGTTATAGAGAAAAAGGAACTTGTGTACTGCTGGTGGGATTGTAAATTTGTGCAGTCATTATGGAAAACAGTATAGAGGTTTCTCTAAAAATTAAAAATAGAACTACCCTATGATCCAGCAACTCCACTTCTGGGTATATATCCAAAGGAAATGAAATCACTGTCTTGAAAAGATATCTGTACCTCCCATGTTCACTGCTACATTACTTCCAAAAGCCAAGATTTGGAAACAACCTAAGTGTCCATTGACAAATGAATATATAAAGAATATGTCACACACACACACACACACACACACACACACACAAACACAGCAATATTATTCAGCCATAAAAAAGAAGAAAATCCTGCCACTTGTGACAACGTGGAGGGACCTTGACAGCATTATACTAAGTGAAATAAGTCAGATAGAGAAAGACAAATACTGTATGATCTTACATATATGTGGAATCTAAAAAAAACAAAAAACAAAAATGAACTCATAGGTACAGAGAACAGATTGGTGCTGGGTGCCAGAGGTAAGAGGTGGGAGAAATAGATGAAGGTGGTCAAAAGGTAAAAACTTCCAGTTATAAGATAAATAAGTGCTGGGGATGTAAAGTACAGCATGGTGAGTATAGTTAACAATGCTGTACTGTATATGTGAAAGTTGCTAAGACAGTAGATCCTAAAAGTTCTCATGACAAGAAAAAAAACTGTAATGATATGAAGTGACTGGTGTTAACTAAACGTACTGTAGTAATCACTTTACACATCACATATACCAAATCATGTTGTACACCTTGGCCAATACAATGTTGTATGTCAATTATATCTCAACAAAACTGGAAAAAAACTCAATAGAATATTATGTAGCCATTAAAAATGAAAAATTAAAACTATTTCATGACAAGCAAAGTTCTCATGGGATATATTAAGTAGAGAAGACAGGTTATAAAGTTATGATATGCAATATGATCTCCATTTATAAAAAATATAGATAAATGCATAGAAAAAAGACTGAAAGGAAATATATTTAATATTAACTAACAAGACATTACCTCTAAAGTGACCTATTTTCTTTTCTGTACCTTTTTGCATTTTACAAGGGCTCTTATAATTAGAAAATCCCTTTCCTTATTAAATAAAACAATAGAATTCTGTCTGTAAGTGTACTGATCCCAAGGTTATGGAATATCTTTTGATGTTCGGAAACTCTCCTTAATATATCATATATATAAACATCTTAAGTCATAAACAGCTACATAAAATGAGTTATGTGCCATTTGTCTTGCTTTGTTATACTTTCAGTTTTTGGAGTGCTGGAATTGTTCTCTTTAAACACTTTGTATGTAGCCTAACATCTGTAGTCAATGAATATTAAACCATTCATCCAATCAGAATCAGAAGAGCTATTTTCATTAGTATTATAAATAAATCAACAGCTCCTTAAATGATTTTTCCACTCCTTAGATGAAATAAGCTTTCACAGTGAGTTTTCAAAACTCTGTAGAAATATAATTTCAACAGTCTGGGCAGCTTCGTTCTCTCTCTCTCTCTCTCTTTTAAATATTAAATATGGAGAAGAGTGGCCCTGTTGCCTGGGGGACCTGGCGACACATACAAAACATGTGGAATCCAGGAAGGGGAGAGGTGAGTCTTTGGCTAAGAGCTGTGGGAGAGGGAGGGCGCATCCCTGGCCTCCCAGCTGCCCAGCCAATCTCTCCCACCTCCGCGTCTCATGGATGGACTATAAGCACCTCTCACCTGCGCCTTCGCTTCCAATACCCTCCTAGGGCCACAAGACAAAAATCCAGCCAATCACTGCAAGGGCGTTCCTCCAAAATCTGACTTTCTTTCCAACTGAAGCACAGGCTACCACAGCCCACGAAGTCTCCAACAAAGAAAGGTGGTCTCTTTAATAAAAGTAATAACTAGTATTTGTTGAGTTCTTAAGGTGTAACACTAACTGTGTTTAGCTTTTTATTGGCATAACAATCCTTTGAGGTAGGTGCTATTACTATCTATGTCATTCAGATAAAGAAACAGTTTTAGAAAGGTTAAGAAACTTGCCAAGTCACAGAGCTGGTAAGCTGCTGGACCTGGGATTTGCATCCATAGATTTGAGTCTGTAATAGGGGCTCTTAACCTCAACATGTATTGACTACTTATTGTCTCCTTTGGATATACCCCATGTATCTGCCTGCGTGCTTTTGATTCAGCTGTTGTCCCATTCCTGAATGCTTTTCTCACATCTCCATACTTTAAAGTATATTAAAAAGATCCTATTTTAATCCTACCCACACTTCAAAGATCAGTTAAAGATCCTTTCCTCTGTAAAGACTTCCCTGCAGATTCAGCCACCATAACAATCTCTCCCTCATTTCAACTCCTGTAGGACTTAGAAGTACTTGTTTGGACCTTGGTATTTACTGCTTCATGTCGTCAGTCTCAACTTATGCACATTTATCTCTTCAATTGGATCAGGAGCTCCTGGAGGGGGAAAGGCTCTGGAACCAGGAAGGCCTAGAATGAGAGATCTTGGAAGGGGCTACATGACCCTCCAAGCTTCAGCTTTCTCTCATAAGAAATAAGAATACTAGCCTGCAAGGATGCTATGAGTACTAAATGAGATATGTGAGGGTGTCTAGCACAGCACTGAGTACAAGTAGGAACTCAAAAAATATTTGTTTCCCTTCCTTGCCTGGGGCTACCAAGTTTGCTACTTCCTTGTAATTGCACAGACCTCTGCATATAGTGTTTTCACTTACCCAAGGTTTTCATCTGGAGAGAAACACTAGTATTTTTAGCTCTTGTTTGCTTCCTTGCAAATGACCATCTCTATACTGAGATATTATATTGATGAACACATTACTTTTAGATATGTAAAAATCCAGGAATAGCTCCAGGCAGTTATAAAATAAAGTTGTTAAACAAGTAATTTGGAAATGAGTATTTAAAAGAAATCTTTAATCTGTCTGGCAGGTAAGGTAGAACATGTACTAAGGTAGAACATGTAATTTGGAAATGAGTATTTAAAAGAAATCTTTAATCTGTCTGGCAGGTAAGGTAGAACATGTACATGGCTTTGAGAAGGTCAACAAACTATAAAAACCCACCGGTGGGGCTTCCCTGGTGGTGCAGTGGTTGAGAGTCCGCCTGCCGATGCAGGGGACACGGGTTCGTGCCCCGGTCCGGGAAGATCCCACATGCCGCGGAGCGGCTGGGCCCGTGAGCCATGGCTGCTGAGCCTGCGCGTCCGGAGCCTGTGCTCCGCAACGGGAGAGGCCACAGCAGTGACAGGCCCGCGTACGCCCCCCTCAAAAAAAAAACCCATTGGTGGATGATGTCTGGAACACTTTCTGGGTAAAGCACTAAAAGAAACACATGCGCAAGAAGTGTTCTAGAGTGCTTGT
Organism: Orcinus orca; assembly: GCF_937001465.1. NCBI lineage: Eukaryota > Metazoa > Chordata > Mammalia > Artiodactyla > Delphinidae > Orcinus > Orcinus orca. Next base: position 101,648,611 of record NC_064563.1, read on the forward strand.
ATTTCATCCATAGAAACTGCATTTTTGTTTCAACATATCTTCTATACCAGCCCTCAATTGGAATGGGAGTCTTGGGGAGCCGAGACTCAATTAAGTGAGAGGGAAATATTCAACACATTCAGCTATACAAATTCCAGAGTCTGCAATCGGTGGAATAGATTGTGGACCCACTGAACTGCTTAAAGCAACTGGAATTTGAATGTATTTAGATGGGCATAAGTACCACAGTTTGCCACAGTCCTTATCATTCCCTATTGTACTACACCTGCTGGCTGGCTTTAGGGACTAAAGGCTAAGTTTCCAGCTCCTGAATTAACACAGAGGTCTGATTTCACTACATCACACATGTGGTTTCCCAAACTCACATGGGGGTTAGGCAAACACTCAGCTCTGAGTAGGAGTATCACTACCTCTTTTCATACCTTGTTTAATGAGTTCTTTAATCCTCCCTGGAGTTCCTACACCCAGGTGTACCACACGCTTCTCCAGCAATTTTATCTGCTCCTGGACCTATTCCAAAATGGAAGAGAACAAAGAAAAGAAGAGTCATTGGAAAGTTCAATCATAGTCCAATTTAGAGCATTTAATCTAAAAGTTAAGAAAGTAAAAAAGCAAAAGGGGCTACTCTTGTTTAGGGTCAACTTCCAGGGCAAAGAAGGTTAACATCAAGACAGAAGAGCATCTCCCCGGAAAACTGGTTAAGTCTCCAAAGAGTCCAGGGCTCAAACTTCAGCTTCTGTATGGAAACCTCAGAGCACAGAGGAGTAGTGACTGTTGTGGGAGCAGAGGCAGGAAACACAAAGAAAATCGGAACAGTCGTTCAATATGTTACAAAAGGAAGGCACCAAAGAACATGCTTCTTAAGGAGATACGGAAAAGAGGCTGAAGTGAAACAACTGAGGTCTGGAAGTGGCCCTTAAGGATCACTTCCACCCCCGACTAGGAACCACAGGCCCTTGCTTACCTTTATGTGTTTTGCGAATAATTTCACGACTTTGCTGTCTCCTCTGAATGCGGTCAATGACCTGATGAAAAGCAATAGATTTACGCAGAAGAAAAATCACTCATTCAGGGCCATGTGACATCTTAAGTATTACACCATATTTATTCAAAATAATATGCACATTTATGTGTGTCTATATGTACATATGTATGTGGATAGATACGCACACACAAAATTCTGATTTTCAGGTTAGTCCATCTCTGGAATGAAAGTGGGGTGGCCTTTAATCAGGCATGCATCTGGGTTGGCTTCTAAGTCTCAGGCACATGGTTAACTTTACTTAGGTTTCCTTGATTATTGAAACATGTGGATTTGCCCTTCACTTGTGTTAAAATGAAAACCACAGTCCCAAAATGGTGTCACTCATGCTAAAAGCCCATGATACCGAAACCCAGATTTAATACTTCATCTAATTGCAGTTTCAACTTTTCTGAGAAACGTAATCTTAATCAACCAGTCTGGAATCTCTGGTCAAGCACCAGTAAGGTAATCTGTCCTGTGGGCCCTTTCCATACCAGAGAGGAACATAAAACCCTTGCCATTTCCTTCCCCCGCAAAAGAAGATGTCCTGGCCTAAAAAGTAGTCTTTCTTTTCTTTTGTTAATGGCTCCATTGCTCCACCCTTTTTCCTTTTTTTTCTGGCTGCGCTGTGCCGCATGTGGGATCTTCGTTCCTGACCAGGGATCGAACCTGTGCCCCCTACATTGGGAGTGCAGAGTCTTAACCACTGGACTGCCAGGGAAGTCCCTCCACCCTTTCTCCTATTAAAAACTTTCATTTTGCACAACCCCTCGGAGTGCCCTTCTAGTTGCTGGCTGGGTGCTGCCTGATTCATGAATCATTGAGTTAAGCCAATGTGATCTTCAAATTTACTTGGTTGAAGTTTGTTTTTTAACACCTGTAATACAAAGGTTCTGTATTTTAGGTCCCTGGCAGAGAATTTATCTTCAAACTCTGCAGTATAGTTCTCATAAAAAATTTGTTTGTGAGAAATATCTTAGCAGTGATGTCAGCCTGTGCTCTACAGAGCCCAAGGGCATATATGAAGGTCTGTGTGTGGCTGCCCTGCGGGGACAGGGATAAGCTAGCAGGGAGAAGCAGGAGGGCTTATGTCCTTCATTCACAGCAGCCCCCCTACTTTTATGGACTTTGCAGAGTAAGCTTATTTGTAAAATCTTATATGTGGAAATGCTTCGGGTATAAATGGGTATAAAATGGGTATAAAAGAACAATCTTCTAGTTGATGTTTGGGAATAGAATATGGGAATACTGCTCGGAATATTACTTTCCTTTTTATATCCTTAATATGCTTGAGAAATATTACCAACCAGTAGGAATAAATGAACTTACAAAATAGTGACTCATGCTACACACGTTCTGTTGCACTCAAGTCTGTACTTACACATGAGCTTTCTCCATGGCGAAGCTAACTCAGAAGACAATTTAGGGGACATATTTAACATAACTCATGGTTCTCAAGAGAACAGATATTCTTACAAAAGTTAGAATTATTCAATATTAGCCTTTATGAATAGGGTTTGTTATGCCTGTTCAGAAATCACCTTCTGCAAATCACCTAACCTTGAAATGGATCATAATATTACTGAAGACATAAAGAAACACTGAGAATTGGCAAATGAAGTACGACAGCACAGTCCTTCTATGCCCATCAGAAAGGCATTTATGTACGGTAAAAACTCAAATCAATGTGACAACTTGTTTTTAAGAGGCCACCTCCAGGCCAACTTCTTTGCCATTAGTGTTTGAATCTGAAATGAGTTCTGTGGGTAGTCTTTAAAACACTGAAATGTCAATGTGAATTCTTATGATTTCAGAACCAGCAAGTACGGCTGCCCAGAAAGAGTTGGAGTCTTGAAGATCAATTATGTTTGGAGCAGAAATAGTTAAAAGAAACACTTTCGTTTTACTGAAAGGGTGTGTGATACAATTTAACGCGTGTGCCTAGCAGAAAGGTTCTGAAGGACGATTAACAAAGCTTAAAAAACTACTTTTCTGAATTCATGGTCAGATTAGCTCATTTAGAAAAATAGATGCTAAATAACTACCGAGAGTCTACTTTGCACATTAATCTATTTGATCAAGTTCCTTTTTCTTTAGGACTTGGATTTTCCTGTTTTGTCTCTGGTCAAAGCCCAGTGCAGAGCCTGGCCTTGGGAGAGGGTGAGTCCCAGGAAATCCCATTTTACTCTGACAGCTCTTCTCTGAAAGCTGAACGCTACTACAGATCCAGTGGAAGCCTTTTTGTTTATTCTACAAAAGCTACAGTAAATGAAAAGGTATGTGAAGGCACTTAGTAAAGCACCGACAAACTGTCTTTAAAACATAATTTTTACATATAAATTTTTGGTCCACTTGGCATTTATCTCGGTATAAGGAGTGAGATATGGAACCCAGCTTAATTTTTTTAGATGGCTACCCAGTTGTTCCAATACCAATTATTAAATAATCCATCTTTCCCTGCTGATTTTTCACTTTTGCCATATCCTGTACTTTCATATGCATATGGGTCTATTTCTGAACTTTCAGTTCTGTTCCACTGTTCTGATCTGTCACACATGTGCCAGTTCCATACTCTTAATTATTGAGACTTTGTAATAGGTTTTTTAAAAAAAAAAATCTGATAGATATTATAGGCATAGTATCCTCACTAGCATTCTTTTTTAGAATTTCGCCAGCTATTTTTTCTTCTGTATTTTCTCATGTGAACGTAGAACTAATTTATCTAGTTTAAGAAACAATTCTATAGGAGTTTCATTGGGAATCTGTGAAATTTGTAGATTATTCTAGGTAAAACAGACATCTTTACGTTGAATCTTCCTATTCAACAATATGGTACTCCTTTCTGTTTAAGATCTGCTGCATCCCTTATGCAATATTTTCTTCATCTAAATTTTGGCTAGTTTTTTCCTTGGTGTTCTATTTTTTCTTGTTACTATTTTAAATTAGATCTTTTCTTTCATTTATTTCTCCAACTGGTTATTGCTTGTATGATCTCCCTGCTTTACCCTTGTGTGTTCTCCACACAGCAGCCAAAGTGATCCTTTAGAATGATTATTCAGATCATGTGTCTTCTCTGCTCAAAATCCTCCAATGGCACTCCATGTCAGGGCCTTTTGTACCTATGTCCCCTCTGCCTGGAACACTTTTCTTCCGGATATCTGCTTAGCATTCTCATTCACTTTGTTTAAGTCTCTGCTCATAGGTCAATCTCCTAAGAGGCTTTCTGTGACTACCCTTTTAAAAGTAGCCCCCATCTTTTTCTATCCATTTGCCATGCTTTATTTTTTTTCCTACATAACTTATCACTACTTGACATTATAATGCATATTTATTTGTTTATTGTCTGCCTCCCTTACTGGAAAGTAGGTTCCATGAGCGAGGGGACTCTGTATATTTTATTCATTGCTGCTCTCCAGCATATAGAACTTGTCAGCTCGGCACATATCAGTTACTCAGAAAACAGTTACGAAATGGAACAGGTGAAGCTTCCAACCTAATGAGCTCCAGGGCTCGGATGGCAGAGCCACAGATAATCAGCATCAGGACCGATTTCTTCTCACAGTGGTTTTTCCGAAGTTTCACCCATTTAGGGCAGACTGAAAAAAGACCATGAGAAAAATATTACCCTAAATATAGCAAAATAAAGCCTCCAAAGTTGAATATCCCCCAATTACTTCTTTGTTATTGCTTAAGTAAAATAAAATATGAGCACTGTTTAGATTCTATTCTCTGGTTATTCTAGATATTAAACTAAAATGAAATATCATTAACTTACACCACAAAACATATAATATGCCAAGTAGCTAAATATGACCACTTTTAGGACTAAGTTTGTACAAAAATAAAAGAAAAGGAAAATTTAAAAAGTTTGTAATAATACAACATTTTGTATATTTTAATTTATGTTTGTTGTTTAAAGGCAGTGTTGACTAAACGGGAAAAGAACTGATTTAAAAATGCTACATTTGGGGCCTTCCCTGGTGGCGCAGTTGTTGAGAATCTGCCTGCCGATGCAGGAGACACGGGCTCGTGCCCCGATCTGGGAAGATTCCCCACATGCCGCAGAGCGGCTGGGCCCATGAGCCATGGCCACTGAGCCTGCGCATCTGGAGCCTGTGCTCCGCAACGGGAGAGGCCACAACAGTGAGAGGCCCGTGTACCGCAAAAAAAAATAGATAAATAAAATAAAAATGCTACATTTTAGGGACTTCCCTGGTGGTACAGTGGTTAAAAATCCACCTGCCAATGCAGGGGACACAGGTTCGAGCCCTGGTTCGGGAAGATCCCACATGCCACGGAGCAACTAAGCCCGTGCGCCACAACTACAGAGCCTGCTCTCTAGAGCCTGCGAGCCACAACTACTGGGCTCACGTGCCACAACTATTGAAGCCCACGCGCCCAGAGCCCATGCTCTGCAACAAAGAGAAGCCATCACAATGAGAAGCCCGCGCACCGCAAGGAAGAGTAGCCCCCGCTCACGGCAGCTAGAGAAAGCGTGAGTGCAGCAACAAAGACCCAACGTAGCCAAAAATTAATAAATAAATAAATAATGCTTCGTTTTAAAGGGACACTCAGCATAAGATATAAAATGGAAATGATATTAAAATAGCAAACATTTACTAAACACTGACACTGTGCTATGCACTTTACATAACTTTTTTAGTTCTCATAATCCATTGAGATTGATTCCATTATTACCTACATTTACATTTGCTGAATTTGAGGCTAAGAAAGGTTTATGAACTCAAGCTGAGTGTCATCAGAATTGGTTAGAATTTGAAAAAGGAACGTTAAATCACCATCTCTAAACTATTTCATTGTTGGTCACAATAAATGACTACCTAGCATGAATAATCTAGTTATTACTGCCTACATTCAATCGAAAAGATCAAATTAGATTGTCTGTGCAATAGCCATGGTCTGAATTCTGAACATGGGAACAGAATTTCAGAACCTCAGAGATGGGTTCAAGATCACATAGTCCAACTTCCTTGTCTTTCAGATAACAAAATAGAGTCCTGGAGGAGTCCTCAGTGACTTGTGCCAAGTCAAATAGCAAATTGATGGGGTACCTGCAACTAGAACACTGAGAATTCTCTGGATTCCAGGAGCAATACTTCTAATGTGTTGTAAAACAAAAACAAGACCAAAACCCAAATCCCCAATACCAGAGAGAAACAAGAATAAATTTAAATAAATAAAAATTAATATAAAGATGGACCTAAAAAACCTTCATTTAAAATCCATTTAAGATGGAAACTTGATTTTAAATGAAGTTTTAAAAGTTTTTATTTTAAAGAGATACATCTAATGTTTTAATGGAAATAATAAAACTTGATGAATAATTTTTTAAAAAATGAGTTTACTTACTTTCTTTTAGATATGATGAAAGACTGTGAGTCAAATCATTGGCCTTGAGGAAGCAGGAGTCTAGAAATACGAGAAACATGCTTTGTAGAGGATTTCGCAAACACATACTCAAAATAGATTACATGTGAATGGTGTATTCTTGAATAGGTTGTACAACATTAATGAATTGGGGACTCATATATTTTAAAGTTGTCTAGCATTTAAAACAACAGCAGCAGCAACAATAAGTAAACTTTAAACTATCCATCATTTCTTAGAGTAGTGAAACAGAAGCTTGTATCATTCAATGGACTAATGAAGCATCTTTATTTTCAAATCCATGGAATAGGCAATATACAAAGGCAAAGCTGAAATAGCTAACAAATCTATGTGGAGATGCTCAAACTCGTCATCATAGAAATGCAAATTAATACAAAATGAGATAACACTTTGCACACACTTTAGAATGGCAACTGTTAGAAAGATGTATATACCAAGTGTTGCTGAGAACGTAGGATGATGGAAACTCTTTGTGAACTGTAGGTAGAGGTGTAAAGTGGTATCGCTATCCTGGATGGTAGTAAAATTAAGGTGTTTATACCCTATGACCCCAGGATTACATTCCTGAGTAAATAATGGAAAGAAATTCTTGCGTAGTCTGTAAAGAGACATACTCAAGTATATTCATACTAGCATTATTTGTAATATTGGGGAACTAGAAGCAACCTAAAGGTCCATATCGGAGAAAATGGATGAGCAACATGTGGTCGATGAAATCATTGGAATACTATGTAGCATTTTAGAAGCAATGAAGTAGATGTACTTAAAGCTATACAGGTATCTTGAAAAAGTGCCAAGTGAGGAAAGAAACAGAATGAGAGGTTCAGCACAACATCATTTAAATAAATTGCAAAATGTATGCACACGCAACAATATGATATATTTTAAAAGAACATATGCATATTTAAAAAGGTATAGTAACATTATGCCATGGAGAAAGGAATTTGGAGTGTGGATGGGGAAAAGCGGGAATAATGCATCAAAATACAACATTAACATAACACAGCACAACAACATAATGAAAGAATGGAACGGGCTACAGTAAAACATAGGAGCCTTGCTCAACCAACAATGATCATGGTCTAGCAATTATGTAGTATTATTAACTCTGTACCTAAGATGTATAAAAAAGCAACATAATGTTTAGCATCCTAATTCATTATAGCAGAAGAAGTCTGTCTATAAACATAGCAGTGTGTTAGGGAGTAAACTATTACTAAATTAAATGAAACTTATGCTGTGCCCCAGCATATATAACTCACAATATGTGAGTAACCAACTTCAAAGATGTTGCCCCCTATACTGTTGTTGAGCCTTTGATGGTCTTTAAAACTGTAATCTCCCAAGCCTGGGTATGACCAGACTCACCTGGAGAACTTTACAAAAAATACAGATTCCTGGAATGGACTCCCCCTTGCTCAATGAGTCAGAATTCCTTGGGGCTGGGCCTGGGAATTTACTTTTTAAGTTCCTGGGTGATTCAGTTGCAGCTAGCTTACAGGCATTTAGCACTGATCTAAACCACACTGCAGCTCTCAGGAGGACAGCTGAGTTAGCTCTAAGTGATTCCTGCCTCAAAACTCTAATTAAGTTCCCATGTGTATGACATTAACAATGTACATGCACAGTATTAATTGAAAAGACATGTTGCTGCCCTACAGACACAAACAACTTCAAACCACAACCAAGTTAGACACTCAGCAAACTAAATAGGAACAATATTTTATTACTTATATCCATCTTGTATTTATGCCCCTTCCTGAGACTGTTCCAGATAGCCCATGGCGTGCCCCTCCTCTCAAATAACAGAGACCTCCTCTGTGTCCTTGGTCCTGACAGTGTAGTGATGGGTGTTTTCTCTAAAACCTTCCTATGATGCCTTTGTTCACTGTGGCTCAGAATGGCCTAATTTCTTAACTGAAAATGAAAACCTGTTCCTTTTGGCTATAGCAGTATTTTTAACATATTTTAAACATTTTCCCCTCAGCCAACCATGACCACACATTCTTGCCTAACTATATTACTGCACTCTAATGATGATATAATATAATGTAAACTCAGTATGGAACTCAAATGACTCCTTAAAGGCTTTTTCTTCTGACTTTTGACTAGCAAATTGCAATGTTCCATGAGGTTACAGAGTAGCAGTGGTCCCATTATCTTACAAGTCCTTATTCAGGTGAAGGTAAACTCTAACAAAGAACTAGAAGGGAAAATTGACCACTGAGTCAGAGTAAAATCAAACTTCAGTTAAACACTGAAGAGGCTTTGTTATAATACCTGGTTCCTGAGGATAGAAGAGCCAGGACCTAGCTCTCCTCCTGAGGAGCTGCTGTGCTGAGAAGAGCGGTTTCTAACTGCTGTTGGGCTTTCTGATCTCAGTAAGCAGAAAACTCCAGAACTCGCTCATGTGGAAATGAGTTCCTTCAATTCCCTAAAGAGTATTCCTTTTGGAAAAGGAACAGACAGGGGTACTGATGTCTCCAACCCAACGTGCATTTAAAACACACACACACACACACACACACACACACATCATTTTATGAAAGAATTATAAAAATTCAGGGTATGGGATGTTTTTCAGCTTCTCAAGCCTCTAGAAAGCATAAAGTTGTAATGGAAAAAGGAAATCAAACTACCCTTGACTTTTTCCAAAAGCAGTGTTAGATATCTCTAGTAGTCTATATATAGAGAGCTCATCTGAAGCAGTGGTGCCCAAACCCTCTGCAGTTTGATTTTATGACATCTTTTCTTCAATCTCTGTGCAAAAGAGTTACAGGTTATACCATTATTTTGAAATTAATTAAAATTGGTTTTTAAAATAATTTTCCAATATCTTTTAACTTAATTATACATATCTAAGGCAGTAGATCTCAAATGATAATAGGCTTAAGAATCATACAGGGCTTCCCTGGTGGCGCAGTGGTTGAGGGTCCACCTGCCAATGCAGGGGACACGGGTTCATGCCCCGGTCCGGGAAGATCCCACATGCCGCGGAGCGACTGGGCCCATGAGTCATGGCCGCTGGGCCTGCGCGTCCGGAGCCTGCGCTCTGCGGCGGGAGAGGCCACAGCAGTGAGAGGCCCAAAATACTACCCTAAAAGCAAAACCATGACTAGATATCCATGATAAGGGCAACAACAAAACTAAGATGCTATTAAAGCTAAAGTTTTTATCTATAAAGGATGAGTAAATTAATTATCTATACTTTTGAATGTGTGCTTTATCTTTTTTAAATTTAACTTCTATCCTCGTTAGAATTCTTATTCATTGAAGAATCTGTCCAAAAAAATGTACACCCATTACCTTTTGAATAAAAATTACAAATCCTTCTATTAGACTGAACGAATACCAGTTAGCATCTGAATGAAGAAATCATCCAACAGTTAAAACTATTAGGTTGAGGAAAGGAGTACTAGCACGTGGAAATATATTAATTAGAAGGAATAACAACAAGGAAGCCTGGCTGTACCTGGTAGGGTTAGTTCTTCTAATTCAATCACTGAGCGGTTGCTGCTATAATAGTCTTTCATCAGCTTCTGTAGGTCTTCAGGTGTCCCTGGTTTTGGCTCTGATTTTGCAAGAACATCAGTAATTTTCTTCTGATGAGAAAGAAGTAAAAATGGGAAGACAGATTTTAGGATGGCATTTGGCTTAGGATAGGTTGATTCCTCTGGCATTTAAACTGTAAGTAGGTTCTGTGATAGCCAAGTGTGAATGGGAGTTCTAATAAACACACTTGAGAAAACTTAAAAGATACTTCTTGGACATAACTACTGCTTTGAAAAATGAATGGATGATCTAAAAGACTCCTTGTAACTCTTGGTCTCTGCTAGGAGAACTAAAAATTTTGCAGGAGTCTATAATAGGTTACTATATTCTGTTAAAAGTCAATAAATCTTGTTGCTTGTGGAAACCTCCTTTTAAGCCTCAGAAAATGTGTATTCCTGGGAGAGTAGAATTTTGAGAATTCCTTGTGTAACCTGGTTCTTAAGGCACTGAGTCTCAGTTTGGATTTCTGGCATTAAAGTAAGAGTTGCAGGACTCATCTCAGCAAAGGAGGACACTAAATAGGGGCACCTGAGACCCTCAATTCTCAAGTCTTGGGAGAGACATCTTGAATTGGCCCTATGGAAAGCAGAACAGGATACTTTACAACATCTATTTTGATTTGGACTTATCTGTGTAGCATTTACTGAATGTCTGCAATGTACTAGGAATGCACAATTGTTCATTTAACTTTCATCATAAACTTCCCTTCTTATTTCTTCCTAGTATTTCACCAAAAATCCAGAAAGAGCCCTTCCTTGCCTTCTACCCCAGCTTTTCCCCCCTCCTTCCATACTATCTTCCTTTTCATACCACTGCCAAGAACGGTCAAAGTTCTGTCAAATGAATTAACTTTAAAAGAACACGTCATCCGTGGGCACATTTTAGCATGACCTCAGCCAAGGCTAAACTAGCTAGCTGGAGTTCTGACCTTGAACCCCAAGAACTTAACACTCCTGAAGGCCATTAGTGTCAAACTATCAAAGAGAAGTTAAAAGTCGTTTCTTTAAGGACGTGCCAAAACTCAGCCAATTTGGCATTTCCCATCCTCCTATTTGGCCATGTGCAGGCAAGGAAAACATATGCACACACACTCTGTTTTCTAAAAGCTTGCTGTTAAGTAATTGGTTTGAGTCCATCTTGTTTCCTCTAATCCCAATCGCATTTCCTCTGCTAACTACATCAGTAGACCTTTCTTGGCAGGGAGAGAATTACATTGCTGTTTTGCAACTGTGGTGGAAGGTCAAAGCTAACCACACTTTCGGGCTTCCCTGGTGGTGCAGTGGTTAAGAATCCACCTGCCAATGCAGGGGACACAGGTTCGAACCCTGGTCCACGAAGATCCCACATGCCACGGAGCAACTAAGCCCGTGTGCCACAACTACTGAGCCTGTGCTCTAGAGCCCACGTGCCACAAATACCGAAGCCTGGGTGCCTACAGCCCGTGCTCGAAAGCCCACGCACAGCAACGAACACCGAACGCAGCCAAAAATAAATAAATTAATTAAATAAATTTATTAAAAAAAAGCTAACCACACTTTGTTCAAGGCTGAGCCATAAGAAAGTTTGTATAGGAGCAACAGAGTTTTCCGTATGTTCACAGGCAAGTCTTAAAACGCAAGGGGAGCCTTTTGCTTTAAATTATCGTTTGAAATTAGAGTCAGAAATGCCTTATACTTACACTATTTCATCTGCTTATTATTTTCTTTTTATTAATACTTTAAGACATAAGGCTTTTAAAAAATGAAATGGGTAAGAAAAGAAGGTTGGTAAATTTCTTTTCTTGGACAGAGCCAGAGGGGCCAGAGGGCAGGAGAGCTCTGGGCCCCTTTTAGAATTAGAAATCCCTGTCTGACTTCTAACCACAGTGAAAACACAGGGTGGGTAACAAAGATGTTTGGTATCCACAAGACTGAAATAGGAATTAGAAGAATTTATTTTTAGCTCCAACAGAAACACTTATTACTAGTGACCTTAGGAAAGTCACCAAACCTCAATGAATTTTACAATTTTTGCATATCTAAAGTGGGGATTACAATAATTGCCTCATCAAAGTACACTATATAACAATGTGATAGAAACCATGTGGGGCTGTACCATTGTAAAAAATTATTAATATTACCTTTTTCCTCCTCCTGGTCTTGGTGGCATCTTCATTTGTTTCCTTTGGTTGTATCAAGAAACATTCTTTAGGCTATAAAGAAATGTAAATGAGAGAACTTTCATCTTAGCATGATGAAGTGTCAACTAATGGTATGAATCCCAAAGTATCAATATCTACTGTCATGCATGTATTCTTCAGAGTATCTTAGACAAAGAAATGTTGGAAAATCCACTGAAGGCTATTATGCAGGGGCCAAGCTGAGAGAATTTGTAAAAGTGAGAAAGTGCAGATGACTTAAGACTGGAAAATCTTTGAACAAAGGTCAAAATGTGTGATTAAGTGTATATATGTGTTTGAGGTGGTGGTACAGGGTATTATAGATGGAAGACAGTGGCTAGGTTTGGAAAATACAGGCAGAAAGAGATGTGATTAAAATTAAGATGTAAAGAAGTCTTTGACTAGAATGACTGGTGTTTCCAGGAACTAGCAATGTGCGAGTCTGTATTTCCAAGTCACTGACTTATCATTTTGTTATTCATTCCTTTCCTCTTCTCAATAGGCACAGAAAATCTGAAGTAGGATATATTTACTTATATTTTTATGAAACCAGCTGCACCAAATGTCTTATCTATAGTGACTACAAAATGAATGTTTCTGCTTATGGTCTGACAAAAGCCTCAACACCATGGCATCCTGAGTAATTGATTTTGCCTGTTGCCTTGACCCCTGGAGTACCCTATATAGTTTAGTGCTATTTTTACCCTAAGGATTTGTTTTTTGTTTTGTTTTGTTTTGTTTTAGTGTAGAAAAACAGGAAATTTAGACTAAGACCTTGATTTATAAAATAGAATGCTTCAGATTCCATATTTATTAATCATAGGCAGTTATATAAAATGTTTCCTGTATTAGATCTTTTATGCAACATTTTCAAACAAGTTGCCAAGTAAGACATAAAATATAAGTGAAAACTTATTCTGAGTTTTTTCTTGATTAAGTTTCCATTCCAACTAGAGAGTACTCAGTTTAAGCTGGTAAACTACTAACTAAAGCAATCTTGTCTCTACTGGCTCTGTTTAAAATGATTACAGATGAAGCTTTCTATTAAAGTTTCCAGATAGCCTGCAGATTAAGAATGTCTATGGCCTGAATCCAGAGAGATATAATACTATGTAATTTCTTCAAGACATGGGGCCAGGACCAGCAGTTTCTAGACTCTGTTTCAGTTATAGAGAAGTAGATTCAAAAGGCTCAGGATTAAAGTAATATGGGAATCTTGAAATTTCAGCTGCTTCTCAGTTAAAAGAAAAAACCTGCAAAGTACAATTGCATCATAGCTAAAGAAAATAGATATTAGGACCTCTCTTATTTAGAAAGTTAAGCTGTCTTGTGGATGCAGATACACGCTAATTTGATGCCAATTAGAAACTGGGCCAAGGCCACTAATATGTCACAGAAGCTGCCAGACAGTCATAAGAGTCCAATTACAGATCAAGCCAACATCAGCTCATGCTGCTATGGCAAAGGCCTGGATACAATTAGTATCACCCTAGATCCCTCAAGGCATACTTCAGTATCTTGTCCCCATTATGAAGGTTTTGGGGGGAAGCAGATGTAGAACCTGTTTCATTTTCTTATTTAGCAAATGGGGGTGCTCTCTAAGAGTATGTTCAATGTGCGGGGTTTGTATTTATGCCAGGTTTACAAAGCCAGTTAAACATGACACAAGTTAAATGTGGAAATGAGCTCAGTTATAAGGATATGGACTCCCCAATTCTGGAAGAAAAAATAAAAACACAATTCTGAATCACGCAAAGGAAAAAAGAAACATGCTTGACAACTGCTTTTGTCAAGATACCATAACAGGTTTACATGTTAGGTTCAAATTCTTACATCATCTTAAAGGAAATGCAGTATGATATTTGTTTTCTGGGAGCAGTCATTTTAGCTGGTTGCAGTAGGGTGCTAATGAAGAAGCAAGTTTATGGGGTCAATTTCCATAGAAGTGAGACTACTTTATGAAGAAATACAAAGCCCATAGTATTGAAAATTCCTAAACGTTGCCAGCTGCCTTACAGATGCTGATGTCTACCCTCAGAGAGACTAGGTAAGATGAGGAAGACTCAGGGTAGGCCAACTAACCATTTCTAGAAACTGATTCCAACAGTATCTGACTTTGGCAGTTAATAAGTAATGTCATTTCTTTATGCAGTGATTTTTAAATATGTACCCTGAGTATGAAGTTAAAGATTTAGAAGAATCACACTTGCCCAAAAATATACCAAAAAAAACTTATTAAGCTTTCAGTGAAGCAATGAATTGGGGCATGTTTTCAATTCCTTAAAGTGTCAAAAATTATGAGTCTTCTGGTTTTAACCATGGCAATTCATTTTCAAAACGCTACTAAAATGAAAATAAAGGAGGGACTTCCCTGGTGGCGCAGTGGTTAAGACTCCATGCTCCCAATGCAGGGGGCCCAGGTTCTATCCCTGGTTGGGGAACTAGATCTCACATGCATGCTGCAACTAACAGTTCACATGTCTCTACTAAGGAGCCCGCGAGCTGCAACTAAGGAGCCCACCTGCTGCAACTGAGACCTGGCACAACCAAATAAATAAATAAATATTAAAAAAAATTGAAAATAAAGGAAACTGAAAAAGATATAAGTCTATAAGGACGAAGAAACCAGGAGAAAGGACAACAGTAGTGGAGAGATTTCAACAACATTTTGGAAAATGGAAAGGGTTGAAACTGGATGGAAGCTATTTAGCATAGGGAGAGAGACATCTAGCACCTGGGTTTCTAGAGCGACAGATGCTAACAATAAGTGTGTCTGTTTCACCTGTTGGACTCTGAAAAGGTTCAGCAGTGGGTGGTACAAGGTACTACAGAGGGGAAAGGGTTTGAAAGAAAGAGACTGGTTGAAACTTTACGTTTAAAATGATTAGCCTCCCTCCTACACCCACCTGGCTATATCTTCTGCTCAGGCAGCCAAGCAACTATCCCATTACCGCTTCCTCTCATCTTGTTCTTCCTAACAGAAGACTGGAGATTTATGCTCTGGAGAGAATAAGAAGACCAAGAAGTCTAGCACAAGGAAGGCAGGGTAGAGGTTGAGGTTCATTTCCTTTTCCTGTCCCTGTTTCAGGATATTTCAAGAGAGGCTTATATAGTGTAGGCAGAACACTACTGAATTCTTCTCTGGAAAAATAAAATGGCCTAAGAGAAATGCCACAAGAGAGTGACATTTGGGGGTTCCATAGTAAATGTCCAGCTTTGTTATCATATCACCCTACCAAGAGGTCCACTAATTAACAAGCCCCACTTATGCACAAAAGTTTTCCATTAACTTTTTAGTGTGTCTCTCTTTAATATGAATAGACAGCTAAGGTTCATCAGACATCTAAGGAAAGTCTCCAACATCATAGCAAATAAACAAAAAAAAGAAAAAAGAACACTGAGGAAACAGAGACTGTACTTCAAAACAATTACAATTAATATTCTCAGAGAGAAGAGGGAAGAATTTTCAGCCATGAAACAAGATGCTATAAAACGAGGATGCTATAAAAAAGGAAAAAAAATTAAAAAGACATTTAAACCTTAAAACAAATAAGAAAGTTGGGGGACTTCCTTGGCGGCACAGTGGTTAAGAACCTGCCTGCCAATGCAGAGGACATGGGTTCAATCCCTGGTCGGGGAAGATCCCACATGCTGCAGAGCAACTAAGCCCACGAGCCACAACTACTGAGCCTGCACACTGCAACTACTGAAGCCAGTGCGCTCTAGGGCCCGCGTGCTGCAACTACTGAGCCCATGTGCTGCAACTACTGAAGCCCGCGCGCCTAAAGCCTGTGCTCCACAACAAGAGAAGGCACTGCAATGAGAAGCCTGTGCACTGCAACGAAGAGTAGCCCCCACTTGCCATAACTAGAGAAAGCTTGTGCGCACCAATGAAGACCCAATGCAGCAAAAAATTAAAATAATTAAAATAAAAATTAAAGAAAGTTGGAATAAAAATGTAGGAGGAAGGCTTGAAGATAAAGTAGAAAAAATCTCCCAGAAAGATGAAAAAATGATAAGAAAAAAGTGGAAAGAAAATTAGAGAATCAGCCCAAGAGAATCAACATGCCAATAAAAGGTATTATAGAAAGTAAGAGTCATATAAAACAGTGGGAAAGAAGTGAAAAAAAAATAATGTATGAAAAATTTTCCAGAACTGAAGGAAAATTTCTAGAACATGAAACTCCAAATTGAAAGCCCATTAAGTATACAGTACAATGGATAAGAAAAATAACCATGCTAAGGAAAATCACTGTGAAATTGCAGAACATCCTGGACAAACAAAAGATTCTAAAAACTTATGAAAAGAAAAACAGTAACATACAAAATGTCAAAGAAAAGAATGGTGGCAGACTGTGCAACAGCAGTAATTGATGCTTGAACTCAGTAGAACAAAGCCTTCAAAATTATGGGGAAAATTTATTTGCAAATTAGATTTTTTTTTCAAATTAGATTTTTATACCCAGCAAAATTATCAATCAAGTTAAGAGGAAAATTTTCAGATTTCAGTAAACATTCTCAGATATTTAAGATCTCAAAAAATTTACTTCCTACCCACAGATACTCAAGGCTCTATTCCAGCATAGTAAAGGACTAAATCAAGAAAGAGGATGACATAGGATTCAGTAAGTAGGGAGACCAATCCGGGAGACCACTGAAGGGGCAGTAAAGAGAAGTCTCAGTTGTTCAGCAGGCCTAGAGAATAACCAATTCAGAGTGGAACAAAAGTGTGGGGATCTGTAGGAAAGAACAATAACTGATCAATTTAAGCATATGGAAAATACTGTCCATGGGCATGTGGAAGAGATGTTGGAACATACGGGAGCAATTAACAGTAGGAACATAGCAAGCTAGGCAAGTGAAGAAATGAGGTAATTATTAATACCATAAAAATAAAGAGTTGTATAAGAAAGGAGGGATGATTATAGCTTCTCTTTTTCTCAGCACTGAACAGTGTTTCCATGGTCATAATAATGAAAGAGTGACAACTGTTTTAACCAAAATGTAATATTGTATCGGCAGAGGAAGTAGCAGTTGGAGAGGGAATAGGGCATAGGTGAGAGGACTATGTCCTCCTATGCTACCTCAGGAAGATAATCAGAAAGTGGTAAATCAAGAAACTGCAGTATAAAATATAAGGTAGCAAGTAAGAAAAACAGCTAAAGACTGATGGATTTACATGAAATCCTAGAAAAAGCAAAACAAATTTTGGGGGAGAAAACATCAGAACAGTGGTTGCCTCAGGGGCAAGGAGTTTGGAATGGTGATTAACAGGGAGGTGGCATGAAAGGATTCTGGGGTGATGGTAATGTTCTGTATCCTGTAGGGGTTTGTGTTACGGAGCTATATGAATTTGTCAAAACTCATTGAATGGTACATTTGACATTTGTGTATTTTATTGTATGTTAACTTCACCTCACAAGGAAAAAAAAAAGAACTTTAAAGTAAATATTGAGCTT
Source organism: Orcinus orca (assembly GCF_937001465.1). Classification (NCBI taxonomy): domain Eukaryota; kingdom Metazoa; phylum Chordata; class Mammalia; order Artiodactyla; family Delphinidae; genus Orcinus; species Orcinus orca. The sequence goes on from NC_064563.1 coordinate 101,666,213, forward strand.
TTAAAAATAATATGCATGCTGAAGCATCTGAGGGGAGTGTACTGATTTTGCAAATTACTTTGAAATGTGTCAAAAATAAGGTTATTGCTAGATGGATAGTGCCTGAACACACTGTTCAAAAATTTTGGACACAGTCACAGTTACATAAGAAATCCTTAAAGGGAACTCCCTGGCAGTCCAGTGGTTAGGACTCCATGCTTTCACTGCTGAGGGTCCGGGTTTGATACCTGGTTGGGGAACTAGGATCCTGCAAGCCCCACAGTGCAGCCAAATTAAAAAGAAAAAACAAAAGTCTTTAAAGAAATTAAAGGTGTGCCTCGCAGATTCTCTCAAACATGAGTCTAGGAAGCTTAAGGGGTCTTATCTTGTAATTGTCTCAGCTGAAGCCCAAGGTACAGAAGGGTTTATCTGGAAAACATTGTGGGTGTGACTTCTGCCTAATAGAGTAAATCCCCAGAAGAATCATAGGAGACCCACACAATTCTTTTTTTAAAATAATTAATTAATTAATTAAATTTATTTATTATTTTTGGCTGCGTTGGGTCTTCATGGCTGCATGCAGGCTTTCTCTAGTTGTGGTGAGCAGGGGCTACTCTTCATTGTGGTGCGCGGGCTTCTCATTGCAGTGGCTTCTCTTGTTGCAGAGCACGGGCTCTAGGCATGCGGGCTTCAGTAGTTGTGGCATACGGGCTCAGCAGTTGTGGCTCGCGGGCTCTAGAGTGCAGGCTCAGTAGTTGTGGCACATGGGCTTAGCTGCTCTGTGGCATGTGGGATCATCATGGACCAGAGCTCAAACCCATGTTCCCTGTATTGGCAGGTGGATTCTTAACGACTGCATCACCAGGGAAGTCCCCACACAATTCTTAAAGGAGTTATATATTCAGAAGCTGAGAGGGTCAGAGAGGAGCCCTCAGAATTCTATTATCAAGAAGCAAGCTGAAAGAGCTGCTTAGTTGCAAATACATGTTACCTTTCATTTAAAAAAAAAAAGGGAGAATGACTCAGAGGACAGAACAAAAACCCAAACAGCAGTGCCAAGAACCATAAGACCCTGGGCCTTAAGACTTAATCAAGAAACTCCTAACACTTTCTGAATGTTGTGGACCAATGACTCTTTGTTACTCCTATTTGAATAGAAATGCCTATAGACGTTATCCAATGCTTGCCTCACTGCTTGGTGTTGGGTATGTAGGGTGAGACAACTTGTCTCTTTAGTTTCATAAGTTGAGAAAAAATACACTCAAAGAGTTATACTTAAAGGTCTAAACCCGAGGAAACTTAACTGCACCTGGACCTGATCTAGACAATGAAATTCTGGACACCAAGCTCATGCTGTAACGTCATAAGATTTCTGCAAGCCTTGGGAGGGGCAAATATATTCTGCGTATGGGAGGGATGTAAATCACTGAGGCCAGAGGGCAGACTGTGGTAGCCAGATTACAGGATAGCACCAGTGATCACTATCTCCTGGTATTCATCCCCTCCTCTTGAATGTGTACCAGATTTACTGATCTGCTTCTAACAGAATATGGCAGAAGTGATGTGATGTCAGTTCTCAGATTAGGTTATAAAAAGACTGTCGTTTCTCTCTTAGAGGAAAACATAAGAAGAACACTCTTTGACATAAATCACAGCAAGATCCTTTTTGACCCATCTCCTAGAGAAATGGAAATAAAAACAAAAATCAACAAATGGGACCTAATGAAACTTAAAAGCTTTTGAACAGCAAAGGAAACCATAAACAAGATGAAAAGACAACCCTCAGAATGGGAGAAAATATTTGCAAATGAAGGAACTGACAAAGGATTAATCTCCAAAATATACAAACAGCTCATGCAGCTCAATATCAAAAAAACAAACAACCCAATCCAAAAATGGGCAGAAGATCTAAATAGACACTTCTCCAAAGAAGATATACAGATTGCCAACAAACACATGAAAGGATGCTCAACATCACTAATCATTAGAGAAATGCAAATCAAAACTACAGTGAGGTATCACCTCACACCGGTCAGAATGGCCATCATCAAAAAATCTACAAACAATAAATGCTGGAGAGGGTGTGGAGAAAAGGGAACCCTCTTGCACTGTTGGTGGGAATGTAAACTGATACAGCCACTATGGAGAACAATATGGAAGCTCTTTAAAAAACTAAAAATAGAACTACCATATGACCCAGCAATCCCACTACTGGGCATATACACTGAGAAAACCATAATTCAAAAAGAGTCACGTACCATAATGTTCATCGCAGCTCTATTTACAATAGCCAGGACATGGAACCAACCTAAATCTCCATCGACAGATGAATGGATAAGGAAGAAGTGGCACATATATACAATGGAATATTACTCAGCTAAAACAAGAAATGAAATTGAACTATTTGTAGTGGGGTGGATAGACCTAGAGTCTGTCACACAGAGTGAAGTAAGTCAGAAAGAGAAAAACAAATACCATATGCTAACACATATATATGGAATCTAAAAAAAAAAAAAGGGTTCTGAAGAACCTAGGGGCAGGACAGGAATAAAGACGCAGACGTAGAGAATGGACTTGAGGACATGGGGAGGGGGAAGGGTAAGCTGGGACGAAGTGAGAGAGTGTTGTGGACATATATACACTACCAAACGTAAAATAGATAGCTAGTGGGAAGCAGCTGCATCACACGGGGAGATCAGCTCGGTGCTTTGTGACTACCTAGAGGGGTGGGATAGGGAAGGTGGGAAGGAGACACACGAGGGAGGGGATATGAGGATATATGTATACATATAGTTGATTTACTTTGTTATACATTAGAAACTAACACACCATTGTAAAGCAATTATACTCCAATAAAGATGTTAAAAAAAAAAAAAGACTGGTTTTGGTCTTGAGTGCTCTTGTTAGTTCCCTCTTGGGTCACTCACATGGCCTGAAGGAAGCCATGGGCAATGTTGTGAGGCATCCCTGTGGAGAGGCTCACATGATGAGGGACTGAGGCCTGCCATCAGCCACCTGAATGAACTTCAAGAAGGGTTCCTCATGGTGGAGCCCCTAACGTCCAGCTTACAACTTGACTGACAACTGATGAGAGATGTAGAGCCAGAGAGACTGAACTTAGCCATGCCTGTGAGGTAACAGAAACTGAGATAAGGAATCTTTTCTGTTTTAAGCTACTAACTTTGGGGGTAATTTGTTATACAACAATAGATTAATACAAAGAGAAACAGAATTGAGACACCAGCATGGAAAGGAGGAAGGTAAATCAGAGTAAACAGGACACAGTTCTCTTTTCTCTTAATAAAGAATAATCTTGAAGAGTAGGAGAGATATGAAATGATCAATGTGAAAATAAAGAATTAGTAAGAGGGCTTCCCTGATGGCGCAGTGGTTGGGAGTCCGCCTGCCGATGCAGGGGACACGGGTTCGTGCCCCGGTCTGGGAAGATCCCACATGCCGCGGAGTGGCTGGGCCGGTGAGCCATGGACGCTGAGCCTGCGCGTCTGGAGCCTGTGCTCCGAGGCAGGAGGGGCCACAGCAGTGAGAGGCCTGTGTACCGCAAAAAAAAAAAAAAAAAAGAATTGGTAAGAAAATACAGTAGTGAGAGGGGTAAGTAAGGAGGGAAAGGGATAAGTACTCTTGCTGAAGATTCTTTTATGATCCAAGGAGATAACCAAAAGGCTAGCTTAAGAAAAAAAGAAGTCCAGTGTTGTCTCTGACGGGGAGAGGATGGGTCATGGAACCATTAAAAGGCTACTGACATCATGGAGACATCAATGAAAATTCACGAAATCCCTCATAAGGGATTATATTCTGGGAACCATAATTACAAAGTCACTAAGGCTGGCTCTGAAATGAGTGATGTTGAGGAGGGAAAAGGGTGATGCAATCTCTAGGAGTAGGGGAATTCATCATTTATTTTGGAAGCAGTATTTGGAAAAAAAAAAAAAACTACTGGCAAATCTTTATACTCACATTATTAAGGAGGCCAAGGATGATTGTTTAGATGTGAAATGGTTGCTAGAGATGATGTAGTTGCAAGGGTAGAAAACTTGTATAAAGTTATAAACCTGCTGCTTGAAATACTGGACAGATGGGAGGTGTGGACTCAGTAATAAAAATGTGAGGCCCAGCTATGGCAAAGGAGGGAACACCATCTAACTGGACACTCTCACCTGGTGATATGCATATTACAGCTAGCAGCATAATGCCAGGCAGTTCCTATGCAAGCATTAAAAAACAAAGCAAACAGGGGTTTCCCTGGTGGCGCAGTGGTTGGGGGTCCGCCTGCCAATGCAGGGGGTGCGGGTTCATGCCCCGGTCCGGGAGGATCCCGAGTGCCGCGGAGCGACTGGGCCCATGGGCCGGGGCCGTGGCTGCTGGGCCTGCGCGTCCGGAGCCTGTGCTCCGCGGCGGGAGGGGCCGCGGCGGTGAGAGGCCCGCGTACCGCAAGACAAAACAAAACAAAACAAACAAACGAACAAAAAACCCCTTCAAGAACAGCAAACAACTAAGCAAATTTGAAAAAAATTCAAAACTTAAATATAGTAAACAGTAATTTCTTTTCTTTTTTTTGATCCAAGAAAAAAATATGATTACTATTAAAAAACAAATACTTGGTCACATGTGCCAAATGAATCATATGCCTATGGCTGTGCTAGGTACCACAGTGAACACAAAAGAAACACTGTCCTCTGAGGTGCTTATGGGCTAGTTGGAAATGCAACCTCTATGTGCATAAACAACTACAGAAGGACTCAAGAAATGACAGTCGGGGGCTTCCCTGGTGGCGCAGTGGTTAAGAGTCCGCCTGCCGATGCAGGGGACACGGCTTCGTGCCCCGGTCCGGGAGGATCCCACGTGCCGCGGAGCGGCTGGGCCCGTGAGCCATGGCCGCTGAGCCTGCGCGTCCGGAGCCTGTGCTCCGCGGCGGGAGAGGCCACGGCAGTGAGAGGCCCGTGTACCACCAAAAAAAAAAAAAAAAAAAAAAAAAAAAAAAAAAAGAAATGACAGTCGGCCTGACAAAAAGGCTGTCCTTGGGGTGGTGAGATGAGTTCCAGATGGAGAAGAGCAGCGGGAGACAGGATGAGGAGGCCACAGAAGAGCCCAAGGGACTGTATGGTATTCGGGCTGGAGGAGAAGAGACTCCCAGGTCTAATGTCAAGGTGGGGGACCCTTCAAGGAGGGGCTGAAGGAGGGACAATGGTCACGGGGCTCCAAAAGGCGTCTGCGTGCAGCAGTGTCAGGGAGCCAATGGCTCACAGCTGGGACACAAAGGGTTGAGATGGGAAGAGGGGTAAGAAAGCTGGGATACCAGTCTAGTCATCCATTATTCCTTTTCACAAATGAGTGCCAGTTCGGGGAAGGTTCTGTGCCAGATGCAGTGGAGATGCACAGATGTGTACAGCATGGTAGGGAGACCAGAGAGGTAGATGGATAACACTCAAATAAGGCAGAGGGGCACAAGGAGGTTCCTGTGTGAATTCTCTGGCCAGGGCATGAGGATAGGCTTGTAGAGAGTGATAAGGGCACTGTGTCTACCTAGGACTTTGATTCTTTTTTTTTTTTTTTAATTTATATTTATTTATTTATTGGCCACTCAGCATGCAGGATCTTAGTTCCTGGACCAGGGATTGAACCAGTGTCCCTGAAGTGGAAGCATGGAGCCCTAACCACTGGACCACCAGGGAATTCCCAGGACTTTGTTTCCTTAAAGCAATTTGTTAGTGAAAGAAATTAGAGCAAGATGAAGGTGGTTAAAATGAGCAGTAAAATCTTTGCTGATTTTTTTTTCCTTGGCATAAAATAGCAATGGCATGCGACCAAGAAATTACTTGATGGCATGGTAAATCCAATTTTCCCAAGTTGAATGAGGAAGGACAGGTGGAAAGGGAAATGGAAGCAGTGTCATCCTCAGGGTGTGGCTTAAAGACAGTCAAGTGGGTCATCACTCCTGGTACCCATCTCTCTGAGCTTCAGGTTCTTTGTAAAATGGGGTCCCCCCTACTTCACAGGGCACCTGTGACGACTGAGTCATGGTGCCTTACACAGTGCCTGTGGTGAGTGTTCAATAAATCGTCTTATTATTGTTGAAACCAGGGCTGCTGAAAGATAGGTGAATGCTCATGGAAATTAAGAATGCATTTAACTTTCTCTTCCTCGATCTTTCTCCTTTCTTCCTGTGGTTCCCTGCCATTTATCTAACTTGATGGTTGTGGGAAAAGAAGACTCAAGTTGGAAGGAGGTAAAAAATAGGTGGAAATTCAGCAAGGCGAACGCTCTGCCAGTAAAAAGACAGTAAAGATGCAGGCTTGGGTGAGTTTATTGATGCAAATTTATTCTTTCACCAAAGAGTCCAGAAAAAGTGAAGAACAATCAAAAATAAAATCAAGGGATAAAGTAATAAAAAAGAAAGCCAGTGGGCTACAAAGAATATTTGGAGCAAGTGCAGTAGCACTCCTCACCGTTATGGCGGCGGTGCCGTCCAGTTGGCCGCTGGTGGTGGTGGCCACTTCCCCTCGGAAGGCCGGTCTCCGCCTCCTGCTCCCACCCTGCTCGCTCGGCGGCGGCAGCGGTGGTCCCTGCCTCTCTGCCTCCTCCACCTCGGCCTGTCCACTGGCGGGCGGCGTTGGCGCAGAGGGGGCCCCTGTCTCAGAGAAGGTACCACGTTGAATGAGCAAAGACTGAACTTTTTACAGATACCTTTTGTAAAAGGCTTATAAGGAGTAGTGCCGTAATTTGAATCACAATGGATTTCACATTATGAGGTGAATGGGAGCGGAGTATTGGACAAAAATAGATTTTTAAATCTCTGCATCACGGTTTTTAGCTCCTCAGTTGTTGCACAGTCTCACGATTTGGGAAAAGTTCATGCTAAAAAACTGAAGCAATCAATGGGTGAATATGATCAAATTTCTCCACCAAGTTCTCAACCTGTTAAGGAGAACTCCTTGTCAACCTAATGAAGCATTCAAAGACATGTGACTCTTTTCAAGATGAACTTGAAGATTACATCAAAGTGCAGAAAGCCAGAGGCTTAGAGCCAAAGACTTGTTTCAGAAAGATGAGAGAGGATTATTTGGAAACCTGTGGGTGCAAAGAAGAGGTTGATTCTAGACCCAGGTGTAGAATGTTTGATCAAAGACTCCTTTGTGAAACCGTCCAGACCTACCGAAGACCATGCAGTATTTCGCTAACAGTGGAAAAGTGGTTACCTCAGTGGCTAGCAGCTCATGACAGCAGGCTGAGACTGGACTCCCTGAGCTGCTGTCAATTCACCAGGGACTGTTTCTCAGGAAAACCAGTACCCCTGAACTTTAGTCAGCAAGAGTATAACTGTAGCTCATACAGTGTAGAATCTGGAGTTTACAGGCACCTCTCCTCAGAAAACAGTACCAGTGCCCGTCAAGCTAGTTATAAACAGATACATCAGAAGAGAAAAAGGCTCCCAGAGAAAGGCCGGGAAAAACGAGAGGAGGAGCGGCCCAAGCATAAGAGGAAGAAAGCTTGTGAGGAAAAAGATTTAGACAAATACAAGAGCATCCAAAGAAACAAAACAGAGGTGGAAACAGTCAGTACAGAAAAACTTAAGAACCGAAAGGAGAAAGAAAGCCAAGATGTAGCCTCTAAGAAATAGGAACTTAAGGGTAGTAAAGAGAAAAAGGAACAAGTCAAAGAAAGGAAGAAAAGGAGATGCTTTGGGACCAGTCTCTTCTTGGATTTTGAAGCTCTTGCATTGGTTCTCCTGAGGTTAAACTGAAAAAAGAGTTGAGGAGCTTGGTTTTACGATGTTCCTATCGCTCTTTTCACGTGAGAAGGTACAAAGGCTAAGTGAACAGAAAACATTTAGTGTGCTTGCTCTCCAACATGGAAATTACTTTTCCTCTTTTCTAAAATCATTACTACATTTTTCTTATACATAATGTAATTTCCCTTAACGAGAGTGGCTCTGCTTTAATTCATCAAATTGCTATGATGGTGGAAGTATTTTTCCCTTAGGACATCATTTATTTTAAACTGGAGGATTAATAGGCTTTACAGAATCTATTTCTTGACTGGGTTTTAGTTTGGGGTGGGTGTTTTTATATTCATTAGTTTTCTCTGTGAAGCAGTTTAGATTGATTTTTTTTCCTTTGTTAGATCTAACTTGCAGTATATTTTCTATATTGGAAAGTGGAAAATGACATACATTATAATAAGCTTAAGTTACATACAGTTTTAAACGTTTCAAGGAGTCTTGATACAAAATCAGTTTATATTCTGGAAATGTTTATAATATAATAAAGTTCTAATTTCTACAAAAAAAAGAATATTTGGAAACAAGTTCTGCAAGTAGGCACTGATTAGAGGCAGAGGTCAAAGAAGGCATGACTATGGTATGGTCAGTGGAGTTAAGTGAGGTAAAATCAAACCCCATCTTTGTGAAATAAATTGAAAAGCTACAGATGTTAACCTGTAGATCTTAGAAAGAATGGTGCAAACTAAAATTGATACAGGGCCTTGGAGTTAAATATTTAATGTCTAGAGAGAAAACCAAGACTGATTATACATTAAATACGTATATCTTGCTGCATTCCCCACCTCACAAAGAAAAAATAATGAATAAAATAAAAGACTTGAAGTATATTTTACTATAAGAATTATCACTTCAGTGCTTACTCTTTGCCAACCACAGTTCAAAGAGCTTAACAAGTGTTAATCATTTAATCCTCACCCGTAACCCTGTGAAGAAAATACACGTATTATCACCACTTTACCAATACGGAGACTGAGGCACAGAGAGTTTAACTTGCCCAAGGCGTCACAGCTTGTAGGTAACCAAAATGCTAAACTGCTTCCCACAATTATCCTGAGCCTGGTCACAAACTTTGGGTCACAAAACTCTAGTGGAATGTGTTTAGGGCCACCTACAGTAAGAATAAGGCCACATATGTTACTATGAAGAAGATGGTAACTTTGGACTGACAGTTAGATAGTCCTTTAAAAAATCACACATGGTTACCAATTAGGTCTCAGGGACAATAATGTAAGAAAGGTGCAAATGGATGTGAGTGGCCAGCAAGAAGATTAAAAAGGCAATAAAAGGTCCTAAGTCCAAGGAGCAAAGTTTATCAAATGGCCACTTGTGGTAATACAAAGGTGGCAAATCCCCAATAAGAATTCACACAACAGACATGATGCTAGATAGACATGAAGGCCTGGGAGCCTGCTCACAGCATGTCTTGATACTGTAATAATGCATTGGTGTGGGGGTAATCTTGCATATCTATGCTATTTGTCTTCTCCTAGGAACTATACCCAAAGAATAAAACTGGGTCTTTGGTAAAAATGTAATACAAGAATCTAAGATATCATTATTGTAAAATATATTTATATTGTAAAAAAAATATTAGGGGGAAAACTAGACCTTGCTGGTTTGTAATTAATGAAGCATGGCTCTTTCAAAGGCAGAGAAGGTAAAAGCTTCCCTCAAATCCCACCAATAACTGGTATTGAAGCACACGGAATGCTGTAGAGGGGTAGAAGAGGCTGATTTCAGAGCCAACAGCTGTGACTCTCCCACAGTGACTGTCACCTGTTCGGTTTTCTTTGACAGGGCAGGAACTGGAGCTCTCTCCTGCTGCATCATTGCTGGGTCTCCTCCTCCTTCACCATCTGATGCTTCTAGGAAACATAAAGTTTAAAAATGAGAAAAGCACCTCTCTCTTTCTTTCTCCCATTGCTAGTGTAATCTTGGTACCATCTTTTTAGAAGGTTCTATCCCTTGACTCATTAATTTCACCTCTAAGAAGCTGAATTTAAGGAAATGATCCAAAATGAAGACAGAGATTTAAGAACCAAGGTGGCAGTGTTATTTATAAAACTGCAAAAATGAAGATTATTCAGATGTCTAAATTTCAGAATGTTTAATTATGGAACACTCACGCTGATTTTACAGATATTAAACTCCCCATTTTCAGATAAGAAAGTTGCTGCTTAGAGGGATGAAGTAATTTGCCCCAGGTCACACACCTGGGAACCCTATTTGAGTCCAAAGTCTTCCCCACAAGTGATACTGCCTGCACTGAGAACCAGCCAGCTCTTGATGCCAGTGTGCTGGCTCCAGGGGTAATGTTAAGAGAGTGGGACAGCAGGATTATAGATCATGAGAAATTCTTAATTTGAATTTATAAAATCTTTCAACACTGGAAAAAGTAAATATACTCCAAGAACCAGGAAAAATAAAAACTTTAATAATTTTTCTGTTAAAAAGCTCTTTTAAAGAAACATGGCAACCATAAGTTTCTTACTTCCCATAATGCCATACTGTCTTCCAGATTTTAGTGGTTGTTCTCTTTGAGCACATTTTTGAATCTTTGAAAGGCTTTACTCACTCCCTTTGAGTTTTTCGGTATATCTCAAAGCCCAAAATGTGAATTTGTGAGTAATATTGGTCAGAATTCATATTTAGGTACAAATTAACTAGTTTGGTAGTCCTGAGCTTTTCAATGTTTACATACTATGATGGTTAATTTTATGTGTCAACTTGATTGGGCCACAGGGTGCCCAGATATTTGGTCAAACATTATTCTGGATGTTTCTGTGTAGGTGTTTTTGGTTGAGATTAACATTTGAATGGGTAGACTGAATACAGTAGATTTCCCTCCCTAATGTGGGTGGCACTCATCTAATCAGATATGGCTGGAACAGAACTAAAAGCATTAAAGAAGAAGTAACAACTGACACTGCAGAAATACAAAGTATCATGAGAGATTACTACAAGCACCTATATGCCAATAAAATGGACAACCTGGAAGAAATGGACAAATTCTTAGAAAGGCACAGCCTTCCAAGACTGAACCAGGAAGAAAGAGAAACACGAACAGACCAATCACAAGCACTGAAATTGAAACTGTGATTAAAAATCGTCCAACAAACAAAAGCCCAGGGCCAGATGGCTTCACAGGCAAATTCTATCAAACATTTAGAGAAGAGCTAACACCTATCCTTCTCAAGTTCTTCCAAAATATAGCAGAGGGAGGAACACTCCCAAACTCTTTCTATGAGGCCACCATCACCCTGATACCAAAACAAGACAAAGATGTCACAAAAAAAGAAAACTACAGGCCAATATCACTGATGAACATACATGCAAAAATCCTCAACAAAATACTAGCAATTCGAATCCAACAATACATTAAAAGGTTCATACACCATGATCAAGTGGGATTTATCCCAGGGAGGCAAGGATTTTTCAATATCCGCAAATCAATCAGTGTGATACACCACATCAACAAATTGAAGGATAAAAACCATATGATCATCTCAATAGATGCAGAAAAAGCTTCTGACAAAATTCAACACCGATTTATGATAGAGACTCTCCAGAAAGTGGGCATAGAGGGAACCTACCTCAACATAATAAAGGCCATATATGACAAACCCAGAGCAAACATCATTCTCAATGGTGAAAACTGAAAGCATTTCCTCTAAGATGAGGAATAAGACAAGGATGTCCACTCTCACCACTATTCTTCAACATTGTTTTGGAAGTTTTAGCCACAGCAAGCAGAGAAGAAAAAGAAATAAAAGGAATCCAAATCGGAAAAGAAGAAGTAAAACTGTCACTGTTCGCAGATGACATGACAGTATACAAAGAGAATCCTCAAGATGCTACCAGAAAACTACTAGAGCTAATCAATGAATTTGGTAAAGTAGCAGGATACAAAATTAATGCACAGAAATCTCTTGCATTCCTATATACTAACAACGAAAGATCAGAAAGAGAAATTAAGGAAACACTCCCGTTTACTACTGCAACAAAAAGAATAAAATACCTAGGAATAAACCTACCTAAGGGGCAAAAACCCTGTATGCGGAAAACTATAAGACACTGATTAAAGAAATCAAAGACGATACAAACAGATGGAAAGATATACCATGTTCCTGGATTGAAATAATCAACATCGTGAAAATGACTATACTACCCAAAGCAATCTACAGAATCAATGCAATCCCTGTCAAATCACCAATGGCATTTTTCACAGAACTAGAACAAAAAATTTCACAATTTGTATGGAAACACAAAAGACCATGATAGCCAAAGCAATCTTGAGAAAGGAAAATGGACCTGGAGGAATCAGGCGCCCAGACTTCAGACTATACTACAAAGCTACAGTAATCAAGACAGTATGGTACTGACACAAAAACAGAAATATAGATCAATGGAAGAGGATAGAAAGCCCGGAGATAAACTCATGCACATATGGTCACCTTATCTTTGACAAAGGAGGCAAGAATATACAATGGAGAAAAGACAGTCTCTTCAATAAGTGGTGCTGGGAAAACTGGACAGCTACATGTAAAAGAATGAAATTAGAACACTCCCTAACACCATACACAAAAATAAACTCAAAATCGATCAAAGACCTAACTGTAAGGCCAGATACTATAAAACTCTTAGAGGAAAACATAGGCAGAAGACTCTATGACATAAATCACAGCAAGATCCTTTTTGACCCACCTCCTAGAGTAATGGAAATAAAATCAAAAATAAACAAATGCGACCTAATGAAACTTAAAAGCTTTTGAACAGCAAAGGAAACCATAAGTAAGATGAAAAGACAACCCTCAGAATGGGAGAAAGTATTTGCAAACAAAGCAACTGACAAAGGATTAATCTCCAGAATATACAAGCAGCTCATGCAGCTTAATACCAAAAAACAAACAAACAACCCAATCCAAAAATTGGCAGAAGACCTAAATAGACATTTCTCCAAAGAAGAAATACAGATTGCCAACAAACACATGAAAAGATGTTCAACATCACTAATCATTAGAGAAATGCAAATCAAAACTACAGTGAGGTATCACCTCACACTAGTCAGAATGGCCATCATCAAAAAATCTACAGAAAATAAATGCTGGAGAGGGTGTGGAGAAAAGGGAACCCTCTTGCACTGTTGGTGGGAATCTAAATTGATACAGCCACTGTGGAGAACAGTATGGAGGTTCCTTAAAAAAACAGAACTACCATACGACCCAGCAATCCCACTACTGGGCATATACCCTGAGAAAACCATAATTCAAAGAGTCATGTACCCCAATTGCAGCACTATTTACAATAGCCAGGAGATGGAAGCAACCTAAATGTCCATTGACAGATGAATGGATAAAGGAGATGTGGCACATATATACCATGGAATATTACTCAGCCACAGAAAGGAACGAAATTGAGTTATTTCTAATGAGGTGGATGGACCTAGAGTCTGTCATACAGAGTGAAGTAAGTCAGAAAGAGAAAAACAAACACCGGATGCCAACACACATATATGGAGCCTAAAAAATGGTACTGATGAACCTAGTGGCAGGGCAGGAATAAAGACACAGACGTAGAGAATGAACTTGAGGACACAGAGGGGGAATGGGAAGCTAGGATGAAGTGAGAGAGTGGCATGGACATATATACACTACCAAATGTAAAGTAGATAGCTAGTAGGAAGCAGCCCCATAGCACAGGGAGATCAGTTCGATACTTTGTGATGACCTAGAGGGCTGGGAAAGGGAGGGTGGGAGGGAGGCTCACGAGCGAGGGGATATGGGGATATATGTGTACATATAGCTGATTCACTTTGTTCTACAGCAGAAACTAACACAACATTGTAAAGCAATTATACTCCCATAAAGATATTAAAAAAAGAAAAGAAAAGAAGTAAAAGCATGACCTCCCCTGATTAAGATAATTTTTTCTGCCTTTGTACTTGAACTGAAACATGGGCTCTTCCTGGATCTGGAGCCTGCCAGCCTTCAAGCTAGAACTACACCACCAGCTCTCCTGGTTCTCAAGCCTTCTGACTAGGATTGGAACTAGACAATTGGCTCTCCTGGGTCTCCAGCTTGTCAGTCTATCCTGCAGATCTTGGGACTTGACAGTCTCCATAATTGCATGAGCCAATTCCTTTATGTATACACACATAGATACACAGAGAGAGAGAGACAGAGAGAGAGACAGAGAGAGAGAGCGATAAATATAGATAGATATATAGATATCTATTCTGTTGTTTCTGTTTTTCTGGAGAACCCTGATTAATACCCTGACTTTTAACTACGTAGCATGAAAAAAAGGACTCTACCCAATGAAGTAGTAGCAGGTAGAAGATTAACAGGGCTTTTTACTTATTTTTAAAATTTATTTATTTATTTATTTTTGGCTGCATTGGGTCTTTGTTGCTGCACACGGGCTTTCTCCAGCTGTGGCGAGCAGGCACTACTCTTCCTTGCAGTGCACGGGCTTCTTGCTGCGGTGGCTTCTCTTGTTGCAGAACATGGGCTCTAGGCATGCGGGCTTCAGTAGTTGTGGCCCACAGGCTCTAGAGCGTCGGCTCAGCAGTTGTGGTGCATGGGCTTAGTTGCTCCACAGCATGTGGGATCCTCCCAGACCAGGGCTTGAACCCGTGTCCCCTGCATTGGCAGGCGGATTCTCAACCACTGCGCCACCAGGGAAGTCCCTAACAGGGATTTTTAAATGAAGGACTAAGTTGGCATTAAAAGTATTTATAGTGCTGCTTCTGGGAAGAGAGTAGTAGTAGTCATATTTTCCCTTATTCCTCCTGCTAAGTACAGCTAAAAATCCTGACCATTACATATAAAACAAACATTGGAGATCTCTGAAAGGTGGAGAGAAGTCAGACATGCTAGGGACTTTGGGGCCCAAGGAACAACACAGCGGTGAGCTCCCTGGGTTTTCTTTTTGCCTTATTATCTCAGACTTGGAGCTAAAGAAGCTAGTAACTTGGAAATGCCAGTGAGAGCAGACAAAAAACCGCAACAAATGTCTGCTCTGTTTAACAAAATGACCAGGAAAACAACAGCCTAGCAAGACTGAAAACCTTTAGATAATAACTACTTGACTTCAGCCAAACACAACAGAAAAACTGTTTTCTTTGCTGCCTACACCAGCAAAGGCTGAGTGGGGAACCTAGACTTCCACCTTTGTCAGGCTGTAATGAGGCACCCCAACTCCTCCTCCACCTTCCATCAGGGTGGTGTCAGAGGTGATCAAGTAGGGACTGAACCCCTGAAGAGATTTTCATCCCTAAAGGGTGGTAACAGACCCCTGCTCTCTACCACCACCACCAGTGCAGTATCAATGCAGAACACACTGTGAGCCTGGACTTCCATCTCCTCCTGGTAGTAATGAAGGGCACCTTTCCTTCCCCACTGGGGTCAGAGGAACCCTAGTAGAGAATCAGGACTTTACATACTGCCCAGTGGTAATGAGGCCAACACCCACACTAGTGCTTTAGCAAGCACTAAAAGAGCTATGCAAAGAGATGTACTCAAAAATACTACAATAAATCAAAACAGAATTCTAAAAATGTTCAAGTAACGCACAGGAAGGCAGAAAGATAAACAAGAAATAGCAAATAAACAGAAAAGACAAAATAAAATGGCATATTTGAATCCCAACATATCAACAATTACATTAATGTAAATGATCTAAACATACCAATTTAAGGACAGAGATTGGGACTTCCCTGGTGGCGCAGTGGTTAAGAATCTGCCTACCAACGCAGGGGACATGAGTTCGGTCCCTGGTCTGGGAAGATCCTACATGCCGCAGAGCAACTAAGCCCGTGCACCACAACTACTGAAACTGCGCTCTAGAGCCCGCGAGCCATAACTACTGAGCCCACGTGCCACAACTACTGAAGCCCGCGCACCTAAAGCCCGTGCTCCGCAACAAGAGAAGCCACCACAATGAGAAGCCAGCGCATTGCAATGAAGAGTAGTCCCTGCTCGCCGCAACTAGAAAAAGCCTGTATGCAGCAACGAAGACCTGACACAGCCAAACATAAATAAATAAAATAAATACATTTATATTAAAAAAAAGACAGAGATTGACAAAGTGGATTAAAAAAATGACCTAACTATATGCTGTTTACAAGAAACTTACCTCAAATATGACGATATAGCTAAAAGCAAAATGATGGCTGAAATATAACATGTAAATATTGATAAAAAAGCAGGAGTTATATTAATATACTCTATTAATTATATTAATATGATTAATTATATATTTGATATTAATATCAGATAAAGGTTGAATAAATTAGTTCTTTCTTTAGCCTGTGTGTGATGTTTTTTGGTTCCAAAGAAGAAAACTGCTTTTCTGAAGTAAGGATGCTAGTACTGTGATTTCCATTAAGAGAGTATTAAAAGAACAGTAATGGGACCCAACCTAACCAGCCTGGCTCTAGCATCTAGATTTCTCTAGAACTGCTGGCATTTGAGGAAGTTAAGCTAGGCCTGTGCCACTCAGTCCCAGTGGCTGATTTTCAGCCCATGGAGTGGAGTCACCAAGACGGTGCAACCTTATTTTCAACTCCTTGAGGGTCTACTTTAAAAAAAAAAAAAAAAAAAAAAAAGGATACCACCAGATGGGAGTGGAGTCAAGTACACGGTTCTTTTTCAACCCCAGGCAAAAAGAGCAAAAAGTTAAAATTAACAGTTGCACGTATCTTTCTCTTTCCTTCAATCCCTGACTTTGTCCTCTTTATGAAAAGTATCAGAAATCCAATTTCCCAGCAATTTCCTTAAGCTTCTAAGTATTTACTTGCATGAACTCCTTCTAGGCCCTAGGGAGAATACTGGCAATGGATCATACAGTTAATTTTTCTTAAAAAATCTGCAAAAGAAAGATATATGGTGATTAAAATAAATACAATAGACCACTGTCTATTTCTACTCAGAATTCACCTCTGTCCCTATCTCCTAGTGAGTAGTGTTGGAGCTGAAGTGAGCATTTTGGGGATCCAGTTAGAGGGAGCTGGTTGGACAGACATTGAGCTTGAGTTTAATGAGATATTATAAGGTTCATAATCATAAAGTCTATAGTTAAATTATTGCTAGCTCTCCTACTGTAGGAATACTTCCAGGAATATTCCTACCACCCCATGCCAACTCACCAGACATCTGACACAAAGTGTACAGGGCTAGAGGTTGTGGACTGTGACACAAACATACCTGTAGCCTCCTTCCTTAGAAATATGTGGGAAGTGGAGGAGAAAGCAGGTTTGGGATGAATGAAACCAGAAATTAGTCAGTGGAAAATTCTTCCAATCATCAAAAATGTAAAACTGTAAGCAGAAAATTAGGTTCCCATTTTGTCTATTCAAAATGGCAAGTCTCTTTCATAGGAATAGAGTAGATGCTGTATTTTACAGTTATCTGATAGGGATGAGTAAAATAAAACTTTTCAAAATTCCTGTGTTTATAACAGTACTGTTGTGATTTCTTATTTAAAATAATTTCTTTCATACCTAATTTTGTATCAGTAATTTTGTATTCTTTTTCTAAGAGAGGGTCCCCCAAATTACATAAGATTTAGGCCTCACAAAAACCTAGATCTGCCCTGGCTATAGACCTGCTTAACTCTCCTATAGTTCTCACAGTTTCTCAACAGAATAAACTACTGAAACCCATAACCTGGTAAGTTTCAAAAGCACGATGCTAAGCAAAAGAAGCCAGAATCAAGAGGCTATATAATGTGTGATTCCACTTATTTAACACTCTGGAGAAGGCAAAACCATAGGGATAAAAAAACAGATCAGTAGTTACTGGGGACTGGAGATGGGAAACTTCTGGGGATTGTTGGAAATGTTCTATAACTTTATTGTGGTGGTGGTTACACAACTGTATGCTTTAGTAAAACGTCATAGAACCACACTCAAAAAGGGGTTAATTTTACTATGTAAATTATTTACTATATAAATTATTCCTCAGTAAGCCTGACTTTAAAAAAAAATGATAGAAGCTAACTTTCATCAAACAATTTGTTAACACTTGCCCAGTGTCACACAATTAATAGGCAGAGCTGGGATTTGAATCCCAAATATTCTAATGTGGAGTCCACACTACCCTTGCATGAGAAGATGCTGCTTATAGCTAAATGATGTTTCCTTCTATTCTGTTTGCTAAGAGGTTTGTTTATTGTTTTATTTTAAAATCACTAATAGGTGTTAAATTTAATGCAATGCCTTTTGTTTTCACATTTACTGAGATGATTATATGGGTTTCTCCTATAATCTGTTAATGTGGCCAACTGTGAAAATAGGTTGTCTAATGTTAAACCATCCTTGCTATTCCTAGGATAAATCGCAATTGCTCATGACGTATTTCTTTTTTAATAATGTTGGTTTTTATTTTGGTTACCATTTTATTTAGATATTTATTTACATAATTTTCCTTTCTAGTATCGTCCTTGTCTGGTTTAGGTATTTTGGTTATATTAGCTTCATAAAAGAGTTGGGAAATGTCTCCTCATTTTCTGTCCTCTGAAATAGTTGTATACGAATAGCTAAGATGATCTGTTTCTTGACATTTGGTAAAATCTGTTAGTAAAAGAAGCAGAGCGTAGTATTCTTTTTGTGGGTATGTTTTAACAAATGCTTCAATTTCTAACAGTTATATGATTATTCGGGTTTTTCTTTTTTTTCTTTTTTTCCAGTACGCGGCCTCTCACTGATGTGGCCTCTCCCGTTGCGGAGCACAGGCTCCGGACGCGCAGCCTCAGCGGCCATGGCTCATGGGCCCAGCTGCTCCGTGGCATGTGGGATCTTCCCGGACCGGGGCACGAACCTGTGTCCCCTGCATCGGCAGGCGGACTCTCAACCACCTCGCCACCAGGGAAGCCCCCGGGTTTTTCTATTTTTAACTCAATTTTGGTAAGTATTATTTTTCTAGGTAATTGGCTGTTTTATTTAAATTTCTCAAATTTATTGGAGAGGTGTGATCATTATATGTAGCTATGTCTTCTTTTTCTTTTCTCCCATCTTTTATTTGTACCTTTTTTTTTTCTAGTTCTGCCTTGGAGAGGTCTTTCCTTAAAAAACCAACAACAACTAGGTTCTGTATTATAGATGCTTTCTATTGCTTCTTTGGTTTCTAGTACACTAATTAACATTCTTTACTTTCTTTAGGTATACTCTTTTGAGTTCTTAATTTTTGTAGTTGGATATTTAGCCCATTAAGTTTTTCTCTTTCTGATGTAAGCATTAAGGATATATATTTTCTTAAAACTTTATAACAACTGAATACCATACATTTTAATATTATAGCATTTTCATTATCATTTAATTCTAAATATTTTTAAAGACTCTATAATGACTTTTCTTTGATGAGTTATTTAGAAGTGCACTGTTAAATTGTCAAACAGATTTTTTTAAGTTACCTTTTTTTATATTGTGGTTAGAAAAATGGCCTGCAAATCAATTCTTTGATATTTGTTAAGACTTGCTTTATTTTCTAGCACAGGGATCACCACACTTTTTAGGTTTTTAGGGCCACACGGTAAATAAGTGTAGGGTTTGCGGAGCAATAAGGTCTCTGTCAGTAATTACTGGATTCTACTGTTGGGCAAAAGCAGCCTTAAGACAATATGTAAATGATTGGGTGTGGCTGCGTTCTGATAAACTTTATTTACAGAAACACATCCTGGCTGGATTTGGTCCATGGGTCATAGTTTGCCAGCTCCTGACCTAGTATATAACTATTTATTTATTGATTGATTTTTATTGAAAATAGTTGACATAGAATATCATGTTAGTTTCAGGTGTACTACCTAGTAATTTGACATTTGGATACATTATGAAATCATCACCACAGTTAGTCTAGTAACCATTTGTTCCCATACGTAATCAATTAAAAAAAATTTTTTTTTGGACTAGAATGTGCAGTATCTAATTGTTAGGTGCATAGTTCTATACATGATTACAGATAAACTTAACGATGTTTTTCAAATCTGCTATATGTTTATGAATTTTTATGTTTTATCTATCAATAATTGACATATATATTAACATCTTCCACTCTTATTTTGAATTTCTCCATGTTTTCCAATAATTCTGTCAGTTTTTGTTTACACATTTCATAGGTATGTAAGGTGCATGCAAGTTTGGAACTGTTACAACTTCCTGTTGGTTGATTGTTCCTTTTATCATTATGTAGTGACACCGTTTCAAAAATCCATCTTGTTGTAGAGAACAAAGGTATGGACACCAAGTGGGGGAAGTGGTGGGGGGAGGGGTGGTGGTGGGATGAATTGGGAGATTGGGATTGATATGTATACACTGATGTGTATAAAATGGATGACTAATAAGAACCTGCTGTATAAAAAGATAAATAAAATTAAATTAAAAATTTTTTAAAAAAAAAATCCATCTTGTTGGAACTTCCCTGGTGGCGCAGCAGTTGGGAATCCACCTGCCAATGCAGGGGACACGGGTTCAATCCCTGGTCCGGGAACATCCCACATGCCGTGGAGCAACTTAAGCCCGTGCACCACAGCTACTGAGCCTGCCCTCTAGAGCCCGCAAACCACAACTACGGAAGCCCGCGAGCCACAACTACTGAAGCTTGCGCACCTAGAGCCCGTGCTACTCAACAAGAGAAGCCACCGCAATGAGAAGCCTGCGCACCGCAACGAAGAATAGCCCCAGCTGGCCGCAACTAGAGAAAGCCCGTGAGCAGCAACCAAGACCCAACGCAGCCAATAATAAACAAATAAATAAAATAAATCTATTAAAAAAATCCATCTTGTTTAATTTAGTTCAATTTCACTTATTTGGGGAGCGGTTTTCTGTATTTCTAGAGGCGGTCAGCTGTTCTCTGGGAAATCTAACTATACACACTGAAAACTAATGTTGGAGACACAGCTGTACTTCAACAGTCTAAAGTGTTTTGCTAAAATTACTCATCCGTAGAAACCAGAATGTTTTATTTGGCCAGGAGAAGCAGGGCTGGGAACCACTCTTCAAGACCGTGTTCCCAGCTCATTAAGGGACTCCTACCAGCATCACTGAGAAAGAACACAATTCCCACATCCATAGAACAGGGCCCTGTGAAAAGTGAACTCAGTGAAGGCCCTAAGGCCATGCCAGCAAAACAACACAGGGCAGGGGGAGGGCAGAGCGAGGGCACAGCAGAGGAAGGGAGAGGAAGGGAGAAACAGAAGTGTAGCCAGTGAAAGAAAAGCGCTCTCAATTCTGGCTCCACTTGTACTAACAGTGCGCATGCAGTGAAGGAAGCTCCATCCTTTATTGCTTCTGTACACTTTTCAAAATAATGACTACAGGTGTGCCATGACCAAAAAATAAGGGCTTACAATCAATTAGACCATGCCAGAAAAGAATCATACATCTGTAAGTGTACCTCTCATTTATTCGTACTGTTCATAATGCCTGCTTACCCTTTATCTTTGTCATCTCTCCTTTTCTATCAAAATCTTAGTCCCATCCTCCAAAATTCAGCACAAGTTTCCCCCTCTGTAAAGATCTTCCAAAAGTAGAAACAAGACCATCTTAGGGCTATAATCTAGCAAATAGCTGCAACTTTCACTGAGAAAAGAAAATGCTGAGAAACGGGGAACAGGATCTAGTGTACAAATGAAGAATTATGTGATCGGCAGCAGGAGGAACAGTAAACCCGAAGCCATGTCTATCGTGCCCAATCCAGGCACCTGGTTGTATTGAGGGGGCTGCTCGGAGAAGCCTTGGCAGGCTCAACCTTTAATCTCCTAGCCTTTTCTGGCCACACATTCCCTGCTCTGGGTACAGGGACACTTGACCACTCACAGTCTTCTGTAGCCTTGTGGTGGGTCATCAGGGTTTACATTAGCATGGCATATGCCTCTCTGATTTTGTTTCATTTTTCTTAGGTACCATCTTTTCCTTTTTGCTTTTTCACTCTCATAGGCAGCAAGAAACGGGGCATGCTCTACCTTTTCCATCTCTCAGGCTCCTTAACATGTCCTCTCCCTCTCTCTCCAAAAGATTTGACAAAACAAATGTTTCTGAATGTAAGTCCCCTGTGAGTTAGTTCTTGCCATCAGAAGTCTTCCTGTCATTCTGAACTGGAATGGGGAATGGGGATGGGGTGGGGGTGGGGAACCCTTTTCCCATTGAATTTTGCTGTTTCTAGTGGCAACTGCTACAGCCTGGTCTACATTCCAGTAATGCTCCTATTTTCATAGCTGAAGATGTTCCTAGCAACAGATCCAGATTTTGTTTATAAAATATGTTTCCAGTTCCCACAGGAAACTTTAAAGTTAGAAAATTTGGAATAAGATGGCACAACTCTGAACTGTTGTCACTTTATGGGTCCTAAAACTCTGAAAGAAAGTAAAGCACTACGACCAATAACATTGTCTCAAAAATACATGACTAAAGAAAAATGTTTCACCTTCTATCTGTGGGGATCTTAAATGCTACACAATTTGTTGCCAGTAACATGTCAGCAGTTGTAATGTATAGAAATATCTAATCACTATGTTGTATACCAGGAACTAACGTAGTGTTGTAGGTTAATTATACTTCAAAAGCAAACAAACTCATAGAAAAAGAGATCAGATTTGTGGTGACCTGAAGCAGGGCGTGGGGGGAGAGAGAACTGGATGAAGGTCCTCAAAAGGTACGAACTTCCAGTTATAATAAGCAAGTATTAGGGATGCAATGCACAGCACTAGTAATATAATGAACACCACTGTATGTTATCTAGGAAAGTTGTTAAAAGAGTAAATCCTAAGAGCTCTCATCACACGGAAAATGTATTTTCTCTCTTTTTCTTTTAGGTTATATCTATATGAGATAACGGATGCTCACTAAACTTAATTGTGTTAATCATTTCATGATGTACATAAGTCAAACCAGTATGCTGTACACCTTAAACTTACACAGAGCTGTAATGGGGGTCCTCAATTCCTCCCCTCTGCCTGGAAGAGGTGTGGACGTGACCCATCTTTAGCCAAGAGAACCTGAGCTGTGTTCTGATAGCAGAAAAGGTTTACTATCTTCAGGGACACTGTTGGTCTCACGTGACTTTTCCAGTCTCCAAGTCACCACCCTGGATAACTACTTGCCTCATGTTGCTCTGGTCTGCACGATAATAAAGACCTTATTATTAAAAAAAATTAGATCTCAATAAAACTGGAAGAAAGAAAAAATACAAACAGAGTAGCTAAATAGCAAAACAAACAAAAACATACACAGGACAGGCCCCTGAGGAACCACCCACATTGGGTTAAAGCACCCAAAGCCACAGGAGTCTGACCTCTTCTGTGAACGCTCACACTTAAGCCTGGCTGCGGTGGCAGTAAAAAAAAAAGGACTTTTAATGCCAAAACTGAGGGTGCCAGAGGACCTGTCCTATCTTTAAGGTACAAAGATATAGTGGAGATCATGTAAATATCAGAGGACAGCTTTGCAGGCAGAATAGTTGCCTGCCGGCTATCTGTCCAGAATAAGGCATTTTTCCCTTTTATCCTATTTTATTTTTAGCTTAAGGGAAAAAAAAAAAAGGTAACTCAGCTGGGGCAACAGGACCTCAACTGTAGTCTTGAGTGTTACACCTTCACCCTTCTTCCTTTCTAGTTTATTTTAAATGTTGGAACATTTACATATTTAGGGGCAGTTTTCAAACTATGAGTAATTTCAATTTAACCTGTTCTGGTCAATCTTTGTAGTTGGAGTTAGGTGAATAGAGCCATGGATGCTGGCAGTGGCATTTTGGGTCTTATTAGAATTGTTATGTTTATTGGATGAGTGTATTTGTTACATTTGGAAGCACTGCTATATAAATTCTCCATTCCTGGAACAGAAACTAATAACAATGTTAATAACTCTTACATAGTCCTTATTTTGAGTAAGGCAGTGTTCTAAACGCTCTACACATATTAACTCATTTAATTCGCATGTCAGTCTTACGAGATGGGTACTGTTACTATAAGCTCTGTTTTACAGAGGTGGACATGGAAGCACTTGTCCAAGGTTAACGAGAGAGTGCATCAGGATTTGGATCTAGGTGGTTTTGATTCAGTTTGCTCTTAACCATTATGCAATACTGCCCCTCTAACTTAGAAAACTAGGTGGCTCTCAGGTGGTACTAATCATTAAGCTAGGTACTGGAATCCACAGGGCTTGGTATGTAGAGCCCAGTTTAACAATAATGTATGTTCTTACATTTGAATAACACTCATCTAACTGGGGCAGAAGCTGCTGCATGTGGTGAATAGCTCCCCTCCTCCAAAACAGACAAACAAACAAACATATCCAATTAGTCCAGATATCTGTTAGGAACTCTCCCCCACCACCCCTTCCTCCATCCTATATTTTAGCTGGGGAGAAAATATATCCTGGTTTGCCTAGGCTAGTCCTGGTTTTTGCTTGTCACTCCCACATCCCATCTGATTTAGTATCTGTCTTATTGCAGGCATCCTTTAATACATTAATATGCATTACTACTGTCCAAGTGTGAGAATGGAAATGAGATCACCCTCAGGTTTATTTGACCCCTGAACTCTGCTCTTTGCCGCACAACTGTTAACAGCTCCCAGAACAGCACTCTATGCACACCTTTTGGGAAGTGCCAGTATAGAGGAGTGACAAAGGAAGTCCTAGAAGTCTTAGATTCTAGTTCCAACTTTTGTGATCTTGGGCAGATCATTTACTTTATGCCACAGTCTTCCTATTTGTGGAATGATGAAGTCAGACTTCTATGATTTATGATTTTCTGGTTCAGGCCAATTTCTATTAAGAATGCAGTATACCCTGGACAAGTCAAAATTTCCAGAGTGAGGTGAAATGTTGAAGTACAGAGGTATAGGGTAACATTAAAAAAAATATAGGTGAACATGGCCCGTTATATGACTATGTGAGTTACGTCATGTCCCCTGAACAGAAATTTCAAAAGGAAAAGGCCTATGAGGCTGCAGTTAGACCTGCTACCCACTCACTCTTGTTGTAAAGTGTGAGCCCAAGGAAGAGAAATGTTACAATGGAAAAGCACACTGTTTCTGTTGTGACTGCCCTATAGCCTTCACAGAGACTTCAACTACCTATTACATTACTTAATGTATGCCTTTAATGTGCATCTTGTGAATTGTTAAAGGTGGGTGTAATGTTCACAAGCCCTGCTTCAGAATGCTTAACTTTCTTGCCAGGCTTGGCATTGGAAAACCCAGATCTTAACTGCCTTTTTGTGTAGCTTAGGAAAAGGTACTTTATTGCTTTATCCTTAAAGTTTCCTGCTGTTAAACTAGGCTTAAGGATATTAACCAAACAACTAACTGCCAGCTACATAGGAAATATACAGAGAGGGGCTTGTGTTTGGAATCACCTTCAAGAACTGTAACTCTGAGGTCTTACATGATAGAGTGGGATAAAGCTGAGATCTAACAGTCTTAAAGCGGTAAATAAATAAGAGACTGAAACAAAAATTTTGCACTACCATAAAAAGATGGTCCCACTATAATAAGAGATATATTCTTATAATTTTGATACAGTTACTTCTACCTTTTGTTCTGTCTCTCTGTGTATATATGCATACATATCTGGAATTACATGTCATATACAAATACTTTATCTTTTAATATCATATCATGAGTATTTTCCCATGTCAGTAGTCTTGAAAAACATTTTTAATGTCTATGTGACAAACTGTTGTTTGCCTACACTATATTTACTTTGTTCTTCTATCATTACTTAGATTACTTCTAAAAGTTGCCTTTGTAAATTTATTGTCATAGACAGCTTTATAAATTTCATGCATTTCTGATTAGAACAGAATTCTAGAAAATAAATTACATTGTAAGAAGATATGTGTGTTTTTTAAGGGTTTTAACAACTTCTAAACTGTTTTTCAGATGGTTTGGGGTCAGTTTTAAAGTCATCAACATGTATAAAAACACCTGTTTCATCACACTACAGCAAATACTGCATTTTTAAACATTGCTAAGAGGTAAAAATGATACTGCATTTTAATTTGCATTCATTTGATATGACCAAGAGTAAATATTTTGGTTTTTATTAGCTTGTGTATTTCTTATATGAACAGAATGTCTTAACCTTTGTTTGTCAAGAAGGGTTTTAATGTTTTCTTACCAATTTGTATAAATCTTTTAATGTTAAGGTTAATTTAAGAAGTTGTTTTATCTTTTAATTTTTAAAATTATATTTGGGGCCTCCCTGGTGGCGCAGTGGTTGAGAGTCCGCCTGCCAATGCAGGGGACATGGGTTCGTGCCCTGGTCTGGGAAGATCCCACATGCCGCGGAGCGGCTGGGCCTGTGAGCCATGGCTGCTGAGCCTGCGTGTCCGGCGCCTCTGCTCCGCAATGGGAGAGGCCACAACAGTGAGAGGCCCGCGTACCGCAAAAAAAAAAAAAAAAAAAAAAAAAAAAAAAAATATATATATATTTGACCTAGAGATGTTTTAAATTGTAATGAGATCGAATATATCACCTTTTTTCATTGCAGTTATGCTTTGCAAAGTTCACCCTACTCTTAAGTAGATACTTTTATCTAGTTTAAAAAATTTTTTGATCTTTATTTTTAAAAACATTTAACTTAAATCCTATAGAGTAGATTTTTTTGTATGGTATAAAGCTCTAACTTTATTATCTTTTCAAATATTTAATCAGTTGTCCTAACATCCTGCTGAAGGATTCTTCTCTCCCACATTATCTTATTATAGCACTTTCATTTAATCAAAACACAAATCATACATATGCTCGGGTCTGGTTCCATTGATCTGCCTGTGAGTCTTCTATGGGTACCATACCATCATTTATTTTAAAAAACATACTGAACTTTCTTTTTTATTTTTGAAATGGCTATCACATTGGGGTGCAGGGAGTAACAAAAGAGGGAATGCCAGATTCAGGCCAACATCTTTGAGAGAGGTAGAAAGGGCCAGGGATGGATGGAGGTCAGTAAGGATGCTGGGACAGAAGTTAAGCTGTTTCTCTCCGGAATCTCACATCACACCTTTGTCACTCAATAGCTGTTTGGCTTTGGGTAGGTTAATTCACCTTTCTGTGCCATGATTTCCTTATATGTAAAATGAGGTTGTTAAGAGGTTGAGTGAGTTAGTGTGAAACTCTTAGAACAATGCACAGCTCATGGCAAAATTATCAGTTAGTTATTTGAAGCTATCTTCCACTTCCATCATGTCGCTGAAATTACTCTTCTAAGGACATCAATGATTCCTTAATTGTCAATTGGGACAGAGATTAAACTTATAGGCTCTCTAGAATCAGGCTGCCTGGATTAGAATAATACCTCTGCCATTTAATGTTGTGTGACCATGGCAAATTTACTTGGTCTTTCTGTGTCTTAATTTCTTCATCTATAAAATGGGAATATTAATAGTGCCAACCTTATAGGGATATTACATGGAGTCTTGACATAATAAATGTAAATTGCTTAGCACACTGTCTACCACATAAGTAAATTCTCAGGAAATGTTCATTATAACCATCGTCTTACCTGACTGCCTTGGGGCACTTGACACTGATGTTGACCCTCAACTTTTTGATACACTCTCCTCCTTTGTGTTCTGGCATACTATGGTTCTCAACCCATCACTTCATGCACTCTCTTCTTTTACCTATCCTGTAAAATGCTGGCATTCTCCGAGGTGTCCTCCACTTACCTTATTCTTTGGTGACCATACACTTCCCTGGTGTTCCTTCCTCTAAGCCAGGAGTTGGCAAAATTTTTAGTAGAGGACCAGATAGATAATACTTTAGGCTTGTGGACCCTACAATCTCTGTCACAACTACACATTGAATCATGCAAGCATTCACTGAAAATATGTAAATGAGCAGGCATGGTTATGTTACAACAAAACTTTGTACACAAAAACAGGCAGTCAGAAAATGGGCCATAGTTTTCCAACTCTTCTTCTAGGTAGTTGTTACAGCTCAGGTATCCCTGGATTAGACTACTCATCACATTGCATCTGTCCTCCCTTCTGGACTGTGGGCTACCTGACAGCCTGGTGTCCTTCCATCCTTGCATGTTCTGCATGTAGCAGAAAATCTTGCAGATATATTAAATCAACATCTGCAGAAACATTGAATGAGTTGAGCATATAATATCAATCTTAACAGTTAAAAACTTTGTTGTGCTGTAATGAAGAAGGCATTTCTTCCATATGACCCCCTCAGTAGCTCCCAAAACAAACTATAGAGAAGACCTCATGGCCTGTATAACACACTGAAATGCCTAGTAGAATTAATCTTTCTTCCCCAAATGTGAAAAGGAAATTCAGGTCCAGGAAATTCACAATTTCAAGGACCAAGTAATATTGCAGGCATCAAAATAGAGCTGTCCAGCATGATCTATAAAACAGGACGTACTTTATAGGAATTGAGAAACAGCTGTTTCCCCATTTCTGTTTTAAAAAGGGGAATAGGCTACAGGGCTCAGAGGAATAGGCTAAGCATATGGAAAGAATTTATTTGCTTAAAGAAATGTGACATGGAGCTGGCAAAGGGCTCAGTGTGTAAGAGATAATGTCCTGGTGGGTGAAATTAATAGGCTAAGAAGGATATATACAGAGTCATTTCAGCATTGTGATTAATGAAAAAGGAAACACCAATAAACACTGAAGGGAAAAAAAGAAAAGTAAAGTTGAAGCTGGAAAGAACTGAATATGCTCTAGGGAAGACACTAGCTTCAAGAACCAAACATCACTTGCAATAATAATGACTTTAGTAAAATAAATTTTAGATAAAGATGACACTAGTTTAGGGGAAAATATGGAAACCAAAACTTGAGTCACAAGTAACAGTGTGAATATTGAGTTTCTCTAAAAACAGTTAGAGAATACTTACAGACCTAAGAATACCTGGAAAATATATTAAAGACTCCAGGGAAGAATTTTAGACTTCTGGAATATCTTTAGAATAGGTAATAGACAAAGAAGCACGTTTTAACTTTTTCCTTTTAATTTCCATGTTTAAACTTAACCAGTAATAATATTTTTAGTATAATTAAACATTTGCTGAACTCCTTTTATGGGAGCTTACTCATTTTGTGTGACTCAACATATTCTCTCAAGTGGCAATTACCAGGCAGCACTCTTTAGAATTTTGTAAAATTATAAAATCATTATTGCTGTGAAAAAAGGACCTAAGATTTTCTTAAAAAGTAACTCAGTCAGGGCTTCCCTGGTGGCGCAGTGGTTGAGAGTCCGCCTGCCGATGCAGGGGACACGGGTTCGTGCCCCAGTCCGGGAAGATCCCACATGCAGCAGAGCGGCTAGGCCCGTGAGCCATGGCCGCTGAGCTTGCGCATCCGGAGCCTGTGCTCCGCAACGGGAGAGGCCACAACAGTGAGAGGCCCACGTACAGAAAAAAATAAATTAATTAAAAAAAAAAAAAAGACACTCAGTCAATGTTGATTTTCTTCAGTTTTCTACTTCCTCCTGCCTCTTAAGAATTATGAGAGGATTCATTATGTGGCTACATTAATTCATTCATCCTTCAAATATTTAATGAGCACCTACTATGTACCAGGTACTGTGGTAAGCACAGAGGAGGCAAGATGAATAAGATACAATCCTTACTCTGAAAAGCTGACAATATAGTGAGAACAACAGACATGTGTATAAGCAATTAAAATGCAATGTGATGTTATAGTGATAGAGAACAGACATAAAGTGGTCAGGGACTTGGGGTGGGGGGAGGGTGGGACTATAAAGGGCACACTAGGGAATTTTCTAAGGTGACAGGACTGTTTGCATATTGATTGTGGTGGTGGTCATACACATCTGTAAGTGTGTTAAAATTCATACACCTGTATGTCAAAAGAAAAAAAAGGATAATTTTACTGTACAACAATTTAAAAAATAAAATGAAAAACAATGTGATGATGCCCAACAACAGGAGAACAGATAAATAAACTCTGGTATATTCATATGACGGAACACCACTGAGCAATAAAAGGAATGGACCACTGATAAATGCAGCAATATGGATGAGTCTCAAAACCACGATGGAAAGCTGAGTGAAAGAAGCAGGATACAACGAAATACAGCCTGTATGATTCCATTTATATGAAATCTAGAGTAGGCAACATTAACATAGGACGACAGAAATCAGATCAGTGGTGGCTTCTGTATGGGAGGGTGAGGGTGGGGTAGGGATTGACTGGGAAGGGAACTCAGGGAACTTTCAGGTGTGATTGAAATGCTCTAGGTCAAAACTGATCGAACTTAACATTTGAGTACCTCAATACATGTAAATTATATAACTCAATAAATAATATGCATTTAAGCTATCTTGGCTTGTCTTTCACAACACAGAATTTCTAATTGTGTTTAAAGTTGTAAAAAAAACATTAACCTCTCTACCATATGCTACCATTTTCTTTTAAAGTTAAATTAGAATTTCTTTTGATTTCTTAATGAAATAAACATAATATCCAATAATAAATCTCATGGCAAACATAATTAAAATGCAAGTGCAGAGTATGCAGCAGTAGGGGGACAAGGAGGCCAGAACTCTGCATTCTGTTGGGGTGAGGGTCTGTTACCAGGGAAGGCATTCAGAAAGAAATGAATCTCATTGGGATGCTGAAGAAAGAGTAGGCGTTCAATGCAAAGACCAGGAAAGGAATGGCTTTCCAGAACAACATGTGCAAAGTCATGGATGCGAGAGGGCTGGGGCATGTCCTTCTGGGTGAGGTGCACACAGGGGAAATGAAGCTGTAAAGGAGGGCTGGGCCCAGACTGTAAAGATCACCCGTTTCCCTCCCCAACCCTCCAGTGCACCAGTGCTAAGGGCTTTATGTGGACAGTTTAATTTAATCAAAACCATCTCCATTTTTCAGAACTGGGGCTTGCAAGGTGCAGGGCCTCACCCAGGTCCCTTGCCCATTAAGCATTCCCACACAGATAGCTCAGGCTTTCACTCTCATCCTCAACAGTGTGCTGCCTCCTATTTGCCATACTTGAGGAGTCTGGCCTTGATTATGATGCTGATGGGACCTAATGGAAGCTTTTGCCTGTCCAGAATCTGCTTTAAAGAGATAACTGGGCTCTGACAAGAATGGATCAGTTGAATTGTGGTTCAGTCTTTTTTTCCTGCCTCAATTCCCTTGAGAACTACTTTTAATATCATTAGTAATGATGGCTAAGCAGTGATCGTCAAAGGCTGTCTCCATGCCCACCCCATCCCCACTCTACAATTACTCCCCCTGACAAGAGGTTCTAATTTTGGGATTGGGTCAGCAACTAGGTGATCGTTCTATAAGTCTCTAAGTGGGAGATGGTGTACCCTTGGGATCCCCAGATCTAAATGTGAACATGTATGGAGTGGAGGGGCTGGTACTGGGGAATTTTGTACAGATGCCTGAGATCCTGAGGTAAGTGGATTTGCTGATCAGCTAGTTTCCAGGTCTTGGTGATGATCCAGATTTCCTGGCCCCTGGACCACCTGAGGTATGGAACTCTGTCAGGCCTGGAGGTTTTACAGACATCCTCGAAAAGAGGACATTGCCTCTGTGGTGCTCTAAGGATTATGGTTCTCTGCTAGAGGGGACCACAAGAAGGCTCTCAGAAGAACCCAGGCCCTGATTTCAGGACAGACACTTCCTAGGAAGTTCCATCTACTGAACAGAGATGAAGATTGAGCAAAGGGCTTGGCACTGGCATTGGAGAGTTGCCTTAATTGATAATGGATTTAAAATAATCACAACAAAGCAGTGCAGAGCTCTGTAACCTATCAAGTATATTCACATTCGTTATCTAAAAATGATTTTGAGTCCCCCTAAAATGCTGGAGGCCAGATGAAGAAACTGAGGCTTAGGGGGGTTAAACTGTTGACACTTGCATAGTTTGCCCGCCTGCCTGATTTTTTTTCCTTATTTCTCTCCCTCCCTTTCTGCCCAACTTCCTTCCTTCAGTTTTAAAAAATATCCAGCTATTAGAGTTAACTATGGGCCATCTTATTTTAGAAAGGATTTAAGGCAGCTTACAAGGTGACGCACACACAAAAAAGATAGTATAAATTAAAAGTGGGAGTGAATATGAAAGAAAAAGAAAAAGAAAAATTAGAACTGAAATCAATCCAAGAGTTACACTAAAGATGTTATAATGACCTATATATTTGCCAATGTGAAAAAAGGAAACCTTATCACTATTCAGAGTGGCCAGTGGCTAAAAACAATAATAGCAACAACAACAAAACAATCAGTTCCTCAGGAGAAGTATGATTTTGGGTTCTTAATAATTACAACACAAGTCAAGATGCACAGCAACTTCCTTTGATAACTTAACAGCTTTGAACTAGGCCTAAAAGGTAATTCTGGTTTTCACACAAGAGAAACTACCATGTCATGTTTTAAAGAACATGAAGAGTAGACTACCTCTCTGAACTCCTGCAGCAAATTCCATTTACAGAAACCAAAGCGGATGAGACCCAGTGAACTCATTAGTTGTTGAAACAGTTTCAGGACCAAGGGAGACAGGCAGGGTGACTATTTCCGCGTTTGCTGCAGGGGAAGAGACAAAAACCCACCTACCATGCTACAGGAATAAATAGGTCTTCATGGAGATATTTCACCTTATTTTGTAAATTGTTTTAACTTCATGATTAGGACTTGGTGGCAAATATTACACAATCTTTTTACATCTTATGTTTCTACTGAGGACTGTTCCGGAGCGCCACTTTCTATGTTGTACATCTTGCTGCCTTCAGGCCCCAGGGCAGGGTTTATTTATGTTGGCTATTTTATACTTTCTTCACTCAACCCTCCAGTTTCCCTTACTTTTATGCCAAGGAATGAGCACAGAGTTTTTCCTTTTTATAATTTATATATGCAGAAAATACATCCAAGTCAGTAATGCCCCTTTCATCCACAGGAAGAATCTGGGGCTACCTGACTCATCGACATGACAAGCCCAGAAACAGAAAACGCAATCTGGCTGAAAGGCAAAAATGAGTGGAAACTTCTAAGCCAGTATACAGCTAAGGTGCTATGTCATATGAAATTAATTCTCTGAGGTCAACAATTAGAATCAGGTTACAGCCCATACATAATTCTCCCTGCTAATTACGTGACCCAATATTTATTTCATTGAGCGAGATGCCCAGCCATGACTTCCAAGTGTGGGCTTGGGGCAGAGGGAAGGGAGCAGCCAGCCAGAGAAATAGCCACCCCTTTCTTTTACAAGCAGACATGTATCCCACGTCCCCAACTGAGACAATTTCCCTACCTTTCTAAGTGAGAGATCAGATGTGTCGTGCTCCTCCCTTTCCGGCAAAATGAGGCATTTGAGATCACGGAGCTCTTTAGTAAAATGCATAAGATGCCTGAAGAAGCTGAGTCTGTTCTGTCATGAGAACCTGGAGGTGAGATGGTAACAAAACCACCTTGTGTATGGGAAAGAGGAGGAAGCCAGGCAGGAATGGAGTGGCTGGAATGGTGTAGGTATGCATCTTTGGACTTCTGAAGATGTATCCCCCCAATAAAGACATTCAGAGTGGCAATAAGAAGGAATGCCACTTGCCATATGGAAATGTTGGATGAATGAGAGTACCATGAACAGGAATCACTAAAATCCAGGGAATAAATGAGGACAACAGCCCTCACTTAAATGAGGTGTCAAGCAGTGCCCGAGGGGTTGGTGGGGCTGCGGAACAGCAGACACTGGATCTGTAAGCTGGCACCTCCCATGTGAGACTCACCAGTAATAGAAATAATCGCGTCAGCAGATGCTATCACCCTACGGTGAGTGACTGCTCTGTGCCAGGCACCGCACCAAAAGTTTTATGCCTATGACCTCGCTGAGGAGTGCTGCCCCCTCCCTTCCCACACAGCTCCCAGGTGGTCCTTTGCCATTTGGGGACATTTTTCCCCTTATGGGATGTCCTTGATGTTCAAACAAGTCAATGGCACCTGAATAACAAAGCTGGGTGCTGAGGATTTTGAGGATGGGGAGGCATCTACCCCATGACTGGTTTGCTGCTGGCCCTGAATCACGAGGCTGCTGAGAGGGTCAGGGTCACCAGCTGTGTGACCTGGGGGCCGATGGGAAGGTGTGACCTCCCCAACCTCTTGCTTTCTCCCATCATTCTTATTTCTGCCCCAAAATCGACACATGGTGAAAGAAAAGAAGGGAAAGACTGATGCCTATAGCTGAAGTGTGCAGTTTAATGGCCAGAAACCAGACTTGTCTCATGTAATCAAATCATCATAGTGTCGGTGACAGAGTAAAGACAGTTGAAAAAACAGTTACTATTCCAACTCCCAATTTTCAAGTTATTGTTGGGGCTGAAATTTCTCTCACCTCAAGAGTTTTTATTCTGGAAAATATCCAAAGCACACTTTTTAGCCATATTCGGGTAACTGAAACATGAAAAAAATAGCAATGTTTTTCAGCCATATTAAACTCTAACCAGATGCTCTTAAAAACCTTTTTGCATGTACACAGCATCTTTTATTTTAGAGGAGAGTCATTTTATTTGCCCTGAATTATATCCACTGTAGACTGAAAATACTCTTTACGAGCCACAGTAACCCACTGATGCATACAACCTCCAGAGAGGAAGCAAGGAGGACCCCATCGGCCTTTCTAATTCTCCCTCTCTACTCACACCACTGGGAATCCAAGTCAGATCAATTTAACAAACATTTACTGAATACTTTCTGCATACCAGGAACAAAGCTGAAGAACGTGGAAAGTTGGCATGAATTTAACCAACTTGCAAAGTGAAAATGACATGTAGGATTCCTGTAAAAAGTATTAGGGCCAGGACCCTACCTGAATAGCTCACCTGACTGTTTGGCTCACCTAAAAGGCAGTGCTTCTGGCACCTTTTCTTCTATTAACCAGTAGGCAAAGAGAGAAATGGCTTGGGAATTTGGAGGAAAAGCAGCGTGGAGAAAAGCTATGACAGACTATTCTCAGGTCACCACCCTCAGGAAAACCCCAGAGCATGACCCAGCAGTAACTTGCTTGGTCCCCCACCAACCACTTTGACTCCTTCCATCCTCTACGTGAATGCCAGAAAGATCTTTTAAACATGTAAATAAACTATATAAACTTCCAGGTTAAAACTCCATATCAGTTTGCTTTTATACTTAGAATTACACCTGTACTCCCTACCACAAACAAAAGGCCCTGCCATGACTGGGCCTCCACTTACCCCTTCAGCCTCCCGTGTTCTCCTCCTTGGCCCACTATACCCCAGGCACACTGACCTCCTGCGGTTCCTAGAACATGCCACCCCGCTTCTTGCCTCAGAGCATTTATGTTTATTGTTCTCATACCTGGACCACTCCTCCTGGTCTAGCTCCTTCACAATACTCAGGTCCAGCTTAAATGTCACCTCTTCAGAGGTCTCCTCTGACATCCAAAGTGGGCCCTCCCCTCCCTCTCCATTCTCTGCCATGATTTTCTCTTACTTCCTACCATAGCTATATCACAAGTTATAATTAACTGATTTATTTGTTAACTTTTAATTTATTTGATCCCTCCCATAGATTTAAAATTCCAAGATGGCAGGAACCAACAACATCTGTTTTTTTTGTCATATCTTCAGTGTTCACGATAGTCTCTGGACACAGCAGAAAGGCAATAAATAATTGTTGGATGGATGAATAAAGTGAATATAATTGCAAATAGTAAATTAAAAAAAACAATAGAAGTGGGTCAGCTTTTTATTTTATGTTTTTGCTACCATAAATACTATTATACTACTGTAAATCTTGGATTTCTCTTTGAGGTTTTTCATGTATTCATTTTAACCAGGACCACCCTGACTGAACTTAAGAGGCTAAAAGAATGAAGACCTAACTTATGGCTACAATTAGAAAGTTTCAAAATGAATGCTTTATAACACCGGGTTTGGCATATAATACATTTTAAATAAGGGAGGATTAGCCCTTTCTCATTTAAAGATATTTGTGGTTGAAAGCAGAGCTGCTATTATGTATGTAGTGCAGTGTTTCTTAAGAAAAATTACAAAAGAACCTTAAAGTCAAGCACCAGAACACTAAGAATGGAGATTATACGATGCATTCCTGGAAAGCTATTGTGAAGCTGGTCTGAGTGGAACATCCTTGTCACCCCGCCATCTGGCTCTGGCTTAGGATGCCAAACAATGGAGTTGCATGGAAACTCAGAAGTACCCTGGGTACCAGGCCTTCCTCCTCACCCCTGCCCAGCGACTAAAAATTAAGATCTGGAGTCTTCAGACTGTGTTCTGTCTGGTTCTTTGGCCCGTAAGAACCATGACTGGTCTGGCCACACCAGAAAGGGAGGTCTAGAGTCCTCTTCCTGCCTAGGGATGCTCTCTGGAGGGCCCAGAGTGAGCCCTGGCCACTGGTTTACTGGATGCAGAGGAGCCTTTCTCTGATCACGTCCTGACTTGCTCAGCCCTTAGGATCAATCGTTCTCCTTGGTTTCCTCAGTGTATTTACTTTTTCTGCTAGGACTACAGCTGCTCAGCACCTAGTTTATTTGGATGGGGTTCAGCTTCCTTGTATAATTCTTGTCTTTCCATGTCTCCTGCTCCACATTCCCTAACTGCTGCTTGGGTTCTGGCCCCAACTCAGGCAGCTCACTTGGAATCACGCTGTAGCCCCCTACCCAGATTCTCCCTGCAGGGCAGAAATACCCCCTTGCATTTGTAAGGTTGTAATGTATGCTGCTGGTCCCCTTGCTGGGGCCGACTCACCCATTCCCCATCCCCACCCCACAGGGGTCCTAGCATCCTTCATCAGTAAAGTGCATAGAGGTGACACTAGTAGCCCCCTCAGGTCACAGGGATAGCCTTGCTTAAACCCAGGGATGACTTTGGGGAATCTGGGATATAGTGGCTTCCTTAAGGCTTTATGTCAAGTAGAGGGCACCCAGTGGTGTGAAATTTAAACCTGAGTTACACAATTTTCATGAATAAAACATGAGGCTAAAGTTAGATGAGCACTGAGTTTCTTCTCAGGAGAAACATACCAGAGTCCCACAAAGAGGCCTTCTGGTTCCAAATCCTGAAGGTTTCCGACTATACCTCCCTGACTATAATTTTTCTGCTAAAATGCCTCTGGTGGCTCCCCACTGTCTATGGAATACAGTTATAACATCTGGCATCAAAGCATCAAGGCTCTTAACATCTTGGACCCAAATAAAAATTCCACATTACCTAAGACAAAGCTGGACACCTTACTCCTGTCCTTCGGGCATGGGGGCAGCTTGCCACTGCTGAGCCCATCATGTGCTCTCGTGCCAGCGTGCCTGTGCTCACATGGTGCCCTCTGCTGAGAATGCTCTCCTTTACCCTTCCCCTGGCAGAAACCTACTCCTCCTCCCCCAAGGCATCCAGTTCAAATATTTCCACACCCACCTCTACCCCATGCAACCTCTCTGCCCTGCAGTTCACATAGACTCAGACAGCACTATGTTTAGCCCTATGTTATAATGCATAAAGCATTACAATTAGAATTTTGATGTGTGCCTCTCCTACTAGATTCTGAGTTTTGCGTGGTATATTGTGGGCACTCAGTAAGTATCTATTGAAGTGAACTGAAAATTGTGTGCTTATACTTGTATACCTGTCCTTTAGGCTATTAAAGACAAAAGTTACTAAGGCAAGATTTGAGCTGAAAAATTAAACAAGCTTTCTGCTGATATAACATGTCTTTATAAGATGTGTCATTAGAAAGGAAAACAAGATTAGAATGAAACAACATTTTAAAGAGAAGAAGGGCTGATAGGGGAGAAATACTTCTAACTCATGTATTTTCCTGTTCACAAAGGAACTTTCTAGCCAAGAAGAAAACATTGGTCCAATTTGAGATGCTGCTGGAATTATTCCTTCTCTCCTTTTTTCTCTAGTTTTGGGAGAACTAGTACCCATTTGGAAAAGTAATGGAGATGCAAAAGTGAAGAGAGCTATGCAGTGATATATACCAACATGGCTACAGAGTGATGATATAGCTATGCCAAGAGAAAAGCATTACATAATGACATCAAAGTAGGACACTTGAGGAATGTCTCAGAGCTAAAACAGCTGTCACCTGGTATTTTGGCATTCTTGAAGTATATGAAGAAATAGCACCTGGAAACCGAAAAGTACAAATTATTTTTAACAACAAGATTCCGAAGTCAAAAATCTTTTTAAAAAAGTTAACCTGGCGACTTCCCTGGTGGTCCAGTGGTAAAGAATCTGCCTTCCAATGCAGGGGACGTGGGTTCGATTCCTGCTCAGGGAACTAAGATCCCGCAAGCCACACGGCAGCTAAGCCTGCGCGCCACAACTACTGAGCTTGCGTGCCTCAACTAGAGCCTGCGTGCCGCAAACTACAGAGCCCACGCACGCCACAACTTCAGAGCCCATGTGCCCTAGAGCCTGCCCGCCACAACTAGAGAAGAAAAAACCCGTATGCCACAACTAGAGAAGAAAAAACCCGTATGCCACAACTAGAGAGAAGGATGTGTGCTGAAACAAAGAGTACGTGCGCCACAACCAAAGATCCCGCATGCTGCAACTAAGACCCGATGCAGCCAAAAATAAATAAATAAATAAAATCTTTAAAAATAAATAAATAAAAAGTTAACCTGTTAGCATCATTTTCACTTTAGAAAAATGTGAAACCCTAAAATATGTATAATCCCAAAACATTGCCCACAGGTGGGTTTCAAAAGAAGAGAGAGTCACCTCTCATTATACCAGGTTTTCCTAAACAGACCTGTTTCACTGGGAGATACTTTTCTATTTTGCGGCTTATCCAGACCTCTTTTTTAAAAAAAATTTTTATCGGAGTATAGTGGTTTACAATGTTGTGTTAATTTCAGGTGTACAGCAAAGTGAATCAGTTATACATATTATCCAGACTTCTTATTTTTATGTATAAGTCACTAATCCCACCCTTAGGGAAGATGAAAGAGAGGATAATATGTGAAATTTAAATCTGTCAATTTTGCTGCTGGTAAATGTCTGTTAGGAAAAAGTTTAAAAGCCTGGAATTTAAAAGTGACTGAGAGGTTTAATATGTGTGCTTTCTTCTTTCTTGACCTTCCAGCTCATTGAGATGTTGTTTTAAAGTTGCTTTACTCTAGAGTTGCTTCTTTCCTCTGTCCACTTGGTCAAAGTGGTTGGTGATGCTTCCTCCATACAATACATATTTATTGTGCTCTGACTGTGTGCTTGGGGCTGGGGCTACAGTCTTGGAAGGTGCACTCTGCTCTAGGAACTCCCAGTCTACTGGGGGAGAGACAAGTATGTTGGCAGTTGCAATTAAAGTGGGATTGAGGGTAAGGTGCAGTTAAGCTCTGGGTGCCTTGGGAGTACCAGGGAGGAACATAATCCACGTGGGGTGGGGAGAGGACAGTGGAAGGATGGGTCTGGAATCTGAGTCAGGTAAAAGTGAGGCATGCCCAGGAACACTGTCTGTGATAACCTGTGATCCAGCTCTGCTACTGAGACCCCTGTATTTCTTTTCACAATTCACAGAAATAAACAAACAAAAAACGACAGTTTTAAATGAGTTTCAACCTCACTATATTTTTAAGAACTGATACTGATATATCTCCCAACACCTTACAGACATCTGCAGTGATAGCTATTAGTAAGAGTTGAGCAAAAGGCTTAGAGTTAGGTTTTCCTGGATAATTTTCAAGTCATCAATTGACAGACTCACAGAATATTAGTGCTTAAACAGAACCAAGATATCTTTCAGTGCAAAACCTTCACAGAGGAGGAAATTGAAGCTTAGGGTCAGTGAAAAAATAACCACTAGAAGATTAGGAATATTTTTTCCCTGCTATTTTCCTTCTTTACTTGGTTGCTTGGTCACCTGTAAGTAGGTGGAAAATGACCCTTTAGAGAATCTGTTCTGCTTATGTACACGTACACATAATTCCATCAGCTGTCTGTTCTACTACAGAACTACGATTCAGCTCAGCTTTCCTCTTTCCTCCCCTGAAGATATCCATTTGCAGTAGACACTGTGACAGTAAGGCTATAGGAAGGGGAGAGAATGCCTGTCCTTGGGGCTCAGTTTTTGAAATTTAATTGACAGACTAATATTAATCCCATGGATCCAAAGAAATTTTAATCATGATGAAATTTATGATAATTATATTTTAGGATATACACAAGCAGAGACAGTTACGTTAGTTCTGGAAAAGAGGCCCAGTGGATACTGTGCAAATGGAAAATTAAGAATTATTAAAACAACAAATGGATATTATCTCATACAGTTGCTTATATTTCAAAAGTCTATATTATTAGTATAATTTTAAGCGAAAAGCTGTTCTTTAACCCTTTCAAAGCTGACTGAACAAAAAGTGAAAAGTCTGATTTAGGCCCACTGTGGTATGTCAGAATCTCTTCAATATGCCATGTGAAAAGGGGAAGTTTGATAAGGAATTTACTTTTCTGTATTCATAAATACAATACTATAGCAATGCTGTCTAACAGAGATACATTACAAGGCACCTATGTAATGTTAAATTTTCTAGTAGTCTCATTAAAAAGAAAAATGGTAAAAATAAATTTTAAAAATTGTGGTAAAATATAAATAACATGAAACTTATCATCTTAGCCATTTTTGAGTGTATAATTCAGTAGAATTAAGTACATACGTTCACACTGTTGTGCAACCATCATCACTATCCATCTCCAGAATTTTTGTGTCACCCCAAACATAAATTCTATACTCATGAAACAATAACTTCCTATTCTCCCTTCCCCCAGCCCTTGGTAACCTTATTCTACTTTCTGTCTCTATGAATCTCACTATTCTAGGTACCTGATACAAGTGGAATCAGACATTATTTATCCTTTTGTGACTGGCTTATTTCACTTAGCATTTGTCTTCAAGGTTCATCCATGTTGCAGCATATATCAGATTTCCATTCCTTTTTAAAGGTTGAATAATATTCCATTGTAGGTATATACTACATTTTGCTTATCTACTCATCTGTTGTTGGACATCTGAGTTTCCACTTTTTGGCTACTGTGAAGGTAAAAATAATTTTAATGTATTTTATTTAACTCAATATATCCAAAGTATTAATATTTCAATATGTAGTTAAAATAAAAATAATTAATGAGATACCTTATTTTTCTTTGTAGTAAGTCCCTGAAATTAAATGTTTATTTCACAATTATAGCACATCTCAACTTGGATTAGCCAAATTTCTTGTACTAACTAGCCACATTTAGCTAGCAGTTAATATAGGAGGGTTTGCAGTCAAGATTCGGTAAATCATGACTCCTCCTGGAATATACCATAGTGGATAATTCTACTTTATTGGTTCTCATACAGCCCAAGTGTTTAGAACTGGGGCTCTGGAGTCAGAACAATCTAAATTCAAATTTCAGATCTCTCACTAATTAGTTCAATTATGTTAGAAAGGTTGCTTAGTATTTCCAAATGTCAGTTCCTTTACCTGTAAGGTGGAGAAAAAATACAATTTCTCCCATAGGGTTGTTGTGTGGATTAACATTAGGTAACATGGGGCTTCCCTGGTGGTCCAGTGGTTTAGAATCTGCCTTTCAATACAGGGGACGCGGGTTTGATCCCTGGTCAGGGACCTAAGATCCCACATGTGTTGGGGCAACTAAGCCCGTGAGCCACAACTACTGAGCCCGCACTCTCTGGAGCCCGCCTGCCACAACTAGAGAAGCCCACGTGCCTGCAACTAGAGAAGCCCGCACACCGCAACAAAGAATAACCCATGTGCCACAACGAAGACCAAGCACAGCCAAAAAAAAGAGTAACACAAAGTGCTTAACATAGTGCTGCCACAAAATGTTACTAATAAGTAGTAAGTTTAATAAAAATAATCCACTAGATAATATATTCACAAAGGCAAGTACCATGTCTGTCTTTTAATGTGCCTGACACATAGTGGGCACTCATTTAATTAAGTGAATAAATATATGAACTCTTCCTTCAGTCATTATAAACTTTAACTGGTTTCCATGACATCTTTGCAGAAGTAGCATAATGATTTGCCATGAAGATACAGATGGCTTGAGGTACAGAAAAAGTATGAGATTCTTATCTTCTTCTTTTTACCTTCCTTTTCATTAAAAAAACATTATTTCTTTTCCCTCTCCTTGAGGGAGTAGGGCTGATGAGGCTTAAAAGACTGTAAAGGTGGTGGAAGCAGCCGGCAAGGTGGGAAGACTGGTTACACACAGAGGCAATGAGCAAATCAGTAAATACTTTGAGGATAACAGAAACCAAATTATCCTCACTGTTGGGGGAGGGAGTTACAAACATGGAAAGGGTAAAAGTTAGAACGCTCCATGGTGTTAGATCAGAACTGGAGCTACCAATTTGATCTCTCTGGTATTTGATAGAGATAGAGCAACAGACATGGCTGTGAGTATGTGTCTATTTCCTAGCTCTTTTGGCTGAGAGGGTCTAGAGGCAATGAGCACACCCTTGTCCAGTGAGCACACCCAATGCCCAGATCTTGGTTTCCATATACTATTTTCCACAATGGACCCAGGTCACTTTGAAGATGCGGATAATTCCAGGGCTGGGTAGAGAAAGTACAAGATGTACATGGAACATTTTCTTGTGCCAGAAAGTAAGAAAGTACTCAGAAAATGATGAGGACTTCTCAAAAGGACACAAGAGCCAGCTGGAGGAGCTTCCACTTGCCAAATCTGGGATCATTTGGGCATCAAAATAAATAATGATATTAATGGAGTATAAGCCTCTGAATAAAATAGGAATCTATAACTGCATACTGATATAAATAAATACAAAAATAAATAGGGGAGAAGGGAAAGCTCTGCCCTACAGTAGAAAGTTTACTTAGGAACAATATATTTATTTACATAGTCTCAAATTATCTTCCCAGAAAAATATTTATTAATTGCAAAGGGAAAAACTATAACTTTACAGTGGAAAAATCTGGCATATACCACCTTAACAAAGTGGGGCTGGTATGGACCAACTCCATTTATGTGTCTCCTCATATGATTAACTAAGAATAATACAACATTGCTTCCGTGATATTCCTGCCCCCAAATGCACAAACTCAGTCTCATAATAAGGAAATATCACACCAACCTAAGGTGAGGAACATTTTACAAAATGTACCCTTCAAAAATGTCAAGTCACAAAAGACAAGGAAAGACTGAAGAACTGTTCAAGATTGAAGGAGAGCCATGACAACTAAATGCTCTACAAATAATCCTGGACCAAAAGAAAAAACAAATTTTCCCTCAACAAATGATATTATTGAGACACTTGGTGAAAAGTTGAATGGGAACTATGGATTAGAAAGTAATACTGTATCAATATTAATTTACTGAATTTGATAGTAATACTATAGTTATGTAGAAAAGTGTACTTGCTTTTAGGATAACAACACTGAAGCATATAAGTCGATTCAGAAAAATATATACACACACGTATATAAACAAAAGGGGGTGGTTGGGAAGAGGGAGACTGGAGGAAAAAAGGTGGAGGGGAAAGGAAGGAGGGAGGGAGAAAGCAAATGTGGTAAAATGCTAAAAATTGGAGAACTTGAGTGAAGAGTATAAAGGAGTTCTTTATTATTCATGTATATTTTCTGTACGTTTGAAATTATTTAATGATAATAGCTAAAAATAAAGAGCATAGGTTTCGGTGTAACTCAGATCCAAGTTTGAATTCCAAGTCTGATACTTATCATCCATGAGACTCTAGAGAAGTTATTTAATTATTCCGAGCTTTGGTTTTCTTATTTGATCACCAGTACAGGACTAACTGAAAGGGATGCTGTGAGGATTAAATAAAATAATGCACAGATTGAGCACCTGGCTGGTGATGGGTTTGCCTGGTAGAGGGCCTGATACCTAACTGGTGAGGCAGTACATAACTTGCTGAAGAAATGAACACGCTCCTTCCTCCTGCCCCTCCCCCTCCAATCAGAATAACTGATACCACTTAGAGAAAATTAGATTCTTCAAATTTTAGTAATGTAAAGTATGAGATTTTTCTTAACACCTGAATAATATAAAACAAAAATGTTCAATAATCATAATAAATACTATCATACATTTGAATGTTGCTCTGAAGTTTCCTCAGCACTTTGCACCCATGTCTCATGTGACACTAAGTGGAACAGGCAGGCATTCAAGTTAAAGTTCAACACAGCGTTAATAATAGCGAATTTCTGCAGTGCCTTGGGTTATGACTGTCAAAGAAGAGGGCATGCCCTTGTTACTTAAACCTTGAAGGAGGCTTGCATCTGTTCTTGGCTGCAGGGTACAAAATGAGGTGCAGTCTAATGTCCACTGGGGCATCTGTTCTTAAGATGCTGGCACTGCTGTTTGTTTGTGGTTCACCGTGTATCTGGGGCAGTGACAAGGCAGAGAAGGTGAACCAGGTTGTGCCTGGGAGGTTTCTTCTCTCGGCCAAGACGTGCACATGAATTTGATATTATCCAAGAGGGTAGTTTCAGAGTTGCCTGCCAAAGAGTGCTGTCTCCTAATCTGGAGAGCAGCTGCTGGGCACAGGCATGCCAACATACACACAAACACATACACACAGACACACTCATGGAGCCTATACCTGCCTCTACTTGTCTGCTCTGGGCAGATGGCTTCTGGCTTTTGGGTCGCCTCATCCTGCAGCTCAGTACGGTTAGACCCTTTCTTCCGTGGAGACTGGCAAGCTGTGGGGTGAGGGATCCTGCAAGGTCGCCTGTCTTCAGAGTATGAAGGACACTGCCCGGAGAGGGAGGAGGGTTATATTTAGTGTTTGGGCCCAGTCAGTGTTGGGCTCCCCACTGCCTCTCCTCTGCGGAACTCTCAGTGGCCCCTGGTGGCAAGCTCTCCGTGGCTTTGAAGCCTGCAAAACAAAAACTGAGAGGGTGTCCAAAAAAAAAAAGAAG
This sequence comes from Orcinus orca, assembly GCF_937001465.1. Classification (NCBI taxonomy): domain Eukaryota; kingdom Metazoa; phylum Chordata; class Mammalia; order Artiodactyla; family Delphinidae; genus Orcinus; species Orcinus orca. The sequence continues at coordinate 101,710,856 of NC_064563.1, forward strand.
AAAACGTTGTTGGTCCCTGGATGCCACTGTTGGATTTTGGTGGGGATGAGAAGAGAGGACCACTGGGTGTGATCAAGCAAAGGCACCTGCACGGTAAGGTAAGTGTCCCTATTGCTACTGAGAAGCAGCTTTGGGGATGTTTCTGTGTTATCCAACAACCAGGAACTGCCAACACTGCTCTCCAGAAGCAAGAGCTTCTGGGCATTATGCAAAGGAATAGAGTAAATCTCAGGTGTGATTAAGGGCTTATGAAGGATGATGACTTTTAGGCTAATATGAGTAACAGCTGCTTGCAAAATAGAGGAACCATCCTGACAGTAGGTATGTTTTGATATACTGGTAGGTATGAAAGAAGACCAAAATAAAATCTTAAATTGTTATCCTCTTTAGAGTAAGACAACTGGTCAAAAATTTTTAAAAAATGGTTTGGGCAAATGACTTTCCTTGTTAATAGCTTGATTTTGTAAACTGATGTAAATGATTAATACATAATTTCAAAATCATCAAAAATGTGATAAAAATGGAGAAGTATACTGGATAGGCTAGACGGGAGAGGAGGAATTCTCTTTTCATGGAAAGACAGAAGAAACCAGCATCTTAAAATGGCAACTAGAAGTATTCTTTTTTCTTTACTTTTGTTCATGTTTCTTTGATGCTAAGATTTGATGAATGAGGGCCAGAAAACAGAAGCACATTTTTGAGGTAGGGTTTTGGAAGGTCTTGGAAGACACCTATAACCCCAAAGAACATGATTGGATATCTATGGCACAACAAATCTCAGTGTCAATGGGAAATAATGCCAGATTGCTGCCAAATGATACCAGAGAAAGTTCTGCTTGCTGTACTTGCTCAGTGGGAGTATTAGTCAATGTTTAGGGTGAATGCATAGCTTTGAGTAGATCCCCATTCAAGAGAGATATGTGTTCAGCTAAATTTCTTGTGACATATTCAATCACATATCAACTGATGATCACATATCTTCAATATCTATGCAAGTCTCAGGAAGAACTGCAAGAAAAGCAATACATATACTGCTTAGCTACATTCACCATGTTTCATGTGTGTATTAGGTTTGTAATAAGGGAGAGCAGGGGGTAGCGTGGAGAGAACTCTTCCAAACTATGGCAATGTTCTTCTAGCTGCAGCTAAAAATGCTTTTCCTATGATGACACGTTCCAATATATCAATCTTCTATCCCTCAAAACCAAATATTCCAGGTAAATATATCTCTACAGTTATCAGTTGATGCTATTATGAAACTCACATTATACTTAATTAAAAATCAGCATAGGGCTTCCATGGTGGCACAGTGGTTGAGAATCTGCCTGCCAATGCAGGGGACACGGGTTCGAGCCCTGGTCTGGGAAGATCCCACATGCCGCGGAGCAACTGAGCCCGTGAGCCACAACTACTGAGCCTGCGCGTCTAGAGCCTGTGCTCCGCAACGAGAGGCCGCGATAGTGAGAGGCCCGTGCACCGCGATGAAGAGTGGCCCCCACTTGCCACAACTAGAGAAAGCCCTTGCACAGAAACGAAGACCCAACACAGCCAAAAATAAAAATCAGCATAGACACTTCAAGAGCTCTTTGCTATTGAAAAATAGCAGCAATAATATTCATGGGCTATTTCTACTTCTTTAAGACAAATATGTAGGGCAATTAAGACAGGTCTACTCTTGGAAGAGTTTTTCAGGTAATTTCCCAAAGCAATGTAGAGTTTGGGTTCTTATGATAATCAATGCAAAAATACTCTGTAAAAATTCTGCGATGAAGGAAAGTATTGATTATAAGCAAAGAAGTGCAAAAAAATTTTTAAAAAAGAGTTTAGCTTCTGTTAAAGTTCATATGTCGTTGTCTTTTTTGCTTAAACTTTTTTGTAATTGAAGTAAAAACTTTGTTAGCCAAGAATTGATCTCAGGTAGTGGCATTGTCATTGGAGATGGAGATACTTTATTGTGGCTTCAAAATGATGATCCATTTGCCTATTGTATGAGACAGACGTTGCAATGTGCCAAGAGTTTGGCAGGTCCAGGAATAGGGAAAAACAAAAGTAAAGGGCCCTGTATTCTTCAGAATAGAGTCCATGTTATTCCTTGTCTTAACGTAAAGGAAAATTTTCATTACTACTGAAATACATGCCTCGCCTCTTCAGTATGTTACATTAAAAAATATTTAAAGAAAAAAATGTTAATTGCTTTTATTTGCCTTAGGACAGAACTAGTGGCCACCAGCATTTAATAGCCATTCATACTGAGCACAGAATAACTTTTTTTTGTTTCATTATAATTAGGTAGAACACTTCTATAGTAAAAGGGTTTAATTAGTTTGCTCATTTATTCATTCATTCAACAAACGCTTAGAGTGCCTACTACGTGCTGGGTTACCAGGGATACAGCAGTGAGTGGGGCTAACGTGGTTTCTACATGCTCTGAGTGTAGAAATCTTCACGGAAGGGCTGATTATTAGTGATTTGAACCTTTATAATGTTCATGTTGTTTACCATGGTATTTTACCATGGTACCATGTTTAATTATTTCTAATTAAAAGACCAGAAAATTTTTTTTCCTACTTAAAATAGTTTATTTAGTGTCTGCAAGATAGGGGGAAAATTCCAGGGACCAAATAATCGGATTGGAATATACATTTTAGTGCAAATACTTGAGTCTTCTTTGAGGGATGTTGACATTTCTGTTCTAAATACAGATGTCAGGCAATAGGCTCACATACTGATAGTTTGCTCCTTCAGAATTGGGTCGGATAAGAAGTCCCTAAGGAGGACATTAGAGCAAAATTCGTATTATAGCCTCATAGTTATCTGGGTCTCAAATCTGACAAAAGTTCAAGATGTTTCTGTCTAATCTGTCTGACCGGAGGCTACAACTAAAAGAGCAGAATACTGTGTTTCTCATCTTGGTTGAGGAAACCTTGTATAATGGCATCAATCTTAACAACAGTGTCGTTTTACACCGAGGAGGTGTCCTACATTGTTTACAGAATTCGAATACCCGTCACTCACTTGATCCTAAGGTGACCCGGCGTGATAGGAAAGGCAGGTATTATTCCCTGTTCAGAAGATGGAAAAACTAAGTTTTAGACCTTTAAGGGATCAGCCCAGCTAATGTTCTCTCTAATGCACAGTCTCATTAAGTAATTTCTCAAATGAAGGACTAGAAAAATTCTGAGTTTTCAACATAAGTACTCACAGTTCGGACTACTGTTTGGAGGTGGGAGCAGCCAACTGGGAACTGACGCTAGGAGAGTTTCAGGCCTCCCCACACCCTATCCTCTTCCTGCCTCTGTTCCCTTCTACATACTCACCCTACAGTTCTTTCCTCTGGCCCTCAAAAATATCAGTTTAGTTTCTAAAAGAGATATAAGCTACGGCTTTTTTCTTCTTTTTAGGAAGGGAACGGGATAGTATAATAGTATACTCACCTATATGTGAATGCAAATGGAATTTTAAACTGCTGGTTAGTACCAAAAGCCTGGCAACATAAAAAGCTGTCAAATCAGATTAGACCAATTGTCCACCCAGCCCAGATCCTGCTGGGCTGGAAGCATAAGTGGGCCCTTGAGAGAAGCAGTTTATCATGGGTAAGAGAAAATATCACAGGAAAAAAATTTTATATAGGGGAAAATGGTAACCTGAGAGCTATACCAACTGAGATATATCAGTTAACTGAGAGCTATATCAAGATAGGCAGAGCTGAACAGACCAGTCTTGAGTGAGTGAAGAAGGTCTTCCTGGTGGATTTTGAGAGTAAACTGATCTGCTGGCAACTGAGATACTGAAGGTAACAGTGTGTAGGGCGCCACTCATAGCTAGTACTGTCTGTTACTACTAGCTATGATCGATCGAATGCACTTTATTTCTTCCTTACATTTTTTCCTGGAATTTGTTTTGTGCCTATTTAAGGTTTATGGTAATTGTTTGTGGGCTTTTAGCTACTTTTCTCTCACGGCTTGGAAAGAATGTCTTAGATCTCCCTGATAGATTTAGGGCCGATCCTTTGACTAGGAAAGTAGAATTCAGGGGAGGATAGGAGTGTGGATAAAGCAGAGGCTGCTTCTGCGCTTCTTCGAGGAGCTACTGCTCCAGGCCCTGAAACAGAAAGAGACAGAGGCAGCTGCCTCTGAGCCATGGTATTAAACTGCCAGGTTGTGACTAGGGACACCAGCTCCTTAGTTTTCAGCTGCTCCAAACATCTTCACACGTAGCTATTTTAAGAACCTTTGCATTTGATCAGGGAGCATGTGGGGTTGAGCCTTGTGTTTTCCATTTCAGTTTTAGATCTTAAGCAGATGCAGTTAGTAGTTCAGAATTTAAAAACTTATTAGTGTATTTCCCCCCAACCAGTGCAAAAATAACTTCATATTGGGGAGAAAAATCATGGAATCGAGATGGAGACTTGTTTCTTAAATAAAATTAAAAGAATTTAGAACTTGGATTTTTTAAAAAATCACTAATATTTCCCATCACAATTCTTATTTGGGAAATTTTGGCTAAAAGTATGAAAGAATAAATAAAATCATTTGGCTAGACTCAGGCTAATACATAACTATTTGTGCTAGTGCCCATTAATCTAACCCTATATTCTACTTATTATGCTTGGAATATTGCTGACAAGGACATCTTTGTATATTAGGGACATTTAGGATTGCCTGATGATAGCAAATGGTGATTTACCACTTGAACTTTGACAATCAGAGAAAGGTATCCTCTAAGATACCTCACCACCCTCCCTGAAGAGATAGAGTTGAAACAAGAATGAAGGCAACATAAAACAAAAAATTCTTTCTTTTAAAAATCTTTTAATCTAAGTATCTGTAAATTCCCCTAAAATTTATACAGGTCTTCCTTGGTCTGTTGAAATTCTATATCTCTAATGGTCCACCACATATCTATGAATCTGAACCAGAGTTGCCCAATCTCTTAGTTTAAAAGATACATTTGTACTCTTCAGGAGATTCAACAAAGCAGAAGTGCTGGAATCTGCTGCTTGGATCCAGCTCTGGAAAAATAAAGGAAGTATGGTAACCAATTGTCCAGGTGCACCTGGGACTGAGGGATTTCCCAGGCTTCAGGACTTTCAGTGCTAAAATCAGGACTGTCCTGGGAAAACCAGGGTAGTGGATCACCCTAAATGGAGAACACATACCTGAAATGATCCAATTATAGAGGCTTATTGCTGTAGAGGACTGGGGTATAGAAACCAAGTACCCCAATTCTCAGTCTGGTGCGCTGTATACATGGCAGACTCTTTGTTTAGGGAGATGGGGGGAGAAGTTTGGTCACAAGATTCATCTGTTTATGGAGTTTCACCCTTCCTAACACAAGAGGAGACCTGAAGGCACAATAACAAAGTGTCATCTGGAAGCTTGGGAAGTTCAAGTTTCCCAATGAATTGGCCCAGCTTCCCAGGAAAACAACCAAAACCAAGACTACAAGATTATTCAGGTATTCCATAGTTATATCTTTTGTTTAAGATTTTACAAGGGCAACATATATGTGCTCACACAAATTCAAGGGGAAATAGCGCACAAAGCATACAAGTCTGAGGAACCACTAGAACAGAGTAAGAACAGAATAAGGGCTGTCTGAACCGAATATACCAATATCAAACAAAATCCCAGTTAGACCTAAACCACTAAATGGATGTATTCATTATCATAGATTTTCAGTGAAAAAAAATTAAGAAATTTTAGGGTACTAAAATAAACAAAGGAAAAAGAATCCTTAGAAAATAACTGATATGGTCTGCTCCTCTCATTTCACAGATGAAGAATTGAAGCCTGAGGAAGTTTTCCCAAGGTCTTAGAACTAGTTAGTGGCAGAGAAATATGCCTGTTTTTCTGAGATAGTTAAAAATGATCAACCTACAGAAATTCAACTCTCTACTCCTGTGTAACAATGCCTATCAAAATTGCACTGTCTAATGTAAAAAGCCACCAGGCAAAAACCCACTCAGAAAACTTCAAGTAGCTGCCTCCAAATATACATAGTTGCCTGATAAATATACAATTACAAGGGAATATAAGCTGATTTTAGTAACAGAGACATTATTGCACGTTCAATATCTGTCAAAACCAACAAGCACCACTGCCGCCCCACCACAGCCCATACTCAATATGGGAGGGTATCACAAAAGAAGATGACTCAGGCCATATTTGGAAGGAGCATATACTTGTCCATTTGTTTACTTATTTTTGTAACAAGCAAATGCCAGGCAACCCAATTTTGATCTCAGAATTATATAGTAACATCTAGATAAGGAGTCACGCTGAACCACTAGAACAGAGTAAGGGCTCTCTGAATATATCAATATCAAACAAAATCCCAGTTAGTACTAAACCAGTAAATGGATGTACTCATTATCATAATGCATAATGCTTAGGAGCATGGATTTTTTCAGGTGGCATCATGGGTTTTAATTCTAATTCTGTGTGGTCTTCAAAAAGTTACGTAACCTCTCAAAGTTTAAGTTTCCTCAGTCATAAAATGGAGATAATAATTGTACTTGCGTTTTGAGGAACAATAAATGAGAAATATAAAAGGTTAAGTACAGTTAGTGGCAAATAATAAGTGCTCAGTAATCAGGAGATATTATTATCATTATTAATAATACAGAAAACTCCCACCATGGTGTTATAGATTGGGTCTAACAAAATTCAGTCTTGAAAGTGTGGTATGTCAGGTCTTTCTGAGAAGCTGATAAATGTTACAAGACCCAGGATACACACAGACACAAAATTTGGATCCCTTGGACCAAATTAAGAAGTCTTGGGCTAGAAATGTCACCTAGAAACCAAGGGAACTGGCATTTGAATGATGTGTTTTCTTTGGGACGCTAAGAACCACTGCTTTAGACACTATATGCCCCCAGACAGGTGTGAGCTTAAAATGCCAAATTTTGTGGTTTTGGCATAAAAAAAACTCCAGAAAGTTGATTATTAAAGGTAAACCACAAATTTCTTTGACCTATGTTAAATTAAGTAGGAATATCCTTTTCCCTTCCTTGAGATTCTCTAGCCATAAGGAAGTCACTATTATTCTTTTTTTTTGCAATTCTTTTGCTCTCTCCTCCCATAAAATTTAGATCGTGTAATGGAAGTTCCATCAAAATATGATAATTTATGGGCCCACAGCACAAAGGATTTTGAGGAGACAATGAAATTCCTAATGTGTGCAAAATATTCCAGAATGGGAAATGACTCTTCCTGTGTACCAGTAATTATTTATGTAACAGTACCTTGGGAGAATGTTAATGGTAGAGCATTAAATTCCTCCTTTTAAAACAAGGCACTTCCACAGGGTTTTATATCTTCTTTCCTAATTTGGAAAGACAGCATTTGTACACACAAAATAGCAAGTTTTACTATTTTACTGTTAAGTGGTTAGGTCAGGTTTCAGACAGACTGTCCTGATGCATTAATACCTGCCAATTGTGTGGAAGGAAAGCTCCAGTTCAAACCATGACAGAGTTGTGGATCCATCACTATTGAAGTAAGCAAAGTAACCAGCAAATTCCAATAACAAAAAAGTGCCAAAAGAGGCCATAATGCCTACTGAAGGGAGAAAAACTTTAGTTTACCTCAAATTCACATGCACTTAGTAATTTCCCCAGATGGCATCATAAAACTGCAATCATGACCAAAATAATCTAAGTTATTTCAGCACGTAATTCTATTATTATGTTCCCATCCACATCTGGATAGTTCATTTGTAAAAGGCAATTTCAGTTGAGAAAAGAACTCAAAAAGTTCCGCTAGGTCTAGTGGAACTAATCTGTATATAAACAAGGAATTTTTTTCAAGCAGTATGGAAGAAAATAAAGATTTTCACCTGTACTTGCAGCACTAAAACAGTAGTTCAGTGTGAACTGGTAGCTACAAATTTACTTCTCTTGGCTCTGTCACAAAATCCGTAAGAACTTAATGCTTTCAGGGTTAGATCAGATACGCGTTAGTGGCAAAATGCCCGTCACCATTTTAGTGGGACTTTTGCATTTCAATCCATTGCCCTAGTGACCAGAAAACATTTTCCTTGGTGTTTCCTTTAGCATATTTCTGCTATCTTATTAATTTTCAGCAGTTTTTTTTAAACAGCAAAATAACCTCTGGTATTTTAAAATTTCCAAAAATGTGAAAACATACTATAGGGATCAGAGTATCAGCCTGGGATTAGTGGAACAGCCAGTCAAACACCACTTGAGTGAATCAGATGGCATTTAACTCATCTAAAGGACTCCAAAGGGAGTTTGCATTCCTAGCAGGAAGGTGAGCAACATGCCCTAGCACAGGGTAGGGTACAAGCTTCTGAATCTAAAACTCTCACAAGGACACACAGTTACAGAAGATGATGCCCATGCATGAAGGCAGACCTTTTTTTTTTTTTAACTAAGTGATCATTCTCTAGGTCTCAACTGTTCTTTGGGTAAAAAGCCAAAGTAGGGCTTCTTGGAACAATCCTCCACCAGGTAGCTCTAGATCCTCTGCCACTGTTTCTCACTATCTCCACCAGAGTCCTTGCCCCAGAGGTCCTACTGTACCTTGCTTAATCCTGAGATTAATAAATCTGTCCAGATGGGAGGATTGTTGTAACAGATCCAGATTAGCAGATTTGTAGAATGGGTGCAGCCTAGACTGGCCTGGAGGAGGAATGAGATTCCACAAAGTCAGACATCATCAACAAGTGTACACCTCTGGTGGTATTCTGCAGTCTGGAAGCATGCACTTCTGCTTGTAATGGTATCCTGACTGTCCCGACTTGTTTCTGTGTCCTTATGATGAATCAATCTCTTCTGATTTACTGAGGAGGTGTTTAGGTCTGATTGTTCCATTAACCCCAGCCTATCACTGACAGTAATTTCATATTTCCTGCATATCTTATGCCTAGCACACATAGATGTGTTATTTAATTGAAACCATAGGAAGTATATTCTGACTGCCTTGGTTTCTAGACTCCCAAGCACAACTCTGTTCACACCAATAAATGAGTCTGATGGCAAGAAGCTACGTGAAAACAAATGACTTCCAAGATGAGTTTTATATGAGAAAGAGTAAGAAGAGGAAGCTCACTGATTAAAAAGGGTTTTGTTTGTGGAGAAGTGAGTGGTGAGAACAATAGTTAAGTATGGGCTTCTGCAAAGGTAACTAATCTGAAACATCTCCTGGGATTGTATCATCTTGACCTAGCAGTTGTTTTTCTTTCCTACTTTCCAAACTACCTCTGTGTAAGGATTAATGACCTTCCCTCAGCCCATTAACTCAGACCATCATTAATCTCCAGGAAATACCTTGTCAGTATTGCTTAAAGGATACATGAGAAATGCTTTGTTTTACATTAAAAATGGTTAATCATACAGCTCTTTAACTACCCTTTTCAATGATTACTGAGTCTTCTTGGAATTCCCTTTGCCCCAGAATTTGTTAATATTTTACTCACAGTCTTACTTGTAAGCTGTGAAGTTAAATAGAAACTGCAATTGATCCAAAAGAAACGCCTTCCTGGAGGGTAAACTGAGTTTTCAAAAACACATGTAAAAAAGGATGTTACTAAACTAAATTCCTGTAATTCATATGTGTTTTATGTACTTGGAAACTGAATGTTGCCAAACCCAAATCTACATTATTGGTCAGCTCCAATTATGGGCTATTTCAATTTTAATCTTTGGTTGGAGAATACATTATCTACTAAATCAGCTTTGTAAAAAGTCTAGAAAAATTGATATAGGCATAAATATTTGTGTACTTTTAGAGGAATGTTTATGAGACTTAAACAATACTTGTGAAATGTTCTTGTGGACATGTCAAGAAAAGGCTAAAAGAGTAATCGCTATAGCCAATTATAGCAGAAAAAAACCTCATAAATGAGGTTTCCTATAAACACAAATTATCTCATGAGGAAAAAGTTGGGTAAAGGCAGATATTTTAATAGAAATATTAGCGTGAAAGCACAGGTGAGGTTTTGGCTGTGACAGAGAGAAGTGCTGACAGAAGCAGAAAACATGGAAGGGAAGAACCAAGGATGCCAGAGGCTGGGCAGTGAACTAGCTATGCTAAAAACGGTGGCTCAGTCTCTGAGGTAAGGGAAAATAACAGAAATGATTGTTTTCATTCTCAGTTTTCCAGAACTTCTCTTCCACTTGAGGAGAGTTAGCAAGCTGAGGGCATTGATGTAAATCACCAAAGCAACAGGGCCAAACTCACTGCCATTCCTGAAAAGTAGGAAGAGGCCCTCAACGCAGGCCTTGGTCAGCCACCTCTGCACTATATTCTTCTCTACCTTAGTCACTGGCCTCTGGGTCTTGAGAAGACTGGCCTCTGCTCCAAGCCATTGTTCTTTAAACAAAGTTGTGAACCGCTAACAGTTTTGTTTAAAAGTTTATAAAATGGAAACTACATTGCTACATCTCTCTGGAATATCTCAAACAAAATGTGGTTCAAATTTCTTGTTAAAAAAAGAAGTTCAGAGTTCCTGAATAAACAAAGACAGCCGATGTAGTTAACGGGCTTTGTGTGACCACAGCTATGTCATCTTGGTCTTCTGTCTCTTGCTTTGGGCAAAGGTCAGGGTGGGCCATTCAGCGAAGGGGCCTCCAACCAGTCCAGAAGGTCAGAAGCTGCCTGAGCCAGCTTCTATGCAGCGCCCCCCCGCAACTTGGCAGGACTGGTGGTGGGATGGGCAGAGAGGCTACCTTCACCGGAGCCTGCCCTTTCTTACCCAGACACACACAGACAGCAGTGATCTTCATGGCAGGGAAGTGAGAAGCCAGCTCTTCGCAGAGGATGACTGGGAGCCCCAGTTTGGTAACTTGGCCCCTGGGCCTATAAGCAAATAAGGGGTACAAATGGACATTTCTACTAATTGAAAACCTCTGCGTTAATGCAGCTGATTAAACAAACTGTGGGAATCTTGGCAGGGTCCTGCTCATGGCTTTTATTAACAGCGGTTGATCTTTATGTAAAGATCATTGATAATGCCTTGAACACACAGGGTACAAAGATGCTTTTCTTTAGGGTAGAGGAGACAGATCCATTTTAGTGCGACAATTTGTTATCTGGACAAACATGCTATTGCAAAGCCAGGCAGGCCAAACCCAAATGTTTTCCTGTTTAAATTTTCCAGGAGACATTTTGTAATAGCCACTGGAAGTGACCATTCTAGAACTCCTAAGAACAGTCCATGCCGGCAGCCAACACGCATCTCCTCATCCCAACTTTGGTCCTACACTGCTTATGCCTCCTTTTTGCTCGACACTCAGAATGATTGCTGTTACCTGCCCGATCAGTACTTCCAACTTCCCAAGGAAGGTCAGATTCAAGATTTGAGGAAAAAACCCCTAAAGACTCTAGATCTTTGGTTACTCAGAGGGACTCATGCTTAGAGTAGATTTTGCAAACATTAAAATGGCTATCCTGTCACTGATTTGCTTCCCTGTCAATAGCTGCGTAGCAGTTCCCAAAGGAGCGACAGCAGCCTTCAGAAAGGAGCTGCTCTGCTCAGGACTCAGGGTTCCACATGTGTCTTTCTGGCTGGCTCTCCCTGTTCCCTCTGCTCTTGCCGTTTTGAGCTTCTGCCATCTCCATGGTCTAACTGGGCCCCTCTTAAAGGGCCACTTACTCTGCTTATGCAGTGAGATTTCTAACCACCAGCTGCTTTTTGAAGACTCCTAGCCTGGGATCACAGAGTGCACAGGAATATAGAGAGGAATCTACAAAGGTCGGGGAAGGTATTTCACAAAATATAGATCTATGCACCCTGGTCAGTTGGTTGGCTCCATTTTTATAGCACTTAGCATCCCGAACCTCAACCACACACATTTTCCTCATCCACTGGCACCTGCACCACCGTGAGCAGAAGGCATTACATCGCTTTTTCCGTTGAACTACCCTTGCCAATCAGCTCTGCCCTGACAGAGCTTGGACGTAGATGGAAAGGCTATTTTTGATGAGAGGGCTTAGCAACATTCCCTAAAGAGAAAATATCTCTCCTACACACTCAAAGCATTATAGAACACTTTTTATATAATTTAGTCCCTGATCCCAGAAAAAGGAGAAAGCTGGCTTTGTGAAGTGTCATCTTTGGTGGCCAAGTAAAGAGCTAACAAATTCAGAGGAATCACTGTGTCCGGAATCACTGTGTCCTGGGGTTCATTCTTTCAGTCGAACACTGAGTAGCTACTGAATGCAAAGCACTGTGGGGAGTAGAAGTAGAAAAAACCTAAAAACTATAAAACAGTGTAGAATATGAAAAATGTCACAACAGAGGTACAGATAAAGTGCTGGCATGATTCAAGAGAAAAAGAAAACCTTCCACCTGTGAAGAAGCAGAAAGATCCAATCTCTTCTGCAAGCATTCTATGCAAAGCACAGGCTTTTAAGGCTACTTCCACTTCTCTTTCCTTATTATCCCCTTTCTGCGGGCATTTCTTTATTCTCTCACTGTTCCAAACCCTTCTGTGATGAACTGGATCAGACGGCACATGTGTTACTTTGAATGGCATATTTATTTTTACTGCAATCAAGAATTCCAGCGGAAGCACTTAACTGAAAGCAAGGTTGTGAGAGTCATAACTCTTCTTCAGTTACTTACTCATCCTCTGCCTTTTCTTTGCTTCTTCTAACCTGATCTCCCTCACCTGAGGCCACTCTTAACTGGCTGCAGAGCTGGACTGCTACTGCCCTCAAGTACCAAAGCTTGCTTCCAGAAAAGTCTCTGGTCCTGGCCTGTGCCCACAGTCAATGTACTTACTACCTTTCTTCAAGGGGCATGGGGAATTGCTGTTTCAGATGTAGCATTAACTGTCCCCTAGTAAAGGAAAGTAGGACATTTAGCTGTGCCAGGATGGTGAGGAAGGAAAAAATATTTTCTTCCCCAGAATCTGTTAAAAAGCTGTCTTGGACTGTAACTGGTAACTGCTACCTGGGCGAGGCTGATACATGTGTTTGCTTTTCACCATAGTCTAATGAAAATTCCAGCTTGCACCACACAGCTCCAGAGGTCCCCAAGTACAAAGTGGCCAAGGCACCCTAATATCTGATTGGCTCCCACCCTTCATGCAAATGAGAGGTCATCCCACAGTTTCTTCTCTGCTCTCCATTATCTGGGCTAAAAGACTGAGAACTGACACTCAGGAAGCTAAGCCTCTTCAGACTACCCCACCAGGAGCGGAAGAGTCAGGAAAGGCTGACCCTCTTCGCTAATAGCCTGGGAGAATTCTCTTCAAAGACATCAGAACACCTTCACAACAGGGCTCCCCCGGGACCTGCAGCAAGGCAGTCACTAACCTCACTAGGCCTCAACTCTGCCAGAGGTCTCAGTGACTGCAGTCCTCAGAGCCCTGGCATTTTCAGCCCCCAGCAAAAATGCAAGCATCTCTGGCCAATACTCCGCTCATCTGCTGTATTTTCATTCCCGTATGACTCTGGCCAATACTCCGCTCATCTGCTGTATTTTCATTCCCGTATGACTCGGATTCCTCCCTCGGATTCTTCCCTTCTTCTCTGATTTCCCTCCAAATCCCTCCCATGGTGCTCTCTGAATCTTTCTGAAGACATGTGGAGTAGTACAAAAGCACAGCTTTGCAGTCAGGCAGATGTGGGTTCAGAGATTCTAATGTGGACTTTCTGTGTGACCCTAAATGATGCACGTGGCCTCTTTGTACCTTATGCCCTTACTTGTAAAATCCAGATGACAGTAATTAGTTTGTAGCATCCTATGAGGACTAAATGTATAAAACAACCAAGTACAGTACCTGGAACATCCTAGGTGCTCAATAAATGACAGCTATTTCTATTATTGGAAGCCCCACATGCTTAGCCTTTTCACATACTCTTTTTTTTTTTTCCCCTTTTAGTACGCGGGCCTCTCACTGTTGTGGCCTTTCCTGTTGCGGAGCACAGGCTCCGGACGCGCAGGCTCAGCGGCCATGGCTCACAGGCCCAGCTGCTCCGCGGCATGCGGGATCTTCCCGGACCGGGGCACGAACCCACGTCCCCTGAATCGGCAGGCAGAGTCTCTACCACTGCGCCACCAGGGAAGCCCCACTCTCACATACTCTTCTTCCCTCCTCCTGTTCCACCTGTTGTCCAGCTCTTCCCCCAGGACTTACACCCTTTCAGCCCCTCAAGAGAAGTCTGTTCATACTCCCATAGCCCAAGCCCTAAGCCTGGCTCCACAGTGCTGCTTCCAGGCCATTCCTTGCCATTTTCATATCACCAGCCATCCCCCTCCCTGGAGGCTTATGTCATCTGCCCATGCCACACTTGTCCAATCCCCAGTTCTGCCACCTACTGACTTTTCGTCATCATTCCACCTATTTAATAAGGACTTTGGCAACTAGGTCAAACTTTTTTCCTCTTAATTCCCTCCCCATTGCGGGTAGCCTCAACTTGAACATAGATGATCTTTACAACAGTGTGTCTTCAGAGTTTCTCAACTCCAAAAGCAGTTTGCACATTCCACCTCAGCAATCCAGTTCCACAGCTATACCTGGAATGTTCTACCTCTGCACACCTATGATGCTTTACTGTACTTAAGTGGTTCCCAGGTCTGTCTCTCCTTGGTGAACTGTTAGTTCCTCACCAATAGAGATCACATCTTATTTGATTATTTTATCCTTATCCTTATAGGATAGTGTCTGGTACATAGTAGGTGTTTAATAAATATTTATGGAATGAATAACATGGTATATTTGTACAGTTTTTTAGAGCTTATGATATGCTTCTCTATCCATTATCTTATTTGCTTATAGCTTTAGGAAGGCAGAAACATTATACAATTCCCCTGTACAAATATGGAAATGAGGCTCAGAAGAACAAATGACTTACTCAAGGTTACATGGTTAGACCACAATAAATAACTCTATATCACCTAGAGGCCAGCTGGGGCTTTTCCTACTATCTCAGCAATAAGAATAGCCCTGTTCTTCTTTGCCTTCCTTACCCTGTGTATTTGTTTCTTTTGAAAACTTCAGAGAAAATCTGGAAAGATGATAGCTTATTCATCTTGTGTACATATGAATAGATCTGAGAGGAATATGCATCTCTGTGCTCCCGACAGTCTCCTGCCTTCAAACTGTACATTAAACTCTCGGGATCTTCTTAAAAGAATTATGTAATGCTATATTTCATTGCCCCATTGTGAACACTAACATGATAAGTGTTCAGTCTATTACCAACATTATGTAGATTTCAAAACTAGAAAATACAGAAACCCAATCTTGCATTCTCTGATTAATTCAATCCTGGATTTAAGCTTCCCGATAAAGCCCACAAAACGACAACTCAAAACTCCTTTGGGTTACCAATGAAAAATGATCATTGGCAGAAATTTGAAAACTCTCTTTTGATATATAAAGATGAGCTCTGCAACTGGCAAAGCAAAAACGGCTTCCCGAACCACTCTACGCCACATCCCATACACAGCTGAATCCAATAAGTTCTTAACTGAAATCTGATTTACAATCCCAAACTGTGAAGTATCTAGTTTCAGGTAGTGAATGAAAAGTCTTTCTTATCTGGGTCATTTGCTATCTTTAAAGTGTTTTCCTAGTTTAAGGAAGCCATTTTAAAAAAGGGGATTATAGCTAATGGTTTCTTTTCACGGTAAGTTTCCACTCCTGTATATGGCAATGATTTTTATGAAATTCAACCTTCCTTAGGAAGGTACCACTGTGCCAGACACTGAGAGGGATACAAAATATGTACAGTACTTGCACACTGAAAACTACAAAATGCTGATTAAAGACATCAAAGATCTAAATAAATAGAGATACATACTGTGTTCACAGACTGGGATACTTAACAGCAAATATGTCGATTTGCCCCCAGTTGATACACAGGTTTAATGCAATTCTGACCCAAATTTCTGCACATTTTTTTTTTGCGTAGATATAGACCAGATAATTCTAAAATTTACATGGGAAGGTAAAGAAAGTAGAAAGCTAAAACATGTTGAATGAGAAGAAAAAGGTGGGAGGTATCAGTGTACCTAATTTCAAGATTTATATAGCTACAGTAATCAAGACTGTGTGTATTGGTGGAGGGATAGACACATAGATCAATAGAACAGAACAAGGAATCCAGAAATAGACTCATGTAAATATGCCTGAGTGAATTTTTTTTTTTTTTTGCGGTACGCGGGCCTCTCACTGTTGTGGCCTCTCCCGTTGCGGAGCAAAGGCTCCGGACGCGCAGGCTCAGCGGCCATGGCTCACGGGCCCAGCCGCTTCGCGGTATGTGGGATCCTCCCGGACCGGGGCACGAACCCATGTCCCCTGCATCGGCAGGCGGACTCTCAATCACTGCACCACCAGGGAAGCCCGCCTGAGTGATTTTTGACAAAGGTGTAAAAGCAATTCAACAACAACAATAACAAAAAGATAAGCCTTTTCAACAAATGGTCTTGGAGCAATGGGACATCTAGAGGAAAAAAAAATGAACCTCAACCTAAGTCTACCACCTTACACAAAAAATTAATCAAAATGGATCATGGACTTAAAACATCTGTAAAACTCTTAGGAAAAACAATAAGAGAAAATCTTTGGGATCTAGGACTAGGCAAAGAGTTCCTACCCTTGATACCAAAAGCACAGTCCATAAAAGCAAACATGGATACATCAGATTTAATCAAAATGAAAAACTTCTGCTCTCTGAAAAACCCCTTTTAGAGGATGAAAAGAATCTTGAGATTCAAAAAAAAAAAAAAATGTTCAAACCGCACATATAACAAAGGATCACTGTCTAGAATATATAAAGAATCCTCATAATTTAACAGTAAAAAACCATACAATCCAATTAGAAAATGGGTAAAAGACATGAACAGACATTTCATCAAAGTGGATAGACAGATGGCAAATAGGCACATGAAAAGATATTCCACATCATTAACGATTAGGGAAATGCAAATTAAAACCAGAATGAGGTATCACTACACACCAATCAGAATGGCTAAAATTAAAAAATAGTGACAACAACAAATGCTGGTGAGGAATCAGAGAAACTAGATCTCTCCCATTGCTGGTGTGGATGTAAATTGGTACAGCCGCTCCAGAAAACAGCTTGGCAGTTTCTTAACACTAAAATATGGCCCAGCAATTGTACTTCTGGGCATTTATCCCAGAGAAATGAAAACTTAGGTTCATACTACAAGTTATACACAAACGTTTATGGCAGCTTCATTTGCAACAGCCCCAAACTGGAAACAAAGCAAATGTCCTTTAAAGGTGAGTAGTACGGTCATACCCACGCCATAGAATATTACTCGGCAAATAAAAGGAACAAGCTATCTAGACACACAACAACCTAGATAAATCTACAGAAGATTATGCTGGGTGGAAAAGTCAATCTCAAAAGGTTATATACTATATGATTCCATTTATATAACATTCTTGAAATAATAAAATTATAGAAATGGAGAAGAGAATACTGGTTGCTAGGATTTAAGGAGGTGGTGAAGGTGGAAGGGAAATGGTTGTAGCTATAAAAGGTCATCATCCTTGTAGTAAAAGAAATGTTCTGTATGTTGACTGCATCAATGTTGACATCCTGGTTGTGATGCTGTACTACAGTTTTGCAAGATACTACCATTGAGGGAAACCGAGTAGAGGACACATGGGATTTCTCCATATCGCTCTTACAATTGCATGTGAATCTACAATTATCTCAGGGTCAGGAATTTAAGTAAAAAAATCAAAAGTATATATTTTGTTTTTTACATAAAAAGTGACAAGATATGTATCAGAATCTTTACCCGAGGGTAGTAGTGAATCAGTGACTTTTATTTTCTTCTCTTGGATTATCTGACTTTTTCTACAATAAACATTCATTGTTTTGATAATTAAAAAATTAACGAAGACATTGGCTATAAGCACAGAACTCAGCTCTAATGACCTAAGCTGTCCAACTCGGAATACCTGGTAATATGTTAGGCCAGGGGCCCCCGTCTTGATTTTGAGATTTTAAAGGGTCTAGTTTAAAATGAGCTATCTTTTCTTTTTTAAATTTCACATTTCAATTTTTTCAGTTCAGTATTCTATTTCTTCAGTTATCCAGTCTAATCTATTAAGGTACTTATGAAATTGCACAGATTCCCAATTTATGGTATCTTTAGCATTAGGCTGTATCCATACATAGAGAAAATTATGTATATCTAGGAGAATAAAACATTTATGGGTAGCCAAACTAAATGGAATTTGCCCAGAAAGTTCCAGTAGTTATACTTGGAGTGAGTCTGTCTCAGGAGAAGAGTGACACTGTGATTCTAATATTGAGGTAACATTTTTCTAATACTTAGTGGATTAATTCTAAAAGATAATGAATGCAGGCAGATAAGTCCTGAGGAGAAGGTAGGAACTCAAAGTAAGTAGGCATAATTCTTTCTGAAGGAGGAGTCTAAGAATAATAATAGTTATAATAACTTACTTTTGCTCAGGGCTTATTAGATACCAGGAAATGTTCTAAGAGCTTAACATTTATTGACTCGTTTAATCAACTAGTCCTCTTCATACTGAGGTACTCGGCAAGCAAATATTTTACAAGATGTGCACATACAAGGGCATTTTAAGGAAATTAGTCTCCAGATCTTAACTTTCATTTGTACTTTATTTTTTAACTGCTTGAGAATCCACCTTGCATTCATATCAGTCTTTTCTCTTTACTAAAAGGCAAACTCCTCATCTAAGACAAATATTATCGTTCATTGCCTTGGACCCCACTGTCTTTGGAGTACACAAACTTCCTGGAATCTAAAACATGTTGTGATTAGCAAGAGTCCTGTCTTGCTCACACTCATTTTTATTAAGTGTAAAGCTTAGTCAATATTGAGATGTTCTGAATTCTTAACAACAGCCAGAGTAGAATAGGTGAAGGATGTGGATTCTTTCACATGTTATTCTTTCACATGTATGTTCTCTGAGAATGATAAATTACTCAAATACAGATCTAAAAACATATGAATACCTTTTTTCATTTCTTTC
This sequence comes from Orcinus orca, assembly GCF_937001465.1. Lineage (NCBI taxonomy): Eukaryota > Metazoa > Chordata > Mammalia > Artiodactyla > Delphinidae > Orcinus > Orcinus orca. The sequence goes on from NC_064563.1 coordinate 101,729,835, forward strand.
CATTTTTTTTTTTAGTTACTCAGCAAGGTAGGTCAAACTTAATTTTTCACATCGTGCTAACTATTTCAGCCACACCAATTCTCATCTTATTTCATGTTATACTCCTTTCTACGTCTTACCAAAAATATGCTTTGAAACCTATGATGAAAAGTTTTAGACTTCAACTTGAAAATGTGTGGGGATGTATACAGTTTTTCTTAATTATTTTGGGAGTACATTTTTCAGTACCTCTATTCATAACAACCTTATGAGGTACATATTAATATCTTCATCCCCACTTTACAGATGTGGCTCAAATGAAGCCCAGAGAGGTTGAGCAACTTGCCCTAGAATACACAGCTATTAAAGAGTTAAGATTCTAACTGGAAGAATCTGGCCCCAGAACCTGAGCTCTTAACCACCACACATACTATCTTCAGAGTTTCAATTAATATTTACTCAGGCCTGACATGGAATCAGAACTATGTACCTCTGATTCATGAGAGGAGATACTGAAAAAAGACTCTGTCTTAAGGAAATGTTGGAAAATGTCCACAGGGAGAAGTTTAGCTTGTACCTAATGATACTGGTAGAAAATTGTTAGTTTTCCAATATTACTTTTATTCTCTTCCAGAGACAGTAAAAACAGGAATTTGGGATACTCAAGTGAGTTCAAATACAAGGATTATCTGGAAAATTGAGGAGCCAGTATGTTTTTCAAACATGTCAGGCTCTGAAATCAGAACATGTTTATACTTCTAGTGACAGAATAACTTATGATCCCAAGTAGTAAACTTGGGAATATGGAAGAAGTTATACACTGCTAAGTATCTTTAAAACTGGATGCTCTTTCCTTGTTACGTAATTTCCCACACTGTGTTTCTTCCCTTACAAAACATGAGACCTTTCCAATCAAATTCCACAGAGTTCATTTATTAAAGCATTTTGTTTTAAGGGAAGTGGACACACATGGACACACACACACACACACATACACACACACACATCCCTCTTAAAGATAGGATTCTGAGAATGGCATTTTCTAAATGACCATGGGTTAAAATTACTTGTAAGCCCAAGTTGCTTTGCAAATGTTTAACCTCTACACTAAGTTCAAGTTTTCTTAAAATATACTTTAGACTACATGGGATGGAATGAAGCAGGCCAGTCTGGGGAGGGTTGGAGACATCACATTCCCAGGGTAAGGGTGACCTATCACACTGGCACACCCGCAAAGAGCCTCTCAGGGAGTGGCGGTGAGACAACTTGTGCTGTTCCTTTAGAGAAGTTTTCCTCAGCATTCAGATGGGCTACTGATGTAGATCTCATTCTTTGCTTTGACAAAACTCATGCTCCTGTTTATAACAGCCAGGACATGGAAGCAATCTAAGTGTCCATCGACAGAGGAATGGTTAAAGATGTGGCACATATATACAATGGAATATTACTCAGCCATAAAAAGAAACGAAATTGAGCTATTTGTAGTGAGGTGGATGGACCTAGAGTCTGTCATACAGAGTGAAGTAACTCAGAAAGAGAAAAACAAATAACATGTGCTAACACATATATATGGAATCTAAAAAAAAAATGGTTCTGATGAACCTAGGGGCAGGACAGGAATACAGACACAGACGTAGAGAATGGACTTGAGGACACGGGGAGGGGGAAGGGTAAGCTGGGATGAAGTGAGAGAGTAGCACTGACATATACACACTACCAAATGTAAAATAGATAGCTAGTGGGAAGCAGCCGCATAGCACAGGGAGATCAGCCTGGTGCTTTGTGACCACCTAGAGGGGTGGGATAGGGAGGATGGGAGGGAGACACAAGAGGGAGGGGATATGGAGATATATGTATACGTACAGCTGATTCACTTTGTTATACAGGAGAAACTAACACAACATTGTAAAGCAATTATATTCCAGTAAAGATATTAAAAAAAAAAAAAGAATAGAAAAAGACCCCAAAAACCCCATGCTCAGGGTGAGGCAGGGAAGGAAATGGGAAATGCTAGAGAGAATATGAGTGCAACCCCCAAATGGTCTGCTGTGGCTTTGAAAAGGCTGAGATTGGTAACATAGGGAAATGGGATCCCTGAAAAGCTTTACAACCTACTGTCCCAGAGGCCCCGGGCAAGTCACCTATCTGTAGGGCCTGTCTTGCTCTCAAAGTCTATGACTCAGAAAATCTGAGGTGGAACTCCTTCCTCTAAATTTATTAGAAAACGTTACAAGGTAGAGAAATAATCTCTTCCCTCAAAAACCACTATGAGCATGACAGAATCTCATGCTTGCATTCTCAGCAGCACTTTTCCAAAAGGTGTTTTCAATTATTTTCAGTGAGCTAATGTTCCCCTGACTATCTTAAAGTCTTAGAAGAGCAGGACAATTATATTTGAATCTTGAAGAAGATGAGCAAATAGCTGTACAGTGGACCTAGGTGGACACAGACACCTGGGGCTGGACTGGAAGTGGTCCTCACAGACTGCTTCCCAGTCCTGGGAGCCACCACTCTGGAGCAAGCCCTCCATGAAAGGAGCTCAAATGGGGCAACCACAATGACAAACCAGAGCAGAAAGGGCTTTGAGAAAATGTGAGGGTCTTCTGTGGCCACATGCACCTGTAGTTCTATTATGAGAAACACTGGCTGGCTTTGGGGTGGGTGTGGGGTAGGGAAGACGGTGTGCGACTTCCAACCTCCTTGAACTTTGTTTAGAACCAGGAGACCTTAGAGATCATTGATTCTAATTCCTACTTTTCACAGTTGAGGAAATATACAATTAAGGACTAGCTGACTTGCTCTAGGTCAGCTAACCAGTTAGTTTGTAGGTAGCAAAATGGAGACTACAATCCAGCTGTTTCTACTGCCCGTGCCACTTAAAAAGCCTGTCCAAATCTTCCTCAGTTATGCACTGAGCATCTTCTCCAGATTAATAAGGAACAACGAAATCTTACTTTATACAAATGAAACTGATATTTATACTCTACATATTACTTCCGTAGGGAGGTATTTTTCCCATGAAAGGTAAGATATCAAGAATATGATTCAGTCATAGAAGACCATCTAAAGAATCACAATGAAGAATGCTTAATTCCACTCTGTTAAACTAAAGCATGATTATTTTAGAAATGTTTCCTGCTTCATATGCTTTTTGGTTGACATAATGCTTTGATCTACAGATGAATGTGGAAGAATCTTTATATCTCCATCTCCTCTTTAAGGCTTTTAATTAGGTTATTTCATTTTTGTATAAAGTTAGTAAAACTAAAAATATTTAATTTTTAAGAAATTAGCCATTATTAAGTAGGAAAGAATTGGAAAGTCATGTAAATTTCTTGGATGGTTTAGCTTGTGCACATGCATGCAGTAGTATGAGGAAAATGCAACTGAAGCCCAATAAGTAAAATAATTCCTGTAGGGCAAGTGTCGTCAGAATATTGGAAAGCAAATCAATAAAATGACTAAGTTTCTTCAAGCCATTGTAAACAACGGCTAGATATTGGAATGTATTAACAAAGTAACTATGTCTAGAGACTGTTAAAAAAAAAAAAGGAACAAAGAGTATCCCTCATCATCCAGATATTCAAAGGGTTAAATCACAACCCACTGCAGTTGCCCACCAACAGGGTAGTGCACCCCAGAAGGGAATTTAGGATGGAAAAAACAGGATAAGGCATTCAGTGCTTTGAATAAATGGGCCCACAGATAGTTAAGATGCATACCTCAGGAAGAACTTCAATGACCCCAGATTTTTGCATCTTCCCATACAAAGAAAAGCACTAAAATCATCAACCAGAGATATCTGTTCTTTGTGAATAGCAGTAATCTTTTACCAAGATACATGCTCGACTACATGTTTTTCCTAGCCAGAAAAATTCATATACATACTGGGGCTCCTCCCCTACTTCTTTGGAACAGTTTACTCTGAGCTACTGAGTGGCTATCTCCCAGGCTACAGTCCTCAGTAAAGACCCTGAATTAAACTTAAACTCACAACTATCATGCTGTGTGTTTTTCTTTAAGTTGACGACACATAATGTTAATTATATCAGACAAATTTTTAATCTGGGATGCTTTACTGGCAGAAAATGGATAAAATGGTTCTTGCTGTGCTTTCTAATACTGATGCTTTGCAGAGCAGAATGGCTACAAAACAAAAACAAAACCCAACCAACTAATCAAGCAAAATAAAGCCCCTCAAAACACTGACAATACCAAGTGCTGGTGAGGATATGGAGCAACTGGAATTCTCATACACTGTGGGAATACAAAATAGTACAGTCCCTTTGGAAAACACTAGGAAGTTCCTTATAAAATGTTAAACGTACATTTACAATAAAATACAGTAATCTTACTCCTAGAGAAACATCCCAGAGAAATAAAAGTTACGTTTACTTAAAAACCTGTTCATCATGGGCTCCCCTGGTGGCGCAGTGGTTGAGAGTCCGCCTGCTGATGCAGGGGACACGGGTTCGTGCCCCGATCTGGGAAGATCCCACATGCCGCAGAGCGGCTGGGCCCCGTGAGCCATGGCCGCTGAGCCTGTGCGTTCGGAGCCTGTGCTCCGCAACGCGAGAGACCACGGCAGTGGGAGGCCCATGTACCGCAAAAAACAAAAACAAAAACAAAAAAACCTGTTCATGAACACTTACAGTGAGTTTGTTCATAATTACTCCAAACAGGAAACAACCCAAATGTCTTTCAGCTGGTGAGTGGATAAGAAAACTGTGGTATGTCTATATAATGGAATATTACACAGTGGCAAAATGGAACAAACTATTGGTATACACAACAACCTGGGTGAATCTCAAGTACGTTATGCTAAGTGAAAGAAATCAGATTAAAAATGTTATTATTCTATTCACATGACATCCAGGAAAAGGTGAAATTAGAGGAAAAAACAAACTGGTTGCCAAGGGTTGAGAGTAGCCGTAGGGGTTGATTTAAAAAGCCAGCAAGAGGGAATTTCTTGGGGTGATGAAAGTGTTCTGTATTTTGATTGTGGTGGAGGTTACATCACTGTATGCATTTGTCTGTATCACAGAACTATACACAAGAAAGTGAAAAAATGGGTTACCCATTGCTGTCAACTCTCCGGTGATTTTTATTAAATATTTTAAGAAGTTCTATACTAAATGGTTGTAATGATCCATAGGAATAGACATCATATTTTAGACTGTAGCCTGCTGGGTAACACATCAAAATTTTTTTCAAAGTTTTTTTAAATTGAAAAAAAAGTACTGAGTGTGTCAACTAGGCGTCAGGTACTGTTATTTAGTGGTAAAAATACAGACATGAATAGGATTTGTTTTGGGCCTTGTACAGTGTACAAATGGGGAAGCTGAGTCAATGGTATTTCTCTGTAGCAGCACTTGCAATGAGACAATCAATGTTGTTGGTATCCAAATAAGCACAGGCAACTTTGGGGCTTTTCCGTTCCTTTCATCTGTGGTGCCAACGATGACTCTGAATTGTTCTGCTAATCAGCTCAACAGGTTAACTATGTGAGACTGAATAAAACAAAGCAGCCTGTGGCAGGTTAAAGATCTCCTATTACTGCCAGTAAAGAAATGCAGCTATGCTATGTGCTTTATGCAGGTTTGCTGCAGAAAGGTATACATGTTTATTTCATTAAGTTATTTTATTACCTAGGGGAACCAAACGTCAAGTTTACCTCTCTAACACGAATCATATTTTATCCAAATGCAGATGTACTTTTGAACTATGGCAGCCATTTAATTAACTCGTCTAATGACTAAACTCATGACCTTCTATATTAAATGTAGTGATCTTTATGCCAAAGAATCTAAGTTATCCATTAAAATTCAACTTGGTAGTATGTTACTCTTCACGAAAAAGTAACCTCCTCTGTTCCTGCTAGTGGAGGTCTCCAGAGAAACACAGAATGAATAAAAGACATATGTAATTTCTTTTATTTGGCCGCTCAGGAAGGGCGTCATCAACTCGCACAGCTCTGATTCTCAGGTGACAGATAAAAATGACAGAACACTGAGGTGGCTGAAGAATACTTCAGAAACATTTCAGTTGGAGGAAAGGTACTTAATTTCCTCATGAGAGCTGGAAAGCCTATGTATGAGGATGTTATTTGCTTGCATCTTAGGGCTGTGCTGACACGCAGGATGGAAGAGGACCACAGAGGGGCCTTGGTGATACGAGAGGAAGGAATAGGAACATTTTTGCTTCTGAGTCAAAAGGGGAAAGAAACTTTGGATTGACATACAGTTTGAGAAATTATAAATGCCTAGAAAATGCATAGCCCCTAATGGGCAACATATGTATAAAAAAGACTGCAAAAATGACTGAGTAAAACTGAGTCATTTTTCCCTAAGTGAGGAAATGTAGTAAGAAATGAATTCTTAGAGAACTCATGACACCATCCGTCTTGGTGTGAAATACTCTCATTAATTTATAGTCACATCAAGTACTACAATAAGCTGTCCCCAAATATCAATGTTCTCTTCAGGCACACAGTTATCAACTCTGCCTGTACAGTAGAATCACCTTAAACACTTAAAAAAATTTTCTGTGATTCTAATTCCATTGATCATGGTTGTGTCCAAGCATCAACAGTTTTAAAAGTTCCTCTTGTGATTCAATTGAGTAGTCAGGGCTATGAACCGCTTTAGGGGATACGACTTGGTTATTAGGAGGATCAGCTGAGACTTTCAACTATACATACATATTTAAAAGGGTGCCAGAATTCAACAAACTTGACAGAAAAATCTGAAGCTAAAGAAATGGGCAGGGAATAAACTTCTACATTATGAAATAATTCCTGGATTCATTCTTTAAAAGTGGTCCTTCATATAGTGGCTATTTTATAATTCACTAACTTGATGCTAAGCTGGGGTTAATTGATGGGGATAGGTGTTTTAGCAGCCATATTCCAGCTAGGCCAGCAAAAGGGAAGATATAGCACCTACAAAATGATAATATCAGCCAACTGAAAACTATGATTTGATTTATAAATATTCTGTTTTCATCTGACTTTTTAGGAATACAGCTAAGTGGAAAAAGTGAGGTCTACCTGTATATCCATATGCTTGTGCTTATATATAACTGATGATTTCTCTAACTTATGATTTTTATAATCAAATCCATTGCAAATATAGAGTAAAACCACAGCAGTTCTTGTTTATAAAGCTTCCCTGAATAGACACAGCCGCCATAAGGTTTTTATTTCCCATAATATCATATTGTCTTCCAGTTTTTAGTGGATGCCCCCTTTAAACAAACCTTTGAATCTTTGAAAAATCTTTACTAATTCTCTGAGTTTTCTCAGAGAATCCTATGTATACATCTCAAAGTGAACGTAAAACGTGAATTTGCAAGCAACCTTGATAAGAATTCATATTTAGGACCAAATTAACCAGGTAGGTTGACCTGAGCTTATCAATGCCAGCATACTTTAGAGTGTAGCATGAAAAACAAATCTCTACCCAATGGGACAGTGAGAAATAGTGGGTGGGAAAGTAACAGGGCCTTTTAAAAACGAGCCATTCAAAAGGTTGGCATTAAAAATATTTATGCAAGTGCCTGAGATAAAAATAAGGAGCTTTTGGTACACATGCAGAATCTGGAAGCCCAGACACGAAGCGAATGAGGTGGGTCTCACGTTCCAAAGTTTTCCTTTAAACCTGAGCACCTTTCTGTTGGCATGAGGTAACTAGAATCTTCATGCAAGCATTATTATTATTACTTTATGAGAGGAAGGAGTAACACAAATTACCTATGACAGTGAAATGAACCTTGTAAACCAGCTGTCAACTTCACAATACATAATTCTTATAATTATGCTCATAACCTTAATACTTTTGTTCAAAAAGCTACTGTAGATCATCTATGGCAAGAATCAAAGAAATGGTGATTAAAATTTTTTTTGTAAAGTTGAAAACAGAACTTAGTTAAGGCCAATTATTCTAGTATCTTTTTAAAATGTGACAGTCAATGAAGACCTCATATTACAAAGGAGATAAAGAAGCATGCTTCTAAGCAAACAATATTTTCTTCTTGGTAAAAATCATCTCCTTTTTTATGGCATCAGAGACAACAACCATCAAAGCAGGCAGGAAAAAAAAGTCTCAATGATTATGACAGTCTAAAATAATGGTTAGCAAATTTTGGCACGCACCAGAATCACCCAGAGCGCTTGCTAAAATACAGATTTCTGGGTCTCACCCGAGTTTCTGGGGTTGGGCCAGAAATGTTCATTTCTAACACGCTCCCAGGTGATGCTAATGCTGCCGCCGCAGGCAGCATACTTCGAGAACTGCTCATCTACAATAATCCTTTTGCAATTAACTAGTTGGTAAAGATTAAAAAAAAAAAGTAGCTACAGGTTCAAGAACTCCTGAGATTCAGTAAAAATCCTTTCCTCGGATCATTTTCTAGACAACTTTGACTCTGTCAGGCACTGACTGCCAGCATGTCTGACCCTGAACAATAAAACCCACACATAATTTTACTTAGAGATTTAAACTGCTGCTAAAGAACTGTGATTTCATAAATGTAGCCAGTCAAATGTACACATTCTAAATTACTAGATTAAACTTGAACTTTTCTAAACATTAAATAAAACCACAGGGCAAGAGTTCTCCATTTCTTCTTCTTTCAAAACCACAGGCAAGCCAATTCTATAGATTATGGAATGTACGATAGGTCATTCTCACAAAATAAACCCCAAGGGGTGAATTATCTCTTCAAACTAGGTGGTGTCTTAAGTCAACAAGGGTTAAGTCTTTGAATATCATGCTGACAAGCAGATTTTGTGACATTTATGGACCTCACAGAAATAGAAACATGTAACAATAAATTTAAGCAAGGGTATAAAAAAATGGGTGTGTTTGTGTGGTGTCTATAAAGAAAATTTGCTGGAGTTTGACTATAACTGAAAAGTGGCTACCCTGAGGGACTCTGTTTCCCAGAGCTGCATTCTTCTGACCAGAAACATGGATACCATGTTGCTGTTAAGGGCTCTCATAGCTGGCTCATGTTTCACCCAGATTTTACAGGCCATCTTCTCCAAGATGTTTCTGGAAATGCGGTATTAATGAATGAGTTTTCTCATCTATAATGATATATTTTTTTTCCCCTCCCTAACAGTACGGCAGAGCTCCTTTAAGTGTCTACTTTACTGTATTTGTAAATTCTTGCCCATGAGTTATATAAGTACTAGGTAGTAGTAACTTTTTTACATGTGCAGTTTTGGTAGGTTAAACAGAATAAATACTAGTTTATGAACTTTATGTGGCATACTTTATTCTATGATATAGGGCTCCACAGTTTAACAATAATGTTCTTGGCTTGTTACAAACAACATAATGAAGAATCAAGAGGTTCTTGTATTTTGTAACCCCATTCTAAAGATTCAGTAGAACCAAAAAAGTCTAGAACATGCCATCCTTAGGTAATTATACTTTCAGAACATTATGTAGCACATTTTTGAAGAAAGAGAGGGAATATCTTAAGTTCTTTCTCAGATAGCCTTAGGTCTAAATATGCCATGCCTCATACTCTAAAAATAGTGGTTCTCAATTGGAGGTGATTTTGCCCCTGGCAGACATTTGGCAATATCTGGAGACATTTTTAATTGTCACAATGGGAGGGTACTACTTGCTTCTGGTGGGTAGAGGCCAGGGATGCAGCTAAACACCCTACAGTGCACAGGACAGCCTCCCACAACTTAGATATATCCAGCACAAAATGCCAATAGTGCTGCTGCTGAGAAACCCTGCTCTAAAACAACTAAGATATTAATAATAAAAATACATGATGTAATATAGTATCAGAACCAGCTTGACCATCCTGCTAAACATTCTATTATTTTCTTGCGTTAATGTATATAAAAAGTTCACTTCCTAGAGAACTTTTGGTGACAGTCACACTAATAAAATCAAACTACACTGGCATTTAGGCTTTAAGGATGCAACAGTTAGGGTGCAGAGGCCAAGCTACAAGAGGATCTCAGTCCCGAACCAAGGAATCTTCGTGAGCTGTTACTCCCTAAGCTACCCACAGAGAGATCTCGCTACACAAATATATATGGAAGATAAGGGGTGCCAAGTACTCTTTCAAGCGGTTGACATTGAGAGATAAGATTAGTCTGAGCAAGAGTATGACATTGGGCTTTCAAAGAATACTGTTAGGTTTACAAGGACATAAATTAACTATCAGCGTATCTGCTGGATGATAATAACTGGATGATCTGCTGGTGGTATATAACTTGCTTTATATGAAAGGTGATCCACTGTTCTCCATTGTTATTGCTGAGAAAAAAAGAGAAAGTCTTCTTTAATTGTGCCACTGTGGATTAAGATTGGTAGAAGACAGGCAGATTGTGAAAAATGTTAGACCATAAATTATTCTAAAGAATCTTCATGTCTTGAAAATGTTAAGAGCAAAAGAAGGACTCTTGGGTGGTTTAGGTAAGATTCATCTTAAGAGCAGATTATGGACCATGGAAGTGGTTTGAAGTCCTGCAACTTTTTTCTAAAATCAAATGAGGGGCTAGAGTATCAGCACGATTAATGAATAAAACACTGGCTGCTGACAGTGCCTAAACAATGCCTTCCACATGTAAGATGCTCAACAGACATTTCTTGAATAAATAAGTGAAGAATGACAGAAATATGTGAATCTGTATTCTAAACTCACATTTTAAGACAGCAATATGAGCCAGTTTCAAGTGGACTGGTTTGGTAACCATGGTAGGAATGCATACATATGTATCCCAAAATAGGACCAAGCAAGAAAATTCAGTCCATGCCTCGTTCAGGTAATAAAGAGTGAAAAATGATAGTGTTCCTTATCTATTCTCACAAGCCTTCCAGCTCCAGTGCAAATAAATAATTAGCTGATTTTGCCTAAGAAATGACATAAATTCTAATTATTCATAAACCCATATACTGTCTTCCTGCCACCTTAACTGCTTCTTGCCAGTGGGGGAACAGCACAAGGCATCTACCTTTCAAACCTCACCAGTTTCAGCCTTTCTAGGATTGGTAAGAGGAAATTTAAGAGGGATTTCTCAAAATGTGGCCCAGATTACCCCAATCTGCATTACCCTCAGTACTAAATTCATATTCCTGGGCTCCACTTCGAACTATAGAATTGGAATTGTCCAGCGGGTCCTTCCAGGAATTTGAATTTTAACGTGCTCCCTGGTGATTTTGATGAAACCCCCTGTAAAAAGAGAGTCTGCTTAGGGAGAGTTAGAACCCTAGAATTATAAAAATATTTTTTTCCCTCTAAGTTAGCTTATGAGAGCTTTAAGAATAGTGGCTAACTTATTTCAGCAGAAGGATGGAGTAAAGGTTAAAAGACTGTGGAAGACCCAAAGCTGAGACTATCAATTTTTTAATGCATTTAATTTCTCACATGGTTGCTTGATCCATCTGCTCCAAGCTTCTACTCTGTTTCTCAACATACCATGGGAATCTTTGATGGAGATTACATTACACCATATGGGAGTTTATTATACTTTAATAAAAGGAAATAAAAAAAGAAAAAAGAAAACCACATCCATGTCCATTTTATTCTGTGTAAGTTCTTTTTAAATAATGGGGATATCGAACCTTGATTTTTTTTTTTTAAGGTTAACATAAGGGTAATGAGCCATAGAAGGTGTAAAATGGCAGTAACCACCCCAATCCAGGCTTCATCAGGGAATTAATTTTTGTTCTGAAATGTGAATACAGATAGCTAATATTTTGGGAATTCACATAAACTCATTTAAAACAATAGAATCCCCAAATGAAGAGAAAATCAGAAAAATTTGGAAGACTGTTCTCATTCCACACCCTTATAAAGAGTTTTAATAACTCAGAAGTGACATTGGCTATATGTATCCAAAAGTTTAAAAAATCTACTTTCTTGTTTATATGATAAAATATTTCTTCTGATTTTTCATGAACTACAAAATAAATGTTTCTACAAAGTGACAACATAAACATCACCTCAAATGCAACCAAGGACATAAAGAACTTCAAACACTATTATCATACAGTCAGTCAACAAATATTTACTAAGCAATCATATGGTAAATTAAAGATGGCCACAAATTCTTTGCCATTCATCCTGTCAAGAAGTGTTGGCTATTTCCTTTCCCCTTGGATCGAGGCTGTCCTTGTAACTGCTTTGACCAACTGAAAGCATCAAAAATGACCCTCAGCCATTTCTGGCTGTAAGTTAGCCTTAAAATGGCTTGTGCTTTCACTCTTGCACTCTTGGAGGCCAGTAACCACACTGTGAAGAAGTCTGCTCCAGATTGCTGGATGCTGAGAAGACCGTGGAGAGAGACCTTGGAGGATGAGGGGCTATTTTGTGTGTTTTCAGCCTCAGCTAAATTCTCAGCTGAATACTGCTTCAAGAGACCATGGCCACACCATGTGGAGAAGAGCCACTTAGCGAAGCCCAGTCAATAAATAAACTGTTGTTCTATACACTTGGAGTGGCTTGCTATGCAGCAATAGAGAACTAGAATAACGACTATGTACTATATTAGCTGCTCTAAGTCTTAGAACTAAAACAGAGAAAAAGGTAGACAAAGTTTCCTTAGTTGCTCTGGATTAATCAACTGTTAGCTAAAATAAAAATACATTAATATGAAAGGCTGTATTTCTGGTGAGCATTTAATTTCAATAAGAACTGTTATTTTCTCTCCAATATACTGAGACTTTGAAAAGTTCATTTACTTTGTTTCTTAGTCGTTCCAACTGAGAAGTGGGACTAAATATATTAACACCAATATAATCTTTATATCCTAAAATGCTGAGATGAAATTGTTATCAAACCAGTATTTATTATTATCTTTTTTAAAAAGCCCAATTCTAAGTTACAGGTAGAATAATACTGCTAGTATAATTAATAATCTTTTAGCTGGCCATTATACTATTGACATTCTCTTTTAGAGTCCAAATAAATGAAACCAGGTTTCCCCAATCTCTATTTTAATAATTCCTTATTGTTAAAAAAATCCATATTCTTCTTAATAAACATTTCATTCTGTGTTATTTACATATCAAGTTAACTCTTGGGGATAAAGGTTATCTTGTAATTCCTCTACCTGGAATGTTATTCTCCCCTCTTCATTTGCCTAAGTCCTCCTTATCTTAAATACACACTGCCTTGCATTAACTTTTTATACAATAAATACCTTGAAGACAGAATCCAGCCATGGTCTAGTAGCTAAACACCTACATGTTTAACCACTTTCATTTTTTGAGTCTGGTTGCTGCCCTGAAACACTCTAGTGATGTGCAGACATTTCTGCTTCTCAGATTGTAACAGAGAGACAATTCTGGTGCTTTCCTAGGGGTCTGCTTCTTAAAAATACCATGCATCACCGTGTGGAAGCTCACAGGATAATGGCAGAGTCTCTGCATGATGGTGTGTTGTCATTTGCTCCCATGAACCTATGAGCAATGTGTGAATGTCTAATTTTCCCAAGGTCTTTGCATGTCAAATAAGAGCTATTCCAGTATCCACTCTTCTTTCAAAGGGCCCAAATTTCAAAACACAGCTGTCTGTGATGTTGGGAGACCTAACCGGAATTTGCAAACAAGCTTATGTAAGCATACCGTGGCCAGCCTTGTACTGAAAGGCCTATGTGAATGAGAGTTTTGATTTCTCATGTGGACAGCTAAGGGTCTTCTGGGAAGAGGCATCTCCTGCCTGAACTGTAATCTGAAGAGTACCCTCTGTATTTTATCCTTAACTGTACAGAACATGGTGCTGGGCAAGAAACAATAGCAGACTTGTAAAACACTAAGTCTGCTTAATGCCCAGGCTGCATAATGGTCTCATTAACAACGTTATTAATGACCTGGAAGCTTGAGTGGACATTACATTAATAAGTTCCTCAGATGGTACTAAATGTGGAGATGGTAGGGGAGACAGAGGTGAGGCCAAATAATATTAATGGACCTGTGGAGATTATGGGCAGTAAAGTACACCATGAGTTCAGTCTGGCAAAATACAACGAAGTACGAGCATCCAGGAAAAATATAACACAGAAGATTGACATTCATTGGGTAGCTGGAACCTCAGACACATGTCAAAAACAACTAGATAGATATTATTACCCAAAGAATAGATAGGATTTTGCTGTGTAACAGAAATAGCAAAGTATAAAGTTTATAACAAGCTGCCCATCAGAGGGCTTCAGCAAATGCTGATGGTGGTAAAAAAAAAAAAAAAAAAAGTCAGTGAAGGAACTGTTCTTGGCTACAAGAGTGTGAGCACCTGGACTTCTGCTTTGGATTTAAATGGTCTTTCAGGAAGATGAAAAGCACCTGAGAGTTTGAGGGAATTTTTTTTTTTCTTTCTTTTTTTTTTTTTAACAGAAATAAGCTTATGATGAGAGATTAAAGAAATCAAACAGACAAAACTCTGCTGAGCAATGACAAAAAGAGGTATTTAACTCTGATCAAAATTACTGTTTATATTTTAAGGGTTTTACAGATAAGATAATTAACAAATATATTGTTTAGTTATACATATGGCAGATGAAAAAGTGAATTTACAGGAAGCATCAGCCTTGACAAAGCCATGTAATTGAAAGAAGACCCAGGATCACAGAATTTTAGAGAAAAAGGGATGTAAGAGATGATCTAGTTTGGTGTCTTCAAAGTGAGGTCTGAAGACTCCCTAATTCAGAACTGCCTGGAGAACTTGTTAAAAATGATTTCTCAGCTCTTACTCAGCCCTCCTGGATCCTAATACTGAAGGGGGATTGGCTTGAGAAGCTTCAAGAGTTTAAGGGCCTCTTCCTATAAATAAGGAAACTGAGGCCCAGAGAGGTAAGCTGCCCAAGGTCAGGCACCAGTTAGTCCTGGTTCCTGGTCCAAGGTTGTTACCACCACTCTGGGATGAAACTTTCCCGAATCTATAAATTGCCTTTATTATCATATTATGTAGTTTTCTGAGAATATAATTTGTAATTCACATTCTAGATGTTGCTTCAAATGATAAGGGAAGGGAGATGAGAGAAAATAGAGAACAAAGATTGGGGTAGGAGGTAGAAAGGAAAAACTCAGCCAGACAGGAGCGGGAGTCACAAATAACTAACTAGTCTCTGATTAAGACGGCATGATGTCTACATGGGTGACGTTAAATCATAGTCTGAATAGAAAGGCCTTCCATCCACTCCATAGCTAACTCCCTCCCCCTGCTCCTCCCACAAAAATATACACTTAGGAGAAAAAAATCTGAGAGAAACTGGCCCTAAAAGGAACCTGAGGTTAATACGTGAGTTTGGCTTAATGCCCTGGGCCTTGTCCAAGTTCATCCTGAAAGAGATGGACATGAGAAGGGTAAATGGAAATGTTCCCTCTGGGCCACCACACAGGGATGGCACTGTGACGACCTACTCTCCAAATCCTAAATTATTTCTAGATACAGAGTGCCATGTGAAACACACAAAGACAGAACCATATGGTGTGCTGTATTCAAAGGTTTTTCTTATAGTTTCTCAACTCTCACAGACTTATTGTTTCCACAACTAAAGAACTACTGGCCAAAGTTTTAATGAAATTAAACCAAACCTCTCATTCTCCTATTCCCATCATCACATGACAGTTTTAGAATTCTACCACCTTTTAGATTCCCTGATTTATACTGGCTTTTAACTTCTGTCTTCTTTTACATTGACTAACAAGAAACAAAAATTATGTTAAAAAGCATAATAAAGCTTCCATGGAAAGAGAACTTAGAAAGGGAAGAAAACCTAAACAAAAGTGAAATCTCTGCCTCATTATCATAAACCTTTTGCTCCTATGGAGTGAAGGTCATAGGGATAAGAAGCAGGTTGTGGCTTGTCCTTGTAACTATTTCTGTGGCAGCGACTGGCATGTTCTGGATAGTTCTCCCGTCTCATTAGGAGCCTGTTATTTGAAAAGCGATCATGTTGCATTGATATGGTGTCTTTAAGCAAAAGTTGGCCAGGGAGAGTTTCCAGGCTGGCCATTTCCTGTTTGACAGTTTCTAATCCTATAAAGGTAATCTGGGTCTTCCCCCAAGGCAAACCAAAACAAAAGAGAACTAACACTGATCAATAAAATGAATCATGAAAAATACAATAGGTTAAAATGGCTTTCGGTAAATATAGCTTTATAAAAAAAATCATTATAAAAGAGACCCTATGTTTGAAATGCATAGAAAATGAGATGATTAAAAAAAAAAGAAATTGGAAACTGAACTTTAAAAGAAAGATGTATTACCAAAGCACAGTTTTTATTAGTTTTCAGAAAAAAGAAAGTTCATTTTATTACAATTTGCCAAACTTACTGGCTATAAAATGGACTTGCGAAAAGATTTCTGGAACATGATAAAAAGATCTATAGAGAAAATAGTGGAAGGAAGATTATGCATTCAAATTATATTTTAGAGTGCAAAAGGCCTCTGAAAAACAGATTTCAAAGAACATATTCATACAAAGGAAGAAGGCCCTTTGATTTCTCATAAAGGCACAACTCTGATATCTTGTCTGCTCCCGGAGCGCAGGGAGCAGATTCAGTAGCAGAAATCTTTGCCTTACATTTTGGAGCAGCCTTGGGAGAGCAGCAGAGAGCTCTCACAGTCTGCCTGGAGGGCCCAGAGGGGCTTTCCAATTTAGAGCTCTGGTACTCTTCTGCAGGATAAACAGCTCCGGATTCTTCTTTAATGACAACAGCATATCAGCTCCTTTTGAGGTTACAGCATACATAAACAGGATCTGCCTCATATTTTCCAGTTGTGGAGGAGGGAAGGCCAAAAAAAAAAAAAAAAAAAAAAGGACCCCACAAACCTTTTCCTGCAGTTAACTGTGGAAGATGACTTGCTTTGACCCATATGCAAGACTGAAAAAAGGAAAGAAAGAATCACAGAATGGAAAATGTTCCCAGAAAGGAAACAGGAAAAGCATTACTTCCTCTGTGTGTGAGAACATCAGTGGACAATCAGAGGGGAGAAAGGTAATGCTTTAAAGGGTTTTAAAAGAAAAGGGATGCAAGCTTAAGAAGAATGAGTAGAAAGGGTTCTTAATAAAGTCTTCTTGGTGCCAAAACCCAGAGACATCAATTGAGAGGTCTTGCCGGGCACATGCCCTGCTCTTCACTTTGAATGCTAAAGTTAACACTGGCTGTCAGGTTAGGTAGACAAGCAGGCTATTTCCCAGGATCCCCTGAGGGATCGGCTTGGCACTGAAAACTTCCTGGCCTTCAGGGAGCCCTAACAAAATGCGCCAAATGAAGATATTTGCTCACAGAATTCACTTTCTTGCACCCTGAGCCCAAATTCCTTACTTGGTTTTGGACTGAAGGTCTAAAGGAAAAACCTCAAGATTTCTGTTTTATTGACCTAGGCCTACCAATCTCCCCCCTCACCTCCCCTACCCCAATATTTTCCAGAAAGCTGCAGAGAAAACTACTTCATCTGTATTTAAATGTGTATTTTAGTGGTGGGTCAGCAAACTTTTCTGCATCATTCAAAACACTGAGCTGACAAAATGAGAGCCACAGAAGAAAATGAGAAACCAGTTAGTTAGGTTCAGAGGTAAAGAAGCAGCCAGCCAGAGACAACTCTGTTATCAGAAACCCAAGCTTGAGTCAAGGGGAGCTCTCAGAGCCATGGTCAAGTTTGAATCTGGATTTGGAAAGGCAGGGAATCATCTAGGACAGGTGGCTACTGAGAAAACCGTCTCCCATTTCTAAGCACATTCCATTCCCAGCTAAATAATCCATGGGCTTGGGGAAATAACAGTTGAAGAAACTTGGCACATGAGATTTGAAGTAGCTAAGGTCAGTGGACCTTTAATTCACAGCTTACTGCCTAGTGCTTTTGTCCTAAAACATGGTTCACACAACACTCAAGAAAGCGTGGTAAGTCCAACTTGCCCATCTAAAAGAATGGTAGTCCTAAGACCATCAGGGATGACAGTTTTATCCTGACACGTGCTGATTAGCTTGCCACAGGACAGACTAGTCCTATGAATCTCTGCAGGTAAGAGTTCTCTGTATTTCAGTTTCAGTCTATGGATCAAGATATCAAATTATAAAAATGCAATTAATTAGCTGATATGGCAAACCTCTCCTGAAGGCACCTGATAGATCATTGGTTCACACCTGGAAAGTTATGCAGTTGGGAACCCAATGAGTATGAATCTTGAGAACCTTAATCACCTCTCCAGAGCAAAAGGTGTAACAGAGACTCTCTTGTGGAGGAAACCAAGAGCCAATGGCAGCTAAGAGAAAAAGAGACCAGGGCAGGAAGAAGAGGACAAGAGTTGAAATCAGGAGGGAAAGCTAGACATGGATCATCTGGGGAGGAACAATCTTGTCCAGGATAGGTGAAGCAGAGTGACAGAAAGGTCTGAGCATGGACCAAGAAAGATATGTTCAGGGTCAGCCTCCAGGGCCACCAGCCCCAGCACATCAAAGATGCGCTTGGCTCTGGCCGGAATCAGGAGTATGAAGACTCACACCCTTGGCGCTTTTCTAAACTTCCTCTACCGCTTCTTCCAGCTAAGTTTTAGTGAATGCTTTGAAACTGGGGAAGGTTTAGGAAGAGGCTGAAACAATATCCACTCTGACTGCTTTGCTCAGGTGGGGGCCCCGGCTACAGCAAGATGGGAGAGGTTGATAGTCTTAGCAGGGACTGAACACCTATTGAGGCAGTTCTTCCCCAGATAACAGGAGGTCATGATCCCTATTTCTGACTTTCTTCTGGGCCTATAAGTTTCTCCATTATATCCAGCTATTTGCGTAGGAAGTGCAGGCTTTTTAGCAAGTGCATCTTTAATTAAAAGATGGAGTGGGTGAGAGAAAATCAGGATAAAATCTATTTTTCCTCTACTTCCTCAACATAAATTGATAGTGATATGTCTGAAATAGGGGCAATTATAAGGACTTGACATAAAAAGGAAGTTTAGAAATGTTAGCCCAACTAGACAAACCAATAAAACGAGTAATTTCTCTTTAAAAACAAAAGTTTCTTAAGTCTAAAAAAGGGCCATTAGGGACTTCCCTGGCAGTCCAGTGGCTAAGACTCCACACTCCCAACGCAGGAGCTGGGGTTTGATCCCTGGTCAGGGAACTGGATCCCACATGCCGCAACTAAGAGTTCTCATGTCACAACTAAAAAAAGATCCCGCATGCTGCAATTAAGACCCGGCACAGCCAAATAAATAACAAAGATAAATAAATAAGTGGGCATTACATAGGAGAGAGTTATATAAGCAAAATCACACAGAGAGAAAACCACAATATTACTGGTATAAAATCCTTTTTCATAGGCAACTTTTTTTTTTTTTTTTTTGCGGTACGCGGGCCTCCCATTGTTGCGGCCTCTCCCGCTGCGGAGCACAGGCTCTGGACGCACAGGCCCAGTGGCCATGGCTCAGCTCCGCGGCATGTAGGATCCTCCCGGACCGGGGCACGAACCCGTGTCCCCTGCATCGGCAGGCGGACTCCCAACCACTTTGCCACCAGGGAAGCCCATAGGCAGCTTTTGATGGGTTTGGAGCATTATCTTACTACAGCCCCATATATTCTCTTAAATCGGCACAGTCTATTTTTAGGTTATATACCTTGCAATGTAGTTAGGTTAAGCTTAAACAGATTAGGAGAGTAAAGCAACATTATTTAAAACTCTAGTCCTAAGAAAAAGCAGAGTATTCAAAATCAGTACTAGTGTTAGAAGAGAGCAGGCAATCTTTTCTGATGACTCTTATTGGTTTTACTCTTATCACATTCTTTTAGTATTATGGTGATCAACTTCCCTCAAAAACCTACGAGGGAAAAGCAATATGCTCCCCCATCCCTACCCCAGCCAAAAACTAATTTCAATCAATGTCCTAGAGCAACATTCAATATTTCTTACATTAATGAGATTCAGATCTGTGCTCTGGCCATAACAGGAGTGAGCAAAGAGCATGTATTACCATTTGGTAATAATTATCCAAAGCTATGGCCTCTTTTATGCATACCTCACGGCAATGCCACGTGTGCATCCATAATCATATGCTCTTAATTTTTAATGCGTGAGTTTTCCTTTTGAGGATCAAATGGGTTCAGAATTGCGTTTGAAATGAGAAGGAAAAGAACGAGAAAAAAATCTCCCAACGTACCATAGACCTGAATTGCCATCTCACATCAGATTTTTTTTTTTAAGTTTGCCAAAATGAGCTGGAATTTCTTTATAGCTTTAGAGCCCTCTACAGCTGACGTCCAGGGCAGACATCACCTCTCAGTCTTCCAGCAATGCACGATTTCTCTGTGCGCACCCACAAGTAGACTGGTTTGCCACTCTCCCACCCCCACCCCCCCACCAATTCTGAAATTTCTAGCAAAAGAGAGATCTGTCAAAACAGGTTACTTGTACTTTTATTGGTTCCTCCAGACCATGACGACATTTCCTGAAAGGCAGTGCCAGGAAACTTAATGTCTGTGAAGAAGAAGTGAAAGTTCTTATGAGCATAAACTGTCTGGTGCCCCAGGAGACTGCAGCCTGAAGGAACCCCTGGTCTTAGACTGCGACACTGTCTCAATTGGCTGATACATTGGAACTCCAAATACCACCATCAGAGGAGAGGAGGAAAGTGTCTTTCCAAAAAGAGAGGTCTGGGAGACACAACAGGCTATTTCGTCCCTTTCTCTTAACCGCTTGTTTACCTAGAGTAGAGCATCTGAGCAGGCAGCTAATGACTGGCTCAGTCAAGGCTGTAACACCAATTAGTTAATCCATTTAAGTAGTTAATGGATCCTTTCCCAAGCAGGAGGGATAATAAGGCCTACACCTGGAAGAGGAGCGTGTGGCCTTCTCCACAAATGGGAAGAATCCATTCTAACATCCAGGTGCAGAAACAGAATTGCACCTTTTTACAGGACCTCAGCAATTTTGCTAAGGCTAGAGTCACATTGTGTGAGCACTTCACATGGCTGAACTTAAAAGAAGCAGGAGCTTTACAGAAGACTGGAAACTAAATAAAAAAAAACTTGTTTGAAGCACCGGACCTTTAGGAGACTTCCAAGTATTTCAACTGATATATTATTAAGTGCCAAAATCATGTGGGTACTTGGTAAGGTTGTAACTGGGTTTGTGGAGCAGAAAGGCGGCTCACTGCACTGCCATATCCCTCTATTTCACAGCGCCACCTGCTGGGTGAGGGTGGAAAGAGCTGAACTTTGTTTCTTGGATTGATAGCCTATGAATTCAAAGAAAGAAGAAAAGTTCCCAAACACTGAGAAACAGTGCTCTTTATGCTGGCATGTTCATAAAGAAGGGGACAGCTCTGCTCATCTTTGCTGCTGTCCTAGCCACCCACAGTCCAGTGATGACTGTTTCCTTTGAAATGTCCGAACAGGAAATAGAAGCATTAAAACCAAGAACATAAAATATGGGCCTTGCATGTTGACTAGCTACATTCCCGTGTTAATAGCCAGGTCATTTGAATCATGACCTTTAAAAGCTGGAGGGTTTTCTCATTATCTTTAATAGAGCATTGTAAGTGTCCTTTACAGATGAAGTTAATTCTATTCTCATAATTAACTCTCTTCAGGAGCACATTTAATATCCGGCCTCAACGTAGTAAACACCTAAACTCAGCGCAGCTAAGAAAAAACTGTAGCTAGAGACACATTCACTGTCACATAAAGCACTAGGTTCCATACCTAGAATGTTAAAAAGAAATTAATCCATATCTTAAGCACTGTTCATTCAACCTTGAATAGATACCTCGATTTCTCCTTGCTGAGGAAGAAGCTATAGGCCCAAAATGCCTCATCAGAAACTTCCAGGCCAAAAGTATTTCAGAATTTTTCAGATTTTACAAAGGTAAAATGGTACATTATGTATTATATAACACCTCCAGTGGGTTCTTGGGCTGGATCCACTAATCAAACAATATTCCTGCAGTAAGGTATATGAATATTCACAGCCAATGATTAAAGACTCTAAATAGACTTGTGACAGTTCAGATCAGGTTTTCTTTTCAAATGAGTTTGTATAAAACTTAACAAGTTGCACTTTGGGGGGCTTTTTGAATTTCAGAATTGAGGATAAAGGATTATGGACCTGCACAAGTCAGTCTTGATTTTAATGAAAAAGAGGCAAAGCAGTGGAAAAGGATTCTTTAGAAGGCTGAAACCCAGGTGTTTATCTTGGTTATTTGACTTTTGGACATTACTTAATATTTTTAGCCTTGGTTTTCTTATTGATTGCATTGTGGGGGGATGGTGGTGGGAGTAGCAGTGGATAGATGTTCCAAGATAGGCAGGAGGGAATCAGTATTCATCCAATGTCTACAGAGTTCCAGTCCTATGCTAACTGCTTCTAGTTCCTCAATATTATAAACAATAGTGTGATAAACAGTAGCTCAATCTTTATACACGTCCCTTATGATTTCTTTGGGATAAATGCCTTACAGTGTAATTACTGGATCAAAAGACAATCTATAACTGTCTGTCTGTCATCTGTTTGTCCATCCATCCATCCATCCATCCATCCATCCATCCGGGTTTATGTCAACATTGCAAAATTGCCTTAAAGGTAATTTACACTCCCAACAGCAGTGTGCAAGAGCACCTATTTCCTGTACCCTTGTCAATGCCAGGTGTGACCATTAACAAAATTCTGCCAACTTGAAAAATGGTATTTCTTCGATTAAACATGCATTTCTCTGATTGCCTTG
Source organism: Orcinus orca (assembly GCF_937001465.1). Classification (NCBI taxonomy): domain Eukaryota; kingdom Metazoa; phylum Chordata; class Mammalia; order Artiodactyla; family Delphinidae; genus Orcinus; species Orcinus orca. Next base: position 101,752,498 of record NC_064563.1, read on the forward strand.
CATTTTTACATAGGCTCCATGTAATCTTCCACAATTTTATGAAGCAGTTATTCCTAAGTTTCTATCGTTAGTGGTAGATCCAGGTCTGTTTGACTTCAGAGCTTATCCTCCTCCCAGGAGCCCCTGTGAGCTCTGAATTGCATTGTGGAGGGGCTTGAAAGGGACCTTGGAGGTGGACTGGGTCTTTGGAACACAACGGCACAAATGAGTTGTGGTGGCAGCTTTGACTGTATCTGTTGACTATGTTGTGCTTCTACACAGCGCTTCTCTACTGTACTAAGCCTAGAGGCTTCCTAGGTGGCCAACAAAACCTCTTTGAAATAGCAGCCCTCATAGCTTAAGGCTTGGGGAGAGAACACAGGGAACATATTTTAAATTACTATTCATCACCACTCAGAGCACGGTACAGTTTTTAGACCAGCTAATCATTAATCAATTTATTAACCAAAACCAGTATACTATTGACTTGGATAGCCTAGATATTTTGTTAATTCTAGCTGTTCCTCCCTCCCCATATGGGCTTACATTGGTATTAAAATTTAAATAACACATCTGCAAAACTCAGATGATATAACAGCATTTTAGATAAAGTGACTTTAGATCAGACTTTATCTGCAAATCACACACTGTTCTCAGTCATTTATACCCATGGAGGAGTGGGATGAACCAGACCCAGGGATTCAACAGGCATTCTAAAAGCCGTCATCTTTCTTACATATAAAACCCTCACCAGGGTCTTAGCTACCAGCTTTCCAAGGTATGAGTGTCACATTCTTTCTATACTCCTACAGTAACCTGCCTACAATAACCTAACTGCCTACAATAACCTCCCCACAGGAGAGGCACAAATAGCTTGTAAAAATGCTGAGAAAGAGCAACAAGGTAAAGGGTCAGTATAAATCAGTCTGAATAGAAATCCCCCACTTTAGGTCCACTGTCAGCACTGGAAATTTCTCTATTTCACAAATGCACGCAGGCCTACCGAGGTGCAAAGCTCCTATATTTTATGGGACTGGGAATGTGCCTCTTGGTGACCCTGTGATGGATAATCCGATCACAGTCCAGGCTTGCTCTTCTGTATACAAAGCACACTTGAGCAGCAAATCTGTGTGACATACACATTTTCAGGTGTCTCTCTGAAGGAGACGAACAGATTTCTCTTGAAACAGAATATCCTGAGAGAAAACAAAAAACGACTGGTTGTAAATATGTCAAACAAAAATCTTTAACTGTGACTCAGGATTTCAGGAGTTGGTCTGGTCTCAGGTTGTTTAAGGAGCACAGTCTTCTGTATTATCCTTGCTTTAATACCCACTGTCCATGACATCACCATCCAAACCATTTATTTAGTCTGTTTTCAAGCTCACCACATGGCAAATGACTGCCTGAATGAACAAAACAATTCAATTCTACAAGAATTCTTTGCAATTGAGACCCCTGGAGAGAAAAAAAAAAGTGTAATTGCCATCTAAAAACATACTGAAATTTCTGTAAGTGGTTTTATAAATAGTGACTGACTGTCATGAAGAGAGGAAGAAAAAACCCACAAACAGCTGCAGAAGGCATTTCTGAATCTTGCAGACATAGTAAAGCAAAATCATAATACCCCCATGAGTTCTTAGTTATCAGAAATCCCAGTTCGAATTTAGCCATTGACAGGTGGGCAAGGTAAGACAGATGATAATATCTTTCTGAGTAAAGACTAAGTCTCTAACATCTCACACCCCTTACAGTAGTGGTTTCCAAACTTTAGTATGCATCAGAATCATCTGGAAGAATTTAAAAAACAGGCTACTGGGCCCCACCCCCAAGAGTTGCTGACTTAGAAGGCCCAGGTAGGGCCCAATAAATTTGCATATGTAACAAGTTCCCAGGTGATCCTGCTGGTCCAGGGACCGCATTTTGACCACCACTGCCGTATAGCGCAGAGCCCACCATTAGGCAAATGGTAGCTGGTAAATAAATGTATATTGATTAAATCGAATTCATCTTCAAAAATAATGCTTTCTTTCCCGCCCCAAATCTAATATGCTGGTGGATTGCTTTTTACAGGGCATAATAATTACCTGGAGAGTCTTGTTAAAACATTAAAGCTTCTTAAAACACAGATTACAGGGCCAAACCCCCACCCCCCAGATTCAGAATCAGCAGATCTGGAGTTGGTCTGAGAACCTGCATTTCTGATGCTGATGCAGCCAGTTCCCAGATGACACTTTGAGTAGCACTGGGGCAGCAATCCACTTCCAGCTGCCACTAAACATCACACCAAGCAGATTTCTCAACGTATACCTCAATTACATAACTTTCCATATTCTATTTTATCATTTGGGCTCATGGTTTTCAATGCTATCAGACTTACCCTAAAGCAAGAGCTGTGTCTTATTTCTCCTTATATCGAACACGATGCCTATCACAGTGTTTTGCTATGAACACACAGGTGTGTGTGTGTGACATATGTTGGTAGATTGACATATACTGCATCCATGGGTAGCAACAGGAATACATATTTGTTTATTTAGGTTTCTTTTTGCTCAAATCTTCCCCCTACCAATATATTTACTGCATGTAAATCTAATAACCGCTGAATTTCTTAAAAAATTAGTTGTTTGTTATAAAGCAGAAACTAACACACCATTGTAAAGCAATTATACTCCAATAAAAATGTTTAAAAAAACCCCTAAATTTTCATGAAGTATTTTATTGATATGCTAACTTCCATTTATCATCATTGTGGAATCAATGAGAAATTATGTGCAACTGAAAAGAAAAAAAAATTAGTTGTTTGGCAAAATCAGTCTTATGTGGTAGATGCAACACAGAACTTATTAAAAGCATTCTTATGTATGAGTATCATTCGCCAACATGCCCTCAATGAATCTGAGGCTAAAGAAAACCAGCAAGTGGAAATCACAAGTTCCATTAGGACTGTAAGCATTTTCCAAGCCCTCTGCCAGAGTCTCCCTTCCTCCACTCCAGGGCCTTCTATCCCCGAGAGAGCCAAGGGGTCTTTAAGTTCTCTGCATTTAATATTGGGCTGCATGTCAAAACATAAAGAATGAAAACTGGTTTATGCCATAAATTAAGCCAATAAATTACAGCACACTTAATCCAGCATGGTGCTGGCAAACACATATACCAGTCCCACATCTGATGAGTGGCTTTAATGTTAAAAAGAAAAAAGTGTGTGTGTGTTTGTGTGTGTGTGAGTGTGGGTGGGGAGTTGAAAACAGGCAGTGGGCCTGGGGAGCAGGTGACAGACTTGGCCCTTAGATATACAGGAGACAGTCTGAGGTTTTATCTACTTAGTAAGGTAAATTGCAAAGCAGAAGCTCATATAATGTTTACTTTGGTATGTCCTTCATCTTCCCAGTCCGCTACATCCCATACATTCTCAGAAGAAAATCCTGTAACTCTAGAAGAAAGGAGACCCCTGGAAGGTTTAAAGCAGACTAAAACTCACTTTCAAAATCTCCATTCCAAAAAAAAAAAATTCTATTCTTCTGGGATCTCTGAAATCAGAATAAAACAAAACCCAAACAAACAAACAAACAAAAAACAAAGGGGTCTACCACCTGCTTCTAGAAGGTCCAAAAAGTTAAGGTGTGAGAAGAGGACTAGAAGCAAGTTCTCCAGCCTTTGGTGGGAGCAGTCAGTACTGGCAATGGTTATGTTCGACAGCATTGATTTGTGATTTGTGTCTTGGGGGAAACATGTGGAGAGATTTTAACATTTGATTAGGTTTCATCTCCATACTTCAAGTAACAGGACAAATCAGTTTATCTCTTCAACTGGAACCCTCTTTACAGATAGAAGAAATGAGATGCTTTCAAAAATTAATTTTCCCACTCTTCCCTGAAGTCCAGAGTTTTGATGAGGTTTTATGCAGGTTTTGACTTCTTTTCTTATGACCTTGTAAACTAGAAAACAAAAAAACTAGCTAATTAAGTTTTTTAAAATGAAAAGTCAAGCCCCCAAATTAAAATGATCCTTAAAATAACTTGTAAAAGACTGTCAAACTCTGGACAAGAAAGTATTCATCTCTGCATATTAGTTGCTAGTTGTTCAGGGTAGAGTAGAAGCTCAAGAGTCTTTAAAGTTGGTTTAGAAAGTTCCTTAAAAAAAAAACCTATATATATATGTCTGTACATATGTATGTGTGTGTATATATATATATATATATATATATATATAAATTCACCTGGAGAAAACTAAAGCCATCATTCTTTGAATTACAGTAGTAAGCTATTTGGATAATATAATAATAATTATACTCATAGTAATAATACAACTATATGGATATACAGCAATAAGCCATTCAGATCCTTATTGGTTGACCGAAATCATTATTAAGGATGAAGCCAATTTTAAAATTTTCTGTTAAAAAAAATTTTTTTTTAACTGGAAAGACAGGGAAAAAGGAGATGAAATACCAGGGGTTATTTGAGAATAACCAGAACAGAGGTGCAATCTTGAGGTAAAAAGGTTTTAGATGACCAACAAGCAGCAGGGTGCTGGTATTTTGGCAGTAAAGAAAACACGGTACTAAGTGGTAAAATAATGACAAAGAAACATTTAATATAGCTTGAAGTTCTTTTTGACTTCGGCAATAATGCTCTCCAAATTCTATCTTGAAGGTGGCTGAGAACTCCTAGAACCTTAGTCTCATGACTCAAAAGGAAACATCTATTTCTATGTTTCTCTCCTGTTGAACAAACTGCCTACTGGCTCAGAGAGATTAAATGAGGTGCTCAAGGTTACAGGACGAGAACCAGGTTTCATGATGTCCAGTCTGTCCAAGCAACTGAGAATGGGGAGGCCAGTTATGACAGTAATCTAGGCTGGAGGGGATGAGGCTTGGATCAGAGTGGTGGTAGGGGGAATGCTTGAGGAACCAGGACAAAGCTACTTCAAGTGACATCTCAGCCTGGAAGAAGACTGGATTTCCTCAAGCCTAAGAAACATGGCTTTTAAACTTCTTTCATAGTTTAAGAATTTTTGAGATCAAGATGCAGCTTACAGTCAATGTTAAAAGAGAGGTAGAAGAGGTGATGTAGCTGTCAATGCTCGTGCAGGTGCCAACAACACAAATGTCTAGGAAGAGAGAGTAGCATTTTGAAGCTTGGAGAGGCTGGGTGACTGTGTGAGGGGCTGACTGCAACACATGCAGTGGCAGAGAGGACAAGTGGGAAGTAATGGATGCTAAGACTGGAAAGGTATTAAATCTGTGTTAAAAGAAGAGAGAATTACCACAGATAGTGGACAGTTCCAGATCTCTAAGTACTATTAGGGAGGCAACATAGATGGCTAAAGGGAAGTAAAGTAGAAAGAATAAGTAAAATAAGGGCCTCAGAAAATTAACACCATGCGTGATCAGGTCTGGAATAACCAAGAACTGCCTACATCGACCAAACATTTAGATTCTAATCTCTAAGCAAAATGGTGAAGGGTCCTGAACCAGCTAAGATGTTCAAAAGTCCACAAGCTTGGTCCCACCTGAGACTAACCAACTCCGAGTGTCTGAGGTGAGGCCCGGGTAACTGTTCAATGATGTACAGGGAGAGCCCGTTATCTCACAAACACACTGTGTACTTAGGGACAACTAATTTTTAGTACTTTAGGTTTACCTGCAAGGCTGCTATATATTTTAATATCGAAAAATGTGTGCCCCCCCTTTTATAACTGCACCTTTCTGCTTTCTATGTGCACATCTATTAGTCACTCAAGTAAGAAAATTTTGCTAGTAAATGTTACGGCAAAGAGTGTAGTTTCCGACTGTGGCTATTGCTGAGCTATTCCTGATCAACTCATGACTTCATGAGAATGTAGTTCTGCACCCTCCCATACCCATTTTAGAGCCACTTAGGCCTTGCTTATTACATAGATCTGTATGGCTCAAAGAGATATCCTATTTCTTTTTTAAACGGGTTTTTTTTTTCCTCAGCGAGAGGTGGTGGCTAGAGGGTTTTTTTTTCTCTTTTCTTCCTTGGTGGAGGTGCCATTCTAATTTGGTCTGATTTCATTTTCCTGTTCTGGTTTAGGGCACTGGCACAGTGTAAAGCTACCTTGCTAGAGGGAGGCTTCTTCTCTTAGAAGTGCATTAGGTGGGAGGTCTGGGGATGTGTTGCAGAGAGGTGGAACAGGAAGTGGAGTGGAAGATGGAAAAGCACTACAGCAGGAGTCTGCTGATCGTTTCTTCTTGCATGCGACTTTATCCCTTTACTCACCAACATCTTTCATTTTCTAAAACAGCGGATCAACAAATCCTCAGTGGCTCCCTATGACATAGAAAGTAAAGTCCAGTCTCTTCAGCCTGACGTTGGAGGCCTTCCACCACACGGCTTCAGTGGGTCTCCCAAATTCCTCACACGCATTCTCCAGTTACCTCACATCCCCTCACATGCCTGGCATAGCTGAGGCCACAGCACTTGGAGCCCATCTTCCTCCCATCTCCTCAGTCCTCTCCTTTCTCTGAACTCCTCTAGCAGGAACTGTCTGTGTCACTCATTAGGGCTCTTAGTCATACTGGCCACATTTTAAATTAATGATTTCATACATGTATGATTTACCTCACTAACCAGACCAGAACTCCCCAAATTGGAGCCCCATGGGTTGAATTTAGCCCACATACATGTTTTGCTTGGCGCACACAATGTTTTTAAAGAATTTGAATTAGTTGCCAGCATTTTAAAAAAATCAGGAGATGGCACATAATAAAAACCTGGATTTCTGACTTCTCCTGACAAGCTGGAAGCTCTGACAATTCTGGGCCAGCATTCCAGGATGGTTCCAATCAGCTGGAGCTGTGTAATGATGATCCCTTCAGAGTGATGTATCCTTTCCACTTCGGCAGAGCCCCAGTCACCCCTCTGTCCTGTGCCTGGCCTCTTCCTGCTCTCACAGACCTTCCTGTCTCCTGCAGTCGTTTAAACTTGCAACCTCTGAACTTCACCCTATGTCCTCAGAGGGTATGGTCTTTGTCTTCATCTCCTCACCTCCTCAGTGCTTAGCACACTGCTATTTACATAACAGGTGCTGAAAAAATACTTCCTGAATGGAAGCAAGAAAGGCCAGAATCGAAGAAGCAGATGAAAGTGATGGATCAGGGAGATGAGGATTAAAGGAGGCCAAGGCTAAGGACAAATGATGAAGTGTTTTCCAGTGCCTCAAAAAGGATGTGAAATGAAAGACCTTGTTCCTTTATGGCTTCAAATGGCAGTGATTTATAAAGCTCTTTTAGAAAATTAAAAGAGGTATTTCGCTTTCAAAATGATAATTTCCCAGAAGCGGGACAAGAGAAACGATGTAGGTTATCTAATGACGCTCTTCAACTCTGAGTATACTTTACTGTTGTCAATAGTGAAGTGAGTCAGTCTGTCCTTTTTTAAAGAAAAACCACAAAACTTTAAGGCTTACTTTGTGCTGCTGACTAGGTAGAAGAGAAATTACCCTAAAGGCTGCCTTCATTTTACATCTATCTACAAAATCTCAAAAGAAATACACTGTAAGAGAGATGCATGTTACCAAGGATGTTTTCCTGAACTTGCACCAAATCCCTTCTGGGTGTCATCTAAGCTGCCCCTTTCCACTCAAATAAGAGTGAAGTTCAGAAGGTTAGGAAGAGCAGGGCTCTAGAATATTAGACACATGATTCAATGACTGAACTTTAAGTTTAACTTCACAGATGAAACTGTGGCTCCAGAGAAGTCACGCCTTAACTCACAGTTCTAACACTGGAGGTTTTACAGAACCTCCCCCTTCTACCAAAAAGCCTCTGAATTTTATTGCTGAGGGAAAGGAGGGAAAAACTGGTCTTACTGATCTGTTGATACCTCTGGGTTTGAGGGTATGAAGTGAACTGAGTTGGTGCTAAGGTGCTGGGGAATTCAGAGAAGAGGTGGAGAGACTTCAACTTGTCCACTGTGAAAGTTTGTGTTTGAACTAGAAGTTTGAGGAACTAAAGCTGAGCAAAGCTTTAGATTTGGGATGTGAGTATCTCAAGCTTCTGGGACAGCGAGGAGGTCACTAATGGGAAATTTGTAGAGGCATCCAAGAACAGACATCTGCCTCATTTAACTATTTGTCAAGTTTTTTCTGTCTGCCTGCAGAGTTGACCTCATTTTTCATTTCAAGAAATAACTTAAAATCCATACCCACTTATAAGCACCAAATTATGGAATGTTTCATTCTGTAGGTAGTGGCTTATCACAGTTTCTAAAATCCCAAACTCCTCAGTGTCCTGTGCAGTATTCTGAGAGACAGTAGCATGTGGTAGGTAATAGCATGGGTTCTGGGGTCAGACAAGACTTAGGCTGGAGTCCTAACTCTGCCAGTCAGTGGATCTGGAGCCCTAGGAAAGTCAGATAACTTTTTCCAGCCTAGAAAGGAGAATAAAAATGGTACAATTGCATGGGATTATTTTGAGGTGTGAGTGAAAGAGTGCATGCAGACTACTTAGCACAGCACCCTGCAGGGAGTCAGCCCCCAATAACAAGTTATTTTCATCAGGGTCTCTCACAATGTAGGAAAATTCAGATGGTCAGTTGGGTGATAGGTCATCAGGATCTTTGAGGAGTACATAAATTGGCTTGGCATTGTGCTCACAGTTCGTAATTCTAAACAAGGTTGAGGTCAGTAACTCCTGTCAGAAGAACTTGGGCTCTGAATGATTTTTCCAGCAGGAGGGATATTATGCTGAGCCAGCCCTGCTCACACCTCTGCCCTCTGTGATTAAATAAATGCATTTCTGAACCAGCCAGGCAAGCGAAGGCTGCTCTGCATGAAGCCTACTGTCCCATATGGGGCCTGATCCCATAGCCTTGAATTTTAACGAATCGAGCTAACTGGTAACAGATAACCAGACATGCTCCCTACTTGCAGGAGGCCAGCAGACTTTTACGGGGACACATCACGAAAACTTTAATAAGATGCAGAACACAAAATGCATTTCAGTAATATCCAAGAACATGTAATGTTTCAGAGTTTGGAAAAACCACAGCCACTCTGTCCATTCCAATTTATAAGCAGATTCTATAGCCTGAGAGGTCTGGGCTTTTGTTGGCCTTTTTCCCTGATGATGTAATGGGTATCTGAAACTGACAAACCTAAAGCTGGCCGAGAAGCTCAGAACTAGAGATCACATCATCTTTCCTTAAAGTAACATCTAACTTCCTGCTTGCTTTCCTGTAGAAAGACTGGATACTTGGGGAACACAGAATCACAGAATATTAGAACTAGAAGAGTCTTCAGTGTTTATCTAGTCCACTGGAGAAGCAAGGAAACCATGTGATACACAAAGATTATACAGCTAAATGTTGGCTCTGCCAGTACCAGAGTTTCCCTGACTCCAGGTCCAGAACTTTCCATTAAAGTTGCCACCCTGAGCCATCCAACCATCAGTTCCTCTCACAAAGTTATCCTGAAATTGGGGGACAAACCACTTGTTTATTTTTTTAATGGCCTAGTTGTACGGATGTCCAAAGCAAAGAGACAAATCAAATAGCTATAAGCAAAGCTATTTGTTTATAGCTGCCTATAAACTCACATTAGCTGTGTTAATTATATTATGACACACTTGTTAATCTCTAGCATATAAACCAGCAAATGCTAGAAGCACTTCTCACCTAGATGCTAAAATGTTATCTCTATTTAGCTCAAACAGAATATACTATGAACTTGCCTTATCTTTGTATCACCAGCTAGTAAGCATTCGGTAACTGCAATTTATTTATTTTAATATTGAGTTACTTTTGTTTAAAAGGGACATTTCTAGGTTATTAAACAAAAGTTCCTAAAAAGCCTTTCATAAAAATTTAAAGAGTAGATGTGAGGTCTAGAAAATTTAATAGTATTTATGGAATAGTCAGTCGGTGATTCATCAGTTCATCAGCTAGAAATGTTGTGAGGAAATCCCAGAACTGAGATTCACTACAGTAACCAGAGTCTTGCCACACTCTCAGCCAGTAATAATTCTTGGTACCCTAACATTTTTCTATTTAAAATGTACCTAAATAGATTTCCTCTCTGTTCCCTGCCTTTTTCTCTTTAAGCCCCAGCTTAAGATCTTGGTCCACCATAGTTGACATTCATGGCCTACCATTCACCTGGTACCTACATACTACCTTGGGCAAGTATGAATCTTCTTATATTTGTGCCTTATATCCACAACCAGATCAGTCAGGATCTCCTTCTTTGAATACTGTCTTAGTTCAGGCTGCTGTGACAGAATACCATAGATTGAGTGGCTTATAAACAACAGAAATTTATTTCTCACAGTTCTGAAGGCTGGAAGTCCAAGATCAGGGTGTCAGCAAGTCCTGGTGAGGGTTCTCATCTGGATTGCAGATTGCTGACTTCATATCCTCCCACAGTGAAGAGCAGAGAGAGGAAGCAATCTCTCTCATGATTCTTATAAGGGCACTAATTTCATTCATGAGGATGCTGCCCTTATAACCTCATCTAATCCTAATTACCTCCCAAAGGTCCTACCTCCTATTACCATCACATTGCAGGGAGGGAGTAGGGGTTCAACATACAAATTTGGGGTGGGGGAAGCACACAATTCAGTCTATAACAAAGGTCTAAGACCAAGCTAGGGCTCTGCATACATGGGGTATCCATGATACAATCTATTCTATCAGAAAAATGAGGGCACTGTACAGATAATCTTTAGACTCCTTAGGGGTAGTCATGAAAAACCTAATATAATGTTGCAGAAGGGTAAAATAATTTAACATAAACAAGTGAGAATGTATACAATATTTAGAACATTCTGAAATGTTAAGGCTAGAATTTTCTTGAGTTACATAATTCTTTTTTCTAAATTTTTGGGATAATCACAAAAATTATCCTTCTCTCAAGAGTGAGGACTAAAGAAGTGGGAAAGAAAGATATTACAATGTAAAATAGATTAAAATTAAAGTAAAATTAAAGTGAAAACAAACATATCAAAATTCTAGCAGTGGTTATTTCTAGGTGCTACAGTTATGGGTAATTTTGATTTTTTTCTTTGCATCTTTGTATATTTTCCACATTCTCTACAATGAACATGTGACTCTGATAAGCAGAAAGAAACTCCAAGAAGCTTTAAAATAAAGGTAAAGATGAGGTCAAATATTTCCAAATATTTGAGGAGAGACATATCAGAGTGTTTCTAGCATCAGTTGGTGATTGCCATAACATCATATTATATCCTGTGAATTCCCAAGAAGGGCATGTGGTCACACAAATCATATAATAAATATAATTTTCCATGGGCTGAATGGATTGATTATGCCAATGGTGCTGGGGATAATGAATAACTAGGAGAATGTTTAAGTGTTATTGATAATTTGGGGGAATGTGAGAGAGGCATTGTTCAGGATCCCAAGGTCGGTGCTTGAGGTAATAGGCCTCTACTGAAAGGCTGTGAGTACAAAAAGAAACTGATGACAACAGGACAGGGAGAACCGGGAGACTCTAAACCCAGGATAGGGGCTGCCCAGACATGTTCTATAGGGCAAGACCAGTGTCTACAGGGAAGACACTGGTAAGAGTCTGAGGTAAGAGACTTCCAGAAAGAGAGTTCTAACCTAAACTCAAAATACTGTGGGACAAGGGGTAAAGGATGAAGCATAGAAGCAGCAAGGATGAGTAAGAAGGGCCAAAAGAGGCTCCACAGGCTAGGAAAGGGCATTCAGAAGTTTCTAGAAGGGGCTGGGCTGTGATTAATGAAGTCCAAGCTTAAGAGAGAAATATGAGGCTGAATTTGAAATTAACTCCCACTCGTGAAAATTTCAGTTCTTGCATATGAATTCAACTGTAACACCAGAGATGGTGAGAAAAAAAGGGTGGGAAGGCTACGGAGTCCAGAGGCACTGTGATTAAAGGTGTACATCTCACCCCCGAGCTTGAAGGATATTGGTGGAAATCTGCCAAAAGACAGTGCAAAACAGAGGGAAAGGAAACCAATGATCTGCCCTCCTTTGCCCCAGTGTGTTCAATGTAGTTTCTTTGAACCACATTAGGTAAAAAATTAAGGCTGAATTCCTAAGGCTTGGGCCAGGGCTGACAGCTCAAATGCCAACATGGGCCAGACAAGTAACATAAATAAATGAAGTGGTCCAGTCCAGAGAGGTACACAGTGTAGGCAAGAGGCCGTCATGCTCTGTCTGAAGGGACAGCTGCAGAAATGTGGGCCTAGGGTTGCCAAATCTTCTGAGTTTTCAAGAAAAGCCAGATATCTGGATTTCTCTGTGAAATCTGCTATTGTTAGTAACTAATTAAATTTCTTTAAAAAACCATTAAGTAGATCAAAGAAAACATATATGGGGAGGAATGTGGTACCTGGGCTAGTTTGTGATCTTTCCTCTGGACTGCTTCTTCAGTACAATTGCAACTTCAGTTAAGGAATGGATTTAAACATGACATGCTATCTTGAAGGCACGCAAATATCTGATCTTTGGCCAGTCCTGAGAATACTAGGGACACTTGAGTGGCAAAAGAAACGTGTATAATGGAACTCTTCACAGCTAATACCTTGGGGAGAATATTATACAAGTTTAAATAAGCCTAATGTCCAGATGTACAAAGAACAACATATAGAATTTGGGAAGAAGTTAAGTGTGGGCCAGTCAATGCCTGAAAACACTTGTATGCAATTTACTTTGATTCTAGTAGGAAGCTGCATTTGAATACTGCAGAACAAAACCTGGTCCTGAGGGGCAATTTTATTAAATGATACAGACTCAGCATGAGCTACAGCAGTGACCAGAGAATTGATTAGTTAGGGTTTCTGTGACTGGATACATTTCCAGGTAAGAGAGATATTATAGTGAAAACAAATATCCACGTCCCAAGTGGATGGAAAGCTCAAGATTGCTTTGTTTCAGATTAGAAAAATAAAAGTGCTTAAGTGTAGACCCCTAAATGCTCAGGGGAGTGAGAGAATTTAACAGGATTCTTACTATCTGTACCAGGTTGATTAGTGTGTCTCCCCTTCTCCCTCCATTCATGTTCACTGAGAAACTGTGAATATGGCTTTATTTGGAAATATGGTTTTTGCAGATGTAAACAAGATGAGGTCATACTGGATGAGGGTGGGCCCTAATCCAATGATTGGTGTCCTTATAAGAAGAGGGAATTTGGACACAGACACACATTGAGGGAGACCACCATATGAAGACAGAAGCAGATTTTGGAGTTACCACTACCACCCCCAAAGAATGCTGAGGACTACGGGCATCCATCAGATGCTACAAGAGTCAAGGAAGGATTCTTCCCTAGAGCCTTTGGAGGAAGAGGCAAGGCTCTGCTGGCACCGTGATTTTAGCCTTCTAGCCTCCAGAACTGTGAGAGAATAAATTTCTGTTGTTATAAACCACCCAGTTTGTGATAATTTGTTACCAGAGACCTAGAAAACTGTTTTTTTTTTTTTTCAAGCCACTTCTGGAATGGAAGGCTTGCTGTGGTGAATTATACAATGACTTACAATTATGCCCCAAATTGGAGCAATATGTAGGGTGTAAGAGATAAAGGCACAGGAAGCATTCTGTCAACAGAGCATGAAAACCCTCGTTTTTGGAGAGAATGGAAATAAAAAATAATGACCACTAACCAAATGGAGAGCAAGAGAACTTCCAATTCCAGTGGTGTTATACATAGTATTTATCCCAGAGTTGAACTAAATTTAATTTCATTTAGGGGAAATTATACATTACAGATTTTAAAAATTCCAGTCATCTTTTCCTTGCCCAACTTAGTTTCCTTTCTGTGAAATAAAACCAAGCCCTAGAAAATAACTACAAGACACTTTAGGTTCTTCATATATCTAAAGAACAAGATTAAAAAGTAAGTTATTTATAACTTTGTCCCACTCCATGTGCAGAAAGTTTTCCTAATATACACTTACATGATTGTTGGGGGGTGGTGCCTTTCATTTTTGCCTTTGTAAAAATTTAAAATATAGTTATTTTAAAATCTGGTTATAGAAATAAACATAGCATTGATTTATCCATGGGTTCTCGGTGTTAATACTTTTTCTTTGGTTTTATGTCTTCATGTCTTAGACCTCTTTTCTCATACCAGCCTGTAATTGCTAGTCTAAGCCTAGAGAAAGGAAGGAGAGGCTTCATCTGTCTCACTTAGAAGTTCAATTAATAAAGCCACAATAACACAAACAATGCCATAAGGCCTATTGTCCAGCTGGATGCACTCAGTTTTAGACGGATACATACACACATTCACATAACACCACCAACTATCATTACCACCACCACCCAGACCTTGGACCAAAAGCCTCCCCTACAATTTTGTACATATAAATGAATTTCTTTTAAAAGTGCTGTTCATTAGGAAGGGTACTGCTCTATATCATTTTTGGATGATTTCTAGACTATAGATGTCTGCTCATGCAAAACTCCAATGGAGTACATTACTACAGCACACGTGTGCCATACTCAGTTACATACCAAGAAAGTTTAAACACATCTGCTCAATACAAGTGTATATCATATGGTCCTCGTCAGCTCTGTGGGAGCTGAACTCTCAGACCACAAGTTATGCCCATTGGTAGCCTAAATAACATGACAGATAACACATATATCATGATAGCATTATAGGTCATTTAAGGGTGTACACGTAAACTGCGTGTGCTTCCTGTGTGATATATTTTGTATTTATTATATATTTATAATATATATTCATGTATACATACAAAAAATATTTTATATTTCACATTATGAAAATGTCATTAAACACAATTTATATTTATAAGTACATGATATATAAAATGTTAAATTATACATTTTGAATATAGAAAATGTATAATAAAATTATTTTTATTAGTCAATTTTGAAATAAAATTTACTACTCTTGTTTTAAAAGATTCTGGATTAGTCTAATTGCATAGCATACACTGAGATATAAAAATGAGGTTTAAAAAAAATTTTTTTTTTTTTTTTTGCAGTACGCGGGCCTCTCACTGTTGTGGCCTCTCCCGTTGCGGAGCACAGGCTCCGGACGCGCAGGCTCAGCGGCCATGGCTCACGGGTCCAGCCGCTCCGCGGCATGTGGGATCTTCCCGGACCGGGGCACGAACCCACGTCCCCTGCATGAGCAGGCGGACCCTCAACCACTGCGCCACCAGGGAAGCCCCTATCTTTCTTTTAAATTAATTTTTATAGGAGAATAGTTGCTTTATAATGTTGCCTTAGTTTCTGCTATAAAGCAAAATGAATCAGCTATACATATACATATATCCCCTCCCTTTTGGACCTCCTTCCCATTCAGGTTACTGCAGTGCATTAAGTAGAATTCTCTGTGCTATACAGTATGTTCTCATTAGTTATCTACTTTATACATATTATCAATAGTGTATATATGTCAATTCCAATCTCCCAATTCCTCCCACCCCACCTCTTCCCCCTTGGTATCCATATATTTGTTCTCTATGTCTGTGTCTCTATTTCTGCTTTGCAAATAGGATCATGTATACCAAAAATGAGCTTTTAAAGAAGATTCTGGATTATTCTAATTGCATAGCATATACTGAGGTATAAAAATGAGCTTTAAAAAACTGCAACAAAACAGAAGGTGGGGAAAAAAATACTGGGGCTGACAGAACGATTATCCATTCACATTTCTGATTTGTGGAAAGGGTTTCATTGGTCTCAACAACTATTTTGATAATATGTAGATATGTGACAATTTAAAATTAAATTTACACTAATAAAATATCACTTGTGTGTGTTCTCTATATTGAGGGTAGGCATAAGATTGTTTTCAAGAAAGGATCTTGCTGCCTAAAACATTTGAAAACAGCGAGTTTTGTGGAGGGCATTCCAGAGCTGACTTTGGACCAAATTCTGACTTCTGAACACTTTCATCCACAAGGAACCACCTCTATGCTCCAAGAAACGAGTCTCACAGAGGCATCTTCCTGGGTCACAGGTGATAATTTAACAAGACCTGGGTGGGGATAGGATTACAGAGACTTCTCTAAAAAAAAGAAAATCATGAAAACGTGCCTGATCTAATTTGGATTTATCCATAAACAAATAAACATTCCACTTTAGCATTAAAATATGGTTAAAATCAGTTTTAAGAGATACATTTTCATACAGAGCATTTCACACAAATCTAATAAAGATATGACTTTCTCTGAAATTGCCCAAGCTCTCTGTCACTATAAGCTCTTAATGCATTAGAAGGTGCTCAAGAAATGTTGGTAAATGAGTGAACAATTAAAAACCATTTGCTCCTGAACACTGCCCTATGATGCCCTTAATAAATTTATTCCACAGGATGAGTCTGGGTGATTAAAATAGCATGCTCTTTTTCACTTAGGCCAATAGGAAGTTTAGAGCTAAATTTGTGATTTACTTCTAACAACCATAAAGGACCCGAAACTATATATTTCAGTTTCCCACTCTTATCTCTGGCTTTATATTCCAATTACTCCAATTCCCTCAACTAATTATTTTATTCTTCTGTATCTCATGTGCTTTGGAAGTGAGGTAAAAATAGACTAATAAATAAAAAGAAGAATCTTTCTTAAAACCGTTAACACCTTACTAACCTCTCCTATAACACTGGGTGATTTTTTAAAAAGCTCTCCCCAAATTAACCCTTCTATCTTTGGTAAATTCTGGAAAACCCTAGGGTTTCATGGGAAAGTTAGAAAAGCAATGGCCTAACCTCTGATCTTTGTTGGGTCTGCTTGTCCCTCGAAAGGGGGGCTATTCCTCTGAGGCAGTACTAAATGAAACAAGAGACTGGTCTGTTTGCTATTTCCCACTGGATTTAGACATCAACTTTATTTTGGCCTAACGAATTTATGCCTAATTTTTTTTTCCTATGCTCTTTTATTCTCTTCAAGACATAATCCATTTAGGTTTGAAAACAGTCTATTGTGTGTGTGGTAACTTTCATTCCAAGACACAAACAAAAGTGCTTTTCAACAACTGTCCATGTCTATATTTAAGCAATTAGTTTAGACCATCATGTCAAGCCTTATACAATTCTGCACAACAGATCTTCTTTAAAGAGTAAAATACAATTTAAGAAGCTGAAAGTAAGTTTAACTTTTTAGGAGAAAAACCTGGGGCTAGACAGGAAATTCTGGAATCCCAGTCTTTGTCCATGTACAGGAGTTAAGAAACATAAAACCCACCTGGACTTGAAGGCTTCCTTCAGCTGAGGTGTCAACAGAGTGAAATGGATTCCTGACTTGGGTTTTGTTTTCTCTCTCTAAATGGCAGTCCAAAAAAATAGTGTAAGAATAACCTGGCACCTCTTTAGCCATGCGTAGTTTCTCTCCTCACACCGCGTGCTGGGATGTGTCACCATAACTTTGCACCCACAGTTATGTCTTCGGGGTGGCCCCTGAAATGGAGTGAGCTAGCTGTGCTGGCAGCTTGCTCTGGTTAGCTGCGGCTGCCGGCAAGAGTGGGCTCCACTCTCCCTTCCTCCTCTTCTCCCCCTCCTCCCCTCATCCCAAACAAATGCGTCACCTGGCTGCCACACTGGAGTGGTTGCAAGGCGAAGGGTCTGAGGGTGAGGGAAGGGGAGAAATCACAGGGGCCATGTGACTAAAGCATAGCCAAACAGGGATGAATAAGTGAGCTGACTTTAACTCTGCTGCTAGTTTTCCTGGTAAAATCGAGACCATGGAAGAAGGTATGTGGTCCAGACTTGTCTGTCCCCTTCCGTGAGGGCTGTTTAGCAGAGCTTGGGATCCTGTCGTTTGAGAGGAGGACAGGACAAGAATGGAGGAAGACGATGCAAACAAAAGTGGACTTGGACTGTGGCTAGGTGGTCCATACATCCCAGTTTGCCTGAGATAGTTCTGTATTATTGTGTCCCCTTTTACTCTCAAAAGCTCTGACCCAGTGTCTCTTAAGAGGGCATACTTATGCTGCAGGGGGACAATTCTTCCTTTCAGGAGACTGCTTTGCTCACTGTAGACAACTTAGCAGACCTACCTCTGTCTCCTAAACGGCAGCAGCATACCTCCCTCCACCCTATCATTTTTTGCCCACCCTGTCATTCTGACAAGCATAAACGTCCTCCCTCTTTTCAAGGGCCTTCTGGGGACAGTAGTAAAGCCCTGATGCAGAGCCACTGAATGTTCTCTCAGTGAAGAATGAGTAAGGTGAGGCTAAGAGAAGTGAAATGATTTGATTAAGGCCATTGCTAGAAAATGGCCCAGGAATGAATTGTTTCTTGGTTTTATATACTGTGCTCTTTTCAGGACAAAACTCTATTGTCCCATGGCACACCTATAGTTGAATCACTGTCGGCAGAGGCCCAAACTGCAGGGAAAGAATATACATGTGGTAATACTAGTGTTTTATTTGGGACCACTTACTCATATGTAGTCAGTAGCTTCATAACCCTTGCTAGTTACAGAGGTGATCAATAATAATGGTATTTTTCAAGAGGACTTGATACTTTAGATTTTTAAACATATAATATTTGGAGCTAAGTCATAAAAGCTTTCCAGAAAAGGAGAGTAGTGTTGTCATTATTTTTTAAATAAATGAAGCTTAAAGAGGGATTAACAGCTAACAACAGTGGCACCAATAAATATGCTTTTGAAGAATCTATTATTCAAGGAATTAAATATCTTTTTTTTCTTCTAAAAATGTTTAGGATATGGTATTCTCAAATGAAGCCAATAACAACACCTTGCCTCCTATAGTTCTTATTAGTTTAACTTCCTTAATAAGATTTAATCCTGAAAATAACCCGAGGAGGCAGGCAGAGAAGGTATTATTCCCATTCTACTGACTGAGAAATTTTAGTGGCTTGCTAGAGGGTTGGACCTCCAGTCCAGTATTCTTATGTTATGTCTTGGAAACTCAAGTCAGGAGCACTGTTGAGAGTCAACTATTACACTTACTTAAATAATTCTGCCTCTTTCTCCAGCATTTAGGAGAAAAATATTATTTTTTCCTCCACATAATTACTCATGGTCATTTATAGTTGCTAACAGCAGGACTCCTGAACCACGGGGAACGGGCACACTGAGTCACTTGCACACTCACCACTCACTGAGGACTTACTTTGCATCAGGCCCTGGCTGAGGCACTGAGGCTTCAAAGGCTCATCAGACCCGGCCTTGCCTTTGATGGGTTCAGAAATATCTTGAGAGCACCTTTAGTAATTTTGATCAGAGCTGACTCACTTCTATTACCTTGAGCAGATATGGCCAAACGGTTCACTGTGATTGATTGGTTGTGCCCAGGCCAGGATCCTTCCCTGGGATGCCAAAGTGACCCCCTCTTTCACTAAGCCCTCCCCTCACAAAAACCCTCAACAACAACCAACTGTAACATCAACCCCAAACCCTGGGGACACAGCCTTTGTGTTGACAAGTTCTAGAAATAAACCGATGGCGCACCAGTCGGACTACTACTGCTACACTAAAAAAAAAAGGCTGTTTACTTTGGTTTTGGTGATGACACTGAGAAGTACAATCTGACACTTTTATCTACACTGCCAAAGAACAATAATTTTCCATTTCTCTTTTTTAGACACATTTGTGGCAGGAGCAGGAGTGGAGTGCCTAGAACTAGGCTTCTATACAACTCTAAAGTAGCTGCTGGGATCTAAATTGCTGTAATATTCTCTTCGAGCAGTTTCAAATATTCTAGAGATTAGATTCATAGGCTTATGGAGATTTGATTAACTTGTTACTGTGAATACAGACAACTGTGCAGCTTTGGGGGGAAGCCCCCACGTCATAGAGCCTCACCACCCCCTAGCCTCTCCCTTCCCTCTTCTTAATAAATAAACAAATAAAGCAAGCATGTGGCAAATATGTTTCTATTTTTCCACCAAGAACACAGATGTGACAGCTTCTTCCCCTTCTCTTCTCTCATCCTCCCCAGCTCCGTCTTCCCCCCTCCCTACCAAATGACCTCATCCCTGCGCAGAAAGGACACCAGCTGCAGGGAGGGTCTGCTCCACCAAGCGGGATCATTATCACCATTAGTAATGCCAAGAAGCCCAGACGGCCTTGTCCACATGTGCAGTGTGTTATAGCTCTGCGGTCTCCCCACATCCACAACCAGGCTGCTGTCTGGAAATGGAAAGGCTTTGCCTTCCTGAAAATAATGTTATCAAAAGACTGTTTAGATATTTCTTAACAAATCCATCAGTGACTGTAGCAACAATGAGAAGAACCTGCCAAGATGATGAACCTGGTGGCAGCCTCAAAAGTCATTTGAGTACAAAACTCCCATTTAAGAAAAGTGAAGACACGTGATTTTTCAGGGTGAGAATTGTAAGAACTAGTTTGCAAGAGGAGGGCTGCCTAGAAAATAAAAATTAGAAAAAAAAAATTCTAACATACCGGCAAAGTAAAAGCTAATGTTATGATCTCTATTTTTACAGGCGTATCCCTATAGATTCATGTTCATTTCTTCATGCACTCATTCACTCTTCCATTCTCCTGTCTGCCAGTTAGTGCCAACTCATTCCAGAGAACGAGGCTGTGAGGTTTTATCAGACATATTAATAATAGCAATTACCATATACAGAGTGCCTACTATGAGCTGGACACAGGGCTATGTGCTAAATGCATGCCTCTCAACCACTTTGCACAGATAGATCATCACTTCCATGCTACAGATGAGACAACTGAGGCTCAGTCAGAGAGGCTTCCCGGGCCCTCTTCTAGAAGCATGCACTCTTCCTAGGTGGTCTCGTCCATACTAATAGCTTTAAATATCATCTATAAGCTGTTATCCAATTTATATCTCCAGCCTAGACATCTCTTCTGAGCTCTAAATATATTCTTATAATTACCTGCATGACATCTTCATTTGGATGAATCACAAGCATCTTAGATCAAAGAAGTCCAAAACTGAACATGGGATCTACTCTTGCCCCCTACCCCCATCCCACCTCACCCTCAGGCTAGGCTCTTCTTCAAAAGTTTTCACGTCAGGAAGTAGCACCTCATGTCAGAAACTGGAAGTCATCAGTGACACCCTCTTCTTATGCAATGCCACCAAACCAGGGAGCCACCGAGTCTGGTAAACTCTACCACCTAAATCTGTCTTGAATCCATCTATTTCTCCATTGACTGCTACCATCATCTCTCACCTGGAAAATGTCATTAGCCTCACTGGTTTCCTTCTTGCACTCCTCTAATCCACTGTGTGATGAGATAAAAAAATTAAAGTCAAACCTGAATATAATCATGTTTATACCCCACCGCCCCCCCTACAAAAAACCTTTCAATGGTTACTCATTGCTATTAGAAAAGACCAAAACTTTTGTCAGTGCCTACAAGGCCCTGCTTAATCTTGCCGCCCGCCACCCCCACCTACTTCTGTAATTTTCCACTTTCCTCTCATTCACTGGGCTCTAGTTTAGCTTGCCTTCTCTCATCCCTCTTTTGCACCAAGTTCCTTCTTGACTCTGGTCTTGGAGGCCTGGCCTTCAGCCTGTGATGCTCTTACACTTCTTCTTCATCTGGCTAACTCCTACCTACTCTTTGAGCCTCAGGTTAAACATTATTTAACAAAATAGTCTTCTCTGTTCCTTTGATTCAATTAAATTCCACATGTGTTTCTTCTATATTTACTATGGTTGAAATATTTATTTGAATGCTTGTTTTTCTTTGGCTTCCCCAAGTGGAGATAAACTCGATGAGGTAAAGAAAAGCCATGTCTGTCTTGTAAACAACTATATTCATCATGCCTAGCATAATGCCTGGAACATAGATGCTCAATCAATACCTGTTAAATGAATAAATGAGGCAAGTAACCTGCTCAAGGTCACAGGATTTGAACTCAAATCTGTCTGCCCTAAAGCACATTCTCTTTTAAAATCTTGCAAAGCAGAAAAGAGTACTTTATAAATTCAACATATCATAATCAGTTTTAGGGATGTAAATTTCCCAAGTCTCAAAGTTCTGATTGACTGAAATGGATGGATGGATGGATGGATGGTTAGATGGTTGAAAGGAATGGGGTCTGGGAGTATGGTGGGATTGGAAGGAACCTATCTCCCGTAGTATATGTGACATAAAAACATCTACTGGCCTGCATGAGAAGTCATAATAGAGAAATGAGAGTATGGATGAGAGAGAGTAGATATTAGAGATTGCTGAGCTGCTACAAGCCTGAACAAAATAAGATTTAAAAACCAAGGAAACACGGGCTTCCCTGGTGGCGCGGTGGTTAAGAGTCCGCCTGCTGACGCAGGGGACGCGGGTTCGTGCCCTCCGGGAAGATCCCACATGCCGCAGAGCGGCTAGGCCCGTGAGCCATGGCCACTGAGCCTGCGCGTCCAGAGACTGGGCTCCGCAACAGGAGAGGCCGCAACAGTGAGAGGCCCGCGTACCGCAAAAAAAAAAAAAAAAAAAAAAAAACAACGCAAAAAACAAGGAAACTAATCTTTAATCTTTAATATGGCTGAAAAGAGTAAAGGCAAAGAGATTTTGAAAAGCCAAGATATCATCTTTTATGGGGGAAGAAAAATTACTGAAGGTGGTTTTTGCATCTATCTTCTCTCCTTCCTCGTGTGTGTGTGTAGGGTGTGGTACAGATAGTGAAGAATGGGGTGAAGGATGGACTACTGGGAATACCTGAAAAAGGCTTCTTTGAGCTTTGAGGACTGGGGAGTAATTTTTTTCCATCTGAGACCTAGGATATTTGCCTCCATCAGTACTATTCTAAAAACATTCTCTGCTGGGTAGTCTGTCATTGACCCTCAGATGGAGTGAGGAGAGATGAGTACAGAAGAGTCTGATCAGCACAAGCTAAGTTAGGCCCTTATTCCTTGATTCTGTTCATGCTGTCCAGTTTTCTTCTAAAAAAGTGCAGGACTTCACATTTTCCGACAATGAATGTGGACTTGTTACATTTGCCCTAGTTGTCAAGGTCTGGGAACTTTGGCTTTGTTCCTCTCCTTCAATCCATTTATTTTCTTGAACTGTCCCAGCTTCTCACAAGTTCTCAATTATTAGGAACTTTAAAAAGTTTATTTCTCGTGTTTGTGTGGATGAAATGGTGATAACAATTAGGTGATCAGCTTTTCGGCAAAAGAAAAAAAACCCAAAAAAACAAAAGCCACTTTTCCACTTCCCTCTCATGTTCTCCATAAAAGGCAACAAAACTCTTCAGTAAATTCAGTATCATGCAACATGGTTGGAACTGTTCTAAATACATAATCTGGTTAATAGTGCCTGAACCACACACAGAGTACCAATTTTCAAAGAACTGAAATAAAATACACTTAGTAGTAAAATGATACAGGAGTCTAACATCTTTCTTTGATGAATCAGTAGGTGCACAAGGATCTTGTAGTTTTGAACATTTTGATCATTTGATTGCATGATGGTGCTTAGGGGCTGGCTAATGAAACATTAGATAACAGAGTTCACAGTATCTATTATTGGCGGGTCACAGAGCCAACTGTATTTTTTTACTAGCTGGTTTTCTATTAGAATACAAAAAATGAAGCTTTGCATTGAGTTTGACATTTATGGTGCTAAGTTCTGCGATCAGATAATTCTGTTTGTTTGAAAGCTTTGGGGGTGTTTTCTGATTTCAGTTACTAATTTTTTTCCTCCAGTGTCATTAAGTTTTGCCCTTTTCAGCTCCTTTAATATTTAATAGTAACTTTAAAGACAAAGGTCTAGCATTTCTATTGACCTCACAACATTATAGGAAAGGATCAAGATCCTGAACTTAAGGCAAAAGAAAAAGGGACGCAGAAGAGACCTATGTTAGAGGAAGAGGAGTGACAAAGACAATGTAACAGAGAACAGAGGAAGGAATGGCTCATGCCCTCACAGTTCATGAGCAGCAAGCTGTGTGCCTTTCTGTTCAATCTTTCCACGGCCATTATTTTAAAAATCAAATTGTAGTGGGGCCAGCATATGAGCGACTATCATTTTGAAAGAAGAAAAAGCTGAGAGAAACCAAGGCACAAAGTGAATTATTCTTTCCCTGAATTTTACAGTTTAAAAAGATCCCCAGTAGACCTAAAACCATGTCATGTAGCCATAAAATACTCCATTTCACCCCATAGCTGGGCTGTCTGCACTCATTCCCCACTCCCCAAAACGAATGCATACAACAAATTCTATTATTATTTTTTTGTAGGGCAATTGTTGATTAATGAATCATCTTTCCTTTAATTTTTATTTTTTGTAGACTTAGTTTGGCTAGGTTCCCTGGCATTCCTGTTGCAGTACGTAATGGAAAATTTGACCTCACACTCTTTGCTTTTTTGTAACATCGGAAAACACTGATATAAGAGGGTTACAAAAAAGTAGCTTGGAAATGAAGGGATGCACAGAAAAAAAAAAAAAGCTCAGTGTGGAAAGGAACAAAGATACATTAAATCATCTGGAAAGTAAATATTTAGTTTCATAGACATGAAGTTACATTTATCTTCAAGAACAGCTCATTTGTTACAGCTTAGGATGTCACAGTGTTTCCATCATAATTCTGCTTTTCTAAAGAGATTATAAACCAGACACTAAAAAGCCATTCTCAAAATTAATTTGGAACACAGGCAGACCATTTTGTAGATCCTATAAGTTCTTCCCAAAATGGTGATTTAGAGAGAGGCGGACAGAATAAAGGTGTCAGTAAGTGATTTCTTGCATTTACTCATATCTGAGTTGAAATAAAAGCTTGGCAATCACCCTTCTGTGATCACATCCAAGAGTCTATGGAAAATGTAACAGGTCATACAGAGTCAACTTTAGTACTGTGAAACTTGGGGTTTGGCAGTAGAGACATGTTTTAGGACAGGTCTGTCAGCAGAATTCATAGTGGAATGAACAAAATGGTTGTTAAAACTGTCTTTTTACATTTTAAAATAATGAGACTATACTTTCTAAGATGAGACTATACTCTCTTCCCAAAGGCAAAAGAATCATTTCTTTAAATGCATAATCCAGACTCAAGAGGACACTGACCCAGCCACTGACTATGACCTGAGAAATTTATCAACTTGACCACAATGGGAAGAGTCCCATATAGCTCCAGCACCAACCTCTCAAAATGCCACAGTGCCCTGGTATAGGGTATCCAATGAGATGTTTCATGATAACAACATAGGGTGATGTGTATATTGTCAACCCTCACAGTCCCATGGTTGTCAGAATGCATATACAGAGTGTTCAGCTTATTAATCATCTAGATGTGCTGAAAAAAGGAAGAGGGGAAAGAACAGATGCAGGGAAGGCTGTACAAATCACTACTTCATTACTCAGGCTGCTGGAAAATGTGCAGATGTTTCTTGATGTTACCTAAGTTGTTTCCAAAACCACTGTCACATCTATGTACTCTTCCCTATAAAAATGCAGCATTATTAACTGGAACTATACAAATAATTCTCAGTGGAAAAAGCTTTAATATGCCACTTATGGGCTGGATGAGTAGTCTTTATTTGAATAATAATGTTTTGTTGTTGTTGTTGTTGTTTTTTAGAAGAGGGAGTTAAACAGGAGAACCATGAAGTATGCAAATAAGCCACAAGAGAAAAGTTTCTCTTTGTTCAATTTTGTGTTGTAAGTGGTAACAGATGGCTACCTATTCCAAAGACTGTCATAGGTTCCTACTTCTCACTGACTTTGGCAGATACAGGAAAAAAAAAAAAGAAGTATTCAGACAGCTTGGAGTAATTCTATTTATCCACTTATAAAATGCAGGTGGACTGATAAAGAAAGCTTTTAACTACAAAGAGAACCATTAGGGAAAAAATTATTATGTGTCATTTAATATCCTGTTTAAGGGAAGTATGAAATCTTGGTCAAAAATAATTGGTGGGGCTTCCCTGGTGGCGCAGTGGTTGAGAGTCTGCCTGCCGATGCAGGGTACACGGGTTTGTGCCCCGGTCCGGGGGGGATCCCGCATGCCGCAGAGCGGCTGGGCCCGTGAGCCATGGCCGGTTAGCCTGCGCGTCCGGAGCCTGTGCTCCGCAACGGGAGAGGCCACAACAGTGAGAGGCCTGTGTACCGCAAAAAAAAAAAAAAAAAAAAAAAAAAAAAAATTGGTGATATATAAAAATATCAACTCCAGGGAGTATGTTCTTCTAGATTCTTTTGTATTCCTAAAAATTTTCTAGGTCTTATTTGGTTTCTGGCTTCCCTGATTTACTTACACTAATCTTACATTAATTTGAAATAAATTTTACCCTTCTACTTCCCATAGGGTATTAAACCATATTGGTATTCTGGTAGAACTCCATTTAAGTCAGCTTTATACTTTTCAGCTCTTTCTCCTTAGGCAAAAAATTTTGTGTGCATGTGTACCTTTTCAGAGACATTTCATTCATATGCAGGCAAAAACATATACTGTATACATATATTCTTTCCTCCTTTTATTATATGTGAATGGTAGCATTCAATATACACTGTTCTGTACTGTGCTTTTTGGACTTAACAGTATACCTTGGAGATCTTTCCATATCAATACATAGACTTTTCCAGTCTTTGTATATGGAACCATTGTATTCCACCAGTATTAAATGTCCTTACGGAAGTACATTTAGGTTATTTCCGATCTTTTGCTGTTACAGACAATGTCTGTTTTTATTTTTTTGTTTTTTGAATTTCTTGATTTTTTTATACAGCAGGTTCTTATTAGTTATCTATTTTGTACATATTAGTGTATATATATCAATCCCAATCTCCCAATTCATCCCACCACCACCCCTCCCCCTGCCAATTTCCCCACTTGGTGTCCATACGTTTGTTCTCTACATCTGTGTCTCTATTTCTGCAAACCGGTTCATCTGTACCATTTTTCTAGGTTCCACACATATGCGTTAATATTCAATATTTGTTTTTCTCTTTCTGACTTACTTCACTCTCTATGACAGTCTCTAGATCCATCTACATCTCTACATATGACCCAATTTTGTTCCTTTTTATGGCTGAGTAATATTCCATCATATATATGTACCACATCTTCTTTATGCATTCATCTGTCGATGGGTATTTAGGTTGCTTCTGTTGACCTGGCTATTGTAAATAGTGGTGCAATGAACACTGGGGTGCATGTGTCTTTTAGAATTATGGTTTTCTCTGGGTATATGCCCAGTAGTGGGATTGCTGGGTCATATGGTAGTTCTATTTTTAGTTTTTTAAGGAACCTCCATACTGTTCTCCATAGTGGCTGTATCAATTTACATTCCCACCAACAGTGCAAGAGGGTTCCCTTTTCTCCACACTCTCTCCAGAATTTGTTTGTAGATTTTCTGATGATGCCCATTCTGACTGGGGTGA
The DNA here is from genome assembly GCF_937001465.1 of Orcinus orca. Classification (NCBI taxonomy): domain Eukaryota; kingdom Metazoa; phylum Chordata; class Mammalia; order Artiodactyla; family Delphinidae; genus Orcinus; species Orcinus orca. The sequence goes on from NC_064563.1 coordinate 101,779,733, forward strand.
GGTGATATCTCATTGTAGTTTTGATTTGCATTTCTCTAATAATTAGTGATGTTGAGCAGCTTTTCATGTGCTTCTTGGCCATCTGTATGTCTTCTTTGGAGAAACGTCTATTTAGGTCTTCTGCCCATTTTTGGATTGGGTTGTTTGTCTGTTAGTTTTTAAATTAAACCAAACCACTTATAAGAAAATACATTTGACTGACTAGTTTTGCTTGTTTCTACTTCCTACCGCCATTCCCTATAAAATGGTAAAAAAGAAAAAAAAAAAGAAAAGAATAAAAGAAGAATTAGAAGAGGCAAGATGGGGTCTTGGCTAATCGGCTTTTGGATAATTGAAAATCTTACTCTTTTTTAAATTTTATTTATTTTGGCTGTGCTGTGTCTTAGTTGCGGCACACAGGATCTTTGTTGCAGCATGTGGGATCTTTCAATTGCAGCATGCGGACTTTTTGGTTGCGGCATGCATGCAGGATCTAGTTCCCCGACCAGGGATCAAACCTGGGCCCCCTGCATTGGGAGTGTGGAGTCTTACCTACTGGACCACCAGGGAAGTCCCCTTACTTTTTTTTTTTTTGTGGTTATTAGAGCAGTATTTTTAGGATAGGCTCAAAATAATAGACTCATTACTCTCATTACTATTCTTATTATTCCTGTAAAAGTTATATTTTAATGAGAGGAAGATAGAAAAAAGGGAAAACTCAAGAAGTTCAGAGCCAGTTAGTGGAAAGAGCAGCTCTCCTAAAGCCTGGCTTCACATGGCCTGAAAAGCTACTCAGGTAATTGGAAGAGAGAAATCTGAAGTAGAGCCTCAGTTCTGCAAAAGCTTTAATCTGTATTATGGAGCAAGTTATCATCACCCTCATTTTCTTCAAAAACATTTAAGCACATACTCATAAACAGCTCTATGTGAGGAGCTTTGCAAAGCAAGCCAGCCAGGTACAGCAACTCTCAGCGGAACAGCTAAAACAAATGCAGGTATGCCTCTCTTTACAGATTGGTGTTTGGGAAACTATTTTTCTAAATTTTATAATTTTAACAGAAAAATTGTTACTTAAGGGATTTCTGTAGCAAATTTGTTGGGAGAAAAGTTTTTATATTTCTCAGTTCATCTTTGGGTATGACTTTCAGATTTCCATATTTTGAGTTGGCTTTATTTAAAGTGAAGACAACTAACTCTGTCTGTGTCCGTGTGTATGTGTATGCATATGAGTGTAGTTGCTTTGTTTTAGCACTTAAAATTTTTAAATTTTGAAATAACTGTAAACTTAAAAGTTGCAAAAATAACATAAAAAACTCTTTCATGTTCCACCCAGATTCACCAAGTGGTAAAAATCTGCTACTTTTGCAATTTATTCTCTCATATATACGTTATTTGTTTTTCTAAGCCATCTGAGTTGCAGACATCATGTCCTTTTGCCCCTAAATATTTCAATGTATATATTCAATGTATATTTTAAGAACAAAGGTAATCACTGAGTTTAAGACACTACAATAAAAGTTAGGAGACTTACATAGTCACATTATTATTATTTACTCCACAGACCTTATTTGAATTTTACCAACTGTCCCAATAATGTTCTTTCTGCAATTTTTTTCCTAGTCCAGGATCCAAACTGGGATCACACATACACGTAAATTTTCATATCTCTTTGGTTTTCTTTAATCTGAAATAGCTCCTCAGCTTTTCTTTGTGTTTCAGGGCATTGGCAGTTTTGAAGAGTATCTTTTAGTTTGGGTTTGTCTGATATTTCCTTAACGTTAATTCTGCATTTCGGGGGGCAAGAGTATCACGGATGTCTTTCTCAACGCATAACATCAAGAGGCACATGATGTGGGACTTTCCTGGTGGTCCAGTGGGTGAGACTCCGTGCTCTCAATGCAGGGGGTCTGGGTTTGATCCCTGGTTGGGGAACTAGATTCTGTATGCATGCCGCAAATAGGAGTTTGCATGCCGTAACTAAGACTTGGTGCAACCAAAAAAAAAAAAAAAAAAAAAAAAAAAAAGGCACATGATGTCTGTCTATTATTGGTGATTGTAATTTTGATCACTTGGTTAAGGTGTGACTACCAAGCCTCTCCACTCTAAAGCTAATATTCCCCTTGGCTATTAGTAAGTAATTTGTGGAGAGATTCTTTGGGATATGTAAGTATCCTGTTCCTCACTACCTTTTACTTTCTAGTTTTAGTATCCATTGACACTGCTTCTTGCCTGAATCAATGTAACTATTGGTTGCAAAATGGTAATTTTCTAATCTACCATTCATTCCACATTTATTAATTGGCATTCTACTGTAAAAAAAAGCTTTTCCTTCTTATGCATGTAGTATCTTTTAAATTTATTGTTGCTATGGACTCACTCATAGATTCTTTTTTTAAAAAGTGAAGTATAGTTGATTTACAAGAGTGTGTTAGTTTCAGGTATACAGCAAAGTGATTCATACACACACACGCACACACATATATATTATACATATATCACATTATTTTCCATTATAGGTTATTACAAGATATTGAATATAGTTCCCTGTGCTATGCAGTAGGTCCTTGTTGGTAATCTATTTTATATATAGTAGTTTGTATCTGTTAATTCCAAATTCCCAATTTATCCCCCCCCCACCGTTTCCCCTTTGGTAACCATAAGTTTTCTATGTCTGCGACTCTATTTCTGTTTTGTAATTAAGTTCATTAGTATCATTTTTTTAGATGCCACATGTAAGTGACATCGTATGATATTAGTCTTTGTCTGTCTGCCTTACTTCACTTAGCATGATAATCTCTAGGTCCATCCATGTTGCTGCAAATGGCATTATTTCATTTTTTTTATGGCTGAGTAATATTCCTGTGTGTGTGTGTACGTGTGTGTACACTACATCTTCTTTATCCATTCATCTGTTGATGGACACTTAGGTTGCTTCCACGTCTTGGCTATTGTAAATAGTGCTGCTATGAACATTGGGGTGCATATATCCTTTTGAATTAGAGTTTTTATCTTTTCTAGATATGTGACCAGGAGTGGGATTGCTGGATCACATGGTAGCTCCATTTTTAGTTTTTTTAAGGAAACTCCATATTGATTTCCATAGTGGCTGCACCAATTTACATTCCACCAACTGTGTAGGAGGGTTCCCTTCCCTCCACACCTTCTCCCCCACTTATTATTTGTAGATTTTTTGATGATAGCCATTCTGACTGGTGTGAGGTGATACCTCATCATGGTTCTAATTTGCATTTCTCTAATAATTTGAGCTGTTGAGCATCTTTTCATGTGCCTGTTGGCCATCTGTATGTTTTCTTTGGAGAAATATCTTTTTAGGTCTTCTGCCCATTTTTTTTTTATTGGGTTGTTTGTTTTGATATTGAATTGTATGAGCTGTTCACTCATGGATTATTTTATTCAATGGGTTGTATTCCATTATTAGTAGTAATTTTGTTGCTGAAGTTGTTCCAGATTTGGCTAGTAGGAGTCCTTTCAAGGGGTTCCTGTGTCCTTTTGACATGTCCCCATCATTTTTTGAGTACTCCCAGACTTCCTGGCATGAAAAGATGTTCCAAGGCTCATCTTGTTTTATCTCCATCAACCATGCAGTCAGCCATTTATCCAAGGAGCACTGGTTCCTTTTAGTGGGAAAGGAGACTTAGAAGCCAAAAATCTAGGCTCTATGTATGCTCATTGCTACTGGATTTCATTGCTTCAAGACCCTTGTAGTGTGAATGGAACTAAGAAAATTTTCACGCTTTAAAAAGGTCTTCATAAAATTAGTTCTAGAGGCTCATATTATAAAATGTCCCTTTTTTATTAGGTTTTTGCTATGTTGAAAGCTGGTTCAGGAGTTTTATTTATGTTTGGGTCTATGTTACAATGGACATACATTATAATTACAATACATTGACTACTAAACATTATTACCCCAGATGGATTTGATGAGCTCTCTGAGACAAGGACATGTCTCACTCATTTTTCAAATCTCAAAGTCCAACAAAGTTCCAATCACATAATAGATAATCGATAGAAATTATATGATGTCTGGGATTTGCTTCCTAAGAATCCAGTGTGGAGGAAAAAGTATAGATATAGCAAAGTTGACCATAAGTTGATGACTGCTGCAGCTGTCCTGGGGGTTCTTTTTTTCCCACTTTTCTCTATATTTAAAATTTTGCATAATAATGAAACAATTTAAATGGCCATTTGTGACAATGTGGATGGACCTCGAGGGCATTATGCTAAGTGAAATAAGTCAGACAGAAAAAGACAAATATCATATGAGCTCTCTTATATATGAAATCTAAAAACGAACAAACAAAAGAGCCCAAAACCCCAAGCTCTTATACACAAAGAACAGATTGGTGGTTGCCAGAGCTGGGGAGAGGGGAGTGGAAGAAATGGGTGAAGGGGGCCAGTAGGTAATAAATGAATGAATGAATGAAGTTCAAATCTGTAACTTAAACATAATAAGCACATAGAAATTTTAGCTGATGTTTATATTTTAAAATTATTCCCACATACATGGCTTCAGAGCACTGCCCTAGTTCTAGGTAGGGTTTTCCGAGATACCCTTGGCCTCGGGAAGAAAGGAGAACTAATGAACATAATGTCGTGCTGTTCTAAAATCTCTGCTCATAGAAATTCCAGAATCATCCAGGCATTTTTTTTGGAATCCCAACAGAGTGACCCCATATATATGCTGGAATTCCAATCCCTGGAATTCTAAGTACATATGACAGGAACAGGGCAGGTTGTCATTCCAATGTCATTCCCAGAAATACATACCATAATTCCTTTCCATCTTGTATTAGCTAATGGAGTGGGTAAGATGTGTAACCAATTCACACATATTCAGCATGGTCTTTTAATTAAAAGGTTAATAGGTTTTTAGCTTTTGAGTAAAAGGGAGCTCTGCTTTTTGCTGGAAAGTTTTAATGTTTCCCTAAAATATGGGGGCAAGCACTAAAAATTATTCTGAAGAATATGGCCATGATCTTCCCTTGGCATTTTATTTATCTGTTTTTGGTTACACAAAACTCAAGAAGTTCACTTTAATCCCATGAATATAATTGAGGCTTTACAAATGTTGATCACATCATAATACTGTAAGATTTATCCTCGATTTTATGGGTGTTAGAACAAATACTTTTCCAGTTTACCTAGATCTCTCTAAATTTATAAACATGTTTTTCTGAGAAAAGCTAGTAGCATTGAAGGTCCATTATCCTGCCACACAGCTCAGAATATCATGGTCTAGAGCTGTATCATCCATTAGAGTAGCCATTGGTCACATGTGGTACCAAGTACTGGAAATGTTGCTGGCTCACATTAAGATATTCTCTAGGTATAAAACACATAGCAGATTTCAAAGAATTAATAGAAAAAGATCATGTAAATACATCATTAATAGTTGTTTTGAACTGACTACATGTTGAAATTATATGTTGATATAACAGATTAAATAAATATAATATTAAAATGAAAAAAAGGGATGATAAAAAAGTTTTCTCCAAAAGCATTACATGAGAGTGATAGGAAAAAAAATTAATGAAACAATTGAAATGCAATCAATAATACTCCCTTCTCTGAATGGAAAAAGTTTCTGCCTCTTCTACAGCTCAATTTCTTTATCACTTTGGTGTGGTTAAAAAAAAGTCAAGGCATTTGGATTACCAGGCACCAGAGGCAGTATAAGGTTCATGTGAATGCCTCTTCATTTAAAATTTAAGGAAAAAAATACTTATGGAATGCTCATTCATTAAATAATTTAATTTTTTCATTATATTTGGTCTAAAGGACTTGAAAATGCCCATGGTTTTTCCTGTCAAATCACTAGTCTAATCATCTTGGAAAGCACTAACTTGAAACATAAATAATTTGGATGGTCATTCTGAATATGCATTTATGATATCAGACCAACCTCTAAAAAAATAAAATAAAATAAATAGGCCTTAGAACTTTCTAGAGAAAGACAAACCCAAGTATTTTGCTGAAGAAATATATGAAGATGGCTTTTTCTTGACATCCCAAGTTGTTTTCTGATCCTTAAATAACCGATAGTCAAAACATTAAAATGGGAAAGTAGAAAACTGCAATCATTGAGATATCCTACTCTAGGGGGAAAAAAATAAAATGTGTTTATACATTTATATGTATATACTGCTCACTGATCAGAAGGCTGCTTATTTAACAGAAAGCCTTGTCTTGTAAAGCATTCTGCTTCTTCTCATTAGGAAAACTGACACTGATATTCTTTACCAACATTACTTCAAGAAAGTCTCTTTTGAATTATGAGGGTTTCCCCACCATAAATCTGAACTTAGTGACTTATAGTCAATATTTTGTCAAATTTAAAAAAAAATGTGTGTCTGCTTAGTTTTACTGACAAGGAAATATACTAAAGTGACCAAGAATAGTCAATTCAGGGCTTCCCTGGTGGCGCAGTGGTTGAGAGTCCGCCTGCCGAAGCAGGGGACACGGGTTCGTGCCCTGGTCCGGGAAGATCCCACATGCCGCGGAGCGGCTGGGCCCGTGAGCCATGGCCGCTGAGCCTGCGCGTCCGGAGCCTGTGCTCCGCAACGGGAGAGGCCACAACAGTGAGAGGCCCACATACCGCAAAAAAAAAAAAAAAAAAAAAAAAGTCAATTCAGACGGGATTTGAGGCCCCAAATAATTTTCTCCATTATTCAAGCAACAGAAAGAAACTTTTAGGGTTATTGAAACTAAATGACAATTTTTTAACCAATGGTGATTTAAAAGGTGCATTCCTTACAAAAGCTAGTGTGAAAATGCTAGTGAATTCTTTCCATTATGTCTGGGTACAATCAGAATGCTCACATTCTGTAGCCTGCACATTGCAAATAAATACAGACCAAATAACTTCGTATAGCTGCCATGAGCATAGATTTTCTCCAGACAGTTAAGTGGTACATTAGCACATATTTGTCTCCTGGCTGCAGCTTTTTTTCTCCCTGATTTCCCGGACATACTTGGGACAGTCTAGAAAAATCAATGTTGTGATACATACAGATCAGGAAATTATCTCTTGATGGAGTCTTGTGTCTGTAATCATCAGCATCCAGTCTTGCCAATGTCAGTGGATGATGATACAAAATTACTTTTTTTTCTTAAGTGTATTAATGGGTTATTAATGTAAGCAAAATAAAGCATGGCAGGGTGAATAATAGCAACCATATTTCTTCAATAAAATATCCATACTGTATGTCTGGTTGTGGTTTCAAAGAAATCTGGATTAAATAACATGATTCACATATGAAAAGGCTGCTAAAAACTGGATTTTGGTATCATTCAGTCATACATAAAACAGCCACTTTTGCACTATATCTCCATATTTAGGAAAAATGAAATTGTTTCCTCTGAGACAGGTATACTGGATACTTGAATCACGAACACAATTCATGGAAAGAACAAAATTTAGAGGGACAAGAACAGGGCTAAGTCACCTCATATTCTCAATATACCAGGGGTTTTTATTTAATTCTGATCCGTCAAAGAGGCACTATCCAAAATTCATTAAACTTTCCAGTTTTCCTACTGAAGATCTGAAACACTCTCATCATAATATGTGCTTTCCAAGTTACTGGGTAAGAATTCCGGGTACTGCAGTTGAGGGGCAGTAAATGTCTTGGTGTAGGTAAGTTAACAAAGAGCTCAAGTTAAGGAATCCAGGTCTTGCAGACAGTGTTTGCAGTGGAAGTTTTACAATGTTACAAGCCTTAGTCATGACCTTCAAGAAGATAACTGCAAGCTCTAGGAACTGTGATTTTCAAAGGGGATGTGGGAATGAGGGTTTTGATGGAAGCTTTCCAGAGCTGCAGCTGCTGAGCTTGTGGGTTTTTCATTGGTTGCCACTTGACAGAGGTAGGGTGGGAGAATAATTCTTTGAGGGCAAGTTCAGACAGTGAATAGTTCAAGGCTGCAGCCTGCCTAGGAACTGTGAGCAATGAATGGACACAAACCACAAATGTTAAAAGACACAATGGGTTTGATTTTTCAAGGTTTTAAGGGGCTGAAATCATTCTATTACTGTATAATAGCCATGCAGAGCAAAATTAACATGAAGTAATTAATAACAGTCAGCAACAGAGTTGAGGATGGTTTTTCCAAATTCTGTTCTTTTTTGCCACCACTTCTCATCATGGTAATAGTATAGTAGAAACAGCATGAACTTTTGTGTCAGGGAGACATAGATTTGGCCCTGTTACTTTGTGTGTGTGTGGCTGGGCCTCAATTTCACCTTCAACAGGAGACTAATACCTACCTTGCAGGGTTGTGCTTTTTGTTTTTCAGGAATCTTTTTTTTTTTAAATTAATTTTTATTGGAGTATGGTTGCTTTACAATGTTGTGTTAGTGTCCACTGCACAACAAAATGTACAGATATGCCCTCCCTTTTGGACTTCCCTCCCATTTAGGTTACCACAGTGCATTAGGTAGAGTTCCCTGTGCTATACAGTATGTTCCCATCAGTTGTCTATTTTATACATAGTATCAATAATGTATATGTGTCAATCCTAGTCTCCCAATTCCTCCCACCCCACCCCTTTCCCCCTTGGTATCCATACATTTGTTCTCTATGTCTGTGTCTCTATTTCTGCTTTGCAAATAAGATCATCTATGCCATTTTTCTAGATTCCACATGTATGCGTTATTATACGATATTTGCTTTTCTCTTTCTGACTTACTTCACTCTGTATGACACTCTCTAGGTCCATCCACGTCTCTACAAATGACCCAGTTTCATTCCTTTTTATGGGTGAGTAATATTCCATTGTATATATGTACCACATCTTCTTTATCCATTCCTCTGTCGATGGACATTTACATTGCTTTCACATCCTGGCTATTGTAATAGTGCTGCTATGAACATTGGGGTGCATGTTTTTTTTTTTTTTGCGGTACATGGGCCTCTCACTGTTGTGGCCTCTCCTGTTGTGGAGCACAGGGCTCCCGACGTGCAGGCTCAGCGGCCATGGCTCACGGGCCCAGCCACTCTGCAGCATGTGGGATCTTCCCGCACCGGGGCACGAATCCGTGTCCCCTGCATTGGCAGGTGGACTCTCAACCACTGCGCCACCAGGGAAACCCTGCATGTGTTTTTTTGAATTATGGTTTTCTCTGGGTATATGCCCAGTAGTGGGATTGCTGGGTCATATGGCAATTCTATTTTTAGTTTTTTAAGGAAACTGCATACTGTTTTCCATAGTGGCTGTATCAATTTACATTCCCACCAACAGTGTATGAGGGTTACCTTTTCTCCACACCCTCTCCAGCATTTATTGTTTATAGATTTTTTGATGGTGGCCATTCTGACTGGTGTGAGGTGATACCTCATTGTAGTTTTGATTTGCATTTTTCTAATAATTAGTGATGTTGAATATCTTTTCATGTGTTTGTTGGCCACCTGTATGTCTTCTTTGGAGAAATATCTATTTAGGTCTTCTGCCCATTTTTTGATTGGGTTGTTTGTTTGATATTGAGCTGTTTGCAGGGTTGTTGTGGGAATAAATGAGATAATGCATGTTAGGTGGCAGTAGATATAGCAGCAGCTCAGAAAATGGTAATTGCATTACCATTATCATAAAAATTGACACTCCTTTGTTATAAATAACTACACTACCATCTATGCAATTGTTATAGGTGAGCTGACCTACAGAGCAAGAAAAGCTATATTCAACTGCACATAAATCATTCATACTATTTAAAAAAAAAGTTCCTTTATGGTTTTGAGTTTATAGGATTTTTCAATTTAAATTTTATCAGTATAGCTTTTATGTCATTAAAATCTAGACTTTTATGGGTTCTTTCAGCATAGCAGAAAACATACTCTATGAGAGCTTTACAATGTCATGAACTCGTTTTTACTAAAGAGGAATACAGTTAGCTGTTTCCTCCCTGCCTCAGACAGATTTCACAATGATTCACCAATAATGAAAACCACCAGCTGCCATTCCTAATAAAACAGTCTACTGGAACTGCATACCTTATGGCAAACTCTAAGTTACATGCCCTCTTCGTATTTCTGCCTTTCTTCTCTAAGGCCAGTTAAAACCTGCCTTTCATAAATCTTAAGAAAGTAAATCAAAATAACCAATCCTGGAATCTGACCAAATACCAACCAAGATTACCTAAAATAGAATCAAGCAAGGGTCAGGGCATACATATACCCATCAGTCATTTCCCCTTCGACATTTAAATCATCTGTCCTCCAGGTATCATATTTTGTCTCCTCATGTTTTAACACCCATGATCTTCCCTGTATTTCATATATTTCCCTAGGGCAGGGGTTAGCAAACTGTGGCTAGTGGTTCAAAATCTGGTTCACTATCTGTTTTTGTACAGCCCACAAGAATGATTTTACATTTTTAAATAGTTGGGGGAAAAATCAAAATTAGAATAATTTTTCATGACATGTGAGAAATATATAAAATTGAAATTTCAGTGACCATCAATAAAGTTTTATTGGAACACATCCATGCTCATTTGTTCACATTATTATCTGTGGACACTTCTGTGTTCTAATTATAGGGTTGAGTAGTTGCTATAGAGATCATCTGTCTGGCAAAGCCTAAAATATTTACTATCTGACCTTTTACAGCAGAAGTTTGTTGACACTGCCATAGGACGTCTTTCTCTTGGGAGGCAGTGAGGCAAATATACTTAAGCTTGACCTCCCTGTCCAGTCAGCCTTGGAAAGGAAATAGAGCCTAGTCTTACTTTTCAGTAAGGGTGGAAGGGAAGAGTAAAAAAAAATTGGCATAGGAGACAGGAGACATGGGTCTCAGATTTTGTTTTTATGGTGGTTCTAAACAATTATGTACTCAACTTCCCTAGTCCTATAAAATGGCTACACCCTGGTTGCGTTGTTTCTTTCTTCTTTCTTCTTTTTTTTCAAAGTTCTCTTTTCAAACAGGCTTTTATTTATTTATTTATTTTAATTAATTAATTAATTTTTTGGCTGCGTTGGGTCTTCCTTGCTGCACGTGGGCTTTCTCTAGTTGCTGTGAGCGGGAGCTACTCTGTTGCGGTGCGTGGGCTTCTCATTGCGGTGGCTTCTCTTGTTGCAGAGCACAGGCTCTAGGTGCACAGGCTTCAGTAGTTGTGGTTCGCAGGCTCTAGAGCACAGGCTCAGTAGTTGTAGTGCACGGGCTTTGTTGCTCCGTGGCATGCGGGATCTTCCTGGACCAGGGCTCAAACCTGTGTCCCCTGTACCGGCAGGCGGATTCTTAACCACTGTGCCACCAGGGAAGCCCCCTTTCTTCTTCTTCTTTTTCTTTTTTTATACAGCAGGTCAGTTTCTTTTGTTTGAAAAAAAAAGTCAGTCTTTCACTGCCTTATTGGATTACCATGATAATATGTGAAATACTACCCGCATCTCCTCCTTATTCTATTTCCCAAATCAATCCAGGGTCAGTGGAAGCAAAGGGAATAAGGTATTCCCAGAGGACTACAGGATGGAAGTTTAAAACCCAGTTTTAAACCTATGGAGATGAGCCCCCAGTGTGACCACATATCTACAACAATGAATAATTCACCCTGGTCTCTATAATGGCAGTACTTAGGGCATATGAAACTGAATCACTTGTTTTCTGGAAATTCCCTATTATAAGTATGACTGTTAACTACATAGTCTGAGAATGTTGATATTTGGGGAAATACCTTCTAAATTATAGCAGAAAAAAATAAGATCTAAAGCAGAAAAAAATAAGATCTAAAAATAAGATCTAAAGAGATGGTGATGGGATGGACAGAGACACTTTTATATTCAGAATAGAGCAGTATGCAGAAATCTGTATATTCACACAGATACTATCAGATGGCAAATACATTTCTAATCAGAGTTCCTAGCTCATGCATTTTCTACTGCAAAGGGAAATTCCTAAGCCAAGACTAGGTTATACAGTTGCACAGTAATAATTTTATCATAATCTATTTTAAAAATAATTTTTACCTTATTGGATTATGAAATAACTAAAACTTTTTACCATTCCAAGTCCTTGCTGTAGGGTAGGAAAGGTGTTTGATTTCATTGCCATAGATCTCCATTTTGCTAACTATACAGCTGATTTATATTTGTGTGGTAGAAGAAAATTAGCAGTTATTGGATACTGGTCTAATGTAGAAGGTTAAATTAGTTATGGGTACAATGATTACTCATCATTTAAAGTGGTGAACAGAGCTTGGAGTCTTGGCTAGCTTTTTGGTCACACTGCATTACTAAATCACTTTGGAACAGGTGCTCTCAAAGGGAAAGCAGGTTCTAAGAAAACGCTAGAGTGAACGAGACATGCATGAATAAGAATGAACAATGATTTTTGTAAGTTGGGAGGACAAATAATTACTACAAAATGATTAAAATCACCTAAACTCATTAAAATTAGAGTTGGAAAAGCTCTTAGAGGACTTTAAGCCCAAGTTTCCTTCTGGAAAGTCAACATACATGTCAGGTAGCCATTGTCCAGGTTCTGCCTCATCATTTCTGGTGGCAGTCAACTTCCCTTCCTCATCCATACCAACTCACTCCATTTTGGTACAACTCCAGTAATTACACAGTCAAAAATGCACAAGAAAGTAGATAAAAGAATACTGAGATAGAAAACAGGAGTTCCAAATTCCAACTCCAGCCTACATTAACTCTAGTTGTGTGACACTGAGAAAGTTTTTGGTGCTCTCTGGGCGTCAGTTTCCTAACTGTAAAATAGGGTCTTTTCCAGTTCTGAATTTCTCTGTATCTATAATGTCCATCTCATGCTATGGAAATGAAAATCAGTTGTGAGAAAGCTACAAAGACCTGTAGATTTTCTTCTTACATTTCTTATTTATGTCACACCTGGGCTGCCTCTGTATATTCCAACACTTTCTAAACTTCATCCTAACACTTGGTCTTTACCTCAGCTTTCCAGATTACGTAGCTTGATTTTGCTTTGACTGTTGATATCTCAACGTGACCAGGACTCAGAATTTGCCCTTTTATAGTCACTCAATAACAAAGACTGAGCTACAAAACCCACCTTGTGGCTCAGTTTGGCTTGCAGAATTCTGAAGTTAAAAAACAAAACAAAACCCAAACCAAACAAACAAAGGAAAAAACCCTGAGAAATATTTTACTGTTCTTACACATAACTAAAAAAATTCTTAAATCTTCAATAGAATGTTAGGAAGCTGCTCAATATTTGATTTGACTCTTTTTTATGATGAGAGCATATAGGCTGGAATAAACTTTGAGCTCAAGGAAATGCTGTATCTTTTGTAAAAATGACAATGTACATTTGGTCCAGTCTAAGTATATATCGAATTTTTTAGAAGCAAAAATGCTATATATTTTAATGTGATAGTAACTTGGCAAAGGTTGCAAATGCAACCGAAAAATGAATGACTATTTAGCATTTTATTTATGTAACTAAAGTGGATACAGTTAAAAAGACTGAATGTGCCTGGGGAACCTTCCTTTACTAAGCAATCATTATAACCTAAATCTACAGTGTTACATAACTAAAACAAAGTTTATTTTTTGTACAAATAAATACATTTAGTTATTTAAGTAAGATATTTAAAAATTAACTTTAATATCTTAGTTATAAATGTGAAAATAAACAATATTTTTTTTACCTAATTAAGTCCAAAACCAAATTTTTTTTTTTTAAATGAAAGGAATGGAGTCTAGGTGATAAAATGACTGCTAACAATTGACTGACTTGTTTGAAAAACATCATCAGGATATAAATATGTCACACTTCAGTAAAAAGTTGCATTAAAGAAATTACCCTTATGAATAGTTCACAGTAATGAGTTCTGAGTCCTCCCACTGGGCCGAACAGTAACATTGAAACTCCTTACCATGGCCTGCAAGATGTGGTCTTGCCTGCCTCTCCAGCATCTTTTCCTATCACTTTTCTCCTTCACTTCGTACTCTAGTTTCACTTGATCTCTTCCAAAGCATCAAACTTTTTTCTGCCTAAGTGTCTTTATATATGATTTTCCCTCTGTTCATAGTGCTCTTCCTTTTAATCATTGCTTGTCGAACTCTAAACTCTGTGTTGTGAAAAAGCAAGTAAAATTGTTCAAATGCTTCCTGCCTTCAGAGGTTTGGAAGCTCACACAGGAAGCTGAACTAATTCACTTAACATTCTCTAGATTCTAAACAGCGGTGCATCAGGAAAGACAGTGTTGAGGCATGAAATATAAACATGCATTAAAGTTCAGCAGGGGAGGATACCATGTGCAGGGATGGAGTGGAAGAGCTCTTCTGTTGCTTCCTGAGCAGCGCAGGTGTCATGATGCAGTCACGAAGTCTGTCCCCAAGCTACTAGGTGCAGCTGAAGAAGTGCTCACTCTTCTTCTTGACCCTGGGTCAAAGGGGGTGTAGGCTGGGTTTGGCCCACTGAAGAGATTTGTTTGGCGTGAAGTTGAAAAACATTTTTTGTTTTTTTTTTTAAGATTCATTTATTCATCAAACATTTACTGAGTATCTACTATGTGTGAGGCACATTTCTTAAATGCTAAGTATATAGCAGGGAATGGACACACAAAAACATACAAAGTCCCTATGCTTTTGGAACCTATATTCTAATGTGGAAGACAGGTAATAAACAAGAAAAAAATGTAGTATATTAGATCATGATATGTGCTAAAAAACAAAGCCAAGAGGGAAGTGGAAGGGTGTGTGTATGTGTGTGTGCGGCTACAAGTTTAGATAGTGTGGCCAAGGAAGGCCTCATGGAGAAGGTGACATTTGAGAAAAGGTAAGGGATGAATGGGTCATGGAAATACCCAGGAAAGAGCATTCCAGGCAAGGGAACAGCAAGGGTGAAGGTCATGAGCTGGTGTATTTGAGGAACAGGAGGCCACTGTGGCTGCACAGATGCGGTCAGAGAGCCTCACGGGGGCACTGGGAGGCTTCTGGCTTTCACTCTGAGTGAGATGGGAAGCTGGAGGGTTGTGAGCAGAGGAGCAACATGATCTGACTTGTGTTTCAATAAATAGATCCCTCCAGCTGTAAGAGAGAAAGCATGGAAGGAAAACCAGTTGGGAGGCTGCTGCAGTAATCCTGGAGAAAGATGATGGTGGTTTGGGCTACAGTAGTGCAACAGGAAATCACTAACAAGTGATCAGATTCTGCATATATTTTGAGGGTAGAGCCAACAGGATTTCCAGATGGATTAGATGTGGGGTTTGAAAGGAAGAGAGGAGTCAAGGACAACTCCAAAATTTCTGGCTTGAGCAAGTGGAAGAAAGGAGTTGCCAACATTTAAAATCAGAAGATTTAATAATCCACACTTCCATCTTCTCTCAAAACACTAGAAGATGTGGTCAATTATATATCTGCATTTTTCACAAGACAAAAATCAGCTGGAGCTGGGAAGCAGCTGTCCCCTGGAGAGAGGACACTGGCCCTCTGGTGCACTACAGGTCTCACTCCCTGTTGTCTTAAACCTGGCCTTTTGTATAAACAGCTGTTTGGACCTGCCTGACTGCTGCAGGCAGCTTGGGTTTGGGACCCCTGCCCAAAGTTCTCTCATAACTCCACTGTCATAAAAACACAATATAAACTTTCCCATAATTGTGACTGAAGAAAGTGAAGTTTTGACAAAGTATTTATTTAAAAACAGGGTATAAACAGGACATCTCTTATTCTAGTTTCCCCCTCCATAGTAATTTGACAGCAAGCTGGGACAGAGGTCTACCCTCTGTCACTCTTCTCAGTGAAAAGAGAAGCTCCTTGAAGAAAACCCTCTTCCGCATATTCCAACTTCAAGTCTAAATCCCACTCGCTTGACAGTCTATGTCCCCAGTGCCCAGTAGTGAGGTATAGTTCTGAACCATGCCAGGTGGAGTACCACATCTCACTATACCTGTGATTTCTAAATAAGGGTGCTCTGAGGCCTAGGTTGGGTCAGAGGGGTATTGGCTCCAGGCTGGTGCTATCACCAACAAGCCTAGCGACCGGCAAATTACTTATCTTCTCTGAGCTTCTTTTGCTCATCAACAAAGAACAGAGGTGGACCACAGTAGGGCTTCTCCAACTCTAACATATGTATGAATCCCCTGCTGCAGATGGTTATTCAGCTTCACTTACATGAGGGTCACTGGCTTAGAATAAAGTGCCTGGTAACAAAGTCTCTGTGGAAGACCTGATGTTTCCCTTTAGCAAATAAAAATAATGTGAACCCAAATGTCTTGTTTTGCTTTGTTTATCAGGAAGCTCAGAGCTAAATGCAATGTTCAATAATAACAAAAACAATTAACCTAACTCAGGGATTTGAGTACAACATTTTCCCCCTTCCTTCATATTCATCCTAATGGTTGTGATTTTATTTTTATCTGCTCAGTTGTAAATACATTTTGACTCTAGGCAACATCAAATCTTTCCAGATAGGGAGTGGGGCAGGAGGGAAGCACTGGAAGGAAGGGGCGGGGAAAAGGAAAGTGATTAAAAAAAATCTTTCCTACTTGATATTAGAAAAGTCAGCATTTAGGGTTTGTGAAAGAGATCAAATAATATAAACCTTATTGTCCTGCCTCAACCCCAAAGCAGTTTTGTCTCACAAAAGCAGCCATGAACAGTACAGGGCTGTAGACTGTTGAGGAGGATAAGTCCTACCAGGAAAATTCTTCAACGCAGCCTCTCTCTCTCTTACCTAATTATGATCATTTAGACATACAAATGATAAATCTCATGACCTGGATTAACTCCCCATAATAAAGAAGGATCATTTTTGATATCAAGGAGCATTTAAAGAAAAACATATGCTAATCAATAACTCAAAAACCATGGGTAAAATAAGCATCAAGACAGATACTTTGTGGTAATAAATCAAAGCCCACTTTATAAACTTGCATTCAGCCAGCAGCCAGATAAGTACAATGAAGGGCTAGGATATCAATCCTCCTCTGGTGTCACAGGAAAACCCTGGCCTGGGAGTTAGGACACCCAGCTTGGTTTCCACCTAGTTTCATGACCTTGGGTAAGTCCTGTAACCAGCCCAGGTCTCATCTGTAAAATGAAGAGAATGTGGAGAGGACAGATTCAGAAGTTCTCACACCTTAGAGCTCCACTTACCCCATTTTGTCCCTTTGTTTAACTCAGGAGCAAGCCCACACATACTGAATGCTGGAGGCCAGAAGGCTATTCTCCAGTGAGCCCCCTGCAACTTCTTCCAACTGTTTAAGAGTTGTGTTTGCTCCCAAACCTGTTAATATCTTTTGGACTTGAAATTATAATTACATAAATTTAATAAAATATTATGTAAGTCAATGAAATATCACAGTGACAGGCAGGAATTGTTTTCTACGCAAAGTACACTGAATAGTTAGAGAAGACCTGATAAAGGCAAATCACTTAAAATGGCTATCAAGGCAGGTATAGGTCAGACAATTCTAAAAGAATGGACAACAAATTGTAAAAATCTAGGATTCCTTCTAAAGTCTTTTTCTACTTTAACAAAATTGAAATAGGAAACCATAGAAAATGCAATCATTAAGGTATAATTAATGCAAGAAAATGTTAGGAAATTATAATCAGCAGATCTATTGATGTAATCAAAGAAAAGGCCTTGGCCCTACATCAAGGTTTCTATTACAATGGGAAAAGGAATAAGAACCACAGTGAAATGTTACAGAGGCCTCTTGCTCTTATTTAAAACCAGATGCAGTACGCAACAATGACACTGAAACAGCTTTCCAGGAAGTGGCTAGGGAGGGAGAGGGAAAGTGGAGGATGGGGTTAGGGTTGTGGGAGGGATGGGCAGACAGACACACAGACACTACTTTTGACAGTCTGGCATGTCCTTGAATCCACTTCTGCAGAGAGTCATAGGTTCGACTAAGTTCCCAAGTAAGGATTTTTTTAACTACTAGAGCTAGTAGCTAAACTCTGCCCCTGCCTTCTCAGTTTTTAAAAAATATATATATTTGATAAATTAATGAGTAATAATGTTTGTTGAATTTACCTGGGCAATGGGCATTGAGAACAAGAACCCAGGATGCTTTGGTTTTATAAGAGTAAGGCATGCAGAGTGTGAGTAGTCCTAGGTAGAAATAATAGTATTCAAAAGCAAGACCAGCCTATAATTTTCTGCAGCACACCATGACATCATGGTTTATATGAGGCCAACTCCATAAATCAAGCTTTACCTAATTAGAGAGTCTTCTGCAGATCTACATTATTAGAGCAAATAATTAAAACTGCCTAGGCAATAATACAAGCCAGATCTGTTTACAAAAATGTTCTTTTCCCCCAAAAAAACTTAGTCTCACTACCACTTACAGATCTTTCACATTTAGTAAATTATAGACTTAGAGCATTTCTTTTAGTCTGACTTCACTTTCAAGGAATTCTTCAATTAACTTTACGTTGCTTTAAGCTGTTCATCCAACGAGAAAACAATCTGTGGTTTCTGACTCCTTTGCATGCCAATGGCTGCCATCCATGTTTGACTTTCAGACACACTGTCTCTTGAGAACCAGGCTCTGTTTACATAAAACCAGCCAGTTGTCATAGCATTTTGACAAGCACTATAGAAAAACAAGGAACAGTACTCCATAGTGGCTAAACTGGGAGAATTACCACTGCAATGGTGACTGCACTGGGGGCACACATGATATCCACACCCAACCACCTGGCCTGAGCCAGAAGGTAACACATACTCCACTTTCAACTGTGAACTTTCCATTTTCAGGCTCCATCTCTTTACCATCAATTCCTTCTTGTCCCTTCCCCTCTCTTCCTAAATGGCTAAAACACCAGCCACACCATGGAAAGGTGTGGCTTTTCTAACAACAGACAAAAATGCCAGTGGAAATCTAGGAAGCAAGAGATTGCACTGCCATTCCAATGGTTACAATGCATCTAGTGTCAGATCTTTAGCCAAATACAGTGTAATTAAAAAAACATGAGCTCAGAGGTGGGACCTTAGTCTCAAACTTTGAACTTTCTCAGACTCAGGTATAGCACTTCAGTTTTCTTTGCTTCTTAAGGCTCACTCACTGATGTTTTTAAAGAAGTACAAATAATAATTGGGCAGTGGAAAATAACCATGGGGACAAATGATGAAAACAAATGATTATCACAAGAAAAATGATCCTTTGGTTTTCTACCTGTTAGAGCTGAGTCAGGCAGAATGGAATCTCTCTCACTTCCCTTTCCCCTGGGTTTGGCCAGTTTCTAGGTGTCCCTCACCTATGTCTGTCCTATGGAAACACCTGTGAAGCCAACAGAATAATAAACTGGAGTGATGTTTTGAAGGACTCTTGAATATTCAGGCTCAATACAAGGTGTACATGAGATTTTTTTCCCCCAAAATCATGCTCAGTGCTGTTCCTGTAACAGGATGTGCAACTGTTTAAACTGCAGGCCTTTCCAAAGCAATAGAATGAACACTCTGGCAAAGCCAGACCATAACAAGCATGCAGACAGAGGTGGAGGAACAAGAATGAATGCACAGGCTAGGGGAAGGCCAGCGGCTGATAGTGGACTTGGCACTAGTTCAACATGGGCTGGCAATGGATGGGAGGACCTATGAAGGTCTACTCTTTTCTTCAGAATAGAACAGTACCTTGACCCCCTCTTAATGTTACTGCTTCTACACCCGAATCAAGACCTGTAGGATTTCTGAGATACCCAAAGTTATTCTAATACCATTCTTTCCCCCTGGTTTTCCCTCGCTATTTTTATTTAAAATTCCCATGTGAATTTTAAATGTTTTTTAAAATTAATTTTTTATTGGAGTATAGTTGCTTTACAATGTTGTGTTAGTTCTTGCTGTATAGCAAAGTGAATCAGTCATACATATACATATATCCTCTCTTTTTTGGATTTTCTTCCCATTTAGGGCACCACGGACCACTGAGTAGAGTTCCCTGTGCTATACAGTAGGTTCTTGTTAGTTATCTATTTTATACATAGCAGTGTATATATATCAGTCTCAATCTCCCAATTCATCTCACCCCCCCCTTGGTAACCACAAGTTTGTTCTCTACATCTGTGTCTCTGTTTCTGCTTCGCAAATAAGTTGATCTCTACCGTTTTTCTAGATTTGACATATAAGCAATATTATACAATATTGTTTTTCTCTTTCTGACTTACTTCACTCTGTATGACAATCTCTAGGTCCATCCATGTCTCTGCAAATGGCACTATTTCGTTCCTTTTAATGGCTGAGTAATATTCAACTGTCTATATGTACCACATCTTCTTTATCCATTCCTCTGTCGATGGACATTTAGGTAAAAATCCCCATGTGAATTTTATTATGTTTTGTTTCCAAGCTATTACAACTTCTTTATAGAAAAAGAGGATGGGTATAACTATGTCTGTCTCATGTCTGCTCTCTTTCTCTCTCTCTCCCTCTGAAAAACAGACAAACACAGACACACAGACACACAGACACACAGACACACACACACACACACACACACACACACACACACAGAGCTAGCATCCAAGCTATTCTTCCTTCTCCATTGAAAAGATAAGTGTTTTCTGGACAGCTGCATGTAAAAGAATGAAATTAGAACACTCCCTAACACCACACACAAAAATAAACTCAAAATGGATTAAAGAACTAAATGTAAGGCCAGACACTAACAAACTCTTAGAGGAAAACATAGGCAGAACACTCTATGACATAAATCATATGACAGCAAGATCCTTTTTGACCCACCTCCTAGAGAAATGGAAATAAAAACAAACAAAAAAAAACAAATGGGACCTAATGAAACTTAAAAGCTTTTGCACAGCAAAGGAAACCATAAACAAGACGAAAAGACAACCCTCAGAATGGGAGAAAATATTTGCAAATGAAGCAGCTGACAAAGGATTAATCTCCAAAATTTACAAGCAGCTCATGCAGCTCAACATCAAAAAAACAAACAACCCAATCCAAAAATGGGCAGAAGACCAAAATAGACATTTCTCCAAAGAAGATATACAGACTGCCAACAAACACATGAAAGAATGCTCAACATCATTAATCATTAGAGAAATGGAAATAAAAACTACAATGAGATATCATCTCACACCGGTCAGAATGGCCATCATCAAAAAATCTACAAACAATAAATTCTGGAGAGGGTGTGAAGAAAAGGGAACCCTCATACGCTGTTGGTGGGAACGTAAATTGATACAGCCACTATGGAGAACAGTATGGAGGTTCCTTAAAAAGCTAAAAATAGAACTACCATATGACCCAGCAATCCCACTACTGGGCATATACCCTGAGAAAACCATAATTCAAAGAGAGTCATGTACCACAATGTTCATTGCATCTCTATTAACAATAGCTAGGATCGGGAAGCAACCTAAATGTCCATCGACAGATGAATGGATAAAGAAGATGTGGCACATATATACAATGGAATATTACTCAGCCATAAAAAGAAATGAAACTGAGTTATTTATAGTGAGGTGGATGGACCTAGAGTCTGTCATACAGAGTGAAGTAAGTCACAAAGAGAAAAACAAATACTGTATGCTAACACATCTAAAAAAAAAACAGTCATGAAGAACCTAGGGGCAGGACGGGAATAAAGACACAGACCTACTAGAGAATGGACTTGAGGACACGGGGAGGGGGAAGAGTAAGCTGTGACAAAGTGAGAGAGTGGCATGGGCATATATACACTATCAAATATAAAATAGATAGCTAGTGGGAAGCAGCCACATAGCACAGGGAGATCAGCTCAGTGCTTTGTGACCAGCTAGAACGGTGGAATAGGGAGGGTGGGAAGGAGGGAGATGCAAGAGGAAAGAGATATAGGGATATATATATAACTGATTCACTTTGTTATAAAGCAGAAACTAACACACCATTGTAAAGCAATTATACTCCAAAAAAAATGTAAAAAATACCCCCCCAAGAAAACACCCCCCCCAAAAAAAAAACCCCAACGCAGCCAAAATAAATAAATAAATTTATTAAAAAAAAAAAAAAAAAGATAAGAGTTTTGGGCACTTCCTGCCGGTCCAGTGGTTAAGATTCCACGCTCCCAATGCAGGAGGCACGGTTTGATCCCTGGTCAGGGAACTAAGATCCCACATGCTGCATGAAAGTTTTATAAAATATCAGAAATTTTTTCTTTAACTTGCAAATCATTGTTTCTATAGAATTATGTTTATGTCTGTTCTGAGATTTTAAAAACACAAACCAAAGATACCTGTTATAAAATATACTAATTTGTTCAAAGCATTGCTTTATGGACTGCCAGCCCTTTTCTAAAATGGGGTCATAATGCAGATCTTGGCTTCAAAGAGCTCAAGATAACTCCTCTCCTGCCTCTTTGTTCTAATACTTAGATTCTCCAAATAAAACAAAATGTTATAGGAATTTTCTCTGCAGTGAGGCAGTCCTGAAGTTTGAAAAAGGGTTCCTTTTCTTTTGAAGTTTTTTGCCTAATCCTGTGCTCCATTAGCTTACTTCTTGAAGTAAAGGTGGTAAAGATGCCTAACTTGGAAGGAAAAAATGAACCAAGAGGGAATATAGTTGAGGGTATAAAAACATTAAGTCTGGGCTTCCCTGGTGGCGCAGTGGTTGAGAGTCCGCCTGCCGATGCAGGGGACACGGGTTCGTGCCCCGGTCCGGGAAGATCCCACATGCCGCGGAGCGGGTGGGCCCGTGAGCCATGGCCACTGAGCCTGCGCGTCCGGAGCCTGTGCTCCACAACGGGAGAGGCCACAACAGTGAGAGGCCTGTGTACCGCCAAAAAAAAAAAAAAAAAGTAAACATGTTTAAAACACTTTAAAACTATGTGAAAAAAAATGTTATCAGTTACTATTCATTTTCAACCTGATGTTCCTTTTGGTGGGAGTCAGGTGAGAGGTTCCTTCCTTCTAATTATATCTTTATGTGTTTTAGGCTTTGGCAAAAAATACCACCCCATCTGCAGCTCTCAAAAACAGAATGGCCAAAACAATGTTGGGCCTCACGTACTCTATCTCAGGCCTTCAAAATACCCAGAGCTTAATAAATCAATTCCGTTTCTCTGCTGATGGCATCTAACTTCCTTTGGAAATTTAGGGACTAAGGAGAAAATATTCTGGCTTTCTAGTGCAAACTTGTACAGATTTTGAACTTACAGCTTCTGGCTATAAACTTGTCTTCTACCAAGAAGCCACAGTACTGGACCGTAAGTGAGATAATCCAGCTTTTAGAAGATCTGCAAATGATTTACTTGAAGAATAGCAAAGTGAATTGCAAAGAATTATCTAAGAGCAAATAAAATAAATGAAGATACACTGTTTTTAAAAGGTTGCATGGGGAAATGAAGACATCATAGCCACATAATTTTAGAAAATAAAATTACAAGGTACATGATATGCTAGCAAAGTTCTCGATTATAGTAAGGCTTTCCAGGAAATAAGAAAACTTGTATGGCTATTACCCAGGGTGATTACTGAATCAAAGATATTACTCAGAAAGTAAAATTGCACATAATACATAGACATTTCAAGCCAGTTTCCTTGTGCCACATTCCCCCTACCCTTAATCTCATACTAGCCACTTCCTCTAACTGAAAAAAAAACCACTGTAGCTTTCTGGAATTCACCCATAAATTCCAAGTGAATAAAAAAAAAAAAATGAAAATAAGCCATAAAGTCAGATGACAATATGATGAAAATTCTCTTACTCTTTAATGTTGCAATAACAGCTTGAAAGAAAGATTATACTCCTACAGAATGTAAATGATGCTCTTACACAAACACTCATCAGCTTACCTTTATATCATTTAAAAAGAGAAGAATTTTAAATAAAAAAGGGGTGGAAAGATAGTCAAACGTTACACTTAAATCTAGAAATAATTTTAGAGAAAGAACTTTTCATCTTTAAGTAGACCAAAATACCACAAATTAACTTTAAATGGCAGGTAATCCAATATTTCTCAGGTTTCTTTATTAACTAACTCTTCAGAGAAGATCTTAGTATACATGTTGCTGGTAACACAAAGTACATACGGAGGAATTTCATTCTTTGGTTACTATGGTGCTTCTTGCTCTCATATGGTAAGGTGGGTGCCAGGTAGATCTGAGCACATAAAGAGGACAGAGGGTTAAAGAGGATAAAAAGGTGCTGAAAGGATGCGATGAGCTAACAGTTACTAATAATGGGAGCGATAACTGCAGTACAGGTATGATTA
The DNA here is from genome assembly GCF_937001465.1 of Orcinus orca. Taxonomy (NCBI): domain Eukaryota; kingdom Metazoa; phylum Chordata; class Mammalia; order Artiodactyla; family Delphinidae; genus Orcinus; species Orcinus orca. The sequence goes on from NC_064563.1 coordinate 101,803,863, forward strand.
ACATATGTTACGACCTCATCTAGCTTTACTGCTCCTATCTATATCAGAGCCTCAGAAACCTTTTGCTGGTCTAACATGTTAGTTGTTTCAGCTCTGTATAATGTACAGACTTAGTTGTTCTCTTCTCTTAGTTGCACTTGCTTCATTTTCAGCTTAACTGGTAATCAGAGCCATAAAAATTTTAAAATATTTTGTAAATACTGCTTTTTAATGATAGACATTTTCAGGACACATAATTTTGACAGAGGAGAATATCAAAATGAACTTGCTATAGAAGCCTATTTTAAAAATTAAAGTATATTTGATTTATAATATTATGTTCATTTCACATGTACGGCATAGTAATTCAGTATTTTTGTATATTATACTCCATTATAAGTTATTATAAGATAATAGTTATAATTCTGTGTGCTAAAAAGTATATCCTTGTTGCTTATCTATTTTATACACAGTAGTCTGTATCTGTTAATCCCCTGCCTCTAATTTGTCTCTCCTCCTATAAGTCTTTAAGAACACACACACACACACATACACACTCACAAACTGTGAATTTGAAAAATGAACACAAATTCATTTAAAGGTCTCCACTGTAGCTTAAAATTAAACCAAATCTCAGGTAAATATGAAATGGTTCATAAGGAAGCTGTGGACTATAATTAGATGAGGACACTCAGATTAATGTTTTAGACACAACTAATTCTCACTTGGTCATTGGGTAACAAAGATCGAGGTGTTGTAAAACCTGAATCTGTTCCTAGAAGCACTGTTAAGAAAGGGAATAAAGGACATGTGTGCTTCATAAATTTAGAGCAACATTTCACATAGAACAACTAAAGAGATTCAAGAAATAAGTAAAAGGATAAAATGGAGCCTTGGGCAGCCATAGTCTACAAATTTCATGGACTTTACATATTAAAGAGCCTCTTAGTGTGCTCTTAATTTATATGCATATGTGCATGAATGGTTATTTTAGCTTCACGCTCACAGAAGATTAGAAGTATCACATTAGGGAAGAAGGTTCAGAGAGGTACCCTCACAGGAGTGTGCCAGTCTTCACAGCCAGGAAATCAGAGAGCTATAAAAAGCTGGCCCAGTAGCCCCAAAACACAGCAATCAGAAGCTGTATAGTACAGTGGTAAAAAGACCTATGTATCCAAAAGAGCCTGAGAGGACCATCACACATAGGAGGTGCTAAATAAACACATGCTGAAAAGAAGTAACCTGAATGATGACCTTGAGTCATCAAAAAAAGTTTAAATATGGTTAGCATATGTTCTTTTAAGGCAAATAAATGGAAATGTTTTAGAAAAAATTTTCATCTAAACCAGTTAAAATAATATATATATATATTTAAAGGTCTCTCAATGTGGTTGACATTATTTTACATTTAGGATACCTCCCCTCATTTATCAGATACTTCATGAGTGACTACTGTGTACCTGGCAGTATGACAATGGTCACAGGTACAAAATGAGCAAAAGCAGACAGTCCCTAAATTCATGGGGCTTCAGCCCAGTCAAGGCAATAGATGGGAACACTGAGGCACAGGGCATTTAAGAGCCAATTTCTCTTCTGTAATGTCAGTCATAGCTGTAGCAATTTTTACTTCAATAATCTCAGCATTCAGTTTCAAGGACCATGAGAATTCTAGAAGCAATGAACTTGAGATTGAGAATATTTTAAAAATATTTTTTCAACTGTTTAGAAAGAACTAATTTTAGAAAAGAAACAAAAAGAATATGGTCATTCCATTTTCTATTAAATTTAATTTTAAATATTTTCTATACTTTAGCTAATAAAATTTATTGACCTTGAAATAGGACTGCTGTCAGAATATGCTTAGTGGATACAGAAATCAATTTACCACTGGTGTCTTAGTCTTGATAGCAACTCATTTTGTAAATATCAGCCACATATGTCTGCCTTTTGTGATGGCAGTTTAGCTGAGCTGAAACTGAATTGAGTGTATGAGATTTGGCATTGGGTGGGGAATCTGAATTATTCCTTAAGCATCAGAACTTCTCCCAGTCTTCACAGTATTAGGAAGGATTCTTACCTCCAGATGCTCCTACCCATTACTGAGTGACATATTCCTTTAAAGCCTTCTGATTTTCTCTAAAGCTACAAGATACTACACTAGAATGCTGAAATTTTCTCTGGATGACCAGTTTCTTTGGAGATACAAAGAATATTTTGTTTAGTTTTGGGCTTTTGATGTCATTAATGAGAAACTAGAGATTCTCAGGAAAGAAAAACAGCATTGAAATTAATTTATTTTTATACAAATCATATCTAGCAGACCTCGTGTATGGTTGACAAGAGAGTAATTCTACCAATCTCCTTTCTAATAAAAGGACCAGAAAGAACTTTTGGATATTTTATCCTTTTGGAATATGGAAGACAGATGAAGGTGTTAAAAATCCAACTCAGTATAGAATCAACCAATATTTTGGTTTTCTTAAATTGTTTTTCGAATACTTTGAGTTAAAGGATACTGTTCATTCCTGCTCCCCATTTACCATTCCCCTCACAAAGGTTTTCAAAAGAAATCTAATTTAGGTGAATGATTACTGGTATGGGAATAATCAGAATCTCTGTATGAGAAAGCATCTACACAATATCATATGTTACCACACATAAGGTAGCTATGACTAAAATGGGAAGTTCTCTTCATTAAAAAAAAAACACTCCAATATTAAAATATTCAAACTTGCATTTAAAAGTCTAATGTAAATATATATGTATCCATCCATTCATTCAACCAAAACATGGTGCTTTGCAGAGCATAAATGGTCATCACCCTATGTGTTCTGGGATCTGTGGGGTGAGACCTATCCCTGGGTAGAGATGAGGTAGCCTTCTGATCTAGAAGGAACTTTGCTTCGACCACTAAACTTTTAAAATAGAATGTCAATGTCATCCTCATATGCCAATGTTCCGTGGTCTCAAAAGGATTTATAACTACTAATCACCAGTTATTAAGGTTAAAAAATTAAAACTGAGGAGAGGGAAGAAATAATAGACCAGTAGAGTGAAAGGAATATGGCACCCAACTGGTTCTCCAGGTATTTAAAGTTCTATCTTTTTATCAAGTTAATCTTTAGAAGAAAACATACAAAAAATTCCCAGTCAAGAAGCACTGGGAAAGTCATAATGCTGGGAATGGGGTTTTTAGGCTCTGGTTGTTTGTTACTCAATAGATCAACATGTACCTAGTTCTACAGAAAGAAAAACCTTCCCCCAAGGGAAAAAGAACTGCTAGGATTCATGACCCACCTACCTTTGCAGAAGGTGTACCAAATACAGACATCCATCTTATGAGTGAAAAGATCCAGAACATCAAGGAGAAGTCATTTGATATTATGACGTGCCCCTCTGTCCCTATCATTATGCTCACTTTTGGAGGCTTCAATCTTCTATTATTATGGACTATAAGCTCTGGTACCATCTCTGTGCCACAGACTCCTGGCTTTATACTTCTAAATTTATATATTTTGTTTCTTCTATTTAAAAACTATCTTTTAAAATGAACAAATTCTGAAGACTGAAAACACTGATCCAAAAGAAAAGCTCTCTGATGATACAGAACTCTTTTCTCAAGATGTATTTATTGTCCATCAACATTTTGAGGAATATCAGATTTTCACCAAATACATCAGGAAGCCACTGCTCTAAACTTGGTTGGAGTTTTTGAAGTAAGCCCAATCCTTTCTAAATACAACTAAATATAATAACTCTTCCCTACCAGAGGGCAGACAGCAGAAGCAAGAAGAACTACAATTCTGCAGCCTGTGGAAGGAAAACCACATTCACAGAAAGACAGACAAAATGAAAAGGCAGAGGACTATGTACCAGATGAAGGAACAAGATAAAACCTCAGAAAAACAACTAAATGAAGTGGAGATAGGCAACCTTCCAGAAAAAGAATTCCGAATAATAATAGTGAACATGATCTAGGAACTTGGAAAAAGAATGGAGGCAAAGATCGAGAAGATGCAAGAAATATTTAACAAAGACCTAGAAGAATTAAAGAACAAACACCTAGAAGAACTAAAGAAAAAACAAACAGAGATGAACAATACAATAACTGAAATTAAAAATACACTAGAAGGAATCAATGGCAGAATAAGTGAGGCAGAAGAACGAATAAGTGACTTGGAAGACAGAATGGTGGAACTCACTGCCGTGGAACAGAATAAAGAAAAAAGAATGAAAAGAAATGAAGACAGCCTAAGAGACCTCTGGGACAACATTAAATGCAACAACATTTGCATTATACGGGTCCCTGAAGGAGAAGAGAGAGAGAAAGGACCCGAGAAAATATTTGAAGAGATTATAGTCAAAAACTTCTTAACATGGGAAAGGAAATGAAATAGCCACCCAAGTCCAGAAAGCACAGAGAGTCCCAGGCAGGATAAACCCAAGGAGAAACATGCTGAGACACATAGTAATCAAATTGACAAAAATTAAAGACAAAGAAAAATTATTGAAAGCAGCAAGGGGAAAATGACAAACAACATACAAGGGAACTCCCATAAGGTTAACAGCTGACTTCTCAAAAGAAACTCTACAAGCCAGAAGGGAGTGGCACGATTTATTTAAAGTGATGAAAGGGAAGAACCTACAACCAAGATTACTCTACCCAGCAAGGATCTCATTCAGATTCGATGGAGAAATCAAAAGCTTTACAGACAAGCAAAAGCTGAGAGAACTCAGCACCATCAGACCAGCTCTACAACAAATGCTAAAGGAACTTCTCTAAGACAGAAACACAAGAGAAGAAAAGGACCTACAAAAACAAACCCATCACAATTAAGAAAATGGTAATAGTAACATATATATCAATAATTACCATAAACGCGAATGGATTAAATGCTCCAACCAAAAGACACAGGCTTGCTGAATGGATGGAAAAATAAGACCCATATATATGCTGTCTAGAAGAGACACACTTCAGACCTAAGGACACATACAGACTGAAAGTGAGGGGATGGAAAAAGATACTCCATACAAATGGAAAACAAAAGAAAGCTGGAGTAGCAATACTCATATCAGATAAAATAGACTTTAAAATAAAGAATGTTATAAGAGACAAGGAAGGACACTACATAATGATCAAGGGATCAATCCAAGAAGAAGATATAACAATTATAAATATATATGAACCCAACATAGGAGCACCTCAATACATAAGGCAACTGTTAACAGCAATAAAGGAGGAAATCGACAGTAACACAATCATAGTGGAGAACTTTAACAACCTCACCTACACCAATGGACAGATCATCCAGACAGAAAATTAATAAGGAAACACAAGCTTTAAATGATACAATAGACCAGATAGATTTAATTGATATTTATAGGACATTCCATCCAAAAACAGCAGATTACACTTTCTTCTCAAGTGCTCACAGAACATTCTCCAGGATAGATCACATCGTGGGTGACAAATGAAGCCTCGGTAAATTTAAGAAAACTGAAATCATATCCAGCATCTTTTCCAACCGCAATGCTGAGATTAGAAATCAATTACAGGGAAAAAACTGTAAAAATCACAAACACATGGAGGCTACACAATACATTACTAAATAACCAAGAGATCACTGAAGAAACCAAAGAAGAAATAAAAAAATACCTAGAGACAAATGACAATGAAAACACAATGATCCAAAACCTATGGGATGCAGCAAAAGCAGTTCTAAGAGGCAAGTTTATAGCAATACATGCCTACCTCAAGAAACAAGAAAAATCTCAAATAAACAATCTAACCTTAAACCTAAAGGGACTAGAGAAAGAAGAAAAAACAAAACCTGAAGTTAGTAGAAGGAAATAAATCATAAAGATCAGAGAAGAAATAAATGAAATAGAAACAAAGAAAATAGCAAAGGTCAATAAAACTAAAACCTGGTTCTCTGAGAAGATAAACAAGATTGATAAACCTTTAGCCAGACTCACCAAGAAAAAGATAAAAAAAGATTGATAAACCTTTAGCCAGACTCATCAAGAAAAAGAGGGAGAGGACTCAAATCAATAAAATTAGAAATGAAAAAGGAGAACTTGCAACGGACACCGCAGAAATACAAAGCATCCTAAGAGACTACTACAAGCAACTCTATGCCAATAAAATGGACAACCTGGTAGAAATAGACAAATTCTTCGAAAGGTATAACCTTCCAAGACTGAACCAGGCAGAAAGAGAAAATAGAACAGACCAATCACAAGTAATGAAATTGAAACTGTGATTAAAAGTCTTCCAACAAACAAAAGTCCAGGACCAGATGGCTTCACAGGTTAATTCTATCAAACGTTTAGGGAAGAGCTAACACCCATCCTTCTCAAACTCTTCCAAAAAATTGCAAAGGAAGGAACACTCCCAAACTCATTCTATGAGGCCACCATCACCCTGATACCGAAACAAGACAGAGATACTACAAAAACCGAAAATTACCGACCAATATCAATGATGAATATGGATGCAAAAATCCTTAATAAAATATTAGCAAACAGAATCCAACAACATATTAAAAGGATCTTATACCATAATCAAGTGGGATTTATCCCAGGGATGCAAGAATTCTTCAATATATGCAAATCAATCAATGTGATACACCATATTAACAAATTGAAGAATAAAAACCGTATGATCATCTCAATAGATGCAGAAAAAGCTTTTGACAAAATTCAACACCAATTTATGATAAAAACTCTCCAGAAAGTGGTCATAGAGGGAACCTAACCTACCTCAACATAATAAAGGCCATAGATGACAAACCCACAGTAAAAATCATTCTCAATGGTGAAAAACTGAAAGCATTTCCTCTAAGATCAGGAACAAGACAAGGAGGTCCACTCTCACCACTATTACTTAACATAGTTTTGGAAGTCCTAGCCATGGCACTCAGGGAAGAAAAAGAAATAAAAGGAATACAAATTGGAAAAGAAGAAGTAAAACTGTCACTGTTTGCAGATGACGTGATACTATACAAAGAGAATTCTAAAGATGCCACCAGAAAACTACTAGAGCTAATCAATGAATTTGGTAAAGTTGCAGGATACAAAATTAATGCACAGAAATCTCCTGCATTCCTATACACTAATGATGAGAAATCCGAGAGAGAAATGAAGGAAACACTCCCATTTACCATTGCAACAAAAAGAATAAAATATCTAGGAATAAACCTACCTAGGGAGACAAAAGACCTGTATGCAGAAAAGTATAAGACACTGATGAAAGAAATCAAAGATGACACAAACAGATGGAGAGATATACCATGTTCTTGGATTGGAAGATTCAATATTGTGAAAATGACTATACGACCCAAAGCAACCTACAGATTCAATGCAATCCATATGAAATTACCAGTGGCATTTTTTTTACAGAAGTAGAACAAAAAATCTTAAAATTTGTATGGAGACACAGAAGACCCCGAATAGCCAAAGTGGTCTTGAGGGTAAAAAACGGAGATAGAGGAATCAGGGTCTCTGACTTCAGACTATACTATAAAGCTACAGTAATCAAGACAATATGGTACTGGCACAAAAACAGAAATATAGATCAATGGAACAGGATAGAAAGCCCAGAGATAAACCCACACACCTATGGTCAACTAATCTATGAAAAAGGAGGCAAGGATATACAATGGAGAAAAGACAGTCTCTTCAATAAGTGGTGCTGGGAAAACTGGACAGCTACATGTAAAAGAATGAAATTAGAATACTCCCTAACACCATACCCAAAAATAAACTCAAAGTGGATTAGAGACCTAAATGTAAGGCCAGATACTATAAAACTCTTAGAGGAAAACATAGGCAGAATGCTCTAGGACATAAAGCACAGCAAGATTCTTTTTGACCCACCTCCTAGAGAAATGGAATTAAAAACATAAACAAACAAATGGGACCTAATGAAACGTAAAACCTTTTGCAAAGCAAAGGAACCTACAAACAAGATGAAAAGACAACCCTCAGAATGGGAGAAAATATTTGCAAATGAATTAACGGACAAAGGATTAATCTCTAAAATATATAAACAGCTCATGCAGCTCAATATTAAAAAAACATACAACCCAATGAAAAAATAGGCAGAAGACCTAAATAGACATTTCTCCAAAGACATACAGATGGCCAAGAAGCACATGAGAATCTGCTCAACATCACTAATTATTAGAGAAATGCAAATCAAAACTACAATGAGGTATCACCTCACACCAGTTAAATGGGCATCATCAGAAAATCTACAAACAATAAATGCTGGAGAGGGTGTGGGGAAAAGGGAACCCTCTTGCACTGTTGGTGGGAATGTAAATTGATACAACCACTATGGAGAACAGTATGGAGGTTCCTTAAAAAACTAAAAATAGAATTACCATATGACCCAGCAATCCCACTACTGGCCATATACCCAGAGAAAAGCATAATATAAAAAGACACATGCACTCTAATGTTCATTGCAGCACTATTTACAATAGCCAGGGCATGGAAGCAACCTAAATGCCCACTGACAGATGAATGGATAAAGAAGATGTGGTACATATATACAATGGAATATTACTCAGCCATAAAAAGGAATGGAATTGGGTCATATGTAGAGACGTGGATGGATCTAGAGACTGTCATATAGAGTGAAGTACGTCAGAAAGAGAAAAACAAATATCATATATTAACGCATATATGTGGAACCTAGAAAAATGGTACAAATGAACCAGTTTGCAGGGCAGAAATAGAGACACAGATGCAGAGAACAAACGTATGGACACCAAGCGGGGGAAGTGGCGGGGTGGTTGGTGGTGGGATGAATTGGGAGATTGGGATTGACATATATACACTAATATGTATGAAATAGATAACTAATAAGAACCTGCTTTATAGAAAATAAATAAAATAAAATTCAAAACAAAACAAAACATAAACCAAAAAAAACTCTTCCACTTCCTGAAGTTCTAATAAGCAAAACTGATGGAAATAAAGAGGTAGGTTTCTTTCAATAGTTTTTTTTTTTTTTGTACAGAGAAATATATTTATTTATATGACATTTCCCTTGTTTCCTAGACCTTCTCTCTCTCTCCCTCTCTCTCTCTGTCTCTGGCTCTGGCTCTCTCTCTCTCTCATATTTTTTGTCTTCAAGACAGAGCATACTCCGGAGGTCAATGTTGTGGGAAAATACAAACTCAGAAATCAGAAAAACCAAAGTTTATATCATTTGATAAAAATAGTAATAATACTTTACCAAATGGAAAACTCCATCAAATGAAATGTCACTCCAATCAGACGACTTACCTAAAAACAAGAGTGTTAGAAGAAAGTGAGAACTTAGTATTATATTCAACCCTCAATACATTAGATTTCAAAAGACATGGCATGTATCTTAAATTGATGGACTATCCAAAACGAACAAACTACACCAGGTCAGGAAACACTAATTTCTTCAGAAATGGTAATTAATGTTAGAAAGGAAATAGCAAACAGGGAGCAAAGGCAATGAAGAACGGAAGTGGTATCTACTTTCAAATCACTTGACTCTCATATATATTTTAAGAGGCCAGTTTTGAAAATGTGGACACATATGCATATAAAGTCCATGGCTAAACTGTGGCCATATATGCATGTTACTTTCTCTCCCAAGACCTCTGGTTACTGTCTTAAAGAGAGACTGCCCAAAGCTGCAAACTTTCAAATAATTTCACCTCATATGACTCAAGAAAAAGGTGCCACTGTATCAAGAGCTACTGTAATTTCCTCTGTTGATTTTCCTTCCCCCTTAACACTTAGATGTTTTGGCTGTTTGCTTTTTTTTTTTTCCAAAGTGAACACTGATGTTCATGAAAGGTGCCAGATTAACAACCAGGGGAAATTAAGAGCTTGCTCTATCAAGAGAAAAGCCTCAGTGTAGTGGAGGTGATGAAAGTTTCCCCTATACTGTGCTTGCCTATGTATGTTAGCTCTGACCCATGGTCACCCCAGCTCTCCAGTTTTCACGGTCCATTAATGCCTTTGATTACTCACACTGCTAACAGGGGCAGGCAATCTTGTTCCTGCTTTTAATGCTATCATTATTATTACCACTACTGTGATCTCAAACTTCCTCAGAGAAATTATGTCAGAATTTATATTAGCCATTATTTTGTTTCAGGACAACAGGAAAATAAAATGAACTGAAGATAAATCTTATATTATTTAGTAATATTGCAGGTTTGGTTCAAATCCATTAATTTCTTCAAACAGGAGGCAAAATCTTGAGAGGTCAAATTGAAACAGGCCCTGCTACATTCAGTCACCTGCACCCAATCTGAATTCCCATTCAGGGACATTCTAATATTTAACGGCCACACATCTTTTATTTTTCTTTTGAGTCTACCATAAACCAGTCAACTTTATTATTCATTAGCAACTATGGTAAAGGTTTGGTGGATGTTGAGGCTAAAACTATTATCTATGAGATCTGGAAATCACCGTCAGTCAAACAGAGAAAAAGATCTCTTTCTTGTATTTATAGGTAGGTGTTCCAGGTTTCTGAATTGTCTGAGTATTTTGTAAGTACTGATCATTAATTAATCTCTCCTATATCCAGGGATCTATGAAATCATTTTGCTTCCTCTAGTCAGTTATGCAACAACTATTTCGTGTTGGCACTTTCTGTTCTATGCTGGTTCTTCATGCAAAATGTAAGGGCCAGAGCAAGACAATAATGCTTTTCCTATCTAGAGTTTATAACAATAAGGGAAACAAAGCCAACAAACACATGCAAAATATTAACGTAACAATGAAGTAATACGCTGAATGCTGCTGACTAATAGACCAATAATTACTTGGTAATTATTTGAAATGATCACAGTATTAATCCCACAGTGTTTCCCTGTCTTTGCCTTTTTGTAAAAGACCAAATTCTCTGTAGCTAGAGTATCCATTTTGACATGGCTAGCTTTTTCTATAATTTATAATCTCTAGAAGAGGTGGAGAATGAGAATTGCAGGGTACCAATGACTACAGCAAACACACAGTAACAATTAGATGAAGGGTGCCCTAACTGCATCTCATACGGAAGTCTTGGAAAATTTTTAGTTTGGGAACTTTGACTGTTTTTTCCTTTGCCATGCACAGACTTTATCAAGTGAGTCCGTACAGTATTAAAACATTTGGCACTAGCTCAAGTCTATGCTATTGCTGGCAAGGGATCTAACTGGGAAAGAGGGGTGGAGTAGTTACCTTTATCAGGAAAGACCTTAACTTTATGGAAAAGCTCTTTCCTCCCCACTGCTTAAGTAGCTTTACTGAAAGACTTAAACCCAGATGTGAGAAGAGAGATTATCTCCAAGAGCAGCAGCAATTTATTGTAATTATGTTAGTACAAAGATTAGGAAGGTGGAAAATATTATGCTAACTTAGCAGATGAGAAGGGCAACGCCCTGTATATAGGTCCCACGGCAAGGTTGTGCTAGGAAAATCAACTCTAACCCCTAAGTCCCAAGGAGGCCTCAGTTTCCCAAATTGCAAGAAAATCAGAACCTAACTACTTATAAAACCAATAAACCCATGGTATGTAAATAACCAGTAGGTAGGAGGCCATGAGAATCTGCTCACCAACAGATATCAACCTATATCTGCCACTATTCCCCCAGTGGTCACCTCTTGCCAACTTCCTGTTGCCACCAGACAACTAATACATCTATCCCAATGATTCCTGTCAGCCCTATATAACAAGTCATAACAATGGCAGTCAAAGCAACAAGTTCCGTTATGCCTGTACAACACTCTAGCTCCCCTCAGTGAAGCACTTGTCTGATTTAAAGCACTTTGGAGGTTGGCCTTGTAACTAGAACAAAATCTGTATACATTCTGGACCAATTCTAGGCCTCAGCCACCCAAATGAGAATATATTTTGTCCCTAACTCCTTTCCGCATTGTATAATGGATCTCTTATCAGTTTCTCCTGACTGGACTTTTGCATCCTTCATAATTTGGTTTGTCACATTGCACCATCTTTTTATGGTGGGAGATGTATAAGCATGAATTTTCAGAATTTGATATTTCATACAAAATGGATCAGTGAACACAGCAAAAACTTTTTTGTGGACACAGCACTCTGCTCTACGTGGTCTTCTAGCCAAACGAAAATTTCAGGCAATAAGACATTTTGATCTCTGTAAGCAAAAGATAAAAAGGCTAAATCTGAGAGACTCAACTTATTGACTCTCATGGTCATGAAGAGAAAAACAGGAGAAGTAATAAAGCCTTTAGAACAGAAAACAACAGGTGATTTCTTCTTTTCTTTCCATTACAGAGAGCTGACAGTAGCCTAATGAATGTCAAGGATACAAGAAACATAGCGAGTCAGGGAAAATTATAGGTCATAGATGGTAAAAACCTCATATGAAAAATACTAGCTAAGGTGCTAAGAAAGCCAGTAAATACTGAAAAAGTTATGAAGATGAATATGCTCAGATTCTGGACAAAGGGTACATAAAACAAGAGCAGACAAAAATACTTTAAAAACAGATTTGTTTTTTGGTTTGTTTCTTGCAATGCACATTAGACATAGCTCAATTTTGGGACTTCCCTGGCGGTCCAGTGGTTAAGAATCCATCTTGCAATGCAGGGGATGTTTGTTCGATCCCTGGTCAGGGAACTAAGATCCCACATGTCATGGGGCAACTAAGCTTACACGCCACAACTAATGAGCCTGCGTGCCACAACTAGAGAGAAGCCCGCACACTGCAACGAAGAGCCCATGCACCGCAACGAAAAATCCCACGTGCCACAACAAAGACCCGATGCAGCTAAAAAAATAAATTAAAAAAAAAAAAGATAGCTCAATTTCAAGAGCTTGCAGTGGTTTAGTAATCAAACAGCTCAAGACAATGCATCATGCTTCTACCTATCAAGAATGCTTGCTTACTTTGGCTGACATGCTGCAATTATTAATTTGGTTATCTGATTCAAAACAGAGTCAGTAACATTTGTTCTTAGCTTTGATTTCTTCACTTAAGGAGCAAATTCTAGGAGTTACTATGCTAAGGGCTGAGTGAATCTCAAGTTGGAATTTTCTTATGGGAAGAGAAGTTATAAAATAAACAAGCTGAATTCTCATCGTTCCAAAGCTAAGTTTTAATAATATAAAATTAAAAGGGTAAAACTAAAATGTCTGGAATTTGAATGATGGATTCCATGACTATGTAGAAGAAATATTTTTTTTAAGGAGGCTTTAGAGCAGAAAATTACAGATGATCACCTCCTGAAAAGGGGTGAAAGGAGGGACTCAAATTGATCAATCTGTGGGTAGTAGTGTTGATGATTATGGGGAAGGAGGAAAGAAATATGCCAATGAATATTCTCAAGGGAAGTACATAACTTGAAGAAATTTACAGATTATTTAGGGAAATGAGTTATACAAAGGTAACAATCAAAGACAACAAAAACAAAATTTAAATAAGAGTCAAAGAACAGATGAGGGCTGAGGAAGAGATTAGTTCGGGTTAGTTCCTGAGGTTACCTCAATAGGGGCAGTGGAATTGGAGGCAGCCTCTCTTACTGCCCCTACCCCTAGCACTTCCTCAATATGCCTACATCCCACACAGTTTATAACCACACCAAATGGTTTTACCAAAAGAGCTATGTCTAAGGGCTTTCTGGTTTAAGATTTTAGGTCTTTTTAGAAACTAGGAAACTTGCTTCCCTCTTTTCTATACACTTCAATTCTATTTCATATCAAATTGCTTTTTTCTTTTCTACTATTCTCCATTCTAGTTCTGGTGTGTCAGGGTTGAAAAAGCAGTGGTGAAGGTGGGAATGAATGGAACACAGCTGGCCTGTGGAAAAAGGACTGTGAGTAGGAAGCAGCTGCATTTTGGAGGCAAGAAGAACAAAGAATTAGGATCTTCAAAGCTAAGGAAAGCTTCTCCCTGTGTTCTTCCCTCCTTTCACCTCTTCCCCTTCCTGGGAAATGATAGAAATTTCACAAAACATACAGCCTTTCTGAATTCATAACAATCTCCTTTTCCTCATACCCAAGTGCGTTTAACTTATTACTACTGCTAACATTTTGCATGTACTTTGTATTAAAATTTTTCTCCTAGGAGTTTCAAAGAGGTTTATAAATTTTCATTAAAACAAATATGCCTGGGCATATTTTTATATTAATAAAATTTAACTTTAGCATAATGAGAATTCTGTTTGTTAAAATGTTATTTTTCTAGAATTTGGTTTATTATACCACACACACATTTCCTAGACCGGTGGTTCTTAAATTTTAGGCTTCATAAGAATCCTCAGGTGCACTTATTAATATGCATATTCTTGTGCCACATCTGATCATGGATTTATATTTGGTTGGTCCAGAGTGAGGCCCTGGAATCTACATTTTTAATAAGCACCCAAGGGGATTCTTATACACATACAGTGGGGGTAGAGGGGCCCCACTGAGACCCTGTCCTAATTGGGGCATCCCAGCCTCCCAGCTTCAACTTTCCCAAGGGAGCTTATTTCTTAGGGGCAGTAGTCAAGCATTCTCCTGTAGTCCACACTGAATAGTGAGTCAAAAATACAAAGTGAGCAATCTGAGAGAAAGAAAATGATCAACAAGATTTCACTTTTAACAATGCAAGGTGCTATTAGCTACACAAACACAGGAAAGAAAGGGAGGTGCCCTGGTTTTAACTTCACTTCCTTGAATATGATGAGGTTTGGTATTATGAATGAATTGGTTTTCTATTCATGAGAGTTGAACCTTTACTGGCTCTCCAGTTATGTATGCTGCATTCTGGCACTCTTTTCCCTAACTCAATGAGAGCCTTACAGAGCCAGCTTTGATTTCCCAAACTGCAAGCAAATTGGAACCTAACTACTTAGAAAAGCAATTGTGTGAAATCTATCTGCAACGGGTACGAGGCTATGAGAACCTGTTTGTCAAGAGACACCAATGACTTCCTGCCTCTACTTCCTCAGATGCTGTCTCTTGCCCACCAGCACCACAGGGGGACTCTCAGATAAGCTCAGAAGCCAAAATTCTTCTTGAGGACACTACGTACTTCTGCTTTTAACCTCCAAATCCTACCTTTTAAAAGGTACTACTGTCACCCAGCCCTGGTCCTCAGACCTGAATTCTGTGACCCCATGCCCTGTCTTCCTGTTGAGCCATTCTTGGAATTGTGATATCCTGCTGACTACTCTGACCTAATATTAGATGATGTTTAACTCCTTGTATCTTGCTTCTGACCTTATGGTTTTGATCACAACAGTTCTCTCAAAGGTCACCAGTGGCTAAATTCAGTAGTGTTTTCTTAGTCCTCTCTCTCTCTCCACCAATCTGTTGAGTGACCCCATCACACTTTTCCTTCCACTGATTCTCCTCCCTTGGTGTCAGCGATAACACAATTCTCTTGACAACACAATTCTCTTATGGACATAATGAGCATCTGATCTGCTTGGTATTAATCCTCCCAACCTAGCACAACACACAGAAAATGAAAGATATGCTTAGCCACCAATATGTACAATGTTGTTGAGCCCAAGACAGTTTCAGTTCAACCTAAACAAAAATTCCCTGCCTAATTATACACAAGCCAATGTCAACCTAGAGGAGTTGCATTTTACTTGGGATTTAGGTTTTTTAAAGAATATGTAAGAAAAAAAAATAGTTGTGTCAAAATTACCTTGAAAATCCCCTAGGAAGGCCCCATGCTGGAAGCCAGCATACTGTCTCTCAGTAGGCCCAACCCAGGCAGGTTTTTCTTCCTACATTGCTAAACATGACTATGTCTTTGGAATAGTTGGCTTGTATTTGAGGTGCAGGTTATACAAAACAGGACACTGAGCATGGCAAGATACTCACCCTGAGAGACAACATGGGAACAGACGTGGACTGAGAAAAAACAATATACATTTCAGGTTCAGTCCTGCACATAGACTCATTGACTATAACTTATAACCTGAGTAGACTTGTCTGCACAATGTAAATTATTATTTCTCCTCTTTTTATGTTCATTTGCTGAGCAGGTGTAGTTGAATTCATGCAAATTTAGTGTTTGTATGATACAACTCCACCAAAGAATCTGAGTGGTTGTTTCAATAAATATACACAGGCCTATTCTCTTGACTTATAGTATCCCAAGGATAAAGAACAGAGGCAGATACTAAATCAAGTATGAATATCAACTAGAGAGAACTGGACTTTTTTCTTGCAAAAAACTTTTTGATTACATAAATCAAAGACATTTGTGATGTAGTGGAAAATGTACTGTACTTGGTGCCAAGAGACCAGGATTCCAATCCCAATTCCACCACATATTAGTTAGGTGAACTGGACCAGTGTCCTCACCTCTAAAATGGGTACAAGTAGTAACTGCTTTGAGGTCTACAAGAAAAAGTGTAAAGTATGCATGTGTCACTGACACAGGTAGGCACTTGCTATAGGTTTGTTTGCTGTGAATTTGTTGAACTGAAACTGAGAGACAAAATAAAATAACCACGTAAGGAAGAAAACTATCAGAGTCGACATTATGGTGCACATAGTAAGTACTGTGTCAGTATTTAATGAACCAAGTTGAGAGAGATATCAAGGTGATTTGACCAAGTCAATAAATAATTTTCCTATTCTAACATTCTTTTATTTTCTCCACATGGTCATCGGTACAAAGTCCACTTATGGCTTCATAAACATGGGCTCAAAACAAAAGTGCTTCTAATCAGATTTGGCAAGAAAAGGAGAGAAACATAGGGTGAGATAAGTGTAAGGCTACAGTGCTGAGTAACAAGGATGGCGGTGCCTCAGTACGAGTCACACAGACACGGAGCAGTACACAGCTAGAGATAATTCACAGGTAAATGCTGCATGAGCCATTACATCATTCCTCCCTTGCCCTTTCTTCATCAATCATGCCGCCTGGACTCTGATGCAACCTAGCAAGAATGTCTGATTTGCAGACAGCAGACAGAGCCTTAGAACACACACATACTCATCATAGAGAGCAATATGAACCGAAACTAAAGCTTCTGGCATTTCCTTTTGTTTAAATCATGCTTTAAAGGGGAAGTCTTTTTTTTTTTAATATTTATTTTTTTTGGCTGTGCTGGGTCTTAGTTGCGGCACAGGGGATCTTCGTTGCCTCATTCGGGATCTTCCTCACAGCATGTGGGAACTTTTTTCTTAGTTGTGGCATGCGAACTCTTAGTTGTGCCATGTGGGCTCTTACATGCGGCATGTGGGATCTAGTTCCCTGACCAGGGATCGAACCTGGGCCCCCTGCATTGGGAGTGTGGAGCCTTAGCCACTGGACCACCAGGGAAGTCCCCAAGGGGAAGTCTTATGGGGGGGATGTATAACTATAGGTTATGCCATCTGGTCTGATGCCTCAAGGACTAGGCTTCATCATTTTGGACAAGTCACTCCAGGTCTATAGGCCCTTTCCACATCTGTACAAGTAGATGATCATCAAGGTCCCTTCCAGTTCTGTAATTTCATCATTAAAAATTCAGGCCAATCACACCCATACAATGGGCAGATAAACATTTAGTTGTATAAGTCAGCTTTATTTATTCTCAGCTATACAGGTCATTCAAATATTTGGCTACCTCCATCCCCACACTGCATTACTGAAAGAGTGTGTAGCTATGTACAAATCTTGTTAAAGCAGAAAAAAGTGGCAGGTAGGAAATGTTGGTTCTAGAAAATGTGAATGTTCATAACTGAGGTTATAGGGACACTCTAGTCTAAATCACAGAAGCATAAAAGCAAATACTCGTTAGGGGATATAATGCATTAACACCTATTTTTCTGTAGAGGCAATGAACTGAACAATAAAGAAGAGTCACAAGGGATGCAAAACAAGAAAAATGGGTACAAAAAGGGTACTCTAGCCTCCAAATAATTCAAATTTAAGATGGATGTTGTAACCCTAACTTGAAACCAAATGCAGGGCCAGTATGTACATGATTTAGTCAAGAGTTATCAGTTTGTGAGTTCACATACCACCAGTCCAAACAGACCAATTAGAGACTCATTAGAGACCAATCCAAGGCAAAGAGGAGGTGGCTGGCTCCTGGTAAGCCTGTCCTGCCATAATGCTTTCCACCTGTCATGGCACCATTTCCAAGCTGGCCAATGCAAACATTTAAAGACTCATCACTGCAAGATTTTTGATCGAATCTCCAAAGAGGGGCATTTCCAACAAAACTTGGGATTGGGGAAAATAGGCAAGTCCAGCGGAGATGAAAACCAAAGGCCCTGTAGAGTTTCCCTCACAGCTGACACCGTGAGGGGTCCCTTACCTTGCATGCTGAGTGGCTGGGGCAGGGGGTCACCCCATTGGACCTGGAGCAGCATTCAACAAAGCGCACAGCCCTTTAATTGTTCAGCCAAATAATTTATGAAGCTTGGCTGCAGAGACAGGGCAGACTGGTTTAAATTCAAAGGATCCATCCTACAGGTATTCTGAAAACCCTGGCCACCTCTGTAACAAGTACTGCTCCCCTTGGTAAGGGAGAGAATAGAAAGGAAGAATATGTGACCTGCCTGACAGGAAGACGGGACCCAGCTAGATGCAACGTGCCTCTCCACTCCTTTCCTATCCTATCGCTCACGAATGCTCTGGCAGATTTCCTTGCTAAAAAAGCAAACAGACATAACAGTCCACTCTTTCTTTAGCTAGAAATGTAAAACCCCAGAACAATCAACACATTTTTTTTTAAAGATTTTTTTGATGTGGGCCATTTTTAAAGTCTTTATTGAATTTGTCACAACATTGCCTCCGTCCTACGTCTTTGTCCTCTGGCCCCAAGGTATGTGGCATCCCAGCTCCCCAACCAGGGATCGAAACTGCACTCCCTGCATTGGAGGGAGAAGTCTCAACCACTGGATGGCCAGGGAACTCCCATCATCAACACATTTTTATACACTGGGCTCATGTGGTTTATTCTGATTGCTTACTGATTGTATAATCTTTCTGATCAACTAGGGCAGAAGTCAGCCAACTTTCCCCCCCAAGAACCAGATAGTAAATATTTTAGATTTTGTGGGCTATATGTTTTCTGTCGCAACTGCTCACCTCTACCATTACAGCACAGAAGCAGCTATAGACAATAGGTAAATGAATGAGCATAGCTTGTTATTTATAAACACAGGTGAATGGTTAGCTTTGGCCTGCATAGTTCACTGATCCCTGAACTAGTATGTTTCCAAAGAGCTCAACTGTGATAAAGTGAGAAGGTACTACCAAATGTATCATCCCTTAAAACAATTTAAATCTAAGCCTCAATTTTGGGAGAAATAACTTGTAAAATAATCTTCATTAATAGTAGGTACAATAAGAACCCATTTTCAGGAAGTGTGTATGTGTATGTGTGTGTGTGTGTAAAATACAGGGTGATTCAAAAGCAATTGAACACTTTCAGAAATTTATCACTCAGTAACTAGGATTTTTTACGAAAATGTAGTTTGCACTAAATTGTCAAGTTACCCTTACAGGTGTCTTGCCAAAGGGCAACTCCAAGCTTTAACTGCAAGTTTATATACATCATAGTTACTGAGTAATACGTTTTTGAAAGTGTTCAATTCTGTTTTATTCAGCCTGTATATTATCTGTGTACATACTGTAAAATACTTTAAATGATAAACACTAAACTATAAACAACGGTTACTCCTGGAGAATGGGGGTTAAAAGTTTCACTTTTAGCAGTGTTGCTTGAATTTTTAACAAGGATACAGTAAGTCCCCTACATAAGAACACGTTCCATTCCAAGAGGCGTTCATAAGTCCTATTTGTTCATAAGTCCAACAAAGTTAGCCTAGGTACCCAACTAACACAGTCGGCTATAAAGTACTGCACTGTAATAGGTTTATAATACTTTTCATACAAATAATACATTAAAAACAGACAAACACAAAAAGTAAAGAAAACATTTAAATCTTATAACAGCTTATAACAGCTGGCATACAGGAGCTGGCATCAAGTGAACAGGCAAGAAGAGTTACTGACTGGAGGAGGGAGAGGAGGTGGGAGATGGTAGAGCTAAAGGATCGCCAGCAATAGGAGACCGAGGGCAAGCTGCAATTTCACGCACGTCTGATAGTGATGGCAAACGTTCTGGTTTCTTGCTGGAACCAGATGCACGTTCACAACTTTGAAAGTTCGCAACTTGTAGGTTCGTATACAGGGGACTTACTGTATATTACTTAGTGAATAAAAAGGCGTTTCGTTTTTCTCTTGTAAAGAAGTGGTAAGGTTAGGCAATCTTTGGCACTGCAACTTAAAACATCTACTGAGGGCGAGCTGTGACTCTTCTAATAGTAGATGCCAATAAATATCTCATGAAGTTCCTAACCTAGTAAGAAGACAGATAATAAACAAGAAAATCCATAAATACAGAAGTTATTTTCAGATTATGGTGTAAGTGCTCTGAGCCACAGGGTAATGGGGACGGCCCACTGAAAAGCTGACATTTAGGTAGAGACCTGAAGGATAAGAAGGAGGCAGTCACGTGAAGTAAATTCCAGGCTAAGTGTAAGGTTTTCTGGCCTGAACTGTAGGTCAAATCCTGGTTAAACATTAAAATCAACTTGGGCACTTTGAAAAAATACTGATGACTGGGCCCTGCTGCAGGTCAGTAACTCTCTGGAGGTGGAGCTGGGTATTGCCCTCCCTTTTTTTAAAGCCAGGACTGAGAACCACTGTTCTAGAGTCTAGACACTTTTATGTTAGCATGAACAGAGGCCTTCAGAGATTAGAGGGAATAAGACTATGGGTGAAACTGAACTATTAACTTTTAGAATGGTGTGGGACTTTTTTTTGTTTTAATCTAGTAAGATTAACTGGATGTATTGTTTAGTGATGGGATGACGGCCTGGGGATTCTCCCCTCACCGAGCAAGAGACCACAGAAACACAGAGATCTTTTCATTGGGACCTTTTGCCTGAGCTTCTGGCAAACTGTAAAGCAAATGAACCATCAAGTGACAGACTTCTTGGATGTATTTAGCAAAGGGCTGACTGAAACGGCTGGACCCTGAGCTCCTCCCCGAAGGCTAACAGATTCAAAACTGGCTGAACCACAAAAAGAAGTTCCCATGGCAAGGATTTATCCTATACAGTGTAAGGATATACACATTCTCATATTCATACACCCCCATTCACCCAACTCTAAATAAAGTTGGTAATAGATGACAAAGAGAGTAAGGATCACTGGAATTTGTTGATCATCTTCTAAATAATTTTGGGCAGTTGTTGCAATTTTCTTTCATTCACCTATCCATCCATCCATCCAGCATACACCTACCACTGCACACCTACTCTGTACTTCCCACTGTGGTGCATGGGATATACATGTCTCCCATTCCAGTGGGAAACACAAGTAATAATCACAGAAGATGGTAATATGTGCTACGAGACAGTGTTCCTGTTCTTCCTCCCTGTTACTTCTGTAGCTTGCTTCTCTTCTACAGTGCAGAACTTACCACACTTTCTATAATTTGCTTAAATATGTTTTCTCAACTAGAGGTCCTTAAAAAACAAGGGCTGTCTTACTCTGTATTCTCAATACTAAATATGGCATAAAGTGGCATTCAACAACTGTAAATTGAATCAAATGTATATATATTTGATCAAGTCATATTATTATATAATATAGATATACATTATACATTATACAGTGGAAGAAGGGCCTATGGGAGCCAGGGAAGGCTTCACAGAGGAGTGATATCTGAGAAAAACCTTAAAGGACGAACCAAAAATCTTCTGGTGGAGGTTTCCTCTGGGTGTGTGTTTGGACTTTGTTCCAAAGGCAGTGGAGAACTACTGAAAGTTTCTAAGCTGATGGGAAAGGTTTTGTGTTAGAATCAGATTTGATTTTAAGAATCATTTCTCTGAAAGCATTGTGGGAAGCGAATGGGAGGCTGGGAAAGCAGTAAGTCCGGGGGCAGGGAGGGTGAATAGGGAGGCTGTGATATTGCCTTGCTGGCAAAGAAGAATCCAGAGCAATTCAGGATGTTGAACTAACTGGCAGGATGTAGCTGGCTGGACTCCATGGCATGTGTTTTGTGTACCTATCTCACTTCTGAGTTCATCTATTTTTCTTGTGCTTAGTTCTCTTTTGCCCAGATCCCCTCCTTTGCTAACACTGTGGGGGAAATTATTCTGTCCTGCCCTACTATGTATATTGTTGAGCTAACTTAAATCTTTTGTGAAATATGGTGGAGACATATACATACCAATCAATTAGATGCGGTGGTTTAGGGAGAGAGAAGTTTTGGCTTTCTGCAAGGATGATAGGAGAATGGTGGGGCTGTTAGCCAAAGCATGGACTAGTGCAGGAGAGTGCTGGTTTGGGAGATAATGAATTCCATTTGGGCATTCAAGAGAGCTGGCCAGAAATCAGCTGGAAATAATGGCTAGAGCTCAGAAAGTGTGAGACACAGGTTTGGAAATTGGCAGCATATACATCATTGCTGAAGCCAGTGGTGTGCTATTAAACTAGCTCTCAGAAAATAAAACAAAAATCCCCCCCTGCCCGATTTGTAGCATTTGCCTATTTCTGTGGCATACATACTCCCACCTTAGCCAATTTCAAGCTACCAAGATGATGGTCACTGAACAAAAAGTTGAGAAGAGATGTGCACAACTGGTTCTTAGGAACTGGCTCTAACGTACCACTGGCTGAAGCCAAAGATGAACAAAATTATCCAGGGACAAAATGAAGAGTAAGAGAGTTGGGAATAAAACCCTGGGAAGTATAGACATTTATGAGATGGACAGAAGATGAGCCATCAAAGGGGCTTGAGAAAAAGGAGACATAGGAGTAGGGAGAAAGCAGGAGCAAAAGAAATCACAGAAGGCAAGGGAAGAATTAATTCAAGATGGACAGAGTGGTCTATAGTGTTAAATGTTCTTAAAAGGTGAAGTAAGATAAACAAAGGTAGAAAGTATCCACTGGGTTTGCCTACAAGGATATTGGAGGTGACCTGTGTGGTGAGAGCCCAAGTGTTAAGATGAAAAAGTCAGCAATGGTTTTAGGTTGAGTGGATGTTGGAGAGAAAAGGGGAGGCTGAAGATATATAGGTGAGAAGGCGAACTTGAAGCTGTCTGTTCTAGAGTAAATCAGCTGTTATGGAATTGAGAATACAGATTACAGACGAAATGAACTCACCTTCGGTAGGAGAAAGAATGCTTCTTTTTCTGGAAATACGATACCAAGTAATTATTAGGAAGATTAACAACACTGAGTTTCATCTCTCTTTAATTAGCCCAAAGAGATCTCAATAAGTTATATGATCAAAAGGCATCATGGGGCTTCCCTGGTGGCACAGTGGTTAAGAATCTGCCTGTTAACGCAGGGAACACGGGTTTGAGCCCTGGTCCAGGAAGATCCCATGTGCCGTGGAGCAACTAAGGCTGTGCGCCACAACTACTGAGCCTGTCCTCTAGAGCTGTGAGCCACAACTGCTGAGCCCGCGTGCCACAACTACGGAAGCCCGCATTCCTAGAGCCCATGCTCCGCAACAAGAGAAGCCACCGCAATGAGGAGCCCATGCACCGCAAGGAAAAGTAGCCCCCGCTCGCCACAACTAAAGAAAGACTGTGCACAGCAGCAAAGACCAACACAGCCAAAAATAACTAAATAAATTTATTAAAAAAAAATAAAAGAAATAAAAGAAAAAATTAAATATTAAAAAAAAGGCATCATGAAAGGAATAAGAGGATAACAAAAGGTCTATACAAGCTACAAGAGAACTAAGCTCTACAAAACTGTAAATAGGCTGCACTTTTCCCCTAGAAAAGTAGTACCACCCACAAATCCTACTTCCCTTGGAAACTGTGGTTGGTAAATGCCTAATTAAAAGAAGAACATTCTTTGGATATGTATATAAATATAGCTTCTCTCCTCCATTTTGAGAATACATTTAAAGACTGTGTTGGTACACATACATTTAAACACGTGCAAAATGGATTAAAAGTTATCTAATTTAAAGATGTTTCCAATAGGCTACCATGATAGAAAACATTATTTAAAAAAACCCTTTCAGATCTAAAATAGGACTATCTAGGATAGATTTAAACTTTACAAATAGTATTATTTTATGGAATTAAGTAATTTTTCAGACAGATCTTGCTTAGATTAAATACTCTCACTTTTTTTTTGGATTAAATACTCTTTCTGTAATGTAGTATGACTCTGAATTTCCATACAAGACTAACTGGTTTCAACTCTATGGTCTAGCAAGAGCCTGGAGTGACTGGTCTGAAAAGTTTTATTCAATTCGATCTTGACTCGTGATGTGGAAAGCCTGAGCCTACATTTTCAAAGCAATTTTCTTCAGGATACATTACATTTAATTTACATTTTAACAAGGTTTGTGTAATAAGAGAGTGATTTATGAGTTAGGTTACCAGATATTTGGTATTTATGAGATATCAAAACTCTGTTACCTCTATGCTATTCTTTTTTTAAAAAATTAATTAATTTATTTATTTTGGCTGCGCTGGGTCTTCGTTGTTGCTCACGGGCTTTCTCTAGTTGTGGTGAGCAGGGGCTACTCTTCATTGAGGTGTGCAGGCTTCTCATTGTGGTGGCTTCTCTTGTTGCGGAGTACGGGCTCTAGGTGCACAGGCTTCAGTAGTTGTGGCACTCAGGCTTCAGCATGGCACTCAGGCTTCAGTAGTTGTGGCAGGCGGGCTCTAGAGTGCAGGCTCAGTGGTTGTGGCACACGGGCTTAGTTGCTCCACGGCATGTGGGATCTTCCCGTCCCAGGGCTCGAACCCGTGTCCCCTGCATTGGCAGGCAGATTCTTAACCACTGCACCACCAGGGAAGCCCCCCTCATGCTATTCTTATTTTATCTTTTCATAAAAATTCTCTACTGTCATCGCTATGTACCAAGTTTTTAACTATTGACAAATCTATTCTAATATTCACTGCAGAGGAGGTAACCATAAGGATCACTGAAACGATGTGTATTTTTGAAGCACCTATGGTATTTCCCTGTCACCCTCCCCATCTTCATCTCCCACTGCTCCCTCCACCTACTGTAAGAACTACTGGTGAGCTGGTCCCTGGCAATTTTGAAAAAGTTCCCTGAATATTCTGATGTGTAACTAAGACTGAGAACCACTGGGTATTTGAAAGAACAATGGACTTGGAAGACTTAAGCTCAAAACCTAAATTTGTTACTTAATAGTGGCACGTGATTCATTTTCTCAATAATGTATATTTGTTGAGGATTAAATAAGATAATATATGAAATCACTTCATATATCTTCAACAATGGGAATATTTCTTGAAACAATTATTATTATATTCCTAAATGTATTCCTATTTATTATTATTATATTCTTCAATAAATTCCTATTTATTCCTAAAAACCTCACTTGGGACATTCATTGACTGTTCTCAGCCTTTGGAGAGGCATGTGTCCCTGCAAGTTGATATCACAATTCACAAATTGATGGATCAGCCATTTGAAATGGTTACATTTATTTCTAATGAGAACATCCTCTCTTTAAATAAGACATGGGCTATTTATTTGTAAATGGGAGTTTTCTGCTGCAAAACTAATGTTTTATTGAGCATTAATGTGGGGGTGAATGATTTTCTTGGTTTTGCCTCAGAAGAGCTCTGAACTCTGGAGTGTCCTTTGTCCTTATGGGAACTCATAGACCAGATTATGTGTGCCTTTTGCCATTTGGAGATATTTCTTGAACATTTTCAATTCTCTAGACTCTCTGCCTTTTATTTCTAATCATAATTTAAGCTCCTTGAGGGAAAGGGCATGCTTTATACTTTTTCCAACTCCCCTCCACTCACAGAAGGAGTCAAATATTTATTTATTGGATAAAAATATGCAGGAAAAATAAGTGTTTGCTTCCCCCACATTTATTATGGGATTTCAGAAAGGTACTATCTTTTACAAACATGGGTGGATTTTTCTTATTTTTTTCTTCTATTTTCCCTTTGGGCACCTGATAGGAAATGGGTTCTCAACCCTGGCTGTATAACAGAATCACACCAGGAAGCTTTGGAGAAATACTGATACCAGGATATCATCCCCAAGATTCTGATTTAATTGGTTTTACGTGGAGTATAAAAATTGTTATTTTTAAAAGGTTCTGCTGTAATCCTAATTGTAGCTAGGAGTGAAAACCTACAGGAGCACATAATAGCTGTTCACTAAATATTTGTTGATTTCATTTGCAGTTGAGAGGTGTGGTCGGCATTAGGTGGTAGAATACTCAGTGTTCACCTTGTTATCTCCCCAGCCCTGATGGTAACAGTTCTCAGTGTAACTCTGGTGGGACAGTGAGCAGGTAGGTCAATGGATCAATGTTAAGTTCTCTGACATGCTATGGTTCAGCCGCGGTTGTGGTTTCAAGTCCTGATATGGAAACCCAGTGTTTTTTTCTGTCTTTGCCTTTCTCTCTTCTTTGACCTCCTTCTCCCACCTCCCAGTGGAAATGTCATTAGGGCTGGAACTTTCTGTTTTGTTCATCACTGTATTTCTAGGGCTTAAAACAGTATCTGTCATATAACAGCTACTCAGAAAATATGAGTTCAATATATTTCTCTTTCTCACACATAAACATACAAATGCAAATAAAGAATTGCAAAAATAATCATTTTATGAGATTTTAAGACCCAGCCTTCTTAATATTACATTCAGAAACAAAACACTGGCATTACTGCTCTTGTTGGGCATGATTCATTCTTCTGCTAGCAAGAAGGTACCAGATGCTTTAGAACTAAGGGAAGAACTACTCCAGTTTCTTTATCTACCTGAAATCTTAACACTGACTATGAATAATGTGAGTTTTGCTAAAACCAATTTGAATAAGTAAAAGTTTATTTCCACCTTCCTTTCTATCACTTTAATGCCTAACTTTTAATATTAACATATCAATAACATATTGGTATATTAAAACATGATTACATTACTCTTTGCACCTTAGATGTTTTTCTGCAGGAAAAGTATT
Source organism: Orcinus orca (assembly GCF_937001465.1). Taxonomy (NCBI): domain Eukaryota; kingdom Metazoa; phylum Chordata; class Mammalia; order Artiodactyla; family Delphinidae; genus Orcinus; species Orcinus orca. The sequence goes on from NC_064563.1 coordinate 101,830,806, forward strand.
AAGGAGAATAAACTGATGAATATTTTTAAAAATCTGCTTTGAATGTAACAATTCCACAATTAAAAAAGTGTTTCATTATAAAGGCAGAGTGCCTTGCAGGAACAGGGAAATGCAGGAACAGGCGGACTAAGAGAACAGGGTCACAGCTTGGACCAAGGAATAGAGGTGAAAGCTGGAGTCAACTGGAGAAACTGGCCAAAACAGAAGTGCTGCAGTACTGGGGCTCCAGAAGAAATAGGTTATTAGATAGGAAGAGATGCTCTTCTTGTCTAGGGAATTTCCCCATTTCTTCCCTCTGGCCCCTCTCCTACCCCAGTTAATTGCCTACAGTCCTAGATACATGGCCAGGAGTCCCTGAGAAAGCAAAGCAGAACTCAGGACTGGAACCCATAAGGCAGGAACCAGAACACCTGGCTGTTAATTTCCAGATGATCACTTTGGACTTTGTGAGCTTCCAAGCCATAAGCCTCACTTAAATTGACAGTTCATTTATCTCCAAGAGTATAAATAATAATACTCACATCATATAGTTGTTGCAAGATCCGAACAAGATAATGTATATGAAAATGCTCTGTAAACTGTGAATCCTTAGGTAAATGTTATTCTCACTGTTAGACTGAAGAATTTGTTGAGAAAAAAAATCACTGCTAATTTTTCCTTCATAGTCCATGAGAAAATGTACCTGGGCTAAAGGTATAATCACAGTTACACCACATTTCTAACAATCCATACAAAAATTTGGAAACACAGAAAGTTCCCAATTACTTGGTACTATGAGACAAGTTTTAATAGAAACAAAGATAGAAGCTTTTAGCCAGGAAAATGAAGGCACCTGTCAGATTTAGGGCTAAGGCACAAATTACTGAGGGGAAGAACTGGTCCCAAGAATGAACAACTGGCCATTAGTGGGAGTTAAAGTGTGTATGTAACAGGTGTTTCTGGAAAAGAGCTAATCTAGACAATTCCACTTTTCCATGTTTCAAGGAAGCAAACAGAAAGGATTATTTTGTTTGTTTGTACCATCTAGCTACCAGGCAGAATTGAACTAAAAAATAGGAATGGCTTTTAAAACAGTTTTTCTTACAAGAGAAACTTGGAAGATTGAAATTTCAGACTTTCTAAAAAGAAAAAAAAAATATGGTTTGGATTAAAATCAAAGACCTCATAACAATGCTTTTAGTTTTTATTCGTTTACTATAGCTGTTGAAATAGAACAACAGTAAAAACAAGCTTATTATGAACATGTATTGACAAACAATGAAATTACCACTCATCTTTGCATTCTGGTGTACCAGCTCTTTTTTACTTTAATTTGATTAGCAAAATATAGATATTCCCCAGAAACAGAATAATGACCTGGAAGAATACGACCCTTGAAATCTTTTAAGAATCCAACAGGATGAGAGATTGGGGGCTATATCTTAAAACTATGTGCATTATTGTTTGCCAAATCAAGTGAATGAAATGTTTACTGCTAGAGTGTTATTTTTAAGTTGACAAAGGCATTTTTGCTGACTTGCTCATTGGTCATATGCATGCAATTTAAAATGGAATTTCAAAATACTTTTATTACCTGTACCCATGAAGAGACTAACCAGGGTCTCAAGACTGTTAAACGAATTCTGACTTTCGGTTCACGTTAATAACAGAATTGTTAGTCTTGTCAAACATGTGGCTTTCTGTTTTAATAAGATTAAGGCCATAGGGTTCAAGCTTCTTTAGCTTAAATCTCTTGCACCTAACATTTCTTTGCTCTCCCAGCCAGATCAGGGTTTCTCAACCTTGGCACTATAGACATCCTGGGCTGGATGACTCTTTGGTGTAGGGCCTGCCCTGGGCATTATAGGATGTTTAGCAGCACCCCTGGCCTCTACCCACTACGTGCCACAGCACCACCCAATCCCAGCTGTGACTTGTCAAACACTGCCAAATGTCCTATGTAGGGCACAAGCGTCCCCCACTGAGAACCAGTGAAGTAGAGGAAGAACCATTCTCCTTCCTCTACTTGAGTTCTAGGGTCCATACCCACCACCACTCCATTTTACTTTAGTCAGTCTCTCTCTCTCTGGGTCTCTCTCCCCATCTGCAATCTGTGATTTCTCTCTTTGACAAACTAACATCTCAATTCTCCCCATTAAAAAAAGGTAAACATACAAATCAGCCAACCTCAAGTAAATTCTACAGCTCACGTAGCTACCGTCCTCTTGTCTTCTTTCACTAGGAATTTTTAGGAAGACTAACCTTCATTAGCACTTAAACTGAGTTGTTAAAAATAATCTATGCCAGTGATATACTTTTCCTTTATTTTTTTTAAGCTACAAACCCCACCAAGCACACATATATCTTTATTCTCTTTATTTTACAATGGTATGTTTATGACCATGAAATGGAGGGCCATATATTTAGTGTAGCAAGCTTCATGAAAGACCACCTGATCCCAAGATATTTCACAATCAGTTTACATACTGATGTATGGGCACCATCCATCAAGCATCCTGTTGATGTAAGCTATCTTTATGTCTTACAATTTCAATATATTTGGTTCTTATTAAAATAAAAATGATTAGCATTTTCTACCTTGTATCCTCTTATAAGACTAAAAAACAGGTATAAAAGAAAATTTAACACCTTATAGCAATGAATTCTTCTGTGACTTTTCTTGCTGTTGACTTTGGTCCACGTGCAGATTGTATCTCATGAATGAGATCCTATCAGAATCAAAGCATTGTGATACACTGTGTTCTGGCCTTAGCCTTCAATATGCTTTATGGATATATGCAACAGGACTTTAGAAATGGCCTTTGAAACAAGCTTTTCTTATGATTATAAGAGACGCTCAGAAGGCTGAAAGGAAATTTCAGACTTATTTTTAAAAGTACGGTTTGGCTAGCTTACTTTCCTGGGACTTATTATCTTACTGGACAACAAATTCCATTTTGGGAGTTCTTTGAATGTTCTGAAACAGTGTTTCTCAACCTTTTTTTTTAAATAAACTATGGCCTCCAGTAGGATTTTTCACTCCATTTGCTCAGTACTCCAATTAACCCAAGTCTTGCTGAGCTTTAATTCTGGTAGTCCATGTTTTATAAAGAAAAAGACCATGTTTTCAATATGCTATTTCTAACTACCTATCCTACACTCCCACTCCCTATACCTTCCTTGTGGCAAACCCTTTAAATATTTATATTTAACAAGATTTATCTTGTTCCCACTAAAGTTTTTCTTCCATGATCAAACTCCTCAGTTTATTTAGCTCTGGAGTCCCTGTTGCACAAATTCCTTATCATTGTGGTCATTTGTTTGTTAATATACCTTTTAAAATATGGCACCCAGATCCAAATGCATTATTTCATATGCACATTGAATTAAGGGACTATTTCAGTTTTTATTCTGTACACTGGGCCTTGGTGTTTGGCAACACAGAATGTCCTCAATAAATAGCTGTATATATGATTTTAACTTAGCTTCTCAATCAGGCAGGATTCTGAGTAAAAAAAAAATAGGTTTTTCTGTTACGACTACAGGAGTCTTTCCTTTCTACACAGAGATCCCTCCTCCATAGTGGTTAAAGTGGTTGGCCAGAGAGGAGGCTCATTCTTTCTAAAAGACACCCAAAGGGGGAAATTCTTGGCAAAGATCCTGAGAGTAGAAGCCCCTTGCAGTGACCAGGGATAGAGGACAATTGACCACATCAGAAATGTATAAGACAGTTAATGCAAGTGATAGAATTTCACAAACCTTTAGAGTTCACAAAAAAGTTATCCAGGGCTTATGAGCTAATGCAGACTAACTGGTGCCTTCTGTTTCTGCTCTGCCATTATCTATCAGTAATAAATGGTTTAATCCTAAAAATATATTATGTGGTTTTCATTCTTGGCTCTAGATTACTCATGGAGAAGACAAAATATAACCTTTAATTTGGTTTGACAAGACATCCTACATAATAAATAAATAAATTGCTACTAGTAAAATTGCACTCAAAGAATACATTTTTGGCTCCCAAACAATCACATTCCAATTTCACTAAAAAAAAAAAAAAATCTGCTTAAGCCAATATATGATGTACTTCCAGAAATATGGATCAATCATACCATACCTGAACATTTGGTAGAACTCAGTTTTATGTTACCCTGTGCTTTATACCTGAACACACACACACACACACACACACACACACACACACATCCCTTTTTCATTCTGATTAACATATCACAGAAAACAAAACAATAAAAGAAAATCTATTAGGTAATTGATGTATATCATGTAGTATAGGATTTTTCTCCTCTTGGCCTTCGTTCAGTCTCTTCAGACAAAATCCACGTTCTTACTTCTTTTGGCAAGTTGTTCTACATTCTGAAATTATTCCATCAGATGGCCTATTCTCCTTTACTTTTATCCTCTGATTTTACTTTTCTCAGTAACTACTGTAGAGTCATATAGCATACTGGTTTGAACAGTTGGGAATGGAGATTCTAGGTGAACAACGGGATGCTTAATTTCTCTACATCAATACTTAGAGAAATCTTTCTTGGCTACTTCAATAATTCAGAGAAGTTACAGAAAAATGTCCTTGAGAAATTATTTTCAAAAGGCTCTAAAGGCAAGTGAGATAATTGCTGTAAAAAGGTTTTGAACCATCTGAAAGGCATTTTTGATAAGTTCATTATTGTGTTTATCATTCCTCATGGACATAGAACAATGAATTCCCTCATATTTGTAGAGTGGGTACAAAAGCTCAGCTAATATGGGGGTACTTCAAAGACGTCCGCCCTACACATTCTCATATGGCACTGCATGTATTACTTTGATGTAAGAGACTAAAAAACATGCTTAACACAGCTGCCTTCAGCTGCAAGCCAACATTACATGGATTTATTTATTTTTTATTGCTGCATAAATTACCATTTCATAGGGCTGGGCTGTTCAATTGTCATCACAAATTTTATAAGCACATTTTTGAAAAACGAGGAAGGAACTTTCTCTGAAATACTACATAAGGCATTAACAGAGTCATACAAACGAATGGTGGTCTGGATAGTTCCATGCTTAAACAATTTAATGGTTCAAAAATAGTTCTAAAAATCACCTGAACAACAATGTGCACTCACTCGTAAACATAAGGCTTCAGAATAAATTGGTAGATGCATAATAATGTATAATAAGCATGGCTGGCATAAGAAAAAAGATGGTACAACAAAGAAAAGGTAGTATTTGTACTTATATATAGTATCATTAAGAACATATACTAGGGACTTCCCTGGTGGCGCAGTGGTTAAGAATCTGTCTGCTAGTGCAGGGGACATGGGTTCAATCTCTTGTCCGGGAGGATCCCACATGCCACGGAGCAACTAAGCCCGCAATCCACAACTACTGAAGCCCGCACACCTAGAGCCTGTGCTCCGCAACAAGAGAAGCCACCGCAATGAGAAGCCCACGCACCTCAACGAAGTGTAGCCCCCACCCACCGCAACTAGAGAAAGCCCACGCGCATCAACGAAGACCCAATGCAGCCAATAAATAAATTAAAAAAACCCCAAAAAACAAAGAACATATACTAAAGTACATATATCAAAATACTTCTATGGGGTACTACCCCAAATTTCTACATGTTTTCATAGGAATAGAAACTTCCCAACTTTCCAATTGACAAATATTATCAATTAGTACTAGAATAAAACATGGAGAATGAATTGCTCTTAAACACCACTGGCCTGAGCACTCATCTCTGAATTCTGATAAAGTGTTCTGGATTCTAGAAAGGATGAAATGTCCACAGAACAAAAGCCTCGATTATCTATGAGGCATTTTAGTGCAGGATATGTTCAGATATGAAATATATTTCATATATTCTCAGGCAAACTCTTTAGTTTCTATGTAGCAATCTCCTAATAGTAGCAGATTCAGAAACATACAGGAATAGCCAGGGCTATTCAGTTGCCTTTTCAGTAAAACTTGAAGGTATTTGCAGCTCTACTTACTGAGCTCTCTAAAGAATTTATTAGCTCACATAAATTTACTAAACAAGGAGATGAGAGAGCCTTGATTAACCAACTACAAAGCTATATTCAGAACTCTTTGTTCTTGTAACATTTTCATTCTTTCAACAAGGATCTATTTGAATGCCTATGTATTGGGCACTACTCTAGGTGTTTCATGTACATCTTTGTACATCATGAACAACATGTACAAGAGACATAAGGGATAGGTCACTGAACAAAAGAGATAAAACCTCCACCTCTATGGAGGTGATATTCTAGTGGGAGAAACAGACAATAATATAATAAGCAAGCAGATAATATTGTATGTAAGAAGGTAGTAAGTGTTGTGGGAAAAAAAGGAAGAGAAGAGCAGTCTAAGAAAGGACTGAAAGTGTACGGGTGGATTGATCAGGTAGACCTCACCAAAAAGCCCAGCTCTGAGCAAAGCTGGAAGGAGTCTAGAACATTAGTTGAGTGGTACTGGGGGACAGCATTCTACAGAGTGGGGAGCAATTGGTCCAGAGGTGGGAATACACATGGCATGTCTGAGGTTTTGTTAAGAGAACAGGATTCCAATAAAAATGTATTGAAGGTAAAAATCTCCCTATTTTATTTCTAGAAATACCATAATATCCAACTTCTGTAAATTATGAACATAGGTCTTTATGCATGGAGAACCATCTAGAATGAAGCTCATTAACATCTTATAGGAGGTTATTTCTGGGTAGTGGATCTTGGGTGGTTTTTACCAATTTCTTTCCATTTCTTTATGTTGTTTTAAACTAATGATCATATTAGATTTACAGAAACAGGATTATTTAACAACTAATGCAGGGACTTCCCTGGTGGTCCAGTGGTTAAAACTCCTGCTTCCACTGCAGGGGGCACGGGTTCAATCCCTGGTCGCGGAACTAAGATCCTGCAAGCCATGTGGAGAGGCCAAAAAAAAAAAAAACAAAAAAAAAGAAAGAAAAACAAAACAACTATTGCAAAGCATAAACTTCTATTTATGTTTATTTACAAATGACTAAAAGGGCATATTGTATTTGTCCAGAAAGTACAATGCGAAAAACATTATACTTGGCTTTGTAATATCCTCTCATGTACCTTCACTAGTATTTACACCTGCACATGCATAAATAAACATCTGTACACATTTTTTCCTCCTTTAGGTGAAGATGAGAAAATAACATGGACTTTAGAATCAGGCATACCTGGTTTAAACCCCAATTCCAACCAAACTGCACAATGTTGGACAAGTTATTGAAATATTCTGACTTTTCCACTTGGAAAGTAGGGATTCAAACATTCATTAAATCTGTTTTAAATGACAGTTATGTATTATTGAGGGTGCTGGGATTACTACTGGGAATGACTGGGGAGACAGAACACACAGACGAGGAGCTAAGGCAACATGCCAAATGCTGTGACAGGTAAGGGTACCACAGAAGTCTGGATGGAGGAAGGAGGGTTTGACTATTCCTAAATCATTTAAGGAAGGCTTCACTGAAGAGGTAACATTCAAGCTTAGTCCTAAGGATTAAGTAGGAGTAGGCCAGGAGGGTAGGGGCAGAGTTAGTGTTGGGGCAGCAGAGGCAGCGTGGTTAAACGTAAGGAGGTGTGAAAGGACTAGGGTCAGGTGTCAAAAAACTACAAGCACCACACATCAGCACAGTGTGCTTGTGAGGCTCACCAAAGAAATGCACGAGACAGCGCTCCGACATGGTACCCATGCAAACACGAGAGGTCAATTGTTTCCCAAACCTGGGGGTCCCTTCTGCCTCCTCCCTCACCCTTATACCTCCTTAGCAAGCCCACTATCTTTTTGGTCTCACTATTCTCCAAAGTTCATGCCTTCATTATGCTTCATTTGGCTGGAAGGGTTGCAACTGTCCAGCAAACATAGTATGTACTTCACCAGTGTCAAATGCTTTCAGCTGCCTGACTCTAGCCTAGCTAGAGACCTTGGAAATGTCACTTACTCTCCCATGTCACTTGTAACTAGTAATGCAGAAAGAGTAACAATGATCACTTACCAAGTACCAGGTAGGGTGCCAAGCCCTACAAATACATTGTCTTATTTGAGTCTTACAACAATCTTAAGAGAATGGTACTGCTACAGGCCCCCAACCCCTTATCCATAATTTTGAGATCTAAAAAGCACTGAAAGCCAGTAGCTTTTCCTTAGTTTGTAACAAATTCATTTGGATAAAACCTGAATTGAATGCATATAAGGCTATGTATCATTTTTATTCCACTTATAAACTCCCATACTGACTGCTGTGAAAACACAAATGTGTTGGTGAGGCACTGCCTGAGACCTTGTTGGGGAAGTTATCTAACACATCTAATTACTATACAATATAATCTTTCTGAAAAATTCTGAATTTCAAAATATCTGATGTAAGAATTTCATCTCTTATCATGGATGAGCAAGCTGAGACACAGAGAGGTTAAGTAACTTGTCCAAAGTCACACAGCTAATATTTAGTAGACCCAGGTCTCAAACTCAGGCAATTTGTCTCTAGCTCCTAGACTCTTAACCTTTTAGTTAAACTTGCTCTGAGTGTCCACTAAATTCCAAAGGTTTCCAAAGACAGCTATAAGGTACTGTAAGTCTCACTTTATTATCCTTACTGCTTCATCTGAAGTAGGCTTCTCGTCATTTCTAAGACATATTCTCTGCTTTCCAATTTCTAAGTAATCTTTGCTCAGAATTCCCTTTCCTCCAATGCTGCTACTTCCTTCCCATCCCTCCATCCCTTCAGGTTCAACTTCAATGCCAAGTTCTTCAAGATAATGTTCTGGTTTCCCTCAACCACAAATGAGTTAACTATTTCACCATTTATAGTACTCTGTATTTCTTTTTTTTTCAGCCTCTAGACAAATTCAACCTTATATAATAGCTATCTGTGAGCCTGTCTCCCAACTAAATTGTACCCTCTTTCAGGGCTGGCATGAACCATGTCCCATTCACCTTTATGTCCCCATAGCACTAGACCAGTGCTATGGATATCATCATTATTCCATAAATGTTGGCTGCAAGAATAAAAAGCTAACAATATTTTAATTAATGAGTTTTGTATTGATGTATATAGGTGATGTTTTAACACACACAATGACAGACTTAATCTTTCCCTTTTTAAAACATTACCATCTTCAAGTGGAATTTCCGGAAGAATTTCCTCTTGTTTCTCATGAGATTGAACTAACAAACAAAACAAAACAAAAAACAGGGAGAGAAAAATAAACCATTTCTACTTATGAACATCTAGACTCTAATGCTGGCTCATCACCTTGAACTTTAGTTCCCACAAAGAAATTATCCTATTAGAAAAGTGAACATGATATAACATCTTTAGCATCTTTCCATTCTGATGAATTTGGTTGGTAGAGGGAATTACTGAAGAGAGAATTTCAAATTTAAATTTTATTCTGAGTATGCAAATTCTAAATGCTTTACTATTAAGAATTTATTTCTAATATTTTCCAGAGGTATGGCCTAAAAATGTGTTTTCTTTTGAAATGTCTATTTCTTATTTTATGTAAAGGATGGCTGCAGGTGGAATTATGAGTGGCTTCAAAATGGAATATTTTAAAGAGGACCAGCTGACATAGTTTGCACGTGGAAAATTTGGCCTATTTCCATTTTTCTTGCATTTTTTTCTTTTAGGTTAATAATGTATATAAGCATATTATGTGCTCTGAACTGGCTTTCTAGCAATGGTAATGGATTCCTCTTATTCCATCCACATTTGTAAACGACTGGCTAGGATTAGGCCATCAAACAAAGTAAGTTAACTGTTCCATAAAGAAACCCACCCAACAGTTCTGATCTCAGCAGTCTCATGCTCCATTCAAAAGATTTCATTCTATTATTTTTCTGATAAAATTTGGAAGTTAAATGAGCTTAGTTAAACTATACCATTTGTGACATACATTTTAGGGCCTCTATGCTAAAATCAACTATTTTTTTTTGTTGTTGAAATGTATTTCATGGAAACACCAAAAATGAATTTTATTCCTTTTAAAGGCAAAATTCCATGAAAACAAATTATTTAGGTATATTTACTATCTTACTTAGCATCTCTCATATTTGATCCATCTACGTCCTCTCTGACTCCACTTCTACTGCCTATAGGCTCTCATCATATCATGCTGAGCCACTGGAATATACCTTTAATTTGCTTCCCCTGCCTTGGATCTCTCTACCCTCTAAGTTGTCCTCCACTTAGATGCTAGAATGACTTTTCTAAAATGTGAAGCCATTAATGTTATTTTCTGGTTTAAATCTCTTCCCTGGCTTCCCATTGTCTCTGGGATGGTCAGCTGCATTGTGTGACATACCTTCTTTCCATGCTATGCTGCCTACTGCTCCTCTAGCCCTATGCTCCTTATTATGAAACCGTGTACAGTTCATGCCAGGTTGCTTCATCCCTCCATGCCAGTGCCCATGCTGTTCTCTCTATCCAGAAAACAAGAAACAGCAGCAAATCTCAACATTTAACTACCTCTCTTGACATTTGTTGACTGGGGTTGGTTGGTGTGGAGCTTCTGGTAAACATTTCATCTCAACTCAAGAGGTCCAATCTCTGGCTTCCCTGGATTCAGGTCATCATCATCGTGGCAACTTCTGTTGGTCCCTACCTCATATGAAACCTCATCAAGATAACTTTCATTAGCGCTCGTAAGCCAGACATTTAATTAGAAATGACTTTCAGGAGAAGCCCACTAGAAGTAACAGATGCTATATACACTGCTCTTATCTAAAACTAACTGAGGTTTTAGTATTTAGCACAAGTAATTCTGAACTGCTCTACAGTAACAAATCACACTATCATAAAAATACTCAATTTTTTCATTCATTTAACAAGGTTTCACAATGTAGCTAGGCTTCTTTATCATTATTTGGGAAAAAATTTCAGCAAAATTTTCCTATGGAAAATGTTAGCCAACAAAGAGGCATGTTTTACAGCAGAAAAAAATTGTCAAATTATGAATGAAGTTTCTCAAAAATGTGCAGAGTGTCTTTAATTTATGCTGTATATACCAAATAATAAGGGCCAATCTTTTGAAAGAAATGATTTTTCTAAGTATATATTTATTTTTATTATTACCATCTAAACCTTATGAACTTTAAGCTTACAAGTCCAGTCTCCTAAAATGGGAAGATTTCAAATGTGCTTTATGCAAAATATAGCTTCCTATGAAAGTGTTCATTTTGACTACTTTGTGATGTTTTATATCAAGGATAAACCACCAGTTGACGTTCAGAATGAAGATGTCTAGAGCTACAAAGGAACACCTGACATCATGAGATGCAATGTGGCTTCCTCTCCTTTCCATTCTACCATGTTTAGCAAAAATAAAACCGATACGCATATTTCAAAAGCAAATAATTTTAAAGTCCTTTCAAGTCCCAGTCATCCACAGTTTAATTTAATATGATTCTCAATGACTTGGCTTTACTGAAATGCTAATTTACTTTAAAAAAAAGCACTTTCCTTAATTTCTTCATCCTGGAAATATTATTTTTCCATTTTAAAAAGCCCAACCCCAAAACTATAACCCTTCAAATTAAATACTATTCCTTAGGGACTTTTCTTCTACAGCAAAGATTTTGACTATCACTTAATAAGCACACCCAATGCCTCAACCGTGAGCACCAAGACCTGTGACCTGGGCAGGGAATGCCTACTAGTAAGGGAACATGTCTTAAGCTACTTAATTTTCCAGGCCTTGCTGCTCAGTGCCTCTGGCAACTAGTGAGTGTTCAGTGAGAATATGTTCAATGAAGAATGAATGGAAATGTCCACAGTAGCAAGTGGAGGTAGTGAAATGAATCAGATTGTTGATACATAAAATATCTTAAATTTACTCAGAAAAAAAAAAAAGGAACGGACCAAAACAACCCTGCTCCCGACAATTATGTTACAGGCGTTTGGCCTTTACTTTCCAACCCCTAAAGCACTTTTAAAAATATTTAATGTATTAAGTCTCATTGCATCCTAAAGGGTAATAAACACAATTATCACTTAATCTACAAGTGGAAAAATGGAAGTATAGCTAGAAAAAAAGAGAGCAATCGAGAGACACACACAGAGAGACATACATCTTATAGGAAAAGAAATAAAATTTCACAATGACTTCAGACTTCCACTCTAACATTCTAACTACCAGTACAGTTCATGGTTCAAGGTTTGAATCCCACACTGGAACGCTGGAACTAGTCTGCCTAGGTTTGAATCCTGGGTTTGCTTTTATTAACTGTGTTATCTCACATATACCATGTGTCTGTTTCCCTCATCTGATTAATAGGGGTGATAACAGTACCTACTTCATAGGATTAATATAAGGATTAAATTAAATAATATATATGTAAAATGCTTAGAAAATTATGTGACTCATTGTAAGTTCTATTTAAGGGTTTGCTAATAAATATTATTATTCTTTCCATTAAAATCAGTGGAAATTAAATTTATTTTTGGGGGCAGGCATATTTTGGCAGTGGAATTATTTCTTGAAAACCAAATATTATGCAGAACTCCAATAAATAAACAGACAAAAGCAGTTCTGACTTAAAAAATTATCTCATACATTTAAATGTATGATGTAGTTTTAAGTTAATTGTGTTCACAATGAGGCTGTTTTGGTATAAAAATTTATAATTTGTAAGATGATAGTTACATACTTCAATTATCCTAAACCTCCATCTTACTTATTTCTGTATTTCATTTTTGTTGCACAGTGTCAAGAAAAGTTTGATTTAAGTAGTTTCAAAGTTTTTTTTTTTTAATCCTTCAATGAAATTGATCCAAAGGCTTGAAACAGGAATAACAAGAATTTTTTTCCAAGTAGAATTATTAGAAATATTTAAACTGCTTACACTCCTTATAATAAATCAAGAAAAGAACAATATGGGCTAATAACATAAAGTCATGATGCATCATGCTAGCCATTCACTTGTTCCTGCATAACTAACTGGTGTACAGTGAACACAGGTGTCATTGACACTGCCTGGCATTTAACTGACTACTGTGTATATGTGCCTGCAATAGTTAGCCCTGCCTTTGCAATTTTACATGTGTAGACAGGAACAGGGCTGAATTTGGATATGCAAAGCCACACCCTCCCTAATCAATGCCATGGGTACCAGACGTTCAAAGATAGTGTGAAGTGGTGGCAGAAGATTTCATGAGGTCTGAAAAAAAAAAAAGTTAACAGAGCAACATAGTTATTTAAGTTGATAGTTCTCCAATGTGACTTTGGTATATAAGACATTTTAGTGTAATTTATTTTATTACAATTTTTAGACAGTTAAAATATTTATAAAATAAAATTTCAATCACATGTTTGTGGAACTCCGGAAGCATATCTGTAGAATAATTTAAAAACCACTGGACTAGGATTCTAATTCCACCTAGCATACAGACAGCTGAAAAACATCACACTCACCCTAAAAAGAAGAAAAAGTAGAATAAAACATAAAAACATAACTTTACTTGAGTCCAGAGAGCTCAGGTAACAGGGTAAACAGCCAGCCTGAAATCCAAGAAGGGACAGGTTCTTCCAAGGCAATTTGGAACCTGTAGACTGGCTCACTTGTGGCAGAACACAGAGCAAGAGACACCCACCAGGCACTATAAGCAGTTAAGAAGTCAGCTAAATATTTAAGAAATTGCTAAAGGACAAGTATAGGCTAGAGTGAGAGTACAGGACTCTTGGGAGCTGCAATCACAAGGGCGTTCAAACACACTCTCCACCAGGTGCTCATGAGAAAGATGGGGGAAGGGTGGGAAACCAGAGAAAATTTCTGAACAGGAGAGAAGACAGAAGAAAATGGTCAGATTTTTCCTCCAAATAATTAAAGGCATAAAACAACAGGTCCAAGAAAGCCAGAGAACCCTGAGTAGGATAAACAACAACAATTACAAAATCATATATTCAAACTACTGAAAATTAAAAATAAAGAAGAGATCTTGAAGGCAGCCAGAAAAAGAAAAGACTATATATGGAGAGGAACAAACATAAGGATTGCACCAAACTTCTTGTCACAAACTATGCAAGCCAGAAGACAATCAAGTGACATCTTTAAAGTGCTGAAAGAAAATCACTGGGCTAAGACTGTTCTCGGAGGCAAGCTTAGGTCCAGCAAGGGTCCTACTAGTAATCTGGCTGCAGTTCCCTTGAGGAGTTACTTTTCCCAAGTTCATGGTGTCTATATATTTGTCTTGGACATGGCTTAATAATTTACCTAAAACATCCAATAAACAGACAACACCACATTACCATCTAATTCTATTCTATATATATGATTTCTGTATGATTGTTGTTTAGTTATAAGCAGAAATGAGTAGGTCACAGTATCTTTTTACTCTCCTCAAACAGACTAACAACAGCACAAACTTATATAGCCTCACTATGTTCTACTTTCTAAGTACTTTATACTTATTAAAAGAGACACTGTATTACTTTTTGCATACCAGCCCAAAGAAAATATGCACTAATGTATGCTGTTGATTTTTCTAACCTTTCTTTCTACAACTCACTGCATATTTGACTTCCACATCTGAGCAAGAATGTTACTTTTGGAATGACTCTGATACTCAAGATTGCTGAAATGTCTCTTTCCCTAGATTATACTATTCAAAATAGAACTTTCTTCCTCCTCCATGCCTCCTGGTATTGCAATCACTTTCTATCTGCTTACTCTATTTTTTTTTTTCATAGCGCTTATTACTACATGACATATAACATTTTAAATATATTTGCCTGTTCATTGGCAGTCTCCTGTGCTAGAATGTACAACAGTAGGGACTTTGTTTCTCTTGGTCACTCATTGCTGTATCTCCAGCACTTAGAATAGTTCCTGGAACTAGATGGAATTCATTATGTATTTGTTGAATAGATGTGCAAATGAAGGGAGAATACATGAACAAATAAGCAAAATCCCTTTTGCCTAAGGAATCTGGTAAACTTGGGGTGGGGAAGAGCAGAAGTAGGTAGAAGTTGAATCCCTGCTATGTGAAAGGGGCTTCACTGGCTTCATCTTAGATGTCCAGCACAGTCCTTGGGAGTATTAGCAGACACTCAATAATATTAATTGTAGTTACTGATTGCTGTTCTTATCTCATGAACTCATCTTAACAAAGCTGTGAGTGTGCTACCATTTTCTGGTTTTGCAAATTCAAAAAAGTCCAACAACACGTCCATGTTACAGGGTTAGGAAGTGGCAGTGCTAAATCCACCCAGGTGTGGCAGGCACCAGAGCCCATACCCAGAAGTGGGAAAGACAACACTGAAATGTTCATTGTCCATTTCCTTGAAGCTCACTTCATGCGCTCATTACTTTGTCTTGCTTCCTGAGGGGCTAAACTGTGATCTTTTGTTGAATAAAATTGAATGAATTTTTATTATATGTCATAAAATAATAGGCTCTTTCCTCCAAATTTGGGGTTTTATTCTTGTTTCTAACTTGTTTGACCTGACACTGATAACTTTAAAGTCAACAAGGTAAAAAAATGGACTTTACTAAAGTTACCAAAAATATTCAGTTTAATAAAGCCCTCTAAAAACTGCAGGTCCACAGCATAATAAATCAACCTGCGCTTGAAAGTGCAAACTGTATATACTGGCACCTGATTCAGCTAAGATAAAAACGACAAGTCCTTCAGTGATAAATTGTCCTCTCCATATTATCCAATGGAAATATTCATATTGTCCAATACCTACAAGCAATTAGAAGGACTGAGTTTAACTTTCAAATTAAAAGGTCATTAAGATGGAGCACAGTCCCCCAATCTGTCTCTGAAAAATATTCACAGAACCTTCTTGGTCTTAAAGCTTGGGAGGAATATAGTACGTTTTCAGATTCCTTTTGTCACAGAGCAATTCAGCCAGCTATTGGAACTATATGTAGACTACAAGAAACTGTGGGATAAAATAAAATGAGAAACTAACTATGCAGGATCTCTTAAAAGTTATTTAACAATTATACATCATCAGTCAAGGAGAGCTAAACTTTGAGCTAATCTGCTCCCTACCTCCACCCCAGACCACAAAACCAGGCCTAAGAAAAGAGGTATTGAACATCGGACAGGATACCTGCATCCCAAATCTCTGTCTCCGTCACTGCTACCAAAACTGGGAAAGATGTATATTTAAAAAGAGGTTTAAGTATAAGTCCATTCATCTCTCATCAAGTGTGTAGTGTGTTCATTATCTCCCTTACCATGGTGGGGTTTTGCTTTTCAGTCTATTAGTTACCTACAGGATGCGAGTATGAATTCTATAAGGCCTGAGAGGAGATTCTGATAAGTCCCATATAATAAAGCAGATATTAGATGTCTACCAAGATCTGGCAATACAATTTAAAATGTCAAAATGAGCAAGACAAAAAAGAAGAATTTACATATGTATTTGTACTTATATATTTTAGATTTGTTTTTATGAATATATTATGGTTTAATATTTAGAAGGAGACTGAATTAGTAAGCATATTGAAATGGGATTTGCAGAATTAAGGCATTAAAGCAGACTAGTTTTTGAAATGTATAACTTTGCACACACATAAAAATGAGTGTCTACCCACTGACCTCTTATTAAAAAGGAATTCTCAAACGAGTATTTAAAATTTATTAACACACCCACTAATTCCTATAGAGACCACAGGAAGAGAGAGAGAGAGAGAACATTTTTATTTCTCTCCTTTATGCTGTGTCTACATAATGCTCCTAAATTCTCATGAAATTCATTGAGTCCTAACACAGATCTCAAAATCCAAACTTCAGCTTTATCTTTCGGGTGGCCTCGTTTTGCCCTTCAACTTTCTTAATAATTGTCATTCCATCCACTACTCCTATAGTTCTGCACCTAATTTTGTGACTAGATAAAAGGGAAGCGTTTAGTGGTCTCTGCCCCAAATTCTTTGGCCTGTTTCTGGCGCTCAGCTTTTATTGCCAAAGGCATGAAGATCAAAAGATGCTCTTTGCTGAAGTGTTTACTGCCTTGTAACATACCCTCTCACAACAAAGGAGTTCTTTATTTACATCTAACATGAAATAGTAAGTTCCAAAGTAAAAGGCCTGCATCAGACAGATGCAAGTGATAGAATTTTCTTGCCCCACACTCAAGAAAATTCACATAATTAACATTAACATCTAAATGTCCTCCAGAGCAAAAAATACCTCTTAGGGAGGGGGTGCACCTCTGGCTTTCTTATGGATTTCCTTGGCTTCACCCATACCTTCAATCTTCCCCAACAGGGTGGTGACATGGGCTCATTTCACTAGCACAGAAACGACTCACGACTGCCCTGGAAACATGAACCATTATTTACACTGGAAAGAATGACTGGGAGCCGCTGTGCCCAGCAGCAGACAGCACTAGAGGCAGAAAATGGGGTTGTGTCTCCAATCTGTTATTACTGTCATAACTAATGGAGAGGAATAAAATGGATTACCAGTGCTAAATCAAACTGGGAGGTTTCTGATGCTGCTGCAGGACATTGGCTTCTCACAGTTTATGGTATCATCAGGCTTCTTGATGAATTTACAGTCTGGTAATCCTGCCTTGGCATTAGTTTTCCACACGCAAATCCCTGGAATATAAGTCAACTCAGCAAATGAACAGGACTAGGGAACTCCATTGGGTCAAGTTTATTTCAACCTCAGGGAAAGCTAAGACTGGTTGTCTTTCTATTCCTTACCACATTTTTTAAGCTAATTAAAAGACTTGTCTGAATGACATCTTTTCCCATGCTTTGCATATTCATTGATGCTTATTATGTCTCTGCAATATTATCCTGTTCCTGTCAGAACCAGGTCCCTTCTCATTAATAACATTTGCACTGATTCACTTACTGCTTAGCTGGACTGTATTATCTATATTTTACCATTTTACCCATTTGTCCACTATATTCCTTGTTGGTGTGCTAGTTATATGCCTAATTCACAGTTTCCATCTAGTCTACATACACCTAGGCCAGGAACTAGGTCTACATAATTAAACTTGTACAAGACCTACCAAAAGAGTATACAGGTGGCTTTTTAGGATGACCAAAATTCAGTGACCCCAATCATTCATTCATTCATGCTAGTGTAAAAAAGGAAACAGTGTTGCTCATCATCCAGATTATGAAGGGTTGAATCTCAACCCACTGCGCCCTGAGGGAAATTCAGGTTGGAAAAAAACAGATTGAGGCATTCTGTGCTATGGTAAAAGGCCCTTAGATAGTTAAGATGCATATCTTAGGGGGAATTTCAATGACCCAAGATTCTTGCATTTTCCCATAGAAAAGTACACAGAAAAGTACTAAAATCATTAACTTCAGATATCTGTTCTTTGTGATTAGCAGTAAACTGTCTCCTCCCCTACGTTTTGGGAGGAGTTCCTTAGAGCTATCTGAGAGGCTGTTTCTCAGGCTACAGTCCTCAGGAAAAACCTGAATAAAACTTAAACTCACAACTTTCATGTTGTATGTTTTTCTTTCAGTGGACACTAGGAAGCTACTCTACCCTCTCTTACGGGAATGATGCTGCAGGGAGAGGGCTGCTCTCAGCAGTTGGAGAGTTACTGGGTGTCCTAGACCCTACCCCAGACCTTTCAATGATTCCACAGGTAAGGCGCTGGTGAAGGCACCTAGCCCAAAGCTACAGCCTACTCAGGTTCCTGTCCCCACACGCTGGTACTAACTTAGATCAAGGAGTGGCCACAGGATAGACACTGACGGGGGAAGTGGCAATTTTGGAAGTGAGTCTCAGAGAGATCAGGGGATGTAACATATTTTCATCTGCATCTTCTGTGAGACCTGGTTCCTGACTCCCAGACCTGTATTTCTACCTGGATTCTAGAGACATCTCGTACTCAACATACAGAAAAAGAGGATTCCTTACAAAGCAACTTCTTTTCTTGCATGGTGATCTTAGTTGCTGATTTCAGCAACCCATACTCTCTTACACACCAAAATCTGCCAGTTCTTGCCATTAAATATCTTGTGAATACACCCTTCCTCTTCAGTCACATAGCTAGGACCATTGCCAAGCCCTATTCCTTCACATGGATAATTATAGCAGCTTCCTAACTCATCTTCCTGCCTCTAGTCTTTCCCCCCTTAATTGCATCCTTACATTTATCTACAGTTGACCCTTGAACAACATGGGGGTTAGGGGAACTGACCCTCCCCATAGTCGAAAATTTGCATTTAACTGATAGTCGGCCCTTCATATTTGCATTTCCTCCATGTCCACATTTCTATGACTGTGGATTCAACCAACTGCAGATCATGTAGTACTGTAGCATTTACTACTGGAAAAAAAAAAATCCATGGATAAGTGGACTGGTGCAGTTCAAACCGTGTTGTTCAAGGGTCACCTGTATGATTTGTTCATGGCATTTTGCTGCTTAAAATCTTTCCAGTGGTTGGCTACAACATGGAGGATAATGTTTAAGTTCTTCAAAATGGTAAAAAGTCCTTCAAGACCCACCCCAGCTTCCGGCTTAACCTCTATCACTCTCTCTTACAAACTCTACCTCTCCCACTATCCTGACTGATGTCTCATATACAGAATGTCTTGTCATTTCCTGAATGAACTGTGTTCATTGCTCTTTCTCAAACTCTAGTGACCCTATACATAAAATGTCTGGAATTCCCTTCCTCGCTTGTCTATTAATAAACTCCTGCAAGGAAACCAGGGACACATTAGGTTTCAGTTAGGCAAGGAGATAGAGAAAGTATTCTGCCATTAAGAAGCCTGAGAGTGAAGGAGAACACAATATAAAGGGTGGGGAAGCACAGAGCATGCTGGTATGAGACTTTGTGAATGACCAGAAAACCATGTTTGTTTCCTTTATGGCATTTATCTCAGTTTATTATACACCTGAGAGGACTTCAGTCTCATACATCTCACACACTGTTAAGGCTTAAAGGGCAGTGGGGGAACAGTGGGCATTCCCTACTCAGAGATAGACTGCAAGCTCTGGGGCTAGACTGCCAAGGTCCAAAACTGGACTCTACTACTTATTTGATGACCTTGGGCAAGTCACTTATTATTCCTGTGGTTCTGCTAAATGTGTTTAGCTGCTAAATGGTAATCTACTTCAGAAGGTGGCTGTGAGAATGAATGAATTAATACATATACAATATGAGGTTGAACAGTATGAAATTACCATTTTTATAGGTCAAAATGCTCAAATAGGGCTTCCCTGGTGGTGCAGTGGTTGAGAGTCCACCTGCCGATGCAGGGGACACAGGATCGTGCCCCGGTCTGGGAAGATCCCACATGCCGCGGAACGGCTGGGCCCGTGAGCCGTGGCCGCTGGGCCTGCGCGTCCGGAGCCTGTGCTCCACAACGGGAGAGGCCACAACAGTGAGAGGCCTGCGTACCGCAAAAAAAAAAAAAAAAAAAAAAAAAAGTAATAAAAAAAAAAAAAAAAGCTCAAATATCAGCAAGTGCATATGGTTCAACCAAACATTTAAAACAATGCCTAATGAATAGTACATACCCAAAAAGTGTTATTGTTTCTTCTCATAGATGCTTCTAAACCATTCGTTGAGGTTTATATCACCCAATGGTGTTTTCTCATTGATGTCCTCTTACTAATCTCCAGGTTCCTTTAAAACAAGACTAGGCCACTTGGGTACAATTTTTAACACAACCCTTGTCCTATCACCATCCTGGATGACTTCAGTATCCATCTTGTTAACCTATCCAATTCTTCACCTTCTTCACCTCCAGGGTCACCCACATCAAGGTCATACCCTGGAATAAATCATCAAGTGGTGCTGCTTCCCATCCCATATCCAAAGATGATGACAATCTCCGATATTTCCAGTCCTCTCCTGCCTGTGCTTTAACTATCTCTCTTCTTTAGTCCCAGGAGAACCCTTGACCCCTCTCCTGGCCTCACTGCTTTACCCAGCTGGTATACCATGGTTCATATCACCCTAACACTCTCTCACCAATAGCTTCAACTACATTGGACCTCTGTCCTTTTGCTTCACTTGTTTAACAAAATCTCAATACAGGATCAATTCAAAAATATACTTTCTATATTTCATGACCCAGCTGTTTAAAACACAGTTGGAGAAAATCAGCTTTCAGACTGATGCCACTATAAATCTGCAGCCCTCAATCTCTGCACAATCTCTCACTCATCCTTGCTTAGCTTGCCTTTATTTTACTAAGCAACATTTCAAAATTCGTTATGCTCAAGACTCCAACCAAAGCCACCTCTCTCAGCAGATGACCTCATCTTCTACTTCAATGAGACAATTACACATACATTATCTCAGCATCCTCCCCTTCCTAGCTATCTCTGGACAAATTCTTACACTCTTTCTTCCTGTTCAGAAGATGATGCATCCCTACTCTGGTTCAAGGCTCTGCTCTCCACATATGGCCCCAATCTTCTTTCATCTCTCTGAGGATCCTGTTCTATCAATTATCCCCCCTTTTCCCTAAATATTCAACTTCTCACTGCCTATTTGCTTTTTCCCCTAAGCCCAGAAGCCAACTTAACTTTGGGCTTAATACGTTAATATTTTCCTCTTCTTGAACCTGGGTTGTCCTCTAGGAACTGTCCCCTTCCTTCTCTTTTAATCCAAGGGATTTGAAAGAGAGGTCTGTGCTCAGTATCTCAACTTTCTGACCCTTCCCATTTACCTTACAGCAAACCACAATCTGACTTTTGCCCTGGCCATTGCACTGAAAACTTCTTTCATGAGCCCACCAACGAAGTCCATAATGCCATCCCGATGGACAAGGATCCAATCTCTGTTTTCTCTGCTTTTTCTTTCCAGTCTCCCTCATTGGTTCCTCTTCTTTTGTTTGCCCTTGAATGCCTGTATTCCTCAAGGCTTCTCCAGTGGTACTCTGCTCATTCTACGTACTCTACTTGTACAATTTCATTAGCTCTTGATTTTAAATATCATTGATAAGGGGTGACTTCAAATCTGTATTTCTAGTCCAGATTCTCTTCCAATGCCTGCCACATTTATTTACTTGGATAGCCCACACAGGGACTTAAACCTAACGTATCATTCATTCAGTTTTTAAAAAAATATTTATTGATGACTCACACTTCAACTAGTATTCAGTAGTAAATAAGACAGCAAGGTAGGCCCTTTATCTTTAGCCTTGTTTCTCATTACCACCTCCAATTAACCTTTAGACCATAATAATACCAAATTTTCTGGCAGTAGTCTGCCTTTGTCTACTGAAAGAAGACTAAACACTGGGGGCCTTTGGACATGCCAATCTTCCAGCCTAGAATTCCCTTTCCATGTTCTTTTCAATTTTAAGACTTTAAGAGAAGTCTTCCCCTCCAAGGAGCCTTCTCTAAATTCCCAAACTGGGCTAAGTGCATTTGATCTCTGCATTGGCTACAATGTGCTAAAACTATGTATTTGCACATGTCTTCCCCACTGGATCTCCAGGGCAGGAACTATGTCTCTCCAATGAACATGACTGGCACATAGGTGATAAATGTTTGGGATTACTCAGCTAAATGTAATCTTTCCCCTCTTCAAACACCTGAAATACTGTGATACTTTTCTAACTTTCCCCAGTATGGCTGCATATATCCACTTGTAAATCTCATTCCCCTCTCCTTGTTAATGCCCGTTTAACTTTCTCGAGCATGCTGTTCCTCTTTCATTCTCTACACTTCTCAAAATCATGAAATGGGCACTCAAGAAACAATGGTTGAATTGAGCTGAAATGAACAGAGAAAATACTCCCATATTATCATCTTCTATCTCTGGAACCCTTTAGTGGCATTGTGTAGTCCAGGGCTAAGATTTCCCAGGTGTCTTTCTGCCACAACCAAGGTCCAAGAGTGTTATCAAACATGTTTTGACTGATCTTCAAGCTTTGGATAAGTCCCAAGAGACCACTCTGATCGCATATAAGGAATCTCCCATGCATGTAAATGGACTCACCATATTTTCTCAATTCACAAAAGAAGGAGGAAAGATGGAACTTTTAGTGGAATAGAAATTCATTTGACTACTGGATCACTATGTACCATACGTCATCCTGCAATGCATTAAATTCAGACTCTTATGACTTAAGTTCATTTCTAAAAAATGAATGCTTACATTTATTTCTCACAAGAAGCTTCATTCTCAATATATAAAAAATGATTTGAGCTCTCTGTGAAAGGAATGATGTAAACATAAGATATTATTACTAACATTCTCCTTTAGATAACCTCATGAGGTAAGTATTAATGTCTGAGGGAATATTTTTTTACAGGTGGATAAGTCAGCTGACTTGCTCAGAGTCAAAGGTAGTGGTAACAGCCAAGAACATACTTATGTGCTTATTTTCATTGCCAGACCTAATCCAAGCTTTTCAGTAAGTGTTTCTTATGGTGTGAAGACAGTCTAAGAACTTTATCCTTTCTTTTTTGGACTGTTTTTGCCCCATCCCTCTTTCTGTCTTATCAATTTTTCCTTCTCAGAAGGGAACCAGAAGAGAATGCAATGGTCACCTAGCAGCCATCCAATCCCCCACCTGTGCAGTATTTGGTATAGTACAGAGGGTCTGTCAGGCATACTCCATTTAACTTCTTATCCAGGGCTCCCAGTCAAGGCAGCTCTCAGAGCTCTGCCAGCATCAGTTAGTTCAGTTCTAGTAAGTCGTTTTGTTGTCCAAGTACGGCATACTCCACTGAATTCATTCTTCAGTTACCTCTCATACAGGTGGCCTGTATAACTTAATAGAGATCTCACTCTCCAAATAGTTTTTCGAATCTGACACACTACATTTATTATGACAATTCTGACTAAGTCTCCAAACTATTTTGATGGGCCCTGCAAAATAGCAATCATTTACGGAGAAGTAGAAGTCTGCTAGACTGAATTATATCTAGTTCCACGCTCTAAAACTTTACATAGTCAAAAAAGTCACTGTTATCTGGAAGGATGCAGGCCTTAGGTTGAGAAGGAGAAAGAATAAGTGAAAAAAATAAAGAAGATGAGGGGAACAAGACTTTTCTCCGTAATAAACAGCAACAAAAACAACAAAAACTGATAACTTGTTTCCAATATTTAAGGAGAGGGGCAGAAATTTGTTAAAGTGCTATAGCTGATCAATGATATGTTTAGATTCTGGAAGAAGGGCATATACACCATTTATTTATAAATTATTAAGGACTGATTGTATACTATGCACTGGGGATACACAGATAAATAGAAATGTAAACTATCACAATTCACTGAGATAATAGCCTTAATTGCCATCAGGCACATGTGTACGCATCGGAAACTGAGAGGAAGGAACTTGAAATGTCATTATGCCTTCGTTTTGTTTTTTTTAACCTCAGTCCAGGTAGGCAGCACAGTCTAAGATGAAGATACGTAACCTAGAGATGACAGACTTGATTTCACTTGGATAAATACCAACCACATCCCTCCTTCCCACTGGTTGGCACATAATCATAACATCCACTGATGTGCTGGTAAATGGTTAACAACTGGCTCTCTGGGGAGAAAAGTCCTGATCTGTTGCATTTGTTGATTTCCATAGTGCAAATATTCCCATGATGACTGATTTCAAGCTGCCAACATGATATTACTGAATACGGAGCTGGGAAGAAAACAGGCATAAATAACCTTGAAAGCACAATGTAGTAAAATTATTAGGAAATGATGAGTTTTGAGCACTTGTTATCCCTCTTTTCAAGAACTTGTCTATTTACTTGCAATTAAAATAATTTAATTTTTAATAATGACCACATTTAACAAACAGCTCACATAGTTCTTAAAAAGTTAATAGTCATGAGCCAGTAAGGACCAGCTGCAACATATCACTGGACTCACACCCTTGGTATGGCAGGGGGCACAGGTAATGATCCAGATCCATGTTTATTAAAAAGCTGTGCCTCGCTTCATTCCCTACTGTCCTCTCCCTGTCCTACCCCAGACGAAGTTAAGAAACCACTATTCCAGGTTCACTGTGCCCTTCTCTTTGCCCTCTTCTCTGCCTCCAATGACCTTCAATAATTTACACCACTCTCCACCAGGAGGACAGACCTTGCATCCCAGTGCTGAAGTCTAACAGACTGGGTTTGCTGATCTCTATTAACTTTATAAACATTCGGCAAACGGGGCTGTTATTATTACTACTATTCAATGCCTTTCCCTCTATATTTACAGTTTAATTCAAGATGCTACCATATTTAAGTGGCATTTTCAAGCTTAAAAGTATTCTTAGTATCAGCAGATTTTCAGTCAAGGTGGGATGGGACGTGCAGACAGGAAGGGCCACTGGTGGGGGAGCCTACTTCACTCCAAGAGATCTGCCCAGAGTTGACCACTTCAACTCCCAGTCCCTTTCAAGCTCCTAAGCCCAGCCTCTGCAGCCTGCTTACGTGCCCTCTCAGTCTACTTCTGAGCTAAGCAATAATTTCTCTAAGGACATATTTACCTATAAATTGTGAAAATTTTATTCAGCTGTTTTAAGAGATATTGTGATGAGGTTAACTCTATAAATAGCCCATTTCTCTGTTAAAATATAAAGGTATCCAGAAAATACCTGAGAGAAACTCAGAGCTACAAATTTATTACTTATCTCAATTCTAAAGGTCTGGAAAATCAGTCATGACCTTCAAAGAACATGGTGTTACATCCACAGAACACACACGATGCTGGAAGGAACACGTGCCACGCACCTGCCTGAGTAATACAGATAAATGCAACAGCCTGCACTGATAAAAACGTATTCCAACCTTGATAAAAAAAATTATAAAGTGCCCTCATATTTGAAGAACACAAGAAAGAAGGTCATGAACTACTTAGCCTCGAAAGAAAAATAACTGACTAATGCATTTGTTGTTTCACAATTTAAGCTTATATCCTGTATCTCACGGTGGGGACTAAGCAATGTATTTGGCTAGTAGGATTTAAATTTCTTCAGAAAACATATTCTCTGGGGCCAATGTAACCTTCTGAGGTATTTACCAGAAAAACTGGGCCCAAGTGATCTAATGTTAACTTAGGGAAGTGGTTTCCAACTGTTGCTAGAAACTCAGTGGATGAGAAATGTATGATCCCCTGGGCAGCCTGGCAGTGCGGGGGCCAAGGGAGACTCCTCAGGGACTCCTCGCTTCAGTTGCCCTCCAAAAGCCTCCGTTGTTTACCCTAATGTCTTAAATAAACATCACCATTTTCTCTGTGAGCTATATTGGGAAATACAGGCTGGGAAGCACTAGCTTAGGGAACATCAACTTCCTATGGGTGCCTGACACAAACAAAGGTCACTGCAAGAACTTGACTCATTGAGCAGCATCAGCCTGATAGGGTGCAAACAGCAGAGGTGGGAATAAAACTTGGGTTGTGGTTCAGGCTTCCTCACTACCTAGCCCTGAACCCTCAGCAGATCACTTTACCTGTCAGGACCTTGACTGCTTCAGCTGTAACATAAGCTGCTTGGCCTAGATCCCTGTGTGAGCACCATAAGCCTCATACTGGTGTAGGTGCTGTACACTGGCCCTAATCTCAAGGAAACTGTAATCCAGCTAGAGATAAGATCACTAATAAAGAAAAAGAGTAACGAGTAAATACAAAATCTAACTGAATTGTAATGAGTTTGGAGGCCTAAGAATTATCACTGCATATAACACCTCAATGGCACTTCCTACTGGGCATATAAATCTATAGAGTAAATTTGCATCACAGACTAGTCTATGACCTCTGATTTTATTTAGTCATGCAACAGTCATGTTCAAATATTCAAACATGTGCTCCAAGATTATAAAGTCATGTGAGCTTAAAAGTTCAGCTTCACCTTGGCTGTACCTAGGAGCTCTGGCCTGGCGTATTTAACACTTTCATTACGACACACTTTAAGTTATTAACAAACTGATACATGTTCAGATAAAATTGACCAAGGCAAGGATGAGTGCTAACAGTCCTCTTCTGAAACAAAATTTAAACATCCTGCTCATTCATCATTCTTTACTCTTTTTCCAGTCCTTTAATGCAGTCGCTCCCGCCTCACTTCTTTTGGACCCACAGAGACCCTAATCCCTTTACTCCTCCACTAGATCCTTATGCATCAGCCCACTTCTACTTTCACTTCTTTTCCTATCCAACATAGGTTCAGTGGATCATCACTTCCACCTCTCTCTTACTTATCTTCATCCCCCCTGTCCCCAGGAAGCACTTGTCTGCACATAGTCAACACTAGATCAATCAATTTAACAAAAAATCACACATTTGAAAACTGGGGCAACTGTACATTTATGGTTACCAGCGCTGCCTGGTCTGGCAGTTCAGTTCTGTTTCCTTCGAAGTAAGGGTGTTTCAAACCTTCTCTGGTTTACTATTACCCTAATTATCCTACCCTCCCTAGGCAGGCTAAACCCTCTTTGAAAGTGGCAGGAGGCAGGAAGATCAACTGAGGTTGCAGGCAGCCGTAACTGCTAGTAAAACGCAGGCCAACCCCTGAAAGCCATCAGGAAAGTGGTCTCCTCCATATAATAATGCCTGTGGGTAAGGTATGAAATGTGGAGTTATGAATACTTGCTTTATTTATTCTGGTCATGATCTCACCAGTGAGTGTGTGGCTGTGACCATCAACAGCGGGCAGGAGCCATTTCTAAAGATGTTTTTAATTTTGCAGGCTCAGTGCACTTCCTTTATCTAGAACTTAAATCTTTCTCCAGATGTTCTTAGGGCCTGGGATCAAATCCTAGCTCCGCCACTTAGCTTTCTAACCTCTGGTTAAGTTACTTAAACTCTCTGTATCTAGGGATAATACCTACCTCACAGAGTTAATGTGGGCATTAAACTTGTTAGTATTAACAAGGCCAAGCCCATAGTGCTATAGAAGTATTTGCTATTGTTGTTGTCCTATGTATAAAAGTCACTCAAATTTTCTCACAGTCATAAGAATGTTAAAACTGTATTATCAGACTTCTGTGGTGGCACAGTGGTTAAGAATCTGCCTGCCAATGCAGCGGACATGGGTTTGATCCCTGGTCTGGGAAGATTCCACATGCTGTGGAGCAACTAAGCCCGTGCACCACAACTACTGAGCCTGCGCTCTAGAGCCTGTGAGCCACAACTACTGGGCCCGCATGCCACAACTACTGAAGCCTGCGTGCTCTAGGGCCTGCATGCCACAACTACTGAGCCCGCGTGCTGCAACTACTGAAGCCCACGTGCCTAGAGCCTGTGTTCCGCAACAGAGAAGATATGGCAATGAGAAGCCCACACACCACAACGAAGAGTAGCCCCCGCTCGCCGCAACTAGAGAAAGCCCACACAGCAAAGAAGACCCAACGCAGCCAAAAAAAAAAAAAAACCCACAAAACTGTATTATCTCGTTCTTCTTCTTTTTCTCCAAATATACTGTGGATAGAGAAATGGTCTTGCTACTGAAAGAGCCATATCTAATCCTAATGACTGACTACATTCTTTCTCTAACAATAAAACATAACATACGAAATATTTCCAAACCCATATGACCTCATACAGAACCTGTTATGTTTCCCACAGTTATTGTGTAACCAAGAGAACAATAAATATTCTTCCGAATCAGGACTATCCATCATTCCCTTCTCTCCTATATTGTCTGACCCATCCCCCCACCCTACCAGCAGTCAACCCTGCTTTCTGCTCCAGCACTTCTGCATCTTTATCCCTACTCACCACCTCCCCATTTAATGCCTCACCTGGACGGAACCACCCTCACTGCCCTGAACTCCCCATGCACTCTCTCACCTTCAGCCATTCCAACAAGCTGGTCCTTCTACCTGGAACACCCTCTTCACAGCATTCATCCTGCTCCCTTGAGTAACTCATAGTACTCTTCTGGACTTTAATTACATGGTGCTTCTCCAGAAAACTTTCCTTGACAACCTCAATATCCAATCACCAAGGCTGGATTTGGTGTCCCTCCTATAGCCCTATCACTTTATTATAAATTAGATCAGAAGTTCCCTAAGGGCAGGGATCACAGCCTATGTTTTCCTCATTGCTTCCCTAGTTTCTACCCGTGTCTAACATATACATAGTTTGTACTCTACAAATGGACAAATGAACTATAACGTAATAGTTTCACAGACCTAGGGATGACTACAAAGGGGCTAGGGCAAGATCACTGTCATTGTCTTCAAACATCTACAAATATCATGAAAGGAGAAGAACGTTTCTTTTATGTAGCTTCAGAAAGAGATATCCAGGGACTTCCTTCGTGATCCAGTGGTTAAGAATCTGCCTTCCAATGCAGGGGACTCGGGTTTGATTCCTGGTCGGGAAACTAAGACCCCACATGCCATGAGGCAACTCAGCCTGTGCGCCACAGCTACTGAGCCTGCGTGCTCTGGAGCCTGTGTGTCACAACTAGAGAGAAGCCCGCGCACTGCAACGAAGAGCCCACGCGTCGCAGCTAAGACCCGACACAGCCAAAAATAATATAAATAAATAAATACATTTTTTTTTTTAAAAAAAAGAAGAAGGGCTCCCCTGGTGGCGCAGTGGTTGAGAGTCCACCTGCCGATGCAGGGGACATGGGTTCGTGCCCCGGTCCGGGAAGATCCCACATGCCGCGGAGCGGCTAGGCCCGTGAGCCATGGCCGCTGAGCCTGCGCATGCGGAGCCTGTGCTCCGCAACGGGAGAGGCCACAGAAGTGAGAGCCCTGCGTACCGCAAAAAAAAAAAAAAAAGAAGAACGCGACATCCAGACCAACAGTGTAGGCTCTGGGGAGCCACATTTCAAATCAATACAACAAAGAACTTTCTAAAATGTAGAGCATGAGATACTTTGGTCAGTATTCAGTTGCATATAGCTGGACAGGATTATACTGGAGCTGGCAAAATGAACTGGGTGATGCCTAGTCTTGCAAAGTTGAGAATGTGACTCATAAAATTCTACTTTGGGCACCTGGGCATGCATGTGTAGGATAAGAGTCATCCTGAATACATGTAAGAGAAGATCAAAGATTATATATTAATGTCACCATTAAGCCTGCCACACCATGGAGTACTGGGCAAAGGAATAGTCAGAGAAGTTTAAATAAAACAAAGTAATCCAACCCAAACCCAGCATTCCAGCACAGGGGACAAGACTGGCAAGGGGCAAAGCCAGGTCCCCTAGGGCATTCTCCACACTACCTCCGTCATCCTGGAGGAGGCAACTTAACTTTACAACTTTCAAGAAACTTCCCATTAGAAGTGGTTTCAACTTTAGATTTATTGCATTTTCCAAGGTTACATCATTTGGGCTGTGCATAATCCAGAGGGACTCAACGGGCTAAACTGTAAAGTGTTACAATAGACATTAACGAATATTGTGCCTGATAAAACCTGCAGTCTGCATGCACGCACAAATGCACCCACACAAGAAGGGACTTTTCACCTTATATGGTTACTTCAAAAACTCGACTCCTTTTACATTCCACTTTGTTGGTCAGCCAAACGTGCAGAGTACATAAACTTTAAAAACACCAATTAAAAATATTAACAACACAAAAAAATATAAACGGTGGATCAGAGCCAAGGGCACATAAATTGACATGGATTCAGACAGTAAGTAAATATAAAATGAGTAACAGAAACTACTACATCATCCAAAAGGAAGCAGAAACAATAGCCCTTAAATGCAGAAGTGATCCTCCCCACACCCCAACTCTCCCACTCCAGAGGGCAAGGTAATGATTAGGAGGCAAGCAAAATGATTGAAAGAGGAAAGGATAGAGGGAGGGGCCCAAGAATGATATGGGCAAGACCTGCAGCAGATGGGGAGAAAAGGGGAGGCAATCTCATTTCACACTGTAACCTCCTCGGATAGCCCCACGGGCATTTTTATTGCTGCATCTCAAGTGCTCAAAACCTCAAACCAGGGTGGCGTAATTGAGAAGCAGGTGTGGAAAGAGGGTGGGCTGGGAGTTACAGTCTTTGGATTGACATTACTATTATTATTATCATCTAGTTCCTGTAATCACTTAACTTTCCTAAACCTTAGTTTCCTCATCTTTAAAATGGGGATCCTAAAACCTACCTCAATACATCCTTGATAGGAATAACTAAAACCAGGTATGCAAAAGTGACGAATCTAGCTAGAAAAACACAGAATCCCTCAATGATTCTGTTTGTTCAAAGAGAAAAGAACTACTTTCCTCTCTGGTACCTGGCAGGTTGAGCTAGCACTATTTTTCCAAAAATGAATCAGCCCAGGTCACGGTGAAGCTCATCAGTATAATACTGAGAAGCATGATGCTATACACACTGCAGACAATTAAAGTATGAAGGAAGGAGGGAGCCAGGAAAAGATGAAAGGTGAAAGAAAGAACCAGGCATAATCCCAACATTTCTTTCTGCAAAAGGAATAGACATGCACCCTTAAGGCCATTCCCTTGTACTTCCTGGGGGTGGTCTGAGTCTTATTCCTACCACAGTGAATGAGCTTGAGGTTTCAGCCAGAGAACCGTGCTCATAATCCTACTGTTGGGTAATTCTAAAAGAAATTATATTAATACAATTCTTTCCTTTAATTGTTCTCTACACAATTATCCCATACCCTCTGGGAGCTAATTTGATAGCTCACTGGAGACTCACTATTACTCTATCTTTGGAGTCTGTTAGAAATAAAGTATCTTTATTAAATCTAATTTTGTTTCTTCCATCTCTAAAGCCTCTTTATGGGCTGTAGCATTTTGATCTACGGATTACTAAATTTAATTTATCAGTCTGGAAAAGAAATTTTACATGTGGAAAACCAAGGCCTAGGAAAGTGCAGAGAATTGATACAACCCCTATAATGAATAGAACTGCCTGAATATTTATACAATATATTTTTTAAAAATTATGATCATATCCTAATATGCTTTCTAATTCTAAAAGATTTATATTATTTTTTAAAAGCACTATTTCTCTTTTTTTATTGAAGTATAGATGATTTACAATGTTGTGTTAGTTTCAGGTATACAGCAGTGGTATACACACATACATACATATCTATATCTATATTCTTTTTCAGAATCTTTTCCATTGTAGGTTTTTATAAGATATTGAATAACATATTTCAGTTATCCCTGTGAATAACATATTTCAGTAATTTATCTGATGGAAAAAAATGAAGGATCGAATGTTTATTAAGGCATGACAATTTGCTATACTATTACTCATAAGATCTCAGTAATGCAGACTTCATTATCTCCATCTTACAGATAAAAAAGACTTGCTTGGGTACATCTCATGACTTCGCACTGCCTAAGCATAAACTAACAACTCCTTAAGATGCTAGGTGAGTCCCACCAAGTATGGCTCTCTCTCCAGTTCCTTCTGACATCTACCCCCGTCCCTCCTCAGCCTCTTCTGCTTCCCTCCTCCGTATCACAAGCCTCGCCATAACCTCTGGCCCCTGATCTGCTCCTCAGTTCCCTGAACAAGCTCTGCTGGTTCCTGCCTCTATGCCTCACTCTGCCCCCAGCTATCTTCTTCCACTGTATAGACACTGAGATTCAAATGAAGCTTCACTTCAAGTATTTTCTGAAATGCTATTTCAGTCTACTAATTGTAGATGTCCCATGACAACTTCCCTTAGGGACCCCTCTTACCCTTCTTTGGCACATACAGCGTGGCACAGTTCTTATTGGAAAACGTCTCCATTCTCTGTTAACTTCTATGAAAGGTAGGATGGAGTCCTTCGGAGGCACTCTTCTGCTGGGTCTCAGTAACACATGCTTCTTTATGTTCAGTGTGACAAGCCCTAATTCTATATATTCATGACTGCCCAAGTGGGGGCAGTGAAAACACACTCAAGAGAGTGATTATTTTCCCCTTTTGTTATTATTCCCAAATTCAAATTAAACGTTCTTCATTCTACTTCAAACAAACAAACATAAATGCCAAACTCATAGAGTATAGAGGCAAATGAGATCAAAGGGGCAGATAACTCAGTTTTGTAAAAGGAAGAGGGAGAGTGACAGGCAGGCTGATTATTGTAGCTTCACTTTCAGGCCAAGGACTGAATAGGTTTGCAGAGGTTCATGGATGGCCCCAAAGGTGGTGTGTGTGTGTGTGTGTGTGTGTGTCTGTGTGTGTAACTCCTAGTATATGGTATGAAAAAGTGATTAAAAGCACTGCTTTGTTCCTTAAAAGACTTCTGATGATACTACAGCACAGAAACATAATGAGGATTTTGTATACATATGTAACTACATAAATTTTGTGTTGGTAGTTCTAAAAAATGTCGTAACTATTTGTGAAAAACCAGTACATTCTGGCCCCAAGTCTTGGTTGGGTTGGCCTTTCTTCAACTAGATTCTTTTAGTTAGTGCTTACAGTGTGTGGAAATCGGAACTTTTAAGAATAGACTACCATGCACACAAATGCATGTGGTTCATTCACTACTTTTACTACTTTCCATACTTTCTCACTGGCTTGGACTTTTCCTTGTATCAACATCTTACTGCCAAATGAGAATACCCTGATGAATATTTTCAAGTCACTCCTCTGCTTTATACATCTTTTATTGTATATCACCTAAAAAACAAACTTACAAATATAAACACAAGTATTTTTATTCTTATAGAGGGGAGTATGTTAAGGGGAGAGGGGTGAGTGGAAAATGATACCAAGATTTCTAGCCTGGAAAGCTGGGAAAAAGGTAGCATAATTAAATCCAGCTAGAAGCTTGGGCTGGAACATGAAGACTAACAGGAGTTTCCTGGATCTAGAAATTAGGAAGCCACTGGTGAGGACAGAAGCTGCATGACAAGTCAGGGGATGGGAAGTTAAGAGACTAACAGAATGAGGTCACACAAGGTGAAGACGGGAGATAAACTGGCAGTTAGCTGTGGGAACAGTGAAAGCAAAGATATTAGAAAAAAGGACAATTGGACATGTTATGAAGTTATAGAAAGATTATCAGCAGTGAGAAAAAATAATAGGTACACAAGGGAAAGGAGGTACCTGAGGGGGCAGGATTCCAGAGGCGATGCCTGTGATTCAAAGCTCAGATGAGGGAAAAGACTTGGAAACTAAGAGGCATATTCTTTTAAGACAGGAAGAGAAGAAAATGTGTAAAGAAGGGGAGAGGCATTGGGAGCAGAGGAACAGGGCAAGGGCGGTGAGGGAATGAGCAGAAGGGAGCCAGTGAGAAGAGTGGAAAAGATTTGGATACATGGTTTAGGAATGAGACAGATTCTAGCAACAAGGAACAAATGAGCCTATTATTGACAGTAAGGGCCTATTGAAGCTGGAAGCTTAAAAACATGTTAAACCAGTCAGTCAGTCAGTCAATGAACATTTACTGAGCAACTCTGAAGGTCCAGGCACCGTGCAGCCCTAGCCAAGAAGAACTCCAGGGTCCAGTCAGGAAGTCAGGCAAGTAAACAAACCATAACACAATGTAACAAGTTTTATGTTAGAGGTCTAGGTAGGATACATGGGAGAAGGGAGAAGATGCATTTAATCCAGGGGTGTAGTCTCCTGGAGCGGGAGTTGAAAATTATTAAAATAGTCCTATCTGTAAACTGTGAGAATGAAGAATGGGCCATTGGGAACTCCATCTCATTACCCTCCTGGATATACTAATGAGGAAGTTATATAACCATACCCCATGTGAAATCAAGTAATTCCACACATCAGCACTGAGGGATCTTGAACATCAATGCTTAAGGATGTAATTTTCGTGATTACCAATAAGTTAGACAGGCAAGACTGACAGAGTTCCTCAGGATTATAATCAAAACAAAAACTTTCACAGACCTTCCCAAGCAACAGAGTGTCTGGCTATGGCTGAATATCTTGTTAGAGTTCTCAAGCTTTGCTGGGAACTATTCTAGGGAACTGGCTTCCTGATTCAACTCGGGCTACTAAATTCCAGTTTAATAAATACTCGTATTCTATTATCCCCTGGAGCCAAGCACGAAACAAATATTTTCTTAAATGCCTTTGCTAAAAAATCAATTATCTGGGTTTTGTTTCCATCTTAAAATGCTGTAGGTATCCTATCTTTCCATGAGAAACAAATACTCCAAAGTCCTCACTGTTTATACTCCTTGTCATTTACAACTCTGAAAATCAGTCTTGCACTCAGCTTTGCTAATGGGCTCTGTTCCATCTTCTGTGGGAGCATACCACATCTTTACTGTGGAGAGGACTTGAGGTCTGACTTAAGATTTCTTAATAGAAAAAATAGCCCTCCATTGCTAGAATGGTACAGTTACAGAATTGGAAGGCATCTCAAAGCCACTTGTGTAATTGCTTAGGTGATGAAGGACAAATTACCCAGTGCTTGATCTAACTTTTTGTTTTAAATGAGAGAAGACACCCTTTCATTTACCATTAACATAATACAATCTTTGTAATAGTGAAATAGATAGAGGAATAGCAGGCTTTTTCTACTCAAAGTGATTCTGCCTTTGCTGTGCTAAACTAATTATAGTTAACATTCATTGAGGGCTTATTATGTGCTGGGCACTATGCTAAGCACTTTACAAGAATTATCTCATTTTGTCCTTACAATAATCCTAAGAGATTGGTGCCATTATTTTTCTTATTTTACAATGAGGAAATTAAGGCTTAGAGAAACTCATAGGGTAGATGGGAGGATTACGTGAGATACTGGCCCAAAGCACATCTGCCATGAATCCATTTTTCTTTCTTCGAGGTACTGTATGGGTACTAGAAAGAACCTGGGCTGTGGAATCAGAAGATCTGGGCTCAAAGCCCAGTTCTGCTTCTTGTTAAGTTATGTGATATTGGGCATGCACTTCACTCCTCTGAGCCTCAGTTTCCTCACTTATGAAATATGAAGACCAATACCTCATGAAGCTACTGAAGCTACTGAAGGATTAAGTGAGATGATCTCTCATAAAGAGTTTACTTAGCCTAAGGCTGCTACAAACTGAGATGCCATCTCCTTTTCCTCTTTGGGGGTCACATAGTAACTCTCTTAAGAGTATAACAAAACTAAGGAATGCGACTTCTAAGAAGACGGCAGGGGAGGTTTAAGAGACCTACTATGTGGGAAAGGATACATTGGTCAACCAAAGAGCAGGTCATGGAAGGTGTGCCTTGTTGCCCTCTTGTTCCAGCATGAGCAGATTATCTGGGCATCAAGGAGGAGACAGGAGTCTCCATAAAAGGGTATAACTGAACAAGCTGGCTAATTGCTTACGTGGACTGCTTGAGGCAGTTCTCTATCAACATCAATGGAATTCCTAGGAAGGCTCTCACTGTGATTTCACATCTACGAAAAACACATTCCAGTAGAAATGATGAGTAAGAAGTGTTTCAAAGATATTTATAGCATCTTCCAATGAGCAGGACAATTGGGACAGTCCTTATAAAGACATGAATAAAGTCACCTTAGAAAAGACTGGTTGGATTTGATTTATTATTTTGAAATGTAGCAATTTTGGACCCTACTCAAAGGTAACATGGTTCATTGTGCCATGAAATAGACACAGATCAACTGCCACTTTTCTGGGACACAATTTTCTTTTAAAAAAATTTATTTTATTTTATTTTTTTAAATTTTATATTATTTATTTTTTAATAGAGCACATTCTTATTAGTTTTCCATTTTATACTTATTAGTGTATATATGTCAATCCCAATCTCCCAATTCACCCCACCACCACCCATCCCCCTGCCACTTTCCCGCCTTGGTGTCCATACGTTTGTTCTCTACATCTGTGTCTCTTTTTCTGCCCTGCAAACCGGTTCATCTGTACCATTTTTAAGGTTCCACATATATGCGTTAATATACGATATTCGTTTTTCTCTGACTTACTTCACTCTGTATGACAGAGTCTAGATCCATCTACGTATCTACAAATGACCTAATTTCATTCCTTTTTATGGTTGAGTAATATTCCATTATATATATGTACCACATCTTCTTTATCAATTCGTCTGTCGATGGGCATTTAGGGTGCTTCCATGCCCTGGCTATTGTAAACAGTGCTGCAATGAACATTGCGGTGCATGTGTCTTTTTGAATTATGGTTTTTTCAGGGTATATGCCCAGTAGTGGGATTGCTGGGTCATATGGTAGTTCTATTTTTAGTTTTTTAAGGAACCTCCATACTGTTCTCCATAGTGGCTGTATCAATTTCCATTCCCACCAACAGTGCAAGAGGGCTTCCTTTTCATCACACCCACTCCAGCATTTGTTGTTTGTAGATTTTCTGATGATGCCCATTCTGACTGGGGTGAGGTGATATCTCATTGTAGTTTTGATTTGCATTTCTCTAATAATTAGTGATGTTGAGCAGCTTTTCATGTGCTTCTTGGCCATCTGTATGTCTTCTTTGCAGAAATGTCTATTTAGGTCTTCTGCCCATTTTTGGATTGGGTTGTTTGTTTTTTTAATACTGAGCTGCATGAGCTGTTTATATATTTTGGAGATTAATCCTTTGTCTGTTGATTCGTTTGCAAATATTTTCTCCCATTCTGAGGGCTGTCTTTTCGTCTTGTTTGTAGTTCTCTTTGCTGTGCAAAAGTTAAGTTTTATTAGGTCCCATTTGTTTTTGTTTTTATTTCCATTACTCTAGGAGGTGGATCAAAAAAGATCTTGCTGTGATTTAAGTCAAAAAGTGTTCTTCCTATGTTTTCCTCTAAGAGTTTTATAGTATCTGCTCTTACATTTAGGTCCCTAATCCATTTTGAGTTTAATTTTGTGTATGGTGTTGGGGAGTGCTCTAATTTCATTCTTTTACATGTAGCTGTCCAGTTTTCCCAGCACCACTTATTGAAGAGACTGTCTCTTCTCCATTGTATATCCTTGCCTCCTTTGTCATAGATTAGTTGACCATAGGTGAGTGGGTTTATCTCTGGGCTTTCTATCCTGTTCCATTGATCTATGTTTCTGTTTTTGTGCCAGTACCATATTGTCTTGATTACTGGAGCTTTGTAGTATAGTCTGAAGTCAGGGAGTCTGATTCCTTCAGCTCCATGTTTTTTCCCTCAAGACCGCTTCGGCTGTTTGGGGTCTTCTGTGTCTCCATACAAATTCTAACATTTTTTGTTCCAGTTCTGTAAAAAATGCCACTGGTAATTTGATAGGGATTGCATTGAATCTGTAGATTGCTTTGGGTAGTATAGTCATTTTCACAATATTGATTCTTCCAATCCAAGAACATGGTATATATTTCCATCTGTTTATACCATCTTTGACTTCTTTCATCAGTGTCTTATACTTTTCTGCATACAGGTCTTTTACCTCCTTAGGTAGGTTTATTCCTAGGTATTTTGTTCTTTTTGTTGCAGTGGTAAATGGGAGTGTTTCCTTAATTTCTCTTTCAGATTTTTCATCATTAATGTATAGGAATGCAAGAGATTTCTGTGCATTAATTTTGTATCCTGCAACTTTACCAAATTCATTGATTAGCTCTAGTAGTTTTCCGGTGGCATCTTTAGGATCCTGTATGTATAGTATCATGTCATCTGCCAACAGTGACAGTTTTACTTCTTTTCCAATTTGGATTCCTTTTATTTCTTTTTCTTCTCTGATTATCGTGGCTAGGACTTCCAAAACTATGTTGAATAATAGTGGTGAGAGTGTACATCCTTGTCTTGTTCCTGATCTTAGAAGAAATGCTTTCAGTTTTTCACCACTGAGAATGATGTTTGCTGTGGGTTTGTCATATATGGCCTTTATTATGTTGAGGTAGGTTCCCTCTATGCCCACTTTCTGGAGAGTTTTTATCATAAATGGGTGTTGAATTTTGTCAAAAGCTTTTTCTGCATCTACTGAGATGATCATATGGTTTTTATTACTCAATTTATTAATATGGTGTATCAGACTGATTGATTTGCGTATATTGAAGAATCCTTGCATCCCTGGCATAAATCACACTTGATCATGGTGTATGATTGTTTTAATGTGTTGTTGGATTCTGTTTGCTAGTATTTTGCTGAGGATTTTTGCATCTATATTCATGAATGATATTGGTCTGTAATTTTCTTTTTTTGTAGTATCTTTGTCTGGTTTTGGTATCAGGGTGATGGTGGCCTCATAGAATGAGTTTGGGAGTGTTCCTTCCTTTGCAATTTTTTGGAAGAGTCTGAGAAGGATGGGTGTTAGCTCTTCTCTAAATGTTTGATAGACTTCACCTGTGAAGCCATCTATCTGGTCCTGGACTTTCGTTTGTTGGAAGATTTTTTTTTTTTTCCCTGTACGTGGGCCTCTCACTGCTGTGGCCTCTCCCGTTGCAGAGCACAGGCTCCAGATGCACAGGCTCAGCGGGCATGGTTCACAGGCCCAGCCGCCCCGTGGCATGTGGGATCTTCCCAGACCGGGGCACGAACCCGTGTCCCCTGCATCGGCAGGCGGACTCTCAACCACTGCGCCACCAGGGAAGCCCTGTTGGAAGATTTTTAATCACAGTTTCCATTTCATTACTTGTGATTGGTCTGTTCATATTTTCTATTTCTTCCTGGTTCAGTCTTGGAAGATTATACCTTTCTAAGAATTTGTCCATTTCTTCCAGGTTGTCCATTTTATTGGCATAGAGTTGCCTATAGTGGTCTCTTAGGATGCTTTGTATTTCTGCGGTGTCTGTTGTAACTTCTCCTTTTTCATTTCTAATTTTATTGATTTGAGTCCTCCTCCTCTTTTTCTTGATGAGTGTGGCTAATGGTTTATCAATTTTGTTTATCTTCTCAAAGAACCAGCTTTTAGTTTTATTGATCTTTGCTATTGTTTTTTTTTTCTATTCCATTTATTTCTGCTCTGATCTTTATGATTTCTTTCCTTCTACTAACTTTGGGTTTTGTTTGTTCTTCTTTTTTTGGTTCCTTTAGGTGTAAGGTTAGATTTTTTATTTGAGATGTTTCTTGTTTCTTGAGGTAGGCTTGTATTGCTATAAACTTCCCTCTTAGAACTGCTTTTGCTGCATCCCATAGGTTTTGGATTGTCGTGTTTTCATTGTCATTTGTCTCTAGGTATTTTTTTATTTCCTCTTTGGTTTCTTCAGTGATCTCTTGGTCATTTAGTAACGTATTGTTTAGCCTCCATGTGTTTGTGTTTTTATATGTTTTTTCCCCTGTAACTGATTTCTAATATCATAGCGTTGTGGTCAGAAAAGATGCTTGATATGATTTCAATTTTCTTAAATTTACTGAGGCTTGATCTGTGACCCAAGATGTGATCTATCCTGGAGAATGTTCTGTGAGCACTTGAAAAGAAAGTGTAAACTGCTGTTTTTGGATGGAATGTCCTATAAATATCAATTAAATCTATCTGGTCTATTGTGTCATTTAAAGCTTGTGTTTCCTTATTAATTTTGTGTCTGGATGATCTGTCCATTGGTGTTAAGTGAGGTGTTAAAGTCCCCCACTATTATTGTGTTACTGTCGATTTCCTCTTTTATAGCTGTTAGCAGTTGCCTTATGTATTGAGGTGCTCCTATGTTGGGTGCATATATATTTATAATTGTTATATCTTCTTCTTGGATTGATCCCTTGATCATTATGTAGTGTCCTTCTTTGCCTCTTGTAACATTCTTTATTTTAAAGTCTATTTTATCTGATATGAGTATTGCTACTCCAGCTTTCTTTTGATTTCCATTTGCATGGAATACCTCTTTCCATCCCCTCACTTTCAGTCTGTATGTGGGCCACAATTTTCATACAACTCCAATCTAGACAAAAGGATGTAAAGACATCTGTATCTCAAATGACTCTCAAAACCTCTACAGCAAAAACACTACTTCACACCTTAGAACCTTGCCAATTACCTGATTTCTCAGTCCATGACAGATCTAAAAGCAAAAACCAGATATAGGTTGCAAAAGTAAAGAAATATATATATATATATATTTTTTTGGTGGTACGTGGGCCTCTCACTGTTGTGGCCTCTCCCGTTGCGGAGCACAGGCTCCGGACGTGCACGCCCAGCAGCCATGGCTCACGGGCCTAGCCGCTCTGTGGCATGTGGGATCTTCCTGGACCAGGGCACGAACCCGTGTCCCCTGCATCGGCAGGTGGACTCTCAACCACTGCGCCACCAGGGAAGCCCAAAGAAATATTATTTAATACTTCAAAACTGTTCATATAACTAACATTGAACTTCAAGTGCTTTTATTTGCAATGAAAAAAAATCACATCTACAGGAGACCATGGTCTATGTAACATCATGGCTCTCACAGCCTGTGGTGGTGATGCCTGTGTCACATCTATGTCTTGTATTTAACAGCTTCAAAGTCGACCCTAGTCTTATGCACAGTCACACATATCTCACACGAATAAATAATTACTTTGTGAATAAATTTCATCTCAGGGGGTG
Source organism: Orcinus orca (assembly GCF_937001465.1). Classification (NCBI taxonomy): domain Eukaryota; kingdom Metazoa; phylum Chordata; class Mammalia; order Artiodactyla; family Delphinidae; genus Orcinus; species Orcinus orca. The sequence continues at coordinate 101,872,033 of NC_064563.1, forward strand.
GAGAATCATTCTTTCAGATTTACTTATTCAGAGGTTCCCTCATGATTGCTTCATAATATCATCTAAGGCAGGGGGCAGCAAAATATGGCTGTTTTGGTAAATAAAGTTTTATTGAAACACAGCCATGGCCACTCATTTGTACATTGTTCTGTGGCTGTTTTCTGGCAAGACAGAACTGAGTAGTTGTGGCAGAAACTGTATGGTCTGCAAAGCCTAAAATATTTACTACTTGGTACTTCATAGAAAAAGTTTGCTGGCCACCGGTCTAAGGGCACCTGTTGGACCAATTAGTGACTGAATGTCATTAGGAAAGAGATGTCATGCAGCCAAGCTCAACATGGTGGGGTGTGTCTGTGGTGGGGGAAGTGGTCAGGAGGAAACAGTGCCCTATAAGTACTGGCTTCATTGCTCTTTCCCATCTTTCTCCATTTTATATCCAACAGCTTTGTAAACACATGAACTCTGCTAGGTTAAGTCTATGTGAATTTTGCCAGAGGGACTCGCTCAAAATCTGGTCATTTGATGATGAAACAAACTCATTCATTCATTCATTCATTCAATAGACTGAGTACATACTATGTGCAAAGTACCAGAGACATAATGGTGAGTAAACAGACTATGTCTGTACTCATGGAACTCACAGTCCAGTGGGGGAGGCTGAAATTCTCTAGAGAATATAAATGTATATAAAATTGCTACTGTAATTGGTGTAAGAAAGAGGTCATGGTGACACTAAAGTGTCTAACAGGGTCATGACCTAGTCAAAAAGGCCAGGGAGGGTTTCCTCAGGAAGCGTTACTACAGCTGACAGTTGAGGGCTGAGTGGGAGGAGTTAACTGGGGGAAGAACAGAGGGAAGGTGGCCAAGCAGAGCACAATGCAGGCCTGGAGGTGGGAGAGAGAATGGTGAGTGTGAACTACTAAGAGGAGACCAGCATATTCTATTCGGAGCAGAAAAAGTGAAGAAGGGAGGAGTGTAAGGTGAAACGGTGGGCCAGATCAAGCTGGGCCTTAGAAGTCCTATTAACAAGTTTTGAGTTATTTCAAGGGCAGAGTTAAACCTAGCAATCCCTGGGTGGCAGTCTTTCTCCCATGGGCCACTACTCTCTTCCTGAACAGTTAATGTTTTTCTCCTTTCCTTTCCCCTCTCCTTCTCTCACCTTTCTCCTTTCCTTTCCTTCTTTTTAAACTCCTGAGCCAAAAAACACTCTACTTTGAATATTCACTTAAGTCTTTATCATATTCAATGAGGAAAAAAAAGGCGGGGGAGGGACAAGATAATAAAGAATTTACTTGTACATCTTAAACTAATACAATACTATATATCAACTATACCTCAAAAAAACTGGGAAAAATAAGTTGAAAAGCAAAAACAAAAACAAGAATTTACTAAGCAGCTTTTTGTGAATATATTAAACCTGTATAAAGGGAATTATGTGGGCTGACGCCATCCCTCTTTCTGTCTGGCGAGTGAGTGGGTATTCACCCAGCCATGGGCTGCTTCCCGCTGGGAACAGCAAAATTTTTAACTTCAATTATACTATTTGATGAATAGTACTTTGTAGCTGAAAGGCAAGGAAAGGTGCCAGGGGAGACTCCTGAAAATACGAGGTAATACAGAGAAGTAAAAAAAAATCCCAGAAACAAGACATGTGAACCATGGCTCAGCCACTTAATAATAACTGTGTGATCCTGGGCAAGTTACTTAACTTTTCTGACTTCTGGATTCCCCATTTGTAAAAAAGAGACTAATCAGGTGTCCATCACAGAGTTGTTACAAGGATTAAATAAGAGAATGTAAAGGTATCTAACACCTAGCAGGAGATCAGATATCATTTTCTTCCTTTCCTAATAGTAAAATCTATTTCTATTACTGATATATATTATGGGAGAGAGAAAACAGGGTAAGTGGTAATAGCAGGTATAAATAAGGAAGTAAAGGTGGAAAAAGTCTTATCTGTAGTTATAGTACGTGGCTTCCTTGTTGGTTTATAGTGCTTTGTAAAATTAACCAACTTTTGTTCTTTAACGTAGTAACTCAAAATGACTAATACCTTAAAATGACCTTACCCCCAATCCTCCTAAGCAGGTAAAAAAAAAAAAAACAGAAAAAATACATGAAGTCAAAGGTAGAGAAGTATCTTTGACTATGGAATTAAAAGTTATTATGGATAATATATAATGACATATTTGAGAATATTTATAAATTAAAAAACAGCAACAACAAAACTCAGTCTGACACCTGCTCTTCTCAACATTGCCCATATGCTGCACACCCGGCTGCTAAGAACGTCATTGGTAATCACTGTGATTGGATTTAAGGTAGAGATTAGCAGTATCAAAGGAAATAATTATTTCTACATATGAAATCAGTCTTACTCTGATTCTCAGAACTCAGAAGAACTAAAAAGCAAAAATTATGCTTTAGACATAGAATGGCTTAAAGAACCACTATCAATGTCTTATTGTGCAACTCTAACCATCTTTTAAGTGTTACACTTTTTGATTAGGAAATGCTAATGTAAGCACCATGCAGTTCTTTGTACCTTTTAGGGAAACATTAAGTACTTTGAAATGTAGCCAAGTTAGCGCTCTGAGAAGGAGCCCAATTGCTACTGGATTGTTTGTTTTTCATTCTTCCAACTAATTAAGGGCACAGAGAGTGAAGTGGCCTATTAAAGGTGCTATTATAGGTGGAAGCATGGGCAGTCATAGATCTCTGCCTTCCCCAAATGAAGACTTGAACCGTGCTGTATAGCTGAGCATTTAGATATAGCTGAAGGGCAAAAATCTAAAGCATATTTAAATATTTAAGCAAGAAGCTAGTCGTCAATTATGGAAGGTTCTATTTAAAGTTATCTTATTAAAAACAAATGAACTGAATAGTACTTATATGTCAAAATAGAATTTGGGGAAACAGCCGAAGGCTTCCTTGTAGGCCTAGCCTCAGCATTTTTAGAACCAGAAGCTTACAAAGGCAAAATTTTCTTTAATTATACCCTTAATGATAAATCACTCTAGCCACTTGCTCAGTGCTGGGGAGACTTTTCCTTGCTTTCACGTTTAGGAAATCTTCCTTCCAACTCCTTGAAATTTACTCATCATAATTTATATTATCAGGTGGCGTTCAGCTAATAGCAGTGTCATGGGAAATAAAATGGCACAAGAATTCTGGACACATCTTGAAAGAATTGGCTACATTTTTTAAGACCACAGAGTTGCGAAAAATGAACGCTCACAGAGTGGATGAGTGCTTGTCGGAGAGGCTGTACAGCTAGGGTGCCCTCTCCCCACTGCTTGTTGGGGAAGAGCTGGGCAAACCCATCTCCAAGCTCTTCCCACTCTAATGATGTTTTATGATTCTGAGACTCTTTTCTAGACCAATCTGGTCCTTCTCCGCACATCCTAAGCCATGTAACAATTTAATTTTTGGTGCATTGCTTGGTAACCATGTTTTATGCACAAAGTATTGTCTTTTGGTAACAAAGGAGTATTAAAATGAGGACACACTCACTCCAAAAATCAGAAAAAGAATGTTGCTGTTTTAAAAGGAAAAAATATTTCTTATCTTACTACCACCAGTGTCTAATTAGCTTTGCTTCTACTTTTGTTTGAAATATACTCCCCAAGTCTGATTCTCATCTTTTGAATTCAAGTCTACATAATGAAGTAAACTGTAAATAAAATAGCAGCCTTTTCCATGGAAAGAAAACATTTGAGAAAGTAAACATCCTTCCACTGTTAAAGATGAATTACTTGGATACATATTCCAATTCTTATTTCATTTCCAAACTCTCAACTTTCAGGGTCTGAAAAGGTGGTACAGTGGTCTACTCTAACAGTATCTAATGACTTCTATATATTTTTTTACCTTCTTAAAAATATTCAAACATTTTTCATATTTTTAATTTGGTAAAGGGGAAAGAATTTAGAGGGGAGATAGAATAACAATTATGAGTTGTGATTAAATCCCACAGAGGCCAAAATCATGACTTTAAAACACAAATAGATATTTTTCTGAGCCAAAGACAGTTCTCAAGGATTCCAGCCAGTTTCAAAAAGTCCAGATAGTGGTCAAAGGTTCTTGTTAGCTCTGGATCCCTTCTGGATCCACAGGGTTCATGCCTCTAAAGTGTAAGTTGGGGAGGAGGAAAGGAAGGACTCAAACGAGGATGGTAAACTAAGTATCCAGGAATAGGAGAATGGTTATTAATAATGGCGCCTTCATATAATGAAATTCTATGCAACCATTAATAACTATGGTATGGAAAAATGACAACAAATAATATTCCCCAAACAACATGCACATTATAACAGATACAGAAGACAAGAAAGTGTGGAAAACACTACAGAAAAAGATGAAGAGCATGGTTGGATTAAGGATGAATTTTTTTATTCTTTATGATTGTTCCCCATTTTCAGTGCTTAACATATGCTGCTTTTTAATTAAGACTTTTTTTTCTTATTAAAAAAAGGGAAATGTTGACAGAAAAGGAGAAAGGAAGAAAAACAATACAACACTCACAGCAGAAGGCAGGCATTTGTTAGTGCCTGTGCAATGAACGTGCTACACCCTTCTGAGGGAGAAAAGTGTCTATGCTTGGCAATTTGGTGTTTTATATTATACAGCCAGCAAACTTCTATTTTAAAAACTATAGCCAACATGCTGGAAGAAGCAGTCTCTACTAAAGGCAAAAATAAGAGTACTCTGGATCCAGCCTTCAGCATGTAGCCACCACCAAGTTAAACTGCAATAATTTCTCACCTGAAAGTAATTACAGCATATGGTAACTTGTACTGAAGAGAGTAGGGTGGATGCATGGAGTCTCTTATGACACTACTAACAACACCGAAAAGCATCCTTTATAGTTTTTAAGATCAACAGTTTGAAAGACCAAATGTCTTCAGCCCACTCCTCAGCAGCAAATGCAAACAGGGCGTTCTGATCCAGACATGAAACCATGTAGATCAGGAAACAGCACTAAAAGGTTCCATAACAAGAAAACGGGAGCCTCTTGTTTAGCTGTTACAAAAAAGAAGTTCAGACACTTTTTACTCATCCTTTCCAGGATAACTCTTTTTCCATAACAAAAAAGTTTCTTAATTCCCCACTGATAGTTGTAGCTTTTCCTGTCCATGGACTGAACAAAGATATAGCCACAAAAGCCTACAACAAATTCAGAAAACATTTAAATGGCTTGCATGCTATCAATCACGACAGTCTCCATTCTGGAGACACATCACGCTCAGTTTCTCACAATGCTTTTGGAAGATGACTGGGAGGCCCCTAGGACAACTATGAAAGTTCCTAGGGGTTCCAGGTTCACAGGTTGAGAACCACTACCACAAAGTATATATTATATAAGGGACCAAGGCCATAATCTCAAGAACTTTATCTTTCCAATGGTTATCACTAGAAACACAGCTATTAACCATCTTCATGCACACATTCACAAAAGAAATACAGAATTTCACAGTGCGGTGCTAAGTGCAGGAAATGAAAACAGCCGTGAATGAGTCACTGGCTGTGGGCCCCCAAGTGTGTATGGCACTTCTGAGCCCAAGGGGTTCTTCTGTTGGCTCTGTGACAGAGGTTTAGCAAAGGAGGTAGGGACTGAGAACCCTGACAGGGGGTTTCTTTTCTAAAAAGTAGAGGGTAAAGTTGTCTTCTTTTTCCTTATAAAGCCTTCCTGTGTCAACAGGCTACCCGCCTCCAAACCCCCAGCAAAAACAGGGGCGGCCCCTAAATGCCAAAAGAATAATTGTCTGGGCTTTGCATGCTGAAATTGACTTGGCAAGCTTTCCATCTTGCAAAGAACACAAAGAGCTTAGTTTAGTCTGTGTGTAAATGCTTTATAATCATTACCAAAATATCCAAAGCAACACGCTCAAGGGGGTGTAATGATTCTTTGTCTCTCCCCCAACCCCCCTTAATTGTAAGCTCTGACATCCATTTATTTACTTATACCTCCTAGCAGAAGCCACCTTCCTTGGTCAACATGTACTCTTGGCTGCCATAGGTACTTTCGAACAAACGGTATATATGGAACCACACACAGTGGGTAGAACCCCCAAGCTCAATCTATCCCAGTCCCGTGTACTCTGGAGTGTCCAGATCTATTCAATAGGACTGGGAAGGGATCTGCCCTAATTAAAGAGCACTGGAAATGCACACCTTCGTAAAGATTAATGGGGCTAGGGGCTTGGGAAAGGGCTTGGTGGACCCTTCTTAGAGGACACAAGGAGAGCCCTGATACCAGTTAGAAGAACCCTGATCATTGGTTTGACCCAAATTCATAGGATCTAGCCCGGGCCATACTATCTAGGCCAAGTGTTCACCCTGCTGCATGTGGTTTTCTAGATGCTTTTGGATGCTCCTTGATGTTTTCTGACTTAAGCAGACCTCCTGCTGTATAACTCCCTTGCTACCACCCAGAATGAACTGAATAATGGAGAACAGTGAAGGAGCATGAACTTGACTCACACCGTGCCCTAATCTGAGATTTGACCAAGCCTAGGTATTTTTTCTTACTCCCTGGTGTTCTCTATGTTCTCTTCTCTCACTACTTCATGATGCAGGTCTTTGGTGAAAGGGCTCTGGCCTTCTTTGATTTTGCCAGTGTAGTCAAAGCTATACCATGATTGCTGCAGAGCGTTCTCTCCCACCTTTAAACAAATCATTATTACGAATGAGAAAGAACTCAGGCAGTAGAACATAAGCTTGCGAAGACTGGGTGGGTTCTAAAGGCAGCTGGAGTTCCTGCTCTGCCATAGTGTTCTGTGGCTTGGGCAGACTGACTTTACATCTTTCAATTTAACTTTCCAATAAAGCATAGGTCAGTAGTAGTATTTGCCTGATATATTGTTTTCAGTATCAAAGGGAACAGTATATTTAAAATGCTCCAGTAGAGTACCTGGCCAGGAAGACAGTAAATTTCATGTTGCTGTGGTATTAGAGAAGATTTTTAAAGTCCTGGTTGGTGAAAGAGGCACACCAGTAAGAGCTTGGGTGAGCCTAGCCCTTCGAATCAGCAGCCTTCGTCCTCTAGTTCAGAACAGTTATGGCCCGTTTAGACCGAGAAGCCAGTCACTTCATGTTAAGTCCCTCCAAACTGGCAGGATCATAGTTCCCTATCACCTCTCTGCTAAATAACAGGCACCGGTTCCTGGCCAAATTCCAATTTCTTCAGCTTGCCAATCTCCATCTTGGCAAGGGACAAAATAACACACACTCTGAAAATACAAGTTTAGTACTGACTAAAAGAACTCCCCTTGCCTTCAGTGATGTAAGGCTGAGTAATATATTCTCCTCATGATGCTAACAGGCAAAAATCCATTATTTATTTTCCTATCTCACTTGATGTCCCAAGAGGGAAGGTATGCTTGATGAACAAAGAGATAAAATTGTATCATTATGTCTCCACCAAGATAAGTTATGTGTTCCTATCATATGTCAGGCACTGGGCACAGCATTTTACACATATGATCTCAAATCCTCCCAACAACCCTGCAAAGACAGAGTCCCAAAGAAGTGAAGTAACTTGCCCCAAATTGGACAGCGTGTAGGGATGGAGATAGGACTGTAACTTGGCTGGCCAGCTCCAGAGGCTGCACTCTCTCCCCTGCCATATACCATGCTGTCTCCTACTTTTTTGCTTACATTGGGATTCTAGAAAACAACCAGAAGCTTCAGGACACCAAAGATTTGACATAAAACTGAAGTAGATGGAATATTAAAAACAAAACAAAAGCTCTAAGTTAGAAATCCATTTGTGTCATTTTGTCAAAAGTTTTCCCTGACACATTTTGGAAATGTCTTCAAAATCTATGCAAAGTTCACATACAAAAACCAATCTCATTATTTTAAGGTCACAATTGGTTCTCTGACCAAAAACAGTATTAGCTGACCCAAATCCTGACTTGATTCACTAGCTTTAGTTCCAAGGAACTTTTCCCTGTTGTCAGAAGTCAAATTCACCTTCAATGAACCACATTTTGCCATGGCTGAGGGATATTCCAAAAAACGAAAATTCCAAAAGTAGAGTGCCAAAACTGTTCTGAGCAGTGGCAATGTTGTTAAAATGAAGTTACAGCAGCTCTCTGCCCCTTGAAATCATTTTCTCTCTTGGCTCTTTTTTTTTTAAATAAATTTATTTATTTAATGTATTTATTTTTGGCTGTGTTGGGTCTTTGTTGCTGCACGTGGGCTTTCTCTAGTTGCAGAGAGCGGGGGCTACTCTTCGTTGTGGTGCACGGGCTTCTCATTGTGGTGGCTTCTTTTGTTGCAGAGCACAGACTCTAGGCACACGGGCTCAGTAGTTGTGGCTTGTGGGCTCTAGAGTGCAGGCTCAGTAGTTTTGGTGCACAGGCTTAGTTGATCTGTGGCATGTGGGATCTTCCTGGACCAGGGCTCAAACCCATGTCCCCTGCATTGGCAGGAGGATTCTTAACCGCTGCACCACCAGGGAAGCCCCTCTCTCTTGGCTCTTGAGACACAGCTCAGTTTTCTGCTTTTCTGTCTCTGCCGGACACCCAAAGATTAGTGTCTTCTGTCTCTTTTCTCTACCTCACTCCTTTTGCACCTTTTGTCCCCCCTTTAAAGAGAACACCTTCTTAAAATGTTTATGTATCCAACACTATGTCTCTGGTGCTTTCTATTTAAATCTTTTATCATGAATATTTCCAAATACACAGAAAGTAAAAAGAATATAACAAAGACCATGTACTCACCCACCTTTCAACAACCCTTAATAATTTGCCATACTTATTTCTCCTCTACCCTCTGCCTTCATTTTTTCTGAAATATTTAAAAGTAAAGCCCAGGACATCATGTCATTTCACACTAAGATACTTCATTATGTATCTAGAAAAATAAAAAGGAAAGGACATTCTCTCATGTAAATTCGATGTCATTGATACATTAACAAAATTACCAATAACTTTTTATTATCATCTAATACATAGCATACATGTTCAAATTTCGCTGGTGGTCTTCTCCTTTACTTCAGCCGTAAGGAATAACTCGACATTTGCCACATGCTGTTTTTCATGCACCTTCAACCTGTACATATGAGCCGTATACTCTTATCCTCCATGGCCCAACTTACCTCTGAGGTGCTTTCACTAAGTCCCTTTGGCACAGTTAGACATTTCCTCTCAAATGCTCCCAAAACACTTTGTACATTGGACATTATTTATAGTATTTATTGGTATTTTGTATTTAGTCTTGAACCTATATTTCTACAACACTAAACTGTGAATTCCTCAATATCTGTTTTTTTCATCTGTAAAATAAGGAGAATAATACCAACTCTATGTGTCCGAACTTGTAAAAAAAAGATATAAAGAATAGAAAGCATAAATCATATTATCAGGCAGATAACTGGAGCTTTACAAAAGTTAGTTTCCTTCTTTTCCCTTAGTAAGTATAAATGTATCAGACTAGACTCAAATACCTGGGAGGCCAGGAAGGAATTGTTCCCCAGTACAGGAAGATAGATTGAATACGGGAAGATGTGGGAAAGGAGAAGCAAAATGGCTGCAAGGTCAAGTACTGCCCTGGGACTTCACCAGTTGCAACATTTTTTCTGTAACACACAATCTGTCTATTCCAGTCACAGGTCCTTAGATAAAAGAAGAGAAAGGAAAGCTGTCATTTGGAATTTATAGATGGTAACTCTTGATATCTGAATCTCCTGTTCACCTCTGAGCTCTTTATTATGCTAGGTTGGTCTAGCCAAGAGGAGGCCTGAAGGCACTCAGAGTGACTTATTAGTCAATTAATGGGTGAAGAAGAGGTTGAGAAAGCCAACAAAAATTTGTGGGAGACTTCAGGTTCTCGAAAGTTGCATTTTTCAAAAAATTAATTAATTAATTAGTTTATTTTTGGCTGTGTTGGGTCTTCGCTGCTGCATGCGGGCTTTCTCTAGTTGCGGCGAGCAGGGGCTACTCTTCATTGTGGTGTGTGGGCTTCTCATTGCGGTGGCTTCTCTTGTGGAGCACGGGTTTAGTTGCTCTGTGGCATGTGGGATCTTCGCGGACCAGGGCTCGAACCCATGTCCCCTGCATTGGCAGGCGGCTTCTTAACCACTCTAAAGATGCATTTTTATCTTTTAAGATTCACATCTTTCTAGGGCTAGAAGAAGTAGGGGTTGGCCTATGAACATGTAGTGTTGCTATGGAAACAGCAACAGAGCTGTAGGCAAGAGATGTGGGTTCTGGTGCTGCCTCTGGGCATGACCACGGGCACATCAGTTAACTTCAACAGGCCTCGGTGGCAGAATAAGGGGATTGGAGGAAACTGGTTCCAAGAGCCAAAGAGACAAAAATTCAAAGAGAATAGAAAGGTTAAGTGACTGGCTCAATATCACCGTGCTTGTAAGAAAAAACAGAGAGCAGAGTTGGAAGAAATATGAAAAGTGATGTAGTTTGAAAACTGTTAAAAGAATCATATGATTTTCAAGAGCTCTGTTCTAGTGCTGGGACTGTGGCATTTTAAAATGCATTTAAAGCTAACTTGGACTATATGAAAATAATTTTCTTCTTTGGTTTTATTCCACAAAGATCTGGAAAACATTCCCAGCCCTGTGTCAACCTTAAATGAGAAAAGAATTTTTAAAGAGCCACTGATTTGTAATGGAAAACTCAGATAAATCAACTATTTATACTCTGAGATTTTTATATTTCTTTTTGTCCTTTCTTCAGAACACACAGCTAAGAAAAGCCATGATGTAAGTCTGTACTATTAGACCCCATTGGCAGGCTGTTTATTCTGTATCTACAGCCTAGCAGCTTCTCTGACTATAGCACTTCATGGACAAACAACCAAAGAACACATTCAAGCTTAAAAAAAGTGCAAGTGTTGACTAATCTAGCATGAGCCTGGAGAGAAAGGGGTGTCAGAAGGCCTAAGTTTTCATTTCTGGTCCAAGGTTTATTAGTCAAAGTTATTTAAGCTTTCTGAAGCTCGAATTCCTCCTCTTGAAAAACAGAGTGAATAATTACCTATTTACTGATACAACAATCAATGTACACATGAAAGGTATTACAAGCACTTACCTGATAAGTGAAACTGGAAATAAGTCTTCATTAAATGCCTACTATCAAATGTCTTGATCTATACTTAACATTCCAACTGAGATCCAATATCAGAAGACTTACTGAGCTCTTCCTTAAGTATATACTCTTACCATTTCACTGCTTTAGTTGTGTTTAATATCTGGGAAATCACGCCCAACTCCATGCATTTCTTTAAGAAACACCCGGCCTAATGAAGAGTAGGTCTAAAGGGGTATAATCAAAATGTGTGCATGAGATGGTGTGTTGGGTGAGGGAGACTAGACCACATAGTATGAAGAGTGGTGGTTAAAGAAACTGAGTATTACATCTGGAAAAAAGAATAGAGCCCTTCCCACTGAAGGACCACAGTGTGACAAGAGAAGTAGTCTTGGCTGACTTAGCTCTGGAGGCAGAAGAAGGATAAATGAATAAAGATCCTGGGAGCTGGATTTCAGCTCATAAGGAAGCACTTTCAGACACTGAGAGCTGTATAACAACGGAGTAGATGGGCATAGAAAATGCTTAGTGCCTGATACTATGGGGATAGATGAGATGACTACACTGCCTTCTGAACCTCATACTTGATTTGAAAGAAACCTTGACTTTCTATTAGGACTCAGAATTCTTAAGAATATGGACCTGAATCACAGATCCCCAAGTTCTGTTCCCCTCTCTGAAGCCCTATCCATGCCCTCTCTACAAGTAAAAACACCAGTAAGGGTATGTTACAATGATTTTTTACTGAAAATGGAAGAAAAAGATAAAGGGTGCCATTGCTAAATTAGGTTATCTGGTTTTCAATGTGTCTTTTTTTAGCCATCAGATAGCTTTACTGCAGCTGGCTGAATTTAGTGTCTTCAAATGTGGGTGACTAGGGCAATAAAAGGAAACAAACTTTTTATTTTTTCATTTTAAGAGAAACCAAATAAAATACTCAACAGGATTTTTTTCCCTAATGTGGCCATGCAAGCACAGCATGGCTGATTTGCAACTGAGCACTATTAACATCTATTTATAGCCAGTATTTTCATAGACGAATCACATTTACCATGAGACTGTTAATATTAAGGGCTCAACCAGCTCTGCTGAGCACCCCATATAATCTTACTACATCTCTTTCCATTCCCCTTCCAGGGAACTAAGTTATAGCTTTATGGTTCCATGCAGAGAGAGGGGGAAATCCAAGTGGAAATGTAAAGCTAGCCGGCAGCCTGCTCTCTAAATTCAGCAAGTGTGGGATGTTAAGCACGTTCAAACTTAAGGCACTGAATCCCTTCCAAGTTTGTCCCTTGGTGAAGAGCATCCTGCAGTTAGCACAGACTCACCCTGCATTATGCAGCCATCTTGCCATCAAAACGATTCATCCCTCAAATTTCCTACCAAACAAGTTAAAATAAGACCACTTTATAAAATGTCACATACACTAAAACAGAACTAATGACTGTTCAAGGTGCTGTCAAATAAAAAGGAGGAATGCAGCGGATGTTCACCTCATTTTATGCATGTGAGAGTGTACTCAGGGAGGTGGGGGTGAGAGAGAGCGAAAAGTCAGGGTATATATGATAAAAGTTTTCAAAATTCGGTGACATTAACAAGAATTTTCTAGTTAGTCTTGGGGATCCAGTGTCCCTTCTCCACGCACATGTGTGTGCATGCACGTGTGCACGCGCGTGAGCGCACACACACACACACACACACTGAACTTTGTGTAGGTACCAGCACTACCCTGATTTTGATATTAATTTCCCTGTCTTTGATGTCTCCCATGAGAGTCTCCACGCTTAGCCTACCTTTACCAAGCCCTTTCCTACAATCTTTACTACAGGCTAAAAGTCTTTAAGATTAAATAATATACACAAAGCACTTAAAACAGTGCCGGGCATGTAGTAAGAGGTCCATACACATTAGCTACTTCTGTACACTCCAGCTACTTCTATGAGATTCTCAGTACCATTTTTCTGAATTTCTAGCCAGTGGTTCACAGATGAATCATTTTTACCATGAGGCAGTTCCTACTTACAGCCAGTCAGCTCTGTTGAGGACTGCATGATTCAGTCTTTCAAATGAATCCCTGATGAGTTACAACTCTGTTGAACACTGAGGAGACAGACATGAACAACAGGGGCCCTAAGCTCACAGAGCATGAACAATAAACCCATTACCAGGTATCATTATCTCCATTTTACATTTGAAGGCTCACAGAGGTAGAGTAGGTTGTCCAAGGCCACAGAGCTAACATATGGGAGCAGCAATTAAAGTCCAGATCCATCTGATCCCACAATCTCATAGTCTTTCTGTTATGCTATACCTCCTGCCTTCCCCCAAGATGCCAGCAAAGTGGTTGAGAAAAGCCACTTTGTGGCCTTTAAGGTTTAAGAATAACAATGCATTCAGTTAAGTTTCTGCACATAAATAATGCATGAAAACAAAACATCTTTACTGAATGGACCAATTGCTGAAAGGGCCAGGGAGTTGTGACTTCATATTATTCAGATTTTTGTGTAATTCTGGGTAGCCAGAATTAACTGTACCCATATCAACAAAAGGGACATTAGTCCAGATACAAAAATAAGCTTGCACAAATTGGCTAATATGATAACTGACATAGTAGGTACTTCATAAATATTTGTTGAATAACTTAATGTTGAACCAGGATTTTTTCCTTTACTATGTATGCCTTCTTATAAAACCCTAGGTAGATACAGCATAGTGATTTGCTGGACTCTGGAACCAGACTGTCCAAGTTAGGACCTGGCTCTGCCACTTTCTAGCAGTATGACCTTTGGCAAGTTACTTAACAGCTACAAGCCTCAGTTTCCTCTTTTGCAAAATGGAGATAGACAACAGTTTTTAAGAAGACTAAATGAGTTAATCAAAAGAAAGCATTTAGAACAGACTTGTATTTGGTAAGTACTGAATTTAATGTAAGCTACCATTATTATTACTTTCTTCTTTAAATTGGAGTAGTTTTGATTGGTTACCTCAACATCATAGTAAATGATCAAGACCAAAACCAATTTCTTTAACTGAACCTTTTTGAAGTTCTTTTATACAAACAAAATATCCTCTTTCCACCATTCAAACATGAAAATAAACAGGTACACAGAGACTAAATTATGTTTAGTGCTCAATTATATAGAATAAACAGTTTTTGCTATCTAAAGATTAATAAAGAATGATTAAGAAAATTCAATTTTTATAGTAAAGAGTTGGCTAGGGGCATGTATATTGGGGGAAGGTAGTAGGTAGAATAGGCCTCAGTTGACATTTGGTCATTTTCTGTAACTAGATTAAGTAAATAATTGCAAATTCTCTACTAGTCCTTCTTCTTCATGAACATATCCTTACCAAGATACATCATGATTTTAACCAGCTTAAGCCAAAGAAAAACTGACCGAGGTCACCACACAGGAAAATAAAGTAGAATCCACTTCTCAGGGCCAACTACACTGTATCTGTATCCATAGATACAAGACAACAGAGAAGCAGAGAATTCTAAAGCGGGAAGTCCCGGGACCTCAGAGATCATCTAGTCTCAGGCGTAAATCCTGCAGTCAGGGGGACCCACTGGGGAGTAAGGAACAAGGTACAGGTCAAGGCAAAGAACCCCTCGTCCTTGTTTCATCCTGAATGACCTCACGGGGCCAACCTAGACTAATATCCTCATTTTACAAGTGACAACCAGAGCTTTGCTAATTAAAAGCAGAGTTGAGATCAGAAGCCATGTTTCCTGATTCCCAGTCTATCGCTCTCTTACAGTCCTCAAGGCTGCCATTCTATGGCTCTGAGAGTCACAGATAATCAACACATTAGGCTGTGTTAAATTTGACAACTAAGCAGGTTTTCTCCTTGCAAAACCATCAGGCATTATGTCACTACCGACACTTTATGAAAAGAGTAAGGCATCGTTATTTGGTATAAGCAAAAGCAACTTTCCATTCTGTTTTTTTTTTTCTTTGTAACCTGAAAATCCCAAACCACTGTTGCCATTACAAAATTTTTCTTTTCCTCAGTATGCAAGGCCAAGCACAGATGCATTAAAAATTTGCCAAGAGAAACAATGAAGTCACTGATAATACAAAGCATGAGAGTATCATGAAATTCATGTCTGTGTTTTCTTCCACTCGATACTTAATTACTTCTCATTACTGATCATTTTGTGGTTGTTGGCAGAAGGGCAAGGAAACTCCACCATTGTAAACATGACGAGACACACTCCTCAGTAGACCAGAAGTCTGCACACGATGGGTCTGTTCACAAACTCAGTGTGAGAGCCAGCAAGAATGTTGATGCTATTTTCCCTAGCCCTCAAAGAAGACTGGTGGTTTCAGAAAAACTCTAATCAATTTTAAAAGAACATGGTATAAAAATGTTTCAGGTCATTCCTTTTTTATCGCTTATAAATATCATCATTGGCAAATGATCTGTGCTCTCCTGGCAGATTTCACTCAACTCACTTTAAGAATGAGGTGAGAGGGAATATAGCAAATATTTTATAATAACTATAAATGGACTATAACCTTTAAAAATTATGAATCACTATATTGTACACCTGTAACATATAATACTGTACATCAACTTTAACTCAATTAAAAAAAAAAAGAATGAGGTGAGGGAAGATAGAACATATACAGAGAACCATTCAGTTTTCTGTAGCAGTTCAGGGTTGCCTTAAACTCAAAGAGCACTACTTATGAGCAATGCTTAGCAAGCTACCCTGCTAAATAGAAACTTACATTATCTTGGAATTCTGGAAGGCATACCTTGGATAAGATTAACGGTGGTAGAGGAATCTTTATTGATTAGTAGCAGAATACAAGTTGATTCTTATCAGTAGGCTATTGTTCCACATATGAATATGTGGGTAAGAGGAAAGCACAGGAATGCATCACAGAAATCATAGAAATAAACTTATGCTTCCAGGAAACTAAAAGAAGTAAAGAACCAAATATATTTTACCCCTCTTTTAAACTAGATTTTTATTTGATTTTCACAGAAGTCTGAATCTGTAAGTGTGACAGACCTAGAGTTTTTCAAAGATGGCTGCAGTCAACTAAGTCTTCCCCATCCTCTGCAATGTGACTCTGCAGCTCCTTCCATCAAGAGGCAAATCTATTTCCCCACTTCCTGAATTTGGGCTAGCATGCCATTCTTTCACCAATAAAAATAAGGCCTTGGAGTCTCACACTCTTGAGATGCTGACCTGAGACCACCATAAGGGGAAGCCTGGTCTAGCCTACCAGAGGTTGAAAGCCCATGTGGAGCAGAGATGAGATGATCCAGCTGAGATCTAGCCCAACTAGCTGAAAGTCAGATATGGGAGTGAGCCCATCTTAGACCATTCACACCCAGCTGAGCTGCAAGATGACTGAAAATGCAGAGTGGCCCATACAATTTTGAGCCATTGTTATTTAGCAATGTTATCTAAGTTGTGGGATAGGCCACAAAATAGAAAGAGCAAACCATTCACTCTGTTGAACAGCCATTAGGTATGAAGCATCAGGTCAGAAACCCTATGAGACATATGAATGGAGACTATTAATATTTGGTGGAAGACATGGATGGCCCTGCCCTTCATGTGAGAACATATCTGTAAATAAAGTGGTATGTAATATTTATTTGTTTTAAACATATCTGGTCTACATTAACAACCTTCCATTACTCCTATAGGCCAGAGCAATGATCTTTCTGAGGTGTTTAAGACAATCCAATGGGGTGGGAGAAAAATAATTAGATATCTTATTTTTTTATTAATATTTTTCCTTTTTGAATATGTTTTCATAAGGTACATAGCATATATTAATATGCTAGTGTAGGAATATTATTTATAAACACATAAATACACACATAATGGGGTTTTCCACAGTCATAAATCTTATATATCCTCAACCTTCTATCCCTACATAAAAATGTACTCCTTCTATGTCTTTGCTTTTCTCAAATAAATAAATCCTTCCTTGGCTACGTAGGGGAGAGTCAGTGACAACTACTGCCACAGACCACTGTTCATCTGTATTGTAATTATTGATAAGTAATCTCTTCAGCAAGGCTATAAGCATTTTTCACACACGGTGTCTGTATCCATTTCAGACAGGGTGTCTATAGCCATCTGTCTTTGGCAGTACAGTAGCATGACACATGATTTTTAAGAGCACAGGTTCTGGAGCCAGGTTGCCTGGATTCACATCCCAGTTCTGCCTCTTATTAGCTGTGTAACCTTCATCTGTGCTTCCATTTCTTTGCTGTAGATGGAGATAATAATATTCCCTACCTCACAGGGTTGTTATAAGAATTGAATGAGTTAATAAATGTAAAATGCTTAGAAGAATGCCTGGCATGTAGTAACTGCTCAGTAAGTATTAGCTGTCATCATCATTACCACCACCATCACCACCATCACTGTCTATCTCCAGCGTCTAATAGAGTAAATAAATGTGTGATGGAGGGAAGTAAGAAAGAACATGAGTTGTAGAGAAAACACATTATGTGACTTGTTAAAATTCTGAAAATGAATGTTTTAAATTTCTCCAGATGCACATTGTAACTTCAAGGCAGGGTGTCCCACTAGTATCACTTGATAGTTGGTTTGTTACTGACAAATAAAATATGTAAATAATAAACACGTAAGGCAATAAACACCTTCAAGTTCTGCTTTTACATCCTGATTGTTATGATGAGGCTACTGAAAATTCTCAGTTGAAAATTATTGCTGGGATTATTTCCTTAAGCATTGTCTTTTAACTGTGATCTCTCCTCTGGTGAAAATCAAAAGTCACAGGTCCATATGTAGTCCATATGTAGCATTTAGATTTCTGTGGATTTCCTATAAGATGCAGACCCACAAACCCATGTCTTTTAAATATACTATTGATAATCTATGCTAAAAGAAAGGCACAGTGGCAAGAATCGTTATACATCCTAGGAGAAAGGGGGCCACAGAGATCACCTCCTCACCCCCCCTCACTTCACAATTCAGGGCACTGCCCTCAGAGAGGGTCAGTGTCTTAACTAATCCGATAGCTGATTTGTGACAGAATTCTTTTCACATGACTTCTGTCTAGTTCAGTGCACTTTTCATGATCCCAGATTTACGAACTGTTTCCATAAACCTTACATTTGAAAATATATCACTTGTATTAAGGGAAGTAAGGAAGCCACACCATAAATAACCAATTTAGTGCACGAAACACAGTGGGCCTTCAATAAATGCTTGTTGAAGGATGGGTGGAGAGATGAATGGAGGCTTAGCTGGTTGGCTGTGAAGTCCTCAAGGTTCCTAAACTGTTCTACACTCAGGTTTCTCAAGTGGTGCCAGCAAGCTGGGAGTGGTAAGAGTCACTTCTTAAACAGAGTACCCAAGAAAGACACAAAGCCATTCTTTCAATCTTCTTTTCTTTCTCCCTTTATTCACGGCTCACAACTCATTAGATGAAAGAGGTAATCAAATAAACTTGCTTCAATTCTTGAAAATTTTTTCTAACTATAAAGGTAATAGAGAAACACTATAAAATTGGGGGAATAAAAATAAAGTTAATAATAAAAGCTAATGTTTATTGAGTGACAATTTTGTATGAGGTATGTTGCAAACATTTGACATGTGTTGACTCAGTTAATCCTCACACCAACTTTAGGTTATAAATATACTACTACTATCATCCTCATTTTACAGATGAGAAAGGCACAGAGGTATTAAGTAACTTGTCCAGAGTTTTATAGCCAATAAGTAATGGAGTAGAGATTTGAACTCAGGCAGAGTGGTTCCAGAGTCCATGGTCTTAGCCATTCTTTTATACTGCCACTGTTCAAATTTTGCTTTCCAATGCAAATTATAAAGAAAAGAACTGATTTAAAAATTGATAAACTTGACTAAATTAAAACGTAAAACTTCTATACCACAAAAGACACAAAGTGAAAATGTAAGCTACAGACCAGAAAAGATAACATCAAAACATATAATCAACAAAACAGTTATTTATAGAGTATGTAACGAATTCCTACAAATTCATAAGAAAAAGACAAATAATACAAAAGAAAAATGGGCAAAGACTATGAACAAGCAATTTATGAAGAAATTCAAAGGGGCTCTAAACACATAAAAGGATGCCTGCTCTCATTAGTTATAGAATGCCAATTAAAAAGTCAGATACCATTTCACTTACCATATTGGTAAAAATTATAAATTCCCTAATAGCAAGCGTTGATGAAGATACAGAGCAATGAGAACTCTTACACTCTGCTATAAATTGGTACTCCATTTAGGAGAGCCAAAATCCCATTCCTATGCTGTAAAGAATACTACCTGAAGAAATGGATGTTCACAGGGAAAAAAAAATGCACAAGAATGTTCACAGCTGCATTTTTTCTAATACTAAAAAAAGTAAACTATTTAAACATCCATCAACAGTAAAATGGATAAGTAAATGGTGGCCTATTCATATAATGCAATACTATATAGCAGTTAAATATGTAAAATAAGTAAAATGGAGCAAGCAAGAATCTCCAAAATATAGGATGAAAAAACATTTTCAGAATGATACATTCAATATGCTGTATTTATATTAGGTTTGAAAATCTGCAAAGCAATACTATATATTGCTCAGCAATATATACACATGCATTAAAAGTATAAAGTAAAGTATAAAACATGCGTGGGAATAATAAACACCAAATTGAAGATGGTTACTTCTGGGGTAGGGCGGGTATAGAGTGGGTTAAGGAAGAGGTACACAGGGACTTCTACTATATCTATAATATCAATATTTTACTTAAAAAACTGTTTTCTAATGTATATAGTAAATTAGGATTTTACAAATCTGTGTGCTAGCATGTAGTGATTAATTGTATTTCCATACTTTTCTGTATGCTTGACCTTTCCAGATTTTTTTTTTTGGTCACGCTGTGCACAGCACGTGGGATCCTAGTTCCCAGACCAGGGATCGAATGCGTGCCCCCTGCAGTCGAAGCGCAGAGTCCCAAGCACTGGACCGTCAGGGAATTCCCTCCAGATTTTTAAAGAAATATTATTACAAATGAAAAGCAAGGTACCAATAATGATGAAAGGGACTTCCCTGGTGGTCCAGTGGTAAAGAATCCACCTTCCAATTCAGGGGACACGGGTTCCAACCCTGGTCGGGGAACTAAGATCCAACATACCACGGGGCAACTAAGCCTGAGTGCCGCCACTACAGAGCCCACGTGCCCTGGAGCCTGGGTGCCACAACTAGAGAGAAGCCCTTGCCACAACGAAGAGCCCGCACCACAACCAAGAGCCTGCGCCGCAATAAAAGATCCCCACATGCCATAACTAAGACCTGACACAGCCAAAAAACATAGAAAATAAATAAATAAAATAAATAAATATTTAAAAAAATAATGATGAAAGTTTCATGATTTTTAGTAATGAGTAAAATTAACAATCTGCTTGAACATCACTGAAGCAGACTATAAGTTCACTTGATGTTTTCTCTTTCCATTACAAACCTCAAAGGCGGAAAAAATTATCTTGCTATTGTAAATTAATTTGGATAATTATATAATAAGATGTGGAACTAATATGTCCCTGAAATATTAATTTATTTTATACTGTTTTCATAATGGTTAAATACTATAGGCACTAGTGTTCTTATTTTGTAGATAAGGGTCCTAAATATAAATCCTTGACTTATCTGAGGTCAGCTCTGGAATTTTAGCAGAATGTCAAGGATACAGCCAGGGACCAAGCCTTCATTCCTTTAATATTAGACTTTACTGTCATAACAAAATAACCCAAAGTATTTTGTAATTCTGATGCTTGTCTCTTAAAGCACCAAAGGCTAAGAAATTTAAAAACTCTTTTTAAACTTCCACAAGGAAACACTATAATGTGAATGTGAAGAAAGTTAGAACAATTAGCAAATTTACCATTTTACTATTACGTTAAGTACATCTTATGTAAGCACTTAGGCCTAGGTTGGAGGTATGACCCAGGTCCCTGAGGTAGAATGCTTGGTGGATGAAGTTCAAATACACAGTCTGTTTACCCATGGACATAAGTGGCCTTAATCAAAGCAGAACACATTTTTTAAAATGCTGATTTTAAAAACAGAAGTATAAATAAGACTGTGATTTATGAATCTGCTAATGCCCTTCTCTGCTGTAGACTTCAGAAAGATTGAGTCTTTGGCTGTGGTAAATATAACAAGAGTGCAGACTTGTCAAAGCAGTAATAGGAGCTCTTATTAAAACTCTACTTCCACTAAGAGTTACAAATTGTCTTCCTTCTTTCCAGCCCTTAAAGAATGCGTTCCAGAAGCAGTGACACAGAGGGCTCAGCCCAAAAGCAATTTCCAAGACATAGTGAAGACTACAGTTTCCAAGGTCCTGAGAACATGAAGCAGAGACAGCAAGACAAAGACCCCACCAGTGAGTCGGATGCAATGCTTCCGTATCCTAAGTCACACAGTGGTAATGGCCACCAAGGAGAAGACCTCTCAAGAGACGACTTATTATTTCTTCTCAGCATTCTGGAGGGAGAACTGCAGGTCAGCTGGGTTAGAATTATCCCCCTCATGCTTCAAGGGGAAGGCTGCTTATGAATTTTGTGTGGTGGCTGCCACAGAAATAGGTATTTGTGCTTCATACTTGTATATACATGAAAT
Organism: Orcinus orca; assembly: GCF_937001465.1. NCBI lineage: Eukaryota > Metazoa > Chordata > Mammalia > Artiodactyla > Delphinidae > Orcinus > Orcinus orca. Next base: position 101,893,727 of record NC_064563.1, read on the forward strand.
CAAAGTACACATTCACAGAATTCTCTTCTGGCAGCACGAAGAGCAATTAATCACATCTAAAAGGGCTGTTGTTATGACATGCGATTGGCATGCACATTGTGAAAGGTCACATCCTCTGCCCATGCTGCTCACAAGCTTCAGTGCACAGGCACGTATGGGTAACAATAATAGCAGATGACTTCTGGACTGGTTTAAACAACAATAGGTGGTTTTGTACCTCACATGAACTGGCTCCTAGACTTGCCCTGGCATTATTAACCTATACAAAAAACTAAAAACAGCTGCTACATATATAGAAGAATCTTATTTCCTATCCCTGAAAATGAAAATGCCAGTCCATTGAGGCATATCATGTTATCTGCTTGTCAAACACAATAAAAAATGTAGAGTCTCCCCATGTTGTATACTGATCACTTTTAAAAACATTATTAATGTGTAACTAGACTGTAAGAAGGATGAAGTAAAGGGACATAGTTTTGCTACCTTTTCTAAAAGGTGCTATAACCAAATATGATTTGTTTATATTTGAAGGAGAAGAGAAAAAATACTCAACTACACAAGAAATCACTTGCAGAGACTGCTGGTAGATAAAGTGGGCTTTCTGAAATGCTTTTTGTTCCTGCAGGCTCGAGATGAAGTCATAGGCATTTTAAAGGCTGATAAAATGGACTTGGCTTTGCTGGAAGCTCAGTATGGGTTTGTCACTCCAAAAAAGGTGCTAGAAGCTCTCCAGCGAGATGCTTTTCAGGCAAAATCTGCCCCTTGGCAGGAGGACATCTATGAGAAACCAATGAATGAGGTATGTATCACATCAGGGGTGTGTACCGAGTAAGCTCACCAGCCAGTAAAGCACTAGGCCTGGCAGGTGAGCAGGACATGTAACTCCTTTTTCGATTATTTATAGTTGTATGTTTAAAATCTTCCCCAGGTAGATAAATACTACATGCTCTACAGGAAAGAAAAGGAGAATAAATCATGGATGGGATGTTCCCACTGGGTTTGTTTCTTGACATTAGACTAAAACCTAACAAATGCAAGAGAATTCCTCTCTTTTGCTCTCTCCCCCTCTTTCCCTCTTGTATAAACACATAGACACACAGACACACACAGATACACACAGACATACACACTCAGACCCAGACACACACACACACACACAGAGGAATCTGCACTTCTTTTGGAGATCTGAAGGCAATAATAAAAAACAGATAAAGTTTAACCATAGAAGTTAATTTCTTTGAAAACACTGAAGTATTATGTCATAGAAATTCTGAGCATGAATGGAAACGATCTGAAGAATTATCCAGGAAACAGAGTTTTAGAAAGTATACGTTTTAGATGAACACATAACTTCTTTTTCCTTCAAAAGTTTAATGACAGTAAAGACTTTTCTCCCACCAAGTATGCCCAACAATGACAACAGCAAAGATGAACAGTCTCAACACGGCCACCACTGCACAAAGATACAGCACTGCTTGCTCTTTTACTTGCTGATATTTCTGAAACTCCTTGGCATCCTTACTTTATTCTTCTATTTTCTTCTGAAACCTCAATGGAAAATTTCATAATTTTTCATTTTTATAAAAAGTAAACAACTAGGAGCATAAGTTAAGGCTAGAGAGAGTGAAAGCAAATTTTGGGCAAATTTCCCCCACATACGCTCTGGCAACCTACCTCAGGACTGACCTCTAATGTCCTTGCTATTCTTGTCTTGAGTGTCTCATGACAGAAGCCTACCATCTTGCCAAATTGTGAAAGAGTTTGGTCATATGGATCTGCTTCTCTGAGGGGTGAGGGTGAGGATGAGACCACCCAAAGTCTGTTGATTGCGCTTTAATCCAAATTTTAAACAAGAGGAGCCGAAGCCTCATTCAAGTCAATAGTGTTAAAACTGTATTCTGGCTCCCAACACAGTGACTGTGAAACAGCATTAAGCACAAATTCCCCAACCAGTGTAAGTGCAAATGCAAGTATCACTGAACATATACTCACAAAACTCCACAAATGGCACAACCCCTCAACACTTCAGAGTAAAATGAAACAGAATAATTCCAAACTTATCCTGAAATCAGTAGGAAAAGTTTTAGCTACTTTTGTAAGTAAATAATTCTATTGTACCCAGGCAAAACTGGAAACACCCTCTCTGCAAATGCTTGCAATCCTAACTCTGCAAAGTGTCCCTAAAAGTTACCCATAATTTGGCCCTGCTTTATGAATCCAACCTTCCTTGATTACTCAACCAACAGATACCCCTACACAGACACACACACACACACAGACACACACACACACAGACACACACACACACACACACACACTTCTTACATTCCCATCTCCATGATTTGTCCGTTTTCTTCTCTTGCCTACTTCCGCCTGATAGATTTCTCTCCTCAGCTACCAGTCTCTCCCAGTTCCTTGAAGCCCCTATAATTCTATCTACCCAACAACCCAGTTGCCTACCCTTTTCCTCTATCTAGAAGTAATGGGTGAGGGGGGATATCCAGAAAATAAACAATAAAGGGAAATTCTGACTAGGAGTCCCTAGATAGGGCTGAAGAAAAGAAATAAAGTGGGGTGTTCCCACTAAGACCATACTGGGGGGCACCCTAATTACATCAGGGTAAGGATGTGCACGCTAAAAATTTATTATTTTGTTTTCCTCCATCTTCCTCCTTTTATTTTCCTCATAGTGTTCTTTTAAAAAAATGTGAAAAATCTCAACCATGTCTAGGGTAAACTAAAGGGGATTTATCTAGTCATAAGGCAAAATACCTTAGAAAAACAAACTGTTCTCAGCTATGTCATATGTTAGGAACACTGACTTAAGGTGGAGGCCTGTAAGCTAGAACAAAGGATGTGGATGGGGAGAGAGGGAGGGAAAAACTCAGAGTCCACAACAGTTTTAACCTCCTATTCCTTTCCAACCTAGGCTTCTATACTAAAAGTTACCTTAAAAAAGATACTTGAGTTAATGGCCTAACATATTCTTAGTTCTTCCAAAAAAGATATCAAGAAAAATATAACAACAGTTTGGATTTATCAAGGTACTATAATAAAAGAATCTACATACCTTATTAGCATTACCTTAGGGCAATTCTTAAAGTATTGATACTTATTTTAAGCAACTATATAGTTCAGCTTTTAAATTTCATTTCATAATTTTCATTGTATAAAAATAGTTGTGCTTCCTGTCTTCAGGGTGCTTAATGTCTCTTTTAAGAGTGACAGACAACAAGTGATCACACAATAAGTATATAATACACACTATGTTAATTTTTGTGGTGAAAACCACAAAGCACTATGAGGGAGTATAATGGGGGATCGAATTGAGATAGAAGAATCAGGAAAGCCAAGTTCCAGAGAATGAGTAGGGGTTACTCAAGTAGAACATAAAGAAATTCCATTTTCAGAAACATTGTGGATGACATATCATGAAATCATATCACTAAAAAATACATAAAAACATTAGATAAAATATCTAGCATACTCTTAAGTGCATGGATGAGCTTTACATGCAGCTAGAGAAATCCTGAAGCCAGGAACTAAAAAGGGAAATTTCCTCAGACTAGCTTCTGGCTCCACATATTTTCAATCTTTCTCTTCTGTAATCCACAATCTTCCAGTGCTAGGAACCAAAAGACATATTCATTTTGCAGTATAGCCTCTGGTTTTTCACTTCTGAGCATGGCTGGGTGAGCTGGCACACCCAGAATGCTACCAAGATGGACAGTTGAGAGGTATATTGTGAGAGTGACCTGAAGCTCAGTAGATGACTGAATAAGAATGACACAGGACTATCACCATTCAGGGTGACAGCAAAACAAGGAAGGGCTTTCAGAAGAGTCCGGTAGGGGTCATGCTGAGACAAGAATCATGCCCCCATTTCCAGTATCTGAGATACTGAGGCAGTGTGAGAATGGGCAGTCTCTATTTTAGGATGCTAGCATTATCCAGGAAAACCAGGTTTCAGTAAAGACAGGGAAGAAGATGGAGCATTTTATGAATAGCATATTTGGTTAACTTTGATCTACTAAAACAGCTAAATAATTTCTCTACTGTCTGAACCAGCTTTATCTCTACTAGTATATTCAGGGTAATCAAAGAAAAAGACAATCTTCAAATAGCCAACAAAAAAGAACAAAGAGAACCAAAGCCATAGCTCAGAAAGAAGACAAAGCCCCAAATTAGGGTGGTCTGTGACTCAGGAGCTATTAAAACAAAGGTCATTATTCTTTCCTAAACATATATTAAGCAACCAAAAGCAAAAAGACTGACGATCTCTCTGTCCTTCATTCTTTTTGACCACGGGAGAATCCAACCTATTGGAACACATTGGACTTCCTTCATCCTAGGCAAGGAGTTGGATTGTATTAGCGGTTGCGGGTAGGATATGACATCAGGGAGGCTAAAATGGTAAGCTTGTTATTGCACAGTAAACATTAATGAGTTATCTTTTTAATCTTTCTTCCCCTGACACTCCCTAAAGTGACTGAGTCTTCCTGTTTTCTTCCCCAGGCTTCATTCAATCCACAAGTGGGGCTAGATCAAAAAGGGGCAGTGGTTCTTTGATAGTCCCTTAGTGCTTAATGATACACCACCTTATACTGCTCCTAATTGTTTAGTGTGTATATCTTATCTGCCTAGTAAGAGTATAAGCATTGAGACTTTAAAATTCTCCCATGGCAACTATCATAGTACTAAATGCATATAGCATAATAGACGCTTAATAAATAGTTGTGGCCTTGAGAAAACTGTGGCAATACAATTGATCTTAGAAATCAAGGCCAACCACTACATTTATAATCGAAAAACCTGAAGTACACAACGGTTAAGTGGCTTGGCCAAGCACACACACACAATTGGTGGAAAATGAAATGAGTTCAGACAAGCTCAGGTCCATCATTTGATCTGTAGGAATGAAGAAGAGACTGAATTAAGAATAACTGGCATATTTTCTAAGAGGCATTTTGGGTATGGAGAAACGAAGGCACAGAATAAAACTTCAAGCATAAGCTAAAACATATCTAGAATCACTTACACTTTCTTTGGGAACTTTCCCTCTGCAAGGTCCCTATTTGACACCTTTCCAATTTCTGCTGTTGACAAACATGAGGTCCTTAGCACCAAACAGCATGCAGTAAATATAGGCCATTCTTCAAGAGTCATGGAAGGTGAGAGAAGGAAAACCCAGAGAATTAAACATTTCACTGATATGAAGAAACAAATAATTCTACTCAGGAGTGACCAGAGAAAGCCATAAAGGAAGAACAGGAAAAGTTTTGGGTGGAAGGGGAAAAAGGTTTATATGTCCCGGCACTGAAAAAAGCAGTCTTGAAGCACCACGGTGTGTTCTAAGAACTACCTGAAGTCTGGTGCGGCTAAAGGCTGGGTGAGAAAAACGGGAAGGTATGGAATGAGAATGGGGTGGAAGTGTCAGGAGGCCAGATGGTGAGAAACCTTTCAGCTCTGAATAGGAGAGTAGAGTAATCCCACTGGTGGAAGATTGTGCTGTCACTGATCAGGACAGGCTGGATGGGGGTGAGGCTGAAGGAAGGGAGAGCCCTTAGGAGATTATGTAACAACGGGCAATGATTCTTTCCAACCTTCCTTCCTTTTCCCTACAAACAAACAAACAAGCAAACAAAATAAGGAGGAAAAACACAATGGAAAGCAATCGTAGATTAACTAAACCTTCTCTTTTTGGGCTAAACTAAGTTTAATATTCATATCCATACAACTACAAGAAGCTATCTGAGGAAGTTTCCTTTATGAAGCCTCCCTTAGTCATTCATTTATGCTTTACTAAATACCTATTATAATTATTTATTTATTAATTCTAGGGCCGATCTTGTGATAAATTGAATGTTTCTCTAAGTCAAACGTCAAGCTCCCTAAATTAAGGCTGATTCTATTACTATTTCACTCTCAAATTCTAAAAGCAGTTGATTTGAATTTCCCATATAATGCAGTCTAGTGTTTGGGCAACTGGAAGTTTTCAGAGAACTGTTGTTGCTTGAGACCCAGGACAATTAACACTACAACCTCCCTCTCAGAGGATGGTCATTAGTTAAAAGTGACTCTGCCAGCAAGCAATACAACTTAGCAATTTCAGCTTCCACAAAAGGATTAGTCACATTAATTAAAAATCATCACCTATATGACATAATGAAGTATTTTGTGTGTGTTAAGGCACCATTATAAACCCATATTAGAAAACTAGACAACCAGCCTAAGCGTTCAGAGGTCAGTTGGGTTCTGTATGCTGGGACACCTTTATTCCCTTCTTTTTCTGAAATCATTTGGCCATTTTTGTGCTTTGGATTCCTAGTTAAGTATGTGCTTTTTAAGGATGTATGATTTAAACTGGCTTCAAATTCGGGGTCACAAATTTTCAGTCTTTTACAATAAAGGCAAAGGGCAAAATCAACCAATATTATCAGTTATAGTTTAGTATTTAACTAATCTAGACAGTCACATGCTTTAAAAACCATGTTCTTAAATGGATTTTAATTTATCACTGGTCAAAGATCCTGAAGCACTTTTGTTTTAATCAGTCTACTTCCCTCTTTTCTTTCTTGATTCCTTGCTTGCTTATTTTGTTTTCAATCTGTAAGCATATACTGGGCACCTACTATAAGCAAAGCACTCTATTAGATGTTAAGAATTTAAGAAAAATAGAATGTAGGCCCTGCTTTCAGGGAGTTCACAGTCTAGCAGAGGAGACAATAGTAAATAAGACACGGGGTAATTGTTTTATAATAGAGATATAAGTAGGCCACAGAAACCAGAAAGGACTTGGTGTTTACACCAGGTCTATACCAACACAGAATTGATTAACAAGAATTTGAAAAAAATACACAAACACCTTTATGAATAATGCACTGAAAAACAGACCATGGATCCAAGAGATGTACGTGAGCAGAGTACTTTAGGGAGGGCTGGGCAGCTAGGGAAGTGGCAGAATCAAACACTGTACAAGGATTCCTTTACTTTCCATCATTTCTCTGATATGGTTTCCCTGGAGAGAAAAGGAAGTAGCAAAAAGGGGGTATGGAGAAATTGTTCAGATATTTACAGAGGAACCAATGTTTCTTTCTGGTTAAAAAAAAAAAAATGATGACAGGGGAACTAAGATCCCACAAGCCACGTGGTGCGGCCAAAAAAAAAAAAGACAGTAAGAAAGTTACATTTGTGTTGAAACATCAAAAAGTATCAATTAACAAGAGTAATGATAAAAAACTAAACAAGGAAATCATAAACCCACTGTTGAATTAATTTGTTAAAACTTGGATATTTCTAAAAGAGGGAGAGATGGCAGTATTATGAATGATTTGTACTTAGACTATTAATGTATTTTCTTTTGTAGTTGGACAAAGTCGTGGAAAAACATAAAGAATCTCACAGACGAATCCTGGAACAGCTTTTAATGGTAGAAAAATCTCACAGGCAAACCATATTAGAGTTGGAGGAAGAAAAGAGAAAACATAAAGAATACATGGAGAAGAGTGATGAATTCATAAGCTTGCTAGAACAGGAACGTGAAAGGTAAGGCTACTTTGGACAAGACAGTGACCTATTCTGCAAATTCTTACTAACCTCTCACTATGCGCTGGGCATTATACCAAGGGATACAGGGATACAAGGTAAATATGACAACCTCTGGTCTCAAAAATCTCATGGCCAAGAGTGAGGAAAAGGATATGTTTAAAAACAATATCAATACAATGCAAGAATAACTGGGTGTGACAGGACTGTGGAAACATAAATGCTGGGCAACTGATTCTTCAAGGGAGTGCCCTGTGAAAGTTGCAGAGAGGAGGTAACGGGTCTAGTCCCTGTGCAAACAAGAATGGAGACCACATACAAGGCAGGGGCAGGAATAAGTGCCACAGCATAGAGGTAAGAGAAGAGTATGGGTACTGAGGGAACTAAAGCTTTCCACATGGCTACAGCACAGGGTGTCAGAAAAGGAAAGGCTAGACATGAGCAGCTGGATTTTATACTGTTGGCAAGAAGGAGCAAATGACAAATTATGAGAAGGAGAATGAGTTATCAGGGATGCTTTCTTAAGGAACCATTAAGGAAAGACGGAAGAAAGACAGGGGCAGGTATGTGTTCCAATGGCTATAGGGTTAGGGAGGATGGGGCATAATAAGAATTATTTATGACGTATAGTCAATATGAATTAGTGACTAATGTGACTAGAGAGCAGAGCAAGGAAAACAGGAAGTTATACTCCTAGTTCTTCACCAAGGTACAGAAAGCAGGAATGGGGCACAGCTTTTTGTTGTTGCAGGATTTCTGGTTGGGGAGATAGTTCAAAAGATGGAGGGGGTCCTGTTTTAGATAAGTTGAGCATGAAGTACCTGGTGTATTCCAATGTTCAGTGGGGAGAAGGATGTGTCTAAACAGACAACCCACCGTTAGAAATATAGGTCTGGAAAAGGCTGGGCTGGTGACGTGTATTTGTAGCCAGTGATAGCTGAAGTTATGGGTGTTGGTGTGGTGAGGGGAGAGAATTTTGAGATGGGAACTCTAGAAAACAACACAACAACCCATCAAATTAGGGTTTTCCTCCAGAAAAATGGGTCAAGAAAGGAAGCTGAGAAGGAATGAAGAATGGTGGAGGATTAGAACAACTAGAAGAGAAAGCAAGGAACCAAGCAAGGGAAGACTTTCAAGAAAGAGTGAGCAAACAGCACCAGATAATACAGAAAAGGATGACCAAATGTCCCAAGATGGCAACAAGGAAGATACTGAAGAACTTAATGAGCCCTTTCAATAAAACAGTGAAGGCAGAAGCCAAATTGCAATACTTTGAAGACTAAATAAGAAATGAGAACACAGAAGCTTAAAATGTGAACTAGTATTTAGAGAAGCTTGGCTACAAAAAGGGAGAAAATGGTTGGTAAACATTTTATTACCATATGGAAAGCAGGTTATTTTGCTCAACTTTGACCCTCTGTTCTGAATTACCTTAGAAAGTATTAACATCCATATTAAATTGAAAGAACAATGACTCCTCTCTATTAATACTGCAAAGATAGAAAATAACCAATCTTAGTAATGTCAAATTTTTACTGGACCTTCATGTCGCTTTTGTTATTCCATGTATACTTCTCTTATGAGTTACAGAGCTAATGATGCTAGATTCTAACAATCACAGAAAAATACAGAAAAAAAAATTACTGTGAGTTCCCTTTTCTAAAATACTAGTAGCCTCAACTGTTTTATTTGACTACTTACAATTCATATTTTAACTAGGTAATCAAAGTTACATAATAGCTACGCTAATGGCAAACTTTCATTTCTTTTCAGTGCACTTCATGGTAGTCGTCAGAGCACTAGAGATTCAATGGCCCTCACATCCAGTTTCTTTTTCTACATTCATCAGGGGTTTGTTTTCTACTCATTACATAGAGAGCGGGTCTTGTTACCTTGCCTCTCATGAACCTGAAATATCTTCAGGGCAGATTAAAGGAGCAAAAGAAGTCTGGCACCAAGGGAAGATTTGGCTCAGACCTTACACTATAGGATTTGCTATTCAATGAGACAATGTCATATTAAATATTACTTCGAACCCTTGTGATTTGGCACCTGTGGCCTCATTTGGCCTCCAAAACTTATTTGGCACTAACTTGTTGAACACGGACACTTCCTTTCATCTCTCATTATTATGAACATTTATTGACCATCGTCAGAGTGCTGCCTGCCATAGAACAATGAGGTACTGGAGGTCCCTGCCCCGGGGGCTTAACCACATTAATGGAGAAGGCAAGAGGATACAGATTTAGGGTGGAAATGTGAAAGGCTGTTGGTGGTATAGTTCTAATGTTCACCATTGTCTCTCTACTATCTTCTGGAGGAAGGCTGAGGAGGGCTATCCAGAAGTAACACTGTAAAGCTGGTAGGCAGATGGTGAAGATTATTTAAATCAAGAGAGCAAAGAGGAACAACACTGAGAAATGAGAACAAAAGAGCACTAGGAACAAAGGCCACGGGCTAGAGGAAAAGGAAAATAGTGGGACAAATGTAAATTGTACACCAAGGAATCAGTATATTAAGAACGGTATTTCTACATGTATCAAAGTAGTTTAAGAGGGAGAATTTAAAAGATCACATTTTTTAGCCATATAGGATGCAAAGGTTTTTTGTCTTGAAGAAAAATGAAAGTAAACAAACCATTACCAAAAAATAGGAATGACTGAAGTGATTCTCAATCCCTGTTTAGCCACTCCAGAAGATATGGGAATATTCAGCTATTTCTGTTTGCCCAGGAACAGCTTCCAGATGGAACTCTTCGGGTGTGAGAATGCTAAGGCTCTTCTTGACTCAAATGATACACAGACAATTCTCCGGCTCCATCTGTACATCACAATTCCCATATCTTGGCACTGCTGGTGCACTGGCCCTTCCTGCCCCCCTGCTTGTAGCAGGGAGACTGTGGGCCTCATGAGGCATAACTGACTTCCACTTGCTTTAAGGCCATGTGCATAAAAATACTAAATGAACACCATCTAACAAAGAGGTGGGGGAAACTAATAATTTCAGATAAATATATACAGAGGAGGTGCTTACACAAGAGAGTAAAATACCATTCATGTGTCTCATTCTCTGACAAGAAATGACAGAACACAAACCTAACTTTAGTGAGAGTACTTCCTCTCAAACATGCAGCCACCCTTCACAAAAGCAAGACTAATTTATTCTAAGGAGTCAAAGAATAATGTTTACTTCCTTCCTCAAACAAAGTGATGTAAGCCACTCCCGAATCAGTGACCCTCAGTACAAAGAAAGAAAGAAAGAATATCATAACCCCCATAAACGTGGTTTGAGTAAATATAACTAAAGGACTATCTGATTGAAACTCTGAAAAATACTGTGAAAGTTTAGTGATTGTATTTTTAGTGTTAGATAATATCTACTTGGAAAGAAAATAAAAATTAAGAAATACATGATTGAGATAGTTAATGAGACCTTAGAGGGTGTAATAATGGATTTCAAATTAAGGCTCAATTTCTGTGTTTTCTTCGGAGAATTCATTTTATGTGGAAAACCCTAAAGGAGACTGATGTCACACGTTGAGTTTAGGCCAAAATGTTTGCCAAGTGATGTCGCTGTCGTAATCAGTAAACAATTGGCTTTCCCACTGCAGGAGGGTGGGGGCAGGGAACAGCTCAGGAAACCCTGTTCCCAAGCGTGTTAATGCAAAGTTTCCTTCGCTGTAATCTGTGCAGTTTGGTCTGTCCATAAAATAATTATAGCGACATTTCATGACAACCTTCTGTTCACTGACCAGCTCCAATGTGTGGATGTGTGTGTCACTGATGACCTGAATTATGTACTTGGCTGAATTACAAGTGGCGTCTATGTGAAAGGTTTTATACAAAAGCAATGCCAGTAATTTTTGGCCTTTCTGGATGGCTTCACAGGAAAGCCAAAACAAAAATCACTTTTAGTCAGTGCAATTTTGCAAAATTTTCCCATAAGTGAAATGCCAATTTTGTCTGTACTTTCAAAAAAGCTTGCATAATTTTTTTCCTTTTTCAGTTTCAATGGGGGAAAAGGCTGTGAAGGAAAAAAAAAAAAAAAAGTTTCCTTTTTTTGAAACCATGCTTTCTTTTTTAGAACACTAAAACAAACCATGTATACGAACCATATATATTACTGCATTTCTGGCCTTGAAACCACTGAAGTGGGAAACAAATATTGGTATGGCAACTCTGTCTAAAAATGACTTCAACTATGTATTTTTTTAAAGCTTTAAATTACTTTTCATAATATCTTGGCCAAGTAGGTTAGCACTGTTAATTCTGGTTTCATAAAGCAGGACTTCAAATGGTAGCTTCTCAAGAGCAACATAGGAAGGAAGGAGTCACAGGCAGAATTAATTTCTTGTTCCTGTCCTAAGCAGGTGTGACTAGATAGCATAGTGGCTCAGGGGGCAGAAGGGTCTTTGCAGGAAAGTCAGCAGGGACCCAGCTTCAAGGGTTGTTGCCTTGACCATACCTTGGACTAAGTCCTTAGTAAAGAACAAAGTCTTTCCCCCGTCCCTTTGGCGGAAGCAACTTTATAAAGAAAGATTTCCATCATCAACTCTTTTCTACTATGACAGGCCTGTTTTCTAGATGGGCATCAGGAAAGGTGAGTGAAACACTGAGCTATATTTGACCCTCCTGTTAACTGAGTATATTGGATTACTATCAAAGGCTTCTCTCAAAAAACATCAAATCTTCTTTCTAGAGGCTTTGGATACTCCCCTGAAATATAAATATATAAATTTAAATATATAAATGAATAAGTGTATTAATCTATCTAATTTTTTAGTTAGTTTAACTAACTAGTTAGCTATTTAGTGCTGCTTGCCACTCATTCATTCACTAAAACAAAAAACAAAAAAACCCCAAACTAAAAACAAACAAAAAACCCCCCAATTAACTAAATACCTGCTACATGCCAGGTCCTGTGCTAGATCCTAGGTGAAGTAGGTAGATGTGTTCATCACTGACATAAAACTCCAACTCATTTGTGCATGTGTAAAACAGAGACACCACTGTAGACTTTATGATTTGATACTAATGCTGCCAGGGCACTATGAGATCATGATAGGTAGGAAAAAAAGGCACCAGTATGGTACAAAAATATAATACATGAAATACTTATGAAAATAAAACATTCAGGAGAACTCAATAAACACATTAAACTAGAGTACTTTACTAGAGAATTCAATATCTTGCAACTATTGCCATTAGGATTTTCTATTTCTTTGGTCTTAAACCTCAGCTTTTAAGAATATCCCATGAAGCATAACACAGTGGGCATAAGGTTTTTTAAAAATAAATAAACTAAGTCTACTTTTTAAAAATCATATTTGGAAAGCCAGCAGTTTTAAATTTCATGCACACTAAACTATTGTTGTAGAATGCATTGTACTCAAATGCAATCATTTCCTTTCAGTTTTCTGGCAAGGAGTTATATGTATTACATACTCTCAAGGCTATGTCTTGCAAGTTGTGAAATGGATGCCAGATCTCCATTTGACCTTTGTCATTGGTATCCAGTTCTTTGTTAGAACAAAATGGAGACCACCACAAACACATATTTTGATATTATAATTCTACAGAAAATCACAATGTGATCAGCCTAGTGTTCATATACCTCAGACCTAATAGGGTCTGGGTAGGGATGCAGAGCGATTACCTCACAAGGATACCAAAAAACCCATTTAGGACTGTACATCATAACTTAACTTTCAACAGATGTCACAAAACCATACCCTTGTAACTGCACAATTCAGTGGTTTCTATACAAAACCATTTAATTATAGAGGTTAAAATTTGGATAGAGCGATGATGCTATTTTATTGCTGTTCCTTCCCAGAAAGCTGAACTAAACTTTACAAATAATATTGGGTGTGTATGTGTATATACAATGATTAGTGAATTTACTGCTCACAAAAGAATACTACAAATGTTAAAAAGCAGTCTAAAAGGAAACATAACGAGCACAGTGAAGGATGAACTGGGAACTTGGAGATAGGGGACTCTGGTCTGCAGATTGGATCTGCAGCTCGTGTGTAACCCTGGGTAAATTCCATTTCTCCAATCTTGTATGTAAAAAAAAAATAGGACAGGCTTACATCATTTGTGTCTCTTTCAGATCTAAAAATCTGTGATTATGTGATTGTTACGAATAAGCAACTTTTACTTCAAGCCTATGACTCTAACCCACACTATCAAAAGAGGTCAGTGAGAATGACAGCACCTCAACCACCAGCTTCAAATCCAAGTCTGTAGTATTTCCATTCTTAAAGGATATCTAGATTTAGGTACATCCTATTGTTTCTTGAATGTCACATATTCAAATCTGAACTTATCATCTTTGTAAATGCAGGTAAATTTACAACTTTTCTGTTCCTGTTTATTCCACCACAGTGAATCAATCTATCAGATAATCATAAAGAATTATGGAGATCTCTGAATCCTAAATTTAAATCAGAAAAGACCTCGCAATCTAGACCAACCCTCTAATTTTTGAATTGTGAAAAGTGAGGCCCATCAAGACTCAGCTAGAAACCTCCAAATCTTGCTGCTAAACAGCAGCAGAGCCAGACCAGAAGCTAGCTCCCCTGATAACATATTCGGCACTGTTCTCCCCAGAATCATTACTAGGTGCTCAAGCCTTGTGCTTGGTATTGTGGGAAATCCAAAGAAATTTAAGACATAATTACAATTGAAAAGATAAGACCCTCATAAAGTAATCTACAGATGATTCAGGTGTTCATTCTGTGGTACTGACACTGCCGTTGCAACATTATAAAAGGTCAGTCAAGAAGGATATTAAGGACTGTAATTATCCAACAGCCCGCATAGCCCTAGGAGAATGCAGGACATACAGTAAGCCCTGGATAAATATATCTAACTGGCTCATAGCTACTAGCTTAACAGCCCTATAAAACAGGAAGCCAAAGACTGAATGTGGAAAGGCAACCTCAAACTTCTGTTCCATCTGACTATAAAATGTAAAGAGGGAGAAGAGTCATTAAACCATATCAAAATAGAAAATTTTGCCTCATAAATGGAAATCAAGGTGGAACATTAGAATTAAGCTGTATCCTGAATTTGCAACTTGTAGGTAAACTTTCCTGGCAAATGTATATTATTTCTCATGAGAAGATGAAGCCAAATGGCTTTGGCCAGCCATTACAATGGGAGATGCCTGGCACAAATGATGAGTAAATATCACTGCACAGAAAGGCCTTTCCTTGGAAGGGTGTAGGGTATTGGAGCTAAAAGCATAGACCCTGGAGTCAGAACCAACAAGAGTTTGAAGCATGGTCCCATCCTCTCATCTGGTCCTACTAGCTATTTGACCTTGAACAAAGTATTTAGTTTCTGTAAGTCTCAGTTTCACTATCTGTTAAAAAAAATGATATGGATCTCACAAGTTCTTACAATTACTAAATTATATAATGCCTAAAAAAGTGCTAAGTATGGTGTCTGACACTCAGTAAGCATTAGCATCTTTCTTCAAATTTGCCTTTCTTCAAATTAGTTCATTTGTATACTCTGTGCCACACCACCGGGCATTTTATGGATTGCCAGGAAGGCACCTAACTGGACCCTATGCTGGGTGCTAAGGATGTGATGATGAATAAAAGCTTTCAAGGGACATACCCTTCAGTATGGGGAACAAAGACACAAAAACAAGTGCAATGTTGTGTTACAGATGCAATGACAACTGAGAATACAGAGCAGGCACAAATGAAGGATCATTCTCTAGGCCTGGTTGTATCTTACTTGCTTCAGAGTAGGGGTATTGGCTGAATGTCGTAATGATCTAACACTGTAACACCGAGCTGGACACTATAGTACTCAAAAACTTTTTTTCCCCCTAAACCATGGAGACCTATTTCCCCCTTGGGAAGCATAAACAGAAAGGTTAATGCAATGATATTATGAAAAGCACAGCCTACCACATACTCAAAGTTAAGACTCAACGCAAAATGATGGGTTTTAAGTGCACCAAAAGACTCCACTGTTCCTTGGGCCTGCCAGTGTCACAAGATCCCCACACTAATCACATCTTCTTGCCTAAAGGGATTAAGTGGGTTTTTGATTTGTTTTGTTCACAGTTCCTCTGCAGGGCCAAGAGCATGGAAAAGTATAATAAATATTTGTTGAATAAATGACTAAAATGTAGAAAAAGTTGTTACATTTTAATTTATTATTTTCCATTAATATCTTCTCATAAATTAGCTTCTGGATTAGTTCTTTTCACTTAGCCCAGCTTTGGAGAATAGTATATAAAAGAAGTCAATTTTGATAGGGGAAGCAAAATAAGCTTGAGAGCTTTGGGATTATCCTAGAGAGAGTAGATATAAAACAGGATGGGTCAAGGCACTGGAGGAGAGAATGATTCAAAAATGGATTTTAAAGTTAAAAAACATAAGAAACATTAACCATTTAAAAAGCTAAAAATAACTCTCTCAATTCATACTTTGCATAGTTTTTGTACCCTACATTTTCACTAATAAAAACATCATGAACATTTTCCTAAATCACCAACTACTCCTCAACACCGTAATTTTTAAGTACATGAATGCTACTGTGTCATATAGATGTAATTTATTTAACAAGCTCACTATTGTGGGCATTTAGATTCCTTCTACTTTTTCATTTTTATAAAGTACACTATGATGAATAGCCTCATACTCCAGTTAATTTTTACACCCTCCTGATTGTTGCCTTAGAATAAAGTTTTAGGTGTGGAATTGCTGGGTCAAAAGTTATAAAACTTTTAAGGATTTTGAAAACTGTAGCTAAATTGCCATCTATAAATAGACTATTTATACTATCACTAGTAATGAAGGAGAGTACCCATTTCTTACTTCATAACTTTGCCTGGGACTAAACTTGAATCTGACCTCATTTAAAACATGACGTTAAAAAGTATGTAAAGTGAATGTTCGTAACATGAATCAGACTTTCCCACTGACTTAAGCTTTGGTTTTAGAGATGTGTTACTTCTGACAAAAAAAATTCTAACATATCACCAAAAACATACTCAAACATAACATTTCCTTGAAAGAATATTTTGCCATTGTCAATATAATTTCAGTATATTTCCTCTTTCAGTATATTTCCTCTTCCCCGACAAATTCAGATGGCTTATCATCACTGATGTTCCAAAACACTGCTTCTGTTGCTCTTTCTCTGAAAGGTTTGAAACCTCCTCTCTCTGTATAATCCCACACAAGACTTAAGAGTCCAAATTCAGAATCCTGGCTCACCTTTCCCACCACATGACGAATTTGGCAATAGTTCATAATGCTTAGAGTACTGGCCTTACAAAGACAAGTTTGATTTGTTTAACACTGTGGAATCCAAAGTTCACTTTGTCAAATTCCCCTTTAATAATTTGGTTGGTTAGGAGTACGTGAGAATTCCATAACAATTTCTCCTATTCAACTCAATTTCTACTCGCCAATTCTCACTTCCTCATGTATCCTCCCTATTTATCATGCATAATACATTATGCCCATAGTATTTTCCCATTTATTTCTATGACTTTCCTGATGACAGCGTGAAATATCTGAGATGCCTGGTGAACAGGTAATTTATATCTTCAGAAGATGTTTCAGAAGAAACATATTTGCAGGATTTATGAGGCTGAGTACGTGTTTTCTTCAAAATAATTAATTTCTACCTCACAGTTTGTCACTTTATATTATGCTTTTTTTTTGTTCTGAGTACATATGACATTCAAGGCATTTCATGCCATAACAAACACTGGAATATATATATATATACACATATATATATATATATATACACACACACTCACACACACACACATATGTGTGTGTATATATATATATATATGTAAAGAAAAAAGTTAGGAAAAAAGAGAATCATGTGTGGCTGTCACAACACTGTTTAGTAAACATTTCCTTCAAAGATATCAGAGAGATCTCAAAATGCAATATTTATCAGTAATGCCCGTTAGTGAGGACCAAATATAAGTGGCAATTAAAAAGACCATTTCCCTGTGGGGCACAACTGTCATTTGCTTTATGTCAAATTACTTCTTACTCTAAACAGATTTGTCGATTAATCAAATTCCAGCTAATAATCTACTCAAGAACACTCCAGCTGTTTTATACACATACTTCCAAACATGATAGCATTAAGCCATTAGGACAGCACTTAGATTAAATGAATGGTCTTTTATGTGTTTATTTGCAGAGACAAAGATGGAGAACCCCCGTGGCTTCTTCATGTAGAAGAATTCAGTGGCTTACTCTCAACATTCCTTTGAAAGATAAGATTTTTATCAATAAACAAAGAGGCACAAAATAACAAAAATGTTGGAAGGGGGAAAAAAATCACTCCTTAATTTTCACCTGTGTTGAAATCTAAGTGAGGCATGCCTCAATAACAAAGCAGAGCAAATCAGATAAAACTTCATCCTGAAAAAAACCTCTGGATGGCAAGAAATGAATTCTCTTCTAGACTGGAAGGGTTTAATCTTGAAACATACCTCCTTGTCTCCTCTGAATAAGCCTGTATTTTTCAAATTGATTTTATTTTGTTTGTTAGGGAACATGTGGGGCAGTCACTCAGTTTCCACTTCCAGTTCCAGAAAGAAGCCTCAGGAATCCAAAGAGGTTTGTAGCTTCGGAACGAACTTTTCTTGTACCATGACTGAACGCTCAGAACTCACCAAAGCATGCAAAGAACCCAAAGAAAGTTGGTTAGCTTCTTTGGACTTCAGATATACCATACAAGGGTGAGAGAGGGAAAAAAGGACAAACATACAATCGCAGGCAATTCAGATGAACCCAAATTCCAAAATGTTTCAGAAACAATGTTCAAGTTCTGCTTTTATTAAATGGTGATAGCTAATTCATACTTTCTTGTCGATGGTGTATTTATTAACAATTATTTTCATTTAAAATATATCCAAAACATAAAAGGGCATGTGGCGGGGAGGATGCTGCAGCCTCAAATGCCTTCAGGGGCCAGCAGGGTAAGGTAAATGACAGGAGCAGGCTGGCTGTATACAATAGGGAACGGTGAAGACCTCGAAAACCTGCAAAGCTCAAGCCCATCTGGTTAGCTATCTAAATAATTACTTCAGTATTATCAATAAATAAGAAATAGGCCCTATGACACAGTTGATCCAGAAATGAAGAAGCAAGACTTTAGGAGTCCAGCTCTGAGAACAAGATATGTATGGTGAAGAAAGAGAACCAATGTTCTCTGGAACCTTGTAACAGAAGATGTGTACTGAATCAGGAGGATAAGCACTGGGCACCCACACTAGGAAGTACAGGTGAGGTGGACAAGCCTGTTTATCATGGCTTCTTTTCTGCCTTCTCTTTCCCACTCGTGTATAAGCTCCTCAAGAGCTGAGACATGTTGT
Source organism: Orcinus orca (assembly GCF_937001465.1). Taxonomy (NCBI): domain Eukaryota; kingdom Metazoa; phylum Chordata; class Mammalia; order Artiodactyla; family Delphinidae; genus Orcinus; species Orcinus orca. Next base: position 101,912,654 of record NC_064563.1, read on the forward strand.
TTTGTTTATCTCTGTATCCCTAGCCCCTTGAAGAGAGTGCCCAATGGATATTTATAGAATAAATAAGTGTATTACTCTCTCCAAACACAGTCACTAACATGAGTACTATAACTGGTAGCAGCAGCTACGGGGACTTCAAAGAAGCTGTTGGTTTTAGTGGAGACGGCTGCCCAAAGGTCCCCTGCTTTTTTTTTTTTTTTAACTTAAGTATACTTGATTTATAATGTTGTGTTAGTTTCTGGTATACAACAAAGTGATTCAGATTTTATGTGTGTGTGTGTGTGTGTGTGTGTGTGTGTGTGTGTATAAACACGTATGCATTCTTTTTCAGATTCTTTTCCATTACAGTTTATTATAAGATACTGAAGACAGTTCCCTGTGCTATACAGTATGACCTTGTTGTTTATCCATTTTATATATAGTAATATGTATCTACTAATCCTAAACTCCTAATTTATCCCTCTCCCCCTTCCCCTTTGGTAACTATAAGTTTGTTCTCTGTCTGTGAGTTTGTTTGTTTTGTAAATAAGGTTCCCTGCTTTTTGATGGCAAAAATAAAAATGTGTTATTCTTTGTTACTGCTTCTAAATGTTTTTATACTGACATATATATGTCACACTACTGAATTAATATAAAAACATTAAATTTCGTCAAGTTCTGTGTGTATATATATATATATATGTATATCTCACACATTTGAAAACAAAACAAAATAATAAAATGACAACAAAGGTGCAACCAGCAAAATCAATATTGTGAGAATTCTGTATAACAAACAACTTGCTTTCATTAACGAACAACGTACAGGGGAAATATAGAGGGGAAATTTTAAGCTAAAGGAATTTAAACATTTCCATAAAGTGCAAAGCATGATCTTATTTGAATCTTGATTTGAAGACACTGTAAGAGACAAAAAGAGAGATAGACAGAAAATATGAAAATCAGGGAAATTTGAAAACTGTGATATTTCACAAGATGAAAGAATTATTCCTCATGTTTGGGTATGTTAATCGTATTGTGATGTATATTTTAAAACAAAACCTTATCTTTTAGAGATATATTCTGAGAATATTAAAAAATGAAATAATAGGATGTTTGGGATTTGCTTCAAAATAATCCAGATTGGGGAGCATAGTATAGGGAAGGAAAAGTAATTCCCCCTCTACCCTTTTGAGTTCTTCACTAAGACCACTGAAATAAAAGACAGGTTAGAGGCGCCTTCAAGATGGCAGAGGAGTAAGACATGGAGATCACCTTCCTCCCCACAAATACATCAAAATTACATCTACATGTGGAACAACTCCAACAGAACACCTACTGAACACTGGCAGAAGACCTCAGACTTCCAAAGGAGTTTCTTCCCAAGGCAAGAAACTCCCTGCATACCTGGACGTGTGGCTGACAGGGACTTGGTGCTCTGGCCGGGTGTCAGGCCTGAGCCTCTAAGGTGGGAGAGCCAAGTTCAGGACATTGTTCCACCAGAGACCACCCGGCCCCATGTAATATCAAACGGCGAAAGCCCTGCCAGAGATCTCCATCCTAATGCTATGACTCAGCTCCACTCAACAACCAGCAAGCTACAGTGCTGGACACCCTATGCCAAAAAACTAGCAAGACAGGAACACAACCCCACCCATTAGCAGAGAGGCTGCCTCAAATCATAATAAGGTCACAGACACCCCAAAACACAGCACTGGATGCAATGCTGCCCAGCAGAAAGAAAAGATCCAGCCTCATCCACCAAAACACGGCACCAGTCCCTGCCACCAGGAGGCCTATATAACCCACTGAACCAATCTTACCCACTGGGAGCAGACACCAAAAACAATGGGAACTACGAACCTGCAGCCTGAGAAAAGGAGACCCCAAACACAGTAAGTTAAGCAAAATGAGAAGACAGAGAAACACACAGCAGTTGAAGGAGCAAGCTAAAAACCCATCAGACCAAACAAATGAAGAGGGAATAGGCAGTCTACCTGAAAAAGAATTCAGAATAATGATAGTAAAGATGATCCAAAATCTTGGAATGAGAATGGAGAAAATACAAGAAACGTTTAACAAGGACCTAGAAGAACTAAAGAGCAAACAAACAATGATGAACAACACAATAAATGAAATTAAGAATTCTCTAGAAGGAATCAGTAGCAGAAAAACTGAGGCAGAAGAATGGATAAGTGACCTGGAAGACAAAATACTGGAAATAACTACCACAGAGCAGGATAAAGAAAAAAGAATGAAAAGACTTGAGGACACTCTCAGAGACCTCTGGGACAACATTAAATACACCAAAATTGGAGTTACAGGGGTCCCAGAAGAAGAAGAGAAAAAGAAGGGACTAAAAAAATATTTGAAGAGATTATAGTTGAAAAAATCCCTAATATGGGTAAGGAATAGTCAAGTCCAGGAAGCCCAGACAGCCCCATACAGGATAAATCCAAGGAGAAACACACCAAGACACATATTAATCAAACTATCAAAAATTAAACACAAAGAAAAACATTTAAAAGCAGCAAGGGAAAAACAACAAATAACATACAAGGGAATCCCCATAAGGTTAACAGCTGATCTTTCAGCAGCAACACTGCAAGCCACAAGGGAGTGGCAGGGAGTGGAAGGAAGTGACATATTTAAAGTGATGAAAGGGAAGAACCTACAACCAAGATTACTCTACCCAGCAAGGATCTCATTCAGATTCAACGGAGAAATTAAAACCTTTACAGACGAGCAAAAGCTAAGAGAACTCAGCACCACCAAACCAGCATTACAACAAATGTTAAAGGAACTTCTCTAGGCAAGAAACACAAGAGAAGGAAAAGACCTACAATAACAAACCCAAAACGATTAAGAAAAGGGTAATAAGAACATACATATCGATAACTACGCTAAATGTAAATGGATTAAATGGTCCAACAAAAAGACACAGACTTGCTGAATGGATACAAAAACAAGACCCGTATATATGCTGTCTAAAAGAGACCTACTTCAGACCTAGGGACACATACAGACTGAAAGTAAGGGGATGGAAAAAGATATTCCATGCAAATAGAAATCAGAAGAAAGCTGGAGTAGCAATTCTCATATCAGACTTAATAGACTTTAAAATAAAGACCATTACAAAAGACAAAGAAGGACACTACATAATGATCAAGGGATCAATCCAAGAAGATATAACAATTGTAAATATTTATGCACACAACATAGGAGCACCTCAACACATAAGGCAAATGCTAACAGCCATAAAATGGGAAATCGACAGTAACACAATCATAGTAGGGGACTTTAACACCCCACTTTCACCAATGGACAGATCATCCAAAAAGAAAATAAATAAGGAAACACAAGCTTTAAATGATACATTAAACAAGACGGACGTAATTGATATTTATAGGACATTCCATCCAAAAACAACAGAATACACTTTCTTCTCAAGTGCTCATGTAACATTCTTCAGGATAGATCATATTTTGGGTCAAAAATCAAGCCTTGGTAGATTTAAGAAAATTGAAATCGTATCAAGTATCTTTTCTGACCACAATGCTATGAGACTAGATATCAATTACAGGAAAAAAATCTGTAAAAAATACAAACACATGGAGGCTAAACAATACACTACTAAATAACCAAGAGATCACTGAAGAAATCAAGAGGAAATCAAAAAATATCTGGAAATGACAATGAAAACACGATGATCCAAAGCCTACGTGATGCAGCAAAAGCAGTTCTAAGAGGGAAGTTTATAGCAGTAAAATCCTACCTCAAGAAACAAGAAATATCTCAAATAAACAAACTAACCTTACACCTAAAGCAATTAGAGAAAGAAGAAGAACAACAAAAAAAACCCCAAAGTTAGAAGGAGAGAAATCATAAAGAAATCAAAATCATAAAGATCAGATCAGAAATAAATGAAAAAGAAATGAAGGAAACAGTAGCAAAGATCAATAAATCTAAAAGCTGGTTCTTTGAGAAGATAAACAAAATTGATAAACCATTATCAAACCATTGCTCATCAAGCAAAAAAGGGAGAAGACTCAAATCAACAGAAGTAGAAATGAAAAAGGGGAAGTAACAAGTGACACTGCAGAAATACAAAGGATCATGAGAGATTACTACAAGCAACTATATGCCAATAAAATGGACAACCTGGAAGAAATGGACAAATTCTTAGAAAAGCACAGCCCTCCAAGATTGAACCAGGAAAAAACAGAAAATATAAGCAGACCAATCACAAGCACTGAAATTGAAACTGTGATTAAATACCTTCCAAAAAACAAAAGCCCAGGACCATATGACTTCACAGGGAAATTCTATCAAACATTTAGAGAAGAGCTAACACTTATCATTCTGAAACTCTTTCATAATTTAGCAGAGCGAGGAATACTCCCAAACTCATTCTCGAGGCCACCATCACCCTGATACCAAAACCAGACAAAGATGTCACATAGAAAGAATACTACAGGCCGATATCACTGATGAACATGGATGCAAATATCCTTAACAAAATACTAGCAAACAGAATCCAACAGCACATTAAAAGGATCATACACCATGATCAAGTGGGGTTTAACCCAGGAATGCAAAGATTCTTCAATATACACAAATCAATCAATGTGATACACCATATTAACAAACTGAAGGAGAAAAACCATATGATCATCTCAATAGATGCAGAAAAAGCTTTCAACAAAATTCAACACTGATTTATGATAAAAAACCCTCCAGAAAGTAGTAATAGAGGGAACATACCTCAACATAATAAAGGCCATATATGACAAACCCACAGCCAACATCATTCTCAATGGTGAAAAAGTGAAACCATTTCCACTAAGATCATGAATGAGACAAGGCTGTCCACTCTCACCACTATTATTCAACATAGTTTTGGAAGTTTTAGCCACAGCAATCAGAGAAGAAAAAGAAATAAACGGAATTCAAATTGGAAAAGAAGAAGTAAAACAGTCACTGTTTGCAGATGATATGACACTATATACAGAGAATCCTAAAGATGCTACCAGGAACTACTAGAGCTAATCAATGGATTTGGTAAAGTAGCTGGATACAAAATTAATGCACAGAAATCTCTTGCATTCTTATACACTAAGGATGAAAAATTTGAAAGAGAAATTAAGGAAACACTCCCATTTACCACTGCAACAAAAAGAATAAAATACCTAGGAATAAACCTTCCTAAGGAGGCAAAAGACCTGTATGCAAAAAACTATAAGACACTGATGAAATAAATTAAAGATGATACAAACAGATGGAGAGATATACCATGTTCTTGGATTGGAAGAATCAATTGTGAAAATGACTATAAAACCCAAAGCACTGTACAGATTCAAAGCAATCCCTATTACCAATGGCATTTTTCACAGAACTAGAACAAAATCTTTCACAATTTGTGTGGAAACACAAAAGACCCCAAATAACCAAAGCAATGTGGAGAAAGCAAAATGGAGCTGGAGGAATCGGGCTCCCAGACTTCAGACTATACTACAAAGCTACAGTAATCAAGACAGTATGGTACTGTCACACTGGCACAAAGACAGAAATATAGATCAATGGAACAGGATAGAAAGCCCAGAGATAAACCTACGCACATATTGTCACCTTATTTTTGAGAAAAGAGGCAAGAATATATAATTCAGAAAAGATAGCCTCTTCAATAAGTGGTGCTGGGAAAACTGGACAGCTACATGTAAAAGAATGAAATTAGAACACTCCCTATCACCATACACAAAAATAAACTCAAAATGGATTAAAGACCTAAATGTAAGGCCTGATACTATAAAACTCTGAGAGGAAAACATAGGCAGGACACTCTATGGCATAAAGCACAGCAAGATCCTTTTTGACCCACCTCCTAGAGAAGTGGAAATAAAAACAAAAATAAACAAATGGGACCTATGAAACTTAAAAGCTTTTGCACAGCAAAGGAAACCATAAACAAGACAAAAAGACAACCCTCGGAATGGGAGAAAGTATTTGCTAATGAAGCAACTGACAAAGGATTAATCTCCAAAATATACAAGCAGCTCATGCAGCTCAATATCAAAAAAACAAACAACCCAATCCAAAAATGGGGAGAAGACCTACATAGACATTTCTCCAAAGAAAATATACAGATTGCCAACAAACACATGAAAGGATGCTGAACATCACGAATCATCAGAGAAATGCACATCAAAACTACAATGAGGTATCACCTCACACCAGTCAGAATGGCCATCATCAAAAAATCTACAAACAATAAATGCTGGAGAGGGTGTGGAGAAAAGGGAACCCTCTTGCACTGTTGGTGGGAATGTAAATTGATACAGCCACTGTGGAGAACAGTATGGTCATTCCTTAAGAAACTAAAAATAGAACTACCATATGACCCAGCAAACCCATTACTGGGCATGTACCCTGAGAAAACCATACTTCAAAAAGAGTCATGTACCACAATGTTCATTCCAGCTCTATTTACAACAGCCAGGACATGGAAGCAACCTAAGTGTCCATCGACAGATGAATGGATAAAGAAGATGTGGCACATATATACAATGGCATATTACTCAGCCATAAAAAGAAACGAAATTGAGTTATTTGTAGTGAGGTGGATGGACCTAGAGACTGTCATACAGAGTGAAGTAAGTCAGAAAGAGAAAAACCAATACCATATGCTCACACATATATATGGAATCTAAAAAAAAAAAAAAAAGGTTCTGAAGAACCTAGGGGCAGGACAGGAATAAAGACGCAGACACAGAGAATTGACTTGAGGACATGAGCCGGGGAAAGGGTAAACTGGGACGAAGCGAGAGAGTGGCAATGGACATATGTACGCTACCAAATGTAAGACCAATAGCTAGTGGAAAGCAGCCACATAGCACAGGGAGATCAGCTCAGTGCCTTGTGACCACCTAGAGAGGTGGGATAGGGAGGGTGGGAAGGAGACTGCATGAGGGAGGAGATATGGGGATATATGTATATGTATAGCTGATTCACTTTGTTATACAGCGGAAACTAACACACCATTGTAAAGCAATTATACTCCAATACAGATGTTAAAAAACAACAAAGACAGGTTAATAAGAGAAAACCAAACAGAAGTTTATTAACATGTATAACTCATGTATATATGGGATATACTCGGGGAAAACCATTAACTCTATGAGATGACTTAAACCACAACCTTAAATACTGATACCATCTTCAACTAAAGACAAAAGAATGAAGAGGAGTGGGGAAGGGGGTAGCCAGTTATGGGAAGTTACCAGGAAAAGCAAGGGTAAGATTGGTAGGCAGATTTAAGTCGGTGCCTTCTCTGCTGATAAGATTCTCTTGTGATTTAGTCATCCTTCTCTTTCTGGTACTGAGAGGGAGACACCCTTACAAATAGAGATTTCCTTCATAAAAGTAAATTTCCCTTAAAAAGAGTAACTCTACTCTTGTTTTCAGAACTTCTCCTGTATCTGCTGATTATCAAAATAATCAGCTCAAAATAATTCTTATGCTAAAGAGACATTTTGGGGTGGCATAGTCTGCTACCCTTCAGTAGGGTGGTACAGAAGAAACAAGACTGGCCAAGAGTTAATAATTATTGAAGCTGTAAGAGGGACCCATAGGGGTTCATTATACTATCATCTCTACTTTTATATGTGTTTGAAATAATTAAAAAACAAGTGAACAAATAATAACACAAGAAAATAGTTAGAAAATTTAAATGAACAGAAAAATATAAAATGAAAATTAACACCTTCCTTTGACTTTACCTCACTTCCTACTCTCCAAAAGTAAACTGTAGTTAATAGTTTTCTGTATATATTTCTAAAAATTTACTGTAAGCATATACCAGCAATTTGTAAAGGAGAACTTCCTACCTTATATAAAAAAAAGTGGCTGCATATTATTTCGTTTTAGAGATGCAGTTCATTTGGCCATGCTCCATGTATGGGTTTCAGATTGTATTCTGTTTTTGTTGTATTTGCTACTAAACATTGTCCAGTGAATTGACTCTCAGTAACTTCAGATGCATGTTAATTCCAAGTTTCTTTCAGAAACAAGTTACTCATTGGTAACTTTGTGTTTTTTGCATAATGAAGAACTAAAACCCACAAGAAAAGAAGCCTTTGTGTAGGACCCTAAAGACAACACAGAGACTGTAGTGGGGATGGAGGTAGGGGACAGCACTGAGATAACACTTCCAGAGTGAGGTCCACAGACCCCACTCATGTACTTGTTAGCACCTTCCCTGAGAGTCCTTAAGATCTCCTAGTAGGACAGAGCTGTAAAAGCTACAGAAGCAGGGATCTGATGCAATAGCAGCAGCTCTGGCAGTTCAAACGAAATTTGTACTTATCTGCAGTAGTCACCTGATGAAGTGAACAAAGTGACCACAGAAGAATCAAAGGTAACAGAATTCTAAAAGCAAAGCCTGCATATACTTTCTTTATGCTGCCCCAAACACAAGGGATGATACTTATTTGGATAGTGCACTGCCATTGAGGGGAATAGGACATGATTCATGAACTCCAAATTGTCCCTAGAAATTTTCTGGGGAATCAGAAATAAAGCAAAATAAGAGATAAAACTATTATGAACCTGTGACCCATTGCCATCTCTGGCCACTTTTTTCTTTCAGAGAAAATGATACAGATAATTTTTTTTCTTTTCTAAACTACTCTAAATTTTACAGTAAGACTATAAATCTCATTTCTTTGTGATTTTAATTCACGTATCCTGGATGACAAAATATTGAGCACTTTCTTTGATGAAATTAATGGTGTTTATAGATCATCCTTTGTGAAATGTGAAGTCTTTAACACTTTTTTTTTTTCTTTATAATTAGGTTGATTGTGTTTTTGGTATTGCATCATAGGAGTTATGCTTTCTTCTGGAAGTTTTATAGTTTTAACTTTTATGTTTTGGTCTCAAATAAATTTTTATTTCATGTGAGATAGGGTTTGAGGTTCACATCCTTTTCCTTATGGCCATCTAGTTGTTACTGCAACATTTGTTGATATTTTCCCCATTGAATTGCTTTTACCTCTCCATTTAAAATCAATTAATCATATAAATGTTCATCTATTTCTTTCCATTAAATGGATTTTAAAAAAGAGTATAAATCTCAACAGATAATAGTTTTAATATATGCTAATACAGCTTATAGGTGGAATAAAGTTTCTCTTCAAAATATAAAACTATGATAGATGATATATACATATAAAGTAGCACACAAGATCATCATAAAAACTTAGATCTAGGCACAGATCAAATAAAATCAATGTTTTGCCTTTTAGGAAACATGAACAATCTCAGAACATTTTTACTTTGTAAGTTAAACTAATACAATGATAATAATAGCAGTAACAAATCCTAAGAAATCCACTGAGAAAACTACTAGAACTAATAAGCTCAGCAAGGTTGCAGGATACAAGATAGATCAATATACAAAAATCAATTGTATTTCTACACAGTAGCAGTGAGCAAACCAAAAATGAAATTAAGAAAACAATTCAATTTATGATAGCATCAAAAAGAAATAGATATTTGAGAATAAGTTAAACAAAAGAAGTACAAGATATACTCTGAAAACTACAAAACAATGTTGACAGAAGTTAAAAAAAAAACTAAATAAATGGCAAGACATCCCATGTTCATGGATCAAAAGACTTAATATTTTTAAGCTGCAATACTCCCCAAATTGATCTAGAGATTCAGCACAATCCTTATTAAAATCTCAGATGACTTCTTTGCAGAAATTGATATGCTGATCCTAATTCACATGGAAATTCACAGTGCTCAGAATAACCAAAACAGTCTTGAAAAAGCAGAACAAAGTTGAATGTTTGATACTTCCCAGTTTCAAAACTTGCTACAAAGCTACATTAATCAAGACAGTATGGTACTGGCAAAAGGATGTGGAAATAGATAAATGGGATAGAATTAAGAGTACAGAAATAAATTATCATGTTGCTGGTCAACTGCTTTTCACCAAGTGTGCTAAGGCAATTCAATGGGGGGAAGAACAGTCTTTTCAAAAAGTAGTGCTAGGACAATGGAATATTCACAAGCAAAAAGAATAAAGTTGGATCCTATACCTTACACTACATCCAAAATTTAACTCAAAATGGATCAAAGAGCTAACTAAATATAAGGCCTAAAATGATAAACCTGTTAGAAGAAAACAAAGGCATAAATCTTCATGACATTGATTAGGCAATGGTCTCTTATATACGACACCAAAAGCACAAGCAACAAAAAGAAATAAACTTGATAAACATCATGAAAATTAAAAATGTTTCATCATCAAAGGACACCATCAAGAAAGTGAAAAGTCAGCCCACAGAATGATTGAAAATATCTACAAATCCTACATCTGATAAAGGGTTTGTATCCAGAATACATAAAAGTCACTTACAAATCAACAATAAAAGATAAAAAATCCAATTAAAAATTGGCACAGGATCTAAAATGACAGTTCTCCAAAGAACATATACAAATGGGTGATAAGCACAGGAAAAGATGCTCAGTATCATTAGCCATCAGGGAAGTGGAAATCAAAACTATGAGATATTACTTTACACCCACTAGAATGACTATAATAAAAAAGACAGATCATAACAAGTGTTAGTGCGGATGTAGGGAAATTGGAACTCTCACACACTGCTGAGTAGGAATGTAAAATGGTGAAGTTGCTCTGGAAAGCAGTCTGTCAGTTCCTCAAACAGTCAAATATAACATTAGCATAAGACCAGCAATTCCATTCCCAGGTATATATCCAAGAGAAAGGAAAACATATGTCCACACAATAACTTATACATGAATGTTCATAGCAGTATTATTCAAAATAGCCAAAACAGAAACAACTCAAATGTCCATCAACTGATGAATGATCAACAAAACTGTGGTATATCCATGCAATGGACTACTATTTGGCAATAAAAAGAAACCCTGTGTCCGTTAGTGGTCATTCTCCATTTCCCCTCCCTGCCCCCTGGAAACCATTAATCTGCTTTCTGTCTCTATGGATTGCCTATTCTGGACATTTCATAAAAATGGAATCATACAATATGTAGCCTTTTGTATCTGACTTTTTTCACTTAGCATAATGTTTTCAAGGTTCACCCATGTTGTAACACCTATCAGCACTTCATTCTTTTTTATGGCTCAACAAAACTGAAAGGGTCCATATGGATAAAACTTGACTGATCTAAATGATCAATATGATAGTTACAAAACTATTAATGATAATGGATATTTCTCACGAGATATAGGTTAGCTATTTTCTTAAAATTTTACAAGGAAGACCTTTTAATGCCAGATCACACTCATGAACCAAAGGGCAAAGACTTGAAAATAAGCTAATGGGGATATCCCAAAGGGAAGTGACCAATGGCAAATGATTATTTGCTGGGGAAAAAAAAAGGATAAAGCATTTTTGTTTAATATGGAAGAAAAATAAAAGAGGGACAATGAGGATATTTATCATCCATCCATTCATTCATTTGACATTCATTTAACCTAACACTAAGAATGGAACTAGGAACTAGGGAAAAGATAAAGAATAAGATATGGATGCTGTCTTTGAGGCCGCAGTAGAAAACATAAGTAGGATGAGGTAATTAATTGTGGGCTGCAATGGAAACATGTATAGAGTGCTCAGGGATCCCATCTGAGGGATGGATTACTTAGTTCTGCATGGAGGGAATGGGAAAGCATACCAGCAGGGAGCAGTTAGCTTAAAGGCTATGTGGATTCTTATCAGGCAAAGAGGAGAAATGGTATTCCAGGCAGAAAACCACACCCACAGGTAAAAAGGACTGAAGAAGAGGAGTTTGTGGAATTAACTCTGCTGAAGATGAGTAGCTTAGGGCCAGGGTATAGAGACCCTATGTGCCATTACCCTAGAATTCCCCTTTATCCTGAGCCTAAAAGAAATCAGTCATGCAGAAAAATCTCAACCTGCCATGGGTGATTAGTCAGAGAAGCTATGACATACACAAAGCACTGTGTTAGGTGTGTTCAGAGTGAAATTTGGAAAGAACATATGTAATAACAATATTAACAACACCACCCAGAAAACTACTATAAACAAAACACCAAAGAGCGCAAGGCTCTTCAGAAATGGATTCCATGTTACCCACTGCTGTACAACTTCCTGATAAAGACTTAACAACAAAATGGATTTGGAGAAGTACATGCTCATTTGGCTACATTAAATGGAAAAATAAATCTCATTCCCACCTAAATCCCAAAAAGGAGATGTGGGTGTGTAATATGCTACCTAATCCCTTTTGCCTGGCCTAAAATTGGCTAATTACAGCAACATGTGAATAAATGGCACAAAGATATAACTAACTGGAACAGAGAAAGGAACAAGGGTGTCTATTTATTTTGACTGTACCCTGAGCTCTGCTAAGAAGACAGTCCAATCTCCATCTCTTCATCCTTGAAAAGAGCTATTTAGCTAACCTTACTTAGAGGATATCACTGTCTTTGGCCATCTTTTGAGTTTGGTCCCAACTTTCTTGAGCAAATTTGATAAAAAAAAAATTAACTTGAGTTCTGGGCTGATGTTTCCATCTGCAAAATGGGCAGAAATAGCCTTCCTACCTACTACTTTCCTTGCACAAGGGCTAATGAAGAAAAATATGGGCAACTATTTGGGCAAAGAATTTGAGATCTATGGATCAAAAGTGAAATATAAACCAAGTGAAGTGTTTATTTACATATGGGGATATTTTGAATTACAGAGCATTACTCTTTATCAATCCAAGGGATAACTACTACTATTTCCCAGATAACCTTTAAAAATTACTTCCTTTAGAAACCATAACCAAAATGAAAAGACAACCCACAGCATGGGAGAAAATATTTGCAAATGAAGCAACTGACAAGGGATTAATTCCCAAAATATACAAATAGCTCATGCAGCTCAATATCAAAAAAAACAAGTAACCCAATCAAAAAAATGGGTGGAAGATCTAAATAGACATTTCTCCAAAGAAGACAGATGGCCAAAAAGCACATGAAAAATGCTCAACATTGCTAGTTATTAGAGAAATGCAAATCAAAACTACAATGAAGTATCACCTCACACTGGTCAGAATGGTCATCATCAAAAACTCTACAAACAATAAATGCTGGAGAGGGTGTGGAGAAAAGGGAACCTTCCTACACTGCTGGTGGAAATGTAAATTGGTATAGCCACTATGGAGAACAGTATGGAGGTTCCTTAAAAAAATAAAAATAGAATTAACATATGAATATGGGGATATATATATACATATAACTGATTCACTTTGTTGTATAGCAGAAGCTAACACAACATTGTAAAGCAGTTATACTCCAATAAAGACATAAAAAAATAAAAGAACTTTTTTAAAATGAGAAAAAAAAAAGAATTACCATATGACCCAGCAATCCCACTACTGGACATATACCCAGAGAAAACATATACCCAGAAAATAATTTGAAAAGATATATTCACCCCAATGTTCATTGCAGCACTATTTACAATAGCCAGGACATGGAAGCAACCTAAACGTCCATCAACAGAGGAATGCATAGAGAAGATGTGGTACATATATACAATGGAATATTACTCAGCCATAAAAGAGAACGAAATAATGCCATTTGCAGCAACGTGGATGGACCTACAGATTATCATACTAAGTAAGTCAGACAGAGAAAGACAAGTATCATATGATACCACTTATATGTGGAATCTAAAAAGATGATACAGGGCTTCCCTGGTGGCGCGGTGGTTGAGGGTCCGCCTGCCGATGCAGGGGACACGGGTTCGTGCCCAGGTCCAGGAGGATCCCACATGCCGTGGAGCGGCTGGGCCCGTGAGCCATAGCCGCTGAGCCTGTGCGTCCGGAGCCTGTGCTCCGTAATGGGAGAGGCCACAACAGTGAGAGGCCCACGTACCACAAAAAAAAAAAAAAAAAAAAAAAAAAAAAGAGGTTAAAAAGATGATACAAATGAACTTATTTACAAACAGACTCACAGACTTCAAAAACAAACTTATGGTTACCAAAGAGGAGAGGTGGGGGAGAGGGATAGATTAGGAGGTTGGGATTAACATATATACACTACTATATATAAAATGTATAATCAACAGGGACCTATTATATAGCACAGGGAACTCTACTCAGTATTCTGTAATAACCTATATGGGAAAGGAATCTGAAAAAGAATGGATGTTTGTATATGTATAGCTGAACCACTTTGCTGTACACCTGAAACTAACACACTGTAAATAAACTATACCCCAATATAAAATAGAAATTAAATTTAAAGAATTACTTCCTTTAAGAGTGGTAAAGAGGTACTGGATACGGTAGTATGCCTATGCCACCTCACCTAGCACCTAACAACTGTAAAGACATGTATTTGTTTATTTTGAAAGCTCTTAGTGATAGGAAGATTTATTAGAGAAATGAAACACTTGACCTCTAAAAGCTCAAAGAACTCTGTTTTTGTTGCATTAGTTTCGCCAGGAGAATTCTGAATGTGTTTGCATTCTATCAGTTGACAGTGTGAGTCAGCATGTCCCAAACCGGTTTTCTAACCAGAAAATTGAGAAGTTTGATGACACATTTAGGTAAACATGCTCATTGGATGAAGTTATTTAAAATATTATGGCTTTTTAAATCCTCTCTAAGCCTCTGAAATCCATATAGGTTTTTAGACAAGATTTAAGTTCATATAAGTCAAAGAGTAGAAATTACATATAAACCAACTCTATTAAGAATTCAATGGATTCTGGATAACTAAGAATGTCTAATGCTTGAAAGAGCAATGAAGATAATCTGACCCCAAAATGAAGCCTTTAACTGTTAACTAATCAACCTTATTTCTAGTTAAAATTTCAGCTCTAAATACAGATTTTACCCCAAGAACTGAAATTTCTCATCTGTTCTGGTCAGATGACGACAGCTCTTTGTTGACAGTGATAAATGAACTCTGACTGTGAAAGGTTTACTAAAGTGAGAGTTGTAGACCATGACTCTCATCACCTACTCTCCATGTAATCTGAGGATTCAATAGGCAGTTGAATGCAAATGGAACCAAAATGTGGCAAAATATAAGTCAAAGTTATCTAAATTAACTAGAACTGATAGCAACAGTGTTATTATAAGAGTTAACTAAAATTTTCAGTGTGATGGACTTTTTAATCCACAGAGATCAAAGGCATATAACACACGAGCCACGTGTAGAAAGCGCAGACCATAAACCTATACAGGGATTTTTTTTTTTTTTTTTACTGTGTGGAGGGTTGGTGCCCCTAATGCTGTATTATTCAAGGGTCAACAGTATATTCCTCTTCTGACATCCTATTTTTAGCCATAATATTACTTCTTCATGCAAAGAAGACTCTTCAGGTGAATCCACCCGTTCTCTTGTTCTGGAGAGTTTCTGCTTTACCTAAAAAGAAATCTTGCTCCTGCCATGAAAGAGTGTTTCTGCTCCAACATTTAACTTCTCATTATTCACTGTTACCCTAGGGAGTAAATTCATAACAAATAACTAAGGTACAAGGGAGTGGCTCTACAACCTTTTGATGCTGTGATTCTCACTACTCCTAGTCCTTCCCTCCTGCTCCAAGGGTTCCTCCATTGACATACGAAACACACACACACATACCCCAGAACTCACTGTATCTTGAAGGCAGCACCACCAAACCCTAGGTCAGATTACCTCTGCTCCATTCTCTGATGTTGGGCCAGATAGAGAATTTTATAAACAGAGACCAGAATTTGAAACAGGTGGCCCTCTGCATTTCTTTCACTGACAGCATCAACTTCGAGCTCCTAAATTTTGACACAGTAACTATCTACTTGTGTAAGAAATGCTTCAACAGAACATTCAGTTCTTAAACATTCCAGGAAATCATTTCTTTGTAATACCCCCTTACACACACACACACACACACACACACACACACACACACACGCAGTAATAGTCCCTCAATAATTAAAAAAAAAAGCACAGAATAGATAATTGGTAAATTATTCATGAAGAGGAACTGGGGTCAGAGTGATCCACATAGACCTTTAATTAAATGCCTGAAACTAAGAACTCCATTAAGAGAAAGACCACACACATCCAGATACAACATGAATCCTTTTTTCTGTAGAGACAGTAGATTCTACTTTGTACATTCTATACAAAAACAATACAAAGAAAAATTCTTTATAAACAACTTGATAATTAGTGATAATATTAATAGTAACAATAGTTGTATTTTACTGAATGTTTACCATCACTGTGCCAAGCATATGAGATGAATTATCTCATATAATCCTCATAACAATCTTTTAAAGTAGATACTGCTATTGTCCACATAATATTCAGATAATCAAAGTGAAGCTTAAGGACATTACATAACTTTCCAAAAGTTACAATTGCAAGTAACTGTAGAGAAGAATCAGAACTCAGGTGTCACTGACTCCTGAATCAGAGCTCTTAAACTTTCTCTGCCAGTGGCTCCCAAAATTAAGTAAGTGATCATCAGAGTTGCCAGGGGAACTATTTAAAAATACAGATTTCTGGGCCCAAAGCCAAATATCCTGAATCAGAATCTCCAATTGGGGCATTTGGAAATAGGAATACAATGACATCTCAAACATGGTTTAAACGTTCTTTTAATATGTCAAGAAAACCCGACTGAAGCTAGTTGTCACATAGTTGTCTATGTCAATTCATCGGCTTTTAAAAGAAAATACCATCTTTTTTACCATGTGAACCTCTTCTTACTATATAGCAGACAGAAAGGTCTTGTTTGCTGAAAGGTCAAATGAGGTCATGGTCACACTATGTCAGCAATTATGATCAGATAGCCAGCTGCACAGGCTATGTTATGGAAGGTGAAAGTGATACAGCACAACAAATCTGCTGATTCAGAACTGCTGAGTCAGGTGATGAAAGGGAAAAACCTACAACCAAGATTACTCTACCCAGCAAGGATCTCATTCAGATTTGACGGAGAAATTAAAACCTTTACAGACGAGCAAAAGCTAAGAGAACTCAGCACCACCAAACCAGCATTACAACAAATGTTAAAGGAACTTCTCTAGGCAAGAAACACAAGAGAAGGAAAAGACTTACAATAACAAACCCAAAACGATTAAGAAAAGGGTAATAAGAACATACATATCGATAACTACACTAAATGTAAATGGATTAAATGGTCCAACAAAAAGACACAGACTTGCTGAATGGATACAAAAACAAGACCCATATATATGCTGTCTACAAGAGACCCACTTCAGACCTAGGGACACACACAGACTGAAAGTAAGGGGATGGAAAAAGATATTCCATGCAAATGGAAATCAAAAGAAAGCTGGAGTAGTAATTCTCATATCAGACTTAATAGACTTTAAAATAAAGACCATTACAAAAGACAAAGAAGGACACTACATAATGATCAAGGGATCAATCCAAGAAGATATAACAATTGTAAATATTTATGCACCAAACGTAACAGCACATCAACACATAAGGCAAATGCTAACAGCCATAAAAGGAGAAATCAACAGTAACACAATCATAGTAGGGGACTTTAACACCCCGCTTTCACCAATGAACAGATCATCCAAAATGAAAATAAGGAAACACAAGCTTTAAATGATACATTAAACAAGACGGACGTAATTGATATTTATAGGATATTCCATCCAAAAACAACAGAATACACTTTCTTCTCAAGTGCTCATGCAACATTCTTCAGGATAGATCATATCTTGGGTCACAAATCAGGCCTTGGTAAATTTAAGAAAATTGAAATCATATCAAGTATCTTTTCAGACCACAACGCTATGAGACTAGATATCAATTACAGGAAAACAATCTGTAAAAAATATAAACACATGGAGGCTAAACAATACACTATTAAATAACCAAGAGATCACTGAAGAAATCAAAATATATATAGAAACAAATGACAATGAAAACATGATGACCCAAAATCTATGGGATGCAGCAAAGCAGTTCTAAGAGGGAAGTTTATAGCAATACAATCCTACCTCAAGAAACAACAAACATCTCAAATAAACAACCTAACCTCACACCTAAAGCAATTATAGAAAGAAGAACAAAAAAACCCCAAAGTTAGCAGAAGGAAAGAAATCATGAAGATCAGATCAGAAATAAATGAAAAAGAAGTGAAGAAAACGATACCAAAGATCAATAAAACTAAAAGCTGCTTCTTTGAGAAGATAAACAAAATTGATAAACCATTAGCCAGACTCATCAAGAAAAAAAGGGAGAAGACTCAAGTCAATAGAATTAGAAATGAAAAAGGAGAAGTAACAACTGACACTGCAGAAATACAACGGATCATGAGAGATTACTACAAGCAACTACATGCCAATAAAATGGACAACCTGGAAGAAATGGACAAATTCTTAGAAATGCACAACCTTCTGAGACTGAACCAGGAAGAAATAGGAAATATAAACAGACCAACAACAAGTATTGAAATTGAGACTGTGATTAAAAATCTTCCAACAAACAAAAGCTCAGGACTAGGTGGCTTCACAGGTGAATTCTATCAAACATTTAGAGAAGAGCTAACACCTATCCTTCTCAAAATCTTCCAAAATACAGCAGAGGGAGGAACACTCCCAAATCCATTCTATGAGGCCACCATCACCCTGATACCAAAACCAGACAAAGGTGTCACAAAGAAAGAAAACTACAGGCCAATATCACTGATGAACAGGGATGCAAAAATCCTCAACAAAATATAGCAAACAGAATCCAACAGCACATTAAAAGGATCATACACCATGATCAAGTGGGGTTTATCCCCAGAATGCAGGGATTCTTCAATATATGCAAATCAATCAATGTGATACACCACATTAACAAATTGAACGATAAAAACCATATGATCATCTCAATAGATGCAGAAAAAGCTCTTGACAAAATTCAGCACCCATTTATGATAAAAACCCTTCAGGAAAGTATGCATAGAGGGAACCTACCTCAACATAATAAAGGCCGTATATGACAAATCCACAGCCAACATCATTCTCAATGGTGAAAAAATGAAACCATTTCCTCTAAGAACAGGAACAAGACAAGGCTGCCCACTCTCACCACTATTATTCAACATAGTTTTGGAAGTTTTAGCCACACAAATCAGAGAAGAAAAAGAAATAAAAGGAATCCAAATTGGAAAAGAAGAAGTAAAGCTGTAACTGTTTGCAGATGACATGACACTATACATAGAGAATCCTAAAGATGCTACCAGAAAACTACTAGAGCTAATCAATGGATTTGGTAAAGTAGCAGGATACAAAATTAATGCACTGAAATTTCTTGCATTCCTATACACTAAGGATGAAAATTCTGAAAGAGAAATGAAGGAAACACTCGCATTTACCATTGCAACCAAAAGAATAAAATACCTAGGAATAAACTTTCCCAAGGAGGCAAAAGACCTGTACGCAGAAAACTATAAGACACTGACAAAAGAAATTAAAGATGATACAAACAGATGGAGACACATACTATGTTCTTGGATTGGAAGAATCAACAGTGTGAAAATGACTCTACTACCCAAAGCAATCTACAGATTCAATACAATCCCTATCAAACTACCAATGGCATTTTTCACAGAACTAGAACAGAAAATTTCACAATTTGTATGGAAACACAAAAGACCTCCAATAGCCAAAGCAATCTTGAGAAAGAAAAATGGAGCTGGAGGAATCAGGCTCCCGGACTTCAGACTATACTACAAAGCTACTACAATAATCAAGACGATATGGTACAGGCACAAAAACAGAAATATAGATCAATGGAACAGGATAGGAAGCCCAGAGACAAACCTACGCATATTTTGTCACCTTATTTTTGATAAAGGGGGCAAGAATACATAATTCAGAAAAGATAGCCTGTTCAATAAGTGTTTCTGGGAAAACTGGACAGCTACATGTAAAAGAATGAAATTAGAACACTCCCTACCACCATACACAAAAATAAACTCAAAATGGATTAAAGACCTAAATGTAAGGCCTGATACTATAAAACTCTGAGAGGAAAACATAGGCAGGACACTCTATGGCATAAAGTACAGCAAGATCCTTTTTGACCCACCTCCTAGAGAAATGGAAATAAAAACAAAAATAAACAAATGGGACCTAATGAAACTGCAAAGCTTTTGCACAGCAAAGGAAACTATAAACAAGACCAAAAGACAACCCTCAGAATGGGAGAAAATACTTGCAAATGAAGCAACTGACAAAGGATTAATCTCCAAAATTTATAAGCAGCTCATGCAGCTCAATAACAAAAAACAAACAACCCAATCCAAAAATTGGCAGAAGATATAAATAGACATTTCTCCAAAGAAGATATACAGACTGCCAACAAACACATGAAAGAATGCTCAACATCATTAAACATTAGAGAAATGCAAATCAAAACTACAATGAGATATCATCTCACACCAGTTAGAATGGCAATCATCAAAAAATCTAGAAACAATAAATGCTGGAGAGGGTGTGGAGTAAAGGGAACATTCTTGCACTGCTGGTGGGAATGTGAATTGGTACAGCCACTATGGAGAACAGTATGGAGGTTCCTTAAAAAACTACAAATAGAATTACCATATGACCCAGCAATCCCAGTACTGGGCATACACCCTGAGAAAACCATAATTCAAAGAGTCATGTACCAAAATGTTCATTGCAATTCTATTTACAATAGCCGGAGATGGAAACAACCTAACTGTCCATCATCAGATGAATGGATAAAGAAGATGTGGCACATATATACAATGGAATATTACTCAGCCATAAAAAGAAACGAAATTGAGCTATTTGTAATGAGGTGGATAGACCTAGAGTCTGTCATACAGAGTGAAGTAAGTCAGAAAGAAAAAGATGAATACCGTATGCTAACACATATATATGGAATTTAAGAAAAAAAATGTCACGAAGAACCTAGGGGTAAGACAGGAATAAAGACACAGACCTACTAGAGAATGGACTTGAGGATATGGGGAGGGGGAAGGGTAAGCTGTGACAAAGCGAGAGAGAGGCATGGACATATATACACTACCAAACGTAAAGTAGGTAGCTAGTGGGAAGCAGCCGCATAGCACAGGGAGATCGGCTTGGTGCTCTGTGACCACCTGGAGGGGTGGGATAGGGAGGGTGGGAGGGAGGGAGATGCAAGAAGGAAGAGATATGGGAACATATGTATATGTATAACTGATTCACCTTGTTATAAAGCAGAAACTAACACACCATTGTAAAGCAATTATACACCAATAAAGACGTAAAAAAAAAATAAAAGAAAAAAACCCGAAATATACAAGCAGCTCATGCAGCTCAGTATCAAAAAACAAACAACCCAATCCAAAAATAGGCAGAAGACCTACATAGACTTTCTCCAAAGAAGATACACAGATTGCCAACAAACACATGAAAGGATGCTGAACATCACGAATCATCAGAGAAATGCACATCAAAACTACAATGAGGTATCATCTCACACCAGTCAGAATGGCCATCATCAAAACATCTACAAACAATAAATGCTGGAGAGGGTGTGGAGAAAAGGGAACCCTCTTGCACTGTTGGTGGGAATGGAAATTGATAGAGCCAGTATGGAGAACAGTATGGAGGCTCCTTAAGGAACTAAAAATAGAGCTACCGTATAACCCAGCAATCCCACTACTGGGCATATATCCTGAGAAAACCATAATTCAAAAAGAGTCATGTACCACAATGTTCATTCCAGCTCTATTTACAATAGCCAGGACATGGAAGCAACCTAAGTGTCCATCAACAGATGAATGGATAAAGAAGATGTGGCACATATATACAATGGCATATCACTCAGCCATAAAAAGAAACGAAATTGAGTTATTTGTAGTGAGGTGGATGGACCTAGGGACTGTCATACAGAGTGAAGTAAGTCAGAAAAAAAAAAAAAACCAATACCGTATGCTCACACATATATATGGAATCTAAAAAAAAAAAAAGGTTCTGAAGACCCTAGGGGCAGGACAGGAATAAAGACGCAGACATAGAGAATGGACCTGAGGACATGGGGAGGGAAGGGTAAGCTGGGACGAATTGAGAGAGTGGCATGGACATATGTACACTACTAAACGTAAAATAGATAGCTCGTCTGAAGCAGCCGCGTAGCACAGGGAGATCAGCTCGGTGCTCTGTGTCCACCTAGAGGGGTGGGATAGGGAGGGTGGGAGGGAGACACAAGAGGGAAGAGATATGGGGATTTATGTATGTATATGTATGGCTGATTCTCTTTGTTATAAAGCAGAAACTAACATACCATGGTAGAGCAATTATACTCCAATAAAGATGTTAAAAAAGAAAAAAAAAAGAACTGCTGATTCAGAACCTCACCAAAGAAAAGGCACAGAACCAATGTGGAGAGAGAGCTTAAATTTCCAGCAAAGCTATACTCATTACATGAGCAGATCAACATTTCTTAATATTAAATATACAGTTTTAATTAGCTCCTGAAAAATTCACTTTTTGTCTAGTTTATTTATTCATTTATTTCAAAATACTTATTGAGCGCCTACCATGTGCAAGGCACCAGACCAAAAAAATTACCCTTGCCCTCAGGAGCAGAAAAGCATTCAGGTGGTAGAAAAAGAGGTGAGCACTAATTAGGGGATAGAATTAGGCTTCATGGAAAAAGTAACATTTGAGCTACCTTTATTATTTAAATAACTTGAAATATTATTTAAATAAATGAGCTCTACTCCATGAGATCATTCAGAGTGTTGTGCATAATCAAAGCTGTAACCCTACTATGTCTCTCTTAGAGATGACCATCTCTTCTATTCACATTCCATCAATCCAATCCAAACTCACATAGCCTCTTCTCAATACAGGGAAAGCTAGAAATACTTGGCTGGGCAGCCATATATGCCCAGGAGGAGAAAAAACCAATTGTTGTTTTAAAGATAACTAACAAGTCTGCCACAACCTTAGCACAAACCACTTAACTTCTCTGTGCCTCAGTTTATCTTTATGTTCTTGAAGAGGGTAACAATTTCTTGAAAAGGACATAAGAGCACCAATCATAAAGGATTAATAATTAGACATTATTAAAATGAATAACTTCTGTTAATCAAAATATAACAATAATCAGATGAAAAGGCAAGCCACAGATTGGGAGAAGATACCTGCATATGTATAACCAACAAAAGGCTAACATCCAGAATACATAAAGAACTCCTAAAAATCAATTAAAAAGAAAAAACTGGAAAACCAATAAGAAAAAGGAAAAGACTTAAGGACACTTACTTGGAAATCCAAATAAGCATGTGAAAAGGTAGTTCAACATTATTAATCATCAGAGAAATGCAAACTAAAACTATAATGATACCACTGCAGCCCTACCAGAGGCTAAAATTAAAAGGACAACATCAAGTACTGATGAAGAACTGAAGTAACTAGAACTTGTATATATTTCTGGTGGCAATATAAATTCCACTTATATGAAGCTGAATTTTCATTAATATGAGCATTCACTTGCATGAAGATCAAAATAGCAAACTAAACTATGGTAATAGAGGTCAAAATGGTGGTTAGTTCCTGGGAGGAAAGTGGATATCAAGTGGAAGGTGGCACAAAGGAGGCCTGCTGCAGACATGGACATATTCTACATTTTGATCTGGATAGTGTTTAAACAGGTATATAAATATGTAAAAACTCATCAACCTGCACATTTAATATTTGTGCACATTAATAAATATAAATTATACCTCAGTAAAAGAGAAAATGGAAAAACAGTGTTTATAAGTTGTGAAATGAGGTATGCTACACATTCTGAAGATGCAAGAGGTAGAAATGACTAGACTCTACAACTCTTATCAGCCTTGGTGACAAGAAGATTGTTTCTAATAACAATTGGTTCGAATAACAGCAAAGCAGAAAGATTGGGAGAGGCAGATGAGTTTGGTTTTGGAATGATGTGCTTGAGAAACTGAGAAGACATCTAGGAGTAACTGCACACATGAGACCAGACAGAACTCAGGCCAGCAGTGGCTAAAGACAGAGAGATTTGGGAGTTCTGGCCCAGAGAGGCAAGTTGAAACAGCAGGCATAGATTAAAATACCTAGGAGGAAGTAGTATAGAAAGCAAAGGGCTAAACTGTCCTAGCAAATGCCGACATTCAGAGGAAAAGAAAAGGTGAATAAGCTATCAAGGAAGGTAGAAAGAAGCAGTCTATGATATAGAAACAGAATTTAAAGAGCCCAGTGTCTTAGAAGCCAAAGGGAGAATTTCAAGGAGTGGGTAGGTGGCTAACTGTATTAACTGGCCTAGAGAAGTAGCAGAGGATGAAGCTTGTTGGACCTGATGATGAAATCTCCAATGACCTCTGAGAAAATAATTTCATCAGAATAGCAGGTGCTGAAACCAGATCTGAAGGAAGCAAAGAGTGTGGTGAGGATGTAGACACATTGAGTGTAGTGATATTCTTTCAAGAAATTCATCAGGGATGGGAAGGGAAAAAAGAAACTGTTCACTTGTAGAAATAGTAAAATTGAAGGAAAAGGGCCAATTGAGACTGAAAGATGATGGAGCCAGAGAGGGACGAGTAGAGAGCCAAGTCCCAAAGAAGACAAGTGAGCATGGGAGGCAAGGAAGAGATAGTCACTACAGACACTGATGGGGAGTTAAAATAAGCATGAATCTCGGGTTGACTGAGAAGCCAGGAGCAGTCATAGAAGAAAAGGAAAACAACTGCAAAAGAAACATATGTAAACCTCTAAGCTTCCTAGGTTTGGAATAGGAAGATGTCAAACTAACAAAAATTAATGTTTGGAAGGTTCTTTGACCTCATTTTAATGGAACCACCTATCTTAAAAGAGCATGTTAGGGCTTCCCTGGTGGCGCAGTGGTTGAGAGTCCGCCTGCCGATGCAGGGGAAGCAGGTTCGTGCCCCAGTCCGGGAAGATCCCACATGCCGTGGAGTGGCTGGGCCCGTGAGTCATGGCCGCTGAGCCTGCGTGTCCGGAGCCTGTGCTCCGCAACAGGAGAGGCCACAGCAGTGAGAGGCCCGCATACCGCAAAAAAAAAAAAAAAAAAAGAGCATGTTAAAGATATTTTTAAAAGGTCCTATTTTAATTTGGTCATTGAAAAATACCAGTGCCAAAAAATGAAATAAATTTTTACCAGGCAGGTTCTACTATATACTTAAAGTGGTTATAAATACTTGATTGGAAAGCAATGTTTTTCTCTTCCTCCTGAAAGATCTATTCCAAGATTAGGAACAAAAATACCAGCAAATGATGGAAATAACAAAATAAGCATATTCTAATGGTTAAACAATCTGGTCTATGGTCCTTA
Organism: Orcinus orca; assembly: GCF_937001465.1. Classification (NCBI taxonomy): domain Eukaryota; kingdom Metazoa; phylum Chordata; class Mammalia; order Artiodactyla; family Delphinidae; genus Orcinus; species Orcinus orca. Next base: position 101,937,998 of record NC_064563.1, read on the forward strand.
CAGACCTTTCTTTATAGTGAGAATAAAAACCACACACTTATCATGAAGAGCAACAATAACAAAAACTTTCGTCACACTTACTGCTGCCAGAAATGCAAAGTGCTTCTCTGAAAACTGGGCAACTCAAGCCAGGTAAACAGATTAAAGCCCACTCAGACTCTGAAGTAGGAGCATTTGCTTGGAAAAACAAGATGCATATCTCAATAGTTACTTTTCCTGGCCAAAGATCTTGCTTAACTCAACTAGCTTGGGCTTGTTTCCATTACTTGAAGCCATACTTTTTAAATAACAAATTAAGAGTTTTTCATTTAGGACAAATTAGTACAAGCAAATGAAGCAGCAGGAACAAGAGCTTTATTTCATTATTTCAGCCTGGGAAATAGCTGTGCAGTTCTCTGTGTGAAGCACCTTAGTAAGAACAGAAGCAAATACTTTTTTCGGTCAGGTCACTGATCCAACCCGCCCAGGATCCCTGTCTCTTATGGTAGCTGTCAAGGAAGCCTTGTAGGGGCCTGTGAAGATGCAACCTTAAATGATGAATTACCCTTAATAGCTAATTTGCCAATTTTGGATTTTATCTGTAAGTAACTCTTCTAAACCTACTTCTTTTTTAACCCACCCAACCAATATGGCAAATGCTTTAAAACAAGCACAGGTACACACAAACACACAGTGCTTACTATATGCCAGCTATTGTTTTAAGTGCTTTTCACTTAATCCTTAATCCTCATAACAGCTGTACAAGATAGGTATTATTATTAGTAGCACTTACAGATGAAGAAACTGAAGACTGGGAAGATAAGGTGCCTAAGGACACAGAGTTAGAAATGGGCAAAGGGCTGAACTGAACCCAGCAGTTTGACCATTTGTCTATATTCTTAACCATGAGGCCATATCGCCTCTAGTGCACTGCTCTTTGAGTAAACCCATTTCCTTCAAGACTCCAATTCTAACAATTCTAGGTATGGGTAAACAAGTGTGTTTGCCCTGCCACACTGCTTATGATTTTATATATTTTATACCCTTTTTTTCTTCCAGTGTTATTGAGATATAATTGACATACAGCACTGTATAAATTTAAGGTGTACAGCATAATGATTTGACTTACATACATTATGAAATGATTATCACAGTAACTTTAGTGAACATCCATCATCTCATACAAATATGACATTAAATAAATAAAAAAAGGTTTTTTCCTTGTAATGAGAACTCAGGATTTACTCTCAACAACTTTCATATATAACATACAGTAGTGTTAATTATATTTACAATGTTGTACATCCTTAGTACTTATTTATCTTAAAACTGAAAGTTTGTACCTTTTGACCACCTTCACCCAATTCCCCCTCCTCCTACCCCCACCTTTGGTAACCACAAATCTGGTCTCTTTTTCTATATAGGTGTGTTTGTTTGTTTTTGAAGTATGACTGACCTAAAACTCTATGTTAGTTCCTGGTGCACAACATAGATCTGATATTTCTATATATTTTTAAATGATCACCATGATAAGTCTAGTTGTTATCTGTCACCTTACATAGATATTATGTAATTACTGACTATATTCCCACACTGTACATTTTATACCTGTGACTTTTATTTTGTAACTGAAAGTTTGTATCTCTTAATCTCCCTCACTTATCTCACCTATTTCTCTCCTCCCCCCACCTCCCTCCCCTCTGTTTGTTCTCTGTATCTGTTTCTGTTTAGTTGTATTTGTTCATTTGTTTGTTTGTTTTTTAGATTCCTCATATAAGTGAAATCATACAGTATTTATCTTCCTCTGTTTGACTTATTTTACTTAGCATAATACCCTCTAGGTCCATCCATGTTGTTGCAAATGGGAAGACTTCATTCTTTTTTATGGCTTAGTAATACTCCATCATGTATATATACCACATCTTCTTTATCCATTCATCTATTGATGGGCACTTAGGTTGCTTCCATATCTTGGCTATTGTAAATAATGCTGCAATGAACATATGTGAGTGCATATATCTTCTTGAATTAGTGCTTTCTTTTCCTTTGGATAAATAACCAGGAGTGGAATTGCTAGATCGAATGGTAGTTTACCACTCTGTTTGCACTTATGTGAAACCTCCAACGCTGGTTAAACCTTTTTTCAGGACAGGTAACTAGTATGGCAGAAAACATAACATTTGGATATGCTACATTTTAAATAAAAAATAAGATCATGCTATTAATTTAGTGTGAATCCCTTCCCATTCTGTTGACTTGTTAGCCCTTTCTGGCTGTCCAGTTTCTTCCCTGGTCAAAACTATAGTTTTCAGATGTAGCTTGAATTACCACTCTTCACACCATTTTCCATCTTAGAATGGGCTAACAGCTAGATACCCTTATGCATCAGGATAATTTCCTTAGGAATGATAGTCTATCACCCTGTTATGGAATCACTCTGAAGGTACTTAATTTTCACTACCTTTTCCATGTCTTCTCATGGAACTGCACCTGAAAAATTGACTCTTATCATGTAAGAGATGAGTTCAACAAATACCTTTGAGCACCCACACTTTCCTAGGTGCTGGGTGTGCCACAAACTGTCACGAGTAACCCCATACTTTTGGTTGTCAGGAGACCATGCCTCCAAATGCCTACTCAAAAAATGCCACATACAGTATATGTGCATGCCACATATAGTATATATTTCATCAGTGAATTAAACTGATGAAAGTGCTTCCTAAAAATGTCTAATCTAACATTGTATATATCCTCATTACTTAGGAGGTCGGTGAAAGCAAGCCAATCATTTAAATATTTTGCTCCTAAAAAATAAAATGTAGTTAGCTTAACACTGATTCTTAAAAGACCTCATACAGTATTGAGAGACAGACCACAGGAAATTAATGAAAATGTTTTGTTTTGTTTATTGGTATCATATATTATCAGCAATACATGTATATATACTACATGCAAAACACTACGCTGAGCTCTACTGGGGACAAGATATTTGGGATTACTTACACAGAAACAAATACATAAATCTTTAAAAAAGTATATATATGTATATATGTATACACACACACACATAAAACTATTCTTAAGCTTGTTGGAATCTGTGCTACTTACCAACAAGATAATGTATAGAAAAACACCTTATCCATTAGGTGTATCCTGTCCAGAGTTTAACAAAGGAAAAAAAATCACTTGTATAAGAGTGGAGTTACACAAATTGTTTAAGCAAAAAGACTGAGCTTTGCTTGACTGTTTAGCTTTAGAATACACACCGCTGATATTTAAGCAGCGTAAACTGTGTAGTATCATTGTCAGCGCAAATCATAGGTCTTTATGTGCAATAAGCTTTCCCAAAGAACATCTGGCTAATAGCCAAGCAAAAGTACATAATTTAAAACACTCAATCAGTTTCTTCTGGGGCATTTTTGTTTAGTGTTTAATAGCTTCTCCAGGGACAGGAAAATTACAAAAGTGAATTGTTTTGACATGAGCTAAAATGAGTCACCGCTCGTCACTACATTTTTGAGGATTTGGCATTAATCTTCTGAGACAATAAACCATAAACATTTGAAATAAATATCAATTTTCCTAAACAGTTTAGTAAAGTCAGCCTACTCTTCACATTGGAGCAATAAACTGGTAACCCTAAAGGAAGGCACAAACCTTTTCCCACTTGTAGCCATTTTGTTTTTTCCAAACGTTTCCTGAACATTTCAATGGCCATGTAAGGCCCTGTGACTAAAGCAATGGTAAAGCTTAGTTCATTTTTTTTTTTAAATAGAAAGTTAAAAGAATAGTATATACAGTGTAATCCCTGGGTAACTTCCTAATTCATTGTTACCTACTATTTCCATGCAGTATCCCTTGCATGCAAAAGGAAGGAATTCTTAACAAGAAGCCACCCAAACTGGCTTGAGTTTAGACTTCTGGATGCTCCAAGGTCCAGATCCTACCTGCCCTGCCCCATCAGACATGCTCTTGGGCCTAGACAAATTTCATTTTCCTTTAGATCAATGAACGTAAAATTTTCCTAGATATTAGAATCACCAGAGGAGCTTTAAAAAAATCCCAATGCCCAGGGCATACCAATTAAGCTAGAATCTCTTAGACATAAACATCTATAATGCTGAAAGCTCTCCAGGTAATTCCAATGTGCAGCCCAGTTTGAGTAACAGTGCTTTTAGACTTGTGTGGGAGAGCAGAAAGAGGCAGGGTTAGGCAATGATCAACACCTTTGGTACTTAATGTTTGTTTTGATGAGCATTAAATATGGGAAGAAAGGTTGGACTAAATAACTGTTATGAAATTATAGCTTATTAACAACAGAGTTAAGAGTACAAATTCTGGAGCCAAACTTCCTGGGTTGAATCCTGGTTACTTGTAGCCTCTCAGACACAGTTTCTTCAACTATTCAATGGGAATAATAATAGTACCCACCTTATAGGTTGCTATAAAAATTAAACGAGTTAACCTATGTAAACGTAAAGTCTTTAGAACAGTATTTTACACAGAGTAAGCACGAGGTATGTATCATTTGTTATTAATATTCTCATTATCACTATCTTTGTTATCCACCTCATTAACATAGATGAGAGTTGAATGATCTCTACTAAATCTAAAAGAGATGAATGGCCTTGATTTCCAGAATTTAATCATTACGAATTTCAAGAATGACATCACCCTATGGAAAATAGTATGGAGGTTCCTTAAAAAACTAAAAATATAACTACCATATGACTCAATAATCCCACTACTGGGCATATACCCAGAGAAAACCATAATTCAAAAAAACACATGCACCCCAATGTTCATAGCAGCACTATTTACAATAGCCAGCACATGGAAGCAACCTAAATGCCCATCAACAGAGGAATGGATAAAGAAGATGTGGGACATATATACAATGGAATATTACTCAGCATAAAAAGGAATGAAATCGGGTCATTTGTAGAGACGTGGATAGACCTAGAGAGTGTCATACAGAGTGAAGTAAGTAAGAAAGAGAAAAGCAAACATCATATAATAACGCATATATGTGGAATCTAGAAAAACGGTATAGATGATCTTATTTGCAAAGCAGAAATAGAGACACAGACATAGAGAACAAATGTATGGATACCAAGGGGGAAAGGGGTGGGGTGGGAGGAATTGGGAGACTGGGATTGATACATATACATTATTGATACTATGTATAAAATAGACAACTGATGGGAACATACTGTATAGCACAGGGAACTCTACCTAATGCACTGTGGTAACCTAAATGGGAGGGAATATCTGTATGTGTATGGCTGATTCATTTTGTTGTGCAGTGGAGGCTACACAACATTGTAATGCAACCATACTCCAATAAAAATTAGTAAAAAAAAAAAAGTGACATCACCATTATACGTGTATAATATTTTCAATTTTAATTAATTCTTTAATTTTAATAAATATTTACTGAGCATCTACTATGTGCCAAACACTGTTCTGGATGTCCGTTACTTTATAACTTTTCAAAAACCTTTCATGCATATTTATATTCATTTCATCTTAAAATACTGTCAAGTTGCTTCTGACCTTAGAATTTAATAGGATTTCAAAGATACAAAACAACCAGAACACCACAGATGGCATCTTAGGAATGTATAGTAAGAGCTAACTAGTTGAATACTTACTATGTATATGTGCTACTCTAAGCACTCACAGGCTGTAACTCATTTAATACTCATAACAACCCTATAAGGAAGGTACTCTCACTATCCCCCATTTTATAGAAGAGGAAACAGAGACACAGAGAGGTTACAAAACCAATAAATGAAGAACTTAAGAACTTAATGCAGCGAGTCTGGCTCCAGAGTCTTGCTCATCATCCTTGGGATGTTAATGTACATTGAGGAAAAATGCCCTGAAGGTGAACCATGGTGGAGTCACAGTTAAGATGGAAATGGGAGTCCAAAATGTCCATCATAATAATCTTAGGAACAGTGCACCTTGTATGTTATTCTTCACACTTTATCTTGGAAATATTTTGTTGAAGAATGCAATAGGGGCTTAGAAAACAGCTAGAAAAAAAGCAACAACAGTAATCACAACAGCTACCACACAGATTTCACAAAAACCTAAAATCTTTATATACAATAACTTTTAATTATTTTAATTATATAGTCAATATAATTTACAAAGAACTTCTTTGTAGAAAGAATTACTTGGAATATTTCCTATATGACCTTAAAACATGTGATTTCCATTTTTAACTCTAGTGTGTTTGTAATGCTCATTAAGGCTAAAAAGATATAGCACAGTAAGAAATCACCAAAACACCTGCAAAGTGTAATAACTTGGTATTGGAAACCAGTGATCTGCTTTTGAAAACTATAACCAAATGTTCTGTTCAAAATAAAACTGAACAGACTTTTTATATGATACAAAATAAACATAAACATCAATGAACACCAGAAATTACTTCCTCTAAAAAAGATATTTTTAGATGAGAAGAAATGAGTTCCTAGTTTAGGCCTTTAAATAAATGCACACATAACATCTCCATTTAATATAAACAAAGCACATCTATTGCAGCTGCCTCTAAGGCCCTAAATAAAAAGGAGTGTTTACATTTTTTCTTTACATCTATTCAGCCTTTCTCAGGTGATCTGAAATACCAAGAAAAATCTCATTTGTATTAATAATGATCATCTAATAACAGAATTGCTTGAAATGTACCTAAACTTCTATGAAAGCTTCAGACTCAGTGTTCATGGAATATACCTCATTTAATTGTACCTTATTCTGACATTCTTGTGTAATAGTCCAAGTCATATTAAAACAAAACAAAACTACTAGGATGATGTGAAAAATGCATACGTGTTTATGTGTGAGTGTATGTATGCATGTCAAAAGTCGATCTGTGAGAAATCTGTCACTACAGAAGAAAAATTTTGTTTAGCTGATCTTCCTAGGTTTCTATTTTTAAAGGAAGAAATTTTGAAAAGGATGAGATTGGATGTAAAGAATCAGACAAACATGGCCCCTGGGCATTGTGTAATTCCATATAAAACAATTTATTTGAAATATCTTTCATTCCATATACCCATGACATACCTCTAAAAATAAGGCGATCTACAATATAGAAGTGCACTTTCTTTCTCTAACAACCTTTTTAAAATGTCAAAATATGCAACAAAAATAATGTATCACATCTAAACTCCCAAATAAGCAACCAAGAGTTCTTTTGAATGTTTCCTTCTTTTTTGAGAGTCTGATAAGTTAGATTAAGTCTATTTAGAAATACATTTTGATGGCTATTTCAAGGAATAAAAAACCCAATGTTAGAATAAATATAACATTAGTATGAGGAATCCAAACTGGAATTAGGATATCTTTTATTAATACCATCAGTCCTCAATTATTCATGGTGATTAGACAACAAGGAAAACTTCGTTTAGTCATGAGCACTGGATACTTCCATGGTGGTCTGTTTTGCCACGTACACTTAAGCAGAAAGCTTTGACACACAATAGGGGTGTCTCTTACAGAATTCCCCTATAATCTCCATCTCTCATTCTAGACATCCCCTTTCTGGAAAAGGTAAAATAAGAGAAAGTGATATGACCAGAAAATAGGAAACTAAATATAACCAGTTCAGAACCTCACTGCTTTCCATTAGTCTCAGAAACAAAACTTTGTTCTTCTACTTTCACTGTCCCAGATTTCTACTCAAATATACATCACCTCAGTACTCCACCAAAAGGCATCCATTATCTTGGCAATAATGGATTAATGAATCTTCAGTGAATATAAACGATCCAAGATCTAAAAAACTACTAGTACAGGAAATTCAAAATTTGGTGTCAGGCAAATGAACACAAATTAGTTGAGATATAGAAAGCAAAACTTTCAGTTGCCCCCACCCCTTTTTAAATTTTGTTTCGAACTGTACTTATTGCCAAAGCTATAGAACGGTGGTCAGCAAACTTTTTTTTGTAAAGGACCAGGTAGTAAATATTTTAAGCTTTGTAGGCCACAGTCTTGTTGCCACTATTCAATTCTGCTGTTATAGTAGGAAAGCAGCCAATAATATGTAAACAAATGGGTGTGGCTGTGTTCCAATCAAACTTTATGGACATTAAAATTTGAATTTCATGTAATGTTCACATATCGTGGAATATGATTCTTATTTTGGAATGTTATTCTTATTTTCCAATTATTTAAAAATATAGAAAACATTCTTAACTTGTAGACAGTACAAAAATTGATGGTGGGCAGGCTATAAAACTTAGTCATGTCTTCTCTCTGTCATGTCCTGCTTTATTATACATTTAAATGTATATAGAAATTTCTGACTACAAACAAAACACTTTGTTTACATTACCTTCTTAGGTATCCATTTTAAAGCATGAGAGCAGACAAAAAAAAAAAAAAATGTACCATTGATGCCAATCATAATAAAGCAGGATACTGGGAGAGAGGTACAGAATAATTGAGTTCTATACCACTGACACATGTTTAAATCATATTTACAGATATACACATATTAGTAAGTTCTTTGTTCATGCTAATATTATTCATTGTCGAGGCCCAAATCAATAATAACATCAATGGATTTTTTTCCCCACAACCTGAACAACTAAAATTAAGTCTTATTAAGAAGTTAATTAAACTTAGACACATAAAGGCTGGTAATATCCTTTGCCATAATCATTTCTGAGCAAACAAAGTGAAAAAAAAAATGTTCTGAGAAACAAATTATGTTTCTCTCTAGTACTTTTCTCTAATATAACAATGGACCATAATTAAATTTTAGAGACTTAAAACACAGTTCTTGTTTATTAGCCATGTACGACACACAATTGGAAATGGGCTTCAGTGCACTTCGTATATACTGATTTCTTTTTTGATTTAAGAAAATTATTTTTTCAAAGTAAATCATTGTGCTTTCAGTTTGTTAGAAGGTAAATACTGATTAATACATAGTTTGTAAAACCAAAACAACAAACACTTGCCCTTTAAGGTAATTTGTGAAATCTCAAACTACTGAGCAAAGGTTTAGTTGCTATGGCAACAAATACATCCTAAACATTGTCATTGCAGAATTATTTAAAAGAAGAGCATGCCTGAAGACAGTAATTTGGGTCCCATTCTTCTAGTCTCAGGCCTTCAAAGTGACTGTTTCTAAGTGCTTCCCTACGTTTTTTTGTTACTTTAATAAAAGGTCCTGTTTCCTGACTAAATCCTGTCTTTCCCCTTTGGGAACCTTTGTCTCAAGACCTCTGTATGGAGTGAGAACAGCTTAAGGTGACTGCCATTCATGAAAAAACAAAACAAAAACAAAAACAAAGATAAAACCCCTAGAAAACATAAACATTCCACACACAGAAATGCTGTACTAATGGGGCATGCAGACTTTTTAAAGTAAAACAGCCCCTCTATGGAAGAGCACACCAATTTTGCAGCTAACACTAGTGCAACAAATTTTCCCTTGCCTTCCTATTGCCATATGCCTGCCATTTTCTCCCTATAGTTTCCATTCACTGTTTCAAACATATGTTGCCACTTATTTGCCAGGAAAGGAATCTCTGAACTAACCCCTTTATGTATGATGAAATGGCAGACGGAACGGAGCCAGAGACAGCACCATTAGTAGTTATTCACACTTCTGTTTTCTCTTAACTTCCTTTTCTCTAAAGTTTATTCCTCATGTTAGGAGGGATGTGTAATCATAAAGATATCCTTGACTCATACTTTAGAATATGGAAGCACAGCAATTCCCTGTAGCAGAAAATGGTTCTCTCTTCCACCGAGCTGCATACCTCCGCTACAGAAAGCCTATCTTTACAGCCTAGAGCCTGCCAAACACAGGTAAGAGGCTCCTTTGTCAAACCCTCACCAACTATCAACATTCTTTTCTAGTAATCACTGCTAGAGTTTAACCAACATTTAACCACAGTCATTTAATAAGGCACCTGTTCCATGGGTTCAGGTTGCTAGGTGATTAATTGCCCTGAGTCAAGAGGAGAAAACACCATGGAGATTAGTTAAGAGGAAGGGGTTTTCCACTAAAGATGACGGGAATTTATGGAGATAAAGTGGGGAAGTCTGGTGTTACAAGTACAGCAACAAGAAATGAATGCTATTTCAGTCTGTATTGATTATCCTCTTTTGGCTTACTGAAACCAATCTATAGGCCAAGAAACATCGCCATGGATTAATAGTTATGTTACGGTTGAACTAAGTTCCTTAAACTGTATCTGGCAAACACTACCAGGAACTTGGCCTCTTCTGGAAAAGGAGGCAAAAAATAAGCAGAAAGGAAATACAGTACCGTGAAGAACCCACAAATACTACCATTCACGTGTTATGGGATATGGTAAAAAATAAAGAACAGTCCTGCTGAGCGACAGCCCACTAAATCTATGAAGCCAACTGCAAAGCTGGATGAAGTATGATTTATTCTTTAAAGGGGGATGTTTTCAGCTTTTCCAGTCATGAACATGGGTGACTGCAAGTTGCTTAAAAGAACATGCTGTCATGCTTAAACCTGGGAGAGCTAAGAACAAAATATATTAAGCTTAACCCTCCGGGCCACATAAAATACATACAAGCATTCTCTGGGTTATGAACACCTGACTCGTGAACGTTCCCTCTATATAAAAAGACAATCTACATTCTGCTCAAAAGGATGACACCTGGAGGGCAAGAGTATTTCCAGAGCTACTTAATTTTCCTCAGGCTAGCTAGCCAGGGGCTGCCATGGATATGATAGGGAGGTATTCACCTGGAATCCAAAGTGGGAACCTGGAACACATTTACTAATAAATATCATGTGTTATGTAAAACATAGGCTCCCAGCTAGTCCACAAAAAGCTAGCTGACCCGAAATATAGTTTAAATTCTATACATTTGCAAGAATATTGTTCTCCACTACAGGCTGTAATAATCACATTATATATAAATCTTGTGAGCTATGATATGATTGTGCTACAATATCACCATACTATCACAATTACCTAAATACAGGCTTTCAGCATTATTATGGGTTTAGTAAGTCTCCTTGTGCTAATCTGGGAACCAACTCTCTACTTAATAACTTAATAACATTGTTTCTATTGGGAAATATCTTACAAATGAACCTTTCAAATCTTTTTGCGAGATGGGGAAATTTCTACATTTTGAAGGTTAAAGTATTCACTTTCCTTCTTGCTATAAGAATCCAAATTGCCCTAAAATCTATATAAATTCAGCATTATGCCATGTTTCTTCTATGAGCAAGAGAAACCATAAACAACACAGACTTTAAAAGTATAAAAAACAAAAAAACAAGAAATGGTTATTCACGGAAAGAAGAGACCAGCACACGAGCACACAAGAGTAATGTGGATAGTAAATCTGCCCTCCAGCCCCCTCTGGGGCCAGATCTGGCACCAGACCAGCTCCTCCTTAGTGACTGTACATTTTATGTTGCCCACAACAGAGGATCAAATTGGATGGAACTTTATTTTACCTGAACTCCTAAGTGCCACCTTGTCTCACACCTTTCTAGATGCATAACTTCTTCCTCTACACAGAAAGGGCACTTCATTTATGCACGTTGTGTAATTCACTTAGTTTTTAACCAGTATATCTTTTTCTCCATATTTTTTAAACTAAATTTATTTATTTTTTATTTTTGGCTGCGTTGGGTCTTTGTTGCTGCACACGGGCTTTCTCTAGTTGCGGCGAGCGGGGGCTACTCTGTTGCGGTGCGTGGGCTTCTCATTGCGGTGGCTTCTCTTGTTGCGGAACATGGGCTCTAGGCATGCGGGCTTCAGTAGCTGTGGTGAGCAGGCTTTAGAGCGCAGGCTCAGCAGTTGTGGCGCACAGGCTTAGTTGCTCCGCAGCATGTGGGATCTTCCCGGACCAGGGCTCAAACCCGTGTCCCTACATTGGCAGGCAGATTCTTAACCACTGTGCCACCAGGGAAGCCCTTTTCTTCCATAATAATACCTCCTTAACCAACTCTTAGCTGTAAATTCCCTGAAGCAAGGGATCTGTCTTATTCTTCCATATAGCACTAAACTTTGGATATAATAGCACAGAGAAAAGGAACAAAGTTTACTGGAGCCTAATATATGCTGGTACTATGTTAAATGGCTTTCTTCCCCTCAGATTTGTCTCACTTAACACAGTAGGTATTTAATAAATGAATACTGAATGTTTAGTCACCCGGCTTCAATAAAAAGAAAACTGTAAAGAAACTGATAGAAACATTTGTGGATTCAGTAAAGAGGGAATAAGATTTTTTACCTTCAAAATGCCTTTGGGGTTGGTGGTAAAATCTAACTAAAATATCTATGTATTCTGTGAGGGGTGTTGGTAAACAAAAATTGTTCTCAATTAGCATGGAACTCTATTTTACAGAGATAAATATAAATCAATTATCTATAGAGCATAAAGACTTGTGGAGAGTCTACAAAATGGACAACACTATTTTGGAGCTTACCATCCAAAAATACCTAGATTCTAAAAATATTGTTACTGGAGATGGAGACATGAAGGCAGAAGGATGTGTCTTGAGAGTCCCCAGATTTCCTCATAGGAACACCTTGAGAGGACAGACACAGAGCATGCTGCATTCATCTAAACAAGGCATTGCCATTCCTAGTCACCTTTGCACACCCCACCCACTTGGTCTTCTTTGGGAACAGCCCATATGCTTTGTTGTATGAAGGCTGACCAAGGCCACGAAACATGAAGACCTGACTTGGGATGAGGGCTGAAAACCTATTCACCCAACTTTTATGGACTTTGAGTTGTTCCCTCCTGAAAATCATCTTCAGAATCTCATTCCCCCACTTCTTAGCTGAGGATAAAGCAAATGCAATATAGTGATAAGGAAAACACAGCACAGACACAAGCAGCTACTGAAACAAACACTTGCACACACATGCATGCACTCACATCTATCTAACTAATGATGTGCAAACAGAAATAATGGTTTCTATGATATTTAAAACAAATTTAGCTACTAAATTATCAAAAAAAGCAAGGATCTGGCAACAAAATATGGTAACATTCCAACAAATAGCCTTAGGCAGGTGACTTGTTTCTCCCAACTAGAAAGTTTAGGCTTTATCAAAATCAGAAAACACTGTCAGCAGAACCCTCAATAACATTTCTATCCGTTGAACCTCTTCAATTTTGTTACTACTTTGTTTCTATTCCAAAACTAGTTTCCATTTTTAAGGGTAAAAGAATGATAGTGAATTAAGAGCAAGGGGAGATAGGAAATAAGTAAGCTTATTATATGAACTTTCTCTAAATTAGAAGTATAGTATAGTGTATGGTATAGAAGGTACACGAAGAACCCAAGCCGGCTTTTGCGTTGAGAGCATTTTTTGAATGCTGTGAACTTAATTTTAGTTTTTATGGCACCATAGGGCACAGAGGACAAAGTCCAGGGTCCTCCCTACCCCACATAAAGTTAGGATTACAAACATCTAAACCATCAGTGTTAAAGGTGACTAAGAAACAAAACCAACCTCCAGGAACGATAAGGAAAACTACTTTCCTTGAACTGTGGCATTGGGAGAAAGGGAAGAAATAAACTCCACTGAGAATTTATAATAACAAGCTACCCAACATGAGAATTTGCAGCCCAAATTCACACTACCTGGGTGGTCCAAAAACAAAAAATAAAAAGCCTAGATATTCTGGGCTGACAATACTCCCTGGCACCTGGCAAAAAAAAAAAAAATCCTCTCTAGAGGAAGCCACCTTCAACCCAGGGTTCAAAGAATTCCCACATATAAAGTCTAAGATGTATGAGTTCATATTTAAAAAAATCCAAAACACACTAGAAAATAATGCATAATGATTGAAAGCCGGAGAAATCAGAATCAGAACTGTTGATAAAGACATCAGATATTTAAATTATCAGACAGTGTGTAAAACATACTTAATATATGAAAGATAAAAAAGGGGATTGAAATTTCTAGTTAAAAGAGTAACAGACTATAAAAGGCCAAACAAATTAGGAAAGAAAAAAATTGGAGGGCTTCCCTGGTGGCGCAGTGGTTGAGAGTCCGCCTGCCGATGCAGGGGACAAGAGTTCGTGCCCTGGTCCGGGAAGATCCCACATGCCGTGGAGTGGCTGGGCCCGTGAGCCATGGCCGCTGAGCCTGTGCGTCCGGAGCCTGTGCTCCGCAACGGGAGAGGCCACAACAGTGAGAGGCCCGCGAACCACAGAAAAAAAAAAAAAAAAAAAAAAAAAAAAAAAAAAATTGGAAATGAAAAACTATAACTGTAGATCAGCAATGAGAATTAGTGAACTGGAAGAAAAATCTGAAGAAATAATAAAATGCAGCCTGAAGAGCTAGAGACGGAACAAGCGAAAGAATAGTTGAAGGATATGAAGAACAGAGTAAGAAGGTCTAACATGTGTCTAAGTTTTAAAAGGTAAGGAGACAAAAAATTATTCAGAAGCCATATTTGAGGATTTAACATTGAGAATTTTCTAGAAGTGAGGAAAGAAACCAATTCACACATACAGGAAACTTAATGAAGCCCAGAAAATATAAAATAAAGAACTCTATACTTAAGAATATCATAATGAAATGGCAGAATATCAGAAGACAAAGGAAAAATCACAAAAGCAGCCAGAGAGAAAAGGAATGACAATTAGACTGATGATTGACTTTTCAACATTAACATGGGAAGCCAAAAGTCAGTGGAATATTACTCTCAATGTCCTGACAGAAATGGTGTCAACCTAGAAGTCTATGCACTGTAAAAATCTTCCTAAGAACAAGGGTAAAATATAGACATGTTCAAATAAATAAAAAGAGAGAGTGTGCAAAAAACACACTTCCACTAAAGGAACTTCAAAAGTATGTATTTAGATTGAAGGAAAGTGATCCCAGATGGAAATATGGAATAAAAGAAGGAATGATGAGCAAAGAAAGTGGTAAATATGTTGGTACATCTAAACCAACACTGACTAAAAGAACAATAATAGGTAATGATAATATCTTGGAATTTAAAAAAAGAACTAAAGTATATTTCAACAGTAATATAAAAATTGGGAGGGTATGCTTAAAGTGTTCTGAAGTCCTTAAAGTTTTTGGAGGATTAAAATTGTGATTAGCTTTAGACTTTGAGAATTTAACTTGTGAGGTAGAATGTATAGGCTAATTAATTCCTAATAGAATAGAAATAGTATATGACTTCCAAAGTAGAGAGGGTGAAAATGAATAAAAATAAAATCCAAAAGAAGCCAAGAAATGAGATAAAACAACAGCAAAAAAGGTGGTAAAAAACAGAACCATCAAATAAGTTGACAAAAGTAAAACCAAATACATCAATAATCACTGTAACATAGACTAAATACATTAAAAGACAAAGATTGTCAGACTGGATTAAAACAGTTCTAACAATAATAATAATTCCCAACTGTATGTTGTTCATAAGTGACTCAAACTTAAGAATATAGCAAAACTGAAAGTAAAAGTTTGGAAAAGAGACATCATCAAGCAACCACTAACCAAAAGAAAGGTTATACAACTATGTTAATACGAGACAAAAGGGACCTTAAGGTGGAAAGCGTCTATAAAGAGTCACTATATAATGTGAAAAGATTCCATTTTCTAGGAATAGTTTGAACTTACATGCACATAAAAATATGGTCTCTAATAACTATAGCAAGAATTGACAGAAACACAAGGACAGACTAATCCACCACCACAGCGGAAGAGTCTAACACACCTCTTAAGTCATTAATAAATCAAGCAGACAAAACTCAGCAAGGTTACAGAAGATTTTAACAATATAATAAGCAAGGTTTATTTGTAGTGAGGATGATGTTCTTAACTGCTACAGAATATACATTCTCTTTAAGCAGATAGGGAACTTGTACAAAAACTAAACACAGTGGGACCATAAAGCAAATCATAACAAACTTCGAAAGGCAGATAACAACTGACCATATTTTCTGACTATAACGTAATCAGTGACAAAAAGATCTCTCCCTCCTGCCCCAAATATATGCTTAAAAATTAAGAAGCACAACTTTAAATAACTCATGAGCCAAAGAGAGGGATCAAAGCCCAATAAAACCACGGGGAAAAAAGAAACAAACTAAAGTCCTTAGCAAAGCTATTTTTTGTACTGAAATTTATGAAATCTCAGAACTGACCCAATGAAGACAATCACAGAATTTCTTTTCCCTGGAAGCTGAAAAGTGAAGATAAAAGTGTCTGTCTCAACAAAAAGCATTCTGAGAAGATTCTCTTCTCAACTTTACCTTCCACAATCAGTAAATAAAATTGCTGATAGCTAAGTACTTAAGAAGGTGAACCTAAAACATAAAGAACCTCCTCCAGTGTCAGTAATGGATCAAACAGGTACCTCTGCAAAGGACATTATCAAAACGAACAAACAAACCAATTCATTCGGCAAGTCATTCATTCATATTCAGAGTTTGTGTGTCTGATATGAGCAGCCTTGGGAGATCTTTACCCAGCTACCAACTTTTTCTCTGAGGAGAAGCTTTGATAAATCATAATTACTTATCAAGTAAATGGCTCAAGAGAACCATTCTTTTAATAAAGCTAAAAGAAATTCTCCTGCTTAAGTAAAACATTA
This sequence comes from Orcinus orca, assembly GCF_937001465.1. NCBI lineage: Eukaryota > Metazoa > Chordata > Mammalia > Artiodactyla > Delphinidae > Orcinus > Orcinus orca. The sequence continues at coordinate 101,954,570 of NC_064563.1, forward strand.
TACATCTATTTTATTTTGATTCTCAGAAAAGACCTTTAAAACTTTTCATTAGAGGCTACTCCACACCCTCACTTGTCCAAGGATTATACCTAAAAGAAGCATTAACATACGAATGTATAACGAGGCTGGAGGATTCCTAATTCTATTTTATGGATATTGCAGCTCAATATGCAACTGAAAAGAAACTTTCCAACAAAGCCACTTAAAACTGCTTTCAGTATGTTACTCAACTGCTCAAAAGCTGCCAATGGCATCCTACTGTCTACATTAAGTTAAAACCCTTACTGCTTGAATTTTAAGACCCATTTATAGTCTGGCCCCACCCTTTGCGACCACTCTCTCCTCCAGGGCTGCAATGTATACCACTTGTACAACTGTCTGCAGGGGCCCCATACTGCTCAACAAGAGCCAGTCAGTGACTACAGTCAATCCAGGGTCCCTTTGCTCTGCCATTCTCCTTCCTGGAATTACATACTCACCCTTCAAGGTCCAGATGAACCTTATCTTCTGTTATGAAGACCACCCAGATATTTCTAAGTCTAACTGATACTTTTGTAAAAATTCTTACTTCACCAAACTCAGCATCCCAATTTCATATTAATTGGTTTTTGGCTTTTGTTTATTTGTTTCTTCTATCTACCCATCAAAATCTAGGCAGGGTCATGCTTTATACTCTCTACCCCCGTCACCATGAACTTAGCACAGTGATAAGTACTCACAGAAGGTGCTCAACAAATATATGTTGAGTGCTTCTTAAAAGAACATGGCCGATGCAGACTAGGCCTAACTTCTTTATGCCTATAAGTCATCACAAGAGCCCCCCCCCAACAGTATTCCCTTTGATATCCCACATCCTTCAATTTAGAAGGGAAAATGTAATACCTTTTTCATTCGCTCAATTCCATTCCAGTGAGCAAGTATCATGAACAAAGGTTAATTTTTTTCAAGATTTTTCATCATATTTTCTCACTGGCACTACCTAATTGGAGAACACAGGCCCTTTCATCCCATCAGGAGCATACAAATTCTTCAATGTTGTACATGCGAAAGCCATGCATCAGCTGCCAACCCCCCTCCCATCCATCTTGCTACTAACATATTGGCATAAATGACTGATGATAATCCTCATTCACAAAAAGTGCTATTAGTTGTTGAAGGTCACAATGACTGGACAAAAAGAGAACACATATAGCCTTTGGGAAGTAGATTTCCATTCCTGATCTAAAAATTTGAATTTTATTATTGTTCATTTCCCCTTGTAGTTGTTAGTGAGCATACATAAAAGCCTGAATGTGTACTTGTGTAGCATGTAGTGTATGTGCGGTTATGAGCAAAAAGGAGGGAAGAAAGAGGAAGAGAGTTAGACATACGTTCCACAAGGTTTCAGCAAACAACAGCCATAGTTAGAGGATGGATGGATGGATGGAAAGAGTCTAATTTTAACCAAAAGTCAGTCAGCACCTATCAGAGGTGAGGCAACACCTCAGCCATTTTCATATTTTGAGTCTACTGATATACTAGAAAGAGGAAATGAAATGCCAATGTAAGTTCATGAACTCATGCTAATTTTATTTTTTTATTTTAAAAATCATTTATTTATTTATTTATTTTATCTTTGCATTGGGTTTTCGTTGCTGCACGTGGGCTTTCTCTAGTTGCGGTAAGCAGGGGCTACTCTTCATTGCGGTATGTGGGCTTCTCATTGAGGTGGCTTCTCTTGTTCCGGAGCATGGGCTCTAGGTGTGCAGGCTTTAGTAGTTGTGGTGCACAGGCTCAGTAGTTGTGGCTCGCAGGCTCTAGAGCACAGGCTCAGTAGTTGTGGCGCACGGGCTTAGTTGCTCCGTGGCATGTGGGATCTTCTTCCTGGACCAGGGATCAAACCCGTGTCTCCTGCATTGGCAGGCGGATTCTTAACCACTGCACCACCAGGGAAGTCCCGTGCTAATTTTAAATACTTGCATTTAGCAAAGAACTTTGAATTTTTGTATTGAAAGATAAGGTAATGAAATATAATTGAGCTATTCATAGGTTTTGAAAATTAATTTATAGAATACTCTAAGTGGCATAGACTAGTAATGAGACAAATAAGCAATCTTATTATAAACTTATCATTTCTGTCAATCTTATCAGAGTATATCAGCACTTGGAGATAAATCTCAGAGTCCAAATTTGAGGTCACTCAGAGTCGACACCAGTGACGACTCTCCAGATTCTCAGTGTGAATAAGTGAGCTGGAACATGGACATTCTGGCATCACTAGGGCAGGAGCTATTCATGGTAACTGAAAATTGATTCTATGTGTTTCAGAACTAAACTGGATCAGTCTTCATTAGAACTGACTATATTTAAAAAGAAACCAGCTCTATTTTAAGTTATGTTTTGCCAAGAGGCAAGTGTTAGGAAGAAACTCTGCCCCTGCAGTTTTTACTCCTCAAGTCCTCAGGCTGTCAGAGCACTATCATGACAGACTTTTCCCTACTTGCACGATTAAATACACCCCCATGGGGAAATTTCCCTAGCAAATAATATTTGTGATCAAGGAAATTACAGAAACTTGATTAAATGGAAGAAAGAATAGTTTCCACATCAAGACTTAATCAGTATCATGTTGATTTAAAAGTACAAGGCCAAAATCTATCACTGCAAATATCCTGCACACACTATCCTGCACACATACTTGCCTCCATGGATATGAAATAAATGGCACATAAAATGGACCAAAAGCTAACAGTCAATGAGTGGGAGTAGTGTGTACATGATCATCATCTCTTTTTCTTGCTGGATCCAAAGCACTTCTTTGCAGTCATTTCCTCATTCAGCAGGTTTGTGGAATGCCCACTATGTGCAGGGCATTGTGCTTGTCCTCATATAGAATCTCACAGAGAGGGAAGGAGGTTTGAAAGATCAAGGTAGAGGGCTGGGCGGAATAATCACCACATATTAGGCTCTCAATAAATGACAGCAATTCTTTTCCCTTCCCTTCCCACTTCTTAAATCTTCTTTGAACCATGAAACTTAAGTCAGAGGGATTTTAAGAAGATATTTGATAGGATTCTTAAATCTATGTCATAATCTGAAAAGATTAAAGAACATACAGATTCAGAAGCTGGCAATAAATGAAAACAGTTTAAAACACAGTATGGTAGGATTTTTAAGTGATCCTTTCAATATGATTTCTATTACTGTTACTGTTGTTTTGATGCTTATAGTGACGTAAATAATTAGAGAAGGAGAGAAGACAAGAAGGAGGAAAGAGAAGAGGGAAGGGAGGGAGGAGAAGAGAAAAGAGAGAGAAGAAACTGTACAAAGCAGAAACACTTCAGAGTTCTGCAGCAGAAAAGGCATCACACACTGGCCTGAGCTCTGCCCCATCTGTGTGTCCCTGAACAGGCTACTGCACAGCCTGAGTTTCAGTTTCAGTTATAAGATGAGGGAAGCTGACCAGGTGATCTCCAAGATCCATTCTCACTCTACTATCCCACGGTGCAAGCATAATGAAGTAGGTGGCAGATAGGAGAGATACAAAGTTCTATGACTCCAGGCTTAGTACTGTTTACCCCCAAGACCAAATTTTACTACAAGACACTGAGTGTGATTTCTACCAGAGGTTGCTGAAGTCAGTCTGCAATTCAAACCCTGGTGCCACTCTTCACTTCCTCTGTGATCTTTCACAGGTTACTTCACCTCTCTGTTCCTCAGTTATCTATCCCACAGGGTCATTATGTGGATCAAAGTTGATATTATATGTAAAGCATACAGTTCACGGCATCCATTAAACAATAAATGTGTTATATATTATTGTTGTTATTATAACAAAGATATAATATAAACTAAACCAACATAGGATAGAAGTGATTAACCCAGCTTATCACGGGAGCAGTGCATGATGAAAATACTTAGGTGTGTGGTTGTTCATTAGGAGGCTGGTGATCAGTAAGCTCAATGACACAGTAGTTTGATGTGGTTGCCTAAAATGCTAAGAAAAATTAAGGTTTACACACACACTCACACACACACATACACAGAGAGTCTATAAGTCTATAAAGGGGAAGTAACTATACTCGGAAGTAACTTGTTCATTCTGAGCACCAAACCATTAGACACAGGGTGTGAAAGGACTGAAATTATATCAAATAGGAACACCTGATGATTGAGGATCTTCAAATATTTAAAAAACTGTCATGTCAAAGCAATGTATTTGTTCAGTATGGCTCCACAGAAAGATCAGGAATGTCAGTGGAAGTCAGAGGAAGCCAATTTTTAGTTCGGAATGGAATGGACTTGTTGAGGAAGTAACAAATCACTGGAGCTCTTCAGCTCTGACTAATGACAACTTGACTGTGTATGTACCAACTCCCAGAAGAACGGTGAATTTCTCACTGGAGAGATATTTCAATTTAAGGGTGAACACAAGACTTTTGACCTCCCTCCCGAACCTGAACCTGTATTTTATGATGTAAATTGGATGCCTAGTGGCATAAATTATAAAAGGATTTCTCATATACAGAATAACCAATTGGCAAGCATGCAAGACAATGTTGTTAAGTGACAGAATTAATATTAAAAGCTCAGATCTCTCCATTAAATTTTTGACCAGAGTTGTCAACCCATTACCAACCTTGGTGGCTTGAGTTGATTACCAGATCTTTAATTTAAAAGAAATGCAACAGGGCTTCCCTGGTGTTGCAGTGGTTAAGAATCCACCTGCCAATGCAGGGGACATGGGTTTGAGCCCTGGTCCAGGAAGATCCCATATGCCACGGAGCAACTAAGCCTGTGCACCACAACTACTGAGCCTGTGCTCTAGAACCTGCAAGCCACAACTACTGAGCCCATGTGCCACAACTACTGAAGCTCGCACACCTAGAGCCCGTACTCTGCAACAAGAGAAGCCACCTTAATGAGAGGCCTGCGCACCGCAACAAAGAGTAGCCCCAGCTCACTGCAACTAAAATGAAAGCCCGCGCATAGCAACTAAGACCCAACGCAGCCAAAAAAAAAAAAAAAAAAAAAAGATAAATTTTTAAAAATAAATAAAAGAAATGCAACAAAAATATTGCATTTTTAATCCATAAAGTGGATAACTTGCTCATTAATGTTCCAAATTAGTTCCGTGGTTAGTATAAACCTAGGTACATTACACTAATATTAATTAGGATTTCAGACACATTCTTTTTGACAGTTCTAATCACATTGCTTAATTAGCCATTTTTGATTTTTCAAGTTTCCCAGCAGAGACATGCAGACCCATAAAACATAGTGGCTGGATCAGCAATTTACTGTTTGACCTTGGGGCAAGTCCTTTTAACCTCTCCAAGATCCAACTATCTCATCTACTTAAAAAGGGAGAACAAAGAGTGGTAATAAGGAGTGTAGATGTTTTTTAAGGCCTTTTACACTATAAAATGTGATTTTATAAAATGATTATCCTTCGTAATAAAACTCAAAGCACATTTCTTATTTCTTAATTTGTTCGTCATTTTTCCCAGTGGAGACATCTTTAGCCATAATGTAGGGAAGTGAAGCATTTAGTCTATAAAACCATCACTGACTGCTCTGTGAGATAGTTTTATTCTGTCTTTCTGGGGTTTTGAAAAAGTTGCCTGACTGAGGGAAAGGATTTTACAACTAGAAGCCACCTTCACATCAAGTAATAATCAACTATAAATAATGGACAAAGCAGAATCAGGGACAGGAGGGAAGAGCATAAAATGTCTCTTTCATAAAAATAACCTTAGAATGAACCATTTTACTCTCACTTTTTTTTTTTTTACTTCCTAAATGCTTTATTTCCTTAGGCCTTCTAGATCCATTTCAATGAGTTTATATGATTAACAGTTTATCCTCATGCATTGTTATATTTGAGTTTCCAATGATAAAAGAAAACATAAATTCAACTCACCCATCTGTTTCACCCTTAGTTGGCCAACTATTCCAATAACATCCTAAACTGTCCCAATGACTTCCAACTAAAAAAACCTGTTCAATTGTACTTTATTTATTTTATTTTTGGCTGCGTTGGGTCTTTGTCACTGCGCGCAGGCTTTCTCTAGTGGAGGTGAGCGGGGGCTACTCTTTGTTGTGGTGCGCGGGCTTCTCATTGCTGTGGCTTCTCTTGTTGCAGAGCACGGGCTCTAGGCACATGGGCTTCAGCAGTTGTGGCTCGCGGGCTCTAGAGCGCAGACTCAGTAGTTGTGGCGCATGGGCTTAGTTGCTCTGCAGCTTGTGGGATCTTCCCAGACCAGGGATCAAACCCGTGTCGACTGCATTGGCAGGTGGATTCTTAACCACTGCGCCACCACGGAAGTCCCCAATTGTACTTTGAACCCATAGGTCTTCCTCCTTTATATTTAGCCTGAAATCAAGCTCCACAACTATACAGAAAAAGCTGTCAGAGTAGTTTCTTTTAAAACGCATTACTTAAAAAAGACATGGAATACCAACTAGTTTACAAGGTCCCTTTAAAAAAATGGATTGAACAAAGTATTAAGAACAATCTGTACTGGCAAGGGACAAAGAAGATGACCTAATAGGTCTCTTCCATCTAATTTCTGTGATTCAAGGATTTTTTTTTTACTCTTGCAGCAATACTTGTGAGTTCAACAATTTCACAAAACTATTATTAGTTACCAAGGAAACACAAAATGTTTGCAGGAATAAATAAGCAAATGGACTGGACCTAAATAGCAGGCTTTTCCTGCTTCTCATTTAATAATCTTATGGTGATGTCATATTATCAATCCTTCATTCTCCCCAAGTCATTCTGCTCACCTACTGGCATGCTCACTAGAGTCCCATAGTCAACTCATAGCATCCCACGTAAACCAAGAATAGGAGGTCTCTGATCAACAGAAAAGTCTCCATTAAATATGGACTTCCTTGTTTCATTTGTTAAAGAAAAACCATGGTGATGTCAGTGGTTGGCTTTATGACCACCATTTCTAGGGAAATATGCAAATATATGCTTTTAAATGACCCGATAGCTATAGAAAAGCCAGGAACATTAATATAAAAAGGTAAAAAGAAACAATACACAATTATGGCCCAAAGTATGAAAACAATTATGCTTTACAAATGCTTAGAAAAAGACCAAAAGGAAACACAGTACATGGAATTGTTAATAGTTGGCAGTATTCATGTGGTAGAACTAGTTGTAAAATGTCTTTTTGACTTTTCTGCATTTTCCAAATTATGACATGGGCACTGAACTATTTTTAAGTTAATTTTTAAAGCCACAAAATAGCATTCATTTTAATGTTAATAAAGGGCTTCCCATTCCCTAACATTACCACTGACACTGTTGCTATCAGCCCAAGTTAACTCTCAAGGGGATTGGTACCTTTATAAAATCAAAGTCTGCTAAAGTAAGAATAGGAATAGTTGAGGAGCCTCTGGAAACGTCAAGGACTATGGAGGCCTGGGACAGGAGATCTGGGCTGCAGGTAAGAGTGAGACAGTCTGTATGTAAATTCAAATTCACTACAGCCCATTAACTGCTGGTTAAGCTCTCGGTGCACAGTGTAAGTGCTGTGCTGCCTGGGGATGTGGTATATTTCATGCAGGCATTTATGTGTACAGAGCGAGGCAGATATCACCTGGGGAACAGAAAGAAGAGTGAAAGGAAGAGGTAGGTTAGAAAACTGATTGTCCCTGGCATGGAGAGAAGCTGCTTTCACCCTCAGACTTTCCTTTTGGTTCTATGTTCCACAGTTGCCCACCTGTGGTGCTCAGTCTCTTTAGTCTTCCTCCAAAATTGTGTAGAAGCAGAGAAGTGATCAGTTCCACATCTACAGCAGGCTTGCCCAATGCTCAGAGGCAAAGCCATTTTTCAAGAAGTCTGTGCATGAGATGTTAGAATGTTCTGTCAGGAGGAATATCTTAGCACCAAAGGCTCACACTCTGGCCAATCCAACTACTGGCTGATGCAATGAAGGACCACAGCATTCTGCCTCTCCCCATGCCATCCTGGATCTATATCCCCTCTCTGTTCAGCTTCTCATAACAGCACCACGCCCATAATAAGAATTGCTGTTTTTCTTTGCATGTTATAGTGTTTCCACATATACTCTTTTAGAGGCAAAGGAGCAAACATGTCACATGCCAATTGAGTGTTACCATCCCAAAGCTTGCAGCAGAGCTTCCAGAGAGCAGTGCACACTGCCACTTACCTGATGAAAGAACCAATAGTAAAAATTGTGGGCGGCTCTAGAAAAGGTTCAGCTAATTATGCTGCTTCTCTGGCACTTATTCAGATGACCAAAAGACTTTACCAGTCACAAGAAGAAACAGAGGCAGGGAGACAGGACAAGAAAGAAAATAAGAGCAGTCACTTCACAAAGAGAAACTGGCTCTGACATGCTTAGTAACACATTAATGTTATTTTAAAACAGTTAAATAATTGTGGACACTACTACTAACATTGGTTGCTGTGGCCATTGTAATAACCTCCTGGCAATAGCTTAAACCATGGGAAACTGCTGATATTCAACTGTTTTGGGCTATCTAACAAAAGAGACCTCATACCATTCAATCAAATGGATACATCCTAGTTTCCAGCCTTGTCACCTACAAACCCTTCTTCTGCATTAGAAAGCAATTAGCTTGGTAGAAAAATTCCTTTGTGCCATTTCCAAATGATAACTTAAAACTGTTGCTGATTTAGATCATAAATTCAGCTTACTAGTTGTAGAAAGGACTTTTATTTGCAGGTATACTTATTTGTAGGATATTCCTGATTATAAAATGAGAAGAGTCATATAGCAACTGGATAGTAAAATTTTCAGTAAAAAGGGAAGTAAAACTTTTTCAGCCAAGACTGAGGCACAATGGTCATAACTCTATTCTTTTCATAATAAATATATGTCAGAAGCTAAGAGAACAAAAAATGCATTGCAAAGAGAATGTTGATAGGAAAAGGAAAGCAGATAAAAATCTACTCATGTGGCCAGTGGAGCACAATGCCAATGGCTGGCTGGAGTGTTCAATACAAGACCCAGGGTGCCCTTGTGTCAGTTAGATAAAGATTCCGCTTATTCAAGACCTTTGACTTTCATCTGTTGGAAAATTTTTATAATATTCTATCTTTATTAGAACATGTTGCCAACATCCTCAAGAAAACTATCTTAGTAAATATACAAATCCACAATGTCTCCAATGTAAACAACACTCCCTAGGGTTATTCGGCACACAGTCAGGGTGGCTCTGGTGTGTGGCCTACGAAGAGTGTGAGTTTTAGTTCTCCTAGTTCAACATCAGTCTGAAAAATAAAGACACAAACTTCTCAGTTAAATCAGAATATTTCTTTACTAGCAACACCTCTGAGAGATTCTGAGCAAATCCTTAACAGAAGACAAGACTAAGGCTGTATATATAATAACACTGGTTCAATTTTTTGCTTTCATTACTTTACCAGCAGTGTGACCTTGGTCAAGCAATTTTACCCTTCCAAATGTGTTTCATCATCTGAAAAGTATGGATAAAACCACCTCAAAATGTGTTATGCAGATTAAATGATGGAGTGCATGTAGAGCATTAAGCACAGTGACTGGTATGAACTAAAAGCTCAACAAATGAGAGTTATTATTGATTCCTGAAGAGAGTGGCCACATACCATGACCTCAGCTGGAACGCTGAGTCATAGCTGTTTCAGAGGCCAGTGCTTCAGCGAGTTAAGAGCACAGGCAAGGAACTCGGAAGTAGGAGTACTAATCTTCTTTTCTCTTGCTTCGAGAACCCTAGACAAGTCTTTTAGCCATTTAACTTCTCTAGTCTTCAGTTACTTCACCTAAAGAAAAGGAGGAAATAATACTGACATATTTTACAGGGAAACTGGGAAGTCAAAAGCATGAACATAAGTGCAAAGCATGAGTACAAAAGTATAAGAAAGAAATAAACGGTAGTGTCAAATGTTAGGAAGCCTCTGTATCCATCAGAGGGGAAAGGAGGCAGAACAAGTTACAAAAATGCTAGCTTTGGGTAGAGGTGCTTTATGTTACCAGTTTGGAGCTGAGATTCAGGTGTTTATGCTTCATGCAACTTTCATAACAGTCATTTTATCTCACTTGTAATAAATCAAAGCTAGTATAAAAATCTCAAAGGATATTTAATCAGTACAAGGCAAGCATAGGAGACTAAAAATATTTAAATACACTTCATAAGTGTATTTAACCAACCAACAACTAAAATGTTAATACGAAACTGCAAATCAAATATTAAAACTTAAGTTCAGCTGAAGAGTATAATCATTCACTTCTCTTAAAACAGTATATACAAAAAGCAGGGGTTAGTTTAATACGCATCTCAGTAGACAGGTAGAGTGATCTAGAAGAACTGTTAAAGTGAGCCCACAGTTTATTAAAGATGATACATGTTTATTTTTGTGCCCTGCATCTTTTCGCCATGCCATTTTTGCTAACTATAAATTCTCTGCAACCAGTCTTTCTCTACTCTACACTAAAGAAAAGAACAGGCAGACTATTTTCATTATTTCTGTTTGACAAAACATATGGAAACAATAATTCTACAGACATGTACATTATAATAGGAAGCAATCCTATTTTAATGTAATTTTAAAAATTAAATAGACTCAAGTTATTTAAACTACTCAGTTTATTTGAAACTCACAAATGAGGCAGCCACGTCTCTAATTTACTTAGCAGATTCATATAGTTGGCTAGGACTTTAGAGATTACTTCTCTTATTGCTGTGCAAAGCAATTAGGAGGCTAATTCTCATTTACAAAAAAAAGTATTTATACAAGTAAATCTGCCCCCTAGTAAAGGGTAACAGGCTTAATTCAGTCATATTTCGTCAGTTTCTTTTTTCTTCTCAGGTCTTTATTTTGTTTTATTTTGTGTGCTGGTAGAAAAGAACAGATGAATTAAAACTGATTCTAAAGTTCTATTTTTATACTTTGTCTTGAAAGTACTGCACAAAACATTAAATTTCTTTAATAAATATTTTCCCTGCCATATAAACTGATTAGTTTTAACTACTTTCGTTAAAACACAGGCATGCAGAAATGAGGAACAAGGAGGTTCTCTCAGGAAAAACACTGAAAAAATAAGATTTCATCTGGCCTTCCCATCACCACTTGAAGAATTGTTTGGTAGTTACATCATCAGGAAATAAAATACTATCCTCTGAGGACCCCTACTCTTTACAAAGAGGAAAGAGAAGGTTTGAAGTCTAAATCACTCCCGGAGATGTCTCCAAAAAAAAAGAGACTGAGACTTCTGGCTTCCCTCTGCCGCCTTCTTCCCCAGCAACCAAAAAACAAATGTAACAAAAACGTATTTACTAAAGTATAAATAAGAATAACATGATGTGTATTTAAGAATCCCAAGCAATAACAGAAGCTTTAGAGCCCCAGAGGGAGAAAAGTTACAAGCGGATCAACCCTGACCCCCAATGACTCGATTAGCCCGGCAGGAGGGCGCCAGCGTCCCCGGCCCGCTGCCCATTCCCCTCCGCGGGGAGCCGGGACCGACTGTGCGTTCACACGGTCCGAGCGTCGGCGGAGCCGGGGCGCGATGCAGCGCCGCCGCCGCGGATCTGGCTGTCACCGGCGCCCCCGCCGCCCGCGCCGCACACGCGGAGCGCCTTATAAGGCAGCGCAGTGACGTAACGCCCATAGGCCGGGCGCGCTCGGCGCCCCGCTCGCATTGTTCGGGCGACTCCTGGAGCGCGCACAGCCCGCTCGCAGCGCCGCGAGACTGCGGCCCCCGCCCGGCCCCCGCCCGGCCCCAGCGCAGGCGACTCAGGTAAGCCCGGGAGAGCCGCTCAGCTCCAGCAAGGGGATTGCTGTCTGAGAGCTAGGCAGTCTGTAGGTGGCTTTTAAAGTTATCAGCATCACGAACTGGACAGGTTTCGAAAAGCGCGTCCAATGAACTCTAGGTTCAAAACCTTTCCCAACTCACACAAAACCTGAAAAGTTTTCTCCGAAAGAGAAAACAGATTTGGGATTTAATTTTAAATGTAGAGAGGTGAGGGATGCCTATATATTACAGACGCCTTCCAAGTAAGCTATACATGGTATCCTGCCTGTATTGAGAAATCTTTGGGGAAAGGGTGGGGAGAGTATATTGTACTACAACAACTCTATCTCCTGATCTTACCTCTCCTAGGGCTCAAACTGCTTTAAGTCTTATAAGAGCACAGTGCGAAACACTACCACAAGGTAGTGGATTTGTCCCCCCCCCCCCGCAATGCCCTCCCTCTTTTGTAAATCTTCATATAAAAAACTAGAAAACCCCTGTTAGGAATACATCTTGTAATTAGGATGAATCTAACTTAAAAAGTAAAGCACTTTTTAAGCTTCAAAAAATCCTACAAACGCTGTTCTGTCTTAAAAGCAAATGTTAATTAGTACAAGAAAGTAACTCACAGTTTTGAGTTCTAACTTTTTAATTCAACTCCAGTCAGTGGGTAAATGACAAACTGCAATGCAAATTAAAGATAAACCTAGTTCCTCTATAGTAACATGTTAGACAATAGCTTATTATGTAGAAATACTAATTTAAAAGGTAAAGCCTATAGAAGAATTTTGTTAATCAGTGGAGTTTTGATCCATAATTCGTTACATCTAAACCCTGGATAGACTATTGCTATAAACGAACCCTTATAGTATGATAATTGAACCATTGGCAGATGCCGAAAATCTACGTATTTTACTTTACTTTTCAGAATAAAAATCAGCAGAGGAATTAAAAACAAAATATGCTATGTCAAATTTAAAACCCTGGAATAGGAGATGAAAAAATAATTTATCACTCAAACTTTATTTGGTCTGAACATATGTTGTAAAACAAACTTAAGAAAAAAAATGTGTGAAAGAATTATTTCCCTTTTAAAATAGTCCCTATGTTTTACTTATCATTTGAAACATAGTTTTTTACCTGCTCAAAATTCGGGATATATCTGTATTTCTAGTAATTCCTGTGGTTGAGTTTTTTAAAGTATATGACATTAGTGCCTGCCATTTTTGCTTCACAGGAGTTTTATTTGCTAATTTTGTTTGAAGCAATGCAAGGCTTTGGTTTTAGTATTCTAAAAGAAAAATTATATGTTACTTGGCCTGAAGATAGGCTTTATAAACTGCAGGTTAGTACTGAGAAGTAGCATTTCCTCAAAACTATTATTTCAAATATAGGGAAGCCTACCATAATGAGAAGAGGGGGCAACACCCAGGTTACTGTGGAGAAGTACAGAATATGCAATAGAAAAGTTGTTTATTTGATATAGGCTGTAATTGGAAACTGAAAAAATTCCTATCTAGGGAAAAAGGTATTCCAGTCTTTTGAATCTAATAGAGGAGGAGGGAAATAGAAACCATCAATTATTGTTTCAGCTATACCCAAAGTACCATCTGTACCATAAACTATAGCTCAACTGTTGAAAATCATAACCTCTATCAAAGCCCTAACAGCTGTTTCCCAGAGTCTGCATTTTATTTTTGTAAAACAGGCAAGCATCAATTTTAAAACAAAATTTTAAGTGACACACTTCAACAGTCCACACTTTTTTCCATTTATTAACTTTAAAGTGTAGTTCAAAGAACAATCACCCATTAAAACCCCTTTTAAAATTGAAAGTTAAAAAAGATTTATCGTGGATACATTACCTCACAGTGGCCTCTCTTAGTGAGCATTTCTTAGTGCTTGGGATAACTTACATGATGGAAAAAATGTTTTGGATTGAATGAATGTGAATTTTTACATCTCCAGATAAAGCACATATTAATTTTATAATTAATAAATTCATTTACCTTTCTATGGTGATTAACCTTACCCATTAAGCCCTAGTATTTTTGTGATATTTTCCTAATGTTGTGATGGAGTCTATAGTAACAATCAATATGAAAATACAAGTAAGCTTAGAGCTTCTCAATTTTCAAGTCCACTTGCAATTCCCATTAATCTGCCTTCTCAAAATGCTATGAACTTTGCTTTAGGGTTCTCTGCTACCTCTTCCCCTCCAAAAAAGTGCCTTTGATAATAAATGGATTTTGAGGTAAAGAAAGTGAAAATGGGGGAGAAGAGCAAAATTCCATTAATTGTTCTTAGGTCATGTTCTGTCTATATCTAGTGCTTCAGGGCAAAGTGAATGCTTTTACAAGGTGAATAGAGAAAAAAAAATACAGCCTCCTGTTAAAGGGAAAAAGGAAGCGGGGCAGGAAGAGAACTGTTTATAAAAGACTGGATATTGTAAAGTAATAATCAAAGGATGTAAAGCAATATTGGTCTCAACCTGCTTCAAGAACTGAGATCTGTTACCCACACAGCCAGTCATTATCTTTGAAAAATCTAACACACCTTATCCTCTTGGGCATATCATTAATTTTAAATGATTTTTAGAGTTTAGTTAATTTGCATTTGACTGTGAATTTAGCTTCAATATAAACTGATTTAGTTTCTGTAAATTGTTTAAATAAGGATTTAAAGATGAAGAGACTCTGCATATTCAGCAAGCATCACAAACTTTCAAAGAAGTATTTCTATGGCTGCCTTTGCCATCACTAGGGCCACCAACTCAATCACTTATGTTTAATGTGTGCTGCAAAGAATCTTAGAAATTCCTCTGGCCAGTCAGTTTCTACTTCGAGTGTGAGGTACACTAATTCCTAGCAGATCATCACCAACACAGTTCTAAAACCTCCTATATTCCTCTTCTTAAAAACAGAGTTGAGATTTTCTCTCCCTGGCCGCCTTCTGCATTAACATTACCTCCGACTGGGAAAGCTGGGCAAGTAAAAGTGGGAAGGCTCTCCAAGGAAAGTTGCTTGGTTCTTTTTCAGATATGGGAGAAGGACTCCCTTTTCATGCTTGTTCCATGAGATTCTAATTTAGCAGATTAGATAGGACAGCAGCAGTTTTCATTCGGAGCCCAAGAACAGAGGGTAAAACATTAGCAGCATTTTTTCTCCAGTCTGACCATCCTCACATTCCTATGCCCTACTGGTTCCAAAATAAGATTAACTCTTAAAGATACAATTATACTTTTTTAATGACTAGCTTTGGAAATGATACATTTGTGTGAGGGGGGATGGATGAGGAGGTATGTGCAAGAGTAAGTAGGTAAGTGTAGCTATCATTGGGACAGGTAGAAGTGCAAACACCTTGTTTCTGTTTATGGTAACTACTGATTCTAGCCTAGAGCACAGTCATTATCAGTAAGAGTGTATATTTTGTCAGAATAGCAAACACTCAGTCCCACAGATGTGAGTTTGAGAAGTGCCTTGGTAAGTTCTTTATGGACAGTGGGATGCCCCAGGCCCCAGAGAGTGTACACACACACTGACACAGACCTGACAGGAAATGTCCACAGAACTTTATAGCTGGAAGAGGCCTTGGAGGCCATCTGATCCAAATGCCTCACCCTGCAGAAGAAACTGATGTCTACAGTATGACTTACCTCAGAGACACAGAGCTACTCAGAGGCAGAGCCAGGGCCCCCTGCATTCTTGGGCTATAGCCTTTGGTTTCTCCTTAAATTAATGGTAGGAAGAGATGAGAACAGAAGCCCCAGAAGAAGCCTTGGTACTGTAGGTGTTAATTTGGATATAAAACCCATTAAAAAAAAAAGAAAGTAGAAAGGTTCAAAGTTCTTGTTAATAAGTACAAGCAGTAAGAAGACAAAGGGAAAGGAGGGAGGTGAAAATCAATACAGTTCAACCAGGCTACAATGGAAGGGAGGTGATAAAGGGAGGACAAAGAAAACAAATAATAAATGTACTTAAAGGTCCTCTGGATGGCAAAGCTCACTCTCTGCCTAAAAGCTGAGAGGTGCCCTGCAAAGAGTGTATGCTCTACAGTTATAGTTAAAGCCATTTACGTCTGATCCACTAACTTGACAAGTGACCTCTTCGTAGCGTCTTCCAACTACAAGCATTCTGCATTCCCTAGACCTCCCCAGCTAGTAGGTTCCCTTTCAAAACTCAGTGAATCAGTGCCTTTAAAACAACCCTCCCTGTGCTTCCCTGGTGGCGCAGTGGTTGGGAGTCCGCCTGCCGATGCAGGGGACACGGGTTCGTGCCCCGGTCCGGGAGGATCCCACATGCCACAGAGCGGCTGGGCCCGTGAGCCATGGCCGCTGAGCCTGCGTGTCCGGAGCCTGTGCTCCGCAACGGGAGAGGCCACAACAGTGAGAGGCCCATGTAAAAAACAAAAAAAAAAACCAAAAAAACAAAAAAAACCCTCCCAAAAACTTTACAGGAAGTCACTGTGGGCTATAAGCTCCTGGAGATACTTACCTGCTTTACTTTCCTTCATACCATGCATTGCTACATGACATTAAATTATACATTAACTGCTTGTTTATCGTCTGTCTACTGGACTGTAAACTCCTTGAAGGTCAGTTTTGCTACCAACTTTATCCCTAGCACCTGGAAAAACACCTAGCTATAGTTAGTAGGTATGTCACCAGGCCAAGAAGGGTATTGGATAAATATATGAATAAATTATACCCTGGAAGCTTCTTATTTGGTAAGAAAAGAGTATTTCTGGAAACAGTGGGTTAGGAAGGGCCCCTTCTTCTAGATTTTGTTCAGGAGCTCAAAACAAGTCTCTGCCACTATTTGAAGTAACTACATAGAATTGACATATAAAACACAAAAACCAGAAAACGAATTAGGCTCAGATGAAGTCGAGGCAGTGAAATCTGCTTTTACTATACAGTATGTGTTGTGTAGGCAGACCTCAAGTCAGATGCTTCTCTGTCTACCCACCTCCATCTACCTCACTTTAATGTCCTCCCAAAATAATGAGAATAAAGATGGTGAAAGAGTACCAGGTGAATTGCCCTGGGGCAAGAAATGGATGGGAAGCCAAATATGAAAGAACAGAGTGCAGTGTTTTTGTCCTTAATGAAGGGTATTCTTCTGTTTTTCCCTAATTTCTGTGCCTCAGCTGAACGCCTGGGAATTGCACTCATGGGGTCCAAACAGTTTGTCCTTGCAATAACTAGAAGTTAGCAGATTGCCCTTTCCCAAGTATGTATGTATGTGTGTGTGTGTGTATATATATATATATATATATACACACATATATATATATATATATTTTTTTTTTTTTTGCGGTACGCCGGCCTCTCACTGCTGTGGCCTCTCCCATTGCGGAGCACAAGCTCTGGACGCGCAGGCTCAGCAGCCATGGCTCACGGGCCCAGCCGTTCCGTGGCATGTGGGATCGTCCCGGACCGGGGCACGAACCCGTGTCCCCTGCGTCGGCAGGCAGACTCTCAACCACTGCACCACCAGGGAAGCCCCCAAGTATATATTTTGATTCCAAAGTTTCTGTGGGTAGTCAATTCATCTGCTAGGTTTTACAGAAAAGGAATAATTTTTCTATAGTTTCAAAGTTAGGTAACGCCAGTGTCAACCTGTGAAACCAGCCTAGGGCTTGTAACTCCTCATCAGCACCAAACATTTACTGAGTGTCTACCAGACACTGTGCTATAAGTACAAGGCAGGACAACAAGCCCAGCAACTAAGTTCTCCACACACCACACCATGTCACTAACATAGCTACACCTATGTTAGTCATCAACACCTTGTTGATGACAAGGGCTAAGATCATCAGCAGCTCTTGCACAGTGGTTCCAATCATTGATCACTGTCCTGTTCGGGCTCTTTTTTAATGAACTGATAAAGCAATATACATAATACAGGTCAGCTGTACATAAAAATAAAGATAAACAATGTGGGACTGTTTTTAAAAAAATATATAACACATGGGCTTCCTTGGTGGCACAGTGGTTGAGAGTCCGCCTGCCGATGCAGGGGACACGGGTTCGTGCCCCGGTCCAGGAAGATCCCACATGCCGCAGAGCGGCTGCGCCCGTGAGCCATGGCCGCGGAGCCTGCGCGTCCGGAGCCTGTTGCTCCACAACGGGAGAGGCCACAACAGTGAGAGGCCCGCGTACCGCAAAAAAAAAAAATACAACACAAATGTAGTCAGTCTCCAAGCTTGTTTACTACTGACACTAAATTGATATGGACAAATAGTGTTACCTCAATGCTAAGACTAAAGAGTAAGAATAATGGTTCGTAAATCAAGTTCTACTCTTCTTGGCTCTGCCATCCATTCTCTGCGTAAGCCTCCTATAGCCTTGGCTTCCATTAACCTAAAAAATGGGAACAATGTCATCCACTGTAAGTATCTCTCAATACTGGGTAAGGATAGAATAGTGCACAGTAACCCCTGAGGGAACTCTGATCACGTAGAGTCAAAGACTATATAAAAATATAAGCTACTGATCCTATCATTAGAGAGACAAGTCAGCTAAAGAAAATGGGAAGAATGTGAGGAAAAAGTCCACTCTTAAGCCAGAGGCAAAATTCACATAACTATAGCCCTTGAGCCTGTGAGAAAATCCAAATCATCCTACCAAGAGCAGCCGCAAAGATGAGCTCAGAAAAAAAAAAAAAAAGATGAGCTCAGACCTTCAAGATGGGCGACTCTGACAGGAGTAAATCTGCCAGATTTATCATATCTCATGGCCCACCAGTCTTGGAACAAAAGTTTAAAGGTGAACTAAATTTTCTCTCTCTTTTTAAAATTCTCTTTTAAGTGAATCAAAACAAAAACAAATCTCTGAGCAGAAATTATAAGAGGAATGTAAAATATTCATCACATTTGGTCTGACAAGACTTAAGTGACTGCTGCTGTTACATTTGAAGAAAAGGATGGAGCTGCTTAGCCTAAGAGCTTGGGGAGAGCATGAGAAAGTTCCTTCTTGCTGAAGACAAATGGCCTGCAGTGAGATGCTGTGTAAGTCCCTTAGCCTTGGCTTGTCAGTTAATTGGGAATGGCAGAGGAGGTGAATCACTCTGTGGAGTTCTGTATAAAGTAATCCTTTGCTGCAAATGAGAAGATTATCTATTCTTTAAAAATAATTCATTTTTTATCAAGAGAGTTAAACACTCTTTTTATTAAAAGAAACACATTATGTTTGAGGTTCAGTATTATCCTTCAGGCTTTCATACAACTGCCTATATGGGGCAGACTGAGGTCTTTTAGATAAAGATGAGAACAACTTTGTTAAATGACTGGGGTTCTACTCATCTCCCCTAACATTACGCCTCACGAGAGTCTTCTTACAGTCTCATAAAATTCACTGGGCTGAACAAAGATGCAAAGAATCACAGGCAAAGTTAAGATTCTCTGGCTAGTTTACCCCCATCTGGACTTATTTAAATTTGTCTCCAAGTGAATTCACTTCACTGAGTGGTTCTCCCTCCTCCAAAGTGACAAGAACAGGAGGAACAAAACTCTACTTCTCCTTCTTCAGCTCTCATAATAATTAAATTCTGAGAACTGTAGGCATCATTCAGACTAAGAGGGAGTTATATTCCCCTAAGAAATGGGTCTTCTCACCTCTCAAATCATTTGGTCATCAAGTATATACCAATTTCAGACCCATGTGGAGGATACAGAGGTATCAGATTCTTTAAGGAGCTTATAGTTAGTTCAAGAGCAAAACTAATATAACAAATTAGAAAGTGGTATAAAACAATACAGAGTATTTGTGTCACAGAACTGTAAGGGCTGTGGGAACTCAGAAAGGGGAACCAGCCAGGGTTAGACAAGTTAGGGAACATTCATGGAAAAGATGGAAAGTGAAATGTAAATGTAGCATTCCAAAAAATGATGGCAGATTTATCCCTTGGAAGTCTACTGTGAAAAGGGAATATGAGGTAAAAAGAGAAAGAAGGCTTGATCCAGCATCAGAACACCCAAAGTCTGATTTTAAACTCCATTATTTGGCCTTTAGAACAACCTGGACTTCCATAGTTATTTCAATCCTTAAAGTGAAGATTAAAAGTGATGATAAAGCAGTTGGCACAATGCCAGACCCACAGCAGACACTCAGTAAATGGTATCTATTGTTCTTCTAGATATTAAGCCAGTCTGCCCATAAGAATGATGCTCCATCATCATCTGGTGCTATTGGGTTCCTCCAGGCTGAGGCACAAGGGGCTGTCTCAGGGCCAAAGAGGAGGTGCTTTGTAGGATGCAGTCCCAAAGAACTCATGTTTAAGCTTATTGGAGAGTTAAGAACTCAGGATTAAGCTTACTGGAGAAAATCCATGTCTCTAGTACTTAACTTCAGCCACTCTGAAAAGTGAGGTTATCCTTTATCCTGATTTCCCTGCTTGAAAGGAATCCCTCCTATGAGAAACCCACATGAGCTTTCCTAAAGAAGTCTTAGTCACCTGAAATAAAAAACAAGTTACTGAGTAAAGGACCAAGGAGAGCAAAAGGCTTAAAAGCTGGCCTGGAATCTCCTGTTTTACCTGGAAAGTCCTACCATGCTGGAGAGGCACACATATAAAACAAATAGGTGAGACAAATCTTACAACATGGGCTAAATAGCTTATATTAGATCCTACCCACAGACAATGAAGATTTCCTTTCAGAAACTACTAGTCAAATACTAATTCCTAGGTGTTCACTTTTCAGTTTAATTATACTTTCAATTTAGCATAACATTTTAAGTTTCAGACACTAAAAAGATTTACTTCTGTACTTTTACAGCACACTTATAATCTTGAACTATAACAAATGCTTGACATATAAAGAACCAAAAATAAATCTGAATCCCCTGAAATTCCAGTTAAGGTTCCTGTATAGTTATGAACCACTGAGACTTGACGAGTCATAAAATCTCTTCTGATAGAATGGAATATACATTTTTGACATGTGAATTTGTACATAGTGCTATTTAGGAAAGAAGGGAGGGAAAGGACTTTAAAGGTTGGTAGTGGTTTTTATCCTCTGGAACTGAGATCTGAGGATCATTAAAGGCTTTGTAAACCTTAGAGACAAAATTGTATTGCTTTCCCCATGTTGCAGCTGAGGTAACAGGTAGATGAGGCAAGGTCATAGAGTTAAGTCAGTGGCAGATTTTGGTCCAACATTCCCTGTCCATTGAATACATGGGTCTTTTGAAAGTGGCTTTTCTGTTGCTTGAGAATTGGGGTTTTGCTTTTTTTCTTTGTTTTTAGCTGTGAATGAGTAAACTTTAAAAGTGAGGGAGACTGAAGTCAGTGCTTTTTTCAACAATGCTTTTTTCAACTACTGCAAACGTGAAATAGTTTGCCCTCTCTCAAAATTCAAATCTTAAAATTAATTAAAATTCAAAAGTAATATATGGTCAGGGCAAAAATGGATGGGTATTCATATAGCACATACACAAGGTATACTATATAGCCTTTTCATCAATTTTTTTCCAAACAGAATTTCTCATACCGATAAACATAACTAAATGGGTAAAACTTTTGTGCAGGGACAAAATCAGCTGCAGACAGGCCCAGGGCCAAGGGAAGTAAAGTATCAAGTCACTGCTCTCACCACTAGCAGACCTGTTGCAAACCACTGTAACATCTTAAGATGGAATTGCCCCTAACTACACAAGCTAAATATTCTCTAGAACACATTCATCTTACAAGAACCCAACTTAGAGAAAATAGGATCAAACTCTGTGTTCATGCTTTCTATCTTCTCAATGCTCAGAAGTGGCAGAAAAGGAAAATGTAACCCAAATCCTCTGAACTGTTCGTTAGGGAAAATTAAACAAGGTTAGATGACCAAAATAACTTTAATTTTTAAAATGTATGCAAGAGGACATGCAAAGACCACAAGAAAAATGGTCAGTTACATTCCAACAGATTTTAGAATAAAACTTTCCCACCTACCTGTAATTAAGTTTTACATATGGCCCAAACTCTAGTTCTCTAAAACATCATTTAGGAGACAGAAACCAGTCACCCTCAGGAACTAGGAAAAGTGAGTAAAGGTAGATGGAGGATGTTCACTGTGGTTCAGGATCTCACTGTTTGCTCAGCAGGCAGTCAGGCCAAACATCAACCTTCATCTTCCAACTGCCTTGACCTCCAAATACTGTTTAATGGGATTAAATGTTCTACTTCCTTTGCCCTCCTTATTTAGTGATTTACTATAGCTAAAATGGAAGGGGAAAAAGAAGGAAGTTCTCTAGGAATCAAAATGTTTCACATTTTATGCTCTTTGGACTCCTATCTAGCCTGTTTCTCATGGCAAATTGTGTGATTTCAGTAGTCACAATAAAACATAAGCCTCTGTTGTTGTGGTTTCTAAGTTTCTGAAGTCTACATTTCCCACTAACAAGTTAGGAAACGTTTGGTTTCCCAAGCATACTACGTTAGCCGCTGCCTCTGTGCAGGCAGCCAGACTACAGGGAGGTGAAAACCAGTGAACTCATCTACTCTGGCACATGACTGCTCCCTGTTTTGGCCTTTTATGTTAAATCTACAAACTGAACACCAGTGAATTAAAGTATGAATGCCAAATAAAAGAGTTAAGCCTTTTTTAAAAAAAGACTTACAGGAACTAGGGGCTTAAAAAAATTTTTCTTTCCTTTTGGCTCAGAGTAAGATTTGGAAAAGGATATATTCTTTGTAACTTTTTTAAAAAGAGAGAATAAAAGAAAGAAAAACAACCTACCAAAGAATAAGTGTTAAGAGAAAGGAATTATACTAATCCTCCAAAATATCTATTTGCAATATCTGAATGAAAATAACCTGTGATCTGGGAAGAGAAAAAAAAGAATGAAAGGAGATTAAAAACAAAATTGTGTAGCTACATCAGAATGCTTTTCTAAAGAATCTATTTCTGTTTTCCTCAATCCACTAAGATACAAAAGGAACATCTAAATATAAATGGATTTTGCAATAAGAGAAATACATACAGGGCTTCCCTGGTGGCGCAGTGGTTGGAGTCCGCCTGCCAATGCAAGGGACACGGGTTCGAGCCCTGGTCCGGGAAGATCCCACATGCTATGAAGCAACTAAGCCCGCCAAAAAAAAAAAGAGAAATACATACAAATATTCTTAACAAGATAAAACACATACAATACACACTTTTAAGGGTATACAGCATTATGCCCTTGAAGTCTGTCTGAGAAAAGGTTGCCTGCTAAAAATACTTTCCGAGAACTTTAAGTTCCTTGAAATGTTCTATGGAAATGGTATTTATGACAAACCCACCTCCTCTAGGGAACATTAGATGTTATTACTGGCAAAGTCACAATTTTCTAAACCATCCAGAAATAATCATGAATTTATGCCAAATGACTAAACTTGTTTTATTATTACAATGATTAAGAGAATATTTGCTAAGATCTCATGTTCAAGCTCAAAGTAGCCATGAACCTACAGAAAATACAGTGTCAAAACAGCGGATTGCAAGGGGTAGTGATTTTCTGTGCCTTTCACAGGCAGAATATTACAACACACAAATTCACTGGAGACGATGGTATACGAGATATATGAGATAGGAGGTGTGGATGTATGTCACGGTGGTGAGAAACTGCTTTTCTGTAAAATGAGAATAATAATACAGTAAGTCCCCTACATACGAACAAGTTCTTTTCTGAGAGCTTGTTCATAAATCCAGTTGGTTCGTAAGTCCAACAAAGTTAGCCTAGGTAGCCAACTAACACAATCGGCTATATAGTACTGTACTGTAATAGACTGTAATACTTTTCACACAAATAATATGTACATAAAAAACACAAAAAATAAAGAAAACATTTTAAGTCTTACAGTACAGTACCTTGAAAAGTACAGTAGTACAGCACAACAGCTGGCATATAGGGGCTGGCATCGAGTGAACAGGCAAGAAGAGTTACTGACCGGAGGAGGGAGAGGAGGTGGGAGATGGTAGAGCTGAAGGATCGTCAGCAATAGGAGACCGAGGGCAAGCTGCAATTTCACTCACGCCAGACACTGATGGAATGCACATTCATGTCTTTGAAAGTTTGCAACTTGAAGGTTCGTATGTCGGGGACTTGCTGTACTTGCTTCTTATGACTGTTTCTGGGACTAGCGTGGTACATGGCATATAATAATTCCTCAATAAATGATAACTGTTATTCAGTGACTATAGAGGAAAGGAACTATTGAATACTTACAGTCATCCTTCAGTATCCGAGGGGGATTGGTTTCAGGACTCCCACAGATACCAAAATCCACAGATGCTCAAGTCTCCCATATAAAATGATATAGTACAGTCAGCCCTCCCTATCTATGGGTTCTGCATCTGAAGATACAGAGGGTGACTGTACTATGTGTCTTTTGCTTACAGTCACACACTTATACCCTAACATGTTACCTAGTTCAAAAGTAGAATAGGTATTTGTTCAAATATTTAACAAATACTTATCGACTACCAAGCAAATACTGGGCACTGTTCTTGAGCTATAAATCTAGCACTGAATAAAACAGACCACTGCTTGACCCATCACTGAATAAAACACACACACACACACACACACACACACAACACACACACACACACAACACACCCACCCCTACCTCCCTACTCACATGAAGTTTACATTCTAGTAGGAGAGACAGCCAATGATCAAGTAAGTAAAATATAGTATGCCAGGTGTTACTACATGAACTAGGGGAGAGAGTCCAGCGGCTCCCTGGGAAGGCAGCCAGTACAAAAGCCACAGGCTCTGCTGTGCTCAAGGAGCAACAGGGAAACTGGTATGACTGGAGCAGACTGAACAAAGGTAGGGGGGGGTCAGGGAGTCAATGGGATAGGGACCTAGAGTGCAGGAATGAATGAACAAATTAACACTAAAAGCATGAGATGGAAGAAAGAGGAAACTCTTCTGAGGTCAGTACTCTGCCTGGGCTTTCTAGCATGTAGACTGGTTAAGCTAAAAGAACACATGCTTTGTAGACAGTGAGTTTTTATTCTGGTTTGGTTATTTGTGCTATTTGGTAGTTATTTAACCTCTCTAAATTTTAGTGTTTTGGTCCTTACCCTCATCTGTAAAATAGGAATAATACTTACCTCATAAGGTTGTTTTAAGGATTAAGTAAGATCAAGTGGCACAGAGTAGACCCTCAGTATGCTTGTTTCTTTTTTGCTATAAACTAAATCCCACACTGATAGCAACTGGGAATTGGAGTCTGTGTTCTAGTACCAGGGCTACCATAACAATGGTATTATTTTGTCTTCCTGGGCTTCAGTTTTTTAACTAAGAAAATGCACATGCTACACACAGACATTATAAAAACAGATATACATCAGGTAAGGTGTTGTTATAAAATTATAACCAAATAACATTACTATTACAATTTATCTTAATATTAAAAATTCAAAACAGCAAAAGTATGACTCCCTGTTTCTCTATGTTACTTCATCTCAAAAATCGTGTAAATTTTAATTTTTTAAGCATGAAGTTGTAAAGATTTATTTAGCAGCCATGTTGACTTTTATTCCCTTTTTCTGTCCCCGCTTAAGAACACTGATCTAACAGAAAGATCTCTGGGACTTCCTTGGCGGTCCAGCGGTTAAGACTTCGCCTTCCAATGCAGGGGGTGTGGGTTCGATCCCTGGTCGGGGAGCTAAGATTCCACATGCCTTGGGGCCAAAAAACCAGAAAACATAAAACAGAACCAATACTGTAACAATTCAATAAAGACTTTAAAAATGGTCCACATCAAAAAAATCTTAAAAAAAAAAAATCTCCAAGAAAATATTTAACTGCAAAAACCAAGGTGAAGGATAAAGAGAGTTTATAGTAAGTTATTTTTTGTATAAAAAAGGGAGAGACTAAGAATCTTTATTTGTATTTGCTTATTTACTCATAAAGACATTATAGAAGTACATGTAAGAAACTAATATCAGTGGTTTTAAGTTGGGGAAGAGGAACTGGCAGATGAAGGATGAGGTAGGACCCTATACCTTTTAATATACATATTTGGAGACGTATATATTTAGGAATGCTAATCTGAAATCCAAGACTGAAATTCAGACTTTCTTGAAGAGTTAAAACTGAGCAAAGTAAACTTTGTATAATTAAAAACTTAAGTATACAACAGTATGAAAACCTCAAATAACTTCTTTCTCAGATAATCTGAGTATCCCTCAACCTGTTATTTGTATTCTGAAATGTTCAAAAAACATTATAAAATATCCTCAATAGTCCTCTCCACATTTTCCACTATGGAAACTAAGCCCAGCAGTAGCACATACAGAAAGAGACTGCATCCGTCAGCCCACCCCACCTCTGAGTCCCCAGGCAGACAAGTCTAGGAGCGTATTATCTCAGCAGAGAACGTCACTGCACGTTTACACGCAAGGAACGAAGAACAGGAGAAAGAGGAGCAGAACATCAAAGAGGCTTTGGGAGAATCAGCTATTACTATCCGTTGTGATATGCTAGCATTTCACTGGATAATACACATTCAAAGCACGTTCTCTTCCAGGAAGGGAGAAGAGCTGTGGTGCAGATCTGTGAACAAAAGAGAAATGGGGAATACTGATCCCAAATATATTTGAGCAGCAAACAGTGAAGAAGAGTTATGAATGTCAGAGACAACTAACACAAAGAGATCTAACAGAAGTTTTCCAAAAAATCAACTATGCCCTAAAATGGTGGTTACAGCCAGAGGTGACATTTCCCCCCCAGGTTTTCTGCAATGTTGGGAGACGTTGTTTGATTGTCACAACAGAGCTGGGGGTGCTGAGTTACTTCTGGCATCTAGTGGGTAGAGGCCAGGGGTGCTGCTAAACACCCTGCAATGCACAGGCAGTCCCCACACCAAACAGTCATCCAGCCCAAGATGTCAGTACTGCCAAAGCCGAGAAACCCCAGCCTACCAATGATAATCAGTATAGCAAACCATGTGCATGGCTGAAAAGATCCATGAATGGCCTGAAGAGAGATCACAGTAAATAGATTATGGAGTCATATCTTTCATTCTAGTGTGAATTCGGACTCTGTCTCTCCCAGGTGACCGTTACATGAGGCAGCCCATTGTGGCTGAGATGTTCTTCTATACTGTCATCATCAGTACAGTTTCCTACTTCTAGTGGTAACTGATATGTATTGTGCCAGGCAGTATGCTAGGAGCTTTTGTATAGATTGTTTTACTTGATCCTTGGAACAGCACTATTATGAGGGAGGTTCCAGTATTATCCCCATTCTACAGATGAAGAAAATGAGATTTGTAGAGGTTAAATTGCTTGCTCAGTCACACTAGTTAGAGTGGGGAAGCCAAGACTCAGGTCTGAAAACTGAACTCCAAAATCTGAATTTCTCCCCCAGCACTACCCTGCCCCCCACAGTATTCTATTGCCTCTTTCCCATTTGTGCCTTGGTGCTGGTGAGCGTACTTGCTCCCTGTCAGTCATCTTGCCTGGCCCTTGTCACCCACCTGCACTGTTTACTGCCATCTACTGCTGGGGCAGTAGGGAATAGGCAGTAGACAGGACATCATTCCTATCCTAAAGAAGGCTACCATGGTGGAGCAAACAAATATGATCCAGAAGAACACAGATCACAAAGAGTACCAAATCAACCACAGAGAGGGGGAGGAAGGAATGGAAAGACTGATAAACAGTCAAAATGTTAGCAACCTGGGAACAAGCCCAATATCATCATTACCATCAACTTAAACTTAAAGGCAGCTCTGCATGCCATGTACAAGGCAAGGTGCTCTCAGGAATACAGGAGCACACTCAATCTGTGACAGTCCAAGGCACCACATGCTGGGTGGCTTTTTGAATACTTCTCCCAGGCAGCCGGGGAAGGCACCATGGCTGTGGGAGACCTAGGTAGGCCTTGACGGATCAGGGAGATGAAACTTCCAGTCTGCCGAGGACCTTAAGTCTCAATCTGTTGAAAGACAGGCTAGTTTTTTTTCCTTTGTTTGTTTTTTTGGTGTAGTAGCAATCAAAATGAAAAGTCTGGAAAAGAAAAAAATGTTAAAACACTGATCTGAGGGATCTTTTTCAAACCTCATTCAGAGTGGGGAGGCGGGGAGAAGAACATGAAAAGAAAAGTGAGTCGGCTCTTTAGTGTAGTAGTATACTCACAGTAATTTTTTTTTTTAAGTTTCTTCGTGATAGCTATAATATATTCAAAGCAAAGAATCTATTTCAGTAAATGGCAAAAAGACAAATCCATCTGAGTAGATACTTTTTAATATGAAAAATTAAAATGGGGGATGAGGACGCATAAGCTAAGTGGTATTCAATGAACATCCATCATTCAACAGTTCTTTCTAGAAAGTTCCTTAACTGACAATATAGCACTGAAGAACTAACAACACATAATTCAGGCTCTAAGTAATTATCGTGGTACAAATTTACACATGCTGTCCTTATTGTCACTCCCTTGTTAGTTCTGACTTCCTCTCCTGGGCCTAGACTGAGCACCTTTTTAAGTCTCCACCCGGCCCTTCGATTGGAGTGTGCAGAGTCTCCTAGCCTAGATTCCATGGTCTCAAAATGAAAATATTCTCCTTGTAGCCTTACTCCCCAAGCTCTGCGCCTGTGAGCTCTTAGACTGACCTTTTTCTAGTTCTGAAACCTTGCCTTTCAGCAGTTTTTCTTTCTGGGAGACCCTTTGTCTCAGTTTCTTTGCTCTTTTTCCTTCTTTTTAAAAAAAAGATTTGTACCAATCCTGGTCCCTCCGCTCAATCTGAGGATTTCATAAGCTCCTCTTAGGATCCGGTTTCTCTGCTAAAAGCTCCCTCCTTATAATTAGTAGGTCATTGTTGATCTGCATCTTATTAATTCACTTCCTCTGACCGCTGGGGAGCCAAACAAGATTGTTCAGATGTTGAAGAGTTCTGACTCACCCCCATTTTTACTGTATATTCCTCTGACACCAGCTAAAGCCTTCTCCATCACTTCATACCCTAATTCTTATTTCAAACAGTGAAGGAAAACAGCAACCCAGTTTTCTGGATCTGGACCCATTTATGGTGTCTCTAAATGATCTCAATGATGATGACAGTATCTTCAGTAACAAGGACATAAAGCAGACACAGATTTATACTCATACGTGGCTAGCAGATGCCAAAAAGAGTGTTACTGTTCTTCTAGATCTTGCTGACCAAGTCAAATGAATCAAGCATTACATTATGACTATGGTATGCTGTAGCTGTAATTTTTTTAAAAAAACCTTTAACTTGTGAGAGAAATAAAAGGAAGCAGCATACATAGAATAAAAAAGACTAGTCATAGCTACTTTTATGAGTGCTCCTAAAAATTAGACTAAACAGTGAAAAGTCCCATTGAAAAAGCAGAGAGTAGAGCAAGGAAACATAAATTACAGGCCTGATTACCAAGAACCTATCTCAACCTAAGGAAGCTTTCTAACAAATTCCATGTAATTACTCTGCAAACTGCTTAGAATTCTGTGGTTATTTAACCATAAACACGGCCGCTATCAATGCAATGCAACAATTAAAACTACATATTAGATAAAAATTGCTTAAAGATATAGTGGGACATCATTATAATCAGACTATCAAAGTCTAGCCATGAGAGCAGATATAAAAATGAATAAAGCATTATATGTAGTTTTCTGCTTATTAATGAACATGTTAAATCAAGAAGAAAAAATAATGTATTAAACTAGTGCTGGAAGAATGAAAGCAAATATAGGAATTGAGGCCCATCGAGGTGAAGTTACACAGTTAGGACTAGAATGAGAGATACACTATTTCATATATCTTAAGAAAAGACTAAACAGGACTTGGTATCATCACACTGTTTGGTTGTTGATGGGAAACTATTATAAGTTATGACTAGAGTAAGGTCTGCAAGTATACAGGCAGGTTTTAACAGAAAAAGGTAAACTGATAAATAACAGGCACAGTACTTTGCACATAGTAGGTGCTCACTGTAATTGCCTCATAAAAGTCTGAAATGAATTAAATGTCTGCCGACCTGCACAGCACTGTGAATGAACCCATTTAAGAACCAGGTCACTCAGTGGTTTCCATGCCCTTATTTCAAATTGTGGTTTCAAACAAAACACGATGTCTTATGGAGGCAGTTTTGTCACTTAGGATTTTTCTAAAAACTAGGAAAGAGGTATTTGAAGGCAGGGAATCTTCCATCTATCTATGATGGGGAGCAACTAGTTTTATTAACAACGTAAACACTAAAGCAGTGAGTAGGCCAGTGAATCTGGGGACTTCATCAATATGAAGCGAAGGGCTCACTCAGTAACAGCCTGAAGAAGGTGACAGCCTAAACCAGAGACTTTTCCAGAGAAAGACATATTTGCCATTTATGCTTCAACTGTCTATTCTCGAGATGAACAGTGATTCTCAAACTATGGCCCCTTTCAAGAGGTCTGTGAGGTCAAAGCTATTTTCATAATAACGCTATCTTTTTCATTCATTCCCTCACAAGCATAAAAGGAGTTTTCCAAAGGCTACATGACATGTGGTGACGTCACTGCTCTTACAGCTGATGGAATGTGTGAAACAGATTTGAGAATCCAGCTGCCTTCAATTAAGCCAGGCATTAGAGTTTGCAAAAATATAAAACAACCCTTCCCACTAAGTTTTTGGGTTAGAAAAAGTTATTTTTCATAAAAATATCTTATTTATGTTAACATATAGTGGGTTTATTATTTTTAATGAATAAATATATAAATACTTTAAAATATCTTGGTCTGAATTTCTAATACTATAAATATTGACAGACATAACCCACATAATCAAAAGCTCTTTAGAGTCCTCATATCTGCTCATTCTTTCCCAAAAGCCTACAAACTCTGGAGAACAGGAACCCTCCCTGTTCATCTCAGTATAGTCCCAGTATTATATTCTTTGTTGTTTGCAAATTAAATGAACAAAAGTGTTGCCATATACATAACATCAGAAACTGTAAATTCAAGATCCATATAGTAAATACAGTGGGTATTTGTCCTCTAAAAGATGACAGGTGAGAAACTAAGCTGACTCTGAAGTTGTTCACTACTTATGGTTGATTTCTATAGCTACCAGAAACAACACAATGCCATTAATGGCTTGTGGTTTTATTGCTTGATAATCATGCTAAGCTTATTTATATGGGCCGGTTGTATGAAAAACTGGGAAAGGATCTGGAAAAGTAGAAACATAATTGATGTGTTAGGGTGGTCAGACCATAGGTGAATATTTCCTTTTCAGTTTCATTGTTGTTGATGTAATGTTGCTTGTGTAATAAACAAACATATTTGTACAGTAGAGCTCTGGCTCTGAGGAAAAAATAAAAAGGACCACTCCTTTGTTTGCAGAGATGAAATAACCAAAGGAGAGTGGGGGGCTAGGATGTGGACATTTACCACCCATCTCCCTTCTCCTCAAACAAGCAAGCACATACAGTTCTAATGCAGGGATCCGAAGAAGGAAGAACAGTCTCAGTTCTTTCCAGAGGCCAGTATACTTGGAGAACACCAACGGGAAAACCATTTACACCTAGTTTTCTTAAATACCTAAAACCAGGCACATGGTAAACACCAGAGCACCTTCTTTTAAAAATGAATAAAATTAGTTAGGACAATACTACAGTATTTCCCACAGGAAAATGTTCATTCATTCATTCAAAAAGCCATTCATTTGGTACCTTCTACATATAAGGGCTTTGTAGTAGACAATATAGAAGACACAAATGAATCAGACATGTGTCCTGTTCTTAAGAAGCTTATATTTTAGTAGTGTTGATTGTAATGTACATAAATAAAACACAAATCAAAAGTGATGAGAATTATATATAAGTTATTATGGGTATGACTGGCATTATAGCATTTAGACACACCATCTGTTTCATTATGTGTGTTAATATGATGCATATTACTAACTGTCTTACTTAGAGGAGATGAAATACATTCACACATGTGTGCTGACGTGTGTGTAAATAAAAACTGAAAAGATGCTCTGAATGTATACTTTGTAATAAGGAACCAGCATGATGATTAGTACCAAAGAATGCTCAAGATTACATACGTGATTATTTTTGAAAAAACAAGGAGCTGGCATTGCACAGAATAATAGTGATAAACTACAGTAAGTTATGACAGTTCCGAGCCATAATAGAAACTTTAAAGAAGAGCTGTTATAAGCCACTGCTGTAAGCCAGTTTGGATTTAACTACCTCACATTTGTGTACATAAAACCAGCTTCTACAACCTGTTTTTATTGGACAGGATTCAATGAATGTTCCTATAATCCTCTCATGTCAGTACTTGAACATGAATATGAGTACTCCAAGACAATATTCTTCAAACTGGAGTACACAGACTCTTGTGGGTACACAAAGAATTTCCAGAGGTATAAGCATGGAGAACTTTAAGGGAATCAATGTCTACATCCGCAATTCACACACATGCTGTCTGCCAGAAAAAAAGTGCTTGTGCTCTACAAGTTTCCTTTTTTAACAACCCTTTCAAAAGAGTCTTCTTCTTACTTAACAAAATCTTACCAAATTAATGTAAGATCTTCTTACATTGTATCTTCCTGGGTTGGAAACCCCTCTGGGGCACAGACAAAGGGACAATTCTAGAAATACTCCTGATAGAGTCCCATGAGAGCAGAGCAGCAGCAGCTTCAGAACCAACCACTGGATGGATACAGGCAAATAACAGTGCCTGTTATTTCATCTGGGGACAACTCAGGGTAATAAGCTCTTGTTCCTCATCTCTTCTAGAAGTGAAATGGTTGCCAGAGGGATGTGTATTTACACTTGTACTTAAGTTGAAAAATGAAGCCAGACTTTTCCTGAATGTCTGATTTGGTTGACTGGTTTGCCAGTGATGACTTTTAGATTATATGGCAGACATTAATATATATCTTTTGCAATTATTTAAACCTTGAATAAAAAATTCTAGATGCCAGCTTTAAAATGTGTGAAGGTGTACTTAGTTAAAAAAATTCTTTTAGAACAAATTACCGAAAGAGAATTAAGAAAACAATTCCATTTACAATAGCATCAAAATGAATAAAATACTTAGGAATAAATTTAACCAAGGAAGTAAAAGATCTGTATAGTTAAACTATAAGACATTGATGAAATAAAATGAAGAAGACACAGATAAATGGACTGATGTTCCATGTTCATGGATTGGAAGAATTAATATTGTTAAAATGTCCATACTATCCAAATGATCTACAGATTCAATGTAATTCCTATCAAAATTCCAATGTAATTTTTCACAGAAATAGAAAAAACAATCCTAAAATGTACATGGAACCACAAAAGACCCTGAATAGTCAAAGCAATCTTGATAAAGAACAAAGCTGGAGGCATCACATGTCCTGATTTCAAACTATACTAGAAGCCTATAATAATCAAAACAGTTGGTACTGGCATAAAAAAAGACACAGAGACCAGTGAAACACAAAAGAGATCCCAGACATAAACCCATCCATATATAGTCAATTAATTTTCAACAAAGGAGCTAAGAATATACAAGGGGGAAAGGATAGTCTCTTCAAAAACTGCTGCTGGAAAAACAGGATATTCACATGCAAAAGAATGAAATTGGACTCCTGTCCTACATTATACACAAAAATCAACTCAGAATGGATTATGGATTTGAACCTAAGACCTGAAACTAAAAGTCCTAGAAAAAAAATATAGGGGCAAGCTCCCTGACACTGGTCTTGGCAATGATGTTTTGAATTTGACACCAAAAGCAAAGGTAACAGAAGTAAAAATAAGCAGATAGGACTACATCAAACTAAAAAGAGCTTCTGCACAGCAGAGGAAACCATGAACAATGTGAAAAGGTATCCTACGGAATGGGAGAAAATATTTGCAAACCATATATAACTGATAAGGGGTTATTATCCAAAATATACAAAGAACTCATACAACTCAAAGCAGAAAATTCAAATAACCCA
Organism: Orcinus orca; assembly: GCF_937001465.1. Classification (NCBI taxonomy): domain Eukaryota; kingdom Metazoa; phylum Chordata; class Mammalia; order Artiodactyla; family Delphinidae; genus Orcinus; species Orcinus orca. Next base: position 101,988,258 of record NC_064563.1, read on the forward strand.
ACTAAAAAATGGGCAAAGGACCTGAACAGACATTTTTCCAAAGAAGACATACAAATGGCCAACAGGTATATGAAAAGGCACTCCACATCACTAATCATCAGGGAAATGCAGATCAAAACCACAATGAGATATCATCTCACATCTGTGAGGATGTCTATTATCAAAAAGACGAGATAACAAATGCTAGGGAGGATGTGGAGAAAAGGGAACTGCTGCACACTGCAGATGGGAATGTAAACTGGTACAGCCACTATAGAAAACAGTGTAGAGGTTTCTCAAGAAATTAAAAATAGAACTACCATGTGATCCTTTGGTATATATCCCAAGGAAATGAAATCACTATCTTGAAGAGATATCTGTACTCCCATGTTCACTGCAGCATTATTCACAATAGCCAAGGTATGGAAACAGTCTGAGTGTCTGACAACAGATGAATGGGTAAACAAAGTGTGGCGTGTATGGGTGCATATATACAAATGTATTTTACATATATAAATATGTATATGTGTTACATATGTAAATACACATATGTAAATATATGTACAGTATATTTTATACAATGTATGTAAAAGTGTATACTATTTAGATATAATGTATACATATAAGTGTTAATATATAATACATTATATATCTACAGTACATATATACATTTACATGTGTGTACACACGTGTGGGAATATACACTCACGTGTATATATATGTTAGAATATTATTCAGCCTTTAAAAAGAAGGAAATCCTGCCTTGCAATAACATGGATGAACCTAGAGGGCATTATGCAAAGTGAAATAAGCTAGGCAGAGACAGACAAACAGTGCATGGTATTACTTAAATGTGGAATCTAAAAAAAAAGTTGAACTCAGAAAGAGAGTAGAATGGTGGTTGCCAGGGACTGGGGAAATGGGGGAAATAGGGAGGGGCTGGTAAAACTATAGTTATAAGATGAATACTGTCTGAGGTTATCATGTATAACACGGTGGTAACAGTTGATAATACTGTATTTTATAATTGAAATTTGCTGAGAGAACAGAACCTAAGTGTTCTTACACACACAAAAAAGGTGAACATGTGAGGTAATGGAACTATTAACTTGGTGAGAATCCTTTCATAATTCATATATATGTATATCAAATCATCACATTGCATACTTTAAATATCTTATAATTTTATTTTTCAATTATACCTCAATTAGTGAAAAAGACAGCATTTGCTAAAAGAAAGTGCTATAATTACTCTTTACAGGAACAAATTAATTGTACATAATAGAAAATTATTTTAGGAGTTATGAGCAAACACTTGAAAACCACTGCTCTGTGAGATATGAACTAAAAAGAAAGCAAGCACAATGATAAGTGAGAATTTTTCTTTAGGCTGATAAGTTTCTCTAACACACAGAGTGTTCCTGGAGAAAGACACTTCAGATGTGGACCAGGTCCATGAACTAGTTTGTGTTCTTTGTTGGAGAGGCAATGTAGTATGGGGAAAAAGAACAGGCTCTGTCTGCCCCTTCCTGATCTTTCTGACCCTCAGTTTTCATGGCTGTAAAATAGAGAATAATCTCAAACCCTATAGGCTCACCTGAGAATTAGAAGCAATAGCTGTACTACGGACTTAGCTCAGTGCTTGGCAGCACATCACTGGCACTAAAAGAATGGTAGCATTCTTTTACCAGAATTCTTTTACTATGGTATATAGTTTCAAATAATTTTAGTCTTTGGGCTAGAACTAAAGTTATTTACCTTTAGCCTTTTTTTTTTTTTTTTTTTTGCGGTATGCGGGCCTCTCACTGTTGTGGCCTCTCCCGTTGCGGAGCACAGGCTCCGGACGCGGAGGCCCAGCGGCCACGGCTCACAGGCCCAGCCGCTCTGCAGCATGTGGGATCCTCCCGGACCGGGGCACGAACCCGTGTCCCCTGCATCGGCAGGCAGACTCTCAACCACTGCGCCACCAGGGAAGCCCTACTGCCTTTTTTAAGGTGAAAATTAGGTACTGATCGAATATCTATGATATGCATTTTAAGTCATTTTTTCCAGTAATGATGAGAGATTTTAGATTAGTCATTAGTCCTACCTGATGTTCTCTGTGAGAAAAATGGATGGCCCTGTAGGTCAGGAATATATGCTATGCCGACAGTTTGGGGTATTATCAATGATGAACTGAGTTAATATTGAGCCAGAATACCATTTCCATTAAACATCTGACACATACATAGTAAAGCCTTAGTCCTGGCATCACCTGGGAGCATGCTGTAATGCAAATTTTGAGGCCCATCCCCTGCGTACAAAATTGGAATCTGCCATTTAACAAGATTCCCAGGTGATTCAAATGAACCTTAAACTGTGAGAAGCACTGGTAAGGAACAGGCTCTGAGCAGAGAAGATACAATCACCAGGCGTATATGTAACTGAGTCGGGAAAGATGAGTCAGGCAGGACCATAAACAGTCTAACTTATAATGACAGACTGGCATATACACGTGTATAAACACACACACAACACGAACACAGGCTTAGATCAGTGGTTCTCAACTGGGGGTGATGCTGCACCCCCATAAGATACTGGCCAATGTCTGGAGATATTTTTGGTTGTCACAACTGGGGAGATGTTACGAGCATCTACTGAGACCAAAGATGCTGCTAAACATCTTACAAGGCCCTCCACCATAAAGAATCAGTTGGCCCAAAACGTCAATAGTGCTGACGTTGAAGAAACCCTAGCGTAGATTATACAAACATATTAATTGGAAAAGGCACAAAGGCATACTAATTGGAACTATTCATGGGAAAAGGAGCAATAATTTGACCTCACAGTTCTGAGGGGAAGAATTTCATATCTGGACATCCCAAGGTCTATGCTGCTTTCAAGATTATGAGTACCCTGGTTAAAAGCTCTCAAAATCACTTATCTGCTGTTACTAGCAAAACCAGAGTCAATGATAATCTGTATTAGCATATAAAGTCAGTCAGCATCAATGCCTAGAGCCTGTTAATATGCAAAGAAAAATAATGGAGACAGAAAATTGTTACTGTTTGGTTTAAAACCCAATCCTACTGAAGAAGGAAGCTGCCTTAGGACCCTCAAACTCCACACCCTTCTTACCAAAAAGATACCAAGTCTATACCCTCATTGTACACGTCCACAGTCCCTTGTCTGCAATTTCAAAGATCTAAAAACTACATAAAGTTTTTGCTAAATTGTGGCAGCAAAACTTCTTATCTGAACTCATTTGGCAGCAAAACCCGAATGGATGTGAGGTTATTTATTATCTTAATTATCCCAATTAGTGTAACTATTCACATGGTTCACTGTAGAAGTATTCAGAGGTTTGCTTATAGGAGGTGGTGCCACAGGCCTTACTGAAGCTGTTATGTAATATATGGTGGATGCTCCTTACTGCCCTTCTAAAATTTGAAAACTCTATAATTTTGGAAACATTTGGCTTTGGAAATTCTAGATAAGTGATTGTGGACCTCAAATAACTAAAATGCAGTCAACTCTCAGCAAATATTTGCTGAAAGTATTCAAATATATATTTGAAAGAAAAAAAAATAACCTAGTCAACTATATGTGTGTATATACACATAAACACACACACTTGTATTATACACTCACATAAATATATATATATATATATCCCTGCATTAGTAGTTAGCATTGTGGCAATTAGCTTCCTTGTTTAGGGCACTGTGCACAACACGCCAGGCTTGCAGCTTCAAATCTTGTAAGACCAGCTAACTTTACAAAGAAACACCTTTCTTCAAGACTATAAATTAACCTCAAACTTTATCCTTCAAAATGCTTCTGGATATAAGGCAAGAAATAGTGAATGATTTAGGATCAACCCATTCACCATACCAGAAGTGCTGATTACAATTCAGTAGCATAACCAGTGTCTCTGCCTCTCTCTTTTTTTCCTCTCTCTCTCATACATACATCACAACCCTGCAATGTGTAACAGCATTACAAGCACCCAACTGGCTCTGGAAAGGTTCCATCAGGGCCTCCCTCCTATCCTGGATTCACATTGGTTGATGGTTGGGGGTATAACTCTTTCTGCATATAAATTCCTATTTTCCTCCCTGAAAGGCTTTACCTGACTAGCCTGTTGACTGTCCTAAGGTGTGCTTATGGGACTGGTCCAGGGGAATAGCAGGTTGTTAGGAAACAAGTAGTAACGAAATGCTGAGAGCAAATGTATTCGAATTGTCAGTTTCATGTGTCTAACTGTGTAAGATGGGGCTTGGAAACAGATGGGGATACCAACTGATTTTCAGAAACCATGAAAAAGATAAATGAACTTGCACCATGCTGAAAAAGATGCATCATGCTTGCTGCTGAAAACACTGAACACAATGGAAACTGAAGCGTCTTCAAAATCTTTTTTGCCAGTTATGGCAATGCTAAGATTCACTGATGACCATTCAATGTTAATATTCTTTTCATTATACTTCAAACAGTCTTCCCTCCTTTGTATCCTAAGAAAACATACCTTCTTCTCATGAAAATGAAATAGCACATGGTATTATTTAATAAGTTGAAAAATCCTGAAAAGTTTTTGTGAAACTGTTCTCTAATAAAATTCTAAGAACTGTGATGTAGAGAGGGGAAAATATTTCACTGCAGTACTGTTAAATACCATTCTAATGCTAAGGTGGGAGGAAGAAGCACTTTGCCAAAGTTTCTGTAACCACTTCACCACCAAAGCAGTTTCCCATGGACTCTGCCACTGGGTTGTGAAGTCACTACCTTTCGGGAGGGAGCCGCCGTGTTTCTCTTCTCAGGTTCCCATGTGTCTCAAACAGGGAGTGGGACAGAGCCAGAAGCCATGGGCAAGCCTCTTGCCAAGACTGTGGATGAGATCATCAACCACCCCACCCCGGCATCCAGACCAGCTTCTTCAGAATTTCACAGCCCACAGCCCTTGGGCCAGCCTGTCAGGTTCTCAAAACAGGAAAAACTAAAAGTGGATCCTCCCCATAAAAAAGTTTGAAAGTTCTTTCATTATACAATTATTTTAAACATGTTCCTCTTGTGTAGTGTAATTACAGAAGAGTGGATTAGAATCTCAAAAAGGACTCTTATTTCCAAGAAGAACACCCCAAGTTAACTTCCTTGTAAAATGTCCTCTCAAATCCTAAACAACTTTAAAAAGAAAGTTCTGTGGCAAGGAGTAAAGACATGCATTGGATAGTTAACTCATTCCTAGTAGAAAAGATATATTAAAATACTATGAATTCTCTATGCTTGATCAGAAAACAAATATTTATAACTTCTCATCCATGACAAGTCTTTTAGTTCAATTTTTCAGGGATTCCATCCTATTTTAGCTTCTGTACAACAATACTGCAAAGCTGTAATTACATCCTCTCTAATCAGCCCATTACCAGCGTAATTAAGGAGTGCCACAAATTTAAAACTATGACCTCAATACTGAGGGAAAAAATGTGTGGAAGAGACAGTTTATATTGCAGGTAAAATGTCCTCCTGTTTTGTTGGCAAACTTAAGACATAAAGAAAAAAAATAACATGTTATCATAGAGTCATCATTCAAGAGGGACTCATTATGTTCCTGATAAGAATTTTTCCTCCATCATTTCTAACATGTCACTTATCAAGCTCTTTTGTATCAAATCCCATGCTCTTCCCAAGTGTTATGAACACTCTAAACCCCTTTAGGTGCCTGTCAATTACTCTCATTCAACTACCATCCACTGTGGGGACAGAGATATATGTGAATTGATTCCTGACACAATGTCAGGCTAGTGTAAACCAAATTTAAACTGGCAAATAGGTCCATCAGTAAAGTGCCTAACTTCTAAGCAATGTGAATAAATTTTATCTTAACTAAGAATCAGGAAGCTGATCACCAAACATTAATGTATCACATAATGGTTCAAGCCAACCATCTGATAAATATAATAATAACCACATTAATAAAATGGATCAACAATACTTATCAAATGCTTATTATGTGCCAGCACTGTGAGAATCTTAGACAAATTATCTCATTTAATTTTCACAGATGGCCCCTGAGATAATACAATTATTGCCTCCATTTTTCATAGAGGAAACTGAAGCCCTGGGGATATTAAATAACTGCCCAGGTTAATTAGCTGGTAAGAGTAGGGCCAGTCTGGAAGCTTCCTCCAACTGAATCTCAAGCTTGTGTCTGTTTTTACAGCCTTCAGGCTACAATGTCTACTGATTATACGTTACACAAGCAATTTAAACCAAATATTCTTGCCCTCCTGGTGAACTGCAACTGTTACCAATCAATGAGGGGTGGGAGGAAAGCAGGTAGTGAAAACAAAAAAAGCAAGACATCTGTTTAATAAAGATTCTCCTCCCCCATCAAATTCAGGAACTCCTTTCCATATACTGTATGAGTCGATACTGTCTTTCTAAATTACATAAATGTTTACTCACAGCTGACAAGTTACTAAAGCACCAGTTACAAAATAGAATGTGCTCTTGTATTTTTCAGATTAAAAAGGTTAATTGACCAAGAAACGGAGTCCCAGAAGAAGAAGGAGCAAGAAAAAGAGAAGAGGGTCACTGCCCTGAAAGAGGAGCTGACCAAACTGAAGTCTTTTGCTTTGATGGTGGTGGACGAACAACAAAGGCTGACGGCACAGCTTGCCCTTCAAAGACAGAAAATCCAAGACCTAACCACGAGTGCAAAGGAAACACATGCTAAACTAGCCCTTGCTGAAGCCAGAGTTCAGGAAGAAGAGCAGAAGGCAACCAGACTAGAGAACGATCTGCACACGCAGACCACAAAGTTTCACCAGAACCAAGAAACAATTATGGCGAAGCTCACCAATGAGGACAGCCAAAATCGCCAGCTTCGACAAAAGCTGGCAGCACTCAGCCGGCAAATTGATGAGTTAGAAGAGACAAACAGATCTTTACGAAAAGCAGAAGAGGAGCTGCAAGATATAAAAGAAAAAATTAACAAGGGAGAATATGGAAACTCCAGTATCATGGCTGAGGTGGAGGAGCTCAGGAAACGTGTGCTAGAAATGGAAGGGAAGGATGAAGAGCTCATAAAAATGGAGGAGCAGTGCAGAGATCTCAATAAGAGGCTGGAAAAGGAAACATCACAGAGTAAAGACTTTAAACTCGAGGTTGAAAAACTCAATAAAAGAATTATGGCTCTGGAAAAATTAGAAGATGCTTTCAACAAAAGCAAACAAGAATGTTACTCTCTGAAATGTAATTTAGAAAAAGAAAGGATGACCGCAAAGCAGTTATCTCAGGAACTGGAGAGTTTAAAGATAAGGATCAAAGAGCTAGAAGCCATTGAAAGTCGGCTGGAGAAGACAGAATTCACCCTAAAAGAGGACTTAACTAAACTGAAAACATTAACTGTGATGCTGGTAGATGAACGGAAAACAATGAGTGAAAAATTAAAGCAAACTGAAGATAAGTTACAAGCTGCTGCTTCTCAGCTTCAAGTGGAGCAAAATAAAGTGACAACGGTTACTGAGAAGTTAATTGAGGAAACTAAAAGGGCACTGAAGTCCAAAACTGATGTGGAAGAAAAAATGTACAGTGTAACGAAAGAGAGAGATGATCTAAAAAACAAACTGAAAGCAGAAGAAGAGAAAGGAAATGATCTCCTGTCCAAAGTGAACATGTTGAAAAACAGGCTTCAATCATTGGAAGCAACTGAGAAAGATTTCCTAAAAAACAAATTAAATCAAGATTCTGGTAAGTCCACAATAGCATTACACCAAGAGAACAATAAGATTAAAGAGCTCTCTCAAGAAGTGGAAAGACTGAAGCTGAAGTTAAAGGATATGAAATCCATTGAGGATGACCTCATGAAAACTGAAGATGAGTATGAGACTCTAGAACGAAGGTATGCTAATGAACGAGACAAAGCTCAATTTTTATCTGAAGAGCTGGAACATGTTAAAATGGAACTTGCCAAATACAAGTTAGCAGAAAAGACAGACTCCAGTCATGAACAATGGCTTTTCAAAAGGCTTCAGGAAGAAGAAGCTAAATCAGGTCACCTCTCAAGAGAAGTGGATGCACTGAAAGAGAAAATTCATGAATACATGGCAACTGAGGACCTGATATGTCTCCTCCAGGGAGATCATTCAGTTCTGCAAAAGAAACTCAGTCAACAAGAAAACAGGAACAGAGATTTAGGAAGAGAGATCGAAAACCTCACTAAAGAGTTAGAGCGGTACCGTCATTTCAGTAAGAGCCTCCGGCCCAGTCTCAATGGAAGAAGAATCTCTGACCCTCAAGTATTTTCTAAAGAAGTTCAAACAGAAGCAGTAGACAATGAGCCACCTGATTACAAGAGTCTCATTCCTCTGGAACGAGCAGTCATCAACGGTCAGTTATATGAGGAGAGTGAGGACCAGAATGAGGACCCTAATGATGAGGAGTCCGTGCTGTCCTTCAAATGCAACTCATCTACTCCCTGTCCTGTTAACAGGAAGCTATGGATTCCTTGGATGAAGTCCAAGGAGGGCCATCCTCAGAATGGAAAAATACAAACTAAACCCAATGGCAACTTCGTGCAACCTGGAGATCTAGTCCTAAGCCACACACCTGGGCAGCCACTGCATATAAAGGTTACTCCAGACCATGTCCAAAACACAGCCACTCTTGAAATCACAAGTCCGACCACAGAGAGTCCTCACTCTTACACAAGCACTGCAGTGATACCAAACTGTGGCACCCCAAAGCAAAGGATAACCATCCTCCAAAATGCCTCCATAACTCCAGTGAAATCAAAAACCTCTGCTGAAGGCCTTATGAATTTAGAGCAAGGCATGTCCCCAATTACCATGGCAACCTTTGCCAGGGCACAGACCCCAGAGTCTTGTGGTTCCATAACTCCAGAAAGGACAATGTCACCTATTCAGGTTTTGGCTGTTACTGGTTCAGCTAGCTCCCCTGAGCAGGGACGCTCTCCAGAGCCGATAGAAATCAGTGCCAAGCACGCGATTTTCAGAGTCTCCCCTGATCGGCAGTCATCGTGGCAGTTTCAGCGTTCAAACAGTAACAGTTCAAGTGTGATAACTACTGAGGATAATAAAATCCACATTCACTTAGGAAGTCCTTACATGCAAGCCGTAGCTAGCTCCGTGAGACCTGCCAGCCCTTCAGCATCACTGCAGGATAACCGAACTCAAAGCTTAACTAATGGGGCACTAAACAAAACAACCAATAAAGTCACCAGCAGTATTACTATCACACCAACAGCCACACCTCTTCCTCGACAATCACAAATTACAGTAAGTAATATATATAACTGACCACCCTCCCTTATTTGGTTTATACCGATATTATTGCAAGGAACTCAGTCCTTTTTAATTATCCCTCCACATTCCTCAAAAGACTGACTGAACTTGTACTTTGGGAAGGTTTATGCATGAACCGTCCAAGAGTATCTGAAACTAACTGTTGCCTGCATAGTCATATCAAGCGTGCACTTACTGTATATTTTTTCATTTACATACCTGTATGGAAAATATTTAGTCTGCACTTGTATAAATACATCTTTATGTATTTCATTTTCCATAACTCACATTAATTTGACTGCAACTTGTCTTGGTGAAATACTTTAACATTATAAAGCAGTAAATAATTTGTTATTTTTACCATTGCTTGCTGAATTTTCTTTTGGTCATTTTGTGTTCTTTTTTTTGCATGTATAATAGAATTTTATTTCCTGTTCATAATGTCTATTAATTCTTCCTTAAAAACAAACAGGACCTACTTCCCATATACAGTCAACTTCTGGTCACATATTAGAGGAGGAGGAGGAAGTAGTTGAAATAAATGAAATTTTATGGCTCTTTGATTTCAAAGTGAACTATAAGATCTCTCAGGAGCAAACTTCATGCTTGAGATGTATCTCAATATCCCTGGTGCCCAGCACAGTGCTTAGCACGTGTTAGGAATTTAGTTACTTAATAAATGTTTACTGATAATCACTGAATAAAACAATATTAAATAATTTGTTTTTGTGAGCACATATGAGCTGATGGTGAAAGTAAAAAGCTTTGAAATGTGATAGTAAGCCAGAAAAAGCACATTTGGAAATACAAGTTACCTTCACAATCAAGAGTTGACTGTATTTCTACCATAGATGAAAATCCCCTTAAAACATTTATGTCTACATCCAAACCTGGAATCAGCCACTAAGACATATGCTCTTGAACACTGCTTCAAAGCAAAAATGTCTTTCTTGTTACTTTTTCCTAGTAGGTTCCCATAATTTGAATTACTTAAGGTAGGTGCTTCCTACCTTGTTTGTTTGCTAGTGGGCTGCATTCAGAAGCTTAAACTTAACTGTGTGTGTGTGTTTTTTTAACCTCCCAACAAGCAAATAAAAACCAAAGATAATTACAATGTAAGTTATAGAAAAGGCATATTTAAAAAAAAATACAGTATGTTAGTTGAGGGAAGTTTCTCCTGTGATTATTGTTATGCCATTTTCAAGATAGGTGAGAAAAACTCAGTAATCCTTAAAAAAAAAAAAAAGCATCCTAGGAATTCTGGTACTCTGCTAATGGGACTCAGCATAATTTGTACTTCTGTAGCAGAGAACAGCTTTCAGAAGAACATTTTAAATTACAAATCTGGTCCCCAAGCCACATTCAAAAAAGATGATTTCAGACAAAGTAGCTCATTGCCATTTTCCCTTTTCCAACCTCATAACTGTTAATTTAGTGTGGTCAATTTTATTGCCAGTTATTGATTTTAAACACAATTCATTTAGACACCCAGGCAAACTGTGAAGATCTTTAGGAGTAAAAGGAATCTTTCACAATTATCCTCCTTTCCCTGCAAAATCAATTTCATGATAGCAAAGCAAGGATTTGTTGACAGAAACACTTCCATGGTGATGAACTGCAACACCAACGCTGTGGGCTTGCATCATCATTAAATAAATTTGGATGAAAGCTGAGGCTAGTGATGAATGAGAAAGCTTCTGTTTAAACACATTTATCTTGGGAATTGGCAGTGACCCAACTGTATTACAACATACATGATGGTCTAAATGTTTTCCAAAATTGTTTTTATTTTTAAGTCACCTTGGGTTAGAACTTTAGAAGAAACTACATACATCATTTTACATCTTTCAAAGTAGACATTGATAACATTGCTGCATGAGATGTCTTTCTAGATAATAAGATATAATATAATATAATGTTTTGGTGGGTAGTGATCAACTAATCATGAAATAATAAACAGAAACCAGAAAGAATTAAAGGACAAAGTCTTCCCAGCACTTCCCAAATTTTGTCACATAATGACACAAACAGAAAACACACTGGATACACACTGGATACAATGGATAAAGAGGCAGAGATGATCAGGGACTCCTGTCATCCCCAGGTTGCTCCTGTTGTACTGAAGGAAAGATCCATTTTTGGCACACCTGTAACTAATAGAGTTTGAGAGGCTCTGGGCTATTCATTAGTAGAACTGTTTTGTGAGGATTCAATTTCTTATCTTTTGTGAGCCAGAGCAATTTTATACAATAAAGTTAATACCACAAGTCCTGTGCTCCATGATTAGGATGCACAAATCCTCATTTCATCATCTGCTCCAGATATTAACTATAAATAGGCTTCCCAAGTAATTAACATTATTGGAAATTTACTGGACTTTCAAGGAACTGAACCTCTTTTAGAGGTTCCTCTACTAGGACTACTTCAGTGTAATGACTCATATCCACATCAAAATTTAGGAACACTGTCATATTAATAACATATATAGATTACTAAAAGTGCTACTAATTAAAGTTTATGGCAAAGAGAGTATCATCTCTGAAAAAAGTACCTTCCCTTTTCCATAAAATCACACAAAGAATGACACATCCTAGATTTTTGGCCTTTAATTTCAAAAATAATTTTTTATAACTCTGCGTGTGTGCTCGCACGTGTGCATGTGTGTTTGAGAGGTTACAGAATTTTCTTTTTCATTCACATAAAATCATGGAAGAACCTTGAAAACTAGGAAGGAGAGAGGAAGTGACACTGGAAAATCTTCATATGAGATATGTGAAAGTGGAGGGTTGTATTCCTGAAGAAAAGAAAGCCTTTGAGAGGCTCACAGAAGACAAGACTGTTTCTATAAACATCTGAAAAAATACCTTCCTTTCATTTCATTTCATCTGAAGTCCCAGCTTCAGAACCAAGATTCATTTTACTCAGTCCCCCTATCCCTTTAACTTTTTGAGCTGCAGCATTCTATCACAGATTTGAATGATTTTACCACATTCTTCTTCCCTTTTAAGAGCATTTGCAAAGCTTTCCCAAGGATGCCACTGCTCTCTGGGTCACCCCTTCCAGAAGGACAATGTGCATTACTATAGTTAGATCTTTACACACAAAGGAAAGTCTCTATAAGATGATGACAGGATTATATAAACTCTACCTAGAAGGTTTCTACAACTACATTTCACAATGCCAAGACACTAGGCATGGGGTCTTCATGACGCCCAAAGTATAAATTAAGTTGCACTGTGAGATGGCCATAAAAGGGGTAATTAATTTAAAATTCTTAGACTTGTAGCCTAAGCATTCTGTGATCTTTATTGACTAAAATATAACTCCACACAAAAACATATTTTTAATAGCTTTTTTGATTCCAATTCTTTACGAAGTGAGTCTCCTTTGAAACGTGTTAGACAAAGGCAGGAAAAGAGCTTTAATAACAGTACAGTTTCCCTACATTTTGGTTTCTGTTATTGTTTCCTCCTCCAAAATAATCATTTTACTTTGCAATCCTAAGAGAAAAGATAATCAGGGAATAATGCATGCCCGAAACGTTAGGATCAATGTTTCTGAAAGTAAAATCCAAAACACATGTATGAGAATCCCCTGATGCCCCACCCAGAGCTATCAAAAGTCACAATCTCTGAGTGTAGGGCCCCGGAAGCTGCATTTTTTAACAAATTCCTCTGCTGATTAGTACGTACCTAAAGAAGGAATTCCATTGTTTTAGGAATTTCTATACTGATAAACACTAGCAAATATGTTCTGACTCTAGTCTTGCTCTATCAGAATGAATTACACCTGTCTCAGGAAGCGTGCCTATTCCACCCTCTAGTGGCTAGCATGACAAACAGAAGGCTTAGTCTCCAGGGGTTTTTTTTTATTCAAGAGAAAAGCTCAATAAAATCTACTATTTTATAGGTGGGATGTTTCCCAGTTTTATAACTGTAGCAAAGCATAGATGCCTGAATAATTAACTCAGCAGTAGCAGGCTGTCTGACACCTACAAGCTCTGTTTCTCCCTCAGATCCCAGGCCCTCAACATAAACCCTACAGCATTTCTTGGGAATGGTCCAGAACACACATTAAAGAGAGCAGTTTGGATGAGCCAAAACAAAGGACTCCATTCACCTTGGGCCACAGTGAAGCAAATGCAAGAACAAGGAAGATAAGCGGTTCAATAAAATCCCCAAACCTTAAACCCCCTTAAAACTCATTTTCATTTAGATTAAACTTTCCTTTCCAACAGATGGATCCTTCCACTGTGCAGTCAAATATGTCAGAGCAGGCAGCCCCCAAAGGCAACGCTGTAGGGTAAGGAATCCTTAGGGAGTCCAGCAAGTTAACTGGCCAACACACTCCTAAGTACTTTATAATTTGATAATGAATTAACACTGTTCATATGGCAACACATACAAATCTGTCAATATTCTATCAGGACACCAGGTTTTACAACACTTAGAATGGTGCCATAAAAATGTAATCTGGGCTAACCTTTAGCACTGCAGTCAACAATCCTAGAGATAATCCTCTTGTGGCCTCATTTTAAAATTTCACTTATTTTTTCACAAAATTATTGGTCAAGAGAAATAAAAGTTATCTAATTATTTGAGATAATTTTTGAAAGCCTGAAATTAGTTTTATTTTAGTGAGTTCCTTTTTCCTGCATAGCCAAATGGTTCTGTATGATATTTTTGTAAGGTTACCTGAAAGAGACCTTTTTTTTTTTTTTCCCCTATTAGTTTAGTTTTGCTTTTTTAAAGGTTAGTCATCTTTGGATAACCAACAATAGGCCCTACAGACCTACAAAGGCTGTCTCACTCTCTGCCATTCTTTAGGTCCCTGGAAGGGTGGAGTGGGTTTACTAACTTACATAGCACTCCTGTCTCTGTGACATGCACAGTGTCTCAGCATGCAGTGTCTTCTCTTCAAAGCACATGGACACAACTGATCAATCCACTGATCATGACAAACTGAATTGGGTGGCTATTAAGGAGACAAAAGATTCACTGTCCTTCAAGAGCTTCTGTCTGGTATGTAGAGATGAGAATCTTGAATCTGACTAAATATAAGCCTCAAAACAAATTTAAAAACCTGCACTGAAGAGTTTCATTGCATAAGGCTTGTTTCCACTAACTTGACAGATTGGCCCAGAGCACGTGCATATTTGAACATTTATATTTGTATTACTACCTTGTACCTCTGTCTCTTTCAAAGATACCATACTATAAACCAGTGTTTTTAGATGAGCTTTCCATTTCTCACATGCCTTTGGGAGAAATAAACAAGAGATCTAGACAAACAACCAACTTTGCCTTAATGGGGGAAAAATGGGTTTCACCAGGATTCCCAAGAACTTAAGAAATAACCCTTTACTGTTTAGACCTTTCAAAGAGTCCTCTCTGAGGAGTTTCAATCCCATTTGTATTAGCTTATAACCACCACAGGCACAATTGTCAAGCTCTATTCATTCCTCGACAAATCACCTACAGAATGAACCCACAAATATTTATGAAGCACCTAATATTACTCATTGTTGTGCAGGACAGCTATGCAGGTGTTAAGATTTAGAATCTAAGGCAGGAGTTGAGGACTACCTTAAAAGGTAATTAAGAGCACAACACAGAAAGGAATTCTATAGATAGCAAAGCACTTATAGGAGTTTGGAGGAGGAGCAGATTACTCTGGGCAGGGTTCAGGGGTCAGGTTTCAGAAACAGATAAGATTTGACCGGAGGAGGGGTGGTGGGCTGGGAGAGGAGGAAAACTTGGGATAGAGAGAAGACAAAAGGCTTTCCAGGAGATGCTCAGTGCAGAGGTATGGAGGCAGGCAGGAGAGCAGAAAACCAGCATTCAAGGAACAGTGAGCAATGCAGTGTGGCTGATGTTGAGATAGCTGGGGCAGGGCTAAGGTGCAAAGGGCACGTATTGTCAGACCACAAAGGGCCATTAATACCGTGCTAGGGAGCACTCTGTCCTCAAAGGTTTCTGGGCAGTGAGATAAGAGAAAACTAATCCTTTATACACTGTTATTTTATTTCATAATAACCCTATAAAGTGGGTATCATCACAATTTTAAAGATTAAAAAAATTTAAATTCTGAGAGGTAAAGAAAATTGTTCCAGGTGGCTCTGTTTGTATGACAAAAAAGAGACATGAACACAGGTCTAATTCCATTGTCCCATGGCAACATACTGAGAAGTTATCTCAGTGCAAGGAGGGGAGCAAAATAAATTGTACCTAATGCTCTCCACTGCCCAGGGACACAGACAGGGCGCCTAACATTACCTGCCTGCGCTCTGCCTCAGAAGCCTGCCGCTTTGGCCAGAACACTCGGAACACCCCTACGTATGCCTCCTCCCCATTGCTTTACCTGGACAGATTTCTCTTCTCTCATCAAGTGATCTACACTGAAAGGTCTGGCTCAAGCCTTACTTCTTCTGAAGCCTACCATGATCACCACAGACGAGAGTGTCAATCTGCCTCCCCTTTCAACTCCTCCCGTCTCCAGGCCACTGTTAGGTTAACTGAAAGGCCAAGCCCCACACAAATGAGCAGGCATGGGGAAGATTCACCTGGGGATGGTGCAGTGGATAAGAGACAGAAGAAAGCAAGACCAAGGAGAGGTACAAGTCCTCATTGTCAGCGAGCACTAAAGCTGCAGTCCAAGTCCACTCTATCCTAAAGCAGGAGTCTATGAGCAAAGGCACAAATTCTAGGCATGAAGAATGAGTTTGGACAGGCTATCAACATGTGAAGAACAGAGGTACCTGATCGGCCTCAGAGATGGCTGGAGTGAAAAGCATCAGAAGTAAGTGAAAATGATCCATAGAAACAGCATCACAAGCATGCACATCAAAGCTTATAAGTAGGTGGCCACCTTGACAGTCCTGACAGTCATCAAAAACCTCCAGAAAAGGCAATTTAGGGATCAAGGTTTAGCCATCAAAAAGACAAGCACCACCAGCTTAGCCCAGAGGTGGTGGAACTTCTGCCTTTGCAGAACCCTTGAAAATCTTCCTGGGATGGTATACCCTAATTCAGGGTTTCCATTTCTCAAGCAACATCATGACTTATAAGGAAAGACTTATGGTCCCAAAATCACTAAAAAAAAAAAAAAAAAAAAAAGCATTGTATATTTTTTGAGCTCAGAGGGAGAAGTGTTAGGGTTCATCCTTGTCAGTCTCTAAATTCTGCTTCCAATTCAGGATTAAATGACTGTAAACCAAGGGAGCATCACAAATAAAATTGCCATTTTAGAGGAAAATCTTCAAATTGGTCTCCAATTATCTCTCATAACAATTAAGTGCATATAAAAACCGGCTTCAATGCGGCCAGTCAAAGCAATTCCTCAAGAATTACTATCCTTTACCGTTAGAGAGTTGGCTGTTTTTTTCCCTTCTCTTTAAAAAAAAAAGAGCTATTCCTTTTCTGTTCTTTGCCTTTTAATTGTGTTCTTGCCTGAATTCACTGATATCAGTCAGTTTTGAGGCCTCAGAAAAGTATCATTTTATAGAAAGAGGAGTTAACTAAAAACTGCAATAGATCCCCAAAGAGTCCATAACATAAGAAACATTTAAACACCTGACAGTCCCTTCAGGGCAGCGGGGATTACTCTGAGAAGGATAATATCTCTCATAGTGACAGACATAAGCAGCACAATTTTTTTATATAAAACTTTTTATTCTGATTATAACAATAGTACATATTTATTACAAAAATTTCGGAAAATATAAATGCTGCCAGAGCCGCTGACTTCAGCTTCTAAGAAGGGTAATAAGAGGATTAGGGAGAACAATGGACAACTACTACTATTTTTTTAGGTCATCCTATCAACTATGGCCCTATTCCAGGCATTCTCAGACTACCAATGAGGAAGGAAATGTGCTATACGGGGACCATCCTGTAATTACTGATCGCCCCTGTGCTAAGGAGTGGCAGATCCCCCTACAGAGTGTGAGTTTATGTAATCTGTTCATCCCAGACACAATGGCCCAGGGGACAGCCTGGTCACTGCAGGAGAGAGGCAGAATTTCTTTCCCCCCAGCTAGCCAATCAGTGCCTGGAAAATGGTTCAATCACTGTGCATTGTTCAAGTACTGGAAAGAAATGCCTCCTCAGAGGGCTGCTCTCAGAACTAGTTACACTCTTATCAGTTATTAAGATAGGCAGCCTTGTAGAGGGAATGTGGGCACAGGATAGGGCCCAACAAAACTCACCTCTCAGGCTCTGGGAAAAGGATATAGAAGTACCCATGGTGGGAGAAGAAAAAAGGGGCAGATGAGGAGGAATTACGTTTTCTCCCTGGGCTGTCTCAGCTACTTGAATGGTATCAAGAACTTTTCTATGATGATTCTCAAAGCAACAATTCCAAGTTTTCAGTGCCTACCAAACAGTTCCATGTGTGGAAGGTCCAACTACACTTCACACTTGGCATGTGCCCCCACCCCAGTGCACTGTCACTCTTGGATTGCTCTTTGGATTGCTTTGTCTCACTTCTGGTGATGGTCCAGCACCTTCTCTGTCACCCAGGGTCAAAATCTGGGTCCCATTCTCCACTTCTCTTCTCATCCCCCAAATCCAGTCATCCACTCTGCCCCGGTATTTCTTCCTCTGCCCTCCCCCTTTTATTTGTGCTAGTACTCCCCAAATCCACACCTCAGTACAGATGCTACTGTAAAATAGTAGCATCTCTAATCCCTCACCTCTAATCCAACCTTCACTTGTATTGCTGGTGATCCTTCTACAACACTGTCCTGATCATGGCAATTCTTCAGTCCCTCCCCTAAAAGCAGCACTTACATTACCGAGTGCCCCAAATCCAAACCTTCTATCAGACCTCCACCTCCCACCTCATCTCCTTTTGAAACCCTGGACATAATCTGCACCCTCACCAGGACACAGTACTCACCAACCTCTCACACACTAGCAGGGCTTCTAGCCCTATACCTTTACTCATGCTGTTCCTAGGGCAGTAATGCTCTTCTCTCTTTGTCCCTTGTATTGAAATCTTACTCCTACCTCAAGTGCCAATTCCTCTAGAAATCTCTTTATTTTTCTCAATCTTCCTCTGAGTTTCCAAAACACTTCTGTTTGTACTTTTATTACAGCACTTCATTTTGCCTCATTATAATCGTTTGTTACCCCTCCTATACTATAATCTCTTGAGAGCAAGAATCAGCTGTCATTTAGTTTTGAAACTCTTATATCAATGTTTCTCAAAATGCAGTCACTGATCACATTTATCAGAATTACCAAGGACTCCACAGATTTCTACATACCCACACCTATGAAATCTAGTTCAGGGAATCTGCATCTTAACAAGCTGCCTGGGTCATTCTTGGGCTTATGAAGTTTAAGAACCACTGTCCTACCTTATCCAGGACTTAAATACGGCTGGTAATAGGTGCTCAACAAAGGTGCGCAGGTCTAACAACATACCTGGTGGCCACAGTTGGCTCGCATTTGTTCTTTTCATAGAATCATTGAATGTCAAGGTCAAAGGGCTTTATAGTTGGTATAATTGCATTGTTTTTTGAATAATTAAAAGATAGAAAAAGACAGGAAAGACTAGAAAAAAAATGTTTTCAAGTGGACTCTAAAACAGAAAGACAATGAATAGACTAAGTAGGATAAGGAGGGAAAAGGATGTGAAGATACTTTTCTGGGCCAGAGTTGGTTAGAAACACAGCCCAGTAATTGACACTGCTTGGTCAGCTGCCGCAACTGCTATGCTTAGCAACATGTCTCCAATAATTAATTGGAGAGATGGGAGAACAAGGGATAAAGCAGAAAAACAAGAAAGGTAAAATAAACAAGAAGATAAGTTATGATTATGATCAAGAAATAAGCACCTTAAGAACAGATATAAGGAAAAAGACAAAGATAATACTGTTGACATTAGTAACAACAAACACAGACCTGACACTTCAGATGTGCCCGGGACTTTTCTACACAATATCTCTACCAACTAAGGAACTTGCAAGTAGGCAGTCTAATCCCCAAATAAGGGTTACAGATGAGGAAACTAAGGTCTGGACAGGCTAACTGGCTTGCTCAAGGACACACAGCTAGGTGGTGCCAGAACCAGAATGGGGACCCACCCGGGTCTATCTGGCTCCATAGCCAGTGCTCTAGCCACTAATCCAAAGCTGTTGCAAAATATAAGCTGGCGAATGATTTTTAAAAATTACATGGGTGCAAATGAGGGAATGAGAAAGAGAGGAGTGGGTACCAAAACAGAAGAAGAAAAAAAACTGAGGTGAAAAACCTGACAGATGAATAAAAAGAAAGGGAATAAACAAAACCGTTCAAGATTAATATGTTTTAACATTCTATTTCTACATGTGATGCTATGTGCCTGGGCACAAAATGGAAGCAACTAGGTTAGGAAGGATTTTTGAAAACTGTATTTCAATGCTTATTCTTGGATTGCCCTCACTGCCCATGGTGTAATTACTACAGAGAGATTGGGAGGTGACTAGGTACAACTACAAACCATGTTACATTATAAAATACAGGCATCAATTTCCTCTAGCCTTCACCTCAGAAACTGGACAACTCTTAAATACAAATCATAGCACTGTAGCTCTATTTAAAACCAAATGTTCTCTCACAAGAGGTTAGTGAGAATAAGCTAATGAAACTACAGAGTTTCCTTTTGAAGGACCCCCTGCCATATAAAACTGTAAAATCTTTAGTGATAAAGTTTTATTGTATAATGAGGAAGTTCTGAGAAGATCAAGAGAAAAAAGCCAAAGCAGCATATGAAACTCTAGGCTATCTGCCAGATTCATTACCTGTTGTTTCCTTTAAAAAAATAAAAAAATTAATAAATTAGCAGTGATTTACCAAACAATATAAAAGACAAAAGAAGACAATAATATTTCAAAGGTTTTTTTTCTCAATTTAGCATTTCCTCCTTTTCATCACCATATCCATCATCATTACTTATGTACTTTCCCATTAAACAGAGAAAAACAAAAATACAAAGCACTGCTATTCTGATAACACACGGCCTTGACCAAGCATTCCACAGCTGGGTCCCTAAGGGAGTCAGGCAGCCCTGAATCCGCCCCCTCCCTGCACCACCCCAATGACCACAAATGAAAATGACCCACCGTCTTTGGGAGCCTTGAGCCTTTCGACCCCTAGAGCTAAAGGTGTAATGAGAGGCCCTGCAGTCCCTGGAGTCAGGAACATTCCTGAGGGAACACAGCTTTCTTACACAATATGTTGCCAATACATCTCCAAAAAGGTTCAAAGCACTTACAAAATTAATCTCATTTAGAGAAAAGGAAACATCCTGACAGCTTCCTCATTAAATGCTGATATTGTTCTGATGTTTGCCCTCCATGATAACATGAAGGAGCACAAGGATCAAGTAGAAACTGGGTTATAGAATTAAGATTTTGAATAAAACATTTTCACCTCTCTATAATTCTTTTGGTCACTAAGGCTCACTGACATCTAATGACTTGCTATAACCACAGAGTCTCATAGATAGCTCCGCTTCTTTTAAGAACCTATAGACCAAACAAGCCAACATTTAAAGAATTTAATGAATACTCCTTTTCTCTCTATTGTTCCCTAAATAAAAGCAAGGCCTTTGCCTCAATAAACTCATCATCTTTCAGACCTGTAATCCATTCCAAATCCCAATCTCCATGTTGAACTGAGTTAAACATTAAAAACAAAACAAAACAAAACCCCAAAAAACTTTTCTTCTATGAATGAGCTTTCCAACATGCTTAATCTCCTCCAAGACATCTGCTTTCTGATGAAACCCAGGAGCCTCCAACTCTTGAGTAGAACATTCACTGTGTGGTCTTAAAAGAGGCATATGCACGGATTCCTCTTGCAATATGCACTCCAAATTTGGATAAAACTTTCTTGGAGCTATTTGACATAGTGTTCTAAAAAATGATCCAAGAGATGACACATTTTAAAGCTCTATACCTCATTTACTGAAACATGTCCAAGTATAAAATTCATAGAAGAAAACAAATATAGCATCATTTTTTCCCAAAGATTTGAGAATGACATTTAGAGTTGTCCTAATAATATAACTAGCCTTTGCTGCCATCTAGAGGTAAAAACTATGTAGTGACATCAAGAGTTATCAAGAAAAGCAAAATCAACTTGCAGCCATCAATGGTGTAGAAACAATGGGAGCCCAATAACTTTCAGGCAGCTGACCCTACCAATGACCACCATTCCAAGCCATACTGTCTTCACCAACACATATCAGTATAGCTTATAAGAAAAAAGCCCCATCAATATTGTGTTCCATATCAATTAGTTTACTGGACAGATTTCAGTTCTGAATAACCTGTGGTACTCATACCACATTCCTAGACAATCTGAGTCAGTAGATTCTGAGATGGGATCTGGGCATCGCAGTGTTTTAAAAGCCCCACAGGTGGTTCTGATGAGCATCTAGGACCACTGGGCCATGAAACCCTGGCCTTCCACAGTGTTGAAACTCCCACACCCAGGCAGGTCAGAGTTCTGGGTTAGAAAGACCTTAAAGCTTACATCTAAATGAGCTTCAACTATGGCAGTGTTTATCAAAGTATGTCAGGCTGACCACCTGTATCAGATAAACCACCCTGAGGGTTTATTAAAAATGTGAATTCCTGGGTGCATTCATAGACAAATGAATTACAGTTTCTAGAGGTAAGGCCCAGGAATCTACAATTTAAGTAGGATCCCATCATAGGTTTTTGTACACTAAATAGGACAACCAGTCTAAAGCCTGACAAAGTTAAAGGACATCACTGAAACCTATCTTGTAAAGGCTATTATTAATGCTGTGGTTACAAGATCAGCTGACTTGAATTATGATTTCAAGTGCAGCTGCTACTTATTCATGGTTTGCACAATACGCAGATGTTCATAGAAATGTCCTGATCTGTGAAGTATTTCCTTCCTTTTTTATGCCTTAATGTAACTTAGTGTTGCTTTTTTAAATTGTATACTTATTTTAGAAAATGTGGAGAATATAGAAGATATAAGAAAAATAAAAAGCACTATTACTCCATTACCCAGAGTTAAACACTGATAGCACTGGTATATTTTCTCCTAGTATTTTCTCTTCAAATATACATAAAGTATGTATATAGTTTTAAATCCTGCTTTTAACATTTCTGAATAAATACTTTCCCATATCTTGAAAAGCATAATTGTTTAAAGACAGCATGATATTTTCATGTGATTATAGTGTAATTCATTTACTCTATCCTGACTGTTAGAGCCTTAAACTGTGTCCAGTTTTCATTGTTATAAATAATGCTAAAACAAAGAGCCTTGCCTACATCTCTGATTATTTCCTGGCAGGAGAATAATATCAGAGTATCAGTATCTCATTTGCTATGTTTAGGATTAAGTATAAAAAAAAAATATCAGGGCTTCCCTGGTGGCACAGTGGTTGAGAGTCCGCCTGCCGATGCAGGGGATGCGGGTTCGTGCCCCTGTCCGGGAAGATCCCACATGCCGCGGAGCGGCTGGGCCCGTGAGCCATGGCCGCTGAGCCTGTGCGGGAGAGGCCACAACAGTGAGAGGCCCGCGTACCACAAAAAAAAGTCAGTAAGAACACTAAAGCCTAAAACGCTCCTAGTGCCTAGGCATAGAGAAGACTGTACCAAAAGAAAGCATATTCCCCATATAGTCTATCCTTTATTGAAGGACTCACATTTTTTAGCCAATTCTGTGTAGTGTTTATTTGAAAATCTAAATATGATTGCTATAATAGTTAGGGGGCATTTAAAATAAGTGAATGTTTACATAAAGAGACCAAGGGGCTTTACTGTACTTTATCAGTACAAAAAAAATGTGGAAACAAATTTCTATAGAATGAAAAACAATATAAGAAGGGTTTCCACAAGAACAGTATTAGAATCTATGATGAAAACTACACTGCATTTTTAAAAGATTTCTATTTTTGAGCTCACAGCAAGGAAAGGACGATCCAGCAAAAGAGGGGGAAATCATCATCATCATCATCATCATCATCATCATCATCATTGTGGATTATAATGAGAATTACAGTTAGCTGAGACCTTTTCCCATCTCTTTACCAACAAGTATTCTTACCCAAGAATATTTTTCCTAAATAAATGAAAATAAGAGTATATTTCTAAGCAAATATGAAGTAAATCAAGTCTTTACTCTTTCACACTCTACAGCCCACTTTCCCAGTCCAGATCACTCAACCTATCTGTGATTCCTCTCTCAACCCTCATAGGCTAACTGTGGACGAATATTAATACAATTCTACCTCCATAATGTGCCTCCCCCCAACCTAAGTCCTTACTATCCCCCTACTACACACACACTGTCTATAGAATCAGGTACAATTTTCCCTATCTAGCCCCAGTCTACATTCCCATTCTGCTTCTCAAATACAACCTAATTTGAAGTCATTCCATTTCTCAACTGTATCCAACTTCCTACCCCAGGGACACTGCCAAAAGTATTCCTTTACTCTGGAATGCTCTCCCATTCCTGCTGTTAAAAATCCTAAAAGTCTTTGGAGGCCCAAGACAAATGTTACTTTCTCAGCAAAGTTCTCTTAGATCCCTCAGTTGAAATTAACCTTTCTCTGGCAATCTCATTACCCTTTGAGATGAATTTGGGACACTTTCCTTGTTTATCTCCCACTACGCTATGATTGCCAAAAAGCAAGAAACATGACCTATTTATCTTTGTATCTAACATTATCTACACTAGAAGGCCTTGCACACAGCACACACTTAACTCATGTTGGCAGAATTGTTTAACTGAATTTTCTTTCTTCAACCTGACAGTCTGATGTGTCCCTAGAACCTAGTGTTTTCAAAGAAGCCAAAATCTCCAAGCTGACTCTATGTCCCGAACATGTCTGTTTCTCCACCAACTGTACCATTAACCACCTTCTGTTTTTCTGTTTAATTCAAGATCAAGGAGGTATGCAAGCAGAGAATCCCAACACGGATCCCTAAACCAAAATCTACAGGCATTGCTAAGCTTTCCCCTAAAGTTCTCCCAGGGCCTATGGATAAGACTGGCTGTGGGAAGCTACACATCATAAGGACTGTCACCTCTAATACCTTCCTCCACATGGGAGGGAAAAGGTAAGTCATGCAAATGTACTGCCTGGATACATTCACCTACAGAAATATCTGGAAAGCCGGTGTTACTAGTATGGAAGGACAAAGATGAAGGGCCGTCTCTCCGGGAAATGGTGAAACAGCAAACAGACAGACGGTTGGTTCATTCACAGGTTGCTGGACCTGGTGAATATCATCCTGAAAGAGCAGGACATCTGCAATTACTTTAACTATATATGTATATGCATATACACACAATCACAGGCCCAGACACACACCCCAAATCCTCCCAACTCATCATCCTACTTGTAATCCAACCCAAAGTTGGATTATCATTAGCCAGGAATAGGACTGAATTCATTAGAACAGTTCAAAAGTTTTCTGGTGAACCCAGAAGTAATTCATTCCACAGAACTTTGCCAAGAAGATGTGGTATCAAGGATTCCTAATCTGCTTCAAGAAAGTCAGATTATTTCCATCAAAATGGCAGGACAATTAAAATCATACTTTAAGTTCTAAAAATATGACTTCTTTATGACCAGGAGGAAAAAAACAAGTGGTACTTCTTAGTTACAAGGAAGAAAGGAACAACAAAAACGAGTAACAGCCGAACACATCCTCTGTGTGGCCTACCTGATAAATGCTGGTGTAGTGTGCACACTTGGCTGCTGGCACGTAGTCTTCTGTCCCACTTTCCCTAGTAAGTTGCCCCTCCTGTATATACAGGCCATGGAATCTCATTGCTAGGCTTGTAAAGCAAACCATTTTAGATTGGTATCATTGCTTTCTATAGTAATCAGGACATCTGAGAGTCAAAGGTCACTAATACTAAGATCTTTTAGGGAGATATGAACCACGGTCTTGGATGTTTAAAAAAAAAGACAATTTATCATCTCAATGGACATTCTTTAATCACATCTGAATCAACACTATTGAAAACTCAGTTGGTTCAAAAAAAAGCTTGGGATCAGGAGACTCAAATTCCAATTCCAGTTTTTCACTCATTTGACACTGAGCTTGGTGTTCATTAGTCTAAGCCTTGAGTTTCTAGTATGTAAAACAGAAAAGCTGAATAATTCTTCAGGTCCCTCCCAGTTCTCATCATCCATGAGTACGTCAACTACGAAAACTGAATTCAACCAGTCATCTACAAGGCGGGGCTCAGTTCCCTGGCAGTAAACTAAAGTAGTTCTTTTCTTCACACTAAAAACTCACTGAATCAAGGGAAACATGTATCCGTAATTTAGTGTGGATAGAGTAACACAATGATATTTTAAGACAAATAAGGCATTTTTGACATGGGAGACAGTTGTATCTCACAAAACTTCAGTCAGAAAAAATAAATACATTCTACGAAGAGCACGACCCAAGGTTTTCTGTGATTCGGCACTAAGAACTGGATGCATGATCCTGGAGGAAATCCTTCTGGTTAAGGACAGTGCTTTAGCTGGCTGTCCTGGGATGAAGTCAGCAGAGCAGGAGCAAAGGAACTGCCATTCTTTGCATTCATCCAGCCAAGCCCAATTCAATGCATTGATGTCACTATACAAATGTCCCTGGGACCCACTTCAATTTCAAGGAGGAGGAGAAGGAGCTGGTAGCCTGGGGAGCATTGAGCTATACAAGCCAAAGAGAGGGATGATCAGGAAATGGCACAGGGAGAAGGTGAGGAGGTTGGGTGAATTAAAAACCTGAAGTGGAAAAGTCTAAGTTAAATGAAAGCAGTAAGAGAATGGAAGGAGTGGACTACAAAAAAAGATGATGACCCTCTGACAAGAAAATGATACAAGAGAGACAGTTCAGAAGGAAGTGCAGGGCAGTAACGGGTGGATGGTGCAGTGGGAAAATGTGTAGGGGGCTTAGGGCTATGCCTGACATTAACAGGTAATATTCAGCGAACAGAGAAATGAGTGAATGAGGGAGAGAAGGGCCATTCAGTCAAGACATAAGTGAGAAAAGGTGCTAAGAGATCGCAATGGTATATGATAGGGTCAGGAAAAGCAGATATGCTGCACTGATAATTATGCTAATGCAAAGGAAAAACACTGAACCTCCTAGGGTGGAACCCAAATAGACTGAAGAAAACCATGAAACAAAGCAGGAAAAACAAGCACCAACAGTACTAGAAAGACTCAATACCCTGGGAATGTTTTACCTTGAAGATGAACACAAAATATATTTTACATTAGAGGTTTCAAAATTGTTTTCTGCTATGTTAAGAGACTCCCTAAAGTACATTTTCATGCCAAGCTGGCATAAGTTCAAGAGCAAGCAAGATAAGAAAGACAAGATATTGTACAAATAACTAAAAAAAGGATAGGAAAATAGCTACACTTCTATGGAAAGCAGCAGAAACCTATCTTTAAATGGTAACACAGTTCTAATCCCATTGAGACAAAAGTGTTTAAAATAACACAATCTATCCTAACAAAAACTATGCTTATTTTAAAGCAATATGTAATGCAATAAAAATGCATAAACAACTTAGACCTGGGATAAGTTCAACAAAATGGTGTTTGACCTATAACACAACCAAAATATAAAGAATTCTGCCTCCTGAACATAATCCGGTTTCTGCAGAAATGTGATTCCTCCAAAGATGAAAATAAAAGAAGCTATCCTAATAATTCTATAGTGATTTTATTAAGTTAAATTTTTAAAAGGAAGCAGATAAAAATCCAAGTGAGCAAAAACACATTCAAATTGTAACAAAAATTTTAATTTTTGTATGATTTTGTATGCTGGAGTCTTTCCTCAGCTGTTCATTTATTTAGCTTCAATGATTTCTGAACTAATCTCCTTGCAACTTTTTAGAATAAAGTATCTGATTGTAACAGGAAAGTGACTGATCTCAGACATAACTGATAATTCTGGACTGAGTAATGGAGTAACTGATGTAATGGAGTAATTCTCTCTGGGATGTGTTTCAAATTCCTGCTTTTGAGGACATGTGACATAACTCTTGGGGTCTGACACTGAGTCTGGGGCAGGGGTCTATAAATGTAAAGACCCCACAGGCCAAATTCAGCCCACTGTCTTTTTGTATGTCCTGCAAGTTAAGAATAGTTTTTACGTCTTTAAACAGAAAAAAAAAAATCAAAAGAAGAATATTTTGTGAGATGTGAAAATTACATGAAATTCAAATACCATTGTCTATAGATAAAGTTCTATTGGAACACAGCCATATTCATTTGTTTACATATTTATTATCTGATCATTTCTTATGCTACAATAGCAGAGTTGGGTAGCTGTGACATTGGCCAACAAAGCCTAAAATATTTACTACCTGGCCTTTTACAAAAAAAGTATCCTGACCTCTGGTCTAGTGTGAACTAGACTAACAAGGAGCTCAAGAGCTTAAGAGCTTAATCAACTAATTTTTTTTTTTTTTTTGCGGTCCATGGGCCTCTCACTACCGCGGCCTCTCCCGCTGCGGAGCACAGGCTCCGGACGCGCAGGCCCAGCGGCCGTGGCTCACAGGCCCAGCCGCTCCGCGGCATGTGGGATCCTCCCGGACCGGGGCATGAACCCGTGTCCCCTGCATCGGCAGGCAGACTCTCAACCACTGCGCCACCAGGGAAGCCCCTTAATCAACTAATTTTTAAAAGCAATGCTAGCAATTTAAGAATGCAATTAAGAATTCTATGAAAGTTGATGAAAATGGGGAAACTATATTTCAAGCTGTTTGTGAGATATTTAGTAAAATGTATACTTCTATGAAAGCCCTAAAGTGTTCAACTAAAGAACATCAGATGAGTAAGGATTTGTGCCACAAAATAATGTAATGTGTTAATGTTGAATCTGAGGGGGAAATGGAACTATTTCTAGGCCTTCCAAATTCCTGGTATTTTCTAAGACAGCAGAGCTACTGTACATGCTATTTAGAGAAAGATGTATAAATTTGTACCTTTAAACGTTCATAATTGTTGTCAAGAACCACTTGTTTAATGATTTGCAAGAATTATAGAAATTGTATACAGTAAAGTAAAACTTGGTCTTTGTTACACAGTCTTCAAGTACAGAACAAAAATGTTGCACCTATCCCTCTCCTCTTTCCTTCTTCTCACCTTTTAAAATTTATCCTACCCGTTTTTGCCCTTAAGCATCTGTCTTAAAAGAATATCATTTGCATTTTGATGAACCACATCAATGTATAAAGCCCATAAACAGATTATGTTTTTCCCTCTAACTCCATTACAATGTTTAAAAGAGAGCCAAGCATGAGAGTTCAATAAATGATTTTGAAAACAACATGCTCTGAAGTTGATCCTCTGTTGTATGTTATCAACAACTACTGTAAATATTCCAAGTCTGAATTTTATATGTAGAGGCAATGCTTTACAACATCTACTACTCATGGCTGCCTATAGATGTGAGAAAAGGAAACTCTGGTGTGAAAAAAGGAAAAAAAAACCCCAAAACTTAAGTTATTCAGGTTTAAAAAATCCAAGGTGTTCCCCAACTTCACCGTTTCCAGAAGGAATTCAGCATAAAGTGATGTGATTTTTAAGGATAAAATGATATTACAACAAAAATATTTACAATGCTTACATCAGCAATCTCAAACAAAATGAACAATCACACTGATCCTAGGTGACAAAAGCTGTCACCAGTAGGAATTATCAGCTCATTTACAAAGCAAAAGACTGCTGTTCTTTCAAATATATAATTTCAAAACTAAACCCAAATATGGTTAGAATAAAATGATAGTAAACACAGTTATAAAACACAGATTTCTAATGTATTTTTAGAAAAAGAAAAGCAACATCTGCCAAGTCCGTCAAAAGCCTAAGCAGGATTTTGACAACTCTTCCAGTGGACCAAGCTTCTTTAGACGCAGAAGTCCTATGTTAAAGTCTCCAAGATGTGGCTGTGAAATATTAACAATTAATTACTTAATGAACAAATCCTTAATGAGTGCCTTCTAAGTACCCAGATACTACTATAGGCCCAAAGGATACAGCAAAGAACAAGATAAACAAATCTCTGCTCATATGGTGCTTACATATTAGTGTGGGGAGACTGTAATAATTTAATAAGGAAAATAATAGTTGATGATAAGTGCTCTGATGAGAAATACTGCAACATGATAATGTAAGTAGATAGCTACTCTACACTTGCTGAACAGGAACTTAGGTGTGTTTGAACTTAGGTCTTAATGTCAAGAAAAGGCCAACCATTCAAAATTCAGAAGGACAGCCCAGAAAGGAAAAGGAACAGCTATTGCAAAGGGCTAAGACAGAATGAGCTTGGCCTGTTGAGGCACCCAATGAAGGCTGGTGTGGCTGGGACAGCATAAACTAGAGGGGAGTCAGTAAGTTCCAGCAGATACCAACCATGGTAAGCAATCTAGGTTTTATTCTGTGTGTTGGAGGGAAGCCAGTGACAGGTTTAAGCAGGAATGTGATCTGATCGATCAATTTGTCTGCTGACTGAAGCACAGAGGGACAAGATGGAAATTGGGAGCCCTGTTAGAAGTTTACCGCAGAGGTTTAGGCAAGAGGATGGCAGCATGTGCTCTGATGGCGTAAACAAAAAAAAACAAACAAGCAAAAATAAAAAAGGAAAAAAGATTCAGGATATGTTTTGGAGGCAGAGACAAAACTTGATAGATCAGATGTAAAGGGTGAAGGAACTAAATAAATGAATAAATCAGAACATGCCTAGGCCTTTGTGAAATTGGGCAGTTGGTGATTTAATTTACTGAGATAGGGAAGTCTGGAGAAAAAGCAGATTTGGGGAAAAATTCAGGAGTTGGGCCTCATTTACATTTGACATTCTCATCAAATAAGTATAGACATCAAGAAGACAGCCAGGTATGTGAGCCTTGAGCTCTAGGACCAAGTATGAGTTCCTGGGAAGAGATTGTTCTCAAAGTCCAATGGTACAACCTGCTTATTTGTATCTCAGAGTAATCAGCGTTCTTTAGAAGAGTACACTTTGGGAGACTAAGAGTTAATAGACAATTTGATAACAATGATGTATCTAAACAAAAGGTTTATAAAGTATGAGCCTCTTTAAACTGATAAAGGATTATTATTTTAGAGATGAGATGCTTATCATTGATAATTAGAATAATTAACTTTGAGAAATTTAAGTACACAGACTGGTTTCTGACTGCCTGTCTCTGAATCTCAGCCTCTCTACTTACCAACTGAATAACACTGGGCAAATCACTAAACCACTTGGTGCCTCAATTTCCTCATCTAAAAAATGGAGATAACTGTACCTACATCATGGTATACTTATAAAGATTAAATGAACCAGTACATGTAAAGCAATCAAAAAAGTATCTGGCACAGAGTGACCACTTAACAAATGCAAATTCGTATTGTTACCTGCAATTTCCGGGCACTGCACACAGAAGTGTCTTCACACTTCAGTTTTCTAGTTAGATTCTTGGTAAGAGATGGCATCAAAGATTCAGAATAAGCTAGGGGAGCATATGAAAAACCCTCCTCAAAAGAAGTGGAGGCAACGAGTTTTGCAGATTGCTAAAAACATCCTCTTTAAAAGTAAGCTATAGGGACTTCCCTGGTGGCACAGCGTTTAAGAATCCATCTGCCAATGCAGGGGACACGGGAAGATCCCACATGCCGCGGAGCAACTAAGTCCATGCGTCACAACTACTGAGCATGTGCTCTAGAGCCCGCAAGCCACAACTACTGAAGCCCACGCGCCTGGAGCCCGTGCTCCACAGCAAGAGAAGCCACCACAATGGGAAGCCTGCGCACAGCAATGAAGAGTAGCCCCTACTCACCGCAACTAGAGAAAGCCCATGTGCAGCAACGAAGACCCAACGCAGCCAAAAATTTATATATAAAAAAGTAAGCTATATATGTGCCGGTAATTCCTAAATTCGTTATCTCCAGCTCCAACCCTGGAGCTCCAGACTCTATACCCAGCTGCCTACTGGACACTTGACTTGGTAATTTAATAGGCATATTATTGGAATAAAAAGGGAAAACAATCGGTGTTCTCTTTAGTAAGTGAATGACCAACTGACCACTTCCAACAACAGAAACTCTCAGCTCTGCTCCATAAGTCACGAAAACCATGACGTGAATAAACATTCAGCTTCACACTGAGAAAGTGCCCAGTTTGGTCAACTACATGAAATCTCAGGCATTGCACCTGGTGCATTAGCACTAATGTTTTGCAATTATGATTCTACTGCATGTATTGTTTACTACCATACATGCAGTATTATATATTATTATCAAATAATTTCTTAAGGTAGGCAGGGAATAAGGAAATAAGTGAAATGAAGTGAAACGAAATATTAGATATCATTAGATGATTCCTAGGCTCTGTTGCCTGAGGCATACTGTGCTGTACACACCTCAGCAGAGGAAATTCTCAGTTGTCTTACCCTGGGCCATGACTCCAATCACCACCAATGATGATAGCAACAGGGTGACCAGACATCTCAAGTGGACTGCCCCAGCAAAATTCTAAGAGCATGGCCTTCCGCTCTCAAAAATGTCTAGACTGGATGAGAAATTATATATCTACCTGTGTATACTATCACCAAAAGTCCTGTAAAATGCATTCACTAATTCAGTTAATATCTACCAAACACCAACTAAGTGCCAGGTACCATGTTGGACTCCAGTACAATGCAGGATTCTAATACAGGCATACCTCGGAGATACTTAGGTTCGGTTCCAGACACAATAAAGTGAGTATCACAATAAAGCAAGTCATGAATTTTTTGGTTTCCCAGTGCATATAGAAGTTATGTTTTACTATACTGTAGTCTATTAATTGTGCAATAGCATTACATATAAAAAGAGTATATACCTTACTTAAAAAATAATTTATTGCTAAAAAATGCTAACCAATGCAGAGTCACGACAAACCTTTACTTGTTTAAAAAAAAATGCAGTATCTGTGAAACACAATAAAGTGAAGTGCAATAAAATAAGGAATGCCTGTAGAAAAACGACAGGTTTTGAAAAGCCATAAGATATATGCAAAAAGGGTCATATGTAGATCGAGAGCTTTAGTAAGGGTCTCTGAGTTACATACCTCATCTAAGACGTCATGAAAACCGCAAAAACATAGTTCAATTCCTTGACAATAGATAGAGAGCTGGATAAATATCATACACAGTGTGTGTCGGTGTTTGGGCATCTGTGTGTTTGTACAGTTTACTCTTAGAAAACGTGCACAAGAATTCATAACCACAGATGTTAAGCCTTTGTTGTAGATAGATATAGACTGCCGAATAAATGACTAAATGCTCCATCACCTCGCCACCATAAGCACTAACTGGAAACAGGTAATAAGGAAAGATGTTTACTTTTATAGGCAAGTAGCGTAACACACGACAGGAGTAATGGCATTACTACAACTATCTTTCCTTTCTCTGACTTAAGGCACTATTTCTCCTCTGACTTTCAAAACAATATATAATTCACATATTTTAGGCTGATCTTTCTCTATTAACATAGGTAGGATCAGAAAACCTGAATTGGTGCAGCTGTGATTTCTTCTGAATTAGTAACATTATTCAGATTATTTAAACAAATCACTGGTAAATAATCAAGCAGATCTCAAGGAAGCTTATACACTCACCTATCTTCAAAGCAGTTAACAAAGCAAAGGCCATTGATAAATTTAATGTTAGCAATTTTCAAACCTCAATCTTACAGCTAGAAGGAACCTAAGAAGTGGGGTGATCCTAGGGACTCCAACATATCTTGATGGGAATCCTGGCAACTTAGATGAAAGAGGCTGTAGCACTTTATAATTCTAACTAGATTCAACGTTTAAAACTCTTGGTTGGTAAAACCCTTAAAAAGATGATCTCTAAGGATCCCTCACTTCACAGACTATGACACTGAGGACCAGAGAAGCCACACAGTAATAGTGGGAAAAGTGTGACTTTGAAAGTCAGGTACTCTTGACTAACCTCTTCCCAGATCTCTCCCTTGCTGTGTGTTCCTAAGAACAATTAACTTTTCTGCTTCTCATTTAAATATGAAGGTAATGCTTACCTTTTAGGCATGTTATGAAGATTAAATTAAAACGCTTACCCTTTAAGAATGTTATGAAGATTCAATGAATTCATATTTATGAAAACATCTGGCACACAGTAGATACTCAATACATGTTAATTTCTTTGTTTCCAAAGGGTGACTAACTTGAGAGACACATAGCTGGTGAGGGCAAGAAACAGGACTAGAACCAAGAATTAAGATCCCCTTCACCACTCCAAAAAATTCTGACTGTTTCTTAATTGGCGTTTATCCTTGAATCATACCATAAAATATAGTTTTTAACACCTCAGTTATGGGGGGCAGGGGCTATTAAAGGAAACGTGAAATACCACAGCCTGCAAAAAAAGGTATTTGTGCCTTCAAGCACAAGCATACATTTGCTAAAAACAAAGCCTCAAAAGAGTCAGAAGTTTAATCAATGAAGTATTATACTGGCAACCTTTTGAAAAATGCCATCTGCTCTGTTTGTATCTGAAGCCTGCCCTTCTGGAAACAATGCTGTAGTACAGCATTGAAACAATGTTCGTTGTTTTCAATGGCTATTTCTCAACTCACATTTCAATATTAATGATTGCAGCAAATATGTATCAACTGTCAATCATGTGCAGGGTCCTGTGGACTCTACAGACATGAATCAGGCTTTGGTTTTACCATAAAAAAATCTTAGAATCTAGTAAAGAAGAGAGGCAGACTCTGAAGAATGATTTAAAAAAACAATTGTATATTAAGCCATGAGACTTGAAAAGTTCAAGGCCAGCCTGTGGTGAGGAGTTATTTAACACTATCTACTCAAGGATAAAATATTCACTGCATTGGCAGTAGGTACACGTAGCATAATAAACATTGTCTGAACTGTGTTAACTGAATTCCACTCTCGTTTCTGACACCAACTAGCTATGTGAACTTGTCATGTTATTTGATATCTTCAGGTTTCATGTTCCTCATCTGTCAAATGGGTGAATCCAAGCGGATCTCCAAGTCTCCTTCAGGCTCTAAAAGTCCAAACGATATGATGATGATATGATGCTTCAGCCGCTAACGATAGCAAGAAAAACTAAAGCTTTTATTTACTGCTCACATATTATGTACCAAGCACTGTGCTAAAGTGCATCATTTGTATTATCTTCACGACAACCTTATGAAATTGGCATTATTACGCTTCTTTTACAGATGAGGAAAAGGAGGCTAAACAGTATTAAAAGGCTGGAGTCGCGATTTGAACAGAAGCAGTCTGAACCTAACCCAGGAGTTAACCCTTAACCGCTAAGCCCAAACTCCCTGTCTCCGCGAAAACTGTCTTATCTGTTAAGAAATAAGGACAAACAAAATACAGCTTGGAAAAGGGTCCTTCCTGACTAGAGGGCAGGTATGAGTTACTGTCACACTTGTCTGTTTCACGTGTTAGTATATCTCTTGCTTCACTTGCTCCGCGACGCTCGCGTGCACCACACGGCGGTGTGCACTACCGCGAGGCAGAGAGCGGCGACCGCCAGAGGCAGCGCCGGCCCGGGCTGAGGCGCACGGAAGGCTGTGGGGTGGGGGAGGACCCGCAGGAGCGCGGGCAGAGTCGGTACCTGGGCTGCTGGCTGCTCCTGCCGGCTGGGTCTTCCACCACTCGTCTCCAAGATCGTCTGCCATCTCCACGCGGGACTCGACGTGGCCCGACCACCAGGGAGGAGCGGGCGCTGACCGTGACTCGCGCTGCTTCAGAGGAGGGATGCCGGCGTCGCAGCACGCTCAGCCTCTCCTCAGACACTGTCGCCTCCTCCCCGCGGCGATGACGTCATAACCTCCGCCTCGCCTCCCCGGCAGCTGCGTCTAACTGTTCGCAGTTTCTACATCAGTGCGGATGGGCAGGATCAGTCTGGAGACTTAAAGTAAACCCCCACAAAAGCCGAAAGAAAGGAAGACACGTAAGCAGAAAGAGTACATCATTTTTTTAAGTGCTACCTTTAAAACATTTTGTTTAGGTTTTATTTTTGCCGAATAGATATTGTCGAAAGTGGGAGACCAAATGCTAAGACAGTTTTCCTCTGTTCAGTTTCAAAGGCCTTGAGTCGCGGGAGAAGACCATAGCACGTGGGTGTGTTTTCGTCTGTGTGTTAGTGTTTGGGCGTCGGTGTGTTTTTACAGTTTGCTCTATAAAAAATCGTGCACAAGTCATGACCATGAATTTTGGACCTTTCTTGTAGATGAGGGTACTGCTCTTTTTATACGATATGAGGAAAGTAAATGTTGACTGGTCCAGAAGTGCTTGCCAACGGACAGACCCGAGAAGTACGGAGAGTTTATAGTCGACTTCCCCGCACTCTCTTCGACTGCGCACCGCCCCCCCCACACCTGGTTTTGTGAAACAAGGGAAGAAGAAGGGAGCCCGTTGCTGCCCAAGTATAGGTAAGCCACCTACGGTGCTTGTCTCACTCCCTCAAGTGGCAGAGGTGGGCAGGGAAAACCCGCTGGGCGCCTAGGGCTGGGGCCAGCTGTAAACTAAGTGTGTGGACGATACTTTTCAGGAGAGTCATGAGGTGAAAATCATACGAAAATGCATTAAATACACGTGATGTGCCTGTCACTGTAATTGGAATACTGGTTTAAAGATGAGTAGGATACGATCCCGCCTTCCAGATTTCACCAACTCAAGTAGAGGAGCTACAACTTGTAAGGATGAAGGTCTAAACTAATGATGAGGATACATTCTCAGAAACAACCGGGACTCTTAATCTGATGAGGATAAGATTAGCCAAATGTGAAAATTATCCAAAACCCACCCAACTAATAGGTGGCTTATAAATGCATTACTGATAAGACTTTATCAGTATGTCCTAAACGCTCTAAAAGGGAAGATATTAGCTATATAAATATGCCAAATGTAAAATAATCTGTGATCATAGAAAGTAATGTGTCTTTCATGAGGAAATGTAGATGGCAGAAATTATGGTGGTTGACTGAAAAGTTAGATAAGAAATACCAATGAGGAGGAGGAAGTGCCATGACCAATAAGCATATGAAAAGATGTTCTGTCTCATTATTAATCCGAGAAATACAAAAAAGACTACAATGAGATACTGTTTTTCATTCAGTAAATTGACAAAATTAAGAAGTCTGGCCGTACCAAATTCTGGAGAATATGTGTGTCAGTAGGAACTCTTAAACGTTATTGCTGTGAGTGTAAATTGGTATAACCACTTAGAAAAGCAATACGGCAAAATCTTGTAAAGGTCAACATACACACCTTATGATCCAGCAATTTCCACTCCTAACTATATACATTTGGGAAACTGTTGCGTATGTGTACCAGGAAATTATAAAAGAATATTCACAGCAGCACTGTTAATAATAGCAAAAATTTGGAAACAACCCAAATGTTTTATATAGGAAAATGGATAACTAAATTACAATATAACTGCACAATTAAGCAGAGTAAATGAATGAACATACATAATAACATGGATATACTTTGGAAATATAATGGTTAATTTTAAAAAGCCAAGCAAAAAATAAAAAATAAAAAAGCCAAGTCTCAGATACCATTTTGTAAAGTTCAGATACAAAAAAAACTAAAAAAAATTCAGGCAAAAAAATTCATATGTGATTTTAAGGTAAGAGACTGGTAAGCACGAAATTCAGGATGGGGGAATTCTCTGGTCGTCCAGTGATTAGGTCTCCATGCTCTCACTGCGGAGGGCCCAGGTTCAACCCTGGTCGGGGAACTAGAGTCTCACAAGCCTCACAGTGTGGTGAGGCAAAAAAAAAAAAAAAAAAAAAAGGATATGGATTGGTGGGGGAGGGGAGTGGTCAGAGAGATGAGATTAGGAAGAACAAAGGTAAATGTAAATTATTGACAAAGTTCTAATTCAGATAGAGTGGATGTGCATTTAAGTATTATGCTTTATAACTTATAGGTATGTTACATATATTTTTGTGGTATCAAATAACACGTTATTTGTATAATTTAAAATATAAGAAAAGATCCACTTACACAAAAGAGAAATTTTCATTAAAGTGCTGTTCATTAAGAACTCATTAAGAATTCCAAATAATGACCCTTTATCTCAAATGACATTCAAAGCTGCCAGACAGTCTTACTACTTTCCCGTGTGAGTTCACTTTCCCACTGTCCTGATCTTATCCCAGGATCAGTCTTCCTATTGGCCCTGGATTCCAACCACCTCAGATGCCGGTCACAAGTCCCCAGTTGTCACCTATGCTTCTGACCTACCAGCTATAAATCAGAGGTTCTCATGGACTCCCTTCTTGGGTTCAGTCGTTTACTAGAATAGTTTATAGAACTCAGAGAAATACTTATATTTACCAGTTTATTATATAAAGAATACAGATGAACAGCAAGATGAAGAGATGCATAGAGTAAGGTACAGAAGGGTCCCAATCACAGGAACTTCTGTTTCCGTGGAGTTGGAGTGTGGCATTCCTGGCATATGGATCTGTTCACCAGCCTGGAAGCTCTCTGAACCCTATACTTTTGGAATTTTTATGGAGGCTTCAATATATAGGCATGATTCATCATTATCTGTCTCCAGCCCCTCTGCCCTTCTTGGAGGATGGGGAGTGAGCTGAAAGTTCCAAGCTTTTAATCATGGCTTGGTGTTTCTGGTGACCAGCCCCTGTCCAGAAGCCCACCAAGTGACACCTTATTAAAAAAAAAGACTCCTACCACTCAGGAAATTCCAAGGAATTTAGGAGTTCTGCGTCAGGAGCCAGGGGGCAGAGACAATGCCCTTTTAATCATACTGTCGTCTTCTTCCATTATGACTTTGAAGCAATACTATTGATGCCCTGCTCCATTTTCCCTTGGCCCATATCTGAGCTTCTTTGTAGCTGTGGTAGACTATTTCCATCATGCTGACAACTTCCCTCCCTGAGCACCCCTACCGTCTGCTTCTCTGGCACCATGGGAGCTTGCTCAGCCCAAGAATCAATGCAGTTAATGCTCCCAAGGGCAACCCTCAACCAAAAGGGAACAGGTGTTAGTAGATAATGCTCCAGATTCTCTGTCCTTTGGTGGCACAATTCTGAAATATGTTTCACACAGTTTTTTAAAGGGTCCCCAGATGGACACTTTATTGCCTTTTCTGTTTTTCATGTCTCCTTTCCCCAGTCTCTCACTTGTGCTTCCTGAGATCACCTCCCAAATAATATACCTGCACCCAAGTCCTAGTCTCAAGGTCTGCTTTAGAAGCAACCTAAATTAAGAGTTGGTACGGGAAATACCCTAGAAAGCAGACCCTCAAGATAAAACTTGGAAATCAATTTACTCACTGACCAGATGGTAACAAGGACATAATTGGTAGTGATAAGAAGAATGGTAAAAACTTCTGGTGTACTGTAACATCACAGTAACTAAAACACAGTCACTCACCTGTGGTAGATTAGAATGACGTACAGGTGGAAGGGGAAATGCTGGCTTGTGCAATAGCTTTAACACTTGAAAGATATGGGGCAATTGTAATTTTAAAGATTGTGGAGTTGGCTGGTTATTATCAATTCCAAATATGCTGAGAAAACCAGAAGTCCTTCCTAGCAGTGCTTAAAAGAAGCCCTTCTGCAACCAGAGACCATACTGTGCTATAAATTCAGGTCAAAATTTGATCAAAAGGGTAGCAGAGCTACAAAGAGATTGACTGCACAGACCGATATGTTACCTATGGTCAAGTCAAGTCCTCAAAGGGAAGGAGAGACTGAGACTGAGATGGAGACATTTGGGTAGATGTCCTTGAGGTTCCTGAACTTCCAGATTCTTGAGCCTTCTGGGCTGACAGAACTGGCCCTTTCTCCCTTGCTGGAGGAAAATAGCCTCTTATTACCTGGAGACCATTCAAGGCCTCACTGTAGTCAGTTGCCTCACAAAATGATATTTGAGCCCTCACCTCCTCTCATTGCTTCTTCACCAATAACTAGAGTTAGTTCTCAGCATAGACAGAGTGGAAAGTACAGCCCCTATTATAGGAGAAAATTATTTATTTACAAGAAAGACTATAGGTATATATATATATATATATATATATATATGTATATATACACATATATCTGTATGTGTGTGTATGTGTGTGTGTGTATATATATATATATATGATATATTCAGCAGGAACCACGAATTTCTTAAGGTAATGGATCTTGAGAGTATTGGACCAGCAGTGTGTGAAGCTGGGTAGGAGAGAGGATATTGATATGGAGACACTCCCCAGTGGCCAGTGATTTAATGTCCTGTGAAGTCCTAACATCCTGTGGGGATGGCATCTTAAAACTTAGACACAATGGTAACCTATAGTAAATGAGATGGAAACATAGGGACTGCCTTGGCAGATTATTAAGGAAAGGGTCGGGAGACTCAGCGGTGGACTTTAGAATGGATTTATTATGTGAGACCAGAGAACCTACCAGCTGACTCTCTTCCCTGGGAGGGCCCAGAGGACAGTTCTTTCACCATAAGGTTGCAGTAGTGTGTGGCACTGACTTAGTTGAGAGACTCAGTGGTGACTGTCCTGTGTAGGCCAGAGGTGACAGTAGGAGATGCCCGAGTGTCCGTGAATATGATAGAATTCCAGAATAGTGAAAGCAGTTGGCAGCACTGAACCATCAGAAGCAAAGTGAATTTAATCAGTGGTCAGGGATCCTTGAAATGTAGGGGGTTTGTGGTGTTCCACAGACCATGAGTTCCTAGGGGCAAGATAGAAAGCTAATGAGGGTATTGATTGACTTATATAGCAACAACAACAAAATCAAGAGCTGGTAAGCAGAAGGCAGATTTTTAACTGCCAAAATGGAAAAGCATGATCTTTGGACATGTTTCCAGATATGAGCCAATTCTCAAACTCAAGAATCCATCGATTAAAGGGAATCTGGATCCCCCTGAGGAAGTTCTCTGCAACACAACCAGTATATACAATATGTACTCATACCTTTTCCAAAGGAAACTATGGCCATTTTTCAGAGTAATTGTCCACTGTAGAAATGGGAAATACCTAGCTCTTTCAAGGGCTGTTGGATACAGGGTAACTACATTGACACAGGGAATCCAAACTGCCACCATAACCCCCGTTAGAG
Source organism: Orcinus orca (assembly GCF_937001465.1). Classification (NCBI taxonomy): domain Eukaryota; kingdom Metazoa; phylum Chordata; class Mammalia; order Artiodactyla; family Delphinidae; genus Orcinus; species Orcinus orca. The sequence continues at coordinate 102,028,664 of NC_064563.1, forward strand.
TGGGGCATACAGGGGCCAGGTGACAGAGTCCTGGCCTAAATCTGTTTCATGGTGGCTTCAATGGGTTCATCAACTTATGGTCATATCTCCAGTTGCTGAGTGCGTAATTGAGATGGATGTACTTAGCAGCTGGTAGGACCATCACATTGATCCTCTGACCAATAAAGTAAGAACCGTTAAGGTAGGAAGGGTCATGTGGAAGCCCCTGAAAGTGCCTTCCCTTTCCCCAGTCCTTTCAAAGATAGTAAATTAGAAGCACTATCTCATTCTAGTGAAGTTGCAGAGATTAATGCCAACCTAAAAGACTTAAAGGCTGCAAGGGGTTTGGTTTACTAGTATGGTCCTCCAAAGCCAGATGGACCATGGCAAATGATGGTGGACTGCTGTAAATTTAATCACATGGTATCTTTAAGCATAGTACCAGGTGTTATATCTTTGGTTGAACCAATCAACACAGCCTCTAGCACTTGCTTTGGCAAATGTGTTGTATTTGATTCCTATCAGGAAAAAATATCAAAAGCAGTTTGCCTTCACTTGGGAAAAATTGAGTTCATATTCACTCAAAGTTGTGAATATTTTCCTATGAACACTCTCAAGGCTGGTTAACTGTCCTGATATTTGTCATAATATTGTTCATAAGGACTATGATTATTTGAACTCTTCCTCAAAACATCACTTTAAACCATTTTATTGGTGATATAGTATTAATTGGATCTGGGGAGCAGGAAATGGCCAGTACTGTGGATGCCCTAGGAAAATACATACATGCCAAAGTGTGAGAGATAAATCATAAATATTCAGGGCCCTGCAACATTGATCATGTTTTTAGAAGTCTGGATATATGAGGCATGCCTGGTATCCCCTTCAAGGGAAAGGAAAAGTTATTGCATCTTTCATCTCCTACCACCTACTACCTGTGCAAGAAATAGAGAACAGTATTTGGTGCACCTGTTTAGATTTTACAGCTAGCCTATGCCACACTTAGAAATACTGCTCTAAGTCACTTATCAGTTGAGTCAAAAGGCTGCCAGTTTTGAGTAGGGTCAAAAGAAGAGAAGCCTTGGCAGTGGGTCCAGGCTGTGACACAAGCTGCTCTTCCCCTTAGTTCATAATGACGTGGCAGATTCCAAGGTGCTAGGTGAGGGTTGATGATGCTCTGTGGAGTCTGGCAGGACCTGAAAGGGGAATCACAGCACAAACTCATAGGGTTTTATTTATTTATTTATTTTGCTTTTTGAAATGGCTGTTTAATAAACCCAGGGCAAAGGGTGTGGTGATGAGATTGCTTCTTGAAAAGTGTCAGGCCAGAAATTGTACTTTGAGAATAATTCACAAATTTCCTTTGACCCAAGTCTTTTCGTTGCTTATTATTGTTCACCATGACCTTCAGAAATTCCTAGGGTTTTAGAGTAAGGCCATACCTTCAGTAGCCGAACCATTCAAAAAGCAGCTACTGGCATGATACTAAGTTCTAGCAGAAACTGAGCATTTGACAATGGAGCATCAAATGATTATATTATCAGAGCTGCCCTTTTAGACCTGGGTTATGTAAGGTTGGGTGCCCACAGCAGCAACCCACTGAAAAATTGAAATGATATATATGGGATCACATCTAAGCAGGTCCAGAAGTCATAAGTAATTTACATGAACAGGAGGTAAAGATCTCTGTGTCTTGTATTCCTCACTCACACCTATGGCTTCATGAGGTGTTCCCTGTGACCAGCTGATGATGTTAGAGGAAATATTCATGAGTGGTTCAGGCTTGATATGTTAGTAGAGCTGAAAATGGACTGCTACTGCACTACAGTCCCACTCAGGGGGGGGCCCTAGAGGACAGTGTGAGGAGAATCCTTCTAGTGGGCAGAGCTTCAAGATGTACATTTAATTATCTCCTTCGAATGGAGAGAGAAATAGTCTGAGCTAAGGATAAATACAGAGTCTTGAGCAATAGTGAATTGTGTGGTTGAGTGGGTCAAGGGCCTGGAAGATATAATATTTAGAGTTCAATAGCAAAGAGATCTGGGAAGAAGCATTTGCAGGGAACTAGGGAGTGAGCAAAAGTGTGTGGATCTTCGTGTCCCATGTCCAGGTCCGCTAGTGAGTATGCACTATGGATGAGACCCTGAATATCCAGGTAGACATATCGCAGGTTGTGTTTTTCAGAGATGGCCACAAATGTCTCCCATCCCACATACTCTTCTTACAATGTGACCTTGACACTCCTTCTGTTGTGTGGTGGGGTCTGCTTCCCTCTCTGTGAATCTGGGCAAGCATTTGTCACCTCCGCTGAAAGAATATGGTAGGAAGGATATTCTGTGACCTCTGAGGCACAATCTTAAAAATTCTATGCATTTCCACCTTGCTCCCTTGGGATGCTCACTTGGAATCCAGGTGTGATACAATGAGAAAGCCCAAGGTAGGCCACACAGAGGAACCACGTGAAAAGGACATATGTAGGTATACTGGCCCACAGCTCAGCTGAGATCCCTGCTGACAGCCAGCATCAACAGGCAGACCCATAAATGAAGATGCTTCCAGATGATTACAGGCCCCAGGTGTTGATTCCCCTCCGGTTGTAGCCCTAGACGTCGTGGAGCAGAGACAAACCATCCACGCTGTATCCTCAGAAGTGAATTCCTGACCCACTTTTCTCATGTAAGAAAAAAACCTGCTTGTGAAGCTGTTGTTTCTCCTCTGGCCACAAGAGGGAGAACTTGTTCTTTGGGAACCTGCAAGTTTTAGAAGCCATGCTTACTTCCTGTCTCCTATGGGCCGCGGGGTACCCTGCCTAGAGTTGCAGTGAATTTTCCATCTTTCTTCCCACAGGGCCTGGTGAGGTCAGGTGGCTAAAGTAAAACTTACTTTAAAAAAAGTTCAAATCTTGAATACGTACGAGCTCTAAAGATCATTTAGAAGAAGAAACACCTGATCTTTAACTTCACCTTTGGAACCAGAAAATTGATATGGTGATTGCATGTTTAGCCTTGAAGAAGAAAGGAAACTCATTCTAGTTTGTCCTTTGGAGTCACTAGGTGAAGGTGGACTGTCTGCCTCAAGCAGCTGGGTCTTAAGCTCCCTAGAAGGTCATATCCACTGAAGTAGAGGAGGTGCAGTAGGTGGCAGCCCCACAGTGGTCTGCAGAACTTCCCTGGGAGAGGCTGGGACTTGCAGTTTCTGGACCACTGCTGTGGTACGGCTTAGACTCCTTACCCATTTGGTGAACACTGGTGAACGTGGAGGTAAGGGTGGCTGCCGGAGGTCATTTTCAGTTACATCCTACATCATGGGTTGGTCCTGTTAACAGATATTTTCCCTCTAGTTTTTTTATTTTTTAGATTATTTTTATAAATTACAGTAAAATACACAAAACATAAAGTTTACCATCTTAACCATTTGTAAGTGTACAGTTCAGTGGCATTAAGTACATTCGCATTACTTTGCAACCATCACCACCATCCATGTCCAGAACTCTTTTCATCTTGCAAATCAAACCCTATACCCATTGAGCAATAATTCCTCATCCCTTCCTCCCCCTGCGCCCAGCACCTGGAAATCACCCTTCTGTTTTCTGTCTTCTATGAATTTGACTTCTCTAGGTGTCTCATATAAGTGGAATCATACAATATTTGTCCTTTTGTTATTGGCTTATTTCTCTTAGCATAATGCCCTCCAGGATCATCCATGTTGTAGCATGTAGCATAATTTCCTTCATTTTTGAAGGCTGAATAGTATTCCATTGTATGTATATACCACATTTTGTTTATCTATTCATCCATCAAAGGACATTTGGGTTGCTTCCACCTTTTAGATATCGTGAATAATGTTGCTATGAACAGGAATGTACAAATAACTGTTTGCATCCCTGCTTTCAGTTCTTTTGGGTATATACTCAGAACTGGAAATGTTGGGTCACACAGTAATTTTATTTTTCAGTTTTCGAGGAGCCTCCATACTGTTTTCCATAGCTGCTGCCCAATTTTACTTTCCCACCAGCAGTGCACAAGGGTTCCAATTTCTCCATATCCTCACCAACACTTGTTATGTTTTGTATTGTACTGTTCTGTGTTGTTTCATAGTAGCCATCCTAATAGGTGTGAGGTGGTACCTTCAGTTTTTAAAGCCAACTGCCTTCATATCTCCTAAGGGGTAAGGATGTCACCATGACATGTCAGTATGTAGTCTTTTGATAGCTGGCTGTTTCCTTGTCTCTGGTAAGGACAGTAACTAAGAAATAACTGAGGTCATCTCTCTCTCTTTTGAGGCAAGCTACTATTCTAAACCTTCACTGACAGTTGTTTGCTCCTCAGGCAGCCGAGAACTTTTATCTCCTGCCTTTAGGCAGTATGGTGTAATAGCTCAGAGCATGGACTATGGAGCCAGATGTGTGGGTTAAAATCTTGGCATTGTCATTAGATCTTGGACAAGTTACTTTGCCTCAGCTGTAATATGGAGCTAATAATAAGAGTCATGATAAGGAGTAACTAAGTTAATACATAAAAACAGTTAAAGCATTTTGGTACATTGTTGTCACTCAGTAAATAGTAGCGGTTGTTGCCCCTCCATAACACCCTCCCAAATGTAGAAGATAGTTACTATTATCACCTACTGTTTTACAGGTGCAAAAGCTGAAGTTTAGAGACGTTAAATAATTGATTCAAGATATCACAGCTGTTAAATAGAGGAGCTGAGATTGGTTCTCTGAGCCTGGCCTCAGAGCCCTCTCCTAACATGTTCTATATTGATGACCCTGGTTTGGCAGAACAAATGACAAGGACAGCATTGGCCTTGGTGAGGAAAGGCAGCTCTTACTAGTAGGCAGTTGGAATCTGGGAAGCATTCCATCAGCTTTCCCCATTGTGTCTGTCACCCACAAATGAAGAGCAGATGTGAATGTTGCTGCCAGCCACTCACTTGTTAGATGAGAACTGACTTGGCCATGCTCATTATAAAATTAATTTTTAGGTCTTGGTGGTTTTAACAAAGCATGTGAATTGTAGGTCTCCACAGGAATCATAAACTTTAATTTAGAAGTGCTTTTGAATCTAATAAAAATCTATTTTTACTTGCATTAAGATAGCAAAGGAAAAAAACCTCTAGAAAGGTTCTGGATGCCTCAAAGGAAAATTCAGTTAGATGGTTCTGTGTTTCAGTAACACACATGAGAAACTTCTGAATAATTTGTTAAAATGGGATGATGTGCCCCACTTTTTAAATTGAAAGTCCAATGCACTTATCTCCAGGAATTAGCAAAAAATATTTTTCTAATAATAAAAATCATTAACATCTATTTGACATCATAAAGAATAACATATTTGAGCATAAAGTTGATCCTGATACAAATATTGGTTTTGAAAATGAAAGCATCAGAAATTCTGTGTAACTCTTTGCTAGAAGAAAGATAACCCTAAGGCTACTCCATAGATATTTTTCTTTTTCATGATATGGAATGAGCATGATATTTTCATTTTAGAGTCACAAGGACCATTAAGGAGAAAAACTTTTCTGAAATATAGGAAAACATGATTGATTTACACTTTTTATTGGCTCTGCGTATTTGGAGTTCACTGTAATTCCATGTGGATTGGGATGCCATTTCCCTTTGCTATATATGTGATGAAAGGATCTGTTAAATAAATTCCTGGAGCAAGTAAGGGAGGAGATTTTAAAGCACTCTAATCATTTTTGTCTGCAAATGGTGCCACTGATTTTGAGTGCCTTTCCTCTCCTTCTTATTACAATAGGCCACCAGGTCTCTCTCCAGGCTCATGGCTTTACCCTCATCTGCCTAGCAAATGCGTGTCTGGTGCACAGGCAGATCCCACAAGTCTATGTATAAACCAAGCGTCTCTTCTTTCCCTGCCTGGAGCAGGCTCCACTGGAGGACTGCCTATTTCTATCAGTGGCACCGTCCCTGTTTTCCAAGCGTATCAGTGAGGAAACCACCTTCAAGTCAAGCTTCCTTCTCCCTCATAAGGCCATCCTGGGATTGTCTCCAGGGTCAGTTCTGTCTTTCAACTGTCTCTTCAGTTTTCAGTTCTTCATTCCGTTTCCTAGCCCTTGAGATAGCTCCATTGTTATGCAGTCCTTAAACCCTAACACCTGACCTGACATGTGACTCTCACTCTTTAGACTTGGTTAGGCTCCCTGAACCATCAACCCATCACCCCATTCCTGGATTAAAGCTGTTCTGATCTCCTCATTGGATTTGCTACTTGTATCATACATTCTCCATAGAATCATCAAAGTAACTTTTCTAAAATACTTATGTTCATACCATTTTCCTGCTTAAGGACCTACAATGTCTTCTTATTGCATATTAGATAAAATATAAATGTATCTTCCCTATATGTAAAGCCCTACATCACTTGATCCTTCTTTGGTTATTAAATGTTTCCTTTACTAGTTTTTGAGTAGTTCTTCTGAACCAGTCAGGTCATTTCCCTTATCTCTGCCCACCCCACTCCACCCCCGCCGCCCCTTCTGACTCTCTCTCTCTCTCTCTTTTACACACACACACACACACACACACACACACACACACACACACACACTGCCCTATGCTCCATTCATCCAAATTCTGTCAAATTAAAGATGATTTCTTTAAAAGTCGTATTCTCCAAAAAACTACCTGAGATTAGCTTTTATCCCACAGTAGACTTCTAAATAATCTTGGGACATATAATCTTCTGTATAATCTTGGAATCCCAGAGCTGGATTCAGTCACACCTCACATCGAGTTTAGCACTAGCTCCCACAGCAACCCTGCGAGATTCATTCTTCCCTCCACCCTGGAGCTGGACCAGCGCTCTGTGATGAGCTGTGGATGCAAAGATGAAACAGGTGCCTGCTCTCAAGAGGCTTACACTCTATCAATAGGGGAGACAGACAAACAGTTCAGTTATAAAGCAGGAAAAGTAAAGGGACAGAAGATTGTACAAGGCAGGGTAGTGACTAAATCTGAGCAGTAGGGAAGGAGAGGTGATGCTTGTGCTGTGTCCTGAGGGGTGAGGAGGGATTATCGAGCAGATAGGTCAGAGAAGGCATTCCCAGGAGGGGAGCAGCATGGAATGGCCTTTCTCTTTCTGAACTTTGCTAGCACCTATGCATCCAGTTGCCTTCATACCACCCTTGTTTGTATATCACCTGGAAGTCAACTTGTTTAACAAACATCTTGATGTCCTCTAAACAAAAGATACTTTTTAAAAGAATGGTCATGTTTTCTATTGCTTATGTGCCCCTCACATTGCCTAGTAATATCAGGTGCAAAGTAGGGGCTACTTTTTGTTTTGTTTTAATGTAAAGGGATACTATAGACCTATTGTAATGATGGATTTGCCCTGCTTGTCCGGCATTCTAAATTCCAACCATTTATTCCTCCTTGCCTCTGTCACTTGTATCTATCCTTCCATTTACTTTTGTGACCAACACTGTGTGCACATGAGATGACTGGTCCATGTTATGGAAGAGCCTTTGGCTGTGGAATGAAATAGAACTAGTTGGGCTATGTGGGAATGGAAGCTATGGCCTTGAATTTCCAGATTGATGCGTTTAAACAAGTGAGTTAACCAGCCACAGACTGGTGCTACATAGTTGCTTGTTGAATGATTTGAGTAATCCCTTTATGATAGTCTAGACATGATAAGCTGTGATCATTCTGAACTTGATAAGTCATCACAAAAGAATTCTTTCCTTATCAGTGATGCTTATTAAGACCTTTAGGTTCTTGAAACAGGTCTGTTTCTGCTCTGAAGCTCCACTCATCACTATCTCCCCTCAAAAATTTTGGCTCTGGTGTGGCAAACTGTAACAGAATTGAGTACATGAAGATTAGTTTTTTTGTGGGAGAAAAGAGATTTGTGGCAGTTTATCCTTTTAGGTTGGATGTGACAGATGCAGCAGCTAATTGTTCCCTAATATCTGTTCTCCTTTCTTCTGTATTAATAGAACCTCTGATTTTTAGCTGGACATGTGCTTGCCTGCAGTAAATATTCCATTTCCCACACTCCCTTGAGCTGGTTGTGCCAGTGTGACTAAATTCAGAGCATGGTATGTGGGAGGGTGATCTAAGCAACCACTAGGTTGAGTTCTTTAAGAAGGAAGCATGCTCTCCCCTTCCTGATTTTTCTTCCTTCCCACTGACTGGAATGTGCCTGTGGTGGTTAGCTCTCCTGGACCCTGGAGATGCAGGCCACGCCCTCTTGGTGGAAAAGCAACAAGATAGAAGGAACCTGGGGCCCTGACTGGGGCTGCCACATGAGCCCCAGCCTGCTTATGCTTGCAGCTGTTATGTCAAAGAGAAAGAATTGTCCCGTTAAGCTAGGATTATGTTAGGTCTCTGTGTCAGCAGCTAATTAACACGTTGGGGGATAAACAGTTACGAAGTTCAAACAGTGTCAGCTGAGTGATATGAACAAGATGAGAAACATACTTTTAAAGGTATTTAATAAGACTTTTTTTTTCAAATCAGTACAAAAATTTAAATACAAAAATGATTTGCTATTGACATGTCTCAAATCTATCATGGAAACTCAAAGTTACCAGTATTCTGTAAAATATTTGAGAACAGTCACCCACTACAGACATTCTTTTCCCCTGTGGGATGTCATCCTGCATTAAAACTCTGTATTTAAATAACAATATTGTCAGTTTGGTCCATTTCACATGGAAAAGTTCTAGTTAATTTTGAATTAAATAGGGATTGTAGCACTATCCCTAGACTTTAGAACATGTGGTTGTTTCATCTGCTTTTACACTAAATGTGTTAACATGATGTGCAACATTCAAAAGGGAAACAAAGATACATAGATAATTATTTAAAACTCTTTTTAAATTAAATGGAGTAATTCATTTAGCTCTGAGATTAGCACCATTGTAGAATATACAGTATCTGGCATAGATTTTTCTCCTCCCCTGTCTAAAAGTTAGAAGCATATGCCTGATAATACACACATGCGCGCATGCACGCGCACACACACGCACACACACATGCAATTGAGTAACAACCAATAAATAAGTTGGAAGGTATTTGAAAAGTGAAATTTGGTTTTGACTAAAGAGCTACTTTCTCTCTTGGTGGAAATAAAAAGCCCATACATGTACAGATAAATACAGTTTTATAAATCAGCTGATCTGACTTGCCTCCAAGCCATTTCAATGCAGCTTTTCAGCAGACAGAGCCCAGTGGATCCATGTGGCTGTCATAGCCATCGGCCCAAAACCAGCATCCTCAAGACCAACCCAAAGGATATTTGGCCACATAAATGCTGTCTGCTTTGAAAATGAAGGTTGGGTGGGATATGTTTTTGATGGGAAAAGTTTGTCATATAATTAGCTGTGAGTAAGAAACCACGTGGTAATGAACTCATTTCTCTTTTTAAGAAATTGAGAAGAAATGGTGCTTGTATACCATATAGGGAAAAGACAGATATTAGGCTGAGGAGAATATTCTTGATGGTTAAAATGATTCAGATTTGACATAGACACGATTCCATGTGTGTTTATACCGTATTTATTTGTGTATCTTCCCATCTGTACCTATCCCCTCATTTCAACACTCTTAACTTTGAGGAGTAGATACAAGACTCCACCACCATAGCCCCACATTATTCCCCCCAGTGGCTTATAGTGTCAGCAGCAGACTCATAGCCAACTTGAAATGCTTTGTCTGTGTTTCGAGACCAGATTTGAATGTGCAAAGCAATTAGTATGTACCTAATTGAAAACCTGGAAAAAAATTTACTTTTCTCTTTAAATTTGTATTGACTCTTGTACTTGTGGGGTGACATAAAAAGCATGGGCTGTCATTGCCCTCTGACATTCCAGGTGGCTCTTCCACAGGTTGCTTCCTGCATTTTTAGTACCTACAGCAGGAAGTAATACATCTATTTTTTAATTTAAAACTTCAGAAATTATTTTTTCAAAACAATTTATTTTCCTATGTAATTCTGAAACTCCCCCCTCTTTCCCCGATCAAAGGACGGCTTGGATTTAGGAAATTCACTTTGGAACTTCAGATGACACACCGATTTGTATGTGTACTACACAGGGAAATTTCTTTGAAATTCAGTAGCTACTAAAAAGTACTGATATCCCCTTTGTGGGTGAAACCTCATTGTAGTCATTTGTGTTTGTAGGCAAAGGAGGGGGATTATTATACGCATGTAAACACAATTAATAACTGCTATTTATAATGAACATTCCGCAAAACTGGAAAGTTATGAGGGGAGAGGGTTACTTTTTTTCTTATGACTTCCAAGTGTTTATATTAGTTGGGTCATAATGGAAATTACATGGAGACAACAAGAAAGAAAAAAAAATCACAGGAAAAAAAAATAACAAGCAAAAAGAACCCGTGAGGAATAAATGAGTTACTTCCTACTCATGTCTCCCAGCTGGTTTGTTAGCTCCCTACGGGGCACTGTCTTAGGCCCCACAGAAGTGTCTCATCCAGTGCTAGGCACACAGAAGGCACGAGTAAATACACTACAGTTGTTCTTCTAGGGACACTAGACACACAATTCTGAGTAGAACTCTTGTTGTGAAAGACACAGCCTCCGACAGGGGAGAAACATCCCTTGGAGCAAAGCTCTACCCTGGTTCTCTGTCCACGCCTCACTGGGGAAAAGCACTGCAGAGCTCTCCCACATCCCATGGCAAAGTATCTGCACAAATACAGAGGAAATTATGCAAGTAAATACGGTATGTAATTGTTATCATTGACATTTCTTTAAGTCATATTTATAAATATTTTAAAGTAAACAGTATGAGCGAGTGACTTTCATTAGCTATGCTCTTTCATACTGAAATACTTTGATCTGAATAAGCAGGTTATCATGGAAGCACATAACATAAACAGCTAATACGATTCCAGTGGGTACAACACAAGTGTCAGTACTTGATACATAAATCTATCCCATCATTTTCAATCACAAGCTGCTGTGCAGAGCACTAAACATGCATCTTAGTTTTTATTTGTACATGATGGTTCAGACTTTCACTTAAATATAACTTTCCAACTATATAAATGTTTTGAAGCAATTATGTTTCCCATTTGGATTTTTTGGTGCATCCTTTTCTTTTCTTCTATTAAATTTCTCTCTTTTTTTCTTTCTTACATGGGATACAATAAATACCCTGAAAAAGAGGAATGGACATACTGCCCGGCATACAGTCCCGCAGCCTGTTCAGAGGGCATCTGGAGGAACACCCGGTCTCCGGGCCGGAGCAGCAGCACCGCGCTCCCGGACGCCTGGTCCAGGAAGCCCTTCTTGTACTCGTCATACGTGTACATCATGGGCTCGTTGTTCTTGAACAGAGCAACCCACACGTTGCCTCCCTTGCAGTGAACGTGGTATGCAAAGTAGTAGACCCCAGGGACCTCACAGGTGAAGATGCCCGTCTGCGGGTTGTAGTTCTGTCTGCCGTTATAGAGCAGTTTGTCAAACTTCACTGGGGCCCCCACAGGTGGGAAAGGCGCAGTCAGCTCAGCGGTAAATGCAGGCATCTCGTAGGCTGGCCCTCCGTTCTTGCCTTTCTTAGCCCCATAGGCGTGGGGGGGTTTCACTCCGTCAATTCCCAGCCCCATATCGGGTAGATACTCTCCATGGGGTGGTGGTGTCGGGGGCATCACAGCTGGGAGTCCTGGGGGTCCTGGAGGGCCTGGGGGCCCTGGAAGGCCAGGCTGGCCTTGGGGACCAAGGGCACCAGGCTTCCCTGGGGCGCCATGAAGTCCTGCCACTCCGGGCTTCCCTACTCCAGGGAACCCAGGGGGCCCTGGGAGACCCGGTTCCCCTTTGGGGCCAGGAATTCCAGGAGGTCCAATGGGGCCACTCGGGCCTGCAATCCCTGGGATACCTGGGGGGCCCTGTAAGCCCTGTTCCCCTGGGATTCCTGGCTCTCCCTTCTGTCCAAGCAGCCCTGGGGCACCAGGGAGCCCTGGCAAACCTTTATACCCAGCTTCCCCCTTGGGCCCTATGGGACCTGGCAAACCCCTCATGCCGGGGGGCCCAGCTTCACCAAGGAAACCTGGCTTTCCTGGGAAGCCTTGAAGCCCTGGCTCACCCTTGGGACCTATTGGCCCCTGTGGTCCCACAGCCCCACCTTCTCCTTTGGGTCCAGGGAAACCGATAGCCCCTGGAGGGCCCATGGGACCTGGGATTCCAGGCAGGCCTGGCTCTCCTGGTGGGCCCCCCAATCCAGGGGCACCTGCTGGTCCTCTCTCCCCTCTTGGTCCCAGAGCCCCAGGAAGACCCGCTATGCCCCTGTCGCCTTTGGGGCCTGGGAAGCCGGGTTTCCCGATCCCTGGAGGGCCTGGGGGTCCTGGCAGTCCTGGCAGTCCTTGTTCCCCTTTGCCACCTGGAAATCCTGGCTGCCCAGGGATCCCATCCTGGCCTGGTTTTCCAATTCCAGGCATCCCAGGAGGTCCTTGAAACCCCGGGACCCCTATAGGGCCTTGTGGCCCAGGTTCGCCTGGAGGGCCTGGCTTTCCCAGGGGGCCCTGGGGCCCAGGGAAGCCTGTCACTCCTGGTTTGCCCACTCCTGGAAGTCCGACAGGGCCGGGAGGGCCATGCATCCCTGGAGGACCCTTCAGGCCTGGCAGACCTGGCATCCCGAAGCCCTTCTCTCCTTTAGGACCCTGAAGGCCTGGAGGTCCTGGTAGTCCTTTGGGTCCTCGCTCACCTTTGGCACCTGGTTGCCCTGGTAACCCTGGCCCACCTGGCTTCCCAATGCCAGGAAGTCCGTGAGGCCCTGGAGGTCCTTGCGGTCCTGGGATCCCCATGGGTCCGATCTCCCCTTTGGGTCCAATTTCACCTTTGGCCCCGGGCATTCCCATGGCTCCTGGCTTTCCTGGCATTCCAGGCATACCTGGCTTTCCAATTCCTGGATATCCCTGTGGCCCTGGTTTTCCTTTGATTCCAGGTATCCCTTGACCTGGTAAGCCAGGGGGCCCAGGTGGTCCTCTTGGGCCAGGCTCTCCACGGGGACCTTGCTCCCCCCTTAAACTGGCTAATGGTATTTCTGCGGGGAGAGGGGGGAGAGAGAGAGAAGGAAGGAGGGAGGGAGGGAGGGAGGGAGAGTGAGAGTGTGAGAGAGAGAGAGAGAGAGAGAGAGAGAGAGATTAATATTGATCATCCCTCACTTCGATCATTATTTACTTCTGACACATTTGCCTATTACTTATCAAGAGGAAAGACTAGGAATAATGTGCTCGTGTTCCAGGACTGTATTATCAGTACTTAATGGACAATCAGGCTGATAATTTCTTTGTCATATTTGAGATACTGTTTTGGGAACTGATATCTGTGGCTGCTTTTATCAGCATTAGTTAAGTAAAACAGCTAAAAAGTAATGAAGAAACATTCTTCCTAGTACAAACTTGGAGATATTATGGTGTATTCACTATAAAGAGTTCAAAGAAGGACAAAGAAAAATCAAAGTTGCCTATAAGCCCACTACTCAGAGATAATCGCTTGACATTTATCTGTATTTCCATCTCATGTGTTCTATATATATGTACATATGTATGTATATATATGTGTGTGTGTGTGTGTATATATATATGTGTGTGTGTATTTCAAACAGTGTTGGAGTCATTTTTATTTTTTCCCTATTTAATGTTATACTCTATTTTTCTATGTCCTTGAATTTTAAATATAATATATGGAAAAATAATATTTCCTCTTGTGCTGAAATATACTATGATGTAGAGGATGACCGTCATTATCATGTAGACTCAGGGAAGAATAGAAGCATTTTATTTTTATTCTGTATGTGGTTTAATAACATCTTAAAATCTGTCCTCTAGAGTCAAATCGATGTGTTTAATTTCTTTAATATGCTGTAGGATTTCCTAAGCCTCAAATATTAATTCTTCAATTTAATAAGTTACTTCTCACTTGCAAATTTGGTTTTTAAACAGGAGTAGTGAATAAGGTATTTTAGGATGATAAACAGTGCGGAAAAGGAGTTAAACTGGATTAGCAGGAAGCTCAGCTTCTCTTTCTGGCCTTGAAATGAGACCTTGACTGGGTCACTTAAGCCATCAGCATCCCTGCTTGCCTGTCTGTACAGCAAGAATAATACACCCACACTACAAGATTAGAAAATAGATGTGAAAGGCGTTATGCTTTCTCGAATTGTTATCGAAATACAAAGCACATGTAATTATATTGATTATGCTATGCCTTGCAGAGAAACACAACTCTGGACCTCTCATGCTACTGAGAGTAAGGAATAACATAAAAAAATGAAATTGATGGTCCCAAAGTCTTATATTAACCATTAGTTGCATCTTAATCCTGACCATTGTATTTTTCACTGAGCTATTGTCAGGGAACAAAATAGAACCACAGAACTCATGTATTTTCCAAATTCCTCAGTTGCAATCTGGTACCCATCTGAATAAGTACAGGAAGTTTCAAAATCCAGGCAGGCCATTCAAGAAAGGAAGGAAAACAAATGACTGAGATAATCCCCTAAGTGGAATATCAGCTCCTAAAGGGAAGAAAACTGGAAATACTTCTTTTATGCTAATAGGATTACTACTGTGTGCTCTTGCTAAGCAGGAACTGTGTAGCTCCTTTGTCAAGAGAGCATCTGGGGCAGGGTCACATCACATTCATCAGGAATCCCTAATGTCTAGCACGTGCCTGGAGTATATTCTGTTCTTCCTTAGGTTTTGTTGAATGACCAACTGCAGCAAAGTTTTTTATGGTACTTTAGCATTTATTTAGTACTTACCTTATGTCATAGACTCTCTCAATAATCCTACTTTACAAATGAAGAAAAGTAGTTTCAAAGAGGTTAAATGACTAGGTTTCTCTCGTTTCTGGCCTCTAGGCACTCAGGCCTATTAGTACCAAATCCAGTAGTTCCCCAGAAGCAGAGCTTCCTGCTTTTGCAGGGACCAGTGGGAATGGCCTCCACCGCCTCAAAGGGAATTGCTACTCTGATTGCAATTCCTTTCCTGCAAGTGCTAGGTTTCCTACGTTTCTTATAACCCAACTGAGTTTATAAGAAAATGTCTCTCGGGAATTCCCTGGTGGCCCAGTTGTTAAAACTCTGTGTTCTCACTGCCAAGGGTCCAGGTTCAATCCCTGGTCGGGGAACTAAGATTCCACAAGCCACGCGGTGTGGCCAAAAAAAAAAAAAGACTTAAAAAAATTTTAAAAAAAGAAAATGTCTCTCACAGTGATAGGCATTTTGCTGGTGTTGAATAACTAATGAATATGCCTAGAAAGTAATGGAGAGATTTTCAGGTATCATCATCTCTAGGTAGGTATATAGTCTGTACTCTTTGGGCTCCTTCTGTAGATTTATTGATTGACATGTGTAACAACTTAATTAGAGCACTCTTAAAAACACATTTGTCTGGCACCTAGTTTACAAAGTGCTTTTATATGATTTTTTTAACACAGCAGGTTCTTATAACATTGCTCTCCTAGTTCTGAAGACTGACATCACTTCTTTTTTCTTTTTTTCCACTGCTATATCCCTTAGCATTTTGGCTTAGAGCCTGACACAAAAAGAGATGCTCATTAGTTGCTGTATGTTTGAATAAAGAAATAATGAGTAAGGGACTAAACTTATTTGTTATGAAGTATGCTTTTTGTCATTTGATGCTGTTGAAATAAGAAAGCACAACTTAAAATAATTTTGTCTTTCTTCAAGACCTGAACTTTTCAAGGATAGGGTTTAGGACACAGGCAGTTAATGAATGTCAGTCACACATGCTAAAAGAAAAATGTCTAAAATTTAGCTCTCCCCCCCCCCGCAGCGTATTTTTTAGGGTTTTGGAAAGCTGCTGTCTTACAGCAGAACCGAAGTATGTTACCTTTGCCTTTCTTGGGTGCTGCTTCCTTGCCCATTCTTGGTGCCGGCTGAATTTCCTTCATATATTGGGGTAGATGTGGATACTCTTTGCCATACTGCATGTGGGGCAGCTCCTTGCCCATGTTAAGGCCATTTTTACCCAAAGGCATGTGAGGTACTTGCTGGCCCAGGGGCTGGTATTGCGGAATTTGCAGTGGAATCTGAGGAGGAATTTGAGGTGGCAGCGGCTTGATGCCATAGTAGGCACCAGCTTGGATGAGCCGGACGGAACCCAGGGAAATGGTAAGCAGTACTCCCAGCAGCTGCAGAAGGGCAGGTGGACCAGCCATCACCTGTGGAGGAAGGTACGCACCAACATGGTGAAAACCAGCAGGCCAGGTGACCGGAGTTTACTTAGAGAAAGAAGGGAGAAAAAAAGAAAAGGAATCATGGTCTTTATTAGCAGAACTTCATGAGTGGAAGACAAATGGAAGGGAAGATACCACCTTTCAATAGAAAACAGACAAAACCCAGGAAAGAATAGGGTCTATCAAATGAAGGCAGCTGGTGGGATTGCAAGCTATGGGGAGACTGCTGGTTGTCCCTGAACATGAACTCTGCCCTCTTCCATAGTATTGGCACCCCTGACTTTCAGCTGGAACAGAGCAAGGCTAGAATTACGGCATTTCATTTAGAAGTGGCCACGTGACAAAGTTCTGGTCTGTTGCATGTAGTTGTAATGGGTGCAACTTCCAAGAATGCTCCTTAAGGGGAGTGAGCATGTTCTTCCTCTTGCTTCTTCCCACTGGCTGGAATGTGGATATATATTACCCGGAAACAGGCCAGACACCATGAACCATGGAGTGAAAGCTGTGCATTGAGGATGGTAGAGCAACAAGCTAGAAGAAACCTGAGCCTTGGTTGAACTTGGAGGCGCCATATATTGATATTCATCCTTAAGTTTGGAATTTGTTTACGCAAGAGAGAAAGATTTACCTTCTTTAAGCCATTGTTATTTTGGGTGCCATACATTTGCACTGAACTTAATCCTAACAGATAGAATAGATTCTCCAAAATGAAGCAAACTTAGTGGCAAGTCATAACTTTGTTAGTAAGTGCTGAAATTCTATTGTAAATGGAAACAGTTAATAATTTATAGACTTTATGCCAGAGGCAGTAGTTTTTCATATGTCAGATGTCCTTTGGCTGCTTTGGTGTGGTCATAAACATATAAAGGTTAAAGAGCAAACAAGAACAACAATAAAAACCGAAGATATCTTCTGAATTGGAAAGAAGGTACTTCATGTGACAGCCCCAAAATGTCATTAAAAAAAAAAAATCATCATAATTATGTACATACAGGGATACCATTTCTTTCTTCTAATTATGTACTATGAAGTCATTTGTTCAGAATTAGGTTAATTGGACCTGGAGATCATTAAAGTTTATCTTTGTACTATTATGAAGAAAGGAGTTTACAAAGCATATTTGTTGTGTAAATAAGATAGAGATGTTTACTCGCAAGAATAAGCTGTTTTAAGCCTTTTAATAGCACCCTTTGCAAATTAGTAATTAGTAGAATAAGTATAAATGAGGTTTATCTGTTTATAAAAAACAGCTCGAGATGGGTGTTTGGAAACGCGCAGGGTTGAAGAACCAACATCCCAGGGAACTGCAGTTTTCACAAATTCCCGCTAGAGGGCAAGTGTGGTACACATTGACGTCTGCTCAGTTACCCGGAGGTCCTAAAACTACACATAAGGCTTTGCTCCCACATCTTATAGAGGGACTTAACGAAAATCTGAATCCTAAATGGAGTGTCATCATAATGCTGCAGAGAGAGAGATGGGACGTGGCGGGGTGGGGGGAGGGGGGAATTGGGGGGATGGAGAAAGAAGTGGCAAGTTTCTCACAATTTTTAATGTAACTGTCTTCTGGAAAACTTCGAGTAAACTTGAGTAAATAATTTAATCCAGTAACTAACTGAGTAAATAATTTAAGTTCGATTCTCCTAAGAGTTTGTTTTCTTTGCTTCTGCCTTAATTCTGGATCATAGTTTTCCACTTCTTAGAAAATGTGGGTTGACTTTGCAACACCGTATTCAAGAGTAATGCCAAGAGTATGAACAGGCTACAGAAGAATTGGTTAATAAAAAGCACCTAAGAAAATATTTAGTAAAAATCTCCACCATGAAATTCACTGCATTACAATTTTTCTAAATATACTAACTAATCATTTTTTCCCCTTTGGGGTGAAAATGAAGAAACATCTGTCAGCAAAATGATTTATACAACTTTCTCTATTTCATAAGTCAGAGTAGTCTTCGAGAACTATTTGTTTCAAGTGTACTCTAAATGGGAGAAGATAGAAAGCTGTTATTTTATGTCCTTATATGAATGATTAATTGTTATAAACCATTTGGAAAGAGCCACAAAATTAATATTGATTTATACTCAATAGTCAAATTTATTTTAAATGGAAAAAGAACATCTGTTGTAAGTACTCAGCAGTGGTTTATTGAGTATTTATGAGACACAATGAGAGACCCACCCAGGGATTACAAAGATGACTATAATATAGTCAATAGGCCCTGCTCTCAAGGAGCTTACACTTCTTTGTAGGAGTGACAGATGTGTAAACTATTAATGAGTAGCAAAGGATATGGGGGGGGAGTAAATTTTCTTCTCACTTCTGTTCTTTAGTATCTAAAATCCTTTCCCTTTGAAGTAACAACATTTCCCATTTTCCTTCATATTTTCCCAGAGATATTCTCTGAATATGCACACCCATTTAAGACAAATTACAGCCTGTTCTACGCACCACTGTTCCTTACTTTTTTTACTCATAAGACCAGAACTTCATCTTAATTTTGTGTATCTGAACAGATCCCTTCAACTTCTTTTGTTAAAAATAAGACTCAGTTGTTCTCTAAGCCCCATCTGACTCTAACATTCGATGTCTAAGGCAGTCACAAGAGAGCTGACAGTGGTAATATCTGGTGATGTGTAGCCTGGGATTTAATTCTATCTTTGGAGGTTAATGAGTTTCACTATTAAACCCTGAACTTGGAGTGATAATAGATAGCATGCTTGGTCCTTCACCCTTCCTTCAGTTCAGTGGCTGTGTTGGATTTACTTAATAATCTTCAAACCAGGACAGTCTAATGAAACACTGGAAAATTGGAAGAGGGTGAAATGCTTGGAAGAAGACCAGTTGAATACCAAAGGCCCACTGGGATTCTGCTCTACTACAATTATTTCCTCTCATAGGCTTGGCCTTTCTCTCCTGAAAACTACCTCTTTCAGTCTGCCATCTGCCGTTTCTCTGGATCTTTATTTAAATAAACTTCATTCAGTTTTAGCTTGAATATTTATGTAGGGGCCCTGGTTAGAATTTACCACTTGACTTATCCTTACTCATTTCCCTCTTGTCCCTGAGGCTATTTTTGGTGATCAAAGTGTGTGGAGATTCTCCCCAAATCACTCAAAAGAACATCAGATTTGTGTAACACTGTACAAACACCTGGTGGGAAGAAGGAACCTCAGAATTCCTGCTGGGGAGAAATGGTGGTAGTGGGTTTTCTTGCCTCTTTTTTCTTTTTCTAAGGATGTAGAACACAATAATGCTGTGAGTTCTGTTTAATGTGTTCTTGGGTTTCTATTTGATAACCGTTATGTGGTGTGTGTGTGCTTGAGTACATGTGAACATAAACATACATACTGTGTGTGAACACTGGATCTTTGCCAGCCAGGCTAGCTTAGTGATGGGTGTCATGTCATACAGGAAGCGCATTGTAGAAGAAACCAAAAGGCAGGAGTTGAGTTGTAGCTCTGCCATTCTCTGTGTTTATGACTTTCTGCAAGTCCCTTATCTTCACTGAGCTTCAGTTTCCTTGCTTATAAAACAGAAATTATAATCTCTGACTCTCCCACAGTGCTGTTCAAGGGCACAAATGATACTATGAATTCTTTGTAAGCCGAAAAGCACTCCTCACGTTTGTTATTATTAATGGAGTGTGACCAAAAAGACAAATCAAAACCAACTGAAATGTCAAAGACTTTCAAAAAAGGATACTAGCCAAAGTAAATGTGAGGTTAACTGCAATAATGATAAACCTAACATGAATAAAACAATAATGGCCATTAAAACGTACTTGTTAAAAATGGCAAGAAAGAACAGTTGAACCAAGGCAGTTATTCATTCTGGGGTCAGAGTCGCCAGTCCTGGTCATTTTTTGAACAGCCCTAAATGGTTCCGTATATTTGGGCAGGGCTGCAGAGAGTTTCAGTTTCCTCATGTGATCTGTAATGTATATAACAGAGTAATGTGATATATATTATTTTAGACGCTCCTCAGCATTTTATTTGTATGTTGATCCTCATGAGATTTTGGCTTACTGTCTGAAAGAATGTTTTCAGTATTTAAACCTTCAATCCTTGCCCTAAATCCAACTTTCCCTTTCATATGGGACAGCTTTCCCTTTCCCTTTCCCAGCATGTCTGTATTTGGGTATGTGTGTGCGTGTGTGTCCGTGCTGTGTGCGGTGTGGACAAGCCTCTCTCATCTGCTGCCGGGTGGCCCTCCTCTGTGCCCCCTACTTGCCCCCTCACACAGAGTTTGTAGTTTCTCAAGGCTTCAGATTCACCACACCTAAAACAAGGGAAAGTCACGCAGTATCCTACTCCTCCAATATTTACCAGAATTGTTTTCTTGGCTTTTCCATGCCTCTCAAAGAAAATTCTCTCCTGATTGATTGCTTTTCTCAGGGAAATTCATTCGCTAGATACAGATATTTATGGTATACCTACTAAGTGTTACAAACTGTTCTGGGGATTAGAGAAAGAGAGGTGAATTAGAGAGGTAAGTCCCTGATCTCATTGAACTCACATTCTAGTGTGGGAAGACATGTAATTAACAAGTTAAAAATAAATTTTGTAATCTCAGATTTAAGTGCTGTGAAGAAAATAAAGCAGGGGAAAGGGCTTGAAAATGGCTTGGGGTGGTAGATGCTGTTTTGGAAGGATGGTGGGGGAAGACCTCTCTGAGGAAGTAAATTTTGGATAGAGGTGCGAAGGTTGAAAGGTTTATTTATCTCTCTTAAGACACAATACTGGAAAAAAGAAAGAGTCTTATTAATGATAACGGTAGCTGTATGTGCCATTCATTAATGTAAACCCCTGTTTCAAGACTCTGTTCCTCATCTATGTCAGTCCTCATTTTGACCTCTTTTTTCATGGTATTCTTTTTTTTCTGGAGGATTCTTATTCTTTTTAAACCCCTCTCCATATTTCAACCCTACTGTATTGGTTTGCTGGGGCTGCAATAAAAAAAGTACCCCAGACTGAGTGGCTCAAACAACAGAAATTTATTTCCTCACAATTCTGGAGGCTAGAAGTCCAAGATAAAGGTATTGGTAGGCTGTGTTTCTTCTGAGGCCTCTCTCCTTGGCTTGTAGATGGCCATCTACTCCCTGCGTCTTCACATGGTCTTTCCTCTGCATGTCTGTGTCCTAATCTCTTCTTATAAGGACACCAGTCATATTAGATTAGGGCCTACCCTTAATTTCCTCCTTAAAGACGCTATCTCCAAATGCAGTCATTCTGAAGTACGGGGAATCGGGACTCCAGCATATGATTTGGGGGGACATAACACCTACCATTCCTCCAACTCAATTCCTACCTCTTCTGTAAAGTCTTCCCTACATACCTCCTCAAACATCATTATTCTGCTAGTACTACTGAAAGTTTAACACAAAGTTAAATATAATTCTAATCAACCTTATGTTTTTTTCCTATTGTTTTTTGTCCATTAGACCTCACCGTAATCGTAGGTTTCCTGAGAACCAGGAAAATGTGTGATATTCTTTTGACTTCCTCAACATTTATTGATGAACCCTTACAGTCAGAACTTGCAGTGTTGATAGGGGCTTTAGAAAATATCAAATTCAGCCTCATTCCCCATTTGGAATCCTTCCTACAACAGTTGTTGACAGAAGGCCTTCATATTTCCTACCTGAATATTAATAATGATGGAAACATTCATAAGGCAACTTACGACCTTCTTGTGCAACTTCTGTTGCTATTTTTATTATCTGAGCAGCTTATAGGGGAGACCCACTTTTTTGATTCATAAATGGCAGTGCACATGTAGGTTACTTTTAATGGGAGGTGGGGAAGTGGGTATTAAGAAATATATCCCCCAACTTGGCTAAGGCAAAAGATAGATGGTCACATGATCTTTTATTGCCATGTAAATAAGCCCACCTTAGGGTAATGGAACTAGGGATATGTAACTTTGTTGCATAATTTATTAGTATTACAGGACATTAACAACTCTGTAAACTATGTTGATTAACCCCACTCAGGTTATGGTTTTATTGCTGTTTAGAATGTTAACCAGTTTTGTATCAAACTTAGCATTATCTCAGCATACTTTTTTATCTGCTCATTACAATGAAAAACCCAGATTTTTAACATTATATTTCAAATTGACTTTGTCATCATTTAAAACTTTGACATGTTCACTTACAAATGAGAATTGTGTTTTTAACATTTTGAGGATTATGGTGGGGACACAAACTAAATAAAATCATAAATGTACGGTGTGTTGGATGATATGGAGAAAAACAAAGGAGAGGGTGGGTAAGGATGTTGAGGTGATGCTCTTTGAAACCCACTTACTGTAGAAACTGAGCCTTCTGCGTTTGGATGGGCTGGCACCTGGGTTTTAAAGGAAGATAGAAACAATTCTAAATAATAGAGGGTATGGAAAGTTGGCCTTCTGGGGGATTCCGGAGGAGATTAAGTGTGATTGCTGCGTGGGAAAGAGTCGGAGAAAAGATTTCCAATGGAGGAGCAGTCAAGAAAGGAAAAAGTCTTTTCAATTGAACTTTTTGTGTTTATAATAGGATACATATTGTAAATTCCCTCCTTCATTTCCTCAGAGATGAAGAAACTCTAACTCTTCTGATGATACCTTCAGAAAACCTAATTCTTTGGGGGGAATGGATTTTTTGGGGGTAGGTAGAAGAATGGTTTAGTGCTGTTTTATATTAGCATTGGGCAAAATCAGTGACTGTATTTAGAAAACCAGAACCAGAGGATGGCTAGGGGAGGAAAGGCAATAAACATCAAAGTTATAATAATATTAGCTACGTTTTTGAGCACTTATTTTATGCCAGCACCATGAACATACTTTAAATACATATGATTAATCCTTTGTCCACTTACCAGGTCTTTTATTTTTATTTTTTTTAACACTAAACTCTCTCAAATGATATCTCCCCATCCTGTATTTATACAGTTGATTATTTTACTGAAATTCAAGACTGTTACATTCCAAGTTAGAAATTTTAAATTCTTATTTGAAAAGACAAACATCATACAATATCACTTATTTGTAGAATCTAAAAACTGATACAAATAAGCTTATTTACAAAACAGAAATAGACTCACAGACATAGAAATCAAACTTATGGCTACCAAAGGGGAAAGGGGGGGAGGGGATAAATTAGGAGTTTGGGATTAAAATATACATACTACTATACATAAAATAGATAACCAACAAGGACCTACTGTATAGCACAGGGAACTATGCTAAATATCTTGTAATAACCTATAATGGAAAAGAATCTGGAAAATAATATATATATAAATATATGTTACATGTGTAAATTTTATATATGTATATAAACTGAATCACTTTGCTGTATCCCTGAAACTAACACAACATTGTAAATCAACTATATTTCAATAAAAATTTTTAAAAAGTAATTCTCATTTGATTATTGTTAGGAGATATCATCAATACATTAGATAACAAGGTGCAGATGTAATTATACATCCACTTTTCTCCATCTTGTCCTCCAAATTCCAAGGCTGCCTTTTTCGTTGAAATAAAGAATTTCCCTGTATATAGGAGAAGATCCTGCACTGGATCCCTTACTTTTTGCTTTGTGGACTAGGGACACAAGCTTGGAAGGTATTAAGGAAGTCAAGGTGAATATGCTGAGATGGATCCCAAAGAAATTAAACCATCAGATATTAGTCAATCAATCAGTGAAGGCAGTGGGCAAAAATATCCAATAAGCATTCATTAGTTTTAGTCAGTCTACCCAGTTACACCTATTAGGACTGATACATGTATAAAACTGAACTTGAACATGTGCTTCACTGATGAATCCTGAATTTTGCTATAGTTAAGAGGAGCGAACAGCCCCACCACCTAGCTATGGGCAGAGCATGACCTCTTGGGACCTACAGAACTTGAGGTGTCAATTAGGTTGTGTCTTTGGCTCTATGGGCCACCCACATAACCCCTCTGAAATGGATGGCCAACTGCCACATTCCAAAAGTTCTCCAGAAGAGGAGATTTCACAACATTCCCTGGTAACCAATTGCAGGATTCACAGACCTACATTTCCTAATATCTAATCTGAATCTTTCTTGCTGAAATTTAAGCTCATTTCCTCTTTTCTATTCTCAAAGGAGGTGGGAAACATCTGGAGAATATTTTACTTAAAATAATAGTTCACATACTTGAAGTCTGCAATTAACTCCTTTTGTTTCTCTAACTGGAATCATGTTAGCTGCCAAAGAGTTTATAAAACACTTGAGAGAACCCCTAAAAGGGAAGTTCTAAAGTGGAACCCTTTTTTCATTTTTAGCTTTTCTTCCCATAATATGAAGGCATCATTGTTTGCAGAGCACAGAGCACCTAAATGCTGGTTCTGACCTAAGCAAGTCACCTACTCTGAGTGGGCATCAGTTTCCTCATCTGCAGGACGGGGACATTGGCTAACTGACCTCAAGGTCCCCTCTAGTTCTAAAACTCTATGGTAGCTGTGAACATGAACAACAAATCCATACTTCATGGACAAATGATTTCATGAATGTACATGCTTAAGCCTTTTGGACGTCATCTCACACTTCTGGTTACTTTTCAGCATTTCACTCCCCCCACCTTCTACAGGTGGAGAGGGAGCGAGAAGGGTCTGAACAGCCCCCCTGCAAGTATCCCTCTGATGAAAGAAGGTGTATCTGACAAGAAACCAAAGAAAGAACCTAAATAAGAAATAAAATTTACAGACAAAAATGTGATTTATAACCTCTTTTATACCATATTCGAAGATTGACTAAAAGTTGAAGCTTATTGAGAAATCTTTAAAAAGTGGCTGCAAATGATAAAACCTCCCTACAATGTATAGGCTCAAAATGTCCCCCAGAGTCATTCAGCAAGTATCGATGCATGCCTCCTGTCATAGGAATGACAAATGAATACAGAGTATGCACCTTGGGAAGGCGAAGTAGGAAGTGAATAGGATGATGTAGTCGTTTTTAGGAGCTATAATGTTCTTTTTTTTTTTTTTTATATTGTTCATTTTTGAAGAAAAATGGAAGATCCAAAATTTAGAGGCAGCTCTATAGTAAAGCAGGCAAAGATGAGGGCTTCTCAAGAATAAGACCCTCCCCATTCCATGGGCCCAGCGATGTGCAGCAAGGCAAATTCCTTCCTGGTGTGACCGAGAAGGGCTGGAGAGAACTCTACTGTTCACATGAGCATCTTTCTGCCTTCTTGGCACTACTACAGCTTGTGTAAATGACACAATGTAAAATAACGGTGTTTTCAGGCCTTCGCAAGGGAGAGACATGTGAGGAAGTCTCATCTAATGTAAATCACTGAACTGGACATTGTAAAAATATTTGTTAAGAGCAACTAACTATAATGTATTTTGTAACATATAAATATCATGGACATGGAAGTACAGACTTCCAGTTATAAGACAAATAAGTGCTCGGGATGTAATGCACAACATGATAAATGCAATTAACACTGCTGTATGGTATCTATGAAAAGTCGTTAAGAGAGTAAATCCTAAGAGTTCTCATCGCAAGGAAAACAATCTTTTCTCTTTCCTTTGTTTTGTATCTATAGGAGAAGATGAATGTTCACTCAGCTTCTTGTGGTCATCATTTCATGATGCATGTAAGTCACATCATTACGCTGTACACCTTAAATTTATACAGTGCCATATGTCAGTTATATCTCGATAAAAGTGGAAGGAAAAAAATATATAAATTTCATGGAACATTTGTTCACTGCAAACACTTTTATTTAATCCTGAACTCTGTGCAGACCAATGGGATTACAAGTGAATTTCAACCAAACAAAATTCAGCAATTTCCTTGTCATATGCATAGTTGAAATTTGGTAGTTGTTGTAGAAGTTGTTCTTAGTAAATAACATGAATGAATTGAATAAAGTAAAATGATAAAATCACACTCATTCCCAAAATATCTAAGGTTGCAGAGACTAGAAAGTTTAAACCAAGTTAGGTAAAAAGACAAAAGCACATAACTTGTTTCCTGAATGACCTTTATCCAGGTCCTGAACTTGAAGAACTTGGGGTCCTAGGGTAGCCTCTAGATGTGGGAGGGAGTCATAAGGAGGAGGAGATGGCCTGCCTTTGGACTCCAACTTTTCCTGAGGAAGGCTGTCATATTAGAAGCTCTTGCCTCTTCTACTTTTCTGCAATTCTCTGTGTCTTCTAGATGCTTCACTATTGCTCAGCATCTTACCCAAGAAAAGTTGAGAGATTAGGTGACACTCAAATGAGTTAGTTCTGGTCAAAGTTTTGAAAATTGAGAAAGTTGAAATATAAAGTACAGCAGGCCCAGTTCCCAGCCAGCCTGGGCACTTCCTGGAAGCAGGATGGAGAGTCCTTTGCCACCAGAGATGTTTCTCTCAATATTTTCCTACGATGGTGGCAAGGAAGGACTGAAAAGCACAGGAAGGTCTCTTTTCTCTGTCCCATTCTGAGTGGCACTTAGTATTTACTCTATCAGTATATCCAGAAGATTAAGCAAGCAAGCCAACTTCCTGTGCTAGCATTTTCTTCTAATTAGCTGGCTATCATGGCGGGTAGACTCTTCATTTTAGTATTTTTATAGGAAACTGTGAAACAAACCAAAATTCCCTAAACCAAGCAAGAAATCCTAGCCTTTTCCGTCTTCCATAATACTAAGATATTTGTTAATGAAATTACCGTATGGATGCATATGTGTCTTTGTGGATTGAAAGGCGAGAGGTAGCGGACGCGAGGCTGCCAACTGACTTTTTTTTCACTTTCGAACTGGTGATTTGGGGGATTCAGGTGTTGAAGTTTTATTTAGCTAAGATTACTTTGAGCCACATAACCTTGAATGACTTGATGTTAAAAGTCAAGCTCTAGAGTTTCTATCACACATGGGCAAAATATTAAATCAAATCAACAGCACTTGGAAATAAAAATAATTAATAAATTTCCTCCATAATTGCTCTCCCCTCCCCCTGCCCACACACACTCATATGGCTAATCTCCAGTCAGAAGAGCAATCCTACTAAAGTTACAATATGTACCCCTGAAAATTTCTGAATTATATAAGAACTAAAAAAAAAAAATCTCAACAATTTCTTGGTCAGTAAAAATGTGAATTTGTTCTTTCTCTGTTGCACGGTTTAAGAGTAGCAGAGATCATTCCACAGGACTGTTCCCAAAAATGAATTTAAATACAAAAAAAATTGAGCTCTCAAGCTGGGGCTAAGCCTAAAATGCCAAGTTGTGATAAACTGTCAGCCACAGAGAGGGCAGTCTCTAAATCCACCACTTTTCAACCATAGCTCCATACAGATAATTAGCCCGCGTGGTAACATCCTGCCCTTTGAACACAGGCAAAGCACTGAAAGCAACCAAACCACAGCTATCTTGGTATTGGAAGTTCTGCTTCTTTCAGGGGTGGAATTTATTTTGAGGGAGAAAGAGATGGATGTGCTGTCTGGGAGGAAAATCATAAGGCTTTCACAGTTAATCCACTGAACATTTTTCAGAGAAAATGGAAGTGGAGAAAGGAAAGGACAAAGAATTATGTAATAAATGCCAGTTCTTGGAGACGCCTAAGTGAAGAAGGCTGGGAGTGTGGAAGAGACCTTCCTTTTTTTCAGCAAACCTTGCTACAGGGTACAAAGAATTCACAAAAATGAGGAATTGCACTGATAACCATGCTTTATAAGTGCTATTTCTTAGGACTTAGTGGGGATAGGAAACTGAATTGGAGATGAGAGACCTGGGGTGTATGTAGCCACCTCTCTGTCATGATATACTCCTGTGCTTTTCAGGGCCTCCTCTTCCTAAACTATAAGATGAGGGGATTGAATTAGAGGGGGAAAGAGCCTAAATACCTGGAGGAAGCAGGGAGACCGGGGAGTGAGTGGAGTCGGCTGGCCAGAGTTTGCAGTGAACTAGGGAGCACTACCCTATCCAATGGGGCAGTAGTTGAACTACTCATTTGTTTGCCTGGTTTGGGCAGGTTTTCCAATTTTTCAAGAGAAGCCACACATTGGGACATTTTGTGAAACCTCTTCATCTTGACACTTGGGGTTGATTTCTTTAAAAATAATGTCTGGTAGAAAAAACAAATGCCTACCTGCGAGCAGAATCCAACATTTAGGCTGCTGGGTGCCTTGGTATCAGATGGTTTCTAACATCTCTCTTGCGCTAAAACATTGTATGGGGGAATTCCCCTGCCTTTATTTGCTTAAATTTCTAACTCCTGGCATTGTTTCTCTCTACTGTGTCACGTTGATTTGTTTAATTATTAAATTCAACAATCTTATATGGAATTTTTAGGCACTACTACGTTAGTGGCTGGCTATATATAAAAATAAGTGAGAAACAAGGACATACTCTCAAGAAGTTTCCAGTCAACTATTGCAAGTTAGATCTTAATCTGGTGTAAGTGCTTCAATAAAGACAAAACAGACTTTAACCTGGACGGGGTGTGTGGGTGGCAGGTTGGTGAGACACAAGGTCCTTGAGGGACAGTGTTAGAACTAAGGTTTGAAGAATAAATGGTAATTGCTCAGCAGAGTAAGGAGGGAAGTGGAGGGTGTTTTCTAGAAGCAGACATTGGCAGCTACAACAGTTAAAGGGCAGCTGTAGGGGATAATGGTTAAGAGCAGCAACTCTGAGCTAACCTGCCTGCATTAAATCCTGATTCTATCATGTACTAGGTCTGTGATCTTAGACCTAGTTAAGGTTAAGTTACTTAACCTCTCTGTTCTTCCATTTCCTCAAGATAAGTTTGGGATGATGGTAACATTGTCTGTCTTGTGAGGTTATGGAGGATGTGAAGGGAATTAATGCAGGTAGAATGCCGAGAACAGTGCTTAGATATAGTAAGCACTGTATAGGTAGGTGTTAGTTATTATTTAAAGAGGGAGAAGGAGGATGACGAGAAGCAATAGCAGTAGAGGGGATTATGGGCACCTGTTCCACCACACTTAATTGCAGTCCTGTTTTTGAAGAATTTGAAAGATAATGATTTTTTGTCTTCACTTTGCTCCAGACCTATTATGAAAACTAGGCTGCCCAATTGTCCCCTTGCCTGAGATACCAAAGACAGGTCACGTATAGATAGCTCCTACTAGGTGGATAACAAGTGTAGCGTCTGAGTTCCTACCCCTCAGCCCTTGCCCCACCTGCTTGTCGCCCGCGAGCACTCGGTTCAAATACTCCATCTCGTCTCGCTCCCCTTTCCGTAGAGAACTGGCCACTGCAGCCTGTCTTTGTATTGACTGTGAAGGGCTTTGGCTTTAACATTCAGAGAACCAAAGACATTTCTAGGCGGTGATGGCAGCAGGTTGGCCTTGTGGGAGCGGCTGCAGGACTTAGGCTATATTTTACTGTTGAAGGAAGTAAGATCCACGAGTAATAATAGCTATACTTTTAGGTCAGAAAAATAATCAGCTTAAGATCACTTTTTTTAGAAGCTTGATCTTTTCGTACTATTTTCAGGAACCTGAGGAATAATAATATTGGATAGTTCACATTTATTTAGTGTTTACCATATTCCAAGACTTGTGTCTGAAAGATTCATGTCCCCCTCCCCCGCACCATAGATCCTTGCTTAATTCAAAACTACATTGAGTTTTGTATCTGAAAAAACAGACTCAATTCAACATATGCTTCTTTTATAGTAAGTGCAAAGCAGTAACCTCAAATCCAAAATACCAAATAAATCCCAAATCTTTTTTAGCCACAAGCATTTATTTAAATAGAAAATATTAATTTTCCCCCAAGTGAAGCAAATTTGTAATGTATTTTATTTTGAACAATGGTCATAAAATCTACCAACTGGCTATGGGGGGCAGGAAGCTCCATATACAAGCTCTCTCAAGTGTCTGGAGCCCTGGGGTCAGACATTTATCTCTGGGGATTCTCTGCACCTGGTTCATAACTGTGTACAAAATAGGCTTTATAATTGCTTGTTGGACAAACATTGGGTTGGCCAAAAAATTCGTTTGGGTTTTTCGTAACATTGCACAGAAAGACCCAAACGAACTTTTTGGCCAAGCCAATAAATGAATGGCACCATATTTTTATCCCATCTTCTCCCGCCTTTTCTAAGTGTTTAAATAAGATCTTGGGTGGTGGGAAGGCTGAGAGTGCATTACAGTTTCTGAATACTGGATCAACCTGCCTCTTCTCTCTGTCTACGGTTTTCATTCTCACTCCTGATTTTGTGTTCTAGTGTCCCCTGCCAACTCACAAGAAGGAGAAATCCTACATAATAAGCTTGCTTCCTTAGAAATCGAGTGCTCTTTTTGCTTTAAAAATAACAAACTTTGTAAAGACAGGGAAGGGTTGATTGAAGGTAACATAATCTTGAGATTGGTGATAATTGTCATTCATCACAGGATGCTTGTAATAGTCTCTATGGCTGCTCTAAAGGTCTTAGACTTGGCCTGAGCTGAATGACAGTATCACGGAGGCATTTTGCTAAATCCCCAGTCTTAATATTCAATTTAGGACTCTAGACCTCAAGTGAAAAATCTCTGAAGTTCTCACCCTCCATAAAGGTAATCTCTGAGACTCCCATTTCCTTATTTGTAAAACCGAGAGTGTCAGATTAAATGATCCTCAATGTTCCTTTCAAGTCTAAAAACTCACTGTCCTTGTCTCTACCCAGTCTAGTCCTTTTTTGTTCTGTCCTAATTATGCCAGACACTGGAAAGAGTCAGGCAATAGGCTGTGGAATCGAGTATTAACATGAAATTGGATGGAGGGTGAGAAGGAGGGGGAGAGATGAACATGTGATGATTTCATACTCATGTGAACTCTTCAACAACACTTTGCAGAGTCCCACAATTCTTTTCTCTGTGATCGCCTGTTTTGTGGGCCACATCCTTGCCATGAATTTCTGTCTCCTCACTGTGGAAACCAGCCAAGGACACATTACGGACCACCTGCTCACTTTCTTACACAAGATGACTCCCCAGACTTATTTTCTTTGCTTTCTCCTCCTGCTGGTTTATGGCTTTCCCTTATGTAGCAATAAAACTCTTGGAGAGTCCTCTTAGGGATGAATTAATGCCACTTAAGTATAGTTCCATTAGCTGCCCTTTGATGGTTCTGCTTAAAAATAAAGGGGGAGTTGGGGCAGCTTGGTTCTTATTGAAATTTTCCTTCCCTTTGATTTAACATTACCACTGCTCTGAAACTCTTAGTTACACTCCAAGGGAGCTTTGCTAACAATAAAAAAGTATGGGAAATACTGTCAGAAGACAAACTCACCATCTTTCAGTATTTTTTTTACCC
Source organism: Orcinus orca (assembly GCF_937001465.1). NCBI lineage: Eukaryota > Metazoa > Chordata > Mammalia > Artiodactyla > Delphinidae > Orcinus > Orcinus orca. The sequence continues at coordinate 102,060,108 of NC_064563.1, forward strand.
ATTGGAAAGGTATTTACATTATAAAGAGGCCCAGCCTGGCTTGTGTGAGTTTTCCTTGTATTCCTTTAAATATTCAAATTTATAAATAATAAATAGAAAGTATGTCTGAATTCCAGAAAGCAAAGCACTATCTTGTTCTCCACCCTAATAGCAAACAGATTAAGGATTGGGTGTCATGATCCCATTTCAGCTTTGTGTAGTCTACAATTTATTTTTACTTTCCCCACGTTTTGTTTTATATTTTATTAATTCACCTGAATCTTATACTTAATCTGTGTCTGCTCTGGAACAGAACATCCTATGGGGTTCAATTTCCCCTTCTCACAGTCGTAGCCCTGAGAGTTGGAAAACAGGAGTGTCTGTCCTGAGCTCGACACTTGCCTCTGTGTGGCCTTGGGTAAGCCATTCAGCTTTTCTAGGCTTCTAGCTTCTCTGCTGTAAGAGTAATAGAATCTGGATATTGAGGGGAAAAAAAATCTCCAAAGAGATGGGGTTTCAGCTACTGTCATGGAAATTACCATTAAAATAAAATCCTTTCATTTTTTTCCCTTCTTTTGTTCGCTTGAGAAGCGAAGCTGACCAGACAACATGCAGTGAGGATGTTGGGGTAGTGTCACCATGACCCATGACCCATTTCACTGAGCTTATTACCACATACCACTTTAATTTTCTTATTTATCCCATTCAACAAACATTTTGTGAACCGTGCTAGGAACCATGAAGGATTCAAGCACAACTAAGATGTCACTTCCACCTCAATGGCAACCCAAGGCAAAGACAAAGTCTGAAAAAGATGCAAAGAAACTGGTCTTGCTTCCTGTTTTGATCCTGCTTCCTGCTTATCCCCTTTTCTCTTACACTTGCTTCTTCCCTTTCCCTTGTCCTTTCCCAACTCTATCCCTAATTCTTTTTCTCCTTTCCAGGTTTCTGATTCCTACCTAGTGTTTACAACCTCATCAGCCCATTTCGAACCTGAGTCTGAATAAAAGCCAATGTCTTCAAGGGCCAGAGTGGGACACACGAACCAAATCGTTTTCCCTCTTCACTGGATTCAAGGGCAGGGTCTTTATTAGCAAGGAGGAAATGCCATGTGGGATGACTAGGGTGGTGTTAAAAAGCACCCATCCCTACCTGGAACCAAAATACCTCCTCCATAGGTCTGCTAAGTGCCCACAATTTCTGTTAAAGTTCCAGAACCTGAGAAAGCTAATATATTCCAGAGGTTTTTATGACAAATGACTGATCTATAATGTAGAACAGGACCCAACGCACTGGGACTCAGGCAATTGAGAAGAATGGGGCCTGGGGCAGTTTAGGGGCTCTGGGTGCGTTGCCCTGGCTGGGAATCGGTAGATAGTAAGATGGAGGTACAAGGTAATAGGTATCTTAGGGAAGTCAGAGGCATGAGGTGGTGGCATGAAGCTTAGCCTTGCCACAAAGAATCTCTAGCAGCTCCTGGGGAGAAGGGCTGGTCATGATGGCATGATGAATTTTTGTCTGCCGCATCCCCACTGAGAGGCAAGAGCTCATGTATTCAAGAAGGGTCCATCTCCAGTAAAGCTCCATGGAGATTGACTATAGCCCAGCCCTAACGTGCTTGAGACGAACAATCTTGGTCATTTGCAAGACTCAGACCCCAGCCCTCCCTCGCCCCATCATGCCAGGGGAGGGACCGATGCTTCTCAAACATGCACATGGATGGGGCAAATCCTGCCACCAGCTCACTGCATTATTTATCTGGAGGTGCAAGGCTAGCACCCCATCTCCCAGATAGGAGAGGTGCTACTGCTCCCCTCAGTCACAATTGATGAGCATCCAGGAAGGGGATTGGAGCCAAAATTCTGCCACATTGTCGAGCTATTGGATCTCAGCCTCTGATCACACCAGGGGAAGGGCTCGTGCTTCCCGAGTCACACAGTTTAAAAGCCTCACAGGCCAAGGGGCAGCTTCCTCTCCTGAAGTCTGACTTCCAGGCCTGCTGGATATTTGTGCATGACCCTTGCCTGGAATGTGCCAAGGACAAGGGGGAACCCTCACACCTGCTACTGCTCCTCCCTCTAAAATTTCCCTATAAACACTACTTGGCCATTTGCCTTTGTTTGTGCAACAACCTCCAGATCCTCCCCCAGTGCTCCACTTGGGGATTGGAATTCTAAGATATAAGGAAGGCAGAGAAATGCTTTCATCCTTTAATTACTTAATTCATTGATCCATCCATTCAACATTGTTCAGTACTTAGCAAGTGCCAGGTGCTGTAGACACAACACTGAGTGGAGATTGAGGTCCCTGTCCTGGAATGACTCATCGTCTAGAGGGGTTGGCCAGCTGAGCAGTTGACTGCTCAGACTTCTTCCCTGGGTCAGTTTCCATCTCTGCGAAATTAGTCACAGGGAAACATTCAACTCCTGTTCATGTGTGTTGGGCTGACCAACTCACTTGGAGGATAATTGCCAGCATTTTTACAATCTCATGCTGGCTTCCCTCCATCTTCCAGTGTGTGATTGGGCTTTTTCTGCACTCTAGTCCTTGATGTGTATCCACAAAAAACAAACTTATTTTAATATCAGTCTCAACAAGACTTGCAAAGAATGCAAATGGAAGACATTGCATAGTGAACATAACTTTTGAATTATCTCTATGAGCATCTGGCCTTATACAGAAGCATATTTAAAAAATAATGAGTTATCCATGAGAAGTCTGAGTCAGGCAAAGAATTCGTAAACCTACATATTATTTAGCATATGATAATATATTCTGAATTTTTTTAGAGTAATCTGATTCTCACTGCTGAACTCTACTTGTTCCAGCTGCTACCAAAATCAAATGATAAAACATTTTCACAAACATGTGAAGAAAATTCCTTTTTATATATGTTTATCATCTACCCACCTACCTATTCATCTTCCAATCTATCATTTCTCTCTCCATCCACCTGTAGTTTTCGATGTGGACATAGTGGTCCAGAGACACAAAGGCTGGCTATTTGCTTGGTTCTGAGTTCTGATTGGGTAGAAAAATGGGTATTTCCAGGACCTGTTAAAGGAACTTTTGGATTGAACATAAAAAGTGTAATTGTGTATTACAACTTACATGAGAATTTTCCTTCAAAGAGCTCAAGTTACTATAAAGTTAATTTAAAATAAAGATCCTCAAAATAAAGATCTTTTGCAACTAGAAATTATAATAGGTAGCCTGAATTTTAATTTACTTTGTGTCCTGTCAGATTCATGAAACATACAGGTATAGACAATAATCAGAGCAGAAACAATATACTAAAGTTCAGCAGAATCCTGTTAGAGGAGGGTTTGACTCACTCCTGGCTACCACTGACCTTAACATCTGGAATAGTCTCACTGTGAAATGGAAACCAGACATCATTCTTTGCTCCGACACTGGCACTACCAGGGGTTAATTGAAGTCTCGTCATTAATTCATCGAACACATATTTTGTAATGGCTGAGAATGTTCTAGGCACTGCCAATTCTATTATTAATAAAAATATTAAGAGTAAAAAATCTTGAATGAATGTTTACCAAGTGCCAGACACTGTGCTAGGTGCTTTACATAAATTATCCCATTTAATACAATCCCAGCAACTATGGGAGGCAGGTGCTACTATACTCATTTTGCAGGCATGGAAATGAGTGCCCAAAGAGGCAGTGTGTGTGTGTGTGTGTGTGTGTGTGTGTGTGTGATATATATATATGTGTGTGTGTGTGATATATATATATGTGTGTGTATATACACACACATATATGTATATATATAATCTTTTGTATCTTGGCTTTTGTAAATAAGACTGATAGTACATTTCTTTTTAACTGCTGAATACCACAGTTTATTTTTCAGTGTTCTCCTTTTAGAAAAAAATTTTTATTTTATATTGGAATATACTTGATTTACAATGTTGTGCTAGTTTCAGATGTACAGCAATGTGATTTAACTATACATATACATATATCTATTCTTTTTCAGATTCTTTTCCCATATAGGTTGTTAGAGAGTTCAGTGTGCTCCTTTTAAAACCACATTTTTGACTTTCCAAACTTCTCCCCTGACTTAAACTGCAAATGGACTCTGCTAGCAACAACCAGGTAATTTAAGAAACTAGTGTTGGAGGGTATTCATGACTGACAGTGGTGTCACTGGGTTATACTCTTCCTGGATAAGACATTTGTCTTTTAATAAAGTTCCCATCACCTCAAGGAGGAATCCGTGATGAGGAAGTCCAGGGGCGTGAGGATCACTAGGAAGATCTTTGGGGCAAGGTGGCCTCTTGGTGCCTCTTGGATCACACCAGAAGGGCACCTCATCCCCAGAGAGGGGGCAAGCTAAGATTCCTTGAACACCAGCCTAATGCCACACTTTGGACCATTAGCACCTTCACAGTTAGCATGCTGGGATTCATGACTGGAAAACACAGAAGAGGACCTGGCTCACTCTCCACTGTGCAGGATTAACATAAATCACAAACCCAGCTTGATGAGCTAGGAAGGTTACAGCTCAAATATGCCTGTTTTGTAGAATGCACACTAGGCTGAAGGAGTGTTAATTTCAAATAGAGTTTACTTTGCCTGGTATTTATTTGTTCAGAATTTATTAAAGGATGCTTTTTTTTTTTTTGCCTCACCTGGGTAATGATGGTCATTATGGACTCGTGAGCTACTGAATGTTTCTGAACGGCTGAATCATTACATTTAGCCTAGTGATGCTGAAACTATACTTCTAGTTAGAATCAGTGTATTATGTTATAATTATTTTAAAGTTGATGATCATTGTATGTATAATGTGAGAAAGGAATTCTTCTTCTGACTCCATTTAACCTTATTAGAGTGTGATTCTATAAATATTATCATTGAAAAAAATGTAAATCAGGGCACAGTACTCTTCTGCTGAAATCCCTCCAATGTCTTCCTATTATTCTTTGCATAAAATCCAAACTCCTTTCACTGCTTTCAGACCTTGATCTCAACTGGTCCCTGCCTGTCCCTCATTCCACCTCTACCTGTTGATTAAGGGCCAGACACGCTGACTTCCTCCATTCATTGAATTCACCAATTTGCTTCTGCCAGGGCCTATGCACAAGCTGTTCCTTCTGCCTGAATGGTCTTTTCCCAACTCTGCACATGGCTAGCTCCTTTTCGTGTCATGCAAGACTCAGCTAAATGCCATCCCCCAGAAAAGCTTTCCTTGACCACTCTGACCGAGGCAATGTTCAAATCTGGTCATTCTCTGTCACACTGCCGCATTCATAACATTTCTCAATAACTGAAATTATCTTGCTCATTTATTATATTCATTGTCTATTCCTCCTGCTGTGTCTATAAAGTTTGTGAGAGAAGGAACCTGGCCTGACTCATTCAACATGCTGTTTCCCAGCGGCTGGCACGTAGTTCATGCTCAATAAAAATCTGGAGAATGACTAATTGAACGGATGATACCATGGATGGTAATCATTGTTCTCAGGGTATGGTTCTGTGTCTTGTGAGTGTGTGTTCCTGCATGTGTACACCTCTTGGGGGAAGGACTTTGCTGTTCTCTCTTTTGTTGTCACCTCTGCTACCAGGTAGCACATGGCAGGCAGTACATTGGCTACTTTAATTTCTTTATTCCCTAGGGCTTAGCGCAATGTTTGGCACATAGTAGTTATTTCATGTTGTTGAATGAATGGATAAGTTTGTAGGCAATGTTGATGAATCGCTTTACAAAACAGCCTATGGCGTATAATCCAACATCATGAGCATTGGTCTTTAGTGAAGCTGCAGTCTCATTAGCCTTCCAAAGTCCCTGCTGACTCATTCTCCTTCTCCAGTGACCCTAGGAATGGAGGGCAGCCTGCCAAGGAGGCAGATAGCAGGATGGCTGCCCTTACTGAGAAGCCTTGTCGATCCAGCTTCGCTGCCAAAATGATGGCAGTCTATGTCAGGGGTTAGCCCCATGGTTCTACGTTCTGGGAAGTTTTGGAAGAATAGGGTAAAGACTGACAGTTATTGAATGCCCACCATGTGCTAGGCAGTATGTTAGGTGCTAGACATATATCATCTTAATCGTGACAACACTACTGTGAAGAGTTGCTTTTATTTTTTAAAATAGGTGAGGAGCCAGAGATTCAGAATATTGAGTTACTTGCCCAACTTTACATAGGCGATAGTGGCAGAACTAGGATTGCAACTTCTTTCTGACTCCAAATGCTGCGCCTTTTGTACCACAGGCACCATAAAAACTACCAAATAGCAACAAAGTCCCCTACTGCACGATTCATTTGGGTTAATAAAGCCCTCTTCTGAAATGCAAATGCTCTCGGATTGAGTTATCCAATTAAGTCATTCACATATTTGTGTTAATAATTTTGAGAAGATGAAAATACAGGTTGGAATGGAGGGCTGGAGAATTTCTGAGAGGGTGACCCCTCAGGGAGGAACAGACGTGGGTGGGATGAGAGTCTCTGGGCAATGAGAAGGGAAAGGGTGGTGGTCTGAGGACTCTGTCAAGCTGGGTCTACCTGACATTTTGTATCAGGTATTTGGAAGGCAGTTTACTGGGAAGTCTGACTGGTAGGCTGACTGGAGGATGGTAAGTGTGAGACAAAGCATGGCAGGGTGGTTACATGTATGGGATCTAAACCAGATGCTTAGGGTTAAATTCTCCCTCTGCCACTCATGGTCTGGGTGACCTTGGGCAAGTTACTTACCTCTCTGTACCTGCCACTCTTTACCTATAAAAAATGGTGATAACTGGTGTTATATATTACACTTGGGTATTGTAAAGAGTAAGTGAAGTTTTCCCGTATACAGTGCTCTGAACAGTGCCTGGAGTTAGTGATTCATAAATGTCAGCCCTTGGTGTGCAACTGCCCATGCCACCTGAAGGCCTCACTCTGCCATCAGCTGATTATAAACTGTGAGTCTCATGTGGTCATTTTAGTACATGCAGAATCAAACCAGATGGTTTGGTGCTTGATGGTGGAGACAACTGGAGTAAAAAAAAAAAAAAAAAAGGTCTCTTTTGGAGCTGCTTAGCTCTCTAGAGTTTGGGTTTGTGGGGTTCCTTATATCCAGGAATGTAGTACCTTTCTGGCTAAAATTTGCCCTTGCAACTAGTATTAATTTACCTTAATGTCACCAATTACTTTCTCAGTTTGAGAAAAGGAAAAATTTCAACTATTTGAAATAATAATAATAGTTAATCTCATTTGAGATGAAATTAGTTATGTGCCAATTTCAATCAAATTTTAGTTATGTGCAGACGAGTTTCCATTGTATTTTACAAATTATGACAATCTCCTTATATCACAATCAAGAGGAGAATGGGGCAACATTCCTTTCACAGATCCTGGAATTTGAAATTATTCTAGTGTTGGTTTCTCACACTGATTCTGAGATATATGTCTTATTATTATCGTTAATATTATCTTGCTTCTAGCTCCTTTGTTTTGGGACCTCTGCTTTGTCTTTTGTAGTAACTTGCACTTCCATACTTTGCGCGTTGTGACTCGAGATGCAGTGGCAGGATGCATTATACATTGATCTGCTTTTTGATAATCAACTTAAATGGTGATGATGGGCTGCAATGTATTTGGGTTGGAGCAAAACGTTCATCCTAATGAAATGTAACTTTATGAAAGAAACGCTCCTAATCCTCTCAAGGACTGAGCCAGATCATCACAGGTAAATGGGAGGTATTTGAGGTTTCTTTTCTTCTTTCTTTCTCTTTTTTTTTTCCCCCAAAAAACATGTTGGGTCCACCAACTGTTACCAAGAGCATTATTAAAAATCATGTCAGCTCAGAGTTATTGCTGTTTCTGAAGAAAATATAAATGTATTTATTTTTAAATCTGGACATATGAAGTTTTAAAAATATTGTTGTAAAGTTCTCCTGGCTACTTTTCCTTAGCTCTTTTCCAAGTTTTGGGCTGGAGAAACTTAAAAATGTGTCTGTGCCAAAGTTAAATATTAAATGAAAACCTTGTGTCTGAGGAGCTCCAGGATTTATAAACTGTGGCAAAATTGGTAAGATCTCAAATCACCAGAGAAAAAACTTTCTAAAGGGAATGGGGTTGCATTGTAAATGGTGTCAGTTCTGAGCTGTGGGATAAAACCCACAGGGGAAGGATAGACCATGGCTCATTTTAGGCTTGGACGAGGCACCATCTCTTTGAAGTTATCAAGGTCCTTACTTATTGTTGAGCTGGTACACAAAAAAATATTTGAAAGAGTTAAAGAAGTTAGTACTTTACACAAATGTGCAATGTGATATCATAAGAAAGTCTCCCTCCCTAAGAAGACATCATCTTTAACTATCAGTAGCACTGGCTTCCTAAAGTCAAATCCAGTTATTATGGTGAATATTAATTTTAGTAGTACCATATTTTTCCTCAAGATTTATTATCTTCTCTCTCAAGGAAAACACTAGGGGAAATTGAATTATCCACGAAAGATTATACAATGAACCAGGAATATAAAAGTTTAGTTTTCATTTCTTAGTTAATTCTAGTGATAATTTGCTTCGCAGCGATTGGCGGAGATGTTTGAGTTTCAGTTCTTCCTTCCGAAATGTATTGCAGTGAGTGGGGGCCATGTACTGAGAGGGGCCTTCAAGGCAGAGAGAGCCTGTGGGTGAGGGATTCTGAACCACCTGGATTTGGATCCTGGCTCTGCCACTTACCAGCTGTGTAACTGAGGAACCTCCATTTCTTAGCCTGGAAAGTGGGAATAATAATTCTTACTGAGATCATAGTAGATAATAAATGTCTTATAGTGACTTGGTAAGTAGCAGAAACTCAAAAGAGGGTAGCTATCATGATAAGCATTTATATAGCTTTGCACTCTTGCTATTGCCATAGTTCATAATATCCAATAGGATATTAATATATCTTTTATCAACCAATTATGGTATCTTAGGCACATCCATAAATAAAACCGTCCTTAAAAGAAATAATCTGTCCTGGGTCTGTTGAGCTAGCATCTGATATTTACATATGCTTGCATTGAATTGTGTTTGAAACACCTTCCTGAAACAAAAATGTAGTTTTGATGTTTCTGAGTAGGCATCAGAAGAGAAATCTCTTGTGTTGGATTGAGGATATTAAGGTATTGAGGATATCTAGAAGAAATAAAAATGAGATATTAATAAATTAAGGAAAAACTATAAGAGGCCAATGAGACTGTGTGGAGAAATATACAAAAGAAATAAGAGGAAACTATGAAATGTTAACATTCTTAGACTGGAAGCCAAGAACATGGATACAACCAAAAGGAGCTAAAGGGACAACTGAACATTACTCTGGTTACTTTGCCAGCAGGAACCCCTGCCTTATGCTAATGATATTACAATGAGAAGCCCACATGCCAATGAAGTAAACAGTAACTAGAAGTAGTACCATGAGTGCTCCAAGCTTCACTGTGAAGAATGGCCTGGGGAGGAGTCCAGGAAGGGTTCCTACAGCAAAGGTTAAGATCATGAAGGAAGGAATTTAGACTCCAAAAAGGATTTAAACTGGTGTGTATGCTTTGGAACATTTTGGCTATGCAGTCCTGCTGTAATTTCCTCTGGCTTCATTGCGTAAACAAAAAAACACATGCTTGAGGGTTCCCATTGAACTATCAGCAACTACCCGTTGCTGAATGGATATGATGTTGGTCTGGGACTTGTGCAGTTTATTCCCTTGGTGTTTGTTGGTGTGACTTTGATCAATTGTGGCAGACTACAGCTAAGATTGTGGTCCCTGCTCCTTAAATTCTTAGAAGGGTGAAGCCTGCTAAGAGTAGGGAGGAAGATAGTGAGTCAGCTGATTCTGTGAGAGCCAAGACCTTGTCTCTGAACCATATTTTCATGACATAGCTTATTATGTTGCTTACACTTGGTGGCTAATGCAGCAGGTGTTATATTCTATTATTTCTGGTTTTATTTTGTTAACTGTTCTCTTAACCGTAAAGAAAAAATATGGTTAACTACTTTATCAATCCCTAAAAATACAACTATTTTATGTGCTGAAAGAAACCATATTTGTTCTTAAATTATGGGATGGTTTGGCATGACAGCTAACATTCATGGAGAATTTACTATTTGCCAAGCAGTACTGAAAACATTTTATGTTAATTCATTTAACCACCTTGTGTTGATTAACTTATTTAATCCTCAGAAAACTCCCCCTGATACAGAAACTATTATCATAATCACTCCTATTTACCTGTGAGGAAACCGGGGCATAAAGAGTTTAACAAGTAAAAAGCCCCACAGACAATGAGTAGCTGGATTGGGATTTGAACTCAGGGAGGCTGCTTCCAGGGTCTAGGCACTTAACTATTATACCATATCACCTCTTTGAATAGGAATTTTGAATATAGAATAGACTTTGGAATATACATAAACTTTCCACATTAATGCCCGCCCACAATGGTTGAATTTGGAATTTTTATGCAAATGTTATTCTGCTCTTTATATTCATTGAGCTTCCAGATTAAAACTGAGGGTTATTGAAGAATATGGCAAAACTTTATTTATTTAAAAATTTCTGAACACCTCTTATATGTAAGGTACTCTAATAAGAACTGAAAATAAAGAAAAGTAAGACAAACCCCCTAATCTTTTGTGAACCTTAAAGACAAGAGAATAAATAAATTTTCAATATACAAAGTTCCTCTTAAAAAAAAAAGTCCCAATAGCTGTTGAGAGAATTTGGGGCTGTTATGGTTTCCTTGAACTCCTTTTTTTTTTTTTTTTTTTTTTTTTAATGATGCAGTATTCAACAATTTATCTTAAAAATGACTTCAATAATTTTAGCATCAGTAAAAAACCACTGCTAATACACAACTTGAAAAGGGCTTAATACCAAGTCCTTGGTTCCACATTGCACTTCATGGTGACAACTATTGGAAGCTTTTCTCATCCCACAGCAAACAGAAAGTCCCAGGTCAGCCAAAGAGACACCCACTCTTCCAGGTCAAACCTCCAACTACTAGGGACAAATGCATGGTTGCTTGGTGAAGCAGGGCCGAGCAGAGGGTGAGCAATAGCTGAGCTGGCCAGTCCCTAGGTGGTAAACCATCCCAAGAAGTAGTAGAATGTGTTGCTAGTGCACAGACTCTAGTGCCAGTGTTCAAATCCCAGCTCTGAATCTTATTACCTACATGACCTTGGGCAAGGCTTACCTTTTTTCCAAAATCTTTTTATGCCTCACTTTCCTCCTCTATAAAATGAAGATAATAATAATAGCTACTTTGTAGGGCTTTTGTGCAGATTAAATAAGTAAATATAGGTAGAGCTCTTAGAATAACGTCTAGCACAGAGTAAGTGCGATATAAGTATTAGCTGTTTTTATTGTTGTTATTATTACTGACAGAGGCAGGAGTGGATCCAGGGCATTAGACAGGAGGGAGAATCACAGTCTACCTCACTTGAAACAAATGTAAACCCAAGGAACCCACTCTTCCCTCCTTCCCATCTCCCAGAGTACATTTCTCCAGCTCTTGTTTCATCTTCTAAGGAAATTTATGACAATGAAATATGTACTTATACTCCCTCCTTTTAATTAAGTTATTTCCATGTTAGATAATAATCCATTGTTAATGATGTCTCCTTTTGAATATTTAACAGATTCTGTTTCTTCATTGGCTTTGGACCATGGAAACTGGAGCGGGAAATCAGATGACTGTACTTGCAATGCAAAGAGCAAACTGAATAATCCTCAGTGATACTGAGGTGGAGATGCCTCGCCTTATGAGAAACCATGGATCTTGAGCTTCTAGTTCTAAATATCCTTCTGAGATGTCTTTCGCTGTTACTTGGAAATGATGGATAAAACATGGCCAGTATAAGGTTAATTCTTACTTAGCCGTTACAATAAAGGGGACATTAAGTCCAAGTACTACCTGGATCAGGCCAAGAGGGGCCTCTGCTCTGACCTTCCTGAAGCTGTACCTTCTCCACCTGCCATGGGGTAAGGATCCCAGAGATTGTGCTGTCCAGAGCCTGCTTTCTTCTAGACCATGCTCGGGTACACGTACCCTAGAATTCTCTAACCGGATGATCTTGAGTTCTTTCTAGTGACTTCACAGGCTTCTTCTCAGGGCTCAGCCTCCTGAGATGGACTGTCCCCCTGGGCTGTACACCTCTGGGTCCAACATGGGGCCAGGGAGCATCTGTTTGTTAGTGGTTGTGAATGGGGTTGGCTGTGCAGGTGGCGTCTTCACATGCCTGGTTGTGAAACCTCTTGTGGTCGACGGCTGAGCTGGAGATGGGAACAAATGAGCCAGGGGTAGGCTGGCCTCCCTGCACCTCTGCATTCCTGTGCAGCACTTCAAGGAGTCTGAGAATTCCAAATCTGAATGTGGCCTTTCAGGTCGCTATGAATGTATATTTGCCAAGGCAGAGGATAAAACAGAAGCTATTTAACAGTTTGTTAGCTTGACCCACAACTTTATATATACACATATATATTTCTTTTTAATGTGGACCATTTTATTTATTTATTTTAAAACTTTATTTATTTATTTTTGGCTGCATTGGGTCTTCATTGCTGCGCACGGGCTTTCTCTAGTTGTGGTGAGTGGGGGCTACCCTTCGATATGGTGCACAGGCTTCTCATTGCAGTGGCTTCTCAGAGCACGGGCTCTAGGCGTGCGGGCTTCAGTAGTTGTAGCACGTGGGCTCAGTAGTTGTGGCTCGTGGGCTCTAGAGCGCAGGCTCAGTAGTTGTGGCACACGGGCTTAGTTGCTCCGCAGCATGTGGGATCTTCCTGGACCAGGGCTTGAACCCGTGTCCCCTGCATTGGCAGGCGGATTCTTAACCACTGTGCCACCAGGGAAGCCTAATGTGGACCATTTTAAAAGTCTTTATTGAATATGTTACAAAATTGCTTCTGTTTTATGTTTTGGTTTTTCCGCCGTGAGGCTCTTAGCTCCCTGACCGGGGATCAAACGCACACTCCCTGCATTGGAAGGCGAAGTCTTAACCAGTGGACCGCCAGGGAAGTCCCAATCCATAACTTTTAAATACTTAAATGTATGGTATGAGGGCCTCCACTTGTACTTTTGCCCAAAGCATCACAAATGTTAGGAGTGGGCCTGATTAACATGGATACCCATAAAAAATTCCATGCTAAAATGTCCATGATTTTCTTTGCTGACACAGAAGCGCCCAAGAAACAGAGCAGACTGTTCAAAAGCAAAAGCCGAGGAGAACTAACAAAATACCAGGGATGGCTATCCGTTACCATTTTTATTCTTTTTTTTTATCTTGCAAATGAGATTTCTGGAAAGGGAAATATCATAATTAATAAATCAAAACCAATAATGGGACAGTTTCATTGGAAGAAAAAGCAGAGGAAAAATCCCCAGACATCAGTTGTACCAAACATGGTATGTATCTGCTCTCTGTCAGCCAAAGCTTGGTGTCAGAAAATTATTGCTGGAATATTTGGAATCCTTAATTCCAGGAAACCTGGGGGCTTCTGGGCAGCATATGTGAAGTTAAGAGGCAAGAAATATTTCATCTTCTGTGAAAGTCACAAGAACAAAGAACAAGGTATTAGCAAGCTAGTGACTAGGTGTGGCCAAGTGAGTCTGTTTTCTTCTTTTCATGTTTCTTATGTTTTCTCTAAATGTCTGAAGCCAAAGCTTTTTGGAGAAGGAGAGTCCGTCTTCCTTCTCCCCTCTGAGTTCATGGGGGAAGGTTGCCTGTGCCTACTTGGCGTGGTGGTGTTTCTGGCTCAGTAGTTGTGGCTCATGGGCTCTAGAGCGCAGGCAACAGCTGCCAACCACTCCTGACTCATCTTCAACACAGGCTGCTCATTTATTCCTGGGTCACATGGACGACTAGCAAAAGCTAGTATAGAAGAAGCTTAGTCTTAGATTCTTTCCATTTAGATTTCAATCCTGAGGACCACTTGGGGACTCCTTTGATGAGCCTCTTCATTTACAGTCATTGTGGCCTCTGGCAAATCACTGAATCTCAAGAAGCCTCAGTTTCTTAAGTGTATCATGAGAATAATGACAACCTACCTTAGAGGATCATTGTGAAAATTGCCAACCAAGTGCCTAGTTTACAATAGATGCTTCCTAAAATGTTTTGGAGCCTCTTCCAAATAATGTAGTATTTTAAAATTCGTCTACATTTATATCAGACACATATTGTTTCTTTTTGTATTTAAATACAACTCTTATGTAAATAAATTTTAAATTATTATCTAAATAAATTCAAATTATTATTTAGATACACTTCTACCTGTACCCCTCCTGGAGTTTATTCCATCACTGTCTCTACATACATGTCTGGGGTATAGTTCTAGAGGGTAGGTCTAGGAGAAGGGCCAAAATGAAACTAGAGGATGTCGTTTGATTATTTTCTGCCTGTCTTCCGAGGAACTCCTGAGTTAAAAATGCATCTGGCTCCCATTTCCTGCAGAATTTTGCTTATTTGAAATGTTCAAGAAATCAACTGATCCGACTTCAAACAGACTAGGTTCTGCTGGCCTTGGAAAAGCCCAAACCCCTGTTTGTGTCACTCCCAAGTCTGGATTTCACAAGCATCCAGTTCCTTTCATACCTTAGTAAAGGACTTCTTTTTGGCTGTGTACTCTCTGTGCTGAGCCAAGTGTCAGGCTGGGAATTGAGGCAATAAATCTTTGTGAGTCTTCATATTTGGAATTTCTCCTGTTGCTTCTGATAAGGAAATGACAGAGTCTCTCAGCTCTATGCATGAACCTCAGAGAAATTTGTAATCCAAATCATGTTTTGCTCACAAAATGGAAACAAAAAGTGCTAAACCTGGCTTTGAGTTAACCCAGATGGTTTTGAAGGCCTGGGTGGTGGACAAGGAAATTACATTTGTTGATTGAACTTGCAAAATTTAAAAATGAAAACAAATTTCTTTCTATCTTTTTAAAAATTCTGATTAAATCTTTCTCAATGGGTGGGGTGGATGGCAGCAAGATTCTTCCGAGGTGAAGGTCTTTGCAAAGAATCTTCGCCTTCCTGTAGTAAGAAGAGACCTCACTGTTGGTTGCATGACCTCCTCTGCCCCTTCCCACATTTACTTTGGTACTTCCAAGTTTCGTTCTAAGCCTCAAAGACTGACTGAAGTGAATATGATTGGTAATCAGCAATTTCTCAAAAATGGAAAGATTTTCCCATAATCTCTCCACATTCTCTGAGATGACTAATGAAGCCAACCCAGGTCTGGCTAACTCCCTGAGTGATCATGGCAAAAAGATATTCTCAAAATAAAACAAGAAAAACTTTTTTATTAAATGTTTCTAGTTGATTTTGAGTATGTTCTATCCAACAGCATCCCTGACAACATTCATTTCTGGCATTTCAGTGCAAGTGGTAAAAATGACTTGGAACAAAAAACTTCATTCAGCAGCAATCCCTTGGCCCTAGCTATTGTTTGCCTGAGACCCACTACCATAAATGAAGAGGTGGAGGTTGATTTTATCATCCATGGTCAGAATCCTGCCGGAGTTTGGTTGGTATTGATATGACATCAACTAGCTAGTGGCCTTTTTCAAAGGACCCGTGGTTTTGAGCTATACCATGTGAGAAACCCAGTTAAAATGAGTTTCTTTCTCTCTCCTGAGTCTACATTCAGTTCCTGATTTTGATTTTGTTGGCACAGGGTAAAATGGTCAATGATCCTGACACATTCACCATTTGGAGTGAACTGGTCTACCCATTCTTCTTACTACTGATAGGGATAGAATAGCATAGTTATACAGGTAGTTGTAGAAGTCCCAGTAGGGGACTATAGATAGAGAGGGAAACCTAGGAAACTTTGGGAGACCACTGTAAGTTAATGATCGCTCAAGAAAGCTATTGGGGGCTTCCCTGGTGGCGCAGTGGTTGAGAGTCCGCCTGCTGATACAGGGGACGAGCGTTCGTGCCCTGGTCCGAGAAGATCCCACGTGTCGCGGAGCGGCTTGGCCTGTGAGCCATGGCCGCTGAGCCTGCGCGTCCGGAGCCTGTGCTCTGCAACGGGAGAGGCCACAACAGTGAGAGGCCCACGTACCGCAAAAAAAAAAAAAAAAAAGAAAAAGGATAAAGAAAGCTATTGGAACGTCGTGGAACAAAGCAGGCTTGCTTAACTATAAAGCCATAAATAAAAGCACGAGATATGCCCCAGGCCATTAGGTGGAAGAAAAATGTCACCACCCTTCTACTGATTTGAATAAGCGCTATGATAATCCTAGTTTGACCTCATAGGGTCAGACACTCTCCTGCCTGATACGAAGGAGGAACCAGTGATGTAAGCCTCATGTCTACTCGAAGAAGGCAGTCTTTTCCCTTCCCCCTTTCCTTTGACTATAAAATTGTAGCCCACTTAATCCTCAGGGCAGAGCTCCCTTGCCTGCCCGCTTGTGTCTCTTACAAGCATCCTATGTTAATAAATCTACTTCTTGCCTATCACTTTGCCTCTTGCTGAATTCCTTCTGTGCTGAGACACAAAGAACCTGAGCCTCAGTAAGTCCAGACACCAGATGAGTGATTCTAATTAAAGGACCGTGGGTTCGAGCCCCAATCTGGGCTTAGGCTGGTTTTGAGTCCCGGTACAGGGGTTCAAGTCTAAATCTGAGGTGCACGGTGTCACAATTGAAGCATCAGCTTGAGTTTCATTGTTTTAACTAGCTCTTCTGATGTCATGTAGGTACAGCTTTTTAAACTAGTAAAGCAGGCATTATGTGGCTAATAAAAACATTGGTTAATCTAAAAATCATGTACATTTAATCTCGGAATATGATTTTTACTTATGTTTGAACATGGGTGTGTCTGATGTCCTAAGAATTCATTTCAAAGAAAATATTGATGCCCTAGAGTGAAAAATCTTCCAGACTTTCCATTTTAACCCTTACTTGGTTCTCCCTTTTTCTCATGTCCAGTCTCTGACTTGCGACAAGGTAGATCAGGAAAGCAGCTTCAGGACATTTCTGGGTTAGAAGTCTTTCTTTCACTTTTCATACTTATCATAATAAATTTTGGAAGTTCTGAGAGAACGAAGAAATTATATAGCAAACACAACTCCTTTACTTTGCATTTACTATGCGTTTTTAACATACATTCAGTTAAATATTTAAATATTTCCTTGGTGTCTGTTGTGAGTCAGGCATTAAAGATACAGTGACAAATAAGACTTGCAAGATTTCTATTCTAATGGAGCTTAAATGTTAGTGAAGGGAGTCAGACAAAAAAAACAAACCAGATAACTTTAGAGGCAAATACTGTAAAGAAAAGGAACAGGGTCTGGTGATGGGATGGGTGTAAAACTGTTGCTACTTTACATTTGAATGTAACAAAGGAACCAGTCAGGTAACACTTTGGACAGTGTGGGAGCAGAGTGCCCAGCAAGTGCCAAGGCTAATAATAGTCCTTTATTATGAGGATTAAATGAGTTAATATGTGTAGAGTGCTTACAACAGTCCTTGGCATCCATCAATACTCACTGCTTTTCATTCTTTCAATAGTCCTTGAGTATCTACCACGTTCCAGCCTTAGTGCTAGGTGCAGGGAATTGGAGCTGGAGACAGTCCTGACTTTAGGGACCTTGTCCAGACTCCAGGGCAGTGATTCTCAATGTGTGGTGTGCAGAACATCTGCACCTTACTCATTGGCCTTCCTTGTTCCCAATCTCCTTCCCCACGGAGTCTGACTAGATAGGCTTGGGAAGTGGACCAAAAACCCAAATTTTCTACAAGCTTGCTCCAGTTGATGGTTAGGCCCTCTAAAGTTTGAGAACTATGACCCTACTGCATAGATTGTGACTAATTGATTCTCTTCAGTACGATACATGTTACAGCATCAAATATGAGCAATTGCCCCAGTGTAAGGAGTATTTCACAGCGCTCGAGAGTAGCTCTGCCGAGTCTCCGGAGCCATAAATATCACGGGATTATGTTTCACAGTTAACATCCTGTAATCCGTAGACCTAATTTTTTGTTGTTGATCTTGAGCTGGCTGGGGATGTTGTGTGTTTTGGATTAACCTGCTTTTGGCCATGGTTTGGAAGGTTTGCCTGACACTCTTAAGTGTCTTTTAAAACCTGCCAAAGGAAGAAAAAGTCTTTTACCTTTTAGGAAGAATGTGCCAACCAATGTTTGCCAAAGGCTCTTGTATCCTGGAAGAAATTCTATTAGTAAGTAGATTAGCCTAACTGAAATTCCTCCCCTGAGCTCCTCCCCATACCTATTTTTAAAGTATAATGTCACCAAAAAGGGAGATGGGAAAGATTTATTTTCTCTCCTCTTAGCTTCCTAATAGAATGCATCCTATTCATTTTCTCACTTTAGAATGACTTATACACATTTCTAAAAGGTCTTAGAGTCAAGGATCTCAAAGAACATTGGATACAAGAACAGATTCATGCTGATCCACTTGAGGCTGAGTGATAACAGCCTCTAAAATCCAGACCAGATTCCAGGCAAGCCTATGCCTTAGATATGTGAGGCTTCTATTTTCTCATCAAATGCTTTCCTAAAAGGATGTTTCCTTTTTTGTTTCTTATTTTTCTCTCTTTACTAGCTTCAATCCATAGCTACTCAATAGCTACGGCCAGATAGAATGAAAGCAATGGAAAAAAGACTGCCCTTGAGCTTGAGGTCAGAACTGGTAAGGGTGAATGAATTAATGTAAAAAAAAAAATTTTTTTTTAAGAAGACCAAACAGATGTAAATTTAAGGCAAATTAGAATCATAGCACCTTAGAACTGAGTGGGTGGTCAAAAGAAATCAAATTTTGTGGTTGCCAGCCTGTCAATTATTCAATTTTTTCTTTAAGTCTCCAGTTTTATGATGCCCCCTTGACAAAGACTATGAAGACTGGGTGAAATATGTAGGCTACATAAAAACTGGTGAAACTCAAGATAAAGATCTGTTAATGCTCAGTCAGTGCCAATGAATGTTATAAATATGCAGGGCAATGAGAACCCAGTGCTGACACCAGAGAAAAAGAGTGCATTATACAAGAGCTGCTCCCCCGAAAGAAAGTTTTCTCTTGTAATTTTTATTAGATTTCAGCCAACAATATGGCTTTTTACATAAAAACAATTAGAAAGAGAATATTCCTTTCTACTTTCTATTTTTTCCTTTGACTTAGCTATTTGTTCCATCTTTTCTCCATTCATTCAACAAAGATTTGCTGAGTGCTGTGTGCCAGGTAAAGTTCTAATTGCTTGGGACACAGCAATAAAGAAGATGGAAAGGTCCCTGTCTTTATATGCCATGAGAATTTCATGTCTTCATCTATAAAAAATCGTAGCTAATTAGTATCCATCAGACAAACTAAAATATTGAAAAGGAGGCATTCTCTGAAAAAGGGGGACCTGACAAAGGAACCACATTTCCTTGGAATTTGGTGTCCCTTCAGTTTTCTCTACATACAAGTAAAATAATTCCTGTATCCATTTTTAAAATACTGTTTACTTAGTTTTGGTTCTATCCAGATTTACGGCGACTTTGGCTAAGTCTCTGTACCCCCAAAGGGTTTTCTTGCTCTTAGCAATCATATATGGGTGATGCGATGATGGCACTGTCCCCAGATCTTTGCGGCCACACTCAGTACAACACAGCTGCCTGAAAGTTCAAGACTCTGGTTCCCACAAAAGAGCCACTGGCTCACAAACCAAGCACATTTCTTCCCTGTTTCCACTGTAACATTCTTTCCCAAGAGTATAAATCTCAGGCCAGTATTTAACATTCCTTTGAACTGAGCCATGGACTTTTACCTTACTTCTTGAAAGAGTGGAGAGCTAGGCTTCCATTATGCATATTTATAAACATGTCCTAGACAGAAGGCATGATTTTTTAATTCTCCAGTCATGGGTTTTTGAAACTATTTTACAAAAGAATATTTTGAAACATCACACTGGATCAGGCTGATTGTCTGGTTCAGAATTCTATCTCAGAGTGGGAGTCCACATGGTGGTGGAATATCACTGTTGCTAAACATGGCTCAGCCTTAAAAAGGGGGTGACATATCCCAAATCCTCTTGAATTAAAAATTCCTTTCACTTAAAAAAATTAATTCTGAAATGAAATTAACTAACATGATTAGAGGATTATAAGTTTTAAAAAACTAATTCTACCCCAGGCTTCCCTATTTTGGAAAATGATATTACCACTTATCTATCTGGTTGCTCAGGCTCAAAGTTTAGGATATGTTCCCTTTTTTTGGCATCAAAAATTCTGAGACCTTATATAGTCCTTTTAAAATGTAATATTTATTTTGACAAATGCATAATATTTTGAATTTAAGTTTTGGAAAGTTATGGTTATATGACATTGCATAGATCACAAAGAATAATGTTGAAAACTAATCCTATTTCCCTAAAAAATAGTTTCTCAAAGTTACTGCGGTTTTTAAAGTCTGACCTTACTTGGACAGCAACAGTCTTTCCTCCTTCCTTCCTCCCTCCCTTCCTCCCTCCCTCCCTTCTTTCATGGTAGGAACAGATAACGTACGATCTACCCTCTTAAGTTTTTAAAGGTATAGTACAGTATCATTAACCATAAACAAAATGTCCTTCAGCAGATCTCTAGAACTTATTCATCTCGCATAACTGACACTTTTATACCCACTGAACAGCACATCCCATTTCCCCTGCCCCCAGCCCCTCACAACCACCATTCTATTCCTGTTTGTATGAGTTTGACTATTTTATTTTATTATTATTTTTTTTTGTGGTATGCAGGCCTCTCACTGTTATGGCCTCTCTGGTTGCGGAGCACAGGCTCCGGACGCGCAGGCTAAGAGGCCATGGCTCACGGGCCCAGCCGCTCTGCGGCATGTGGGATCTTCCCGGACACCCTGCATCGGCAGGCGGACTCTCAACCACTGCGCCACCAGAGAAGCCCGAGTCTGACTATTTTAAATACTGAGGAAACATTTTTCATATCAGCAAGTTTTAGGATCTCTCTATAAAAACGTATCCTGAGTCACTATTATTTAGGTACCATCACCTTATTTTGAGGATCTTTATTTTAAAAATAACTTTATAGAAACGAGCTCTTTGAAGGAAAATTCTCATGTAAATTGTAATACATAATTACATTCTATGTGTTCAATCCAAAAGATCCTTTAATAGGTACTGGAAATACCGATTTTTTTCTGCTCAATCAGAGCTCAGCACCAAGCAAATAACCAACCTTTGTGTTTCTGTACCACTAGTATTTTGGTTTGATAACCATCCTGTAGTGTTTGGTTTATTGAGGTTAGAAATGGTTTGGTAACTGAGAAGTCTTAGGTTAAAGAGTTAAAAGGCTTAGCAGTGAGCAGGTTTTTAAATCCAAGGAAATCTGATAAAAGAAGTCTGGAGTGAGGGGGGTTGGACCTCAATCCACCAGCAAGGATTCGACTTTTCTGCAGGAGTGCTTTGGTGAGGACTCTTGGAAGGCAGGGGTATACAGGGGTGCAGAGTTCACGTGCACAAGCCAAGTGCAGCACTCAGGAAGAGAAGTGAAACATAGATCTCCCTGATTGAGCTCTACTTCTCTGCATTCACCATGAGTGTTATTATTACCACAAGCACGTCTGCATAATAGACCAGGAGATCTAACCTGCTGTTCTGTCTCCTTTCCCATGTGCAGGACAATTTGAGAACAACAAGTATGGTTACTTTCCATTATCTCCCTATTTGCTCTTGTGACCACATTCACTGGATAACTTGAGCAGTTCTCAAAAATTTAATCTGGCTTTAAAGAACTTTAAACCACGTGAACTCCATTTTAATTTTTTCTACTTTATAGATGAAGAAAGTGGGGCCCAGAGAGGTTAAGCAACCTGTCCAAAGTTGCACAGCAAGTTGGAAGTTGATTCCAAGTTGGTGCTGTTTTTGTTGCATTGTGGTGTCTTTGTGTAGGTAGATACATTTCTTTAGTTTTATACATGAGCTGATTTCATTTGGAAGAATCAGAAAAAATTAATTCTCCAGTATATATTTCATAAAAATTTTCAGACCCATATCTGGGAACTATTCACAGTAGTACCTCTTATCTGTGGGGGATATGGTCCAATACCCCCAGTGGATGCCTGAAACCTTGAATAGTACCAAACCCTATGTATTATGTTTTTTCCTATACCTACATACCTATGATAAAGTTTAATTTATAAATTAGTCACAGTAAGAGATTAACAACAATAACTAATAATAAAATAGAACAATTATATGGTTTAATGAAAGTTATGTGAATGTGGTCTCTCAAAATATCTTATTGTACAAAGTTAATGTCTTTTCCATCTTAATTAAGTACTTATCACACACTGTGGCCATAATTTTTGCAGTTTAAGGTGTGACAGCAAAACTAGCATGGATTTCTTTTTCCTTCTTCACAATTTCACAGATAGAAAATTTGTTCTTTCTGTAAATCTTAGCAACCTCAGCATATGATTTTTTTCTTTCCTTATTAAGTCAAGAACTTCCCCCTTTTCATTTAGAAGAAGCACTTTATGGCTTCTCTTTGGCATATCCGAGTTGCCAGCATCACTACTCTGGGGCTTTGAGGTCATTATTAGGTAAAATAAGGGTGACTTGAACACAAGCACTGAGATACTGCCACGGTCAATCTGATAACTGAACCAGCTACTAAATGACTAACTGATGGGACAAAGAGATGATTAATATCCTGGGTGGGTCGGAGTGAGAGGGCATGAGATTTCATCATGCTACCTCAGAACAGCATGCAATTAAAAAATTATGAATTGTTTATTTCTGGAATTTTCCATTTGATGTTTTCAGATGGTGGTTGACTGTAAAAAACTGCAGAAAAGAAAACCATGGTAAAGGTGGGACTACTGCGCAGGTACCAATTGTTTCCATTACCTATGTATTTAAATTGCTGATATAAGAGAATCTCTCTCCAGGAGCTGTCTAGGTTCAATTCCAGCTCTACCACTCTACCTCAGGCAAGTTTCTTAATTTCTTTGTACATCTGTAGTTGTATTTCCTGTCTATAAAGTGGGCATAATAATTGTATCTGTCTTATGGGGTTGCTGTGAATAACTGAACATAGATACAGTATTAGAACAGTGCCTAGCACATAGTAAGTGATATACGCCTGTTTATTTCTACAGTGCCTAGGTACAAGTGTAGATAAGACCAGCATACTTTAGAGCTTGTTCTCAGAAGTTCTCATCTTGAACAGTTTGGTAAAAAGTAGTAGCTTCCAAATTAAAGCATCATTTCATTCCGCAGTCTCTAGATGCAGTAATTCAAAGCTATCACTAGATGGCAATTGTGATCCATTGTGACTTCAGAAGCAGTAGGCTTTAACAGATGGTTCAAACCCTAGAATTTGTTTTCTGTGCCCTGCAGCATTGTGAACTCGGGCTGTCCCTTGCCCACAACGTGGGTCTTTAACAGAACTGTTACGGTCAGCAAAGTCTGCCTTCTGTGGCCACTCTTGGGACTCACCCAAAAGCACACAGTCTTCCTGATGGCAGCTTCACAGAAGCCTGGGTTTATTTGCCTCCACCCTACTGTGAATTTACTGTCTGCCAGGTGGCAAAAGGACAGTGTCAGGATATCCTGTGTTAAGATTAATCACTGGTTCTCAAAGTCTGGTGCACCATCACCCCCAGCAGCCTCAGCATCACCTGGGAAATTATAAAAAATACAAATTCTTGGGCCCCATCTCAGACCCGCTGACCAGGAATCAGTTTTCACAAGCCCACCTGATGGTTCTGATCCCTGCTGAAGTTTGAGAACCACTGAGATGAACCAATGTTTAGCATCATATAAATGTTAGCACTGAGTGGGTCTTCAGAGAATATTTTGCCCAACTCATTCATTTTGCTAAGAAGGAGAGTGAGTCCAGGCAGTTAAATGACTCACTGAAGACCATAAGGTTAGTCTTGTGGCAGAGCCAGGGCCCAGGGCTGCCAAGTTGTATCCCCAAGCTCTCCCACTATATCCTTCACCCCTTTTCCCCTTCAAAACTGAGGCCACTAGATACACATTCTAGCCTGATAACTACTTATGAAGAAAAAAATCACTTATTTTTTTATATAGGAGTTAGTTCATTCATTTCAATAGGTGTTTCTATAGAGATACAAAAATATGTGTGTGATGCAGAGTGTGATGCACCTTCAGTTCCATGTGTACATGCGTGCATGTGCATGCGTGCATGTGTGTGTTAGATGGGAGAGGGGGGAAATCAAGTAAAAAAAAGTCATGTCTCAATTGCTAGAAGAGGCATATTGCAGGGCACCCTGGGAAATGGGTGAATGCAGCTAAGTCAGGAGCAGGGATGAGGGAAGACAAGTTAGAGGAGGGAATTTCATAGCTGAACCCTGGCTGATGGGTTCACCAGGGGAAGTAGGGAAAGAACATTTGGAAAGGGGTCAGCATGTGCCATGAAACAGTGAGGGGAATCTCAAGAGTTTGGTTTGACTGAGAGGAAGGGTGTGTTTGGAGGAGTCATCGTGTTTTAAATAATAATATCACTACCAGGACTACTATCTGACACTTAGTGAGTGTTAACTATGTGCCAAGCACTGAACTAAGCACTTTACAACTGTTACTGATTTAATCCTTAAACAGCTTTGTGAGAATCTACTCTTCTTCCTATTTTATAGATGACAGTACAAGTACATGCATTGTCCTATTTTCCTTAAAATCAAGTGTTACTATTTCAGTTTCTTAGACAAACTTAGAAAAAGAGTCTTAATATGTACTTGTTCCAGGACAATCTCCATAACGTGTAGTATGTATTTTGGGGGGGATGAGGTATATGTTTTTAATACATATAATTTTATTATAAGCATATTTTTCATAAATGCATAAAATCAGGAGGATTTTGACACCCTTTCTTTTTTAACTCAAGTAATGAATGTCCCATTATTCTTTGGTCTATCAGCAACTGTGGAAGTAGCCAGGATAATAGATGATTTGTGTATGAAAAGTGGCAAAGAAAGCTCCTTTCAATTATTTGACTCACTGAAGAAAGGAAGCTGAGTAATGAGTGAGTGATCTAGTCTGAAATCATTGGCTTTGTTATGCTTTTGGTTTTTACTTTATAGGCATTCACTGTGAATGTGTTTTTCATATATTATATGAATTAGCCAATATTAGTATATTTTCTTCCTTGCCCAGGAGTACCCACAACCAAACTATCAAGTTCTGGTAGGATTTGAAATACCTACTCCTTCCTATGAAAACTTACAGAAATTCCTGGATACTTTGGGATATTTTTCAGTGGTTTCATTTTTTCCTGAGAAAATAATTTATGCTTCTTAGTTTTCTCATCTGTAAAATACTGGTATTGGATGAGATAGTCTAGAAGGTCCCTTTCAGCTCTAATGGTCTGTGGATTTATGATTTAATGATCAAATGACACAAGGAACTCATTTCTGAGTTTTCTTTGTAGTAAAATTTTAGTGTTGTTGTCATAAAAGAAGTTAGCAGACTAAATACTTCTCCATGAATATTTGAAAGAGATGCCTAAAACAGCTCTATATTTCACTTTTTAGCATCACTAAGGCCCTATCCTGCTCAAAGATATGATTATATAATATATTCTCACATGACATTTTATACATCTCAAGGCCTAAGGCCAGTTTTAAGTAGATACCATTAGAAATGATTTATGGTCAGTTTGTTTTACAGTGAAGAGGTACACTTTACATGATGCTCTGCTTTTCTGATTGCTGCAATAACAACTTTGAGCTTTAAGAGCTCATATTACAACCTTGATCTTTATACTCATGTTCACAGCTGAGGGTAAATTGCTTTCTCAAGAAAATCTAGAAAACCCAATCTACCTTTCACCCTCACTGTCTAGAGAAACTGAGTAGTCCACAGGTTGCTTTATCTTGAATCAATGGAAGGGCAATAATGACTGGAAAGAAGAACCTATAAAATATATTATTATTTTAAAATTTTGTGATTGAGAACAAAATTTGCATTTTACGCTCCCCCCAAGATAATTTTTGCCTTTCTCATTTGCAATCAATTTTGGAATTGATTACAATAAATTTTGTATTCACTTATTATAAAAGCAATACCTGCTTATTCTGGAATTATTACAAAAAAGTATAAATAAGTACAGAAATATCTAAAATTCTGCTACCTAGAGTTGGCTATTGTTAATATTTTTTAAAATTTCATTGCAGGTAAGCATGAACATTAAGAAACTGGCAATAAGTTATATATTTTGAAATCTTTAAAAATATTAATATGTGATTAGCTTACATACACAATTTTTAATGTCAGCCTTCAAAGGTAACATATTATTTTTATTGTATAAAAAGTTATATAACTCTTCAGTTTTCACTGTTTTGTGATTTTCAGTGCCATTTTGATTATTTGGCATCATTTCTTCTTTTTCCAGAAAATATTTAAGGTTATTTCAGCCTACTTTCCTCCAAGTGGGTATTATGCATAGAGAAAAACAAAGCTCTGAAACTCATATTATATAGTTTTGTTTTACATTAGACCTTTGCTTTATAAATAATAGGTAAGTTTTAACACACTGGAGAACATTGCTATAAAGATTTCTATCGTAACATAAAGAAACCTTTAGAAAGTGAAGAGTAATTTCTCCTTCATATAATCTTGTTTATAAGCATGTATTTTTCAAAAACATGTTCACAAGTCTGCCAACTTGTGTCCTCTTTGAGGGCAGAGTTCTGCTCTTATTGCCCAATATTCCCTCATATTCTAATACTGTCTCCATAGCTCACATTGTGACTTCAAACAGCACTGACCTAAGAGGCAGTAATGGTTAAGAATTTTTAACCATTAAAAGTTGGTTCTGCTCTCTGTTGCTAATTTTCAAATCCCTAAATGAGATAATCTTGGTCTAACTCTTAGTATAGTGCCTGAGACTGCATAATAAATGCCAAATAGATTTTACTTTTCAGTATTGTGGGCTATTTTTTTTTAACATCTTTATTGGAGTGTAATTGCTTTACAATTGTGTGTTAGTTTCTGCTTTATAACAAAGTGAATCAGCTATATGTATACATATAGCCCCATATCCCCTCCCTCTTGCGTCTCCCTCCCACCCTCCCTATGCCACCCCTCTAGGTGGTCACAAAGCACCGAGCTGATCTCCCTGTGCTATGCGGCTGCTTCCCACTAGCTATCTATTTTACATTTGGTAGTGTACATATGTCCATGCCACTCTTTCACTTCGTCCCAGCTTACCCTTCCCCCTCCCTGTGTCCTCAAGTCCATTCTCTACGTCTGCGTCTTTATTCTTGTCCTGCCCCTAGGTTCATCAGAACCTTTTTTTTTTAGATTCCATATATATGTGTTCCCATATGGTATTTGTTTTTCTCTTTCTGACTTATTTCACTCTGTATGACAGACTCTAGGTCCATCCACCTCACTACAAATAACTCAATTTTGTTTCTTTTTATGGCTGAGTAATATCCCATTGTATATATGTGCCACATCTTCTTTATCCATTCATCTGTTGATGGACACTTAGGGTGCTTCCATGTCCTGGGTATAGTAAATAGAGCTGCAATGAACATTGTGGTACATGACTCTTTATGAAGTATGGTTTTCTCAGGGTGTATGCCCAGTAGTGGGATTGCTGGGTTGTATGGTAGTTCTAGTTTTTTTAAGGAACCTCCACACTGTTCTCCATAGTGGCTGTATCAATTTACATTCCCACCAACAGTGCATGAGGGTTCCGTTTTCTCCACACCCTCTCCAGCATTTATTGTTGTAGGTTTTTTGATGATGGCCATTCTGACTGGTGTGAGGTGATACCTCACTGTAGTTTTGCTACAGTTGCTTCATTTGCAAATATTTTCTCCCATTCTGAGGGTTGTATTTTCATCTTGTTTATGGTTTCCTTTGCTGTGCAAAAGATTTGAAGTTTCATTAGGTCCCATTTGTTTATTTTTGTTTTTATTTCCATTTCTCTAGGAGGTGGGTCAAAAAGGATCTTGCTGTGATTTATGTCATAGAGTGTTCTTCCTATGTTTTCCTCTAAGAGTTTTATAGTGTCTGGCCTTACATTTAGGTCTTTGATCCATTTGGAGTTTATTTTTGTGTATGGTGTTAGGGAGTGTTCTAATTTCATTCTTTTACATATAGCTGTCCAGTTTTCCCAGCACCACTTATTGAAGAGGCTGTCTTTTCTCCATTGTATATTCTTGCCTCCTTTATCAAAGATAAGGTGACCACATGTGCATGGATTTATCTCTGGGCTTTCTATCCTGTTCCATTGATCTGTATTTCTGTTTTTATGCCAGTACCACACTGTCTTGATAACTGTAGCTTTGTCGTATAGTCTGAAGTCAGGGAGCCTGATTATTGTCTTTTGCTATATATTTTTTTTTTCTCCTAAATATGAACCCATTTTTCCTGAGGACTTTCACTTAGATTTTTCAAAGCAGAAATAAGCTACTTATTTAGGGATTATATATAAAATATCTTAAAGAGTTGGTAGGGGGAATAAAATATACTCTATTTTATAATAAATTTATATATAGTTATTATTTTACATTGCCTATATCACCTAATAGTCCAATGTCTCATTCACTCATAATGTTTAATGGGAACACATTTTAAAATAAGGTGTGCTACAGAGTCATAAATATAATTTATAGTTCTTTCCAAGGTATTTTTTTTTTTTTTTTTTTTTTTGTGGTACACGGGCCTCTCACTGCTGTGGCCTCTCCCGTTGCGGAGCACAGGCTCCAGACATGCAGGCTCAGAGGCCATGGCTCACGGGCCCAGCCGCTCCGCGGCATGTGGGATCCTCCCGGACCAGGGCACAAACCCACGTCCCCCGCATCGGCAGGTAGACTCTCAACCACTGCGCCACCAGGGAAGCCCCCCAAGGTACTTTTACTCTAAGATTTTCAATCATTCTACAAGTATAAAATGAGACCTTTTAATGAATGAGGAATTTGAGGCATCAACTAACAAAGTCTGACTTTTCTCCTGCCTATAAAAGATGGGTAAGAATGGCTGAATTATTGTTGCGAATCTACATTGCTCTATATTCGACAGAGTCTTTGGAAATTGGTCTCAGCTACATCAAGACAGGTGTATAAAGAAGTCCAGGACTGTGAAATCCGTACTATGGACTCTGAACAATGGAATCCTCTAGTCCATTTCTGACCAACAGAAACAATGGCCATGTATGTGACTTTACATTTTCTGGTAGTCACATTAAAAAAGTTAAAGAAACAGGTGTAATTAATTTTAATAACATAGTTTATTTAACTCAAGGTATCAAAAATATTATCATTTTGATGTGGAATCAATATAAAAATATTAATGAGATACCTTACATTATTTTTTTTGTTCAAGGTCTTAGAAATTCTGTGTGTAAATTTACAATCAAGTACATGTCAATTGGGACTAGCCACATTTCAAGTGCTATATCTCCCCACGTGGCTCATGGCTACCATATTGGACAGCCCAGCTTTGGAGGTACCATAGCATGGCAGTGTGGCATAGAGAAAAGGCGAAAAAGACCAGCTTGGAATCCTCATATATGTCTGTTCCTTGCTCTGACATTTGATATTGAGATGACTGTGAACAATTGATTTAGTGTCTCTGGGTCTTAGGAGGCTGTGAGGAAGGTTAAATAATATATCATATCTGAAAGTGCTGTGTAAGATCATAAAGCACCAAGCATGTGTAAGGCATTATAACCCCCTTTTATTGTAGATTTACTCTCATGACTTGCACAAGGCCACATTCCCAGTTGGTAGGAGAATCAAGGATAGAATCTGGGGCTTCTGACTTCTAGCCATCTGCTTCAACTATTGGCTGTTCCTAACTTGCTGGCTTAAAAATAAAACCCAAACGTTTTTGTTTTTAAAAAATGAGGAAGGAAGAGAGTGGCAGCAAGAAGTAAATTCCATATTAAATGGTTAGGGTCTTCTTGGCCACTGTCATAATGTTCTGCAGTAAAATTATACATACAGGATATTTATATACTTATATATCAGCATTACAACCATCAAGGATTGGACTTTATTGCTGTCATATAATACAAAACCCTACGTTCTTCAATGTTTCGAACAACTTCTAAATTGAAGTGTGGTTTCCCCACTCTATTTATCTCCAAAATATAGTACAACCACAAGAAAGCCCTTCCACACTGGGCTTGATTAATAAAACAGATATGGATCAATTCAGCAGGTTTTCCATGGATATTTTTGGTTACAGATGTAGCTCATTAATCCACATGTGTGAGACACCATCTCTCTAGTGTGACTCCAAGAGACACATTAATCTCTGAACAGAAAGTGGAAATAATTCAGTTCAATTCAGAATATTATTTAGTGCTTACTGTGTGTAAGACACATCAGGTATTTTAAGGAGCAAATGGAGCTTGTTTCTCTGATAAATGTCACTTAGAAATATGTTATTCAACTTGAGGAAAATATGGAATCTACCAAACTGTCTATGATATATGATTCAGGAATCTATATTTTCAGAAGGTATAAAGATGATCAGAAAGGAAATTCCAGATTATCCAAAAAATAATTTAAAAACTTACATTCTTTACTTTTGGAGGGCATACAGAGGATTACTTATTATGATCTATTTCCCTAAATGTAAGTCTGTCATAGTTTTCATATTTAAATTTTGGGGTTATTTTCTACATTTGTTTCAAATGAATTTCTTCCTAGAACTTAAAAACCACATGAAATA
Organism: Orcinus orca; assembly: GCF_937001465.1. NCBI lineage: Eukaryota > Metazoa > Chordata > Mammalia > Artiodactyla > Delphinidae > Orcinus > Orcinus orca. Next base: position 102,090,720 of record NC_064563.1, read on the forward strand.
TTTAGTTTTATACTATGTGAAATTAAGCATATGCCAAGTTCATTTTCACTGAGAAGACATGCATTCAAGTTCTTTGTTCCCTTTCAGTCAAAATTCCTCCTTAAAAATGACTTTCATCTGGTTATTTTTTACTAGAAAACTATCAGAATATAAGCTTCAGTTCTGCCTGAATTGACTATGTTAAATAAATATAATTTTTATTTTCACTTGCGGAATCATTGCTGTTGACCATTGAATGAAATCGTTTATTGAACAACCTTTACATTTCCTTGCTTTTGCACCCTAGTTTAAAAATAAAGTTTAATTTTTTAAAAGTTCAATAAAATGTATTTTTGATATTTCCATCATAACTTTAAAAGCAGTTCCTTTCCTCTGCCCTATAATAACCACCTTCTGCATTTTTATGATTTACTTTAACATTATTATTGTAATTTTTTACTGGGTGAGTCCATCAGTGCCCTTGGCAGCAAGATTTTGTTACAAGAAATCCAGAAGCAGCTGAGCTTTAGTTGGCTGCAACAGTTATACAGTTTCTCTGGATTGAGTTCAGAATCTTACCCTGACATTATGAATGTAACACACGTCAGGCGTCCTCCTTCAGCTTCTCCAAAATATGTGATTGGCTTGAGTTCTATAACCTGTTGCTTAAATGAGCATATATTTTTTAATTCAGTGGTTTTGCATTATAAATATTTCATTTGGCTAACATCTGGCCTTGATAGAGTTAGTGATGCCCGTAGTAAAATGTGATACATTAGGAAAATGAATAATGTATTTGCATTTCTCCAGGAACTCTGAATGGATTCATTCTAGACAGGATGTGGTCATGTGCATTAACTATAGAGCTAGATACTGTGTTTTTCTTTTTGTTCAAGTGCACCTCCAGCAAGAACACAAAAATCTGAGGAATCTTAACTATTCATTCTTTCAATTACTAAATAAAATTAAGTAGACTATAAAAAGCCATTGTACTATTAAATATTAGGAAACATTGAGTTGTGTGTCCAGAAGTCACACTTAAGACCAGGCAAGGGTAATATGCATAAGATGGCTGTGGATACTATGAGATAATGTCTACTCGTCAGAAATGTATGATATTTTTTTCTGTCGAAGTTCAAAAGTTAATGATGTACTTTACATTTTAATTGCTTCTACTGAGAGATCTGTTAAGAAATAAAAGAAATTCTGGCATGCTGTTATTATTTTTCACTGTTGATATATTCAATATTGTATATAAATGAAACCATATACATTATATCATGCTCTGTTTCACACATCCTAGATTGTCTTTAGGAAAATTTAGTACATGGCACTTCAGTCATCTGAAAGGAATCATTTCTTTTTTAACATCTTTATTGGAGTATAATTGCTTTACAATGGTGTGTTAGTTTCTGATTTATAACAAAGTGAATCAGCTATACGTATACATATATCCCCATATCTCCTCCCTCTTGGTGTCTCCCTCCCACCCTCCCTATCCCACTGCTCTAGGTGGTCACAAAGCACCGAGCTGATCTCCCTGCACTGTGTGGCTGCTTCCCACTAGCTATCTATTTTACATTTGGTAGTATAGGAATCATTTCTTCATTACAACTCATAAAACTGTAAAGTATCAGCCAGAAAAAAAATTGGGCCAATTAAGAGAACTTTGATAATGGTAGAAAAGCACATACAGACATGACTGAGAGATGATAAGATTATTTTAATTTTCCCATTTGCACTGGAATTATTTATTTTACAAATCTCCAGATCTTTTATTACTTAAAACCCTCTGCTGAATCATGAAAAGAAGCTTAAGTTAGCAATTTTCCTTTGCAAAATCTAGCTTCTAGCATCTGGTGAACACTTGGATATCTAGTCAGGTCCTATGGCAATGATTATTTTAAGACTCTATTCAACATGCCTGGGCTTAAAAATCAGCTCGAATCACACTCTGCACATGTATTTTACTCTCAGGGATTTAAAAACCTGGCATTAGTAGCGATGGTCTCAAGGCTTTTGCAGTGGAGATGAAGGTGGGAGATAGGACCTGCAGGCAGGCCGGGTACCCCAGGGTCTGCCAACAGCCCCTGTCTCCCGAACAGCGACAGTGAGTTCCGCCACCGCAGCTGCCGCGCCTGTGGACCACCGGCCCCCAGGCCACCGCGCCCTCCATGGCTTCTCACACTTACATATAGACTCGGCCCGCCTGCGGAATCGAGGACTACCGTCCTTGCTTGTGCCTTCCTGTGGCACGTCTGGGGCTGGTTTCTGTCTCTTCACCCGACGCTACTCCACTTCCGGAACAGCTTCTGAAGTAGAAAAAAAAGAGGATACTTTTACTCAATTGGAAAGACAACAAGAAGCTGGATTTATGATCAAAGTGTATTGTTTTGGGATCATAGGAGAAATTACATTCCAGCAATGTATAAAGACACACTTCAATAAAAGATGCTGTTATTGACCGAAATGTAAGTGCACATTTAGTTGATATTAGAGGTCTTTGTATGCTGATTAGGAGAGAGAATAATTTTTTGTATTTCTGTGTATGCAAATATGCACTTATTTATTTTTACACATATACTATATATAGCTTTTGTCCAAATAAACCTTTTTTTTTAGTATACAGTTATTGCTTTTCATGGTTATATTATGTGCTAGGTTCCCATTAATTTAATTTCCATTAATACAGGTTACAGATAATTTAGAAAGGATGTGGGCAGTTGCTACAGAGGAAGGAAATTTATAAGGAAGTAATACCTCAGGGAGAAAAGTTAGGTTTATTTAAGAGGAGTGATCTCTGCCATCAACACATTTCCATCCAATTTGCATACAGTAGTATTTGAGTTAGAAATTATTCTCTATTATGTATCAAATCAGGTCTGGTAGAGCTTTAATTCAGCAATACTTTCAGGTTTTCGTCTGAGCTTTTGATGTAATTTAGTTGAGTATGCTTTATAAACCATGTGTAATTTAGACTTTTTACGAGTCATATGGGACTTCTCCCCATTTAAACTGAATTTCAGAAATTTAACTCTGTGTTTTGCATAGTAGGTAGTCTCTATTTTGTTTTGGTATATTTCACAGAGACTTGTTTAGGAAATATTATTTATATTTGTTGTTCAAAAAAGATTTAAACAGGGAAGCTTTAGACACTTAGATAAATAAAAAGATTTGAAAGCCAGGATTGGTCGATTAGGAAATAAGTGCAGAATTGGGTATCTAATTTAGAATTTCTGCAATGTGATATAAGTGATGTATTCTAGAACAGTACTATTCAGTAAAACTTTCTGTGATAAAGAAATGTTCTCGTTTTGCACTGTTCAATATGGTAGCCACTAGCCACAAATGGCTATTTAAGCACTTCAAATATGGCTAGTACATTTGAGCAATTGAATTTTTAGTTTTATTTAATTTTAATTAATTTGAATTTAAATATCCACTTGTGGGTAATGGCTACTATATTGGAGAGTATAGTTCTGGACTTTACCTGTATTCTGTGTTCAACACAAAATGAAGAACTACTTGAATGGTTCTAGCTGCTGAATGTCTATAAAACACGAGTGTACGCAAAACACAAGGCCCAACCTCTGACGTGTACTCGTGCCTGACGGGTGGACCCAGCAGCATTCTGAACTTTGGCTCAACTTGTAGATATTCAGACATAAATAAAGTTTGGGCTAACCATAGGTGATTTGAGAACCTTTTGTCTCTGGAAAGCCATGGAATCTCAAATGATCTCTCATAATAAAGTTCAGATGGTAAATGGACTCAAGGGCTTGACTTTTCCAGTCCATTGCTTGTGTGGTATGAATAGCAAGTAGTAGAAACAGATATGGAGGAGATGCTCCACACACATAGCTGCCTCCATGAAAAAGAAACTCTCCAGATTCAGACTAGATCACAGGAACAGGCTGGTAAATACTTTTGTGCCTCTACCCAAATCATTCTTCACTAAATATTCATTGAGCACTACTATGTGCAAGGCACAGTGCTTAGCGCTGCAGGTAAAATGTTGAAAAAAAACAAAAAAGATATGACCCCGCCTTCAGGGTGATTAACTGCATTAGACAATAAGATTTTTTCCAATGTTTTCTTCCTCCAATTTTTTTTTTCTGGATATGGTGAAAATAAAATAGGAGAAAGATACACATGATAAACAGAAACACTGAAGATCACGATTATGTGTGTGTCATACATCTTATTCAATTTAGTTCTTTCTGCACAGCTTTCACAGTTCCATAATCAGAAGACAAAACCAGTTTTTGAAATGCACTATTGGAAACAGAGAAAATAACTGAAAAGATCTCAACTTAAATTTTTAGAGCATGAGATGAGCATCATCATTTAGCATTTATTGAGTTTTTACAATATATGTTTACAGGAGTTCTTTCCTCTCTATTAGCCAGAAGAATGTCCTTTAAAATAATTACTAATTAAGTACTGTTATAGGAGGACACCTTTTTGCTTTGTCATTCAGAACACTGTAAGAAAGAGTGCTACAATCACATTTATGAAATGAATCAAAATTTTCAATATTGGAGCACCATCGCAACACCTGATGGGAACTACTAGCTACACAGACCAAATGTAGCTCATTGCATTTCAGTTCATTTTGGAAGAATGAACCAGAAATGTGGCAAAGTATGAAGCAAGAACTATTTAGTCACACTTCTTTTTTTCCCCCTCCACACAGCAACTATATAATTAAATGTATGGCTAACCTGAATTTTTAGATGAGTTTTCCAATGTATCACTGATGGAAATTTAAAGAGGAAAGGATTAAGAATTATATTAAATGAATGCAGCCAGAATACATAGTACTTAAAGCATCTAAAGACCGTAAAGTCATTTCTCCCAATATAGTAACTGATAATGTCCTTGATTTTGTAGACACACACTTTGAAAATAATTTTAAAAAATGAATTACAAAGCAATGGAAGAAATCACAAAGAAGAAGAAAGAGATTAATGTAAGTACTTAAAAACCGGTTGCTTACTAAAAACATTATAAACAACTTAAAAGGTGAAGTGGAATTTGTTTTATTCTTTGAAATGTTTTGTACCCTATGGAAGTTTGAAAACATGGTCACAAATTCTTTGGCCCTCCTCTGTGTTCCCTCCCATTGAATCTGGAAGGGCTCGTGACTGCTTTGACCCATAGAGCACAGCGGGAGGTGACACTATGTAACTTCTGAGTCTGGGTCATAAAAGGCCAGGAAGTTGCTGCCTTGTTTCTGGAATATTGTCTTTTGTAATTCTGAGCCTCCAATTAAGAAGTCTGAGTACCCTGAGGCCACCGTGCAGAGGCAGCCACATTTAGGTGCTCCAGCTGGCAATTCCAGCCGAGCTCAGCCTTCCTTCTATCCCAGCCATGGCACTAAGCATACAAGTAAAGCCATTTGAGGCCCTTCAGGTCAGCCAATCTACCAGGTGAATAAGCCAGGAGAGAGAAAAAGCTCCCAGCTGAGACCCATAAAATTGTGAGATACAATAAAATGTTGGTTGTTTTAAAGCCACTACATTTTGATGTGGCTTGTTATGCAGCAACAGAAAACTGGAGCATACCTGCTTGTACGTGTGATATTTTTACAATAAAAATTTAAAAATTGAATGTAAAAGTCACTCTGGGAATTTGTCTGCAAAAATTGACAAAGACAGTCTTAATACCCTTCCTAGAGAAAGAGCTCTTGTAAGATCACCAAGAAAAAAATACTAACACCATATTAAAAAATGAGCACTTATATGAACATAAAATTCACAAAAGAATAAAAGGCTAAAAACCATGTAAAAAATGTTCAACCTCATTAGTAAGTAAAGGAAATGTGAATTAAACAATTGAATTAAAATTTTGGTTATCAAATTGGCAAAGATAAAGAAAAATAATATTAAATGTTGGTTTGGGTAAAGTGGGAGTATACATTGCACAAACTTTCTGGAAAATAAATTAATATTTCATGTCCAGAGTTTAATACAATAAAGTTGGTCATTCACTTAGGACCTGTTTTCACCCAGGGACAAGAAAAAACAGAAACTTCTATCTCACCCTTTAAACTGGGACATTCCAACCTATACAAATTAGCTGTAACATGTCTCAGCTCAAAACAGGCCTTAGCTTCTGCTAAGTTTGAAATATGGAAAACATATAATGCAGCTCTTCTCTTTTAGTGCAAGCTTTTGGCAAGACTCTTGCAGAAGATTTCTAATTGAGAGGCAGAAACATCTGCTGTGAGGAAGGCAGCTATTGAAGGAATTCCCGGAGCAGGAGACTGAGTTTGCAGAGCTCAGTGCCATCAGTTTCCTCTTCTACTGATATCTTCTTCCTTCAGAGTAAACTCAGAGATAAGGAAGGCAGGGTGTTCCTCCTTCAATAAACTCGGGTTCAGATCTTGGCTCTGCTTCATCCGGTGAAAGTCCTTCAGGATACCCATCATGTCTGCAAAGCTGCTGGCCTGGGACAGAGAGACACAGTAGCTTTGTGTTCTGGTTTGCAAATATCAGGGCTGGCAGAACAAATCAGGAGGACTGATGGAAGCTCAGGGAGTCTACCTGGGTCTCCTAGGCGATGTCACTAACGGCGAAGGAAGTTGTAGAGTGGAATGAAGATCCAAAACAAGGTAAGCGGGGAGAGACCTTTGAACTTTCTGGAGGTAAGAAATCTGTTGTTAATGAAGCCGAAACTGCATCAGACGCCACGATTTTAGCCATCTGGCTGCGCAGGTGGCGCAGCTCATCCTGCCGCTCCGTAGGCGGCTTAGGGCCGGCAGGGCTTCTTCGAGGCCAGGAGCCTCTTCTCCATCTCCTGCAGGCTGGTCCCTGAGGCATTGCGCTGCATGACAATCAGAGGGCTGGGCTTCCAGGGGCTCCTCAGGGGCCATGTATGCTCCTGACCCGGGCAGAAGGCTCTGCTTCATCTATAGCATCCAGGCGATGTGAGCCAGGGTAGGGACTCGGGGCACAGCCCTCAGACCCAGGTCAGAGATGTTGGGCAGCACCTCCAAGGATTCCGGGGGACATGGCTTCAGACACAGGTTGGTACCCATCCTTCTCACTACGCTTCGAACAGACCCCTGCGGCTTGTTTTGCCAGACTGAGACAGTCACATTGGCTTCCATTCCCCACGTTTCAACTGGCTCCTGCACTTGAAGGACAAGGCAGCCACAGGGCAGCTCTGGGGGCTCGGGTAGGCTGGAGGCTGACTCTTTCACCTCAGGCCGTCTCAAGGAACACCAGGCTTCTCCTCCTCAGAGCCCCGCTCTGGCCTCACTCCCCTCACGGCCCCTCCTACCACAGCGGCGCCTAGACTCAACCGCCCTCACTTCCCCTCCACATTTCCTTATTAACAACTCTTCCATGGTTCCAGTTGCATTAAAAATGTACCTACTGTTGCTCCACTCTCCTCACGGCAGATGCAGTAAACTTTGAAAGACTAAGTCAGATCATGCCATTTACCCACTTAACAGCCCCGCTCTCGCATCCAATAGCGCGCCCCATAGCACTTAGATCGGACCTAAATGTCTTTCCCAGCTTCCAGGCCCCGTATGATTCTTACTTTGCCTACCTCCCGATTTAGCCCCCCTCCCCCTTGCCCTTTATTCTCCAGCCACACTGGCCTTCTCCTTATGGGAAACATCGTGCTCGTCCCCGCTTTCAGGCCTCTGCTCTTCCCGTGCCTGGAATGCTCTTCACTATTTAAATCTCAACTTACATGTCACTTCCTCAGAGAGGTTTTTCTTGACCGTCTGATCTAAAGTCAGCCACTCATTTTCATGTATCTCTAATCTCATTCTCTTTCATCGCACAGTAGCCCTTATACGTTCCCTACTTAATCATACCTTTTATTCATTCGTACATTCATTCAACACCAACCCTTCCTATCTCCCCACTCCTCCTCGAGAGCAGGGAACTTGTTTGTTTTGTTCACTGTAACATCCCTTGCAATTGGAACAAGGATGGGCACGTGGTAGTTGATCCATAAATATTTGCTGGATGCCTTGCGAATACTTTTTGTACTTTTGAAACAAAACCAGACATTGTAAGTTTTGTGGACATTTTCCAAAGCTTTGATGGTTCTGATTAAAGTACATTGCTTCAATTTCAAAAAAAGAAAATCCCACAAACAAAATCACAACAACGTAAAATTATTTCAGGAGTGTGATGAGAGCTCCCCTGTCAAATCAGTTGCTTTCAAAACTAGACCACCAGTCAACAGGCTCTTTGCTTTGAATTGAAGAATGTGCACCTCCCACCAATATTTTTCGTGTTGCTGAACATGTGATTTATTTACTGGGTAAGGAGCAAACCTTAGTGGAAGACTCCCCTTTCAGCTCTGAAAGTGCTGAAGACAGGGTTTCATCTTTTGAGGCTGGTTTAAAACAAACCTCTGGAATGGGGAGATGTCTTAATTGCCCCACTGAGTAGATGAGAGTTAAAGGTGTTCCGCTTGGTGTCATTCACTCTGGAACTGCAGGAACCTTAGTGGCTGGGTCTCAGTGGCCAACTATGACCACAAGATTCTGCAGTAATGAGACCTGTTTCTATAAAATTCATGAGAAAAAGCTGAATTGCTATTTATAGATATACCACACCATTTCAGAAATGATATAACATTCAGACACTCAGGCTCAAGTTTTGATACGTTCCAACACAGCCTATCCCCACCAGTTGTGAACTTCCTCCACAGCCAGGCAGGCCGCATTCTTATGATTCTTGAAGGGATGGGAAATACCCATTTATTAAACACATCCTTTGGGCCAGTCTCTTTGCTAATTGTGTTATCTGTACGGTCTCGTTTAATCCTTAAAACTGTGCAACGAGTGAAGGCCATCAGAAGACAGATCCTATTCTCTCACACAATATTAAAGAAGATCGCTCAATTAGGAATCGGCAAAACAAAGGAACTGTTTATTTTTATCCCACTGACATTATCCCAGGGTTTAGTTTCAGGTTTTTCAAAGGACACTGTATTTTACTGAACTGATTCATGGCAGTTGTCTGGAGCATGGAAAATGTTCATTGATTTAACAATGTTATTAAATTGGGCACAAGATTTCCACAGGAACTGTGCATTTGAGTTGTTTAGAAATGCCAGGGCTTTAGAAGGACAGTTAGGTGAGGTACCTTGAGGTTCCTGGAAGCTATTCTTACAGTCCCATGGAGTGGTGCATCTGATTTGGTTTCATTAATAATGTCTGGAGAGCCGGAGCAAGGGGTGGGCGGGCCATTTCCTTTTCTCCACCCATCCGAAGGAACGCCTTCATCCTTCAGCTGATTTTTATAAAAACTTAAGGTTGTATGTCTCAGATAAAACTAGGATTGTGAAATTCCATATCTACTGAAACAGGGTTAATTCTGAATTAATGACTAAATCCTGATAAACTAGGAGAGAGGAAAAAAATCTCCTAAGGTTGTACTAAGCCACTACTGAGGGTCTGGATTGTGGATAACTGGCCTACTTTCAAGTACATTGCAGTTAGAGAGACACTCATTTTCCTTTAGTTTTTAATTTATTTTTAAAAATTTTTGGCTGTGTTGGGTCTTCGTTGCTGTGTGTGGGCTTTTCTCTAGTTGCGGTGAGCGGGGGCTACTCTTCGTTTTGGTGTGCAGGCTTCTCATTGCGGTGGCTTCTCTTGTTGTGGAGCACCGGCTCTAAGCTACAACTTCAGTAGCTGTAGCACGTGGGCTCAGTAGTTGTGGCTCACGGGCTCTAGAGTGCAGGCTCAGCAGTTGTGGCACACGGGCTTAGTTGTGCCATGGCATGTGGGATCTTCCTGGACCAGGGCTTGAACCCGTGTCCCCTGCATTGGCAAGCAGATTCTTAACCACTGTGCCACTGGGGAAGCCCTCATTTTCCTTTATTTTTAAGACCCATATTATGGTTACACAGTTCAAAGAAGCGAAGTATAAATGAACTGGTAGAAGAAAGGATTGAAAAGATCTAAAGATCTAAAGTATATCTGAAATTCCTACCTGTTTGGAATAAGGAAGGATGAAGTGAGAAATTAATTAACACTTCAATATGCAAATAAATTTGAGAAATGGTGACTTTAGTTTAGAAAACTGGAGAGCAGAATCTTCAATGGTTGGAATCTAAAATTAGGTCTTCATAATGCAAGTTAAGAAGAGATAATTGAGAGGAAGAAGTCAATGAGATTTTCATTCTAGGTACATCCTCCTGACACTTTTCCCATTGCTAGAAATATATCAAACGTTTCCTAGAAGTTCCTCATCCTTGCTGAGAAATTGTAGCCCTTTTCAAATGAAACTGTTAGATAACTTTCAGACAGGATAAAATAGTAAGAATATAATGGTGATTCAAGGTGTGGTCAGAGATCTTCTAAACAACAGAGTTCAGGAAAAAGACTAAGCCTATGCTTTTATATATATTCAAGGAGAATCTTATATGGAGTCTCTTTTCAGTTATCCAGATATTTTGCATTATACAGCAATGTTTAAATTGAACCAACAAGTGCAAAGTAAGTGAATTCCTTTGTTTGGACTGACTATATTTTGACATCCTTGCATTCAATCACCTTAGCATTTGCATTATGATCCATTAGTATATTCATCCATATAATTAAATAATTGAGTAATTGATTAATTAGACACTATACCTCATCTAAGATGACCTGTGAAGCAATTTGTTCTGGGCAAGTTTAAGAAAAATGCTTTGGGTGAGTAAAATTTGATTTGGTTTCACCTCCAGTTAAAAATGGATTTATTCTTATTGAAGACTAATTGATGATACTGATTCAGTAACAGCTAACTAATTAAAATGATGCCCCCAAATAATCATTTTATGTACCTTTGAAATAAGTGTGAAAAACTTCAAGTGTATCTTAGTAGTCACTTGTCTGTGGAATAACTTTGATGCAGAACATGGTAGAAGGAAGCAGGAAGGAGAAAAATTGTGCTGTGTGTGTTTGGGATATGGTCAATGTTCTGAAATACTCCAGAATCTTCACAGAGAAAGACTGCAGCCAGACTCTTGGAATATCAGAACATGGTTGAGCTCCATTTTTGATGGGAAAATATTGACTTCAGTGTTTTTGATGATAGTTGGTTTTTATTTTTGCGCTTGAATGTGATGGTTCCTCTTACCCCCATAACAATCAAACATATTGTCCATAATCCAAGGTCAAGTTGGATTTCCAGGGAGAGCCTTCACAAAAAAACTGCCCTAAATTAAGCCATAACCTAGTAGCAATAGTAATAGTTATTACTTATTGAGGATGTCTTACTTGACAAGTTCTGTGCTAAGTATATTTACATATATATTATTTAATCCTTACCATGATTCTACAATAAAGCAATCTTCTTATATTTAAGATCCTTTAATAAAATTTTAAATTAACTCATACACACATGTATATACATTTTGAAGATAGAGCTTATGTTTTGCTCCCCTTTCTCTCCTCAGCACACAATGAATGGCTCATAATTGGTACCTAGAAAATATTTGTTGAATTAAATGAAATGTCACTTTCTGTGCTTTTCCTGAGGGAGGGGTTTTTATCGATCATTTTGTCCTTTGATGTAACTCTGAAGACACTCAGGGATGAACAGGTACTGGAAATTTTTAACCCAGCTAAGAAATGTGGATCGACTTGTCTCTGTCTTCTTGGGTCACTGAGGAAGGCTGGCATAAAGTAAGGTTGAAGGAGGATTGTGGAGGGATTGGTGGGAAGGGAAAAATATTAATTCTGGTGAAAATATCTGGATTGTAAACATAAAGAAATAAGAAAGTTGAGAGACTGTGAACTTGATAGTTTTCTGTGGAGTGTCTGAAATCTGACAGATGATGCTCTGAAGTGAGAGCACCTGCAAGACTGGGCTTATACACAAGAGAAAGGAGGGTCATGGTGGTGGGCAAACTCCCAAATGAATGCAGTCTTGCTTTCTGTGCATTTCAGATCCTGGTTTATTAGATTTTCCAGTTGCTGGTCAGACCCTTCTCCATACTGCTTTGTTCCTGATGGTCCCTGACAGTTCTTATGGCTTTGGTGTGCTGCATATAGGAGGATCATGGGATGACAGAGTCTAAGAACTGAGTCTTAGTTTTCTACCTCCAGCTTTGATTAATCCGTGGAGTCTATTGATTGAGCATCCAGTCATTCCAGGAACCATCACTGTCAAGCACAGTGTGCACATGTGGTGTCATGCAAAGCAAACTAAACAGACTCCATGCCTCGCCTCCAGGAGCTCACAACAAAAACCAGACAATAGATGGGGTGAACACAATGGGGCAAACAGACACACAGCTGTATAAACAAAGAAGTACAACAAATTAGAGAATTTTGGTATGAACTGTGAGTGCAAGTGCTCTGTCTGTGCACTGGAAATGAGGGGAAATTCTGCAAGTTGCAGAGAACTTGCTGGAGTCTGTGTGAGGGTAAGGAGCAAGCAGGTGATGGCATTGGTGGAATCATCCTCCTTCTTTCAATTAGGAGGGAAACAAAGGTATTACTCTGAAGGGGCATGTATTGCTACTTAAGTCTAGATTCTTCTAAGAGATTTGGTTATAACCAGCCTAAAGAAGGAAAGTAAAAAGTATTAAGCAGGGCATAGCCTGCCAGAGAGGTTTCATAAGCCTTCTTTCCACTGGAAACCAGGCTAAAAAGAAAATAAAAACCAGAGTGTATTATAATTGTACATTCCATTCATAACCAGCTAGCATATGCCAATTGATTTTCCAAGGAAATGATTACTTTGGGTGAGTTTTTTTTTTTAATAAGGGGCAACACTTTTCGCCATTGTCTAGCACTTGCTGTCTTTGACATCTCGAACATTGTCAGGAATTAATCTAGATTTACAGAATTCAGCTGAAAGCTAATTCCCGGCAGGTCTCTACCTCAACCATCCTAGGCTGATAGGTATCTCTCTTCTATTAAATATATCCAGATAGGGAATTTAAAAATCTCCCCAGGAATCTTTTCCAGGGTTTATAAAACCTTCACTGCCAGTAAGATCTTTCGATCTAACTTAAATTCCTTTGGTTGTAATTTAAATTCATTTCCTCTTCTTTCCTCATTAGAGAGGAGAGCACTGCCCCCAATAGCCGTTCTTCTGAATACAGCTGTTAAACACACACCTCAGGCTTATTTCTTTCCTGGACACAAAGGATTTTTCAGATGTCATCTATTTATACTTTTTTTTTTCCCTTTGACTTCTGACTTTTTCTCAAGGTAAGATAGTCTTCTTAGATCCCTTAAAATTGTGAATTTCCATAATTGATTTCATGAGGTTCATTCTACAAATATTGACATGTCAAGATGTCCCATTTCTCTAGTTCCAATCAGGTCTTATTTATTAGGTCATAAAAATATAAAAGAAATTAGAATTTATATTTCATGTTTTCTTGGAATGGGTGAGATGATAGTCTCAGTCTATTAATGGCCACTTCCTAGCTCTTAATCCCTTGGGAAAGAATTTACCTCTAGATATTGCAATGGGTGAGGGGGAATGTCTTGTTTTTCACAACTATAAAGTGAGAAGATAGACAAAATATTTTTAAGGTTTTACGTACCTTTAATGTTCAGCAATTCCATGGCTAAGTTCTAAGTATTCTTTGGCCCAAAAGAGCAGCTATTTTCCCTTAACAACCACTATTCTTACAATAGTGGCAATCCTATGTGTGTCACTGTGTGTCATCCTATGACTGATTTCTAAAGCAAGAATCTCTAAACTCTATTTAACATTTTTCTTTACTGAGGTATTCGTATTTTAATATAAGTCCTCTTGGGTACCTACTTCTGCTTATATGATACCTTAATGCCAAAGGGTATGAGTTTTTGCATACGCTAAATCATTTTTCAGTGTATTATTGCCTGAATGTTTTTGCAAGGCCGCTGATATCATATATGACTGTTTTCATTAAATTGCTTTTAGTCCACTGGAAAGGAGCCTGTAATTCTCCATCTTCTCTATCCACGTGAATATGCTTCCCATCTTTCATTCCCTGGGGTCTTTTAAAGCACATACTAAAGCAAGCATATTGAGAAAATGATGACACATAGGGTTCTCCGTAAAAGACAGTTCTTTTATTTCAAACACTTAAGTAGCATGGAATTTTTTTTTAATTTACATTATTGAAAGAATTTTCAAAAATAGGGCACTGAAAAAAGTCCATGGCAAAAATATTTTTGGGGTGGATCTCTTTCTCCAAGTGATTATATATTGAGTAATCAGTTTACATTTCATTTCCTTTTAAACTTCTGCTGAACTTTGAATTAAGCATCAAAAGGCATATCAGGGCTAGCCACAGCACCTCCCTCACTTAAGAAACCCAGCGCCTGCTGAAATATTCTAAGGGATTTTATAAGAAAGGTGGATACTTTCTTCTGCCCTTTTGTACTTTCATGCATTAGCCTGGTTTTTCCTTGCTTGACTTGAAAACTATTCTTCATCAAACCTCATGGCTAATTAAACAAGGGAAGTCTGATTCATATTCTAGATATCAAAATAGGATGAATATTTGTATAAACTTGAGCCACTTTTCTTCTACTACCAGGTTGTCAGCAATTTATTTTCTGCCTCAAACAGCAGATCTACGTAGATTTGCAGCATTTCCTTTGCCCTCCTGTGAGCATCATCAGGCCCCTTTCTTCTCCCTCTCAGCCCTCTCCATCTAGGCTGTGATGACAGCTTTTATACCAGCTGAGCACAAAGCAAGTGCCCTGGACTCACTGGCTGGCTGACTGGACAGCTTAGCAATCAGCTGACATTTTAAACAGTTCTTTACATGTTTGTCCCATCTTGTACCACATAACTCACATTGCATGTCCCTGAGTAACATTTGCACTTTCCACCCAATAGGCGTACCTCCTGGCTTGGTGTTTGGAGTTGGTGGTACGCAAGGGGCATGGCATGACTGCACTCCCCTATCTTTAGTGCTACTCCCTAATTCTAAATGGCTCTGAGAATGCTCTCCACCATGCCTTTCATCTTTTCATCCCTTTCTTTTCATCCATCTCCCCACTCCTCCTCTCCTGCCTCTTGTTTACCTGTCTTCCCCTCCCTCATCTCTCTCACTACACTGAAATCACAAACAAAGCAGTGCTGGAAAAGTAGGGCTAAGAGAATAATGATGGGGTCTTTCCCCCCATTTGTTTTGGTTCTCTGAAATTCCTCACCATCCTTCTAAGGGTTTGACTTAAATTATCTGCTTTCCTCACCGGTTTTAATTTCAAAAACAACGACTGCCTTTTCTTAGCTTATAGTCTAGTACTAGGTTCCAGTTTTCGAACACAGCCTTTTTTAAAAATTTTCCTAATATCTTAACCACTAAGGAGTTCATTCTTCAATGATAAACCAATTCACACATGGCTCAGTGATGGAAAAGATTGTTTGAATTTAGGTTTTCTCAGGTAATTACACCAACTGACATGACACATTTATATAAAAGGCTGCTTTTTGGTGAATATAAAATTCCCTTGAGATCTCCTGCTGAAGATCTACATATCATTATTATCCTTACGTAATGTTATCACCTTGAATTCTAGAAAGAAAAATTCAGGTTAGCTGGGGGATCACCTAGGAAGTCCAGAGTAATATAGTATACATGCACAGTAAAAACTGGCATTAAGAACATGTTAAATGGAAGGTAAGTAGGATTCTGAAACTTTTTTTGTTCCACATCTTGCCACTTATCTCCTTCACTGAAAATTCTCCGCCTGTCATTTAATATTTGAAAAGAATATAAGATACACTCATTCTGAGATTGGGTCAGCCATGCACAAAAAGTTAACCTGCCTCTTTTGCTATAAGCTTAGCAGAGAGAGATTGACCAGGTGAATCATAGTATGGTACTGGGGAGGTACCCAAATGAGAAGTTCTGGGGCAAAAATAACAGATCCTGTTGGATCCATTCCTGATAATAACTGTCCACCCACGGGCTTTGGGTTCAGAAGGTTCAAGATAGCTTTGGTCTTAGAAACCACTGTCACAAAGATGGTCAAAAACAGGCCTGGATCTGAAAGCCATAAGTGATTATAACTCTAGCAATGTGGACTTGCAAATAAGCAAACGAATACCAAAGTTAATGTAGTTCAGAGCAAATGGTAGAACTCTGAGGACCCAGTGGGATGGAGGAAGCATGGCCCCATTGCCATTAGGATGGAATCCACATCCCTGTTACCGCACTCAGAGCCCCGTCGACCTTGGTGGCTCCTCTCTCCCCATCTCATTTCATCTGTGCTGAATTATACACAGAAAAAGGAATGACCACACTCTCTCACCTGCTGGATTTGCCATATACCCTGACTTCTAATTTGCAGGTGAACAGATCCTTCACGTCTCAGTCTGGATGCCATTTCTTCCGGAAAGCCTTGTTGTTTCCTTGAGTTTGGATTAGGTGTTCCTCATACCTTCTCGCAAATGCCCTGTACTATCTTATCAGAGCAATCAACCTTTATCAGAATTCCCTGTTGACTTGTCTGTCTTCTCTGCATGGCCCCTCTTCCTCCTCACCCAACCTGAAGGTTAGGACATTGTCCTGCTCACTGTGATATTCTGGGTGCCTGCTTCATTGTAAGGCTGTGGCGAAGAGTAAATTATTTACTCAGTGCCTATGTGGGCTAAGAACTCCTCTTGGTGTTTGAAACTTATCAGTGAACACACTCACACATTTTTACAAAATTTATATCTGCTAAAATATATATAAACTGCTTAGCATAGTGCCTGACATAAGTATTTAATAATGATAGTAATAGTAATGGTAAATAGCTAATCTTCACTGAGTGCTTACTATGTGTTTAAAAACACATTCGGGGCTTCCCTGGTGGCGCAGTGGTTGATAGTCCGCCTGCCGATGCAGGGGACACGGGTTCATACCCCGGTCTGGGAAGATCCCATATGCCGCGGAGCGGCTGGGCCCGTGAGCCATGGCCGCTGAGCCTGCGCGTCCGGAGCCTGTGCTCCGCAACGGGAGAGGCCACAACAGTGAGAGGCCCGCGTAAAGCAAAAAAAAAAAATACAATAATAAAATAAAAAAAACACATTCGAAGTGTTTTTTTCATGTATTATCTTGTTTTAATCCTTACAACAAATCTCCAAATGAATACTATTATTTTTCCTACTTAGTGGATGAGGAAAGTGAGGCATAGGAATGTTAAGTGACTTGCCCACATGGTTACCAAGTTGTGAACCCAGAATTCAAACCCAGACTGTTTGACTCTTGAATCTGGTCTTTTACCTTTTTTATGTTTATTTAATATTTAATATTCTGTCAGTATTATCATCATCATTGTCAAGATGCACTCAATAAATACATGCTAAAAGAAAATGAGGGAGGATAAGAAGTCTTTTCCTAAGATGCGCCAGTGTCACTTCATGTTTATATAATGAAGCTGTGCCATTCTGGTACAATTAAGTATGCAATTGATTTTTTAAATGATTTTGGCTCATGGAGGTTCATATTATTCATCTGTCATCACATGGATTCAATAAGACTTTTCTTATCCCCCCCAAATTTTCACTTCTAAGGAGTGGACTTATTGCCGGAAATTGATGCTGCAGAAGTGGAAACCTCATTTAAAAACAGCTGTCAGTCACCTGGGAAGTCTCAAGTTGATTTTCTCCACATTTTGAAGAAAGGATTGTAGGATGGGGTTAGGAGCAGCCTATCTGCTGTCCTTTCCTGTCCTCCCTAATTAGTTCTAATTAGTTCAAAACCTCAATCAAACTTGCTGGTTTGAAGTTTTTGTATTAGCTTTTGTGGATTCACAGAAGTTAATCAAGAATGGTTAAAGAAACAAGAAAATGTTTGTTCTCCTCTCTGCCCCCCGTCCAATCAACTGAGTGTTAACTGAATACTTTCTATGAGTTCATCCATCATAGTGTTCTCCACTGCAACTAGATAAGCCTAAGTCATGGTACTTGTCTTCAAGGGGCCATAAGTCTACTTGGGAAGATGATATACACAAGAAACAGTGGGGAGAACATCATACCAGTAATAATTGTGTTCTCCGCTGTGGGCTAGACTTGGGGACTGTAGGAGTTCCAAAGAAAGGGAGATTCATGACGCCAGACAAGTGAGGGATTACATCACAGAAGAGATGGAAAACTAGGTCTTGCAGAGTGAATAGGAATTGGATAAATAGAGAAGAGAGGGGAGATCATTGTGCATATGGGGAAAGATTTGGCAATGGAATAAATGTTTGTGGGATTGTAAAGAGACTGGTCTGGCTAGAAGAGAAGAAACATTTTGGAGACTGATGAACAATATGTGTCCATGTAGTTAAGGGTCTCCTTGAATAATACGCAGAACAATAATAAAATATTGAGAGCTAGATGAGCTTTTAGAGAATATTTGAATTGGGCAATTCCATCCACACAAAGTGATCTCTCTCAAATTTATCACTGTTTTGTAATGCTGGGCAAGTCAAGCTCTCTGAAAACCCACTGTTAGTTAAAAAGTATCAGAACCATCACTGGAGTAGGAGACGTTTTAAGTTATAAACCTAATTGAGACTTTGTCCTCTTCTGATGTTAGCTCATCACTAAGTTGCATGACCTTGTAAACACTACTTGTCTTAGTTGGGCCTCAGTTTTCACATCGGTAAGGAATGAGCTGAACCATTTCATTTCTATGACACTTTGAGTGTCTAATGACACTTTACGAGTCTTTTTGCATTTTTGCACCCATGTGATCTTTTATGATGGATAAACTAGGATGGATTTTTCAGACTAAACTCAAAACAGCCTGAATTTCTCTTAAATGGATTGTTCTAAGAGGTATCTTGGATGTGTCATACCTTTGTGTGGTCATGAACAGTCCAATCATAAGATCAAAGATTTTAAGCCTTGCCGGGCATAGGCTGAAATGGAAAATAGTGTTCAGTCAGTTCCTACCTTTACATAAATGGAATGATGTTGTCGATGATAATAATATATGCTGCTTACTGAATGCTTATTTTGTGCCAGGAATTTTATATGATATATGTATATTTATATAATAGCCCTTCATGTATCTTCCATTTATTGTGAAAAACACAGAGGTTTGATGACTTTCCCAAAGTCACCTAACTCACCAGTAGCAATGCTGAGATTCAGTTCCAGGGCTGTCCATGGACAAATCTATGCCTTTTTTTTTTTTTTTTAACTAGTAATGTCTTCTTGCTCAGTGAAGGATTCAGGGGCATATATTGCTAAAACTTAACGTAGGTGCTGGCTCCATATACAGCTGGGAAAATTTGGAGCTCATAGGAAAGGTGAAAGAATTAGGCCCCTTAGATAGGATTTTTGTATTCCCTATTATGTTTAGGCCAGAGAGTCAAATACCAAGGCTGGAATTTAAAAGGGACTGAACAATCTTATGACTAGTAATAGCATTTGTAGTCATGAGGATTGAGACAAAAGGGGAACAAACGGTAAGCTTTAAGGTCAAACATTCAGCACCAAGGGGTTAGCAAAATACTTTTCTTCCTAAGTTCAAATGTCACGCAAAGAAACGCTGAGGGTTGACTGCACCTGTGGCTTGTGCCATTGAGAGGGCTTCTGAGGGGAGGATGAGTCATCTGGTATGACAGGAAGACCACCTACTTACTATACATTTTCTGTCTAGGTCTCTATTTTTTTCAGCATTGTTGACAAGATGTGCTGACTGAAATTCTTATTATTTAATAAGCTTTCTTCTTGTGGCACCTTTTAGAGCACGCATAAAAAACTCCACTGTCATTATGATTAGAAGAAGCTATGTGTTATTTTCACAGAGTTAATGAATTTGCATTTTGGTCTAATCATTCTGACGGAATGTTTGTCCTAGAAGTAATTTTTTCAGCGCAGCTCCCTGGGTGCTTATTCAAGAGGCTGGTCTGATGGATAAACTTTCACAGGCTGAAGGAATTCAGATAAACAGGGTGCTTCCCAACCAACATGAGAATTAGAATTCTCAGGGAAGTCTTTTGCATATGTTCATGCACCAATCAGTTGTAGTTAATAAGTCTACTAAGAGGATTATTACCCTACTCTATACCAGGCTACTTCTGGCCCTATAATTCCCAACCTATGTATGCCAGGGTATGGTATACAATGTGACACACCAGGTTTAATTTAGATTCTGAAGGGTATCACCTAATAAATAAGCAGTTTGCTGATTGCAAATTCTTCCACCTTTAGATGAAAGGGTTATACTAGTGTAAAGTGTTTTTATTTTAATAAAGGCAATTTGAGAAGTGCCCCAGAGTGAATGTATAAGACCTTTTAATTCTGTCTCATAGACTCCATGAAATATGGAAATACAATAGGCTGTTCAGAGAAGCAGTCTCTAGGAATCCACTAATCTTTGCAGATTGTTCTAGAGCGTAGACAGTTTAGGTCCCCACCCTAACCCTACTTGTAGCATTCCCATTTACTAATGACTTAATCAAGTTGCTTGTTTCAGGAGCAAAGGAGGACTGCAAAATCAGAATGTAAGCCTTTGTTTATTCTTTCATTTTCTCAGATACCGAGGAGAATTATTTTCTTTTTGCTGACAGTTTACGTATCTCTGGCTCCAACAAATTTTTGCTTGTTTTGAGATACATGCAGAAAAGATTTGCATTGAAAAGCTGTCATTACAGATGCCAAGGGCTGAAAGCATACATAGCCTCTTGCATCTCAAGAAAACAAGGAATAAAATGAGTAACAGTTAACAGAACTCATTCTACCTTCCTGAATTAGGATTATTCAGCCTCAGGAAATGGCTCTACCACCACTGGTGTAAGCCCAGTACTTCAGAGTCATTCTTGATTCTCCTCTTTCCCTTATTTCCCGTACCTAAACCATCATAAGACCTGTCAGCTCTCTCTTTAAAATGTATCACTGATAGGTTCACTTCTCACTGTCTCCACTACTAGTCCAAGCCACCATCATTTCTCATTTGTTTACTGTAACAGTCTCTTAAATGTTCTCCGTGACCACTCTTGAACTTTTGTCTGTCTTGATCTTTGCTGTACTCCCAAGCTTAAGATCATGCTCAAATATTTGTTGACTGGGTGGATGAAAGGAGAGATGAATACTGGATAGATGGATGGAAAGAGATCCCTGGGACTACTGCCAACAAACATAAAGGGAGCTGCTTACAGGTGGCCAGTAGGATGCAGATGTGCCTTTAAGTTGCAATAGCCCCAGAACAAAGGTCAGTTCCTCAGATAGATTCCATTTCCTCATTACGTCTATTGAAATTTTGGGAAGCACTGGACACCTCCGTCTAGATCTCCATGAGTCATTTGTTTTCTTGAGAATCTGGAAAGTTTATGTGATTGACTTTAGAAACTGCCTCCTCTAGTCAGCTGGTCCTAATGCTTATGTTTTACTTCCATGGAGGAGGGTGCCCTTGGGGGAAAAAGAATGTCATTTTACTTTGAGGTAGGTCAGGTTTTAGGAAGTCCAGTAAAACACTAAGTCGAAAACAGATGGTCTGGATACAAAAAAAGACAGCGCCAGTTGCATTACAGCCATGACTCTGGCCCTCTAGTGGTAGATACATGTGTTTTCAGATGTGTCCAGGGAGAGAGTCGTCAGGGACTCCCAGTTAAAATGTGAAAGTCTGAATTTGTCATCCAAATGTATCAGTGGTTAGACTCCCAGTTGGATGTGTTTTCCATTTGCCTGATTTTAAGTGTTAACCTGGAGATACATCCAGACTGCCTTTTTCCCCTCCCCTGTCAGAGCCACAAGCTCCAGCATTCCGTTTTTCTACAGGAAACCAGCTTATGTAAAACAGCTTCTCTCCATAAGATAAATCCTCTAGTGACCAGTCTGGGACAAGTTGTCTCCTCCTGTGCAACTATACACTTTGTATTTCAATGGAACACTGTTAACATTTCTTTTAATTGTAATTTTTTTCCCACAAATCCACTCCCAGAGCCTATAATACTCTTAAGTGGTAAGCCAAACAATGACAGTGGCAACTTTATTCAAACAACACCACTGCTCCTTGAGAGAAGGATTAAACAGGGCTCCTGGGCAGCTGTCTGGCAAGGTGCTTAGCTCACAAGAAGTTGCCCAGTGCCTAGGATCAATGACTGAAATAATGCTTAGAGAGAAGGCACTGAAGGTCTTAAGTCATGCAGGATGCAAGTAATTTTGCTGTAAGAGTTTATAGCTTTATTCCATAGAAGCTTATGGATTCTGTTTTAGGAGGTGCTAAACCAATTGCCATTTAACGAGCGTTAGCTTTACTGTTTTCTCTCTTCCTTAGTCCATTTATTGAGGGAGCATCTGGCATCTAGCAAGTTCCTGGGATAGCAAACAAAGAAAAGATATGTCCTGTTCTAATTCCATCTTAAAGCTTAAAGAGGCTGTGCATGGGGCATGAGAAGATTTTTTTTTTTTTTTTTTTTTTTTTTTTGCGGTACGCGGGCCTCTCACTGCTGTGGCCTCTCCCGCCGCGGAGCACAGGCTCCGGACGCGCAGGCCCAGCGGCCACGGCCCAGGGGCCCAGCCGCTCCGCAGCATGCAGGATCCTCCCGGACCGGGGCACAAACCCGCATCCCCTGCATCGGCAGGTGGACCCTCAACCACTGCGCCACCAGGGAAGCCCCTTGAGAAGATTTTGAATGGTGGAAAGTGGAAGGGATCACTCTTGGTTAAATTCAGTGTACTTTGTGATATTCATTCTGGCTCTATCCTTACTGTTTGTGTGAACTTGGGCAAGTTACTTGAATTTCTCTGTTTCTTAGTTTCTTTATCTGTAAAATGGGGACTATAAGAAGTAACTTTCAAAGCTGTAATTGGGATTAACTGGAATCATGTTTGCAAAACACACAGCAGAGGCCTGGTGCAAAACAAGGGCTCTGTGCATGTCAGCTGCTATTATCAGGGTTTTTATTCCAATTTTCTCCCTTGCTCACGTTGAGCAAATTGTTCTCAGTATTGCTAGGATTTTTCTTTCTCAACATTTGTGCCACGAAGGCATCCAAAGTCTCCTACTGGGGTGACCAGCTGTGCCAGTTTGCATGGAAGGATGGGCTTCCAGAGATGCTGGACCTTCAGGGCCAAAACCAGGAAAGACCTGAGCAAACCAGGCTGGGGAATCACTCTACCTTTGGAAAGATCCCATGTCTGATTCCCAGTTCCATGAGGTCTTTCTTAGGCTAGATAGTCCTTCAAAAAACAGTCAGTCTGATGCTCTTTGAAATCCACCTTGTTTCTGGAAAATCTTTAGATCTTTTCCCTTACGTCATCTCTGCACACATGGGGCAAAAGGCAGTGCCAAGGAGAGTGGGGTTCTCTAGCCATCTTCAGCAGCTTGGTTTTCAAATCAAGACTTATAAATCACGGGCCCGGATGTCCGGCAGGCTGGAGGTGGACCATGGAAAGGAATCAGGATAAACTGAAATGACTTTTGCCATTGGCTTGGCCAGTACACCTTGCCAAGTGGTTTTTCCCTCAACTTCAAACAGATCAGTGTTATAAGGGGAAATGTACTACATATGTTACTCATGCCTTTACCTTCAGTTTGCAAAGATGCCATCTTCTCAGAGAAGTAGAGTTTCCAGGAATTGTTTGGGATCTTTTCCCTCCAAAAAAGTACAAATTGAATCGTCACAAATAACTCAGTTTTTCTTCACGGTTCGTGGTGGGGATAATAAGATCTGATTCTGTTTTTAGCCCCAAATGGTCCTAAGTGCATTCTCTCCTAACCTTTCAAAATTTTTTATTCCAAAGTATAACTTTGTCCCTTTCCAAAGAGTATAGATTTTCTGTTTTGTTCACTTCCACATTTACATGAATTTAATAGAGGTTGACAAAAACCTGACAGGCTCAAGGATTTTTATTAGTGGAAAGAAAGTCACAAACTGAGAGCATTACTTCTATGTATTGATAGCATCAAAATGTTTTTTCTTTTCTTTAAACCAGCCTCAGTTTGGAGACATAAATCATCATTAAGAAGGTAGTTGGGTAGAAAATATTATCCCCACGTTGCTGATTTTTTCCTAAACAACATTCTGTCAAAAAAGAACCATACTACTTATCTTATTCTTACAATTCTCTCTATCCCATAGTCTCTCCCTCTACTCAAAAGTAAAATTCACCTGTTTTTCCATGACCTGATCAATTGCCTCTAAGCTCTGACGTGGTTTAATTTGTCAGGGGTCTAGGACCAGACAGGCCTGAAATTCTCTGTCATTTATCAGTCAGGCCCCCCACCCCCCACCAGGTATTAGGTCACCTCCATTTGTTTGTCTGGTGAGAATTAGCTTCCTTTTCTGAGACTGGAAGCCAGATTGGTTCAACACCAGAATAGGAACCTGGAACTGACATTGGTTTTGCAGATGTGCAAAAAAATCCCAGGAGTTTTGAAAAAAGAAAGAAAAGAGGGAAAAGGTTTTGCGAGGAGAAGAGAAAGTGTTTTCAGAAGGCTGAAAACAAAGCAATTAATCATATGGTGACTATTACACTTGTTTCTATTAAAGTGACTCACTTTCCCTGAATTTTCAGACTGTTAATTCAATTTCATTTTTATGTAACTACTGAATAACTGTCACAATTTTTTTTCTTTGCTTTCTCTTTTTTGTTGTTGTAGTTTCTCAAAGTCAGAAGGCTTTCAGATTGCTTCCTTGTCCTAAACCAGGAAAGGAAGTGATTTCACATGTGAGATAATGAAGTGAAAAATCAACGCTGGATCACTGTAAACATTTGAAATTGGAAAAAAAAGTCCAGAAGAGAGTCTTCTAAATTTCATAATAAATTGTCCAGGGCAGCCAAACTTTCTTGGGGCCCTCCCCTTCATCATTTCTGGTTTGAGGACAGATTTGCCTTTTGGTACCCAGGTAGAGTTCCAAAATGGCAAATTTCATCTCTTAGAAGTAAGGCCCTGGATTGGGGCGATAAATTACATAAGAAAATATAGTATATTTTTTCTACCTCACATTCATTCAGTTTATTAAGAAATTATGACTTAATAGCATAAGTTTCCAGGTTTTTACCAGTGTAGGCAGCTTGGGTCCTGGATGCGTACAGCCCTGATGTTAACTTTACCACTTGCCGTTTGTGACTTGTGTGACTGTGGGCTAGTTACTTAATGTCTCTAACTCTACCGTCTTACCTATAAAATAGGAATAATAATAATAATAATAATAATATCTGTGCTTGGTACAAATGTTATCATACCTGTGCCTGGCACAAACATTATTATTGAAAGTCAACAGACTGACCATTCCTTCTGACAGTAGCTGACCAAGTAGATTAAACTCTTGGAAAGACAGTGAAATGCTTGCATTTCCTTGGCTTCAGTTCATTCAGTGCTTTTTGGAATTTTGTTTATGGGGCACTGAAAACTTAGTTTAACAATGTCCCTTTTATTTGAACATAACTGAATTCCTTACAAGAGTTATAATTTTATTATTTTTCTGTATTAAATCCTCCTAGTGGTGCTTGGAGAACACACGGAGGTAACAGCTGTTTTATTTTATATGTACTGTGGCTTTCCCTTTCTTACAACCTGCTCCTCTCCCATGGATGCCACTGTTCTTTGGGTGGGGTAAGGAGAGAGAATATTTGGGGAGTAGCCCAGCTGAAGTCTGGGAAATATCCCAGTTTCATAGATAACAGTGTTTTACTCTGGGATTCCTAAGTCCTCTTTTTTTTTTAGTTTAACATATAACCCAGAATTTTCTTTCTGGATATAATGTTTTTAGTGAGTTAAATAACCAGGCTTTTCTCACACGACAAGGGAGTTGAGTCTGTGATTAAAAGGGATTTCCTTATGTATCATTGTCTCTCTTTGACTGAATTTTGATATAAAAATTCTTTATGTTTTAAGCTTTGTTCTTGAAAATCTTTCAAAAAACATTACAAAAAAGGCTCATCTTCTGGGCAGTAATTAATTATTCATCACCAACAATGCCTGTGTTTTTATGCAGTACATTCATGGAAATCACACAGTCAAACAGACCAATCTGAGGTCAGATTCAATATGGAAAGACATGTGAACATTCTGTGGGTTCTGGTTTTTGACTAAATTCTTCATATAAACTTGTTTTAATTGCTTTGTCACTTTCTGCTAAAAGTGGAAACAGATTAATTCAAGAAATTGAGTATTCCTTACAAAAAAAAAAGTTCTGAAAAATTGATTTGCTTCAATTCATGTCAATAAATGTTTAATGAGTGCCTACTATAAGCCAGAAAGTGCCAAGGTCTTAAAACTCAGTTATCTCTCTGACCTGATGGAGCTTATGATCCGAGGTAGAGGATAGATATTAAACAAGTTGGTCAGCACTACGATTAGGGGGTGGACAGGGGCTATGGGAGGATAGAGCATGGAATTAACTCAGTATAGAGCAGAGGTTCTCAAACTTTCACGTGCATGTGAATCTCCTGGAACTTTGTTACAATGCAGTTTTCTGGGCCCTGATCATTCCGATGCAAGTGGTCCATAGGTCACACTTTGAGAACACTTGTATAGTGGGTCAGGAAAGTCTGCCTTGTGAATCGAAGCTCAAACAAGGTCTAAAGGATGAAGGGGATTTGCCTTTCTATCTGGTGGTTGGAAGAAGAGCTGTCCAGGCAGACAAGAGAAGAAAGAAATGTTTTAGAGATGGGACAAAAGGGACACAGAATGACGGGCCACGTTCCTCTGGGGGCCCTAAACCCGATGCGTTCAGGGAATGAGTCCTCCTTCCGTCACTTCTGGGTGTGGATCACAGAAAAATAGCATTTCTTTAGGGTTGCTTTCTCAGGTGAGCACGTAGAAAGCAAGGCACAGTTTTCTAGGCAACACTTCCTAATACCAAAAAGGAAAAAAAAAAAAAAAATAGGGAGAAAGAAAAGGAAAGTATATACCCCATGTCTAATTTCACCCTCAGACTATTCTCAGCACTGAAAATGGAGTGGTTGGAAAATGCCTTCCTAAGCAGAATTTGGTGGTATAATTAGAAAATTATCTCTTCCTAGAACATTTTGTGAAATTCTGCCGTGAGGTGTCAACAGTCTTTGTGGCACTCTCTCCAGCAGAGATCAACTGACATGTAAAATACAGCAGAGTTCCAAAAAAGCCACTGTAAAATCTCAAGTATGTGGAAGGAGTTTGGTGTGCTTGCCAGTATGGTTTTTCCAAAAAAGAAAAATTCTGCAGAGATCAAAGATGGGCAGAGGAAGTAGGCTCTAGCTTCAGGAGGAAGGTTTTATCATCAGAATAATTCAAGCTGGTGATTTTCTGGCAAGGCAAGTCAATGGGCCAAGTGAGAGGAGTAAACATTTGAACTTTGGATACGAGGCAGAGCAATGGAGACGCAGCGATGAAGGAGAAATGAGGAATTAGGGACAAGCCACTCCCCCGGAGTTAAGTTCCTGACCGCAGACTGTCTGTCATTAAGGCATTTTTTTTTAGTTTCCAGTTCTAGGACAGAACTTGCTCAGTGCTTCCTCAGATGTCTGCTCACCACACATCACCAGCAGCCGTGTCTTTGAGAAAGAAGTTAAGGGATGACGGACCGGCAGCACAAATAACGCTCCAGGTTTTCCTTTAACTTTTTTTTTTTTTTTTTTTTTATGGAAAGGAGGTCAGGATAACCCAAGGAGAATAGAAGTTCAAAATGGTGAAGGATGAGGTGAGGTGGATGTTGGGGTTCATAGATAAGAGAATAGCTCTGGAGTGAGACCCTTAGGATTCAAATCCTGATGGCACCACTTACTAGCTGTGTGGTTTGGGGAAATAACCTAACCTCTCTGTGCCTCAGTTTCTAGGTCTGCAAAAATGCAGCAGTGTCTACCTCATAGGGTCTTGGGAGGATTAAATGAATTAAATTGTGAAGCTCTTGGAGTGGTATCTACACATAGGAAGTGCTTGATAAATGTTAACTATTATTTTATTAAACATGTATACATGAATGTAGACTATCAGGCTTTTAATTTAATTACTTGTGTGTTTTTATTTATTTTATATTTTTCTTACTTGATGACATTTTTCTCCAATTTTCTCTCTAGGAATAATGCCTCAAGTTAGTCAGGGCCTGGGCGGAATCACACAGATCATTTGACTTTCCTACACCCCTGCCTAAGGCATCAGTACCAGAATAAAACAGAAGCAAGGGACAGCCCAGTGACCTCTTCCTGAACATGCTTACTAGGCTCATCAGGGAGGTAGTTATGCACTTGCCTTCCCTGAAAACTGATGGGTTGTTACAGGCAGAAGAAAGGAGGATAATGTCTAGCTCGCTGAAGTTTTGAAGCTTTTTGGTTTCACCACTAATATAAAGTGAGAGGTGCTCTCCAGTTGGATGTAAAATTGAACTAACACCTGGTGCCGTCTTGGGGCTTGAGGGCCTGGTTATTCTGCCCAGATTGCTGCGTTGTAACCCTTCTTCTCAGGCCTGCACAGCTGGCCTCAGTGTTAACAAGAGTGTGAGCAGTGGGTTCATTTTGTGTGTGTGTGTGTGTGTGTGTGTGTGTGTGTGTGTGTGTGTGACTGATCATGGTTTCCTTTCCCCGTGGCATGATAGAAAGATCTGGGCCCTATCTGTGACCTGCCTGTAGCAACTATACAGCACGTCATGATGCATGTTTAGTGTACACCCTTTCTCCATATTCCATATCACTTTTTTACCCTTAGTTCCTCTTCGATTCATCTTTTTCACTTATTTTTAATCTATTTTTATCTTACTGCATTATCTGTGTCATTATAAGCTGACCCAAATCCTTTTGGAAAAAGGAAAGCTAAACATTTAAAAAACGTGTATTATATAAATCAGTCCAAGGCAGTGATCATTCAGCTAGATTGGTACAGATCCTGGCAGCTGTCTTACTTAAATTTAGCTCTCCTCCTTGATACTTTATATAAGAATATCCCTTTGGCAGTGATCCTAAGAAAACCCGATATTACTTGTGAACAGCAAAATCTATATACCTTCCTTAAGTAGTTTCTGAATCTACCATTGCAGAAGTAAAAAGGTTGGGTCTGAATTAATTATTTAGAAATGACATGAAAATATGCACATTAAGGTATCTGAATTGAGATAACCTGTGTTCTATAGAAAAGGCAGCTGACAAACTCCAGATTTACCAAACCCAACCAGCCAAGGAGTCCGAACTGTTTATCATGGACAAATATAAATGTCATTTGGTAAGAACACAAGGCCATCCGCCTGAAAATGTGTTTAGAGTTTTGGAGTTCTAACCCTGGAATTCCAACAGGGAATTCTATCCGGGGTTCAGCAATTTTTCTCCATTTTTCCTTGGGAAAATGACCATATCAGATACGGTTGAGCACGTTATGTTATGTTTTAGAAAATGACTCAACTTCAAAAAAAACACTGTGGAAACAAAGCTGGTTTTCATTGAGACAATTTCCTCTGCTCTTTCACGTAAGATCATGTTAGGAAAATGGAAGACCTGAACTGGAGATTAACATCCTTTCTGACTGTCAAGAGTTCACATGGTCGCTATTTTCCAGTGCTGAGGAGGGCGAGTGCAAACACCAACCTGTGTGATTTTTGAGGCAGGCGGGGTGGGGCTGTTGGGAGGATAAGACTACGTTGCCCTTTGCTTTTCTGAAGCCAGTACATAATTTTCCTGACCTAACGCTGATTTTACTTGCCACTCAGTTCACTGTAGTTATGATTAAGGACCATACAATTTGGACTTTTTCCTAAAATGCCTAAGACATACATGAAAACGTGGAACAGAAAGAGATAAAAAATATAATGTGTGCTGACAAAAATATATTGACATTTAGAAACAGGTATGACTAATTATTTATCGCCATATTCTATACTGGGAAGATGTTAAAATTGGGCGAATGGAATAAATAACTATTCATTTTATTCATCTTTTACTTTGTTTATTATGCCCCCAAAAGGGTCATACCTGGGGGCAGGAGTTTATTCATCCCACAAATCAAAACAAAGTTTCCCTGCTTCTTAAAAAAAAGTGAGTTTTTGACTTCTTCCAATTTTTGAAACATAAACCATGTTCTTCATCTGCAGACTGTTATGTAAATCAAGTGATCTGCCTTGTATTACGGTTTTCTCAACCACTACAGTGACAGATATCTCTTGGGACTTTTATAAAAATGCCATCGCATGAGTTTTTCCCAGCATGCAAATAATTCAAGTACAAATAAAGGGAGAGAAGTAAATAAAATCTAGCAATGCAGACCTTTCTTCTGAACTTTCACACTGTCCTTAAATTAAGGAAAAGGCAGCATGCAAGTGGAATACAGAAAGAATACAAGAAACCATCTATTTACTACCGGGAAGAGTTCCCAATGGCGTAAATCAGTAGTCACGAACTCAGAACATAGATTGCCTATAGAAACAATGGAGGTTGGGCTCTGGGCTGGTCCTCAGAGGCCCACTTAATTCATAACAGAGGCTCCATAAACTTGTTAAATGAATATATAAACTCTTGCAGTGAGTCAGTACATCAGAACTACCTCGGGATTCTAATGGAAAACCAAGTTTTGGAATCAAATAACTCTACCATTAACATGTCTTGTGGGGGAAAAGCAGAATAACATGTAGATAAAGTTGTCCTCTACTGAGTCCTGCCTGTCAAATCTGAAAGATAGCACCCCTCCTACGTGCCTTGCCGGGAAGCTCTTCCACATTTCAATATCTTCTTTCCCAAACTCTTGCACATCTAGTACCTTGTTGCTGTCCTAAGCTGCCTCTTGGGTCCCTTGCCTTGGACTGTCACTGTATTAATGGGATCCATGTTCAGAATTGCCTGGATCAACCTTTCTTCTCTCAAATCAATCAAAACTCCGGCTCTACGGGTGTAGGGGCCTTCCACTTGGGTGAGAGGAGGAAAGCCCCTTCACACTCCTAAAAGTGTGTGTATGCACTTTACAAGATTCAAATGGGGAGTACAGAAGTGTAATAATATGCAGTGAACTGACCCATGTTGTTGACAGTCTGGAGGGCTCCGAGAGAGAATAGAAGAACTGGCTGGCAGGAGGGAGTGAGAGCTGAGGCAGGCCAAGGCTGCTCGGGAGCTGAGCCCAAGACTGCTCTCAGCTGCCCTGTGGATTCAGCACTGTTATTAACTACTATCTGCATTTTTTCTCCTTCCTGATATAAGATATATAAGCCTTGTCCTTCTGACAAGGTTGTAAATTCTTTGAGTGTAGGAATATCCTATATCTAGTTACTTCTTTACTTTTCCCTTCAAAATGGTAAGGCACTCAGCAGATTCTCTTTGAGCTAAATTGGGTTTTGGTTATTCGGTGGGATTCATTTAATTTATTTGACAATCTCTAAAAAAAATGAATGAGAAAAAACACCATGCCTGAAGTATAATTTTTATTACATAATTACTTATATATATGCCACCACGTTTTTTTTTTTTTTTGCGGTACACTGGCCTCTCACTGTTGTGGCCTCTCGCATTGCAGAGCACAGGCTCCAGACGCGCAGGCTCAGCGGCCATGGCTCACGGGCCCAGCCGCTCCATGGCATGTGTGATCTTCCCGGACCGGGGCACGAACCCGTGTCCCCTGCATCGGCAGGCGGACTCTCAACCACTGTGCCACCAGGGAAACCCAATGCCACCACATTTTTACATAATTATTTATGTAAACATTTTACATAATTTTGTGAAAAGATGGCTTTTTACTAATATTACAAATTCTAATTGTGAAAGTTCTGAAACTCTGGCACATCACAGAAGAAGCTAATTTAGTTATGTTTCTTTGTGTTCAAAGATGGTGTTGAAAATATTTCATGATGATAACTTTCTCTTTGAAGGTTTGGCAACCAGGTGTTTAATTTTTAAAAGAATTGTAGAGGAGAATTGACATGATGATAATAACAATTTTGTGGAGGATTTCTTTACAAGTTTTAAATAATTGGAGAAACCCGAGTTGTCTGGGAATGAAGGTTGAGAATCACTGATGAGTAATATCAACAGAGTGGTTACGAAAGACAATCTCAGTTCTTTTCATGTTCTCCTTGACTGTGTACTATTCGAGCAAGTAAATGTGCAAGGCCCCCTTCCAGTATTGGAGTTGACAGTTTAGGCACCTGCTACAAATTTACTATTATGTTCTGCTAATAACTCCTATATTTCTGGCTTGTAATATACTTTTCTTTTTTTTTTTTAAACAATTGACATAGCCAGGTACTTCTGACTCATTGTCTACAAAGTGCAAGCCAGTCCATGAAATAATAGAAATTGAACGAGGCAAAATGATGCTTCTTCCGCCTAGTGGTCTCCAGCCAATGATATTTGCATAACATTTTCTTGCCTCAGCCTTTGACATCTTTCTTGAGAAATGAGAGTGTAGAGGTTAAAAGGATGAGCTCTGGAGCCAGCTTGCCTGGGCTGTTAACCTGGTTCTTCTATTTACCCTCTGTATGACTTCCCTGTTTGGTCATGCAAAATGGAAAATTGTACAAATCTCATAACTCGTGATGCATAACTGAAGTAATACAGGCATCTGTTTTTGCCTCTTTAAAGTCTAATCTAAACAGAGCAGCCAGAATGATTTTTTAAAAACATGGGTCAGGGGCTTCCCTGGTGGCGCAGTGGTTGGGAATCCGCCTGCCAATGCAGGGGACACAGGTTCGAGCCCTGGTCTGGGAAGATCCCACATGCCACGGAGCAACTAAGCCCGTGCGCCACAACTGCTGAGCTTGTACTCTGGAGACCGTGAGCCACAACGGCTGAAGCCTGCACACCCTAGAGCCTGTTCTCCACAACAAGAGGGGCCACTGCAATGAGAAGCCCGCACACTGCAACTAAGAGTGTCCCCCGCTCACCACAGCTAGAGAGGGCCCACGTGCAGCAACAAAGACCCAACACAGCGAAGAATAAATAAATTAAATAAATATATTTAAAAAACAACAACAAAAAAAACATGAGTCAGATCCTATCACTCTTCTACTCAACACTTCCATAGAATCCCAATCTCCATTAGGGTGAAAGCCAAGGTCCTGATGATGGTTTACAAGGGTCTGCATGGAGCTCTGTGGTTTCAGCTTCTACCAGTCTTCCTCTTGCTTACTAAACTCTAGTCCCACTGGCTTTCTTACCGTTCTTCAAACACACCGATCATACTCCCTGTTTAGGACATTGGCACCCACTGTTCCTTTTGCTTGAAACACTCTTCCCTAGAAATCTTAATAGCTCACTCATTTGTTTCCTTTAGGTCTTTGTTTGAATGTGACTTTCATACTGGGACCTTCCTTGACCATGTCTATAAAAAAGCAACTTCATGTTCTGGTTCAAGATGGTGATGTAAGAAGATCCTGAAATCACCTCCTCCCACAGACACACTGAGTCTACAGCTGCAAATGGAACAATTTCCTCTTAAAAAATCTAAAGACTGGCTGAGTGACAACTACACATTGGGAAAACGAGAAGAAAACCACATCAAAGCAGATAGAAGAGGTTGGGACATATCTTGCCATAAACCCCCCATCCCTGGCATAGTGGCCCACAATTGGAAGGAAACTCAAAACCTGGAGCTTCTCCCTGAGGAGCAAAGGGTTCAGATCCCACATCAGGCACTCAACTTTTAAGACATGCACTTGCGAGATGATCCCCCCAAATATCTAATTTTAAAAACCAACAGGGCTTGTATCCTAAGATTCACAAGATGGTAGTGATCTGGGAGACAGCTCTTAAAGGACGAGTGTACTTGGATTCACCTGTCCCAGGGCCCAGCTCAGAAGTAGCTGATCATACCCAAAGTGAAGGAAGCTCATCTACTATATTAAAACCTCACATTTCTATGAGCCTGCTGGAACACTCTATGTAGACAGAGTCTGGCAGATGCCATCTTCACCCTCTACCTTTGCCATGCTCTAGAGCACCAGTATCTCCCAGAAGGGAGCCTTTACATATGTCTGGTGCCTCAATTTTTGTGGCTGCTGCACAGCGGATGTCTCTTGATCACTTGGCTCTGGAGGCTAGGGGAGCTTATGTTCCTGGTCACATGGGACTATAATAATCAGTGTCACCCAGCAAGGAGTTCATACCCCTGTCTGGCACCCTGAGTTTTGTGACTGCTGCCAGGGGACACCTTTATATCACCTGGCTCTGGTGGCTCCCACAGGATTATAACCTATGGTAGTTCTTAAATAGCTACCACCCACAGGGCACAGCAAGAGGCAACAGACCTAGGAGCTCAGTCTTTCTGTGAAGGAGGTCTATTAGCTAATCTTCATGATGGTGTTCAGAGGGGCAGGCTTCTAATAAAACATGTATCTAGGGGCTAACTGTAATCCTTTCTAGAGATCTTGGAGCGTGGGTGCTATCTTCACTCTCACTCTCTGCTGTGCTCCAGAGGGCCAGTGTTTCCTGGAGGGGAGATTTACATGTGTCTGGTGCCTGGTTTTTGCAGCTGATACCCAGGGGACACCCATTGATTGCCTGGTTCTGATGGCTGGAGGAGCTTGCATTCTGGGGTCCCATGGGACTATGGCAATCACAGGGATGGTTCTTGGCAGGCTTACGATCCCCAGGGCACAGCTCAGACAGCAGACTAAGGCACACCTTTCAGTCTTTCTGTGAAGGACACCACTTTTCTTATCCAGGGGCTTCAGCCTGAGGGGCAAGGTTTAGATTTGGCACATATTTAGTGGCCGATGGAGCTACTTTCAAGGAACGTAGGCTATGAATGCCATCTTGGCACTCTCCTTCTACCATGCTCCAGCTCACCACTATCTTCCAGAAAGAAGCTTACACACTCATCTGGAGTGTGATTTTTGCGACTGCAGCCCAAGGAACACCTTCAGGTCACCTGACTCTGGTGGCCAGCAAGATTTATGCTTGTTGTCCCTCAGAACTGTATATATTTGCATATTCTTAAAAGCAGCTGCCTGAAGGTCTGACTTCCTGGCAGCTTGATCTAGATGTTGAGCTCTTTCCCTTTGGGACACAAAAAGGTCTTGGCATGTCTTCAACCACTGGGAGCTATTAAAAATATATTAGGCTGCTTGAGCATAGCATAGCGAGATCAGCTTGGTACTTTGTGGCCACCTAGAGAGGTGGGATAGGGAGGGTGGGAGGGAGATGCAAGAGGAAAGAGATATGGGGATATATGTATATGTATAGCTGATTCACTTTGTTGTACAGCAGAAACTAACACACCATTGTAAAGCAATTATACTCCAATAAAGATGTTAAGAAAAAAATATATATATATATATTAGGCTGCTTGAGAAGCACAGATGTTTGAGAGATGACAAGAAGCTGGGGCAGGGCTGAATAAAAAAACTCATTTTCAACACGAGGTTACTCTTTCAAAACTGGGAAAGGTGGTTGTTTTATCTACTGTGTAGAAACCAAACAGAGGGTCAAACAGAGGAGTATGTTCCAAATGAAAGAACAAGATAAAACCTCAGAAAAAAACTTAATGAAATGGAGGTAAGTACTTTACCTGATAAGGAGTTATAAGTAACAGTCATAAATATTCTCACCAAACTGGGGAAAAGGATGGATGAACACAGTGAGAACTTCAAGAGAGAGATGGAAAACATAAGAAAGTACCAAATAGAAGTCACAGAGCTGAAGAATACAATAACTGAATTGAAAATACACTAGAGGGGTTCAACAGCAGACTAGATGAAGCAGAAGAAGGGATCAGTCAATCTGAACACAAGACAGTGGAACTCACGCAGAACAACAAAAAGAAAAAGAATGAAAAAAGGTGAAGATAGCTTAAGGGACTCATGGGACAACATCAAATGAACTAACATTCACATTACAGGGTCCCTAGAAAGAGAAGAGAGAGAGAAAGGGGCAGAAATATTATTTGAAAAATTAATGGCTGAATTTTTCCTTCCTTGAATAATTTTATTCCCTAACTTGGAGAAGGAAACAGACATCCAGATCCAGGAAGCCCAGAAAGTGCTAATTAAAATGAACACAAAGAGATCCACAACAAGAAACATTGTAATTATAATGTTAAAAGTTAAAGACAAGGAGAAAATATTAAATGCAGCAAGAGAAAAACAATTTTTATGTACAAGGGAACCCTCATAAGACTATCAACAGATTTATCAGCACAAAATTTGCAGGCCAGAAGCTAATTGCATGATATATTTAAAGTGCTTAAAAAAAAAAAAAAACCCTTAAAATCAAGAATACTCTATGTGGAAAGGTTATCCTTCAGAATTGAAGGAGAGATAAAGAGTTTTCCAGATAAGCATAAGCTAAAGGAGTTCATCACCACTAAACTGTCCTTACAAAAACTATTAAAGGGACTTCTTCAAGCCAAAAACAGATGGTGCCAGTTAGTAACAAGAACACATATGAAAGAATAAATCTCACTGGAAAAGTAAATATATAGTAAAGGCACTGAATTGGTTACTTATAAAAGCTAATATAATTATAGTAAAAAATGACTATGACTGTAATACAGGCATACCTCGTTTTATTGTGCCTCACTTTATTTGCTTCTCAGATACTGCATTTTTTTTTTTTTTTTTTTTTTTTTTTACAAATTAAAGGTTTGTGGCCCTGCATTGAGCAAGTCTATTGGCACCATTCACTTCATGTCTGTGTGTCACATTTTGGTGATTCTTGTGATATTTCAAATGTTTTCATTTTTATAATACTTATTATGGTGATCTTCGATCAGTGATCTTTGATGTTACTATTGAAAAAAGATGACAACTTGCTAAGTCTTAGATGATGGTTAGCATTTTTTTTTCAGCAATAAGACATTTTTAAAGTACAGTATGTACATTGGTTTTTAAAGACATAATGTTATCGCACACTTTATAGACTATAGTATAGTGTAAGCATAACTTTTATATGCACTGGGAAGCCAAAAAATTCATGTGACTCACTGTATCATAATATTTGCTTTATTGTGGTGGTCTAGAACTGACCACGATATCTTCAAAGTATGTCTGAATTAGTTAAGGGACACACAAGATACAAAGATGTAAAATGTGACTTCAAAAACATGAAACATGGGGTGGGGGAGAGTAAAAATGTTGAACATTAGAATGGGATCAGACTTATGTTGTTATCAACTTAAAATAGTTTGCTATTTTATATGTAAGGATAAAACTTGTTTTATGTAAAAATACAACTTGTTATAACTTGTTATATGTAAGCCTCATGATAACCACAAAACAAAAACCTACAGTAAATACATAAGGATAAAGAGAAAGGAATATAAGCATACCACTAAAGAAAGTCATCAAAACACAAAGGAAGAGAGCAAAAGAAAAAGAAAGGAACAGAGAGGAACTACTAAAACAGCTAGAAAACAATTAGCAAAATGGCAATAAGCACATAACTAACAATAATTACTTTACATGTAAATGAACTAAATTCTCCAAAAGACATAGAGCAGCTGAATGGATAAAAAAACAACACTCATCTACATGCTCCTACAAGAGACACAATTTAGATGTAAGGACACACACAGACTGAAAGTGAAGGGATGGAAAAAGATATTTCATGGAAATGGAAACCAAAAGAAAGCTGGAGTAGCTATACTTATATCAGACAAAAAGACTTTAAAAGAAAAATAGTAATATGAGACAAAAGTGATGTTACATAATGATAATGGGGTCAATCTAAAAAGAAGATAAAGCACTTGTAAAAATTTACACACCCAACATAGGAGCACCTAAATATATAAAGCAAATGTTAATAGATTTAAATGGAGAAATAGATACCAATACAATAATAGTAGAGGACTTTAATATCCCACTTACATCAATGGATAGATCATCCAGACAGAAAATCAATAAGGAAACTTTGACCTAATAACACGTTAGATCAGATGGACTTAACAGATATTTACAGACCATTCCATCCAAAAGCAACAGAATATATATACTTAAGGGCACACGGAACGTTTTCCAAGATAGATCATGTGTTAGGCCAAAAAACAACTCTGAATTAATTTCAGAGGATTGAAATCATGTTAAGCATCTTTTCCAATAACAATGGTATGAAACTAGAAAATTTTTATTTATTTATTTATTTTAAAATTTAATTATCCTTTGGTTGATTCCTTTTCTACACAATTTTTAAAGGTTACACTCCATTTACAATTATTACAAAATATTGGCTCTGTTGAAACTAGAAATTAATTATGTGAAGAAAACTGGAAAATTCATAAATATATGGAGATTAACCAACATGTTACTGAACAACAAATGGGTCAAAGAAGAATTCAATGGGAAATCAAAAAATACCTTGAGACAAACAAAAATGGAAATGTAACATACCAAAAGTTATGGGATGCAGAAAAAGTAGTTCTAAGAGGAATATTCATAGCAATAAGTGCCTATTTCAAGAAACAAAAATAGTATTAAACAGATGACCTAACTTTATGCTGCAAGGAACTAGAAAAAGAAAAACAAATGAAGCTCAAAGTTAGTATGTGGAAGGAGATAACAAACATTAGAGCAGAAATAAATGAAATAGAGACTTAAAAGACAATAGCAAAGATAGTGAAACTAAGAGCTGGTTTTTCTAAAAAGATAAACACGATTGACAAACCTTTAGCTAGACTCACCAACAAAAAAAGTATCATCCCTTTTAGAATGTTTGAATTTTAAGCTAGGACACGGAATAGAGTGGTGCCTCGCATGACGCTCAGAATCCCTCATGGTGGAAGCTGTTGGTGTATGGTAGGGCTGGGAGGCAGACAGAGAAGGTCTTTCCATCACACTTGAAATGACACCGTGGGGAAGACTTCCATGCATAGTTAGTGGCTTAGATCACCTCATCATTCACTTACAGGCACACTCCTTCTGAACAACAAAAGTATGAGAGGGCAGAGGACAATAATGGACCCCAGTAATACCAAAGTGCTTTCCAATTAGTGCTTTCATTCTTTCATGTAAAACTGGTATAATGAAAAGAGCATGGGATTGAGAGTTAGAAGACCTGGCCCTGTCTCTAATTAAGAAATATTAATATTTCACTGTGAAGGACCTCAGTCGCGCATGCATGGGATATGATTTCTCACAGTCTTTCAGATCTGAAATTAATGATTTCTAGAGTTCTATAATTAAGTGGAAGTTGATAGCTGAGATTTTTTTTAAGGGAGGGAAGTTAGGGTGGGCATAAGTTTTTGTGAATGTTATTGGTTAACGGTGTGTGGGATTCAGATGTGGACTGTGAAAAGGATCTGGCAGTTCAAGAATAATCATCAAACTTCTATTTAAAGAGGACAAAATTGAGAGGATAATGTGTATCACTTCTGCTTCCTCAATGTGTCCAATTTTCTTTTCTGTACTAGAGCAGGTGGGGTTCCCCAAAATTAAGGAGAATGAAGATCCTTTGGGATATGTGTTGTATCCTACTGGGATATGTGTTGTATCCAAAATACTCTACTGCCAGAGGATATGCTTCTCTTTTTCTGTTAAGAAGAAATCTCACCCATGAAGTCTACGGGTAAAACTTTCTAAGGGAAAGTTTGTACTGTGTCCACCCATATTATGCTTGGCTCTGGTTAGCACCATTATTTTTCTCCTTTTACATTTTAAATGGGGTGAAATTTGCAAGCAGCAAGGAAAACACAAGCACAAGATCTTTCACTATATACGTGTTTTGTGAACGGTAAATTAAAACCAAATTAATTCAAGGCTGATATTTTGCTTAACAGACTAAACTAAAAATGAGTGCTGTTTCCCAGTTCCCTCAGCCAGGGCCTGGCTACGGTTTTAGATGCTCTCCAGTGAGCTTGTCCATTGGTCCTCACAGAGGAAAAGAAACATACTATTATCTGAATGTTCCTCTTGTTTTGTCTTTCTTCTTATAAATGAGTTCCTTCTGTACTTTGGAACCAGAAGCAAAATCATGAAGTTATGGGGAGATGAGGAAGCCTCTACATGGGAAGCTACTAGAACTTTGTAAGTGGAAGACAACCCACATGTCTGTAGACATGGGACTTCCAAGTAAGCAAAATGTGGTCCAGATGCCCAGTCAGTTGAATGCTTACTGTAGATCCTATTCTGTCATCAATTCTGGTGTTTCCCTTAAATGAATATTTGTATTCTGAGCTGGCCAGGTAGCAGTAGTGCTATCAGTATCGGGGCAGGGTGGGGGGAGACATACAGTTGGGTCTAAAGAGGGTTATGTGTTAGGAAGTAAAGAACAAATTGCATAGATGTGTATTCACAAATCCTCCCAAAGAAATTGGCCTCCCAAATGTAAGCAGCTGCAATGACTCTTGCGTATCTCCAATCTCCTTTGACTCTCTGTTGTCAGTGAGAATTTATAACCCTCATTGTTAGAATTCTGTATTTTTCAAGCTAGAGTCACTCCTAGGTGCTGAAAGATTCTCAAACCACCTCTCGTGCCAAAGCCTTTTCAGTTAACTCCCTAAAACATGCTTTCATCTCAGTTTCCCCATCTCTTTAGGGAATGCCAGCATTTAAAACAATTTGCTTGTTTTCCTTTTAACTTCCTAATCTGGCTAATTTAATTGAGTCATAAACCTATAAAGTTTATTATCAGATCTAATTATCCCAAAGGTTTCTTCTTCGCAGCTACTCCTTTAACATCTCCTGTAGTTAACAGGAAGCATTTCATACCTCAAAGAGGCACTCAGGTTTTTTGTGTGTGGTTTTAAATTTTTGTCTATTTCAGGCAGAGAGTATAGCAAACATTAAATTACTACACAGTACATTTTTTAAACGAAGAAAACTTTAAAAAAAAGTGGGATTGAGAGGAGGATGGTGAAAATATGGCACATAGATCTGAAGGAGTTATGCGTAAATCTGTCACATGAATTCCAAAATAAATACCCCTATTTCTACCTTGGTTACCACCTTAAGGTCTAGTAGTAATAATCTGGTGTGAGCATGGCTGGTTTTAGTTTCTGTTATGATGGTGGGGTAACCATGTGACCCTGGGCCGGACGAAAGGCTGCTCAGAGTCTGTGCAGGGGGGCCCTCCAGGTCTAGTCTGTGAGTTGCTGGCCGTGTGCAAACAGGCCTCCAGCCCTTCAGGGTACTGTGCCCCCTGTTTGTTCCCTCAGAAGGATTTTTGGATATTCACTCAGCCTTGCTGTGGATTCCACGTTTAGTTTCCCTCTTTGATCCTGTTTCAGAGGTCCTCCCTGACTGAGCTGCTGTTGGCTACTCTGGGTGAACATACCTCAACTCTCAGAATCTTTCTCCTTGGTCCAGGCTTCTTGTGGTAGGTGCCCCTACCTAGCACAGATCCTTCCTAACCTTGGGGTGGGACTCAGACAAGCTTTAAATCTTGTTAGTCTTGACATTTGGAGGAAGAAGTTATTCTTAAATGCCCAGGAATGTGCTACAGAAGTTGAAACTTTTGATATGTTTACTCTCTCTGCTTTGTTCAATTCAGATGTTAGGATAAACCATGTTTAAAATTCTAGTGTGTGTTATGAATGAAAAAAGACCCTTACTTTTATACTGACCTAGCTGATGTCCCTTAGTTGGTTTTTTAATTCTTTTAACAAATATTGAGTGATTCTCATTGCTAAGCAGGAGGACATGTACTCTGTAAATAAGAGTGAACATAACATGATCTGTGGTTCCTACTCCAACAGAGCTTATATTCTGCTGAACACGTGTGAAAAGGAAGAAAACCAACAAATAAATGAAATGATTACAAATTGTGGTACTGCTTTGATGGAAGCAAATACAAGTATAGGGGGAGGGGGAGAGAGAGGGAACAGCCAGCTGGTCTTATGATTTTAAATTATCTTTATTTTTAATTTTTTTATGGAGAAACTTGAATACTAACTGCAAATCTCACTCATAAAATAAGTAGTGATGAGAGAAACCTTCAGTTTTCTTTTGAGATTTATTGATACAAAAAGTAGGAGGCTATTATAATTCAATTATCTTAGGGCTTATGCTAGTTCATTATTGAAAATAAATAAGGAAACACAAGCTTTAAATGATACATTAAATGAGATGGAGTTAATTGATATTTATAGGACATTCCATCCAAAAACAATAGAATACACATTTTTCTCAAGTGCTCATGGAACATTCTCCAGGATAGATCATATCTTGGGTCACAAATCAAGCCTTGGTAAATTTAAGAAAATTGAAATTGTATCAAGTATCTTTTCCGACCACAACGCTATGAGACTCGATATCAATCACAGGAGAAGATCTGTAAAAAATACAAACACATGGAGGCTAAACAATACACTACTTAATAACGAAGTGATCACTGAAGAAATCAAAGGGGAAATCAAAAAATACCTAGAAACAAATGACAATGGAGACACGACGACTCAAAATCTATGGGATGCAGCAAAAGCAGTTCTAAGAGGGAAGTTTAT
This sequence comes from Orcinus orca, assembly GCF_937001465.1. Lineage (NCBI taxonomy): Eukaryota > Metazoa > Chordata > Mammalia > Artiodactyla > Delphinidae > Orcinus > Orcinus orca. The sequence continues at coordinate 102,132,867 of NC_064563.1, forward strand.
AGCAATACAATCTTACCTTAAGAAACAGGAAACATCTCGAATAAACAACCTAACCTTGCACCTAAAGCAATTAGAGAAAGAAGAACAAAAAAACCCCAAAGTTAGCAGGAGGAAAGAAATCATAAAAATCAGATCAGAAATAAATGAAAAAGAAATGAAGGAAACGATAACAAAGATCAATAAAACTAAAAGCTGGTTCTTTGAAAGAATAAACAAAATTGATAAACCATTAGCCAGACTCATCAAGAAAAAAAGGGAGAAGACTCAAATCACTAGAATTAGAAATGAAAAAGGAGAAGTAACAACTGACACTGCAGAAATACAAAAGATCATGAGAGATTACTACAAGCAACTCTATGCCAATAAAATGGACAACCTGGAAGAAATGGACAAATTCTTAGAAAGGCACAACCTGCCAAGACTGAATCAGGAAGAAATAGAAAATATGAACAGACCAATCACAAGCACTGAAATTGAAACTGTGATTAAAAATCTTCCAACAAGCAAAAGCCCAGGACCAGATGGCTTCACAGGCAAATTCTCTCAAACATTTAGAGAAGAGCTATCACCTATCCTTCTCAGACTCTTCCAAAATATAGCAGAGGGAGGAACACTCCCCAACTCATTCTACGAGGCCACCATCACCCTGATACCAAAACCAGACAAGGATGTCACAAAGAAAGAAAACTACAGGCCAATATCACTGATGAACATAGATGCAAAGATCCTCAACAAAATACTAGCAAACAGAATCCAACAGCACATTAAACGGATCATACACCATGATCAAGTGGGGTTTATTCCAGGAATGCAAGGATTCTTCAATATACGCAAATCAATCAACGGGATACACCATATTAACAAATTGAAGGAGAAAAACCATATGATCATCTCAATAGATGCAGAGAAAGCTTTTGACAAAATTCAACACCCATTTATGATAAAAACCCTGCAGAAAGTAGGCATAGAGGGAACTTTCCTCAACATAATAAAGGCCATATATGACAAACCCACAGCCAACATCGTCCTCAATGGTGAAAAACTGAAAGCATTTCCACTAAGATCAGGAACAAGACAAGGTTGCCCACTCTCACCACTCTTATTCAACATAGTTTTGGAAGTTTTAGTCACAGCAATCAGAGAAGAAAAGGAAATAAAAGGAATCCAAATCGGAAAAGAAGAAGTAAAGCTGTCACCGTTTGCAGATGACATGATACTATACATACAGAATCCTAAAGATGCTACCAGAAAACTACTAGAGCTAATCAATGAATTTGGTAAAGTAGCAGGATACAAAATTAATGCACAGAAATCTCTGGCATTCCTATACACTAAGGATGAAAAATCTGAAAGTGAAATCAAGAAAACACTCCCATTTACCATTGCAACAAAAAGAATAAAATACCTAGGAATAAACCTACCTAAGGAGACAAAAGACCTGTATGCAGAAAATTATAAGACACTGATGAAAGAAATGAAAAATGATACAAATAGATGGAAAGATATACCATGTTCTTGGATTGGAAGAATCAACATTGTGAAAATGACTCTACTACCCAAAGCAATCTACAGATTCAATGCAATCCCTATCAAACTACCACTGGCATTTTTCACAGAACTAGAACAAAAAATCTCACAATTTGTATGGAAACACAAAAGACCCCGAATAGCCAAAGCAATCTTGAGAACGAAAAATGGAGCTGGAGGAATCAGGCTTCCTGACTTCAGACTATACTACAAAGCTACAGTAATCAAGACAGTATGGTACTGGCACAAAAACAGAAATATAGATCAATGGAACAGGATAGAAAGCCCAGAGATAAACCCACGCACATATGGTCACCTTATCTTTGACAAAGGAGGCAGAAATGTACAGTGGAGAAAGGACAGCCTATTCAATAAGTGGTGCTGGGAAAACTGGACAGCTACATGTAAAAGTATGAGATTAGATCACTCCCTAACACCATACACAAAAATAAGCTCAAAATGGATTAAAGACCTAAATGTAAGGCCAGAAACTATCAAACTCTTAGAGGAAAACATAGGCAGAACACTCTATGACATAAATCACAGCAAGATCCTTTTTGACCCACCTCCTAGAGAAATGGAAATAAAAACAAAAGTAAACAAATGGGACCTAATGAAACTTAAAAGCTTTTGCGCAGCAAAGGAAACCATAAAGAAGACCAAAAGACAACCCTCAGAATGGGAGAAAATATTTGCAAATGAAGCAACTGACAAAGGATTAATCTCCAAAATTTATAAGCAGCTCATGCAGCTTAATAACAAAAGAACAAACAACCCAATCCAAAAATGGGCAGAAGACCTAAATAGACATTTCTCCAAAGAAGATATACAGAGTGCCAACAAACACATGAAAGAATGCTCAACATCACTAATCATTAGAGAAATGCAAATCAAAACTACAATGAGATATCATCTCACACCAGTCAGAATGGCCATCAGCAAAAAATCTAGAAACAATAAATGCTGGAGAGGGTGTGGAGAAAAGGGAACCCTCTTACACTGTTGGTGGGAATGTAAATTGATACAGCCACTGTGGAGAACAGTATGGAGGTTCCTTAAAAAGCTACAAATAGAACTACCATATGACCCAGCAATCCCACTACTGGGCATATACCCTGAGAAAACCATAATTCAAAAAGAGTCATGTACCAAAATGTTCATTGCAGCTCTATTTACAATAGCCCAGAGATGGAAACAACCTAAGTGTCCATCATCAGATGAATGGATAAAGAAGATGTGGCACATATATACAATGGAATATTACTCAGCCATAAAAAGAGACGAAATTGAGCTATTTGTAATGAGGTGGGTAGACCTAGAGTCTGTCATACAGAGTGAAGTAAGTCAGAAAGAGAGAGACAAATACCGTATGCTAACACATATATATGGAATTTAAGAAAAAAAAAATGTCATGAAAAACCTAGGGGTGAAACAGGAATAAAGACACAGACTTACTAGAGAATGGACTTGAGGCTATGGGGAGGGGGAAGGGTAAGCTGTGACAAAGCAATAAAGAGGCATGGACATGTATACACTACCAAATGTAAGGTAGATAGCTAGTGGGAAGCAGCCGCATAGCACAGGGAGATCAGCTCGGTGCTTTGTGACCGCCTGGAGGGGTGGGATAGGGAGGGTGGGAGGGAGGGTGATGCAAGCAGGAAGAGATATGGGAACATATGTATATATATAACTGATTCATTTTGTTGTGAAGCTGAAACTAACATACCATTGTAAAGCAATTATGCTCCAATAAAGATGTTTAAAAAAAATTAAAAAAAAAAAGAGAATACTTTTTCAATAATTTTTCAACGCTTTTGCTTACAAACCATCCTAACTATTTTCTTCTCCTAATCTTTTTAGATTAACATGGAGACTACTACAATTAATGTAAAATATCTCTTTAGTAAAGTTTTACTTTGGTTATATATTGAAATGATAATATTTTAAACACATTGGGTTAAACAAAATATATGACTAAAATTAATTTTATGTATTTAATCTTAAATATGGCTGCCAGAAAATTTATAGTTACTTATGTGGCTCTCATATTTATATTGAAAAGACTGCTACAGAATCTTGGTGTGAAAATTTGTTTATTATTTTGGATGGATTGTGGTTCATGATGTGTGCCCTTAACAATTATTACTAAAAGAAGAAAATATAGAATTTGGTTGGGGAGCTGGTTAATTATATCCCCTAACACCTGTCTTTTATAAAGATCCACAACAGTTTTTACTTCTGCCAACAGTCGAAAATTTCTTGAAAAGAGGGAGTATGCATTTTGATCTATTCTTTGGTCCCCATCCACAAGCTAGATATTTGTATTATTTGGCTAAACTTTGTAAATCACCTAATGTTGTCACACTGAATGCTGCTGATCTATCAAAAAAAAAAAAAATCTTATAATTTTGTATAAGAAAAAGAAACTAAGAACAAGCATTCCCCCAATTTACAAAGATTTACAGACAGCAAGAAACTAAAGAGTGAGGAAGATGCTTGAGATTTATCAAGCATAAAAGAAATACTGAAATTAACTTTTGGTTTGATGCATTTGGATTGACATTTCTCAGATGATAATGCTATGAGGGAGAAGACAAAGAAAAGATCGTTTCCAAAGGGTAAACATGGCACCATGCAGTTATATTTTCCCCATTTTAAACATAGGGGCTTCCCTGGTGGCGCAGTGGTTGAGAGTCCGCCTGCCGATGCAGGGGACGCGGGTTCGTGTCCCGGACCGGGAAGATCCCCACATGCCGCGGAGCGGCTGGGCCTGTGAGCCGTGGCCGCTGAGCCTGCGCGTCCGGAGCCTGTGCTCCGCAACGGGAGAGGCCACAACAGTGAGAGGCCCGCGTACCGCAAAAACAAAAACATAATACCTGGGGCTTTGATTTGAGGCAAAACCCAGAGTAGTCTGGAGGCAAACCCCTTTGACAGTATTTCTACAGCCAAATACAGTGTGCTCGATTGTTCTTTCAGGTGGATTTGCTCTTCTTCTTGACTTTGGAGTCCTAGCTCCCTTGTTTCAAGGTCACCATTCAATGGGAATAGTGAAAAGAGGAGTGGGAACAAAATGGAAAGGAAAGATTGTCCCAAGGTGAAAAGAGACACTCATCACTGGGGAACATACAAATGCCCATTATACTCAATATTGAATTAGTGAAATTTGTTTAATGCGACCATATATTATTTATTCTCTCCACCTATATATATCCATCCATTTCTTTGTGGTTACTTGAGATAGATTTGGTTTTCAAGTGGCAGAAGGTTTCAGTTGTTTTAGACACGGCACAATGCCGGTTGCTAAAGGGGTTATTAATTAAAGCTGGACTTGTGAGCATCCTGGATCGTGGACTCGTGGTTTCTGCTGTCATTCGTAATGGAATTACACATTGTCAGCATTGGGTGTGTGCATGTGTGTGTGTGTGTGTGCGTGTGTACACCGGCGGGGGTGTCAGTGGTGAGAGAGGGAGGAAATGGGAGAGTAAGCATCTGGCTTATGTCTAGAGGTCTTCCTACCACCTGGGAGAGGAATGAGACATCCTGTAACTCGATTCCTCTCTAAGAATCTCCAGAAATAAAATAATTTCATTAAAAAGCAGTCATTTTTAAACTAAAGAAAAAGTCTTTTCCAAGAGAAGAAAAGCATCACTGTTCATTTGTTATAACATTAACACTTGGCAATTTAATCACATCATTTTGGTAACATTCTCGTGAAACAGTACAATCAACTGCACTGGGAAAACTAATAACAAAATCTGTGTTCTGCTACTAATTAGCTGTGTGGTTTCAGAAAATCTGCTTTACCTCCCTGGGCCTCAGTTTCCTTCCCTGTCGAAAGAGAGAGTTTGGAATACCAGAACTGAAGAAAAAAAAAATTAGTCCTTACTGTTAATTCTGCCGTGAGGGTACTTGGGTGGTGGTGAGGATGGGTAGGATGGGCATGGTCTGAGGTGCTAGGAACTGAGTTAGAAAACCAGTGTATAACATTAGTTCATCAAGGAATCTTGTTAAAATGCAGATTCTGACTCAGTAGGTCTGGCGTGAGGCCTAAGTTTCTACATTTCTAACAATATCCAGGTGATACTGATGCTACTGATCCCTACAAGGTGCTGGATGATCATTTTTCCCAACTTTCTCATTCTGTAGATGAAAGTGGGTCATAAACAGGCAGCATGATTTGTCCAAGCTCACCCAACAGTCGAGTAGTGCACCCCATATGAGAATCCCGGGTGTCATGATTGTTGGTTTGATGACGATGTCACTTTCTACATCTCTTGTATTTCTTCCAAAGCTAAAACTCTGATGACATTTGGGCTTTACATTTCTTAGGAGTCACTCTGAGTTCAGTGTTTTGGCTACACTATCTCATTACTTTCACAATTTCATGTCAAACCATATGTAGCAGTTGCTAGGAAAATCAAATTTGACAAATTAACTAATTTCCAGTTCATGGCCTTAGTCTCCATTTAGAGTGGCCCTTGCGTGTTTATGTTCTGTGCATGGAGAGGAAGTAAGAATCCACTAAGGAAAATATCCTGTTTGCTGTGACAGCTGTCCATTAATGCTCTTCAGGTGATACCAGCTTGAACAAAGATTGGTTTTAGATTATCAGGGCCCACATTCTGTGGAGTTTCATGAGTTAAGATAAAAAGAAGTTATTTACTTCTCAAAGCAAAGAAGTAGCCAGTATAAACCATGCTATAGCCCCTAAAAGAATTTCCACGTTGTCTTTTATGTTTATTTGCCATTCGCATCCAGTAATGTTTTTTGAGTCTCTGGAAGTGCAAGGCAGGGATTAACAAAGTTAATCCACAAAAGACAGTCTTGAACCTCTAGATATTAAAAAAAAATAAGATAGCATGCATTTAAAAATATCCATTATCCTAGAGTTTTTTCTTCATCTCAGGAAAATAAAATTTTCTCTAATCCAGAGTAAACAGCCTTTCCCAAAATATGTTCCTTCGAACATCAGTTCCATGAAATGCTCTTAGGGAAAAAAAGGATATCTGTCATTAAATAAATTTAGGACTGCATGCTTAATGTATATTTCTCTTAAGTTTCACAAAGCACAGTAGAATATGAAAGTTTCTAAGAAGTCTTACAATAAAAAATTATTTTAATTTTGTTTAACAGCAGTTCCTCCAATTATTTGACTATAGATCTCTGCCAACCTCCCCCCCTACATTTTTTCCATGTAATGTCTACTGAGATCCTATAGAATTAATGTTCTGTGAAATACACTTTGGGAAATCCTGGTCTGGATTATTTTCCCCAGAGTTTGCTTTTTCTGTGTTTATCTGGCTGATGTCATATATTAAACATATCAGTACAAACTACCTGGTAATGCCGTTTTTTAAGGGCATATATCTTAACTATTATCTATTTTAAAGGAAAATGAAAAGGAAGATGTTTAGGAAAGATTGTGTAAATAGTAGCCTGAGGTTTTCCCTCCGATTGTGAGAGCTTTCAGCATCTGTGAGCAGTTTGGTTTGCTGTACTTTGGAGATGGTCCCTCACCTGTGAGGAACTTGAGTAGATGGGAAAAACCTCTTTAGATCTAGAAATAAATGTGAGGCTTTTGCTGATGTTGGTTGCCTCCAGGACAATGTTTCTAAAAGTCTTGTGTGTGTATTTAATGGTGAGATACTTTTAAATGGCATGTGGATAAACATGAAACTATAGTTACATATTTAATTTAGTGCATTTTAGAAAAATTACAGCATTATAGCATTATAAAACATGATTTCACATACATTATTGTTAAAGTAGTATTTATGTTTGAAAACCACAAGTTGATTTAAAGCTAAATACTGAGTAATTAATGATAAAAAGAAATCGTGAAAGGGGTATTCAAATGAGTAAAGCTTGGGAATCAATGCCTGGGGAATTAGCCAAGAAGTGAGTTCTGGGGCCTGGCCTGTATCCCTTCAGAAACACCATCACCCCTGTGTTTTGAGAACCATCATAGTATAATGGAAAGGTTGCAGGTTGTAGGCTGAGATTATGCTCTGTGGAAAGAAAGATAATAAGATATGGGTCCCACTGCTGAAGAGCTCACAGCTTTTGTAAGACACTGAGTACTAAGGCACCACTCTCAGCCTGATAGCCAAAGCACTGAAAGCCTCATAACCCACACTGGACTCATTACATAGATGAGTTACTGCCATTGAATAAGACAGCTCTGAGTTTTGTGTCTTTTGGACAAATACACTTAGCAGTAAATTTAGCCTACAATGCTGAGATACATGACTCCCGTTTGCCCCCTTAAAATTAGCCATCAGTCTATACCTCCAAACCTTTTGCCTTCTATCAATTACTGCCTGTAAAGGGGCAACTACCATAATTTGGCTGCTTTCTGTTAGATGAGTGGTTCTCCACTAAGGGTAATTTTTTCCCACCCAGGGGACATTTGGCTATGTGTGGACACACTCTTTGTTGTCACAACTATGGGGGCAGTGCTACTGGCATCTAGTGGGTAGAGGCCATGGATGTTTCTAAAATTCCCACAATGCTCAGGACAGCTCCCCACAACAAAGAAATATCTGCCCCAAAATATTAGAAGGGCTGAGGGTGAGAAACCTTGTGTTAGAATGACGTAGGCAGGAAGAATTGGACATAATGACTGCAAAACTCAATCACAAAGCCTCAGTGGGCATATTTAAATGCGTTTTTTTTTTTTTTAATGTGCCCAATGCATTTTTTTTCCCAGAGAAAAAGTATTGATAAAACAGTGAACTATCTGTGGTATGCTGAATACTAGACCCCCCAAAATGTCTAAGTCTTAATCTCTAGAACCTGTGCATATATTATTTTACATAACAAAAAGAATTTTCCAGGTGTGTTTAAGTTAAGGATCTTGAGATGGGGAGATTATCTTGGATTGGCTGAGTGGGCCCGATCTAATCGCAAGGGTTTTTATCTATAAAAAGGGAGGCAGGAGAGTCAGCGTCAGATAGGAGATATAATGATAAAAGCAGAGGTTGGAGTGATATGATTGAAAATTGAAGGAGGGGCCGTGAGCCAAGGAATGCAGGCTGCCTCTGGAAGCTAAAAAAGGCAAGGATATGGATTTTCCCCTCTAATTTCAGAAGGAATGTAATCCTGCTGGCACCTTGATTTTAGCCCTGTAAGACTTTTTTGGACTTCTGACTGCCAGAACTGTAAGATATTAAACTTGTGTTGTTTTATGCCAGTAAATTTGTGGTGATTTGTTACAGCAGCAATAGGAAACGAATACACTATCATTTGGTGTGCTTTGAGAACGGATATGTATTTCCACATATAGTATAAACAGATTTCAGATTTTTACTGTATCAGAACACAAAATATAGTTCAACCTATAGCTATTTGGAACTTGTTTTCTCTAAGAGTGTGGGAGGCCCTCTGGGGATTTGCGTGAGGGTGGATGATCGTACTGGTGAAGAAGTGCTGGTGGTGTAACAGCTGGTTGATAAAATCTTAAATAAGCCGACTTTCTCTATGCTGCCTTCTTTCACAGGCAATTTATGGGTAAAATAATTCATCAAGTGGTTTGGAAGACGCAGAGTGTGAGGAACTATCATGATAGTGACTGTACAATTATTCATGAACTCTCCAAAATTATAAACATTTGTTATGCTCTCATGAGAATGGTTTTATTAAGTTTTACAACAACCGTATTAAATTAGTTGTTATAATAAGATTATGTTTCTCACTGAAGCCTATCTAAAATATTGCTTTACAGTTTGAACCCTGAATAAGAATGGTATTGGGTTTTTTTCTGGCCCATATCCAGTATGTTTGTAAGCAATCAGGTGGCATCATCCAGGGTGCAATGTGAAGTCCTGTAACTGTCAACACCTAGTGTGTGTATTCATTGGTGCGCCTGTGTGCACAGCTGCAACCTCCTGCTCAGGCACAGCTCCCCACATCCAACCTCATCACGCTGAGTGCAGTTCCCTCATCTACCCTCTCCATCTGTGAAATGTGAAAATTTTAGAATTATTTAATGGTACACACATGCACACAGAGACACATGAACAGATAAGGATAACTAACATTTGCAGAGTGCCTAATAGGTCACCAAGTGCTTTTTACCTCTGCTGTCTTACAATCCTTAGCACAGTCATTGTTATTATCAACATTTTGCAGCATAGGAAATGGGAACTGAAGGAGTTTTGGTGATTTGTTTAATGTCAAAAAGGCAGTAGAGGCAGGTGGGACTCAAATTTTCTGGTCCGCCTGCTGCTAGGTGGCTCCATGGCATCTGGACTTTCAGAGATGGGCAGTTATAGAGCTTGGCCGAGGTCACTGTGGTGATCATGCTGAGCACTTATATAGCAGGAGTGCCCTATATGTGGCCCAGTCAGCTGGCACCCAACATTCTCTTGCTTTTAAGACTTTATTTTTCTGCCTGTGGGCCTTGGGAGACCTCCTCTTGAAACTTCACTATTCTTATTAGTCTGGGGGAGGGAAGGTATTTCTCTGGCTCCTGGCTGTATTATAGCCCTCTCCCCAGGGTCCCCTGGCTCTTGCTTCATGGACACTTTTATGCATTTACACTCTCTGAAATCTACTTTTTTTAAATTGAAGTATAGTTGATTTACAAAGTTGTGTTAGTTTTAGGTGTATAGCAAAGTGATTCAGATATATATTCTTCAGATTCTTTTCTTTTCTTTTCTGGGTCATTAGAAGATATTGAATATAATTCCCTGTGCTATACGGTAGGTTCTTGTTGGTTATCTATTTTATGTATAGTAGTATGTACCTGTTAACCCCAAACTCTCAACTTATCCCTCTTGCCCCCCTTTCCTTTTTGGTAACCATAAGTTTGTTTGCGAAGTCTGTGAGCCTATTTCTGTTTTGTAAATAAGTTCATTTGTATCATTTTTTTAGATTCCACATATAAGTGATATCATATGATATTTGTCTTTCTCTGTCTTACTTCACTTAATATTATCATCTCTAGGTCCATCTGAAATCTATTGAATAAACTAACATGAAGTGAAATGAATGATTAACTACTTCATTGTTCTCTTTTCTTAATTTTCACATATTGTAAAAAGGTTAGTACTAAATTGAATAAGGTGCACCACTAATATTACATAATATTGTGGTAAATTCTATTAAAAGTTGAGTGCAGGTCTTTGGTCAAAAACATAACCCTTGATTCTACTATTGTTTTGAGGATGCATTTAAACTATTGTTTTAATTTATTTTTCTTTTTTTGGGAAATTTTAGGCTCCATTTAGGGCTACATGGTTGTGAAATTTTCAAAAGTAACTACCTTTGGGAGATTTCTGTTCCAGGATTTGATAAAGAATAGCAATAATATTAAAATATTTATGAGAGGCAAAATTATTTTCTGTAATATTGAAAACAAAAAGACAAAAATAAAAATGCTTGGGACTTCCCTGGTGGTGCAGTGGTTAAGAATCCGCCTGCCAATGCAGGGGACACAGGTTCGAGCCCTGGTCCAGGAAGATCCCACATGCCGCGGAGCAACTAAGCCTGTGTGCCACAACTACTGAGCCTGCGCTCTAGAGCCCATGAGCCACAACTACTGAGCCCACACACCACAACTACTGAAGTCTAAGGCCTGTGCTTCTCAACAAGAGAAGCCACTGCAATGAGAAGCACACGCACTGCAACAAAGAGTAGCCCACGCTCGCCACAACTAGAGAAAGCCCACGTGCAGCAACGAAGACCCAATGCAGCCAAAAATAAATTAATTAAATAAATAAATTTATATACAAAATAAATGCTTGTATGGTTGAAAAGGTTGCCACGTCCCCGGCTAAGTACCTCACGTGGGTAAGGTAGCCTATTATATCCATATATATATATATATATATATATATATATATATATATATATATTTTTTTTTTTTTTTTTTTTTTTTTGCGGTACGCGGGCCTCTCACTGTTGTGCCCTCTCCCATTGCGGAGCACAGGCTCCGGACGCGCAGGCTCAGAGGCCATGGCTCACAGGCCCAGCTGCTCCGCGACATGTGGGATCCTCCCGGACTGGGGCACAAACCCGTGTCCCCTGTATCGGCAGGCGGACTCTCAACCACTGCGTCACCAGGGAAGCCCTATCCATATTTTTTTAATCACAGAAAATTGCCTTGATGGATGAATTAGCACTCTTATTATGAACTTATTTATTACCATATTACAGACTTAAATAAGCAAAATCAACATGACCTGGCCATAGGCTTTTAGTATCCAGAGATAATTGGATTGAAAATAAAATTTTTTACTCTATGTGGAAAGCCATCAGAAGAATTATAGATGGAAAAACAAGACCGGAGAATTTTTTAAGACTTGAAAATTCTACAACATAGAGAAAAGGGGAGAAAAATGTATAGTGACATAGGGTATGGTATAGACGGTACAGGGAAGGGTTGGTCTCATTTCTTCATACTGATACAGTTTTATTTTGCAGATTTTTAAGTTCATGGGGAAGCGAGAAAGAAAAATTAGCAAAGATGGAAATAATGTACTAATTTCTTATTCAGTAGAATATGACTAAGTATTATTTCATGGTTATGCATATAAAATACAATTCAAAATGAAAGATTGAAATGTGTGGCATTTGAAAGATATTCATATTTTGGACACACCATGGGTATAAAAAATTCTTATTCTTTCTTCTTACCACTTTTGATGATAGTAAGACGGTGTTAAGGTGCATCCCTTTCCGTCAGCCTTTTATGCTGTATTTTGTATTATTTGCATTTGTTTTCTTACTGATTGAGCTTTCAGTGTAGTTGACTGACATCATTTTTTCCTTAGAGTTTTTATTACATTAAGAATAAATGTATTTACTGCTTAGAGTGAGACATTAAACTAGTATATTAACATTTTTTCAAAGATGGTAAAATTTGCAAAATACTCAGAAATATTTTCTTTATGAATAGCATAATTCAACTGTAGGTATTACTGGAGAAACTGGAAAAACAAATTATTGCCTTTTGGTCTTCCCTTCCTTTTGTCTACACCAACAATACAGTCCAAAAATATTTCCATTTCTTTCAAGAGTGAGACCTTGAGGTCTACTTGAATTCTTACACTGTCTCCCCTTCCCAGAACCTTTTTAAATTTTGGCAACTTTTTGCAATTAGGTAATGGAAGCACAATTCCTGTGCAGAAGCTTATTCTACAAGGTGCCAAGTTCAGATATTATAAAGAAAATACCCTACTCTACCTTAGGAAATGTTTCTATCATTAAAATAATACTGACAATTCACAGATAGCAGAGGGAAATGGGTTGATGAGATCTGAAAGCTCTCCATTTCAGTAGGGAAAAGATGTGCAACTGTTTTAAACCAAATGACAAACTCTCATTAACAACAACAACAAAAAACCAAACAAACAACTCCCCATTCAATAATGCTTTAAGTCGACTGGTCTATCTTTTCACAGCTTTTGGGCTCAGATGCTTATAAATCATCAACAGTGTGCCACCCCACTCCTTTAGGAAGGCAAGCAGAGAGAGGCATTTGAATCTGAATCCTGACTCTAACTTAGTAGCTGGACAGTACTGGGCAGTTTGTATAACCTCTCTGAAGCCCTATTTCTACAGATATAAAATGGGAATAATGACCTTTGCCTTCCAGGATTGTTTTTAGGATTACAGATAGTGTATATAAAATGTCTAGTGCAATCGTATTCACCCAGAAGGTGCTCAATGCACAGTGATTAAACTTGAGAAGACAGCACTTCTTGTAAACTCATACTCTAAGTGTGGTCCCCATGGCATGTTTGGCTTACATCACCTGATACTGAAAGCCTGAGTGAATGCAGGACACTCTGAGATTTCAGACCTGATGACATCGTGGTAGGGTCCCAGAACCTGAACCTGTCTGACTGTTCTGAAGAGGTTACTTAGTGAATCCACTTAAATAATTTAGCTCATTTCAGGTCTTGGCCCCCAAACCTGGTTTCATGAAATGTTTGACTTTTCAGCCTACTCTTCTGATCATATAGAGGCAAAGTCACGGACTCTCCTAGTCGACATTCACAGCACTTTAGCTTGGCTGAGAGAAGCCACTGATGTAAAATCAGAATGTTTACAACATGACAATACTGGGTTCAATAGCTGGACTTTTGTATTTTTTTTAAGAAGATGTTGGGGGTAAGAGTTTATTAATTTATTTTTATTTATTTATGCTGTGTTGGGTCTTCGTTTCTGTGTGAGGGCTTTCTCTAGTTGTGGCAAGCGGGGGCCACGCTTCATCGCGGTGCGCGGACCTCTCACTATCGCGGCCTCTCTTATTGTGGAGCACAGGCTCCAGACGCACAGGCTCAGTAGTTGTGGCTCACGGGCCCAGTTGCTCCGCGTCATGTGGGATCCTCCCAGACCAGGGCTCGAACCCGTGTCCCCTGCATTAGCAGGCAGATTCTCAACCACTGCGCCACCAGGGAAGCCCCGGGACTCTTCTTTTTATATGAGTTTATTTGAGGCACAGTCAGGGTAACTGGAATCATATGATTGGAAGGATTCCTAAGGGTTCGTTTGGAATCACTGAAGCTCAGGCTGGAAGATATCATGTGGTCCTATCTACCTGCTTCCCAGCAGCACCACCCACACTCCCTTTCACAAACCAGAATTTGTCCTATCCCTTAAGAGCTGCTGAGAAGGAGTTCTGGAGGTATTAAACAATCATCAAAGATGCTTATGTATTGTGCCTAGTTATAGCTCTTCCCACATCTAAATAAAGCAAAAAAGAATTTCCGTTTTCAATGAATGGTCTATCAATCTTAGTATATGAAGTAAGGTTAAATTTATATTTTCTTTCCTATGATTTTATTCTCCTTTTTCCGACCAGGAATATTTATTTATTTAACAAATATTTTATGAGTGCCTACAATATGCTAGGCTCAGGGCTTGGTATGATTTTGGTAAATATGGAAAGGAGCAAAGGATAAACTTTGTCTTCTAGAATCCAGAGTCTCACTGGGGAGAAAGACATGTGAAAGAATAATTAAAATATGATAAGCACTATAATAGAGGTATGAAAAATTCTATGAAAGTACAAAGGAGAAAACAAATAATTTAAAATCTGGTGCTTTTTCTCTCTGAACTTTTTCTGCAAAACTCATCCTTCATTCAGAAGATAACAATTCTCTATTCTTTCTTTCTGCACTTAGAAGCATATTTCACAAAACTTAACGTCAGAAAGTTCTTCCTCTGTAGCCTGAGTCCCTGGTAGAAGGGAGAGTGGGAGGGGAACTGGTGCTGACTGAGTGGTAACCACGGCCAGCAGGAGGTAGTTAGTATTTTTCTCATTTTCAAGATTTTATTCACCATTGAATTTCTGGTGTAATAGGTGCTCAATGAATAGTGTTAAATAAGTGAAAGAGGAAACAGCATCAGAGAGGTTACGTGACATGCCTTAAATCACAAAACTGGTAAGTTCTTATATGTTCTGTGGCCTTTACACAACTCTAAGCCACTTAAACCTTTTCCAATGATTTCAGAGTGGATGGAGATGGAGAATATCAGATTATATTTCTTTGTATTAAGGGTCTCCCTACACTTGAAGGTCAAATCCAATAGCTTCTCTTTCTTGTTGCATAGCCATTGCATCAATCCTAATGGTGAAAAGAGCTGGCTCTGGAGTCCAACTCTCTGGGTTCAAATCCCAGCTCCTCTGCTTGCTAGCTACTTAACAAACGGTAGTCTTCCCATCCATGAAATGAGAACAACAATAACGTTTCTCTCATAGAGCTGCCGTACTGATGAAAGGAGATAACCAACATACGTGCTTAATGTGGAGCCTGAATATAGAAGCCCTTCATACACATGGGCTAATATCTGTCTCAAGTGTCAAAATATCCTTGAGAGGCAGTGACAGTCTCCCTTAGTGACTTGTTTCAGAGACCCAACCAGGAAATTCTTCTTTGCGTCTAACCCAAAGCACCACTTTCTGCTGTAATTGAAGGCCATTTCCTCGGGTTCTGGTCTCTGAGGAAATTCAGAGCAGCTGGTCTTTCATATTCGTGATGACTTTTATTAAGCCAGCCACACTTTAGAGTTTTTGTTTCTAGACTAAATACACCCCCCAGTCAGAAAGTTTTTCTACATAAATCTTTTCTTTTTTTCCTCCGTCTAATATTTCAGTCTTTTTTGGACCCTTAAGGAACAAGGCCATTGGTGTAAAAATTTTGCAGATGGAAAATATAAGAGATTTTTTCTTTGAAAATAGAGTCTACAATTGCTGACCTAGAGTTACTGGAAACTCTCAGCCAGGGATATGTGATGAAACAGTTGCTAATGAAATAACTCAGGGATGAAAATTTCCCTGGATATTAAAAATACACCCCAATCCATGTTTATGTATATTTTATCCACAGTAATTCATCTTGTAAATGTGTAATGTGTTGGCCTATTTTTCTGACTGTGTCAAATAGAGATTCTGACTTGGCCATTGCCATGCCAGAAACAGATTGAACCTTTTCTACAAATATAAACCAATTTGCAAAAAGAATAGAATAATTCTGGAAAGACCTGTTGAGATAATTTATCTCATGTCTCATGACCATACACCAAGTTAGTGGGAGTGAAGTATTCTGACTTCAAGGCTCTTTATTTGATATCAAGAGCTGCTTTTTATGTTGATTTCAATAAACAAATAGGCTACTATTGATATATGAAATGAAATTGCCTAATAATGACCTGAATCTATGTCATAGAAAGACAGAGGAAGACTTTCCGTAATGTTTTGAACAAATATAATTTTCCCATTTTCTGGGGTTATAAAGAGCAGATAGTAATAAAATCCTACAAAGAATATAGGTGGGAAGGTTTCTCTCTCATTCTCCTTTTCTTTGTTATTATACAAATGTCACTTCCTATGTGTCCAGCTTCTATCTGGATTGAACACAGAAAAGGGCAGTTGGTAGTAATATTATTCCATATTCTTAAACTGATCTCCCTTGGCTTTTACAATTACCTAATGTCTGTCTTTAAGCACGTTTTAGACTTAGAAGATTGCAACCTTGGCTCAGAAAGGAGCAGTCTTATTCCTCAGGCTATTTTCTTAAGCTCTGAAAGCTTTAGTGAAATAATGCATTATTATGTCACATATGGTGCTCATCTCAGATGACTGCTAGAAGCTGCTGAGTTCTATATCCGTAAGAGATATCCATATGTGGTTAGAGTGAGTTTGTGTGTCAACATTTATATGGAGAATGATTTCCTGTGCTTTTCATCCCTCAGTATTTGGAACACTTTATTTGTAGTGGGAGAAAGAAAAATCTAAACATATCTTTAAGTATAGGACACTCCAGTGAGTCCTAAGAAGCTGGTTTTTGAATAAATTATCCTGTTTCCTAATGTGAAAAACACTCTCCAGTGGATTTTTGTTATTAAAATGTTCTCTTTCCCAATGAGCTCTCCTCAAAATTATAATTACTAGTAACTGTTTTGATGGAGAATTTGAACAGTTCTGCCACTTTTTTTTAATATATAGATTTATTTTATTTACTTATTTATTTATTTATTGGCTGCGTTGGGTCTTCGTAGCTGCACGCAGTCTTTCTCTAGTTGCGGCGAGTGGGGGCTACTCTTTGTTGTGGTGTGCGGGCTTCTCATTGCGGTGGCTTCTCTTGTTGAGGAGCACGGGCTCTAGGCTCACAGGCTTCAGTAATTGCAGCACACAGGCTTCAGTAGTTGTGGCTCGCGGGCTCTAGAGCGCAGGCTCATTAGTTGTGGCACACGGACTTATTTGCTCCATGGCATGTGGGATCTTCCCGGACCAGGGCTCAAACCCATGTCCCCTGCATTGGCAGGCACAT
This sequence comes from Orcinus orca, assembly GCF_937001465.1. Lineage (NCBI taxonomy): Eukaryota > Metazoa > Chordata > Mammalia > Artiodactyla > Delphinidae > Orcinus > Orcinus orca. The sequence continues at coordinate 102,150,176 of NC_064563.1, forward strand.
TCTCAGCCACTGCACCACCAGGGAAGCCCATGCGACATTATTTTTAAGCACACAAAGGGAGGAGTGAAAATAGTCTTGAGAGGCAATCTAGTTGCAAAAACAACAACAAAAAACACCCAGAACATTGGATATCTAGTTTACTATATGAGAAAACTTCTGGATACTCAATGTTCTGACTTTACCTGTTCTCAAATCTTATATTCTAGATGAGCGCAGTGCTGGTAACATATCCTTCTATTGCAAAAGTGTAAAATGACTCCTCTTCCATGTTTACCATTGTCTTCCCTTTCTTAAAAGTCTCCTCTAGGCCAATGAGAAAAATTTCATCACAGGCACTTATGTTACATGATGTATCGAGTCCAAGTCATAATGACAAAACAATGGTTGAGAAACAACCCAGCAGTTGTTTGAGAATATCACTGGCCAGTGACTCAGTCCCCAACATTTCAGACAAATTGTTTTGGGAATTGTATGGCCTCAAGGAGAGAAAGGCAAACTTATTCACCCACATGTTGCAGGGAAGCCAGGAAGGTGATAATTTGTTCCCCTGTATAAAGGTGTTCCACCCACTCCTACCCACAAGTGGGAGTGAGCAATGGGGCTTTTGGCCTGAAGGGTGGAGTCACACTTGTCCCCCTCATTTCCTTGTAAGGATGTTGGGGAGACCAATGAGATCATGTCTGTGAAGTAGGTTGACTGGAATGTGCTCATGTTGTCCAATGTAAATTATGCCAATAAGAATTTTTTTTTTTAATTTCCCATTTCTTTTCTTACAACTCTGACAAACCATTGGCAACCTGTGCAGATTTTCCCCTGTCCTTAAGTTCAAGTCCCTCTGCTAGCATACCCTGGGTAATTCATTTTTGGTCTGTGTGTAAGTGGCCAAATCTTAGCTCTTGGTCCTGCAGAACCTTCCCATAGACAGCTAGATCTGTTCTGAGTGAGGAACTGTACAGAAAAGTACAAAGGAAGACTTGTAGTCGGCCATACTGTCTAGAAAATTTATCATAAAATCACATAATATTGAGTTCTCTAGACCTTGCCTGAGATGGTATTCAGAAATCCTCTATTCAAAACTGCTTCTTTAGACACCTTGTATATTTTCATGTGATATAAGATGTTATGCATGAGGAAGCTATCTGATTACATGATTTTAAGAGAGCCAGAAAAACCTTTGACCATCATGTGTTAATTTTTTTCCTTTTGGTACTCTCCCTCTAAAACATAAAACCAATTTAAAACCAGTGGTTTCAATGGAAATTTTCCTAAAGTCCATTTTTATTTTCTGATGTTATCAGGGAATCACTGGTGAATATTCAAATAGCTGTGATATCCTGCTTTTAAGAAATGTAGGGGCTAACAAAAGAGAGAAAGAGGAAGAAAGATATGAGGATTGGTTTTAGAAAATTACTATCAATTTAGTTATATTTACATGGATTTTTGATCTATTTTTTTAGCACTTGTCCCATCAGATTATTACTCTTAAAACAGTAATTTCTTGAGGTCTATTCTCTAAATTCCTTTTCACATACCTGATAAGCTAATGTTTTAAATGCTATTGTAAATGATGTCTTTTTAAAAGTTTCATTTTCTATTTGTTTAATGTTTGCATATAGAAGTTAATTGCTTTTTGGATATTGGACCTTGTATCCAACAGACTTGATATATGCATTTATTAATTCTAATAATGAATAACAAAAATTATATATTTTCCCTTTCCTATCCTTATGCCTTTTATTTCTTTTTCTTGTCTTGTGCATTGACTGGGACCTCCAGTATAATTAGAACAAAAATGGTGATAGTAGGCATCCTTGCCTTGTTCCAAAAGTCACAAGTAAGGAAAATGTTTGTTGTAGGACTTCTGTAAGTACACTATCAGATTTAAAAAGTCCCCTTGGTTTGCTAAGTACTTTCATTATCAATGGGTGTTGAATTTTATCAAATGCTTTTTGAAACTACTACATTTATTATGTGATTTTCTCTTTTTTTCTGTAAATGTGGTGAATTCATGGATTGATTTTTGAATCATAAACCATCCTTGCATTCCTGAAAAAAGTCCATTTGGTCATGCTAAGGTTGTTTATGATTTTTGCATCTATGTGTCTGCTATTTTTCTCTCTTGTAATGTCCTTGTTCTGCTGGGCTGTTAAATAATAGAAAAGTGTCTCTTGTCCCTTTTTTCTACTGTCTGGAAGTATTTGTTTTAGATTTATGTTATTTATTCTTTAAATTCTGAGATAATTCACTGGCAAAACTATCTGGAAAGTAGAGTTTTCTTTGTGGGAAGGTTTATAAAAATAGTTTTAATTTCTTTCATAATATCAGACAATTCAGGTCTTCTATTTTTTTGGTGTCAGTCTGGTAATAATTTCATATAAATAGTCATATTTACTGGAATAAAGTGTTTCATAATATCTTTTAATAATCTTTTAATTGTTAGCTGATAGTTTACAATGCTATTTCTACAACCAGTAATAATGCCAAATACAATGATCAGTTCTTGAAGTTTGCCAAGCCATTTCCTATTATCACAAAAATTTACACAACTAAATAAGGTGAAATAATACTGACATGAATAGCACACTCTTTTTTATCTCTGTGACATCAAATGTTTACATTTAATATGAAAGTACTTCTTCAGCCACAGGGGGAATCAAATGCTAGTTATACTTGTTTTTGGAGACTTGTGGCTTGTATAACCTGAGGCATACTGCCAATAGCTCATAAATATCACCTTTCAGTTGCCTTTTGTTCTTGAGATTATTCCAAGGATGTGTTGGTAAATGCATAGATTCCCTAAATGAAAACTGTGATGTTCAGTGGGGATGATAAGGGAAGTTTTTACTAAAATATTTCTGGTGTCAGTAATTTCAACTTCAAGTAGCATAGGCTAGTAATTCTGTCACAAAATTAATCATGTTTAGCTTCATTAGTTACTGACTGGGTGACTTGGGTGAGTAACCTAAGTATCTTGTGGTACTCTTTTACAAGATATGAAGTGGAGTTAACATGATTTTCCCTTTGTGTATCATTGATGCTTATAGCAAATAATGAGATATTGTATGTAGTGCCTCCAGGCAACATCCAGAAAGAAGGTCTTAGCCTATGAAGCTGATGGAAGCAGTTCTGATCTTTGATAATTTTTCTCTGGGCCAAAACTAAAGCAGGAAAGGTAGCAATGGAAAGAGATCTCTGAGGAACTTCAAAATGTCAGTTGACCATGGCTATAGCTCTCTATGCCATTGTGAAGCATCAGAAGGAACTGTTCCAGAAACTGATGTTGGGAGCACACTTTCCTTAGACTGTGAATGGAATGATTAAAGCAGAAAGAATAACCAAACAAAAAGACATTTCTATAATTATTCCTAGACTGCCTTTGTAGGAAAGTGAATTTCGGGCTGGGAGAGACTGTAGAGGTCATTGAGTCTGGTGTCCTAACATTCCCCTAAAAAAGAACTGAGCCCTCAAAGATTAAGTGACACCTATAGTAGAGAAACTAATGCTACAGATGTGTCTTGCTTTAAGGAAAACCAGATTCCAAAATTTGAAATGTGAAAACAGATAAACTAAAGGGTAATTATTACTTTACAAAGGACTTTTATTATTCAGTAAGTAACCCGCTGAGCATTTATTAAGTAGCAAATTCCTGGTGAATTCAAGAAGTGATTTAACTTGCAAACACTTGATTTTCATGCAGTTTCAGCAACACATTTGTTGAGGGAAGCAAGGTACACTAATATTCTTTCTGTGACTGGCCAGTGTGAGCTCAGTCATTTACCTGGGTGTTTGCCAGGGCACACATGACTAGGGACAATTTATGGCATTTTCCCAGGTGGTGAGGTATGTGGATGTTGTTGCTTTTACTGAACAAAATGTGGAGCCTGTGCTGTACAAGCCAGAATAGAGAGGGTGGTCCATGAGGTAGGGCTGGAGGGCCTTTCAAGTCTGAGGCATTGGCAGGATATTGCTTTCCTTCTTGTCAGCCACACCTTCAAGACTTTTTTAATGGATACAGTACATTTTATCACAAAGGTATATTAAAAATGGAACAGAAGTTGGGTGGAGTAGCAATACCACAGTTGAAAACCTTCACCTCCAAGTTGACAGGATGGAGTGAGTAAGGCACCCCTTGCCAAGCCTGTTTATCTTGGCTCAAAGCACCAGCAGGGGAGTGTGAGGGCCCCCTCTGGCCACTAAACTGAAGTGTTCTTCTTTTGCCTCAACTCCCTCCATTCCCAAGGGATTTCCTGTCAACAGTCTCAACAAAGGGTTTTGATAGAAAAAAGGAAGGGTTATGTGGGTTCATTACCTTTAAGGCATCCATTCATGAAAAAAAGCAAGTGATCATGAAAAGAGATAGCATTAAGGATAGATTTTTTTTAATATGCTTCAAGATATTGTACCTTGAGACTTTTCCATAAAACTATGAAATCATTAGGCTAGGTTATGGTTAGAAACATTCTCTTAGAGATGCCTGTGCAAAAAGCCACATGGAAATTTGAAATATAACAATAATAATTAATGTACATTGAGGGCTGTTCTAAATGCTCTCTCTATATTAATTCATTTAGTCTTTATAACACCCTATGTGGTAGGCACTATCATCATCATCATCACCACCATCATCATCATCATCATCATCATCATCATCATCATCATCCCTATTGTCCAGACGTGGAAGGTGAGGTACACAGAGGTTAAAAAGCTTACCCACAGTTGCACACTTATTAGTAAGTGGTGGAGACTGGATTCAAACTCAAGCAATCTGACTGGGAATCTCAACACCTATGCTCTGCTACTTCTTTAAAATTGAACATAAGATGGATTTTAAAAGAAATACCTGAAGATCAACAGTTGCCTCAGAATCAGAATAGGAGTGAAACAAAGGCAGGAAAATAAAATTATAATGAAAAACAAAAAAATTTTTTTCTCCTCAAGTGGTGTATAAAATTTACTTTCATGTAAATGTTAAGGACAAATAATAGAGAAACTGTTTAATTTAATGAATAATAAACTCAAGTTATTTGTACCAAAGGCAAAAAATTGTTTTTAAAACTGTTATAAAGAAATATAAAATGATTTAGGCAAATTCATGGGTGGTGGTAGTCTCATAATAGATTTTGAAGGCAACGAGGATGTCTCTAATATCCGAATCTGAAAATTCACTCAGCCTTTTTTTCACTAGAAAATTCAAGGAATTTTACTCTTTAATCAAGGAGGTCCACCAAGCCCTTCTCCCTCAACTTTTGGTGCCAAATTATGTGATACTAAACTATGTGTTGCCCATTCAATAACCACATGTAGTAATTTTGATGGACTTATGACCTTGTACTATTTTTCACTACAAAGCATTTCTTAAATGTTAAAAGAAAAAAAAGTCCACCAGAAATGGAAGCGTCAACAGAAGTGAAAGTTTGTTAATTCAAAGAAGTGAATCTGTTTCTTACTTGTAAAGCACTACCTTAATAAGATATCTAGCTACAAAAATTCCCTGATTTATTTATTGCAGCATCAAAATTGATTTCTGGAAAGGTTGGCTGACTAAGCAGATGTAGGAAGCATATCTTCTAACTCGAACTATGTAGTAATGCCAGCTATAATATAAATTAAAAACTATTAGCTAAGTTCAAAAAGCCAGAAAGGGAAATCTTTTAAGTAGCAAGAAATAGAGGGAACTTAAATCATTGTAATGAGTGGTGGTTGATGCCATGCGGGCCAAGGATATTAGCATGGATATATGCTTTAGAAGCTAATGTCTAAAGGACTTTGTACAATGGGGAAATATATTTGGGAATAGCCTGTCTAATTCATACAAGGACGTAGAAGTCCAGAGGCAGGCTTAGGATATAGCATGGGGATATGGCTTGGAAACAGATCATCTTCCCTGGCCATGGTGGAAATTGGAAGTCCAAATCCAGGCTTCTTGTGGGACCTGAGTTTGAATAACCCAAGTAGTGCAGAAACACAACTAGAGTCTAACCCAAGAGATGGGTTAAACAAAAACCTAGATAAATTGAAGGCATAAGGAAAGCACTCAGAATGAAGACCAGAGAGATAAGGAGATGGAAAATATCAGAGAAGTTAAGAAAACATGGAAGACAGGAAAGAGTAGTTCCAATATACATCTAATGGAAGTACAAAAATCTTCCCTATAAATCAAAGTAATAGTTATTTTTTATATAAAAGAAGAAGCAATGTCACCTACATATAAGAAATTTAGATATTGAAGCTAATTATTAGAAAAATGAAAATCAAAACTATAATGAGGTACCACCTCACACTGGTCAGAATGGCCATCATTAGAAAGTCTACAAATAACATATGCTGGAGAGGGTGTGGAGAAAAGGGAACCCTTCTACACTGTTTGTGGGAATGTAAATTGGTATAGCCACTATGAAGAACAGTATGGAGGTTCCTTAAAAAACTAAAAATACACTTGCCATATGATCCAGCAATCCCACTCCTGGGCATATACTAAGAGAAAACTCCAATTTGAAAAGATACATGCACCCCTATGTTCATCGCAGCACTATTTACAATAGCCAAGATGTCGAAGCAACCTAAATGTCCATTGACAGATGAATGGATAAAGAAGATGTGGGACGTATATACAATGGAATACTATTCAGCCATAAGAAAGAATGAAATAACGCCATGTGCAGTAACATGGATGGACCTAGAGATTATCATATGAAGTGAAGTAAGTCAGAAAGAGAAAGACAAATACCATATGATAATACTTATGTGTGTAATCTAAACTATGACACAAATGAACTTATTTATGAAACAGAAACAGACTCACAGACATAGAAAAAATATTTATGGTTACCAAAGGGGAAAAGGGGTGGGGGAGGGATAAATTAAGAGTTTGGGGTTAGCAGATACAAACTACTATATATAAAATAGATGAACAAAAAGGTCCTACTGTATAGCACAGGGAACTACATTCAATATGCTGTAATAAGCCATAATGGAAAAGAATACGAAAAAAGAATATGTATATATATGTATAACTTAGTCACTTTGCTGTATACCTGCAATGAACATAACATTGTAAATCAACTATGCTTCAATTAGAAAAAAAGAATTTAGATATTGAAATAGAGAATAGGTTTTCTACCTCTCTTTTCAATAGCTCTTCTGGAAATGTGGAAGTTTAATTAATTTTTCCTGCTCTGAGCTGTGGAGGCTCCCTATGGATTAATTTTCTGACTGCCTCTGTGGAGCCCTTCAGGTATCAATAGTTCCAGATTACTTGTGTCTTTTCTCTTTAAAAGATCTCAGGCTCTAAAGTGGATAACTCCATATAATTTAATTAGGATGTTCTATAGAGAAGACAATCAAATGAATAGCCAAAGTTCCCAAAGTCCTGCTTTTTACTTTTGTAGCAGATTTGGGAGAAATGGTCTAGATAATTGAGTACTTACTCCTCTTAAAACTTGGTGTACATAATCAAGAGTTTTAACTTTTCTACTTTAAAACATCCTCTCATCAAAGAAATTAAAAAATGTTTCTGAGCTGTAAAGCATCTGAAGAATTGTCTTTTCTATAATACTCTCAAAGAAGGTTTTGATATCACATACATCTTAATTATTACCTTTACTTTTTCATATTTAAAAAATAATTTTACTCCTATTCCTTTTAAATCATCTTCCTTCCCCCTGATTCATGCTCCATATTCTTTTTTATTTTTTCGTTTTTCTTTTTTTTAGTTTTTTATTTTATATTGGAGTATAGTTGATTAACAATGTTCTGTTAGTTTCAGGTGTTCAGCAAAGTGATTCAGTTATACATATACATGTATCTATTCTTTTCCAAATTCTTTTTCCCATTTAGGTTATTATACAATATTGAGCAGAGTTCCCTGTGCTATGCAGTAGGTCCTTGTTGGTTATCTATTTTAAATATATTAATACATGCTCCATACTCTTTAAAATGTTTTTCCTCAAGGATTTTGTTTGCAGATTTGTAGAGAATTGATAAAAAGGAATTACACGTTTTAAACACTCCCTCCCCACCAGTCACACAGACTCAGACACACAGACACACACAGACAGACAGACACACACACACACACACACACACACACACACACAACAGGAGAGACTGGGTGTGCCACACTGAGAAGTAAAGAAGGCAAACAATCCAGCATCTCCAGAGGCATTGAAAAGAGGGTATCTTCTTCACTGATAGATTTAACAGTCCCCTGCTTTCTCTCCAAAAGCTGGTTCCAAGTGGGTTTACCCATAAGCATGGGACAACAGGATGACTGAATTTGACTAACATTAGGCTAACTTTATATGAATGAAAGAATCATAAATGTGTAGTTCCATTCACCACATTTCAGGCAATCATACCTGACATGCAACAAGATATATGACGATTATTACTCAAATTCCTCTTTGGTTCAAAAACTTCCTAAAATGGTTATGACTTAAAAATATATATATATTTTTAGGTAACTACTGCTAATGTCAGAGTGATAGTACCTTGGCTTTTTTTTAACCTCATTTGGAAAATAAGCTCTTCAGCTGAAATATAAAACATGTGTATATTTCAGACTGAGGAAAAAAATGCTAAGCCTGATATAAATATGTGAAATATAAGCCATCTCTTTTTTGGATCCTAGAGGTGGTGTATTGTGTTTGAGTCAGAAATTGTATAGCAGTTTGGTAAGTTCAAGAAAAAGACTCTGGAAAACTTTTTTTTCCTTTGGAATGAAGTGAAAGAATTAGTTGCAAAAATTTCATTATTACCTATATGTCTGTAAAGCTTTTTTGTTTGTTTGTTTCCCCAAAGAGCTGGCTGGTATCACACCATAGCAATTCTCCTTTTATTTTCACTTCTATGAATAGAAATTAGAATTGAAATCTAACTTTCTGTTTCTTTTCCAGTAGGTTCTGGCTGTCTCTAGAATTCTTTTTACTATAAAACATACTGTTCTTCTATCTATCTCCCAGCACTTCTAATTTTATCTTTCCTATTTTTCTTAAAGATATGGAGGCTGACTTATGTGGTTACTGTTTGGGGTATGAGAGTGGAAGCTCATTTCTAGTGCTACAAAGACATTTCATTAATTTGTTCAACATTTATTAAATATCTACCATGTGCTAGGCTTAATATGTCTGAGCCTTAGTTGTTCCATCTGGAGTCTTCAACTCTAAAATTTGCTGATCCTAAGCAAAAAGCATCCTTCCTAATTATTTAATATTGTGCCATTCCAACTTACCTACAAAGACATGAAAAATGTACTTTTTAATGCCTCTACGTATTTATAGGCCCTACTTCTGCCTGGAATGACCATCTTTCCTTCTTCATTGATCTGATGACTCCTCATCCTTTAAAATTCAACTCAAATGATAGCCCAGCCTCCTTAGTCTGGTTTAGATCCTATCTCCTGTGCTCCCACTACCCCTGTGCCTTTCTCTTTCACAACATTTGTCATGTTTTACTATAAAATTCTGTGGTGGATAAACTTTAAGATGGCCCCCAATTATCCCTGCCTCCATCCTGTTAGCAGATTCTCACTGTTGCCTTTTTGACTTACACACCTTGATAAAAGAAGCAACCATGTTGGGGAGGTCCACGTGGCAAGGTATTGAGGATGGCCTTCAGACAAAAGCCAGCAAGACACTGAGGACCTCAGTCTGACAGACCACAAGGAACTAAATCCTGCCAACAACCACATGGGCTTGAAAATATATCCTTCTCCAGTTGAGCTTTCAGATAAGACCTCAGCTCTGACTGATGCCTTGATTGAAACTTTGTAAGAGACCCTGAAGCAGAGGATCCAGCTAAAATACTCAATTTCTGACCCACTGAATTTGTGAGATAATAAATGTAAATTTGTTAAGCTACTAAGTGTGTAAGTTACTTTTTACACAAAAATTTACTTATCAATTTATTTACTTTACTCTCCCATTGGATTATAAGACTCTTCAGACTGAACACCCTGTCTTTTTCACTTTTGAATCATCAAAACCTAACACTACACCTGGCACAGAATAACTAGTTAAATATTTTTTGAACAGCGTAGTAGTGAAGCAGGCTCATGTCAGCTTTCCACTACTAACTTTGCGATCTACATTTCATTCAAGTTCGAGACTCAGGTTTTCTATGTGAAAAATTAGAGGGTCAGACTTAATATAGCTCAATTCAACTCAAGCAGTTTCCATATCTCAGTTTTTCTCTTTAAAAGTAAGTGTCAATGATATGTGTGAGACCATATTATATTTTAGTAGATGACTTGATCTTCAATGGATTTTTATATTCTGGTATATTTTTAACTGTGATGTGCAAAAAGTAATTATAGCAAGAATAGTGTATCTTTGACTTTTAGAAATGAAGACTCTCATTTAAAAAAACCCTAAAGGATTAAATAGTGAGAACACAAAAACTGGATGAACCCATGAAAAATTGAAATCAGTTTTATAAAGGGCATTTGATGACATGTAGCATGACATTTAGCAGCTTTCTTAATTAAGTGGACTAAAAAACAGATAACACAATTTTAGACAGGAATTGCTTTTTCCATGCTGACAGGAAACCTTTGTTTTGTTTTAGCCAGATGCTCGAAAAAATACTATCTATAATAGCTTTGCCAAAGTGAAAAAAGGTCTACAAATTCTCATTCATTTCTATCTTTTTTTAAATTTGCTGTATTATCTTCTCAAATGTTTCTTTCTTACACTGAGTGTTTAGCTGATAGGAAAATGATGATTCAATTCTTCAAAGACTGATGGACAAGACGTTTTTCATTTTCTAGGCCAGCACATATGGAGAAGATAATTCTTATTAAGCACATTAGATAATTCTTGATGAAATCAGTTAACTATCAGTTGGACCTACCTTTCCTTCCTCTCCACCCTCTTCCTTAAGTGTTATTTCTCCAAGTCCAGAAAACCTAGGCACGGATGATATTGAAATTTTGTTATTTAAAAGAAGAGTAGAAGATGAATACTTTCCTTTTACATGAGACTTGCACTCTTCATCTGTCCATCTATTTTTACTCTGTACAGACACCCCTTAAAACACTGACTGCAAGAAGGAATTAACATTCCTTGTGGTGTCTCAATACAATATTTTTATATCTCCCCTTAAGCACATCCTGTCCTATTATTTCCCACAAGAAGAAAGGGATAAGAAACAATGATCAAATTCACTCTGATGTACGGACAATAAATTAGAATTGAAGGGAGCCACACCAGACAGAGAAAAACTCTTTTTCCCAATATTAAGCAATAGGTGGTCTTCTAAGGAAGGCTGTATCATCTCTATTTGAGGGAGTCTTTAAAAAAAGAAAAAAACATTTGTTTAGGTAGAATATTTTTGGAAGAAAAAGAAGATGAAGCTACCTGATAGTTCTTTTTTCTCCACCATTCACAATACAAAAATAGTTACAAAATATTGAGGTATACTATTTTTTATTCTATATAAAGCCAGGAATAATAATTTACCAATAATGCCTCTTGCAATGACATGAAATAGTTCCATGGCTCAGAACATAGAACCTGAAGGAATAGTTTAGGGCTCTCAGAGCTCATTTAGGTGATAGCATGTTACAGCAATTAGAATTAGGGCTTTAGAACTAAAGAAACGAGGGTTTGGATTCAGGTTCTATCTTCGACTGGCCAAGCCACATGTTATGCAGATTACTTAACCTTCTAAATTTGTTTCTTCATCTACAAAATGCAGATTATAATTCCTTTTATATAGAGTTATTTTGAATACAAAATAAAATAGTAACATGATAAATGCTTTCCATAGAACAGACAGATAATAGACAATAAATGGTACAGAATAGACAATAAATGGACAATACATGAGCCTGGCCTTAAACTGACAGATGAGGAAAATGAAGATTAGAGGTTAAGATCTCCCAGAGGATGTATGGTTAATTACAGAACTTTTGCTGGAAGAAAGGAGATTTCTTCCATAAACTGCAAGTTTTGTTTTACATCTATTCTTCAATTAAATTGCCATAGTATTTGTTTGAGAAAAGTAGATGTCCCTTATTACTGAGAGAGCAAGGAAAGTACAGAGAGGGAAACTGGTTTATATAATGACGGGAAACAAGTTTCAATGGAAAGTTGAAACCAACAAAATTAGATTAATCTACCCTTCCCAATAACTTTCCACATTGATCTGAACTTTTGTTCCCTGAATGCATATATTACAGAGGGATGCAATTAATGTGATAATTGAGGATCCAAGAAAGCTGGTGAAACTGTGAATGTGAAAGCAAAACCATATAGACCACCAACTTTTTCTGAGTTGTGGCAGAGAGAAAACTCAGTGTCAAGGCACACAATATGAATCGAATCTCAAGGAGGAGGATTCCTAAGCATCTGCGATTTGTGGCAAAATATATCTGTTTTGGGACTCTGGTGACATTAGGTTTCAGTAGCCAGTGAGACATTTTGAAGCCCAAGATGCTTGCAGCAAACAGAGATAAAAGACTGCTTCATTATCAGATGTTTCTGTTTTTAATTTCTCCCTAAGCATGTACTTAATTAAAAAAATATTGTCCCTGTTCTTGCTTCATATGGGAGATTTTCTGATGATTGGAGCATTTGGGGAACCCCAGCCCTGAATCCTGTAAACGTTTGGAGCGGGGTTTAGAAATTCCTGCATGGGTCTGAAGTCTCTGTGGTTTCAACAGGATTTGTAACATTGATTCCCATAAGGTATTTTCAGCAGCTTTCAGGTTGAAGTTTAGAATTTCTGGTCAACATCTCAAGTACCTCATCCTGTATTAAGAATTTTATAAATATCTATTGAATGTCTCCGTAACTGCTACAGAACAAGGCATATACCAGGCCTGGAGAGAGGTGTAAGTTTAAAAGATAGACAGTCATTTTTGTAGCAGAAATAACAGGATGTTGATAGGACTTTTCCTGTTGCATTGAAGTCGATGTGTAGGGTCCCAGTGGGAAACAAAAAGGTGGTAAATCTTAAAAGACTCACCAGTTTCTCCTCACACCTCAATGTGGCTTTACTGAGAGAGACCCCCAAAGTGCCAGCCCCAAGGCAACCATACTTAACATTCCTTATTCCTCCCCCCACACCCACCCCACTCTATCTGAGAAAGTATAAGAAGATGGGAAGGGTTGGGAACTGAGAACATCAGCCTGTGAGAGAGAGTGTGTTCATGGTGAGAAGCTCTTCCTGGGGGAGGGAGGGAGATGGTGGGTGCTTTCCACTCCTCAAAGCCAAGTGAGAGGCTGGGTCCAGAAAGGTGGGGGTCTTCACGAACCTCTCTTATAATAAGTTGAGAATCCCTGCAAGAAGGGAAGCCTGGCACCCTGGATTTCTAATCTGAGAGATGGGAATACCAAGGAGGACGAAAGGACATGGAACGGCTCCCATTTCCATTTTTGGTGGTGAGGATGTGTTAGTTTCTTGGGATTCAGGTGGACTTCATAGAAGGTACCTGTTACCCAGCAAAGATGCTTTAATCAATAGAAAAAGTACTTCAACTATAGGAGGTTAAGTTAAAAAAAGCTGGTCCATTTCTTCTCCCTCCTCCTACCCCAAACACTTCAAAAGCTAGGCCTCCATAAAGGGGAGTGAGAAAAGGGTGTTAAAAGGAGAGCTGGGCCATGCCAGCATCCATAGCTGGGAAGAAGAGTGGAAGAGCAGAGACAGAGAAAGAAAGATTTGCACTGGATTTGAGGCTGAAGTTTTAAACTGGATTGAGCCTTTCATTGCTGAAAGTGACCAGAAAGTTACAGAATCTAGCCAAGATGTCATCAAAGGATAAAGATGATTCAGAAGAGCCAGTCTGAGAGCTGCCATTGGAGAAAAATAACCTTGTTATGGTCATTCATTCAATAATAGTATTTGAGGGCCTATGTTGTACCTGGCACTGCTCCAGGCCTTGGGGAGACACCAGGTAGGGAACAAAATAAGGACCCTGCTCTTTGGAGCTTACATTCAAGTGGGGTAAAACAAATAATGAATAAAAAACAGGCAATAGTATAGTGGCACATTGGATTCTACATAACCACATCCTTTCTATGGTGGGAGGATGTACTTATTCATTCAGTGTGATAGAATCCTACATAGATCCCATGGACAGACTGAGGTCTGAGGTTGCTGCTATATGCAGTGAATATTTGGTAATTGGAGGTAGGCCTTTTGATTTTGGAGCCTCCAAATCAAGGAACTGTGATGAAATGTCCATTGTATGCAGAAAATTGTGGTACAGGAATTTATAGAATTGAGGCAGGATTAGGAAAAAACTTAACCAATTGTTTTTTCTTAGATGCAAGAGGAAATTTTTAAAAATTGTCCGTATTTTTAAAAATTCCAAAGAAACCTGGCTTCGATAAGGGATACAGGTATATCCTTGTCTGTGGGGAAAAAAACCTCATCATCTCCATCCCTTTTTTATCAAGCTTGTTTCCTCTAGTGTAGATTTGCCATGGAAAAAAAATGACAGTGGGCATTTCTGGAAAATAAGATGTCAAAGAGTCAGACATCAGCTTACATTGGGATTTAGTAAATTTGTAGAGCTTATTGCAGTGACAAGACAAAACAAAATATTACCACTACCACTTTGATCAGAATTCCTTTTAAAAAATGTTACAAAACACAACTGTATATTTGCTTGAGCTCTGCAGGTCAACGTAGAGAAGCCTTATGGGGACAGGAAACAAGAATTCTGAGGGGACTTAGAGACACCAGAGCCATATCACCTTGTCATGTGCTGTGCCTGAGGAAACTAGCAAACGCGCCCTCCAAAGACTTTCAGAATGTCATATAGACTTTCAAAGAGAAACTGTGTTTGATGTACTGGTTCGTAAAACTGAGGAGTGGGCTGTGATGGATGTTGACTCTGATGAGGAAGGAATAAGTATTTCTCATTATGCTCAGGCCTTGTGATCAAATATCTGACCCCTTTTACACCTGAACTTGGCAGAGTGGATTCTCCTACGTTGAGTGAAAACATGGCACCATCCGGGAAGTTGGAAGAATGCCTCCCAGTCAGAGATGCCATTGTTTCTCTTCACTGGGCAGCTGAACAACAGGGGCTTGGTTACTCCCTTCCTGGGCCTTGCCTCTCCCCAGCAACCACAGACCCAAATGAAAGACAGAATTCTTGGAAAGCCAGTAGTGGGCAAAATTACCTAACTCATGATTTCAAAGCTGAGTTGACGCAATTCTGTGGAAAGAAGTCTTTCGAAAACTTTGTCTGAGTTAGGGGCCCCTAACTCAGAGAACTGGAATCCCTTGAGCACACTGCAATTCCTTTACCAAAACACATTCCACATTGTCTTGTAATTACGTGTTTTCTTGACCTCATTCAGCTGAATAGGGACCTTGTTTATTCTGCTGATCAATGAATCCCCAGGGCCTGCTATTGTCCTGACTCACAGTGGGTACTTAATAATTATTTCCTGATTGAACGGAGGAATGAAGAAAAGCTCTGAAAGACTGACGTAGGTTTGTGGGGTTCAACTCTGTTATATGGGTCTGCAGTGGAAGCTGTCCTTCCCACAGTAATAGCAAAGGGTGGCATAGACATTTTGCAGAGGCAGAGTGGAAGAATCAGGCCACCTGATTATATAACAGATCATCTACATGCTGTCCTCAAGCACACAGTTCAAATCAATGGCCTCTGTGTTCAGATCTTTGTCTGGGAGAAGTGATGGTTGGCTATTTTTAGGCTCGGTCAAATTTTGTTGTGACATAAAACATGCATGTATAAGCCAGATAGGAATAAACATAGACCAAGGGACTGCATATCTGGAATTTACAGAAACATTTAAAGATGAAAGTGCAAATGCCAATGCAGTTAAGAACCTAAGGTCACATAGCCAGCTAGTGGCGGAAATGGAGCTCCTTCTGGCTCTCTGGACTCCAAGTACAGTGCTATTTCCACTCTGCCGCTGACTCATAAGCCCTTTTTGGGGGGAACATATGAAATATTACTGTTTCGCATTTTGATAGCTGAAAAGTACTCCAACAAGTTTGGATCACCTAATTGTTGTAGTTCCCACTTCTCTTCAAGGCAACCTAACTATATACCTTGATGAACACCTATAAGGTGCCTTAAAAACTTATAATTTGCTTGCTTAAATTTGCAATAGTTACACACGCCCGTTGAACATTTTTCAATCAATTCAAAAGTGTGGAGATTAAAAGTATAAATACTGCCCACCCACCCTCCTCACTCCCCACCATTTTCTAGAGGGTAACCCCAGTTAGCAGTTTGATGTGCACCATTCAGTCCTTTATATATTCATATATGCATCTACCCACTTATATACATATATGCATATGTACATGTGTATAGCTTTTCTAGTAAGAAAAAAACAAGGTCCTTTTTATGGGTTGAATTGTGTCCCCCCAAAATTCATATATTGAACTGCTAACCCCCAATACCTTAGAATGTGACCGTATTTAGAAATAAGTTTGCTGCAGATATAATTAGTTAAGGTGAGGTCATACAGGAGTAGGGTGGGCCTCTAATCCAATATGACTGGTGTCCTTATGAAAAAGGGAAATTTGGACATAGAGATAAACCTGCACACAGGGAGAATACTATGTGAAGATGAAGGGAGAGATTCAGGTAACGCATTGTCTAAAAGACAAGGAACACTAAAAATTGCCAGTAAACCATCAGAAACTAGTAGAGAGGCACGAAACATATTCTTCCTCACAGTCCTCTGAAGGAACTAACTTTTCTGACATCTTGGTCTTAGCCTTCTGGCCTCCAGAACTGTGAGACAATACATTTCTACAGTTCTAAGTCATCTAGTTTGTAGTACTTTGTTATGGCAACTCTAGCAAACTAATACAGTCAATATAAGCATGTTGCTCTGAAAATTGCTTTTTGACTCAAAACATAGATCCTGGACATCTTTCCAAGTTAATAACTTTATATATACAACATTTTTCAGTGGTTGCATGGAATTCTATTCAATAGCTGTTTTCCATTTGAAGGATTTGCATGTTTTCTGTTTTTCATGATTACTGTAACACCATTATTCTTTTTTAAAAAAATTGTGATAAAATACACATAACATAAAATATACCATCTTAACCACTTTTAACTGTACAGGTCAGTAGTGTTAAGTACATTCATATTGTTGTGACAATCTCCAGAACTCTTTTCATCTTGCAAAACTCTCATTCTATACCCATTAAATAATAACTCACCATTCTGTCCTCCCCTCAGCCCCTGGCAACCACCATTCTATTTTCTGTCTCTATGAATTTGACTACTTAGGTATCTATTTAGGTACATCAATGGAATCCTACAATATTTGTCTTTTTGTGACTGACTTGTTTCACTTAGCATAATGTCTTCAAGTTTCATCTATGTTGTAGCATGTGTCAGAATTTCCTTCCTTTTTAAGACTGAATAATGTTCCATTGTATATGTATACCACATTTTATTTATCCATTCATCCTTCCATCAGTGGACACTTGGCTTGTTTTCACCTTTTGGCTATTGTGAATAAAGTGCTGCTATGTAGCAAACATGAATGTAAACATTTATATTTGAGACTGTGCTTTCAATTATTCGGGGTATATACTCAGAGGTGGAATTTTCTGGGTCATATGGTAATTCTATTTTTAATTTTTTGAGGAACTGCCATACTGTTTTCCATAGTAGTGACACCATTTTTCATTCTGACCAACAGTTCACAGGGTTCCAATTTCTCCACATCCTCACCAATATTTCTTATTTTCTGTTTTTGTTTTAATAGTTAGCCATGTTAATGAGTGTGAGATGGTATCTCACTGTGGTTTTTCTGCGGTACACGGGCCTGTCACTGTTGTGGCCTCTCCCGTTGCGGAGCACAGGCTCCGGACGCGCAGGCTCAGCGGCCATGGCTCACGGGACCAGCCGCTCCGCGGCATGTGGGATCTTCCCGGGCCGGGGCACGAACCCGTGTCCCCTGCATCGGCAGGCGGACTCTCAACCACTGCGCCACCAGGGAAGCCCCTCACTGTGGTTTTGATTTGCATTTCCTTAATGATTCGTGGCGTTGAGCATCTTTGTCATGTATTTGTTGGCTATTTGGGCATCTTCTTTGGAGAAATGTCTATTCAATCCTATGCCCATTTTAAAATTGGGTTGTTTACTTTTTGTTGTTGAGTTGTAGGAGTTCTCTGGATATTAACCCCTTATCAACCATATGATTTGCAAATACTCTCTCCCGTTCCAAAGGTTGCCTTGTCACTCTGTTGATTTTTGTCCTTTGATGAACATCATCATTCTTATATCTTAAAACAAACATGTGAGTATATCTGTAGGATAGATTCTTGGGGTGGAGTTACTAGTTCAACTTTGAAAAGTTGTAGCAATTTAGACTCTTACCAATAGTGTATGATCATTTCCCTATCTCCATTCCCTTGTCAGCACTGCATAAGAGATCCATTTTTAAAAATTGACATAGACGGGCTTCCCTGGTGGCACAGTGGTTGAGAGTCCGCCTGCCGATGCAGGGGACACAGGTTCATGCCCCGGTCCGGGAAGTTCCCACATGCCGCGGAGCGGCTGGGCCCGTGGGCCATGGCCGCTGAGCCTGTGTGTCCGGAGCCTGTGCTCCACAACGGGAGAGGCCACAATAGTGAGAGGTCCACGTACCACAAAAAAAAAAAAAAAAAAAAAGGAAAGAAATTGACATAGACATAGACAGTGAAAAGGATATTTTTTTACATAGCTATTCTGTTCTTCATAAAGTAAAAGCCTGTTACATCATGCTTAGCTATTAAACAAATTTGGGTCAAATCATGTCCCCTGGAACTTTAACACATACACACAGCAAAAACCTATAGTTCAGAAATTGGTTCTGCCCCCAGCGCTAGGGTAAAAAGCTTTTACTTATTTTTACTAAAAGCTCTATAATTAGTTCTTTTACATCAAGTGATTTACTTTAATGAATCGTGCCATTTTATAAATTGAGTAAATAAATCTGCTCCAATTCATAGCTAGAGAAATTATAGGAAAAGCCAACGTGCCAGAATGATTCAGTGTGTGCCAAGGATTCAATCTCATCATTCAGAATCCTTCCCAGTGCCAGCCCCACTGCACCAGTATAGGATTCCAGTTTCAGGGGCTGGAAAGACCAAGCAGAATGTTTGACATTAGGAAGAAAGATGATGGTATCACACAGATTTAGTGGGAGTTGCGTCACTGCAACTGAGAAAGGGACCTGGCCCACGAGGATATTTCCTTTGTGGTTTTATTTAAAAAATAATTATAGGAAGATAATCATGGTTTTAGATCTTGGGGTCATAGGGGCACAAAGGCAATGAGGTTCTCCCCCTTAATCTTACCACCTGTATAAAGGCATATCAGGTCCGCACACTGACAGGAGGGAGGTTATACAAAGCCTTGGGGCCCTGACATATTTCCTCTTCTTTCCCTGCTAGACTTTCTACCTAGAGCACTTGTGAGAGATGAACCATGCTTGTGGATGAGCATTTGTCCTCCTGTGTGATTCCATGTAGGGACACAATTGCCTCACTGTTCCTAAGGGCCTCTACTGCAGTTTATTAAAAACCAGAGAAGTGGAGCCTGGTGTTTCCATAGAGCTTTTCTAGTTTATTGGCTCTATTTGCTTACAAAAATATGTTTTCAATTACACTTAAAACATTTGATTCAAATGACTTTGGGAAAGTCAAGATGCATTGTTTTTTCTGCCCACATCACATACATGTTGGTTTATTGGGGACTTAAGGTGCTTTGTACTGACGTCAAATGGCTGTGTTAGAACAGAGTCTTGAGAGAAAGGTGAAGAGTAATATTAAGCTATAAATAATAGAATAGTAACAAAAATCAGTGTTTATCCTGGACTCATTGTGAGCATAACAGATTACAGGCATGACCATAAATGACAAAACTATATGTAAAACCCAAAGGAAAAATTGAGACTGCTTGGAGCACAAGTTCAAAACAGGAAATTTTGGTTTGAGGTGAACTTCTTTTCCTCAGATAGAACTTTCTAGATGTTTTTTTCAGTCATCCATATCTAATTATTTTTCTTTGACAATAACGCAGAATTGGAAAGGGTTTTAAAACCACAGGCTTAGTGGGGCTAAAGGGGACATTTTTGTTTTCCTCAGAGGAGTGATAACTTACAATGAGTTCTTCATAGTTATTATTATTATTAGCCCTTTGTCCAGGTCATGGACAAAGCAATATTGTTTTATTGAATGTTGGTTAAATATTCATTCTGTCCAGACAGAATGCAGAGATGGAATATACTAGGCCATGCCCCAAATAGGAGAAGGGAGGCCACAGTGAGAAGCTAAGTGGGAGTTATGACTAAAGTGCCGTGAAAGGACCACCCCCACCCAATGCACATGACCCTTGTTGGAACTTCAAGGGTCAACCATGGACCAGCTGTGCATTAGCTCATTATGGATGGACCAGGGCAAAAGCATCCTTATCCACGAGTCATACACCACACGGAGAGCAACTGGGGGCTCACGATGCTGAGCTAGACACCACCAGGGAAGGGTGTTTGCTTCTCACTCTTGTTCTGTCTACTCAATCAGCTATTGTGATTATGCCCACTTCCAGCCTAGGACCTTAAGGTGCATAAGTATCTCTTGGGATGCTGGTTGAAAGTGAAGATTTACGGCCCCAGCCTGTGAGATTCTGAGTCAGTAAGCCTAGCTGGGGATGTAGACTCATGATGCACATAGTTCCTGTACCACACTCTAATACTCTGGGGAACTTTGCCCAGGATGAGCATGAGAGGGACTGGCTGGGCTTTGTGACTATCAGATTTTGCTTGCTGTTATTGGTAAGGGCCTGTCTTAGACCTTTTCTTCCCCACTTGCACTGTTGGTTGTTAAAGACTTCTTGATTTCTGACTTCTTTGACCAGACTTTTGACCACTCACTTTTTCTAGAACCCTGGTTGATTCTTGAATCTGCTGATTTGTCTCTGATATCTGTGCTTCTCTGATTATCATTTGTGTATCTTTCACTCATTCTTTCATTCAACAAATATTGAATATCTGTGCTTGGTTTTAGGCTCAGTGCTGGGAACACACTGCTTAGTAAGACAGACTCAATTCAGACCATCATGGGATTTATAATGGCGTCAGCAGGAGAGAGAGTCAGTTAATTAAAAAGTTATGGTGAGAGTGTTAGATGCCATAGAAGGATGTTGGGGCAATGTCTGAGCATAGAGCAGGGCCACCTAATCCAGTTCTGGGGTTCAAGGAAGGCTTCTGGGAATGCATAGGGAGTTGGGAAGTGATGAGAAGGAGGAGTGTTCTAGGCAAAAAGACAGAACAGTGTGAATGAACGCCCTAAAAGACAAGAGCTATGGCACTCAACCACTGCGCCACCAGGGAAGCCCCATGACTACTTTTTTATGCAGGAGCAAATTAACCACAACACGGTTAGAAAAAGGCATGAGTCAGAGCGTTTGGCTCTTTGTTTCTTTGTTGTGTTCTTTGGAAAGATTGTGGAGAAAGAAAGACTGACTTCCTTTGCATCTTTTTTTTTGATCAGTGTTTGCTTAAAAAATAATAACCCCAGGGGCCTCCCTGGTGGCGCAGTGGTTGAGAGTCCACCTGCCGATGCAGGGGACACGGGTTCGTGCCCCCGTCCGGGATGTATCGCAAGAAACAACAACAACAACAACAAAACAACAACAACAAAAACAAACCAGGGTATTATTGGGATTTACATTAAACATTTCCAGGTTTTGAAATGGAAACAGTCCACCAGACCCTTGTGAGCTAAGCTTTCGTTTTTCTCATTATACAAATAGATAAATGGAGTCACTGAGCAGTGAAGTAATTTCCCTGATCTCAGTTGTATTACATGAAAAAAAAAAAGAAAGCATGAACCCAAGGTTTTGGATTCCAGGTAACCACTTTGATCATGCTTTTATAGGAAGCTGACAACCAAAAAGTTAATAATCCATTATACTACATGTTAGGAATTCTATCGTAATAGGAATTCTACTTCATATAATTTACATACATGTGTGCATATGTGCGTGCATACACACTCATACGTAGTAGAATAACATCAACTTTCCTGAGTCTTTAGGGAATGAGACATTTTAGATAATTAAAATTTTCCTAATAGCTGATGTTTTAGACCCATCAGGACCAAAATATTCTTGTTTTGATATTATTTTGATATTTTTGATATTATATATTTGAAATATAGAATTTCCTTAATTCTTAAAAGATACTACTCAATATGTCAATATTTATATTCAGCTGTGATTCAGTGGTTCCCCCAGGAACTTCCTAAGGCTTTACAACAATTTATCTCCTCAATGAATGCTATACGCCTTAGAAATTCTTATCATTTTATAGCTTCTTTTCCTCCTCCTGTATTGCTAGGCTTCTACAATTCTATTTCTTCCTGCTGTTAGTGCACTTACTTATTGCATCCCCTTTCCCTTTTCAAATTCGGTACTTCAAGTTTGCTATGTTCTCAGGACTCAGAGAACTAAGTTTGTTAGAATTATTTGCAAAACAGAAGTAAACAGGCTCGATGCGAGGACTTCTTGTAATTGCTTAGGAATATGAACCTTAATGACCACCATCTTTTCACCTCTGAGCACTTTTGACTTACTTTTTTGTCCTCAGTTGCGTTCTGTAGGGTTGAAGTTTTCAGAAATTGGAATGCTAGATAAATGAAAAGTTACCTTAAATATATTTTAATTCTGAAACTCAGCTTGGAATAACTTATTTTTTCCCAGTGATTCAGATAGTATTCATCCAACCAGCATTTATTGGAAAGCAAAGTGCCTGACTCTGTTCCAGGGCCCTAGGATTTCTCACTGTCTTGGGGTCATCCCTAGGACACTCACTATTCATTTTATCTTGTTGGCAACAAAATTAAGAAGATTTCATAACAATTTTAGTTGAAAGAATACCATAAAAAAGATAGTTTACTGTTTTGTACATTTTTATGTATGTGTGTTGAATGTCTGAAGTGTGTCTATTAAGATACTGACTTGTTACATTTTTGGCACCTAGAAAGTGGGATGGGGCTTGAATCCTTGACAGTTGTTGAGTGAAAGCCTTTTGCTGAGTGAGGATGGGTGTGTTGTGAGAGGACACTGGCCCCTAAGAAGGCTCAGAACACATGACCAGCATGAAAAAGGCCCAAAAAGTGGCCTCCCCTTTGAAGAAAAAGAAAAAAGGAGTTCTTATATTCCCTGTGCATTTATGCTCCAAGTGGCTTTTTATTGGTTTCTAGGCCTTTCAGCTGCTAGTCATAAGTGCAGGTGAAACAGTCCTTGATGGTGTCTAGCACAGGACTCGGCACATAATAGGTCCCCAAAAGCTATATGTTGAGTGAATGAGTAAGTAAGGTTGAGATTGAAGTCCTAAACAAACAAAACTAGGGTAATTGAACTTGAGAGACAGTATTTAAAAACTCTTATGGCCCCTTTTCCTTTGTCTTTATGAACTAAAATGCCTTCACTATAGCTTGCAGTTTTTCTTATTCTAACATTGGGCTTCTTAGAGCCATTTATTGAGAGAGACTGGATGGAAAGTTTTCTTGATAATTAAGGCACAGAGATAAGAAGGCTAGGGCTTTTTAAAATAGGAAAATGGGATTCACATAAGACAGGATCCTGATGTGCTGACATTAAACATTGTAGGGAGAGTGGGCATGGCTTAAGAAAGTATATTACTTCTGAAAAAGAATATTTACATTGAATATATATATGAATCACTTTGCCATACACCAGAAACTAACACAACATTGTAAGTTAATTATACTTCAATAAAAAAAGAAGGTATATTACTCCATCAAAGTGAAGGGATCAAAATGCATTTGGGAGGCTAGCAGCCTCAATGGGAGTGTACAGGGCATAGCAGCATAAAGCTCCAGAAGCCCCTGGGATGAGCTAAGACCTTAGATGAGGCACCCAGGATGGCCATCTTTTTTCTGATGATACCACAACTGCCTGTATGTGACATACATTGCCATGGTGAAGGGAGGGATGTGGCCTTGAACTGGAAAGGGATTATGCAATCGCAGAAACCTCCACTGGGGAACTGGTGGGGACAGTGATGTAGTGCCATTTAGTGCAAACAAACAAATAACAACAATAGCAAAACAAAAACAACCCTCTTACACTCCAAAACCAAAAATCCTCAGAAGACCAGAATTACAGATGAGCCTATAAATAGCCCACACTGCCACCATGATGAGCTCAAAGAAGCACCCTGGAGTAGGAGTCCAGAGTTCATCAAATGAATTACAAGGCAAAGAGATCCTTAGTGCCCTTATTTGCATTACGTAGAAAGCAATATTTAAGTAAGCCCTCAATAATTCGTAGTCATTATTATCAAATAACTTTTACTGAGTACCTAATGAGTGCCAACCACTCCTCATATGTTATCTTATTGAACATCGTAACAATCCTGAGAGGTAGACATATTTCAGAGCAAAGAAAATGAACACTGGATGAGACCCACTGTCTCACCCAGGGTGTCTGTGTTGCTAGGTAGCAGAGGCAGTACATGACCCGTGACTTCTTATGCAAAATTTAGTGCTTTTATTTTTGACAGTGGCTTCTCATCGATGATTTAAGATGTTTCATTTTTTTCTCCTGTAAATGACATGCATTTTGGCATTAATTAAAAGGGGGATTTAAAAATACCCTTTACAAATTACAGGTGGGTTTCAAGTGAATTGGGTGTTCTTTAAAATCATAAGCTGTACAGAAAACAACCTACAAAACTATTCCTGATGATTATTAATGGCATTTCCTATGTTGCTGGTCCTTCTACCACTGCAAATCTGTTTGTCCCCAGATTATTAATAGGGTGTTGTGAATGTCACTGATGTCACAAAATGTCAATGATGTCGCAGTTAAAGAGGAGAGCTCAGGAATCTGATCTACTGGTTTCATATTCTGGTTAACTTTACTTCTAGCTATGTGACTTTGAGGAAGTTATTTAACCTCTCTCACATCATTTCCTGTCTCACAGGAAAGTGATCAGGATAAAATGCAATAATACCTAAGAAAAAAAAAGCTTTCATCATTCTGACTGGCACAGAGTAAACCTTCAATACACATTAACTGCTATCATTGTTGGGAGTTTGGGTTCTAACTTCTTGAAAAGCACATTCTCTATCACTGAATCTGATAAGTAACCCTTAAAGATCATTTTGCTTTCCTTTGCTGCAGTTTCTCATTTATGCTGCCAGGACCATTCCTGGATGTGACACCGTTAAGTCTCAGCCTAGGTTAGTAGAAAGAAGAGGACTTCAGGCTCATCTTCCAGCTCCAACACTTAGTATCTAAGTGATGTGAAATTTACTTAATCTTTCTAAGTCTCCACAGCCTCGTGTGTAAAATATAGATAAAAATCTCTAATTCAAATAAAAGAAAGTATATAGAATATATGTCATAAACTGTAAATTTCTCTACAAAGGTTATTATCATATCACTATCTTCATGTTTAAAAGGCCCCAAATTAAGATAATCACTAACACTCTCTTGCTCATGTGGTGATAATGAATTCTAGTTTATAAAAATAAGATACTAAACCTCTCCAGAGTTCTTGCTCTGTTACAAAGGAGTCATGGATTCTTTCTTTAGCCACTGGCTCCTGTCTGCAGATGAGAATTTTATTTATATATATTCAAATGTTATTTAAACACATGGTGATTCTTTTATGACTAAATATAAAAAAATTTACAATTGAAATGTTATTACTATCTTTACCATACTCTAAGGCTTGCTTATCCTAGAGTTTGTAAATATTTTACAAGGCAGAGGAAAATACACACCCATAATTATTTCTTGACGTTGTCTGGCTGATGATCGCAGGGTAAATTCTTTTATTTTATTATTTTAAAAAAAGGTTGGGGGGGCACCTTCAATATGGCGGAGCAGTGAGACGTGGACATCACCTTCCTCCCCACAAATACATCAAAACTACATCTACATGTGGAACAACTCATACAGAACACCTACTGAACGCTGGCAGAAGACTTCAGACCTCCCAAAAGGCAAGAAACTCCCCACGTACCTGGCTAGGGAAAAAGAAAAAAAGAAAAAACAGAGACAAAAGAATAGGGATGGCACCTGCACCAGTGGGAGGCAGCTGTGAAGGAGGAAAGGTTTCCACACACGGGGAAGCCCCTTCACTGGCAGAGATGGGGGTGGTAGAGGGGGGCAGCTTCGGAGCCACGGAGGACAACACAGCAATAGGGGTGCGGAGGGCAAAGCGGAGAGATTCCTGCACAGAGGATCGGTGCTGACCAGCACTCACCAGCCTGAGAGGCTTGTCTGCTCACCTGACGGGGTGGGCGGGGGCTGGGAGCTGAGGCTCAGGCTTCAGAGGTCGGATCCCAGGGAGAGGACTGGGGTTGGCTCTGTGAACACAGCCTGAAGGGGGCTAGTGCACCACGAATAGCTGGGAGTGTGTCCAGGAAAAAGTCTGGACCTACCTAAGAGGCAAGAGACTATGGTTTTGGGGTGTGCGAATTCAGAGCACCACCTAAACAACCTCCAGAGACGGGTGTGAGCTGTGGCTATCAGTACGGACACCAGAGACGGATATGAAACACTAAGGCTGCTGCTGCAGCCACCAAGAAACCTGTGTGCAAGCACAGGTCACTATCCACACCTCCCCTCCCAGGAGCCTGTGCAGCCTGCCACTGCCAGGGTCCCGTGATCCAGGGACAACTTCCCTGGGAGAACGCACAGCGCGCCTCAGGCTGGTGCAATGTCATGCTGGCCTCTGCCGCTGCAGGCTCGCCCTGCATCCATACCCCTCCCTCCCCCTGGCCTGAGTGAGCCAGAGCCCCTGAATCAGCTGCTCCTTTAACCCCGTCCTGTCTGAGTGAAGAAAAGACACCCTCAGGCGACCTACACGCAGAGGCAGGGCCAAATCCAAAGCTGAACCCCAGGAGATGTGCGAACAAAGACGAGAAAGGGAAATTTCTCCCAGCAGCCTCAGGAGCAGTGGATTAAATCTCCACAGTCAACTTGATGTACCCTGCATCTGTGGAATACCTGAATAGACAACGAATCATCCCAAAATTGAGGCGGTGGACTTTGGGAACAACTATAGATTTGGCGTTTGCTTTCTGCATCTAATTTGTTTCTGGTTTTATGTTTATCTTAGTTTAGTATTTAGAGCTTATTATCATTGGTAGATTTGTTTATTGATTTGGTTGCTCTCTTCTCTTTTTATTTTATATATATTTTCTTTTCTTCCTTTTTCTCTTTTTGTGAGTGTGTATGTGTATGCTTCTTTGTGTGATTTTGTCTATATAGCTTTACTTTTGCCATTTGTCCTAGGGTTCTGACTGTCCATGTTTTGTTTTTTTTGTTTGTTATTTTTTTAGTACAGCTTTTAGTGCTTGTTATCATTAGAGGATTTGTTTTTTGGTTTGGTTGCTCTCTTTTTACTTTCTCTTTCGTTTTTCTTATTACTTTTTCATTTTTAATTTTTAATAATTCTTTTCTATTTTAATAACTTCATTTTAAAAATTTATTTATTTTCTTTCTTTTTCTCCCTTTTCTTCTGAGCCATCTGGCTGACAGGGTCTTGGTGCTCTGGCTGGGTGTCAGGCCTGAACCTCTGAGGTGGGAGAGCTGAGTTCAGGACATTGGTCCACCAGAGAGCTCCCGGCCACACAAATATCAAATGGCAAAAGCTCTCCCAGAGATCTCCATCTCAATGCTAAGACCCAACTCCACTCAATGACCAGCAAGCTACAATGCTGGACACTCTATGCCAAACAACTAGCAAGACAGGAACACAAACCCATCCATTAGCAGAAAGGCTGCCTAAAATCATAATAGGGTCACACACACCCCAAAACACACCACTGGACGTGGTCCTGCCCACCAGAAAGACAAGATCCAGCCTCATCCATAAGAACACAGGTACCAGTCCCTTCCACCAGGAAGCCTACACAACCCACTGAACCAATCTTACCCACTGGGAGCAGACACCAAAAAAAAAAAAAAAATGGGAACTGCATACCTGCAGCCTGCAAAACGGAGATCCCAAACACAGTAAGTTAAGCAAGATGAGAAGACAGAGAAATACACAGCAGAGGAAGGAGCAAGGTAAAAACCCACAAGACCAAACAAATGAAGAGGAAATAGGCAGTCTACCTGAAAAAGAATTCAGAGTAATGATAGTAAAGATGATCCAAAATCTTGGAAATAAAATGGAGAAAATACAAGAAACATTTAACAAGGACCTAGAAGAACTAAAGAGCAAACAAGCAATGATGAACAGCACAATAAATGAAATTAAAAATCCTCTAGAAGGAATCAATAGCAGAATAACTGAGGCAGAAAAACGGATAAGTGACCTGGAAGATAAAATCGTGGAAATTACTACCGCAGAGCAGAATAAAGAAAAAAGAATGAAAAGAATTTAGGACAATCTTAGAGACTTCTGGGACAACATTAAATGCACCACCATTCGAATTATAGGGGTTCCAGAAGAAGAAGAGAAAAAAAAAAGAGACTGAGAAAATATTTGAAGAGATTATAGTTGAAAACTTCCCTAATATAGGTAAGGAAGTAGTCAATCAAGTCCAGGAAGCACAGAGAATCCCATACAGTATAAATCCAGGGAGAAACATGCCAAGAAACATATTAATCAAACTATCAAAAATTAAATACAAAGAAAAAATATTAAAAGCAGCAAGGGAAAAGCAACAATTAACATACAAAGGAATCCCCATAAGGTTAACAGCTGATCTTTCAGCAGAAACTCTGCAAGCCAGAAGGGAGTGGCAGGACATATTTAAAGTGATGAAAGGGAAAAACCTACAACCAAGATTACTCTACCTAGCAAGGATGTCATTCAGATTTGACAGAGAAATTAAAACCTTTACAAATAAGCAAAAGCTAAGAGAATTCAGCACCACCAAACCAGCTCTACAACAAATGCTAAAGGAACTTCTCTAGACAGGAAACACAAGAGAAAGAAAAGATTTACAAGAAAACCCAAACCAATTAAGAAAATGGGAATAGGAACATACATATCGATAATTACCTTAAATGTAAATGGATTAAATGCTCCAAACAAAAGACATAGACTGGCTGAATGGATACAAAAACAAGACCCATATATATGCTATCTACAAGAGAGCCACCTCAGACCTAGGGACATATATAGACTGAAAATGAGGGGATGGAAAAAGATATTCCATTCAAATAGAAATCAAAAGAAAGCTGGAGTAGCAATTTTCATATCAGACAAAATAGACTTTATGATAAAGACTATTACAAGAGACAAAGAAGGACACTACATAATGATCAAGGGATCAATCCAAGAAGAAGATATAACAATCGTAAATATTTATGCACCCAACATAGGAGTACCTCAATACATAAGGCAAATGCTAACAGCCATAAAAGGGGAAATTGAGAGCAACACAGTCACAGTAGGGGTCTTTAACACCCCACTTTCACCAATGGACAGATCATCCAAAATGAAAATAAATAAGGAAACACAAGCTTTAAATGATACATTAAACAAGATGGACTTAATTGATATTTATAGGACATTCCATCCAAAAACAACAGAATACACTTTCTTCTGAAGTGCTCATGGAACATTATCCAGGATAGATCATATCCTGGGTTACAAATCAAGCCTTGGTAAATTTAAGAAAATTGAAATCGTATCAAGTATCTTTTCTGACCAAAACACTATGAAACTAGATATCAATTACAGGAAAAAATCTGTAAAAAATTCAAACACATGGAGGCTAAACAATCCACTACTAAATAACCAAGAGATCACTGAAGAAATCAAAGAGAAAGTCAAATAATACCTAGAAACAAATGACATTGAAAACATGATGACCAAAAACCTATGGATGTAGCAAAAGAAGTTCTAAGAAGGAAGTTTATAGCAATTAAATCCTACCTCAAGAAATAACAAACATTTCAAATAAACACCTAGCCTTACACCTAAAGCACTTAGAGAAAGAAGAACAGAAAAACCCCAAGGTTCGCAGAAGGAAAGAAATCATAAACATCAGATCAGAAATAAATGAAGGAAATGATAGCAAAGATCAATAAAACTGAAAGGTGTTTCTTTGAGAAGATAAACAAAATTGATAAACCATTAGCCAGACTCATCAAGAGAAAATCGAGAGAAGACTCAAATCAATAGATATAGAAATGAAAAAGGGGAAGTAACAACTAACACTGCAGAAATACAAAGGATCATGAGAGATTACTACAAGCAAATCTATGCCAATAAAATAGACAACCTGGAAGAAATGTACACGTTCTTAGAAAAGCACAACCTTCTAAGACTGAACAGGAAGAAATAGAAAATATAAACAGACCAATCACAAGCACTGAAATTGAAAATAAAAATCTTCCAACAAACAAAAGCCCAGGACCAGATGGCTTCACAGGCGAATTCTATCAAACATTACGAGAAGAGCTGACAACTATCCTTCACAAACTCTTCCAATATATAGCAGAGGGGGGAACACTCCCAAACTCATTTGACAAGGCCACCATCACCCTGATACCAAAAGCAAAGATGCCACAAAAAAAGAAAACTACAGGCCAATATCACTGATGAACATAGAAACAAAAATCCTCAACAAAATACTAGCAAACAGAATCCAACAGCACATTAAAAACATTATACAACATGATCAAGTGGGGATTATCCCAGGAATGCAAGGATTCCTCAATATATGCAAATCAATCAATGTGATAAACCATATTAACAAATTGAAGGAGAAAAAGCATATGATCATCTCATTAGATGCAGAGAAAGCTTTTGACAAAATTCAACAACCATTTATGATAAAAACCCTCCAGAAAGTAGGCACAGAGGGAACTTACCTCTACATAATAAAGGCCATATATGACAAACCCACAGCCAACATCATTCTCAGTGGTGAAAAACTGAAACCATTTCCACTAAGATCAGAAACAAGACAAGGTTGCCGACTCTCACCACTGTTATTCAACATAGCTTTGGAAGTTTTAGCCACAGCAATCAGAGAAGAAAAAGAAATAAAAAGAATCCAAATAGGAAAAGAAGAAGTAAAGCTGTCACTGTTTGCAGATGACATGATACTATACGTAGAGAACCCTAAAGATGCTTCCAAAAAACTACTAGTGCTAATCAATGAATCTGGTAAAGTAGCAACATACAACAGTATTGCATAGAAATCTCTTGCATTCCTATATAGTAATGATGAAATATCTGAATTAGAAATTAAGGAAACTCTCCCATTTACCATTGCAACAAAAAGAATAAAATACCTAGGAGTAAACCTACCTAAGAAGACAAAAGACCTGTATGCAGAAAACTATAAGATACTGATGAAAGAAATTAAAGATGATACAAACAGATGGAGAGATATACCATGTTCTTAGACTGGAAGAATGAACATAGTGAAAATGACTCTACTACCCAAAGCAATCTACAGATTCAATGCAATCCCTATCAAACTACCAATGACATTTTTCACAGAACTAGAACAAAAATTTTAACAATTTGTATGGAAATACAAAAGACCCCGAATAGTCAAAGCAATCTGGAGAAAGAAAAACAGAGCTGGAGGAATCAGACTCGCAGACTTCAGACTATACTACAAAGCTACAGTAATGAAGAAAGTATGGTGCTGGCACAAAAACAGAACTATAGATCAATGGAACAGGATAGAAAGCCCAGAGATAAACCCATGCACATATGGTCACCTTATCTTTGGTAAAGGAGGCAAGAATATACAGTGGAGAAAAGACAGCCTCTTCAATAAATGATGCTGGGAAAACTAGACAGCTACATGTAAAGGAATGAAATTAGAACTCTCCGTAACACCATACACAAAAATAAACTCCAAATGGATTAAAGACCTAAATGTAAGGCCAGACACTATAAAACTCTTAGAAGACAATATAGAAAGAACACTCTATGACATAAATCACAGATCCTTTTTGACCCACCTCCTAGAGAAATGGAAATAAAAACAAAAATAAACAAATGGGACTTAATGAAACTTCAAATCTTTTGCACAGCAAAGGAGACCATAAATAAGAAGAAAAGACAACCCTCAGAATGGGAGAAAATATTTGCAAATGAAGCAACTGACAAAGGATTAATCTCCAAAATATACAAGCAGCTCATGCAGCTCAATATCAAGAAAACAAACAGCCCAATCCAAAAATGGGCAGAAAACCTAAATAGACATTTCTCCAAAGAAGATATACAGATTGCCAATAAACACATGAAAGGATGCTCAACATCACTAATCATAAGAGAACTGAAAATCACAACTACAATGAGGTATCACCTCACACCTGTCAGAATGGCCATCATCAAAAAATCTACAAACAATAAATGCTGGAGAGGGTGTGGAGAAAAGGGAACCCTCTTGCACTGTTGGTGGGAATGTAAATTGATACAGCCACTATGGAGAGCAGTATGGAGGTTCCTTAAAAAACTAAAAATAGAACTACCATACGACCCGGCAATCCCACTACTGGGCATATACCCTGAGAAAACCATACTTCAAAAAGAGTCATGTACCACAATATTCATTGCAGCTCTATTTACAATAGCCAGGACATGGAAGCAACCTAAGTGTCCATCGACAGATGAATGGATAAAGAAGATGTGGCACATATATACAATGAATATTACTCAGCCATAAAAAGAAATGAATTTGAGTTATTTGTAGCATGGTGGATGGACCTAGAGACTGTCATACAGAGTGAAGTAAGTCAGAAAGAGAAAAACAAATACTGTATGCTAACACATATATATGGAATCTAGAAAAAGAAAGGAACAATGGATCTGAAGAACTCAGGGGTAGGACAGGAATAAAGACACAGACATAGAGAATGGACTTGAGGACACCGGGAGGGAAAAGGCTAAGCTGGGATGAAGTGAGTGAATGGCATGGACATATGTACACTACCAAATGTAAAATAGCTAGCTAGTGGGAAGCAGCCGCATAGCACAGGGAGATCAGCTCAGTGCTTTGTGACCACCTAGAGGGGTGGGATAGTGAGGGTGGGAGGGAGACGCAAGAGGGAGGAGATATGGGGTTGTATGTGTATGTATAGCTGATTCAATTTGTTATACAGCAAAAACTAACACACCATTGTAAAGCAATTATACTCCAATAAAGATGTTAAAGAAAAACAGTTTTCATTGAATGTTTTTCCAGTCACTCCAAATAAACTTAGCTGTGAATGGAAAAGATACAGCGGATTGCCCTGGCTTCGTGCGTCTCTTCTGCCCTTGTCCCAGTCTTCACTGAGTCAGAAGAAAGGCATGTGGTGTGGCCCACCTCTAAAATCATTAAACATCTCCTGTAAACTGTTGCTGTTAGAGACACATTCTGGTTTATCTTCTGAAAGCTTATTAATAAGTCAGAATCTAATCTCAGCCAGACTGTTTGATCACTTTGCTCTTGGCTTTGCCAGGCATGGGATTTTATTGGGTGGTTGGTCTGTTGGCCTGATGATTCCTGAAGGGCCATCGGTGAGCCAGCAAGTGCCAGGGGCACATCATTCAAATTCCAAAGACCTGTGACCTCCACTGACCTGCTGGTAGAGGTTTAGCCTTCTTCAAAGAGGCTCAGGTTGTTCACTAGATATAGAGACAAGAATACCCTGGGAAAATCTATGATGGAGAACCACCTTCCTTCAGAAAGTGATGGGGCTTCAGG
This sequence comes from Orcinus orca, assembly GCF_937001465.1. Taxonomy (NCBI): domain Eukaryota; kingdom Metazoa; phylum Chordata; class Mammalia; order Artiodactyla; family Delphinidae; genus Orcinus; species Orcinus orca. The sequence continues at coordinate 102,183,830 of NC_064563.1, forward strand.
GGGAGAGAAAAGCAAAAATCTGGTGGCTGAGCTTGTTTCAGGTCCCTGGGGACAGTCTTTTTCTGTAGAAAAGGTCATATTGAAAATTGAAGCAATTCTATGTCTCAGCAGGTCTGAAACATTAGAAAACATTTAAAACATGTTTCCCCCCAAAGAGGAAAAAAAATGAGATAGTAATGAATAATTGAACTTTCTCTTTCAGAGACTCAGTTCAAATCATTCTTCATCTTATTTCGTTTGTAGAGTGCTAAAGGATCCAGGTAGTGATATAGTGCCATTCTAAGTGAGTTTAAACCATTAAAAAAAAAAAAGCAAATACAATCTGTGCTACTTTATTAAAATTTTATATGTAGGGGAGAGGACTTCTTTAAGAGACTATAGCTATTAGAGATAGACCCAGTAGCCAGTAATGCATTGAACACAATATTTAATGAATACTACTGTGGTCATGGCATTCCCTGGGGATACAAAAAAGCATCTTATTCAATTTTTTTCAATAGTTTATATGCTCATCGAGGATACGAGACATAGCACATGAAAAGTTAAATATTCTGTGTTGTCCGGTACAGTAGCCACTAGCCACATGTGGCTATTTAATTTTAAATTTAAAGAGGTTACAAAAACATAAACTAAAAAGTCAGTACCTCAGTTGCACTAGCCACATGTCAAGTGCTTGGTTGCCATATATGGCTGGTGGCTACCCTAGATATAACACATTTCCATTATTGCAGAAAGTTCTAGTAGACAGCCCCGATTTCTTCAATACAGGGTATAGGCAACACATAGGTGACATTTATAATAACTGCTTGTCAGTTAAGAATAGGGGAAAATCAATGCAGGTGGCAATGTTTAGGAAGACTTTAATAGGACCTTGAATTTATGGTTATTTTAACAAGCGTAAAGGGCAGTAGGGGATATTCAGTAGAGAAAAGAGAAAAGAATGTTTAGGGGAAGAATAGTCCATCTGGCTTAGGTCAAATTCCTGGTGTAGGCTGGGGAGGGATGAAGATGGAAAGCTGGATTGGGGTGAGAGACAGACGGACTGGCTGGCAAGCTAAGGTGTTAGTCCTGTTTTCTAATGCCACTGAATGGTTTTGAGTAGGGTACTGACAGTCCTGGGACAGTGGCACTACCCAGAAAATAATGTTTCCTCATGTAATTTGGTACACAGATGGCTTATAGTTAATATTAGCCTACTAATGGGAGTTCATCCTGTGCTTCACGGTTAGCTACAGAGTTGAGCCTAGTAACACCATGTGTGCATGCGTGCACAGCAGTGTGCGTGAGAATGTATCTCTTGGAAAAATTTATGGGGATAGAGAAAAGCATATTTAGAGCCTTCTCATTTACCATCACTACATTTTGTTCCCACATCCCTTTTTTTCTTTTAACATTTATTAAGCTCCTATTGTGTGCTAAGCATTGTAGGCACCGAGATAAACAAGACATGAATCCTGCAAGGAGCTCACTGTCTCATACAAAAAATTAGCTAATGCCATTACAGCGTGGACATGGCCGTGACACGGCTGTACTAGGTGCCTGGGGAGGTTCACATGCAGACAAGACAGGCCTGGTATAGGCAGGTCTTTTCAGAGGGGGAGTTTCCTGATCTGAATCTTGGAGGAGGAGTACAAATAAATTCAGTAGATCAAATGGGGAATGCTCCAGGCAGAGAGGGAAGATCTAGTACACAAGCAAAGAAGTACATCAGAATGTGACCACGTGGAAAGAGCTAGACCTTGTTTCCTCTTTTGTCTTTGGCACAGCACAAAGGAGGGGCTCGAAGTATATTATTTCTATATACAAGCTTCCCCTGCTCTCTGAAATCAGAGCATTCCTATGAAACCTTTCGTAAGGCAAAATGGCGTAAAGCGAAGAAGCAAGCACCTTGGGACACATCTTGTTAATGGATGCAAAACATAAATCCAGATGAAGCACAGGTGCTCCCAGACACAGTTCAAAGCCATGGTGGCTTGATGCTGAGTGTCGTTCCTGAGGAAGGAGCTTGGCGGTGCTGCAAAAGGGATGCTGGGTGCTATTTTTGCTTTTCGCTTTTTTCCATAAAAGTGAAAATCCTCTTTGGGTTTCATTAGCGAAAACAGGAACTAATGTAGGTCTTTCGTAAAAGTGAAGTGGAATAAAGTGAACTTTAAAAAAGCGGGGGACACCTGTACAAGCTCAGACAGGTTAAGCAGCCGGTGTAGACAACACAGACTTTTGTCTAGGTGACTCACGTGGCTTGGGACCTCAGTTAAGTTGTCTTCACTCTCATCACCTGGGTATGGAATATAGTAAGAGTAACGCCAAAGAGAATGATATGGGGTGCTGGATTCAAGTTTGTTTAACATGCCGTAGTGCCTTTGTCCTCGTCTGTTTCTCATATAATCATGGGAATTTCTCCTGCCCGAGGAATGACATGCTAGCTTGTCACTCTTTTTCCCAGCCTCATGCCAGGCAACTTGGGATCACTTGGGGAGAATTTATGGAGAAACCTTAGCCCTTATAAATCACCCTAGGGAGAATTGATAGCTTTTTTTGTTTATTTTTCTAGTCACACAGCCCTTACTTCTTTGGCTCTGAAATGGCAGCATGCTTTTAGGAAAAAATACAAAAAAAAAAAAAAGAAATTAAAATCACAGTATTAAACAAAAAGCAGAGCCGGTTGGCAGTGTCTAGGAACAGAGCCACTGGAATTCTCTCACTTTCTTTATGAGTCAGAGGTAGTGACAGAGGGAGTCAGTATTTTTTCTTCCTTTCAAGATATGACAAGACCTCACGAGAGGCACCATGAAGAAGCAGGAAAACTATGAGCTTTGGAGCATGACCTGGACGGGAGTCCTGGCTCTGCCACTTCCAGCTGTGTGAGCCTGGGCAAGTTGCTTGACCAAATAGAGGCTCCATTTTTCTCATCTTTAAATTGGGAATGTAATTCCATCCTTGTAGGGTTGATGTAAGGAACAGAGATAATGAGAGCAGTACATTACTAGATAGTATCTATTACTATAACTAGTAATGATGAGTTTGAGTTTCTCCCTTGGATGACTGTGGGCTACTTATTTTCTTAAAGCAGAGGGTGCTATACCACACTGCCTTTGGGATACTGGCCTCCAGGCATTATCTTTGTAAAGGGAAAAGAGAAGTCCCAGAGTAGGGCCCTAAGAGAAATAGTCAATTTGGTGGGGGCAGGAGGTCTGAGTGTCACAGGTAAACAAATAATATCCGATGTAGCAAGATATACTAGAATATCAGTGTGTTCCTATTCCAGGAATTAGCTCCCTACTGATGGTGAAAAAGTAAATGCTCAAGAAAGATGTTTGGTTAATGATCTTGGTTAATTAGTGGTGGTTATGATGAAACAGAATTATCAGCTCAGAGATTGTTGAGCTAATTCATGAAATTATCTGGGCTTCTTGTTTACTGACTTATTGCTCATTCTTGGCCACTTCTCTATTTGTAACAATATCCAGACACAGGGAAAGATGAGGGAAGGAATAGATCATTTCAATCTATCCAATATTCTCCCTCCCTCCTTTCCTCCCTCCCTCCCTTCCTTCCTTTATATTTCTTTCTTCCTATCACTCCCCACCCCGCTTTTTCTCTCTCACCTATTGTAACGAACAAATTATTCTGACATTTCTGCAGTTATTATTATAAAGAACTGAGCCATGGGACCAAGACATAGTCATCTGTTTCTTTTGTTCCCTTTTCCGTTGGGTTTGGAAATCACACTGGGATTGTTTCTTATTTTATGGTTTGACATAGCACGTAATATATACTGACACTCCATGTGTATTACATATTAACTAGCAACACTGAAAATACCATGTCCCAGTAGATCTTGAAATAATGAAATAGGACAGTGATTCCTAAGCTGTTCCCAAGCCGTACCATAGAATACCAGGAAGATGCTCTCAAGTTGGGAAGATTTGTCATCAAACAAGTTGAGAGCACACTATTTACTGTAACGTTTTTGAAGAATGAAAATATACAGAGCATATTAAGCTCTTTGTGAAATCTTGCAGTGAATAAAATTGGTCATATTATTTCATTGAGTATTTCTAAAATTTATTTGCACAGAATCTTTTTCTGCATAAATGCTTTACTATCCCAGGTATTACTATTTTTGAAACACACTTTGGAGAATGTTGAAGCAGTGACATTCAGAGATTTTATACAATGTAACCGTCATTATTAAAAATATCTTTCTCCAGTTAAAATAGAATTTTAAAATCACAAAACCTTTTTTTCTATATGAGGAATTATCTGTTGACTGGTGTCAAATATGGATAAGGGAACATATAGGCCTCTTGAGACTCTTTAAGTCATAGTTTAATTATTGTTTCTTTTCCTTTTCTACTTATCCTTGACCTTATCTGGCCCCTTGAGACATGCAGAATTGTTCTTGGTACTCTAAGAAATAAAAATGCCCTTGGTACATCTTGGCGAGTTGCGAGCTTATTTGGAATTGTATTCCCTTTCGACTTGGTTCTGAATAAATACCAAGAGCCCTCTCCAGGTATCGTGAGTACAATCCGTTTACTATGTATGTATGCTTAAGCAACACCATTCTGTAAAATACTTGGCAAGACCTCTAGTGTCTCTAAATGGTAAAGAGAGTGGTTATTTGAGAATGGTTCTTCTATTTAAGATAAATAAATTAAGGCACACAGATGATCAAGGCCTCAGAATGAGGCAAGGTGTTCTGGGAATTAAAACACTGAAGATTTTCTGAAACGGGATTCTCAGGCCACACGCATACAAACTTCACAGCTTCATTTCTATTGAGATCAGTAATAGTCTTAGAGAGAGGACTGCTCTGTTTTCCTGTGAATGTCATAATTTTTACAAAGCAAGTGGCCCTTCCCTGGTGTGCCAAGGATTTTTTTAAATGGTCCTAATTGATCTCTATCCTCCAGAGGGTTCTGAATTAACGCAATTGTCTCAAGTGTTAACAAGCCATCCCCACACCACTGCGCAATGGAACTGTTCAACTGAAGGGTATTCACTTCGGCCTAGGCAACGCTCTGGCTGCTCCTGGAGAGACCAGGATCCTGGAGTGCAGGTTCTGGGCCATCTCGATTGGAGAAACCTGTTTGGCCCATTTCCGCCTCCATCTTTCTTGCATTTCCCTTCCCCAGTCCTGTTGACCAGGGGCTGGTCCTGGCAGGACACTGGGGCTTCCCTTTGGAACCCATGAGATCTTCTCGGCTCTCTGCTCTCTCTGCACTTGTCTCTCACTGACTCCCAGCTGCTGTGGTTTATTTATTACTGAACTGAGCATTTAGTCTTGGCTGGTGGTGGCCTTGGAAGGAACGTTTTCTAAGATTGCCTTGGTTTTCTTTCAACTAGACTTCTACAAGCCTGGACATTTCTGGCATTGCTGAAATGCAGGTGATTTATTTGTAGAGGCTTAAATTGGGTTTTGTTTTTTTTTTTTTAAAGAAAACCAACAATGTGATATACTCCTGTGGTACATTTTAGCCACTGGTTGAAAAGGACACCTTGTTCTGCCTTTTATCAGAAAAATGCAAATCTAAAGGCTCCCTCTGGGAACAAGTCAGTTTTCTATTCTGAGAACTCAACCCCCTGGCTCCCTCTACTGGTCATAACCTCCCTCCCTGCTCATTTGAACAGCAGGGGACTGGAATCAACTGGGAGCTAGACAAGATGTTAGACTAGGGGCTGTGACTCCAATAGCATATTTTTACTGCAGATCCCTTTTCTTCCCTCATTGTTCCAACCTCAACAGTCTTGGCCGCCTCAGCCACAAATTCTTAGCCCTACCTAGCGTCTCCCTTCATGTAGTCCTTGGCATTACCTTGTGTCTGCCCTTTAACAAGAGGCCACTTGTTTGCGTTTATAGCACTGATGAACACCATGACCTTTGGACTTTAAGACAGGACAATTGTTAAGTACAGATCTTTAAGGAAATATAATAATGTGCAGCCATCACTTTGAATTTACGGACCAAATTTACATTTATCTTTAGCGTGCACGTGGCATGATAGAGGAACAGAGTAAATGGGATGAGAGCTGACAAAACATCTCCCAGCTGTCCTGGACAATGCCCTTCAACCAGCTCTGAAAGTTTGCTGTCCTTCTGTTGAACTGAGGACAGCTGTGGCTTAGCCACTCTGCTACTGGGTAGTGAAATATCTGCATAAACAAGCCATAGTTGCCCTAATACATGAAACCTTAATGATGGCCCAGAATTTCTATTTTATCTCTCTAACAGAGAGGACTGGAGAAGCTCCCCAACAGGCTGATACATTTTATTTCCTGGAGAAACCAACAGCTGACACCCACACCCAGGCCTATTCAGTTAGAGTTGGAAGAGTAGTACATGAAGTGACTAGTTGTCTTTAACCTCAGCACATCAGATGATGCCAACGGCTAAACATCCTGAGATGTAAACACATCAAGAGAGCTTAAGAAAGACAGTCTTCAGGAAAGACTTACTTAAAACTATGTTTTCACAATGATTCAAAATGATAAATTTTAACACACAATAAATCAATTTCAGAAACACAGTGACTGTTTCAAAGATACGCAATTGTCAGGCATGCTTTACAGGAAAGTGAACAAGCATCTGGGGTAACATCTGTCCACAGGGTAAATTCTTTCTAGAAAACATCCAAGAATATTCTTTTCTACCTTTATCATTTTCCACATTGCGGTAACTTTATGTATTCCTAAAAATTGTATTGCTATCTTAGCAGAGAACATTTTGATGACATGACATCCATGGAGTTAGTACTCTGGGTCAGAGTCAGGTCTACAGTGAGGTCTCTTTTCTTTCTTAACTGGAAGTCCAGTTAAGGGTTAAGAAGAGTTTTAATAGATGTAAAGCATATAAAGCTTTCACCAATGTGAGGCAGTCCTTGAATGGTGTTACACCGAAAGAAGCCTGCCCCAAAGAGGATTTCATCTCCCAAAACTTTGAGTAGGTCTTAGCTCAGATGATCGTATTAAAAGTCTCTTTTCTAGCACCTCAAAACTCTCCAGAGTTTCTCCCTCTTCTGTTTCAGAGGAATGGACCCTCTTAACTGCACTGTCCTCTCTCTATACTCTTGGCCCCTTGATGACCCCTCCCCTGTGTCATAACACTTCTCATGCCGACACCCCTCAACCAGTATGTCCCTCAGAGTTTCCTCTGATGGTCCATTATGCATATCTTGCCCTTTCTCTCATTAAAGACCTGGGGAGATGCTAGGTGGTTATATTGGCAACACACTGTCAATGTGGTAGGAGAGGAGGAAGGTTATGCTGTAAATCATCACATAAAAATAATACATTATTTCTGCCACATAGAAATTGGAACTCGATCTTAAGCCTGCTGCAAAAATTAGTACTATTTCTAGAACTCGGGCAAATGTAAGGACTAGTGAAAACACTGCAGGCAGGGAAAGGGCTTAGCCATTGATAAGGCTAAATGAACTCTCCTACATTTCCTAAAGCACAAAGGAATCTTAAATTTGATATACTTGAGATTTGAGTCTCTCTAAGTCCCTATAGACTCATAAGGATTTTTATGGAAGGAGTTAAGAAATATGGATATTTTATACTTTGGCTTTTTGGTTTTTTTTTTTCATTCATTCACCCACTCAACACAGATTTACCAAGCAGCTATTATGTATCAGACCCTGGAATGAAGAAAAACATACAAGGTCCCTGTGATGGTGACAGTGATTTCACTCTTCACAAGGGGCTGTATCAATGTTTCCAAACATTCTGCAGAGGTATAGTTGCAGCCCCAAACCTCTACCAGGTTATGGTTTCTGAGAACCCTATATTTTATGTTCCAACAGAATTCTCGGCATAGTTAGAAACATCTTAGATACACACTATACGGGGAAGACACATTATAGTTACTCCAGATAGAGTGCTGATCAGAGAGTTTGGCTATATGAACTCCAGCCCTGCTTCTCCTACACACATCTGGGTGATCTTAGGCAAGACATCAGCCTCTCTGACATTTCTCATCTGTAAAATTAACTTTAGTTAAAATTAGCTCTGAGGATCCTTCCAGCATTTATACTGTGTGATTCCCTAAATAAATTTTTAAACCCCAAGAAGTTAGAATAGGGCCTAGATAAATAAAGTGCTTAGAAACTTCATTTCAGTTTGGAGGCATGTAGCAAGTTTAAATTACCTCTCTTCTAGGTATATGAATTATGGTTTAGAAAAATGTAAAGCCTTTTTATTTGTTGGAGTGAAAATTTACATCCTGTTTAAGAGAAGTATGAGACTTTTGATAATGAGAAATGACACAACTATGAGTGGTACTCCAGAAACTTGATCTATAAGCATTGAAAAGAGATTTCTTCCACTGAAAGAAAAAAAAGGAGGTAGCACAGAGGGGCATGACCACATCTGCAAACCCTGTGCTGAAGGAGAGAAGGACAGCTTTTGTTTTCCAGGAAGGGCAATAGAAGTGAGCCCAAAATTAATAAAGGAGATTGAAAGTGGACCATCTGTGTGTTTTAACGTTTTACATAGTCAGCTATGGGTGTCCTGAGGTGCTTTTGCTTTTTGTTACATTGAGAAGTTAGAATTCATTATTATTTTAGCTGATTACTCTATGATCAGTTCTTGGGAAAATTTTTGTTTCATTCACTTCAGTCTGATTCCATGCAGTTTCAACTGCTTTGTGTTCACAGGGCCCCCAGATCATAGACATTCCGAACTTGTGTGTGACTCTCTTTAGCCCTCTTGCTGCAAATCCATTTGCTTGAGGATAGACTGTTAAGAACCTCCTTCCTTAAACAGCGAACATAGTTACCAAAGTGATAGTGGAATGTCTAATTAGTGGCTTCTCTCTTGGTGCTGAAATGTGGTTAATATTCTTTCCCAGTTTTCACTCCTTGGGTCTCTGCAAAGGGGAAGTCTAGCAGAGCTCTAATTTGGTACTGTGGGGCATAAACTGATGTCAATGACTACCAGGTCATTGGAAGATCTTTTTCATTATATCCTTAGCATTTTGTAACAACCTGTAATCTGGCCCTTTTTTTTTTTTTTCAATTTAAATTTCTAGATGCTTTGGGTAGTAAGGGGTTCTTTTTACACAATGTTAAAATGAAAGATTCTCTAAATTCCGTAGGGTGTTCATTCTTCTCTTAACTTCCCCTCTCTCTCTCTGTCTCTTTTTTTTTTTTTCTTTTCACTCAACAGCTAGAATAATGAAACTCTCAGAAGAGTGCACTCTAGTCTGGAGATCTATACCTTCTTTGAATTATGCATATGTACGTTTATGGGGGCCTGGTGGAAGAGAAGAAAGCCAAGGCCTGAAGAAAGACCTGATTTTCAGAGGGATACTTGGAGGACCAGAGGTTGGGAAATACGGCTGCATCTCAATAGCGCTGCAAGTTGCCATAACAAAGTGGATGGATAGGAAGGAGTAAACTACTGCCTGTAACTTCTAACTTGTGCGTAGTTACTGAACATGGGGCCCTTTGGGAGAGTTAGGGGTGGATTTGTTGATGTGAACCACCCATTAGTTAAAAATATGTTCTGAGGTTTTTATATTCATAATGTAGCTTTTAAAATTATAACTGGCAAAGTTCTATGGGTTTTCTGCATTTTGTTTTGTTTTGTTTTGTTTTTTGCGGTACGCGGGCCTCTCACTGTTGTGGCCTCTCCTGTTGCGGAGCACAGGCTCCAGACGTGCAGGCTCAGTGGCCATGGCTCACAGGCCCAGCCGCTCCGCGGCATGTGGGATCTTCCCGGACCGGGGCACGAACCCATGTCCCCTGCAACGGCAGGCGGACTCCCAACCACTGCGCCACTAGGGAAGCTCCATTTCTGTGGGTTTTAATGTGGGGCAGACCTGAAATCATTTTGGTCTTTAGAACTGAGCTGTTCTCTTCTGTTAGAGAAGGACATAGTAGAGATGGATCTTAACTTATTACTGGAAATACTCTCACTGATTTATGAAAAAAAAACAAAAGCAGATACGGATTTTTGCTCTTCAGTGTCTCCCCATATTCCACATAAATAAGAGCAAAAAGCAGCTGCATTTGTAACAGAGATTCTGATCTTTCTCTTCTGGGGTACTTCCTAGGAGTGATTCCGCCCAGCTTCTCTCTCAATTCTCTGCTCACCCCCATCCTCCCCTCCTTGATATTTGTTTCACAAATGGAATTAAGGTGGGGTATACTTTCTGATCATTGAAAGAGTATTATTTTATAATTTTGGGAATAGCAGAAGATCTAAAATGTGTGTCTCCCTAAGTGTAGCAGGCCCTCAAAATCAACAGAGCGCTCTCCCCGTGTCTCTAGTGAAACAGGCAGCTGCTTATCTTTTCTTTTATGAGAAACATTAAAAGAGTCACTCAAAGCCTGCTGGAATGGTACTGGGTAGGTATGGCCATGAAGCCAATCCGGGGGCAGCTATATAATGGCATAGATGAGACTCATGCCTCCACATCCTGTGCAAAGGGAGAGACATTGGGGTAACTCCATGAAACCCCACCACTGATTTTTCTATACATTTAAGAAGGAAAGTGTGGAGAAAGCATCACTTTGAGTGTCTGGTAAAGACCCCTGGGAAAGTTAGATCATAAGCAGCCTAGAATGATCTCACCCAGTTATTTAGGGTGTTGAATGTGATGGCACATGGGGAAGGCAGTTACGGTTAAATGGTTCATAGCCGGTAGAGTGGATTAACTGCCAGGAAAAGCAGAAGCAAACCGTGGGAGAACACTTTTCATCCCCAAATTTAGGAATAACAGGGAGCTCTTTTACACTAGCAGCACTTTTTTTTTCCTCCCAGAAAAGATAGCTTTTCTCAAGGGGATCTGGTGAATGAAGCAGTGTGTTTTCACCCTTGTGATGATGGGTGTGAGTCCGGCACTAACATAAAAGAGGAATTAGCTTGGACATACCACATACTTGGTTTGGCCTGGTCCCATACCTGTGCTCTTGTCATGGTTGATTACCCACTTACTGCAAATATGAAGCAAGCAGTCTGCACTGTGGCTCAAGATAAAAGGTATTTTAATATGCTCAGGTCACATATTATCATGGCCAATAGTAATTTTATATCATTTTCTTAAAGGAAACCGCACTCCTAGCAATAATTTTTTTCCAATGAAGCAAAATTTCACATGACAGAAAGTTTTACATATGACTCTTTCATTTGAATAATAGCATTGAATCCTCTCTGTGCCAAATAGGCATTTAAAATACCTTTATTATTTCTTTTGATATGCAAACAACAAGGAGGAAAGGTTTGGAAGACCCTCAGTTAGACTTCTAATGATTCTATTTTCTTTAATAGTGAAGAATTTTTTACATCTTTGGAGTTTTCCGCTTTCAAGTGAAACAATATAAGCAAAAAAAAAATATAAGCAAAAATATAAGCAAAGCAAAAAAAAAAAAAAAAGTAAAACTTTTCCTCTCTTACTTTAAGAACCTTGAGGGCTGAAATAGTGGTTTGGTTTCCTGACTGCCAGCTTTGGTTTGCTGTCTCTAAGCAGCCTTTTGCAATTCCCCAGAGGAAATATTTGAAGAGGGTTTTTCTCCCACATGAAAGAGTTTCATCCCACACAGCCCACAGATTCTGAAGGCAGACTTCATGGACCAAGTGTCTGGTTTTCCAGAAGTAGCTGCGGAAGACGTTTTTCCTTTCACAGGTGCACAACACTCATTCTCAGACTTCAGAAATCAGAAGGTAAAGACTGAAGTCTTTAAAAATTAGAGTAGCTTAAAGATGATACCTCTGCAAGAATCGGGTGCCAATCAGGTCAATTTTTACTAGATGAGGGAAAAGAGGGTGACAAGCAGGGATCAAACTTCCAAAGGCTTCTTAGCTAATCATTCTTTACAACCCTCTGGTGTAAACAGAGGTATTGGATAATCTGGCCTGTATTCTTCTCTGACTGTGAAACACATTGAAACGCTTTATGTTCAGGTGTGTGTATAGAAATTCATGAAGTTCTTTTATACACTTTCTTATTCCAACACAATTCTCATTTTAGGACGTCTTGAAAAGATAGCTATGCGCTCTCACACTGTGCCCCAGCTTGTCAATTTGGATTTGTTCTTTCCTATCTACCAGCCACCTGATTACCGTCTCTGTGCAAAGGGCACCCATTCGCATCATTTTTTCCAAGCACTTAAACCTGGAAAGATATTTTTTTAAAGGACTCACAGAAGCTGTCTTGGGGGTTTGGAAAACATCGCAAAATCGTTAGCAGACCTTTGACTGTGCTATTTTTAGGAAACTCATTGTGTTCTTTTAAAGTACATTTTTGACAATGGGACAAAGTTTTCCTTGCCCCACTGATATGTGAAATATTTACAATGAAAAACGGTCAGGAAAGCACCCCAACAGATACACTTTAACCTCCGCAACAGCCGGCAAAAGGGGAAAAGTGATTTAGAAGGAGAAAAGGTTTTTGCAATATTTATGCTGCTGTTTCTGCCCCAAATGAACTTTTATTCTACCGTTCAAACAGAAGTTTGTTTTCAAACCAGTTGCTGGTTTAAAGGAGCAGCTGATCTGGAATCCGTAAGAATCAGCTCTACCCAAACAGTAAGCATGTTGACCAGAGGAAATTTATTCCCCCCGAAGCAACCCCTAGTAGGTCAGATGCCTGCAGAAGTGTTATCTTACCTTGAGCACGTAAGATCCAGAAGAGAGGCCGGGGGCTCCCACAGGAGAGGACCGGGAAAGTGCTCTGATCCGCTGCTGGTAACATGCACTTGGCTTTTATGCGCAGGTGGGAGGAGCTGCCCCTCACAGTAGGTGGGCAGAGAAGGAGCGGCGGGCGAGCAGCCCCGGGGGGAGCTGGACACTCTTCTCTGGGGAGGGGCGGGGAGGGCAGAGCAAAGAGCCCGAAAGGGGGAGGAGAGACGGGGAGGGAGGGAGAAAGGGGGGGTGCAGGAGTGGAGGAAGCAGTGGAAACGGGAGAGGGAGGGAGAAAGAGAAAGAGAGAGAGAGAGGGAGATAGAGACACAGAGAGAGACAGAGAGAGAAGACGAAGAGAAATAGATATAGACAAAGAGATGTAGCCCACAGACAGGGAGAGGGTTGGGGAGAAAATGAATAGGAGACAGAGACAGTCAAACAAGCAATATATAGAAGGAAAGGGGAAATGGATTATTTTCCATTTTGTATGACTTTTTTTTTTTTTTTTTTTTTTTTTTTGGCGGTACGCAGTCCTCTCACTGTTGTGGCCTCTCCCGCTGCGGAGCACAGGCTCCGGACGCGCAGGCTCAGCGGCCATGGCTCACGGGCCCAGCCGCTCCGCGGCATGTGGGATCCTCCCGGACCGGGGCACGAACCCGTGTTCCCTGCATCGGCAGGCGGACTCTCAACCACTGCGCCACCAGGGAAGCCCCTGTATGACATTTTTGATGATGGTGGGGGGCGGGAGTCGTGGGTGATCGTGATAACAAAAGGTGTTTTCTGCGAATTTGAAAAGCTAAATAACGGTTCAGGGCTACTGAAGAGTTCATAGGCGAGGGAAAGGCGGGGAAGCTGGCCGTCGGAGTGGCACATCCCAGGCGCTGGGGGACGCAGAGCAGGCGGAGCGCGGGGCAGAGGTCTCCCCCGCCGGCCGCGATCCCGCTGCCCGCTGCGCCCCGAAGCCCCTGTCTCCCACCGGCCGCTGGTAAAACCCGGCCCTTCACTCAACACTCCTGGCTGTGCTTTTTGACAAGCAAGTTCTCCTGGTGCTGCCGGTAGTGAGCAGCATCCAGAGGCCCCTCTTGAGACTTCTCTGCAGCATTAAGGCAAATCCAGCAAAGGTTGGAAAGGATCAGCGGAGATTGGCGTTTGGAGAAAGGAACCTCAAAACCAGCCCGGTCCTCCAACATCTGCTTATGTAACAGGATTTCAGGGCTCTCTGCCCTCTGGTTATTTTCGGTATTTCAAAAACTTTCATTCCTAGCAATTGGAAAGCGTCTTGGTGCCATAGCTCTCTCTTTGTGTGTCTTAAACATTAAGAGAGGATTCAACCAACAAGAGGCTGAAGGATCAGGCTGAAATTCTTAAGAAATACATTCAGAGAAAGAAAAACAAACTCCTTTAGCTGCTGAGTGGTGACTCACTTCCTAGTCCAAGCTTGATTTTTGCCACCAAAGGACTTAAGGCATTTAAAAAGAGAGAACCTGAGGGATGAGAACCCTCAGAGAACCTGAGAACCCTAGGGGATGAGGGACACTGACCGTGGGGGGGTGGGCGGGGGGGGGGGGAAGGGAGGGACCGGGAGATGGATAGGTGGGGCTGAAAAGAATAAGGGAAATAACTTTTACTGAAAATATTGATACATAACTATACAATATGTATAGCTATATATATGCATATATAAAACTTGATTCAGTGTTCACCACAACCTTATGAGGTTAGGTATGATTCATATTGTGTAGATTTTTTTTCTCGTTTTTTAAGAAAGGAATTTCAAAGGGTTAAGCAATTAGCTCAGGCTAACAAGAGGGGGAGCCACAGCTGGTGATCTTGCAAAGCATGTGCACTCTGCGCATCAGACCACCGTATAGAACACCTAGCCCGGTCACAGGTTAGGTCCTGATGTCTTTGTGTGTGTGGAGAGGGGGTTTGGGGGGACGGGGTGTTACCAGACTCCAAGAGAAGGAAAAATGATGGCCAAGAGCAGGATTTGTTGAACTGGGTACTATTGACATCTTGGGCCAGATCATTCTTTCTTGTGAGAATCTTTCCTGTGCATTGTAGGATGTTGAGCAGCTTATCTGGCCTCTGCCCACCAGATGCCAGTAGCACCCTTCTCCCTGAGTTATGAAAATTGAAAATGTCCCTACACTTAGCCAAATTGGGGGGGGCAGGGGGCAAAAGTACCCTCCTCCCTTTAAGAACCATTGGTTTTAAAAGGTCCACAACTATGTAAAAGGATTTTAAAGAAATCCATTAAGAAAATACCCCAAAGTGGCATTTGGATAATAGTAATATTAGCTGCCATATGTGTTAAGGTTACACTGGACATAGTTTTTACATATTCATATTTCCATCTGTCTGCCTCTAGACTTCAAAGTCTCAATTGCTTTCTTTGTAACTAAGCTTACTCTCAATTGGTTACACCTGGGAGTCGTAGACTCCCATGTGCCCAGGGTATGAAGGAGGATTAGTGACGTATGAGATGAAAATTTTAAGTTCTTTGTCATAAACACAAATTTGATGTTAGAACAGTTATTCGAATGTTACTCATGATGTTTCATGACATTAATTATTTGCCTTAATAGGTATAATTTTTCATCTCTAGACCCTCTTCAGAAATAGTATGTTGTGTTTTGAGAACGTGGCTAAATCCACTGAAAGAAGTCTATGATATGAACAACCCTTGTAACTGGACCTAGAAATAAAACTGCATTGACTCTTCTGGGGCTGACCCCTGAAACCAAATGGGATTTTACAGGGAAGGTACCACTTCTGGAACTTTATAATTTAGCAAAGAAATGTTTTCTGGGCAAACTAAATAGGACCCAGTTAGAGGCACGTCTGAGTGATAAACGTATTAGTAGATAGCCTCATCAGGTTATAGCAAATCATCTTTTCAGTTCTGATTTAATGCCTCCAAACATTCCAGTTCCATCACATAGTTGTGAAAAAAAGAAACAGAGAAGGCAAGAAAAGCACGTTCAAAGGGAAGGCAATTGATGGCTGTATTTTCTTTTCCTTTTTCCTCCACCACTTCCTCCTTTCAAACCTGAATGTCCAGCCACGGTAACAAAAGAGCTCCTTTCATTTTGTTTGGATGGTGCTAAAGATTAGTTTGTTTCTCCAGTTCACGCTTGCCTGAATCTGATTCAGTAGCAGATCTGGACAACAAGTCAGGAATCCAGGAATGTGATCTCTTTGCTGACTCTTAGAGTGCCCTTCTAGAATCTCTTGAAAGTGGCTTAGGTTTGAAATGACCTAGTTTGGTCTTTTGTAGAAAGAAAGGAATCCAATGACAACATATTAGATGGCTCTGAAGTTTCCATTGTATGAATATAATAACAACTACAGATGATTACCTTATTTTAAAGGGCTTTGAAAATGGAAGCTTTTTTTTTCTTATTTAGAATTATTCAATTAACAAATATTTATTAAGAATGGATACAGGCAGTGTGGGGTATTCAAAGCAGAGGAAAACAAGTATGTAGATTTACTCTCATGGAAGAAAAAAAAGCATGAAATTCCTGAGAGCTGGGTAGCAAAGAGACTTCAGGGAGGAGCTGGCATTTGAGCTAACTGTGGAAAGTAACATTGGGATAGATGAGTGATGAATAGTACAACAAGGGAGGAAATGTATACAACTAGGGAAGGCACAGGAATATTTGGGCGATGGTGAATGGCCGGCATGACTTAAGTGAAGGGTCTGTGTAGCAGAACAATGAAGCTAAGCAGCAGGAAAGGAGAGACGGAGTCAGCCCGGGGGAGGCATTAAATGTCACCTCATAGTCTGAACTGTATACTGTAGGCAATGAGGAGTCATTGAAGACTTTTGAGCAGTAGAATGGCATGATGGAAATGGCATATTATTAAGAATTTACTTTTCTTTGAATAGGCTCTTTATAGTAGCTTTGCATATAAATGCTTGCCAGTATGTCCAGGGCCATTAGCATACTTAGGAACAGAGAAAACAGAGCGTCTGTGTCCTGCAGACTTGGAAGTCTGGGTGAGGTAGCAGAAGCAATGGTGGTCCTCACCCAGAGTGTCCCTACAGTGTCCTGGGTGACTGTAAGAAGGCAGAATGGGAAGGCAGAATTCTCCCAGGGTGTGGCCAGGATGATAGATGGGATTAATGTGAAGGGTGGAGCTGCTCTGTGTGTCAGAGGAACCAGTCTTTTCTTCACCTGTTGTAGCTTTAATGTTGTCAAAAAGTATCAGTCCCGAGATAATAGGTCTGATGTAGAGATCCTTGCGTTTTCAATGTTCCTGGATTAGGAAACAATGGACCCTGGCATTAAAAACTATACCATCACATCTATGGGTTTTTTTTTAATACTTTGAATTATTTCCTGTGTGTTACCCTTGGCAAATTTCAAAGTCCAATTTTTCCTGCCACTCCTGAGGGCATCAAAATGCAAATGAACATGGCTTTGGGGCTAAACAAAAATCACTGATGATTTGAAGTTCGATGTACAGAAATGTATTCACCATCTATCAAATGACCCACGAGTCAGCAGCCTAAGCTTCTGCTAAGTATCACCAAATATGATCTTGGACCACAAGGCACTTACAATTGCCAGCTCTCCTAGGACATATAAAGTAGGGTTTTATTTACAAAAATTGAAAAGGCTCAGAGCACAGAAGAAAGGCACACCTCTCTTGCATTCCAAAGGAACTTTGGATTCTGTGAGTCACTGTTTCCCTGTTGGCCCAGATGGTGGAGAGCTGACTGACTCCGGTGATCCCACAGATGACTGCCTCACAGCTCCCGCTGGCTTTATAAAGAGCACTGGACACAGAGTCAGGAAATATGGGGTTTAGTCCCAGCTGGGTCACTAATGACCCATGAAAACTTGGGGCAGATGTTTTATCCTTTTTGGATTCAGGGTCTGTATGTAAAATAAGGAGGCTTAACTAGGCATTCTCTAAAGTTCTTTTCACCTTTTAGATGCCTGCTCTGTACTAGTTGGTAGATGCTTCTCTTACTCAACATGCCCATGAAGCCAACCTGATATTCAGTGATACACGTGCTCAATTTTAGGCACAGGAGTAAGAACTCATAATACATTAGTCCAGTGTTTGCTACAAGGGGGTCACACCCCAACATTAAACCTGGTCTGTATTCTACATAGAGAATCCCCAAAGGTGGAATATACCGTTGTCACTTAACAGTAACCATTGTCTCTCTAGGTCTAGGACTTGGCAGAAGTCTCCCAGATCTAGCCATCAGCCTCTAAACCTTGAGGCCTTTTAACTTTCTTCTTCTGAATCAAGTAGTAATTCTCCTTTTGATTGATGTAAATGTAACCAGACCACATAGAGCCCCAGATTCTGAAAATTCTATTCCTTGTGCCAGATTTGCTTGATGTCCAAATACATTGATTTGATTTCCTAAGAAGCTCTCTACTCTTCTCCCACTGTGAATTCTTCCCTCTCCCTCGTGCTTCACCTCTTTATTTTTTTAGTTAGGAAAACTTTGATTGCCCTTTTCAATATAGACTAAATTATTATAGTTCTTTGTAGTTTCTCAAACTAATAGACTTTTACTAGGATCTCTGAACCTTTTTCCAGCTCTTACCCTCCCCATAACCAGTGACACCTAAAGTCACTCCATTCTTTTTCTGTTTCTTGAAAAATTTCATTGTAGGAATTCTCTCACGGGGGCAGTGCAATGAAGAGGGAGAAATATAGTCCAGGGATTTTTTTTTTTCTTACTCAAGAGTGGAAAAGTAAAAACTTTCCAAGGTAATAGAGAAATGTAGTTCACTCTTACCATGTGCCATCTTTGATCCTATCTAAAAAATGGGAATGTCTTGACCCTAGACCTCCCTTGCTGAATAATTTGTAATTCTGCTTTATTTTCTATCCTCCACTCTTTCTAATTGTGGTTTACTCTCTTATGCTCTTATTAATATTTACCTCATGTTCAATTTTAATAAATCACATGTTTCCTGCTCTGAATTATATCTTATACAACCAAAGATTTTCACGAAAAACTCCAATTTGACAGGCAAAAATGTTTGTCTGAGATAAGAGGGCTAACAGTTTTCCTGACCTTAGACTGGCACGTCCTATCGCCAAATCACCTGACTGTTGCTCCCACAGCAGTCATCCTAAACCCAGCAATGATTATGTCATGTCTTCGTTCAGATACCTTTAGTGACACCACACTATTTATAAAGAAATCCATATATTATACAGCACAGGGAATATAGCTAATATTTTATGATAACTATAAGCGAAGTGTAACTTTTAAAAATTGTGCATCACTATGTTGTACACCTGAAACTTTCATAATATTGTAAATCACCTATACCTCAATTAAAAAATTCAAATTCATCTTCTGGCATTTAAGACCCCACTCCAAGATTCAAGCCCAATCTTCACTTCCAATTTCATTTATATACCCTGTGCTTCAGCTAGGGGAAAAAATTTGCTTTTCACAATATCCGTGCGCTCAGCTCTTCATCTTCTATGTTATGGTCGATGGAGCGCTGGTTGCCAGATCAATATGGACAATTGCTCAAATTCTTTATTACTTCAGAACCGCCTTCTTTAGGAAATGTTTTCTGATCCTTTTTCTGAACCTCCCAGGGAAATTGGTACTTAAGACATTTTCCACTGTTTACTATTTTATTCCATATACTCACTTATTTTCTCCTCAAATTAATTGCTCCCTCCTTGAAGGCTTAACCTTTTCTTCCGCTGAAAAGAAATATATATTGACTACATCTGCTAGGCCTAGCATAGCATAGGTAGTCAATATATATTTGTGAATTGTAGGACATTTTATTTTTGGCATTTTTGAGTGTTTTATTTACATCAAATTGGATAAAATGTGTGTATTTCTCAGACAGAAAAGACATGTCGAGGTAGAAATGTACCTTTCAACTATTCATGGGTACACAAGTACACTGGGGAGATTGTAAAAGTGCAGACTGTGATTCAGTAGGTCTGGTGGGCCTGAGTTCTATTTTTTTTTTTTTTAATTTGTACATGTAACTCTTCCTTAACGTTTTTTTTTGTTTTTCTTTTACATCTTTATTGGAGTATAATTGCTTTACAATGGTGTGTTAGTTTCTGCTTTATAACAAAGTGAATCAGTTATACATATACATATGTTCCCATATCTCTTCCTTCTTGCATCTCCCTCCCTCCCACCCTCCCTGTCCCACCCTTCTAGGTGGTCACAAAGCACCGAGCTGATCTCCCTGTGCTATGCGGCTGCTTCCCACTAGCTATCTATTTTACATTTGGTAGTGTATATATGTCCATGCCACTCTCTCGCTTTGTCACAGCTTACCCTTCCCCCTCCCCAGTTCCTCAAGTCCATTCTCTAGTAGGTCTGTGTCTTTATTCCTGTCTTACCCCTAGGTTCTTCATGACATTTTTTTTTCTTAAATTCCATATATATGTGTTAGCATACGGTATTTGTCTTTCTCTTTCTGACTTACTTCACTCTGTATGACAGACTCTAGGTCCATCCACCACATTACAAATAGCTCAATTTCATTTCTTTTTATGGCTGAGTAATATTCCATTGTATATATGTGCCACATCTTCTTTATCCATTCATCCGATGATGGACTAAACTTAGGTTGTTTCCATCTCCGGGCTATTGTAAATAGAGCTGCAATGAACATTTTGGTACATGACTCTTTTGAATTATGGTTTTCTCAGGGTATATGCCCAGTAGTGGGATTGTTGGGTCATATGGTAGTTCTATTTGTAGTTTTTTAAGGAACCTCCATACTGTTCTCCATAGTGGCTGTACCAATTCACATTCGCACCAGCAGCGCAAGAGTGTTCCCATTTCTCCACATCCTCTCCAGCATTTATTGTTTCTAGATTTTTTGATGATGGCCATTCTGACTGGTGTGAGATGATATCTCATTGTAGTTTTGATTTGCATTTCTCTAATGATTAATGATGTTGAGCATCCTTTCATGTGTTTGTTGGCAGTCTGTATATCTTCTTTGGAGAAATGTCTATTTAGGTCTTCTGCCCATTTTTGGACTGTGTTGTTTGGTTTTTTGTTATTGAGCTGCATGAGCTGCTTATAAATTTTGGAGATTAATCCTTTGTCAGTTGCTTCATTTGAAAATATTTTCTCCCATTCTGAGGGCTGTCTTTTGATCTGGTTTATGGTTTCCATTGCTGTGCAAAAGCTTTGAAGTTTCATTAGGTCCCATTTGTTTATATTTGTTTTTATTTCCATTTCTCTAGGAGGTGGGTCAAAAAGGATCTTGCTGTGATTTATGTCATAGAGTGTTCTGCCTATGTTTTCCTCTAAGAGTTTGATAGTTTCTGGCCTTACATTTAGGTCTTTAATCCATTTTGAGCTTATTTTTGTGTATGGTGTTAGGGAGTGATCTAATCTCATACTTTTACATGTACCTGTTCAGTTTTCCCAGCACCACTTATTGAAGAGGCTGTCCTTTCTCCACTGTACATTCCTGCCTCCTTTATCAAAGATAAGGTGACCATATGTGCGTGGGTTTATCTCTGGGCTTTCTAACCTATTCCATTGATCTATCTTTCTGTTTTTGTGCCAGTACCATACTGTCTTGATTACTGTAGCTTTTTAGTATAGTCTGAAGTCAGAAAAGAAGAAGTAAAGCTGTCACTGTTTGCAGATGACATGATAGTATACATAGAGAATCCTAAAGATGCTACCAGAAAACTACTAGAGCTAATCAATAAATTTGGTAAAGTAGCAGGATACAAAATTAATGCACAGAAATCTCTGGCATTCCTATACACTAATGATGAAAAATCTGAAAGTGAAATCAAGAAAACACTCCCATTTACCATTGCAACAAAAAATCTAGGAATAAACCTACCTAAGGAGACAAAAAAACTTTATGCAGAAAATTATAAGACACTGATGAAAGAAATTAAAGATGATACAAATAGATGGAAAGATATACCATGTTCTTGGATTGGAAGAATCAACATTGTGAAAATGACTCTACTACCCAAAGCAATCTACAGATTCAATGCAGTCCCTATCAAACTACCACTGGCATTTTTCACAGAACAAGAACAAAAAATTTCACAATTTGTATGGAAACACAAAAGACCCCGAATAACCAAAGCAATCTTGAGAATGAAAAATGGAGCTGTAGGACATTTTTTGAAAATTAATCATTAAATCCTTTCTTATCTTTCTCTATTCCTAGCCCCTTTTACTCCATTTGACTCAAAAAAATTTTAGAGCTGCTAGTATGTTTCTAGCAGGGTCATAGAAACCGGGGTTCAAAAGACCATTATAGCTTGGTTCCCATTTTTGCGGAATTTAAACAGTCTTGTTGGGGAGACAGAGATAACTAGGCAATTTCCATGCAATATGGTCAATACTATGGGTGAGCTAAGTTCTGGGCACCACAGGAGCTCAGAGAAGGTCCTTGCTCATGAGGGCAATCTTTGGTGGTTACTCTAAATGCTAGAATGGCATCAAGAAGCACACAAAAAAGGAAAGCTTGGTCCTTCTCTGTGCCTGCTGGGGGGAAAATGCAGTGATACGCTTTGTGTTTTTGGTGTGGGACCAGGAGGATCAGTCTGCCTGTTGACCTGAACACTGAGCCTTCTTGCCTGGCAATTCAGTCAATGTGCAGTGCTTATTTGAGTAGATGTGTTTCAATATTGCTTTGAAATAAAAGAAAAAGGGGACCTGAATACACTCTCCCGGTATACACCATCACACACTAAGAGTTTAGACTGACTAAATGAAGGAATAATAGGCTGCACCTCATGCTGAATGCACTTAAGAATTGGTGCTGGGCTTCTCTGGTGGCGCAGTGGTTGACAGTCCGCCTGCCGATGCAGGGGACACGGGTTCATGCCCTGGTCTGGGAAGATCCCACATGCTGCGGAGCAGCTAGGCCCGTGAGCCATGGTTGCTGAGCCTGCGTGTCCGGAGCCTGTGCTCCGCAACAGGAGAGGCCACAACAGTGAGAGGCCCGCATACCGCAAAAAAAAAAAAAAGAGTTGGTGCCACTTGTCTTTGGATGCTCTGTGATGGCTGGACACCACCTCAGGGTATCTGGTTCCCATCTATTTCCTTTAAAGGCAAACATCTTCCAAGATAGCCTTAGAGAGTCTCCATGACAACAAAGGCAACAATTTAGAGTTCTATGCTGGCTTCTGTATTATTCATGAATTTATTTCCTAAATGTGGGCATATAATGGTTGGCCACTGTAATTTCTGCTTAGGGCCACCACATGGTTTTGTTAGCACACTCAGTGTGCCAATATGAGATCTCTTCGTATCTGGTAGTCCACTCATTTTCCTAGAAGGAAAGTCACAATCTTGGAGTTTCACTCTATGTATAAGGAAATAGGCAAGTCTATTTGCAAGATAACATTAAAAACATCACAGCTATTGACATGTGGGTAAATGGGCTCTAGATCACTACGTAAGGGAATGGGAAAACAAGTGGCCTGTTAAGAAGTGAGACTTAAATTCCTGTGCAAAAAGTGGCCAGGTCCCATGGAACTCTTGTAACTTGCTACTTATAGTTTTGGTCCTGTTGGATTTTGGAGGTGTCTGTGTCATGCTATCTTGGTTTCATCTTATTTTTCATATCCTCATTTCTTCCATGTTCCAATTTCTTCATTTTCCTAGTTTTCAATTAAATTTAATTTTGTTGTATGTCTTTTGTATCCTTTCTGGAACCTTCATTTTTATTACTTTCTGTGCTGGATTTCTTTCCAGAGAGTTTCAGGTAGGTACTCGGATCACATCTGGCCGTCTGGCACAGGAAGAACACTGTTCAGGATCAGATGGACTTCCCTGATCCCCACTTTCTCTACAGCTAGACCAAGAGGGTTTCGTACTGGACATTTCTGAAGTTAAGCCATGTTTATATCAGCAGACATGGATATTACTTGTTATTTTAATTTGTGTAATCTTTTCTTTACTTCTGCCTTCTAGATTATAAATTTCTCAAACTGAGAAGTCAAAAAGTCTACGAGATCCTTGAAAGCAGAAATCTCTGTTGCTCAAAGTACCAGCATAGGGCTAAGTGCACTAATAAACACGTGTTGATTTGTTGTGTTTTCAGACTTTGAAGATGGCACATCTTTAAAATCCATGAATATATTTGCATCTGACTATTTCTCTTTATGACAAAAGTAGTTATAGGCATATTATTAAAAAATAATGAATTGTAGGTATTTGGGACCCTCTTCTTAGATCCCAACCTGGGTCATAATTTTTGAAGGAGGAACGGTATCACTGACTTTACTCATAAATAAAAAATCCCGCAGAGACCTTCAAGATGGCAGAGGAGTAAGAAATGGAGATCACCTTCCTCCCCACAAATACATCAGAAATACATCTACATGTGGAACCACTCCTACAGAACACCTACTGAACGCTGGCAGAAGACCTCAGACCTCCCAAAAGGCAAGAAACTCCCCACGTACCTGGGTAGGGCAAAAGAAAAAGGAAAAAACAGAGACAAAGAATAGGGACGGGACCTGCACCAGAGGGAGGGAGCTGTGAAGGAGGCAAGGTTTCCACACACTAGGAAGCCCCTTCATGGATGGAGACTGTGGGTGGTGACTGCGGGTGGCGAAGGGGGAGCTTCGGGGCCGCAGAGCAGAGCGCAGCCACAGGGGTGCGGAGGGCAAAGTGGAGAGATTCCCGCACAGAGGATCAGTGCCGATCGGCACTCACCAGGCCAAGAAGCTTGTCTGCTCACCCGCCGGGGCCAGTGGGGGCTGGGAGCTGAGGCTCGGGCTTCGGTCGGATCGCAGGGAGAGGACCTGGGTAGGCGGCGTGAACAGAGTCTGAAGGGGGCTAGTGCACCACAGCTAGCCGGGAGGGACTCCAGGGAAAAGTCTGGAGCTGCTGAAGAGGCAAAAGACCATTGTTTCGGGGTGCACAAGGAGAGGGGATTCAGAGCACCACCTAAATGAGCTTCAGAGATGGGTGCAAGCCACGGCTATCAGGGTGGACCCCAGAGACGGGCATGAGACGCTAAGGCTGCTGCTGCAGCCACCAAGAAGCCTGTGTGCAACCACAGGTCACTGTCCACACCTCCCCTCCCAGGAGCCTGGGCAGCCCAACACTGCCAGGGTCCCGCGATCCAGGGACAACGTCCCTGGGAGAATGCACAGCGTGCCTCAGGCTGGTTCAATGTCACGCTGACCTCTGCCGCTGCAGGCTCGACCTGCATCTATACCCCTCCCTGCCCCCCGGCCTGAGTGAGCCAGAGCCCCCGAATCAGCTGCTCCTGTAACCCCATCCTGTCTGAGCGAAGAACAGACGCCCTCAGGCGACCTACATGCAAAGGCGGGGCCAAATCCAAAGCTCAACCCTGGGAGCTGTGCGAACAAAGAAGAGAAAGGGAAATTTCTCCCAGCAGCCTCAGGAGCAGCGGATTAAATACCCACAATCAACTTGATGTACCCTGCATCTGTGGAATACCTGAATAGACAACGAATCATCCCAAAATTGAGGCGGTGGACTTTGGGAGCAGCTGTAGACTTTGGCCATGTCACTGACAGGATCTTGGTGCTCCAGCTGGGTGTCAGGCCTCTGCCTCTGAGGTGGGAGAGCCGAGTTCAGGACACTGGTCCACCAGAGACCTCGCAGCTCCATGTAATATCAAATGGTGAAAGCTCTCCCAGAGATCTCCATCTCAATGCTAATACCCAGCTCCACTCAACGACCAGCAAGCTACAGTGCTGGACACCCTATGCCAAACAACTAGCAAGATAGGAACACAACCCCACCCATTAGCAGAGAGGCTGCCTAGAATCATAATAGGGTCACAGACACCCCAAAATACACAGCCGGATGAGGTCCTGCCCACCAGAAAGACAAGATCCAGCCTCATCCACCACAGCACAAGCACCAGTCCCCTGTACCAGGAAGCCTACACAACCCACTGAATCAATTTACCCATTGGGGACAGATACCAAAAACAACGGGAACTATGAAGGTGGAGCCTGCGATAAGGAGACCCCAAACACAGTAAGTTAAGCAAAATGAGAAACCAGAGAAACACACAGCAGGTGAAGGAGCAAGGTAAAAACCCACCAGAACAAACAAATGAAGAGGAAATAGGTAGTCTACCTGAAAAAGAATTCAGAGTAATGATAGTAAAGATGATCCAAAATCTTGGAAATATAATGGAGAAAATACAAGAAACATTTAACAAGGACATAGCAGAACTAAAGAGCAAACAAACAATAATGAACAGAACAATAAATTGATATTAAAAATTCTCTAGAAGGAATCAATAGCAGAATAACTGAGGCAGAAAAACGGATAAGTGACCTGGAAGATAAAATAGTGGAAATTACTACTGCAGAGCAGAATAAAGAAAAAAGAATAGAAAGACTTGAGGACAGTCTCACAGATCTCTGCGACAACATTAAACGCACCAACATTCGAATTATAGGGGTCCCGGGAGAAGGGAAAAAGAAAGGGAGTGAGAAAATATTTGCAGAGATTATAGTTGAAAACTTCCCCAATATGGGAAAGGAAATAGTCAATCAAGTCCAGGAAGTGCAGAGAGTCCCATAAAGGATAAATCCAAGGAGAAACACACCAAGACACATATTAATCAAACTATCAAAAATTAAATACAATTAAAAAATGTTAAAAGCAGCAAGGGAAAAACAACAAATAACATACAAGGGAATCCCCCTAAGGTTAACAGCTGATCTTTCAGCAGAAACTCTGCAAGCTAGAAGGGAATGGCAGGACATATTTAAAGTGATGAAAGGGAAAAACCTACAACCAAGATTACTCTACACAGCAAAGATCTCATTCCGATTCGATGGAGAAATTAAAATCTTTACAGACAAGCAAAAGCTAAGAGAATGCAGCACCACCAAACCAGCTTTAAAACAAATGCTAAAGGAACTTCTCTAGGCAAGAAATACAAGAGAAGGAGAAGACTTACAAGAACAAACCCAGAACAATTAAGAAAATGGAACATACATATTGATAAGTACCTTAAATGTAAGTGGATTAAATGTTCCAACCAAAAGACATAGACTAGCTGAATGGTTACAAAAACAAGACCCGTATATATGCTGTCTACAGGAGACCCACTTCAGACCTAGGGACACATACAGACTGAAAGTGAGAGGATGGAAGAAGATATTCCATGCAAATGGAAATCAAAAGGAAGCTGGAGTAGCAATCCTCCTATTAGACAAAATAGGCTTTAAAACAAAGACTATTACAAGAGACAAAGAAGGACACTATATAATGATCAAGGGATCAATCCAAGAAGGAGATATAACAATTGTAAAAATTAATGTACCCAACATAGTAACACCTCAATACATAAGGCAAATACTAACAGCCATAAAAGGGGAAATTGACAGTAACACAATCATAGTAGGGGACTTTAACACCCCACTTTCACCAATGGACAGATCATCCAAAAAAATAAATAAGGAAACATAAGCTTTAAATGCTACATTAAACAAGATGGATTTAATTGATATTTATAGGACATCCCATCCAAGCACAACAGAATACACTTTCTTCCCAAGTGCTCATGGAACATTCTCCAGGGTAGATCATATCTTGGGTCACAAATCAAGCCTTGGTAAATTTAAGAAAATTGAAATCATATCAAGTATCTTCTCTGACCACAATACTATGAGACTAGATGTAAATTACAGGAAAAAATCTGTAAAACATAAAAACACATGGAGCCTAAACAATCCACTACTGAATAATGAAGTGATCGCTGAAGAAATCAAAGAAGAAATCAAAAAATACCTAGAAACAGTAAAACAGAAACTATCACACCATTGTAAAGTAATTATATTCCAATAAAGATGTTTAAAAAAAAAAGAACATGTAAGAAATGCTACCAAAAAAAAAAAAAATTCCTAGAAACAAATGGATACAAAATTAATGCAGAGAAATCTCTTGCATTCCTATACACTAATGATGAAATATCTGAAAGAGAAATTAAGGAAACACTCCCATTTACCAGTGCAATGAAAAGAATAAAATACCTAGGAATAAACCTACCTATGGAGACAAAAGACCTTTATGCAGAAAGCTATAAGACACTGATGAAAGAAATTAAAGATGATACAAACAGATGGAGAGATATACCATGTTCTTGGATTGGAAGAATCAACATTGTGAAAATGACTTTACTACTCAAAGCAATCTACATATTCAGTGCAATCCCTATCAAACTACCAATGACACTTTACACAGAACTAGAACAAAAATTTTCACAATTTGTATGGAAATACAAAAGACCCCGGATAGCCAAAGCAATCTTGAGAAAGAAAAACGGAACTGGAGGAATCAGGCTCCCTGACTTCAGAGTATACTACAAAGCTACAGTAATCAAGAAAGTATGTTGCTGGCACAAAAACAGAAATATAGATCAATGAAACAGGATAGAAAGCCCAGAGATAAACCCATGCACATATGGTCACCTTTTGATAAAGGAGGCAAGAATATACAGTGGAGAAAAGACAGCCTCTTCAATAAGTGGTGCTGGGAAAACTGGACAGCTACATGTAAAAGAATGAAATTAGAACACTCCCTAACACCATACACAAAAATAAACTCAAAATGGATTAAATACCTAAATGTAAGGCCAGACACTATAAAACTCTTAGAGGAAAACCTAGGCAGAACACTCCATGACATAAAGCACAGCAAGATCCTTTTTGACTCATCTCCTAGAGAAATGGAAATAAAAACAAAAATAAACAAATGTGACCTAATGAAACTAAAAAGCTTTTGCACAGCAAAGGAAAACATAAACAAGATGAAAAGACCACCCTCAGAATGGGAGAAAATATTTGCAAATGAAGCAACTGACAAAGGGTTAATCTCCAAAATTTACAAGCAACTCATGCAGCTCAAAATCAAAAAAACAAACAACCCAATCCAAAAATTGACAGAAGACCTAAATAGATATTTCTCCAAAGAAGACATACAGATTGCCAACAAACACACGAAAGGATGCTCAACATCATTAATCGTTAGAGAAATGAACATCAAAACTACAATGAGGTATCACCTCACACCAGTCAGAATGGCCATCATCAAAAAATCTAGAAACAATAAATGCTGGAGAGGGTGTGGAGAAAAGGGAACCCTCTTGCACTGTTGGTGGGAATGTAAATTGATACAGCCACTGTGGAGAACAGTATGGACGTTCCTTAAGAAACTAAAAATAGAACTACCATATGACCCAGCAATCCCACTACTGGGCATATACTCTGAGAAAGCCATAATTCAAAAAGAGTCATGTAACAGAATGTTCATTGCAGCTCTATTTACAATAGCCAGGACATAGAAGCAACCTAAGTGTTCATCGACAGATGAATAGATAAAGAAGATGTGGCACATATATACAATGGAATATTACTCAGCCATAAAAAGAAACGAAATTGAGTTATTTGTAGTGAGGTGAATGGATCTAGAGTATGTCATACAGAGTGAAGTAAGTCAGAAAGAGAACAACAAATACTGTATGCTAACACATATATATGGAATCGAAAAGAAATTAAAAAAAAGATTCTGAAGAAACTAGGGGCAGGAGAGGAATAAAGACACAGAGGTAGAGAATGGACTTGAGGACATGGGGAGGGGGAAGGGTAAGCTGGGACTAAGTGAGAGAGTGGCATGGACATATATACACTACCAAATGTAAAATGGATAGCTAGTGGGAAGCATCCACATAGCACAGGGAGATCCGCCCGGTGCTTTGTGACCACCTAGAGGGGTGGGATAGAGAGGGTGGGAGGGAGATGCAAGAGGGAGGACATATGGTGATACGTGTATATGTATTGCTGATTCAGTTTGATATAAAACAGAAACTAACACACCATGGTAAAGAAATTTTACTCCAATAAAGATGTAAAATAAAAATATCCCTCCTTTCATGCTGTTAGCATACCTTCTCATGAGGGGAAAGAGTTGGCCTGTTACTCATTACCACTTATTTTTGGACCCACAGTGATGACTGGATACCTTAAGCATTTGGTCCAGGTGAGAATCTAATTTTCTTTCCCCTCTGAATAATAATAATTCTCTGTGGGACTCTGGTGCCTTGGAATATTAATAGGTGTTATATGTATGAAAAAATACTTCCAATACATTTATGTTTCAGAAATTCTGGATTATTAAAATTAGATAGAGTTATTTACAGCTGGGCTATTCCAAGCTTCCATGGCTAATGTGTTTTTTTCAAATTCCAGAATGCAGATGTTATACATAGTGTTTTCTAAGACTATTTGAACCTACCCACACTGAGCCACTCTTTCCCCACTCTTTCCAAGGGACTTCTCACAGAACTAGTGCTCTGTGGGCCCTAAATTGGGAAATCCTGTCAGAGAAATTGCCACAGCGGCACCACCAGGACCAACACTCATACCAACATCACCACTCCCTCTTAAGTACAGATAGCACTTGATGCTTTTTGGAGCATTTCCACATGTATTATCTCATGTCATTTTCATTAGCTGTGATTAGGGTAGGGCAAGTATGAATTTATCAACCTAGTAGATGAGAAAGGAGACACATTATCCCAATAGTTGCTGCTGTAGTGTGTCAGAGAATTCCTGAGTTGCTTAGGGGTAAAGAGAACACAGGTCCATGTCTAGAAAATCCTTGGAAGTATAAAGAGTAGGATTTTTCTCTGTTTTTTTATTTTGCAAACATTTTGCTTCCTTTCAGCGCCCTGCCCAGAAGAAACTCTTCTACTGCGTGAGGTGATATCCATATGATTTCAGACACTGTCCCATGTGGAGGGTGATACACTTCAGATGGTTTGACTCACTGTCAGTGTGCCAAGTGCATTTGCCTATGTAAAACAGACCGTAATACAATTGGGAGAAAATTGGAGGAAAAGGTTGAAATTTGACCAAAGCATTTCATTCATAACAGAGAATTTTATACGGATTTGTTAGAAATTCTGAACACAGACCACTCATTGGGATGCTCTAGAAACTTCTCTCTGTCCCCAATTTGTATTTGGAAATTCATATATTTTTGATGTGTGTAGTCTGCACTAAATTTCCATAACTGTTTATGATTTTCTCCATTTGACACTAACATGAAGCTACTTTCAATGGGTGGGTGTAAACAACATGTTGTGGGCAAGCAGAAGTTAAATAGAAATTACCTAAGTCTATAGACTTAGTTTAGTAACCAGAATTTTTTGTTTCTTGTTTTCCTTTGAAAGGACATTTGGAGAGAGACAGAGAGAAAAGGGCTTGTGAGTAATGGGAGTGAGTCTTCCAGACAACATTTCTCTAAAAAGGCATTCCTCCCTATACCTAATCCATTTTTCTCATTTACATCCCTCTTCCTTTGAAGCAAAAGCCATTAGTGTTGTATAAAGGCAGTGAGTGGTATCAAAGAGACTCATTTCCTGATGTCCCTGAATGGCACAGATTTAAGCAAAGCCATTAACAGCAGAAATAAAAAAAATAACCAAAATGAAAAAATACCTAAGAGCAATAGAGTTCTTCCATCATAGTTTAGGCAATGACCTTTGAACACTTGCAGGCTGAGTGCCTACAAATCTTTGTAGAATCTGCCCTGACACCAAAAAGAGACAGTGCAGTGTGGGATGCTGAAGGACCAATCTAGGCCAGGGACCCTGACATTCTATAGATCTCCTCTATGTCCCTGCTGGAGGATCAGGGTCAGCTTGGCTATGATACTTGCACCATAATCAGTGGCAGGATAGTGGGCCAAGGGGCCCTCTTGAACCTTTCAAGACTGAGGGGGCATACCTGGAGAAACCAGGCTAAAGGTTGATCTGTTAGTGAAGCTGTGGGTCAAACATTGGTGTCTTGCTCTCCAATATATTTTCAGTGCCTACCATGGTTCAATAAATATTTATGGGAAAATATGGATTGATGAATGAAAATGACAAGGGCACCAGGTAAAAATACCAAGTCTGATGGGGAAAGGCAAGTTGGAAATCAAGGTGTTGTGCTAAGAGTCTGAAAGGGCATTAAAGATGAAAAGACAAAACCTCATGGTGCCAGGTTTTGGATGGATTAAAAGTGACATAGGGTTGGAAACAGAAACAGAAGGAAACCAAGAGTGTGTTGAGAGTGTGGCTCTAGCCACCCTCACTAAAGGCTAAATGGATTGGTGGTAAACTCCAGATATACATTCTCATGGTTTTATGTTAGACGTATTGCATGCCGGCATATACTTGTTAACTATTCCACAGTGTGGGATCAGTTCTTCCTGACCGATGTTTATAAAATCCCCAATGATGCAAACCCCTTTAGATACTGATAAAAAAAGTAGCAAGATCTAATGGGAATTTCAAATCTTGATTCATTTCCTGTGTAGATAGTGTTCCTAGGTAAGCAGCACTCTCATACACAGATCCACTGTCAGCAAGAATGTATTGCATGGCAGGAAAAACCAGCATACATTTAAAGTTTAACCAGAGACAATTTACATTAGTAGGATATTCATTGTGGATATCTGGAAGAACTCATAATGCAAGTGGCAGGCTGAATTGATTCTTTCTGGTCTTTATCGATGTTTGTCAAGTCCCTAGGGTAAGCTTCAAGAAACAGGAGGTTTAAGACTTGTGTCATTCTCGTCAACTATCATATTGCATTAGTAGTGGTTATAGCTCTGGTTTCTGTTTATACCATGGGACTGATTTTAGCAAATTCAACATGTGGCAATTTGCCCATTATTTACATGTTGCTTTGAAGCACATTGGTAATGGAGAATGAATGGCTTGATTTTCTGGAGATGAGAATAGAAATGTCTGGGTTATCATGGGACTGACCATCTTATCACCATCTTATTAAATCAATTTCCAAAACGGAATTGCCAAACTTCTTGGCGTGCACATCTATCGTCCTTATATGGGAATCATTAGACTATGTAAATTCTGCCTGTTTGTAGTCATCTGTGCTTTACGTTCTTCCATGGAGTTACTCAGTAATATAAATAAGTCACAGACAAAGTCTTAGACAAAAAGTTCTTTGGACTGGGGAATAATAAAAGATTTTTTTAATGTGTTTGTTGCTTCCATATGGCTTTTTGTTTATGTTCTGGATTACAGCCATTGCCACCATTGTGCAAAAGCCAGAAAGAAATTTAATCGGGTGTTGCCCACAGGGGGTGTGATTTATTATAGTTTTCAGTTTCCACCACATCTCACTAAGTCAATGGACCCAGATGCAGCATACCTAACTGGAAAGATCTAGGGCACACACGTTCAAAAACATCGTTTCACAATTAAAACATGGTTCTATCTCTTTAGATCTCTTTGAATATAAAATCTCCTTTAAAAATGATCCTACTCTCCTAATTAGAAGTTCCCCCCCATTCTTTTCCACAAATATTATGTCTAGTTTTTGATTTCCTGAAAAATATCTGCCCAAGAATCCTTTTCTAAACATACATTTAATATAGTTTCTTAAATTTCTCAAGCTTTACATCTATTTGCCAGTATGTTTACTCCTTCAGCTTTGTAACAGAAATTCTGAAAAACAATGAAATTTCAGAGCACAGTTGGGAAAAAAAGCCCATGTAACGCTCTTCCATGTTTTTCCTCAATGTCCAGTCTTGCCCCTCTCCTGGCCGCTTCCTTGGTTGTCAACTTTTTTCATTCTTCTCCTTCTTTATCACCTTTTGCATCCAGACTGTTGTCAAGTCTTGTTTATTTGGGCAACATTTCATTCACCCACCCATTCATTCAGCTTGTATTTATTGGGCCTCTACTTTGTGCATGCAAAGGGTTAATCTCAGGGCATCGTGGGCACTGCTGTCTACAACATCCCCTACCACAAGCAAAGTACAGGCCTAATCATTTCTCATTTAGACCACTGAACTTGCCCTTTAGGGGTCTCAGAACAAGAGCCACTGGACACAGGGCTGGCCCGCTATAGTTCAGAGTACATTAAAATGAAGTCATTGTCCTGCCCAGTCCCACACTCTTGTTTCTTGATACCTTGACTCTTCCTCATTCTTAATAGTTGGCTACTGTGGTAGGCAGAATAATGGCCTTCCAAATATGGCCATGCCTAATCCCCAGATCCTGTGAACATGTTACCTTATGTGGCAAAAGAGATTTTACAGATGTGATGAAGTTAAGAAAGTTGAGATGGGGAGATCATTTTGGATTATCTGAATGAGCCCAGTATAATCACATGAGTCTCTAAAAGCAGAGAACATTTCCTAGCTTGTTTAGAGAAAGAGATGTTACAAAAGAAGGGTCAGAGGGCAGCGACCCTGCTGACTTTGAAGATGGAGGGAGGGGGTCATGTGCCAGGTAATGCAGGTGGCCTCTGGAAGCTGGGAAATGCAAGGAAATGGATCATCCCCTCGAGCCCCCAGAAAGGACCTGCTGATGCTTTGATTTTAGGCAGTGAGGTCCAGGTCAGACTTCTCATTTAAGGTCTGCAGGATAATAAATCTGGGTTATTTCAAGCCACTAAATTTGGGGTAACTTGATATGGCAGCATTGAAAACTAATACAGCTCCCTTCACAGCCATGGGCTTTTGTACTTCTCAGATTGGCTTTTGGCATCTCCTGCCTACTGGCCCCTCTACACTGACCTCAGCTGACTGCCTTCAGCCCTTCTTGGATCTCAGAGTGAGGGCATCATCCATGCCATGATATCTGCTACCAACTGTGCATTGTTCAGCTTTTAGTTTCCTTTCTGACAATAGTTTCTCTGGACTTAACATAACTAGTTTTCCCTCCTATAGTACTTTCCTCCTTCAGTAGACCTTCTACACTAGACTAGGTTTCAAAGCTTTGGATTATCTGACCCCAAACTATCTTTCGGATCCTATCTCCTCCAGTTCCTCATGGTAAAGCCTATTCCAGTTAAACTGTACTTCTCCCTATTTTTTGCATGTAATCTTGACTTTAGAGACTTGAACCAATCAGGACAGGGTAGGTCATGCTATAGAAACAAAAAAACCTCAAAATTTTAGTGACTTATAAAATACCCACGTGCGTGTGTTGAGAGCTCTGCTCCACAGTTCCTCGTGTGCCTGGTGGAACAGCTACCATCTCAGCACTTGCCCGCCACTATGCAGCGGTAAGGAGCTGCCCAAGAGGTCAGCAATTATGCCTAGTCCAGAAGTAACATCTGCCCCTTTGACTTTCAGCCTAGCCATGTGGTCTCACCCAAGAGGGCTATAGAGTATAAGCCTATCATTTATGTGGAAAATGCCCATTGCCATCAGTCTATAATCCTCTACCAGAAGGATTCGGGAATAACTTCACATCTGTTAAGTTTGTCCACAGCTGTGTTCTCCTGCAAAAGAGGTTTCTTGGGTGCACCTGGCCATGGAATTGTAAAGTGGCTATTTTACTGTGTCCTCAGCTTACACCTCCAATGATTATAAGAACTTTAAGGGGAAGAAAATGTTTGTTTACTCAATCACCACAATCATGCCTTGAACCCCACTGAATGCAAAGTACAGTTGAGTGCTTGGGAACTATAACGATGGACTAGACATCCTGCAGGGATACAGTATCCACTGGCTATAGGCAGAAGCTCTGGGGTAAACTGCTCTCCCCAACTTTGGCAGTCATGCAGGAGGTGGCCAGGAAGTCAGGTGGGACAAATCAGGGCATGCATTGGGCTTATTAATTTTGTGCAACATTTGCATAGGCTTTTGAAAATAAGTTTGTTCTAGTTTACTTCACAACTTCTGAAGGAACTTACAAGTATGAATTTTATGGAATTTGAAAACCATCTAAGGAGTTTTGTGCTAGAGTGAAAAAAATATGCTTTGGAATTAGGCTTCTGAACAGGATTCCCAGGTCTGTTCTCTATTACTGTGTGATCTTGGGAAAATTACTTAACTTCTCTGAGACTTGGTTTCTTCATCTTTATAATGAGTAATAGATTCCTCAAAAGATTAATAAGAAAACAGGAAATGCACTTATGCTGGTATCTGGCCCACTGAGGTTCTTAAACACTGGTTTCCTTCAGTCTCCCTCATGAGACTCAATGGGTACTAATATTTCATTTCACTTTGTATTAGGTTATATACAGCACCATTAAAATTTGTTTTTATAAAGATTACTTTGCATAAGTTTGCCATTTTATGTGGTTTGCTTCCTTTTTGTATTTTTCATTGTGGTTTAATTCATGTACCATAAAATTAATGGTTTTAAAGTGTACAGTTCAGTGATTGTTACTGTATTAACAAAGTTTTGCAACCAATACCACTATTTAATTCTATAACACTTTATCACCTCCAAAAGAAAACACATACTCTTAGCAGTCACTACCCATTTTATCCTTCTCCACTTCCCTGAAAACCACTAATTTACTTTCTATCTCTGTGGACTTGCTTGTTCTGGACATTTCATATGAATGTAATCGTACATATGTGACCTTTTGTGTCTGGATCCTTTCACTTATCATAATGTTTTCAAGATTCATCCATGTTTTAGCATATATCTGTACATCATACTACTTTTTTATTGCCAAATAATATTACATTGCATGTATGTACCACTTTTTGTTTACCACTTATCAGTTGATGAACATTTGGGTGGTTTTCACTATTTGGATGTTATGAATAATGCTGCTATGAACATTGATGTACAAGTTTTGTGTAGTAACATGTTTTCATTTCTCTTGGGTATATCCTAGGAGTGGAGTTTCTAGGTCACTTCATAACTCTATGTTAACTGTATGAGGGACTGCCAGACTGTTTTCCAAAGCGGTGGCCCTATTTTACATTCCCACTAATAATGGATGAGAGTTCCAATTTCTCCAAATCCTAGTCAACACTTGTCATTGCCTGTCTTTTTTTATTATAACCTTATTGTCTGTCTTTCTGATTATAGCCATCCTAATGAGTATGAAGTGGTATCTCATTGTGGTTTTGATTTGAATTTCCATAATGACTAATAATGTAGAGCATCTTCTCACTTGCTTGTTAACTTTTGCATATCTTCTTTGGAGAAATGTCTATTTAAAGCAGTTTCCTTGCTTTTTACACCATTTCTTCTTGTTTTAAATTTTCTTTTTTTCTTTATACTGCTAGACTTTCTGATCCCAGCTGGACACAAAGGTAGTGTTTTCTTGTTTTTTTTTTTTTTTTTTTGCGGTACGCGGGCCTCTCACTGTTGTGGCCTCTCCCGTTGTGGAGCACAGGCTCCGGACGCGCAGGCTCAGCAGCCATGGCTCACGGGCCCAGTCGCTCCACGGCATGTGGGGTCTTCCCAGACCGGGGCACGAACCCACGTCCCCTGCATCGGCAGGCGGACTCTCAACCACTGCGCCACCAGGGAAGCCCCCAATATATACTCTTTTTGTATGGCTTTTTTCACTTAGCATAATTATTTTGAGATTCATCCATGTTGACTTGTTGTTGCATGTGTCAATAGTTCATTTCTGTTTTTTTAAATTCACTAGTTCTTATTGCTGAGTAGTATTTGGTTATATGGATATACCAAAATTTGTGTGTTTATTCACCTATTGATGATTTGGGTTGCTCTTAGCATTTGGCTATTACAAATAAAGATACTATGAACAATGTATCTTGTTCACAGTGTACATACTTCAATGAGACTTGAACTACATACAAGTCTCTGTATGGGTCAGTATGCTTTCTTTTCTCTTGGGTAAATACCTAGGAGTAGAATGGCTATATTTTATGGTATGATGTTTAAATATGGTATACTTTTGAATTTTTAAGAAATTTCCAGGGCTTCTCTGGTGGCGCAGTGGTTAAGAACCCGCCTGCCAATGTAGGAGACATGGGTTCGAGCCCTGATCTGGGAAGATCCCACATGCTGCGGAGCAATGAAGCCTGTGTGCCACAACTACCGAGCCTGCACTCTAGAGCCTGTGAGTCACAAATACTGAGCCCGCGTGCTGCAACTACTGAAGCCCACATGCCTAGAGCCCATGCTCCCAACAAGAGAAGCCACCACAATGAGAATCCCATGCACAACAATGAAGAGTAGCCCCCGCTCGCCGAACCAGAGAAAAACCCGCGTGCATCAATGAAGACCCAACGCAGCCAAAAATAAAATAAAATAAAATAAATTTATAAAAAAAAAAAAGAAATTTCCAAACTATTTTCTAAAGTGATTGCACACCATTTTACATTCTCATCAGCAACAGTTTATGGGTATTGCATTTTCTCAATACCTTTACCAACACTTGGTATGGACAATCTTTCTAATTTTAACCATTGTAATAGGTATGTAGTGGTATCTCATTGTGATTATTTTTCACTTCCCTAATGTTTAATTATGGCAAACATCTTTTTATGTGCTTATTTGCCATCCATATATCTCCTTGGTGAAGTATCTGTTCAAATCTTTTGCCTATTTTAAAAAATTTGGTTGTTTTATAAATTGGATCAG
Organism: Orcinus orca; assembly: GCF_937001465.1. Classification (NCBI taxonomy): domain Eukaryota; kingdom Metazoa; phylum Chordata; class Mammalia; order Artiodactyla; family Delphinidae; genus Orcinus; species Orcinus orca. The sequence continues at coordinate 102,221,809 of NC_064563.1, forward strand.
AGATCTTTCTATATTCTGGATACAAGTTCTTTATCAGATATATGCTTTATCAATATTCTGTGCAATTTGATTTGTAAAGTTATGAATATAGTCCTAAGCACTTTATAAATACATAAAAGAATAATTAATAATACTTCAAACTAAGCTTATAAAAATAATTCTGAAGACAAATGAAGATTAGTGCTATCTTAAGCAGATAGAGAATCAAGAGGGGGTCAAGTTAGGCTTTCAGGTTCTCATTTGATTACCTTTGGTTTTTCTACTTGCTAAACTTTGCTCATATGTTCCTTCTTAGCATGTTGAGAATTACCTGTATTATCTATACAGGGCAGTTATAAATGTAAAACATATTTTTTGTTATCACAGATTATCTCATTTTCTTAATATAATATTTAAATTTTTATCATGGTAATGCATACACATGGTTAGATAATGCAATATTTATAGACAAGGCTTATAAAGCTCATCAGCAATTCTCTGATCTATCCCTCAATCATCACCACTCTCTGAGACAACAGTTTCAACTCTTAAAAAGATACTTCTTCTGGTAGTTGCTTCTGTGTTCCTAAATAATAATTCTTATATAGGGTTATTTATTTTAGCCTTTATCCATTGATTTTATTTTATGATAAAGGAAAATTTTTAGTTAAATCAGTAGACAGTGGTCATACCAATAATAACACAAAATAACAATAACAGAAAATAATGCAAATATTTCCACTGTTCTGTTACAATGTATTGTGGGTTCATTTACTTTCTTGTGCATCTTCCTATTTTTCCTTAAGTTAATTATGTACCTTTATTTTATACTACACAGTCTTCTTGTACCTATTCTTTCTATTTCTCATTTGTTCTATCAGATAGGTCATATACCCATCAGTATATTTTCTCGAATGGTGACACATTTTGATTAACATATAATTTTTTTTTCTCTTTTGGGACCTTTCTCCTTGAGGTCTCTGTACTTCTGTTCCATTCTAGACTGATTATTCTTCAAGCCTTCTGCATAGCTGTTATGCTGGGTTTTACCTCCATATTAGTTTTTCTATGTTCTATGTCCATGTCCTGCATCTTGTCTTTTCCTGTTTGGCTGGAGCACGTCCCCTAGCAGCTTCCCAAAGAAGGATGCCGGGAAGGCAGAATTTATTTTTCCTCATCCTTAATTGATAGTTCAGCTAGATGTGGAATTCTGGGTTGAAAATAATCTTCCCTCAGGACTCTGAAGGCATTTTCTCACTGTCTTTCAGCATCTGATGTATCGCTTGAGAATTTGAATACAATTCTAATTCTTTTGCATGTACTGCACCTCCCCCCCTTTTATTCTCTGGAAGTTTCTGCACTCTTTATCCTGGATGCTTGTGGATATTTGTGATGATACGTGCCCTATAGATCTATTCATTGTGTGAGCATTTAGTGAATTTTCTTAATCTGTGGACACATGTCTTGCTGGGGAAATTTTCTTGAATTATTTCAGTGATAAATTTTCCCCTAATCTGTTCTGTGTTTCTGGAACTCTCATTTATCAAATATTAGAATATTCTGAACTTGTCATTCTATCTATTCTATTTTTCATTCTTCAATCATTTCATTCTTTTTAACTGAGGTATAATTGACCTGCAACATTATTTTAGTTTCAGGTGTACAACACAATGATTCAATATTCGTGTATATTCCAAAATGATCACTACAGTAAGTCTAGTTAACATCTGTCACCATACATAGTCACAAAATTTTTTTTCTTGTGATGAGAATTTAAGATTTACTCTTAGCAACTTTCAGCCCATTTAATGTTTTTCATTTTATTTTTGAGAAATATCCTTGATTTATCTTCTAATCCTTCCACTGAATCTAAAATTTTGTCTATCACATTTCTACTTTCTCTGAGTTCTTTATTATTTTTGGATTGTTTCTTTTTTAATGCTCCCTCTCTGGTTGAATTAATGCCATTTCTTTCTTACCTTTTTGAGAATTTAAACTTTGTGATGATTCGTTTTTTTGTTCCCTGTGTTACTTGTTTCCTTGGAGTCCTTAGCCTTTTGGGGTTTTTGAAACATGAATCGGCTCAATTTTCAATTCTTATTGATCTTCCCGTAGCAGATGCTGTAGGTGCCTTGCCAGATTCCCTTTAATAGATTGGTGCTTGCATCCCCCAGCTTCAGGGGGTGTTATTTTGTTAATGGCTTACATGTGCAGTCTTCTTCAGATGCTGCTGGCCTGATAGAGCACTGGAATGACCTATTTTATTTTATTTTAATTTTTTGGCTGCATCAGGTCTTAGTTGTGGCACGTGGGATCTTCATTTTGGCATGCAGGATCTTTTGTTGTGGTGCATGGGTTCTTTGTCGTGGTGCTCAGGCTCTCTAGTTGAGGCACGTGGGCTCAGTAGTTGTGGCGCATGGGCTTAGTTGCCCCACGGCATGTGGGATCTTAGTTCCCTGACCAGGAATCGAACCCACATCCCCTGCATTGGGAGGCGGATTCTTAACCATAGACTGCCAGGGAAGTCCCTGGGATGACCTCTTGATGGTACAATTTAGGGACCTGTTGACAGCTGCATATGGTGGACACTGTCCTTCAGGATCCGGTATTTGTCCTAAACCAGTGACCTTTATATGTTGCATTGTCCCTAGCAGGTAGCCTATAAGCATCTGAGACCTACAGGATGTATGGAAAACCCAGCTCACCATCACTATGCAACCCTTGGTTCTGTGGGTCTAGCGATCCTGGTTCCTGGAAGGGGAATTCTTCCACCTGGGAATATAATAAGAATCTAACTTAATTTAAAACTACAGAGGCCACATTATGGCATTCTGGGATCCCCATTCCAGTAGACCAGCAGGCAAAGGAAGGAACTGCCATGCTGGCAGTGGTAATACCTCTACTGATATTTTAGCACATTTTTGGAGAGAAGAGTTATATGCATGTGGCCAAACTTATAAGCAAGTTTAAGCTCTTGGTATATAGAAATTCAGGTTTATTCTTTACTTTCTACTTTGTGTGCTATTTCCACTGAAGATATTAAAGATTTCGTTAAAAACTATTTAGATGAAAAAACAAGATTAGAAATTTTAATCCTCTAAGTTTTCAACAAGATTGTCAGAAATTCCAAGAAACAGTGTGTTGGGGTGGAGTCATCCATTTTGCTCTTAGTTTAGTGTTTCCAAGAAATATTTTATGTAATAGAAGGATACATATGAAATGATTTGAACAGGTTTACAAAGCTCTGCTAAAACAAGTGCCAACACTTTTATTAATGAGATAAAACAGTCATTAGGGTTATAATTATATGCTCACTGAATTTTCACCAAGTTTATCCAGTTCATTATTGTTTTCTTAAAATGTTTAATTACCATGGTCATACTTCTTGACTTGTAACGTGTGTGTGTGTGTGTGTATGTGTGTGTATACATATCATTTATATCTATGTGGTATATGTATCTATTTGTGTATGTCTTATCTCCCCTACAGAGTTGAAGGCAAGAGCTATTTTCTTTATCCTTCTTTCTCTGCAGAGTCTGGGACTTGGTAGATGCTCAAGTGGATATTGGTTTAAAACAAAATAAAACGAAACAGAAAAACCTAGCAAATATTTCTGTTTGAGAAATTTCCTATAGTCACCAATGACTTGCAAGTTAGTTGTGGTATCTCTCAATCTCTAATCTCCTGCAGGTAAATACATTGTCTCCCTTGCATCTCCTAACACTTTCTTGTTGCAAATAAAATTGGATCTGAGATTGTGCATAGCTGGTTTGAGTACCAGGTACAAAAGCTCAACTCAAGTGAAGTCATTCTTGGTGCAGCTGTCTGGTTCACAGTCATTCAGTTTCACTTCACAGAGGCACAGTATTTATGTTCTTCCTTCCATCTGCAGAACTCCTTTTAGAGTCAATGAGAATTACAGGCTTTTATTTAGCACACTGGAGACAATGTATGAGACTTTATTTTGTGCTTATGTTTTTTTTTTTCCTTTTATTGCCAGAGGACAGGATTAATATTTTGGTGATATTTATGATATGACACAGTGTTACAGAATTCACATAATCAAATAACTTTACAGTTGGAAGGAATTAAAAGTGTCATTTAGTTGAACACCTACCAGCCTATTTTACACATGAGAGAATTGAGGCTTAAAGACCTTAAATTACTTAATTAAGTATAGTTACTGATTGATGCAAGATTAGTGATGTCATCTCAGTGCAGGCATATTTTAGGGAACTGACATTCAGCTCTCAGACAAAAACTCATTTAACAAATTAGGTTATACTAGATTTCCACTGTATTCAATATCTTAAAATATTTTAAATATTTAATCAATGTTTACATTAAATATTTTAAAATTTCAGTTAATTGAAATATTAGAAGTTAGTGTTGTCCATTTAATTAGTTTTTGCTGAAAAATTAAGGTGCCAAACTTTTTTTTTTTAACTTTATAGGTTCGTTCCTATTGAGTCATATTTTATTATTTATTTATATATTTGGCCGCATTGTGTCTTCGTTGCAGTGTGTGGGCTTCTCATTGTGGTGGCTTCTCTTGTTGTGGAGCACGGGCTTCAGCAGTTGTGGCACATGGGCTCAGTAGTTGTAGTGCACGGGCTTAGTTGCTCCGCAGCATGTGGGATCTTCTTGGACCAGGCCTCGAACCCGTGTCCCTTGTATTGGCAGGCAGATTCTCAACCACTGTGCCACCAGGGAAGTCCAAGGGGCCAAACTTTTGATATTAAAAATTATTCCAACACTCATCAATGTCTGCTACTACTTTATGTCTGCACAAGGTCATGTGGCCATTTTAATCTTAAATCAATGAAGAAAAGACTATCGTTGCTCTAGGACCGTTGGTGTGAGATTCTGGAATTGAATATATGGAATGCAAGAGCTCATTCTGAATATATACTGAACCCAGGACATACATTTAGGGAGAAAATTTTAAACTAATTCCTTATGTAAGTTTGTTAACTTTTCTAACAATAGGCTGAACATGTTAAAAAAATGTTTGGATTATTTGAAAGTAAGAGTTAAGCAGGTTCTGCTAATTTACTAGCTGTTCTAAATCTTAATAAATAACTTTTGATCACGCTTGTGCCCCAGAGGGTTTTATCCACAGCCTGATATTCTTTAAGACCTTACTCACATCTTCTGTTTGTCAATATTAATCTCTTTCTCAAACATCAGAAATAGAAGATACTGGAAAGTCAGAAAGGCACTAGCAATTACTGTATCAAGAGCATACTATGTCAAATTCAAAGAGAGCAAGAAGGTGTCTTGTGTTAAAGTCAGTAAGAAACGGGGGCTACAGAGACAGGGAACCCAGGCCAGGAAAATGAGAGACGTTTAAGGGCTCAAGGGTCCAGGCAGTATCAGAAGATACAGTATTAATAATACAAGCCAAAGGTTTGTACAAGAGATTAAGGATCTGACTCAATAGATCTGAAAAAGTGGGACTACACATACCAGAAGCAAGAATGAACTTCAGCATAGAATAAGTATTGAAAGGAGCCATTTGAAGTAGAGGCTGCTCTTCATGTGTTTTCTTCTCAGCACCTGGGATATATCTAGTCCAAGTCAAATGATGAGACACCTGGATGAAGGCAGGTGTGTTTGAAGGCTGAGCAAGATGGCTTCAAACACGGGGACTGTGCTCTCATTTCTTCTCTAAGTCCCTCTATTCTGCACATTGTAGTTGTTCTACAAATTCTCACTAAGTGAAAGTTGTGTGGATGAAACACACACACATGTATGCACACACACATGTGCATGCTTGCTTTGAAGGGACCTTGGACCAGACTTAAGGCACATGTGTTTAGCAGTGAATGGATTAGCTTGGATTTGCCTGCATGCTTTATTTGCCTAATTTACCAGAACTGTTATTGATCAGAATAAGAGTTACCATCTTTCAATCCCTGTATACAATTCTGAGGCTTCCTCATCACAGACTTCCTGTCCAATGCAGCTCTGTATTCACTGAGGTCCCTGCTGACTTGTGTGTTACTTTATGACTCTTTTGGGACTGTTGATAGGGAAGATTTCCCAGGACCTATGAGGTGAGTGAGAATTTGAACCATGAAAAATATATAAGAATTCATTAAATTTCTCTTTAGAGTTTGCTTTTGTGGAAAATATTAGGAAGATGAGGCATCGATAAGCATTTTCAAACAGCATAGAAGTTTTTAACTAGAGGGGACTATGTAAGTTCACATGGAAATGTTTTGGGGCTATGATGTTATAGAATTTAAGATGTCATTGCAACTTAGTTGGAAGCCCCATGAACATGTGAAAACTCAGCAGTTGTGATAAGAACTGTTTTCATGTCCTAGTCCTACCACAATATTGTAGGGTGACTTGAAAAAATTATTTTACCTCTCTAGATCTCCATTTCTTTGTATGAGACATGACACTTTTAGACTAAACCTGTAGTGTCTTTCTTAGCTCTGTTCATGATATATATTTTGTTTATCTAACAAAGTTTTGGCAAATAAAGGTAAATACTTACTGACTGATCCTGGCCCTCACAAAGCCATGTGGTTCTAAGAGACAGAAGTGGTCTCATGGGTTGGATAAACAAGAGGAGAAGGATATGGGTGAATAAATCTACAAGTTGAGCATCTTGCTGAAGTGTATCGTAAAGATGATCTGCTGGGCTCTGGACATCTGATTGCATACACAATTGCTTTTTACAAGTAGAATTGCAGGTGACAAAAAGTTATGTCAATATCTGAGTGAGGTGTAGATTAGCAGTACCTAATTTCTCAGGGAGAGCTGATAAATGATACACAATGGAAATAAGGCCAATAGGAAGGGCATCCAAGTAAACTGGAGTAAAGTCCAACCTACAGATTGTTCCCAGCAGAAGTGTAAGAGATTCAATTGTAATTGGCAGAGAAAGTATTTGCTCTCTACATGAGAAGAGCCGGCAAGAACAATGGAAGGGGGCTGACAAAAGAAATGAGACACTCCCAAAGGATGCAAATACTGCTATGGTCATGCAGCACAAACCTACCCCCTCCTATTATGTTTTATATTATCTCACCTCTTTTTTTCTCAGAAACAGTTTTCTTCTTTTTTTTTTTCTCTTCCTTTTGTCTTCCTTTCACCTCTTGAAAGACTTGAGATTTAGTTTATAGCCTCTGTATACCAATGAAAACTGGTACTTGAACCCTTAAGTTGGAAGATTCTTACTCAGAGGCCCCTGAGAGATTCTCACAACAGAGCTGCTTCTGGGGACTTGGGAAATGACCAGTCTCTCTGATTTCCTGGGGAAAGCCACTACAACAAAGTCCTCAAGGTCAAAGCTCAGCTTTACACTGCACAAGAAATTGCAAATTTTGACTTTTAGGTGGGTTCACAGAGAGGTCACCAGGACTAGTTCCTGCACACATTGCCAGTAACAACAGACTTGTCCACAATGAAAAAAAAGAAAAAAAATTGGAATAATGTTGCAAAGTCTCTGTGGATGAATTTAAAAGCTTGATGAAATGATTGATCAAGTGGCTATACAATTTGATTAAATGGATCAAAGAGTGGCTTGGAGTGTAACAGCAAACACATAAACTTAGGTGCAGCAAAGCAAGATTTCTCATTTCTGTGACTTTTGCAACATTAAACTCATAGGCTTCTTGTTGTTTACCAAGGAGATGCACAGTTGTCTGAAGCCTCTCCCTGTGTCCCCTTTGCCCCCAAATGTGATTTGATGTCCTTCTGCTCTCTTGAATCTCTTTTCACTCTTCCCCTCTATTTCAGGCAATAGTCTCAATGAACCTTAGAAACAAGGTCCAAGTCTGCATAGACAGACTGTCTGCAAAGCTCATAATGTTGCTGCCAGTCCAGGTCATCACTGTTAAACACAGGGTCTCTCCAGATCTGGCAAAGCATCACAGCTATCTCTGTGTTTGGAGAACCAAGGTTGTCTGAAAGGAAGCATTGTTCATCGACAGCACTCTGTCCAAAGCATCCTTACTTGGGAAGGCTGTACCAGGGGTCACTAGACCCTTTCCAACTACAACTCTTGGGCAGGTGGGTAGAAGTTTCCTAGGTAAGAAAGTTAACGTTTCACCCTAGAAGAAATTCTTTATCTTCTAAAAATAAGGGGACACGTTGGAAACAAAAGAGACTTTTAATTCAAATACAGCTGGTAAATATAGTTTTACAGTAGTGAGGAGAACTTACCAACACAAAACTAAGTCGAAAACTCTTCTTGGATTGGAAAGCGAGCTACCTATGGAAAAGAGCCTGTGTTCTTTCATGTGGCCTGATCCCCATTGGATAAAAAGCCCTTCGTGCCTCCCAGTCACTTTAATGTAAGTTATGGGGGAAAAAAGTCTTTGCACTTGATCTCAGTTTTCAGCCTTGGTGTTTAACATGTCACTGTTCTTTTTTTTTTGGTACGCGGGCCTCTCACTATTGTGGCCCCTCCCGAGCACAGGCTCTGGATGCGCAGGCTCAGCGGCCATGGCTCACGGGCCCAGCCGCTCCGCGGCATGTGGGGTCTTCCCGGACCGGGGCACGAACCCGTGTCCCCTGCATCGGCAGGCAGACTCTCAACCACTGCACCACCAGGGAAGCTCACATGTCACTGTTCTTAATGCAAACATTTCAAAAAAGTTTGAACCCTGTTTGAGACCCTGGAGCTGTAAGCTCATTTTGCATGGATTAGGGACTGAAGACTATGAGTCCTTGGTTTTGTTTTTCCTTTTGGTGAAGTTGTGGTAAACTGTTCTCCATAGTTTGGACTTTGGGTGTTGGCCCACTGAGCTCATGGCAGATAGCACTGCTGTGGAATGCATGGAACCACTGAGAACCAGGAAGCCTGCAGAGAAGGTCCTTCTAGGGTCAGTTTGGAAGGAGCCACAAGAAAAAAAGGGTGAGGGTTAATGACTCCTTTCACAAGGCTTGCTGGCAATGGTACTTCACCTCAAATGGAAATTTTCAGAAGTTTCTGTACTGCTCACAAGAGCCTTCCTGGAGTTGAGTAGCAGAAAGCTAGGCCAAGCATAATGTAGTGACTCTGCTGAATGCAGCTCTGTCTCTAGGAACTCATCATCATCATCAAACATCATTTATTAATAGCCCACACACATATGGTGCAGAACAGACCACATTAAACAAGCAGGGTTGAGTTGCTGTTCCTCTGGAGGGCCACAATTTAAAACACAAAAAGATCAACTCTTGCTTCTGTTAAGATGTGTTCTGACAACCCAAGAACACCGAGAAAGGAGATTGCTTACACAGTGACTAATAGTAACACAAATAATAGTAATTCGTACACTAAATATAATACTAATTAGTATAGGTATCATTAATTAAGGGCTTTCTTTGTGCCAGGTCCAATGCTATTTGCTTATGCTATTGCAAAATGATCTTTACTGCAACTCAATGAAGTAGGTATCATTAATATATCTAGCTTATGAAAGAGACAAATGAAGTGTAGACAAGTTAAATGATTTGCCCATAAAAACAGAGTTACAGGATAGCAGAGCCAGGACTGAGGTTTATTTAAGTCCAAAGACCAGGCTAGGTCATACTGTTGCAGGAGAATGGGACGTGAGAGGATGGTCACAGCCCCGGTCTCTGTTGACTCCCTGGAATGGGCCGCCAAAGTGGGAATACTTGGCTTCACTTAGGAAAGAATTCAAGAGCAAGCCATAATAAAGTGAAAGCAAGTTTATTTAGAGAGAAACACACTCCATAGATAGTGTGTGCCGTCTCAGAGGGTGAGAGGCGGCCCCGGAATATGGGGTGATTAGTTTTTATGAACTGGGTAATTTCATAGGCTAACTAGTGGGAGGAATATTTTAACTATTTGGGGGGAGGGGTGGAGATTTCCAGGAATTGGGCCACTGCCCACTGTGTTGGCCTTTTATGGTCAGTGTTGGAACTGTCATGGCTCCTGTGAGTGTGTCATTAGCACGCTTACGCGTTACAACAAGCGTATAATGAGGCTCAAGGTCTACTTGAATTTGAATCTTTCACCATCTTGAGCCTAGTAGATTCTAACCAGTTTTTTTTTTTTTTTTAACATCTTTATTGGAGTATAATTGCTTTACAATGGTATGTTAGTTTCAGCTTCACAACAAAATGAATCAGTTATATATATACATATATTCCCATATCTCCTCCCTCCTGCATCTCCCTCCCTCCCACCCTCCCTATCCCACCCCTCCAGGCGGTCACAAAGCACCGAGCTGATCTCCCTGTGCTATGCGGCTGCTTCCCACTAGCTATCTACCTTACGTTTGGTAGTGTATATACGTCCATGCCTCTTTATCGCTTTGTCACCGTTTACCCTTCCCCCTCCCCATAGCCTCAAGTCCATTCTCTAGTAGGTCTGTGTCTTTATTCCTGTTTCACCCCTAGGTTTTTCATGACATTTTTTTTTTTAATTCCATATATATGTGTTAGCATACGGTATTTGTCTCTCCCTTTCTGACTTACTTCACTCTGTATGACAGACTCTAGGTCTATCCACCTCATTACAAATAACTCAATTTCGTTTCTTTTTATGGCTGAGTAATATTCCATTGTATATATGTGCCACATCTTCTTTATCCATTCATCCGATGATGGACACTTAGGTTGTTTCCATCTCTGGGCTATTGTAAATAGAGCTGCAATGAACATTTTGGTACATGACTCTTTTTGAATTATGGTTTTCTCAGGGTATATGCCCAGTAGTGGGATTGCTGGGTCATATGGTAGTTCTATTTGTAGCTTTTTAAGGAACCTCCACACTGTTCTCCACAGTGGCTGTATCAATTTACATTCCCACCAACAGTGTAAGAGGGTTCCCTTTTCTCCACACCCTCTCCAGCATTTATTGTTTCTAGATTTTTTGATGATAGCCATTCTGACTGGTGTGAGATGATATCTCATTGTAGTTTTGATTTGCATTTCTCTCATGATTAGTGATGTTGAGCATTCTTTCATGTGTTTGTTGGCACTCTGTATATCTTCTTTGGAGAAATGTCTATTTAGGTCTTCTGCCCATTTTTGGATTGGGTTGTTTGTTTTTTTGTTATTAAGCTGCATGAGCTGCTTATAAATTTTGGAGATCAATCCTTTGTCAGTTGCTTCATTTGCAAATATTTTCTCCCATTCTGAGGGTTGTCTTTTGGTCTTCTTTATGGTTTCCTTTGCTGCGCAAAAGCTTTTAAGTTTCATTAGGTCCCATTTGTTTACTCTTGTTTTTATTTCCATTACTCTAGGAGGTGGGTCAGAAAGAATCTTGCTGTGATTTATGTCATAGAGTGTTCTGCCTATGTTTTCCTCTAAGAGTTTGATAGTTTCTGGCCTTACATTTAGGTCTTTAATCCATTTTGAGCTTATTTTTGTGTATGGTGTTAGGGAGTGATCTAACTTCATACTTTTACATGTAGCTGTCCAGTTTTCCCAGCACCACTTATTGAATAGGCTGTCCTTTCTCCACGGTACATTTCTGCCTCCTTTGTCAAAGATAAGGTGACCATATGTGCGTGGGTTTATCTCTGGGCTTTCTATCCTGTTCCATTGATCTATCTTTCTGTTTTTGTGCCAGTACCATACCATTTTGATAACTGTAGCTTTGTAGTATAGTCTGAAGTCTGGGAGCCTGATTCCTCCAGTTCCTTCTTTCGTTCTCAAGATTGCTTTGGCTATTCGGGGTCTTTTGTGTTTCCATACAAATTGCAAAATTTTTTGTTCTAGTTCTGTAAAAAATACCAGTGGTAGTTTGATAGGGATTGCATTGAATCTATAGATTGCTTTCGGTAGTAGAGTCATTTTCACAATGTTGATTCTTCCAATCCAAGAACATGGTATATCTCTCCATCTATTTGTATCGTCTTTAATTTCTTTCATCAGTGTCTTATAATTTTCTGCATACAGATCTTTTGTCTCCTTAGGTAGGTTTATTCCTAGATATTTTATTCTTTTTGTTGCAATGGTAAATGGGAGTGTTTTCTTGATTTCACTTTCAGATTTTTCATCATTAGTATATAGGAATGCCAGAGATTTCTGTGCATTAATTTTGTATCCTGCCACTTTACCAAATTCATTGATTAGCTCTAGTAGTTTTCTGGTAGCATCTTTAGGGTTCTCTATGTATAGGATCATGTCATCTGCAAACAGTGACAGCTTTACTTCTTCTTTTCCGATTTGGATTCCTTTTATTTCCTTTTCTTCTCTGATTGCTGTGGCTAAAACTTCCAAAACTATGTTGAATAAGAGTGGTGAGAGTGGGCAACCTTGTCTTGTTCCTGATCTTAGTGGAAATGCTTTCAGTTTTTCACCATTGAGGATGATGTTTGCTGTGGGCTTGTCATATATGGCCTTTATTATGTTGAGGAAAGTTCCTTCTATGCCTACTTTCTGCAGGGTTTTTATCATAAATGGGTGTTGAATTTTGTCAAAAGCTTTCTCTGCATCTATTGAGATGATCATATGGTTTTTCTCCTTCAGTTTGTTAATATGGTTTATCACATTGATAGATTTGCATATATTGAAGAATCCTTGCATTCCTGGAATAAACCCCACTTGATCATGGTGTATGATCCTTTTAATGTGCTGTTGGATTCTGTTTGCTAGTATTTTGTTGAGGATTTTTGCATCTATGTTCATCAGTGATATTGGCCTGTAGTTTTCTTTCTTTGTGACATCCTTGTCTGGTTTGGGTATCAAGGTGATGGTGGCCTCATAGAAGGAGTTTGGGAGTGTTCCTCCCTCTGCTATATTTTGGAAGAGTTTGAGAAGGATAGGTGTTAGCTCTTCTCTAAATGTTTGATAGAATTCGCCTGTGAAGCCATCTGGTCCTGGGCTTTTCTTTGTTGGAAGATTTTTAATCACAGTTTCAATTTCAGTGCTTGTGATTGGTCTGTTCATATTTTCTATTTCTTCCTGATTCAGTCTTGGCAGGTTGTGCATTTCTAAGAATTTGTCCATTTCTTCCAGATTGTCCATTTTATTGGCATAGAGTTGCTTGTAGTAATCTCTCATGATCTCTTTTATTTCTGCAGTGTCAGTTGTTACCTCTCCTTTTTCATTTCTAATTCTATTGATTTGAGTCTTCTCCCTTTTTTTCTTAATGAGTCTGGCTAGTGGTTTATCTATTTTGTTTATCTTCTCAAAGAACCAGCTTTTAGTTTTATTGATCTTTGCTATTGTTTCCTTCATTTCTTTTTCATTTATTTCTGATCTGATTTTTATGATTTCTTTCCTTCTGCTAGCTTTGGGGTTTTTTTGTTCTTCTTTCTCTAATTGCTTGAGGTGCAAGGTTAGGTTGTTTATTCGAGATGTTTCCTGCTTCTTAAGGTGGGCTTGTATTGCTATAAACTTCCCCCTTAGAACTGCTTTTGCTGCATCCCACAGGTTTTGGGTGGTTGTGTCTCCATTGTCATTTGTTTCTAGGTATTTTTTGATTTCCTCTTTGATTTCTTCAGTGATCACTTCATTATTAAGTAGTGTATTGTTTAGCCTCCATGTGTTTGTAGTTTTTACAGATCTTTTCCTGTAATTGATATCTAGTCTCATGGCATTGTGGTCAGAAAAGATACTTGATACAATTTCAATTTTCTTAAATTTACCAAGGCTTGATTTGTGACCCAAGATATGATCTATCCTGGAGAATGTTCCATGAGCACTTGAGAAAAATGTGTATTCTGTTGTTTTTGGATGGAATGTCCTATAAATATCAATTAACTCCATCTCGTTTAATGTATCATTTAAAGCTTGTGTTTCCTTATTTATTTTCATTTTGGATGATCTGTCCATTGGTGAAAGTGGGGTGTTAAAGTCCCCTACTATGAATGTGTTACTGTCGATTTCCCCTTTTATGGTTGTCAGTATTTGCCTTATGTATTGAGGTGCACCTATGTTGGGTGCATAAATATTTACAATTGTTATATCTTCCTCTTGGATCGATCCCTTGATCATTATGTAGTGTCCTTCTTTGTCTCTTCTAATAGTCTTTGTTTTAAAGTCTATTTTGTCTGATATGAGAATTGCTACTCCAGCTTTCTTTTGGTTTCCATTTGCATGAAATACCTTTTTCCATCCCCTTACTTTCAGTCTGTATGTGTCTCTAGGTCTGAAGTGGGTCTCTTGTAGACAGCAAATATATGGGTCTTGTTTTTGTATCCATTCAGCCAATCTGTGTCTTTTGGTGGGAGCATTTAGTCCATTTACATTTAAGGTAATTATCGATATGTGTGTTCCTATTCCCATTTTCTTAATTGTTTTGGGTTCGTTATTGTAGGTCCTTTCCTTCTTTTGTGTTTCTTGCCTAGAGAAGTTCCTTTAGCAGTTGTTGTAGAGCTGGTTTGGTGGTGCTGAACTCTCTCAGCTTTTGCTTGTCTGTAAAGGTTTTAATTTCTCCATCAAATCTGAATGAGATCCTTGCTGGGTAGAGTAATCTTGGTTGCAGGTTTTTCTCCTTCAACACTTTCAATATGTCCTGCCACTCCCTTCTGGCTTGCAGAGTTTCTGCTGAAAGATCAGCTGTTAACCTTATGGGGATTCCCTTGTGTGTTATTTGTTGTTTTTCCCTTGCTGCTTTTAATATGTTTTCTTTGTATTTAATTTTTGACAATTTGATTAATATGTGTCTTGGCGTATTTCTCCTTGGATTTATCCTGTATGGGACTCTCTGTGCTTCCTGGACTTGATTAACGATTTCTTTTCCCATATTAGGGAAGTTTTCAACTATAATCTCTTCAAATATTTTCTCAGTCCCTTTCTTTTTCTCTTCTTCTTCTGGAACCCCTATAATTCGAATGTTGGTGCGTTTAATGTTGTCCCAGAGGTCTCTGAGACTGTCCTCAGTTCTTTTCATTCTTTTTTCTTTATTCTGCTCTGCAGTAGTTATTTCCACTATTTTATCTTCCAGGTCACTTATCCGTTCTTCTGCCTCAGTTATTCTGCTATTGATCCCATCTAGAGTACTTTTAATTTCATTTATTGTGTTGTTCATCGTTGCTTGTTTCATCTTTAGTTCTTCTAGGTCCTTGTTAACCGATTCTTGCAATTTGTCCATTCTATTGTCCATTCTATCTCCAAGATTTCGGATCAACCTTACTATCGTTATTCTGAATTCTTTTTCAGGTAGACTGCCTATTTCCTCTTCATTTGTTAGGTCTGGTGGATTTTTATCTTGCTCCTTCATCTGCTGTGTGTTTTTCTGTCTTTTCATTTTGCTTATCTTACTGTGTTTGGGGTCTCCTTTTTTGCAGGCTGAAGGTTCGTAGTTCCTGTTGTTTTTTGTGTCTGTCCCCAGTGGCTAAGGTTGGTTCAGTGGGTTGTGTAGGCTTCCTGGTGGAGGGTACTAGTGCCTGTGTTCTGGTGTATGAGGCTGGATCTTGTCTTTCTGGTGGGCAGGTCCACGTCTGGTGGTGTGTTTTGGGGTGTCTGTAGACTTACTATGATTTTGGGCAGCCTCTCTGCTAATGGGTGGGGTTGTGTTCCTCTCTTGCTAGTTGTTTGGCATAGGATGTCCAGCACTGTAGCTTGCTGGTCGTTGAGTGAAGCTGGGTGCTGGCGTTGAGATGGAGATCTCTCGGAGATTTTTGCTGTTTGATATTATGTGCAGCTGGGAGGCCTCTTGTGGACCAGTGTCCTGAAGTTGGCTCTCCCACCTCAGAGGCACAGCACTGAGTCCTGGCTGCAGCACCAAGAGCCTTTCATCCACAGGGCTCCTTAATTTGGGATGATTCGTTGTCTATTCAGGTATTCCACAGATGCAGGGTATATCAAGTTGATTGTGGAGCTTTAATCCGCTGCTTCTGAGGCTGCTGGGAGAGATTTCCCTTTCTCTTCTTTGTTCTGACAGTTCCCAGGGGCTCAGCTTTGGATTTGGCCCCGCCTGTGCGTGTAGGTCGCCGGAGGGCGTCTGTTCTTTGCTCAGACAGGACGAGGTTAAAGGAGCCGCTGATTCGGAGGCTCTGGCTCACCCAGGCCGGGGGGTAGGGAGGGTCACGGAGTGCGGGGCGGGCCTGCAGCGGCAGAGGCCGGCGTGACGCTGCAGCCTGAGGCGCGCCGTGCGCTCTCCCGGGGAGCCGTCCCTGATCCCGGGACCCTGGCAGTGGCGGGCTGCACAGGCTCCCCGGAAGGGCGTGTGGCTAGTGACCTGTGTTCGCACACAGGCCTCCTGGCGGCGGCAGCAGCGGCCTTAGCGTCCCATGTCCGTCTCTGGGCTCCGCACTCTTAGCCGCGGCTCGCGCCCGTCCCTGGAGCTCTCTCAAGCAGCGTTCTTAATCCCCTCTCCTCGTGCACCAGGAAACAAAGAGGGACGTAAAAGTCTCTTGCCTCTTCGGCAGGTCCAGACCCCTCCCCGGACTCTCTCCCGGCCAGCCGCGGCGCACCAACGCCCTGCAGGCTGTGTTCACGCCGCCAACCTCAGTCCTCTCCCGGCGCTCCGACAAAAGCCGGAGCCTCAGCTCCCAGTCCCGCCCGCCCCGGCGGGCGAGCAGACAAGCCTCTCGGCTGGTGAGTGCCGGTCGGCCCGATCCTCTGCGCTGGAATCTGTCCGCTTTGCCCTCCGCACCCCTGTTGCTGTGCTCTCCTCCGCGGCTCCCAAGCTCCCCCACTCCGCCTCCCGAAGTCTCCACCCGCGAAGGGGCTTCCTAGTGTGTGGACACTTTTCCTCCTTCACAGCTCTCTCCCGCTGGTGCAGGACCCGTCCCTATCCTTTTGTCTCTGTTTAGTTTTTTCTTTTGCCCTAACCAGGTACGTGGGGGGTTCCTTGCCTTTTGGGAGGTCTGAGGTCTTCTGCCAGCGTTCAGTAGGTGTTCTGTAGGAGTTGTTCCACGCGTAGATGTATTTCTGGTGTATCTGTGGAGAGGAAGGTGATCTCCGCTTCTTACTCTTCTGCCATCTTCCCGGAAGTCCTGGTGGTCCAGCGGTTAAGACTCCATGCTTCCAATGCAAGGGGCACAGGTTCAATCCCCGGTCAGGGAACTAAGATCTCACATGCCTACTGTATGAAGCCCCTCGGATCCCAAATGTCGATTCTTCACTCCAACTGCCAAGCCCTGGGGGAGCCGGTGCCACTTTGGGGAATTTTGAAGAAAAGATCGTTAGGACAAGCGGTCCCAGCAGCTGCTAGGGCCCAACTGGGGTTGGCTAGCCACAAGCAACAAGCCTCCTGGCTGGATGGGCCAAAATGTGTTACTGAGTCCAAGCTCGTACTACTTGCCTCACGGCAGGCCGATAAATGGAGTGATGAGTTGTAGGGGCAAAGGAATAGCAACTTTATTCAGAAACCCCGCAGACTGAGAAAAGTAAAGGCTCCTGTACCAAACAACCAGCTTCTCTAACCAGTTTTTGTTGTGTCCTTTTCTTCTCAATGGATGTGACATTCTTTTAATCGCTGTGCCCTGTCTCCTTCCCTCCTGTCTCAATATTGCCAGTTCTCAGGAGAGTTGAAAGTTGGCCTTGGCAGGATTAGTAGAATATTTATATTTACAATATAATAACTTCTATAATTTTTATAGCATGATAATTTATCTGTGACTTTAATAAAGTTCAGAAACCACCTCATTTGACTCTTTTTATTTAAAATGGTGTTGCTCCTACCATTAATGGGGTTAAGAATGTTGTTTGTCAGGAGAAACAGAAGTGGGACTGGTGGGTCTTAAGAGTCTCTAACTAGAGTAGTTTACATGCCAAATTGGATGAAGAAGGCTGATCTAGATAACTGGTAAGAATAATCCAGGCCACAGAATTTTGAAAAGCATGCTTCTGAAATCAAGCAGGGCCTGTGGGTCCCTCCTGGGTACAAAAGCCTTTCTGTGTCCCCTGTTTCTTGTTTGTAGGGAAAAGGCTTCAGCCCTCCTAGACCTTCCCTGAGTTCCAAAGGGCAGATTCAAACAGTTACTAATCAGGTAAATGAGGGAATGCAGAAACAAAGGAAAAGCAGTCAAATCTAGTTCCTCCTCAAGGAATATACATAAAAGTATATCTTTGAGTTCTTCTGCAGGAACTTAGGCTCCCACCCAAGTAGAGGATGGTAACTTGAGGCTAAGTGCAAGATTCCTGGAGCACCACCCTGTTGCCTCACCACCAACCAATCAGAAGAAAGTCACACACCCTGCAGCTCTCACTCCATATTTTGCCTTTAAAAATTTTTCCCTGTTTGGGTCTTTTTGAGCATGAGCCACCCGTTCTCCTAGCTTGGCCCTTGCAATAAACTTTGCTCTGCTCTGAAGTCTGACGTTTCAGTTTGTTTGGCCTCACTGTGCATCAGGCACATGAGCTTGGTTTGACAACACTTCCTACAATAATCTATGCTGATTAATAACCCTCAGATGGTGGATGTATGTATATGTATAGCTGATTCACTTTGCTGTACATCTGAAACTAACACAACATTGTAAATCAACTATATTCCAATTAAAAAGAAAACCCCTCAGATGGGAGGGAAGAGGACTCAAGTAATTTCAATCTCTTTTCTTTGGTATTGATCCAGCTTGGTATTCTCTGAGCTTCCTAGATCTGTGGTTTGGTATGTGACATTAATTTTGGGGAAATTCTCATCATTATTGTTTCAAACATTTTTTCTGTTCCTTTCTCTCTTTCTTCTCCTTCTAGTATTCCCATTACACATATGTTACACCCTTTGTAATTGCCCTTGGATATTCTGTTCGTTTTTTTAAGTCTTTGTTCTCTTTGCTTTCAGTTTTGGAGGCTTCTATTCAGACATCCTCAAGCTCAGAGATTCTTTCCTTACCTGAATAAACCCATCAAAGGCATTCTTTATTTCTGTTACAGTGGTTTTTTTTTTATCTCTAGCATTTATTTTTGGTCCTTTTTTAGGATTTTGCTTACATTGCCTGTCTGTTCTTGCATGCTGTCTACTTTATTCTTAGAACCCTTAGCATATTAATGATAGTTTTAAATTCCTGGTCTGATAATTCCAACAGCCCTGCCATGTCTGGTTCTGATGCTTGCTCTGTCTCTTCAAAGTGTGTTTCTTGCTGTTTGGTATGCCTTGTTATTTTTTCTTGGTAGCTGAACATGACTGTAACAGGTAAAAGGAACTGCTGTAAATACGCCTGTAGTAACGAGGTGCTGAGGTGTGGAAGAGGGGAAGCATTCTGTAGTCCAATCACTAGGCCTCAGTCTTTTGGTGAGCCTATGCTTCTGGACTGTGAACTTCACAAGCTTTCTGGTTTTTTTCTCCTTAGGTGGGACAGGATGGCTAGAGTGGGCTGGAGTTGGGTATTTCCCTTCCCCCAAGTCAGTTAGGTTTTGTTAATACCCAGCAGGTGAGGCTCTGGTTAACTAGTTTCCCCTGAGGGCAAGCCTATAAAGAACAGAGCATTGTGGGATATTTCAAAATGGTTCCTTATCTCCTTCCCTCTGCTGGAAGCATAAGAGGATTTTTCTCTGATGTTTTATGAGGGAATCTGGTCGGGTTCTTGGGAGGTAAATCCCCCTGTTACTGGATTTCCGTGGAGATTTTTAACTCTCAGACTTGTCCGTGCTGAACCGCCATCAGTTCGTCAATTACAGTTCCCGGCTTCCTGCCCTACACTTGGTTCCCAAAGGTAATTCCTTATATTTGCCTGTCTCTCTAATCTTTGCAGCAGTGGTTTGCCCTGTGTCCTCTCCTCTGTTATGGATACAGGATGAGTTGTTGATTGTTGTCTTTTCAGCTTTTCACTTATTGTTAGAATGGGATTATGGCTTCCAAGCTCCTTAACACGAGGAACCAGAAACCAGACCCCATCCCCCAGGCCCTCATCATCCCACTTAAAGCAGAGAGCTGACTGAATAGTGCTGGTTGGTGTAATTGCACAAAACAATATCCATTTGGAAACCAAAACCTCCCACCATTACTGCTGTTCCTGCCTGTGGGTCTGAGCACAGCTAGTAGTAGCATGGAAGGAAGGCAGATGAACATTTGTGCAGATGCAGCACAGCAACTTTAAGATGGAGATTGATTCAGGGGTGGG
Organism: Orcinus orca; assembly: GCF_937001465.1. NCBI lineage: Eukaryota > Metazoa > Chordata > Mammalia > Artiodactyla > Delphinidae > Orcinus > Orcinus orca. The sequence continues at coordinate 102,241,722 of NC_064563.1, forward strand.
GCAGTTGTGCAGCTTCAGAACACATCTTGTGCTTAGGAGAGTTTCTCTCTTAGCCAGTGTTTGTTTGGTCTTATTTTTACTTACTGGTGGCTATCTAATATTAATTTCTCCATTTATAATACAATTAATTCTTCTACCTGTTCATTATGATGATTTTAATGAACATCTTTCCTGATAATTTTAATATTAAAACTCCCCTTTTGCTTGAACTTATTGACTTCCCCATTTGTAACATCATTTTTTCTCCTACCTGATCATTATACTGACCTCCATGAACATCTTTTCCAACTACCACTTTGTTGTTGTTGTGGAAGTATGTAGTGGGTGTTGTAGTGTGTCACCCAGATTCTCCCTGCAGGTCTGTGGCCCCTGTTCCCACACCTGCAGGGAGTAATGGTTGCAAATATTTCACAGCTGAGTATCTCTTTGGAAACTGCTCTAGAATAAAGATAGCTTCTTTGCTCAAGTTTACACCCACTCCCTGGAGACAGCTCACAATTAAGTAATTGGTCTATGTGGGTGTACCTTAAAGACTTGGCCTCCTTGCCTTAATTCTAGAAAACTCTGAAAGACCTTTCTAGACCCAGGGCTTCCTGAAGGATTGGCTAAGACCCCTGTTAGAACTGCACTGCAGAAGTTCATCTTCTCCCTTTGCTCAGTCCTCCTTCCTTACTCCTTTACAGGTGTTGTTCAGCCTTAAAATCTGTTTTCTGGGGAACCCAACTTAAATACTAGTTGGTATCAGGAGTGGTCTGAGGATCCAGACTGTACAATGGAATTTTGGAGCTGGATTACCTGCTATCTGGAGGGCAATGAGAACCCCATCCCTGGTGGAGGGATGCCGTAGCAGTGCATTTAGAACTTTCACAAGTGGTGAACCAGGGTAGTATCCAGTGGAAGAAATGCCCTGCCAGGTGCAATACCTTAGGCATTTGAGAGGTTCTGGTAAAGTAGTAATTATCAGACAAATGCAATCAGATGGCTTTTACTATGTGCAAGCAGTGCATTGGAGAAAGGCAAGGGCTAAGGGGTAATAACTCATAACTTTAAGGTAAAGTATGCAAGCCAGAGGGTCTTCTTGACAGAATACAAATAAAATTTTGTCTCTTACAACTAGAGGAAGAAAAAGTTGAAGATCAAGCCCAGGGGTTGATTATGAGGGTAGTGGAACTTCAGAGAAGGTTGAATTTTCAACCCCAGCAAGTCTGGTATACTGAGATTAAGGCCCTGGTTAGAAAGTAGTAGGATTGGAGACTTGAAATGGGGACATCTGTGTTTGTCTTCCAAATCCTTGAGTCCTCAGATTTCCTAAAACTCTGGACCCACAGAAGGGGCCCACTCCACATTGTTAGATACTAGTCCCCCTTGCTGCTTGAAGATGACACACAGGCTTTGAGAGACAACACACACTCCCTTCAGTGCTATCCTTACCTTCATTTCTGGACACTGGCCCAAGACCTAAGGTTAATTCACAATATAAAGCGGTCAAGGAGTTCTGCACCTGCTAAGGGAGCAAAGAGTCTTAAACCCAAGGAACTATTTGGCCAGGCTAATATGTATTGGCAGGAACCAGGAGGGTGGGTGTGTGTGTATCCTTAGGGTGCTGGATCAAGGCAAAGAGGTAGACCATTAAGCTGGATAAGGGAAAATCTATCTCCATGAGAGCACTCTCCCAGGTTACAGGATTTAACACCCTATCAAGAACGCAGGAGATGGGGCGAATATGCTCCTAAGATGGTTCTTGGAGGCTTAGGGAGGAATCATGGCCCACGTGAAGTGAAGTAGAAATGTCAGGACTTCTATGGCTGATGGAGGAGGTGGGATCAAAAGGCTGGAGAGGACAGGGCCAGCAGGGTGGACATCTAAGTTAAGCTAACCACCAGCTGGCTGTGCTGCATGGGAGAGCCCGAACGACATGTTATTTACCTAGGTGATGAAAAATCTGCTTGTGAGAGGTGTATCTGCATGGTTGAGAAGCTAATTCGTAGCTGTCCTCTTTAAGTGGAGGCTGGTAAAAAGACCAGGTGGTAGCACTAACCATAATAAGCCAGGTGGGTGCAGTTACCATAATGAATATCACAGTCAGCATGGCAGCCAGGGACCTTTACCTGCAGAGGGCTCTGGCCCCGGTTGAAAAACACTCAGCGTTCCCAGGGGCAGAATAGATGGGGAGCCAATGAGGTTATTATTTAATTTACACAAACAATCAAGAATGAGTGATCAAGATGCCAAAGCAGACACCTGAACAAAAGTTGTGCTTCCTGGGCGCACTGACACAGGGAGAGGCCTGGTCTCTACAAGGAAGAACCCTGAAACATCATGGCAAGTGTATATAGCAGTAATTCCCTCAGTCCTTCCCCAAAGGAACTTGACTATTTACTCAGATAACTTCATTGGGAAAAGGGTAATAACCAGACATTCTGAGGGCTAGTGGACACAGGGCCCAAGCTGACTCTGATACAAAAGGGTCTGAAGAATCATCATGGTACCTTGTTAGAATGGGGTTATATAGGGGCTGGTAAGAGCTGGAGTCCTGGCCCCTGTCTTGCTCACATGGACTCACTAGAGCCATGGGCTCACCCTATTGTTAGTTACCCCCATCCCTGAATGAACAGCCATACATGGTAGATGGCAGAATACACATATTGGGTTCTGAGCCTGGGTTTAGAACAGTGAGATAAAACAATACACATCTCAGGTAGAGGGGTGGTGACAGATATGAATGCCATGGTTAGAGATTTAAAGAATGCAGAAGAGGAGTTCCTTATCACATCTTCACTTAATTCACCTGTCTGGCCCCTAAAAGAAAGAACTGGATCCCAGAGGATGGCAGCAAATCAGTCAAGGGGTGGTTCCAATGATAGCTTCTGTATCTTTGCTAGAGCAGATTAACGAAGCACCTCAGGTACAAAGCATGTAACCACGGATCTAAGAAATGCATTATTTCACATACCTATGAAGAAGGATTAGAAGCAAGCCTCATTCACATGATAAAAAACAGTATACATTTGTGGCCTTACCCCAGGGCCCTGTTAGGTCTCCTACCTTCTGTCATGATATGGACCAACAGGATCTGGACCACCTGGATGTTCCATAAAACATCACATTGATCTATTGCTGATACCATGTTAATTGTACCAGACAAACAAGAATGTTGGAGGTCTTGGTAAGATACACGGTAGGAAATAAACTCTGAAGATTCAGTGACCCAGCACATTTTTTTTACCGTTGGACCACCAAGGAAGTCCCAAGAGCAAGTGGTTTTGTATTCACTTGCCATCTAAAACTTTGCACCAGCGCCCCTCATTCAGTTTCCAATCATGGGGGTTCCTTAAAATCAGCCAATAGAGGGAGGAAAAAAGAGTTTTTTTCGTGTAAGTGTAGGCTTGATATATAGGGGCAAGTTAGAAAAGGATTACTGCTGCCCTGAAGCCCCACTTGGGATAACCCTGAAAGACAGTAGTGAGGGAAAATTCAATGAGCAGAGCTTTAGTCATCTACTTTATGTGGAAGGAAAAGCAGCTTGAGGTAAGAATATACATGGACTCCTGAGTTGTTAATGGTTTTGTGGTTGAACTAGGGTGTGGTAGGTGTGGTGAAAGGAGAAACATTGGAATATTAGAAGGAAGTCTGGGGAAGAGGCACATGAATAGATCTATGGGGTGGGAAAAAAGTGCGAAGATCTCTTTATCAGATATTCATTCTTACCAGGGAGCATCGAACACGATGGTCTTCCTAGTGCTGGCCGTTATGTATGAGCCCAAGAGCGTGGGCTGCCACTCATGAAGACTGATAGAGCTCCTATCACTGCTGAATGTCCAAAACCCCAACAGGACACTTCTTTCTTATATCCTCCAAAGGCTTAATTTATGTGGGGTGGGGGGTGGCAGGGAGGAGGGCACTGGTAAAAAGTGTTTGCATCTGGGGGAAGTGAATAGAAAAATATCCTCTATCCCTGAGGGAGGGGCAGGGACACTGAGAATAACACACGCTCCAGATCCAGGGTCAAAGTGCATGTCTAACACTGATTCTTAATCAGAACAGAGGCTTCCACCCTTTTCCACCCCTTCACACACGTACACACACACACACCCACACCCACATCCACATGCCCACCCTAGGCCAGCAAATGTCAAGTAACACATATTAGTGGAAAATTCCTGGGGGAGTTTCAAGAGTGTGGGACCATACTTTCTCTAAGGTTAATGCAAAGGGAAGACCTAAGACTGAGGGCAGATTAGATGTTGAGAAAACCCATCTGGGGAAACTATCCCCACCGTAAACACAAAGTAGTTCTTCAAACCTTGGTTTGAAGCCTGAGGTTCACTGAGGGTAACCATAGCAACAACAACCCTCTGAACCCACTCTTCTCCAAAGAAGATTATGCAGATGGTAAATAAGCACAAGAAAAGACACTCAACTTCATCAGTCATAGGGAGATGCAAATTAAAACCATAATGAGATACTACTTTATCTATTGGAATGACTAAAAAAAAAGTAACAGTACTAGGTGCTCACCAGGATTGGAGCAACTGGAACTCTCAGGCACTGCTGATAGATATGCAAAAATCTATTGTTATTTGGAAAACAGTTTTATATTTTCTTATAAAGTTAAACATATACTTACCACATGATCCAGAATTTATTCTAGATATTTATCCAAGAGAAATGAAAACATGTTTTCTGTATGGAAATGTTTATAGTAGCTTCATATTTGCCTCAAACTAGAATCAACTGAGAGGTCCTTCATCTAGTTAAGGGATAAACAAACTGTAGTACATTCATACCATGAACTACTACTCAACAATGAAAAGAATGAACTATGATTCACAATAACAAGGATGGATCTCAAATTTGCTTTGCTAAGTGAAAGTAGTCAGACCCCAACGGTTACAGCTTGTATGATTTCATCATATGACATCTGGGAAAGGCAACACTACATGGATGGAAAACAGAGCAGTGGCTGCTGGCAATTAGGGCTTAGTGGTTTCTGGGAATTAAGGCTTAGTGGTTGTTGACAATAAAGGGGAGCAGGAGGGAACATTTGCTGTGATGGAACCATTCTCTATCATGATTGTGATGGTATCATAGGGCTCCATTTATTTTTTTAATACCCACAGAACTGTACAACAAGAGTGAGTTTTACTGTATGTAAATTGAAAAATTAAAAAGAAATCCTCAAACTGTAAACAAATAGGAGTGACGAAAGGAAAACTGACAAATCTCATTAGATAAAAATTTTAAACTTTAGTAAAATCTCTAATATTATAAAACCTCATAAAATAAAAAGATGAACAATAAACTGTTAAAATATTTGCAGTAAATACAATAGACAAAGGATTAGTACCATTATTTTAAAGTTGAATATTAATAAAAGGCATGATACAGAACCTGAAAATTTTCAGAAGAGGATAGCGAGTGGCTGTTAAACAGGATAATTTTTTTTTTTTTTTTTTTTTTTTGTGGTACGCGGGCCTCTCACTGTTGTGGCCTCTCCCATTGCGGAGCACAGGCTCTGGACGCGCAGGCTCAGCGGCCACGGCCCACAGGCCCAGCCGCTCCGAGGCATGCGGGATCTTCCCGGACCGGGGCACGAACCCACTTCCCCTGCATCGGCAGGCGGACTCTCAATCACTGCGCCACCAGGGAAGCCCAGGATAAAATATTTTATTCTTACAAGTAATAGAAATGCAAATTATGAGAGCATGTAATATTTCAAACATCAAAGTAAGATAGGTTCACAAAAGATAATATTAAAATCTGGTTAAGGCTGGACTTGTGGAACTGTAAATTGGTGTAAATTTTTTGAAAAGGAATTTTACAAATTATGTCATTAGCCTTAAACGTATTCTTTATGTTTGAGAAATTCTTCTTCTTGGAAATTATTCTAAAGAAGTAATTACATATAATTATTTACATATGACTATATTATATATATATAAAAGAAAGAATCACATATGTATTTATATATACAGAAAAATACCAGTGGAAGAGAGAGAATACGTTTGAAAACAATCTAATTTTTAACAATAGAAAAGTGTCCAGGTAAATTATGGTACATTGTAAAATGGAGAATTATGCAGGTATATAGTGTTAATAAGCAGCACCTTAATGATAATGATGACATGAGGTAGTCAAGATAAACTAAATGTTACATGATGTCATAACACACAGACATAGCCCACCAATATATTAAAAATGCTTATCTCTACTTGGTAGAGTCATAAGTAAATGTTATTTTCCTTCTCTGTTTTATATAGTTCAACCTTTTTCAAAAGAGATTTAAAAATTTTTTTTTTAAAAAGTACCTGGGGGTCTGAAGAATCTTTTATTTCTCTCCCTTAGCAGCATAGACAGAGACAAAGGGCAGGTAAGTAGGAGTAGCTTTCTTCCCTGATTTTCCCAGGAAATGCCTCGTCCTTTAAATTAACCATTTGGCTGCTTTGGCTAGTGCAAAGCAGGGTCCATGGTCTCTTCTTGGAAGTCGGAGAGTTGTTATCTCAAATTGGGGAAGAAATGGGTGTAGAGTCTGGGACTGAATTGTTTTCTCTGAGGATATGAAAATAGAAAATCTCTTAAAATTGTTAAAACTGATTAGGATGCAATCTGACAGTATCTAAAAACCAACATAGGGCACAAATCCTTCAACCCATCAATCTCTGTCTTGGAAATCTAACCCACAGGAATGAAAACACTGGCATCTAAAGATACCTATGCAGTCACTTCTGCTATAACACTTTACTCTGAAAATGTGAATTTGTTCCAATGCAATTGATATATTAGGGAACACTTTGAGCATAACATGAGTTTTGCTTTGGCTTATACACAATTTCCTATGCAAAAAATACTAAGGGATGGCAGGAAACTGCACCCAGCTGAACCCAGCTGCCTGGGAAAACACAAAATACACCTCATACATCTCCAGTTACCTTAGTTCACTGTGTGTGTTAGGAGCTACACCCGTCCACATCTGGCGTTATAACTTTCTATCTGATTCCAGATAACCCTTCTTCCACCACTTCACGATAACTCACAAGCAACAACCCTTCTGATGCCCATTTCCTAAAGCAGATTTCAGGTCTTTTTCAAGGTTGAGTGACATAGCTATTGCAGTATTTATGTATTTCTTAACCATTTATCATGTGTGAAATTGTGCTACCAGTTTTTAGGGTCCTAGTTTTCAATATGTTGCTTTCTTGGGGAAGGTTTTTGTACATTGTGCTCCCAAACCGCATACTTTGCAGAAGCCCTGTGGTTTTTATTGCACAATTTTGCATAGCCAGGTGAGTTTTAGGGATGCGTATATCATGTTATAGCAGAACTTAGTGTGGAAGGCTGTTTATTGCAGGATTTTTTTTTTTCTTTCTGTAGTGACCAAAAACTGGAAACAAAGAACTCTCAATAGGGACATGACTGGATAAAGTGGCTTTATTCATGCTATGGAATACTGCACAGCTTTTAAAAGAATGGATTAGTGTTATAATAGCACCTTAGAAGGATTTCCACAGTATTGTAAAGCTATATTTTTTGAGTACATGCTTTATGCCAGGCATGATGTTATTTTAGTTCTTAATTTCCCTAAGTGTAGGATACAAAAATAAGTGCAATGGGAGCTTTTAAAAACAACAACAATGACAACAAAACAGACAAAATGGTGGAAAATCAGCAGACTTCCTAATTTGTTGCAGGATCCAGATGCATAAGTAATTCACTCTGATACAAATCAGATAGTGACTTCCAAAGGGCTGATGGGCTTCCCCAAAAGACAAATGTATTTTAGGAGTATAACTGAGGGAGAGGCACTGTCCTGACCTAAACTCTAAGTGTTTTAGACACAGCAAGGCAGATGAAATGCATATATGAATAACAGCAATACAAGGAAGTATGTAGCAAATGCTAAATAAGAGGTGTAAGTTAGGTCTCCTAGGGCTTAGAAAGTTCCCTTTCCAGCTGAAGACTGCAGAAAATCATGGAGGAGATTGATTTAAGATACTCTTTAAATTATAGGTGAGACTTTAATTTTTTATTTTAATTTTTTAATTTTATTTTTTATTTTTTATTGAAGTATAGTTGATTTACAATGTTTCAGGTGTACAGCAAAGTGATTCAGTTATACATGTATTCTTTTTTAGATTCTTTTCCGTTATGAGTTGTTACAAGATATAGTTCCCTGTTCTATACAGTAGGTCCTTGTTGTTTATCTATTTTATATACAGTAGTGTGGGGGACTTTTTTTAAATTTTGGTGATGGATGTTAATTTATTGTGGTAATCATTTTGAGATATATATGTCCCATCATTATGTTGTACACCTAAAACTAATAGTGTTATATGTCAATTTTATCTCAATAAAATATAAATTATATATATTTTTTTAAAAAGAAAGAAATCACTATCTATCTGATCAACTCTACGATGGTTTTATATTTCTTGATCCAAACTCATTCCTAGAATAGATACAGTGCCCTACCCAGCACTTAACAAAATGTCTTACAACGAGCAACTTGGAGTCAAAACATAAGAAACCAACTTAATGGCAATCATTCTAAAACATGCTACTCCAACACCAGTTGGCTTCCTGAACTTTAGAACCATGTACCACACTAACTAAGGGGTATCACTCAGCACCTCAAACTCTTTTTGTACCAAACAGAACCCTTTTTATCCTTAAATCTGCCCCTTTGAGTTTCTAATTTCAATTAATGGCACCATAGTCCCCCAGCTGTTGAAGTTAGGATGCAGGCACCATCCGAACTCTGTACTCTGTTGGGCTTAAACAGTTTTAATGTCTTCATCAGAGACTGATAACTCTTCCAGAGTATTTTCTTTTTAAATCTGGAGACCAGTCACATAATAAGCTGAGAAAATATCCACAGTGACTGTGGTTCCCTCATATCCCAGAACCAAAAGGAAGAAGAAAGGAGGAGGAAATGGTCCACACCGTGCCCTCTGGCTCATCCTGGTGCCACCAGATCCTTGACTTTGGTGAGAGGAATCCCTGGAGAGGGCAGAGAGGGGTCAAACCTGCAGAGTTGTCAAAAGGCAAGAAGATGGGAGAAAAACTTTCCTCAGGAAGAAGCTATATGAGGACCCAAATATTAAATATGTGTCATTATGGGTTTTTTTCTCCAAATTATACAGCTTAATTCTACCCACAAGGGCATTAACATAGGTCTCTCCCTTCATTCCTCAACAGTAATTAGGACTCTTTAGTTGGAAGACCCAAACCAACCAGCTAAAGCTAACAAGGAGAATACTTTGGTTCACCTAAACTGCTCATGATAAAGGTGGGAGCAGAGCTGGCCCTAGGGCTGACAGGAACCTGGGATCAAAATACCCAGAACACACTCTCCCCGTCCCCCTTATTCTCTCAAAGCAGTAAGCCTGCTTCACACCACGGCCCTGGACCACCAGCTTCTCAGCTCAAGCCTGGTGGGGAAAGGGAGGCTCTCTCCCTGCCTCAGTTCAAACAAATCCCAAGGAGAAGACAGTAGGAGTTTTCTGGGTCCTTGAGGGCAACCTCTGTGCTCATGAAGGACTGATTGCAATGACTTGGTTTCTAAGATATTCAATATATTGAAGAAATGAAGTATTTTTTTTCTTTAAGCTTTTAAGTTCAGACTACAAATCTTATTCTATCTATAAATCTAATAAATATTTTTTCCACAACTCGTGTCTGGGACTTTTATGTAAAAGTTTTAAGAGCAGGTTTACAGAGTTTGAAGGAACAAGATAAATATTTTTAATAGTAATAGTGTGGAGGATTTGGAGTTTAGGCTTATTTTATAAACATGTGAGTATCAGCTCAACATGATAGTTGAGTACCAACCAAGAATCACAGATGAAAAAGTCAATTCAAGTAAACATATAGGTCACATTCTGATTTCAGGAAGGACAATTAATCACCTGACCTATGTCCTCTCACAGAACTAGTCAGAAGAATGACTAGAGAACTCCAGGAGCTTGGCCTTCAGAGTTCTAGTTAGGAACCACCCTTTATTGTCTGTGACATTGAGCAGGGCACTTCACCTCTCTAGGCTTCTCATCTTTGAAGTGAGGATTTTCAACAAGATGGTCTTGACCTTTAGGATTCTGCAGTTCCTTGACAGATAAGCTTCTGTCTTGTTTCTGAGGATTTGCAGGAATCATGCTGTTTTGTATCTGCCCTTCAACTTTACTGAAAGGTGTGTTTTTCCGATCTGGATTTATTTGGAGTAGAAGAATAGTTATCAAATGGAGTCTCTTCTTTGGGTGAAAGGAACTCCATGAGCTGGCACATTCTAATGTATTGGCTCATGTTTACGAATTTAATACATTCTCTTTGCAGGAAGAGAGCACAATCAGTTGGTGTAATTTATGATACATTCAGTATAACTATTTAGGTATCTGGGGACTTTTTCTCCTTGAAATGTCACAATGAGTTCAGCAGTGAAAATTCTTTACATGCAGCCATGAATACTAGTCATTACTTTCTTCCAATGGCCACAGAGAGACATCTACTCAGATTTCCTTTGTGCTCATGATATTTCTAACCCTCCCCACATTTCCCATACATAACTTTGAAAAAGATCTTCTAAGGGATGAGAAAATAGAAAAAAAATATATGAGAATCAGAATTACAAAGAACTTGCTGAGTGTACACATAACTTCTTATATTAAGGGAGCAAGTTACAAGATGTCAAATCTGAATTCTTTTTTGGAGTTAGTGGGAGAGGAATGGAACGAGCCTTTAATGGAAGAGCAAGATCCTGCAACGTGTTTTAAAAGGTCATTAGCAAGTTGCTGATAGATTTATTTTCTATTTGAGTGTGTCACGTTGAAGGTTAGGATTTGGCTTATTAACCCAGTTTCCTTTTTCTATTGGGGGATTGTAATCAGTGGTCTCCAAACGCTTTAGTTTATCAGGTTTATGAGTCTATGCTCCTAATGGACTGTTTCCTTTCAAAAAGTCAGGAATTTGTAACAGATGGAATACTAGTATATATGTGAACAGATAATTTCTTCGAATAGCTTTCAATTTAGAAATCTAGGAGCTGTATAAAATTTAGTTTTACATATTTTAGTTTGTCTGGAATTCTTTTATATATATATATATATATATATATATATATAATTTATTTATTTATTAATTTATTTGGCTGCATCAGGTCTTAGTTGTGGCGTGTGGGCTCAGTAGTTGTGGTATGTGGGCTTAGTTGCCCCATGGCATGTGGGATCTTAGTTCCCCGACCAGGGACCAAACCTACGTCCCCTGCATTGGAAGGCGTGTTCTTAACCACTGGACCACCAGGGAAGTCGCTGCCCTGAATTCTGCACTTTGCCATTCAAAATATTTTCAAAATGATCCCTCAACTGAGGAAGAATTTATCGTGAAACACATTGCGAAGTAGACATAAAATTACACCTATGCTGTAACAAACGTTGTTGAAAGGGGAGAGCAGTGTGTCTGAGCTAGTGAGTTAGGATTTTTACTTTTATTACTATCAGTTTTAGAGACTTACAATTGATTGCTTTGACATTGTTATTTGTATTTTTTTCTAATTCTTAATTTATTAGGATACTTTTTGAGGGAGAAATAGTATCTCAATTTTAGAATTAAAAGCCAATTTCTAATTATGCAATGTTGCTGTAAGAGTTAATAAAGTTTGAATCAAAACATAAGAGTATGTAGCAGTAGCCGCAAACCAGATAATCCTCAAAATTCTGTCTCCTCTTGTCATTGTACCAACTTCTCATCCCAGGGTAGGAGAATGCTGGGATAGCTTACTTTCCCCCTATGATTTCTCTGGTCCTTTTTGTTTTTCTTGGGCTTTTCCTCAATACAGAAAAATCCGATTTAACACTGTGTTGTCTCTTGTTCTCATTTAAATGGAGGTTGAAGGTTGGCTGCTACTTCCCATGGGACCCAGTGCATGAGGCAGCAGTTCCATTTCAGACTGAGTCAGTTGACTACACTGGTGGGAAAAGTAGAAGACGGAAGGACACATTACCTTGGGGTCTGCTGCCTCATTCAAGGAAGAGGGCTTCTCCTCGAATATTTTATTTTGCAGCTTAGTGATTTGCTCTGTCCAGGCCAGTTTGGAAGCATCTCATGACTCCATTAATGTTTGTTTTGATTTATGTTGGATTGAAAAACATGTTGAAGCTTCTAATTTTTTCTGCTAAATGGTTGCATGTTTGCATTTCAGAGTTTTACTGTCAGAATTGTCATGTAGCCTCGGCCAAGGTTATTTGGTTCTATTGGCTTTTGATTTCACTCATGCCAATTAGAGGGCGTTCCAGTAGCCATTGTCTTGTTTACAAAAGCAGTTAGTTGTGTGTCAGAGTTCTGATCATGCCTGGAGGAAGGTCTTCTAAGGCAGCTCCAGAAAACTCTTGTAAATTTGGAATTTGGAAACAACAATTCTGTCTCAATCACTGAATGTTCTGAATCAGAGTTTCCTTTTTCTGCCTCAGTTTCTCCATCTGGAATATGGAAATGTGGTGAAATATAGGGATGGTGTTATAGTAGACCATAAATTTAAAATAATTAAAAGGCCTTGGCAAATCCTTCATGGTCCTTTTTATAAGATGCACATTTGAAGCTATACTTAAGAAAAAATTATTTAAGAGATTCATCTTGAGAAAGCACCATGGGAATATATAAGCCAACAACCATGCCTGAAACATTATCCTAAAACAGCCAGCAGCAAACTGTATAGAAGACATAGTCAAGTATCATGCACATGAAGAATTCTCATCAGACAAGTGAATTAAATGGCAGATGGATGTATAATTTCTTGGTATGTGGGGAAATTTAAAATCTAGTTGTTCACATTTATTAATTCTAAGGAAGGAATCTTGTGGCTAAAATTTTCATTGATTTGGATTAGTGCAAACATACAATACCTATGTTACTCTGCTTTCCCAATGTTTCTAATACAGATAGGATATTTTGTCTCTGATATGAACAGAAGTATATTAAGTTTGGGACTAGAAGTTTGGGCCTCATGTTATACTGAATTCTTGACAGGAGTTCTGATACTCTTTTGACTATCTCCTTTGCATGTGCTTCAGTTTCATGAGCCTTCCTGCGTCTTGATATGACCTTTTCAGTACCACATTAAACTGTCAGTTTCTAGTGCTTATTTGGAACATTTTCAGAGTGAGCATATGGATTTTATAGTCAGACTTTATAACACCATTTTGGCTCCTTGGTAACTTTTTCTCATCATCATATTATTTGCATTATATTGAATCATGTATATTTTGCTGGGAATGAGATTAGGATGTAATATAGAGAACGTGTTTTAAAACAATTTATGTACAAATGAGAATCTGGATGAATGCCATTGCAGTCTAGCTATTGGCTGGCAGGATATGTAACATACACTGCTGGTGTGGAACATAATTTAAAATGGTTTAAAAGGAAGAATAAAACATCTTTACTGAAATCCAAGGGGCAAAGGAATACTTTTCACAAGAGTTTTCTAGAACTTGAGCAAAGAACATGAATATTTATGTACATTCTTATGAAATACATAAACTTATATAATTTAATTTGGGCTCTCCAAAAATAATTTAATAAAATACATGAAACAGACAGTCCCCTACAGTTTAAGGACCTAAACTGATGTAATTATGACTTCTCTCCCAACACTTATCTTTGAAAACAACTCTAGAATTCTGATTACCAGGAGATCTGTCAGGAACGAGGAGAACACAGATTTTGGTCTCAATTCATTTATACCCTACTCGGTGCTGTATTTAGGCAATGGAAGGTCGGCCCAGGGACTGGATGGTGGTCATGTCAGGACCAATCAACTGTTGAATGGTTGGTGGAACTCAAGTAAAGATCATCAAAGGGCCCCCACCAACAGATAATCCATTTAATACAATTTCTTGCGAAGTGCTTTATAATTGACAAAATGCTTTTCCATCCATTTCTCATTTTGAGCCTTACAAAACCTCTTTTGTCTAATTAAGGCAGATAAACATATTCCAGTTTTGAAGGTGGGGGAATTCAGGCTCAGAGAGACTAAGTAACCTGCCCAAAGTTACAAGGTACTAAGTGGTACTGGAGCTCAGTTACAGTTCTTGGAACTCTAAGTCCAGGGCTTAACCTCTAGAGCAGTGGTCCCCAACCTTTTTGGCAGCAGAGACCGGTTTCGTAGACAGTTTTTCCATGGATGCAGGGAGGATGGTTTTGGGATGATTCAAGCTCATTACATTTATTGTGCACTTTATTTCTATTATTACATTGTAATATATAATGAAATAATTATACAGCTCACCATAATGCAGAATCAGTGGGAGCCCTGAGCTTGTTTTCCTGCAACTGGAGGGTCCCACCTGGGGGTGATGGGAGACAGTGACCCCCAAGGTGTGTTGCTCATATCCAGTCTACTCCGTAATCTCATTTTGTCGCTGGTTGCTGTCATTGCAGAAAATCCTGCTTCACAAAGATAGGATGTTGGAAACGGAAGCAGCCTTTTCAGTGCTTTTGTGGCAATCTCAGGATATTCCGCTTTGACTTTAACCCAGAATGCTTGGAGGTTTGAAGTTGTCTCAAACACACTCTTAAAGCCACCGTCATTTGTGATCTCAAGCAGTTGATCCTTTTCTAGCACAGACAAGTTGATTCACCTGGCTTATTCACAAATGGGTCGTGGATCCATTCCTTCCCAGTTCAGGAGTCTTTTATCATTGGGAAGTAATGCTCAGACTCTTTTGAAAGCTGAGATAGGTGATCATGCACCAGCCGGGAGAAAGAAGGCCCTGGCTCAGTCTCTTTCAAAATCTCCGCCAATGTTTGAAACATGTCAAAAATCCCGGTGTTCACTCATCACCCCCATAATTCCAGTTTGGCTTTGAATGCAGCCACTTTATCTGCTGACTTGAACACAGTTGTCGTTCTCCCCTGAAGTGACAGATTGAGTTCACTGAGCAGGTTGAATATGTCACGCAAGTAAGCAAGTTTTGCCACCCATTCTGTGACACTGAAATGTGCTGCCAGTAGTGATTGTTTTTCTAAAAGAAATCTATGGAGCGGCTCTCATAACTCAAAAACTCTGGCCAGTGATCTACCTTTAGAAAGCCATCTCACTTCTGTGTATAAGAGAAGACATGTGTGCTTTGTGTCCATCTCCTCACAGAGCCGTGCAAACAGACATGAGTTAAGGGCATGTACTTTAATGTGGTTGATAATTTTAGTCACATCCTGCAAAACGTTGTTAAGTTCAGGTTACATTTTTCTGCTAGCCAGCATTTCTCTATGGATGACACAGTGTGTAGATTCACATTCAGAAGTGACCTCTTTGACCTGAGTAGTGAAACCAGAAAGCCGTCCAGTCATGGCTCCGTGTGTGCACATACCGACACAAAATGACCAATTCAGTTTTCCTGAGATGTAATCATTCAAGGACTTGAATAGCTCTGCAGCTGTGGTGTTGGTTGGCAACAAAACTGCACATAACATATCCTCGTGCACATCCTCCTGAAAAATATATCACACAAAAGCAAGCATTGTTGCT
The DNA here is from genome assembly GCF_937001465.1 of Orcinus orca. Classification (NCBI taxonomy): domain Eukaryota; kingdom Metazoa; phylum Chordata; class Mammalia; order Artiodactyla; family Delphinidae; genus Orcinus; species Orcinus orca. The sequence goes on from NC_064563.1 coordinate 102,257,233, forward strand.
TTATTGTCAAAGTTGGTAGACTTGTCAACCTGGATTGTGTACCACGGCGACTCATTAATCCTCTCTAACAATTGTGCTTCAGTATCCTCTGCTACTTCATCAATTCATCTAGTTATGGTGCTAGCCGAAAGAGGAACATGTGCCACCTTTTGAACTGCAGCCTCTCCTAAAAGTTCACGACAAATATCCTTAGCAACTCTTCAATGATAGTAAAGGGCTTCTTAGCTTTAGCAATGCGGTGAGCCATTAAGAATGATGCTCTCAGTGCAGACATATTTGATGAAGTGGTGGCCTTCAATAATTGCTTTTGTTCTTTGTGTTCACGTTTTTTTCTTTTGAAAAACTCCAAAGGCTTGTCTTTTAATGCAGAGTGCTAGGTCTCCAGGGGGCGAAGCAGCTTTGAAGGTTTCATGACTTCCTTGGATAGCCAGTCGCCACATATTACACAAAGCAGGCTTGGAGAAGGTGAATCACCTGTTGCAATGAACTCGTAATTTAAGTAGGACTCTTGGTATTTTTTTAAATGCAGCTTTCTTTTTGTTGGCAGTCTTAGAATCTTCTGCTGTCTCATCATTGGGTCTTTCCCCCTTTTCAAAGAAGCCCTACAGTGACATTTGTTTTTTACTCATTTTGACTAGGGTTAGCTTGTGGGCTTACCAAAACTGTGCCTGAGACAAGTGCACAGTGTGGGAAAGAGGCTCAGGTGGAAGTGGTAAATAAAATAATGGGTGGGCTATGTGAGGACTAAAATAAGTGTCAGATTCTGACTTAAAACCTGCCACCAGATGCAGCTGTACAATTGAAGTACATCAACTCCTTTGCCACTATAAAGCCTGCCACGAGATGCAGCTTAATTGTCACTTGCCACTCACTGATGGGGTTTTGTTATGAACCTTCAAGCAATTGATTTATCATGGTCTCTGTGCAGTCAAACCTCTCTGCTAATGATAATCTGTATTTGCAGCCGCTCCCCAGCGCTAGCATCACTGCCTCAGCTCCACCTCAGATCATCAGGCATTAGATTCTCATAAGGAGCACACAACCTAGATCCCTTGCATGTGCAGTTCACTGTAGGGTTCTCACTCCTATAATGCCGCTGCTGATCTGACAGGAGGTGGAGTTCAGGCAGTAATTCGAGCGATAGGGAGTGGCTGTAAATACAGATGAAGCTTTGCTCACTTGCCTGCCACTCACCTCCTGCTGTGCAGCCCAGTTCCTAACAGGACGAGGACCAGTACTGGTCCACGGCCCAGGTCTAGACCCCTGCTCTAGAGGATACAAGTAAGATAAGAAGGGGAGTGCATCTTCAAATTGTGGAAACTACTTCATTTTTATCTGTGCTTAATAACAGACCGATATATTCTGGGCCATCTTAATTACTTAAATACTGAAGATGCTCAAAATTCTCTTTAGTGCTGCATACTGATGTGGCCACTTTTGCTTTTGTTTGAGGGATTGGAAAAATCTCTCCATATTCCAGGTCATTAGTAACACCATATGTGCTGGGAAAAGACATGGTAGCTTCAGCTATAGAGTGCAACTCTTAGGTGAAAATGGCCACTGTTGTGTTTATCTTTCATACGAATTATGGGTTGTTGCTTAGTTAAGGGAACATATAAGGAAAAGCTTTTGGCATGGCAAGCTTTCTTTAAGCATTTACCCTCTTCCTGCCCTGCCTCTTCTCTTATCATCTCTCCAAAAATTCTGGGCATGAAACAAAATGGGTAGACTGGTAAATGCTGCTTGTGGAGTCAGAATTACTTCCCAGATAGCTCCTTAAATCTTTTTTAAAATACATTTATTTATTTTATTTATTTTTATCTGCGTTGGGTCTTCGTTGCTGTGTGCGGGCTTTCTCTAGTTACGGTGAGCGGGGGCTACTCCTCGTTGTGGTGTGTGGGCTTCTCATTGCAGTGGCTTCTCTTGTTGTGGAGCACGGGCTCTAGGTGCACGGGCTTCAGTAGTTGTAGCACATGGGCTCAGCAGTTGTAGCTCGCGGGCTCTAGAGAGCAGGCTCAGTAGTTGTGGCGCATGGGCTTAGTTGCTCTGCAGCATGTGGGATCTTCCCAGACCAGGGCTCGAACCCGTGTCCCCTGCATTGGCAGGCAGATTCTTAACCACTGTGCCACCAGGGAAGCCCAGCTCCTTAAATCTTGATCATTTCTGCTTCAGCTTTTGACTGCTTTAACCTTCCTACGGTAATCTTGATTCCCTCCCATGACCACAATTCTGACTTAACCATCTCAAAATGTCATTCCATATAACATTGGAGAATAATTCTTAAAGTTCAACTATTCCTCAGAGGAATCTTATCTCTACCCCTCCTGGTCAGTTAGCATCTTTCTCTGGTGGGCTGCCTCACAGAAAGTAGAAAAGCCACAGCCTTCTGACCCAATCTGAAAGGGAAATTTCCCAGGAAGACTTAATGAAGGAAAATGAGCCAGGAAAGAGAAAGAAAATTAAAAAATGACTCTAAATGACAAAAATAACCAGTTAACAATTCTGTGGTCACACAGATAGTTTTGGTCACAGAAATTTAAAGATAAATATTGTTCAGTTTACAAATATTGGTGTATATATATATATATATTATTTTTTACATAAAAGATCTTTATGAATTTTTGAAACTCTTCTCTTTTAATTACTCATGAATCAATAATGCAGAAAGTTAAAATATACGTGAAGGCAAAAGTAATTGATTTATTTTTCTTGGTCATCCAATTTTTATTACCTAATTATTGGTCTACTAAGTGCAAACCACTGTGTACTTTGCTGGGAGAGGTGGTTTAGGGGGAGGGAGGACACAGCCTGGTTCTAACCCTCAAGAAGCTACATTAAAGGAAGATAAGTATAAAACAGATTCATTTAAAACAGATTCAGACTAAATTCTGTGTTAAGGCTGTGAAATTTTACAGACCAAGAGAAGGGAGGCAAGTTTCTATAAAAAGAATAGGCGTTTATTGAACTCTAATGAAGTTTATGAAACTGACCAGAGATGGCCATTTTCCTCATTTCATCTTAAACCCTCCCATATTTTCCTTCTGCTCTGTCAAGAATTATTTTCAAATAAGGGTAATTCTTTGGGGTGTGTGAAAGGGAAGGTAGAGAAGATTCTGCCCCTTCAGCTGAATAGGTGTCTTGAATGCCATGCAGCTGAGGGAGGCTTCTGCTCTGATCTGTGGTCAAGCTGGATGAGATATCACTTGTGATCACAGTTGAGGAGATAACTCCTTAGGACCCATGTTTCATTGAGTTCTTATCCACAATCATGCTGGGATTCTCAGAATCAGCTGGATGCCCCAAGTATAATAACTGAAGACATCTGGCCACATAACTTAGACACCCTTAGGAAAGCAGAGACTTTTTCCGTTAACTTCCTGCTTACATTTTGTAGGCTGTTTTCAGTACAAATGGGTATCCTGGAAATTATGAAGACATATGTCAAGCTTTGGAGGCTCCCTTTTTATTTCAGCCAATAGTTTGACAAAGTTTTTGTTCGGTTTTTCAAAAACATATCAAAGGTGAGAAATCACTTGAATCACTAAGTAAATTAACTTAACATAACTGGAAGTTACTAAAATGGTCTATCTCTAGATACTTCATCCTGTCTCCAGAGTGATTAATTAGTTGTTATAGACTCTATGCATGTTAAAAAGGTGGTAGTTATTTTTAGGACTTTAGGATTCTTTTAAACAAAAAGACTGTGAATTCCCTCAAGTGAGAAAATAATAGAAAATTGGAATTGTCTTTCATTTCTTAATTCTTTGACTTGTGCAAGATATATTTTATACCCAACAACAAAGATAACCAGAATTGTCTTTCTGTGTGTATGTACGTGTGTGTGTGTCTCTCTCTTTGTGTATATCACATACACCCCCAAAATTCATTACGAAGAAAGAGAAGAATGTTGGTCAAATATCTACATAAGAAAATATCAGGGAAAGTTTTTGTTTTCTTTGGGTGGGGGGATGCACGTAGTAGCCTGTTATATAAATAAAAAGAATGCTTAGACCAATGACTTTTTTGCTAATCTTTATCTGTCTCAGAAGAGAAGAGGACTTTCTGAGTGCAAACATATTTTGTGGGGTCTTTGTTGAAAAAACAAAAAAACAGTGGAAAGAACGGGATACTTGGAAAATACATATTTTAAATAGTTGGACAAAGACAGCCGTTCATTTTTTTTCTTCTTGCCAAGCCATTTCCACTTAGGATTCAAAAAACCACAGTTTGATATTGGATTCAGAACCAAATTTTCAAAGAAACATTGCCAGGGAACATGCATGGAATTCCCACTGATAATAGCATAAAACACAAAAGGATGGAATCTGACCATCCAGTGTGATCTCTTCTGTCATATCAGGTAACTAGCTGACAGCTATCTTTGTACATATTAAATGTGTTGCTAGATTGTAAGCTACTTGTGGATAAGTGCTTGATTGATTTCTCTTGTCCTTTCTAGCAACTCAGTAAAGGATACTCAACAGATACTCAATAATCATCTATCAAATACTATATTTAAGACAAATTTCAATGAGACTGCCATGGTCCATGTTAGTAGGGTCTTCCAAGAGGCAGGTCTGCCAAAACGTAGACACCAAGGCAGGATTAAACTTGCAAGAAAAATTTAGGGGAAATGCCTGTGAGCAAAAATGGGGAGAGACATCAGAGTATAATGCAGGTCTGACCCCAAACGAGAGAGAGAATAAGAAGGAAGGAAGGAAGAAATGGAGGGAAGGAGGAAGGAAGGAAGGAAAGAAGAAAGGGAGGGAGGTGGGTGGAAACATGTTAGACTGAATTGCAGTTCTAAGAAAAGTTTGGTGAGGCCACTGGGGAGTTCTGAAGCCAAAGGTGCTTATCAAAGGAATTCTCCATCTTCTAGGAAACGGTGTGACTTAGTATCCTACTTGTACTCAGTCGCTGAGAGTAGCTGGTGGGAAGTGTGATCTCGGAGCAAAGGCAGGGTTGACATTTTAGAGTGTGGCCCCTGGAGCTCTTAGTCAGTTACACTCCCTACACAGGGAAATCCGAGAGGCAGATTCTCATGGTCACCATGTAGTCCTTGGTCAAAATTTGTATATCTCTTCAGTGACAAGGAAAGGTTTTTTTCTTGGATGAGATCTATTGGTGGCTATGAAGATTAACTGAGATTATGTATGTAAAGGGCTTAGCATAGCACATAGTTTTGCATAATAAGAAGCAGCTCTTTTCTTACCATCATTAATAGCATTGGGTTGACCCTAAAGTTCTTTCGGGTTTTCCGTAACTTGGAAAACCTGAAGGAACTTTTGGGTCAACCCAGTATTACCTGCCTGAACTCATTGTGTACTAAGCACAATGATGGGCACTTTATATGTAGTGGGACATCCTAAAAAGAACAGAATGGAGTTCAAAATCAGGGTGGGATACTTATTAGCTGTGTGACCACATTGAGCAAGTTATTGAAAGTCTCTGAGCCTCAGTTTTCACATATGTGAGAAAGAGATAAAATACGCACAGTAGAGGGTGGTAAAGGGATTAGAAGAAATAAAGTAGTAGTGCCTGGTACATACCAGGAATGATTCTTTTTATAATTTCTAATCTTCACAACCCAGCAAAATTATTGATCCTGAGAGGCTGACCTGTATGGATTCAATCAAGAGGGTTCTCCAAGCCCTCAGGCTTTCTTTTGCCTTTGGCCAAAGGAAAGCTCTTGCAGGAAGATGTGTGTGGGGGTTGACAGTGACCTCAAGGATGTATTCCCTTGGCTCCTTCCCTGTGAGACCAAACTGTGTGCTGCTACCAAAAGTCACTGTTCTTCACAAGGTAGACTCCACCCAGCTCTCTCTCCTTCTGGATTCTGATATGGCTTCCTCCCTTTTATCCTCAGTCCCACTGGGGCTAAAATCTCAGCTGCCTCCAGGTCATTGCACTTACCTTTGTAGCTCCCCTAAACCCACACATTTGTGAATCATGCCTCTGGAATACAGCCTTGCTCTGAATTATCCTATTTTGAGTATGTCTCCACTTTCTTGTTGGGACCTCCAATGGATTTTAGTCCCTCTTTCTTCAACCCTATGCCTTTTCTCTGTGAAATATGAGCACTACATGTTATTTCAGTTAAAACAAAAAACCTTTTAAATAGGGAAGATGAAAAAGAAGAGGTGGTGAAGCAGTCCTTTATTTGGTATCTGGCACCAAGATAATTGGTTTGATTTAAGAAAAACAAGCTCTTTCAAAGAAAATTGTGTTTATAAACAACCAACCTGAACCTTAGGGAGGGAACTGTGGACAAGAAACCCTTGATTGCTGAATGCCTGGATGATTTAGGGCGTATCCCTTACCCTCTCTGACCCTTAAATCAGAATGTAGGCAAATGTGTGACTGGGACCATTTTGGCTGTAGCAATACTGGCCAAAAAAATATTGTCTATGGAGAGAGATTTCACCTTTTGATTCTTGGAAGAGGCTTTAAAATTCTTGGTCAAAGGACAAATGTATAGGGGCAGATAATTTTGTCTTCAATGTGTACTTGGATTTCACTTGGAAGGATCATCTGGTTGACATTGAGGACATTGCCAGACAAGATCATGATTGCTGTTGAGCCTGTAGGGGTGGTGGGCGGGCAGCGGAAGCCTGGTGCCAGACAGGAGGGTTTTCCTGTTTTTCCAGCTGGTAGGAAGCCTAACAGCCCTAAAATAAAATGGTTTGAAATCAGCGACCTCAGGTAGAAAAACGTTATTAAAGAAAAGAATGGAAAATCAGACACTATCGGTGTGAGTGTGAAAACTCGTCAGCAGACAGTTTCAGACAGATTTGCAGAGGATTTTTCAAGAGCTACTTAGATGAAATTCTGTGTTTTCTTGGACCTCAAAGACCAGACATGGAGTCCAGATGATACCTATGGATTCAAGACAGATGACCTGTTCTCACTCTCTGCTTTCTGGCATTAAGAACAAGCAAGGAGAGCTTTCTCCCTGGTGGGAGATGTTTTCCTAATGGTTAAAGGGAAAGTTTTGGCTCCTGGTTGGGTGGGAGGTGGCCACACACCACCCTGATTAATTACACTTTAAAGGATGTGAGTGAAACTATGTAACTGAAGAGAAATTGGATTGGCCTTGCTTTTTTTCTTGGGGAAGAAACTCAAAAGTGCTCAGCAGCTGAAACAATAGATGCCAGGAATTAGAGGAGAGTAACAATATAACTTAACCCTGAGAGCTCTGAATGGCATGAGGTCTTCCTTACTCCTTTTTTTCCCTTCTTTTTGCGGTACGCGGGCTTCTCACTGTCTTGGCCTCTCCCGTTGTGGAGCACAGGCTCCGGGACGCGCAGGCTCAGTGGCCATGGCTCACGGGCCCAGCCGCTCCGCGGCATGTGGGATCTTCCCGGACCGGGGCATGAACCCATGTCCCCTGCATCGGCAGGTGGACTCTCAACCACTGCGCCACCAGGGAAGCCCAGATCAGATATTCTTGTTCAGTGCTCACTAGCTATACTATTTTGGGTAAGTCTCTACCTCTCTGAGGCTCATCTGTAAAATGGGCCTGTTGCTAACTCATCTTGCATGATAACTGTAACGAATAACTGAAATGATGAATGTAGACATATTTTGTAAACTGTAATTTACTATGTAAATGTTAGTTGTAATTAATGTGATCCATGTAAGAAAAACACTTCTATTCGTTTTCAGTTTGTCTGTTTCCACTTTGTCTTTTGGATAGTAATCACGGGGGGGGGGGGGATTTACCTTTGTGAGACTGATCCATTCATGTTTATTAAGCATCCGCTTTGTGCAAGGCTTTCTGCTACATGCTGTGGAGGATATAAAGGTTACTAGAACATGGTTCTTGATTTCCTGGATCATACAAATTAGTCAAGGATTTAAGATACTCAGAAGTAACCACTTTTCCCATCGCAACCTTTTTCTCTGCTCCAGGTGGCTTTAGTGCAGTTGTCATTATGGAACACTCTCCCCTTTCCTCCCTTTATCTGTTCTTAGGATATTAGTTGGAGTTCCTAGATTTTAAGCAAAAGAAATGAATTCTTGCTGAGGCGAGCAAAAATTGGGTTTTGGCTGGGGCATTAGGCAATCAGCAGAGTTAATAGGAAGTATCTTAGTATCTGCTTCCCTAAAAGCAGAGCCTGAGATAGAGATTGAGGGTCCCATGATTCATTGAGGGTTTGCTCTTCAGGAAAACTTGTAAGGAAGAAGGAAAACAGTATAGGTAAGTGTGAGGAGCTAAGCAAGGATGTGGTCTCAGGTAAAGTCTACTCTTACTTTTAAAGTGTGTATTTTAAGGCAAGGAGGCTGAACTTTTGCACCTCCCTACCAGTCCATTATTGGCTGCCTTGGGGTAGAGGATACTGAATCCTCCCAGATATCTCTGAGTGAGGTGTCCCAGTCAGCTAAGGGTGACACTGTGGAGAAAGTTGCAGGTAAAAGCTGCTAGATGCAGTACACATAGCAGGTGGATAATGAATACCCTGGCTGGTAAAGGGGATCTGGTTAGGGTACCACAACATCTACTAAAGGAGGGCAAGGAGGTAAGACTCAGAAAAGATCAAAACCCAGAGTGCTCTGGAGGACATAGTGGGTCTCAGTATCAAGAATGAATTATTATGGTTTTGGAATGAAAGAGCACCAGCGATTTCGTCATTATTGGAACACTCTGCTTACATCCAAAGTCCAAAAAGAGGGACTCTGATTGGATATCGGAATAGAGTAGTTCCCTTTTTCTGTGGGTCAGTAATCTGAGAACATACAAAATTGGAACTGATGGAGATCAACCTGCATAGGAGAGAATGAAGCAGTACTTAGGAGGGTACAGAGCTGAGAGATGGAGTCTGAGGTCTAATGTCTTCAGTCATGGATCCATCTATGATGCAGGCAGCATCACTCCTAACTTCCCAGATAGCCAATACATTTCCTTTTGGCTTAAACTACTTGGGGCAGATTTACATCACTTGCAATCAAATGAACTGTGGTAGGCAGAATTTTGGTCCCCCTGATGTTACTCCTGTGAATATGTTATGTTACATGGCATGATGGGTTTTGCAGATGTATTGAGCTTACTCATCAGCTGACCTTAAACTAAGGAGATTATCCTTGATTATGTGGTCAAGCCTAATCTAATTATATAACCCTTGAAAAGCAGAGATCTTTCTCTGGCTGGAGCAGAAGAGGAAGTCATAGATTTGAGGTGTGTTTTTGGCTTGAAGATGAAGAGGCCATCTGTCAAGGAAATGGAGATCCCATTCCTACAACAGCAGTGAACTAAATTCTACCTCGAAGTGGGATCTTCCCCAGAGCTTCCAGATAATATCCCAGCCCAGCTAACACCATGATTTCTCCTTTGTGATCCCTGAATAGAAATACCTTGAGACATGTTGTGCCTGAATTTCTGACCCACAGAACTGCGAGATACTAAGTGGGTATTGTTATAAGCCACTAAGTTTGTGTTTATTTACAAAACAATACATGAGCCAAATTAGTGGTACTTTTTAATTCAGTGACATTTATGGAGCTCTTGCCTTGTGTCCAAATGTCTAGAGCTACATGGACACAAACACTAAATAAATACTAAAAATAAGTAATTATGCAAGGTTCCTCTCAGAGACTTGATGGCCTCTGTATAAAGAATGTTTGCTCCAATGGCTAAGACCATGTCTTATTCATCTCTCTGTCTCATGAAACCTTCCTGGCATACAGTTGGTACTAACTCCTATTTGTCCTACTAAACTGAATAGCTTTAAAATACACTTGGCTGAACAGTACACAGTGCTAGGGAGTAAAGAACTAAAGACTTAAGTGTGGGCTGGAAGTTATGCTTTAGAGAATACTTTCTGATTCGTGGTTTGGCCTTCAATTTATATTGTAAGTGAAGATGAAAAAAATCTTTTAAATGCTTAGGTTTTTTTTTTTTCTCCCTTTAAAATATGTAACTCCTATTTTGGTTCTGGAACTAAGATTAATTATGAGTCTTTGTGGCTCATGGTTCAAATGCCCCAACCATCAACATATGTTCCAGGTTGTAAGGCTGGGAGCAGATACAAAAATCAGCAAACTCAGAAGTTATTTTATATCTGCTTCTCAAAAATTTAATGTAACTATTCTTAACTAGTGCTTTTCCCTTAGTGACTTGTATGAGTGTTCAACATATAGTTACCAAATATTTGTCCCCCTGTAACTGTTTGAGATTGTGCAGGGTGCCCTGGTCCTGCCTTTGCATTTTGATGCTCTAGGGTGAAGTTCCCCCATGTGCCAGGCAGGTGTCTGAAGCCTGCCTCCTCATTCCTTTGATCTCCACTGGTCCTAGTTCTCAGTTTCTCTCCCCAGGCCGGTTCTGGGAACCCACAAATGACTGGTCCTTTATAGTTTGCACTAACTCCAAACTGTCTTCTGACTGGCTTACTTCCCTTCCTTTTACTGCTTATCTCTAGGCTGGGAATGGGGATGCACCCTAAATGACCCCAAGCTTCACATCCATTATGATTCCTGTACTTGTGAGGAAATATCCAAGTACTCTTAAATTTTGATAGGATGGCTAATGACCATTTCACATTTCAGAACTGGGAGAGTTTAGGGTTTCAGTAACTTTGATCCATATAACATATCTGGTCAAAACCAAATAAACAAATAAAAGAACTATTCTATCATGATTGATTCTGTTTCTACAGATGTGCCATTCTTGGAGTACTGCTGTCCTTGGAACCATTGCTTCACATCTGAAAAGGGGCAACAGTATTAAGTAACAGCTTGGGTCTCTCTTTGACATCTTCCCTTGAGAAGTGTTAAATGTTGCCATCATCCTGACAGTTCAAAAGCTAGTCGTGTGGTTGATATTTTACGAATGAGATAAATGTGGAAAAATGTCACTTTTCCTCTAATTTGATTTGTCAGTACAAACTTGGCAAGAGATAATACTAAGAAGATATTGGCATTTAGGCATGTTCATATTTACTTTTGTGATTTAAGATTATGAGGACTTTCATGTATCCTTACAGTGACCCTGTCTGGTTTAGAAGTTCTGAAATTATAGTGTCAAACCTCTTTCCTTTTCCTGCAGACAGAGGCAGCAACACTCACCAAACACTGGAGTTTTGATCAGATGCAGCCACAGAGCAATGAAAAACATTTTATTTTATATTAACCAATTGATGTTAGTGACTTATGTGGAAAAATGGGTCTTTCATTTTCTGTTTTCTGGAAAAGATTTTGCTGCATAATTTGATCTGGTTTTTTTTTTTGCTGTTTTTTTTTTCAGTTCTTAACGGTGTTTTGCATGATCAAAAGTATTGTTTTCAAACCTAAATAAAGGGAGCTGGTTCTCTTTTTCCTGTCTTATGATTAGAGAGCCTTGGAATATATGTATGACCATGGCATTTTACTTTTTTAGTTCAAATTACTCGAATTCAGGACTCAGCCTTGGCATTCTGTTAATAAAAAAACCAATGAAGAATTAGTTCCTTACTGATTTAAAAACATCTAATTTCTTTTCATGTATGATGATTCCATGAGGGGAAGAAGGTAACAGATATGTTGGTTAGGCTCGGAGAATAAGCTATAACAATAATAATAGCTACTGTTTATTGAATGCCTAGTCTATGCCTTATAATTACATGAACAATATCACCTTTTATTTCTGATAATATGGTGGGCCAGACATGCAGTCCAACCCTCCCATTGAAAACTACTAAAAATGTTATGTAATTGTACTTAAAATCATCAATGAGTAAGCAACAAAGAAAGGAATTATCAGGCTAAAATCTTGGTAGGTGAAGACAGAGATCCAGAGTGCTAAGCTAGCTCTAAATTTCACTTTAATTCTGAGGACATTTGTGGGTTTTTTTGTTTTGTTTTTTATACTGCAGGTTCTTATTAGTCATCAATTTTATACACATCAGTGTATACATGTCAATCCCAATCACCCAATTCAGCACACCACCATCCCTACCACACCGCGGTTTTCCCCCCTTGGTGAAAATAAACTTTTTTTTTTTACTTTTTATTATTATTATTATTTGGCCGCACCATAGGGCATGCGGGATCTTAGTTACCCGACCAGGGATCACACCCGTGCCCCCTGCATTGGGAGCTCAGAGACTTAACCACTCGGCCACCAGGGAAGTCCCTCTGAGGACATTTGTTGAACCTAGTAATCTTCAGCTTCGATTTCCTCATTGAGTTATGAGACAGGAAACAAAACTCAGGTGTGGAGTATAATAAAGGAGCCTCCTCCCAGAAGCTGGGATAAGAGCACTCTACCCTCAGCATAAAGATGAACTGTAGATGCTGCCCCTCCACTCAGAGAGATGAATACAGGGAACATATGAAAAAGATTAAGAGACACAAAGGAGAGGATGAGATATTGCACAGAATTGTAATTTTAGTTTCATAAAGAAATAATAAAGAGAACGGGAAGCAATATCCAAAAAGATGATGGCTGAGAATTTTTCAGAATTATTGAAAGACATAAATCCTCAGATGCATAAACCCCAAAGAATCCGAGGCAGATATTAAAAAAGAAATCCTAACCCAAATGCATTAGCTTGAAACTAGAGAACATGAAAAATGAAAAAAAAAAAAACTTTAAAGTAGTCAGAAGGAATAAACTGGCCACCTACAAAGGAATGGTTGACAGCTGGTTTCTTACAGCAGTAATAGAAGCCAGAAGCCAGTATAGTGATATCTTCAGTATGCTAAGCAAAAATAATTGTCAATTAGGAATTCTAAACCCAGTAAAACTATTCTGTAAAATCAAAGGCAAAATGACATTTTCAGGCAAGTCTGAACTGAGTTTACTTCCAAAATATTATCACTAAACTGATTTCTAAAGAATGTATTTCCAAATAATGTATTTCAGAAATGATAAAAGTGATCCTAGATGAAAAAATCTGAGCTTCAGTAAGAAATGGTGGGCAAAAACAATGGTAAATTTAAATAAAGATGGGAATGAAGAGTAGGTTAAAACTGAAATACTGAAATAAAGGGCAAAACTAAAATATTGGAAATCAATAGAACTACAGTTGGGAAGAAAGTAGCTGAAGTTGAAATTGTGTTGTTTGAAGCAGGAGAAAACCAGCCTGGCACTCAACTTTTGGTGTGGATAAAAAATTTTTTTAAATTCTATTAAAATATACATGCAACAAAGTAAAAAAAAAAGAAATTGTACTGTTTGAGAGGGAGGTAAAAATGTTGATTTTTATGGTATACATGCTATAATTTATAGAAAGACAATTATAAGGATAAAAATAGGGTATACAACTTCAAAACTAGCAAAGGAAAATAAGAATGAGGAAAATAATTTTAAAAGGGCAAGAAATGAGAAGAAATAGGAGTATGGAAAAGGTAGAATAAATAGAAAACACCAATTAAGACAGTAAATACAGGGCTTCCCTGGTGGCACAGTGGTTGAGAGTCCGCCTGCCAATGCAGGGGACACAGGTTCGTGCCCTGGTCTGGGAAGATCCCACATGCCGTGGAGTGGCTAGGCCCGTGAGCCATGGCCACTGAGCCTGCATGTCCAGAGCCTGTGCTCTGCAACGAGAGAGGCCACAACAGTGAGAGGCCCGTGTACTGCAAAAAAAATAGTAGATACAATTGTGAAAGTCAATAATTACAAAAAATGTAAATGAAATAAATGCTTCAGCTAAAATATATAGATTGGAAGAGGATTGAAAAATGTATCAGGCAAGTGTAGCCAAAAGAAAAATGCTGTAGCTATTTTAATATCAGCCAAAATATGCTTTAAAGTAAAAAACATAATTAGATAATCTCTTCTTAGTGATAGAATATTTAATTCATGGGGAAAATATAATAATTTAAAATTTGTGTGTACCTCATATATCTCAAAAGGAATAAAACAAAAACTGATAGAACTAAAAGAGAAATGAGTCCACAGTTATAAAAGGAGGTTTTAATGTACCTCTCAGAAACTTAGCGATGGGATGAAAAGAAATCAGTAAAGAAAGTGAAGATTTAAATATTAATAATCACGTCCTAATGGGCATGGATAGTAACATATCCCCACAACAGAATATGCATTCTGTATAAGAACACAAGGGACATTTGAAAAAATTGACCATAGAGCAGTCTCAATAATTTTTAAAGTCCTGTATTGTTCTTTGGACACAGTGCAGTTAAGCTAGAAATCAATAACCAAAGACACTCCACATATTGAGAAATTAAGAAGTATATTTCTAAGAAGATCACAAATCAAAGAAAATATAATAAAAGTAGAAAATATTTAGAATGGAATGATTGTGAAATACTACTATCAAAACTTATGAACTGCAAATAGAACAGCAATTAGAAATTTTAGGTTTTAATGATTATATCAAAACAGAAGCAAAGATTGAAAGTCAATGAGTGATACATTCATCTTCAGAGGATAGGAAAAGAATAGCAAATTAAACCTTAAGAATATGGAAGGAAGGAAATAATGAAGACTTGGGCTAAAATTAACATAATAGAAAATGAGCATTGAATGAAAAGGATGAACAGAAACAAAATTTTGTTGTTTGGAAAGACTAATAAAATTGACAAATCTTTGGCAAGATTAATCAAGAAAAAATGAGCTGTCCCAACCAAACAATGGGGAATGAAAAAGGGGATAAAACTGCAAGCATTAAGGAGATAATAAAAAGGTAGTATGAACAGCTTCGTGCCAGTTAATTGGAAAATTTGTATGAAGTGAACAAATTCCTAGAAAAATATAGCTTACCAAAACGGATTCAAGAAGAAATAAAACACATGCAAAGTCATCGAACCATTAAGAAAATTGACAGATAGTTAAAGATCTTCCCACAGAGAAAACTCCAGGCCTTACATGGTTTCACCATGGAGTCCAACCAAACATTCAAGGAACAAATAATTTCAATTTTACAGAAACTATTCTGAAGTAGAGTAAAAGAGGGAATATTTCTCAACTCATCTTATGAGGGCAGTGTAACCTTGATACCAAAAACCTGATGTGGACAAAACAAGAAAGGAAAATTGCAGGTGAATCTCATTCAGGAGCATATGTACAATAATCTTAAACAAAATATTAGCAGAGCCAATCCAGCAATGTCTAAAAAAAAATACATCACCCCAAGTTGTGTTTATTTTAGAAATGCAAGGTTTTAAAAAGCAGTATAAAAATCAACTTTATTCTCCACATTAACAGATCAAAGAAAAAATATTGTCAATAGATGCTGAAAAATGGTTTGATAGAACTCAACATCCATTCATGAAAAAAACAGCACACCAGAAGTAAAAGGGAGTTTGTTAACTTGATAAAGAGCAACTATAATTTAAAAAAGCCTACAGCAGATATCAAATTTAAATGTGAAACAATGTTTTCTCTTCAATATTAGCAATAAGACAAGTGTGCCTATTTTTACAATTCTATTCAATGTTGTACTGAAGACTCTAGAAAGTAAAGTTAAAAAAAATTAAAAGGTATTAGGGGATTAAAAAGTAGTAAACAAAATTATCAATAGCAGATATGATTTCTTTGCATAGAGAATTTTAAAATATTAACATTAATAAAAACTTAGCAAGTTTGCTATATATAAAGTTAATTGCATTAATTAACAAAAATAAAGTTTATAGGTACCGTTTATAGTAGCATAAAAAATATAACTAAGAATAAGTATAATAAAGATACGAAAGGCCTTTTTGGAGGAAATTATAAGGATATAATTATCATTGATCAAAAAAGTAAAGCAACTTACATAGATATCACATGCTGGAAAGTGGAGATGGATATGTATGAACCTAGCCCTGTCCAACTCCAAGATCTGTGTTTTCCCCAACACAGTGGCCCTGATTTGGGGGCCTCCCACGTGTGCTCAGCTCTACAGGACTCCTGGGCCTTGTCCCACTTCCTGGCTAAAGAACAGTGACAACTTGTGTCCTCTCCAGGGTCTTAAAGACTGGCTGCCATGACCATCCCTTCATCTCAGGTTGTCTCAGGCTCCCTCAAGGATGAGATACGGGCATCGGCATCTGGTCCATGGGCAGGTACCCCACCCAGCTGCCTTAACACCTGGTCTGACCTTACTGGAAGAGGTTCTGCCCAGATGAACTGGGCGACATAATCCAGAAATGTAAGGGAGTTGAAATGGGGTGAATTTTGACCAATGAGAGACTATATATGAGAAGGAGTTTACAGTTAAAGCTTGCCTTCCTCCTCCACCCTCTACAAAGGACTTTTCTATGCAGATATTCTGGAGATGTCCCTCCTTTGTGATCAAGCAACCAGCTGTGTTTTCTTATGAAGCTGTGGCCAAATCAGTAATGTACCACTTTATATGTGTTCCTCCTTTTCCCCTGACTCACTTCCTTTTCCTCTCACTCTTGCTTTCCTGAGATAAAAACTCTCAAAGCACTAAAGCTTTTCTTTGGGGTCTGATTTCCAGGGAACCTGGACTTTGATACCCACTAAGGCTCAACAACTTCTCCAAAATTCAAATAGGGATCACAACCTATTAGTAGGCTATAAAATCGTTTATAATGCATTGCTATCAGCATTTGGAAACAATGAAATAGATGAGAAACAAATCATCAGCGTGTACCATATGTAATGAGAGTTAAGTACCCATTTCCTGAATCTGTTATTTCAGTTTATGTGTGTGTGTTTGAGGATGTGAATATGTGTATTTGAATTGTGATGTTAAATTTGTGTTTTACTGTGTGTCATGGTCAAAAATTTTGAAAGCCAGTGGTCTAGGCAGTGGCTACATGGAGTAATGAGCTTATGTTATAACTGTGACTTCTGTTTGCACATTCACAAATGTCCTATCTGTGGCAATTTTTGGTCATTTAACTCCTTACTTCAACAAGTATTGAAAGGTATAAAGAACCCTCATATGATTTCCTTATGTATGGTCAATTTACATTTGTAACTGCCATGTTGGAGAAAGAGTATTTTGAAATACTACTTCTTTCCTTGGAAGCTAGATGGCATGCCTTATTTAGAAAAATAAAGAGGATTATCTAGTGAATGAAATTTTATTTAATGTTGCTAGATGCCTTTGTGAAACTATGGTTATACAGGCAGATCCATTTTTCTAGTATTGATAATAGTCATTGATTATCCAGGTAACCAACATAATACACATTGTATTTTCCCTTAATGACATTTTTTTTCTTTGAAAACTATACCCACTCTTCCAAGTGCAGTTACCTAATTGATCTCTTTGGAACATCCTGATTTGGAAACTCCTGTGAGGAAAATGCAAGTCTCAAAGCTGTGTATGTACTTTCTGACTTTAAAAACAAACACCCAAAGCAGGTTTTAGTTTACATTTTGTGTACTGACTTAATCTATTAACTGAGAACAGCTGCTGAGTTGTACTTGGTGAAGTATTCTGAGATAAAATTCTCTGGTAAGACACATAAAAGAGAAAAAGAAGAAAGTTTGTGAAGACACAGAACAATCTTTAAGGTATGATCCAAAAATTAAAGAAATGACAAGTTGTGTCTTAATTCCTCTGTGATTCTATGAAATCTGCAGAAAGGCAATTTGAATAGATTCATACTCTGTTCAGAATTCAAGGATATGGTTAGTTGCCAAGACCCAATTGAGCTGATTTTAATTTTATAATAATTCCTGGGTAGCCAACTGATAGACCCAGCTTTCTCCTTTGGCAGTCATAACACAATTATTTTTACAGTTACTGCCAAACCTACTGAGAATTTAATGCATTTGGAAGTCTCTGAAGCGAGATTTTGAAGTTCATTCTCTCCACACCCAGATGATCAGACCGTTAAAGCCTGGCAAAGGCAGAGAGGCTGTTTATTCCTTCTGTGTGTAATTATTGTACAATAAGTAGTAAGCCCCCTCTACATCCAGATAATAACTGATTTGTTATTCAAAGTATTAGTGATATGCTAATTCACAAGTATTAATGATATGCGAAGTGAATTTAAAGAATAACGTTTAAGGGGAAGAATGAACACTAGTTTCATTCTTGTAGAGCTATTTCAGAAGGTATACATTGACCAGAGGAGATTTGATTCAATATTCATTATTCTTGCTCTGGAGTCAGTAGTTAACAAAGGTCAGTATGTGAGGGGAATGTATTTTGCAGAAGCAGCCCGACCTAGGATGACAGGTCTGTTGGTCATCTTCACATCTGTGCAGAAGTCCCATCATGGTCCCCTTTGCATCTGGCATGCTTGTTGATCACCTTTGTGGCAGATCACATTACCTTCCATGCATTCATCTAATTTGCCATATGACTGTTCAGTTTCTCCCATTAAAGGTCTAAAGTTTATTTTCCCACCCCTTGAGCATTGAGACTTGTTTTGGCTGATAGCATCAGGTGCAAGTCCACTGTGCCAGTTCTGAGCTTAGGCCTTAAGAGACTTGCTGTGTATCCACTTGTTCTCTTGTGCTTCTGCTATATTCATGAGAAAAACATTCCCAGACTAATGCTAGTCTCAGGAGAGGATTGATAGACATGCGGAACAGAAACATCCAGCCAAGTTCAATCTGGATTAGCTAACCTCCAGTCAACCAACACTGCATGAGCTAACTAAGTGCTTATTATTGTGTTGCACTGATGTTTTGTAGATGTTTGTTATGCAGCATTATTTTAGTAATAGTTGACTGACAGACCTTCTAAAGCCACTTGTGGTTTTTCGGTAAAACTCTTGGCCCTATCAGATTTTAGAAGTTTATCTTTGCCTTGTGGATTAAATAAGGAATTAAATTGAAGCTCTGGCTTTGTTCTTGAGCTCTCTATACACTCCTGGAGCTTCTAGGGACTTCAACTAGAGGCCAATTCTAGCAGAGTATCACTTGACCTCTACACACTAATAATTCAAAAGTATATGTGTTCAGCTGCTTTGGCCAAGACTTTGTCTGTAGTTAGTCAGTTTCCAAGGATCATACCTCCACTATTTCTTTTGCTCCCTCACCATGCCTGAGGTTACAGGAGGCTTCACTTTGGAATCCAGCCGAGCTATAAGAGCATTCAAAGACACCATTACCTCAAGTAACTTTGACATGTATACGAGTTACTGTTGGGTACGTGGAAAATGTTAAAATTATTAATACAATTCTTGCAGGAGAAACTTTTCCCCTAAGTATTCTTTCTGGAATTATGTAGGAGTTTATTGAGTAAAAATATAGGATCACAATCACTCTGCTGTGCCGTACCTTATAATAAGTTCATGACTTCTCACCAGAGGAACTCACATGTGAATGCATATCTTATCCAGCAATAGATAAGATACTTCAGTAAAAGTGCCTGGAAATGTCCTTCTCCATCTCCTGAGATCTCTGTAGCTGACTGGCTGCTCCTGACATTTTCTAGAACACAGTTCACCTCTGCTCTCCCATCAAACAGAGGTGAGTGAGTTTAGTGGTAGGATAGGATATGTTGTGGAGTCACAATGGCCCCACTTGAATACTTGGGGAATATCTATATCTCAATTTGATTTGGTATATTGGAGCCCAGAACAAGCTCTCATCATCAAGACAATGTAAAGATATGAAACTAGGGTAATTTTATTACTATGGATGCCTGGAAATCATAGAGAAATTTGTTCCTTAGACTCAGGATGGAAAAGGCACTGTCATACTCATCATCCAAATAACATGCCCATAAAAATTCATATTTCCTACTTGTACTTGAAGCAGTCCCTTGAACATAGGTTTTCAAATGTCTTTGGTTGCATTCAGACAAGCTTCTGGGTGTTCTTGGGAGAAGAGTTTGTTCTAGAGATGGCCTAAAGAGACCTAAGCCAATGCCCTGTACTCCTTTCCCAATCTAATCATGCCCCTCACTCTAGGACTGGAGCCCAACTCAGTTACATCTCTGGAGGTTTTAGTGCAGTGGTTATCAAATGACAGACTACTTTAGATTCACCTCATAGGGTGCCTGATATAAAGTTCTAATGCCCCACTCTAAGAGATGTATTGAATCAGAATTTGGGGGTAGAGGCTCTAGAACATGCATATTAACAGGCTACCAGAATGATCTTGATGCACAGAAAATACCCTGAGACACAGGCCTTATTTATCTGGATTTCCTGAAGCCTTAAGCCTCCTTTGACCATATCGGTCAAAGCTTATGGGGCATTTGAATTGTGTTCTGGATTGCCACGTCAATCAGTCAGCAAACATTTCTGGGCATTTACTATGTTCTGGCATGTTCTAGGATCCAGTGATTCAACAGTAAACAGCTGAAGCAAGGACCTTCCCTCAAGGAACTTAAAGATGAACATGTACTGTCCCTGCAAAATGCCTTGATCCACCAGTAGCAGTAATTTCTAAATACAGATCCAGAGATTCCTTGGAGTCCCTGAAATTAATACAATGGACCTCCTCCCTCAACCTAGAGATGGCCAAATAAGGCCCATTCTTTTAGCTGGACTCATATCACTGAGTCCTTGCAACTGTAACTACACACTCACTTATCACTCTTGCACAGATGGACCTAGATTCTAATTTTCTGAATTCCTCTAAACACGCTCACTTAACTGAATCTGCTATTTCACTTGAGGGCAAGTGTCAGTCTGCTCACTTAGCATTGTCTTGCATAGTCTCAGCTAAACACACTGAATCTGAGAAAGCCATTTGTTGTAGAAAGTGTTTTTACCCTAAGGAGTCCATACCAGTTGAGCTCTTGCTTACTTCCCCCTAAAAATATATACAAAGATGTGCTAGACCCAAACAAGAGAGTCAGTGAAGAATCAAGTGTTTTATTATTATGTTAATAAAGGAGAAATATATGCTTAGAATTCCATTTTGACAGGTCCTGAACTTCTCTGTGAGCAAGGACAGGTAGTTTGAAAAATCTAGTGACTGCCCTGCTACAATTCAATACTCTGTGTTATACCTGGAGAAACCAGTGTTCCCAAATAAGAATACTTTTCAGAGTACCTTCTAGTACCTATAGAGTCTTAACTGACTCCTTAAGCTTCCCCACCGCACACAGACTCTGCAAAACGACATTCCAATTCAGTCCTCTGGATGCCCACAGAGGACTTTTGAACCTGAGATGGTAATCCCTGAGACAGTCTAAAATATCTCAGAGAACATGTCCTGAAATATGCTCAAATAACTCTAGAACTGCTAGCTCAAGCTTCTAAGGTTTGTCCACATAGTGCTGGAACAGTCAGTCTGTCCTCTTGGAAGTTTATGGAAGCATCAAGAGAAGTTGGTGAGGACCTAGAGGCAGTGAGGTATTCCAGGAGTCCAGCCTAGCAAGTTCAACTCAGATCAGGATGGACTCTGAAATGCTGATGTGGAGTTGTTATTCCTTTTCCACCCCTTCTGTGATTCTAAGTGTACCCAGCATCTGAGATTTATTAGATTAACAATTGTCAGTGAAGAATCTTTGATTTGCAAATGCTAAGACTGGATGTTTCCTGTGAATCTCTATTGACTCCATTTATCTACCATTGGACCATGAGAGATCTGAAAATATTGCAGAAGACAAATTTAACGGTTCAGCCAGACTCTGATACTAAAAGCCATGATGAGCGTGGGAGATCAGAGAACCTCCTAGGTACCAGCTACAGTCCTGCAGTAAGACCAAAACTGGGAACCAGGCTGGGAAGCCCCAGGGAAAGGAGCTGTCCCTAGTTTTGGTGCTGACTGCCCACAGCTCCTTTGCCCTACAGGGAACAGGAAGAAGTTGTGTGTTAATAGGCTGGTGGTCTTGGTGAGTCCCATCTAGAGACACCTGAGGAGAGAAGAGACCAGGAGGGGACGGGAAGAGAGAAGAAAGGAGTGGAGAGGAACAATATAAAGATATAAATTTGAACTGGGTAAAGATGTCCAGTTTGGCTGCTGTTTTTCAGCCCCTTTGTAGGTAATCAAGAGAGAATCCCAATACTAATTTGACTGTATGAAGGAAACCAGATACAACTTGATCCTGGGATTTTTTGCCATGTATCCAGTAACCCTTTGAAGAAAACAGCCTTTTAGAGAGGTCAGAACCATGGTAAAACTAGTTTAGTTACATTTCCACAACCTCAAGCTACTGCTTTGGTTTAAGAAGAGGGGTGAAGGTTGTACAAAAAGATGCAGACACTCAGAGGTTTAGAAAAAAGAAGCCCCAAACCAGCATAACCTTTTATGTCTTAACTGGAGCCATGAGTCATGCTTCTATTAAGCAAACTCAGCCAAGCACATCCAGACTAATATCTTACATCTGCAATCATCATAAAGTGCTAATCAGTGGAAACAAAGTATAAAATCTTCTGCTGTTGATGGAGAGTGGTCTCAACAAATCCTATGGATGGTGCCCTGGAATGCATGATACCAGTCCTTGCTTTGATTTGTCTTTCTTTAAGGTCTATAGCTGTCTTCTGTGTACCAAGTCACTTTCCCCACCAATCAGACTTAGGATTCAGGGCAATATGGCGGCATCTCTTCCCACATATCTTGTAGTTGAAGCCTTACCTGCATGTCTATTCCCCACTTTGAAACTTCACCTTATGAGCACTGGACACCAGATAGACGTGGGTCCCCCCCCAAAGATTCTTCCAGTCTTTCCTGCCTCTTAGCCTACTTTCTGGTGTCTATCTTTGTACAGACATATCATCCATAAGAGCAAGTACTGCCTATCTGTGTCCTAATGTTGACTTCTGCCTGGCATCATTTTTGCTATATCCTCTTCTTTTCCACCCACTGACTAATACCTGTCACAGATTTACCTCCCATTTCAAACAGACCTTTCAAAACAAAGAACTTTGCAAGGTAGTTTTTTGTAGTGGTTAGGAAGACAGACTCCAGAGCTAGACTGCTTGGGTTTAGATTTTTGTCTGTGGCTTTGATTAGCTGTGTGTCCTTAAGCAAGTTACTCAAGCTCCCTGTGCTTCAATTTATTTGTCTATAAAATAGAGATGGTAATAATAGAGCTTACCTCATAAGACTGTTTTGAGTATTAACTGAGATCCATTTCCTCCTTTATAAACTAGGCCAACAAAAGCATAACACATGTTTGTATATGCTAATTGCCTTATGATATCACCTCTTTTGATGCTCACAACTCTCTGAGGTATGGCCATTTTTATCCCCATTTTATAGTTAAGGTCAGAGAAATTGAATAACATTTTAAAGATTAAACACCCATCAAATTGTATAGCTAGGACTTGAACATAAGTCTCACTTCAAAGACTGAGCTTTTTACTTCATGTTACATGACTTTGTATTGGCTAACTGTCCCAATCCAGGCCCATTTTTGCATCTCAGTTGGACTCTCAAGCCTTTATATCATCTAGTCCTGGTTTGCTCAGATTCCTGATTAGCCCCCATATTGTGTGACTTACTTTGTCGCAGTAGCTTAGATAGAGGGCATTGATCACAGCAGAGTGAACATTATAGAACAATATTCCTTTTGTCTTTCTTTCCTGCTGAATTCAGCTCATTCAAAAGAGTAGTCACCTAGTTGTAGTCTTAACTACATGGGACAAGAGGGCTTCTACTTCACCCAGAGAAATCCAAATGGGTGCATGAAGGTGCCATCTTGTGTGTGCAGTGACGTTCCTCCAGAAACACAATGGGAGTGTGGACCAGCAAAAGGTAAAAGAAATTAAACAGCGGGAATAAAGGAGATTTTGAAAGTCAGAAAAGAGTTTTAACTTAGTAGAATGCATTGAACCACTTTGAAAACATTCTATTAAGACCTGAATGAGCACAAGATGTTTTAAATATAAACTTCATTTTAAGGTCAGAATAAAAACAAAAATAATTATGAGGATACTTCCTTGCAATGAAATCTAAAGGATAGGCAAAGACTTGTCCTAAATCTCTCTGAATTTTTAAAAAAAGCTGTGAGGTGTGTGTGTGTATATGTGTACGTGTTACATGCTGAATGTTTTGTTGTCTCCTGCTCCGCCAATTTGTGTGTTGAAACCCTACCCTCCAATATGATGATATTAAGAGGTAAGGTCTTTGGGAGGTAATTAGGATTAGTGATGAGGTCATGAAGGTGGAACCCTCATGAATGTGATTATGAGACCCCAAAGAACTCCCTCACCCCGTCCACCATGTGAGGGCCCAGCAAGAAGTCAGCAGGTTGTACTAGTCCCTGACAATACTGACACCCTGATATGAGACTTCTCAGTCTCCAGAACTTTGAGAAATAAATGTTTGCTGTTTAAGCCACCCAGTTTATGATATTTTTGTTAAAGCAGCCCCCAAAAACTACGACTGTGTGTGTGGTTTGTTTTTTAATCCCCTCCCTCACAAAGTGGTGTAAGAAGCCAGTTTGAAAATGACAATGCGGTGGTTCCTTTAACCTAGAGGAGGTCCAAAATTGCTAAGCTATTTATTTTGCTTTTTTTGGACCTTACATTGGAACTTAAGTGCTTTAGAAGTGTTGAAGGAAAAAGAAAACCTTCAAACTACTCAAAGATTTGAACTGCTTTGCTATCTAAAACTGTACTTAAGAGAGACATTTATAAAACAGAAAGGAATTAATCAAAACCTTCCACTAAAAAAAGAAGCAGGCAGCTAAAAATAAAACTACCATAGAGAATAAATAGAACTCTTCAGATTAAATGAGTCTTTCCGGTTCCTGCCCACTGAAGCACTCTGAGAGAACGTATAATTCTGTCATTATTACTGTTATTATTAGATAATTGCTTCAACTTAACAAGTTATTAATCTTTTGTCCTGTACAAGATGTATTACTATATAATTAAATGATGTAATACTATGGATACACGGTTGCTGGTTCACAGTGTGGCTTTATATTAATTATTTCATGATGAGTTATTCAAATGAAAGAACTAAAGCTTTTTGGTGAAAAATGTTTTCCTCCTGAATTCACAAAAATAAATTTGTTACTAATTTTTGATATTTGCATCTCCGTGAAGAGCAATGTTGATCTATTCCATCTTAGTGTTTTCTTCCAAATTTTTGAGGTAGGAGAACATTGTCTAAAATACTTCCCGCCTCCTGTTTCTGCACCTATTTCTTATTTGGATTCACCCCCTTCCTCCTTAACTGCCCACACCTGGCTCCTAGAGTGTCCCTCAATTTCTGGCACCTCCGTGACTGTATTTGATTCATCGAGGCTATTCTACTTTATGCAGGTGCTGCATAGAGCGTCTTGCTGGGAATCAGTCTCCTACAGCTGTTTCCTCACCTTCTCTTTCTTTAAATTGCAGACACTCCTTCCTTCTCCATGTTCTCAACAGATGACCTTTCTTGTTATGTCACTGGTAATAAAGAAACAATCAGAGCAGGACTTCCTCTCTTTTCTACCACCACATCATATCTGCCCCAGTGTTTTCTGCCTTTCCTCCCTTCCAGGTTAACTGTGCCAGCTCTGCTCTAAAGCTAAGTCCTCCACTTGCGCATTGGTCCCATTTTCTTTTGTCTAACTCAGACTGTTCTCTTGCAAGTATCCCATTTCTCTCCTACATGAATTCCTCCATTTCTACTGGATCTTCCTATCAGTATACAATCTTGTTGTCATGACTCTCATCTGAAAAACAAACAAAAAAACCCCTCCTTCAACCCCCTCATCCTCTTCCAATTTCTTCCCCATTTCTTTATTCCTTTTGTAGCAAATTTCCTAGAAAATTTGTCTATTTTTGTCTCCCCTTCCTTTTCTCTCCTTTCCTTTGAACTCACTCCAATGAGGGTTTGTCCCCATTATGCCAGTGAAACTGCACTTCTTAGTGTCACCAGTGACCTCAGTGTGGCCAGATCTCATAGGTAATTCTCAGTCCTCACCTTGACCTTTCAGGAACAACTGAAACAGTTCATCACTCCTTCCTTTTGAAACATTTTTATATCACTTAGTTTCTAGGACACCTCAATTTCTGGTTGTCCTCTTTCTTCAGACTTCTTTGCCTGTATTACTTCTTTATGGGAAAAAATTCTCTGCTGATTCTTCTTCTACTGCACACTTTGAAACACTGGAATGCCCTAGGGCTCCCTGGACCCCTTCAGTTCCCCATGTATACTTATCTTTTGGGTGACCTTATGGTGTTCAATGGTTTTAAGTGCATCCACTTCTATCTCCAACCTTAATCTCTTCCCTGAGCTCCAGACACTTTTATTCAACTGCTTACCCAACATTTCCATTTGAAAGACCAATATACAGCTCAAATGTAACATGATGAAGACAGAATTTTTAATCTTCCCTACTGAATCTGTTCTTCCCTGAGAAGTCACCACTATCTACCTGGAGGGCTTAAGACAAAAACCTAGGGGTCATTCTTGAGTTCTTTCTTACTAAGTATACTTATCCAATCTTGAACCTTTTCTTGTCACTTCTACTTTCAAAACATCCCCTAAATCCATCCATTTTTCAACATTTTTCTGTTGCTATTGTCTCAATTCAAGCCACTGTCAACTTTCTCCTTGGTCTTACCTCTCAGGCATCCATTCATTTAGCAAATACCTCTAAAACCCCAATGTGTGCCAGGCACTATTCTTGGTATTGATTTTGCAGCAATGAACAAGCCAAATAAGAATCCCTGTTCTCAAGGAATTTAGTTTCTGTCTTAAGGAGATTCCTCCTTATTGCCTTTCCTGATCTTTTCTTTCTCTCTCCCCTCTCTTTAGTCTTTTCTTCACCTAACAGCCAGAATAACCTGTTTAAAAAAATCTAAGTAAGGGCTTCCCTGGTGGCGCAGTGATTGAAAGTCCACCTGCCGATGCAGGGGACACGGGTTCGTGTCCCGGTCTGGGAAGATCCCACATGCCGCGGAGCGGCTGGGCCCGTGAGCCGTGGCCTCTGAGCCTGCGCGTCCGGAGCCTGTGCTCCGCAACGGGAGAGGCCACAGCAGTGAGAGGCCTGTGTACCGCAAAAAAAAAAAAAATCATCTAAGTAAGATCAGCCCTCTAGTGGCTCCTCTGACCTCACCTCCACTGTTACCCCTCACTTAGTTCATGCAACACCCCCCCTTACCTCCGCCAAAGCACACTAAGTTCATTCAAACTCCCTGGATTTTGTACTCAGTCTTCTCTGCCTGGAAAGTTCTGCCCTCAGCTCTTTGTGTGGTTTGCAGCCTCACTTTATTCAGGCTCTGATCAAATACCACCCTCTCTTAAATAGCTGCCCTTTATCACTCTCTGTCCTTTGACCTTTGTCTATTTTCTTTGGAGCATTGACCATTATCTGACATACTATATATTTATTTCTTTTTCTGAATTTTATTTTCTCCCCCTAGAATGTAAGCTAATTAAGGTCAAGATTTTTGTCTTTCTTGTTTCCTGTTTTTTCCAGCACTCAGAATATTGCTTGCAATATGGTGGGCTTTGAAAAAAAAATTTGATGTATAAATGAATTCATGAATGAAAAAATTATATGCTAAAGTGGAGAAAAAGCCTACTAAACTTGGAATGAGGAGAGCTGGATTAATAACCCTGGTTCTGTCATTGTCTAGTTATGAGGCATTTGGCACGCCATTTTGACCTCCTTGGGTCTTAGTCTCTGTATTACGAGAAGTCTGGTCTGCGAGCCTTAAGATCCCAATTCTAACATTCCAGGTTCTGTGTGCGTGGTGTCTTCACTCTAGAGACCAACTCCCACACCTCATTTGGCCCGAATAGGATTGATGGCATTTTTTCTAGAGCTGCTGGGAAGTGGACATGGGATTTTTCTTTTCCTTGTAGTCTGTCAGGGTTGAGATCCCTGCCAGTAGGGAAGTCACAACATTTGCATCTGCACAAACATTTCAGTCAAGAACGTCCCCAAGTTGCCTACTGAAGGGAAGGAGCCAGAGTGGGGAATATCACAAGGGAAGAGATTCAATGGAGATTTGATCAGAAAATTTATTACATTTGCTTTCGATCACAATGCATACTCAGGTCTGCAATCACTTACTCTGTTGGGCAAAAATCCCACTGGGAAAAAATAGCATATGTGCATGACTCCATCTGTGTGAGCCCCTGCCAGAAACGTTTATGAATCACTTGTCTCCTGATAGACAACTTGCTTTCCTAGTTTGCAATCATATTTCCGACAGATGTTGCCTTTGAATTAACCATTGTCTCATTTTAAATGTTTTCTCCTATCTGAGACCATCATATGGGCAAATCTCCCCTACCATCAAAGCTGGAAGTACTTGCTCAGCATTAAAGGAAGGAGACATTTGGGGCCAGCCAGGGATCTGGAATCCAGAATCAGGGATAGACACTTCTCCACAAGTTTAGAGTTTGGTATTTCTCAAGTTCTGGCGTCAGGGATGTTTACTCTCAGGTTATGCAAAATCCCAGCTTGGGTTCTGGAAAAAATGAGCTGACTACTTTGCCTGAAAGGAGTTTCTTCCTAGTTCCTGGGGACATCTTGCTTTTATTAGGCTGTATCTGTTGTGTTGTCTATGCTGAACAATTAGGGTGTTACTCACTGTATGGAACCTATTGCCATCGTGGCCTTTATTATATGGTGATTTGTATTCTGTTTTACATCAAATCTGCTTATAGCCATCTTGTCTGGATCTCAAATGTTACTGAGAAAATTTGGAAGGTAGATAGATTTTCTTTTGGGCATATTTAGAAGTTAGCACCCTATGTTTACAGAAATTATTATCTTTTGAGTCACTCTACCATTCAGCCTGTTGATTCTTCATGAATTTCAATTAGATTTCTCTTCTCTTTTTTCTTTAGAGATAAAATATTAAACAAAACCCTATAAAGCAAATTTTATTCCTTTTTAAATACCATGTCTGAATGTGCCAATGGTGTGTCCAATTTTGGATAAATGAGCTTGAAGTCAAATGCAAATTTTAATTTCCTTTACAAAGGAGCTGATGAAAATCCATTGTGAAAACGTTATGAGAAAAATCTTATCTTATAATTGCAGCCAAGATTCAAGCCATTATTTAAGACATGAAGCATTTGGCAACAAAAAGATTGTTGTCACTAAAAAGGAAGCCTAACACATTACTCCTGGGCTGAGAAAAAATAATTTAGCTGTCATTGTTACTGAAGGAGCAACACAGGAAGATGGCAGAAATTAGAATGAGCAGCTTTATCTGGAATAATGTAATATATATTTTTTTCACCTAAGAAGCAGAGATAAACATTTGGTGATTGGTTTAAACCTCTCAGAGAGAGAGAGAGAGAGATTCATTTATTGGTTAGTACCTGACATTTAGCTAAGTTTGTATTACCCTAATGCCTATAGCTAAGAGAAAGCCAGTAGAACTTTACCACAGTGGTAGTAAAGAGATAAGAAGTTCTTTTCTCCTTATATTATTAGCAGCCTGAGGTCTGTAACTTAATAAAATTGTTGCCAAATTGTTAGATATTCTTATAAAATATTCATTTTTGGAAAGAAGGGTTAGAAAAAGGCCACTGAGGTCATCCTGGCTGGGCTTACCTTAGCCTGGATGAAGAGGGAAATGGGCACTGGAGATTTGCACAGGTAAGTGTTTGGAAGGCTCTACTATTTTTAGATGCTACAGAAAAGTCCAGTGTACCTCTCATCAACTCTTTCCAAATAGTTCCTCCCATTGTTCCATCCCTTGATGGTTATCCTGAATCACTGTGTAAAATGGTTCTAGCTGTCTCTTTTCTCATCTCCTCCCAATGCAGTGCTATTTCTCTCTCTTCTTGATATGAAAGAAAAATTGATGGACATAACCCCAAAGATGTTTTCAGCTGGGTTTCTTATTCTAACATATTATCTCATGAATGTACTTTTTCCTTGTCAATTATGCTTGCCCTAAACTTGAATTGCACTTCTGGGTAACTAGATTGTCTTTTTCCATTTGGGGGGTGGGGGGTGGGCAGCGTGAAGAAAGGGATGACCCATTGAACTTAGGCCATAAAGGAGCGATTAACGGAGGGGCTATTTTCAACGTTGTGGGCAAAGTTAATAAAAACCAACCAGGGATGGGGAAGCACCTCAGTCTCACTGGTCTCCTATCCTCTGATCTCCTACTGGTACCTCCTGTTGACCACAGTCAGTTGGAAGCCCAAGGGAATGCCTTGATGCAGGTCAACCTCTTAAGCACAGAGCAAGGTAGAAAAGATTGATGTGTGTATCTGGATGGACATATAGAGAATACTTAGCACTTGAATTACCTCTGGAAACTGTCATTTTCCTCCTTTCTTACTACTCTTTGGGGTGCTTTCTTATCCTGTTATCTGGTGTCCTTAACAATCCAAAACTAACACTTATGTGAGTGTTCAGATGAATCAGGGAGCTAACACATGAAGTAAAGGAAAAGAATCAAGGGTTCTAGTGTATCCACTTTTCATTCACAAACTTAACCAGAACATAGGAAAGTAAATCTGCTGCACTGTATAGTCTTCTCTTGTGATACTAAGTATGGTATAAATTGGGAATAATGAATAATGAGTTGTGAATTCTTCAGGCCAGAGGCAGGTAACTGAGAGCTCATCATATTAAAATTTTTATTTTCATTACTGTGGTTCTATTTCATTTAGGGTATTCCTTCCTTTTCTATATTTACATCCCTACCCCAATCATCTTTCCTTTTCTATCTCCATTTTATCTTCTCACATCCATTTAAATGAATACTTTTTTTTTCTGACATTGATAAAATCACTGCTGTAATTAGCTGAAGAACTATCAGTGTGTTTCCTTCAGCTTCCTTCCAGAGTAAAGGAGTTATAGGCTAGTTTCTTAAGCATGTGGGAATTCTTGGCTAAGTAAGGGAAATATTTTAAAGATGGACTATATATATTCATATACATATATTCACATATGTGTGTGTGTGTGTGTGTGTGTGTGTGTGTGTGTAGGTGTGTAGGGTCCTATATAACCACTCCTCTGAAACTTCACCCTGGAGTAGATTATGGAAACCTCGGAAACCCCCTTCATCTCATGGAGGATGTAAATACCCTTCCAAGTTTGTGAATGACCCCCATTTCTGCTCCCTAGATTCTCTCTTCCCTGAGTCCTCATGCCACTTCTTTATCGGATGATCTCTTACATTCTGTCGGGTTTCATCTAAATGTCATTTTTTTTCAGGGAAGCTTCCGCTGATTCCCAAGGCTAGGATGAATCCTTTGTTGTGGAACTTACTATACTATAAATAATCTCTTATATCAGTCTCCGCCTCTGGTTCATAATCTCCAGAAAGGCAGGAACAATAAATGTCCTGTTCACCACCATATCCCTCAGCATCAAACATGCAGTAGGCACTCATTAAATACTTGCTGAGTAGAAATTGAATCTGATATAGCCAAAGACCAACCAAGCTGCAACCAGGGTGGTTTGGAAACAAGAGCTTTGTCAGTCACATTAGGCCACCCCACACTGTCAGGCTTTTCAACAAAGTCTTCTTTCTTTTCTTTTTTCATAGCTTTTTTGTTTGTTTTTTGGTCAGTAGCAGGTTTAAAAGTAGAATTTTGCATTTAGCTGCTAGTATAGTGGAATTGCAACCTTACTGCAATTTACAAAAGCTCCAGAGTCTGGCAAATATTTCTGCCTCCTGCATTTTTGTATTTATTTTGGGAAGAGGCTGAAAATTTAACTTTCTTTTCATGGTCCCTTTCTTGCTTTATTTTTGTCTGAAATGAACTGGAAACTTTAGCATTCTCTTTGTTCTTCTTTAACTATATTATTAAAACAATGTGGAAAGAACACTGGACTTGGACTCAGAAGCCCCAGATTCTAGGCCCCAATCAACCATGTTTTCTCATCTGTAAAACTGAGATAGTAATAATAGCAATTGCGTAGAGTTGTTGTGAGGGTTAAATGAGATGATCCACATAAAACATTTAGTGTAGACCTTGGCAAATAGTAAGTGCTCACTCTACTGATAGTAGAGGTGATGGTGGTGGTGATGATAATGATAATAGATGTTAAATTAACATACCTGAATACTTGTTATTGTATCTACATCAAAGGATTGGGGAGGTCACGTAAGAATGAGAAAAAATATGTGAGAACACTTTGTAAACTACTTTAATGTACAACATTAATAATAGTAGGAATGGTAGTGGTAAATAATGGTAAAAATAAATGTTGTGTGTGTATTTAAGCCCTATTCCAAATAGCATTCAGTTCTGTTCTGAACATACTATTCTGGTTTTCTTTCTGTTTCCTTGGGGAATCAAGAGTAATGATTGGGAATGGAGTTTAAATGAGCTGGCAGAACACTCATCAAATGCTTTATCTTTCTAAATGTTGATGTATCAGTTTCAAAACCTGAAAAGTTAATTTCACAGGCTCTTTTACCTACAGTGTCATGAATGCCAAGAAAATTGTTGATCTAACTTTACATTTGTGAAAAGTAACACTTAATTGGCAAACAAATACTGAACTCTTTCTGAACTGAAGGAGATAAGCTTGCTATAAACTTGCAAGTCATTGCTTCTGGTTTTGTTTTGTTTTTCAAAGAAAAAAATGTTGGTTGCTTTCATTCTTATCACAAATAACACTAGAATTCAGATTGCCAGCTGCAGTGGGGTCCCTAACAAGAGAGGTTCATTGCATTCTAGGCCAGCATTTTCCTTCCCTG
The DNA here is from genome assembly GCF_937001465.1 of Orcinus orca. Taxonomy (NCBI): domain Eukaryota; kingdom Metazoa; phylum Chordata; class Mammalia; order Artiodactyla; family Delphinidae; genus Orcinus; species Orcinus orca. Next base: position 102,289,612 of record NC_064563.1, read on the forward strand.
ATGCTTTCGCAAGGAAGCTTTAGGCTTAATAGAGTTTTAACTATAGCTAACTCATTCTGTTGAAAGCCACTGAAGAAAGAGGTATTTTCAGAGATTTTAAGTATGTGGAAAATTCTGTGGATAATCTCAGAACTTCAGCTTTTGATTTCATCAAATTTGACTTGAGAACTTCTCTTTCTTTCCTCTTTGATTAGCATTATTAATGAGAAATGAGTACACGATAAAAAGAAAAAAAGATAAAAACACAATATGGAGTACTGAGAATTTATAATCAGCCTTTGAAGGATTGTGAACCTCATGTTATTCAGTAGATGCCTTCTGAAAAGTCGTTTGCTAGTCAAAGTCATAAAATATTATATCTAAAAGGTGCCTTGAAGTCCATGAGTTAACTTCCTTTCTCTGCCAAGGAGGAAACAGATACTTCAGTTACTGACAGGTACCCCTTATGTATGAATGTTATATTTACTATGCTTTTCTGCATCTCTCTTGTTTGGTCTTGGTTATCACATAAACATTTACCAGCAATGAATATAATCAGTGTTGGCAAAATATAAATGTTAATGCCTTTTAATCAGCTAGGCTTTTAGAAAACTTGGGTGGAAAGCTTGCAATAATCCTACTTAGCTCTAGAGATGAATGGTGAAGCAAGTTTTAAGAATTTTTTATTCTAATTAATGATGGTGATAGAAATGGCAGTCACGTTCACAGTGATAGAAGAAACTGCAAAGTCATGTGTTGTGTGTGTGTGTGTGTGTGTGTGTCCTGACCTCACCACGTTTCACATTCCCAACTTTCTTGTTACATTTCCTTCTAGCATCTGTATTATTTAGCAATAAACCTGGGTGGAAGGCAATGTGTCGACTACCAAATGTTACTGGAGCAAATCAACCATATCACTGTAAAAACTGATCATATTTCCTTGGTACATGAGGAATTGGGCATCTGTACAACCTACCCTTCCTGGATGCCCTAGTATGGCTTGAAATTGACCAGTTCTGTCTCATAACTAAAGCTTTGGCCATGGGCCTAACTCCGTTCCTTCTATTTCCTTTTACTGCTTTCTGATAACTATGGGATTTGGTGCCCTGAGGACTGAGAGGGTTAGGATACTTCTACTGCTGCAATTTAGATCAAAATAGTTGGAACCTAAACATTTAGTGTTTTTTTTTTTAAAGTTCATTTAGCCATTTAGCCATTGATTTTTTTAAAAAATTATTTAATTAATTATTTATTTATTTTTGTCTGTGTTGGGTCTTCATTACTGCGTGCGGGCTTTCTCTAGTTGCGGCAAGCAGGGACTACTCTTTGTTGAGGTGCGCGGTCTTCTCATTGCAGTCTTCTCTTGTTGCAGAGCAGGGGCTCTAGGTGCGTGGGCTTCAGTAGTTATGGCTCACGGGCCTAGTTGCGCCACGGCATGTGGGATCTTCCTGGACCAGGGCTCAAACCCATGTCCCCCGCACTGTCAGGGGGATTCTTAACCACTGAGCCACCAGGGAAGCCCTAGCCATTTATTTTAGAACAAATTTATCATGAGTAATCAAGGTGAATATTAAAATGGATTTTAATAAATATAAGAAAATACTTGCATTTCAAGAATTATGTTCACATAATATCTACTTTTTGGATTTTAGAGTCTTACACTGGAGCACATACCAGTGATTGCCCTAAAAACCTTTCCACGGACAGATACACGTCTATGATACAATGAGCACTGTAGATACCACTGTCTAGTTTCATCCAGGTTCTTCTGCTGGGGCTTTCCCCTACACCTCCAGAACCTTTCTGCATAACAAGAACTCTACCAGACTCTTTTTGAGGGGAGCTTACAGTATCCTAGGCTACAGAACATAAAAAAGAATATGTGTGGTACCTTTGGGTGGGGGGGCAGTAAACTCCAGGCATGGGTGAGCTTCATTTTGCTGGATATGCCCAGTGTGGCCTACAGCCAGCTCTGGATGGATGGCGTTTTCTAAGAGAGAAGAGTGGCTAGTATGACTCCTCAGCTTAGGCAGCGTGGGGAACTCACTCAAATGACCTTGAGATGTGAGGAAAGGTGTGGTGGGTGGGCTGCTCTGGCCTCTAAGAGGGACGTCTGTACCAGACAAACAGGAAAGGTGTTTTCTAATATGCCTACTCTTTCTGGTCATGTGCCCCTTCTCCACTTCAAGTTTCTCCCCAAGCTTGCTTAATTGCTGTTCTTTGAGAAACATTTTTATTTTTCTGAGATTGTGACCTTTTTCCCATTTTTAGTGTTAAAATGCCTTTCTTTAACAAAATGATGGTGATAATAGATGGTATTTCTAGTTTTTGACGGCCCACTTGGCAAAATCGGCACTTGGCGGCCTTCTGCCAGTTTCCCACATTGTTTTTGTGTTTGTTTAACTTACTGGTCACTGAACTCCCAGTCTGGAGTACAAGGGTGTGCAGGCTCTCAAGGGCAGGGGTGGCCAGGAGAACTCGTGGAGAAGGAGGATCTTTCAGACACTGTAGATAGCATGGTCAAGGATATTGAGGGCCAACGGAAGGGGGAGGAGCGAGCAGGTACTTGACAAGAAGGAGGTTAAGTCAGAGGAAATGAGGTCAGGCAGCAAGGAGTGGGCCTTGCAAACTTCAGAGCATAGCAGGTAGAAGAGAAGCCAGCTTTGAGACAAGGTTACACAGCACAGGTGCATGCCGATCTGGGGGCAGGGCTCTTTCCCTGAAGCACGTGGGTGGTCCCAGACCTTGAATGGATACCACATAGGTCAGAAGCCTGAAATTCCCCCCAGCCTTGTCACAGCAGCAGAGACATGAGTATTGCTAGGGGCTCCTGCTGTGGATAAATCTATGTTTTAGTAGAAAAGGAACTCAGATTCAGTGTTTTCCTTCAACTTAGAACACACATGGAGTGGCAGGCTGTGGGATTTTGTGTATTGACAGACTGAAGGAAATGTGATAACAGCATCCCGGATTGCCAGGACAAGGGGAAGCTGGCACCTTCCCCAAATGTCCTGAGAGTTAAGAGAAAACAGGATGGTTAGAGAAGAATATGGTAAATAAATAGTTACGATTTCAACTGACTGCACCCTCATGATCTACTTTTTAGTCGAAATGTTTTAAATTATACAAGGATAATCTGAGTATACTCTTAATAGAAAAGATTAAGATAACACAAATACATAGAGTAAAAGTGGGAGAGAAAATGCAGGGAAAATAGGTAAACATTTAAAATATTATCCTTCATACTCATTTAAATGTTTTCTTTCTATGCAAAATGTCAAATATCCTTCTAAATGGAAAGTGTCAATTTCCTCTAAAAAGTCTTACCTGGTGTCAGTCACAATTAATAACACCTGTGAGAAAGCTGGTTTACCAGCCTCTTCACCTAAACCAGGTATTGTTACTGTTTGTAACTCTTGCATCCAAAAGTGATGGATGAAAAAATAGATAATACATTGCTGTTTAAATGTGCATTTTAGTGATATTAGTAGGGAGAGATTCAACACATTTTCTCATGTTCAGAGTCATTTGTACTTCTTTTGACATTGCCTATATGAAATTGACCATTTAGTTTTCCGTTGTCTCATGTAGATGTCAGATCCAGGTAATTAAGTTTTATCAAAGAATAGAATATGCCCCCTTTTTTGCCTTTACCTATCTACCTACCTACTCTGAGAGGTCTTGATCTTGGATTCAAAAGCCTAGGTTCAACTCTTGGCTTGCTGCTTACTGTGTGACCTACCTCTTAGAGCTTCTTTAGAACGTATTCCATAGAGTTATTATGAAAATTTAGTGAGGAAATTCCATGTGCAGGGCTCAGTACAAGATTTGGCACATTATACAAATGGTAGTGATGGTATTTCATAAGAGGGATTTCAGATAATTATAAAGACCAACTCCCCCCCTCCACTCCAATCACTACGATTCCTCCTCCTTAGCTTCAAACTCACATCAGGTATAGATACTCTGGGGCTCTTCTTTTGAGTTGGCCTGAATTAGCCGCAATTCCTATTGAGATATTTCTGCATATTAAGTGCTTATTTTGCACTTTTGTAAACAGTTTAGAAATTTGAAACTATACTACGAAGTTAAAAGATTTGGCAATTTTTGCTGTGTGGGATCTTGATAGAAGAAAAGTACAGAATTAACCAAAATCACAATAATTATTCTGGGTTGTAAATTATGAGAGCAATAACTAAAGTGAATGAAGATTTGAGTATATAAAAAAAGAGAGTGAAGTTCTACAATTTTCTGCTAGAATATTCTGGAGAATTATTTGTCATTATTGTCAATAATTTTAATAATGTGGAAATCATATAATTAAATATTACATTTATAGAATGGGTTATGGCTAAGATCATTTCATAAAAATAGAAATTGGTAATTTCTCCTAAGAATTCTATTAAGAAAATATGCTACTCTGCATATTATGAGAGAAAATATGCAGTGTTTCTTCTTTTTCCTCTTATTACTGAATTATAATGTGCAAAACTGTAAAACATTACATAAAGGACCTATAAATGTCACTCAAGTACCTCTTACCAATAATTTGTATTTTATGAAACTTGAATTTCTATTAAAATGCAATAGGTAGAACTAGGAATTTACAATACTAATCTTGATAGCACCATGCTCCAGATACTTTTCTCCCCTTGATCTCCAAAGCTTACATGGGATTTTTGAGAGAAAGCAGATGTTATGTCCTCTTGGCGGATATCCATTGCATGTGCTCATGAAGGGACTTGCGTAAAAGCACACAGAACAGGCTGGTATCATAATCTAAATCCCTCAGTTCCCAGAACTGGACTCCTGGAGCTCAAACAAAACCAAGCATTGAAGCAGTCATGCTGATGATTACCTCAGCTGCCCAGCTTCTTACGTCTCTAAATGGTGCATCCATCATCTCTAGGAAAATAAACAATTATAAAAGTGTTGGGATTCACTTCTACCTCTTGCGGGACTTTCCTCATTATAATCACATATATTATTGTGAATTGTTTAATGCCTATTAATCTTCAAATTATTGTAGTATGAAGGGGAATCAAGTAAACGGACACGTTTGTTCTACAAGGAATTTATTTTCTAGATGGGAATGGGGTGTATCACCCCAATGGAATGATACACATGGACAGGAACATGCCTAGTATTAGGCCAGCAGTAAGGGAAACCAGGCATCTGTGGTTGAGTATGTAAAAAAAAATTTCCTGGGGACAGGAAATTAGTGGAGACAAAGCTTATCTTAGTGGTCTGACACCGTGAGGATCAACCCTCCTGGTTTAGGTGTTGGTGGTTCAATTTGGATCACAGGATGAGGTACACCATGGAAATCAATACAAGCCTTTGCAGCTCCATTGTTGCACCAGAGTTTTGACTTTGCTTCTCATATGTGCTGTTGTATCATAGACTTGACAAGCTCCATGAAAATTAGACGAAATATTATTTATAAATTTATTTATTTATTTATTTTGCCGCATTGGGTCTTGGTTGCCGCGCACGGGCTTTCTCTATTTGCAATGAGCTGGGACTACTCTTCGTTGTGGCACATGGGCTTCTTGCAATGGCTTCTCTTGTTGCAGAGCACGGGCTCTAGGTGTGCAGGCTTCAGTAGTTGTGGTGTACGGGCTTACTTGCTCTGCAGCATATGGGATCTTCCCGGACCAGGGCTCGAACCCGTGTCCCCTGCATTGGCAGGCAGATTCTTAACCACTGTGCCACCAGGGAAGTCCGAGATATTATTTAAAAAGAAAAAAAAAAGAGGATGCAGAAAAAGTATACAGAGGGGAGTGTGTTAAGAGAGGTTTCCTGGACGAATATAGTGAATCTTGCTACTCAGGAAAAATAACAAAACAACACAAAAAGCTGAAATGTTTAATTGAAAGGTGCCTTTTAGGTAAGTGTCTTAGAAAACCCTTTGTATTATATAAGAGCACAAAATAAATATGGTCATGATGTGTGTTTGACCCAGGTGTCACAAGTGAATGACACAACTGTAAGAAAACCAAACTTCCACACATTCATCAAGGTCTCCAGGTGATGGTGCTGGTAACAACTATAAAGAGACTCCAGGACACTTGGTGCCAGGCTTCCAGGGCACTGCATTACATCTTCACTGCAGTCCCAGAACCCTCACCATGGGCTGGGTATAGCAAGCCACTGAACGAGATCTACTTAGGGTGGGACAGTGCAGCATTGTAGCTAGACAGCATGGAACGATAGAAAATGAAGTATGCATAGAAGACCTGAGTCTCAGTCTCAACTCTGTCCTTCAGTAGCTGTGAGATTATGAATCAATCATTGTACCTTTCTTTTTTTTTTTCTTTTTTTTTTTAGTATCCTAGTTTCTTTGCTTATGAGACCAGAAGATGAGACTAGATTATTTCCAAAGTTTTAGCTCTAAAAAATTAATGATTTGCTAGTTTTGACAGGCAAATTTGACAGGCAAATCAAAGTCTTTTTTCTGGAAAGACATCTATGCTGTTCATTTTAAAAGTGGAGGGTTTAAATATATCATGTTTTTTGTTGGTTTATTCATATGTACTTTTATTTCAGCAAATGAAGAGACCCAGTTGGCATTTAAATGTAACATTATTGCAGGTATAGTGTTCACCTTTCTTGAGGCTACAGTTCTGTAAGAATATTTTTAGATATCTGGGATATGACCAAAATTCCTCAGAAATAGGACAGAACTGTGCTTAGCCTAGTTGCCAGAAGATTGGCTTTCATTAAATGCGTAATATTTCTGGTGTTTTTGATCTCAACTCCACCCTGCTACACAAATGAAATTTGGGCCAAATACCACATCCAGGGATGAGGTAAATTTAATCTGTTTTTGTTCTGGATGAAATACAACTGATATATTTTTTACTATTTTGGTATAGTCTTCAATGGGAATCAGTATCCTATTTAATTGACTATATTTTTCAAAACTGTGTTGGCAGTAAAGATGGTATCATAAAAATGATATCTACCAAAGTAAATCTATCTAATAAATAGTTGGCAGGTATAAATTATAATGAGAGCCTCTAATTTATTTTGAGCCCCTAATTTATTAAAAATGCTTTAAAGAGATATCATCTATATTATATTTTACCATTTTCCCTTAAGTCTACAATCTGTATCAGGCTTATTTCAGTTAGATTGAAGCAGAATTCCTTCTTCCCTTAAAAATGTAGTGTTCACAATCTTCTCTGCTCCCATTTAGGCACTTCACCAAGTGTAATATTTATGTTTTCTGTGAACCCACAATCACTGAAAATCCTCTCCATAATAAAATAAAGGTACATGTGCATAATATGGTCACAGATAATCATATATGGACATCACGTGATACATAAACACACATGACTGAATTTACTCACTTATCAAATAGTGACTGAATGTCTGCTCCAGGTCAAGCACTGTACTAGCACTGGAGATACAGCAGTTGTGATGGTTAATTTTATGTGCCACCTTGGCTGTACGACAGGGTGCTCAGATTAAACACTACTTCTGAGGGTCTGTGAGGGTGTTTCTGGATGAGATTAGTGTTTGGGTTGGTGGGCTCAGTAAAGTAGCTTGCCCTCCCCAGTGTGGTGGGCGTCATCCAGTCTGTTGAGGACCTGAGTAGAACAAAAAGGTGGAGGAAGGAGGAATTCACCCCTTTTGCTTTCTGTCTGTCTGATTGAATGGGAATATCAGTCTTCTGCCCTTGGACTGGGATGTGTACCGTTGGCTCCCCTGGTTTTCAGGCCTTTGGACTTGTACTAGAATTACATCACCAACTTTCCTCCAGCTTGCTGAAGGCCGACTGTGGGACTTCTCAGCCTCCATAATTGCATAAGTCAATTCCTCATAATTAATCTCCATATATATGTATACATATTTCAATAGGATATATGTATGTGAACTATACATATGTACATATATACCACATACACGTCTCCTATTGGTTTTGTTTCTCTGAAGAACCTTAATACAGCAGTGAACCAAAGAGACAATTCCTAACTCCCAGAGCTTGTTATCAACAGGAGATTGGTTGCTCCATTGGCATAGTAACTCCTTTCTCCTCTTTCACACAAGCTTGGGAAGCACAGTGAGTATTCTTGCTGCCTGCTGTGGCACAGTGATGCAGAGTCTGTGAAACAGAAGAAGCCCAAAGATGCCTCCTGTACCTTTTAATTGGCCTGTGTGCCCAATTATGGAGTCCAGAAGAGAAACTGGATATTACAGATTCCTGTGGGAGTAATTACCAGTAGACAAAAGTCAGGAGGTTTTTAAACCTCTGAATTTGATGTTTGTTTCTTTGTTTGGCTTTGTAAGCTTTAGTAAGCATGAAAAGCACTATGATCTAATGGCTAAGAATATGAGTGCTGGAACCAGCCTAGATGGGTTCAAGTCTCAGCTCTGCTAGTTTTAGTTCTGGGACCTCAGACATATGACATGCCAGTTCTCTCACCTATAAAATAGAGATGCTACTGATATCTAACAACTGATTGATTGTGGCTTATTGTGGGGATGACATAAATTAATACATATAAAACACTTAGAGTCATTTGGCACATAGCAGGCACTCAGCAAAAATTAGATATTTTGTACAATAAAAAATCTACCTCCCCTAAAAGAGATACATTTGGGAAGTGTTTTTTTTTTTTTTTTTTTTGTGGTACGCGGGCCTCTCACTATTGTGGCCTCTCCCGTTGCGGAGCACAGGCTCTGGACGTACAGGCTCAGCGGCCATGGCTCACGGGCCCAGCCGTTCCACCGCATGTGGGATCTTCCTGGACCGGGTCACGAACCCGTGTCCCCTGCACCGGCAGGTGGACTCTCAACCACTGTGCCACCAGGGAAGCCCGGGAAGTGTTCTCTTTGTCCTTCTGTTATAGTACATTATTTTGGAGTCCTTTTTTTCCCCTCTTTTGGTATTTAGAGGAAATTTTGTCAAGAATGAAAAGCATGACCTAATTTTGGTAAATAGTAAGATGGGGCCTGTATTTTGGGTGCTTCACTCCCTAAAGATTCTTCATGGCTTTGTTCCTGACCTGTCACTTTTCTTCTGAGGGCTTCAGTTTCTCTATGCAGTGAAACCACAGAACAGATGTTAGGAGGCCGAGTTAATGGTGGCCTGTAACACCGAACACCTTGACTGATAGGTTCTAAAGCTTTCTCCTAGCAATTCAAGAGTGCCAGGGATGAGTGAGCCAAAAAGTAGAGTCATGGCCCTTTGCAAATGCATAAGGAGTAGTTCTCAGTCTGCGCTTGACAAATCTGAGGGTTTAGAAGACCGTTTTGTGGTACAGCTGAATCCCAGTGTGCTGTGTTCCCAGGGAAGAAAACCAGTAACAACAGATCGCACAACGCATACCATTTGCTAAATGGGCTTCCTCGCAAGTGGGGCTCTGGGAGGAATCTCACAATTTCCTGCCACTTTGTCTCTGAAGGGTAAGAAAGGAGAATCGTTCTCATTTCAGCTGCTTTCATTTCTTGAGACTGTGGAAATGTCTTTCTTTTCATTTTTGCTTCCAATCCAATGCTTGCTTTTATTAGCTTTAACTTTTTTGTTGCCTAACAGCCTTCAAACTTGACATAAATTTCAAGTCAATTTCTACATTTCACCGGTTTGGGAGTTTTATATGGAAAAATTCTCATAGCTATCTTTCAGTCTCTAAGAATACGGAAGAGTAGAGGAGTCATGATGACAGTGACCAAAATAAGGCAGGACATCTCCACAGCCAATGTGTTGCAGAAATACTGTAGATTCATATGGTTCACGTCAGAGTCTCCAAAGAACGATTTGTTATCTGATTTTTATTAACACTAATAATTTTTTCATGAAATGTGCTTTCATGTGACTCTAGAATAAACAGAGTTTAATAATTCTCTACAGACCAGATTCTGGTTTTTGACAGGATTTTGCAATCAAGTCCTTGAAACAAATTCTGTCTGACAAACACTGGTGTTCTAAAGACCTAACTCACCCCATTTTTGAAGTTTGAGATGGCCCAGTTTCATCATTCAAAATGCAGGAGTTGATATTCAGTAACTTCTTGACCCTAACCAGCTGACCTTTGATGTTAGTTTTAATATTTTGGAGTCCCATTCATAGTTTGAATGAATCCCTGTGGCTTGTCAGTTTACCCAGCAGGGAAAATACTTGGAGTCTGAAAGACCTGAACTAATAACTGTCTTGTCCTTGGGAGTGTAATATTAATACCATGATTTGAGTGTCCTCACTTCTTAGATAGCTAGTGTTCTCTTCCTGATTTAAGAAGTGACTGAGTCACCATTTCTAAGAATTTGGGGTCATTATGTATTGATAACACTGAATTTTAGGGGAATTCTTTTTTCTTAATTGAAATACATTTGACATGTAACATTATGTAAATTTAAGGTGTACAGCATGTTAATTTGATACACTTATGTACAGTAATATGATTGCCATTGTAGTGATAATTACTACCTCTAGCATGTTATATAATTATGCTTTCTTTTTAGCAGTTGGAATAATTAAGTTCTAGTCTCTTTTTAAGTTCGATGATTACAACATTGTTTATATTCACTGTACTGTGCATTAGCTTTTTAGGGCTTATTTACTACTCATTGTAAGTTTGTACCCTTAAACAACATCTCTCATCTCCCCATGCCACCATCCTTTGGTAACCACCATTTTATTCTAAGTGTTTATGAGTTTGGCTTTTTTAGATTCCACAGGTGATATCATACTGTATGTGACTTCCTCTACTGACTTATCTCACTTGGCATAATGTGTTGAAGGTCCATCCATGTTGTTGTAAATGGCAGGATGTTCTCCTTTCTCATGGCTGGATATCTCACATCTTTTTAATCTATTCATCTGTTGATGAGCTTTTAGGTTGTTTCTATATCTAGGCTCTTGTGAACAAGGCTGCAATAAATGTGGGAGCTCATATATTTCTTTGAAATATCACTTTCATTTCCTTTGAGTATATACCCAGAAGTGGAATTGCTGGATCAAATGGTAGATCTATTTTTAATTTTTTGAGAAACCTCCGTACTGTTTTCCACAGTGTTGAACCAATTTACATTTCCACCAACAGTGTACAAGGGTTCCCTTTTATCCTTCTTTTCTTTCTTCTTGATGATAGTCATTCTAACAGGGGTGAGGTGATATCTCACTGTGGTTTTGATTTGCATTTCCTTGATGATTTGTGATATTGAGCATCTTTTCATGTACCTGCTGGCTATTTGTATATTGTCTTTGAAAAAAACATCTATTTCCTTTGCCCATTTTTAAATCTTTTTGTTTTTGTTATTGAGTTGTATAAGTTCCTTACATATTTTGGATACTAACCCTTTATCTGATACGTATATGGTTTGCAAAAATTTTCTCCCATTCTGTAGGTTGCCTTCATTTTGTTGTTTCTTTTTCTGTGAAGAAGCTTTTCAGTTTCATAGTCCCATTTGTTGATTTTGCTTTTGTTGTTTGTGCTTTTGGTGTCATATTTAAAAAAAAAAATTGCCCAGACCAAAGTTAAGGAGCCTCTTCGCTATCTTTTCTTCTAGCAGTTTTATAGTATCAGGTCTTAGTTTAAGTCTTTGAACCATTTTGAGTTTTTTGTGAATGGTGTAAGATAAGGGTCCAATTTCATTATTCTGCATGTATTTATACAGTTTTCCCAACACTTTGTTGAAGAGACTGTCCTTTTCCCATTGGGTGTTCATGGCTCCCTTGTTGAATATTAGTTGGCTGCATATGTGGGAGTTTAATTCTGGGCTCTCTGTACTGTTCCATTGGTTTATATGTCTATTTTTATGCCAATACCATACTGTCTCTATTATTATAGCTTTGTAGGATAGTTTAAAATTAGGAGGTATAATACCTCTGGTTTTGTTCTTTTTCCTCAGGATTTCTTTGGCTATATGGGATCTTTCATGGTTCCATACACATTTTAGGATTGTTCTTCCTATTTCTATAAAGAATACCATTGGTATTTTGATTAAATTGCATTGAATCTATAGATGGTTTTGGGTAGTATGGTCATTTTAACAATATTAATTCTCCTGATTCATGAACACAGGATGTCTTTTTATTTGTTTGTATCTTCTTCAATTTCTCCCAGTAAAGTTCTGTAGTTTTCATTGTATAGATCATTCACTTCCTTGGTTAAATTTATTCTTAGGTATTTTATTGTTTTTGATGCTACTGTGAATGGCTAGTTTTCTCTACTTCTTTTTCAGGTGTTTCACTATTACTGTATAGAAATGCAATTGATTCCTATATGTTGATTTTGTATCCTGAAACTATACTGAATAGTCCCAACAGTTTTCTGGTTGAGTCTTTGGGGTTTTCTATATATTAAATCATATCATCTGCAAATAGTGATAATTTTACTTCCTCCTTCCTGATTTGATGCCTTATATTTCTTTGTTGTGCCAAAAATTCTTATTCTTTATTACCCAATATCTGAGAAGGACTAGAGAAATGATCCTGAAAATTTCTTCTTTCGTTAGGTGAGAAAACCAAGTCAGAAGAGCCTTTGATAATGATGGCAATGATACTTTTTTTTTTTTGTATTCCTTAATTATGTATATTTAGGGCTTTGAGATTACCAGGGGGAAGGTTTGGCATCAGTAAGGGATAAGGAGTATTTGAAGAAAAAAATGTTATAGAGGAAATAAGGAAACATAAGGATATTAATAAATCCAGTGTAAACATAATATTAGGGCTAGGAGAGGAAGAAAACATGGTTGCATGAGACTGAAATCTCTAGACAGGAAAGTGACAGGCATTTGGGTCTAGACTCTAAGCACTGATAGTTCTTGACATAGGATTACATAAAATTATCTGAAACTCTGCCCAGTGATTGGTGTGTTCTAGGTGTTCAATATACATTTGCTACATTCCTCTTGTTTTAACACTGCCATATACCATCAAACACATTTCTTGCTTTTTATACATGCTCAGAAATGCTTGAACTGGGGGAGAGGGAATGGGTAGAATTTGAATGGGCAGATTGGATGAAGAGGATGTTGAGAATGGTATGAGCACAGAAATGGGCAAAAACCAGGATATGTATGGGTAAGAGTAAATATACCAGTAGGGTAGGGAAAGGGAGAAATATATTTGGAGAAACCACAGATTCTAAAAGAAGTCAAAACTTTTTGGTTTCAGAAACTGAGGGGCCTTGGAACTCTGAGAGCTCTGGGATTCTCTGTGTTATCTATGTATTTCATGGTTACTGTGTTATCTATGTATTTCATGGATGCACGTCCATTAACTGTTGTAAATATGTGTAACTCTCCAAGACATGAATTTAGCAAAACCATTTTTATCCCATTAGTTTTCATCCAAGATCTAGTGTTCTTTAGATTCCAGAAGTGTGGAGGTTCTGCTGATTTTAATGTGATGTAAAGAAAGTATACTTCCTGAGGGGTAGAGTGAAGGTAGCAGTGTGGGAAGATGCAGAATTCACATCTCCCCACAACTAGGTCACCTGCTGGATGCTGGTGGGGGAACTTGATGCCTGGGAGGAACCCCCAAGTGACCGGGTAGGACGTTGGGGGACTGAGGTGGGGGAGAAGGGGAGGCCAGACAGGACCAGCACCCCTGAGGGGTGGCTTGGAGAGGGGAGGGGTTCCCATGCTTGGAGGGACCCTCAAGGGCTTGGAGCAGGGGGGAGTGCACCTAGCATTTCCCTTGCCCAATCAGCCCAGGAGGACTGCCTGGTTCCTGGGCCAGGTCCTAAGCCCTTAGAGGCCCCCTCAGAGCTGCGTTTGTCCTAGGGTTGTAGGAGGGAGGGAGGAGGGGGGGAGGAGGAGGAGAGGTGGTTGGTGGGAGGGGAACCCTCCAGGACCGCAGCATCAGGGAAGGTGCGGCAGGCATTTCCCCCACCCACTCAGCCTCAGGAAGCCTGCTGGGCTCCCAGGCCAGGTCCCCACCTTCTAAAGCCCCTCCAGGCCATGTGGGTCCTGGGGTTGTAGAAGGAAGGCTGGGAGAGAACAGGAGAGGCAGGCAGGAGGGACCCTCCAGGACCAGAGGAGCAGGAGAGGCACAGAGGGCATTTGCCCCCTCTACTGGAGCCCGGGAAGCCTGCTGGGCTCCCAGGCTGGGTCCCCTGCCCTCCAAGGCCAGAGGCACGCCCGGACTCCTTACATTGTGTTGAGCCTAAGCCCCATCCCCACCCCCTGCAGGGCCTTTTCCAGCCCTGTGGTCCTAAGCATAGGCCCCACCCACTGCCTAAACCCCACCCCTGCCTAAGCCCCGCCCCCCACAGCCAAGACCTTTTCCGCCCTTTTATTTTCTCCTCTTTTTTACTATGGTGGTCCTGTTTTATCTTCCAGTTGTTTCATCTATATTTTCATTTTTATATTCTTTCTAACATCTGTTAGTTTTCTAGTCTAATTTTATTTTTTACTCTTTCTTATTGTTCTCCTTTTTTTCTTTTTTTTTTTGCCACCACACATGTCTTGTGGGATCTTAGTTCAGGAGCTGGGGGTTGGGCTGGAGCTCCTGCGGTTGGAGCTCTGAGTCCAAACCACTGGACTAACAGAGAACCTCAGACTCCAGGGAATATTCATTGCAGTGAGGTCTCCTGGAGGTCCTCATCTCAGCACCAAGACTCAGCTCTACCCAACAGCCTACCAACTCCAGTGCTGGAAGCCTCAGGCCAAACAACCAGTAAGACAGGAACACAATCCCACCCATCAAAAAAAAAAAAAAAAGAAAATGAGACAGCAAAAAACTATGTTACAGATAAAGGAGCAAGGTAAAAACCTACAAGACCAAATAAATGAAGAGGAAATAGGTAATCTACCTGAAAAAGAATTCAGAGTAATGATAGTAAAGATGATCCAGAATCTCGGAAATAGAATGGAGGTACAGACTGAGAAAATACAAGAAATGTTTAACAGAGATCTAGAAGAACTTAAGAACAAATAAACAGTTGAACAACACTAACTGAAATGAAAAATACACTAGAAGGAATCAATAACAGAATAACTGAGGCAGAAGAATGAATAGGTGAGCTGGAAGACAAAATGGTGAAAATAACTGCCAAGGAGCAGAATAAAGAATGAAAAGAATTGAAGACAATCTCAGAGACCACTGGGACAACAGTAGATGCACCAGCATTTGGATTATATAGGTCCTAGATGAAGAAGAGTAAAAGAAAGGGTCTGAGAAAATATTTGAAGAGATTATAGTGGAAAACTTCCCTAACATTGGAAGGGAAATAGTCACCCAAGTCCAGGAAGAGCAAAGAGTCCCATACAGGAAAAACCCTAGGAGAAACTCATCAAGACACAATTTAATCAAACTAACAAAAATTAAATTCAAAGGAAAAAATATTAAAAGCAGCAAGGGAAAAGCAAAAAATAACATACAAAGTAATCCCCATAAGGTTATAAGCTGATTTCTCAGCAGCAACTCTGCAAGCCAGAAGGGAGTGGCAGGATATATTTAAAGTGATGAAAGGGAAGAACCTACAAACAAGATTACTCTACCCAGCAAGGATCTCATTCAGATTCAATGGAGAAATCAAAAGCTTTACAGACAAGCAAAAGCTAAGAAATTCAGCACCACCAAACCAGCTTTACAACAAATGCTAAAGGAACTTCTCTAGATGGGAAACACAAGAGAAGAAAAAGACACACAAAAACAAACCCAAAACAATTAAGAAAATGGTAATAGGAACATACATATCGATAATAACCTTGAATGTAAATGGATTAAGTGCCCCAACCAAAAGACACAGATGGGCTGAATGGATAAAAAAACAAGACCCATATATATGCTGTCTACAAGAGACCCACTTCAGACCTAGTGACACATACAGGCTGAAAGCAAAGGGATGGAAAAAGATATTCTATGCAAATGGAAATAAAAAGAAAGTTGGAGTAGCAAATCTCATATCACATAAAATAGACTTTAAAATAAAGAATGTCACAAAAGATGAGGAAGGACACTACATAATGATCAAGGTATCAATCCAAGAAGATATAACAATTATAAATATTTATGCACCTGACATAGGTTGGGTAAATGCTAACAACCATGAAAGGGGAAATCAACAGTAACACAATAATAGTAGGGTACATGAACACCCCACTTACACCTATGGACAGATCATCCAGACAGAAAATAAATAAGGAAATACAAGCTTTAAATGACACAATAGACCAGATAGATTTAATTGATATTTATAGAACATTCCACCCAAAAGTGGCAGAATACACTTTTTTCTCAAGTGCACATGGAATATTCTCCAAGATAGATCACATCTTGGGTCACAAATCAAGCCTCGGAAAATTTAAGAAAATCGAAATTGCATCAAGCGTCTTTTCTGACCACAACACTATGAGACTGAAAATCAGTTACAGGAAAAAGACTGTAAAAACACAGACACATGGAGGCTAAACACTGTTCTACTAAATAACGAAGAGATCACTGAAGAAATAAAAAAATACATACAAACAAATGACAGCAAAAACACTACAACCCAAAACTTACGGGGCACAGCAAAAGCAGTTATAAGAGGGAAGTTTATAGCAATACAATCCTACCTTAAGAAACATCTCAAATAACCTAACCTTATACCTAAAGCAACTAGAAAAAGAAGAACAAAGAAAACCCAAAGTTAGTAGAAGGAAAGAAATCATAGAGATCAGAGCAGAAATAAATGAAATAGAAACAAAGAAAACAATAGCAAAGATCAATAAAACTAAAAGTTGGTTCTTTGAGAAGATAAACAAAATTGATAAACCCTTAGCCAGACTCATCAAGAAAAAAAGGGAGAGGACGCAAATCAATAAAATTAGAAATGAAAAAGGGGAAATCACAACAGTCACTGCAGAAATACAAATGATTATAAGAGACTACTACAAACAACTATATGCCAATAAAATGGACAACCATGAAGAAATGGACAAATTCTTGGAAATATACCACATTCCAAGACTGAACCAGGAAGAATTAGAAAATATAAACAGACCTATCACAAGTAATGAAATTGAAACTGTAATTAAAAATCTTCCAGCAAACAAAAGTCCAGGACCTGATGGCTTCACAGGCAAATTCTATCAAACATTTAGAAAAGAGCTAACACTGATCCTTCTCAAAAAACCTCAGAGGGAAAAACACTCCTAAATTCGTTCTATGAAGCCACCCTCACCCTGATACCAAAACCAGACAAAGATATCACAAAAAAAATTATAGACCAATATCACTCATGAACATAGATGCAAAAATCCTGAACAAAATACTAGCAAAGAGAATCCAACAACATATTAAAAGGATCATACACCATGATCAAGTGGGATTTATCCCAGGAATACAAGGATTCTTCAATATATGCAAATCAATCAATGTGATACACCATATTAACAAATTAAGGAATAAAAACCATATGATCATCTGAGTAGATGCAGAAAAAGGTTTTGACAAAATTCAGCACCCATTTATGATAAAAACTTCCAGAAAATGGGTATAGAGGAATCTATCTCAACATAATAAAGGCCATATATGACAAACCCACCACAAACATCATACTCAGTGGTGAAAAACTGAAAGCATCTCCACAAAGATCACGAACAAGACAAGGATGTCCACTCTTGCCACTCTTATTCAACATAGTTTTGGAAGTTCTAGCCATGGCAATCAGAGAAGAAAAAGAAATAAAAGGAATATAAATTGGAAAAGGAGAAGTAAAACTGTCACTGTTTGCAGATGACATGTACTATACGTAGAGAATCCTAAAGATGCCACCAGAAAACTACTAGAACTAATCAATAAATTTGGTAAGGTTGCAGGATACAAAATTAATGCACAGAAATCTCTGGCATTCCTATACACTAACAATGAAAAGTCAGAAAGAGAAATTGAGGAAATAATCCCATTTACCATTGCAACAAAAAGAATAAAATATCTAGGAACAAACCTACCTAAGGAGGTGAAAGACTTGTACTCAGAAAACTATAAAACACTGATGAAAGAAATCAAAGATGACATAAACAGATGGAGAAATATACCATGTTCTTGGATTGGAAGAATCAATATTGTGAAAGTGACTATATTACTCAAAGCAATCTACAGATTCAATGCAATCCCTATCAAACTACCAATGGCATTCTTCACAGAATTAGAACAAAAAATGTTACAATTTGTATAGAAACACAAAAGACCCCAAATAGCCAAAGCAATCTTGAGAAAGAAAAACGGAGCTGGAGGAATCAGGCTCCAGGACTTCAGACTATACTACAAAGCTACAGTATGGTACTGGCACAAAAACAGAAATATAGATCAATGGAACAGGATAGAAAGCCCAGAGATAAACCCATGTACATATGCTCACTTTATCTTTGATAAAGGAGGCAGGAATGTACAATGGAGAAAAGACAGCCTCTTCAATAAGTGTTGTTAGGAAAACTAGACAGCTACATGTAAAAAAATGAAATTAGAACACTACCTAACACTACACAAAAATAATCTCTAAATGTATTAAAAACCTAAATGTAAGAACGGACACTATGAAACTCTTTGAGGAAAACATAGAAAACACACTCTGACATAAACCACAGCAAGATCTTTTTTGACCCACCTCCTAGAGAAATGAAAATAACAACAAAAATAAACAAATGGGACCTAATGAAGCTTAAAAGTTTTTGCACAGCAAAGGAAACCATAAACAAGATGAAAAGACAACCCTCAGAATGGGAGAAAATATTTGCACATGAAACAACAGACAAAGGATTAATTGCCAAAATATACAAACAGCTCATGGAGCTCAATATCAAAAAAACAAACCACCCAAATAAAAAATGAGCAGAAGACCTAAATATACATTTCACCAAAGAAGGTATACAGATGGCCAAGAGGCACATGAAAAGATGCTCAACATCACTAATTATTAGAGAAATGCAAATCAAAAGTACAAGGAGGTATCACCTCACACTGGTCAGAATGGCCATCAAAAAATTTACAAACAATAAATGCTGGAGGGGGTATGATGAAAAGCGAACCCTCCTGCACTGTTGGGAATGTAAATTGATATAGCCACTATGGAGAACAGTATGGAGGTTCCTTAAAAACTAAAAATAGAGTTGTCAAATGACCCAGCAATCTCACTACTGGGCATATACCCTGAGAAAACCATAATTCAAAAATAGACATGTACCACAATGTTCATTGCAACACTATTTACAATAGCCAGAACATGGAAGCAACCTAAATGTCCATTGACAGATGAATGGATAAAGGAGATGTGGCACATATGTACAATGGAATATTACTCAAAAACAAAATTGAGTTATTTGTAGTGAGGTGGATGGACCTAGATTCTGTCATACAGAGTGAAGTAAGTCAGAAAGAGAAAAACAAATACCATATGCTAATACATATATATGGAACCTGAAAAAAAATGGTACTGATGAACCTAGTAACAGGGCAGGAATAAAGACACAGAAATAGAGAATGGACTTGAGGACATGGGGTTGAGGGAAGGGGAAGCTGGGCTGAAGTGAGAGTAGCATGGACATATATACACTACCAAATGTAAACTAGATCGCTGGTGGGAAGCAGCTGCATTGCATGGGGAGGTCAGCTCGATGCTTTGTGACCACCTAGGGGGGTGGGATAGGGAGGGTGGGAGGGAGACTCAAGAGGGAAGGGATATGGGGATATATGTATACATATAGCTGATTCACTTAGTTGTACAACAGAAACTAACACAAGACTGTAAAGCAATTATACTCCAATAAAGGTGTTAAAAAAAAAAAGAAAAAAAGGAAGTATACTTCCTACATGCTGGTCTTCTGCAGACTGAAATTGAGAATGTTTGAGTCATTGCCATAGCTGATGGTTATTTTCCAGTTTCCTCTCTAACATGTGGTCATTAATGTGCTGTATGGGTCTATAGTTTAGCATGGTTGCTTTTTATTAAAGAATGCAGGGTGTATGAGCATACCTCAAACTTCACAGTACATTATGGTCCCACACTACATTGCTGCCTGGTTTCCTCTTACTATCCATGTACGTTACATTCCAGAAATTATACTAATCTTTCCCTTTTTTTCTCCAAACATGGCTCGGTGCCTTTGCACCTGCCATTCTCTCTTTCTGAAATGCCCTTTTCCTCTTCTATGACGGGGTCTACATCTTATTCTTCAAATTTTATTTAAAATTTATCATATTATGTAGAAACTTTCCTGACTTTCATGGTATAAGTTAATGAAATGCTCCTTTGGGATTACCAACTCTATATCCTCACAGTATTTTTCTAGCTTTTCTAGCTCAATAATATGCCATTGGAATGTATCTAAGCTAACTGTCATCTTTCTTTAATGGAGATACTTATTTAATGTGTTATTTCCAGGGAAAACACTGTATTTCAGGTAGACACAATTTCTTTTTTTTTTTTTTTTTTGCGGTATGCAGGCCTCTTACTGTTGTGGCCTCTCCCGTTGTGGAACACAGGCTCCGGACGTGCAGGCCCAGCGGCCATGGCTCACGGGCCCAGCCGCTCCACGGCATGTGGGATCTTCCCGGACCGGGGCACGATCCCGTGTCCCCTGCATCGGCAGGTGGACTCCCAACCACTGCGCCACCAGGGAAGCCCTAGACACAGTTTTTAAACCAAGAATATTTTATTAAAAGCAAATCTACATTACCACTTTTGTTCAACATCTCAAATTGAGTCTTTGCATTTTTCACATTCCTAGTCTAAAGATTCTTCAGGATTACCTTTGTCCTTTGGCAGTGGTGTTTAAGAGCATGACAACGTTGTTTCTCATAATCCATGCTGGTAATTTTGGCAGTTTTACCTTTAGAATTGATAAAAATATTTTGAGATGTGTTGAAGAATACCAGAATTTCATCTTAATTTCCTATTTCATTAAATTTTTGGTTTTATTATTAATTGAATTACGTGTCGCTGGAAATTAAACAACTTCCTTCAGAAGTTGTCTGAAAGCTTTAAAAGGCCAAATGCTCATAATTTTCCTGATAGTCTGTTGAGATCTATGTATTCTCAGTAAACTCTCTTAGCCTTGAAAGTTCTGTGATCTTTTCTGAAATTTGGCAATTTCTACTGTCTTAATCGCATGGTCTGTTGACTACTGTTGACTGCATATAGAACTTTTATTTTAAGGCTGCGTTATAATTTATTCTTTTTGAAGAAGCAACGGCAATCCAAATTTGTGGTGTGACAGTCTCTAGCTTACTTCACTCAGTGTGACGTAAGTCAGGCAGAGAAAGAGAAATATATGATATCGCTTATATGAGGAATCTTAAAAAAAAATGATACAAATGAACTTATTTACAAAACAGAAACAGGCACACAGACTTAGTGAACTTATAGTTACCAGGAGGGAAGTGTAAGGGGGGATAGGGAGTTTGGGATTGACATGTACACACTGCTATATTTAAAATGGATAACCAACAAGTACCTACTGTATAGCATGGGGAACTCTGCTCAATATTCCTAACAACCTAATTTCGAAAAGAATTTGAAAAAGAATAGATATATTTATGTGTATATCTGAATCACTTTGTTGTATACCTGAAACTAACATGACATTGTTAATCAACTTTAATATAGAAGAAAAGGTTTAACCACCCCCCCCAAAAAAAATTATGGTATTGTTCAACAGATTCACCCTCATGCTCTCTGTCCAATATTCTATTCTTTTAATTTCTTTGCTGGGAGGACATTTAAAGAACATATAGTGCTTCACAAGGATCAAAGGGAAAATACAGGGATTACAGAGAGGCCAATGTAAAAATCCTAAAATATTAGGGAATGAGTTCCCAAGGTTTCTTCCCCTTAACTCTGAAACTTATTTAAAAAAAAAAAAAAAGAAGAAGGAAAAGGGGTATTTTTTTTTGTTGTTGTTCTTTGTTCTTGAAAATGTAACAGCAAGAGCTGAGAAGAGTAGAATTTTTAAATTTTTGAGTGGGATAGACACCCTCATTTTAATAAGGAGGAAACTGAGAGCCACAGAGATTGAGGCCTTGTCCAAGGTCATCTAGCCAAGCTATCCACAAAACCTGAAAATTTACAGAGGCAAGTGCATTGGCTTGGCCAAAACAGAGAAGATCAGGTTTTATTTAGTTTTGGGAGCATAAGAACATTGGTATGTGCTATTGCCTTGGGGGTAAAGATATGCATATTGGTTACATCTGCATGTCCTTCTGAACCCTCCCATACATGTGTGTATGAATCACAAGTAACATCCATTGTGAGATATATATGAAATGAGTTCTGTGTTCCAGTGACTTAAGTTTAAATCCCATATCCTACTTAGATTCTACTTTTAGCTGTATTGCCCCTGGCCCAACATGTGCTTACTGAATCAGATACCAGACATGTAAAGACGATAGCCAAGAAGTTTTATCAGCATTCCTTCACCTTTATAATATATTGTCCATAACAACAAAAACCTGGAAACAGCTTATTTCTTCATCAAATGGAGACTTTAAAAAATGAATTATGACAGGCTTCCAATATACATTGTTAAGTAAAAATGAAACCAGAGGAAGAATAATATTTATATTACGCTTGTGGGTATTTAAAAATATTCATATGTATGTATGAAAAATTTCCACAAGTATATACAAAATAATTAAAATGGCCTCTGTGGAGAGAAACTGCAGGTATAAAATGAAAGAGAAACTCATTTTTTATTATATATTATTTATACAATGATTTATATAATATGCCTTTTTTATATTTAAAAATAGTTAAATAAGCACATGCACTGCCTATAACATATTTCCTAGTAAGGGCCTTTAAGTGAAGTACGGGAAATGGAGCTAATTTTTTTTTCTCTTAATCTTTTTTTTTGTAAATATTTTGGTTACTGTGCTTAGTCTTTTGTCTGTTGCCTTTCAGGTCCATTTCTCCCTCTTCCCATGGATTTACCATGACCATGTAAATCTTGCCAGTTGGCTTCCATTTAAGTTTGTCCAGTGAGAGGCATAGCAAAGATAATGAAGGGAAGGAGCGTGTAAGAAGCTAGGGGGATTCTCCCATCCTTGTGTTCCTCCTGGTGGCTTCAGCTACCTTTTTAGTCCTAGCTTCCAATAGGCAGTCCTGTCGGAGTTTCTGTGTCCTTGGGGGGCCCACATCCTGGACTCTAGGAACACCATTCCCTCCCTTTGT
The DNA here is from genome assembly GCF_937001465.1 of Orcinus orca. Taxonomy (NCBI): domain Eukaryota; kingdom Metazoa; phylum Chordata; class Mammalia; order Artiodactyla; family Delphinidae; genus Orcinus; species Orcinus orca. The sequence continues at coordinate 102,312,699 of NC_064563.1, forward strand.
TCTTCCAGCCTGGGGTCATTAGCAGCTTTGTGCTATTACTGATTTTTAGGCAACACCATCCCCTGTTTGCTCTTTCAGCTATTCTAATACCTTCACAATTTGTTCTTTATTAAATTATCTGTATTTGATTATATGACAGGACTAAATTTTTGCTAGCTGGGCCCTGACAAAGTTGCTATTGAAAACGAGATTTTCCGTTTCCTATAATTTCAAGTGAGTTGTTATTTGTACATAGGACAGGAGTTAATTTCATATATAAATGTTATTATATGTAACCTTATTTATTTCCTTATTTTATTTTTGAAGCGATTTCTAAAGGCTTTAACCTGGTGGCCTTGCCTTGCATATTGGAACCAAGAACCTTCAAGGTCTCAGTCTCCTGATCTGGCTATGTCAGTTTTGATTTCCTGTTTAAGTGTTTGAAAATATCCTTTCTGTTTGTGTCAGCCTTAATTTATTATTATTATTTTTAATTGAGATATAATTGACATCTAACATTATATAAGTTTAAGGTGTTCAACTTAGATTAATTTTTATTATAAATGTCTAATGTTGTGCATTGTGGTTATAAAACCCTGCCTATGCTATATCACATTGGGGAACTTATTGAGATTTTCTTTTGGGACTATTACACTGCCAACTTTAATATATTTTCCAAGCGCCTTTAAAATTTACTTCCTTCAATTTTATGTGTGTATATATATAACATCCACATTATTATTATATTTTTGTTTTTTCTATATTGGTACTTATTTTAAATCATCTGTCAAGGACTGTGTATACTTTTTTTATTACTATTAATTTATATCTATTTCTTTTTTTTATTTTTTCAGTTTTTGCCTTGTGCATTTTGATACTATATAATTTGATGTTTAAAGATTCAGGATTGTAGATCTTCATTATAGACTGTATACTTCCTCATCATGAAATCCCTTTCTTAGACTAATTTAACACTTTTTACTCCAAATTCAAACTTTATTCTTTATGAACACAACCTAGGAATGTATTTTCCTCTAATAAAACTTTAAATTTTTTCTAATTTGTTTTCTTTTCTTCATAGAGAACATCATTTATGTACATGTGGGGTCTTATTTGTCTTCCGTATCTATTTAATTTATTTAAAATTCTTTTCTCTAATGAGTTCTAATTCTTTATTCTTGTTCATTTTACTTAATTTTCTTGAGTCTGACCTCCGTTAGTCAGTCTGTATTTTTGGTGGTATCTATTATGAACATTTCTGCTTCTGAAGTGGTCTTTACATCTGAATAAGTCATATTTATTTCTTCTAATTTCTTGCTGAATTCTGCCAGCTCACTTGTAATATCCTTCTATTTGCCTATCTTCTTTGAGCCATTCTCTCTTGTTCTAAATACTTCTTTTCAAAAAAACTAACTTTTCTGTGTCACTGAAAAGTATTATTTGAGGAAGTCATCTATTTCTTCTATAATTGTTGCATGTGATTTTTGTGTACCTCTTTTATTTTACTTAAATTTTTTTTCTTAAATTACCTATATATGTTGGTTTTATGCCAGTTCCTTTCTGATATTTTTCTCACCTTTAAATGGGGCCATTCTTTCAGAACTAGTTGCGTGCTGAATGCCAGTCTGAGAAGGAGCTGGAGGAGTAAGCTGGGGCAGCAGATAGTTTCATGATGGTCATGTTGTCTCAATTCTCTTTCTAAAATATCTGCCAGGGAATAGAATTTTGCTTACTTCCCTCAGGGATGTTCAGTTTGCACGTTGTGCAGTGAAGCAATGTTTTGGTAATTTGTGTTTATTAATTTTACTTTGCCAGTGTTGAACAGCATCCAGTTTTCACCCACCATTTCTCTTTGCTGTATTGCCACCCTACTAGTTGCAAACATGGTATGCTTGTCTTATTCTTCATTTGGTCCTGCGTTGCTTGTCACTCTCCACAACTTGCTGTGTCAAATAAGAAATCCCTGGTCAGGTGCCTTAGGGCTGTGTTTCCTTCCTTTGTAGAATTCCATGTCCTGCCTGAGGTCCGTTAAGGTATGCATCTATTATGTTCAGTTGAATCCAAATCTTACTGTATTCCTCATAGTTTTTGGTTTCATATTATAGTAGCTATTATCATTTAAAATGGAATTTCCTTCTTTTTGTTCCTTACTGTTCTTTTCAGCCAGTTTCAGAGAAGACAATAGAGGTAGAAGCACCCTTACTTTGCAATCTCTAAGTGTATGTGTGTAGGCCAGTGGTTGTCAAATATACTGTATGCACAAATTTCTGGGCCTACCTCAGAGCTTCTGATTCAGTAGGTTCAGAGTGAGGCCCTAGAATTTGTATTTCTAACTAGTTCCCAGGCGATGCTGATGCTGGTGGACCATGGACTGCACTTCGTTAACCCTACCTCTAAGCCATTTATTTAGTAGTATGGTCATCCCTGGGCTTACCTAATAACAGACAGATTTAAGTCCCATTTCAGTTGGAATTTTGCTTAATTATTTATGCAAAAAGAGAATCAGTATATGTTTGGTGATATTGCTGTCTAAGGACTTTCTGAAAATGCTTAAGGCTACTGACTCAGTGGGAACACTGAGTTCATTCTCTTTCTAAAATATTTGTTCATTTTTTTCCCTCAGATAACTGGTCAGTTTTAGTCAAGATTGAGCTAGATTGACATATTGCAATGAGCTTTACAATGTAGCTAAATCTATTCCACCTGAATGCTTTTCATTCTGGCCAATATATTTTCAAGTTTGACATTTTGATGGCTCTTTCATCTCTGTCTCAGTTTCCCTCCCTCCCCCAACATAGGATAGAGACTGGCCTAGTAAATGCTCTATCTCATGCAGCAGAAAGCCCAGACACATTTGAATCTCTGTGATTCAGATTCATCTGGAGGAAACTATAGGTTTGATGGGTAATGAGTTTTTTTGGTTACATGTTAGTAATGAAACCTCCGTAGCTGTAATAACCTTAATTGAGTGAATGACTCATTAAAATTTGAAAATTCAGAAATGGCCTCAGGGAACATAATTTAATGTTTGTGGTCCATGGTCACTTCTTTCAATGGTGTCATTTCTGCTGCCAAACTGTAAGCTGCTGTACAGAGTTCAAACCTGAACCTGTGCTGGGAGCTGAAGGATAATTCCGGCGTTTGTTAATCTCCACCAGAAACGCCGGTCTGTAATAATGGGAAGCTTTCATCAAAGCTGGGAAATATTATAATCCCCTTTCAAAAAAAATGTAATGATGGGAGGAGGGCAGAGTGGGTCCTAATTTCATCAGAGGTTCCAGGAGCAGTTTTTGAGTTTAAACTGAGTTCAGAGCCATGTGCCTGGGAAAGCTATTTGAAGGTGTACACGGTTGTCAGAAAGGTCAAAAGAGCAAGGAGGGGGCTTCCCTGGTGGCGCAGTGGTTGAGAGTCCGCCTGCCGATGCAGGGAACACGGGTTTGTGCCCCGGTCCGGGAAGATCCCACATGCCGCGGAGCGGCTGGGCCCGTGAACCATGGCCCCTGAGCCTGCGCTCCACAACGGGAGAGGCCACAACAGAGAGAGGCCCGCGTACCGCAAAAAAAAAAAAAAAAAAAAAAGAGCAAGGAGGTCATAGCACTTTCACACTTTTTTCCTTTTATAATCCTTGTCTAATATACACAGCCCACAACTATGTATATCAATGTAAATGATTTACAGAAATACCCATTAAGATCAAGAAGAAAAAGAAGAATAAAGTAGGAAGGTGGCTTTATCAAAAAAAGTTGATTAAATACCAAGATGACAACTCTCAGTCCTTCCAAAATATTGTTGTTCTTGCGGAGCCTGACCCCCATTTTTAAATTTTTTTTAATTTTTTTTTAATTTTTTCAGCATTAGAGCAGTGGCCTGCCCATTTTTATTTTATTTAAAATTTTTTTAAACATCTTTATTGGAGTATAATTGCTTTACAATGGTGTGTTAGTTTCTGCTTTATAACAAAGTGAATCAGTTATACATATACATATATCCCCATATCTCCTCCCTCTGGCATCTCCCTCCCACCCTCCCTATCCCACCCCCTAGGTGGTCACATAGCACCGAACTCATCTCCCTGTGCTATGCAGCTGCTTCCCACTAGCTATCTATTTTACATTTGGTAGTGTATATATGCCCATGCCACTCTCTCACTTCGTCCCAGCTTACTCTTCCCCCTTCCCGTGTCCTCAAGTCCATTCTCTACATCTGCATCTTTATTCCTGTCCTGCCCCTAGTTTCTTCAGAACCTTTTGTTTTTTTTTTTTTTAGATTCCATATATATGTGTTAGCATATGGTATTTGTTTTTCTCTTTCTGACTTGCTTCACTCTGTATGACAGACTCTAGGTCCACTCACCTCACTACAAATAACTCAGTTTCTTTTCTTTTTATGGCTGAGTAATATTCCATTGTATATATATGCCACATCTTCTTTATCCATTCATATGTCAATGGACACTTAGGTTGCTTCCATGTCCTGGCTATGGTAAATAGAGCTGCAATGAACATTGTGGTACATGACTCTTTGAATTATGGTTTTCTCAGGGTATATGCCCAGTAGTGGGATTGCTGGGTCATATGGTAGTTCTAGTTTTAGTTTTTTAAGGAACCTCCGTACTGTTCTCCATAGTGGCTGTATCAATTTACATTCCCACCAGCAGTGCGAGAGGGTTCCCTTTCACCACACTCTCTCCAGCATTTATTGTTTGTAGATTTTTTGATGATGGCCATTCTGACCAGTGTGAGGTGATACCTCATTGTAGTTTTTATTTGCATTTCTCTAATGATTAGTGATGTTGAGCATCCTTTCATGTGTTTGTTGACAATCTTCTCTGGAGAAATGTCTCTTTAGGTCTTCTGCCCATTTTTGGATTCGGTTGTTTGTTTTTTTGATATTGAGCTTCATGACTGACGCCTGGTTTTGATGTAGCTGGAGTGTAAGTGCTGCCTTGTGTTTCCTTCCTCTCTGTGTCCACACCCTGGCCAGCCCTCACTTCCTCCATCAGTAACATGGGGGATTCTTTTTCCTCTCTTTTAGTGAAAAGCTGCTGTTGTACTTGATCAAATTGGAGGCTAAAGGTATACAGTTACATGATATTCATACCTTCTTCAACTGCAGAGCGTTTTTAAAAATATTTTTACTGAATACAGTTGATTTACAATGTTGTGTTAGTTTCTGGTGTACAGCAAAGTGATTCAGTTGTACATATATATATTCTTTTTTTTTTTTTTTTTACCTTCTCTTCCATTATAGGTTATCACAAGATATTGAGTATAGTTCCCTGGGCTATACAGTAGGTCCTTGTTGGCTATCTATTTTATATATAGTAGTATGTATATTTTAATCCCAAACTCCTTTTTAATGTATCATTTCAGCAGTGTGTCCTTTGCATGTCGTGGGAGGGCTAGAGACTTCCCAAAACATGGCCATAAAGTTTCTGTTGGTACCTGGGTGAAGCCTGAGCATCAAGATTACCTGCTTTAAATTCCCACCTGCATATTTTCTTTTCTCAGTGGTGCCATTATTTAATAGAATTCTGTTTATTTTTCCCACTTGAAGCATAATATATACTACTATTAATGATAATAGCAACGGTTTTACTTCTTATTTATTATGTTTAATTTTCATAACACTGTTAGTAGTACAGGTCTTAATATGAAGAATGGGCTTACTCACTGTCCCAGAGTAGACCCTGGTATGATTTTTCAAACACCCCAGTCCAAGCTGCATGATGGAGGTTGAGCCCACGTGAACCCACTGAACGAAAGAAGTCCAAGGTTTGGGCAGCTAATTTTGTCAAAGTGAGCCTACTTAAGGCTCACGTAGGATAGGAACATCTGACTGCATACAGGGGCTGACCAGTTGAAAAAGTCCACTGTCCTTACAAATCTCAGAGATTTGACCAGGGAAGTAGAAAGCTGATTTAGCTTGGCATGTGAAGCTGCCCATTGAAAACATTTCAAGTATGCAACCTAGACTTGTTTTTTCCCCCAAACAAGGACTAATATGGAAATCTAGGCTCATAGAGACCCCTCCGGAAGTTCCTCACATTACTATGAGTATCATTCTTTCTCATAAGCTAAATGTACATGCAGCTAAGGAGTAAAACATTCTAGCTATGTGTTTGTTAACGATTATGCCTTCAGTGGAATTTTGCAGCATCAATGGGAATAATAATAACAAAAAAGAATTCACTGAATCAAAGTGCAGCTACTAGTCTGTAAGTGCTAAATCTCACAATTAACTGATTAGTGAAAAACTAGGGCCAGTTGGCTTTATAAGGCCTGGGTGTTCACGCTACTGTATCTAATTAACACAGCCAGGAGTAAGCTATAAATATTAATGTCTTCATTTTAAAAAGTGGAAATGCCTACCAGTAAAAAGGAAATCAGAGGATCTTGTAAAAGATCAATATGAAGATAATTATTAGGCCCATGAATCCAGAATCAGCTTCTCTTTTCCCAGATACTCTTTCTACTTTATAGTTCTTCTCACAGCAAGAAATTTGGCAATAAGAGCATTTGCTCACAGTCAATATACTTAGAATTTCTCCATAGAACTTGGGTTTTTATGAAAAATGAACACACGTAAAAACAATGACAACAAAAACCCGATAGAGAACTGAGAAAAATGAAACAGTAATTGAATTCCTTTAATCCCTGTGGCTAAAGTAACTGTGATTTTTACATGAATCTTAGACACACTGATATTCTGCGAACCCTCAGTGTTCACTACAAGTCTGCTGGAGCAGGGGTGAGGACAGAGGTGTGGCCTCTCTGCCTCCCCGCCTCCGCAACTGGCCTGGCTTTTCCCTTCCATGTGGGCCCACCGCTCTCTGTGTGTAGAGCCGTATTAGCATTTACCACTTGTATTTACAAGTTCATCTCTCTCAGTATGCAGGATTACATGGAGGTCAGAGGCTGGATCGTATATAACTTCCCACAGCGTCCCGGCTGCTGAGGAACTTTTTACATTTCTTAATATCCCCTGTCACTGTTGTTTCATTTTGAAGTGGGAGGAAGGTGAGGTAGGTCTGAGGAAGGGAAGAGGGAAGCAATGTTGATGAGCATGACCTACTCCCCTTTGGTTCAGGGGACTGTTTGCAATTCCTATCCTTAGAGAAATGAGCACCAAAGAACTGGCTGTTCAAGCTTTGGAGATTCTGGCTGGTGGAGCTTCCTTGGAGCTCAGGTGGAAAGTGACGTGCAGAGTTGGAGAGGAATTCTCTTGAGCCCTGCAGACAGCAAGCTTGGGGGCTTCTGGAGGCAGCTGCCTTGACAGGCATGCTGGAGTTCTTCGGGTTAGCGGTGCCAGAAGTGAGGCTTCTGAGGCCTGGGGTTGTATCATGCTGCTTTAAGCAATTGAACTTCCCCTTGAAGTTTCTGGGAAGTTCTTAACTACTCCAAGGTCTTCTCCATCTTGGAGGAGAAGGAGGGACAGAGCGGGGATAGCTTTGGGTACAGAACCTCGGATGGGTCAGCCAGCCATGGACTATGCCTATCCTTGCTGTGTTCTGGGGGACCTGGATTGTTCTGATTACAGGAAGAGTGTAGAGAATCTGGCGTGGAAGTGGGGAATATCATGGCCAATATCAGCCAGACTTGCTTCCGTTTGGGAGTAAATGATGAAGAAAGAAAAAGACCTAGATAGTAATCTCTACAGAGAACACCACTGAAGCCAGTAGAGGTGCATGGGGAGAGACTTCTCTCCTTTCTCCTCCTCTCCTCTCTCCTCCTTTCCTCTCTTTTTCTGTCCCCTCTTCTCTTCTCTCTTTCTCTCAGGGTTTTGGTTTCTATGAAGCCTCTGTGAGGGGTTATAGAACATAGTGGGTTATAATTCTTTTCAGCTTTTATTTAAACTATTTATGTTAGTAAGTATCCAACCAGGGAAATAGAAACCACTCAAAGTATTTTAAAAAATGAACATTGAATAGGGCAAATTGATTAATATATGATGGAAGTTCGGAGAAACCAAATAGGAGATAGAGTAGCAACCCAGAGATTAGCAGCAGAGGAAGCCATAACATGAGAGACAAAAGGAGAGTATTCTTTAAAAATTGAGATATAATTGAGATATAACCTGTGTAAGTTTAATGTGTACAACATGTTGATTTGCTATATTTATATAGGGCAGTAGGATTTTTATGGGATCCCAGAGGTTGGGGTCATGCAGTGGAACTTTGAACTGCAGCTGGCATTTCCCGCCATGAAGCTGTGCGGGAGACGTAGCCTGAAGTAGAAATGTCCAGGTTGTTCCTTTTCCCCTACTTTCCAGTCTCCCTGCTCTCCTTGGCTGAAGTGAGAGCCAGCGGAGAACTCTGGGAGAAGCCTGCAGGGGGCAGCACCTCCTTGTTTCAGAGCAGCCTAGGGTAGGAGAAGAATTGATTTGAGAGCAAAAGAGACCAAGAGTCAGCCCACTCTTCTTATAGCAGCCTTCTGGGTAATATGATGGAGGAAAACACGTGTGTGTGCTTGGGGTGGGGTTTGGGGGGGGGGGGTGGTCTGAAACTGAGAGACGTTCTTTACTTTCCTGCCAGAAGACTTGAAGTTTATGCTGGCTTGATATTCAGCTTTCAGACCAAAAAGATCATATTCAACGTGAATTCATTTCACAGACTTTAATAAATATTAGAATATGCCACCAGCTCGAATGAGTTTATCTAAGACTGTATTCCAAATGAGTAGTAGCAGATAAAATTTTATTCTGAAATGTATAAACGGCCAAGCAGTTCAATCAAGTGGTGCTCAGAATTCCCACTGAAATGGTAATAATTATTTCTCATTGTAGTAATCATGGAAGAATTAAACTTAGACGAAGCAGACGTATTTATTTTAATTTATTCATGATGTTGTCACCAGGGATGGTCAAACTTGTTTGGAAAATACAAATTGGATTAGAGGCTTAACATAAAAACTAACTATTTAAAGGCTCAAAATGTTTAATTAACTTTTTTTTCCTCTTTCATTTTCATGTGTCTCTTGCTTTTTCTGTTTTCAGCCAAGAAAGACAGCACTGAAATATCATTAAAAAAAAAAGTTGGTTTTGCAGTATTTCTCTGCCCTTGGGAACAGGAAATACCTAGAATTCTACTAGTAAGATGGTTCTTGTGAAATTTCTCATGTAATTTTTATAATGAAAGGGCTTAAATATGTTTGAGTGAGTATCCAGCAATGGGAACTTTGTCACTCTGATGCTGCAGACCCACTGACATTTTCCCAAAATGTTCCCTCTTCCATATGTTAGGGAATTACTTTTAAGATCAAGTAATGAGGGTAATTTAGTCTGTGCTGGTTTTGGATTTCATATTCCTTATGAATGTGAAATAGATCAAATAGAGGACACTTGAGAAGTAATGAATTCCAAACACAATATCACTGGTGCAATGAAGAGGCTGCTCGAGTGACTTTTCACCAGCATTAAGTGCCATCGGCAGTTTCTTCCCTTCAGGAAGAGACGGGTGGGGGCCAAGCAGTGAGTGACAGTCAGCTCTCCTAAGACCTCCCAGGCTACCTAGACAGCTTTTTGGCTTGGGTGGTGAACTTCTGGTCATCTGAGCCATGGCGTCACTTAGCAATGAAGTTCATGAAATGATGTCACCTAAAGGCCAAAACTGAAAATTTATACTGTTCTCTTACCTTCCTTGAATTATGGGAAAGAATTATGTTTCTTCTTAATATTTAGTTACTTGAGATACGTGTCTTAGGTTTATTTTTACACTACTGTAGATAATTTGATTGGCTTAGTCAAAATTTGAGAGAGAATGAAAGACCAATAGTCACTGAGTGACTATTATGTTCCAGTCTCTGCGTGAGGTGCTTGTCAATGCTTAGGAGGAAGAAAAGACATTATTCAGTCAATAAGTGGGTGGCTTGTCTGTTACAGGCACAGGCTGTACTCAGTGATCAATACTGGATGCAAATAAAGGAGGGCATCAGTCATGTCTTAGTGAAGTCAGCATGGACTTTGGAGTCAGGTAGACTGTTGCCTGATTACTATCAAATCCATTTCCTGTCTTGCCTCTACTCCCTTCTCATCTCTGTTGCAGAGACGCTATTCTTGTTATTTCCAAGACTTGTTCACCAGTCAGCTTCTCCCTGGTAGTGGAACTGGGAGCCACTGGCAGGAGACAGGGGGGTAGAGGAAGGAATAATCCAGGGCACTTATCTCGACCTCTCTGATTCAAGGATATCTTTAGTAGTGACTGTCCCTTGTGAAGCTCCAGCTCCTGATAGCTTGTTCTTCCACAGCCCCAAATTCTTTTGTCTGAGCCAGCTGGCTTCAGCATCTACTGTGTCTTCAGTTCCTGGACTCTGGTTACATCATTCCCTCCTTTTGTCCAGCCAATTCTGGGGATGATAGCAGCCTCTTGTAGCTGGAAATTCCTGGTTGCCTCCCTTCCAATGTTTACTCTTTTGGTCTCTTCTCACACCTTTGTGAAAAATACCCCATGATAAGCTTCCTCTGTTGAATTACCAGGTACAGGCATTGGTCTCCTGGCTGCGTCATGAACGATGCTGAAACGTTGGTAAAGGCTACATTTGCCCCACCATGAGCAACACATTTAGGCAAGTCACTTAACTGTCTGAGGATGTTTCCTCATCCATATTGTGAGACTGATAAAGGCCTCCACAAATTGTAATGGAGCTCAAACAAGAGTCCTATCATGACATCTAGCACAACGCAAGCATCCGATGAATCCTAGCTCTTAAACTTAAAAACCAGGGCACTTCTCTTCAAACCCTCCAACACAGAGAATCTGATGGAAACAAAAGCATCATGATTGTATGAGTAAAACATCCATTTAAGAGGGTGTGTGGGTTGTTGGAAAAGTCACTGGAGTTGTTTGGACATACTGTCTATGGAGAAGAACGGATTATCTAGGAGAAAAAGATGAGACTAGGGTGTATTCCAGGGAAAGAGTCAACTGGGAGGCAAGAGTTGGCTAAAAGACCTTAAGGCGTGACTGTGGAACAAGAAGAGTGGGCAGCAAGTAGTTATAAAAGCTGAGGGCACATAAGGATAGCTTCTGGTGGTGGGAACCATCTGCAGATTAATGCAAATCCAAAGTATCAGGGGAGAAGACTCGCTTGTGTAAAAGAAAGTAGTGTTGCCTATCCCTTTTTGCTATATAGTTTTGCTAATCTACATGGAACATGACATCAGAGCTCTTCTATAACATATTTGGTGATTGAAAATGGGCAGCTACTTCAAGGAGAAAACTTAAGCTTACCCCAGTTTATAGAACCATATCTAGAGAAAATCTTAGTTATCCAAAGCTTGCTTGATTTAGGTATGTTCTTAACCTCCTTCCTTCTACCGAAAATGTTATATAGGGAAGTATAGTTTATTAATGTGATAGACATGAGATTTGTGATATAACGGATCCATTTATCTAAGGTTGTGATGAAAAAACATTTTGGCTCATTGTAGTAAATGTGTTTAGAGTGTGACATGAATTTGGAAGATAATAGCTGTCCAATTAGTGCTTGTTGAATTAAACGTGTATTAAATATAAATATTGGCAACCTGGAATGACACATTTTCCAAATATTTAACAAGACACTCACACAGAAATAACGCACTAGGAAATAATGAATGTGAAATATAAAATGTGATGCAAGTGTAAGATGTTATTGTTATTCTAAAAGTAACTTGTGTATCATTACGAGAGTTGTTGGTATTAAATCATGAGTCCTAGTTTTAGTCTCGTAAAGAAGAGAGTGTCAGGTATTTGTATCTCTGATTTTTAACTTAGTAAACCATTTTACAATATAGCGGGCCTGGAAAATACAAATCCAAAGCAGACTTCAGTCTGCTCTTGATGATACTATCTTTGGGTGGAATACAAATAGCCCAGTTTAAAGGTTTTGTGACAGACTTTTTTATCTGCATAACAAAACGTGTAGATTGAGTCCTGCTCTCCAGAGGGCTGGCCCTTTTTCTGGTCACTGAGAGCAGGAAGATCACCCTGGCCCTCCTGCAAGCTGGTTCTTAATACCTTCAGGCTAAATTTATCCTCAAGTTTTGTCTGGTACCAAGGAGACGCACCAACGTTCTTTGGGTCCAGTGCTTGACAGGGGAAACCCTGTTCTTTGTGTGTAGAAACAAATAGTACTTACTTTTCTCCGATACCGCGAGGTTCACTTGTTACCTTTGCTCTTGGGGAATACTGGAGGAAACATCGTTCAGTATAGTAACCACCATGAGGGTACACTCTTCAAAAATATTGGAATACTTATAAATACAGGTTTGGGGATAAAGACATGGAAACCTGAAGTCGGAAGAAAAATTTCAATGGTTCAGTATTATTTTACACCTTGGTTGAGGTTAATAACATTTAGTTAACCACCGTCTTATGTAATCTTCTTTTAAATGAACTGACGCTTTTTCGTAGGACTCTTGCTAATTCTCCCTACATTACCTTTTTCAATATTCCAAATAAATTTTTCTTGAAAAGGAGGATAATTTAATATGCTGCCTAGATACAGCTTGGGGAAAACAACTCCCAAAGTCTTAAGTGAAAACAGAATGGCATTTCTTTTAAATATACCAATATGCTTGCATTTTCACTTTCAGTAAGATTGCCCTGAAAAATAAATACAGTTTCAAATAGCCCCTCTGAATATCCTAAAATGTTCTAAGACATTTTGGCAGCATTGAGAGAAAATTAATTTGTGGTGTATTCAAATTACTCCACATGAGGAGAAAATAGCTCAGTAAATGAATGGAAACCAATTTTTTAAATGTTTCTTATTTGCCTAATTACCTTCCCAAGGAATAAATAATAAAGAGAAAGTTCATGAAAAATAGAAAACATGCTTATGGCCACAGGGTTTCCTTTCATGCTTTCAAAGCTTTGAAGTTTCTTTTTTGAACCCATCACCTATACTACTACATCGTTATGGACATTGACAAAACACAATAATCCCCCATTCCCCATTCTTTTCACCTTCTCCTACTCTTTCTTCTTATATCTTCCTTTTCTTCCTCCCTCTTCTAAGAGCCTCCTCTGCCTTCTCGTTTTCAGCAAAATAATCTTTATTAAGCATTTTCTGGGCATTGAGTACTGTGGATTCAAAGGTGGGCTGTAAACAGTGCACTGCAAGAATAGAGTGGGTTTTAAACAGAAATTAGGATTCATTGGGGAGAGTCTTTGGGGAGGAGGGATAATGGAGGCATGTTCAAGAAACAGTCCATCAGTCTGGCTGGAATGAAAAAAAGTTGTGGAAATAATGAGGGGAAGGTAGGTGGGGGCCTGATTGTGAAACCCTTGACTGCCAGGCTCAGATATCACTCTGTAGGCAATGGAAAACTGTCAGTGATTTCTAAATATGAGCATATGCTAAAGAGTGATTTGGGAAGATAAACACATTATTTAAAGTACAAGTTCTCCTCGTCTAAGAGAGACCAACAATAAAAGTGGCTTAAATAAGATTAAAGTTTATTTCGCAGTTTATTAACAGTCTAGGGTTAAGCAGTTCGGACTGGCAGGATGGTTCCACAGAATGACATTCCCGGACCCTCCTATCCTGTTGGTCCACCATCCCTAGGCTTGTCCTGGTCCACACGGTCCAGGACAGATTGCCTTCACTTTCATGTGTTGCTGCAGAAAAGGGAAATGGGGAGGGCAGGTGCCCAACTTAAATACAGTTTTATTAGTATGAAAAAGAAAACTAGGGAACAAGTGTCAAACTTGGTAGGCAGCAGTATACAGAATATACTAGAATAGGGTATCTAGCTTTGTCTCTTTAGGCTTACATATCCAGAGTTCTGAACCACATGTTCCCTGGCGCATTGGGGGAAAATTAGACCAATCCTTGGAGAGGTTCTTGTAACAAGGAGTTGTAAAATGGTGCATGGAAGAAGTCGCCAACTCAGTGTCAAAGGACTTAGATTTAAGTCTCAGCTTGTTAGTTGAGTGACTTTGGGCAGGTTACCTAAACCTATTGAATCTCATTTTTATTATCTATATGTGAGGTTACAAATGCTTTCTCTTCTTCTCACATTTATTATAAGAATTAGAAAACAGCCCTCGTCTAACTCAACGTGTACAATGAAGTCTAATGTAAGATCAGTTGATAGAATAAATGATCTCTTATGATCTAAAAAAAAAAATTAGAAAACAGCAAAGTATTATCATTGCCTTGCTGTTAGTATAGGATATAGATAAATCTTTGTATGGGTATGTGTGTGTGACATAGAAACACAGACAGACAGGTATTTTATTTTGTTTTTGTAATTTTTTTTTTTTTTTTTTGCGGTACGCGGGCCTCTCACTGTTGTGGCCTCTCCTGTTGCAGAGCACAGGCTCCAGGCGCGCAGGCCCAGCGGCCATGGCTCACGGGCCCAGCCGCTCCGTGGCATGTGGGATCTTCCTGGACAGGGTCACTAACCCGTGTCCCCTGCATCGGCAGGCAGACTCTCAACCACTGCGCCACCAGGGAAGCCCAGACAGGTATTTTAAAAAGGAATAAGGGAGTAGTATCATCAGGGAACAAGCAAGAAAATGAAAATGATTACGATTGTGATCTTTATTCATTTCTTTATTCTTTCTCCACCGTGTGGCATATAGCAGGCTGCACATATGTCAGTTCGGTTTGTTCGTTTTTTAAACTGTAAGTTTTACTTTATTTATTTATTTTTTTTTTTTTTGCGGTACGCGGGCCTCTCACTGTTGTGGCCTCTCCCGTTGTGGAGCACAGGCTCCGGACGCGCAGGCTCAGCAGCCATGGCTCACGGGCCCAGCCGCTCCGCGGCATGTGGGATCTTCCCGAACCGGGGCACGAACCCGTGTCCCCTGCATCGGCAGGCGGACTCTCAACCACTGCGCCACCAGGGAAGCCCTGTAAGTTTTACTTTAAAACATCACGTCCAAATGCTTTTAGGGAAATTATTTATATTTATTTGGAGTTTGTCATGCCTTTCTTTGTCTCATTTCCTTCGATCAACTCTCTAGAATAGACCACATTGTAGAGACGGTGTGATTTAATATAACACGTCTGTTGTTTCTCATTATCAGAAAAACATCTAAAGGTATATCAATATTTTGAAAATATATAACAGTTGTATTTTTCATTCTTTTTAAAATCATCTTTTCCTGAAGGCTATCTGTCATTAAGACTAGCTATAAAGTTTTTTTGTTTTTTTTTGCCCTGGAATGAGTCTCAAAAATGACTTTTTGAGTCCATAGTAATAGAACGGTTTTGAAATCTAGTTTTCTTGAGAAGGAAGAGAATTTATTAAATTTCTAATTCTCTCTCTCTCTAAATATCAAAAACCAAGCCTGACACACTTGCTTCATAGAGTTTTACTATAAGTCATTGTATAGAAATGTTGAAGTCTGTTGCAAGGAAAGTTCCCACCAGGGTACTTAGATTTTTTGTTTCTGTGTTTTCTTTTGTTTTGTTTTCCCATGGAGACCGGAAGGTAGGAGGAAGAGAGACAAGAAGTCAGATATTATTGTCCTAGTTTTCCTTTCTTGGAGAAAACCCCAAGAAATGGAAGTGAGAAGCAGAAACACCCAGGTAGTTCTGGGAAACTCCCGGTGTAGGAGGGCTTCCTCCTTACTTCCCAGACAAGAAACATTGAAACCAGTTCCTTAGAGAATTTGCTTCTTTCTCCATGCATTGGAACATTATTGTGCCAACCAGGTAAAGTACTGCCTATCAAGGCAGATAGGCTAGACTTGATGTGCTCGTAACCTATAGGCTAGGTGTGGCCTTTAGGAGATCTAAATATTTCTGTATGCCTTGTGGAGGAGACCCCTAAGCACTCAGTCAGGACAAGGAATCAGCAGCAGTTAAAGTGGTGCCATGCCAGGGAGCAGTTTCATCTCAACAGATGTCGTAGGAGGATTCCTAGGGACAAGACAAGATCAAGCACAATGTGCTACAGAGGGAAGAAAAGAGCAATGAGGGACATGTAAGACTCCCCTGCACCTAGATGCCACCTTTGGAAGGTGGAGCCAGGTGGGGGGAACTACAAAAGTGAGAAACTTACCGTTGACTGAATTAACCCAAAGGAAACAATTTTAATTTGGAAGAGAAGGCTTTTTTCCCCCCTACCTTAATCAGGATTCTAGAGAAAGACGAGATGAGTTAGATATAATAGCAAAAGGTGTAGGGTATATCTGGGTTATTGGATATATATTTCAGTCCTACTACATGTACTTAAAATATACAATACTGTCTCAAAACGAACGTTGACATTCACGGGCACTTAACATTTTTGCTGTTTTAATCAGTGATTGCATAAAAAAGAAACCATTGACTCTTTCATAACTTTCATAACTTCTGAATTTATTCTTGACTAGGTAGGGTGGAGAAATTTAAACTCTTCAAGAGAATCCAACTGGCCTCCATGGGCTCTTGTCAAAGAACTTGGAACTTCCACGGGAGGTCGATGAGCATAACGTGGAAGCTAACAGAAGGACGGGGAAGATGCCTGTTGCTAATCATCAAAGGTAGGGCCTGGAGGCTGAGCCAGGGCACCTGTTGCATTTGCCTTTGTGACTTCTGTTTGGCTTGGCAAAGGCAGGCTCCTTTGCAGGAGGGAAATGGTTTCAACATTGGTCCACAGACTAAAAGGATGTGGACTCAAAAGAAAGGAGGATTGAGTTGTTCTGGCTAAACAGGTTTGGTTCATTTCCCTGAGATCTCCCCAAACACACTGATATTTTCACAAGAATGAAATGAAGGCAGTGCTGACAAGACTAAAATTATAACTGTTGTCTGAATTGCCAGTTAATATAATATTTGCTTGTTAATGCTTCTAAAATGGTTCTGTGAAGAAGGAAAATTCCAAATTAGTCATCTAATCTATCTTCCTGGTGGTACAGGATCATCACCTAGTATTTATTAAGGGTTAGGTAACAGATTGAAAATTTTCTAAGTTATGAAGGAAAAATAAGTTCGGGTAATCCAAAAGGAGACACTTGGAAGAAAGCATCGCTGCTGGGCAGCCTTATCCTATAATTAAATGTATTTGCCAAGAAACTCATAGTCTAAAGAGATAGTCAAAGAACATACACTTAAAATGTAGCAAGTCTTTTGGTATTTGAGCATTCCTGTGTGGGAGTGTTCTCAAATGCCATCATTGTGCCAAGTATTGGCCTAGATGCTGGGAATGTAAGAGTTTGCTCTCTAGCTGGGATGATGAATTTAAATGATTCATTTGAGAGAAGGAAGTGCTAAGAGAAGGGCTTACAGAGCCCTAGAAGAGCCTGAAGGTGTGATGATGAGGGAGCAGTGTTGTGGAATCAGAGAAGGCTTCATGGAGGAGGTGGTATTTGTGAGACACTCATACAAAGCCACATAGAGTCACATCTATAATATAGCAGATGCTTTAATGGAGAGGCAGTTTTCAGAATTTTCTTTAGAAACAAATGTATTGATCAACAGGAGGGAATTTCTTTAGTATTCTCCTGAAGATGACCTGAAATGAGGAGATCAAGCCATTTTTTAATGGTTTTTTAAAAAGATTTATTTGCTTATTACTTATTTATTTACTTATTTGGCTGCATTGGGTCTTTGTTGCTGCACGTGGGCTTTCTCTAGTTGCGGCGAGCAGGGGCTACTCTTCTTGGAGGTGTGCAGTCTTCTCATTGCGGTGGCTTCTCTTATTGCAGAGCAAGGGCTCTAGGCGTGTGGGCTTCAGTAGTTGTGGCACATGGGCTCAGTAGTTGTGGCTCACGGGCTCTAGAGTGCAAGCTCAGTAGTTGTGCCACACGGGCTTAGTTGCTCTGCAGCACATGGGATCCCAGCAACTAAGCTGGGATCTTCCCAGCTTAGTTGCTCTGCAGCACATGGGATCTTCCCAGGGATCGAACCTGTGTCCCCTGCATTGGCAGGCGGATTCTTAACAACTGTGCCACCAGGGAAGTCCCTTTTAATGGTTTTTAAAACATTTATTTTGATCATCACTGAGGTAAAATCAGCTCTACCAAGTTGTGTTGTGCTGATCATTATGCGTTGGGAATGGTCATTACGAAAGCCAGGGTCTGGTGGAGCAAAGGTGGAAAGAAAAGTGGAATTTGTGAGAGATGTGGTCTATTGACTTCACTTTCTTGTCCCCTTCCTTTCCTGGCCCCCTCACCTCTTCCCCTTGACCACTGTGGTGTGTATTGAAGGTTCCTCCATTCTTCTTTTGTCCTCTTGCTGGGTAGGAAAGACACAGACAAACTAATTGTCATTCAGCTTTTAGAACTTAATGGCTTACTTCTTCTCTGGGAACTCTGTTTGTTAAAGAAATTTATAGGCAGAATACTGTGCTTAACCAAAAAGAATAATAACATTTCTAATAATGAAAATACTTAGATGTGATTGTCAAAGAAATGAAGAAATGCAATTGTCACAACTGCCTCCTTTGCTTGGGTATCAGACTAATTCTGATTACAACCAAAAAAATTTTCCCCCAAAGGAATTTTAGGATATTTAGTTGAGCTGTACAGACAGAGCCCATATGACTACAGAATCCTAGTCATGGTATTATTTATACTTTAAAAACTCATGAATGAGATTTTCTCACTGCTTGAGACCTACATAGATATGTGAAAATTCTACATTTTTATTCCCAATGTAGACTTGAATGATGAGGGTAAAGGAAAAAGGAATAACAGGAAAAAAGTTTTTGTATCTGTAAACATATACGTCTATAATATGTATGCATGTGTATGTATATGTGTGTTATATATTACACATGTTATGCTAAATGGTGATGATTGTGCTGCCAAGAAGAATACATAAGTCTCAAAAATTTTAATTCAGTTCACTTTTATTTTTTCTTTGGGTCTGGCACTGTCATTTTCCACCCCCAGAACATGTGCACTTTTCAGCTTCTGAACTGATTGATTGTTTTTAGCCATTTAACCACTCTTGATTAAGTGGGATGATTTCCTGAAAGAACTTAGTGCTGATCTGGTTTTAGAGAAGGTATGTGATTAACTGTATTGACAAGATTTCAGTGGTTTTTAGTTTCCCTGCCATGCATGTGTATCCCTATGAATTTTTCTTTGTTATTTCAGCTTATTATCTTGTCTTATATGCAGCCTATCACACCATTTAAGAATTTTTGTTCACCCTAATTCCCCACTGATTGTTCTAGAGAATTATTACTATATTGATCAATATTGAGCCCAGCTATGAAATACACTTTTTTCCCCTTTCACATGTTTATTTTCTCTTTTTTAATTTTGCCAAAGCTCTACACAGCTCTCACTATATCTAATGAAAAATTCTTGCCTTATTTAACATTGTATTTGTTTATTACTTTCCTTTCAGTTGCTTATGATTTCTTATGAATGTCAAGTACAAGCAATCATGTAAAAAATTTAATATCTCTGCAACTCATAAAATCTTAAAATCTAATTTTCAGTTTGACACAAAATTCAAAAGCAACCAAACTGTCCAAATGCAACTTCTTGGAAACATTTCCAGATTGATTCCAAATATTCTTTTGTAGCTATGAGTCCCAGTTCCCACTACATATTTGTTAATTTTCCCTTTTTCCCCAAGTTTCAGAAAAGTGAGAGTTCAAACAAGAATCATATGATCATTGACACACATACTCATTAGGTTGGATAAGACCTTCATAGTTATTTTATTCATCTACTTATTGCATTTTTCAATGTCCTTTATATGCACTCTCCTGGGTATAATCTGGCTTATTTTTGAATGCCTCCTTTTAAAAAAGAAGAATCACGAACTTTCAAAGCAAGCGTTCCATATTTATGCAGCTATTCAGAAGTTTTCTCCTCCCAGGACTTTTCTCCGCTTGGTCTTAGTTCTGGGGTTATAACCCCTCGGGAGTTATGTTGAGCAATTCTGGTTCCTCAGTTACTTGTAAAACTTCCCCTATTTTATGTCAGCAACTATAGTCTCCCAAAGTCTTTATTTCTTCCCTCACAGGTCCATCGTTTGCCATTTTCTGGGTCATTGCTTATATTATATGGACGACTACGGCTCTTAGAACATGTTCCAGTTTGTAATCTTGCCCCAAACTGGACACAAACTCCAGGTGTGCCCCAATAGAATTATCATCCTTCCTCATTCTAAAATAATAAACTTCCATCAATATATCTCAGGATTGCACATTAGGACTTTTGGACATCATACTTCCTTGGTGACTCATATGAGGCTTACTGTTGACTTAAACCATCAGCCATGATCTTTCCTCTTCATGCTAAGTCCTGTATCCTTCACTACCCAGAACTCAAACTGGTTTTTGGGCGTGCAGGACTTTAAATTTATCTCTTTTAAAACTCATCTTATTGTATTCAGCCTGGCTTGGAAATATGTGTTTAGACTTTATTGGATCCTAAATCATTCATAATCACTTGTGAATTTATAATCATTTCCAGCTTTCTACAAATTTAGAATGCCTATCTCCCATATGTTTATATGAATCATTGATAAAATTATTTGGAATGAGAGAATCGCGGCAAACTCTCTAGCTTCCATTGAGCCATTGCATGTATTTCTTCAAAGATTACAAATGTAACTAACTGAAGGATCATCTCATCCCCATTTTCCCATATTATCAACTAAGCTATTTAAAGAATACTTTGTAAAATGCAGACATCACATGTTCTGTATCTGCTACATTTTTTTGGCCTGCCGGAGTAGGAAAAGTAGGTTAATCTAATGTGACCTATTAGTGAACTCATGCTAACTCCTAGTAGAAACTATTAACTGTCCATGTCCTCACCATATCTTCCTATTCTGGAGTCTTGTTGGCTTTGATGTGTGTTCAGGGTCCTTTGATAGGTGCTATTTCCGTCTCTTTCTCTGTTTTGAACTAAGACAGTTTGGTGGGTCTGCAGTCCTCCAGCTCCTCTACTAGTCTTCCCATTTCCTCACTGGCACACCTCACATTTGCACTATTCTTAGCTTCAGGGGATGACATTCCCTCTAACAGATTCTTGTTCAGAGAGCAAGATATTCTATTAAAATTTATTATAACATTGGATGTTTCAACCCCCTCCTGCTAGTGTTTGTAGCATAATATTCATTCTGGAGAACATTTGCAACAGAGAAGATGGAGATCAAATAAGAGGTATGAGCTTTTACCATCTCTCCATTATCTCTCAACCCTAAATTGTGGGCTTCAAAAGTAGGCCTGTAGCTCTTCAAAATTCACTCTTAGGAGAATGAAAAGACAGGATAGGAGAAAATATTTTCAAATCACATATCTGATAAAGGACTTACATCCAGATTATAAAAGAACAAAACAATGAAAAGACAACGATAAGAAAATTACCCAGTTAAAAATGGGCAAAAGATCTGAACAGTCACTTTGCCAAAGAAATATATGGATGGCAAATAAGTATATGAAATTATGGTCAACATCAGTAGTCATTAGGGAAATGCAAATTAAAACCACAAGAGATATCACTGCACATTTATTAGAAATTCTTAAAGAAAAACACTGATCGTACCAAGTGTGGGCAAGATTGTAGAGAAACTTGAATTGTAGTACAAAGATGGTGGAAATGCCAAGTGGTTCAGCCACTTTGGAAAACATTTTGGCAATTTCTTATAAACATACACGTAGTGTGTACAGACCTAGCAATCTCATTCCCCAAGTACTTACTCTAGAGAAATTAAAACCTACATCACACAGAAACCTGTATGGGAATGTTAATAGTGACTTTATTTGTAATTGTCAATAACTGAAAACAACCCAAATGGCTCTCAGCTGTGGTCTAACCATGCAATGGAATACCACACAGCAATAAAAACGAACACACTATTGATACATGTACAACATGGATGAATCTTATATGTATTGTGCTAGTGAAATAAACCAGACTCATAAGGTTGACTCCTATATAATTCCATGTATATGACATTCTTTCAAAGGCAAGCCATAAGAGCAGAATAGATAGGTGGTTGCCAGTAGTTGGACAGTGAGGGAGAGATTGACTACCAAGAGGCAAAAGGGAGAATTCTTTTGGGTGATGAAACTATTCTGTAACTTGATTGTGGTGATGGTTATACATGATCACGTGTGTTTGTCAATTCACAGCATTGTAACTACAAAGCGGGAATTTTCTGGATGTAAATTAAACCTTGATTTTAAAAAGTAGGTGTATAACTTCTTTGTTCTTATTATTTGAATACATTTCGTTTTTGAAAAACAAAGCCATTTTAAGTTTCCTAACATATGGCGAGCCTCAGCCAAAAATATCACAAATAATAGTTGGGCGAAACTTCTAGACTGACCATTCTGAACTATTTCCAAGCTCTTCCCTCAAGGACATTTCTCTCCTCAGAGTTTTCCGGTATAGATCTGATTGTAGCCTTCAGGATTATAGTCACCCGTTAAGAATGGCTCAGAATCTTTACTATTTCTCCCTTAGGTTAATATAACACAAACCCAAGAGCGAGAACCTTTCTGTGATTTTTTTCAAATGCCCCTGAACCCTAGTCCCATTTGAATGTTTGGGAAGGGCTCAGCAATGATGAAATACACACAAATTAAATATGTCTGGAATGACCACATTTTCCTGGTACTTTATGGAATCGTGAGGTTTCAAAAACCACCAGTCCAGATCAGATTTTCCTTGTTTGTCAATGAATATGGAATGTGGGGTGGAATCATAGAATCACAGAATGTTCAAGCTGGAAGACTCCTAAGAGTTCATCTAGTCCAACTCTTTATTTTACAGAATCAAAAGCTTCATTGCCTGCTGGCCATTATCTGGTAACTTCAGGCACTCTCTGATCTCACATGCCTTGGGTTCCATCCAGACCCCGGTCTGAGATCTACTGTGCTCCTAGAGAAATGCATTCCACTTGGATAAAGTAAAACAAAAGCCCAGCCACCTATTCTACCAGCAGACAGGGGTATAAATATGCAGTTCTGAGGGTGCATCAGCGATCAGCTATGCTACGGTTCATTAAAATGAGGCTTATTTAAGTAGCCCTTGGGTTTTCCCCAAAGGTCATGCATTTGGGTTCCTTTAAGGTTTTTGTTGGTCCCAGTAGATAAAGACTCTTGATTTATTTTATTTGTTTGTTGAAATTTAACTGCAGTTCAGGCTGAATATCCTGGATGTAGGGAAGTCTGATCCTCTTAAACACGTATCTTCAAGTCTACTTTACCTCATTTGTCCTCAGAAAATTTCTGTAAAGGGAGTTCAATGCTCTCTCAAAAAAAAAAAAAAAAAATGCACGGTTAGGTTTTCTGCTGCTCTTGGCTTCTCAAAAATAAAGTTTATGGCAAAACTACAGAACCGCCAAGGTTTGGAGTTCTCACTACTGAGGATGATTGGGTGATATTTGAGAAGGTAGAGTCTCAGCTGGAGGGAAACAAGGCCACTCGGCTCAGTTGTTTATTTCCCTTCCTCTCCATGAGTTTATTAGGAGAAGCTTCTGGGTCCTCAGTATATTTATCTGTTTAATTTCCTTGCAATGACGTCTCCCCAACATGAATTGTTGCTTTTAATTTTTCTGTCTCTTAACAGCCAAATGCAGGAGGTTAATCCTGTTCCTGCTGTCCCTCATCTGTCTTTTGGGGACCAGTGAAGTCACTATCTCTGGGCATAAACTTCTCCTTGAACTGAAGTGGCTAAAGCTCCAGTGTATGGGACCTCTGGCTGCTGAGAAAAAATCATGTATTTTGTCACCAGGGTACATGGAAGGGCTAAAGAGTTAGAGCGATTGAGGCTCACTGTTTTTACTGTTTTCTTTCTTTATCTTCCTATTGTGAGACTGTGGAGAGCTTCCTGTCTGTCTTGGTTTACTCCACTCTCGGTAGAGCGTGCATGGGGGCCTGGGCAGGGATTGCCAGAAGAGAGCACTTGTATTTCTCTGGATGCTCTTATGCTGACCATTTACTCTTCTGAGATCCCTTTTGGAATTCTTCCCTGACACACTTCTCTAACACCTCTATTGCGCTCTGGTCCATTGGTCAGAGCCAGGGGGGATGTGAATGTCCTACCAGCAGTTCTCGTGAGTAGTCCCAGCCATTCTCTGTCACCCAGGTTCAAGGCCCCACCTCACTCTCCACAATCATGTTCCCAAGACATGGCCTCATTTTCTGAGTTCTTTTAAGGGGCTGGTTTAATCTGATAGGTAAATGGGAGGTAAGGAACACTTGGAGATTTTAACAGCAGCCATCTAGAGACTGTCAATGTGCTATTGCTCTCTGACTTCAAGGAAAGTCTCTCAGGGCAAATCTGGGAGAGCCGAGGACGGCATTCCACCTGGTGTGACGCTCCCTTGCCTACCTGGCTTGGAGCCGCCTGTACGTAGCCTTGTTCCAGCGCAGTGAGACTTAGACCCTACTCTTGGACCCCGCATGTGGCTTCCTCTTTTTATTCAGCCTTTCATGTCTGCATGGACATCTCATTATCCCCAGGGGGCATCAGCAGTGGTGGGGCTCTTCCGGTTAGTGTTGCTTGTGAATAAGCCTCCCAACTCACAGAAGAGGACAAATTCCCATTAAGAGAACAAGTTTTCAGGCTTCCCTGGTGGCGCAGTGGTTGAGAGTCTGCCTCCCGATGCAGGGGACACGGGTTCGTGCCCCCGTCTGGCAAGATCCTACATGCCGCGGAGCGGCTAAGCCCGTGAGCCATGGCCGCTGAGCCTGCGTGTCTGGAGCCTGTGCTCCGCAGCGGGAGAGGTCACAACAGTGAGAGGCCCACCTACGGCGAAAGAAAGAACAAAAACAAGCTTTTGCAACATGTATCCAATTCCCAAAGCCACTTGGATTATACTTGACTCAACCTTAGGGAAAATGAAAGTAGAGACAAGAAGTTGTTTATTAAACATTAAGAAAGTTAAAAAGTAGCTGTTTATTAGCATGTTTGTCTCCCTTTCCACCTCCTCATGAAGAAAGGAGCAACCTAGATGCAAGGAACTCTATCTAATGAAAATTCTGGGCTCCAGGGTGAGCTGCTGGGAGCATCCTGAGTGGCTCAGATGCAGGCCTTCAAGGCAGGCGACGGACACGGTGGTGCTTACTCTGTGGTGGAAGACCTGGAAAAAAGCATTGGTTGCATATTTGTAACCCTTGGCTAATAAATCCCAGTCAGCAGAGGCTGAACTGAACACCACACAGGCAGCAGACCATCAGCTTGCTTCTCATGAATGCAAAGATGCCAGCAGAATCAGGCCTTGTCTTTTCATGTAAACCAGCAGCTAATTTCCCCCCTTAATTAGTTACAACGTAGCTGATGCAAAACAAAGGATTTTGTTATTTTCTATACAAACTGGTGCTGGAATCCTAGAATTTCTTAGTGTGTCATTAAGCATTTTCTAAAAAACAAGCTCGAAGGTCAGAACATTCAGAGATTTTCTAGTGGAGACTGTTGGTTACCCGTGCTTTCAGATTTCTTGAAAGAAGGCGTGATGACAGAAGGATATGTTCCATTTCCCCCAAGTCCTGTCCCTATGTTGTAATAACTACAATTACATTATAGTTGTTAGTTATTGTTATATTGGTATAATTACTACCAATGCAAAAAGTTGGTGTTTTGGAGTTGGCAGAATTTGGAATATATAGAGTCTTCAATGGAGGTCCTTGCTAGGATTAGAGGAAAGAAAAAAGAGATTCATAAGGTAAAATTTCAGAATATTACCACTTGGAAGGGCTTTCGGGGTCTTTTTGTCTAGCAGTTCCTAAACTGTGCTCAGTAGAATACTAGTTCTGAGAAATGATATTAGAAAATAGGGTTCCAAGATCATATATGCTTGGGAAACATGGCACTCTATTTCTTCTCCTCACAGTGCAACTTAAAATATTTATAGTCCCTGAGGAGTCCTAAAATGAAAAAAAAAAAACAACTTTATTTTAATGCAGAATTTCCCACTTTTGTTTGATCATGCAGTATCTCAATATCTCTTGCCTCTTTTTTTTTTAAAACACTTATGGAGACCAAAGCCATAAAGTTGCACAGCTAATTGGTGGCAAACCCCGCTCTCATGATTCTCAGGCTCCAGATCATTACACAACTTGCTAAGGTTTGTGACTTACTCCCTCCGTGACTCACAACTGAGGACTTGTATCCGGGCTATGTGTCTGTGGTCTGTGCTAAGATTCTGGTTTGCTAAGTTATTCTTCTGAATCTAATGATGTTTGGGTGATTCCCCAGAACATTCTGAGGAGGAGGCGAAAGCAGCCTGTGCATGGAACTCATTGATGAGCTGTTGAAGGTTGCAGTATGTCTGAGCTTCTGCATCTGGGAGGGCTTTGGTCCTGCTGCCCACAGGTGAATGCAGGGAAAGATCACCGGGCTGTAGTCAAGGCCAGGCCAAGGCAAGTCAGTGAAGCGGTAACATGTGCCTTCAGAGAAGTTCTTTTTTCATTTTATTTATTGATCCCTTCACTTCCCCAGTGCGTTTTAATAAAAATTCTGCTCTGGGAGCTTTTATTCATACTAAAGTGTAAATGATTGATAACTATAATTAAAGTGTTACCTATTTCATAGGGACTTACATTCTAACCTAAACCCCATGCTAAAGAAATAAAATTCTGAGAGTGCATCTTGAGATAAGTAAGTAGGTTGGGGAGAATTTATAGGAGGGTACATGGAATCTGAAAACCATGTAAGGTAGATAAATATCTATTCTGTGTTTGAATTTGAATAAGGATAGCCTGGGCTCCAAAAATACACATTTCTAGTCTTATTCAATATAATACACATGCCTTGACATTTTAAGATTTCTGATAAGGTACCTCTTTTCACAGGATAGATTAGCCTTGGTGGGTCCTTAGGCAGCTGGTGCCTTGACTGTTCTACTACTCAAGGAGGTGAGTGAGCATGCTCAGTGCTGCTTGGTCCTACACACCCATCCATTCATTCTGTAATAGTGGGTAGCTGTCATGTATCAGGCCTGGGATGAGGACCCAGGGACACAGAGAGACCTAAGTCATGGCTTTTGACCTCAAGGAGATTTACTTTCAAGAGAGATCCTTAATGTGTTATGTAAACAGATAATGATAACCTAATAATTTCTATCATGGAGGTATGTACCAGCAATGGTGAAAGTGGGTCTCTTTGTCAAGGTGTTTTGAGCTCCCTTGATAAAGTTAATTCTATTTGATAGGCACTTCTGTAGAACTCCAAATTCATGCCATTCTTCACACCCTTAATTTAGGCCAAAGTCATGGGTAGTACTTAAAACATAGATCCTTTGCCTGCATGATGTGTGTGTGCAGTAAAAAAGCAAGGCCCCATCATAAATGGCACAAGCTTTTAAGGTGATGTGTATGTTTAGGTTCGTCTGAAGTCTTTTGTTATTGGAGAGAACTAACACATGAACTTAGGGAAAACTGTGATTTTGAAACATAGTAAGAATTACTTAGCCAGCAACTTCTGAGTAACATGCAATAGGAAAGAAAGCCATTACTATTATTATTATTATTTTAGCAGAAGGGTAGCATTTAGTGAAGTCATTAGGCCCTGACATTTCAGCTTCTTTGAAGCTATCCATGCAACGAAGATACCAACATATTAGCCAAGCACATCAGGAAGTATTGACACAGGAGGAGTCGTCTTAACTTTCTTCACTGGGGCTTTGTGGAGCATCTCAATTATGTAAAATCCTGGATGGGGGATGCCGGTGGTGACCAGTGCCCCCAGGAGTTATGCAATGTGGGGACAGTACCCTGGCTGTGAGTGTCTTGGTTTACTCCATGTCCTTCCTTCCATACAGCACTTTGTGAATTCATAGAGCATTGGGTTAAACAATAGAACTGCAGAGCTATAAATGACATGGACTCTCTCTGAGAAGCAGTAGTGGGACAGTTGAATGCTCAGTCTTAGAAGCAGACACATTTGGTTTTGAACTTTGGCTAGCTGTGTGACCTGTGAAATGTGGAAAGTAACACCCAATGCATTGTGAGATCATGCAGGCGAATTCTATGAATTTTAGAACCTGGCACAGTATAAATGTACAAATAACTGTAAATTTTCGCTGTAACCTTATCTCCGATCCCACCATTTTAAAAAACATTTATGAGTCAGCAATGTGAAATGACTTGTCCAAAGTCTCTTGGCTGGCCAGTAACAGTCAGAAGTAATTTAATGCTGACCTTATCGGAACCCTGGGATTTGCTCAATAGAGTTTTATGTTTTAAGCCACCTTTCAACACATCCATAGAGTAAGGCTTCATTTGGGGTTCTGGTTCTCCTCCTGCTGCCTTTCACTCTTTCACTGTGACACACTTTTTGCAAACATTTCAATAGTTTTGACGTGGAATTTTTTGAACTCTTAGCCTTCATATTCTGTTTTTCACAGCCTGTTGTCCACAGAGCGAAACCCACAGTGCATCGTGTTATTACTCAACCCAGATTCTCTGGAATCCCGTTTTCTATTTCTGTCTGTGAGCTTCCTTCTTCTGTGTGTTGGGTTTTCTTCTAACACTCCTCACTTGCAACTCCCTTCTGGAGTCTTCTATGTGCAGACAGCCTGCAGTGCCCGGGATTGATGTTCCCTGTCCCCACCATTCCCCTGAACCTTCAGCCAGTGGGTGTATCTGCGGGAATAGGAAAACCCGGCCCTTGTGCCTCTGGTTGGCACAAACTCTGAAGTGTAATTTATCTTCCAGAGGTCCCTTTACAGGTCAGGCTGGAGATTGGCTTTGCCTGAAATCCCACTTTGCTTGGCTGCACCCCCTTCCCTGTCCAGCTTCCTCAGGGTCTGCCTCTGGAACCCCAGGCTTGCTTTTACTCACCTACTGTCGATAAAGAAAAGCCTTACTTGAGAACAAGCCATCTTCTGTTTTACATATACATTTTCTCATTCTAGAAACCATTTATAGAGAACGGAGTGACTTGCTGTCTCAATGAGATCACATACGTAAAAGCTCTTTGTACACTGTAGAAGCTATAGAAATGTGGGTTATTATTACTGAAATATGTAATTTTGAGTTAGGGAAGAGAAATCTGACCTGCAAAGTCTATATCACAGTTTCCTTTTCTCAGCTTTCGACTGCATGGGAAGTTTCTATTTCCATTTTGAACCCTGTGGTTCTTCTGATGCCCTGCCTTGCTGCTGACTGTATTGGGCTAGGGTGTAGTTTTCTCAGAGTAAGGGCTGCAGGACCGGATGTCTAGTGCATCTAGGGCTAGGTGTAGAGCGTGTCATGTGAAGGTTGTAGATTATCCATTTTTTCATAATACTTAATATACCTTTATTCTTTAATTTATGCTAGGTCTTAGTATATGAGAGTTTGTAACAGTATATAGTACTTCATTATAATTGTCAATTGTTTTTCTTATCTAACTCCCTTCATGTTCAGGAGAAAGGATAATTTAGTCCTTAAGTTGAAAACAACAAATGAACAAGGAAAAACAAGCTTACTACAAGAAGACTATTTCTCTGCTACATGTATCGATATAAAACTTTGTCCAGTTTTTCTGCTTCATGCCCTCATTTAATGACTGCAATAGCAAATATTTTTCTGTTAAAAAGTTCAAAAGAAATTAAGAAGTTTGTTTTTGCTGTAGATTCTCTGTGGTTTCTGAAGCCCCCCAACACCTCTTCCCATTGTATTTGTAGTGGTTTCATTGGGATGGGGGGTAGGCTGGAAGTTCTCCATTTGCAGGCATTACTGGGCCAGACTCTGTCCTGTATTCCCATAACACGCCACATGCTTTGAATAATAAATGTGCTCTTTAGTAGCGCTTGCAGGAGTAGATGCTGAAACCTCAAGCCAGTCATTTTTCTTCTATATAATAATGGGTTTTTTTGTTTTGTTTTGTTTTTCTTTTTGAGGTACGTGGGCCTCTCACTGTTGTGGCCTCTCCCATTGTGGAGCACAGGCTCCGGACGCGCAGGCTTAGCAGCCATGGCTCACGGGCCTAGCCGCTCCACGGCATGTGGGATCTTCCCGGACCGGGGCACGAACCCATGTCCCCTGCACCAGCAGGCGGACTCTCAATCACTGCGCCACCAGGGAAGCCCCTATAATAATGGTTTTAATACGCGCAACCAGTGACAGAGTTCGAGGTAGGGCCACCTACTCCCAGCCTACCATCCTGCTCTTCCCTGGCCATAACCAAGAACTCCAGATTGCAGAGATTCTGATAAGTGAATTTGAGGGTAACCACTTATTTTCACAGATGGCCCACTTCAAAATTTACCTCTGGTTTAGAGTTGGTTGGGAGAGATTTGCAGACCACAACAAGCTGGGGAACCACGACAAGACACCATTGCCTTGGAGGTCCCAGGCACAAGCCCCAGGGGTGCCTGGCCATGTGGACTTGGGCAGAGGGCCTGTGAAGGCTACAAGTGACACTGAGCACATGAGCGACTCCCAGCCCAGTGCAGTAGGTTTTTCTTTCTTTCCCAGTGTTTATCCGATTGCAAACTCTGTACTTTTTTTTTTTTTTTTTTTTGCGGTACGTGGGCCTCTCACTGCTGTGGCCTCTCCCGCTGCGGAGCACAGGCTCCGGACGCACAGGCTCAGCGGCCATGGCTCCCGGGCCCAGCCGTTCCGCGGCACGTGGGATCCTCCCGGACCAGGGCACGAACCCACGTCCCCTACATCGGCAGGTGGACTCTCAACCACTGCACCACCAGGGAAGCCCCAAACTCTGTACTCTTATTTGAACAATTGCTATACTTACTCTCAGTACACCAAAATGTGAGGTTCCTGAGTAATCCATTTGCACCAATTAAAAAAAAAATCATTGTTGAAATATATAATTGTTATATTGGTGAAAATATGAAGAATAAAATGATTCTATTTCTGACAACCCCAGTTCATCTTTTCTCTCTTTTTGAGCTTATAATTCTGGCTTAAAATCCCAGATCAGGGTTCCCTACCAAAGCGTACTGTCTCTGTTTGTGCCTGAATAGCTCAGAATAGTTTTTTCAGTATAGTGGAGAATTCCCTTATTTCATCCAAAGGATTATAAGAACTAAATGTATATCTTGTTGCTGAACTATAGATCCTTAAAAGCCAGTTTTGGTTTGCTGTGACTTATCTGAGGTTTTTCACTGCTGCCAACTCCACCCTTATTTTCTGCATATTCTCAGAAGTGAATGTTTTAGGAGAGTGCACATGCCATGAACACTCCTTGGATGGGCTTGTCTCACAGCCCCTGGGCATCCTGAAATCCTCAAAGAAAACTGTTTTTGAACTGCATGAGTAGATTTTACTGAATTAGGTTCTGATTTCTTGATGAAGAATCTCATCTGTATTGTATTTGCCATAAGCAAAGCAACTGGTACGATTTCGACACACGCCCAGACTGCAGGCTATGTGATATTGGCTTTTAGGTAAGTCAGGATTGAAATATCACATCTGCCCACAGAGGCATACCTGACTCCAAGCTCTTGGCACAAAGCTTGATTAATCAATTAGAAAGATGGTGGCCAGGGGACTGCAGACACTTGTAGACCATTGTGGGCAACCTGAAGCCATAAGCCAACATGTAGCCATTTCATCCTGGTTTGCACTTTCTCATATGAGTTGATAGAAATTCATGACATGTTTCATCTAGTAGTCCAAAGCCATATGCACATGCCTCAACTCTTACTCATGGTCAGCCTGATGGCCCCAGCTTGCTGCTTGAAAGAAGAGTCAATAGAAGTTTCTGCTCCTACATGTAGGTCTAGGTTTACAGGCTGTAATGGGTTGGCTTCAGAGGGGCCTGCCCCATTTTGGCTCCCTCGCTTTCTTTATAGGTTTATCATGGATTCTGGGGAAAAAATAAGCCTTTCCTCATGCTCAGCAACACCACTAGGTCTTCAACAGCACAGCACTGCTCTCTCTGCTTAGTGAAGTGTTGAGGGAGGCCTAGAGGAAAGATGGAAGGGTGTCCTTGGAGACAGTAGTAAGCCCCATATCTAGTTGGAGGCCTTAGGTGATCTTCCAGTATCGGTGTTTCCCTTGAGAAAAGTGAGCATGCTGGACACCCTCCTGCAAGAGGCAAGATAGACAGTGGAGAAAGATAGATAGATATACTCGGTTCACACTCTGGTTCTACCATTTGCAGCTCTTAGACCTTGTGCCACTTTCCCAGCATCTCTAAAATGAGGCAAGTGATATTTACCTTGTAAAGATATTAGGATTAAAGATAGCATATATAGAGCATGAAATTTTCCAATGTGATGGCTATTATTATTATTACCTACCCCATTGTATTTGTGTTAGAAACTGTGTACATCTAAGTAGCATCATACACTCATTTCTTGGAGTGTCTGTCTTTTGGGTAACTGATGTTTCGTTTACATCAATATCTCCTGTTACCTTTAAAGAGAGAAGTGCATGCAAAAATGAATTTAGATGCAATTCTTTTGCCTATTATTTGGAGTGTGGTTCAGCCAATATTTTTTTGATCTTGAGTTATGTTTGTTAAGTCTATTTTGTGCCAGGCAATGTGCCATGTGCTGGGAATACAGGAATGGTTGGGTGCCTCTGTCTGCCAAGTGCCATTAATTCTGGTGGGAGGGGAGACAGAGACAGACACAGAACACTGCAAAGCAATTTGATCAGTGCTATGCACAGCGTGTGGCAGATACTGTTCGGTGCTTCCCCAGGAACTTCTTCCTCTTTGTAGTTGACAGAAGGCTAATTTTGTTCAGGCTGGTACGGTTTCTAGCTAAATTCTCACCTCCCTAGGTTCCCTTCATGCCAGGTATGGTTGGGTGATGGAGATCTGATGGGTGGGACACAGAGAGGTGTGATGGGGATTCCGATGGAGCTGTTGTCCGGACAAATGGGGATTATCACAGAGGGCACCGGCCTGCCCCCCTTTTCCTACTTTGAACATAAGCATAATGTCCAATGATGCAGCAGCCATCTTAAAAAAATAAAATTGTGTATATTTAAGGGCTACATCACGATGTTTTGATACACATATACATAGTGAAGTGATTATTACAGTCAAGTTAATTATGGGTCAAGTTGTTATGGGTCACCTTACACAGTTAGCATAATTGTTTTTTGCTGTCAGAGCACCTGAAATCTACTCTCTTAGCAAATTTCCAGTGTACAGTACAGTGTTATTAACTATAGTTATCATGTTGGACATTATATCTGTAGACCAGTTCATCCTACATAACTGCAACTTTGTACCCTTTGACCAATGTCTCCTCATCCACCCTTGCTTTCCTGCCCTTGGTAGCCAACATTATACTCTCTGCTTCTATGTGGATGCCACACATAAGTGAGATCATGCAGTATTTTTCTTTCTGTGTCTGCCTTACTTCACTTGGCATAATGTCCTCCAGGTTCATCTATATTGTTGCAAATGACAGGATTTCCTTCCTTTTTAAGGCTGAATAATCTTCTATTGTATATACAGATATACACCACAACTTTTTTTTTAATTTAAATTTTTTTTGTTAGTTTCTGCTTTATAACAAAGTGAATCAGTTATACATACACATATGTTCCCATATCACCACAACTTCTTTATCCATTCTTCCATCGATCAGCAATCATCTTTTTTTCTTTTTTTAAATTTATTTATTTATTTATTTATTTATGGCTGTGTTGGGTCTTCGTTTCTGTGCGAGGGCTTTCTCTAGTTGTGGCAAGCGGGGGCCACTCTTCATCGTGGTGCACGGGCCTCTCACTGTCGTGGCCTCTCTTGTTGCGGATCACAGGCTCCAGACGTGCAGGCTCAGTAGTTGTGGCTCACAGGTCCAGTTGCTCTGCGGCATGTGGGATCTTCCCAGACCAGGGCTCGAACCCATGTCCTCTGCATTGGCAGGCAGATTCTCAACCACTGCACCACCAGGGAAGCCCCAGCAACCATCTTTTGACCATGAAAGAGAAAAGCATGAGGGGAAAGGTAAGAGAATTCCAGAGATGGTAGTCCTGATGTCACTGAGCTTCTGAATCGATCACAGCTGCCATCTAGATCCAAAATCTTATTAGGTGAGAGAAGTACATCTGTATCTGTTGGAGCTGCTATAAAGTAGGTTTTCTGTTACTTGCCACCAAAGACATTCCTAAACAAGACAGCTCCCATTGGTGTGAAGATAAGAGGTGATACTTCTTGCAGATTACTAAGTAGCTGAGAGGAAGTGCTATGGCTCCAGACAGAAAACCTGCCCTCTATTGCCTGGAAAGAGTGCTTGGCAAAAACCTGTCAACATGGAGATTCTCATCTGCCACCTATACTTCAGAACTGTACTCAGGCTGTAATCGAGAGAGACAAAAAACTTGGGCAGACCTTCTTCCTGTGAGATTCCATTCCAATTTGAGGCATGTTCCCCCACAGTCTTCCATGAACTAAAGACAGTCTGTAAGCAAGGGCCAAACTAGTCAGTATGTCACCCGAGTGACCTTGTGTGCTGAGGGACCTAGGTCAGGAACTCACAGTTTCCTCTGATTTAGATCACACCAGAGCCCTCCACAGTCTACATTTCAGGTTAAACCCTTGCCACATTTTTCAGAAACAGGGGCTTAGAAACCCTGACTGTGGCTGGATTCACAGATATGCAGCTGCCGAGACTAACAGACTAGTAGACAGTCTTTTTGCTGCCCTCGCAACTCCCAAAGAGATACCTGCTTTTTCCAGTATTCACTTTTCTCTCTCTGTCTCGCCCTTTTCTTTCTCAGACACAATTTGAGAGTCTCACAGATGGCTTTGCGGAAGATAACTGCTTGTTCTCAAACATGCTGCTGGGAAACACATTCCTGCTCCTTCCCTTCCTCTCTCAGAGTCCTTGGCCGGCCTTGGCCCTGTCTCCAGGAGATCATGACACTGCAGCCTCGCTCTGCAAGTTCCCATACCTTCCAGCAGTCCTACTGACAACCTGAGCTGCTGGCATTTACATTCTTCTTCTAAGTAGCTTGGCAAATAGGAGCCTTTGCCTCTCTGTTTTAGAAGCCCGACTTTTCGTTTCTGGGCTGAAGGGAGCATTCAGTGTTATGCCCATGAACCCACAGACCTCAGGGAATGTTTCCACTCCTTCCTCCCATGCCTACCTGTATCACCAAGGTGTGGCTCAAGGTGCAAAACCAGCCACCATGGAGTAAGCTGGTTTAAACTGGAGTCCCATTTGTGGGGTGTTGAGACAGGACAAGTTGGGTGCCCATAAGGCATGAGCTGGCATGGAAGGGCTAGAAGAGAAGGTTGGGGACCCATGAAGATTCTGTGTCTATGATCCAGAATAAGGTCAGGCACAGTTTGAGTTCCCAGGTTAAGTTTTGATGGATTGGAGGCAGGTGAGGAGACCATAAAGAAATCCATTTAAAGTTAATCTAGATGTCGTCAAAAATTAAAATGAGCATTGGGATTAAAGGCAAGTGACATCTGACATTCAGAAGAGACCAGGGATGTATTAAAACATGGTTTTGTCTTTGGGTTTCCAAAGGCCCCAATATAAGTGGAAACTGCCCCTGATTAAGATTTTTTTCTGCTTTTGCCCTAAATTTTATTTTATGTATCCTTCTGAGTTGTAGTTTCTTCACTGATTACTTGGGGATATATATATATATGTTCTTCTAAGGGTTGTTTTGAAGCTCATATGAATTGATGGTTTTGAAGGAACTTTACAGTCTCACAAGTTAACTTCTATTTTTCTTCTTCCCTCCCTTCCTCCCTTCCTCCCTTCTCTCCTTCCATCTCTCTTTATCTTTCTACCTCTTTGTCTCCTCCTCTTCTTCCCTTCCACTAGAATCAATACCCAGAACCAAATAAGAAAAGTCAGTCATAAAACAAGAGGCAGAAAGGCAAAGCCCAGGGAGACACAAGTCAATACCCCCTTCCAAACATTGCATTATTGGGGTGGAGAGGGAGTAGAGCTGCTTACAGCCTTAGACTGTGATGTATTTTTGGTTACTTTTGCCTTTGCAGACTTTTAGGGAACCAACTCTCTGCTTTCAGACTCCACAGGGTAGACACACTCCATGTATTTCCCTCCTATCTCTTCTTTGGGAGGGAGACTAGAATCCAAATGTGAGAACTCAGACCCCTGGACATCAGAGAATGGACAGGTGCATTCTCTGGGAAGGTGAGGTTACATATACCTAGAACTTAATTTTAGGGCTTTAGAGGATGAGGGCACATGGCGCTAATGTTCATCAATATCCACTTCTGGATACACAAGGACTACAATCCCATGCCCTTGGAAGTCGGGCGTTGCCTAGAAGTGACTAGAGGTGGCCAATGAAACATGAGCAGGAGTGACATGTGTCACTCATAGTCCCTATGACTGGGGTGGGACTCTCCTGCTCTCTCCCGCACTGTGCAAGCCTGGACTGCAGTGTCACCACACGAGGGACAGTTGCCAGACTGCAGAGGATTTTTGGGTAGGCAAGAGGTCAACCTTTGTGGTGTTGGCTGGAGTAGCAGAGCCTACACGGAACAGTATGGGGCACGTGCAGAGAAGACTTTTGCTCTTCCCTTGGTGGCTTTCCTTACACTCTAAGCAGCCAAACGACTGCAGAGTGTCCCACTTCTGTTTTGTTTTTCTTCTGTCCTAAACCCAGAGTAGCGGCTGTGTGGAGGGTTGCAGCTGTTGGAACTGAAGGGGGGAAAATGGCTGCTCCTCTTCCCTTCGGAATTAGTCTTGTCACATAAGTGGTTTACACACTGGCGGTCTCCACAGACGCCAGGCATGTGTTCTCAGGTGCTTCCCCCATTCTCCATGCACCCCACCTCGTCTCCATCCCAACACGTAGACAGGAGCCATGGACACCCCGACAGAGCCAGGAGGTACTGTAATATTTCAGGAGACGCAGGTTCAGTTTGGAAACCGGCAGACCTGATGTGTACCACCCACACACCCAGCTGTTGCAGGACTGATGTAGCCACAAGCAAAGAGAATCTGCAGAGCTATTTCCTGAAAGCGATGATGAATGTGGTTTTCTTTTTCTTTTCTCCCAGAGTATGAAAATAGTATATTTCAAGTGACTTAGAAAGGGATAATATGCCTGAAAGGTAGTTTAAATTATTCCTGTGAGTTTGCTTACCATTATGTCTTCCTTCTGCCTTTTTATCAATTATACACCACCTCTGAGGCTTTTAGAATTTGTATCACTGTCTCAAATGTGGATGTTATTTTGATTTTTATTTAATTGTGTATAGTCATATTTTAATGTAATTTTCCATAGAATTCTTTTAAAAACCTATTGCCATATTTTAAAAATATGTAAAATGTAATAAATGTGTAGACTGATTGAAAGATGTTAGTATTTAAAACTTGACAAGTCTAAAAATGGAGCTTTTAAATATATATTACCAAAACGTACGTTTCCAGGAAAATTTTGGCCCTTTATTACTTTTTTCTGTCTTTACCTGTACAACAGGGTAATGATAAGAAAAAGTGTTAGAGTATGCCAACATATCTAAGCCATTGGCTGTTAAGAAGTATTGATGGTCATTAAATTATCTAAAAATATAGACCGAACTTACTGAAATCATTTTTAATTTTGTATTCATATTTATCTAAGAGATAGGAAAATTTTGTCAGGTTTGTTTTGTTTGAACTTACTCCATATAATAAGTTTTAAGGATTTTTATTTCTTCTTACTAACTAAATTGCATTTCTTTCTTTCTGGAACAAATTCTTAGCTCTACATTTCTGATCTGGAGAAAAAAATCTAAGTGGAAATCAAAGGACAGGGACCATTCTGAACTTGAGTATAACAAATGACAATTTATACTAGGTGTGATAACCCAGTATTGATTGTGGTGTATAAGCACACCCACTGTGGTAGGGTTTGGCTCAATCCTTGTTTATGTAGAATTGGAAGAAGTAAATGTACATCTCTGTGTCCAGTCCTCGTTTACTCAAATTTCATCTTCGGAAATTCAATCCTGATTCTTTAGGGTAAATTCCAGATGAAAATTTAACACAGAAATTAAGTTAAAACACAGATTTTGGCCAAACTCTAACTTAGCTGTGCTCAGTGTTTGTGGCTTTGATAGGAAACCTTGCCGGCACGTGTGTGGACAAGATTTGGCTTGGATCTAAGTGGTTGTCATGTACAGTACTGGAAATTACTTAGTCTATTAATGAACCCTCAAATTATTCACTGCAGGCATCTTTTGACTGGGGCTGCCAGTCGAGACTAAGAAAGCCCAAAGGGACCCTGAAATCTGTGAAATGAAGCACCCAACCACTTAGGCTGGAGGAGAGTCAAAGTGCAATAGTAGCATATGTCTCCACCTCTGTTTACCCTTGGAGAGTTTTCCAAGATTAGTACTTGTCTGAAGACTCTAAAGGAAAGATTGTCTAGCTTGTTTCAGTAGGAAGACTTGGTCTTGAAACTGTGATCTTTGGAGGCAGCTGAGATGGGGGGAGGAGGAAAATTAAAGGTTCTCATAAATGCAGCCATTCCTATCCCTCCTCTTAGGTCTCCTTAGGCAGATGACTATCCATGGAATTATTTCTTCCACTGGTTTATTTTTCAGTGTCATAGACTGCAATACTTAATTGAAAAACTTATTAGCAATAAGCTGACAATGAGCCTTTGAATATTTCAGTAATAGTCTTAATTAAGAGCAGTCCACACCAAAATTTTATAGATTCAAAAAGACTCCACTGACCTATGCCATTCAGCATTACTGCTGAATTGGAATAATGTATTTAAAGTAAGTGTACCAGTTAAGATAGGCTAAGTTATCTAAGTTATGCTTGGTAAGAACTCTACAATTTTAGAAGTTTTAAACATTTGCTCACATTACAGGTCCATTGTAGGTTGGTTTTTGTGGGGGGGTGGGGCAGGGGATGATCTGTTCCTTGTCTTCCATCAGAAAACAGGATAGGAGAGGCTACATGT
This sequence comes from Orcinus orca, assembly GCF_937001465.1. Lineage (NCBI taxonomy): Eukaryota > Metazoa > Chordata > Mammalia > Artiodactyla > Delphinidae > Orcinus > Orcinus orca. The sequence continues at coordinate 102,351,372 of NC_064563.1, forward strand.
CTACACTGCCAGATTGTCAAGTCAACGCCCCCACCCGGCAGTTGAGGCAGGGCACAGATCATACACTGATTCTTAAAGCTTCCTCTTGGAAATAACACACCACTTCTGCTCACATTTCTTTGGCCAAAGTTATTTACATAGCTACACCTAAATTCAAGGGTACAGTATAACCCTACAAAAAATTCCCAGGGGAGCTAAAAATATTTGGTGAACACTGTTAATGACCACCAAACTGAACTTTAATTCATGCTAATCCACCTAAACCCAGCAAATGCTGAAGTGCATTTTACTCAGAAGTTCATCCAAGTCCTTGTGTCTCACAGAGACATCTAGAGGACATCTAGACTTCAACCTGTACTTCTGGAAAGTTGGCTTCTTCATAGGCATGAAAATGAGCTTAGATGTAGCAGCAAAGTATAAAGGGGCAGATGATCAGCCAGCACTCAGAGTATCATTCTTTTGGGGGTGGGTATGTTGAGAGGGGGCCAGGGAATAAGCATGAACAAGAAGACAACTATGGTATAGTAAAAAAGAAGACAAACACTTGAAATCAAACCAGTTTTAAGCCCTAACTTGGCAGTTTACTGTCTAATTAGTTATGTGTCCATTATTTATTCTCTAGAAGTCTTGAGTTTCCCTGCCCTGAAAGATAAAGAATCAAATGGATATTACATGTAATGTACTTCATGACTCATAAGTACTATATAACTGTCATAGAGAGAATAAGTTATTTGAGCCCTAGGCACGTCTGAACTATGTCCAGATTTTAATGACTCCTCGACTCTGTCTCAGAAAATAGAAATGGTATTTGGCATGGCATCAACCCATATCATTTTTATATGTCAGCAACTCTAATTCACAATCTACAAAATTTAATGGTAATAAAGATAATACTTTATAATGCTTTACAGAATTATTTCACACCATGACATCCAAAGCCCATTTCAGTTGCCGTCACTGAACAGAGAAAAAGACTCTAAGAAATGATGTGAGTAACAAATAAAGTAAGAGAGCAGGTAGCAAATCCTGCACAGGAAATGAACTGAACAGAAAATGAAGCCTCATTGGAGAAAGGCAAAGTAAAAAATAGACCAAAATGTAAGTCGCTATATCTTTACATTGGTTATGTATAAGCCTGTACAGTATGTACAAACTCCCTTCTTTATTATATCACTATATTTTGAATATTTAAGGACTCGTTGCTCTTCCAAAAAATAGTATTATGGGCTTACTAATTGAAAATTTAGGTTCTAGATATTTTTGGGATCATATTTAAAGCTTAAAGTCTGTCTTTGCTTCCTACCTCCCTCCCTCCCCTCTCTCCCTCCCTTCCTCCCTTCCTTCCTTCCTTCCTTCCTTCCTTCCTTCCTTCCTTCCTTCCTTCCTTCCTTCCTTCCTTCCTTCCTTCCTTCCCTCTCTCCCTCTCTCCCTCTGTCTCTTTGTTTCTTCTACATTAATTAACTGTAGCTTTTATGTTTCAGATAAAGTACTGGTATTAGGGAAGTCAATGTTCTTATAATATTTTCCCTTCCCTAGAAGGATGCAAAAGCTAGAGAGAGTAATGAGGTGGAGGCTATAATACATGTATGAATAGAATGCTACAAGAACAAGAAAATAAAAAGTGTCTGTGTTCAGGAGTTCAGGAAAGAATTCACAGTGAATTTGACATTTCTCACTGTAAGAAAGAAAGGCAGGGAAAGAAATTCTAGGTAGAAGAAGCAATTAGTGCTAAATGAGAATTATCATTATGCACCTTTAATATCAAGTGATTTAGAGTAGCCGAGGGCTTCCCTGGTGGCGCAGTGGTTGAGAGTCCGCCTACTGATGCAGGGGGCACGGGTTCGTGCCCAGGTCCGGGAAGATCCCACATGCCGTGGAGCGGCTGGGCCCGTGAGCCATGGCCGCTGAGCCTGTGCGTCCGGAGCCTGTGCTCCGCGGCGGGAGAGGCCACAGCAGTGAGAGGCCCGCGTACCGCAAAAAAATAAATAAATAAAAATAAAGTAGCCGAAATGCAGGATGTTTGGGGAGAGGTAAAATTACAAAGTAGGCAGGAGCCTGACCCTGGTGGTCTTCATAGGCCATGGCCAAGGAGTTTGTGGTGCATCCTAAGTGGACTTTAAGTAGAGTGATGAAAAAAAGCTAACATTTTTATTTATGGAATATCCACATTATCTACAATTAGAAAAAATATTGTTTATTCTCAAGTTTATGAATTTGTGAATTACCGTGATGATCTATTTATTGGTATCTAAAATAAACTCCCTACTTTGGCTCATGTACGTGATCAAGATTATACCTACATCAAGTAGCAAATCTCCTGTCCTGATCTTAAAGTCACTTCATGAAAGTACCAGTCCCTATTAGGGAACCTCTTCCACATACCCAGTATTTTAACTCCAAAGCATTTGAGTATGATTCATTTCTTAGAGTAGTGCTTGATTTTCATGTAATCATTACAAACACACAGACATAGGAATGTCCTTGAGATTTCTTCATTGTGTAACCCAGTGCTGAAAGCTTTCAAAATAAATAGAGCTGGCATGCAATTTCTTTCCCTTTCTTATGCCATCTCAGTATGGCTAACAGCCTTAACAAGTTAATTTTTGATATTCAAAGAGCCGAAAGCTCTATGGTCTTAACTTTTGTTAAGTGAGTTCAATTTGTCCCACCTTATGATGATAAATACCTGTGCACAAAAGCAAGCGTAAACTAATGACCATGATCCAGAATGTATTAGCAAGCTGGAAACATTTCGGTCATTGTAGCTATATGCTTTAAACAACAACAAAAACAAACAAAAAAACCCCCAACAAACCCTCAGTTAATACATGCTCTCTTTTTTGTAACTGTAACATTTATGCAGGCTTTATAGGCTAGAATATGTTTATGGTATATTTAAATTTAATATAAGCTACAGTAATGGGGCATTTTATTTGGGGATGCAACCACAATCTTAATTATATGACTAAGACTCTAATAGGTAATCTATATTTCACTGAAGATGAATAAGACCAATAAGATAGGTAGTGCCTTCTAAGTGAAAAAGCTAATGATTGTCCTTGGGTTCTGATGTCTCTGGGACACTATATGAGGTTCTGTAGAAGGGTAGATAAAAAGCAAAACTTGAAAAAAGGTCATTAGATTAAATGAGTAGAAAGGAAGCACTTGAGAGTGAAGTTTTAGTTGAGTGTAGGCAGGAGTCAGATAATAATGCTGTAGGATGATGAAGAAAGGATTAATATAATTTATTCTTATCTCTGTATACTCTTTACTGTACCTTTATCCTGTTCATGTTAAACCTTGGTTTCTTCTGGTCACAGCTGAAATACAAAATGGTTAATTCTTAGCATTTGAAATTCTAAGGTCTTGGAGCCTGGTTTACCATAATAGATGTGGAAAAATACTTGGCTAGTCAATTCACTCACTCCCCAACCCTCCTCACTACCCTCTCCTCCCCCGTCCCCCACCCCCACCCCTGCCACCTAGCCATGGGGAAAGAAGATAAAGACTCTAGATTGAAGGGGAATTTTCTGAGGTGAGCTGATTTTTTTTTTCTCCCTTAGGGACATTTGCTGGATCCTGGGAATTTTTCCCTTTGGGGAATTTAACTGATTAATGGCATGGTTGCAGATTGGGCTTAATTTAGGCATTAACCCACTCTAAGCAAAAAAATAAATAAACTAGCAAAGTGTTGTTGTTCTTGTTGTTTTAGCAGTTGTAGGAGGTTAGAGAGACAAATTTGAAACTTTAGGGACTTCTTCAAATCCTTGGCTAATTTACCCCATATGACATTGTGTCAGTTCTAGAGATCTGCAGCAGCATTGGAGATAGTGAAGGAAGTCCAAAAGCTTCAAAAAGGCAAAATGAAATCTAAGCCATACCAGTGAGAGTGGGCCTGCCTTAGTCACTTCATTAAGTCTCTCAATCAAGACATTTGCTAGATCATTAAAAGGCCTAAAGTGGAGGCTGAAGAGCTGGGCTGGAAACTTATGAATGACAGAACTGGAAATCCTAAAGTATTTCATGATCAAGGATAAAGAGAACAATTTGACTATCAGTAAGCTGCAGATGGCCGTTCCCAAGGAAGTGGGCTGAAACAGATGTAAACTGATTCTTATTCTGCAATCCAGCTCTGACCGAAGTTAATTACTGATTAGATAGAATGATCATCATCTTACCTGAGATGCATAACAGAGGAAAAGGGGGGACCCTTTCTGGTTAAAGATAATATCATTCAGATTCTCTTCATTTCTTTTATACTCAATGTCTGACACACAATAAAATATTACTATACATGCAAAAAGACATGAAAATATGATTGACGGTCAAGAAAAAAAATGATGGAATCTAGTGGGAGACCAATAGATGATCCAGCTATCAGAGTTACCAACCAAGATCTTTGAAATAACTATGATTGATGTATTAAATAAATTAGAGAAGAATATGGGAAGAATATATGAAAGTATGGAGAATTTCTTCAGCAAATTATACTCTGTAAAAAAAACCATAAACAATCTAAAATAGAAAAATATAATATCTAAAGTTAAGAACTCAGTGGGTGTTCGTTTTTTTTAATAAAAAAATTGTATTTACTTAGAAGCATTCAGAATGTCAACAAAACAGCTGCAACTTTTCTTTTTTTTGCCATTACAGAGTGGTATTCAGTTAACAGAACAGCAATTATTTCGTATAAGCTGCATCAGAGACAACTGAAGATGAAAAAATTACCATCCCCATATATAACTAATTTGTGCTGTGCACCAACAAGAACCTGCTTTAAATTTCCATGCCAATTTACAACCCCCATACTGTACCAGGCAAGGTTAGTGGCTATTGAAAATACCACCAGGACAGGGCTATCTAGAGACACATTCGGTAGTATGTTAACTATGCAAAAAAAGACACTGTACAGTTTAAAAACAAATCTTACACAGCCTTACATTTCAATTTTTTTCTTTATAAGGAGTGAGTTGTGTACAGGGGGGTTAAATGCTTTATAGACAAGAAAAAAAGACTGTGCTAGAACCAACTGATTCATCATCATCTTCTTCATCTTCCTCCTCCTCCTCTTCATCTTCCTCCTCTTCCTTCTTTTTCTTGCTTCTTTCAGCCTTGACGACTCCCTTTTTTGCTGCATCAGGCTTCCCTTTAGCTCGCTATGCAACAATATCCTTTTTGTGCTTTTCCTTCAGTTTAGCAGCCTTCTTCTCATAAGGCTGCTTGGCATCTGCAGCAGTGTTATTCCACATCTCTCCCAGTTTCTTTGCAACATCACCAATGGATAGGCCAGGATGTTCTCCTTTGATTCTTGGATGATACTCAGAACAAAACAAGAAAAAGGCCGAAGGAGGCCTCTTGGATGCATTGGGATCCTTGAACTTCTTTTTTGTTTCCCCTTTAGGAGGGATATAAGTTTTCATTTCTCTTTCATAACGGGCCTTGTCCGCCTTTGCCATGTCTTCAAACTTTCCTTTCTCTTTAGCAGACATGGTCTTCCACCTCTCTGAGCACTTCTTAGAAAACTCTGAGAAGTTGACAGAAGCATCTGAGTGCTTCTTCTTGTGCTCCTCCCAGCAAGTTTGCACAAAGAATGCATATGATGACATTTTGCCCTCGGCTTCTTAGGATCTCCTTTGCCCATGCTTAATTATTTTTCCTCCATGAGGCACAGAGTCGCCCAGTGCCTGTCCGGCTCTCACTTGCCCTGGCGCTGCCTCTATGGAGCTCAATGTACTGCAATCAGTGGGTGTTCTTAAGAGTAAATTAGTGAGAGAAGTATACAGAACATGTAGATTGAAAGACAAGTCACTAAAAGTATACAAAATTAAGCATGTAGAAAGCAATAAAAAGGTGAATGAAGATATGTAGGATTATCTAAGGTCTAATGTACATATAATAGGAGTCACAAGAGGAAAAAGAGAAAATATGGGAAATCAGTATTTAAATTTTCTAAAACTGATGAAAGATGTCAACTGAAAGATTTAGAAAAGTCTGGGAATCGCAAGTTGAAGATAAACAAGACTATACCTAAGTATATTATAAAATCTGAAAATCAAGTACAAAGAGAAAAAACCTAAAATCAGCGCCTTAAAAAAATTACTGAGAATGACATCTAACTTCTCAACAGAAATTATGGAAGCTAGAAGACAATAAAATGACATCTTTAAAATATTGAAAGAAGATAACTGCCAACTTATCATTTTATACCAAAAAATTATCCTTCAAAAGTGAAGATGATAGTTTTAGTCAAATGAAAAGTGAGGGAATTTGTCACCAGCAAGTCCACTTTTGTAAAACTAAATTGACTTTTTTCAGGTAGAAAAATAATTCCAGATTCAGCATGGAAATATAGGAGGAAATTATGAACTCCAGAGGTGTAAAATATGTGGGCAAATAAAAGTGACTACTGACATATATAAAACAAGAATTGTAATGTCATATATATGTCATATATATATAAATAGGCATGTATATAATATATATCTCAACTGAGTTACAATGGAAATATGTCAAAAATTGTATTGCTGCAGTTAATGGCATACTTAGAGAGAAATTGCAGCAATAAAATTTTTGATATATTTCCAGTATAATTCAGTTCAGAATGGTTTCTAATTTCTAGCCTAATTCCACTGTGGTCAGAATATATTCTCTATATAGTTGACCCTTGAACAACATGGGTTTGAACTGTGCGAGTCCACTTATATGTGGATTGTTTTCAATAAATACATATTGCAGTACTACATGATCTGTGGTTGGTTGAATCTGTAGATGCAGAACTCCAGGTATAGAAAAATTACTCTAAAGTTATACATGGATGTTTGACTGTGTGGGTTGGCAACCCTAGCTTGCACATTGTTTGAGGGTCAACTGCATATTGGAAAAGAAGACTAAAAATCAATTTATTTAAACTTACAACTCAAGAAGCAAGAGAACAAAAAGCAAATAAAAACTAAGAATTACATAAGGACGGAAATAATAAAGAGCAGAAATAAAATTAAAAATGAAAAATCAACAAAGTTAAGGGTTGGTATTTTGATAAAATTCATAAAATTGATAAACATCACAAGATTAATAAAGAAAAAAGAAGACACAAATTTTCAGAAATGAAAATGTACAGATCATAATACATCAAATGAGATGATATTATGAACACTTTCTCCAATAAATTTGATAATTTGGGTGATATGAGTTAATAATTCAAAAACCCAATAACATTAAGTTTTTCATAAGATGAAATAGAAAATTTTAAAAATCGGATATGTATTTTAAAACTTTGATTCTTAATTAGAGCATTCTCATAATCAAATTCCTAGGCAAAGATAGATTCACTGGTGAATTCTTCCAAACATTTGAGAAAGACATAACAACACTGTATAAATTCTTCCAGAGAACAGAAAAAGAGGGAACAGTTTCTTTTCTAATGCTTTTTAAGAGTTCTTTAATTGAGAAAGACATAATAATAAAGAAAAATTATAAATCAAAAATTTTCATTAACACTGATGCAAAATTAAGAAAATGTTAACAAAGTCAACCCAGCAATACATAAAAAGGATGTTATATTTGCCACCAAGAAGAGTTTATTTCAGATATGCAAGGGTGGTTTAATATCACATCAACAGACTACAGAAAAACAACAAGAATTTACAAGAAGATTTAGCAATGCCCCTAAATACAAGGTTAGTATGCATAATTTTATAAATATTTCTATGTACCAGAAGAAAATGGAAAATTAAAACATTACCATTTATAACAACATAAAAAACCATATAACAAGCAACTAATGTAATAAATTGTGCACACTTCTACGATCAAACTACAAAACATTACTGAGAGAAATTACAGAGAATCTAAACAAATGGAGAAGCTATTCCATGTTCACAGATGGAAAACTCAATATTGTTAAGATATTAATTCTGCTCAAATGATTCTACAGATTGTGTAATCCTAATTAAAAACAACATGGTTTTTGTTCAGTGAAAATTGGAAATGCAAGGGCCAAGGATACCCAAAGCATTCTTGGAGAAGAACTTAGTTGAAGGACTTACCTTGCCAGATATTAAAATTTGTTATGAAATTATAGTAACTAAGATAGTTTGGCTTTGGTAAATGGACAGAAAATTGATGACTGGAATAGAATAGAGGGTCCAGAATTATACTCACTCTACTCCTGTATAATAACTTATGATTAAAAAAAAGTATGAAAAAAGTGCAGCAAAGAAAAATAGTCTCTTCAGTAAATGATGCTGTGGGTCAATTGGATATCCATATGAAAAAATAATCAAATTCAGATGGATTATACATCTAAATGTAAAAGGAAAATAATAATGCTTTTCGAGGAAAAGTCAGGCGATGATCTTGAAGCAGGCAAAGACTTTTAAACAGGACACATAAAGAACTATTTCTAAAACATTTTATCCTTATTTTTAATGGTAATTCAGTTTATATCAAAATTAAGAGCCTCTGTAAAAGCCTCAAAGTACTCGTATCCAGAATAAAAAAGAACTCTTACAAATCAATCAGAAAAAGGAAGGTAAACCAATAGAAAGATAAACAAAGCTTAAGAAGAATCTTTAAAATAGAAGATATTCAAATAGACAATAAACTTAGAAAAAGTATCAACCTCATTAGTCGTCAGGGAGGTGCAAACTAGAAGCCACCGTATGACAGTACTACACATCTATTAGAATGTTTAAGGTAGAAGGATGGAGAATACTGAGTGCTGGTGAGGATGTGAAGGAGCAGGCATCACTGCTGTGAGGCACTGCTGGTGGGGGTCCAAATTTACACTGATACACGTGCGTTGGAAAACAGCCTGACGATACATTATACCCCACCTACATATATAACCAACAGAAACGTGTACATAGCTTCATCAAAAGCCATGAACTAGATGATCTTAGTAACCCTAAGTAGTAGTTCATAGTAGTAAAGAACTGAAAACTCTTTGAGTGCCTGCAAGAGTACAATGGACTAATAAATTGTGGTATCATCACAAAACAGAATACAGCATAGTACCACGCTACTGACAAGTCTTCACCTGTGAACTCCCTTCGTAAATATGTGTAGTTGCTTCCAGAGTGTGTCTAATACTGTCAGAACATGCATTTCAGGAAGAACTGGGAGGTCCAGTCTGTGTAACTCCATGGAAGGTTTGGTACACCTCTCTGGTGAGGGGTTTGGCCTGTGAGAGGTGGTGTTCCTGTCATTTGCTAATTCAGCCTTTGTTATTCCCATGTGGTTCACCAGTATCTGAGCAGAGTTTGGCTTCATGTCAGCTGGGGACATAGGTGGTGCATCCCTTTAGTCACAAAGGCCCAAAAGTGATCAGTCAGTCCCTCCAGCCACTTGAATGGTGTTTACTCAATGATTTTATTCAATGAGATAGAATTAAAGTATGTTTAGATCCTGAAACTTTTTTTTTTTGGATGGGGAGATAGGGCTGAAAAACATACTCCATCAGATGTTTGAAGAAAGCAATCTGGTGTGAGGATTCTTGCATTAAAAATCTGTCTCTGAGGCTGAAACTGCTATTTTGGTATGCTTTACTGTGGCATCTAACAGGCAGCGAGGGAAAAAAAAAAAGAAAAAGAAAAAAATAAGGGAGGGTTGTTTGTCTTCTGTGACAATGATTTAGACCCCAAACCTTGATCGTTAACTTCATCTGTAGTCAAACGAAATTTTGTAGTGTCTTTTTAAGGGCCAGGCAATTTTACCACCAAATAAAATATTTGTCTTTTATCCACATTACCATACTACTGACAAGTCCTTGCCTCAGAACTCATCATTTAGCAATGTGTAGTTGTTTCCAGAGTGTGTCTAATACTGTTGGAACAGGCGTTTCAGAAAGAAACGAGAGGCCCAGTCTGGGTGACTCTGAGGGGGGTTCAATACACCTCTCTGGTGCGGGTTTGGCCTGTGAGAGGTGATGTTCCTGTCATTTGTCAATTCAGCCTTCGTTATTCCCACGTGATTCACTGGTATCTGAACAGAGTTTGGCCTCATGTCACCTGGGGACATGGGTGGTGCATCCCTTTAGTCACAGAACGCCCAAAACTCATCAGTCCCTCCAGTTACTTTAATGATGTTTGACACTAAAAAATACTCCGTTTTTAAGAACATTAATCACACTGTCTCTTTTTAAGCATAGTTTTCACAGCCCCTGGCCTAGAATGGAAATGTCACTACCGGGCATCAGCAATCACAGACTTGGCTATTTTAACAAAGTTGGGAGAAAACAGTGCTGGTGGCCAAGTGAGTTGTCCGAGTTATTAAGAGTTGTAGCAAGTCGTGATACAGTCAGGGTTAGGTTCCTGTTACTTACCACTGTTTCTGGCACCACGGCTTGTTGTGGCTGCCCAGGGGGCCTCTGGGACTCGGGAATCTGAGACTATAATGGGAGAGGGGAAGTCCAGGTCCTCCCAGAAAGGAGATGTCTCAGAGTAACCTCATGCGGCCTGCACGTGCCTGGCCCCTGTGCCAGTTTGCACTCAGCTGGAGTACCAGTTAATCCTTCCCAGGTCTGTATGGAGTTCTCGGCTTCCAACAGGGAATGCGCAATCAGGACATTGGGGCTATTTATCATGGTTTCAGGGCAGGCTCAGCTGTCTTCACTTCACATTTATTATATAACTCCTACAGAAGAAAGCAGAAGAAAGTGTCTCCAAATGGAGATGCGGTGGGCAGGGAACACAGAGGAGGAGAATCAGTACTATTTCCAGGTAGAATATTATTGGCTGAGAATCATAGGAGGTCAAAGAATTTTAGAGATGGAAAGATCACAAATATAAAGTCACCTAAATCTTTTAGCTTATATTTGTAGAAACAAAGGCTCAAATAAGGTAGGTGACTTATCTAAGTTCATAGCGATAGTTAGCTATGTCAGGATTAAGGTTTTTTTCAAAAGTTGAGTTTTCTGTTTTTCTCTCACTCTCTACCTACCTGTAATTACAACAAACACCTACCTCTGGATTTCAGCTAAGAAAATTATATTATTCTCAAAATCCCTATAATATAGGGATTACTAAAATTATGTAATATTAAGTAACTTTTATTTTCACGCTTATTTGTTAGGTCCAGGGATTGTTTCCTTTTGGCTATAGCAAATCCATCATTATTGAGTTTCTGCACCTTAAAAATTAAGGAATTTTCTTCTCTTTCCCTCTGTTTGCCTGGCAGCATCCTCAATCAAAAACAAACACGCTGTTAATCGGTGAGAAAAAAGGAGAGAGAAAAATCTTCAAAAATTGTGTTTAGCCCCATCTGGCCTTAGAAAAACATGGGAATTGGTGATCAAGTAAATTCAGCAGGATGGCTGCCTTTCAAGGGAAACAATATCTGGATGTTTCTATGTCTAGACCACAGAGGAAAAATGCTTCCTTGGTAATTAACCCATTGAAAGCAGAACAGGCCCACGTGGCTCTGAGAAACAAATATAGAGAAGAGTTAGAAAGATGCAGTCACTGAAGATTCAGCCTACACTTGGCATTGCTGGTGATAGGCTTATAAAAGCTTGCTCACCAGTTTGTATTTGAGAGTTTTCAATCCAGAATCTAGGTAGTGTGAAGAATGAATAGGGGATGGTAAGAAGTTATTTCTTTTCTTAACCAGCCAATGGTATTTTTCATTTTACTGTCCCCATTTCACTCCCTGTTTGCATGCCACTGCTAAGAGTCTTGTAGAAACCTCCTTCCTCCTGGAGTAAGAAGCAGGGACCCTGTAGTTCAAGCCTTAAGGACATTTTCACTGAGAATTAAAAGATGAGAAGGTTACTTAGACAAGTGGTTTGTCTGGGTGCTGGAGAGGAAATTTATGTGAATCCTGGTAGAATTATGGATCACAGTTCAATTAGATAATCTCAGTCTTTGAGTTCTGCATCATTTGTAAAAGCTGGATGTGAGTTGATGTATCAATACATCATTACCCACATAGATAATTTATATTAAAAAATATTTTGGAGGCAAAGGCCAGATTGCAATCAAATATTTTGAACTTCTTATGTACACATTACACATTAACATTCATAGAAAAGGAAAGGGTTCCTTTTACTTCAAGTTTCCTAAGTATAATTTGCATATCCCTTCCATAAGCATTTATTAAATGCTGATGCATACTCACAGAGATGTTTAAAATCATGGGGATCCAAAGAGATAAACACACAGTGTTTACTCCTGAAATGTAGTCTGTATTTAGAAACAAAATACATACAAAAACCAAATGTACACCTTATCATTAATATATAAATGACATAACAATTTTGAGAAATACACAGTAGAAGCATGGCTAGAATGTGTTGAAGATAGTTGGAAAAGGATTTTTATAAACTTCAGTTAATTGACAAAAGAATGGTATAAGGAATGTTGAAAGAAAAAAGATCACTCAAACTAATCTCCTAGTTTCATTCCCTTGCAAGCCTTTTCTATATTCAGGCATAATTTTAGAAATCTCCAGTGGAGCATGAGTCCATCCCTGATGTAGCTTTGCCTTCCTTTCCAGTCTCTTCCACACCTTGTGCCTTCTTTCCTGCCTCCCTCTTGTGAAAGCCCCCCCCCCCGCCCCTTTCTCTACCATGTAGCTCTTCATTGTGGGACCTTCAGCTTTTGCCTAGGATCCTCTTTTTTCACCACCATATTCCATCTCCCCTCCCTTCACCTCTTTGAAGCTTTGGCACTGCATCTTCCAAGAATCCTTCCTGAAACTTTTACTCCTCCTCCTCCTCTCCTGTTTCTTTGTCTTTTCCTAATCTGACTTCCTCCCTCCTCCCACAGTTTGTATTAAATGAACCTCTTTGGTAAACCTATAAAAATCCTTGACAATTTTAATCTGTGTATTGGCCATATTAGATTTTAATGATCGATTTCTGTGTCTGTCTTTCCAGCTGTGATGTGAGCACTTTGAAAGGAGGAATCATCTCTTATTAATGTTATATTCTTTAGTGTCTGTGTCAATAGAAAGAGTTCCATAAAGTTTGTTGAATGAACCAACAAAAGAACCTCATATATAGTACTGAATTAAAAAATACACAGACTCTGCCCTCAGGGATTTTATAACCTAGTAGAGAAGATAGACAACACACAAACATGACTACAAGTCTGCTAATGCAGTGAAGCAAATAAAATGAGTTTTGAGATAGAGAATAATGGAGCAGATTGCTTTAGTTGAGAGATTATAAATGTTAGGTTGGAATGGAATCCACTGTGGCTGGTTCTAGAAGAAAGGGAATTTATCGACATATAAAACATGGCTCACAGAGTCTTTGGGAAACTTAGGAAGCCAGAAACAATATCCAGTCACATTACACGGGGCTGCTCCAGCAAGAGCAGCTAGCCACCATCACTTGGCTCCCAAAATACAGCTTTAACAACCCCCCACTTCCTCAGTGATGCTCAGGATGGGCTCTCAGGATATCCACAATTACTGCCCTGAAGAGCTTGGCACTTCCGTCACCTGCTTTCAGAAAGGCAAGTTGTAGTGAGACCAATTCCTCATGTTGGTCCCTTCCCAGTGGAAGGCTAACTCTGGTGCAAGTGACTGGCAGATTCTGGGTCACAGATCTGCATTCCAGCTGCCATTACAGCTGGGAGGTTGAATTTTGATATCTGCCTTGAAGAGGCAGGACTTATAATACAGGGATCTCCTACATTATGAGAATTTCCATTAATATAAAAGAAGAGTCAAGAGATGCTAAATAGCAACACATATATCTATTGTCCCTGCAGGTCAATAAAGAGCTATCTGAGAAGGTAGCATGAAGGTTACCTGAAGGATGACAAAGAACTCACCAGGCAAAATAACCAGAGGTTAGAAGAAAATGTAAAATGTTTTATTTATGGCAGGGAAATTCTCATCAGCTTCCAGAAACTGAAAGAATTCTGTATGGCTGAAGAGTGATGAGTAATGGAGAGGGGGGCCTGTGATGAGATTAGAGAGGGGACCAATGAGTAAAAGCATAGTGGTAAGATGTGAAAGAGTTTGTATTCTAAGTTCTATAGGAAGCCCTTAACGGTTTGAAGCCAGGGGCATGAGATGATCCAATGTATACTTTGCAAAGTTTAGACTGACTTGTATGTGGAGATTAGGTTGAAAAGGGGCAAGAGAGGGAATGGGAAGAGTCTAGCAAGGAGTCTAGGGATTCTCCAGGTGAGAGATGAATGTGGCTTAGACTGAGGTGTTGGCAGTGGTTAAAAGACAAGTGGGGAGAATTTGAGATATAACTTGGAGGTTAAAATGTTTGCACTTAATGCTAATCCATATTGTGCGTGGCTGGTAATAAAGAAGATATTAGGAAGGACTCCTAGGTTTCTAATTTTAGAACTGCTGGATGGATTCCTGAAAAGGGGAAGACTGGAGAAGGATCATATTTGGAGGAGGAGGGTGTTGGTTGAGTTTTAAGAGTTTGATTTGGAACATTGTAGTGGATGCTGAGATTGACCACCCAGATCCCCCTTTAATGAAGAACTTGTTGCTCCAGCTGTTAAAGTGCTGACAGAAGACAACCTCCACCTGTCAGTCCCTTTAGGTATCCTTTCAGAAAGCCACATCACACAGTGTCACACAGCTTCTGGGGATGTGGGAGTGTGCACATCAATGACTGATAAAAGGCTGGCCATCTTGATCCAAAAGGGGACAATCTTTAAGGTGCCTCTAGATCCACAGCTCCTCATGGGCTTAGCCAACACTGTTATTGGCCCTGCTTCTCCCTTTTTTCATGCCTGCTTTCTACAAGTATTGATTCCGGAAACTTCTGGTAAGCATCCTGTGTACTAAACACTGTTTTAGACTTTGATAATAATGATCCCATCACTGGTGTTAGGTAGATCACAGAGGTCCCTGGCACAACCATCTAGGTGTTGAAAGTTTTACTGGGGTGCATTGAGATGGCATAGCAGTATAAGGGAATCCATTAGTTAGTTCCATATAACAGACATTTGAAAAACGTGGGAAATGGAAACTAAAATAACATAAAAATTGGGTGGCTATTGCTAAGCTCAATTGATGCAGATAACCAAAAAAAGAGCATTTTAGAGGGCTTCCTTGGAGTCATACAAAGAAGGTCTAACCTCTCGTGAGAGGAGAGTGGAGAAAACAGAAGCTAGCTGAGGGTTTAATTGGCTGAACCCCAAAGGAGGGAAGATTAAACTCCCAATCAAGGTAGTTCTGCTCTGCAGTCAGTGCTCTTGTGAGGAAATAATAGGATCTTGATTCATTGTATGGGAACATCTGGATTTATAGCATGGGGATATAAATTTGTTACTTATGAGCATATAAATAACATTTAAAATCATGGGGGTAGATATTCTCACCCTAGTGAGAGAGGGTAGATATAGAAAAAATGAGCTCAGGACTGACCTCCAGTCTTAAAGTCCAACTGCAAAAGTTCAATATTGAAAGAGGATCTTACAAAGGAGATTGAAACAAGTACTAAGAGATCAGAGGAAAACTGGGGAATGTGTATCATGGAAACCAAGAGAAGAGAGAGTTCCAAAAATATATGAAAAGAAAGGAAGTATATGTAATGTTGCTAAAAGGTGAATGAATTTCAAATACACTGCACTAAGTGAAAGAAATCAAAAGGCTATATACTGTTTGATTTCATTATGACATTCTTACAAAGACAAAACTACAGGAATAGAAAGATTAGTGTACTACAGGTTGAATATGAGGGTGAGTTTACTACAAAGTAGTACAGAGGATTCTGGAGAATGATAGAATTATTCTATATATTAACAGTTGTTTGTGTATGTGTTTCTTAAGACTTGCAGGACTCTGCTACAACTGTACATATTGTGTATATCAGTAATTTGACCTTTTTTAGTGCTGTATTGAAGTCTATTGTGTGGACCCTACTTGACAAATTATGGGTTGTTTCAAATTGTTGGTGATTATAAATAAAATTATTTGTGTATACTTTTCAGTGTGAACATAAGGAGGTTACTTTGTCATATGGTAATTGTACATTTAACTTTATAATAAACTCCTGAACTGTTTTTCATCCTGAACTACTTTACAATCCCATCAACAAGATATGAGATTTCCAGGTGCCTTAAATCATTGTCATCACAGGTTGAAAATTTATTTTAGTCGTTGTAAGAAATGTTTAATGACATCTCATTGTAGTTTGCATTTCCAAAATGACTGTGGGCATAGTTTCATGTGCTTATTTGCCATAAGTTTGCCTTACTTGGTTATGTCTGTTTTGCCCATTTTTTATTGGATTGTTCATTTTCTTAATATTGAGTTTTGAGAGTTATTTACATAATCTAGATCTAAGTCCTTTATCAAAAATGTGATTTGCAATATTTTCTCCCATTAGCTGTTTCATTCTCTTAACTGTGTCCTTTGAGGAGAAGTTGTAATTTTGATAATATTTACCCTGTGTATAAAATTCTTTGTTGATAGTATCTGTCTTTTGCATTCTAAAGATGTCACTCCATTGTTTCCAGCTTTCATAGATTTTAGTGAGAAGTCTGCTGTAATTTTGGTTAAAGTTATTCTGTATATCTTTTTCTCTACTTCCTTCAGGGTTTTCTCTGTATTTGGTTTTCAGCCAAAATCATTCTGTGTAAATTTCTTTTTAAAAAGCCTATTTGGTGTTTTTGAGCTTCTTGGAATTATAGTTTGGTAACTGTCAATAATTTTGGAAAATTTTTGGCATAAGCTCTTTAAATATTTCTGTTCTGTCTTCTCTTTCTGACATTTCTTTTTCAAAAAATTTTATTGAAGTATAGTTGATTTACAATGTTGTGTTTAATTTCTGTTGTACAGCAAGGTGACTCAGTTATACATATATATATTCTTTTTCATATTCTTTTCCATTATTGTTTATCACAGGGTACTGAATATAATTCCCTGTGCTATACAGTAGGACTGTTTCCGACATTTCAGTTTCACTTGTTTAGAATTTTTGGTTTGTGCCACAGCTCTGGGGTGTTCTGTATTTTTCTTTTTTCTTTTAAAATTCACTCTCTTTGGACTTCCCTGGTGGCGCAGTGGTTGAGAGTCTGCCTGCTGACGCAGGGGACGTGGGCTCGTGCCCCGGTCTGGGAGGATCCTGCATGCCGCAGAGCGGCTGGGCCCGTGAGCCATGGCCGCTGAGCCTGCGCGTCCAGATCCTGTGCTCCATGGCGGGAGAGGCCACAACAGTGAGAGGCCCGCATACAGAAAAAAAAAAAAAATCAGTCTCTTTAATAAACTTATGGTTACCAAAGGGGAAGGGGTGTGAGATGAACTGGGAGATTGGGATTTACATACCTACACTACTATGTATAAAGTAGATAACTAATGAGAACCTACTGTATAGCACAGGGAACTCTACTCAATGCTCTGTGGTAACCTAAATGGGAAGGAAATCTAAAAAAGAGCTGGATATATGTATACATATAACTGATTCACTTTGCAGCACAGCAGAAACTAACATAACATTGTAAAGCAACTATACTCCAATAAAAATTAATCAGAAAATTCAGTCTCTTTACTTTTTGTGCTTTAGTTTGGGTAATATTTATTGACTCCTCTTCATGATCATTGATTATTTCCTGAGTTATGTCAGGTTGACTGATGAGACTTTTGAAGAAGTCTTATAGTTCTGATGCAGATTTTTAATTAGTTGGTGTACTGAATCTAGTAATCTTTTCTCTATTAATATATATATTTAAAATGGGATTGTTCTAATAGTTTCTTATCTTGTACTGCCCCATTTGGTGTTTGTTATTAAGCTTTTCCTAGCCTCATAAAATAAATTGGCAGTTTCCTCTTCTTAATCAATGAAGCGGTTTGTATTTTATAGGTATTACTTGTTCCATGGAAGTTTTTTTTCCCTACATCTTTTTTGTAAAGTTATTGTATTCTGATGTTATTGTGGGGAAGAGTTTTTTTAGGTGAAATTTACATAATATAGAGTTAACTGTTTTAAAGTGTACTATTCGGTGGAAATTAGGGTAAAATTC
The DNA here is from genome assembly GCF_937001465.1 of Orcinus orca. Taxonomy (NCBI): domain Eukaryota; kingdom Metazoa; phylum Chordata; class Mammalia; order Artiodactyla; family Delphinidae; genus Orcinus; species Orcinus orca. The sequence goes on from NC_064563.1 coordinate 102,369,314, forward strand.
AGTAGTATTTAGTATACTGATAATGTTGTACAACCACCAGCTCTTTGTAGTTTCAAAATTTTTACCTCATTCTATAAAAACACCTCATATACCTTAAGTAATTACTCTCCAATCCCCTCTTTCCATATCGCCTGGGAAACTTTAATATGCCTTATATCTTGATAGATTTGCCTATTCTGTATGTGTCATATAAAAGGAATCATATAATATGTGACCTTTATAATACCTGACTTCTTTTACTTAGCATAATGTTTCTGAGGTTGATCCAACTTATAGCATGTATCAGTACTATGTTTCTTTTTATAGCTGAATAATATTCCATTGTTTGAATATACCAGTATACAACAATTTGTTTAGTCATTTGTCCATTGATGAACATTTGGGTTATTTCTACCTTTCAGCTATGATGAATTATGCTGCTATGAAAATTTGGGCCCAGTTATTGTGTGGATGTATGTTTTCATTTCTCTTGAAATGAAATATATCTAGAGGTGGGATTATTGGATCATGTGGTAATTCTGTGTTTAACTTTTTGAGGAACAGGCAACTGCTTTTCATAGCACCTGTATCATTATATATTCTCATCAGCAATCTATGAGGGTTCCAATTCTTGACATCCTTGCCAGTAATTGTTATTTTACATTTTCTTGATTAAAGTCATCCTAGTGGGTGTGAAATGGTATCTCATTGTGTTTTTTTAAAATAAATTTATTTATTTGCTTATTTATTTATGGCTGCGTTGGATCTTTTTTTTTTTTTTTTTTTTTTTTTTGCGGTACGCGGGCCTCTCACTGCTGTGGCCTCTCCCGTTGCGGAGCACAGGCTCCGGACGCGCAGGCTCAGCGGCCATGGCTCACGGGCCCAGCTGCTCCGCGGCACGTGGGATCTTCCCGGACCGGGGCACGAACCCGTGTTCCCTGCATCGGCAGGCGGACTCTCAACCACTGCGCCACCAGGGAAGCCCTGCGTTGGATCTTTGTTGACGCACACAGGTTTTCTCTAGTTGCGGTGAGCAGGGTTTACTCTTCATTGTGGTGCTTGGGCTTCTCATTGAGGTGACTTCTCTTGTTGCAGAGCATGGGCTCTAGGCACATGGGCTTCAGTAGTTGTGGCATGCAGGATCAGTAGTTATGGCTTGAGGGCTCTAGAGTGCAGGCTCAGTAATTATGGCACACGGACTTAGTTGCTCCGCGGCATGTGAGATCTTCCTGGACCAGGGATCGAACCCATGTCCCCTACATTGGCAGGGGGATTCTTAACCACTGCACCACCAGGGAAGTCCCCTCATTGTGGTTTTGATTTGCATTTACTTAATGATAGATAATGATGGAGACCTTTTCATGTGCCAATGGAGAATTTATAGATCTTTGGAGAAATATCTGTTTAAGTTCTGGCTCATGCTTTTTTGTTTTTAATAATTTATTTTTTTTAATTAAAAAAAATTTAAAACATTGAAGTATACTTGATTTACAATATTATATTAGTTCCAGGTGTACAACGTAGTCATTCAATATTTTTATAGATTATCCTCCATTTAAAGTTATAAAATAATGGCTATTTTTCCCTGTGCTTCACAATATATCCCTGTTACTGATTAATTTTCTACATGGTGATTTTTACCTCAACCCCCTGCACATATCTTGTCCCTACCCCCTTTCCTTTCCCCACTGGTAACCACTAGTTCTATATATCTGTGAATGTGTTTCTGTTTTGTTATATTCATTCATTTGTTTTATTTTTTATATTCCATATATTGGTGATAACATACAGTATTTGTCTTTCTCTGACTTATTTCACTAAGCATAAATACCCTCCAGGTCCATTCATGTTGTTGCAAATGGCAAAATTTCAGTGTTTTATATGGTTGACTAGTATTCCATTATATATGTGTGTGTGTGTATATACACACACATAACATCTTCTTTATGTGTAATGGACACTTAGGTTTCTTCCATATCTTGTGTATTGTAAATAATGCTGCTAAAAACATAGGGGTACATGAATATGAATTAGAGTTTTTGTTTTCTTTGAATATATGCCAGGAATGCAACTGCTGGATCATATAGTAGTTCGATTTTTAGTTTTTTGAAGAACCTTCAGGCTGTTTTCCATAGTGGCTGCACTAATTTACATTCCCACCAACAGTATACTAGGGTTCCCTTTCTCTGCATCCTTGCCAACATTTCTTACTTCTGGTCTTTTTGACAGTAGCCATTCCGAAAGGTGTGAGGTGCTATCTCATGGTGGTTTTGATTTGCATTTCTCTAATGATTAGTGATGTTAAGCATTTTTCATGTGCCTATTGGCCATGTGTATATTCTCTTTGGAAAAATGTCTATTCAGGTCTTCTGCCCATTTTATAATCAGGTGGTTTGGTTTTTTTTTTTTAATATTGAGTTGTATGAACTGTTTATATATTTTGGATATTAACTTATCAGTCATATCACTCACAAATATTTTATCACGTTCAGCAAGTTGTCTTTTCATTTTGTTGATGGGTTCCTTTGTGGTGTAAAAGATTTTAAGCTTAATTAGGTCCCTTTTGTTTATTTTTGCTTATGTTTCTTTTGCCTTAGGAGAGAGCTCCAAAAACTATTGCTGTGACTTATGTCAAAGAGTGTTCTGCTTATGTTCTTGTCTATAAGTTATTTCCAGTCTTAAATTTAGGTCTTAATTCATTTTTAATTTATTTTCACATATGGTATGAGAAAATGTTCTAATTTCATTCTATACATGTAGCTGTCCAGTTTTCACAGCACCACTTATTGAAGGGACTATATTTTCTTCTTGTACATTTTTGCTTCCTTTGTCATAGATTAATTGACCATAAGTTCATGGGTATATTTTTTGGCTTTCTATTCTGTTCCATTGATCTATGTGTCTGTTTTTGTGTCAGTACCATTCTGTTTTGATTACTGTAACTTTGTAGTATAGTCTGAAGTTAGGAAACATGATAACTCCAACTCTGTTCTTTCTGAAGATTGTTTCGCCTATTTGGGATCTTTTGTGTTTCCAAAGAAAGTTTAAAGTTCTTTGTTCTAGATCTGTGAAAAAAGCCATTGATATTTTGATAGGGATTGCACTGAATCTATAGATTGCCTTGGGTAGGATGGTCATTTTAACAATATTCTTCCAGTCCGTGAATATGGTATATCTTTCCATCTGTTTGTGTCATCTTCAGTTGCTTTCACCAGTGTCTTATAGTTTTCCAAGTACAGGTCTTTTATCTCCTTATATTGATTCACAGGAATTTTATTCATTTTGTAAATAAAGAATCCCATATATGATTGTAAATGGGATTGTTTCCTTAATTTCTCCTTCTGATATTTCATTGTCAGTGTATAGGAATACAATATATTTTTGTATATTAATTATTAATTTTGTAAGCTGTAATTTTACCAAATACATTGATCAGCTCTAGTATTTTTTTGGTGGCATCTTTAGGATTTTCTAAGTATAGTATCATGTCATCTGCAAACAGTGACAGTTTAAATTCTTTCATTCTATTTTGGATTCCTTTTATTTCTTTTTCTTGTCTGATTGCTGCAGCTAAGACTTTCAGTACTGTGATGAATAAAAGTGGTGAGAGTGAGCATCCTTGTCTTGTTCCTGATCTTAGAGGAAATACTTTCAGATTTTTCCTGTTGAGTATGATGTTAGCTGTGGGCTTAACATATATAGTCTGTATTATGATGAGGTATGTTCCCTCTATATCCACTTTGTGGAGCGTTTTTATCATAAGTGGATAGTGAATTTTTTAAAAAAATGTTCTACCTCTATTGAGATGACCCTATGATTTTTATTCCTCAGTTTGTTAATGTGGTGTGTCACATTGAGTCATTTGCAGATATTGAATCATCCTTGCATTCTTGGGATAAATCCCACTTGATCATAGTGTATGATCCTTTTAATGTATTGTTGGATTTGGTTTGCTAATATTTTCTTGAGGATTTTTACCTTTGTGTTTAGCAGTGATATTGATTTATAATTTCCTTTTTTAATATCTTTGTCTAGTTTTGGTATCAGGGTGATGCTGACCTTATAGAATGAGCAGAAGCATTCCTTCTCTATTTTTTGGAAAAGTTTGAGAAGGATAGGTGTTAACTCTTATCTAAATGTTTGGTAGAATTCACCTATGAAGCTATCTGGTCCTGGATATTCATTTGTTGGGTTTTTTTTTTCTCCTACTGATTGAATTTTATTACTGGTAATTGGTCTGATCATATTTTTGGTTTTTTCCTGGTTCAAGCTTGGAAGATTGTACATTTCTAGGATTTTTGTTCATTTCTTTTCAGTTATTCATTTTATTAGCATATTATTTTTTGTAGTAATCTCTTATGATCCTTTGTATTTCTGTGTTGTTTTTTGTAACTTCTTTTTCATTTCTGATTTTATTGATTTGCACCCTCTATTTTTCTTAATGACTGTCTTAGATGTTTATTGATTTTATCTTTTTGAAGAACAAGCTCTTAATTCCGTTGATCTTTTTGATTATTTTTTTAGACTCTTTCATTTATTTCTGTTCTATGTTATGATTTCTTTCCTTCTACTAACTTTGGGTTTGTTAGTGTGGAACTAAATCACTAAGCAAGCAGGGCCTGCGTGGGTGCTCAGCTTAGGCTGGGGCATGTGCTGGGGCTGTCACAGGAAACTGACCATAGGTCTGTGCAGTTTCAATCTGCTTTCACTGCCTTGTTTTGGGAGTAAGCAAATGTGTGTGAGCTCTTCACAAGAGGAGTCTAAATTTCTTAAGCCCTCCTGTTAGTTCCACTGGTTTTCTAACCAGCTAAGGAGATTCGTCTTCCCAGTGTTGGACCCCAGAGCTGGGCTGCCCCATACGTGGCTCTAACTTCTCACTCCCTGGGGAGGATCTCTGCCTGTGTAATGTCCCCATCACTATCTTTTTTGTCCCCTCCCAGGGGCACAAGTCCTGACCTGATCTCTTCTTTTCCCTTCCTCCCTGGTTCACATGGATTTTTCTTACAGCCTTGGTTGTACAAGAATTTTTTTGCAGTTCTCTAGTTTGTTTTCAGTGAGAATTGTTCCACATGTAGATGTATTTTTGATGTGTTCATGGGAGGAAGTGAGCTCGCATCCTCCTACTCAGCCATCTTGATCTCTCCTTCCTTTGCTCATTTAAAAACTGTGTTGCTTGCCTTTCTGTTGTTCAGCTGTAAGTCAAGCTCATAAAAAAACAGAACAAAATGGTGGTTATGAGAGTATGGGAAGAGGGGGGATAAAATTGATGTTGTTTAACGGTACAAACTTGCAGTGAGTAGTAAATAAGCCATTGGAATCTAATGCACAATATAGTGAATTTGGACAATAATATGTAATGGGATAAATATTGATACAGTGGCAATCATATTACATATCACAATATATAAATGTATCAAAATAACACATTATACACCTTAAATTTACACATGTGGTGTGTCAAATACATTCAATTAAAAATTATTGCATTTTTATTTAAAAAACATTACCACCATGAACAATAAATACTACACTGAGAGCCAAGAGATTTAGATTTTTGGTCTTGAGTTTGTCACAGATTCTACTCTGGAACAAATGATTTTGCCTGTCTGGTGTTAGAGTTCCCATTTATGAAATAAGGAATGTTGAATATAGAACTTTGAAGATTCCTTACTGCTACAAAATGATGTGGCTCTATATGTATATGTGAACAGCTTTGAAAGGTTTTTTTGTTGTTCTTTTTGTTTTAGTAATATATCTAAATAGCAAAGTCAATGTCATCCTGTGATAAGGGCTTTTCCATCATTCTTTTTTTTTGGTGGGGGGGGACGACACTGAAACTCTGCCCCTTATTTGTTCAGTTGTTTTCTTCTGTTTCCCTCACTAGATACTTCCTTTATTTCCCCCCTTTGCAGCAAAACTTCTTGAAATTTCCTTTATTTTAAGTGTCTCTAGTTCTCCACCTCTCCTTCTCTCTTAAACTCATTCCAATCAAGCTGTCACTGCCCCCAATCCTCTGAAATTGCTCTTACCATTGTCACCAATGAAGTCTGCACTGCTAAAAGCAGTGGTCTACTTGCAGTCCTCATTGTATATGACCTATCACAGTGGTCATACTGTTTTTCTTAATATATTTTCATCTCTCATGTTCCATTCCCAATATATTTTTGGAGTTTTTCCACCTTATTGGTTGTTCTTTCTCAGATTTCATCACCAGTTTCTCCTCATCTCCCAGTCTCTTAGTGCTGGAGTACTTCAGTGTGTGTCCCTGGGCCTCTTCTCTTCATTTACATTGACTCTCTATGTAATCTCATCCAATCTCATGTCTTTAAATACTGTCCATATGCTGAAGACTTCCAAATGTATATCTCTGGACCAAATCCCACTCTAGAATACTAGACTCATACACAACTGCCTACCTGCGCTCTTTACTTGGGTGGCTAATAGGTGTCTCATACTCAACATGTCTAAAACTGAACTCTTGTTTGTTCATCTCATATCTGCTCTATTTGCAGCCTTCCCCATTTTGGTTGATAGCATCTTTCAAATTGCTTAGACTAGAAATGTAGAGGAATCCTTGAGCCTCTCTTTCTCTCATACACAATAGCCATCAGGAAATCCTATTGGGATAAGCCTCAAAATACATGTAGTGTAACTACTAATCACTTTCTTTTCTACTTCTAGGGTCTGAACTATCTCTCACCTGGATTGTTACAGTGGCTTCCTAACTGGTTTCCCTATTTCTATCTTTGTTCCTCTGCAGTCTATTACCAACACTGAATTCAAGGATATCAATTGAAAGTGTAAGTCAGGTCATAGCACTTATTGCTCACAGTCCTCTCATGGATCCCCACTTCCCTCAGACAAAGCCAAAGTCCTTAAAAGTCCTACAAAGCAGCTACATGATCTGGCCTCCCATTACTTCTCTGACCTCATCTTCTGCTACTTTTGCTACTGGTCACTTTGTGATAGTCATACTGACCCTCTTGATTTCCTTCCAACATACCAGCATGCTCTCATCTTTGCAACTTTGCCTTAGCCATTTCTTCCCCTAGAATACTTTCTTACCAGTAATTACATCACTAACATTCACCACTTTTCATGTCACCTGTACATTGAGGCCTGCCATAACTATCCTATTTAAAATTGTAGCCCACCTTTTCGTCCTAGCACTCTTGAGATCCCTTAACCTGGTTTACTTTTTCTTTTCTGCATAGCTCTTACTGCCTTATAAAACACTGTCTGTCATTTACTTACTTGTTTATATTTATGGTCTGTTTTCTGCCTATAGTCTGTAAGAGCCTGATATATTATAAGCAATGAATAAATATTTGTTGAATGAATGAATGAATCAATCAATAAATGATGTTTAAAACAGATATTATGATATCTAATGTCTAAACTAAGGTTTTAAGAGACAAAATAGAACTTTCATAAAGAACTTCAGATATTAGAATATTCTTATCAAAGATTATTTGAAATCAGTCATGGGACCCCCCACACAATTTTTCATTGAGAACAATCATTCCTATTTGTCATATAAATATACTATTTACTCTAACATTCCAGTACCTGAATTGTCCATAATATTGAATTTTCCTTAATGTTATTTGGTAGACTGCTTTTTATTGAATCTTTTATTTTCTTCTGGCTCATTGGCCCATGAAAAGCAGTGTCCCTGCTAAAATGTCTTTTTTTGTAACATATAACAGTTTGGATCATTGGGTATTTAACTCAGTGTTCACTCAGACCTGTATCCAACATCTTTCAGAAACTTCTATGTATTCCCTTTCCTCAGTTATAGTTTCCTAAGAAAAGCCTTTTTTAGGAAAGGACTGGGGAAATTACTAAAGTATACACTTGCTATTGTTTTGCAGTATCCTTCCTCAAGGGACCTGGGTTCTTTCCCCCAACCCCCATTTTAAAACTAGCATGCATCTTCCCTAACCCAGTACTGTAAGATGCAGCCTTGCTCATTCTCCTTCAATACGGTATAGTGCCTAGCTCACTTGGAGCTTTTTATTTGACTTTAATACATAAAAAATGAAAACATTAACATTAAAAGCTTGTCTTAAAGGCCTTGCCCATAAGGCATAAGTTAATTTGTAAAGAGAAATTAAATTAGTGCATAAATACAAATTACCTAATTTTCACTTTATGATGAATTTGTGAGTTGATATATTAAGTTTTAGGTCTTTCTAATGACAGTTGAGAAAATGTAATTTGCATTTGTTCTTCTGTTTCCTGTGACCCCATTCATGCTCTTCACTTTTTTCTCATTTTTTATTTTATAAATATATTAGCACCAAACATGCACTGACTATGGGCTTAGCACAGTGCTAGCCTCAAGGAACACTGCTAGGCCCCGGAATGTTGATACACATCCGGACAAAAACATTCCTTTCCATAAATTCAGCAGGTTGGCAATTAATTCCTGCAGCAGACACTTGTACAAACAGAATTCCCGAAGGAGTGGGTATCACATGTCTGGGAGACTTGTGATATTTTAGATGATGTGCATAATGTTTCGCTATTTCTTTTTGTATTATTGCCTAATGCATGACGATATAACAAACAACCAACAAAGAGAAATACACAGACAGCAAACTGTGAAAGGATATTTTTTAAACAGGCTTCATACCTTTGTATATATGCTTGAGTGGGCAAACATACACAGAGAATTCCATAATTACCAATGAACAATGTTTAAATCTGAATCTGTGAATGAGCCAGCTAAAATTGCAGAAGAAAAACAAAAAGAACAGCAATATAAGAAATATTTTGTTTGTTTCCACCCCTGTTTGGGGCAGAGGAAAAAAATTGATAAATAAATCCAAAATGTGCACTTTTAATTAATATAAAATTAGATTTTTCTTTGCCCCTATAAATAAGTGAACAATAAATATTTTAAAACTATAATTTTGAATTGGCACTGTGTTAGACAGAATGGTGGTTCCCCCATATGTCCGTGTCCTAATCCATAGAACCTGTAAACTTGTTTCTTGTACTACATGGCAAACGGGACTTTGCCGATGCAATGGAGGTTACATACCATAAAATAAAGAGATATCCTGGATTATCCAAGTCTTCCCAGTCTACTTAGATGAGTCCTTAAAACAGATAACCTTCTCTAGTTGGAAGCGGAAGAGACAGGCAGCCCGAGTCAGAAAAGAGAGGCAGCAGAAGGAGTAAACAGAAAAGAATCCAAATGTGGGAAGGATTCAATGTGCTTTTGCTGGTTTTAAACGGCAGGAGCCACTTGCAAAACCTACAGAGGAACTTCTAAAAGCTAAGGGCAGGACTTGGCTGACAGCCAGCAAAGACGAGAGGACCTTAGTCCTAATCTGAAAGAAGCTGAATTCTGTCTACAACCTGAATGAGCTGGAAGGGGTTTGTTCCAGAGTCTTCTTATAACAACCCAGTTGGCTAACATCTTGATTTTGACCTTGTGAGACATGGAACAGAGAAATTAGTGAGATAATAAACTTGTATTGTTTTAAGTTGCTACTATAGACCCCAATTCATTAGTATTGCCAAGGCACCTAGCTAAGTTGAGGTCCAAAAATTCAATTTTATATCACTGTTTTGGGGCTCATATCCATTTACCATAAAGATAAAGGCTTACGGAATGTCAGTCTCTAGACAAGCTCATAAAGCCTCAGTGTAATGTAAATCATGCCTTGAGTGTGGCGCTATTATTTTGACCGTGTCTATCCATTCTATAGACCATAATTTTCTGTCAATAAATTCATATCAAGTCTCACTATGTCTTTTTCTCTCAAGAGCAACAGTTTTTCTGGAAGAGGCATTGGAGAGCACAGTCTCTGTTAGGAGTCTGCTTGGGTAGTAACTCATAGATACAGAAAGAATTTCACCAGAGGATATAATCTTTCAGTGTTCTGAGTTGAACAATAATTACTTTTGTATGAGAAGTTTATTCCCTTGATAGTTTGTTAATCAGGTATTTACTGACTACCTATTGCATACTAGGAATTACCTTAGGGATTGAGGAAACAAAGACATAATAAGATCCTGTTCATGGTCACTGCCTTCATGGAGGTTGCAGTCTGGATGAGATAGACATGCAAAGAATAAAAACTTAAGAGAAAGAATATATGAATCCCTTGGGATGGAAGGCTTCTCAGAGGACATGGCTATCACACTCAGACTGAAAGCCGATAGAGGAATAACCCATGAATAAAGAGGATTTGGATTTGTTCCAGTTAAGATATAGATCATGTACAAAGACAAGCAGAGGAGAGGTGCTACAATCAGTTCAGAATTTCTGGGGTGTAAAGTATGAGAGAAGGAAGTGGAAGAGAAAAGAATAGATTAGTAGGAAGACACCAAATCATGAAGAGTCTTGTGCCTTATGCAAAAGACTTGATAGGAGCTTGGAAATTTATAAGCTGAGTTCTCATAAGTTTAAGATTCTTTATGTTCTTGTGTATGCACATATACACATGTGTCTATTGTCATATGCACGTGTTAGTGTGCAGAACAGATCCTCATTACATTTTTGATTTTTTTCTTTTGTTAACATCTTTACTGGAGTATAATTGCTTTACAATGGTGTGTTAGTTTCTGCTTTATAACAAAGTGAATCAGTTATACAGATACATATATCCCCATATCTCTTCCTCTTGCGTCTCCCTCCCACCCTCCCTATGCCACCCCTCTAGGTGGTCACAAAGCACTGAGCTCATCTCCCTGTGCTATGCAGCTTCTTCCCACTAGCTATCTATTTTACATTTGGTAGTGTACATATGTCCATGCCACTCTCTCACTTTGTCCCAGCTTACCCTTCCCCTTCCCCAGTCCATTCTCTAGTAGGTCTGCGTCTTTATTCCTGTCTTGCCGCAAGGTTCTTCATGACCATTTTTGTTTGTTTGTTTTTAGATTCCATATATATATGTGTTAGCATATGGTATTTGTTTTCCTCTTTCTGACTTACTTCACTCTGTATGACAGACTCTAGGTCCATCCACCTCACTACAAATAACTCAATTTCATTTTTTTTTACATCTTTATTATAGTATAATTGCTTTACAATGGTGTGTTAGTTTCTGCTTTATAACAAAGTGAATCAGTTATACATATACATATGTTCCCATATCTCTTCCCTCTTGCATCTCCCTCCCTCCCACCCTCCCTATCCCACCCCTCCAGGTGGTCACAAAGCACCGAGCTGATCTCCCTGTGCTCTGTGGCTGCTCCCCACTAGCTATCTATTCTATGTTCGGTAGTGCATACTTGTCCATGCCACTCTCTCACCTCGTCACAGCTTACCATTCCCCCTCCCCATATCCTCAAGTCCATTCTCTAGTAGGTCTGTGTCTATTCCTGTCTTACCCCTAGGTTCTTCATGACATTTTTTTCCCTTAAATTCCATATATATGTGTTAGCATGCAGTATTTGTCTTTCTCTTTCTGACTTACTTCACTCTGTATGACAGACTCTAGGTCTATCCACCTCATTACAAATAGCTCAATTTAATTTCTTTTTATGGCTGAGTATAATTCCATTGTATATATGTGCCACATCTTCTTTATCCATTCATCTGTTGATGGACACTTAGGTTGCTTCCATGTCCCGGCTATTGTAAATAGGGCCATAATGAACATTTTGGTACATGATACTTTTTGAATTATGGTTTTCTCAGAGTATATGCCCAGTAGTGGGATTGCTGATTCATATGGTAGTTCTATTTTTAGTTTCTTAAGGAACGTCCATACTGTTCTCCACAGTGGCTGTATCAATTTACATTCCTACCAACAGGGCAAGAGGGTTCCCTTTTCTCCACAGTCTCTCCAGCATTTATTGTTTGTAGATTTTTTGATGATGGCCATTCTGACCAGTGTGAGATGATATCTCATTGTAGTTTTGATTTGCATTTCTCTAATGATTAATGATGTTGAGCATTCTTTCATGTGTTTGTTGGCAGTCTGTATATCTTCTTTGGAGAAATGTCCATTTAGGTCTTCTGCCCATTTTTGGATTGGGTTGTTTGTTTTTTTGATATTGAGCTGCATAAGCTGCTTGTAAATTTTAGAGTTTAATCCTTTGTCAGTTGCTTCATTTGCAAATATTTTCTCCCATTCTGAGGGTTGTCTTTTGGTCTTGTTTATGGTTTCCTTTGCTGAAGCTTTGAAGTTTCATTAGGTCCCATTTATTTATTTTTGTTTTTATTTCCATTTCTCTAGGAGGTGGGTCAAAAAGGATCTTGCTGTGATTTATATCATAGAGTCTTCTGCCTATGTTTTCCTCTAAGAGTTTTATAGTGTCTGGCCTTACATTTCGGTATTTAATCCATTTTGAGTTTATTTTTGTGTATGGTGTTAGGGAGTGTTCTAATTTCATTCTTTTACATGTAGCTGTCCAGTTTTCCCAGCACCATTTATTGAAGAGGCTGTCTTTTCTCCACTGTATATTCTTGCCTCCTTTATCAAAGATAAGGTAACCATATGTGCGTGGATTTATCTCTGGGCTTTCTATCCTGTTCCATTGATCTATCTTTCTGTTTTTGTGCCAGTACCATACTGTCTTGATTACTGTACCTTTGTAGTATAGTCTGAAGTCAGGGAGCCTGATTCCTCCAGCTCTGTTTTTCTTTCCCAAGATTGCTTTGGCTATTCAGGGTCTTTTGTGTTTCCATACAAATTGTGAAATTTTTTTGTTCTAATTCTGTGAAGAATGCCAGTGGTAGTTTGATAGGGATTGCATTGAATCTGTAGATTGCTTTGGGTACTAGAGTCATTTTCACAATGTTGATTCTTCCAATCCAAGAACATGGTATATCTCTCCATCTGTTTGTATCATCTTTAATTTCTGTCATCAGTGTCTTATAGTTTTCTGCATACAGGGCTTTTGTCTCCTTAGGTAGGTTTATTCCTAGATATTTTATTCTTTTTGTTGCAATGGTAAATGGGAGTGTTTTCTTAATTTCACTTTCAGATTTTTCATCATTAGTGTATAGGAATGCAAGAGATTTCTGTGCATTAATTTTGTATCCTGCTACTTTACCAAATTCATTGATTAGCACTAGTAGTTTTCTGGTAGCATCTCATTACATTTTTGAATGAATGATTGGGAACAAAAATAACACAAAGTCTGAAAGCAGGAAGGGGAAAGGAAGAGAACAAAGTTATGAACTGAAATCTGGATTTGAAAGGAAGATATATTTTCTGAATCAGAGAAGCAAGTCAAGGGAAAATGAGATCAGAAGCAGACTTTGATTAAACTCAGTACAAACCAGAAGAGAGAAAAGATCCAAAGTCTGTCATGAGAACTGGCTCTATGTTTATAATTTCCTGACATGTGTACAATAATATATGCTGTATGTATGTAACCTCAGGGAATGACAGCTGCTTGTGACCACACTCAGTAAATTTATATAGTATTATGTATTCGTTTGTTCGTATTAGACTCATTTAATTTCTTTTTTTTTTTTTGAATTTGGCATTAATATAGATGCTACTCTACAGGAAACAGTCAATGAAATCAATACTCAACCTTTTCAAGCTGGTAAGCAACCTTCTTATTTTCAAATATGGTAGAGTTTTATGACTTTGTTTGAATGTAAAGCTTGGCTCCAGTTTATTTTAACACTTTCGTTAGATTTAGTATGCCAGAAAATCAAACTATAGCTGAACACAATTAAACTGTCCAAATATGATTTATACCATCTGACCTAAAACAGAAAACTAAAAACAAAAATTATAGCCAGTCAGGACAGACATGCTTGTGCAGGAGTAACTTCCCTTCTTATTATTCCAGAAGCAATTATTTCTTAGTGGACAACGTGCCATTTCCCCCCACCCCCCTTGGAGAGGGTTCTGTAAATGTGGTGTATTACCTCAGTCTAACATTCCTGGAAAACAAAGGAGCTTTTTGTTTTCCAAACCCAGATCTGACTACCTCTTTTTTGAATTAAGCCCCAAAGCAGCTAGAATTAAGACAATGGCAGAGCAGACCCCAATGGCCTTGATTCAGTGACTTATATATTTAACTTTAAAAAGAGAGTCCATCTAAAGGTTTTTAGATGTTAAAATTGATTTTCCTTCCCAATATGTCCCTCTGTATAGAAGTTTAGAGGAGAATCTTCATCCACTCTTGCTCTAGCACTTCCTAAATACAGCCCCTGCCAGTTCATCTTCTTATTGTGATCTCTGCCAACAAGGATGGGTTACCGATCAGATTGGGTCACTTGGTTCCCTCAGGTTTGGCAACCCAAAGCCATCCCATGTCACTCTTCTTTTTCTGGAGATATATCATTTGTAAAAATATCTCTCTTTTTAAATTTGGAACAAAGGGAAAGTGAGCAGAGGGAAGGACTAGTAAGGGGAAAAACTAGAGGGGTTTTGTTGGCTGGCAAAATTGTAGCTTTCAAAGAATTGGGACTACAAACCATCATCTTGTGAGGCTGTTTTGTTGATATCATGATGCCAACATGTTTTTGGGTATTCTCCCTTTCTAATTGTCATGCTTCTGGAAATGGTATGGAATTTCTTTCTGAGTTTTTAACCATGTTCCATTTCTAGAGTTGGGAACTTGGCTTCCTTTTACACTGAATGAACTTGGAGCTTTACCTTTCTGAGCCTCCATTTCATTAATTGAAAAAAACAAATTGGAAAAAAAACCTGTCATATTTTTCCAGCTCTGTGAGTTTTTGTCTAACTGTAACCCTTAAAACTGAGACCTTCAGGTACTGAACAATATTTCTTAAGAAAGGAATAAGAGTTTATACTAGCCTTCTTTCCTCCCTCCCTCCCTCCCTCCCTCTCTCCCTTCCTTCCTTCCTTCCTTCCTACATATATCTACCAGGTGTCAAATATTTTATCATTTCTTTCCTTCTTCTGCTTTAAAGTTTATACTGCATGGATTAGTTTGCTTAGGGCTGCCATAACAAAGTACCGTAGACTGGGTGGATTAAACAACCAAAATTTATTTTCTCACTGGTGTGGAGGCTGGAAGTCTGAGATCAAGGAGTTGGCAGAGTTGGTTTCTTCTGAGGCCTCTCTCCTTTGCTTGTAGATGGCCATCTTTTCCTAGTGTCTTCACATGGTCTTTCTTCTGAACATCTTTGTGCCCTAATTTTCTCTTCTTATAAATACATGAGTCATATTGGAATAGAGCCCATCCTAATGACCTCTTTTAACCTAATTACCTCTTTAAAGACCTTATGTCCAAATATAGGCATATTGTGAGGTACTTGGGGTTAGGACTTCAACATATAAATTTTGCAGTGACACAATTCAGCCCATAATACCACATTATAGATTCTATACCTTGTCTCCTGTGTAGACAAGGTGTCTTAACTGAGGCCAAACTGAATACTGTTTGTAAAAATAGTTGAGCTGTCAACTCCTAAGAAAATTTGCTTGAGTATGATATGCACAGGGACTTCTGTAAATGGCACTGGCATAGAAAGTGTGTGTGTACAGGAGTGTCTAAGAAGGAGAAAATGTGTGTCAATTGAAAAACAAAATGCACAACGTGAGAGTTGTGAGTTTTTTTATTTGGGGCAAAATGAGGACTATAGCCTGTTTCTCAGAGCATTTCAGTTAGCTCTGAGAAACTGCTCTGTAGTGGTAGGGGGGAAGGTCAGTATATAGATGATTCTGGTGAATGGGGAGTACGTGTAATCAAGCACGCATTTTTGCAAAAGGTTGCTGCTAGTCATGAGGAGCAGACGTCACCATGAAAGAGTTTAGTGCTTTTCTAGATATGAGGAGATGCAAGAACTGGGCTTATAAAATCTTCTCCTGAAAATATCTTAACTATCTGAAGACCTGTTCTGCCATTTTTTCCCCAGGACAGAGTGCCTCATTCCTGATCTCCTGAACTTCTTTCAGGGTGTGTAGAAGGTGAGTGGTCACAGCAGCTTGTGATTTAATCCTCATAGAGGTAGATGGCAAGTGCCAACCTTTAGCTAGCAGGTGGATATAAAAGGAATGCAGGGGGAAAAGGTGAACTTTGTCCTTAACCTATCCTCAGTCCTGACCTAGTATTGTTGAGCCCAGAAATAAGAGTTTCAGGCTAAAACCATGTAAGGCTTAGATAAACTCATTTTATTTTGAAGCCATGGAGACAAAAATTGCAACATAGTCTTAGAGAAATAGTTTCTTCTTCACAACATCTCCCCATATCTAACCTGATCACTTTGTTACCACAGGGCAGCTTTGGTAAACTTGGGGTTTAGTATAGCTACAGGAGCAAATTGCTATGCGTCATTGTGATGGAGAGAGGGAAGTGAAAGAAGAGACAGCATTGAGGCTGCTGGATGAGGAGACCCCAGTGGAAGAAGATGGAAACAGTCTGAAATCTCAGGAAACCTATATGGGGATGAGGTTGAAGTCATGCTTTCAAAATATGGGGTCTGCTAAGAATTATAAAGTGCTGGACATTTATGTAAAAGAAACATCATTTATACCCAACAACTGATGAAGCTGTGGCCATTGGGGTCACATTTGTTAATAATCTCCTGCTCCAACCATTTTTACTCCCTTTTTAAAATATTGAATATTAAGTGAGTATAACTGAATCACTTTGCTGTACAGCAGAAATGAAAACAACATTGTAAATCAACTATACTTCAATAAAAAAATCTTAAAAATATAAGAAAAGAATATTAAGAGAAAGATATATCACCTCCACATTCCATGGAGCTACCAACAAATAGACAATGCCTTGTATAATTTAACTTATCCACTCATTCAGCATTTTCTTTTAGTTATTCATTACACAAGAATAAATTGAAATCTTATCTCATGGTAGACTCTCTGATTGCTAGTTTTCAAAACTTATACTTTTAATGTTAGTAGTTTCCTTTTAGAAAGGGGACAGGTATTTAGATATTTGAGAATTTCTAGAACCTGTCGTTAAATTATTGTTATCAAAGAAAAGTCTAAGTTATTTCATTTCTAGACCCTGAAAATAAGGAGGTAATGTACATAAACCACAGAATTTGTCCCAACATCGTATCTGTCAACTAAATAACAGCAGATCAAGCCTCAGACAGAATTCCAGGCTGGGTTTCATGGCAGACAATTAATTACCTTATGATGTAACAGATGGTACATAGGTATTAAAACTCGGAGTTGGACAGTTCAATAAAGGATGACTTGAAGGGGAAGAAATTTTACTAAATCTCTTTTAAATATCCTAGAATGCCTTCAAGTGAATATTGGATGAATAATATATTTTCTCCCATGTTCTTAGGTGAGTAGGGTTTTTGTGGTCACCTGACACTAATAGAAAGTAAGTGAAAGTAGCTGATTTGAAACAGACAAGCCTTGATATAAAATTTTGCATGTTGCAAATGCATTATTGAGTAGCATAGTTTTAGAAATATGAGGGAAAGTATTTTCTATAAATGACAATTGGTCTCTGTTATTGGAGATGTCAGTGAAACTTCCATAGTTTCCAAATAAGAAAAATGGGGAATAAGGTCCTTTCACATCTTGTTTTGAATAAGATGCCAAAAGAATTGACTGAATATACATAATATGAATATATGGTCCATCTAAAAAAATGATTCAGATACTTCTCAAGAAATGAGAGCTTTTAAGAAAAGAAGCGGGGCTTCCCTGGTGGTGCAGTGGTTGAGAGTCCGCCTGCTGATGCAGGGAACACGGGTTCATGCCCCGGTCCGGGAAGATCCCACATGCCCCGGAGTGGCTGGGGCCGTGAGCCATGGCCGCTGAGCCTGCGCGTCCGGAGCCTGTGATCCACGACGGGAGAGGCCACAACAGTGAGAGGCCCGCATACCACAAAAAAAAAAGAAGCAATTTCAGAAGTCAAAATTCAGTGAGTTTGGGAATTGTAGGAACTTCCCTAAATTGAATATCTGACCACAGAATTAGGATGTTTTAAAATTTGACAACTATCTTATGTTAGAGTGAGTTATGGATGCCAGACCTAAGTAAGTGGATTAGATTTGAGTTTGTTTTGAGTGAGATTCAGCACATTGGACAGGTGGCCAGTATTGTCTGGAAAGGTTTTAAACAGCCAACTCCTTTTTATGGAACAAGAACTAGAGATATGGAACCATTAGGGTAGATAAAGGAATCGTTATCAGTGAAGAAAATTATTTCAGATAAAGGAGGCTTCATTGAGAACAACAGAGGTTTAACTAGTGTATACTCAAGTAACTGACATTTTCATTAGCTAGACTATAATAAAGAACTACATACATACACTAGCATTTTTCCAGATTTTTAATTTTTGTGTGTAGTTCTTTCCATATTCATTGTTTTGAGCATACTTAAATTCTTGAATCTGTAGTTTTATGTCCTTCAATTCTGGATATTTTCTTCTTTTTAAAATAATTTACTCTTCATCATTTTCTCTTTCTCTCAATTACTATTTGTTGATTGCAGATCCTCTAATTTTCATCTTTTTTATTCCAATATTCCTCTTCATTGCATTTTAATCCTACTTTCTTGGTGATCCTCTTACCTTATTTTCTACATATTTTACTTTTTTAAAACAAAAGTTCAGCTGTTTGACTTTAATTTCTGAGAGTTTTCTTGTTTCATTTTTCCTCTTTTTGTAACATATGTCTTTATTTCAAGGTTACAACATCATCTTAACTCTCTGTAGGTATTAAATGTTAATTTATTTAAATATTTTCTCTCTGCATTATCTCTATTTCTTTTGAGTTCCTTTTGTTAGATTTGTTTGGTTTGCTTTGGCCTTTCTCTTCCATGTTGGAGGCTTTCCTTGAATGTGTGTTGATCTTTGTCTTCTGCACAAGTAAGTAGCTAAAAAGGTGATTGGAGTTCTGTATGCATGGATGGGGCATGCCAACTGATGTGCTTCTTTTAAAACAACTGGATGAAAAACTGGTGTTTCCATTTCAGATGCTGCAAATTTCCATGTCTGTATATCAATTTTCTGGCTCCTCTAACCTCTCCTGGGGGCTGTGAGCCCTACCGCTGATGCTCAGGAGGCAGGTGTGACAAAGAGGCTGGCATCTCATTAGTTACTGTGAAGACTTAATCTCCTCATCATCAGTCCAGGACCTCATGCTTGCCCTCTTTTGTGCTTAGAATTTCAGTCTCTGGGGCCTTGCTGACTCAATTTCTCTGTGATAAATTCCTTCTGGCTTTGGAGTTGTAGAAGGGAGGCAGTCATCTGATGCTGCAGGTTGGAGTGGACACCTGGGGCCTAAATACTCCATATACAACCTTTCAGACCCCTATTATCAGGTGCCTACTAGCCTTCCATTTTTTCTCTTCCCCATGCTCCTAATTGCTGAGCCTTTCCTGAAATCCTCTGAGGAGAATTGGATAACTTTTTTTCAGTTATCTCCACCTCCTCCACTACACACAGGTACTTAAATTTGACTTTTCCTCTCTCTGCTAAGATTTTCATAATTCCTTGATTTTTTTCTTTCTTTAGATAATCATAACTTAGGATTGTAGATATCTTTGAATTTGATTAAACATGGGATTTATATCTGTTTCTTTACTCTTGTTGTTTTGGTATGACTTTCAACAGAAAAAGAAAATAGAAAGCTCTCTACTTCACCTTCTTGAAACTGGAAACCTAATGAAATACTTTATAACTCTGAAGATAAAATAATAGAAAAATTGGGGAGAAAGAATATATTAAGAGTAGGATAGTTTAATGTTGCCAGCTCATTTTATTGGCAATAAGACCATAAGTTAATGTGTTTAAATTGTCCTGAAAACCCAAACATGAGTCTTGATTTTTGATCTGACATCACACTTCTCATTATTCTTTATGTTAAAAATGGTAACATACTGATTCTTAATAACAGAACTTCCATATTTCACTAGTCATATCACAAATGTTCCCTGTTCTCCACAAACTTCTATTCTCCTTAAACTTTTGGATTTGCCATGTCCTCACTTTTCCTCAGTAGACGATGCCACTTTGGACTTCCCAAACCATCAAAAGTCTCCACGTGTTCCAACTTCGTGCCACCAAACCTTTGCACCTCCTTTCTCACTATGGTGAAAGAAGGGTCCTTTCTCCTAACTGGAACTAAGGCCTCTGCCTGTATTTCATCCTCTTCTGCTTCCTCAGGACCCTGCTCCTTTTATTATTACTCCTTTTCTTCATTTCACTCTCTATTGCCTACATCTTATCAACATTTTAACATGCTTTAAGTCTCCAACTTAAAGGAAAACCACCTTTCTGAATTTCACATTTCCCTCCAATTACTAACTCATGTTTCCCCTCACTTTCACAGAAAAACTTCTCGAGTTTTCTACAATCACTCTTTCCACTTCCTCACTTCTCACTCCTGAACGTATTGCAGTCTGGTTTCATACTTATCACTCTATAGAGACTATTCTCATTGAAATAAAAAATTTTTAAATGGCTTCCCTGTAGCCAAGTACACTGGACATTCTTTAGCCCTTACAGTAGTTAACTACTCTTCAATATTTAGCACTGTTGATCAGTCCTTTATTCCAGAAACACACTTCCTTTGGTTTTCATGATAACATAATATCAGTCAGGTTGGGTTAGTTTATGCTACAATAAAGAACATCCTCTATATCCATAGCAGGTTGACTTGGGGCTGGGATCTGCCTTGTCCTCCTCATTCTTGGACACAGGCTGATGGAGCAGACATTATCTGGAACATGGCCAATTGTTATGGCAAAGGAAAAGAGAGAGTGTAGTAAGTCAGATACTAACCCTTATATCCTCAATCAGGAAT
The DNA here is from genome assembly GCF_937001465.1 of Orcinus orca. Taxonomy (NCBI): domain Eukaryota; kingdom Metazoa; phylum Chordata; class Mammalia; order Artiodactyla; family Delphinidae; genus Orcinus; species Orcinus orca. The sequence continues at coordinate 102,389,985 of NC_064563.1, forward strand.
TAACATATGCAATTTCTGTTGACATTCCATCGGCCAAACAAGTTATATGACCCTACCTATCTCCAAGAGAAGTGTAAACTTACTAAGTGCTTACTGGGAATAATTTGAGAAAAGCACTAAAAAGAGAACCATTACCACCTTCTACCACAAAACTGCCTAAAATAATCAAATCTAGGCAAGCAACATAAACCAATATACACAATATTTGTAAATGTCATTTCAGCCATTTTGCCAACTGAATGAATTGATCATGATTGAATGATAGCCACACATATCAGGAAAAAATATGGTTCAAATAACTACATAGATTGTACTGAAATACAAATATATAAATCCATCCACTTATTTGATAAAAACTTACTAAATATTTTATTTTCACTAAGTACTTACTGTCTACTTGGCACAGTGCTAAACGATGGAGATTAAAACAAAGCATGATAAAAATGAAAAATACTGTATAAATCTTGTAATTATTAATTCTGCTCCATCAATGATTTCCTTTACACTTGTAAAAAGCAAATCTAAAAATACAGTTATTGTTGCCTACAAGATAGAAATTTGAATATCTGCAAGCCTAAAACAGCTCGTAAGAAAGTCGAGCTCTTTTAGTTCAACTGCTTCTTGACTACACTAGTTAGTTAAATACATTCTGGCTCTCAGAGATAGGTGAATAGGATGTCTCTCCCAGTTATCACCTAGATCAAAATCTTGCTTCAAATTGGCAAACTTGTATTCTTCAAAAAAATGTTTGCAATTTTCAGGGGGAGTACAATTTTCACTTGAAAAGAAGTTTCTGGTGAAGTTATTAACATTTTAAAATCATTTAATTTAATCATTTTTAATTAACTTTCTTTAATATCTTTATTAGAGTATAATTGCTTTACAATGTTGTGTTAGTTTCTGCTGTACAACAGAGTGAATCAGCTATATGTATACATATATCCCCATAACCCCTCCCTCTTGAGCCTCTCTCCCACCCTCCCTATCCCACCCCTCTAGGAACATTTTTTTTTTTTTTTTTTTTGCGGTACTCGGGCCTCTCACTGCCGCGGCCCCTCCCGCCGTAGAGCACAGGCTCCGGAGGCGCAGACCCAGCGGCCACAGCCCATGGGCCCAGCTGCTCCGTGGCATGTGGGATCCTCCCGGACCGGGGCACGAACCCGTGTCCCCTGCATCAGCAGGCGGACTCTCAACCACTGCGCCACCAGGGAAGCCCTAGGAACATTTTGAATCATTAAAAAAATATATATATCACCAAGTAAACATTCACAAAAGTGGGGCTTCAGAATGACCAGGCTTGCGTCCAGCTAATCCATATTTGGAACCGCTATCAGAAGTTCTAGACCAGTTCCACATAATAAGTAGGGTCTGAAACCATAAACTTAAATGCTGAGACACTACTTCACTTCCACTTCTTTTACACACTTGCTCTTTTTTCTAACAGGAAACGGCATGTGGACAAATGAGATAATAGCTGGAAACGTGGAGCCCTACCCACTAAAGCAGATAGCGCTTCAATTGTAAAAATTCTTCAAAGTTTCTATTTAAAAAAAAAAAATCACAGGGGTTTTCAAGTGCTTCTTGAGAACATGCTGAGATGGAAAGTTAGATGAAGGATAGTGCCTGGGAGCAGACAGTAACTCAGAATTCTAGTTATAAAATTTTTAAGGTGGAAAAACCATGCTAGCACTTCCCAAATCAGGCCAAATTCGTTTTAGATTATGCAGTTGTTTCCTACTGAGTCAGTGTACTATAGAAGGCAGAGACATCCAACACTTCTGTAATAGGTGAAAGACAAAAATGTGTGGCTGGAGGAGAGAACTGAGGCTCACTCTAGCAAGGCAGGGCTGCTCCAAGGATCGTTGCACATGGAGCCCTTAAAGAGTGACTGGTTTTTATCTCAAATGTAGGAAAAATATGTATGACTCAATTTACATGGATATGAATTCATTTAAACAAGTCTGTGTTTGGTTACTTTCTGAAGGTTTATGATTGTTTTGGTTGGATCTTTAGGACTACAGGTGCCCTTCAAATGTAAGACTTTTAAAAAGTGAAACATTGACATTTATTAAATAAAAAGGGTAAATTGAGTTACAGGGTGCACATATATCATGAGGAAATGCAATTGTCTTTAAGATACGGTGTGATTGCAATGTTAAACTATGCCCATCAGCCTCCAATTTGCTTTGTCTGAAAGTTTCTTGAAGGCTCACACAGGCATTCTAGTCAAAAAAAGGCTCGTCTGCTAGAATAAAGAGAGCTCTGGCCGACTTCCCTACCAAGGCAAGTTCGTGGTCACATCTATCCTTTATTCAGAAATATCCCTGGTTCTGTTTTTATACAGCTCTTCCGTAGATCATCACAGCTAGCTCAAGAGAACCAGAGGAAAGTGGCAAATGTCCCACCTAGACCTAGTTCTTTGGTCAGTCCATCTGGGGGAGGAACGTGCAAAGGCATGGTCTCCTGTTGAGACTTGGCCCATGATAAGTAGAATAAAATATCCATATTAGGAAAGGGAAAGTTGTTGCAAAGCCCAAGCTAAATATGACACCCTCCCCTCAGGTTCCCATGTGTGGATACACACGCTTGACAGAGGGATTAAAACATCCCTGGTTTCATCTGGCTTAATTTGGCACATGTGAACACAATTTCTCTTCTCCGTGTGATTGCTTCTCTGACCTGTTTCCAATGATCTCACAGTGGAAATTTTCAACATTAGAATTTTTGTGTGTGAAATTTTTTAGAGATTTAAAAACTTTGTTTGTTTTAAGAAAAAAAGTCACCATGAAATAAAACACTTACTAGCAATTCTATTAACAAGTGGAACTGATATGTACACGTAATATAAATGATACTGAATATCAGCCTACAGAGCCCCTAGCACACAGTTTACACTCAAAACCTCTTTGTATGTGCAAGATGGCTTTTCTGTAGAATGGACATTGAAAACGTGACCAGCCATGCATGCTGTGTACAAACTGAACATTCAAATGAAGTGAATAATATCAAAATGTATTTCCAACAGTTCAAGACAAAAAATGTTCCCAAGAATTCAGTTCAGCAAACCATTGCACAATGGTTAAGAAGACAGATTGCTACTTATTATTTTGGGGACCGTAGGCAAGTTATTTTAACCTTCTATGCCTCGTTGTCCTCTTCTCTAAATAGGGATAATGGAACTACCCAGAGTTATTGTGAGGATTGACTGAGTTAACATATGTAAAAAGTGCTTACAGGAAAGGCCTGGCACATGGTTAAGGTTAAGGTTCCATCACTTTTGGTTGTTGCTGTTATTGGCCTATTGCAAGCACTGCCCCAGGTGCCGTAGGGCAAACAACAGTGAATGAGTGATAGTCCTTACCTTGAACGTACAGAAACCTGAGAGGCGTGCAGTGTTATAATTCAACACAGGCTGCAATAAGAGCTCCAACAGATGCAGTGTGCAATTGGCAGTACCCAGGAAGGGCAGGTTTATGACAAAGTTTATGCAATTTTTTCGGGTCTTAAATAATAAGTAAGATTTTGACAGGTAGAAGGAGAAGTAGAGAAAACCATTGAACATTCTAGGCAGAGGAAACAAAGAGGCCAAACTTATTATGATAGGAGATAAAGGGACAACACCCATTCCAAATTGGCTAGAATGTAGCATGTAGCATCAATGCAACTGACACCCTCTCCTGTGCCCAGTGCCCACCATGGTTAATCTATTTCAGTATTCTTTCCTGCTGAGCCTGATTTGCCACAGAATCCTTCTTAAAATAGGGCTCAAGAAACAACTACCCCTTCACCAGTTGGCTTGGGTAAGGCAATCTGTCTGCCACCTCAGCTACATGTGGTGGAGGGTGGGTATATTAATAGATGAAGTCGGAAAAGTAAAAAGCAATGATGAGTACTGTATATTGAGTATTCACTGTGTACTTTCATATATGTCATCTAATTTGATTCTCAGGACAAATAAGGTATTTTTCTTTCCATTTTGTATGAGACTGAGAAAGGTTAAGAACCATTTCCAAGATCACTTAGTGAGAAAATGTTGAAGTCAGAATTTAAAACCAGGATTTTTAAAATTGAAAAGCTGTGTTCTTAATCACATTATGATATTGGATATCATTTAAAATAACAAGGAGGTAAACTGCAGTTAATCATGAGCCAGCCCTTAATTTTATGTTAAAAAATTAAAAAATCTATTCCTCATGTTTAGGGAAGCTATTAAAGGCTTTTGAGCAGAGGAATAGCTTGATTAGGTTTGTGCTTTACAAACAAAACTCTGGTGGCAGGATGACAAATGTGTTGGCAGTAAGGAGATTAGAGGTGGGACCATCAGTTTTTTGGGGGAGGAATGGGGATATGAGTAGAAGGGAGGTAAGGAATCAAATTAATAGCTTCAAAGTGAAATTCACAGGACTTGACTGTATGGAAAGAGGTGACATTTCTGAAATTTTTAGTGTGGCAATTTGACAACTGTTATGGGCAGGAAGACAGTGAATTAAGTTTGAGATATTGGAATATACAAATGGGGATTTTTTTATCAGATTGATTCTTTCAATACTGTCTTTGTATAGATAAGGTTTAACATGTTTTGTTCTTCTAGTCAAAAAGTAATGGACACTGTGTTAATGAAACTCTGAACATTTTTAGGCCATATCAAGAATGGGCACATTTCTCTATTATTGTGTGTGTGTATGTGTGTGTGAGCGAGAATAGTGTTATAGGACTTAAGTTAAAACAACTGTTTAATATTATGAGACATACTCCAAATTTCTCATTAAATCACTTCTTTATAAGCAACAAGGTAGATTTATTATGTCATTGTCATTCTTCCGTGGTACAGAATCCTTGCCCAGTCAGAAATAAACTCAGTGCCAGGGCTTGTCAGCTGTCTGACCTACTTAGCTAGGATTTTTATTGGGTTTGTAGTTGAATTCTGCTGAGAAGATATCAGAATGTCAGCTCCTGAGGCTGGTAGACCGTAGAATACTCAATGTATTGGAAAGCATGCGGGTTAGTAAAGCTCAATTCCTGCTTTCCCTTAACCATATAGGAATTCCTTTAACTCAGTAGAGCATGGCAAAGTGTGATAGGGGTTTGTGTTTTTATTCCATCTTTAAACATCAGTTAGAGTTTATATTATAGTGGTATCCAGGAACTTTATCATTCTAAATAATATTTCCATGTAGCAGGTAGGTGATGCATGGATTGCCTTGTGAAAGTTACTTTAGTAGTCAACACAGATGAGGAAACATTAAAATGAGAGCAATCATATGCTAAAACAAAGCGTCAATAGACATGAAAATATCAGATTGTAAGAAAACGACACCCACCAATTTTTTTTTTTAACATCTTTATTGGGGTATAATTGCTTTACAATGGTGTGTTAGTTTCTGCTTTATAACAAAGTGAATCAGTTATACATATACATATGTTCCCATATCTCTTCCCTCTTGCATCTCCCTCCCTCCCACCCTCCCTATCCCACCCCTCCAGGCGGTCACAAAGCACCGAGCTGATATCCCTGTGCCATGCGGCTGCTTCCCACTAGCTATCTACCTTACGTTTGTTAGTGTGTATATGTCCATGACTCTCTCTCGCCCTGTCACCCACCAGTTTTTATACTGAAATTAAAGTGTGGTCACTGATAAACTTTATTTTTATATGACAAATACTAGTATTTTCAATAACTAAAGCTAACATTTTTCATTAAAATAATTACAATCTTTCATAATTTAGTGAGACTAAAGAGTGATTTGTTTTTCTCATAGGTAGCCGTTAAACAGCCAGTGGTAAATTACTTACAAAAAGTTTAACATGTTCCTAGGCACTTACGACTCACTATTCTTAAGGAATTTAGAAAGTAATAAAGTCATGGGAGATATATAATAAGCATGAAGGCGTTCTTACAGAATAGCAATTAAAGGGAGTTGGAGACAGAGGCAAATGTTTATTTATGGGTGATGCAAATATTCATTAGAAAGTAAAAGCTCATCTAAAAACAGCAGGTCCTGATTTACAAGCTAAAAGAAGTGTTAAAGAAAGGGGGTAGTCATTCACGTCCTAAAGGACCAAGGTTTGGAAATTGATCAGTGCTTGCTCTTAGTGCCAGTGAATTTCTGTGGAGTATCAGTATAACTTTAACTGAAATATCCTTAGTTTAGAAAATTTAAGCAAATTAATGACTAAAGATTGGGTAAAATGTGGCTGGCAATCATTTTATGAACATCTGTCTTGAGAGGAATATGATTACTGATTCAAAATTGCAGGGAAATAGTGACAAATAATCAGGGTCTTGGCTGTAATTTTCATATTTGGGTTGGGAGCCAGCTTCCTCAGAAATCAGCTTGGTAGTTCCCTCTCCCTCCTCCCTCCGTGTCCTTGGCGCACAGAGCAGCTGCTTGTCCCCGGAGTCCAGCTGTGAAGAATTTAAGGGAGCCTTCTTCAGGGGTGCCAGCCTCAGGAATGTTCTCCATGCAGATTTCTCCCAGAATCTCAATGTGGCCAAGCTCACTATGGGACCATCTTTTTATTTAGACTTTTCAACAAATGTAAAAATATTTGGCATGTTCTTTCCACCTTTGCTACTATTCATTTAGTCTTTGCCTCTGAAAAGTATTGCTAAGAGGAAAGTTTCCTGTGTTTATTTTATTTCTAGAATGACATCTTGCTTTAAAAACTTTGAGTGTGTGTATAAGCAGGGAATTAAAAAAAATAGGCTCCATTTTTTCCTTCTTTGCATTCATACACAGTCTTAAGAGGAAATTCAGGGTAAATGATGAAAATCATGAGCTTATAAGATCTTGTGGAGAGAGTTTACATGCTGTCCCAGCGATAGACGTTTTATTCCACTTTCAAAGACACCTGAATAGCAAACAACCTTGGCAAGAGCCTTAGTAAATCATTAAAACAACAACTAAAACTGAGGTGTGAGTTTTTTCTTTATTCAGAAATTAGAGAGGAGATTAGTATGCATTGTTTTTCATTGTTGTTGGAAGTAGTAAGAGGTGTCAGAGACTTTTTGTTTGTTGGTTTTAAATTTTGGTACCCAAGCGGTTATATTCAATTACAGGTAACAAAAGAAAAGCATCAGATTTAAAGTTGAAAATTTTACGGGAATGAAGGACATGGATATCTTGGTGTGGGGTAAAGGGAGGATATTATCATGAGCTGACTTATCCCTAGCGATTTGACAGAGTAAGTATATCAGAAAAAGGCACTAAATGGATATAAATTTAAACCTGGTGAGACAAAGGCAATAACAAGCCTTCCAACTTCACTCAAAATTGCCCCACAGTGACCAAGGAGCTCTACATTAAAACAGAAATGTTATGATCTCACAAACTGTAAAACCTATACTTGTAGAAAGCTAATGAATTTTAGTGAAGAGAAACTCATAGCTTAAGAATGTGGTAACCGTGATAAGGTACTGAAAAGTCAGTTTCCCTAAGGCAGTTAGCATGGACTCTATAATGAACTAAATTCTGGGAAATTTAATTTGAATTTTCCAAACTGTGTGCCCAGATATATATAACTGAAGCATATTTTCAGAAAGCTATAAAGCAGCCATGTTCCTTGACAAGGACCGATAGTCTGCTTACACATAAAACTTTAAAAAAAAGATCTGACTTCAGAGAATAAAAATAGTGTTAACTTTCATATCACCATTCATAATTAGGGAGAATGAATTGGTGGTAGGGAAATGATTAATCTGGAAGTTACGTTGGGTCAAGGTTCATTTTTTTTCTATTTTTAGTCTAGGATTACTGTATTTTCTTTGTTTAAGATATAATTTCAATTATATCTATCAAAGAATATGCCAATATTTAAAGTCTGATATATTATTTCAAATAATGAAAAAATTATCAAATTGTACTTATTTTGAAAAATTATTGAAATAATAAAATTCTAAGATGGCAAAATAACTCTGCTCACTTTGTAGACATCAAGTCTGTGCCCCCTTGTTACTGAAAGATCTTGTCAATAGAGTAAGGAAAGAGAACAGGACTTAGCCTCAGAGCACTGAATGATTTATAGGAGCAGTAGGTGATATCTCCTCAGAGAACCTGGGGAAAGTAGAAGACAGGTTTGCCAAAGTAGTGTAGATGAAGAGAGGGTTGCCACGTGAAACCCCCATACCAGAAAGAAGGTGTGGAAAAAGCGTTCTGGATATGAAAACTAGTTTTAGAAGGACCAGGACAAGAACATTAAAGACAAGCATTGTCTCCTTTGGAACTTTGTCCAGTCCTGGTATTAGTGGCGTGCCTAGGTTAACAATAAAGGTAGCCAGAATAGACTGATGTCACAGCCTCCATTACCCACACTGTGGTTCCATGTAGAGCTGGAAAATGAAGACACTAATCCCTGCCCTTCCTTTGTGGCTGAAGAGCCTGGACAGCCATCATTCTCTGAGCCCTTAAAGCTGTCAGACATGGTGATGAACCCTTAATCCTCAATCTTACTTGATCCTCTTACCAACTTAAGAGCAGTGAATAGTACCTCTCCCCCAACTGCTCCCCACCCCAACTCCCCACCGCTCCCTGCTCACCAGTTGCTTTTAACAGATGATACCAAGACTCTGATTTGTTAAATGACTTCAAGGCAAGCAAAAAACCAAAAAACAATGAAACTGGGGTTTAACCCTCAAGCTGTTGGACTCTGAAGCTCTTGGTTTATCCTGGGGTCTTGAGACACAGGAACTCCTATCAGAGAAATGTCTGGAGAACTTGATGCTGTTTGGTCTTCAGGCTCTGTGCTCAGTCCAGAGCAGCAGCCCTCTCTAGTGGGGGCAGGAATTGAAGAAAAACTGCTGGAATTTTAGGACTTCCTGCAGCCAGTCTCAGGGCCTTCCCTTCAGTTTTCCCTCATCTGATTCTGAGATGCAAATATCTGATGTATGCTCCAATAGAAGAAAATGAGAGTTGGAAGGAGAATGTAAGTCTTAAAGAGGCAAGGGAATGAATCCCAGTCTAGTTTCTCCATTTCTCCAGCTTCTCACTCACTTCCTAGCTCCCAGCATCAAAGAGCATGTAAAAAAGGGCAAGGTTTGGAGGGACAGGGGTTCTTCAACTGTCTGCTTTGTTTCTGTTGCCCTTGAAATTCACTGTATCTTTCTCTAGCTGTAACATAGCCCTTTAAAAACAGACTACTTGTTCTTGGAGTTTGGGAGGGAAGGCGGCCAGACTTCACTGTCAGGTGCGTTAATTATTGTATCCTATAAGGATGCCTACACTGCAGTCCTGATTGTGACATTCACTGCTTATTAAGTAAGGCTTTTTCTTTTCTTTTCTTTTTTTATCAAGCCCCTGAAATTCTTCAGGGCAAAGATAGTTTAGAAATAGTACTAATTGGAATGAAGTTACCTCTAAAACATGCCTTAACACAGAAGTATTTTTCTTTTTCTAGAGCATCCAGTGCTTTACCCCAGATAGATAGAGTAGTCAATCCTCCCCCCTTATTACTCTCCTGCCCTGTGAACCCTCTGACTAACCTTTCCCTGGGGCCTTGGCACACTCCTCAAGTAGAGAAGGTGACGTGGAAGGATAAAATCATTACTCAGACACACTTTATGAAAGTTTCTAGCAGTTGACAATACTCAGTCTGACCTTTTTGTTCGATTTTGCCATCATTTTAATCACTTTACCATCACCTGCAGGAGAGAAGGTATCTTTGAAAGTGCCCTATTTAGGGAAAGCTTCAGAGCCAAGGCTAAGCATACATTTTCATTATTTCACATGTTGTCAAAGTAACCAGTATAGTGAAATGGCAGGATTTTGAAGAAAATAGGTTTGTGCAAAGCTTTTAATTAAAGTAGGAGGGCATGTTATTGCAATTATTTATATTAGATGTTACCATTTTTTATTGGCTTTTTGTGTTTACACAGCAATAAATAGAATATATGTGAGTTTATTGCATCCAAAATTTTACTTTTAATTTCCTAAGACTGTTTGCAAAAACCCTTGTAAAATTCTGTCTTTTGCAAGAGTTTTTCGCCCAAGAATTTTTGGACCATCTACTGTATTCTTTATGTTTCTGTGTATTTGGCTGATTATTTTACTATAACTTGGGTCTCATTTGCAAAAAGTTAATTCACACATAGTATGCTGAAAGAATTTTCCGTGTATTTATTGATCCAAGGTAAGCTTAACTTTTCTCTGTATGATGCCTAACATCCACAAGGATACAGCATTTGATTTTATACTGATTATTACTACTGTCATTCCTTTTATTTACTTTTTCATTTTTTATTTTGAAAGATATCAAGCCTGTGGAAAAGTTGCAAAAAAAGGAGCCTTCAGTTAGACACATTGTTAACATTCAGCCATTTGAGAGTTAGTTAATTGTAGACATCATAACACTCAGCCCAAAACTTCAACACTTCTCTCCTAAAACAAGAATGTTCTTTCACAAACCACAGTATAATTATCATAAGAAAATTTAATGTTGATATAATGCTTTTATCTAAATACAGTTCATATTCATATTTCTAAAGTTGCCCCAATAAAATCCTTTGTAGCTGTTCATACCCACCTTTCAGGATTTAATAAAGAGTCATCAGCCCACTTATTTGTAGCAGTACTTCAATTCCCTTATCATATTAATTTTTACCTGTGAAAAACATATAATGGCTCATCTTCAACATGTAAAGAGCTTGGAAGCAGTTACTCCCAACTTCACAAGAAAAAAGCTGAACGTACTGAAAACCAGTGCCCTCTCTTGGTCACAGTAGAACAGTACATGAAGGTTGCAGCAGCCGTTCAGAATGCAATACAGTGCTACTGAGTCATCTATGATGAGAAAAAAGGAGCTACTACTCAGACATCACTGGATCGTTTTTATCAAGAGGGTAGATAGAATTGAATCCAGTAAGGAACCAGAACCTGTGCCATCCGTGTCAGGTATGAGTGAAGTTGCAGCTTGCCCTCTGTCTCCCATTGCTGACGATCCTTCAGCTGTACCATCTCCCACCTCCTCTCCCTCCTCCAGTCAGTAATTTTTCTTGCCTGTTCACTCGATACCAGCCCCTATATACCAGCTGTTGTACTGTACTACTGTACTTTTCAAGGTACTGTACTGTAAGATTAAAAATGTTTTACTTTTTGTGTTTGTTTTTACGTATTATTTGTGTGAAAAGTTTTATAAACCTATTACAGTATAGTACTAAATAGCCGATTGTGTTAGGTTGGTACCTAGGCTAACTCTGTTGGACTTAACAAACAAATTGGACTTAACGAATGTGGTCTCGGAATGGAACTCGTTCATATGTAGGGGATTTATTGTATAAGACTTTACCAGAGCCTCATCCCATATGGGGAAGGGCATGTACCCAAATCTGGCTCTTTCTAACCATCTTGTTTCACCTAAGGTGGGAATAAAGCTAAGAAATATTGGTGAAGTTGACATAGGCTGATTAAAAGACTGAGATTTCTATTTAAGATTATTGAATGCTCTTCCTCCTCCACACCTTACACCCCTCCCACTGCCACCCACACCAATAGGGCTCCAGTATAATAACAGTGAGTTACAGCTGAAAGAACTAGAAGACACAGACTGTCTCTGAGGAGTTCTTAGGGAAGCTCAAAGACAACAGGGGAGACAAAAGTAAGGGCAATAGACATATTTGAAGCCTCTAGTATGTATAGTTACATAAAACATTGAACACAGTTCAACTTCTAGATAAACATAAAACCTCACACTAAAGGGCTGTGTATCCCAATTCCTGTTACCCAATACATCATATCTAACTTTCAACAAAAGAATTACAAGGCATGCTAAATGGCAAGAAAAAAATCATATAATGAAAATATCCTCTCTTTAGGAAAACATTTTCACCTTCAATTGAATTAAGATGGAATTGCCCAGAAAATTCCTTTGTTATGTTTGTGTTGTGAAATCCCATAAGTAATATCTGATTTCTGCCTATAAAAATCAGTATGGGGACTCATATAACATGAAGAAAAACTTAATAATTCATCCAGCACTAGAGCAAATAAGAAGTACAATTAAAGAAGTACGATTAAAAAGACATCAATAGACCAGAAAGCTGACTATTTTCCTTAGGAACAGAGAAAATAAAGTGAAATATTGCATTAAAGGGACCTGCTGGTTTTATGGTCACATCTGCTAACCAGTCTGCATCCTTGGCTCACAGAGATCCCCATGACTGCTGAAAAAAAAAGAAAAAAAGTGACTCTTTCAGAAACATTTCCCCTTCATGTAGCCTAGCATATTTCAGCAGTCTGTGTTCCCAAAACTTGTGGTTGGAAAACATTCAGCCTCATGCCTACATTTCCTGAAAAGAAGATCAGTCCAGAGGTGATTCAGTAACACATGAAGCTTGCTCTCCAGACACAAATATGAAATACAAATCAGAAAGAACACTGGCATAAAAATGACAGAAACCTCATCACATTGAGTTGGGAAGTCAATCTTATTATTCGTTAACAGAGATTGAGTGTTCTTTGGCATTTGGTGGTGCCAACAATGGGCTAGGTGCTGTAGAGAACATAGAATTAGGCAAAGTTCTTGCCCAAGGGGCTCGTAATCAAATCAGACAAACCAGACACTAACACAGTCCAGCAGTCTGGAGTGGAGAATGTTGGGTTTATATGGGGAATCTAAGGTCACTCTGTCCATGAGGATACTCGATTTCCCTCCAACAAGCTTGGTCTCTTGTATTATGTAAGTTTGGGAGAAAATCTTGACATACTTTCTTATTACTTCCTTTACAACATCACCCAGGAAGTCTGTTTTGCAGGAGAGTACAATTGGGTTTTCATTGTCATGTGACAGGGTTCAGAATAAATTGTGCAAAGCACATGGCCTGGTTTACTGGAGAAGGAAGGAAAAACTCAAAGGCCAAAGTCACTAGAAGGAGAAATGCAGTTATGTAGGAGAACATCCCACAGAGAGGCCTGTGGGACCAGATTTTGCTGAGCCTGTGATACGTATCAGTCATTTTGTGATGAGTCCATTATCACCTATACTCTGTCACGAGCAAGCTTGACAAGTGAGCAAAGTTGCTTGGCACCAGGCAGTCTGTATTTAAATTGTTAGTTGTTTACAGATTTCTGGGTATACCAGTAGGCCAGCAGTTAAAACCCTTTAGGCCCATGTGATATTCCTAGTGTGGGGCAGTGGATGTCTTTGTTCACATGGGGTTCTGAATTTAAAAAGCAATTGCGTGCGTACAAAAATCAACTCAAGTGGGGGTTAGAAAATTTCCTATATCCTCCACTAGCACTTAATACTTACCTCTATCATAGAACTTATGATCCTTGCCTAGTTTTCTATAAACCATCCTCCATCACCTAGATAGTACTGAGCACATAGTAGGGTTCCAATAAATATTTGTGTATTAATAAATTCCCAAAGTATGTAAACCAGCTCTAACTCTGCATTTTCTTTGAACTTCCAAGGAGAGCTCAAGCAGATCTTCACAGAATCCTCAAACCCATTAAGTTTATTTATTTATTTATTTACAGCCTAGGGACCCCAGCTTTATATTTAAGTATACAGAATGATTTCCATAGTTAATTACTTAGAATCATGAGTGGCCACTCCCAAACCTTCATCTATTCCATAGTTTTGTGTATGTATTACAAGGTGTGCATTATATACACAGAATTATGTCACTCTATTATTTTGTGTATATATTAATACCAATGCAATTTGAACTCGGAATAAGCATTCCTAGTATTTAAGAAAAACTTTTGTGAATTTAAAAGACATGTATGTGTTTTTTAAATAACTTGTTTTCTTTAAAGTTCCTTGAAGACCTTGTAGATTTTAAGAGAGGAAATAACTTAAAAAAAGAAAACACTGTGTGAATATATAATATATTACAGACTAGCTTCTAGCAAGAACAATGGATTCATACCCACACTGTCTTGGAGTCAATAAACTGGTGATAGAAGACCAGAAGAAGCATGCCCCAAATGTCACGTAAACATGTTAGTCCTAATAACTAATCCAAACCCAACATTGCTGAAGCTAGAGTGACTTAAAGGACCTGCCACACACATGTGGGTTATCTCCCCTCCATGTGAAACAGGGTCTGGGAAAAGTTTGGCTTTCTGAAAAAATAAAAATATCTGTAATGGAAATATTTCTTTGGCCCTCTGATAGGCTGAGAAGGTAGAGTTTCTAATTTAACTTTAAACTAGTTTCTCATCTCTAACTTCATGGGGAAATGCTATCTTGGGCTGGGTTGAGAACACTTTAGAAATTTGCCCATTAATGAGCAAGCACTCCATTTTAGTTGTGTAGAGAAGGGAATATTTTATGCAGATACTATTTTCTAGGAAATAACCTATCAAAGATTTATGTAACTGTAACTTGATTTCAGAGGTCAAATGATCTAATCTACACATTGTACAAATTAGAAAACTATGGTTCTGAAAGTTGAAGTGACTCACTCAAGGTCATGGCTCCTGAGTAGTGATACTGAACAAAAACCTAGATCTTATGAATCCAATACTGTGCTCCTTCCTTTAAAGCATTAATGATGTTTTCTAAACTTTTAATTTTTGTGATAATTGTAGATTCACATGTGGTTATAAAATTATATAGGGAGATCTTATGTACCCTTTATTCTCTTTTCCACAATGTAACACCTTGCAAAACTGTAGTGTGATATTACAACCAGGATATTAAAATTGATACGATCAAGATATGGAACATGTACATCATAACACAGATTCCTCATGTTGCCCTTTTATAGCCACAGCCACTTCTCTCTCATCCCCATCCCTTCCTTAATCCCTGACAATTAATTTGTTCTTAATTTCTATAGTTTCATTATTTCAAGAATGCTATATGAATGGAATCATACAGTATGTAACCTACTGGGGCAGATTCTTTTTAACTTAGTGTAATTTTCTGGAGATTCATTGAAGTTGTGTGTATCAATATTGTGTTCCCTCCCCCCCCACCCCGCGTATTCCATGGTATGATTGCACCATGGTTTGTTTAAGCATTCACCTATTGAAGGACATCTATGCTGTTTACAGTTTTTGGTTAATGCAAATAAATCTGCTATAAAAATTCAGGTAGAGATTTTGTGTGAACGTAAGTGTTCATTTCTCTGGAATAAATACCCAAGAGTGCAACTGCTGGGTTGTATGGTAAACGTGTTCTTAGTTTTAGAAGAAACTGCCAAACTGTTTGTCACAGTGGCTGTACCATTTCCTATTTCTACCAACAATATATGAGTGATCCAATTTCTCTGTATCCTTGGCAGCACTTGGTGTTGTCACTGTTCTTTTATTTTAGCTATTCTTATAGGTGTATAGTGATATCACATCGTGGCTTCTTTTACATGTGCTTATTTGCCATCTGTACATTTTCACTGAATGTGTCTTTACCTCCTTTGCCCATGTTCTAACTAGATTATGTACTTGTTTGTTGAACTGCTGAGCTTTGAGGTTCTTTCTCTATCATAGATACTAGGCCTTTGTCATACACGTGGTTTGCAAATGTTTTCTCCTAGTCTTTAGCTTGTTTTTTCATCCTCACAAGATCTTTCACAGAAAAAAAGTTAATTTTAATGAGGTCCAATTTCTTCGTTTTTCCTTTTATAAATTGTGCTTTTGTTGTGAAATCTAAGAACATATCCATAACCTCAGCATTAGCACTTTTGTGTGTATGATGAGAACACTCAAGCTCTACTCTGTTGGCACATTTCAAGTCTGCAATAGAGTACTATTAACTATAGTTACCATGCTACAGTGGTTGCCAGAACTTAATCATCTTTTTTAAAAAATTTATTTATTTATTTATGGCTGTGCTGGGTCCTCATTGCTGCGTGCAGGCTTTCTCTAGTTGCGGTGAGCGGGGGCTACTCTTCTTTGAGGTGTGTGGGCTTCTCATTGTGGTGGCTTCTCTTGTTGTGGAACATGGACTCTAGGCGCATGGGCTTCAGTAGTTTCAACACACGGTCTCAGTAGTTGTGGCTCGTGGGCTCTAGAACACGGGCTCAGTAGTTGTAGCTCACGGGCTTAGCTGCTCCGTGGCATGTGGGATCTTCCCAGACCAGGGATTGAACCCGTCCTCTGCATTGGCAGGCAGATTTTTAACCACTGGACTACCAGGGAAGTCCTTAATCATCTTTCATACTGAAACTTTGTACCCTTTGACCAACATCTCCCTATTTCCCCCATTTTCCCAACCCTTGGCAACCATCATTCTATCCTCTTCTTTTAAGAGTTTGAATTTTTTTTCCACATGTGAGACCATGCAGTACTTGTCTTTGTGTGTTTAGCTTATTTCATTTAACATAATATCCTCCCATTTCATCCCTGTTGATGCAAATAGTGGGATTTCTTTCTCTTTTAAAGCTGAATAATATTCTATTATATACATGTACCTGGGCCTGCAGCACACACAGGAAAGACCACCAGCCACTCCAGATCCTCCAGCTCTGCTCAGGCTCCTTTGAGGAGGCACCATCCCACATCCTGCCCCATCATAAATATTCCACATTTTCTTTATTCATTCATCCACTGACAGACACTTAGATTGTTTCAGTATCTCAGCTATTGTGAATAGTGCTGCAATGAACATGGGAGTGCAGATATCTCTTTGAGATACTGATTTCATTTCTTTTAGATATATACTCAGAGTAGGATTGCTATATAATAAAATAGTCTATTTTTAATTTTGCGAAGAACCTCCATACTGTCTTCCATAATGGCTGTACTGATTTATATTCCCTCTCTCACTGTACCAGAGTTCCCTTTTTCTCCACGTCCTCACCAACACTTGTTTTGTTTTTTTAAATAGTTGCCATCTTGACAGGTGTGAAGTGATATCTTGTTGTGGTTTCTACTTGCATTTCCCTGATGATTAGAGATATTGAACACCTTTTTGTATACCTGATGGCCATTCGTGTGTCTTCTTTTGGGAAATGTCTATTCAGGTCTTTTGCCCATATTTTAATCAGTTTATCTTTTATTTTACATTTTGCTATTCAGTTGTAAGAGTTGCTTATATATTTTGAATATTAATTCCTTGTCAGATATATAATTTACAAATAATTTTTTCCATTCTGTAGGTTGCCTTTTCACTCTGTTGTTTGCTTTGCTATGCAGAAGGGTTTTTTAGTTAGATGTAGTCCCACTTGTCTACTTTTGCTTTTGTTGCCTGTGCTTTTGCGAGCATATCTAAAAAAAATCATTGCACAGACCAATGTCAATGGGTTTTCCCTATGTTTACTTCTAGAGTCTTACAGTATAAGGTCTTAAATTTAAGTCTTGAATCGATTTTGAATTGATTTTTGTATATGGTGTGAGTTATGGGTCAATTTCACTCCTCTGGATGTGGATATCCAGTTTTCCCAACAGTATTTATTGAAGTGTGTTATTCTTGGAACCATGTTGAAGATCAGTTAGCCATAAATATATGGATTTACTTCTAGCCTGTCTTTCCTCTTCCATTGGTCTATTTATCTGTTTTTATTCCAGTACTGTACTGTTTAGATTGCTAGAGCTTTGTAGTATATTTTGAAACCAGGAACTGTGATGCTTCCAGCATTGATCTTCTTGTTCAAAATTCTTGTTCAAGACTTTAGCTATTTGGGATCATTTGCAGTTCCATGTGGATTTTAAGATATTTTTTTCTGTTTCTGTGAAAAATACCATTAGAATTTTGATAGGGATTGTATTAAATCTGTAGATGACTTTGGGTACTATGGATACTTTAATAGTATTGGTTCTTTCAATCCATGAACACGGGATATTTTCCCATTTACTTTTGTCTTCTTCAGTTTCTTTTATAAATATCCTATAGTTTTCAATGTACACATCTTTCACCTTCTTGGTTAAATTTAATCCTAAGTATTTTATTCTTTGTGGTGCTATTGTAAATGTAACTGTTTTCTTCTTTTTTGGATAGTTCATTATTAGTGTATAGAAATGCAACTGATTTTTGTAGGTTGATTATGTATCCTGAAACTTTACTTAATTCATTAGTTCTAAGAGCTTTTTGGTGAAATCTTTATTGTTTTCTATATATAAGATTCTGTCATCTGCAAATAGAGACAGTTCTACTTCTTCCTTTCCAATTTTGATGACTTTTCTTTCTTTTTTCTTTTTGTCTAATTACTCAGGCTAGGACTTCTAGTTCCAAGTTGAACAGAGGTGGTAAGAGTGAGCACCCTTGTTTTGTTCCTGATCTTAGAGGGCAAGCTTTCAACTTTTCATCTTTGTCAGATGTTAGCTGTGGGCTTGTCATATAGGCATTTTTAGGTTTTCTAGGTTTCTGGCTTCTCTAGTTCCAAGTATAGGATATATGTGATACAAAGAAAATTCAAGAAATTCTCTACTGTGTTATTCCTTCTGTTCTGAAGTCCCTAGTCATCTTTTTTCTTTTCTTCACCTTTCAGAGTCTTTTAGTATTATTTTACGTATACTGTATAGGAATTTTAGTTGTACTTAGTGGGAGGAATGAGAAAAAGTATATCTACCTGGAATTAGAAGTCCTGCTCCTTCCTTTCAAAATGAGGCATGGAGTGGCAGTCACCAGGAGTTGTTGGATGAAACACTAATTGTATGACACCTCTATTATTAGCAAACTGACCTTAGGAATATAGGAAATGTGGGTCCATCCTAAAATGGACCAGCCCTTCTCAGTCTATTCTCCCTAGCAAAATGCTTTGCTTTTTTCCAAAAAGCAAATTCCATGGGGGTGGGACCATGTCTTTTACTTCTTTGTGGTTCACTCATTGCCTACCACTGCTATAAGCAGTGTAGTTGTAATGGTTAAAAATGAGGCTCTGAAATCAGTCTGCAAGGGTTCCAATTTGGGGTTAATTATGTACTAGACAGTATGAACTTGGGTGAGTCTCCTAACTTCTCTGTTTTCTCAACTCTAAATAGAGATAATAATGATATCTCTCTCACCAGACTGTGTAGAAGTAAATGGGATAAAGTACTTAGCACAAAGCCTGCCATATCATAAGTGTGCAGGAAACATTAGCTTGTTATTAATATAATATACTAATATATTATGTATAATTAGTATGGAAACATTAATAAACACTTATTGAATAGATCTTATATATTTTCCATTATGCTTTGATTTTAAACACTGCTTTGAAGTATTTAAATCTTGTTTGGTATATCCTCCACAGACAGAGAACTCACATAATCTTGGGTAGTGAAGACTCTTCTGTGATATGTCACCATATTCTCTACTGTGTCATTTTGGTCAACCCATTCCAACTGGATGGTTGGTGGTGAAAATGGATTCAGTTTGTTTCCTGAAAAACAAAGACTTTGTCAGAAAGGAAACTATTTTTATATACAAATGAACACATTCTGATAATTCAGGTAATTATTCCAGACAGGCAAGGCAAATTTTTATACTTAGAAGTTTCCAGAGGAACTATCTGTACTACTCAGATTTATCCAACTTTCTCCCTCACTTTGGCAGCATAGACCTAATTCTAAACATACCATAAAATAAGCTGTACATTTGGCTCAAAGTTTATTCTATTTGGTCCAAAATGGCATCAAAATCATTAACTAAGTACACATTGACTTGGAAGGAAGGAGGAAAAGAACTCAAGTAAAAAGAGATTTTTATTGCCAAAATCTGAGTTCCCTTCCAGTGGCTGCCACAACTTTGCTAACACCCAAGGTAAGAAATAGGCAGGCGTATTTTATGCTCTAGGTGTTAGTGATGACATAAATTATAGTGGGAAACAATACAGCACTTTTTAAAGTTCTGGATGGTTTAAAAAAAGGAGAAATGAATTTTCAATATCAAGTCTTAAAATTGTTCATTTGCTAGTCGTCCTGTTGTTTCTTGCTCCTCTGGTTTTAAATTAAATCTTGTAGTTAAAATGGTAGATTTTCAAAATACTCTTACTACTATTATGTTCCTACTTGTATGCTTCCAGTATATTGGTATCTCACTTTATCATTTACAGGGAAGAAATGGTCCCAGAAGACTAGGTGACTTTCCTTCACAAGCACACTGAAAACAAGACAAGGAGAATCAGTTCCATTCAGTACTGTAACACCATATTCTCTAATGTGTTCTTTTGGTCAAGCCAATATTTTGGTCAAGTAATAATGGATAAGAAAAAAATTATAGTATACCATTATTGTGCTGATAAGACAGAGGAAATTGGATGTGGTATAGGTCAAGCAAGCAAACGTTGATAGTACTGTAAATAGATATCCAAAAACCATTGATATTTTTAGGATGTTAATTTTTTTAATTTTTATTTTTTATTGAAGTATAGTTGATGTACAATGTGTTAGTTTCTGGTGTACAGCAAAGTGATTCATATATATATATTTATATATGAATATATATACATGAATATATATATTCTTTTTCAGATTCTTTTCTATTATAAGTTATTACAAGATATTGAATATAGTTCCCTGTGCTATACAGTAGGACCTTATTGTTTATCTATTTTATATATAGTAGTATGTATCTGTTAATCCCAAGCTCCTAATTTATCACTGCCCCCTCATTCCCCCTTGGTAACCATAAGTTTGTTTTCTATGTCTGTGAGTCTGTTTCTGTTTTGTAAATAAGTGCATTCATATCATGTTTTTAGATTCCACATGTTAATGATATCATGATATTTGCCTTTCTCTGTCTGACTTACTTCACTTAGTATGGTAATGTCTAGGTCCATGCATGTTGCTGAAAATGGCATTATTTCATTCTTTTTATGGCTAATATTCCATTGTATGTGTATACCACATCTTTATCCATTCGTTTGTCGATGGACACTTAGATTGCTTCCATGTCTTGGCTATTGTAAATAGTGCTGCTATGAACATTGGCGTGCATGTATCTTTTTGAATTAGAGTTTTCTTTGGATACTCCCAGGAGTGGGATTGCTGGATCATATGCAACTCTATTTTCAGTCCTTTAAGGAACCTCCATACTGTTCTCCATACTGGCTGCACCAATTTATATTCCCACCAGCAGTGGAGGAGGGTTCCCTTCTCTCTGCACCCTCTCCAGCATTTATTATTTGTAGACTTTTTGATGATGGCTGTTCTGACTGGTGTGAGGTGATACCTCATTGTAGTTTTGATTTGCATTTCTCTAATAATTAGCAATGTTGAGCATATTTTCATATGCCCATTGGCCATCTATATGTCCTCTTTGGAGAAATGTCTGTTTAGGTCTTCTGCCCACTTTTTGATTGGATTGTTTGTTTGTTTTGATATTGAGCTGTATGAGCTGTTTGTGTATTTTGGAAATTAAGCCCTTGTTGGTCGCATCATTTGCAAATATTTTCTCCCATTCTGTAGGTTGCCTTTTCATTCGTTTATGGTTTCCTTTGCTGTGCAAAAGCTTGTAAATTTGATTATGTCCCATTTGTTTATTTTTGTTTTTATTTCCATTGCCTTGGGAGGCTAACCAAAGAAAACATTGGTATGATTTATGTCAGAGAATGTTTTGCCTGTGTTCCCTTCTAGGAGTTTTATGGTGTCATGTCTTATATTTATATCTTTAAGCCATTTTGAGTTTATTTTTATGTGTGGTGTGAGGGAGTGTTCTAACTTCATTGATTTACATGTGGCTGTCCAGCTTCCCCAAAACCACTTGTGAAGAGACTCTCTTTTCTCCATTGTATAGTCTTGCCTCCTTTGCTGTAGATTAAGTGACGGTGGGTGTGTGGGTTTATTTTTGGGCTCTCTATTCTGACCCATTGATAGGATGTTAATTTTTAAGTGTCATTACAATGCCTTTTAGGTCTTCTTTATTTCTTCTTTATTTATTTTTCCATTTTTATTGAGATATAATTGGTATATAGTACTATAAAGGTCTAGGGTATACAGCATAATGATTTGGCTTAGATACATTATGAAATGATTACAGAATAAGTTTAGTAAACATCCATCATCTCATATAGATACAAAATTAAAGAAATAGAAAAAAATTTTCCCTGTGAGGAGAACTCTTAGGATTTATTCTCTTAACAACTTTCATATATAATGTAAACAGTGTATATTATATTTATCATGTAGTACATTACATCCCAAGTACTTATTAATCTTATAAGTGGAAGTTTGTCCCTTTTGACTACCTTCATCCAGTTACCCCTCCTCCCATTCCCCACCTCTGGAAAGCACAAATCTGATCTCTCTTTCTATGAGTTTGTTTGTTTTTGAAATATAATTGGCTTATAACGCTGTGTTAGTTCCTGTTTTACAACATAGTGATTTGATATTTCTATACATTTCAAAATGATCACCACAATAAGTTTAGTTACCATACAAAGCTATTACATAATTATTGACTATATTCCCCATACTGTACATTTCATACCTGTGACTCATTTATTTTGTATCTAAGAGTCTGTACTTTTTAATATGCTTCCCTTTATTCTCTCCTCCCCACAGACCCCCTATTCTCTGGCAACCACCTCTTTTTTCTGTGTTTCTATGACTCTGTTCCTGTTTAGGTATGTTTGTTCATTTGTTTTGTTTTTTTAGGTTCTAAAAATAAGTGAAATCATACAGTTTTTGTCTTTCTCTGACTTATTTCACATAGCGTAATATTCTCTAGGTCCATTTGTTTTGTTGTAAATGGCAAAATTTCATTTTTATTTTGTGGCTAATTAATATTCCATTGTACATGTATATACCACATTTTCTTTATCCATTCATCTATGGATAGGCACTGAGGTTGCTTCCATATTTTGGCTATTATAAATAATGCTGCAATGAACATAGGGATGCATATATCTTTTTGAATTAGTGTTCTTGTTTTCTTCGAATAAATACCCAGAAATGGAATTGCTGGATCATGTGGTAGTTCTGTTTTTAATTTTTTTGAGGAATCTTCATAATGTTTTCCAGAGTGGTTGCACCAATTTACATTCCTACCAACAGGGCCTGAGGGTTCCCTTTTCTCTACACCCTCATCAACACTTGTTTGTTGTATTTTCAATAATAGCCATTCTGAAAGGCATGAGGTAATATCTCGTGGTTTTGATTTGCATTTCCCTGATGATTAGTGATGTTGAGCATCTTTTCATGTCCCTGTTGGCCATCAGTATGTCTTATTTGGAAAAATGTCTATTCAGATCCTGGGCCATTTTTTTTTTTTTTTTTTTTTTTTTGCGGTATGCGGGCCTCTCACTGTTGTGGCCTCTTCTGTTGCGGAGCACAGGCTCCGGACGTGCAGGCTCAGGAGCCATGGCTCATGGGCCCAGCCGCTCCACGGCATGTGGGATCTTCCCAGACCAGGACTCAAATCCGTGTCCCCTGCATTGGCAGGCGGACTCTCAACCTCTGAGCCACCAGGGAAGCCCCTGGGCCATTTTTTAATTAGGTTGTTTGGGGTTTTGATGTTGAGTTGTTTGTATATTTTGGATTTTAACCCCTTATTGGATACATCATTTGCAATATCTCCTTCAATTCAGTAGATAGCCTTTTCATTTTGTTGATGTTTTCCTATGCTGTGCAAAAGCTTTTTAGTTTTATGTAGTCCCATTTGTTTATTTTTGCTTTTGTTTCCCTTGCCTGAAGAGGCATATCCAAAAAAAAAAAAAAATATTACAAAGACAGATGTCAAAGGGTATACTGCCTATGTTTTCTTCTAGAAATTTTATGGTTTCAGGTCTTACAGTTGAGTCTTGCTGAATTCATTTTGAATTTATTTTTGTATATGGTGTGAGAAAGTAGACTGATTCTTTTGTGTGTAGCTGTCTAGTTTTCCCAACACCATTTATTGAAGAGGCTGTCTTTACTGTATTGTATGTTTTTTCTTCCTTTGTCATAGCTTAACTGACCATATAAACGTAGGTTATTGCTGATAGCTGTATTCTGTTCCATTGAGCTCTGTGTCTGTTTTTGTGCCAGTACCAAATTGTTTTGATTACTGTAGCTTTGTAGTATAGCTTCAAATCAGGGAGTTTTGTTTTTCTTCATTAAGACTGTTTTGGCTATTTGAGGTCTTTTGGGTTTCCATACAAATTTTAGAATTATTTGGTCTTGTTCTGTGAAAAAATATGCCATTGATATTTTGATAGGGATTGCATCGAATTTGTAGATTGCTTTGTGTAGTATGTTCATCTGAACAATATTAATTCTTCCAATCTATGAACATGGTAAATATTTCCATCTGTTTGTGTAGTCTTTGATTTCTTTCATCTTGTTATAGTTTTCCGAATACAGGTCTTTAACCTCCTTAGTTAGATTGCTTCCTAGATATTTTATTCTTTTTGATGTCAATGTAAATGGGATTGTTTTCCTAATTTCTCTTTCTGATAGTTCAATTATAGTATATGGAAATGCAACAGATTTATATATATTAATTTTCTATCCTGCTACTTTACCAAATTCATTCATGAGTTCTAGCACTTTTTGGTGGTGTCTTGAGGATTTTTTATGTACAGTATCATGTCATCTGCAAACAGTGACAGTTTTTCTTCTACCCTTCCAATGTGGATTCCTTTTATTTCTCTTTCTTGTCTGATTGTTATGACTAGGACTTCCAATACTATGTTGAATAGAAGTGACAAGAGTGGGTATCCTTGTCTTCTTCCTGATCTTAGAGGAAATGCTTTTAGGTATTCACCATTGAATATGATATTAGCTGTGGGCTTGTCATATACGGCCTTTATTATGTTGAGGTATGTTCCCTCTATACCCCCTTTGTGGAGAGATTTTGTCATAAATAGATGTTGAATTTTGTCAAAAGCTTTTTCTTCATCTACTGAGGTGATCACATTATTTTTCCTTTTTCAGTCTGTTAATGTGGTGTTTCACAGTGTTTGATTTGTGGATATTAAGTCATCCTTCCATCCCTGGGGTAAATCTCACTTGATCATGATATATGATCCTTTTAATATATTGTTGAATTTGGTTTGCTGATATTTTGTTCCAGATTTTTTCATCTATGTTTATCAGTGATATTAACCTGTAATTTTCTTTTTTTTCTTTCTTTGTTTTTTAACTATATCTTTGATTTTGTTATCAGGATGATGCTGGTCATGTAGAATGAGTTCAGAAGTGTGCTTCCTCTGAAATTTTTTTGAAATGTTTTGAGAAGGATAGGTATTAACTCTTCTCTAAATGTTGGTAGAATTCACCTGTGAAGCCGTCTGGTCCTGGACTTTTGTTTGCTTGGAGGTTTTTAATTATTGATTTAATTTATTTACTGGTAATTTGTCCATATTTTCTATTTCTTCCTAATTCACTATGGGAGGTTGTACATCTCAGGAATTTATTCATCTAGGTTGTTCATGTTATTGATGTATAGTTGTTCATAGTAATCTCATGATCCTTTGTATTTCTGTGTGTTGGTTTATCTTCTACTTTTTTCACTTCTGATTTTATTTATTTGGGCTGTCTCTTTCTTATTTCTTGATGAGTCTGTCTGCTAAATGTGTATTTCTTATCAAATAAATAGCTCTTAGTTTCATTGATCTTTTATGTTTTTAATATCTATTTCATTTATCTGCTTTGATCTTTATTGTTTCTTTCCCTATACTAAATTCTGGTTTTGTTTGTCTTGTTTATCTAGCTCCTTTAGATGTAATGTTAGGTTGTTTATTTGAGATTTTTCTTGTTTCCTGAGGTAGTCTTGTATCACTATAAATTTCCCTCTTAGAACTGCTTTTGCTGAGTCCAATTGATTTTGCTTTTGTTTTCATTTGACTTCAGGTATTTTTTGATTTCCTCTCTGATTTCTTCAGTGACCTATTGGTTGTTTAGTAACGTATTGTTTAGCCAACATATATTTTTGTGTTTTGAACTTTTTTTTGAAAAAATTATGAGACTAGATTTCTAGTCTCATAGCATTGTCATAAGAAAAGATGTTTAATATGATTTCAATCTTCTTAATTTACCGAGACATGTCTTGTGGCCTAGTATGTGATCTGTCCTGGAAAATGTTCCATATGCACTTGAAAAGAATATGTATTCTGTTACTTGGGATGGAATATTCTGTATGTATCTGTTAAGTTCATCTGAACTACATGTGTCATTTAAGTGTTTCCTTATTGATTTTCTGTCTTGTTGATGTCATGGGGTGTTAAATTCCCATGCTATTATTGTATTATTGTCCAGTTATCTTTTCATGGCTGTTAATATTTGCTTTATGTATTTAGGTACTCCTATGTCAGGGGCATATATCTTACAATTGTTATATCTTCCTGGATTGATTACATAATTTATCAGTATATAATATCCTTCTTTGTTTCTTGTTACAGTCTTTGTTTCAAAGTCTATTTTGTCTCATGTAAGTATTGCTACCCTGGCTTTCTTTATGTTTCCATTTGTATGAAATACCTTTTACCATCCCCTCACTTTCAGTCTGTGTGTGTCTTTAGAGCTGAAGTGAGTCTCTTGTAGGCAGCATATATGGATCTCGTTTTTGCATCCATTCAGCTACTCTATGTCTTTTGATTGGAGCATTTAGTCTGCTTACATTTGAAGTAATTATTGATAGCCATGTACTTATTACCATTTTGTTAATTTCTTGGGGGTTGTTTTTGTAGTTCTTTTTTGTTTCTTCTTTTCTCTCTTCCCTTGTGATTTTGATGACTATCTTTAGTGTCACATTTGAATTCCTTTTTGTGGGTATATGTATTATAGATTTGGGGTTTGTGATTTCCGTGAGGTTTATAGATAACAATCTCTATATATGTGATTATTTTAAGTTGCTGATCTCTTAAGAGAAAATGCATTTAACCACTCTGCATTTTTACTGCACCCACCCACATTTCTGTTTTTGATATCATATTTCATATCTTTTTGTTTTGTGTAATCCCTTAACTGTTTATTGTGGACATAGATGATTTTACTACTTTAGTCTTTTAATCTTCCTGCTAGATTTATAAGTGGTTGATCTACTGCCTTTACTATATATTTGCCTTTACCAATGAGATTTTTCATTTTGTAATTTTTGTATTTCTAGTTGTGGCCTTTCCTTTTCCTCTTAGAGAAGTCCCTTTAACATTTTTAATAAAGCTGTTTTGTGATGCTGAACATCTTTTAGCTCTTGCTTGTCTGTAAAACTTTAAGTCCTTCAAATCTTAATGATATCCTTGCCAGATGGAGTATTCTTGTTTGTAGGTTTTTCCCTTTCATCACTTTAAATATATTGTGCCATTTCTTTCTTGCCTGTACACTTTCTGCTAAAAATTCAGCCAAGTCTTATGGGAAGGAGTTCCCTTGTACATAATTTGTTGCTTTTTCCTTACTGCTTCTAATATTCTCTGTCTTTACTTTTTGCCATTTTAATTACAATGTGTCTTGGTGTAGTCTTCTTTGAGTTGATCCTGTTTGGGACTTTCTGTGCTTCCTGGACCTGGATGTCTGTTTCCTTTCCCAGGTTAGGGAAGTATTCAGCTATTTTGTCTTCAAGTATATTCTCTGCCCCTTTTATTTCTCTCTTCTCCTTTTGGGACCTCTTTTTTTTAACTTTTTATTTTATATTGGAATATAGTTGATTAACAATGTTGTGTTAGTTTCAGGTGTACAGCAGAGTGATTCAGTTATACATATACATGTATCTATTCTTTTTCAAATTCCTTTCCCATTTATGTTGTTATATAATATTGAGCAGAATTCCCTGTGCTATACAGTAGGTCTTTTGGGACCTCTTAATGTAAATGTTGGTACACTTGATATTGTCCCAGAAGTCTCTTAAATGCTCCTCAGTTAAAAAAATTCTTTTTTCCTTTCTCTGTTCAGCTTGGGTGAACTACTCTGTCTTCCAGTTTGCTGATCAGTTTTTTGTTTGTTTGTTTTTTTTGATATCATCTAATATACGGTTGATTCCTTCTAGTATATTTTTTATTTCAGTTATTGTATTCTTCAGTTCTCTTTGATTCTTCTATATATTTTCTAACTCTTTGTGAAACTTCTCACTATGTTCATCCATTCTTCCCCTGAGATCTTTGAGCATCTTTATGATCATTACCTTGAACTCTTTATAAGGTAGATTTCTTATCTCCACTTCACTTAGTTCTTATTCTGAGGTTTTATCTTGTTCCTTT
This sequence comes from Orcinus orca, assembly GCF_937001465.1. Taxonomy (NCBI): domain Eukaryota; kingdom Metazoa; phylum Chordata; class Mammalia; order Artiodactyla; family Delphinidae; genus Orcinus; species Orcinus orca. Next base: position 102,417,961 of record NC_064563.1, read on the forward strand.
GTTTGGGACATATTCCTCTGTTGCCTCATTTTTCCCAATTCACTTTTATTTCTATGTATATGGTAGGCTGGTTACATTTCCTGATCTTGGAGATACAGTCTTATGTAGGAGACATCCTACGGGGCCCAACAGCACAGTTTGCTCTGGTCACCAGAGCTATATGTTCTAGGGGTGCCCTCTATATAGGCTGCATGTGTCCTTCTGTTAAGATGGGCTGACTACTGTGAGCACTCTAATAGGCATGGCCAATCCCTGCTCCAGTTGGTGGGTGGGGCCATGTCCTGGCATGGTTGCCTGCATGACCAGAGGAATCCTGGTTCTGACGCAGACCCACTGGTAGGCAGGGCCATGTCCTGAGTTGGCTGGCTGAAGAACCCTGGGTGGTTTGGAGCCTAGTGCAGGCCCTCTGGTGGGCAAAGCAGGGTACCATGGTGCTGGCTCTGGGACATGGAGTCCCAGAATTAGTGTCAGCCTACTGATTGGTGGGGTCATGACCTAGGAGGGTCCCGGGGCTGCTGTTGACCTGCTGGCTGGTGAGGCTGGTTCCTGACATGGCTAGCTGCAGGGTGAGGTGTGTCCCAGAGCTGATGCCAACCCACTGGTGTGTGGAGCTGGGTCCTGGGCCTTCTGATGAGTATGTCAGATCCTGGGGTGACTGGGGGCTGAGAGGGTCTTATGGTAGGCAGCCTGCAGGTGGATATGACTGTGTCCCCACCCAGATAACTGCTTGGCCTGGGGCCTCCCCAAGGTGCTGACCGACTGGTGGGTGGGGCTGGGTCCTAGTACCTATACGATAGAGGTTGTATTCTAAAATGGCACTTGCCAGCACCAGTGTCCTTGTGGTTGAAGAGCTCCCCAAAATGCTTGCTGCCAGCATCTTTTTTCCCTGGGTGAGTCCCAATTTCCTGCTGCCTCTAAGGGAGGCTCTCCAAGATCAGCAAGTTGGTCTGCCCCAGGCTCCTTTCAAAATGCTGCTTCTGCCCTGGGTCTCAGAGTGTGTGAGAGTTTGTGTGAGTCCTTTAAGAAAGGAGTCTGTGTTTTCCACAGTCCTCTGGCTCTCCTGAAAGTAAGACCCACTGGCCTTCAAATACAAACGTTCTGAGGCTTCACCTTCTTGGTGCAGGACCATAAGACTGGGCAGCCTGATGTGGGGCTCAGAGCCCTCACTCCCTGGGGAAAACCTCTGTAATTGTGATTATTCTCCTGTTTGTTGCTTATCTGGGGGCATAGGTCTTCACTCTACCATGTCTCAGCCCCTCCTCCCTTTCTTGTTGTGGTTCCCTCCATTTTTTTTTTAACATCCTTATTGGAGTATAATTATTTTACAATGTTGTGTTCATTTCTACTATATAACAAAGTGAATCACCTATATGCATATATCCCCATACTCTCTCCCTCTTGTGTCTCCCTTGACCCTCCCTATCTCAACGCTCTAGGTGGTCAAAAAGCACTGAGCTAATCTCCGTGTACTATGCAGCTGCTTCCCACTAGCTATCTGTTGTACCTTTTATTTTTTTTGCGGTACGCGGGCCTCTCACTGTTGTGGCCTCTCCCGCTGCGGAGCACAGGCTCCGGACGCACAGGCTCAGCAGCCATGGCTTACGGGCCCAGCTGCTCCGTGGCATGTGGGATCTTCCTGGACCGGGGCACAAACCCGTGTCCCCTGCATCGGCAGGCAGACTCTCAACCACTGCACCACCAGGGAAGCCCTGTATTACCTTTGGTAATGTATATATATCCATGCCGCTCTCTTACTTCGTCCCAGCTTACCCTTTACCCTCCCTGTGTCCTCAAGTCCATTCTTTACGTCTGCATCTTTATTCCTGTCCTGCCCCTAAGTTCACCAGAACCATTTTTTTTTAAGATTCCATATATATGTGTTAGCATATGGTAATTGTTTTTCTTTTTCTGACTTACTTCACTCTGTATGACAAACTATAGGTCCATCCACCTCACTACAAATAGTTCAATTTCATTTCTTTTTATGACTGAGTAATATTGCATTGTATATATGTGCCACATCTTCTTTATCCATTCATCTGTTGATGGACATTTAGGTGCTTCCATGTCCTGGCTATTGTAAATAGTGCTGCAATGAACATTGTGGTACATGTCTCTATTTGAATTATGGTTTTCTCAGGGTATATGCGCAGTAGCAGAATTTGTGGATCATATGGTAGTTCTAGTTTTAGTTTTTTAAGGAACCTCCATACTGTTCTCCATAGTGGCTGTATCAATTTACATTCCCACCAACAGGGCAAGAGGGTTCCCTTTTCTCCACACCCTCTCCAATTTATTGTTTGTAGATTTTTTGATGATGGCCATTCTGACCAGTGTGAGATGTATCTCATTGTAGTTTTGATTTGCATTTCTCTAATGATTAATGATGTAGAGCATTCTTTCATGTGTTTGTTGGCAGTCTGTATATCTTCTTTGGAGAAATATCTATTTAGGTCTTCTGCCCATTTTTGTATTTGGCTATTGTTTTTTTGATATTGAGGTGCATGAGCTGCTTGTATATTTTAGAGATTAATCCTTTGTCAGTTGCTTCGTTTAAAAATATTTTCTCCTATTTTGAGGGTCGTCTTTTTTTTTTAATGTATTTATTTTGTTTTTGGCTGCATTGGGTCTTCATTGCTGCTTGCAGGCTTTCTCTAGTTGCAGCGAGCAGGGGCTACTCTTCATTGCAGTGTGCAGGCTTCTCATTGCAGTGGCTTCTCTTGTTGCAGAGCACAGGTTTCAGCAGTTGTGGCTCTCGGGCCCTAGAGCATAGGCTCAGTAGTTGTGGCACACGGGCTTAGTTGCTCTGCAGCATGTGGGATCTTCCTGGACCAGGGCTCAAACCCGTGTCTCCTGCATTGGCAGGCAGATTCTTAACCACTGCACCACCAGGGAAACCCCTGAGGGTCGTCTTTTCATCTTCTTTGTGGTTTCCTTTGCTGTGCAAAAGCTTTTAAATTTCATTAGGTCCCATTTGTTTATTTTTGTTTGTATTTCCATTTCTCTAGGAGGTGGGTAAAAAAGAATCTTGCTGTGATTTATGTCATAGCGTGTTCTGCCTATGTTTTCCTCTAAGAGTTTTATAGTGTCTGGCCTTACATTTAGGTCTTTAACCCATTTTGAGTTTATTTTTGTATACGGTGTTAGGGAGTGTTCTAATTTCATTCTTTTATATGTCGCTGTCCAGTTTTCCCAGCACCACTTATTGAAGAGGCTGTGTTTTCTCCATTGTATATTCTTGCCTCCTTTATCAAAGATAAGGTGACCATATGTGTGTGGGTTTATCTCTGGGCTTTATATCCTGTTCCATTGATCTATATTTCTCCTTTTGTGCCAGTATCATACTGTCTTGATTACTGTAGCTTTGTAGTATATTCTGCAGTCCAGGAGCCTGATTCCTCCAGCTCTGTTTTTCTTTCTCAAGATTGCTTTGGCTATTTGGGGTCTTTTTTGTTTCCATACAAATTGTGAATTTTTTTGTTCTGGTTCTGTGAAAAATGCCATTGATAGTTTGATAGGGATTGCATTGAATCTGAAGATTGCATTGAGTAGTTTAGTGATTTTCACAATGTTGATTCTTCCACTCCGAGAACATGGTGTATCTCTCCATCTTTTTGTATTGTCTTTAATTTCTTTCATCAGTGTCTTATAGTTTTCTGCATACAGGTCTTTTGTCTCCTTAGGTAGGTTTATTTCTAGGTATTTTATTCATTTTGTTGCAGTGGTAAATGAGAGTGTTTTCTTAAATTCTCTTTCCAATTTTTCATCATTAGAGTATAGGAATGCAAGAGATTTCTGTGCATTAATTTTGTATCCTGTTACTTTACCAAATTCATTGATTAGCTCTAGTAGTTTTCTAGTAGCAGCTTTAAGATTCTCTGTGTATTGTATCATGTCATCTGTGAACAGTGACAGCTTTACTTCTTCTTTTCCAATTTGGATTCCTTTTATTCTCTGATTGCTGTGGCTAAAACTTCCAAGACTATGTTGAATAATAGTGGAGAGAGTGGACAACCTTGTGTTGTTCCTGATCTTAGAAGAAATGGTTTCAGTTTTTCACCATTGAGAACAGTGTTGACTGTGGCTTTGTCATATATGGCCTTTATTATGTTGAGCTACGTTCCCTCTATGCCTATTTTCTGGAGAGTTTTTATCATAAATGGCTGTTGAATTTTGGCAAAAGTGCATCTATTGAGATTATCATATGGTTTTTATCCTTCAGTTTAATATGGTGTATCACATTGATTGATTTGGCTATATTGAAGAATCCTTGCATTCCTCGGAAAAACCCCACTTAATCATGGTGTATGATCCTTTTAATGTGCTTCTAGATTCTGTTTGCTAGTATTTGTTGAGGATTTTTGCATCTGTGTTCATCAGTGATATTGGCCTGTAGTTTTCTTTTTTGGTGTGTGACATCTTTTTCTTGTTTTGTTATCAGGGTGATGGTGGCCTCATAGAATGAGTTTGGGAGTTTTCCTCCCTCTGCTATATTTTGGAAGAGTTTGAGAAGGATAGGTGTTAGCTCTTCTCTAAATGTTTGATAGAATTCGCCTGTGAAGCCATCTGGTCCTGGGCTTTTGTTTGTTGCAAGATTTTTAATGACAGTTTCCATTTCAGTGCTTGTGATTGGTCTGTTTATATTTTCTATTTCTTCCTGGTTCAGTCTTAGAAGGTTGTGCTTTTCTAAGAACGTGTACATTTCTTCCAGGTTGTCTATTTTATTGGCATATAGTTGCCTGTAGTAATCTCTCATGATCCTTTGTATTTCTGCAGTGTTAGTTGTTACTTCCCCTTTTTCATTTCTATATCTATTGATTTTAGTGTTCTCCCTTTTTGTCTTGATGAGTCTGGCTAATGTTTTATCAATTTTTTTTATCTTCTCAAAGAACGAGCTTTTAGTTTTATTGATCTTTTTTGTTGTTTCATTTATTTCTTTTTCATTGATTTCTGATCTGATCTTTATGATTTCTTTTCTTCTGCTAACTTTGGAGTTTTTTTGTTCTTCTTTGCTAACTGCTTTAGGTGTAAGGTTAGGTTGTTTGAGATGTTTCTTGTTTCTTGAGGTAGGGTTGTATTACTATAAACTTCCCTCTTAGAACTGCTTTTGCTGCATCCCACAGGTTTTTGGTCATCGTGTATTCATTGTCATTTGTTTCTAGGTATTTTTTGATTTCCTCTTTGACTTCTTCAGTAATCTCTTGGTTATTTAGTAGCATATTATATAGCCTCCATGTGTTTGTATTATTTACAGTTTTTTTCCTGTAATTGATATTTAGTCTAATAGCGTTGTGGTCAGAAAAGATATTTGATACAATTTCAAGTTTCTTAAATTTACCAAGGCTTGATTTGTGACCCAAGATATGATCTATCCTGGAGAATATTCCATGAGCATTTGAGAAGAAAGTGTATTCTGTTGTTTTTGGATAGAATATCCTATAAATATCAATTAAGTCCATCTTGTTTAATGTGCCATTTAAAGCTTGTGTTTCCTTATTTATTTTCATTATGGATGATCTGTCCATTGGTGAAAGTGGGATGTTAAAGTCCCTACTATGATTGTTTTACTGTTGATTTCCCCTTTTATGGCTGTTTGCATTTGCCTTATGTATTGAGGTGCTCCTATGTTGGGTGCATAAATATTTACAATTGTTATATCTTCTTCTTGGATTGATCCCTTGATCATTATGTAGTGTCCCTCTTTGTATCTTGTTATAGTCTTTATTGTAAAGTCTACTTTTTCTGATATGAGAATTGCTACTCCAGCTTTCTTCTGATTTCCATTTGCATGGAGTATCTTTTTCCAACCTCTCACTTTCAGTTTGTATGTGTCCCTAGGTCTGAAGTGAGTCTCGTGTAGACAGCATATATTCAGGACTTGTTTTTGTATCCATTCAGCCAGTCTATGTCCTTTGGTTGGAGAATTTAATCCATTTACATATAAGGTAATTCTTGATATGGATGTTGCTATTACCATTTTCTTAATTGTTTTGCATTTGTTTTTGTAGGTGTTTTCCTTCTTTTGTGTTTCCTGCCTTTAGCATTTGTTGTAATGCTGGTGTGGTGGTACTGAATTCTTTTAGCTTTTGCATGTCTGTAAATGTTTTAATTTCTCTGTCAAATCTGAATGAGATCCTAGCTGGGTAGAGTTATCTTAGTCATAGGTTTTTCCCTTTCATCACTTTAAATATGTCCTGCCACTCCCTTCTGACTTGCAGAGTTTCTATTGAAAGATCACCTGTTACTCTTATGGGGATTCCCTTGTATGATATTTGTTGCTTTTTCCTTGCTGTTTTTAATATGTTTTCTTTGTATTTAGTGTTTGATAGTTTGATTAATATGTGTCTTGGCGTGTTTCTCCTTGGATTTATCCTGTGTGGGACTTTCTGTGCTTCCTGTACTTGACTGACTCTTTCCTTTCCCATGTTAGGGAAGATTTTCACTATGATCTCTTCATATATTTTCTCAGACCCTTTCTTTTTCTCTTCTTCTTCCGGGACCCATACAATTTGGATGTTGATGTGTTTAATGTTTTCCCAGAGGTCTCTGAGACTGTCCTCAATTCTTTTCATTCTTTTTTCTTTATTCTGCTCTGTAGTAGTTATTTCCACTATTTTATCTTCCAGGTCACTTATCCATTTTTCTACCTCAGTTATTCTGCTATTGATTCCTTCTAGAGAATTTTTAATTTCATTTATTGTGTCGTTCATCATTGTTTGTTTGCTCTTTAGTTCTTCCAGATCCTTGTTAAATGTTTATTTTATTTTCTCCATTTTATTTCCAAGATTTTGGATCATCATTACTATCATTACTCTGAATTCTTTTTCAGGTAGACTGCCTATTTCCTCTTCATTTTTTTGGTCTGGTGGGTTTTTACCTTGCTCCTTCATCTGTTGTGTTTTTCTCTGTCTTCTCATTTTGTTTAACTTACTGTGTTTGCGGTCTCCTTTTCGCAGGCTGCAGGTTCGTAGTTCCCATTGTTTTTGATTTCTGCACCCAGTGGGTGAGGTTGGTTCAGTGGCTTGTGTAGACTTCCTGGTGGAGGAGACTGGTGCCTGTGTTCTAGTGGGTGGGGCTGGATCTTGTCTTTTTGATGGGCAGGGCTGTGTCCGGTGATGTGTTTTGGTGAGTCTGTGAACTTACTATGATTTTAGGCAGCCTCTCTGCTGTGGGTAGGGTTGTGTTCCTGTCTTGCTAGTTGATGGGCGTGGGACATCCAGCACTGGAGCTTGCTGGCCATTAGGTGGAGCTGGGCCTTAGTGTTGAGATGGAGATTTCTGGGAGAGCTCTCTCTGATTGATATTACGGGGCGCTGGGAGGTCTTTGGTGGTGCAGTGTCATGTACTCTCCCACCTTAGAGGCTCAGGCCTGACACCAGGCCAGAGCACCAAGACCCTGTCAGCCACATGGCTAGGTATGTGGGGATTTTCTTGCCTTTTGTGAAGTCTGAGGTCTTCTGTCAGCATTCATTAGGTGTTCTGTAGGAGGTGTTCCACATGTAGATGTATTTTTTAAAATTTATTTATTGATTTATTTTTGACTGCATTGGGTCTTCATTGCTGTGCAGGGGCTTTCTCCAGTTGTGGCAAGCATGGGCCACTCTTCATTGCAGTTCACAGGCTTCTCATTGTGGTGGCATCTCTTGTTGCGGAGCATGGGTTCTAGGCACGAGGGCTTCAGTAGCTGTGGCACATGGGCTCAGTAGTTGTGGCTTGTGGGCTCTAGAGTGCAGGCTCAGTAGTTGTGACACATGGGCTTAGTTGCTCCATGGCTTGTGGGATCTTCCTGGACCAGGGCTCAAACCTGTGTCCCCTGCACTGGCAGGTGGATTCCTAACCACTGCACCACGAGGGAAGTCCTGTAGATGTATTTTTGATGTATTTGTGTGAAGGAAGTTGATCTCCACATCTTACTCCTTTGCAATCTTGAAGGTCCCCCCTTTGGTTCCTTCTTTATATGTTTAGTTGTAGATGATCTCTTCTGCTAGTCTTCAGGTTGTTCTCATTGATAATTGCTCTGTAAATAGATGTAATTTTTATGTGCCCATGGGAGGAGTTGAGCTCAGGGTCTTCCTACTCTGCCATATTTGCCAATCCCTCCTTTTCTTTTTTAAATTCAATGATATACAAAGCAAAGAACTGATACCATGTTTCTAAGTGCAGGAAAATATTAACTTAAACTCTTTAACAAATAGCAACATATTGTGACTATTTTAATGCCAGTCAATCTATATCTACATTATCATTTTTTAGTGGCTATAAAATATTTACCATAATTTATTTAGCAAAATCTCAAATAATGGACAGGCAAGTTTTCTGGGGGGTCAAGGACTGTTATAAAAAAATTCTGAAACGAGATACTTATGCATGTATCTTTTTGGAACTCTTTTGTTATTTTCTTAGAATAAGTTCCTAGAAATGGAATTACTGGATCGAAGAGGAAGCATTTTTAAAGTGTTTGGCACATGTTGTAAAATTGTCCTCCAGAGAGTTTGTATTTATTTATGCTTCCAACAGCAGTGTACAAGGGTACCCATTTCCTTACACACTATTATTATTAAATTTCATCCTTCAAATTTTTATTCCTTGACAAACCAGTGAATGGAAAATAATAGTATACTGCATTAATATAAATGTTTCTATTTTAATTCTAAAATTATTTTATTCTTTATTTAATAACTGGTTATTGCTGTTAATAATTAAAGCCTGCAGCTCATGTTTGACTTTGAGCAGGGGTATTTCTAGACCTACACATACTTTAAATATGGAACAATTACCTTCTTTGCTCCTCAGTTTCTTTCAAATTCACAATATCTGGTAGATTCGTTTTGTGGAGAAAATGTAGAGTTACTTAGACCACTTGTTTTGTCCATTGGGAGAAAAAAGATTAGATAGTAAAATAGTAATTTCATATCTTGTTTATATTTTATTATTTATTGATAGCTCTATGTTTCAGTTGGTGAATTCGTCTTTTCACATGAGCCATCCATAGTCCTTACACAATCTCATGTAGTGTTAGTAAAGTATCCCCATTGTAAAATGTGTCATGGCTCTAAGAGATAAGACCATAATTTGAGTCCAGGTTTGCATGGGATCCAGAGTTTGAATTACTAATTACTACAGTGTACTACTGTTTTCTAAAGTGGTCTCATGTTAATGATGATATGAATAGATTCTCTCTTGATGATAGAGGAATGAGATAATTAATGCCATCACATGGTACATCTGGTAGCAGCATTTTATTTCCTCAACAGAAAGTTAAAGAATGAGAGAAGAGGGGATTGTCTGCTAATTTTTGTTTCCTTCAGTTCCCTTTCTTGTTGCCAGCTTTCTGTTTAACCCAGTCATGCAGGGTGCAATGGTTTGTGTGAGAGCTGATACTCTTCTTTTCCCATGGGCACTCATCCATCCCTGCTCTGTTTCTCTTCATTTCATCTTGGGGTTACATGTAGTCTGCCAGACCTAACTCATTACTCACCCTGAGGCCTGTTTATTTTCCAGAAGTCAGAGCACTGGCCTTGGTGGTTATGTGGTCCTTGGTCTCTACCCTCTGGGAGCTGAGGGCAAGAGGCTCTGTCATACTGGGAAACATTAATCATGCTGCCTCTCAAGCCACCAGTCCTGTTGTATTAGACCACTAGCCCAGTTATCTCCACATTCTGCAGAAAGCAGTAGCACACCAGTCAGGCTGTGGTGTGGGCTTCTTCTGGTTGTATATAGACTCAGAGCCCATGAAATGGATATATAACTGTTCACAAATATCTCCAAATATAATATTTCTTACAATTTATTCTTTATTTGTTTTCCTTTACAGTAATAAGTTTTCCATTATACGAGTCTGGATTTCTAGCATCCCTTGCAGAAAAATGTACATTTCCCCTCGTATTTTCCCATCTTCAGACCTAGAACAGAATGGGGATTCTTTATAGCCAGAATTATATTGATTTATACAAACAAGAGGGACTTTGTTCTTTTGCTCATTTCACAAATATTCAGTGAGAACTGAGTGTATGCCAGGCACAACTCAAGGCATAGAGGGTTGAACCAGACAGACTAGATCCCCCCTTCATGGGATGGCATTGGGGTAAGGAGGCGGAAATAAACAATAACAAAATAAATGAAATTAGTCATGCATGCTATGAAATAAATGGAAATAGAATGTTGCAAGTGATGGGTTAGGGTGGTGGGAAAGGGCTACTGACAAGTGAATGTCAGTGAGCATGTGACATTTGAACTGTGACTGAGTGGCTAGGAGGGGCCAGACATGCAGAGATCTGGAGGCCAAGGCCCCAAGGAGGGAAGGGTTTTGGCCCATTCTAGAAGGATAATGTGGCAAGAGCATAAAGAGTGGGGGGGAAAAGAGGAAGAAGTCAAAGATAAGGGAAGGGTCACATCATGTAGGACATAATGGGCCATTTAGATCTTATTCAAAATTCAGTAGGAGGCTACTGAAGAGTTTGACACGGGAGTTTGAAAAAAATCTGTTCCATGTATTTAAAGCATTAGTTTGGCTTTTGTGTGGATTATAGAGGAGCACAAGTAGCAGAGAAACAACCAGCTGGGTGACTTTTGCAGTCATCAAAGCTGGAAATAACAGTGACTTAGACCAGGGTGAACATAGTATAATGAAAGAGAATTAAATGGATATGGAGTATATTTTTCAGGTGGATCCAAAAGCATTTGTTGATGGATTGGATGGTAGTAGTGATGATGGGGTGAAGGAAATAGAAGAATCAAGGAAGACTCTAGATTTTTCACCTGAGCGTTTGGGTACAGTGATGACATTTACTGAGATGAAGAAGATTCAGGAAAGAATAATTCTCATGAGGCAGAAGTTAAGGCCTCTGTTAGGCAGAATTACAATTGATATGCCTTTTAGATGTCCAAGTAAGAATGTCAGTCATGTAGTTGGGGTAAGTAAGACTTAGAGTAAGGGAATCATATTTTAATTAATTGAATCTTAAAAGAAGAGAGCTTCAAATGAAAATATGTATAGTTTTGTATGAAGAAAAAAACCCAGTCTAACATCTCTATTTCTGTCAATGATGATATTTTTCTCATTATCCAGTGTCTTAATCTGTTCAGGCTACTTAGCAAAATGCCACAGACTGGGTAGATTACAAACAACAGAAATTTATTTCTCTTAGTTTTGGAGGTTGGGAAATCCAAGACCAAGGAGGTCATATATTAAAAATTAAAGAACATTAAAGAACAAAAACAAAACAAAAACCTAGGTGGGGATTGAATGAAAGAAAGAGAATGAGTTTGGAGACAAAGTTCGTGTGGATTTTGTGAGTTTTCACTAAGAAAGTGTGTATAAAAGTCCTTTATACCCTATAAAGTGCCACCCTAAATCATTCTTAGCATCAGAAATTTATGAAATGAAACATTTGGGTGTCCATAAAGCAAATGTTAATGGCTTAGATGTCTTGGCCATATAGGGCATTTTCTTTGTAGTCTGAAATCCTTTCATTTCTAATCAAAATATTTAGAACTAAAGAACTGAAGTTTGTTGTTTTTGAATTAATGTTTCATTCTATTCCTTTGGATTGTTTTGTTCACCTTTTTTGAGCTGGAAAAAAAAAGATGCACAAATGCGAATTAGTGACAAGCATGTTCAGTCTACTCTGAAGTATGCATCCTTAGACTCTTTTCTGAATCAATCCACCAAATACTCTCAACCAGCATTTGAATAAGCCTATTGAAAATACTGACATGCTGCACCCCTTGAATCATGGCAATTCACACATCAGATCAACCTCTTTGAAGTTTTTAGCAGAAACCAGAGAAAGCAAAAATATCATGTTTCATACCTTGTTGTTTAGTCCTAAGAAATGAAACACTTCAGAATTTAGATAACATATACACAGGCTGCCTTGAGTTTATGCTGACAATTTATGTGAGGTGAAAGAAAAATATACATCATCTGTGTGAAGAATGTATACTGGTACTTGGGCAATGTGCAGCCAGACAGAGCTTGACAACATGGGCCAGATGAGCCAGTGTCTTGCAGGAAACCCTAACAACATCTACTGTTCTGAGGGTATTTCATTTTCTCCCTGCTGCTGTTGGGCTCAACAATCTCTTAAAAGTTAATGGCCTTCTTCAGAGCTGGCAGAGAAATTGCTGGTATTATAAACAGTAATTTTTTAAAATTCATTATAATACATACCAATAGAGTCGGTTTCAGGTTTTCAGTCCTGTGCCTAAGGGACAGAGAGAGCTTTCAACAAAATGAAATCGTAAGTACAAATAAACTATGATCTTTAATTTATAGATTTTCGGAGAGTGTGTGAAGTGTGAAAAACTTCACATATTTTGGTGAGAAGGTGTTTCTTTCCAGGGTCTCCTGCCTACCCTACCCTCCCACCAGAGAGGCACAAGTCAACTTTGCTGTCATCAGACTGAAGAGGAGAGCTAAGTTCATCATTATTGGTTTAACTGGCTCTAGGAGGGAAGATTACCTTCTAATTCTATCACAAATGTTCTCTCTTAGCCATAGGTAGAAGAGGGCTTATGAAGAGACCAAATAGAATTAGCAAGTTTTCTGCAATTATTCTGGATTCCAAAAGGAAATAAAGTGGAAAATTTTATTTTTATGGAAGTATTCCATTTGCTAATCAAAGAAGGAATAACAGAGTTATATCACTATTTTGCTACCTCTAGCAAATTAACAGATCTAGGTAAAGATCATCAATGACTAGTAACATCATTAAAAGAGAGAAAAAAAAAAAACTCTTCACCTTGCAATACTTCTGAGGTATTTTGCCAAAAAATTAAACTTGAATCTGCGTATACCTCTACATCTAAATAATATTAGACAAAGAATATATGGAGCAGAGGAACATTTAAATGACACCATGGATATACAATTAACAGACTCCAAACTGCAAAAACCATACAGAAAAAACCTCTACTCTCTTCAATAAAAAACTGAAAGGAAAATATTGGGAAATTTATAGATCTAAAGGAACTTACATTGGGACACATAGACCTAATTTGAATTATGATTTAAGCAGACAAATTGTAAAAAAAAACAAAAACAAAAATTGCAAATGAGGAAAATTTGAATACTGTCTAGAGTATTTTTTTCTTTTTTTAAAATGAAGTATAGTTGATTTATAAAATATTAGTTTCAGATGTACAACATAGTAAATATTTTTATAGATTATGCTCCATTTAAAGTTATTATAAAATATTTGGTATATCCCCTGTGCTGTACAGTATATCTTTGTAGCTTATTTATTTTGTACATAGTAGTTTGTACCTCTTAATCCCCTACCCCTATCCTTCCCCTTCCCCCTTCCTGCTGCTCCCCATTGGTAACTACTAGTTTGTTCTCTATATCTGTGAGTCTGTTTCTATTTTGTTATATTCGTTTGTTTTATTTTTAAGTATCATATATAAGTGATAACATACAGTATTTGTCTTTCTCTGTCTGACTTATTTCACTAACTATAATACCCTACAGATTCATCCATGGTGTTGCAAATAACAAAAGTTCATTCTTTTTTATGGCTGAATAATATTCCACTGTATATATAGATACCACTTCTTCTTTATCCATTGTTCTGTTGATGGATACTTGGGTTGCTTCCATGTCTTGGCTGATGTATAGTGCTGCTGCAATGTATATGAACATTGTGGTGTATGTATCTTTTCGAATTAGCATTTTCCTTTTTTCCAGGTTTATACCCAGGAGTGAAATTGCTGGACCATACGGTAGTTCTATTTTTAGTTTTTTGAGGAACCTCCATTACATTTTCCACAGTGGCTGCAACAAGTTACATTCCCACCAACACTGTAGGAGGGTTCCCTTTGCTCCACATCCTTGCCAACATTTATTATTTGTAGACTTTTTCATGATACCCCTTCTGACAGGTGTGAGGTGATATCTCATTTTGGTTTTGATTTACATATCTCTAATAATTAGTGATGTTGAGCATCTTTTAATGTGCCTATTGGCCATGTGTGTATCTTCTTTGGAAAACTGTCTATTCAGGTCTTCTGCCCTTTTTATAGTGAGGTTGTTTGTATTTTTAATATTGAGTTGTATGAGCTATTTTTATATTCTTGATATTTACCCCTTATCAGTCATATCGTTTGCAAATATTTTCTCCCATTCAGTAGGTTTTCTCTTGTTTTCTTGATGGTTTCCTTTGCTGTGCAAGCTCTTAAGTTTAATTAGGTTCCATTTGTTTATTTTTGCTTTTGTTTCCTTTCCCTTAGAATACAGATCCAAAAAAATATTGCTGCAATTTATATTGAAGCGTGTTCTGTCTATGTTTTCTTCTAGGGGTTTGATGGTTTCTGGTCTTACATTTAAGTCTTTAATCCATTTTGAGTTATTTTTGTATATGGTGTGAGAAAATGTTCTAATCTTATTCTTTTACATGTAGCTGTCCAGTTTTCCCAGCACCACTTATTGAAGAGGCTGTCTTTTCCATTGTATATTCGTGCCTCCTTTGTCATAGATTAGTTGACCAGAAGTGTGTGGGTTTATTTCTGGGCTTTCTATTCTGTTCCATGGGTCTATGTATCTGTTTTTGTACCAGCACCATGCTGTTTTGTTTACTGGGGCTTGGTAGTATAGTCTGAAGTCAGGGAGTGTGATACCTCCAGCTTTGTTCTTTTCTCTCAAAGTTGTTTTGGCAATCTAGGGCCTTTTGTGATTCCATATGAATTTTAGGATTATTTATTCTAGTTATGTAAAAAATCTCATGGGTATTTTGACAAGGATTGCATTAAATCTGTAGATCCCTTTGTGTAGTATGATGATTTAACAGTATTAATTATTGAAATCCAAGAACACAGTATATTTAACTATTTCTTTGTTTCACCTTCAATTTCCTTCATCAATGTTTGGTAGTTTTCGTAGTATAGATATTTTACCTCCTTGATTAAGCTTATTCCTAGCTATTTTGTTCTATTTGCTGCAGTTATTACTTTAGTCTTTCTCTTCTGATAGTTCATTATTAATGTATAAGAAAGGAACAGATTTCTGTTTATTAATCTTGTATCCTGCAACTTTGTTTAATTCATTTATTAGCTTTAACATTTTTTAAAAAAAAATATTTATTTATTTATTTGGCTGCATTGGGTGTTAGTTGCAGCATGCAGGATCTCCATTGCCATGTGTGAGCTCTAACAGTTTTTGTGTGGAGACTTAAGTTTTTCTAGAGATAGTATCACATCATCTGCAAGTAGTGACAGTTTTGCTTCTTGCCTTCAACTTTTCTTTTTCTTGTCTGATTGCTGTGGCTAGGACTTCCAATACTGTGTTAAATAGAAGCAGTGAGAGTTGGCAACCCTTTCTTATTCCTGAATTTAGAGGAAAGATTTTCAGCTTTTCACTATTGAGTATGATGTTAGCTGTTGGTATGTTATAAATATTCCTTCTTGTGTTGAGATATATTCCCTCTATACCAACCTTAATGAGAGGTTTTATCATGAATGGATGTTGAATTCTGTCAAATGTTTTTTCTGCATCTATTGAAATGATCATGTGACTTTTATCCTATCTTTTGTCAGTGTGATGTATCACATTGATGGATTTGTGAATGTTGAACCATCCTTGTGTCCCTGGCATAAATCCAACTTGATGATGGTGTGTGATTCTTTTTATATATTGTTGGATTCAGTTTGCTAATAGACAACGAATCATCCCAAATTTAGGAGGTGGACTTTGGGAGCAATGATATATATATTTTCCCCCCTTTTTCTCTTTTTGTGAGTATGTATGCTTCTGTGTGTGAGTTTGTCTGTATAGCTTTGCTTTTACCGTTTGTACTAGGGTTCTGTCTGTCCTTTTTTTTTATAACTTAAAATTTTTTTTCTTAATAATTATTTTTTATATTAATAACTTTATTTTACTTTATTTTATTTTATCTTCTTTCTTTCTTTCTCTTCCTTCTTTTCTTTCTTTCTTTTCTTTCTCTCTTTCTTTCTTTCTTACTTTCCTCCTTCCTTCCTTCCTCCCTCCCTCCCTCCCTCCCTCCCTCCCTCCCTCTCTCTCTCTCTCTCTCTCCCTTTCTTTCTTTCTTTCTTTCTTTCTTTCTTTCTTTCTTTCTTTCTTTCTTTCTTTCTTTCTTTCTTTCTTCTCACTTTTATTCTGACCTGTGTGGAAGACAGACTCTTGGTGCTCCAGCCAGGCATCAGGGCTGTTACACTGTGGTGGGAGAGCCAAGTTCAAGACACTGGTCCACAAGAGACCTCCCAGCTGCACATAATATCAAACGGTGAAAATCTCCCAGAGATCTCCATCTCAACACCAAGACACAGCTCCACAAAATGACCAGCAAGATACAGTGCTGGACGCCCTATGCCAAACAACTAGCAAGACAGGAGCACAACCCCATCCATTAGCACAGAGGCTGCCTAAAATTATAATAAGTCCACAGACACCCCAAAACACACGACCAGACGTGGACCTGCCCACCAGAAAGACAAGATCCAGCCTCATCCACCAGAACACAGGCACTAGGCTCCTCCACCAGGAAGCCTACACAACCCACTGAACCAACCTTAGCCACTGGGGACAGACACCAAAAACAACGGGAACTATGAACCTGTAGCCTGTGAAAAGGAGACCCCAAATACAGTAAGATAAGCAAAATGAGAAGACAGAAAAACACACAGCAGATGAAGGAGCAAGGTACAAACCCACCAGACATAACAAATGAAGAGGAAATAGGCAGTCTACCTGAAAAAGAATTCAGAATAATGATAGTAAAGTTGATCCAAAATCTTGGAAAGAGAATGGAGAAAATACAAGAAATGTTTAACAAAATAGAATGGAGAAAATACAAGAAATGTTTAACAAGGACCTAGAAGAACTGAAGAGCAAAGAAACAGAGATGAACAACACAATAAATGAAATTAAAAATTCTCTAGACGGGATCAATAGCAGAATAACTGAGGCAGAAGAACGGATAAGTAACCTGGAAGATAAAATAGTGGAAATAACTACTGCAGAGCAGAATAAAGAAAAAAGAATGAAAAGAATTGAGGACAGTCTCAGAGACCTCTAGGACAACATTAAATGCACCATCATTTGAATTATAGGGGTCCCAAAGGAAGAAGAGAAAAAGAAAGGGACTGAGAAAATATTTGAAGAATTATAGTTGAAAACTTCTCTAATATGGGAAAGGAAATAGTTAATCAAGTACAGGAAGCACAGAGAGTGCAATACAGAATAAATTCAAGGAGAAACATCCCAAGACACATATTAATTAAACTATCAAAAATTAAATACAAAGAACAAATATTAAAAGCAGCAAGAGAAAAATAACAAGTAACACATAAGGGAATCCCCATAAGGTTAACAGCTGATCTTTCAGCAGAAACTCTGCAAGACAGAAGGGACTGGCAGGACATATTTAAAGTGATGAAAGAGAAAAACCTAAAACCAAGATTACTCTACCCAGCAAGGATCTAATTCAGATTTGATGGAAAAATTAAAAGCTTTACAGACAAGCAAAAGCTAAGAGAATTCAGCACCACTAAACCAGCTTTACAACAAATGCAAAAGGAACTTCTCTAGGCAGGAAACACAAGAGTAGGAAACGACCTACAATAAGAAACCCAAAACAATTAAGAAAATGGTAATAGGAACATACATATAAATAATTACCTTAAATGTAAATGGATTAAATGCTCCAATGCTACAAAAGACATAGATTGGCTGAATGGATACAAAAACAAGACCCCTATATATGCTATCTACAAGAGACCCACTTCAGACCTAGGGAAACATACAGGCTGAAAGTGAGGGGATGGAAAAACATATTCCATGCAAATAGAAATCAAAAGAAAGCTGGAGTAGCAATTCTCCTATCAGACAAAATAGACTTTAAAACAATGAGTATTACAAGAGACAAAGAATGACACTACATACTGATCAAGGCATCAATCTAAGAAGAAGATATAACAATTGTAAATATTTATGCACCCAACATAGGAGCACCTCGATACATAAGGCAAATACTAACAGCCATAAAAGGGGAAATCGACACTAAGACAATCATAGTAGAGCACTTTAACACCCCACTTTCAACAATGGACAGACCATCCACAATGAAAATAAATAAGGAAACACAAGCTTTAAATGATACTTTAAACAAGATGGACTTAATTGATATTTATAGGACATTCCATCCAAAAACAACAGAATACACTTTCTTCTGAACTGCTCATGGAACACTCTCCAGGATAGATCATATCTTGGGTCACAAATCAAGCCTTGGTAAATTTAAGAAACTTCAAATCATATCAGGTATCTTTTTCGACCACAATGCTATGAGACAAGATATCAATTACAGGAAAATATCTGTAAGATACAAACACATGGAGGCTAAACAGCACACTGGTTAATAACCAAGAGATCTCTGAAGAAATCAAAGAGGAAATAAAAAATACCTAGAAACAAATGACAATGAAAACACAATGACCCCAAACCTATGGGATGCAGCCAAAGCAGTTCTAAGAGGGAAGTTTATAGCTATACAAGCTGACCTTAAGAAACAAGAAGCATCGCAACTAAACAACCAACCTTACACCTAACGTAATTAGAGAAATTAGAACAAAATATCTCCAAAGATAGCAGAAGGAAAAAAATCATAAAGATCAGATCAGAAATAAATGAAAAAGAAATGAAGGAAGTGATAGCAAAGATCAATAAAACTGAAAGCTGGTTCTTTGAGAACAAACAAAATTGATAAACCATTAGCCAGACTTATCAAGAAAAAAAGGGCGAAGACTCAAATCAACAGAATTGGAAATGAAAAAGAAGTAACAACTGACACTGCAGAAATACAAAAGATCATGAGAGATTACTACAAGCAATTCTATGCCAGTAAAATGGACAACCTGGAAGAAATGGACAAATTCTTAGAAATGCACAACCTGCCAAGACTGAATCAGGAAGAAATAGAAAATATGAAGAGACCAATCAGAAACAATGAAATTGAAACTGTGATTAAAATGTTTCAACAAACAAAAGCTCAGGGCCAGATGGCTTCACAGGTGAATTCTATCAAGCATTTCGAGAAGAGCTAACACCTAACCTTCTCAAACTCTTCCAAAATATAGCAGAGGGAGGAACATTCCCAAACTCATTCTACGAGGCTACCATCATTCTGATACCAGAACCAGACAAAGATGTCACAAAGAAAGAAAACTACAGGCCAATATCAATGATGAACATAGATGCAAAAATCCTCAACAAAATACTGTCAAACAGAATCCAACAGCACATTAAAAGGATCATACATTATGATCAAGTGGGGTTTATCCCAGGTATGCAAGGATTCTTCAGTATATGCAAATCAAACAACGTGATACAGCATATTAAGAAATTAAGGGCTTCCCTGGTGGCGCAGTGGTCGAGAGTCCACCTGCCAATGCAGGGGACATGGGTTCGTGCCCCAGTCCTGGAATATCCCACATGCCGCTGAGCAGCTGGGCGCATGAGCCATGGCCACTGAGCCTGCATATCTGGAACCTGTGCTCCACAATGGGAGAGCCCACAACAGTGAGAGGCCCGTGTACCGCAAAAAAAAAAAAAGAAATTGAAAGAGAAAAACCATATGATCATCTCAATAGATGCAGAGACAGCTTTCAACAAAATTCAACACCCATTTATGATAAAAACCCTCCAGAAAGTAGGCATAGAGGGAACTTTCCTCCACATAATAAAGGCCATATATGACAAACCCACAGCCAACATTGTCCTCAGTGGTGAAAAACTGAAACTATTTCCACTAAGATCAGAAACAAGACAAAGTTGCCCACTCTCACTACTATTATTCAACATAGTTTTGGAAGTTTGAGCCACAGCAATCAGAGAAGAAAAAGAAATAAAAGGAATCCAAATTGGAAAAGAAGAAGTAAAGCTGTCACTGTTTGCAGATGACATGATAATGTACATAGAGAATCTGAAAGATGCTACCAGAAAACTACTACAGCTAATCAATGAATTTGGTAAAGTAGCAGGATACAAAATTAATGCACAGAAATCTCTGGCATTCCTATACACTAATGTTGAAAAATCTGAAAGTGAAATCAAGAAAACACTCCCATTTACCACTGCAACAAAAATAATAAAATATCTGGGAATAAACGTACCTAAGGAGACAAAAGACCTGTATTCAGAAAATTATAAGACACTGATGAAAGAAATTAAAGATGATACAACTAGATGGAAAGATATACCATGTTCTTGGATTGGAAGAATCAGCATTGGGAAAATGACTCTACTACCCAAAGCAGTCTACAGATTCAATGCAATCCCTATCAAACTACCACTAGCATTTTTCACAGAACTAGAACAAAAAATTTCACAATTTGTATGTAAACACAAAAGACCCTGAATTGCCAAAGCAATCTTGAGAAAGAAAAACAGGGCTGGAAGAATCAGGCTCCCTGATTTCAGACTATAGTACAGGCTCCCTGACTTCAGACTATAGTACAAAGCTGCAGCAATTAAGACAGTATGGTACTGTCACAAAAACAGAGACAGAGATCAATGGTACAGCATAGAATGCCCTAAGATAACCACACACACATATGGGCACCTAATTTTTGACAAAAGAGGCAAGAACATACAATGGAGAAAAGAAAACCTCTTCAAAAAGTGGTGCTGGGAAAACTGGACAGCTATATGTAAAAGAATGAAATTAGAACACTTCCTAACACTGTACACAAAAATAAGCTCAAAATGGATTAAGGACCTAAATATAAGGCCAGAAATTATCAAACTCTTAGAGGAAAACATAGGCAGAACACTCTATGACATAAATCACAGCAAGATCCTTTTTGACCCACCTCCTAGAGAAATGGAAATAAAAACAAAAATAAACAAATGGGACCTAATGAAACTTAAAAGCTTTTGCACAGCAAAGGAAACCATAAACAAGACCAAAAGACAACCCTCAGAATGGGAGAAAATATTTGCAAATGAAGCAACTGACAAAGAATTAATCTCCAAAACATACAAGCAACTCATGCAGATCAATATCAAAAAAACAAACAACCCAATCCAAAAATGAGCAGAAGACCTGAATAGACATTTCTCCAAATAAGATATACAGATTGCCAATAAACACATGAAAGAATGCTCAACATCATTAATCATTAGAGAAATGCAAATCAAAACTGGAATTAGATATTATCTCACACCCATCAGAATGGCCATCATCAAAAAGTGTACAAACAGTAAGTGCTGGGGAGGGTGTGGAGAAAGGGGAACCCTCTTGCACTGTTGGTGGGAATGTAAATTGATACAGCCACTATGGAGAACAGTATGGAGCTTCCTTAAAAAGCTAAAAATAGAACTACCGTATGACCCAGCAATCCCACTACTGGGCATATACCCTGTGAAAACCATAATTCAAAAAGAGTCATGTACCAAAATGTTCATTGCAGCTCTATTTACAATAGCCAGGACGTGGAAGCAACCTAAGTGTCCATCAACAGATGAATGGATAAAGAAGATGTGGCACATATATACAATGGAATATTGCTCAGCCATAAAAAGGAACAAAACTGAGTTATTTGTAGTGAGGTGGATGGACATAGAGACTGTGATACACAGTGAAGTAAGTCAGAAAGAGTAAAACAAATACTGTATGCTAACACATATATATGGAATCTAAAAAATAAAAAAAGAAAATGGCTAAAAGAACCTAGGGGCAAGAGAGGAATAAAGATGCAGACCTACTAGAGAATGGACTTGAGGATACGGGGAGGGAGAAGTGTAAGCTGCGACAAAGTGAGAGAGTGGCATGTACATATATGCACTACCAAACGTAAAATAGATAGCTAGTGGGAAGCAGCCGCAAAGCACAGGGATATCAGCTCGGTGCTTTGTGACCACCTAGAGGGGTTGGTTAGGGAGGGTGAGAGGGAGGGAGATGCAAGAGTGAAGAGATATGGGGACATATGTATATGTATAACTGATTCACTTTGTTATGAAGCAGAAACTAACACACCATTGTAAAGCAATTATACTCTAATAAAGATGTTAAAAAAAAAATTGGGGGGATCCACCCATGTTTTCAAACAATAAAAAAGAAAAAAAAAGAAATATTCACAAAAGTACACTGTTTTGAATTGTATATTTATAATGTCTTGCTTTCTGAAAAGAATTTTAAATATGCATATATAAATATATGTATATCAGTATATAAAATCAATATATATGTATATGCATGTATATATATGTAAAATTATATGTATATAAATATATGTATGTAAGTATATGTAAATATATGTATCTATAAACATGTGAATATGTATATAAATATATCTATATGAATATAAATGTATGATACCTATATATATATTGCTTCATTTAAACTTTATAGAAAAGGAAGTATGCTTTTGTAGTGTTCTGTCACTTGTTTTATTTACTCAGCATTTTATCAAGGTTTATCCATGCTATTGTATATAGCTTCAATTCATTCATTTTTACTGTTTCACAGTATATCATTAGGGGAATATACCATAATTTATTAATACATTCTCTTGTCAATGAGCATATTTCAAATTTTCTATTGTTACAGTTTTCTATAAAATTTCTTGTGTATGTATGCCTTCTGCATATTTTTAAGAATTTCTCTTAAGTATATATAGAAATAATTTAGTTTGAATTTGTGGGATATACAATTAATTGAAGGATATTAAGGTCCAATTAATTAATTAATTATTTGAACTTTACAGGAAATGTCACACATCTGGCCAAAGTCATTGTAACAATTTACAATCATTACCAATGTAGAAGAGTTTCCACTGATCCACATTCTATCCAACCCTTGGTACTGTCAGATAATCTTAGACTATGCCAAGTATGTGAGTAGAAAATGATACTTTATTTGGATATCACTTTATCTCATTTTCTTGGTTTGCTTTCCTTGGGTAAGTTCGAACATCTCTTCATGTGTTTCCTTTGCTACAATATGTCTATTCACATCTTTTACCTCTTTTTGTATTGGCATTTGTCTTTTTCTTATTGATTTGTAAACATTTTGATATGTTTTTGAGGGTAATTATTTGTCCTTTATATGTGTTGCAAATATTGACTACAAGTTTGTATCCTGTCTTTTCATTTTAAGAAAACTTTTAATAAATATAATTTAAAATTTAATCAAATGTATTAGTCTTTTCTTTTACTATTAACATATTTGTCTTCTATAGAAAAACTTTCACCTATAGTTTAATTTAAATGTTTTGAAGTTTTCCTTTTCATATTTAATTTCTTACTCTACTTGGACTTGACTTGTTTGTGTGTGTGTGTGCACATGTGCATGTGTGTAATGGTTTGAGTCAGAAATCTAATTTCCTTTTTTGCCATGTAGAAAAATGATTCTTCATTCTCCACTTACTGGATAGTCTCTACTTCTACCAGTGACTTGCCATTCTACTTCTGTCCTGCATGAATGTCCATATATGTGTGGTTATGGGTTCTGTATAATACTTTTATGGTTAATTTTTCTGTTTCTGCACTAATATTCACTGCCTTAATTACTATGGTTCTATAATAAGTATTAATATCTGGCTATTCCCCATTCTTTATTTTTCTTATTTAAATGTATAAAGTTACTCACCACTCCTTATGTTTCTTACTTAGATATGTATAGGCCATTTGTTATTCCATATAAATTTTAGAATAGGCTTGTCATATTCCATAAAAACTTTCTTGGAATTGTGATTGGAATTATCTTAAATTAATAGATAATTTGGAGGAATTAACAGATAATAGTTAATTTGGAGGAAAATTAGCATTCCAACAACAGTAAATATTTCTATCTATTATATAGGATATATCTCAGTTTATTTGTATCTTCCCTAGTATTATTCAGTAAAATTTTATCAAATTCCACCTATAAATCTTATAAATTTGGGGGGGGCATTATCCCTAAGTTCTTTATAGTTCTTATTTCTATTATAAATATTGTCTCTTGAACTTTCATTTTCTAGTATTACTCCTAGGGTACAGAAATGCAGTTGACTTTTGAATAGTGAATTTACATCCAGTTACATCCAGTTGCCTAATTAAACTCACATGATTTTTAATAACTTATTTATGATTCTATCAGATTTTTATATAGACACTCATTTGTCAATGTCAATTTTATTTCCTCCTTCCAATCCTTATGCTTTATTTGCTTATTGCACTACATAGGATCTCAAGTACAGTTTCTCATAGAAGTGGTGTAGTATTTTTATGTGGTGGTTGGTTCCTAGGGAATGCTTCTAATACTTTCCAATTTTGTATTATGTTAATTTAGGTTTTTTATGGATATGTTTATTATATTTAGGTAATACTCTTACAATCTTTGTTTTTGTTTAGCTGATTCCATTTTCACTTTATGTATTCATCAAGTTCAGATTACTTTTTTTAGACCAAGGAATTATTAAAATAGGAATGCACCCTAGATATAAACTTAATCTAAAAACTTTCATTATGGATTGAATTTTAGTATTTTCTTTACATATGGAATGTTATAATGTATGTGTTTCACTAAATATATATATATATATATATGTAAATGATTTGTAAGCATCATCATAAACTTAAAATGTCTTTTCAGGTCCTCTGGCCATATTTTAATCAATGTTGTTTGTTTTTTCGAAGTTGAGTTGTATGAGCTCTTTATATATTTTGGATATTAACCACTTATAAGATGTATCATTTGCACATTTCTTCTCCCATTCAGTAGGCAGTCTTTTCATTTTGTTGATAGTTCCCTTCACTGTGCAAAAGTTTGATGTAGTTCCATTTGGTTATTTTTGCTTTTGTTTCCCTTGCGTGAGGAGACATATCCAAAAAATACTGCGATGACCAATGTCAGAAAGTATATTGCCTATATTTTCTTCTAGAAGTTTTACAGTTTTAGCTCTTATATTTAAGACTTTACTCCATTTTGAGTTTATTTTTGTATATGGTGTGAGAACATTGTCAAGTTTGATTCTTTTGCATGTAGGTGTCCAATTTTCTCTACACCATTTATTGAAGAGGCTGTCTTTTCCCCATTGTACATTTTTCCTTTATCATAGATTTAGTGACCATATAAGTGTGGATTCATTTCTGGGCTTTCCTGTCCCATTGCTCTATGTGTCTATTTTTATTATCAGTACCATACTGTAGCTTGTTACTTGTTACTGTAGCTTTGTAATATAATTTGTGTCTTCAGTTTTTTCCATCAGTGTCTTATAGTTTTGTGAGTACAGGTCATTTACCTCCTTAGTTACATTTATTCCTAGATATTTTATTCTTCCTGATGCAATTATAAATGGGATTGTTTTCTTAATTTGTCTTTCTGATAGTTCATTGTTAGTGTATAGAAACACAATAGATTTCTGTACATTAATTTTGTATCCTGCAACTTTCCTCAATTGACTGATGAGTTATAATAGATTTTGGTGGCATCTTTAGGATTTTCTATGTAGAGTATCATGTATCTGCAAACAGTGATTTTACTTCTTCCTTTCCAACTTGGATTTCTTTTATTTCTTTTTCGTGTCTGAATGCTGTGGCAAAATTTAAGTATGCAATACAATATTGTTAGCTATAGGCACTATGCTTTAGAGTGGATCTCCAGAACTTATTTATCTTGCATACCTGAACTTTATACACTTTGATCATCTCCTCCCCAATTCCTACTCTCCCCAGCCCTTGGCAGCTATTATTCTACTCTCTTCATTTATGAGTTTAGCTCTGTTAGATTCCATATATGAGATCATATAGTATTTGTCTTTATGTGTCTGGCTTATTTCACTTAGCATAATGTCCTCCAGGTTTATCATGGTGTTGCAAATGGCAGGATTTCCTTCTTTTCAAGGCTGAATAATATTCCATTGTATGCATATACCACATTTTCTTTATCCATTTATCCATCAATGGGCATTTAACTTGTTTTGATGTCTTTGCTATTGTGAATAATACTGCATTGAACATGAGAGTGCAAGCATCTCTTTGAGATTCTGATTTCAATTCTTTTGGATAAATACACAGCAGTGGACCTGCTGGATCATAGGTAGCTCTATTTTTAACTTTTTGAGGAATTGTCATGCTATTTTCCATAATGGCTTTGTAGCAACAGTGTACAAGAATTCTCTTTTCTCCATATCTTTGCCAACAATTACCATCTTTTTTTCTTTTAATAATTGCCATCCTACTAGGTGTGAGGTGATATTTTGTTATGATTTTGATTTGCATTTCCTTAATAATTACTGATTATTAGCATCTTTTCATACACCTGTTGACCATTTATATATCTTCTTTCAAGAAATATCTGTACATGTCCTTTGCCCATATTTTAATGAGATTGTTTTATTTTGCTATTGAGTTATAGATGTTGGTTATATATTTTGGATATTAATCCCTTATCATATGCATGACTTGCAAATATTTTCTCCTATTTCATAGGTTGCCTTTTCACTCTGTTGAATGCTTCCTTTGCTGTCCAAAACTTTTCAGTTAGATGCAATCCAACTTGAATATTTTTGCTTTTGTCTCCTGTGTTTTCAGGGTCAAACCTGAAAAAAAAATTGCTAAAACCTATTTAAATAAATTTTTCTCTATGTTTTGTCTTCAGAGTTTTATAGGTTTGGGTATTACATTGAAGTCTTTGATCCATTTTGAGTTGATTTTTGTATATGGTGTGAGATATGTGTCCAATTTCATTCTTTTGCATGTGGATACCCAGATTTATCCATACCATTTACAAAGGAAGAGACTGTCCTTTCTCCACTTTGTATTCTTTGTTCTGTTGTCAAAGATTAGATGACTATATACGAGTGAGTTTATTTCTGAGCTCTCTATTCTCTTCCATTGGCCTACATGTCTCTTTTTATGACAGTACCATACTGTTTTGATTATTAGAACTTTGTAATATAATTTGAAGTCAGGAAATATGATGACTCCAGCCTTTTCATTTTTGGAAAGATTGCTTAGGCTATTAAGAGTCTTTGGTGGTTCCATATAAATTTTAGGGTTTTGTTTTCTATTTCGGGAGAAAATACTTTTTCAATTTTGATAGGGATTGCATTGACTGCTTAGATATTTTATGATAGTATGGACATTTTAATGTTAATTCTTCTAATCCATAAACATGAGTTATCTTTAATTTGTGTTTTCTTCAATTTATTTCATCAGTGTTTTATAATTTTCACTGTACAGATCTTTCACCTCCTTGGTTAAATTTCTCCCTAAGGATTTTATTCTTCTTGATTCTACAGTAAATGAGATTTTTTTAAATTTCTTTTTCAAATAGTTTGTTGTCTGTACACAGAAACAGAACTGATTTTTGTATGCTGATTTTATATATATATATATATATATATATATATATATATATAAAATCATATATACTGCAAATTTCTTGAATTTTTAAATTAATTCTAAGAGGTTTTTTTCGTGGAGTCTTTAGGGTTTTCTGTATATAGGATTATGTGATCTGCAAATAAAGACAATTTTCCTTCTTCCTTTCTAATTTGGACACATTTTCTTTCTTTTCCTTGTCTACTTGCTCTGACTAAAACTTTCATTACAATATTGAATAGAGGTAGTGACAGTGCACATCCATATCTTGTTGCTGATCTTAGAAAAAAAGCTTTCAGCTTTTCACCACTGAGTAGGATATTAGCTATGGGCTTGTCATTTATGGCCTTTATTAAGTTTAAGTACAGTTCTTCTATACCAAATTTGTTGAAAGTTTACTATGAAAAGTGTTGAATTTTGTCATATGCTTTTTTTCTATCTACTGAGATGATTGTATGATTTTATCCTTCATTCTTTTATGTAGTGTATCACATTGATTGCTTTGTGTATCTTGAACAGTCCTTGCATCCCAGGGATGAATCCCACTTGATCACATGTATCATCCTTTTAATGTGCTGTTCAATTTGGTTTGCTAGTATTTTGTTGAGAATATTTGCATCTGTGTTTATCAGAGAAGACTGACCTGTAGTTTTTATTTCTTGTTGTATATTTGTTGAGCTTTGGTATCAGGGTAATGCTGGCCTCATAAAATGAGTTTGGAAGCATTCCCACCTCTTCAATTTTTGGAAGAGCTTGAGAAGTATGGCATTAATTCTTCCTCAAATATGTTGTGGAATTCACCTGTGAAGCCATCTAATCCTGGACTTTTTCTTATTGGGAGGTTTTTGATAACTGACTCAATCAGCTTATTCTTTATAGGTCTGTTCAATCTTACTATTTCTTCATGATTCAATCCTGATAGTTTACATACTTCTTCATGTTCTTAAAGCCTTGTATTGCTGTCTTCATATCTGAAGAAGCAGTTACCTTCTCCAGTCTTTCCAGACCAGCTTCAGGAGAGAAAGACCTTCACCACTCAGCCTGGATAGAGGTTCAGATGGTCTCTAAAACTTTTATTTTATTTTATTTTATTGCAGTATAGTTGATTTGTAATGTTGTGTTAGTTTCAGGTATACAGCACAGTGAATCAGTTATATGTATACATATATCCACTGTTTTTTTTAAGATTCTTTTCCCATGTAGGCCATTACAGAATATTGAGTAGAGTTCCCTGTGCTATACACCAGGTTCTTATTAGTTATCTATTTTATCTTATTAGTGGTTTGTATATGTCAATCCCACTCTCCCAATTTATCCCTCCCCCTTCATCCTCCGGTAACCGTAAGTTTATTTTCTACATCCATGACTGTACTTCTGTTTTATAAATAAGTTCATTTGTACACTTTTTTAGATTCCACATATAAGCTATATCATATGATATTTGTCTTTCTGTGTCTGACTTACTTCACTCAGTATGACAATTTATAGGTCTATCCGTGTTGCTGCAAATGGCATTATCTAAAATTTTATAATTGTACAACTGCTCTACTCCTCTTATTCCTCTTGGGAGGGAAGATTTAGGATTCTGTGCCTTCTCTCAATTCTGTAAAGCTAGACTGGGTACTAAGAGCTTCTCGTTTATTTTCTTCAGGGCAGTGCCCAGAGCAAATTGTGTGCCAGTCCCACAGAGATGAGCCCATTGCTGATGTTTGTGTGTTGTGTGTTGAAGCTCCCAGAAGGTCTGTGGAGGTCCCCATGTGCCATCTGATGAGGCTTAGTATGTAGGGGAGTGCAGGTTGCTGGCTACAGGGTGTACATACAGAGTGCTAGGGATGCATAACAGCTCCCTGCAGCAGCCACAAATGAGGTGGTCCTACAGGTTTGTGGGTGGGGCTCTTGATGGAGACCCTGAACAGGTTATAGGATTTGTGACCTGTTGTTAAGACCCACTGGGTACTGTGAGGTCCACTCTTTTCTTTGTTCATAGCTATCCTTAAGTTTCTTATCCATGCTAATGCCTTCAGTGTTCTGGGTAGGGCAAGACATCAGTGGGTCTCTTGGGCAACATCCTATAAGGCTGGAGAAGCTGGGTACACACTTTGTTCTCAGTATTCCCCATGGGAGAAATAAGGGACTAAAGGGTACTTTCTTGGCCCTGAGGTGTGCTTCTTGGGAAGAAAATTATAGACGAGACAAAGAAATAGTTAGGTACATAGTGATCTTGGATTTCAAGAATTAAGATTGTTAAATTATCATACTACGCAAAGGAATCTACAGATTTAATGCAATCCCTGTCAAAATACCCATGACGTTTTTCACAGAACTAGAATAAATAATCCTAAAATTCATATGGAATCACAGAAGGTCCTAGATTGCCAAAACAACTTTGAGAAAAAAGAACAAAGCTGGAGGTATCACACTCCCTGACTTCAGACTATACTACCAAGCCCCAGTAAACAAAACAGCATGGTGCTGGTACAAAAACAGATACATAGACCCATGGAACAGAATAGAAAGCCCAGAAATAAACCCACACACTTCTGGTCAACTAATCTATGACAAAGGAGACACGAATATACAATGGAAAAGACAGCCTCTTCAATAAGTGGTGCTGGGAAAACTGGACAGCTACATGTAAAAGAATAAGATTAGAACATTTTCTCACACCATATACAAAAATAACTCAAAATGGATTAAAGACTTAAATGTAAGACCAGAAACCATCAAAACCCTAGAAGAAAACATAGACAGAACATGCTTCAACATAAATCACAGCAATATTTTTTGGATCTGTATTCTAAGGGAAAGGAAACAAAAGCAAAAATAAACAAATGGAACCTAATTAAACTTAAGAGCTTGCACAGCAAAGGAAACCATCAAGAAAACAAAAGAAAACCTACTGAATGGGAGAAAATATTTGCAAACAATATGATAAGGGGTAAATATCAAAAATATATAAACATATAAACAGCTCATACAACTCAATATCAAAAACACAACCTCACTAATATCAAAAATATATAAACATATAAACAACTCATACAACTCAATATCAAAAACACAACCTCACTAACAAAAGGGCAGAAGGCCTGAATAGACAGTTTTCCAAGAAGATACACAGATGGCCAATAGGCACATGAAAAGATGCTCAACATCACTAATTATTAGAGATATGCAAATCAGAACCACAATGAGATATCACCTCACACCTGTCAGAATGGATATCCTGAAAAAGTCTGCAAATAATAAATGTTGGTGAGGATGTGGAGCAAGGGGAACCCTCCTACACTGTTGGTGGGAATGTAACTTGTTGCAGCCACTGTGGAAAACGTAATAGAGGTTCCTCAAAAAACTAAAAATAGAACTACCGTATGGTCCAGCAATTTCACTCCCGGGTATATACCTGGAAAAAAGGAAAATGCTAATTCGAAAAGATACATACACCACAATGTTCATATACATTGCAGCAGCACTATACATCAGCCAAGACATGGAAGCAACCCAAGTATCCATCAACAGAACAATGGATAAAGAAGAAGTGGTATCTATATATACAGTGGAATATTATTCAGCCATCAAAAAAATGAAATTCTACCGTTTGTAGCAAGGTGGATGGACCTAGAGAATATTATACTTAGTGAAATAAGTCAGAGAGAGGTAGACAAATACTGTATGATATCACTCATATGTGGAATCTAAAAAAATAGTATAAATGAATGTGTATTGCAAAACAGAAACAGACTCAGAGAAATGGAAAACAAACTAGTTGTTACCAGTGGGCAGAAGGAAGTGGGGAGAGACAAAATAGGGTTATGGGATTAAGAGACACAAAGTACTGTGTATAAAACTGGTAAGCAACAAGGGTATACTGTATAGCACAAAGACTATAGCCATTATTTTGTAATTACTTTTAATGGCGTATAATCTGTAAGAGTACTGAATCACTGTGCTGTATACCTGAAACTATTATAGTATTGTAAATCAACAGTACTTTAAGAAAAAAGGAATAAAACCTTACAAAACTAGAAAAAATGTTGCTATTTAACTGGTATTGGGATAAGAAATATCCTTTCTTTTCAAACATGAGTATTAAGAAATTATTGGTAAAATTTATTACACGTTTTTTATTATTTACAAATACTAAAATTACACACAGTTTAAGAGCAAATCTTGACCTGGGCATAAATATTTGCAAACGATAAGCATAGGATTAATTCTCTTAATATATTAAGAATGCTCGTGAATCAATAAGACACATTAACATTGTAATATAAATGTGAACGATGATTATACAGAAGATTCAGAGGAAAGCTACAAATGACCAACATGAATTTGAAAATATGTTTTCTTTAAATGAATGTAATTAAAATGACAGTAATATAGTATTTCATGTCTATCAAATAATTTGAGATTTCTTATAAAAGGTAATATTTAATTTTATAAAGAGCACAGTGACATATCTACTAACTGACCATATTGTATAAGGAAGAAAATACATATAATCAAATAATTACACAAAAATATATAATTTCAAAGTGTATTCATTTCTATGAATGAAATGCACACAGTTCTATGAGAGCATATAATAAGGAATCTGAATTCTGGACAGTTAGGGGAGGTTTCCCTTGAAAAGTGATGATTGACCTGAAACTTGAGGGATGTTTAAGAGTTAAACAGATGAAGAACGTGAATTCTCGGAAGAGGAAATAACCGTAACAAAGATCCTGTGGTGAAAGCCTAGGGAATAAAATGGGCATTACATTAAGATGAGACTGGTGGTAGAGACAGAAACCAAAACATACAGGGATTTGTAATGGTAATGAAGTCTGGTGTTTATTCTAAGAGCAATCATTTAGTTTTGACAGTGGTATTTACTGCACTGTGGAGACTAGATTGGAGGGGATTAGGAGAAGTTGCAGGAGATCATTTAAGAGCCTGGTGCAGATATCCAGGAAAATGGTGATGGTAATTTAACAAAGGAAATGAATAGAAAATTCTGTAACAGTTTTATTTTTCAAATAAGAAAATGTCAAAATGTTCTTTAAGCTGCATTCATCTAATATGATATTATTCAATCAGTCACTGAAATTGCTTTTCCTTTGAAGAAATAGGCAAATAGGCAATGATATAAAACGGAGTGAAAGCCATACTTATAGAATGCACCCTAACACTGTAGGCATAGAAAAACTAAACAAAGGAGGAAGAGGAAAAGGAGGAAGGAAAATGAGGAGGAGAAAAGTCTATGAAAATATTACTGGTGTCTTAGGTAGGAGTATAAATGAATTTTATTTTCAATTGTACAGCTTTCACCATTCATTAGATTTTATGCATTAAGTTCACATTGCTTTTAAAATCAGAAAAAAAGGATGAGGTATGATAATATAATTTAGTTCACACTTCCATTAGAAAAATAAAGCCAAGAAAAATGACTTAAAGAAGACCAAGAATCACAGCTGATAGAATTGCATGAGTAGTGCATTTAGTAGATTAATTAGGTGGCAAAGCAAATATGCCACCTAGGTAATTGAAAACTTTGAAAGGAATGGTCTTGGTAACAGTATTTTCTAGAACATCACTAGCAAATTTATCTATTCAGTTCCTTTTAAGTGTCTGAAACGTTTATGGTCCTTTGAGGCTCATGATTCTTATGAAAATTTTCAAATCAAATGCAGATGCCTGACTGGGCCATAAAAAACAAGTCAAATGAGGGTAATAAGCTTCATTTGTATGATTTGTATATTTTTAATTCCTGATTATTCTCGTTTACTCCAAGTTTTATTAGTATTGTTAGTAAATAATGTGAGCAGAAGTCAGCACTGCCAGTTAATTAAAGCCACAAATTCTCCATGCAGACCGCTGAGGATTGAATGATGTCTCCTTTCTTACTAGATTTTGTGACTTGGGACAAGACATTTAACATCTTTGTGTCTCAGATTCTTCATCTCTGAAGTGGCAATAATAGTATCACCCTTATAGAATCTTAACAAGTGGTGGTATGATTTGCATAGTGATGAGGAACATGATTCTAGAGCCTGAAATATTTGCAGTGCCTCTTCTATACAGAAGGCAGCCAAGCAGTCCCACCCCCAGGTTGTTTTGTCCAGGAAAGGTTGAAGCTTCTGCATAGTCTCAAGTGTTTCCTTGAATGTGGGATCCAGAAGAAAAGTCTGGAGCATTGACACAAAGCAGTTCACTGACTTTCCAGATGTAATACATTTTCATTTTCCTAAACACACGGCAAGCCCCAAGGGAAGAATGCACTGTGTATAAAACCAGTGTCCCTGAGCTGTTTATTATTTATAAACAACTTAACATGAACTCACATACTTATTTCTTTATATGTGTTTAAACTTATTGGTTTATTTAGATAGTGTTTGGATTAAGTCTTCAAATTTAGCATTCTGA
Source organism: Orcinus orca (assembly GCF_937001465.1). Classification (NCBI taxonomy): domain Eukaryota; kingdom Metazoa; phylum Chordata; class Mammalia; order Artiodactyla; family Delphinidae; genus Orcinus; species Orcinus orca. The sequence goes on from NC_064563.1 coordinate 102,451,687, forward strand.
AAGTATTTAAATATTTCTGACAACTAAAATGTTTAGTTCTCTGCTCAATCCTTGACCAGTTCTCATGACTTATGGATTAACAGCAATGCATGAGTGCTTTCATCTTCATAGGTAAAGCTGTCCTACCAGTATCTGAAATGGGGAAGGGAAGAATGTGGTGGGTGCTTCTAGGTATGAGGGACTCACTGGTATCTTTGAAGACTTCAGGGACTGGTATCTAAGTTGAACTGAATTCAGATGTTGAAGTTAGAACAAGGAATTCGTTTCTGAACTTTGTTAATTCTTTAGTTCTAGGAAGTTGATGTGTCAATGAGTTCTTATTGATTAAAAAGTGCATAGTGAAAAATCAGATAAGTCACATCTATCACATTAAATGTTGATGGAAGAAATCACATACTTTGCTTTTGGAAGTCACTGATATTGCAACAGTCCAATATGTTATAGTTCTTGTCATAGGTACACAGGAATTTAACAAACATTTTGGTTGACTGGATGATGTCTTTGTTACAGAGCGTTGACAGAAATCCTCCTGAAAAGTTATGTTGTGAAGGCTCAGTAGATCAGACTCAGAAGATGGTGAGAGGGCTTTGGCTCTGCTGGTTGTTCAGCCACCAGAGGATCAGTTTAAAAAGAAGTTCAATTGTAGGGCTGGCTTTACTGGAAGCTTACCAATTCATTCTATTATTCTAAATATTATGACATTTCTTTCTCACTTGTAAAATTGGAAGAGATTTTGTTGGGAAGAAATAAGTGAGTAATTGTCTTGGATCTTTAGAAACAATTGTGGATTACACTGAAGGCAGCTACAGTAATGTAAAACTCTTGGACACTTGAGATAAGCCATTTCTTGTGCAGATCCTGTTTTCTCAAAGTGTCTACTTGATCACACATCCAAGAACTCTCAGCTCCAAATTTCTTTGCCACTTGAGTAATTTCAAAAGATGGATAGAGGTCGTTATTCACTCAAAAGTAGATTCAATAGTGATGGTATAGAGAATACTGTAGTGAACAATCTAGTGCTTCTGGAACCACAGCACTAATTGCCCTGGGTTACAAAAGTATTGGTTACTTATAGCTCTTAGCTGAGTCTTTCTCTGGGCATTGGCCTTGGCTGAAGGATCCACCTCACCCAAGGTTGTACTCCCTTCCCTGGGCAGCCTGCATCCAATATAACTGATTATTGAGGAGTTACAAAGACCCAACCTCATTGCTTCCACTTGGGCCTACTCTGAAGGGCCATTCCCAGTTCCAGAACTTCCTGGAGGACTGGCTGAGTCCTCTGGTAGAGGACTGTATTGCAGTTCAACTAGTCCCAACTTTGCCTCCCACAAAATATTGTCATTTGGTGGGTTTTCCAGACATACCAGGGCATATCTCCTCTAGCCTCTTCTTTTCTCTGCCTGTTGATCACTGTCTCAGCTGTTTGTCACAGTGGTTTTAGAATTACCACTTCATTTAAAACAGTCTTTTGTTTTTTCCAAGCTTCCAAGGATCATCCTAGCAGTATCTTAACACTTTTTTCCTAAAGTCTTGCCAGGGAGTTAAAGCCTATGTCCCAGAAGAGTGGCAAATAAACTCTCACTTATCCAGCTTTGTGTTCTGACAGCTGATCCAGCACCTTGGGAAAAAAATCTCTTGACCCCTGCTAATATATGTTAATGAGATCTTACTGATCCTTTGGCATATACTCCTTTTCCTTTTTGAGCAGATCTAACCCTTCCCTAGTTGAGTTATATTGTAAATTGACCCTAGATATTGGTCTGGTGGTCAGGAGAGGAAGTGAAGACAGATCCTGAGAGGAATGCATATTGTCTTGCAAAGCAGAAAGGGAAGCACCAGTCCTTAACTGGGATATATGGGCCACTTCTGTGAGCTCAGAGGGATCAGGAGGATCTAGGAATTCAAGGTTTTTGATAAATTGACCCAAATGGCCCCACCCCTAGATTCAGGATTCCATGCTTTACCAGTAGGCTTCTAATCTTGGCGTATCAGATTTGCCACCATTAAGAAGTCAACTTCCTCTGGAGCTCTACTACTCTTATAAAGTTCTTTTCTTCCCTTCAAGCTGCAGAGTCTCTTTTTGTGCTACCAAGAAGGCTCTTCGACTTTCAGAGCTCATATTTAATTAATTATTAATTACTGTCCACACTTGCCATTAATCTGGCAAATGTGTTATTTTCCACCTCTGCCCATATATGAGCTCCTTGATAAGATGTGTATCTTATCAAGGGTAGGAGGTATACACTCAGAAAATTCATAGACTGACACATCAATGAATTTCACAGTGGTCAGGAGTATATCTATGTATCATCTCTAAAATAAGAAAATTTTTACAACTCATACTTCTCACCACTAGGAAGGTAGCACAATGCCTTGTAGGCCTCTTTAGGTACTGGGAGGCAAAACATTATACACTTGAGAATATTTCTTGGATCCATTTACCAAGTGACATAAATGCTACCTGCTTTTAGTGAGGCTCAAAGAAGATAAGAGGTCTGTAGCAAGTTCAGGCTGTAATATAGATAGCTCTTAATATATGGACCATAAGGTCCAGCAGATCTTAAGTTACTAGAAATTTTTATGATGAGGAAAAATACCATGTTGAACTTGTGAGCCATCTGGTATCAGATAGCATCTGTCATCCACTGCTTCAGTGCTGGGACAATAGGCTCATGAATGGAGTAGCCAGGATGGCAAGATGGCCATGCAAGGGCCCAAGCCATCTGTTCCACTTATCAAAACTTATCTAGCTACTGCCCCTTCTAAATATCCAACCTGCCAGCAAGAGAAACTAATACTGAGCCCCCATCACTTGAAAGGGTACCCAGGCAACTGATAGTAAATTGATTATATTGGGTCCCTTTTACCCTGAAGAAGGCAGCCTTCATTTTATCATTCCCGCTGACATAGGCTTGGTCATCACCACTATTTGACGGCTACAGAATATTTAATCTGATGACCAGATAATCAAATATCCATATAACATCAAATCAGGCCCCAAATCCCACCTACAACAAAGGGAGTGTGGTAGTAGGTCTTGACACATGGGAGCCACCTGCCCGGAAGCTGCCAGCCTGATAGGGGGATGCAATGGCCTTTTGACTCTGCAGCCCTGGCATCCGCTAGGATATGTTACTCTACAAGAATGGAATGTCACTGTCCAGGAGGCACTATACCCTCCAGGTCAGGGGCCAACAAACTGCAGTCCAAGCACCATATCTGACCTGCCACACTCATTGTAAATAAAGTTTTATTAGAACACAATCATTCTCTTTCATTTACATTTGCCTATGGTTGCTTTCACACCGTAGCAGCAGAGCTGAGTAGTTGTGACAAAAAAAAAAAAAATGTATGGTCTGCAACACCTAAAATATTTACTGTTTAGCCTTTTACAAAAAAAAAGTGTACTGACACCTGTTCTAGATCAGTTATTTCATATAGTGCTATGTTCCCAATAGGTTGAATAAATTGGTTCATGAACCAAGGTATGGAAATCAGTATAGCCCCATATATCATCACTTCCAGTGACCCACATGGGGGAAATGTATACTTTCCAATCCAACAGCTTTATGCTCTGCGGCTAGAGGGGGTAATGCTTTTATTAGGGAATATAGTAAAAGTCCCATGTAATTTTAAGGTATGGCTGTCATCCAGTTACTATGGGCTCCCCATGCAAAGAGATTAGCAGGAAAGTGTAAATGACCCTGAATACTAGGGGAAAGTAAAGTGGCTATTATACAGTGGGAAGAGGAAAGAATATACTTGGCAGCCAGATGACCCAGTGGGGCATCTTTTGGCATGGCCCTGCAGCCCTGCTTAATGTTGATGGTAATAGTAAAGTCTAGTAGTCATGGCCTGAGAATGTCATGGTGACCAGGGACTTGGATTCCTCACGAAAAGAGGTCTGGGTCACCCACCAAGTAAGCCACCTAGACCAGCAGAAGTGCTAACTGAGGTTGAAGGGAATCTAGAATAGTTGGTAGAGGAGAGAGATGCTGAGCATCAGTTGCTGTCTAGAGACAGCAATATGCGGCCTGTAGTTTATCCCATTAACCAACCCTTGTATAGTTTCCCAGAAAAAGAGACCAGCTTTAATTCTGGAAAAGATGCTCCCAGATGGGAGGAATTTACAGTAGGAAGAAAATGGATCCGAGTGGCATAACGAGGGATAATTTCTTTCTTCTCTAACTTTGCCAGTATCATTTCGTACCATTCTTCTCTCTCACTACATTCTAATTACATTGGTCTGCTTTATCAACACGCCAAGACCTCAGACTTCTAGGCCATTGGATTTTCTTATTCTTCCTGCCTGGAATGCTTTTCCCTTAGCTTTTTCCATAGTGATCTCAATTTCCTCCTTCAAGTCTCAGTTCAGATGTCATCTCCTCTGAGCAGGTTTTGCCAGACCACCTTATCTAAAGCAACCTTCCCAGATTATGTTCTATATTATCAGCCTGTTTAATTTATAACACTTAACACAGTCTATTGATTATGTTGCTTATTTAGTTATTTGTGTCTTCCCCACTAGAATGTAAGTTCTATAATGGCAGGGAAGTTGTCTGTCTTATCATTGTTTTCCCAAGGCAGACAGTGACAGGCATATACTAAGGGTGCAGAAATACTTGTCAATTCACTCAATAGATAAATGGATTAAGAAAATTAAGGAGATCTGTGTGGGAGGCAGAATGAGCAATTATTAAGCACCCCACACTGTGACATTGATGCAAATTTCTTATGCCACATTTTGAGAAAGAGTTGTTTAATGGTTAGGAGGTTTAAAAATGTCTTTGAATTATTTCTTACAAAATTTTCTTTTTTCTTTCTTTTTGGCTGCTTTGGGTCATCATTGCTGCACATGGGCTTTCTCTAGTTACAGTGAGTGGGGGCTACTTTGTTGCGGTGCATGGGCTTCTCATTGCAGTGGCTTCTCTTGTTGCAGAGCACGGGCTTCAGTAGTTGTGGTGCGTGAGCTCAATAGTTGTGGCACGTGGGCTTAGATGCTCCACAGCATATGCGATCTTCCTGGGCCAGGGCTCGAACCTGTGTCCCCTGCATTGGCAGGCGGATTCTTAACCACTGCACCACCAAGGAAGTCCCCCAAATATTTTGATGATAATAATAATCTACAATTTTATTGAGTTGTCTGCCATATGTCAGCTCTGTGCTTACTTACCACTATATGTATGTTACCACATTTAATCTTATGACAATCCTATTATTGTTTCCATTTTACTGATGAGGAAGCTGAAGCTCAGAGTAGTTATGTACTCAAAGTTTATACAGTGGTAAGGAGGTTCAGAACCAGAACTGAGAACTGTCTGATGCCAAAACCAATGCTTTCTTGTACACAAGTACATGAGTGGGTCCCCAAATCTGTTGCTCATAGTTGATTCAATAATACTGTTCTCTGGTCCTCTCCACTTTTTTTCTTTTGCCTTGTCACTAAACAGGAAGGAACTCATTACTTCAGCCAGATGGCAGCCAAATCACACCTCTCTGATGACAAACTGACTGCCTTTACTCTAAATGATACATGAATCTGAATGTTCAAATCACCCTTTCAACATACTGCCAGGAAAAAATACAGGGGACGTGATTGAATATATCAGACATAGTCTTAAATCCCTTAGTGTGGAAAAGTTTGAAGCTTTCAAAAATGGAAAGGATATTTCAGGCTGTTAGATGTCTTGCTTCAGACTGCTGGTTGAAAGACGTTACCTTCTCAGAAAAGGTAGACTTGAGGATTCTTAGGAGATATTTCAGGAACTCATGATACTAAATTGAACTGGAAACCTTGCCAAAGCAGAATTTTCCTAGGACATTAATTTTTATTCTGCTATTTGTCATCATGAATATATATTTGTTCCATAAATGTACATGTAGTGGATGCTTTCTAGCAATGATGACTGACTATTCCCAAAAAACATTCTATTTTGTTCTTGAGGTTGTTTCCTCTCTACCTGTTGGACTCATCTTTATCCTGAATAACTGTCTCACTGGGGAACATAGAGCATGACTTTGTAGCTGGATTTTCATCAAAGGAGTCAACCAGAATAAGATATTGTAGATTTAATGTCTTGAGTTTAAGTTCTAAATTCAATTATCTTTTTGTTGGCTGTTATCATTATGGTAGTGACAGAAACCAGAACAGGAGACAAGGAGATTGACTGTTAACTCTGCTACTTAGAAATAAAAGTAGAGGCAACATACTAAAGAAGCTTTCATTTATTATCTAAGAAGTAAATGGAGAACAATAAATGAAATAACTTTTGTTAGTTTTATAAACTTTATAACTTAGTTCTGTTTAAAGGCTACTTAAAGTGAATTTACTTCAGTAAGGACCAAAATTTCACATTTAATAATGAACTAAAGACTTGTTGAAATTTATATTGAAAAATAAAACTAAAAATTATAAAAGTATATTTATTAAACCAAGTAATATAATTAAGTTATTAAATTAAATATACTTAAACCTATGCTAATATTAGGAAGAAATAAAATGTAAATCAAGTTCTCCCTTTTGTGGTGGGGAAATCAGGCAAAACCATTTGATATAATGTTATGGCATCCGTCATTCCACCTTTGACATTTACAGACATGAAGTGTCATTTTTGCAAAGAAATATGGAAGCTTCATTAATTTTTCCCAGTGGTCTTTTACAATTTATTATTCAAAACCATTTTCTTTTAGAGTATTCTGGCATCATTCTTGCCTTGATTTTCATCAACTTTAAACTGGACTAACTCTTCCAAGTCGTTATTTGTCAATGGCATTACTTGTGATTCCTCAGCACCTTTTTCTTATACTTGTAAGATTGGGTAATCATCCATAAACTGATAAGATAGTTTCTTAGAATGGGCAAAGGCTTAATGTAATTACTAAATAGAAAAAGATGTTTGAGTGGAAACTAATCTTTAAATTAATATTCTTATCCTTTGACCTTCGCTTTCCTAAAGAACAACATGTCTGCAGAGACTTAGTGAATAAAAATTCATAGAATAGAGGAGTAGTTTAAAGAAAAGACTGTGGACTGAGAAAGCATCTATTAGTCAGCTCAGGCTGCCATAACAAAATACTGCAGGCTGGGTGGCTGGAAGTTCAAGATCAAGATGCCATCAGGGTTGGTTTCTGGTGAGGCTTGTGTTCCTGGCTTGTAGATGGCCCCCTCCTCATTTGTCCTCACATGGCCTTTCCTCTCTGCCTGCAGGAAGAGAGACATCTCTGGTGTCTTTTTCTTTTTTATAAGGACACAAATCCTATCAGATTAGCCCCCAACCTTATGACCTCATTTAACCTTAATTATCTCCCTAAAGGCCCTATCTCCAAACAGAGTCACATTGGAGATTAAGGCTTTCAGCATATGGATTTGGAGGCACACAACTCAGTCCCTAGCAACATGTCCTCATATCATAGCTCTATTGCTTCCTCCCTATTTCATCTTGGACAAATTATAAACATCCTTTAGCCTTAATTTAATAATCTATGTGATATGGATAATTACTCAACTCATAGGATTTTGACATAAGTTAAAATAAGTAGTGTATTTTAAGGACTCAGCACAGTTCCTGGCATAGAATAAGTGCACAGTAAATACTGGTTGTTGTTATGGGTTCCTGTTGATACCCTAGTACTGATTAACTATGAACAGTAAGAAGGAATTGACTCCTTTTCTTCATGGAAGTGAGAAATGGGGAAGCCGGGTTTGTGGATAAGGGATAGAGTGGGTGGAAAAAGCTACTAGGAAGAGGGAAAAGCGGACTGAGTCCCTGAGGCGTCTAGCAGGTGTAAGAAGAAGGAACCTGCCGAAGGAGTCTTGGTGCTTAGTGACCCAAAGACATATGGCTCTGTCTGTCTTTCCCAATAGGCTCAAAACTCAAGGAGAGAAATGGCCATGTTTTATGTACATTTGTATTCCTAAAATTATCTGGCATATTACTTTACCTATACTCAATGATCAGTTTGTGTTTATAGCATTTATATGGTATTTATTGATTTAGTTATTTATTATTTAATTATGATCAGCCTGGCTCTTTGCCTAACCAGTATTTTGGGGGTCCACCCACCATAGATGATTAATTGGATCACCCAGATTATTCTGAAGTATCTAAGTATGCTGGAGTTTTAGAGAAACACAACTGTTAGTCTAACTCAGGGATAATCATGACAGTCCTTCAGTTTGCTTAAGAGGAATATTGAGACGAATCTGGTATTCTATTGTGCATAGAAAACAAAAGTCATTAAATAAATACCCAACCTCTCTTTGAAGTCATTCCCTCTTCAGCCTTGCTTTAAATTTTTTCCTGTTTATTGATACTGGTGCATTTTAGTGAGGTTTCTCTCTCATTTGTTCTTTTGCTCATCATTGCTGTTCTGTGGTTTCTAGATTAAAAAAATTTTTTTCTCCAGGATATTCTACAAGGTTGCTCCCTTTTTTTAGTTTTCCTCTTCTTTCTTTCTTTTCCAAAACTATAGAAATTAAAGACGGAAAAGACACATTGCTCATCAAGTCCTTCTTCTTCCAGGGTTGGATAGTCCTCTTTAATAGAGCAGTTTTTCCACTGAGCTGAAAATGATTCAAGTGATGGGGTTTCCACCACTTCCTGTGAATGACTCTTCCACAGACTGACAGATCCCATTACGTGGTCATTTTCTCCCTTATGCTCTGCCTACATTTTTCTTTGCTCAATTTAATTCTGTTTCTCTTAGTTATACCCCTTTGGATAGCTCAAAGAAATTCCTCTCCCCTTTTTGTTCCATAATTCAAATATTTGCAGATGGTTATTACTTCTCCTTAGTCATTATTTGGCCCAGCCATTTCAATTGGGTCTTTCATTTTTTCCTGTTATCCAGTGCCTATAGCTTTTTCAGTCTTTTGGTATTTGTGCTCAAAACTTATCATTTAAAAAAATGTTCTGACTACTTTGAAATGGAAAGGTCCAAATCTCAGCGTGAGACTTTTCTTTCAGAAACTTCAAGGTGAAAGCCACACACCTTGTGGTCTCATATACCTATAGTTTCTGTTGTAATATCCAGCAATTGTGCTTCTTGATTCAAATGTTCCAGGTTCAAATTCTGTCTGTTTCATGAAACCTCATTCACAGCATTTGGCATTGTTAGGGGAAAGGATAAATACTGTACTGTCCGAGGGAAAAGGATACTGCTGTCACAGAATGTTTAGAAATATCCTAAAACAGGTACTATGCCTCTGAAAGAGGGATACAATTTTTCCTAAAATAAAGTTTTAATTAAAGAAGATAATTTTCCCTTAAATTGTTTTTAAAATCTAATTTACTCATCCAATGTGCTCCCAGATTTCTAGGTTCATTTGTGGCAGAGTTCCTTACTAACCACTGCGAGAAATACCGTTTGAATATTGTGTTCTGAGAAATAGAGAGTTTCTTTAGAACTGCCATATTATTTTATTAGCAACATAAATAAGGATGGTGTGAAGTATATGTACAGCAAATACTAAAGGGCCCAAGGTGTGGAGAATTTCTGAACATCACAAGTTCCCTGAGTCTCCTCCGTCTTGGTCTCCTGGGTAGTCATTGAATAAGTCAGATGTCCTTTTCTCATATCTAATGGATTTTTCTGTTTGTCAGTGACTATTGCCATGAAACATAATTACCATTTCTTTCTTTTTCCTTTATTCTTGTTGCTGCACACCCCTAATATTTTGCAGTGCCAATTGAAGCTACAAGGGCAAGTTGTTAACAACATTTGCTTTGTTTTCTGATCTTGGAAATGATGAAAACGTAAGATAGTTGCTTGTTAACGTGAGATGTCTTCAGTATAGACCTATTAGGACCATCGATAGAGGCCAAATAATAGTGTGAAAATACATGGGTTTTGGAGCCAGAGGGACCTATTATAGAGACTTATTTCTGCCTTGCTGTGAAATCTAAAGCAAATACCTTCTTGTTTTCTTTTTCTCTCCCTCTGAATTGGGAAATATGACTAGTGGTTTACTAGTGATTGCTTTTTCATCTTTCATAGCTTATTTACAATAGTTATCTCTACAGAGTGTATCAAAATTAGGTAACGTTGTGATCCCTACTCACTGGATTTGTTTGGCCAATCCTGCCCAACATCCTCATAGAAATCAGACCTTTAGGATGGTTATACTTTCCAAATAAATTCTTCACCTGTCTTTTGAGTCCTGAGTTTGCTGAAGTATTTTGCTTCCTTGCTAATATATTTTTCCCCTCACAGAATGACTGTTTTATGGCATCAATTCATGCTTACTACCTATATTATAATTTTCAACTACATTAAAACCATTTACTCAGATTTCACTATGACTACCGTGATTCATTGCTCATGATTGTCTTCTATAAACACTTGTTATGTCTACAGAGTTAGCACATAATGTTCTTAGTGAGGGTGCTTTCTCAGGTAATTGCTTTAGCCAGAATACGTGGAAAGAAAGGGCATGTAAGTTTTGAATCCTTGTGAAGTCTGATAATGAAGGATATCTTGGGGAAGGATATGAATCTTTATAATTGTACTTTTTTCTTGTTAACGCATCTATAGCTCTCTTTTATTATTTTCCATTATAGTAGATGGAAAAGCTGATACTCAGTGGGTGGCCTCCCGGAAGTGCATGATCCAGAGAAAAGTAAGGTAGAAGCCATAGTGTTTTTTATGACCTCCACAGTGGGTGAATACCAGGGGCAGACTCAACAGGAGCCACCTTGGAGGATGGCTACTGCAGTAGTTTACCATTTTGTTTAATTGAGATTTTAACTGATGTAATTGTAGATTTATATGTAGTTGTAAATGACTATATGGGGAGATGCAGCGCACACTTTGCCAAGTTTTCCCCAATTTTGCATTTTGCAAAACTGTAATATAATGTTACGACGTTGACATTGACATGATGCACCAATTGTATTCAGCTTTCTCAGTTTTTCTCCTACTCATGAGTGTGTGTATATGTGTTTGTGTGTATTAAGTTCTATTCAGTTAAATTAGATGTTGGTTTATGTATCCAACACCTCAGTCAAGATGCTGAACAGTTCCAACACCACAAGAATTCCTCCTCTTGTCTTTTTATAACCACACCTTCCTCCCTCTTGTACCAACTCCCCTCCCCAACCCTGACTCCTGGTAATCACTAATCTGTCCTCATTTCACAGGCAAATGATTAAACAAACTATAGTATATACATACCACAAAATACTACTCAGCAATTAAAAAGAAATGGACAATTTAATGTAATTTGTAAATTACAAATTATTTACAAATAATGTAATTTGTAAATTACAATGTAAACAGCAACTTAGATGACTCTTTAAGGAATTATGCTGACTGAAAAGTTCCTTCTTATTCTCTCTTTTTTCTTTTTTTCTCTCTATTGATCATTTCTCTTCTATTTGAAGAACTTCTTATAGCTAATTTTTAACAGGAGGTTTGCTAGTAACAAATTCTTTTACTTTTCTTTCCCTTGAGAATGTTTTTTCCCTTAATTCCTGAATAATGATTTCTAAAGATATAGAATTCGCAACTGATCCTTTTTTTTCTTTTAGCACGTGAAAACTATTGTGTCACACCCTAATGGCCTCCTGATTTCCAGTGAGAAACCCACTGTTATTTGAATTGAGGTTCCCCTACAGATAATGTGTAGTTTCTGTCTGGTTGCTTCTAAGATTTTTTTCCTTATCATAGTTTTCATAAGTTTATGAAATGTCTTGGTGTGGATTTCATAGTTTATACTTTTAGGGGATTTGCTCAGCTTCTTGGAACTGTAGGTCTGAGTCTTTCATCAAATTTGGAAAATTTTCAGGCATTATTTACTCAAATACCTTTTCACTTTTCACTTTTCACCTTATCACTGGAATACCAGTGATATGAATGTTGATTTTTCTTACTGTCTCTCAGGTTCCCAAGATTCTGTTAGATTCTGTTTCTTTTGGTCTGTTTTCTCTGTGTTGTTCAGCTTAGGTAAATAACCAGCCTACTGTTTTTATCCTCAGGTTCATCTAGTCTATCTTCTGCCATCTCCACTGTACTATTGAGCCCATTCAGTAAGTTTCTATTTTTGTTATGGCATTTTTCAGCTCTATAATTTCCATTTTGTTTATTTTTTATAACTTCTATTTCTTTGCTAATATTTACTATTCTTAAATTTTATTTTAAGAGAATTTGTAATAGATTGTTAGAGTATTTTTATGAAATTTCTTTATAGTTGTTGTCAGATAATTCCAACATCAGATTCATCTTTTTTAAAATTTCTGTTGATTGTCTTTTCTCACTCGAGTTGCAATTGTCTTTGTTCTTGGTATGGTGGATGGTTTTCTATTATATTCTTGATGTTTCTTGTCCATTATATTAGAGGACACAGCATTTTAATTAAATCTCTTATTTCTGGAAGCAGTACCCTGTTTAGATTTATCGCATGAGATTTTGTGTACTTTGTAGATTGTGATTCCCATGATAGTTTTATATTTAGAGCCTATGTGGTATTATTTTGGTCTACTTGGTTGACCTGGTGATGCTGGGGCATGTGTTGTTCCTCCCAGTGTTGCCTGAAGGTGGAGAAGGGATACCCCAAGATGAGTGTGCTGAGTTTTTCTCAGTGGATGAGGGCTGATACCTCCCGGTTGTCCCAATATCTCTGGGCGGGGATGGGAGATTCTCAGGCCTCTGGGAAGTGAGCTTCCCAGACAAGGCTGAGTCTCCTTTGCCAGTTCCACATCATGTCTACTGCAAAACAGGAGTATCAGGCTCTGAAGGGAAGGAGAATGCTTCCCCAGGCTCCTTGTTTTTGGTATAGCTCCCAATCCATTCCCCTTACCTAAGGAGTCTGGCTCACTTGATATTGTCAGAGGGACTCCTGTTCAGTCCAGGGAATTGATGAGCCTACCTCAGCTGCCTTCTTTTGTTAGGTTGGGGATCAGGAAACATCAGGCCTCTGCTGGGTAGGGCTATCACTGTGTCATTCCTCCAGTCCTGGGCTCCCAAACTAGCTCTTCTTCTTCTCTCCATCTTTCAGAGTTCTTTCTTTGTACCTTATACCATTTCCAGGGTTTATAGCTGTACTTGCCAGAGAGGAGCAGAGAAAAACAGGTCTACCTCATCTAGTAGTGTATCTTTTAAATTTTCAACTTAGGTAACTTTTCTTTAATTCATTTATCCCTTCATTCATTCACTGAGCACCAAATGTGGGTTTGGCACCATTTTAAGTATTGGCAATGCTAAAGAAGTACAAGATTCCTGTCCTCATGGAGTTTACATGCTAATATTTCTTTGATTATCACTTTTACCACATCTATTTCTTTTTCTTCTTTACATCTCTTATGTTTTTGCCTATGAGTTTCCTTTCTTAGTATTTTGGAATATATGTTTAAAACTATACAAGCTATTTCTTAGTGATAGCCAACTTATTTTCAATTTATCTAATTCATTTTAAAGTTTTTCTGGTCCAAAAACTGTTATGTGTGTGTACTCTAATTTATCTCCTTAATAAGATTTTGATTAGAGTTTTCTTCTGTTTCTGCCATTAGCTATGCTTCCACTATTCTGTTTATTTGATGCTGCCATTTTCCCACAAGCAGTTACATCCCCTTAAATGACTCTATTATTGCTCTTATCAGTAGGTGTAGATGGGACAGTAAATAATGGCATAAGGAATTTTTCTCTGGGAAATTGGTGGAGATATGTTTGGCAAAGTGAAGCTTCTCTGTTGAGGCATCTCAGAGGAAGTCTTTTTCTAATTTAGTGAAAGTAAGAATGGTTTGCAATTTCTCTCTGGGGCAGTGGCACTAGGGAAATGGCTTGTTTTTCCCAGAGCTGCATATAGCAAGCTATATTTTACCCACTCCAATAGATTTAACTTAATGGCTGGCCAGATCCCCAGTATGATTCCCACCCCAGGATACATGGAGAATTGGTGCTTTGTTTTGCAGAGAAGCAGCCCTTTTTCCAGGACACTGGGCTCTCAATTACACCCTGTGCATATACCTGATTCATGAGGCTATAAGGTTTAAGATATATCTGCATTCTTCCCAGCCAGGATTATTTTGGTGGTTATGTCCTCCAACAGGGAATGGTCAGGGAAAGTACCATCTAATTTAATTGCCTCTGCCAGTTGGAGGAAAGAACTGGAGTATCTGTAAATCATGGCTGAATTCACATTGGAATGGACAGAGAGTTACTAGCAGAAAAAAAAAGATGAAGGTTACAGTAAGGGTGAGGACATGAAGAAGTGTGAGTGCTTCTATGGACAAATCTTATAGCATTTGTATTTAGAACGTGAGAAGAGGAGACACTTAGGGGAAAACGTACAAGCATGGGGGTTACTGAGACCAAAAGATGTAGAAAAAGGGATATAAATCTTTACCTTGATGTATGATTAGAAACTCCTCCCACCTGGAGTTTTCTTGAGTGACAGTAATGTATACTTAATCTTTAAAAAATGATGTCTGAGTATTGGATCAAAGTTTCTCTGAATATAACACTTGGTCAGGAAAAGCCAACCAGTGACTAAGTTTTATGCAGATTAGAAAAGAGGCCCTAGGGACTTCTCTGGTGGTCCAGTGGGTAAGAGTCCACACTCCCAATGCAGGGGGCCTGGGTTCGATCCCTGGTCGGGGAACTAGATCCCGTATGCATGCCACAACTAAGAGTCCACATCCTCAACAAAGATCCTGTGTGCCACAACTAAGACCCCAAGCAAACTAAATAAATAATAAATAAATATCTTTTTTAAAAAAAGAAAAGAGGACCTAAATTAACAGGTAAAGGGGCTTCCCTGGTGGTGAAGTGGTCGAGAGTCCGCCTGCTGCTGCAGGGGACACGGGTTCGTGCCCCGGTCCGGGAAGATCCCACATGCCGCAGAGCAGCTGGGCCCGTGAGCCATGGCCGCTGAGCCTGCGCGTCCAGAGCCTGTGCTCTGCAATAGGAGGGGCCACAACAGTGAGAGGCCCACGTACTGCAAAAAAAAAAAAAAATTAACAGGTAAAAGTCATAGATTTTGGAGATAGGCAGTACTTGTTTAAAAACCTGGCTTGACCAATTACTTGCTGGATTTTTAGGAACATAGTTAACCTCTCCAATCAAATTTTCATACCGGTTAAATGAGGATGTAGCTTCCTATGTGGTTTCGGATAAATTCTAAAGTCCCCAAACATACTTTTAAAAGACTATTATAACATGGCCATGGCCTCCAACCTCCTCTCATTGCGCACACCAGCTCACGGAAACGAGGACTCATTTTAGTTCCTTGAATATACTATAATCTTTCACATGGCTGTAATCTTCCCAAAGGTTGTTCCCATTGCCTATAAATCACTCCTTTTCTCTCTCTTTTCCTGCATAACTTCCATTCATCCTTCAGGTCTCAGCTTAAACATACTTTTCCTCTGTCTGCATGTCCCTTAGTCTAATTCTCCTTCTGTTCTCTCATAGTGCCCTGTTTCTTTATTATAACATTCAAAACATTTTCCTATGATTATCTGATTCTTTTCTGTTTGGGTTCTGTCTTCCCCATTGGTTAGGGACTGTCTCAGTCTTGCCATTATAGCTTCTGTATTTAGCAGAGTGCCCGTCATATATTAAGTACTCAGAAAATATTTGTTAAATGTAAAAACAAATGAGCAAATGATTCAGTGCCTAAAATGAAGTAAGTGTCCAATTAATGGCATCATTATCGGATCCTCTCAACTTCATTATTGGCATGATTATACTAGCCATTAAAATGGCTGTAAGAAGAGAATGCTAGAGTTCCCTTAATCTCAATACATCTTTTGTTATAGACTTTCAATTCCACAAAGTAAAATTAAAAGCACTGTATTTTTTTATTCAACACAGATAATAACCCACATATCATGTAGGGAGTCAGCAGCCCTTTTGCTAAAATTTATTCCATATGTCATATCAACAATAAGTCACACACCAATATTTTCTAATAGACTTAAAAGAAAACCTAGCAGTTACTTCTAAACACCATGAAATTGCTAATGTGGAGAGAAAAGCACTGCTTGTCATACTTAAAATCCCAGGAGTCAATCAGATTTGTTGTTACCATATAATTTTTCCTTCACAATCCTTCCTGTCTGCAGAGCCCACACATATGAAAGAAAAGATTTCTCTTTTGTAACAGTGTACAAAATAACCATAGAAAATTCTGCTGTTTCCCACAAACCAGAACTAAGGTAGCTCTGTCACATTTATCAGACTACTGGGTAAGTTGCCAGGAGCCAAAGTACTTTCCAACTATTTAGCTCAAGGGGAAAGTTCAAGAGCCCACCAAATCCTCTTGAGATATGGGGAAAATAACAGATGAGGACAACTCCTGTCAAGGTTACTTTTGTTTCAGCTCATCATTCTCACCACCGAATTAAGAAAGATTGAACAGCTCCTCTGAAATCTAGCGTGAAGAATATTATTTCTCTCAGGACCATTAATCTTTGAATAATTTTCTGGCCAAGAAGATGGATCTGGACATGCCAGACAAATTCAAATTAAGAGACTGTTACTTAAATAAAAAGAGAGAGAACCTGGATATACTGTGAGTTGGAAAGTAGCTTACACAAGCAAGGGACTTCATCTTTCTTGCAGTCAGGGGAGTTGGGAAAGACTTCTAAGTTGGGTGATAAGAGCCCATGACTACAGATCCCATGGAACCAGGCTTTGACATCCAAGATGATTCAAAGGTCCAATTCAGTGAGAGTACTTAAATCTCAGACTCACAAGTGTCTTTTGTCATTATTGTTTGCTTCTGTCTTCCCTACTGTCCTGTAAGTTCCGTGAGGTCATGGACTGTCTGTGTCTTCGTTGCCACCACAGGCTTGCCGTCTTGTCAGGTCCACATCCTGAGGTGAAACTCTGGTGTCCTCATTTTGTCCTTGGCAGGCTGACTAGGGGCCCAAGGCACTAGTGCTCATCTCATCCCCTCACGTAAAAAAATATTTTTGCAGTCCACAGTGGTTATGAAAGAAAGCTTCAAGTCTTCCCATTAAATTAAAGCAATGACTATCCTTCCAAATGGAGGGCATGCAATGTCCTCTCTAGTGGAGACATAAACCACATCTCTGTACTGTTTTCAAACTCTCATAGTGAAGGGATCAAACCAGGCTGTTTTAAGAACTGGATTTCATTTATGAAATGTCCTTCTTTGGACCATCTCTCTCTCTATTTTAGGTCTTAATGTTAATAGAGGCAAATGCTCTTTTAAAATAACATGTTCTTCAGATAGTACCAAGTGCTGGAGGCTGTGTAGGATTATAGTAGGAGCCTTCCCATACCAGTAGATTGCCTGTAGCCCATTCTAGTAAGCAGAACTCAGTTTTAAAAACTATAGCTTTACCATATGGCCCAGAAATTCCACATCGAAGTATATACCCCAGAAAAGGTCTCACACAAGTCTACAGAGGAATGGTGTTGTTTGTGGCATTGAGGTATTGCAGCCAAACTTGGTGTCTGCCTCTAGAGGTTGTGATTTAGAGCACATTGTGGAATATTTACAACAAGAGAAGAAATACTTAAGTACACATGAGTAGATTTTTTTAAATTAATATTGCGTATTGAGTGAAAAAATTTGGAAACATAAGATATTCACCATACCACGCATCCACGCATTTCCCTTTCTATCCCTCCCTCCCTCCCTCTCTCTCTCTCTCTCTCTCTCTCACACACACACACACACACACACCAGTCAAAATAGCTATTCTAAGAATACAAGTAGAATTAACTAAAAACACATTAGGATGGGAGCCCATGGAAGGGCAAGAGTAATAGAAGTGGGAAATTGTGATAAATGGGGATTTAAAAAATAAAGTGAGAAATGAGATGGGTCTTGCATGAACCAATGGGGACAATATACTATGAAAGAATAGGGTGAACTCAATCTGAATTCCTCTTTCCACCTGAACAATACATATATACATACATATACACACATACACACACAAATATACTGGCATACAGGCAGGTATTATGATAATCTCTCAAGGCCCTCAGCCTCCTAAAGTCACCTGCAAGAGTCAGAAACCTTTGTGGAAACCATAGGCATCTACTGGGGGTTGGGAGGAGGAGGTAGCCCAAGAGCAGTTCACAAATAAATGTTGCCTAAAATCCATCTTCTAATCCTAGCTTAGTCACTTCCTCTCTCTGTTAAACTCCCTAGGTCTCAATTTTCTTATCTACAAAAATAAGCATATCAATACCTGTTACAGGGGTAGATATTAATGAGATAATATTTACAAAGAGCTTAACATAGGGTTTGGCACATAGTGAGCATTCAAATAATACAAATTTTATTTCTCCCCTCTTTCCATCCCTCCTTCTTCCTTTTTTTTTCTACTTTTTTTCCCCTGCTTATGTAGAGAAGGTGACCCATTTTCTCAAATTGGGTTAATAATGATCAACTTTCAAACACTCCCTTATTGAGCCCTCTGTGCTTCATATATGGTGTTTCAAAAGTGAGGTATAGTATCCTAACGATCCTGCCATTTGATGCTAATATTATCTTTTTCTAGATGAGAATACTGGAGCTCAGAAAGACTAAGAAATTCAGTCAAAGCTTATTCAGATATTATCTAGAAGAATTTAACCATACTTTCTCAACCCTCACAGAAAAACAAAAATATTTGAGCACGTAATTCTTTTGAGGTATAATTCTCACACTTAGCTACTCTATGTATGGCTAAAAGAGTACCATTAAATGGATACAGTGCAACACTGAGTTTTTTCCTTTCCTCTGAGTGGGCCAAAGGTGTCCACAAATTGAAAAAGGCATGGGTCAAGAGAGATATAAGGAAGGGAAGAAACGAACACACCTTTGAATAATTGTATAAAATGTTGAGTCATTTGTGAGAAGTTTATGAGTCAATTATGAATATATTTCTACTCCTTTCATGGGCTTAGACTGTACAATCTCTGAAAATAATTTATTTAGGGGCGCCACGCTAACATAGCTCAACACTTATTCACTGGCCCAATCAAAGGAGGAAACAGGTTCGTCTGAAACCCATACTGATGGACAGAACCTAAAGAGAAGTTGCTCGAAGGGCCCATGCCTCACCTGACCTGGGTTGTGGAATATCTAGCAGCAAGTCTTTCTCCCTCCAGGTCATTTTATGGAACCTGAAGTTTGACAGTTAATCCTGTTTAGCAGAATCTCCCAGATGATTGCTTTAGAGCTGTAGTTCTCATCCCTGGCTGCATGTTGGAATTACCTGGGAGCTTTAAAAAATGCTAAGGTTTGGGTTCCACCTTGCAGAGATTTGGATTCAGCGGTCTGAATATCAGTATTTTAGAAGCTCCACATTAGAATTATCTGTCTGAGGATCACTGCCTTAAGCCTGTTGTGCTTGTACAGCCTTGTGTGATGGCACCGTGGAAAAAAGAAAGGGCCGTGGCAGTACTGCATCTCACTCAACGTGACCCTTTCCGGGTGAGAAGTAGTAACATCCTTTCTAGTGGAGGGTGTCCTACAGTTCTGCAGACTGCAGGGTGTCTGCAGTCCCCAATACCAATGACCTGCATTAAGGAGATGGAAAATGGTCCTAGGCCAGACGTAGAAGCAGTTTAGAGAAGCACAGAGGCTGGGAAGCCATATTCAAGGAGAGATGTCAGGAGCCATTTTCAAATAAGTAAATCTAAACTCACTGCTTTTTTCAGCACATTTTAGAAGGAAGCTGAGGTTATAGTGGCAAAATCAGAAATCAGTCTCAAAACCTGGGTTCTTTCCACTGTACTACAGTCTTTTTCCATGACTCATAGCCCAAATCTTAAATATATATGCTTCAAGCCCAATGGCCAAGCAGATATACTCATTTCCTTGTACCCTCTGAGCTTTTTACTACCTGTGAGCTCATTTCACACTCTCTTATTTAATGCTTCCCACCTCCATTCCATTCATTAAGGTCTACACCTCAAGTTCAACCTCCCTCTGAGGTCTACCCCCAAATACCCCAGCCCTCATTGCTGCGTCCCATCTAGATATCAAATTTTGTTTTCAACTGGCATCAGATGGACAGTTGTTACTTAATGTCTGCGTGTGCTTAAGTTCTATTTCTACAATTATTTTAAGTTTCACTTGAGTAGACACATTGTTTTACTTCTTTTGTGGTGCTCATATTCCTTGGCAGAGTGCCAGCCACATATTGGGTACTTCTGAGATATATGACTAAGTGATGGATTTTAGGTATTAATAATCCTCAATCTTTTCAAGGAAAGTACATAAAAACAGGTAAGACAGAGTCCCAAGAGGTAATATGATAAAGAATTATTATGTTAAACTTAATAAATGAAACTTTTTAATGAGAGTGGCATCCTTGCTGTGCACCTGTGTTCAACAAATGTGTAATCACATCATAAGCACAAGACACCCACCCGCAACCTAACATTTAGACACGACATCATTCTTTCCTATGATTCAGTTAGATTATTTCACCATTCAGCTATCTATGACCATTTGTTCCAGAGTTTTCCTTTCTTGTTTTTTTTAACCATATCCTTGATCTTCCTCCTTGTTTGAAATCTGTGGCTTCAATATATTTTCTTCTTTACTAGAAATTCTAACTCTCAGTGTACCACTGCAAATCTGGAGTTTGAAAGAGAGCTTCTGGGGCATTGAGATAATTTTTCCCTCTTTTCCAAGAGCCAAGTTTCTTCCCCCAAATTTTCCCAAATGCCACAGCCAATTATGACCTGAATACCTCAATGAATTCCAAGGAAAAATGCCACTTTGCTCGACTGACCTCACTGTTGGGACTGTCTTGCAAAAGGCTACTTGAACATTTGTTTTTCTCCTTTTGAGAAAATACTACCACTAGATTGTTTAAAATAATTTGCTATTACTCCAATTCTTTTTAGCTACAATTTCAAAAGTTTCTTTTTTGTTTTGTTTTTTGTTTATATAATATTACCCTTGCTAGATCTTACTAGTCCCTCTCTTTTTATTTAGGAGAACTGAGAAGAATGCCTTCATTAAGCCAATGAAGGGTGTTGTGCATTCAAGACTCACACCCATTCTATGATAGAGAATGAAAGTTTGGCCACGGTTCAACCTACATGGGAATTTTGATTACAGAACATTGGTTATCCATTCTAGTGTGCATCCAAATAACCTATGGACCTCTGTGTGTCTGGTCCATCCCTCTGAGATGGACTTAGAGAACCCTGCACGCCATCAGTTAACAATTTTGCCTTTTAAGAAAACAGATGGGTTTAATAAACTGTGACCATTGTTCTTAACTCACCCAGATCTCTCTGCCCCTTCTGCTGAAAATAAACTACGTGTTATAGCAAGGGAGAGCATGTAACATTTGCAGAGTTCCCATTCAAACTCCAGCTCTATTTAGATATGAGTTCTCATTGTGTTAGGTTTCCATTAGATAATAAAGAAAAACAAGGCCCTTAGAGTAAGGAAAGAGGTAAGAAGGTTATGGTACAATATTCTCATGAACCTTCAATTTCTGGCTCTACGTACAAGCGTATAGACCTCTTCAACACAAGAACAGTTGTTCAGTTGCCTGCTGTTTTCTCTCCACCAACAGTTTGATTGTCAGCTATGTGCAAAACTCCTCTAGGAATACCCTGTTACTAGGAAAACCAGCTCTGCTTACAGTACAGGACTGTATTCACTCACGTCAAGAGGCTGGATAGTTTGGGGTATCATTTGTTTATTACTTAATATCTTGTTTAATAGGAAAAAAGAAGAAAGAGCAAACCATTTGGTTTCTGCTCTGTGATGTCCTGAAACCTGTGTTTCAATGGGATTAGGTGATTCATAGTAAGACCTAGCCCATAGAGGGTCTTATTTAGGTCTGACAACAGCAAGACGAGGTGCCAAGATATCTGAAGTTTTAAAAGCTCCACAGGTGATTTCAATTTGTCCCAAAGGTTTAAAACCTCTACCTAGAATCACTTGAGGAGTTTGTGAGAATGTGTGCTGTCTTCTGTTTTAGTCGAGAGCTGCCTAGTAATGGAGCACAGAGAGAGGACTGCCATTCGCCAGACTCACTCCTTAATTTCACAGTCATTGTGGAGGCCCTCCTGAGTGCTGGCGTTCTATTAAGTTCTGTTACATCCACAGTCCCTGCCCTCCAGAAGCCTACAGGCGAGTATCTTTCCCTTGGGTGGTACTAGCGAAAAAGAGGTAGAGTTTTCTAGTTACTCCTTGGTTTAGGTCTGGGCACTGTTACTTAGTAACAAGTCATGGAACCTCTGGGACCTTGGTTTCCTCACTGGTAAAGCAACGATAATAAGGCCTTCACAGCATTATTGTAAGTATTAAGTGTGCTCATATATAAATATGCATGAAAAAAATTTAAGGTATTATTTCTATTGATTCTCACTCAGATTCTTTTTCTTTAAACTCTTTTTTGTTTTCTTTATCTTTTCCATTTAGTCAGAGACATTTCAGCAATTCCAACTCCATTCATGACTCACTATGCAGACTACAGGAAAGGAGTTAATATTTAGTCCTAGTTTTCTTATCTTGCTAAAGTGGGTATCAGACTCTAGGAATGCTACAAAAATAATTTTTAAAATAAAAACAAGGTTTTACATAGTATAGTGTTTTCCATCACTAAGATTCTATCATGAATATATCTTTGCGATCCCAGAAACTTGCTTTTAGCTACATTAGTCACGGCTTTGGAAACTGCCTCTTGGGTGTGGACTGTGTTTAATTCAGGGTTAGCCACTTTTGCCAGCTTCCCATCTTGTACAAATCACTTGCCCCATTTGCATGGTCTCCTTACCTTTGTGCTGTAGAGCCCCCCTGGAAGATGGGGAGGATACTATGATGCTATTTTGATATGGATATTATTTATTACAAATCCAAAAGGAATACAAATCTGGAGTCAAGAAAAACAAGGGTGAAAGAGAAGTTAAAGAGTCAGTTTTGTCGTGCTGGACTTCATCTAAGATCCCACTCACTTTATACCTCTTCTATAGCAATTGACGTTTTTTAATTTGTATTAAAAGTATGTATTTATCAGCTTCCTTTTGCTACTAGAATAAATAACTACGAATTCAGTGACTTAGACAAAATTTTTTAGCTTACAAGTCTGGAGGTCAGAAATCTGCCATGGTTCTCACTTGGCGAAAATCAAGGTGTGAGCAGGAATATATTCCTTACTGCAGACTCTAGGGCAGAGTGCATTTCCCTGCCTCCTCCAGCTTCTAGAGGCCACCCACAGTCCTTGACTCATGACCCCTTCCATCTTCAAAGTCAGCAACAATGATCTGTCTGATCATTTATCAGACAGATTATCATTTAGCCCCCTCTCTGATTTTAAGGAATCATGTGATTAGGTTGAACCCACCCAAATAATCCAGCTTAATCTTCCCCATCACAATGTCTGTAACCTTTGTCACATCTGCAAAGTCCCTTTTCCCATGTAGGGTAACATATTCACAGGTTCCAGAGATTAGGGAGTAGACAACTTTGAGTGGCTATTAATCTGCCTACCATATGTATGCATGTTATTTCTTCTCCTAGACTGTAAGCTTCTTGGGGCCCAAAATGTGTATCTGACCTGTTGTTGTACTTGCCACAGAATCAGTCCAAGTGTACTGCATACAACAAAGAGTTTATCTGGCTTTGGTGAATGATCCAGCAGAACTCAAAAAGTTTTAGATTCACTGGAGCAAATGGCAAACTCATGGGGTTTCAAGAATTCTGGAAAGAATGACAATTTAGGTATTTCCAAATCCACTGGAAAATTCACAAACACTTAAATAATTTTGTAAGTATAGGATTACAAAAATTATTTTTTATCTTCAGTGCTTATCCATGATTACAGTTATGTGACCATCTTACACATTCCAGGATGCTGTGATGGTGTTACTTTCCAGCTGGATTTCTATCTGTCAGTAGAACTTATGCCTGAGTGTTTTGCAGTGATGATAAGCAAAAGTCAACAATTAGAAATAAGGTGCCACAGGAAAGACTCAGTATTGCTTATCAGATGTCAGCCATAAAAAGGTCAAGGGGAAATTAAATATTATAGGGCAGGCTTGGGTTCTTGCCCTGGGTAATTAACTTGTTGATAATTTGCAATGTTCACTTCTTGTAGAATTGAATGTGATGTGTTGCTAGACTCCCCAAAGGAGTAGCTTTTAAGAAATGTGTCTTATATGGTTTGCATCACACAGAGTTCTGCAAGCTGTGCAAGGCAGTTACAGACTCGGGAATCTATAGCTGGCAAGAAAAATAAATATTTCCGTATTGCATTTAGCAATTGCTATGTATTAAGGTAAAATAAATATTTCCGTATTGCATTTAGCAATTGCTATGTATTAAGGTAATTTTGTTTAAAAATTATTAAGGGCTTTGTAGCACAAAAACCCTGCTAAATTACACAAAAAGGATTAGATTCAGGGGGTGGGGTAGACTGGGGGATATTGGATATGCAAGCACAGATGGTCTTGATCAATTCAGAACACTCCAGAGCCGAGAGGGAAATGTATGTTTTGTGTGGTTACATATGTTGTAAAGAAAATTGCCCCTGGTTCTTTCCTGTAAGGAAGTACAAGGAGGGAAGGGAGGGGAGAGAACAAGATCATGCAGGGAAAGGTGAAGCAGACACAAGAGCTGCATATGTAGCAGATGTCTGCCAAAGGGAGGAGCAAAGAGAGGGTAGGGAGACAGGGGAGCCAAATTCCTTCCCTGGCACATCAGTGACCAATGAAAGGAGGCATCTTCTGTGCCAAGGATCAAGGGCGCTGAGTGGGTATCTGTTCTATGGACATTTACCTTGGAATCGAGATGTAACTCCTCAGCTACATTGACTAGTATGGCAAACAGCTCATCTTGCCATGAGGAATACATTTATACAGAGATGCCTCTAATCTACCCAAATCCTTTCTTTTCACTAAGGACCTCAGATACCTGGGAAGGGCATGGGCAACCTTAGTGATTCTGAACTCTTTCTAGGCATTACCTCACATAATCCTAACAAGTATACTATGAGGTAGGTTTTACAGTGTTGAGGAAATCTAGGCACAAGAGGTTAAGTAACTGGCCCAGGATCATACAGCTAGTTGCAAGCAGATATTCTGGTCCCAGATGCCCACTTTTAGCCCTTCCCTGCCTCCATCAACACTCTATGGTCTTACTTCTTTAAACCAGTGAGCCCCTTGAGAAAAGTAACTGTGGATTTTCATCTTTGTAGTCCCCATAGAACCTGTCAGAACATCTATCCACAAAATAGATGTTTCATTTTATAGCAAATAAATCATTTACTTAAGGTTCTATATCATTTGTCAGAAACTGGAAAAAGCCCAACTCTTATATTTCTGTTAACAGAGATGTGTTATAAGAAGTACAGGAACCAGTCTCAGCAACTCCACAGCCAAACTGATAGAAAACTGGGGAACCAGTTGGAATGCAATAGTGTCTTTAATAATCCACAGCTCTGGTGAAGCATGGCAACCCCAGTGATACTCTGCCATGTTCATGTTCAGTTTCCCCTCTGCCTTGTTCTCTACTTATTCTAGCTGCCTTCAGGCTTTTACCCTTTGGTTGTGCCATCTATCTTCTTTTTTTTTTTCTCCCAAATTCTTTTCCCACTACTGACTCCAACTTTGTACATCTCTCCATCAGATTCCAAGTGACCAATATGATGGGATCAGTCATTGGACCATTTTGTTGAGTAGAGTTCTCCAGCTGGACCCCTTCCTGGACCTTGCCCAGTCTATAGATGACTGCCTTTGGGTTGGGCCACATTCTTTGGGGGTAGGTGGGGAATTATAAGATATAAAGTACAGCAATCTATGGATGGAGAACCACCCTGAAGGGAGCCATGGGCTTGGAAGGGACTCCAATGCCTCTCAGAAGGGTATATCATTTGGTTTGTCTTATAGAGTCACATTGAAAATGGGCAAAGTTATATCCCCAAGAGTTTTAAAATCTAAGAAAATGCAGTGTCCCAGCGTATATAACAAGACAACGGGATAGACTAAGAACAACTTTGCAAACAGTACTTGGAGACCTAGACTTTAAAGTTGCACTAAACATGCTTTGAAAGTGTTGAGATGAAACTTGGATGATTTATCCTTCTTCAGAATTCATTTATGGAGTCAGTTAATCAAACTTCAAAACATGGTAAAAATAAAAACAAAAAGCCTGTAACATACTGTATGTACAGTTATTCTAATTGCCAAGGGACTATATGGCTTTTTAAAAATCACAATCCTAATGATAAACATAGTATTCAGTCTTGGCACAATATAAATCAAACTCATTTAAGAAACTTAGAAAGTACGGAAATAGTTACAAAGAGCATTCTTTTTTGTCACAGTCTTAAATTTGCAATTCCCTGTTCCCTTTCAGAATGCCATATGGAAAAGAAACAACATTTTAAATGGGTTTCTAAAGAACTGCATTTGACATGAATACCAAAAAACTTCACAAAACCACTAAATATTTGGCTAGCATAGAGCCTATTGGAGGATTTAAAAAGTCTGAAGACAAATTGTTATGTTAAGAGAAAAAGTCTTCAGACCATGGCTGACCTATCAACTGACCAATAACTTTCTCCACCAAATATTTAAACCACCCAACCTTCAGAACTAGAGACTTCCCTAATTAAACAGCTTCCCCCCCCAATGGTTTGGAATGGGTCAGCAAATTGCTTTGGTTCCCCTGGCATGAGCATGCAAAATGTCTGATCTGGCCAGCCATCCAGACTGCTTTCCCATACATCAGGGATCCAAAGTAATTTCACCAGACACTCTAAAGTGCAATTGCAATTTTCCAATTTCCATCTCACGTATCTTCCTAGAAAACAGAGATCTACACATGGTCCATAATATGTTTGCCCATGGACTGAAGACATAGATAGATCTTGGAGGATGTCTCAGAAACCCGGGAATGGGTATACTGCTAGCGACAGTGCTAAATGAAGCATCTTTCATATTGGGCATTGGTGAACAATTGCAAAGTTTAAATAATAAAAAAGGGATTCATATTTGGGATTACAGTTTGAACCTTTTTGAAAGGGCGTCTAGTTGTAAGAACATAATGAATTCAGAAACAGTAGGTGACAAGGTGTTACAGCAATAGGGGTATAATGGACATTCCTGAAGCCATAAGTCCTTGTAGAATTTTCATATAAAACATCCTTAAATTTCAAATTTCAAGTTGGCAGTTTCAGTAAAATTGTGTATGTCAAGGGAAAATGTATCAACGGTGGGTTCATATTCTGATTTCCTTGGACTTTGCAGTGATGTGAATTCTGCTGTTCTCCTTAGAATGCCGGCCAAGACTGAAACACACTTGTTATAGAATTTCAGATGGTAACAAAACCAGTCTAGGTTATTCATAACAAATGCTGTGAGAGTTGAAGACATGCCACTTTAACTGAATGGAGAAAAAAGGGGCATCTTTCTGAATATCAGTGGAGAAATCTGTAAATACTTAGCCATTCTTCAATCTGAGGTCTCATGTGTGCCTTAGACTTCATTCTACTTTTTATGAAAAGAACCATTTGTCTTTTGGGCATAGAGAGAACAAGGTTTCCTACACCCCCACAGATCCTTGCTTTTTCAAAGCCTGGTAAATATTTGTTGGCCACTCTTATTCTCTGACTTAATGGTGGCTGCCCGGAGTTGAGCTTCCTTTATGCTCATATGTCCATTGATGAAAGCTCTGGCTCAGCGGGGGGCAAGAGAACAGGAAGTTCAAGGCCACTGTCAGACTCTGCCTCTGTTTAGCGACTTAAGCAAACACCAGCCTTGTTCCACATGAATCACTGCCCTCTGTCTTTGGGGGTTGTAAGTACCCAGCTTTATTGGCCTGCTGTGTAGCTGACATTTCTAGCACTATCATCTTTTGGAAGCTAGCTGTATTTCATCTGGTTAAGAATGTCCATGGTATGATATTGCAGCATTTTGTACAGTTCTGATTTGTCTTAAAAAATTGTTAAAAGTATATTCTAGACTTATCTGAGACATATTCCCAGGACTGGAATCACTGGGTCCCACCCAATTTTAATACAGCCAGAGACTTTTCCAGTATATCAGTGTACACTCCCATCAGAGTTCTACCTCCCCACATGCTTGCCAACATTTAATATCTACTTTCTAAAGAAAATGAATATTTTATGGCTATCTTAATGATTATTTTTCTGACTTTCAACATGTAATGAGCATTTTTCAGATTTTCTAAGTGTTAGAATCTCTCCATATATTTGTCAACCATTTAGGAAAACCTTTCTATGAATCACTGATTCATATCCTTTGACCAATTTTCTATTAGTTAAGCCTTTATGTTTTAAAAGTTTTTTCCTCTAAGTTCTCAATATTTTCTATATTGTTTCTTTTATTAATTTAATAATTTTTCACATGTAAATTGTTAATATATATGGTTTCCAACTGTATGTATGATAATCCAAGGGTCAAATTCTAGATTTTTCATATATAAAGACACTTTCCTAACATGACCTACTAAGCTATCACTTCCCCATTAGTTTAGGGCAACAGTTTTACGATATTTCATATTCCCATATAAACATGTGTCTATATCTGAGATCTCTTTTCTATTGCAATATTTAAATGTCCCTGAGACATTATTATAATATTTTTATTACAGTGGCTTTGTTGTATGTTTCAAATATGGATTTCCCCCCTACTTTTCTTTTAAAAAATTGTGTGCAAGTTGTACAATTTTATTCCTCCATATAAACTTTAGAACAGTTAATCATACTTCTCAAAAAAAAATCCATCTAAAATTTTGAATGTATTTAATTAAATGTATAGACTAATTTGGGGAAAAAATGGCAGCCTTATATTTTTATCCCATCTCTTAACATATAATACCTTTTGAATTACTCATATTTTGATATGCTGTTTATTTTAACTTTTAAATGGTTTCTGTAAAGGTCTTGTACATGCTTTGTTAGGATAAAACTCAAATGTTTTATACTTTGTTATTTTTATTGTATTTATTTCTATTATGTTTGCTATTCATTTATTACTAATATAAAGAGAACTACTGATTGTTCCATTGATCTTACATCTACATGTCTTACTAATTTTTTCATCAGGTCTTATAAATTTTTAAATCTTTTTTTATTGTTACTTCTGCCTTTTTCTTGTCTTATGATTTTGACCAGGACTACTAAGTCTATGTTAACTAGTAGCTGTAAGAGTAGGCATCCTTATCTTAATCCAGATCTTAACAAAAATGTATAAACTGTCTCAATTAATTATTAGTGAATAGTAATTTCCTATAGATTTTTGGTATATTGGTATTGAAAGTCTCCTTTCAAGATTAGGAAGTTACCTCCTGTTTGTGAACTTCAAATAGTTTATATAAAAATTATGAATTGATCTTCACCAAATTTATTTCCAACATATCTTGAAATAACTGCTTTTGACTTTCTTTAGTCCACTGATATCATGATTTACTGCTGATGTTTACCAAATATTTAAGGAAGGATAACCCATATGTCATACAATAATAGTCCTTACTTCCTCAGATTGTTATGAATACAGGCATTTAGAAATGTAACGAATAAAGTAATCAATACATATATTGTTATTTTATAATTGCAGTTGCTAATAAAAATATTTAAAATGCAAAAAAAAAAAGTATATTCTAGAACTGTCCTGCACAGTATGGTAGCCACTAGCTACATGTGGCTATTGAGCCCTTGAAATAGTGCTAGTACAAATCCAGATGTCTTTTTTTTTTTTTACATCTTTATTGGAGTATAATTGCTTCACAATGGTATGTCAGTTTCTGCTTTATAACAAAGTGAATCAGTTATACATATACATATGTGCCCATATCTCTTCCCTCTTAAATCTCCCTCCCTCCCACCCTCCCTATCCCACCCCTCCAGGTGGTCACAAACCACCGAGCTGATCTCCCTGTGCTATGCGGCTGCTTCCCACTAGCTATCTATTCTACGATTGGTAGTGCATACATGTCCATGCCACTCTCTTGCCCCGTCCCAGCTTACCCTTCACCCTCCCCATATCCTCAAGTCCATTCTCTAGTAGGTCTGTGTCTTTATTCCTGTCTTAACCCTAGGTTCTTCATGACATATTTTTTTCTAAAATTCCATATATATGTGTTAGCATACGGTATTTGTCTTTCTCTTTCTGACTTATTTCACTCTGTATGAGAGACTCTAGGTCCATCCACCTCATTACAAATAACTCAATTTCGTTTCTTTTTATGGCTGAGTAATATTCCATTGTATATATGTGCCACATCTTCTTTATCCATTCATCCAATGATGGACATTTAGGTTGCTTCCATCTCCAGGCTACTGTAAATAGAGCTGCAATGAACATTTTGGTACATGACTCTTTTTGAATTATGGTTTTCTCAGGGTATATGCCCAGTAGTGGGATTGCTGGGTCATATGGTAGTTCTATTTGTAGTTTTTTAAGGAACCTCCATACTGTTCTCCATAGTGGCTGAATCAATTCACATTCCCACCAGCAGTGCAAGAGTGTTCCCTTTTCTCCACACCCTCTCCAGCATTTATTGTTTCTAGATTTTTTGATGATGACCATTCTGACTGGTGTGACATGATATCTCATTGTAGTTTTTTTTTTTTTTAACATCTTTATTGGGGTATAATTGCTTTACAATGGTGTGTTAGTTTCTGCTTTATAAAAGTGAATCAGTTATACATATACATATGTTCCCATATCTCTTCCCTCTTGCGTCTCCCTCCCTCCCACCCTCCCTATCCCACCCCTCCAGGCTGTCACAAAGCACCAAGCCAATCTCCCTGGGCCATGCGGCTGCTTCCAACTAGCTATCTACCTTACTACGTTTGTTAGTGTGTATATGTCCATGACTCTCTCTCGCCCTGTCACAGCTCACCCTTCCCCCTCCCCATAACCTCAAGTCCGTTCTCTAGGAGGTCTGCGTCTTTATTCCTGCCTTACCCCTAGGTTCTTCATGACATTTTTTTTTTCTTAAATTCCATATATATGTGTTAGCATACGGTATTTGTCTTTTTCTTTCTGACTTACTTCACTCTGTATGACAGACTCTAGGTCTATCCACCTCATTACAAATAGCTCAATTTCATTTCTTTTTATGGCTGAGTAATATTCCATTGTATATATGTGCCACATCTTCTTTATCCATTCATCCGATGATGGGCACTTAGGTTGTTTCCATCTCCGGGCTATTGTAAATAGAGCTGCAATGAACATTTTGGTACATGACTCTTTTTGAATTTCGGTTTTCTCAGGGTATATGCCCAGTAGTGGGATTGCTGGGTCGTATGGTAGTTCTATTTGTAGCTTTTTAAGGAACCTCCATACTGTTCTCCATAGTGGCTGAACCAATTCACATTCCCACCAGCAGTGCAAGAGTGTTCCCTTTTCTCCACACCCTCTCCAGCATTTATTGTTTCTAGATTTTTTGATGATGGCCATTCTGACTGGTGTGAGATGATATCTCATTGTAGTTTTGATTTGCATTTCTCTAATGATTAATGATGTTGAGCATTCTTTCATGTGTTTGTTGGCAGTCTGTATATCTTCTTTGGAGAAATGTCTATTTAGGTCTTCTGCCCATTTTTGGATTGGGTTGTTTGTTTTTTGATATTGAGCTGCATGAGCTGCTTATAAATTTTGGAGATTAATCCTTTGTCAGTTGCCTCATTTGCAGATATTTTCTCCCATTCTGAGGCTTGTCTTTTGGTCTTGTTTATGGTTTCCTTTGCTGTACAAAAGCTTTGAAGTTTCATTAGGTCCCATTTGTTTACTCTTGTTTTTATTTCCATTTCTCTAGGAGGTGGGTCAAAAAGGATCTTGCTGTGATTTATGTCATAGAGTGTTCTGCCTATGTTTTCCTCTAAGAGTTTGATAATTTCTGGCCTTATATTTAGGTCCTTAATCCATTTTGAGCTTATTTTTGTGTATCATGTTAGGGAGTGATCTAATCTCATAATTTTACATGTAGCTGTCCAGTTTTCCCAGCACCACTTATTGAAGAGGCTGTCCTTTCTCCACTGTACATTCCTGCCACCTTTATCAAAGATAAAGTGACCATATGTGCATGGGTTTATCTCTGGGCTTTCTATCCTGTTCCATTGATCTATCTTTCTGTTTTTGTGTCAGTACCATACTGTCTTGATTACTGTAGCTTTGTAGTATAGTCGAGTCAGGGAGCCTGATTCCTCCAGCTCCGTTTTCCTTACTCAAGATTGCTTTGGCTATTCGGGGTCTTTTGTGTTTCCATCCAAATTGTGAAAATTTTTTTTCTAGTTCTGTGAAAAATGCCAGTGGTAGTTTGATAGGGATTGCCTTGAATCTGTAGATTGCTTTGTGTAGTAGAGTCATTTTCACAAATGTTGGTTCTTCCAATCCAAGAACATGGTATATCTGTCCATCTACTTGTATCATCTTTAATTTCTTTCATCAGTGTCTTATAATTTTCTGCATACAGGTCTTTTGTCTCCTTAGGTAGGTTTATTCCTAGATATTTTATTTTTTTTTTTGCAAGGGTAAATGGGAGTGTTTTCTTGATTTCACTTTCAGATTTTTCATCATTAGTGTATAGGAATGCCACAGATTTCTGTGCATTAGTTTTGTATCCAGCTACTTTACCAAATTCATTGATTAGCTCTAGTAGTTTTCTGGTAGCATCTTTAGGATTCTCTATGTATAGTATTATGTCATCTGCAAACAGTGACAGTTTTACTTTTCTTTTCCAATTTGGATTCCTTTTATTTCCTTTTCTTCTCTAATTGCTGTGGCTAAAACTTCCAAAACTATGTTGAATAAGAGTGGTGAGAGTGGGCAACCTTGTCTTGCTCCTGATCTTAGTGGAAATGCTTTCAGTTTTTCACCTTTGAGGACAATGTCGGCCGTGGGTTTGTCATATATGACCTTTATTATGTTGAGGAAAGTTCCCTCTATGCCTACTTTCTGCAGGGATTTTTTATCATAAATGGGTGTTGAATTTTGTTGAAAGCTTTCTCTGCATCTATTAAGATGATCATATGGTTTTTCTCCTTCAATTTGTTAATATGGTGTATCACGTTGATTGATTTGCGTATATTGAAGAATCCTTGCATTCCTGGAATAAAGCCCACTTGATCACGGTGTATGATCCTTCTAATGTGCTGTTGGCTTCCGTTTGCAAGTATTTTGTTGAGGATTTTTGCATCTATGTTCATCAGTGATATTGGCCTGTAGTTTTCTTTCTTTGTGACCTCCTTGTCTGGTTTTTGTATCAGGGTGATGGTGGCCTCGTAGAAGGAGTTTGGGGGTGTTCCTCCCTCTGCTATATCTTGGAAGAATTTGAGAAGGATAGGTGTTAGCTCTTCTCTAAATGTTTGATAGAATTTGCCTGTGAAGCTATCTGGTCCTGGGCTTTTGCTTGTTGGAAGATTTTTAATCACAGTTTCAATTTCAGTGATTGTGATTGGTCTGTTCATCTTTTCTATTTCTTCCTGATTTAGTCTTGCCAGGTTGTGCATTTCTAAGAATTTGTCCATTTCTTCCAGGTTGTCCATTTTATTGGCATAGAGTAGCTTGTAGTAATTTCTCATGATCTTTTGTATTTCTGCTGTGTCAGTTGTTACTTCTCCTTTTTCATTTCTAATTCTATTGATTTGAGTCTTCTCTCTTTTTTTCTTGATGAGTCTGGCTAATGGTTTAGCAATTTTGTTTATCTTCTCAAAGAACCAGCTTTTAGTTTTATTGATCTTTGCTATCGTTTCCTTTATTTCTTTTTCATTTATTTCTGATCTGATTTTTATGATTTCTTTCCTTCTGCTAGCTTTGGGTTTTTTTTAATTCTTCTTTCTCTAATTGCTTTAGGTGCAAGTTTAGGTTGTTTATTCGAGATGTTTCCTCTTTCTTAAGGGAGGATTGTATTGCTATAAACTTTCCTCTTAGAACTGCTTTTGCTTCATCCCATAGATTTTGGGTTGTCGTGTCTCCATTGTCATTTGTTTCTAGGTATTTTTTTATCTCCTCTTTGATTTCTTCAGTGATCACTTCGTTATTAAATAGTGTATTGTTTAGCCTTCATGTGTTTGTACTTTTTACAGATCTTTTCCTGTAATTGATATCTAGTTTCATAGCGTGTGGTCAGAAAAGATACTTGATACAATCAATTTTCTTAAATTTACCAAGGCTTGATTTGTGACCCAAGATATGATCTATCCTGGAGAATGTTCCATGAGCACTCGAGAAAAATGTGTATTCTGTTGTTTTTGGATGGAATGTCCTATAAATATCAACTAAGTCCATCTTGTTTAATGTAGCATTTAAAGCTTGTATTTCCTTATTTATTTTCATTTTGGATCATCTGTCCATTGGTGAAAGTGGGGTGTTAAAGTCCCCTACTATGAATGTGTTACTCTCGATTTCCCCTTTTATGGCTGTTAGTATTTGCCTTATGTATTGAGGTGCTCCTATGTTGGGTGCATAAATATTTACAATTGTTATATCTTCTTCTTGGATTGATCCCTTGATCATTATGTAGTGTCCTTCTTTGTCTCTTCTAATAGTCTTTTTTTTTAAGTCTATTTTGTCTGATATGAGAATTGCTACTCCAGCTTTCTTTTGGTTTCCATTTGCATGGAATATTTTTTTCCATCCTCTTTCTTTCAGTCTGTATGTGTCTCTAGGTCTGAAGTGGGTCTCTTGTAGATAGCATATATATGGGTCCTGTTTTTGTATCCATTTAGCCAATCTGTGTCTTTTGGTAGGAGCATTTAGTCTATTTACATTTAAGGTAATTATCGATATGTATGTTCCTGTTCCCATTTGCTTAATTGTTTTGGGTTCGTTATTGTAGGTCTTTTCCTTCTCTTGTTTTTCTTGCCTAGAGAAGTTCCTTTAGCATTTGTTGTAAAGCTTGTTTGGTGGTGCTGAACTCTCTCAGCTTTGCTTGTCTGTAAAGGTTTTAATTTCTCCATCAAATCTGAATGAGATCCTTGCTGGGTAGAGTAATCTTGGTTGCAGGTTTTTCTCCTTCATCACTTTAAATATGTCCTGCCAGTCCCTTCTGGCTTTCAGAGTTTCTGCTGAAAGATCAGCTGTTAATCTTATGGGGATTCCCTTATGTGTTATTTGTTGTTTTTCCCTTGCTGCTTTTAAAATGTTTTCTTTGTATTTAATTTTTGACAGTTTGATTAATATGTGTCTTGGTATATTTCTCCTTGGATTTATCCTGTATGGGACTCTCTGTGCTTCCTAGACTTGATTTTCTATTTCCTTTCCCATATTAGGGAAGTTTTCAACTATAATCTCTTCAAATATTTTCTCAGTCCCTTTCTTTTTCTCTTCTTCTTCTGGAGCCCCTATAATTCGAATGTTGGTGCATTTAATGTTGTCCCAGAGGTCTCTGAGACTGTCCTCAGTTCTTTTCATTCTTTTTTCTTTATTCTACTCGGCAGTAGTTATTTCCACCATTTTATCTTCCAGGTCACTTATCCATTCTTCTGCCTCAGCTATTCTGCTATTGATCCCATCTAGAGTATTTTTAATTTAATTTATTGTGTTGTTCATTGTTGCTTGTTTCATTTTTAGTTCTTCTAGGTCTTTGTTAAACGTTTCTTGCATTTTTTCTATTCTATTTCCAAGATTTTGGATCATCTTTACTATCATTATTCTGAATTCTTTTTCAGGTAGACTGCCTGTTTCCTCTTCATTTGTTAGGTCTGGTGGGCTTTTATCTTGCTCCTTCATCTGCTGTGTGTTTTTCTGTCTTCTCATTTTGCTTATCTTACTGTGTTCGGGGTCTCCTTTTTGCAGGCTGCAGGTTCATAGTTCCCGTTGTTTTTGGTGTCTATCCCCAGTGGCTAAAGTTGTCTCAGTGGGTTGTGTAGGCTTCCTGGTGGAGGGGACTAGTGCCTGTGTTCTGGTGGGTGAGGCTGGATCTTGTCTTTCTGGTGGGCAGGTCCACGTCTGGTGGTGTGTTTTGGGGTGTCTGTAGACTTATTATGATTTTAGGCAGCCTCTTTGTTAATGGGTGGTTTTGTGTTCCTGTCTTGCTAGTTTTTTGGCATAGGGTGTCCAGCACTGTAGCTTTCTGGTCGTTGAGTGAAGCTGGCTGCTGGTGTTGAGATTGAGATCTCTGGGAGATTTTCGCCATTTGATATTATGTGGAGCCAGGAGGTCTCTTGTGGACCAGTGTCCTGAAGTTGGTTCTCCCACCTTAGAGGCACAGCAGTGACCTGGCTGCAGCACCAGGAGCCTTTAATCCACACGGCACTGTTTACCATCCCTTATGAAACCAGAAGAGAAGCTTTCTTATGGAATGACGAAGAACTTGTAAAGATAAAACACCAGTATCCAATTGCATCATCTGGCCACATGCCTTCTACATCAATCAAATATCTGCAGATGTGGTAGCCAGTCCTGTTTAAACCATGGTTACAGTGGACACCAAGAAGTCTGTCTGCAGTTGAGGTAGCCAGTCCTGTTTAAACCACGGATACAGTGGACACCAATAAGTGTGTCATTATCTTTATTTTCTTTCAGAAACCCATTAACAGCACATTGGAATTTAAAAATAGTGTCATCATCTGGCACCTGATGCCCAATTGTACAAATTTTTAAATAAGGAATAGTTTCTGGTAAGTCCTCTGGCTTATAATAGTGGTGAGTATATGTTAAGTCAATAATCAGCCCAAGTTCTTCATTCTGTTCTTGGATTTTATTAAAAGAGATCCAAGGGGGAAAAACATTCTTTTGGAGCAAGATTCTTTTCAAAACTCTTTTTTAAAGGAACTTTGAAAGCAATGAAACAAGTCCCAGGCATCCGCTGTTCAGCTGGGAGATAGTCTTTCCACCTGTCCATGATGTGCTTTCTGCCTTTCCTCTTGGCCCCAGATGTCTTGTAAGTATAAAACACACATTGGGGCTTCCCTGGTGGCACAGTGGTTGAGAGTCCACCTGCCGATGCAGGGGACACGGGCTCATGCCCCGGTCCATGAAGATCCCACACGCCGTGGAGTGGCTGGGCCCATGAGCCATGGCCGCTGAGCCTGTACATCCGAAGCCTGTGCTCCGCAATGGGAGAGGCCACAGTGGTGATAGGCCTGCGTACCGCAAAAAAAAAAAAAAAAAAAAAAAACACAAAAAAACAAAAAAAAACACAATACATTGAATATCAAAAACTTACTACAAAAAATTAATGTAAAAATCCCAATAATGTTTACATTGTTACATGGTGAAATGATAATATATTGACTATATTGGGTTAAATAAAAATACAATGAAAACTGGAAAAAACAAAAAATGTTCATGGATGAGAAGACTGTAAGCTGAAGCTAGTGCCTAGTAAATGACAGAGCCCCACAAATGTGGAAGATTGCATGAAGTTTATATGATGGTTATTACTTTTTTTTATTTTGCGGTACGCGGGACTCTCATTGCTGTGGCCTCTCCTGTTGCAGAGCACAGGCTCCAGATGTGCAGGCTCAGTGGCCATGGCTCAAGGGCCCAGACGCTCCGCAGCATGTGGGATCTTCCCGGACCGGGGCACAAACCCGTGTCCTCTGCATCGGCAGGAGGACTCTCAACCATTGCGCCACCAGGGAAGCCTGATGGCTATTACTTTTGTAAGCCTAGAGGGGAATGGAACTTGTTCCTTAGGGGAGGACATTCTTGTCATTTAAGGCTATAGTGTGTAGCCTTGGATAATCACGCACAGCATAAAGACACTTAATGAATCTGGTAAAAGATAGTGGGGAGGACAGCTGAACAGTGGGATGGGGATGGTGGGAAGGATGGGAATGGATGGAAAGTTTCCAGAAATAAATTTTACAGTAGTTCATGGCTACTTCTGTTCTCCCAATCAACCTCTCATCTTGGACTGAGCAAAGAACCCCAGAGTGGAGGAGAGCAGTGGAAGCAGATCAATGAATTCTCCGTTCTGTATTATTTCCAACCCTTTGACAAAGTATTCTAGAGATATAAATACATGTATGTGTATGCAAGTCTCTAATAGCTGCCAAGGTAGATGTGTTTAATACACCTTATTCTATATTTCAAAGCTAGATTACCTGTCAAGGCCTCTTTTTGGCTCTCTCGATCCATTATTTTATAGTTCTTCATGTCTTCAGTGCTCTTTTCATTTCATTCATTTGTATTCTTCATAGCATCCTGGTGATCCATACTGTTAATTCTGTCTGACAAATGAAAATTGGACTTGGGGAAACTATGACTTGGGCAATTCATCCCAATAAACAGAGATAAGACCAGGAAGCAAGCTTAGAAGTTTCCAGAACACATCCTGTTGTGTAAGCTACTAAACCCCAGAATAGCTGCTTTTTACCATCCCTACTTTTTGTTTCATTTGCATTCATTCAGGATCTTTTTGTTGCGAGGCCCCACTGGCCTGTGGTTATTCTGAATTAGAAACTCTTAAGCGTTGTTGATCTTTCTGAGCTTGGCAAAGTGTCTCTGGGGAGTGTTCTAAGAGAATAAAGTATGTCCTGTCATGTAACTGTTGCTGAAAAGAGACAGAGGGCTCAAAGCCAGGAGTTCCTTGCTATACATAAGCCCCGTGACCTGGGTGAATCCTCTTGGTGCCATAGATTCTCCATCCGTATTCTGTGCCTCTCTTAATCTCACAGGTATATTATGCAGCTAAATGAAATGAAATTATTTTGACCTACTTGGATTTGACGAGCTCTTAGTTCTCTTCCAGTTCTGAAATTCTATAGCTCTTTACGGTGGGTAGAGAAGTTGAAAAAAGAGAGCCAAGAAGAGATTTTTTTAGAAGATCTATGTTTTTTATTCCTACTAGTAAACAGGTGATGACAGCTTTTCAGCTCCTATCTCATCCTTGTCAACAAGTCATTCAGGTGTAGGAACTTTATCCCCAGAGGTATTGGGGAAAAAAATCATTGGTCTTTTTAGTCCAGCTACCAATGCTGCAGTTTCCATGAACGGTGTATGCTGTGGTTGAGGATTTGAAGCAGTATCTCTGGCAATTCTATACCTCCTACAGGGAAAATACAGGTGACTCTGTTTCTCAGTGTTAATTTACTCCATTCTTTTCTTCCATCCTTTTTATATTTCCTCTCTCCCACTGAACTTCCTTTCTTCCTCTCTCCTTGTGCAAATAGCTCTTTCCACTTGAGTTTGGCTCACCTATAAGATCCATTGTCTACAGATCATTGACCTCTTAGTTCAAATTCTTACCAAATGGGAACTGGATAACTTAATCAGGTCTTGGGATACTCTTTCCTCTTGGGTTATGGATCTATTTGGGTTAGAATCAGCTGTAGGAGGTGGAAGGCATGGGGGCCTTCCACTCAGGGACCATAAACAGTGCAGACCGTAATAGATCTACTTTGGTTTTCAGTCTATAATAAAAGAACTCTTCCACAAAGCTCAATACCTAGCTACAGTTATAGATGATAAACATTGTACTTTGAACACACACTGTATCTAGAGTCAGGAAGTCTTTGTTCATAATCCTGGCTCTGCCTCTCCCAAACTATGTGAATTTCTTATTACCTAACAGTTTTACCATCTGCAAAAGGGGGAGAGGATGATAATAATAACTTCTACGCACCTCACAGAATTGTTGTGAAGAAAATATGCCAAAAATGTTTATAAGTTTGTGAATTTAGATGCCATGCATTTATATATATTTATATATTTTTTAATATATTTTTCCAGTTTTATTGAGATATAATTGGTGTATAACACTGATTAGTTTTAAGCGTACAACATAATGATTTGATATACATATATACTTCAAAATGATTACCATAATAAGTTTTGTTAACCTTCATCACTTCAAATAGTTACATTTTTTTCTTGTGATGAGAACTTTTAAGACCTACTTTCTTAGCAACCTTCAAATATTACAGCACAGTATTGTTAACTATAGTTACCATACTGTACTTTTTAGCCCCAGAACTTATTTATCCTATAATTGGAAGTTTGTACCCTTTAACCACCTTTACTCATCGGTATTTTTTAAGTTTTTATATCTTTAACATTTGTTCTATCTTCTATAAATCATACTGTGTATAAAATATAAATCATACTCTATGCTCTTAACCCTTATTTGATCATTTGATTGTTCAGTTTACTTCTTCCACACACCTAGACCAAGGGGGCTTTCTCTAACAGCATCTAAAGAATACTTGCATTGTAGCTTCTTCCTCTGCTTTTCAGCACTTACATTACATGCTATTATATCATATATTTAATTGTTTACTGTTTTATTTTCTGTTCCTGTTTTTAGATTTGAGCTTGCTTAGGGCAGGGTCTTTAGCTGTCTTCTTCATTTCTGTATCCTTGGTGCATAGTATTTTCTTGGTGTATAACAGATGCTTAATAAATATTTGTTAGTAAATATTTACAAATATGAATGAATGTCCAATAAATAATAATTAACTGCTAACTTCTCTCCCTGCTTCTGGTTCTATTCTTGGGCTCAAGTGAAGTATTTTTATAGAAATATCAGCATGGACTGAAGGAGCAAACCATTCTACAGTCAGTCTATATACATTTAGAGAAAAAAGGAACCAAATCTCTGTGGAGGTGGAATGTCATTTAAAAAATTGCTTTGGCATAGATTTTGAGAAATTGACCCTATGGCTCTAGGTGTTACTACCATGGTCAAATCCTATCCATAGTAAAACTTCACCCATTCACCTGCACTTGCAAAGTATATAGTTATTATTGACTCTTCATGTTAGCATGTAAGTCTCATGGTCTGGGGGCAAGCAATCAAAATTCATTCACGATGCATGTAGTATGTGATATGATTTCCCTTTCCACCAAAGCAAATGCTCAGAGGGTAAATAGCAGACACAGTTTTTTGATCTGGGCATGGTATTTTCTTTTCAAGTTATTTACATGGTAGATAAAAGAACGTGAAGGAAAATCAAAGCCATGTTGTCACATGCAAGCTGCTCTAGAGGTGAAGCAAAGCAGATACCTGTCCTGCCTTGAGAACTTGTTGCTGTCTCAGCTTGTTTTCTGTCATCTGGGACCAGGTATCTGAGAAGGTTGATACGATGAAAGTTATTCCTAAATAAAAAACAGACAGAAAAAATCAAAACTCCATATGGTGAGATGTGTCCAAGGAACACCTGAATGTCAGACATATAATCCATGATAGTTTTTCCTTCTGAATCAGAATAGATGCCTGTCATACTGTACATGCGGTTGAGGTTCAAGACAAGACAAAGGAAATACTAAAAGACAAAGGAAATACTAAAGACAAGGAAATACTAAAACATGTTCCAAAAAAACTATATAAGAAACTTGCCCTCTTGTCAAAAGAAAAAAAAAAAAACCCTTCATTGAATATAAAAGCATAGGCTTTTCTATCTTCCTGTCCTCAGCGTCCTCCTGTAATTCCATTTTCTCTGCCTACTGAGAGCTGGATTTCTGAAATTCATATAAATTTCAGCAGGCTGCTGCCTGGAGCCATCAGTCTCTGCTCTGGATGGAGAATGTCCTCCAGAGCACACCTACTGTTCTTAGCTTGTCCTTGCTGCTCAGCTCCCAAGCAGAATGACTGTCACCTTGCGTGTTTAATACTAAATTTATCGGGCCGCCATTCCTTGCACTTTACACAAGAGGTATTCAAAGTTAAAGCGTTCCAAAGTTTGCCGGGCATGAGGCAAGGGGTCTGTGCACTACAGTGGCGGGGCTGAAAGCTGACTGCACTGTTACCTGGGTACTGGCAAGAGCAGAAAAGGCTGGAAAGAGTACAAAGGTAAATGGAGATTTTTTTTTCTTGGTTGAATTATAGATATCTTCAGCATTATTGAACTTGGAAATGTTCCAGGAGGCCAGGTCTTCCCCATATCTCCTCCCCAGATGTAAGGCAGGAATGCTCATGTGAGTGGGTCAGGAAGGCTAGGTTTCCCAAGGGATTCTTAACTGCCAATGGACAGTCCTGGTTTCCTCAAGGCCAGTCTCCTTGATAGTTACCATACAATATGTTGTCTTCATGTAGTTATTCATTTTAGTATATAAGCAGTTCCTCAAGGATCCTACTTGCTGATTAGTCCCACTGATTGGGAAGAGAATATTGTAACATCAGGATTTCTCTTTGCAATATTCAGCTGGGACCAAACAATACTGCTTGACCAGGGCTCTTTTCTTGTCATTGGGTCACATTGCTGGTATGGAGATGTTTCTGGGGATGTTATTCGAAATATTTAACAATCTGAATGGCAGAGACACATCAATCAAAATGAAAGTCTGACCAGAGTGGACAGCCGTTCACCCCTAAGAAAAGCCCAGTGTGTTGTAACCAGGATGGGAAGATGGATGTGCTCACCACCAGCAGCCCAGGCTCTTATCCTAAGCTTCTAAACCCCATCTTACCATAATCATCCTATGCTAGAGGCCTCTGATTAGTAATTATAGTTTGTCATGCTAAAAAATATTTAATTACCTTTACCCTTAAAATTACTCTACATTAAAAATTCAACTCACATAGATAACTGAGTGCTTTCACCTCCAATTCTCACCTTATTCCCCAGATATTCTAATTAAAGATGGATTATTTCTTGGAAAGGTATATGATTTGCACAACTCTCATACTAACGTCCCTTTTTCAGTATGTAGATACGGCCTGAGCCTAGGACATGACCTCAGTTGGCTGTTCCCCTAGGCTTGTGAACAGCCCCCGCCCCCAACTCTATGATTGAGATATATGTAGAATTTCTCTTTCACCTAAACTTTAGAACTAACAGACTCATTCCTTTACCAGTTTTTATCCTTCCTCTCTTCCATCCTGTCAACTGTCTACTCCGGATCACAGTCTAGTCACAGTGTCCTGTTTATAATTTTAAAACCCCAAAGCCATTGATTTATTCATTTATTTGCTTATTTATTTATTTATTTATTGTCAGTGGGTATATCAGAACTGAGTTGCACTGGTAGATTAAGAGATATTTATTTGATTTTTTTTCCTTTGGTATCTCTGCTAAACGTCCTCTTATGAGAGGATGTCAGAATGCTTCAAAAATAAACAATAAAAATAAAAAACAAAGAAGAAGTGAAAGAGCAAAGAAAGACAAAATCCTATCGATAGTGGAAGCATAGTCAAGACGGTGGTGTGGGAAGACACAGAGTTAGCGTCTCCCCATAACTAAGGCACCTGCCAGCCGCTGGTGGGGTACTCTAATGCCCAAGGAGATGGGAGGAACCCCAGAGTGAACTGGCTTGTGGGATCTTGGTTCATGAGCCCCGGGTTGGGCAGAAGCTCCTGCAGTGGGAGCTCCAAGTCTGAACCACTGGACTAACAGAGAACCTCAGGACCCAAGGAATATTCATAGGAGTGAAATCTCACAGAGGTCCTCATCTCAGCACCAAGACCCAGCTCTACCCAATAGCCTACAGGCTCCATTCTTGGAAGCCTCAGGCCAAACAACCAGTGAAACAGGAGCAAAATCTCACTCAATTAAAAAAAAAAATGCAGACAGCAAAAATATATGTCACAGGTGAAGGAGCAAGGAAAAAATCTACAAGACCAAATAAATGAAGAGGAATTAGGCAATCTACCTGAAAAAGAATTCAGAGTAATAATAGTAAAGATGATCCAGAATCTCAGAAATAGAATGCAAGCATGGATTGAGAAAATACAAGAAATGTTTAACAAAGATCTAGAAGAACTAAAGAACAAACAAGCAGAGATGAACAACACAATAACTGAAATGAAAAATGTGCTAGAAGGAATCAATAACAGAATAAATGAGGCAGAAGAACGAATAAGTGAGCTGGAAGACAAAATGGTGGAAATAACTGCCGAGGAGCAGAATAAAGAAAAAAGAATGAAAAGAATTGAAGACAATCTCAGAGACCTCTATGACAGCACTAAATGCCCCAACATTTGAATTATAGGGGTCCTAGAATAAGAAGAGAAAGGGTCTGCGAAAATATTTAAGAGATTATAGTTGAAAACTTCCCTAACATGGGAAAGGAAATAGTCACCCAAGTCCAGGAAGCACAGAGAGTCCCATACAAGATAAACCCTAGGAAAAACACACCAAGACACATATTAATCAAACTAATAAAATTAAATTCAAAGAAAAAATATTAAAAGGAGCAAGAGAAAAACAAAAAATAACATGCAAAGGAATCCCCATTAGGTTATCAGCTAATTTTTCAGTGGAAACTGCAGGCCAGAAGGGAGTGGCAGGATATACTTAAAGTGATGAAAGAGAAAAACCTACAACCAGGATTACTGTACAGAGAAAGGATCTAATTAAGATTCAATGGAGAAGTCAAAAGCTTTTCAGACTAGCAAAAGCTAAGAGAATTTAGCACCACCAAACCAACTTTACAACAAATGCTAAAGAACCTTTTCTAAGCAGGAAACACAAGAGAAGAAAAAGACCCACAAAAATAAACCCAAAACAATTAAGAAAATGGTAATAGGAACATACATATTGATAATAACCTTGAATGTAAGTGGATTAAATGCCCCTACTAAAAGACACAGACTGGCTGATTGGATACAAAAACAAGACCCATATATATGCTGTCTACAAGATACCCACTTCAGACCTAGGGACATATATAGATTGAAAGAAAATGATATTCCATGCAAATGGAAATCAGAAGAAAGCTAGAGTAGCAATACTCATATCAGATAAAATACACTTTAAAATAAAGAATGTTACAAGAGATAAGGAAGGACACTACATAATGATCAAAGGATCAGTGAAAGAAGAAGATATAACAATTATAAATGTTTATGCACCCAACAAAGGAGCACCTCAATACATAAGGCAAATGCTAACAACCATGAAAGGAGAAGCACCTCAATACATAAGGCAAATGCTAACAACCATGAAAGGAGAAATTGACAGTAACACAATAATAGTAGGCAACTTAACACCCCACTTACACCAATGGACAAATCATCCAAACAGAAGGAAACTCAAGCTTTAAATGACACAATAGACAAGATAGATTGAACTGACATTTATAGAACATTCC
This sequence comes from Orcinus orca, assembly GCF_937001465.1. Classification (NCBI taxonomy): domain Eukaryota; kingdom Metazoa; phylum Chordata; class Mammalia; order Artiodactyla; family Delphinidae; genus Orcinus; species Orcinus orca. Next base: position 102,496,570 of record NC_064563.1, read on the forward strand.
ATCCAAAAGTGGCAGAACACACTTTCTTCTCAAGTGCACATGGAACATTCTCCAGGATAGATCACATCTTGGGTCACAAATCAACCCTCGAAAAATTTAAGAAAATTGAAATCGTATTAGGCATCTTTTCTGACCATAATGCTATGAGATTGGAAATCAATTACAGGGAAAAAAACTGTAAAAAAGACAAATACATGGAGGCTAAACAGTATGCTACTAAATAACCAAGAGGTCACTGAAGAAATCAAAGAAGAAATTAAAAAATACATAGAAACAAATGACAATGAAAACATGACAACCCAAAACCTATGGGATGCAGCAAAAGCTGTGGGAAGTTTATAGCATTCAAACTCACTTCAAGAAACAAAAAAAATCTCAAATAAACAATCTAACCCTACACTTAAAACAACTAGAGAAAGAAGAACAAAGAAAACCCAAAGACAGGAGAAGGAAAGAAATCATAAAGATCAGAGCAGAAATAAATGAAATAGAAATGAAGAAAAAAATTGCAAAGATCAATAAAACTAAAACCTGGTTCTTTGAGAAGATAAAATTGATAAACCATTAGCCAGACTCATCAAGAAAAAAAGGGAGAGGATGCAAATCAATAAAATTAGAAATGAAAAAGGAGAAATCACAACTGACACTGCAGAAATGAAAAGGATTGTAAGAGACTACTAAAACAATTATATGCCAATAAACTGGCCAACTATGAAGAAATGGACAAATTCTTGGAAGGGTACAATTTTCCAAGACTGAACCTGGAAGAATTAGAAAATATAAACAGACCTATCACAAGTAATGAAATTGAAACCGTAATTAAAAATCTTGCAACAAACAAAAGTCCTGGACCAGATAGCTTCACAGGTGAATTTTATCAAACATTTAGAGAAGAGCTAAAACAGATCCTTCTCAAACTCTTCCAAAAAATTGCAGAGTGAGAAACACTCCCAAATTCATTCTACGAAGCCACCATCACCCAGATACCAAAACCAGTAAAAGATATCACCAAAAAAGAAAATTATAGACCAATATCACTGATGAACATAGATTCAAAAATCCTGAACAAAATACTAGCAAACAGAATCCAACAGCACATTAAAAGGATCATACACCATGATCAAGTGGGATTTATCCCAAGGATGCAAGGATCCTTCAATATACACAAATCAATCAATGTGATCCACCACATTAACAAATTAAGGAATAAGAAACAACTGATCATTTCAATAGATGCAGAAAAACCTTTTGACAAAATTCAACACCATTTATGATAAAAACTCTCCAGAAAATGGGCATAGAGGGAAGCTACCTCAACATAATAAAGGCTATATATGACAAACCCACAGTAAGCATCATACTCAATGGTGAAAAACTGAAAGCATTTCCACTAAGATCAGGAATAAGACAAGGATGTCCACTCTCACCACTGTTATTCAACATAGTTTTGGAAGTCCTAGCCACAGCAATCAGAGAAGAAAAAGAAATAAAAGGAATCCAAATTGGAAAAGAAGAAGTAAAACCTATACATAGAAAATCCTAAAGATGCCACCAGAAAACTACTAGAACTAATCAATGAATTTGGTAAGGTTGCAGAATACAAAATTAATGCACAGAAATCTCTGGCATTCCTATACACCAACAACGAAAAATCAGAAAGAGAAATTAAGGAAACACTCACATTTACCATAGCAGCAAAAAGAATAAAATACCTAGGAATAAACCTCCCTAAGGAGGCGAAAGACTTGTACTCAGAAAACTACAAAACACTGTTGAAAGAAATCAGAGATGACATAAACAGATGGAGAAATATACCATGTTCTTTGATTAGAAGAATCAATATTATGAAAATGACCATACTACCCAAAGCAATCTATAGATTCAATGCAATCCCTGTCAAACTACCAATGGCATTCTTCACAGAACCAGAACAAAAAATCTTACAATTTTTATGGAAACACAAAAGACCCCGAATATCCAAAGCTATCTTGAGAAAGAAAAACAGAGCTGGAGGAATCAATCTCCCTGACTTCAGACTATACTACAAAGCTACAGTAATCAAGACAGTATGGTACTGGCACAAAAACAGAAATAGAGGTCAATGGTACAGGATAGAATGCCCTGAGATAACCCCATGCACATATGGGCACCTAATTTATGACAAAGGAGACAAGAACATACAATGGAGAAAAGACAGCTTCTTCAATAAGTGGTGCTGGGAAAACTGGACAGCTACATGTAAAAGAATGAAATTAGAACACTACCTCACGCCATCACAAAAATGAACTCCAGCTTGATTAAAGACTTATATGTAAGTCCAGACACTGTAAAACTCTTTGAGGAAAACATAGGAAAAACACTCTTTGACATAAACCACAGAAAGATCTTTTGTGACCCACCTCCTAGAGTAACAGAAATAAAAATAAACAAATAGGAGTTAATTAAACTTAAAAGCTTTTGCACAGCAAATGAAACCATAAACAAGACAAAAAGACAACCCTCAGAATGGGAGCAAATATTTGCAAATGAAACAACAGACAAAGGATTACTCTCCAAAATATACAAACGGTCATGGAGCTCAATATCAAAAAAATAAACAATCCAGTTACAAAATGGGCAGAAGACCTAAATAGATATTTCGCCAAGGAAGACATACAGATAGCCAAGAGGCACATGAAAAGATGCTCAACATCACTAACTATTAGAGAAATGCAAATCAAAACTACGATGAGGTATCACCTCGTGCCAGTCAGAATGGCCATTATCAAAAAAGCTAGAAACAATAAATGCTGGAAAGGGTGTAATGAAAAGGGAGCCCTCCTACACTGTTGGTGGGAATGTAAATTGATACAACCACTATGGAAAACAGTATGGAGGTTCCTTAAAAAACTAAAAATAGAACTAACCATATGACCCAGCAATCCCACTACTGTGGGACAATAACCAGGACATGGAAGCAACCTAAATGTCCATTGACAAGTGAATGGATAAAGCAGATGTGGCACATATGTACAATGGAATATTACTCAGAAACGAAACTGAGTTATTTATAGTGAGGTGGATGGACCTAGAATCTGTCATACAGAGTGAAGTAAGTCAGAAAAAGAAAAACAAATACTGTATGCTAATGCATATATAAGGAATCAAAAAAGAAAAAAATGGTACTGATGAACCTAGTTGCAGGGCAGGAATAAAGAGGTAGAAATAGAGAATGGACTTGATGACATGGGGTGGGAGGGTGAAGCTGGGACAAAGTGAAAGTAACATCGACATATACACACTACCGAATGTAAAATAGTTGGCTGGTGGGAAGCAGAAGCATAGCACAGGGAAATAGGTTGGTGCTTTGCGGTGACCTAGAGGGGTGGGATAGGGAGGATGGGAGGGAGGCTCAAGAGGGAGGGAATATGGGGACATGTGTATGCATATGGCTGATTTGCTTTGTTGTACAACAGAAACTAACACAGTATTGTGAAGCAATTATACTCCAATAAAGAGCTATTAAACAAAAAATCCTAGCGATAGTTAACAAGTAAATCTAGTTTACCTGTACTCAGTTTCTAAAATTCATTCTTGCTTCCTAAAGGGCTTAAAATTTTTACTCAGGGGTTTTCCCTGGTGGCGCAGTGGTTGAGAGTCCGCCTGCCGATGCAGGGGACGCGGGTTCGTGCCCCGGTCCGGAAAGATCCCGCATGCTGCCGAGCAGCTGGGCCTGTGAGCCATGGCCACTGAGCCTGCGCGTCCGGAGCCTGTGCTCCGCAACGGGAGAGGCCACAACAGTGAAAGGCCCGCGTACCGCCAAAAAAAAAAAAAAAAATTCTGCTCAGGGAAAAACAACTGGCAAAAATGACACACTGCCCCTCTACCTTTCCTCTCTGCTGCCCTTGACCAGGGCCTTGTCTCTCTTGTATTTTATTTGTGTACTTTTTCTTATCCCTCAGGGTGATCAAATTCTGCCTAATCTCTGGAAACATTTGTGGGGCAGAAGGAAGTAGTCAAGTGAGTGTAGATTTGCCTCAGGCCCTCCTTCCCAGGACACCAAGGTGGAAGATGGCTGGAACCCCTCCCGCCCACCCATTTACCTCCAAGTGCCTGTTGTATACTTCTTTCTCTTCAAAGTTGTCCCGAAGCTAACTTCATCTCTATGAAAACATCTTTGGATGGGGGAAGGGGAGCACCAACTCTTCCCAGCCCCCATTTTCCACCTTGTCCCTGGACAACTTGCAGTGGTCCTGGTGGCATTTTAGTGGAAACAGATGTTTCCTCTTTCTCAAAAGTTTAGTGTTGCTGTAGGATCTGGGCTTTGTATGTTATGTCACTCCCCTGGAAGCCTTCCTTGGACATTTCAGAGCAGTCAACTTAAAGCATTATATTATAATACAGCATTACAATTGAGATCTCCCATTGGACACAAGCTCTTTGAGATCAGGTTTGTTTTATTTTTATTTTATTTTATTTCACTTTATTTTATTATCATCTTTAAAATCTATTTTCCTAACACCTATTCTAGAGCTTAGCTCATCATAACTTCTTAGTAAATATTTTGTTGAATGTATGAACTAATTAATTACCCAGTGTATTTGAGAATGAGCATTTTCTACCAGTTCAGAAAAACTCTTAATACTTGCTCATCTTTGTACCTTGATTATGGGGATTTTTTTCCTTGTCTGGAAGGTGGTGGGGATAAAGGGTGGGGCAGGGACTAGACACCTTTTGTTTATCAGCCATGTAGGACTAACTAGGATCCAAGAAGTAATGAAAAGGAAGTTCATGGGGACAGATAATATAATTTGAAGTTGTGTGTTCATTATTCAAACCCTAGGACTCTCCCTTATGTGGCAGGGCCAAAAGGATGTATGAGAAAGAGTAAGTACTTCTTTTCTTTCCCTTTTGCTACAAATGTAGCTGTGTAAAATATAAATCAATGAGAGGTTAAGACATTTTCTCTAAACAGTTTAAACCCTATTCTTTGCAGTTTAACCAGCAGTTGTGGAAATTCAAGTTTTTAGTCACAAAGATTAGAAAGAGAATGAGATTGAGAGTCAGGAGAATTGGAATTAATATCATTTGGGGTGTGGAAAGGTGATTGAATAAAGCATTTTCAGTCTTCAAGCCACAGTTTCCTCGTCAAAAGTAACAATGACAACTGCATTTTCTACTTTGTAAACCTATTGTAAAGGTATATGCAAATAATCTACGTTAAAATGACTTTTGAAAAAAAACTTTGCAAAACATTATAGAAATATAAAGTATGGTATGGTATGTCTGTGATCTTCTATTCCAAGTCCAACTGGGTACTCCTCTTTCAGCTGAATATGTAGGTGTGAGCTTTCTGACTTTTCTTTAGGAGAAAAGAGAGTACAAAATTGCCCTGTGAATAAAAATGAAACTAGTAGCTGAGTGATTTAAGGAAACGTGGTTATCATGTCTAATTTTCTACTGCTTTCCAGCAATGCTGCACTGACAGTTATCTCTGAAAATCTCAGGATATTGAGCAAATTTATCCTCCTGACACCTTCAGGGAGAAAGAAGCAGTGATACACACAGGCCTCCCCTGGCTAGTGGAGGCTTCAGATTGAAAAGCAGGCAGATGTAAAAATAGGACACAGACAGAGCTGCAATATTTTGACCTAAGTTGTCAGCCTGGCTGTGAGGTCTTCTGAACTCTCTAATAGAGAGTTCACCTCACTCAAAGAAATGGGAGGATCAGGTCAATGTTATCACATCATATATTCTACTGCGTCCTGGGCGTACTCAACCTATCTGTACCCTATGTGCCTTGGATTTTTCATCCAGCAATTGTGGATTTCCAATTGTGAGGTACTGTGCTGGTCTGTTATTCCCAAGTTATACTGATGACTTGGGGAAGGTCAGCTATGTGGTGGTAGCAACCAGAAATGATAGTGAATACTTCATAATGTTACCACCAGCCACTGTACTAGAAATAACAGTGAATACTTATGTGGTACTTACCGCAGGCCCTATACTAAAAATGATATGACTTTAATTCTCTAATCCTATGAGGAGCATTCTAGAAATATCTCACTTTGCAAATATGGAACCTGAGGCACAGAGAGATCAAGTAACTTGCCCAAGGCCACATATCTAACAAAGGCAAAACATGATCCCAAGCAGCCCAGCTCCAGAGCTTGGGTGATGACTTAAGCTCTACTGAGAAGGGTTCAGCTCTGGCAGTTTGAATAAATAAGATGATTTCTTAGTAATTGCTTAGGTTGTCAACAAAGATTGCTTGTGCATGTCACTGATAGGAAAACCAAAGATGACTCTGTATAACAATATAACACACTCTATGCCTTTTTTTTGAACACCTGTTACACTTAATATGAGTATCAGAGTTAATTATAATTTTGCCTTTTCATGTAAGTAAATTTTGCCTCTACACTAGATTGCATGCAAGTGGAGAATCGTGACTGTTTTAAACTTCCATTACATACACATATTTTTAACAATTTGTCTATTTACAGTTCCTGTGTGCATAGTGCAGGGCACATGGTGGGCACCCATAAATGACAGTAATTAGTTCAGTCACATTTTTTTCCTTCTTTTTGATATATTTACTTTTTGTCTCCTTGTTCTGAGAGTATTTACAGTATGTAAAGTTGTAAAGAATTGTCTCCACTGGACTCTGTATTCACCCCTTTGGTCAGTGTTCTCTTCCAACTAAAGTGAGAAATCATCAGCTGCCTTTAGGAACTGCACTAACCAGAAGAGAAGGAACTAAAAGCCAACCTTGGCATTGGTGGGGGTAGAGTGGTCTGGACAAGCCATGATGGCATATGTTTCTCACATATAAGGGAATCGAATACTGAAAGATCAATACCTCACCCCCTGCCCCAATAGTACTCCATCAGACTATTATTTGATAGTTATCAGGACTAGTGCCTGAGTTACACAGGTCTCCTTCTGCTGAATCATTTGTGCAGTTGGCATATGGCTTGGGGAAGCCTAACTACTCCAGATACTAATTTTAAATATGAAAAAAAAGAGTAAGTCATATGGGATCTGGGATTAAAATGACTCCTTAAATTATGCTTTTCCTCCAGGCACACTATGTCTATGCTCAAACTTAGGTGGACTGGGAAAGAAAAATATATTCAAGCATAATACAGGCAAGTCTAAAGGTGTTCTGTTTAATAAGCTAGGAGAAATTCCCCTTGATTTCCTAGGTTTTGAAAAGAAAAAAGAAGCGGTTTTTCACTAATAAAAAAATGAATTATAAGAGATTGAAGATTAAAATGGAACGTTGATTCTCCCCTTTGGGCCTTTCTTTTCCTTATTAGTGGAGGAGTAAAAAAAGTAATTTTTTGTCTCTTGTATTAATAATTTTACCCTAGCCATACTTGGATGATAAAAAAAAAAAACCAAGGAAGTATGGAAAATTTAGCTTCAATTTCTCAAATTAATCTTGTAATAGATGGTAAAATAGAGTAAAATTAGGAGATGGAATGCAAAATCTTGTAAAGAACTTCTAATTTATCATTTTAAGAGTACTGATTCACTTATTAAATAGACATATTTGTGCTAGACACGGAGAATACAGCAAAGAACGCCACTTATTTTAAGCATATATCTCAAAGTGCCAATTAAATATTAACCAAAGGAGAATTAGGTTGAGAGGTAGAGGCACTAAAAACTACAGGTTTCTGCCTGCCTGGGTTGATACTTTATATTCCTTATAACTTCCATTTTGGAAGTCATTTGATTTAGCTGAGAATACCCTAAACTTGACAATGTCGTATAGGAGGGAGAAACACCAGGCTGCTTTTTGAGGGCTCACTTACCACCTCAACACAAACACTGTCAAAGGGATGGTAATGACCAACACTGCATAGACGAATGGAAATGGAGGAGTAGGGTTCAATCCTCATGACTTCAAAATAAGCCAGACTGAGCCAGAAATCTCTTCGGCATATCCAACAAAGCATATGCAAGCCAGTGCTCTCCCACAGGGCAGAGATGTGTGATTTTATGTACACTAAATGTAGCGTCTAGGGAACTATAATCATGTGATTACTTTGGTGATCGGAGCGAGCTTTTTTTCACTGCTGAAGATACACTGGCCCTAGATCAAGAGAGCTTGTCAATGGATTTTGAGGAAGAATGGATTGCTGTAGAAGTATTTAGCTAACATTTTAAAACTAACTCTTAATTAAAAGCACTTGTGATGTGCCTTAATACAGGTATTTGTTCTTGGATTAATTCTTTACTGCAGTCCTAACCAAGTAGCCCAAGTAAGTGTTGTAAATATGTATCTGTACCAAATAGGGCCCCATGCATATTCTGTATACTAGATTTTACTTATTATTTTTCATTGTGTCCATTCATTCAGTCTTAGGAACCAAAGAAAGAGGATTAACACTACATGAACGTCTACTCTTCCTTTGACTATGCTGCAAACTACCTGATCATTCCAGAAAAAGCTCAAGCAAAGGTTTAAGTGCATGCCCTTCTCTTTGCTGATATTTTTTTCATCATAAGCATTAATTGGATACTTCTTAAGAAGTTAAAATTAATATCATCTTGATTACCATGATTATGATCAATTTTTCTTCATCTTTTGTGTGCATAGAAATGGGAGATTTGTGTGCACAGAAATGGGAGGTTCTAGTCCTGAGCAGTTTAATAGTAGAAAGAAGGCTAATATACAGATAACGTTGCTTGGTAACTCCCCCAAATGCTTTCATTTAAATTTCTTATTTATTTATTTATCTAGAGTAACCGCAATTTATTAGAGTAAACAAGGTGGTTTGGTTCTTCCACTTCTAATTGTAAAATATGCTTTAAGCAATCTTTTGAATGAAAGAAATGTTAGAGCGCAAGGTCAGTTAACCATGGCCCTCTGGCCAAATCCAGGCCACAGCTTGTTTTTGTCAATAAAATTTAATTTGAACATGGCAGACACCCATTTTCTCATGTATTGTATGTGACTGCTTTCAAAATAAAACAGCAGGGTTGAATGTTTGCAACAGAAACCTCAGATTGCAAAGCCTAAAATATTTACTATCTGTACTCTTACAGAAAAAGTTTGTGAACTCTTGTATGTAGAAAAAGGAAGAGAGCATACCAGTCAAGAGCATAATTCTATATATCAAACATGACAGCATTCAGATAATCAAGGAACAAATTGTAGATGGCTTTGAGGTTAATTCCTAGGACTATAGATTTGAGTAATAGTTGGTATCTGGAGTAAACTTCTGAGGAGGAAAACAAAGCCCAAGTGATTCTTGAATTCTGGATAGAACCGGTCAGAGAATCTAGAGGTAATAAGGAATTTCAGATGGAACTTGCTAAATACAAATAATAATTATAATCTAGTATTTATTCATTTTTACTGTTACCACCCGTAGATAATAGATGAATCTGGAAATGATGCTTTATTTTTGGTACTTTCAATTTCAGGTGTCACTAGTATTATCAGATGGAAGGGAAATCTAGACCTGGAAAGTGGCATTCCATGTATATATACAAGGGACTCTAGTCTTAGTATAGCTTATTATCAAAAGAAGAGGAAGTATTATTCTTTTATTTCTTGCTTGCTGAGTTTTTACCAAGAATGGATATTGAATTTATCAAATGTTTTTCCTATGTCTATTGAAATGATTGTATGATTTCCTCCTTACCTGTCAATGTGGTAAGTTATATTGATTAATTTCCTTATGTGAAATCAATAAGCCCTACTTTTCCTGCTATATTATGTTTTTTAATACATTACTGTATATGATATTCTAATATGTTAAAAATTTTGAAGCTATGTTCACAAGAGGTATTGCTCTGTAATTTTTGTTTTCTTATAATGTCTTTGTTTGGCTAATGAGTTGGTAAGCATTCGCTTCTCCTCTACTTTCAGAAGGAGTTTGTGTGGGATTGGTTGTATTTCTTCCTTAAATAATTGGCAGAATTTACCAGTGTAACAATCTTCCTACCAGTTTTCTCCATGGGAAGATTTTGAATTACAAATTTAATTTCTTTCACTTGGTTATTTTGTCTTAGTTTTGTTAATATGTATCTACCAAGAACTTTTTCCATTTCATCCAAGTGGTTGAATTTTTTGGCATTGAATTATATACAATATTGTTTTATTATCTTAATATCTGTAGTGATGTCCTTTCTCTCATTCCTAATATTGGTAATTTGTATCTTCTCTCTTTTTCTTGAAACTAGAATTTGTGAATTTCAATGATTTTTTTCAAAAGCTCACTTTTTAGTTTTATTAGTTTTAAAAAAGTTCCACTTCATTCATTTTTTGTGCTTATCTTTATCCTCTCTTTCTTCTACTTACTTTGAGTTTAATTTGCTCTTCTTATTTTTATTTATTTATTTATTTTTTAAACTTTTATTGGAGTATAGTAGATTTACAATGTTGTGTTAGTTTCAGTTGTACAGCAAAGTGAATCAATTATACATATACATATATCCACCTTATTTTAGATTCTTTCCCCATATAGGTCACTACAGAGTATTGAGTAGGGTTCCCTGTGCTATACAGTAGGGCCTTATTAGTTACCTATTTTATATATACTGTAGTGTGTATATGTTAATCCCAATCTCCCAATTTATCCCCCCCTCCCTTTTTCCCCCTGGTAACCGAAAGCTTGTTTTCTTCATCTGTGTTTCTATTTCTGCTTTGTAAATAAGTTCATTTGTACCATTTTTTAGATTCTACATATAAGCGATATCATATGATATTTGTCTTTCTGTGTCTGACTTACTTCACTTAGTATGGCAATCTCTAGGTGCATCCATGTTGCTGCAAATGGCATTATTTTGTTCTTTTTTATGGCTGAGTAAAATTCCATTGTATATATGTACCACGTCTTCTTCATCTATTCCTCTGTCAATGGACATTTAGGTTGCTTCCAAGTCCTGGCTATTGTAAATAGTGCTGCTATAAGCATTCAGGTACATGTATCTTTTCAAATTATGGTTTTCTCCAGGTATATGCCCAGGAGTGGTATTGCTGGGTCATATGGTAGCTCTATTCTCAGTTTTTTAAGGACCCTCCATACTGTTCTCCATAGTGGCTGTACCAATTTGCAGTCCAACCAACAGTGTAGGAGGGTTTCCTTTTCTCCACACCCTCTCCAACATTTATTGTTGGTAGATTTTTTTTGATCATGGACATTCTGACCTTGCTCTTTTAAAAAAATAAGTTTTATAAAGTCTTAAGGCAGATTATTGATGTTAGACCTTTTACTTTATAATATAAATATCTAAAGCAATAAATTAACCTAAAAAACTAATTGTAACTCACTGATTTTGATATATTGATTTCATTTTCACTGAGTTCAAAATATTTTCTAATTTCCTTTATGATTTCTTCTTTAATTAATGGCATACTCAGAAGTATAATATTTAATTTCCAAATATTTGAAGATTTTCCTGATAGTTTTCTGCTATTAATTTCTAATTCAATTCTTTTTTGGTCAGAAAATATAATATGTATTTTTTCAATTCTCTCTAATTTATTAAGACTTATTTCATGTACCAGCATATAGTCTATCTTGGGCAATATTTAGTTTTCAATTATAAGGAATGTATATTCTACAATTATTGGATGGAATGTTCTGTGAATGTCAGTTAGGTCAAGCCATTTGATAATGTTCAAGTCATCAATATTATTTACTGATTTTCATCTACTTCTATTAATTACTGAGAAAAAAAGTGTTAAAACCTCCAACTGTAATTGGGATCTTATCTATTTTTCCTCTGTTCATTATATTTTTGCTTCATGCATTTTGACACTTTGCTATTAGGTGAATACACATTTAGAATTTTTTTTTTTTTCTGATGAATGGACTCCTTTATCATTATGAAACATTCCTCTTTATCCTTAGTAATATTCCTTATTCTAAAGTCTACTTTGTTTTCTTTTGATTAGTTTTCTTTCAATTAGTGCTTCATGGTGTATTTTTTACTATTAATCTATTTTTAAAATATTTAATATAGTTTATTGTGGACAGAATATCATTAGATCTTGCTTTTCTTATTATCTGATAATCTGTGCCTTTTAATTAGTGTTTAGACTATTTGCATTTAATGTAATTATACATTTGGTTTAAATCTACCATATATTTGTTTTCTAATTGTTTTATTTGTTCTTTGTTTATTTTTCTCTTTTTACATAGTGATGAAATACTTGAAACTGAATATGCCATTTTATTTCCACTATTGGCTTATTAGCTATACCACTCTGTTCAGTACATTATATTTTCTTTAGTTAATTATCTTTGTAAAAAAATTATAAATTAGAGAAAACTCTTTTATTTATTTATTTGAAATTTCTGGCACTCTTCCTTTGTGTTTTTTACTTGCAATATTCTATTATTTTCCTCATGCCTGATGGAATTCCTTTAACATTTCTAATAATACAAGTCTGCTGATGATGACTTTTCTCTATTTTTTTGTCTAAAAGTATTTTAAATAATATATCTGCTAGATGTAGAATTCTAGATTAATTCTTTTTCTTTCAGCCTTTTGAAACATGTTGGTCCACTGTTTTCTCACCTCTACTTTTCTGATTAGAAGCTAATTGTCATTTGAATCATTTGTTCCATCATCCCAATACTCTGGGTGCTTTCAAGATTTTACCTTTATCTTCAATTTTCAGCAGTTTGGTTATGAGGTACCTAGGTGTGGTTTTCTTTATATTTATCCATTTGGACTTTACTGATTTTTTGAATATGTAAATTTATGTCTTTACCAAATTTGGGAACACTTGGCCATTATTTTTTCAATATTGCTTCTGCTCCATTCTTTCTCTCCTATTGTCCTGGGACTACCATAACATGGAAGTTAGACTTCTTAATATTGTCAAACATGTCGCAGACACACACACACACACACACACACACACACACACACACACACACACACAAACACACACACACACACACAATTTTCCCTCTCTGTTCTTCAGATAGCAATTACTCAATTCATTTTAATGTTAACCTGTGTTTTTTCTTTTTCGTCTCCATTCTGCTGTTAAATGAACCAATACAATGAACTTTTAAATTTCAGATATTTTATATTTTATTTCTAGAATTTTCTTTTGATTCTTTTTCATAGCTTCCATTTCTTTCCTAGATTTCTTTTTTCATTCATTATAACATTTTTTTTCTTTTTCTTGGCATGGTTATAATAGCTGCTCTACAGAGCCTGATAATTCTACCTTGGGTGCTGTCTCTTTTGATTTTTTTTTCCCTTGAGAATAAATCATATTTTTCTATTATTCCATATGTTGAGTAATTTTGGATTGGATCCTTGGGATTGTTGCTATTATGTTGTGGATACTCTGGATTCTACTATATTAGTTCAAAAACAGTTTATTTTGTTTGTTTTTGCAGGCAATTACCTTGGTTGGACTCAGACTGAAAATTATGCCTTTTGGGTAACAGTTTAACCTTCAGTTCAATTCTGTTAATCTTAGCTAAGTGGCTTAAAGTAGGCTCCATTCATTCACAGTTCATGGGTCATCCAGAGATTTTGGTAAAGTGTATGCACAGAGTCTGTGGCTCTCCCTCTGTATGTTCTGTTTTTCTGGGTGCCCCCTCACTTTCTAGCAGCTGTACTCTGACTATTCAGGCCTGAAAGATGGTATGTTTTCCATGAATTTTAGCCACTTCACATGGTACCAAGTATAGCTTGCTTTCAATCTAAATGCTGTATAAAAATTTTCTTTTTGTCCATGTTCCAGAATCTGTCTGCTGTTTTGCACTATCCAATTCTTTCACGTAATTTCTTTTGCATTTTGTCCAGAGTATATGGTTATTATCTGTAGGAAAGTCAACCTAGTAAGAATGTATTTGTCTATGCCAGAAGCAGAACTACTTCTATGCATGTCAGGGCTGGTTCTCAGTAAGACACAATGTGACCCCTATGCAGACCTCTTTTTCTTCATACTATCTACTTTTAGAAACTTTGTCCCCAAATTTCCAGCTGCCTCATCTTTCCCAGTTTTAATCTTCACCTCCTCAACTCAAGGAGGCCAACTGAATTCTCTCTGTATTCTCCCACCCTGTATTTATGTTTTGGTAATTGACTCCAGGCAGAAAGGCAATATAAATGTAGAGCTCCCCTTAATTTTTCTTATTCTCAGGAATACCAATCCTGCATTTCCTGTTTTCCCGTGTGTGAAACAGTTGTTTCATATATTTTGCCCAGTTATTTACACCAGGAGGTTAAACTCAATTTTTGTTATTTCACCATGGCTAGCGGAAGAAGTTCTAAGTTCTGTGGATTTAGAATATTTGGAAAATATATAAAAGAGAAAATAAAATCATTCTAAAACCTAATCATCAACAGACAATTGCTGTTAACATATAGACATATTTCCTTGTTATTTGTGCAGTTTATTTCTAGACTTTATAAACATTATAACATTATAAATATATGTGTGTACATATATGTGTATATGTAATAATTTAAATATAAATATGTATAATTATTGTTTATAATAATTTAATATGTATAATTTATATAATATATATAAAATTTTAAACAGTTAATAAAAGATCATTTACAGATCCTATTTAGATGACAATAGATTTAGGGTATGGTGACAACTAATATTTGTTCCTAGGTGGTCCCTTTTAATTAAGCAAAATTACTCAGGTCATTTAGTGTGACTTTTGACCATGCAAAAAAATATTTATTCAAGACACTTGGCAAGGTTTGCTCTGTGTAGCTCTGTTTTATGGAGATAGTTGAGGAAAGTTTCTCTTGGCAAAATGTCTCGTGCAAATAGTTTAGATACTTTTTGTAAGTGCTAAATAAAACTAGCAGAAATATTATATTTTATTATTATAAAAAGTAACAGGAGATTCCAGCCCAACTCTGGGATAAACTACTTGGTAGTAGACACAGGACCTGGACTTGACAAAGGAGTGGAATCCAAAGGGAAAGTTAGGAGAGAGCACTTCAGGGTGAACTTTCCTCCAGGGCTGCAGAATTTAGCCAGCGACACACAGGCCAACTGAAGCAGATTGGAGTTCAAAATATATTGCAGGAGAGCTTTTTATGTTTGTCCTTCAATTGCTGATCTATCTTCTGCCTTTTTGAATTTCTTTCCTTACTACTTTTGATAATGTGTTTTAAGTTTCTTTCTCCTGTCCTTTTATTTCCTTTTTCTCCTTCTCTTTCTTCTGTCTTTTTCATCTCATCTTGTTTAGCCAAGGCGTTGCAGATTTTTTCGCTTATGTCTTTCTGAATCTACTTAAAGGAAAACGTCTTCTTATATTTTAAAGAGGAGATCAAAAAATGTAATAAAAGTTTTGTTCTGTTTCTGTAGTATGTTGTTTTCAGAGGTTTATTCTTCTCTTCAGAATCTTGGGAAGTTTATCCTTTCACTTGTGTTGTTTTCCCACAAATCACATGTTATCATCTTTCTGTTTACCTACCTCTCCTTAAACAAGGAAAACTGTATCAAGATCTAGTGTTTGTGAACAGACCAACAGGTAATTGAATTGCCTTTGTCTCTATGTTTTCTCTACTTAGATGTTACCCTCTTCTCAGATATACAGCCAAAGGCAGGTGATGAGTATGAATCAATCCAATTTCCACTGTCTTTCAGTTTTGCTGTACTGATTTGGGACCTTTTTATCAATGTGTAATATATGGCTAAGTGGATAGAGTATATAAAAAGAAAAAAAATACAACTCCATGTTTGTGTCATTACAATGGGGCTTAGATGACAAATGTGGTTTTTCAAACTATAGTCATGAACTAATCAACATCAGAATGCAGAGCCTTAGGCCTAATCCCAGGCCACCTGCATCATAGTCTTTAGTGTGGGGAGGAGGAAGGCCTGCAAACCTACATTTTGAACAAGTTCTCCAGGTAAGTCCTACATACACTAAGAATATCTTCCATGAAGATTTACTTGTAGGGACTCCACTACTCGGAATGCAACTCAGTACTGCTTGTCCATCCCTGCTTCTCAACTCAGTGTGGCCTCTCAATAGGTGAGATGTAGACCAAGAAATACTTACAGCTGCAGCTATAAAAAGGGCCTGCTTTTGGCCATCCCCCCACCAAAACCAATATCACAGAGGAGAAGAGTCTGCCAAGTACTTGTAAGGTTTTTGTGTCCTCCCTACATCAATGAACAGACAACAGGGAGGACTAAAGAAATTATTTAATTACTTTTTTGGTGAATAGATTTGCTTTATTGCAGTTCCATTACATAAACAGTCCACAGATTGTAATTTTCTCTTCAATTCCTTTGGTCTGAAAATTAGAGGAAATTCTGCCCAGGTTGTGACTGTGTTGCTGGGAGATTTTTCCCTTTTTTGTTCTCTGCATTCTCAATTTTCATAGCAGGTTAGAAGTGGCTATGTTAGAGCTTATTGGCTAGATGCCATATGAAATCGGAAATTCTAATAGATATATAAAAACATTTGCTTATCATGGAGTAGAGTTGCAACAAATTCACCAATATTTCTTACAATTTTGCTTATATTCAAAAGTCTTTTTAAAAATACAGAAAATATTAAAAATAATATAACAAAGTTATACCCATTAATTGAAACTGACACTTATTAACATTCTGCCATATTTATTTAATAAATTTTTACAAAGTAAATAAAACAAAGATGAAGATGAAGTTACTTTTGCTCCCTATACCTGTTTCCATTCCCTTCCAATCTCACCACATACAGCCAGTGTTGTACTTTAAATGGAGATCGTCGTAATCTATTTATTTAAAAAATATTTTATACATCCATAAACATATATATGTATATACACACACTTATATACAAGAACAATATATAATATTTATGTAAATTTTTATTAACATGATTTATTACATGCTCTATATTCTACCAGTTGCATTTCTTCCCCTCAATCTATGGTTGAGATGTAGCCATTTTGATATATTAATATCTGTTTAATTTCTTTTACTTCATAATATTCCTTTCTTTGTATATACTCATATTTATCAACTCCCTGATTTCTTCCAATATGTAAGATATTACAACAGTGCTGTAATAAACATTATTGTTTATGTTTCCTTGTGTGCTGTGC
Organism: Orcinus orca; assembly: GCF_937001465.1. Classification (NCBI taxonomy): domain Eukaryota; kingdom Metazoa; phylum Chordata; class Mammalia; order Artiodactyla; family Delphinidae; genus Orcinus; species Orcinus orca. The sequence goes on from NC_064563.1 coordinate 102,513,613, forward strand.
AAGAATATTTTTAGGCTATAATCTTAGAAGTGGAATTTTGGGGGTAATATGGTATGCACATTTAATACTGCAAGATATTATCAGGTTTTTTTTCTTTCACACTTTTTGAACCACTTTTTACACCTATCATTAAGGCATGAAATTTTCTGTTTTTCTGAATCTTTGCCAAGAGTTGATAGGATCAGACATTTAATTTTTGTTAATATGATTGGTGAAAAAATAAGCCTTACTTGCAATAATTTTACCTCCACATGTGCAGGCTTCCATATTTAGTAAACTCATGTATCCCAAGTACCTAAAAACAGCACCTACGCTCAGTAGAGGCTCAGTAAATATTTTGTTGAATATATTTACTAATGAGCTTAAGCATCTCTTCATATTTATTTGCCATTCAAATTTCTTTTTTGTGTATTGCCTGGTTTATTTCCTTTGCCCGTTTTTGTATTGAACTGTGTGTCTTTTTCTTATTGAGTTGTGGAAGCTCTTCATATGTTCCAGCTACTAATTTCTAGCTCTATATCTTGCAAACATCTTTATCCTTTTGACCCTTATGTGTTTTTTTTTAATTTAACATATTTTATTGTTAGAACAATTTTAAGTTTAAGGAAAAATAAATGGAAAGTAGAGAGTTTTCATATACCCTCTTAATCCCCCCAACAGTTGCCCTTATTGTTGACATCTTGCATTAATGTGGTACATTTATTATATTTGATGAGCCAATATAAATACATTCTTATTAACTAAAGTCCATAGTTTACATTAGAGTTCACTCTTTGTGTTGTACATTCTGTGGGTTTTGACAAATATATAATGATATGAATTCACCATTACAGTATAATACACGATAGTTTCACTACCCTAACAATCTGTGTGCTCCACTGATTCATCCCTCCCTTCCTCCTCCCAAACTCCTGGCAACCACTAATCTCTTTGCTTTCTTCATAGTTTTGCTTTTTCCAGAATGTTACATAGTTGGAATCAACCAGTATGTAGCCTTTTCAAATTGGCTTCTTTCACTTAGCAATATACATTTAAGTTTCCTGCATGTCTTTTTGTGGTTTGATAGCTCATTTCTTTTATTAATGAATTATTCCATTATATACATATATTACAGTTTATTTATACATTCATTTGTTGAAGGACATCTTGGTTGCTTTCAAATTTTGGCAATTATGAATAAAGCATTAATTTGGCAATTGTGAGTAAAACATATGTGTGCAAGTTTTTGTGAACATAATTTTTCATTTCATTTGGGTAAATACCAAGGAGCACAATTACTGGATCATTAGGTAAGAATGTGTTTAGTTTTGTAAGAAGCTGCAACTGTCTTCTGAAATTGCTGTATTATTCCTTATCTTTTAATTTTTATCATGTACAAGTTTTAAATTTTGATTTAGTCAAATGTAACATTTTTATGGTTTATAATTTTTACTTTTTTACAACAAATCCTACTATATAATCATCAAAATATTCTATGAAATCTCTGTGGCTAATGATGTTAATTTTTATTTTTATATTAATTTCTTGAGCCTGGCATTCTCAGCCTTCTACATTCTGTCCCCAATCTAATATTTACTCTTATCTTCAAAATAACCCACCTACTCAGGCCAAACAGTTCTGCCTATTGACTCCAAAATGAGTCATGAGCAGCCCCACCTATAGTCTTTTGATAATGCTGGTTCTTCTGCCTGAAGAGTTCATCTTTCTCTGTATCTAAGTTTAAGTTCAAGTTCTCTTCCTCCTTCAAACCTGAAGTTCAACTTCCCATTGTGGCCTCTTTTGACTTCCCTTCATTTGCTCTTAAGACTCCATTCATATTTTTCAGATCCAAGATGTGATATTCACATTTTGGCAAATAATTTGTAAGTATTTTATTTACCAGTCTAAATATCAGAAATGACCAGTCATGGAGGAAAATACAGCATACTAGGGATTTTCTAGATGTATTTTATTTATTTATATATTGTAGGAACTCTTGACTTCTGATACTTACCCTAATTTATTCCTCCATTATAAATCATGTGGTGTTCTATCTATCTTGGAAAAGCAAAGTCCATATTTTATTTCTTATTAAAAATTATGCTTGGTTCAGACATTCATAATGAAATAATAATGCTTTGTGGTTGCAAAACATCTTCCATCTACTATCTATCACCACACAGTGCTCAGTGGATAGGAGATTCTCTCTCTCTCTCTCTCTATCAATCTATATATATACAGGTTTGGCCAGAGAGTTGTTTGTTCGGGTTTTTGTAAGATGTTATGGAAAAACCCGAATGAAATTTTTTGCCAACCCAATATATATATTTTGTGTGTGTGTGTGTGTGTGTGTGTGTGTATTTTTTTTCTTTATTCTTTCCCACATCAGTGACATTTCACACATACTTTGAGAAGCTACAGCCCAGGTGAGCCACAATAGAGAAATAGCCAGCATTCCTATTCTAGAGAAGCTTATATTCTTGGCCTGGGTGTGATATATTACTTTCAGTTTAGATCTGATCTGTTCACATATTCCAACAAATTTCCTAATGAAGTTCCAGTCTTCAGACTGTATCCACCACAATCTCCCCACACCCAGACTCTGCCTTCTACCAGAAAGATTGAAGAGATGTAGAGCCATGCTATCCATTAAGTGTGTATTTGGGTGGAGAAAAAAATGATTCAGTAATATCAGTATGCTTGATATTCAACTGATTTTTCCAGCTATGATAGGCATTTCTAAAGGAATGTATCCTTGTAAAATTTTTATAAATATTTATCAAAAACATTCTGCTATCTCTAAAACAAAAAGGATAGTGATCTACCCCCACCTACCTCCCCCCACCAACAGAATGTCATGGCCCTGGGTAAACTATGAAGTTAAAAAATCATGTCCCTTAAAAGATTGGACACATTTTCTGAGATAATAAGAAATTCTGATGAAAGCATAGAGTAGGACACAGTCAGGATGACATGAATGACATCATTCACCAAGGTCAAAGAACTTGAAATATCACAGAGCAGATTCTCTATCTTCTCCAAGTTTTCCTTTATTCTGTTGTTTTCCTCTTGAAAAATGCATGCCTGATGATGATGATGATGATGATCCTTTTTAGAGAGGGAGATCACAAGGATAAGTATTTATTAATATTAAATAATGCTGTGTATTGGTAGAATTATTGCATCATTGACTCTTTTGCTTATTTTCTCACAGTTTTAATTTTAGTTATTAAAATTTTTAAAAACCCACATAAACAGAATATCATGGAGTTACATCTTTCACCTGAGTTAGGATCCGAAGTGGAGAATGTAGAGGATGAAATTTTTATGAAGTCAAAATTATCCTAACTCTCTTAGGAAGGTGCACATTGAGGATCAATATAGCATCTCTTGAGTAGTCCAATGCAGTTCATTTTTCCTCCAGCATTGGAACAGGTCATTTATGTGCCGGTCAAGCACTAGGTAAGGCAGTTAGCTTGTATTTAGATTGTATAAAAAATTGTGTTTTAACACTATGTGTTTATTATACAATCTAAATCTACTAAGGATATATGCTAAATCTAGTAAGGATTGCATTTTTTTTCCCCACAATCTTAACCTAGTAAGCAGAGATACACTGTGAGTGTCGAACTGAAACTAGCAGAGGAAATGGCAGAGTTCAGACTCTCATATCATGCTCATGCTATGTAACATGTTATTGTCGAGTGGAAGAATAGATGGACTTGATGAGTTTGGGTTTTGTTGTATTTGTTTTGTCTTGGCTTCTTGTAGAGTCTGTATAGTAGTACCTGTATAGTAAATTTGTTTAAGTTAAATAATGAAATTTATAACTTCATAAAAGTGATAAAATTGTCACCAAAAATTTAGGAGACTAAAAAATGTCTTTATTTGATATTCAGTGTCTGCTGTTGACATCCAACAACTGAATTATATGTCTCTGTCATAAATTGGCTTGAAATATCTTACCTATAGCCTACCTCTCCAGCTTACCCTGCCAACTTCCTCTCATACCATAAGCTCCAAAATTACCGAACTACTTTCTGCAGTTGCCTAAAAGACCGTGGCTTTCTAGTCCTATGTGCCTTTGTATGTGCTGTTTCCACTCCTGAGAGTCCTGATTCTTTCTTATTTCCTCAACCCAAGCCCACCTGGAGAAATACTACTCATTCTTTCAGAACCAGATCAAGCCTTGCTGCCTCAGTGAAATCTTCCTTGATTCTGTATTATCACTGCACTCAATATTATACTTCAGTGGGACGTTTGTTGTGCTGAATTTACTTTTAGGTCTATCTCTTCAATTAGATCATCTCTTTAAGGGCAATGTTTGAAATACCCATTTTGTATCCTCTGCATTAACATGGACTCAGTATCCACTCCAAAATATGGTTATTCAATGAATAAATAATTCATAGATGTTTATTCTCAGGATATGAGGAACCAAAAAAATGATGGAGGCTGATTCAGTATGGGTAATCCAAGCTCAAATACCTTTTTCTCTCAGTTTATGTTGACTCTCTCCATGCTTTTACATGTTCACACCTCAGATGAAGCCTGGCTATAGAATCCCCATAGGAGATGATATCTATTAAAAGAAGAGAAACCACCATGTGTTTTCCAAGAGCATTCCCTGGAGAGTTCTTAGTACTTTTGCTGCAAATCCTCCACACTCTTATGTGCCAGTGACCTGGCAGTCATCTTCGCTATCAGTTAAAACTGCACAGTTTAACTCAAAATTCAATAAAAAGCTAATTTCCCACTCATACTGGGACGTAAGCCCAGTACCAGTAGGGAATCTGGAGTAGGGAGGGAAGCTCTGCTCCCTCCTAAGATCTCAGGATGGTGAAGTAGACTCAATGAGCTTACTGGATTTTTTTTTTTCTAAAGAAGATGTTGGGGGTAGGAGTTAATTAATTAATTAATTAATTTTTGCTGTGTTGGGTCTTTGTTTCTGTGCGAGGACTTTCTCTAGTTGTGGCAAACGCAGGCCACTCTTCATCGCGGTGTGCGGGCCTCTCACTATCACGGCCTCTCTTGTTGCGGAGCACAGGCTCCAGACGCGCAGGCTCAGTAGTTGTGGCTCATGGGCCTAGTTGCTCCGCGGCATGTGGGATCCTCCCAGACCAGGCTCAAACCCGTGTCCCCTGCATTAGCAGGCAGATTCTCAACCACTGAGCCACCAGGGAAGCCCTGAGCTTACTGGATTTTAAAGATAAAACATTGCATGATGAAGGGAAGATGTCTTCCCTACCCTACATCTTCTGACATTTCTCATCACTTTATAAGCTAGGATTGTAAAGTGATAATATTAGAGGTGGCTTCATTTCTTCCTAGCCATTCCTATAAGTATTTAAAATTGAATGTACTTTTTTATTCACTTGAATTAAAAAAAATAAATATTGCTAAAATAAGAGCATATACATAACTAGTATTAAAATAACCCATTCTAATTGTAGAATATTCTAATTGATTGTCGTTTCAGAAATTATGTTCTTTAAAGCCTCTATTGGCATCTAAGAAAAAGGAACAGGCCTAAAGAGATGTTATGAGTTTGCTTAAGATCACCCAGCCATATTTTAATTACTGGAGTTCAACCAGTTCTTGTGAGCTTTAGACTAGTGCTCTCTGTTTTAAAATGTGATGAAATTTAGGGTGGGATTGAAATAAACACCAATAATTTGGTACAATAGAAGATTATTAAAAATAATTTGGGGCCATAAATTAGAAATGATACACATTCTCATCAGAGAGTATGTGTATAAATAAAGTAGATGGAAGTTAGAAATGCTATTGGTGTGTAGCCAAAGGAAAATTACTATCAAGTGTAGAGTAGTGTAAGTTAAATAAATAAATCCTGTTAAGATGTCTAGATCCTCAAGTGGCTCAGTGCCAGCTATCATTTTTAAAATCCTTTTTATTAACTCATTAATTGTTGAGTAACACATAAAGAGAAATGACCAAGATTAAAAATAGGTAAAAGTGGGCTTCCCTGGTGGCGCAGTGGTTGGGAGTCCGCCTGCCGATGCAGGGGACGCGGGTTCGTGCCCTGGTCCGGGAAGATCCCACATGCCGCGGAGCGGCTGGGCCCGTGAGCCATGGCCGCTGAGCCTGCGCGACTGGAGCCTGTGCTCCGCCACGGGAGAGGCCACAACAGCGAGGCCCGCGTACCGCAAAAAAAAAAAAAGGGTAAAAGTAATATTCTCATGAAGATAGTAATTTTTTCCCAGGTAATAACTGTTCTTGTTAACACACAAAAATCCTTTGCATGTTTAAGTTATGTGGAATCTCTCTATCCTAGGGCCTTAAAATCCTAGACTACTACATGGATGATTGTAATTTAGGGCCATGAGGTTTTAGTTGCCTACACTTGCCTTACACACTTAGAGAATTTTGTCCTAAAGTTGCCAACCAAGTCAGATATTAGTATATTGTCTTAGCAATTGTCTTACAGCCAAGAAGTACTCTGCTGATTCTGTTCCTAACAGCTGGATTCACCACATGAAAAGTGACCAAAGGAAATAGTTCATGTCTGAAAAATGTATACAAAAATATTACCACATGAAAAGTGACCAAAGGAAATAGTTCATGCCTAAAAAATGTATACAAAAATATTACATTTATTAATTTCTTTTAGAAGTATGTGTAAACTAGACATCAGTTAAAATCATCAGTGGAAATTTCTTTTTATGCTGGGCCAGTCTAAGGAAAAATTGATGACCAGCAGTCTTTTGTCTGCCTTCTTGTACCCTTCCACATCTCAAACATCTCATGCCACCCCAGAATTTCTAAAAGCCTGAATTATGGAAACTTACCAGAGCCTAATTTCCTGCCTTGATTCTTTTATCAGAATTTCTACATCCCACATCAAAACATACTTCCCTGCATCTCACCTACTCAAAGTTCTGGTAGTACAATAAAAATTGTTCTTGAATTCATGTATTAGTTTCTCATGTATTTCTCACATAAGTTTACATTTAACCAAAGTTTTATGCAGGTACAATCCCTTTTTCCAAACTGGTATAGTCAATACCAGTGATTTCTGGCAGGCCAGAGGGGATAAGGTATATACGGGATATCAGTTGCTCTTATATCAGACTACATAGGGAAATCCCTACCTGAGGGATGTTGCATTGTACTAGTCAGGGTTCTCCGGAGAAACAGGACCAATGGAATAAATATTTATAAAAAGATTTATTATAAGGAATTGGCTCATGTGATTATGGAGGTTGAGAAGTCCCCGGATCTGCAGATAGCAAGCTGGAGACCTTGGAGATTTGATGGTATAGTTCCAGTCTGAAAGCCTGCAGGCTCATGACCCAAGAAGAGCTGGGTTTTCATTTTATGTCTGAAGGCAGAAAAAGACCAATGTCCTAGCTCAAGTAGTCAGACAGGAGGAATTTCCTCTTACTTGGCCTTTTTGTTCAATTCCCATCTTCAGTTGATTAGATTAGGCCTACCCATGTTAGGGAGGATAATCTGCTTTACTCAGTCTACTGAGTCAAATATTAATCTCTTGTGGAAACAGCCTCACAGACACACCTGGAGTAGTGTTTGATCAAAATGTCTGGGCACCCTGTGGGCCCAGTCAAGTTGATAAATAAAATTAACCACGTGTTCAAAGGATTAGTTTTTTTGTTTGTCTGTTTGTTGGTTTGTTTTTCCCCCCAGTTTTATTAAGATATAATTGACATATAATACTATTAGTTTAAGATATATAATATGATGATCTGATATATATATATATATATATATATTACAAAATGATTACTACAACAAGGTTAATATCCATAACCTCACATAGTTACAATTTTTTTTCTCAAAGGATTAGTTTTAATCTGTGAGATTCTAGAGAGCAGAACATGGAATAATGGACAAATTTCATGGGAGGCCCATCTGGACTCATTATAGGAAGAATTTATAACTGCTGCAACCCTATAAAAAAGACTGTTTTGTAAAAGAATAACCTTCTAGATCTTCAAGCTAAAGCTGATCTGTAATGAATGCTTAGAGGTTCCTGCTTTGAGTGAAGTTTGGATTACATACCCACCTGAGATCCAGAGAGCTATGATACGCTCAATATTTAGGAGGCCAGTCTTATTTTTATATGATCTCAGCCAACCCTCTTTTCTCCATATCACAACCAGAGGAATCTCTTTTAAATGCTTATCTGATTGTGTAGGTGATTTGTTAAGGAAGTTCTTCCAGGAGAAGTTGACGAGGGAATAGCAAGGAGGCAAGTGAATGCAACCTCAACCTGTCTCCCAGGTGGGCTAAAACAGAAATTACATCCCAGAGCTGATCCCATAAGCTGTGAGCTACGCTGAAACCCAATATCTCCTAGGCATCCCCAGCTCTCTGCACCTGTTGGCAGAGCAGCTCAAGTCACCCAAGAACAGTCCCCTGAAGCAAGGTGCAGGAGTAAGCATCTGGGAGCACAATACAGAGGAGCTGGGAAATGGATGCACAAAAAGAAAACATAAAAGGACTCTGAAGGGGTCTAGACAGATAATCAACAGTGTTCTCATCATGTTTCATTTTACTCTGGAATGGTCTAAGGCCTCAAATGTCAATTGTGCTGAGGTTGAGAAACCCTGCAGATCACATGAATGGATCAATCAATGAAACAATCAACTGCTCAAAATCTTACTATTAAGGACAATTCCCATATTTTATTTTACAGGAAAAAATTCTTTCATGATATATAATATTAGACTGGCTCTTTATGTGAAGATTTCACTTGTTTATTCTAGAAATATATATCAATCAGTGTCCCTGAGCTATAAGGAACTTCTGTGTTGCTAAGTTTGTTGGCTTTTGCTTTGTTTTGTTTTTTTCAAACAATCTGATAGTTGAAAAAACTTGGGAGGTGGGGAAATGGGATTCCATTCAGTTTTATGTTTTTCTGGAACAGAGCAATAAAAGTAAGATTAATGTCTTGCTGACTGTTTAACTGCCAACATTGCCACCTGCTATCGTGAGGCAATAAGCAGCCTTGTTGGCATCCTTGTGCTTGGTGAGAAAACAAAGGGATGATGAATAGCCAGTACCCCAAATCCAACACAGTGCACAGCAGTGGCTGGCACAAGATGAAATGCTTGCTAAGGAAATAGAATGGCAAGTTGAAGCTCCCAGACCATTGATCAAATTTGTCTGTAGCCAACAGTGTTTTGCTTTTGACTGCTAGAATCTCACTACCCTTCCTGATTCAAAAAGAAACCAAGGACCCTTCATCTGTTTATACAGACCATGGGTAACTACAAACAGAACTGTACAGTCATTCCTTTGGAGCCTAGGCATTCGCGTACTTCCCCTGTCTATAAGCCAAGAAATGAATGTGTTCAGTGTGTTTTATTGCCCTGTGGGATCTTGTTACAGATTTACTAGTGGTATGACTTAACCTATATTTCCAACCTGCAGACGGAAGAAAGTTTAAAACCAGTAGTTCCTGTTATTGTTAATAGAAACTGGGACTATTCTCACCCCATTCGTGAATGTAGAAAGACCTCTCCAAAGACTCATCAATTTCACTTTACAGACTTAACTGAAAAACTGATTAGCCCACAGAGTGAGTAGTCATACTTTGTAAAGTACATCTTAGTAGATGGGAAAACTCAGCATTCATAGTTGTTAAATAGAAAAAAGCTAATACCAGTAAGGGAGAATATGTCTCCATTGTAACTCCTTCCATAAGTCTCAAAATAACGACTATGTATTCAGAAGGGTTTGAGTCCACCAATTAATGTAATAGGTATTGCATCATTTTCACAATGCTATCTGGCCCTTCTAGATGACGTTCTTCTGTGCCAAATCACATTCTTTTATTGCAGTTATCATACCATTTTATTATTGCTATCATTTATTGAAATGTCTTTTTTTTGGATTTTTAGATCCTTGAAGGCTGTGACTTCTGTCTTATTATTTACTTAGCTATAGCCTGTAGTATAGTATACATATAATAAATGTTCAGTAAGCATATATTAATGATGAGTGAATTAATAAATGAAAAAGCAAAAGATTGAAATTAATCCTCAAGCTCCTTTACTGCCTGTGGTAGACAGAATTCTAAGATGAACCCAATGTGTCACCCTTATTTAATCTCTTTCCCTTGAGTGTGGATGGGACTTATGAATATGATGAGATATCACTCTGTGATTATGTTATATAGAAAAATAGGTGACTGAAAATGTAATTGAGTAATTTTAATTACAGATTTAACTACTGCAGATTTTTATTTTAATTACTGAACATTTTACAGATGTACTTACGTTACTGAGCAGTTGACTGAGTTAATCAAAATAGAGATGATCTGAGTGGGCCTGAGCCCACTCAAGTAATCACACGAGCCCTAGGAATTTGAATTTAGAGGTCAGAGACAGAAATCAGAAACTGGAAGAAGCAGAAATCTTCTTTTGCTGGGCTTGAGTGAGCAACTGCCCTGTCATAGAGAGGGCCATGTATCAGGCATGGTGAACATCCTCCAGAAGCTGAGATCAGCCTTCCCTGACATCAATCAAGAACACAAGGACCTTAGTCTTACAATAGCAAGAAACTGAATTCTGTATGAGGGCTGGGAATTTGCATGTTTTGTTCACTGATGTATCCTCAGAGCCAAGAACAGTGTCTGGCACATAGTAGACTTTTCATAAATACTTGCTGGATGAATCAGTGGTTTTTCAACTGGATTAAATTGCTTGTTATATTCTGTTGCCGTACCGATTGCAGTTGTAAGGAGTAGGGAAAGTGAAAAGTAGAATCATTTTCCTTGAGGAATTTACATTCTGTTATTTTTCTTATAAAATAGAGATTAACACATAGAAAAGGACAACCTGAACAACACTGCCGTCCTTCCCCCAGTAGACTATTGAGTGCTATAGAGGGAATATCATGAACATTATTGTCAGACAAACTTGAGTTTGCACCCAGGTTCAGTGACTCACTGGCTGGCCTTACATAGACAACCCCAGTTCCTCATCTGTTGATGGGGATTAATAATACTTACCTTGTAGGTTTGTTGCAAGGTTTAGAAGCAATACACACACACACACACACACACACACACACACACACACACACACACGTGGGGTGTTCAATAAATAGTAATGTTATTTTTGGACTGATTTAATGAATGCCAGTACTTTATTCTTCATATTTTCTTATCCCCTTAAATAAAATAAGTTTTTAATGTGAATAGGCATTGGTTGATTTCTTTTGGAAATGTTTATATGTGTTGTTTTAGATCCATACCTGTAAGGTTTTCTTTATGATAGGTGCCCATAAAGGTTAAGTTAGAGTTCAATCAATGTGGAACACAGACCTTAATAGGTAATAATAGGTGCGGTGTGGAGTAATGGGTGATATATTGGACTAGGGATTGGAAATGTGGATTCCAGGCTCATCAGCATGACCTTAGCAAATGATACCACTTCCCTCTGCAAAAAACTTGAATGGCTCCAAAATAAAATCAAAATTCCTACCCTATGACAAAAGGGGTTTCTGCCTTTGGCCCTGAGGTTTAGAAGACCTCACTCTAACCCTAATTTGTCTATGCCTCTCCCCATGAGGCAATGAGTTTGTGGGCTTTAAGGGATGTGCCCACCCGGAACCTGCATCTGTCTACCTTTGAGATCACATTCAAGGTAGCTGGAATCCAGGTCTCAGTATTTCTGGTCCAAATGGGCCTGAGTCCACTTCCAAGGCCTACATGGTCCTTTACCTGGAGTTGGTCCTACATGAGATGGCCTCCAACTCCATGGAAACTTCTTCCCAAACACTTTTCTCCCTCAGAGTTTGCTAATGTTTTCTCTGCTAGAACACTCCCAACTTTCACATTTCCTGATCTGCCAATCAGAATGAGTTGCTTATTCCTCAACTACACATGTTTTGTATCTCTGTGTTGTGTTTTGGCTACTTAGATTATAAGCTTATGACAAGCAAGTTTTCCTTGTTCATGTTGGTGTTCTCTACAGTTACATATTTCAGGGCTTTGCACCCAGGAAACATCTGGCAAATTAAAGAACAGAAATTTTCTGAGCCTTAGTTTCTCACCTCTAAAAAGCAGAGTCTTACATAGATTATTTCTAAGGTTATTTCCAGGTCTAGCATTTTCAGTGCTGTATATGAAAATCTTATAAGATTCTAGTGACCAGAAAAATAATAGTTAAATACATAGTATCATAGACTTCTAGAAACTATTTTATCTCAGAAAGTGGGAGTCATTGTAAGAATTCCACCTTCAACATCCTGGAAAGACAATCACCAGCCTGATTTGAAGATATCCAGGAATAAAGAGTTCACCATCTTGTAAGTCAGAATTTTACTTTGTTTCTCCTTGAAATGAGAACAATCAGAAAGTCTTTCCTTATATGGAGTCTAATGCAAGTACACGTTTATCTAGACCAAACATTACCATTTTGGTGTTGCTATTGTGACACGCATCCAGACATCTTCCCTTTCTTGTGGTCCTCAAAATGAGCACATTACAATCCCTAACTCCACTTCCAAATGTTGTACGACCGGTACTGAAGACAATGAAATTAGGAATGCCCCTGCCAAGTGCTTTTTCATCTGTGAAAACATCCCAGTGTAATAGTTTCACTACGTTCTTTTTGCTCACAGGGGCAACACAATGTTGGGTCATACTGAGTTTATAGTCAAGTAAACCCTCTAGATTTTGTTCATAGAAATTGCTGTTAAGCCAGGTGTCTCTTATCCTGTGAGATGATCTTGGAGCCCAATAATTCAACCTGTCATAATATTTTTAAAACTTGATTCAGTCATGCATCATATTAACCATCTCTCCCAGCTATGTCTTGACTGCAAATGCTATAAGCAGGCCCTCTTGTCTTCATTTAAATTATCAGGAAAAGTGTTGATTGAACACAAGGGACCTAAGTATAAAACCCTGCAGCATGCCACCAGAACACTGTTTCCCAAATTATATTCAACAAGATTCTAGTTCTATGAGATGCTACAAGAGAAAAAGGAAAAAAATTCCATGATCAGGTAAGTTTGAGAAAACACCACATACTATATGCTCTTTCTTGGGAAGTCACAGTGCATATTGCACATTGTAAAGTGCAGTAATGAGAAGTCTTGTTTAACTTCAATTAACCCAACTTTTCCCAAGCTTATTTGTGTGTGGAAGCCTGGTTGGTAGTGGTTGTGTTGTTTGGTTGTTTTTAACATCCTGCCGTATTCCTGGAAAATACTTTAAGATACACTCCCTTACAACCCCAATAACATGATTTAGAATTTTACCATGAAGGATGCAAATTAGTAGGTATGTAGTTTCAAACATTTATTTTACCCTTTGTGAGCTTTAGGATGAGGCTTTTTCCCCTCTGTACTAGTCAACATGATTCCTTAATGCTTGTATGATTGCAAGCTGTTTTAACACTCTGAGCTACATAGATCGCTCCATTAATGTATTTTCCTTAGTCTATCTTGTGCCTCATTTTTCTTCTTCATGTTTCTTCTTTTTTCAGCTTGAAAGAAATTTCTCTTGATATAAAAGTTGGAAACAAACGTTAACAGTTTAGTCTTTTACTAACATTGCTCTGTCTCACCCAAATGAATTTGATGCTTCATGTTCTTCTCAATTTGGAAAGAGCAAATTGTAATTTTTAAAAAGTCATTTAAACTCTATATTCTATTTTTTGTACTCCACAGCCAATTTTGGACTTTGACAGTTTTAATGGGTTTATGGTACTTTTGTTTTTATTTTTGGTTATACACTGTTTATTCTGTCTTTTGTACATGTCTTATTAAAATATGATCTCATCCCAGACAGTACCTAAGGCTCCACTTTTTGTTTATAAAAATATAATCAAAGACTGTATTATCAGAGTGTCATTGTTATTCTTCCATCTCTCTGAAGCAATCTTCCCTTTTAGAATCCCTGTCCATGTGGTCATACCTAATTTGTCTTAAACTTTTTGAGATGTGCTTTCCTGAAGTCCTGGGTAGATGTCTGGCTGTCTCCCAGCATTCCTTTCCACAGCTTTATTATTAATTCCGAGAACATTGCTCACATTCTCCAAAGTTGTTATTACTCTCATTGGCTCAATCAGTTTGTCTTTGTTGTAAGGAATTAAGTTTAAAGTAGTATTTCCTCTTGCCTACTTCTGGACTGATTGAGAGATGAAATTACTGTCATAGCATATCAAGTTAATCAGGTAAGACTGATCTCCTCATTAAATATATAATAAGTGCGTACTATGTGCCAGGCAAAGTTCTTGCTGGGGGGAAGATGGCAGAGAAGAGGACAGAAAGAGCAGACACAGTAAATGAACAAAAACTAGATATCAGAATAATCTCAGCTAATGATAGGCTATGTGAATAAAATAAAATATCATAATACAATACAAAGTTATGAGTCAGGAGTACACCAATTTAAATTAGATGCTTCCGGGGGACCTTCAACATGGTAGAGGAGTAAGACGTGGAGATCACCTTCCTCCCCACAAATACATCAGAAATACATCTACATGTGGAACAACTCCTACAGAACACCTACTGAACACTGGCAGAAGACCTCAGACCTCCCAAAAGGCAAGAAAATCCCCACATACCTGGGTAGTGCAAAAGAAAAAACAGAGACAAAATAATAGGGATGGGACAGGCACCCCTGGGAGGGAGCTGTGAAGGAGGAAAGGTTTCCACACACTAGGAAGTCCCTTCACTGGTGGAATTAGGGGTGGCAGTAGGGGAGGAAGCTTCAGAGCCACGGAGGAGAGCGCAGCAACAGGGGTGCAGAGGGCAAAGCAGAGAGATTCCCGCACAGAGGATTGGTGCTGACCAGCACTCACCAGCCCGAGAGGCTTGTCTGCTCACCCGCCGGGATGGGTGGGGGTTGGGAGCTGAGGCTCGGGCTTCGGAGGTCGGATCCCAGGGAGAGCACTGGGGTTGGCTGCATGAACACAGCCTGGAGGGGGCTAGTGCACCACAGCTAGCTGGAAGGGAGTCCAAGAAAAAGTCTGGACCTGCCTAAGAGGCAAGAGACCATTGTTTCGCGGTGCTCAAGAAGAGGGGATTCAGACCACTGCCTAAACAAGCTTCAGAGACGGGCACGAGCGGCGGCTATCAGCTCGGACCACAGAAATGGGGATGAAATGCTAACGCTGCTTCTGCAGCCACCAAAAATCCTGTGTGAAAGCACAGGTCACTATCCACACCCTCTTGGGAGCCTGTGCAGCCCACCACTGCCAGGGTCCTGTGATCCAGGGACAATTTCCCTGGGAGAACACACGGTGCACCTCAGGCTGTTGCAACACCATGCTGGCCTCTGTAGCCTCAGGCTCGCCCCGCACTCTGTGCCCCCCCCACCCCCGGCCTGAGTGAGCCAGCTGCTCCTTTAACCACGTCCTGTCTGAGCAAAGAACAGATGCCCTCAGGCAACCTACACGCAGAGGCAGGGCCAAATCCAAAGTTGAACCCCAGGAGCTGTGCGAACAAAGAAGAGAAAGGGAAATCTCTCCCAGCAGCCTCAGGAGCAGCGGATTAAATCTCCACAATCAACTTGAGGTACCCTGCATCTGTGGAATACCTGAATGGACAAGGAATCATCCCAACTTGACAAGGACTTTGGGAGCAACGTTATTTTTTTTTCCCTTTTTCTCTTTTTGTGAGTGTGTATGCGTATGCTTCTGTGTGTGATTTTGTCTGTATAGCTTTGCTTTACCATTTGTCCTAGGGTTCTGTCTGTCCGTTTTTTTGTTTGTTGGTTTGTTTGCTTTAGTAGAGTTTTCAGCGCTTGTTAACATTGGTGAATTTGTTTTTGGTTTCGTTGTTCTTTCTTTCTTTCTTCTTTTTAAAATTACTTAAAAATATCTCTTTAATAATTTTTTTTTTGTTTTTTATTTTAATAACTTTTTTTGTTTATTTTATTTTATCTTTTTCTTCTCCCTTTTATTCTGAGCTGTGTGGGTGACAGGCTCATGGTGCTCCAGCCAGGCATCAGGGCTGTGCCTAAGAGGTGGGAGAGCCAAGTTCAGGACATTGGTCCACCAGAGATCTCCCAGCTCCACATAATATCAAATGGCAAAAATCTCCCAGAGATCTCCATCTCAACACCAAGACCCAGCTCCACTCAACGACCAGCAAGTTACAGTGCTGGACATCCTATGCCAAACAACTAGCAAGAAAGGAACACAACACCATCCATTAGCACCAAGGCTGCCTAAAATCATAATAAGGCCACAGACACCCCAAAACACACCACCAGACGTGGACCTGCCCACCAGAAAGACAAGATCCAGCCTCATCCACCAGAACACAGGCACTAGTCCCCTTCACGAGGAAGCCTACACACCCCACTGAACCAACCTTAGCCACTGGGGGAAGACACCAACAACAACGGGAAATACGAACCTACAGCCTGAGAAAAGGAGACCCAAAACACAGTAAGATAAGCAAAATGAGAAGACAGAGAAACACACAGCAGATGAAGGAGCAAGGTAAAAAGCCACCAGACCTAACAAAGAGGAAGTAGGCAGTCTACCTGAAAAATAATTCAGAATAATGATGGTAAAGATATCCAAAATCTTGGAAATAGAACGGAAAAAATACAAGAAATGTTTAACAAGGACCTAGAAGAACTAAAGAGCAAACAAACAATCATGAACAGCACAATAAATGAAATTAAAAATTCTCTAGAAGAGATCAATAGCAGAATAACTGAGTCAGGAGAACAGATAAGTGACCTGGAAGATGAAATAGTGGAAATAACTACTGCAGAGCAGAATAAAGAAAAAAGAATGAAAAGAATTGAGGACAGTCTTAGAGACCTCTGGGACAATATTAAATGCACCAACATTGGAGTTATAGGGGTCCCAGAAGAAAAAGAAAAAAATAAAGGGACTGAGAAAATATTTGAAGAGATTATAGTTGAAAACTTCACTAATGTGGGAAAAGAAGTAGTTAATCAAGTCCAGGAAGTACAGACAGTCCCATACAGGATAAATCCAAGGAGAAACATGCCAAGACACATATTAATCAAACTATTAAAAATTAAATACAAAGAAAAGAAACTAAAAACAGCAAGGGAAAAACAAGAAATAACATACAAGGGAATCCCCATAAGGTTAACAGCTGAACTTTCAGCAGAAACTCTGCAAGCCAGAAGGAAGTAGCAGGAAGTACATAGTTAAAGTGTTGAAAGGGAAAAACCTACAATCAAGATTACTCTATCCAGCAAGGATCTCATTCAGATTTGATGGAGAAATTAAAATCTTTACAGACAAGCAAAAGCTAAGAGAATTCAGCACAACCAATCCAGCTTTACAACAAATGCTAAAGGAACTTCTCTAGCAGGAACCACAAGAGGAGAAAAAGACCTACAATAAAAAACCCAAAACAATTAAGAAAATGATAATAGGAACATACATATGGATAATTACCTTAAAGGTAAATGGATTAAATGCTCCAACCAAAAGACAGAGACTGGCTGAATGGATACAAAAACAAGACCTATATATATGCTGTCTACAAGAGAGACGGACTTCAGATGTAGGAACACATACAGACTGAAAGTGAGGGGGTTGAAAATGATACTCCATGCAAATGGAAATCAAAAGAAAGCTGGAGTAGCAATTCTCATATCAGACAAAATAGATTTTAAAACAAAGAATATTACAAGAGACCAAAAAGAACACTACATAATGATCAAGGGATCAATCCAAGAAGAAGACATAACAATTGTAAATATTTATGCACCCAACATAGGAGTACCTCAATACATAAGGCAAATGCTAACAGCCATAAAAGGGGAAATTGACAGTAACACAATCATAGAGAGCACTTTAACACCCCACTTTCACCAATGGACAGATCATCCAAAATAAAAATAAATAAGGAAACACAAGCTTTAAATGATGTATTAAACAAGATGGCCTTAATTGATATTTATAGGACATTCCATCCAAAAAAAAAACAGAATACACTTTCTTCTCAAATGCTCATGGAACATTCTCCAGGATAGATCATATCCTGGGTGACAAATCAGGCTTTGATAAATTTAAGAAAACTGAAATCATATCAAGTATCTTTTCCAACCACAATGCTATAAGACTAGATATCAGTTACAGGAAAAATCTGTAAAAATACAAACACAAACACATGGAGCCTAAAGAATACACTACTAAGTAACCAAGACATTACTGAGGAAATCAAAGAAGAAATCAGAAAATACCTAGAAACAAATGACAATGAAAACACAATGGCCCATAACCTATGGGATGCAGCAAAAGCAGTTCTAAGAGGGAAGTTTATAGCAATAGAATCCTACCTAAAGAAACAAGAAAAATCTCAAATAAACATCCCAACCTTATACCTAAAGCAGCTAGAGAAACAAGAACAAAAAATCTCCAATGTTAGCAGAAGGAAAGAAATCATAAATTTCAGATCAGAATAAATGAGAAAGAAATAAAGGAGACAATAGCAAAGATCAATAAAACTAAAAGCTGGTTCTTTGAGAACATAAACAAAATTGATAAACCATTAGCCAGACTCATCAAGAAAAAAAGAGAGAAGACTCAAATCAATAGAATTAGAAATGAAAAAGGAGAAGTAACAAGTGACAGTGCAGAAATACAAAGGATCATGAGAGATTACTACAAGCAACTATATGCCAGTAAAATGGACAACCTGGAAGAAATGGACAAAATCTTAGAAAAGCAAAACCTTCCAAGACTGAACCAGGACGTAATAGAAACGTTTAGAGAAGAGCTAACACCTATCCTTCTCAAACTCTTCCAAAATATAGCTGAGGGAGGAACACTCCCAAACTCATTCTATGAGGCCACCATCACCCTGATACCAAAACCAAACAAAGATGTCACAAAAAAAGAATACTACAGACCAATATCACTGATGAATATAGATGCAAAAATCCTCAATTAAATACTAGCAAACAGAATCCAACAGCACATTAAAAGGATAATACACCATGATCAAATGGGGTTTATCCCAGGATGCAAGGATTCTTCAGTATACGCAAATCAAACAATGTGATACACCATAATAATAAACTGAAAGACAAAAACGATATGATCATCTCAATAGACACAGAAACATCTTTCAACAAAATTCAACACCCATTTAAGATAAAAACTCTCAAGAAAATGGGCATAGAGCGAACCTACCTCAACACAATAAAGGCCATATATGACAAACCCACAGCCAACATCGTTCTCAATGGTGAAAAACTGAAACCATTTCCTCTAAGACCAGGAACAAGACCAGGATGCCCATTCTCACCACTGTTACTCAACATAGTTCTGGAAATTTTAGCCACAGCACTCAGAGAAGAAAAAGAAATAAAAGAAATCCCAATCAGAAAAGAAGAACTAAAGCTGTCACTGTTTGCACATGACATGATACTATACATAGAGAATGCTAAAGATGCCACTGGAAAACTACTAGAGCTAATCAATGAATTTGGTAAAGTATCAGGATACAAAAGTAATGCACAGAAATCTCTCGCATTCCTATACAGTAATGATTAAAAATCTAAATGAGAAATTAAGGAAACACTCCCATTTACCACTGCAACAAAAAGAATAAAATACCTAGGAATAAACCTACCTAAGGAGACAAAAGACCTGTATGCAGAAAACTATAAGACACAGATGAAAGAAATTAAAGATGGTAGAAACAGATGGAGAGATATACCATGTTCTTGGATTGGAAGAATCAACATTGTGAAAATGACTATGCTACCCAAAGCAATCTACAGATTCAATGCAATCCCTATCAAAGTACCACTGGCATTTTTCACAGAACTAGAACAAAAAAAATTCACAATTTGTAGGGAAACATAAAAGTCCCCAAATAGCCAAAGCAATCTTGAGAAAGAATAATGGAGCTGGAATAATCAGGCTCCTGGACTTCAGACTATACTACAAAGCTACAGTGATCAAGACAGTATGGTACTGACACAAAAATAGAAAGATAGATCAATGGAACAGGATAGAAAGCCCAGAGATAAACCCACACACATATGGTCACCTTATCTTTGATAAAGGAGGCAAGACTATACAATGGAGAAAAGACAGCCTCTTCAATAAGTGGTGCTGGGAAAACTGGACAGCTACATGTAAAAGAATGAAATTAGAACCCTTCCTAAAACCATACACAAAAATAAACTCAAAATGGATTAAAGACCTAAATGTAAGGCCAGACACTATAAAACTCTTAGAGGAAAACATAGACAGAACACTCTATGACATAAATCACAGCAAGATACTTTTTAACCTACCTCATAGAGAAATGGAAATAAAAACAAAAATAAACAAATGGAACCTAATGAAACTTAAAAGCTTTTGCACAGAAAAGGAAACCATAAACAAGATGAAAAGACAACCCTCAGAATGGGAGAAAATATTTGCAAATGAAGCAACTGACAAAGGATTAATTTCCAAAATATACAAGCAGTCCATGGAGCTCCCTATTGAAAAAACAAAAAAACGAATCAAAAAATAGGCAGAAGATCTAAACAGACATTTCTTCAAGAAGATATACAGATTGCCATCAAACACATGAAAAGATGCTTAACATCACTAATCATTAGAGAAATGCAAATCAAAACTACAATAAGGTATCACCTCACATTGGTCAGAATGGACATCATAAAAAAATCTGCAAACAGTAAATGCTGGAGAAGGTGTGGAGAAAAGGGAACCCTCTTGCACTGTTGGTGGGAATGTAAATTGATACAGCCACTATTGAGAACACTATGGACGTTCCTTAAGAAACTAAAAATAGAACTACCATATGACCCAGAAATCCCACTACTGGGCATACACCCTGAGAAAACCATAATTCAAAAAGAGTCATGTACCACAATGTTCACTGCAGCTCTATTTATAATAGCCAGGACATGGATGCAACCTAAGTGTCCATCAACAGATGAATGGATAAAGAAGATGTGGCACATATATACAATGGAATATTACTCCACCATAAAAAAAATGAAATTGAGTTATTTGCAGTGAGGTAGATGGATCTAGAGAGTGTCATACAGAATGAAGTAAGTCAGAGAGAAAAACAATTACCGTATGCTAACACATATATATGGAATAAAAAAAAAATGGTTCTGAAGAACCTAGGGGCAGGACAGGAATAAAGACGCAGATGTTGAGAATGGACTTGAGGACACGGGGAGGGGGTAGCATAAGCTGGGACTACATGAGAAAGTGGCACGGGCATATATACACTACCAAATGTAAAATAGATAGCTAGTGGGAAGCAGCCACATGGCCCTGGGAGATCAGCTTGGTACTTTGTGTCCATCTGGAGGGGTGAGATAGGGAGGGTGGGAGGGAGACACAAGAGGCGGGAGAAATGGGAATATATGTATAGCTGATTCACTTTGTTATACAGCAGAAACTAACACAGCATTGTAAATCAATTATACTGCAATAAAAATGTTAAAATAAAAAATCTGCAAACAATAAATGTTGGAGTGGGTGTGGAGAAAAAGGAACCCTTTTGCACTGTTAGTGGGAATGTAAATTGATACAGCCGCTATGGAGAAAAGTATGGTGGTTCCTTAAAAAACTAAAAATAAAGCTACCATATGACTCAGCAATCCCATTACTGGGCATATACCCTGAGAAAACCATAATTCAAAAAGACTCATGTACCACAATGTTCATTGCAGCTCTATTTACAATAGACAGGACATGGAAGCAACCTAAGTGCCCATCAATAGATGAATGGATAAAGAAGATGTAGCACATATATACAATGGAATATTACTCAGCCATAAAAAGAAATTGAGCTATTTGTAGTGAGGTGAATGGACCTAGAGTCTGTCATACAGAGTGAAGTAAGTCAGAAAGAGAAAAACAAATACCCTATGCTAACACATATATATGGAATCTAAAAAAAAAAAAAGATGTTTCTGATGAACCTAGGCGCAGGACAAGGAATAAAGATGCAGACGTAGAGAATGAACTTGAGGACACGAGGTTGGGAAAGGATAAGCTGGGATGAAGTGAGAGAGTAGTGTTGACATGTATACACTAACTAATGTAAAATAGATAGCTGGTGGGAAGCAGCTACCTAGCACAGGGAGATGAGCTCGGTGCTTTGTGACCACCTAGAGGGGTGGGGTAGGGAGGGTGGGAGGGAGATTCAAGAGGGAGGTGATATGAGGATATATGTATACATATAGCTGATTCATTTTGTTATACAGCAGAAACTAACGCAACATTGTAAAGCAATTATTACTCCAATAAAGATGTTTAAAAAATATAAAAATAAAAATTGTGTTAGTATGAAAAAAATAAAATAATTGTATTGAAAAAATAAATAAATTAGATGCTTATGAAAGACCTCACTAGGGATGTAACATATGAGCTGAGATCTGACTGCCAAGAGGGATCCAGACATAAAATATCTTTGATTGAATATTCTACACAGAGGAACAGTAAGTGCAATGGTTCTAAAGTGTGGATGTTCTAGGAAGAGGAAGAAGGCCAAAGGACTGAGCATAAGGAATAGGGCATGGAGTGGGAGGAAGCAAGGTGCAAGAAGTCAGCAGAAGATGGAGAGGCAGGTAGAGATCAGATCATTTCCCCTTGAGGACAAGGTAAGTCATGTAGGAATGACCCTGTGAAGTTTCAGTCATAGGGGCAACATGATCTAGTTTACATTAAAAAAAAAATAACTCTTGAGTCCAGGGTGAAGAGATTTGGGTGTGACTGAGTAAAATGGAAATAAAGAGCCCACAAGGGAACAACTGGAGACTTCAAGAAGAGGAAACAGGGCCTCCTAACTGCCGTAGCTCAGCTGTCATTTTTGTGATCTTAGGCATCGATATGATATATGTCTCCCCTGACTGACTGAACAATGTCTGGCATGTTCCCCAAACTAGTTTTTCATATCATTTTTTTCTCATTAACATTCTGTTCTTCATGTCTCTCTCATCTGCGTCAAGGCTTTTCACTTAGTCCATGCTTTCTTGACCTCTATTACTATCCCATCTCTCAGAATTACTTTTTTCTTTGAACCAGATGCTAATAGTCTGGATGCTCCATTTGTGTTAAGAAAATGTTATAAACCCTGGAGTTATGCCATGCAGAGGCCCTGAACATTAGCTAAAACATATTTCACCCATAAGTCATGTACAGTGTTCTACTCACATTTTATACTTCAAAGAGGTTCTCTTGAGTTTCTAAAAATTATTAAGATGTTTCCATTTTAATAGTTGTGTTTTGGATATGAGGAAGGAAAGAAACTGTTATTTAGAGAAGTCTGGGGAACAAATAACATATCTGGGTTCCTTATTCAAATTAGCTAACCAATTTGGTATGGCAAAACACTTCAAGTGAATCATATAACTTCAGTAAAGGAAACTCTGGGCACTAGGCAATAAACACGTGTTTCAGATCAGACACTGCTTTGAAGCAGCCAGAGCTAATCAGGTTTTCTATGAACACATTAGTTAAGCACCAGATTTTCAGGCTCATTCTCTTTCTTCATTGCTCCACCTTCCATAGGATAATACTGAACCTGCGTAAGAATCACAGTCCCTTTATGCTTATTTGACTCCAGAAACCAGCTGAAGCACAATTGGGGGCCAAGTTCCATTTGCTTTTCTCTACTGTATCTGGCTCCAGGATCATAGTAACAGTGAGTCTTGCCTGCTAACTGTTTGCTTTAATTTGTCACCAGAAATCACCATTTCCATTGCTAGATGAAGGTAATGGTAATTCTCCAAACTGCCTGGGACAGTATTTCTGAATGGAATTTCATAGCTATAATGGGGAAGAGAAGAAAGTGTTCTCTGCTGTTGCCAATAACATTTTAAAAAAGGAATTTACATGTCTGTAAAACAAGTAATCCTAAGACAGTCTTCTCTATGGTGTATCAATAAAAGAATTAATAGCCCAGTATCACCACACACATTTTTTTTTTTTTATGCGGTGCGTGGGCTTCTCACTGTTGTGGCCTCTCCCGTTGCGGAGCACAGGCTCTGGACGCGCAGGCTCAGCGGCCATGGCTCACGGGCCCAGCCACTCCGCGGCATGTGAGATCTTCCCGGACCGGGGCACGAACCCGTGTCCCCTGCAGGTGGACAGGTGGACTCTCAAGCACTGCGCCACCAGGGAAGCCCACACACATTTTTAATGTAAAAAAGCTGAGAGATTATGAAGCCTTAGGGTATAGCCCAAAATTTTTCTGTGATTTACATCAATCCACTAACATTATAGCTCAAGAAATAAGGATGTCGATATACTGTTAAACTTTCTTTCTGGGTATTCTCTGATCCTGACTCAACTATAATACAAAAATAATAGCATTGAGACTTGGGTTCCATTTCCAGTTTTGCCACCAGAAATGTGTAAGAGTTTGGACAGGTGACATTATCTCTTTGGTCCACAGTTTTCTCACTTAGAAGGAAATCCTGCCATCTGTGATCACA
Organism: Orcinus orca; assembly: GCF_937001465.1. Lineage (NCBI taxonomy): Eukaryota > Metazoa > Chordata > Mammalia > Artiodactyla > Delphinidae > Orcinus > Orcinus orca. The sequence continues at coordinate 102,538,016 of NC_064563.1, forward strand.
TGGATGGACCTTGAGGGCATTATGCTAAGTAAAATGTCATAGAGAAAGACAAATGGTGTGTGATCTCACTTATATGTGTTTGCCAGGGGATGGGGGAAAAGGGGAGATGTTGGTCAAAGGGCACAGTCTTTCCGTTATAAGATGAATAAGTTCTGGAGATCTAATGTACAGCAGGGTGACTATATATTTAATACTGTATTGTATACTTGAAAGCTGGTAAAAGAGCAGATCTTAAGTGTTCTCATCACACACACAAAATAATAATCACGTGAGATGATGAATGTGTTAACTAACCTTATTGTGATAATCATTTCACAATATACACATATCAAATCATCAGGTCCTACACCTTATATTTATACATTATTTGTCATATTTCAATAAAGCTGGAGAAAATTAAGAGTAAACAGAATAGAGGTGTTGCACTAGAAAAAAAGCCCAAATATCACTTCCTTTCTAAAGTTACATTTTCTTTTATCAAGATTTTTCATTGAAACAAAAACATAATAAAAGTCATTTTGTGCATATTTTCCTTTTTCTTTTTTCCTGGCAAAATGGAGGTCCCACAGTGTGAAAAGAAAACCTTGGATTCTACAGAGCTTCTTTCTTTAAAATTAGAATTTTGTCCCTGTTCCATGTTTAGCTCTATTTCCTTGTCTGACCAAAAAGTACTTTTCTCTCTCCAGCATTCCAGCATGTCATACATCAAAAGGTTTGAGGGGGGATGTATGTGTGTATGTGGAGTGGGGGACAGGAGATTAGGAACATCTGGAAGAGGGAGCAAAGGATAGACGATTACTTGTAGCTCATGCAGGAAAATCTAGATTTAGATATTCCTTTGTATCCAAACTTCAGCTGTCATGAACCAACTCCAAACTAGGAAAAGAAAGGATGGTACTTTTGAGTGTAGATTTAAAGAATGAAATACAAGCTAACACTTGGGGCTCCATCATATAATCATCACATATTCAGAACGAGGTCAGTTTCTGTGAGTGGACCTATGAAGTTTATCAGTGAGAAGAAAAGAGGAAATGAGTGGTAGACAAAAGCTTTGTTCACACCTGAGTTTGGGGAATTAACCAGTCTATTTACAATATCAACTTTAATCAACCACAGTCATCTTTGCCATGTACTTATTTGATCATACACATTTCAGTGTGACATAACTTTCATTAAATTCGTATTATATGTAGGACATCATGATTTCTCCTCACTTAGCTAGAAAACAATGCTTCATTTAAAAGGTGAAGTGTGGATAAAATAATTTGTGAGTGATGTGCATGGTTGAGAAACAGATTACTTGGATATGAAATTAGTAGATCTGTCCATAAAGTGGCATTCAGAGTTTTTCACATATTTTAATGAATTTTATACTATAATCAGACAAATAGAAGCAGGACTGGTGTTTCATAGTTTATGTGGGTGATTTCCTATACTATCATGCTATTTTTTACGTGTGAGTGTGTGTGTGTGCACATGTGTACACATGTATATCTGGAAGTTAGGCAGAATCATTGAGATATTAGGTTGGGATATACACAGTTGATTCTCATTATTCATAATAGTTATGTTGCATAAAGTAGCCACAAATCCTGAATTTGTGATTGCTGAGCCATTGTTCTTAGGAGAAATACCCGATGAGGCTTCTGTGATCATCTGGTCACAACATTTTTGTCAACCAGTCAATACATGAACTCATTTAATATGTGTTTCTGTTTAAAGACATCTTATTTAACATGTATTGTTGTTTCATTAACATTGAATTCAAGCCAGTAACACTATCAGTCATGCCTGGGCGGAGCTTATCTAACACACATATTTTCTCTACAATGCACATCACAGCCTTCTTGCACTTAGGGACACTAGGGGACACTTCAACATGATGCTCAGGGGTTATTTTAAACAGCAAAATCACCAAAAGAAAAGCACAAAATAATGAAAAATGTGACACTAAATACACTGCCCAAAGGACCCAAGAGGGCAGTGTTGCTTTGTTCAGTCTCAGATGGGAATGTGTATGCTGAGGGACTCAAATTTTTAATCACTATGCCTGTCTATGACTAACAATTAAAGTGCTTCCAGTGTTGGTTTAGGGTTGACAAGTAGATTTTAGTGAGTAGGCAAGTTTGCAAATGAAGAATCTGTGGATAATAAGGATCAGTTGTGTCCGTATGCATATATATATATATATATATATATATATGTGTGTGTGTGTGTGTGTGTGTGTGTGTATATATACACATATATAGATAGATAGATATAGATGTTTGAATGTAGGGAGCATAGAGGGCACAGACCCCAAGATGTGACATTCACTCCCTCAAACTTAGTCAAGCAACTGATGCCCTTTTGAATGTGTGTCTATTCCAGTTACCTATTGATACCTAAAAGATCACCCAAAACTTAATAGCTCAAGTAACATCAATAATTTATTTTGTTCACAAATCTAGAATTTTGTGGGGTTTCTTGGGAACAACTCATCTTTACTCCACAAGGCATCTGTTGGAGTCTGAAGGACCCACTGTTAAGATGACTCACTCTTATGACTGGCAAGTGGGTTCTGACTTTCAGCTTGGAAGCCCATAGAACCGTGAGCCAGAGCCTTTGGTTTATCTGCCTTTGGGCTCCTCATGAACTGACAGGACTTCCTCACTGTGCGGTGGCTGGGTTCCCAGGGTAAGTGATCTAAGAAACAGGAAATGGAAGTTACCATTTTTTTGTGGCCTGGGCCTAGAAAATTGTACAATATGACTTCTGATATATACTATTGCTCAAGAGACCCCTTGATGCAAGAATATCAAAAGAATCTGGGGTTTTAAAGCTAGCACAATGTCATTGATATTATCATTTAGCCTAAACAACAAGCCATACTACTTTACTATGATAATATTTATTCCTTATGACCATTTCTGAGTATTACCTTTCCCTTAATTATTTTCCTAGATCTGCTTGTTATTATCATTTACATAGCATATACCCATATATCAAGAAGACTGGAAGTGAGCCTTGTAGCAAGCCACCCCATCTCTCAATAGTCATGGTGGATTGGGGAATATCTTCAGCTTGGCTAGAGACAGGAACATTGCACTCTAATTCAATCCAGATATGCTACTTTTCTATAGGAATGTTGAAAGGGAAATATCTGTTCAACCATCTCACTGCAGGACGTATGAGTTTGATAGAGGTTTTTGACATGCTAAAGTTCCACATGAGTTACATAACCACAACCTACCCATTTTAAAAATTTAATCTTTGATATAAAGTTCCAGGCTACTCTAGAGTAAGGGGGAGAAATAGAGGTTGATAGGAACTCCAGTTAAGAAAGGCCTTGAGATTTGAGATGTTAATTCAGAGTAAGCAAATTAAGAATGTAAGGTGTTAGTGAAGAAGTGAATTACAGAAGGAAAGAGAATCAGGGAAACAGCAAGAGCCTCTGAGAATTTAGAATACAATAGGAGAAGAGAAGAAAAAGAAATACTGAGAACTTTCTCTAAACCATGTCTGCTTTAAAAATATTATGTAATCATTGACAATATTTCATTATGTATTACAACAACATTTTTTAATGGATGAACACACTAAAGTGAAGTTAAATAATTTACTGAAAACCATTTAGATTAAATTAGCGAGTGTTAGAATCCCAAGCTTAAGAAGGTGCAGATGAGAAATGTCCATGAATATGAGGGGCTCGGTCTTTGGAAGGGAAATCTTTTCTTCAGTATTTTTTTTAAAGATTTGTTTATTTATTTATTTATTTATATTTTTGGCTGCATCAGGTCTTAGTTGAGGCACACAGGGTCTTCATTGTGGCACGCGGGATCTTTTGTTGCGGCCTGCAGGGTTCTCTTTAATTGTGGTGTGTGGGTTTTCTCTTCTCTAATTGTGGCCCATGGGCTCCAGGGTGCATGGCCTCTGTAGTTGTGGTGCACAGGTTCCAGAGCACGTGGGCTCTGTAGTTTGTAGCACGCAGGCTCTAGTTGAGGCGTGCAAGCTCAGTACTTGTGGCTCGTGGGCTTAGTTGCCCCGCGGCATGTGGAATCTTAGTTCCCTGACTAGTTCCCCGCATCCCCTGTATTGTAAAGCGGATTCTTTACCACTGGACGACCAGGGAAGTCCCTCTTCTTCAGTTTTATTTAGCAGAGAAATAATACTCACAGGTATCAAGTAGGAGAGATCTACTTTGGAATAACTTGGAGATTTTTCCCTTTATTGTGGTCCGTAATGAGGCAAACTCCAGATGAGAGCAACACTTTGTTGACTTAATTCCATTTAGAAAACATTAAAGTCAAGTTGACCTAAAAAAAAGATTCTTAAATAAGCTAGCATACGCACCAGAAATTTGGAAATGATCGAACGTAATTTATTATACTATTCTTTCAACTCTTCACAGGTTAAATTTTAGTACTCATAGTAAATGTTTGTCCAAGACATTCTGTGACCAAGAAGAGAAAAAGAGAAAGAGATCAAGATGTGAAATAGAAATCAGTCTCAAATTACCCTCTAGTTAGGTGCACAGTGGGTCCACAAGTTTGTAATGTCTGTCATACTAACCACAGTGAAAGTGTTCAAAGATGACTGGCAAATTGGTGGGAGAAAGAAAATTTTAAGAGCTCAAGAGATACAGTAATAGACAGAGAAAGACTGGGATTTAAAGAAGAGAGGAGGAATCCTTTATGGCAGGCCTGAGTGGAAAACATGAATATTTTTGAGTTATACTCGGGTTCAAGCCCTACCCAACTGGTACCTGTGTCTACTCTGGTTAACTGTTTAACTGCATCTCAGTTTCTTCTGCTGTAAATGTTGACATTTATATATACCTTACAGGACTTGAGGGGAGGATTAAGTGATATAAAATTTATAAAACACCTGGCACATAAGCCCTGATCAGATTTTATCTTTCTCTGAAAACATATCTAGGCTAATTGGCACTGGCTTCTGAATAACAAAGATCCTGTTTCTGAGGCTTCCCATCTATGGCTAGACTCGTTTCAATGAGAAACATTGGTTTTCCTCCCAATTTTACAACTTCCATGTGTTCTAGGCATTATTAAGTGTGTGTGCATGGGGTATACCATTTATAGTTTTCTTCCTGGGGTTTTCTTTAGGCCAGTTGGAATGCCACAGAATTAAAAAAAGAGATGTATACTTGAAAAATGTAGCAATACACTCATTCTTCTCTTGTGTCCGACTGTCTTCACTTTTGTTTACATAAGGAAATGCATTAGCAAATTTTGGAATTAGTTCGGAATTAGTTTCTGCACAATGAATCTTTGGGTAGTTGGACACCTATGATGTAAAACCTCCTGGCTTTGTTTCAGAAAAAATCATTATTATTTAAAGCCTATCAGTTGGAATGCAATTTAAAAACTTCTACTCAGCAGCTACAGAATTATACACAGATTCTGAACAGAGAAATATAAAATAGATGTGTGATGTGGATGTGTGTGGATTTTGTTTAAGATCTTTTTCACACATTTATAATAATCATTTAATAGTTAAATCTAGAAGTGAAGTGTTGTCAGTGTTTCTTGATTTCATTTCATGTTTTTTCCCTTTTGAACATCATTTCTTTCTCTGACTCACAGTCTGTTTATTATTACTCTTATTCTAAACATCCTTCTATAAATCTCTCATTTTTAAATTATGAAGGCAGGTGTCCAATATTTTCTTAAAGCAGGAATTCTTACATTTAATCATTTGTTTAACATGTAATTACTGGGCCAATTATAAGGGCCTGGCACCCTGTCAAATTCTTTGAATACAATGGTGAGCAAAACCAGTAGGTCCCTACCTTTAAGGAGCTTAAAAATATTGGTAGAAATAGAAATTACTGAAATAATTACCAAAGGTAATTACATCTGTAATAGGTGACATAAATAATAATCGCAGGATGCTCTTGAGAGCATAGCAAAGGGAAGTGATCTAGTCAGATGTTGAGAGATGGATCTGAAAGGTGAATACAAGTTAGGTGAAGAGAGGACAGAAGAACATTCTAGACAAAGACATTGACATCAAGGAACAGAATGCTCAACACAAGGACGGATAGGGTTGTGTTAGGATTTGTTTTTTATCCAGAAAGCTAAAGAAAACTTTGGAAGAATTTTTAAAAGGTAGTAAAATGAAGAAATTTAGATTTTTAAAGGTCACTGTGTCCAAGGTGACAAAAACGGAGAGGAGGAAAGTAAAAGGTGATTGAGGGAAATCATAATATTCCTGAAGTAAAGGAGGTTTAGATTATTGTTGATGGAGAGAAGTAGACAGATTGAAGTGGTGAAGGGGAGGGAAGAGAGTGTTTCCTTTATTTATTTTTCCCTGTTGTTTCTCTTTATCCACATGGTCCTCTGCCTTTCTCCTTCCTATAGGCACTCATCCAAACTGTTAAATGTTTATCTTTTTGCTTCTTTATGGTCTAGCACAATATGAAACATTGCTTTGTAAGCATTATTCTTCATTTATGTAAATATTGTAATTTGGATTTTGTTTAAGATTCAATTCTAATGCCATATATTATCTAACCCATACATCTAACCCATTATTTTATATACTGTATAGTTCTAAATGTTGTGCTTCCACTCTCCCATTGAAGGTCATGTAGAATGCCTCCAGATATCCATCACCCCCAATAATGTTACAAAGAATATACAAGTATACCTTCACTTGGGGACCTATGTGGGAATTTTAGAAGGCTTACAATTCTACTACTAAAGAACTGGAGTGTTTCTTTATAGGGTTGTTAACTTTTTGCATTGTCTCTTTCAAAAATTGTTGTTCATATCCTTTTTCATTTTTCCTATGGAGTCAATTTCTTTTTCTCATTGATTTACAAGTATTTCTTGTATAGCCTAGATATTAATCCCTTGTTGGTCTCATTTAATCACCTGTCTCATCACTGTATTAACAGTCTTATCATTAAGCAACTATCTCTTTTGTATATAATTAAATTCATCACTGTTTTGGAGAGAGTTTGGGGGAATAGGACATAGTTAACAATGACAACACTGTCAAGAGATTACATAAGGAGAGGGCTAAAGTGATCATGTAAGGTGAGATGGAGTGGTACAGGCAAAAGGCATGGAATTTTGAATCTCAGTTTTCTAACCTGTAAAATAAGAATATTAATACCAGATCTATTTACCTATGTTTGTGAGGAACAAATAAAATAATTTTGTAAACTAGAAATGTTTTCATAAATGTTTGTAGGTTTTATGATAACTACTATTAATGCATGGTCTGGATCTATTATTGGATTTTAAATGATATAAAGATTTGGTTAAAATTTAAATGGCACAGATACAAGGTTTATGTGTGCTTTTAACTCTGCATGAAGTAGCACCTCAAAATTATATTTAAAATATATTCTCAATAACAGTATTAACTAGATAATTTTGGAGAATATATGTGGTCTTAAGTTATGGAACATAGAATCTGGGTGTTCTTGCTCAGGAATTAGTAATTTACAGAATAACAACACTTCACAACACTAGATGTATTTCTGAAATATATATTTCAATATATATTACTGAAAGTAAATGCTTTTGTAAATTAAATTAAATTATTTAAAAATGCAATTGGTAACTTGTTAATTTAAAGGAATGAAATTTATAAATTCTTCTTAATTTGAATAACTACCATCCTTGTCTTGTTCCTGATCTTAGAGGAAATGCTCTCAGCTTTTCACCATTGAGCATGTTACCTGTGGATTTTTCATGTATAGCCTTTATTATTTTGAGCTATGTTCCCTCTATACCACTTTCTGCAGAGTTTTTATCATAAAAGAATGTTGAATTTTGGCAAATTTTTTTCTGCATCTATTGAGATAACCATATGGTTTTTTCCCTCAGTTTGTTAATGTGGTGGGTCACATTGATTGATCTGTAGATATTGAACCATCCTTACATCCCTGGGATAAATTCTGCTTCATCTTGGTGTAATGATCCTTTTAATGTACTGCTGAATTTGGTTTGCTAACACTTTGTTCCATATTTTTGCATCTATGTTCATCGGTGATACTGGTCTGTAATTTCCTTTTTTTTGTGAGATATCTGTCTAATTTTGGTAACAGGGTGATGCTGGCCACATAAAATGAGTTCAGTGTTCCTTCCTCTGCAATTTTTTTGTAATAATTTGAGAAGAATAGATGTTTGGTAAAATTCACCTGCAAAGTCATCTAGTCCTAGACATTTTTTTGTTGGAAGTTTTTTATTACTGTTTCTATTTCATTACTGGTAATTGGCCTGTTCATATTTTCTATTTCTCCCTGGTTAAGCCCTGGGAGATTGTATAGTTCTAGGAATTTGCCCATTTCTTCTAGGCTGTCCATTTTATTGGCATATAATTGTTCATCGTACTCTCTTATGACCCTTTGTATATCTGTGATGTCAGGTGTAATGTTTCCTTTTTAATTTGTAATTTTATTGATTTAGGTCCTCTCCCTTTCTTTCTTGATAAGCCTGGCTAAAGGTTTAACAGTTTTGTTTATCTTTCAAAGAACCAGCTCTTAATTTCATTGATCTTTTCTATTGTTTTCTTTTTCAGTCTCTATTTCCTTTAATTCTTCTCTGATCATTATGATATCTTTCCTTCTACTAACTTTGGATTTTGTTTATTCTTTTTTAGTTCCTTTAGGTGTAAGGTTAGGTTATTTATTTGAGATTTTTCTTGTTTCTTGAGGTAAGCTAATTCTTCTGAACACTACTTCCTTAGAACTATTTTTGATACATCCTTAAATTTTGGATTATTGTGTTTTCATTTTCATTTGTCTTCAGGTATTTTTTTTTTATTTCCCCTTTGGTTTATTCAGTGATCCATTGATTGTTTAGTAGCTTATTGTTTGGCCTCCACATGTTTTTGCTTTTCAGTTTTTTCTTGTAGTTGATTTCTAGTCTCAAAGTGTTGTATCCAGAAAAGATGCTTGATATGATTTCAGTTTTCTTAAATTTACTGAGGCTTGTTTTGTGGCCTAGCATGTGATCAATCCTGGAGAATGTTTCGTGTGCACATGAAAAGAATGTGTATTCTGCTGCTTTCAGATGGAATGCTCTATAAATATCAATTAAGTCCATCTGCTCTAATGTGTCATTTAAGTCCACTGTTTTCTTATTGATTTTCTGTCTGGATGACCTGGCCATTGATGTGATTGAGGTGTTAAAGTCCCCTATTATTATTGTGTTATTATTATTGTGTTACTGTCAATTTCTCCCTTTACGTCTGTTAATATTCACTTTATGTATTTAGGTACTCCTATGTTGATGCATTTATATTTACAATTGTTATATACTTTTCTTGGATTGATTCCCTTGATCATTATGTAATGTCCTTCTTTGTCTTTGTTTTACTCTCTATTTAGTCTAATGTAAGTATTGCTAGCTTGGACTTTTTTTAATTTCCTACTTCATGGAATACATTTTCTATACACTCACTTTCAGTCTTTGTGTATCTTTCAATGTGAAGTGAGTACAAGAGTAGGCAGCATATAGAAGGGTATTATTTTTGTATTCGTTCAGCCACTCTGTGTCTACATAGACATATGTTCATTTACATTTAAAATAATTATTAACATGTATGTTCTAGTTGCCATTTTATTATTTGTTTTGGGGTTGTTTCTGTAGGTCTTTTTGTTTTTCTTATTCTTTATTTTCTTTTTTGTGATTTGATGATTATCTTTAGTGTTATACTTGGATTCCTTTTTCTTTTTTGCATGTGCATCTATTATAGATTTTTGGTTTGTGGTTACTGTATGGTATATATATATATATATATAATGATTGTTTTATGTTGCTGATCTCTTAATTGCAAATGCATTTTAACAATCCTGCATTTGTTCTCTTCCCCTTAAGATTTCTCTTTTTGACATCATATTTTACATCTAATTGTTTTATCTGTACCTTAACTGTTTACTGGGCATATAGATGATTTTACTATTTCTGTCTTTTGACCATCCTACTAGCTTTTTGCATAGCTTAATTTCTACCTTTACTGTATGTTTGACTTTACCAATGAGTTGGTTTTTTTTTTTTTTTTTTTGCGGTATGCGGGCCTCTCACTGTTGTGGTCTCTCCTGTTGTGGAGCACAGGCTCCGGACACGCAGGCTTAGCAGCCATGGCCCACGGGCCTAGCTGCTCCGTGGCATGTGGGATCTTCCTGGACTGGGGCATGAACCCATGTCCCCTGCATCGGCAGGTGGACTCCCAACCACTGCACCACCAGGGAAGCCCCCAATGAGTTTTTTCCTTTTGTAATTTTCATGTTTCTAGTTGTGGCCTTTTTTTTCGCTTAGAAAAGTCCCTTTAACATTTCTTGTAAAGCTCGTTTTATGGTGCTGAACTCTTTTAGCTTTTGCTCATTTGTAAAACTTTTGATCTCTTCATCAAATCTGAATGAAAGCCTTGCCTGGTAGAATATTCTTGTTTGGAAGCTTCTCCCTTTCCTCACTTCCTTACAGCCTGCAGAGTTTCTGTTGAAAAGTCAGTTGATAAGCCTTATGGGAGTTCGCTTGTACATAACTTGTTTCTTTTCCCTTGCTGCTTTTAATATTCTCTCTTTGTCTTTAATTTTTGCCATCTTAATTACAATGTGTCTTGTGTGTTCCTCTTTGAATTAATCCTGTATGGGACTCTCTGTGCTTCCTGGACTTATATGTCTGTTTCCTTTCCTAGATTAGGAAAGTTTTCAGCTATTATGTCTTAAAATAAGTTCTCAGACCTTTTCTCTCTCTCTTCTCCTTCTGGTACCCCAGTAATGCAAATATTAGTGCACTTGCTGTTGTCCAGGAGGTCTCTTAAACTGTCCTCATTTGTTTTCATCCTTTTTAATTTTTTTCCTCCAGCATCAGTGATTTCCATTACTCTGTCTTCCAGTGCTGATCTGTTCCTCTGTATTATTTAATCTACTGTTGATTCCTTCTAGTTTATTTTTCATCTCATTTGTTGTATTCTTCATCTCTTTTTGGTTGTTCTTTATATTTTCTAACTGTTTGTTAAAAGTCTCTAACTTCTGACTCACTCTGTGCATCCAATCTTCTCCCAAGTTCTTTGATCATTTTACAATCACTACCTTGAACTCATTCTCTGATGGACTGCCTATCTCCCCCTAACTTAATTCTTCTTTTGTTATTTTATCTTGTTCCTTTGTTTGGAATATATTCCTCTGTTTCCTCATTTTGCGCAATTTTCTGTTTTTATATTTATGTATTTTGTATGTTGCTTATGTATCCCAATTTGGAGAAGTGGCCTTTTTTAGGAGACATCCTTTGTGTCTCAGCAATGCACTCCCCTCTGGTCATCAGAGCTATAAGCTCTAAGGGTGCCCCCTATTTGAGCTGTGTGGCTCCTTCTGTTGTGGCTGGCTGACTACTGTGGGCCATCTTGTAGGCTTGATTGGCCCTGGTTTTGTTGATTGCTTGGCCCTGCTTTGTGCAGAGACTGCCAGCTGCTGGTTAGCTGTGCCAGTTCATGAGGCAGCTGACTACATGTCACAAGGGGGCCCCAGAGCTAGTGCTCATTCACCAGTGAGCCTATTCAAGGTCCAGGAAACCCCGGGGAGTGTTTCCTGCCCAGGGATAGGTGAAGCCAGGTCCTGGGGCTCATGCCAGACTACTGGCAGGCAGAGATATATTCTGGGGTCTGGTTGTAGAACCCAGGAGTCCTGAGCTGATGTCAGATTGCTAGTGGGTGGGGCTTGTTCTTAACATAGCTGTTTGTGGGGTCTGGGATGTCTCAAAGCTTTTGTTGGCCTGGTAGTGGGCAGGGCCAAGGCATATCTGGTCCCAGGGCAGCATCTGGCCTGCTAATGTGTGGGTTGGGTCTGCAGTCTGCAGTGTGCAGTTGCCTTGTGGCTGGGGTTCACACTCTGTTGGATGAGGCTGGTCCTGTAGTTAGAGAAGGCCCTCTGGTGGGCAAGGCCGAGGCCCAACCAGTACCAGGCAGAGTCTAGCCTGCTGCTGGGTGGGTCAGGTTCACAGGCTGTGGGACTGCAATTGTCTTGTGGCTAGGTCTGCCCCCAATGGGTGAGTCTGATCTCAAGGATAGAGTAGCCTCCCTGGAGGGTGGGGCTGGTCCCAGGGAGTTCTGAGGCTGGTACCTGCTCACTGGTGGCTGGATCTGTGTCCTGGTGTCTCTAGCTGGAGGCCCTGGAGGTCCCAGGTCTAGTGCCTGTGCATTGGTGTGTGGGACTGTGTCCTGGGCCCTCTGGTGAGCAGGGCCAGGTCCCAGGGTAGCTATGGGTTCAGAGGGTCTTAAGGCAGTCCATCTGCTGGTGGGTGGGGCTGTGTCTGCTCCCAGTTAGTTGCTTGGCCTGAGGTATCACAGCACTGATGCCTACAGACTGTGGAGCTAGGGCAGGGCTGGATCCTGAAGCTAATAAGATAGTTGGAGGATTTCAACTTTGCATCTGCCAGCACCAGTTCCCATGTGGTAGAAGGAGCTCCCCAAAATGGCTGCCTCTAGTGTCTATGTCCCCAGGATGAGCTGCAGTTACCTCCTGCCTCTCCAGAAGAGTCTGTGTAGGTCTGACCTAGACTCCTTTAAAATTATTGCTTCTGCCCTGGGTCCTGGAACATGTGAAATTTTGTATGTGTCCTTTAAGAGTGAAGCCTCTATTTCCGCTAGCCTTCTGGGACTTCCAAAAGTAAGCCCCACTGGCTTTCAAAGCCAAATGCTCTGGGGGCTCATTTTCCCACCCTGGGCTGGGGAATCTGATGTAGGTCTTGGACCCCTCATTCCTTTGGGAGAACCTCTGCAGTTGTAATTATTCTCCCATTTGTGGGTCTCCCACCCAGGGGTATGGGACTTGACTATGTCACAACTCCACCCCTCCTACTCATCTCATTGTGGTTCCTTCTTTATATCTTTTGTTGTAGAAGATCTTTTCTGGACAGTTCTAGTCTTTTTCACTGATGGTTGTTCTGTAAAATTGTCATTTTAGTATTCCCATGAGAGGAGGTGAGCTCAGAGTCTTTCTACTCCACCATCTTTCCAGTCACCCATATATCTTTAAACTGCAAAACCAGAGCAATATTTCACAAAGTGTATTCTACAAAATATATTTTCCAAGTTACTTTAGTAAAAGCTATTTTGAAAAAGTTTCCATGATCAAACAAATCTAGAAAATACCTATATATTTTGATAATGCAGAATTTAATTGTAGTTTTTATTATGCTATTATTCATTGTGAAAGCATAATATAAAATGAGATAAATTATATAAAAATTTCCCATCTTATTATACTTTATTTCTGGATTCATCTAGTGAGAGCTGCATAGCCTGGAACATAAATTATCCTTACTTTTTGTTTGCTAATTCTATTAGTTAATGAGAAGGCATGTTAAAATTTCCCACTATCATTTTGAAATTGTCTTTTTTTTCTTTTTTATTCTATCAATTGTGCTTTTTGTATTTTGAATCCATATTATTAAGTGCACTTAAATGTAAAATTATTTTATCTTTTTATTGGACTGACAATTTTATGACTATAAAACATCCCTCTTTATCTCTAACTGTGCTTCTTGCCTTAAAATCTACTTTGCTTTTTTCCTGGTTCATGTTTTCATTGTAATTTTTTCTGTTTATTTATTTATTTAATTGTTCCTCATAAGCAGTAAAATTGCATTTGTATCTTTATGCAGTCAAGAGTTTTAACCATTTAATTAAACTTTTAATTTAATTTATATTTACTTTATTAACACATTTGATTTTATATTTGCAATCTTCAAGATCTTTTTTGTCTCACATATTTAGGATTCTTTTTCCTTCTTTCCTGCATTATTCTAGATAATGAATACTTTCATTATTTTATTTTCCCTCTATTTACTTGTAAGATCAGTCAATCTTTCCATCTATCTGTCTTTGGTTGCTCTAGAGATCACAACATGCAGCCCTGAATTAATCATCTAATACAAAATGATGATTTTATCTAAAAAAAGAAGGGTACAAGTGAACTTATCTACAAAACAGAAACAGAGTTACAGATGTAGAAAACAAACTTATGGTTACCAGGGGGCGGGGCAGGGAAGATTGGGATTGATATATACACACTACTATATATAAAACAAATAACTACTAAGGACTTACTGTATAGCACAGGGAACTCTACTCAATACTCTGTAATGGCCTATATGGGAAAAAAATCTAAAAAAAGGGGATATATGTATATGTATGACAGATTGCTACACACCTGAAACTAACACAACATTGTAAATCAACTATACTCCAATAAAAAAATTTTTTAAATGTTGATTTTATCACTTCTCCAATAATGCTAAAAACTCTTTGGTGAAGTTCTTGTATAAATATTTTATCCATTTAGTTGGATTTTTTAATTTTCTCATTATTGAGTTCTATGGATCTTCTTTTTTTTTAATTTACTCTGGCTACAAGTCTTTTATCAAATATGTGTTTTGAAAACATGAGGCTTGCCTTTTCATTTTCTTAACAGTGCCTTTTGGAGAGCAGACATTTTTACTTTGAATGATATTATGTCTTTTTTTTTCTTTATGGCTCATATTTTCAGTGTAATAAGAAATGAAATTGCCTAACATAAGGTCACAAAATTTTCTTATATATGATCCTCTAAAATTTGAGAACTTTACCATATGCTATCACTTATATGTGGAATCTAAAATATGACACAAATGAACCTATCTATGAAATAGAAACAGACTCACAGACATAGAAAACAAACTTATGGTTGCCAAGGGGAAGGGGAGTGGGGGAAAGACGTATTGGGAGTTTGGGTTTAGCAGATGAAAAACACTATATATAGAATGGATAAACAACAAGGTCCTACTGTATAGCACAGGGAACTATATTCAATATCCTGTGATAAACCATAATGGAAAAGAATATAAAGGAGAATATATATATATATAAAACTGAATCACTTTGCTGTACAGCAGAAATTAACACAACATTGTAAATCAACTATACTTCTATTTTTAAAAGTTTGACAATTTTACCTATTTTATTTAGATCCATTTTATGTAAATTCTTGTGTTTGTTGTGATTAAGGATTAAGGTTCACATTTTTCGTGTAGTTATCCCATTGTTCCAGAACCATTTCTTTAAAAGAGTGTCCTTTCAGCATTGAGTTACCTTGGAATCCCTGTCAAAAGTTATGTGTGAATCCATTTTTGGACTCTGTTTTCTATTCCATTGATCTCATTATGCCAATATCCCATTGTTTTCATTGGTGAAAATTATTGTAAGTATTGAAGTCAGATAATATGTCTTTTTCAAAATTATTTTGGCTTAAGTCCTTTGCATTTATGTAATTTTTGAGAATCTGCTTCTCTATCTCCAAAAAACCTGCTTTTTGAATCTATGGATTAATTTGGGGAGAAGTGACATATTAAACAATTTAAATCTTCTGATGTTTGGTCATCGACTACCTCCCAATTTGTTTAATTTCTCTGAAGCAATATTTTGTCATTTTTCATCCACAGCTTTTGCACCAGTTTAACAAAGATATGCCTAGGTTGTTTTCCTTTGTATTTATCATACTTGAGGATCTCTGAGCTTGTTGAATTTGTGGTTTGTTGTTTTTTGTTACTTTTGGAATATTCTTAACTATTATATCTTTGAATATTCTTTTCTGCTCTGTCCTTGCTCTCTCTTTTTCTGAGATTCTAGCTATAAATGTTTGAAAATTTCATATTGCCCATACTGCTTTTTTATATCCTATTCTGCTTTGTCACTCTTTTTCCCTCTTGCCATCCACTTTGGATAACTTCTATTTATCTGTTTTAATTCACTGATTCTTTCTTCCTATTTGTTGAGTCTACTGATTACATCATCAAAAATTATTTATAACTTGTACTGTGCTTTTCATTTCTACTATTTCCATTTGTCATTTTTGTTAGTTTCTATCTCTCTGCTGGTATTCTCCACCTGTTAGGCATATTATTTACCTTTGCCACTGTATCCTTTAACACATTAAAGGATTATCTTAAAAGCCTTTGTCTGACAGTTCCAACATCCAGGCCATCTCTGTGTCGAATTCTGTTCTCCATTTTGTTGCTTAAAAATGGAATATAGTTTTCATGCTAATTTCTGTATCTCATGATTTTTAATTGAATGCTGAACATTGTAAAAATAACAGGAGAAGTGGTGGTAAATAATATTTATGCCAGGAAAGAGAAAAGCATTTTCTCTGTCAGGCCCTGGGGTTGGGATTGAATAAAGCTAAAAAGTAGTTCCGCTGGGTCTGGGTTTTATCATTGTTATAGGCACATTTAGTGCACCACAGGCTTCAAATTCCTCTGGTAATGGACCTACTACCTTGTGCTCAGTGTGAGGCTGGAGTACTGAAGGATATTTCTCACTGTTCTTGTTCCAACCTCAGCTTTCAGTAAGCCTCATAAGCCTGTGCAATTAGAGCATTGCTCTCCATGCGCTTGTTGCTTTTTACTTTGCACTAAGCTTATGGTGTGTTTTCCTGATTCTCCTGCTCTAGTTTTAGACTTAGACAGGCACCTTGTTCCTGAGCTCCAGTGGTGAGATTCATCAGTCTTTCTGCCTCTCCCTCAGTGGCAGACAGCCTCTGCCTCTTACTCTTTGTAGGGGTTAGAGCACAGGTAAGGTTTTCTTCCCATCCTCCGATTGGCATTCAAACCCTACCATTTTCATGAGGGATCTTGGGTGCAAATGAGTTCCCTGCTTTTTCCTGGATGGCAGCAGACATGTGCTTTATATCAGTACAGGATTCCGGCCAGGACTGGGTATACTTTTCCCCACCAAAAGCAGATCTCTTTTGTTTATTATCAGTGCAAGTTTTTGAAGGCAAATTTTCTACCCTTGCCCCAGTGGCAGCTGACCTTTCCTGGGATGGGGTGAATGAGAGGGTTATTTACCCCTTGTACAGATGCCAGTAGCTTTTCCATCATTTTAAAGCAACATCAAGTTGGGGGATTAACTGAGGGTTTTGTTCCTTCCCATTTTGCAAATGACTTCTGCTTTAATGAGTGAAATGTCAAGGGTGTGGGTTGGGTTGTGTGCCTCTCTCCTTGTGGAAGTGATCACCACTTGGTACTTGCACAGGGCCTGGAGTGTAGACAGGCTTCTCCAAGGGCTCCTGTTCCACCCTCAAACTTTGGCAGGTCCTGAACGCTTGCATTCTGAGAGGTAGCTCTCTTCAATTTCTTGCCCTGCCTTAATTATTTTTCTTTTCTTGGAGCACCTAGAAGAAACCTGTGTATAAAACCAGCACTTGTTTGCAAAATCCTCTTGTTTCCAGGATCCCAGAAATTCCAAACTGTCACACCAGCCCACCAATGGATTTAAAAAATTTGTTAAAATTTTAGTTGTTTTTTTCCTTACCCACCTTTATGAGTATAACCTCTTTATCTTGTTCTCTGCCAAAAGTGAAACAGTTGGCGTGTCCTATTTCTAGGGGCCATTCATCCATGATAATCTAGTTCCCCTGTTGCCTGATGACCTTACTCAATGGGCAAAAACAAATGTATGATTTTGTAGATTACTTAGCTTTTTCTTCATGTCAAGTGAAAGAGAATATCACCTTATATTCAACACTTTCTAAGCTGAAATGGATCTCCCTATTTGCCTCCATTTATAAAACTTTTCAATTAATTAATTAATTTTTTATTAAAGTATAGTTGATTTACAATATTATGTTAGCTTCAGGTTTATAGCATAGTGATTCAGTATTTCTACAGATAATACTCAATTGAGAGTTATACAAGATAATGGCTATAATTCCCTGTGCTATATAATATACCCTTGTTACTTATATATTTTATACATAGTAGTTTGTTTCCCTTAATCCCTTGCCCCTATCTTGCCCCTCCCCCTTTCCCTCTCCCCAATGGTAACAACTACTTTGTTTTCCATATCTGTGTCTGTTTCTGTTTTGCTGTATACATTCATATGTTTTGTTTTTTTAGATTACACACATAGTGATATCATGTAGTATTTGTCTTTATCTGTCAGACTTATTTCACTAAGCATAATATTCTCTAGGTCCACCCATGTTGCTACAAATGGCAGAATTTCATTCTTTTTTATGGCTGAATAATATTCCATTGTATGTATATACCATATCTTCTTTATCCATTTGTCTATTGATGGATACTTGGGTTACATCCATATCTTGGCTATTATAAATAGTACTGCTATGAACATTGTGGTGCATGTACCTTTTCAAGTTAGTGCTTTTCATTTTTTCCAGACATATACCCAGGAGTGGGATTGCTGGATCATACAGTAGTTCTATTTTTAATATTTTGAAAAACCTTTATACTGTTTGCCATAGTGGCTGTACCAATTTACATTCCCACAAAAATATATGAGGGTTCGCTTTTCTCCACATCCTCGCCAAGATTTGTTATTTGTAGACTTTTTAATGATAGTCGTTTAGCCATTCTTTTGGGTGTGAGGGGATGTCTCATTGTGGTTTTGATTTGCATTTCTCAAATAATTAGCAGTGTTGAACATCTTTTCATATGCCTGTTAGCCATCAGTATGCCTTCTTCAGAAAAATTTTTATTTAGGTCTTCTGCCCATTTTTTGAGTGGGTTGTTTTTTTATATGGAGTTGTAGGAACTATTTATATATTTTGGATATTACACATTATTGGTCATATCATTTGCAAATATTTTCTCCCATTTTTTATGTTGTCTTTTCATTTTGTCAATGATTTCCATTTATGTACAAAACTTTTAAGTTTAATTAGGTCCTATTTGTTTATTTTTGTTCTTTTGTTTCTTTTGCATTGGAAGACAGATCTAAAAAATATTTCTGTGACTTAAGTCAAAGAATGTTTTGCCTATGTTCTCTTCTAGGAGTTTTATGGTTTCTGGTCTTACATTAAGGTATTTAGTCCATTATGAGGTTATTTTTGTATATGGTGTGAGGAAATGTTCTAATTTCCTTCTTTTACCTGTAGCTGTCCAGTTTTCCCAGCACCACTTAGTGGAGAGACTGTCTTTTCACCATTGTATATTCTTGCCTCCTTTGTTGTAAATTAATTCACCACAGGGGCATGGGTTTATCTCTGGACTCTCTTTTCTGTTCTATTCATTTTTATGTCTGTTTTTGTGCCAGTACCATGATGTTTTGATTATTGTGGCTTTTAGAATATTCTGAAGTCTGGGAGGGTTATACCTCCAGCTTTGTTCTTTTTTTCTCAAGATTGCTTTGGCAATTCAGGGTCTTTTGAGGTTGTATACAACTTTAGAATTATTGCTCTAGTTCTGTGAAGAATATCATGGGTATTTTGATAGAGATTGCATAAAATCTGTAGATTGCTTTGGGTAGTATGGTCATTTTAATAATATTAATTCTTCCAATCCAAAAACATTAGATACCTTTCAATTTCTTTCTATCATCTTCAGTTTCCTTCATCAATGTTTTATAGTTTTCAGAGTGTAAGTCTTTCACATCCTTGATTATGTTTATTCCTGGATTTTTTATTCTTTTTGATGCAATTATTATTTTTTGCTTTCTTTTTCTGATAGTTCATTATTAGTGTATAGAAAAGCAACAGATTCCTGTATATTAATCTTGTATCCTGAAACTATGTTGAATTCATTTATTGGTTCTAACAGTTTTGGAGTAGAGACCTAAGTTTTTCTATAGATAGTACCATATCATCTGCAAATAGTGCCAGTTTTGTTCTTCCCTTCGAATGTGGATGCCTTTTCTTTTTCTTGTATGAATGCTGTGTCTAGGACTTCCAAGACTATGTTAAATAGAAGTGGCGAGAGTGGACATGCTTGTCTTGTTCCTGAATTTAAAAGAAAGGCTTTCAGCTTTTCAATGTTGAGTATTATATTGGCTGTGGGTTTGTCATAAATGGCCTCTCTTATGTTGAAGTACGTTCCCTCTATACTTACTTTCTGGAGAGTTTTTATCATGAAAGGATTATGAATTTTGTCAAATGCTTTTACTGCATCTATAGATGAGCATGTGATATTTATCTCTCCTTTTGTTAATGTCATTTATCACATGGATTGCTTTGCAAATATTGAACCATCCTTGTGTCCCTGGAATAAATTCAACTTGACCATGGTGTATGATTCTTTTTATATATTGTTGGATTCAGTTTGCTAATATTTTATTGAGGATGTTTGCATCTATATTCATCAAAGATATTGCTTGTGATTTTCATGTATTGTAGTATCTTTGTTTTGGTGACAGAGTAAAGGTAGCCTCATAGAATGAATTTGGGAATGTTCTATCCTCTTCAGTTTTTTGGAATAGTTTGAGAAGGATAGTATTAGCTCTTTATATGTTTTGTAGAATTCCCCTGTGAAGCTATCCAGCCTTTGACTTTGCTTGCTTGGAGTATTTTTTTTAATTTAATAAATGTATTTACTTTATTTATTTATTAGTTTTGGCTGCATTGTCTTCGTTGCTGTGTGCAGGCTTTCTCTAGTTGCGGTG
Source organism: Orcinus orca (assembly GCF_937001465.1). Classification (NCBI taxonomy): domain Eukaryota; kingdom Metazoa; phylum Chordata; class Mammalia; order Artiodactyla; family Delphinidae; genus Orcinus; species Orcinus orca. Next base: position 102,558,410 of record NC_064563.1, read on the forward strand.
AGCAGGGGCTACTCTTCGTTGCAGTGTGAGAGCTTCTCATTGCAGTCACTTCTCTTGTTGCGGAGAATGGGCTCTAGGTGTGCGGGCTTCAGTAGTTGTGGCTCGCAGACTTCAGTAGTTGTGGCTCATGGGCTCTAGAGTGCAGGCTCAGTAGTTGTGGTGCACGGGCTTAGTTGCTCTGTGGCATGTGGGATCTTCCCAGACCAGGGCTTGAACCTGTGTCCCCTCCATTGGCAGGCAGATTCTTAACCACTGCACCACCAGGGAAGCCCTGCTTGGAGTTTTTAAATTACAGATTCACTTTCACTACTAGTGATCAGTCTGTTCAAATTGTCTGTTTATTCTTGACTCAGTCTTGGCAGATTATAGAAAATTGTCCATTTCTTCTAGGTTGTCCAATTTGTTGGCTTATAACTCTTCGTAGTGTGACTTTTTTGTATCTCTGTGGTATCAGTTTTTATTTCTCCAATTTTATTTCTTAGTTTTTCATTTGGGTCCTCTCTCTTTTTTTCTTATTGTGCCTGGCTGAAAGTTTATCAATTTTGTTTATCTTTCAAAAAATATATAAAGCTCTTGATTTCATTGATCTTTTCTATTGTTTTTATCTCTATTTTATTTATTTCCTCTCTAATCTTTATTATTTCCTTCCTTCTACTGACTGCGGGCTTTGTTTGTTCTTCTTTTTCTAATTCCTTTACCTGGTAGGTTAGGTTGTTCGTTTGAGATTTTTTTTGCTTCTTGAGGAAGGCCTGTATCAATGTAAAGTTCTTAGAACTGCTTTGGCTGCATCCCATAATTCTGGAGTGTTGTGTTTCCATTTACATTTATCTCAAGATATTTTCTGATTCCCTCTTTGACTTCTTCATTGACCCATTGTTTTTTCAGAAGCATGTTATATAGTATCCACATATTTGGTCTTTCCCATTTTTTCTCTCTGTAATCAATTTCTAGTTTCACAATGTTGTGATCAGAAACAATTCTCAATATAATTTCTCTCCTCTTAACTTTGTTGCAGCTTATTGTGAGGCCTAACATGTGGTCTATCCTGAAGAATGTTGCATGTGCACTTGAAAGCATGTGTATTTTGCCTTTTTTGGATGTAATGTCCTATAGTTATCAATTAAGTCCAATTGGTCAATTGTGTCATTTAAGACCACTGTTGCTTTATTGATTTTCTGACTGGATGATCTGTCCATTGATGTCATTGGGTGTTAAAGTGCCCTACCATTATTGTATTATTGTCAATTTTTTCCTTTACGTCTGTTAGTGTTTGCTTCATATATTTAGCTTCTCCTGTATTGGGTGTCTTTCATCTTACTAATTTTGCTTTTTGCCTTGCCTATTCTGATGTTAATCTAATGTATTGAATTCTTAACTTTAAATATTGTAAATTTTTTATTTCTAGAATATCCCTTCTTCCTTTGTCTGTTGAAATTTTCTATATTTTTATTTATTTCTTCATCTTTTATTCTCTGTCCTTGAACATATTACTCATAGTTATGTTGAAGTCCTTGTGACTGAACTTTGCTATCTGGATCACCTATGACTGTTTCTATCATCTATTTATTCTCTTGGTTTTTGGTCTTTTGTCCCTGTGTCTTTACACACCACTTTTTTTTTTTTTAAACTGAATTCCAAACATCATATAGATCAACTTACAGAGGCTTCAGATGATGCTCTTTTCCTTCAGACAAAACTCACCATTTCCTCTGCTAGACAGATAGAGTGGGGACTAAGCACTTTAGTTCAATAAGGATTGACTTTCATAGATACTGGATACAATTTTGGTCAAACTAAGTCTGCCTCTGATAATTTGACATAGCTTAATTAAGAGTGCCCTAGTAGGGACTTCCCTGGTGACGCAGTGGTTAAGAATCCTCCTGCCAATGCAGGGGACATGGGTTTGAGCCCTGGTCTGGGAAGATCCCATATGCCACAAAGCAGCTAAGTCCATGTGCCACAACTACTGAGCCTGCACTCTAGAGCCCATGAGCCACAACTACTGAAGCCCAGGTACCACAACTACTGAAGCCCACAGTCCGAGAGCCCATGCTCCTCAACAAGAGAAGCCACTGCAATGAGAAGCACATGCACTACAACGAAGAGTAGCCCCTGCTCTCTGCAACTAGAGAAAGCCCACGTGCAGCAACAAAGACCCAATGCAGCCAAAAATAAATAAATTAAATAAATAAATTTATTTTTTTAAAAAAGAGTGCCCTATTAATCAGGCAGAGCTCTTCTGTGTGTTCAACTGAAAACCGGTTCAACTGAGAGTATGTTCACTAAATCTCCTTCCATACTGTGTCCTTTAATGCAAATTGTTGTCTCTTTGGAAACATGAGTTTGACAAAATCTCTGCTCTACTTTTCAAAGGGTTTTATTTTTGTTGTTTTAGCATCTTTACCTCCTACCCTATGAAGCTTCAGAAATCAGCAAATCTCTTGAGGGAAAAACTGACTGCAAGATATCACTCAAGTGTTTAACATTGTCTTTCTAGTATGTAAGACTCTAAAAGCTCTGCAACAGCTGTTCTCTGTTCTGTTCTCTAACAGCACATTTCTGCCAGGGCAAAGCTCAGATTCTTAATCTCTCACCCACACACAGATTGACATGTACTCCCATGTAAATAGGCTGCTGAAGACTGTCAATTAATCTCTCTATAGTTCTCTCCTTTCTTGAATTTTAGTCACTCTTGTCTTTAATGATTCAGCCTCTTTCTTGATGCTTTAAAATAGTTACTTTAAATTTCATCTAACTTTTCTGTTTGTCCTCAGTGGAAACACTTAGAAGTTCTGAGATGCTCCATTACATGTTATATATTATAATTAAATTATATGTTAGATTATGCTTTAGTATCTTGTAAGATATTTTAAATAACATTTAAGAAGCCAGACTAGGGTGAAGATTTAACTTTGCAGGATGTTAAATACAAATAAAAAAGACTTAAATTATCTAATGATGTATTACATTCTACATATAACTAAATTCACACAAGCACAAGTAATGACAATTCATTAAAGTCTACTTTTATAAATGTTAGCAAGCAAATTTCTTTTGAAATACATCATAACATAAATAACATAACAATTTATTATAACAGAATATAATAATATAATAATTTCTAATAACATATGTAATATAATATTAAAAATGTGTTTTATTTCTCAGTGGGGGAAATATGGTTTTATTGGTACCAAGACACACCACTTTCTAGTCTTGTTTTAATGTTTCTGAAAGATCAATAAATCAGTGTTCTCCCTTAGAGCAACAAGTTTCAGTAGAATTTGTCCTTTATGGCATTCTTTCTCCCTTGATTCCCTTCCCCTCTACAACACATCCCTAAACTTTTAATTTTCAGTTTATATTGTATCTCTATTTTTCCAGTTACTTCTTCAAATGTCTTGAAATGAGTTAGAATATGATCCAGCATTTACTCAAGCCCTATTCAACATTCTTATTTGTGACAATATGATTACTACATATCTTTAAGCCAGGAATGACAAATGAATTCCATCTTGTATGACAGTTCTAATCAAATGGAAGAAATGTCTTAAACTGTTTGAAAAGATTCTAAAGGCACATCCAAGCCCAATCCGAAAATATGTCAATATAATTTAATGAGGTCTGTCATGCATTGGAAGGAGGAATAGTAACAAACAATTTCACTGGATCTTGCGTACTTAAAGTTGGTCACAAAGTTAAAAATTCAAAAAGATTTGTTAATTGACTAATTAACTTTACTGAAAATTCATGAACACAATAACAAAAAAAGACTTCTGGTTTTATTAATAACTATTTTATTTTTATTTATTTATTTATTTATTTTTGTGGTACACGGGCCTCTCACTGCCGCGGCCTCTCCCGTTGTGGAGCACAGGCCCCGGACGCACAGGCTCAGCGGCCATGGCTCACGGGCCCAGCCGCTCCGCGGCATGTGGGATCTTCCCGGACCGGGTAATGAACCCGTGTCCCCTGCATCAGCAGGCGGACTCCCAACCACTGCACCACCAGGGAAGCCCTAACTATTCTATTTTAAAAGGGATTATTCTTTATGAGTAGTTCACTAAATTCCTCTTTTGACCTCTTGTCGTATTCATCTTGATATCCCACTCTAAGACTTGTTAATGTCTGATGGCAAATGCTCACTGAATAATTTTTACTGAATTTATTTTATTTTAAAGTATAAATAACCCAAATCTTCTGAAATGTTTATTACTAGTGTTTTACAACAATTTTATATTTAACAAAAAATATAAGTAAAGACCAAGCTATAGAGAAAATATTTTCATTGATGTAATGTAGATGAAAGTGTTGCAGGTGGAAATAGATATAAAACATCTACTGTTTAAAATATATTTGGAGTGATTATTAGATTCTTCCCACCTATTGGGGAAAATAAATTGCTAATAGAAATTCTTAAAAAAGGGTTTTGAACTATAAAAGGAGCTACCAGTGGCACTATTAAATGATCTTCTTAGATATCAGCTTTGGAGAATTGTAATTACTGGGTGCTTGTTTGTTTTTTACCTTGATCTCTATCTTGGTCCACACAGCAATCATCCAAATATTGTATCTTGTAATTGAGTAAGAGAGTAAATGTGATATCCTGGATAATTCAATTTCATTCAAGTAGTTTACAAAAACTTAAGTCCCAAAGGGAGTACACAGTGGAATACAGGGGTCCTGCAATTTGAATGCTCCCAAACTAGAAAACAGATGTACACAAACAAGTTAGTTAATTATAGGAAAATATGTTATGAGAAGAGCTGCAAAACGCAGAGTTCTGTGTTTTCAACATTTCCTCTTATATTTGATAATCAATTCTTTACTGAAAAGAGTATCAGAATTCCCTACTATTTCTTCAAACAGAAGTCTCTTTGGGAGCATTTTATGCCTCTCTTTTGCCTTCTCTGGTTTTAAAATAAGCATTTTTACATGATTCCATTTTACCACCTTTCTTAGCATATCAATTACACTTACTTTTAAAAAGTTGTTAGTGGTTGCCCTAGAGTTTACAACATATTTTTAATTAAGTCCACCTTCAAATAACACTGTACTGCTCACTTGCAATGCAGAAGCCTTATAACGAAGTATGCCCAATTCCTCCCTCTCATCCTTTATTACATTGCTGTCATTCATTTCACTTGTCCAAATTCTATAATCACCCAATACAATGTGATTATTATTACTGTAAATTGCTATCTTTTAGATCATTAAGAGTAAGAAAAATAGAAGATTTTATTTTACTTTATTTCTTCTCTAATGCTCTTCCTTTCTTTATATAGATCTGAGTTTCTGACTTATTATCATTTTCCTTCTCCCTGAAGAATTTCTTTTAACATTTCTTACAGAGTAAATATGATGGTGGTAAACTCCTTCAGTTTTAGTTTGTCTGAGGAAGTCTATTTCTCTTTCATTTTTGAAAGATAATTTCACTGGCTATAGGATTCAAGGTTGGTGGGTTTTCCCTTAAATACTTTAAATATTTCATTCCACTTTTGCCTTGCTTGCATGATTTCTGAAGAGCTCACTGTAATTCTTATCTCTGTATTATTTTTCCTCTACAGGTAAGGTTGTTCTTCTTTCCTCTAACTTCTTTCAAGATTTCCTTTGTCTTTTGCTTTCTGCAGTTTAAATCTAATGACAAAGTGCAGTTATTTTATCTTTTTTTTCTTGGATATTCTGTTCTATTGTTGTCATTATCTTTTCTATTTACATTTCACTTTGAGAAGTTTCTACTGACCTATATTTAAGCTCACTGATTATTTTAGACTGTGTTCAGTCTACAGACAAGCCCAAAGGCATTCTTCAGTTCTGTCACAGTACTTTTGACTCTTTGATTCTTTCTTAGATTTCCATCTCTCTGCTTGCATTACTTGCTTGTTGCTGCCCATTGTCTACTTTTTCCATTAGAGTCCCTAACATATTCATTATTATCATTTTAAAGTTTATTTCTGATAATTTCAACACCTGTGTCATATATGAGTCTAGTTCTGATGCTTGCTTTGTCTCTGGAGACTGTGGTCTTTCTTCCCTCTTAGCGTGCCTTGTAATATGTTTTTGAAAGCTGAATATTATGGGAACTGAGGCAAAGAAGCCTTTAGTGTGAACTTTTATGTTCATGTGGCTAAGAGTTGGGCTCTACGAAATATTTGCTATAGGTGTACATGCTAGAAGGTTCAGATTTCTCTGATGTCTCTTTTTTCCCACTCCCTGTTGACTTTGAACCTCTTTAAGTACTCTTCCTTAGAGGGTTTGTGTCTTGCAGCTCTCTTATTTGTGTTTCCCAGTTATTATACCGAGCCCTGTTTGTAGGGTAATAATGTGTGGAAGTAGAAGTATCTTACGATTAGAAGAATCTTATGATTAAATCTCACATTTTCAGTGTGTCTTTGTCCTTCACTGTGGTGACTCTGACCTTCACCGGGTTTCTTTACTTTCTTTCTCCCTAAGTGAGACAATACGGATAGAGGGGGCTGGAGTGGGAGCAGTGCTCTTACTTCAGATGGGATAAAATTCTGGTAAAATCTTTTCCCCTGAAAATAGGCCTTTGTTATAGAAACCCTTTGGATATATTTCACAATGATCACTCTTCACCTATTTCTGCCAAAGCTATGAGGACATATTTCTTGGCTCTTCATCAAAAGAAACCTAGTGGGGTTTCTGGAGGTAAAGCCCCCCAAATTGTGCCTCCACCCTCACCCAAGGCTGCACTCTCAGGGGTTTCTTGCTTTCATGTTGATCCACACTCAGCCTCTAAAAGTTCATCAAAATTACTGTATAAGTGTTCCTACCAGTTTATGGCTTCAGTGCCTTCTGCTCCAGGTAAGGAGGTCTTGGCTGTGACTCTCTGTATTCACTTGTCTTTCCAGATTTTAGGGTGGAGGTTTTCATTGTGTCACAGTTCTCTGATGGGTCCAAGAAAAGCCATTGATCAAACTGAAAGTTTGTTCATTTTTTTCCTTGTTGTAAATACAGGAGTGACAACTTTCAAGTTCTTTTCATCTATTCACATAGAAGCCAAAACCAAAAGTCTTGAGAAAAAATTTTTTTAACACAAGCATTCCTTAAAATTAAGTTAAGTGAACATCTTCTTGACCTGGAGATAATAGGAATAGAAATAAAGTGAATTCAGAATGATTTCCATTTTTTTCATTTTATGTATCTTTGATTGTAATATGCATTATAACTGTTAGAATATTAGTATGTATCATATGTTATCTCAAGCAGATGTGAAATTGGCTGGTCCAAGAAAACTTATCTGACATCCTTGGCATTATTAGGAAAAGAAGAAAAGAAACCAGGGAAAGAATTTTTTTTTTTTTAATCAACTCAGACTCTGGGTATAAATTCAAAGAAAGGTCTCTACACTTATAAGTATTTGGCATATAACACAGGATTTTGCTTTAAGTTTGAATAGTATAAAGTGTGATTTTTTTCCAAAAGACATGTATACCAAGTCATGTTGGGCTATTTTATGTACAAAGACTTAGTCATTCATCTGTATGCATTTTTCATATGACCTTTGAATACAAACACCAAAAAAACCTCACTGTGTTCTTTTTTTTTTTTTTTTTTTTGTGGTACGCGGGCCTCTCACTGTTGTGGCCTCTCCCGTTGCGGAGCACAGGCTCTGGACGCGCAGGCCCAGCAGCCATGGCTCACGAGCGGCATGTGGGATCTTCCCGGACCGGGTCACGAACCCGCGTCCCCTGCATTGGCAGGCGGACTCTCAACGACTGCGCCACCAGGGAAGCCCCCCACTGTGTTCTTTTAGCAGTTGTCTCTACTTAGATCTTACGGAGTTATACCCGGCACATAGGCACATTGTAGGTACTCAATATATGTCTGATGAATTATTTTGATATTATATCCAGTGTTCCAATTTTAGATTCAACTTTCTTCCTAAAAAATGAAGAACAAGTTCACATTTTAGCTGAAAATGTAAGAGTCTCTTCTGACCCCAAATTCTCTCCATCACTTAAAAACAGATGTCCTCTGCTTGTCCTCTTCTGAATGCATATTTTCCTCAGAGTCTGATTTTACAAAGAAACAACTTTAGGTGCAGGAAAGGATTTGCTTTCTTTATTCTAAATGATAGGTTGAAAAATTATTCAACAGAGATTGATCTAGTCAGAATTGTTAAGCTGATTAAATTAATCTTTGGCAACATTTCAGCACTCTCTCTGCGCTATTTCCTACTGGCTACATCTCTTCTTATAAGCATCTCAAGACCATGGACCTTTATTTGGCCCAATAATTTAGATCTGATCTGAAATTATTAGTCATATCTTCTTTTTCACTCCAACAGAGGAATTTATTTTGTTTTGTTTATTTGTGTGACTCATCTCAATTAGGTGTTGGGTGGAAAGGAAACAGCTGAATTTGACTCTGACATATAAGGGACTGACAGCTTTCCAAGGTCCATTTGCTCTAGAGGAGTAGGTGATTAAAACTAAATGACTCTCTGATTGAGTTTTAAGGGGCCATTTGTGTAGTGAAAATGGAATCATTAAAATTCCATCCAGAGCTGAGGCCAAGGTTGGAACAGAGATCAAAACTGGGATTGGAATTAGGATTAGTCCTAGTTCTGGTCTCTGCTCTCTCCTAGAATGGGACAGCACTGACGTACATAGAGAAAAAGATGCTATACCCATGAATTGAGCAGATGAGGCTATAGGCCAGACAAAGTTTGGGGCAGAAAGTAACAATGGCTAGAGCACTAGATATACTACCAGTATCATGTGCTAAATATAAGTAACAGATTAAAAGAAGCTCTTGAAGAAACCAACACTCTTTTAAGTGATCTAGATGCCAATTTCTTGTCTTGTCTTCAGATTTGTCAAAAGAGAAAGCAAATCAATACTAACTGAGAATTATTTTGATTTATTAAGATTTGATGAAACTCTACCAACTATATGGGTGTAAATCTGCTAGTAATTGAAGAATTCTTCTTGGTGAAGATAGTTGTGAATTCAAATTCATAGCCTGTGGCTTCACTGCCGTAGAAGAACATGCCTTTAGTAAACCCCACATATTACATGTCCTGTTGGATTCAATACACTTAGAATTCCTTGTGTCAATGCCATGAATCAATCATTCAAGAAAGGTGCATATTATTGGAAGAGGAGAGAGCAATGCCTGCATGGTTAAAAAGAATGGAATAATATTATAAAGAAGTAGAAATAATCTTGAGATTGTTGGAAACATATTTTTGAGAAGACCCCAGAACTCCTTTGTCCTTTTATGACTTGGTGGAGGGTCCATATTTTTTTCCATGCACTTTGAGAACCAAATTCATTATATTCTTTTATTATAAAAAATGGTTTTGCAAGGATAAGACGTGACCAAATCAAACTGCTAGTTAAAGACCTGTTAATATCAACTAACAAAGCAAGGAAGTTGACATAACCATCAAAATTAGGAACCAAAAAATTATAGCTTTGAGTTATTGAGACTGGGAGGAAATTGTAAACACTTTTGAAATTTTGGTACCTATGATCACTTCAAATCAGAGTCAGCAAAGACTAAGTGCTAAAGGAAAGTTGAATCTAATATTTTCTAAGGTTTAAAATAGATAGGTAAGCCAAAAAGAAACAATAATATACTGTTTATATTGTATAATAAAACTTTCCCTCCAAATAAATTGCTTTCTTTATATAATGCACATTCTGGTTGAGAATGAATTAATCCTTTTTGGATCCTTTTTGAATAAAGGAAATTCTCTGTCATATTTATTTAAAACCAAAAAATTCTACTCAACTAATAATGAAGCAAACTGATTAAGCTACAAAATCATAGTTTTTCAAAGCCCATCAGAGGGTTGAGAAAGCAGATAAATATAAAATGTATGTATGTATATGTATATCTGTATATATATAAATGTTATTTCATATTTACTCACACTAATTTCTTCTTCAGTGCTTTTTGGTGTTTCTTGTAAATTTGGGCTCCCTTATGGTATCACTTTCTTTAGCCTAAATAATCTATTTTATTCTATAGTGCAGATCTGTTGGAGAAAATTTTTCAGCTTTTAACTTTTGTCTCACTAAAAGTTTCTTTAACTTGCCTTCATTTATGAAGCATATTTTCATTGAAGATAGAATTCTAGTTTGACAGGTTTTTTTGTTTTCTTTCAGTACTTTCAGAACACATATTTTCCAACAATTAGCCATCAATCTTCTTCTTTCCCTGTGAGTGAATTGTGAGAGATTTTTTCTGACTGCTTTTATGAATTTCACTTAATCCTTGGTGTTCTGAATTTTAACTATGATTTCCTTAAGTATGGTTTACTTTGTATTTATCCTGTGAGGTTTGCTGAGCTTCTGGGATATATAGGTTACTATATTTTATCAATTTTGGAAAATCATAGCCACAGTCTCTTCAAATATTTCTTCTATACCATTTACTTTCTCTCTTTCTTCTGAGATCTGTTACATGTATTTTAAACTGCTTGATTTTATTCCCACAGATTTTAAATGTTCTGTTCCATTTTTCTCTTTTATTCTCTTTGTGTTTTGATTTGAATTATTTTTATTCACTTTGGTGATAAAAGTATAATATTTATTCTTGAAATACATAGAGGACCAGAATAAATGAAAAATGTATACCATGTTTATGGCTGGGAACCAATAATATCAAAAAAGTGTCAATTCACCCAAAATCAATCTATAAATTCAGAACAATTCTATTAAAAAATCAAATGAAATTTCTTGTAATTTGACAAATTGATAACTAAAATTCAAATAAAAATGTAATCAGCCAACAAAGTCAAAAGAGTTTTGAGAAAGATATGGTGGAAGAACTCACCCTATCAGATATCAAGGTATGTAAAGAAAGCTATAGCAATTTAATAATAAAAGCATTGTGATATTGATTCATGAATGGAAAATCAGTCAATGGGACAAAAAATAAAGTACAGAAGTAGACACAAATATTTAGATTTGGTAGGTGACTAAGTTTCTTTTTCAAATCATTGGATGGAAGTTAGGCAGATGAATAAATGTTGCTTGGATAATTATCTATAAGAAAAAAATAAAATTAGGTTCTTAGTTTATACTATTCTTTTTAAAAAATCTATGTGAACTAAAGATATAATGTAAAAAATAACATTGAATTTTCTAGAACAAAATTTTGAAATATATCTTTATTATATTAGAAAAGAGTTTTTAAAAAAGCTACAAAATGCATAAACCATAAAAGAAAATCCTGTTAAATTTAATTACAGTAAAATGAAAACACCTATATGACAAAAGACCCAATAAACAAATCTAAAAGGCAAAGTACAAACAAAGAACACACTGCAGTGTTTAGCTGACAAAGTATTTATATATGGAATCTACAAATGAATCCTACAAATCAATAAGGAAAAGATGATCCCCTAGAAAGTAGGTACAGTATATGAATATAATGTTCACAGAAAAGGAAACTCAAATTAAGAAACAGATTTTTCACACTTACTGAAGTAAAGAATGGTTGGAATCGTTGGAAGACTACACATGGTGATGGGAAAGATCTTACGTAAAGTAGAAGATTGATGATTCAGGGGAAAGTAGAGGAAGTAAATGTTCCAGAGTAATCAGGAGGGCATGAGATCCCAGAGCCCAGATGGAAGGAATGCTTCAGGTTGGAGGGCTACCACCTCTTCTAGAAGCATGCACAGAAGGAAAAGATGCAAGCAGATTCAGGTGGGTTTGTGGGTTGGGCGGTCAGAAAGTTAGTTGATTCTTTTCAGGTGGATTTTCTCTCTCTGTGTGAAGTAAATGGTAATATCATCAGCTAAAAGTCAAAAGTTAAGGTGTGAGGTTGAAGTAGAAGTTTGAGGATAGAAAGGAAAATTTGAAATAATTTTTGGAAAACGTCAGTGGACAAGTTGACCAGAGAAAAAGATAAGATTCCAAATTTATAGTGAGACCTAGCTTCCAAAGAAGAAGATTCAGTTTATAATATGGTTAGTGTTTTCTGAGAAAAGAAAGGCAAAAAAATTCAATGGTTTTATCAGGATAATTACTGAAATTCTAGAGCATGCAATCTGACCTGAAGGGGGAGATAAAAGGTGATAAGAAGATAAAAATGGAAGAGTCAATGAACTGGTGAGCCCCAAAAGGGTGGAATAATGTCCACATATGAGTAAACTAAAAAGATTAGAAGTTGTGATGGAAGTGAGCAATTTGTGTGGTGGCATGTTCTAGAACGTAACAGATGGAGAAAGTTATTGATTAGAGGTATCTAGGGTTTGGTAACTTGTCACATGAAAATTCAGTGGGTTGGGGAAGAAAACCATGAGCCTGAGGTCAAATTCTTAAAGTATGTGGGGGAATGACTAGGAGATAGGTAGAATGCAGTGACAAGGCAGTGAAGAGGGTCATACAACATCTGGAATACTGTCTTCTAAAATAGGAATTGTGATATAAACATGAAGCAATCACTTCTATGAGTCTTCAGAAATACATATATGATTGAAAACTATATTCTGAAATATCATCATATGTACAGAAGCAACAGAGAATTTAAATTAAAATACAAAAATTGCAAATAGGGATGAATGGGCCTCAGCGCTATAGAGAATGAGAGCAAGAATCTAATCTATTCTTCTTTTAGTTATTAAAATTACTTGACAGGTCCAATATCCGGCTGGAGTCTTCTATTGGCTTGAAGCAAGCAAGAGTTTTGAGTGTTTTTTGTCCAGAAGAACTTGAGATAATTTTTGGCTGTGCTCAAAGTTGAGTAACTAGGACATGAAAGCAGGCTCAAAAGACAGCCAATGATCCCAGCCTCCTGCTTTAGGCAATGTATGTCCCAGTCAGAGTCCTACTCAAGAATTCATGTCATCAGAAGTGGTTTGTTCTTACTGAAGTGGACATTCCTTGCAAGGATATGCCAAATACTGTCCAAAGAAATGAATCAAGGTATAAAATCTGGGTGGTCTTCAGCATTGATTTTGTACATAGGACAAAAGAAGTATTTGTGAGGTGGCGAAGCATCTGTGTAGGGAATTCTTTCTGCAGTCCAGGGACCATTCTGGCATAGGCAACTCAGCAACACTGGGATTTGAATGACCATGTAGTTTTTGCCAGGAAATATTTACCCTATTGTCTAACACTGTTCCAAAATTAGGACAGGCAGTTACCATAATTCTATGACATTAATAGGTTTCTTTTGGGGAATAGTGTTCTAGAGATATACTGTTTAACAGCTTGCCACTGAACATGTTCCCCAAGGAGATTATATGAATGAAACACTGAGCTTGGTTCTGTGAGGGCCACAAAGAACAGGGCTCCAAATTCAAGCCCATCTCAACATTTTACCCCACATTGGGCTTAATAGCTCTTCTCCCTGATCCCAGCTTTGCAGCCATCCTTTAGTCCCAAAATACTGGCAAGGAATGGTTTTAAGCCAAAAGCAGGGATTATGAAGTGTGTGTGTGTGTGTGCTTGCATGTGGGTACACGCTCTGTAAATGTGATTGCCAATTTCAAGAAGACGTACTTTGTCAAACCATCCGTATTTTAGTGTCCAAATTATCTTACTGTACATAAAAGCCATCAGATAGACTATCTTATGGTTACAACAGATTTAGAGTGTTTTGATTCAATGTCCTCACTTTTGAGATGGGGGAATAAAATCTGGCTATGTTTAGTAATTTGCTCAAAATCACAGAGCTAGATAGTGATAGAGACAAGACTAAAACTCTAGGCTCTTGATTTTCAATCCAGAGTTATAGCAATACCAACTAATCTAGGTTTACCAGTTGGTTTTAGCAATACCAACTAATCTAGGTTTAACTCTGTATTTTCCTCTTCTTAGCCTTTGCTTCTTCCATGGGATGCCTTCATTCAATTCAGTGCCCTTAGACCAATGCCTACAAAATCTTATTCTTTTAAAGCATAAAAAAATCTAGAGAATATTTTAAGGAAAACACAGGTACCCACCTAGCTCTAACAAATGTAAACATTATGCTTTGCTTGTATGTCTTTTCCTTCCCCTCACTTCCTAGATAACCATTATACCACATCTTGTGTTCATTTTGCCAATTCAAGTTGATATAATCTCTATCATCTATCAATCTATCAATCATCTATTTATCCATGCATATCCATACATACACATACTCACACAAATATAATTCTACATCTTTATTTTGTTCAATATTATGTTTTTACTTTTTTTTTTTTTTTTTTTTTGCTTGCGGCACGCGGGCCTCTCACTGTTGTGGCCTCTCCCGTCGCGGAGCACAGGCTCCAGACGCGCAGCCTCAGCAGCCATGGCTCACGGGCCTAGCCACTCCGCAGCATGTGGGATCTTCCCGGACCGGGGCACAAGCCCGTGTCCCCTGCATCGGCAGGCGGACTCTCAACCACTGCGCCACCAGGGAAGCCCTGTTTTTACTATTTATCTTAACCCTATGCAGTATTCCATTGTAGGGATGCACTGATATCATTTATTCATTCTCCTGTTAATAAACACAATTTAAAAAATCTTTCCAATATACACAATGTTTCAATGAATATATCTCTGAATATCTCTTTAAGCTCATTTGCAGCAGTTTTTTAAGGCCTCTGAAGTAAAATTGCTAGTTCAAGGAGTGCATGTACATGTAATAGGTAGAACAATGGCTCCCCAAAATTAGTCCTGGGAACCTATTTATATGTTAGACCTTACATGGCAAGAGGGTCTTCACAAATGTGATTAAGGTTAAGGATCTTCAGAAGGGGAGATTATCTTGGCTTACTCAGGAGGGCCCAATCTAATCACACGAATCCTTGAAATCAGAAGAGGAGGCAGAATAGAGGGTCATAGGCTACCACCTGAAAATAATTCAACCAGCTGTTCCTGGTTGTTTTTTTTTCTTTTCGGTACGCAGGCCTCTCACTGTTGTGGCCTCTCCCGTTGCAGAGCACAGGCTCCGGACGCACAGGCTCAGCGGCCATGGCTCACGGGCCCAGCCGCTCCGCGGCATGTGGGATCTTCCCGGACCGGGGCACGAGCCCGTGTCCCCTGCATGGGCAGGCGGACTCCCAACCACTGCGCCACCAGGGAAGCCCTGTTGCTGGTTTTGAAGATGGTGAAAGCAGGCCATGCGCCAGGGAGTAGACGGCCCTGAGACACTGGAAAAAAGGCAGGGAAAATGGATTCTCTCCTAGAGCCTCCAGAAAGGAATGCAGCCCAGCAGAGAGAGACACACCTTGATTTTACACCAGTGAGACCCAGGACAGACTTCTGACCTCCAAAACTGTAAGCTAACAAATTTTCATTGTTTTAAGCCATGAAGTCTGTAGTAACTTGTTATGCTGCAACAGAAAGCTAATAAGGCATATTAAACTTTACTAACTAATGCTAAATTTCCCTCCAAAATAGCTATACCAATTTCTGTGCTCACTATAAATGTATGAGAAACCCTGTGATCCCTTAACCTTTATAAGCCTAGAGTAATGCCAGACTTGAAAATTTTTGTCTGCTGAGTTTGAAAAGGTAAGTAGTTTTAATTTGCACGTGGTTTTAACTTTCATTTTCCTGATTGTTTGTGGGGTTGAGCATTTTAACTTCTATGTTATTGGTCATTTGAACATTCCTTTGCCTGAGTATCTGGTGCACATATATTGGTCTTTATTCATGTTGGGTTGTTATTCTTTTCTTATTTGTAAACATTTATATATTCTGAATATAAAATCTTCATTGGTGAAACCCCATGCAAATATAATTTCCCATTCCGTGGCTTCCTTTAACTTTGTTTGTGGTATTTTATTAAATAGACAGTTTACATTGTAATGTAGGCAGATATATCATAGTTTTTACTTACTGAGTTTTGCATTTTAGGTATTATACCTCCTTCCAAGCTCAAGATCATAAATATATTCTATATTCTCTTTTAAAAGTTTTAAAGTTTTGCTTTCCATATTTAGGGCTTTCAAATATTTGGAATTAATTGTTTTTTGTTTGGATACACAGGTGTTCTAAAACTATTTATGAAAAATTCACTCTTTTCTTACTGATTTTAGTATCACTTCTCTCCCACTTCTCTCTCATACGTCAATATGTCTATGAATTTCTGGGCTCTCTTTTCTGACCCTTTGTTTATTTTGGTTCCTGCTCTACACTATTTTATTTATTCCAGCATCAAGATATCTTGATATGTTCTTTTTCTTTTTTCTTATTTTTCTCCTAAATTTATTACTTAATCTTGAACTTTTGTTCATTTATATGAATTTCAGGATAAGTTTGGCAAGGGTTTATAGCTGCAGTTGGATTAAAAAATGTAGAATGAATTAGAGTGAGCGGATATCTTTTGGATATTAGGTCTTTTATCTGTTAGCATAATTTTATATTTACTCAGTGCTTTAAAGTATCATTCGAATTTATAGTTTTCTCTGTCAAAGCTTACTATACCACTTTTGCTAGGTTTATTAAAAGGTGCTTTACTGTTTTTTATTATTTTATTAATAAGTACTTTACTGCCGTTGTTTTACTCATTAATGATTGTTCATATGTAGAGATTCTATTGATTTTTATATATTGATCTCATACCTTGCAAACTTGCTGAATATTCTCTCCTTAGTCCCAATTGTTTGTAAACTTTCTTGGATTTTATAACCAGTATTTTCTCAGTAAAGATAATTTTGCTAGCTTTTGTACTTGTTATACATCTTACTCTCTTTACTTACCTTATTTTTTGCCTTGGATTTCCAGTGCAGTGTTTGTTAGATGCAGTCATATGTATCCTCCTATTGTTCCTGCGTTTAATTAGAACACTTCTGAAGTTTCACATTTCAGCGTGGTGTTTACTGTAGATAAGGTTCAGAGATTCTCTTTCTATTCCTGATTCGCTAAAAATTGTCATAAATGACTCTTGAAATTATTGAATTTTTTGCATCTATCTACAAGATTTTGTTTCTTTTGTTATTCATGTCTGCTTTGGGTATAAAGATATGTTTGTGTCATAAAACTGGCTGAGTAGCTTCCTTCCCCTCATTAGCTATTCTCTGGGACATGTTTATACGGTTTGAATTATTTGTTCCTAGAAGCTTTAGTATTTTTAAGGTAAGATAAGATTGTATAACTTATTAAATTTATTTTAATGATTATTAATTCTTGCTCAGGCAATTTTCCTAACATATTTGTCTAGAAAGCTGTCAATTTCATCTAAATCTACAAGTTTATTGGCATAAATTTCTTCATAATGTTTTTATGATATTGTTAAAAAACTCCATGGATATTTAGTTATTTCCCTTTTTACCATTTTTGTTCCCTTTCTCCATTTTTTTGATCCTTGTCTCTTTTATTGATGGAGTCAGTGTACTTTCTTTCTTTAAAAGAAATTGTCTTGTTGATTTTATTATTTTCTATTACTATCTTTAGTTTTTCTTTACCTCTCCTTTCATTTGGTTGATTCTATTATTTTTCTAGTTTTCTGAGTTAAACTATTGTGTTAGTTGTTTTCAATCACTATTTTTAGTAAATGCATTTATGTCTATAAATTTCTCCCTGATTACTGCTGTACCAGCTTCTCACAGGTTTTTATATGTAATGCTTTTATTTTCATTAAGTTATAAATATTCTCTAATTTCTGTTGTGATCTTTTCTTTTACTCATACTTTGCATATGAGAACATATCAACTTTCCTAAAATAACTATATTTTATTTTTATTAAATATTTAATGCTTGTGGTAAGATGATATTGTTTCCTAATATAAATTATTGAAAATAGTTGAGACATTACATATGATCTAGTATGTGAGTAATTTTATACTGTACCAATAGCTTGAAAAATATATATTTATTTTTGGAGGTAAAGTTCAATATGCATTCTCTTTTAGAGAAAAATTATTCATTGAAATCCCCTAGCATTATTATATTTTGCTTGATTATCAATTTTCACATTATTATTAGGGATCAATTCTTATAATTCTCTCAATTACTAAAAAGTTAGGCATATATTTTACTATGGGTTGGGCAGTATTATGTGTCCTCTAAACATCATAATTTATTTAATCCTTAAAACAACTGTGTGAGGTGAGGGCATCTTTTCCCTGGTTTACAGAAGAAACTGAGAGACAAAGAAGTTGCAAGAAGCTAAGTTCACAAAGCTAGTAACTGGTAGAGCCGAGATTAAAATCCAGTCAGTCGACCCCATTGTTCACATTGGTCTGACACTATACTGCTACTGCCAGTTTTTGCTTTCTGTATTTTAAGACTATATTATTAGATATACAGAGGCTTATGCATGTTGTAATTTGTTATAGAGTTATTCCTTCTATTGTGCATTTTCTCCTGTCATTTCCATCTATGCTTTTTGCCTTAAATTCTATTTTGTATGATACTATTATTTCTATACCAGTTTCCTGTTGGTTAGCATTTGACTGGTTTTGGTTTTCTTTTTTTTTTTTCTCAATTGCTCCATTTGTATTTTTTGAGGTCAAAATGGCTTTCCTTAGTCATAAACAAATTCTACTTTGCAAACCCCAATTTAAATCTCTAAGTGCTCTAAAAAGCCTTACACTGTGGATTAAGAAAGTACCCAGGTGGCCCAGAGGGGCCATAAAAGGATTTAAGTTTAGGAGTCAAAATGTTATCTTTTGGGGGGCCCTGCATGGCACCTGGAAAAAAACAACCTCTGGTTTGGCTCAACCCCTACAGAGAGGCTTAGGCCTTAGAGAAATCCTCGTGTATTATCTTAGAAAGCAGCTTCAGGCATGAATGTAATAATGTAGCTATAACGGGTCTATGGAGACTTATGCCTCTGCATCCATAGTTGAAAACAAACATCTGCTCTAATTTTTGCTTTATTTTGTTATTTCTGGAATAACAGATTTCAAGGGCTTTTTTCTTATTTATTTATCTAATATATAGTCACTGAATGCCTACACCGGTCAGCACCTCTGTTAGATTGTATGCCAGGCACTGGGCAGATACACAACGTCTCTGCCTTCATGAAGCTTCAGTGAGCTTATTATTTGATCATCATGTGATTTAGAGACTCAAAAATATGAGGTTGAATGGGATTCCCAAATGCCACCCAGGCCATCCCCTTACCTCAAGAAAGAATTGAATGAAATACTTTCTAACAGATTTGGTATTTGTCATGCCTGAGGATCTTCAGAGAGGGGATTTCTCCAGCTTCAAATAAGAGTCAATGTTCTTTTTTTTTTTTACGTTTTTTAAAATCGGAGTATAATTGCTTCACAATGTTGTGTTAGTTGCTGCTGTACAACGAAGTGAATCAGCTATATGTATGCATATATCCCCTCCCTCCCACACCCCCCCACCCCTCCCATCTAGGTCATCACAGAGCACCGAGCTGAGCTTCCTGTGCTTTATAGCAGGTTCCCACTACCTACCTATTTTACACATGGTAGTATATATATGTCAATGTTCTTGTATGTAATAAAATACATATGTAGAAAGTTTCTCATGCAAGCCATGGTAGAGAGGCAGCTTGTGGTAGTAGCATTGCTAGACAAAATACAGGATGCACAGTTCAATTTGAATTTTAATGAGTATGACCCAGATATTGCATGGGACATACTTATCCTAAAAACATATTTGTTGTTTACCTGAAATTCAAGTTGAACTTTTATTTGCTCCATCTGCTAACTCTATGTCATAGAGAAAGAAGGAAGGTCAGGCAAAAACTATTTAAAGTATTTAATTAATTAATTATGTAACAAAATAATTCAGTAGAGGCCAAACACTAATGACTTGAATTATGGCACCATCAGCCACGTACTTACTTTGGAACTCCTTCCTGCCCAATTCTCTTTGCATAGAGATGATATTGGGATAGGCTATGCACTATTGGTCCTCACAGATTCATTAAAATGATAGATGGTTCAGACTGTTTACTTGTAGAAGAGCCGTATGTCTTAATGGGGGCCACTTTAGGACTCATACATCTCTGTGTATCTTCACTAAACTCCCCCTGTGAGACGAGGTGACAGCACAATGGAATCCACATGGTATACCACTGGACTTGAATTTTTATCATGCTGTTTCGTAAGCTTACTTTGGAGCATGCAGAAAATTTCTTAATATCTCTGTGGTTTATGTTCTGTGTCTTTGAGTTATACCAAAAAGGTGGTGGATGTGCAAAGAATAGAAATAACTGCACTGTAAGCTCTGCGGCAGCAGAGACCAGGCTTGCTCACCACCATCAACTACCAAGCACAGTATTCTCTGAGCATTGCTGAATATATTTAAACAAGAATTCTATCTCCCAAATACCTTATGCCCTTTACTTCAGCTAGAAAAGTACAAATTCTATGACTTTAACAAAGGGCCTCCGCTTATTTTTATAGATAAGTCTGGCAAAAATATAAATATAATATGCTTTCACCATCTCGAGATCTTTCATTTTTCAAAGTCAATAATTATTTTTTATTAATTTCCCCAAGAAATGCATATCAAAAGTTTAATTTGGGGCTTCCTTGGCGGCGCAGTGGTTGAGAGTCCGCCTGCCGATGCAGGGGACACGGGTTCGTGCCCCAGTCCGGGAAGATCCCACATGCCGCGGAGCGGCTGGGCCCGTGAGCCATGGCCGCTGAGCCTGCGCGTCTGGAGCCTGTGCTCCGCAACGGGAGAGGCCACAACAGTGAGAGGCCCAAGTACCACAAAAAAAAAAAAAAAAAAGATTAATTTGTATTGTCTCTCTAGCTAAAAATATAAAATTTCATTGAAGTATAATTTACATGTTTGGTTACAATACTTCTCAAGATAACACAAAATCCAAATTGGACCTTGAATACTGTTAAAAGATAAACTGAAGTATATTAAAAATTTCAAGAGTTTGAGCAAAAATCAATTCTAATCAGGAAGCACCAAACCAGAAGTGATCAGGAGAACTCTGCTGAGAGGATCCAGGGAAAGACTTATATAGAGAATGTACAGAAGCTAAGAAAGATGATTGGATTGGCTATAGCTTAAAGCCTAGTTGGCTGTTTGTGATTGGTTGTCCTTAGGTTTTGATTTTGTAATCTTTAAGCCCTTACAGGCTTAGATTTTGGTTTGCTTACATCGGCCTCCATGGCATTAGAACCACCTCAGTCTGGCTTCCTTGTTTAATTAATTTAACAATGTCTTGATTCTCCATTAAAAAATGCTAAATACTGGATCTAGTATATAAAAAGGGTAACTCTGCAGTATCATTCCTAAATGGAACCAATGAGTATCCTAGTTAGAATATTCTTCTAGGTCATTCAAACAACATTGTGACTTTTATGATGAAGGAATGGGCACCCAGAGAGATTAAGTAGCTAGTCCCAGATCACATAGGTAGAATTAAAACTCCATCCTGTTTATCTTCATTCTGAGTGCTCTGTTTTTTCACCACATCTCCATGTTTTTCTTTGGAATTCAAGACCTTTTCGGCTTAAATATAAAAGTATGTTAATATGTTCAGAAATGACAAAGAGCAAAGGTAAAAATTCTGACATTCCCTGTTTTTATATTAGCCTTTAGACAAGCCATTTAAAATTTGCATTTGCAGTTTTATTTTAGAAACCTACATAATGGACTTTAAGGAAGCATTTACTTTCTTACAAAGTGGAAATAGTTCCTTACTCCTTTGAATTGTCTTGGACATTGCCTAAATGTCATCAGGAGAGAACAATGCAGGTTCTCAATTTGGCATGCTGGTAGTGTTACCATCTGAGTTTCCTCTGGAAATTCTGAGAATAAAATGTCTAGACTGATTTTCAATCCAGAAGCTCAAACTTCAAGAAACTTGGGGCAGCCTGAGGAGATAGAATGAAACCAGCTGGGACATGCATAGTCACACTGTGTCCATCAGATTATACAGTACTTCCAGCTTTTTCTCTCTCCTGCCAGAATAAGAATCAACTCATTTTTCCCATGCTACCATCTCACCAAAACTTCTTTCTTTTTTCAGTTTCTTTCTGGTCCTGTCTTGGTTATATTTTCACCCAAATTTCTTTCCTTTTCCTCTGTTGCTGACTTTTTGGTTAGATTTTGTAATATAGTTATTCTTTATAACTATTCTCTTTTTAGCTCTGAATGGGCAAATCAGACTAGACACTTATCTTTGACTGATTCATTCATGCCATAGACAAGTACTAAGCACTCATTGAACATAATATACAAAACAAATGGGAGATAAAGGTTGCACTCTATTGCGCAACCTCAGCCAGCATCACATAGTGGCCCTGCTAGAAGTCTGAGGTAAGAACTTAGGCATCTGTTCTGCTGAAGTTGGTTTTGATCTTCCTGCTGTCCAAATTCTAAACCCTTGATATTATTAAACAGAAAATTATTATGTAACCCTGCTGGTCAAGTGGCCAAAGTGGAGCCTTTATGTTTTATAATGGCTGTCCTGTCTAGGGACCAGCCTAGCATGGAAGTAGATGCTACCTTTGGCATTAGAGCTATACTCATCACGCCCAAGGTGACAGTTTGTGGGCTATGCCTAGAAAGCAGTAGCCCAGACCAACTTAACAACAAAGCAAGTATCCCATATCAGGGACCATGAAGTGCAAACCACAGAGAAAGGCCTATATACCTAGTGAAGATGGGATCCAACAATGAGGCTGAAGGGTTCCTTTGGTGGAGAATGGGAAACGAAGAAAAATCTCCTGGGAGACATGCAAAGACATACAAACACAAGGATATCTAAGGCTACCAAAGTGTTTGAGGGAGATTCCTAAATCTCTTGATTTCCTCTACTATTTTTTTTTTACCAACTCAGTAAGAGTCCCAGCCACCTTGATCTCTGAACTATAAACAATAGAATCCTAGTTGGTCTCTCTTCTCCACCTGCAGTTTTTTCTCCCTCTGGTAGCCAAAGTGATTTCTTAAAAAAAATAAATAAAAAACCCAACAGCACACAAGTTTGATCATGTAACACATACTGTTCTCTCCAGTCTTACCACCAAACTGGCCTCCTTTCAGCCCTACTATTTACCTCACTTCCTCCTGACAGAGTATTTACATAAATGATTACTTTGGCTAGAATGCATCTTCCTCACATCTTGACTAGTTAACTACTCAACTACCAGTTTCAGTTCAAGTTTATCTTCTTTGGGGAAGCTTTTCACAAGCCCCCTGGCTAGGTCAAATCCCCCAGTCAAGGTTTCCATGCACCTCTCCTTGATAACATTTACCATGACTGTAATTTTACTTCTCTTTATGTGATCATTTGATGAATGTCTGTCACCCCTACTAGACTGCAATGTCTACAACAGTAAGAATGGTCTTTGGGGGAACTTTTATATTCCAAATGCGCAGCACAGAGCCTGGGGCATGGTGGTCACTCTATACCTATTGAATAAGTGTGACTCTAAGAAGTGGAAACAGCCTGCTTTTAATTGTTTCTTTTAATAAACTTTTGTTGGGCTCTTAGTACTTAGCACACAGAAACTCTTAGATCTGCAGATTTCAGGGATCAAGCCAGATAAGGTGGGAATTCTGTGAAGTGGAGGGCTCTTCTACTGAGTGACTATGACCCCAAACTGAAGACAGGTGTAGCCAACCTTCCCACCACCATAAGTTCCCCCACAGACTTCAGGTTGAAAAGATTTCTGTGTTCCACCAAACTCACCACATGTATTAAGTAATAATTCATTTGTTTCCTTTTTTTTTTTCCTTAAAAGACCCCAATAATAGCCAGCTGGAGCTGTTAGCATAAGATCACAGTGTTACTATACTATGTTGATATTCTTGCAAACCAAGACAATGATGTGAAAATATCCAATTCATGTGAGACTTCAAATTTTATTAGAAATAACTGGGCTTTTATTTTTGTGGTTTGAGGACTTCTAGAAATCTAGGGCCCTCAGGCTGGAAACCACTGCACTAAATCCTATAAAGACAGAACAATAGAAGTGGGGTGGGAGACCTTCCTGTCTGTTCTGCTACTGCTGTGTAATCCTCACACAGTACTGTGACCTGGGATATTTGTTAATAAAGACTACAATTAGCCAAGACATCAGTGTAAGGCTATAGACTGACATGGTGTTTTAGGCAGAAGCACGCAGCTGAGGTAGAAGCAGACAGTGGTCCATGCCTTCACTAAGGAGACATTTTTCAAAACCTCAGCATGGCCATGCTTACCCTTTCTTTAGTTATAAACTGGTATTGCAATCTGAGGGTTACATTTAGTAATAATTCCAGACATGACATGCTGGTTTCTTAAAGCCAAATAAGTATTTAGATAATAGAAGGAACAAAAGGTCAGGCTCAGGCCTGCCAAATCTTCATGGTGATACATGTTTTCAGGAAAAGAAAGTGATTTCCTTTCTTCTGCTTTGAGACGGTATCTTCGAAGTCTTCACTATAAAATAATAGCATATCATCTGCATGGAACACAAGGAAATAATTAAAACCTGACCCCCAACTTATATTACTGTAGTTGGGTAAACACAAATGAAATTTTATATATAAAGTGCTTTGAGCTTCCAGGAGGAAGGTTCTACTACAAAACCTAAAGAATACTCACTCTAGGCATTTCTATAAGTGAAAATTACATTTAAATCACGTATACTCCCTTTTTGTCAAATGTGAAGAAAATTCTCGTTGGAAATTGAGCAGATTCAAAGTGATCAGGGAAACACTGTTATAGTCACTCCCTAAAGAGCTGGTAAGACAAGTAGGCATAAAAATCCTGTGCTGACTACAGTGAAAACTGAGACTGTGGCTAAGAGGTTCATTTAAGGTGAGGCAACAGTAGAATTCCTCTGCTCAGATCCTTTTTGAATTAAGTGAAAAATAGCGCTATTATACTTGTCTCCAAAATGACCTTTAATGCTATTCTCCTGCACCATTCAAGCTACACCCACTACTAAATTGCTCTTTAAAACCACTAAACTGTAGTTCTGTCTAAAGGTTAATGATGCAAACCCATAACATAACATTCATAAACAAACAGTTTCAGAAAAAGATAAGTCTTCATCAGCAAGCAGGAAAAATATTTATGATAGTATTTGTAAGTGCATGGAGCACAAGTAACAAAAGATACCCCTTCGTTTTATAGTAAGACCAATTGAGAAAGAACCATGTTATGACTCAGGACTGACTATTCCTTTAATCTGATATTTAGGCATTGGAGATGGTGCCAGCACTTGTGCTGATAGTTTTAGATAGGGTGTTTTGAAATAGCCCTTCCTTATTCTTTGGGAAATAAAAATGGAGACAATGAGAGAGGGTGGGAACCCCCCCCCCGCAAATTCAGATCATACCAAACCTGGACTTCCAGCACAGGATCCAATGCACGATCTACTTCTGGCCAATAGATTGATGAGCCAGTAGTGAAATGAGAAGCGCAGGGGAGGCTGTGGCTTCTGGGATCTGTGCCAACTCTCTCCGACTGCAGTGTTTCCAATGGTTAAGGGACACTTGGGCATCATTGCTCTGGAATGTAAAATGAAGAGTTACCAGCCTAGTTGCAGATGTTCGGAAATATTTTTGGTTGGACTTTCTGAATATCAATGACAGAATATAATCAGCCAGAAGGCCCTTATTAAAGCATGTGCCACTTTCCAAACATTGTGAGGCTTTAATGGCCAAAATAAGGTATTTTTCTTCTTGGTCCATACCAATCCCCCAGAAAGAAGGACCACTCAGGTTCATGGGTAAGGGGCTACATGAACCCCCGTTCTTCCTAATTTGTATAGAAGCCCCTTATACGGTAGGAGTGAGGACGGAAGGGAACTAAGAAATGGCAAAGTGACCTCCCTGACAGTTTTTCATGGGAAGTCAAAATGTATGTGAATGCAAATGACCAGAGAAAAAAGGAAAGGAAAAACAGGGACTATGTTTATGATCAGCTGGAATATATTTCCCAGGGCTTAAGCACATACAACCTTTCAGGGTGTGGACAGAAGCAGGGGGTAGTTTAGGAAGG
Organism: Orcinus orca; assembly: GCF_937001465.1. Taxonomy (NCBI): domain Eukaryota; kingdom Metazoa; phylum Chordata; class Mammalia; order Artiodactyla; family Delphinidae; genus Orcinus; species Orcinus orca. The sequence continues at coordinate 102,584,255 of NC_064563.1, forward strand.
AAACAGAAGCATACCTGTTCCCCAGTGATTTTTACATGAATGAATAACCCAAAACAAACTAGCAATAAAAAAAATAGCCAAAAGCCACATTCACATTCGTCTGGGAATTCATGTTGGAGAATGGCCTTTTGGAATTGTAACAATGAAATGCTAACATTTTGATCATTTTAATCATCATTCATAAATCTTGCACAGTTTTGCCAAAGTCAATATATTTGCTTTGGGTTAAAATGTACCAATTTTGTACTTTGAAATACTGTTTTCCTTTTTTTTTTCAAAAAGCCTGATAATCAGCACACAGGAATTTGAACACAGCAAAGAGTACCCTGGGCTTCGGGTCCAAAACTATTTGATATTTAAAATGGTGGATTTCATTTTACCTCCCAGATTTAACAAATGTTAACATACTGCTATATTTGTTTCTTTATTAATAGAAAGAAAATGTGTAGTTGAGGCTGATAGCTACCTCCCATGTCATCCCCCTCCCTCTTTTCCTAAAGAAAACCATGAGGCCATGGAATCTAGCCCACGTCTAAGGGGTGCAAGCTGTATACTGAAGAACTCCAGTTGTGCAATGGAACAGCCAGTAACCACCCTATAGAGCATCCACCTTTGTTTTTGACCATTCACTGTAGGTGTTTGTATCTTTACACAGTATTTAGTATGCTTTCAGAGCTTTAAAAATGTTTATGAAGAGACAAAGCTGTGCATCTCCTTCTACATTTTGCATTTTAAAACATTATTGTAGAGTTGGTGATTGCCGGCCCATTAACTCTTTCCTCCCTATTCCTTGCTAACAGAGCCCCAATTTTGTTGAGGTTTCCACTCCTTAGGAAAAGAGAGCCTTTCCCCATGTCAAGAGTAGATACCGATTAGTATGAGCACTCATGGTAGTCTTATCCTTCCCAGTTAATGGACTGTGAAGGGCAATGTGACATAATTCTAGTGAATGAAATAAGCAGAATATGGCTAGGAGGTGTCTAGGAAAGATCTTTTGTTCTTTAAAGCACAGAAATAAATGGCTTCATCTTGTGCTGGATGCTGCCGTACCTGAGTGTGACCTGGGCAGCCATCTTGCTACTTTGAGGAAGCTGGCTTGATGATATGTCCATATAATGATGATGGCAGAGCAGAAACAAGGGTAAAACAGAGAGAAGCTGTATTAACCAGTCTTCAGGCTATTTTTTTTTTTAATATGAGCTTCTTTTTACATAAGCAAATGCATTTCTCTTTAATAAGCCATATTATATTTTTATTGCTTTCAGGAAAAAGGATATGCTTTTTTCAATGTTGGGAAATACAGATTTTCTTTAATATTTTAAATCCCTGAGTAGTTCCAGTGTCTGAATATTTATCCATTCCCCTATTAATTTTTGCTATTACTAACAATATTGCAGCAAACATCCTAGATCAAGTCTCTTTATGAGTATTGTATAAGTGGAATTGTTGGGTCATGTCCATAGACTATGTACATATTCACCGTATTATATATTTCCAAATTGTTCTCCAGAGAACTTGAAACAATTCATGCCTCTGCAGCAGTATATAGGAACAATCTCTTTCCCAGCATCATTGCCCTTTCCAACTTTTAAGTTTTGGCACTTTCAGACTTTCAGATTTTGCCTTCATTACGCAGGGTATCTTCCTGTTGCTTTTATTCGTATTTCCATGTTTACAAATGAGCTTGAGGAACTTTCAATGTATTTGTTACCCATTTAGTCTTCCCTTTTTAAAATTAACTTTTTAAGTCTTTTTTTATATCTTTCCATTGGATTGTTTGTTTTTTCTTGGTTTTTAGAATTTTTTTAATAGTCTGGACTTCAGTGCTTTAGCAGTTATATGCACTATAACTATCTTCTCCCAGACTAGTACTTGCCTCTTATTTATGGTATCTTTTGTAACACAGGCATTTTATACCTGGATGTAGTCAAATGTATCAATTTTTTCATTTACGGCTTATAAATTTTATGTTGTCTTTAAAAATTCCTAACAGAGGTCATAATGATATAACCCTACATTTTCTTAAAAATTGTTAAGTTTTGCATTTCACATTTAGATTTTTAATATATCTGGCCATCTTCGTTTTGCTGCTGTTTTTTTTTTTTTACATTTTTATTAGAGTAGAATTGCTTTACAATGATGTGTTAGTTTCTGCTTTATAACAAAGTGAATCAGTTATACATATACATATGTTCCCATATCTCTTCCCTCTTGCGTCTCGCTCCCTCCCACCCTCCCTATCCCACCCCTCCAGGCGGTCACAAAGCACCGAGCTGATCTCCCTGTGCTATGCGGCTGCTTCCCACTAGCTATCTACATTACGTTTGGTAGTGTATATATGTCCATGCCTCTCTCTCGCTTTCTCACAGATTACCCTTCCCCCTCCCCATATCCTCAAGTCCATTCTCTAGTAGGTCTCTGTCTTTATTCCTGTCTTACCCCTAGGTTCTTCATGACATTTTTTTTTTCTTAAATTCCATATATATGTATTAGCATACGGTATTTGTCTTTCTCTTTCTGACTTACTTCACTCTGTATGACAGACTCTAGGTCTATCCACCTCATTACAAACTGCTCAATTTTGTTTCTTTTTATGGCTGAGTAATATTCCATTGTATATATGTGCCACATCTTCTTTATCCATTCATCCGATGATGGGCACTTAGTTTGTTTCCATCTCTGGGCTATTGTAAATAGAGCTGCAATGAACATTTTGGTACATGACTCTTTTTGAATTATGGTTTTCTCAGGGTATATGGCCAGTAGTGGGATTGCTGGGTCATATGGTAGTTCTATTTGTAGTTTTTTAAGGAACCTCCATACTGTTCTCCACATTGGCTGTATCAATTTACATTGCCACCAACAGTACAAGAGGGTTCCCTTTTCTCCACACCCTCTCCAGCATTTATTGTTTCTAGATTTTTTGATGATGGCCATTCTGACTGGTGTGAGATGATATCTCATTGTAGTTTTGATTTACATTTCTCTAATGATTAGTGATGTTGAGCATTCTTTCATGTGTTTGTTGGCAATCTGTACATCTTCTTTGGAGAAATGTCTATTTAGGTCTTCTGCCCATTTTTGGATTGGGTTGTTTGTTTTTTTGTTATTGAGTTGCATGAGCTGCTTATAAATTTTGGAGATTAATCCTTTGTCAGTTGCTTAAATAGCAAATATTTTCTCCCATTCTGAGGGTTGTCTTTTGGTCTTGGTTATGGTTTCCTTTGCTCTGCAAAAGCTTTGAAGTTTCATTAGGTCCCATTTGTTTATTTTTGTTTTTATTTCCATTTCTCTAGGAGGTGCGTCAAAAAGGATCTTGCTGTGATTTATGTCATAGAGTGTTCTGCCTATGTTTTCCTCTAAGAGTTTGATAGTGTCTGGCCTTACATTTAGGTCTTTAATCCATTTTGAGCTTATTTTTGTGTATGGTGTTAGGAAGTGTTCTAATCTCATACTTTTACATGTACCTGTCAAGTTTTCCCAGAACCACTTATTGAAGAGGCTGTCCTTTCTCCACTGTACATTCCTGCCTCCTTTATCAAAGATAAGGTGACCATATGTGCGTGGGTTTATCTCTGAGCTGTCTATCCTGTTCCATTGATCTATATTTCTGTTTTTGTGCCAGTAACATACTGTCTTGATTAATGTAGCTTTGTAGTATAGTCTGAAGTCAGGGAGCCTGATTATTCCAGCTCCATTTTTCGTTCTCAAGATTGTTTTGGCTATTCGGGGTCTTTTGTCTTTCCATACAAATTGTGAAATTTTTTGTTCTAGTGCTGTGAAAAGTGCCAGTGGTAGTTTGATAGGGATTGCATTGAATCTGTAGATAACTTTGGGTAGTAGGGTCATTTTCCCAATGTTGATTCTTCCAATCCAAGAACATGGTATATCTCTCCATCTACTTGTATCATCTTTCATTTCTTTCATCAGTGTCTTATAATTTTCTGCACACAGGTCTTTTGTCTCCTTAGGTAGGTTTATTCCTAGGTATTTTATTCTTTTTGTTGCAGTGGTAAATGGGAGTATTTTCTTGATTTCACTTTCAGATTATTCATCATTAGTGTATAGGAATGCCAGAGATTTCTGTGCATTAATTTTGTATCCTGCTACTTTACTAAATTCATTGATTAGCTCTAGTAGTTTTCTGGTAGCATCTTTAGGATTCTCTATGTATAGTACCATGTCATCTGCAAACAGTGACAGTTTTACTTGTTCTTTTCCAATTTGGATTCCTTTTATTTCTTTTTCCTCTCTGATTGCTGTGGCTAAAACTTCCAAAACTATGTTGAATAAGAGTGGTGAGAGTGGGCAACCTTATCTTGTTTCTGATTATAGTGGAAATGCTTTCAGTTTTTCACCATTGAGGATGATGTTGGCTGTGGGTTTGTCATATATGGCCTTTAATATGTGGAGGAAAGTTCCCTCTATGCCTACTTTCTGCAGGGTTTTTATCATAAATTGGTGTTGAATTTTGTCAAAAGCTTTCTCTGCATCTATTGAGATGATCATATGGTTTTTCCCCTTCAATTTGTTAATATGGTGTATCCTGTTGATTGATTTGCATATATTGAAGAATCCTTGCATTCCTGGAATAAACCCCACTTGATCATGGTGTATGATCCTTTTAATGTGCTGTTGGATTCTGTTTGCTAGTATTTTGTTAAGGATTTTTGCATCTATGTTCATCAGTGATATTGGCCTGTAGTTTTCTTTCTTTGTGACCTCCTTGTCTGGTTTTGGTATCAGGGTGATGGTGGCCTCGTAGAATGTGTTTGGGAATGTTCCTCCCTCTGCTATGTTTTGGAAGAGTTTGAGAAGGATAGGTGTTAGCTCTTCTCTAAATGTTTGATAGAATTTGCCTGTGAAGCTATCTGGTCCTGGGCTTTTGTTTGTTGGAAGATTTTTAATCACAGTTTCAATTTCAGTGCTTGTGATTGGTCTGTTTATATTTTCTATTTCTTCCTGATTCAGTCTTGGAAGGTTGTACATTTCTAAGAATTTGTCCATTTCTTCCAGGTGGTCCATTTTATTGGCATAGAGTTGCTTGTAGTAATCTCTCATGATCTTTTGTATTTCTGCATTGTCAGTTGTTACTTCTCCTTTTTCATTTCTAATTCTATTGATTTGAGTCTTCTCCCTTTTTTTCTTGATGAGTCTGGCTAATGGTTTATCAATTTTGTTTATCTTCTCAAAGAACCAGCTTTTAGTTTTATTGATCTTTGCTATCGTTTCCTTCATTTCTTTTTCATTTGTTTCTGATTTGATTTTTATGATTTCTTTCCTTCTGCTAACTTTGGGGTTTTTTTGTTCTTCTTTCTCTAATTGCTTTAGGTGCAAGGTTAGGTTGTTTATTCGAGATGTTTCCTGTTTCTTAAGGTAGGATTGTATTGCTATAAACTTCCCTCTTAGAACTGCTTTTGCTCCATCCCATAGGTTTTGGGTCGTCGTGTCTCCATTGTCATTTGTTTCTAGGTATTTTTTGATTTCCTCTTTGATGTCTTCAGTGATCACTTCGTTATTAAGTTGTATATTGTTTAGCCTCCATGTGTTTGTATTTTTTACAGATATTTTCCTGTAATTGATATCTAGTCTCTGATATGATTTCAAGTTTCTTAAATTTACCAAGGCTTGATTTGTGACCCAAGATATGATCTCTCCCAGAGAATGCTCCTTGAGCACTTGAGCAAAATGTGTATTCTGTTGTTTTTGGATGGAATTTCCTATAAATATCAATTAAGTCCATCTTGTTTAATGTATCATTTAAAGCTTATGTTTCCTTATTTATTTTCATTTTGGATGATCTGTCAATTGGTGAAAGTGGGGTGTTAAAGTCCCCTACTATGAATGTGTTACTGTCGATTTCCCCTTTTATGGCTGTTAGTATTTGCCTTATGTATTGAGGTGCTCCTATGTTGGGTGCATAAATATTTACAATTGTTATATCTTCTTCTTGGATTGATCTCTTGATCATTATGTAGTGTCCTTCTTTTTCTATTCTAATAGTCTTTATTTTAAAGTCTATTTTGTCTGATATGGGAATTGGTACTCCAGCTTTCCTTTGGTTTCCATTTTCATGGAATATCTTTTTTAATCCCCTTACTTTTAGTCTGTATGTGTCTCTAGGTCTGAAGTGGGTCTCTTGTAGACAGCAAATATATGGGTCTTGTTTTTGTATCCATTCAGCCAATCTGTGTCTTTTGATGGGAGCATTTTGTCCATTTACATTTAAGGTAATTATCAATATGTATGTTCCTATTCCCATTTTCTTAATTGTTTTGGGTTTGTTATTGTAGGTCTTTTCCTTCTCTTGTGTTTCTTGCCTAGAGAAGTTCCTTTAGCAGTTGTTGTAAAGCTGGTTTGGTGGTGCTGAACTCTCTCAGCTAATGCTTGCCTGGAAAGGTTTTAATTTCTCCATCAAATCTGAATGAGATCCTTGCTGGGTAGAGTAGTCTTGGTTGCAGGTTTTTCTCTTTCATCACTTTAAATATGTCCTGCCAGTCCCTTCTGGCTTGCAGAGTTTCTGGTGAAAGATCAGCTGTTAACCTTATGGGGATTCCCTTGTGTGTTATTTGTTTTTCCCTTGCTGCTTTTAATACGTTTTCTTTGTATTTAGTTTTTGACAGTTTGATTAATATGTGTCTTGGCGTATTTCTCCTTGGATTTATCCTGTATGGGACTCTCTGTCCTTCCTGGACTTGATTATCTATTTCCTTTCCCATATTAGGGAAGTTTTCAACTATAATCTCTTCAAATATTTTCTCAGCCCCTTTCTTTTTCTCTTCTTCTTCTGGAACCCCTATAATTCAAATGTTGGTGCATTTAATGTTGTCCCAGAGGTCTCTGAGACTGTCCTCAGTTCTTTTGATTCTTTTCTCTTTATTCTGCTCTGCAGTATTTATTTCCACTATTTTATCTTCCAGGTCACTTGTCCATTCTTCTGCCTCAGTTATTCTACTATTGATCCCATCTATAGTATTTTTAATTTCATTTATTTTGTTGTTCATCGTTGTTTGTTTCGTCTTTAGTTCTTCTAGGTCCTTGTTAAATGTTTCTTGCATTTTGTCTATTCTATTTCCAAGATTTTGGATCATCTTTAGTATCATTATTCTGAATTCGTTTTCAGGTAGACTGCCTATTTCCTCTTCATTTGTTAGGTCTGGTGGGCTTTTATCTTGCTCCTTCATCTGCTGTGTGTTTTTCTGTCTTCTCATTTTGCTTATCTTACTGTGTTTGGGGTCTCCTTTTTACAGGCTGCAGGTTCGTAGTTCCCCTTGTTTTTGGTGCCTGTCCCCAGTGGCTAAGGTTGGTTCAGTGGGTTGTGTAGGCTTCCTGGTGGAGGGTACTAGTGCCTGTGTTCTGGTGGATGAGGCTGGATCTTGTCTTTCTGTTGGGCAGGTCCACATCTGGTGGTGTGTTTTGGGGTGTCTGTGGACCTATTATGATTTTAGGCAGCCTCTCTGCTAATGGGTGGGGTTGTGTTCCTGTCTTGCTAGTTGTTTGGCATAGGATGTCCAGCACTGTAGCTTGCTGGTCGTTGAGTGAAGCTGGGTGCTGGTGTTGAGATGGAGATCTATGGGAGATTTTTGCCGTTTGATATTATGTGGAGCTGGGAGCTCTCTTGTGGACCAGTGTCCTGAACTTGGCTCTCCCACCTCAGAGGCACAGCACTGACTCCTGGCTGCAGCACCAAGAGCCTTTCATCCACACGGCTCAGAATAAAAGGGAGAAAAAGTAGAAAGAAAGAATTAGTAGAAGTAGAAAGCAACAAAGAGAGAAAGAAAGAAAGAAAGCATGGAGGGAGGAAGGAAGGAAGGAGGGAAGGAAGGAAAAAAGAAAGAAGATAACGTACAGTAAAATAAAGTAAGATAAAATATAATAAAATTATGAAAATAAAAAAATAATTAAGAGAAAAAAAGAAAAAGAAATTAAAAAAACCGACGGACGGATAGAACCCTAGGACAAATGGTGGAAGCAAAGCTATACAGACAAAATCTCACACAGAAGCATACACATACACACTCACAAAAAGAGGAAAAGGGGAAAAAATAATAAATCTTGCTCTCCAAGTCCACCTCCTTAATTTGGGATGATTCGTTGTCTATTCAGGTATTCCACAGATGCAGGGTACATCAAGTTGATTGTGGAGCTTTAATCCGCTGCTTCTGAGGCTGCTGGGAGAGATTTCCCTTTCTCTTCTTTCTTCTCACAGCTCCCGGGGCTCAGCTTTGGATTTGGCCCCGCCTCTGCGTGTAGGTCGCCGGAGGGCGTCTGTTTTTCCGCTCAGACAGGGTGGGGTTAAAGGAGCAGCTGACTCGGGGGCTCCGGCTCACTCAGGCCGGGGGGCGGGGGGTGGGTGGGGGCGGGGGTGGGGGGGGAGGGGGGGCGGGGGTGGGGGGGGAGGGAGGGGCACGGAGTGCAGGGCGAGCCTGCAGCGGCAGAGGCCGGCGTGACGTTGCACCAGCCTGCGGCGCGCCCTGCGTTTTCTCGGGGGAGTTGTCCCTGGATCCCGGGGCCCTGGCAGTGGCAGGCTGCACAGGCTTCCCGGAAGGGGGATGTGGATAGTGACCTGTGCTCGCACACAGGCTTCTTGGTGGCGGCAGCAGTCTGGGGTCCGCGCTTTTAGCCTCGGCTCGCGCCCGTCTCTGGAACTCCTTTAAGCAGCAATCTTAATCCCCTCTCCTCGAGCACCAGGAAACAGAGGGAAGAAAAAGTCTCTTGCCTCTTCGGCAGGTCCAGACTTTTCCCCGGACTCCCTCCCGGCTAGCCGTGGCACACTAACCCCCTGCAGGCTGTGTTCACGCCGGCAACCTCAGTCCTCTACCTGCGCTCTGACCGAAGCCCAAGCCTCAACTCCCAGCCCCGCCCGCCCCGGCAGGTGAGCAGACAATCGTCTCTGGCTGGTGAGTTCCGGTTGGCACCCATCCTCTGTGCGGGAATCTCTCCGCTTTGCCTTCCGCACCCCTGTTGCTGTGCTCTCCTCCGCGGCTCCGAAGCTTCCCCGCTCCGCCACCCGCAGTCTCCGCCCGCGAAGCTGTTCCTGTTTTTAATGAGGTGGAGACTTATAAGGTTTCTTTTGGTCTAAATCAATTGTATCACTTAAGGTACAATCAGAGAACAGGAACCATGCTAGGTATTTCAAGAAAGGGAATTTAATAGAGAATTGGTTACACAGGTGTTAAGTGAAAGAACAAAAGAAGAACCCTTTTTTTTTTTTCTTTTTCTTTTAACCCAGAGGTAACTTAAGGAAGCAGATACTAGAGAACAGAAGTATTGGGACTACCAGATCCTAGAAACTCGATTGTGTGCTCAGATCTTTAAGAAAGGAATCCCAGCTGGCTCCTACTGGGACTTTCGAGGGGCATAATGAGGCTGGCTCTGGGAGTGCTAAAAGAAATAGAAACGAGTGAATTACCTCTGCTGGGATGAACTGCTGTCACCTGGGTGAATTGCTACTGCTAGGGCAATGTTAATAGAAAAACAAGAAAAAAGAACAAAGTTGTCTCCTCTTCCTGCATTCCAACTTGCCTCTATTATCTCCCACTGGCAGAACCTAAGAGGAAACCAGGTAGCAAAGGTATCTGGAAAATGTCGATTACATTTTCCTAGTTACAACTTTAGAAGAATGGATTTGAATCCAAGAGACAGCATAGGTAAATAAATAGCCCATTAGTGGTGTCCATAGTGGCTTTATGCACCCAAGGGAACATGCAACCTGAATCATCGGCATGGGGGAGGAAAAAGCAATTCAATTTTGCTGATACTTAACAAGGCTATGCAAGTTAGAGTTTTCACACTGGTGTCCCCATTCAACCTACAAAAGCATTGTTGAGTTCAAAGATAAGCTAAACACTTTTACCAAAGGACCTGTATTCCAAAGTTGACCTTTGATAACAAGTTATTGTTGGCAATATGCTACCTAGCCGGATACTAGTGGATATTTTCTTAAAAATAAATACCATTAATTTGACCCTTCAAGATAAAGGTAACATTTTAGCAACAAGTGAGAAATAGCTTTTCAAAAAAGCCTCTTCTATAAAGAGAATTTGTGGGGGGGAGAATATTCCTATTATTATGTTACTTTGTTGACAGAATTGATATTTATCAAAAGTGTCATCTACACAAATAATAATCTTGAAATTAGAATACTTTAGTCAAAACATTTCCAAATGAAAGATTCTAGTGTATTTTGAACCAATATTTTAAAAATATAAAAATAGACTTTCTCATTTTTTAGGAGCAATGGATTGACATTAGAGAATATAAGACTCTACTAGCTGAAGTTTGTCAAAGAGGATTCAGAATTGGTGGATGAAACTGAAAAATGAATCTCAAGATTTAAATACAACCAATGAAACACTTTTCATTTGGACCCATGGGTTATTTTTAGCAATCTTTTTAAGACTAAAGCAGCTATTAGCACCAAATGTAAAGTAAGCTGAACCTAAAACCAGATTTTTGAATCACTGTAGCATAACATATTAAACTAAGATTTTAACATAAGAAAGAGTATTTGCTTTCAACAAAAAAACATTAAGTGAAAGCAAAACACCTTTATATTGTTAGTAAATAAAATAATACAAAATATTCATTTCACTTTTGTTTTATTTTTAATTTATCTTGCCAATAATTTAAATTGAAACTTATTAGTTCAATAATATGTAGATAAAATTTATGAGCAGATAAATATATTACAGTGGGTCTGTACGAGCAAATCTGGTTATTTTCAATCTAACGAGGTATGTGGTAGGATGTATAACCAAAACTGTTTGGATAGAACTGTTAAAGGGTAAACTGAGGCATATTAAACATTGATTTAATTTGTGAAAATACACCGATTTCAACTGGGGAGCATTCAGTCTAGAAGATAGACAGGAGCTCCCAGGAGCTGTACAAACTGGAAGGCTTTTTTAGCCCAAAGGGAACAGGAACAAAGAAGTTAAAACTAGGCAAAAAAGCGGGTTGGTTACTGCAAGGTCACTTTCCTTTAGGACATGGCAGGGGTCTATCAGGCAGATCTCCTAACTAGTGCTAACCAGGCAATTCCTGCTTGACTGCTTTAAGATTTCATTTCCGGAAGAGCCAAAACTGTAAACAAGTCTCGGTTTGGTAACATGGGGCTAAGAATAAGCAACTCCATTTTAGGTCTATTGTCATGGATTTTTTTTTTTTTTTTTTTTTTTTGCGGTACACGGGCCTCTCACTGTTGTGGCCTCTCCCGTTGCGGACGCGCAGGCTCAGCGGCCATGGCTCACGGACCCAGCCGCTCCGCGGCATGTGGGATCTTCCCGGACCGGGGCACGAACCCGTGTCCCCTGCATCGGCAGGCGGACTCTCAACCACTGCGCCACCAGGGAAGCCCTATTGTCGTGTTTTTAATACTACTCAATTAAGCAGTTGTGATCTTATACTTGTTTTAACTCCTAAATATAAATTATGTAATCTCCTAAGGGGTATCCCAAAATATGTAGACTAAGAGTTTGAAAGCTTTTATTTCCTAAAATGTTGCAGCATGTAACATATGTTTCAATTCTTGTACGACTAAATACTCAAGAAGTTTTTATAGCATGAGGTGCTTTGATGCACGAGTGACTGACATCCAACCACTAGTTTGTCATCCTTTATAAAATTTCTCATAGTCTGTATGGTTTTTTAGATTTCTCTTTTATATATAGACATATACATATTTATATCTATATATATAAAATTTAGTTCACAGAGATTATGTAACTTTCTAAAAGTCAAACTCCAGTCTATTAGTGGAGTGTGAATTTGACTTCATATTATATTCATGTTCCCTACCTAATTGCATATTTGTTCTTAAGTAGCTATCCAGGCATGAGCCAGTCACTCTACCTATTTAGATTCAGTCTCTGAATTTTTGCGACAAAGGGGTTGGCAGAGATCTCAAGGGACCCTTTCAAGCTTCAATTTTTTTTTTTTTTTTTTTTCGGTACATGAGCCTCTCACTGTTGTGGCCTCTCCCGTTGCGGAGCATAGGCTCTGGACACACAGGCTTCGGACGCACAGGCTCAGCGGCCATGGCTCACAGGCGCAGCCATTCTGCGGCATGTGGGATCTTCCTGGACCGGGGCACGAACCCGTGTCCCCTGCATCGGCAGGCGGACTCTCAACTGCTGCGCCACCAGGGAAGCCCTCAAGCTTCAAATTTTTGATACTACATAGAACACTAACCAAGAATAGGGCTTTTCAAACTATTTCATTAAATTGCAGAGTTCTAGTGAGCTACCTATCAGAGTTTTAGCGGCTGGCAGTGTTCCCAGAACCTGCAATAGATGCACAGACTTTCTCCTGGTCCAGTTGAAAAGATACTCCAAAGCAAGACTCCACCACGTTGCGTTCCTGGGGTCCAGGAGAGGAACTTGCAGGACTGATCTCTGAGTCTTGAGGAGCTGTTTCACAGTGCCCTAAGATGCCGTCTGGGGCAGGTAGCATGTAGACTTACCTGTGCATTGCAGTCTGTGCTTGCTTCCATCCACTTCATCTGTAGATCATGTTGCTAGTCAGCTTGCCTCTTTCCTCCACCATCCTGGGATTGTCTCTGGTTTTGAGGCTTGTACACTTGAATGGTATAGATCTTGTCTTCCTTCCTGTCTTTCTCCTCAGACTAACAATACCCCTAAGGGTTCTTTGAAAGAAAAATAACATGACCGTTTGGGATATGTTTGTTTTGTGTCTGCTCCACCAGCAGCCGACACTGCCCCAATCCTGCAATGAGGGTTCGGAGTCTAAGGCATGAAAAACAGCCCGTAAGAATTTCAGAGACTCATAACGTTTGTAAACTAATGATCTAGGCCTTTCATTTTCTTTGGAAAGGTGGCATCTCAGAGTTTCATGGAGCCAAAAGAAATTTTTAAGACAAAAAAAGTCTTTATGTAGGCTTCATTCCTTGAAATGTTAGACAACTTGTCACTCTCCAGTAAAAAAATCAAAAAGACCTCTGTGTACTGGATGAAATGGCCTTCACAGGGGTAAAAATAAGACAGTCTGATCCATGATGGGGTAGAATGACATGGCTAGAAAGCAATGGCAGACAACAGCTGCTGTGAGGGGAGACAGGAATGAATGTAGATAGGGCCAAAAAGACAAAACAGAAACAACTCACTGGGGAGTGTTTAACAGCTCTTTGCTTTCCTGTGCAATACAGTGGAAAAACCCAGAAGCACTAAGAGCTTGGGAGACAGATTTAGATTGAGAAATCTATAAAAGAAATAAAGAAGAAGAGTCAAGCAGAACCAAACTCTGGGACAGCCTAGGTGATAAACCAATGTCTGTTCCCAAATATCTCACCCCACTGCTTTGGAACTTGAAATGTCTGCTATGAGTCATATATTTGGGTGGTGGCATTATCTCTAGAATGCAAATATTAGAAATTACACTAAGAGGGAAGAAAGAAAGGAAGTTTTAAACAGAAAAACATGGATTAATTTTTCAAATTATTTGCTCCTTTGGAGATCTAAGAGTGAAGTCCTGAGAGAATCTAGTACAGGAAGTGTATTTTAACGGAGCCACCCAGGTGCTCACTAAAATATAAACTTACTTAATTCTCTTAGTATCACTTATCACCCTCCGATAGTTTTTCTTTTGTCCTTTTTACTCTTGTCTTTTATTCTTGACTCCTCCCGTTAGTATTCACAAACACAGAAGCATGTATGGTTTCCTACTTTATACCCGGTGCCTGGTACATTGCTGAGCCCGTGGTAAGCTCTGAAGAGATATTTGTTAAATGACTGATGAATGAATAAACAAATGAATGAATGATGCAAGGAAAGAATAATGTAGGAGAAGATCTAGAAATGTGTGTTTGTGTATGTTTAAAAAGGTAAGCTGAGGTAAGTTGCTGGGAACATGGCCAAGAAGAGAAAAGTGAGGAGTTTGAATAAATGGGGACCTAAAGTTAGATGAGAAGGAGGGATAGCAAAAACAAATTTCCCACTTTCCCCAGGATCAACCCTGGAAATAAATATGCTTACTATGCCCTAATCTGGGCGGTGAGGGACTCCTGTGTTTCAGAACTATCGAAAAACCCTTAGAATGAGACATGAGGAGAGCTGCTTCTGCTTTTGGCCTGGGCCTCTGCCAAAAACATCCCGGTTGCTTTGTAAGAAATGTTACAGAACTGGGTGCTCTGAAATGCCTGTTTTTAATTTACAGAAATAACAAGTATTTTGCTTAACTCCATGGTGGTCCTTATTAAGCAAGTGCAAGCATTGAATGCTAGTAAAGCCCTGTCTATGAGCCATGGTGGTGGTATTCATGGCTGACTCCAAAGATCCTGTATAGAAAATAGGCAAAAAGGACCCATGAGAAGTTAAAAATTTAGTAACAATTTCATCATGTATGTCCTTCTTTCAAATAAGAAAGAAAAAAAGAGACTGGTTTGAGAATAATTTGATTTATCTATCTTACCTCCCAAGAGTTTAAGTCTGATGAAGGGGTAGAGATAATGTAAATAGCTCTAAATGTTTGCAATCTTCTACACCTGTAAATTTGCTTGGTTTGTTGCTGCTTTTTCTTTCTTCCTCCCCCCTCCCCTTTTGCTGTTGTTGTTTTGCTTTGTTTTATATACCAGAAGGAAGAAATCTGGGATTACTCAAAAGCAAAATGAAGGCCCAATGCACCCCCCTCATTTTAAGGGAAATTCTGTGTGTTTCTATCCATACTGTTTTCTCTTCAGATTTTAATCTTTGCTGTTTCTGTGTTTCAAGGCTAATCAGTCTCCACCTAGTTTTAAGTGGCATAATCATCCAGGAATATTACCTAATATTTTGTGGAGAAAAAATTTACGAAAGGAGGATATATTATTCATAGGGCTGGGACCCACTTGAGGGCCAAAATCTTTTTCTGTGTATCGTCATCACATCTTCCAGGGTTATCAGAAGGGTATTGTGATTGCTACAGTATGGAAAATCAAGGGTCTCCAGCTATGTGGTGTATCTTACACTCTGTGAGATGGTTGCTCATTCTTCAGAGACAAAAAGAAGTCTTTCTTCTTTAAAGGCTCATGACTAGTTCCAGTATTTCAAAAGGCACTTCACCAGAAAGTCTTCACTAGAATGGGGACAATTTCTAGAAGGTAAAATAGGAAGAACTATGTTTATTTTTGTTTGTACTTCTGACTATATATTTATGTATAACTAGAAGGAATATAAATTTTAGGGTATAATTGTCAAGTGAGTAATTTTCTGGAATGGATTTAATTCTATTCCAAATGTTTTGTTCATTCCATGGCAGTACCACCAGACATTGTATCTAGTAATGTCCCTGATACTCAATCTAATGGAAATATGTCACTCCCTACCATATTTGGCCTAATGAATAACCTCTGTTGACACAGTTGTTGATTGCCTAAGTCCTGATGTACTCCCTTTCCTGAGCTTCAGAACCACCATTTTTTTATTCTTCCTCTTTTTCCTTTACTGGCTGCTCTTTTGCTGGAGATTAGTCTCCTTTGCTGGGTCTTCCCTGTCTTGCTAGGGCTTGAATGTCTCAGGGCTCAGTCTTTAAACATTGTCTCTTTATTTCACTCACTTTATTTTCATGTAAACGTCATCTATCAGTCTCATGATTTCAAATACATCAATGTCTCCTAAATTTATATCTACCTTCCTGATCTCTCTTCTGAGCTCCAGACTCTAATATCCAGCTGACTCTTTGAAAGATCCCCTTAAGTGGCTAATATATTTACGTCTCACACTTACCATGTCTAAAATGTAACTTGTGATCTTCTGGAATACACTTCCCCAAATCTGTCCCTTCCCACATCTTCCTCATCTCAATAATAAACACTACTCCATCCTTGCTCTTATGAAAGGCAAAAACCCTAGAGTCATCCTTGACTCCCCTCTTTCTCTCATGCCCCACATTCATCCATCAGGAAATTCTGCCAATGCTGCCCTTTGAGTCATCCCACCCTGGCTTAAGCCTTCGTCATGCCTCACTTGTATTCTACCAGTAACATTCATATGGGTTCCCTTGTCCCCATACTTGTTTTGATACTGGACTTGACACAGAATGCCTGAGTGATACTTTTTAAAAACTAGGCCAGATCATATTTTCCTCTATTTAAATTTTAATAGTGGCTTCTAATCTCTGCATGAAATCTAAATCCCTTGTTGTGACCATGACCATCCAAGCCCAACATGATCTGGCTCTCTGCTCTCTCTCCAACCCATCTCCAGTCACATCTTCTTCCCATCTCTCCTCTCCCTCCCAGCTGCTGAGCCCCTCTCTCTCTGCTCCAGGTGGACTTGCCTCCTTGCAATTTTTGAAACACATCAAGCTGATTCCACATTAACACTTTTTCACCTGGGGCTGCCTGCAGTGCAGCGCTCTTCTACTGGATATCCACGTGGCTTACTCTATCATTTCCTTCCAGTCTTTTTTCAAATGTTATCTTATCAAAAGGCAGTCCTTTCTGCCCTGTTTGAAAGTAGCACAAGCCCCCTCACCATCCCTCTCATTATCTATCCCCCTTAGTTTGCTTCATTATTTTCATTGAATTTATCATCACCTGTGCAGACTTTTTTTAGTTTATTTCCTGTCTCCCCTCCCTAGGAGACAAAAATAAACAATATAACACCATGAGATCAGAAACTGAATTTCTTTGGCTCATCGCTCTAACCCCAATGTTAAAACATAACCTGGCACATCCCTGGCACTCAAAAAGTATTTGATGAGTTGAGTTGTAATTGACCATATATAACATGTATATTTATTTAAGAAATTTCAAGTTATAAAAAAGATAAAATTTTATAAAATTATAAAAGTGAGTTTATAATTAAGCAAAGTCTGTTGGTAGTTAATAATTCATTTATCAAATAATTTATGACTTCAGAGTAAAAAAAAATACTGACATTGATTTTTAGCATGAAAAGATCCGGGTTCAATTTTGACTCTACCTCTTACCAGCTGGTTAACACCTTTGGCAAATTACTTATTTTCTTAGAGCCTCAGTTTTCTAATGTGTTAAAACAGATAAGAACGTTGGTCTTGGTTGTGAAAATTATTCATATTTATTAAAAGTTGGCATGGAATAGATGGTATTAGCAAGCAGCAG
The DNA here is from genome assembly GCF_937001465.1 of Orcinus orca. NCBI lineage: Eukaryota > Metazoa > Chordata > Mammalia > Artiodactyla > Delphinidae > Orcinus > Orcinus orca. The sequence goes on from NC_064563.1 coordinate 102,601,332, forward strand.
TAGTAGTGATAGTAATAGTTTCTCCCTAAGTCACAGAGTAAGCAAGGGCTTCTCCTCTAGAAATTAAGCATTGCAAGAGTTTCTGCAAGACAGTTAAGTGGGCTTCCCTAGAATCTCTGCCTGGACTGAGACCTAAAATAAAGAGAAATGGTGAGGAGAGCAGCATGGTGCCAGGACCACTGAGGCCACTGCAATCCTGGAGCCCTCTGTAGACATGAGCTTCATTCCAGGGTAGCCTCGGAGTCCCACTCTAGACCCCCCCGCCAATTTGGAGAATTCTCAGGAGACCAGCTCACTCCCACAGTAGTGCCAGAGTTGACTGAGATGGATTTGGAAATCTACCACAGAGAGGATCTAAATCTCAGGGAGAGCAAGAACTAACTCAGTCCTCCAGTGCCTCTCTGGATTATACTCAGTGAACAATAACTGATTAAGTGAAATAGAGCATCTACACATGTGAAATAGTGCCTCTGCCATACATACCCAGAGTCATCAGGGAATGCTCCTTTCCCATAAATATCTAAGAACAAAATATGCACAATTCTTCTTAAAGTTAGTGCTTACCATTCCTTTATTTCATTTATCTTCATTGTTTCCCATCTTGGTCCCTCTTTCTCTTCCTTTAAATTCTCACTCTACCAATAAAGACCAGAAGGCCTCAGCCCAGTACATCACCAATGTATACCTTGTAGAATGTGTCATTTTCTTGTGTTAGACAGGTAGACGTATTGAAAGGTAATAGGTAAAGTGAAGAAAAATAGAGATCCTTAGCTGATAGTCAAAAAGAAAATGCTCCTCAGTCTCCTGACCTTTTCCCTGGAACAAAGTACCAGCCTTAGTCAACAAGTGTTGATCTGTTCTAAGGGAAAGGCCAGAGAAGTTCCAAGGCAACTATATAAAACTCTAACTGTTCAGGGAAAGAAGGCAGAGACATAGGTGATGTGGTTTGATTTGAGTTTAGATGGGGTTTGGGTGTATTGGTGGGGAACCACTCATTTAGCAGAGCTCAAGGAACCATTTCATTGAGTACAAATAACCCTGGCAAGGGTCACAAAAACTCCCTGGAAGGGTTTACCACTGCTGCCTGCCACCCCAAAGCCAAATACTTTTTAAAAAACACAGACACACAACTGTGATTATACAGTTATGACTTACACGTCGATGCTTCATCCAGTCATTTTACCTTCCTAAGCCAGTCACGAGAGGGCCAAAAATGTTCCAGCTCCAAGGCGGTGTGTAATACGGCTTTAGGCTTTGCAGGACTGCCCAGGATCACCCTTGTCCAGGAACCAGACCAAACTTCACCTGGCCAGAATCTCACAAGAATGAATGGTTTCTAAGAGAAGGTCACTGGCAGGACCTTAGGATATGAGGTCCCAAGACATGGAACTCATTGTCCAACAGAAGAAATTTCACACGGGAAAAGCGGTACTTCCTTGTCTGGCTAGTAGGATATGTGGAGGGAACAGAGCCCAGGAATGTTCAAATGTTTCTGAAAGTCCTTTATGTGGTTTCAGTTAGGTGAAAGAGGTTTTTGTCTCCAATCACTTAGGATTAAATAAATTTCTACATAAATTTCATTTCTTTTTTTTTTTTCTTCAAAGAGGTTTTGTATGTTTGCTGGAACTTTGTACCAAGAGAAAATAAAAGAAGCACATATGGAAAATTCACTGCAATTTTTTGGTGAAAAAGGGTAGCAGGAGCCTCTTTCATTAATGGATAGCATAAGTATTTATATGCCTGGTCATACCATATCCTATTAGGTACCTAAATGACAAATAGAAACCTAGTGTTTCATTGAGAATATCAAAGTTACTAATTAGATGGCAAGCTCCTTGAAAATAGGACACTCATCTTCTGGCTTTGTATAACTCTTCCATTGGTTACCACAATGCACGGGCATACTAGATACCCAGTATATCTTCCAGAAATAGACTGCCTAGTAGGTACATTAAATCAGTGTATACAAAATCTTAAGTTCTCTTGACATGCTGATACCTAAAAGGAAGAAAACTCCTGTTCATTCTTTTTTCTTTATTTTTATTTTTTCATTCCACAAAGGTGTCTAGAGTACCCACTCCATGCCAGACATTGTGGTTGAGGTAGGAGCTGAGATAAAAGCAGGGATGACACAATTTTTGCCTTGAACAGTGTAGAGTATGATATGGGCAGGGGAGGGGGGTGCATAGTGAAGTGGGGAAGTAATATATATTCACCTAAAATTATAATTCAATATAAGAAAGACTAGCTTAGAGATATCAAGAAAATGCTGAGGACTTCATAAAGCTTTTGCCTGAAGAAAATGGGAAAATCTTCATAAAGAAGTTAACTTAGCTCTTGAAAGAGTATTGAAAGCGTGTATATATTTAGCAAAAACTCTTTTATCTACTCTGTTTCCTTTCCACCAATTTTATCCCCTATTTTCTTTTTTCAGATTGGCAAAGGAGAGCAAGGAAAGGCAGCATGCTGCATTGCACTTGAGAATTTGTCATGATCTGTTTGTAGGCTACCAGACACCAAATAGCCCAGGATACTACCATTTTCTGAGACTTCTAATATATTAAAATTTTTGATAGACCAAAAAAGTCTCAGAACTGTGGACTATTTTCAAATATTTAACAAACTAATCTTTTAATGTAAAAATGCTATGCAATATAATTGCAATACTCATTACAAAATTCTAAAAGTTGTTATAAATACTTACCCATAGTATTCTCCAGATAATGAGGCCCAATAATCAGGACAAGTTCAACATTCAATGGATGAGTGTATTTATAACCTCATTAGAAGATTACCTAAAAGTTTAAATTTCACATACCTTTATGAATGTTGAGGTAGCTGATCCATCATTGTGATAATTACAAGATTCACAGAAGAGACCTAGTGTGCAGTTTGAAGAAAATTACCTTAAGGCAGAGATTCAAGTATAAATATGATGCCAAGTAATTCCAGTAGAAAACTGAACTGAAATTTACAAAGCTTTGGGTATTCAATGTTACCAACAAATGACTTAGGCCAGGAATATGGTATCAACGGAGAGGAGGCATGCTGAGTAGAACATACTAAATTAGTATATAGTATGCTTGATTGGTAGTACAACAGCTTCTTAACATTAGCAAAGAGAGTTTAGGTGCATACAAATAATACAGTGTCAGCAATTTGTATACAATATCATACTTGTATACTCTGTTAAAACAATAGGAAAGAAATGGAGAATAAATGGTACAGTATGTACTATTCCCAAAGATCTTACAAGACTCCTAATGATTATATCTCTCCAGGAGATAGAATAGACCTCATCAAATCTGAGTACTGCAAGGAGTAATGTCTACTCTATAAAGGAAAAGATTTGTATCACTAAACTTATTTAAGATAGAGTCTTTACAAAGCCTTGCTCTTCTGGGGATAAACAATATGGTCTTCCAGAAGCATATTTGACTTAAAAAAAAAATCTCTTTCTAACTTGCTATTGGTTAATTCACCAGTCTTTTGCAATGAGAAAATGTATTAGTTTTTATTTCTGTGTAAAAAATTATCCCAAAGCAGTGGTTTAAAATAATACACATTTACTATATCACAGTTTCTTTGGACCAGGACTCCAGGCATGGCTAAACTGAGTGCCTTCTGGTTTAAGGTCTTTCACGAGGTTGCAGTCAAGGTGTCAGCAGTGGCTGCCATCATTTCAGGGCTCCACTGGGGAGGGATCCACTTCCAATCACACTCACATGGCTGTGTTGGCAGGCATCAGGTTCTCGCTGGCTGTTGGCTAGAGACATTGCCACACAGGCTTCTCCTTTGCCCAGCTCACATTATGGCAGCTGGCATCTTTGAGAGAGGGCTGGAAGGGGTGAGTGTAGGCCTGAGACTGAAGTCACAGTCTTTCACAGTCACCTAATCATTCATCACTTTTGCAGTATTCTAATTGTTAGACATGGTAGCCAGCCAGCCCTTAGGGAGAGGGGGTTATACAAGGTCATGAATGCCAGGAGGTGAGGGTCATTGGGGGCCCTCTTAGAGGCTGCCTATCTACTACAAAGAAGTAGAAGTAAAATATGAATGATATTCTGACTTATGAGGTTAACACACAAACAGACCTTGTGAATTTCTCCATAACTCTTCATCTGGATAGACTGTTCCCCTCTCCCTCCGAGTTATATGAACTGTTGACATACACAGTAGTTTGAAGAGGAGGCTGGTCTCTCCATCATGTCATCTGTGAAAGATGAGACCTTTCAAATTAAATCCATGTATTAACACACTTACCTAAAGACACGTGTACCAACAAATTATACTTGTAAATGCAATTACAAAAAGTAAAAGATGTGCTAGACTCATGCTTCTCATGCTTACACCATTATCTAAAGATTATTAAATGAACTGCTGAAGAATGTGCACCATAGTGAAAAGAAAACTTCATTTTTCACAGTTCTTGGCCTCCCTGTGTTTATGTCTGGAACCTAAACACTGAGCAATTTCAAGTTGTTGCTTCTTGTTTCCTCTTTAATAAACATAGAGGGGTGTAAAAATGAATATATTTTTCTCAGTTTTATCATGTTTCCCTATTCATGTCCCTTCTATTACTCCTCCCTGTCTGCTGATCCATTCACCTCAGTAAAGTTCAAAGAAATTGAGCTTCTGTTGTTCCACTTGAGGCAGTTTTAGAAAAATGACCTTGCTTTCTGTGCAAGATTGTTTTCAGTGGTAACAATGATTTTATTAATAAGTAGTAAATTCCTCAGTGATAACTTGACACCTGTAAAGTTTCAACTTTTAAACTCTCACTCTAAGCCAATGCACCAAAAGGAATTTTAGATCCTTTAACAATAGTAAAAGATACTTTTTCACCTGCTTCTAACTCAAACATAGTTTAACATATGTGCATCATTTTTTTTCCAAAAGAAATACACTTTTGGATACAACTCAGTTGTACACAATTTCTGCCAAAAGGATAGTTTTCCCCACTATTTCACACAAGTTAAAATAGGGTCTGAATGGTCTTGAACACATTTTAAGTACTCTATACTCCCATATTTTCTAATTCTAAATTCTGAGTTTTATTTGCCTGCTAGACATACCTGATGGATGCCCCACGAGTATCTCAAACCCAAGATATTTCAAAATGAACTCATCGTCCTTCCCCAAAATATCACCTCATAGAGCTATATATGGATAATTAGCAATTCTTTCATAATCCCAACTCCCTTAATTTACAGGGGAAGTTCAGGGAGACCCAGAGAATTTAGATGACTTGCTCAATGTATCTGGGATTAGAGACCGGCTAGTGTCTCCTACTTCTTCATCCTTCATTCTTTTAATTCTTCTGTTTTTATTAATGGCACCATTAAAGGCTCCTACTTGTCTCAAGCCATCAAAGTCAAATTTAGCTCCTCCCCATTCCCATAACCACTCACTTGCCAAGTCTTGCTACTCACATCTGGGTGCTGCTTTTATTCCTCTGCCACCATATCCTTTGTCTTTATCTTATCTGTCACTATTGAAACTGTCTTCTGATTAGTTACCTTGACCTCCATCCAGTCTTTACCCACTCTAGTCTACTCCAGATGACAATTAGAGTGATATCTTCCTTAAACACAGTTTTGATCATGTCATGGAAGAGTTCTAAAACCTTGACTGTCTCTCCATTGTCAACTAAATAAAACACATTCTCTACCTCCTAGCATTCTGGGCTCTCCATAGTCTAACTCCTAAGAACATTCTCAACCATACCTTCTATATTTCAGTAACACATTCTTCTCTGGCCAAACTGGTACATTCTATTTACAGAAAATACCTCATACTCCTTCATTTGTGCTCAGATCATTTCTTCTGCCTTAAATATGACCTCTTTTTAATGTGGTGAAATCTTGTCCATCAACCCAACTAATGTGAGAATTGCTTTATCTGAAACTTCTGGCATTGTTTCTCCCTTACTTGTGGCTCTTATATTCTTTCTAACTTTAGAGGTCTATAACTGTAACATCTATTTATTTATCTATTGAAGTATCGTTGATTTACAATAGTATGTTAGTTTCAGGTGTACAGCATAATGATTCAATATTTCTATAGATTATACTCCATTTAAAGTTATTACAAAATAATGACTATATTTCCCTGTGCTGTACAATATGTCCTTGTTGCTTATTTATTTGATACACAGTGGTTTGTATCTCTTAATCCCCTACCCTTATCTTGCCCCCCCACACTGGTAAGCACTAGTTCTCTATATCTGTGAATCTGTTTTGTTATATTCATTCATTTTATTTTTTAGATTCCACATATAAGTGATAACATGAGTATTTATCTTTCTTTGTCTGACTTAATTCGCTAAACATAATACCCTCTAAGTCCATCCGTGTTGCTGCAAATAGCAGAATTTTGTTCTTTTTCATGGCTGAGTAATATTCCATTCTCTGTGTGTGTGTGTGCGCGCGCACGCGCGCGCGTGTGTGTGTGCACGCGCGCGCGTGTGTGTGTGTGTATACTGCATCTTCTTTACCATTCATCTGTTGATGAATACCTAGATTGCTTCCATATCTTGGCAGTTGGAAACATTGCTGCTGTGAACATTGGGGTGCATGTATCTTTTCAAATTCATGTTTTCATTTTTCCAGGTATATTCACAAGAGTGGAATTGCAGAATCATATGGTAATTCTATTTTTAGGTTTTTGATAAACCTCCATACTGTTTTCCATAGTGGCTCCATCATTTTACCTTCCCATAAACAGTGTATAAGAATCTGCTTTCCTCCACATCTTTGCCAACATTTGCTATTTGTAGACTTTTTGATGATAGCCATTTTGACAGGTGTGAGGTGATATCTCTTTATGGGTTTGATTTGCCTTTTTCTGATGTTGTGCAATGTTGAGCATCTTTACATGTGCCTGTTGGGTCATCTGTATACCTTCTTTGGAAAAATGTCTATTCACTTCTCCTGCTCATTTTTAACTGGGTTTTGTGTTTTTTGGATGTTGAGTTGTATGAGCTGTTTATATATTTTGGATATGAACCCCTTATTAGTCATATCATTTGCAAATGTTTTCTCCCATTCAGTAAGTTGTCTTTTCGTTTTGTCAATAATCACCTTTGCTGTAGAAACAATTTTAAGTTTAACTAGATACCATTTGTTTATTTTTACTTTTGTTTCTTTTGCATTAGAAGACAGCTACAAAAAATATTGTATTATTTTTGTCAAAGAGTGTACTGCCTATATTCTCTCCCAGGAGTTTTATGGTTTCAGGCCTAATCCATTTTGAGTTTATTTTTGTATACAGTGTTAGAAAATGTTTTAATTTCATTCTTTGACATGTAGCTGTCCAGTTTTCCCAGCACTACTTATTGAAGAGACTGTCTTTTCTCCATTGTATATTCTTGCCTCCTTTATCATAGATTAGTTAACCATAGGTGAGTGGGTTTATTTCTGGTCTGTCTTTTCTGTTCCAATGATCTATGTGTCTATTTTTGTGCCAGTACCATGCTGTTTTGATTACTGTAGCTTTGTAGTATCATCTGCAGTCAGGGAGCATGATACCTCCAACTTTATTATTTTTTCTCAAGATTGCTTTGTCAATTCAGGGTCTTTTATGGTTCCATATAAATTTTAGGATTATTTTCTCTAGTTCTGTGAAGAATGTCATGGGTATTTTGATAGGGATTACATTAAATCTATAGATTGCTTTGGGTACTATGGATATTTTAGCAATATTATTTCTTCTAATCAATGAACATGGCATATATTTCCATTTCCTTGTATTATCTTCACTTTCCTGCATCAGTGTTTTACAGTTTTCAGAATATAGGTCTTCCACCTCCTTCATTAAGTTTATTCCTAGGTATTTTATTCTTTTTGATGTGATTTTTTAACAGGTTTTTTTTTTACTTTCTCCATCTGATATTTCATTATTAGTATATAGAAAAGCAACAGATTTCTGTATATTAATCTTGTATCCTAAAACATTTCTAAATTCATTTATTCTAATTATTTTAGTGGTGATTTTTGGGTTTTCTATATATAGTATCATGCCATCTGCAAATAGTGACAGTTTTACTTCTTCCCTTCTAATTTGGATGCTTTTTATTTCCTGTTCTTATCTGATTGCTCTAAGACTTTGAATACTGTGTTAAATAAAAGTGGTAAGAGTGGACATCCTTGTCTTGTTGCTGAATTTAGAGGAAAGGCTTTCAGCTTTTCACTATTGAATATTATGTTGGCTGTGTATTTGTCATAAATGTCCTTTTCTATGTTGAGGTATGTTCCCTCTATTCCCACTTTGATGAGAGTTTTTATCATGAATGGATGTTGAATTTTGTCAAATTATTTTTCTGTTCTATTGAGATGACCATGTGATTTTTATCCTTCTTTTTGTTGATGTTATGTATCATATCGATTCATGATCAGATATTGAACCATTCTTGCATCCCTGGAATAAATCCCTCCTGATCATGATATATTATTCTTTTTATATATTGTTAGATCTGATTTGCTAATATTTTGTTGAGAAGCTTTGTATCTATATTCATCAGAGATATTGGCCTGTAATTTTTTTTGTAGTGTCTTTCTGGTTTTGATATCTGGGTAATGGTGGTCTGATAGAATTAATTTTGGAGTATTCCCTCCTGTTCAATTTTTTGGAATAGTTTGAGAAGGATAGGTATTAACCCTTTGTTATATGTTTGGTAGAATTTCCCTGTGAAGACATCAGTCCTGGAATTTTGTTTGATGGAAATTTTTTATTACAAATTCAGTTTCGCTACTAGTGATTGATATGTTCAAATTGTCTATTTCTTCCTGATTCAGGCTTCAGAGGTTGCATGTTTCTAGAAATTTGTCTATTTCTTCTAGATTATCCAATTTGTTGGCGTATACCTGTTTGTAGTATTTTCATATGATTTATCTTTTCAGAAAAACAGCTGAGTTTCATTGATCTTTTCTATTGTTTTTTTAAATCTCTATTTCTTCTCTGATTTTTTTATTTCCTTTCTTCTGCTGACTTTGGTATTTGTTTGTTGTTATTTTTTGTAATTCCTTTAGATGGTAGGTTAGGTTGTTTATGTGAGATTTTTCTTGTTTCTTGAGGTATGCCTGTATCACTCTAAACTTTCCTCTTAGAACTGCTTTTGCTGCATCTAGAAATTTTGGAGTGTTTTGTTTCCATTTTCATTTGTCTCCAGGTATTTTCTGATTTCCTCATTCCTTAATTTCCTCATTGACCCATCTTTTTTTAAGTAGTATTTTGTTTAGTTTCCATGTATTTGTTTTTTCCCCATTTTTCTTCCTGTAATTTATTTCTAGTTTCATGCTGTTGTGATCAGAAAAAATGTTTGATATAATTTCTGTCCTCTTAAATTTGTTGAGAATATTTTGTGCTCCAGCATATGATCTGTCCTGGAGAACGTTCCACGTGTACTTGAAAAGAATACGTATTCTGCAGTTTTTGTATGGAATGTTCAATAAGTATCTATTAAGTCCACTTGGTATAATGTGTCACATAAGACCACTGTTTCCTTGTAGATTTTGTCAGGATGATCTGTCCACTGACGTCAGTGGGGTGTTAAAATCCCCTACTATTATTGTCTTACTGTCACTTTCTCCCTTTGTGTCTGTTAATGTTTGCTTTATATATTGAGGTGCTCCTGTATTAGGTGCATATATGTTAGTGGGTGTAACAATTCTCGTATTGATCCATTTATCATTATATAATTTCCTTCTTTGTCTTTCATTATAGCCTTTGTTTTAAAGTCTATTTTGTCTGATATGAGTATTACTACCACCACTTTTTTATCCTTTCTGTTTGCATGTAATATATTTTTTCATCCTCTTACTTTCAGTCTGTGTGTATCTTTAGCTCTGAAGTGAGTCTCTTGTAAGCAGCATATAGATGGGTTTTGTTTCTTTTTCCGATCAACCACCCTATGTCTTTTGATTGGAGCATTTAGTCTATTCACATTTAAAGATATTATTGATAGATATGTACTTACTGTCATTCTGTTACTTGTTTTCTTGTTTTTGTAGCTCTTCTCTGGTCTTTTTCTCTTTTAGTTTCTTCCCTTGTGCTTTATGATTTTCTTTAGTGGTATGCTTGTGTTCCTTTCTCTCTGGTTTTAGTGAATCTATTTTTTGTTCTTGATTTGTGGTTACCATGGGGCTCCTATATGTTGACCAGTGATGATATCTAGTTATTGTAAACTGGTAGTCATTTAAGTTCAAACACATTCTATTAAAAAAATCTATAATTTTTTACTCCCCTCCCCCACATTTTTTAAATTATTATTATATCAGGAGTGCTCCCCTCCTACCATCTTGTGGTTTCTTCTTTGTGTCTTTGATGTAGAATATCTTTTTTGGTAGATTCCAGTCTTTTTCTATCAATAGTTCTTCAGCAGTTAGTTGTGATTTTGGTGTGCTCATGACAGAAGGCAAGATCAAGGTCTTCCTACTCTGTCATCTTGTCTCCCTTCTCCACATTTTGTGTTTTTTTTTTTAAATTGGGGTATGGTTGGTTTACAATGTTGTGCTAGTTTCTGCTGAAGCAGTGAAGTGAATCAGCTATATGTATACATATATCCCCTCTTTTTTGGATTTCCTTCCCATTTAGGTCACCACAGAGCATTGAGTAGAGTTTCCTGTGCTATACAACATGTTCTTATTAGTTATCTACTTTATGCATAGTAGTGTACATATGTCAATCCCAGTCTCCCAATTCATCCCACCCCCCTTCCTCCCTTGGTGTCTATATGTTTGTTCTCTACATCTGTGTCTCTATTTCTGCTTTGCAAATAGATTCATCTGTACCATTTTTCTAGATTTCACATATATGCATTAATATAGCATATTTATTTTCTCTTTCTGACATACTTCACTCTATTACAGTCTCTAGGTCCATCCACATCTCTGCAAATGACACAATTTTGTCCCTTTTTTATGGCTGAGTAATAGTCCATTTTATATATGTACCACATCTTCTTTATCCATTCCTCTGTTGATGGACATTTAGATTGCTTCCATGTCCTGGCTATTGTAAATATTGCTGCAGTAAACATTGGAGTGCATGTGTCTTTTTGAATTATAGAATGGGAGAAAATCTTTGCAAACAAAACAACTGACATGGGATTAATCTCCAAAATATACAAACAGCTCATGCAGCTCAATAACAAAAAAACAAACAACCCAGTCAAAAAATGGACAGAAGACCTAAATAGACATTTCTCCAAAGAAGACATACAGATGGCCAACAAATACATGAAAAGATGCTCAACATCACTAATTATTAGAGAAATACAAATCAGAACTACAATGAGGTATCACCTCACACTGTCAGAATGGCCATGATCCAAAAAATCTACAAACAATAATTGCTGGAGAGGGTGTGGAGAAAAGGAAACCCTCTTGCACTGTTGGGAATGTAAATTGATACAGCCACTATGGAGAACAGTATGGAGGTTCCTTAAAAACTAAAAATAGAACTACCATATGACCCAGCAATCCCACTACTGGGCATATACCCTGAGAAAAGTACATTTTGTGTTTTTGATGTCATATTTTACATCTTCATGTTTATCCCTTCACTGTTTATTGTAGTTATAGTTGATTTTACAGTTGTTTGTCTTTTAATCTTCATACTTGCTTACTTAAGTGGTTGATCCTCAGCCTTTACTATATATTTGGCCTTACTAGTGGGATTTTTCCTTTCCTATGACTATTTATCTCTTTCTGTAACCTTTACCACTTATTTAAGACCCTTCAACATTTCTTTTAGGGTAGATTTAGTATTGATGAACTCTTAATTTTTACTTGTCTGATAAGGTTTTTTATTTCTCCTTCAATTCTTAATTATAATCTTGCTAGGTAGAGTATCCTAGGTTGCAGATTTTTCCCTCTCAGTGCTTTAAATATATCATGCCTCTCCCTCTGGCCTACAAAGTTTCTGCAGAAAAATCAGCAGATAGCCTGATAGAGATTCCTTTGTATGTGACTCTGTTTTTCTCTTGCTGCCTTTAGGATTCTCTCTTTAACGTGTCATTTTAATTATGATAAGTCTTTCTGTGGGGCTGTTTGGATTCATCTTGTGTGGGACCCTCTGTGTTTCCTGTACCTGAATATCTGTTTCCTTCTTCATGTTTGGGAAGTTTTCAGCCATAATTTCATCAATTGTATTTTCAACTTTTTTCTTTCTCTCTTCTCCTTCTGGGATCCCTAAAATGTAGATACTTGGTGTTGTCCCACAGGTTCCTTAAACTGTTCCCATTCTTTAAAACTTGTTTTTCTTTTTGCTGTTCTGATTGGGTGAGTTTCATTATTCTATCTTCTAATCACTTATGCATTCTTCTGTATCACCTAGTCTGTTGTTAATTCCTTCTTGTGTGTTTTTCATTTCAACTATGAAATTGTTCAGTTCTGATTGGTTCCATTGTATATTTTCTAGTTCCTTGTTAAAATTCTCACTGTGTTCATCTATTCTTTTTCCTAATTCAGTTAGAATTTTTATTGCTAATACTTTTAACTCTTTATCTGGTAAATTGTTTATTTCTGTTTCATTAGTTGTTTTTTCAGGGTTTTTCTCTTGTTCTTTCGATTGAAACAAATGCCTCTGCCTTCTCATTTTGCTTAACTTTCTCTATGTCTGTGTAATTAGGTGAAACAGTTAACTATTCTGATATTAAAGGGGTACCCTTATGTGGGAGCTTCCCTATACTGTCTTCCGGTGCCCAGTGGCTTTGGCAGGAGTGCAGGATCTGATGTGTGCTCAAGTCAATTTTTCCCCAGGGTGTGCTGGCAGCCATCATCTTGGTAGGAGGTAGGGCTGGAGATGGAGGGGCTAGAGCAGGAGCCACGTATGAACTGAGGCTTCTCCTCTACTCAGTGGCCAACACTACTCTGTTGGGGGTGGGGGTGGGTCTTCAGTTGCTGGAGCAGAAGCCTTGAGGGTCATGTCTGAGGTGGCTCCATTCCCTCTAAGTGTTTGCTCTCCCTCTCCCAACAACAGCTCCCTCACCCCAGAGGGGAGCAGTGCTGGAGCAAGAGGCACTGTAGCGGGTGCTTGACACGGGTCTGGGCATGAGCTGCGGTGGCCCAGGACTCAGTCAGGGTCCCAGATCGCTTCTGATGTGCTGCCTCCATAAGCACCAGTAATGACTGTCCCCGCCCCATTCAGAAGTTGTTCCAGGTCTGGGCTGGCACAGTCCTTCACAACTGAACCCTACCCTCAGCCACAGCAGCCCTCACCCTAATATGGAGCTGCACCTCAGATCAAGTGGGGCCTGAGTGGGCACTCAGTATGAGTCTGGGTGTGTGTGGGGGGGTGGTCCTGGTGACAGTCAGAGTCCAGGACTGCTTTTGATGTGCTGCCTCCATAAGTGCCAGTAATGGCTGCCCTCACCCCATTCAGGTGCTGTTCTGGGTTCAGGCTGGCGTGGTCCCTCACAACTGAGCACTCCCCTCAGCTGTGACAGCCCTCGCCCTAGTGTGGATACATTGCAAAGCAAGCAGGGAGGACCAGGCACTCACCTCAGGTTGGGGTGCACTAGAGCGGTTGCAGGTAACCGGCCAGAGCCCTGTGCAGTTTCAGTCTGTTTTTTCTGCCTTGTTTTTTTTAATTAATTTTTATTAGAGTATAGTTGACTTACAATGTTAGTTTCTACTGTACAGCAAAGTGAATCAGTTAGACATATGCATATATCCACTCTTTTTTAGATTCTTTCCCCACATAGGTCATTACAGAGTCTTGAGTAGAGTCCCCTGTGCTACACAGTAGGTTCTTAGTAGTTATCTGTTTTACATATAGTAGTGTGTATATGTCAATCCCAATCTCTCAATTTATCCCTCCCCCCATTACCCCCTTGGAACCATAAGTTTGTTTTCTACATCTGTAACTCTATTTCTGTTTTGTAGATAAGTTCATTTGTACCCTTTTTTTAGATTCCACATGTAAGTGATATCATATGATATTTGTCTTTCTCTGTCTGACTTACTTCACTCAGTATGACAATCTCTAGAGTAAGTGTGTGCACACTTCATGAACAGAGTCTGGGTGTCTTACAGGCCTCCTCTTAGTCCCACTGATTTTCTAATCAGCTAAGGGGACTCATCTTCCCAGTGTCAGACCCCAGTGAGGTGGCTCAAACTGCTCACTCCCCAAGGAGGATCTCTGCCTGTGTAATCCCTCCCCTCTCTTCTGTGTCCCCTCCCAAGGACACAGGTCCCAACCTGATCACTTCTCTTCCCTATCTACCCAGTTCTGTATGGATCTTTCTTACAGCCTTGGTTGTACAAGAGTCTTTCTGCCAGGCTTCAGTTAGTTTTCAGTGATAATTGTTCCACATGTAGATGTATTTTTGATGTGTTCATGGGGGTAAGTGAGTTAGTTCTCGATGCTCCTACTCTGCCCTCTTGGTTTCTTCCCCGCTACAGCTACTCCTTTAAACTTTGCTATATTATAAGCTTCATAAGAACAGTGACTTGTTATTTATCTGTGTGCTCCCTCTGTGTGACTAAGGTGGTTCCTGTCCCTAACAGGACTCCGTCAAGTTTTATTGGATTTATAAACTCAGCCTACCTATGGAATGAAATCTTTGAAGACAGGTGGCTATCAACTACTTTTTCAGTCTCCTCCATTAGAAGTGCTATAAACTTCTTATACAGCCTTCTTAAAAGCCTTTTATGAAGGCAGTTACTCTTTCAGTTGCCTCTATCTTATTTGTGGCTTTACCCAGGAGAAGGGGATGAGGCTGAGGTTTGCAGATGGGTGGACAAGGCTGGTGGTGTTACAGGACTAGGACACTTAAGTACTTTCCCCCACTTAATCTTGTCATGTTAACTCACATCAAGGGTAGCACTTAAGGTGAAGTGCTAAGCAGCTGTTTATTTTCTGTAGGTTTGGGGTTGAGTTTTACCATCAGCTGGCTGGTACGCTTCTCCTACATTTAACAATCAACCTCTCAGCATTTAACCAGAGCTTTCAATCATTAGAACAGCGCTTCTTGGGCCCGTATTCAGCCTTGACCCCACCACCTGCTCCACCGTTCCAAAGGAGTAGTTTTGTTCCATAAAATCTAATGGTCTCTTCTCACCCTCAGTGCACGTAGAGAGTACTCAGTCACCAATTTTAAAATCTTTTATGTTTTGCTCTTCAATCCACAAATAATCATTTCTTTTATCATTCCTTTTATTTCCCAAACCTTTCATAAACTTCTGAAGATGAAACAGTAGAAACTGTCACATATGCATTTCTTACGATAAAAAATATTTTAAATATTCTTCTTGGAGGCCAAGAATTATATCTTGTCAATAGCATTTCATGGGCAGGTCATCCAGCCAAGCCACAAGCAAGTCTTTCCTCATAGGTTTCACCCCATTACATTTGGATTTATTCAAAGTAGAATAAATGAGGTTGAACTGTCCAAAATGTCATATGAGCCAGTGGGAAGAAAAGAAATGCATATCGAATTAGCACAATTATCCAAATTCAAGTATGGTTTTAACTTCTATTTTAGTAGTGTTTTATATTGTTGGTCACCCTATACTGCTAAATATATTTTGTTTGTCTTGATCTTTGAAACATTACTGGAAACTATCCCACAATGATTAGATGCATTATGAATACATAGCTAACTTCAGCTGGGCTCCAGCACTGCTCAACAACTCTTTTATTTTTAAATTACCACTGTATTGAATTACCTACATATAACACCTGTTCCAAATGTTTTACATATTCTCAGGGCCTCCATGTAGTCTTCACCTCCTATATTTATACATCAAGTTACCTCACTATTCACTTAACTGTGAGGCTCCAAACTTTAATATAAATGCTCTTAAACTATAACTTTAATAGGAATCTCCTCAAATTTTCTTTGCATGATTAATGCTGTTCACAAATATTCAGTTCCCTCTCCTTCGCATCACCTGCTAGGAGTGTACTTTCCCGCCCTCTTTGAAGTTAAGCATGGTCGTGTGAATGACTTTCACCAGTGAAATATGAATGGGTCACTTCCAGATGGAAGCTTTAAGAGTGAGTAGATGATTTGACACGTTCCCTTTTCCTCAGCCAGAGCTCTTGGCACAGCTCCAGATTCTGGCTCTTCTGTCATGCTGAGTCTTGAGGTAGACGTAGGTGTGGAACAGAGCCACAGCCTATGCACGTGAACATGAATCATGAGCAAGAAATAAGCATTCATTTTATTGATCTACCGAAATTTGGGGGTTGTTTGTTACCTTAACAAAAACTTAGTCTCAGAGTGATATCAGGGATAATAGAGCAGGGACCTCCAAAAATTTATCCCTCCTTAAAAACAGTGAATAAATTGTCAAGGACTGTCAGAATCAACATTATCAGAACTCTGAAAACTATAGCAACCAGATGAGTGTTTAATCAAGAGAAAATTATCTGAGTGTCAGTAAGAGAGCTTTGTGGCATTTTAACTTACCCTGTCCCCATTCCCCACTCCCCAGCTCAGAGGCAGCCTTGGAGACAATAAGCTACCTTCTTCACACAGGTTCCTGGTACCAGGGGGAGCAGGACAGAACTTATTCTCACACAATTTTGGCTGTTTGTCTTGAGCTATCTGGTGGCTCTCTGAAGGACCAGCTCATAGGGCTTGCTTTTATTTTGCCTAACTCAGAAAAATCCGCAAGCTGAGGTGGCTGCTCAGGGGGCATTTGTCAAAACCTTTTATTTATTTATTTATTTATTTTTATTTATTTTTGGCTGTGTCAGGTCTTAGTTGCAACACACAGGATCTTCGTTGAGGCATGCGAGATCTTTCATGGTGGCGTGCGGACTCTTCGTTGTGGTGTGCAGGCTTCTCTCTAGCTGTGGCGTGCTGGTTTTCTCTTCTCTAGTTGCAGTGCACCGGGCTCCAGGGCACGTGGGCTCTAGTTTGTGGCACGCGAGCTCTAGTTGAGGCGCGTGAGCTCAGCAGTTGCTGCGCGCAGGCTTAGTTGCCCTGTGGCACGTGGGATCTTAGTTCCCTGACCAGGGATCGAACCCACATCCCCTGCATTGTAAGACAGATTCTTTACCACTGGACCACCAGGGAAGTCCCTCAAAACTCTTTAAAGGCAAATGAATTAGCAGCGGCCATGTGGGGCAAGAAGTAGCAGGGCAAATAATAGACAAACCGAAAAGCATGGCAGAAAACACTGGGTAATAAGACAATTGGTAGAAGAAAGATATTTTAAAAATTCTAAATAAATGAAATGATATCCTGTGTTTACGGAGTGGAAGACTTAATGTCGTTAAGGTGACAATTCTCCCCAAATTGATCTACAGATTCTATGCAATCCCTATCAAAATTTAAATTCCCGGGACTTCCTGGTGGTGCAGTGGTTAAGAATCCGCCTGCCAATGCAGGGGACATGGGTTTGAGCCCTGGTCTGGGAAGATCCCACATGCCGCAGAGCAACTAAGCCCGTGCACCACAACTACTGAGCCTGCACTGTAGAGCCTGTGAGGCACAACTATTGAGCCCACGCACCACAACTACTGAAGCCCGCATGCCTAGAGCCCATGCTCCGCATCAAGAGAAGCCACCACAATGAGAAGCCCGCGCACCGCAACAGAGTAGCCCCCACTTGCTGCAACTAGAGAAAGCCCATGCACAGCCAAAGACCCAACGCAGCCTTTACTCTATCCTGGGAAATTGTCAGTTTTTGATAATTTTTATTCGGCAAATAATATATCAATAAATAATACATCAGTAAATGAATGAGTGCATGAAATAAAAGTGGAGAAAGTGTATTAAATAAAATCACAGTTTCCTTCTTCGATTGGTTATTTATATAGCTATTCCAAAGGTCAGTCTAACAATTTTTACCTCCCAAATAAACACACCATTCATCATTATTTATGTGCTAATATGGAGGAATCCCTCTAGATACAACCAGTTTCTCTTCCCTTCTTATAACTTCCTCAGAGAAAAGTTGGAAATCCATAAAATTATGCTGTCGCATTTCTCTAGGTAACTCACTTTTGTAAAAGTATAGGTCTCTGAATTCCAGAAAGCCTGTATTCACAGCTCTTCATTGCAAATGAATTGCTTGCAGAAATAAAAGCAGAATGATTTTTTCAACAGCATAAATTTGGAAACATAACAACCAGTTGTCCAAGTACCTATGGAAAGGAGGTCTGTTATTTCTTCAGCAGTTTTAATGCAGGTGGTATCATTTGAAGTTAATAAAATTGTTGGAGCTGGTACACTTATTATTGGTTGGTAATTTGTTCATGATCATAAATCAATGACAACCAATCAAACTTATGAGATCTGAAAGATCTTTTACACTAGAATGTTGTTTTTAATGATCCATTAAAAAATTGCATTGCTTATTTGCCTAAAGGGAGTGTTTATTAAAATCCAAAACCTACTGAATTTATAAGACTTGGCAAAACACTGTCTTACCCTAGCACCCTAAGGAGGAGCATCTTGTCAACATAGTTCTGGATGCAGTGTTACTCAAAGCACAAATAACCCATTATTCTAGTTCATTTGTTAAAATCTGTTTGTATGTTTAAATATGTACCATTGGCAATGTATTCAAGTAAAAGGAAGTGTAAATGAAAATGCATTGTTTGGAATACTAAGGCAAGCAGCAGTGTGGAGTTCAGACTTGGATAGAACTGGGTTCATATTCCTAGTTCAACCACTGACTGAAGTGAAATTTACTTAACTTCTCTGAGCATCAGCTTCTCACATGTAAACTAGAGATAACAATGCTTGCTCCCTAGAGTGGCAGAAGAATAAATGAAATGATGTTTATAAATGTTTGACATATACTAGACACTCCAAGCATGGTAGTAATTATTATTTTGTCTCTCGCCAACTTTGCCTTTCTTTATGCCTTGCCAACATGTACAGACTTTGCTAGATTTTCCCATACACCCTTTTCTTTAAACCAAACTTCACTCTCCTAAGAGAGACACAGGATGCAAAGTGAGTGAATTCAACAACTTGTTTGACATTTATTGGGATTTGACACCTGCAACCGTTGTGACAGCAGTCCTAATGCTCAGAGAATACTGACTGCTGGACTGAGAATGAGCCACGTCCAAGATGGCATCAAGAAAAGGGAAGTGAGTTTCAGGGGAGGTTGTCCTGCTTTTCCAGCTGGCTGGTCACCAGCAATTCTTACCTGCTGGTGTGGTAAATAGGGGAAAAGGTAAAATCTTTATGGTCAATGTGGCTCAATTCCAAGGAAAAACAGAAAAGCTAGTTTCTTTTTAAAATTTATTTATTCTAGAAGGAAACATAAAATAAGGCTTTGTTTTTGCTTTACTGAATGCAGCCTAGTGTACTGCCTGACTCTGGCTCTGGGATGTTACATTTTGTTCACAGGAGCCCTGAAGGAAAGCAGAACTCATTCCTTTCCATGGGTACACCTTCCAGTTTAAGGCAAAAACAACTAATAATTGTCAAATACCTCAACTGTAAGATTAACTTAGGAAGCCAAACTGTTTCTATACTTAAATTTAGTCACTGCTTGTTTGAATGTGTGCATGTGTGTTTGTGTGTGTGTGTGTTTGTCCACATTGTTTCAGATAAATTAAAAAAGAAAATATAATTTTTCCATATTAATTCTTTTCGGTATTTTCTAAAGAAAGACCCAATTAACTATTGCATTTCATGGGAAGTGTACCATGAAAGGCTTATTATTAAGAGCTCTTTCTGCCAAAACTGAGAGAATATTTTTACCAAATACACAGTAGAAAAAATTTAACTCTAGAAAATAATGATTACAATAAATGCATATCCTGACTTATCAAAACTTGCTATCTACAAAGGGATTTGCTAGAGACAAAACGATGAACAATTAATATATATAATAGATAATCAACAAAGACCTACTCTATAGCACAGGGAACTCTACTCGATGTTCTATAATAACCTATATGGGAAAAGAATCTGAAAAAGAATGGATACATGTATATGTATAACAGAATCACTTTGCTGTACAACCTGAAACTAACACAATATTTAAATCAACTATACTCCAATATAAAATAAAGAGTTAAAAAATAAATTAAAAAAATGAATAAATAAAAATTTTTTTTAAAAGTAATTAAAAACTTTTTTTAAAAATATTTAAAAAAAAAAGGTCTACTTTGAGACTTGACTTGGCCCTGAATCCTGGTCTACTTCACTCAGAAATCTCAGGATATGACCCTACTTAGCTCTGAGATGATCTGAAGAAAGAAAGGAAAAAGTGAAGATGTAATTTACCACATTTACATTCTAAGAGAAGAAAATCAGCAGTTTCAGGAAAAACAATTAAAATTCAATATCCAGTCATGATAAAATATAAATTCTTAACAAGCTAGGTCCAGAAGGAAACGTTCTTAAATGACAAGGAATATCTGCAAAAAGCCTCCTCCAAAAAATTCCCTGAACAAATTGTTTGAATTAATGACAGTTTTTCAAAATACTAGATAACAACCAAGAAGCTGATAATTTTTATGAGGATATTAACAATATCAGACATATATACGTTACTTATTTTATGTCAAGGATTGTTCTATAAAGGTATGTCATAGTTTTAAAATATGTGTAAATTCATTAGCATTCCTCCTTTGTATCTCCTTCCCTCAAATGTGGGCTGGATGAAATGATTCATTCTACTGAGTAGAATGGGGCAGAAGTGAGGCTATGTGATTCTGAGACTAAGTCATAAAAAGGATGGCTTCTGCCAAGCTCTTCCACTGTATCATAGGATACTTCAGCATCCCTGGGAGAGGCCCACAGGAAGAGGAACAGAGGCCACCTGTCAACAGCCATCACCAACTTGCCAGCCAGTGAGTGAGCCAGTGTAGCTCTGAAATCTTTTTTTATATATATTTTATTGAAGTATAGTTGATTTGCAATGATAATTTCTGCTGTACAGCAAAGTGATTCAGTTATACATCTATATATTCTTTTCCATTATGGTTTATAGCATGATATTGAATATACTTCCCTGTGCTATACAGTAGGACCTGGGTGTTTATCCATCCTATGTATACTAGTTTGTATCTACTAATCCCACACTCCCAGTCCAACTCTCTCCTACCCTGCTCCTTGGCAACCACAGGTCTGTTCTCTATGTCTGTTTCTGTTTCATAGATATGTTCATTTGTGTCATATTTTACATTCCACACATAAGTGATATAATATGGTATTTGTCTTTCTCTTTCTCACTTACTTCACTTAGTATGATAATCTCTAGGTCCATCCGTGTTCATACAAATGGCATTATTTCATTCTTTTTATGGCTGAGTAATATCCATTGTATATATCAATATATACCACATCTTTTTTTTCTTTTAATTTTTTTAACATTTTTATTGGAGTATAATTGCTTTACAATGGTGTGTTAGTTTCTGCTTTATAACAAAGTGAATCATTTATACATATACATATATCCCCGTATCTCTTCCCTCTTGCGTCTCCCTCCCTCCCACCCTCCCAATCTCACCCTTCTAACTGGTCACAAAGCACGAATCTGAGCTCTCTGTGCTATGCGACTGCTTCCCACTAGCTATCTATTTTACATTTGGTAGTGTATATATGTCCATATATACACTACCACTCTCTCACTTTGTCCCAACTTACCCTACCCCCTCCTTGTGTCCTCAAGTCCATTCTCTAGTAGGACTGTATCTTTATTCCTGTCTTGCCCCTAGGTTCTTCATGACTATTCTTTTTTCTTTAGATTCCATATATATGTGTTAGATATGGTATTTGTTTTTCTCTTTCTGACTTACTTTACTCTGTATGACAGACTCTAGGTCCCTCCACCTCACTACAAATAACTCAATTTCGTTTCCTTTTATGGCTGAGTAATATTCCATGGTTTATATGTGCCACATCTTCTTTATCCATTCATCTGTCGATGGACACTTAGGTGGCTTCCAAGTCCTGGCTATTGTAAATAGAGCTGCAATGAACATTGTGGTACATGACTCTTTTTGAATTATGGTTTTCTCAGGGTATATGCCCAGTAGTGGGACTGCTGGGTCATATGGTAGTTCTATTTGTAGTTTTTTAAGGAACCTCCATACTGTTCTGCATAGTGGCTGTACCAATTCACATTCCCACCAAAACTGTATGAGGGTACCCTATTCTCCACACCCTCTCTGGCATTTATTATTTGTAGATTTTTTGATGATGGTCATTCTGACCAGTATGAGATGATATCGCATTGTAGTTTTGATTTGCATTTCTCTAATGATTAATGATGTTGAGCATTCTTTCATGCATTTGTTGGCAATCTGTATATCTTCTTTGGAGAAATGTCTATTTAGGTCTTCTGTCCATATTCGGATTGGGTTACTTGTATTTTTGATATTGAGCTGCATGAGTTGCTTGTATGTTTTGGAGATTAATCCTTTGTCAGCTGCTTCATTTGAAAATATTTTCTCCCATTCTGAGGGTTGTCTTCTTGTCTTGTTTATGGTTTCCTTTGTTGTGCAAAAGCTTTGAAGTTTCATTAGGTCCCATTTGTTTATTTTTGTTTTTATTTCCATTTCTCTAGGAGGTGGGTCAAAAAGGATCTTGCTGTGATTTATGTCATAGAGTGTTCTGCCTATGTTTTCCTCTAAGAGTTTGATAGTGTCTGGCCTTACATTGAGCTCTTTAATCCATTTGAATTTATTTTTGTGTATGGTGTTAGGGAGTGTTCTAATTTCATTCTTTTACATGTAGCTCTCCAGTTTTCCCAGCACCACTTACTGAAGAGGCTGTCTTTTCTCCATTGTATATTCTTGCCTCCTTTATCAAAGATAAGGTGACCATATATGCATTGGTTTATCTCTGTGCTTTCTATCCTGTTCCATTGATCTATATTTCTGTTTTTGTGCCAGTAACATACTCTCTTGATTACTGTAGCTTTGTACTATAGTCTGAAGTCCAGGAGACTGATTCCTCCAGCTCCGTTTTTCTTACTCAAGATTGCTTTCGCTATTTGGGGTCTTTTGTGTTTCCATACAAATTGTGAAATTTTTTGTTCTAGTTCAGTGAAAAATGCCAGTGGTAGTTTGATAGGGATTGCATTGAATCTGTAGATTGCTTTCAGTAGTACAGTCATTTTCACAATGTTGATTCTTCCAATTCAAGAACATGGTATCCATCTCCATCTATTTGTATCATCTTTAATTTCTTTCATCAGTGTCTTATAATTTTCTGCATACAGGTCTTTTGTCTCCTTAGGTAGGTTTATTCCTAGGTATTTTATTCTTTTTGTTGCAGTGGTAAATGGGAGTGTTTTCTTGATTTCACTTTCAGATTTTTCATCATTAGTGTATAGGAATGTGAGAGATTTCTGTGCATTACTACTTTACTAAATTCATTGATTAGCTCTAGTAGTTTTCTGGTAGCATCTTTCAGATTCTCTATGTACATTATCATGTCATCTGCAAACAGTGACAGCTTTACTTCTTCTTTTCCAATTTGGATTCCTTTTATTTCTTTTTCTTCTCTGATTGCTGTGACTAAAACTTCCAAAACTATGTTGAATAATAGTGGTGAGAGTGGGCAACCTTGTCTTGTTCCTGATCTTAGTGGAAATGGTTTCAGTTTTTCACCATTGAGGACGAGGTTGGCTGTTGGTTTGTCATATATGGCGGTTATTATGTTGAGGAAAGTTCCCTCTATGCCTACTTTCTGGAGGGCTTTTATCATAAATGGGTGTTGATTTTGTCGAAAGCTTTCTCTGCATCTATTGAGATGATCATATGGTTTTTCTCCTTCAATTTCTTAACATGGTGTATCACGTTGATTGATTGATTTGCGTATATTGAAGAATCCTTGCATTCCTGGGATAAACTCCCCTTGATAATGGTGTATGATCCTTTAAATGTGCTGTTCAATTCTGTTTGCTAGTATTCTGTTGAGGATTTTTGCATCTATTTTCATCAGTGATACTGTTCTGTAGTTTTCTTTTTTTTTGACATCTTTGTCTGGTTTTGGTATCAGGATGATGGTGGCCTCATAGAATGAGGTTGGGGTGTTCCTCCCTCTGCTATATTCTGGGAGAGTTTGAGAAGGATAGGTGTTAGCTCTTCTCTAAATGTTTGATAGAATTCGCCTGTGAAGCCATATGGTCCTGAACTTTTGTTTGTTGGAATATTTTTAATCACAGTTTCAATTTCAGTTCTTGTGATTGGTCTGTTCATATTTTCTATTTCTTCCTGGTTCAGTCTTGGAAAGTTGTGCATTTCTATGAATTTGTCCATTTTATTGGCATATAGTTGTTGTGGTAATCTCTCATGATCCTTTGTATTTCTGCAGTGTCAGTTGTTCCTTCCCCTGTTTCATTTCTAATTCTATTGATTTGAGTCTTCTCCCTTTTTTTCTTGATGAGTCTGGCTAATGGTTTAGCAATTTTGTTTATCTTCTCAAAGAACCAGCTTTTAATTTTATTTATCTTTGCTATCATTTCCTTCATTTCTTTTTCATTTATTTCTGATATGATATCTATGATTTCTTTCCTTCTGCTAACTTTGGGGTTTTTTTGTTCTTCTTTCTCTAACTGCTTTAGGTGTAAGGTTAGGTTGTTTATTTGAGATGCTTCTCGTTCCTTAAGGTAGGATTGTATTGCCATAAACTTCCCTGTTAGAATTGCTTTTGCTGCATCCCATAGGTTTTGGGTCATCATGTTTTCATCGGCATTTGTTTCTAGTTATTTTTTGATTTCTTCAGTGATCTCTTGGTTATTAAGTAGTATATAGTTTAGCCTCCATGTGTTTATATTTTTTACAGATTTTTTCCTGTAATTGATATCTAGCCTCATAGTGTTTTGGTCAGAAAAGATACTTGATATGACTTCAATTTTCTTAAATTTACAAAGGCTTGATTTGTGACCCAAGATATGATCTATTCTGGAGAATGTTCCATGAGCACTTGAGAAAAATGTGTATTCTGTTGTTTTTGGATGGAATGTCCCATAAATATCAAGTCCATCTTGTTTAATGTAGCATTTAAAGCTTGTGTTTCCTTATTTATTTTCTTTTTGGATGATCTGTCTCTTGGTGAAAGTGGGGTATTAAAATCCCCTACTATGATTGTGTTATTGTCGATTTCCCCTTTTATGGCTGTTAGTATTTGCCTTATGTATTGAGGTGCTCCTATGTTGGGTGCATATATATTTACAATTGTTATATCTCCTTCTTGGATTGATCCCTTGATCATTATGTTGTGTCCTTCTTTGTCTCTTGTAATAGTCTTTGTTTTAAAGTCTATTTTGTCTAATATGAGAATTGCTCCTCAAGCTTTCTTTTGATTTCCATTTGCATGGAATATATTTTTCCATCCCCTCACTTTCACTCTCTATGTTTCCCTACGTCTGAAGTGGGTCCCTTGTAGATAGCATATATACAGGTTTTGTTTTTGTATCTATTCGCCAGTCTATGTCTTTTGGTTGGAGCATTTAATCCATTTACATTTCAGGTAATTATCGATATGAATGTTCCTTTTACCATTTTCTTAATTGTTTTCGGTTTGTTTTGTAAGTCTTTTCCTTCTCTTGTGTTTCCTGCCTAGAGAAGTTCCTTTAGCATTTGTTGTAAAGCGGGTTTGGTGGTGCTGAATTCTATTAGCTTTTGCTTGTCTGTAAAGTTTTCAATTTCTCCATCAAATCTGAATGAGATCCTTGCTAGATAGAGTAATCTTGGTTGTACGTTTTTCCCTTTCATCCCTTTAAATATGTCCTGCCACTCCCTTCTGGCTTGCAGAGTTTCTGCTGAAAGATCAGCTGTTAACCTTATGGGGATACCCTTGTATGTTATTTGGTGTTTTTCCCTTGCTGCTTTTAATATTTGTTCTTTTATTTAATTTTTGATAGTTTGATTAATATTTGTCTTGGCGTGTTTCCCCTTGGATTTATCCTGTATGGGACTCTCTGTGCTTCCTGGACTTGATTAACTATTTCCATTCCCATATTAGGGAAGTTTTCAACTATAATCTCTTCAAATATTTTCTCAGTCCCTTCCTTTTGCTCTTCTTCTTCTGGAACCCGTATAATTCGAATGTTGGTGCATTTAATGTTGTCCCAGAGGTCTCTGAGACTATCCTCAGTTCTTTTCATTCTTTTTCCTTTATTCTGCTCTGCAGTAGTTATTCCCACTATTTTATCTTAAACGTTTCTTGTATTTTCTCCATTTTATTTCCAAGATTTTGGATCATCTTTACTATCATTATTCTGGATTATTTTTCAGGTAGACTGCCTATTTCCTCTTCATTTGTTTGGTCTGGTGGGTTTTTATCTGCTTCTTCATCTTCTGTGTGTTTCTCTGTCTTCTCATTTTGCTTAACTTACTGTGTTTGGGGTCTCCTTTTCGCAGGCTGCATGTTCGTAGTTTCCATTGTTTTTGGTGCCTGTCCCCAGTGGCTAAGGTTGGTTCAGTGGGTTGTGTAGGCTTCCTGGTGGAGGGGACTAGTGCCTGTGTTCTGGTGGATGAAGCTGGATCTTGTCTTTCTGGTGGGCAGGTCCATGTCTGGTGGTGTTTTTTTGGCATGTCTGTGACCTTATTATAATTTTAGGCAGCCTCTCTGCTAATGGGTGGGGTTGTTTTCCTGTCTTGCTAGTTGTTTGGCATAGGGTGTCCAGCACTGTAGCTTGCTGGTCATTGAGTGGAGCTGGGTCTTGGTGTTGAGATGGACATCTCTGGGAGATTTTCACCGTTTGATATTACATGGAAATGGGAGGTCTCTTGTGGACCAGTGTCCTGAACTTGGCTCTCCCACCTCAGAGGCACAGGCCTGATGCCTGGCTGGATAACTGAGAACCTGTCATCCACATGGCTCAGAGTAAAAGGGAGAAGAAGAAGAAAGAAAAAAACTAAAATATAATAAAATTAACAAAAAAAATTATTAAAATAAAAAACAAAATATAATTATTAAAAAATTTTGAGTAATTAAAAAAGAAAGAAAGAACAACAAAAACAAATTCACCTATGATAAGAAGCGCTGAAAACTCTACTAAAAAAAAAAAAAAAAGGACGGACAGAACCCTAGGACAAATGGTAAAAGCAAAGCTATACAGACAAAATCACACACAGAAGCATACGCATACACACTCACAAAAGGAGAAAAAGGGAAATATGTATATATATATCGTTGCTCCCAAAGTCCACCTCCTCAAGTTGGGATGATTCCTTGTCTCTTCAGGTATTCCACAGATGAAAGGTACATCAGGTTGTCTGTGGAGATTTAATCCGCTGCTCCTGAGGCTGCTGGGAGAAATTTCCCTTTCTCTTCTTTGTTCACACAACTCCTGGGATTCAGCTTTGGATTTGGCCCCACCTCTGCATGTAGGTCACCTGAGGGCATCTGTTCTTTGGTCAGACAGTACAGGGTTAAAGGAGCAGCTGACTCGGGGACTTTGCCTCACTCAGGCCGGGGGGGGGGGGGGGCGGGGAGGGGTACAGATTGTGGGGCGAGCCCGCAGCAGCAGAGGCCGGCATGTGTTCTCCTGGGGAAGTTGTCCCTGGATCACGGGACCCTGGCAGTGGCGGGCTGCACAGGCTCCCAGGAGGGGAGGTGTGGGTAGTGACCTGTGCTTGCGCACAGGCTTCTTGGTGGCGGCAACAGCAGCCTTACCGTCTCATGCCCATCTCTGGGGTCCGCGCTGATATCCGCGGCTCACGCCCGTCTCTGGAGCTCCTTTAAGCAGCGCTCTTAATCCCGTCTCCTTGCGCACCAGGAAACAAAGAGGCAGGAAAAAGTCTCTTGCCTCTTCGGCAGGTCCAGACTTTTTCCCGGACTCCCTCCCAGCTAGCTGTGGTGCCGTAGCCCCTCCAGGCTGTGTTCACACCGCCAACCCCAGTCTTCTCCCTGGGATCTGACCGAAGCCCGAGCCTCAGCTCCCGGCCCCCGCCTGACCTGGCGGGTGAGCAGACAAGCCTCTCAGGCTGGTGAGTCCTGGTCGGCACCAGTCCTCTGTTAGGGAATCTCTCCACTTTGCCCTCCACACCCCTGTTGCTGCGCTCTCCGTGGCTCCGAAGATTACCCCACTCCCACCCCCTATCTCCACCAGTGAAGGGGCTTCCTAGTGTGTGGAAACCTTTCCTCCTTCACAACTCCCTCCCACTGGTGCAGGTCCCATCCCTATTGTTTTGTCTCTGTTTTTTCTTTTACGCTACCCAGGTACATGGAGAGTTTCATGCCTTTTGGGAGGTCTGAGGTCTTCTGCCAGCGTTCAGTAGGTGTTCTGTAGGAGTTGTTCCACATGTAGGTGTATTTTTGATGTATTTGTGGGAGGAAGGTGACCTCCACATCTTACTCTTCCGCCCTCTTGAAGCTCCTCCCACATCTTCTTTATCCATTCGTCTGTCAGTGGACATTTAGAATGTTTCCATTCTTGGCTAATGTAAATAATGCTGCTATGAACATAGGAGTGCAGGTATCTTTCTGAATTATAGTTTTGTCTGGGTATATGCCCAGGAGTGGGATTGCTAGATCATTTTAGTTTCTTGAGGAACCTCCATACTGTTTTCCATAGTTAGCCCCCAAATCTTGATTGCCACATCATCAGAGACCTTGAATAAGGTCTCACAACCAAGCCTCTCCCATTTTCTTGACCCACAGAAACTGAAAGATAATAAAACTTATCATTGTTGTAAGCCATGAAATCTTGCAATAATCTGTAACAAATCAATAGATAACAATACACGTTGTGTGATCCTCACAACATCTCTGTAAGATAGAGACTATTATTATGGTCTATTTACAGATGAAGCAAGAGTGGCAGAGAGAGCTTAAGTAGCATGCTCAAAGTTACACAGTGGAGATGTGTAACAAGTAGAGATGGGACTCAAGCACAGCCGGTCAGCTCCCAATTTTGTGCTTGTAAGTGTGATACTACACTACATCACACTTCTCCCCAAATGCTCAAACATACTTTATATTTTATTCAATCCTCCTTTGCACTATATACCTCACTCCTGCAGATTCCCAGCCTACTGATGCAATAGAGCTAGATCTACAGAGCCACTGCCAGTAGGAACTTCTCATTTCTCTTGCTTGGATCTACCTTTCCTGGACCCCATAGTATTCTCTTTGTTCTGAAAATAAAATTTCCTCTTCTCCAAGATGAAGAAAATACAATACTGATTGTTATTTAGCCCAAAACCCAAGTCATAAATAGGATATCTCAGGACAGGTTTTAAACCTATCCCAGTCAATCAGTGGTAGCTTCATTTAAGTACTCAGGCCTTTCATGGTTGGCCAGCCGTTAGGCGCTTGACTTCAGCATGCTTCTGGAAGTCACCCAGTCCCTAAGCTCCACCTTCCTCAGGGTCTGTATAAAGTCTGCTCTTTGCTGTGTTCAGAGACTGCATCCCACATCCACAATTCTTACCTGCTTAGCAAGTAATATATTCAGCTTCTTTGCTTCAAAGTATCTTTTGATACTTTTTCACCCTCTTGAATTGCCAGAGTAAATCCTGAAATACTCTCTTAGTAAGAGTATGTGGAGAAAACCTTTCTGAGTCATCACATGTCTGAGTACCCCTTCTTCCTGACTTCTTATTTGATTGATAGTTTGCCTGGGAATAGAATTTGAAGTCAAGTATCTCATTTTTCCTCAAATTTGGAAGCAGTTACATCCAGTGGTTGCTGGTGACAACTCTGATGCCAATGTAATTCATGTTCCTTTGGAAGTGATTTTTCCCTCTTACAATTTTTACAATCTTCTCTCAATTCTGATGTTCTGAAATTTCAGAAGAATTTTTTAGATACCAGGCTTCTTTCATTTTTTATTAACTATGCTACCTATGTTATGATCCCGTGCAATCTGATGATTTACAACTTTCTTTTGTCTTCATATATCCCATCGTTATTCTCTTCTGTTTAAATTCCAGCAAATTTTCTCAACTTTATTCACCAGTCCTTCTGCTGAAAGTATTAATGTTTATAATGATTAATTGCATGTGTCAACTTGGCTAGGCCCCAGTACCCAGATATTTGATCAAACCCTAGTCTACATATTGCTGTTAAGCTATTGTTTTTAAATGAGATTAACATTTAAGCCAGTACACTTGAGTAAAGCAGATTGCCCTCCATACTGTCAGTGGGTCTCATTCAGTCAGTTGGAAGTCTTAAGAAAAAAAAGCCTGAGGTCCCCCAGGGAAGAGGAATTTTTGTCTCCAGACTGTCTTTGAACTCAAGCTGTAACATCAAACTCTTCCCTGGGCCTTTAGCCTGCTGGCCTAGGCTGAAGATTTTGGATGAGCCAACTTCCACAATTGTGTAGTCAGTTCCTCAAAATAAATCTCTCTCTCTCTCTCTCTCTCCCTCTCTCCCCACTCCATCCCTCCCCCACCCTTTTTGTCATTTTTGCTATTTTTCTCTATTTTATGCTGCAGTCTTCTAATATAACTGTGGTTCTTAGTTGCCCATTTGTATTTGTGAAGGAAAAATGAAATAAATTGAGTATTAATAAATTGAGTAATAAATTGAGTAAATAAATAAATATTCTAATGAGTATAATATTTCTTTTTTACTATCCAAGGGGGCTTAGCTCAAGGGTACGGGCAGTGGCTGTTTCTCAGAGGCATACAGGTATTTAATATTGTGTTTCCCCCTCCATCTCTCACTCTTCTCCCACAGGGCAACACAGTATAGTTCCCTAGAGTGAGGAGGACAGGGGGCCCTCTGAGTGACCATGATTATGTATCCTCAAAGTCTTTCGTCCTCTTTCTTATGGACATTGACTTTGGTAGTTATAAAGCTGAGAGTATGAATTTTAAATTATCTAATTGTGCTGTAACAACATTTCTTTGAGGCAGTGAATATCTCATGGCCTATTTTTTTTATTTAATTTTTATTTTGTATTGGAGTATAGTTGATTTACAATGTCATGTTAGTTTTCAGGTGTACAGCAAAGTGATTCAGTTATACATGTACATATATCCATTCTTTTACACATTCTTTTCCCATATAGGTTATTACAGAATATTGAGTAGAGTTCCCTATGCTATTCAGTAAGTCCTTATTGATTATTTTATATAGAGCAGTGTGTATATGTTAATCCCAAACTCCTAATTTATCCCTCCCCCACCTTTCCCCTTTGGTAACCATAAATTTGTTTTCAAAGTCTGTGAGTCTGTTTCTGTTTTGTAAATAAGTTCATTTGTATCAACTTTTTTTTAGATTCCACATATATTTGTCTTCCTCTGTCTGGCTTACTTCACTTAGTATGATAATCTCTAGGTCTGTCCATGTTGCTGCAAGTGGTATTACTTCATTCTTTTTTTATGGCTGAGTAAAATTCCATTGTAAATATGTACCACATCTTCTTTATCCATTCCTCTGTTGATGGACATTTAGGTTGCTTCCATGTCTTGGCTATTGTAAATAGTGCTGCAATGAACATTGGGGTGCATGTATCTTTTCGAATTATGGTTTTTTCCAGATATATGCCCAGGAGTGGGTCTCATGGACTATTTTGCATGTTAAGAACCAAGAGCCATAAATAAAGTGTTAAGTGGGAACAGTGGCAACAAAACCCACTAATATTTTATTAGATCAAAATATCATGCCAACCACAGCACTTACACACCAGAATAAAATCGAGATGGTCCAGTCTTCTCCACTTCACATTTCTGGCATCTAGTTCTTCCAATGCTGCTTCTTAAAAAAAAAAAATGCCCATTTGCAAAATTTGCAGTTGTAATGCTGTTGTTGGTGCTCTCTTGCCAGGCTTATGGTGACAATAAACTATAATTCAAGGCTGATTTTGCCTTACCAAAAATGGAAAGCATCATCCAGTGGCAAAACTGTAACTGCGAAATTTTCAATTTACATAGACTGGATACTATTTCAACCTAGAGGAAAAAATATATTTTCCTGTTCTATTTCCCTAATGAAATTTCCAGACAAAATAGTAAGGAATTTGATTACCACTTATTTCTCAGCCTCCTTTGATACTTCCAGGCCCAGTAGTTCCTTAGTGTCCTGGATCTGCCTCCTGAAGACTGATGCCTTCAGAAATTAAGAGCATAAGAATGAGCTGGTATTTCTTAGTTATGTTGGTCATAACTACATTCTGAGAGCCAGGGCTATAAGAAAAGAAGGCCACAAAGACACTAACTCCTCTAAAGAATTGTTATTCTTTCTCCTAAAAACAACTTCTTATCATGTTCTTCAGGACACTCAAAGTCAAGCACAAAGCCACTTTTAAGCAATATGATTAGTTTTAAACAAAGTTAATAGTTCCTTAGCCCCTAGAGTGGTTATGTCTGTAAGTCTCCTATTAAAGAGTATAGTTTTGAAGGTGTGTGTGTGTGTGTGCAGGCACACATTTAAAAATTCTCTATTATTGTTGGGATAATTATTGGTATTTTAAAGTTCTATTTTGGTATGTTTAATGTAATTATAAGCAATGTTTTATAAAATGTTTTACAGTGGATTCTGCTGGAAAACACCATTGAGCTCAAAAATCACCAGGCCTTGAAAGGAAAAGATACAGAGTTCCTCCCAAAATTTTCACTAACCTCGCTGTAATCTAACAGTAGTTTCACCTAAACTGCCTAACCGAAAAGAAAAAAAACATGTACCAAACCATTTGAAACTCATACAGTTTTCCATCAAATTCCAACATGCTGGGAATGTTTACAGTCACTATGTACTGGGTCACCACTATGGTAGAAGTTTTAGGACTGAAGGCAAGATATTTTTGGCAAAGACAGTGTATTTCTCTGAGACTTGTTCTCTGGTTTTCCTTAGTAACTTGGGTGTAGCAGGAAAGAAATCTTAGAACTGCTGGGGTTGCAGAGTAAGAATGAAAGCATAGGAACTAGTACAGATATCTATTCTAGCCAGCTAATTATCATAAATATTTCTAAAAACAAAAATAATCTACTGTCTATAATTTCATGTTTTAAAACTTAATGTAATTATCTAGAAGACTCTGAAACAATCGATTCTTGAGAAGATTCAGCTTAGGTTTGACCCTAATCTACTCCTTCAGTTAACCTGATGCTTATGTCTTAGGACAAGAATGAACAATGCCCACGTTTCAGTAAAAGCTTATTTGAAAACCTGCCTGTGAACTTTGCACTCTCCCTTTTATACAGGCCCATGATATTGGGAAAATTCTGGGTAGATGAATTCATGAATGACATAGGAATCCCATCATCTTCATCTGGATCTTATGTAATTCTGGTCTTTGCTTGCCTTTTCATCTTCGTTCTTTTGGAAAATACTTGAGACATTTTTTTGCACACAAAAAATGAGACGTCAACTATGAAGTTGGTGTTCACATTTGTGGCAGCCAATCTTCCACATGATTCCTATTACGAATGAAACCCTCATATCTCCTAAAGTTGCTGGCATGTCAATTTTTCTATTGGAGACTCTCAGAGGTTCAGGCCAGAATGCATAACAGTGTGAACTGTGGGGAAAACAATACATTCCTCTTCTTGCTAGTTTCCAAGTAGGAAAGAAAAAGAACATTAAATACTTCTGACTTTCAGTTAATTACAAAATCATTGGAAATAGAATAGGATGAAAATAACCCCTATGTTCTCTCCCATTGCTATAACGTCAAGCTGGTATACATGCTCTGTGGGATGAAGCAGAGGTAGGGGGCTCATGGAATTTCACATGACTGTGCTCTACATCATCATCTCCAGCCACCCTTCCTCTAATGACATTACTTTTCTAGTTAGCTTGACATTTTCCCATTTTCACAGATAATCTCCTGACTCAA
Organism: Orcinus orca; assembly: GCF_937001465.1. NCBI lineage: Eukaryota > Metazoa > Chordata > Mammalia > Artiodactyla > Delphinidae > Orcinus > Orcinus orca. Next base: position 102,635,000 of record NC_064563.1, read on the forward strand.
TCCTTTTGTTACTTCCTCCTTTGCAAATCCTTTTGAAAGGATATATACTTATTTACCACACTGTGAACCTTTCACTGGGTTCTTTTCTAGAAAATTTTGTTCCTCACTTCATTACCAAAAATGGGACTATTCGCTGAAATAGTGGACTGTTTGGTGCAGTAAAGAGCAGCTAGCATATTAGTAAGTCTGTTATAATGCCATTATAAAGACTCATGGGTAATTTATTTCATAAGAACAACTGCAACACGTAGCATTTAATATTTTGATTCTTTTGTTCTCCATTTTGTAAATTACTTTATTAGCGTTTGTTTACTTAAAGTCAGGAACCTGTAGAGATTAATTTAGGAAATGACTCGTTTTGGAAGAAAGTAATCAAACGTGCATTAAGATGGCATTATTTTATGTCTTTACACCTTTTCCTCAAGTATTTGTGGATTTATCCCTATTGGTCACTTCATTGATGTCCATAAACTTCTTAGTTATCAGTTATTTACCGAGTAGCTACTATGTGCTATGCATTGTCTTAAGTACTCTGTAAAATGTAAAGCAAATATTTTTCCTTTAAATCATGGAGTAATTAGCTGAGAAGTTGAAAATTGTACAATCAGTCCTATACAAAATAACAAAGATGCACAGAATCAGTCGTATACAAGACAAAAGAGGTACATAAAGAAGTTCTGGATAAAAAGCTGTATGGTGAATGCCAAAACAGCTGACGGATAGAGCTTATTGGGATGAATTTTTATATTGAAAACATTTTATTAAGGATATTGGTCTAAAAGAAAAAATTTTTTTCTAAAATTCTTCCAAGCCTGAAATTACTGGGACCACCTAAGAAAAATCAGAATTCTCCCCCGCCTTTCTTGGGAATCTGATGAAGTGGAGACTTTGATGAAATATCTTTGGCAATGTCAATGACATAGGCAATTTTTCAAGTTGAACTAGAGATGAGTCAGATTAAAAACAAATATAGCATGTGTGCCAAAATACCCAGGCCAAACTACCCATTTCCATGTGCAAACAATAGGATAGGCACAGTAGATTTTTTTAAATTGTTAATTGAACTGATATTATAGAAGACCTCATTAGCTATGTCTTGTTATAAAAAAAATATTTGAGGGCACCAAAAAATATGACAATTGAGCAAGGGGAAAATGCCTAAGTAAATGCCCACATGCTTCTTTTACACTACTACATTCAGATTTAAGGATGTAAATATAATTGTCTGTAATTGGATGATACCTAATTTTAGTGAATCTTAGTTAAGGTTTCACAGTTTTGGGTCAAATGTGCCAGCCATTTGCAACAGAACTTGGACTAAAAATTTTGGCCAATGAGGGGTTTTATTAATACTTCTCATTATATTTTATACATTCTTTTCCAGTTACTTCCCTGATTATATACATTAGAGTCTCTTACAGATTCATTGGAGGAAGTAAAATTTGAGCTGAAATCTGACAAATGAGTGAAAGATGGAAAATAACCAAGCAAAAGAAAAAATGATATCTAGACAAAGAGAATGGCATATACAAAAAACATATGACATAGGGCATATTATATCAGGAAATTGAGATTAGTTAAATATTGCTGGACTATAGAGTTCAAAAATAAGAAAGAATTATTCTGGATCAAGCTGAGTATCAAGGAAGAGAATGCTGAGGGATTTATAAGACAAGTTAGGCAGCTGGGACTTTATCTTTTTCACCATTGCTTTTAAGTGACATAAGCAGATGTGTAGTTTTAAAAGATCATCCTGTATGATGTATGGAAAATGCACCAGAGGTGAAAATGGTAGATGTAGGAATGGTAGTTACAAATCTGGTGATGGTAGTTCCCTGAACTGGGGCAGCTAGAATGTCTTCTCTATATTTTTTCTTATTTCCAATGAGTGAACAACTGGAGCCTGGAACAACCAAGCCTTGACCATGGAGACCACAGCAATGCCCTGTGGAATGGTGAAGCAGTGACTGGGAAGAAACCTGGGTTCCTGGAGCAAAGCTTCCCACCACCAAAGTATTTACCTTAGACTGTTATGTGACACTGAGAAAAATTTCTTTGTTTTTTAAGTGATTGGACTTTGTAGGGTCTCTCTGTTGCATTAGCTTAATTTTCACACTTACAAATACTAAAGTGGAAGTGATTGCTCAAAGAGAGTGTATGGAAAGAAGTGAGAGAACCCAGAAACATCAACATTCAAGGAATGAGTAGAGGAAAAAGAACATCAAAGGACAGTGAGCTGTTAGTAAGGGAAGAAGGAAAATTAGAAGCTAAAGGAAGAGTATGTTTCAAGAAGAGTGTCGAATGGTAAATGGTAAGGCAAAACAGGAGATAAAAAGTGTCCACTGGATTTGGAAATTAAAAAGGCAATTGATGACTCTGTTTATGGGATGTAAGAGATGTGACAGGGGAGCTCAGTATATTACCAACAGAGGGGTGGTGAGAGACCACAGAAACTAAGCAGAATGAAAAGGACATATGACATGGAGATAGTTTGTGGATACAGAAAAAATGCAATGTCCAGTGACACAGAGAAGCTCTAAGGGTGATTGATTTAACCAAAACAAAGGAAACTTGGGATAAGAGAGTGGTATATATGAATTTTATTTTCAGCAGTTAAATTTTAGATTAAGAGAAGTTCTAAGAATGTGATATAGTATTACATAATAGAAACAGTTTTGTCACTTCTTAAGTATATTTGGAAACTTCTGCTCCTATAAGCATGCAAACCATGATCTGGTTTCAGACTTACCCTCCTACTATAAGCAACTACCAAGCTGGATGAAGCAGCATTTCAGTTTTTTCTGGTATGACCAAAATGCAGTGTAACCGTGATCCTTGAGGGAAAAGGGAATACGAGATTTGAGCTTTTCATCTGCCCACCTTTCTTACTAGGGAAGCTTTCATGACTGCAGCAGAAGTTGGTGATGCCTAAGTGGAGACAGCACTCAATGAGCTGAAGAGGAAGACATAGACATGGCTCTGCTAATGTGGCAGAAATATGTGAGATTAATGTACAAAAGAGGTAAAGATGCTACAGGGAAGAGGCAATTGTCTATATTGGCATTACCCTCAGGTCGTTGGCCTGAAGAATGGGCTCTACATGGGCAGAAAAGACTCTGAAACGTTTAGTAGAGAGAAGCTGCTGTTGAGATGAAATGTGAATAAAATCGTATTACATACTGTTTGTGGACAAATTTATAATGAAAGCATTAAAATATGATTAGGAAATATAAACACCAAGGTTTGCCTCTAATATAGGAGAAAAAAATAGACTTGAGGTAAATGAAATCTTTAAATACATCTACAACATTTTTTTTTCTTTCAAATTAAGTGATCTGTGTCACTATAGCAAAATAGTTTTTAATCTGGTTAAAATGGACATATCTTCCTATAATTTTTGTGTACTTGAAATATTCCCTAATTTAAAAATGTAAAAATCAGTTGTGAATTTCTTTTATGGGTCATGACAGAGTGACAAATACTGGACATAGCTTCATTCCGTAAACAATTGGAAACTGACAAAATATATGAAGCAATTGCTTTCAAACTTTGGGCAATAGGCAGCACAGAACGTGATGACTGAGAGAAGGAAAACAAGCAAAGTGTGCCCTACAATTGCTCCAGTTTTCTACCTAGAGGTAATTTCCCAACCACAGATACAGGGAAGGGGAGCACAAGAAGAACACATTGGCCTCACTGATCTGAGGAGATGTAAATCACAGTTTAAGAAGACTGAGATGGTTGAAAACTGTGGAGCAGAGTTTCATAAAGGAGAGAGAGATGCATAAAAGGAGCTCAAGAAATGTGCATATAGTTCCTTTGAGTCTTTTCTGAGTTTTAAGCTGGATGTGATTCTAGTGAAACTCCACAAAGTCAGGCAAAGAATAATTGGGAATTATAAGCTAAACAATTCCCAGAGCTTATGCAAAAGGAGATTGAGCTCTGACGTCAAAATGAAGAGCCCTTGGAAATAAGCCAGGTCGTCATTGAAGACCCCAGAGGGATGATACCTTGAAATTAGAGCTGAACTAGCCATGGAGACCGGAGTACAACTCTGGACCTGCTCCTTAGAAAACCTTAAAAATAGACCTATAAATGGTCCAACTTATCAACAAGTAATTTAACCTCCTGTCAGAACAAAGTGCAACACTCTTCAAGGAAGACATCAAAATCTACACATTTCGACACAAAATAGCCATGCAGTCCAACATTCAATAAAAAATTACTAGATATGCCAAGAACCAGGTAATTGTGACCCATAGCCAGGGAGAAAAAATTAAAAAAATTTTTTAAAGCGCCAGGGCCAAGAAGAATAAAAGAAGTAGTTAAGAAAAGCTACTATGTGATATTCAAGTATTTAAATGACAATGTGAACATAATGAGGAGAAAAATAGATTGTGGGGGAAAAAAAACCCTGGAACATCTAGAGGTGAAAAATAAATGAAATAATACAATGTTAGAAATGAAATTTTCACTGACTGGTATCAGAAGGTTTGACACTGAAGAAGAAATGATCAATAAACCTAAAGCCAATAAAATATAATCTCTCCAAAATGAAGCAAGAAAAGAAATGTGCCTGGGGGAAAAAGGAGCAGAACATTAGTTACACATGGGACAATATCAAGCAATGTTACACACACACAGACACACACACACACACACACAGACAAAACTGCATGGAGTCAAATCATACTCAAATTGCTGAAAACCAGTGAGAAGGCAGACTTGAGTAGACATTTCTCCAAGGAGGGTATACAAATGGCTAATAAATATATGAAAAGATACTCAACATCACTAATAATCAGAGAAATACAAATCAAAACCACAGTGAACTATTACCTTACACCCATTAGGATTGTATATTAAAAAATTAGAAAATAACAAGTGTTAGCAGGGATGTGGATAAGTTGGAACCTTTCGGCACAGTAGACAGGATTGTAAACTGGTGCAAATGCTAAGGGAATAGTATGGAGGTTCCTCAACAAATTAAAAATAGAACCACCATATGACCAGAAATCTTACTTCTGGGAAGGTATCCAAAAGCACGGAAAGCAGTGTTTTCAAAAGATACTTGCATACCCATGTTCATAACGGTATTATTCACAATAGTCAGGAGGTGGAAGCAACTCAAATGTCCACTGACAGATGAATGAATAGACAAAATATGGTGTAGACATATAATGGAGTACTATGCAGCTGTTAAATACCATGTAGCCTGTTACATGATACAACTTGGATGTACCTTAAGGATATTATGCTAAGTGAAATAAGCCAGTCACAAAATGACAAATACTGTATGATTCCACTTATATGAAGATCCCAGAGTAGTTATATTCATAGATATAGAAAGTAGAATGGTGGTTACCAGGCCTGGGAGGAGAAGGAAAAGGGCAGTTACTGCTTAATGGGTATAGAGTTTGAGTTCCACAAGATGAAAACTTTCTGGACATCTCTTTTACAACAATATAAATATGCTTAACACTACTGAACTGTACACTTAAAAAGGTTAAGATGATATATTTTATATGTGCTTCTTAAAACAAAAAATATTGAAAAATTTAACATCCATTGTGAAAATGCAACAAATTAGGAATAAAAAGGATTTTTTCAACAGATAAAGAGCATTTATTTTTTTTAAAAAAAAAACCCAAAACATCACACTTACATACTTAATGGTGAAAGACTGAATACTTTCTCCCTAAGATTAGGAAAAAGACAAAAATACATCCTTATACCAACATTCTTCAAATTTGTACTGGAGGTCCTACTAGTACTATAAAGCAAGAAAAATGAAGAAAGGCTGGAACAATTCTCTTGGAATAATTGGATACCAAAATGGAAAACAGTGAACTTTAATCCTTATCTCACACTATCTGCAAAAATTAACTCAAATTGAATTACAGATGTAATTGTAGAAGCTAAATCTATAAAACGTCTCAAAGAAACCAGAAGACAATCTTCATGACACTGAGATAGGCAAAGGTATTTTAGTTAGTAGCAGAAGTACTCTGTTTTTATGCCTGTGTGTTGAGTTTTAGAAAGGTGACAAAACTGATTTGTTTAATCAACTTTATTTCCTCCTTATGCTAGAATGTTGTTGATGTGCTAGTAGCACTGTCTTCTAGTTTGCTTTGTCTACGACTCAAATTAGCCCAGTCTGTTTCTGCTAATGGAGCAAAGCAGTCTCACCCACACAGACTTCATTAACTCATAGCTATTTCAGCTTGTAGCTGTCACTAAGAAAAATGTAAAAATGTGGAAACTTCGGGAAATGCGATTTTCCTTCTCGCTGTTGAATGCCTATTATGACCATGGAATCAAAGAATCACAGTGAGTGTAGCAAAGATTCGATCTTAGCTTAATTTGGGGAAGACATCAGTGATTTAAAAGAAAGATAGGTACTTCGACAACCTTTTTTTTTTTTGCTTTACAGTGATATAAAAAAATCATTACCTTATAATTTATATAGTCATGTCAACAGTTCTTGTAATCCAAATGAATGCCATGCATATGTTACCAAAAATGTTTGTGCAATCCGTATATTATGGGATTCATATGGCTGGAGCCATATGAATGAGCTCCCTTAAGGAGTATTAAATATTTCTAATAGCCACATATACAGTCTCTTCTAGCCCTTAATATCTTTATTCTAGAGTTTGTGATCTAGTCTGTATTTCTTGTGTTGCTATTTTAAATATTTTCTTACATGCAGGACATACTGGGGCTGGAAAACAGCTGGTCAATGTCCTTTAAATAATAATGTCATATTTAAAGACTCATGGTCAGGCACTTTTCTATCATGATTTCTCCAAACCTAATAATCCTAATTCCTTTAATCTTTAATCATGCATCCAATTGCTTAGGCCTTTTCTTAATCCCCAGTACTAGATATGAGATAGTTCCAACCATGTGTTTAGAACAGAGATTGTAATTCTCCTTTAACTTTGATTAGAACCAGTTTCTCTGGAGCATACAAATATACTTCCCATGCCTCGTGGCATAAGATAAATTCTTCTGAAGAATACAGAGCAATGCTCTGTCACGCATCCAGCTGTTCCTTTTTTTTTCTACTTAGAGTCTCGCCAACTGATGAATCAAACGGACACTGCCTATTATGTGTTGTCTATGGGAACATTCTTGAGGATGGATTAACCAACTCCAATTCAAGTTTTGCCCTGGATAACATTCCTTATAGTAAAATGATGAGGTGGAGGAATAATCTTTGAAATATATTAAGGAATATAATTTTACTTGAGGAATATAATTTTCTTCCTGATGAAAGTCATTCATGTCCTTAACAGAGATGAGCATCTTTCAAGATACACAAGATCAAATCAGTATTATTAACTCTTTACCTAAAATAAATCATTGTACTACTAAAATGAAAGGGTAAATACTAATTTGCAAATTACATGTTCTATGTAATCTGTGCTCTTCTATAAGAAAGTTCTCCAGGTTCTCTTGAATCAAATAGTGATCATACTGAGCAGAAAATGAAGAGCTTGAGAACAAGGCTGGCTCTCTCAAGCCCAGATAAACTCTATCCCAAGGTTGGATATCGGATTCTTCAGAAATCTTCCCCTCTCTTTTGGAACAAAATGATTCTTAGTAATAGAAATATAATAGTAATAGTAAAGTTTTGGAATGTAATTGGAGTTAGTAACAGTACAAGTCAGTCTAAACAATGTGATGTTCAACAAGCACAAACAAGTAGAAATTGAAAATAGCTGTACATCTAGAAAACAATGTTCAAAAATATTTCAGCTGAAATGATTGCTTAGGATACTAATCTAGTGATGAGGCCAAGATATAAGAGAATGCTTTGTAACTCATACAGGCTTGAACATTTTTTAATAATTACTTTAGATCAAAAGCAATGCTTTTATTACCTGTAGCTTCTAATAATTTAAATCAATCTCTAAACAACTAATATAATTCTAGGATTTTAGACATCATTGGCATTGTGGAGGCAAATTATATAACTGAGTAAATGGTGCCCTTTTCCTGTTTTTCAGTAGTTCCAGTCGTCATAATAAAAGTTAGTGTTAATAATCAACTGCCATAGCTTGCTTTTTCAGAGGAGAGTAGTTTACTCTTATTTTTGGTAACAGAATTGAATTTCAACTGTTTATAACTCAGCTATGTGGAAACCTTAAGTATTTTAGATGAAATGAATTAAAATGAAAAATCTTCTTTTTATTATCATCTATCTACCTTCAGAGGAGACCCTGTCAAAAAAAAAAGTCAATATTATTTCTTTTTTATTTGAAAAGTTTAAACAATGGAGAAAAGTCAAGATATCACTAAAACAAGTACTCATGAAATCTGGAGCCAGAATTGTCACAATGTTCACATTTTGTCCTTCAGCTACTGTTATAATGAAAAATAAAGCTTCACTGATGAGATTTTTTTTAAACATCTTTATTAGAGTATAATTGCTTTACAATGGTGTGTTAGTTTCTGCTTTATAACAAAGTGAATCAGTTATACACATACATATGTCTCCATATCTCTTCCCTCTTGAATCTCCCTCCCTCCCACCCTCCCTATCCCACCCCTCTAGGTGGTCACAAAGCACCGAGCTGATCTCCCGCTGCTACACAGCTGCTTCTCACTAGCTATCTATTTTACGTTTGGTAGTGTATATACGTCCATGCCACTCTCACTTCATCCCAGCTTACCTTTCCCCATCCCCGTATCCTCAAGTCCATTCTCTAGTAGGTCTGCATATTTATTCCCTTCTCGCTCTTATGTTCTTCTGACCATTTTTTTTCTTTTTAGATTCCATATATATGTGTTAGCATACAGTATTTGTTTTTCTCTTTCTGACTTACTTCACTCTGTATGACAGACACTAGGTCCATCCACCTCACTACAAATAACTCAGTTTCATTCCTTTTTAAGGCTGAGTAATATTCCATTGTATATATGTGCCATATCTTCTTTATCCATTCATCTGTTGATGGACACTTAGGTTGCTTCCAAGTACTGGCTATTGTAAATAGAGCTGTGATGAACATTTTGGTACATGACTCTTTTTGAATTATGGTTTTCTCAGGGTACATGCCCAGTAGTGGGATTGCTGGGTCATATGGTAGTTCTATTTGTAGTTTTTTAAGGAACCTCCATACTGTTCTCTATAGTGGCTGTATCAATTTACATTCCCACCAACAGGGCATGAGGGTCCCCTTTTCTCCACACCCTCTCTAGAATTTATTGTTTGTAGATTTTTTGATGATGGCCATTCTGACCAGCGTGAAATGATATCTCATTGTAGTTTTGATTTGCACTTCTCTAATGATTAATGATGTTGAGCATTCTTTCATGTGTTTGTTGGCAATCTGTATATCTTCTTTGGAGAAATGTCTATTTAGGTCATCTGTCCATTTTTGGATTGGGTTGTTTGTATTTTTGATATTGAGCTGCATGAGTTTCTTGTATGTTTTGGACATTAACCCTTTGTCAGTTGCTTCATTTGCAAATATTTTCTCCCATTCTGAGGGTTGTCTTTTCAACTAGTTTATAGTTTCCTTTGCTGTGCAAAAGCTTTTAAGTTTCATTAGGTCCCATTTGTTTATTTTTGTTTTTTATTTCCATTTTTCTAGGACATGGGTCAAAAAGGATCTTGCTGTGACTTATGTCATAGAGTGTTCTGCCCATGTTTTCTTCTAAGAGTTTGATGGTGTTGGGCCTTACATTTAGGTGTTTAATCCATTTTGAGTTTCTTTTTGTGTACAGTGTTAGGGAGTGTACTAATTTCATTCTTTACATGTAGCTGTCCAGTTTTCCCAGCACCACTTATTGAAGACGCTGTCTTTTCTCCACTGTAATTTCTTCCTGCCTTTATCAAAGAGAAGGTGACTATATTTGTGTTGGTTTATCTCTGGTCTTTCTATCCTGTTCCATTGATCTCTATTTGTGTTTTTGTGCCAGTACCATACTGTCTGATTACTGTAGCTTTGTAGTATAGTCTGAAGTCAGGGAGCCTCATTCCTCCAGCTCCGTTTTTCTTTCTCAAGATTGCTTTGGCTATTCGGGGTCTTTTCTGTTTCCACAGAAATTATGAAATTTTTTTTGTAGGTCTGTGAAAAATGCCAGTGGTAGTTTGATAGGAATTGCATTGAATCTTTAAATTGCTTTCAGTAGTATAGTCATTTTCAAAATATTGATTCTTCCAATTCAAGAACACAGTATATCTCTGCATCTATTTGTACATCTTTAATTTCTTTCATCAGTGTCTTACAATTTTCTACATACAGGTCTTTAGTCTCCTTAGGTATGTTTATTCCTAGATATTTTATTCTTTTGGTTGCAGTGGTTAATGTCAGTGTTTTCTTAATTTCACTTTCAGACTTTTCATCATTAGTGTATAGGAATGCAAGAGATTTCTGTGCATTAATTTTGTATCCTGCTACTTTACCAAATTTATTGATTAGCTCTAGTAGTTTTCTGCTGGTATCTTTAGGATTCTCTATGTATAGTATCATGTCATCTGCAGACAGTGACAGTTTTACTTGTTCTTTTCCAATTTGGATTCCTTTTATATCTTTTTCTTCTCTGATTGCTGTGACTAAAACTTCCAAAACTATGTTGAATAATAGTGGTGAGAGTGGGCAACCTTGTCTTCTTCCTGATCTTAGAGGAAATGGTTTCAGTTTTTCACAATCGAGGACGATGTTGGCTGTTGCTTTGTCATATATGGCCTTTATTATTTTGTGGAAAATTCCCTTTATGCCTACTTTCTGGAGGTTTTTATCATAAATGGGTGTTGAATTTTGTCAGAAGTTTTCTCTGCATCTATTGAGATGATCATATGATTTTTCTCCTTCAATTTGTTAATATGGTGTATCACGTTGATTGATTTGCGTATATTGAAGAATCCTTGAATTCCTGGGATAAACCCCAGTTGATCATAGTGCATGATCCTTTCAATGTGCTGTTGTATTCTATTTGCTAGTATTTTGTTGAGGATTTTTGCATCTATGTTCATCCGTGATATTGGCCTGTAGTTTTCGTTCTTTGTGACATCTTTGTTTGGTTTTGGTATCAGAGTGATGGTGGCCTCATAGAATGAGTTTGGGAGTGTTCCTCCCTCTGCTATATTCTGGAAGAGTTTGAGAAAGTTAGGTGTTAGCTCTTCTCTAAATGTTTGGTAGAATTCGCCTGTGAAGCTATCTGGTCCTGGACTTTTGTTTGTTGGAATATTTTTAATCACAGTTTCAATTTCAGTGCTGTGGTTGGTCTGTTCATATTTTCTATTTCTTCCTGGTTCAGTCTCGGAAGGTTGTGCGCTTCTAAGAATTTGTCCATTTCTTACAGGTTGTCCATTTTATTGGCATATAGTTGCTTATAGTAATCCCTCATGATCCTCTGTATTTCTGCAGTGTCAGTTGTTACTTCTCTTTTTTCATTTCTAATTCTATTGATTTGAGTCTTCTCACTTTTTTTCTTGTTAAGTCTGGCTAATGTTTTATCAATTTTGTTTATCTTCTTAATTGATTTGGGTTTATTTAGGTCTTTTCCTTCTCTTGTGTTTCCTGCCTTGAGAAGTTCCTTTAACATTTGTTGTAAAGCTGATTTGGTGGTGCTGAATTCTCTTAGCTTTTGCTTGTCTGTAAAGCTTTTAATTTCTTCATCAAATCTGAATGAGATCCTTGCTGGGTAATCTTGGTTCTCGGTTTTTCTCCTTCATGACTTTAAATATGTCCTGCTACTCCCTTCTGGCTTGCAGAGTTTCTGTTGAAAGATCAGCTGTTAACCTTATGGGGATTCCCTTATGTGTTATTTGTTGTTTGTCCCTTGCTAATTTTAATAATTGTTCATTGTATTTAATTTTTGATAGTTTGATTAATATGTGTCTTGGCGTGTTTCTCCTTGGATTTATCCTGTATGGGACTCTCTGTGCTTCCTGGACTTGATTAACTATTTCCATTCCCATATTAGGGAAGTTTTCAACTATAATCTCTTCAAATATTTTCTCAGTCCCTTTCTTTTTCTCTTCTTCTTCTGGGACCCCTATAACTACAATGTTGGTGCATTTAATGTTGTCCCAGAGGTCTCTGAGACTGTCCTCAATTCTTTTCATTCTTTTTTCTTTATTCTGCTCTGCAGTAGTTATTTCCACTATTTCATCTTCCAGGTCACTTATCTGTTCTCCTGACTCAGTTATTCTGCTATTGATCCCTTCTAGAGAATTTTTAATGTCATTTATTGTGTCGTCCATCACTATTTGCTTGCTCTTTAGTTCTTCTAGGCTCTTGTTAAACATTTCTTGTATTTTCTCCATTCTATTTCCAGGATTTTGGATCATCTTTACTATCATTATTCTGAATTCATTTTTAGGTAGACTGCCTATTTCCTCTTCATTTGTTAGGTCTGGTGGGGTTTTGCCTTGCTCCTTCCTCTGCTGTGTGTTTCTCTGTCTTCTCATTTTGCTTAACTTACTGTGTTTGGGGTCTCCTTTTCACAGGCTGCAGGTTCGTAGTTCTCATTTTTGGTGTCTGTCCCCAGTGGCTAAGGTTGGTTCAGTGGGTTGTGTAGGCTTCCTGGTGGAGGGGACTAGTGACTGTGTTCTGGTGGGTGAGGCTGGATCTTGTCTTTCTGGTGGGCAGGTCCACGTCTGGTGGTGTGTTTTGGGGTGTCTGTGGCCTTCTTATGATTTTAGGCCGCCTCTCTGCTAATGGGTGTGGTTGTGTTCCTGTCTTGCTAGTTGTTTGGCATAGGGTGTCCAGCAGTGTAGTTTGCTGGTCGTTGAGTGGAGCTGGGTCTTGGTGTTGAGATGGAGATCTGTGGGAGATTTTCGCCGTTTGATATTACATGGAGCTGGGAGGTCTCTTGTGGACCAGTGTCCTGAACTTGGCTCTCCCACCTCAGTGGCACAACCCTGACACCTGGCTGGAGCACCAAGAGCCTGTCCTCCACACAGCTCAGAATAAATGGAGAAAAAAGAAGAAAGAAAGAAAGAGGAAGATAAAATAAAATAATTTATAAACGTAATTATTAAGAAAAAAAAATTTTAAGTAATAAAAAAAAGCGGACACACAGAACCCTAGGTCAAATGGTAAAAGCAAAGATATATGGACAAAATCACACACAGACACATACAGTTACTCACAAAAGAGAAAAAGGGAAAACGACATACCTATATCGTTGCTCCCAAAGTCCACCTCATCACTTTGGGATGATTCGTTGTCTATTCAGGTATTCCACAGATGCAGGGTACATCAAGTTGATTGTGGAGATTTAATCCGCTGCTCCTGAGGCTGCTGGGAGAAATTTCCCTGTCTCTTCTCTGTTTGCACAGCTCCCAGGGTTCAGCTTTGGATTTGGACCCGCTTCTGCGTTCAGGTCGCCTGAGGGCGTCTGTTTTTTGCTCAGGCAGGACGGGGTTAAAGGAGCCGCTGATTCAGGGGCTCTGGCTCACTCAGGCCGGGGGGAGGGAGGGGTACAGATGCAGGGCGAGCCTGCGGCGGCAGAGGAAGGCGTGACGTCGCACCAGCCTGAGGCGCGCCGTGCGTTCTCCCGGATTAGTTGTCCCTGGATCACGGGACCCTGGCAGTGGCGGGCTGTACAGGCTCCTGGGAGGGGAGGTGTGGAGACTGACCTGTGTTCGCACACAGGCTACTTGGTGGTGGCAGCAGCAGCCTCAGCGTTTCATGCCGGTCTCTGGGGTCTGCCCCGAAAGCCGCGGCTTGCGCCTGTTTCTGGAGCTCATTTGAGCAGCGCTCTTTATCCCCTCTCCTCGCTCACCAGGAAGCAAGGAGGGAAGAAAAAGTCTCTTGTCTCTTCGGCAGCTCCAGACCTTTTCCCAGACTCCCTCCCGGCTAGCCGTGGTGCACTAGCCCCCTTCAGGCTGTGTTCATGCAGCCAATCTCAGTCCTCTCCCTGGGGTCTGACCTCCGAAGCCGGAGCCTCACCTCCCAGCCCCCGCCAGTCCTGGTGGGTGAGCAGACAAGCAGGTGAGTGCTGGTCGGCACCGATCCTCTGTGCGGGAATCTCTCCGCTTTGCCCTCTGCACCCGTGTTGCTGTGCTCTCCTCCGCGGCTCCGAAGCTTCCCCCCTCCGCCTCCCGCAGTCTCCGCCAGCGAAGGGGTTTCTTGTGTATGGAAGGCTCTCCTCCTAAACAGCTCCTTCCCCACTGGTGCAGGTCCCATCCCTATTCTTTTGTCTCTGTTTTCTCTTTTTTCTTTTGCCCTACCCAGGTACGTGGGGAGTTTCTTGCCTTTTGGGAGGTCTGAGGGCTTCTGCCAGGGTTCAGGAGGTGTTCTGTAGGAGTTGTTCCACATGTAGATGTATTTCTGATGTATTTGTGGGGAGGAAGGTGATCTCCGTGTCTTACTCTTCTGCCATCTTGAAGCTCCTCTCTCCACTGATGAGATTTAAATTGGCTTTGTTTCCTTTGCCAGCTCCTTTCCCTTTCTATCTGCTCAGAAGCAACCACTGTCCTTACTTTGGTGGCTATTCTCCCAGCTTTTTTACTTTTGCTACTTTTCATTCATAGGAATTAAAAAAAAATTATTAGTTCATTAATTGTTGGAATTGTGTTGAAAACTGTTGTAATTTATACATTTATTGGGATAAAATGACATCTTTATTAAATCTTCCAATTCATAAACAAAATTTTTCTATTTATTCAGGTTTCCTTTTATTTCCTTTAATAAATAATTTTCTCCATAATGTTTTATAAATCTTTTGTTTGATTTATTCATGGTAGCTGTAGATTTTATTGCTATTAAATATAGAATTATGTTATTGCTACATTTTCTAGATATTTTAAGACTAATATATATGAGCAGTAGTGATTTTTGTCTGCTGATCTTGTATCAACAGTCCTACAAAAGTCTTTTGCTAATTTTTAGATTCTCTGAAATTATCATCTGAAAATAATGACAATTTTGCTTTATTCTTTGCAGATCTTAAAAGTCTTACTTTTATTGTCTTGTTCACTGGCTATGATATCTAGTACCGTGTTGAATAGTAGTGAGTTTAGTAGGGTTTTACTGGCTTATTTGAAGGTATTTCTGATAAAGATTATCATAACTCTGATGTTTGATGTAGGTTTTTGATAGATTTCCTGTATGAATTTAAGGAATTTCCCTTTAATTCCTAGTTTACTGAGATATTTTTTACATTACAAATTAGTATGAAGTTTTCCTAATTTTACTGCATCTATTGAAATGACCATATGACTTTTCTTCAGTCTGCTCTGTAATGAATCGCAGAGAAAATTTTGATGTTCTGTTCTTAAATTCCTGGCATAAGCTCAAATTAGTCAAAATGTATGGTGTTTAACCATAAAATTTTTTTTAACATGGAATCATCTTTGACATCAGCTGTTCTTTGATGTTTTTCTAATTTATCATTTTTAATTCTCTACTTTTTTATTTGATAATTTTTTCTTCCAACTTTTTGAGATATAATTGACATACAACACTGTATAAGTGTAAGGTATACAGCATAATGATTTGACTTACATCATAAAAGGATTATCACAGTAAATTTAATGCATATCCATCATATCATATAGATACCAAATTAAAGAAATAAAAAACTTTTGTGTGTGTGATGAGAACTCTTAGGATGTACTCTCTTCACAACTTTCATATATAATATACAGCCGTGTTAGTTATGCTTATCATGTTGTACATTACATCATTGGTACTTATTTATCTTATCACTGGGAGTTTGTCTTACCTTTTGTCTGACTTCACCCATACCCCCCTCTTCCCAACCCCCCGCCTGTGGTAACCACAAATCTGATAACTTTATCTGTGAGTTTGTTTTTATGTTTCTTTGTTTTTGAAGTAAAATTGACCTACAAACTTATGTTATTTCATACTGTATTTGTCTTTTTCTGTCTGACATTTCACTATGCATAATATCTTTCAAGGCCATCATGCTGTTGCAAATGGCAAAATTTCATTTTTTTTATGGCTGATATACTATTGTGAATATATGTACCACATCTTCTTTATCCATTTATCTGTTGATGGGCATTTGGTTTGCTTCCATACCTTGGCTATTGTAAATAATGCTGAAATGAACATGGGGTGCATATATCTTTTGTAATTAGTGTTTTTGTTTCTTATATATGTCCAGGATTGGAATTGCTGGGTCATAGAGTAGTTCTATTTTTAGTTTTTTAAGAAACCTTCAAACTGTTCTCCATAGTGGCTGTACCAATTTACATTCCCACCAACAGTATAGGAGGGTTCCCTTTTCTCCACACCCTCTCCAGCATATATTATTTGTAGACATTTTTATGATGGCCATTCTGACTGGAGTGAGGTGATACCTCATTGTAGTTTTGATTTGCATTTCTCTAATAATTAGCAACGTTGAGCACTTTTTCATGTGCTTTGGCTTCTTTCTTTAATGGTGTTTTTTAAAGAGCAAATTTTTCATTTTGATGTCCAGTTGCTCGATTTTTTCTGTTATTGCTGCTGCTTTTTCCATTTTGTTTAAGAAATCTTTGTACCCTATATCAGTTTCCTGTAGCTGCTGTGTCAAATTTCCATAACCTCCCAGTTCTAGATGCCAGAATTTGGAGATCAAGATACTCATAGAGCTACACTCTCTTTGAAGACTTTAGAGTCTCTTTTGTGCACCTTCCAGCTTCTGGTGGATCCAGAAGTTCCTTGGTTTATGGTCCCATTGCTCCAGTCTCTGCCTCTATGATCACATACCTCCTCCTTTTCTGTCTTGCTCTCTACTTCTCTCTTATAAGGATAGATGTGTTTGCAATTACTGCCCCCCTCCCACCCTGCCATAATCGAGCATAAGCTCCTCTCATTGAGATCCTTAATTTACATCATTAGCCATACAAGGTCATATTCATCACATCCACGGATTAGGATGTAGGCATATCTTTTTTTTGTTTTTTAACATCTTTATGGGAGTATAATTGCTTTACATTGTTGTGTTAGTTTCTGCTGTATAACAAAGTGAATCAGCTATATGTATACATATATCCCCATATCCCCTCCCTCGTGTGTCTCCCTCCCACACTCCCTACCCCATCCCTCCTGGTGGTCACAAAACACCGAGTTGATCTCCCTGTGCTATGCAGCTGCTTCCCACTAGCTATCTATTTGGTAGTGTATATATGTCAGTGCTACACACTCACTTCATCCCAGCTTACCCTTCCCCCTCCCCATGACCTCAAGCCCATTCTCTACGTCTGCGTCTTTATTCCTGTTCTGCCCCTAGGTTCGTCAGAAGTTTTATTTTGTTTTGTTTTTAGATTCCATATATATGTGTTAGCATACAGTATTTGTTCTTCTCTTTCTGACTTACTTCACTCTGCATGACAGACTCTAGGTCCATCCACCTCATGACAAATAACAATTTCGTTTCTTTTTATGGCTGAGTAATATTCCATTGTATATATGCGCCACATCTTCTTGTGGAAATACTTTTTGAGGGCCACCATTCAGCCCACTACCTATCCCAAGGTAACAAAGATAAGATTTTTTTTTTCTCCTAGAAACTTCATAATTTTAGCATTGACATTTAGATCTGCCAGCCATCTTGACTTATTTTTCTGTATGGTAAGAGGTAGTGTAATTGTCCATTTTTTTTCCATATTGATATACAGTTGATGCAGATTATTTGTTGAAAACACTTTACTTTTCACAATGAATTGCATTGGTATATTTGCAACAAATCATTTGACCAAAATGAGTGGATCTATTTCTGGACGCTTTTATTTTTCATTAATCTATTTAGCTATCCTTATGCCAATTCCACATTGTATTAATTACTGTAGCTCTATGGAAGTCTTAAAGTCAAGAGTGTGAATCTTCTAGCTTTTCTATTCCTTTTCAAGATTGTTTAGTTCTTTCAGGTCCTTTATATTTCCATATATATTTTACTACCAGATTGTCAATTTTTACCAAAAATAACAAAGCCTCCTGGAATTTGGACTAAAGTTGAATCTATAGATTAGTTTAGATCAATGAATCTGTAGATGAATTTAGAAAGAATTAACATCTATAAAATATTGAGTCTTCCATCTAATGAACACGGTATATTTCTCCATTTATATCAGTATTTTAAAATATATCTTAGCAATGTGTTTGTGGTTTTCAAATGTAATGATCTTTGATTTCTTTTTAAAAATTTATTCCTTCCTAGCCTGAACCAGGAAGAAATAGAAAATATAAACAGACCAATCACAAGCACTGAAATTGAAACTGTGATTAAAAACCTTCCAACAAATAAAAGCCCAGGGCCAGATAGCTTCACAGGCGAATTCTACCAAACATTTAGAGAAGAGCTAATTCCCATCCTTCTCAAACTCTTCCAAAGTATAGCAGGGGGAGGAACATTCCCAAACTCATTCTATGAGGCCACCATCATCCTGATACCAAAACCAGACAAAGATGTCACAAAAAAAGAAAACTACAAGCCAATGTCACTGATGAACATAGATGCAAAAATCCTCAACAAAATACTAGCAAACAGAATCCAACAGCACATTCAAAGGATCATACACCATGATCAAGTGGGGTTTATCCCAGGAATGCGAGGATTCTTCAGTATATGCAAATCAATCAACATGATACACCATATTAACAAATTGAAGGAGAAAAACCATATGATCATCTCAATAGATGCAGAGAAAGCTTTTGACAAAATTCAACACCCATTTATGATAAAAACCCTCCAGAAAGTAGGCATAGAGGGAACTTTCCACAAAATAATAAAGGCCATATATGACAAACCCACAGCCAACATCGTCCTCAATGGTGAAAAACAAACCATTTCCACTAAGATCAGGAACAAGACAAGGTTGCCCACTCTCACCACTATTATTCAACATAGTTTTGGAAGTTTTAGTCACAGCAATCAGAGAATAAAAAGAAATAAAAGGAATCCAAATTGGAAAAGAACAAGTAAAACTGTCACTGTTCGCAGATGACATGATACTAAACATAGAGAATCCTAAAGATGCCACCAGAAAACTACTAGAGCTAATCAATGAATTTGGTAAAGTAGCAGGATACAAAATTAATGCACAGAAATCTCTGGCATTCCTGTACACTAATGATGAAAAGTCTGAAAGTAAAATTAAGAAAACACTTGCATTTACCATTGCAACCAAAAGAATAAAATATCTAGGAATAAACATACCTAAGGAGACTAAAGACCTGTATGTAGAAAACTGTAAGGCACTGATGAAAGAAATTAAAGATGTACAAATAGATGCAGAGATATACCATGTTCTTGAGTTGGAAGAATCAACATTGTGAAAATGACTCCACAGTCATTTCATGCCAGTCTTTTAAAAATTATTTTACTTTAAGTACAGTTGATTTATAATACAATATTAGTTTCAGGTGTACAACATAGTAATTCAATATTTTTATAAATTAAACTCTATTTAAAGTTATTACAAAATAATGACTATATTTCCTTGTGCTATACAATATACCTTGTTGCTTACTTATCTGATACATAGTAGTTTATATCTCTTAATACCTTATGCCTATCTTGCTGCCTCCCCCTTTCTTCTCCCCACTGTAATCACTAGTTTGTTCTCTGTATCTGTTTAGTGGTATTCATTTATTTTTTTTTTAGATTCCACATATAAATGATAACAGATTATTTGTCTTTTTCTGTCTGGCCTATTTCACTAAGCATAATACCCTCTATGTCCATCCACGTTCTTGCAAATAGCAGAATTTCATTCTTTTTTATGGCTGAGTAACATTACATCATGTGTGCGTGTGCGTGTGTATGTGTGTGTGTGTGTGTGTGTGTGTGTGTATGTATTTCACATCATCTTTATCCATTTATCTGTTGGTGGATACTTGGGTTGCTTTCATATCTTGGGTATTGTAAATAATGCTCCTATAAACATTGAGGTGCATGTATCTTTTCAAATTAGTGTTTTTGTTTTGATTTTTGATATATACCCAGGAGTAGAATTGCTGGATCATATGGTAGTTCTATTTTTAGTTTTTTGAGGAACCTCCATACTGTTTTCCACAGTGGCTGCACCAATTTATATTCCCACAAACAGTGTACTAAGGTTCCTCTTCTCCACATCCTTGCCAACATTTGCTATTTGTAGACTTTTTGATGATAGTCATTTTAACAGGTGTGAGGTGATATCTTATTGTGGTTTTGATTTGTATTTCTCTAATGACTAGTGATGTTAAGCATCTTTTCATGTGCCTGTTGCCCATTTGTATATCTTCTTTGGAAAATGTCTATTCAGGTCTTCTGTCCATTTTTTAATTGGATTTTTTTATATTAAGTTGTATGAGCTATTTATATGTTTTGGATATTAACCTCTTATGAGTCATATCATTTGCAAATATTTTCTCCATTCAGCAGTTTGTCTTTTTTTTTGTCCATGGGTTTTTTTACTGTGCAAAAGTTTTTAAGTTTAGTTAG
Organism: Orcinus orca; assembly: GCF_937001465.1. Taxonomy (NCBI): domain Eukaryota; kingdom Metazoa; phylum Chordata; class Mammalia; order Artiodactyla; family Delphinidae; genus Orcinus; species Orcinus orca. The sequence continues at coordinate 102,655,403 of NC_064563.1, forward strand.
GCCCCATTTGTTTATTTTTCCTTTTGTTTCTTTTGCCTTAGGAAACAGATCCAAAAAAATATTGCTACAATTTATGTCAAAGAGTGTTCTGCCCATGTTTCCTTCAAGGAGTTGTATGGTTTTCAGTCTTACATTTAGGTCTTTAATCCACTTTCAGTTTATTTTTGTATATGGTATTAGAAAATGTCCTAATTTAATTCTTTTACATGTAGCTGTCCATGTGCCAGTCTTCAAATATACAAAGGGACTGTATTCAGTGAGTGGCAGCCAGCTGTTTGCAAACCCAGATATGCATAGAACAAGATAAAATGGGTGTAAACTAAATTAGGAGGGACTTAATTTTGTTTGGAATAGTTTCTTATAAGCAATGAAGTTATTGAATAAATCTTCTTCTCTGAAAATGATGAGAGTTTCTCCTTTATACTTAGAGGGCTCTGCATGCTGCTGCTGAAGAAGATGCACAGATTATGTATCTTAAAGGTTCTTCTCACAACCTTCTATTTTCAAAACTTCAGTAGATGGGACTATCCCAAAGCAAGCTCTCCCTCCCTTTATAGCTTCTCAGTTACCCCACCTAACAAAGCCATCTGTAAATTTTACATCTGTGAGAAATTTTTAGTATAGCAATGAAGCCTTCTGTGAACTAAGTTTGTCTTTGAGACAGATAAGATTCTAGTTTCTGAACAGCCATTCAAAGAAAGAAATCAGCTGCACATAAAGAAATAGGGTTAAATTACATTACTGGTATTTTTACTACAGAGTCTTTCCTTAAAATAATTTATCTTCAATTACTTTTTTTCCTAAAGACTTAGACTTTGGCATTTGGTCCAATTCTGCATAATTTTGAATTACAGAAAAAAATATACGTATTAACTGACTGGTATGTTGTAAAAATCTTTTTCTAAGATGCAAGGAATCGATTGAATAGCTTTTTAAAATAGGTGTAAAATCTTTAAATCCCTATTCTGTCACAGCTTTCCTCACAGGAATGACAGTAATCTGACTGAATTTCTTAACTAAATTATGCAGAATCATCCACGTCAAGCAACACTTATTTTATTCATGGTATAGAGAATCATAGTCTGGCAGTGTTAGGCTCACAGTATAAACACAGATATCGAGGTTAATTCCTTTGCCTGGTGTTACTTGCTAGGTCCTCTGGCAGAGCCCTGATTAGATCCCAGGCCTCTTGATTCCCAGGTTAATACAATTTCTAGTAAATCAGGCTGCTTCTAACCTATTGGTGTATGTCTCCTACAACTAATTCACCAACATTGGGTGAAGTCACTTAAATGATTATGTAGCCAAAATAACTCTGAAGGAAACTTCATGGGAAGGTTTCAATACTTGCCTTTTAATATTCATTGTTCCTTCCGAATCCAAACAGGCTTGCTCTGAAAGTATTCCTCCCATAATCATTGGTCTTCAAAGCATACTATTTTGAAATCAATACTTATTTAATAGCTGAAAAATATTCCTAATAAATTGTTTGGTGAGGAAAAACATTATACAACAGAATGTAAACACACAAACACACACATAACACTTCTCTGAAAAAAGAAAGCAGACAAAAATATTGACCATTCCCATCTCTGTGTGATCATATTTTGAGCGGTTATTTTTTTCCGATTTCCTTGCTTAGCTATAATATATAAAATCCAACAATAAACATATATTGCTTTTATGAGGCCAAAAAAAAAAAATCAAAAGGCTCTCAAGTCCCAATCTTCTTGTGATTTTGATTGGGAACATAATTTAAAGTGAGCGTACTTGAGAACTCTTTAGCATTTTGTAGTTCAAATGGAGAGCAGCAATGAACAGCTAACATTTGAGGCTATCAGACAGTCTGCCTACTTGTGAACATTATTCTAAGTATAATTTTTCAGTGAAATGATTTGGTTCTTAATACTGCTCAAATATACTCTCAAATATTAATATCTTAGTGACTAAAAAGCTACTCAAATTTGACATTCAGTATATTAGGTAATCTGAATTAAAAGCACTACATTCTGAAAGAAGGTTTGATTTTTATTAGGGCAAAAGCAGCCTACTAAAAAAATACATTCTTAGTTTTCAATGTATAATTATAATTCTATTGTATAAATGTCATTAATTTGCCTCTAAGATTGTAATTACTCACTATTTCATGATCTATTCAAATGGTTCAATCAACACTCTTTCACTAAGGAGGTAAAATCATAGAAATAACCCCGAAGTATAAAAGGAACACAAAACATTATTTTTACATTATGGTGCTGGTTGAACATATTTTAGGAATAGATGTCCTTCTGAACTCTCTTGGCATGTCAGTATATAATGAATCACCCTTAGGACCTATGACATCTTTAAATCTAACCTAACTTTTAATCACTAGTGTAAGTCCGCCTACTGGTATTTGGTTTTCAGTATAAGACAATGTACCACAATCTTGTTTAAAGTGGATTTTTATATTCTTGAAGCAAACCAGAGGTATAGCTCTATTTGAATGGCCCCTGCTTTGACTAAAATCATTCAGGCTGGAAAGATTTTTATGTAACAATTTGTTTAAGAGCTCCAAATCAAACTCTGCTGATTATTAATAATCAATTAGTAAATCAACACTGGGACTTCTTTGGAACCAAAACTTTAACCCTATAGCTCTCGTTATCTGATTTAATCTTCATCCCATTAGCCATTCTTATTATTTCCTGTATTGTTCTGTGTACCATTTCCAGCTAAGTTCTTCTAAACTTATTTCCTTGTCATTACCACTATAGCTCAGCTGTGGAGAGGGCTTCATAGGACTGGAAATCTTAGGCCTCTTGGGGTTTGCTAAGGAATGTCTAAAATTCCACTGCTCCAAATATATCTCCACTCTGTTTGACTGTTTTATAACTGTTCCCTTTGTAATCTGGAGAGTGTTAGAGGTAGGGAAGGAGGGAGAAGTAAATTCTCCCAATGGAGTAGAAATAGTTAAGGGCTGAATTTGAGGAATTGTGTCTCCCACAATAATGTTGGTTTGGGCTCTGGTGTCAAGATTATATCTAGGAATATGAACATCTGGGCCTAATGAGATTTCAGCATGCATTTGGATCGTGAATAAACAACCTTTCTCCAACCTGGTCACTGCTGGCTACATCAATAAAAGGCTTGTCAATGATTACAAAAATCATTCTCTGACACCTATTGACCAACTATCTTCCCCAAACAGGGCAGATTTAATCACTCTGGAAAGCAATTCCATTCATGAATTACAGTGAAAATGAGATAGGCAATTTCTAGCTGTTTTTCACCCCAAAACACACACACACACACACACACACACACACACACACACACACACACACACACACACACACACACACACACACACACACACACACACACACACCCCTTGTGTAGAGAGCTCTCCTGCTTCTTGGCATACCCGTCAACCTCACAGGAGGGGTCCTGAGGAAGGATTTCACACACAACTGACTGGACTAGCAATATTAGTGACTGCTATTTGGACAGCTTTTAAAATGCAAGTGTTATTCAAGGTGAGAAATATATCCTCCTCTTAACAGGCCTTTTCTTCGTTGACTCTGGTTATTTTTGGCAGAGCCCAAAGGACACATATGTTTTAAAGACAAGAATTGGGGAGGAAATGTTGCAATTATACATGTGTTGCTTCCACAGAGCACAGATGGGAGGCAGCCTAGGAGCTGAAGGAGGGGCCCTGAGTGGAGGAGAAATGCCGGTGTGACTCCACCCCCTTAGGCTTCTGCACAGCCCATGTCCCATCCGATGTAAACAGGTCTGGTCACACCCTCAAATGATTTCTAAGCTATCTGTCAATAACCTAGGATTCACAGAGTATGAGAGCGAATCTTTTCCTTCTTCCCTCTGCACTTATTGGTTAACTTGAGAAAAAAAAATGTAGTCTTTGTTTCCAGTGTTGTTTTAGGAATATCAGGAAATTCATTTGAACAAGATGTGTTAAAATATTACTCCTATGTAAATGTAACAAGTATGGAAGTCAGGGGGATAAGGAAATACAAAAGATTAAAAGCATTAAAAATTATTCTAAATCAGGTAAAGTCTGGATCCGAGGTGCTGCAAAGTCCCTTTCAACCCTGAGATTATAAAGCTTTATCATCTATATTTGTATGGCATATCCAATTTACAAAGTACTTTCACATTTATTCTCCAATTTGAATTTTACAATTACCTTAAGTCAAAACACATGAGCCCCACAGATAAAGAAACTGAGGCCGAAAGATTTTGGATGATTCTTCCAAAGTCACCAACTCCTTGCAACGGTTGAATTCTGATTATGATCAAGGTTTCCTGACTCCCAATCCAATGTTTTATGGCCTTTAAATCACACAGTACTCCGTGCAAAGATATGAGATAAGTTATACCAACATATTGGAAAGCCTCTTGGCTAAGATAGGGTTCTAAATGAGTAAATTTGTGCAGATAAACTCACTAAAGCTGTTTTTATTCTGTTTCCTTATTAGCATGCCAAAATCTGGTAGACGTATGGTCCCAGACTTCAAGAATATTAACTGTTAAAGATAATAGAATTGTAAGTTAGTTCCGTTTCCACTTACATTATTTAGACTCACTCAACAAGCAAGGGGCACATATACTCAGGTTCTGGGTGGGGTTTATAGTTCAGATAAAAGGAGAAGTAAGAAAGGACGGAACCTGGTCTGCTAAGGCTTTAAGGAGAACTGGGACATCATTACAATGATTACAACTGCATCTTCACAGTTCGGGATCCACAAAAGCTGGAGAAGTGAGAGAGCATCTCTGGGAAGCCAGTGTGAATGCACATCTCCTGTGCCCAGGACTCCACCCTTACAGCCCTGATTCTTTCTCTGATTGTTTCTTTATCTTCCATGAAAATTAACCTGTCTCTACACTCCTTTTCTCTGTCTCATATCTTTTACTGATTTGAGCTGATTATTATTGCCTTCTTGAGTAATATTATTACCCAAAGTAATATATTACCTTCTTTAATTTTTCTGAGCTATTCTACTTTTGACTTACCTCTGCTTAGAGGATGAGTTTGAATGTGCTAGTTACCAGCAAAGACTTACTGGGGCTCTGAGCACCTTTATATATAGGTCTATTACCTATATCTTTGCGTGATGTCCCCCATCCTCAGCTTTCCCAAGTGTTGTGAGGTCACATGGCACAAACCATAGTTACCATAAGCAAGGACTATTTTTTTTGGCAGTGCTTTTATTTCTTTTTATTATTTTAAACTTTTTATTTTATATTAGAGTATAGTTGATTAACAATGTTGTGATACTTTCAGGTGTACAGCAAAGTGATTCAGTTATACATATACATGTATCTATTCTTCTCAAATTCTTTTCCCATTTAGGTTGTTACAGAATACTGAGCAGAGTTCCCTGTGCTATACAGTAGGTCCTTGTTGGTTTTCCTTTTTCAATAAAGCAGTGTGTACATGTCAATCCCAAACTCCCTAACTATCCCTCCCCACAACCCTTCCTCCCTGGTAATCATAAGTTTGTTCTCTAAGTCTGTGAGTCTGTTTCTGTTTCATAAATAAGTTCATTTGTATCATTTTTTTTTAGATTCCGTATATAAGCGATATCATACGGTATTTCTCCTTCTCTGTCTGACTTACTTAACTCAGTGTGACAATCTCTAGGTCCATCCATGTTGCTGTAAATGGCATTATTTCATTCTTTTTAACAGCTGAGTAATATTCTATTGTATATATGTACCACATCTTCTTTATCCACTCCTCTGTCGATGGACATTTAGGTTGCTTCCATGTCTTGGCTACTGTAAACAGTGCTGCAATGAACATTAGGGTGCACGTATCCTTTTGGACCATGTTAAGCAAGGACTTTATCCCAAGGATGGGGGCAGGCTAGAAGTCAGAGACCTCTCATGCACTATACTTCCTGGCGTTCTTTATTTTTTTAATCTTAACTTGCTAAATTTTTATTTAAGTATTTCATTTTATTTTGAACAATCTGATTTATTGCTTCCTGTCTATTCTCTTGGACCCAGTTTCAAATAAACATATGTAAATATAAATATTTTAGTAACACTTCAGACAGTAAGAAAATTGGATAGAAGTAATAACAAAATCAAATAAAGTAGAAGTCCTCTTACCTTATGCAATACGGACCAGTAATTGGTTAGTTAAAAAGTCATTTAATGTGAGGGATATTTTTTAAATGATATATTGTTTAAAGATCATATTTTAACTTAATACATGTAAATATCTTTTTATCGGCGTGTTCCATAGTTGTCCATGCTGTATAAAGACATCATTGCTAATACAACATCTCTAATTTCTAACTCTGACTTCTTTAAAGTGAAAATTTGACACATTTGCAAATTAATGTTGGTGCATAAGTCTTAAGATTTTGAGAATATTTTCCCAATCATTTATAAATTTCTTATCTATACCTCATTTACAAAGAAAATTTTATTTAATCAGAGAACTGAACTTAGTTTTGATAGAAATAACTGTTTTCCACTCATGTTTTACTCAGTTATATATTTGAATGCATTAAAATTTTTTAAATAAAACCATTTAAAATAACATTAAAATACTAAGTAACATAAGGCAGCAACAGAACTGATTCTTGATAAGTCTGTGACACAACTGATGGGAACAGTAGTACCACTGGCTTGGAGAATAAAATAGTCTTCTGGTCATGAGTGTTTGCTGCGCCATGAGCCTCAGTCACTGTGCTTTACAGAGAGAAGAGAGAGAATCCATTCAACCAGCAAGTGAGCTTAGGGGTTTTCCTGAACATATATACTCAACGTGATTCATAATTTCTCTTAGGTTATAATAACGTGTAAGGTTTAAAATGGAGAGGAAATTTCCACTGGTGAATTTTAAATAAAAGTGATTTCCGCTAGAAGAATACAAAAGAACACACAATTAAGACTGGTCAGTATAGGTAAATAAACAGTAAGAAACAGAAATAGGAACCTCCTCAGAATACACACAGAAATAAAATCCAAGTGAATGAAGTAAAAGTAGACTTCTGTTTGCCAAAAATTCAAGAAGCAGAGAACATGAAGGAGTATTTTGTAACAGACATTCTTTAAATGCACTGGAAAACCAGAAACGACAGGGAAACCAAAAAAAGAGAAACAAATACCAAGTACATGAGCTGAGGCGTAGCTGCTCTTGGGGATGTGCTAATCTTGGATTTTAACACAGATTGAAACAGTAGCAGAGACACCGGAATTCAGAAACGCAAGGAGTTGGAACTGAGATCACCAACATAAGTTGGAACCTGAAGGGTCTGCACTCAATGAAAAGGTTAAAAAGAAAAAGGAAAAGGAGAGCCTCCAGGCACAGGGAGAATGTAAGGAAGTTTACTTTAGTTAAGATTTTGAGGGGCTAAAAAAAAATTTCCCTCCATTGGGGCTGTACCAAACATTGTCTGGTTTGGACGAGAAATCGCCATAGAAATCGCTCTTACACCAGGAATACTTCTGCTAAGAGTCATGGGATCAAAAAAACATAAAAATTCCCTGATAGGACATGGTTTCAACCTAGGCTGCACAGGATTCCTATGAGAATGAAAATGAGTTTACAGTGCAATTATAAAATAACAGGAAACAATCTACCAGGAATCGGACAGCATATACAACAGGAGATTTCAAATCCCAATAATAGCGGAAGATAGAACGATCTCACAGAGATTCTGAAGTAAATTGTTAAGATGATTAAAGAGAAAAAAACTAGAATTGAAGATGTCGACAAAAGGACACAAAAGCATATGAAAATAAGATGTAGTGATAAATGGATATAGAGGTGGCCAGATGGACAAATATGTGTACATCAAGTGTCGTAAAATGTTCATAGTAGAATATAGCTGGTGGTTATACAGGTGTTCAGTGTAAAGTGACTTCTTATCTGTTTGAAATTTTTCATAGTAAAATACTGGGAGAAATATACTACGAACAAAGAATGGCAAGATATAAAAAGAATCAACTCAACAACTATAAAAGCTGGGGAAATATTTACAAAACTGTTTGCAGGCATTAGCCATCAGCAAAGGACCACAATAAAATACCGAGGACCACAATAAAACTGGAATAAGCAGGTTTGGGAACAAATAAGAACCATCTCACCAGAAGTATACAACTCAAATGATAGAGACCAAAGTTTAGCATAGAGCACTGGCAGTGGTCCTCAGAGTGTGGTCCCCTGACTAGCAGCATCACCATCACCTAGAAACTTGTTAAAAAAGCAAATATTCAGGCTCCTCCACAGAACCACTGAATCAGAAACTCCAGGGCTATAGAGCCCAGTGCTCTGATTCTGATGCTCTCTTATGCATCAGAGAATCACTGGTTATAGGGAAATAGAACTTCTGATATAAGGTAGCTAACAAAAAATTAATGATAACCTTAATGATAAACATAATCTTGAGAGAATTCCCTTCCAAGTCCAAAATGAATAGTATTATCACTTCTTTCAGTGGAGTACTTGCACATAATTTTATTGTCTACATTAAAAATGTTGGTGAATTTTATCGTCAAACTATTAAAACTGATAAGGAAGTTCAGCAAAGTCATGCTGGATATAGGATTAATATGCAAGTTATATAAAATTTAAATGTGCTTCTACAAGGCAGAACTATTTATAAAATGTAATTTTTAAAAGATATTTATTATATTATTTATTATAAATATATTGTATTTATTATAACCCAACTATAACAAGTCTAAACCTAGTAATCTACATTATAATAACTTTCACTATTTATTTATATTATTCATTCACAGCTCAGCTACCACTACATTATCACCATTACACACAGGAAACAAAATACCTATTATCACAACCCTTACCCTAGCTACCCTGCTATCAATAGGAGGACTCCCACCACTATCAGGGTTCATATCCAAATCAATAATCATCCAAGAAATGACAAAAAAAATAACATTATTTTGCCCACACTAATAGCCATCACAGCACTACTTAACTTGTATTTCTACATGCGACTCACTCCACAGCACTGATAATGTTCCCCTCCACAAACAACACAAAAATAAAACGGCAATTTGACTCTGCAAAGCAAATAAGCCTCCTACCAACCATGATCGTAATATGCACTATACTCCTACCCCTCACACCAGTACTATCAGTATTGGAATAGGAATTTAGGTTAAACCAAACCAAGGGTCTTCAAAGCCCTAAGCAAGTATAATTTACTTAATTCCTGCCTAATTAGGCTTGCAAGACTATATCCTACATCAACTGAATGCAAACCAAACACTTTAATTAAGCTAAATCCTCCCTAGACTGGAGGGATACATCTCCCAGGAATTTTTAGTTAACAGCTAAATACCCCGGTCAACTGGCTTCAATCTACTTCTCCCACCGTCAGGGAAAAAAAGGACTTAGAGATGGGATAATCCTATTATCTCAGAGTCCTCTTTTTTACCAGCTTCTTTCAAGCCTTCTACCACTTAAGTCTCACCCCTACACCTGAATTAGGCGGGTGCTGGCCGCCAACAGGCATTCGCCCTCTAAATCCACCAGAAGTACTGCCCCTTAACACTTCTGTGCTACTAGCCTCTGGTGTATCTACTACTTGAGCGTACCACAGCCTTATGGAGGAAATCACAAGCATGTACTCCAAGCCCTCTTTATTACAATCGCCCCAGGCATATATTTTACACTCCTACAAGCCTCAGAGTACTATGAAGCACCCTTTACAATTTCAGACAGAGTATACGGATCAACTTTCTTCATAGCCACAGGATCCCACGGACTGCACGTAATTATTGGGTCCACCTTCCTCATTATCTGTTTTCTACACCTATCAACATATCACTTCACGTCCAACCATCACTTCGGCTTTGAAGCCGCTGCTTGATACTGGCATTTTATAGATGTTGCATGACTATTCCTTTACGTATCTATCTATTGATGAGGCTCATAATTCTTTCAGTATTAATTAGTACAATTGACATCCAATCAGCTTCGGTATAACCCGAAAAAAGAATAATAAACTTAACACTGGCCCTATTGACAAACACAGCACTGGCTTCATTGCTCGTACTCATAGCTTTCTGATTCCCCAAGCTGAATATTTATACAGAAAAAACAAGGCCTAATTAATGTGGATTTGACCCCATAGGATCAGCCCGCTTGCCTTTTTCTATAAAATTCTTCCTAGTAGCAATCACATTTCTTCTCTTCGACCTAGCGATCCCCTTCTACTGCCCCTCCCCTGAGCACCTCAAACAAATAATCTAAAAACAGAACTCAACATAGCCCTGCTCCTAATCTCATTATTGGCAATTAGCCTGGCCTATGAATGAACTCAGAAGGCCCTAGAATGAACTGAATATGGTATTTAGTTTAAAACAAATGATTTCGACTCATTAGATTATGACTAAATTCATAATTACCAAGTGCCTTTAGTATATATAAATATTATTATAGCTTTCACAGTATCTCTTGTAGGACTGCTAATATATCGATCCCACTTAACATCCTCACTATTATGTCTAGAAGGCATAACATTATCGCTATTCCGCATGGCAACCCTAATGATCCTAAATTCACACTTCACTTTAGCCAGCATAATACCAACCATCCTGTTAGTGTTTGCAGCCCGCGAGGCCACACTCAGATTATCCTTACTAGTGATAGTATCGAACACATATGGCGCCGACTACGTCCAAAACCTTAACCTCCCCAATGCTAAAATTTATTAATTTAATTAATTATATTAATTATATTAATACCCCTATATTATCAAAAAATAATATAATTTTAATAATATAATTTGAATTAACTCTACAGCACATAGCCTACTAATTAGCCTCACAAGCCTGCTTCTCCTTAAGCAGTTTAATGATAATAGCCTTAATTTCTCATTAATGTTCTTTTCCAACTCCTTATCTACACCACTATTGATCTTAACGATATGACTCCTACCACTAATATTAATAGCCAGCCAATCTCACCTGCTCAGAGTCACCAAACCAAAAGAAACTATATATCACTATACTAATCATATTACAAACATTTTTAATCATAACATTTACAGCCACAGAACTAATTTTATTTTACATTATATTCGAGGCTACACTAGTTCCTATACTCATTATCATCACTCGATGAGGTAACCAGACAGAACACCTTAATGCAGGACTCTACTTTTTATTCTACACACTAGTCGGGCCACTCCCACTTCTAGTAGCATTAGTATATATCCAAAACACTACAGGCTCTCTAAATTTCTTAGTACTCCAATATTGAACCCAAGCACTACCCAATTCCTGATCTAATGCTTTCATATGACTAGCCTGCATAATAGCTTTTATGTTAAAAATACCCCTCTATGGTCTCCACCTCTATGGACTACACAAACCACATGTAGAAGCCCCCATCACAGGCTCTACAGTCCTTGCAGCCTATTACTAAAGCTTCTTGGGGGCTACTGCACACTGCAAATTACAACAATAATCAACCCGCTGACAGAATGCATAGCATATCCCTTTCTTATGCTTCCCCTATGAGGAATAATCATAACCAGTTCAATCTGCACGAAACAGACCTAAAATCACTTATCACATATTCTTCCATCAGCCATATAGCGCTTTTCATTGCAGCTATTCTTATCCAGACTCCTTGAAGTTATATAGGAGCCACTGCTTTAATAATCACCCATGGCCTCACATCATCTATACTACTCTGCCTAGCAAACTCAAATCACGCAGGAGTCCATAGCTGAGCAATAATCTTAGTCCAAGGCCTACAAACCTTCCTCCCGCTAATAGCCACTTGATGACTGCTAGCAAGTCTAACAAACTTAGCCTTATCCCCAGCTATTAGTCTGGTTGGAGAGTTGTTTGTGGTTATATCGTCCTTCTTGTGATCAAATTTCACCTTTATCTTAATAGGATCCAACATTGTAATTACAGCCTTATACTATCTCTATATATTAATTACAACACAATGTAGTAAATACACACACCACATTAATAACATTACACCCTCTTTCACACGAGAAAATGCCCTTATAGCCCTTCATGTTTTATCCCTCCTACTGTTGTCACTAAACCCCAAAATTATCCTAGGCCCCCTGTATTGTAAATATAGTTTAAAAAAAAACCACTAGATTGTGAATCTTGTAACAGAAGACTGAAACTTCTTATTTACCGAGAAAGTATGCAAGAACTGCTAATTGATGCTCCCATGCCTAACAGTATGGCTTTTTCAAGCTTTTAAAGGATAGTAGTTATCCGTTGGTCTTAGGAACCAAAATATTGGTGCAACTCCAAGTAAAAGTAATAAACCTATTATCCTCTTTCACTCTGGTCACACAGCTTATACTAACAATCCCAATTATAGTAACTAATACAGATCTTTACAAAAGCAACAAATATTCATCATATGTAAAAAATACTGTCTCGGGCTTCCCTGGTGGCGCAGTGGTTGAGAGTCCGCCTGCCGATGCAGGGGACACGGGTTCGTGCCCCGGTCCGGGAAGATCCCACATGCCGCGGAGCGGCTGGGCCCGTGAGACATGGCCGCTGAGCCTGCGCGTCCGGAGCCTATACTCCGCAACGGGAGAGGCCACAACAGTGAGAGGCCCGCGTACCGAAAAGAAAAATATATATATACTGTCTCATGTGCTTTTGTTACCAGCATAATTCCAAGAATATTTGTCCACACAAGCCAAGATATAGTTATTTCAAACTGACATTGGATCACTGTTCAAACGCTTAAATTAACACTTAGCTGCAAAATAGATTACTTCTTAATAACATTCGTATCAGTAGCATTATTTGCCACGTGGTCCATTATGGAGTTCTCAATATGATACACACACTCAGATCCCTACATTAACCAGTTCTTCAAATATCTACTGTTCTTCCTCATCACCATGCTAATTCTTGTTACTGCCAACAACCTCTTCCAACTTTTTATTGGGTGAGAGGGAGTTGGAATTATATCCTTCCTGCTCATTGGGTGGTGAGACGGGCGAACAGACGCAAACACAGTTGCTCTCCGGGCAATCCTATATAACCACCTTGGGGATATTGGATTTATTGTATCAAGAGCACAATTCCTCTTTAACCTAAACACATGAGACCTGCAACACATTTTTATACTAGACTTAAATCACTCAAGTCTCCCCCTCACAGGACTCGTACTAGCTGCAGCTGGAAAATCAGCCCAATTTGGACTTCACCCCTAAATCCCCTCAGCAATAGAAGGCCCTGCTCCTGTATCAGCCTTACTCCACTCAAGCACAATAGTGGTAGCAGGAATCTTCTTCTTATTAGATTTTACCCTTTAACAGAAAACAACAAACTTATTCAAACCATAACATTATGCTTAGGAGCCCTTATCACCCTATTCACAGCAATATGTGCCCTCACCCAAAACGACATTAAAAAAATGGTCACTTTCTCCACTTCAAGCCAATTAAGCCTAATAATGGTAACAATTGGCATCAACCAACCCTATCTAGTGTTCTTGCACATCTGCACACATGCTTTTTTTAAGGCCTGCTATTCATATGCTCCAGATCTATTATTCACAGCCTGAATGACGAACAAGATATTCAAAAAATAGGAGGCCTATTCAAAGCTCTACCTTTCACCACATCAGCCCCTATTATTGGAAGTTTAGCACTGACAGGAATGCCTTTCCTCACCGGTTTCTTCATCGAAACTGCTAACGTGTCTTGTACCAACGCCTGAGCCCTACGAATAACGCTAGTTGCCACCTCCCTCACAGCTGTCTATAGTGCTCGCATTATCTTCTCCGCACTACTAGGGCAACCTCCCTTCTCTCCCTTAACCTCAATCAATGAAAACAACCCACTCCTAATTAGCTCCATCAAATGCCTACTAATTGGAAGTGTCTTTGCCAGGTTTATTATCTCCAGCAGCATCCCCCCAACAAAGGTCCCCCTAAAAACCATGCCCCTATACCTAAAATTAACTGCCCTTACAGTGACCATCCTGGGCTTTGTATTAGCACTTGAAATTAATCTTAACACACAAAACTTAAAATTTATTTACCCTTCAAATACCCTCAAATTCTCTAGTCTTTTAGGATATTTCCCCACTATCATGCACCATTTACCTCCCTACCTAGACCTATCAATAAGCCAAAAATCAGCATCCTCCTCTTAGACTTAATCTGACTAGAAAAGATTTTACCAAAAACCACATCCCTTATTCAATTAAAGCTCTCCATGCTAGTCTCAAGCCAAAAAGGCCTTATCAAACTATATTTCCTATCGTTCCTTATTACCCTCATCCTTAGCATGCTTTTATTTAATTACCACAAGTAGTTTCCATAATAACTACAACACCAATAAACAGCGACCAGCCAGTAAAAATTACCAACCAGGTACCATAACAATATAATACTGCAAGCCCCATAGCTTCCTTGGGAAAAAAACCAGAATCACCAGTGTCATAAATAACCCAGTTTCCCAGCCCATTAAACACAGCCTCCACCTCTTCATCCTTTAAACATACAGCACCATTAAAAACGCTATTACCAATCCTGAAAGAAATGTCCCCAAAACAGCGTTATTAGAAACCCAAACTTCAGGATACTGCTCAGTGGCCATAGCCATCATATAACCAAACATATCCAAAATCCCTCCTAAATAAATCAAAAACACCATCAAGCCTATAAAAATGAACCAACAAAATTCAACACAATCCCACACCCAACACCGCCACTCACAATCAACCCAAAGCCCCCATATATAGGTGAAGGTTTTGAAGAAAACCCCACAAAACTAATCACAAAAATAACCCTTAAAATAAATACAATATATGTCATCATCATGCCCACATGGATTCTAACCATGACTAATGACATGAAAAATCATCATTGTCATTCAACTATAAGAACACCAATGACCAACATCTGAAAATCACACCCACCAATAAAAATCATCAACAGTGCATTTACTGACCCCTCAACCCCATCACATATCTCATCATGATGAAATTTTGGTTCTCTATTAGGTATTTGTTTAATTCTACAAATCCTAACAGGCTTGTTCCTAGCAGTACACTACACACAAGATACAATAACTGCCTTCTCATCAGTAACACACAACTGCCAAGACGTTAACTATGGATGAATCATTTGATACATACATGCAAACGGAGCTTCCATATTCTTTATTTGCCTTTACATTCACATAGGACATGGTCTATATTATGGATCCTACACTTTTCTAGAAATATGAAACATTGGAATTGTTCTGCTGTTTACAGTTATAGCCACTGCATTCATAGGCTACGTGCTATCATGAGGACAAATATCATCTTGAGGAGCAACAGTCATTACCAACCTGCTCTCAGCAATCCCATACATTGGCACTACTCTTGTCGAATGGATCTGAGGTGGCTTTTCCGTAGATAAGGCAACTCTTCCGCTATTTTTTGCCTTCCATTTTGTTCTCCCTTTCATCATTACAGCATTAGCAGCTGTCTACCCACTATTTCTCCACGGAACAGTATCCAGCAACCCCACAGGAATCCCGTCCGACATAGACAAAATTCCATTCCACCCCTATTACACAATCAAAGACATCTTAGGCACCCTGTTACTAATTCTAGCCTCACTAATACTAGTCCTATTCTCACCCAACTTACTAGGAGACCCCGACAACTATACCCCAGCAAACCCACTCAACACACCACCACACATTAAACCAAAGTGATATTTTCTATTTGCATATGCAATTCTACAAACAATCCCTAACAAACTAGGAGGAGCCCTAGCCTTAATACTTTCAATCCTAATTTTAATATTTGTCCCAATACTCCACACATCCAAACAACTAAGTATAACATTCCGACCCCTTAGACAGCGCTTATTTTGAGTACTAGTAGCAGATCTACTAACACTAACATGAATCAGAGAACAACCTGTAGAACACCCCTTCATCATTATCGGACAACTAACATCTATTTTATGCTTTCTTCTAATCCTAGTACTAATGCCAGTAACTAGCATCATTGAAAACAATCTCCTAAAATGAAGAGTCCTTGTAATATATCATATTACCCTGGTCTTGTAAACCAGAAAAGGAGAACTACACACCTCCCCAAGACTCAAGGAAGAAGCCCCAAGCTTTACCGCCAGCACCCAAAGCTGGAATACTACTTAATCTATTCCCTGAAATTTTATTTTAGGACATTTACAGAACTGTTAAGTACTATGTCAGTATTACAACAGCTCATCTTATCACAAACTATTATGTACATCATGCATAACTGTACTACCACATCAATAAGCACATACACCCCATATGTACATATTACATTATATGTATAATCGTGCATTACATTATTTACCCCATGCTTATAAGCATGTACATCATATTATTAGTATTATGTAGTATGTATAGATTATTAATCATACATAGTACATTAAGTCAAATCATTCCCAGTCAACATGCCTATCCCGTCCATTAGACCACGAGCTTAAGCAGGTGAGGGTTTCTATTAATGAACTTTGTCAGACATCTGGTTCTTACTTCAGGGCCATCTCATCTAAAATGGCCCACTTTTTCCCCTTAAATAAGACATCTCAATGGACTAATGACTAATCAGCCCATGCTCACACATAACTGTGGTTTCATGCACTTGGTATTTTTTCATTTTTGGGGGGGGATGCTTGGACTCAGCTATGACCTTAAAAGGTCTTAACACAGTCAAAAAAATTGTAGCTGGACTTTAATTGGAAATTATTTACCAGCATCGACAATCCATGGTGTACAATTCAGTCAGTGGTTATAGGACATAACAATATTATATGTATATACCTGTGCAATAAACACTAGCATTCCACTTTCCCCACCTCATTTAAAAATAAGCACCCATCAAATCAGGCAACCTCAAAAACACCCCCATCATACCAATAAACTATTTAGATATTCACTACCCATATAGACAGACATCCCCCTAGATTCATTAACTACTTTATCAAAAATCTAATACTAAATCCGACACAAACCACAGAGCACAGCCATATAAATATCACCTGTACACAACAAGTTGATGTAGCTTAAACATCTAAAGCAAGCACTGAAAATGCCTAGATGAGCTTGCTAGCTCCATAAACACACAGGTTTGGTACCAGCCTTTCTATTAATTTGTAATAGAATTACACATGCAAGTATCCACACTCCAGTGAGAATGCCCTCTAAATCACTAAGATTAAAAGGAGCAGGTATCAAGCACACTATACCAGTAGCTCATAACGCCTTGCTCGACCACATCCCAACGGGAGGCAGCAGTGATAAAAATTAAGCCATAAACGAAAGTTCGACTAAGCCATGTTAATTAAGGTAGGTAAATTTCGTGCCAGCCACCTCGGTCATACGATTAACCCAAGTTAATAGAAATACGTCTTAAAGCGTGTTAAAGAGTAATACAAAATAAAGTTAAATTTTAATTAAGCTGTAAAAAGCCGTAATTAAAGTAAAGATAGACTAAGAAAGTGACTTTAGCACATCCTGATTACATGACAGCTACGACCCAAACTGGGATTAGATACTGCTATGCTTAGCCCTAAACCCAAATAATTATAAGAACAAGATTATTTACCAGAGTACTATTAGCAACAGCTGAATACTCAAAGGACTTGGCGGTGCTTCACACCCCTCTAGAGGAGCCTGTTCTATAATCAATAAACCCCGATAAACCTCACCAACCCTTGCTAATTCAGTCTATATACGGCCATCTTCAGCAAACCCTAAAAAGGAATAGAAGTAAGCGCAACTATAGCACATAAAAATGTTAGCTCAAGGTGTAACCCATGGGGTGGGAAGAAATGGGCTACATATTCCACACCAAGAACATTCTCTTACCTACACGAAAGTTTTTATGAAACCTAAAAACCAAAGGAGGATTTAGTAGTAAATTAAGAGTAGAGTGCTTAACTGAATAAGGCCATGAAGCACGCACACACCGCCCATCACTCTCCTCAAGTATATAACAAAAATCATAGCCTACTGGCAAATACTAGTTTATTTTGTGAAAGGAGATGTAACAAGGTAAGCATACTGGAAGGTGTGCTTGGATAAATCAAAGCATAGCTTAAATAAAGCACCTAGTTTACACCTAGGAGATTTCATAACCTATGAATGACTTGAACTAAATCTAGCCCACACCCGTTCCCATTATATTAGCATGAACCGATCAAATAAAACATTCACATAACATTTAAATTATAGGAGATAGAAATTTAAATATTTATGACACTATAGAGAAAGTATCATAAGGGAATGATGAAAGAAACATTAAAAGTAACAGAAAGCAAAGCTTACCCCTTGTACCTTTTGCATAATGATTTAACTAGCAAAATTTTAACAAAGAGAACTTAAACCACCTGAAACCAGACGAGCTACTTATGAACAGTTATTAGAACAAACTCATCTATGTGTCAAAATAGAAGATTTATAAGTAGAGGTGACAAGCCTAATGAGCCTGGTGATAGCTGGTTGTCCAGAAAAAGAATTTCAGTTCAACTTTAAATAACACTAAGGACCCCTTATAGGTTTTAATGTGTATTTAAATGTTAGTCTAAAAAGGTACAGCTTTTCAGAAATGGGTACAACCTTAACTAGAGAGTAAAAATAAACAGCACCACAGTTGGCTTAAACGCAGCCACCAATTAAGAAAGTGTTCAAGCTCAACAATAAATATACCTTAATATCAATGTTAAATAAATTAACTCCTAGTCTTATTACTGGACTAATCTATAAAATTATAGAAGCAATACTGTTAATATGAGTAACAAGAGATATTTCTCCTTGCACAAGTTTACATCAGCAAGTAATAATATACTGATAGTTAACAGTAAATAAATACAGCCCAACACTAAACTATTTATCAAATACACTGTTAAGCCAACACAGGTGTGCACCCAAGGAAAGATTTAAAAAAGTAAAAGAAACTCGGCAAACACAAACCCAGCCTGTTTACCAAAAATATAACCTCTAGCATTATTAGTATTGGAGGCACTGCCTGCCCGGTGACAACTGTTGAATGGCCGTGGTATCCTGACCATGCAAAGGTAGCATAATCATTTGTTCTCTAAACAGGGACTTGTATGAATGGCCACATGAGGGTTTTACTGTCTCTTACTTTTAATCAGTGAAATTTACCTCACTGTGAAGAGGCGGGGATACCGAAAAATAATGAGAAGACCCTATGGAGCTTCAATTAGTTAATCCAAAAAAACATGATTAAACCATCAAGGGATAACGAAATTTCACATGGGTTGACAATTTTGGTTGGGGTGACCTCGGAGCACAAAAAAACTCCTAGTGATTAAAGCTTAGACTCACTAGTCAAAGCACAGTATCACTTATTGATCGAAAACATTGATCAACAAAACAAGTTACTCTAGGGATAACAGCGCAATCCTATTCTAGAGCTCGTATCAACAATAGGGTTTACGACCTCGATGTTGGATCACGACACCCCAATGGTGTAACCGCTATTAAAGTTTCGTTTGTTCAACGATTAAAATCCTACGTGATCTGAGCTCAGACCAGAGTGATCCAGGTTGGCTTCTCTCTATTATGTATTTCTCCCAGTACGAAAGGACAAGAGAAATAAGGCCCACCTCAAGCAAGCGCCTTTAAAGTAATTAATGATATAATCTCAACTTCATAAGCAAAAACAATCACCTGAGACCAGGGTTTATTTAGGGTGGCAGAGCCTGGTAATTGTGTAAAACTTAAACCTTTATACCCAGAGGTTCAAATCCTCTCCCTAACAAAATGTTTATAATCAATATTCTAAGGCTTGTTATCCCTATTCTTCTAGCCATAGCATTTTTAACATTAGTAGAATGAAAAATTCTAGGCTACGTACAACTCCAAAAAGGACCGAAAATTGTAGGACCACATGGCCTACTTCAACCCATTGCTGATGCAATCAAACTATTCATTAAAGAACCACTATGACCAGCTACCTCCTCCACCTCCATATTCATCATCATGCCAGTTCTGACCTTGACTCTAGCCCTAACAATATGAATCCCCTACCCATGCCATACCCCCTCATTAACGTAAACCTAGGGGTGCTATTTATACTAGCCATATCAAGTCTAACTGTGTATTCTATCTTATGGTCCAGCTGAGCCTCCAACTCAAAATATGCACTAATCGGGGCTCTGTGAGCAGTGGCACAAACAATCTCATATGAAGTAGCACTAGCAATTATTCTCTTATCTGTGCTCCTAATAAATGGGTCTTTCACCCTATCAACCCTCACCACAACACAAGAACAACTATGGCTGATCTATCCATCATGGCCACTGGCCATAATATGATTTATTTCTACCCTAGCAGAGACCAACCGAGCCCTGTTCAACCTAAAAGAAGGAGAATCCGAGCTCGTATCTGACTTTAATGTAGAATATGCAGCAGACCCTTTCCCTATGTTTTCCCCAGCAGAATAACACTAATATCATCATAATAAATATATTCACAAAAATCCTGTTCCTGGGAGTATTTCACAACCCACATACACCAGAACAATACACAATCAATTTCATCATCAAAACACTGTTATTAACAATATCCTTCCTATGAATTCGAGCATCCTACCCTCGATTCTGATATAACCAGTTAATACACCTACTCTGAAAAAATTTCCTGCCTTTAACACTAGCCCTGTGCATATGACATGTATCACTACCCATCATAATGGCAAGCATCCCCCCACAAACATAAGAAACATGTCTGATAAAAGAGTTACTTTCATAGAGTAAATAATAGAGGTTTAAGCCCTCTTATTTCTAGAATTATAGGAATTGAACCTACCCTTGAGACTTCAAATTCTCCATGCTACCATACAACAATAAACATAAGGTTCCTATAAATAAAGATAATAAAAGATATGCAAAAAATTTATGAAGAAAATATATAAAATCTTATTGCAAATCATAGAGATATTTATGAGAGATATCTTACTGAATGGGAAGATTCAATATCACAAGAATATAGTGCTCCCAGAATATGCGTGTGTACATATGCATACATAAGTGTGTTATATATATATATATGCATACGTATGTATAAATATATATTTCATATATACATACATATATTACATATATACATATGAATGTGACTTTAAAATATCAGATAATTCCAAATTCCCAAATATGTTTTTAATGTGCGAAGCTGGTCACAAGATGTATATGAAAAAAGATTCAAGAACAACAAAGAATATCTTAAAAATTAAGAGCTGAGAGACTTCCGGGAAGATGGCGGAAGAGTAAGACGCGGAGATCACCTACCTCTCCACAGATACACCAGAAATACATCTACGCGTGGAACAACTCCTACGGAGCACCTACTGAACGCTGGCAGAAGACCTCAGACCTCCCAAAAGGCAAGGAACCCCCCACGTACCTGGTTAGGGCAAAAGAAAAAACTAAACAGAGACAAAAGGATAGGGACGGGTCCTGCACCAGCGGGAGAGAGCTGTGAAGGAGGAAAAGTGTCCACACACTAGGAAGCCCCTTCGCGGGTGGAGACTTCGGGAGGCGGAGTCGGGGAGCTTGGGAGCCGCGGAGGAGAGCACAGCAACAGGGGTGCGGAGGGTAAAGCGGACAGATTCCAGCGCAGAGGATCGGGCCGACCGGAACTCACCAGCCGAGAGGCTTTTCTGCTCGCCCGCCGGGGCGGGCGGGACTGGGAGCTGAGGCTCCGGCTTTTGTCGGAGCGCCGGGAGAGGACTGAGGTTGGCGGCGTGAACACAGCCTGCAGGGCGTTAGTGCACCGCGGCTAGCCGGGAGAGAGTCCGGGGAAAAGTCTGGACCTGCCGAAGAGGCAAGAGACTTTTACGTCCCTCTTTGTTTCCTGGTGCACGAGGAGAGGGGATTAAGAACGCTGCTTGACAGAGCACCAGGGACGGGCGCGAGCCGCGGCTAAGAGTGCGGAGCCCAGAGACGGACGTGAGACGCTGGGGCCGCTGCTGCTGCCGCCAGGAGGCCTGTGTGCGAACACAGGTCACTAGCCACACGCCCTTCCGGGGAGCCTGTGCAGCCTGCCACTGCCAGGGTCCCGGGATCCAGGGACAGCTCCCCCGGGAGAGCGCACGGCGCGCCTCAGGCTGCAGCGTCACGCCGGCCTCTGCCGCTGCAGGCCCACCCCGCACTCCGTGACCCTCCCTACCCGCCGGCCTGGGTGAGCCAGAGCCTCCGAATCAGCGGCTCCTGTAACCCCGTCCTGTCTGAGCAAAGAACAGACGCCCTCCGGCGACCTACACGCACAGGCGGGGCCAAATCCAAAGCTGAGCCCCTGGGAACTGTGAGAACAAAGAAGAGAAAGGGAAATCTCTCCCAGCAGCCTCAGAAGCAGCGGATTAAAGCTCCACAATCAACTTGGTATACCCTGCATCTGTGGAATACCTGAATAGACAACGAATCATCCCAAATTAAGGAGCCCTGTGGATAAAAGGCTCTTGGGGCTGCAGCCAGGAGTCAGTGCTGTGCCTCTGAGGTGGGAGAGCCAACTTCAGGACACTGGTCCACAAGAGGCCTCCCAGCTGCACATAATATCAAACAGCAAAAATCTCCGAGAGATCTCCATCTCAACGCCAGCACCCAGCTTCACTCAACGACCAGCAAGCTACAGTGCTGGACATCCTATGCCAAACAACTAGCAAGACAGGAACACAACCCCACCCATTAGCAGAGAGGCTGCCCAAAATCATAATAAGTCTACAGACACCCCAAAACACACCACCAGACGTGGACCTGCCCACCAGAAAGACAAGATCCAGCCTCATCCACCAGAACACAGGCACTAGTACCCTCCACCAGGAAGCCTACAAAACCCACTGAACCAACCTTAGCCACTGGGGACAGACACAAAAAACAACAGGAACTACGAACCTTCAGCCTGCAAAAAAGGAGACCCCAAACACAGTAAGATAAGCAAAATGAAAAGACAGAAAAATACACAGCAGATGAAGGAGCAAGATAAAAACCCACCAGACCTAACAAATGAAGAGGTAATAGGCAGTCTACCTGAAAAAGAATTCAGAATAATGATAGTAAGGTTGATCCGAAATCTTGGAGATAGAATGGACAATAGAATGGACAAATTGCAAGAATCAGTTAACAAGGACCTAGAAGAACTAAAGATGAAACAAGCAACGATGAACAGCACAATAAATGAAATTAAAAGTACTCTAGATGGGATCAATAGCAGAATAACTGAGGCAGAAGAACGGATAAGTGACCTGGAAGATAAAATAGTGGAAATAACTACTGCAGAGCAGAATAAAGAAAAAAGAATGAAAAGAACTGAGGACAGTCTCAGAGACCTCTGGGACAACATTAAACGCACCAACATTCGAATTATAGGGGTTCCAGAAGAAGAAGAGAAAAAGAAAGGGACTGAGAAAATATTTGAAGAGATTATAGTTGAAAACTTCCCTAATATGGGAAAGGAAATAGATAATCAAGTCCAGGAAGCACAGAGAGTCCCATACAGGATAAATCCAAGGAGAAATACGCCAAGACACATATTAATCAAACTGTCAAAAATTAAATACAAAGAAAACATATTAAAAGCAGCAAGGGAAAAACAACAAATAACACACAAGGGAATCCCCATAAGGTTAACAGCTGATCTTTCAGCAGAAACTCTGCAAGCCAGAAGGGAGTGGCAGGACATATTGAAAGTGTTGAAGGAGAAAAACCTGCAACCAAGATTACTCTACCCAGCAAGGATCTCATTCAGATTTGATGGAGAAATTAAAACCTTTACAGACAAGCAAAAGCTGAGAGAGTTCAGCACCACCAAACCAGCTCTACAACAAATGCTAAAGGAACTTCTCTAGGCAAGAAACACAAGAGAAGGAAAAGACCTACAATAACGAACCCAAAACAATTAAGAAAATGGGAATAGGAACACACATATCGATAATTACCTTAAATGTAAATGGACTAAATGCTCCCACCAAAAGACACAGATTGGCTGAATGGATACAAAAACAAGACCCATATATTTGCTGTCTACAAGAGACCCACTTCAGACCTAGAGACACATACAGACTGAAAGTAAGGGGATGGAAAAAGGTATTTCATGCAAATGGAAACCAAAAGAAAGCTGGAGTAGCAATTCTCATATCAGACAAAATAGACTTTAAAACAAAGACTATTAGAAGAGACAAAGAAGGACACTACATAATGATCAAGGGATCGATCCAAGAGGAAAATATAACAATTGTAAATATTTATGCACCCAACATAGGTGCACCTCAATACATAAGGCAAATACTGACAACCATAAAAGGGGAAATCGACAGTAACACATTCATAGTAGGGGACTTTAACACCCCACTTTCACCAATGGACAGATCATCCAAAATGAAAATAAATAGGGAAACACAAGCTTTAAATGATACATTAAACGAGATGGAGCTAATTGATATTTATAGGACATTCCATCCAAAAACAACAGAATACACATTTTTCTCAAGTGCTCATGGAACATTCTCCAGGATAGATCATATCTTGGGTCACAAATCAAGCCTTGGTAGAGTTAAGAAAATTGAAATTGTATCAAGTATCTTTTCTGACCACAATGCCATGAGACTAGATATCAATTACAGGAAAAGATCTGTAAAAAATACAAACACATGGAGGCTAAACAATACACTACTTAATAATGAAGTGATCACTGAAGAAATCAAAGAGGAAATCAAAAAATACCCAGAAACAAATGACAATGGAGACACAACGACCCAAAACCTATGGGATGCAGCAAAAGCAGTTCTAACGGGGAAGTTTATAGCAATACAAGCCCACCTTAAGAAGCAGGAAACATCTCGAATAAACAACCTAACCTTGCACCTCAAGCAATTAGAGAAAGAAGAACAAAAAAACCCCAAAGCTAGCAGAAGGAAAGAAATCATAAAAATCAGATCAGAAATAAATGAAAAAGAAATGAAGGAAACAATAGCAAAGATCAATAAAACTAAAAGCTGGTTCTTTGAGAAGATAAACAAAATAGATAAACCACTAGCCAGACTCATCAAGAAAAAAAGGGAGAAGACTCAAATCAATAGAATTAGAAATGAAAAAGGAGAGGTAACAACTGACACTGCAGAAATAAAAGAGATCATAAGAGATTACTACAAACAACTCTATGCCAATAAAATGGACAATCTGGAAGAAATGGACAAATTCTTAGAAATGCACAACCTGCCAAGACTGAATCAGGAAGAAATAGAAAATATGAACAGACCAATCACAAGCACTGAAATTGAAACTGTGATTAAAAATCTTCCAACAAAGAAAAGCCCAGGACCAGATGGCTTCACAGGCGAATTCTATCAAACATTTAGAGAAGAGCTAACACCTGTCCTTCTCAAACTCTTCCAAAATATAGCAGAGGGAGGAACACTCCCAAACTCCTTCTACGAGGCCACCATCACCTTGATACCAAAACCAGACAAGGATGTCACAAAGAAAGAAAACTACAGGCCAATATCACTGATGAACATAGATGCAAAAATCCTCAACAAAATACTAGCAAACAGAATCCAACAGCACATTAAAAGGATCATACACCATGATCAAGTGGGGTTTATTCCAGGAATGCAAGGATTCTTCAATATACGCAAATCTATCAATGTGATAAACCATATTAACAAATTGAAGGAGAAAAACCATATGATCATCTCAATAGATGCAGAGAAAGCTTTTGACAAAATTCAACACCCATTTATGATAAAAACCCTGCAGAAAGTAGGCATACAGGGAACTTTCCTCAACATAATAAAGGCCATATATGACAAGCCCACAGCAAACATCATCCTCAATGGTGAAAAACTGAAAGCATTTCCACTAAGATCAGGAACAAGACAAGGTTGCCCACTCTCACCACTCTTATTCAACATAGTTTTGGAAGTTTTAGCCACAGCAATCAGAGAAGAAAAGGAAATAAAAGGAATCCAAATCGGAAAAGAAGAAGTAAAGCTGTCCCTGTTTGCAGATGACATGATCCTATACATAGAGAACCCTAAAGATGCTACCAGAAAACTACTAGAGCTAATCAATGAATTTGGTAAAGTGGCAGGATACAAAGTTAATGCACAGAAATCTCTGGCATTCCTATATACTAATGATGAAAAATCTGAAAGTGAAATTAAGAAAACACTCCCATTTACCATTGCAACAAAAAGAATAAAATATCTAGGAATAAACCTACCTAAGGAGACAAAAGACCTGTATGCAGAAAATTATAAGACACTGATGAAAGAAATTAAAGATGATACAAATAGATGGAGAGATATACCATGTTCTTGGATTGGAAGAATCAACATTGTGAAAATGACTCTACTACCCAAAGCAATCTATAGATTCAATGCAATCCCTATCAAACTACCACTGGCATTTTTCACAGAACTAGAACAAAAAATTTTGCAATTTGTATGGAAACACAAAAGACCCCGAATAGCCAAAGCAATCTTGAGAACGAAAGAAGGAACTGGAGGAATCAGGCTCCCAGACTTCAGACTATACTACAAAGCTACAGTTATCAAGACGGTATGGTACTGGCACAAAAACAGAAAGATAGATCAATGGAACAGGATAGAAAGCCCAGAGATAAACCCACGCACATATGGTCACCTTATCTTTGACAAAGGAGGCAGAAATGTACAGTGGAGAAAGGACAGCCTATTCAATAAGTGGTGCTGGGAAAACTGGACAGCTACATGTAAAAGTATGAGATTAGATCACTCCCTAACACCATACACAAAAATAAGCTCAAAATGGATTAAAGACCTAAATGTAAGGCCAGAAACTATCAAATTCTTGGAGGAAAACATAGGCAGAACACTCTACGACATAAATCACAGCAAGGTCCTTTTTGACCCACCTCCTAGAGAAATGGAAATAAAAACAAGAGTAAACAAATGGGACCTAATGAAACTTAAAAGCTTTTGCGCAGCAAAGGAAACCATAAACAAGACCAAAATACAACCCTCAGAATGGGAGAAAATATTTGCAAATGAAGCAACCGACAAAGGATTAATCTCCAAAATTTATAAGCAGCTCATGCAACTCAATAACAAAAAAACAAACAACCCAATCCAAAAATGGGCAGAAGACCTAAATAGACATTTCTCCAAAGAAGATATACAGAGTGCCAACAAACACATGAAAGAATGCTCAACATCACTAATCATGAGAGAAATGCAAATCAAAACTACAATGAGATATCATCTCACACCAGTCAGAATGGCCATCATCAAAAAATCTAGAAACAATAAATGCTGGAGAGGGTGTGGAGAAAAGGGAACCCTCTTACACTGTTGGTGGGAATGTAAATTGATACAGCCACTGTGGAGAACAGTATGGAGGTTCCTTAAAAATCTACAAATAGAACTACCATATGACCCAGCAATCCCACTACTGGGCATATACCCTGAGAAAACCATAATCCAAAAAGAGTCATGTACCAAAATGTTCATTGCAGCTCTATTTACAATAGCCCAGAGATGGAAACAACCTAAGTGTCCATCATCGGATGAATGGATAAAGAAGATGTGGCACATATATACAATGGAATATTACTCAGCCATAAAAAGAGACGAAATTGAGCTATTTGTAATGAGGTGGATAGACCTAGAGTCTGTCATACAGAGTGAAGTAAGTCAGAAAGAGAGAGACAAATACCGTATGCTAACACATATATATGGAATTTAAAAAAAAAAATGTCATGAAAAACCTAGGGGTGAAACAGGAATAAAGACACAGACTTACTAGAGAATGGACTTGAGACTATGGGGAGGGGGAAGGGTAAACGGTGACAAAGCGATAAAGAGGCATGGACATATATACACTACCAAACGTAAGGTAGATAGCTAGTGGGAAGCAGCCGCATAGCACAGGGAGATCAGCTCGGGGCTTTGTGACCGCCTGGAGGGGTGGGATAGGGAGGGTGGGAGGGAGGGAGACGCAAGCGGGAAGAGATATGGGAATATATGTATATATATAACTGATTCATTTTGTTGTGAAGCTGAAACTAACATACCATTGTAAAGCAATTATACTCCAATAAAGATGTTAAAAAAAAAAAAAATTAAGAGCTGATTTACCATCAAGACCTGCCATAATTAAAACAATGTGGTACTGAGAATGGAGCCCACATTTCTGCAGAGCTGGACCACCTGGCTTGAGACCTCTTCCCTCCTCTGAAACTGAACTGCCCTGGAGCCTGAGGGGAGGGCAGCTTCACTGAGGCTGCCAGCTCTGGAGGGGCCCCAGCAGCCGAAGCCACAACAGTCCTGGGGACCGCGGGCCAGATTACACATCCTGGGGGAAGCCAGATGCCATGTCATGAGGACACTCAAGCAGCCCTAAGGAGAGATCCCTGTGGCAAGGAACTAAGGCCTCCTACATACAGACACATGAATGTGTGGATGACAGGCACTTGGTGCTCCATCCAGGCATCAGGGCTGTGCCTCTGAGGTTGGAGAGCCAAGTTCAGGACACTGGTCCACAAGAGACCTCCCAGCTCCATGTAATATCAAACGGTGGAAATCTCCCAGAGATCTCCATCTCAATGCCAATATCTGGCTCCACTCAACGACCAGCAAACTACACTGCTGGACACCCTATGCCAAACAACTAGCAAGACAGGAACACACCCCATCCATTAGCAGAGAGGCGGCCTAAAATCATAAAAAGGCCACAGACACCCCAAAACTCACCACCAGATGTGGAACTGCCCACCAGAAAGACAAGATCCAGCCTCACCACAAGAACACAGTCACTAGTCCCCTCCACCAGGAAGCCTACACAACCCACTGAAACAACTTTAACCACTAGGAATAGAAACCAAAAACAAGAACTATGAACTTGCAGCCTGTGAAAAGGAGACCCCAAACACAGTAACTTAAGGAAAATGAGGAGACAGAGAAACACACAGCAGAGGAAGGAGCAAGGTAAAAAGCCACCAGACCTAACAAATGAAGAGAAAATAGGCAGTCTACCTAAAAAAGCATTCAGAATAATGATAGCAAAGATATCCAAAATCCTGGAAATAGAATGGAGAAAATACAAGAAACGTTTAACAAGGGCCTAGAAGAACTAAAGAGCAAACAAACAGTGATGAACGACACAATAAATGACATTAAAAATTCTCGAGAAGGGATCAATAGCAGAATAACTGAGGAAGAAGAATGGATAAGTGACCTGGAAAAAAAAATAGTGGAAATAAGTACTGCAGAGCAGAATAAAGAAAAAAGAATGAAAAGAATTGAGGACAGTCTCAGAGACCTTAAATGCACCAACATTCGAAGTATAGGGGTCCCAGAAGAAGAAGAGAAAAAGAAAGGGACTGAGAAAATATTTGAAGAGATTATAGTTGAAAACTTCCCTAATATGGGAAAGGAAATAGTTAATCAACTCCAGGAAACACAAAGAGTCCCATACAGGATAAATCCAAGGAGAAACACGCCAAGACACATATTAATCAAACTATCAAAAATTAAATACAAAGAAAAAATATTAAAAGCAGCAAGGGAAAAACAACAAAAAAACAAACAAGGGAATCCCCTTAAGGCTAACAGCTGATCTTTCAGTAGAAACTATGCAAGCCACAAGGAGTGGCAGGACATATTTAAAGTGATGAAGGAGAAACACCTACAACCAAGATTATTCTATCCAGCAAGGATCTCATTCAGATTTGATGGAGAAATTAAAACCTTTCCAGACAAGCAAAAGCTAAGAGAATTCAGCACCAAACCAGCTTTATAACAAATACTAAAGGAAATTCTCTAGGCCGGAAACACAAGAGAAGGAAGAGACCTACAATAACAAACCCCCAAAAATTAAGAAAATGGTAATAGAAACATGCATATCGATAATTACCTTAAATGTAAATGGATTAAATGCTCCAACAAAAAGACATAGACTGGCAGAATGGTTACAAAAACAAGACCCATATAAATGCTGTCTACAAGAGACCCACTTCAGACCTAGGGACACATACAGACTGAAACTGAGGAGATGCAAATCAGAAGAAACCTTGAGTAGCAATTCTCATATCAGAAAAAATAGACTTTAAAACAAAGACTTTTACAAGAGACAAAGAAGGACACTACATAATGATCACGGGATCAATCCAAGAAGAAGATATAACAATTGTAAATATTTATGCACCCAACATAGGAGCACATCAATACATAAGGCAAATGCTAACAGCCACAACAGGGGAAATCGAGAGTAACACAATCATAGTAGGGGACTTTAACACCCCACTTCCACCAATGGACAGATCATCCAAAATGAAAATAAATAAGGAAAGCACAAGCTTTAAATGATACATTAGGGCTTCCCTGGTGGTGCAGTGGTGGAGAGTTGCCCTGCCCATTCAGGGGACATGAGTTCATGCCCTGGTCTGGGAAGATCACACATGCCGCGGAGTGGCTGGGCCCGTGAGCCATGGCCGCTGAGCCTGCGCATCCAGAGCCTGTGTTCTGCAGCGGGAGAGGCCACAACAGTAAGAAGCCCATGTACCGCAAAAAAAAAAAAAAAAGATACATTAAACAAGATGGACTTAATTGATATTTATAGGACATTCCATCCAAAAACGACAGAATACACATTCTTCTCAAGTGCTCATGGAACATTCTCCAGGATAGATCATATCTTGGGTCACAAACCAATCCTTGGTAAATTTAAGAAAATTAAAATTGTTTCAAGTATCTTTTCTGACCAAAACACTATGAGACTAGATATCAATTACAGGAAAAGATCTATAAAAAATACAAACACAGGGAGGCTAAACAATACACTACTTAATAACCAAGAGATCACTGAAGAACTCAGAGGCAATCAAAGAATACCTAGAAATAAATGACAATGAAACCATGATGACTCAAAACCTATGGGATGCAGCAAAAGTGGTTCTAAGAGGGAAGTTTATAGGAATACAATCCTACCTTAAGCAACAAGGAACATCTCAAATAAACAACTTAAACTTACACCTAAAGCAATTAGAGAAAGAAGGACAAAAAACACCCAAAGTTAGCAGAAGGAAATAAAACATAAAGATCAGATGACAAATAAATGAAAAAGAAATGAAGGAAACGATAGCAAAGATCAATAAAACTAAAAGCTGGTTCTTTGAGAAGATAAACAAAACTGATAAACCATTAGCTACACTCTTCAAGAAAAAAAGGGAGAAGACTCAAATTAATAGAATTAGAAATGAAAACGGAGAAGAAACATCTGACACTGTAGAAATACAAAGGATCATGAGAGATTACTATAAGCAACTCTATGCCAATAAAATGGACAACCTGGAGGAAATGGACAAATTCTTAGAAAGGCACAACCTCCCGAGACTGAACCAGGAAGAAATAGAAAATATAAACAGACCAATCACAAGCACTCAAATTGAAACTGTGATTTAAAATCTTCCAACAAATAAAATCCCAGGACCAGATGGCTTCACAGGCGAATTCTATCAAACATTTAGGGAAGAGCTAATTCCCATCCTTCTCAAACTCTTCCATAATATAGCAGAGGGAGGAACACTCTCAAACTCATTCTACGAGGGCACCATCACCCTGATACCAAAACCAAACAAAGATGTCACAAAGAAAGAAAACTAAGGGCAATATTACTGATGAACATAGATGCAAAAATCCTCAACAAAATACTAGCAAACAGAATCAAACAGCACGTTAAAAGTATCGTACAACAGGGTCAAGAGGGATTTATCCCAGGAATGCAAGGATTCTTCAATATATGCAAATCAATCAGTGTGATACACCGTATTAACCAATTGAAGGAGAAAAAACATATGATCATCTCAATAGATGCACAGAAAGCTTTAAAAAAATTCAACACCCATTTATGATAACCCTCCAGAAAGTAGGCATAGAGGGAAATTTCCTCAACATAATAAAGGCCATATATGACAAACCAACAGCAACATCGTCCTCAATGGTGAAAAACTGAAACCATTTCCACTAAGATCAGGAACAAGACAAGGTTGCCCACTCTCACCACTATTATTCAACATAGTTTTGGAAGTTTTAGCCACAGCAATCAGAGAAGAAAAGGAAATAAAAGGAATCCAAATTGGAAAAGAACAAGTAAAACTGTCACTGTTTGCAGATGACATGATACTATACATAGAGAATCCTAAAGATGCCACCAGAAAACTACTAGAGCTAATCAATGAATTTGGTAAAGTAGCAGGATACAATATTAATGCACAGAAATCTCTTGCATTCCTATACACTAATGATGAAAAGTCTGAAAGTGAAATTAAGAAAACACTCCCATTTACCATTGCAACCAAAAGAATAAAATATCTAGCAATAAACCTACCTAAGGAGACAAAAGACCTGTATGCAGAAAAGTATAATACACTGATGAATGAAATTAATGATGATACATATAGATGGAGAGAAATACCATGTTCTTGGATTGGAAGAATCAACATTGTGAAAATGACTCTAC
This sequence comes from Orcinus orca, assembly GCF_937001465.1. Lineage (NCBI taxonomy): Eukaryota > Metazoa > Chordata > Mammalia > Artiodactyla > Delphinidae > Orcinus > Orcinus orca. The sequence continues at coordinate 102,687,912 of NC_064563.1, forward strand.
TACCCAAAGCAATCTACAGATTCAATGCAATCCCTATCAAACTACCACTGGCATTTTTCACAGAACTAGAACAAAAAATTTTACTATTTGTATGGAAACACAAATGACCCCAAATAGCCAAAGTAATCTTGCGAAAGAAAAACGGAGCTGGAAGAATCAGCCTCCCGGTCTTCAGACTATTCTACAAAGCTACAGTAATCAAGACAGTATGGTACTGGCACAAAAACTGAAATATAGATCAATGGAACAGGATAGAAAGCCCAGAGATAAACCCACACACATATCGTCACTTTATCTTTGATAAAGGAGACAAGAATATACAGTGGAGAAAAGACAGCCTCTTCAATAAGTGGTGCTGGGAAAACTGGACAGCTACGTGTAAAAGAATGACATTAGAACACTCCCTAATACCGTACACAAAAATAAGCTCAAAATAGATTAAAGACCTAAATGTAACGCCAGAGATTATCAAACTCTTAGAGGAAAACATAGGCAGAACACTCTATGACATAAATCACAGCAGGATCCTTTTTGACCCACCTCCTAGAGAAATGGAAATACAAACAAAAATAAACAAATGGAACCTAATGAAACTTAAAAGCTTTTGCACAGCAAAGTAAACCATAAACAAGACCAAAAGACAACCCTCAGAATGGGAGAAAATATTTGCAAATGAAGCAACTGACAAAGGATTAATCTCCAAAACTTACAAGCAGCTTATACAGCTCAATATCAAAAAACAAACAACCCAATCCAAAAGTGAGCAGAAGACCTAAATAGACATTTCTCCAAAGAAGATATGCACATTGACAACAAACACATGAAAAGATGCTCAGCATCATTAATCATAAGAGAAATGCGAATCAAAGTACAATGAGATATAATCTCACACCGGTCAGATTGGCCATCATCAAAAAATCTACAAACAATAAATGCTGGAGAGGGTGTGGAGAAAAGGGAACACTCTTGCACTGTTGGTGGGAGTATATATTGATACAGCCACTATTTAGAACAGTATGGAGGTTCCTTAAAAAACTAAAACTGGAACTACCGTATGACCCAGCCATCCCACTACTGGGCATACACCCTGAGAAAACCATCATTCAAAAAGAGTCATGTTCCACAATGTTCATTGCAGCTCTATTTACAATAGCCAGGACATGGAAGCAACCTAAGTGTCTATCAACTGATGAATGGATAAAGAAGACATGGCACATATCTACAATGGGATATTACTCAGCCATAAAAAGAAACGAAATTGAGTTATTTGTAGAGAGGTGGGTGGACCTAGAGTCTGTCATACAGAGTGAAGTAAGTCAGAAAGAGAAAAACAAATTCCGTATGCTAACACATATATATGGAATCTAAAAAATAAGAAAAAAAAATTGTCATGAAGAACCTAGGGGCAAGACGGGAATAAAGACGCAGACCTACTAGAGAATGGACTTGAGGGTATGGGGAGGGGGAAGGGTAAGCTGGGACAAAGTGAGAGAGTGGCATGGACATATATATACTAACAAACATAAAATAGATAGCTAGCGGGAATCAGCCACATAGCACAGGGAGATCAGCTCGGTGCTCTGTGACCACCTAGAGGGGTGGGATAGGGAGGGTGGGAGGGAGGGAGACGCAAGAGGGAAGAGATATGGGGACATATGTATTTGTATAACTGATTTACTTTGTTACAAAGCAGAAACTAACACACCATTGTAAAGCAATTATACTCCAATAAAGATGTAATAAAACCCAAAAAACCAAAGAAAACAGTGTAGTACTGATGTAAGAAGTGACCAAACGAACAGTGATGATAATATAGCCTAGAATCTGACTTTTGTATACACAGGGGCTTTGAATATAGTGAGGGAATTATTAATTGTTGGGGAGAAAATTAGCTGTCCAACATAAATGTGAGACAGTTTGCTGCCCATATGGTAGAAAGATAAGAGTACATTTTTACTTCACGTCATATCACATATAAAAATAAGATGATTGGGCTTCCCTGGTGGCACAGTGGTTGAGAGTCCGCCTGCCGATGCAGGGGACACAGGTTCGTGCCCCATTCCGGGAAGATCCCACATGCCGCGGAGCAGCTAGGCCCGTGAGCCATGGCCGCTGAGCCTGCGCGTCCAGAGCCTGTGCGCCGCAACGAGAGAGGCCACAACAGTGAGAGGTCCACGTACTGCAAAAAAAAAAAAAAAAAAGTAATATGATTGATGATTTAAAAGCTTAATATGAAAAGCTCAATTTTAAATTTTTTTGAAGAAAATATCAATATCTTCATGATACGCAGTCGTAAAGGATTGCTTAATCAAGACACAAAGAGCCAATCAGAATAGAGAGCCCAGAAATAAACCCACGTACCTATGGTCAATTAATCTACAACAAAAGAGGCAAGAATATTACAGTGGAGAAAAGACAGTCTCTTCAATAAGTGGTGCTGGGCAAGCTGGACAACTACATGTAAAAGAATTAAATTAGAACATTTTCTAATACCATATACAAAAATAAACTCAAAATGGATTAAAGACCTAAATGTAAGACTATAAACCATAAAACTCCTAGAAGAGAACGTAGGCAGAACACTCTTTGACATAAACCATAGAAATATTTTTTGGATCTGTCTCCTAAGACAAAGGGAACAAAAGCAAAAATAAACAAATGGGACCAAATTAAACTTAAAAGCTTTTGCACAGCAAAGGAAACCACTGACAAAATGAAAAGACAGCCTACTGGATGGGAGAAAATATTGATATTTGCAAATTATATGACCAATAACAGGTTAACATCCAAAATATATTAAAAGTTCATACAACTCAATATAAAAAAAAAAGCAAAACCCATAGAACCTGATTAAACATGGGCAGAAGACTTGAATAGACATTTTTTCCAAAGAAGACATACAGATGGCCAACAGGCACATTGAAAGGTGTTCCACATCATTAATGATCAGAGAAATGCAAATCAAAACCACAATGAGATATCACCTCAAACCTGTCAGGATAGCTATCATCAAAAAGACCACAGTTAACAAATGTTGGAGAGGATGTCGAGAAATGGGAAGCCTCGTGCACTTTGTGGGAATGTAAACTTGTGCAGCCACTGTGGAAAGCAGTATGGAGGTTCCTCAAAAAACTAAAAATAGAGCTACTGTATGATCCAACAATTCCACTCCTGGGTGTATATCCAAAGAAAACAAACACTAATTTGAAAAGATACATGCACCTCAATGTTCATAACATCATTATTTACAATACCAAGATATGGAAGCAACCTTAGTGTCCATCAGCAGATGAATGGGCAAAGAAGATGTGGGGTGTGTGCGTGTGTATGTGTGTGTATACACATACACACACATACACACACACACACACACACACACACACACACGTAGAATATTAGCCATAAAAAAGAATGAAATTTGCAAAAACAGGGATGGACTTGGAGGGTATTACGCTTAGTGAAATAAGTCAGAGAAGTACAAATATTATCACTTATATGTAGAATCTAAAAAATAAAACAAGCTAGTGGATATGGCAAAAAAGGAGGAGACTCTCAGAGATAGAGTGCAAACAGGTGGTTACCAGTGGGGAGAGAGAAGAGGGGAAGGGCAAGATAGGGTTAGGGCATTAAGAGGTACAAACTACTATGTATAAAATAAATAAGCTACAAGGATATATTGTACAGCACAGTGAATATAGCCAATATTTTATAATAGCTATAAAGGGAGTATAACCTTTAAAAACTTGTAAATCACTATGTTGTACACCTGAAATTTATATAATATTGTAAATCAACTGTACCTCAAGTGAAAAAAGAAAAAGACACAGAGAGCCAAAACATGAAGGAAATGATGAATGTATTTAACTACTAAGTTCTTTTATTTGACAGAAGAAACCATAAATAAAGTCAAATACCAAACCATCGATTGGAATAAAATATTTAGTGCCTAGAACCAATAAATAATTAGTATCTAAAATACCTAAAGAACTCATAAATCAATAAGAAGAAAAACTCAGTAGAAGAATGGATGAAGGCTATGAATAGTCAATTCACAGAAGAATAAACCTGAATGAGCCAAAATATATGAAAATGAGACATTTTTTCATTGGTTTTCCATCCTTGCAGTTCAATATGGGTAGTGTACAGGAGGGCAATAAATGGATATTGTCAATCTTCCATTTTAAACTTTAAATCTATTGTTTTGCATCAGTAATTTGAATATTTTTGCAAAAGATAGGACCAAGTCAATGCCTACTCATCCACTTTTGATTTGAAGGATTTGGATGAATCTACACTCTAGCAGCTTTTACTTTCCACCTAGACCTAAGAAAATTCATTCATCTATTGATTTAATAACTTCATTTCTATATAACTCATTGAGATGAGAGTGTTTCTTTTCTCACAGTACCGCACATTAGTACCAGCTAAGAGTGGGGAAAAGTTAGAAAGCTGTTTTTTTTGTGGTGTTTGTTTTGTTTTGTTTTTTGCGGTACGCGGGCCTCTCACTGCTGTGGCCTCTCCTGTTGCAGAGCACAGGCTCCGGACGCGCAGGCTCAGCGTCCATGGCTCACGGGCCCAGCCGCTCCGCGGCATGTGGGATCTTCCCGGACCGGGGCATGAACCCGTGTCCCCTGCATCGGCAGGCGGACTCTCAACCACTGGGCCACCAGGGAAGCCCTTGTTTTGTTTTTAATGTCTGCTTGTGTGTCTCACAATTAAGACCCATTCCGTGGGGACATTAAAAACTTTGGTGTAGGAAAAAATGTGTAAAAGTTTACACTTAGAGAAGCGACCGAAACACTGAAGCTGGGAGCTTTCCAAATTAGGAAATTAGGTTATATTCAAAGGAAGAAATCTAGGGAGGCCACAGGTCAAATCGGAATTGAGAACAGCTAAGGATTAGGAGAGTAACGCACTGATACTTTGTTGTTACAAGCTGACTTTTTAAGAGTCATTTACCTCTTGTTGTTTAAATATGGCAGTTTTTAAAATTATTTTTTATTGGAGTATAGTTATTTACAATGTTGTGTTAGTTTCTACTATACAGCAAAGTGAATCAGTTATACATATACCCACTTTTTTAGAATCTATTCCCATAAATATGACAATTTTAATAGAGAATTTTTTGTATTAAAAAAATCACTTGTGTGAGGAAGTTGTTCAGATTTCTATTTTAAAGAATGGTTAGTGGGTTGGCAGGTTACATTGCCTCTGTGTCTCAGTTTCCTTATCTGCAAGATGAAGTGGTTAATAGCACCCACCTCATAAGGTTATTATAAGGACTAAAGGAGCGAATACAGGCAAATACAAAGTGTCTCCAAAATACTAAACACTGGATAAAACTTAGCTATCTAAATTTTACCATATCTAAAGGAAGTCTGCCTGTTTGGATCTCTCGTATATAACTGTGGTTTACCAGCTGCCAATGTTTGTGCCTGAAAAGTACTAAATGGTCTCTTTTTAAGAGCTGGAATTAAAAATTGTATGTTAGGAGAAAAGACACATCAATGAAGATAACATTTATTACCAAATAATTTCATAGTTAATACGGCTGAACCCTAAACACTTGTGTGTTTCTGAGGGAATATACATAGGTTAGAGCTGACCATGGATACTAAACACACACAGACACACACACACACTTTCTCTCACACACTTACACACACCCCCCAAATATGTGGGTCGGCCAAAACCTGGGTACACATAATTTGCATTCCTAAAAGCCATGGAAACAAACCACTATGCTGAAATTGACATTCCATATAGTCTTTGCTGTTAACCAGAAGTTAAAATACTTTCCAAAATAGTTAAAACATAATTGAAACTACAAAATGTGGGGGTATGCATTTTAAAACCATTTTGAACCCAAATCATTAAAACCAAGCTTTTTAAATTTATGGACGAGGGAACTTAGCATCACAGGTGTTACACAGGACTAGAACATAGGTCTCTTAACCATCTGTCCAATATTTTTCCCAGCCCCCAGTTCAATGATGACTTTTCCAGTTGTGTTTATTGTAAATTTAAGGGATACATTCATATGGCTGCTTATAATGAAAAGTATATATTCAGCATAAGCTTTGCGCCCAGCACTCAGCTAGACACCCTTGGGAGATGTGCAGTGTTTATACATGACAATTTTAATAAAGAGAGCTGGGGATTTTTTGCAAAAGATGACCGAGTGAAAAGTAATGCATGATATTTTCACTTTCACATAAACGTATTGTGGTTAAAAGTGAAGGGTCTTAATTGACACTGGCAGCATTCCAGTATAGGTTTTACTAACTCCTAGCCATGAAACTTTGGTCAAGTTATTTAACCTTCCTTCAACTTCAATTTTCTCATCTTGTAAAACAGGGTTTATGGATCTTGAGGGCATTATGCTAAGTGAAATAAGTCAGACAGAGAAAGACAAATACTGTATGATCTCACTTGTATGTGAAATCTTAAGAAAAAAAAAAAGACTCACAGATACAGAGAACAGATTGGCAGTTGCCAGAGGTAAGGGGTGAAGGGTGGGCAAAATGCGTGAAGGTGGTCACAAGGTAAAAACTTCCAGTTATAAAATAAATAAGTCCTGGGGATGTAAAGTGCAGTAGGGTGAATATAGTTAACAATACTGTATTGTATAATATATTCAGAAGTTGCTAAGAGAATAGATCTTAAAAGTTCTTATCACAAGAAAAAAATTTTAACTATGTGTGGTGATGGATGTTAACTAGACTTATTGTGGTGATCATTTCCCTGGTGGCGCCGTGGTTAAGAATCCACCTACCAATGCAGGGTACACGGGTTCAAGCCCTGGTCTGGGAAGATCCCACATGCTGCAGAGCAACTAAGCCCATGCGCCACAACTACTGAGCCTGCACTCCAGAGCCCAAGAGCCACAACTCCTGAAGCCCGGGCACCTAGAGCTCGTGCTCTGCAACAAGAGAAGCCACCACAATGAGAAGCCCATGCACCACAACAAAGAGTAGCCCCCACTCACAACAACTAGAGAAAGCCCGCATGCAGCAATGAAGATCCAACACAGCCAAAAATAAATAAATAAAATAAATAAATAAATTTTATAAAGTTATAGGATGCTCTCCATTATTAGAAAAAAAAAAAGGTGGGGTTAATTCCCTGGTGTCACAGTAGTTAAGACTCCATGCTCCCAATGCAGGAGGCCCAGGTTCGATCCCTGGCCAGGGAACTAGATCCCACATGCATGCCGCAACTAAGAGTTCGCATGCCACAACTAAGGAGCCCACGAGCCGCAACTAAGGGCCAAATATCAAACAACTATCAAATTATGATGTTGTATACCTGAAACTAATATAATATGTCAATCATATCACATTAAAAAAAAAAACAGGGTCTGCATCTTCGTCAAATAGTTGTGAGGATAAAATGACATAAATCAGGCAAAGCACTTGTGGGCCAGTACCTAGAATAGAGTAAGTGATCAATAAATATAAAATTATCATCATTATTGTTACCATTCAAAATGTTATTAAAGTTCAGCATTTCTTCTTGAAATGGAAAGAATTCCAGAGGTCCTTCCTTTTGGCTATTAGATAATGATCACAAATTCTTTAGCTAGTCTCTATTTTGTTCATAAATTTAAGCAAGAATATCTCACAGGGTTATTGTAGGATTCAAATAGATAATCTACATGGAGTGCCTAGGAAAGTGTTTGGATTTGACCAAACTTAGGCCCCCATACCTTCCTTACTCCATCACAAAGAATAGGTTATAGATATTTCTGTAAATAGGCAAATCTAGGAATATTTTCCCCCAATAAAATGCTTAAAATGCATGCTTGCAACTTCTAGATGTGGTGGAAATGAGGCAAGTCAAAGGGGAACATTATAGTGACTGCTGACAAATTGGATGATGGTGATGAATGGAGACCAGACTTAAAGAGCCTTTGGTTCTTTTCCTTGAACCAGAAAAAAAAGAACTGGTCCCAGAAATGAGGAGCTTGCTAAAATGGTTACTTTGTTACTGAAGAAGGTAAAGAATTTCGTATAGATAGGGAGTGTGAAGTGAAAAATAGATGATTTTGAAATCTAATATTTTGTTATTCTGTAAGCATGTTGGATAAAGCTGCCAGCCAAGAAGCTAAACCGACTCTAAAATCCTGTAATGATTAACAAGAGAGTTAGAAATGTTCCCCAAAGCAATAAAAGCTGGGGCAGATATTTAATATTATGAATTACATATCCATTCTGAAGGGCAGAACATAAAAGGACTAAGGGTGGAGGGCCCACCAGAGACAGAAGGACCTAGAAGGAGGTAGCAGGATAAGAGAAAGCAAACTCCTCTTCTTCATAATTTAGCCAAGAGCCTTCCATCGAAGTTTATTATTAATGCAACTGAGCCCTGGTTCAAAGTGCAAAACCAACACCACTAACAGGATTCTCCCCCCACTAAGAATATTGGAAGCCATATGTTATGGGTTGAATCGGGTCTACCCCAAATTCACATATTGAAGTATTAACCCCCAGTACCACAGAGTGTGACCTTATTTGGAAATAGGCTTATTGCAGATGTAATTAGTTAAGATGAGGTCATACCAGAATATGGTAGCCCCTAATGCAATATGACTAGTGTCCTTATAAAAAGGGAAACTTTGGACATAGACACGCACACATAGAAGATGTGAAAATGAAGGTAGAGATCGGGTAGAGATGCTACAAGGCAAGAAATGTCACACCGCCATCAAACTTCCAGAAGCAATTGAGAGACATGGAACAGATTTTCCCTCACAGCCCTCAGAAGGAATCAGCCCTGCTAACACCTTAGTCTTGGACTTCTAGCCTCCAGGACTGTGAGACAATAAATGTCTGTTTGTGGTAGTATTTTGCTCTGGCCACCCTAGCAAGCTAATACAGATTTAGCTTTTCTGGTAATATCCCAGTGCTGACTAGCATTGCTACTTGATATAAAGAACTTTGTGTCTTCTTAAAAAGAAGAATTCTTTGAGGTAAATGGAAGAATTCAGAGAATGCTTAAGAACAGATATTTTTCTGGGTTTTTAGGAAGGCCTAATAAAGCTGGGAAGCAAGTGATACGCAAAGGAATGCCTGCCTATATCCAGTGAGCAGGCTAAAAAGAACAGGAAGGATCCAAAGATGTTGGGTTGATTAATTTCATACAAGTAAAAAATGTCAGCTTGTTGTATATCATAATAAAAATTAATACATACAATTAATTTTGCAAAAACATTTAGGGAGGAAGGGTTGACTCTTGTTCTATCCTAGGGCCCAAATATTCTGTAACTGATAGAATTTCAGAACAGTAAATGACGTTAGACAGTATCTCATCTTATAAATGGAGAAGTAAGAACAAGAAATATTTAAAGAGGCTTGTGCCATCATGATGCTGGCCAAGGCCAGAAGCCTTTTGTCAGAGAGACTGAAAAGCATTTGAAGTCTTTGAACTGTGTCAGAATCTCTGTCCCTACACATTGCTTGGAGTAAAAGCGTGCTTATTCAAAGCATGGTCCCAGAAGTTAACCATGCCAGAATGGTAATGAAACTAATTATTTCCATAGCAACTGTGACCTAACCTTATAAGCCACTGAATAATCATGACTCTAGAATCCAGCTAGTTTGTGCCATTCCTAACCTGGTTATGGGAATGCTGAACTTGAGCAATGAGAACTTCTAGAGCTGATGAAAAAGCTTCACAGACATGGCACTTGGGAAGGAACTAAATCTGCCAAGTTTTCTCATCATTAACTGTGCTCACTTTCTGTCTTCTTCTCATCACCCCTTGAAGATTAAGAACTATGGAGTAGAATATATCACAGAGAGTCAAACCCCCTCGATTTGCGAATGAGGAGAAGGAGACCCAGAGTGACTGTGCCTTGCCTGAGGTTATACAGTGAGTTTTAGAAGAACTGGGTTGGACCAAGTTTTCTTGATTCCTACCTAGCTCAGCTCTTTTTAAATAACAGCACATTGCCATCCCAGGGAAGACTCTATGTATGTATATTTTTCACTGTGAAGTGAAGCAAGCATCCTGCCTTGCTACTGATCCCTTTAGAAATTGATAACTCTTATGTATGAAGAATAGATAGTAAACAATGCACTGTCATTCTACAGGTCTGGCCAACTCTTGACGCTTTATGCATTTCATTATCAAAGCCCCAGCTTACAGAGCAAATAGATCCTCTTCCAATCACTTCCATTCAAGGATATTATGTTTCCGTATAAAAGCTTAGGCGTACTGATAGGTACCATGAAAATATACAAATGAATACAGTAGATAAACTTGTGCCAAACATACATTTGGCCTTGTTCTATGACTCAGTGTGTTTTCAAAGTACTCTAAAAGCAAAATAGTTCTTCGAGGACTAGCCAGAGCATACTTTTACACCCTCTGTGCCAAGATCTCTGCAATTCAGCTACTAACTGACAATGGTTGGCAGTCCTAAATTCATTCAATCCAAGTGTAAGAGGGCCCCACTTTCAATATAATGTCTGGCTCAATCCTGTGGTGCAGAGCCTGCAAGAATTCCACTGAAGTTAAGAGGTCGCACTCCTCTCAGTGTGGAGGGGAACAAGGAAAACCTGCAGTCAGAATCTACTGAACCTAACACTGGTCCTAATTCATTTTTCCGGTGACTCTAGTCTGAATTACTCAATGCGTAGACCATAAATATTGAGTGCTTAAAAAGGAGCTTTCCTAGAGTTTTATTGACCTTCCTTATTCTAAGAGCTTTTCTTCCACATGTCCGCATTGCAATTAGATTGTAAGAGATTAACTGGTAGCCTCACAAAGTGCCAACATCGAAAGGAGCAAAGGAAACGGAATCCTGCGTGGCTGTTTAGGCCAGAACATAATCAAGTTAACAGTTCTACCATTGATAAAATCTAACCCTAGTTTAAATGAAACAGATAGCTTTTCATAAATAACACACTTTTTCTGAGCGTCTTCTTTTCTCCCAATGTTCTCCAAGGAAAACACTGATTTTGGTTGGGACACTGAATTTGCTGCTCTTCAACACTAGGCCTATTTCTGCTTATTCACTTTTAGATTTCTCTGTCTACTTTCAGATGCCTGAAAATTCTTAGAGAAACAAAACTCTTTACTCCATAAGTAGAGATTAAAGACTTAATACATCTGAATATACTAGGCTACTCAATAAACATTAAATGAATGAACAATGTCACTAAGGGAAATACTTTCTACGTAAATGGTTTACAGCTTAACTCATTTGCTGAAACTATTTGATTTTACTGAATTTGAATTCACATGCAACCATTTCTTGCTAAGAATCTAAAACTATACATTGTCGCAATTTTTTAGGGCTGGTGAGTGGACCCTTATACACGTTGAAACAGAAAACAACAGTGTGGAATCCTCCCTCATACAAGGAAGCTTCCAGCTGTTGTGGAAGGAGAACATGTGGGAATACAGTTCTGAAATCTGCCTGACAACCGGTAGAAAAGCAATAGAGCCACAGCTTCCAAAAAGAATTTCCATTTCCAATACTAACAATTTTAAGCTGAATTCCCCATTCACACATTTAAAGAAGACAGACGCTCATTTAGTGAATTTGAATAGAGGAACAATAGTACACCTAGGAGAAAGAATATTTTTGAAAAATATTCTGGCCTCTCAGTATTTCCTATAAAAATATAATCTCTTCCCTTTAAAATACCTTATATAACAACACTCAAAAATGTTCCTGGCATTCCTCTATGTGTTTGATTTTTCTGTACAGTTTTTAACTGATCTAACCTTGCCTAAAATTCTAGAAGCCAGATCCTGTCTAGAACGGAGTTTAAATCTCAGCAGGATTCTCTTTTCTGAGGGAAAACTATTTCTTGTCATTCTTGTTTTGGATTGGGGGAAAGTAGCCAGGAATTTTCATAGGTAGAGTCGTTTGGTCAGCTTGTGTAATTTCTGGAATCAAAATATGTCTTCACTGGACAGGGTTGTGAAGGTGATATTTATTCAGTTCTCACATCTGGGGATAAGTGGATGCCCTCACTTAGGAAATGTGGATGTCTGTCCAAGAGGTGTGGGAGCGTCTGCCACAGTTTCCTTTCCAGAGCATTTCTCTCACTGGGTTGATGGGTCTGGAATTCCTCAGCTTCCTTATGAAAATGTTGATGTTTATTCAGACTTTCTGAACCTTGACAACGATGGACAGATGCCTGTGGCCACCTACGTCTCTGGATGAGAGGCTGGCAGCCCTCAGGACCACTTATTCTGCTGTCTGCTACACATCACCAGAGATTTAAAAACAGACTGGTCAAAGTCAAGTCCAGATAGATGATGTGTAAATGTTTATTAGTCTGAGGTATTTTTTTTTCTGTGTCTCTTTCTCTTGACAGCTTAAACTCACCCTCCTAGATTTGTTGGTCCAGCTTGATCCTGACAAAGTGAAATGTAGTCTATTTTTTTATATTAGCCCTACAAAAACTAAGACTCTTTTCTGATGTGAACATGGAGGGAAGTTGTGAGAAACCTTGGTAGGACAACTGAAATTGGTAGAGTGACTGTACCTTTTAGAAAGATAAGCCATTCATTCAAAATACACTGCATAAGGACATGCATATGATTAAATATGCATCACATTTACACATTTTATTCTAATATCCCAGTGCACTCCAATCCCAGGCTTCTCACCATGATCCGTGAACCCCAGGGGCCATCTGTGTGGTAAAGAATGAATGAAGAAAGAAGTATCTGTAATTGGTCTGAGGATGTCCATGGCTAATCCCACTGTACCTGGATGAGTTTCTTCTTAAACTGTAGTTTGTTTATTCCATGATTAGACAAGGTTCACATCTAAAATCAAACCAGTTTTTTTTTTCTAGCTGTGCTTCTACAAATACAGCAGAATTGGAAAATATATAGTTGTAGGCATTTCAATATCGCGGTTCAGCATGACCCTCTGTGAGCATCAGGCCAGCCGGCCAGACTAGTTCAGCATTTCAAGGCAAGGGTAAAAAACAGTCCCAAAACAGGAAACTCTACTATGGAAATGATTTTGTAATTCAGGGGCTATCTGGGGAACCAAAGATTTAAGTGAAGCACTTGAACTTACCCAACCTTTTGGTGTTCTATAATTCTAGTCTAACCATACAGATATCTTAGAGTTAAAAGATGAGGCATAAAATATGTTTGCTGAAAGACAGACACTTCCAACTTATTAAATATCAGTACATCAAGGAAGAAATTACTGGAACCTCTTATAGCTGCTTACATTGGGCAGCAGCCAAAAAAAACATTCATTATTACTGGGCAAACCTTTGTGTATCTAAGTGGACTGATTTTCAGATAGAATGCGTGTATAGACTCAGCATCTGGAAAACTTTTAATAATCTTCAAAAATCTTGGTTCAGTTTTTAACAGTGGACTAACCACAGCTATTGAAATGCTTGGACTACACTTCCACAAAGGATGTTTTAGGTGAAGTTAGCTAGCATCGTCAGGACTTCATACCTGGCAGTGCTTCTCCCAACCAGCAGGTGTTGGAACTAACAAAATCAAGGGGGTAGCAATCGACAGGACATGGAAAAATGAAGTTGACATAGAGTCACCATCCTCACTGGTGTGCTTGGTGAAATACCCAGCCCCTGGACATATACATTTCTACCCATGTATCATTTCTCACTATTTACTTGGTTAAAAAAAAAAAAAAAACTTGATATGTGAATACATATGTTTACAATGTTTTAGTCATTCTCAAAATAATGTCAATATAATTTCTTCAATTACGTTGAGAAGGAAAAAAATCTATACAGAGAGTTGGAATTTTTCTATTTATATTCATATATAAATATGAATGAGAGAGAGAGATCTTAAGGAACTGGCTCACCTCCATTGTGGACACTGACAAGTCTGAAATCTGCAGAGCAGGCTGGAAGCTTGGAAATTCCAGCAGGAGTTGGTGTTGTAGTTTTGATTCCAAAGGCAGTCTGAAAGAAGAAACCCTCCCTCTTCTAAGGACCTCAGTCTTTTCTCTAAGACCTTCAACTGAATGGATGAGACCCACTCACATTATAGAGGGTAATCTACTTTACTCAAAGTCTGCTTACTAACTTAAATGTTAATCACATCTAAAATATGCCTTTACAGCAACCTCTAAACTGGTGTTTGACCAAACAACTGGGCACCATGACCTAGCCAACCTGACACATAAAATTAACCATCACACTATCTCATGCATAGTTCAAATTTTTATTACTAAATATGCTCAAAGGAGTGTGCAGAAAACTATAAATCTACAAATATATAAAATATGAATGATTGATAGGCTTGTCATAAATTATTTCAATTTAATAATTCTAGTTGTCATTGGCTCCTTATTAGACTTTGTCTAGAAAGGATAGTATTTGGAAGTAATCATCCTTAAGCCTATAGATAGACCAAAATAGGGCAGCTAACTGAAACCTAAATCAACATCATAAGTAAATTTTTCAATAATATAATAAGGAAATAAAGAATTCAAATTTCCACTAAAACTGAGCTCAGTGTGGAAACGATATTGATACTTAGTTCAATTATAGGTCTTTGGGTTCGAGTTGATTACCTCTGTCTCTGGAAAGGTCATTAACTTATAGTAAGTTTCTGAAATAGCAATAGTTTCTAGAGTAAAGGGTGACATTCTCTGATGGGCAGAATCTGCCAGTTTAATTCTGAAAATTAAAGATGGACAAATACTGCAACCAGATGGCAACCTGGCATACCAAAATGCCAAATATATCTCTGTCTCCTTACTTTTTTACTAAATACTCACACTCTCACTCCAATTGGAGAACAAAAGAGAAAACTCTGTCCTTTACAATGAGCTTTAAATTCTGTCTTCTAGTGGCCTAAAGATGTACAACATATAAAGATGAATCTGTTGCTATTGAATTGATTAATATTTTCTTATAATATAAAGCAGTAGGAAGAGCAACATTTGTCAATGTTCAGAACAAGACTTTTTTCTGTCTTCTGTGTTACTTTTCTACCTCAAATGTAAAAGATACAAAACAAAAACAAAAAAAAAAAGGCGGAGAGAGTGAGTGCCTTAGCTTTACAAATCAGAAAACCCTTTTTACTTTTCTCCCTGACTGGTTAGGAATGAGCCATTAGGACATGGGAAGACCACTGAGTTAAGAAAAAAAAGCAAAGTAGATTCTTCTGGCACTTGCTCTATGGAAATAGTTTGTTTCATACCTGATGTTTTTTGGTATGCTATGATCGGTCATTGATGACCAAGAGTCTTTGGTCTGGAAAAGTAATGAAATAAAAAACACTTGAGCTCCACACTTTCTAGCATCATAAGAGTCACCTCATTAAGAAAAAAGTAAAGGTTTCGAGAAAGCACAAAGCAAAAAGGATAAAAATGCAAAACTTCTTTAGGATGAGGATATACCTTTTTCCACTATTTTATTTTTACTTTGCCAAAACATTGTCCTTCGTGAAGTTACTTCTGTGACATCTAGTACACTGCTGGCTTTTAGGCGGGTGAACATCCTGCTTCTCGGACACTTTAATGCTGTGGCCTCAAACTTTTTTGATCACATGCCTCTATCAATAAAATTATTGAGCACACAACCACAATGTATATATATGTATTTACAAATTATAAAACTGTACCATTTTATAATATATACATTATAAAACTACATACACATAATTTTAAATAAGAAAAATATTTAAAAGTTCTCATTTTTTTCCTATACCCTAGTGACTCATTTTGTACCTCACTGGGAGGATACACAGAATCCCATACCCTCCATTTTGCAGACCAACGCTTCAGCAAAGATTTCCCTTCTATGAGTATTTTGCTCCCATTAAATTTCCCTTAATTTTAATTTTAAAAAATCTGCACCTTCCCACCCCTCACTCCTCTCCCCTGAAGAGCCAGGTTGCCTCCATTTCATTCTCCCGACCACCACATAAATCTCTGTCACCATCAGTATTCTAATTATACCCTTAGCAAGGCCAATCCCTTATTTCTTCACCAAACGGATGGATCTGTTTCAGACTGTATCCTCAACCTTGTTGCTGCCCTAGATAGTATTAACCACAATCTCCTTAAAATGCTTTCCTCCCTTGATTTCTGCCTCAGTCTGCAATCACTGGCTGCTGGGAACTCAAACCACTCAAGGCAGCCTAAGTAACAGAACTCACACGCGGGTACCCCTCCGAGCAACTCACTGGAACCAGAAAGTTGCAACCTAAGTTTCTTTCTCAAGTACGCTATGCCCACTGAATCTCTCATCATTTCTCCTCATATCAGTTTTTCTCTGCTTTAGCACTGAGTGGCTCTTCTGATCCTGGATTCCTGTGGCCTCTACAGTAAAAACCCAGTAAAATGACTAGAGTCTCCCATTACAGTTACACCCATCAAGAAGAGGGAATCTGCTTGACCCAGCTTGAGTCTTATGTCAAGTCCTGATCTCCAGTCAGTTGTGGTCAGTAGTTTGAGGTCTTTTGAGGGTGCAGACTCAGATTGTGGTCAGGGGTGGGCATGCTCCCCAACATGGCGGCAGGAAGGGTGTGAGCTGCTAGGATAGCTTCTGTGGCTCTCCTCTAATATTGTCCTCCCTCTCATGTCCTTCCTTCTTGGATTCTTCCACGGACTCCTTTTCTTCCACCCAGTGTTTAGGGTGTTTCCTCATTCTGTCTGTGGTTCTCTCTCCATTCTGCATACTCAGTCCACTCACCTGGCTCCTGCAACCATGCAACACTGATTGATTTACACCTCATAAGGCACACAGCACCGCATACCTTCCATACTTGTGTCTCCAGTTCTAAGTCTGTCCTGAGCTTGAGCCCTCTCCATGCCTACCTGCTGCCTCTCTATCTGATTTCCCACAGCCATCACAACCCAGGCTGAGCTCACCACCTTCAGCCTCATCACTGATCTTCCTAGATATCCCATCCCTAGGGTCACCATCCCTAACCAGCCACCAGAACCTGAGAGGAATTTAATTAGACTCCTGCTTTTGTCTGGACTATGTGTTTTGGCTCTCACTTGAGATTTCTTTTGAAACGTAAATTTCCATTGCTTTAAAATATATGATAAAGCATCACAGTATTCAAAATCCTTATGCTTAAATAACAGTGAACTAATATTGATTAACTTATTATAAATGAATTTAGCATATGTCTTCCCAGTTAACAAAGTAACTGTGGACAAGGCCCCAGGTCATTGAGGACAGTGGTGCTGGAGAATGCCTTGGAGAACCGTGAGATAGTATCTCTCATTTATTACTCACCCCAACCATAGAATGTAAATATTTTTAATATTCCCATTTCACAGGTAAAGAAAGATACTGCTCTGTAGAGAGTTTGAATAATTTTTGCAATACTACAAATCTAGTAAAGTGCTGAGGTAGGATTTTGACCCATATCCCAGAGCCCAAACTGCTAATTATGACAATATGCTTCCTCCTTCTATGTTAAGGAAAGTGGCATATGGTTAAGAATACAGGTTTGGAAGAGATACAAAATTGGTATGAGTTACTGCTCACATGCTTGGCCCAGTTACAAAAGTTCTCTGTGTTTCCTCACCTGTACAGTGGGAATAATAGAGAGCTGGGGGAGGAGGCGCTTTACAGAGTAAATAGGAACGATGGATGTCGAGTGGTGAGCAAAGGGTCTGACATACAGTTATTGCTCAATAAATGGTACCTGTTACCCTAAATTAAGCCGTGTGGTTGAGGTGAGCATAGCATGAGTTACAACTCTGCTCAGCCAGTAGCACTTTCGGTTACCTTAGAAAAATTCCTTAACTCCCAGGTAGTTACGTTTTAAAGATGCATATCAAATAATGTTTCCTGTGGTGAAATGCCAGTATATGTGCTGGGCAGAAGGGCCTTAGATCCTGTGCTACCCAACAGACATTGATGGATATTATTTCCTTTCCCCTTTCAGATGGTGTTGTAAAAATAGTAGAACCTGGTCATGGTGTCACAATGGAATCCAACAATTCAACTGGGTAAAATGTGTAATTGCATTTATTGCCTAACTGCAGTATTGCTGCAAGGTTAATGAAATGACATTGAGCCAACCGGGAATATCAGGGTCAGGCTCCCCAGTCCAAACCTGTTTGGGTCTAACTAAAAAGTGGAGGTTATCCATTTCAGTTTAAACATGGAAAGCACTCTGGCTCTTTGTGGTTAATTAGGAACTCCAGGATGGTGACAGCATTTCAAGAATCTCCCACACATTTGGTACTAGTTTTGTGAGCTCAAACCTATAAAACTACTACAGGATAATACTGGAGTGCAGAGGTCTACCCTCTCCCTCTCCAGTTCTGGAGATTTGTTTCCCTGATACTGCATACCCAGACTGGCACTCTGCTATTACCTGCTCCTCTCCCCAGAAGATGGGAACTTTTAGTCCACCTCACTTTGAGATCAGAGTGCTATAGCCCAATTTGAGTTACCTAAATGGATCCTTTTTCTTCTTAGATGTCTATAATATAATATTATAGTCTATAATGACTATACTGTGCATTAGATATCCAGGTCTTATTTATCTACCAGTTACAAGTTTGTACTCTTAAACAGCATCTCTCCTATTCTCCCAACACCCAGATTTTGTTAACCACCTTTCTACTCTCTGTTTTTACAAGTTGGGTCTTTTTAAGATTCCACATATAAGTAATATCATTCAGTATTTGTCTTACTCTGTCTGACTTATCTCACTTAGCATAATATCCTCAAGGTCCATCCATGTTGTCACGAATGGCAGGATTTCCTTCTTTCTCATGGCAGGATAATATCCCATTGTGTATGTGTGTATGTGTGTGTGTATCACAACTTTTTTATCCACTCATCTGTTGATGGACATTGAGGTTCTTTCCTTATTTTGGCTATTGTGGATAATGCTGCGATAAATGTAGGAGTGCATATATCTCTTCCGTATCCTGTTTTCATTTCCTTTGGGTATATACCCAGAAGTGGGATTGCTGGTTCATATGATAGTTTTATTTTTCATTTTTTTGAGGAACTTCCATATAGTTTTCCATAGTGGCTGCACCAACTTACATTCCCACCAACAATGAACAAGTGTTTCCTTTCCTCAACATCCTCACCAACACTTGCTAACTCTTGTCTTCTTGATATTAGCCATTCTAACAGATATGAGGTGACATTTCATTGTGGTTTTGATTTGCATTTATCTAATGATTAGTGACATTGAGCCCTTTTTATGTACCTGTTGGCCAGTTATATGTCTACTTTGGGAAAATGTCTGTTTAGTTCCTCTGCCCATTTTTAATCAGATTGTTTGTGTTTTTCTGTTGTTATTAAGTTGTATGAGTTTTTATATATTTGGAATATTAACCTCTTATCTGATATATAGTTTGAAAATATTTTCTCCCATTGTGTAGGTTGCGTTTTCATTTTGTTGATCATTTATTTTGCTGTGCAGAAGCATTTAAGTTTGATGTAGTCCTGCTGGTTGATTTTTGCTTTTGTTGTTTGTGCTTTTGGTGTCCTGTACAAAAAGTCATTGCCCATTGCCAAGACCAATGGAGGCGCTTCTTCCCTATGTTTTCTTCTAAAAGTATTATGGTTTTAGATCTTATGTTTAAGTCTTTGATCCATTTAGAGTTAATTTTTGTGAGTAGTGTAGATAGGGGTCCAATTTCATTTATCTGCATGTGGTTATTCAGTATTCCCAACACAATTTGTTGAAGAGACTATCCTTTCGCCATTGGGTGTTCTTGGCTCCCTTGTCAAATATTGGTTGACCATATATGTGGGGGGTTAATTCTGGGATCTTTATTGTATTCCATTGATCTACATGTCTCTTTTTATATCAGTACCATACTGTTTTTACTATAGCTTTGTAGTATAATTTGAAATCAGGAAGTGTGATGCCTCCAGCTTTGTTCTTCTTTCTTGGGATTGCTTTGGCTATTCGGGGCATTTTGTGGTTCCTTACAAACTTCAGGATTTCCTTCTATTCTGTGAAAAATGCCATTGGAATTTTAAGAGGGATTGTGTTGAATCTATAGATGGCTTTGGGTAATACTGACATTTTAATCATATTAATTCTTCTGATCAATTAACATGGGATGTCTTTCCATTTGTCTGTGTCTTCTTCAATTTCCTTCAACAAAGTCTTATAGTTTTCAGTGTAGAGATCTTTCACTTCATTAGTTAAATTTATTCCTAAGTATTTTATTGTTTTAATGTTGTTGTGCATGGGGTAGTTTTATTTCCTTTTCAGATGTTTCATCATCAGTTTATTGAAATTCAGCATATTTCTGTACATTGATTTTATGTCCTCCAACTTTACTGAATTCATTGATTAGTTCCAACAGTTTTTTTTTATGAAGACTTTGAGGTTTTCTATATGTATATAAGATCATATATTCTTCAACTAACAACAGTTTTAATTCTTCATTTTCAATATGGATGCCTTTCATTTCTTTGTCTTGCATAATTATTCTTGCTAGGACCTCTAGTACTATACTGAATAAGAGTGGTGAGAGTGGGCACCATTTGTCTAGTATCTAATCTTAGAGTAAAAGCTTTCAATTTTTCTCCATTGAGTATAATGTTAGCTGTAGGTTTATCATGCTTGGCCTTTACTCTATTGAGATATGTTACTTCTATATCCAATATGTTGAGGGTTTTTATAATGAAAGGATTTTTTATTTTGTCAAATGCTTTTTCTGTATCTGAGATAATTATATGATTTTAATCTTTTATTCTATTAATGTGGTATATCACATTTATTGATTTTCATGCATTGAACCATTCTTACACCCTAGGGATATCCCACTTGGTCATGGTTTATAATGCTTTTAATATGTTCTTGAATTCAGTTTGCTAATATTTTGTTGAGAATTTCTATATCTATCTTCATCAGGGATATTGATCTGTAATTTTCTTCTCTTGTAGTATCCTTATCTGGTTTTGGTATCAAGGTAATGCTGGCCTATTATGAGTTTGGAAATGTTCCTTCTCCTTCAATTCTTTGCAGAAGTTTGAAAAGAATTGTCTTTAATTCTGATTTAAATGTTTGGTAGAATTCACCCTGAAGCTGTCTGGTCCTGGGGTTTTCTGTGTTGGGAGGTTTTTGATTACTGATTCCTTTCTTTACTTATTATTGGTCTGTTCATATTTTCTATTCCTTGATTCAGTCTTGGTAGGTTGCTTGTTTCTAGGAATTTATCCATTTATTCTAAGTTATTTAATTGTTCATAGGAGTCTCTTATAATCCTATGTATTTCTCTAGTATCAGTAATGTTTCCTCTTTCATTTTTGATTTTATTTATTTGAGTCATCTCTCTGTTTTTCTTTGATAGTCTAGCTAAAGGTTTTTCAAGTTTGTTTAGCTTTTTAAAAATCCTCATAGTTTCATTGATCTTTTCTATTATTTTTCTGGTCTATATTTCATGTATTTCTGCTCTGATATTATTTCTCTTTTTGTGCTAACTTTGGTGAATAGATTCTGATGAGCATAATACAATCAACCTTTCTGAAGTGATAGGTCCAGGATGGATTCTCATTTTTATAGGAATATCTAGTTGAGATTCTCCTTGCTTGGAGAAAAATAGAATATCCCCCCAAAACTCTTTCCAGGGATGTAGTAAAATATTGTGCCACCCAACCCTTTAATCAAATGACAGTAGCATTTAAAACATCCTATACTTCAACATTTTTATTATCTAGATCCTTGTCTATGGTACCCAAATAACAGTTCATTTTACAAATTCAGTGCAGCATGGGTAACCACCCCATTCAGCCAGGATACAGACTTTCTACCCAAAAACCAAAACTGCCAGGAAGACATTTGTGGCAGAAACTTCTAAGTACCAACCTAATATACATTTTTCCCATCTTCTTCACAAACAGAACCCTGATTTTATTCTAGATGGCAATAGGCCCAGATTAAAAATTATATTCTCCAGCCTCCCTTAAAGCTAGGGATGGCAGAGGTACTTAGGTGGATGTCTGGGAAATCTTAAGGAGCACTGATTCATCTAGGAGAGAAGACTTCTTACCCTTTTTCCTTTTCCCCCTTCTTCCTTCCTATTACCTGGAACTCAGATGTGATCACTGGTACTCCAGCAGCCATCTTACATCAGAAGCAGATCTCAAAGCTAAGTTTGGTGTCTTAGTTAACTTGGGCTGCCATAACAAAACACCACAGACTGGGTAGCTTAAACAACAGACGTTTATTTTCTCACAGTTCTGGAGGTTAGGAAGTCCAAAATCAGGGTGCCAGCATGGTCAGTTTCTAGTGAGACCTCTCTACCAGGCTTTTAGGTAGCTGCCATATTTCTATGTTCTCACGTGATCTCTTCTTTGTGTGCATGGGGCCCTGGGGTGGCAGAAATATTCAGGTATCTCTTGTTATAAAGACACTAATCCTATTGTATGACAGCCCTACTCTTATGACCTCAGTTAAGTTAATTACCTCTTTATAGGCCCTGTCTCTAAATACAGACACATTGGAGGTTAGGGCTTCAACACATCAATTTGGTGGGGGGAGGGGGGAGACACAATTTAATCCATAGCAGATGAGCAGCAGAATTTTTTTAGATTCTTATGACATTGATGTCAACATGAAGCCACCATACATCCATAGACTGCCTGTACATCTCTGAATTTCCTTTACACGAGGCTAAAAAAAAAAAAAATCCACTATCTTGTCTGAATCGTGTATTTTGAATTTCTATTATATTGAATCAAACCTAATCTCAAATGATATAGTATATAGGCATCTATTCATTTAGCCAAAAAAAATTTGAAGATGTACTGTGTACTGGGCACTATGCTCAGTGCTGAGAACTAGAGATAAGGCAAAGCAGATAGATTCCCTGCCTCTGACGAGCTCACAGATTTATGGAGGAAACAAACATAAATATGCACTTTAAATTTTTAGTCTTACAGAAAGGTCAAAAGGAGAACGTGAACAAAGTATTCAAAGAAATCTTAGCTTGGAAGTTTGGGCAGAACTACCCAGAGTTAAGATTTGAATCTGTCCTTGAAGGACATGTGGAATTTCAGCAGTTTAGAGGTTGGAGTATTCCAGACATAGAAAGAGCCAAGGAATGGAGGGAATGGTCATTGGACAGTGGGAAGTTAGATTTTTTGGATAAACCTCATTGCAATCGGACACACTGAAGATTCCATTAAAAACAATGAAGGTGATGTTAAAAAGTAAAGTTATTAAACTCACATTTTGGGGAGGTTATTGTGGAGGTAGACTGGAGGCAGGGGGACCAGGTAGAGGACAATTATAAAGAAATAATACTAATGAGATGAAGAGGATATAAACAAGGCTAAAGGACAGTGTATTAACTCCTATCCATTTTAGTTTCAATCCAAATTGTCAAATGAGCTGTTAACCATCTGCAGACTAGCCTGCATGGACCTGGTACTAAAGCAAAACTTACACCATTAAATAGTATTTCTTGAAAAATGTTTTTGACAGAATCATTAGGCATATGTAGAAGAAATTTGGTGACGTTATCAGGTGTCAGGCCTTCTGAGCATCCCTGTGACAAGTGCAGGCCTCCTACTTGCGGCTGACTTTCCTTGAGTCCTTGGCTTTCCTCCATACTGACATCTCTCTACCTAGACCAGTGGCCCCAGGAGGGTTGCTCTGCACCTAGCCTGTTAACTTGGATCTACTCTCTTACCTTCTGTCTACTCATCACACTCCCTTATTTTCAAATGGATCTCCTTAGACATGATATTATGCCTCCTTGGACATGAACTAATGTTATTGCCACCTTGGTGTCAAATTTCTGAAGCTAAATAAATTATCCTGCATTCCTGGTAGAGAGTTCTACTTAGATATTGATACCTATTTGACTCTGAGCTGTGAAAAATGTTATGGTTGGCACCTCTCTGGGAGTGCTGTTTCTACTCCTATTTTCCCCCTCAGCGTGACCTCCCTTTCTTGCCCACATGCACTCCTCTAGCATTGGATGGAGGCACACATTCATCTCTTTCTAGGAAATGAAGCTGAATGGAGATGAGTTGATGACCAATCAGTTAGAAAATCACATTGCAACAAAAGCACAGAAAGATTGGCTTTTCTTTGACACAAACAATGAGGGCATATTTTAGGATATTTCTTTGAAAATCACAAAGAGCATCATGTACGTACAATGCATTTATAGTTCTTTGCCTTTCCTCATCCATTGATTAAGCATGCAACATTTTTTCTTAAATTTGAAGCTTGTTAATCACTTTTGGATTGCAGATTTATTTTACCTGAACATCTCTGTCATGTCTAAATCCACACATCAATTACACACACACATAAACACACACAATCCACATACGATTTTATTCAAAGTCAGACCATGTAAAAGATAAAAGTGGGAGACTCCAAAGAAAATGTGATTTCTTTCTAAGAATTCTACTGTGCTCTGATTTCAAATATTAACTTTTTTTTTGGAAATCTATTGTTTAAAATGTCTACATACCAAGCTGGGTTCCTAGCTGGAACACTCAAAATCAGGGACATGTTTCTGTACATATTTTTAAAGTTCATTCACTTGTTGTTTGAAAGGTGCAATAAATCAACTTAATTTACATCACTTCATAAGCTCATATGCCCCTATAAACTCTCCTTTTGAATATAAGCCATGAGAATATACTTTCACTTTATTTACTTCTTCCATTTCAGTGCTGTTTCAAGAGTTCAATGCGTGTTTACTTGCATTGTTGATGTATTTATTCATTCACCCATTCAGCAAACGTATATTGGACATCTACTATGTGGCAGATCCTATGTTGGGAAGTGTGGTGATATAAAGATTAATAAGATTAACCTTATAGAGATTAATATTAATAAGAATTAATAATTATTATGCTCAAAGGACTCTCAATCTGACAGGAGAGCTAATATTACCTTGCATTTTTTCAGGGCTTTGTAGTTTACAAAGCATTTTCAAATGCATTCTTACATTCCAAATGTCTTTATAACAACTTGATGAGTTAGGCAAGGTAAGTGTTATTATCCCTATTTAGCAGATGGGCAAACTGCATCATCTCTCATGAAGTCCTACTTTATACTTATTGACCATGACAGTGGGTTTCAACCCAAATACAGCGAGAATCATCTGGGAAGCTTAAAAAGGTGACCAATGCCTGGGCCCGACCTCCAGAGATTCAGGTTTTATTGGTGTGGGGTGAGGCCTGTGCATAGGCAGTTTTTTAAAGTTCATGAGATGATTCCCCTGTGCGGCAAGATTGAAAAACATGGCTTTCACTTTACTGAACTCTTTGTGATTCTTCTTGGACACCATACTGTTTCCCATCTCTGTGTGTCTGTTCCTTTACCCCTGCATTTACTACTTTATATTAAAACACACACACACACACAGCCTTGAACTGTGTCGTATTCATCTTTTAAGCCCAGTTCCTAGTGTAGTATGTCATGGACAATAGGAGCTAAATAAGAGTTTCTCGAACTAATGTCAACTTGATCACAAAATATGCTAATTTGTGTTATCGCTTCTACCTCTCCTGGTCCCCTCATCATGGTCTCCCTTATTCATCTGATCAGGTCGCCTAGTTCAGTTTTGTCCCTTACTCGCTAAGACCTGGGTCATTTCCTGGATCAAGGCAAGAGGACAAATTAAGTGGCTCAAAAGCATCCCTCCTCACTCTTTCCCATCCTTCCATACGCTACCCAACTCTCTCTCCCCATTCTACGTTTTGCAGAAGAGTAAGGGGTGTGTTTAAAAATGGGGCCTCTTAAAATCAGAAATTGTTAGTTTAACTGAGGAGGAAATACTAGTCTTGACCTCCAGCTGCCCAGCTCATCCAGCCAAAGCTGCTGTCAGAAACCTCACCAGATCTTCACTAAAACACAATTTGTCACACTGGCCCTTACAGATACACCCAGCTGGGTCAAAGTTCAAAAAGTGCACCTAGTTTAGGCCTTAACTCTGGAGTCTACAACATCCATCCAATACTCAGGAAATTTATATCTGAATAATAGATCATATCAGTATATTTTTCTAACAGTATTAATTTGTTTCTAACAAATACAAAATCAAGAACTTTTATTCTGCAAACAAAGTAAACTACCACTATCTCTAAAA
Source organism: Orcinus orca (assembly GCF_937001465.1). Taxonomy (NCBI): domain Eukaryota; kingdom Metazoa; phylum Chordata; class Mammalia; order Artiodactyla; family Delphinidae; genus Orcinus; species Orcinus orca. Next base: position 102,713,947 of record NC_064563.1, read on the forward strand.
AAATTCTAAAAGTTAATCCCATAATAGAAATAAAATATAAATGCTTTATACTAGTTTCTGGACTTAAAACTGACTGCTTATCTGGTTGTAAATATCAATTTTTACAAATATCAGTAGGATAAATTTGTTAAGCATTAATTATCCTATTGATTTTGCAAAATTGACATATACTACATATGTATGTCGAATATCTCAATATGTGTGTGTATATATAGTATATGTCATATACACTGACAGAAAACATGAGATCTCCGAATTAGAGAACAGACAGATTATTCTCACAGAGCACCTTAGCTCCTATTCCCCAGAGGGCACCAGGATGAAGACCAATTTTTCACCTGGGTATGCGTGGGATTTGCATCAGAGGAGAGGAACCCTGAAATTATGACTCAAAGTTTACATAGGGCAGCTGGCACATCTACCTCTCCCTCTTCCTTTCCAGAGAGAGAGAACTTCACTCTGAAATGTAACCAAATTTTCTCTGGGGAATGGAAAGGAAGGGCTTTACCCTGGAATGTAAACAAATGGCTCTGGGGAGGGAAGTCTCTAAATCTCTCTGGAGTAATGCACAATATCTATCTTCCTGCATTTATGATTCAATCATAAAGCCCAACTATGCAAAAATATGAAAATATCCGTGGAGAATTATCTCCCAATAAAACTGTGCACAGATATTTTTCTATAGATATTTTGGAACAGTAGACCAGCATCCTTACTTTCTTGATGAAGCTGGTATTTCATGAATTTCCACAAATTCTAGAAGCTAAGCTAGAAGTAGCCACATATCCCCTCAGTAGTGACAGGTACAGCAGCATCTGCAGCTATGCCATTTTCCCCACACCTGAGATCCTGGACCAAGGCTTGAGAAAACCTGCTCTTTGTCTGCCAGATTATTGAACATTCTGGATTTAGTGGCACATGAAAGTAAAATGGTTTTCTATTTTGCTAACACTGCTTTCACTCTGCCATGAGGAATTTCCATTTCCTGTCTCTGTGTGAAATCTCAGCTTCCACAGTCACTTTCAGTTTTCTTGTGACTTTCAGTTGTCAAAGAGCCCAGTCTAATTTAATCATTTCACACTTTAACCTCATATCCTCCTTTCCCCCAGCTCAACTTTAGCTTTGGCCTGAAGCATATGGAATGAGTAAGGAACATGGGGACATGGGGTGCTCTTAGAACACCACCTTGGCCCCTTTCTGGGTCCCTTTCACTTTTGGCTTGTTGGGAGGAGAAATGGAATGTCATAAGTGGTTGTTTCTTACCTATGTTTTGCTACAGTAGTCTTCTCTGTGAGATGATCTTGATTTGATGGCTCTCTAGTGAGCACATAAGTGGGTTCTTTAGAGGACTCTTGTAGGGACTTCTAAATGCACAGCATCTGCATGGGAGATTTGTTCCAGCTTGACCTTTCAATCTCTATCAGCAGCTTCTTATAGTGATCTTGCTTCTGGGTTGCCCTTGCCCGGAATACCTTTGATCCACAGGTATTAAGTCCTCTGCCAGGGCATACAACCCACCAGATAATGAGATGGCAGGCTCCCATTATGGTTGACTCTAGAAGTGATTCTTTCAGATCTCTTGATTTGGGGACCACAAGAAAGCACTATTCTACCCCCTCCATGAAGAGGAAAGAAAAGTTGCAGCTCTCTCATCTTAGACACCAGTCATTCTCAAATTTCTCTGGTCTGCTTATCTAGACTGGTGGGCAGGATACATTGATGTCTGAGGTAAAAGCCAGTTTTGTCACATTTTAATAAGACCTGAAGAGGTCTGGCTCCAGTAGGATTCATTCAATAAACTTATTAGAACATTAGGCAGGCTAACCTGTTGTTTTCTTCTTATTCACCTAGTTGTTCTACATATTGTAATTCCTAGTCTTATACTTTGCTTCTGATTCATATAAATGCTCTCTATTTACTTATGTCACCTAGTCCTTTGCTTTCTGTCATTCAAAACTTCCTAAAACACGTTACTTTTCCTAGAATAAGTAATAAATTAACTATACACTTTATGCTAAAAGTGATTAACACTTTCAATAAAATTTAAAAAAAAGTGATTAGCACTAAAGAATGTTCCAACTGAAAAGCATTGTCATGAACTCAGTCCAATTCTCTCCATTAACTGGTAAGAACAGTGGATTTCAAAAGGTAAAATTGTTTATCCAAGGTTATTGAGTCAATTAGTGACAAGGATGCCACCAGAATCCTGGCTTCCTGATTTCTGAAAGAAAAAATTCCCCAGTACTTCATGATGTTTCTCATGCCCAAATCAACATGCCCCAACAGCAAAATTCATATGAACTGAAAACATCCAGTTAATTACACTTATTTGATGACATATCCACTGAGTATCATGACCTTTAAGGGGCATGAAAAGATCATTATATACCACTAATGGTCAAATAGTCACTTTCTATATTTTATAATGTCATAAGCCATGCGTTCTGTGAAGTCAGTCAAGTTAAACACTCATGCTTAGTCATACTTAAAATTGGCACATTGTGTTTGGGATGCAGGTGGGAAAGACATCGTTGCACAAAAGTGTGTATTCAGAAGAGGTAGCAAGTTTGGATTAAGACCATAGAAATCAAGTTTCCGGGCAAAGTGTGTCAGTTTGCAGCTGTTTCCTGCATCTGTAATAACCTCACTACAATTGACCAGTTTAAGCTGGAGGTGTCAGGATGTAACCTGAGAGTATGCTTCATGATGACTCCTCTGGGGTGCTGGGGAATTTTAGTACAAGCAATCACTAAAATAACTATAATAAGCTATTGTAAAAGATACCAAGATGAGTGAATAAGAAGAACTATGCCCAAAAACTATTTTTCTACAAGCTTCAAGAGGTTGAACTAACTTTGCTAAAACATTTATGGGAAATATACTTCTCTTAGGAAAACTGAGATGTGCATATTTTTCAGGAATGTCTTTGAAAATATTTACGGGAGAGTAATCCTGACACCAGGGGTAAGGAGTCCAGCCCAAGAAAACTAATTTACTTCTGTAAAGTGGACATTCCAAAGTCCAAAAGCAGGGAGACACAGGGCAGAGGAAGGGAACCATGTATATGGAATAGGAGATTTATAGAGTGTTTATATTTGTAGTGATACAGTTCCTCAGCCCAGCTTCCCTATTTAGACTCATTCGTTTAACTGATTTTGAGGTTCTAACGTCTACCAATAGTGGGAATATAAGAATATTATACAAGACATGGTCTCTACCACTTAGGAATTTATTGCCTCTTTGGAAAATAAATGTGTTCACCAATCACGAAATTGCAGCCAACACTAATAGTAATGTCTCCTGCATCTTGCTGTGCGTCTCTCTTGTTCCTTGGGTATGCTTCTATTTTCCCACTACAGGTTAAGCTCTTAGGGAATCGTAATGGTGTTTTATTGATCTTTGAGTCCTTGTAGTACCTGGAAAAAGACAAATAAATCATAAATAAAAGGGATCATTTTGTGAATGAAGTTTTATAGTTTATGAAAAGTCCATGAAGCCACTTGGCTAAGGGCTACCATAACCCTATGAGATGGCCAGGCCTATATGTTTTCTCCCTTTTCACAGTCAATGAAAAGTGGGTAGAGAGAGCTCATAATGGTTTCCAATATAATAAGTGGTAGAAATGGGGCTATAGCTTAGCTTCCCATTCCCTTTGTTCTTCCTACAGCCTTGTGCTGCCTCCTTAGTATGTGATAAGTGATCTGTGTGATGAATGTTTGGAAAAGAGAGAGTTTATGTGGGAGTAATCAAAATGACTTCATGAAAAAGATGGTATTGAGCTTTAAGTTTCACTTCAGGATTCTATATTATTAACTGTATTTCAGCTAACATATTTTTTGCCATTTTATTGGTTTTTTCCTGCATCATATTGAAGATGTTATTTTTAACATGAAAGCTTCTAATGAAAAAGATAATTTTTTGTATATGGAGAATATTATTCTGAATACCTGGTGGTAGTAAGTAGTTGATTTTCAACTCCTGAGTAATTGCCTATATTAAAATTTTAAGACTTAGATGCATATAATTATAGACCTAGACGTGTCTGTAGAAATAATGTAGTAAAGTGGTCCCTAACATTTTTGCCACCCAGTGGCCTTTTTGTGAACCACCCAACCAATAATCCTCCTTGTTTTAAAATATTTTGCTTATTTTATTTAATCCAAAGCCAAAGAAAATATGGAGCCAGTCTTCAAGGAACTCACAAACTAATGAGAGATATAAATCTGTAAATAAATAAGTGTATAATAAATATATCCTCTGCATACCATATTCTCTTTTAATCTTCATCCCAGTAAATGGTGTCACCGTTCATTGAAATGCCCTTGTCTCAAGCCTAGATTTTATTCTTGATTCCTGTTTCTCTCAAAGCCCACACATCACCCTTTAGAAGTTTACCAGTATGACTTCTGCACTTCATTAAAATATCTATTCAGCAGCGTCAAGATGGCGGAAGAGTAAGAAACGGAGATCACCTTCCTTCCCACAAATACATCAGAAATACATCTACATGTGGAACAACTCCCACAGGACACCTACTGAATGCTGGCAGAAGACCTCAGACCTCCCAAAAGGCAAGAAAGTCCCCACGTACCTGGGTAGGGCAAAAGAAAAAGCAGAGAAAAAAGAATAGGGACGGGACCTGCACCACTGGGAGGGAGGTGTGAAGGAGGAAATGTTTCCACACACTAGGAAGCCCCTTCATGGGCGGAGACTGCGGGTGGCGGAGGGGGAAAGCTTCGGAGCCGCAGAGGAGAGAGCAGCAACAGGGGTGCGGACGGCAAAGTGGAGAGATTCCCGCACAGAGGATCGGTGCCGACCGGCACTCACCAGCCCGAGAGACTTGTCTGCTCACCCGTCGGGGCGGGAGGTGCTGGGAGCTGAGGCTCGGGCTTCGGAGGTCGGATCCCAGGGAGAGGACTGGGGTTGGCAGCGTGAACACAGCCTGAAGGAGGCTATGTGAAGAAAATGATAGCAAAGATCAATAAAACTAAAAGCTGGTTCTTTGAAAGATAAACAAAATTGGTAAATCATTACCCAGACTCATCAAGAAAAAAAGGGAGAAGACTCAAATCAATAGAATTATAAATGAAAAAGGAGAAGTAACAACTGACACTGCAGAAATACAAAGGATCATGAGAGATTACTACAAACAACTCTATGCCAATAAAATGGACAACCTGGAATAAATGGACAAATTCTTAGAAAATCACAACTTTCCGAGACTGAACCAGGAAAAAATAAAAAAATATAAACAGACCAATCACAAGCACTGAAATTGAAAGTGTGATTAAAAATTTTCCAACAAACAAAGCCCAGGACCAGATAGCTTCACAGGGGAATTCTGTCAAACATTTAGAGAAGAGCTAACACCTATCCTTCTCAAACTCTTCCAAAATATAGCAGAGGGAAGAACACTCCCAAACTTATTCTACAAGGCCACCATTACCCTGATACCAAAACCAGACAAAGATGTCACAAAGAAAGAAAACTAAAGGCCAATATCACTGATGAACATAGATGCAAAAATCCTCAACAAAATACTAGCAATCGGAATCCAAGAGCACATTAAAAGGATCATACACCATAATCAAGTGGGGTTTATCCCAGGAATGCAAAGATTCTTCAATATATGCAAATCAATCAATGTGACACACCATATTAGCAAACTGAAGAATAAACACCATATAATCATCTAAATAGAGGCAGAAAAAGCTTTCAACAAAATTCAACACCCATTAATGATAAAAACCCTCCAGAAAGTAGGCACAGAGGGAAATTTCCTCAACATAATAAGGCCATATATGACAAAACCACAGCAACATTGTCCTCAATGGTGAAAAACTGAAACCATTTCCACCAAGATCAGGAAAAAGACAAGGTTGCCCACTCTCACCTCTGTTATTCAACATTGTTTTGGAAGCTTTAGCCACAGCAGTCAGAGAAGAAAAAGAAATAAAAGGAATCCAAATTGGAAAAGAAGATGTAAAGCTGTCACTGTTTTCAGATGACATGATATTATACATAGAGAATCCTAAAGATGCCACCAGAAAACTACTAGAGGTAATCAATGAATTTCGTAAAGTAGCATGATACAAAACTAATGCACAGAAATCTCTTGCATTCCTATACACTAATGATGAAAAATGAGAAAGAGAAATAAAGGAAGCAATCCCATTTACCATTGCAACAAAAAGAACAAAATATCTAGGAATAAACGTACCTAAGGAGACAAAAGACCTGTATGCAGAAAACTATAAGACACTGATGGAAGAAATTGAAGATGATACAAACAGACAGAGAGATATACCATGTTCTTGGATTGGAAGAATCAACATTGTGAAAATGACTATACTACCCAAAGCAATCTACAGATTCAATGCAATCCTTATCAAACTACCACTGGCATTTTTCACAGAACTAGAACAAAAAATCTCACAATTTGTATGGAAACACAAAAGACCCGGAATCGCCAAAGCAATCTTGAGAAAGAAAAATGGAGCTGGAGCAATCAGGCTCCCTGACTTCAGACTATATTACAAAGCTACAGTAATCTAGACAGTATGTAACTAGCACAAAGACAGAAATATAGATCAATGGAACAGGATAGAAAGCCCAGAGATAAACCCACATGCATATGGTCACCTTATTTTTGATAAAGGAGGCAAGAATATACAATGGAGAAAAGGCAGTCTCTTCAATAAGTGGTGCTGGGAAAACTGGACAGCTACGTGTAAAAGAATGACATTAGAACACTCCCTAACACCATACACAAAAATAAGCTCAAAATGGATTAAAGACCTAAATGTAAGGCCAGACACTATCAAACTCTTAGAGAAAACATAGGCAGAACACTCTATGACATAAATCATAGCAAGATCCTTTTTGACCCACCTCCTAGAGAAATGGAAATAAAAACAAAAATAAACAAATGGGACCTAATGAAACTTAAAAGCTTTTGCACAGCAAAGGAAAACATAAACAAGACAAAAAGACAACCCTCAGAATGGGAGAAAATATTTGCTAATAAAGCAACTGACAAAGGATTAATCTCCAAAATATACAAGCACCTCATGCAGCTCAATATCAAAAAAACAAAGAACCCAATCCAAAAATGCACAGAAGACCTAAATAGACATTTCTCCAAGGAAGATATACATATTGCCAACAAACACATGAAAGAAATCTCAACATCATTAAAAAGTAGAGAAATGCAAATCAAAACTACAGTGGGCTATCACCTCACACCAGTCAGAATGGCCATCATCAAAAAATCTACAAACAATAAATTCTGGAGAGGGTGTGGAGAAAAGGGAACCCTCTTGCACTGTTGGTGGGAATGTAGATTGATACAGCCACTATAGAGAACAGTATGGACGTTCCTTAAGAAACTAAAAATAGAACTACCATACGACCCAGCAATCCCACTACTGGGCATATACCCTGAGAAAACCATAACTAAAAAGAGTCATGTACCACAATGTTCATTGCAGCACTATTTACAATAGCCAGGATATGGAAGCAACCTAAGTGTCCATCGACAGATGAATGGATAAAGAAGATGTGGCACATATATACAATGGAATATTACTCAGCCATAAAAAGAAACGAAATTGAGTTATTTGTAGTGAGGTGGAAGTATCTAGAGTCTGTCATATGTAGTGAAGTAAGTCAGAAAGAGAAAAACTAATACCGTATGCTAATACATATATATGGAATCTAAATAAAAGTGGTCATGAAGAACCTAGGGACAGGACGGGACCTACCAAAAAATGGACTTGAGGGCATGGGGAGGGGGAAGGGTAAAGTGGGACAAAGTGAGAGAGTGGCATGGACATATATACACTACCAACCGTAAAATACATAGCTAGTGGGAAGCAGCCGTATAGCACAGGGAGATCAGCTCGGTGCTTTGTGACCACCTAGAGGGGTGGGTTAGGGAGGGTGGTAGGGAGCAAGATGCAAAAGGGAAGAGATATGGGGATATATGTATATGTAAAGCTGTTTAACTTTGTTATAAAGCAGAAACTAACACACCATTTTAAAGCAATTATACTCCAATAAAGATGTTAAAAAAAAAAAAAGACGATTCTGTAGAAATATATTTAAATGCATGGAAAGGTGTTCTTACTGTACTAAGTGAATAAAATAAATTAAAAATTATAAAAATAAATGAAAAATAATAGTAAAATATCTATTCAATTATCACCTGCTTATAAAGCCCTTCCCTGACCTCTTGATTTAATGTAGCTACCCTCCCCAACCTCTGTAACCTTCTATCCTCTTAAAATGCTTGATTTCTCCTCCTGGCACTGTCACTACCTGAATCATACTATTTCAACCTTTATTTTTTTATTATGTATTTATTTCATACTAGAATGTATTAAAAAAATCCATGAGGGTAAGGATTTTGTATGATTCTCTGCTGTATTGTCAGCTACTGGAATACATAGGAGACTCTCTATAAATATTTGGATAGATAAATAGATGGATGAATATATGGAAAAAATGAATGAATAAATGGATGGTTCCATGAAGAAAATGATACAGTGGGGATACAATGAAAAGGAATGACTAATTGTACTTGAAATAAAAGCTAAAGATAAGTGGCAATGAGCTGGGCTAAAAAAAAAAATGACTAGAGGTTAACAAGACAGAGCAGAGGGGCAGGAGCATTGCTGACGAAGGACGCTGACAGAGACCTGAGAGTGTGTGTGGGTGTTTCCGTGAGTGGTTAAAATACAAACTGTGGATCAGAAATACCAGGAAATGAGTCAGTGTGTTCGACTGAGGCCGTGTGTTAAAAGGCCTTGTACACTTGCTTGGGATTTGGACTTGCTCTCTGGATAATATGGAACAGACTTCAAAAACAGAAATACTGTGATCAGATCTGTGGTGGCCATGGATTGAATGTACTTTACAGAGGAGAGGAAAGGAGACAATGTAGGACATTTTTATAATACTACCAACTGTGAGTGAGTGATATGTCTGAAATAAAATGAAATGATGGAATTAAATGGCTGCATTTGGAGAAAGAAAGAGATGAAGAAAGTAAGTGATTCTCTAATGCCTTTCTTAGGAATTGTGAAGAGGGTGATGGGTTCATGAAAATAGGGAAGTCAGAAGAAGAGGCAGGGAGTATGATGGAGATGAGTTCAGTTTTAAACAACCATACAACATCTAGCAGTTGATATGTGTCAGGTAGTTGGATATCTGATTTTGAAGCTTAGAGAGAGAGAGATTAACCTTGAAAATAAGGGTTTGTGGTCATAGGAGTATAGGTGGTAGTTGAATCCATGAAACAAACATCATGAATTCATAATTAGTTTTGCACCTTTAGCATACAAAACGATTTCTAGTCAGAGCTACTGATTAGGAACCAATGCTAACACAATTGCTGATAACTTAACAAAAAACAAAGAAACTTGAATTTTTAATTAGCCTTTTGCGGATTTTTTTTTAAAAAAAAACACACTGTCAATAACATACATTCCTTATTCTTCATGGACATCTGGGAGGGAGGGAGTCAAAGGTCTTTAAGTTAAGAACCAATGGCCCAGTCCAATTTTGGGGGGGGGGGGAATTTAAACCCTCGAGCAATATATCAGTTTAACATTAATTCTTATCTTGAAATTAGACATGTAGGCTCCATGGCCATGGAAACTCTTTGGATCATTTTTAGGACTTCCCCTCAGCTCATTTGATACAACAGTAAAAAAATATGGGTTGAGCAATGTTTTGGCCTAAAGACCACTAAATTCTGACACAGCTGCCATCCTATCTTTACCTGTGTCCCTTATTCAGAGGATGAGGGAGATGTACGGAAGGCAAGGAACAGGACTGTGGGAGAAAGGCACAAGAGGGCCACAGACAAAATTTGCAAGCTCTTGTCCATAAGAAGGAGACAATGCCATATTAGGAACTATTTTCCCGAGTTTCTAGAGAATATACCTAGTTGTCAATTTTGCAGAGCTAAGATAGAAGAATCCCAGATCAAGTGTTTAAAAATGGGACCTCTTAAAACCAGAAATTGTGCAGTTTAACTGTGGAGGAAATGCTAGTCTTTCTTAAAGATTAAAACCTTACTTGAGGATTATTAGGAAAATTATGCTTTTGCATAATGCCTGTGTCTACAATATTTTTTTAATTTCAAGTTAATTTATTATTCCTTGTTATTTAGTTTTGTCTGTCCTTTTAAACCACCCAGCAACATTAAACATGGTCCCCACACCACCACTCTATGGCGACTCACCATGGGAAATATGACTTTGATGCCACACAGCATGTACATAATATTAGTTACTTTGTCACACCTGTAACGTGGGTATTTTGTTCCTGCCATTTTAAGAACCTTTCTCTCAACTCTTAGAAATCCAAGGTATTCAGAATTTCATTTTCTAAGATTTCTGACTTTTAACTCTAAATTACTTTTTCTCTGATATAAGTACTATAGGCTAATTTTTGAGAAGAGGTGTAGCCCAAACTGGTTAGAAATCCCACTCTGGCATTCCCTAGATGACCTTGGACAAGGTGTGTAACCTCTGTAAGATTATTTTCCTCATCCACACACTACGGATAATTTATCCATATAGTAAGGTTGTTTTGAGGATTAGATGAGATGCTGCAAGGAAGGTCCTTAGCTCCACAGCTGGCATATAAAAATGTTTTTAAAAAATTCAAATACATTGTTTAAAAAATTCAGCTGAAACCTAAATAAGAAAGACTGGCCAGCTTAAAATGTTCAGGGTATACTCACACTTTAAAATTGGAGTCTATAGCCAAATTAGTTTCTTATTCTTTTTTTCTTAATTTTAATTTTATATTGGATCATAGTTGATTTAAAATGTTATGTTAGTTTCAGGTGTACAGCAAAGTGATTCAGTTATACATATTCATGTATCTATTCTTTTTCAAATATTTTTCCCGTTTAAGTTATTACAGAATATGGAGCAGTGTTCCCTGTGCTATACAGCAGGTCCTTGCTAGTTATCTATTTTAAATATAACAGTGTGTATATGTCAATCTCAAACTCCCAATCTTATTCAATAAATAACAACAAATATTTATTATGTGACTAGATTCAAAGACAAGGCATCTGACTACAATTTAAATGAGAATTTTCCCATTTTTTTCTATTACCCCAAAATCAGAAGGAAAAAAAAAAAGTGAAGCAGCACTTTTCTACCCTATAATCAATAACTGATTATGTCAAAAGAATGCTTCAGAGAGGAAGAACAAATGTGAAATCAAGGAAATGCTGACATAAAAGAAAGCAAAAAAGGAAGAGGCAATGGAGAAAGACAATCCAAGATTAGCCAAAATTCTCTATTTGGAGACTTCTTTTTGTAATCAGTAAGATAATGAAAGCTAAAGGCAGAAGAAAGTCACTTTAAAATTGAAAACAAACAACAACGAAAGTCTGATTTAAACTTTCAAAAATGAGTTTTGCCAGCCGATAAGTCAGCACCAGAGTAATATTCCCAATTTGCCCATAATGTTTCATCATTGAATTAGGAATAAGGACACCAGGTTTTTGTTCCTGCTCTGTGACTCAGTAGCTCATTACACAGGAGAGAGGGAGGTGGAAAGCATATGAGGAAAGAGCATGCTCCGTAGGAAAGAAACAATAGTGTAGGGAATAGTGTAAGGATTCTCAAAGCCAAACTGGCTCAGAACAATGCTTACTAGGTACATCAGCAGTCGCCCGCGTGATTTTCATTGTTGAATGGGTAGCCAAAGACTGTGACCTGAGAGGTGTCCTTTATGACTGCAAGGAGTATCTAACTTCCTACCTCTGCTTCCTTTAGGGCACAGATACAGTCATCTTAAAGAGAAATTAAGCAAGAAAGAAAAGAAAAAATGTCTTTCATAGCACACCGTCATTTACATATTTCATTTATAAAGTGAGCAGGCTAGTTGAGATAATTTCTGAGTTCTTTGAAGTTCTATTGCTCAATGATAACTTGAAGAAGGAGTGACATGCTGTGTATCTCTCATAATGGAAAAATAATGAGAAATTTTTAGAAGATACGTTTGTGCTACAAAGATGTTTTTGTAATTTGTAACAGAATTTGAAAACAACTAAAATATCAATAAATAAATGTTGAATAATCTACAGTATATCCATATTACACACTTGTTATGTAGCCATTATTTAAAATTTCAGTTATGGTAATAAAGAGGTGATATGTAACATGGACAAATGCTTGAATAAAAATAAATGACACATGCTAAAATTATAAGAGGTAATTCACACACTGTGTACCATGTAGAGCAAAATAAATACTCAATAAATGCTAAAAAAATAGTTATAATATCCAGTCCTTGTGAAATTGTGGTGAAATGTGATAATTTGCAAGTTTGCAACCTTCCATTGCTGATTTTTGGAAAGTGGTCTGACTGTGTATCAGGAATCAAAAAACTGCCCATGGACATTTGTCACCTTTGGGAATTTATCCTAAGGAAATAATTCAAGAGAATAAAAAAATATATATATGCACTAAGATATTCATACCACTATTATTTATAGTGGCAAAGAAATGGAAAACCAGAGAACACCTGGGACTTTGGATGGTAAAGGAATGGTTCAACTATGGTACAACAAATTGATGGAATATTATACCCATTAAAATGATAATTATGAAGATCAGAATATTAGGAAATTTTGAGGCATTGTTATATTAAAGAGGATACAAAATAGTATCTATTCTGTGATCAGCTTTGTATCTCTATTGTCAAGTTCTACAAAGGAACATAATAAAATGAAAAAAAAATAAATGACAGTATATACGTATATCAAATCATCACATTGTACACTGTTACACAGTGTTCTATGTCAATTATACCTCAATAAAGCTGGGGGGAATAAAATACTAAATGAGAAAAGGCAAATATAAAATTTTATATACAACGTCATCATAATCATGATTGAAATGCTTAGGAAAAAAGATTGGCTAGAAATAGACTAGCTGCTACTGTCGGTTGTCAATGGGTGGGAGGAATATGCATGTTTTTCTTTCTGCTCTTCTAATTTCTGATTTTCTATGAATGTGTTATTTTTATAAAAATTAAAAATAAAATAAATTTTTGATCACCTATATATATTTGGGAATTTCTTTCTTCCAAATGTGTAAGCTACTTTAGATTGCAGCCAGCACTGGGTAAGAGAGAACAGGCAGGCCTTGGCCTTGGCCCTGAGCTGCACATACTAGAAGCCTTGCCTAGTAAACTATGGACACAGTCACATCACCTGCTTGTATGCAGACTAACTTAATTGCAATAGAGAACCCAGAGATCACTTCTAATCCTCTTCTCTCATCCTATGACACTTTATTATTTGTTAGTGATAAGGTTCCTACTGATGGAATCCAAAATCATCTCACCAGACATCACATATCCTTCATTACAGTAAAAATTGCTGGGGTCATTCTTTCCTTCAGTGTAATCTAGACTATGTCTCGACTTTTAGCCAATAATACAATCCAAATTCATTAGTGCCACACCTTGCCTTGATGTAAGCGAATATACAAAGCAACACTTGTTCTTCTTCCTATAAATTTGTTTTTACTTTTAAAAGGTCACTTCTGCAGGCTCACAGATATAGAGAAGAAACTAGTGGTTACCACTGGGAAATGGGGAGGGGCAATACAGCGGTGGGGGAGTGGGAAGTACAAACTATTGGGTGTAAGGTAGGCTCAAGGATGTATTATAAAATACGGGGAATGGAGCTGATATTTTATAACAGTAAATGGAAAGTAACCTTTAAAAACTGCATAAGAAATTTTAAAAATTAAAAAAATATAAGAATAAGAAGCTACTTCTGGCCTCATGAGAGAAAAGCACAAGGATAGCAGAAGCTAAACTTTGTCACCATTCATACTTTTCAAGAGCTTTCAGGCCATCGACTTGCAGAACTTAAGAAATACTAATGAATTTCAATAGAGGGAAAATACCATCAATCACTGATTTGCTCAATTTTGTTAGCCGACTCCTTTTACCCTCTGAAGAACAGAAGTAGCAACTCCAAGAGGAATAGGGAGATATGAATATATAACCTCAGGTCTCAAAACCACATTCCCTTGCAGCCACTGGGGGTTTGTTTTAAACCTTATGCACCAGCAGTCTCTATCTTGGAAAATCTTGCCTGGGCATCAGTAAAGCAGCAGGAGATGGTCTCTGTTTGCCTAAGCAAAACCTTGAGAGAGAAATCAAGGATTCTAACAGCACGCTGCCTCTGCCCACATTGAGGGGCCTTCACAGACTTAGTGAAGGCTGATATCAGTTGCCAAGAAAAGCCTTCAGGGTTCAATTAAGAGCAATGAGTTGTTGGAAAATACTTGACAAAAACCAATCTCCCAAACCAGCATAAGATGTGAGAATTCTGGACACTGTGGGCAATATATCCTGTCACATCCTTCTGATTATGTTTGGTGTATAATTGGAACTTCTTCACCAGGAAAGTTTGGCCCTCTTCTGAAATAGGAGGGTGTACAAGACTCCAAAGGTCTACCCTAAATAACCCAGGTTATAAGAGAACAGGAATTCTTTTTAAAAAGAAATAAATACCTACTCAACAAATACTTCCAAACCCATGGCTTAATTTAAGACCCAATTTCAGGGATATCTTTAGGATGACCATCTTTTTTAACAGACTTGAATTAACTGAATATCAAACATCTTGAAATCATAGAATGTTAGAACCAGATCTTAAATATCAATTATTCCAACCTCCTCATTTTCTCATGAAGCCACTGAGACCTACTGAGGTTTAATTGATGGCCTAACATAATACAGGGTCAGAGCCATTGAAATAATCTCTCACACTATGAGTACAACTTTGAGAACTCAAGCACTTTTTCATCTAATGGCTCCTTTGATCATCAACTATTTCAGAAGCATGATGGCAGAGACTAATCAATGGGTTGGTTCTTATATTTCTGACACCCTTTCAAGCAAAATAACATATCACTTGGGAGGGAAAAAGAGTTCAAAAACTGAAAAATGTTCCTCTCAATTCAATTTTGTGGTACATTTATAATAATGACAGGAGAGTCTATGTTCTTATTTGTGTTCTGTCTCAGAATCATACCAGATGGATGACCACCTAACCATGAACTCTGCTAAAGTAGGAGGGATTCAGGTTTTGAAAGGAAAAGCCCTTATAATTTGTATTCATTAAAGAACAAAATAGAATGCTTTCCTCTAAAAAGAGGAGCTTTGTTAGAGTTGGGTAGATACTCATCTGTGGGTAAGAGTTGAGGCAGTCTGTTCTGGAATTGGGGGTGGGGTCCCTTCAGTTCCTGGAAGTTAGGATTCTTTGGCTTTATTTTCTTCAGTTCAATAGGACAGTTCTTATTTTCAGCCTTAATACTTCTCAGAAATCTGATTCTGAAATTTATTAAAGTCTGAATTCACCTAAAAGTTGATTAGTTTAGCCATGATATTATCTATCAAGTGCAGAAATTAAATTGGGCCTAGCCTGAGACTCGCTCTAAGCACGATTAATGTGACTCTCACTCCTTTCCCACTTCTTCTCTGAGGACTGATGTGGAAAGCAAGAATACATCAATGCCTAAATAAACAGAAACTTTCTCCCTTCGTTCTACTTTTAAGCATCATAGTTTTCATAATGTATGGATTAAAAACATATTTTAATCATACTTAATGTCTTTAAATTTTTCCCAAATAAAATAATCCCATTCCCCAATGCCTGGTTAAACTCTTTTCCTGTAAAAACTACTAACTAAATATCCAGCTAGAGTAAACCAACAACTCTGTGCTTTGCATGGCAGTAGAACGTGAATGTACACTGAGTCAGACTTGAATAACCAGGGAAGTTTAGTGAAATTAAGTACAGATGTGGAATTACAAACATTCATATTTCTCAAATGTGGCACAATATGGTATGTGTCTTTCGTCTTCCCTGACTTGTGAGGTTTTGCTATCACCACTCCTTGTTAACTCATGTGAGGTATAATTGCTCCAAGTCTCACATTCCTGTCAGTTGTCTCTTTTGGCCTATGTGTCATCAAATATACCTCATAAGAAGTAATGATACAGGGTATACAGTCTGAGGGGCACTAAACAGAAGCTTCACATTTCACACCAAGACTACCTTTCATGAGAAGCTTTTCCGTCCAATTTTATTGTCCAGTAGACAAACTGAGAGGTTTTTTGTTTTGTTTTGAGGGAAAAAAATTGGTCTTTACCACACTTCTAAACTGCAACATCTGTGCTTCTGTGTAGGCTAGATAAGTCTGTCCAAGGCCAAAAACAATGACAAAAATAAAAACAATTATTCCATAGAAAATACCAAAATCCATTTTTCTCCTCTCAAATTCGTACCTGGACCAAACTGTAAATGTTGAACCCAGAGGCAATCTGTCTGGAAAGAAATCTTTAAAAGCACATTAACAGCATTCCCATTTCATTCTTCCTGTTGAACTTGACTCAAGGCATTTTGAGTAACCTAGTCAATTATCATTTCCACATAATAGATGCAGAAACATTCTCCTCTCTATAGTTCTCCCTTATACATTATGTAGTCTCTATTTTTAAGATATTTCTAATATATAGTATTGCTGAGGGGAAAAAAGAAAAGACGAGTATAAGGAACCTCATAGTTGCAAGTGTCTTTACATTATCTCTTACTTGATCTTCATTTTGCACTTAAGTAGTCTACTAGACTGCAATTACAATGAACATTACGTGTTCTGACCCCTCTATTAATCAATAACATTATATTGCCTGAAGTTGGAAATAGTTCCAATTACAAAATCTAATACTGCATTAAAAAGTAATGAAGAGAAATAATTAAATCTCCTATTATATTGACTTGGCTTGGAGATATTTCCAAATTCAAAATCTAATATTGAACAAAAACTAATGAAAAGAGATATTTAAAACTCTTCTTGAATATAAAGTTATTAGGTGAACTGTACAACCTACTAAGAGAACAAGTCCAGACTGTTGTCACTTTTTGATCTATATAAGTGCTTAAGCACTCCATTTTTAGAGGACTCCAACCTTTAAAAAAAAAAAAAAAAAAGGTAGGGGAGGCATTTAAAAGCAATTTAAATTTTTAAGTTTCTCAAAATGTTTCCAAAGAGAATTCCACTCATAATATACAGCAAAATGTCTCTAAAATCTTCTTCATCCATTTTTCTCTCCATGCCACACATTGAACAAATTCCATTGCCCAAATTTCCTCTGTTCCTTTTACAAGATTCCTGAAAACTCTCCTTCAAAACACTGCAAACCTCACTTCCTCCTTTTGGCCTTAACACATTTTCTCCCATAAATAGGATACTACCTATATACAGTAGAGGAAGGGCTGGTGCAAGTTTAATTTTTAAACATTTTGTAAGACAGTGCCTGTATCTCTTAATAAGCCTTCCCAAAGAAGATATTCTACTAGCTGCTGAGACAAACTCCCATTCAGTCTTTCTATTTGAGTCCCCACAGTCCTATGGAAAGTCAAACCAAGCAATTTCAACTCACGCTACTGGCACTGACTGTCTAAGACTTGAATTTCAGGGTTTCAAAACAAGGCTTTGGTGCCAGCTTGTCCCATGGCAGGAAGAAAAGCAAATGAAGCCACAGAGACATGCCAGTTTTAATTTGATTTCCGTCTTAGCAACCCAACCCTGGTATGAAAATAAAACCTAAAACCCAAATCTCTCCTGTAGTAACCAGCAAAAAATGCCCTCTCCCGTTTCTCCCTGCAAAAAGAAGCCTTCAGAATTTTTCCAAACCCAACTGATGGGTGTAATCAACTTCTCAGGAGAGCTGTGAATCACTGTGTCTTTTCAGGACCAGACACTATGGTGGGGATACATACCCTCAGTAGCAAAATGTATGTGTAGGTATAGAAACCAACAAAGGGAATTGAGTTTTGGCTTAGAATATAAAACTCTAATCCTAAAGACAGAATTTGTACCTAATTGAATCTAACAGTTTTAGCAGGGCCTTTTGGGTAGAAATGCTTTCATTTTTACCCTGTGCCTCCATAATTGGTTTAACATGCGTTGGGATGGGCGCTAGAAGTCCTGAATCCTGAACTTAGTCTGGTTAACCAAAACAGAAACACCAACACAGGATACAACGCAATGCTTTCAAGTCCAAAATATACAGGGCATAGGAAAATTAAGGAAACACAATAAAGGATTTATCCTGCCTTTGGGGCAGGATAAAAGATGTGTGCTAATTTCCTAATAACAGGGTCTTTTCATTTTATGTGCAAATATTTTCTTAACAAAAATTCCAAGAACCAAACTAACTTCACATTACTGTGACTTCTTATGTGAAGTGTGTTTACAGGAGGAAACAAGGAAATGGCACATAATTGAAAAAGAATGGTTATTTAGATGAGCTCTGATAAGTAAATTTGAACTACTTGTTAGTTATAGATGTTGATGTGGCAAATATTCACCAGTTCCAGGACTCTATCCTGCTGAGAACGTCCCCATATCCTTTCAATTTCAAGTGTACTTCTCAGAACATTCCTCACTTAATTCCTATTAATTCCTTCTCCTACTCATTTTTTCCCCTATAATTTGGCTTTAAAGTGACCCTCACAGTCAAAGTCTTCATTTGGAGGGAACAAGTAGGTAAAACAGAGTTGGGGGATAAGTTAAGCAATGGTTAGGAACAATACAGCAAACCAATAGGGATTACACAAGCAAAGAGCTAGAATTTCCCAGCAATCTAACTTGTTGATAACTCTTACTCTGTGCTCATAAAAATAAGCCAGCCAAAATTTTGTACAATTGATTTAAGCAAAATAATTGAAACTTTTAGAAACACAGAACTAGTATAAAAGAATATACATTAACTAATCTCCTTAATTAATCTATCATTAATTCCTTTTTGTGTTCATCTAAGTATTCTTGTCCCAACAGCTTTAAGATAATATACCGTTCCTCATTTTAAAGTATTTATGTGCATGTACAGTTATCACCTGGATTTAACTTTCAAACTTAAAAATAAAACGGCCAGTTATTTTACCAACAAAAAAAAAAAAGAGTTTATTTGGTAATGGCAGAGGAATAGCAAATTCAAGACATGCAAACTATAGCAAACCATAGGCAAGTCCAGTGAACAAAGGAGAGGAAAGGTTACTTTATAAGAGAAAAAGGAGGAAGTTGGGAGGGGCTGCTTTGAACAGAAGTCCATTGTAGAAAAACAGAATTTCAGGGTGGTGATGGTTTCTCATTGGTTGGGCTGTTTCTGGGTAAGGAAAAAATCTTCCCTCCTCCTGCTGGGGTAGTAAAATAAGCTTCTTCATGCCCAGGAATGCAAAGTAAGTTGCAGCAGAAGGTATATGCATAAGCGCTCCCCCTTCAGAGCTTCTGGACTCCATTTTAAATGAGGCTTTCCTTTATGTTCACACAGTGCATTCAAGATTGTGCCACCCTTGTTCTTTTTATACTTTTAACTCTTCTTATTTTAGTAATGCTTAAGTATTTTAAAGAATCCCAGATATGCCGTTTCATTCCAATATATTTCAGTATGTATCTCTAAAAGTTAAAAAAAAAAAGTGATGGTGACAACAATCCCATCTTTAAAATTTTTAACAATAAAATATTTTAAACAAATAGAAAAAATAAAATAGCTATGTAGCCACCAGCAAGACAAAATAGATGTCAACATTTGGCATTACTTGCTTCAGTTAGGGTTTTTTTTTCCTTTTTCCAAAGAAGTAAATCACTGCAAGTACTGTCAAGTTTCTCCTTTTTTCACTAGTTTTTCAAGTGTATACTGTCTCTTAGCCAGGATATTAAAATGCTTTATAAACCAATCCATACCAAATTTTCACATAACTTCTACAACTGTTTTATTTTAATTAGACCTTCAAAATCTACTAGTTATAATCTTTTTTTATTGAAGTGTAGTTGATTTACAATGTAGTGTTAGTTTCATGTGTACAGTGAAGTGATTAAATTATACATATATTTTTTTTCATTCTTTTCCATATAGGTTATTACAAAATGTTGAATATAGTTCCCAATGCTATAGAGTAGGTCCTTGTTGCTTATCTAGTTTATATATAGTAGTCTGTATATGTTAATCCCAAACTCCTATTTTATCCCTCCCCCTCTTTCCCCTTTGGTAACCATAAGTTTGTTTTCCACGTCTGTGGGTCTATTTCTGTTTTGTATATAAGTTCATTTGTACATTTTTTTTAGAATCCACATATAAGTGATATCATATGATATTTGTCTTTCTTTGTCTGGCTTACTTCACTTAATATGATCATCTCTAGGTGCATCCATGTTGCTGCAAATGGCATTATCTCATTCTTTTTTATGGCTGATTAGTATTCCACTGTATACATGTACCACATCTTCTTTATCCAGTCATCTGTTGATGGACATTTAGGTTGCTTCCATGTCTTGGCTATTGTAAATAGTGCTGCAATGAATACTATTTGGGGTACAAATTATAGTTTTCTCTGGATATATGCCCAAGAGTGGGATTGTAAGATATATAGTAGTTCTGTGTAAGATTGGATACCATAAAACTCCTAGAGGAAAACATAGGCAGAACACTCTTTCACATAAATCACAGGAATATCTTTTTGGATTCGCCTCCTAGAGTAATGGAAATAAAAACAAAAATAAACAAATGGAACCTAATTAAACTTAAAAGCTTTTGTACAGCAAAAGAAACCATAAACAAAATGAAAAGACAACTTATAGAATGGGAGAAAATATTTGCAAATGATGCAACTGACAAGGGATTAATCTCCAAAATATACAAAGAGCTTATACAACTCAATATCAAAAAAACAACCCAATCAAAAAATTGGGCAGAAGATATAAATAGACATTTCTCCAAAGAAGACACACAGATGGCCAAAAGGCACATGAAAAGATGTTCAGCATCGCTAATTATTAGAGAAATGCAAATCAGAACTGTAATGAGGTATCACCTGACACCAGTCAGAATGACCATCATCAGAAAGTCTACAAATAGTAAATGCTGGAGAGGGTACAGAGACAAAGGAGCCCTCCTACACTGTTGGTGGGAATGTAAATTGGTACAACCACTATGGAGAACACTATGGAGGTTCCTTAAAAAACTAAAAATAGTTATAATCTTTGTATTAGGTCACTTCTAGAAATATTTTCTAGAAGAACTAGACTGTTCCATCAGGCTTAGTTTTAATTATTACACATTGCCTGAATGTTTTAGGTTAAGCTTTATATCTTACCACAGGTATGAATACCATAATCTTTCTGGTAGATATAAAAATAGATATGAAATTAATTTACAATAGCATTAATCTACAGAGACCACCATGTCTTTTTGCATTAAAATTTAGATAAATTTAATTGACCTTGCCTGGAACTAAATGAACTCTAAAACAAACTAAATGCATCTAATTTACTTAATGAGAAGGTATATATCAAACCTGAAAGACTTATGTGGATCATGGTGATGGATTTTATATAAACCAACTTCAAGATAATAAATGAGATAAGATTATTTTCTCATGTATATTTCCTTCTACCTAGTGCACTTCCTCATATATCTTTTATCTGTCTGACCTTGTTTATTACATAAGAAATAATGTAAGAGGAATGCAAAAGGAAATTAGTTGTGTCTTAGGGTGCAAGTTACTTAGGAATTTGAGGTTTTTTCAATCTTTTTTAATTGAAGTATTGTTGATTTACAATGTTGTTTTAATTTCTGCTATACAGCAAAGTGATTCAGTTATATATAACATTCTTTTTTATATTCTTTTCCATTATGGTTTATCACAGGATACTGAATATAGTTCCCAGTGCTATACAGTAGGACCTTGTTGTTTATCCATTCTATATGTAATAGTTTGCATCTGCTAACCCAAACCCCCAATCCATCCCTCCCCTCCCCCACCTTGGCAACCACAAGTCTGTTCTCTATGTCTGTGTGAGTCTGTTTCTGTTTCATAGATAGGTTCATTTGTGTCATATTTTAGATTCCATATATAAGTGATATCATATGATATTTGTCTTTCTCTGTCTGACTTACTTCATTTAGTATGATAGCCTCTAGTTCCATCCATGTTGCTGCAAATGGCATTATTTTGTTCTTTTTTATGGCTGAGTAGTATTCCATTGCACATATGTACCACATCTTCTTTATCCATTCTTCTGTCAATGGACATTTAGGTTGTTTCCATGTCTTGACTATTGTGAATAGTGCTGCTATGAACATAGGGGTGCATGTATATTTTTGAATTATAGTTTTGTCTGGATATATGCCCAGGAGTGGGATTGCAGGATCATATGCTAATTCCATTTTTAATTTTTTGAGGAATTCACATACCATTTTCCACAGTGGCTGCACCAACTTTTATTCCCACCAATAGTGTAGGAGGGTTCCTTTGTCTCTATACCCTCTCCACCATTTACTATTTGTAGGCATTTTAATGACAACTATTCAGACTGGCGTGAGGTGGTACCTCATTGTAGTTTTAATTTGCATATCTCCAATTATTAACAACTATGAGCATTTCTCATGTGCTTATTGGCTATCTGTATGTCTTCTTTGGAGAAATGTCTGTTTAGGTCTTCTGCCCATTTTTTGATTGGATTGTTTTTGGTTGTTTTGTTGGGTTGTATGAGCCGTTTGTATATTTTGGAAATTGAGCCCTTGAAGGTCGCATCATTTGCAAATATTTTCTCCCATTTCATAGGTTGTGTTTTCGTTTTGTTTACAGTTTCCTTTGCTGTGCAAAAGGAAATTTGATTAAGTCCCATTTGTTTATTTTTGCTTTTAGTCCTATTGCCTTGGGTGACTGACCTAAGAAAACATTGGTACAATTTATGTCAGGGAATGTTTTGCCTATGTTCTCTTATAGGAGTTTTATGGTGTCATGTCTTATGTTTAAGTCTTTAAGCCATTTTGAGTTTATTTTTGTGTATGTTTTGTGGGTGTATTCTAACTTCATTGATTTACATACAGCTCTCCAGCATTCCCAGCACCAGTCACTAAAGAGATTTTTTCCCATTTTATATTCTTCCCTCCTTTGTCAAAGATTAATTGATGATAAGTGTGTGGGTTTATTTCTGGGCTCTCTATTCTGTTCCATTGATCCATATTTCTGTTTTTGTACCAATACCACATTTTTTGTTTACTGTAGCTTCGTAGTATATTCTGAAATCTGTGAGGGTTATGCCTCCTGCTTTGTTCTTTTTCCTCAGGATTGCTTTGGCAATTCTAGGTCTCTTATGATTCCATATAAATTTTAGGTTTATTTGTTCTAGTTCTGTGAAAAATGTCATGGGTAATTTGATAGGGATCATGTTAAATCTGTATATAGCTTTGGGTAGTATGGCCATTTTAACCATATTAATTCTTCCAATTCAAGACATGGGATATCTTTCCATTTCTTTGGATCATCTTAATTTACTTTATTAATGTATTATAATTCTCAGCATATAAACCTTTCACCTCCTTGGTCAGGTTTATTCCTAAGTATTTTTTGGTTCAATTTTAAAAGGTACTATTTTCTTACATTCCCTTTCTGATATTTCATTGTTAGTGTAAAGAAATGCAACTGATTTCTGTATGTTAATCTTGTATCCTGCTACCTTGCTAAATTTTTTTTATCAGTTCTAGTAGTTTTTGTATGGAGTCTTTAGGGTTTTCTATATATAGTATCATGTCATCATATAACGATAATTTGCCTCTTCCCTTCCAATTTGGATACATTTTATGTCTTTTTCTTGTCTGATTGTTGTAGCTAGGACTTCCAGTATTATCCTGAACAAAAGTGGTGAGTGGGCGTACTTGTCTTGTTCCAGATTTTAGTGGGAAGGCTTTCAGCTTTTCACCATTGAGTATTATATTGGCTGTGGGTTTGTCATAAATAGTTTTTATTATGTTGAGACATGTTCCCTCTATACCCACTTTGGTAAGAGTTTTTATCATGGATGTTGAATTTTGTCAAATGCTTTTGCTGTATCTGTTGAAATGATCATGTGGTTTTTGTCTTTTCTTTTGTTGATGTGGTGTATCACATTGATTGCTTTGCATGTGTTGAACCATCCTTGTGAACTTGGAATGAATCCCACTTGGTCATGGTGTATGATCTTTTTAATGTGTTGTTGGATTTGGTTTGCTAATATTTTATTGACAAATATTACATCTATATTCACCAAAGATATTGGCCTGTAATTTTCTTTTTTGGTCGTATCTTTGTTTTTGGTATCTGGTTTTGATATCAGGGTGATGGTGGCTTCATAGAATGCCTTTGAGAGGGTTCCCTCCTCTTCAATCTTTTGGAAAAGTTTGAGAAGGATAAGTAAAAGTTCTTCTTTGTATGTTTGGTAGAATTTGCCTGTGAAGCCATCTGGTCCTGGACTTTTGTTTTAGGGAGGTTTTTTAAATTACAGATTCTATTTCACTTCTAGTGATCAGTCTGTTCAAATTTTCAGTTTTGATGGGCTGTTTGTTTCTAGAAACTTGTCCATTTCTTCTAGTCAGCATATAATTGTTCATAGTATTCTCTTATGGTTTTTTTGTATTTCTGTGGTATTGGTTGATATTTCTCCTTTTTCATTTCTTATTTTATTTATTTGGGTTCTCTCTCTTTTCTTCTTGGTGAACCTGGCCAGAGGTTTGTCAATTTTGTTTACTCTTTCAAAGAACCAACTCTTGGTTTTATTGACATTTTTCTATTTTTTAAATCTCTATTTTATTCATTTCCTCTCTGATCATTATTATTTTCTTCCTTCTGCTGACTTTAGGTTTTGTTTGTTCTTCTTTTTCTAATTCTTTTAATTGGTAAGTTAGGTTGTTTATTGAAGATTTTTCTTGTTTTTTTGAGGAAGACCTGTATTGCTATGAACTTCCCTCTAAGAACTGCTTTTGCTGCATCCCATAGATTTTGTATGGTTGTATTTTCATTGTCATTTGTCTCAAGGTATTTAAGGTTTTTTCAGTCTAAATATTAGCTTTCCTCTATGATTGTGGCAGGATATTTGCATTTAATTTCCTCAAAGTTGAATAGAAAGAAGCTAAGTATGGGGCTTCCCTGGTGGCGCAGTGGTTGAGAGTCCACCTGCCGATGCAGGTGACACGGGTTCATGCCCTGGTCCGGGAGGATCCCGCATGCCACGGAGTGGCTGGGCCCATGAGCCATGGCCGCTGAGCCTGCACGTCCGGAGCCTGTGCTCTGCAATGGAAGAGGCCACGACAGTGAGAGGCCCGTGTACCGCAAAAAACAAAAAACAAAAAAAAAAGAAAGAAAGAAGCTAAGTATGGATCTATGATCTCTGAAAATGATGAGTAGGTAGTTGACCAAAAAAGTCTTTGGACAACAGAAACCACAGCCAAATCATAAAATCATACATAATTCAGGGTGTTGTTTTTGTTTTATTTTTCCTTTTTCCTCTCCACTCTGTCTAGTTGCCATTTGTCTGAATCACTGTTTTCTTATGACAGGGACAAATTGTACTGAGCCTACTTACATCCTGAGTTCAAGGATGAGATTAGTTCAATTAAGTCATGCACTTACAGAAAAGCATAGCTTTGGGATTGGTCTGGCAGATATTCATAGATTAAGAAAAGAATATGATCACTAATATGAAAAGTTTGCGCTCTAAAAATTTTAGACAATGCTTCTGGTCAGTGGAGGTAAAGGATTGTATTTGGAGAGTGAGGAAAATCTACACCCACATTCATTGAACTCATTAGCCTGGGAAGAAGCTAGCCTCACCTCCAAAATTCCATCAAGTACTCACTATATCTACCATCGCCACATCAACTACTTCCCAACTTAGTTACCAGGAGGAGGGAGAAGCCAAAAACAGGTAGAATCTCAGTAAGGGAGGTGGTTATTTCTAACTGTCTAAACTTTCTCTCAACCTATTCATATCCTGCTAATTTAGACAATACATTGCAAATAAGACTAAAGATCTACATCTGTAGCCCACTAAATATTCTTTTCTTGGTACTCAGAAGTTAAGCTTAGGGTACACTGTGCTGTTGTAAACAATCTAAATACTTCTAAGGCTGGTTCTCTCTTCCCCCAACCACCCCCCCAAATTGTTTTATCTTCAACCAGTCATCTTTATGAAACACCATTCAAGACAAATAGACCTCATCATATTTCACCTGATGCTACAACCACCTTTACGTTTAGAATTTTAAAATATACCCACCTAAAAATGGGTGAATACCCCATAATTTTATTCTTACAACTCACAATGTCCTATAAAGGAAAAAGTACCAAAAAGGAAATCAGAAGAGGTTCTTTGATAACGAGTCTCCCACTAACCAGTATTTTCCTCTCTGGGTTTTAGACTATCTGTAAAATGAAAGGATTGTCACATGATCCATAAGTTACTTTTACTATTGTTTGATAAGCAAGATTTGCATTTATACTTCATGACACGATTTTCATATCTCTTTTCATATGTATAATATAGTTACAATAAAAAAATGGAATCGTGCCATTTGCCACAACATAGGTGGACCTTGATGACATTATATTAAGTGAAATAGTCAGACAGAGAAAGTCAAATACTATATGATATCACTTATATGTGGAATATAAACAAACAAATAAATATAAGCAAAACAAAACAAAAATATCAGGCTCATATATTCAGAGAACATACCAGTGTTTGACTGAGTGGGCTGGGCAATTTGAGTGAAGGAGGTCAAAAAGTAAAAACTGCCAGTTACAAAATAAATAAGTCATGAGGATGTAATGTACAGCATGGTGACTATAGTTAATAATGCTGTATTGCATATACGAAAGTTGCTTAAAAGTTCTCATCACACCCACACAAATTTGTAACTATATATGGTGATGGATGGTAGCTAGACTTATTTTGGTGCTCATTCGAAAGTGTATACAAATGTTGAATCACTATGTTGTACACCTGAAATTAAGATAATGTTATATGACAGTTATAACTCAGCTTGTTAAAAAAACTGTAAAGATTAAAAATTCAGAAGATTAAGAAAAAAAAACCTTTAGTTAGATTCACCAAGGAAAACGAAGTAAGGACTCAAATAAAATCAGAAATGAAAGAGGATACCATACAAATACAAAGAATCATAAGAGACTACTCTGAACAAGTATACACCAAAAAATTAGACAACCTAGAAGAAATTGAAAAAGTCCTGGAAACATACAACCTACCAAGACTGAATCATGAAGAAATAGGAAATCTGAATAGACCATTTTTTAACAAGGGGGTTAAATCATAATCTAAAACCTCTCAAATAAAGAAAAATCCAGCACCAGATGACTTCACTGGTGAATTCTATCAAGCGTTTAATGAAAAATTAATACCAATCCTTCTCAAACTTTTCCAAAAAATAGAAGAGGAGGGAACACTTCCAAATTCATTTTACAAGGCCAGAATTACCCTGATACCAAAACCAGACAAGGATGCCACAAGAAAAGAAAATTATAGGCCAATATCCCTGATGAGCATAGATTCAAAAATTCTTAACAAAATATTAGTAAATTGAATTCAACAGTCCATTAAGATGAACACCATGATCAAGTGGGATTTACTCCAGGCATCTAAGGATGGTTCAGCATCTGCAAATAAATCAGTGTGATACAAAACGTTAACAAAATGAAGGATAAAAACCATATAATCTTATCAATAAATGTAGAAAATACATTTGACAAAATCAAATATCCTTTCATGATAACAAGTCTTAACAAAGTAGGTATAGAGGGAACATATCTCAACATAATAAAGGCTATATATAACAGACCCTCAGGTAACATCATACTTAAAAGTGAAAAGCTGAAAATTCTTCATCTGAGATCAGGAAAAGACAAGGATAACCACTCTCACTCTTTTGTTCAACATA
This sequence comes from Orcinus orca, assembly GCF_937001465.1. Classification (NCBI taxonomy): domain Eukaryota; kingdom Metazoa; phylum Chordata; class Mammalia; order Artiodactyla; family Delphinidae; genus Orcinus; species Orcinus orca. The sequence continues at coordinate 102,741,778 of NC_064563.1, forward strand.
GTACATAGTACTCTAGTCCTAGCCAAAGTGATTAGGCAAGAAAAAGAAGAAAAATACATCCAAATTGGAAGTAAGAAGTAAAATTGTCTATTTGCAGGTGTCATAATAGGTATATAGAAAACTCTATGGACTCCACCAAAGAACTGTTAGAACTAATATATAAATTCAGTAAATTTGCTGGACACAAAATCAGTATACAAAAATCAGTTATGTTTCTATACACTAACAATGAAGCATGTGAAAGAGAAATTAAGAAAGCAATCCCATTTACAATTGCATCAAAAATAATAAAATACGTAGGAATAAATTTAACCAAGGAGGTGAAAGATCTATAAACTGAAAACTGTAGGACACTGAAAAAAGAAATTGAAGAAGACACAAATAAATGCAAAGATATTTCTTGCTCACAGATAGGGAGAATTAATATTGTTAAAGCTGCCCATACTAACCAAAGCCATCTATAGGTTAAATACAATCCCTATTTATCCTCCAATTTTTCACAGAAATAGAAAAAAGATCCCTAATGTTTGAATGGAACCACAAAAACTCCCCAAATAGCCAAAGCAATCTTCAGTAAGAAGAACAAAGCTAAAGCATCACACTTCCTGATTGCAAACTATGTGACAAAACTAGAGTAACCAAAACAATGTGTCATTGACATAAAAGTAAACATACAGACCAATGGAACAGAATAGAGAGTCCAGAAATAAACCCCAGCATATAAGGTCAACTAATATTTGAAAAGGGAGTCAGGAATGTTGAATGGGGAAAGGATAGGCTCTTCAATAAATGGTACTGGGAAAATTGGATAATACATGCAACAGAATTAAACTGGATCCCTAACTTTCACCATACACAAAAATCAACTCAAAATGGATTAAAGACTTGAATGTAAGACCTGAAACCAAAAAAGCCTTAGAAGAAGCATAGTCTGTAAGTTCCTTCACGTTGGTCTTGGCATTGATTTTTTGGCAGAGCAAAGTGAAGGCAACAAAAGCAAAAATAAGCAAATGGGGCTATATCAAACTAAAAAGCTTCTACACAGCAAAGGAAACCATCAACAAAATGAAAAGGCAGCCTACTGAATGGGAGAAAATATTTGCAAATCACATATCTGATATGGAATTAATATCCAAAATGTATAAAGAACTCACATAACAGCAAAAACCCAAACAAAAACCACAATTCAATTTTTAAAAGGGCTGAGGAACTGAATATACATTTTTCCAAAGTAGACATAAAAATGGCCAACAGGTACAAGAAAAGATGCTCAATATCACTATTTATAAGGGAAATGCATATCGAAACCACAATGAGATATGACCTCACATTTCTTATAATGGCTATTATGAAAAAGATGGGAGATAAAAAGTGTTGATTAAGCCATGGAGAAAAAGAAACCTTTGTGCACTGTTGGTAAGAATATAAGTAGGTGCAGCCACTATGGAAAATAGTATGTGAGGTTCTTCAAAAAATTAAAAATGGAATTACCATATTATCCAGCAATCCCACTTCTGGGTATATATCCAAAGGAAATGAAAACAGTATATCAAAAAGATATCTGCACACCCATGTCAATTGCATCATTGTCTGTAATAGTCAAGATATGAAAACAATATAAATATCCAGACTATAGGATACAGAAGAGGTAATATGGAATATTGTTTGCATCCTGTTCATCTGTGAGAAAGAAGGAAATCCTGCCATTTGCAACAGCATGAATGGACCTTGAGGGCATTATGCTAAGTGAAATAAGTTAGAGAAAGACAAATTAGTTAAACAGAGAGAGATTCTTATATGTGGAATCTAAAAATGCTAAGTTCATAGAAACAGAGTCTAGAATGACGGTTACCAAGGTCTGGGAGGTGGGGGAAATGAGGACATGTTGAACAAGCAGTACAAACTTCAAGTTATAAGATGAATAATTTCTGGGGATCTAATGTACAGTTTGGCGATTATACTTAATAATACTGTATTATATAATTAAAACATGTTAAGAGAGTAAATCTAGATGTTGTTACCATAAAAAAAGAATTGATATTTATGTGACATGTTAGAGGTATTAGCTAATGCTATGGTGGCAATCATTTTGCAATATATAAGTGAATCAAATCAACACATTGTATACCTTAAACTTACACAAGGTTATATGTCAATTATATCTCAATAAAGCTGGGGAACAAAAGAAATGGAAGCTTAACCTGGGGACTACAATAGCCTTCAACTTTCATGTACTTATAAAAAATTTCCTTGGGAGATGGATCACAGCTTTTATTATATTCTCAGAGAAATACAAAGCCCTATAAAGATTTTTTAAATTGCACTGGAGTTTGGAGCAAATATCTAGACAAATAAAAGCAAAAAAAAAAAAAAAAAAAAAACATGTTTCTATATCAATTACTCAAGACTATAGAGCAGGCCCCTGAAAATAATTCTTAGCCAAATTTTAAAAATAACTGTCTCCAAGGAAGGGTTAGAGAAAACATAGATGTCTCTAACAAACTTTAGAAGGAATAAAACTAAAGAAGCTCAGATTCTGCAGAGAAAACATTCAGGCTAAGTGCCCTCCCCACCACTCTGGACTTCCAGCTGTTTTTGAATACCTTTCCCAAGCCCTTCACATAATTTTTCCAATGGAATAATAATTCTTGGGAAGATTATTTTTTATGTACAATAAAACTGAACCACTTTTAAGAGCAGCATGTACTACAATTAAAAAGCTCAGACAGCAAGACTGTTTAGGTACACCCCCCTTTTAATGAAACTTAACTTCTTCTCAGATGAGAACACCGTTCTTTAGTGTGACATGCTGCTACTCAGCCAACCTCTGGAAAGGTTTGGAAAGTTCAGAAGATCTTTTCTACCCCGAAGGTGAATGTATCTTGTACATTACCAAGCCACCATAGACAAGGAAAAAAACGAGTAATTTATACTTCGGAGGGCCAGCTGACATGAGATACCACCAGAGAATTTTAGGAAACTATCTACTTCCATGCTCAAGAGAGGAGTATGTAAATTATATCTTTACTTTTAAATAAAATTTAAAGACATTCTTAGAGTTATTTGTTAGAGTTATTTGTTAGACCCATACATTTATAAAGTCCTGTTCACTCAAGAGATTTTTCAGATTGTCTTGTAACATAGGACATTTTTATTCAGTTGCATGGAGTTCAAGGTTTTATGTAAATTTTTCTTTTATATGAAAACCCCCCACTTTCCTATAAAACACATTCTTGAAAAAGGTTGAAAGTTAAATGTCTGAAATTGATCAATAGACATATACAGTATAATTCTGGCTCTAATTCCTCTGCAGTCTCACCGTCAGTCAGCTTAAATTTGCCAACTGCAGTATAAATTAATATCTCTTTGTGATCTTAATTTACATTTTCCTAAATACTTATGAACATTAGCATCTTGTTGTATGTATAAGCCATTTGCATTTGCTCTTTTGTGAAATATCTGTTCAAGTATTTTATTCTATATTGCTTTTTATTTTTATTTATGAGTTCTTTATATATTTTACACTAGTGTTACCATGTTGCAAAATTCCAAGAAGTACATTCCTGTATTTAGGGTACCTTCTGACGCACAGAAGTTCTTACTTTTAATATTCCCTGCTTCCCATTTTTTCATGCTTAGAGGGATACAGAAGAAGAAGAGAAAAAGAAAGGGTCTGAGAAAATACTTGAAGAGATTATAGCTGAAAACGTCCCTAATATGGGAAAGGAAATAGTCAAGTCCAGGAAGTGCAGAGAATCCCATACAGGGAAAATCCAAGGACAAACACGCAAAGGCACATATTAATCAAACTATCAAAAATTAAATATAAAGAAAAAAATTAAAAGCAGCAAGGGAAAGGCAACAAATAACATACAAGGGAATCCCATAAGGTTAACAGCTGATATTTCAGCAGAAACTCTGAAAGCCAGAAGGGAGTGGCAGGACATATTTAAAGTAATGAAAGGGGAAAACCTACAACCAATATTTCTCTACCCAGCAAGTATCTCATACAGATTCAACAGAGAAATTAAAAACTTTAGAGACAAGCAAGAGCTAAGAGAATTCAGCACCAACAAAACAGCTTTACAAGTATTAAAGGAATTTCTCTAGGCAGGAAACACAAGAGAACAGAAAGACCTACAATAACAAACCCAAAACAATTAAGAAAATGGTAATAGGAATGTACATATCGATAATTAACTTAAATTTAAATGGATTAAATGCTACAACCGAAAGACATAGACTGGCTGAATGGATACAAAAACAAGACCCGTACACATGCTGTCTACAAGAGACCCACTTCAGACCTAGGGACACATACAGATTGAAAGTGAGGGGATGGAAAAAGATATTCCATGCAAATGGAAATCAAAAGGAAGCTGGAGTAGCAATACTCATATCAGACAAAATAGACTTTAAAATAAAGACTATTACAAGAGACAAAGAAGGACACTACGTAATGATCAAGGGATCAATCAAAGAAGAAGATATAACAATTGTAAATATTTATGCACCCAACATAGGAGCACCTCAATACATAAAGTAAATACTAACAGCTATAAAGGTGGAAATTGACAGTCACACAACCATAGTAGGGGACTTTAACACCCCACTTTAAACCAATGGACAGATCATCCAAAATGAAAATAAATAAGGAAACAAGCTTTAACTGATTCATTAAACAAGATGGACTTAATTGATATTTATAGAACATTCCATCCAAAAACAACAGAATACACTTTCTTCTCAAGTGCTCATGGAACATTCTCCAGGATAGATCATATCTTGGGTCACAAACCAAGCCTTGGTAAATTTAAGAAACTTGAAATCGTATCAAGTATCTTTTTCGACCACCATGCTATGAGACTAGATATCAATTACAGGAAAAAATCTGTAAAAAATACAAACACAAGGAGGCTAAACAATACACTACTAAATAACCAAGAAATCACTGAAGAAATCAAAGAGGTAATCAAAAAATACCTAGAAACAAATGACAATGAAAACACGATGACCCAAAACCTACAGGATGCAGCAAAAGCAGTTCTAAGAGGGAAGTTTATAACAATACAATCCTACCTCAAGAAACAAGAAACACCTCAAATAAACAGCCTAACCTTACACCTAAAGCAAATAGAGAAAGAAGAACAAAAAAAATCCAAAGTTAGCAAAAGGAAAGAAATCATAAAGATCACATCAGAAATAAAGGAAACAATAGCAAAGATCAATAAAACTAAAAGCTGGTTATTTGAGAAGATAAGCAAAATTGATAAACCATTACACAGACTCATCCAGGAAAAAAGGGAGAAGACTCAAATCAATAGAATTATAAACGAAAAAGGAGAAGTAACAACTGACACTGCACTAATACAAAGAATCATGAGAGATTACTACAAGCAACTCTGTGCCAATAAAATGGACAACTTGGAAGAAATGACCAAATTTCTAGAAAAGCACAACCTTCTGAGACTGAACCAGAAAGAAATAGAAACTATAAACAGACAAATCACAAGGACCGAAATTGAAACTGTGATTAAAAATCTTCCAATGAACAAAAGCCCAGGACCAGATGGCTTCACAGGTGAATTCTATCAAACATTTAGAAAAGATCTAACACTGATCCTTCTCAAAATCTGCCAAAATATAGCAGAGGGAGGAACACTCCCAAACTCATTCTATCCACCATCGCCCTGATACCAAAACCAAAGATATCTCCAAAACAGAAAACTACAGGCCAATATCACTGATGAACATAGATGCAAAAATCCTCAACAAAATACTAGCAAACAGAATCCAGCAGCACAATAAAAAGGTCATACACCATGATCAAGTGGGGTTTATCCCAGGAATGCAAGGATTCTTCAATATACACAAATCAACCAATGTAATACACCATATTAACAAACTGAAGGAGAAAAACCATATGATCATCTCAATAGATGCAGAAAGAGTTTTGACAAAATTCATCACCAATTTATGATAAAACCCTCCAGAAAGTAGGCACTGAGAGAACTTACCTCAACATAATAAAGGCCATAAATGACAAACCCAGAGCCAATATCATTCTCAATGGTGAAAAAGTGAAACAATTTCCACTAAGATCAGGAAGAAGATAAGGTTGTCCACTCTCACCACTACTAATCAACATAGTTTTGGAAGTTTTAGCCATAGCAATCAGAGAAGAAAAAGAAATAAAAGGAATCCAAATTGGAAAAGAAGAAGTAAAACTGTCACTGTTTGCAGATGACTTGATATTATACATAGAGAATCCTAAATATGCAACCAGAAAAATTCTAGAGATAATCAATGAATTTGGCACAGTACCAGGATACAAAATTAATGCACAAAAATCTCTTGCATTCATATATACTAATGATGAAAAATCTGAAAGAGAAATTAAGGAAACATTCCCATTTACCACTGAAACAAAAAGAATAAATTACCTAGGAATAAACCTACCTAAGGAGACCAAAGACCTGTATGCAGAAAACTATAAGACACTGATGAAAGAAATTAAGGATTACAAACAGATGGAGAGATATACCATGTTCTTGGATTGGAAGAAACAACATTGGGAAAATGACTATACTACCCAAAGTAATCTACAGATTCAATGGAATCCCTATCAAACTACCAATGACATGTTTCATAGAACAAAGAACCAAAAATTTCACTATTTGTATGGAAACACAAAGGACCCCGAATAGCCAAAGCAATCTTGAGAAAGAAAAACAGAGCTGGAGGAAGAAGGTTCCCAGACTTCAGACTATACTACAAAGCTACAATAATCAAGACAAAAGCAGAAATATAGATCAATGGAACAGGATAGAAAGCCCCAAGATAAACCCACACACATATGGTCACCTTATCTTTGATAAAGGAGGCAAGAATATACAATGGAGAAAAGGCAGTCTCTTCAATAAGTGGTGCTGGAAAAACTGGACAGCTACGTGTAAAAAATAACATTAGAACACTTCCTAACACCATACACAAAAATAAGCTCAAAATGGATTAGAGACCTAAATGTAAGGCCAAACACTATAAAACTCTTATAGGAAAACATAGGCAGAACACTCTATGACATAAATCACAGCAAGATCCTTTTTGACCCACCTCCTAGAGAAATGGAAATAAAAGCCAAAATAAACAAATGGGACCTAATGAAACTTAAAAGCTTTTGCACAGCAAAGGAATCCATAAACAAGACGAAAATACAACCCTCAGAATGGGAGAAAATATTTGCAAATGAAGCAACTGGCAAAGGATTAATCTCCAAAATATACAAGCAGCTCATTGAGCTCAATATGAAAAAAACAAACAACCCAATCCAAAAATGGGCCAAAGACCTAAATAGACATTTCTCCAAAGAAGATATACAGATTGCCAACAAACACATGAAAGAATGCTTAACATCACTAATCATTAGAGAAATGCAAATCAAAACTACAATGAGGTATCACCTCACACCAGTCAGAATGGCCATCATCAAAAAATCTACAAACAGGACTTCCCGGGTGACCCAGTGGTTGAGAGTCTGCCTGCTGATGCAGGTGACACGGGTTCGTGCCCCAGTCCGGAAAGATCCCACATGCCGCGGAGCGGCTGGGCACGTGAGCCATGGCCGCTGAGCCTCCGCGTCCAGAGCCTGTGCTCCACAATGGGAGAGGCCACAACAGTGAGAGGCCCACATACCGCAAAAAGAAAAAAAAAATTCTACAAACAATAAATCCTGGAGAGGGTGTGGAGAAAAAGGAACCCTCTTGCACTGTTGGTGGGAATGTAAATTGATACAGCCACTATGGAGAACAGTAAGGAGGTTCCTTAAAAAACTAAAAATAGAACTACCGTACGACCCAGCTATCCCACTACTGGGCATATACCCTGAGAAAACCATAACTAAAAAGAGTCATGTACCACAATGTTCATTGCAGCACTATTTACAATAGCCAGGACATGGAAGCAACCTAAGTGTCTGTTGACAGATGAATGGATAAAGAAGATGTGGCACATATATACAATGGAATATTTCTCAGCCATAAAAAGAAAGGAAATTGAGTTATTTGTATTGAGGTGCATGGACCTAGTGACTGTCATACAGAGTGAAGTAAGTCATAAAGAGAAAAACAAATACCGTATGCTAACACATGTATATAGAATCTGAAAAAAAAAACAAAATGGTTCTGAGGAACCTAGGGGCAGGACAGGAATAAAGATGCAGATGTAGAGAATGGACTTAAGGACATGGGGACGGGGAAGGGTAAGCTAGGACAAAGTGAGAGAGTGGCATGGATATATATATACTATCAAATGTAAAATGGATAGCTAGTGGTAAGCAGCTGCATAGCACAGGGAGATCAGATCGGTGCTTTGTGTCCACCTAGAGGGGTGGGATAGTGAGGGGGGGAGGGAGACACAAGAGGGAGGAGATATGGGACTATATGTATACATATAGCTGATTCACTATATAAGAGTTATACAGCAGAAACTAACATACCATTGTAAATCAAATATACTCCAATAAAGATGTTAAAAAATAATAACAAAAATAAAAATATAATAGGAAAAATATATAACTGCCTCCAGATCTTTTCTTTCTCAAGGTTGTTTTGGCTATTCAGGGTCTTTTGTGTTTCCATGCAGATTTGTGTGTGTGCATATTTAAAGGCTTTATTAATTTATATAAAAATGTAAATGCTTAATTTTTTAATTGGGGCATACAGAGTTTAAAATTATTTATTTTAGTTTTGTGGGATATTTTGATAGGGATTTCATTGAATCTGTGGATTGTATTGGGTAGTATGGTCATTTTAACAATATTAATTTTTCTAATCCATTAACATTGTACATCTTTCTATATGTTTGTGTCATCTTCAGTTTCTTTCATCAGTGTCTTACAGTTTTCCCAGTACAGGTCTTTACTTCCTTAGGTAGGTTTATTCCTAGGTATTTTATTCTTTTTGATGAGATTGTAAATGGGATTGTTTCCTTAATTTCTCTTTCTGATGGTTTGTTGATAGTGTGTAGAAATGAAACAGATTTCGGTATATTAATTTTGTATCCTGAAACATTACTGAATTCATTGATGAGGTCTAGTAGTTTTCTGGTAGCATATTTTTGATTTTCTATGAATAAGATCATGCTGTCTGCAAACAGTTACACTTTTACTTCTTCCTTTCCAATTTGTATTCTTTTCATTTCTTTTTCTTGTGTGATTGCTATGCACAGAATTTCCAATACTCTGTTGAATAAAAGTGGCCAGTGTGGACATCCTTGTCTAGTTTCTTATATTAGAGGAAATGCTTTCAGCTTTCCACTGTTGAATATAGTGTTAGCTGTGACTTGTCATATATGGTCTTTATTATGTTGATACCCACTTTGTTGAGAGTTTGTATAATAAAAGAATATTGAAATTTGTCCAAAGCTTTTTCTGTATCTGTATACCCACCTGTATACCCACTTTGTTGAGAGTTTGTATAATAAAAGAATATTGAAATTTGTCCAAAGCTTTTTCTGTATCTATTCAGGTGATCATATGATTTTTATTCTTCAGTTTGTTAATGTGGTGACTCACATTGGTTGATTCGTGCCCCATTTGTTTTCCTTGGAAGTCTTCCCTCCAGTCACTTAAAATCTATCATTTCCCTTCCCCCTCCAAGTCCTTGAAATTTATGCTGTGCTCATTGCCTGTATTTGTTTAATACATGAGCAGATGAAGTATCATGTCTTCTTTTAAATTTGCCTTAGTTCCCAGCCCAGTTGTTTCTGTTTTGTTTGAAGTATCATGAGAAGTTCAATTTTTCTTTAATTTTTCTTATTGTTATTTGACACTCTTTCCTTTACATTGCAATTAAAGGTGAACATGTCTCATCCTCCACACCAGAGCATAATCTACTGTGTTGAGGGATTCTCTTTCACTCGTCTTTGTCTCCATAGAGCATCTAGCTTTATACGTAGTATGCCCTCAAAAACAATTCTTGGAAGCATTTGTAAATGTTTGACTAAAAACAGTATGAAGGACAAGGATATATGGTTGTATGGATGACTGGTAGGAACTTGGTAAAAATATAAGGCTTCCCTTCTTGGTACAAATTTAAGGTGAGTTACACCCTGAAGTTGTTAGAAAGCACAAATTCTTATGACATTTCACTCACTTAAAATAATATTCAGAACAGTAGTTTTTGAGTTCAGTTATATTCACTGTGATTCATCTAACCTTTTTAATGGAAATCAACAGCTAAGAAAAGTGAATAGAAAAGATGTAAGCAAAAATGAGTGATGGGGACTTCCCTGATGGTGCAGTGGTTAAGAATCTGCCTGCCAATTCAGGGGACATGGGTTCGATCCCTGATCCAGGAAGATCCCACATGACACAGAGCACCTAAATCCATGCGCCACAGCTACTAAGGCTGCACTCTAGAGCCCAGAGCCACAACTACTGAGCCTGTGTGCTACAACTACTGAAACATGCATGCCTAGAGCCCACACTCTGCAACAAGAGAAGCCACTGCAATGTGAATCGCATGCACCACAAAAAAGAGTAGCCCCCGCTAGCTGCAACTAGAGAAAGCCTGCATGCAGCAACAAACCCAAGGAAGCCAAAAAAAAAATGAGTGATGTATCATGTGCACTGCATAGTCAGTTACAGTCTTTGCTTCATTTCCACTTTTGTAATACATAAACAATCATACTATTCTAATTTGTAAAGATATGAAATCACAAAACTTAACATCCTTCTGTTCATTATGTGAAAGGCCCTATCCAAATGCTAGGTGGAAAAATAAAAAAGATAATGGGTAACATTAATTCCTCATTTCAAGACTTTTATATTTATCTTCATTATGTGTGTAATTTTAGTGGTGCCTTTTTATGCTTTCTTGAAAGATATACTTTTCTTCTGCAGGTACTGAACAACATTCCATTACTAATATGGACATGTACTAGTCCTTAAAGATACAGTAACATGGAAAATTCTTGACATGTTCTTTGTCAATTAAGTTAACTTTTATAAACATCTAATTAATTTCTAGATCATCTCAGTGAAAGCATTATATTTCAAGTAAGTTCCAAAGAATGGGAAAAAAAATCTTGGTACTCTTGGAAAATATTTTTTATATATGAAAATATTAAGAAACTTTCATTATGCTTTCAGCATGCTTTTTAAAATAAGAGTCTTATTTCTATTGGGCCATGGAGAAATCACATAGTTTATATTTTTAAATACTCAGAACACATGTTCAAAATAGTTATCTTATCCTGCTAAACTGAGACTTCTTTAATTAAAGTTTTAAGCAAGAAAGAGTGTCCATCTACACCTCTAGGTTTGATCTGATTGGTAAGAATGCCAAGGTACAAAAATGCATGGCAAATACTATATGTGAGGGAGTAAGCACTGGGAGAGATACTTAAATAAAGACAGTTTTCCATGAGAAGAGAAACAATGACTAGTTTCACCAAGGTCAAAAGCCATGTAACTTTTCTGTATGGTTTTCTGCTTTCTCCAACTGAAATCAGACAGAGAGAGTGTTTAAAAACTGAAAAGCCAAATAGATGCCTTTGCTATGAAAGTGCTAAATGGTTTTCAGAATTAAAGCCTGAATAAAAGACTTTAGGAGTTTTGACTCCTAGTGGAGCTGTCAAAGTTTTAAAAGCATCTGGTAAATAGACCCACTTTTTTTTTTTTTTTTTTTGTGGTACGCAGGCCTCTCACTGTTGTGGCCTCTCACGTTGCGGAGCACAGGCTCCGGACGCACAGACTCAGCGGCCATGGCTCACGGGCCCAGCCACTCCATGGCATGTGGGATCTTCCCGGATCAGGGCACGAACCCGTGTCCCCTGCATCAGCAGACGGACTCTCAACCACTGCACCACCAGGGAAGCCCAATAGACCCACTTTGAGTAAAATACTTAGAGTGAGCGAATTCTGCAGAAACATGAAAAAAACACACAATTATATTAAGAAGGGTTTAACAATAATTCAGAGTTAATGAATAAAGAATCAAATGTGTCTAGGTTTTTGTTTTAAACTTACTTAACCCTTGTTCTAAACATGTATTTCATTTTTTTGTGTATATACACTTGCCCAGTTCAACAAAAGTACTCTTTTCAGAAGAATTCAGAAGACAAATGACTTGATCTTCTTATTAACCACACCTATAGGAAACCAAGGTGGTTCCACCAGAAGCCCATCGGGAGACAATGTCTTTTAATAGCAAAGTGCTTAGAAGAAAATAGCCAGAGTGCTGGTCTAACAAGTCTGAACCTTTCAGAAGTCAGCACACATCACAAGGAATAACAATTAACAATAATTAGACTGAGTTACCCTTTACTTTTCAAACAAGGAAAAAGAGTGATTCCTGAAGTCTCACGTGGGAGGAAGAGTAGATGTGCCCCAGTCAGTATCTCAAATTGGAGTTCACTGTCCCTAGGTCATGTGCTTACAAGAGTGGTTCTTAACCCTGGTTTTATCTATAATTATCTGGGGGAGATTTTTTTTAACTTAATTTTTATTTTATAGTTGATTTACAATGTTATGTTAGTTTCAGGTGTACAGCAAAGTGATTCAGTTATACATATACATATATCCATTCTTTTTCAGATTCCTTCCCCATACAGGTTATTACAGAATATTGAGTAGAGCTCCCTGTGCTATACAGTAGGTCCTTGTTAATTATCTATTTTATATAGAGTAGTGTGTATATGTTAATCCCAAACTCCTAATTTATCCCTACCCTCAACCTTTTCCCTTTGGTAATCATAAATTTGTTTTTGAAGCTGTGGGTCAGTTTCTGTTTTGTAAATAAGTTCATTTGTATCATTTTTTTAGACTCCACATCTAAGTGATATATGATATTTGTCTTTCTTTGTCTTACTTACTTCACTTTATATGATAATCTCTAGGTCCATCCATGTTGCTGCAAATGGCATCATTTCATTCTTTTTTATGGCTAAGTAATATTCCGTTGTATATATGTACCACAGCCTCTTTATCCATTCCTCTGTCGATGGACATTTAGGTTGCTTCCATGTCTTGGCTATTGTAAATAGTGCTGCAATGAACACTGAGGTGCATGTATCGTTTCAAATTATGGTTTTCTCCTGATATATGCCCAGGAATGGGATTACTTGATCATATGGCAGTTCTATTTTTAGTTTTTTAAGGAACCTCCACACTGTTCTCCATAGTGACTGTATCAATTTACATTCCCACCAACAGTGCAGGAGGGTTCCCTTTTCTCCACACCCTCTCCAGCATTTATTGTTTGTAGACTTTTCGATAATGGCCATTCTGACCAGTGTGAGGTGATACCTCATTGTAATTTTGATTTGCATTTCTCTAATAATTAGCAACGTTGAGCATCTTTTCATGTGCTTTTTGGCCATCTGTATGTATTCTTTGGAGAAATGTCTATTTAGGTCTTCTGCCCATTTTTTGACTGGATTGTTTGTTTTCTTGATACTGAGTTGCATGAGCTGTTTGTATATTTTGGAGATTAATATCTTGTCTCTTTGCAACTATTTTCTCCCATTCTGTAAGTTGTCTTTTCATTTTGTTTATGGTTTCCTTTGCTGTGCAAAAGTTTAAGTTAAATTAGGTCTCATTTGTTTATTTTTGTCTTTATTTCCATTACTCTGCAAGATGGATCAAAAAAGATACTGCTACAATTTATGTTAAAGAATTTTCTGCTTATGTTTGCTTCTAAGAGTTTTATAGTATCCAGCCTTACATTTAAATCTTTAATCCATTTTGAGTTTATTTTTGTGTTTGGTGTTAGAGAATGTTCTAATTTAATTCTTATATATGTAGCTGTCCAGTTTTCCCAGCACCACTTATTGAAGAGACTGTCCTTTCTCCTTGTATATGCTTGCCTCCTTTGAGATAGATTAATTGACCATAGGTATGTGGTTTTATTTCTGGGCTTTCTATTCTGTTCCATAGATCTATATTTCTGTTTTTGTGCCTGTACCATACTGTTTTGATGACTGTAGCTTTGTAGCATAGTCTGAAGTCAGGGAGTCTGATTTCTCCAGCTTTGTTTTTCTTTCTCAGGATTGCTTTAGCTATTCAGGGTCTTTTGTGTTTCCATACAAATTTTAAAACTTTTTCTTCTGTTCTGTGAAAAATGCCATTGGTAATTTGATATGGATTGCATTGAATCTGTAGATTGCCTTAGGTAGGATAGTCATTTTGACAATATTGATTCTTCCAATTCAACAGCATGGTATATCTCTCCATCTGTTTATGTCATCTTTGATTTCTTTCATCAGCTTCTTAAAGTCTTCAGAGTACAGGTCTTTTGCCTCCTTAGGTAGTTTTATTCCTAGGTATTTCATTCTTTTTGATGCAATGTTTAAATGGGATAGTTTCCTTAATCCTCTTTCTGATCTTTCATTGTTAGTGTAAAGGAATACAAGATGGGAGAGTTTTAAAAAAAATAAAGGATCATTGCCTGAGTCCTACCCTCACAAATTTCAATTTAATTGGTTTTGGTGGGCCCCAGTTGCCAGTATATTTTAAAACTCACCACTGCCTAGTGATTCTAATGTACAGACAGGTTTAATAATCCTTGATTAGTGGAAGCTTCCCTATTGCAAAGACAATTAAAGAGAAAGAAGTTATTGACTTTGAGCTTTAAGTGAGCTCTAAGATCTCTGAAAATTTGAGGGAGAGAGCAGAAGAATGAAAAACTGTAATTTCAAAGCACAGAGTTGTTCTCTCATTGCAAATAGTGGGGACCTGAATTCACATTTGGAGTAGATCTTCCTTCCCTCTAGGAAAACCATCTCATGGGGTCTCTTATGTAAAGGTAAAGCAAAGCCTCCCTGGTGCAATAGAAATGTGTGGACTCCAATATTTTAAAAACATTTTTGTGGGAGTGTTACAGCTGGAGTAAATTAGAATGCTTGGTGGAGAGAAGGGTGGGTTAGAGCTGAGGGAGAAATGCATGAATGAGTAGGTGGCGTGGTAAATTTATCATCCTCTGGCTCCTTGAAGTGGATATGAACCACCAGCGTTAGAGTGATGAAGCCGAAAAGCCAAACCATACACGGGAAATTCTGTGAAACTCTGGGCCCTATGGAGACATAGTGATGAAGCAGGGTGGAGTTGACTCTCTCTGCCTCTCAGTAGAACCTAGCTCAGCACTTCAGGGCAGCAGCCATGGGACTACCCCATACCTGGGAATAGCACCATTGGCATCCCCATAGGAGTGCTGATCAGGGACACTGTCAGCCAAGCCAGCCATGAGGCTTCTTTAAGGATCTTCATAGACAGCAGACATGGGCTAGTGAGAGACAAAGGAGAAAAACAGTAATATGTCACTGTTAACTGTAGCTGATATGCTGGTTTGGTGAGAAAATAACCTTTGAGGACCCCCCAAAATAATTGGGATATATTTGGGGCATTTATGAGGTCCTATTATAGGAGCAGGGATTAAAATTTAATGTGACCTGTATTTCAGACAATAGAGAAGACCAGATCATACAGGTTCTACATAGAGGACACAAGGGAACACATTCAACAAGAAGCTTATCTCAGTGACTTATAAGCTTCCTACTACTATAACTAACGTAATAAAGAGCAATGTATGGTTTTAAAGGTGATATAAGTGACCACAGGAATGAACTGCCCTCTCTCATTGACTAAATAAGTATAACTGTCTTCTCTTACCACTTTACCTGTGTCATTCCCAAAACTGCCCTCTCTATTGAAAAGCATTTTTCAGGTGGAGGGTGAGTACTCTTTGGCCAAAAGTATGTACTAGTTTCACTTCGCTACCTAGACAGAAATGCTAAAGAAGTTATCATACTCCTTTGGTACAAAAAAATAAAAAAGAAAATAGAAAAGTATAGCTATTTCCCCCTCCCTCAAAGACCTCATAGTCTAGATATAGAGAACATGTTAAAGTGACCTATATAGTGAGGTAAGCTTGATGTGAATTATAATAAAACATTCTCCAGGTTCTCTGTGACTAACTTGTACAGTGTAGGTTTGGGGATATTAATATTTGTGGTTCCTACACTAATATGTATAAAATAGATTATAGCACAGGGAACTCTACTTCACTGTACAGTAGAAACTAACACAACGTTGTAAAACAACTATACGAAATAAATAAATAAGAAAGATTAATACAGTACACAAAAATGGGGTCAGCTGCTATCAATGGCCATGTTGTTTATAAGATTATGACAAAAGTGGTTTCAATATCACAACTGCATGTTTTTAAATATAGGTCTTACTATTATTCAGGTATGGTGAGGCCAACAGATCAAGAGATGACTGCCATTGAAAAGACTGTTGTTACCCATAGATCCCACAAGAAGGGATCTATGGTGTGGTGCTTCCCACACCATACGGGAAACACCAGAGTAAGTAAAGAGGCAGAGAAGTGAGGGGGAAACATGGACATGAGCCTTTCTTGTGGTTTCTGCAGGAAGACAGAGTAAGCAGTTTTAGAATTGGCCAGTTTGAATATTTCAGCAGGCTCTGGGGCATAAGGGCTGTCCCTACTTGTCTAGTACCTAGTTGTTGTTTTTTTAATTTTATTGAAGTACAGTTGATTTACAATGTTGTGTTTAATTTCTGCTGTGCAGCAAAGTGACTCAGTTATACATATATATATATATATATATATTCTTTTTCACATTCTTTTCCATTATGGTTTCTCACAGGATATTGTATATAGTTTCCTGTGGTACCTAGGTACAGATGGGTAGTGGCCCAGGAGTGTGAGTGCCCTCTAAAGGAGTTCGTTGAGGGTTTGGCTTCTGGATCGGTTGGTTTACATATGAAAGGTGTGCTCGAAGATTTGCCTGTCTCTAGGAATTAGCTAACCTTAAGAGGAGCAGTGCCTTTTGGTCAGCAAGGCCCCAAGGTGTCAAAGTATCTGAAAATAAAAAAAGGATTAATACACTATGTTAGTCTATTCCAAATTGGTAGGAATTTCTGGACTGGTCATAGGGTTAGATATGGAACTAAACCTACCCAAGTGGGGCAGTGAGACCTGCAAAACTAACTCCAAGTCTAAAACAAGCAAGTTCACAGTTTCAGGCTTGCTAAAGGACTCACCACACATTGGTGTTATTTTTAAAGGTAAGAGTGAACCTGAGCTGGAATAATAGAAAGGTAATATGGAAAGACACTGCAGGAACCCTCCCACCATGCTTGGCATTAGTCAGACCTCTGTTAGAGTATTGCTTGTGCCTGGTTTAGAGTTCTACTGCCCCCACCCCCAACCCAGAGGGAGATGGAAAATCCATCAGTTGACAAACAGCAACCAAAGACAGGCTGGGAAAATGGATCTACCATCATCTGTATTAATGGGAAGAAGAGTTGGCAAAAATATTGTCACTTTATAAACCAGAGTTAAAGCCACATTTGTTTTTTGATACTGTTCAAAGTGGTCAGACAAACATGCACACACCACCACTCTTCTTTTTGCTGAGACCAGACTCTCTTTTCCTCACACCTATTGCTTTCAGCTAGGGCTCTGGAAATGTAAATTTTGGAGGAAGATGTATTTCCAACTGTGACTTTTATAGAAGTAAAAGTCTGTTCATTGATAAGTGAAAGTTAGCTCACTGTCTCTGAAATGTTCACAATTTAAACTTTAGAAGACAAGCCTGAGGCACACTGTTGAGTAATAGTCACTTTCTTTCGACATCCCTCACCCTCTTATTCTTACCCATGACCCCAGTGTACTTACAACTTCCCTTGTGTGGTCTGGCTGGGTCGGTTCTTTCCCTGCACCCCTGACCACTCCATCCATGCCCAGAGTTGCTCTCACCTCCTTGTTACTAAAGCTGAAGACTTGAATCCGCCAACTTGTGTCTATCATGGAGTCATCTGAAAAGGACAATGGGTTCCCTATAAGATGAGCAAAATAGTGAGTCAGAAACTTCCCAGAACTTTTGTGCAGAGGAGAAAAAATGAATGCCTAGGCACATTCACACCTTGAGTCTACACTCCACATAACACTGACTCCAGTACTCCTTTACATCTGTCCCAGAAAAGTGATACATATTTTAACCAATGCATTAATTAAACAAATCATCAAGTGGCTTTTGGGTGTTGAGTCCTGTGTTCAGCCTCTTGGAGTATATTAAGAGGCATAGGACGTAATCCTGACTTCAAGAATTTTGCAATCTAATTTTAGAAACAACAATGTCATACCCATGAAAAGTTAACAATATATACCAGTACAAAAAAAAAGCCCCAAGGTAGTTTTTAATGAAGTGCCAGTTAAGAAGAGCAGGCAACTTTGGGGGGCCCAGTGATCTGGGAAGGTGCCATGAAGGAGGCAGGATATGAGCTAGGGCTTTAAAAACAAATAGGATGTGAAGAGGCAAAACCAGATTCAGGGCACGGGGCAGCAAAGAGAACAAGGCATATTGTAAGAACAAGAAGACCAGCTCAGGCAGAGCACAGCTCATATGGAGCAAAAGTGTAACCCAAGGTTTGGAAGCTAGGCTGTAAATGTCCTACTCGTTTGTCATGTTTCTGGAAGGGTCGGAGAGGGAGGGGTTAGAGCTACCATTATAAAAATGGGCTTTGGGGAAGATTTGTTTCATGATACCAAAATCTCCAGGTCTCCCTATTAGATCCAAGTGCCCACTCTGCCCCTTGAGATACCCAGAAATAATCTACCATGTGCCACATCCCAGCCTTCTCTGTTCACTGCGCAATGGGATAGAAGCCCCAGACATCTAAGCTGTGCCAGGCTGTCATCCCTAGAAAAGTCTGTACCTCTTTTCCCTCTAAACCCAGACCTCACCTCCCTTCCCCTGTCTTCAACAGTATCCTCGGGAGTTTTTCAAGGAAAAAACTGCCTTGTATCCTCAACCTCTTCATTAACCTCTTCATTTCCTTGTCTCCCGTAAGACTGCTTCCTCTGTGCCCTTTTCCAGTGGAAGTTGCATCTTCTGCACCATGCTTACCTCCCCTACCCAAGGGTTACAAGGTTGTGAAGAGTAGCTGGTATCATCCTACAAAGGCCTTCCAAGACTCTTTCAAAAGTGACCCTCTTGTTAGGGCTTCCCTGGTGGCGCAGTGGTTGAGAGTCCGCCTGCCGATGCAGGGGACACGGGTTCGTGCCCCGGTCTGGGAAGATCCCACATGCCACGGAGTGACTAGGTCCGTGAGTCATGGCCACTGAGCCTGCGTGTCCGGAGCCTGTGCTCCACAACGGGAGAGGTCACAACAGTGAGAGGCCCGCGTACCGCAAAAAAAAAAAAAAAAAAAAGTGACCCTCTTTTTAAAATAGATAAAAAGATCATACACACATACGTGCATACAAATATACACACACACCTTCCTCCTGAGCCTTATGCCACTACCAGTAGCCACACCCCTGTCCACTTGTCCTTGCTGTCCACCTGCCCAGCCCCAGCTTCATTCATGGAAGATGCTGGTGTAGACTCAATCTTTCCCTTCATTCCACTCCTGCCATTATCCTGATTGACTTCAATATCTTGTCATTTTCCTACTAAAAATCATTCAGGGTTTCTCACTGCTCATAGGTCTGAGCATGATCTACACAGCCTGGCTAAATGAGTGCATTTCTCAACCTTGGCAGTAGCCACACTCTAAGCACACTCTGTACTAGTCCATACTGGCCTTCTTTCAGTTCCTGGAACATTGCAGGTTCATTTCCACTTCAAGGTCTTTGAACATATTGGGCTTCCTTCCTAGAATACTGAGGCTCTCCCATCTCCCAAAGCCTCATACCTCCTTCCTTCCACAACCCTAATTCCTACTAATTCCTACTCATCCTTCAGCTCTCAATCCAAATGGCCTATCCACAGGTAAACATTTCCACATTAAACTCATCTCCCAACCCACACAGACTACAGTTGAGCAATGATTTTCAACTAGAGGGAAACTTTGCCCCCAGAGGACATTTGGCAATGTCTGGAGACACTTTTGCTTCTCACATCTGGGGAGGTGCTATTGGCATGTGGTGGGTAGAGGAGAGGGAAACTGCTAAACATCCTACAATGCACACAGCACAGTCCCCACAACAAAGAATTATCCAGCACAAATGTCAATAGTGCCAAGTTTGAGAGACACTGCATAAGATCAGAGTAGCCCCCATACACTTCAGTTGCAGTATTTATAGTATTAGTCATTTAGTATCTGCCTTTGGTATCTATCTCATTCATCATTAAATCACAAAGTACACAGCAACTGGAACACAGTGTTGACCAATGACCATTAGGGACAGAACAGAAAGAAGAATTGGCAAGAAAAGAGATTGGGGAGAGGAAGATCAGTTGGGGAACATTCAGTAATTCAATAATGAGGAAAGTTTGGATTAGAATTCTACAGGTGGAAATGGTGAGAGTAAGCAGAAGGAAAGAATCTTTTAAGAAAGAATCGAAAGAATAGATGAATGATTAGATGTGAGTGATAATTGAAAGCCAAACGTCAGAAAGAAAAACAGAGACTTGGGCAATCTGAAATGGAACAAGCAGAAACTGTTTTCTTTTTAATTGTATTATTTATGGTCCATTTATGTAAAAAGTTATTTGAGATAGTTTAAATAAAAGACATGTAAAATAGAACATTAGTGCTTCCCTGGTGGCGCAGTGGTTGAGAATCTGCCTGCTAATGCAGGGGACACGGGTTCAAGCCCTGGTCTGGGAAGATCCCACGTGCCGCGGAGCAACTGGGCCCGTGAGCCACAACTACTGAGCCTGCGCGTCTGGAGCCTGTGCTCCGCAACAAGAGATGCCGCAATAGCATCGCCGCACGGCGATGAAGAGTGGCCCCTGCTTGCCACAACTAGAGAAAGCCGTCACACAGAAACGAAGACCCAACACAGCCAAAAGTAAAATAAAATAAATAAATAAATGAAAGAAATGCATTTCCATTTAAAAAAAATAGAACATTAAATTAAGAACAAAGGATTAAGTATCAAATAATGTGAGCAATCAAAAGATAGATCATTTTTGCAAACAATCTAAGGTAAAGATAAGTGCTGCTTATCTTTAAGCAGCACTTATAAGATTTATATTTAACATCAAATATAAATCTGAGTTTTCTGAGAGCCAAGGCTCAAGGCAAAACATAAATATGATTGGTTTCCATCTTTGATGAGCTCTTCACCACACTTCATGCTATTTTCTCCAGAGTTATTTTGTTATTAATATTTAAAGTTTTTGTTATTTCATTCATCAAGAAAGACAAATTTTCCAGGAACTGAACTCTAATAAGATAGCATCCAAGTGATGTTTAAGAAACATTAAATTACAATGCAACATGTTTTCAGTATTAATCTTATGGAGGTTCACAAGTGCCTTTCAGGTGACCTTTTTTATATAAATCCATGATTAATTAGAGAATCACAAGGCCGTGAAGATGTCTAGATAGCAGTGTTTCTCAGCTATGTGAGAGGCTGCTGGTGTGAGGGACGTTTCAAGCTATACATATGCCCTCTCACTCATGGGGTCAGTGAGACAGGAGTCTTTCAGTGGATAAGTGTATTATCACTAGATGTCTGTGGCAGTATGTGGTGGTGATTCAGAGAATTCTCCTTCCACCAGTTTGTACAATTCTAGACAGAAATTTCCCTATTAAGATGCTGTTTTGCTAATTTCCTTCTGTGTTTTAAATGACACTTACTTTAGTAAATTATATTTCCTGTAGTCTAATGGGAGATGTTACTGAAGGAAGTGTTGCACATGTGAACAGAAGACTAAGTGATATAATTTCTTGCATAGGAGATACATCTTGATGTAGTTAAAGCACAGGTCTTCGATTCACTAGATCAGAACTCAAATTCTATCTCTGCCATATTTTCAGCTACTTCACCTCTAAAAGAGAATTAATGATACCTAGTACACAAGGCTTTTGAGAAGCTTAGAGATGATATATTGAATGCTATCAGCAAAGAATCTGTTACATAGTAGGTACTCAATAAATTATATTATTATCAAAAAGGATGAAGTGAATATATTAAGATATAAGTTATTTTTTAAATCTCTAGAAAGACAAAGTATTGAATGAATATTTGTCTCTTTTCCTCACTACTCCAACAGTTTATGATAATCTTTGATCTGAAGAATGAATTAAAACAATTAGGTAGAATCATTATTAAAATGGATTTGTAGATCAAGCTATGATCAACAGAAAACAAGGAGGTTGGGCTGGGAGCTGATGGATCTCTCGTCATCTGGAGCTTCCCCCTCTGGTTATGATCCAGGAGGCGCAAAGTTTTTACTCCCATTGTATGGAAATTTTTGCTGGTCTCCCTCATGTGCAGAAAGACCAAAGTCTTTCTATTGGCCTAAACCTTCCCTGGTATTTGTCAGTTGAGATTCTGTGCATTCGTTTTTGTTTGCATTTTTTAAATCTTTAGAGGAGCCTGAACCAAGATGGCGCAGTAGAAGGACGTGCTCTCACTCCCTCTGGCAAGAACACCAGAATCACAACTAACTGCTGAACAATCATTGGCAGGAAGACACTGGAACTCACCAAAAAAGATACCCTGCATCCAAAGACAAAGGAGAAGCCACAATGAGATGGTAGAAGGGGTGCAATCACAATAAAATCAAATCGCATAACTGCTGGGTGGATGAGTCACAAACTGGAGAACACTTACACCATGGAAGTCTACCCACTGGAGTGAAGGTTCTGAGCCTCACATCAGGCTTCTGAAACTGGGGGTCTGGCAACAGGAGGAGAAATTCCTAGAGAATCAGACTTTGAAGGCTAACAGGATTTGATTACAGGACTCTGAGAGGACTGGGGGAAACAGAGACTCCACTCTTGGAGGGCACACACAAAGTAGTGTGTGCCTCGGGACCCAGGGGAAGGAGCAGTGACCCCAGGGGAGACTGAACCAGACCTACCTGCTAGTGTTGGAGGCTCTCCTGCAGAGGCAGGTGGTGGCTGTGTATCACCATGAGGACAAGGACACCGGCAGCAGAAGTTCTGGGAAATACTCCTTGGCATGAGACCTCCCAGAGTCCACCATTAGCCCCACTAAGGAGCCCGGGTAGGCTCCAGTGTTGGGTTGCCTCAGGCAAAACAACCAACAGGGAGGGAACCCAGCCCCACCCATCAGCAATCAAGCAGATTAAAGTTTTAATGAGCTCTGCCCACCAGAGCAACAGTCAGCTCTACCCACCACCAGTCCCTCCCATCAGGAAATTTGCACAAGCCTCTTAGATAGCCTCATCCACCAGAGGGCAGACAGCAGAAGCAAGAAGAACTACAATCCTGCAGCCTGTAGAACAAAAACCACATTCACAGAAAGATAGACAAGATGAAAAGGCAGAGGGCTATGTACCAGATGAAGGAACAAGATAAAACCCCAGA
Source organism: Orcinus orca (assembly GCF_937001465.1). Taxonomy (NCBI): domain Eukaryota; kingdom Metazoa; phylum Chordata; class Mammalia; order Artiodactyla; family Delphinidae; genus Orcinus; species Orcinus orca. The sequence goes on from NC_064563.1 coordinate 102,765,098, forward strand.
AAAACAACAAAATGAAGTGGAGCTAGGCAACCTTCCAGAAAAAGAATTCAGAATAATTCAATGAAGATGATCCAGGACCTCAGAAAAAGAATAGAGGCAAAGATCGAGAAGATGCAAGAAACGTTTAACAAAGACCTAGAAGAATTAAAGAACAAACAGAGATGAACAATATAATAACTGAAATGAAAACTACACTAGAAGGAGTCTGTAGCACAGTAACGGAGGCAGAAGAACGGATAAGTGACCTGGAAGACAGAACGGTGGAATTCACTGCTGCAGAAGGGAATAAAGAAAAAAGAATGAAAAGAAATGAGACAGCCTATGAGACCTCTGGGACAACATTAAATGCAACAACACTCGCATTATAGGGGTCACAGAAGGAGAAAAGAGAGAGAAAGGACCTGAGAAAATATTTGAAGAGATTATACTCAAAAATTTTCCTAACATGGGAAAGGAAAAGCCACCCAACTCCAGGAAGTGCAGAGACTCCCATGCAGGATAAACCCAAGGAGGAACATGCCAAGACACATAATAATCAAATTGGCAAAAATTAAAGACAAAGAAAAATTATTGAAAGCAACAAGGGGAAAATGACAAATAACAATCAAGGGAACTCCCATAAGGTTAACAGCTGATTTCTCAGCAGAAATTCTACAAGCCAGAAGGGAGTGGCATGATATACTTAAAGTGATGAAAGGGAAGAACCTACAACCAAGATTACTCTAACCCGCAAGGATCTCATTCAGATACAAGGGAGAAATGAAAAGCTTTACAGATAAGCAAAAGCTAAGCAAATTCAGCACCACCAAACCAGCTCTACAACAAATGGTAAAGGAAATTCTCTAAGTGGGAAACACAAGAAAAGAAAAGGACCTACAAAAACAAACCCAAAACAATTAAGAAAATGGTCAAAGGAACATACATATCGAGAATTACCTTAAACGTGAATGGATTAAATGCTCCAACCAAAAGACACAGGCTTGCTCAATGGATAGAAAAACAAGACCCATATATATGCTGTCTACAAGAGACCCACTTCAGACCTAGGGACACATACAGACTGAAAGTGAGGGGATGGAGAAAGATATTCCATGCAAATGAAAATCAAAAGAAAGCTGGAGTAGCAAGTATCATATCAGACAAAATAGACTTTAAAAGAAAGACTGTTAAAAGAGACAAAGAAGGACACTACATAATGATCAAGGGATCAGTCCAAGAAGAAGATATAAAAATTGTAAGTATTTATGGACCCAACAGAGGAGCACCTCAATACATAAGGCAAACGCTAACAGCCATAACGGGAAATCGACAGTGACACAACCATAGTAGGGGACTTTAACACCCCACTTTCACCAATGGACAGATCATCCAAAATGAAAATAAATAAGGAAACACAAATTTAAATGATACATTAAACAAGATGGACTTAATTGATATTTATAGGACATTCCATTCAAAAACAGGAGGTTACACTTTCTTCTCAAGTGTGCAAGGAACATTCTCCAGGATAGATCACATCTTGCATCACATATCAAACCTCAGTATATTTAAGAAAATTGAAATCACATCAAGCGTCTTTTCTGACCACAACGCTATAATATTAGAAATGAATTACAGGGAAAAAAACGTAAAAAACACAAACATATAGAGGCTAAACAATACATTGCTAAATAACCAAGAGATCAGTGAAGAAATCAAAGAGGAAATCAAAACATACCTAGAGACAAATGACAATGAAAACACAATGATCCAAACCGATGGGATGCAGCAAAAGCAGTTCTAAGAGGGAAGTTTATAGCTATACAAGCCCACCTCAAGAAACAAGAAAAATTTCAAATAAACAATCTAACCATACACCTAAAGGAACTAGAGAAAGAAGAACAAACAAAACCCAAGTTAGCAGAAGGAAAGAAATCATAAAGATCAGAGCAGAAATAAATGAAATAGAATCAAAGAAAACAATAGCAAAGATCAATAAAACTAAAAGCTGGCTCTTTGAGAAGATAAACAAAATTGATAAACCATTGACCAGACTCATCAAGAAAAAGACAGAGAGGACTCAAATCAACAAAATTAGAAATGAAAAAGGAGAAGTTACAACAGACACCACAGAGATACAAAACATCCTAAGAGACTACTACAAGCAACTCTATGCCAATAACATGGACAACCTGGAAGAAATGGACAAATTCTTAGTAAGGTATAACCTTCCAATCCTGAACCAGGAAGAAATAGAAAATATGAACAGACCAATCACAAGTAATGAAATTGAAACTGTGATTAAAAATTTTCCAACAAACAAAAGTCCAGGACCAGGTGGCTTCACAGGTGAATTCTATCCAACATTTAGAGAAGAGCTAACACCCATCCTTCTCAAACTCTTCCAAAAAATTGCAGACGAAGGAACACTCCCAAACTCATTCTATGAGGCCAAAATCACCCTGATACCAAAACCAGACAAAGATACTACAAAAGAAGAAAATGACAGACCAATATCACTGATGAATATAGATGCAAAAATCCTCAACAAAATACTAGCAAACAGAATCCAACAACACATTAAAAGGATCATACACCATGAGCAAGTGGGATTTATCCCAGGGATGCAAGGATTCTTTAATATATGCAAATCAATCAATGTGATACACCATATTAACAAATTCAAGAAGAAAAACCATATGATCATCTCAATAGATGCAGAAAAAGCTTTTGTCAAAATTCAACACCCATTTATGAAAAAACCTCTCCAGAAAGTGGGCATAGAGGAAACCTACCTCAAGGTAATAAAGGCCATATAGGACAAACCCACAGCAAACATTCTCAATGGTGAAAAACTGAAAGCATTTCCTCTAAGATCAGGAAAAAGACAAGGATGTCTACTCTCACCACTGTTATTCAACATAGTTTTGGAAGTCCTAGCCACGGCAATCAGAGAAGAAAAAGAAATAAAAGGAATACAAATTGGAAAAGAAAAAGTACAACTGTCACTCTTCTCAGATGACATGATACTATACACAAAGAATTCTAAAGATGCCACCAGAAAACTACTAGAGATAATCAATGAACTTGGTAAAGTTGTAGGATACAAAATTAATGCACAGAAGTCTCTTGCATTGCTATATACTAATGATGAAAAATCTGAAAGAGAAATTAAGGAAACACTCCCATTTACCATTGCAACAAAAAGAATAAAATACCTCGGAATAAACCTACCTAGGGAGACAAAAGACCTGTATGCAGAAAACTGTAAGACACTGATGAAAGAAATTAAAGATGATACCAACAGATGGAGAGATATACCATGTTCTTGGATTGGAAGAATCAATATTGTGAAAATGACTATACTACACAAAGCAATCTACAGATTCAATGCAATCCCTATCAAATTACCAATAGCAGTTTTTACAGAACTAGAACAAAAAATCTTAAAATTTATATGGAGACACAGAAAGACCCCAAATCGCCAAAACAGTCTTGAGGGAAAAAAGTGGAGCTGGAGGAATCAGAGTCCCTGACTTCAGACTATACTACAAAGCTATAGTAATCAAGACAATATGGTACTGGCACAAAAACAGAAATATAGATCAATGGAACTAGATAGAAAGCCCAGAGATAAACCCACGCACCTATGGTCAGCTAATCTATGACAAAGGAGGCAAGGATATACAAGGGAGAAAAGACAGCCTCTTCAGTAAGTGGTGCTGGGAAGACTGGGCAGCTACATGTAAAAGAATGAAATTAGAACACTCCCTAACACCATACACAAAAATAAACTCAAAATGGATTAGAGACCAAAATGTAAAACTGGACACTATAGAACCCTTAGTGGAAAACATAGGAAGAACACTCTTTGACATAAATCACAGCAAGAAATTTTTTGATCCAGCTCCTAGAGTAAGGGAAATAAAAACAAAAACAAACAAATGGGACCTAATGAAACTTCAAAGCTTTTGCACAGCAAAGGAAATCATAAACAAGACGAAAAGACAACCCTCAGAATGGGAGAAAATATTTGCAAATGAATCAGCGGAGAAAGGATTAATCTCCAAAATATATAAACAGCTCATGCAGCCTCAATATTAAAAAAACAAACAACCCAATCCAAAAATGGACAGAAGACCTAAGCAGACATTTCTCCAAAGAAGACACACAGATGGCCAAGAAGCACATGAAAAGCTGCTCAACATCACTAATTATTAGAGAAATGCACATCAAAACTACAATGAGGTATCACCTCACACCATTTAGAATGGGCATCATCAGGAAATCTACAAACAGCAAATGCTGGAGAGGGTGTGGAGAAAAGGGAACCGTCTTGCACTGTTGGTGGGAATGTAAATTGATACAGCCACTATGGAGAACTGTATGGAGGTTCCTTAAAAAACTAAAAATAGAATTACAGTATGATCCAGCAATCCCACTACTGGGCATATACCCAGAGAAAACCATAATTCAAAGAGACACATGCACCCCAATGTTCATTGCAGCTCTATTTACAATAGCCAGGTCATGGAAGCAACCTAAATGCCCGTCAACAGACCAATGGATAAAGAAGATGTGGTACATATATACAATGGAATACTACTCAGCCATAAAAAGGAACGGAATTGCGTCATTTGTTGAGACGTGGATGGATCTAGAGACTGTCATACAGAGTCAAGTGAGTCAGAAAGAGAAAAACAAATATCGTATGTTAATTCATATATGTGGAACCTAGAAAAACGGTACAGATGAACCGGTTTGCAGGGCAGAAATTGAGACACAGATGTAGAGAACAAACGTATGGACACCAAGGGGGGAAAGTGGCAGGTGGGTGAGGGGGGTGGTGTGATGAATTGGGCAATTGGGATTGATATGTATACACTGATGTGTACAAAATTGATGACTAATAAGAACCTACTGTATAAAAAAATAAAATTAAATTCAGAAGTTCAAAAAAAACCCAGAAAACAAGTATCTTAGACATTTCTAAACCCATGACAGTATGCAGCACAATCAGATGAGTATTTCCAAAGAGCCGTCAACAGATCAATATTTCCCAAGAGCCATCAACAGTGTGGCGATCTGATTTTTACCATTAAGCAGGACATCGGAACATTGCAGTAATCTCTTCATCATTTCTCACCATTGGTAAATGTAAGCTTGGAACAAAAATTTTCCCCTTAAAAAGCCTCTAAAATTAGAGTGTTCTAATTCTATAATCTGAGTATTGGCTGGCACATTGCTGACATTTAGAAAGAATGCAACTGCTAAATATCAAGTGCAGTTTCTCAAATCACCAGTTTGGGGGATGGTTTGCATCATGTCCTAAGTAGAACATTTTTGAAAGAATAAAATGTTCTTTCTTCATAACTAGAGCAGCTAGTAAAATTCTACGCCAATGAGACTGTTATCTTTCATTCGTTAAGTGCATTGTCACTAGATGTCCTTTCGGAGACGAAGGGGTGGGGGTGGGGTGAGTTGAGAGCATGTTGGGAGGGTGCGGGGGCACAGAGAATTCTCTTTCCATCAGCTTGTATAGTTCTAAGCAGATATTTTCTTATTAAATTCAGATGTTATTTTTCTAATTTGCCCCTAGATTTTTAAACAACATTTACCCCAAACAGACTTTAATAGCTCTGTGAAAATAATAATAAAATTGAACAGAAGTATTTAGTAAGAAGAAGTTGGACTCAAATTCATTTTCCCAGTCCCCTTCTCTTTTTCCTTTTGTGTTTTGCCACTGACAATAACACCAGTGTCCTAACAATGAGAGCCATGGGGAAAAGTCAAAATATAAATGATCTATGATCTATATTTATTTGGGTAATGGCTGGAGGAAAGACAACATCCCATTTGAAGTTCATTATTAATTGAGATTAGATCTAAACTTTCCCAGTTAAAACTGATTTATGAGAGCTCTTCTGCTTCCAAAATCAGCTTGGAAAATTTATGATACTATTGTTTGAGAAGAGACACGTAATTTATTGAAACAATTCTAACCCTGGGTTGGATTCACATGTGCTAATTGCTTATTTGTAGGCAACAAAAACATTGAAGCTTAAGAATTAGGTGTTGTGGTTTATGGCATGTCTACCCATTCCTGTGTTCAGATCAGACCCAGGCATATTCCGTGGCTCTAGTGTTCTCCTACCTCATGACAGCTATCCTCTGACTGCCAGGGTTACCTGCTAGGGTCTTCCTCCCAAGCCACCCCTCATTGAGTAGTGTTGCATGTTCCCAATGACACCACTGTTCTCTCTTTCCCTCCAGTAATACTCCTGAGCTTGAGTGCATTGACCCCAGCATACCTCCATGGTACCACTTACTTCACTATGCTGTCATTGGATTGATATCCGTGTGCCTCTTTAGAATATGAGGTATTTGAGGGCTCATATTACCTAGCCTCACGTAGTACCTGGAACATCAAAAGCGCTCATTATTTGTAGGAGGAAGGAAGAAAAGTAGGAAGAAAGGAATGGAGGTTGGAAGAAAAGAATCTAAGGGAGGAAGAAACAAAGAAAGAAAAGGTTCTAAGAGAAATACAATCCTAAATAAATATTTATTAAGATAAAAACAACTTGTGACCAACCTTAAAAGGTCAAAACCCCAGGGAATTTTTGAATTTTTGTAATTTTAAAAGACATGTGGGAGAACAAAAGAAAAACTATTAAAGATAAGATTTCAGGTTCTCTCCTTCATTGGTAGAACAGTTATTTAGGATCAGGAAGCCCCTTGAATGTCCCTTAAATCACCCCATATTTAGGACCCTAAAGTAAGAGTCCAAGTAGATGGGTCCCTGCCTCTGTTCCCCATTCATAGTTTTCTGTAACGGGGTTTTCAGAAAACTTGGAGAAGGGGTCTTTATGGGTATTAATCATTACACAGAGGATACCAATACCTTTACGGTTATTGACCATTACACAGAGGATAAACTAGCGAAGTCCTAAATGAAGATAACAAGGAGATGAGCAAGTGAATGTTGGAAAGTCAAACTTCAAATCAGTGGAACTGCTCTTGAGAAGTTCTGAAAAGTGAGGACTCTGAGTTCTCTGACATTATCTGGCTCAGCTGCCCTTTTCATATTTATCCTTCTCCTGCAATCTCAGAGAGGTCTCTCTCTGTCTTAGAGATAAGATTTCCTCTTGTGCCTTCAATCCCAACTCTTCTCATCTCTACAGATGCCTCTTTCCTGCAGTTAACACTTTGGGAAAACTCTTTAGCAGCCTCCCTCTCTAAACCATCCTCATTTCTCCTGATTTCAAACACTCTCAAATCTCTCCCATCTAAAAATGTAAGCAGTTCAATGCAGCTGTTCCTCCTGTCAACCCACCCATCTCCCTAATCCACTTCTTTTTTTTAACCAGCCATTCCTTGTAATCTGTTATAAACCCCTCATATCTATTGTGATCAATCTATAAAGTCAGCAATAATATCACTCTAAACAAATCCAAACATCTCAGTTGAGTAACCTTTTAGATATTTGACTATTCTCTTCTACCAGAAGCCATTGTCTTGACTTTCCTTCCTGTTTTGTTTCTTCTACCTCACTAACCAATTAATCTTTGTTTCAGTCCTCTTCTTCCTCTATGTCCTTCACTGAAAGGATGATCTTCAGGCCTCTGTTTCTCTTCCTGTATGATTTCCAACATCCTCTCCATCCCTAACCTCTACCTCTTGCCCAGCCTTCAATTACTGTACATTTGAATTATAGACTCACTTGTTTTAGACATCTGAAGATCTGGGGATGTGGGGAGTTGGGGGGACCCTAAGAGGAGTGGTATGAGGTGATGTGTCATGAATGAAATAGTCTACGTCTTTATACTTGTCACTTCAAATGTAATTGACATTGATAATTGATGTCTCATGTTCTATACCAAATGCTATGTAAAATATGTTATGAAAGATATAATGAAAACTACTCGGATATCTTTTTTACACAACCTGTGCATATTAGAGTATTACATGTCCCTCTAAATTTCCTCATTTGGGATGCTTAGAGTCATCCTTGAATCCCCTTCAAAGTCAAGGGGCTCTATTCCTTCCAAAATGCATCAGATTTCTCCCATCCTTTCCACGTTTACTCTTCACACCTTAGTTGGATCTTTTATTACCTTTTGCACCTATTGCTTTGATTGTGTCAATGGCTTCCTCTCTTGTGTTCTTTTTCTTGTCTTTCCATTTCCAATCCAGCCTCAGGTGCACAGACTGATTTATCTTTTTTAGAGAAATGCTTTCCATATTTTTCCTCATCTTAACAACTGGAAATGGCCTATTCCCAGGTCTAAGCTGAAGGTATTTCAAGGTAATTTCACTTACAATTTGTGGGAACAAAACTTGTAGGTAAGGGAGAATGTCTTAAAACATTTGACAAACTCTTTCAAAAGAAGCTTATAGACAAGGTGAAGAAATGTAAGCTAGGTTTTGGCAAAGTGAGAGGGACTTGTGCCTGACTGAAGAGACCCTGTGTTTCAGAGCTTGTGTTTGGCCTTATTCTAGTCCATGTGTTTATCAGTGACTCATATGAAGGCAAAAGCATGCTTATATCATCTTTAGAAAACCAATATTGTGGAGATCCACATCAACAGAACCAAAATTGAAAACATTCTCTCTGGGCTGGAAAATACAACTAATATTGACCTGAAGTTTTATGAAAGAAGGAATGTGGTTTGACAGCAGCACTTGTGAGAATATAAAAGATTTTAGTTGATAATGAGCTTAATACTAATATAGATGAATAACACGACCTAGATAATGGAATCTAAACCTATCCTAATAGAATATTTTTTTCTCTGTAGAAGACAAAAAACTAATTTGATGGTCCCTAGGTTAAGAGATGAGGATTAGTCTGTTGTTTTTCTAACGGAAGAGCACTGATGGTTCTACATCTGCCAGCAAAGGAAAAATGCCACAGTCTCCCAGTATCACCTTTTCTATTACAGTTCCTGGCTCCCAGTACATGTTCAATACTTGTTGCTTGAATAAATAAGTAAATGGACAGATGGTGATACAGCAGCAGACCTAAACCTACTGAGAACACCGTTAACCTATCTCACAGAAGTTGTAAATGTTTAAAGATTTCATATATGGGTATATATGACGAATACGTGTATAAAATAAAGAAGGTATTGACCTTCTTTGGAAAAGCTTGCAAAACTCAGGCAAGTACAGTTGTCATGCTTAAGGAATAATTTCTGAAAGTTGAAGAAATGTAGTAGGTAAGAAAGAGCAAGGCACAAGTGTTATCTATTTTGGCCAAAGTTATAAATTTTATTCTCAGAGAGAGATTTCAGTGTAACTGAAGCTGATAAAGGCTATTTTTCCAATTCCTAAAAACCTGACTTTTGTAAAGCCAAACATAATGAAGCGATTTAGCATGGTAAAGCTACTCCAAAACTGCATAAAAATAACAATCTTCCCACTGAAGGGGGGCTTCCTGACCCCCCTCCAAGGGAAAAACAGTATAATCTCTCATTAAAATAAGGACTTAGTTGTATGGCACTGTACGTTTTGAATATCAATTACCAGTGGCGATGGTGTGAGAATTTGGAGCAAATCAAATGAGTAAGTATTTATTGAGTGCTTAAAGTTCCCTTCCTTCAAATAAAAGACTTGATATTTTCAAAGTTTTGTGAAAGAATGAGACAATGTGCTATATCAGGGGAAAGCTTTCAAGCTATTTAACCTCCAGCCAAAGGATATGCCAAAATATGGCACTAACAAAGACAAGGATCTGGGTTTGACAGAAATTTTGTATTGTAAAATAGAGATTTCTTAGAGGATAACTTAGTAATAATAGTATAGAAATAATAGGTATACATCTTGACCCCAAGCATCAGAGATGATAAGTGAGCTTTAAACTCATGAGCCAACTCTGATTATTGGTAGTGGCTGCTAAAATTACTATGATGAGAAAGATGAGTCTAAGCTAATCAGGAAAAATTATCATGTCAGTCATATCTGATGTGCATGGGAAATCAACAGCATAGTTCCTATGGCAATTCTAAACATATAACATGCTGGTGTGTAATGAAATCAACAAACATCCAAAAGCATCTTGTCTTAGTTTTCCCCACCAGGATAACCCTAGTTTAAAAAATAAAAAATAAATATCATGAAGAAGGATTTGACCTATTTATAATACTTTCTCTTGAAATGTTCTCTCCCTTCCCACCTCCATCACCCATGCCTACTGGCTGACATCTCTAACCTCCAGTAACCCAACTAGAGATTTTTTGGACTGGGGATTATGCTCCTAGGGTTTCCTGCCATTCTGCATTCAAGTGGGTATTTTTTATAGCTGTGTCACTCCTCTGAAAGTGTTCTCTAAGATGAATGCTAGGTAAATTGATCTCCTTAAGACTTACTTAAATTTAAAGAATACTTAAATCTTAGTGCCATCCCCAGAACTCTTCCCCCTTTTAAATACTGTCTGCCTTTTGAGAGACATTGCTTTTCCCCATCTGCTTCTCCCAATCTTACTACTTAACCCAAAGGAGTTAATCTGATAATGGAGCTTTAGGGGTAATTCAAGGCAAGAAGAGACTTAGAATACTTTTCTTTTCCTCCCCTACACCTTTTAAACTATACTCCCATCCCCATAAAGTTCCCAAATAAAATCTCAGTACATTAACTGGAATGTAACAGGTGTACCAAAACAATGCTTCCCTCGCCCAATTCTAAACACATGCTGTTCCTATGACTAATATGGGCAAATTATAAAGATTATGTCAATTAAAGAGGGCAAGCAAGGAGAGTCCCATCTGGTAGGTACTATCTGTTACCTCAGCTTAAAGGCCAAGTTACTATCTTAATGTAGGCACAGGAACATAATATTAACTAAAAACTGTCTCTGATACATATGCTTGCTTTGTGAACGCTTGTATAAAACATGAACCCAAGATAGGATACTTTTGATTTTCTTTTCCATGAACAGAAATGACACTAACATACGTGTTGTTTTATTCTTCTCAACACATATTCTTAACATGTCTCCTGAGCTACCTTCATGGTCACTAGGGTCCTTTCCAAGGACAGGTACCACTCTGGCTGCCATGGGAACAGATATGGTAGGATTCTAATTTAGTTCCCTGACATCACTTCTCTGAAAATCAGTTCACTGAAAAACACTTTGTTATGCTTGTCAGCTTTGTTTATTTGCCAAAAACATGTTTAAGGATATTATTTTAAAACATATTCAAATAATTTGAATATATATTTCCTAGGAATATATGTATTCTTGAAAATTCACACAATATGTTCAGGAAGAATATTTCTTAAAAGAATTTTTTATGAATTGAGTAAAATTGGCAAATATGGTGAATTACTCATTTGGCATTTGATCCTTTAGCAAATGGGCATTTGGTGAAATTGGCTTGTATCAAATTGATTTGGGGTGGATCAACTTGCTTCCATATAGCAGAGACCATTCTGAGATGTGGTAGAATAGTGTTGAACCAAGATTTACTTAAGATAGAGCAGTTGTCTCAGCCAAGGAAGGTAATGTTCCCTCATGGACATTTGGCAATGTCTGGAGACATTTCTGTCGTCCCAACTTTTAAAGCTGTGGGGAAAGGGCTATTGGCATCCAGCAGGCAAAGGTTCAGGATACTGCTCAACATCCTACAATGCACAGGGCACTCCCGCTCTCCCCCCACCCACCATCAAAAAATTATCTAGCACAAAATGCCAATAGTGCTAAGGTTGAGAAACCCTGAGATATGGAAGACATCCCCCTCTAACTCCTTGCTACATCTCCATAACGTAGGGGTGGGTGTCTCCATCGCACAGCCTTAAAGTTGAGAATGATTTTATTTCAGTTGACTGGTTTTTGAGCCTGGCGAGTACTTGGAATGTGGTACTGGACAGGAAATAGACACTGAGCAACTGTGTCAGGCTTTTGGGATTGACAGTCTCATACAACTTCTGTACATTGGGCCCTAAGGGAAGCATGTCTAGAAGCAAGGCTGTAAAATCCAGAATTCTCTAAAATACACTCTCAGTCCCCTCTGACTATATGTGGCTCTTTGAAAAAAAATATTTGTTTTCAAGGTTTTAAGAGGAGAATAGGCATCTCTTTCCATGCGTTACCCCCAGGTCATTCATAATATAAATCTCCAAAATAGGAAAAGAGCCTGGGAAGGTAGTGGAAGTGGCTCATTTTCTCTCCTCTCCTCTCCTCTCCTCTTTTCTCCCTTCTCATTCTTTCAACTACAGACCACACAAGTGCTTTCATAAAGAGGAATATCAGGCTCTAAAAGAGCTTACAGATTGTTCTAGCAAAAACACAGAACCAAAGAAACAAGGGGAAAAACAAATAGAACATGTAATTACTAGGAACACAGTTTGGAACTGTTTTAAACAGTTCTGCTCACTCAGAAGAAAAGAATGTCCCTATTTCCAAAGGCAAGAGTGTGCCCTAACCCCTGATCCCAGTCGAGAGCCTTCACCAGGGTCTGTCCAGCAGGTTCTGGATACTGCAGGTAGAAGAAAACAACAGCCCCCTTCCTCCAGAGACCAGCTTGTCACTTCCTTCCTGTTACCTCCCAGGATCGCCAGGTGAAAGTGGCCAGAGAAAAGAAACCTGTTTGGTATCTTGGGAACAATTTTCTTCACTGCCCAGGAGTCAAAGGAAAAGGAATAGAAACAGAAAGATGATTTTCATGGTGTTAGTGGAAAGAACAGATGGGTTGACTGACTAAGAGACAATGCAGTGCCTCCCTTTACAGAGTCCGGAAACCCCAGAACACCAGGATTTCAAGCTTAGAAGGAAAAGGCCAGACAAGTGTGAGATAAAATCGGCTGAGCAAGAGAGGAGACACTGAAGTCATCCTGACCTGTCTCTAGCCTGTCTGAAGTGAGGAACAAAGAATGAGGCAGAATGTCAGAGCTGGAAAAGACTGCAAATTTGTCTGAATCTACACTCCCTATTTTGGAGATGAGGAAATAGATCTCTAGGGCTAAGACACTCGTGTTGTCACATGCTAGTAAAAATCGTAAGCAAGCCTCCCCACTTCCACACTAGTATCCTCTTGACCCCATTACCATTTTTGAACATATACCTACACTCCATGTGCACTTGACTACGTCAGCTCCCCTATCTTCACTATGGTTGTTTTTGTAGATTTGACAATATTTGGGATCAAACACAGGACAGTGTAAAGATGAAATATCAGGTAAAAGATACTAGCAAATTATATATGCAATTTACTCAACAATATTTTATAAAAACAAATCCAAGTTATTGACCTCATAGAAGACATCTAAGAATGTAGCATACAAATATTTCTGACTTTTTTTTTAACATCTTTATTGGAGTATAATTGCTTTACACTGGTGTGTTAGTTTCCACTGTATAGCAAAGTGAATCAGCTATATATATACATATATCCCCATATCTCCTTGCACTTGCGTCTCCCTCCCACCCTCCCTATCCCATTCCTCTAGGTGGTCACAAAGCACCGAGCTGATCTCCCTGTGCTATACAGCTGCTTCCCACTAGCTATCTATTTTATATTTGGTACTATATATATATGTCCATGCCATTCTCTAACTTCGTCCCAGCTTACCCTGCCCCCTCCCTGTGTCCTCAAGTCCATTCTCTATGTCTGTGTCTTTCTTCCTGTCTTGCCCCTACGTTCTTCAGAACGTTTTTTATTTTATTTAGATTCCATATATATGTGTTAGCATATGGTATTTATTTTTCTCTTTCTGACTTACTTCACTCTGTATGACAGACTCTAGGTCCATCCACCTCACTACAAATATCTCAATTTTGTTTCTTTTTATGACTGAGTAATATTCCATTATATATATGTTCCACATCTTCTTTATCCATTCATCTGTCGATGGACACTTAGATTGCTTCCATGTCCTGGCTATTGTAAATAGAGCTGCAATGAACATTGTGGTACATGACTCTTTTTGAATTATGGTTTTCTCAGGCTATATGCCCAGTAGTGGGATTGCTAGGTCGTATGGTAGTTCTATTTTTCGTTTTTTAAGGAACCTCCATACTGTTCTCCATAGTGGCTGTATCAATATATATTCTCACCAACAGTGCAAGAAGATTCCCTTTTCTCCACACCCTCTCCAGCATTTATTGTTTGTAGATTTTTTGATGATGGCCATTCTGACCGGTGTGAGATGATATCTTATTGTAGTCCTGATTTGCATTTCTCTAATGATTATGATGTTGAGCATCCTTTCATGTGTTTGTTGGCAATCTGTATATCTTCTTTGGAGAAATGTCTATTTAGGTCTTCTGCCCATTTTTGGATTGGGGTTTTTGTTTTTTTGTTATTGAGCTGCATGTGCTTCTTGTAAATTTTGGAGATGAATCCTTTGTCAGTTGCATCATTTGCAAATATTTTCTCCCATTCTGAGCGTTGTCTTTTGGTCTTGTTTATGGTTTCCTTTGCTGTGCAAAAGCTTTGAAGTTTCCTTAGGTCCCATTTGTTTATTTTTGTTTTTATTTCCATTTCTCTAGGAGGTGGGTCAAAAAGGATCTTGCTGTGATTTATGTCATAGAGTGTTTTGCCTATGTTTTCTCTAAGAGTTTGATAGTGTCTGGCCTTACATTTAGGTCTCTAATCCATTTTGAGTTTATTTTTGTGTATGGTGTTAGGGAGTGTTCTAAAGTCACTCTTCTACATGTAGCTGCCCAGTTTTCCCAGCATCACTTATTGAGGAGGCTGTCTTTTCTCCCTTGTATATTCTTGCCTCCTTTATCAAAGATAAGGTGACCATATGTGCATGGGTTTATCTCTGTGCTTTCTATCCTGTTCCATTGATCTATATTTCTGTTATTGTGCCAGTACCATACTGTCATGATTACTGTAGCTTTGTAGTATAGTCTGAGTCAGGGAGCCTGATTCCCCCAGCTCTGTTTTTCTTTCACAAGATTGCTTTGGCTATTTAGGGCCTTTTGTGTTTCCATACAAATTGTGAAATTTTTTTTTCTAGTTATGTGAAAAATACCATTGGTAGTTTGATAGGGATTGCCTTAAATCTGTAGATTGCTTTCGGTAGTAGAGTCATTTTCACAATGTTGATTCTTCCAATCCAAGAATACAGTATATCTCTCCATCTGTTTCTATCATCTTTAATTTCTTTCGTCAGTGTCTTATAGTTTTCTGCATACAGGTCTTTTGCCTCCTTAGGTAGGTTTATTCCTAGGTAATTTATTCTTTTTGTTGCAGTGGTAAATGGGAGTGTTTCCTTAATTTCACTTTCAGACTTTTCATCATTAGTGTATAGGAATGCAAGAGATTTCTGCTCATTAATTTTGTATCCTGCCACTTTACCAAATTCATTGATTAGCTCTAGTAGTTTCCTGGTAGCATCTTTAGTATTCTCTAGGTATAGTATCATGTCATCTGCAAAGAGTGACAGCTTTACTTCTTCTTTTCCGATTTGGATTCCTTTTATTTCTTTTTCTTCTCTGATTGCTGTGGCTGAAACTTCCAAGCCTATGTTGATTAATAGTGGTGAGAGTGGACAACCTTGTCTTGTTCCTGATCTTGGTGGAAATGGTTTCAGTTTTTCACCATTGAGGATGATGTTGCTGTGGGTTTGTCATATATGGCCTTTATTTTGTTGAGGTCGGTTCACTCTCTGCCTACTTTATGTTGAGGTAGGTTCGCTCTGTGCCTACATTTTTGTGACAAAAAATTTGTCAGAATATTTTTCTGCATCTATTGAGATGACAGTATGCTTTTTCTCCTTCAGTTGGTTAATATGGTGTATCATATTGACTGATTTCCATACATTGAAGAATCCTTGCATTCCTGGGATAAACCCCACTTGATCATGGTGTATGATCCTTTTAATGTGGTGTTTGATTCTGTTTGCTAGTATTTTGTTGAGGATTTTTGCATCTACATTCATCAGTTTTATTGGCCTGTAGTTTTCTTTTTTTGTGACATCTTTGTCTGATTTTGGTATCAGGGTTATGGTGGCCTCGTAGAATGAGTTTGGGAGTGTTCCTCCCTCTGCTATATTTTGGAAGAGTTTGAGAAGGATAGGTGTTAGCTCTTCTCTAAATGTTTGATAGAAATCATCTGTGAAGACATCTGGTCCTGGGTTTTTGTTTCTTGCAATATATTTAATCACAGTTTCCATTTCAGTGCTTGTGATTTTTCTGTTTATAGTTTCTATTTCTTCCTGGTTCCTCCTTGGAAGGTTGTGATTTTCTAAGAATTTGTCCATTTATTCCAGGTTGTCCATTTTATTGGCATAGAGTTGTTTGTAGTAATCTCTCATGATCCTTTGTATTTCTGCAGTGTCAGTTGTTACTTCTCCTTTTTCATTCATAATTCTGTTGCTTTGAGTCTTCTCCCTTTTTTTCTTGATGAGTCTGGTTAATGGTTTATCAACTTTGTTTATCTTTTCAAAGAACCAGCTTTTAGTTTTATTGATTTTGCTATTGTTTTCTTCATTTCTTTTTCATTTGTTCCTGATCTGATCTTTATGATTTCTTTCCGTCTGCTAACTTTGGGATTTTTGTTGTCCTTCTTCTTCTTTCTTTAATTGCTTTAGGTGTAAGGTTACGTTGTCTATTTGAGATGTTTCTTGTTTCTTGAGGTAGAATTGTATTGCTATAAATTTCACTCTTAAAACTACTTTTGCTGCATCCCATAGGTCTTGAATCATCATGTTTTCATTGTCATTTGTTTCTAGGTATTTTTTGATTTCCTCTTTGATTTCTTCAGTTATCTCTTGGTTATTTAGTAGTGTATTGTTTAGCCCCCATGTGTTTGTATTTTTTACAGATTTTTTCCTGTAATTGATATCTAGTCTCATAGTACTGTGTTCGGAAAAGATACTTGATATGATTTCAAGTTTCTTAAATTTACCAAGGCTTGGTTTATGACCCAAGATATGATCTTTCCTGGAGAATGTTCCATAAGGACTTGAGAAGAAAGTATATTCTGTTGTTTTTGGATGGCATGTCCTACAAATATCAATAAAGTCCATCTCGTTTAATGTGTCATTTAAAGCTTGTGTTTCCTTATTTATTTTCATTTTGGATGATCTGTCCATTGGTGAAAGTCGGGTGTTAAAGTCCCCTACTATGATTGTGTTACTGTCAATTTCCACTTTTAAGGCTGTTAATATTTACCTTATGTATTGTGGTGCTCCTATGTTGGGTGCATAAATATTTACAATGGTTATATCTTCTTTTTGGTTTGATCCCTTGATCATCATGTAGTGTCCTTCTTTGTCTCTTGTAATAGTCTTTATTTTAAAGTCTATTTTGTCTGGTATGAGTATTGCTACTCCAGCTTTCTTTTGATTTCCATTTGCATGGAATATCTTTTCATCCCCTCACTTTCAGTCTGTAAGTGTCCCTAGGTCTGAAGTGGGTCTCCTATAGACAGCATATATATGGGTCTTGTTTTTGTATCCATTCAGCTAGTCTATGTCTTTTGGTTGGAGCATTTAATCCATTTACATTTAAGGTAGTTATCGATATGTATGTTCCTGTTATCATTTTCTTAATTGTTTTGAGTTTGTTATTATAGATCTTTTCCTTCTCTTGTTTTTCCGGCCTAAAGAAATTCCTTTAGCATATGTTTTAAAGTTGGGTTGGTCATGCTGAATTCTCTTAGCTTTTGCTTGTATCTAAAAGTTTTAATTTCTCCATCGAATCTGAATGAGATCTTTGCTGGGTAGAATAATCTTGGTTGTAGGTTTTTCCCTTTCATCACTTTAAATATGTCCTGCCACTTCCTGCTGCCATGCAGAGTTTATGCTGAAAGATCAGCTGTTAACCTTATGGGGATTCCCTTGTATGTTATTTGTTGTTTTTCCCTTGCTGCTTTTAATATTTTTTCTTTGTATTTAATTTTTGATAGTTTGATTAATATGTGTCTCAGTGTGTTTCTCCATGGAATTTTCCTGTATGGGACTCTCTAGTCTTCCTGGACTTGATTTACTATTTTCTTTCCCATATTAGGGAAGTTTTCATCTATAACCTCTTCAAATATTTTCCCTGTCCCTTTTCTTTTCTCTTCTTCTTCTGGGACCCCTATAATTCGTATGTTGGTGTGTTTAATTTGTCCCAGAGGTCTCTGAGACTGTCCTCAATTCTTTTCATTCTTTTTTTTTTATTCTGCTCTGCAGTAGTTGTTTCCACTATTTTATCTTCCAGGTCACTTAGCCATTCTTCTTCCACAGTTATTCTCCTATTGATTCCTTCTAGAGAATTTTTAATTTCATTTATTGTGTTGTTCATCATTGTTTGTTTTCTCTTTAGTTCTTCTATGTCCTTGTTAAACGTTTGTTGTATTTTCTCCATTCTGTTTCCAAGATTATGGATCATCTTTACCATCATTCCTCTGAATTCTTTTTCAGGTAGACTGCCCTATTTCCTCTTCATATGTTTCATCTGGTGGATTTTTACATTACTCCTTCATCTGCTGTGTATTTATGTCTTCTCATTTTGCTTAACTTACTGTGTTTGGGGTCTCCTTTTCACAGGCCGCAGGTTCGTACTTCCCATTGCTTTTGGTGTCTTCTTCTGGTGGGTAAGGTTGGTTCAGTGGGTTGTGTAGGCTTCCTGGTGGAGGGGACTGGTTCCTGTGTTCTGGTGGATAAGGCTGGATCTTGTCTTTCTGGTGGGCAGGACCATGTCCGCTGGTGTGTTTTGGGGTGTCTGTGAACTTATTATGGTTTTAGGCTGCCTCTGTGCTAATGGGTGGGGTTGTGTTCCTGTCTTGCTAATTATTTGACATTACATTGGTTGTCCAGCAGTGTAGATCGCTGGTCGTTGAGTGGAGCTGGGTCTTAGTATTGAGATGGAGATCTCTGGGAGAGCTTTCACTGTTTGATATTACATGGGGCTGGGAGGTCTCTGGTGGACCAGTGTCCTGAACTTGGCTCTCCCACCTCAGAGGCTCAGGGCTGACACCCGGCCAGAGCACTATGACCCTGTCAGCCACACAGCTCAGAATAAAAGGGAGATAAGAAAGAAAGAAAGAAAAAATAATAAAATAAAGTTATTAAAATAAAAATATTATTAAAAATTAAAACATAATTTTAAAAAAAGAAAGAAAGAGAGCAACCAAACCAAAAAACAAATGCACCAATGATAACAAGGACTAAAATCTATCCAAAAAAAACAAAAAACAAAAAAACCAGACAGACAGAACCCTAGGACAAATGGCAAAAGCAAAGCCATACAGACAAAATCACAGAAAGAAGCATACATATACACACTCACCAAAAGAGAAAAAGAAAAAAGAAAAAAAAATATATATATATATATAAAGGAAGAGAGCAAACAAATCAATAAAGAAATCTATCAGTGATAATAAGCTCTAAATACTAAACTAAGATAAACATAAAACCAGAAACAAATTAGATGCAGAAAGCAAACCCCAAGTCTACAGTTGCTCCCAAAGTCCTCCACCTCAATTTTGGGATGATTTGTTGTCTATTCAGGTATTCCAGAGATGCAGGGTATATCAAGTTGACTGTGGAGATTTAATCCACTGCTCCTGGGGCTTCTGGGAGAAGTCTCCCTTTCTCTTCTTTGTTCGCTGAGCTCCTGGGGTTCAGATTTGGATTTGGTAGTGCCTCTGCGTGTTGGTCACCTGAGTGTGTCTTTTGGGAAGTCTGAGGTCTTCTTCCAGAATTCAGTAGGTGTTCTGTAGGAGTTGTTCCACATGTAGATGTAGTTTTGATGTATTTGTGGGAAGGAAGGTGATCTCCACATCTTACTCCTCCACCATCTTGAAGGCACCTCCTCTGACTCTTTTTTATGAGCTAGTCTTCACATTAGTGCACTAGTGGCCTTCAGTACATGGTGTTGGTGCTGAAAACCAATTAAAAATATTTCTTAAAATGAAAAATTGTAATGTGAACCCCACAAGACGAATGCAGCCATATGGAATTTATTGTTTAGTGGAGCAGCTGATATGCTTGCAACATCTACAACATTGTGAGAATATAATTATGACTGGGTTAAGTGTAGACAATCCAAATTGAGCCAGACCTTCAATGCACAGTCATGTAATCTTTCTTTAATAAGACTCATGAGATTATCCCCAGACTGCTTTCTTTCTCCAAAATCATTCAGCTCTCTAAACAAGAAAATTTAAATATTGGCTTCCTAAATTTTCAGCTGCCTTATTATTACTTTCTAATGCCATTTCAATCCCCTTCAAGGCATCCAAAAATGATCAGATTAACTAACAACTAAATGTGTTCGACAAATTTGTTCATTGTCAAAATTCCTCCAAAATCTTGCAGAAAGGAGTGAAAAAAGGGTCACAAATCTTCTTAAATACTTTTTTTAAAATCAGTCAACTTATTTTCTTTGAGTTCTGAAGAAGTGGCCAATTTACCTTGGGGTCTTAATTAACCTATGACAACTTTTTTATTATGCATCTTGTTCTTCTATTGCTTTCTAAGGTATAGAAATAGAAACTAGCATCTTTGTTGTGACCCCCAAAAGACACAGAAAACCTATCATTTCAAAAGAAGCCAGAATACTTTATGAAACTGTAGCAAAGGTGCTCATAGCACTCTTTTCAGTAGCAAAATCAAGTGTTATATATAGTCTCAGGCAATGGACGGTGGTTTCAAGAAAAGTTCAAAGAGATTGAAATAAATGTTTCTCACCAATATTGGTGAGAAATTCTCACCACTCTCCTTCTCATGCCTTCTCTACAATAACATGGGAACTCAACTGGCTAAACTATAAAGCCTTTTACTGACTTATAAGACACTATTAAAATCTCCCACGCAGACTTCCCTAGATGTAGAAGGGCATTTAGAATAAGGATTATCAGCTAGCATCACAGATACTTTTAATAATTGTTATTCTGAAGTCTGGGGCAATAAAGATTAGGCCAAGTAAGAAAGTAACATGGGCACTGTTATTTATGATCATCCGAGTAATATCAGGAAGTTAATATGCTTCTCAGTGTCTCTTAATCAATGGCTGGGCACTGCATTATGGTGACAGCCCCAGCTCCCTTGTTGTAGCTATGAGATATGACTTATGCTCCACAGTTGCTCTGTGCAATCAAGCTACAGGACTTTGCCTGAGACTGCACCCTTGCTGGGTTTCTTCCCCTTCCTGGCCCTGACTCTCCCACTCCCTTCCCAGTTTCCCTGGAAGACTTCCTAAATAAATTACTTATATACTAATTTTCAACTCAGGGTTTGCTTCTGAGAAAGCAATCCAAGATGTTTGCTCACATTTTAAGAATTGGTAGATTTCACATAAACCAGTTCTAGCTTTTCTTGAAATGTGGAAAGATCTGGCAACATGGAGCCAGGATCCTCATGTGCTAACAGTCAGTGTGATTGCTCCAGTTCACCACTGCCTTCACCCGCCGATCCCACTCATTTCAGTCACCTGCCTGTCCTATTGGCATTTGGGTTTGCTACTTATTCACTGGACCATAAGCTCTATGTAAAAGACAGAATGATGACCCCCAAGATATCCACGTCCTAATCCCCAGAACCTGTGACTATATTAATTTACAAGGCAAAAGAGACTTAGCAAATGTCATTAAGGGTACAGACCTTGAGTTGGGGAGAGTACTTTGGGTTTTCCAGGTGACCCCAGTCTAATCACACAAGTTCTTAAAAGTGGGTAACCGTTCACAGCTGTAGTCATTAGAAAAAGGTGATGAAGGGCAAAGAGACAGAGAGATACCACATTGCTGGCTTTGAAGATAGAGGAAGGGGGCCACGAGCCCAGCCTTTGGACCTTGGAAAAGGCAGGAGAAGGGATGCTGCTCTAAGGATTGCAGATATAAATACAGCCTTTCCAACACCTTGATTTTAGCCCAGTGAGATCCATTTTGGACTTCTGACCTATAGAACTGTAAAATACTAAATTTGTGTTGTTTTAAGCTGCAAGATTGTGGTAATTTGTTAGAGCAGTTATAGAAAACTGTTACACTCCATAAGGACAGAGATTATGTCTGTCTTGGTTATCATCATATCCCCATCGTCTGCCATAGTGCGTGACACATAAAAAGCATTAAATAAATGTTTGTTGAATTAATACATGACTAAAACTCCTCTAAGTTTTAATGAGTAAACCTTTAGTGAATAAGTTCCCATTTGCTCTTAGCATTTACAGTGAATGTAGAAATTTATATTCCAACTCAGTGTCTTTTAACACTGAAAAGAAATTATAATCTTTTTCGCTGACCTTCTCTAATCAGTACAGGCTCTTGGTTTTTTTCACTCTTTGTACTTTTTCAAATTCTGTGTTGGGTTAAATGATCAGAACAGGCTACAGTATTCCAAAGACTAAAAAAATGTAGAAGTCTCTTCCCAGTAGAATAGATAACAGAATTGTTTCAGGATGAATCCGTAGGGCCCAGGGGTATAGAGGAGCACGAGGGCGGTAGGGTGACTTGACATGGCTAATCTGGAGTAAAGGCATATATCTGAGATAGATAGAGAGGCTGCCAACATTTTTCATGTCCACAACTGCTCTTTAATTTTTCTGTAGAGAGTGATATAGGAAGTGGATATCTACTAATGAAGTGAGTAGGGGAAAAAAAGATTACTCTGACTTGTAGCATAGAGAATTATCTCCTCTTACTATATTTCACATTCAGTTGTAACCTTCCCTGGGGTAGAACTTTATAAACTGAAACTTTTAGCACAATGTCTTGTGCATAGTTTATAAATTGCTGAATTTCATTTTCTGCACATTGACTTATCAAAATAATCTCCCAGGGATAGCATTATTTTATAAGGACTGGAAAGACCATGTCTGACAAAAATCTTGCTAACATGAACAAAAGGTGTTAAAATAGTACTTTGAAGTAAAACCACGTTGCATTTTGGACAATGGCATTGTAGGAGACAAACACAAGCATAGGAATATTCAGAAAAAAAAACCCTGGGAGAAATATTGGGAATGACATGGTTTCAGATGTCCAGATGCCAATGCTAAGAGACTAAGAATGAACTCAAAATCTTTTAATCTTTTACCCTTTTAAGAGGGTACCACAGAGTGCCCAACCAGACCAAGGATATGAATAAATATTGGTTTTGAATCTGTTGAATGAACAATAGAAGCACTGATCAGGATAAGGTCAATGAAATAATCTTTGATTATGTGATGACCTCTCTTTTTTTCTCCACCACGTAGCCCTTTATCATAAAATTAATGACCCTGGAATCACAGAATTAATGTGAGGTAACTGCAAACTGAGATGTAAATTTGCATCAACAGACCATCAGGCTGGTTTTGAAACTTTGAGAAATACAGCCACCTGTTGGACTTATTCTAGTATCGCACTTCTATTTGCCATTTGTTTTTGAATGTTCTCTGTGAAAAAAGCTGGGTGTTTTTCTTTCATGAACAAAACTTAAAGAATAGATAAAAGCCTGGTTGCCACTGTTAGGGGAAACAAACACAATAAAAGGCAGTAGACTCCCTTATTTGGTCTGTTGAAAAAAATGGATCTATATATTAATAATGTGTTTTCTCTAGATATAGTCTAAGGAAGCTAAAAAGGGACATCCATAAAGAAAAATGGTGAATAAATAAATTTTTTAATCCCTTCCCTCACAAAAAAAGAAAAAGTAAAACTTTGTAATTTGTTCACTCCACTCCAGCACCGGCCTCTTGAGCAGGGGTTGGCAAACTTGTTTTGTAAAGTTTTTCAAAGAGTAAATAGTTACATTTTTGAAGGCCATAATATTTCTATTGCAACTACTCAACTCTGGTGCTGTCATACAAACGAAACCATGCATAATGTGTAAACAGTGTGCATGGCTGTGTGCCCATAACTTTATGTACCAAAACAGTTTGTGGGCCAGGTTTGGTCCACGGGCTAAGTTTTCCGATACCTACCCTAGAACATGGCAGGGAAGCACCCACTTCAAGGCCTTTGCCCTTGCTGTTCCCTCTGCCAGGAGCACACTCTTCCTCCAAAGATCCACACAGCTTACTCGTGCATTTTCACAAGTCTTTGTTCAAGTATCATCTTTTCAATGAGACCCCCTACCCTAACTACATTTAAAAGTTCACCTCTCTCTTTCTCCTGCTTTATCCTTTTCCATAGCACTTAGCACATTCTAATATATTATATGTATTATGTTCATTGTTTACAATCTATCTCTTCCCACCAGAATGTAAGCTTCATTATGAGATTTGTGTTTGATTTGCTTATTAAATATCCCAAGCCCTTAGAACAGTGCTTTGCATATAGTAGATGCTCAGTAAATATTGGTTGAATGAAAGGATGACTTTTTAGCATTTGCTCAAAAAAAAAAAAAAAACCTAGTTTTGTTTAAGAAAGTGACTCCCAAAGGGAGTAAATTTAGTTCAACCCAAAAACAAGCAAGCGTTGCACATAATTTCAAAAAATTTTCTAAAGGTCTGCTTTTCTCACACATGAAAGTGGCAGAAGCACTATTTTTAAAGTCAGTGAAAATATCAATGAATATATAGCCCAGTATAGTTCCCAAAGCTATATATCATTTTTACTTAAGCCTGAAAGTATCCTTACTACATACACCGTCTTATCCTTACCTTACAGATGAGGAAACTGATTCTCAGAAAAGTCAATAACTTGCTCACTGTCACAAGGTAGTATGGGACTGGGCCAGAATACAGGTATCTTGATTTCAAAGCCAAGTTTCTTTCCCCAACAGTGCTGCTGTCGGCCAACCTCGCCTCATTCTCAGCCTGCAGAGAACTCCTTTCTCCATAGCTGAATTAGCCTCAGCATGCCACAATCCCTAGGACAAACTTGATTTTAAGTAAAAAGGATTTAATGAGCTTTCACTCAAACCTTGTAGAACACAGAACCATTCACTTGAATTAAAGAAGGTGCTAGATTATCCTCCCCCATTCTGATAACCTGGCTTTGTTTTGATTCAACAAACTGATCCCCACCTCTAATCTATTTGGTGCTTAGTACCTGGTACACTCTTGTACACTCAGTTCCTCATCCTTGGCTGGAGACATTACTAGCTCATAACAGCCCCCCTCCCAAGATATAGACTCCTGCTCACTGCCTGAGCCTCTGCTCCCTGCTAACAGATTTCCTAGGTTCTCTTTCCCTCTCTGGATTTTCAAATATCACCCACTTCTCTAACCCACTTCTAAAGAGAAGAACCAATCTCAATTCTTTGGAGAACCTCTCCCTCAGCCATAAGTATCAACTCTTTCCCTGTATCTCTTCTATATACTGTCTGTAGCCATAACCTCTAGATATCATGTTCTCCTTTTATGCAAGTTCAGGTGTCCCCAAAATGCCTGCCCCAAAATAGGATTCAGTGTATAATGCATAAAAACCATCCTCTGCTTTCTATTGGAGCGTTTTAGCTAAAATGTCACTGGTTAGAAGGTCTTTTGTGAGGTAAGACCCCCAAGTAGGAATAAAGCTGAGCATGGTTCTTGCTACACTATCTCCTGACTTATTACTAAAGAAGAGAAGGTTGAACAGAGATTGATAGCAATGACAACAGAGTGAAAGAGGAAAACTGAGCTGTAACACAGAGGGAGAAATAATGAGGCTGGATGAAAAATTGAAGACAGCAGTAAAAGGTCACAGAAAAACAGAATAGGTCTACAAAATCTCCAGCCTCTGTGATTAGAGGAATGGTGATGCCACTGATGTCAGAAAGGAGTAATTGGAAAAGGGAGTAAATGTGGACATGAAGATAAATTCACTTGACAAATGTAGATCACCATAGAGGCAATGAAATGTAAATTAGAGTCTTCTAAAGTACAGTGTTATAGAATTTTTTAATTTTTTGTATTTTAATTTTATTGAAGTATATTTGATTTACAATGTTGCGTTAGTTTCAGGTGTACAGCAAACTGATTCAGTTATACAGATACATATATTCATTTTTAGATTCATTTTTTAGATTCTTTTCTCATATGGGTTATCACAGAATACTGAGTAGAGTTCCCTGTGCTATACAGTAGGTCCTTGTTGGTCATCTATCTTATATATAGTAGTGTGTGTATGTTCATCCCAAGCTCCTGATTTATCTCTCCCCCATGCTACGTTTCCACTTTGGTAACCATAAGTTTGTTTTCAATATCTGTTAAGTCTGTTTCTGTTTTTTAAATAAATTCATTTGTATCTTTTTTTTAATTCCACATATGGGTGATATCATACGATATTTGTCTTTGTCTGACTTACTTCACTTAGTATGTTAATCTCTAGGCCCATCCATGTTACTGCAAATGGCATTATTTTGTTCTTTTTCATGGCTGAGTAATATTCCATTTTGTGTGTGTGTGTGTGTGTGTGTGTGTGTGTGTGTGTGTACCACATCTTCTTTATCCATTCATCTGTTGATGGACATTTAGGTTGCTTCCATGCCTTAGCTATTGTAAATAGTGCTGCAATGAATTGAGGTGCATGTATCTTTTCAAATTATGGTTTTCTCCAGATGTATGTCCAGGAGTGGAATTGCTGGGTCATATAGTAGTTCTATTCTTAGTTTTTTAAGGAACCTCCATACTGTTCTCCATAGTGGTTGTACCAATTTACATTCTGATAGAATTTTTTTAATTGCTTTCACACTTATTTAGTGCCACACAAAGCCACCTGAGGTGGTTACATGCAATATATTCATCCCCTATTTGACAGATGAAACTGAGGCCCAAAGAGGAAAATAGCTTAGCTACGATCCCACAGACCTGGAGCAAGAACTCAGTTCTCAGAACTCCTTGTCCAGTAAGCTTTCCACTCCATCATTTGGCCTTCCAGGCCAACTATAACAATTGATAACTTTATCTGAATGTAATTCAGATAAAGTCATTCCAGTCGATAAAATACAGACAGAACTTGGCCAAGTGACTTCTTAGGTCAGAACCAGTTTATAATAAAAGTTACAGGTCATAAAATTAAAGTTTAAAGACCACGATATTTTATTTGATGAAAGAGAGAATAAAATAGACATGGAAAAAAATATTAAGCATCAGTATTACAGGACAGTTGGGTCAATCTGTCTTTCTCCAAGCATCCACAGATTCCCATTAACTTTATTAAACTCCATGATCAAGGGGCCAACATCTGTACTTTCCCATCACAAATAACCAAAACATTCATTTTTTCCATGATTATTTCATTTCAAATGTCAATGACATGCATGATTGTCTTTAAAATGACCCCGTTAGTTACATCTTTAAGCCAATATTTGCTGGTACTTTTATTTAATTTCCAAAGCAATGAAAACATTTTGCCTTCTGAAGCATTTCTTAAAAAGATAGTGATATTTTAGCAGAAACTAACACACCATCGTAAAGCAATTATACCCCAATAAAGATGTTAAAAAATATATATAATGATATTTTAGAAATAAATCCATACTTTTTTCTTACATAAAAGTTTTCACCTGAGAAGTGCAGCATGTCTTGGTTTTAAGTTTTTTTATTGCACTGACCTCTGCTTTTTTTTGGCCAATGGGAAATGCTGTTCTCACTTTACCAAAAGAGGAACCAAAGTCCAGGACTTGTCTAATGAAAAAATGAATTAATGACAGTTCTTGGAAAAGGAATCAGTACATTTGATTTTCAAGGTTTAAACAAATTTTTCATGCCAGGATATAATCCCTGTCCAACATGAAAGGTAGTTTTCCTACCCCAGGGCCAAAGACTGTGGAGAAGTTGGCATTCTTATGCTATTTATTAGTAAGTCCTTCTGTTTCATTATATGATCCTAAACCTTTATAGCTAAAAAAAAAAAAAGAAGAAGAAAGAAAAAGAAAAGAGGTTTCAAGGTTCTTAAGGTAATGAATAAACCCCCATGGCTCGGGGGAAAATTCACAAAAATTATTTTCTAACCACTGATAAGCAGATGGTCACTGACCAAAATTTTCTGTTTTTACCAAAGAACTTCCTGCTGATTAGGAGAATATCACCACAGATAGAAACAGGAGGGAGGACTAGCCTGGGGAGAAAGACAATGAATCTTGAGTTAAAAAGGGTCTCTCCTGGGGCAGAGTCAAGATGACAGACTAGGAGGACGTGGAATTCATGTCTCTGCACAACAAGGGCACCTACCAGACACTGGTGGGGGACCGTGGACACCTAAGGGGATGGGAGGAACCCCCAGCAACCGGGCCGGAGGTTGTGCCTGAGCTCCTGTGGTGGGAGCTCCAAGTCCAAACCTCTGGGCTAACAGAGAACCTCAGGCCCCAAGGAATATTAATCACAGTGAAGCCTCCCATAGGTCCTCATCTCAGCACCAAGACCTGGCTCTATCCAACTGTCTGCAAAATCCAGTGCTGGACATCTCAGGCCAAAGAACCAGTAAGACAGGAATATAGACCCACCCATCAAAAAAAAAAAAAATGAAATGGCAAAAAAAATGTTACAGTCAAAGGAGCAAGGTAAAAACCTACAAGACCAAATAAATGAGGTGAAATAGGCAATCTACCTGGAAAAGAATTCAGAGTAATGACAGTAAAGATGATCCAAAATCTCAGAAACAGAATGGAGAAAATACAAGAAACATTCCACAAGGATCTAGAATAACTAAAGAGCAAACAAACAGTGATGAACAACATAATAACTGAAATTAAAAATACTCTAGAAGGAATCAATACCAGAATAACTGAGACAAAAGAACAGATAAGAGAGCTGGAAGATAAAATGGTGGGAATAATTCCCTTGTAGCAGAATAAAGAAAACAGAATGAAATGAATTGAGGATAGTCTCAGAGACTTCTGGAACAACATTAAATGCACCAACATTCGAATTATAGGGGACCCAGAAGAAGAAGAGAAAAAGAAACGGTCTGAGAAAATATTTGAAGAGATTATAGTCGAAAATTTCCCTAATGTGGAAAAGGAAATAGTCAAGTCCAGGAAGCACAGAGAGTCCCATACGGGATAAACCCAAAGAGAAATATATTGAGACACATATTATTCAAACTATCAAAAATTAAATACAAAGAAAAAAATATTAAAAGCAGCAAGGGAAAAACAACAAATAACACATAAGGGAATCCCCATAAGGTTAACAGCTGATCTTTCAGCAGAAACTCTGCAAGCCAGAAGGGAGTGGCAGGACATATTTAAAGTGATGAAGGGAAAAACCTACAACCAAGATTACTCTACCCAGCAAGGATCTCATTCAGATTCAATGGAGAAATCAGAAGCTTTACAGACAAGTAAAAGCTACGAGAATTCAGCACCACCAAACCAGTTTTAAAACAAATGCTAAAGGGACTTCTCTAAGTGAGAAACACAGAAACAAACCCAAATCAATTAAGAAAATGGTAATAGGAGCATACGTATTGATAATCACCTTGAATGTAAATGGATTAAATGCTCAACCAAAAGGCACAGACTGGCTGAATGAATACAAAAAACAAGACCCTTATATATGGTGTCTACAGGAGACCCACTTCAGACACAGGGACACATACAGACTGAGGGTGAGGGTATGGAAAAAGATATTCCATGAAAATACAAACACAAGAAAGCTGGATTAGCAATACTCATATCACACAAAATAGATCTTAAAATAAAGACTGTTACAAGAGATAAGGAAGAACACTACATAGTGATCAAGGGATTGATCCAAGAAGAAAACATAACAATTGTAAATATTTATGCACCCAACAAGGAGCACCTCAATACATAAGGCAAATGCTAACAGCCATAAAAGGAGAAATCGACAGTAACACAATAATAGTGGGGTATTTTAACACCCCACTTACACCAATAGACAGATCTTCCAGACAGAAAATAAATAAGAAAGCACAAGCTTTAAAGGACACAATAGACCAGATAGGCTTAATTGATATTTTTAGGACATTCTACCCGAAAGCAGAAGAATACACTTTGTTCTCAAGTGCACACAGGACATTCTCCAGAATAGATCACATTTTGGGTCACAAATAAAACCTTGAAAAACTTAAGAAAATTGAAATCATATCAAGCATCTTTTCCAAGCAACAGGCTATGAGATTTAGAAATCAATTACAGGAAAAAAACAGTAAAAACCACAAATACATGCAGGCTAAACAGTGCGCTGCTAAATAACCAAGAGATCACTGAATAAATCAAAGAGGAAATCAAAAAATACCTACAAACAAATGGCAATCAAAACACGATGATCCAAAACCTGTGGGACACAGCAAAGGCAGTTCTAAGAGGGAAATTCATAGCAATTCAAGCTCACCTCAAGAAACAAGAAAAATCTCAAATAAACAATCTAACCTAACACCTAAAGCAACTAGAAAAAGAGGAACAAAGAAAACCCAAAATTAGTAGAAGGAAAGAAAACATAAAGATCAGAGCAGAAATAAATGAAATAGAAACAAAGAAAACAATAGCAAAGATCAATAAAATTGAAAGCTGGTTCTTTGAGAAGATAAACAATATTAATAAACTTTTAGCTAGACTCATCAAGAAAAAAAGGGAGAGGATGCAAATCAATAAAATTAGATAAGAAAAGGATAGATTACAACTAACACCACAGAAATACAAAGGATCATAAGAGATTACTACAAGCAACTATATGCCAAAAAATGAACAACCTTAAAGAAATGGACAAATTCTTGGAAAAGTAGACCCTTCCAAGATTGAACCAGGAAGAATTAGAACACAAAAATGGGCCAATCACAGGTAATGAAATTGAAACTGTAATTAAAAATCTTCCAACAAACAAAAGTCCAGGACCAGATGGCTTCACAGGTGAATTTTATCAAACAATACAAAAGAGTTAACACCTATCCTTCTCAAAAAAATTGCAGAGGGAGGAACACTCCCAAACTCGTCTATGAGGCTACCATCACCCTGATAACAAAACCAGACAAGGACATCAGAAAAAAGAAAATTATGGACGAATATCACTGATGAACATAGAAGCAAAAATCCTCAACCAAATACCAGCAAACAGAATCCAACAACACATTAAGAAGATCACACACCATGATCAAGTGGGATTTGTCCCAGGGATGCAAGGATTCTTCAATATACACAAATCAATCAATGTGATACACCATATTAACAAATTAAAGAATAAAAACCATATGATCATCTCAACAGACGCAGAAAAAGATTTGACAAAATTCAACATGCATTTATGATAAAAACTCTCCAGAAAGTGGGCATTAGAGGGAAACTACCTCAACATAATAAAAACCATATATGACAAACACACAGCAAACATCATTCTCAGTGGTGAAAAACTGAAAGCATTTCCTTTATGGTCAGGAAAAAGACAAGAATGTCCACTCTCGCCACTATTAGTCAACATAGTACTGGAAGTGCTAGCCACAGCAATCAGAGAAGAAAAAGATATAAAAACAATACAAATTGGAAAAGAAGGAGTAAAACTGTCACTGTTTGCCAATGACATGATACTATACATAGAGAATCCTACAGATGCCATCAGAAAACTCCTAGAACTAATCAATGAATTTGGTAAGGTTGTAGAATACAAAATTAATGTACAGAAATCCCTTGCATTCCTATACAGTAACAAAGAAAGATCCAAAGAGAAATTAAGGAAACAATTCCATTTACCATAGCAACAAAAAGAGTAAAATACTTAGGAAAACCTACTTAAGGAGACAAAACACCTGTACACAGAAAACTATAAAACACTGATGAAAGACATCAAAGATAACATAAACAGATGGAGAGATATGCCATGCTCCTGGATTGGAAGAATCAATATTGTGAAAAATGACTATACTACACAAAGCAATCTACAGGTTCAATGAAAACCCTATCAAATTACCAATGACATTTTTCACAGAACTAGAACAAGAAATTTTGCAATTTGTATGGAAACACAAAAGACCATGAATAGCCAAAGCAATCTTGAGAAAGAAAAATCGGGTTGGAGGAATCAGGGTCCCGGACTTCAGACTATACTACAAAGCTACAGTAATCAAGACAGTCTGGTACTGGCACAAAAACAGAAATATAGATAAATGGAACAAGATAGAAAGCCCAGAGAGAAACTCATGCACATATGGTCACCTTATCTTTGATAAAGGAGGCAAGAATATACAATGGAGAAAAAACAGGCTCTTCAATAACTGGTGCTGGGAAAACTGGACAGTTACATGTAAAAGAATGACATTAGAATACTCCCTAACACCATACACAAAAATAAACTCAAAATGGATTAAAGACCTAAGGGTAAGGCCAGACACTACCAAACTCTTAGAGGAAAACATAGGAAGAACACTCTTTGACATAAATCACAGCAAGATATTTTTTGATCCACCTCCTAGAGTAATGGAAATAAAAACAAAAATAAACAAATGGGACCTAATGAAACTTAAAACCTTTTGTAAAGCAAAGGAAACTACAAACATGATGAAAAGACAATCCTCAGAATGGGAGAAAATCTTTTCAAACAAATCAACTGAAAAAGGATTAATCTCCAAAATATATAAACAGCTCACGCAGTTCAATGTTAAAAAAAACAAAAAACCCAATCGAAAAATGGGCAGAAGACCTAAATAGACATTTCTCCAAAGAAGACATACAGATGGTCAAGAAGCACTTAAAAAGCTGCTCAACATCACTAATTATTAGAGAAGTGCAAATCAAAACTACAATGAGGTATCACCTCATACCAGTTAGAATGGGCATCATGAGAAAATCTACAAACAACAAATGCTGGAGAGGGTGTGGAGAAAAGGGAACCCTCTTGCGCTCTTGGTGGGAATGTAAATTGATACAGCCACTATGGAGAAAAACATGGAGGTTCCTTACAAAACTAAAAATAGAATTACAATTATGACCCAGCAATCCCACTACTGAGCATATACCCAGAGAAAACCATAATTCAAAAAGACACATGCACCCCAGTGTGCATTGGAGCCAGGTCATGGAAGCAACCTAAGTGCCTATCAACAGATGAAATGATAAAGAAGATGTGCTACATGTATACAATGGAATATTACTGGGCCATAAAAAGAAATGAAATTGAATTAATTGTAGTCAGCTGGATGGACCTACAGACTGTTATACAGAGTGAAGTAAGTCAGAAAAACAATTATCGTATATTAATGCATATATGTGGAACCTACAAAAATGGTACAGATGATCCAGTTTGCAGGGCAGAAATAGAGACACAGATGTAGAGAACAAACGTATGGATACCAAGGCGGGAAAGTGGTGGGGAGTGTTGGTGGTGGTGTGATGAATTGGGAGATTGGGATTGACATATATACACTAATATATATAAAATGGATAACTAATAAGAACCTGCTGTATAAAAAAATATCTAAAATTCTAAAATTCAAAAAAGAAAAAAAGGGAGAAGACTCAAATCAATCGAATTAGAAATAGAAAAGGAGAAGTAACAACTGACGCTGCAGAAATACAAAGGATCATGAGAGATGAGTACAAGCAACTGTATGCCAATAAAATGGACAACCTGGAAGAAATGGACAAATTCTTAGAAATGCACAACATTCCAAGACTGAACCAGGAAGAAACAGAAAATATAAACAGACCAATCACAAGCACTGAAATTGAGACTGTGATTAAAAATCTTCCAACAAACAAAAGCCCAGGACCAGATGGCTTCACAGGCAAATTCTATCAAACATTTAGAGAAGAGCTAACACCTATCCTTCTCAAACTCTTCCAAAATATAACAAGGGAGGAACACTCCCAAACTCATTCTACGAGGCCACCATCACCCTGATCTTAAAACCAGACAAAGATGTCACAAAGAAAGAAAACTACAGGCCAATATCAGTGATGAACATAGATGCAAAAATCCTCAACAAAATACTAGCAAACAGAATCCAACAACAGATTAAAAGGATCATACACCATGATCAAGTGGGGTTTATTCCAGGAATGCAAGGATTCTTCAATATACGCAAATCAATCAATGTGATACACCATATTAACAAATTGAAGGAGAAAAACCATATGATCATCTCAGTAGATGCAGAAAAAGATTTCAACAAAATTCAACACTGATTTATGATAAAAACCCTCCAGAAAGTAGGCAGAGAGGGAGCTTACCTCAACATAATAAAGGCCATATATGACAAACCCACAGCTAAAATTGTTCTCAATGGTGAAAAACTGAAAGCATTTCCACTAAGATCAGGAACAAGGCAAGGTTGTCCACTCTCACCACAGTTTTTCAACATAGTTTTGGAAGTTTTAACCACAGCAATCAGAGAAGAAAAAGAAATAAAAGGAATCCAGATCAGAAAAGAAGAAGTAAAGCTGTCACTGTTTGCAGATGACATGATATTATACATAGAGAATCCTAAAGATGCCAGCAGAAAACTACTAGAGCTAATCAATGAATTTGGAAAAGTAGCAGGATACAAAATTAATGCACAGAAATCTCTTGCATACATATACACTAATGATGAAAAATCAGAAAGTGAAATAAAGAAAACACTCTCATTTACCACTGCAACAAAAAGAATAAAATACCTAGGAATAAACCTACCTAAGGAGGCAAAAGGCTTGTATGCAGAAAACTATAAGACACTGTTGAAATAAATCAAAGATGATACAAACAGATGGAGAGATATACCATGTTCTTGGATCGAATAATTAACATTGTGAAAATGACTCTACTACCCAAAGCAATCTACAGATTCAATGAAATCCCTATTAAACTACCACTGGCATCTTTCACAGAACTAGAACACAAAATTTCACAATTTGTATGCAAACACAAAAGACCCCGAATAGCCAAAGCAATCTTGAGAAAGAAAACGGAGCTGGAGGAATCAGGCTCCTGGACTTCAGGCTATACTACAAAGCTACAGTAATCAAGACATTATGTTACTGGCACAAAAACAGAAATATAGATAAATGGAAGAAGATAGAAAGCACAGAGATAAACTCACACACATATGGTCACCTTATTTTTGATAAAGGAAGCAAGAATATACAATGGAGAAAAGACAGCCTCCTCAATAAGTGGTGCTGGGAAAACTGGACAGCTACATGTAAAAGAATGAAATTAGAACACTCCCTAACACCATAAACAAAAATAAACTCAAAATGGATTAAAGACCTAAATGTAAGGCCGGACACTGTAAAACTCTTAGGGGAAGGCATCGGCAGAACACTCTATGACATAAATCACAGCAAGATCCTTTTTGACCCACCTCCTAGAGAAATGGAAATTAAAAACAAAAATTAAAAACAAAAATAAACAAATGGGACCTAATGAAGCTTAAAAGCTTTTGCACAGCAAAGGAAATCATAAGCAGGACGGAAAGACAACCCTCAGAATGGGAGAAAATATTCACAAATGAAGCAACTGTCAAAGAGTAATCTCCAAAATATACAAGCAGCTCATGCAGCTCAATATCAAAAAAACAACAACCCAATCAAAAAATGGGCAGAAGACCTAAATAGACATTTCTCCAAAGAAGACATAAAGATGGCCAAGGAGCACATGAAAGGATGCTCAACATCATAATCATTAGAGAAATGCAAATCAGGACTACAATGCGATGTCATCTCGCACCAGTCAGAATGGACATCATCAAAAAATCTACAAACAATAAATGCTGGAGAGGGTGTGGAGAAAAGGGAACCCTCTTACACTGCTGGTGGGAATGTAAATTGATACAGCCACTATGCAGAACAGTATGGAGCTTCCTTAAAAAACTAAACATAGAATTGCCATATGACCCATCAGTCTCACTACTGGGTATATACCCTGAGAAAACCATAATTCAAAAAGAGTCATGTACCACAATGTTCATGCAGCCCTATTTACAATAGCCAGGACATGGAAGCAACCTATGTGTCCATCAACAGATGAATGTATAAAGAAGATGTGGCACATATATACCATGGCATATTACTCAGCCATAAAAAGAAACATAATTGATTTATTTGTAGTGAGGTGGATGGACCTAGAGACTGTCATACAGATTGAAGTAAGTCAGAAAGAGAAAAATAAATACCATATGCTAACATATGGAATTTAAAAAAAAAAAAAAAGGTTCTGAAGAACCTGGGGCAGGACAGGAATAAAGACACAGACATAGAGAATGGACTTGAGGACATGGGGAGGAGGAAAGGTAAGCTGGGACAAAGCGAGAGAGTGGCATGGACTTATATACACTACCAAATGTAAAATAGATAGCTAGTGGGAAGCAGTTGCATAGTACAGGGCGATCAGCCCCGTGCTTGTGACCACCTAGAGGGGTGGGATAGGGACGGTGGGAAGGAGACGCAAGAGGGAGCAGATGTGGGGAAATATGTATATGTTTAGCTGATTCACTTTGTTATACAGCAGCAATTAACACACCATTGTAAAGCAATTATACTCCAGTAAAGATGTCAAAAAATAATAAAATTTTTAAAAATAGGGCTTCCCTGGTGGCTCAGTGGTTGAGAGTCCACCTGCCGATTCAGGGGACACGAGTTTGTGCCCCGGTCCG
Source organism: Orcinus orca (assembly GCF_937001465.1). Taxonomy (NCBI): domain Eukaryota; kingdom Metazoa; phylum Chordata; class Mammalia; order Artiodactyla; family Delphinidae; genus Orcinus; species Orcinus orca. The sequence goes on from NC_064563.1 coordinate 102,801,445, forward strand.
GGAAGATCCCACGTGCCGTGGAGCGGCTAGGCCTGTGAGCCATGGCTGCTGAGCCTGCACGTCAGGAGCCTGTGCTCCACAACGGGAGAGGCCACAACAGTGAGACGCCTGCGTACCACAAAAAATAAATAAATAAAAGAATAAAAATTTAAAAATTTAATTAATTAATTAAAAAATAAAAAGGAAATTAAAAGATAAGGCACTTGAGACTAGAGAAATTTTAAGTACGTATATCTGACAAAGAACTTGTATCCACAATGTAAAAGAACTCATAACTCAGTAAAGTAAGTTTTGCCAAATGTACCTAACCTTGTAATGACCTCTCCAATCAAGATATGGTACATTTTCATTACCCCAGAAAGGTCCTCTGTGCTCCTTTGCAGTCAATTACTCCTAACCCTACCACAGGCAGACATTGATTTGATTTCTATCATGGTAAGTTGGTTTTATCTGTTCTTCATTAAAAGGCACCCTGGCAAAATGTCTGACCTCAGGTTGGAGAAGGAAGGGAAAATACAAAATGAACCTAGAATATCTTGTGATAGAAACTCAAGAAGTATTCAAAGAACAATGGGTCTTGTCAAAAAGATGAAGAAGCTAGCTTAAAGAGACTCCCACTAGGCAACTCTGGGAGAATTTGGGTACCAAAATACATAATAATAATAACAGGTTATTACCATTAAACTAAACAGGAAAACTAAATACGATATGTATTTATTTATATCCTATTTAGTTTTCCTGTTTAGTTGAATACATTGAAAGTGATGAGGAAAGAGATATTTATATAGATTTAAAGTACCTTCCCTTAAAAAATAAAAAAAATATTTTTTTAATTACAAAGGGGGAAGAGTGTAATGTTACAGTAGAGAAGCATGGCAGATACAACTTTAGTCAAGTGATCAAAGTAAACATCATCACTAACGCAATAAGTTGAAAATGTGTGCTATGTAATAGGGTTTATGAGAAGACTACATCGTCTGTGACATTCCTGCTAAAGATGCATAACCTGCTGGATCTATTCCTAGAGGTGCTACCATATGTGTCATGTCAACTTGAATTTTTGCTGATAGCGAAATGCAGCAAAAATCTCAGGCGTTTCCTCCTACGTCAGCAGATACCCTATACTCAGTACATAGCACTGGATAATTCTTCTCCTTGTATCACTCACCCCTTCCTGTCATAAGGACCTCTCTGACCCATCACCTCATACAATCTATTTGCTGATCACTTTTACAGTTTTAGATATGCTGCACAATTTTTAATTAGAGCACTTCCCACTTCTTCAATTTTGGATAAAAACAGATAGCAACATGCATATCAGTGGACGATTTTATGTGGACACTAATCTCATATCTTTTAAACTATCAGGGCTCTGTTAAGTACAAAGCCTCCATTGGATGGTGGATTATAAGCATCTGGCACCCAATGGCCTGTGACTCAGTTACTGGCTGACATTTCAGTCTCTGAACTCAAGAGGCCTATAAATTATAATTTCTTCTAAGCCTCTGAAGTAAGGAGAGATTAGATAACACTTGAAAACTGAGAGCATAACCTGCATCTTGGTCATGCTTGGTCCTGCACAGAGGCTTTGTAGGAAACTCAGCCACTGAGGTCATTGCAAAATGACGGTGGCAGCTGCCATCACAGAGAAAAGAAATATGTCTTTTCTTGCTGGAACACAGGGCCTGCTGGGCCCTGGCCACTTGTGACGAGAGGCGAATTCAATTCATAACTTCATTGTGTTACTTGGGCAGCACATGTATACTTGCTGACTTCCGTAAGGGTTGTTAGTTGCTCAACTTCTCAGCCCTTTGTCTTTATTTGGGCAAAAAACACCAAACTCCACTTTTAACACCCCTATTAGGAGAAAAACAAATCTTTGGTCTCTGGGGTACTCTGCAGACCTGGATATGATGATCCCAACCTGGGGAGATAGTCTCCCTGATGGAGCAAAGGCTGCAACAGAAATAAATATACAATTTGATTTTAAGCTCCAAAATGTGCCTAAATCTTTAAACATTCTATCTCTGCTAATCTGTTTTAGAAATGGAGTGAAAGAAGAAAATCCCTAAGGCTTAGATGAGTCTTATGCCACAGAGCCCAGCTAACTCACCACTTTAGGAGCCATGTTTAATGTTTTATTGTAAATTTAAGAATGCTGTGTCATTGTTCCACTGTCCTTTAAATGCAGTTATGCCATTTAATTATTATTCATGCAGCAGGGTATGTTTTTAATAATTATATTCCAAGATAAGCTCATTTCAGAACGAGAAAGCCCATAAAACAGATGTCCTGATCCTTTCAGAATGTATTGGGAAAAGACCTCTGACTTTATGGTCACCCTGCTTCATTAATTTGTCGCATGTGGTGAGATGGCCAGAATGTGCCTTCCAGAGGCCGGCACTCCTCTCCTGGGCAATACACTTATTTACAACTGAATAGCTCGTAGTTAATAGTACCTAATATACAAAGAGCCTTGAAAGTCTATTAAAAACAAGAAAACTGGTAAATTCAGGGAAAGGGAAATATAACTGGCCAAAAATATATTAAAAGCACTAAAACTAGTAATTTTAAAAATGCAAATTAAAGCAATGATATAGTATTTATTTCACCAATAATAATGCAGAAAAAAAGTATTCAGTGATAACATACATTGGTAAAGATGTGAGAAAATAGGCAGTGGGAGTGAAGCTGGTAAAATCTCCTTGGGGGGCAAAGAGATTTGGTATTTGGTATTATCTTTTAAAATATAAAATTAATATGTCCATTGACCTAGCCCTTCCATTTTCAGAAGTTTATGCTATAAACTCTCATATACATACATTGACATATATGATTTTATGTATATATGAAAAACATATATGCACACATATGCTAATTGCAGTTGTAGTTTTTAAAATTTTTGGAAGCAAACTAAATGCTCATTAATAAGACACATGTTAAATATATATTCATATATATAGTATAATACATATTTGAGATATAGTATAACATATTGGCACAGTCATATGTTAGAAAGCTATGCCACCATGAAAGGACCAGAGTAGATCTGAAAGGAGCAGTCTCTCTCAGGTACATCAAGATAAAGAATATATTTGGGTAAAAATTGGATGTATTTATGTCTATACATACACCTATATATGCTTGCATTAACATAGAATATTTATGGAAAAAGCCACAGGAAACTTCACAGTGGATGCTTACGGTAAGGGAGAAAAAGGGTCTGAGCTATGAGGACAACTTACTTTTGTCATAATATACTCTTTTGAACTATTTGAATTTTTTTAATCACTTATATGTAGTACTTCTTAAATTTAAAAAAATGCCTTTGTTGAAATTTTTAAAAGAAAATGTGAGAAATCTAGTGATTTTGTAATGGTTACATGTGACTAGAGTATCCATGTCTCAAATAAAAGAGTAGGTCAGAATATACATTCAAATAATCAAAGGTTTTAAAATAAAACCTGGTCCACTGGGTGCCAATCAGCAATCAGCATTTAAGTGAAAGATCATCTCTTGCAGGTCATTTCCTCATCTTCCAAGCTCTGTGTTCCTCATGGACAATCTCTTCTTTTTGAAAAGCAGTGCAATACATATATGTTGTGACTTTTAATTTTTTAAAAAAGCCTGTTGACTTCCAATTGTTCTATTTTTTTATTCATGTATTCTCTTTTCTAAAAAAAGAAAATTAATATTAAACAAGGAAAGGATATTACATCAACAGTGTTCATTTTATTATCAAAGAAAATTATTTCCTGCAATAATATGGATATTTAGGTTCCTATTAAGAAGCATTTAGTTTGGGAATAACCCAATTAAAGTACTATGAATATTATTATACAAATCCTTTTGTGAATGTATGCAGTATTTTTGACATATCCTGTTATAAAGTGAATGTTTCTGTTTCCCTACAATTCATATGTTAAAATTCTAACCTCCAAGTGATGGTATTAGGAGGCCAAGGCCTTTGGGAGTTGATTAGGTCATAAGGGTAGAGCCCTCATGAATGGGATTATTGCCTGAAAGAGGAAAAACACTCTTAATTTCTTCTCTTTCTACTACTCACACTGAACACTTCTGTGACCAGATGTGTGCAGTTTTTCCCACACCAAGTAATTCTCCAATTCTCTGAAGGATATCCACTGGGCGTCCTACAATTTAACTACATCTGACACAACTACCTGGGAATAGCATCAGATCTCACAGGTTAAGGGCTCAGTCCCAGGAGAGTGGCCCCACTTCAGATGCAAACACAAATCCCAGGTTGTCAGCTGTGCTTCTGACTGACCAGCTATAAATCAGAGGTTCCCATGACCCCCTCCTCAGGTACAATTAACTTACTAGAATGGCTCACAGAACTCAGGAAAACATTTTACATACTAGATTACTGGTTTATTATAGAAGGATATAGTGCAGGAACAGCCAAATGGAAGAGACGCATAGGGCAAGGTACGTGGGAAGGGGAGCAAAGCTTCCAAGCCCTCCCTGGGAACCCACCTTTCCAGAACCTCCACGTGTTCACCAACCAGGATGCTCTCCAAACTCTGTACTTCAGGGATGTTTATGGAGGCTTCATTATGTAGGCATGGTTGATTAAATCATTGGCCGTTGGGGAGTAATTCAACCTCTAGCCCCTCTCCCTTCCCAGGAGGTTATGGGGTGGGGCTGAAAGTTTCAACCTTCTAATCACATGATTGGCTTCCCTGGGAACCAGCCCCCAAACTTAGGGGCTTTCCAAAACCCACCTCCTTAACAAAACTTCAGGTGCGGTTGAAAGGGGCTTGTTTTGACTAACAAAGACACCTTCATTGCTCTGTCACTTAGGACGTTACAAGGACTGTGGGAGCTCTTTGCCAGGAACAGGGAAGAAGACCAAAGACATTTTTTTTTAATTTTTATTTTATTTTTTTATTAATTTTTATTGAAGTATGGTTGCTTTACAATGTTGTGTTAGCCCCTACTGCACAACAAAATGAATCAGCTATACACATACAGATATCCCCTCCCTTTTGGACTTCCTTCCCATTTAGGTTACCACAGTGCATTAAGTAGAGTTCCCTGTGCCATACAGTATGTTCCCATCAGTTGTCTATTTTATACATAGTATCAATAATGTATACGTGTCAATCCCAATCTCCCAGTTCCTCCCACCCCACTCCTTTCCCCCTTGGTATCCATACATCTGTTCTCTATGTCTGTGTCTCTATTTCTGCTTTGCAAATAAGATCACCTATACCATTTTTCTAGACTTCACATGTATGCGTTATTGTACGATATATGCTTTTCTCTTTCTGACTTACTTCACTCTGTATGACACTCTCTAGGTCCATCTACATTTCCACAAATGACCCAGTTTCATTCCTTTTATGGCTGAGTAATATTCCATTGTATATATGTACCGTATCTTCTTTATCCATTCCTGTCGATGGACATTTAAGTTGCTTCCATGTCCTGGTTACTGTAAATAGTGCTGCTATGAACATTGGGGTGCATGTGTCTTTTTGAATTATGGTTTTCTCTGGGTATATGCCCAGTAGTGGGATTGCTGGGTTATATGGTAGTTCTATTTTTAGTTTTTTAAGGACCCTCCGTACTGTTTTCCATAGTGGCTGTACCAATTCACATCTTATTATAACTCGTATATCACAGTGCTCTTAAAAGAAGAGACACAGCTGGCTCTCTGCTCTCTGACATGTGAGGATACCAAGAGAAAATGGCCAACTGCAAACAGAAAGTGGCCCCTCACCAGACACTGGATCTGCCAGAATCTTCATCTTAAATTGTCCAGCCTCCAGGACTTATGAGAAATACATTTTTGTTGTTTAAGCCACCCAGTCTATGGTATTCTGTGATAGCAGCCTGAACTAAGACACATTCCAAATTTAATATACTCGAGATTATCAGCAGCATCTTCTCTCCTTCATTTTAATTCTTCAATTCATTGTCCTGTTCATCAAGATGATGACATTATTTTCTGCAAGATTCAATCTCTAGAATCTTCTTTGATTCCTCTCTCTCCTTCACTCTCTGGATACAGTGACTCTTTAAACACTGTTGTCTTCTTCCTATTGCAGCTCCTTCTGCTGTATAACAAACTAATCTAAAATTGGTGGTATAAAACAACAACCATTTTATTTTGCTCACAGTTACAGGGGTCAGAAATGCATGAATAGCTTAGCTAGGTGGTTCTCACTTGAGGTTCCTTATATAGTTACAATCAGACCTCAGCCGATGCCATAGCTGTCTGAAGGGTTAGCTGGCCTGCACATTCAAGACGGCTCACTCACATAGCTGGCCGTTGATGGTGGCCATCTTCGAAGCACCTACATGTGTCCTCTCCAGCAAGGTAGACTCAAGGGAGTCAGATTTCCTATCAGATAACTGGTTGCTTCCCGAGCAAGCATCCCAGAAACAGTAGGCAAAAGCCGTATGGCTTTTTCTGACCTAGTTTAAGTCTTTTGCTGGTTGTCAGACATTGACTAGGACACCACTGATTTAGCTCTTCCTGCTTTGCTTTCTATGTCTGTGTACATGTGAAAAGTGTTTTGAAAAACCATAAAGTATTGCACAAAAATAAGAAAAATTTTTAAATGATTATAGAAAAAAATAGGTCTTATCTCTGTGACAGGATAGCTTACTGAGACCTCAATTTGTGTTTCGATCTTGTATTTTTCTCCTCTTTGTTTCCATCAAGGTAGCCCCAGTCTTCTGGTCCTTCGATTTAGGGACATTATGGGACCAAAGTGAAATTTCCTGACAATTTGCCTCCTGTCTTTCATTTTCAAAAGACCAGCCTTTTTGAGAAAATTATGCTAGAGCATAATGAGGAAAAAACCAAGCGCCTTTTGAGGAGTGAGTAGGAGAACAGGGGAAAGAAAGAGATGCATGATAGGTCCTACTTCTCAACTTCTTAGAGCTTTCCAAGGGGGCTACTGATAACCTACCATGGTATATGTCAGGAGCTGGCAAACTACAGCCCATGGGCTGGTGCCTGTTTTTGTAAATAAAATTTGCGGGGGATACATCCATGTCTGTGCATTAAAGTATTGCCTGTAACTGCAATTACAGTTGCAACTACAGAATTGAGTAGTTATGACAGAGACCTATGGCCTAGGGCATATTTACTATCTGAAAAATTTTACCGCTGGTCTGTGTGAATGGTACCTCCTAGAGTTGAGTATAAAACCTGCACAACCAGGCAGCAGCCCTAAAACTACAGATCCCTGGCAAGAATATCAACCCCACTGAGGCTGGAAACCACTTCAAATGACATGTGAGCTTCGGTAGGATCATATTCATGAGACTTGTGAAAGGAAAATCAAAATGGAGTCGGTATTGCTAAGAGCTCTCTAAACTGGAGCTGGGAGGCCATTGAGGAAGTGTGACTTACGCACCTCTCAGCCTGGATGGAATCTGACCTTTTTACCCGATGAAGTCATCCAGAACACCTGCCAGAAACTCAAGATATCTACCAGACCCTTACCTAAAATAACTCATCCCAGTCTACTTTTTGGACCCCTACCCTAAAACAACTTGTGATTCCTTATGGACAAATATTTTCCGGCTGGCGTCAGAGTCAATCGCAGTTCTCACCAGGCAACTTTTAATTAACAACGTCGTGGCTTTTTGTCTTTATAAGCCCCTGACTTCTTCTCTTCCTCAGAGCGCTCTTTCGGGTTTACCTAAATCTGTGTCTCCTGAATTGGAATTCTTAAGACCCCAAATAGACTCTTATTTGCAGCCTCCTGTATAATTTTTTTGGCTAACAGACTGTATACATTTTAAAAGAGGATAAAATCATGACTCTCACACAAATGCAAAATGAACACATCAAGGATTTTATTTAACTCAATAATTAATGAGAGAACCAGTAAGCTATATAAAAACCAGTTCAAGTGGAAATTGGACTTCCAGAGATTTATATTCTCTATCTGACAAAACTCACCTTCACTGCCATGAACAGGAATCATTTGCTTAGCTGTGCACAGGACACATTTGCATTATTATTAGTGCTACAAGTTAACTTCTACCTCAGTGGAGTTGTAAGATAACCTAGTCAAAGATAACCAAAAGCAGAGACAACCCACATGAATGAGCTTGCCGGAATGCCTACTTACATTACTAAGCTTTGCACAGTTTTCTCCTTTGGGACCAAAGACCACAGACAAGCCCCACAAATATTTTGCTTTATTTATTACCGTTGGGACCTTCAGATGACCCCACGGAAGCTGGATGATGACTAAGATCAAATGATTTGCCAAACAAGTGTCTGGGTTTCAGTTTCAGAATACCTTTGATTTAAAGAAAATAAATTATGTTGATATTTCTTATGCCTCTGAGTGTCTGAAATAAAATTCCTGTCTCTGTATTCAAGACCCTTGAGAACAGAGACCTTGTCTGAGCTACTTCTGTTTTCTTAGACCTAATACCAGATAAATAGGTGACTGGTAAATATTTGCTAAATGGATAGAATGAATGCTAAGGAACAAGAGAAAACTGGGTATTTCACATAGTTAAATAAAACTTCCCTGGTGGCGCAGTGGTTGAGAATCTGCCTGCTAATGCAGGGGACACGGGTTCGAGCCCTGGTCTGGGAGGATCCCACATGCCGCGGGGCAACTAGGCCCCTGAGCCACAACTACTGAGCCTGCGCATCTGGAGCCTGTGCTCCGCAACAAGAGAGGCCGCGATAGTGAGAGCCCCGCGCACCGCTATGAAGAGTGGCCCCCGCTTGCCACAACTGGAGAAAGCCCTCGCACAAAAACGAAGACCCAACACAGCAAAAATAAATTAATAAATTAATAAACTCCTACCCCCAACATCTCCTTAAAAAAAAAAAAAAACTTCTTTGGGGAAAAACTAACCATACACTGCCTCACATGTGTACTATGCAAATTCTTACCCAGGTTCACTGTATCCTGTGTCGGAGAAATAACAAGAAGCATCTGATACGGAAACCCAGAGGTTGCAGAGTGAGCCTTGGATCTGCCTGTTTTCTAAGAAAACTAATAAAGGAAAGAGCATCAAGCATAAAATTATTTTCTCTTATAGAAAAATTTTGTGCTTCCCTGGAAAACTATGCATTGTCTGGGCTCTAGGGAACACTCTCAGGATTATCTGATTCTAGTCTGTTATTGTCCTTGAGCTCTTTTGCAACTCTGTAAATTGAAGATAAGTAGTAACAATGCAAAATTAATTCTCGTCTATTGACATACAAATATCCTGTCCAGTAGAGGTGCAATTGATTTCCCTTCCCCTCCTGCGGGAAAACCAATTTTCTTGAACCAGTTATAACATCTGCCTGGTACCATCATTGTAAGCAGATAGGGTAGGAGGCCCCTGGAGAAAGAGAACCAGGAATGGCTTTCATGACATAAGAGAAGCCATTTTGGCCTAAGCTGTTTTGTGATCTAAGTCTGGCCACAGTGCTTGCCCTTGAACAAGTCTCAGTAATGTGTTCTTAGGGGAAGTAAAGGAATGCAGGAACCCAGGAAAAGCAGTCAAGAAACAACAGTTCAGCACAAAAAACAAAACCAGAAAAACAGAGTCCTGCTTACTCCTCAAGGGATATACATAACAATCCAATGCAGGTCTTTGAGTTCTGCAGGAACTAAGGCCCCCTGATGTTGACCCTGCCGACTTCAATCAACTAAAGCTTGGACACTGTAGACCTTTGCCCCAATTCTACACTGAATTCTCCTCTGCTCAAACCCCTCCATTAATATGCACGTACCCTTAGCTTAAAACTTTCCCCCTTTTGCTGTTCAGAGAGACACTTCTTTGGGAATGATCCCTGGTGTTCTCCTTAATTGCTGCAAGTAATAATAAATCCTTCCTTCTCCCAATCTTCAGCTTAGTGGTGTCTATTGGCTCGACACCGACCAACAGGCAAATCCAGCTTTTGGGTAACATCATTGGTTAATGAGGAGAATAAAATCTTTAACACCTATTCATTTTTATCTCTTTGAGAGTCATGATTTTAACCTTTTTTGAAAATTAGGTTTTAACACTCTCCACAATAGTATTAGTTTTAGGAGAAAGTGAATATACAATTCAAAACAGTGGAGGGGGGAAAAAACAGTGGAAAAAGGACACCAAGCTTTCAAAATTAATTGGGAGTTGAGTTTGGAATAATTATTATTGTGCTGTAAGGATGCGTTTAAACATTTATGCACGTAATACGTGAAGCAAGCCCACTAGGATAGCAATGGTATTCAAGTAATACTCTGAAAACCGCCTGTAAATACATTGTTTTAATTATTTACCTCACTGCCTCCATCAAAATGTCCAGATGAATAAGGAGAGGAATCTAATCCAAACATCAATTTCTTTTTTCTCCCCTATTTACATGTGTTTCCTACTTCCTCCTCATGTTAAATATCAATGCAAAAATCACACCAGTGTTAATATGTGTAGATGTTATAGGGCTGTTATCCTCTTAGATTCTAATAAGGCACCTCCTCTTGGCTTTCCCAGGTGAGTCATTAGAACAGCCCACTTCCTCCAGGACTTTCTGACTTAACATTCCTCAGAAAACAGAAGTCAATGGGATAGCCTCAAGTTTAGGTCACAAGAACCTTATTAAGTCAGCTGAATTTGATACCAGATACCTATCATTTCTCAACTCTGCAATAATCTGCACCATTCATTCTCTGGGGAAACTAAGAGGAGGAGGGTCTCCAGGGATAAACACTGAAAGAGTATGTTATACTTTATATCCCACCTTGGGGAAAGAGGCTAGGTGGCCTGAGGGCCAGACTCTTCCATTTTGGGGGAGGGGGCTCAAGGCCGCTGACACAAAGCTGGAGCTCAGGGACAGGAGTGGGGGGCTCTCTCAAATGATCGCTCTGCTTTAAAAACGTTTATGGATTGCCTCTCATCAGATTTGTAGCCTTGGAGCCTCCTGTATCCCACACCTCCCCTCAGCCAGCTGTGCATGGGTCCCTAGAGTGGCGGTAACGGGGGCGGGGTGGGGGGGGGACTGATGAGGGCCTGGCCCAGGAGAGGTGGTCAGGCCTTACTATGGTTCTGCTAGAGGTAGATTAACCAGAAGATGATGAAGCTTAAGCCCCTTTCTGTTCCCTATCTAAATAAATACTTTTAAACAAACAAACAAAATTATACTTTAGAAGGATTCTAAAGTATAATTAGTTGGGCTCTGTGGAAAATAAAACACACGCTGGGAGAGAAATGCTCATTTGGTAAATAAATGCAGTCTCTCCCCAGACACCAGGGCACTGTTTGGGGAAGAAAATTTCAGAATTGAATATGTGAGAAAATAAAAGATGATTTCCTTGGAGATTTCTTCAGGCTCTGAAAATAATGTGATATGTGCAAGAAAACACCAAATGTTCCCCTAGAATACAGAAACAACAACCCTAGTTGATTACTTTTTTTTTAAAAGCTGCCTTGGTGGGGGGAGAAAAGTTACAGGCTTTCACCAGTAGAGGGGAATACTGTCCTAGGAAAAAACACAGAGTCTCTCCAGGCTCATTTTTTTTTCACCATAATTCTTCCATGGTATAAGCAAGAGACGAAAGTTTCTACCTTGTTTTTCTCATTTATAGAATGTTTAACCACAGGGATTTTGTTCTCCTATGCCTAGAGCATAATTGTTTTGTGGGAGCAGAAAGGAGAAGCTGTGAGACCAGAGAAGAGTCATCCTGGAAGCTGCCAGGGTTAGGAGACCTGTGAGGCTGAGTTACAGAACAGCTCCAAGTCAGAAGGAATAAGGAGCTTGCCTTACATAGGTACTCCTTCCTCAAATGCCCCAGTGCAAAGCTTATTCTAGAATCTCCATGGTTCCTCATTGGCTCTTCCCTATGGGAGACTATTAGCCATTGTCAACCAATAGAAGCCTCAAAGGGATGGGTATTTATAATTTATCCTTCAGGAGCTATGGACTTTTAAATGTCTTGCTGTTCTCCACTTAATATCACGACGCCTTACATAAGGCTTTCTTTTCCAGCATTTCTAACACTGCAAAACATTAAGAAATTGATTTCATGAAGGGAAGCTGTATCCTGCAGTGGAATTATATAGGAAATGGCACAGTGCTGAATGAATGGGAGGGTACCTTTCCTTGTGAGACACTAGGACTGAAAAAGCTCCCTGCCAAACCAGCTTTAAAGCCCCTCCCATAGTCAGAGCCAGCAGAGGCCATGTTAGTCTTGGGAAAAGAAAGTGGAGTCTCTTCAGCAGAACACTAGGATGGCACCCTCAAGTTAGAGAGAGGTGCTGAAGTCTCACGTTATCCAGCCATCTTCCGAGCTGAAAGATAGAGAGAAAGAGAGAGGGTGGGAAGGAGGAAGGGAGGGAAAGAAAGAAATGGAAGAGAAAAAAAACAGAAAGCTATCAGGTTGGAAACTCTTAGAGAGGAGGAAGTGGTCTGACACCAGAACCCATTGCATATTCTTTACGTGTTGTTGCAAATAAATATCATGTAGCAGTTCAGGTCCAATTAAGAGACAGAAACCACACAGTGATTTTTTTTTTTAATTGAAGTATAGTTGATTTACAATGTTGTGTTAGTTTCAGGTGTACAGCAAAGTGATTCAGAATATATATATTCTTTTTCAGATTATTTTCCATTATAGGTTATTACAAGATATTGAATATAGTTCCCTGTGCTATACAGTAGGTCCTTGTTATTTATCTGTTTTGTATATAGTAGTGTGTATCTGTTAATCCCAAACTCCTAATTTATCCCTCCCCGCCTTCCCCTTTGGTAACCATGTTTCCATAAGTTTGTTTTCTATGTCTGTGAGTCAGTTTCTGTTTTGTAAATAAGTTCATTTGTATCATTTTTTTAGATTCCACATCTAAGTGATATATGATATTTGTCTTTCTCTGTCTGATTTACTTCACTTAGTATGACAATCTCTAGGTCCATCCATGTTGCTGCAAATGGCATTATTTCATTCTCTTTTATGGCTGAGTAATATTCCATTATATATATATACTACATCTTCTTTATCCCCCATTCATCTGTCAATGGACACTTAGGCTGCTTCCATGTCTTGGCTATTGTAAATAGTGCCGTTATGAACATTGGGGTACATGTATCTTTTCAAATTAGAGCTTTCATCTTTTCCGGTTATATGCCCAGGAGTGAGATTGCTAGATCATATGGTAACTCTATTTTTAGTTTTTTAAGGAACATCCATACTATTCTACATAACAGCTGTATCAATTTACATTCCCACCAACCGTGTAGGAGGGTTCCCTTTTCTCCACACCCTGTCCAGTGTTTATTATTTGTAGACTTCATGATGATGGCCATTCTGACCAGTGTGAGGTGATACCTCATTGTAGTTTTGATTTGCATTTCTCTAATAATTAGTGATGTTGAGTATTTTTTCATGTGCCTGTTGGCCCTCTGTATATCTTTCTTGGAGAAATGTCTGTGTAGGTCTTCTGCCCATTTTCTGATTGGATTGGATTGGATTTTTTTGATATTGAGCTGTATGAGCTATTTGTATGTTTTGGAAATTAACCCCTTGTCAGTCACATCATTTGCGAATATTTTCTCCCATTCCATAAGTTGTCTTTTTGTTTTGTTTATGGTTTCCTTTGCTGTGCAAAAGCTTATAAATTTGATTAGGTCCCATTTGTTTATTTTTGCCTTTATTTCTATTGCCCTGGGAGACGGACCTAAGAATACATTGCTACGATTTATGTCAGGGAATGTTTTTCCTATTTCTCTTTTAGGAGCTTTATGGTGTTGTGTCTTATATTTAAGTCTTTAAGCCGTTTTGAGTTTATTTTTGTGTATGGTGTAGATTTACACACAGTGATTTAAACAAGGAAAGTTTAACATTAAAGGATTATGAAACTATGGCCAAAGAGTAGCTCACAGTATTTTAAAAACTATATATGTTACCCTAGGGCTGGGACAGAGAGTTCCAAAGGAAGGCCAAGTTTGGAAGGAAGACCTCTTCCCCAAGGCTGAGTTCAGACCTCACTGGAGAAGGTGAGGTTGCAGCCCACAGCATAGCAGAGAAGTTTACTGGTGTGCCTGGACCGGATCTGGTCTGCTGTCACTGGGCCAACAAGGAAGCAACCTTCGGGTGGTGCAGGCTTGCCCTGGTCGGCACACTGACATGCCGAGATAGCCCTCCAGGCACAGGCAGAATACAGGTGAGCTTTAGCTAGTGGCCAGGGTCACCAGTGTGCTGAGGGAGTAAAGGTGCCTATGCGGGCAGGAGACCTGGAGTGCACAGCATCTATGTCGAGAAGGATGCAGGAAAGCGATCACCTAGGTGGGCTGGAGCTGCAAGGGTGTGGAGGGGTCATACATGCTGGGTTCTTGGCTGGGGCAGAGCACAACCCTATGTTTTCACACACACACCCGTGACTGAGTTTGCAATCTCTGATAACAGGAGATCCCCTTCAGCCTGCTATGTCCTTCTAGCACCCTCTGCTGAGAAAGCTCAACATCCTCCTTGCTGTAAAGGAGAGATGTTCCTTGGAGTTCCATCTTTTAACACAGAGCAGATATTGGAGAGTAAAGTTGGAGCTGGGAGGCAATAAATTGATAAGTGGTACATGTGAATAAGAAGTTGTATGTGATCAAATACCAAATATGGGTGTAATGGTTTGCAAAAAAAAAAAAAAATTTGTATTTCTAAAGTTCTCAAATCAAGAACCCCTCCAGGTATTGATTAAGTAGATTCTGGGACTGGATGGATCCTAACTGATCATTAGAATTAAGGTTCTGGAGTCTAGAGTGTCAAGTAAGAACTCCCACCACAGCCATCTAGATGAGGGAGCTCTATCGTGCTTTCATAATATCTAATGTCATAAAAACCCTGTGATGCAGTTATTAAAATCCCTATATTGCACATAAGAGAGGCTAGTGGGGTTCAGGGAAAGCTAAGTCCATCGTGATAGGGATAGAAAATATCTAGGAAAGTTAAAATGGCTTCAAAATATTTTTAGCATTTATTTCTGTTTCTTATAAAAATTGAAGTCTTTCTAAACATGAGGGGATAAAATGATCCAGGACTAAAGGCACTAAAGAAAAATAATCAATAGAGGGAAAGTCTGGTAAGGTGAGAGCACTGTGGGAATGGTGAAGTTGCTGTTTCTGGAAACAGACTGCTGGGGTTGAAATCAGGGTCTGTGTTATGCAAGTGTGGCTGTTCTTAGGATTAACTTTGTACGGCAGAAGTAGTAGGCAAACTCGAGAAGGATTTTGAAGGGTGAAACCAAAACCGTCTTAAGCTGGAAAGAGGAAGACTGTCACAAAAATGAAAACTGATTTAGAGATTCCATATCTCTTAGACATCATGAAGCATGAGGCTCCTCCCATAAAAGGTTAGTACAGAATTTTGATGGAAGTCATATTATACCGCAGCTCCCAACAAATTAAGAGAGCACATCAGCAGATAGGAGGATTCTGTTATTCTCTCAGAGGGGTCAGAGCAGACATGGCTAGCGGGTACCTACTGGAGAAGGCACCCGCTAGAATGGAATGGGATGCAGTCAAGTTTGGATAAGAAACTTTACAATGCAGATTCTTTATACGAGTGGGAGTTGGTTGGTTGGTTGATTTTACTTTCTTGGCTCCTAACGGCTTTCGAAAACCTCTAACCTTACTAAGGATAAATGAAAGAAAGCTGTCAGAATAAGTGACTGTGTGCAGCCTGAGGCCAGGAGGGGACAGTCATAGGGAATGGCCAACCTGAACCTCTCCAGCCTGAGGCGTAAAGGGTGAAATTTAATAGGCATCTAGTAGAGGCAAAGTCTCCTGTGGTCCTGGATTGTGGGCATTTTGTGATAAAATGTTATTATTTTGTCAGACCTCTTAGGTATGTTTTTAAAGCCCACCTTTTATTGTTAATACGAGTTATGAGGCTTCTTACTGGGGGTTATATTTTGGGTTTAGAATTTGCCATTCATCTGAACTTCTCTCACACAGGAAAAATAGTCATCTGCAGTTCTTATCAAATAAATCCACCTCTTTCTTGATCCCAATGACCAGATTGTTTGTGTTCATTTCTGCTTATTAAATGAGGGACTTATGTCCAAACATTTTGCATCTAGCATTTAGATATTTTAAGGTACACATACTCATTTCTAAATATTTCTATTCATTCTAACAATCTACTTGTTTCAATTGGAAATTTCTTGGTATGTCCCCAACTATAATAAGATACTTTTCTACTTTGAACTTCTATTGAATGATAACACAATTACACACGATGCTCGTGAAAAATAATTGGAGCTGGTCATGCTTTCTTTCTTAGACAGCCTCACTTTCTAGGAAGCAAATGAGTGGAATATAGGTCTTGCCCTTAATTTTCTCAATCCAACATGCTTGAAATGATTGCATAGTCCTGTGTTCCACTAGGACAATTCCATCAACTGTCTTATTCCTTATTCCATGAGGATATTAAAAACCAGTATTATTTTTTTCTGGTGCATGTGGTACATCTATTTTTGTTCATTTTTATTTTTCAATTTTCTACTAAAATTCCAGCCTCTTAAGTTTTTTAAAATTCTGCCCATTTATTTTATATCCTAATGAGATTATATATTAACAAACTAATGTACATTATACGTGTTAAAATAATCTGATTTCTTACCGCATTGTGAGGAAAGTATAAAAATATATTTAATTTTGTTTCATTAAAACTGCTTACCTCAGGGGTCATTCTTTGGTGTAATTAGTGAATATTACATGTATATATAGCCCTGTTAAATAAAGCACAGACACTAATAGGAAGCCCAAATCCAAGACCCTACTATTCATGGATTCAACTGCCCTTTGTTTACCAAAATGGTAAATTTCAATAAATGGTATCCATTATTATTCCATAGACTCAATCTCTAGCCAAAGACAGGGCTGGGGTGGGTGCTCGGACAGGAGATGCAGCTACTCTATCTGAGCACATTTGTAAAGAAAATACATTAGTCTAACAGTTGTTAACACCATGATAAAAAGGCATTAGAGGAAAATGTGTGAAAGCAGGACTCCAGCTAAGTAGAAGAGGAAGTCCAGTTGTGGTGTTTTTGTTGTCCTTGTTGTTTTGCTGTTGATTTTAGAAGCTTGCTGCCCATCCAGCTACCAAGGCTTTGGTTTCCCTCTCATCCCTTCTTTCCCGCAGTCCAGGCTCCTTCCCCAGAAGTGAGAAGCACCCTATGTTTACCTCTGCCTCCAATGTGTCTGCCTAAAGTCTCACAGCTAATATGTGTCAAAACAAGATCCAAACTCAGTTCCCCTTGGCTTCAGTGTTCTCTGACTGACTTCAGAGACTGACTTTCAGCTCATCACAGAAATGCCCAGGGTGTAGCTGGCCTGGAGAATACAACGCGAATAGCACCTCAGTCCCTCATCTGGAATTCCAAAATCCAAAACCTCTGAAAACCACCAGTTTTTTGAAGTCTACAGTAAATTCATTTGGTAGGAAATCTGACCTGAACTGACATGAGGATATCTACTGCCTTTATTTTTCCCACTTGGTGTGAATACTCATATATTGCACCAGAGAAATACTAATGTGTTTCATTACTGTTCTCATCCCCTTGCTGTGGGTGTATATTGATATACTGTGTAAGCAGAGCCGTCACATGAGGTCCCATACTTAGAAAAGGCCTGCACTTGGCTTAAAGCTCTGCTCTCACTATCTTGAAATCTTTAATAATTTTCGAACAAGAGGTCTTGCAGTTTTCATTTTGCACAGGGCCCTGCAAATTATGTAGCTGGCCCTGAGTATAAGCACTGAAGCATCTTTCTGAAATCTGAAAAATTATGAATTACAAAACACATCTGACCCTAAGGGACCTGAGCTGCTATGCTACCAGTATTACTGCTATTATTCCTAACACTATGGATTGAATGCCTCCTATAGGCAGGTGATCTTCTAAGCGCTTTCTCATGTTAAATATAACCTTGTGAGGTACATATTCATTTTAAACAACTTTCTTCATTTTAAACAACTGAGTAAAGTAAGACTTAGAAATCTACCCTAAAGTTTTTAAAGTCATCCAGATAGTAAATGGCAGAGGTGGAATTCAAACTAAGGTCTGTCTGACTCTGGAACCAATGAAAGAACATTTACTACTCTCGGAGATAGATGCTTTGGAAGTATTAGGATGAGCCATGTGAGATCGCCAATATTCATTCATTTTGATGTAGAAAAACAGCATTTTCATCTGGCTCTACCTAATAGATGTGAAGGACTACTTGTAAAATACAAGCTTCCTTTAGTTCATTTATTTTTTTTAGTTTGAAATCATGATTAAACTAGTCTTTCTGCTAAAATAAATAAAAGATTGCAGTGAAGTGGGAGAAAAATTTATGTCGTTCAATTTAAACCAAGTTGTATGTCTCATCCTGTCTCACCAGAGATGACATCACTGCTCCTAAATGGGGAGAACTGGTCACAGGGGAGACCCTGTTTTTATTGTGATCAGCTGCAGACCATCAGCAAGTATGACCTCATCTGCAGCTGAGGAGGTTTGACCTTTGCCCCCTTAGGCATGTGAAGCAGAAAAAAAATGCTTCACAGGCCAAGGAATGTAAAACAGGCAAGCATCCTTCAGCCTGGCAGAGTTTATCAGGCAAGTGTTAAGTGCAAACAGTCAGACTTGGACATGATGTAAAAGCAATTAAGAGAAAAAACAGTGAGTAGCCTGGGAGTTGGGTGGGTCCTTTGGCGTTTCTTGGAAATATTAGAAAAATATATTTTTCATTTTCCAAAGGTAAAAGATAAGAAATGAGCCTTTTAAAAAATTGTGCTTGTATGAATTTTACATAAAGAGATGGTAGAATTTAAATTCTTATTGTGATCAGCTTCCATGAGAATATCTTAGACCTAATCAAACCAATTTGGTCTATCAATGGATAGGTTAACTGCCTAGTTTCTAAAAAATTGTGAGACATGCTCTTCAGCTAAATTTTTAAACTGTTGCCGTGATAGTGAAGATTCCATAATAAGGGCTTAGGTTAGACACATATGTCCAGTAATGTGTGGAAGTTCACTGAGGGAAGTTGTCTATTCTTTCCCTGTCCTGCCTAATTCCACTGAACAACCCACAGACAGAAAAGTCTCCAATGTTACCGATTTCCTTCTGTTCAAAAACTCCTTAATAACCATAAATTGTTTAATATTTTAGGACTTTTGACATGTATCCTTCAATGTAGCACTCATCTGCACCATGACTGGGAACTCTGAAAGTCAGTTTAAAAGAAGGGTGAACTTGTAAGATCAAAAAAGATTGTTCCTATCTCCTGGATGATTGTTAATCAATATCTTCTAAATCAAACAGCCTGTAGGAAGCAGACTTTGTGTTTCACTTGTACCTAATTGCAGAGATGGAAGCCTATCAAAAGAGTGCTGAAATCTGAAACATGAGAAATATTTCATCCAGGTAAATAAGGCAGTTCACTATCCTAATTTTAAGCTGGGCAGTTACCTAACCAACAGGCCAAGTCCTTTAAGTTTCCTGAGTGATTTTTATCTTACCTACTGCTTCCCACTCTCCAAGTGAAATGAAACTCATGCCCTCAAGCTGAGAATGAGAAGAACAATTGCTTTAAAAGATGTGAGAAAAACACCTGATGATATAGGTGAAAATTCTGGGGAAATCCTCACGTTCTCTTTTAAGAAGAGGGAAACTAATGGGAAAAACAATACAGCAGGATGATTGTTTAGACCAGAATTTCTCAAGTCAAAAACATCTGATCATTTAAGTGGTTAGTGTGTAATTATTCCCTTCATTCTTATTTTTTTGTGGTGCTAACGGGGGTCATTTTAATGCTTGTCTGATGTATTTCTATTGGCTAAAATCCTGTTGAAAATGAGATGTCAAATTTCAAAAAAGTTCTTATATTCCAGCAATATTTTTGGTAAGTAGAGATTCGAATTTCAGAGAGTTTTCCTTGGTTATCCTTCAGTACACCACAAAAAAAATAGTCACTACAATTTACCATCTGGGTCCAATAGACACTTTTAATTTGCATATTATGAATTCATTTTCAACTACAGAAGTAAACACACAGAGATAGTGTAAAACTTATTACAGAAAGAGAAGTTCAAAAAGGTATTGTACCTTATTGTCTCTTTTTTCCGCTCTGTAAAGTTTATTGGATTTATAACTGGATGAAGTGAATGGATATAAATTGTGGTTTATCCATACGCTAGAATACTACTCAGCATAAAAAGGGCTAAACTATTGATACACTCAACAACATGAATATATCTCAGAAAAATTATGCTGAGTAAAAGAAACCGGACCGGGGGGAAAGTGGTAGGGGAGGTGGTGGTGGTGGGATGAACTGGGAGATTGGGATTGACATATATACACTAATATGTATAAAATAGATAACTAATAAGAACCTGCTGTATGAAAAGATAAATAAGATTAAATGAAAAAAAAAGAAACCAGAGCAAAAAACATAATACATTCTATATGACTCTGCCAGTTATATGAAATTCTTAGAAAATGCAAACTAATCTGTAGGGACACAAAGCAGATCAGAGGTTGCCTGAGGATGATGGGAGGAGGGAGGTGAGGGAGGGGTTACAAAAGAGCAAAAGAAACTCCTGGGGGCACAGAGTATGCTCATTATCTTGATTGTGTCTAAGGCTTCACGCGTTTATACACGTGTCAAAACTTACCAAGTAGTATACTTTAAGGACGTGCAGTTTACTGCATGTTAATTATGTCTCAATAAAGTTGCAAAATTTTTTAAATGAAATTAGGCATGAAAAAGACAAGGGCTAGGTCATGAAGGAACAAGGACTTGCAATCAGCTCTCTGACACTAAAACCCACAAAGAGCAAAAGGATAACTCAGCCAAATGATAGGCTTGCCAGTGGGAGGGGACACCTTGCCTGGGGAGGTTGCCTGTGGATGAGCACACAGGTCAAGGTTCAATAGGGAAGTCTTCTAAGGAAGAATTCCCAGCACAGGGAATTTAATGTGAGGGCCGGTCTTAAGTTTTGACACATTTTCTATGCGATGCCTCTAAAATCCTAACGGTGATCTTAGTTCATCAGAGTGAAATAAATATGGATGATTTCATGTGCCTTTCCTCAACCAATGTATGGTTATGTAGCAAGTAAGTCTTAAAGGATCAGGAGGTAAACAGATACCACGATCCCGGAAATATGTCTGGGGACGTAGTCACGTTCTCTTTTAAACATAGGGAAACTACTGGAAAAAACAATGTATTAGGATGATTGTTTAGACCAGCATTCCTCAACTTTAGCATTATTGACATTTGGGGTTGGACATTTCTTTGTTGTGGGGAACCCTGTGCATTATAAGGTGTTTAACGGCATTCCTGTCCTCTAACCACTAAATGCCTGTTGCACCCTTTCCCCAGTTGTGACAACCAAAAATCTCTCCAGAGATTGCCAAACGTCCTCTGGGGTACAGGACCACCCCTGACTGAGAACCACTACATTAGATTTGCTGTCATGTTTGATACAAATTCAGAAATTATATATAAGCAAACAATGAATTTAGAAAAATTATTTGCTTAATAACAGAGAAGGTTGATACCCTTAACATACAAAGAGCTTTTTGCAAATCAGTTAAAAGTGTACAGCTAGAGAGGGAAACATAAAACCAATAATAATTTTAAGAATTCCAAGTCAGCTTACCACTGGTAAGGAGTTTTGAAATTTATAATCAGTGGTCCTCTTCACTGTTTAACGTGTTAGCAAACATTCTCAAATCTTATTGCCTACAGGATACAGCATATCAGCCAGGGGTATTAGCGGATAATTTCTCAGCCAACAAACATCTGATAGCTTCAAATCTTTCCCTAGACTTCAAACAACAGTAGCCACAGTCTTTAGACAATCCTAATGCCCCTTATGTAACATCACTTGGAATAAATTTCTCCTAAATGTCAACACAGAAAAATTATCACACTTGAAATGATCTTATGTTTCCATTAATCAAATGAGATTCAAGTGGTCCTTCCTGATTTAGCCTGGACTGCAAAAAACCCAGACTAAAAGAAAAGATCAGTCATATACCCGTGTGAATAGGATGTGTGAGGGTTATAATATTATTTGTGGGTTCTTTGTTTGTTTGTTTTTTAAAACCAAACCTGGGGCTCTTCTTTAGAGTAAAATAGGCTCGTCACTGTTTGTAAGGCCATTTCTGAGTTACAAAAACTCTCTTCATGTTTTCCCTGTATTACCGTGTTTTTCTCCCTTTATTCCTCCATTTAATCTTGGCTGCCACAATCAAACAGAAAATACTAGAACACTTTTTCCTTGCATCTGTAGTAGAAACCTTAGCAGCAGACAGTAATTGTTCCAGGTCTATCAAATAGATGCAGATATTCTCTTTTAGGAATTATAATTTTCTGTTTAAATCTAAAGCTTTATTGTATACATATATATAAAACATTTGGGGGAGACTGGAGGGGTGTAAATAATGAATAAATTAACTAATTCATAATTCTCCTTTTGTTGAAAATGACAGTGGATAGAAGTTCTAATCCTAAGAAGCACTGTAAATGTTTGGAGAAGGCCTTTAAATGTGGATTCTTCAAAGCAACATTTGTATTCAGGGCCACTGATAAAAGATATATTGTATATGTGATAATTTCAGATTCTTCCATGATGCAGAGAAAGGATTTATTTGCATGCTAATGTATGCAAAAAGATAAGTAATTCCTCCCCTTCTTCTCCTGCTAAATACTGATCACAAAGCTTAGATTCAATGTCAGTCTCTGAAAGCTGGTACTCAAAGTCACTGCTGGGGAAGAGAAAAGCTTTATGTGTCTCGCTGGGCCCATGGACAAAGCCAAGGTTTTAGTCAAATACAAGGCTTACATTCCAGCTGTGCAATCATCTCCCTCTGTGACCTCAGACAAATGATTATACTTCCACATTCCTATTTCTTCATCTATTAAAAATGTCAAGGAAAGTTTGGTGGAGGGGGGGAAGAATCTCAATGTTCATCCTCAAACTATAGATCAAATTGTTATAATTAAACCCACAGCATAACCCAATCCCACAAACCTATAGTAGATGCCATTATATTATATAATTTGTCACTTAAAATCTGCTTATATTCCATCTGGTACAGACACAAAGGTGACGTATTATTTAACCAGCAGAGTAAATCCTATTAGACTGCACTACTAGCATTGCTCTTTCCCTGCACTCTTTTAACTCCTTCAAAACAAATGTTCTTCTGGGAAGCATGAAAAAAATGACTGAATATACAGGATGTGAAACATTTTTTTTAAGAGTGAATCAAGTTTAATTTTAATCAAAATCCCAATTCTACTTTTAATATTATCCTTTGAGAATGTTGAGAAAAAAAAAAAAACTTGGATTATGTTCTTAGATGAATAAGAGAAAATTGTTTCTAGTCCTAGTTCTATGAATAACCAGGTATGTGACCTCAGAAAATTATGGCTGAATTATAGGAGAAAATATTATATAACAGTTATTTCATACATTTAAGAGGCTTTATAATAACATTGAAAATAATTATAATATTAAGTTAAAAATTCTTTAGAGGTTTTTTTACATTTTTCATAACTTAGGAAAGTGTTCAAATAATATTAAGTGAAGAGGCAAGAAAAGGGGTACTAATTGTATGTTTAGTATAATCTCAGCCGCCAAGACTAAAAAGGCCAAGGCTAGAAGGAAATCCAACAAAATGTTAGCAATAGTTGTCTTATTTATTATGGTGGAATTGTAAATGACGTTTTTCTCTTCTTTCAACTTTTCTTTACAATATAATATTCACTAATACCCATATATTATCTTATAATTAGAAAATAACAAACTATTCATAAAAGAAAAAAGAAGGACTTCCCTGGTGGCGCAGTGGTTGAGAGTCCGCCTGCCGATGCAGGGGACACGGGTTCGTGCCCCGGTCCGGGAAGATCCCACATGCCGCAGAGCGGCTGCGCCCGTGAGCCATGGCCGCTGAGCCTGCACGTCAGGAGCCTGTGCTCCGCAACGGGAGAGGCCACAACAGTGAGAGGCCCACGTACCACAAAAAAAAAAAAAAAAAGAAAAGAAAAAAGAAAATATACGACTCCTATGCAAAGAGAATACTTTAGCTTTCATCCATCTGTTAATCCTGCAAACAGTAGTGACAGTTATTCCTGAGAATGCTCCATAAACTTACACATCCCCAACATTTCAGAATCCCACACCTTGCAAAAACTGATTTCCAGGTATTGCTTATTTCCTCTGTTTATTACTGGAGTCAAGTGATGCAGACGCAGGGTTGGCGGTGAGGGAATAATCGCTCTTGCCACAGACCAGGAAGCCATTGACCCCGCTGCAGGAGGTGACGGTGGGCAGCTGTGACACACTGGGAAACACCTTAGTAATAGAGCCACAAAATAACTTCCTAAATGAGCTTAAGACATGCCTAGCCAATGTATCAGCAAACCTCTGTGGCTTTATTACCCAACCCTCTTCCTACAGGAAGCCACCTCCCTCTCCCACAGAGGAGTCATGAGGTCAGCTCTGGCGCTGCCACGGCTGCACACATGCTCCCAAAGGGCTCTCCAGTGTCTTCCTGAAATGTACACACAAAGCTCTTTCCTAGTACAACTGTGACCCATTCCTTCATTTATTCTATATTTATCAAGCGCCAAGTATGTGCTAAACCTAGGAGACAAAAACGCCTCCACGTTTAAACATGAAAGTTTAAAACAAGCAAAATTTGACTCACTCTGGCAAGTAGTATCTTGAAGTTATAACCTGGAGTTTGCCTCAAAGCATGATAGAAGGAGGTTGCATTTTATTTTATTTTATTATGGTTTTTTTAATTAGTTTTTGTTCTTTCTTTTATTTTCAATATTTAATCTTCTCATCAGAGGTTGCATTTCAGAGTCAGGCAGATCTGGGCTTGAATCCTGACAGAAAAAAATATTAATGGTTTGCCCTGGTTAATTTACATAACCTTTCTGAGCTTTGACTACTTATGTACAGTGGAGCTAATAAGATTGATGACATTTAAAATCCCTGGCAGATCATTGCAATTCTCAGTACATGTTATTTGCCTTTGCTGTTAGCAACATATATTTATGAACAACTAAACATAATAATAAAGTCATATTCCAACAAAAATCACTGCTACTTCAAAAGCACACAGAAAAAGAGAATAATCAATTTATCTGATCAGAGCAGTGTGCCCCTGAGGAACATTGATAGAGAATAGCCCATTAGTCCCTCAGATTCCTGTAATAAACTGAAATCATTGTAGACTTTTAAAATTTGTTTTTAGTTGTATCTGACAGAAGCACTAATTTCAGCATAGAAGTCCCCCAAATACGTAACTGACTCTAAAGTAAGGTACCCTACGAGAGAAACACCTCTCTCTGATCAGTCCAAACTACTAAGAAAAAAACAACCCAACACAAAAATCTCACATACTGTTGAATTTTGGCTAAAGCTAAACATGCCAGAAATAGGTAACCAGCTCGACTAGCTTAAACCACACTCATCAAGGAAACAAGAAGAGTCGCTCTGTATCCTCAACCATTGTTTTCTAGATAGTAGGGGACAACCTAAGTGATTCTGAATGAAAAGAGAAGGGATGCTTTCTGAAATATAAGAGATAAATTCCAGGTTAAACCTTCATTTTGCTGAAGGTGAGGGTACACAGAGGGATGTTGCAGGAATGTGGCTTGGAGGAGGCTGTAGATCGCAAGCTGAAGTACTTGTATTTATGCCATAATCATTTCATTTAAAACTTGTAACATACGTACGACCTAAGCATTTTAGAGACGTAGGTAAGGCCACCTTGCAAGAAAGGGGAAGGCAGGGTAGACACTCAATTTCCTGACTCCTAGGCCAGAGTTGATTCCCACCCTCCCATGTGGCCTAACAGATGTCTTGCCAATGGACTAATAAGCTCAATATTTGGCAGACTGGAATAGAGAAATTTGCTTATATTTGTTACATTGTTTTGTGTTACGGTCCTGTAGCATGTGAAATGACAAATTTGTTTTGGTTGCATCTTTAGGGTTAGTATAAACAATAGATGTCAACAGACATTATGAAGAAATATACAAAGAAATCACACGTGGATATAATTATTAAAGAATCACTTAGGTCATCGCTCCCCAACCTTTTCGGCACCAGGGACCGGTCCATGGAAGACAATTTTGCCACAGACGGGGGTGGGGGTGGGGGGGGTGCGGGGGGGTTGCTGGGGGGAGGGATGTTTCAGGCAGTAATGCGAGCGATGGGGGGCGATAGCGGGCGGCAGATGAAGCTTCGCTCGCTCGCGCGCCCACCCGCCCACAGCTCACCTCCTGCTGTGTGGACCGGTTCCTAACAGGCTGATGACTGGTACCAGTCCACGGCCTGGAGCCTGAGGACCCCTGACTTAGGTGATGAAATAAATCATCAAGATTTCCCTTTCTAGAGAAATGAGCAAACAGAGGGAAAACATGAGTTACCATGCCTGTCTTTCTTTGGATGGCGTCCCCTCAACCTTAAACGAACTATTTTACTTCCTACATATTTTCCTCCTTGAAACTCTTTGATATTCAGATTAACTAAAATGCGTGAAGCCCACTATTTGCTGAGAGTAAAGGAGAAGTCTAACTCCATTCACAGCGCTTCATCTGCTCTTTTTGAGCTGTGACAGTATCTAGAGCAAGACTTTTAAAATGCCATCTTTCTGCTCCTGCATACAGTGTTTCATCAGAGGCAGGCCCTGACTCATCCTGACCTCTATAGCCTTCTTTTCCGCATAGATAGAATTACTTGATCCCCACCTGAAGACTCCTTACCCCCAATCTAAGAGACCAATCCTGACAGTTGGCAGAAAAGACATAAATAATGCCAGCTCTCTATTCTGGCATTCATCCTGTGATACTTGCCCCTAGTTAGGTCATAAACTTGCATTCCAGTCTCTAATTGTGAGGAATTAGAGGACAGCAACTGAGTCTTGTTTTCCTTTGTACCCTCAGAACCTAGTATACTCATGGCACACAATAGTCATTCAGTGTTTGCTTACTGACTGACTGATTAATTGGACTGAGTTTCTGCCTTGTTGGTGAAACCCAGTCACCACCAGTTTGGGGACTCAGTCTCTGTTCTGATCCCTGTTGGTTACCTTTCTAGTACTGTAGCTCTTCTAGGACTCAGGGCCCTCCCTTTCTCACTCCTGGAAATTCACACACAGACCTTAATTCCTACCTTTGAGCATCCTACTGCAAATACCTGGCAGTGTTACAGTTTGATTAGCTTCTTGGATCGCCAAATGTCATCTCTCCCTGACTCCACCATCACTCTGACTTTGTGACTTGCCAGGAGACTGCATCGGCCTGCATAGAATCTCCTGAGGGGTATCTTTGCCCAGGCTATGGCTTTGATGAGTGTAATGTGTACTGCCAGATGTCTTTTGCTTATCAATTTCACACAATAATTGATAAGCAAAATCACCTTCTTTTATAAAAATAAAATGATTTACATTTTACCACAGCCCATTCCATTTGCCTCTAAAACCTATGACTATCTGAATTATATCAGGGTTCCATGAAATAATCTGTCAAATGCAAAAAAGAGATAGGCAAAATAAATCTTATTTATCCAGACAGAACAATTAAGTCACCTCAAAGCTCCTCATTTTCCTTACTAAACTTGTTTGTGTGTGCCTGTGTGTGTGTGTGTGTGTGTGGTTTTGTTTGAGTGAGTTGAACTGTCTCTACACTTTATATTTCTTTCCAGTTTAAATAACAGGTCAGTCAACACATTTCCTCATATTGACAGTTTCAATCTTAAGCTCTTGCTTCCTCCTCTTTTTCATAAAGTCAAACAACCTAATGGACTAAAACAAATCAGAATTCAGGGAGTTCCTGAAGTTCCTGAGTTTCTGGCTCAATTCATCAAGGAATCTGTAGACTCAAGTGTCTTGGCCTTGATACTAGAAACTTACCTCTAAGAAAACATCCCAACCAAAAAAACAACCTCTGCCCGCTCACTGCCTACAAACACTACGATGAATAATTAGAAAAGTCCCCTAGAACTTGAGGAAAATCAGAGAAATTTGTTACCTTCACAAAATAATGGACAACATTGTCATCAGTTTTTCAAAATTCTGTCTGAGTCATTGAGGAATGAATTGTTTTAAGAGCACTTTCACTTGCTAAGAGGAAGATGACTCATGGTTTCAAAGACAAGTTGGTGCCAAGGTTGAGGCAGAGCAATGCTTCCACTTTATCTACCTCAATGCTCTTAAACCTAAACCAGTTGTTTGGAAAATCTGCTTAATCTTCTTCAAAGGTCTACATTACCAGAAGGATCACAAGGTCATGTTTGTCCATCTCATGCCACATCCTGAGGCCAGCAATGGCCAAGTACAGAAGTCCTCAGAGGAAAGGACACAACATTTTTTGTGAAGAGTACGATGAAACACTCAAGCGAAAATATTTTCTTCTAACATTGCTTCACCACATGAGTAAATAAAGGAGATTAAATTTAACATTTAAGGATAAAATGATGTTAGAGCAATTTTCTCCTTACCTTCAACTTCCAGATCTAACTGGGTCACAAAGCGTTAGAACTGGGTCATTTAAGTTAGGTCAGATTTGCCATTACCTTGATTTAAAGTCCAGGGGAAGTAAACTGGTATTGAGTTCTCATGCAATTATGGTAAAATATGATAATTACATTTAAATTTATCTCCATGGCTGATTAATATAGAAAGTCATGAGGCGAAAGATGGAGGTAGTGCAACAGTCATTTGATTGCTTTAATTGCCATAATGCTTCCATGTGTAGTAGGTCATACCTTTTTCTCAGATGTGGAGGAGGAAATAGCCTCCTTTGCCCTTTTTCTGAGAGTGCAAAGTGTTCATCACTGGGCTGGGTTGAGGGAATATTATGAAGCACTTAACTGTGGCTACCCATGACACACAAAGCACAGGAATGAAACCACAACTGATGATGCTCTGTACAGATTTTCCAATAGTATTATCATATATCTTTAAATACTTTCATACTGGTCATTCAGAGTAGCAAAATTTTGAAATTCACCTACTGATTCATCCTTGGCCTTCACCCTTGAAAACATGCACCCTGGCTTCCTGTATGGAATCATGGGGATCTGAGGCAACTCCCTAACAAGTAGTTGATAGTTCCTCTCCAAAGAAAATGATTTGAAGGGCTGAACAAATAACACCAAATCTCTCAATGTATACAGGAACAGGAAATGACTGAGCACCTTGTTGGTTCTCTAAAGACAGAGGCAAAAAGGTAGGGTCGGGGACTTGACTTTTTCTGTATCCCACCCTTTCCCTCATTGTTCCAAAAGAAAATCCTGTTAGAACTGGAAAAAATAATTAGGACAAGTTCAGAGATGATTAAAAGACTGAAATTAATTAAAAGAATGGACTTGTGAGAAAATAATAGAAGCACTGGTCCAATGAGAGTAGAATAGCCATGTGTATGGAAGAATATAAATGGAAAGGAGAAAAAAAACATTGTGCATAAGAATGGAATAACAAAAAAGGGTGAGATTTATTAACAATAGCAATAGTTAATTAGTGAACTCTGCTAAATGCTATACAAGCATTATCACTTTTAACCCTCACGACAACCTGGAGAGATAGATATTGGCTCCATTTTATAAATGAGGAAATAAAGACATGCAGAGGTAAAGTAATTTACCAGGACAGCTGGTAATTAGCTGGAATTCAAACCCAGACTGTTTGAATGCAGAGCCTACACTTTTAATCACAACACCATATTGCCTCTTAGTCTCACTTTTTTTTTTTACTGACAAGCTGTATGACAGTATCCATCTGCCTCAATTTTTTTTCATAAAGTGCACAGTAATACATTATTTGTGTTTGTTTATGAACTTGGACAAGGTAGAGCGCTATTCTAAAAAGGCAGAGTAGCGTAGTGGTTAGAGTTGATCTGAAATCAGACTGAAGGGGTTCAGTTCCCAGGTCTGGTTGGCCCCTTGCTTTCTGTGTGACTTTAGGCAAGTTATGTGACCTCTCTGTGCCTCTTCTTCCTCCATGGTAAAATGAGGATGTCAGTAATTCCTACATCATGGGTTTGTTATGAGAATTAAGTGAGTTGTTATTGGTAAAACGGTTAAGACAGGGACTAGCACATAATAAGCACTAAAGTGTCTTGGTTAAATAGATTTTTAAAATCTGAATAGGTTAAGGCAAAAAGTGTTTAAACTTTAGTATGAACTGGCTATAATTAGCTACGTTAAGCAACAGCTTAGCAATCGATACTTTTTATAGCCCCTATTGCCCTCTGCTAATTTTTTAACCAGAAATTTTATTTAAAATGCCAACTTCATCTTTAAAAAAACTTCTGTAAAGGAACTTAAATATGGTCATCAGCACTCAGTCCTTTTCTTTCTCTCACCAGCACTTTCTTCTCTGTTTGCCTCTATTCTCAGGTTGGTTCTGTCTGTGTGGTTGTTCCCAGTACCCACGGGTCTCGCTTATCATCCTGAGGCTCAAAATCCCAGTGAAAAGGATTCTTATTACCAGTATGTTCAACCAAGTCCAGAACTGACTCTCATTGGCCTGAATTGGGTCACCTGATGATCTTAGAACCAATCACTGTGCATTGTAGCCAATGGACTGAATGTGCTGATTGGCCTCGCCCATACCATGTGAAGGGAGGGTGGGAGAAGGCGTATATCTTAAAGAAAATGAAGGTGTGTTTATGACAAGAAGGGGTAACCAACGCTAGAGAGACAAGACAATAAATCTCTACCATAATAACCAATAATATTTTTGTGCCACAAAAGTTGCGTTGGGAAATAAAAAACTTGTTTAAATATTTTTTGGCTGTGCTGTGCAGCTTGCAGGATCTTAGTTCCCTGACCAGGGATGGAATCCAGGTCCTGGCAGTGAAAGTGCGAAGTCCCACCCAACCACTGGACCGCTAGGGAATTCCCATTATTTACGTATTTTTAAATAATGACAAACTCTTATGCCGAGGTTAAGAAACTTGAAAGATTTTGTTCCTAAGCCATTCTCCCCCTGCTGAGAAGAAAGATGCCTTTCATAAACAGAAACTTTTAAATATTTGTTTTCACTTTTTAATTTTGTTAACCATTTGCAAGTCTTATTTGGAAACTCCATTAACCTTGTTCCTTTTAGTTCTCTTATAAAGACTAAAGATAAACTCAAGCAAAGCATGAAAAGTCCAACTAACCTGTTGAAAGTGCAATACGTTTTTTGTTTTGTTTTGTTTTTTAATTTTACCGTGATGACTCCTAGAAAAGAATCACTGAGATTTATATTCCTTTCCAACCTTCCCGCCCCAGAGTGAGATCACAGCTCATTCTGTCCCATACATTTTCTTTACATTAATGCCCTCTTTCTACTCAGATGAACACATTAAATACATCCAGAAAAACTGGAATTAGGATGAATAGACAAAGAAACTTTAGTGTCAAAATTCGTGTAAGAGAAATGTTGCTATTTTATCTTCTTAAAATCAAAAGGAACAGTGCTCAAAAGCCAGTTTTACTTTCTTTCCATGAAATCTTAGTATAGTTAAACAGAAGCAGAAGATAAAAGTGGTATTTGGAAACTCCCTATATTCTATAATGTGGTTAATGTTGTCATACTGCCTTATCTAGGAATTTTTCTGTGCTCCTCTAAAGTGTCAATCGTCACATTTTAGAATTTTTTATCTTCTACAGTTGTTTACCTCATCCTTTTCTAAGTCACTGGAATGATATTTCTAAAGAGTTACTTTAGATTAAATTTGGCATTGACCTTATTTTTTAAAATGTAGGACATTTTACAAGCCATAGTGAATTCTTCCCAACACGAAACCGACATGACATATTAGCTTTGTGTAGTGATAACATTGGAGCCCATGAAATGTACTAAACTGCTTGCATTTCCCTGGCTCCCTAATGAGCCTGCATTCCTGCATGTACACATCTTATTTTCAAGTGAGGTGTAAGAATTGTTGAGCTCAGAGGTGTCAGTCCCCTGGCTCTGTTGTGTGTGTTATCTCCCCTACCAGGCATCTTTCCACAGGCAGGGCAGAACAAATATGCTGATATGTTTCTATGAATAGAGTAAAAAACTCACATCCAAATTCCCCAAACCCCATGCAATTCTGTGGGTGATTTAACCGAGCCCAACCTCCAATTCCAGATCTTGGGGGGGGAAGAAAAGGTCCATTAGCCCTTTTTTTGTTAAAGAACATAATAGTTTAACAGCTTGCTCAGCCTCAATTTCTTCCCTTCCATGTGTCTGGAACCTCTGTCTTATAACCCTCAGGAAACGTCTCATCTAGTAAATCCTAAATTTCTGGGGAGATGAAAAGACCAGAATCGGAATGATGTTCTGTGTGATTCTTCAGCATGTAATTTGGAGAAAGTAGATTGTTAGAATAACCATTAACTGCATGTTGGAAATCCTGCCTTGCCTCTTCATATTTCTTTTTCAGAAATGGAAGTCCTCAGGCCACTAGTAAGCTCTTTAGCAGGAGCATAAGAATAATGGTGACTCTGAAAATTCTATTGCCGTGATCTCAAAATAAGCATTCTTATATGAAATGGAAGGTTAAAATGTAAAAAGTCATCCTAATATATTCATTTAAAAAAAATAAAGTATCAGTAGAGGTTTGCTTTTTTGTACCACACAATTAATTAGGTAAAGCCCTAATACCTTTAGGGCTGCTATGTGAAAAACAATGTCTTTGTGCCATTGAGATGTCAGTGACAAACTTGAAGCAAAGGCAATTTAAGAAAAAAAAAGGGGCAAGGATGAAGCCTGTGGGAAGTGAAGAAGAAAGAGAAGGGAAGGGAAATGAAGAAAAGAGAATGAAAGGAAAGGAAAAGAAGTGAAAGGGAAAGGAAAAAAAAGAGGAGATAAAAGACTATATAAATGTAGCCTACATAAAAGGGTTCTTGACAGATTAAACCAGCAACTGTTCACAGAGGGAGGGAATGCCTGACCCATATACATGGGAAAGGTGACACAGTTCTTGGACCTCTGTAGAGAAGTGGGAGCCAGAGATTTATTTCTCTAGGCCAAGTCTAAGTATTAGACATTCTTTCCACTGTTACATTACAATTCACAACAAAACAATATATATATAGTCACACCTACTTATCTTCCTTCCTGAATAGCAAGGAATAACTTCCTGAATAGCTCAGTTCAAAAAACATAAGGTGGAGTCTTGTTGAGCCAGTAGCTCCCGTGGGGTGGGTAGGAGCAAGGGGCCACAGTGGCCTGGCAAGGAGGAAGAGCCCCAATGCTCAGTGAGGACGGTATCTATACATGGTGTTATAGTTGCTGGGCATAGGGCCAGGCTGTTGGTTACATATATGGGTGTTGATCAAGTAAGTAGGTATGTTGGAACTGTGTGAGAACAGTGGGGATCGCTTTCTCACTGCCACTGAAAGGACAAGCTAGGATCAATCCTGAGGTGTCAGATTGAACTTGGAAGTATTGGTATAAACACATAGATTCCAGTAGATAGATGTTAGACAGGTAGGTGGGTAGGTAGGTAGATAGATAATGTTGTGGTAGCCAGCCTCTAAAATAGCCTCCGGTTTTCTTGAATCCAAGTATTCATACCTTTGTGAAGTCCCCTCCTATCCTGAATGGGGTTCACTTGTGTAAACAGTAAGAGGTTATAAAAATGAAAGAGTGAGACTTTTGAGGTTAAGTCCTAAAAGACATCAAGCTTCCTCACTCTGGGGGAATCCAGCCACGCACTGTGGTGACACTCATGCAGCACTGTGGAGAAATCTGTGACATGAGGAAAAGAGGCCTCCTGCCAACAACCAGTCTCAGCTTGCCAGACATGTGAGAGAGCCACCCTGAAAGCATATTCCTCAGTCCCAGTCAGGCCTTAAGGTGACTACAGTCCTGGCCAGCATCTTGACTGCAACCTCATGAGAGGGACTGAGCCAGAAATCACGCAGCTAAACCGCTTCTGAATTCTGACTAAACTGTAAAGTAATAAATATCCATTGTTTTAAGGTACTAAGTTTGTTATGTAGCAACAGATAAAATATACATATACAGAGCACATACTTACATATATTCCCTAGCTCTATCCATTGCTAAGGTCTGGGTGCAATGACACTTTGAAACCTATGAGCTGTACCAAATGCCCAGATCTCAGTTTCTAAATGCAGTTCTCCACTAAAAGAAACCAGGGCTCCTTGGAGAAATGGCTGACTTCAGGGCTAAAGCAAGGAAAAATTAAAGGTGAGTATGAATATTTTATTAGCAAGGAAATGGTCAAGTAATTATAGAAGCCATCTTGAAAGGGCACCCACTGGCCTCTCTAAGGAACTGACAAGTTCATACTAATACAAATATATAAGTGAAAAAATAAATTGGAAGAATAAATTCCTTACAGTAGAATATCAACTAATAAATACAGGAGAAATGGTCTAATTAGAAAATAACTATTTGGCAACCATCATAGTAATAATTAATTCAGCCATGAAACATCAATAGATGCTAAAATTAGTGAGTACAAGGTTGATGAAGAATGAAATGTTTACATAGTCTCAACTATCCACAAAATACTTATTAATTGCAATGAAGAAAAGAATGAGTTTTCACTGGAGAAATTTGGCAGACACCACCTAAACAAATTATTAAAATTAATGTCATCAGTAAGGGGATAAATTGAAAACATGTACCATGTAACTGGATGCAATAAGAACGCAAAATCATTACTATGGTAGTCCAGCCCTAGAGGAAGCACAACTTGAATCTAACCCTAGGGAAACATTAGATAAACTTAAACTTAAAGATAGTTTATAAATTAACTCAGAAAAATGGTCAAAGTCATGAAAGTAAAAAAAAAGACTGAGGAATTGTTCCTGATCAAAAGGGGACTACAGAGATAAAATAAGCACAACATGTGATACTGGATTAAATTCTTTTTACTATAGGAGACATCTGGGGACAAATAGCAAAACTTGAATGATATCTGTGATATAGGTGGTAGCAATGTATCAACGTTAATTTCCTAACTTCAGTGGTGTTACTATGGTTATGCAGAAGAGTGTACTTATTTGTAAAAAATACACACTAAAGTATTTGAAGATTATAAGGCATCTTATCAACCACTTGCTCAAATGGTTCAGAATGAAAAATCTCTTCAAATTATTCTTGCTACTTTTTGTAGGTTTTTAATTATTTCAAACGAAAGGGGAAAAAAAAGAAATGTACCACAGATCTGAAAATTATAGCCCTCATTTGGCAGAGAATATAAAGGCAATTCAGAGACACACAATACTAAATAGAAATACACAGAAAGGGCATGCATAGCAGACATCATACACAGGTAAAGTGCCAACAACAACAGCAATGAAAGAGAAAGTAGGAATATGGGGGGTAGATTCAAATAGAGACGTCCACTGAATTACTTAGTGACCCAAGAGGAAACAGATGGTGTGTCAAAATAGAGTAATTTAATGAGGGTTTATTTGCAATGATGTGGACCAAAGTAACCATACATCGAAGACTTAGTAATAGTCTAATGCCTAAGCTATTAAGAGGGGAGGGAGTAGTACAGGAACGCAGAGAAAGAGTCATGCCTGCTGCCTTGAGAGAATCCATGACTGCTGGAGAGACACAGCTAGCTAGAGGAGACCTTGCAGGAAGGGAGCCATAGCCTCACTCCCCTTTCTCTCCCTCCAATCTATAGTCAGCACTGTCAATTGGCAAAACTCAACCAGAAACCCCCTGGGAACCCACTGGTGTGATCTGTATGAGTCACCCTGTCTGGGCAGAAGACAAGGTACAGAATAAATGAGGGTCAGTCTGATGGGGGTCAATGGAAGACATCTGACCTGCCTACCTTAAATATATGAAATTAAAACCACCAATATTTAAGCTCTGTAGAAATACCTGTCAATAAGGGTGCTGTTTAAAATCTTTGATAAAATTTCAGAAAGAGAGATTGAAAATTCTTTGAAACTGCAAGTAAAACAACCATTCCAGTATAATTAGGCGGGTCATCCACAGCAAGGGACACAAAAATCATTAGATGATTCAACACTGTACAAAGAAGTACAGTTGAAAGAGACGAGAATCTGGAAAGCAACAGGAAGGAATTATTAGCCACATTTCCTTTAAGCATAACTGCCCACAAGTTTTACCAGTTCCCTAGTGAAGAGAATTGAAAGCAAATATCAAAAATTGGAGACACAATTTTGCTTAAATTATCTGTTTGGTAAACTGCATAGAGTTCTCATAACTTTGTGTAGATTCAATCCTTTCCATTTAATCTTTTTGTTGCTGTATGAAGTTCAAAAGTCAAAACCTCTCCAGGTATATAAATCTGAATTGAGTAAATCTCATATTTAAATTGCAGTCGATAGTTGTTTTTTGTTTTTTTTTTTTTCCAACCCCAATTTGGCAGGTAAAGGGCTGTTCTCAAAAATGAAGCCTTAATAAGATTCCTACCTGGCTAATTGTGTCAAACATGCTTTACAGCACAGACAGGTGTAGAGAACCAGAACAGTTTGCAATCAGGTAAGTCTGTCTCATAGCCTTCCTCACGTTTAAAAAACATTTAATGCAAATATGTAAAAGTTAGAGAAAAAAAAATTGTTTTATGATAGTAGTATCTTTGGCCTTTATAAAAAGCCTTTACTCATTATATATCTTTATTATAATATTTTTATTTTCATAGCAACACTGTGGAAGGCCCAGCCTATATTAGCTCCAATTTATATGAAGATATAAACTAAAATCTCTATAGCTAGTAAGTAGCAGAGACAGGATTCAAATCCAAATTTTCTGAATCCAAATCTAGTGACTTTCCCATTATATAAGTCTACCTAAAATCAAACCCAGAAGTACAGTCAAGTCACTTCACCTATTTTCTATGAACACTTTAAGATTCACTGTACTGTTACCATAATGAAGAAAGAATTTTCCTCCAATTAAATTGAAGCAAGGAGGGAGAGAGAGAGAGAGAATGAGAAAGAAAGGGAAGGGATGTATAGGTTTGTATTTGAAGGACATTCTGCTAAAATTCACTTGCAGAGAGAAAGTGTTGCTTTGAAAGCAAGGCTAAGAGCCACTGGTGATCTTTCTTCATATTCTTTGCCATAGCTCCAGCCCATGAATGGCTACTGGCTGGAATACTATTCAGGTAACTATCAGAAAATTCGGTTCTACTGCTTGGGAACATCATTGCTAATAAGAAAGAGAGATGTACTGGGAGAAACAGTAGCAAAACAAGAAGAGTCATCAGGCATTTGTTGAATCCCTGGCACTAAAGAAACAAAGATGAGAAAGTATGATATCAATCAGAATGGAATGAAATATATTGCAGGGATAAAAAGCCACCCACTTCCCACTCAAAACTAGGATTTATTTTGTGCTCTCACTGCATGTCTATTGTGATTTGGCTGGGTCTCTGCTTCAAGTCATCCTCACCCTGGGACCCAAGCCAGTGAAGCAACCTCAGTCTGGAACACTGCTGGTCATCGCAGCAGATGAAAAGAGAGTACACAACAAATTGCACACTGCTCTTAAAGAGTCCATCTGAAAGAAACACATATCCTTCTCTTCACATTTCATTCCCCAAAACAACGAATGACCAAAGCACGTGACCTCTTTAACTCCAGGGCAATAGAGAAGTACAAATCTGCTGAGAAAAAGAACTGGAAATATTTGTTGAACAGAACTAATGACTACCAGACACTTTCCTGCCAGGACCTTGCTGTCTAATGCCTAGTCTTCTTCTCACATATGCAGACTCCCACAGTACCTTCCAGGGACAGAGACAGTCAGGGCTCACCAAATATTCCACGTACGTCCTTATGTTTCCCAGCCTCCCTTGCAATTAGGTTAGAGCTGGGTGATGAGTTAAGGCAAACGCCATTGAGTGGAAGTGATATTTATGACTTCTGGGCCTGAGAAGTTACGAATTGGACTCCATCCTTCTTTTCCTGTGCCAGGGAAACCTCAAAAGCCAAGTGTTCCTTGTAATGTAGCTAAAGATACTGGAGGCTCCACCAGCCTGGTTTCCTGAGTGACTATGTAGAGAAAAACTTCCCTCATTCCCTGTCTACCAACTCTTTCTGGACATATAATGCAAATAAGATGAACCCTTGGTTGTATAAGCACTGATATTTCAACATATTTATTGTGGCAGCTAGCATTAATTATCCCAATGAAGAAACTAATACCTGAATGTGGGGTGTTGGAGTAACAAAACCTAAAACATGTGAATTTGCTTAGTGGGTAATGAACAGCAAGGAAACTGATATCAAAGGCTGAAAAGATAATGATACGTGCTTTGCAGTGGTAAAATATTTGGTATAACTATCACATGCAGTGACTTGGAAGTCAGCTCACCTGAGTATTCAGCCAGACGTTTCAGAGTAAAATGATGGAAAATAGATCTTCAGTACTATATATTAGTGGCTTTTTGTTCCCTTTAGCAAGGCATTGCCAAAAAGAAACGGACTCAGAAAGAACTGACCATTTGAAAGTAGGCTAGAAGGGCATTGTAGGGAAAGACCATAAATTCAGGTCCTTCCAGGTTGGAAAGTCAAGTACTTCTACACCTCAGAAGTAAGAAACAGGACTAAAGAAGTTTTGAGTTACAAATATCCAATAAAAATTCCTAGTTGATCAACGTGCTTCTAGGCAAAGTCAGATTAAAGGTGTAATCTTCCCATTTAAACTCAATAGTAGTCTAGATAATATAAGGTGTGGGGGTGAAGAAGCACTGAAATAAAGCAGATCTGAGGACCAGGTTTCAAAAGAGTGAGGTTACTGGTACATGAAATAGATCAGAAGCCTCCTCTGAAGGGAGTAAATTGCCAAAGAAGCAAGAACTTTGACCAAAAAAGCATTTGACTTAAAACCTCCAAACTTCCTTGATGAGAATGTGCTGAGAAAGCTTTTCAGCCCCCAAGGAGGGAATCCACTCCCAAAGCTCACTTCAGAGCCACTAAAGAATAAAAAGTAAAGGACACATCCTGTGAAGACCATAGACAAAGAGATTCCTCTAGAGACCAGAATCACAGCCCAATGAATTAAGGAAGCTCTCTCACCCCAGATACTCACAGTGTCCACTCAGTGGGATTTCAGAACTTCCACGGCCCAGTGACTGCTGGCTATCTCCATTTCCCCCTCTCCAAATCAGTGTGTCCTTTTTCTCCCATTGTTATCTATTAGAGAGTAGGAAGAGAGGGAGAAAACCAGTCTTTGTAGTTCTTAGGTCTCCAAACCAGAGGAGCGACATCTGGACCTGACGGTAGACTTCACTGTGATGACATTCACTCAATGACTGCTGAGGTGATACACAGAAAGAGACAAGTTCTTCTTCACATTTTAAATGTTTTGAGCTCTTATACTACTAGAATTTAAAACATTTGTGTTTTGAGTTTTAAGAATTTTGTTAGATTGAATTTAGATATGGTAGAGAACCAAAGTGGATTATCCCTATTTTGTCCCTCTGATCAAGGATAAGAGAAATTTTGTAGAACGATAAGAGCAGATATTTTGGATCCCAGCCTGCTACTAGTAATCATACAGGCACGAATTAGGTATGATCTAATTACGTATGACCACAACCCAACAAAAATTAACTTCAGCAGAAAAGGAAGTGAGTTGACTCCTCTGGGAAGCATAACAAGATAGGTCATGAACTTGGAAAAGAAGCCCCAGAAACCTCAGAGACTGGATCAGGGCCTCAGGGCCACCACAAAGTTTGTCTCCATCCAGTTATTATTTCTGTTGTGCTCTGCTTCTCTTTGCATGTTGGCTTCTTTATTTTTTACTCCATGCAAGGTCTCTCCACACAGTGGAGAGGATAGCCACTGACAATCCAGGTTCATATCCGTACAGTTTATTAAGTGGAAGAAAGTGATTCCCCTCCAACTATAAGTTTCTGGTGAAGAATTCTGATTGACCTGATTTGAATAATATACAGACCCTTGTAAATAACTGTCCAGGTGGCTGTGGCACTATGATTGGCTCAGCCTGAGTCATGTGCTCAATCATGCCTGCAAAGGTAGAGGATAGGAGTGCCATGATCAGTCGGTGTACCAGGACCGTGTAAAGAGGAGAGGAATTCCCCCAAAGAAAGGAAATGCTGTAGCTATAAAAAGGAAAATGGAAAAGATGAGTGGGCAGAAACAAGAGCTACCAGATTCCTCTAAGATAACTTAGATACCAATAGCAATGCCCACCATGGTATATACTGAGAAAGCATACCTACACAGAGAGGCATGGACACTTCCATCCAGAGCATGTCTGACTTTGGTCAGTTCTAGCAGTTACCCAGTCTCCCTGTCAATTTCCCCACTGTGATTCACTCCCACTCTTCAGTAGAATACGCAGATCTCCTGGGACAAGTTCTATGATTATAGTGACGTTCTGCCTCCTTCTCATTACTCTTCCAGGCTTGGGAGTGACCCCAGATTAAGTTCACATGCTCTCTTCAGCACTAAAAACCACAATATTTACATAAGACTTACATACATTATGATTAAATGATTAAATGCTTTCTAATTACCAAATACTTTCTAATACCTCCACCAGATTAATGTTTCTACAGTGCCACTTTGTGTCACCCCTCACTAAAAAAAAAAAAAAATTCTAGTCTCTCTAAATCTTCCCATATAAACCACAAATTCCAGGCCTTCAAAGCACTCTATAATCTAAGCCCTAAATATCTTTGCAGTCTGACCTTTTACTAGTTTTTTATTCATGCCTTCTTTCCATACAAAATAGGCTATATTCCCTGTTTCTAGTGTACATATAATTTTTTTCATCCTTCCTCTTTCATTTTTGAAACCAACATATATTGGTTGCTTTCTTATGTGCCAGGTACTGTGCAATAAGTACCAGGGATGCAAAGATGAATGAAACATGAACCCTGCCTTCAAAGGACTCTAACTGTAGAAGAAACATACATTATAAATTATTATAATTCTCTGTGAAGCATGTCATAGGTATGAGGATATTGCTAGTCCAACCAACTGTATGGAGAATTAGGGAAAGTTTCCCCTTGAATATGATACTTAATCTGGGACTTGAAAGATAAGTGTAATTTTGCCAGGTGGAAGAATAAGAAAGAGAATTCCAGGCATAGAGAAGAACGTATGCAAGGGTCTAACAAATAGGAAGATAGGCAGCTTGTTCAAGAAAATACAAGCTTAGTAGAAGCTTCCTTAATTTATGTTCACTAAAACAACACTGGAGATTAAACAATGCACTGATTTGCCTGTGTAAACACTGGCTGATGCATAGGACAGGCTAAATGATTACAAGTTAATATTATACTCTCCTATTCACCCATAGAATTCTATAGCTGCTAGTTGAGTTTAACACTGATTAAGAGTCAGTGGCCCCCTTTCCCAAATCTGTTGTACTTGTTATTATAATCACACAATTGAATTAAGTGTTATGTAAACCAGGGATTTTCAACCTCGAACTATTGACATTTGGGGCCAGATAATTCTTTGTGGTAGAAGACTATTCTGTGCTTTGTAGGATATTTAGCAGCATTCCTGACCTCTCCCAGCAGATGCCAGGAGCACCCTCCCTTGAATTGTGATAACCAAAAATGTCTCCACACATTGTTAAATGTCCCATAGAGGGTGCAAAATCATGACTGGTAGAATTGGGCCAGATTATAAAGGGCCTTCTATGTGGACTTATTTTCTAAGTATGCAATGAGAACCATTTAATGTTTTTTAGTAGTAGAGTAACATACGTGGTAATGTATCTCAAAGGATAAATTGGAAGAGGCGAGACTAGAGACAGGAAGACCCATCAAGGAGGCAATTGCCATAGAGCAAGCGAGACGTAACGAGAGTATTGATGAGCACAGTGGTAGGGATGTTTAGAGACAAACTGAAGAGATAATTTTGGAGATAAACAGATGTCATTCACTCCAACTTCTCTTCTTCCCTGTGCTCACCTATTAAATCCAACCTATCTTCAAGGTTCAGCTCAAAACTCATATCCCCATGTCAAACCAAACAAAATGACATGTCCTCCTTTGCACCCTGGTAACTCATTATTTCAGCTGCTCTTAGGCCACCTGGTAATATTGTTAATTCAATGCCTAGATTATAAACTAGATTTTAATTTTAGATTATAAAATCCTTAAATACAGGATCACGTTTTGTTCACATTTGCTTTCTACTCAGTGCTCAATACCATGCTTTCCATATAACAGATGATCAATATTATTTATTGAGTGAATTTATAGAACTCTAGCCTAAATTGCTCCAATAGATTTATATGTGTCACTTGAATTCTCGCTGTAAGCATTGGGAGAGTCTGGGCATAAATTAACCAGCACTGCATTCTTTATATATCTGTTTCCCACAGTTCCTATCTATTCACATCACTGGAGGAAGTTCGTATTCATTAATCTTATAGCTTTTCTTATAAACCGCTCATTGGAGAAACTCAGGGAAACAACACCACATGATCCCTTCAAAAATAAAAAAGTAACTAGAGGTTAGATGGTATCAAACTAGTGACAAATGATATTGAGCTATGTTAAACACGACATGAATGAGTGTTAAGCAAAAACACCCATCTGGATTTTTCTCAAGGTCAATGTTTTTTCCTGTCACATAAGTCACCAAGATCATTACTCACTCTATTCTCTCAACTATATTCTTATTCCAATTGCTCACAGCTATCTTATTCATTTCCATGAAAAGTGGCAGGAAATATTAATTGTGAACAAAGTTTTCATTACATATTAGGAAATCAGGTACCTGAGAAATAAAGCTCTAGTGATAGAGGTTAGGACAGATATGAAAAATCAAACTGAACCGCAGACACTCTGTGTATTGGAATTGTCTTTCTGCAGCAATGAAAATGGCCAAATTGTTTAAATCAATGTTTTTTTTTGAATATGTATTACGAGTTTCATACTCTATGGGCAAAGCAGGAAGTACAAAATGAACAAAGTCAAGACGTCTGCTAATAAGGCTCTTACAGGGGCACAAAGGAGACAGATGTAACTCATATCCGTGGTAGCATGGGGCATACAGGTGGGATGGCTCTCCTGGTGACATTTGCTTCAAGCTCCTTTTTCTACTATTTCAACTTATGGACCATCTTGGGGTTTTACATGTTGTCTCTATTCCACACCAGATAATCCAGACATCGTATCTATGTGATTTTCACAAAATTAACCCCAACACATAATGTCTTTGTGCACATTGCCAAATATATTAATGGGTTAAGGTGACAGCAGTGCTAAAAGAAAATAATTGAATATTAGATACACCAGCATTTTTAAAGTCCCTTGGCTGTTTCTATCAACTTTGCTTCAGTCTCCAACCTCTTGCCTTCCCTTCAGTTTCTTGCTTATTTGCTCTACGTTTCTCTACTTTTACTCCTTTCTCAAAGCCAAAAAAAAAAAAAAAAAAAATGCAAGGCATTCCCACCTTCTTCTTATTTTGTCTTTTCTTCCAGACTCTTCTCAGGAGCCCTCTTTTCACATTCATTAGGATATTTTCTTAAACACATACAGTTACCTACCTTCACTAAGTGAAGTTCCGGCACCAGCTGTTAGGATAATTGTTTTTTATCTGGTTACATCTTCATAAGCAGAACCAAGTGCCAAACTACTGATAATCAAATGTGAGATTTCAGAACTGAGAGGCCAGAAGGATAGGTGGGACATTATTCCAGTTTGGAAAGCAGAGATCGCCTAAAAAAGAGGGGAAAAAAAGGCTTGGAGGAGGAAATTTACATGATCAGGAAAGTAAAGAAACTAAAGAGCATAATGGGTTTAAAGATGTGGTAGAATAAAACTGAGAACCAAATTTGCATATCAATTTGAAATAATCATGTTTTATTTTTCATCAATTAATATTTACTTAGTACTTGTAATAGTAGTAACAATCAAAAAGTTATAATGAAACAAATAGTGATATCTACTATATAATAGGCGCTGAGCTAGTTTCTATAGTTACAGTGGTAAAGGAAGTACCATATTTCCTTGGCCCTTACATGCATGTTTTACCCAAAATTCTAATATTTCTGAAATTAGAATTTATTTTAACTTTTCAGCTGTATCTTTTTTTCCCTAAACAAATATTATTAAATAATGAGCCCTTAAGCTCATGGAAATACAGTAATTCCTCAGTTCAAGAGGCTTGCTTGCAGTCTAGAGGATGTATCACTGAAGGTGACTGAGGAAAAAATAATATAATAAATGAGTTAAGGAAAATGCATCTGAAAGTGACAGTTTAAGATGAGTGGGGATTGGTGGCAGGGAGCAGAAGAGGCTTAGACAGATGTGAAGTGTGAGCAGCTTGGCCCAGGGTTGTGATATAGCAAAGGAAAGGCAGGAATGGACGTAACGTATAGACATGTTAATTCAAAGTATGAATAAGTTGATATCACTGAATTTTTGGAAAATTTGAACAAAACTTGAGAAATTGGTCAAAGATATGCTATGTCTTCAAATATGACTGACCAGGAGGATGACAGTTCACTGAAAACTGCAGAGAATTCAGATTCAGCACATGGGGCATTGAGTTTTGCTTAGACATATTGAATAACCAGATGGAACAACACAATAAGTAGTTGAAAATATATTAGGGAGCAAAGATTAAGAAATAAAAAATGTAAAGT
Organism: Orcinus orca; assembly: GCF_937001465.1. NCBI lineage: Eukaryota > Metazoa > Chordata > Mammalia > Artiodactyla > Delphinidae > Orcinus > Orcinus orca. The sequence goes on from NC_064563.1 coordinate 102,846,010, forward strand.
CGATGGTTGTTTGTCAAAGTTTTCACTTTGTATTATTCTAATGTGTAAATGAAGTTCTAGAAAATCGTTGTTAATTTCCTTTCCTAATATTCAAAATGATGTTTCTGGTATACTGCCCAACTGGGAAAGATGTCTTTTACCCAACTAAAGAAAAAAAATAATCACACTTCCCCACAGTAAGACTACATTATAAATAACCTATAAATTATTTAAAATAAAATTATTATTATTTATTTTATTACTAATATTTTAAATAATACATAATTTATTTAAATATTATTTATTTGTTTAAATTATTATTATTCACTGGACACCTCTAAGTGCCAGGCACAGGATAGGTATTGTAGGATAGAACCAAATGAACCAAATCTTTGCCAAACCCACTGAGTGAGACTTAGGAAAAGTAAGAGGGTTTTTAACAGGAGGATTTTACATGTCAAAACCAAGGGGGCGGGCTTCCCTGGTGGCGCAGTGGTTGAGAGTCCGCCTGCCGATTCAGGGGACACGGGTTCATGCCCCGGTCCGGGAAGATCCCACATGCCACGGAGCGGCTGGGCCCGTGAGCCATGGCCGCTGAGCCTGCGCGTCCGGAGCCTGTGCTCCACAACGGGAGAGGCCACAACAGTGAGAGGCCCGCGTAGCGCCAAATAAAACAAAAAAACAAAAAAAACCAAGGGGGCTAACCATGGGTCGTTTGTAACCATAAACTCAGGCAGTTCCATTAGTCTGGCAACAGCAAGCTGTCAGAGAGAGGTTTCTTTATAAGTATATTAGGAAGGTACAAAAACCATCTCCACTCTGTAATGATCAACATGAACAATTTTACTAGGAAATCCATTCCAAAGGAGAATACAGTTTAGCAGATGGGACCAAGCTAACCAAGCTTAACAATTCAAGTGCTAACGTGAAAAGTTTTCTGAATGAAGAGAGGCAAACCTTTCTCCATCACTTGGCCCTACTTTCTAACCTAATTATAATACTTTGGCTTTGAATTTTTCTGGAAGCCTACCCTGTACATATTGGTGTACAAATTCCACCATTCTCCATATACATATACCCATTAGATTACTCTTTTTAGGAATTATAGCACAAAGGATTGTAGTGAGACTGAACTAAATCAGTCCCAGAGAAAATGCATGAATCAATTCCTTGGTATGGGATTCATGTCTCCTGACCATTTCCTTTCTATGCCCACCCCAGTTTGGGGTTGTCATATAATGTTCTTTCCCTGACATTGATTTATCCAAATTATTGTTTGGCAAGGCCACAAGGTTTTATGTCACTGAGACAAAAAGAATTGTAATATTGGAGATAGGACACAGGTTTTATGTCACTAAGACAAAAGCAATTGCAATATTGGGAATAATCCATCCTTAAGAATGCAAATAATAAGACTGAATGTTAATTTACAGGGAACATAAAAATCATTACATCGTTTTTCACTGGAGTTCTTTTGTTGATCATCTAGGGAAAAAATCTTCTATTTTGTGTTCTTATGAAAAGGACAATGAGTTTATATATCTTTAATGGTTTTAATTTGAAAAAAGTGAAAAGTGTCTTATGGTGTATAAAAATCTAGTTGTAGCATTTCCAGTTTATTATATAAAAGTGAAAATTACATGATTTAGGGACTAAGTGCTTTCTAACTCTCATGGTCAGTCTCTGAAAGAGAAGAGACAAACACCTAGCTCTGATAAATGCTGTCCATTATAATATTTCATTCTTATTAATAAAAATGCTGATAATACTCAGGCATTAATTTAAGCACTTTACATATGTTAAAACAGTTAATCCTTGCAATAAACCTTCACAGTAGGTACATTATAGTTATCCCATCTTATAGACGAAGAAACAAAGTTTCTTCAGGGAACTTGCCCAAGGTCGTACAACGAGCAAGTGTCAGAGGTAGGCTTTGAAAACCAGACCACCTAGCATCAGACACCACACATTACCCACACTGCTGGACAGCCTCTTTACTCTAGTGATACTTTTTCTGCTGCTATGACTGCCTCTGTAATTCACTGTATCCATGAATTACCACGCTCTGCTTCTTCAAGTCAATACATCACTCCAATGGTACTTAATCAAGGACTCTCAGGTGTGCTGCTTCCCCTCAGGTGTGCTGCTTCCCCTTTGTCCATGATTATCATAAATTGGTCTTAATGCCACCCAGACAAGAACGCCTCTGTATTGGTCCGTTTGGGCTGCCCTAACAAAATATCACAGACTGAGTGGCTTAAACAACAGAAATTTATTTTCTCCCAGTTCTGGAAGCTAGAAGTTCAAGATGAAGGGACCATTAGGGTTGGTTTCCGATGAGGGCTCTCTTTCTGGCTTGTAGATGGCTGCCTTCTTGCTATGGCCTTTCTTTTGTGAAGGTACAGAGAGAAAGAGAGCTCTGATATCTCTTTCTCATGTAGGATTAGGGCTCCAGTCTTATCGAATTAGGGCCCCACTCTTATGATCTCATTTTTCCTTAATTACCTCCTTAGAGTCCCTATTTCCAAATATAGTCACATGAGGGTTTAAGGCTTCAACATATGAATTTGGAAAGGGGAAGAACACAATTCAGTTCATAAGAGCTTCCTTCTACCAAATATTCTTTCTTGAAAGAAATTAAATCCCTCTATTTCAGGTGCTCCTCTGGCCTACCCTTCAACACCATTTTCATCATTTATATCCTCTATATGTTACTCCCAACTTCCAAGTTGTTTACCTGTTGGAATAATATAGTCAAAGGACTGTGTAAAGGGTTTTTGTGTGCTTCAGTGTTTCCAAAGCACAATATATCTGTGCACACACACAAAATACACACATACGCTCAGACACATATATATTCATAACTTCAAAATGGAGCCCACTCACTTTAATACTCAAATGAAATGATTCTGAGCTCCCATCACACTTCTTACAAGAATGTCCCTTTTCTCAGGGTCTTCCTTCTTGTGATGGCACCAAGGGATGGATTATTTTGCCATTTAAGAAGTCAAGCAACTTGGTTACTATCATCTAAAGGAGAGAAATCAGAAATTATTATCAGATAACTGACGAGTTTTGCTGTTTTCCACCATTGCTGTCAGAACACAGGTGATTTAGAAATAGATTCTCCATGTTTGGTGTAAAAGAAGTCTCTCTTGAGTATTATGGGAAAAAAACTGATGCTACTATAGGTTGTGACTCTCAATGTTTCAACAGTTTAGTTCCCAAAGCTCTTTTAACTAAACTCACAGATATCTTCCTTACTGCTAATCTATATTCCAAAGAGGTCTCCACTATAAAGGCCCAGCACCACCTTTCTCCACCTCAATAACCTAACTCTGAAAGTGGAGAAATTCCCTCTTTTGTGTTCCAATACCCATCTAATTTCCTGTCTCAGAATGAGTGACATTTATATCCTGAGAGAACCCTATCTTATTAGATCCAGTCCTACTATGGGTAGGAGAAACAGCTGTTTTTATTCATCATACTTAAGAAATAAGAAAATCTGAGGTCAAGGAAGTTAAATAACTCATTTGAGGTCACAGCACTAGTAAGGGACAGCCTAGCCTCAGTCTCAGGATTTCTGACACCCCACTGCTCTCTTTACCATCTTCATGTTCTCTCTCTCCTTTCATTGTGGGGTCCTGCTGTCAGTCGATCCTTCTGATAAATACTGCCTTTTCTCAACAAAATCTTTCTCTTTTTTTCCTTGATATCATCTGACTATTCCCAATAATACCTACTAGTTTATCAAATGCCCCTTTGTTACATCTACTGCATTAACAAACCATCCCTCTATAAGCACTGTTAATCTTGTTAATGTAAATGATCAAATTGGAAATTTCAAGCAAGAATAAAAATAAACTTCTAATAAAGTAAAATTAACCAGCAAGCTAACATGACTGCAAAACACCCCACATTTGACATCATTGTTATGTGAGATCATAAAACAGTCCTCATGCCAACGTTTCCCAAAGGACTAGGTCTACATCGCACTACACAGTATCATCTACCTAAGCACTGATCTTTCTGCCTGTGGAAAGAGAAGATTCTGCATGCCACAATTTTTACCGGGGAAAGAGATTTCCCAGAATCTCCTGTGGGCAGTGTTAAATGCTTCTGCCTATTTCTGCACGATGCTGCCTCTGACTCAAAAGTCTGTTATCAACCCTAAGGAGACTCTTACATTCCCTGCAATTACAATGACCATCTTTTCCAGACTCTAACCAAGAGTTTTTATGATTTCTAAACTTTTAGGCCAAGAAGTCTTACACATATAAACACTAGACAACTTTTGAAAAGAACCCTAGATAATTTGGCCAGAAATAGGTTTTTTTCTTAAACATTTTGAGTACAAGCAAGTTGGTCAACATTATAATTTACCCTTAGCAATGACTTTAAAAAAATGAATGGATGTCTTCAGTGTTTGGCATCTTGTTTATTGTGAATTATGGTGAATTTGCCCTCCTTTACTCATTTTTGTCTGCTTTTCAGAATCCAGCGGGAGTGGGAAGCAGTGGGGTTCTCACTTTTTTGTTTTATAATTTCGAATTGACTTTCAGAAAATTATTCCTGCTTTAAACTGATTTTAGTAGTGGAAAGTTGGAACACTAGCGTCCAAAGAGCCATATTATATACATGCAATAAGTGTTTGTTTAATGTTGGAATAATCTAAGTACACACCTGGCCAAAGGCCTCCACTGTTACCTACTCTGGAGTCTTATGGGTCCTTCCACAACTGTTTCTGTGTTCTTATTTTAATTTATTCCACAAAATAATATGATGGTACACATACTGTTTGGTAATTTTCCATAATTAAGTAGCCCACGAATCATTGGGTTAAAATATTTTCATCATGATTTTATAGATGAAAAAATTGGAGGCTCAGAGAAGTTAAGTTACTTAATACCTGTTTGACTTTTAGCAGCTCAACTCCTGTCATTGTTTCCAGTGTTCAAAAGTTAATGCTATTTCCATATTACCTTTTTACATGACTTGTTTGTTGCTGAAGTGGTGGTATTCACTGAACTATTCCAATCATCTGTGTTCCTTTTAGATCCTTGTGTGGTGCCTAGCTAAAATTAAAATATAATTCAGACTTTGAAACATTTTTCTTCAACCCTATAAGGTCAACTAATCCAAGTAAAAATTAATCTATTACCTGATTTAATTCAACTTAATTGCATGCAACAATTATTAGTGAATATTTAATATACTTAACTCTTAGGTACTGTTACTATAATGTGAGCATTATTAATACCATGTTTTAAAAACTGAGACAGTATAACTGAAGCTAGATTGTGTAGACAATTAATACACCTTAGAAAGACTAATAACAGCATGAGAATATTTTTAACTTTTCTGTGAAATATCAGATCCCATTAACTCAGAATTTGGGAATATTCAATCCTAAAATTGACCAATATTCTATGTGTAACATCTATGAAAAAAAAGGTTTGCCAAGCAAATTAATGTTAACAAAAATCCAAGAAAAGCGGCAGCCTCTTGAGAAAGTTGTCTGTAAGCAAGCACATAGTAGTATCATTTGCAAAACACTACTAGTTGAAGACTTTGGACTTATTGATGTGTCTGAGGAATTTTGTGGGTTCTATTGTTAGCCACCTGTTTGCTGAATCTTCATAAAAGAATAGCATTATGTTCATTTCAAAAGAGTCTATATCAAAACCTTTTAAACTCTTTCTCCTTTGCTTTCCTCTCCTCCCCTCTGATCCTCTACCCATTTGCCAATAGTATAAAATTAGGAGATTTTTACCATATTTATTTAACAAGCACCTTACTCTATAAATGAATGATCCTTGGTCTACTTAGCAAATGCATTTTTAGAATGACTTATTCTATGACGCCATGGGGTTACACTGGGGATAGTGGGTGAGACTCACAGAAAGATAATTTTAACTTTAAGAGAAACTTTTTCATTGTCAGATCAGTCCACAAATAGAATCAACAGCACCGGTAGAAACAAGTTTTCCCTTATGGGAGGTATTCAAGCACTAGGGGGGGAGGTTGAAAGGAGAATTGAAACTTTGGAAAGTGTTGAACTACATGATTCTTAAAGCCAAGAATGTATAATGTTGATGAGGATAATGACATGAGTGTGAGGAGGAGAGAAAGGAGGAGAAATTGGGGGAACAACAAATAACTTTATAATTCTTATTTATAAGTAACTATACTCTGGGTTGAATGTGATTCCCAAGAATAGTGATGTTGTTCAGTGATGTAGCAGTATTGAACTGGAATCAAACTTTGCTTCCTTTAAATAATTCTACTGAAGAAATTTGTTTGCTTTTAATAAATAAGGGGTTTTATTGCCCTAATTTCTATAATGTTGATGTATGCATATGCTTTGGAGCTAGGCAAATGTAGATACAAATCATTGCCATGTGATCTTAGGCAAGTTAATTTACCATTTATGGTCTCAGTTTCGTCACCTACAAATGGACATAATAATAACTGCACTGACACCATAGTGTTACTCTGATCATTAAATGAGATGCATTTAGCACAAAGCCTGGTACACAGCATGTTAAACACTTAACACTGTGTCTGGCACATAGAAAACACTCCATTAGTGATGTCTATTATTAAAATATCTTAAGTTAATAAAAAACTATCTACCACACATGAATTTCCCCAGGAGGCCATTGCTTTCTAATCTTCATCTTCTTCAGGTAGGGGGTGGAATTCCAATAATGAAACCATAGCTTCATGTGGGATTTTTTTACTGAACCATAGCTTCATGTGGGATTTTAATGGGTATTTCCACTGAACGATAAATTTTTTTTATATGATGCTGTATAGAGTCACCAAAGGATGACTCACTCTTCTCTTCTAGATTTACCTGCTGGTCACTGATTGGTTTTCAAAGGATTTATTAACTTTTTTATTTTTAAAAAATACAAAATCATATTTTCTTATGAGCAATATCCATATGACATTAAATCAAAAACAGAATTCTCATAAACTCTAAACTTTTGCATTCCTAGACAGCAAAGAAAGATGGTCAATGTAGTGAGGGATTTCAGAACATTCACATCTGTAACCAAAAAGGTTTTAGAAAAAAATAATCACAGGATAAAGTGTCATTCATTCTGATTGTACAGAAATATTTCAAATTCCCCTTTCCTCTTTTTCTATGCATTTGCTGGTGTTTGTGTTTCAGGCAACAGTTTTTCTCATCTCAGTCATTATAATAGATGTATACACACAAATACAAGGGTTCACAACTGGACAAGTGTGAGCACCATCAATGTCAATTAGTTCATTCCACCTTGCTGGAGACTGGAGAGGTGGAATGATTGATTTTCAGGCTTAATATGTTTTCTTCATAGAGGTTTGACATATATTGGTGGAATGACCAATTTTAATAAAGTACAGAGGCAAGAAGACCAAATATCCCCTGCATGCCCCTCATTCACCAGAAGACACCTTCCTTTGCATAGCCCTTATTCACAACTAATTTTTAGCCTGGGTCATCTTTTCTCATTCCTACAAATCCGAAAGGTCCATAGACATTTCCTATAAGAGTTCATCCTGAGTAATTATTGCCTGTGATTCAGCCCCCAGGAGTCGAATTCAAGCCTGGGTGTGTAGCTAAATTTTTCAATAAGTGAGAATTTCTAATGAGGAAACCTCGTAGTAGCAAGCCCGCCATTGCAATCTGCAGCTCTTACTTTGAAACAGTGAAGCACAAATGTTGTCTTTCATCCCATGGAAAATAAGCCTTGAATATTTGCAAGACTAGAGGGACAGTCTCCACTTTTATAGAAATGGTTCACATACTTCTGTCATCTTGGGCATGCATGTTACTCACCTGACTTTCTTGGAGCCATTTCCCTAAATTAGCTGATTCATAAATACAAACATATCCAGATCAGGATTTTGTTTTTTTTCAATTTTTGAATTTTATTTATTTATTTTTTTACACAGCAGGTTCTTATTCGTCATCAGTTTTATACACATCAGTGTATACATGTCAATCCCAATCGCCCAATTCATCACGCCACCACCACCACCCCGCTGCTTTCCCCCCATGGAGTCCATAGGTTTGTTCTCTATATCAGTGTCTCAATTTCTGCCCTGCAAACCGGTTCATCTGTACCATTTTTCTAGGTTCCACATATATGCGTTAACATACGATATTTGTTTTTCTCTTTCTGACTTACTTCACTCTGTATGACAGTCTCTAGATCCATCCATGTCTCAACAAATGACACAATTTCATTCCTTTTTCTGGCTGAGTAATATTCTATTGTATATATGTACCACATCTTCTTTATCCATTCTTCTGTCAATGGGCATTTAGGTTGCTTCCATGACCTGGCTATTGTAAATAGTGCTGCAAGGAACATTGGGATGCATGTATCTTTTTGAATTATGGTTTTCTCTGGGTATATGCCCAGTAGTGGGATTGCTGGGTCACATGGTAATTCTATTTTTAGAAATACCATATGATCCAGTAAGGAACCTCCATACTGTCCTCCATAGAGGCTGTATCAATTTACATTCCCACCAACAGTGCAAGACGGTTCCCTTTTCTCCACAGCCTCCCCAGAATTTGTTGTTTGTACATTTTCTTATGATGCCCATTCTGACTGGTGTGGGTGATACCTCATTGTAGTTTTGATTTTCATTTCTCTAATAATTAATGATGTTGAGCAGCTTTTCATGTGCTTCTTGGCCATCTATATGTCTTCTTTGCAGAAATGTCTATTTAGCCCTTCTGCCCATTTTTGGATTGGGTTGTTTGTTTTTTTAATATTGAGCTGCATGAGCTGTTTATATATTTTGGAGATTAATCCTTTGTTGATTCATTTGCAAATATTTTCTCCCATTCTGAGGGTTGTCTTTTCGTCTTGCTCATGGTTTCCTTTGCTGTGCAAAAGCTTTGATGTTTCATTAGGTCCCATTTGTTTATTTTTGTTTTTATTTCCATTACTCTAGGAGGTGGATCAAAAAAGATCTTGCTGTGATTTATGTCAAACAGTGTTCTTCCTATGTTTTCCTCTAAGAGTTTTATAGTGTCCGGTCTTACATTTAGGTCTCTAATCCATTTGGAGTTTATTTTTGTGTATGGTGTTAGGAAGTGTTCTAATTTCACTCTTTTACATGTAGTTGTACAGATTTCCCAGCACCACTTATTGAAGACTGTCTTTTCTCCATTGTATATCTTTGCCTCCTTTGTCATAGATTAGTTGACCATGGGTGCGTGGGTTTATCTGTGGGCTTTCTATCTTGTTCCATTGACCTATGTTTCTGTTTTTGTGCCAGTACCATATTCTCTTGATTACTATAGCTTTGTAGTATAGTCTGAAGTCAGGGAGTCTGATACCTCTGGCTCCATTTTTTTCCCTCAAGACGGCTTTGGCTATTTGGGGTCTTTTGTGTTTCCATACAAATTTTAAGACTTTTTGTTCTAGTTCTGCAAAAAATGCCATTGGTAATTTAATAGGGATTGCATTGAATCTGTAGATTGCTTTAGGTAGTATATTCATTTTCACAGTATTGGCTCTTCCAATCCAAGAACATGGTATATCTCTCCATCTGTGCGTATCATGTTAAATTTCTTTCATCAGTGTCTTATAGTTTCCTGCAACAGCTCTTTTGTCTCCCTAGGTAGGTTTATTCCTAGGTATTTTATTCTTTTTGTTGCAGTCGTAAATAGGAGTGTTTCCTTAAATTCTCTTTCAGATTTTTCATCATTAGTGTATAGGAATGCAAGAGATTTCTGTGCATTAATTTTGTATCCTGCAACTTTACCAAATTCATTGATTAGCCATAGTAGTTTTCTGGTGGCATCTTTAGGTTTCTCTGTGTATAGTATCATGTCATCTGCAAACAGTGACAGTTTTACTTCTTCTTTTCCAATTTTTATTCCTTTTATTTCTTTTTCTTCTCTGATTGCTGTGGCTAGGACTTCCAAAACTATGTTGAATAATAGTGGTGAGAGTGGGCATCCTTGTTTTTTTGCTGATCTTAGAGGAAATGCTTTCAGTTTTTCACCATTGAGAATGATGTTTGCTGTGGGTTTGTCATATGTGGGCTTCTTATGTTGAGGCAGGTTCCCTCTATGCCCACTTTCTGGAAAGTTTTTATCATACATGGGTGTTGAATTTTGTCAAAAGTTTTTTCTGCATCTACTGAGATGATCATATGGTTTTTCTTCTTCAATTTGTTAATATGGTGTATCACATTGATTGACTTGCATATATTGAAGAATCCTTGCATTCCTGGAATAAACCCCATTTGATCATGGTGTATGATCCTTTTAATGTGCTGTTGGATTCTGTTTGCTAGCATTTTGTTGAGGATTTTTGCATCTATGTTCATCAGTGATATTGGCCTATAGTTTTCTTTCTTTGTGACATCCTTGTCTGGTTTTGGTATCAAGGTGATGGTAGCCTCGTACAATGAGTATGGGAGTGTTCCTGCCTCTGCTATATTTTGGAAGAGTTTGAGAAGGATTGGTGTTATCTCTTCTCTAAATGCTTGATAGAATTCGCCTGTGAAGCCATCTGGTCCTGGGCTTTTGTTTGTTGGAAGATTTTTAATCACAGTTTCAATTTCAGTGCTTGTGACTGGTCTGTTCATTTTGTTTTTGTTTTTGTTTTTGCAGTATGTGGGCCCCTCACTGTTGTGGCCTCTCCCGTTGTGGAGCATAGGCTCCAGATGCGCAGGTTCAGCGGCCATGGCTCACGGGCCCAGTCGCTCTGCGGCATGTGGGATCCTCCTGGAGTGGGGCACGAACCCATGTCCCCTGCATTGGCAGGCGGACTGTCAACCACTGCACCACCAGGGAAGCCTGGTCTGTTCATATTTTCTATTTCTTCCTGATTCAGTCTTGGCAGGTTGTGCATTTCTCAGAATTTGTCCTGTTCTTCCAGGTTGTCCATTTTATTGGCATAGAGTTGCTTGTAGTAATCTCTCATGATCTTTTGTATTTCTGCAGTGTCAGTTGTTACTTCTCCTTTTTCATTTCTAATTATATTGATTTGAGTATTCTCCCTCTTTTTCTTGATGAGTCTGGCTAATGGTTTATCAATTTTGTTTATCTTCTCAAAGAACCAGCTTTTAGTTTTATTGATCTTTGCTATAGTTTTCTTTGTTTCTATTTCATTTATGTCTGCTCTGATCTTTATGATTTCTTTCCTTCTGCTAACTTTGGGTTTTGTTTCCTCTTCTTTCTCTAGTTCCTTTAGGTGTAAGGTTAGATTGTTTACTTGAGATGTTTCTTGTTTCTTGAGGTAGGCTTGTATAGCTATAAACTTCCCTCTTAGAACTGCTTTTGCTGCATCCCATCAGTTTTCGATCATTGTGTTTTCATTGTCATTTGTCTCTAGGCATTTTGGGTTTTTTTTTTAGAAAATTTCTTACAGCAGCTTTGCACCTTACTAGCAAGTCACTGATGTCAGCATAATTGAAATGTATCATGCTGTTTTGTACACTGAGCAGACAATTCATAAATTTACTTCCATATTTTTATTATAAAAAATCAAAGAATGCCACTTATATTGGAAAGTGGTACACACATCTGAAGACATCCACAGTAGCTGAAAGAGGAAGCAAAGAATGATTTAGTAACATTGAGGTTGTAGTTGGCTACCTCCAAAGGAACCATGAGAATCACATTTTAAAGAAGGAATGATAAACTAACCTTTACTGCAAAGCTGTTTAGTATGGGGACAGGGTACACTGGCATGGAACATTCTTTTCACAGTTCATTATATGACTTAAACTATAATTAGAACAAGATGGGATGTACAGCTATTTTGTGAGCAGAAAATTTATTCTCCAGAGAAAACAGATTGTTTAGGATGTGTTGATAATTGCTGTGGTCTTTTTCTATGAAGAGAAAAATATGATTTTATTTCAGAATATATCTCTATGATTGCTTCTCTAATATGGTTTTAAGAATATTCCTCATGCCCAAACTACTAAGAAAAAATAATGGGGCTTCCCTGGTGGCGCAGTGGTTGAGAGTCTGCCTGCCGATGCAGGGGACACGGGTTCGTGCCCGGGTCCGGGAGGATCCCACGTGCCGCGGAGCGGCTGGGCCTGTGAGCCATGGCCGCTGAGCCTGCGCGTCCGGAGCCTGTGCTCCGCAGCAGGAGAGGCCACAACAGTGAGAGGCCCACGTACCACAAAAAAAAAAATAAAAAAAAATAATGAGGCAAATGAGCCAGGAGGTACTCAACTTGGTGAAGAAAAACCTGTCACAAAGACGAATCCAATGTCTTTGGCTTATAATAAAACCTCTCTCACATAACTCTAAAGATACTCAGCAGATCACAAGAGAGGAGAACAAAAGAAGAAAGCAGAGAAAAAAGACCTGCAAAAAATGCTACTTCTCTCAATTAAAGTGACAGTAAAATAATAAGATTATAATTCTATTAATTTATAAACATAAATACATGTATATGAACTCATTCAGTTGGTTCCTTTGAACCTGGTGTTATTGTCATCTTGTCTCTAGAGATCCGACAAAAAGCTTAGCCAGGTTTCGCTGTAGAAAATATATCCTGATCCTTCATGGATCACTCTTTTTCATCATCCTAATTTTTATAGTTGTTCATTTTCTCATGCTAGACAGAAAATATAATAGCAGAATATCCCTGTCCTTCTATGCACATGGTCAGTATTCAGATTCTAAGTAAAAAAATTCTTTTCAAAGCCTCCTGAAAATGTCTCCCAACTGGGGCTGACATCACTGGCTCTTTATGACTTCATGTAGCCCTGTCAGCTATTCTCCTTGGCAGTAACAGATTAGATTTTACACTTTAAATATTTCACACCTACTTATATGTAGAGTAAAACTATAGATGGTATTACTAGCTAGGCTAGAAATTTCTCATTGGAATTCTGCAAGACATCATTTAAAACAAGTTTTTGTATTTTTAGGCAATAGATTTTAGATTTTTTTTTTAAAAAAAAAGCATCATCTACATCTAAATCTCCCTATTTAATTTATCTCAATGAATGTGACCACAGCAGTAGGATTTATAATAAAGTGCTTGATAGTGCAAATGTTAACACTTGTCTGTGAATCGAATCTATTGTTATAAAAGGCAGAAATTTAAATACTGTAAAGTATACAGAAATATTCTTGATGATATAAAAACACTTTTAAAGGACAATAGTGAATGTTATTTTTGAGAATCCAGCTTAGGTGGGAAACTATAAAAAATTTCTAAAGTCTCTTTCTGATCTAAAATTATATGATTGTAATTTTAGATTTTACTCCATTTTTTAAATTTTTGAGTCAGCTTTGCAAGTTTCTTGAATTCATTCCCATCTTGCAACCTTCTCTAAGGTTCGGAACTTGGATCATGCAAAACCTGTGGTCATCCAAAATATTCTGTCATTTCAGAGAAAAACAAAACTCTGAGAAAGCTCCCAGAGCTCATTTAGGTTTCACAAGGTCCTCAAACTGTGACTCGTCGATGTCCAACAAGACTATTGTCAACTGCAATACACTAATGTTCCATAAGCTATGGTGATGGTTGTCTGTTCATTCTCTGCTTAGAATGACTGTTAGCGATCATGGTACTGGCACCCCCTTCAAAGAGCTTTAGACAACTTCCTACATGAAAACTCTCACCTTCTCACAACCTTCTCACTTTGCCCCATACTATCTCCTCACTTCCTGGTCAGATCTTGCCTTTACCCAACTCCTTTTGGCTTCATCTCTAGTTCTCAGCCCCATGCTTGCCCCTATAACCTGAAGAATAGATCTGCCCTCTTGAATTTTGAGTTATGGATCTTATCTTTCCTGACACAGTTTGTTGTGGCTCCACCTTATCTTCCCAGGAAGTAGCCCTGACATCAATCGGCTTGACTGACAAACATTTAGGAGGCAGAAACAATTCATCCTATTTCACATCTCCTGCACCATACCAGAATTTGTGCTCTAGCCCCTAACCATTCTCCTAACTTGAGGTTGTCCCTTTCCAATCTTTTCTCCATATCGTTGCTATTATCATCCTAAAACACTTCAATATCTCCTTAAAGCCTTCCATGATTCCATGCTGTTTTAAGGTCTACTCCAAACTCCTAAGCCTAAGAGTACCTTCTACATTCCTTTGTTCCAGCCACAGCTGTCTCCTCACTCTCTCCAGAACATACCAAGCTGATCCTACCTCCCATTTAGTATGCCCACTTTGCCACTCTCTTAATCATACCCAACATTCAGGTCCTAGCTCAAGCTCACCTCCTTCACAAACTTCTCATAACTGGTCCACATTCCTCTACCCCTATTTGAATACATCTAGCAAAGGGATTGCAAGGGTATGTTGTCTGTAGTATTCATTGTGATACTTAACTAAATAGAATTGCCCTATGTTGTTACATTCGGTCATCTAATGTGTAATGTGAATGACCAGTTTTTCTAACAGTAGGTTCCAGGAAGATAAGAACTGTATCTTAAAATTCTTTAAACTGTTCATAATACTAACAAGTAAATACTTGTTGAAAAAAGAACCCAGAAATTCAAATGACTTTCAAGATTTTTGTCTAGTCATCCTTGGGTTAAGACAAATAATGAGTTAGAATATCTCATAAAATATTTTCTATCCCTGTATTTCTCAGATACTAGACTTTCAGGGTTTTATTTATGGAAGTTATAATTACAATTCATGTTTCCAAATAACCAGATGGACTATTATCTCAATGCATCTGCTATATTTCTTATTTTGCATGGGTTTTTAATTTCCATGAGTAATTTGATTCACACAAATTGTCTTCTTTTCAAATACTTCTAACCTGAGCTCTGATCAAGAAGAAGAAGAGTAGAATGATTAAGATTTGGGTTTCAATCTCTGGCTTTAAATTCTAACTCTACCAACGATGAGTTGCACATCTTAAGCAAGTAGCTTAAACTTATTTTGCCTTTATTTCTTCATCTGTAAAATGTAAATATTAATAATAAGTGGATCTACCTTATTAGGTGGTGTTAAGGACTAAATAACATACGCATTAAGCAGTAATTATATATATTATAATTATAGTAAACACAAAATACATGTTAGATCTTATTTTTATCAATCATTTCTCTGTAGGCTAAGAGCCAAACATGGAGACAACATATAGATTTTGACGTAATTCTTTTTCTAGAACAGTCAGCTGCTACCAATATTTTCCATAGTCTGACCTAATTCACAACTTTGAAGCAGACTAATGATAATGAACCTGATTCTTCCCTCAGTCACAGAAAGGGAAGGAAGTGAATTCACTTCATCCACATGGTTTCAGAGTGCAGAGACAAGGGGGCAAGGCCAAAAAGACAAGGTGAAAGCAGAGAAATGGTTTTCTGACATTCTTTTGGAAGCTCCCCTTTCGGTGATGTGTTCAAGCCTACACTTAAAGCCTTGCGTAAATAAAACATCAGTAATTCTGACTCCAGTCATCTGACTTGATTGTGTTTTGTCTAACTAAACTGGCATGTGGATTAGCTGAAGTTAATGAATTTGGCACGATTGATTGGTTGCTTTTGTCCTAAGTTCATTCAGCCATATCGTTGTATGCCCACAGAACTTGTCAGGATGAAAATTGGTCATTTAAAGCCAAATTTCATTCAAAATTTCCCTTGTCTTAGCAACCCAATTATTCTTTATAACTCCTTAACTAATAAAAATTTAATATTTAAAGTGTTTTTGAAATCACAATCATTTTTATTAATTATATTCAGTTAAACAAATACTAATTTGCCATGAAAATGTATTATTGTCATCAGTGCTAACATTTATCCATATGTGTCTTAAGTAACCACGGAAACAATATGGAGTGAACAGAAAATAATTCTGAACAATAAATGTAGTTGCTGAAATATAAGAATGTTGAATGTTGAGAAAGTTATTAAGGAAAAGGTTTACTCCAAACCATTCCAACTGGGCCATTTATCTCCCCTATGGCTTCTCTTCATCTTCATCGCTTCTCCAAGGTTCTCCCTCTATCACTTACTTATGGTTTCTCATAAGTCAGCAGGAATACATCATTAATGATAGGTTTTACTTGTTTTAGATCAAACATTTTAGTGAACTGTTTGGAAGGACATCAATATCTAAATCCTCTAGTGCATTTTTCCAAAGTGTATCTGAATTATCAGTTTTTTTTAAAAAATTCTCATCAAATAGACCTAAGAGAATTATAATGATTTGTGCATCCTTTGAAATGTTAGGATTCAGTTCACTTCATGTAATATTGATTTTACAAAGCACTAGGAGGCCCATTTCTAGTACTGAGTCAGTACCAGTCTAGTCATCTGATCTTGAGGAAATTACCTAAGCTCTTTGAATCTCAGATTTTTTTTTTAATCTGTACAACAAAATCGCTAAATCGAACAATTTTTAAACTGCCTTCTAAATTTATTTCCCTATTTTATTCATGGGATAAGATCTCCAACCCATATAAGAAAATAAATCACATCAGTAAATTTCAGTTATGTCTCATCTATCCTTCTGCTGTTGCCCTGGCTGCAGAGTTTGAGGTGAGAGAATGAAAACTTTCCACTTGGAGGTATTTTGTTTGATAAAAATTTATGATAGAAATGACAACCAGTATAATAACTTGATAATTGTAAATAAAATACTCAGAGTGGGTAAGCACCAAGTTAAATATTGACAATGTGCAATGCCCTCTTTAAAGGAAACAACTGTTAAGAGACCTCATCTATAAATTCATCCTGTGGCTGGAAATTTATTTTCAACAACATACATCCTAATTCAGAGTTAATGCTAAAGACAGTAAAGAGGAAGAGATTGGTGGAGTCAGGAATAGTAGTTAAAGCAATTTTCATGTTGCTGAAATGTAGCCAAGAATATCTGCTATAGTGGTTGAATGTTCTCCAGGACAGTGTGACATAAATTCAGTTGCATCATTTAATCTATAAAGAGATTAGATGAGGACATGTGGCTCCACTCTCTAACACCAAAAGGAGAACATTCTCTGGATGCACTGAAGCAGAGATTGGGTTTTACATGATGCTTTTACTGTGGGAATAAGCAGAAGTTTAAATTTGACAGAAATCAGTCTGATGAAAATCAGTCCAAAGTCCTGAAGAAAACTAAGCAGTGACCTTGAATAAGTACAATGCACTATGCTTCTTGCCATTCCTGTTTCCTTCTAAATATTTTGCCCGGCCCCTTGAGTTGGCAGAGGTACCATAAAATGGTGGCAAAATGCCTGGAATGAGGCAGCTGTACACCAGAATTGTTCATTTTGCTGTTCTTCCTGTACAAAATGAATGTGGCCAGCCAATCCTGGAGGCATGGGCCCTAGCAATCTGTGTTTTAAAAAAGCTCCCCATGTGATTGTAATACACACTCAAGTTTGAAAACATCAACACAGATTTCATAGTTTCACCATGCTTCCTCCCCATACCCACCCCACAAGAGTAACAAGGCTTAAAATGACTAGAGATATTAGATCCAGTTTCTAATTTCAGTTCAGTTTTACTAAAAGAATCAGAAAGATCTGACACCTTGGTTTTTTATCCTTATTAAAATCCTCTAAAGCATCACTATTAAAATCTAAGCATTCTTTCCAAGTATCAAATGAATAGAGTATTTCAATAAACGTCTGTCGATCTTACCAACTTTATCTTCCAGACAATCTCTGAATTAAAGAGAAAGGTGATGATAATGAATTTACTCTTTAATATTGAGAAGAACCCTAGCAATATGCCATCACAGATATGAAAGGAAGAAAAATCTCTCCCTGTGTTCTCTCCTTTGCTTAGGTAAAAGTAGCAATAACTCCAGGAATTTTATCTCTTAGTGGACAAAGAGCTATGTATAACAAAACGAAGATCTTATTTTTTCACCTATATGATAAAGAAGACTAAAGCTGAAGGATAAATTCAGCTGCAAATAGATTAAACAATTTAGAAATGTATTTGTCTCCAATGTAACAGTCTGGAGGAAGGTAATCCAGAGCCCACGGTGCAGTCCCAGGTGTCAGAGACTCAGACGCTTTCTATCTTGTTGCTGTGCCACATGTGGCTTTCATGTGGAAATCAGTGTCCAAAATGGTGGCTGATCCATCAGCCATATCTACATTCTGAGCAGCAGGTACAAAGGGGAAAGAAGACATGCCCTTTACTTAAAGAAAACATTCCAGAAACTGCATATACCATTACTTTTAGGTTCCATTATTTTTATCTATACATACCATTATTTTTAGCTCCCATCATTAGACCTTAGTTATATTGCCGCATCTAGCTGCAAGAGATGCTGGAAGAAGAAATCTTTATTCTAAGCCGTCT
Source organism: Orcinus orca (assembly GCF_937001465.1). Taxonomy (NCBI): domain Eukaryota; kingdom Metazoa; phylum Chordata; class Mammalia; order Artiodactyla; family Delphinidae; genus Orcinus; species Orcinus orca. The sequence goes on from NC_064563.1 coordinate 102,864,263, forward strand.
TGTGTCCAGCTAAAAGGAAAAAAAACTGAGGAAGATGGCTATTGAGACTCTGTTACCAGTGGTAATATCCAGTGCTGGCAAAAGTGTGGGGAAACAGGCTTTAAAAAAAAATATTGCTGATAAGAGTATAAATTGGTGCCATGTTTCTATGAACACTTTGGAAATATGCATCAAACACTTTCAAATATGACCCCAACACTTTAAAGAAGTTATCCTAAATTTATTTTAAAAAGGATATGTTACTATAATACTTAAAATAGTGTTTTTTCCTAGTTGTGGTAAAATAGACATAAAATTTACTATCTTAATCATTCTTAAGTGTACAGTTCATTAGGGTTAACTAATTTCACACTGTTGTACAACCAATCTCCAGAATGCTTTTCATTTTGCAAAACTAAAACTCAATACCCATTAAACAACTACTCATTCCCTCCTTCCCCTTTCCCTCTACTCTGCTCCCAGTCCCTTTACTGCTCCCAGACCATTCTACTTTCTGTCTCTGTGAATTTGACTACTCTAGGTATCTCATGTAAGTGCAAAGATACAATATTTGTCCTTTTGTATCTGTTTATTTCACTCAGCATAAGGTACTCATGGTTCATGCATGTTGTAGCATGTATCAGAATTTGCTTTACTTTTTAAGGCTAAATAATACTCCACTGTATATATATGCTACATTTTGTTTATCCTTTTATCCATCAGTGGGCACTTGAGTTATGTCTCCCTTTTGGCTATTGTGAATAATGCTGCTATGAACATGGACACATACCATACTGATTTCTTTTTACCATAATGATTTTAAGAGCACAGTTTTTGCTCGTACTACTTATTGATGGGAAAATACATTGCTACAACAATAACAAAGACTCACAAAGAATTGCATAAAATAAGCCTCTACTTATGACCTCGACTTATGAAAAGCATTCTCATAGGAAGCTGAAGCTGATCTAAGCATAGAAGTCATATGGTACTAGTATTGTTATTATCATTGTTCTTGTTAATCTTGTAATGCCTTTGCCATGTTTTACTATTAGGTTAGTGCTGACCACATAAAGTGAACTGGAAAAGGCACCCCTTCTATTTTCTGGAAAAGATTGTGTAGAACTGATCATCTTTCTTCCTTAAATGCTTGGAAGGATTCATCAATGAAAACATTTGGGCCTGGGGATGGGGGGATAGTCTAAATTATGAATTTGATATCTTTAATAGTTATAGGATTATTCAATTGATCTATTTCATATTGGGTGAGTTGTGGTAGTTTGTGCTTTTTGAAGAATTGGTCCATTTCAACTAAGCTATCTAATTTATGTGTATAGAGTTCTTTGCAGTATTCCCTTGTTATCCTTTTGATGTCTGCAGGGTCTGTAGTGATATCTCCTGATTCATTCCTGGTTTATGTAACTTGTGTCTTCTTTTTATTTTTTATTGTTGTTAATCTTATTAGAGGTTTATTAATTTTATTAATCTTTTCAAAGAATCAGTTCTTTGTTTCACTGATTTTTTCTCTTTTTCTGTATTCAAGTTCATTTATTCATGTCCTGTTTTTGAATTTTATTTTATTTATTATTTCATACAGCAGGTTCTACCACTTTTCCATTTTATACATATTAGTGTACAAATGTCAATCCCAATCTCCCAATTCATCACACCACCACCCCCCTGCCACTTTCCCCCCTTGGTGTCCATACATTTGTTCTCTACATCTGTGTCTCTATTTCTGCCCTGCAAACCGGTTCATCTGTACCATTTTTCTAGGTTCCACATATATGCGTTAATATACGATATTTGTTTTTCTCTTTCTGACTTACTTCACTCTGTAAGACAGTCTCTAGATCCATCCACATCTCTAAAATGACCCAATTTCATTCATTTTCTGGCTGAGTAATATTCCATTGTATATATGTACCACATCTTCTTTATCCATTCTTCTGTCAATGGGCATTTAGGTTGCTTCCATGACCTGGCTATTGTAAATAGTGCTGCAAGGAACATTGGGATGCATGTATCTTTTTGAATTATGGTTTTCTCTGGGTATATGCCCAGTAGTGGGATTGCTGGGTCACATGGTAACTCTATTTTTAGAATTACCATATGACCCAGTAAGGAACCTCCGTACTGTCCTCCATAGAGGCTGTATCAATTTACATTCCCACCAACAGTGCAAGACAGTTCCCTTTTCTCCACACCCTCTCCAGAATTTGTTGTCTGTAGATTTTCTCATGATGCCCATTATGACTGGTGTGAGGTGATACCTCATTGTAGTTTTGATTTTCATTTCTCTAATAATTAGTGATGTTGAGCAGCTTTTCATGTGCTTCTTGGCCATCTGTATGTCTTCTTTGCAGAAATGTCTATTTAGCTCTTCTGCCCATTTTTGGATTGGGTTGTTTGTTTTTTTAATATTGAGCTGCATGAGCTGTTTATATATTTTGGAGATTAATCCTTTGTCCGTTGATTCATTTGCAAATATTTTCTCCCATTCTGAGGGCTGTCTTTTCGTCTTGTTTGCAGTTTCCTTTGCTTTGCAAAAGCTTTGATGTTTCATTAGGTCCCATTTGTTTATTTTTGTTTTTATTTCCATTTCTCTAGAAGGTGGATCAAGAAAGATCTTGCTGTGATTTATGTCAAAGGGTGTTCTTCCTATGTTTTCCTCTAAGAGTTTTATAGTGTCCAGTCTTACATTGAGGTCTTTAATCTATTTTGAGTTTATTTTTGTGTATGGCATTAGGGAGTGTTCTAATTTCATTCTTTTACATGTAGCTGTCCAATTTTCCCAGCACCACTTATTTATTTATTTATTTTTAATTAATTTATTTATTTTTGGCTGCATTGGGTCTTATTTGCTGCATGCGGGCTTTCTCTAGCTGTGGCGAGTGGGGGCTACTCTTCGTTGAGGTGTGCGAGCCTCTCATTGCTGCGGCTTCTCTTGCTGCAGAGCACAGGCTCTAGGTGCACAGGCTCAGTAGCTGTGACCCACAGGCTTAGTTGCTCCATGGCATGTGGGATCTTCCTAGACCAGGGCTCGAACCCGTGTCCCCTGCTTTGGCAGGCATATTCTTAACCACTGCACCACCAGGGAAGTCCCCCAGCACCACTTATTGAAGAGTCTGTCTTTTCTGCTTTGTATATCCTTGCCTCCTTTGTCACAGATTAGTTGACCATATGTGCATGGGTTTATCTCTGGGCTTTTTATCCTGTTCCATTCATGTATATTTCTGTTTGGTGCCAGTACCATACTGTCATGATTACTGTAGCTTTGAAGTATAGTCTGAAGTCAGGGCGTCTGATTCCTTCAGCTCCGTTTTTTTCCCTCAAGACTGCTTTGGCTATTTAGGGTTTTTTGTGTCTCCATACAAACTTTACAATATTTTGTTCTAGTTCTGTAAAAAATGCCATTGGTAATTTGATAGGGATTGTATGGAATCTGTAGACTGCTTTAGGTAGTATAGTCACTTTCACAATATTGATTCTTCCAATCCAAGAACATGGTATATCTCTCCATCTGTTGGTATCATCTTTAATTTCTTTCATCAGTGTCTTATAGTTTTCTGCATACAGGTCTTTTGTCACCTAGGTATTTTATTCTTTTTGTTGCAATGGTAAATGGGAGTTTTTCCTTAATTTCTCTTTCAGATTTTTTCATCATTAGTGTATAGGAATGCAAGAGATTTCTGTGCATTAATTTTGTATCCTGCAACTTTACCAAATTCATTGATTAGCTCTACTAGTTTTCTGGTGGCATCTTTAGAATTATCTATGTATAGTATAATGTCATCTGCAAACAGTGACAGCTTTACATCTTCTTTTCCAATTTGTATTCCTTTTATTTCTTTTTCTTCTCTGATTGCCATGGCTAGGACTTCCAAAACTATGTTGAATAATAGTGGTGAGGGTGGACATCCTTGTCTTGTTCCTGATCTTAGAGGAAATGCTTTCAGTTTTTCATCATTGAGAATGATGTATGCTGTGGGTTTGTCATATATGGCCTTTATTATGTTGAGGTAGCTTCCCTCTATGCCCACTTTCTGGAAAGTTTTTATCATAAATGGGTGTTGAATTTTGTTAAAAGCTTTTTCTGCATCTGTTGTGATGATCATATGGTTTTCCTTCTTCAATTTGTTAATATGGTGTATCACATTGATTGATTTGCATATATTGAAGAATCCTTGCATCCCTGGGATAAATCCCACTTGATCATGGTGTATCATCCCTTTAGTGTGTTGTTAGATTCTGTTTGCTATTATTTTGTTGAGGATTTTTGCATCTATATTCATCAGTGATATTGGTCTGTAATTTTCTTTTTTTTGTAGTATCTTTGTCTGGTTTTGGTATCACGGTGATGGTGGCCTCATAGAATGAGTTTGGGAGTGTTTCTTCCTCTGCAATTTTTTGGATGAGTTGAGAAGGAGGGTGTTAGCTCTTCTCTAAATGTTTGATAGAATTCACCTGTGAAGCCATCTGGTCCTGGACTTTTGTTTGTTGGAAGATTTTAAATCACAGTTTCAATTTCATTAGTTGTGATTGGTCTGTTCATATTTTCTATTTCTTCCTGGTTCAGTCTTGGATGGTTATACCTTTCTAAGAATTTGTCCATTTCTTCCAGGTTGTCCATTTTCTTGGCATAGAGTTGCTTGTACTAGTCTGTTAGTATGCTTTGTATTTCTGCAGTGTCTGTTGTAACTTCTCCTTTTTCATTTCTAATTTTATTGATTTGAGTCCTCTCCCTCTTTTTCTTGATGAGTCTGGTTAATGGTTTATTAATCTTGTTTATCTTCTCAAAGAACCAGCTTTTAGTTTTATTGATCTTTGCTATTGTTTTCTTAGTTTCTATTTCATTTATTTCTGCTTTTATCTTTATGATTTCTTTCCTTCTACTAACTTTGGGTTTTGTTTTTTCTTCTTTCTCTAGTTCCTTTAGGCGTAAGATTAGATTGTTTATTTGAGATTTTTCTTGTTTCTTGAGGTAGGCTTGTATTGCTATAAACTTCCCTCTTAGAACTACTTTTGCTGCATCCCATCAGTTTTGGACTGTCATGTTTTCATCGTAATTTGTCTCTAGGTATTTTTTGATTTCCCCTTTGGTTTCTTCAGTGATCTCTTGGTTATTTAGTAATGTATTGTTTAGCCTCCATGTGTTTGTGTTTTTTAAGTTTTTTTCCCTGTAATTGATTTCTAATCTCATAGCCTTTTGGTCAGAAAAGATGCTGGATATGATTTCAGTTTTCTTAAATTTACTGAGGCTTGATTTGTGACCAAGATGTGATCTATCCTGGAGAATATTCCACGTGCACCTGAAGAGAAAGTAAAATCTGCTATTTTGGGATGAAATGTTCTATAAATATCAATTAAATCTATCTGGTCTATTGTGTCATTTAAAGCCTGTGGTTCCTTACTAATTTTCTGTTTGGATGATCTGTCCATTGGTGTAAGTGAAGTGTTAAACTCCCCCACTATTTTTGTGTTACTGTCAATTTCCTCTTTATAGCTGTTAGCAGTTGTATTGTGTATTGAGGTGCTCCTATGTTGGCTGCATATATATTTATAATTGTTATATCTTATTCTTGGATGGATCCCTTGATCATTATGTAGTGTCCTTCCTTGTCTCTTGTAACTTTCTTTATTTTAAAGTCTATTTTATCTGATATGAGTATTGCTACTCCAGCTTTACTTTGATTTCCATTTGCATGGCATATCTTTTCCCATCTCCTCACTTTCAGTCTGTACGTGTCCCTAGGTCTGAGGTGGTCTCTTGTAGGCAGTATATATATGGGTCATGTTTTTGTATCCATTCAGCAAGCCTGTGTCTTTTGGTTGGAGCATTTAATCCATTCATGTTTAAGGTAATTATCGATATGTAATGTTCCTATTACCATTTTCTTAATTGTTATGGGTTTGTTTTTGTAGGTTCTTTTCTTCTCTTGTGTTCCCACTTAGAGAAGTTTCTTTAGCATTTGTTGTAGAGCTGGTTTGGTGGTGCTGAATACTCTTAGCTTTTGCTTGTCTGTAAAGCTTTTGATTTCTCCATCAAATCTGAATGAGATCCTTGCCGGGTAGAGTAATCTTGGTTGTACGTTCTTCCCTTTCATCACTTTAAATATATCATGCCACTCCCTTCTGGCTTATCGAGTTTCTGCTGAGAAATCAGATGTTAACCTTATGCAAGTTGCCTTGTATGTTATTTGGTGTTTTTCCCTTGTTGCTTTCAATAATTTTTCTTTGTCTTTAATTTTTGTCAATTTGATTACTATGTGTCTTAGCATGTTTCTCCTTGGGTTTATCCTGCCTGGGATTCTCTTCACTTCCTGGACTTGGGTGACTATTTCCTTTCCCACGTTAGGGAATTTTCGACTATAATCTCTTCAAATATTTTCTTGGATCCGTTCTTTCTCTCTTCTCCTTCTGGGACCCCTATAATGCGAATGTTGTTGTTTTTAATGTCGTCCCAGAGTTCTCTTAGGCTGTCTTCATTTGTTTTCATTCTTTTTTCTTTATTCTGTTCCGTGGCAGTGATTCCACCTTTCTGTCTTCCAGGTCACTTATCCGTTCTTCTGCCTCAGTTATTCTGCTGTTGATTCCTTCTAGTGTATTTTTCATCTCAGTTACTGTATTGTTCATCTCTGTTTGTTCTTTAGTTCTTCTAGGTGTTTTTCTTTAATTCTTCTAGGTCTTCGTTAAACATTTCTTGCATCTTCTCTATCTTTGCCTCCATTCTTTTTCCGAGGTCCTGGATCATTTTCACTATCATTATTCTGAATTCTTTTTCTGGAAGGTTCCCTGTCTCCACTTCATATAGTTGTTTTTCTGGGGTTTTATCTTGTTCCTTCATCTGGTACATAGCCCTCTGCCTTTTCATCTTGTCTATCTTTCTGTGAATGTGGTTTTTGTTCCACAGGCTGCAGGATTGTAGTTCTTCCTGCTTCTGCTGTCTGTCCTCTGTTGGATGAGGCTATCTATGAGGCTTGTGCAAATTTCCTCATGGGAGGGACTGGTGGTGGGTAAAGCTGGCTGTTGCTCTGGTGGGCAGAGATCAGTGAAACTTTAGTCCACTTGTCTGCTGATGGGTGGGCCTGAGTTTCCTCCCTGTTGTTTGTTTGGCTTGAGGTGACCCAACCCTGGAGCCTACCCTGCTCTTTGGTGGGGCTAATGGTGGACTCTGGAAAGGCTCACGCCAGGGAGTACTTCCCAGAACTTCTGCTGCCAGTGTCCTTGTCCTCATGGTGAGCCACAGCCACCCCCTGCCTCTGCAGGCGACCCTCCAACACTAGCAGGTAGGTCTGGTTCAGTCTCCTATGGGGTCACTGTTCCTTCCCCTGGGTCCCAATGCACACACTATTTTGTGTGTGCCCTCCAAGAGTGGAGTCTCTGTTTCCCCCAGTCCTGTCAAAGTCCTGCAGTCAAATCCCACTAGCCTTCAAAGTCTGATCCTCTAGGAATTCTTCCTCCCATTGCCAGACCCCCAGGTTGGGAAGCCTGACGTGGGGCTGAGAACTGTCACTCCAGTGTGTAGACTTCCATGGTGTAAGTGTTCTCCAGTTTGTGACTCACCCACCCAGCAGTTATGCGATTTGATTTTATTGTGATTGCACCCCTTCTACCATCTCATTGTTGCTTCTCCTTTGTCTTTGGATGTGGGTATCTTTTTTGGTGAGTTCCAGTGTCTTCCTGTCGATGATTGTTCAGCAGTTAGTTGTGATTCCGGTGCTCTCTCAAGAGGGAGTGAACACATGTCCTTCTACTCCACCATCTTGAACCAATCTGTGTCCTTATTTATTATTTTCTTCTTATGCTTGCTTTGCAGTTATCTTACAATTCTTTTTCTAATTTCTTAAGATAGGAAGTTATATTATTGATTTGAGACTTTTCTTCTTTTCTAAGGTATCCAGTGCTACAAATTTCCTCTCAGCACTGCTTTAACTAGATCCCACAAATTGACATATGCTGTATTTTATTTTTCATGAAACTCAATGTATTTTTTAAATTTCCTTGAGATTTAGCAGCATGGAAAATCCTAGGCTGCCAGGGTTGCTTGGTTCACCAATAATGATTTAGACAAGAAATAAAATTATATAAAACATACTGACAATTATATTTTCAAAATAGTATTATGCTTTCCTTAAAAATTGGTCTACTTTCTGTAATTATTTGTATACAAATTATAAAAGTAAAAATGCATATTATAAAATGCATAAGATGTTGACCTGGGCTTCTCTGGTGGCGCAGTGGTTGAGAGTCCACCTGCCAATGCAGGGGACGCGGGTTTGTGCCCCGGTCCGGGAAGATCCCACATGCCATGGAGCGGCTAGGCCCGTGAGCCATGGCTGCTGAGCCTGCGCGTCCAGAGCCTGTGCTCTGCAACGAGAGAGGCCACAACAGTGAGAGGCCCGCATACCATAAAAAAAAAAAAATGTTGACCTATATTAATTTCACTATTTGACTTATTTTCCCTACAAAAATATTAGTTTTTTTATATGAAAAAAATATGAAACTTTGTTTCATGTAGTTCAACCTAATAATTCTCATAATGTGATGCATACAGTCCTTCTTTAATCATTGCCTCTCAATATCCCATTTCAGGATTCAGGGTAACAAAGAAAAAAAACTGTGTGATGTAGATCAGAGTCAGCAGCATGACTCAGAACCAGCTGAGGTCATAGGTCCCCTAAGTCTCCCAGATAAGAGAGTAAATTCTTGAGAGCTAATTGAAAGAGAAAGATGAAGCCTTGACTGGCTAACTCAAGTCTTTTCTAGAGTGTCCAAGAGGTCAAGGTATCAGAATGAGAAGACAATGCCAAAGATGAGGTCTCAGATAAAGGCTGCTTGCTCCATTTTGAGTTACAGGTGACAATCTAGTATGTCCTAAAGAGGGTAATGTACAGAATTAGCTAGATAGAAATCTGTCTCTGTGACTTACAGTGTGACATTAGGTAAGTTTGCATTTTTTTAACCTTGTCTACAAAGCATGGATCATAATGCCTAACTCATAGTGTTGTTGCAGAGATCTAACTAGATAACATATGTTGAGTGCCTGGCACAAATTAGGGGCCCAGCATATGTGAGTTCCCTTCATCAGTGTCTAAGGAAGTCATGCTCTGGAAAACCCTAAAGTTAGAAAAATGGTATATGTCACTGGTTCAAGCATGAACTTTTGAACCATGGTACCTGTTTTCAGATCGCATTACCATGTGACTGTTGGAAAATTATACAACCTCTTCATGCCTTGGTTTTCTTTCTATGAATGATGTAACAATACTGCATACCTCCTCAGGTTGTTGAGGAGATTAAATGAGCCAATATATGTAATGTGTTTAGTACACTCCCTGGCACATAGCAAGCACTATATAAGTGCCATTTTATTAGTAGTTTGAGAAATTAATTGGGGTAGAAGAAAATTCATTTTGAAGGGAAACATGAATTCCAGAGGCAGAGGGGAAAGGAAGAGGAGGAGGAAGGGGGGGAGGAGAAGGAGAAGTAAGAGGAAGGGAGTGGAGGGAAAGGAGGAAGAGAAGAGAGAAAAAAAGGAGAGAAGAGAAGAGGAAAGGAGATTAAGAGGAAGAAATATATATATTTAAAATATTCCCTTTATTTTTCTAAGAAGTTGGGAGGGATAGTATTAACACTGTGCCAGACAGGATGTTTTCTACATGAAATGTAGAATGGTATGAAATGGTAATGAAATACAGAGTATTTTTGTTTGTTTTTGAAGAAAAAAAGCAGGTAATGAGGACAAGTCCAGAGAAAAAGACTTTCACAATTAATGAATGAGAATGTAGATAGAATAGCAAATGGAGAGGGAAAACTGCTATGCCCCTACATCACAGACACTGTGGATTCCATTTCAGAGAAGAGAAATTGTGAGTGACAGATAATCACTTCATTTACTTCTTAGGTCTCTGGAGATAGTTCTTGATGTGAGAGTATCTTTGAGGAGTTCCTTAGTGATTTTTCCGCTTGATGGATTGACATCTTCATAGCACATTGTGAAAATTGGTTTTGCTTTATCTCCTAAATGCATAACCTTTCGGTTTTCTTTTTAATAATTGTTTGCAACTAGCTTGTATGACAGCACTGAACACAGATACCACTGATGTTGATGAATGGTTGGAGGAACGCAGGTTGCATTGTACTGAAAGGGTAACACATTATGTCTATGTAATTGCTTCATCTCCCTTGGGGTAGACAAAGTTCAAAGAAATGTGAACATAGATGACTCACAGATATGTTCTTTGGGGTTGTCCCGAATTCATTTCTCTAATTACATTAATCTTTTCTCCCTTCCTCAGTTATCACATGTGCACTCGCTGTACAGGGCATCTTGACAGGGTATTCAGCCACTTAACTTTACTACTTTTATTTATTGCAGCATTTTCTCAAAGACAAAGCACTTAAAAACACTGAAGTGGCAGGAAAACATCCATATATTTTTGCAAAACATATGGTAAGGAATTTAGGAGTTTCATTTTAAATATTATTCTTTCAAATGTCATGGTAATATTGCTCATTATTATATGCTTAATATGAGTTTTGAAAAGCTTTGCTAATTTGATGTTTTCCAGTTAACAATTGTGTGGAAAGCTGGTTTTTGGCTAAAAACTACGTTTGAAAAGCCAGATTCCTAAAACACCTTTGTGGGAACAGTATTCCAATTAACATTATTTTCCCACGAATGAGATGTTCAACAAATGGTCATCCAGACACTTCTTGAACCTTCTATTGCCTAGGAGCCCACTGCTTAATAAGGCAGCCCTGACTACTGCAGAAGACTTTGAATATTTAGATGATTCCTTTTGGTCTTGAGCTGAGATATTAACCATACCATACACCATACCTCTTCCTTGTGAATATTCTTGGAATATATGAAGACTGCTATTATATGTCCTCTTTGACAAGCTTCTGTCTCATTTCATATTGAGTGGTCACTGGATCAAACATCATTTTCGCTAATATCCTAGACATCTTGAGTCTGATAATATTGCCCGTGAACTCTGACACCAAGATAGATGAAATATTCCAGCATAATCTACTGGTCAGAGTAGTTAGAATACAGTGGAACACTTACCTCCTCTCTGCTGAATCATATTGTTCTTTACCAGAAGTCTGGGGTTGTGATAACCTTTTTAGAAGCAGCTTATTCTGATTCAAATCCAGTTTATGACCAACTAAAAACCCTTGTCCTTTTTCATATAAACTATTATAAAATCAGTCCTTTCCTTACCTACTGTATTCTGCCGTTTGTTTTAGCAAATCTAAAATATCCATTCTATTGGCTTAACTATTACACCATGATGAGGGCATCAAAACAGAATGACTAAGAGCATGTACTTTACAGCCAGTCTACTTGGATTCAAACCTTAACTCTATCCTTTCCTTGCCGAGTGGCCTTGGGCAAGTGACTTGAAGTTCCCTGTCTATGAAATATGAATTAAATGGGCTAATGTGTGTAAAGTATGTAGAAGAATGGATATAGTAAGCACTAGACAAGGGTTTGCAGCTATTATTTTATGTTCAGCTGTTTCTCCCAGCATTGTATCATCTGTGCTGACCAGAATACTGTGATTTCTATTCATTAATCCAAGTCATTGATAAAAATGCAAATAGGATAGCAGTAAGGACAGACCCACAGAATTCCCCTCAGATTTCCCTTTAAGTTTGAGTTCTAAGGGTAGAGGAGACAGTTGCCTAGCTTTCTGTCTAGAATGTTGGAAGAGGCGGTTTCACAGAATTATGGAGAAGGCTATAGAGATAGCAGCACAGCAGATCTATCCATGAGAGGGCCAAAAATAATCCTCCTCAACTTCCCAAGTCTTCCATGACCTAAATTAGTATAGCAGTCGAAAGTTTCCATGGGCTCTGAGTAGAATGTGGGGTTTAGGTGAGCATGCGCGAGAGAGAAAGCAAGATGATGTGCCTTTCCAGCATTCTTCAGTGTGAACGAGGGGTGGATATCAGAAAGATACAGGGTGGATAGTCCTCCACTAAGATTAGGATTTAGCTGTGTCTTTGTAGATTGTAAAGGCAGGGGCAGAACTCAAGCTGGGTTGGTGCCTACAGACCATCCAATTGCCAATGGCATCAAATCAGAAGAGTTACCTCTAGAGCAAAAGGCTAGTAAGGACCACTGTAGATCAAGACCTAAAAGCAGATAGCTCCCTGCCCAGTGATGTCTTGAGGCAGTTGCCTCATAGACATTCCTGATTACATTTCTTGTATACATGACTTTTTCTGAACCATTGTGAAACCATAAATGCATACACTGCATAATTAAAGACTCCCCCACCATGCACACTCCCTAAGTTTCCCACCACCACCTCTTTTTATGCGATACCACTATAAAAGGGTTCAAGGGCATTCCTTGTATTAAAGTGAAAAGCACAAATTATTTAACCACTGTAGATGAGGTAAAGTACACAAATACATCATTATCCAGTTATACTGAAATGGCTTTAACCATGAAACAGTTCATTTAAACATTCCCTATGACACTTCTCCTTTTAATGTGGTATAAGCCACTGGCTCTCAACTTTGGGGGTCACTATATCCATTCAGATATGATTGTTTAAAAGTAACAGAAAACCCTATCCAAGTTCATTTACATAACATTTATCAGTCACAGGATGGGAAGTCCAGGTGGAGGTCAGGCTTCAGGATGTGGTTGAACCAGGGGCTCAACAATGTCATGAGGACGCCAGTTCTTTGCATCTCTCTGCCCTTCGATCCAGAGTCTCAGACTCATCCTTTCATAGTTGTAGGCTGGTTTCCAGGCTGGGCCACATGCTTCCTCGGACTGTGCCTTTAGTTGAAGAACAGTTTTTCTCTCTCAAGAGTTAGGAAAAATGCTCAGCGATGGGTACATCAAGCTTATTTTTCTATTCTCTCTAATTTAAACCAATTATTGCAAAGAGGTGCAGGGTTATCCTTAGGTCAAGCACACCTCCCTAGAGCAGATATTATTTCCCAAAACTATATCGCTGCTACACAGTAGGGAGCCATAGAATGAGGGAGTTAACTACCAGGACTGCTCTTGTTGAATCTGAGGAACACAATGGAGCCTGTTCCCAGAAAACACAAATATATACCAAAGTTTTCACACAATTTCAGGGGGTTCGCAGGAGCTCCTGAAGGACACCTAACACCTTCTCTAAGGGTCCATAGACCTCAAGGTTATAAACTTCTCATCTAAACACTGAAGCTGGGGTGCAGTCATTCTAACATTATGCCTTTCTTCTCTCTCTAGGGCCAGAAATTGCCACAGTTCTCCCTTTCATCTTCAGAGAAGCGAGGGCATCATGTATATGCCAGGATGCTCTTTGGTCTTAACGTGATATATGAAATCAACTCCTCCAGGAGTGCCAGCTTCATTCTTTCTCCTTCCTTCATTCTGTGCTTTTCTTCACCTCTCCACACGCTCCATAGACCCCCGTGCATGGATGCCCATCCAGTTTTCAGATCACATTTATCCTTCCTTTCTCTTTGCCTTAAATTCTTTCTTAAAAATTATTTCCTTAGTACCTACATTCTGCATCAAAATATCCCACATTCTAAAGTACAAATTTATTAAGCATTTACTGTGGAGCAGGCATGCTAGTAGGCATTTTGTGTACATTAAGTTGTAAAATCTTGACAACTTCATAGAAAAAGTATTATTTGCTTTGTTCTAAGGCGAGGAAGTCGCTGTACAGAGAGGTTAGTTAGCAAGGGGCAGAGCTGGGATTTGAACCCAGATTTTCATTTGACTCTAGGTCATGTGCTCTTTCCGCAGCATCACCACATTCCTAGACTTTCTATGCTCCCCTTATGCCTGTCTCAACCTCAGTTCTGGGCATGACAAAAAAGACAGCAAATTTCCAAAGAAGTCTTTGCTAAATACCTCTTAGCATGTTAAATATTTCAGGACTCATATTTATATAAAGCCATGAATATATCAGTTCTTGATCCAGAGCTCATCCTTCAATTCACAACTGCTGTGTGGGGAATTTTATCCTAGTTTCATAACTGATGCTCTCAAAAAAGGGAATGTTTTTTCACCAATCACAAAATTTCAATTTTTTCTTTTTCTCTACTTCTTCTCAGAAGGTCTTAGTTTGACCTAGTAATCTGAAATATTTGGCATGTGATTTTTGAGCAAAAAAACCACAGTTGTTTTCTTCCCTCCTTTTAGCCCTAACTCTCTGAAACTCTCCTTTAGTTTTCCTAATCTTATTCATGGAGACCAATCGTCTTCTCCACATTCCAGTCAGGGGAGTGGATTCACAGACAGAAACAATCTTTCTAAAATGCTGTGATTATGAAGAGAGACAGAGCTCTCCTTTCAAAGCCCCTTGCTTGAAGTAACCATAATCACACTGCGGTTCTGTGATGTTGATAACCAAATCAAATACCCTCCTCTCCTTGAGTCAGAAAAAATATCTTGCTATTTATGATGTATATAAATAACAGCTACAAAATTGAATATGACACACATGCATGTAAGGATAAAAGAGAAAACTGAAGCTTGGGTATCTTCACAGTCCTGAGACTAGGTTGATAGAATGACAATGTAAGACAAAAGGAGACTCTGTAGGTAGATAGTAAAAGGACTGGGGTAATATCAAAAGTATGGTATGGTACAGGCCCCTATCAGAGCAGATGCAAACCTTAGGCCTCGTACTGGCCCTAGAGGGCCTCCAGCCATGCCAAGGCCATCCTGTTTAGATGCTGGAGAGTAGAAGGGGTAGGGAGTGGTCTGGAGAGTCCTGGGGGAGGTGCCATGATAGTGAGGGTGCATTGGCTACTTATTTACTGAATAGAAATATCCCATACAGAGCTTCTACCCTCAAAGGTGTGAACCTGCTACACATCAGCCTGGAGAAAGAGAAAGGTAGGTGATCAGACACCCGAGAGTACCCAGGACAGTCCAGTTTGTACTTGTTATTCCAGTGTCATTATCAATAGCTCCTTCTTAGAGAATCATGTTTGGTCTTTGTGTCCTTGTATTAGGATGACCATATGATATATTTTAAAGTGTCCTCGATTGGACAGTATATGATACGGTCACCCTAATAAAAGGACACAAAGACAAATTATGGTTCTCTTTGAAGCAAGAAGTCACAGGCAGGGGAAGACCTTGGCATCCGAACAGAGAAAAAAATGGTAACAGAGAAAATATCCCTACTAATCGCCCAGCAAAGACTGTGGGTACATGAATGTCAGTTTTCAAGGTAATGTAGGGACTCAAGGACACAGCCAAAGACAGCCCAGGATAACAGGGCTGCCAACAGATGCCACTGCCAAAGCTCCAGGAAAAGTAAGAGCTGGAGGAAAGGCAAAATACACAGGGAAACTTGGCAAGAGACACCTTCAGCTACAATAAGCAAAACAAAAGACAACCCAAGGAATGGCTTGGGCTGCTTTGTATGGCCTTGGAGGCCGTGCACCACCCAGCGACAAGGGTGCCATCCCACAGACTACGATGAGAATGCCACTCTCTAGAGTTGAACAATACACAATCTACATGTGGCAGCCTCAAGAGTAGCATTATTCCAGCTTCTCTGTGCCCACAGAGAATATAATTTTTGATATGCACACTTTTAATTAATTACATTTCTTTTCTGAAATCCCTACAGTCTGTTCAATCATTCATATGGTTTATTCAGGTTATGTGCCAAGAAGTCCATGGTATTCATTACTTGGCAGCCTTGAAGAAAGGTAATCTCTCCATCCCACCATCAAGGAACAAAGTATATCATAGACTGCATTTAAAAAATAAGGAAGGGCCTTCCCTGCTGGCGCAGTGTTTAAGAATCTGCCTGCCAATTCAGAGGACACAGGTTTGATCCCTGGTCCGGGAAGATCCCACATGCCACGGAGCGTCTAAGCCCGTGCACCACAACTACTGATCCTGTGCTCTAGAGCCTGCGAGCCACAACTACTGAGCCTGCGCAACGCAACTACTGAAACCCGCGCGCCTGGAGCCCGTGCTTTGCAATAAGAGAAGCCACTGCAATGAGAAGCCTGCGCACTGCAGTGAAGAGTAGCCCTCACTCACCATAACTAGAGAAAGCCCATGTGCAGCAACAAACGTGCAACGCAGCCAGAAATAAAGTTAAATTAAAAAAAAAACAAATTAAATAAAAAAACAAATAAGATAAAGTGGTGAAAAAAGATTCATTAGGGATTCTCCCACACTGTGGGAAAATTCATAAAATACATTCTTATCAGTTCACAGGCCCTATCACTGCCTTTGTATAATATTCTTTTGCTTGACAATTAAAGACCATCACATGTTATATGGTGGGCAAGGATAGTCAAGGAGATTGCATTTATTATAATCCTGATATCGTTAAAACAGGCATCTTTCAAATCATCATGGAAAATAAATATAGTACTAGTATATTCCAAACTCTCTCACAGACAACAGGTACAAATGAGGAATTCATTTACATTAATACCCACAAATTACAATGTCTTCAAGCCCCTACTTTTGTTGCTAGAACTAAATGGAGAAATAAAATTTTCTTTGACAAAAGGGTCAGGGGTGGCTGAATTAAAATGTAAATGAGGGATCTTAATGATCTAAAATGATTTTTTTTTTTTTTTTTTTTTTTGCGGTACGC
The DNA here is from genome assembly GCF_937001465.1 of Orcinus orca. Classification (NCBI taxonomy): domain Eukaryota; kingdom Metazoa; phylum Chordata; class Mammalia; order Artiodactyla; family Delphinidae; genus Orcinus; species Orcinus orca. The sequence goes on from NC_064563.1 coordinate 102,880,852, forward strand.
GGGCCTCTCACTGTTGTGGCCTCTCCCACCGCGGAGCACAGGCTCCGGACGCGCAGGCCCAGCGGCCATGGCTCACGGGCCCAGCCACTCTGCGGCATGTGGGATCCTCCCAGACGGGGGCACAAACCCGCATCCCTTGCATCGGCAGGCGGACTCCCAACCACTGCACCACCAGGGAAGCCCTAAAATGGTATTTTGACAGTTGTCAGGAGGTGGAAAAAAAACAGTATAGTTTGTATGGTAGCTAGTAACTCTTAAGACCATACTTTGCATGTTCCCACCTTCATGCCTTTGTCTACAACATTCTCTTCTCTGATCATGTCCTAACCTTTCAATCTACTGAAATCCTGTTAATCTTCAAGGCCTCTTCTCTGAAGCTTTCCAGATTCCTCCAACAAAATGCAATGTCTCCAACCACTACATCTACACCTATTTCATGGTATGCACAGGACTCCACTTTGTATCACATATATTTGTATGGCTGTCCAGTCATCTCTAATAAACTTCCCAAACTTATGAGAGAGCCATTCTTTATTCATATTTGTATTTTACTATAGTATTGAGAGGAATATGCTTAAACATATTATAAATGACTTAATATTCATTTAATCAGATTAGGAAATAGGGAATAGCAGTCTTTAATTCTATATTCAGCATTCATGAAAGCAACTCTTATGCCAATTTACAACAAAATCTTTTCAATACACAGTCATCTTAGAATATGTTCACTGTGGACCTGCCTTATGTTTTGTTTCGGCAGGGTTGTGGTGCTTCCCTCCCCACACACATACACATCAGTTAGGATTGCATTTGGTTGCAAATAACAGGAACCTGAATATGTAGACTTTACTAAATAGGGGTTTATTTTTTATTTTTATCCTGTAACATGGGCTTTAGGACAGAAACTAGTGGCAAAACCTGGAAATAGAAGGGTGGTACCTAGAATCTAAAAAAGAAGACAATTTTTCTGAGTCAAAAGAGTCACGATTCTTTCATTGATACATTATTAATTCACGAAACTTTTATTGAAAACCTACTATGGTGCTGTCTACTGGCAAGAGACACTAAAATTAGTATAAAATAGTCCATGATCTCTAGCAACAAAAATTTAGTAACTTAGAATGTAAGCATGTGTGTAGAATGACAATCACAGTTAACCCTGGATCTTAAGACCCCTGTGATCTTAAAGCAATGGTCTATGGATCACTTCACAGTAAGGTTTAAGGAAAAAAAATGAAGCTCCCAGAAGGGATTCTCGAAAACCTTTAACCTAGGCTAAGAGAAGCCAACAGTGTAAAGTGATATTTGTGATTTCCAGTAACTTTTCATAGTTTGTACCATGCCATTTATTCACACTGTGGGGAGGTGTAGGTGCACTTCACACAATTGGATGTAGCAAAGCAACTGAAAGCATGGAGGAGGGAAGGAGGTGGGGCAAAGGAGAGACACAAGCATGACTTTTGACAGAGAAATTGTTCCTTTTGGGGTTATGGTAGTGAAGGGTTATTCTAAGATCTACTGGTAGTTGAAAAGAAATGCCATCAGGACCTAGTTTATTTTATCACAGAATTCTCATATGTTTCATTAGAAAATTTCACAGTTTTGTTGTCAGACTGACTCAGTGGAAAAGAGCCTGCCACTTAGGTTGGCACCAAGTCAGTACATGCTCTCGCCCACCTAGTAAGTAGCTGTTAAAATGCAAACAGAGCACTGGGACTCCAGGGATATGGGATGAAAGTACCCACTGACCAAGCCTGCTTCACTGAGATCCTCATCAGGCCCAAGACAAAATTTAAGTAGCATAGTACTGGCATGGGAGAATGTTCCAGAATCTCAGAAAGTTTCAGAACATTTCATTTATTTTTATTTATTTATTTATTTTTGTGGTACGCGGGCCTCTCACTGCTGTGGCCTCTCCCGTTGTGGAGCCCAGGCTCCGGACGCGCAGGCCCAGCGGCCATAGCTCACGGGCCCAGCCGCTCCGCGGCATGTGGGATCCTCGTGGACCGGGGCACGAACCCGTGTCCCCTGCATCGGCAGGCAGACTCCCAACCACTGCGTCACCAGGGAAGCCCTCATTTATTTTTTAGATACACATTGTGGCTTGGTCTTTGGAATTGTGAAAGCAGGATGGTGAAAGGGCACTAGAGTGCTGTAGTTCAATATGTAGACTTTCATTTATTTACCGCCTCTCCCCCCATTTTCAGCTGATTCTTAAATTCCAGCCCTTCTGCCTGATAGTCCCTCAATTTACAAAACTCTAGCCCTTGTCCTTATTGGCATATACTTTCCTAATTCTTCTAATGTCATTTTAATATCATTTTGAGGCGGGAATAAACATTTGTGGTCAATCCACCACTTTTTTTTGTTTGTTTTGCGGTACGCGGGCCTCTCACTGTTGTGGCCTCTCCCGTTGCGCAGCACAGGCTCCGGACGCGCAGGCTCAGCGGCCATGGCTCACGGGCCCAGCCCCTTCGCGGCATGTGGGATCCTCCTGGACCGGGGCACGAACCCGTGTCCCCTGCATCGGCAGGCGGACTCTCAACCACTGCGCCACCAGGGATGTCCAATCCACCATTTTTAACTGGAAATTAATCTCTCAGAATCTTTAATCCCTTGTGGGACTCCGTTCGGCAAAGATAAGGAATGCCAATACATTCTCTGAACACTAAATTCAATGCTATACAACTCCAGGACCTGGGCTTGTGCACCTTTCAAAATATGCAAGACAAATTTTTTATGAACTTTCAGAAAATACAAGAGATAAAATGGACATTTACAAGCACAGTTTTCAAAATAACCATCTGTATCAAATGACAATTTTGTAACAAAAAAATTAAAATGCACTTTTATTAGGTACTTGTTACCTGTTGGTAGCAGGCTTTAGAAAATATCTAGGTCACTGAGTGATATAAGCAAAATTCTCAGAATAATATGGAGGCAGTGTGGTCAAGCGGAAAAAACACGATAGCTCACATGAGGCAGGCTTGGAATCTCAACCCAGCTGAGTCCTGGCCTAATCACACTGAACCAGTGTGTCCATGTGTGAATAATTATAGTTCACTGAGACGCCATGAAACATCAATAACATGTAAAATGCCTAGTAGAGGTAGATGCTCACGAAACGTGAGTCCCCTTCTCTTCCTCTTCTGGCTGAGGTCCCTGACCATGGGAGGTGACCCAGTATTAGAGTACGTGATTCTTCAGTTGCTGTAGGAGAGTACCTCATCCTGATCACAAACAGCCTTATGATGAATCCTGGTGACAGGAAATTGTGTGCAACTAATTCCTACCATGAGAAAGCTGTACCCACTGTGACAGGCAAGCTGCTTGCTGGAGACCGAGGGGCCCATTAAGCAAGCACTGCATCTGACCTGTTGCCGGGGTTTTGGACACTGCCCTGCAGCCTGGCTTGCTGCCCATTGCTCCTGGCGGCTGTGAATCAACATTGTGACAGAGGGGGCACTGGGTCAACTACATTCCATTAACGGATCAAAGTGTTTTCTTTTAGACTCTTACAGCAAAGCAGATAGAAGATGGAAGATATACAGCTTAGAGTGGACACAAGCTTGGCAGAAACAGACATATAAGGATTTTTCAGCATAAATCTGAAAAAGCCAAAGACCCTAATGAACTCACACTGCCTGGTTGTCAGAATTAAATCTTCTGGCCCAATGGTTCTCAATGTTTTCCCCACCACTACTCAAAGGAGTCCACAGGTTTACATAAGGGGGCTCTCAGAACTTGTGAAGCCCCATCAGGTGATTCTGTTGGAACTCACCAACTCAGTAGAGTAGCTCATTTATTCCACAGTCCAGGAAATTGTGTCATAATTTTTATGCAGCTTGTTTTTAAATCAATTTGGAAACCTGATGGAGAAAAAATTAGCATTCATTGGTAAGCTGTAGAATTCCGAGTTTTTTTACATTTTTTTCAAGGATATTTTACATTCTCAAGATATTATCAATGACAATTCATACTGTCTTCTCCTAAATACAGTTTTCTTATTTATTAGCTACCTCAAGTCCATGAAGATAATTTTTTTTTTTTTTTTTTTTTGCGGTACGCGGGCCTCTCACTGTTGTGGCCTCTCCCGTTGCGGAGCACAGGCTCCGGATGTGCAGGCCCAGCGGCCATGGCTCACGGGCCTAGGCACTCCACGGCATGTGGGATCTTCCTGGACCAGGGCACGAACCCGTGTCCCCTGCATCATCAGGCAGACTCTCAACCACTGCACCACCGGGGAAGCCCCATGAAGATAATTTTTAAAGAAAGATATTTAGAGATTACTCACTTTACCTTTCATGAATGTTAGCCGCCTCTTGTCCTGATTTGGTTTGGGAAAATAAAGGTGGGATTTATTTCATATGATAGAATGGAATGAGATTCACAACTATGAAGATGATTCTAGGACCGTGAAAAAAAATCTTGACAGGTAAGGAAGGGCTTAAATTCTCTACACACAGAATATATAGACATACATGTTGGGAAGTAACTTTCAGGAGAGAATATGTGATTACAGATGGGATTTGAGTGGAATATTTTAACAGATCTTTAAACATGGCTTGTTTGTTTCATTTTGTTTTCCATTAGGACACAGATGGTATTAAAAAGTTTCATTCTGGGCCATGTTTAATTTCTCTAAATGGACAGCTGCCATAAGCATGTATGTTAAGAGTTTGTTCATTAGGAGAGAATTTCAATTTAATTATATACAGTATTGCATGGCTCTCTGTTGGGGATATTATTTTGTAGGTGATTTAATTAATTCCATGCATATGTGACTATCTAACAGTTTCTAGAGCGAGTGGATATACTTATATTGTGATAGGAATTACTTTGTTAATATTATTTTTACATATGTGAATAATCGTACATGACAAAAGACCAAATTGAATACTGAATTACCTTATGTCTGCTATTTGATTTGGGGGAAATAAAATCACTTTTACTGTTTCAAATCAAACAGCTAAACAAATAGTTAAACTTTATCATTAGATGCGGCTGTTAATATCTGAGCATCTTCTAAATGAGATCTAGGTAAATAGGAAATTCATGATATTTTGTTACTTATGACTTTTTGTAACTGAATAATTTATATATTTTACCAAGGTCTTCTCTCACTCTCCATTTTAGTCAAGTTAGTAGTAGCAAATACAATGATTATATTTATCCAAAATGAATCTGCATATTCTCAGATATACAAATAGGAACTAAGCTTTGATTTAAAGGGATCACCAGTAAATAATGCCATATATATGGTGAGAAAATAGTTTTATTTATTCAAAATTGTATGAGCAGTAGGCAGGTACTGTCCTTCAAGATTAAAAAAAAAAATTAGCTAGGTCAGGGAGATTATATTCTGCTTTGTTTCTCTCCTAGGAGTTATCTTGGTCTGCAATCAATCCTTCAGAAAAATCCCTCACATTTTCACTTTTGTGCAGTATGTTAACTATGAGCAAAATGATAGTGTATGTCAGTCAAATGTAAAGCATTACTTCTATTGGTATTAAAACCTGATGATTAATGCAGAAGCTCATGGCAAATCAGGTTAATCTGAGCAATATATTATTTCCTTTTAGTCCACAATCTGTCACTTCACAAACCATGGTTAATAGAATGCCCCAAATAAAAAGATCTGTTTAAATGAAAATGTATAATATATTCTGCATCTCATTTATATCTTATTGTGTTGAAAGGTAGGCTAACATTAGCTAGTCTGTGAATAGGATATGAAGGAGATGATATACTTGTTTTAGAAGACTTAGGTATTCCTTTTAAACACTAAATTTCCAAAGGCTTGCAATTATTTAAAATATTAGCTCCTATTTTACTGACTTATTGCATTTAAAGAATCTAAATTAGAATTTAATTAAAAGATCCAAAAGGAATCATTGAAAGAAGTAATATGCACATTAAAAACAATCCCTAATAAAGAAGGTGTGGCACATATATACAATGGAACATTACTCAGCCATAAAAATAAATGAAATTGAGTTATTTGTAGTGAGGTGGATGGACTTAGAGTCTGTCATACAGAGTGAAGTAAGTCAGAAAGAGAAAAACAAATACCGTATGCTAACACATATATATGGAATCTAAAAAGAAGGGTTCTGAAGAACCTAGGGGCAGGACAGGAATAAAGACGCAGATGTAGAGAATGGACTTGAGAACACGGGGAGGGGAAGGGTAAGCTGGGACGAAGTGAGAGAGTGGCATGGAAATATATACACTACCAAATGTAAAATAGATCGCTAGTGGGAAGCAGCCGCATAGAACAGGGAGATCAGCTCGGTGCTTTGTGACCACCTAGAGGGGTGGGATAGGGAGGGAGGGAGGGAGACGCAAGAGGAAGGAGATATGGGGATGTATGTATATGTATAGATGATTCACTTTGTTATAAAGCAGAAACTAACACACCATTGTAAAGCAATTACACTCCAATAAAGATGTTAAAAAAAATAGAAAAAAAATCCCTAATTCTATTCTCTTGGATCCTAGAAAATAAAAAGTAGAATTATTGTATTATTATTCACTTGCGCTAGTATAATAGATGTCAGCTACCTGGATGATTCCAAATCTTCTAGCTTGCTACAATCACCTGGTCCTTTAATACTTCAATAAAATTGTTCGAATATCCTGACTTACCTAGGGACGGAATTCTAGTCTCTTGTTAAGAAATGGGGAGTGGCATAGCGGTTTAGGTTTCACCAAATCTCTGGTTCTAGGAGTCTCCTTCTTTCTCTGAATTTTTGATCTCCGCTCTCATTTCACCTCCTGAGGAGGCAGCCCTTTTCCATATAGGATCAGTAAGCTCTACAACCTGATTGTGCCCTGTCCAACTTGTGTGCAACTCCCCTTTTCCCAAAGTTTCACCCAATCTATGCTGTGACTATAGCAAACTTAATGAAGAATTTGGGAGGAAGGTGGTATGGGGGTGGCATATGCCTCAAACAGCTAGAATTATTTATCAAACTATCTTTCAAAGCATCTTTGCATTCCAACCACTGGGGAATTTGCACTATTTCTCGCCTCTCCTCAGCTCCAGCTTCCGTTCAAATCACTGGCCAGTTTTATCTCCTCTGGCCTCCCCCATCTCCTTCCTGGTAAGACCACCCTCCCCCTCCAAGGTCCCATTAGCTCCTTTCACAGAACAGAACTGGAGCTCTTCACCCAGCCCCAGTTCATAAAGGCATTGCTGGGCAGGATAAGCGGGTGTGAGGCATACCCTTTAAACCACACTCCTGCTCAGCACAGACAATGCTGTCCCAGACAGGAATTCTGTAGTCATCAATTTCCTCTCCCCCCTATAATAGGAAGTGATTTAGGGATTAAGGACTTAGAATTTGGCTGTGAGACGAGAGCGAGCAGCAGACAATGAGAATTTGGAAGAATTGTCAACCTTTATGCATATAACGAGACCTAAACATCTTCTGCTCCAGACAAGGAAACTGAGACCTAAAGAGGTCAGGAGCCTTACTGGAGGTTATATAGCACTTTCAAGTTGTATACAACTGTCTGGTCCAGAACTGTTTCTATGAGCTCATGAAACAGCTTGATTTCTCAGAAGCCAAACAACATTTCATCTCTATATGTTTAATTCTAGACTGTGCTGCCAGCAAAGGTCCCAGAGGAAAGAATACAGACATATAGAGCAGGGAAGGCACGCAGCTACTGCACACCTAAATCATATTATTGCAAATACTCTGGTATGTTCAATTTTCAGTTCTCTGGTAACCATTCATGTGTAATTAATCCTCTAATTTGTCGGCATGATGTTGATCTTACGGAGGGCACTTTTCACTTAAATCCTTTGCAGCTTTCATCAGAGATAAAATGTCAAGCTGAAGCCTCCTTGTTCTGACCCAGAAGAAAGTGAACTGGTTAAATTTCTTATGTTCCTAGAAAAACCAAGGAGGGTGGGTTGGGGAAGGAGAGGTAGAAAGAGAGAGAAATGCTTGTAATGGAGGAAGAGGCAAATGGAAAATGATCACAGCCAGCCCTGTTGCTGAAATATGCCAAGAAAAACTATTTAACAGCATTATCCACTAGTAGAAATTCAATATCTTCTATAAATTAGGTTCTAACACTTCTGTCTTAAATTTGCCATAACAGATACCTAAAGAAATAATTTATAAATATCAAGGAAATAGTAATAAACCTGAGAGCTACATTTGACTGACATAACTCACTGAAAGAAGCTTACAAGATAGAAAAATGTATCCAAAGCACTTCCCTTCAGGGAAAAGTAGAAAGTCTCCTCAGCACAATTCAGACATTTAGTAACAATCTTGGTTGTAAACATTTATCCAAACAGTCAACAGGACAAAGAAAATGCTCCTGTGAAAACAGTAACCAGATCTTAGGGCTCTGGTCTTTGAAGTTTGAAATATTTCCCCAGAACTGCCACATTCTTCTTTCTCCTATTCCTCTAAAAGATCACAAAAGTAAATTCTCTTTTGTTCCCTCTTTCTGTTATCCTGCCAAAAATACACACTTACTGATAAAGCCCATCAGTGATTCATTACATACCATCATCCCAAGGTTTCCACTATAAATGCCATATTAAATGAGCCTCTTCTGTTTTATTAATGCATAACAGACATTTAATAGCAATGATGGTGCCAATGATTCTTACTGTATCATACCATTGAAACCCAGACGTTTCTGTACAGACAGAAGCAAAGACACTAGCCCCCAGGTTCTTTTTCTCCATCTTATTTCCTTAGCAGTGGCAGAGCTGGGATTCATTTGGAAGCAGAAACAGTGGGATGTAACCTTTCTTTTCATATTTCTCCTTTTCTCTACAGATCAATTCCATTTTCTCTATTCCACCACTCATTATCAATTGAGAGAAGAAAGAAAGAATGAGAGAAAGAGGAAGAGAGAGAGGACAAAAAGGGGAGGACAGTCTGGGAATTAATTTAGGCTGAGAATCTATACTTATTTTTAAATTTCTTAACATAAACTAAACAAATACATGAAAATAATACACATTTTAATTTTCTTGAATTTCGTATATAACTACCCCACTAAGGCTTTCCTAAAGCCTTAGTCTTCCCCAGAGCCTTCATCCAAAGCATTAATTCATTTACTGGTCAACGAATAGAGTCCACCATGACTCATACAAGTTATAGTGCATGTGAATGAACTCCTGTGCGGTGAAGACACTGCTCGGTTTGTGTTTTCTTTGTTGGTCTTGTCCCCAAGGAAACCTCTAAAGCATATATCTTTCTAAGACTCTGTAGGAAGGAGCTGGGACCTGGATCTCCTTTGTGAAAGCACTTTAGCTTCTGGGGGTCTCTGGCTGCTATGATGATGGCCTCCTCTAGACCTATCAACTTTGGGTCCTGATAAGAATCCTCAGTTCTGACCTGGCCCAGGCATCTGGGTCATGTGGGTTAATGGTCCTGGACAAGTACTGTTCCCCCTGTTTCAGCAGATGTCAGCCCCTAAACATACCAAGTCCCAGAGGCAAGGAAGGTGACAAAATTGGCCAGAGCAGCATGTAGGCAGTGAGAAAGTTCACATAAACTAGAATTCCACTCTACCCAGGCATTATCCTAGAAATGAGTGCCTGTTATAGTCCACTGGTGTGAAGTCTTACAAGATTTTGGTCTTCTCAGAGCAGTCTTCTGTCATCATTTTTGCAACTTAGTAGAATGACAATGACCAGAAGTGGGGAGAGAACAGAGGCAGAAAGAGCTTCAGTGCCTTCCCACATCTGTGCTATACCTATAATTCCCTCATACAGACAGCAATAGGGCCTCCACAGATGTTCTCTAGCCAGAGTTCTGTTCTCTCTATTTCCAAAGCAAAACCCAGGAAACTGAAGCATAAGAATACATATCAAAATTGTCAAATGGTATCAGTCACCAAGAATGTCTGATTTCACCTCTGTATAACTCTAATTTGTCTCTTTCTCATCCCCTTCCTGCCACTGACCTCATTTAGAACCTCTTTGCCTATCTATTCTCGACTTTTAATAACCCTTTAAGATACCAAAGGGTCAATAAAACAGGAATGAAAAAAAGGGATGAAAAAATATAAGTGTTCCTACCTCTTGTTTAGGCATATGTAGGTATACCTAGTCGGGATCTTTTCATTCTCTGTTAACAAGGAATAGAGGCGCCTATGGCCCAGTTTTTCCTGGTCCAGGAAGCCTTCTATAACCTGTTAGCTCACAGGTGAATCCTCTCCCTCTGGTGCAGTTCTATGTAGTCAATAGAATGCCATACTGAGATTCATAATATCTTGTTCTGTCTACCACCTCTGTGACCTCAAGGTTATCACTCAATGCCTGATGAAAGGAATTGTCCAACAAACAAGATGGGTTGTCTCAGAGAGACTATCTATCCGCAGAAGTCCTAGCACATGACTGACGGCCCGCCACATTAGTACATCATGTTCATCAGGCCCAGTACTGAACTCATGATCTTGTCTTCTACTTCCTCCTCCAACCAGTTTCCATCCTCACATTCCCTTGTTGTATGATAGGCACTGCCTTCTACCTAGAAACCTGAGCATCTTCCTCAACTCCTCCTTACTCCCCACATCTAATCAGTACGACATTCATAAATATTCCTTGGAAAGTCTCCCCTTTCCAAGCCCACTGCTACTGCAGTTCAGACTCACCATCACTCCCTGTAGCTGTACAAAATCACTGGACCAGTCTCCAGACTGGCTCTTCCTGGCCTCCAGAATTGCTCTTCCTCCAGCCCATTCCTCACCTACCTGTCTGGTTGAGCTTCCTAAAATAAAAATTTGATAATATCACTCTTTCTTAGAGCCCTTTAGTTGTTTCTTAATGTTACTAAATAAAATCCTGACTTCGTAGCCTGTCTTAGGTCTTGCCCCTACCCACTTTTACACACTAGTCTTCAGTTACTCTCATTAAGTCAGCAATTGTTCACCCCATTCCGCTCCATCAACACCATTCACATGGTGCCTGTAAGCCAGCCTACTTTGCCTCTGGCCTGAGATCACCTTCCTCACTTTGTCGTCGCATTCAAGACTCTGCTGGAGTTTCATCCTCACTGTGATGGGTCCCTTGAACTCCTTCCACTGTGGTACTGTGGCATCAGTCCACACCTCCAGCGTGGCACTGATAGAAATAGATTTGTTTATATGTTCGCCTCCCCTGCAGAACGTAGGCTCCTCTGATTGAACTTTGTTTGCCCACTGTCTACTTTAGGTCTTAAGCATAATAGGGTTTAATAGGCATCTAATAAATGCTTATTTAAGAAATTTGGTAGAAGGGTTCAGTGTATGAGGGGTCAGCAGGAGAACTGAAAAAGATGACCTTCAAAGTCCTTTCGAATTCTCAGATTTTCATTTGAGGATATTAGTCCCTTCCATAGTTTTGAAATCACATCTACTTATGACCCTCACCCATGACTTCGAGGTACTTCTCAACCTGAGCTTTAGACTAAAATGTCCACCTGCCTGTTATGCAACTTCACACACAAGCTAGTGGATATCTCAAATACATTTCAGTATGTCCAAAATTAACTCACTTGCTCACACAATCTGACCCACCTTTCCTGTTTATTAATGACACCATCCTCCTCCTAGAGGCCCATGTTAAGAACATCCAGATGGCACCTTTCTCCTAAAACTAATCTCCACCTAGTCCTGTGGATTCCCCTTTCCCCAAACAAGTTCTTTTTTGTCACTCCATCCCTCTCACAGTCTCCATCAGATTACCTGTGACTCTGATTAGTATTTATTTTATTCTGACTTTCATGATGTATTTCCATCTCTGTCCCAATACAAGATACTGGAAGATTTCTGTATTATGACTGCAAATCCCACAACTCTTAGCAAAGGGTTTGCAGGTAGACAGCAGGTGTTCAACAAGTCTTGGTAGAATCGCTCAATGCATGTTAGGATGTTAGGTTTAAATTGCTTTAGGGGCATGTATCTTGTTATATACTTTTTTGTCCCCCCCAATAGTAAATATAGTAAAAGGCATAGGAAGCAGGAAATACATATATTTTTAAAATTGAACACTGTATCTGGAGTTGCTGCAACAACTGGCTGTAGTTTTAATAAAAAAAACACGCTCTGCTATTGAAAAAAAAAAAGTCCCTTAGACTCAGCTCCCAGCTGAAACCAGCCAGGATCCCGGTTTCCCACCCCTTCCAGTGGCCTGATGTGCGGCGGGGGAGGAGCAATGGGCAAGCTGGGCCCGAGGAGCAGGGAAGAGCGAGCTGGGGGAAGTCCCGGAAGTCATTGACCAGAGCAAGCAGCCGCCTCAGCCGGATCAGCTCGGGCTGTGGTCCCAACAATAACAGGAGCGCGGGCCGGGCGAGGGCTGCCGGGGGCCCGAGTTTGGGGGCGGAACCCGGATTGGGGGGGCGGGTGGGACGCTTCCCAAGGCCGCAGTGATTGGAGGAGAGAGATGAGGGGCGGTGGAGCTCGAGGAGTGGGCCGCGGAGCTAACGGGTCGACCGAGGAGAGAGCGTGTTGATTGGGTGACGCAGAGGGAGACGGACCAGAGCCGACCGAGGATTGGCCGTGGCGGGCTGTGAAGGCGTGGCCAGCGCGCGCGAGAGGGAGCGCGAGGGAGCGGGCGACCGCCCTGCCAGCTAGCCGGAGTCCGGGGCGAGCGCGGCGGGCAGGGGTCGGGTTGAGGAACGCGGCGCGGGAGGCGCGTCCCCCAGCTGCCCTCCGCGGCTCGAGCACCCCACTTCCTTCCCTCCCCTCCCTTGCGCTCCGGCCTGGGGTCTCCGGGCGGGGAGCGGAGGGAAGGGACGAAGGAGGAGGAGGTTTCGCGGAGTGAGGGGCGGAGGGGGTCCCGGAGCGGGGCGAAGCGCGCGCTGCCTCTCACTCTCCTGCCGCTGCCTTTGCCTCCTCGCCCGGTGCCGCGGCCCCGGGGCGCCCGCACTATGCAGGCGGACTGCCGGCCGCCGCGATGGCGAGCCGGGCGGTGGTGAGAGCCGGGCACAGCCCTCATCGTTTCCTAGTCCGGGCCGCGGCCGCCGCCCCCGCCCGGGCCGCGATCCCCCTCTCCCGCTCCTACCCCCTCCCTCCCCGCTCCAACTCCTCCTCCCCCTCCTCCTTCCCCATGCCTCTGTTCCTCCTCCTCTTACTTATCTTGCTCCTGCTGCTTGAGGACGCCGGAGCCCAGCAAGGTGAGTGGTTCCCGAGGAGTGCGCGGCGCGCGGAGCCCCGGGGGGGGGCGGGGGGGGGCGTCGAGGGAGCCTCCTGGGCGCCGGGTGTCCGGGCCGTTAATGAATCTGCAGACGCGCGGGGTAGGTGCGGTGCGCTTCGGTGCGTGGCCAGACCTGGCCCCGCACTCGCTGGGTTGAGTTGATGAGATGGGCTGTCTGTTGTCCCCCAAGTTGGCGCGGCTTTACTTTTGGGGAATCCCATTCATTTTTCTGAAAAGAGGGAATTGAGACCTTGCTGTGAAGGCCTCCTTTTGGGTATTGTATTCTTCTACTGGGGAAAGTCTTGGAGAGGAAAAGAAGTTTTGGAGATGCGACCCCTAATGTTAAGCTAAATGGATGGATGGACAGAGTAGAAATGCAAGGTAATTAAATAGCATTTAAATCCATTGAAGGCAAGTGATGATAATTATCATCTTTTGTCAATGTGCTCAGGTTCAAAATCGAATTAAGTTTATTCTGGTTATCTTTGAGTGTTGGATTTAGAACATGCTCTTTGCAATCCCTGCCTATTCAGGATGGTGGTCTAGATTGCCTGGGTCAGACACTGGGTCTGGGACCCAAAGCAGCGTACTCTTGCCCAAATGGAGCGTTCCGTGTTAAAAGGGCAAGCCCTTACAGAAAGTGACAAAACTTTTTTCCGTTAACAATCCTTGAAAAAAAACTTTACTGAATACTCATAATGGAAAGAGAATACCAGGCTGATTTCCTCCCCCTTTTAAGTACTTTTTTCAGGCAGCGAAAAGCAATTTTTGAAAGAGTTTGGCATCAGTTATTGAACACGTTTTTCCATTGCATTTCACTGCATTTTATTGCAGTGAGAGGGATAAAGATTGGATTGTTACTTATCGCTGGGAAGGGTTTTGGGTTTTGGGTTTTGGATTTTGGTTGATCTCCACATTTAAGTCCAGCTTAATGTTGCTCTCATGGTTTTCAGTAAAGTATGGAATCATGGCCATAAGCCTGTCATTGTGAAGATGCCGAAACTTTGACAGGCATGTGGAAATAAAATGTAAATGGGAAAAATGTATTTGGTAAACTGACCTCTTTCAGATCTAGGCAGCATTCAGGTTTCGGTTAGATCATCTCCTTAAACGAATTCTTGAACATCAGCATTTAATAAATTAGTGTGAAATCCTTTCCTCCATTTAAGTTTTAGAACCTGTGCTTCTATTTTTCTCCTAGTAGAAAAAGCAAAACAGGCTTATATATGGCTAACACTGATTGATTGGGTCTTACTCTGTGGCAGGCACAGCCCTAAGTGATTTATGTCTATTAACTCAATCCTCACCACAGCCATCTGAGATAAGTATTGTTATTCCATTTCAAATATAAGGAAACTAAGACACACAAAAAATAAGGTACCTTGATACAGAACTCTAACTACATAACCAGAATATTCTGACCATTTTGCTTATGTCAAGATCTGAAACTGTTTATATCATGTTTAAAAAATAATCTTTGAACAGTATAGAACCAGTTAAATGTCTCCCCTCCAAATGAGATAATTGCCTTGCTTTTAGAATTTCTTAAACCTGGTCTAATTAAACATGCAACATTACCTTATTTTTTTAAGTTTAATTTCAGTTTTTACCAAAGCATTTTAACATGGTTCTCTTTCACAGTGTCATGTTATATAAACATCAATGTAGATGAACACAAATAGAAATGATGCTGGTAATTTAAAAGACCTGATTTCTAGTCCACCTGTTTATTGGGTAAATTTTTAAAAATCATTTAATTTCTTTGTACCTCAGTTTTCTACATCAGTGATAAGAGAATATATACCTATTTCCTAGCTTGATGAAAATGAAATGCTAGTACACAGGAGTTTTGAAAAGGGTAAAGTACAAATAGCTATAACTGATTATCATTGTTAATGTTTTTTTTTTTAATTTTTAAAAAATTTTTGGCTGCGTTGGATATTTGTTGCTGCACGCAGGCTTTCTCTAGTTGCGGCGAGCAGGGGCTACTCTTAGTTGCGGTACGCGGGCTTCTCATTGCGGTGGCTTTTCTTGTTGTGGAGCACGGGCTCTAGGTGCGCGGGCTTCAGTAGTTGTGACACGTGGGCTCAGTAGTTGTGGCTCGTGGGCTCTACAGTGCAGGCTCAGTAGTTGTGGCGCACGGGCTTAGTTGCTCCGCGGCATGTGAGATCTTCCCGGACCAGGGCTTGAACCCGTGTCCCCTGCATTGGCAGGCGAATTCTTAACCACTGCACCACCAAGGAAGACCCTATCATTGTTAATCTTGAGCTTACTAAATTGATAAAGTAAGGGCCATTTAGGTATACATTGCCTGAAAACTCAGGAATCGTATGGGATTTGAATTCCCTAATTTTTAAAAATTATATTTCTTACCCAAAGAACCCTGATGAGGTCTGTGGTGGAACTGCAGTCAGTGTTACTAGTCTAACAGATGTGCTTTAGGGTCCACTGGGATTCTTCACATAACCTAAAAAGAAGTCAGATTTCAAAATGAGAAGCAGTGCTTTAAAAAGCCTATAGAATTTTTAATAATGGGAATGTCTGCAATATTGTAATGTTAAGTTACAAGCTGGAGTTTTTACTCTCCTTTATAAGAAGTCTTGGTAAGAAGTCTGGAAGGATATAATTTTAAAAAAAGATAACAGTTGTCTTTTGATGATAGAGTTGTAGATAATTTCTTTATGCTTTTCCAGATGTTCTGCAATGTACATATAGTCACAATAAAAAATGAGCTGTGAAAGAATGTTTTGTGATATATAGAGTTCTTTTTTCCCTTAGCCAGCCTAGGTAGAAATGCATTGAACGTGTATGCTGAGGTAGAACTGTGCTTCAGGATTTTTTTTTAATCTTTCAGACATCATTTTGAAGTAGCAGAAGATACTACACTCATTCCAATTAATGCCGTACATACATAGCTATTCCTCAGCAGATTTTCTGCTGACCAAGTGTTTTTTCTTTTTATTTGGCCCAGAATAAAATTTATCATTGGTCTGAAAACTTGTCAACCTTTCACAACAGAGATGTATTTTAACCAACCTTATTTCATTAATATATGTATAAATTCTGTTTATTCACATCTGTTTAACTATAATGGTGTTTTAGGCATGGCTTGTATTTGTGTATTTTGAGTTCTAAGTTTGATATTAAATTTACCTTCAAAGTCTTTTTCTTTTTTATTGAAAGCATTTTTTCCGGTAGAATGTATGTCTTTCTAAAAAACTTAAATTTGTGGAACTTATTATGCTGATTGTCTATTTGCTACCGTAATAAATTAACTTAATAGGAAGTTGAGGGTCTACTGTGAATGAATTTAAGTCTCTGGTTTACATTATGACTGTAGGAATTTGTGTCACCTCATCTTAGGAGTTCAGCTTCCTCATTTGTGTCATGGAGGGTTTGCCTACCTTCTGGGTTCGAGTATTATTTGAATGTGGTAAAATATCAGAGGGATTAATTTTAAAAATCCATTGAGACTGACTTTATTCCTATTAACATGAAATGTTTGTGAAGGTAGTGATTTTTGTTGGCTAATTTATCTATCAAACAAATCAGTTTCTTTCTTAAAAAGAATCATTCAATTTCACAATGATATTTGAACTAATGTGTGAAAAAAATATACAGTCTGTCAAGTAGTGCCTTTATTTGCTTGTGATGTGGGGAAATAGTTTTTGAACACTATTTGTGAATTGTCAGAAATGAAGAACATGTCCCTCTGCAAAGAACGTTTGTGATTATTAGTAATATTGACATCGTTAATTTAGAATTTTCCGTTATCTTTTTTTAGGTCTGATAAAGCATTAGGGCTCTTATATGTACTTACTGTTCAGAGGCAAAAATCAGAGCATCCTTTTTCTGCTATATTTCTGATTAATTTTACATAGTGAAAGTTAGAAATATAGCACGTATTCCATATGTGTTAATGATCAGATTTTAAATCCACATTTTAAAAACTTGTAAATGAAAAATTAATTGTAAAATTACATGTTAATGATTTTTAGGTAGATTTCCCAATGTTATCAGCAGAGAGAAAACTTTATTTCCCTCTGGAAATAGTTAATAGTTCTATTTGAACATCTAAGCTTCATTCTAGAAGACCAACATTAAAAAAAAAAAAACTTAAAATAGTGAAATGGGTATGAGTTAAAGTACCAGAACTAAAACACAAATGAATTAATTAATTTCCAAAAAGAAAGAATCAGATAGTATGATGAGGAAAGGCTAGATTTACATAGAGTTAGATTTTAAATTTAGGAGTATACTTTACAAAATGAACCTGGGGTGTGAAAGCTCAGGTGGTAATACTGGGTATGAATTGAATGCATGCAAGTAGTTTCCACTTGCACTTCTTGACTAGTTGGAAAGATGTGGAATGATGACATAAAATTATAAGGATCAGGAAAAGCTTTGTAGAGATAGTGATATTTGCTAAATGTAAATAGTGATATTTGCTAAATGTGATTGTTGAAATATGAAGTGAGACAGCTTGGCAGTTTTTCTTGTGTTGCTCATGGATTCAGTTTACTTTATAACAACCTTATGGCCTTAGCACTTTATTTATTTTAAAAATATTGTACAGATAACAATTATATAACAATTACTCAAAACCAAAAACTTAACTAATAATTATCCACAGTCCTACCCCCTTATCTATCCATTTATAATTTTTGTCTTCCTTTCTAGTGCATATTCACATACCTACATAATCTTATGTGGTTGTAATTTTAATAGTGTGGTGTTAAGTTCTGTAGACATATCATGTTAAAATTAATTTGTAGGCTGATTTAGCACACAGAAGCATACTTTGAAAATACAGCAAGACAAAAATTTCAAAATCTAAAAATTTTTCACAGGACATTCATTATTTGTGAAGTAATTATTATATTGTTTAGAACTGCTATTACATTATTTTCTTTATTTGATTAAATTCTTCATTCAGGGTAGGACCTTTGAGAAAGTATGTCAGTTCAAAGTATTAGTTTAGAAACACATAATGCTAATTTTCCAGGTCCTTATGTGGATTAAATCAATATACTCCCATGAGGACAAAAAATACAGATATTCAAATAAACTAGAATTTAATGAATGCCAGTGTCCACTGAAGCAGATGGTGTAATGGGGTGATCTTAAAACGTTGCCAGAACATCACCTACTAGGTCCACCTGCACTCTAAAGGATATGTAGTTGAAAGAAGAACTTTGGTTAGCTGCTTGAATCATGGGGAAGACCGCAGATGCAAGCTCCCTCAACTGCTTTCTAAGGAGAGTAGGCCAGGAGTTCCTTTCCTTTGTGGAGTACAGTGCATGTGAGTTTGCAGTTTAAGTGTGCAAACTTAATTGCTTGGGATAAGAGAGAAGATGCTGGTACTCTTTATCATTCTCTCATTAAAAACTCTCAGCATGGAAGAGTACCAACTATACGCTCCTAGGGATGTGTGCACATTGGTCAATAGAGTCCTGAGACAGTTACGATAGAGTAAAATATTGTCATTGTCTTCAGAGGTCCTACAGGCTAGTTGGGGAAATAATTATCTTCATGTTGGAGTATATGGATAAATAACCAAGGGAAGTTGCACAGTGCTGCGAGTTTGTAAGGGAGAGAGAGCTCACAATACCTGGGAAGTAGGAAAAAACCTTGCTGATAAAATGATTTTAAGCAGGTAAGCTTTTAGGACTGGTAGGTTTCTAGTTCACAGGGATGGCAGACATTTCAGGAGTTAAGATCACAGCATCAGAACAGCAGGGAGTCAGGAAAGCATGTGAGTGTCAAAGCCATCCTTGCTGCAATGAGTAGCATGCCTCAGCCTCTGGTCCTGGCCCATTGCTTCCTCCTTGAGCCCAATACCCTGCACACTTGCCCCATATTTGGGCAAATATGGTTGCTTTCTAAGGACCAGGGTTCTGTGCACTGGGGTACTGCCCTCTTGGAGCTATGTTAATACTTCCATAGTGTGGCCAGCAGCCCCTTTATAAGATACAATCCAAACTCCTTTGCATATTATATATGTAATTTTTTCAGAGTCTGGCCCCTCCCTTTCTCTCTGACTTAATCTCATGCCAGCATCCCTCACCCTTTGTATACAGCTCAGGTATAAGACTGAGATTTTTATTCCTCTAATATATAATTTCATCCTGTTTTGCCTTGTTCCTGATACTGATCTCTTTACATGTGTCATTTTCTCCACTTGAAGAGAAAGAGCCCCTTTCCTTGTGTGCTTGGTAACCTCCTTATCATCCTTCAAAACCCTTCTTGGGTATCATACCCTCTAGGAAGAGTTCTCTGTCACCACACACACTCATCTCCAATAGTAATTTCCTGTTTTTTCTGTTCAGTCATTAATCACAATGTATATTAAATATTTGTTTCTGGAAGAGAGTTTTATTCATTTTCTTATTTCTAATACTTATCATGATGTCCATCATTCAAAAATATGAATTTAGGGGAAATCCCTGATGGTCCAGTGGTTAGAATCTGGCACTTTCACTACTGAGGGCCCGGGTTCAGTCCCTGGTCGGGAGCTAAGATCTCACAAGCTACTCGGCGGTGCCAAAAAAAAAAAAAAGAATTTAGAGCTCATTTCTGCAGTGAATCTGCTGCCCGAAGCACATATTTAGAGTTAGTCTCTGGGCACCTGCATGCCCTTCACACTGTTGTCCTTTGTCTGATTCCCTCAGTCAGCAATCAGAGCCTGGGCTTCTCAGTTCCATGAAAATAGAACCCTTTCTTGAACCTTAACCTACTTGCACAGGGCCTAACATTCTGTGCAGTGTTTTCCCAGCCTCCCTCTTCCCAGGAGCTAGACCCCTTTGCTTTTGTAATGAGAGGAGTCCTCCTTCAACTGCAACTCTGAACAGAGCCATGGTTTCTACTTAAAAAACACTGCTGTGCTCCCCTGTCAAATAGGTGGTCTTTAAGAACTGTGCTAGCCTAAGTCAGTGTCAGCAAGTGGGGTGCACTCCTTTGCCCTCTCTTTCAGATTCTGATTTGCATAGCCACCTCCAGCCTTATAAAAGTCCCCCTAGTTTTGGTTCTAGTAGTTGCCTGCCTCCTTTTTCTTTGCCAGCCAAAATTCCTGGATAACATTCAGGTAGCTACAATAATTTGGTGTCAGGAAAGTAATGAGAAGCAGGCTGAAAAGGTCAGTGGGGACAAGACTGTGGAGAACTTTCCTTGTGGGGCAGACTGAAGAGTTTGTACCTGTGATGTTAGCAATGACATCATCCTTAGGTACCTCTGCTTCTACCCAGTCCATCTCTAGGTTCACTTGTCTCAGCCCAGGTTAGTCATCTCATTGATGCTTTTCCCCTCGTCCTTGACAGATCCCAAACCTGGCCCATGTGCCAGTCCCCACTGTCCTCTTTCTCTGGTTCTGGACAGCTTAAGGTTGCAGGAGAAAGGCATGTGGCCTTTGTGACTAGATCTGCCTCAATAAGGATGACTAATCAACCCTCACGTGGGGATTTCTGCTCAGCACAGTAAAACTTTGCCTCCTGCCTTGCCTTTTCTTCTTCCTGAAATCATCTCTTACACCTTATCCAAAACACTGCTTCATCAGGGAATATAAGTTGTGTTTTAGTATAATTTAAACTTCTGTGGTGCTTCTTACCTTGTACCTGGAAACATGCTCAGGATGCCACTGGCTTGTATATACATCTGTCAACTCGTTGCTTTCCAGGTACCTTATATCTCTGCTTTTTTCAATGACCAACTTTCTGACAAGTAGACTACATCTGTGCTGTACATTTTCTTAGTGTCCAGCATGCAAAAGATATTTGTTAATGATGATTCCCTCGCAGTCTAGCTTCTGCTCTCCTGAAACTGTCACTTAAACTGTGAGATTCTTTTTTTTCTTTTAAACCTGAGAGCTTTCTTTGTCTTCACTATTTTTTACGTGGGTGGACTTTGAAAGTATGGAGATATTGGAGTCAGACATACTTGGATTTAAATACTAGGCATGTCACTCTCAATGTTTTGAAATGTATAACTCACCTCTCTAGAATGTATGAGGGCTGCGATCAAATCTGTTGGGTAGTTGATAAATTTTGGTTCAATGAGTGAAACAACGTGTGAATGAAAATTTTGTTTCTCTTTCCCTATTCTACAGTTAAAATTTCCATTTTCAAGTGTTTGCTTTCTACTGAGATCCAGTGCTTCTCCATCCTTCTGCCCCTTCTCCCCACCCCACTTATTGTGTAGGAAAGTTCACCCTTAGCTTACTTAGTGAGAGGGGTCAGACCACGCAGTGGAGGCTTGTGACAGCAGGGCGTGATTGTTCACATATGTCCTTTCCTGGCCTCCAACCCACCCAGACCGTAATACTGGTTTTGTCCCCTCCCTTTTGACCTCTACTTTCTCTCTCCAACTTCCTACCTGTTGATAGATTTTAGCTTTCTTTGCTCTCCACCCTCAGATCATTTTCAGGTTCATGGTTTATCCCTTTCTTCTTGGTATGCCCTGTTTCTGGTTACTCTTTTTGTCCTAGATGCTAACTTTATAGGTCTGGATATGAGACAGACATTCTGTTGCATGGGTGGAGGAAGAGTGTTTTGGTTAGTGAGGTTATAGGGAACAGAAAATTAAATCTGCTTAAAGTAGAAAGGAAAAGTATTGGGACCATTCTGAGGTAACTTGTGGAATCTTCCTAAGAACTGAGCCAACCTAAGCCCAGGGAAAAGCGGGGATGCAGCTGGACCTCAGACACCAAGAACTCAGCTTAATTCTGTCTTGTTACAGTCTCGCTTTCTCTGCATGGAACAAATAATGGCTGCTGGCAATCCTCAAGGCTTGTAGCTTCAACACTGGAGAGATTCTGGGGTTTCCCTAACATACAAGGTCCAAAAATGAGGGCAGGGCAAGTTGGCCTCACGTTGGCCCAGTGTGAGTCAGTACCCACCCTTGAACCAGTCAACTAACCAGGGGGCATGAGGTCATATGAAAACTGTTGCAAACTGCAGAGTAGTTCCCAGAAGGAAAGTGGGGTACTAGATACATAGAGGCATCATCTTTAAAGAGAGTGTTCACATTTATAGAATCCAGTGCTTTTTAGATAAGTTATTACCAAACCCTCACAATTACCTTGGGAGATGGGTGGTATTATTCCCATGTATAGCTGAGGATTTAGAGGTTAAGTGCCAGGATCATCTCAAAAGTTGGCATAGCTAGAATTTAAATCGGAAAGTCTGTCTGATTCCCAAGCCTATATGTACTTTTCTACTGTTATCACTTACCTACCAAGTGCCTACCACTGGCTTGTTTGGGTTAATTATTTTCTAAATTCAGCAACATGTGTTAAGAGGCTGGTATGCCCTATTTCTATGTCTGCGGCTACCAAGGCGAACAGAATGCATTGCCTGTCTGTGACAGAGCTTTACAGCTGGTGTGGCAAAGCGACATAAGTATGCATAATTAAGCATATTCGGTACAGTAAAGAGACTTTGATGATGGAAAGGGAGAGAGAGACCAGGGCTTTCAGAAAGGTTTCCCAAAAGAGACAACGTTGAGTAGGTATTTGCCAGGTGGATATGAGGAGGAAGGACCTTATTCTCTGCAGAGCAGAGTAGCACGTGCAGTGGCGGAGGAGAGAGAGCGTGGAGCATAGAGGGAGTCACCCACAGTTCCAGAGCTGGAGCAGAGAGGTTGTGGGAAGAGTCAAGAGATGAGATGGGAAAGGGAGTCCAGCAACAGATTATTATGGACTTTGTATCCTTGCTGAAGAGTTTGAGGTTTTATTGTATCACCGGTGAAGAACAGTTGAAGGATTTTTAAATAAGGGACCTACGTGACCCAATTGGTGTTTAAGAAACTGGCAGGAGTGTGGGCAGTGGATTAGAGCAAAGAAAGGAAGTGGGGAAACCTGTCAGAGAACTATTACAAGGGCCTGCACTCCTTAAGAGGGACGAAATTTAGAGATATTAAGGAAACAATGTATAAAACTTAATGACCAGTTAAATTTGAGAGAGCAAAGGTCATTTAAAAATGCTGGGGTTTTTTTCTTTCTGGAATCCTCTTCTCCCTGCTTTCCACCTCCCTCTTCCACCAGTATTCCTGCCTAGTTAACTGTTATTTATCCTACACACGCACGTACGCACACGCACGCGTGCACAGACACACACCCTATCATATCCATTACTTCCCTGCAACACTCATCGTCCCTGAAATTATTTACTACGTCTGTCGTACTATTCTGTAAACTCTGTAAGGACAGGGGCCTTGTCTGTCATTTCTCTTGTTCCTAGCACCTGGTTCAGTGCTTGGCACATGGAGGATGTTCACTGAATGCTTGGGGCATGTTGAGTTTGAAGTGCTGTGGAATTTCTGAGCAGAGGAGCTCAGTACAGAAGTAGATGACACGTTTGAGGGTTAGGGGAAAGGCTGGAGACTACGGAGCATTCTCCCTTTCTGTGGTAGCTGAAGTTGTAGGGTGGGGAGATGGCCCAGGCAGCACAGAGGGCAGGGAAGGAGCTCTGGAGAACAGCAGCATCAGCAGTCAGTAGTTGGAAGATAAGTCAGCTAAGGTGCTGGAGAAGTTGCAATTAGAGAGTCAAAAGAAGAACTAAGATGGGGAAGAAGAGTTTTAAAAAGGAGGGAGGAAAGATAAGGAAGGAAGGAAGATGGGAGGGAAGGAAGGGACAGCGATGCCACATGCTGTAGAAAGGTCACAAATGATAAAGATGGGAAACTATTGACTTTTGGCAGCTCAGAAACAGACCGCTTTAGTGAAGAGTACATTGGAGAGGTAGGTCTGCCTTTCCTAGGGCTGCCGTAACAGATTGCCACAAATTTAGATGGCTTCAGACAACAGAAATGTATTGTCTTATAGTTCTGCAGGCTAAAATTCTGAAAGTAGGGTATTGGCAGGGCAATGCAGTCTCTCTGAAGGCTCTAGACCAGGGTCCTTCCTTACCCCTTCCTAGTTTCTGGCAATTGCAGTCTTTGGAATCCCTTTGCATCATTCCAGTCTCTGCCTCTGTAGTTATGTGGTATTTTCCCTGTGTCTGTATCCGTGTCTAGATTTTCCTCTTTTTATAAGGACCCCAGACATTGGATTAGGGTCTGTCCTAATCCAGTATGGCCTCATTTTAAATTGATCACATCTGCTAAGACCCTGTTTCCAAATAAGGTTACATTCACAGGTACCAGCAATTAGGAACATATAATTTGGTTGTTGGGACGGAGGTGGGCGGGGGGGGCGGGGAGAGTACAATCCAACCACAACCCTTTGGAAGCTGAATTGCAGTATTTTGAGCCTAGAACGGGAAGCAAAGAAGTAAGACATCGAATGTAGAGAACTGAAAAAAATCTCTCTGTAAAAGAAAAAAAAAAGTGAGAAAGAAAGTGGTAGATGTTGGGGAACACTGGCTGGAGAAAGATTTTTTTTTGTGGTTTTTTTTTTTGGTTGTTGTTGCTCTTAGTTTTTGAAATTTGTTAAAGTGCAGATCCTTCCTAGGCTCCACTGCAGAGCTACTTTCCAGTATATAATTTGCAAAAAAAGGCAAAATTATACATGTCATGCAAATATAAAATTAACACATGTCAAAGATTTTATTCAACTCATTAATTAATGAAGGAACCAGTAAGAAGTTGAAACATGTCCAAAGAATATTTGAGAAACTAGGTGTTTATAGGTAGTTTTAGGCTGTGATTGCTAGATTGGATGGCTAAAACTGTTTAATGGCCAATAGGGCCATAAACTCTAACATGTGGGATTATTTTTTTCAACTATACAGAAATTATATGCATCTCTACAAGACAACAGTCTACAAGTTTATGTGTAGCCAAGACTGGGACCTTTAATCAATGATAAACAACAAATCCAATTAAGTATTTTGCCCTAGGTTTGGCCTCTATGACATTTAAAGGATCTGCTGCTCACCTTTATTTTTTTTAACCTATTTCCAAGTTTCAGGTAATGTTTCTGACATATTTATTAGAATCTATGGAGACAGAGATGGGGCCTGAGAACCTTTACGTTAAATAGCCCTTAGGTGGTTCTAATGTTGAATAAATTTTGAGAACCACTGAGTAAGAGAATGCCGAGTGGCTTTCAGTGCCCATCTGAGATCAGAACCTATTACTCTAATGACAACTATTCCCTGGATTGTGTGATTTTTTTTTCAGTAGTGCTCAGCTCCTGGGCAAAGAGAGTTCATATGATCCAGGGTGGAGGGCTTGCCAGGCAGATCCTCAAGAAGGACATAGTGGCAAGGAAGTGAAGGTACCAGGAAGAGTGTAGTTCACACACTGGACATGAGGTCCAGGCTGGGTAGGGAAAGAAATGAGGCTAGGGCAAGATAGTAGATGGGGAGAAAAGAGAGAAGTTCACAGAAAGTGTGCAGTGGGTATAAGAGAGCAGAAGGGTCAGGAGACTGACCGAAAGAGTGAGACATTAAAGTTGCTGAGATTTCACAGGTGGGAGTAATCTCCGGTAATGGCAAAAACAGTCTAGGTTGTGGTTTCATGAGTTACCGAAGTGAAGTAGAGGTCACTGGGGAGAAGATTAGTGAGAATTACTTTCTCATGATTTACACTTTTCACAAGACACTGTACTTGAAGCTTTAAAGCTGATATAAATCTTCTAAAGTAATGAGCCATTGTTCTGATACCTTAGCTAGGTTGTGGCCAAATGCACCCGACCTACATGTGATGAGCAAAAGCCTTTCTGGTCTTTTATGACCATAATTACCCTCAAACGTTTATTGAGCACATTAGTATGGGTTAGGCCCTTGATAGTAGGTGTTTTCATACAGTATCTCTTTAAATTCTTACCCTCTGTGGTTTGAGATGTTAGTGTACCCATTTTACAAAACTCAGCTTTAGCATCAGTAAACAACCTTCTCAAGGTCACAGTGAGTGGTAGGTAGGGCATTCAGATTCATCAAGTGACTGCAGAACCAATTTGCTTAACCATTATGTACTATGTAGAATGTGTGCTTGGTGGGGATCGGAGAGGATTTATACATCTCACATTCCTTCATGTGATTCAGTTTTGTAAATTATCACACATGCAGAGATGAGTGTGGGCTTAAAAAAGCTTGAGCTGAGAGCTATTTCTTTTCCTTTAAATTGCCACAGTAACCCTCTTTAGGCTCTCAGTGCATATCCATCTTAGGCAGTATTAAAAAAAATGAGTGAATTAAAATAGGACCTTGAATTATCTTTTCGAGATGGTTGTGATGCAACTTTAAAATCTTAAAGTAACAGGACTGGTATAGTACTTTTTACTCTAAAAATTCGTAGTGCTAAATAAGAGATTAAAAATCTTCATTGTAGTCAAATGAAATAGGATATCCTTGTTAACGCTTGCAAGTTATTCTTTTGAACACTTTTCTACTCTCTAAATGCCTTATTTTCAGTTTATTATAAGATCGCACAGATGTGTTACAAGATGTGACAGAATGACACTTATTTAGAGGAAGTATATAGTCAAACTCACCTGTTCACAGTGACGAAAATCCTTGAAAGCTTATTGGAAAAGTATAAACCTTTCCTAGTTTCTAAGAATTGTAATGAAAGTTACATTGCTCTACATTTTTGGAATATTTGTGCAAGCTTCCTGCTTTTGTCTTTGTTCTTGTTAAAGAAAGTATTTTTAGAAGTCATACAGTGTTCATGTTAATAAAATTAAATAATTAAGATAACTTATATTATTTTTAATAGTAATGTGACTAAAATATGGGGTTAGCTGGAGAGTCGCATAAAATCAGCATCATGAGCACATACTTATCCAAAAAAACACACTTGGTTTGAAGTTTAGAAAGCAACCTAAAATAAGCATGTGTTCTTTGTTGTATTAATTCATTATTATTTAAATTAATGTTCTTTGTGTTTTCTCTAGGGAAAAGTAGTTTAAAAAAATTACTCAGCTATTTTCCTGGAACAGTATCAAAATTTGTATCTGGCTTAACACATCTGACCTGACAGTCTTCAGAGGAAGCGAACACATGTTCTATGAGTAATCCCCTAGATAAATCTGCAGCCAAACAACGGGACAGTGAGATCAAATTCCAGTGTTTTTTCTCCACTGAAATAAAATTAAAATTCAAAAATTACATTTACAGGCTTCTATCCCTTATGGTCAGTTACAGTCTGGTGGAGACCATCTGCGGCGGCGGAGGGCGGGGGGCAGGGGAGGAGAAGAAGAAGCTGACAGTGATGGTGGTGATGATGGAGTTGGAGAAGGAGAAAGAGTTGTCGATGTGGTGGTGTTGGTGAGAGTGAGTGTATGGATTGGTCCTACAATACCCATTTTGAAAATTATTTTTCCAGTAGTGGTTACACTCTGTCAATTCTGCCTTGTAAAAATGAGTAATAGTAGGTGGTATTAGCCTGATCACAGATTATTATTCTTTCCAGTTACAAAGCTTAGCAGAAAATCTGGAGACTTACTTCCTGACCCTATTACCATCCTTTTTCAAACCCCAATGTTAAATGAGGGCCCCTGACCAAGAAAAATACTTGAGGGCTGTAGACTAATAAGAAGGACCTTTTTTTCCCTTTAACTTAAAGAAGAATAAAGCATTCTGTTTACTTCTTTGACCTTGTGGGGAAAACTGTTCCCTGGGTTGTACCCTCAGCAAGTAGAACAGCATTACCCTTTGAGCCAAAGGAAAAAGAACTAAACCCAGATCTTCTGTTGGAGATCCTAGCCTTTGCTCTACGTCAGCCCGTCTCAACCTCCACACTATTTGACTTTTAGGATCCATCACCCTTTACTCTGGGGAGCTGTCGTGTGCATTGTAAGATACTTCAGCAGCATTCCTGACCTCTACCCACTAGATGCCTGTGGCACCCCCCCACCCCAGAATTGTTCCAGTGTCCT
This sequence comes from Orcinus orca, assembly GCF_937001465.1. Taxonomy (NCBI): domain Eukaryota; kingdom Metazoa; phylum Chordata; class Mammalia; order Artiodactyla; family Delphinidae; genus Orcinus; species Orcinus orca. The sequence goes on from NC_064563.1 coordinate 102,908,823, forward strand.
CCACGCACATTTGAGAAACCCTGCTCTCAGTATATTAGGAGATTTGTTGATAATATTTTCTAGATTTTAGTGTTACTTTTAAATATTTTGTCCTATTTTAAGTATTTTGGTGTAGAATAGGCTTCGCTTTTAAGAACTGTAAAAATAAACTGGTAGCACATGTTCTAATTTGGGGGTAAAAGTGAGGACAAGATCTTTTTCTGATTTGAGAATTCAACATTGTCACCTTTGGATGCCTAGTACAGTGTTGTTCATTGCACAGGTGGGGACCCTTTAGTGGGTCAGGAAGATATATTTAAGACACTATTGAATCAAGGTGTAAAATACATTTCTTACTTTGGAATAACAGAGAAAAACATTTGAAAACTGCTGGCCTAGTGTCCCTTTCCAACTGTAATATTCAAAACATATACTTCATAGCAGTAGGTATTTGGCCAGGCCAGCTTAAGCTATTTATCTAGTCAGGTTACACTTATCAAATAGTCTTGGAAATATGGAACATTCAAATTTGTGCATTGCAGTAGATTTGAGACTTTCTTTTAACTTTAGTTTCTGGTGCGTATCGTCTTGTTTGCGAGAGGAGGAAGCTCTGAACTCCATCACATATTTTAGAACATTCTTGGCACGTTACTTGTGGACTGTTCATACCCTCCCCCTACACAAGATGCTGAAAAAAGACAGCTCCATTTTAATTGTTTTCTTCATCACCATGCATGCAAAAGTCCTGTTTTTCATCAGTTAGTATTTATTTTGTTAGCTTTTGTAGGAACTGTGCTGTATGGAGGAAATGGCAGAAAACATTTTGTGCATTTATTGAGAATCAAACATAATATGAGCATAAAGATATTTAAGAATTGCTCCTAACACTCTGCTTGTAATCTTTTTGTAAAATTCATTTTAACATGACAACTTTAAGTTAAATAATAGCCTGTGGGGAATACCTTAAATGCGACAATCTGCCATTACTGAGTCCTGACTTCAGCTGTTAATAGCAATATTCTTGGCTTTCTGAAATCCATCAACACTTCTAATCACTTAAGAAGCTGCCTTAGTTTCATACTTACTAAAGAAAATACATTTATAGTTTGAGTTACTTCATTTATTCAGGGCTACTTTTTAAAGATTGAAACACTTCCAGAAAGCTCGTTTTCATCTTTTCAGTAGTAGCAGAACATTTTTGACTAGTTTCATATTTTTAGAAGATCTGTCTTAGGATGGTTGTCTTTTTCTCTAAGGAAAAATGTTAATGATTATTCAAAAGTTTTTTATATTACAATTCATTTATTTTCACAAGGGAGGTTTTTACATCCTTATGTTTTTAATTTAGATAATATCCAATAGAGATATTCAAGGTATTTTCATGGTAGTTTCAGGGGAAATTTGTGGTTATTTTTCTTTTCCTCTGAGTTGTATAACATTCTAAGTTTTATATTTGCAAAAGATCAGTGGCTGTGTCACACAAAAACTCACAGGTTTATTTAATGGTGGCTTTTTGTATTATGATGTTATTGAACTGCTATGCCTAGTTCTTGTGTGTGGAGTGAAGGCAAGTGTAGAAGATAGGTGAAGTTTAATGTTGGTTAAAAGCTAAGCTTTATGTGAGAGAGATTTGTTTAAGAAGCCAGATTGCTGGTTGACCTGTGAAAGCAGACTAAGTAACAGTACTAGTGTGGATTTGGCAATAAAATTTCTTTATCAGCAAAAGATATGAAGTATTGTCATCAGAATCTAGGTACAGAGTTGTTGTTCCTTCCTTAAAGCTAGTTTTGAGACTAGTTTGAGGTAACTTTTTCATAGGTTAATGTACAGTTTCCTTATTCATTCAGTTAATAAACATTTATTTTGCAACTACTACTTGTAGATACTGTATTCTTATTCATAGGCTTTTAAAGCTTTCATCTGTTCTAGTAAATGATATTAGCACTACGCTGTTCTTAAAAATAAAAAATCAGTATAAAATTCTGTTACACCCATCTGTATCCATATTGAGGTTAAAACTCAGAAGTGTCACTTCTAATATAGTTTTCTTTGTTTTAAGTTCTGAACTCTTCCAAAAGGTGATTATAAATAGCTCATTTGAAAGAGAAAATACTATTATTTTGAAAGGATGTATTCATTTTCCTATTAAAAAGACATCCATTTGAATCCCATCGTTAGGAACGCTAAGCAGTGCAATTGGAGCAGCAGCTAAAACTTCTTAATCAGTATTAACGCCTCCTTCCAGGCGCTCAGTAAAATAACAAATTTTATGATAAAGGGAAGAATGCAGATATTTGATTTTTACAAACAATGTGTTAACTGTTTCCATATTCAGTTGCTGAAGAAATTTCTGGAGCAAATAATGCTGCTACCAAGATATGAAGGTCATTTTACTAATCTTTAATAAGTCTAATAAACTGTTTTTTTGTTGTCATTCTATAGGGGAAAATGAGGCTTTTGGGGAGGGACAACTGAAAAGTCAAATTTCAGTAGAACATAAAATTAAACTATGAAATATTGCTTTAATGCCTTCAAGAAGGAATGCCTTACATCGTGTAATATGGTCAGAAATCTGCATGATCTTTAGTATAGTTTAAGTGTTTTTAGAAATCATTTGACTTCTCACAAGGATTTTTGAAGGGGTTTGTGCTATTTGTAACTAAATAGATGAAGCTGATCATATACATTTATTTTTATAGTTGACATTTATTTTGAACAATTACTATGAATTGATACTCTTTTAAAGACTGGATTTATTATGACATATATATATAATTATTGCTAAGTTATGTTTACTTCTATTTATTTTGATTGGAAAGTTCTTTGAACTCATAAATTATACCAGTAATCATTGATTATTTTAACCTAACCTGGCTTCTCCTGGCTCCTGTGAGTAGACCTACTAAGAACTATGTTGTCTGTTTTATCTTGTGTAAGGAATGTATTGGTGGTACAAAATATCTGACGTCATACATATTTTAAAATCTTCACAAAAAATCCTGATTATTTGTAGTGTAAGTCAAAGATGTAAAGAATAATTTATCGTCCTTTTAACTTTTTTTTTTTAAAGGTGATGGATGTGGACATACTGTACTAGGCCCTGAAAGTGGAACCCTGACGTCCATAAACTACCCACAGACCTATCCTAACAGCACTGTTTGCGAATGGGAGATCCGTGTAAAGATGGGAGAGCGAGTGCGCATCAAATTTGGTGACTTTGACATTGAAGATTCTGATTCTTGTCACTTTAATTACTTGAGAATTTATAATGGAATTGGAGTTAGCAGAACCGAAATAGGTAGGAAATTTTCAATACGTCATTGCCCCAAGTTTTAAAACTGAAGCAGTGTTTGATACTTAACATTGAATAACTATGCTGTATAGGATATGTGGGAAATTATTGAAATGTGTGGAAATCTCAAAGTTGAATCTTCTTTTGGGGAGAGAAGATTCTTATCTGTTTATTCACTTTTCTAATAAGCCTGTGTTGGTACATTTGCAACAAAGTGCTACTCTACTGCTTCTGAGGAGGAGGAAGTTAATTATCTTTTTTTGTTCATTTTGTTTTTCTTTGACCATTTTACTTGCAGTTAAAGAATGTAAGTATAATTCATGCTTAGGAGTCAGTATATCATGGTAATTAAGAGCATGGGTTTTGGATCCAAACTTCCTGATATTAAATACTTCTGCTATTAGCTTGCTGTGTGACCTCGGGCAAGTTACCTTATCTCTGTTTCCTCACTTGTAAAATAGGGCATGAACTAGTACATGTAAAGTGCTTAGAACTGTACCTGACATATAATATATGCTTAGTAAATATTAGCTGCTCTTGTCTTTATTCTTAGCTAAGAGCAGCTGGTTCTCAATTATGGCTGCATATTAGAGTCACTTGGGAAGACTTTTAAATAATACTATATACCTGTCCCCATTCTAGAGCAGTTCAATCAGAATTTATTCGGTGGGATCCACACCTCAGTATTTTTAAAGCTACCCAGGAGAATATACTTTGAGGTCAAGTTGAGAACCTTTGGCTTAGAGATCAGCACCTTTCTCTGAAGCAGAAAACATAGCAAAATTTGTAAGGCTGTCTTGGTGAAATAACATTATAACATAAAGAACTCTAAAATTCTCTGTGAGTTTATTTGGAAAGACTTATTGATACAGGTGTGTAACATGTCTTTCAGAACTGTAATTGGAGCCCACTATCTTGTTCTTTAAGCATCATGTTCATCTTCTGGCCTCCTCTCTGTCTCTAGTCAAACCATTCATCTCTTCTCCACTTTTTGGCCTCTTATCTATGAGAGGAACAATTCCTGGCCTGCTTACCTGGCTGCTGATTGATAACCTCTGTTGTCTCCCAATCAACTCTTGATTAACCTGGGTGCTTGATCACCACGTGCATATTGCCACAAATATATGGTCTCGGATAAGCTTTTAGAAACTCGAATCGCCTGAGGATCTAGAAAACACTGTTACTATAATACTGATAGAAGACAGTTGCATATTAAGTGCCTCCTGAGTAGATGCAATAGGGAGTAAATGGTACCACCTCAGCAGTCTTGAAACAATAATACAAAAAGTGAACCACAATCTGATCATGCCTCTAGCAGTTTACATGAAATAAAGGAGCTAGAGAAACACACTTTATCAACTATAAAGACTCCTTTTTAAAAAAATGCCACTTATATGTAAAGGGGAGGAGGTCGAGGGAACTGTCGTTCATTTAGAGATACATCTTCCAAAAGTAGTGTGTGGACCTTGTGACCTTGTTTAGGTCTTGATTCAAACTAACTGACTGAGAGAGGACATTTTTGAGAAAAGCAGAATCTCATTCTGTGGTAATGTTATATTTTGTGTATTCAATATCTGATTTGTTAGAGACCCTTTGAAGTTCAAACAAAACGTCTCTGATTTGTTTTTAAATATTTCAGAGAAAAAATGGTAGGAAGAGGGCAGGTGAAACCAGAATGGCACACGGGTGAAGCTGAGCCATGGGCACATGGGAGTACATCTCTCTACTTTGATGTAGTTTTGAAAATTTCCATATTGAAAGTGCTTTTTGTTAAAAAGGAAAACCATAGGATTATGTATTTGGACAATAAGTAGTGTCATGTTGCTAGGCAGGAAGAGTGGCACGGGAAAAAAATTGAGCACAGGTTTTAAATCACTCACTGGGTTCTCATCATAGCTCCAGGACTTACTTGGTAAAATTCTTTCTACAAGTCATCAGCCCAGACTTCAAAGTCATCATCAGTACTGTAGGAAGATTAAATGAAATAATATTTTGCAGTGCTTGGGGCGTAGTGGGTGTCCACTACTCAGCTCTCCCTTATTTCCATTGGTTTTGTTTTTCCTTATTCTCTCTTCATACAGGTGAATGGAAAGCTGTAGAAAGGTCAAGGGGACGGAGTGATGATGGTTCCTGTTGAGCTTTAGTTCTGCTCCTCCCCCCACCACCTACCGTATATCACCACCTACCGTATATCCACTGGTCCTCCATTTGGGGAGCAGTTTGTGGTTAGTGGTAGAAAAGTAACTTTCCTGACATCGCAGAGAAATAAAGGTCATTCAAGAATAACTGTTCTGGTTAAAGTAGATGTGCCAGGAATTACAGAATAGAAACAAATACATTGGGTATCAAGATTCCAGTGATTATGGTAAAGAATCCTCTTTTTCGGGCTTCCCTCTTGGTGCAGTGGTTGAGAGTCCACCTGCCGATGCAGGGGACACGGGTTCGTGCCCCAGTCCGGGAAGGTCCCACATGCCGCGGAGCAGCTGGGCCCGTGAGCCATGGCCGCTGAGCTTGCGCACCCGGAGCCTGTGCTCCGCAACGGGAGAGGCCCACGTACCGCAAAAAAAAAAAAAAAAAAAAGAATCCTCTTTTTTCTATATTGTCTTTTCTCAGGGTCTCTTCTGAACAGAAGCAGGTTCAAATGAGCTGCATTTTCCTATAAAAAAGTTTCCTATTTTGGTATAAAGCTTAGATTTTTGGTTTTTTTCTCTATAGGTGTTAATTTTAGGGACTTTCCTCCCCTGAGAGATGGTATTGTGAAATAATCAAGAAAAGAAAATGAAAGGAAGAATGATTTCTCAAGGAATCACTTTTTAAATCATAAATTCATTAGAATGTGTTTTAACTGATACAGCACTTTTGGACAGTTATTTTCTATTTTTTTTGGATTGGGCAATAATGTGTAATATTATTTAAATGTATGAGTTTATTATGATTTTATATAACAACTTTCTAAATAGCTAGACTGTCCAGAAATCTTTGTGAAATTAGTGTAGTCGTACTCATTTCACTGACAAGCAGGATGTGTTTAATGATAGAGTAAAGATTGGCTCTCTAGGTCTGTCCCTTTTTTAGGCAGATTGTATTGGAATGAGAAAATTCCATTGTGCCTTGAATTTTACTTTTCCATTTTGATTATTCTTTAATCCCTGGTGTCTGAGACATAGTGGTTGCTCTGTAAAAATGAAAATTAAAGTAAAATCATTCATTATTAATCTTAACTTTTTCTGTACATATATAAATATATATCTCCAAACTATTTTGCAACTTGTTTTTTTCTCTTTTAATATTTAGACATCTTTTCATATTGGTCCGTAGACATCTGCTAGCATCATTTCCCTGATGGATATTGTTGATAACTAGTCCAAAAATGAAATTTAAAACCATATTAAAAAGAAAAATCTTTGCTTATGTGTAACCTTTTCCCACTCTATTGTATATATTTTCTTCCTAGATTTTGCTTAAAATTTCCATTTTAAATGAACTTTTTTTGGGATGAGGGATATTGTGAATGGATCTCTAAAAGAGAAGCTAAATATTTTAAAACCTAATAGCTATTAAAGGAAAATGCATTCTGTAGAAGAAATGTAAATGTGCCCGTGTGTTCAAAGTTATATTTAAAGATATACATTCTGTCTTACACCTTCATCAAAGTACCTTTTAAAGTTGTCTCTTAAATCTTCAGGTGACATTTACAAAGAGGGAAACTGAGGTCCTCAGGGCTTCATCTGGTAAATGATTCCGTGTCTCTTGTGTTTTCAGAAAAGTTTCTCTTTCTGTATTGTTTGTCCCCTTTCTCTCTAATATGCTTAGGTCTTCCTAGTTTAAGAGAAAAAATAAATTTTCTTTCTCTTTACCACCAAACCTCTTGAAAAAGCTATAGTGATGATAATATTAGGTATTTAATGATGATAATGATTGCTAATATTTTTTGAATTCCTATTCTGTAGAGGCTCAGGCTAATCGTGAAAATAACTACCATGCATGCAGTGCTTGCTATGTGCCAGGTACTATTCAAATTACTTTTATCAATTAACTTATTTAGTCCTCACAAGAACCCTTGAGATAGATACTTTTATCACCCCCATTTATTACTGATGAGGGAACTGAGGCACAGAGAGGTTGAATAACTTCCCCAAGGTCACATAGCTAGCAAATTGCTAAGTGGGATTCAAACCTAAGCAGTCTGGCTCCAGAATTGGTGTCTTTTACTGTAAGCCCTTGACACACTTGATTCCATTGAATCCTACAAGAATCCTGTACATCATTCCCATAAAACAGATAAATAGAAGATCAGAGAAGGTAAGCAACTCGCCCAAAGTCATATAAGCAGAATTGGGACTTGAACTAAGGTCCGGCTAATAGCAAAGTCCATAATCTCAACCACTAGGCTATAGAGTAATAGATACCAGTTATTACTCCTTAATCTTTTACTACATGGTCTCCTTACTGCAAACTGTTGAAAATAGCAACTTTTTAATAAACATTAACTTTTTCCTTTTAGCTATTTATTTTGGCATACTTTTTTTTTTTTTTTGACCATGTGACGGCTTGCGGGATCTCAGTTCCCCGACCAGGGATTGAACCCGGGCTATGACAGTTAAAACCCCAGAATCCTGACCACTAGGCCACCAGGGAACTGCCTATTTTGACATAATTTTAGACTTAATAGAGAAGTTGCAAAAATGGGATAATTTCCATAAACATTTCACCCAGATTTTCCAAATGTTACCATTTTATCACATTTGCCTTATCCCTTTCCCCCACAAGCATACACTCTTTTTCTAAACTGAGAGTACTTTCAAGCATGATGTTCCTTTACCCCTGTATATTGTGTTTATTTCCTAAAAACTAGGACATTCTCTTTACATGACCACAAAACAGTTATCACAATTAAGGAAATTAACATTGATGTAGGACTGAGCTACAGGAGCTGCTGAAATTTCTCCAGTTGTACAAATAATGTCCTTTATAGCAAAAGAAATTCTCAGATTATGTATTGCATTCAGTTGTCACATCTTCTTAGTCTCCATTACTTTGGAGATGAAAGGAGTGGACAGTTCCTTGGTCACTCCTTGTGTATTGTTATGTTGACATTTTTGAAATAGATAGGCCAGTTATTTTGTAGGATATTTCTTAATTTGGATTGTCTGATGTTTCCTCATGATTAGATTCAGGTTACAGACTTTAGTAGGAATGCCACAGATGTGTTCTCAGTACTTCCGATCAGGAGGCTCACAATTTTGATTTGTCTCATTACTGGTGATGTTAACTTTGATCTATTGGCTAAGGTGATATCTCCCAGATTTCTACACTGTAGCTATGTTTCCCTTCACAATCAATATGCATATCGTGGGGAGACTCTTCGAAATGATGTGAATACTCCGTTAATGATTCTTTTCTGAATCAGTTGTTATTATGATAATTGTCAACGGTGGTTTTCTTATGTCATCATTCCTTTTATGTTGATTAGGTTTTTCTTCCCTACTGAAAAAATGAGCTTTTCCTTCTCTCCTATTTATTTGTTTGTACCAGTGTGGACTCATGGATTCTTGTGTTAGTCCGTTGTTTATCATCCTTTACTATCATTTGTTTTGATTCTCAAATTGTCCCAAATTTCCATTGAGAGCCTCTTCAGACTAGCTCCTGTCTCCTTTTGTGATGTCCTCATCATTTTTTAAGTACTTCCTTCTGGTCTGGCACAGGATTTTCTAGATTTGTCTTGTACCTGTCCTGTCTCAACCCTGAAATCATCCATTTCTTCAAGGAATCCTGTTTCTTTTTAGTGGAAAATGGTATTAGAAATCAATATCTAGTCTGTAACTTCAGGCCAGTTGGCTGCCATGTCCTATTAGCAGATAGATTTAGTAGATAAATATATGTATATATGTACTTAAGTATATACAGGTATGCACATTATATCTTTTTATATTTATCTACCTATATTGATTAAAAAGCATGAGTTCATACTGATACCTTTAATCCTAATCCAGGTTCATTCTGTTCCTTCCCTTTTCATACTGGTAATCACTTCTCTGACAGTGAGGTATCTAGCTCCTGTTGTCTACAGTATATGTACTTAGTTCACTTATTTGTTTAGTGCTATAATACCCAGAAAATAGTTTCAGAATTACCAATCCATGCTTCTAAATCAAAGAAGCCTGCTACCTAGAATCCATACTTGCTTAGTCTTAACCTGAGGACCTTTAATCTAAATACTGTGTTCAGTACTGCCTGGGCTAGATTTCCCCCACCACCTCCTGCCCTCCAGTGTGGTTATGTTATTATCCATTTGTAGTACGGTTTGGTTCATTGACTTCTGTTCATATTCCATTGTAGGCTTTTTCTCTAGTTAGTTTTCTTTTTATTTTGTTGAGAATGTGAAACATTTACATGGTTCTCAAAGTTAGAACTGTACAAAAAGATATACTTAGATGAGTGACAGTCCTTCTTACTTCACTCCATATTTTCTGTCCTTTCCACCCCATCTCCACCCACCCCCTGTAGCTAACCAGTTGTATTAGTCTGTTTTATCTTTTCTACTTCCTTTTTTATACAAATGATATATTTAGATTTTATTTCCCCTTCTTACAAAAAAACCCTAATATACTATTGATATTCTTTCCTACTTTGTTTTTTCTCCCACTTAATAATGTATCCTGGAAATCATTCCACATCAGTTCATAAAGATAGTCCTTATTCTTTTTACAGCCACAGAGAACTCCATATTGTGAATGTACTGTGGTTCAACCACTCATTTATATCTGGATATATAGATTGCTTCTGGTATTCTATGGTTACAAACACTGCTGCAATAGATAACTTAATGCATATGTGTTTTTGTATTCTTGGAGGTGTACCTTCAGAGTAAGTTTCTGAAGTGTAGTTATTGGTTCAAAAGGTAAGTGTATACATAGATTTGTTAGCTATTGCCAAACTCACCTCTACAAGGATTGTGCCAATTTACATTTCCACCCGCAGTGCATAAAAATGCCTGCTTTTCCACAGCCTTGCCAACGGAGTGTGTTGTCATGCTTGGTACGTTTTGCCCACTGATAGGTGAGAAATGATATCCCAGTATAGTTGTAATTTGCATTTCTCTTACTATGAGGAAGGTTGGACCTTTCATTTATTTTTTAAAATTTTTACTGAAGTATAGTTGATTTACAATGTTGTGTTTAATTTCTGCTCTACAGCAACGTGACTCAGTTATACATATATATTCTTTTTCATGTTCTTTGCCATTATGGTTTATCAGAGGATATTGAATATAGTTCCCTGTGCTGTACAATAGGACCTTGTTGTTTGTCCATCCTGAACCTTTTATTTATATGTTGAAGGTCCATTTTTTAAAAAAAAAAAACATTGTTTGCCCACTCTTTCAGGTTTTTTGGTCTTTGTTTCTCGTAGGTATTAGGAATTCTTTTATCTTTTAGTGATATTAGCCTCTATGCGATATATGATGCAAACAATTTCTCCTAGTTTGTCAGTTGTCTTTTGACTTTATGAAGCTTATTTATAGTGGGGATTTTTGCCATGTAAAATTTTTTAAATGTTGTAAATTCGTCAGTCTTTTGCATCTGGATTCTGAGTCATATTTGGAAAGCCTCTTCCTATATCCCTGTTAAACATAAATTTACCCATGTTTTCTTTTGGTACATTTATGTGGTTTCTTTTTTTATATTTAGATCCCTGGTCCACTAGGAGATATTCTCTTTTACGGTATGAAGTGTAGATCTAATTGTATTTTTTCCAGATGACTAACCACTTGTCCTAGCACCAGGCATATAAAAGTCTGCCTTTGCCCCAGTGGTTTGAAATACTACCTTTATCATATACTCAAATTCTGTATGTACTTGGGATCTGTTTCTGGACTTTCTGTTGTGTTCCACTTGTCTATTTAGTCATATACCAGAACCTCAGAGTTTTAATTATAGAGGCTTTATAGTGTGTCTTAATGTCTCATCTGGGTAGTCTCCCATTATAGATATTCACTTCTGGCATTTTCCTGGCTATTCTTGCCTGTTAATTTATCTGTCAACTGTCCAACTTCATAAAAATGGTTGTTGGTATTTTTTAATTGGGATTATATTGTTTGTAAATTGTCTTTATGATGGTTGAGTCATCCTGTTTAAGAATAATCTGCTTTTTTTCCATTGTTCAAATCTAATTTTGTTGTCTTTCGGGAGTGTTTAAAACTTTTTCTCATGTAGGTTTTACATATTTTTTGTTAAAATTATTCCTAAATATTTTATCTTCTTTGTTGCTGTTGTAAGTGGAGGTGTTTTTGTTTTGTTTTATTTTGCCACTATGTCCTCAAGTTTCTAATTATATGAAGACTGTTGATTTCTATATGTTGACTTTATATCCTGCCACTTTACTGAGGTTTTTATTTTATTTTATTATTTCAGTTAGTTTTATCACTCACTTTCTAGGGATTTCTGGGTACACAATCACATCTACAAATAGAGTTTTTACTACTTCTTTTCCAATTCTTATGCCTATGATTGATTTATCTTATCTAATTACATTGGCTAATACCACCAATCAATACCATGTTAAACAGTAGTGGAGATGGTGGGCATCTTTTACTTGTTCCTGGTCTTAGTGAAAATGTTAAGTGTCTTAGTCAGCTTAGACTGCCATAACAAAATACCACAGACCAGGTGGCTTCAACAAGAGAAATTTATTCTCGGTATCTGGAGGCTAGAGGTCCCAGAGGAGAGAGAGAGAAAGAGCCTTATTCTCTCATGTCTCTTCTTATAAGGACACTAGTCTTATCAGATTAGGACCCTACTCTTAAGACCTCATTTAACCTTAACTACCTCCATTAAAGGCCTTGACTCTAAACACAGTCACACTAGGGGTTGAGACTTAAATGTATGAATTTGGAGAAATACATTCCGTTCATAACAGGAAATATCCCTTGATTTCTGTTTTCTTGAGTGTTTTTCATTAGGAAAGAGTGTTGAATTTTATTGGAAAGCTTTTTTTAGCCTTTATGAAGATGATTATATAATTTTCTCCTTAGAATCTTTTAGTATATGTGTTATATTAATGGATTCATTAATATTGAGCCAACTTTGTATTCCTGAAATAAAGATCACTTGGTTATGATGTGTCATTCTTTTAATACAGTATTGGATTCTGTTTCCTAATATTCTGTTTAGTATTTTTACATAAATATTGATAAGTGATAATGCACAGTTTATTTTGCATTGTCTTTATCAGGTTTACGTATTGATGTTACATATTAAATAAAAAGTTTTCCTCCTTTTCACTTATCTGGAAAAATTTAGAGAGCATTTTAACAAGCTAGTTTTTGAAGGTTTCACTCTGTGAAACCATCTGGACCTGGTGCTTTTTTGGTAGGGTAGGTCCTTAATAGCTTTCTTTCGAGGAGAATGATCTGTTTCAATATTCTGTCTCTAAGGAGTTCAGTTTTAGTAAACTATTTGCCAGGCAAGTTACCAGTTTCACCTAGGTCTTCAAATTTATTTGTAGCAGTGTCTACAAAATAGATTCTTATGATTTTTTTCCTAATAGTTATTTCAGTGTTTTTTCACTGGATATTTCCTCCCATCATTTCTTGTTTTGTATATTTGTGCTTTCGCTCTTTTTTTTTTTTTACCACTTTGATTATTAGTGGTTTGTGTATTTTGTTGATATTTTTCAAAAAATAGATTTTGATCTATTAATTATAGTTAGATCTGTTCTCTTTCTGTTTTCTGCCTTACTAATCTCTGTTTCTAGTTCCATTATTATTTCATTTTCTTCTATTATTTTCCTCATTGTGCTTGCTTTTGGCTTATTTTTGTTATTTCTTCCTAGCTTTTAACCAGGAATTTAATTTATATTTATTCTTTCATTTTTATTGATAAAATTATCTAAAACTGTGGATTTTACTTTGGTCACATATTTAAGACTGATATACCACAGATTGATTTATAGTATTATAATTTTTTAGGAATTCTTTAATTGTGTTTTGTATTTCCCTTTTAACCACTAATAATTTTAATTGTTTATTATTGGATAAATAATAGATAAATAGATTTATTTCAATTGGAGGTACCCTTCTTTGTTACTGTTAATAATTTTTAGTTTTATTGCATTGTAGTTGGAAAACATTGTAATATTTCTACTTTATGGAACTTATATTTTATGTATAACCTAAGATATCTTTTTTGTGAATGTCCCATGTATGCTTGAGAGGAAGGTTTATTCTGTAATATTAAGATGTAAAGTTTAATATGTATCCAAAATATGTCTTATTCTGTTTAGTTTTTCTATATCCTTATTTTTATCCACTTGATCTCTTATTAGTGTATCTTTTTTCTTTTTTTCTTTTTTCTTTCTGTATTTCTTTGGGTTCTTTTATAAAGATGATTGCAGTGTTATTGCATAGCTATTCATAATTATAATGCCTTCATTTTAAATCCTGACTTCTAGCATTAAAAAGTTTCTCCTTTGTCATATTTAGTTCTTTTTAGTTTGCATTCCTCTATGTCTGACATCAGTATCACATACACACTGTCCTCCTTATCTCTTATTATATTCATTTGCTTGGTATACCTGTCTTTGCTCATTCCTTTATTTTTAGCCTTGCTGAATCATTTTGTTTTGGGTGTGTTTCTTTTTTTTTTTTTTTTTTGCGGTACGCGGGCCTCTCACTGTTGTGGCCTCTCCCGTTGCGGAGCACAGGCTCCGGACGCGCAGGCCCGGTGGCCACCGCTCACGGGCCCAGCCGCTCCACGGCACGTGGGATCCTCCCGGACCGGGACACGAACCTGCGTACCCCGCATCGGCAGACAGACTCCCAACCACTGCACCACCAGGGAAGCCCGTGTGTTTCTTATATATAACATATTTGGGGGTCTCATTTTGTGAACTAAATTGAAAAAAATTTTTTAAATAACTGAGTTAAGCCCATTTGCATGTTTGTAAAACTGAAAGCTTTTTTGTCTTAACTCTATCATATTAAGTTATAATCGTGTGTATTATATTTGCTGTGTTTATTTCTTTACGTTATTTTCTTTCCTCCTATATTTAAACTTCTTTTGGAGTTTAATAAGCTTTGTAGTTTAAGTGTTAACCTTCCAATTCTACTTTCTTAAATACCTCTCATCCCCTCTTGTCTTCATCTTTTACTGTCTGATTTGTCTATTTTTAATGGTGTCTTTTCATTCCTACCAATTGCCTATAACTCCTATTTATTATTCATATAACATTCAATGAACTATTCTACTTTCCTCTTTTCCTCTCTCTTCTTTCCCCATTTTTACTCTGACAGAACATAAATTCATAACATATAGCCTATATCATATAATATCTTATTCTTCAACCCATCTCTACCTTTTCTCGATCAGTGTTTAAACATACTAAATGTTCACTGCCAGTCTTTTTGCTTTAAGTTCTCTCAGTTATATCTTGAATAGATGAAGTTCATCTTTGAATAGATTGATTCCTTAAGAAAGGCTAATGGGTACAGAGTATCTTGCATGTTTAAAACTGCTTAATTTAAAATTTTTTCTTACCTTGAGAGTCAGCTTGATTTGATATATAAGTTCTTGGTTCATGTGTTCATTCTTTGAGTTTAAAAAAAAATCCTCTTCCATTATTGCCTGGCTTTTTATATTGTTTTTTGAGAAGTTTGATACTAGTTGAATTCTCTTGCCTTTATAAGGTATTTGATCTTTGTATCAAGGCTGTAAAGATTCCTTATTTATCTTTAAAGTCAAATAGTTTTACAAGGATATGTACTGAAATTTATCACTGTGAGTTAGTGTTCATTGTATCTAATGAGCTCTTTCAGTATGTAGAGTCTAGAAAGTTTTCTTAGATTATAGTTTTAATATTATTTCTCTTCCATTGTCTTGTGTATCTTTTTTAGATGCTTAATTGTAAGAAAACTGGACCTTGTTTGCCATTTCAACCACATTCATTTCAACCACATTCTCACTGATCCTTTTTACTTTTTAAAATTTCCTTTTCATTGTTATTTGTTTTCTCCTTCAACATTCATTATCATGTTTTCATTAGAATCTATTATTCCTTGTGTACCTTGTAATATGGTCTTCATTTCTGACATAACTTTGTCACTTTTTTGTATTTCTTTTCTGAGATCAGTCAACTCTTATTTTTTTTTCTACTTTTTGTCCATTTCTGTTCTTAGTTTTTGAGTTTCTGTTTCGAGGTGTTTTGTCATATCCCCAGTTGCTTGTTTGAGGACATTTAATTAAGTTTCGTGTTGTGTTCCAGTTTCCTTCTGTTTTACCATTGTTTGGGGGGATGAGAGGGTTTCCATAAACTGAATTGTTGAGATTCTCATTTTTTGTTTTCTTTTTTTACTATGTTTTTTAAGTAGATAAAGACTGCCTTAGTATTTCTGTGGACAGTGCTGGTGGTTTGCAATGGTTTATTAGCTTTGTAGTTTATGGTAGGTTCATGATAGCCCTCTTCTGCTAGTGCAGTAAATTTTTCTTTTTCTCTTTTTTTTCCGGAAGAGAAGAGGCTATAGAAGGGGAGGAGTTATGTATCCTTTTTTTTTTTTTTTAATCTTGCAGGATCCTAAATTTCCTCCTCTTGTTTTGCCCCCTGCCCCCCACCTTTACCATACAGTTTCCATTTCTGTTACTTTTAACCTAATTCTCCCACCAAAGTATTTCCTTTCCAAAATTGCCCTATTCAGGATTTCTTTGCTCTTAAGTTCCTTCTCTGAAGTCAGTGCTCTTACCTACCAGTGGATTTTTTTTTTTTTCAGTATTTTCTGGCTGTGCATGGGATATCTTAATTGTCTTTGTCTCCCCCAATGGGTCTTTCATTAACCTTTACCACTTTATTTTTAGACTCCATGGAATGTATTAATATGCTTTAGGGACCGGTGACCCTAGTAAAAATAAATAAATTTTGTTCTTGAAGTTCCTTACTGTTTCTTTTAAAGTTGTCTTTGTAAAAAAAAATAATTATTTTATGTCAAATTAAAGTGTGAAGTATTATTTCACTTGAAAGAAGTGTTATTACAATATGATCATCATTGTTAACAGTTTACATTTAGAGTAGTTTTCCTTGGGCAGGAATTAAAGAAGTGATATTTAATCTTAATGATTATAGGTATTTTGCCTGGTAGATGTGAGAGCCACAGAATTTCATGTGAGATAAAATCCTGGCCTATGAAAGCATGAACTCAGGAAGGCTAAAGGCATCTCATATCTGTTTATCATGAAAATACATTGATTACTGTGAATTTTTTTCATTAGAAGGCTTGATGGATACTTATATTTAACATGAACTTGTCCCTAATGCAGAAGCATCCTATGAGGTTGCTTGTTGCATTGGAAAGTATAGAAGCCACATACATTTTGAAAGACCTTAGTGAATCTTTGTACCCTAGAATGGTCAGTCTGGTTTGTGGCCTAGAACAGAAAAGAAATGCTAAAGCTTTGTCTCTATAAATGATGTCATTACTTCAAAATGTTTCCTCTAATGTTTTGAGGCAGGTTAATGAGGAATTGACAGCTGTCCCATTTCTCATCAGCATTCAACTGGATGAAAGTAATCTACACGATGCTGACCCTATCCAAGAATTCCTATTTGTGAGCCCTTATAGGAAATATTAAAAAGTCTTTGACATCTCCCAAGTGGTGAAAAGTTTACTTTTCCAGAAAATCTTTGAAAGAAATTTCTTGGTATGCTGTATATGTCTCACCTGTGATGTTTGGCAACACATCTGGTTTTGCTGAAGTCTATACACTGTTATGACTCATTGCTTTTTACATTAGCGTACTCGGTATGAGAAAACTCTGCCAGCTGTCCTGAAAGAAGCTGTCAACTTAATAAGAGCCAGGGCCTTGAGTCATTACCTTTTCTAGAGTTTTTATGAAGAAACAGAAGCAGAGTATGGAGCTTTCTTCTATCCAGAAGTTTGCTGGTTTTCCAGAGGAAAAGTGTTAGAGTTCTCAATTAAAGTAGAAGTTTCACAAGAGAGAAGGAAAGCCTACTAAATTTGATGGGGAAGATTGGTATTGCTTTGTGGATATTTTGGTTCTTGTGATTGCAATAAAATTTTCTATCAAGACCCTTTGGTCACCATCATGGATAGTAATAAAAACTTAGATGCTCTTTTGTCCATGACACCATTATGAAAGAGGATATTAGAGGAGGCAATTATTCTTAGAGTCAAAGAAATGCAAAATTTTTAAAGCTAAGTATATTGCCTCCCTGACTTTTAGATTAGTGAAAAACATTTAAGTTTTAATATTTTGGTATGGGTGTGATAAAATTGGTCCTTTTTTAATATTGAGGCTGTATTCATTGGTATAACTCACTTGGGTAGCCGTATGGAAGTATATATTAAAAATCACTCCTAAGGAAATATTTCAAAAGATAGAAGAAGATGTGTTAGGAAGATGTTTGTTGCAACATTATTCACTATGTAGAAAAATTGGAAGCAAACTAAATTTCTAACAGTAAGGAAACTTACTTAAAGTTAAGGAATATCCACCATATAGCCACTTCTTGGCTGTCACTGTTTGCTATGAACATTCTGTTACCTGTCTTGGTGAACATGAGTGCACATTTCTATATCGAGAAGAAGAATTGCTGGGTCCCTGGGCTTGCCTATGGTCAGCTTTATTAGATACTGCCAAATGCATCTGTGGTAGTGCCACTCCATGCCCACCACCAGTGTATGAGAGTACCAGTTATTATTCTCTGTTTTTTCTTTTTTCACCCTTCTAGTTTGTGTGTACTGATATCACATTGTAGCTTTGCCTTGAATTTACCTGATGGCTAATGATATTGTTCTCTTTTCATTTATTTATTAGCCATTGAATATCTTCTTTTGTGAAGAATCTTGAAGTTTTTTATACATTATTTTCTATCAGATGATTATTTTCTTATTTGTAGGGGTTCTTTTATATATTCTGGTTATGGATTCTTTTTAGATATATTTATTACAAATATTCTCCCTTTATATAGCCTTCCTTTTTACTCCTTTATTGGTATCTTTTGCTAAGCAGACATTAACTTAATTTTAATGTTCACAGTAATTTTTTTTTATGGTTAGTACTTTTTGTATTATCTTCTTAAATCTTTGCCCACTTGCAGGTCATGAAGATGTTCTCAAGGTTTTCTCCTAATGCTTTATTGTGTTCCCTCCCGTACATTTATATCCTCAATCCATCCAGAATTGATCTTTGTGTAGGATGTGTGAAGTAGGAGTAAAAGTGTCAAGGTACATTTTCCCACATGGACCGTATTCATTTTAAAACGTGCAAATACTGGATCTGTCATATATTCATGAAAAAAATAACACTGAAGTAGCCACCTTCCCTGAAATCAAGATGCACAATGACTTTATGGTGTTGTAGAAAAACATACTCTTAAAGTAGTCACCACTGTCTTTTAGAAGGAGAGGCAAATCCATTCTTAGAGATATTACTGAATTCCTTTTAAACACAGTAAATATTTGTTACTTGTCCTTTTAAATATATACCCAATAGTTGAATTGTTTAAAGGGAAATTAGATCTGTACCCTTCTATCGTTTTCCTCTGCAGGTGAATTTTTGTTGAAGCAGCCAAAGCTAATACTAAATCCAGCCAAAAACAACTTATTGTTAGTCACAGCATAAGAGGAATCATTATGAGAAGACATCCTAGTCATTCAAAATGAGAACACAAAATCACTTGAAGTCGGGCAGCTAAATTTTACAACTGAAACTCGCTCTGGCCCACCAAGCACAAGGCAGTGATCCTTGAAGCCCGACTTTTTAAAGAAACTGTACTGATGGATGTTATTTAATGATAGAATCTTCTCTAAACATTTTCTGGGGACTGCAGTGGCTTCTTATGTACTTTAGAGGCGTCAGCTGTGCACTTGCCCTGTCCCACTGCGCTAAGTTTTCTGAGGGCAGCACTGTGCCTATCTGGTTTCATCACTGAATCCCTAGCACATACCTAGCTCAGTGCCTGGATATTCAGTAAATTAGTTCCTTTGAGAATTCCAAGTTTTGTTTTTGAGATTAGAGGTGCTTCTGTACATGGGCCCTAAAAAGCTGTCCCCAAGTCTATTTGTAAATTGAGTGATGTTCTCTAAGCAAGTTCCATTTCTATTAGAGGTGGACAGTTGATGGTGCTTTTGCTTTCTCAAATAATTCCCTATTCTCCACCTTATCTTTCTAAGTTGCAAGTTCCTAAAATGAGCATTGTTCCATGGCACACCTCTCAATAGGTTAAATGATCTTCCACTTAGTTGAGAACATAAATCAGGTTTCTTAAGCTTTATGACAATATTAACCCCACCTCTAGTCAATCTGAAGTCAGATGGATCTCTCCTCTCTTTTGAATACAGAGCATTTTTTTTACCATCTTCCAGAGCTTAATTTGTTGCTGTTCATCATCTACCGAAAGTGTAGTTGGTATGGGTATTAGAAGAGGCATGATATCCTTAAGATCTCTAAGCTCTATTCAGGTGGATACATATATACTGCCAACAGAGGCCAGACAGGTAAAATAAACGAGTGAAATGGACTAGGTTATAATAACAACATTGCCACAATGATAAGTGATAACTGAGCTTCAGGATTGGGGACATTAGGGAATGGTGGATGCTATGGCAAACTGGAGTGTGACTTTTCCCTTTCAAAAGGGACATCCATTACTTAGGTACAACCACTTGGAAAACTAGCCCAGGTTTCCTTCTTTTTTTTTCTTGTGTTTCAACAGAAGCCAGAAATTCAGAATTTATGTGGAGTTTCCAGATTTTTTAAATCTTGGCAAGTACTTCAAACATTTTTGAAATAGTTTAGGCTCAAAACTATACAGGCGAAAAGGGCAAGTAAAGTACATCTGTCTGCTAATTGAGGGCCTAAGCCATATATACACTCCAATTTGCATACTGTAGTACTTATCTCAGATTTGATCATCCAAAAGCAAGGTATTCTTACTATACACCGAAGTAAATTTCACATTGTATTAGTTTTCTGTTTTATAACATTACCACAAATTGAGCAGCTTAAAACGTCAAAATTTCTGGAGTGATGTGGCCAGGAACCAAGAAATACCAGCATCTTCTAGAAGCTGGAAGGAGCAAGAAAGTGGATTCTCCCCTAGAGCCTCCAGAAGAAATCAGCCCTGCTGATACCTTGATTTTAGCCCTGCAGATGAAGCAGATCCTGAAAGAAGAGCAATAGAAGAAACATTGGTTTGCTGTTGGTTCCATGACCCAGTGGAAGAGGAACACATGCAGTCAAAACCCCAGAGAAAAGTATGAAAGAGCATCTAAACGTTCCCAAAAGGGTGGAGAATGACTAAGAAAAGCACCAACAGATGTAACAAGATAAGGAAATGGAAGAGCTCATGGATCAATGACCAGGGATGGCTTTGGGTCAGACACTCCTTCCCCACTGATATATGGAATTCACGTAGTTCTAACCTATATGCCATCCTTGGGAAGATGAGAGGGTGAGTGGAAATTTGGATCTGAGCTACATTAAACATGAAATGACTTAGAAAATACTAAATTGATCAAGTCTCTGTATAACTGACTCATTTGTGTGTTCTACTATCAGGGACATGGGTGTTGAAAACTCAGAAAAGGCTGTAGACAAAGTTTACATGTATTTTATGACTGATTTTTTTGCCAAAAAATACTCTGAACAGACTAAATTCTTAGATATATTGTAAAAAAAAAAAAGTTCTATTAAAGTGGGGAAAAAAGACATTAAACTTGGAAATGTATTTTTGTTTTTATTGATTCTCTGGAAAATAACCTTTTGGGGTCTAGCACATAGAAACTGTTTGTATTTGGATATTTATTTATGCAAAATAAAAGCCAATCTTGAATGGAGGGGAAAAAAAGAACAAAATTTCTTATCTCAGTTTCTGTAGGTCAGATGTCTGGGCTTGGCATGACTCGATTCTCTGCTCAGGGTTTTGCCTGGCTGAAATCAAGATATCAGCTGGAGATGCGGTTCTCATCTGGGCCTGAGGCTTCTCTTCCAAGTTCACTGGTTGTTGGCAGAATTCACTTCCCTGCAGTTATAAGACTCTGGTCCGCATTTTCCTGCTGCCGATCGGCCAGGGACTGCTTTCAGTTCCTAGAGGCCGTCAGGAGTGCTAGCTCACCACCTAGATGTTTGCTTTTTTTTAGGCCAGCTGGCATGCGTCTCTTGAATTTCCAGTTCTGTGACTAACCAGAGAAAACACTCGCTTTTAAAGGGCCTACCTGACTAGGTGAGGCCCACCCAAGAAAATCTCCCTCTTGCCATATTTGTAATATAGAAGTAGTTAATTTTTTTTTAAAGCCAGGGGTCAGGGGTAGCATAAAAGGATCACATACCAGAGGAAATTCTAAAAGTCAGTGCACATTGGAAAAATTTAGCTTCACTCGTTAATCAAGAAAATAGAAAATTACCAAGTTTCTTTTATCTTTAATACTACTGGGGGCAGAATAAATTGATACAGCCTTTCTGAAAAGCAGTTATGTAGGTGTGGTTTATGTTAAATAAGAGCAAGTATATGAATTGATGAATAAAGAGAATACTGTGCTTGTGTGTGTGTATATATACACATAAACATACACATGTGTGTTCATTTAATGATGGCTGTAACCCTATGAGATAAATAGTACTATAATTTTCATTTAACAGATGGTGAGAGCCAAGGCATTGAGAGGTACCCTTCAGAGTGTTACTAGTGGTTATCTCGGTGTAATAGGATTATATAAGAATGATTTTTTTTCTCCTAATATTCAAAATTTTTATAGAATTTTTAAAAGCACTTATAAACAGGAAAAAAAATGGTAATAAGGCTGCCTTGAAATAAACTCTCAACCTATATTGGAGGTAGTGATGTAAATCAGTGTAACTCTTTTGGAAGGCAACATGACCCTGTAATTTTAAAAAAATCTGGCCTCAATAATCATTTTAAATATGGGGAAAAAAAGGCTGTGCATATGAACAAATCTATTGCATCATTATCTAAAATATGGGAAAAAATAGAAACCTGAATTTCTATGGTAAAGGAATTAGTTATATAAACAATGACTTTTCCACTTAGAATTATTACAAAGAGATTATTGGTTCTAGCTCCTGCCACATTTTCCTGGGCCCCTGAACTCTATTTCCTTTGGAGCTTTCATGGACTTCTTAGCCACTTTCTCCTCAAAGGCTTCTTCCCACTCTACTGCTGTTTTAAGTTTCCTGTGGTGTTGACAGCCATGCACCCAACCCCCTCCAGCATCCAGGCCTTCACATAGATGATCCACTTAACATCTAACATCTCTTCCCATTCAGAGATACAGCCTTTCCTTCTCCCAGAAGGCAAGAGATTTCTTCTCTCCTGTAGTAGACTCTAGATAGGTCGTCTCAATTCTCACAGCTCCTTCTGTTTCCAAAGGATCACACCATTCTTTCTTTCAGATTTATCACCATCTCTCCGTGCCAGTTTACCCTAGGATGTTTGCACCTTTTAGCCATTATGAATAATGCTGCCGTGAGCTATCCTGTACAAGTTTTTATGTGGACATATGTTTGCATTTCTTTTGGGTATATGCCTAGAAGTAGAATTGTTGAGTCATATGGTAACTCCGTTTAACCATTTGAAGAACTGCCAGGCTTTTTTCTGAAGTGACTGTACCATTTACCAGCAGTGTATGAGGGTTCCAGTTTTTCTATATGCTTGTCAACACTTGTTGTTATCTGTCTTTTTTTATTCTAGCCATCTTAGTAGGTGTAAAGTGGTATCTCATTGTGGGTTTGATTTGCATTTCCTTAGTGGCTAATGTTTTTTTTTTTTTGGTGTTGCACATTCTGTGCGCTTGAACAGTGACATTTGTTCATGATTGTGGTATCATACAGAGTATTTTCACTGCCCTAGAAGTCTTCTGTGCTCTGCTTATTCATCCCTCTTCCACAACCTCTGGCAACCATTGATCTTTTTATTGTCGCTGTAGTTTTGCCTTTCTTGAATGGTGTATGGTTGGAATCAAGCAATATGTAGCCTCTTCAGATTACCTTCTTTCACTAGTGTTAGTCGTTTAAAGTTCCTTCATGTCTCTTCATGGCTTGATAGCTCATTTCTTTTTAGTACTGAGTAATGTTCCATGGTCTAGATGTACCACAGTTTATCCATTCACCTACTAATGGACATCTTGGTTGCTTCCAAGTTCAGACAATTATGAATAAAGCTGCTATAAACATCCATGTGCAGTTTTCTGTGTGGACATAAATTTTCAACTCCTTTGGGTAAATACCCAGGAGTGTGATTGTTGGATTGGATGGTTAGACTGTTTAGTTTTGTTAGAAATCCACAAACTGTCTTCCAAAGTGGATGTACCGTTTTGCTTTCCCATAAGCAGTGAATGAGAGTTCTTGTTGCTCCACATTTTCACCAGCATTTGGTGTTGTCAGTGTTCTGGATTTTGACCATTCTAATAGGTGTACAGTGATATCTCAATTGTGTTTTTAATTTGTATTTCCCTGATGATAGATAATGTAGAGCATCTTTTCATATGCCTATTTGCTATCTGTATATCTTCTTTGGCCCATTTTTAAATTAGGTTGTTTTCTTATTATGGAGTTTTAAGTGTTCTTTATATATTTTGGATAGGAGTTCTCTATCAGATGTGTCCTTTACCAGATACGTCTTTTGCAAATATTTTCTTCCAGTCTCCGGCCTGTCTTCTCAATCTCTAGACATTGCCTTTTGCAGAGCCAAAGTTTTTAATTTTAATGAAATCCAGCTTACCAAATATTTCTATCATGGATCCTGCATTTTCTGTTGTATCTAAAAAGTCATAACCATACCCAAGATTATCCAGATTTTCTCCTAGGTCATCTTCTAGGAGTCTGGTAGTTTTGCATTTTACCTTTAGGTCTGTGATCCATTTTGAATTGATTTCTGTGAAGAGTATAAGGTCTGTGTCTAGATTCTTTTTTTTTTTTTTTTGCATGTGGATGTCCAGTTGTTCCAGCACAATTTATTGAAAAGACTATCTTTGCTCTGTTGTATTGCCTTTGCTCCTTTATCAGTTGACTGTATTTATGTGGATCTTCTGGGCTCTCTATTCTTTTCCATTGATCTGTTTGTCTATTCTTTGACTGGTAGCACACTGTCTTGATTACTGTAGCTTTATAGTAAGTCTTGAAGACAAGTGGTGTCAGTTCTCCAACTTTGTTGTTCTCCTTAAATATTGCGTTTTCCATTCTGGCTCTTTTGTCTTTATATATACTTTAGAATCTGTTTGTAGATATCCAGTAACTTGCTGGGATATTTTTCCAGATTTATTGAGAAATAATTGATATGTATCACTGTAAGTTTAAGGCATACAGCCTGATGGTTTGATTTGCACACATTGTGAAATGACGACCACAATAGGTTCAGCTAACATCTATCTTCTCATGTGTGTGTGTTTATATATGTGTGTGTGTGTATATATATATATATATATAATAAAAAAGAAGAAAAGAAAAAAAATTCTCCTTGTGATGAGAACTCTTAGGATTTACTCTCTTAGCACCTTTCCTATATATCATGCAGCAATGTTAACTATAGCCATCATGTTGTGCATTACATCCATAGTACTTAATTTATCTCATCACTGGAAGTTTGTACCTTTTGACTACCTTCTTCAAATTTCCCCTCCCCCCACCCTCCACCTCAGGTAACCACAAGTCTGATCTCTTTTTCTATGCGTTTGTTTTTGTTTTCGATTCCACATATAGGTGAGATCATATAGCATTTGTCTTTCTCCGTCTGACTTATTTCACTAAGCATAATGCCGTCAAGGTCCATCAGTGTTGTTGCACATGGTAGGATTTCCTCATCTTTTATGGCTGGGTAATATTCTTTTGTGTGTATATGTACCACAACTTCTTTATTCATTCATCCATCTTTGGGCACTTAGTTTGTTTCCATGTCTTAGCTATTGTTAATAATGCTGCTGTGAACATGGCAGTGCAGATACCTTTTTAAGTTAGTGTTTTTGTTTCCTTTGGATATATTCCCAGAAGTGGAATTGCTGGATCATATGGTAGTTCTGTTTTTAATTCTTGGAGGATCCTCCATACTGTTTTCCATAGTGGCACTACCAGTTTACAGTCCCACCAACAGTGCACAAGGATTCTCTTTTCTCCACATCCACACCAGCATTTGTTATCTCTTGTCTTTTTGATGATTGCCATTCTAACAGGTGTGAGGTGATATCTTTTTGTAGTTTTCATTTGCATTTCCCTAATAACTAGTTATGTTGAGCATCTTCTCATGTACTTTTTGGCCTTTCACATATCTTCTTTGGAAAAGTCTATTCAGGTCCTTTGCCCATTTTTTTTATTGCCTTTTTTTTTTTTTTTTTTTTTTTTTTGGCTGCACAGGGCGGCATGCGGGATTTTAGTTCCCTGACCAGGGATTGAACCCACGCCCCCTGCAGTGGAAGCATGGAGTCTTAACCAGTGGACCACCAGGGAAGTCCCCTTTGCCCATTTTTTAATTGAGGTTTTTTTTTTGTTTTACTATTGAGTTGTGTGAGTTCTTTATATATTTTGGATATTAACCCCTTATCAGATACATGGTTTGCAGATATTTTTCCCATTCCATAGGTTGTCTTTTCACTTTGTTGATGGTTTCTTTCGCTCTAGGGAAGCTTTTTAGTTTGATATAGTCCCACTTGTTTATTTTTTATTTTGCTGCTTGTGCTTTAAGTGTCATGTCCAAAAGATCATTTCCAAGACCCATGTCAAGGAACTTCTTATTTTTTTTAATTTTTGGCTGTCTTCGTTGCTGCGCACAGGCTTTCTCTAGTTGCGGCGAGTGGGGGCTACTCTTCATTGCAGTGTGCAGGCTTCTCATTGCAGTGGCTTCTCTTGTTGCGGAGCACCGGGCTCTAGGCGCATGGGCTTCGGTAGTTGTGGCTCACGGGCTTTAGAGCTCAGGCTTAGTAGTTGTGGTGCAAGGGATTAGTTGCTCTGCGGCATGTGGGATCTTCATGGACCAGGGTTCGAACCTGTGTCCCCTGCATTGGCAGGTGGATTCTTAAGCACTGCGCCACCAGGGAAGCCCCTCAAGGAACTTTTTATGCCTTTGTTTTTTCTTCTAGAAGTTTCATGGTTTCAGGTCTCACATTTAAGTCTTTAAAAAATATTTATTTATTTGGCTGTGCCAGGTCTTAGTTGTGGCACACGGGATCTTCATTGCTGCATGCGGGATCTTCATTGTGTCATGCGAGATCTTTAGTTGTGGCATGCGGGATCTAGTTCCCTGATCAGGGATGGAACCCGAGCCCCCTGCATTGGGAGCACGGAGTCTTAACTGCTGGACCATCAGGGAAGTCCCTCACATTTAAGTCTTTAGTCCACTTTGAGTTAATTTTTGTGAGTGGTATAAGATAAGAATTCAGTTTCATTCTTTTACAGATGAATATCTAATCATCCCAACTTGCTGGCACTTTTATTCAGATTGAACCTATAAATTAAGTTGGGAAGAACCGACATCTGGACAACATTTAGCCTTCCTGTCCATTAACATGGAACATCTCTCCATTTATTTAGTTCTTTGATTTTGTTCTTCAGAGTTTAGTAATTTTCCTCATGTAGATCTTATACATATTTTGTTAGATTTATACCTAAGTATTCCATTTTGGGGGGTGCTAATGTAAATGGTATTGTGTTTTTAATTTTAAATTCCACTTGTTCGTTGTCGATATATAGGAAAGCAAATGATTTTTGTATATTAACCTTGCTGTAATCACTTATTAATTAAAGGAGTTTTTGTTATTTCTTCTAGATTATCTACACAGATGATTGTGTCATCTATGAACAAAGAGAGTTTTATTTCTTCCTTCCCAATCTGTATGATCTTTTTTCCTCTTTTCTTGTCCTATTATGTTAGCTAGTACTTCCAGTATAATATTAAACAGGAGTGGTGAAAAGGGACATTTTTTGCCTTGCTCTTGATATTGGGAAAACTTTTAATTTCTTACTATTAAGTGTGATGTTAGCTGTAGGTTTTTTTGGGGAATGTTCTTTATCAAGTTGAGGAAGTTCTCCTCTATTCCTAGTTTTTTTAATCATGAATGGATGTTGGATTTTGTTGAATGCTTTTTCTGCATCTATTGATTTGATCATGTGGTTTTTCTTTTTTAGCCTCTTGATGTGATGAATTGCATTGATTTTCAAATGTTGAACCAGGCATGCAAGATTTTCAAATCTTGCATGCCTGGGATAAATCACACTTGATCGTGGTGTGTAATTCTTCTGTACATTGTTGAATTGTATTTGTTAATATTTTGTTGAGTATTTTTACATCTATTTTTATGAGAGGTATTGGTCTGTAGTTTTCTTGTAATGTCTTTGGTTTTGGTTTTGGTTTTAGGGTAATGCTGGCCTCATAGAATGAGTTAGGAAATATTTCCACTGCTTCTGTCCTCTGAAAAGAGATTGTAGAGATTTAGTGTGATGTCTTTCTTAAATGTTTGATGGAATTCACCAGTGAACCCATATGTGCCTGGTGTTCTCTCTTTTGAAAGACTATTAATTATTGATTCAATTTCTTAAATAGATATAGGCCTATTCAGATTGCTTACTTCTTGTATGAGTTTGGCAAGTTGTGTGTTTCAAGGACCTGTACATTTCGTCTAGGTTATCAAATTTGTGGACATAGAGTTGTTAATAGTATTCTTTTATTATCCTTTTTAATATTATGATGTCCTCACTTTCATTTCTGATATTAGTGATTTGTGTCCTCTTTTTCTTAGTTAGAGGCTTACTGACTTTCTTTTCAAAGAGGCAGCTTTTAGTTTCATTAATTTCTCCATTGTTTTCCTATTTTCATGTTGATCGATTTCTGTTCTAATTCTTTTCTTCTGCTCACTTTGGATTTAATTTGCTTTTTTTTTCTAGTTTCCTAAGGGCTAATGATTTTTCAAACATTTTTATTTGCCCAGAACATGGATTCTTTTAGACTATAAACCAGTGTGTCATGGGTTTTATGGTGATTAATATTTGATTAGCTTTTATAATTATATTTTTCTATATCCATATACTGTTTTTTGAAATTCTTCTCTTATTTATCCATGAGAAACTTCTAACAAATTTGGCTGGCTTTGAGAGCCATCAGCAGAACCTATAATTGTTGGCAGTTAAATGCTTCTTGTTGATTCAGGAGTACCTTTGAATAACCAATTGGGGAAAGCAGTTAGAGAATTAACGGGTATATTGGCCCAGATTAAGGATGAATTTTCTTCTTTCTTTCCCAGAGTATTTTGCCAAGTGCTTGTATTACTTGTATAATGGGTAAAACCTGTGATCAAAGGCAAGCCAAGTGAGGAGAGATACCATCATCCTGGCTGGGAATAAGAGGTGAAAATAGGTGTTTATCTGGTACATATTGATCTCACTTAAGCAAGGAGAGCTATTGTGCTTTTCTTTTCTTCTTGTTATTTTTTTAAATTGGGATTCTTTAGGACTGCCTTTTGAGTTTCACAGAAAAAGAGGGGTTTTAAAAAAATGTTCTGTTTCTACCACAGATTGAATTTATACACATTTCAGATGACAAGAGAACTCTAAATAAATAAACAAACAAGAGGTAAAACTGCAATGCTAATAGAAAATACTTTTATGATTATGTCTATATTATAAAAGGGTTAAAAATTTTTTTGTTTCACTTCAAGAATATATTTTTGTCAATTATTTATTTTCATAGAGCACTTTCACTTTTAAATCTAATAACTTGGAATTTCCTAGTATTCGTATACATGATATAATTTTTATAAAGTAAGGATACTTCTGTGTGTCATGATCATATTCTTTATGATCATTTAAATATGACCTTTTTTGTTTGTATCTAAAAGTATCTGAAAAGTCAGTATTTGTACTGAGCACCTTTATGAGCCTTGTAATAAAATCCTTAAATGGCAAAGAACAGCTAGTGCTGATAAGCCCAGCTGAACCTATTGTTCATTTTTACAAGAGTTAACTGGTTTATGTAAAGATTCTAGCTGATACAATTTTTCTTCCTTTTACCTATTCCCATTGGGCCTCAAGATTTAATGTGATGGGCCCTGGCTCTGCACACACTTGGTTTTGCTAACAAATTATACAATGTCTAATATTTTTAGTATTTGAGATAATATTTGGAATAACATGAAGTACATATTATATTGCTCTGTTTTAATATTAGGTCATTATTTTTTAATATTTAGTATTCAAAAATAATACAGTATTTAATATTTGTCCTATTTACCAGACTGTTTCTAAGTTATTTAGTATTAAACAATCTAAAGACTTAATCATCTTTTCTTCTTGTATATTCAGATAATAACTGTTATAAGGTTCTTTGTTGTTTTACTTGAAAGTTAAAAACATTGATAGCTATATTTAAATTGCATTCCACATTTAGCAATAGAAGGCTTTTTTTTTTTTTGCACAGTAGGTGTTTTTAAAGAAAGAATGAGCAAGGACTTCCCTGGTGGTACAGTGGCTAAGACTCCACGCTACCAATGCGTGGGACCCGGGTTCAATCCCTGGTAGGAAACTAGATCCCACATGCCGCAACTAGGAGTTTGCATGCTGCAAATAAAGATCCGGCACTCGGCAACAAAGAGCCGGAGTGCTGCAACTGAGACCCGGCACAGCTGAATAAATAAATATTTAAAAAATAAAAAAAATAAAGGATGAGCAAGACATATATTTTATATTGAACACCATAGCAAACACCTAAGACGTGTGTGTGTGTGTGTGTGTGTGTGTGTGTGTGTACACGCGTGCGTGTATGCACACCTTGATGTTTGGTATTCAGTTTTTTCAGCTGTCAGAAGGGGCATGGAATAGATCTCTGAAGTTCTTGTTCTGCTGTGTCTGATTCTGTGACCTATTTTTTCTTTGTGCAAAACACCTCACAATAAAAATTGTTTTAATGTTTGCATTTCTTTTGAAAGCTTTATCGAGATACAATTTATATACCATAAATTTCACCTATTTTAAATATATAGTTTGATGAGTTTTAGTAAATTTATAGAGCTGGGTGAACATCACTAAAATGCAGGTTTAGAAATTTCTATCACACCAAAAAGTTCCCTTGTGCCCATTTAGAGTCAGTTCCCACTTCACCTCTGGTCCCAAGCAGCCACTGATCCTATGTTTTATCTTTTTTTTTGCCTTTTCTAGAAATATCATAAATGGCTTCTTCTATTTAGCATGTTTTTGAGGTTCATCATTTTTGTTTTGGGCAAATAGAAGATAACTAGAAGTGGAATTGTTGGGTTGTATGAAATGTATGATACGTGTATTTTATGTTTAACATGTTAAGAAACTGCCAAATTGTTTTTCAAAAATGGCTGTGCCCTTTATGATTCCATCATCAGTGTATGAAGGTTTCAGTTTCTCCACATTCTTACCAATATTTGGTTTTGTCAGTCTTTTTGATTATAGCTAATCTAGTGGGTATGTAGTGGTATCTCCTCATTAGTTTTAATAATGCATTTCTTTAATGACTAATACTGTTGAGCACCTTTTCATGTGCTTATTTGCCTTGAGTGTGTCTTCTTTGTTAAAGTGTCTGTTTAAATCTTTTGCCCATTTAAAAAAATTGGATTGATTGAGTTACAGGAGTTTTTTACACATTTCAGATGTGAGGTCTTTATCAGATTAATGTTTTGCAAATATTTTTTCTTAGCCTGTTGTTTTTTTCATTTTCTTAATGGTGTCTTTTAAAGAGCAAACATTTAAAATTTTGATAAAATCCTAATTATTAATATTTTTCTTCAATGGATTATGCTTTTGGTTTTGAATCTAAGGAATCCTTGCCTAACCCAAAGTCACAAAGTTTTCTTTTATGTCTTCTTGTAAGAGTTTTATAAGGTTAGCTCTTAGAGTTAAATCTGTGATCCATTTTGACTTAATTTTTGTGTATATCGTGAAGTTCTAAGTTGTTTTTTCATATTGATATCCAGCTGGCTTAGTACATTTGTTGAAACGACTGTTCTTTCCCTGTTGACACTTTTGTCAGAAATCAGTTGATAGTTGTAAGTAGGTTCATTTCTGGACTCTGTTCTGCTCCATTCAGATTAATGTAGATATTTGCCCTTACAATGATGCCACACTCTTCTTGATTACTGTAGTTTTATATAGTAAGTTTAAAAGCAGGTAATGTAAGTCTCTCTACTGTCTTCTTTACTAAAATTATTTTGGCTATTCTGTGTCCTTTGCATTTCCATATACATTTTAGGTTCAACTTGTTAATTTCTAAAAAAAAAAAAAAAAACCTGCTAAGATTTTGATATGGATTGCATTGAATCAGTAGATCAATTTGGGGAGAGCTGACATCTTAAAAATATTGAATCTTCTAGTCCATGAACTTGGTATATCTCCTGATTTATTTAGTTCTTTAATTTTTTTCAGCAGTGTTTTGCATATTTTAATGTACAGGTTTTGAATTTCTTTTTTTTAAATGTATCTAAATAGTTAATCTTTTTGTTGCTATTATAAATTAAGCTTTAAAAATTTCATTTCAGATTGTCACTAGTTTATGGAAATAAAATTGATTTTTTAAAATTGAAGTATAGTTGATTTACAATATTATGTTAGTTTCCAGGTGTACAGCATAGTGATTCACAGGTTTTTTTTTTGCAAATTATATTCCATTATAGACTGTTACAAGATTTTGAGTATAATTCCATGTGCTACACAGTAAATCTTTGTTGCTTATCTACTTTATATGCAGTAGTAGTTTGTATTTGTTAATCCCATACTCCTAATTTTTCCCTCCCCACCTCTCTCTCCCCTTTGGTAACCATAAGTTTGTTTACTGTGTCTGTGAGTCTGTTTCTGTTTTATAATGAATTCATTTGTATTATTTTTTAGATTCCCCATATAAGTGATATCATGTATTTGTCTTTCTGACTTCAGTTAGTATGATATTCTCTAGGTTGCTGCAGGTGGCAATATGTCATTCTTTTTTGGCTGAGTAATATTCCATTATGTGTGTGTGTGTGTGTGTGTGTATGTGTGTGTGTATATATATATATATATATATATATACACACACATACACACACATACACATACATACCACGTCTCTTTTTTTGTCTTTTTTTCTTTCTTTTTTTTTTTTTTTTCCGGCTGTGTTGGGTCTTTGTTGCAGCGTGTGGGCTTCTCTCTCTAGTGGCCTGTGGGTTTTCTGTCTCTAGTTGTGGTGTGTGGGCTCCAGGGCACGTGGACTCCAGAGTGCTTGGGCTCCAGAGTGCCTGGGCTCTGTAGTTTGCAGCACGCAGGCTCAATCGTTGAGGCACGCGGGCTTAGTTGCCCCGTGGCATTTGGGACCTTAGTTCCCCGACCAGGGATGGAACCCGCGTCCCCTGCATTGGAAGGTGGATGCTTTACCACTGGACCACGAGCGAAGTCCCATACCACATCTTTATCCATTCATTTGTTGACAGATGCTTAGGTTGCTTCTGTGTCTTGGCTATTGTAAATAGTGCTGCTATATTATGAACATTGGCGGGGGGAGGGGGGTGCATGTATCTTTTCAAATTACAGTTTGCATCTTTTCTGGATATGTTACCAGGAGTGAGATTGCTGAATCATATGGTAGCTCTATTTTACAGTTTTCCATAGTGGCTGCACCAATTTACATTCCCACCAGCAGTGTAGGAGGGTTCCCTTTTCTTCACACCCTCTCCAGCATTTATTATTTGTAGATTTTTTGATGATATCATTCTGACAGGTGTGAGGTGATACCTCATTGTAGTTTTGATTTGCATTTCTCTAGTAATTAGTAGTATTGAGCATCTTTTCGTGTGCCTGTTGGCCATCTGTATGTCTTCTTTGGAGAAATGTCTATTTAGGTCTTCTGCCCATTTTGATTAGGTTATTGTTTACAATTGACTTGTATATCGACCTTGTGACCTTATCTCCCTTACCAGTTCTGATGGGGGGGTTTGGTTGATTATTTAGCATTTTCTACTCACATGAAAATGTATAGTCCTTGAAAATGATATCTATGGAAGTTCACATTACTCTAATTCAAGTGATGTTGTTCAACTTAAAACATTTTTAGAACTTTTTATTCAGAATTTGTTAAAGTTACCAGGCACATAAGAAAAACCCATTTTTGCTTTTTTCGGTCTCAGACATGGGCACACCGCAGAAGGATGTTATTATCAAGTCAGATGCACCCGACACCCTATTAGTGGAGAAGCATGCAGATTATATAGCATCCTATGGCTCAAAGATGATTACGAATACTGTGTGTCTGAATATTTGAGAATGAGTGGCATCTATTGGGGTCTGACTGTAATGGATCTCATGGGACGGCTACATCGCATGAATAGAGAAGAAATTCTGACATTTATTAAGTCTTGTCAACATGATTGTGGTGGAATAAGTGCTAGTATTGGACATGATCCTCATCTTTTGTACACTCTTAGTGCTGTCCAGATTCTTTCTATGATAGTATTAATGTTATTGATGTAAATAAAGTTGTGGAATATGTTCAGAGTCTACAGAAAGAAGATGGTTCTTTCGCTGGAGATATTTGGGGTCCCACTAAGCAGCTGGTCTAACTGGAGTTAATCGTCTGCTGGAAGTTCCAGCATGCACTGTGCTAGTTATATCAGCATACAGGAGTACCGGAACAGAGGGGGCCAGTCTAAAAGATAAGGGCTGAATGCAGTGCAGGCAAGAGAGTCCAGCTGCTTCATGGGATGTGAAAATCTACTTTTATATAATAGGGAGAAATCAACACAAGATTCTCTTTGTGCGGTGGCAACTTTGGCTCTATTGGGGAAGCTGGATGCTATTAATGTGGAAAAGGCAATCGAATTTGTTTTATCATGTATGAACTTTGATGGTGGATTTGGTTGCAGGCCAGGTTCTGAATCCCATGCTGGGCAGGATTCCTGGCTATTACTAGTCAGTTGCATCGAGTAAATTCTGATTTACTTGGTTGGTGGCTTTGTGAACGACAGCTTCCATCAGGTGGACTCAATGGAAGGCCAGAGAAGTTACCAGATGTATGCTATTCTTGGTGGGTGTTGGCTTCCCTAAAGATAATTGGAAGGCTTCATTGGATTGACAGAGAGAAACTGCGCAGTTTCATTTTAGCGTGTCAAGATGAAGAAACGGGAGGATTTGCGGACAGGCCAGGAGATATGGTAGATCCTTTTCACACTCTATTTGGAATTGCTGGATTGTAACTTTTGGGAGGAGAACAGATTAAACCTGTTAGCCCTGTTTTTTGCATGCCTGAAGAAATACTTCGGAGAGTGAATGTTCAACCTGAACTAGTGAGTTAGATTAGATCCCTTGATGCAAAAGTTGCTTAGTGTAGTTTTACTGTTTTAACATTTCAGTATTTGAAGTGCTTAACAAACTTAATGGCTGCCATGTTAATATTTTGTACATGAATTGTGTTGATTTTAATAAATTATATAATTATACATATTGTAAATTAGAGATGTATATTGTATCTTCAGCTTTCCATTTCCTTCTGGAATGCTGTTATTCTGAGTGTAATATTTTGTTTATGCTTCAATGTATTTATCTTGTTTGTCTCCATAACAGCAAACTGAGTTGAACTCTAGCTGATGAAGTCTTGTGTTCTGATTTTCCCATGTACTCCCTTGATATGTTATATATAACTATAGTTAATATAAATTGGTCTTTGTCAATGAGAATGTTAACTGATAAAGAATTGATGAACCCCATAGGAATTAAAAGATGAAAAAAAATAAATGGCTGAAATTTGGGAATAAGAAAAAGAAAAACCCATTTTTATTAGTTATTGGTGGATATCTTGCTCTAATTTTTTTTTCTGCCCTTTTGTCTTAATAAACTTAGATCTGTACTGAGGGAGGATATGTTATTTTTTACATGTCTGTTAGACATTAAAGGATAAAAGTTTGTAGGCAGTTAGATACATGCATCTGAAGTTCAAGGAAAAGGCTATGTAGAGGTATAAATGTGAATTGTCATATCATAGTTAAAGCTGTAGGACTAGATATGATCACCTAAAGGGGTTGACAGAAGTCCAACAATTCTTGGAAGAAAACTTGAGAAGGTCTGTAAAAGGTTTAAGGGGTGCCCAGAGCTCAAGAATCTGTTCCCCCTTGGGGAACATGTTAAGAATACTACTGCTTGACTGTCAATTCACTTATGAGCCACCTGCCTGCATGAAATGCTTTAAGTTAATTTTTTAAATTCCTTGTCACAGTTTTAAAGAGTATAAATATATTTCACAGGAAACTGAGTCATTATAAGGTCAGTGATGCCTGTAGACACTGTTTTTCCTTTTGAATCATTTGAACAGTTATTACTTGGAATTTTTTTTCTCTCCAGAGTAATGTGAGTTTTTCATCATTAAACATTCTAGTCATTTTAGATTAATGCCCAGTTTGGTATATTATTATGATTCTTTTACCTACATTGTAAATATTATTGACTTCATGAATCACACCAAATATCTGCTTTTCTTTGATTCCTAGGCAAATACTGTGGTCTGGGGTTGCAAATGAACCATTCAATTGAATCAAAAAGCAATGAAATTACAGTGCTGTTCATGAGTGGAATTCATGTTTCTGGACGAGGATTTTTGGCTTCATACTCGGTTATAGATAAGCAAGGTAATTTTCACTTTATATCATGATTCCCACATTTTACAGTTTCTGAAAACAAAAATGCAGTGTTTTCTTTGAGTACCTGTTATCTGAGTTTGGAATACAGTAGGAAGACTGAACAGTTAATACCACATACATAAATCTGACAAAATTAGATCGGTTTCAGAATTTTAAAAATTAAGTATATTAACTTTATATAAAGTCTTTTTATATACTTACCTTTCCTTAGTAGAAGAAATATTAAGTTTTCCACCTTTATAAGATTGGAACACAAATGATAA
The DNA here is from genome assembly GCF_937001465.1 of Orcinus orca. Classification (NCBI taxonomy): domain Eukaryota; kingdom Metazoa; phylum Chordata; class Mammalia; order Artiodactyla; family Delphinidae; genus Orcinus; species Orcinus orca. Next base: position 102,944,980 of record NC_064563.1, read on the forward strand.
TAACTTTAAAATATCTATCAGTGGGGCTTCCCTGGTTGCACAGTGGTTGAGAGTCTGCCGGCCGAGGCAGGGGACATGGGTTCGTGCCCCGGTCCGGGAAGATCCCACATGCCGCGGAGCGGCTGGGCCCGTGAGCCATGGCTGCTGGGCCTGCACGTCCGGAGCCTGTGCTCCACGGCGGGAGAGGCCACAGCAGGAGAGGCCACGGCGGTGAGAGGCCCACGTACTGCAAAAAAAAAAAAAAAAAAAAAATCAGTTACTGAAATGTATCAATTTAAAGCTTTATTATCCACAGTTTACCACTTCATCTTACTGTGTTAAAAACCATATTACCATTCTTTTCAAAGAAGAGACTTGCATAGCACAAGGAGTAACTTGGGGAGTGCTCTCTGAGACACTACAAGATAAACATGAGATATTTTCTAGATTGTTAATATTTAGCATCTGAAGGGGGGAATTAAAAGCAAGGCTATTAAGTGAAATAGATACACACTATCTGTCTCATTAAAGTTTCATTAAGAGTGTGAGAGAGGAGAGCTGTTCTGTGTGAAAAAAGGTCTACTTTCCCTTAATTTCTAAGCTATGGAACAATGTTTGAAGACTAATAAAATCCCTCAGAGTGAAAAAGAAAACTCATTTGAATGGAATAATGGAAAGAAAAGAACTGGAAATGTTATGCTAAATGAACAATTAATATATTTGACAGAACGAGGAAAACTAAGGCAGTGTGGTGTTGTAGAAGGGGCACTAGGTAGCCCTGGAATCAAAGCCTGCCATTGCCGTGTACTAAGCAAGTGACCTCTGACCAGTCATTTCACCTCTGTCAGTTTCATCTGTAAATGGGTTAGTTGTGAAGACTAAATCTAATAATACATGTTTAGTGTCTGTAGGCACATAACATAGTAGGCAGAAGACAAATGTTAGTTTCCCCCCTTTGACTACTGTACACACACACATCTCACTTTCCCCACTCCTACCCCGCCCGCCACCATCAGAAGAGTAAGGTAGAAAACACAGAGTGAAATGATAGCTTTCCATCCTTTCGGTTTTACTTTGTGAAAGTCTTGGGTTGATGGGTGAGAGGATAGAAGATAATTACTTTGCTTCTTATTCTTCTTAAGTTTCTTGGTTGCAGTATCAGGTTAAATTATTTATTTTGTGTTTTCGTATTTTCCCCTTTCTCTGTTTGTTATTTATTGAGTTAAAGGTTTCTGGAAAATAAGTATCTCCTCTTTACAAAAAAAAGTTTCTTACATTGGATATTTAAATTATGGAGCTTTTGATCCACGGAAACCTAAATGCCCTTATTAGAGTTTCTTAAGAATTGACAGTCATCTCAGATACCACAATCAGTATATTGTAGACTTATATACATCTATGCCAGATTTAAAATGGCTATGTCACTATTTTAGATGACTCTTAGCTTCCAAAGATTTTTTCGAAATATCCACCTTAATCAGGAACTTCTTTATAGTAACACTTTACAAAGTCATAATCATCTTGGGAAATCCTCATCTCACAGCTTGCTCCTGAATTTTTTCTTAATGTTTTTGTGCGTTCTTACCCATCCATCAAGCATTTGTTTCATTTGAAGTGAATTGGCTAAGTTCAAGAGAACACTGGTTGAATTTCATATTACTTCTTCTTGGGTGGCCTTTCAGACATAATTTCTTGTAATGGCTCATTCATTTGAAGGCTGGTGCACTTTGGTTGAGAGTCTGTTTCCATCCAGGAAACTTAGCTGCCACACTGAATTCCATGAATATTTTCAAGGAACATCACTACATGTCCCCAGCTTGATAACCTAGTTAACGGTTTAGAGTATTTGGGAATGAAAAAGTTGTGAAAAATCTTGCTTCACTGGCTTCGTCATTTGTTAAACTGTCACAAAGACTTGTTAACGTTATAGTGTGATGTGTGGTTGATACAGCCATGATTTTGTGTAAGATAGACTAATTTTCATTACTTCTTACAAGAGCCCATTGCAAAATTATATTCCCTTCAGTGCCTTATTTCCTGCAATAGGCCTGGCACCGGGAAAACAGCCAGCAGTAAATGAGACAGACGCAATCACACCTTCACAGGGCTTACAGTACAGGGTTGGAAAAAGGCATTAAACACATGGTTACTTAATTGCAGTTATAATAAGTATGATGAAGGAAACATTCAAATAATGGGAGGCCGGAAGGGTGCAGGGAGTAGAAGATTGGTGAAGAGCAAAGCTCTCCTGAAGAAACCACTTCTGAGCCCAGAACCAAAGGATTACTTGGAGGTTCCAGACATACAGGGAAGAACATTGTAGGGAAGAGAGCAGCAGGTGCAAAGGCCTTAGGGTGGGAAGGAGCTTTGGAGGAACTGGAAAAATAACCAGCACAGCTGGGGTGAAATCAATGAGTGGTAAGTCACATTATTCAGGGCCTTGCAGAAAATGTAAGGGTTGGAGTTTTATCCCCAAAAAAGTGCATGGAAGCTGTTAGAGCAGAGTAGTGATGTGACTGGATTTATGTTTTTGTTTTTACGATTCCCTGATCTGTGAAGAACGGGCCCAAGAGAGAGAGGAAGAATTGTAGGGAGGCCAGGTAAGAGGCTATTTAGAGGGGACTGGATCAGAGATGACCAAATTAAGAGATCTTGCTATAAAAGTAGCTCCAGAATTAGGCCAGATTCTAATTTAATTCTTTTTAAAGACTTTTGAACCAGACATATCTTCTACAGGGAAACATTTCAAAGGATTAATATTCATTCTACCTGAGTTTATGCTGAAGTAAGAGGCTTCAGACACAAAGGAGCCTCTTGGATGAGGTGCTGAGCTGCTACAGTGCCTCGGTGATGTCTGGGGCACTGTACCTGGTGTGCTCTTCACTTTAGGGTCTAGTTTTTATAACTTTTATGGTTTTATTCCTCTCTGTTATTTTTAATGATCTTTGAGCAGTAGTTTCCAGTCTTTTACATTGACAATTACCACTTTTAATTTTCACCTGTAAACCTCATTTTTTGAAAGATTTTATCCACCAGTGAAAGGAAGTTTTCCTGTTTCTATTGGGTAGCAAAGAAAGACAGATAAAAATATTAATCAACACTTCAGTAATAATTAGAGGATTAGTAATTTACTCTGAGTTGGTATAATTCCATCAGATTCGAACTAGACTTTCTGAAATTGAAATTTTCATCTGAAAATGAAGATGTACATGGATCCTAGACATATCCTGGGCAACATATTAGCAACCACTGTTTAGAAGTTCTGTAGAGAGAAACTCCTTAGTTACTGCTGGTCTTACTGAGAGAGGCAAAGCCAGCCACTCACAGGTCCAGACTCAGTAACTCAGATCTTTTAATCCAGAATAATAAATGATACCGACATTTTCATTCTAAAATGTAAATGTAAAAAACAGCATTTACCACTGGACTTGAAAAATAAAATAAACTTTATAGGTGATTTGCTCTAAATTCCTGGTTTTCAATCTGTCCAACATTAACCACTTTCTAAGAAAAGCTCAACATTTCTAGGATGACTCTGGGCAATAATTTTTTAGGTAATTTTAGTTACGGAACAACGAGCTCAGAAGGCATGTCTGCATTTGCATTGATAGCTTCAGGTCTTTTAAGGCAGCCTCTGTTTGTTATGTGCCATCAATTTGGGGCGGAGTGTGTATCTGTGTGTCTGTACACATATATATGTATATGACCAGCTGAAAAGTGATAGTCTGATATTCCTTTTTTAGAACATGAATTATCACTTAAAAAGTAATGTTAAACCTCATTACTTCAAATTTTACCAATCCAGAAGTTTGTATTGGTCACTCTAAAGTTTGCCTTTATTTTTTTAGGAAAAAACAGGAGCTGGTTTAAAATTACATGTGAAATAAAATGATCCAGTGTAGATGTATTAACATGCTGCCTAATTGGAACTCATAAACACTTGTTTATTCATTGCCTCCTGACAATGTGCTTAGGACTTGGGGACAGCTGAGCCTGACAAATATTCCCATTTGACAGGGTTATTATTGCTATATGCTGGGTTATTTTTAGACTTAACACCGATAGTATAAAAGGTTTTAATTGCTACATTCTTTAACCACATTTTTTTGCAAATATTTTCCATTTCTTCCATCTTCCATCGGATTATATTAACTTGTAAATGAAACATAGGGGCGGAATAGAGAACTCCTTTCTAATAGAGTCCAGATTTCTGTAACTGGTTGTTTTTTTCCTGCATGGGATGTTTTTGGTTTTGAAAATAGAGCATGAATTCCTTAGATTGTTTGCTACCTTAATTGTACAGTAATTTTATAGGATCCTTTCTGTTTTGAGTGCTACACTTAGCTATGTTTCTATTTTTAGTTTTTCTGTTGTGTTCCTAATTTTTGTTGTTGTGTCTGGCAAACGTTTTAAAACTTTTAAACTATTTAGTAAGATTTTATTAATGAAGTCTCAGTTTACATGCATATTTTTAGATTTGTCCTTATTTATACACAAATGAATATGTATAGTGTTTGTGTGTATACATGCAGAAAAATATCTGTATTTTGATGTCAACTTGTACAACAAAGGTGCTGATGAATAAAGTGTTACCAATTTTGCAGAGAAATTTATAAACAAAATTAATTTGTTAAGGTGGTATAACCCAAAGAGGCAATTCACCTTTATGAGATAGAGTTTATTTCAGACTGACAGATAACCTCAAGAGCACCTTAATGATTTTAAGTGTCTTCTATGTGTTTTGGTTTTTTTTTTTTTTTAGTAAGTTAGCAATTCTTTTAAGGGACTAGGTGTGTGTTTGTGCTATCTTGTGCTATCCGGGGGACAAATTCATTCACTGCTACTCTTACTAAGATATTATTAGTGTCCTCGATACTAGGTTACAAAAGAATTTTAATGTGTCTTACAATCTTTAATATTTTTAATGTCTCTTATATTTTAATATAAGATGTCTTATGTTATTTCAATATGTCTTATAATGTCTTTAATATGTCTTATATTCATTTTTTAGTGTATAGAAATTTAGGTGTGGAGAGGGTTTGATCTATCCATATGTAGCTTGTAGCCTATTTGACTTATTGCTTAGGCAACTGAGCCATGCCTGCATCATCTGTGAAAAAAAAAAATTGACTGTTTTCATCGGAGAAAATTTTTCCTGAGCTCCTGTTGTGGACTCAGCTTCCATAGATGGCATTGTAATATTTCTAAGAGAAACAAGATTTATTCTCTATTCTCAGTATGTAAAAGGAGATTAGATGTAAAATACCACATAAATTATCTGCCACTTAGTAAATGTTAGTTGATGCTGAATCACGGTAAATTATGTATAATTTAATCACGGTAAATTATGTAAATCACGGTAGATTACATATATAAATTATTATATATGTAAATTTCCCTTCACTGGATTGCACATGGTACAAATCAGTGCCAGGTTCCTATCGTGGAAACAAGGAATTATTCCCAAGGTCACACAATAATATTGACACAAGAATTTAGCAGAAAGATGAGCCTTGTCCCACATCCTCTAGCTCTTGAACAAAGTAGCTATCTGTACACCTACAATGCAAGGTTGCTGACAAAGTGAGAATTGGGAAAGAATGACCTCGGGTCCCTTCAGTTTCTGGGGAATTTGTTATTTAAAAGAATTTCAGAGCAAATAAAGGAGAAGAATTTGTAGTATACATTGTCTTGCTTCGTGTATTTTCTTCTTTCTGGTAAATATAATTACTTAGTTACAGTGCTTTATGCTTCCTTGAGTTAGAATAAATAAAGGCACTCAAGCATCCCTTCCCTCAGAAGTAAATGGCTTCAGCTGGACAAAAATTATACCCTGCAGCTAATATAGTTGGTGATATACTCTCGTAAGTGATGGGTACTGACACTGCTGAGAGTCTTTTCAATTTATTCAAGAGCACAAAACAGAGTATTAATTGGGGGAAAATCTAAATCTCTTTCACAATCCTTTAATCTCAGGAATAGACAGTGCTGTCAATCAAAAATATTTCTAAGTTAGTAGCCAATATGCTGATATTTTTTATTATTTGTGAACTTATAAAATATCATATTTTCATGGTATTACATGTGGGTTAACATTAGGTATCATGTTTTAAAAAATATTTCATGGAATAACTATGAAGTTCCCAAGCCTATGCAGTTACTATATATTAGAAAAAATTTTAATTGTACTTTAAATAAAACCCTGTGTATAGGATATCAATTATGCCTCATAGTAATATTGCTAACTAAGTTAGAGCTGTCTTAGAAAATCTGATGTTGATGTCTTCATTAAGAAAACCCTGAAATCTGTCATCCTGTTGTTGATTATTGGCTCATCTTTGTTTTCGTATTTTTCTTGTGCTCTTCCTCATGGTCACATAATCCTGCCTTCAAAACCCCACGGAGGCCTGCCTCCTCTTTAAAGCCTTCTGAGGTTAAGGAAGGCAGATGTTAGAGCAGCTCTTTTTATCGGGATTATGATCACACTCACTTTGGGTTAGACTCTGCTGCTAAAACTAGTGTAGAATGTGCACTGTAGATGCCACCTCTTCTTTGGGCCGCGCGGGGGAAATGAGGGAATAGAGTGCTGTGAGCTTCAGCAGAATGCCTGAGGGCATTCTGCGTACTACTGCTGCCATTCCCTGCTGTCCAGAGCACCCAAATGAAGTTCACAGTATATTTGGTGTTTTGTGTAGTAATGTATATGTTATAAGTATTCTTTTGTATGTATTAAATATTGGAGTAAAATTACCAAAAAAAAAAAAATTCCCATCCAGAAGCTCTTAGTTGAGAACTGAGTGAATTAAATACTGCCCTTCACTGTGAACATTTATCACTGATTTTCTAGTATTGTGTGCTAGTATTGTGTTAGAGTGGATCCAGCTTGATAATTGAGCTGACAATGAGTACTTTATCAGTACTTATTATTATAATCACTGCCCTAAGCACTTTACGTGGAATGCATACTTTTAATTAGCGCAGGTCAGAAGCCTTCAAGTTATGTTTGACTCTGTCTCAAACTTCACATCCATCACCACCTCTCTGAATATATACGTACGTATATCAGAGTTTGACTACATCTCTTGGCCTCCACTGCTACACTAGTTCACGTTACCATCAACTTTTACCTCAATTATGGCAAGAGATTCCTCCCTTTCTGCCCTTTCTCCCCTTCAGTCTACTCTCAACCCAGTGATCAGTGTGATCCTATTAAATCGAAGGTCCCATCTCATTCTGCCCAGTGTCCTTACCTCCAAGACACCATTAGGATATGGCTTCTCATGACTTGTTTGGCTTCATCTCTTACTTGTCTTCCCCTTGTTCGCTCTGGCCTCAACAATGCTGGGCACACTTCCTTCTGAGGGCCTTTGTGATTCCCTTTGACTGTTCTCCGTTATCCACATACCTGATACCTCACTCCCTCACCTGTTTTAGAGTTTTATTCAAATGCTTCCTTCTCAGTAAGGCCTACCCTGACCACTCTACTTAAAATTGCAACCCCTTAACTTTCCCTAACTTCCTTCATTTTTCTTGTGTATTTATTATCGACTAATATACTATATATTTTTCTTATTTACATTGTCTATTTTTTCTTACCCCCACAGGAGGTACACTTCATATATGCAGGGATTTTTGTCTGATTGTTCTTTGCTCCATCTATAGCACCTAGAAGAACACCTAATCATAATACATACTTATTAAAAACTGTTGAATGCATGAACAAATGAATAAATAAACAAACTGCCAATCCTGGCTCTGTCTTTTACTAAGCTTATTTCATCCATCGATGCAAATATGCTGTATATGAAAGGAAATTATTACTACTTCTATGATAGCTTCTTTTTCTTTCTTGTTTTTAAGATTTTAATAATAGTTTTATTGAGATAATTCGCATACCGTACAATTCATCTACTTAAAATATACAGTTCATTGATTTTCAGTATATTTAGGGTTGTGCAGTTATCACCACGGTCAGTTTTAGACCGTTTTCATCACCACAAAAGAAACCCTGTAGTCAGTAATAATCAAGTAATAATCACTACCCATTCGCTAATCTTTAACCCCCTCCAGTCCTAGGTTACCCCTAATCTACTTTTATCTCTCTAGATTTGCCTATTCTGGATATTTCATATAAGTGAAATCATGTAATATGTGCTCTTTTGTGACTGGCTTCTTTCACTTAGCATGTTTTCGAAGTTGATCCATGTTGTAGCATGTATGAGCACTTACTTTTTATTGCCAGGTAATATTTCATTTTATGAATATACCACTTCTTTCACATTTTGTTTACCCATTCATCAGTTGATGAACATTTGTGTACATGTGTTGTATGGACACATGTTCTAAATTTTCATGGGTATATACCTGGTAGTGGAATTGCTGGGTCATATGGTACCTCTGTATTTACCCTTTTAAGGCACTGACAGACCATTTTCCAAAGCAGTTGCACCATTTCACAATTCCACTAGCAATATATGAGGTTTCCAGTTTCTCCACATCCTTGCCAACACTTGTTACCTGTTTTTTTGATTCTAGTCATCCTAGTGGGTATAAAGTGGTATCTCACTGTAATTTTTATTATTATTTCCCTGATACTTAATCATGTTGAGTATCTTTTCATGTGCTTATTAGCCATTTGTATATCTTCATTGGAGAACTGTCTATTCAGATCCTTTAGCTCCTTTTAAAATTGGGTTAGAGACTTCCCCGGCAGTGGTTAAGACTCCGAGCTCCCAATGCAGGGGGCCTGGGTTCGATCCCTGGTCAGGGACTAGATCCCACATGCCACAACTGAAGATTTGGCACAGCCAAATAAATAAATAAATATTTTTTTAAAAATTGGGTTATTTGTCTTTTTAATGTCTAGTTGTAATAATTGCTTACGTATTCTGAATACTAGATCCTTATCAGATATATGCTTTGCAAATATTTTCTGTCATTCTTTGGCTTATCTTTCTTGTTCATGATAGCATTCTTTGAAGCACAGCAATTTCAAATTTTGATGAAATCAGTTTATGTGTTTTTATGTATTTGCTTATGCTTTTGGTGTCATATCTAAGAAACTGTTGCTTAATCCAGAGTCAAGATTTATACCTATATTTTCTTCTAAGTGTTTTATAGTTTTAGCTCTTGAATTTAGATCCACCTTGAGTTAACTTTTGTTTGTTTATTTTTTTGTTTCTTTGCTTTTTTTTTTTGCGGTACACGGGCCTCTCACTGTTGTGGCTCTCCCGTTGCGGAGCACAGGCTCCGGACGCGCAGGCTCAGCGGCCATGGCTCACGGGCCCAGCCGCTCCACAGCATGTGGGATCTTCCCAGACCGGGGCGCGAACCCGTGTCCCCTGCATCGGCAGGAGGACTCTCAACTGCTGCGCCACCAGGGAAGCCCTGAGTTAACTTTTATATATGATCTGAGGTAGGGGTTCGGTTTCTTTCTTTTGCATGTGGATATTCAATTGTCCCAGCATCATTTGTTAAAAGGACTATTTTTACCCCCATTAAGTTGTCTTGGCACCCTTGTTGAAATCAATGACTGTAAATTTGAGGATTTATTTCTGGACTCAGTTCTATTCCATTCATTATGATAACTTATACATTGCTGTGAGAAGTTTGAGTCAGATGGTTCCCTTTGAGTTGCATTCATCTTGCCTAGGCTGTGTTCTTGTTAACTGGGCGCCTTATAGTAATAGTGATTTTCTGGAAGGCTGTTTACTTGGGAGAAGCTTTCTAGAAAGACACGTTTTAAAGTTTCTCAATTCCCTGCTTAATTGATGTTTTCTTTGCCTTCATGGAGTTGTAAAGGTCAAAATCTCTAATCGTGACTTTCTTTCTTTTTCTTCTGTCTTCTTGGCTCTCCTTATAGCTTTCCATTTGGAATTCGTATTTTCCTCTTAGGGAGCTGTTTTGAGCCCCCATGGAATTTGAGAGCAAGGTCAAGTGAGTTGCATACATTTGTGCAAAATCTGGAGTTTCAGCACTGCATGGGCTTTATTATAATAAAGCCCTCTTCTAATCAAGTATATCCATAGTTGACTAGGAGATTCTGGCATGTAGCCTGAAGGTAATAGGGCCAGCTGGCAGTCTTCTTATGGCTTGAATGCCATATTGGACCACACAGGTACCTTTTCATCCCAGGCTATTAATCTTAGAAGTTCAGTTTCTAATCTTAGAAGTTGGAAACTCTTTTGGTGGAACAGGAAAGTGGAAAATCAGTTCTTATTGATGCTGTGTAAAGATTGCCAGGAATATCTATAGAATATACAGGTAATTCAGTTTGTCTGCTTTTCCTAGTCAGTTAACCAGGTGATAGTGAACCTCTATCCAGGCATGTATCCTCTTAAACTCCTAAAATACAGATTTAACTTAATCATCATTCAAGTACCTGTACTATGTAGATATTCATCCATGTAATCTCTCTCAAAATACCACTTTCCTATTAGTTTAACAGTTATTATGCTCTAGTCCTTTCAAGACACATACCAGTTGGATAATAAACACATAATTTTTCTTCAGAATTGTAAAATAGAAGAATCAGTTATTCTGTGCTTGCCATTGATTTAACAAATATTTGTACACCTTCAGTGTGCTGGGAAGAATGCGAGGTGTTATCTCTGTCAGTGTATTGGGAACCCTCGGCACAGTGTTTGGCTAGCATTTATAGGTGAAATCACTCACCTTTGTGATTGGCTTAGGACCTTCTTCCAGGTTTTCCCCCTACAGGTTAGTCCATGATTGGACTTAGCCAAACATGCTAACAATCAGAAGCTTTTATTCGTCCATTTATTCAATAAATGTTGATAGAAAGCCTCCTGTTATGCCATATGCTGTGATTGCTGCTGGCGATACAAAGGTGAAGACTGACAGCCTCAGTCACTACCCATGGGCTAGGCATCATAAAATGATGTTGCTTATCAACACTAAAATGATTGCAGCAGATCACTCTTATGCGACACATGGTACTATGAGAACATCTAATAGTCATCCATTTGTTAAACCAAAAATCCCTAAGTGCCTACTGTGTGCTAGCACAGTTTGACTTGCGAAGATCAGGAACAGCTTCTGAGGGGATGCGACAGTTAAGCTGAGATCTAGAGAGGAGTGAGCCAGGTGAAGGGATAGTGGAAGCGCCTTCCTGGCCGAGAGCACAGAGAAAGAGGAAGAAAGCTAGTATGAAAAGAGGCCAAGACCGGCAAAACCAGACTGAGGTCGGACCTTGGGGGCTGTGTTGAAGACTTTGCCCTTTGTCCTAAGAGCAGAAGGAAATCACTGAAATGTTTGAACCAGAAGCCACCTTTTTACACAAGCCTGTGACCTAGGTCTTAATTAGACAAGGTTAGCTCTTACACAGATTTGATTTTAAGATAGGAAATGTTAAAACTTTAAAGTTCTGTCTTATGCAGAGTGTGCTTTAGAATTACCTGGAGGACTTGTTAAAATAGCTTTCTGGGCCCCACTGCCAAGAGATGCTGTAGGTCTAGATGGTGTTCAAACTTTTGAATTTCTAGTAACTTCCCAGAAGATACTGCCACTGCTGGTCCTACTCCTGGACCAGATTTTGAGTTGCAGTTAGTTAGAGCCACAGAATTAACTCACCTTTCATTTGTTATTGTTTCCCTCATGCATAACCAGCAAAGGATCATTTTTAGTCATATAGTAACAAGAAATATTTGTTTCAGAAGCTATCAATATATTTTATAGAAGCTACTTCAGGGCTATAAATTATACTTATCTGTGTGCCGTCCATGTGTGTGATACGTGATTCTATGAGGCGATGTGGTGTATTCAATATTGGGCAGACATAGCCCCAGAAGTCCAGATACTTAAAGAAATTGTGATTGCCAAAACCTTATAAAAAGTTAAAGTACTACCTTGATAGCTGTTAAGATTTTGAAATTTAGAACAATATGATATGGGTTTGGAAACAGTTGGTGTTTCAGCAAGAATAAACCTATTATTATTGAATCCGTTTTTGTTTTTTTTTTTCCTAGATCTAATTACTTGTTTAGACACTGCATCCAGTTTTTTGGAACCTGAGTTCAGGTATGACCATATTTGTGACTTTTTTTTCTTAAATGTTACTCTTCATCTACTTCATCCTCATCTTATGTACTTAAGATTAATGTATATGGTGTGACTCATAATCATTGTTCTGAGACATCAGTAAACCAGAGCTTATGTAAAACCACTGAGTTGCCATGTTTAAATTTTGCCTTAACTTTTAGCATTTGAATCTTCTCCACAATGGAAGTATAATTTGGATATACTTTAAAAGTAGGATTAGTCACTCTTCAAAATCTGGCAAAACTCCTAATAAAGGTAGAAGATCCATTTATCTTTGCTCAAAAAGAAGTAACAGGAGGGTTTAGGCTGTTAGAGAATTCCTCACTGTTCTTACCCAGGTGGCATTTTTATTAATACTACCATTTCCCTGCTTTACACCCTTGTCTCTTGCTTGGACTAGGATTAACTTGTAATTGGTTTCCCTTTTCTAACCTTTGCTGGCTTTTTTCTGCCATTCACATTCTGCCAAGTTATTTTCTAAAATCTGTATTCTATCACTCCCCTGCTTTGAAATCTTCAGGAGCTACTTATTATGAAAAAATCCCATCCCTATTCATTAGCCTGGTTTTCAGGGTCCTTCACAAGTAGTCTTTGGGCCATTTTTCTAGTCTCACGTTAACGTACTCATGTTGAAACATCCCTGGATTATTTATACTGCTCTGAGCTCTCAGAACTTTTGTCTGGAATCACTTTATTCGTCTCTGTTTAGCAAATTCATTCTCATCTTTGAAGACCCATCTCACTCACCTCCCCCAACTTGCTACTGCTCCCCAAAGAACCTTCATTTTGTCTTCAGGAATGGTTCCCTCTCTGTGGGCTGGTGGGGCTCTTCAGCCTTCGTCGGGGGTTGTGGCCAGCAGAGGTAACCCTGGCATCGGTGTATGTCACACGGCCCTGCCAGAGGATCAGCTGTCTTGGACCCTCCACTCTCCAGCTCCGTCATCACCACCCACATGCAAGCTGCCGTCCTTTCTCGCCTGGACTGCCTAACAGTGTCTTATCCTCCATTCGTGGCCCTTACAGTCTCTTTTTCCAGGAGCCAGAATAACTTTTTAAAAAAAAATAAAAATCAGATGATATGTATAGACCATCAAAATCCTTTGTTGACGTCCTCTTTTTACTTAGAAATATACTCCAAGACTCCTCACCACAGCCCCCCTGGCTTCTGCATGATCTGATCCCTGTCCCCCCTTCCAAGCTTCTCTCAGACTAACCTTACCTTTCTCACTGCACTCTACCTGCACTGGTTGTCCTCGGTTCCGGACACACACAGGCCATCCTGCCTCAGGGACATGCTTTTCCTTCTGGTTGTGGTGCACATCCCTGCACTGTTCCAGTGACAGCCGGTGGTTCCCTGCTGAGGCTTCCCTTCGTCAGAGCCCCATCCACTGACTGAGGCAGTGCAGAGCCCTGCATATGAACACAAACTCTGGAGCCCATCTACCACGACACAACTGCGTGACCTGGGCACACAGCTCATCAGTTTCCTCATCTGTAAAATGAGGATAATAATAATACCTACCATGTAGGGTTCTTATGTGGATGACTTGAAGTGTACTTAGAATGTTGCCTGGGACATAGTAAGTTTGCTGAATGTTTGTATTACTTTTATTGTTAGATTCCTCCCGGTTATTTCATAGAGTGCCTTTTCTTTATAGCATAATCATAATCTAAATCTAATTAATCATAATCTAATTAATCTAAAGTATCCATTTAATGTATTCTCCCACCACAGGAATGTAAACCCAGTGAGGCTGGCACCATATCTGCTTGGTTGACCTTTGTAAACCCGGTACCTAGCACAGCCCAGCACTTAACAGACAATGTAATAGACATTCATGTAAATGTGTTAAGTGGGTAGGTGGATGAGTGAGTGAGTAAATAAATGAATGCCAAACATTTTTTTTAAATCGACTTAAATTTGATCAGTAGAGAGCTGGTGAAATAAATTGAGCCTCATCCACAAAGTCAAATGTAGCTATTAAATATATGAATAGCTCTTACAGGAGAAATATGTCTGCCATTCATTATGAAGCAAAATAAAGCAGTATGTAGAATATGAAATAATTTTTGTATATATGTATGTGAAGACGTGTAAATGGTTGGAAGAAAATCTTAAGGGCTTTTTAGAAGTGGTGGTTCTCTCAGAGTGGTGAGATTATGGTATTTACATTGAACTGAAAACTGGGTAAGTGACATTTTTTGGTCTTTTTCCCCAGAAAGTACAGCACTATATACCCTTTAACTTGTTTTTATTTCACAGCAAATACTGCCCCGCTGGTTGTCTGCTTCCTTTTGCTGAGATATCTGGAACAATCCCTCATGGATATAGAGATGTAAGTTGGATATAGACTTATGTTAAAGTGATGATAAAACTTCATTTTTTTGAACTCCTTCATAGATAGATGTGTAATCTATTGTGTATCTTTATCTTGATTTTTATTTTCTAGGAATTACTTCTTTTTAGTAATATGTAACATTTTGTTGTTTTTCTTCTGCTAAAAACCTGTTCTGTGTTGTATTATCAATAATCTATCCCATGTTTATTAAGAAAACTGCCCAGATCAATTAATTTCTAGAGGGAGAAGTATAAGTGTCTTGTTTATGAATTATCAAAAGAAAATTTAAAACTAATCTTTTATCTTTCCTCCCTGAAGTCCTCACCATTGTGCATGGCTGGTGTGCATGCAGGCGTAGTGTCAAACATTTTGGGTGGCCGGATTAGTGTCGTAATTAGTAAAGGCATCCCGTACTATGAAAGTTCTTTGGCTAACAACGTAACGTCTGTGGTGTAAGTATATATGCTGTTTATAATAAGCGTGTTGCACGGGGTGGGATAGGGATGAGTTAGACCTGAGCAGTATCACTGTTGATGGTGTTCACGAAATAACCTTTGTGTGATAAGGACAGACGTTGATGGTGTTCATGAAATACCCTTTGTGTGCTCGATATCTGAGTGTATTGACGAGCGCAGGCAAGGTCTTGCTATCTTGGCTTGTTCTCTGTCAGAAAGGTTGGTAGTCATTTGGAAGAGTGATTTGTTTCTTCTTTTCTAAGTGTTGAAAGAGCCCAGAGTGAGTCTAGAAGTATATTGCCAAATCCTTACTTCGTTTTAAAGATCAGAAGGCATAACTAACTACTCTGTTCCTTATAGCCTGTGTGGCCCATGATGGATTAGGATAATTGAAACGCTTTGAATATAAATCAAATTTTGACATAAATCAGAGATAGTATTATGAATCCCTCTCATCCCAAGAGAATATTTTAAGAATGTATTTTCATGTTATTTATGATTTACTGTATTACAAAACATAGACTAGGCATCAAAAGCAGGAGAAATTGAAACATTGAATAGAACCATAGTATGAGTGATCTATTTGTAAATCTTGCATCTTAGACATGCTCGGTCCTGTAGACAATAAGCGTAATTGAAACCAGCTTCTCTTCAGGTCCTAGGCCAGTTTCATTCAGAAGGCCAAGAGTGTGATCCATACTCAAGACAGTATAAAGCAGGAGGCAGCAGACTTTTTCTGTAGAGAGCCAGCTAACAAATATTTCAGACTTTATGGGCCACATGGCTGTCACTCATTCTTTTTTGTTTTATTTACAACTTTTTAACTATGTAAAAACTGTTCTAAGCTTTCTGGCCATACAAAACAGGCCATGCATGGGCTGTCATTTGCTCATCCCTGCTCTAGAGTCAGCTACCTTTCCTTCCTCTGGTTTCTTCTGGATGATTTTATGCAGATTGTTTCATTCCTTTCCACTGTTACACCTTTAGAAAGAATTTTTTTCATGTGTTCTCTCTTTCATATTTAAAAAAACGGACAGGTTGCATCCATTTGTGATGGTTTGAGCGTTGTGCTAAAGGCAGGAGCATACACTGATGATTTTGATGATTTTATCCCTCCAAGTTCCTTAGGGCCCTTTGACCTGCCATATGGTGAACTAATAACTAATAATCCCACCCCTCCACTCTCCCTAAGCACCTATTCTGCCGGTTACTTTGAAATTCAAATGCAGTGCTACGTTGTAACACTGAAACTTTTTCTTAGATACATTGATTTCCTGTAACAATGCAGTCTCTCTTAGTAGTAGCCAGCTTTTCTTCTGTTTGCCCCAGGGAGCTTGAGCCTCTTTCTATGAGAATTACACTTTTCATTATATATTCCCAAAAAGCAATTGCCACAGAAACACTTTAGGAATCAATTTATTTCATGAAAAAGAAATAAAATAAGTACATATTGAAGGTTGCATGGATGCACTTGCATAATCATATATGAAACTAGGCACTAGATACTTGTAGAGAAAATTGATTATGCTGTCTAATAGATAGCCATAGATGGTGCTTAGTGAAATAAAAACAAAAGAAAGCTTTGCTAAGACAAATATGAGGAAATCATGTGGTTATATGAGTGTCACAAAAAAAGTCTTTCTCTCTTTCAGGGGACACTTATCTACAAGTCTTTTTACATTTAAGACAAGTGGTAAGCCTCTCATGGACTTTATAACTTATCATAATTTGTATAATAGCCAGTATTTTTTGAACACTGTACATCAGGCACTTTGCCAATTGCTAGGTTGGGTTTTGGGTTTTGGGGTTTTTTTGCACTTTCTCATTTAGTTATCACGAATAACTCTGAGGTAAAAGACGTGCTTTATAATTTAATGAATGGAATAAACTGGAGGTTTTATATTAATAGGGAAATGATCATGTAAGCATGGAAGTTACCTTAGAAAAAGGGAATTTTGAATATGTCTGAAGTAATTAACTCAATCAACAGAAAATATTGAGTGCCTTTTTTCATTTGTCAGGCACTGTTCTGGTGCTAGTGAAACAAAAGTGAGCAGAATAAACAAAATTGTGCTTTCCTGGAGCTTACATTCTGGAAGTGAGAGATTGACAATAAACAGCGGATAAGTAAATGAATGTTTATAACGTCCTGTTTACAATATTATAAAAGATGTAGAAAATAAGGAAAGATGAGACGACAGGCAGTTCAGAAGGGACAGGTTCGAAGTTTAATGTTGGTTGGGGCAGGCCTCATGGAGAATGTGACATCTGAGCAAACACCTGGAGGAGGTAAGGGAGCGAGTTGCCCTCTGGGGAGAGTATCCCAGGGAGAGGGTAATGTGTTGCCATTCAGCTAGTGATTACTGCTGTGAATAAATACGTCTGTACGTTCTCTGATGAGACACGAAGACATAGACCCAAGAAACATTTGCATACTTTTGAAACCCTCTAGTACAGTATATTGTCAGCATAGTGTATGTTAATTAAAGGAACAATTAGAACAATTCCAATGAGCAAGTGTTTAGAGATTTTTGAGTTTATATCTGGAAACCAAATTACTTTCTTCTTTGTTTCAGGTTGTTATGGAACACTGGGCATGGAATCTGGCGTGATCGCCGATGCTCAAATAACGGCATCATCTGTGCTGGAGTGGACGGACCACACAGGGCAAGAGAACAGCTGGAAACCCGAAAAGGCCAGGCTGAAAAAACCTGGACCTCCTTGGGCCGCTTTTGCCACTGATGAATATCAGTGGTTGCAAATAGATCTGAATAAGGAAAAGAAGATCACAGGTTAAGAGACACAATTTTCTAGATGATTTATAATACTAATTTCATTTGGAAACCTGGTGACATCTAAGAATTTCATAGAAAATTAGGTCACTGCAAATTTAATTATATGGTTTTAAGTTTAGTGTACTGGTGTTAATATTGACCGAAGTTGGTTTTATAAAGCATGGCAAAGGAGAGGAGTTGGTATTTGATTCTTACTAGCATTTCTTTTCATTGTAAAGAGATTCTTTTAAGGTCGTGTTTCGGTAAAGGGATCTTGCGACATCTGAAATAACCATCTCCTATAGTCATTAAGAGAAATTTGTGTTCAAGGAGTCCATTTTAAGTGCTACAAATAATATTCCACATGTGCCAAGTATAAATTTAATTATTTAGAGCAACTTAACAAATGGTCAGAATAATTGGTTAGGATTGGTTTAGATAATTTTGTTAGATTTATTTTGCTTTGGTTCTAAAAATAATACCAGTAATCTTCTTTAATCTATTCATTCCCAGGAAGTCATTCTTTCTCAGTAGGTGAACTATATTTTGCAGTGTCATGAACACAAGCTGCCAAAATACAATAGTCCTTTCCTTACGTGTGCCTATCGTTCTTCTTGTCTCTACAAGGGAGCAAAGCCAAGGATTTAGTTACCATTAGGATGAAAACGTGCACTTAGATATGGTAATGTGCCAGAGACAAAAATGTTTCAACAGTACATTTTAGGTGTTAATGCTTCAATGATGAACAAACTTCAAAGATCAGACCGTGAGCACTAACAAAAGGACCTCTCCATTCCCAGGCATTGTAACCACCGGCTCCACCATGGTGGAGCACAATTACTATGTGTCAGCCTACAGAATTCTGTACAGTGATGATGGGCAGAGATGGACTGTGTACAGAGAGCCTGGTGTGGAGCAGGATAAGGTAAAATGATTACCAGAGTATTTTTAAAGAACATTAAAAAGGGGGATGGGGGGTAGGTGGCCTTTGCCAAAAGCCACAGAAGCTCTTCCTGTGTGATATAAAAATTAAATATCATTTGGTCTTACTCTGCCCTCTTCTGGTTATTTTAGGTAGTGTTAGTTATTGGCCTTACCCTTCTACCTGTGGTTAGGAAATTCTCAGTGCTTCTAGGTCCCTTTTGATGATTGTAAGGGTAAGTACTTGCCTGATTTTTTTTTTTCCAGTACAGTTTAATTCACTTGTTTAAATAATTCATTAAGAAATAATAAAAAGGAACTTTAATTTTTTGTCCTTAAAAAGATTTTCTTATCAATCCACAGAATGATGTAGAGCCTAACTTGTTCCTAGATTTCTACTGTAGGCCAGCGGGGTTGGGGACAAAAGAGCTAAAGGTAGAAGGGCATTAAATTGTAGGATATTATAGAAAGGTCATGTCAAGATCACCTCACCAACTTTTGTCGTAGAAAACAACTTTTTTTCCACCTGAAGAATTTCCTTAACTTCTGTGGTAATAATGAACTGTTGTTCTAGTTAGCAAAAAATGACAATGCTTAGGGGTAGAGAGCAAGTAGGTAGAGGTGGCTATCAACTAGAGGTTTGTTACTTTCACCTGGGCTCCTGGACACTGATCCACCCACCACAAGGGGTCCCTGTCCCCAAGGAAGGTGGATGCCTCTCATCTAGAATTGAAATTATGAGCACATTTTTTTCAATGAAACCTCCCTGTGAGTTTTGTTTCAATTTTATGATACTATCAGTTCTCTATCATATACATGATATGCTAATATATTTTCACTTGCCACTTTTCTCATCTCTCTGTTCAAAAAACTCCAGGGATTCCCTTTAATCTTTCATATGGATCTAAACTCTTCAGCTGTTACTCAAGGCCTTCTTTCCTCTCTTCTGCTTGATATCACATGAACTTCAATCTTTGGTGAGCCTCCACCCCTTGAAGCAGATAAAAATATTGTCTCTGAATCTAACTTACTTCTGCCTAATGCCCCCAAACTTACTTCTTACTATTAGCACATACATATTTATTTGTACAATAATATTTGTTATACTTGTAGAATATAGTTAATTTTTTGAAATTATAAGTATTATCCATGCTTATATTATTAAAACATCTAACAACACTGAATTATATTTCTGAAAAACTTTTTTTGGCTTCCTTTTTGAAAGATAATTTCACTGGGTGTAGAATACTAGGTTGACAGTTTTTTCTTTCAATACTTTAAATATGCTGGTCCATTGCTTTCTAGTCTGCATTGTTTTCAGCAAGAATTTATTTTAAGCAATTTTTTTTTTTTTTTTTTTTTTGCGATATGAGGGCCTCTCACTGTTGTGGCCTCTCCCATTGCGGAGCACAGGCTCTGGACGCACAGGCTCAGTGGCCATGGCTCACGGGCCCAGCCGCTCCACGGCATGTGGGATCTTCCCGGACCAGGGCACGAACCTGTGTCCCCTGCATCGGCAGGCGGACTCTCAACCACTGCGCCACCAGGGAAGCCCTATTTTAAGCAATTTGATTATGATGTACCTTTGTGTAGTTGTCTTCATGTTTCTTCTGCTTGGATTTCTTTGAGCGTCTTGGATCTGTGGGTTATAATTTCTGTCAGATTTGGAAAATTATAGGCCCTTTTTTCTTGAATATGTTGCCTCCTCAGTTCTAACTACGTGAAGATTATGAATCTTGAAGATGTATCAGTTCACTGATGCTCTGTTTATTTTTTTCAAGTCTTTTTCTTTCCATGTCCCAGTTTGGAAAATTTGTATTGTTTTATCTTTAAGTTCATTAATCTATTCCTCTTCAGTGTCTGATCTGCTATTAATCCTATCTGGTGTATTTTATCTCCAACATTGTATTTTTCACTTCTAGATATTTAGTTTTTGGCTTTTAAAATTTCTTCCATGTCTCTCCTTAACATGCTCATCCTTTTCTTTACGTCTAAAACATACGGAGTATATAATAACCCTTTTAATGCCCTTGTCTACTAATACTATATACTAACGTGTCATATCTGGACCTTTATATATTGTTAGATATTATGGGTCCTATTTTACATGCCTGGTAATTTTTGATTGGTTACCAGACATTGTGAACTTCATATTGCTTGGTGTTCGATTTCTTTTTTTTATTATTACTCCTTTAAATATTTTTGAGCTTTATTCTGGGATGCAGTTAGGTTCCTTGGAAATCATGTGATCTTTTCAAAGCTTACATTTTAGGTTTGTTAGGCAGCACCTGAGCAGTTTTAGTTCTAATTTTTCCCCACTACTGAGACAATACTGTTCTAAGAACTCAATCCAATGTCCCATGTATATGAGGTTTCTCCAGTCTCTGTTGGCAACATAAGCTGGCCCAGCCCTGTATGGCCCTGAGAATTGTTCTCCCGTTCCTTTCTAGTGGTTTTTTTTCCATCCACAGATAGTTTAGTTAAAGGTGTAAGGGGAAACCCCAACAGACCCTAGAAGTCTCTGTGTAATTCTTGTCTCTCCCACACTCTGCCCTGCAAATTCTAGCTGCCTTAGCCTCTCCATCTCTGAGCTCTCCCTCAATTCAGGGAGACCACCACGCTCTTTCCAGGCAATACTGGTGCAATAGAAGGGCTCACCTCATTTGTTTTCCTCCACTTGGGGAGTATTGCCCTTTGCTGCCTGTTGTCCAGCCTCTGAAAACCATTGTTTCATATATTTTATCTGATTTTTCAGATCTTTAAGGCAGAAGGATAAATCCAGTCCCTGTTAGTCTGTCGTGGGTAGAAGTGGAAGTCCTTACATTGAATTATATGAAATAACAGTCTTTTTTGCCTCACTTATGTTTGTCCATCTGCTCTCTCATCTACTCCCAACTCAGGGATAATTGATGTATTCATTTTCATACCCTTTCTAAGCACGCACACATACATGAGCACATACACAAAGATTCAGGCTGCTTTTGGTTTTGTTTTCAGAAAATGGGAATGTATATACAAGTTGTTTTCATAATATATTGCTTTTTAATAGTATGCCATTTTTGTGTTTGGTAATATCCAATAAAATGTAAGTTCCTTGAGGGTGAAAACTTTGACTTCCATTTCCATTTCACCCTCGTGGCACCTTGTGAGCCTCCACATTACACGGGGGGGGGGGGTCATAATAAATGCTTGTACATTAAATGTAAATCCTTTTTACTTAGTTTTTATGAAATCTTTTTCCTTTAAGTTTTTTATGAAGATGAGATGGCAGTATGGAGTAAAATTTCAGGGATAGTTTTTATGTCCTAAGATGATGATGTTTAGTTATTGTTCCTGTTCCACTAATATAATAGACTGCAAGGAATCGCCTTCATTTTACTTGAGAGTAATATCTGAGGAAATAATGGAAGCTTACTAGTTCAGAGATTATTGTAACTTCAGACCTCTTTAAAAATGAAGGATATTAAATCATCTTAGAAGGTTATAGTCGAATGCCATTTGAATCAGCCAGGAAGAAAATAGCTATAATATTTGGAAATAACTTGATTGAGGAGTTAAACATTTACTTGTTCTCACATTAACTGAGAAAAAACCACTTGGATTTTAGGCAGGTATCTGTTTATTGATGGTCTTTAGAAACTGCCTAGGTAATTTGGCCTGAAGAAATGAGGAGGGCTCTTTTTTGCTTAGTGGAGCCCTATGGTTAAGTCAGAAGACACAGATTCAAATCACTGCTGTAAACTGACTGGCTATGTAGTCCACTTACATTGTATAAACCGCAGTGTTCTGGGTTCTGCCTATTTTGTAGGCTTGTCATGAAGAACATCTGAGTTAATTATATGAAGATGCTTTGTAAATAATGAAGAGCTGTTCCAGTGTGAGATACTATTATTATTTGCTTGAAATAGTTGAGGGAATGAAATAGTCACCTGAAATTATGTTTTTGCCTAAGGATTATTCATGTGATGCATTTGTGGCTATTTAGTTATGATTATTAAATTAGGCAGTGGGCAGCGTCACTTTTCTGGTTCAAATAGCAGGAAATGAAAATGTATGATATGGGAACTGTGTTTATATAGTTTCTCCAGTAGGCGGAGCTATGTATCTGTTATGTGTTTGTTAGTGTATGTTCACTTTCAGTCTATTTATTGAGAGAAAAATTATGAAAGGTACACAGTACAGCATTTCCTCTAAGACCTCAAATGTTCAATTATGCTTTACTTTGAAAATAAAATTAATATATTTAAATAGTTGGTGATTCCACAGGACTAGAGTTACTAATTCATTAATACAAGGTACTGTGCACTGCAACCGAAACCTTCTTCCCAAATTGCCAAGTTAGAACTTTTGTTATGTTTAAGTCATCTTAAAATCATTTCTATATTCAGTATTTTCCTCCTATGAAATTTTTATGAAGAGTGTGCAGCTTAATAGTTTTACCAAATTATGATTAATTTATTTTCTTAGAAATTAATGCTTAATGTCACATTTTACAGAACTCATTTAAGGTCCAGAGCAAAAACCAAAAACATGTTTCAGTGGAGCAGTTTAGCCCTGGCCTCTGTTGATGTAAAGTACCAATTTTTGTTGTTTTTTAAAGATATTTCAAGGAAACAAAGATTATCACCAGGATGTGCGTAATAACTTTTTGCCACCAATTATTGCACGTTTTATTAGAGTGAATCCTACCCAATGGCAGCAGAAAATTGCCATGAAAGTGGAACTGCTTGGATGTCAGTTTATTCCTAAAGGTAAAGCAACAGTATGTTTAAGGCATGTGGTTTTCACTGGATTAATTAAAAATGACTGTGCTGTTCTCTGAGAAATTAATTAATAATAATGTAAGTGTTTATACTCTATAGTATGTTCTTAAAGGGATTTTTAAAAAGAAATAGTTATCCCTGTTAAATATCATATTAGATATCAAACTGGTTTCCAGAATTACAAGTGGAAGAAGAAAGAGAGGGTGTCACTGATGACATAATGCAATGAGATTGCTTTCCAAATGTAGTCTCAACCTTAATAATTTTTAATCAGGTCTCATGTAGTAGAATATTTGTATCATATAAGCACTGGTGATTGTAAGTCACCTTAGCCTAAGTGCCTTTACTTTGAATAAATTAAAAATGGGAATAACTTCCTTCAAAATTATATAATATTTTAATACTTTGTTTACTGTTATATCCCCCCAAACTACCATAGTGCCTGACACATAGTGGGCCCTCCATAAGTATTTATTAAATGAATTGAATGAGTAGTATATTATACTGTGAACGACATTTTTACAGCTTTATCATTCAACATCATCTGACTCCCTGTTATTTTCCTTCCTAAGAAGATTCTTTTCGGACAATTTAATGATTTAAAAACTCAGAAATCCCAATATATTTGTGCATTTCATGCAGAGTATATTTATCCTTCTGACGTATTTCTCTCTGAGATTTAAAATTAGTGTGCAGAATTAAGTATTCTGGGAAATGTTAAAGACATTTAAAATTACTATATTTAACTATGATTTTTATAAGCAAAATGTATAAACTTTTCTAAACCATTTTTCAAGGTCGTCCTCCAAAACTTACTCAGCCTCCACCTCCTCGGAGCAGCAGTGACCTCAAAAACACTACAGCCCCTCCAAAAATAGCCAAAGGTATGCCTACTTTAAATGTGAGAATTTGATGTTCCCTGGATTTGTGGTATAATTTTCCATAAACATATTAAAAGCATTATAAAGTAACTATTTTAATCAAGCTGGTATAGATTAAAGAATAAAAAGTTTTTAAAACTTTTTTCAAGGTCGTGCCCCCAAATTTACTCAACCACTACAACCTCGAAGTAGCAATGAATTTCCTGCACACACAGAGCAAACAACTGCCACTCCTGAAATCAAAAATACCACCATAACTCCAAATGTGACCAAAGGTATGCAAACCCCAAAATTAATACCTGTTCATAGTAGTGAGTTTTTTTGTTTTTAACTTAAGTTTTCAGAAACATTTCCAGCTTTTAAATGCTCAGGATTCTTTCCCTCTGTTTTTTAAGTATTGCAAAAAATTTGATTCCATACCTTATAGAAAAAGCTGGCTGCATTGCTCTAAGTTCTATTATCTGGTACTATGTAAAATGGTTCTTTAAATATTTAGAGATGGCTGCTGTATTCTAGGCTTCCTCTTATGATTTTTTTCCCTCTATAGCTAAATATGTGGAGTCTCAGGCTTAGGAAGATAATTTTTCTAGAAATAACTAAAACCATAGCAGGAAACAAACTTTTTTTCTGATTATACATTAATCTGCTGGATAGGGAACTTGGTAGGATAAAGGGAAGAAGGAAAAAAAAAGTTTTGGTGAAAATACATACTTTTTTTTAAAAAAAGATACTCTGTTAACATTTATTTTAAAAATTTGGTCTCTTTTTTAAATGTTTACAGATTTTCAGATTATAAATAGTGTGTTTTTCAATTTACTTTCAAATTTTGCTTTTAATTATTAGTATATAAGGTGTTAACATATATAAAACATAGTAGTTTTTTTATTTTACTAGTTTGAAAACAAAATTTCTGTTGAATTCAGGAACAAAAAGCATCAGTGCCATGGAGGAATTAATTTCAGTGTTGACAGATAAAAAGCACACTAATTTTCAGGACAGTACAGAGAAGAGAAAGCAGTTCATTCAGAGTAACTTGTGCCACATAGCACTTAATCATTCTCATTTTCTGAAAATTTGCCTGGATTCAGATAACTTTCTACAACTTCCTACATGTCAGTTTCCTTCCTATCTTCTGAAGTATTCCCAAAGAGACCAATTTCTTTCTCATGCTGCAGGAAAAGCTAGTATTGACTGAAAAACAAAACCTCACAACCTAGAAGTTGAGAATTATGTTTTATTCAGGGTCTTACTGGGGACAGTAGCCTGGGATACAGCCTCTCAGATTGTTCTGAAAAACTGTTCCAAAGAGGGAGGAGCCAGGATTTATAGGGGTTTATGCTGGAAAAAATGTAGTCAAACATCAAAAAATTACCGCTAATCACAAAAACCAGACGTCTCAAGTTAATGATTTTAGTGCTTTTCTATGTGTGGGAAGATGCAAGAGTCTGAGCTCATTGAAATTATTCATTGATATGTATCTTAACTGTTTAGAGCCAGTATTCTGTTTTTCTCCATCCTGAATTCCCCTCAGGGCGCAGAGTCACGGGTGGGAGTAGTGGCTGAGGACTTGGTGGCAACTCTTTGAAATGGCAGGGGCAACATTTATTTTGTCCAGTCTAGAGAGAAGCAAGAGTTGACAGAGACGAGAAATTTCAGCATCCCACAAAGAGCTTCTTATCCATTTACAGAAAGCATGCGTTCAGGTGGAATCCCAGACCACATACCCAGATGGAAAAACAGTCATTTAAAAGTGTTGTTCATCTTAAAATCTGATTATAGAATTTTAAAATCTTAGGACTAAAAGGGTTCTTAAAGCATTTTCTTCCGGAACTAGGATCCCTGTAATCTTTAAAATAACGAAGAACATCTAGGTCTTTTTGGTTGAAGACCTCCTGTCTCCTTTTCTTTGGAACAGTAGTATGTAAACTTTTTATTGTTTTTTTGAACCTAAGCATATATTTTAATGCCTCTGAATAAGTCAGACTGTATCCATCTGAACCTGATTATTCTCTCTACAATTTCACAAATTTTAGGGATAAAGCGCATTTGCTTTTCTAATTTCTTAGTCCTTTCTATCCTGAGTCATGATTTCTGTTTTATTCACTTCTCCTTTCTCCATTTTTACATCCAGGCTGAGAGTGATGCTGGTGCAAATCATGTCATGGTCAGATTTGTGCCACTGCTGTAATGTCCAGATCCTCCCTCAGTGGAGCACTCAGTAGCAGCTGGTGGACTTTCTGTTTCCCTGGTTAGCTCTTTTGTCTGTTCTCAACAGTAGCTGTTTGAAACATTCTCTGTATTTTTCAAACCCTTGACCCAGAGATCCTCAGTCACTCTCAGTTACATCTTCAGCTTCCCAAAGTAGAAGCCATTCAAAGGGTATTTCCTTTTTTGGAGCCTGCATACTCACCTAGTTCCCATCCATACAGCTTCTCAGAGGCCTGGTGTTATTGATTATCCTCTTCCTCCCTGTATCTTTAGCTTCTTTCTCTCTTTGGGTGGGATTATAAGGAGTAAATAAGATGCAGGTCTGGCGCTTAGCACCCAGTAAATAGCAGCAGTTGTTGCTGTTATCACCCTCATGGCCAGGAGGAGGTTGAGAGGTGGAGGAAGAAACTAGTGTCCCAACTGACCTTAAGCAGACCATTTCTGCCCAGGATTCTTTATCTATGGAGTGAGATAAGGGGATTAAGTGATCTCCAAGTCCCTGCAGGCTCCAGCATTGTGTTGGTTTCTGCCTTGTTCGTACACACGTTTGGTTTCTATACTTAATACTATATTATTATCTTCCTGCATCTACAAATATTTTGCCATCACTTCCAATTGCTGGATGATATTTTAATATTATTTTATAAGGATAATATTTTATTATAAGGAGGAGACCATGATTTACTTATTCCCTTTCATTGTTGGGCATTTGGATTACTTACAGTTTTACAGTCTTCTGCAGATACAGAAGCAAACATATTTAAAGATACGTCTTTGAATCCCATCTTAATTTTTTCCTAAGGATAAATTCTACATAGAGAATTGCCAAGTAATAGGTTTTTATAGATATTGCCCCAAAATGCCAATCAGAAAGGTAGTTTCGATTTATAGTCCCATCAAAATCCCTGTTTCCTGATACCCTTTTCAACAATTAGTTGTTCTTTTAAATATTTGCCAATTTGATAAGCAAAAATAGCATCTTTCTGATTACTAGTGAGGTGAACATGCTTAATGGTCACTTGTGCTCTTATTACTAGTGAGGTGAACATGCTTAATGGTCACTTGTGCTCTTAATGCGTTGCTCTTTCATCTCTGCTGATTTTTCTGTTGTTTATTTTTTACTAAATTCTGTAATAGATTAACTATATTAACCTTTTATCACGTATGCAGAAAATACGTTTTCCCAGTTTATCATTTGTCTTTTAATTTGTCTTGGTGATTTAAAAACTGCAAAGGTGGAGCAAATAATGTGACGCACTTCCATGTATCCATGAAGGCCTCTGCAATTACCACTCGTGCCCACTCTCATTGCATAAATTATGTTTATGGCATTTTTTTGAGATAGAAAAGCTTTGAATTGTGATATGGTTAATATGTACTCTTCTCCTTAATGATCCCTTTGGTATTAATGTGTGTTTTTGTTTGTTTGTTTTTGTTTTTCAGATGTAGCCTTGGCCGCCGTCCTTGTCCCTGTGCTGGTCATGGTCCTTACCACTCTCATTCTCATACTAGTGTGTGCTTGGCATTGGAGAAACAGGTTCGTACAAAACTAGTTCACCTAACTGGTCCTAGAGGGGATGTTTCCAAATGTGAAATAGAAACTAAATATAGAAGATGAACTTTTTTGAGAGGGAGAGTTAAGATAGCCATTAGAATAAAAATATGTATACTTCTCCTTTATTCCTGTAAAAAATGAGTAAGTTCAATTCCATAATCAGTTACTGAGTACCTTTATTATATCAAATTTTGTATTATACAATGGGTTACACACATCAGTAAGATATAATAGATACTTAGTAGCACTTTGAAAGAATGAGACACAATTATTATCTCCAGATTGTTTAGCAGGGTTGACCACTATACTTTGGCATGATGAGTTGTATATGAAGTGCTGGGGAACACAGACGTAAGAACCATGAGAATTACCTGAAACCTTTTTTTCAGAAAAGAGTGTTCCTCAAATTTGGCATGGTTTGCCTTAAAGGAGGGATTACATTTGGCGAGATAGAGGAAGAGAGAATGGCCCAGATGGATGGGATGGCTTGCAGGAAGGCACAGAGTTGTGGAATGTAGGCAGAACAGTGAGTCATCCCACAGGGGCTTGGTGTGCGGGAGCGCTAGGAGACCCATAGAAATGCAGCCTGGACCTGGGACCAGGAAGGACTTTCTGTAGATGGGGAAATCCTTGAGCAGGGTTCAGCGGACAGGTGATATTATCAGATGATTGTAGAAAAATGGTGGCAGGAGGGTGGATTGAAGAGGAGAGAGAGACTAGAAGAGGCAGAGAGATGAGTTAGGAAACTTTTAAGGCCACACAGGAACATGATACAGCAATTCTAGGAAAGGGAGAGACTTGGAGGGGGAGAGGGTTCCCAGAGGCGTCAGTGCAGGGCTTGACTGGCCACTTGCTAAGGAAGGAGGAGGATCTAAGTTTCTCTCACGTTTCTGGCTTGTGCAGTTGACCGGTAGAGATGGCGTGAGTAGAGGTAACAGGGTAGGAGGGACAGATTGGTGACTGACAGCTTTGGAGGGACTTCATTTGTCTAGCCATCCAACAGATATTTGAGCCTCCTACTCCCTGCCAAGTATTGAGCCGTGTGCTGGGAGTCCAGTGGTGAACCCCAGAGTCTATGGATGGGAGAGGATACTCTGCAGAAAACCTTCCACCGTGGAACCTGTTTGTTGCAGGGCCCAGCAGTAAGGGCAGGTAGGGATCACGGGATTGGAGATAAAACAGTAGCCAATATTCAACTCACGACTCACTCGGTTTACTATACATAATTAGCGCACAACACAGGTTAGGCAAAGTGTGGGGGGGGTGGGCAGGGGAGGAGGGTGTAAACGAACCACTCCAAGGAGAAGCCTTGAAGGAGGCATCTCAGCACCAACAGCAGCACATGACAAGTGAGAGTGGGAAACCACCCCGGCTCCAGCAGGGCCGCAGGTGGCCTCCATCTGGAACAGCTCTCAGCAGCATGGGGGCCTCCAGCCAAGATCCTTCAGGTCACTCTGTTCAATGGACTCCTCTTAAGGAATAACTGTTACCCCAGGGGAAGAGTCTGGACTCCTTCAGTTGCTGTCTGTTCCCGTGCCATACATGGCCCATCAAACTTCTTGTCTAAAGTAATATTCTCAGTTTATCATTCGAGGACACTGGCAGTCCTACAGTGGATGTTTCAAAACAACTCATAGGCAAGTTCGTGTTGGCCACTGGGACTCCATTTTGAACTACGTAACATGTCTTAAATAGCTTAAATCCTCTAAGTTTCACCCAAGATGAGTAGGAATCATAACCGTACCAACCACAGTTTGTTCCACGGGTGGAAGGAAGCTGGAGGAGGCGTGGGTCCCGGATTCCTGGTGTTGGGGGGCTGTCTGTACAGAACTGACAACTTAGCATGAGGGCATGAGGCGGGGGAGGAGGGAACAGGGCTCTGGGAGAGTCCAGGAAGGAAAGTTCACGATGCTTTCAGGGAACCGGACAGCAACAGTGGTAGTGGTGAGAACAGTAGCAACGGCAGTTGCATAGAAAATAAAACGAAATGCTGGTTTTACACGTTTTTCTAAATGCCTTACGTGTTTTAACTCATTTAATCCTTAAAACAACCTGTGAAGCAGGTGTTGCTATAAATCCCATTTTATAGAAGAGGAAAGTGAGACTGAGAGAGCACAGGTAACTTGTCTGAGGTCACCTGGTCAGCACATGGCAGGGTGGAGATTTGGTCCAGGCTTCAGAGCCCGTGCTGTTAGCCGCTGCAGCCTCTGATCAATCGGCAGTTCAAGTCTAACTACTCTGCGGTTAAAGCCCCAGGGCGTGGGCGTGAGGACAGGGGAGTAGAGCTGTTGAGAGGCAGGAGGCAAGTCCTGAGATCAGTGTGGGATGACGTTTAAAGGACTCTGGACATTCAGACTCCCAAGAGGCAAGATGGAACATGAGCCTGTTCAGGACAAAAGGTCTGAGCTGCAGAATTGAGGTTACTTCTACAAACGTAGTGGATGAAATTGCTGACAACTGGCTTTGTGACAAGGAGTAAAGAGGAAGCGCCGTTAAGGGGCTTATGGAAAATAGCCAGGAGAAAAGTAATAATAAAAACAGCTGCAAGTTACTGAATCCCTAACCTATGCAGGGCACTGTTCTAAGTACTTTACATGTAACGAATAAATCACCTGCAGCTTTGTCACTGGAGATCAAGAATATGAAATCCTTTATAGTACAACCCTTGGACAGCTTCAGCACCTACCATCTCGTCCACAAATTTTACGCTATACCTTACTTTGAAATAATGAAGTATTATATTTTAAATACAGCCAGACTTTAAAATGAGGGAGCTTTTAGTATCAATAATAAAAACATAGTCTTATACTAGAGAAGAATGTTTCGAAGCAGGAAAAACACATAGCTTGGGCTCTTTGAGAAAGCCCCACTTGTGATCTTCAGCAAGTCACATAACCCTCTTTTCCTCGTTGACAACACTAGAAAAACTTTCTCTTTAGCTTGCAGCGCATTATTTTAATTAGCTGTACATCAGAAAATGTCCTTTTGTGTGCTTGATTTTTTTCTTTTTAAAAGGCTTACGGTAGATAGCAATTCTTAATGTTGGGGAGGGACAGAAGTTTCTCCAGGGGAGGATGTGTCAGAATTCTGAGGAGCAGGCTGGGGGAGAACGTTCTTCGTTGCACACGTGGCCCTCGGTCCCCTCACTGTTAGTGACAGCGTTGGCTTATCTTGCACATGGTAGAGGAATCAGGTCTATGCAGTTAAGGGTGTGTGACACTTTAAACTTCTCAGCGGCAAAGGACTGTAGAAAAAAAGTAAGTTGGAAAAAAAAGTAACAATGTAGAAGAAAATATGGGGGTTTTGTTGCTTTTGTTGTATCCTGTGAACTTTGTGAATTGACTGATTTGTGAAATTTGTATTTGAAACCAAAACAAACCTAACATGATTTCCCCAGAATAATCCACGTGTCAGGCTTGGGTCTTTGATTTGATTCAAGGTTTTTATCTACATAGTCTTTTTTTTTTTTTATCCCTTTATCCATTTGAGTGGAAAATAGTTGGGTAACAAGATAACTGTCTCAGGAGATAGTTGTTTAATATTTATTGAGAGTCCAGAATTCATGAGCCTCAGCAGTGGCAACTTCAAAAGTCAAGTGAAAGAGGTCTCCCAGGGAAATCAGCAAGTAGAAATGTGTACTCTTGACTAATTATTAACTTTGGTGTTTATCCTGCAGTTTCAGAGCTTTCTTACTAGTGAACTCACTCTATTTGGTATCTTTTTTTTTTCTGTATTTTTCCAGAAAGAAAAAAGCTGAAGGCACCTATGACTTACCTTACTGGGACCGGGCAGGTAATTTGTGGCTTTACATCTCTTTCCATCAGAGGGAAGCCTCTGCCCTCCAGCTGGCAGCAGTGAAAGAGGAAAGCCATTTTCAGGCCCACGTAAACTCCCCAGCACTGTTAGAAAAAATGGCATTCCTCTTCTGTTCTGATCATTTTTACTTTTCTATAAAATCTCTAGTCTCTGAGTAATGAAATGGGAAGTAAGAATTTCTCATAACACATGCTCTGTTCTTTTCCTTTTGGAAAACTTGTCTGGTTTGTCCCATGTATGTCTCGGTCTTGAGGAGACCAGCTTTCTGTGTGGTGTTCGTGAACACTAGGTCAGAAGCAGAGGATTGCAGCCCTGGTGACACAGTGTGTGTGTATGTGTGTGTCACTCTGCTGTGGATATTTACCGCAGTGGAGTTCAGCGTTTTACGAGTCAGTGAAGTCTGCTATCTCTGCCATGAGTTGTCATCTTCCGAATTCCTACTCTCTGTGGCAGGTGGCAGGTTGCTGCAGGTGACACCAGAGGCCTTCTGCGGGCGGGTCTCCCACTTCCCAGTCTCACCACTGGAATGACTGTTAGGGGTCAAAAGAATTCACTGTGACGAGGGTAGAAAAGAGCAGTGATGGGGGCAGGTCTTGGGCTGCTACTTCTCACCGTCGTCCCCCTGCCCCCCACAGGGTTGATCTTAGAATTTTTTAAGCTTATTAAAACTTATTAAAGACCACTGCTATAACAAACTATATCTGGCTGCACTATAATAGCCGTGATTTGCTTCAGTATATGCTTTTGATAGAGATTTCTACTGTGTTCTGCTTTGCACTGGATAGTCTTATCAAAGCAAAAAATAAGTTTGAACAACTTAAGGAACTAGAAAAAGAAGAACAAACTAAACCCAAAGCTATAGGGAAGAAGGAAATAATAAAAGATTAGAGGAGAGGAACAAAATAGAGAATAGGAAGCAACAGAAAACAACAAGTGTTGGCAAGAATGTGGAGAAACTGGAACCCTTGTGCACTGTTGGCAGGAATGTAAAATGGTACAGCTTCTGTGGAAAACAGAATTTTTTGTCAGTTCCTCAAAAAATTAAAAATAGAATTACCATATGAACCAGCAATTCCACTTCTAGGTATATACCCAAAAGCATTGAAAGCGGAGTCTTGAAAAGATATTTTTACATCCATGTTCATAGCAGCGTTATTCAGAATAGTTAAAACATGGAAGCAATCCGGGTATCTATCCACCAATAAATGGATAAGCAAAATGTGGTTATACACATAAAATGGAATATTAAGCCTTAAAAAGGAAGGAAATTCTGCAATATATACTACATCGTGGATGAACCTTGAGGCAATTATGCTAAATGAAATAAGTCAGTCGCAAAAAGAAAAATAGCATATGATTCCATTCATACGAGGTACTTAGAGTACTCAAAATTATAAAGACAGAAAGTAGAGTGGTGCTTGCCAGGGGCTGAGGGGAAGAATCAGGAATTACGGTTTACTAGGTATGGAATTTCAGTTTCACCAAGATGAAAGTTCTGGAGATGGACGGTGGGGAGGGTTGCACAACAATGTGAATATGTGTTTAATAACACTGAGCTGTTCAACTGAAAATGGTTCAGGGCGTTCCCCAGCGGCCTAGTGGTTAGGACTCCAGGCTTTCAGTGCTGTGGCCCCGGTTCCATCCCCGGTCGGGGAACTGAGATCCTGCAAGCCGTGCAGCGTGGCCAAAAAAAATGGTTAAGATAGGA
This sequence comes from Orcinus orca, assembly GCF_937001465.1. Classification (NCBI taxonomy): domain Eukaryota; kingdom Metazoa; phylum Chordata; class Mammalia; order Artiodactyla; family Delphinidae; genus Orcinus; species Orcinus orca. Next base: position 102,978,439 of record NC_064563.1, read on the forward strand.
AATTTTATGTTGTGTGTATTTTACCACCAGAACCACCACCAAAGAAACCAAAAAACCTTGAACACAAAGGCTGATTTGTATAAATATTTGTTATAGAAATGGCTTAAATGCAACAGGATTTCTCCCTTCATATACTGTTATCATTTCAAACATAGCTTTCTATGTAATGGTCTCTTTTACTTACGATCACAATGAAGGTTGGTGGAAAGGAATGAAGCAGTTTCTTCCTGCCAAATCAGTGGAGCACGAGGAAACCCCAGTTCGCTACAGCAGTAGTGAAGTGAATCACTTGAGTCCTAGAGAAGTCACCACGGTGCTGCAGGCTGACTCTGCAGGTAACTAGTGCAGCCACCAGGGGAAGGAGAAGCTGCCGCGCTCACTGTAAAGTGCTGTGAGATTTGCAGTACCCTTTATCTGTTTCATGTATAGGAGATGAGCTAGTTTCCAAACATAGAACCACTTTTTAAAAAGACCTCAAGAGAGTCATTTCTGTGTCTTAGATGTTCTATCCATAAAATTGGGGTACTCATTTCTAAAAACTTTGGGCATTTTGTCTGCTTACCTGAAATTCCATTTGGTTTTATTGGGCCTTTGGGGGTTTTAAAAGGAGAGCAGGAAAGGCACAGTGGCCTCACAGTATTTATCCTATTAACCTAGAATACATTTTAAACATTTCCTAATATTTGAAAAAGAAAAATCTACGAAATTATTTTCCAAGACGAATATTATTTCAGTAATGGAATATTTATTTTCCAATGAAGTACTGTCTATAAATCTGAAGAACATATACACTCTTTATGCAGACTTCCATGAATGAAGCTTTCTGGCACATCGACTTATTACCACGAGATATAGGGTAACGTCTTTAGTTTTAATTTTTGAAGTTAGTTGTTGCGGGAAGACCCATCAGTCTCCGTTGATAACAAACGTGCCATAAAGAGGTGTTTGTTTTCGGTGCAAGCCTGCAGCTGCCACCCTGAATTATAGGATCCCTGCCTTAATGAGATAACTTTTCTGTTGTCTGTGTTTTGCGATACCCACAGAGTATGCACAGCCACTTGTGGGAGGAATTGTTGGCACACTCCATCAGAGATCTACCTTTAAACCAGAGGAAGGCAAAGAAGCAGGCTATGCTGACCTAGACCCTTACAGCTCCCCTGTGCAGGAAGTCTATCATGCCTATGCTGAACCACTCCCGGTTACTGGGCCCGAGTACGCAACCCCAATTGTCGTGGATATGTCCGGGCACCCCACAGCTTCGGTTGGCCTGCCCTCAGCGTCCACTTTCAAAGCTGCAGGGAACCAACCTCCCCCTCTGGTGGGAACATACAACACTCTTCTCTCCAGGACTGACAGCTGCTCCTCAGCCCAGGCCCAGTATGATACGCCGAAAGGTGGGAAGCCGGCTCCAAGTGCCCCAGACGAGTTGGTATACCAAGTGCCACAGAGCGCACAGGGGGCATCAGGAGCAGGGAGGGCTGGCGAGTGTGGTGTTTCTAAAGAAGCCCTTTGAAGGTGATGCTGCCTTTTACAAAGCATCATTTTAAAGCACATGGCCTTTTTAAAATTGTATTAGTGGTAGTAATATATAGAACGTATTACATATCTGTCACGGACGTGGTTGGGGGAAATGTGATGACCGAGGTACAGGAAACTACTAATCTTGCCATCTTGCTTTAAAAGTGTTACTGTAGCACAGTTACTGCTTGCCTATTAAATTTCAAATATCCTGTGTTACTACTGTAAAACACTATTTTATACAGAAAAAGCTCCCTACTATGCACTTCAAAGAAATTAAAAATCACTGAGAGTATTTATTACCAGTGCTGCAGTTACATTGATGAACTCGAGATGGCTCTGTAAGCCTTTCTGGCAATAACGCACGGTACTGTTATAAAATGTCTGATGGCTTGAAATTCTGCTCTTTGTGAAAGGTGGGTACTATCATGACTTCTTCCTCTTCTATTCCTATATTGCTTTCTGAATTTTTTTTTAAAATAGTGACATATCCTTGTTTTGATTGCAGTCATATATACTTATCCATCTTTCCTTAGGAAGAGCTATAGCTGGGAAACTGACCTGTAGTGAGCAGTGATTTTTCACTTTCTGACACTAACGAGCTTTAACATTTCATAGTACATAACTTGGCCTCATCCCTGCTTGTTCCACCTGGGGCCCTTGGTGGCCAGCCCCGTTCTTGTGTTTATAAATGCTTGAGTTTTTTCAGTGGGTGATGCTTGCTTTATCAACCTCATTATTTCAGATCCCCTAATGTTTCCATGTGGAAACAGGAACAACTTTACAAATTAAAAATGCTGTAAAGGAGATTCTCCCGCCCCGAACTTTACTTGCAATGGAATTTTTCCTAGGAGAGTTGTGAAAAGTTGAGGGTTTCTAAAAGTGAACACTAAACAATACCCACTTATATTTATCATGGTAAAAGGCAAAATCATGACTCCTCGGGAGTCATATAAATTACCACCCCCCGCCGCCAAAAAAAGTAACCGAATTTGTCCTCTTTGGTTTTATGTATACAGGTTATTCTTTGAATCTCAAGGTAATTTGTTGTTTTTAGTCAAATAAAGAAATACTTGTTTTCCACAGTAAACTACTATAAGAAATGTAAACCCAGCATGTATTCTTCAGCTCTGTGTGATTATGCCATCTATGTGGTAGGGGGTGCAGTCCTTTATATTATACCTAAGGAACAAATGTTTCAGCATCCTAGCAAGGGAAAATTCCTGTCTTGTTTTTGGTACTTCTGGGCAACTTCTTTGTCACCATTTGCCCAGAACTAGTTTAAATGACTGAAATAGAAACCATGTGCAGTTTATTAGCGTTAGTGTAGAAACCATCTTTAAAAGTCTTTAGACTGGTAAGATGATATGGAAGCTGACCATGATTAAAATATAGAAACTTGGCATCCCCTCTTCTATCAATCAATATAAACCTTAGTTTGCAGACTTAATATTGAAATATACTTCCCCATCAGGTTCTAGTTGTTTCTTTCAGCCTGTGCCACCAGATGATGGCAGAATATGCTAAATTTGACTAACGATGTACAGTGTTCATTTTGCTTGCTTCCATGAGTCTATCAGTATTGTAAAACGTTGCTTCAAAACAGAACTGCCTATTTCTACGGCCTCCCTGCCTTCTAGTTGTATGATTTTCTTGGTCTTATTTTCAGTGGCTTTTCCTTTTTTCCAACAGACTTTTGAGGCATAATTTTATTCACTGAAAAACCAATACACATTTTGTTTCAAAATATTTGAAACAAAAAGCACAGATGTTGAACTTTTATTAAAACCTATGAATGTGTGAAGCACATGTATTAATGCAGTCATCCCCTTTCAGGTGGGAAGAGAGTAAACCAATTGCTTTATTTTTTTATTCGTCCTTAGTATACAAAAATATACTTTTTCTCAAATCATATGCCTGTTTGAAGCTTTAAGAGAAATGATTTCAGTAACTATTTCATTTTTCCAAAGATGCTTGCTATTTTTGTTTGTGTATACCTGATTGTTTTCCCATAGAACTTTTTTTTTGAGAAGCAAATGTTTTCTTAAATAATGCATGTTTTAAGACTTGATTCATATATTGCCACTGTGCTGTTTTTGAACTACCAATAATTTTTATAAAATACTTAGTTTTTAACTACTATTATATATTTTACTTTCCAAATGAAGAGCTGAGCCTGATACAAAGGGTTGTACTGGTTTGTACTTTTTCTTTTAATTCGTATGTTTTCATATTAGAGTTTTGTTTTGGGTTGTTTTTTTTTTCTAATGTTACTATGTCTGCTATATATACAGCTTTGGAGACAATCAAGTAACAACTGAAAATGTGAAAGTAACCATTTTTTACAAAATTCCCTTGGAATTTTTATTCTTTGCTTGAAACATGTAAAAGATTTAACTCACTGTGGCTTATTGGATTAAATTCTTTCCTGTTAATGCAGTTACAAAAGTAGAATCAGACAGTGGTGCAGGAAATGTGGCCCTTAAGGTTTCATAAAATTACACTGGCTTAGCTGTTACTTGATCTTGGGAACCGGCACAGTTAAAGGGAAGATATTGTGAATGCTGATTTATATTTTATTGAAAGCTGTAAATCTAAATAGATCCTATTGCGTATGCAGGGTCTAGCCCAGTTATTTAAGTTCACGTTTCACTGTTTGCACTTTGTATTGAACAATGGGTTTATTCGCTGTTGAAATGGTTCGAGCAGAGGATTTATTCGGTAACTGAAATTAGGATGTTACTTATACACTTGCCCTCCCCCCCCACACCCCCCCCCCCACCCTCGCACTGGAGGGAGCAGAAAATGAGCTCGTTTAAATATGAATGTGGCTGTAATTCTATGGAATGTGATAAAGCTTGAACTTCTTTCCCTGGGCTCCACATTGTTACCTGGAGAGCAAGAGGGTTACAGAAACACCATGTCAGATAATACAATTCGAAAGAATGAATAGATTAGGTGGGACAATAAAAGCTTTTCAGCCCCTCTTAAGAGAAATCAATGAAGCTCTGCTTATTAAAAAAAGAAAAAAAATTACCTACTGGCTCTGCCTTTCAGTTCTGAACTTGAAGTCCCTAAACTGCAAAATCTAAGGAAGAGTTGGATACTTTTAGGTCAATTGTGGCACCAGTTCTCATTTAATCCAACTTGTGACTAGTTTCTTCTCATCTCCTCCTCTTCTTTTTTGGCACTGGGAAAGGTAGAAACAAAACATGTATTGAAATACGTATTGGAAATAAAAATGGCTTGAGTGTCAGTGATATTCTCCCAGAATGTACTTTTCTTACCTCGGCATGTACTGTAGTCACTCAGTATTTGTATATGTTGCTAGAATTTAGACTGTATAAATAGTGAGATTTTAATGTGTTCATGTGTTTTTAATAAATTGTATATATGTCTTGTTCAGGTTTTTTGTTTTTTGCTTAAATAAAACAACCTTGAAGTTTGTAACCTTTCTCATACCATGCAAAATGCCAGATCCCTCAATTTTAAGATCAGGTTTTTATGGCCAATATTATAGTACTTACAGTAACATTTGAAAATGCCACCATTGGGGGGTTTTGGGGGTTTGGTTTTTTGTTGTTGTTGTTTTTATAAATTCATTTATTTATTTTTGGCTGCGTTAGGTCTTCGTTGCTGCGCGGGGGCTTTTCTCTAGTTGCAGTGAGCAGGGGCTAGCCTTGGATACGGTGCGTGGGCTTCTAATTGCGGTGGCTTCTCATTGCAGAGCACGGACTCTAGGCGCGTGGGCTTCAGTAGTTGTGGCACGCAGGCTCAGTAGTTGTGGCACATGGGCCTAGTTGCTCCGCGTCTTGTGGGATCCTTCCCGGACCAGGGCTCGAACCCGTGTTGCCTGCATTGGCAGGCAGATTCTTACGCACTGCACCACCAGGGAAGTGCCTACCGTTGGTTTTTGACATTGACTTTTTCTGTAGCCAGCACCATCCTTTCTGAAGCCCAAATTACTTTACATCAAACTCAGCTTCAGCAGCCCAGCTGCAGCCTATGGCTGTGTGGTATGAGGGAACGATCACATTGAACAGCAGTGCCTTTTCCACCTCAAAGAAGAAAAATCAAACGAGACTGGTACGGTGCAAACATATGCTGGGATTAACAGAACAGAGTCCATATTTATTGCCTAGGTCTGGGTTAATTCAGCTACTAGTTTTGTCCCCCTTACACCACTTTCAAGTATGTCAGTCACTTATTTCTGTTTCTGATCTAATAGTATTTATACACTCTCTTTAGAGATGCAGGCTAGTTAGTGATAATTATCATTGTCTCCCAGTGATAATTATTGTTCAAGAGATGCCAGTTCTTTCCACTCCTACCTCTTCTGACAGCTCTTGATTCCAGCCTTATAACCTCCACTGTTCTCTTCACCCCTTGTCCCCCTCCCTCCCCATAGCCTTTGGTTATAGTCAGACATTAAAATGAAAAGGGAGACGACTAGCTCACGACTTTTGTCCAACTGGCTTGTTTGCATCCCACAACAGTCTTCTCTGGTGCACCCTAGGTAAGCTTTCCATTTGAAGATGCGATTTAATCATGTGGACAATTGGTTTTTCATGAAAATGACATTTAAATCCAGAAAAAGCTTGACTCTTCTTAAAGGTTTACTCATTCATGTCTTTCCTAATTTACTTCCAATAAACTTTGAAATTTTAATGAATAAATTAAACCAGGCAAAAAATGTTTTAAGAATTTTCTCCTTCTTGAGCTTGCCTAGTTCAGCTTCTTTGTATAAACTTTATTTCTTTAAAATAATGCAGTCACCAGATTTTAGGAATTGCATTCTTTCTTTGGTTATTTACTTATCCAGAGTTTCATATTTATCCTATTTCTTTTGACTTAAAAAACATCTTCATTCTACCAAACTACTCATCATAATCATGGTTTAACTTAACTGTAGGAAAAAAATGCTTAATTAAGCCAGTATGATCTTAGGTTTCCCTCATCATCCATGCTTAGGGTCTGGTTTAAGATTCCAGCCAGGTTCCTCAGGTAGAACAAAAAGGAACCAAACAATCATCCAGAGAGAGATACAGAGGCCTGAGGTGGTTCCAGTATGCCCCATTCAAGGCACCGCTGCATGCCAGCTCCCCACCAATTTACAGGAGGCAGATAAACCTCTCAGAATGTCACGTTACATTCAAAATCTGCTGTGGTAAACTAAATCCCCTTACTTATTAGGAAGTCACATCCCTTCAAAAGTCTAAGATGAAGTAACTATAAGAAGATGCTTAAAAACACCTCAGAAAACTAGCTTATTTTTAAAACAATGCAATGAAAAATTCACTCTCCCTGATAGCTTAGCATGTCTTGGTTTCCATAAATTAAATATATTCACAGAAATTAAGCTGGTGGTTATGAAGCACCAGGCATCAATAGACTTAATATAATTTCTTGACAAGTACATCCAACATATTTAAAAATAAACTAAAAATTGCAGTGTAAAAATAAAACTAATACTGTTCGCATCATCTTCGGAGTCTGTAGGGTCAACCTTGAGTCAAGTCGATTACAAAGTTTTTTTCCATAATGTCCTTCAAAAAGAGCTGCTCTGCAGTCACATTGTGATACGCATTCTAAAGAAGAAAAATAAAATAAAATCACCATCTATCCCAATCTCAAAATGTTAACAACAGCAGCAACGGAATATGCTGTATCTAAAAAGCTTAATTAAAAACTCAAGTAACAAGTGGCATGGATTTTTAACTTATCTTTCTCATTTCTTTTTCATTGCTCATTCTTGTGCCAGAGCTTTCCCTAAAGCCCACTCTTTCCACTTAAACCATCACATAAGTAAGAGGCTCCCTCACATCATCTTCTAGTCTACTGAATTATGGTATAAATCTAGAAACCAGAATTTGAAAGTGTTAAGCTCTAACCTGAATAATTCCACTTTTTCAGCTTATATAGTATTTAGGGATGAAGATTTAAGGGGACTGGTTTCATGTCATGGGATATATCCATATACTTAACAGCAAATCATTCACAGTTCAATATTTAAAATGTACAGGTAACATTTTAATCCTATCACTGTGTCACTAATCTAAGTTATAATTAGGAAAATAGGAAATTCCTTCCCATTTAATCAATTAAAGTCAAAATCTTAAGGATCAAATCCACCACCATTAATCCCCATTCAAGAGAAGAATGATCTAGTATAAAGGTTTACAACTTTTCTGACCATGAAGATTCTTTCATGAGGTTAAAATGTTATGGACCTTCTCATCGACTCAACTGAAAAACTACATGAAAATAATTTGTATGATTATGGCCATGCTTTTAGGTGAATTTGAAATATCTCAAACAGCAGGTTTCTATATATTCAAATAGTGCAAATATGATACAGTATCTAGGGTAAGGCTTGGTCCCTGTATAGGTTTGATGAGTTTCTCCCAGGGGTTTGAGGCCAACAGATTGGGAGCTGTAGTAAGAACTCTGGACCTGAGTCCTAATTTCAGCACATGCTATCTCTGTAAACCCTTATCAAGCCGTCATCCCCTCAAAACCTGTTCCCTCAGTAAAATGACAGGGTGAAAAGGGAGAATATAAGCTTTCCAACTCTAAAGATCAAAGATTATACCAAAGTGTGTGTGTGTGTGTGTGTGTGTGTGTGTATACACACACACACATATATATTTTTTACCTTATTCATCAAAGACATGGTGGCATTCCCAAAGTAGTGCAAAGGACTCTTGAGGTCAGAAAAGTTGTACTTAAAACCAGCAAGGTGAACTTCATGACATATGTGAAATGCCAATGTAATGGCAATAATTCCTGTTGTTGGGTGTTTGGGTTTCTGGAGGAGGAAATGAAAATTTAGGGAAAAAAATCCAAACAAGGTACCTGTTTCCAAAACATTTGGGTGACCTAATCTTATAAAACAGCATCTTCTGAACATTTAATCAGGACAGAAATACTTCAGTTAAATCCTTGTCATGCCCTAAGGCTCAAGCCCCAAAGTTAATATCCTAACTCTGAATATAAAGTGTTGCTTGGAATCTTAGAAAGTCTCTCAGGTCAAACTTAACTGCAGTACTAGTCCAGAAGACAGCTAGCAAATGAAGCCTTTAAGGAAAAGGATGCTGCTGCCTTGTTTTTAAAAAACACACCGAAGTCAAGCAACTTGTGGAAAAAGCAAAGCCTGAGAATGTTAAACCCACGTATGAAACGTAAGGACAGCTTAATTCACTAATGGATAAGATCACGCTAAAAGGCTTCTTTCATAGTGCTGATAATTTAGCTCTAGCGAAAGACGGCTTTAATCAAGTAACTTCAATAACAAATTGCCATGGTAATGATCTGACTAGAAAATAAAGATTCTAGACGTATATACAGATTAAAGTCACAATCTCAGTTTTGTTTTTAAATTGATTATAATATTAACTAAATTTTAACTAAAAAGAAAGAAACCAAGCATCCTCTTCACATGTACATATATCCTGAAAAACACTATAATAGATGTTTGGCAGAAGGGTCTTGGCATTCAGAGTTTTCATTCTCGTTGGATGGCCTTCAGAGGCAAAACCAAGATATATCTTAAATTTACTAATACAAAAATTCAAGGAGATTTTCTTTTGATTAAATGTTTCTTACAGATCCCATGGAAATTACATATGATTAATTATGATTTTGAGAAAAAGAAAAAAATCAGAGCAGCACAATAAAATCAGATAAACTCCAGGAAGCAAATTTGTCTGCAAGCCTAACAGCCTTTTTTTTTTTTAAGTCTTTCTTTTTTTTTTTTTAACATCTTTATTGGAGTATATGCATACATATATCCCCATATCTCCTCCCTCTTGCGTCTCCCTCCCACCTTCCCTATCCCACCACTGTAGGTCATCACAAAGCTTGGAGCTGATCTCCCTGTGCTATGCAGCTGCTTCCCACTAGCCATCCATTTTATATTTCACTCCCCTAGTAAGTTTCCGTTCCTACTCTCCAAGATGACAATTTCATACCTTTCTATCCAACAGCTCTACCCTTCTTCCTACTTTGTCAATTTAATCCTTATTTTTCGTAGAAAACAGAATCGATCAGACAAGAGCTACATCATCTTCACAATTCCAAATCTACCTTCGTCTTTAACCATATTTTCAGTGCTCACTCCTATGTGGATGAAGATGTCCCTCTTCCTACCTACGGCCAACCTCTCCACTCGTGCACTCCATTTTATCACATTTCTTTTCTCAACAATTTCGCTTTCACAAGTATCCCTTTTCTCTCTTCATCATCAATATTTCCCTCTATTGAATCATGCCCTTCAGCACACAAACATATCATCTGTCTTTCTTTAAAATCAAAAAAACCTTCTTGAGCCTGTATCTTCCAACCATTTCTCTGCTTTCTTTTATAGCAAAACTCCATTAAAGATTTGCCTCCGCTCACTCGTGTCCCATGTTCTCTCTCTTTAACCCAGTTCAGTCAGGCTGTCTTTCTCTTTCTTACCCTTGTCCATATCAATATGACCTCCATGTTTCCAGGACCGCATCTGACATAGCTGACCTCTCTGAAATACAGCTGTGTCCCTCCCTTGGCTTCTGGGACACTGTGTCCTACTAGAACTTCAGTCTACTTACAACTAGTTCTAGGATCATCTCTAAGTAAGACCAGGGTCTTCCTGTGCACCACCTAAAACAAATATCAAGGAACAAATCTGATCTTACTTCACGTAGGAAAGTAACAGCTGAAAAGTCACAAAACATACATTCAGAAGCTGTCCTTTCCCCTCAAAATTACTACGAAATAGGGTTTAAATTTAAACTATTTATGCTTTTTGACTTGGGAATTCCACTTCCAGATGTCCTTCCTACAGAAATCACACAAGTGTGCAGAAAATCTCTATAAGTACATGCATTTCTACATTACCTATAGAGGATAAAAGCTGGATATAAACCTAAAGGTCTGGGCTTCCCTGGTGGCGCAGTGGTTGAGAGTCCACCTGCCGATGCAGGGGACACGGGTTCGTGCCCCGGTCTGGGAAGATCCCACATGCCGCGGAGCGGCTAGGCCCGTGAGCCATGGCCGCTAAGCCTGCGCGTCCGGAGCCTGTGCTCCACAACAGTGAGAGGCCCGCGTACCACAAAAAAACACAAAAAACTAAAGGTCTGTAAATAAGGGAAGGGTTAATTAAATGGAGAGGGGAAATAGCAGAACAGTATCTATAGTATAATCACAATTATACTGAACAAACAAAAAGTGCTTGTGTTTGTAAATGAATAGACGAGTCTATGCAAACAATAAATGCTAGAGAGGGTGTGGAGAAAAGGGAACCCTCTTGCACTGTTGGTGGGAATGTAAATTGATACAGCCACTACGGAGAACAGTAGGGAGGTTCCTTAAAAATTAAAAATAGAACTACCATATGCCCCAGCAATCCCACTCCTGGGCATACACCTGGAGAAAACCATAATTCAAAAAAATACGTGTACCCCAGTGTTCACTGCAGCATTATTTACAATGCCAGGACATGGAAGCAACCTAAATGTCCATCAACAGAGGAATAGATAAAGAAGATGTGGTACATATATACAGTGGATTATTACTCATCCATAAAAAGGAACGAACTAGTGCTATTTGCAGAGACATGGATGGACCTAGAGACTGTCATACAGAGGAAAGTTAAGTCAGAAAGAGAAAAACAAATATCATATAATACAGCTTATATGTGGAATCTAGAAAAATGGTACAGATGAACTTACTCCCAAAGCAGAAACAGAGACACAGATGTAGAGAACAAACATGGATACCAAGGGGGGAAGGGGGGATGGGATGAACTGGGACATTGGGATTGACATATATAATTACTATGTATAAAATAGATAACTAATGAGAACCTATTGTATAGCACAGGGGACTCTACTCAGTGCTCTGTGGTGACCTAAATGGGAAGGAAATCAAAAAAAGAGGGGATATAGGTATAACTGATTCACTTTGCTGTACAGCAGAAACTAACACATTGTAAAGCAACTATACTCCAATAAAAATTAACTTTAAAAAAACCAGTGCTTGTGTTTGTAAATGCATAGACAAGAGTCTAGAAGGATATAAAAGGCAATAAAGCTTGGGAGATAATCTGAGTTATGGAGAGAAGAGAAAAGGATGATTTCCTTTTTTAAAAAACACTCCTTTGTAAAAGCTGTTTGATTTTAAGCATGTAATATTTTAGAATTTCTTTATCATGCTGAAGAAAAGACACAAAATACGTGTTTATTTCTTTGGATTTTACCCAATTACAAAAGGGAAAGCCTCATTTCAGCTGAGATATCACATTACACAGTTACTCAAGCTTCAAGTGAAAAACATAGCCTGCCACTGTATGGGTCTAAAGACTATTTTTTCCCTAGGGAATGTAGACAAACAGAACTGCAAGAGTCAGAGTCAATGAGATTCCTTATAATTAAAAAGAATTAAGGACTTCCCTGGTGGCGCAGTGGTTAAGAATCCACCTGCCAATGCAGGGGACACGGGTTCGAGCCCTGGTTCAGGAAGATCCCACATGCCGCGGAGCAACTAAGCCTGTGTGCCACAACTACTGAGCCCACAAGCCACAACTACTGAAGCCCACGCACCTAGAACCTGTGTTCCGCAACAAAGAGGAGCCACCACAATGAGAAGCCCGCGCACCCCAAGGAGGGGTAGCCCCTGCTTGCCGCAACTAGAGAAAGCAAGTGGGCAGCAACAAAGACCCAACACAGCCAAAAATAATTAATTAATGGCAGAACCCCCCCCGCCCCACTTAAGGTTCTTTTCCTTGCAACATGAAAAACATAAAGCTAAAATCCAAAGATAATGTGATTTCACTAACCCAGGCATGAGTGAAGCCACCTCACGAGTTGTGGTTCTCATCCAGTTTCCAAGAGCCCCAAGGACCCTCTGTCCCACCCCAGTGAGGTCTTTAGTTTGAAACTGCAAAGGAAAATACATACCTGATTTTTGGGAAACACTTTTGGGAAATGAAGCAGTTCATAAGCTGCTGTTCTGATAATGAAAGGATCTAATATTCTGATTTGATACGGTTTATAGATCAGATTTAATGCTGGTTTCTTCCAAAAACCATTAGTGTTCTGAAATAAAGTAAGAAAACAGAAAATACAACTTGTTGTTGTCTCTTTTTTTTAATGAAAAAAAAATGAAGGTAATTGGAAGCCAGATCAATTTTGCCAACTTACTATTTTGCCACCTGTCAACAATTCCCACAGCCACTTTAAATCAAGCGGCTTAAAAGCAGTGAGAATCACCGTAGTATTAGGATCATTGTGATTGGGATCTGAAAAAACAGATTCTGGATAAAAAAGTCGGAAGGTAGTCCTTCTCCCAACTTCCTCTTCATGTCCTAAAATAGGACCATTATTCATTCTGTGGGTAGTAAAACACACAAGATATGTAGACCAAGCGCAGTACGGGTCACGTCCATCACAGTTCTCAGAGCTTTCAGAGATGGACAAACATTGTCAGCCGTGTAGCCAGGGCTCTAAAGCCACACGGCAATCCGTCAATCTTTCACACGTAACAGCCAAGGAAATAACTCCCTTTCGTGAAACAGCTGTTTGATCAAAGGCAGAAACATTCATTTGTGTTTGAAAATTAACTGTGGGGACCTGATAATTCATTCTTACCTCCAGAAAAATTGAAGACAAAATGAAACAAATGGGAACATAAAACCACAGAATACTCAAGCTAAAAGAGACGTGGCAGGACATCCAGACAAAACCCCTTGTGTTTGTAGATGAGGGCCCCAATGTACATAGAGAGAAGGTTACTTGCCCAGGGTTACACAATCATGTAGCAGGTGGACGTGTGTCTCAGTGACTGACAGGCAAGAGTCACAGTTAAGGTGATTTGAAAACCCACCAAAATTGTTGTGCTCTGAAATAAAGTAACAACATAAAATTGCTATATTTATACCCAAGCACAACCAAATGAATGACTATCTCTGGTGTGAACCAAAGAACCACAAAGGATCCAGTGTTGGGTTTGTGGATACTCAAAGCCAAGGTTAGACATATACTATTTATGCACACACCATGAAGGTGTGCTATGAAAAGGAATGCACTGTTCCCAAAACACTGTCCCCTAGGAGATAAATACTGTTTGACCCTTTGCCACTGACTGTGATATAAGGCAGCCTTAGTAACACCTGAAATGACTTTCATAATGTCTTTAATGGCATTTTCCCACAAGGGCCTGGTGTGGTTCTAGGTGACCAGATTTTAGACAATTATAAAGAAATTTGTGAGTGCTTCAACATTGTTTTGTGGATAAATTTTCACAGCTTCCTCAAAGTGAATAATCCACAGAAAATAAGGTGACCACGTTATGCAGAAACCCTCAGCTTGTAACCCAGCAAAATGCCCAAGCACTGCCAGGTCATCCTAATGCATTGCCCAGCGCGAAGCTTTCCCACTCTACAGAAGACTATTCATAGCCATTCCCAACACACACAAACTTTATGCCAGATGATGACCTGACTTCACCCTTTCAATGAGAAAACAGAACTCAAAATGTCCGCATTTCCCCACCATTACATCTACGGGACTTGGTAGCTGTAACCACAATCCCAGCTTTCCCTTCCACTGCAGAGATAACCACACTGGTGTTTGGACCCCATCCCCTCTCTTGTTACCACACCAACCTCCTTATTCATTTCCATCAGTTTACTAATATGCTTTAGAATCTATCTTTATAAAAGGAAACAAAACAGAAAATCTCCTTTGAGTCCATAATCATCTCCAGCGACTATCTCATTTCTCAACTCCACAGTGAAATTTCTCTAAAGAGTTGCTTCTACTGGTTTCTCCACTTTCTCACCTGTCATTCTCTCCTCAAACCACCCCACTTGGGCTTCTCCCCCGCACCGTGCCTCCAAGTCTTCTGTCAAGAGTAACAGTGAGCTTCAGCTTGCCAGTCCAATGGTGAACTCTGTCCTTATCTTACATGACCTCTCACCAGCCTTTGTCATGCTTGAAACCTCCCTCTGTCTTAAAACACTGTGCTCTCTTGGCTTTTGTGATCACCTTCTCCTGTCTTTCTTCCTACCTCACTGGTAGATCCTCTCCAACTCTTTAACTCCTTTTTCTTTGCTCAACCTTTAAGTTTTGACTACTTCAAAGCTCAGTCCTGGGCCCTCTTCTCTGTCTCTCCCTGGGAAATCTCACGCAGTCCATGGTTTAAGTACAACTTACAGGCTGTTCGCAATGAAGATTTTAACCTGTTTATCTAACTGCCTACTTTGACTTACCCACTGCAAATCTAGTAAGCATATCAAACCTGGTATGTTCAAACAATAATCTTGATTCTCCTCTAAACCTGTTCCTACCCTAGTCCTCCCCAATTCAATGAATGGTACCACTATCCAGCCAATCTCTTAAGCTGAAAACCTAGGAGGAGGTATCCTGCATTCCTTTATTCCCATCTCTGCTCACATCTAATGCATCAGAACATCCTGATAACTTTACCTCTAAAACATGCCTCAGTCTAGCCCCTTATCTCCTTCCACACCATGACAATCCTGTTGCAAGCCACCATTCTCTACCCAAATGCAGCAACCTAACTGGCCTCTTTGTTTCCACAGCTTGTCCTTCCTGTTTCATTGTCCATGCCATCACCAGGGTATTTTAAAGACATAACCAGATAGAGTTGCTCTCTTGCTTAACAATTTTCAAAAGTTTTCTGTTAACATAAAACGCAAGCTCTAATCGTAGTTTACAAAGTCCTACACAGCCTGCTCCTTACCTACCTCTTCGGCTGCCAATTGCACCACCTCCTCAGCCTGCTGCCCTCCAACCTCACTGGTTTTCTTGCTGCTGCTCTTAAACCTAGCATCATACCCTCCTGGAGACCTGCAGTAAACATCCTCTCTGTCTGTATTCCCTAGTCTTCATACGGCCGGTACTGTGTGGTCTTAGGTCCAGTTGAGATGTCTCCCCTTCAAAACAGTCATCAATTCAAAAACAGCCACTCAGTCATTCTCTATCACACATGTTTTAATTGTTTGCATGGCATTTATTACTACATTTCTTTAATTACTGTTTTCTTCCCCTCATTAGAATGTAAGCTCCACGGGGAGCAAGAATATTATTCTTTTTCACTGCTATATCCCCCTAGAACTGTGCCTGGCATATTAAGGGGATTTCATAAATATTTGCTAAATAAATGACCTGAAATCTAGGCCTACTCCAGCCAACAACTCGAGTAATGTGTAATGTACTTAAACATACTACAGCGACTCTACTTCCTTTTAAAACACAGCGGTATTAAAGCAGGAAACTATACTCTTTTGAAACAATTCCAGGTTAGCAAGTAGAAGATATATTTACCTTATTATTACATCATAGGAGTCAATCTTTTCTCCTAACGTCTTATTCTTCAAAACTCCACCATTACCAACCACCACACATTTTTTACATGGCACACTGTTGGGCAAATGACAAGAGAGAGATTGAGCCATCTTTTACAAAACTGGGTGATTCCAAGAACCCATTCATACTCTGAGGAACCCAATACAAGATTTCACTTGTTGCACAAGTAGAAAAAGAACCAGTTGTAACTTACAGGTCTAGGGATATATTAGAAAGATATAAGATTCAAGAAATAACATTCCATAGGAAGTATATCATCATTAGCAACTATTAATGCATATCAGTTCATATACATCCCCTCATTTGATTCTCATAACCACCCACTGAGATGAGTAAGCCTGATATTCCAATTTTACAAATGAAGAAAGAGATGCAAAAAACTGTTAGGTGACATTTCAAAGTCATACTCCAAAGAGGTAAAATTAGGATTGGACTACAAAAATACCCCTCAGTATAGGATTCTGCATGTTAATATTGATACAAGTGTGTTTCGTATTAGATGTGTATGTATCTTCCATCAGCATTACCCATTCCCCTGAGATTCCAGCTCTGGGTTACTGCTGCGTCTTATAAGTTTGGAGACAGACAGAATAGAATCTGGTTGGCAAAGTGCAGCTTCCTTGTACCTGCCCGTGCTCATTTCAATTCCCCAAACGGGTACTGGTTCTTGGAGCTTAACCAATACAAATGAAAAGTTTACTGTGTGTTCCTGGCAAAGAGCTTTAAAGTAGGACATGAAGTGGGACTTCCCATTGCTGGCCAGAATCAGCCTAGGCCAGTGGATTATCTACTGTTCAGCTCTCATCCAACGTGGCCTGGCCCTCAACATAATAAAAGCCATATATGACAAACCCACAGCAAACATCCTTCTCAAGGGTGAAAAACTGAAAGCATTTCCTCTAAGACCAGGATCAAGACAAGGATGTCCACTCTCACCACTTTTATTCAACATAGTTTTGGAAGTCCTAGCCACAGCAATCAGAGAAGAAAAAGAGGTAAAAGGAATCCAAATTGGAAAGAAGAAGTAAAACTGTCCCTGTTTGCAGATGACGTGATACCATACATAGAAAATCCTAAAGACGCTACCAGAAAACTACTAGAGCCCATCAATAAATTTGGTAAAGTTGCAGCACACAAAATTACCACACAGAAATCTCTTGCATTCCTATACAGTAACAATGAAAGATCCAAAAGAGAAATTAAGGAAACAATCCCATTTACCATTGCAAAAGAAAAGAATATAATACCTAGGAATAAACCTACCTAAGGAGGCAAAAAACCTGTATGTACTCAGAAAACTATAAGACACTGATGAAAGAAATCAAAGATGACAGAAACAGATGGAGGGATATACCATGTTCTTGGACTGGAAGAATCAATAATGTGAAAATGACTATACTACCCAAAGCAATCTACAGATTCAATGCAATCCCTATCAAATTATCAATAGCATTTTCCACAGAATTAGAACAAAAAATTTTACAATTTATATGAAAACACAAAAGACCCCAAATAGCCAGAGCAATCTTGAGAAAGAAAAACAGAGCTGGAGGTATCAGGCTCCCTGACTTCAAACTATACTACGAAGTTACAGTAATCAAAACAGTATGGTACTGGCACAAAAAAAGAAATATAGGTCAGTGGAACAGGATAGAAAGTCCAGAGATAAACCCATGCACCTATGGTCACCTAATCTATGACAAAGCAGGCAACGATATACAATGGAGAAAAGACAGCCTCTTCAATAAGTGGTGCTGGGAAAACTGGACAGCTACATGTGAAACAATGAAATCAGAACATTCTGTAACACCATATACAAAAATAAACTCAAAATGGATTAAAGACCTAAGTGTAAGACCAGATACTGTAAAACTCTTAGAGGAAAACAGGCAGAACATTCTCTGACACAAATCGCAGGAAGACCTTTTTTTGATTCACCTCCTAGAGTAATGAAAATAAAAACAAAAATAAACAAATGGGACGTAATTAAACTTAAAAGCTTTTGCACAGCAAAGGAAACCGTAAACAAAACAAAAAGACAACCCACAGAATGGGAGAAAATATTTGCAAATGAAGCAACCGACAAGGGATTAATCTCCAAAATAAACAGCTCATGCATCTCAATATCAAAAAAACAAACAACCCAATCAAATGAGCAGAAGATCTAAATAGACATTTCTCCAAAGAAGACATGCAGATGGCCAAGAGGCACGTGAAAAGATGCTCAACGTTGCTAATTATTAGAGAAATGCCAGTCAAAACTACAATGAGGTATCACCTCACACCGGTCAGAAGGGCCATCACCAAAACATCTACAAACAATAAATGCTGGAGAGGGTGTGGAGGAAAGGAAAGCCTCCTACACTGTTGGTGGGAATGTGAATTGGTGCAGCCACTATGGAGAACAGTATGGACGTTCCTTAAAAAACTAAAAACAGAGCTACCATGTGATCCAGCAATCCCACTCCTGGGCATATATCCGGAGAAAATCAAAATTCAAAAAGATGCATGTACCCCAGTGTTAACTGCAGCACTATTTACAATAGCCAGGACATGGAAGCAACCATCAATGGAGGAATGGATAAAGACGACGTGCTACACACACACACACACACACACACACACACACAATGGAATATTACTCAGCCATAGAAAAGAATGAAATGATGCCATTTGCAGCAACATGATGGACCTAGAGATTGTCATACTGAGTAAAGTAAGTCAGACAGAGAAAGACAAAGATATCATATGATATCACTTATATGTGGAATCTAAAAAAGTGGTACAAATGAACCTATTTATAACACAGAAAAAGAGTTACAGCTGTAGAAAACAAACTTATGGTTACCAAGGGGGAGAGGGACAGGGAAGGGATAAATTGGGAGATTGGGATTGACATATACATACTACTACATATAAAATAGATAACTAATAAGAACCTACTGTACAGCACAGGGAACTCTACTCAATACTCTGTAATGACCTATATGGGAAAAGAATCTAAAAAAGAGTGGATATATGTCTATATATAACTGATTCACTTTGCTGTACACCTGAAACTAACACAACATTATAAATCAACTATACTCCAATAAAAATTAATTTTTAAAAAATGGCCTGGCCCATCCAACTCCAAGCTCTCACCACCACTCGGCCATGCCTGGAGAAATGACAGAACAGATCATGTCCTTCTCCTCTCGGGGAGAAAACTACAGAGGAGAAGGCTGTTGAGATTGTCCTTGCAAGGCCCTCATGACATGGAAGTATGAGGAAAAAACTGTTTCTCTAAGAACCATGAAATCAGCAGACCAGATGAACTCCAGACCGTAAGGCTCTTAGGAAATTAATCAGTAGCAAAATTGCACAAATGCTGTAGAATATTTAAACGTAGAGAACACAGCAATACAGGAACTACTGAAAGGAGCCAGGAGTTGGTCCTGTCAGGTTAAGGAGAGACAAGATACACATTCCTACACATGTAAATTTCCCTTTTTTATTTAGAATTTGTTTAGTTCATCTATTTGCTTGATGTTTTAAACTTTTTTTTTTTTTTTTGCGGTACGCGGACCTCTGACTGTTGTGGCCTCTCCCGTTGCGGAGCACAGGCTCCGGATGCGCAGGCTCAGCGGCCGTGGCTCACGGGCCCAGCCGCTCCACGGCATGTGGGATCCTCCCGGACCGGGGCACAAACCCGTGTCCCCTGCATCGGCAGGCGGACTCTCAACCACTGCACCACAAGGGAAGCCCCACACCTTAAACTTTTTAAAAACACTTTTTTAATGTTTTGAGACTTTCAGCTCCCAAATATTAAAAAGTCATGCATAATCAGTGTCTACTTTGTTACAAAAACAAGAAGATCCAGGGTTTCACAGATGGTACTGATGGGGGCCGGGGGGCAACCACCCAACAGGCCCTCCTTGAGTCTGTACCCCCAGACCTCCTATGATGGACATGTCACAATGTGTTCTAGAGAAGTTTCTTTCCTAAATCTGCTTGTCTTTAACTATGAAAGGAACATTTCTAGGTGCTCTTATATACAAGTTTGACATAAATCCCAATTCCAGGAAGCTACTCTGTCCACGGTGCTCTGCAGCCAGGTGGCACGGAGAAGATGGGGGTGCTGGTCAACTTCAAAACGCTTTTCTCTCTGGGTCTGCGGCCATCCTCCTGAGCAGACCTAGCCCATGAGAGCTGTACAGCAGGGAGCAACTCCCGCACACACAGCTTGTGTGGTTCCTCCTTCCATGACCTCACAGCCAGTTTAATGCAAAATCAGAGGCTGAACCTCCAGATGCTGCCCCGTCTCCCTGCCAGGACGCTAAGTGAGGCTGGGCACCAGGGAGGGAGTGGCTAGGAATGGACAGGATGGAAATAACAGCTCTGTTCCTGGGAGGTCCCCTGTGTGGAAGTGAAGGAGGAGTATCTATAATTTATGGCATGTAGACTAACCCTCTCCCTTCAAAGAAGGCTGGAGGCCACTCCCCTTCCAGCAACCATCCCGGACTGGGGTCCCCAGCCTGAACCAGGCTTGCCTGACTCCAATACCACCGAACATGCCGGGGCGGGGCCAGGAGCACAGGCCACCACTGTGTGTCCCCAGAGTTCTTATCTTGGAACCTCAACAAAGGACTCCTGCCCCAAGGCCTAATCTCTGCAGTTGAGCCCAGAACGAGGGAACTCAGCTCAGTCCCAGACACAGCCAGTGGCATGAACACTCAGCCAGAAGTTTCCCTCAGTGTTATCTGTATCGGGCGGGATTACAGTTGATAATCAAGCCCCAGATCACATGTGGCCAAAAGGTCATCGCAATACAAGAAGGTACCGTCCGTCATACTCAGGTCACATCCCTGGTCCCCTCTCAGACTCAAGGTCCTGAACCTCCTCTCACAAACCCTAACAAGCCTTCCAGCCAAAAGAAAAGGGGGAGTTAAGGGTGCAAGCAGATCTGTTTCACAGGAGCCCCAAGGATTGGTTACAGAGAGAGGGTCATTCCTTCTACTCAGCCTCCGCCTGCTTGGGAGAAATGAAAAGAAATCATATGGACACTGCCTCACCCAAGAGAACTCCAGTTCCAAAGACACTACAGTTCCATGGTCACCGCATTTTTAAAATGTCCCTTTCTGTTTTTTTCTCTGTCAGCTTTGTAGGGGGCAGGTGGAAAGGGGAGGGCCCTTCACCACAGAAAAAGTGTGCCGATGTCTTTAAAAGGAAATCTCGTCAATGAAATTTTACTTTTCCTCTTGGCAAGGATATTGCAAAGATCCACACATTTTTCTGAATATCATAAATGACACCAGAAACTCCTCAAGGGGTGTGCCTAAGACTACTCTTAGGCAATCACATCTTCTCTGCAGCTGGTATTCACAGTGCCCCCGTGATGCTGGAATATGTGAAATGGAACAGATCCACGGTCTGAACCACATACCTTGCAATTCACTGCTTCCCTCCCTCCACAGCAGGTACCCCCATATTACCAAAGGAGCGATTCATCCTCTCCTTGGCTTCATCCACCTGGCCTGGGCTCCTGGCTTCCCCTGTTTCCTTAGTGTGAATCAATAACTTCCAGTGTCCTTTGGGTGACTGTATAACTTCAAGATATTTAATGAACACAACTTTCATTCACAATCAGCTGCAGTGAATTGTGAATCCCTAATGGGCAAGAATATTATATTTCTGCATCCTCTAATCTAAAATTTTATATGTATTTATATTTTATTTATAAATATATTTATATTTCTGCATCCTCCAATCTAAAACGTCCTGATTCACAGGTTGTGCATTTTAGAAACTGATTTGGTTGTCACCTTAAGTGTGACTTTGTAGCTGGAGAAACAGGTAGCCGTTCTTCCTGCCTCCACTCTGGAAACAGGTAGGGAAATCCATGTGCCTCAAATTGCTCACCCAGAAAACAAGATCATTCCAGAGTGCCTGAACCTGTTAATGGAAAATCTGGAAAGCTGCTGAAATAGTGATGGCAAGAGGTTACACTTCCCCTAGGTGAAAGCCATGTTTCTCGTCAAGTCAGGCAGATCCAGAAGAGTTACTAGCCTGTGCAGCGTGAAACATCAACACCATCAATACAGAGAAAGTAAACGTGAACTGCCCACTTCCAGTGATCTGTGATCTGTCTTCTTTTCTAAATACTGTATGACTCCTTTCAGCAGCATAGTGTATACATTAAAACGTATCACTCCATCTTCAATGTAGCAATCTGTGGCAGATCCCACTGGTCATATTCCCAACACCCATTACCCCTTGTACCTTTGCTGGCAGAGCCCTGCTTTCACAAGCCTAACAGTGGTGAGTATATTCCTGTGCCAATGGTTGGTTTAGATGTGGTCACATGAACCATCCCTGGGCAATAAAATATTAGGGAAGTCTGTTAAATGCCCTGGAAAAGATTTTACCCCCAGGAAGAGAATGGCTTGAGCAGAACACTGATTTTATCTACCCATCCTTTCTGCTTGGATACTGACATGCGATAACAAGGTTAGGGCGGCTGTAGTCATCTTGCACCTAAGAGGGAAAGCCAGAGAGAGCCGCGAGGAAGCTGCCCCGACATTCCTGAGCCACTAATTCAATCCCATAACTGGAGCCAATCCATACAGACGTGCAGGTGGTACCCAGTACGTCGGCACTCCCGCGGTTTGTGCAATCCAGTCTGTGCAGCCATACGTGGCCCGCCCTGTGAGCTAGATCCACAAACCTGATTCTATACATCTGAATCCACACATCTATGTGATATGGGAGATAATAACCATCCACTTAGTTCAAATCACGCTTAGTTAGGAATAGTGCTCCTTGCAGCCCAGAGATCCTAAAACCCTGTGCACTGGAGTGGGGTGGAGATCCCACTGCTAGCTGTGGCTCCCCTACTCAGCACCTCTGGGAGCCTCATGACCTAATCTCTTGGATCTCAGCATGCCCTTTTATGAAGTAAGGGAATCACTGAGGTCTCAAATGTTGTTAACCTATGTCGCACAGAGCCATCTGTCAGTTCCTCCGGCATGTGTACCACGGTTTCTGTATCTCTTTCTATCCAACATCTGACCACAGCAGTTGCTACAGAACACGTATGTGTTCCTCTCTGCCACAAATGACTACTTTGTTGATGCAGAATCACAACCTCCCCTCACCCTCAAGTCCTCCTTCTGGCTGAAAATGCTGCCATGTAAAGAAACTGCAAAGCAGGAGGATGGCCAGAGCAGTGATGCAGACACTGATATCCCTTACAGAGCTTGGGCTCTTTTTAATAAATACACTGCTGACGTCTTAAGTTGTCAAAGACCATGCTACCACCCTGGCTGGCTGCCGATGTAACCTGTCTCGGCCACTGCTGACATAATGGATTCTGCCTGGGTGAGCAACTAGGCAGCCTTCACAAATCCCCATCCACTTAGCAAGCAACTGACTTAACACAGGTGCTTCCGTTAAGTAAGATATTTAGGCTTAGTTACTCTATAACCACCTCTGCAGGAATCAAGCACTCTTCACAGAATCTGGCGTGCTTGCGGAACGCGATGGCGATGGCTGCGGGAGGAAAGCTGGTTCCTGTATTTTAAGCGAGAGCAGAGACTTTGTGACCCAGGATTTCGCTGCTCCGGCTGTGGGAGGATGTGCTCCCACTGAAGAGAAAGCAGCAGTCTCCAGGACCAGCGTGCAAGCTGGTGCTACAGAGCTCCACACACAGCCAGGAAGGGTCAGGCTCTCACAACATGGGCACAGTGTAGGTATTCTTTGTGATGCAATTCCCGTAAAATATCCTCGATCACTAGTGAAGTTTATAAAAAAGCATGGCCACAGTTGTGTGAGCTGTGCTTTGGAGATTAACAAGGAACCGAGTCCTGAGAAATCAAGAGCGACCGCGTAGGGAAACGATGGCAAGAGAACTAGAGGTGTGTCACTCCAAACCGTTTGTTCCAGGTGTGGCATCATGGTGCCCTCTGAACAAAGTGGCTAGAAAGGAATCTAGAGGGTACCTCAACCATCCCCCCTCCTTTATGAAAGCGTTTTTTGAAATTGAAATATAATTCACACACCCTAAAATTCATCCATTTAAATAATAAAATTCAGCAGGTTTTAGCATATTCGCAAAGCTGCGCCACAACCACCATTATCCAATCCAGAACGTTTTCATCACCCGACGACGACACCCCACAGCCAGGGGCAGTCACTCTCCATTTCCACCCCCATCCCAACCCCTGTCTGTGGCACAACTAATCCACTTTCTATGTCTATAGATTTGTCTATCCTGGCCATTTCATATAAATGGAGTCATACAATATGTAATCTGTGACTGACTGCTTTCACTGAGCAAAATGTTTTCAAGGGCTTCCCTGGTGGCGCGGTGGTTGAGAGTCCGCCTGCCGATGCAGGGGACACGGCTTCGTGCCCCGGTCCGGGTAGATCCCACATGCCGCGGAACGGCTGGGCCCGTGAGCCATGGCCGCTGAGCCTGCGCGTCCGGAGCCTGTGCTCCGCAACGGGAGAGGCCACAACAGTGAGAGGCCCGCATACCGCAAAAAAAAAAAAAAAAAAAAAAAAAATGTTTTCAAGATTCACTCATGCCCCAGCAGGAATCAGTACTGCGTTGCTTTGTACGGCTGAATTACATTCCATTGTATGGATATGCATTTAATTTATCCATTGAGCAGTTGCTGGACTTTTGGTTGTTTCCACTCTGGGGCTATTATGAATGATGCTGCTATGAACATTCGTGCACAAGTTTCACGTGGTCATATGTTTTCGTTTTTTTTGTTTTTTTTTTTTTTTTTGCGGTACACGGGCCTCTCACTGTTGTGGCCTCTCCCGTTGCAGAGCACAGGCTCCAGACGCGCAGGCTCAGCAGGCATGGCTCACGGGCCCAGCCGCTCCGCGGCATGTGGGATCTTCCCGGACTGGGGCACGAACCCGTGTCCCCTGCATTGGCAGGCGGACTCTCAACCACTGCGCCACCAGGGAAGCCCATGTTTTCAATTTAAGCTTTCTATTTTGAAATAATTCTAGATTCACGGGAAGTTGCAAAAATAGTACTGAGAAGTCCTGTGTAACCTTCACCCAGTTTCTTCCAGTGATTACACTGACTTAATTTATTAACTTAACTTTATTAACTAGTAAAGCTGACATTGGTATAATGTGCATATACAGATCCACCTCCTCTTTTGTAAAACCAAGGTTCAGAAACTCCGAAACTTGCCCAAGGTCCCAGAGCAGTTACGCCTGACCTGCTGACTCTAGCAACTTTTCACCAGTACCGCCCCTCTATTTCAGATGGCCCATGCCCACCACCTGCCCTCCCCTCTCCCCGACAAAAGAATAAAAACAAACTTTTCTAAGCTATCCTTTTCTACCCTTAGCATCGCTCCCCTGCTGCCGAAGTTCTGGTCAGACAGCTAGTTTGAGCGTTCCCATAAAAGGAGGAACATGGAAAAGAAAACACGAAAAGATTAATCATTGTTTTTAAATGGTTTGTCTTTTTGGAACTAGCTAGAGGTGGTGGTTGCACAATACTGTGAATGTACTAAGTGCCACTGAATTGTTCTCTTTCAAACGGTTCATTTTATGTGGTGTGAATTTCACCCTAACAAGAAAAAAAATGATTTGTCAACATTTCTTTGAGACTTTTTCTTTTTCCCATACTTAGGATCCTCTGGCTTAGTACTGAAAAAATTTCCTTTTCTCAACTCTCATCCTGATGATCATGCGTAGTAAATATGCCAGTTGGCCTTCTCTGTAATTTGCCGGTATCTATCCAGAGGAGATTCTATCCAGATCATTTATCTTTAAGAGGCAAAAAAAAAACCCACAAAAAACAGACGAAAAACCCTATTTAACGTACATCTGTTTTGGTGAATTTACACATGTACCCTGGAGATGTTTTAGTTTAGCCCTGTAAAAGTATTAAAAATGGTTTGAGGTTAAGGATAAAGGCAGAAGCCACATTACATAATGGGGGTGGGTGGGCGATTTATAGCCCTGGAAATCCTAAAGAATATACCCAAAAGAATTCACAGTTCCGGAATCCTCTTCCCCTTACCTCTTCAGATGACACTCAGTCTAAGACATTTAATTGTGGAGTCTTCTGTCTTTGCGCTGCTGGTTAAATGCAAAGGGAGTAACTGGAGAAGAGTGGAAGTCTGGAGAACTCTTAACCTCTATGGACCTCAGTCCTCTCATCTTTAAAATGAGGGGATTGGACTAACAATCTCCATCCTTCCTGCCTCTGACCCTCTCTGTGACTTTACAGTGCTTTTGGGTCTGGCCCTCAGTCCACACAACTGAGCAGGAACAGGTGAGGTGAGGTAACTGGGATTCTTTAGGGAACAGTTTAGCAGCCTCAATATTCACCCCATCCCAACCTGCTGTACCATTGGTCAGGAGAGAAACTCAGAAAGAATATAAAAGAAAAAGCCCAAGATTAACCCTCTATTAAAACTACATACCAAAAAGATAAATAACATAATAAAATACAATGGGGTATGTAAATGGCCTATCATGTGTTCTCATCTTTTCACAGGGAAAATTGAGAACTCCTATCACAAAATTAGGGCGAAAGGCAACTTTCTATAATGAAAATACTTTTTCTAACAGATGTGATTACAAGAAGGGAGGCAAATTATTACGATTATTACTAAGTGACCAAAAACTTTGAAAAAGAACAGATTTGGGGGGGGGGCAGGATAGAGGGAAGAGGGGAGGTAGAGCAAAGCAGCAGCATGGAATTCTTAAAATTCCTGGGCTCTGCCACACAGTTACGGCCAGACACGCACACTCCTGTTCCCTTCCCTCTTTATCTCTGGCCCAAGTTCTGCATGGTAGTGACTGTAGAAAAAGGCTCTCCCTGCCTCACTGAGTTACTTTACTCACCTACCAAGGTGGCATAAAGAAGACCTCATAAGAAACCCCGCTTCAAAACGATCTGCAACCCCAATATGGTTCAACAGCTTTCATCTTCAAGAGAGAAACCACAGTTGGCTGCTTCTAGCACCAAGCTAGGTTGGTATAGTGTTACGTAACTGACTTTAGAATCTTGAATATTTCCAGGCACAGAAACAGGAAATGGTGGACAACACTGGCAAAGACTGCTACTTGCCCCTCAATAACTATGTTTCATTTGTCTCTTAAAATAGGTCTCTCTCTCTCTCTCTCTCTCTCTCTAAGGTGGGTGCACAGCCACATGGAATAGAGGCTACATTTTCCAGTCCACCTTCCAGAAAGGCCTTGTGATTATACCCCTAGCCAATGGGATAGAATTGGTGGTTGCTAGAAAATTTTTAACAATCAGTCCTCTTTGGGAGAGAGGGGAGTGATGGGGAAGCCCTAGTTTGCAGTGTTTGCCAATTTCCATGGTATAAATATATTCCCACCACGGCTAATTTCAAGCTTCTACCTGGATGGCACTGAACACGGACCTGGGAAGAGCGGCAGCTCTCACAAGTTGGTACCAACAGGCTCCAGCACATCACTGGCTGTAATAAAGTGTTATATGTAATTTCTGGGAAATATCCTTAAAGAAGGAGGCAAGTCTTAATGGCTGGGGGCATGCCCTTCCCCCTTCATCCTCCCTGCTGGCCAGAATGTACATATGACTGGTGAAGTCCAGCCATCAGATTGGACCATAAGGAAGAATAACAGAGTCACAATAGAGAAGCCTTGGTCTCTGATGATTAACAGCTGCTAAACTGGCCTGAGATTGCTTAACCGCAGGCTTCATTTACATGACAATTGTAAGAAAGAGGAAAAGTTGTATCTTGCAAATGCAACCGATATTTGGAGTTTTCCCATTCACAGTAAAATCTATCCCAACCAAGGGCATCATGCATGCTAAATGAGATAAGTAAAGGATTCAGATTTGAAACAACAAGAAAATGTCTGAACCTTTGTGGGAGGGACAAAGAGAACAGCCAAAGGGGGAAGGGACTTGAAAAGGAGGTTCTCACCTCTCTCTACCTGAGCCCCTCCTCTCTGACCTACAGACCCCTACAGAGAGTGAGCAAGCCTCGGCCAGAAAGGCTTCCTCCTGGTACACGAGGGCCACAGCTCCCGGATCCACAGTGAGGGCTCAGGGAGGACTCCCCGACTAAGGGCGGTCCAGGTCCTCTGCCAGAGAAGGACAGACTGTTCTCACACCTCTTTCTTCTACGGCATTTCCCCAGGCAGAGAGGAGAAATGGGAAATGTATAAGGTTATTTGGGGGGTAAACTGAGTCGACTCCGAGGCAGCGATAGGCAGGTTATTGTATTCTGCCTTCCTGGGGTTTACTTAAAATATATTTATTGCTCAGGCATGGGCTGGCCTGTTATGATCTTTGGATTGTAACATGGGTTTCAGACAAATGTAGAATGACTTACTTAAAATATAGGTAAAATTTATTATTACACGTGAACTCCTCCTAAAAGTTAATATCTAAATGAAGATAATATTGTCACAAGTATATTCTTATCCACTTTCAAAACACTCTTTCTGAAGTCTCTAGGGAGCAAGTCTGCACGCATCACACAAGCAATTCAGCAATGCTGAGTGTCTACTGCATCACTGTACTCACTCTGGGAGGATCCTACAGGGACAGTCTCCATTCACTGTATACCTGCAGTTTCTGCTTGTACATTGATGGTACTTCCATCTCTTAACAACTTCAGACTCAGGAACCTTTGTGCAATCAGCATGATGTTCAGTGCTTCCTCACCACCCACACCCACCTCCCTCCCAATGCTAGTGATGCTGAGAACCCGACGTGGGTTGATGGTGGGAGCGGGGCGGGGGGGGGGGGCAGGAGGAAAGGGTGGGGAGCAGCCAGACCAAGTCAGCAAGAAGAGAGGAGGTAGCCTGGCTGAGGCACATACAGATGATGAATACCTGTGCAGGAAGAGGCTCTGAAAGCAACTAAATAAAGCACGGCTAATTCTAAGATAAAAAGCAGGCAATGACGGAAGCCTGCGAGCCTAGAGCCCATGCTCCGCAACAAGAGAAGCCACCGCGATGAGAAGCCTGCACGCCGCAACGAAGAGTAGCCCCCGCTCGCTGCAACTAGAGAAAGCCCACGCGCAGCAATGAAGACCCAACGCAGCCATAAATAAATAAATAAATAAATAAATAAAAATTTTTTAAAAAACAAAACAGGCAAGAACAAAAGTTCCAGTCACATCCCATCAAGAATCCTGACAGTATCTCACGTTTACAGGGCCAAGGATTTTTTTCAAAGCTTTGCAGATACCTGCTACAATTATTTAAGGTATAACCATTATCACTGTGAAGTCAAACATCCACCCCTGGATGGACCCACCCAGGTTCACATCCTGGCTCTGACATTTACCAGTTCTAACAAACTATATATGTTTGCCTGGCCTCAGTTTCTCAGTTTAAAAAATGGAGATCATGGACCATACTTTGCAGGGTGGTAGTAAAAAGTTAGAGAGAGGGCTTCCCTGGTGGCGCAGTGGTTGAGAGTCCGCCTGCCGATGCAGGGGACGCAGGTTCGTGCCCCGGTCCGGGAAGATCCCACATGCTGTGGAGCGGCTAGGCCCGTGAGCCATGGCCGCTGAGCCTGCGCGTCCGGAGCCTGTGCTCCGCAACGGGAGAGGCCACACCAGTGAGAGGCCCGCGTACCACCAAAAAAAAAAAAAAAAAAAAAAGTTAGAATTGATAAAAAGCACACATGCCAAAGGTCTGCATAAAGCAATATCCTACAGATGAGAGCTGTATAAATTTTGGTTAGAAAAGAATATATATGGTTGCTGTGGATATGCAATCAAAAATTGAAATCGATTAGGTTGATGGCATAGTTTTAAATTATAAAAAGTACAAACTGAAATGAACCAACATTATTACATAATCTACACCTCAATAATCTGGGCCCCTGACAGAGAAAACTTAGGTGAATTCAGACAAAATCTAGCACTGCTCCTCCAGCTCTGTTCTGTAAACTATCTCCATTTTCACACCTCCGTCTACTGCCCCCATTTCTGCACCCACCAAAAAGCACCTCTATTCTCTTGGATAAGAGGGGGAATTCTACCATTTTCCTTTTTAATGGAGGCCTCACAGCTGCAGATCACCCTTCTCATCCCACTGGACAACTGGCCAAATTCTAAAGTACAGCTTAAAACTTTGTGAAATAAGTCCACCTCTGTAAAATAAGTTGACTTGCCAAGAAGTCTTTGGCAACTCAATTCCTAAGGGGTTAAATGGACACCAAATTTTTCTAAAAACTAAACTGCCTTTTGTAGTCAGAAAATGTGTATCTAAACAAGCTGTTCACTTCCCTCAAATGTAATTCTGAATAAAAGAAAGAGAGCTGCTTCTGAAATCCAATATTCAAGTGAAACAGAAAAGATCCTCATGAGGGAGCGGTTTAGAAGATGTATGGGAAGGTATGGGAACCATGCCATGGAAGGAGGCTGTGAGCTGATTAACAGGGAGTGTGAATTAATTCTTCAGTAACAACAACTTAGAAAAGATGAACGTGGGTTAAAAATGTCCTGACTTGGGACTAGCATGGCACACCATCAAGACTGCCTGCAATCTTTTGAGCCAACCAATTATGCAACTTCTAAACTATATTTGTAGTCTGTTTACTTCAAGTGTCATAGAAATAACTCCTAGGCATTTTATTTATGCACAAAAGATATGGAATCTTCCTGAGTGAATGTATTTTACACTGGGGTACATGTTTTGAATCAACTTAGCTAAAACTAAAAGTAAAACAGAAGCAAGAAAACAAACTCACTTGTCAAACTCATCAAAGAGATCACAACTCTGCAGTTTTGAAAGAGCAAGTCGAAAGTATTCGGCTAGAAAACAAATGGAGTATTAGGAATAACAGCAATCATGACTTCTTAGGTACACAGTAAACCACCTTATCCACTGCCCTCCCCAAAACCCACTTTAAACTGGCATGGCCACCTGTGATTTATTCTGTGGTGAAAATTCATGTTACAACTGCAATTAGCCAGCACTGCTTAACAGGCGCACTCAAAATGGTAAATGCTCTAAGGACAGTCTCCAAAAACCCCAGAAAAATAAGATGCTTAATCTAAAAACAATCATAAGCAAAAATTAATCATATCAGGTTAATTAATCATATTAATTAATATTAATAGTCAAAATTAATAATTTTATTAATAATAATTAATATTATTATTAATAATAAAAATAAAATTTAATAATTGTTAATTTTATTAATAATAAAATTAATAAATATAGAAATAAGTATAGAAATCAATATTCTGCAACTTTAAACCTATTAGATTATCAAACTCTCTGCAATGTATTTTAAACACACAGACACACACACACACAGACACACACACACACACACAGGATCAGCTGAATAAGAAAAGTCTAACTCAGGAAACTATAGGCTTGTCACCTCCTAGGCTTTCAGGGTCTCTCAAAACCTAGAATATACAATCGTGCAAGGCAAAGCGGTTGTCAACAAGCAGAGGGAAAATCGTTTCATCATTGGTAAATGGAGTAATTCTCTCTAAATTTAGCAAAAATAAAATATCCTCTGATTAAATTAAAAGATTGACCAAGGACCTAGAATGTGATGACATAAAATAAAACTCATAGGTAAAGAGGTGAAATGGGAAATAGGGAGGAAGTTAACCCATAGGGTTGTCTTGCTAATTCTGAATTGGAATAAAGTAAGGCATTGGAACTCATGAGTAATATGGTGGCAAAACAAAAGTGAAAAGCAGTTTCTCAAAAACAAAAAAGTCTACCTTTTTTCATTCTTTTATTCCACACTGACTCAAAATGAATGGAGATTTATGTATTAAAATTTAATTCCTTTCACCCAATTCCCAGATCATATCCTTAGGAATCATTATGAAACAGAAAGATTAAAAGGCCTTAAAATTATATAAACATGTGATTCACATCAAACACCACTCATATTAATAGAGCAGGGTAAGAATAATATTACTGACCTGATGTTCTTATCCCATAGGGCAAATCAAACTTATCGCTACCATAGAAGGAAGCAGTATTTTTAAAATCAGCTGCACACAGAAAAGGGTGAAACTGATGAAACCTGGAAGAAAAGGATAAAGAATGATTTTCCCAAATGTGTATAATATTTGCATGTTTTTAAAATCACAACTGTAAATAACTGTAGTATGTCATTCCTATTGTATTAACTATACATGAATGTATAATTATTTTTAAGATTCTTTAAAAATCATCTTAAACACTATTTAAATATTACCTAGAATGGGATGTGCACTGGAACTACACACCCGGAAGGGAAACGCCTTCCAAGTAGTAAAACCAAAATTACGTAACAGCTTTGGGTGGGGAGTGGGGGGGGGCACAAAATTTAAAAACCAGCAAACACCAGTGACAGCCATCTACAGGAAGAGACAAAGGAAGAAATAAGGGAAAGTAAAAGTACAGATGCTGATTCACTCCCAAAAGAAAAGGTACCATAAAGCTGTTGTCAGCTGTGAAAATAAAAACACACTGAAAGTTAGATGTAGCTAGAACTGAACTCTTTCCTGAGGTCATTAAATTAAAATTTACTCAAGAACAAGAACTACGGATACTTGTCTTCTTGTTGCCTGTCCTGCCCCCCTGCTCCACTTGGGTACTCTCTCAGACAACAATGTTTGATGAGGCGCCTGCTTTTTCTGTTTTTTCCCTCACTTTTAGCTCCTGGCACAGAGCAGGCAGATAACATACATTTAAGAAATGACTGAATGGGCTTCCCTGGTGGCGCAGTGGTTGAGAGTCCGCCTGCCGATGCAGGGGACACGGGTTCGTGCCCCGGTCCGGGAAGATCCCACATGCCATGGAGCGGCTGGGCCCGTGAGCCATGGCCGCTGAGCCTGCGCGTCCGGAGCCTGTGCTCCGCAATGGGAGAGGCCACAACAGTGAGAGGCCCGCGTACCGCAAAAAAAAAAAAGAAAGAAATGACTGAATGAATTTCAACTCCAAACTAATTCTTTATGGGACCATTATGAATTAGAAAGAAATAAGTTTTTTTAATTAAAGAGAAGGAACAGGGACTTCCCTTGTGGTCCAGTGGTTAAGACTTCACCTTCCAATGCAGGGGGTGCGGGTTCAATCCCTGGTCAGGGAGCTAAGATCCCACATGCCTCTGGGCCAAAACCCCAAAACATAAAACAAAAGCAGTGTTGTAACAAATTCAATAAAGTCTTTGAAAACGTCCACATCAAAAAAAAAAGGGGGGGTGGCTTCCCTGGTGGCGCAGAGGTTGAGAATCTTCCTGCTAATGCGGGCGACACGGGTTCGAGCCCTGGTCTGGGAAGATCCCACATGCCGCGGAGCAACTAGGCCCGTGAGCCACAACTACTCAGCCTGCGCGTCTGGAGCCTGTGCTCCGCAACAACAGAGGCCGCGATAGTGAGAGGTCCGTGCACCGCGATGAAGAGTGGCCCCCGCTTGCCACAACTAGAGAAAGCCCTCGCACAGAAACGAAGACCCAACACAGCCAAATAAATAAATAAATAAATGTGGGGTTTAAAAAAAAAAAAAGAGAGAGAGAGATAAGGAAGAGGTAAAGCACATATTAAAATGCCATTTCCACCTACCAGGACTAGGTACTGCAGAGCAAGTCAAGCTAACCCTTATCCCATCCCCAACACATGGCCCCTTCTCTCCGGCCTTATCAGTTTTGTTCTTCCTTAGTATAAAAATTGCAGGTGGAGATCAGAGCGCCCCTGCGGTTTCAGAGGCTGCATGACAAAATGAAAATAAACAGCAGTAGAGTAGGGACAAATTAGCTTCAGCTTGATCCTGGCTTTGCTACCCAGGAACCACTAACCTTGGCAAGTCACAGGAGCTCAAGATCTTTAGAGCTGAGCTAAGAACTTATACCATATTCAGACTAAGCAAAGAGGTGAGAAACTAGCCCTTCCTACTCAAGAGGGGTGTGCGTGCTAGATTCAGTTGTGACAAGTGTTAGCAGCCTCAGGGGTCCAGCCAACTTCAAAAGGTCATTATCTGTATCAGGGTTGATCCCCAAGCTTAGGATCTGCTCTGGGAAGAGGAAGTGTCAGGTCACCTGACTTAAGATTGAGAGGAGATTCAAGATCTTCCCCGGCTTCCTTGGGAAAGTAAACCGCAGATGACTTTGCACCTTGAGGTGAAAGCAATAAAGGATGCTATTCTTCAGAGTTGGTGGGAGTGATAATGATGGTAACTGATGATTAACATCTACTGCCAGTCAGACCTTGTACTAAGTGACTTACATTTTATTTCTAAATGAAATAACTGTTAAGCACTGTGGCAAAGAACAGTGGCCTGCCATTTCAGTAAACAAAGGATGTTGAAGCCCATCAAGCCTTCGGCTACTGCAGCCGCCCCCCAACTGTGCACCCTGAGGGGAATTCAGGAGGAAGGAAAACAGGATACTGGCCCCAGATCGCTGAGGTGCATATCAAAGGAATAATTCCAATAATACAGTTTCTTGCATCTTCCCACACATAGAAAAGGGGTAAATTCATTATCTTGAGATGTCTGTTTTTTCTTTAATTAGCAGTAATCCTTATTTTTAAAATTTATTTATTTTTGGCTGCGTTGGGTCTTCGTTGCTGCACATGGGCTTTCTCTAGTTGCAGTGAGCAGGGGCTACTCTTCATTGCAGGCTTCTCATTGCAGTGGCTTCTCTTGTTGCAGAGCATGGGCTCTAGAGCACAGGCTCAGTAGTTGTGGCTCATGGGCTCTAGAGCGCAGGCTCAGTGGTTGTGGCGCTGGCGCACAGGCTCAGTAGTTGTGGTGCACGGGCTTAGTTGCTCCATGGCATGTGGGATCTTCCTGGACCAGGGCTTGAACCCGTGTCCCCTGCATTGGCAGGCAGATTCTTAACCACTGCGCCGCCAGGGAAGTCCAGCAGTAATCTTTTGATGTTCGACTCCCTGTTTTTTTGTTCCCCAAAACTCCTACAAATCCTGGCTCCTCCCTCTTTGGAACAGTCCCTCAGAGCTATCTGAGAGGCTGTATCCCAGGCTTAAGTCCTCAGTAACATCCCAAATAAAACATAATTCTCAACTTTTAGGTTGTGTTTTTTTTTTTAGTCGATAACTCCATGTCTCACACAGAGTAGGGGCTCAATAAGTATCTGCCTTATCTGTAATAATTATATATTACATCGTATTATGTTACAGTATGTTATATTACATTATAATGATCATCTTTGCTGTTGTTACTCCTACAAAAGCCTGGAAAGGAAGGTAAATTCTACTAACCAATTTAGACTGTGGAAAAAAAAAATGTGGCCTGCCATTCCAGTAAACAAAGGATGTTGAGGCCAGCAAGCCTTCAGCCCACTGCAGCCGCCCCAGATGGTACACCCCGAGGGGGATACACGGTGGAGAAAAACAGGATGCTGCCCCTAGATAGTTAAGGTGCATAACAAAAGGAATAATTTCAATAAGCCCAGACTCCTGCATCTTCCTATTCATAGAGAAGCACTAAAATCATTAACTTGAGATGTCTGCTTTTTTGTGATTAGCAGTCATCTTTTGATACCTGACTGTTAAGGGAAACACTGACTGAAACCGCCTGCCCTGACCAGGCAAAGACAGTAACAATTTGCATGAGTTATTTTACGACAGGAAGTCCTGGTAAGGAACACGGAACTAATGAGGCACCACCAACCGGAAGAATTCGGGAAAGGTCAAAAAGACAGAGGAGACGCCAGTCCACGTGTCCTACCAACCTCCCAGAATCCTCCTCGCTGGAATCCATCCTGGCTGAGTGATGCGTGCACCACGAGAAAGGACCCCGAATCCGAATGACTGGCCAGAGACTATCCGGAAACTAACCCCGTTACCATAAAACCCGAGACTGCGAGCCACGTGGCAGAGCAATCCTCCTGGGTTCCCTTACCCTGTTGCTCTCCGCCCGGGCGCCCCTTCGCAATAACGTCTCTTGCTTTGTCAGCACGTGTGTCTCCTCAGACAATACATTTCCGAGTGTTACACAAGAGCTCACTCCAGGACCCTGGAAGGGGTCTCCCTTCCTGCAACATGGCTACATGTCTGTCTTTTTCAGCAAAAACTCCAATATTTCCTCCCTTACCTCTTTGGAACTGTTCCTCAGAGCTATCTGAGAGGCTGCCATCCCAGGCTACAGTCCTCAGTAAGGTCCCCAAATAAAACATTCTCAACGTTTAGGCTGTGCTTTTTTTTTTTTTTTTTTTTTTTCAGTCGACGAGACAAAGAAACCAAAGCTATAAAAAGTGAAGTAACTATTATCTGGAGTCACTAACCCATACCTGACAAAGAAGAAACCACACCCAAGCTCAATGCTAAGGAAACGTGTCCTCTTCATAGCACTGCAGGTAACTCCGCCAGGTTTCCCAGCAGAGCTTCTCCTGATGGCTACTGCAAAGGAGGGAGCTCTGCCTCCAGGGAATACTATTCACGTGACAAATGTGCAGACTTACACACCTGCTGAGCAATCTTTCATAAATACTCTAACCCCTTTGGGTTTTCTCAGAAAGAAAATGCCTTTTCTCTCGAAAGCTGAAGAGTACTTTGATTCTAGAGTAGCACTTTGAAGCTGCAGTCTGCAACCCATGGGTGGCTCATGAAGTCAATTTTGCGAGTCATGGTCAGCTCATTTTTAAAAAGTGAATAGAACAGAATACAGGGTATCTGGAGTAGGAAAGGTAAAAATTCTTTCTTTTTTTTATTATAAATATGTATGGATACTAAGTTCCAAAGCAAAATGTATTTCTTACTATGGGTCATGGTTTAAAAAAAAAAAAAAAAAAAAAGTTTAACATCACTCTTCTAGTTTTGCAGTGATCCTAACTGGACACACACCCACAGACTGACTACAAGCAGCCGTGGCACACCTGTAGTCAGATGTAAAAATATTTTATGTATCTAAAGTTTTCCAGAAGGTTGGCTGATTTTTAAAGGGACCTGTAGCCCCAAAAGGTTAAGAACCAGTCATGGAGAGATACAGTAATACGATAAAAGAAAATAAGAAAAGACAATGTTAATTTTAGATCCTTAAAAGATAAAATGCTGAAAAGCTTGTATGTGTTTTACACACTTCAACATGCCCAGACCCGACTGTCATTGATTTCTATTAATCTGGAAGCATTTTGACCAGCACTCTATCAAAGCAGTGGTGACAAAGAAAAAGAATGTTTATGGATGGAAGAGTAAATTCTCTACAAGTCCTGACAACCATAATGAACAATCATTATTTACATTCTATGTAGTTCATTAAAAGTCTGTGAAAGGAAAATATCTACTGTAAACTTTAACCTAGAAGTTAAATAAAAATAACAAGGGTGGAAAATAACATGGGAACAAGGGTGGGGAAAGAAAACCCTAAAAGGACAGTGCAGTCTTTTATGATCAAACACAAACAGACCTCTCTAATCTCACCTGTGTGAAAAGAATACTGGTCTGACTGAGTTCTTCAATGCCTTTTCTTAAAATATATGCAGAGTTCTGACTAAAAGCACAAAAAGACACAGGATAGTCAAGCTCTTCCTTAAATGTAGGATAACCATATTATGTACTTATACTGCTAAGATTTGCATGAAAAAAAGCAAACAAGTGTGAAGAATGATTACAAACACATTTTGAACATTTTGTGTGCCACGGTTTCTTTTGTATTTTTACCTCAGGAGAGAGGCAAAGGCTGGCTTTGATAAACAAGGCTGGATCTTATTTCTCTTCTTCATTTCCACAGGTGGCACCCTATGAGACAAAAATAGCGTCAGTCAGAAACCAGAACTAGGAAGACGTCCCAAAGGGAAGAAAATGCCCTGGGAGCCCACGCGGTGCCACCAGTGAGAGGCTTCTCAGGCAGGGAATAGAAACGCTCACCGCAGCCCCTGACGTATGACAGAAGCTTCTCCTAAGTCCTGGACACATTTGAGGATTCATGGATGCAAAGCAAGAGACTGGAAAAGGCTGAGGTGACGAGTGACCCAGAAGGGTCAAAGAGCAGTGACTCAAAGGACCCTTTGAGAAGAACTGGGATCATCACACTGTGGAAGCCAAGACCAGACTCACAGTTTAGAAGTTCCTAAAAGCCTGAAAAATGCACACGGCTATGTAGGTCCTCGGTGCCACACGCGGGGACACCCATGGGCAGCAAACGCCACAGAGACACTGCCCCGAGCAGGTTCCGTAGCCCCTGCCCGTGCCCCGGGGACTCCCCAAATCCCACCATTTAGAGTCACATATCTAACTCCCCTCTATTCTTGGCACAGGTTAGGCGCTTGTGTGTCCCCTGAATGGAGCACTTGTCTCCACAATTTCAAAGGGTATTGTGATACAAGACAGAGCACAACAATGAAAACAAATGAAGGGGACGGGGCAGCAGGACCCAGACTCAGCCAGGAAAGAGCAAACAGACTAATATAAAAAACTATTAAAGGGCTTCCCTGGTGGCGCAGTGGTTGAGAGTCCGCCTGCCGATGCAGGGGACACAGGTTCGTGCCCCGGTCCGGGAGGATCCCACATGCCGCGGAGCGGCTGGGCCCGTGAGCCATGGCCGCTGAGCCTGCGCGTCCGGAGCCTGTGCTCCGCAACGGGAGAGGCCACAACAGTGAGAGGCCCGCATACCACAAAAAAAAAAAAAAAAAAAAAAACTATTAATGATCATCAGTTGTGTGGAGAATTAATCTAAAAAAGAAAACGAATCAATTTTCTTCTGCAATCACAGGATTCAAAGAGAAACAGCCTAAACCCTTCATGGATTGACTCAATTTTAAACTTTTTTTGTTACAAAATCCACAGTTAAAACTGCTAGCTTTCTGAACCCTGAGGCCAGATGCAGAGAATCATCTTTTGTAAATACCCCAAATGGCAAAACTCTCTTGATTCATATGTGAGGAAGGTACATAAACATGGTGGGCCAGCACACCAGGCCACAAACCCAAATTATAGTCAGAGGTTTCTAAGGTTATTAAACCAGAAAACAAACTATTTGGGGATATTGTGAAGACTGTGGGTGTTTTTTCTTAAAAAAAGACAATTACTTGTCTTAAACAGTTTTTAAGGAAGCAAGTTCCGAGGTAATTTCCAGCTCCGAGGTAATTACCAGCATCCGGGGTAATTTCACGATACTTTCTGTGTCTGCAGTAATGTGTTAGCTTAGGAGTGACATGAACGTTCCTCAAATTCTGATGACAAGAAAAATGTGCTGAATTTGGACCCTTTTCATTGTCTTCTTTATCATTTCCCCTGTGACCAAGAATAGGATTTGTAGGGAATTAGCAATCTAGTAAACTTCGTGCTTTTCTGTTCTTGTCTTCCATTACTAAGTACAGGACAGAGACAAAAGTGGCAGAGATGGAGGGAGAGATGCCTGCAGTAGGATCCTCATGTGGTATATAATCAGACTCCTGAGATCTATGGCTCATTATTTAAGTCCAAAACCTCAAAACTTGTGTCCAAACCGACCCACCTGGCATTGGGTTTTTTCAGTGACCGTAAAGAGCATTACAATGATTTGCCTAACTTCCTTCCATAAAGAGCATTACAATCAACCAGTGATGAAGTTAAATGCAGAAGCATCATTTTTTTAATCTAGCAAAACAAAACAAAACCTAAAAACATGATCTAGGATCTACTATTCAAACACTGGCAAAAAGTACCGAACTTTTGTCTAAGACAGGAAGTTTTTATGTGGTTTATTTTGACATCCTATACTCACCACTCATTCAGGATTTAAAGGTCATCAAAACTTGATTCCTCACCAAAGGACTGACAATAGGAAAAAGGATACCTCTAGACTAACAGTTGTCCTCCAGGATTACATTATACATTTATAAGCTAAGTGATTTGGGTTTTCCAACCTGTTGTCCACGTCAGTTTTTCTGCTCTGGTCATTTGCATTAAGATGAAGAATTTTTTAAAACATTTATAACACATAGTAGCAATTTCTGAGCAAAAATCTGGGAAACTCAAGCAAAGGAATTTCCAAAAGTACCAGACTTCTGAATTCTGAGTTTTGAAAATATATTTTGAGGAGAAATAGACATAGTCTAATTTGATGCCTTTAGTGTTTTTGAATCACCCATCCTCAGGGTTGAAAAATTGTTTTGTATAACTGAGGGTACTGTTGGTTCAAACTATGTTAGTTTACAGTTTGTTGCAAACATTGTAGAATACAGCAACATGTATATTAACTTTTTCTCTATTTATCTTTATTATAGAAAATATCTTAGAATGTTCTTGATAGAGTAGCACGGTAACGATGGTCTCACACTTGGTGTGAATGGTAGTTTAGCAAAGCATAGCTCAAAGATTTGCAAAGTTAGGAAGAGGGACAAGAGAACCTCTCTCCCCACCCCCATCTAAATATGAAATTTGGTAAATTAGAATACTTTGTAAAAACAAATTCATATTAATGACCATTATGTACGAGATGTTTTGTTTTTAACCACATTGAAGATAATCAGGAAAGATTTTTTCCTTAATGTTTCTCCCGAGTGTAGTACTATAACAAAAACTTAATGCTACGAAACATTTTATATGCACCTTTGAGTAGGCAATTTAATCTAGATTATCTAATGTTCCTCCCATGATAACTAATCTGTTTTTAGTATCAGCAACATTTGGCAAGTTTATTTTTTAGATATAAACTGTGGTTCATCTGTTCACTTTTCTAGAAAAAAATCATCCTCATGAGAAAAAGCATAAATTAACAAGAAAGGAGAGTGACTCGATTTGCTTTTAGAAAAAGAAATGCTTAATCAGCTATCCTGTATTTGGACTTATTCAGGTATTAAGAAATTTAGGGAGGTATAAAGGGTTGAATGACCACAGTGCTCTTTTTTTGTTGCTGTTAATCTAACGGACCAGCCTTAACTGTGGGCCTGAATCCTAAAAGGACAGTTGCCACAGTGGGAGGCAAGGAAATGTTTGGTTGGCAGATGAGCACCAGTGATAGCCAAATGGAGGGACATACTTGCATGGTCAGTTTATTCTCTAATTCCAATAAGTTCTTTGCTTTCAGAAGCGAGAAAACATTTCCTCTCCCCTCCCCCTCCCCCACCCCCTTTTTTTAAACATACCACAAGGAAAGTACAGACAGTTGTGCTACCTCAAACCCTTCGTGACACTTGTAGAAATCAGATTTTAGATTAGACAGAATCATTTTTTTAATCTCTTGATTTGTTTTCCTTTGGTTCGAAAAGTTGTGTGATACTCAGTCGACTCTAGCAAAATTGTGTATGTGGTAGCATAGCTTTAATTTATCCTATTACAATGCTGTTCTGAATTTTCTTTTGGTTTTTAAAAAAACAAAACCTGTTGCTTAGAAGCCATGAACCATTTTACTTTACTTCAACTTGTCAAAATGTCCTTGTTTGAAAAAATGAACATTTGGGTTCACTCAGGAAATGCATGTCAAGAAGCTTGTATTATAAGTTGACGAGTTGTGATGTATCAGTAACTGCTGTTACTCCTTTTTCAAAGAAATATAATTGATTTTGAAGTTTTCTAGATTGTCACATGCTTTGTGACGAATGCAAGGAAATCAAGTCCTGTGTGGTATTTATTCTAGTCATTTCTATTCAGGCTATAAACTGTAGCTAATTTTTTATTTGCAATTAATTCATTCAAACTAAGTACTTTTCAAAATAGAAAAAAAAGGAAAAATGATAAAAATCTTATTATACAAGTTTTCTCTTTAATAAAACTACCTGTGCCTGTTCAAATTTTATATGTGACATTTCAAGTCGAAGTCATTTCAAATTGCACATACATCATTATTCACCAAATATTTTTAAACAAAAGGAACCATATGTAGTGTCTACATTTTATCAACAGTCTCTTATCCAAGCATTTTAGACTCTAAGAATCAAGTGCCACTGAGTCTAAGAATTACTCCATCAATTCAAAAAGATGAATTATATAAATAAGAACGTGATGCCCCAAAGACGGTCAACACCACTTCTTCACTGAAAAGTCAACAAAAAGATGTTGTTGTTTATCAATATTTAAACTGTTAGATGTAATGTATAAGATACTAGAATGGTAAAACTCCAATTTATAATGGAAAAGCTAGAAAAGGTTCAAAGTGTTACAGGGTTTGTTTTTTGTTTTTTTTAATAGGTCCCTCTAATACCATTTGCAGGTCTATGTGAAACATCAGTTTGGTAGTCATTTTTAAACAGCAAAAATAAAACTTACCCATAGGCATTTGTTCCCCACAATATACAATGCAGCACATAATAGAGGAAGACAGCACTCAGGAAGATGGCCACAAGGTACGCTCTCATGGCTGGCCCACCTGAAACACAGGGGATGAAGGCCAAGGGAAAGACAAGATCGTTATACAGGTGATTTACACAATGGCTTACATACAAGCATTAGTGAATAAACATATAGAGAGAAGAGTATAAGAAACTGACATCAGCCTGTTATTTTGGAAACACCTACTAAATTTTCAGAAGGTGAATATTTTTTCTGTCTCTCCTCATCCTCTTTAATCAACACAACATGATTCATGTTTAGACCAATACTTTCCCATGTTAGATAGGAAAAAAATTCATTCAGAACAAAATTTTACACATCTATTTCAAATCCAAAACTTTTTTCAGAAATATTAAAAAATACCTATTTTCTCTATCTCAAGAGAAAATGAATATATGCCTTAAGATGTAAACAAATATTTTGTTTTGTCATTGCTCGAAATGACTTTTAAATGCTATTTATGCTAAAAGTCATTTTCTCATTTTAAAAAACTGGGGGAAAAAAGCTACTAAAAAATATTTCTGACAACCTCAATTTTTTTTTAATTAACTAATTAATTAATTTATTTTTGTCTGCTTTGGGTCTTCATTGCTGCTCACGGGCTTTCCCTAGCTGCAGTGTGCGGGCTTCTCACTGCAGTGGCTTCTCTTGTTGCCGAGCATGGGCTCTAGGCATGCAGGCTTCAGTAGTTGTGGTACGTGGGCTCAGTAGTTGTCTCGCGGGCTCTAGAGCACAGGCTCAGTAGTTGTGGTGCACAGGCTTAGTTGCTCCGTGACATGTGGGATCTTCCCGGACCAGGACTCAAACCCGTGTCCCCTGCATTGGCAGCTGGATTCTTAACCACTGTGCCACCAGGGAAGTCCTCCCACATCCTCACTTTTTACACACTTTTAGATGCACCATATCACAGCACAGGTAAATTTAGCTAATTATTTGCTTGTTTTTATACTAAATGGACAGTATAGTTCACTGCACATTTATAGATAGACACAAACCTGGACACCATCCTCTCTAGAGTATAAATGCAAAAAACAAAAAAAAAACCCTTTACAAAATATATTTTTTATAGCCTAAAACATTTTTAGTTCCCACTTCTGCTTCAAAGGCAGAAATGAGTATGTCCTCACTTCTACATGTAATGAAATGCAAAAGACAAATTTAATATATGTTTCTATACTAGATCTTCTATTTCAATGCATGTTGCTTAAACAGATATACTATTTCTTTGCATCTCTTATCAAGTTGCTGGTCCATCTAGATACTTGAATGTACCACTCGGCTCACTCCTGTCCGTCTCTATTAACCTCAGTTGGGGCAATGCAGTGTCGAACGTGTGAGTCTGGTTAGATTCTTTTATTTTCTTTTTAATTTTATTGAAATAGAGTTGATTGGTTAGATTCTTAAAGAGCTCCATTGCCTTCTTAAGTATAATCTACTAAACATAAATGAAGCTGTTGTGGATCATGTGAGGTCATCGTAACAAATGTAATAATCGTTCTGGGCTCCATTAGGGTTGAGACCCTCTGGAGCTAATGAGGGTGTGGGGCTGTTTGGAGTTGACCCTAAGCTGTAGGGATTATCCCATGCAGATTGCTGAGCACACCTCCCTTGGTGTCAGCTGTTGCTTCTCACTGCAATTAAGGCAGCCACCACTCCCATGTGCCACTATTATAAATTAATTAGAAATGAAGACTGTCAAGAGGAAGCAAATGAATGTGTTAAATGAGCAAATTTTAGTTTACACATACTTCTAATTTAGCAGACATAATCCCCGTGAAGAGTCAACACTGGTTAGAAATCAGAAGACAGGAATCATGGCCCAACTCCACATAATTCCTGGCTTGGAGGGAGGCCTTAGGTAGATCAGTCTCCCCTTTTCCAACCTGACTGTTCTCACACGTTCAGGAGTGAGAGCACACAGCCAACCTCTTTGGGCTGTTAGAGTGGCCAAAATGATGGGCGTCTGGCATAACCTAGGACACAAAAATATGTGCTGAATAAGTTTGTATATTTTATGGTTGTTTGTTTTCTAAAGCTAAAGCCAGCTGTGCTTTTTTTCTATACAATAAAATGCATGGGTTTTGAGAAAACCAAAGAGAAACTTGGCCTGCCCTTAATGTAGCCTGTGCAGTATTCTTACTGGTCTGACAGAAAGAGTCAGTTGGGTGTGGCTGTGGCGGAAAGGCCACTTCCTCTGCTGGCAAAGGGAGTAAACATGGAAAGGACTCGTAGATCACCTCAGGCCTGTGCTTCCCTTTCCACCTTATTCTGTCTTCCTTGCCCATTTGCAATGTATGTCTTGATGTATTGTGCATTATTTTAGAAATCACCTTAAATTCTTGGTAAAAAGCAAGAAACAAATTGCATGATCATTAGTGGGTAAAGAAAAAGTATGGTTCTGTGCTTCTTGAGAAATAATTGGTAAAATCCAAGTAATGGAGAGAATTAAGGTTTGGGATGATCAGAGTAAAAGTCTAAGACAGTGAGGCATGGGAGATGTTGGACACATCACTGAACTGGTTAATTGAGGAAACAAAGACAGCGAGATAGCTAGCCCAGAGCCCGGCCCTTATGACATGTTCAACAAATGCTAGCTCTGCTTCCTCCCCTTCACATGTGAGAGAAGTGCTAATATTAAACACTTTGGCCAGAGGCCACGAGTCACGATTCATGATGGCAGGACATAGGGAGCTGGTGTGGCCTGGCCTTGGCTCATTCAGCCCTTTGACTGAACTGGCCTCTGCAAAACGTTTATTG
This sequence comes from Orcinus orca, assembly GCF_937001465.1. NCBI lineage: Eukaryota > Metazoa > Chordata > Mammalia > Artiodactyla > Delphinidae > Orcinus > Orcinus orca. The sequence goes on from NC_064563.1 coordinate 103,023,281, forward strand.
TTTTTTTCATTCATGTGTCACACAAACATGAATGTAGGATAAATATAAAAGACTCCAAAGAACACAATGGAATTCTTTCTATACTGTGACTCAACTGAAAATACACTATAATTAAGCCTCTTCTGTTGTACATTGGACAGCCTCAGATATCAGGGGTGTTCAGAAACTCTGGAAGTTCTAGAATCCACAAGTTAGACTTGGACAGAGAAAGTTTTAGAAATTACTGATACCAGGCTTAAGACTGTCCTGGAAGACATTTAACCATGGGCCAAAACAGTCACCAAACAATCTGCTTAAATCCTCAGACTAAATATTTAAAACTCCACCCAGAGTAACATCAGTTTTGCAAACACCCAACAAGGACGCCACTTATCAGTATCAGCAATTTTTTTAAAACATATTTACATCTAAGGTAAAATAGCATATGAAAGCCTAGAGAAAGAACTCAGTATTTACAGTTCAATTTGCTTATCTGTCCCTCAAAACATATTCTTTGGGAAATTTATATATCACTTTACAGAGCACGAAAGTATGGGTAAGCGAGATGTTGTTTTTTTCCTCAGCAGTTTGTGGTTTAGCTGAAGACAAAAAAGTGTGAGAAAACATTTTTTTCCTTCAAAAAGTAAAATGAGGGCTTCCCTGGTGGCACAGTGGTTGAGAGTCCGCCTGCCGATGCAGGGGACACGGGTCTGTGCCCCGGTCCGGGAAGATCCCACATGCCGCGGAGCGGCTGGGCCCGTGAGCCATGGCCGCTGGGCCTGCGCGTCCGGAGCTCCGCAACGGGAGAGGCCACAACAGTGAGAGGCCCGCGTACCGCAAAAAAAAAAAAAAAAAAAAAAAAAAGTAAAATGAACCTACTCGTGAAGAGCTACTGCATACACCACCTGAGAAAAATTTTGGAAGCTTTACCACTCTCTCACATGTCATGGGCAATTCAAGTTGCAAAGCAAACTGGGGCCGGCCAGGATAGCCTTGTGATAAACATGTAGAGGCCCTCTGCTCGCTCACAGCAAAAACTTCCACAAATAAATGAATTCTCTAATCATAAGTCTATAAATGAAACAACCATTTTGCTTTGAGCAAAAGACTCAAAGGAACACCAGGAAGAAGTTAACATAGAGTGCCTGCTTTAAGGGGAGGAAAAAAAAAAAAGTCCCTTCAATATAGCTTCAGTTACCAAAACAAACAAGTTTCAAGATCTTGACATTAAACAACACATATCAGCTTCTTGGCTGCAGGTGCTACTAAGACCAGAGTCCCTAAAACATCCTTCACAAAGTTTAAGCCATAAAGCAATTATTCACCGAAAGTGTGAGTAGAGGGTGTCAAGGGAGAGCAGGAATCATTGGCAGAGATCAAATGTTTATTTCTTCCCCAATTATGATACATAACCCAATAGATGAATAATCTGCATATGCCAAAGTGAGCTCAATCTTGGCAACAGGTTTTCCTTTTCTTTAATAATAACAGTATATTTTATAAGTTCATAAAATGCTTGTATGTCCATCACTTCATTTAAGGCTCAAAACAAGCTTGATAAACAGATGTGCAAGAGTCTGTCATACAGAGTGAAGTCAGTCAGAAAGAGAAAAACAAATACTGTATGCTAACACATATATATGGAATCTAAAAAAAAAGAGTGGTTCTGAAGAACCTAGGGGCAGGACAGGAATAAAGACACAGACATAGAGAATGGACTTGAGGACACGGGGAGGGGAAAGGGTAAGCTGGGACGAAGTGAGAGAGTGGCATGGACATATATACACTACCAAATGTAAAATAGATAGCTAGTGGGAAGCAGCTGCATAGCACAGGGAGATCAGCTCGGTGCTTTGTGACCACCTAGAGGGGTGGGATAGAGAGGGTGGGAGGGAGAAACAAGAAGGAAGACATATGGGGACATATATATATGTAGAGCTGATTCACTTTGTTATACAGCAGAAACTAACACACCATTGTAAAGCAATTATACTCCAATAAAGATGTTAAAAAAAGAAAAAAAAACAGATGTGCAGGCATCATCTTCTTGATGAATGAGGGAAATGAAAGTTTCTGCAATTCAGTGAGTTGTCCCAGCTCACACAGTTTAAGAGACAGAAACAGACTTAAGTCTGACCATTTCTTTCTCACAGTTCTACTCCTGGTGTCATCCTGTCTATCAAGACAAAATACATGAGGGGAACCCAAAAGAGAAAATTCTAATTGACAACTTCCTGACAGTGCGCTGTTGATGGGCAGAGTTCCGAAAGGGCAAATACAGACATGGGTTGCAGGGAGAGGGCTGCAGGGCAGGGTTCCCCACAGTGACATGGCAGCTCCAAGGGCCAGCACCAGCCGAGGGCTTGTTAACATGCACATTCCTGAGCCCCTACTTCATCTGAGTCTCTAGGGCTTGGAAAAGTGTATTGAAACAAGAACACTCCAGTCTGATTCTTATGCCGACCCAAACTACAGTTTGAGAATCACTGCTCTAGGATTCTCAAGAGAACCATGGAGGAATGTACTAAAATACGGAGACCGTAACAGATGTTACAATAATGACCCCACTCCATGAGAGCAGGATGTGTCAATCATTTTATTTGCATTTATTTATCTACTTCTAACAATACATGTCACACAGAAGATGTTAAGTGGATAATCGTTGAATGTAGTTACAGATCTCATAACTAGATGCTTTGTATTGATTTTTTATCCAAAATGCCTACCACATGGTAATGCCTAATGAATAATGGCTGATTCGAATCATTAAGATATTGCAGTGCTTAGCATTTTTCAAGGCCCCCGACAGATGCTTTCGGTGTATTATCTCATGTAATCCTCACAACCACCCTGTGAGGGAAATAGTAAACTTACAATTCCCATTTCACAGAGGAGAAAACTGAAGCTCTGAGAGGAATATTAACTTACCTGAGATAATAAACTGCAGAACAGACTCAAACCCGTACCTATCAGACCAGAGTCCACACACTGTACTGCTGCTCTCCGGATGTGAGCTTTACAGATTGGTGCAAGGTCCAGCCTTCTGATAACAGACTAAAACATGACAGAATGTCTCATCTGCCCATCCTACCAGCTCCCTAAGCGGTATCAATTCTAGGAATTGATGAAATGGAGATAAAGTTTATAGTCACTGCTGAAATAACACCCTATTACTCACAACCTTGTTCTTCCCCACCCTATTTTGGATTTCAACAAATCCATTTTTTTTTTCCTCCATAGTTCTATTGAGTGTCCTGGAGCAGTGATCCTCAAACTTCAGTACGCTTAAGAATCAAACTGGAGGATTCCTATTTCAATGCACACTCTTGAGCCCCAGGGCAACCATAATAGCATTGCTTATAAAAACAAAACAAAAACCCTATGGAATGACACTTGAAAATGGTCAGATTCTTATTTTTAGACTCTCTAATGCTTTTTCAAACCTAAAGAGGCTTGTTTTTCCAACAATCAGTTAGAAAAAAGCATATTCAGCAATAATTCTAGAAACATCATTCTATTCTCTAAGCACAAAAACCCAGTGGGTATCTCAGTCAGTATCACATGACTCCAAGGAAGAAACATGCTTCCACACACATGGTTCCAGACGGACCCAGCCTGCCCGGCCTCTCTCCCCCCAGTGACCTCTAGGCTCAGCTGCAGACACACCCCGGTGCCCACCTGTAGGCTCAGCTCCACCCCAACCTCTGAGCCTGATCCTGGCCCAAAGGAAAGGGAGCCTGAGAAGCCTCCAGCGGCAGCTCAACAGTTTGGTCAGGTTCCTACTGATCCCACACTCGGACGTGTCATTCACCTGGCCTGAATTCCCGTTGCCAGGTCCCTGAATCACATCCTAGTTTTCCAAGGTCTTCATTCTTCTCTCTCTCAGCTACCCCAGCAGCTCAGTAATCAAACATCCAATTCTAAGTAACTAGGATCCTACAGCATGTACTCATCCACTCTATCCCTTGATACCCTCTGCTTCCCCAGTGACAGAGGTCTTGCTCTGCTGCTGTTCGGTCTCCTCTCTCATCCAGCATACCTCTGCTCAACAAAAATACTCGATAACTTGCATCTTTGTGCAAAACAGGCGAGGACACCCAATCTGGCTCCACACAGCCCTGTGGGCACATAGCTTGGCATGGGCAGGATTTCAACCACAACTTTCCTCTCAGCCAGGTGCCCCTGTTCAAGCTTCACCTCCACAATCTTACCAGGTGGCCCTGCTCTCAGCCTGTGTCCATTCAACCCTGGGAGAGACTCTTCTTCATTCAGGTCTCCACCAGACCTCAGCTCACACTGACACATACCTGAGACTGTCTGAACTTGGCAACAGATCTTACATCCTGCCTTCCTTCCTCTTCGTATTTACTGCTCAGCTTATGACTCTTCTCTGCAATCACATGCCCCTGTGAGCATGAACTGCAGCTCTACCTATGCGTTAATGTCTAAGTCTCTTAGTCCAGACCCACAGGTCCCCTAAGCCTCCTAGATCTAGCCGTCTCCATAGAGCCCAAACCTTAAAGAAGACACACAGGACCTGGCAGCAATGGATGGAAAGGCCTCAGTCCTCTTTAAGTTAGTTATTACCCCTCTTTCAAGTAATGATCCTTGTCATTAATGGTATGATCCAAATGTGTCCAGAAGCCTCATTTATATACTAAGGACCTCCACCCTCTGGTGCTGATGATCATATAAATAATAGCACACTTTATTAAGTACTTACAAAATGCCCAGCACTGCACTAAGCCCTTTTCACATACAATGATGAAAACAGGGGTGCTATCATCCCCACTCAAGAGATCTTTCTGGGTTTTTATATTGTATATTATGGGAAACTTCTAAATTGTACATTCTGGAGAACTATAATCACTGTATTTTTTAACTATAACAGCATGAACTTAATATAGTTACTTAATACCTTGTTAAGCAAGGGAATGATACACATTAAAGTAGGCATTGATTAAAATATACTTAGAAACATTAAAATACAAAAGAAAAAACTGTTCATTTCACAAGAGATAAATCTTAAGGAATTAGTAGTCTGGTTGATCAGATGTCTACTAGAAGGACCTGAAAATTCTCAAGAGGCCAAAATTTAAAAATAAAAATAGCACATATAAAATTCAGTAATGCAATATTACACCACCTAAAAAAGCTAAATTTAAATCTGAAGTTCTGAGCTACTGTTATTTAATACAAATTAAGGGGAAAAAATCTGCTATTACTGAGTAAATTAATAGAAAATTATAATTTGATTTATGTACCTCCTCCCTGGAAAAGCTATTAGTATAGTTTCAACAAATTGGACCAACTGTATACATTCTGGCTGATTTCTAAATACATAGTCTTTTCCTTTCTGCATAGCGGAAGAAGAATATGCATAATTTTCTTTCTCTCTTCTTCCCCCCAATTCTTCTGCTATACCATGCTATGCAGCTAGTTCCTATATGTATACACACATCTCCTCTTTCAGTCTTTCAAGAAAGCCAGTGCTTGGCTCTACCCACCACCAGTCCCCCACCATCAAGAAGCTTGCACAAGCCTCTTAGATAGCCTCACCCACCAGAGGGAAAACAGCAGAAGCGAGAAGAACTACAATTCTGCAGCCTGTGGAACGAAAACCACATTCACAGAAAGACAGACAAAATATATAGGCAGAGGACTATGTACCAGATGAAGGGACAAGATAAAACCCCAGAAAAACAACTAAATGAAGTGGAGACAGGGAAAAGGGATTCAGAATAATGATAGTGAAGATGATCCAAGACCTCGGAAAAAGAATGGAGGCAAAGATCAAGAAGATACAAGAAATGTTTGACAAAGACCTAGAAGAATTAAAGAACAAACAGAAATGAACAATACAATAACTGAAATGAAAAATACAGTAGAAGGAATCAATAGCAGAATAACTGAGACAGAAGAACAGATAAGTGACCCAGAAGACAGAATGGTGGAATTCACTGCCGTGGAACAGAAAAAAGAATGAAAAGAAGACAGCCTAAGAGACCTCTGGGACAACATTAAACACACCAACGATCGCATTATAGGGGTCCCAGAAGGAGAAGAGACAGAGAAAGGACCCAAGAAAATATCTGAAGAGATTATAGTCAAAAACTTCCCTAACATGGGAAAGGAAATAGCCACCCAATTCCAGGAAGCACAGAGTCCCAGGCAGGATAAACCCAAGGAGAAACACGCCAAGACACATAGTAATCAAATCGACAAAAATTAAAGACAAAGAAAAATTATTGAAAGCAACAAGGGAAAAATGACAAACAGCATACAAGGGAACTCCCATAAGGTTAACAACTGATTTCTCAGCAGAAACTCTACAAGCCAGAAGGGAGTGGCATGATATATTTAAAGTGATGAAAGAGAAGAAACTACAGCCAAGGTTACTCTACCTGGCAAGGATCTCATTCAGATTCCACGGATAAATCAAAAGCTTTAAAGAAAAGCAAAAGCTAAGAGAATTCAGCACCACCAAACCAGCTCTACAACAAATGCTAAAGGAACTTCTCTAAGTGGGAAACACAAGAGAAGAAAAGGACCTACAAAAAAACAAACCCATAACAATTAAGAAAATGGTCATAGGAACATACATATCGATAATTACCTTAAACGTGAATGGATTAAATGCTCCAACCAAAAGACACAGGCTCACTGAATGGATACAAAAACAAGGCCCATATATATGCTGTCTACAAGACACCCACTTCAGACCTAGGGACACATACAGACTGAAAGTGAGGGGATGGAAAAAGATATTCCATGCAAAGGGAAACCAAAAGAAAGCTGGAGTAGCAATACTCATATCAGATAAAATTGACTTTAAAATAAAGAATGTTACAAGAGACAAGGAAGGACACTACATAATGATCAAGGGATCAATGCAAGAAGAAGATATAACAATTATACATATATATGCACCCAACATAGGAGCACCTCAATTAAGGCAACTGCTAACAGCTATAATAGAGGAAATCGACAGTAACACAATAATAGTGGGTGACTTTAACACCTCAAGGCAACTGCTAACGGCTATAAGAGGAAATCGACAGTAACACAATAATAGTGGGTGACTTTAACACCTCACTTACACCAATGGACAGATCATCCAGACAGAAAATTAATAAGGAAACACAAGTTTTAAATGATACAATAGACCAGATAGATTTAATTGATATTTATAGGACATTCCATCCAAAAACAATAGATTACACTTTCTTCTCAAGTGCACATGGAACATTCTCCAGGAGAGATCACATCTTGGGTCACAAACCAAGCCTTGGTAAATTTAGGAAAACTGAAATTATATCAAGCATCTTTTCTGACCACAACGTTAAAAGATTAGAAATCAATTACAGGGGAAAAAACGTAAAAAGCACAAACACATGGAGGCTAAACAATATGTTACTAAACAGCCAAGAGATCATTGAAGAAATCAAAGGGGAAATCAGAAAATACCTAGAGACAAATGACAACGAAAACAAAATGATCCTAAACCTATGGGATGGAGCAAAAGCAGTTCTAAGAGGGTGGTTTACAGCAATATAATCCCACCTCAAAAAAGAAGAAAAATCTCAAATAAACAATCGAACCTTACACCTAAAGGAACTAGAGAAAGAAGAACAAACAAACCCGAAGTTAGTAGAAGGAAAGAAATCATAAAGATCAGAGCAGAAATAAATGAAATAGAAATAAAGAAAACAATAGCAAAGATCAATAAAACTAAAAGCTGGTTCTTTGAGAAGATAAACAAAATTGATAAACCATTAGCCAGACTCATCAAGAAAAAGAAGAAGAGGACTCAAATCAGTAAAATCAGAAATGAAAAAGAAGTAACAAGGGACACCGCAGAAATACAAAGCATAAGAGACTACTACAAGCAACTCTATGCCAATAAAATGGACAACCTGGAAGAAATAGACAAATACTTCGAAAGGTATAACCTTCAAGACTGAACCAGGAAAAAACAGAAAATATGAACAGACCAATCACAAGTAATGAAATTGAAACTATGATTAAAAATCTTCCAACAGGGACTTCCCTGGAGGTGCAGTGGTTAAGAATCTGCCTGCCAATACAGGGGACACAGGTTCGATCCCTGGTCTGAGAAGGTCCCACATGCTGCAGAGCAACTAGCCTATGTGCCACAACTACTGAGCCTGCGCTCTACAGCCCACAAGCCACAAATACTGAAGCATGTGCGCCTAGAGCCCGCACTCTGCAACTAGAGAAGCCACTGCAATGAGAAGCCCGTGCAACACAAGGAAGAGTAGCCCCTGCTCGCCACAACTAGAGAAAGCCTGTGCGCAGCAACAAAGACCCAACGCAGCCAAAAATAAATAAATTTTTTTAAATTTATTAAAAAAAAAATCTTCCAGCAAACAGAAGTCCAGGACTGGATGCCTTCACGGGTTAATTCTATCAAACATTTAGAGAAGAGCTAACACCCATCCTTCTCAAACTCTTCCAAAAAACTGCAGAGGAAGGAATACTCCCAAACTCATTCTACGAGGCCACCATCATCCTGATACCAAAACCAGACAGAGATACTACAAAAAAAGAAAATTACTTACCAATATTACTGATGAGTATAGATGCAAAAATCCTCAACAAAATAATAGCAAACAGAATCCAACAACACATTAAAAGGATCATACCCCATGATCAAGTGGGATTTATCCCAGAGAGGCAAGGATTCTTCAATATACACAAATCAATCAATGTGATACACCATATTAACAAACTGAACAATAAAAACCATATGATCATCTCAATAGATGCAGAAAATGCTTTTTGACAAAATTCAACACCCATTTATGATAAAAACTCTCCAGAAAGTGGGCATGGAGGGAACCTACCTCAACATAATAAAGGCCATATATGACAAACCCACAGCAAACATCATTCTCAGTGGTAAAAAACTGAAAGCATTTCCTCTGCGATCAGGAACAAGACAAGGATGTCCACTCTCACCACTATTAATCAACATAGGTTTGGAAATCCTAGACATGGCAGAGAAGAAAAAGAAATAAAAGGAGTACAAATTGGAAAAGAAGAAGTAAAACTGTCACTGTTTGCAGATGACATGATACTATACATAGAGAATCCTAAAGATGCCACCAGAAAACTACTAGAGCTAACAAATGAATTTGGTAGGGTTGCAGGATACAAAACTAATGCACAGAAATCTCTTGCATTCCTATACACTAACAATGAAAGATCAGAAAGAGAAATTAAGGAAACAATCCCATTCACCACTGCAACAAAACAAATAAAATGCCTAGGAATAAACCTACCTAAGGAGGTAAAAGACCTGTACTCAGAAAACTATAGGACACTCATGAAAGAAATCAAAGATGACACAAACAGATGGAGAGATATACCATGTTCTTGGATTGGAAGAATCAACATTGTGAAAATGACTATACTACCCAAAGCAATCTACAGATTCAATGCAATCCCTATCAAATAACCAGTGGCATTTTTTTACAGAACTAGAATAAAAAATCTTAAAATTTGTATGGAGACATAAAAGGACCCGAATAGCCAAAGCAATCTTGAGGGAAGAAAACAGAGCTGGAGGAATCAGACTCCCTGACTTCATACTATACTACAAAGCTACAGTAATCAAAACAATACAGTACTGGCACAAAAACAGAAAGATAGATCAATGGAACAGGATAGAAAGCCCGGAGATAAACCCACACACCTATGGTCAACTAATCTACAACGAAGGAGGTACGGCTATACAATGGAGAAAAGACAGTCTCTCCAATAAGTGGTGCTGGGAAAACTGGACAGCTACATGTAAAAGAATGAAATTACAACACTCCCTAACACCATACACAAAAACAAACTCCAAATGGATTAGAGACCTAAATGTAAGACCAGACACTATAAAACTCTTAGAGGAAAACATAGGAAGAACACTGCTTGACATCAATCACAGCAAGATCTTTTTTGATCCACCTCCTAGAGTAATGGAAATAAAAACAAAAGGGAACTAATGAAACTTAAAAGCTTTTGCAAAGCAAAGGAAGCTACAAACAAGACAAAAAGACAACCCTCAGAATGGGAGAAAATATTTGCAAACGAATCAATGGACAAAGGATTAATCTCCAAGATATATAAACAGCTCATGCAGCTCAATATTTAAGAAACAAACAACCCAATCAAAAAATGGGCAGAAGGGCTTCCCTGATGGCGCAGTGGTTGAGAATCTGCCTGCCAATGCAGGGGACACGGGTTCGAGCCCTGGTCTGGGGAGATCCCACATGCCGCGGAGCAACTAGGCCCGTGTGCCACAACTACTGAGCCTGCGCGTCTGGAGCCTGTGCTCCACTACGAGAGGCCGCAACAGTGAGAGGCCCGCGCACCGCGATGAAGAGTGGCCCCCGCTAGCTGCAACTAGAGAAAGCCCACGCACAGAAAGGAAGACCCAACACAGCCAAAAATAAATAAATTAATAAATTAAAAAAAAAAAAAAAAAAATGGGCAGAAGACCTAAATAGACATTTCTCCAAAGAAGACATACAGATGGCCAAGAAGCACATGAAAAGCTGCTCAACATTACTAATTATTAGAGAAATGCAAATCAAAACTACAATGAGGGGGCTTCCCTGGTGGCGCAGTGGTTGAGAATCTGCCTGCCAATGCAGGGGACACAGGTTCGAGCCCTGGTCTGGGAAAATTCCACATGCCGCGGAGCAACTAGGCCCATGAGCCACAACTACTGAGCCTGCACGTCTGGAGCTTGCGCTCCGCAACAAGAGAGGCCACGACAGTGAGAGGCCCGCGCACCGTGATGAAGAGTGGTCCCCACTCGTAGCAACTGGAGAAAGCCCTCACACAGAAATGAAGACCCAACACAACCCAAAATAAATTAATTAATTAATTAAAAAAAAAAAAACTACAATGAGGTATCGCCTCACACCAGTTAGAATGGGCATCATGAGAAAATCTACAAACAACAAATGCTGGAGAGGGTGTGGAGAAAAGGGAACCCTCCTGCAATGTCAGTGGGAATGTAAATTGATACAGCCACTATGGAGAACAGTATGGAGGTTCTTTAAAAAACTAAGAATAGAATTACCATATGACCCAGCAATCCCACTACTGGGCATATCCCCAGAGAAAACCATAATTCAAAAAGACACATGCACCCCAATATTCACTGCAGCACTATTTACAACACCCAGGACATGGAAGCAACCTAAATGCCCATTGAAAGACACATGGATAAAGAAGATGTGGTACATATTTACAATGGAATATTACTCAGCCATAAAAAGGAACGAAATTGAGTCATTTGTAGAGATGTGGATGGACGTAGAGAAAGACTGTCATACAGAGTGAAGCAAGTCAGAAAGAGAAAAACAAATATTATATATTAACGCATGTATGTGGAATATAGAAAAATGGTACAGATGAACCCGTTTGCAAGGCAGAAATAGAGACACAGATGTAGAGAACAAACGTATGGACACCAAGGGGGGAAAGCGGCAGTGGGGAGTGGTGGTGGTGATGTGATGAATTGGGCAATTGAGATTGACATGTATACACTGATGTGTATAAATTAGATAACTAATAAGAACCTGCTGTATAAAAACTAAATAAATAAAATTTAAAAAATAAAGAAAAGAAAGCCAATGCTTTTCCCAGAGCTCATCCTTAGCATATGTAGACAGATCTTTTCAGCTAATAAAAGTTAAGCTGTCACTGCCAAAGCAGATGACCAAATCCTGCCCCCAAAATTGGGTATGCTCACTGCAAAGAATATAAAAAGAAGAGAAATGATGTTTCAGCAGAATTTTGTTCCTTAATAGTGCAGCAGGACAGACTAAAATCATTCAGCTAATAGCACACTATATTAGATGTTAAAAATAAATGAACTGAAGTTCCTGTTTTCAAGATCTCTCCCTTTAGCCTCAGCTTCGTTGAAAATACACAAAGAAGCTTTTAAGGGAACTTCTTATGGTCCTACTGTTTATTCATATTTTCTCCCAGAGACCCATTTCTTTTCCCAGGGTGGAAATTTTCTCTATTTCTTATATTAATGCCCTATTGATAAGATAGACTCTAAAGAGTAATAGATATTGTTAACAGGTTAATGACGGTGGCCAATTTTTAAAATTAACTGTGGAACATCCCTGGTGGCGCAGCGGTTGAGAGTCTGCCTGCCAGTGCGGGGGACACAGGTTTGATCCCCGCTTTGGGAATATTCCACATGCCATGGAGCAACCGGGTCCGTGAGCCACAACTACTAAGCCCGCGTGCTACAACTACTGAAGTGCGCGTGCCTAGAGCCTGTGCTCTGCAACGAGAAGCCACCACAATGAGAAGCCCGCGCACCGCAGTGAAGGGTAGCCCCGCTCACCACAACTAGAGAAAGCCCATGCGCAGCAATGAAGACCCCAAGCAGCCAAAAATAAATAAACTTTTAAAAAATTAATTAAATTAAAATTAACTGCATGGGGGAAGAAAATTATAATAAAACCCACCACTTTTAAGTGCACAATTTCATGAGTTTTGACAAATCTGTAAGGTTGTGTAACAATCACCAAAATCATACTAAACATTTCCAACAAGCCTGGAAGTTCCTGTGTTGTCCCTCTTTGCAGCCAACTCTCTTCCCCTAGTTCCTGGCCCCTGATCTGTTTATCACTATAGTTCTGCTTTCTCTAAAGGTTCATATAAATGGAATCATACAGTATGTATCTTATTTCTGGCTTATTTATATTAGTATGATGCTTTTGAAAAAAATTGTTCATGTTGTTACTTCTACCAGGAATTCATGCCTTTTTCCTTTTTATTACTGTGGACAAAAAAAAGAAAAAGAAAAATAGGTTGCCTACCATTTCAGCAAACAGCAATGTTGCCCACCAGCAAACCATCAGCCACTGCAGCCACCGCCCCCCCCAACACCCCCGGTCCCCCAACAGTGCACCCTGAGGTGGAGAAAAACAGGATATGGGCCCTAGACAGTTAAGATGTATATCAAAGGAATAATTTCAATGAGTCCAGACTTTGCATCTTCCCACACATAGAAAAGTACTAAAATCATTAACTTGAGATGTCTGTTTTTTAGCAGTAATCTTTTGATGTTCAACTACATCTGTATGTTTGTTTCAGCAAAAACTCCTCTATATCCTGGTCTCTCCCTTACCTCTTTGGAACAGGTCCTCAGAGCTATCTAAGGTGCTGTCTCTCAGGTTGGAGTCCTCAGAAAGGGCACTGAATAAAAAAACATAATTCTCAGCTTCTAGGTTGTGCACTTTTTAAAATCAGTTGACACTGCTAAGTAGTATTCCATTGTATGGCTACACCACGATCACAATTTGTTTATCAATTCACCAGTTAATAAACATTTGGTTACTTTTTAGTTTTAGTTATTATAAGTACAGCTACTGAAACCAAGCAGGGCCCTATGGAGCCCCTGGGCATGGAAGCATTTCTGTGTCCCCTGTTCCTTGTTTGTAGGGAACAGACTCTAGCCTCCATGACCTTCCCTGAGTTCCTAAGGGTAGATTCCAACAGTTGCTGATCAGGGAAGGAAGGGGATGCAGAGTCAAGGGAGGAACAGTCAAGAAACAGTGGTGCAGCCTGCTTGGAGCAGAGTCCTGGTTCTGCCTCAAGGGACACACATAATATCTTTAAGCTCTTCTGTAGAACTAAAACACCCACAAAATGCAAGATGTTCCAGAGAGATCACAGTTTGGTAATCTCAAAGCTCATCAGAAGACCATAAGAGGCTAGATTAAAGGAGTATAGGACCTGCACACACCCTGATCCTTATCAGCAACCCCACCCTTGAACTGCTGCTATAGAACTCCTCACCAAATCCTCCCAGGTGGGGACCAGCCTTCTGTGTTCCCCTCTGCCTGGCAAAGCAATAAAGCTATTCTTTTTTATTTCACCCAAAATGTCTCCAAGATTCAATTTGGCACCAGAGCACAGAGGCCGAGATTTTGGCATCACTACATTGAAAATTCAAGCACAAGACTTTGGGTAGGCATGTGTTTTCACGGGTCATATAGTAAATGTATTTTTAACTTTATATGAAAATTTTATATTACATTCCGGTGCCTATTTCTGAATAACAGATTTGCTTCAATTGCTCAGTTAAAAGGAAAAATCCCCTAACTGTAACAATTCAAATTATTGACCCCACTGAATAATACAGATCACTGACAGGGGTAAGAATGGATTAATCTATTACTACTGAGCGTTCATTAAGCATGTGCACTCTATTTTAAAGACATGGCAAACAGAGCTCACAGTCTGGTGAAGGAAGTTACACTGTTCCAGGATGACTATGATTATCTGTTGTGGGAAGTAAAATTAAATATTTTAGACCCCTGCTCCTCAGAGTGTGGTCCACAAACCAGCAGTATTGAAACCAAGCCCAACACTGTGGGTCCCTCCCTGGTACAAAACCTTTCTGTGTCCCCCATTTCTTGTTTGTAGGAAATAGGCTTCATTCTGCCTCCTAGACCTTCCCTGAGTTCCAAAGGGCAGATTCAAACAGTTGCTAATTAGGGAAGGGAGGGGATGCAGAAACAAGGGAGGAGAATAGTGCAGCCTTGGGGCAGGGTCCTGGTTCCTCCTCAAGGAATATACACAACAATATATCTTTGAATTCTTCTGCAGGAACTAAGGCCCCCACCCAGGTGGAGGATGGTAACTTCAGGCTGAGCACAAGAGTCCTGGAGCACCACCCTGTTACCTCACCAACCAATCAGAAGAAATTCACACACCCTGCAGCCCTCACCCCAAATTTTGCCTATTAAAAACTTCTCCCCAGAAACCACTGGAGAGTTCGGGGATTTTGAACACAAGGACCTGTTCTCCTTGCTTGGCCCTGCAATAAAACTTTCTCTGCTCCAAACTCTGACACTTCGGTTTATTTGGCCTCACAGTGCGTTAGGCACAAGAACTTGCATGTGGTAACAGTATTGGCATCACCTGGGAACTTGGTAGAGCTGCAGAATCTCAGCTCCACCCCTTGATCTACTGAGTCAAATGTGCATTTTAACAAGATCCCCAGGTGACCTGTGTGTTTGAGAAGCACTGCTGGAGAAGGTCAGAAGAAAGAGGAATCATAGCCCATGGAGAGGATCAGGGCTCCACAAAAAACAGTTGTTGAGAGGAACTGAAAGCTCATTCTAAGTTCCATGCTACCTCTTTTAAGAGTCTTTTGGGCTTGACTTTTTAAAATTTCCAATCAACAAAATTTTCCCTGAACAAACTAGTGAGACTCTCTTTGAAAATAAGTGGCTTTGAGAAAATTTTCCATCATCATTCTAGGGGATATTTGTGGTCTCTCTGTAAATTCCCTGGATGTTTTCATTCCTATATTGCTTACAGCCTTATCCTTTCACCTTCCATCTACTACCAGTATCACCACTGCTATTTTTGAGAGAAAATATACAGATTACATCTACGTGACACACATTTCATCCTGCATCGCCTTCTGATTCACCTAAAAGGGCCAACTGAATCACCACTCACTCACAACATTTCCCATTATCGCTATTCACACCTGGGACCCAGGAATTACAGATCTTAGAGCTGGAAAGACTGCAAGAGTTCAGGGCATTTAGACAGAGTAAGGTCTTATGTCACCACGTTACAAAAGAAGCAGACAGGATTTAGAAAAAAGTAAAAACTTGCCAAAGGTGACCTCACTCATAAGTAGCAGAGTTGGCAGTGCAGGAGAACATTTTTACGTGGATTTTCCTCCAGCATGATTCCAGGCTCATCACGGGTACGCAACAATAACCCACTAGTCTTCATTTCATTCCAATCCTCTCAAATCTCTATGGTTTTCAATTCCTGAAACACCCCTCGGGTGGCGGGTGGCACTGCGTCTCACTACTGCTGCCTGAGCTTCTAAATCTTTCTCTTCCTCCTTGGCACACCTAAATACAGGTGTTCTCAAGCTCTTATCTTTTTTTTTTTTTTTGGCGGTACGCGGGCTTCTCACTGTTGTGGCCTCTCCCGTTGCAGAGCCCAGGCTCCGGACGCGCAGGCTCAGCGGCCATGGCTCACAGGCCCAGCCGCTCCGTGGCATGTGGGATCTTCCCGGACCGGGGCACGGACCCGTGTCCCCTGCATCGGCAGGCGGACTCTCAACCACTGCGCCACGCCACCAGGGAACCCCTCAAGCTCTTATCTTAATCCTATTTCCTAAACCCATGTTGTCATTACTTCTCAGCTACTAGCAATGATCTCTAACCTATCTTCCGTTTAAATCAGCCCATGTGCTGCACTGGCATAAACTCCTCAAAGCAAGCCCAGCTCTCATTTTGTCATCCACCCCACAGGAAAACCTTCAGTGTTATCCCATTGTCTGCCAAATACACATAAAATCACTTAGCCTGGCATTTAAGACTTCTTTAATTTGGCCCTTCTATCTTCCTTCTCATCTTCTTCATGTAATTTCTTCTCTGCAGGTAGCAGCGCAATTAGGTGTTAAGGTTGTCTGCTTGGCAATCAGACACCATGGGTTTGAGTCTCAGCTTTACCTCTGTCTAGACGTATGACCCTAGGAAGTTTCTTAACCTCTTTATACCTCACCTGTAAAATGGGAATAAAGATAGTACCTAATAGAGCTATTTAAGTTGTAAATATAAAGCACTTAGAAAAATGTCTGGCACATGGTAAGGACTCTCCTAATCTTGTTTTTAATTCTTCTTTTAAAACTAATAAAGTATAAGCTGCCCATACACCAAGGCTTCAATAAAAGACTAACTTCAGGGGACTTCCCTGGTGGCACAGTGGTTAAGAATCTGCCTGCCAATGCAGGGAACATGGGTTCGAGCCTTGGTCCAGGAAGATCCCACATGCTGCAGAGCAACTAAGCTGGTGTGCCACAACTACTGAGCCTGCGCTGTGAGACACAGCTACTGAGCCCACGTGCCTAGAGCCCGTGCTCTGCAACAAGAGAAGCCACCGCAATGAGAAGCCCACACACTGCAACCAAGAGTAGCCCCTGCTCACCACGACTAGAAAAAGCCCGCGTGCAGCAATGAAGACCCAACGCAGCCAAAAATAAATAAATAAATTTATTTAAAAAAAAAAACAAAACTAACTTCATAACATCCTGGTAAAGATACTGAAGAATTCATGACAGTGTACAATAAGAGCCAAAAAAAAAAGAAAATTAAGCTTCCATTACTATGCTAGCTATTATTTCTCCACATTTATTTAAACATTTCAAAGTATCTGTGATAGGAAGGCTTACCCATCTGCTTCTAAATGTAAAACAAAAGGCATTCAAGATAATAGTAATTCATTAGCAAAACTCATCTTAGACCCTATTTCTGGCTATAGAAGCCACACCTTCCTATGCTTTTCATAATAAAACTGCTCTGAGTCCTAGTAAAACCAAACAACCTAGGTTTGTAATCAGCATATCAAATTTATGTCTTGAAGCAAGAAAGAAAATCAAGAACTTTACAAATAATCTGAGTTGGCAAATAGTTTTCACCTTACACTCTGATTTGGATCCATTAAAATGTTGAGAAGGGGCTTCCCTAGTGGCGCAGTGGTTGAGAGTCCGCCTGCCGATGCAGGGGACGCAGGTTCATGCCCCGGTCCAGGAGGATCCCACATGCCGGAGAGCGGCTGGGCCCGTGAGCCACGGCCGCTGGGCCTGCGCGTCCGGAGCCTGTGCTCCACAACGGGAGAGGCCACAGCAGTGACAGGCCCACGTGCCGCAAAAAAAAAAAAAAATGTTGAGAAGGATTCAAATATGGTACTCTAGGCTCAGAAGCAAATGCCAGGGTCAGTCAGCAACATCTAACAAGTTAACGATGAAGAGTTGAATACCTGTTAGCCCTAGGCTAGAGAATGGAGGAAGAAGAAAAAACAGTGCAACAGACGGCAATACAACTAGGTTAAATTTTCTGAACACTTATGTGACGAAACTTTTCTAAATGCTCTTGGTATATAATTCTTTTAATCCTCAAAATGATCCCTTAAGAAAGGTCATTCCTATCATACAGATGAAGACACTAAAGCACAAAGAAGTTATAATGTACCCAAGGATACCCAAGTAGTAAGTGGTGGAGCTGGGATTTGAACCCAGGCACATACCAGAATCCATGCTCTTCACCATTAGGTTATAAGGACTCAAAATATTTCCATATTCTTGACGCAAGGAGATGTATAGATTGACAGGAAAGGCAGTTCCAGAAATCTCCAAGATGATTATAGCCCAGATTTCCTTCGATTAAGATGTTTCTGGCAGTAAGAAACCTGAAGATCCAGCCTTACATTCAGCCTACATTCACAGTGCTCAAAAGTTCTGCAAGACCAGTGCCTCAGGACACTAGGGAAGGACTTTGAATCCACTCATAATCTTGGTATGAACAATGAAGAGCTCAAGAGATTCCCAAGGACTAAATCCCAAAACCACTGTAAATGCCCAGATGTACCAATAGTACGAAAGCATAATACTGTAAGTCAATAAGTGTCCTTCATAAAATGATTTCCAAACAAAGCAGTTGCTAGCAGTAACTAGTAGTTACTACTAGTAGTAACTACTAGCAGTTACTACTAGCAGTTACTACTAGCAGTAGCTAGCAGTAACAAATTTGCTAGTAGAATAACTGTTCTCTGATGAACCTCAACAAATCAGAAAGGCTATGGTTTCATGGGTAAAACATAGAGCTAATTCCTAGAAGACATTTGAGCTCCAGAGCTTTCTCAGAATGAATTTATAAATAGGTGTAAATTTGTACATGGGATTCCAGGCATAGTAAGGAGAATATACACACAAATTATATTAAGGTACTTCAATGAAATTATTACTAATTGTAGCATTAAAGACAGAGAGGCAACTAGAGTTCATTCTAACAACGCTGGTTAACAGCACTTGCTACAATAGTTGTGATGCATGTAATGTTCTAGTTGTAACTTCAGTTTACTTACTCTTTCACTTCCATGTTGGTTTAGAACAGTCCCAAAAAGGCCCATTTAGACTGAGAATGAAAATAATAATTAAAACTTTCATAGCTCAATTTTGGGATATGTAAAGAGTCACTGGTTACCTAATATGTAGTTTCATAGGCCCTCTGGTCACCTGTTAAACTAGTTAGAGATAAATTAACAGGCAGCTGTATACAAAGAAGGAGAGGGTAAAGTCACCTGCCAGAGGGAAACACTATAAAAATATTTCAAGTGTTCCAACTTAACAGCGAGGAAGTCTGAGAAGACAGTCCTGGTTGCCTTTGCTTACCTACTCTTTTAGGGGTCTGTTCCCAAAGGCCCTCTGTCCCCTGAGGATGTAGAATGTGGTAAGGGTGCCGGAGGCCCAGGAGGCTGCTGCTAAATTCTTGGAGCCCCTCCACTAGAAATTATCCAAGACAAAAAGGTCGTGCTGCTTCTTCACTTGTAAGTGCTGAAATAAAACACAAAGGTTGCATGCTTATAAGGATGGTTCGGCTACCCGAGAAAAATCTTAAGCCATTAAAAAAAACTTTGAATGAAAATACTACTTTAGTAAACTCACTACTGGCCCGTCCCAAAATGCTCTGCAGGGTGATGTAATTACCAAAAACAAAACAAAAACAAAAATCCAACAGCAAAACCGGCTGCATATATTACATGACTGTAGCCCATGACCGGTTATGCACGCGATCCAGCTTAGTCTCCTTGAAAAAAATAACATATCCAGCTCAATTAATCCAGAGCAACCCGGTAATGAAAGAACCATCTGTCTTCTTTTTCAGCTTCTCTCCACACGTACACACAGCTTTATTGTTCAATGCAGAGGTGAGAGAAGGAGCTGCTGGAAAACCTTCTGAAGAGGAAAGGGAGGGAGGGAGACAGGAGAATGTGGAGGAAGGTCAAGAAGAACAAAAATATCCAGAAGGAAGTGAGGGGAAAGGAAGTGTGGGAAGTTAGAACAGCAACTACTTTAACAATGTGCCATGGGCTACCTTCTCCAAAAAATTTTGAAAAAAAAAATCTCAAATTCTCCTGCTGTAGCTTTTCTTACACAAGACTAAATAATCCTGATACAAAAACAAACAAAACAAACAAAACTGCATGCTCTGTATTTCTTGGGTTAGTAGAAAGTGTCATTTAAAAAAAAAATTTTAGGAAACAAATATCAAAAAACAAAACCAACAAAAATATGGCAAATATTTTATTTCAGAACCCATTGATGAACTGATGTCCTACAATAAGAAAGTGATTATGCTTAATTAAGAAAATCATAGATCGGGCTTCCCTGGTGGTGCAGTGGTTGGGAGTCCGCCTGCCGATGCGGGGGACGCAGGTGCGTGCCCCGATCCGTGAGGATCCCACGTGCCACGGAGCGGCTGGGACCGTGAGCCACGGCCGCTACGCCTGCGCGTCCGGGGCCTGTGCTCCGCAGCGGGAGAGGCCACAACAGTGAGAGGCCCACATACCAGAAAAAAAAAAAAAAGAAAAAAAAAGAAATCAGTTGATGTGCTGAATTGTGGATTACAGGGGACTTTTTTTCTTGAAAGTTTAAAATTTATGGAGAAACAGAAAATGCTTATTTTCATATATCTCTATATGCATATATATCTATATGCAGCATATATCTGTATATGCTGACTGACCCCGGCATTTGAAGTGCTAAGCAGTTGGTGCATTTAGAAACCAGAAGAAAGGCAAAGCGGTGCTCTTTAGTGGCAATTATTATAATTAGAAGTCTCCACCACAAGACAGAATTTTGAACCTAAGGAAATTATGGGTCATGATAAAGTTGAGCCTCAAAATCATTCTCCCTAAATGTATAGAAAGTACAACTCCTGGGTTCCTATGATCTTCAACCTACTACTAGCTACTACCAGCTGGAGTAAAGGAGCAATCACAAATTTGAAATAGAAAGGTTAGTAAAGAAAGCCCAAACAATGTCACACCAGGAACAACTAGAGGGATGGGGATTTAGTTACACCTGGAGAAGCTTAAATCAAGGAAGGAAAACAAAAATGGCTATTCTCGTGTCTGTATGGCCTTCACGAAAAAGAGGCATTAGCCTGGTACTGAATGCTGCAGGGAGTTAAGCCAAGGCCAGTGAATGCAATATTCGAGGACTTTGAGCTCCACATGGAAGAAGTTGCTTAGGTTGCCTAAAGATAATACAGGTTCCATTGCTGGATAATGAGTCACTTGTTACTACAGATAACTCTGTTTTAAAAACCACTTGGAAAAAATTAATTAATTAAAAGAAATAAAAACTACTTGGGAGGGCTTTGGATAGTAGTGCTTAATAAACTTTAATGTCCATTAACATCACCTGAGCATCTTGTTAAAATGTAGATCCTTATTCGGTAGGGCAGGTGGGGACTAAGAATATGCATTTCTAGCGAGTTCCCAGGTGGTGCCAATGCTGATGTAGCTTGGTTACAAGCATTAGAATGTTATTTAAACCAGTGTTTCCCAAAGTGCAATCTTCTAACCATATGGCTTCAAAAGTACTCCAACCCTGATGTGGGGGCAGACGATTAATAGGTAAAGTAGCTATTAGCAGAATTGTGCAGGCACACACCTTCAAATTAAAAATAAAAAGGGTGTATGGTGGTATCTTCCAGTACCCCCCAGGTGAAACTTTTGAACAATAACTAATTTTGTCCAATTTTAAAGAATACATGTTTCATTTCAATTAAAAAAGGATTAAAAAATGATGCTTTTACTCCAAGCTTGGTAAATAACTGAAGCCAAATAAGCGTGTCCTGATGAATGAATGAGTATATGCTCAGCATTAAAAATGCAGTGACTTATGATTTCAGTATACAATAGTTAACAGAGAAGTAGGATAAGACAAAATATGGCTATAAAGTAATTTTTCCCAGTGATTTGTGTTACAAAATCATTTGCCTCCAAACGTGGTGAGGGTAGACTCCTAAGGCTACATTTGTAGTCTTCTTTTTCAAGGTAGGGCCTTGCATTATTTTCCTAGCCCTGAAATTTCACCTCCCCACCACCCCATCTGGGTCAAAAAATTCTTTCAATGCTTTGAAAGTTTCTTTCTTGTTCATATTTTGCTCAGCTCCCTACTTATCTCATAAATTTGGGCTTTTAATCAGTTCAAAATTCTGTGTGATGTCTTTCCTGGGGAAATATGCTAATATCTGAACACACAGACCTTCCTCAAATTTTAAAGCCTTCTTAGGTTTCTCTCCCAGAGTAAATAAACCCACAACTAAGAAGGAACCAGTTTCCTGTCTTTCCTCCTACTCTGTAAGTTCTCCTTCCAAAGGGTTTACTGTTTTATAGTTTGCTTAAAAGTTATAAGTAACATTCCATCTGACTTACAAAAGCCCTTTTTTTCAAGCTACTTATTACATCAGTTTATTCTGAATGAACCTAGCTTATTCTGCTCCTTGAGATGTATCATTTCCTGTTTGTTAGTTCCTCTTTTGCTACTTTTAAAAGAAAAAAGTCAGTTAGCTTGAGGGTAAACGATCAGATGAGCATGTATCAAATCTTAAGATTAAAGCAGTTGGAAATGTTCCTGCTTTCCACAGTAAATGAAAGTATGTGATGATACTTATGTTACTATCCATCAGATGACCCTCCAAAGTCAAATTACAAATATGATGCGAATCTTAATTTGGGGTATCTTATAATTATTATTACAAATAAACCAGTACATGCGATACATATTTTTTTATTAAATCATATAGTCCTAGATTTACTTCCGAATACCAGCTAAATTAATCCTCTAGGCAAAGGGAGTCAATTCATTTCCTAGTAAAATTAACTCTGAAAGTTTTTACCTCTACTATAACTTTGCTGATTTAGTCAATAATTAATTTCCTAATGCCAGCCCTTGTCATAGGCACTGAAGATACAGAAGTGAAGAAGAAAAACAGTCTACAATCCAGGAGAGAAGCAGAAATTAGCAAGTAGTTTTATTACTATTAAGTAATAGTACTTAGAGTTATTACTATATAAGTAAGTATTAAATTACAATTGTGGTCTGACAAGCAACTGACCCAGGTGGGGAAGGACAGGGAGCTTCTCGGAGGAATTTGAGAAAATTCACAGAGAACTCCTCTGAGAAGGAGTTAACCAGAAGAAACCAGGGTGGAAATGAAAAGCATCCCAGTCAGAGGAAACAGCATTTGCGAAGATTCTGAAGTGAAAATGAAAACAGTTCACCAGAAGAATTGAGGTTGCTGATAATAGGAGTAAGCATGAAAATGATAAGAGCTGATCTTTGTTGCATGCCCTACGACATGCATGAACTCATAGAACCCTCACAACAGTGCTAAGATGGGCCTGTTATTCTAATTTTGTAAATGAGGAAACTGAGAGGCTTAGAGAAGTTAACTTGTCCAAGGTCTCAAAGTTAGGTGTCAAGCCAGGGGTTGGGCTAGGCAGTTGTAGGCAGTAATCTAGGCAGTAATCTAATAATTCAGATTATTCTGAATCTGTAAGCTATTCTAGCTTTCCAGGAGCCAGATCAACTTGGAGCTTTCCTCATCTTCAAGATTTATTCTGTCAATTTTCATTTTTCACAGAATAATATTGTGAAATATAGATGTATTGGAATAGCTTCAGTCCCATTCCCAGAGTCTTTATAAATGTATGGTTCCTAGGTTGGAATCTATCTCATTAGGAAATATTACATCGAATTTTTTCATTACAAAAATGTTAACAGGGACTTCGCTGGTGGCGCAGAGGTTAAGACCCCGTACTCCCAATGCAGGGGGCCCAGGTTCGATCCCTGGTCAAGGAACTAGATCCCACATGCATGCCTCAACTAAGAGTTTGCATGCCACAACTAAGGAGCCCGTGTGCCACAACTAAGGAGCAGGTGAGCCGCAGCTAAGACCCAGAGCAAGCAAATCAATAAATATATATTTTTTAAAAACCCATTAACAGAAGTCCAAATGTTAATATAACAAATGCCCATGAACCCATTAACCAAAATAACCATATCTTCTCAGGGATTTTTTTTTAATGGAGATTTATGTTCCCCTCCTTACCATGTTCCTCTTCTCTGAGAGGCAACCACTATCACAAATTTATGTACTTTTTATTCACACATGTGTACACACCCACATGCATTCGAAAACATTATGTGGTATGTAATATTGTTTAAAGTAATGTTTAACATTGACATAACAAATACATACTATTCTGAAATTTGCGTTTTTCACTCTACACTTTTGGTTTTGAGGTCCATCCATATTGATGCATAAAGGTCTTGTTCATTCTTTTTAAGTTCTGTAGAGTATCCTATCAACCAAATATATCACAAAGCTTTCCATTCCCTACCAGAGACATTTAGGTTGCTTTCAGAGAACTGCTAATCTAAATGTCATTTTGGAGCAAAATCTTCTTTTTTTTCCAATCTAGAAAAAACAGTTTACTAAGACAGTGAAACTTACAAATTGCTAGAAATACTTTAAAATTGAAATTTCACTTTGCATAGAGTCTTTTTTCTAAAACATAAACTTTGATCATTCAGGTTGTTTAAAACTACGTAGATATTTAAAATACCATGACTCTCTGAAAACGGGAAGTTAATAGTATTTTTTTTTAAAAAGTACATTTCTAGGTAAGGTGAATCTATAATCATCCTGTTGAAAACAAAACACACTGAAGAAAAAGTGGATGCTGAAAATAGCCTTCTTACAATCACTTTCTTTTTCTGATAACCACACTGACTAGGCAGAAAAGTTAGAGCATTTGAGCAAGTAGATAAACAAACCAAAGGTCTCTCTGGAATGCTTTGTTCAGTGTTTTGGCCAGAACGTAATCCAAGGTACAACCTCACAGAGAGATAACCAAATTTCTCTTTAGAACTGAGGGATTGGGAAGTGCCTACTATGAGCCAGAGTCAATGCGGGATAAAGCAGACAATTAAGCAAAACAATGAAATGCCAGGTCTTTCACCCTGAAGTCTTTAGACCCATAAACAGTGTGACTATACACAATGATCTACTGACGTTAATGAAAATTTTTAGCTCAAGGACATTGTAACAAGGTTTATCATCCAGCATAAACTGAAGTCAAGTCTACGTCTATGGGTTTCCTATCCCTTTAGCATCATTTTCTATAAAGAATCTGAGAAAACCTCAAAAGGCAGATGTTTTAAAATATAGATAAATGTTTACTAATGGCTGCATTCTTTACACTATAAAACAACCTAGTCTCGGGAATTCCCTGGCAGTCCGGTTAGGTTAGGACTTGGCGTTTTCCCTGCCAAGACTGGGGTTCAGTCCCTGGTTGGGGAACTAAGACCCTGCAAGGCGCAGCTCGGCCAAAAACAAAACTAAGCAAAACAAAACCTAGTCTAGAAGGAGCAAAGGAAATTTGAATAAGAGCATTCTCTTTGAAGGGAGGGGGAAGAAACATCTCTTCTCCTAGCAGATTTCCAAAGAACTGTACACCATCCCCAAGAAGGTGAATAAAAAAAGAAATCTGGGTTTCCATTGAAAGAAGTAACTCCAGTGCACTGGGGATCACAATGGAGTCAGACTGTTTGACTCCATGGTCACAATTAGCCAAATGTTTTAGCACATTCCACAGGCGAGAGTCAAGGAGATATCACTTCCTCTAGATCCCTGGTCTCCAGCCCAAGAAAACCCCCTCGGCTTAGGAAAACCTACCCAGGCTTCAGGAGGCAGCTCTGAGCTCAACAGAAAATCATCCTACCAGTAGTTCAGTGAAATAACAGGCCAAGCAAATGGAGCAGCTCCATCATCCACTTATCCATCTGTCCATCCATCCATCCAACACAGATACGTATTACTCATCCATCACATGGCACAAGATCTCAAGGAACAAGGACTGTCTGAACTGACAACACAGATGCTCTAAAGGCAAGTCCATAAAAACATAGACGATTAAACATACCGAACATAACATTTTGCCTAATTCTAACGTCTTACCTGTAGTTTCAAAGTGTACTCTCTTATTATTTTTCAATTAAATAATATGTATATTATAGAGAATACATAGAGAGAGGCCGAAAACATGCAACTTTTTTGCATTCTCCCTCAAAGGGCAAAATATATTGTATGAACAGCAGAAATTAGAGGTTGAGAGACTCTTAGCAAGAGAATAAGGAATCACCAATAGGCCAGGAATGAAAAGTTGAAATGCTTAAACTTTTGAAACTTCCCCGTGTTTATGATATTTTAAAACGTCTGGAGACTTCCCCAGTAGTTACTAGCAGTAAACAATGGCTTCTGAACAGAAAGCAGGGGCAGTTAAAAGGCACATGCACTCTGTAACCACCCTAGGCTACAGACGTATAAGGTGAAGGGAGAGTCTGTACTAAGAGCGTTTAAGACAAAAGCCACCAGAATCCCTAGTACAAAAGAACAAAGGAAGTGGCCTGAGTCTATGAAGTCACCCTGGGGACTTAACAACAGTCCCATCCTTATCATTCCCCTCACACCAGAAACTCAGCCCAGAATAAGAAATCGATAAGTTACTGTCAGGCAGTCTAAAACCAATCCTTTGCTGAAGAAAAAAATACTCCATCATCTAATATGCTCTGCCTCGTTCGTTATTACTAACTAAAGCCTAATTGTTGAGCTGCTTTTTGATCTGAGGGCTTTTTTATTTTCTGAAATGAGAACCGGCCTTTGATATGCGTAAGTACAACAAAATGAAACCTTTATTTACAGCATGCCATACTATTGGAAATAGGGATTTCATTTAAAGAATAAAGTTCTTTTTGTTTCCTATCAGAGATGATTCTGGATCAGAGGAACTGGGGACAACTAGACGGAGACGGTGGCTCAGTCTGGGTCTGGGAGGATGGATTAAGGACACCTCAGCCGAGACCCAGATAGGCAATGGTGGGAAAGCAGAGAGGGCTGATTTACAAAGCTTGGTCTGGGGTATGTCAGGAAACCAAACTGATTCAGTCTGAAAATACTAGGGAAGAGCAGAGTGAAGAAATAAAGAAAAAGTCATACGAATGTAATGAAACCTTGTCTTCCACAACACAGACGTGGAGCAACCAGGGGCAAGACAGGGCACTCTGTGAGCTAGTCCAGACAGGAGCAGCTTCGAAAGGGTGTAGCCAGGGCAATTCCAGAACCAAGGATCAGGTGCCCTCTGGGGGACAGAGAGAAGAGGGGTCAGAGCACCAGGCCCGCCACAGACGCTCTGCATTCATTTTCTAGGGCTGCAACAACAAAGTACCACAAGCAGGGTGGCTTACAATAACAGAACTGTATTATCTCACAGTTCTGGAAGATAGAAGTCCAGAATCTAAGTGTTGGCAGGGCCATGCTCCCTCTGAAACCTGTAGGGGAGAAACCTTCCTTGCCTCTTTCTAGTTTCTGGTGGTTTGCTAGCATTCCTCTGCATTCCCTGGTTTATAGATCATCACTCCAATCCACTGCCTTCACACAGTGCTCTCTCTGTGTCTCTGTCTTCACACAGATGCTTCTTATAAGGACACCAGTCCACTGGACTAGGGGTCCATCCAACTCCAGCATGACCTCATCTTAACTAATTACATGTGCAATGACCCTATTTTCGAATGAGTTCCCATTCTGAGGTACTGGGAGTTAGAACTTCACCGGGTCTTTTTAGGGAGACAGAGTTGAACCTATAACACCCTTCTTGATGCCTGGTCCGTACTCTCAGCCAGAGGGACCCTGATGCTCTAGAGTCATTCAGAATACCTGGGTGTTAATTCAAATTAAAAGGAAATAGAGGGCTTCCCTGGTGGCACAGTGGTTGAGAGTCTGCCTGCTAATGCAGGGGACACGGGTTCGTGCCCCGGTCCGGGAAGATCCCACATGCCGCAGAGCAGCTGGGCCCGTAAGCCATGGCCGCTGAGCCTGCGTGTCCGGAGCCTGTGCTCCGCAACGGGAGAGGCCCCACAAAAAGAAAAAAAAAAAAAGGAAAGAGAAAAAAAAATTACCCTATGGTGGTGAAAGTCAGAATGGTGGTTACATTCAAGGAGGGGAGCAGTGACTGTGTGGGAGTACATGGTACACTCCTGGAGGGCAGGTAATCTTCTAGCTCTTCATCCAGAGGCACGTAGCGTGGGTGTGTTCACTGCGAGGAAACGTATCGAACTATACTTAGATGGTTTGTGTATTCCTCTGTATGTCCAATATATTTCCATAAGAACTTTACTTTAAAAAAAAAAAGAGAGAGAGAGAGAAATTGGAGCTGTCCAAGAAATAGAGGTGTTGGCAGCCTAGGCAGAACCTCAGAAAAAGGCATTACCTGGGAGAAGCCCCAACCCAAGAGCTGGCTGCTCAGCTGTGCTGGTTCAGACATTTGAGTGGTCAGTTTACCTGAGATGTTCAACTCCCAGGAGCTGGTGTATAAATGGAAATGTCAAAGTAATTCACTTATAATGAGAAAAATATAAGAGCCAAGGAGTACATATATTTAAACTGGAAGATTGACAACTTCTACAGGCAAATCCCTGGGTGATAAAAGTTGTTTGATAACCACAGACCTATAATAAGGATACATTCTTCCCTCAGTAGTGCTGGAAACACAGTAAGACACTTTTTGATCTGCCCTCTGTTTTCCTAGCCTCCTTGCGGACCTCTCCCACACATTCCATTTTCAGGCTAATTACACCTCAAGTAAATTCCAGTGTTTTTTTTTTCTTTCGCATCTAATTTTCTTCTGGGAATTTTACACTCTTATGTTTAGGGAGTTTTCAGTCCTATTGCTTAATTCCTAAGCAAGAGAAATCAACACCAAAAGACAGAGTTAAACTACACTGGACACCACTCAGACTTTGAAGAAAACATATTTCTGTAATAAAAACACATTAGATTTTCTAGAATTAAATATAATTCAGACATTTAATATCAGACATTGCATAAGCTCTAAATAACATATTGATGTATCAAAAACTAACTGATGGGGCTTCCCTGGTGGCTCAGTGGTTAAGAATCCGCCTGCCAATGCAGGGGACACAGGTTCGAGCCCTGCTCCAAGAAGATCCCACATGCTATGGAGCAACTAAGCCCGTGCACCACAACTACTGAGCCTGCGCTCTAGAGCCCGCGAGCCACAACTACTGAATCCCGCACACCTAGAGCCCATGTTCCGCAACAAGAGAAGCCACCACAATGAGAAGACTGCGCACTGCTATGAAGACCCAACACAGCCAAAAATAAATAGAATAAAATAAATTAATTAAAAAGAAAACCAAACTGAATGTTGCCTTAAAAATGGGAGCGGGGAGGGCTTCCCTGGTGGCGCAGTGGTTGAGAATCTGCCTGCTAATGCAGGGGACACGGGTTCGAGCCCTGGTCTGGAAGGATCCCACATGCCGCGAAGCAACTAGGCCCGTGAGCCACAACTACTGAGCCTGCGCGTCTGGAGCCTGTGCTCTGCAACAAGAGAGGCCGTGATAGTGAGAGGCCCGCGCACCATGATGAAGAGTGGCTCCCGCTCGCCACAACTAGAGAAAGTCCTCGCACAGAAACGAAGACCCAACACGGCAAAAAAATTAAATAAATTAATTAATAAACTCCTACCCCCAACATCTTCTTTAAAAAAAAAAAATGGGAGGGAGAGGAGGAGAGGGGTAAAAAAAGGGAGTGGAGAGGGGGAAAAGGAAGCCAAACATTAACTGCAATGCAAACAAAGAAATAAAAATCAAATATTGATCAAATTGTACACACAAAATATCAATCACATAATTATAGAAGACGAAGCTGTGGAGCTCTTGGGTGTGAAACGTATTAGGGAGGTACTCAAAGTTTCAAGGCTACGAATTTGTAATGGTCCTCTGGTCTGTTCTTGGATGTCTCTGTCCTGTTGAAGTCCCTCTCTACTCTCAACTTTCATATGGAAACCCAGGCTTCAGAAGTCTCAAATGATACTTCACAATTTTTTTTTTTTTTTTTTTTTTTTTGCTGCACTGCACATGCCTTGCAGGATCTCAGTTCCCCAACCAGGGACTGAACCTGGGCCATGGCAGTGAAAGCCTGGAATCCTAACCACTAGGCCACCAGGGAACTCCTTCACATTTCTATCTTTCAAACACTTAAGTTATTAAAAAATGAGAGCTCTAATATCAATTATATATTACAGGTAACTAATGTTTTCATCATTTTCTTATGGAAACAGCAAATGGAAGAGATGTAGTCCACGCCACATGTAAAATCCAAGTGCAACTTTAGAAGCAATGTGCAGAATTTGACTGTTATAAACTGTTATATATAAATTTGTTAAAATTGTCTACGTAGACCTACCCAAGTGCGTATCCTTATAGGGAGATGTAAACATATAGGCCATAGGTCTCTGAGTCTGATTTAGCTGACCCCTACATTCTCTCCTGCATCATCTCCCAAAATGCTTGATTTTGAACATTATGCTCTATGAGCACGAAATTCTGCACAGTTCTCCATCCTACTCAACACAGTTTCATGCCTCAGTGCCTTTGATCATGCTGTTCCTGCTGCCTGGATTGTTCCCTCCCATCCTTTGCCCTCCCCGCCATAAACTGGAATGGTCTAGTGGGATTCTGCTCTTCAAGGAAGACTTCCTTTTCTACTTTTACCCTGTATTTGGATGAGGATAGAGGAGATTCTAAGGAAGAAAGCATATGTAAAGCTGTTTCAAGAATACAGAAACTGGGGCTTCCCTGGTGGAACAGTGGTTAAGAATCCGCTTGCCAATGCAGGCGACACATGTTCAAGCCCTGGTCCGGGAAGATCCCACATGCCACAGAGCAACTAAGCCCGTGAGCCACAACTACTGAGCCTGCGCTCTAGAGCCCACGAGGCACAACTACTAAAGCCTGCAGTCCACAGCTACTGAAGCCCATGCACCTAGAGCCCATGCTCCGCAACGAGAAGCCACCACAATGAGACACCTGCACACCACAACAGAGTAGCCCCCGCTCGCAGCAACTAAAGAAAGCCCGAGCCAATCAACGAAGACCCAACACAGCCAAAAATAAATTAATTAATTAATTTTAAAAAAAAAGTGATCTGAAGAAGTTGTCCTCCAATATCATTCTTTAAAAAAAAAAAGAATACAGAAACTATAACTATCATTTTTTATATTATAGAAAAAGATGAAAAGATGTTAATTTTTTAATGGACATCTGAATAGAGTAGCTTTTACTTCTTAACCTTAGTTTATTCTGAAAAACTCACAGTGCTATTCAACCAACAGATTTTCATGCCCCATCTTCACCTGAAGCCCATGTGGGTGTGTGTGTGTGTGTGTGTGTGTGTGTGTGTGTCCGCGCACACACACACACACACACTGTATCCCTCCACTGCATGCCCATGGATCTCTATGTTGTAAATAGCACTGTGCCTGGCACATGATAGGTGCCCAAATATTTGTTGCTGTTCACTGAAAAATAATTAAAGAAATACAACATGAGTAGATTAATAGAGTCCAAAGTGAAGTCAGGGTCTAAGAGGACACAGACTGGAGAAAAAATTAGAGCTAGAGAAGGCCAAACAGAAAGACTTTCTGGAGAAAGTCAAATTTTAACTATTCAAGGAAGAACAGCTATAATAATAGAGTTATAATAATAATAGTAATGTAACAACATTGATTAAATGTTTGATATTTGGCAGGAAATATGCTGAACTATTTATACATGTTTTCTTTCTAATTATCATAACTGTGATGTGGGCATTATTTCAAGTTTACAGATAAAGAAAGTGATGCTCACAGAAGTTAGGCAATGCGTTCAGAGTCCTGCAGTTATTAGCCATGAAGCTGGGAAACGAAGGCAGGTTATCACCTGGCTTGGATGGGGGAGGGGGAGTGTGGAGCGGAAGGAGAAAGGCACTAAGTGTCAAAGGACCCTTGCAAGCTGCAGCGCCAGGAGGCTTGCAGTGACTGCAGTGCAAATGGAAGAGTGAAAAGAAAGTTAGCAACAGGAGATGGCAGAAAACTTCAAAGACCTGTGGGAGAAATTCTCTGGATTTTTGAGCAGAAAAAAATTTCCATAATAAAACCCATGCTTGAGGAATGCTATTATAAAAGGTGTGTGGACAGGAATATTGGTGGTCATAGGTAGAGAACTTGGGTAGAAGCTTTTTATAAGAATATGATTATATTACTTATGGTTAAAGCAGAAGAGCCCTACACACCGATCCTGTAAAAATAGTTGGTGGAGGGGGTTGTTGTTTTTGTTTTGCAATAGGTGGGCCAGTTTTGTCCTCCAAAAACAATCAGGGCCTGCGAAACATTTACAGGTACTTCATGATCAGAAATTACACATATCCCTTAACATCCTGCTTAAGAAAAAAATCCAATTATTTCTAATTTAATTGTAGCATAGCTGGGATCAAACAAGAGTGATTAGCTAACTGCTTTTGACATTTACTTGAAATATTGGCTCCAAATACCAAAAGTATCTTGAAAGCAGTATTCTTCATCTTACAAAGATCATTTACATTTACAACAGAGAGTTCCTTTAACTTGCAGAGTCTGTCAATTAAATAAAATTATAAATTAAATTAGTTGCTGTTGCTGAAAAGAAGTTGAAAATCCAGTTGAAATGCAACTGGATTATCATCTCATTGCTCTTGTCTAAATGCAACTGGATAACCCATTTCTCAATTTTTAAGTGCAGTTTTATAACTTTATATTATCTTTATTATATTATAATAATTATTATATATTACATTATCTAATTTTATATTAGCTGTATATTATCCCTAAAAAGAAGTCAGGGAATTAAAAAAATAATCTGATCTTTTATTCTTTGGCTCTAGGCTGAACAAAGAAAATGTACATATTCCCTTACCTTTGCCTCTTCTATCCCTTAATACATGAAGGACTCTTACATACTAAAGGGTTGCACAGATTTTAATAAAAGCATTTCATTTTATTTTATTTTATTTCATTTGTTATACTTTATATTGTATTTTTATACATAGTTTATTTGATTATTTTAATAAAAGCAGCACCTTCTATGGTGCTGGCCTAAATAGTTGCAATAGAATCTTTCCTAAGAAGAAAACTCCTCCAAGATGTCTGAAGCAGTGGGCTGATAACTTCTCTGAGGACTAAAATATGATGGGGTGGGGGGAGGGAGACTCCGTAAAATCAGCTCGAAGACAAGAAGGCTTTGTTTATGTAACAGCATGTCCTTGAATATCTGTATTAACCAGGAAAATGCCCTCTGAAGGCACCGTTCTTTGTGAGAAACTTTGTCACTATGAGTCTCAGCAAAAGTCCACAGCTGGGCCCCTCTCAGTTCCCTCTGCCAGGCAGGGACTCCTCCCAGCTCTGGCAATCTCAATGAGGAGAGCTTTTTATCCCCAGGGCATCTGTGTGTGTCTCCAGTTAGGTAAAATGATACATAACAGAAACCTAAGAAATATCATAATAAGCACTGGAACTCAAGCGGTGCAAATCTCTGCCTACTAAAGGGCATGACATCATGGATGTGAGACACTGGGCTATTAAAGAGGGAAATGATTCCATTATCCATGCTCCTGGCACACTTATTTCCTCACTAATGTAATCACATACCCAACTAACTGACTAACCCAACTCAAATTATCATAAGTTATGAATTATGAAACTGTTCTGAAAGTTTACTGTACACGAAAACAAATTTGAGAATATCCACCTGATAATATTCACATACCGGTCTCTTACGTGTCAGCCTAAGTATACTATATTATTTTCAAAAAGAAGAGTTTCAAAACCAGAAGAGTTTTAATTAACATAGACTAATCCACAGTAATGAATTCACCTTTCACCTGTCTTCTCCAACGTGTTAAGTTTCAGAGATGACAAATTGATGACACTAATAGTTATAATCCTAAGAGTTATAAAGATGTTACAGCTGAGCTAATATAGTCACATTGTGAGTTAATCCATGGCCATCTATAGTGTTCTGGACACCACTCCAGGTTCCGAGGACACAGGGGCGAACAAGACAAGACATAATTGCTGCCCTCTCAAATAGAAACGTGTTCCAGATTTTATGCCACTACATCAGACAGAAACAGACATGAAAAGCTGAAAGTGAGTTGTGCTATATATGAAATAGTATGTAAATTATACTACGTATGTTAAGTAGGTAAATTAATAAATGAGCAGGGCATCTGGCTAAATAACCTCAAAAGCAATTTTCTCTCTAAAGAGTATACCAAGCTTCCCCAGAGAGTTATGTACTGGCAATAATGAGCTATCCTGGAATCAAAGGATAACTGATAAAATGCTTCTGTTCATTTCCGATAAACCGGTGCTACTAGGAGATATCGACTTGGACATAAGCTTTCATGATTTAAGTGTTACTCTAAGACTGACAAGATCATCTACGAAGAACAATAGAAATGAAATTTCTAAGGCATAGTCTAATCCCATGGCAACTATTATAAGAGTCCTGCACATTTCCACTGAAACTACCTCTCATATCAGACTGCATAGGCTGGGGAAAGAGAGTGGGAGCTCTGGAAAAGGCAAGACCTTCTTGTTACACAGAATATCCCCTTTTGGGACAATCATTGTCTTGCAAAAGATACCAACTATGATTGATTTGACTAGATACTTCTTAGTATCTAGTTTCAGATGTCACCAGCCAATCCAGAGACTTAGAGACAACTAGATATTCAGTCTGGAGAGAGGCTAAGAAATCAGAGCTAGTGATGGGGAGTTTCACGCTTGAAATTGAAACTGAGTATATGGATTTATTTCAGAGGGTAAGAAGAACACTGTCCAGAGTCCTATGAGCCCTGCTTTTCAGTGTGGATATGCTTGTGCTCTGACCTAGGGCAAAGAAGGGGAAATCAGTGATGGACAATTAATGGGGAGAAGAAAAACTGAGAGTGAAAATGTGTGTGTGTGTGAGAAAGAGAGAGAGAGAGAGAAACAGGGAAGCCCATTGCCCACCAGGTGAAGACTGAGTCTCTAATTGAAAGTCTCCAGTGGCAGCCCATTCTAATAAAAACATAATTCAAACTCCTTTCTAAGACTTAAAATCTTCACATAAGCAGTCTTCCGCCTGCCTCACTGACTTCATCTCCTCTCTTGCCCTTTTGCACTCTTCTCCATCTACAAGTCCTCCAGACATCCCAAATTCATTTATGCCTCAGGGCCTTTGCAGTTGCTGTTCCCTCTGCCTAGAATGCTCTTCCTTCTGCTCTTCACTTGACTGGTCCTTCTCATTATTCACATCTCACTTCAGATATGCCCTCCTCACAGCAGCTCTCTGACTGCTCTAAACTGGCTTCCCCCATGCCCTGTCTGGCACGCGCCCACATTGCATTGTCTTTGTAACACTCATCTCTATCTGAAAAACGTTTTTCCATTTATTTGTATCTGGTTTATTGATTCCATTTCCCACAGAAACACAAGCTCTGTAAGAGTGGGAGCTTCATCTGTTTTGTTCAACGCTGCATGACCTACCTAGAACATCTATTACATGGTGGGTACGCAGTAAATATTGGTTAAATCTCAAGTCCCACCATATAGATGACTGTGGAAAGTCACGCAAGAGCCACTGCAAAACCACTCTCTGCTCCCTCGTTGCCCCATCAAAGCACAGTGACCATGACCCACAGCTACACCAACTCTGGGCCTACTTCCACAACCCATGAAGGCGAGAGTAACGCCGTTTCCCTTGGAGAAATTTCCAGCTTCCTTTCCATTTCCTCATCTGGAGGCCTTATTCCCTCATCTCCCACAGACCTTTCCATTCCCAACCACATAAAAAGTATATCAATGTTTAAAGAATTCTTCAAAGACCAGCATTACTCTGTGCTACTGGATGAAATGATGGCATTGGCCCACTGTGTTTCAAGTGTAAGGGGGAAGAGAGAATGCAGAAGAGATCCTCTTCACTCAGCGTTCCAGTGTTGAAGGTAAGAAAATCTCCTAAGGGTTGGGTGCTTTCCTTCGTCTTTTCCCAATGGTCCAGGAAGAGGAAAGCCCTGATCAGATGCAGAAGGCTGTGACAGTAAATGGGAAGCTGGATGACCAAAAGATCTGCCCCCCGCAAAAAAAAAGAAGCAAAGGAAAAAGAAATATGGATGAGACTCAGATCCTACTGCTCCGCACTTTTACCCTCATAACCTCATCCCCATAATATTATCGCTTCTTAGCCTGACTGTATGGCAGCCAAGTTCCTGACCGAGTCTGAGACACTTCCACCAATTCAGTCACCATCATGGGAAAGAACGCCTGCTAACCCACTGTGGTGAGGGAACTGTGCTTCTAACACCCTGACATGGAATCATAAATACAGTTTTCTACTGAAACACTGTAATGTCCAAGGCAGACAGCCTGTTCCATACATCAAGCTCACTCCAAACTAAATACTTTTTATTTCTAACTTACCAGGGTTCGATTGGAAATCCGTGGTGTGTGCTGTTGTCCACTGTATTTGGGAGAAACAGGAGAGATTCATTTCAGCTGTGAGGGTGGGGCTGTAGCCCTGGGAAGATTTCTTCCAGGCAAGAAGGATGAGCAGGAACTTCAGTGAGAATATACACGTATTCAGAATGAAAAGAACGTTCAGAACAGAAGCCAATGGAGATAACATGACCTTGTAAACCTGGCCAGACACAGCACACCCAAGGGCCATGTCAAAGGTGTGGAGAAGATGGACGATAATTGTTGAAAGCCTGGAGCTAATCAGAAGGAAAGACAAAGTATGCAGAGCACCTACTCAAGAAGCCAAGCATGAGGGGTAATTAAGAATTAATCTGTGGGGAGGGTGGGAGGGAGGGAGATGCAAGAGGGGAGAGATATGGGGACATATGTATAACTGATTCACTTTGTTATAAAGCAGAAACTGACACACCGTTGTAAAGCAATTATACTCTAATAAAGATGTTTAAAAAAACATTAATCAAAAGAAAGGGGGACATGAATATTTGTAAGTATCTGCTGAAAATTATATGTGTAGCCATTATTCAGAGTATGTTTTCTGTATATATTTCTGCTTTGATTTAATAAATAGTTCTGAAAAAAAAAGAATTAATCTGTGTTCCGATCAGGGGGTATATAAATGAGCATTGTGGAAGGCAAAGGAGAAAGATATGCAAATGAATGGAAGAATTGGTGAAGAATGTCTGCTACAGAGGCTTCCTGGAATGGTGTAAGGCAGAGGTGAAGTGACCTTCCTGTGATCCATTCTAGGTCACTTAACCTTGGGCAGTCTCAGTTTTTTTAACTATAACATAAGGTTAAGCATTCCTGTCTCATAGGGTGGTTGGGAAGATTTAATAAAATAGCATAGATTTAATAAAATAGCATTTAATGGCATTCTTCTGCCAAAACTGTTCCTCTATTCTTTTCTGAGCCCCGAAGATTTGTATTGATTCGTGGCATAAGAATAAATTGAGTACTTCTAACAAATCTACTGAAACAATCAAAACAGCAGTCTTGTTTTATTGCCCCATAATACGGAGACACGGTACAATCTGCGGGTGTGGCAATCAGAGAGGGAAGCTGCTAAAAATATTGCTCTAGAGAAGCCCCAAGGGCAACCAATGAAGACCTCCCCTCCCCCTCCAGGATTAAGGACAGTTTGAAGCCAGAACAGGAAAATACAGTTTCTAGAAGAGTTCTCTCCTCATAAACCAAAGTTGCCAGTATCTAAAGTACCTCCGGGACAATTAGCCTTATTCAGAAACGACAAACTATCAATAGATAACAATCTAAGAGTGGCTCTTTGCAGATCTTCGTGTTTAAAAGCAGTCGTAGGTGAAAGGAAAAGGAAACGAAAACGAGTCACTTTACAAATGTCAAATCAGCATGCTTTCGAAGGGAAAATAACCTGCCACCCTGACCAGATCCTCCTAAATATTTAACATCTCCATATAAATAAAAAGATAGTTTCATGGTCTGCAGCCGGGAGAGAAAGTTTTATGACCGGAAAGTCAAATATCCAAGCTAGCCTTGTAAAAGCTGCTATCAGAGATCAGAAGGTTAGTGTGAACTTGGGGCCAGAGGGCGAGAGGCTTCTGGCCGATCGGCAATTTTCTTAACTATCTACCCCCGGCGGCGCTCCTCTTAAGCACATGCGGCTTTGCTGAGTTTAGAATCTGCAGTTTACGTAGTTTCTGATATGCTGGCATGCAAGATGTCTTTTTCATCACCACTCCCAAGAACCGTTTCTGAACCATCATGTTTGAACAGCAACGCCCAACCCCGTCCCCAACCTCTCTCCCCGCCCTTCTACTGAAGACCCTCCCCCAAAAAACTGTTTTGGGTTTGTTTTTAGTTTCTGAAAATAGCTTTTGATAGATTTTCTTTCAAGCCAAAAGAACAGCACACAGGGGCTGAGATCGCCAGGGAGCTGGGAAACAATCCGCCTCAAAACCACAAGCGTCTTCTCCCCTACCCCCTAAACTAACGGCAGCCCAAGTCACGGAAATTTTCTCACCGCCGCCCTTTCCTCCAAATTGCCTCGGAGCTGGGTTTGCTAGGTCTAGTTCCACCGTAACGGGAAGAAGGGTTTCTAGCAAAATTTTCTAAGGTAAAACGCGAGAACCTTCCAGACCTCTCGCCCCTGCTCGCGTACAGACCCTTTTACAGGCAAACAATAGTGAGCAAAGCGCCCATCACCCCCGTCGGCCTTTCCTGCGCGCAAGCTTCCAGCGCCCCTCCCGCCCCTCCCGGGAGAGCACCTGGGGCCGAGCGCCCCCGACTCCCTAAACCCGGGGGTACGGGACCAGCGCACGCAGGCTCCTGGGGGGCGGGGGGGTTGGTGCGTGGAGGCGCGCCCCCGGCCCCTGATCCTCAGCCTTAGGGGCTGCAAAGCCCGCGGATCTCTCCGCTCCGCCAACCTCCCTCCCCCGGCGATACAAACCCGCAGCGAAGCGGGCGGGGTAGAGTTACCCGCCGAGGCCCCGGCGCGAAGACCGCAGAGGCGTGCCGGGCTCCGGGGCCGGAGGCCCGCTGCTCTCGGCTCCCTCGTCGCCGCTCGCTCCAGCCGGCTGCTGCCTCTCCCGCGGCGCCTGAAGCATCGAGCCCCCGAAGCCCGCGGCCGGCGGTAACCGGAGGAAGGTGGCGCGGTTCAAGGGGCGGCGCGGGAGGGATTCAGTCTCCCTCGGACCCGGCGGGGGAGCGGGGAAGGGCGCGGCGCCGCCCGGAGTCCCAGGCGTCCGCCGGCGCGTGTGCTGCCCGCCGCGCCCGGGTTCGGATCTCCGGCGAAAGCGCCTAGCGTCTCCGGTGCCGCGGAGAAGCTCCTCCCGCTTGGCGGCTGGCGCCTGATGCGTGGTGGCCGCGGCCGCCCCCGAGTTCGCGGAGGAAGATGCAATGCGGAGGGAGCTGGTGGGGCTCCCCGTCCCGGCTCCCCGGGCCGGCTAGGTGGGAGCGCGGCCGAGCCCCTACCTTTCCGGCTGGGCGGACACCAGCCGCGCGCCCTCTCCGGGCGTCCCGGACAGGAAAATCACCGCGAAGGGGGCCGGGGGAAAGCGGCGGGTGGCTTCAGGACAAGGTAGGAGGATCAAGTTCCACAGCCAAGAAGACACTCCCATCCCGCCCTGGTTTGTTTGGAAAGCTGCAGGGGCGAAAGTGAGGGGCACCTCGGGTGCTTCCCCCGCCCTCCCCGCCGGGCTGGCAGGCGGCAGAAGTAAACACTTTTTGCTTGGCGCGTGGGGGGACTTCTGTGACACGAGGCGGGGCAGGCGGTTTGGTCGCCAGCAGGAAGGGAGAGGGTGTTCAGAGAGACCGGAATTCCTGGGCTCGGCCCTTCAAGGACAAATGTGTTAGTGCTTTTTATCTTTTGGAGGAAACGTTACTTTAGGGAGAAGAACAAAGGTGAGACATGCATTTTCTTTTCTTATTAAAGTAGGTCTCCCTTGAGAAAAGCGTCTTCATACTTGGATAGATGTGAATACTTTTTTTTTTAACATCTTTATTAGAGTATAATTGCTTTACAATGGTGTGTCAGTTTCTGCTTTATAACAAAGTGAATCAGTTATACATATACATATGTCCCCATATCTCTTCCCTCTGAATACTTTTTAAATTTCAGTGTTTGTGATATAAATCACATGCCATCAAATGACCCCAGGGAGAAGAGCCACAGACTTGGTTGCAATTCAAAGTGACTAATGTGTCAGGCACTGAAACAAAGTCCTCCGTCTGTGATGGACCTTCTGGTATTTGTATTAATTTTAACAACAGCCCTGGGAGGCAGCACTTGTTATTTTCCCAGTTCTCCTATCAAAAAACCCAGAGGGTTCAGAAAATTCCTATCCCTTTCCCTTTCTACAAATTGCCTGTGAAGTAACCCACACAGGTTTTGTCATTTTAAAGGTGGTTCCTGAGACATCAGAGTCGTGAAAGATGTTTAGGGAATTTGTCCATCTGGGCCCATTTTTCTTGAGGTTACTTTGCTTTTTTAGCTTCTCCTGAGTTTATTACCCTTCTCTTGTTCATGATTTTCAGAATTAAAGCAGTGGTATACCTCCTCCCCTCTGGCTTTCCTAGGATTTTTTAATCTGCAACGTCATGTGCTAAGGGGAGAGGCAATCCACTGTTCTTAGGTGACATTTGTACTTCTTCATAGTCAGTGACCAAGAAGGCACTGTTCACCCTAACCTAATTCAAATTCCACCTCCTCCTTTGGCCTGCAGTGTGACCTTGAGCAAGTGACTTAACCTCAGTATACTTCCTTTTGGCCACCTCTACAGTGAGATAGTACAACCTATCTTCAGGGGTTGTTAGGAGGATTAAAATAGATGATAACATAGAGAATTCTCAGCACAGCGCTCATCTCAAAAGAAACATCAATCCAGGAAGTAGGAATATTAGCTGCCAGTCCTTTCCCACCATGAGTCAGCTACCCTCCATGTATCATGTCTGTTTCTCTCATTCATCCTGCAAACCAGAATAATCTCATCCTAAAAATGATGAAATGGGGTCAAGAGGTTAAGTAATGTGCCCAAGGTCATACCACCTATTTTGGAGCAGTGATTCGAATGAAAGTGCCCGGAACCAAAATCAATTTTCTTTCCGGAATGTCATATCACTATGTAACTATCTGGCGTAAGGGCTTTTGACCTGTAAAACTTTCTCTTTTTTTTTTAATGCAGGACACATTATTGCATGGGCACATTATTGCAACTATAAAAATTTTGAATTCTTGTGGAGGGTGATAAAGAATTAAGCAGGGTGAATTTGTAGCCGTCTCTGGGATAGTGTTTTTGGTAACTTTTTTTGGGGGGGAGGGATGTTTTCACAATGTGACTATAAGTCAGCCCTTGTGTAGAAGATTTATTCTAATAAGGTGGGAAGGGAAGGGCCAGGACTACTGGGACATGCAGGGTCTTTTAAAGATCCCTGAAATCATAATATTTAGGCATTGTACACATAGGGCTGGCCTTGTTTGCTAGGTTTGTTTTTTGATTATGGATGGTGCAATTTCTTTGAATTAAAATGATATTGTCTCATGGGATGTGTCCCAGGGTTTCCAGGGACAGGTGAAAGCCAGGTTCCCCGCACTACCCTGGGGTACCATTCAGCACTCTAGAATCACAGTCTACAGTAAGGTTCAAGAAAGTAGTATTTCTTCTTCACCCCAGTATACAGCCTGCCTTCCAAATTCTCATGCCCCGTCCCAAGTGCAGGCTTTCTTGGCATGATTGATGTAGGACTGTCTACTCCATGCAGAAGTGACCTACTTGTAGGGGTGTGCTATCAGCAAGTCACATCAGATCATAGTAGATGAACCCCAGGACTGGAGATACCCACAAAGTGAAAAGAGGCCACTTTCGCACAATATCCCCTCATAAGTGAATAATAATTTTTAAAAAAGTTTTTGTAACATTCTCAAATCTTGGGGTGTTCAGTTTTAAACGATATCTGACTCAGGACTGAGCTTGACCAAGCTAACCCTTTTTACATACAATCCTTCCTCCAACTCTACGTAAAGATCCTGCCAGCCCTGTCTTTATCTCCTGCAAGCAATTATTTAAACAACATGTGCAGGGCCTTCCTTGGCAGTCCAGTGGTTAAGACTGCACACTTCCATTTCAGGGATGGGTTTAGTCCTTGGTCAGGGAACTAAGATCCCAAACACTGTGTTGTGTGGCAAAAAAAAAAAAAAAAAAAAAATCGAGGACATGTGCATGTCAAAAATAATAAGCCAGTGTGTAAGGAGTCTAAATCCTAACTTAGAGCTGTGAGTCTGCCTACAGTGTAGAAAAACTATTGCTTTAGCAAATGGCAGTTTAGTACTTTCAAGCAGAGCCCAATCTTCTCCAAATCTCCATTCCAGAGCAAGGGCTCAGCTACACGTTTGCATATATAAATAACCATTGTGTTGTTTTCCCCAGTATTGTGAGTTCATGAAAAAGGAATTCACATCTACCAGAAAGCTTATTTGCCACTTCATAAATGATAGTGTCTCCTTATTCTACTATTCTCCTTATTCTCCTTATTCTACTAGTCCTGTCAAGGTTTCAGAGGTCTTAGTGGCCCAGTAGTTGTCAGGAACTGCATTTACTCTCCTTCCACAAGCTGGAGAGGGAGGGAAGGGAGAAGGTGGAACTGGGGTTCAGCAAGTTCTAAGCACATGAGCATGTCAATATCTATGTGGTGGGAGCCGTAATTAAGACAACTGATGGAAAACAATTGCAGTATTATTAAAAAGGGTTAATATCCAGAATATATATAAAGAATTCCTATGGATCAATAAAGACAACCCATTTAAAAATAGGACACAGGTCATAAGCAATTCACAAAAGAAAGACAAATAGTCCACAAACATGTGCAAAAACTTTAGTGTCTGTTTTATAATAACACTGTGTAAGAAAAACTAGACAGTAATGAGAAATCAGATTGGCAAAAACTAAAAAGATTAAAGAGTCAATTAGTGAGTTTCCAGCAAAGGTGGCAAGGAAGCTATTCAAGTAACTGTAAAGTACTACTTCCTTTTTAGAGGGCAATTCGGTGGTTATGCTAAAGTTTCTTGACTTATCTCCCTGGAAGGCAGTTCTGGCCTCGAGCCAAGTGATCTAGGAATGAGGACCAGGAGGGAAAGGAACTGAGATCTCTCTCTGACTCCTAGTTACCCCGACAATGAAAAGAGGTTGGCCCTTCTGGTTGCTGGGTAGCTCCCTGCACAGACCGCCAGATGGTAGGACACCTCCCCGAATTGTGTGTGGGCGGGGCGAGGGGGTGGGAGCAGTGGACAAAGCTGCTGTATCTTGGAGCAGCTTGCTCAGAGCTCTTATTCAATCCTGAGAAATGTTAGAAGTCTGGACCACTGTCCCAGCTGATGTGCCACCTCACAGGAGAGAAGGGAGATGTCTCACCCTTCCCATCTGTCTGTGGAGATGCTCTCCTAATTTCCAGTCCCATGACTGATAATTGAGACAAAATATCTGGGTCACTTTACTCAGAGCACTCACTTAGCGCATTAATGATACTTAACATTTTTAACAGCTTTCTTTCATCATAACTGGTTTATGGAGCTGAACTTATGCTACTTCACTTCATGGGAGTGTTGTTATAGGATGGATCCCTAAAAGTGGAATTGCTGGGCAAAATGTACGTAAACCTACACTCAAATAATTAACTGTTTTATATTTTCATGTTCAAAACTTCATGCTTAAAAAAACAAAAAGCAAAAAGCTATTTTCTATAGCACTCCTGAAGCAGAGTGCAAGGTGGAGTCATTACAGTGGGCTGTGAGTGGCACAAAGGCTTCTCTGCATTTCGCAAACTCCAGTCTGCTGTAAATGCGTGTACCTTTCAAATCAGCAGTTCCATTTTTTAGGACTCCATCCTGCAGAACTAATTACGCAGGAACACAAAAATATGTATGGGGATGGTCACAGCAGCATTGCCTGTAATGTTTAAAAACAGGAAAATAATGCCCACGAATAGAAAGTGACTAATTAGATTATGGTAGTATATCCTAGTAATGAATGCAACTATTGCAAAGCTATTATAAATATGTATATACATATACTGATATGATGACAGCTACAGTATATTGGCTTTAGAAGTTCTACATTCATAAAACACATACGGTGTGATCCATTTATATCAAGCAGAAAAA
Organism: Orcinus orca; assembly: GCF_937001465.1. Classification (NCBI taxonomy): domain Eukaryota; kingdom Metazoa; phylum Chordata; class Mammalia; order Artiodactyla; family Delphinidae; genus Orcinus; species Orcinus orca. Next base: position 103,067,214 of record NC_064563.1, read on the forward strand.
TAAAGGACCACTGGTATGTGTGTATATACTTGTGAGTACATAAGAAAAAGTCCTGAAGGCTACACACCAAAATGTTGACAGAGATTTCTTCTAGAATTATAGGGGTAGAGAAAGAAAGGGGATTTTTGCTGCTTACCCTAAATCTATCTAACTTGAAGTATTTATAATGTACATGAGCAATATTTGTAATTTTTAAAAAGGCACTAACAAAGTTATTTTTATGTGTTTGGGGAAAGAGAGTAAAAAAAAAATCCAAAATAAAAATGCATCAGTGTTTAGGTACAAATTTGAACTCTCTAACTTGGCGATTCCCTACCTGTGTGCTCTTTATTCTATACAATGCATTTTTCCAATCAGTAGACACCAAATAGAAATATCAGATGAAAACAAAACAAAACCCTTAAGCCCATGTTGAAAGAACAAGAAGAAAACCTATGTGAATCTTGTTTTTATTGTGCAGTGGAAAAAAACTAGGCATGAAAGAAGCTTGAAGAAAAAGGTTAATACATTCGAACTCATAAAAATGTAGTTTCTAAAGGCAAAACGCACCAAGAAATAAAAAGACAAGTTGGGAAAAAATACTTGCAGCACACAGCAAATGGTTACTACTTATACCAAGAGCTCTTAGGGGACCAAAAAAAACCCCAAGAATTTAATAGAAAAATAGGCAAACTACATGAACAAGCAGCACTCTGAAGAGAAAAATAAACATTACTTAATTAAACAAATATGTATGCCTACTATGTGCCAGGCACTGTTCTGAGCAGGTATATAGCTGTGAAGGAAACAGACAATAATTTCTGCCCCTGTGGAGCTTACAGTCTAGTAAATTTGAAGAGTCTTGACTTCACTAATCAAATTTAAAGTTATGTATCATTTGCACTTATTGGTAAAAATGATTATTAAAACCCAGTGTGGGGACTTCCCTGGTGGCACAATGGATAAGACTCCGCACTCCCAATGCAGGGGCCCTGGTTCCATCCCTGGTCAGGGAACTAGATCCCACACACATGACACAACTAAGAGTTCATGTGCCGCAGCTAAGGAGCCCACCTGCCACAACTAAGACCCCATGCAACCAAATAATAAATAAATATTTTTTTTAAATATAAAAACCTTTAAAAAATCTTAGTGTAGAGATATAAGTACTTTCCTGTGCTTTTTGTGAGAATGCAAATTGGTCAGGTTTTTTTGGAGGATATTTTAGCAAAATCAATTATAATTTTAAACATTTATATACTTTGTTGCAGAAATTCCACTGATAGAAACTTCTGTTGTAGATATGTTTGCCTAGTTATACAAAGTTGTGTTTAAGAATTGCCATTTAGATATTGCATATAATGGAGAGACACCATGACTCAAACAGCCATTGGTAAGGGATTGGAGTAATAGGGTTCACATATACTGTAGATTTCTGTATAGTCACTAAAACCATGAGTTAGTCCTATATCTAATGACTTGGAATAATGTCCAAGATATTATTAAATTTAAACAGCAAGTTGCTAAGCAAGTTGCCTAGTAGGATCCTGTTACTGTTCGATATACAAAAAATAGAAAGAATGATATTTATAGTACAGCTTATGTTAGTACACAAACAGAAAGTATCTGATACGATACACACCAGACATGAACATTAGCTATCTCTGGAGGATGCATTCATGGGAGGACTTTCCTTTCTAAATTATTCATTTCAGAATGTTTGATTTTCACAATAAGCGCCATTTGTAACCAAAAAAAAAAAAAAGTAGAAATTTCAAAGCATTTTATGTTTTAGGAATTTTTACATGCAGTTGCTTGGAAACATATCAAACTGAACTTTGCTTGTTGGGGAGTGGGGGGGTCTGTGTTTTTTTTGAGAATTAATGACAAAACTCTGTTGTAAAGGGAGGATTATACACCATTTTCATCAGAACCCTGATAGTGACAGTGTTTTAGGTTTCTATTATTCTCAACCTTTGAATTAAAAGGAACTCATCTAATTTCAAACTTGCAGGGAATTCTACATCACCAAAGAATATTTGTAAGAGACTGACTTGTCAAGCAGAGAGACACTGGTGGGATACCAAGTTGGTTCTAGAGAGTCCCCCAGGAACCTCGGCCCCTGCATAACTAGGAACCTCTCCCAGCTTTCCGCCACCACAGCTGAAGATAAACATAGGGGATTCAAGAGGGTAGGGGAAAAAAGAAGGGCAAGGTGGAACCGCTGGATATACTAGGATTAATTAAAGACACTTCAGCTAAAATTCGAGTCAGAACAGGCCTGTAGTGGGAGCTTTCATGATCTGCCATGCATCTCCAATTACTCCAAACAGTAAAGGTCTTGCCTACTTTACTATCCAGCAGGAAGAAGAAAACTTCTCTTTGCCCAAGGCCAGCCCAGCCAATAATAAACTGTAGCAGCCCAACCAATGAAAAGCCTCCATACTTTGAACTCCCAGCTTCCTCCAATCGACTCCTTGGTTATAATAGCCCTTCACAATACCCCCCCCCCCCCCTCACCCTTCGCTATAAAAGCAGGTTCCCGTTCCTTGTTCTTTGGATTTGCCTATGGTCTGCCATGGTTGGCGTATCCAGAATTGCAGTTCCTCTGGGTATTCCCCAAAAAACTCGTTTTTGCTTATATTATTAAAGTTGACAACTCTAGTGTGACATATTATACTGCTGCCCGGTGCTAGGTGATTTTATAGACTGCATTGTTTACCACACATAGCAAGCCCGTAAGGTAAATATCGTTATTCCCATTTTCCAGATAAGGAATTAAGGCTCAGAGAAATTACACAGCTTGTCCAAGGGCCCAAATCTCAACTTTGATCCCATATTAAACTCTTCACACCCATGACATAGTGCCTTTCTATTCAAGAGATGAAGAATGTGAGAAAATCAATTACATGCTACAGTGGGACATTTTGGGAAAACACAACCATGGTTAATTGAATGAGAACCTTGTGAAGGCTTAATTAGCCTTTTGTGCATGGGTATCAAAATGTCAACTGAAATGGAATTGTAGTCATTTCCAGTTTCCAAAAACCCAGAATGTTTTCTCCAGGGATATACAGAAAGTAAGTTACTGAAACCTTTCATCAGAACCCTAGCCATCATCCCTCCCAGGTCAGTCTGCTCTCTTTCACACCTGAACTCACTTGGGGGGGCAGATCCCATTTTTAAGGTAATTACAGTAGTAGAAGCAGTAGCTATAATGGCATCAGGGTCATCACAAAGAAAACATGCTCAGCGGCTTCCTGGAAGCATGCATACCCAGTACTTCAATTCTTTATTTTTATTCCTCACTAGGAATAGTTTATTACACTACAGGACATTATGAATAAAAGAGGACCAGTATCAGTAATGAAAACCTCTAGATACAGGAACCACTTATGAACATCTGAAGTAGAAGTAAATGAAGGGTTAAAACTGACGATTGTTTCCCAGTGATTTAAACTAGTAGTCTGTTTTACTACAGTTTTCATTTTGCTGTATCTTCTTGTCAGCTTTTTAATTTATTTTGTGTGTGTGTTCAGATTGGCAGCAGTTTTTTCAAATCCTGCTCATGACTTAATTATTACAAGTCTATTAACACATGGTGATATACTGACCATCCAAGCAACGTTCTGCAGTGCCTCAGAAGTGGCAAATACTGATAAATTTCATCTTCACCATCACTTTAGTATTATTCCATAAAACTGTGGGTTTCTGAATCCCTGCCTAAGGGACTGAAAAGAAGCACATATAATTTTGGTTTTGCTTGGAGAGAGGGATGGGAGTAGGCAGGATTTAATTGTATGCTTCTGTGCCTATTACAAGATAAATTAATGCATTTTAACCAAGCCAAATCCTAGACGTTGGATCCCCCAAGTTTTGTATAACTGATAAAACATTTACTGTCTATAGATTTAAAAGCTGAATACCGTTGAATCTTCCTGGGTCCGTTAACACCAAGAGTCCTGCCACTGAGACTCTCTCAGATAAAATTCTAATCCACAGGCTGGAAAGCAATAAAAATCCAATACTAAATACTTGGAAGTTGTCCCTAAATTGTACTTAACTCCAAGATGATTCATAAGTTCATTTGTACATTGCTTCAGGAAATGCGCATGTCCTTGCAGTTGTCACCCCCCTGCCCCCCCCACACTTACTCTATATCTGAGATCTCTCTGGGACCCACTCACCACTTCCACAGAGGGACTGGGGAGTCTTCCATTTCTAGCTCCGACTACTTGCTTAATTCTCAATCGTGTACTCCCAACTGCTTACTGAACATCCCGTCCATCATGTATTTATCAGCACCCACTGTATGCAAAATACTTTACAAAAAGCAGAGTCTACAAATAGAAAACTGAATGTTTTAGTCTTCCACACCAACCAGCCTTTTCTCTTAACTGACTCATTATTACTGATAATGCTTGTCATCCTTGACCTCTCCTTCTTTTCCCCCATCTTACCTGAACTTCTATCCTTCATGTCATTAACACTCCACATTCAGTCATCAAATGCATATTGATTAAGTGCTTGCTATATGTCAGACACTGTTGAAGGTGCTAGGAATACAGTTTGCCGGTGAGGAAACAGGCAAAAATCCTTGCTCTCCTGGAGCTTATATTCTAATAATTAACAGTGTCCTGAAAGAGCTTTCAAATGTCATCTTGTTGAGCCCTTCATCTCCATTTCACCCTCTCACATGGTGTTTATTTCAACACCACCACCCCCCAGCCTAGATACCCAGGGCCACCCCATCAGACATCCCACCACCTAGAGCAGCTCTCTGTGTAATTATATCCTGGAGACCCACAACTTGCTCTTTCACTTCCCAACATTAGGCAAATCTCTCCAAACTCCGCTTAGGCCTCTCTTCCCTTTCTCTCTAGAACACCCTGACTCCCAGCCCCACCCAAACAGAGAACAATAGTGGACTCCACCTTCTCTGCCTCCATCAGTCTATGCTTTTGAAAACATATTTCAGTCATCTTTTAGGGATCTGGTAACTTTTGTCTTTTTATCCTGTAACAGAAAAGTCACTGAACAACAGAACACCAAAGCATGGTTACCTTCTAGAGATAGAGGAGGGATGAATATTTATAGCAGGGATTCATGGGGAAACGTAAAGAGGTTTAAAAAAAATTCTTTTTTTTTTTAAAATAAATTTATTTATTTATTTTTGGCTGAGTTGGGTCTTTGTTACTGGGCGCGGGCTTTCTCTAGTTGCGGCGAGCAGGGGCTACTCTGTTGCGGTGGGCGGGCTTCTTGCTGCTGTGGCTTCTCGTTGTGGAGCACGGGCTCTAGGCATGCGGGCTTCAATAGTTGTGGCACACGGGCTCAGTAGTTGTGGCTCACGGGCTTTAGAGTGCAGGCTCGGTGGTTGTGGCACATGGGCTTAGTTCGTCTGCGGCATGTGGGATCTTCCCGGACCAGGGCTCGAACCCGTGTCCCCTGCATTGGCAGGCAGATTCTTAACCACTGCGCCACCGGGGAAGCCCTAAAACAAATTCTTATTAACAGTCACCTAATAACACAAGGCAGAGTGTGGCAGCCCCAAATGAATACAAACCCTAGACAGGAGAGAGAGGTAGGTGAAGCAGAAAGAAAGTAATATTTCTTGAGCCCTAAGGAGGGACTTGGCATTCATGATCACATTTAATGATAGCAAACCTGGGAGTTAAATATTACTGAGATAGTATGAAGAGGACAAAAACAGGAACAAAACCAGATTCAAACCTAGGTCTGGGTGGGTCCTGATCCCTGGCACATGCATTCATTTGGCAGAGAGAGAGGGACCTAATGCTTTTGTCCTGAAATCCCTCAAATGACTGACATACACAGAAAAAAACTAAAGTGCACAGATATAACTTAATCCCCAAGTTCCTGGATTTTGATAAAATAGTGATCCATTTATGTCTTTAATTTTTTTTTATTTTCAAGCTAAACACCAACATTTCCATTTCATTATCATTTCTATTTTTTTCCCTAGTAGAAATGATGCTCTTCTTACTGTCCTTAAACATAAAGATCCATCCAGGAGTGACCTAACAGGTAAAAACAGAGTCTGATGCAGTGTTCTGTGGGTCTTTTTATTTCTTCCCTTTATAAATGTTATTTCACAATGAATTAAATACTTGCTTTTGGAGTTGAGTAGCCTTTCCCAAACTGTGTTGTTGGAAGATGCTAATCTGAGTTCCAAGCATACAAGATTCAGGACTTCCCTGGTGGCGCAGTGGTTAAGAATCCATCTGCTAATGCAGGGGACGTGGGTTCGAGCCCTGGTCCGAGAAGATCCCACATGCCCTGAAGCAACTAAGCCCTTGCACCACAACTACTGAACTTGTGCTCTAGAGCCCGAGTGCTGCAACTACTGAAGACTGCGCTCCTAGAGCCCATGCTCCGCAACAAGAGAAGCCACAGCAACAATAAGCCACCGCACGCAAGGAAGAGTAGCCCCCTCTTGCCGCAACTAGAGAAAGCCCGCGCAGCAACGAAGACCCAACGCAGCCAAAAATAAATAAAATTTAAAAAAAAAAAACAAAAGAATACAAGATCTGAGGCAAATAAGATTGAGTTCTAACCCTCCTCCAAGCCACAAGCAATACATATTAGCATATCAAAGGATCAGATAAAAACAACAATAAAGAACGGTGTTTAAATTTGCTTAGTGGTTAAACAAATTTAAAATCAGCTTGTAGGGCTTCCCTGGTGGCGCAGTGGTTGAGAGTCCGCCTGCCGATGCAGGGGACACGGTTTCATGCCCCGGTCTGGGAAGATCCCACATGCCGCGGAGCGGCTGGGCCCGTGAGGCATGGCCGCTGAGCCTGCACGTCCGGAGCCTGTGCTCCGCAATGGGAGAGGCCACAACAGTGAGAGGCCCGTGTACAGCAAAAAATACCCAAAAAAACAAAAAAACAGCTTGTCTTTGTGGGGGAAAAGACTCTTCTTCAGTATTCTATTATAATCTACTCTTCTATCTCCCCAAACCAGTTAACAGGAGAAAAAATTGCTGTAGATTTGATTCTCTGTATATCCAGTTAGAAAACCAAGGGCTGGGATCTTTTCATAAAAATCAACCATGAATATAAGTTTGGACATGAATGTCACTTACTTCACGAGAAATATTCTTAGAAAAAAAATCGTATGGCAAACTTGCAGTGACAGATTTATTTTTGTTTTGTTTTGTTTTGTTTTGTTTTTTTGTGGTACATGGGCCTCTCACTGTTGTGGCCTCTCCCGTTGCAGAGCACAGGCTCCGGACGCGCAGGCTCAGCGGCCATGGCTCACGGGCCCAGCCGCTCCGCGGCAATGTGGGATCTTCCCGGACCGGGCCACGACCCGTATCCCCTGCATCGGCAGGCGGACTCTCAACCACTGCGCCACCAGGGAAGCCCGCAGTGACAGATTTAATATAACATTGCTTCCTATTGCTCTAGGAACCATACGGTTATCAGCATTTCTTAATATTTTACTGTTAGTACTTAATACAATTAGTCTTTTTTCAATAACGTGTGTTTTGGTTCAGATATAATAAAATGAATTCTGGTCAAAATTCAGGTTAATTTCTGAAATCATCTATCTTTTCGCTAGCTGGCTTTTCTTCATCTCTGCAGAAGTAGTTTGTGCAATGTCAAATGTTTTGGCAATCAAAATCTTAGTGCAACAGAAATTCCTTTGGCACCAACCCACGCCTACTTATTTCTACTAAAACTTCATAGTACATCACAATGTGAAATGATCATGTTAATAGGGGGAATGGAATTGGATATATACATCATGATTTCATTGATTTATTCATTTATATGTTTATCGAGAAACTACTATATACCCAGCACAATGGCATTCCAGGCATCAGACATACAGAATCCTAGACATTGGAATTCCTGCCTTGAGAAATGATATGAGGGAAATAGGCATTAAGACTACAAACACTTACTGAGATTCTATGCGTCAAGCATTGGCTAAGTTCAAAGAGAACAGTGGTGAATGAACAGATTTTCCACCTTGATGATGATTGCAGATGAGCAGACATGTAGACAAACACTGTTTGTCAGGGTATTGTAACTGTTGGACATAAACAGCGTGGTGGGAACTAGAGGAAACAACTTCCTGGGAGCATTTGGAAAGATGATATTTGTAATTTGCTTTATGCAGAAAATAATCTTCCTTGTTTATTTTTTTCCAAAAGGTTTTCCTTTTCTAGTGTTATCTTTGCTTAAAATAAGACATGCATGTACTTAGAATTTGCCAGAAGAGAATCTTACCCAAGGATTCTTAGTCACTGAGATATGAATGACTTTTCCAAAGAGGTCTGTAGAGGTCTCACACTCTGACCCCATCACCTAACAGTTCCAAGCCCTAATTATTGCCTCAGATTTTTGGCCCTGCCTCAGGGTCTCTCATTCTGCAGGACTAGAGTGTGGCCTGAGAATTTTTATTTCTAACAGGCTCCCAGAAGTTGCTGATGCTGCCTGTCCAAGGCCCACACTTTAATAATAAGCATGGTTTAGGGAATTAAATATACCAACTGCTCAAGTTAAAGTCATTATTAAAGGACTGCAAGACAGATGATATCTCTGATTCATAGGAGGAATAACAAGGCATACGTTAGTAATAAAATACAAATTTAGATAGGCAGGCAAAATAAAATAATAAATATTTTATATCCTAAATGCAAGAATCTATTAACTTGAAGTCAGAAATCTGTTATCACTGATTATCAGGATTCAAAATACTTAGAGGTTGAGATGCTTTATGGTTTAACTTGAAATAACTCTTCTTTTCCTCTTCCATAGACAGACGTTTTAGAAATTTAGATTTAAAAAAAAAATTCTGACTACATCCAAACGAGTAACATAATGTTAGATTTTGTGGTGAGAACACAGTCCCAAGGATGTGGGGGAATTTGTTATTTCTTGTGAATGGGCCTCTTGGGAAACAAACTTCTAACACAGCATCAATGAGAGCAAACAAAAGGTACTAGGATGGTGGTGACAATACAGGAGGTCTGGGCAACATGAGGGGGACAGATGCCAACTAAGAGTCTTTAAAAAAAAAATGAAAAGAGAGAATCTATATTTTTAGATTAATCTGCCTGCAGTCTGAAAACTCAATGTGCCTAATATCAAGAGGGCTACACTCCTAGGCTGTTATTAATAGAAACATAACTACATCAAGAAAAGTATCTATGCTGTATTATTTTCCTCCTGCTGCTAAGCTTTGTTACAGCAAATCATACTTTATTGGCTTAAAACAACACAAATTTATTTCCTTACAGTTCTAGAGGTCAGAAGTCCAAAATCAAGATGTCATCAAGGCTGCATTCCTTCTAGAGGTTCCAGGGGGGAATCAGTTTCCTTGCCTTTTCCAGTGTCTAAAGACCACTTGCATTCCACGGCTTGTGGCCCTTCTTCCATTTTCAAGGCCGGCAGCATAGCATCTTCAGGTCTCTCTGTGACACCTGTTTCTCTCAACATATGTTCTTTTCTGACTCTGACCCTCCTTACCTCCCTCTTATAAAGACCCTGTAGTTACATTGGGCCCACCTGGATAATCTTCCCCTCTCAATCTCCTTAATTATGTCTGTAAAGTTCCTCTTGCCATTTAGAGTAACATTTTCACAGTTTCTGGGGACAATTTTGGGGGGTACGGGGTGGAGACATTATCTGGCTTCCCACATGTGCCATTTATTTTGTCCTGGCCAAAAACCACTTGGAGTAGTGTTTTCAATGCTGGGCATCACATTTTCAGGAGGAAATTGATAAATGATATTCTATAGAAGAGAAAAATCATGAATCATTCATTCAGTCAGCAAACATTTGTGAAGTGTTCACTATGTGCCAGGCACTGGGCGAGAAGAACTCTGGAGATGCCGATAAGAGCATAGGAGGCTGTAGGATATAATGCTTATGAGCCAGGACCCTGGAGTCTAATCATCTGGTTTTGAATCCTGGCCTCACCATTTATATACTGTGTGACCTCGTAAATTACTTAATCTCTCTGTTACTTATGAAACTGAGATAAAATTATAACAGTCCCATAGGGTTCTTATGAAGATTATGTGAGATTCTTTTTTTATTTTTTTGGCCACGCCAATGGCATGCGGGCTCTTACTTCCCTGACCAGGGATTGAACCCATGTCGTCTGCAATGGAAGCGTGGAGCCCTAAACACTGGACTGCCTGGGAATTCCTAAGTGAGGTTCTTGATAAAGCCTTTGGCATAATGACTGGCATGTAGAGTTCAGTAAATGTTGGCATTGAGGAGGCGTGAGAGGACTACTGCAGACTGTGGAGCGCCTGACAACCATGCGGAATTTGGAAAGGCTTTCCAGAGCTAGGTCTTGAAAGTTGAGTTTCTTGTAGTTCATTGAGGAGAAATAAGGGATGTACAGTGAGAAGACATAGTGAAAGATTTGGAAACCACAAGGTATGGCTGAGCAGAACGGGGGAATTTAGCTTAGGAACTTTAGGAAAAGAGTTAGGAGTCACATGAGAGCTACATTTAAATCCTGTTGCTTGGGCAATTGACACAACACAAAGAAATTAGGCTTATTTTCTTCTATCTGGAAAAATATCCAAGCCCAAGTGAAATGACAAAAACAGCATTCATCTCAATATTTGAAAGAACTTGTGAATAATAAGGATTCCTTTAATGGGGTGGGTGGAATCATATAAACCCTTCTCTGTGCTCCACTGACTGTCAAATACACTGCCTTCTTGATGCAATGGTCTGTCTTAAATTCATTTTTCCCTGTACCCTTGTCAATAGAAACCCAAAGATTTTAAGGACTCGGCTGGCCATAAACTTTAAGGGAGACTGGGCTTCTCCCAGTCCCAGGGGTGTAAATCAGGATGGGTTTGAACCAACCATGGCAGCCACTGCCTTTGTGGTTGAGGAGGTTAGGAACCAGCATGCCACACGATTCTCGCCAATGCGACAAGAGAGGAGGGCCTTTGGAAAAGTTTTCCTCGTCTCTTCAGAAGATAAATGAGGAAAGGGAGTGCTCTCTCTGTCCTTCTTCCAGCTGGGAGACATCAAGCCAGCGTCTGGAGAAGGCAGAACAAGAAGACAGAAAGGATCTGGATCCTTGATGAGGTGGACCAGCTGCTAAATGATCTGACCCTGGAATCGTTATAAAGTATGTCTTTCATTATATTAATATGTAATATATTAAAATACATTCAGTGTTAAAGTCAGTCACATTTTTCCTTCTTACAGCCCCAAAATCATCCCGCATATACAACTAGCAGTCTAGAACCCTGACAATCCAGGCTGTCATCAGAAAATAACCATGGGGGCTTCCCTGGTGGCGCAGTGGTTAAGAATCCGCCTGCCAATGCAGGGGCCATGGGTTCGAGCTCTGGTCCGGGAAGATCCCACATGCCACGGAGCAACTAAGCCCATGCACAACTACTGAAGCCTGCGCGCCTAGGACCCATGCTCCAAAACAAAGAGAAGCCACCGCAATGAGAAACCCACGCACCGCAACGAAGAGTTGCCCCCGCTCGCCGCAACTAGAGAAAGCCCGCGGGCAGCAACAAAGACCCAACGCAGCCAAAAAATAAAATAAAATAAATGCAATAAAGAAATTTTAAAAAAAGAAAAGAAAAGAAGCATGGTCTCTCTATGGTTTATCGAAATGTTGGCTTTGAGAACTAATTTTAAATTAAGATTACTGACCTGATTTTCAGGTGGGAGATTCTGTTAGACACATTTCTTGGTTCATTTTTTTCTCTACTTATCTTCAATTTTATCTTTTGGATCAAACCATATCATTAAAGGGCTAGGTACTTATCCAGCCATTTAAATTAACACCACAAGGTGTCTAGTGATGGAATAACTTGCCTGTATTAACAATATAACTATTTTTCAGAATTCCTGCATAGGTGAAGGATTAATTTTCTAACTCCTAAAATTTCTACAAGTCTAAGAGTCTGTGCTATCAACATTTCTAAGTAATGCACTAAACCCACTACATATTGATAAACTGATTATTTTGCTATTGCAGAAATTCATCCAAGAGATACTCAGGAAAATATGCCAACAGGAGCAAAAGATTATTTCCCTTTTGGAAGAGAGAACTGTCCCTCTGATTTCTGCTAAATGTCCTTTTTGGACCATATATTCCTAAATAACCTTACAATCTCCTTAAGTTTCTCACTTCTCCATTTCCACCTCTATCCCCTCCAGCTCATTCTTATTTTCAATCAGGATGAGTTGGAACAGTTTACTGGCCCAGGTTAGGTTCTGGAAAGGGACAGCTCCTCAGAGATAACAGAGACATGTTTTCTCTTCTCGCATCACTTTTCTTTAAAGATTTTACAGGACCTATGCCTGCATTTACATCTGAAAAGAGTAGTTTCATTCTGAGCCACACCCTTGCCAAAGTTTATTAAGAATACTGGTAAAGTATGACACATTTACAAGAATCCTTTCTTTTAAAACCGGACAGAGCAAGAAGATTTGGTCTGTCATCCCCAAGTCTAGGGAAGAATGTCAAGTCAAAATTTAATTACAAAGTCTAAGACAATGGAAAAAGACAAGGTGTTCCCACTTCTCTCAGGCTCTCTTCCAGTTAGAAGGTGAGGATTTCCAGAAGCCTGCAGCTATGTTTCAGTCATTTTTTGGAGTTTACAGGACTAAACTATATAAGCTATATTTTCTTATTTTCTGTACTCTTGATGCCCTTGCATTTGGGGCCTCGCTGACAGGTGTGATACTGTGATTTATAATAAGAAATATATATTTGGTCTTAGTCCCCATTTCTGGCACAAATTTCCTAAGCGATAAGTGACAAATGCGTCTTTTGTTATGTTAATGAGGTGACTTTTAGACCTAACCCAAGGATGGGGGCTGGTTGCCAAGGGAACCAACTCTGTGATTAGAGGATTGGAACTTTCAGATTCACCCCCAGACCTCCCAGCAGGGGAGAGGGGCTGAAGATTTAATTCAGTCACCATTGGCCAATGATTTAATCAATTATGCCTACTGTAAAAACCGAACAGGATGGGGTTCAGAGGGCTTCCAGGTTGGTGAACACATGAAGATTTGGGGAGAGTAGTGTGCTTGGAGAAGCTCTGTACCCTTTCCCCATTCCTTGCCCTATGTATCTCTTCCATCTGGCTGTTCCTGAGTTACATCCTTTTATAATAAACCAGCAATCTAGTAAGTAAAATGTTCTGTGAGCTGCTCTAGCAAATAAACCAAACCCAAGGAGGGGGTCATTGGAACCTCCAATCTATAGATCAGAAGCATAGGTGACAACCGGGACTTGGTGACTGCTGTCTGAAGTGGGGAGGAAGGGGCACTCTTGTAGGACTGAACCTTTAACCTGTGAGATCTGATGCTACATCCTCTTTTGTGTGCTTATTCTTCCCTTTTTTTCTTCCTTTTTTTTTCTTCCTTTTTTTTTTTTTTCCCACCTCTTCAGCATGGGACTGAATAATAATACCTGCCCAATTTATTTTCAAAATGTTTTGGAAAACAAAGATGTTAAACACATACCAGTGCTAGTTTAAAACCTTTAGAGACTCAAAGACCCCACATGTTATGGAGCTCATTTTCAATAAGTAATTCTATATAAAAGTAATTTTAAGCCATAATGTAAGTGGAAGAGAGACCAGGAAAATCCTAATTTTTTTTTTTTCCACATGACTTCTACAGTTTAAAAATATAATTATAGGGCTTCCCTGGTGGCGCAGTGGTTGAGAGTTCACCTGCCGATGCAGGGGATACGGGTTCATGCCCCGGTCCGGTAAGATCCCACTTGCCGTGGAGCAGCTGGGCCTGTGAGCCATGGTCGCTGAGCCTGCACGTCCGGAGCCTGTGCTCCGCAATGGGAGAGACCACGACAGTGAGAGGCCCACGTACCGCAAAAAAAAAAAAAAAAGAAAGAAAAAAAATATATAATTATATGTCGATTTCTATTTAAAAATAAAACAGGGTACCTCTTTTCCTGGTGTCCTACACATGTACTTAATCTGGCTTTGGATAATCTAGTTCTAATTGAGCACCTACTATGCAAATCTCTGTGCTCTACGCTATATGAAAATAGGGTGATACGACAGTGAATGAGTGGTGGGGTTCTGAATTCTTTTTTTAACTATTTTATTTTTTAATTTATTCTTTCTAGTTTTATTGAGATATAATCTTTTTTTAACATCTTTATTGGAGTATAACTGTTTTACAGTTTTACAATGGTGTGTTAGTTTCTGCTTTATAACAAAGTATAAATATATATAACAAAGTATAAATATATATAACAAAGTATACATATACATATATCCCCATATCTCTTCCCTCTTGCGTCTCCCTCCCTCCCACTCTCCCTATCCCACCCCTCTAGGTGGTCACAAAGCACCAAGCTGATCTCTCAGTGCTATGCGGCTGCTTCCCACTAGCTATCTATTTTACATTTGATAGTGTATATATTTCCATGCCGCTCTCTCACTTTGTCCCAGCTTACCCTTCCCGCTCCCTGAGTCGTCAAGTCCATTCTCCACATCTGCATCTTTATTCCCGTCCTGCCCCTAGGTTCCTCATGACCGTTTTTTTTTTTTAGATCCCACATATATGTGTTACCATACGGTATTTGTTTTTCTCTTTCTGACTTACTTCACTCTGTATGACAGACTCTAGGTCCATCCACCTCATTACAAATAACTCAATTTCGTTTCTTTTTATGGCCGAGTAATATTCCATTGTATATATGTGCCACAGCTTCTTTATCCATTCATCTGTTGATGGACACTTAGGTTGCTTCCATGAACTGGCTATTGTAAATAGAGCTGCAATGAACATTTTGGTACATGACTCTTTTTGAATTATGGTTTTCTCAGGGTATATGCCCAGTAGTGGGATTGCTGGGTCGTATGGTAGTTCTATTTGTAGTTTCTTAAGGAACCACCATACTGTTCTCCATAGTGGCTGTATCAATTTACATTCCCACCAACAGTGCAAGAGGGTTCCCTTTTCTCCACATCCCCTCCAGCATTTATTGTTTCTAGATGTTTTGATGACGGCCATTCTGACTGGTGTGAGGTGATACCTCATTGTACTTTTGATTTGCATTTCTCTAATGATTAGTGATGTTGAGCATCCTTTCATGTGTTTGTTGGCAATCTGTATATCTTCTTTGAAGAAATGTCTATTTAGGTCTTCTGCCCATTTTTGGATTGGGTTGTTTGTTATTTTAATATTGAGCTGCATGAGCTGAATTAATTCTTAAGGTCATTATAAAAGGTTCTCTGAGGAGGAAACTTTTAAGTTGAAGCCCCAATAATAAAGAGAACCCAGCTATATAAAGATCAGTGGAAGAAGCAATTCAGGAAGAGGAAGTCAAAAAGAAACAGTATCCTCGGCATCAAGTAGCTCCCAACTAGTCAGGAAGACAGAACTAAAACCAGCTAATTTTAACACACCGTGGCCTTGTCTGTTAGTAAGCTAACATATACTAGCCGTGAGAGCAGAGTGCTCTGAGAACCCGGCGGGAGTGATCAATCAGCACTGAGAAGTGTGAAGGGGCTGTACCAAGCAGGCCATGTAAAGGCGGAGAACATCACTGGAAAGATTTAAATCCTGCCTCCATCAGAGACGTTAGAACAGATTGCTGGGCTTCACTCCACGTTTACTCAGTCAGGATCTCTGAGCTGGCTGCCTGGAAATCTCTGTTCCTAACCAGCACTCTGCTGATGGGAAGACATTTTGAAACCCTCTGGTTCAGAGAACAGGCCTTGGAATCAGAAAAATGACTTGGACACACGGCTTAAGTCTCGCTTCCCTCTTCTATGAAATGAGGATAATAATACAGTCTTCTTCATGGGGAGCTATGAGGATTAAAGGAGGCAGTATTTGTAAAGTGTCACCTGTCACAGCCATTGTAAGAAAAGTGTAGCTTTGCTCAAAACTGAGTAAAGACCGAGTTGTCCCAGAGCTCACATATGTATCTCAGAATCTTACCTTGCGGGGGTGATGACAAGTGGGGAGGTTACAGCTGTCTGGACAGGTGAGGGAGGCTGGAAAAGCAGCAGACAAGGCAAGGGCGGAAGCCAGTTTCCACTGGGGCAGAAGGACAATGAACCGCTGCACCGTTATCAAGGGTTTGTAGGAAACAGCTGGCTTTGCCTCGTCATTTTTTTTTTTTTTTCACTTCCTCATTTCAAATGCAAATTGTTTAAAGGTGTTTCCTCCCTAAAACCTAAGCCTAGTCCTAGGCTAAATCAAAACAAAGTTGTTTTGTTATAAAAGGAAACCCCCCAGGGAAATTAGACGGTTAGCCAGATAGAAGTTGGTCAGAGGGAGGTCAAGTTTGGGAAATAATGGATTAACTCAAATCCCTTCTACAGTCCATATAGCCTGAAAATTGCTGCCTGCAACTGACAGGCTCATCCTTTCCAACAAGCCGGTCTGACAAGCCTGAGGAGGGGTGAAGGCAGTGATCTTACCCACAACCCCTTAACCATAAAATTGTTCATCCCGGACTTCCCTGGTGGTCCAGAGGGTAACACTCCGTGCTCCCAATTCAGGGGTCCCAGGTTCGATCCCTGGTCAGGGAACTAGATCCCCCATTCTTGCCACAACAAAGAGTCCGCATGCTGTGACTAAGAAACCCACGTGCTGCAAATAAAAAAAAGATCCCTCATACCGCCGCAACTAAGGATCCTAAATGCTGCAACGGAGATCCCACATGCCGCAACTAAGACCCAGAGAAACCAAAATAAATAAATAAAAATTTAAAAGAAAAAATGGTTCATCCCATCCTAAACCAACCACCCACAAACCAACACGAGACCAAACAGAACCACTCACTTTCAGATCAGCACCAAAAAATTGTTTTCAGGAAATGGTTTACCAGGGTCACTCTTATCTATAGATGTACGAGAAACTACCTGCCTTTCTAGTCTCCAGTTCGCTCCAAATATACTTGAGATAATAGAAATTTCTTTTGGGGGATGACTTCTTTTAAGCCCTCCCTTCCTTCTGTAGTTCTGGTAGAGTGACAAATTGGGTTACCAATATTGGAGTGAGAAGGGGAATGGGTTATAGATTTTGTACTTTGTGATATGAGGAATGGCAGCTGGACAACACGTTAGAAGGACCACTCACATACTGCATCCTGCTTTCCAGAGACAGGGAGAGGCAAGAGTAAGAGGATCAGGGGCTTTGGGGTCAGCCAAGCCTAGGTCCAAATTCCTGCTGGGCTTGGTAATAGCTGAGTGCTGGAGAAGATGCATTTGTTCATAGAGTTTTCTTATCTGTTTCGTGACAGGCACTCTTCTCTGTCTGGCGACTGCAATAAACAGTCATTCTCTTGCCCTCAACATTTAACCTGTGATCAGTTATCTGACCATCTAAACTAATGCAGGCCCAGATAGTTCTTTGTATTGTGAAAGCAAGTGAGGTTTACTCACAACGGATGCTTTTTAACCAAAGTATCTCTCAGTTCAAAGCAAAGAAACCTATTTACTTTTTATGACTGGGAGATATATATAGAGAGAGAGTGCTACCGTGCATTTATAATGATAAGAAAATTAAAATTTCATCATTTAGTCAGTGCTTAAGGTTTGGTTCTGAAAAGACAACATTCCCTATATGTATATTTTTTTAAATTTATTTTTTGCAGCATTGGGTCTTCATTGCTGTGCGCGGGCTCTCTCTAGTTGCGGTGAGCAGGGGATACTCTTCGTTGCGGTGCGTGGGCTTCTCACTGCGGTGGCTTCTCTTGTTGCAGAGCACGGGCTCTAGGCGTGTGGGCTTCAGTAGCTGTGGCTCACCGGCTCTGGAGCGCAGGCTCAGCAGCTGTGGCGCAGGGACTTAGTTGCTCCGTGGCATGTGGGATCTTCCCGGACCAGGGATTGAACCCGTATCCCCTGCATTGGTAGGTGGATTCCTAACCACTGCACCGCCAGGGAAGCCCCCTTCATTTTAAAGTTTGATTCTTTTATACATGTACAGAATAATTTCAGTGTGAAATAGCAAGCATGTCAGAACAAGAAATCTCCAGACAAAGAAAGAAAAATATAACCTCCGTAGGTTATGACTATCACTGAAATAAGGGCACAAGGGATTATGGCAATATTAAATAGTGTCATTGATTAGTAAATGATCCTAGTGGGAAGTTAGGGCCAGGAAATTTTCTAAAGAACATGTGTTGATCAGGTGATAGCTGCCCTCTCTCCATCTAGGTGTGTAACGTGCCCACACACAACCTTTAGTAGGGGTGTGACCATCAGGGGCCACAGGAGCAAAGTAAATAATAGCCACACTCCATTGAACACCTACGATGTGTCACAATGATAGGTACTTTATATATTTTCATTAATAAAGAAATCTTGAGTGACGTAGATTTTTTTTTTGCTGTGATTAAATCCTTTAAATAAAAATTTAGAATTAAAGTGCCAGTTTCTATGTGCCTGTTTATGTGTGCAAGCCTGTGCTTATGAAAATATTAATTTTTATCCAATAACTTTGGACCAAAACAGTGAACGAAAAATAAAATTTGTCTATATATTTTTCTGAAGAAAATGAAAACCCTTCCCATTTATACTAGCCACTTTATTCCTAACATAGATGAACAAAGAAATTGTAGTTTCCTTTTTATGTGACTACTGTGTTGTGGATTTCTTGAATTGTAGAAGACTGAAGGCAAAAGTTCCCAGTTTGGGCCTCTAACAACCTCTGTGACCTTAAGTAACTCACTTAACTTGTCTAGATCCCAGTTTCCTTAGGTGCAAAATGGGGTTGATGACATATGCTTGATATAATCACATACTTTCTAGTATTTACTCCATCCATAGTAAGGGAAGTAGTATTAGTAGGGGTCAACAGCATAATGAATTCATATTCTGGTTCTAACACTACTTGTTATGTGACCGTGGCAAACTCTGAGAAGCGACTTTTTTTTAACTTATTTAATGTATTTATTTTTGGCTACGTTGGGTCTTCATTGCTGCACGTGGGCTTTCTTTAGTTGCGGTGAGCCGGGCCTACTCTTGGATGCGGTGTGCGGTCTTCTCATTGTGGTGGCTTCTCTTGTTGCCGAGCGTGGACTCTAGGCGTGTGGGCTTCAGTAGTTGTGGCTCGCAGGCTCTAGAGCACAGGCTCAGTAGCTGTGGTGCACGGGCTTAGTTGCTCCGCGGCATGTGGGATCTTCCCAGACCAGGGCTTGAACCCATGTCCCCTGCATTGGCAGGCGGATTCTTAACCACTGCAGCACCAGTTAAGTCCCGAGACTTTACTTTTATTTACATTAGTTTCTCCATTTACAAAATGGAGATATGGATGTCTACCTCTGTAAGGCTGTTGTGAGAATTAAATCAGGTATACCTATAAAGAGCTTAGGACAGTGCCTGCTACATGCACATGTGTGTATATGAGATATATATATTTATGACACGTATATATGACATATATATGGACATACATACATGAGGGTTATAAAATATGAGACTGGGAAAAAAGATCCTAAAATATGAGTTATAACATGTATGGATTCGACAGATTGTTTCAGGTTCCACATTGAAACCATTCTTCAAGATAAGTCAAGTTTTGATGTAGTAGCAAAGAATAATATCATCAATTGTCTGAAAAGGCTATTAAATACCTCTTTCTATGTCAATTACTCCTCTGTGTATGACTGGACTTTCTACATTTATTTCAGCCAAAACAGTATAGAGAAGCAGATTGAATGCAAGTACAGATATGAGAATCCAGTTGTCTATTAAGCTAAACATTAAAGAGATTTGCAAAACTGTAAAACAGTTCACTCTTTGAACTGTCTTATTTTTTGTTTGTTTTGGAAAGGATAGTTATTTTTCAAAATTGTACATTATGATAACAGGTAATGGGCTTATTTTGTGTTCTAATCGAATTAATAACTAAATATATGTAAATATTTTAAATTTTTCTCAGTTTTCTAATATGATGGATATTAGAAATATAATATATATCAGTCTTAATTTCATTTAGAGTGGCTAATTGGGAAATTTTCATATTCTTTAGAAAAGCCCACTTTTTGAAAGTGACTTTGGGAAAATCATTTAAACTCTGGGGGAAGGGAAAAATTAGGAGTTTAGGATTAGCAGATACAAACTACTATATATATAAAATAGATAAACAATAAGGTCCTATTGTATAGCACAGGGAACTATATTCAATATCTTGTAATGAACTATAATGGAAAAGAATCTGAAAAATTGTGTGTGTGTGTGTATTTATAAAACTGAATCACTTTTCTGTATACCAGAAACTAACACAACATTGTAAATCAACTATGTATAGTCCAATAATAAATAAATAAATAAATAAACTCTAAGTGCTTCATCAATAGATAAACACATAAAAAAAGAAAACAAGAATGATGCCACATTATGCCCAAGAGTCAGGGAATTAGACAAAATGGTATTATGAGCTTTCCTACAGCTTGAAGTTTTCATGATTCTAAAATTCTTTTCTATTGATAACTCTGGTTGAACCTATTGCAGGCTTAGCTATCAGTAAAAAGCCCAAATTAAGCCCAATATATTGTCTCATGTCTTTCTCATAGAGGACTGAAACCCATACCCCATCCACCTTACCCTCCGCAAAGCTTCCAAAGAAAGCAGGATTGTGACAGCCAGTGTGAACTGGCTTGCGGTGAGCAGGGGCTACTCTTCGTTGCGGTGCGTGGGCTTCTCATTGCGGTGGCTTCTCTTGTTGCGGAGCACGGGCTCTAGGCGTGTGGGCTTCAGTAGCTGTGGCTCACCGGCTCTGAAGCGCAGGCTCAGCAGCTGTGGCACAGGGGCTTAGTTGCTTCGCGGCATGTGGGATCTTCCCGGACCAGGGATCGAACCCATGTCCCCTGCATTAGCAGGCGGATTCTTAACCACTGCACCACCAGGGAAGCCTTATAATTGTTAATGAAACTTGCCTTACCTTTCCCAGAGGCAAATAATGCTTTTAATTTGATTAAATCCAATTCAATAAGTTGTTTGTGTTTGTTAAACTCCTGAATGGGTTGAGTATGTTTGTGTTCATTTTAACATTTATTATAGAAATCATTCTGTCATCTCCATAGCCATAATTTTCCCTCAGAATCCTATATTGAAAATGTTCTGGAAATATATTATCCCTTTGGGGTTTGTATTACTTTTCTATTGCTGTTGTAACAAATAATCACCAACTACATGATTTAAACACAAATTTATTATCCTACAGTTCTGGGGGTCAGAAATCTGAAATGAATCTCACTGAGGTAAATTTAAAATGTCAGCAGTGCTGCACTGCTTCTGGAGGTCTGTGTGCAAGAATCTGTTTCCTTGTTTTTTCCAGCTTCTAGAGGCCATGTACGTTCCTTGATTCCTGGTCCTTTTCTCCATCTTTTTTTTTTTTTTGCGGTACCCAGGCCTCTCACTGTTGTGGCCTCTCCGGTTGCGGAGCACAGGCTCCGGACGCGCAGGCTCAGCGGCCATGGCTCACGGGCCTAGCCGCTCCGCGGCATGTGGGATCTTCCCAGACCGGGGCACGAACCCGTGTCCCCTGCATCGGCAGGCGGACTCTCAACCACTGCGCCACCAGGGAAGCCAGCATAGCATCTTCAAATCTCTTTATGACTCCGGCCTTCTGTCTCCCTCTTCCACATTTAAAAGGCCCTTATGATTACACTGGATAATCCAGGATAATCTATCTTCAAGTCAGCTGATTAGCAACTTTAATTCCCTCTGCAACCGTAGTTCCCCTTTGCCGTGTAACAGCATGCTCACAGGTATAGGGGATTATGGCATGGACACATTTGGAGGGCCATTATTTGCCCCACAGGGCCTCAGCAATGTACGGGGTGATCTAACTAGACTCCCAGTCTTGGAGGTCCCTGAGCTTTATTATTTATCACCAGAATTGGCCAGACATGAAAACCGAAACTCAAAGCCACCAGGGTTTCTGGAGACGCCTTCAGACAAATGCTGGTTTTGGTTCTTGCTTTCCTCTTAGGTTTCCCACTTTTACTTTGATGTTGGTGTTTATGGATACTTTAGTTTCCTTGCCATCTCAGAGAAACATGAAATACATCTTATACTTTTTTTCATAAAGCTTAAATTTTTTGTTTTAATTGAAATATAGTTGATTTACAATATTGTGTTAGTTTTGGGTGTACAGCAAAGTGATTCAATTATATGCATGTAGTTTTTTTCAGATTATTTTCCATTATAGGTTATTATAAGATATTGAATATAGTTCCTTGTGCTATACAGTAGATCCTTGTTGCTTATCTATATTATGTATAGTAGTTTGTACCTGTTAATCACATACTCCTAATTTATCCCTCCCCCATCCCTTTCCCCTGTGGTAACCATAAGTTGGTTTTCTATGTCTGTGAGTCTGTTTCTGTTTTGTAAATAGTTTCATTTGTATTATTTTTTAGATTCTACATATAAGTAATATAATATCATATCTTTGTCTGTCTGATTTACTTCACTTGGTATGATAATCTCTAGGTCCATCCATGTTGCAGCAAATGGCAATATTTCATTCCTTTTCATGTGTAAGTAATAATCCACTGTGTGTGTGTGTGTGTGTGTGTGTGTGTGTGTGTGTGTGTGTGTATACCACATCTCCTTAAACCAGTTGTCTGTTTATGGGCTCTTCGGTTGTCTCCATGTCTCGGTTTATTGTAAATAGTGCTGTTATGAACATCAGGGTGCATGTATCTTTTCAAATTAGTTTTATCTTTTCCGAATACATGCCTAGGAGTGGTATTGCTGGATCATATGGCAAATCTATTGTTTAGTTTTTTAAGGAATCTCAATACTGTTTTCCATAGCAGCTGCACCAATTTACATTCCTGCCAACAGTGTAGGAAGGTTCCCTTTTCTCCACACCCTCTCCAGCATTTATTATTCATAGACTTTTTGATGATGGCATTCTGACAGGTGTGAGGTGATACCTCATTGTAGTTCTGATTTGCATTTCTCTAAGTAATTAGCGATGTTGAGCATATTTTCATGTGCCTGTTGGCTATCTGACTGTCTTCTTTGTTAGCTTAAATTGTTTTCATTGATTGGGACATTTAGGATAGCAAATGTCCTGTTGTGCCAGGGATCCTACAGCTGCTCTTAGAAAATAAAAGTTTCATCTGGTCTTATAATAATTTGCCTTCTTTCCCTGCAAGTGTAATATCAAAATTACGTACTCTTATCTAAGTAGTTACTCCTTGCCTCCACTCAGTCTGTTTCAGACTTACAAACTTGTAATGAAAGAAGGGGGCACTTTTGGCTTTATTTCTCTTTCTTCCCTCTCTTTCTTCTTGTATTTGCAGATCTTGTTTTGGACTCATCCATTGTCAATCATAAGGGGTAGAGAGAGAGCTATTTTCTTTAGATTATTTCCTAAATAGAAAATATTCAAATGCCCACAAAGTATTACAATTAATGAGTCATTTTCACTTTGATAGTCAGTTGGAAAAACTTTTTTTAATCTAACTTATATTAATAATAAAAATACAGAGTACTTATGAATAAATCTTAAAAAGATGTACAAAATATTTATGTGGGAAATTACATAAAAATTTATTAGAAGAGACCAAAGAACACTTCAATAATAGATGTTTGTAGATAGGAAAAATCAATATCAAAAATAAGTCAGTTCCTTTAATATTGTTCAAATGGTCATACTACCCAAAGCAATATACAGATTTAATGCAATCTCTATCAAATTACCCATGACATTTTTCACAGAACTAGAACAAATAATTCTAAAATTTATATGGAACCATGAAGACCCAGAATTGCCAAAGCAATCCTGAGGAAAAAGAACAAAGCAGGAGGCATAACCCTCCCAGATTTCAGACAATACTACAAAGCTACAGTAGTCAAAACAGTGTGGTATTGGCACAGTAACAGATATGTGGATCAATGGAACAGAATAGAGAGCCCAGAAATAAACCCATACATCTATGGTCAATTAATCTTTGACAAAGGAGGCAAGAATATACAATGGGAAAGACTGTCTCTTCAGCAAATGGTGCTGGGAAAGTTGGACAGCTGCATGTAAATCAATGAAGTTAGAACACACCCTCACACCATGGACAAAAATAAACTCATAAGTAAAGTCAAATATAAGACAAGACACCATAAAACTCCTAGAAGAGAACAAAGGCAAAACATTCTCTGACATAAATCATACCAATGTTTTCTTAGGTCAGTCTCCCAAGGCAATAGAAATAAAAACAAAAATAAACAAATGGGACCTAATCAGACTTACAAGCTTTTGTACAGTGAAGGAAACCATAAACAAAACGAAGAGACAACCTACAGAATAGGAGAAAATATTTGCAAGTGATGTGACTGACAAGGGCTTAACTTCCAAAATATACAAACAACACATACAACTCAACAACAAAAAAACAAATAACCCAATCAAAAAATGGGCAGAAGTCCAAAATAGACATTTCTCCAAAGAAAACATACTGATGGCCAATAGGCACGTTAAAAGATGCTCATCATCGCTAATTATTAGAGACGTGCAAATCAAAGGTACAATGAGGTACCACCTCACACCAGTCAAAATGGCCATCATTAAAGTCTACAAATAACAAATGCTAGAGAGGGTGTGTAGAAAAGGGGACCCTCCTACACTGCTGGTGGGAATGAAGTTGGTGCAGCCACTATGGAAAACAGTATGCGGTTCCTCGGAAAACTAAAAATAGAATTACCATATGATCCAGCAATCCCACTCCTGGGCATATATCCAGACAAAGCTATAATTCAAAAAGATACATGCACCCCTATGTGCATAGCAGCACTATTCACAATAGCCAAGACATGGAAACAACCTAAATGTCCATCGATGGATGAATGGATAAAGAAGATGTGGTACCATGGAATACTACTCAGCCATAAAAAAGAACAAAATAATGACATTTGCAACAACATGGATGCAACTAGAGATTATCATACTAAGTGAAGTAAGTCAGAAAGAGAAAGACAAATACCATATGATATCACTTATCTGTGGAATCTAAAATATGACACAAATGAACCTATCTACAAAGCAGAAAGAGACTCACAGACGTAGAGAACAGACTTGTGGTTGCCAAGGGGGTGGGTGGTGGGGGAGGAATGGACTTCAAGTTTGGGGTCAGTAGATGCAAACTACTACTTAGGGAATGGATGGACAAGGTCCTACTGTATAGCACAGGGAACTATATTCAATGTCTGGGATAAGCCATAATGGAAAAGAATATAAAAAATAATGTATATATATGTATAACTGTTTGCTTTGCTGTACAGCAGAAATTAATACAACATTGTTAATCAACTGTACTTCAATTTTTAAAAAATGCCAATTCTTCCAAGTTTATCCCTGGATTTAATAAGATTTCAATAAAAAAAATCCCAGCAGAGTGTTTTTTTCCTATTGTACTCGATAAACTCATCCAAAATTTACAGAATTGAACAGAAGGTTAAGAATAGCCAAGGCTCTCCTGAAGAAGAAAAGGAAGAAGAAAAAGGTGTGTTGTGGGATACTTGCCTCATCAGATATCAAGCTACATTGAATAACATAGTGTCGAACTGGTGTAGACACAGATAAGTAGACTACTGGAACAGACTGCAATGCCCAAAACAGACCCACCGATTTATGCACAATTGATCTATGGCAGAGGGAGAATTGAAGACCAGAGGAGAAAGGACAGGACATCGATAAATGGCTCTGTGACATTTAGGTGTCTGTGTCACTTACCTACTGCTGCGTGACAACCTCCCCTACCTCCCGTTGAGGTCCTTAAAATAACAACCATCTGTTTATTTCACAATTCTTAGGTCAGCAATTTGGGCTGGCATCAATTGGGTGCTCTTCTCAACTAGCTCATTTAACTTCCTCGAGTGTCTCTGAGCAGCTAAAAAACTGCTTCTGTGTTGGTCAGCTGTTGGCTGGAGCGACAATGGTGACTGGGCCACATACCTGTCATCATGCAGCAGGTAGCCCATGTATGTTCACATGGTTGACATGATCAGAGAGAGTGAAGGTTCTCTAGCCCTGGAATTGGTACAACATCAATTCTGTTGCACACTAATGGTGATATAAACCACAAGACCCGTCTAGATTCAAAGGGTGGAGAAATAAACATCTCTGGTGGAAGAAGCTACAATGTATTATAGCCATTTTTGCAATCTAGCAGTCTGTCCTTTGAACAAAATAATTATCATTCCTTCCATACGTAAGACCCTCAAGATCTCCTTTAACTATGGCATCAGGCTAGTGTGGAATCTTGTGATCTAAATCAGATCAGATGAGGATCCTCAGAGGGGCTCCTCTTGTCTGGCAACCTATGAACCAAAAAAGACTGATTATCTGCCCTCAACACACCCAGTAATATACATGACTGGGCAGGGACAGGATCATTACAGGAGACACTGCCATCAGAAAGGGGAAGGATCTGAAACACATAGCAGCTGCTGGTCTATAACAATTCTGAAATCCAGGACATGGGTTGCTAGTCTCCCCATCCTGGGGGCAGGAAATATTTTTTGATTAGGTCTAGTTTCATCTCCCTGCTTTATTGTTCTCCAGGGCTCTTAGCTCTACCTTCTGAGCTCTTGGCTGTCTTCTGAGACTTTTCCGTAAGGAAGGACTCATATTTTGTAATTTGAGCAATCTAATTTCTTCAGTCCTTTATGTGGTGCTTTCATCAGTACAACTCTTAAAACTGTGAGGATGGGAGGGAGACGCAAGAGGGAGGAGATATGAGGATATAGGTATACATATAGCTGATTCACTTTGTTATACAGCAGAAACTAACACACCATTGTAAAGCAATTATACTCCAATAAAGATGTTAACAAAAAAAAAAACCTTTTTGGTTTTCCTTTGAATCTGACTGGAGTCTACTTGGTCCAAGGAAAGCCACACCCACAATTCTTTAGAAAGAGAATTATGTGGGTGTGTCAGTCTGTTGTGGGATAACAGCCTTAATATTCTTCGACAACCCCACCTTTTTACAGTTAAGAGGATCAACTAGATGCCACCTTAATTCTTTCAAATATCTTGATAAAGCTTTAATAGCCACACCTTGATATGATCTTTCACCTCAGGCTTCTTTCACTTGGAGGATTTTCTGGCTAAAGAGATTGAGGATGAGAAACTGCTATTTTCTGTATATTTCCTCTAAACTCTTTCTTCTTAGGCAGCTAAATGAAACCAATTGACACTTTCAACATTTTGCCAGGAAATCATTTTGCAAGGTCCATAAATTCATTAGCAATATGTATTTTTAAAAAATCTGCAAAGTTCTGCAGGTAACCATTGTGCCAATTGTTTTTAAGTACATGATACATGTTGCCATTTTTCTGGCCTGTTATAGTAATTTCCTCACTGTTTTTCCAGCTACTACTAATAGTTTGCTCACCCTCTTTCTCGTTTTTGCTACTGGGTTCTTAAAGTTCTTTCAGTGTCTGCCCAATTCAGAGACCCAAGGCCACATGTTTTAGGTTTTTGCAACCCATTTTACTATAGCAATTCATTTCTAGGTGCTAATTTCTCTATCAGTTAGTTTTTACTGTGTAGCCCACCATCCAAAACTAACTTGCCTGAAACAGCAATCATTTATTTACCAGCTCCTGATACTGTGGGTTAGCATTTTGGATTGGACTCAGCTGCAAAGTTTTGCTGCTGGTCTCAGGTGGTCTTGCTTATGCTTTCCTGGTCAGAGGGCAGTCAGTGACCTCACTCACATATCTGGTAGTTAGCAGGCTCTCATATGGGTACTGGGCCACATGTCATCATCCAGCAGGCTAATTTAGGCTTATTTACATGCAGTGGTTCCAGGGTTCCCAAGAGCAGCAAGGGAGCAATCAAGTTGTACTTGAAAACGTACAACTACTTTTCAAGTCTCTGCTTGTGTAATTATTTCTACCATCCCATTGTCCACGTGGTCAAGTGCAGATTCGAGGTTTAGAAGAATAGACTTTACCTCTTCATGGGAATCACTGCAAAGTGACCTTTGCAAAGGGACACGTGTGCAGGATGGATACCATTTGTGGCCACTTTTTCAATCTATTGATACAATGAAATAAAAATGAAAGAGTTTAAAAATAGTAGTCTTGGGCTTCCCTGGTGGTGCAGTGGTTAAGAATCCGCCTGCCAATGCAGGGGACACAGGTTCGAGCCCTTGGTCCAGGAAGATCCCACATGCCGCGGAGCAACTAAGCCCATGCGCCACAACTACTGAGTCCACGTGCCACAACTACTGAAGCCCATGCACCTAGAACCCATGCTCCACAACAAGAGAAGCCACCACAATGAGAAGCCCGCACACCGCAACGAAGAGTAGCCCCCGCTTGCCACAACTAGAGAAAAGCCCGCGTGCAGCAATAAAGACCCAACGCAGCCAAAAATAAAATAAAATAAATAAAATAAAATAAATTTATTTAAAAAATATATATAGTAGTCTTTGGGACTTACCTGGTAGTCCAGTGGTTAAGACTCCCTGCTTCCACCACAGTGGGCACGGGTTCCATCACTGGTGGCAGAACTAAGATCCCACATGCTGCATGGTGTGGCCAAAAAAAAAAAAAAAAGAAAGAAAAAACAGAAAAGTAGTCTTTATTTTTATTTTTTAATTTTTTTGAATTTTATTTTATTTTTTTTTTATACAACAGGTTCTTATTGGTTATCTATTTTATATGTATTAGTGTATGTATGTCAGTCCCAATCTCCCAGTTCATCCCACCACCACCACCTCCCCCTGCACTTTCCCCCGTTGGTGTCCATACGTTTGTTTTCTACATCTGTGTCTCTATTTCTGCCCTGCAAACCAGTTCATCTGTACCATTTTTCTAGGTTCCACATATATGCATTAATATACGATATTTGTTTTCTCTCTCTGACTTACTTGACTCTGTATGACAGTCTCTAGATCCATCCACGTCTCTACAAGTGACCCAATTTCGTTCCTTTTTATGGCTGAGTAATATTCCATTGTATATATGTACTACAACTTCTTTATCCATTCATCTGTCGATGGGCATTTAGGTTGCTTCCATGACCTGGCTATTGTGAATAGTGCTGCAATGAACATTGGGTTGCATGTGTCATTTTGAATTATGGTTTTCTCTGGGTATATGCCTAGTAGTGGGATTGCTGGATCATATGGTAATTCTATTTTTAGTTTCTTAAGGAACCTCCATACTGTTCTCCATAGTGACTATATCAGTTTACATTCCCACCAACAGTGCAAGAGGGTTCCCTTTTTTCCACACCCTCTCTAGCATTTGTTGTTAGCAGATTTTCTGATGATGCCCATTCTAACTGGTTTGAGGATATACTTCATTGTAGTTTTGATTTGCATTTCTCTAATAATTAGTGATGTTGAGCAACTTTTCATGTGCCTCTTGGCTATCTGTAATAGAAATGTCTATTTAGGTCTTCTGCCCATTTTTTGATTGGGTTGTTTGTTTCTTAAATATTGAGCTGCATGAGCTGTTTATATATTTTGGAGATTAATCCTTTGTCTGTTGATTTGTTTGCAAATATTTTCTCCCATTCTGAGGGTTATCTTTTTGTCTTGTTTGTAGCTTCCTTTGCTTTGCAAAAGCTTTTAAGTTTCATTAGTTCCCATTTGTTTATTTTTGTTTTGATTTCCATTACTCTAGGAGGTGGGTCAAAAAAGATCTTGCTACGATTTATGTCAAACAGTGTTCTTCCTACGTTTTCCACTAAGAGTTTTAGTGTCTGGCCTTACATTTAGTTCTTTAATCCATTTTGAGTTTATTTTTGTGTATTGTGTTAGGAAATGTTCTAATTTCATTCTTTTACATGTAGCTGTCCAGTTTTCCCATCACCAGTTATTGAAGAGACTGTCTTTTCTCCATTGTATATTCTGACCTCCTTTGTCGTAGGTTAGGTGACCATAGGTGTGTGGGTTTATCTCTTGGCTGTCTATCCTGTTCCATTGATCTATATTTCTATTTTTGTGCCAGTACCATACTGTCTTGATTACTGTAGCTTTGCAGTATAGTCTGAAGTCAGGGAGCCTGATTCCTCCAACTCTGTGTTTTATTTTTTCCTCAAGATTGCTTTTGCTATTCGAGGTCTTTTGTGTTTCCATACAAATTGTAAAATTTTTTGTTCTAATTCTGTGAAAAATGCCATTGGTAATTTCCTGCCTTGTTTTTTTATAAGCTATATAGTCATAGGATTTTTCCAAACATATTGCTCAAAACTTTATTTTACAGATCAGAAAACTAAGACCCAGTGAAGTTAGGGGCTGGGGCAAAGACTGAACAACTGACAGAGCAGGAGCTAAAACCTGGACCCAGACTCTGACTGTCAATCCAGAACTCTTTTATCCAAATATTGGGAAAAGTATAAAACTTCACAGCAGACACTTTTCCCATTTAGTTTTTTTTGGGGGAAAATATTCCTTATTAAGTGAGTGGTGATACAGATGTCAAGCATTTATGGTGACAACAGTAAAATTTTGGTGCCAAACACATTTTGTTTAATTTGATGCTTTTCAAAAAAGTATTCTGTGATTTTCTCTTTATACTTTAGTAAAATTTTATATGTAATAAATTCGCAAGTATAATATCATAGAATTAATGATTTAAGTTTTAGTTTGGAAAATATGAATATGGTATTAGAGTTAGATCTTTGCATTTGTCTTCACATTAAGTTATTTTGAGCCCTATTAAGCCTGCTTAATTCACAGGATTATAGAAAATAGTGACAATATAGAGGACATCAAACAAGGGACAGATATTCTGTTCATTTATTTTATAATATGGGAAGATGGGACATCACACCCCAAGAAGACAAATCAGGCCAAAGTGAAGCTCAAAAGGACAGGACATACCTCATTAAAGAGGTGTAATACATGATCTGGGGGAAAAATCACTTAAACCCTGAAAATCTTAGTTTTCTCCTCTGTTAAATAGGGACAATTTAATACCAATTTCTATATTTAGTTTTCAATTTTAAAAACTAAATGAGATACTTCTTATAAAACACTTAGCAGAAGGCCTGACCTGTGTAACATTAATTGGTCTATGTAGATGCCACTCTTCCAATTGTTATTCATTTTTAAAATAAATTTATTTATTTATGTATCTGTCTATCTATTAATTTATTTATTTTTGGCCATGTTGGGTCTTCGTTGCTGCGCGCGGGCTTTTCTCTAGTTGCAGCAAGTGGGGGCTACTCTTTGTTGCAGTGCACGGGCTTCTCATTGCAGTGGCTTCTCTTGTTGTGGAGCAGGGGCTCTAGGCGCGTGCGCTTCAGTAGTTGTGGCTCGCGGACTCTAGAGTGCAGGCTCAGTAGTTGTTGTACATGGGCTTAGTTGCTCAGCAGCATGTGGAATCTTCCCAGACCAGGGCTCGAACCCATGTCCCCTACATTGGCAGGCAGGTTCTTAACACTGTGCCACCAGGGAAGTCCCCTCCAATTGTTATTCATTTTCTTGTTCTCTTTTCTCTTTCCTCCTATTAATCATTATAATTAGCTCTAACTTTTTTCTCTCCTTTCCGTTCCTGTCCTCTTTTCCCTCTTCTAGTCTTCTTTTGCTCATCATTTTTCTCTCCAAATATTTTTTCATTATTTTTTACCCAGATTATAACCTTAGCCAGTGAGGGGCAGCACTCACAGCTAAAGAGCTGTTGACTTCAAATCTCTTATAGTCCTCTGCCTAATAGTCTTTATAAGTCTTTTTTTCCTGTTTCAGTTATACCTCATTTTAAGAAAGGAAGCAAGTGGAAATTCCCTGGTGGTCCAGTGGTTAGGACTCTGGGCTTCCACTCCAGGGGAACTGGGTTCAATCCGTGGTGGGGGAAGTAAGATCCCGTGAGCAGCACAATGTGGCAAAATAAAATAAAATTAAATTAAATTAAAAAAATAAAAAAGGAGGCAAGCACTGTTAGTAGATTACTTGGTTCCTTTGTAGATCTGTACACTCTTTTAAGACCCATGCCTTTAAATATAGATATTTTAAAATTGCATTTCATGAAAAAGTTAAATTTAATTTCCTGTGCTGTATCCATAATAGTTAACATTTATTGAGAGCAAGCTATTTGCTTGTTCTATGCATTTCATGTTTATTTACTGACTTACATACCTAGAAGAGCATAGCGCATGTATTTTACCTGGAAGAGCACAACATCTGACAAAACAGTTCTTTTTTTAAGTTTTTTTTTTTTTTTTTTTTGCGGTACGCGGGCTTCTCACCGTTGTGGCCTCTCCCGTTGTGGAGCACAGGCTCCGGACGCACAGGCTCAGCGGCCATGGCTCACGGGCCCAGCCGCTCCGTAGCACGTAGGATCCTCCCAGACTGGGGCACGAACCCGTGTCCCCTGCATCGGCAGGCGGACTCTCAACCACTGCGCCACCAGGGAAGCCCGAGTTTTTTGAAAAAAATATTACATGTCCAATAAATAAAATGATGACAACACAAATAAATGCATAGAAATTAGCTTGTACCCATAATTCCATGATCCATAATTGGTTAACACTTTACTATATATCCTCATACACGCATACATGTTTTATAGACACACATATTTTATAACTGAGATCATACTGCACACATAGTTTTTTAACTGCATACACAATTTTGTGATACAGTATTTCTTGATGTTGAATGGGGCCTATACGTTAAGCTCTAGCAGGAAACCAGAGCCGTGTATGTTCCCTTTACTGAAGAAAGGTCCTCTTCTCTTTGGAAAAGTCATCATTTCCCATTGGCCACACGTATTCAGATTACTGTGGCAAGGATGACCCATGGTGGTGAAAATGACAGATTGGGAGGAAGTAGAGAAATGTTGTTATCCTAAAACCTTTGTAGTAAACTTATTGTTATTTTGGAGGAAGCTAATGAAACATTTCTCAATTTCCATGAACTGTATGATTAAGCATGCATCTCTTACCGTTCTCCAAAGGGTGACATTTTTCTAAAGAGAGGCATCTAAGTGCCCTGAGAAGGTAGCAAATATAAGAGAAGACCTTTATTTAGTGGTCCTAATGAGCTCCTTACACTGATTCTTCCTGTTTTTTACATTACATAAAAATATAGAACAGATACAATGGTAAATTTCTATAAGGAGGTTTCATTAAGAGCTAAAATCTTTGGCCTAATTTGGAAGATGCTAAAAATTACAGGGTTCATATAGGTCAGTAATGTTTTGGAACAGCAGCAGATGAGGAGATTCTGAAATTCTTAGAGTATGTCACAAGAAGTTGAATTATAGACTGTAGGTTAGACCAGAGATAGACGTTAGCTGGGAAAAGGAAGAAGAGATAATGATTAGTGTGAGTTGAGTTTTTGCAGCAGTCAGAATTAAACACATAGTGATCTTTGAAAGGAAAAATTAATGAAAAGTAGTGTTTATATAACTGCATTTTAAAGAAGTAAACAGTTCTTAGAATGTTGGCCTTAAGCTGACAAAATATTTCCTTTAGCTAGATATTCTCTTATTTTAGACTATATATAAAAGAGAACAAACAAATTGCCAAGTGGCCTCCTGTCAAATCAACAATTATTTTACTCCACTCACATTCCATGCAAGTTTAAATGAATGCTATAAAATCTTAAATCTATAGACTGGGTGTACTTTCACCCAAGTCCTCCTACTGAGAACTCTTAATTAACAACTTATTGGCAGTTTAACCTTAATCTGCTTGTTAAATTATGTGTTGGTGTGAGACACCAGGAATGTCTCATGATGATCACATTTACCATTTATGCCATTTGCAACCATATGCTATTAACAAAATGGTCATTTTGCATATAGTTGACTCCTACCTAGTTTAGTCCATGATATTATACTTGTGAGAGCATATCCAGATGCTGTGTTCTCTATTTAAAATAGTATTTTCCAATCAGAAATGTGTGGCCCTTGATTTATGGATATTGAGTATATGTACTGCAGTGATAACCCAATATTTTCAATAAAGGAATTTATGCATTCAGAAAAAAAATAAAGGCACTTGTGAACCCTCTGCTTCAGAGATGATATAATTGGTATATTGTGTGCCCTACTCTTATGGCCCCACCCGTGATTAGTGGTTTCCTGAGGACGGGACTTTCCAATGGGTGAGTAACACTAACAGTGACTAATCTGAGGAAGTCAAGGGCAAGTTGACTTTGAAAATATCAACTGAACTTATCTGAGGAGTCAACATAGAGGTGAGGGGTGATTTATATCTAACAAGTGAGAACCTGGCTTCTTGGTGTCCCACTAGTTTTACTCTGCAGTTGATGTCAACTAGTTTTTTAGCTATATTTGGATGTCAGTTGTGCCTGTGGATAACATTATACGTTACTATTATAAGATCTTTAAAAGATAGCAGTGCCTTTTTTTTTTTCCTTTTCTAGTAATGTGGAGTGATTGGTTGCAGACTAAACCTTCCCCTGAGAATCAGAAATGCTGGACAATACATAAAACCACTGCTTAAAGACATTTGGAAACTATGAAGCTACTAAGGGCTTTGCTAGGTCAAGATTCCCAGGAGAAGGTGCATTGGACACATTGAGGAACCTCCTTAAATCTTCTAGGCCCTATCTGTTCTCCAGGTCCTCAAACTTACTGTGGACACAAGGTCACAACCATTTCTTCAACAAGCTTTGCAGGCTGCCTCAGCCTCCCCCAAGGTGAGTGCTAGTCTCCACACAGACTCCATTGCTCCTGATGTGGTATGAGTTGCTGCAGCTATGGCACCAGGCCCCACCATACCCATCAAGGATCTGATTACTCTCACTAGTTCTCGAGTTGGAAGAATCAACATGTTGTAGGGTATGGGATTCAGTTTCCTTGGTGGGTCTGAAAAGACCCGTTGAAACATCAGGAATGCATAGAAGTTAATGTCTTGTGGGTAAATTTTGACCAATGAAAGTTAAGTCAATCAATAGAAGGAGCCATTGAATAAATTCCTCTCTCTTTCTCCCTCTATCAGACTACTCCAAGACAAAGTGTTTCTATACAGTGAGCCTCTCTTCAGGAAGCTGTGGTCATCTGCAGTAATACACTAGCTCATATTTCCTTTTCCTCCTTTTCTACCCACTTTATTTTCCCTTTACTTTTACTATCTCAGAGTTATACCTCCCTGTTAAAAATTAGCACTTAACCTTTACCTCAGGATCTATTTTCTAGGGAACCTAGGCTAAGACAGAATGCAAGAATAGAGAAGTGAGCCCAATTTGGCCCTAAGTTCTCCTTTTAGATGTTTGTCTGTTTGTAAGTAGAAGCCAGGAGGCTGAGAAGCTAAGCAAAATTTCTAGCAGTCTTACAGTGCTGGTGGTCAAAAATTGGACTTCAGGCCAACCAAGGAGAGGCTCAGGCAAACATTCCAATTTTAACTTACAACTCTATAAGGGCTAGACATTAAATCAACTTAATCCTTGATTTAATTAAAATTAATCTTCCTTTTATCTAACTACCAAACAAAAATGAATGCTCTCTAGAAGATATTATCTAGGGTCTTAAAATATCACTACAATTTATCAAATGTATTTTCTAGCTGCTAATGAAAAATTACTAGGAGGCAAAACCACATGACTGAAAAATAAGAGAAAAACAGATTATAGAAATATACTTACTGGAGATCCAAATATTGGAATTATTATACGTGATCTTTAAAATAACATATTAATATGTTCCAGAAATAAGATCACAAAATGGAAAATCTCAGCATAAAACTCAAAAATATAAAAATTCTTCAAATGAAATTATAGAGCTGAAAAAATATAATAACTAAACTTAAAGAGTTAAGAGCAGTAGATTAGAAGCAATTTAGGAGAGCATTAGTAAATTGGAACATACATTGGGAGAAAATCTTCTGTACAAAGCACAGAGAGAAAAACAGAATGGAAAATACAAAAAAAAAAAAAGAGGAAGCATAAGAGATATATGGGAAATAGTGAAAATATTTAACATATATGTAATTTAAATCCTACCAAAAACAAACCGAAACAAATTCAGAAGAGACAGATGAAGCAGAGATAAAATTTGAAGATCAAAATGATGTTCATAATAAACATGAAGCCACAAATTCAGGAAACCATAAACATCATTTAAATTAAATACAGAGAAAGCATACATATAGGTGTATCATAGTAACATTTTTCAAAGCCAAAGACAGAGAAAATATTAATACAAGCTAGAGGAAAAAGATGTATGATTTTTAAAATAGCAGTGATAAAACTGATGCTTGAATTCTTAACAAAAGAAAGTAGACCACAAACATCAAAGTGACAACTAATGTCAGAGCTAGAAGAAAATAACTGTAGTAGAATTTTGCACCCACTGAAAAATAACTTTCTAAAATGAAAGTGAAACAAAGATGTTTTCACATGAAAAAAACTGAAAAAATTATTCATTAGTAGACTTATACTAAAGAAATACTAATGGGAATTCTTTAGTCAGAAGGTAAATGGTTCCAGATAGAAAGCAAAATGAAATAGGAAGACATAATGAACAACAGAAAGGGTAAATACATGGGTAAATCTAAATGAATATGAAATGTCTTAAACAATAATAATACTGGAAGGGAACCCTCTTGCATTGTTGGTGGGAATGTAAATCGATACAGCCACTATGGAGAACAGTATGGAGGTTCCTTAAAAAAGTAAAAATACAATTACCATATGATCCAGCAATCCCACTACTGGACATATACTCAGAGAAAACCATAATTCAAAAAGACACATGCACCCCAATGTTCATTGCAGCACTATTTACAATAGCCAGGTCATGGAAGCAACCTAAATGCCCATCGACAGACGAATGGATAAAGAAGTTGTGGTACATATATACAATGGAATATTACTCAGCCATAAAAAGAAACGAAATTGGCTCATTTGCTGAGACGTGGATGGATCTAGAGACTGTCATAAAGAGTGAAGTAAGTCAGAAAGAGAAAAACAAATATCGTATATTAACGCATGTATGTGGAACCTAGAAAAATGGTACAGATGAACCGGTTTGCAGGGCAGAAATTGAGACACAGATGTAGAGGACAAATGTATGGACACCAAGGGGGGAAAGCGGTGGTGTGGGTGGTTGTGTGATGAATTAGGATATTGGGATTGACATGTATACACTGATGTGTATAAAATTGATGACTAATAAAAACCTGCTGTATAAAAAAATAAATTAAATAAAATTCAAAACTTCAAAAAAAAGGATAAATAGAAGTTGTCTGAATAGTTATTGAATTTTTGGGTTTTTTTGTTTGTTTGTTTTTACGTCTTTATTGGAGGATACTTGCTTTACAATGGTGTGTTAGTTTCTGCTTTATAACAAAGTGAATCAGTTATACATATACATATGTTCCCATATCTCTTCCCTCTTGCATCTCCCTCCCTCCCACCCTCCCTATCCCACCCCTCTAGGTGGTCACAAAGCACCGAGCTGATCTCCCTGTGCTATGCGGCTGCTTCCCACTAGCTATCTGTTTTACGTTTGGTAGTGTATATATGTCCATGCCTCTCTCTCACTTTGTCACAGCTTACCGTTCCCCCTCCCCATATCCTCAAGTCCATTCTCTAGTAGGTCTGTATCTTTATTCCCGTCTTACCCCTAGGTTCTTCATGACATTTTTTTTATTCGGAGATTCCATATATATGTGTTAGCGTACGGTATTTGTCTTTCTCTTTCTGACTTACTTCACTCTGTATGACAGACTCTAGGTCCATCCACCTCACTACAAATAACTCAAATTTGTTTCTTTTTATGGCTGAGTAATATTCCATTGTGTATATGTGCCACATCTTCCTTATCCATTCATACGATGATGGACACTTAGGTTGCTTCCATCTCCTGGCTACGGTAAACAGAGCTGCAATGAACATTTTGGTACATGATTCTTTTTGAATTATGGTTTTCTCAGGGTATATGCCCAGTAGTGGGATTGCTGGGTCATATGGTAGTTCTATTTGTAGTTTTGTAAGGAACCTCCATACTGTTATCCATAGTGGCTGTATCAATTTACATTCCCACCAGCAGGGCAAGAGTGTTCCCTTTTCTCCACACCCTCTCCAGCATTTATTGTTTCTAGATTTTTTGATGATGGCCATTCTGACCGGTGTGAGATAATATCTCTTTGTACTTTTGATTTGCATTTTTCTAATGATTAATGATGTTGAGCATTCTTTCATGTGTTTGTCAGCAATCTGTATATACCCTTTGGAGAAATGTCTATTTAGGTCTTCTGCCCATTTTTGGATTGGGTTGTTTGTTTTTTTGTTATTGAGCTGCATGAGCTGCTTGTAAATCTTGGAGATTAATCCTTTGTCAGTTGCTTCATTTGCAAATATTGTCTCCCATTCTGAGGGTTGTCTTTTGGTCTTGTTTATGGTTTCCTTTGGTGTGCAAAAGCTTTGAAGTTTCATTAGGTCCCATTTGTTTATTTTTGTTTTTATTTCCATTTCTCTAGGAGGTGGGTCAAAAAGGATCTTGCTGTGATTTATGTCATAGAGTGTCCTGCCTATGTTTTCCTCTAAGAGTTTGATAGTGTCTGGCCTTACATTTAGGTCTTTAATCCATTTTGAGTTTATTTTTGTGTATGGTGTTAGGGAGTGTTCTAATTTCATACTTTTACATGTACCTGTCCAATTTTTCCAGCACCACTTATTGAAGAGGCTGTCTGGGAAAATAGCACTTTTAAAACAGAAGGGAGCTTTCAGCTTGAAGCGGCCAAGGTGCAACTTTCTTGGGTCATCCCAAATATGGGTTCACATGACACCAGCCACCTCCACCTTGCCGCCTAAGTTCAACCCCAAGGAGATAAAAGCTGTATATCTGAGGTGCACTGATGGGAAAGTCGGTGCCACATTTGCCCTGGCCAGCAATATCGGATCCCTCGGTCTGTCTCCAAAAGAGGTTGGTGATGACATCACCAGGCAACTAGTAATTGGAAGGGTCTGAGAATTACAGTGAAACTGACCATTCAGAACACACAGGCCCAGATTGAGGTAGTACCTTCTGCCTCTGTCCTGATCATCAAAGCTGTCAAAGAACTGCCAAGAGACAGAAAGAAGCAGAAAAACATTAAGCACAGTGGAAACATCACTTTTGATGAGATTGTCAACATTGTGCAACAGATGAGGCACTGATCTTTAGCTAGAGAACTCTCTGGAACCATTAAAGAGATCCTGGGGATTTTCCAGCCCGTGGGTTGCAATGCTGATGGCTGCCACCCTCACGACATCAGAGATGACATCAACAGTGGTGCAGTGGAATGCCTAGCTAGTTAAGAACTACAAAGGAAAATAATTAAATAAAGGGTTATTTGATGACCGATAAATAAATAAATAAGAGGGGAGTCAGAAAGTGGAAATTAGGACAAGATTCCTTGGTGAAAGTGCTTCTTCACCAGAGGTGGTAAAGATACTATAGAAGTTTGGAACTGATGGTGGGAGCCTTTGTGAACCAAGTTAAGATCTGAAATTTAGGTAAGACTTAGTACCAGAAGTGCAATTTATAATAGCAATAGAAGAGGGAGCTCTTGAACTGAGAAACTGGGAAAGTTACCTCTTCCCGCACTTCAAAAGATCCTCCTTCAAACTGAGAAAAATCTGACTTATTTAAGTATAATTGACAAAGTATTGTGCAACTAAAACATCCAAAGGAAGCTGCTCTAGGGAAACAAAAGGGCAAAAAAAAAAAGACCTGAAAATAGATACAAAACTTCCCTACAGATTAACAACACTCCCTACAAAAATATCAGCCCAAAGCAGAAGAAAAGTGCAATATAACATTCCAACATGAATAAAGAGGCATAGAATCTTGATGCAATTGCAGACAGGAAATAAAACAATAAAAAATAAATACATGACAACATACAAGGGAACTCCCATAAGGCTATCAGCTAATTTTTCAGCAGAAACTCTGCAGGCCAGAAGGGAATGGCACAATATATTTAAAGTGATGAAAGGGAAAAACCTACAACCAAGAATACTTTACCCAGCAAGGCTTTTGTTCAGATTTGATGGAGAAATCAGAAGCTTTACAGACAAGCAAAAATTAAAAGAGTTCAGCACCACCAAACCAGCTTTACAACAAATGTTTAAGGATCTTCTCTTGGCAAAAAAGAAAAGGCCACAACTAGAAACAAGAAAATCGTGAAGTGAAAAACTCAGCAGTAAAGGCAAACACACAGTAAAGGTAGGAAATCATCCACAAACAAAACTCATAGGGAGGATAAAAGATAAGAGTAGTAAAATCATCTATATTTACAATAAGCATTAAGGGATACATGAAACAATTAGATATTAAATATTATATCAAAAACAGTAATCATGAGAGGAGGAGAAT
This sequence comes from Orcinus orca, assembly GCF_937001465.1. NCBI lineage: Eukaryota > Metazoa > Chordata > Mammalia > Artiodactyla > Delphinidae > Orcinus > Orcinus orca. The sequence goes on from NC_064563.1 coordinate 103,107,460, forward strand.
ACAAATGCAGGGTTTTAAAAATGCATTTTAAATGAAGGGATCAGCAATTAAAACAATTATGTATATAGACAGCTATAAAAAAAAAACCTCATTGTAACTGCAAACCAAAAACCTATAATAGATATACACATAAAAAAAGAAAAAGGAATCCAAACATAACACTAAAGGTAGTCATCAAATCACAGAAGAGAACAAAAGAAGAATGGCAAAAAAAGACATACAAAAACAAATCCCAAACAATTAACAAAATGGCAATAAGAACATACACAGTGATAATTACCTTAAATATAAACAGACTAAATGCTTCAACCAAAAGCCACAGAGTGGTTGAATGGATACAAAAACAAGACTTGTATATATGCTGCCTAGAAGAGACTCACTTCAGATCTAGGGACACATACAGACTGAAAGTGAAGGGATGGAAAAAGGTATTCCATGCACATGGAAATCATAGTCAATGGTGAAAAGTTGAGAGCATTTCCTCTAAGATCAGGAACATGACAAGGATGCCCACTCTCACCAATTTTATTCAACATAGTTTTGGAAGTCCTAGCCATAGCAATCAGAGGAGAAAAATAAATGAAAAGAATTCAGATTGGAAAGGAAGAAGTAAAACTGTCACTGTTTGCAGATGACATGATACTATACACAGAAAATCTGAAAAATGCCACCAGAAAACTACTAGAGCTTATCAATGAATTTGGTAAAGTTACAGGATGCAAAATTAATATACAGAAATCTGTTGCGTTTCTATACACTAGCAATGAACTATCAGAAAGAGGAATTAAGGAAACATCCCATTTACTATCACATCAAAAAGAATAAAATACCTAGTAATAAACCTAGGTATAAAATAAAATAAAATACCTCAGGAGGCAAAACACCTGTACTTGGAAAACTATAAGACACCAATGAAAGAAATTGAAGATGATACTAACAGATGGAAAGATATACTGTGTTCTTGGATTGGAAGCATCAATATTGTTAAAATGACCATACTACCCAAGGCAATCTACAGATTCAATGCAATCCATATAAAAATACCAATGGTGGGGCTTCCCTGGTGGCGCAGTGGTTGAGAGTCCGCCTGCTGATGCAAGGGACACGGGTTCGTGCCCCAGTCTGGGAGGAGCCCACATGCCACGGAGCGGCTGGGCCCGTGAGCCATGGCCGCTGAGCCTGCGTGTCCGGAGCCTATGCTCCGCAACAGGAGAGGCCACAACAGTGAGAGGCCCACGTACAGCAAAAAAAAAAACAAAAACCAATGGCATTTTTCACAGAACTAGAACAAATAATTTTAAAATTTGTATGGAAACATAAAAGACTCCAAATAGTCAAAACAATCTAGAGAAAGAACAGAGCTGGAAGAATCACAGTCCCTGACTTCAGACTATACTATAAAGCTACAGTAATTAAAACAGTATGGTACTGGCACAAAAACAGACACATAGAATGGAACAGGAAAGACAGCCCAGAAATAAACCCATGCACTATGGTCAATTAATCTATGACAAAGGAGGCAAGAATATACAATGGAGAAAAGACAGTCTCTTCGATAAGTGGTGCTGGGAAAACGGGACAGCTACATGTAAAAGAATGAAATTAGAACACTCTCTAACACCATATACAAAATAAACTCAAAATGGATTAAAGACCTAAATGTAAGACCAGATACTATAAAACTCCTTGAGGAAAACATAGGGAGAACACTCTTTGACATAAATTGCAGCAATATTTTTTTTGGATCCCTCTCCTAAAGCAAAGGAAACAAAAGCTAAAATAAACAAATGGGACCTAAATAAAACTAAAGGTTTTTCACAGCAAAGGAAACCATCAACAAAACAAAAGACAACCTACTTAATGGGAGGGGATATTTGAGAAAATATTTGCAAATGATATGACCTATAAGGGGTTAATATTCAACATATATAAACAGGTCATACAATTCAACATCAAAAAAATAAAAATAAAAAAATGGGCAGAAGGACTGAATATATATTTTTCCAAAGAAGAAATGCAGATGGCCAACAGGCACATGGAAAGATGCTCTACATCACTAATAATCTGGGAAATGCAAATCAAAACCACAATGAGATATCACCTCATACTGGTCAGAATGGCTATCATCAAAACGAACACAAATAACAAATGTTGGCGAGGATGTGGAGAAAAGGGAACCCTCCTACAGTGTTGGTAGGAATGTAAATTGGTGCAGCCACTGTGGAAAACAGTATGGAGGTTTCTCAAAAAACTAAAAATAGAACTACAATATGAACCAGCAATTCCACTCCTGGGTAAATATTGAAAAAAAACAAAACCACTAATTCTAAAAGGCATTGATACATGGACCCCAACGTTCATAGCAGCATTACTTACAATTACTGAGGTATGGATGCAACCTAAGTATCCATCAACAGATGACTCGATAAGGAACATGTGGTATGTATACAGACATATATATATATATATATATTCACACACACACACATAGACACAATGGGATACTACTCGGCCATAAAAAAAATGAAATTTTGCCATTTGCAGCAACATGTATGGACTTGGAGCGCATAATGCTAGGTGAAATACATCAGACAGAGAAAAACCAATACTGTGTGATATCACTTATACATGAAATCTAAAAAAATACAATAAACTAGTGAACATAACAAAAAAGAAGCAGACTCACAGATACAGAGAACAAACTAGTGGTTACCAGTGTGGGGAAGGGTGAAGGGGTGAGGGAGTGGGAGGTACAAACTATTGGGTGTAAGATAAGCTACAAAGATGTATTGTACAACTTGGGGAATATAGCCAATATCTTGTAATAATTGTAAATGGAGTGTAACCTTTAAAAAATAAATAGATACATTAACACAGGGAAGACTTGGCCACCAAAGGAAGCTGATGGTCAGTCAATAGAAAGATTTGAAATGGTACCTAGTAAAATTTAGGAAAGAAATAGAAGAAACAGAATCATTTCATAAATAAAGACTAAATTACAAATAGCATAAGAAGAAATAGACCCTATAGAAACACAGCAGGACACAGTGTATACATATGGAAAAAATGAAGTATAAGGGAAATAAGCAAAAAGATTTTTTTAAAGTAAATGTTATAAATGGTAGGCAAAAATGATTCAAAATATGAATAATTGGAGTTCTTCCAGTTGGAGGAAATATAAAAGAATGGAGTAAAGCAAACATTAGAAAATGCTGTGAAATAGGACTTGAATTTGTATATTAAAAAGTATACCCAAGATATGGAAAAAAACTGTCTCAGAATGATCAATACCAAGACATATCCTACTAACACATACCCTGCCAACACAAGATGTAGCCTACTAACTCTAGTAGCACACTTTGAGAATCTGGGCAAAAACATTGTGTCATTTATAAGGGAAAGAAAGACAAGTTGGCATAGCTAGAGTCAATGCTAACAGAAACAGAACAATATTTATCAGATACCTGAGGAAAGTTTGAGCCAAGGATTTTAAATCCATCCAAGATATTCTTCAAGTGTCAAAGGTACAGGCAAAAATTTCTGCAAATTCATGGACTGTGGGAATAGTATCTGCATTAGGCCTTGCTGAAGTACCTCCGAAAGAACAAAATTGACCCAAGCAGAAAATTGATCAGGGAAACATCAGCAAAAGTCCTGGGAGTGAACACTGAATGTATTTAACAATGAAACTATGGCTAAAACAAGGACTAACATAAGGGTTACAAAATAAAATGTAGTATGATGATTGTATTTATATAAGCTTTCACTATGGAGGCTGTTATATTAAAAATTATAGTCCTTATGATATTTTTATTCTAGTGACTGTCTTTATAGTTAGACTTTTACATAAAACTCTTAGAACCCTCTTTCTTCAGGCAGTATCTATTGACTCCTACTGTGAACATCAAGTGAATTAGCTTGTAACTCCTTCCTTTCTCTTCTTTGTAGCTTTCTTTACTCAATTTTAGTTAACAATATTATTATTTATTATGGGCTGAATTGTGTCCTCCCAAAAGGCATGAGGTATGTATATGCTTATTTTATAAGATAAAATGACATGTCTTTTTCCAAAGTGATTGTACCACTTTACATTCTCACCAACAATGTGTGAGAGATTCAGTTATTTCACCACCTTGCCAGCATATGGTGTTGATAGTCATTTTAATTTTAGCCATTCTGATGAGTATATAGTGACTCATTGTGATTTCGGGGTTTGTATTTCCCAGTGACTAATGATGTTAAGGAAGTTTTATGTGTGTTCCCATGTTTTTCCCCATGACCGGAGCTTACTCTTTGGTACTAAACTGTCTAAACTCTCAAAATCCTGTTAGGATCATGAACAAAATTGCCTTAGACCTTTGATCTGGAAGGTGTCACAATTTTCAAATTTAATCTTCCTCTTCTCTTTTCATTATTCAAAGCTTCTTTCTTTCAGGAAACATTTTAGTTTTATTTTATAAAGTTTCCAAGCTACTTCTGTTAAAATTATTCCTAGATATTTTATGTATTGATATTTGTGGCTAAACAAGATATCTTTTAAAAAATATTCTCTCTATTTGTTGATACTATATATGAAAAGAAACTTTATAACTTTCTTGTAAGTTATCGTAGTTTTTCAGTTCTAGTTATAATCATATCACATTAAATAAGTTTTTTTCAAACAGATCTTTTCCTTTAGCTTTTCTATTGCATTCCCTATAATAGTGGTGCTCAAGCAGGGTGATTTTTGCCTCTCAAGAGATATTTGTCAATGTCTGGAAACAGTTTTCCCACAACTGGAGAAGTTTCCATCTAGTAGGTAGAGGTAGAGGCCAGGGATGCTGCTAGACACCTTACAATGCAAAGGATTACTCCACATAACAAGGGTCATTTGCCTCAAAATGTCAGTAGTACTAAGGTTGAGAAACGCTGCTTGGGAACATTCAGAAAAAACAATAAGTAGTGCTGAGCATAATGCAGTCTTGTCTTATTCCCAATTCAATGTGAATTTCTATCATTCATTAACAAGTATAAAATTGGATATAAATTAGTAATTATAAAAGTGAGAATTTATTCAAGAATGCTTTGTAAACTAGTATTTCTCCAGTGGTGACAAGCTCGCCATGGCAGTGATTTTCAAGATGTGTGACTTGTAGAAAAGGTGTGAAGAGGTAGAAAAAGAAGTCCACTATGTGGTTGACTATTCCCCTTAGAACAAGATACTTTTTTTTTTAATGTGCAATCTTTATTAATACAAATGTAACATAACAAGTGGGCATTGAACATTTTAAAGCATACGTGACATATGGATTTTTGCAGTGATTGCAGTAGTAATGACCTGCTAAAAACATTCATGCAACATAGGAATGAATAGAAGAACAGAGTAAACATGGACATACATTCAAAAGAAAGGGGACGTGGGGGGCTGTTCAATTCATATAAAGTTTCAGTTATGCAAGATGAATAAGTTCTAAAGATCTGTTGTACAACATAGGACCTATAGTTATCAAGACTGTATTTTTTAAAATTTTATTTATTTGTTTATTTATGGCAGCGTTGGGTCTTGGTTGCATCAGGCGGGATCTTTGTTGAGGCACGTGGGATATTTCCTTGTGGCGCGGGGGCGCTTCATTTTGGCACGCGGGTTTTTTTTTTCTCTCTCTCTGTCTCTGTCTCTCTCTCTAGTTGAGGCGCGCGAGCTCAGTTGTTGTTGTGTGTGGGCTTAGTTGCCCCGTGGCCTGTGGGATCTTTGTTCCCTGACCAGGGATGGAACCTGAGTCCCCTGCATTGGAAGGCAGATTCTTTATCACTGAACCACCAGGGAAGTACTAACAATACTGTATTGTGCACTTAAAAATGTAAGTGGGTAGAGTTCAAGTTAAGTATTCTTACCACAATTTTAAAAAGTAAAATGAAAGAAGCATGGTTCAAAAATAAGTAGTTTTAGCAAAACATAAACATAAAAGTTGAAATCAATTAAGCTTTTTAAGCAATTCAACATCACTTTTCATGAACACCATAATAGAGAATATTTATCAGACAGTTAATTAATCCTTCCTCAGCTCCACCACTAAGTAGCAGTATGACTTTGGGTAAGTTACTGCTTTGTCTCAGTGTCATCTGTAAAACAGAGATAAAAAAGAACCTATCTCATAGGTTTGTGGTGATGATTAAATACGTAGAACAAGTTACTTCTAATATTAAATGTTTTAAGATTCTGTCTCAATTTCAGTGACGTGTTTTCTTATTCTAAGTGCTTCCATTATGTACTGGCTTTCCGAGTTTAAGAAATGGCACTGTTTATTATACAAATAACAGAATACATAATTTGAGCAGGTACTGTTTTTAGATACTTTACATACTTAATCCTCTTATTAACTTTATGAACTAAGTAATATTAACCCTACTTTACAGATGACTAAACTGTATCAATGAGTGAGGTAAATAAAAACTTATTCAAGGCCATGGAGCTGGTCAGTTTTAAAGCCAGGACACAATCCTATAGCGCCCCCTGTCTTCCCAGGTGGTACTAGCCACCTGAGGCCCTTGGGTCTGATCCAAGCTTGCATGCTCATTGTTTGCTCCTGAAAGCAATTACGCCAGTAGCTGCTAGGTAGCCCACAGTGGAGGGCGTCGGGGCATCCCAACACTTGTCGGTAGTGTCTTTTTTTTTTTTTTTTTTTGCGGTACGCGGACGTCTCACTGCCGTGGCCTCTCCCGTTGCGGAGCACAGGCTCCGGACGCGCTGGCCCAGCGGCCATGGCTCACGGGCCCAGCCGCTCCGCGGCATGTAGGATCCTCCCAGACCGGGCCACGAACCCGCGTCCCCTGCATCGGCAGGCGGACTCCCAATCACTGGGCCACCAGGGAGGCCCTGTATTGTCTTAATTGCCTAGGTACCCTCCTGTTCCCTATGCCTACCTCCAGCTGTGGAAATGCACCTGGGTTGCAGCTGCCTATTCACTGTATATCTTTCAAGTGAGAGTCACCTTTTCTAGACCAAGAGTTCTTGTTTAAGTTTTAGCTTTGCATTTAGTTAGAAAACCCTACTATTTTGTAAACTTAAGATGTGTATACAAGCTGGGGGAGGAGGACATTAGGGAGATCTAAAGTTTCACTACTTAATTTCTGCTATATCCACTTGGACTAGCTGAATTTACCAAATCCTGACTCTGTATCTGAGTGTTGAGGAAAGCCTTTTTTTTTTTTTTTTTTTTTAAATGCACCCACTGTACCTCAGGAAGCTTTCACCAAACTCACATTAATGAACCTAACCCTTCTTGTGCTCCAATATCAATCTCTTTACACATAATTATAATGCAAAACATTTATTTGTGAAGTGAAAAGGAAAGCACACTTCTGTCAAATGGAGAAGATCAAGATTCTTAAGTAGCTGACGTTGGGACCTGCTGGGTGGGAAGATTTGCTGTGTTGCCATCAGATGTTGTCTTTTAACCTGATGTTTCAGATGCTTCAGCAGCCTTTTCAGGCTGTCCTTCACTCTTGGCCGCCTTTTCTAAGTCCTTCTGATAGTTAAGCTGGTATTCCAGATAGCTTATGTTCCTGGTCTGTTCATCCAGGAACTTCTTCATGAAGCGTGAGAGCTACAGAAATAAAACAAGGAAGAACTCATCGAGGCCCTTGTCTGCAGTGGGAGGCAATCTAAGATCTTGCTACCCAAATTATAGCTCAGTCCTAGTCCAGCAGTCCTAGGAGCTTGTCAGAAATGCGGAATCCTGAATCCCCTCCAGGCCTACTAAATCAGAATCTATATTTTAAGAAGCAACTAGGCAATTCATATGCATATTGAAGTTCAAAGAGCACTGATCTATGACCTTCAAGACCTCCAGATGAATACAAACAACCACTTTCAATGAGTATGAGTGTTAAGGCAACTCATCAAAAGTACAGATTAATTTAAGTAATAGGCTACCACTGCAATGTTTTTCCACCCTATCTCAATGACATGTAAGTTTCGAGTAGGTTCCCAGACCCCATTTAGGCATTTAAATTTTAGTGTTCTGGCATAAGGCTCAGGCATTTGATCATTTTCAGGGCTCCTCAGCGAGTCCAGTATGCATCTCGGTTGATAACTTTTCTACTAGGTCATTTTCTTCACTTCGACTTCCAGAAAAGTTAAAGGGTTGGTGAGAAATAAGTTACCACTGCGAGGTAGAGTGCTCACTATGAACCGAGAATACTTCAGAGAAGTCTATAGAATAGGTCACCACTGACATTCACTTTTGTAGGGGCAGTCTAGGACACTGGTTCTCAAGATGTGTTTATTTATATCCAGAGTGCCTTATTCCTGAAAAGTCGTCTTCCCCTCTTGTATTGAGTTGCATTTCTCCTTGCCAGGACACCTACTCCTCCCACGTCCAAGAAATAAGTTCATATATTTCCTTCGGGGGAAATAGACACATTAGATAATCCATTGCCTTGGGCTTTTCCCCAAAAGCGAGCCATAATCCAGAAGTGAAAGATGACACTGCTTTCAGAACCAGTTTACTACTTACATTGGTTTCTTTATTCTTAGAAGCCAAGGTCTTCAGTTCTTGCAGCAGCGTGTTTAACGCTTTCTCCAACTGCAGAGCAGACTCTATAGCTTGTTTGCCAGTTCCCCAGTTATCTATATCAGGCCTCTGTTGGAGAGAAACAGGGGAGTCACTATCCTACCTGAGGCACAGCTTGGTTACATCCTACTTCCTGGGTAGAATTATGACTAGGTTTGCAGAGGTCAATGATTTCCACACTTCTTGGCACAATGGAATCAGTGGAGCACCTTAAATACTGATGTTTGGCTTTCAACTGCAGACAGTCTGACTTAATTGGTACAGAGGAGCAGGGTTTTTCAAAGCTCCCCAGGTGACTTTAATGTTCTGCAAAGCATGGGTACCATTAGCACAGTTATATGCACTATTCCATTAGCTTTGGGATTTCATTAGCTTTGGATGGTGGTTCAGTTCAGTCACCAGACATTTAGTTTTCTTTATAGACCTGGAGTTAAAAGAACCCCCTCAGATAAGTAGGAATGTTGCTAAATGTAATACCTTCGACTAAGGCTCAGATTGTTTCTTTAGTGTCTGTTCCAGTGAAAAAAATATTTGTTTTACTACATCGAAGAGACGGCTGTATTAAATACCTGAGCGTGCATCTGAATTAAAGATCTAATATAGGATACTAACAGCTCTAGGAAGAGACCAGTAGTTCTTCTCAAACTATACAGAGGATTAGAATCATCTGGAGAGCTTGGTAAGACACAGCTCCTTGGGCCCCATCCTTAGAGAGTCTGATTCAGTTTATCAGAGTGAGGTCAATGAATCTGCATCTCCAGTGAGCTTCCCAGGTGATGCTGGTGCTGTGGTCCAGAGATGACACTTTGTATGGCTCCTTGAGAAAAGCCAAACATACATTTAGCGGCTAAAGTTTACTGAAAATGATATGAAGAGGCTACAAAGAAGACACATGCTTGCCCTCACGTCCCGTGTAGGAACATGAATAAGCTAACAAGTCAGGTAGCAACTAATAATTTAGTTCTCTAGACCCAGCAAAGGCCCCATGGAGATCATCATAACAAAGTTACATAGTCACCTTAATCACCGGAAGGCAGACTTTACACTTATATTTTCTTAGATATTTTATGAACTGCTTTGCATGCTCTCTCTTCACCTCAGCTTGATCTTGGAAAAATGTATGAAAAGAAGGCACTTCTGCATCTTCAATGTAATAACAGGCCTGGGACAGGGATAAGAATAGGGAGAGACTGGAGGTGAGAGAAGTCTATGTTTAAGACTGGAATCTCACACAAACTCACTTTGTTGTCTCTGTGGCTATCCAAAGAGGCCTTCTTTGTTCAGTCCAGAGTCCTCAGTTTGTCCTTTGACTTCCAGAAGGCCCCAGCTGCCTTCCTGAACCCAGGCTACTTCAAAGAGAAGCCACTCAGATTCTAATACACTGGTGCCTAGCATTTTGCTATTAGGCCTCTTTAAGGGTCAGATTTATGAACCCTATATGCTAGCACTATAACCAGTAATTATGTCGACAAGTGGCAGAAGTCCAGCATAAATTAAGTGCCGTTGTAAAGTCAATCTATTTCATTAACCCTACCACATCTACATTAGCTCTAAAATAGCAGACGGGTGAAAAATTATTTATAACAGTGTCTGATGCCCATACAAGTTTTGGGAATCCTCTGGAAAAGAACTGTGATTCTCCCAATAATAGGCCACAATTTGCAATCACAGCTGTAAATCATTGGGCCACAGAGAAGCAAAATCCCAGCCACTAAATTGTTGTTACATATAGTATCAAACAACAAACATGGCCATAACCACAATTAGAAAGGATATATAAGATATATTATCCAGATCAGAACTGAAACCTCCCTCACAGTGGCTCAAGGACCCATACTAACCATAGATAAATAAGCATCACTGACATGCAGCTCATAAGATGCTATTTGATTAATAGCAACCCTACACTCTTCAGAAAGAAGGCCCTCTGCCTGGGATGCCATCTCAACTTTAGGAAAAACCAGGCATAAAAAGTGCTACCCCCCCCAAGATAAGGGACTTCTTAAATACTAACAAGCATATAGCCAGCCTAATTCTATCCAGCTGAAAACAAGATGAAATTCCATCCAGCTGAGATTAAGAGCTACCAACCTACCAATAAGGACGTTGTTTCTACACAAATTTGACTTGAGAAAAGGGTGGAAAAAAGTTAATCCTCCTAACTATCCCAGCCAGTGTTTAGTATTCTCTCTCATGTTCTATCTGACTATGATTTGAGAGGGCTGATTTACTTCCTGAATAGGGAAGTGTTAACAGAGTAGATTAATTACCTTTAATTGTTTCCTTTTTTCAGAAAGTATTTATGGCATATCATGCTAGGTCCTATGGAGAATCTAAGAAAACTGACTAAAATACATTTTTTGCCTATAAGAGACATATCCCCCATCCCATAAGGCCTCAACATACACAGTTGATCTTAAGGCAGGATAGGATGGGACTTCTGAATTGTCAAAAGCATATTTAGATGACAGGATTAGGGCAGATTTCTTTGGTAAATTAGCATTTGAAATTGGCCTTGGAAGGTAAATAAGAATGTAGAGAGGTGGAAATGGAAGAAGGGCATTTCACCTGGAGAACAGGTACACACAGGTTGTAGGGACAAAATATGACTGGTTTCTCCAAACTGCAGTAAGACTGTTCCATTTGGGAACCTTTTGGCTCTTTCTTCATTAGTAAGTAATAGATGCTGAATCAATATTTGTTAAGTAAAAATATATTTTACACATGCAGTGGTATAAGATTTCCCGTAGTCTGGTGAATTCTTAGTTTGAGCCTAATCCATGTCTGGTTGAACTGAAATAGAAGTGAAAAATATTTCCATATTTTTAGAAAATAGAAAAAAGAAAAAAATTATGTATAAAGCTACCACACTAACTCATCTGTTGTTGATGACGTGTTTCTTTCCTCTTTTTTTCTGTATGTGGTGAGGTCATTTTTAAGTGATTAGATAGCAGTATTTTTTTTAAATTTTAATTTGTTTTATTGAAGCACGATTGATTTACAATATTGTGTTAGTTTCTGCAAACTAAATCTCAAATATTAATAGAGAAATATGAGTCATAGGGAAGTAGGAAGTTGAGGGAAGTCCAAATAGAGTAGCACGGAATAAGGGTACCTAGATCATTTAAATCAGGGAATGTGTCCAGATCTAGTTGAACTTTATTCTTTGGTTGGAATGACTTCTGTAAGCGACTTACGAAGTACTATTGGTGATGTTTAAAGAATATTGGAGAGAAATGCCAAAATACAACTAAAGACTTTTATATCCTGGCAGAAAAAAATGCAGAAATTTGCACTAGATGAAAATACGTATAGTTACACCAACTGGCATCTGAAAATCAAGGGTGGGCATTTATTGGATTGGGAACAACTTAGCACAAGGTTTGGGTGACGTGTTACAAGGCATTACACTCCACATTATCTTCTTTTTTATTTATCTTTCTTAAGTCAACAATTTTGATGAATAGAGTTTTATACTGTAATCAAAGTCACAAACGTCACAAATGTGGAAGGAATAATTAGCATGCATCATGACATACTAAGAGCCAACAGAACTCAACAGGTTCAATCAAATTGGTTGAAGCTAATAGGATGAAATGTAACTAAAGATGAATGTAAAATCCTATATTTTGGTTCAGTAAATCAATAGCCCATAAACAGAGAGAGGGAGATCTCAGTGAACAGTAGTTCATGTGAAAAAGACTCAGATTTTTAATTGGTTTAATGTTCAACATATCCAAAAGCTGACAGGAAAATAAATGCAATTCACTTTTCCCACCTCAGGCAGATAAAGCCTTGTTTTATCGAACGATGGATCTATACATTTGCAGAGGCCGCTATGTACAGACAAGAGATGGAGAGCTTTAGTTGTTGGTCTCATTCCTCGTGATCTCTTCCTGCTTGGCTTGGAGTTGCTCTCAGAGTGCTTCCTTGATCTTAGACCTCAGTCTGGTCAGCAAGCTGCGTCTTGCTGGGCTTGTCTGTTTTCAGCTTGTGGAAGTGTTCCATGAGAATCCACTTGTTTTTAAACATGTTCCCCTTCACCTTCGGGTGCTGGCTGTGATACATGTGCTGATCAGTCTTCTTAGATTCATGGTATCTTCTGAGCAGCCAATGCAGAATTCTCATCCAGGTTACCTTCTCAGGCATTTGAACAATGAGAGTACATTTTGCATGCCCATGTCCCCATCCCTGCCCTTGAGACAGGCCAAGGTGTTTTTCCAGCATTGAGCACAGGACTGGACAGTTAAAGGTTTCCAGATGAGCAGCCCATCTTAGATCAGCTTCCCAATCCATTGTTGGGAATTGACACTGGTGATTTTGTTGGTCTCATTTGGGTCTGACCAGACCTTATTTTTGCTGCAGTGAAGGATAGTGGAGGTGAGCCTCTTTTGAAGCCTCCTGGCTGCAATTCAGTTTTCAATTAGCCATTTTAGTGACCAGATCACAGGAGGTAACTAGTCCTGTTGTAACTTGGCAGTGACTCTTGTTTGAAGGGTCCACCCATCCAACACACACTTACCTAGCACTTCCCAAAGTAGCTGATCAGTGCTACATAGTAATAAAGGCAAACAAAGACTTGAAGAGCTTTTTGTTTAACATTTTATCATATTTGTATTTAATTCTGGTGCCACATTTTTGAGATATTGATGAACTGTAACATAACTGAATGAAGGGGAGTTTTATTTATTTCAATATTGGTGTTATACAGGGTTAACGCCTGACCCAGCAAGGACCCTCCTGGACCCTGTTTCTAGGCTACAACCAGCACTGGTTGGACTAGTCACTGCCTGGGTCATAGCAGTTGTTAAATATTTTGAATATAACCCTGAACCTATTGAAATGTTAGGGCTGCAAGATATAGAAACTAACGAGTGTCTGCTCTACTCACAAACTCTTTCAGTTTCTGGGAAGACTCAGATATGTTGGGGCAGGTTCAAGCCACATGAGCTGGCCATTCTGGCCATGGGTGATTGGACCAGGGACAGACACTGTACCCAAGCTGAGCCAATGAGTTTCTCTCTTCAGAAACTTGACCTGAAAGACACAGCGGTTGGGACTTGTTGGGGCTGAGTCACCATAATGACATCATTGCCCAAAGGGGAAGGTCCATGAATTCCTGGTCCTACCCTATCCAGGGTTTGGATGTTTAACTCTACCAGTAGTAGCTTTCCAATAAATTCCCATTTTTGCTTACATTTGCTAGAGTAGCTGTTTCTTGTAACCAGAACTCTTAACTAATATCCTATATTAGCATGTGGAATGACTACTACTCGTTGTCTTGTTCACAGCCTCCAGCACCAAGCGTAGTGCCCAGCATGGATTAGACACTCAAGAAATATTTGCTGCCTCAATAAACAGCTCTCTGTAGGAAGGAGAAGAGCACCTTGAATCCATCCATCTATCTATCTATCTATCTATCTATCTATCTATCTGATTTGGATAAATATATAGGGTTGAAAATGGGGACATTTCATCCACATTGCTGGAGTATGTATGATCTCTGGAGGAAAAACAGATTTACGTGCCTCTTGCTTTTGCTCGTAATTTTTTCTTCATTAAAGTTTCCTCCCAACTAAAAAAAAAAAAAAAAATTTGTGTTATAAAGTAGTAGCACTTAGAAATGCTTATATGTTGATGAAATGGATGGATAAAAATCCTTTACAACAACCCTGCAAAGCAGATGTTATTCCTTCTTAGGTAAAAACCAAGGTCTAAGAGAGGTCAAGTCACCCACCTACAATCACACAGCTAATTAGTAGCAAAGTCTGAATTTTGAACTCATCTCTGTTTGACTCCGAAAATCAAGGCTTTTTCTAATGTGCCAATCATCTCATTGTATTCAAATAAATACTTTCCTTTTGTGATTTATTTATGTAAGAATATGAAAAGACCTATAAGGATACAAACATTTAAAACGCACTTAACTAGGGCTTCCCTGGTTGCGCAGTGGTTGAGAGTCCGCCTGCCGATGCAGGGGACGTGGGTTCGTGCCCCGGTCCAGGAAGATCCCATATGCTGCGGAGCGGCTGGGCCCATGAGCCATGGCGGGCGTACCGAAAAAAACAACAACAAAAAAATTTAACTATACTATGGACTCTTTTTTATGGAAAAAAATGAAAAAATATTAAACAAAATATAAAATTTGATAAATAGCAAATAATCCTGTGTACAATATAAGATATTTGAAATTTGTTCTTTGTTTCTTCAGGTATGCCTATTTTTTTTCTACTTCAGGTATGCCCATTTATTTTCTAACTTGTTCCCTACAGGCTGGGACTTTATTATATATAATTCTAGTATGAGTATGTGAAATTATAGCTTTCAAAATAAATATGGTTTTTATGAGTGAATAAAAAAACACTGTATATGAACTTCTAGGGAAAATATAAATCATTTACTTTAATAGGCTCAAGGAAATAACAACAAGCAGGCATTGTGATTGATATGATAATGGATATGCACATAAATATATTTCATAGAAAATTAAATACACAAGAGTAGGAATACATTAGTGTTTTAGACTGCATAATTTCTCTGAAGACATTATCACAAGCACCAAAACCTTGGGAGTTTGGGATTGACATGTACACACTGCTATATTTAAAACAGATAACCAACAAGGACCTACTGTATAGCACAGGGAACTCTGCCCAATATTCTATAATAACCTAAATGGGAAACGACCTCAAAAAAGAATAGATACATGTATATGTATAACTGAATCACTTTGCAGTACACCTGAAACTAACACAACATTGTTAATCAACTATACTCCAATGTAAAATTTTTTTAAATTAAAAAAAATAAATAAAGTCACTGTAGTAGCCAGTTCCATAGCTTCAACTGACATGTTGATTTGTGGTTCATTTAAATGCATGTTTCATTTAAATGCATGTTTCATTGAAAAAGCATGAATACTACTTTTGAATATTCCCCTTGCCCACCCAAAACAACCTGGCCATCATCCAACAGAAGGGAAATTGTGATCTCTCAGAAGAGATTTTATTATACAAATTATACTGTAATCATTTTTCTTAAAATGAAAGCAGACTATTGCATGAACTTTTCTACATTGGTTTTGAAAACACAGCATCACCACCACCATCAACAGCAGCAGCAGCAACAAAAACTTCTAAGCAGTGACCTGTAGTCTGGACAATACTTGGTCAACATCTTAAAGTGCTAGAACTCCTGGACTGCTGGGGAGAAATGCTTGGTATTTAGCATGAAAGCCTTGGCTGTTTCTTAGAGGAATATGTGTTTGGTTTTGATTTCAGCTTAATATGATTCAGTGGCTGGAAACGTGACTGCTAAAGTAACAGCCAACACGAACAAGTCTTTCAGCTGGGAGAGGGTCATGCAGGGATTAGGCTCAGGTGTTGGGAGAAGCGTTATGAAGGGTGGGTTTCTGTGATCTGTGAAGTTCATTGGCAAGGGCTAAAATGCTGGCTGGCAATGATGGGAATATGATCTTAAACACATTTTGTGGGGAAGAAAAGTATTTTAAAACATTCTTTAGGCCTTTGCTTTTGAGGCAGGAGATAGATGGACTCCAAGGCTAGGCATTTACAACTAGCCTCCTGTTAACTTTTCCTGAGGAAGGAGGCAGGTGGGCTCTAGGCTAGATATTTACAACCAGCCTCCCATTTGCACTTCGAGATAGGAAAAAAACAACAGGGACAGGGTCAATAGCTGGACTGTGGACACTTTAAGATAACAGTCACTGCGGGGACAGAGAGAGGCTAAACCCTGTTTGAGGAAAGATCAATAGGTCGCATATTTCCCGTCCTTGGGGCAAGGGAGACACTGCACATGTGCAGAAAGGAGGGGGCACCACCCCATAATAGGTGATGCCAAGCCCCCCCATAGACCTCTGGACTGGAATCCATCTTGGAAAAAAGTTGTGCACGCATGTTGGGGATGTGCCTAGGGAAGGTCAGGTGTGGGAAAAGAAACCAGATAATTGGCCAAAGTTAAAAAAAAGACCTGGAGGAACTGCCCTATATAAGTGAGTTAGACACCTCTTTACTGTCCTCCTCTTCATTAGGGAGGACGCCCACACCCCTTTCTCTCTGGGTGTGTATCTCTGCCTTACTTCTGTCTTAACTAAACAGTTCCTCCGTGTGCTCTCCCACTTGTGCTGCGCCTCTAATAATGTACCTGTTTTTACATGTTTGCCTCCTTGAGAAATGCATTTTTCAATGGGGGCAAGGGCCAGGGGAATTTTGCTTTTAGCTTCTAGACCCTGGTGGACTGGTGGCTAGGATTCCTGGTTTTCACCCAGGCTACCCATGTTCAGTTCTTGGGCAGGGAGCTAAGATCTCGCTTCAAGGCACCGCTCACTGCTCACTCTCCGAGATCAGTTTTTCCCATCCCCCTTTCCTCTAAGAAATCTAGACTAATGGATAACATTTTAAAATTTATTTTTTAAAATAGAAACCTATTTTTAAAATTAAAACATTAATTTTAATTTCCCTATACTTTTATTATCTTCATTCTTACAATCTGGACATGAATAGGAGATTTTATTTTATTTTATTTTTTTTTGGCGGTACGTGGGCCTCTCACTGTCGTGGTCTCTCCCGTTGCGGAGCACAGACTCCAGACGCGCAGGCTCAGCGGCCATGGCTCGCGGGCCCAGCCGCCCCGCGGCATGTGGGATCTTCCCGGACTGGTGCACGAACCCGTGTCCCCTGCATCGGCAGGAGGACTCTCAACCACTGCGCCACCAGGGAAGCCCTAATAGGAGATTTTAAATGAATAACATGAGCTGTTCTGTGCCGTGTTAAGAATGCAGGCTTTACCAAAGGCAACAGGGTTTGAATCCTGCTTTGCCTCTTTACTCAATCAAGAGGCACTGGGAATGTAGCAGTCAACAAAAGAGACAACAATCCCTGCCATCACACACCATACCTACTAGCTTTAGGACATTAGCTATACTGTGACTCAGCTTCCTCCTTTACAGGGATTATAAAGGTATCTACTTCTGGGCATGTCTTAAGCATTAACTGAGTTGATTTACATAAAATGTTTAGAACAGAGTTTAGCACATAGAAAGCATTTAATAAGTGTTAGCTATTACATTTAAGACCTTTGTTGTTATTGGTGTTAACTTGTTTTATTGTGAAGCATAACACACACACACAGTGGATCCCCAGAAGCTCCTGTACCCAAGTCTTTTTTTCAGGTTCTGCTTTCAGGGAAACCCAGATTTTGACGCAGCCCTTCATTGATGATGTGTGTTCCACGTATCTTCTCCCACTCTGTGGCCTTGCATTACATTCTTTAATAGGATGTTTTGATGAAAAGAAGTTCTTAATCTTAATCTAGATCAATTTTTCAATCTTATGTGTTTTTTGTGTCCTGGTCATGAAATCCTTCACTACCCCAATATCATGAAGATGTTCTTCTATATTTTCTTCCAAAATTTTAATTTTTCAAACTCTCACATTTATAGCCAGTTATAGCCCATCTGTCATTGATTTTGTGTTTGGTGAGTGGTAAAGGAAAGTTTCTTATTTTTTCCATAGGGTATCTAGTTGACTGTGGTAAGCAGAACAATGGCCCCACAAAGGTGCCCTTTTCCTGATCCCTGGAACCTCATAATATGCTACCTTCCATGGCAAAAGGGACTTTGCAGATGTGACTCTGAGATGAGGAGTTTATTCTGGTTATTATCTGACTGGACCCAACCTAACCAAATGGATCTGTAAAATAGAATCTTTCCAGGCTGTGGTCAAAGGGAGATTTAATTAGGGAAGAATAATCAGAGAGAGGCAACACTGTTGGCCTTGAAGATGGAGGAAGGGGGTCACAAGCCAACGTAGAGTGGGGAACATGGGTGGCTTTAGGAACCTGGAAATGGCGAGGAAACGAGTTCTCTCCTAGAGCCTCCAGAAAAGAACGTGCAGTCCTGCCAATATTCGATTTTATCCTAGTGAGACCTGTGTTGGGCTGCTGACCTAAAAAACGGTAAGACAATATATTTGTGTTGCTTTAAGCCACTAAGTTTGTGGTTATTTGTTATGTCAGCTACAGAAAATTAATACATTGACCCAGCACTATTTATTGAAAAGGCTATCATTTACCCACTTTTCTACAGCTCCACTTTTGTCATAATTACGTGTTTATCTATTCATTGTCTGTTTCTGCATTTTCATTTTCTCTCCTGTTCCAGTAGTCTTTTGGTCCATTTTTGTACCAGTATTGCACTCCTTTAACTTCTATAACTTTTTAATATTTTAAAATTATTTAATAGTTCTGTTAACTAATTCTCAGTAGAGCAAATTTTCCCATAGTCTTCTTTAACAGCAATTTGGCTTTCCTTACCTCTCTACATTTCAATATAAATTACATAACCACTTGTTAATTTCAACAACAATAACAAAAACTCATTGGGATTTTGATCTGTATTGCACTTGCACCATAGATCAATTCAGGAAGCTGACCTCTTTATAATACTGGTATTTAAAACATCTATGGTATATTCTTTCAGTTATCTGATCTTCCTTAATTTTTCTTAATAATGCTTGTAATTTTCTGTGTAGAGGCCTTGCATGTCTTTAGTTAGATTTATTCTTGTGTTTAATTTAATTTTATTTTAAATGGCATATTTTAAATATTTTGGGGTTGTTTTTTGGCTAATGTATACAGTTGATTTTTGTATACTATATAAACAATTTTTGTATATGGACTTTTCCTGTATCTTTGCTAGTACACTTATTAATTCTAAAAATTTAACTGTAGATTCTTTTGGAATTTTACATATGCAACCATATGACCTGTGAATAATGACAATTTTAGTTCTTTTCCTGTGCTATAACTTCGATTTCATTTTTCTGCATTATTCCATAGCTAGAACCTTTAATACAGTGCTGAATAAAAGTGGGGAGAACAGGTATTTGTCTTGTTCTTGATATTAAAGAAAAGCTTTCAATATTTCCCCAAGAAGTATAAGATTTGTTATATGCTTTTTAGAACTACTTTTGATCAGATTTGGAAGTTCCCATCTATTACTAGGTTGTTAGGAGTGGTTTTTTAAATTACACCTTTTATTTTGAGATAATTTGTAGATTAACATGCAGTTGTAAGACATAACAGAGAGAGTCTGTACCATTTACCCAGGTTCTTCCAGTGGTGCCATCTTGCGGAGATAGAGTGTAATGTTACAGTGAAGACCTTGACATTACAATCCAACAATCTTATTCAGACTTCTCTGGCTTTACTTATACTCATGTGTATTTAGTTCTATACAATTTTATCTCATGTGTAAGTTGACCATAGTCAAGATACAGAACGTTTCCATCACCATAAGGATTCCTCATGTTGCCCTTTTATAAGCACATTTCTTTCCTCTCCCTGCCTACTATTCCTAACTACTGGTAGGCACTAATCTGTTCCTTATTTCTAAAAAAAAAATTTTTTAACATTTTATATAAATCAAATAGATGATGTAGTATGCAATCTTTAGGAATTGATTTTTTTCACTCAGCATAATTCCCTGGAGATTCATCCAAGTTTTTTGACATAAAAAGAGTTCATTCCTTTTTACTGCTGAATAGTGTTCCATAGTAAGGATATATCCCACTTTGTTTAAACATTCACCTATTGAAGGACATCTGGGTTGTTTCAGTTTGGGGCTATTATGAATAAAACTCCTATGAAAATTTATGTATAGATTTTTGTGTGAACATAAGTTTCACTTCTCTGGGATAAATGTCCATGAGTGCAAATTGCTGGGTCATATGGTGTTTTCATGTTTAGGTTTATAATGAAGTGCTGAATTATTTCCCATTGTGGCTATACCAAAGAGTTTCTTTTCTTAAATTAATTTTTATTGGAGTATAGCTGCTTTACAATGTTGTGTTAGTTTCTGCTAAGGAGTTTTTTTTAAACCATGAATAAATGTTGAAGTTGGTCAAATATCTTTATCATCACCTGTTTAGTTGATCTTATGACTTTTCTCCTTTATTCTGTTACAGTGGTGAATTCTGTGGTAATCTTTGGATTTAAAGGAAACATATTCTCAACTGAGTTTTGTTTGTCCTTCTTTTTTAGTTCTTTTAAGTGTATGTTTAGGTTGGTTATCTGAGATTTTTCTTATTTCTTAGGTAGGCGTGTATTGCTATCAACTTCCCGCATGGAACTTCTTTCGCCGTTCTTTCTTATTATTCACTTTTCTGTTATTCAGGTTGAATAATTTCTATTTATTTGTCTTCAAGTTCAATAACCCTTTCTTCTGAAATATTCAATCTGTTGTTAAGCCTCTACATTGAATTTTTCATTTCGGCTATTGAACTTTTCAGTTCTAGAATTTCCACTTGAATAGTGTGGGTTAATTTCAGCTGGTCTGGATTGACCACAGGCTTATTTCCAGAGATACTTACCTTGTCCAACACTATAGAATGTATTAACTAAAAACAGATGTTCTAAAAAAAAAACAAAACAGATGTTCTCTAACCATTTAGAGATGAAAGAGGCATGGGAAACAAACACTTCTGCTGTCTAAGGGAATGAAATTCTAAAAATTTTGTAACTAAAGGCAAACTACAGTATTGAATAGGGTATCTAATTTATTCTCTACTTTGATTCCTATCATCAATTAACCTCTACACTAATGAAAGTTGATCATTGTTATTCCAGAATAAAAAGAAAGAAAGGGGAAAAGAGAAAAAATAAAAAATAACACAGCCCAGAAATTAGAGTGGATTCTAAGTGAAAAGATGGGAAGATACCTAAAGAGAAATTTAACCTCTTTCTAATTTTTATTAATTTGACCTTGGTTTATCAGATATTCATGCTGAAACTGACAGTTTTAATATAATTACTATGTGCCAGGCACTGTGCTAAATGGCTAATGTATTTTATTTCCATTTATTCATATAAGCACAGTAAGAAATCTTTCTTATTATCTCTACTTTACAGGTGAGGAACAGAGGTTCAGCAAGGTAAGTTAAAAACGGAAGTTGCTGAGCACAGTAATGAACCAAGTCAGGTGGGTAGACACTTCCTGGACCAGGCAAGTTTTGAGTTTGATTTTGAATGCAGAAACAAAGGCAAGAAAGGTTGGAACTGAGTAGTTTTTCTCCTACGAATCTTCAGGAAATTACCATGTTGTTGTCTGTCTAAACTATTGATCTGCACAAACCATGTCCAGTGGAAAAAAGACCTCTGGGTTAAACTTGTAAAGACCTGTAATGGATATTTGATAATGCCAAGGATGATGATGACTAATGGCTGATAGGGCTGAAGGTCTCCACCACAATGCAGGACTTTAATTAAAAGTTGGCTTTGATTCTCTGTAGACAGGTATGCAGCTTTGCCACATTGAACAAATTCTGGGCCAGAGATTTCAAAGTTCCAAAGTTTGCATCTCTTTCTATTGAAATCCTTCTCTAGATCTAAATTAAACCACCTTCTTGCCCCTCACACATTGCAATTTATCATGTTTTTCTTAACTCATTGATCCAACTCTGAAGAAACCATTAAGAAAATCCTTTCCAAACTCTTCTCTATCATGCATTTGAACAATAACCTTTGATTTTATTTCTACGCATCCCCCTGTTGATTTTACACCCTACTCAAAGAATTACTAAGTCTCTGGGACTCATATTTGTCCTCTGTAAAATGGAAGAAATTGTTTAATCATGACTTTGCTCCAAATCAGACTTTGCTCCTCTAAGTCCCAGGTGTTCAAAGAATTAATTCACACAATAGGATGTTGGAGGTGTGACAAACACAGAGAGAGGCATTGCCCAGATAGAAATAGAAGTAGCTCTGCTTTCTGTTCACATATTAATGTTCAATTAATTGAACATATTAATTGAACTTGACAGGATTTCATTTGAAGGGATCTGATACTAAAACAAATTTGAAAACCATTGGATTAGGTTCTTTCTAGCTCTAAGCAGTCTAAGATAATAACCTATGATTCTGCAATCTGAACAACAGAGGGAAGAGCTGTTTTATCTATTCACATTTTGCATGTTTTCAGAGACTTAGAAACAGATATGTTTCTAAGGAATTTAGTGACTAGGTATGTGGGTGATATATGAGGCTTGGCCGAGTGCACAAGTTGGAACTGATCCTGTCAGAGAGGGCTCCAGGGATGGATTCTTTTCTCATAAAATCGTTTATAGCCCCTCCTCAGGAACTAGAGAAAAGACTCATGTAGCTATTTTCCCTAGCACTGTTGACTCTGCTAATTTGACGGTAGCAGAACAGTGTTGGTGAATTTTAGGTAAAGCCAATAAGGAGAGTGGGACTTCAGCCTTCCCCTCCTCCTACACTCCTCCCACCCCACTGGCAGCTCCTCCCATTCTGGCTGGGGAAGTGATAGAGCAGAACTGAAGTTTATTTTAAACCTTTTGGGTCAGATACTTCAAAGCTGCCATGGCTACTGGAAATCTACCCCAACCTCTACAGTATCACGAGTCAGGATGCAGAATGTACCCCTTTTACAGCCTCTGGTGTTGTGAGGCAGTTGGTGACTGCCTCAAAACCTAGGGAGGGGCTTCCCTGGTGACTCAGTGGTTGAGAATCTGCCTGCCAATGCAGGGGACATGGGTTCGAGCCCTGGTCTGGGAAGATCCCACATGCCGCGGAGCAACTGGGCCCGTGAGCCACAACTACTGAGCCCGCACGTGCGATGAAGAGTGGCCCCTGCTTGCCACAACTAGAGAAAGCCGTTGCACAGAAATGAAGACCCAACACAGCCATAAATAAATAAATAAATAAATTTAAAAAAAAAACAAAAACCTAGGAAGGATGCCTGCCAGGTACTGTATACTCTATAGTGTGTATAAATCATAGGGTAGGGTTGGGGCAGAGAGCTTCATTACAAACTCCACTCTATTTTGAACTAAGAAGAAAGCATTCATAAGCTTCAAATTATTAACACTGGAATCACTAATGTAAATAATTGTAATGCTTTCTGGAGACCATTCCGTAGGATGGAAAAGTAGCAGCTCTGCATCTACCTGAGCTCCCCTATCTACCTGCATCAGCATCACCACTCACTCTCCATCCCCCACTCCACTTGCAGAGTGATCTATCTCAAATATCAGCCTGATTATGCCCTCTTCTGCCTCAATGTCTTAGATGAATTTCCACTGACTTCTGAATAAAATACAAACTCTCTGGAAAAACATACAAAGACCAGCTTCATCCTGCTCCGTTCTCCACCCTGTACCTTTGGTTCCTGCCATTCCGTTTTCACTCTAGCAGAGGTTAAAGCCTGAAGTCTCAGCCCAGCTGGGTAGAATGTTGAAAATATCTTCTTTTTTCTTTTAAAAAGAGTCCTGTGTTTCTCAAGCATGGTTCTCAAGTCTCTTTGAAACAAAATCAATGAGCATCTTTATTAAACACTTCTAAGGCCTTAGCCCCAAGAACTGCTGTTTCATATAGCAACAATTTAAACAGAGGTGCTACCAGCAAGTGGATCTCGTTGCCTTTGGGGGCTGCGGTCATGCCTCTCAAAGTGAATTTAGAGGGTCTACATCCCTGGTAGCCAGTGCCTGCTGGGACCAGATGCTGTGACCACCGGGTCCCCAAGTGCCCACCTCCCCCCCACGTGATGGGAGGTTTGGGGGGATGTACAATTCACCCTGTCCCCTACTGAGCTCTGCAGACCACGACGTGGGCGCCCGGCCCCGCGCCTGGGCCCACTCGATCCAGATTATGAAGGTGGAGGAGATCACAGCCAGCAGGTGTCCCCCACCATTAGTCAAGCAATTCCATGACTCCAAGATCAACTTCCGGCTGCCCCACCAGGTCCTGCATTGTCAGCACAAGCCATGCTTCACCACCAAGAGGCCCAACACCTTCTTTCATGTGCAGGCCCTCCCGGTCCCCAGGTCTGCCCAAATAAAACTCTTTGTTTAAACCAAAACAACCAACCAAATGAAACAAAACAAACCAAAAACAAAACCAAAAAAAACTTCTAATAATAGAGTGAATATTTATTGCCAGACATTAGGCTGTATGTTCTAGGTTAACTCTTTTAATCATTACAACAACCCTAAGAGGTAGGTGCTGTTTCTAACTTCATCTGATGGATGAGGAAACCGAGGCACAGAGAGGTTAAATAATTGTCCAAGTTCGTAAGTGGCAAAGCCAGGTTTCAAACGCTGGCGGTCAGGCTTCATGAGCCATCCTCTTAACCATGCTCCCTTATAGCCTCTTAGTAAAATGCAGATTCACAGCCTCCTTCACAACCTAAGGGTATACATTTCAAATAAGATTCCCAAGGTGATTCTTCTATACACTTGTTTGAAAGCCATTATGGCAAATGTTGCTCCAATAAAAAATAGTAGAAGGTGAGTGCCCTCTAGTGTATATACATGAGTATTACACGTTTGTTGGTGGTGAATCAGATCTTTTATCAGTTCCTTACAAAAGAGCCACATTTCATGATGTACAAATTTTTTTTTTAATTTATTAAATTTTTTTTCGGCTGTGTTGGGTCTTCGTTTCTGTGCGAGGGCTTTCTCTAGTTGCGGCGAGCGGGGGCCACTCTTCATCGCAGTGTGCGGGCCTCTCACTGTCGTGGCCTCTCTTGTTGCGGAGCACAAGCTCCAGACGCGCAGGCTCAGTAGTTGTGGCTCACGGGCCTAGTTGCTCCGCGGCACGTGGGCTCTTCCCAGACTAGGGCTCGAACCCGTGTCGCCTGCATTGGCAGGCAGATCCTCAACCACTGCGCCACCAGGGAAGCCCCTGTGATGTACAAATTTGAAGAACTGTATCAGGGTAAATTATTTCCATGTTAATGACTTAACTGATTGACACTACATTAAATTTATTTTGTCACAAAATTTATGTAAATATTGCCAGTAACTGTCTCTTATTAGACCTCAGCAGTTCCTGGGAATTCGATTTAATTATTGGAAGCCTCCATACCAGCACGTCTGGTTACTAGGAATAGGGGCTCATAGCCTCAGCGCACAGTAACTGATAAATGTGGAACATCAAATCCACGTTGTGGAATGGCAGATTTTACTCATCCTATCTGTGGTGGCTTCACTATATCATTAATTGTCTTCGGTAGGTTCTGCTCAATTTATTCTCTCAGAAGGGGATTATACTTACAGCCTTCTGTTTTTTTTCTTATCCTCTTTCAGTTAGGGTTGGAAGGGAGGAGAATCAATTAACTATTTAGTGTGATATATATAAATCCCCTGTATTACTATGTTAGGCTATAGCTTATTCTCAAACAGGAAACCATCCATGGATTTTTTTTAGGTTAGAGTTAAATGTCTGAAACAAAAAGACCCCAAAAAGTAGTGGCTAAAACAAGATTGAAGTTTATTCTCTTCGATATAACTGTCCAGAGGTAGTAGCCCTGACATCTACTCTCAACACAGATTCCATTTTGGGTTCAGAATAACTGCTCCACTTCCTGCTCTTACATCTGTATCCCAGCCAATGGAGAAAAGACCAGGGAAGAACACAGCCCTTCCTTTTAAGGACAAACCCAGAAGTGGCATACAACAGTTTTGCTCACATCCCATAGACCAGAATTTGGCCATAAGCTTCAAGAGAGGGTGGGAATGTAGTCTTCAGTGAGGTAGCTATATGCCCCACTAAAACCTGGAGTACCATAATTAAAGGAAGAAGAGGAGAATGGATTTTCAGTGGAGAAATAGTTGTCTTTGCCACAAACCACTTTCTATATTTGAACATTTTTATGTGATTCTATAAGCAGCCAGTTATTCACAGAAAATAGGCAAGAAAAACAAGTATCAGGTATTTCAAGAATGACAGTTAATGAAATGGTAGAATTTTTACAGAGATGCTGCTGATTCAGCTGAGAACCTGTTTTCTTTGCTTTATTGCCCTTCATGGCAGAGATTTATTAATTATGGACCTAGACAATCAATTCAAAAGTAAATACAGGCAGTCCTTGAATTGCATGACCTCAATATGCACAAATTTCAGTTAGTTACCATGGTTTAGTTAAATATCACCAGCTCCCCAACAACATAGTTCAAATTCAGTTACCACACACACACACTCACACGGTAGATACAGATAAAGATGGATATATAAAGTGCAGGCCGCATAGCCCAGGGAGATCAGCTCGGTGCATCGTGACCACCTAGAGGGGTGGGATAGGCAGGGTGGGAGGGAGACGCAAGAGGGAGGAGATATAGGGATATATGTATATGTATAGCTGATTCACTTTGTTATACAGCAGAAACTAACACACCACTGTAAAGCAATTATACTCCAATAAAGATGTTAAAAAAAATAAAGCACAAACTTTGTGCTAGCTCTTCAGTCCACAAATCACTACATAAATAACAGGTGCACATGATATTCACTGACCAATCACATTACTTTTTTTGAAAGACTGTTTGTAGCAACCTAAATGTCCATCGACAGAGGAATGGATAAAGAAGATGTGTTACATATATACAATGGAATATTACTCAGCTGTAAAAAAGAATGAAATAATGCCATTTGCAGCAACATGGATGGACCTAGGGGTTATCATACTAAGTGAATTAAGTCAGACAGAGAAAGACAAATACCAATTATATCACTTATATGTGGAATTTAAAGAAAATGATACAAATGAACTTACTTAAAAATGGAAACAGACTCACAGCCTTTGAAAACAAACTTATGGTTACCAAAGGGGAAAAATGTGGCAGTGGGGAGGATAAATTAGGAGATTGGAATTAACATATACACACTACATACCGAGAGCAAAGTGGGTAACTATGTTGCTTCTTTGTCTAACAGTAATAAATTCATGTGACATTTTACAAAAATGAAACTGAAAGAGGTAATTGGACAATAGACACGAAAGTGTAGTAAAGCGACAAAAAGTGAAATTCTAATTGAATATAGACAGAATTAGAAAAAGCTGACCATGGAAATGTCATCACCACCACTGAGACAGATATTTAGCCAGAGGAACTGTGTTAGCATTCTCCAGAGAAACAGAACCAATAGGATATGTTTATATATAATAGTGAGAGACTTATTTTAAGGAATTGGCTCCCATGACTATGGAGGTTGGCAAGTCCAAAATCTGCATAGTGAACCAGTACACTGGAGACCGAGGTGAAAGCTGATATTGCAGTTCAAAATTTGACCAAATATCTGGACACGATGGCCCAACCAAGTTGACACATAAAATTAAGCATCACAGGAACTTAGTGAAGGTTTACTTATTGACATAACTGAAGAAAGTGGTTATGACAAGCCAGCTAAAGATGTCCCAGAGGAAGTCATGCTGGTAAACAAATAAACAAACAAAAAACCTTCACATTAAAGGAACTCTTGGAATATTTCACAACACTGAAAGCACACTGAAGGCACAAAGGATAAAATATTGGAAGCTAATCCAAACTTAGAAAGGAGCCTGACAATTCACCAAGGCATAGAAAAAATGCTCTTTCCATATCATAAAGATATACAACAGAAAAAGGCAAGCACTGTTGAAACTATTCTTGATAAGTGCAAAGAAATAAAACACTTTACTTCTGAATGTTTCTAATGCTTTAAATTGCATCGTACTAAATAACTACTAGTTTTGATATTTTTTCATTTATAACTTACAGTAACTAAATCTTTAATGTTTTGACAAAACATTTTTAAAGATCACAAAACAATCAGTTTTCTCACATTGATCATTCAGATTGATTTTTCTGGCTTCTGTGTGCGTGGTCATTTTTATGATCCCAAAGTACCATGCAGAATGGGGACTGCCTGTGTGGTATTTCATTTAAAGAGGTTACCTGGTGGCTCAAATGGAATCTCTTTCTAGGAGGGTGGGAGAAGGGTATTAGCTCCTTTGCATACTCTGAAGTTCCTAATAAGGTGCAGGTATTTAGAAAATATTGGTTTCATTGTTTTAGTGGACAGTGACTCTGGGTCAGATGAAGACAGTGCAGTAATGTTAAGACAGCATTAGAAACAAGGTCTACACTTGGTCTCTGTCTAAACCTAAACTTCAGTTTCCTGATTCATCATGTGAGAGTAATAAGAGTGGTTACATCTGGGCTTCCCTGGTGGCGCCGTAGTTGAGAGTCCGCCTGCCGATGCAGGGGACACAGGTTCGTGCCCCGGTCCGGGAGGATCCCACATGCCGCGGCGGAGCGGCTAGGCCCGTGAGCCATGGCCGCTGAGCCTGCGCGTCCGGAGCCTGTGCTCCGCAATGGGATAGGCCACAACAGTGAGAGGCCTGTGTACCGCAAAAAAAAAAAAAAAAATTATGGGGTTGTTTTGAACATAGCACATAGCAAGTGATAAATAAGTGTCTATAGGAAGAATGAATGACCAGGATTCAGTTTGACCAAGAATAGTTACCCCACAAAGTTCTCATAACCCTTCGGTTACAGTTGAGGTTAGGACATTAAGGCTGCCTGGGAACTGGTTAGAATGAGGGTGAGGGTAGGACCAACTATTTGGAGCGAGAAAGCCTGGTCCCTCGAAGGCACATATATCAGGACCAAAAGTGTTTAATCCTTTCGCCCAATCCTCATTCCCATTCCCCTTGACCTTTGTGTTCTCTGAATGGAGGCTGAATGGTTCAATTTGGGAAAAAGAGCAAAGGAATTAAAACTTGGGTCTGATCACGAGGTCTCCTAGCGGTGCACGTTCTTGCATTTTTAGTTCTCTCTGTTGCCTCACTCCTCTCAGCAAAAAACAAACAAACAAAAAACAAAACCATGCTCAAGTCTTCCAACTCAGACAAAAGATGGATCTTATAACTGCCCACCCTGAGCTACTATTGTTCTATATATTCTTTTAAATTACCTGCCACCTCTTCTGGATCTCTGAAGCTTTTGTCTCAAAGGCATCCAAGTGACTTCATAATTTCTAGTTATCTGGTACTCAGCACTTAAGTTCTCTGATCAGAAAGTACAGCTTTCTGTCCACTGGCCACACTCTCCTCCTTGATGCCCCCCACCCCATGCCTCTGGGACATAGCACCAAAGGTCCCAAGACTTCTTGTTTCTTTTGTCATTAAATGTGTCTTGTGCTCTGTCTTCGGACTTTGAACCCTTTATCCTTTTGTTCTAAAAGTTCTTCTGTGAACTTTTCATCATTCCAGCTGTGGGTATCTCACAAATCTACCCTTTCAGTCCTTACCCCTTTCTGGGCCCACATTTTGATTTACACAGCCCACCAGCATCTTAAATTCAATGTGTCTGCAATAAGAGAGAGTATTTTAAATGTGCTTCCCCTCCCTCTGCATTCATTCAACACCATCACTTCTAGAAGCAAGTTCTGGTCCTAGCTAAACAGTTAGACATCGGAGAAAATGTCACTCTAGTTAGATACAGAGAACAAAGGAAACCAATTCTCGACTCCTAAGCTTAGTAAGTTGTTGATATGGGTTTAAGTTAAAAGGTTTTAAATGTGTATTTTCCAGGAGAGTATTCTAGTCCACCAAATGAGATGAATTCTCCATGACATGAATGGGAGCAGCTTTGCATCTCTTCTGCAAATACCATTGGTTGCTAGTGTCACGAAATCATCATGGAGGCAGGTACCCAGGAGCAATGTTAAATGTCATTCTTATTTCTGTCTGCTGAGGATTACTCAACAGCAGCCCAATGCCCATTGTTCCTTGATTGCCTAACAGAAGGGACACCTGCATATATCCCA
Source organism: Orcinus orca (assembly GCF_937001465.1). Classification (NCBI taxonomy): domain Eukaryota; kingdom Metazoa; phylum Chordata; class Mammalia; order Artiodactyla; family Delphinidae; genus Orcinus; species Orcinus orca. Next base: position 103,137,636 of record NC_064563.1, read on the forward strand.
ACACTTTGTCCCTAACATTTTCCCAAATGATTCCCCACACACACCTTTCAGTTGACCCATGATATTCTTAAGCCTCCTAGAATGGATGTTGAGAGCATTGTATAGTGAAGGGGTAGGTGGCCAGGAAGCTGCTGTGTCCAGGCAAATGGACTTCTGGAGAGCTTTGGCTAAACTGGTGGAAACAACTCTTTTAACAACTGTCTGGATCAAAGTGATTACCTCCTGTCCCCCCTATACTTGCTAGTTCTTCTTTCTGAATTTCATATTTTTGTTAATCTTAGATCCACAGGCTCAATACTGGGATAATCTTCAAAAATTTCTCTCTAAATCGGGCATTTATGCTATTGTTTGCTTACCATATTTCCCTTTTTCTAGAAATGACATCCCACACTCACCACTCATTCTCTCCAACACTAATTACAAGGGGAGGTCCCCTGTGTTCTAACATGATCCTATCTCCTACCCCAGCCGTTGTGGATTTGTTCCAGGGTGGGCATCTGAACGAACAAGGAAGAATTAGAGTATTAGAAAGACTTAAGCTGCAAGTAAAAGAAAACAGTACCTTAATTTATTTTTTCTCATATAATAACAGCTCCAAAGGTAGGCAGCCCAGGGCTAGTGCATCTGCTCAAGGATGTAACCAGGACCCAGGCTCCTTCAATCTTACTGCTGTGCAAACTTTTTCATGGGACTTTCTTAATCTTGGTCGCAAAATGGTGCTGTAACTCCAGATATCACATACATATTACTATAGGAAAGAATTACAGAGGGGCTAAAGGCAGAACATAAAAGACATAAGGGGCAGGCACCATGGCTTCCTCTATTTAATAAAATTTTTCTGGAATATTTCGGTGGTATCTACACCTCTATGAAAAACTAATTTTAAAATTACTTTAGTTACATACAGCAAGATCTTTTTTTGACCCACTCCTAGAGTAATGAAAATAAAAACAAAAATAAACAAATGGGACCAAATTAAACTTAAAAGTTTTTGCACAGCAAAGGAAACCATAAACAAGATGAAAAGACAACTCTCAGAATGGGAGAAAATATTTGCAATTGAAGCAACTGACAAGAGATTAATCTCCAAAATATACAAACAGCTCATGCAGCTCAACATCAAAAAAAAAAAAAAAAACAAAGTCAGAAAGAGAAAAACAAATATCGTATATTAACGCATGTATATGGAACCTAGAAAAATGGTACAGATGAACTAGTTTGCAGGGCAGAAGTTGAGACACAGATGTAGAGAACAAACGTATGGACACCAAGGGGGAAAACCGCGGTGGTGTGGGGATGGTGGTGTGCTGAATTGGGCGATTGGGATTGACATGTATACACTGATGTGTATAAAATTGATGACTAATAAGAACCTGCAGTATAAACAAACAAACAAACAAAACAACTAATACTAAACTTTCTTTGAGTTATTTGTATGGAAATATGTTAATATAAATGTTTCAGACATTACATGAAATTTCTAAAAATCTTATATGTTCTGGTATAATGTTATAAGTCATAATTCTAGTTATTACTTTAAAATGTATATCTCAGAAATAACTAAATTTCCTTGTCAATTGCATTATTATGAACTTTCATCAAATCTTTAACCGTAGTCATTTTTAAGTCTTTTGTCATTTACAGACAGTTCTGGGTGTACTCTGACGCTTTTGCAAAAATGTTCCTATAAAAGGGTTTCATCTTCAAGGAATTCATGGAAAAGACTCTGACAAGTACAGGTTTCTGGTAACTGACTGTGCTGCTGAACTGAATGAATAAGCATTTTCAGAACTCTAATGGAAAACTACTGAATTCATAAAAGTGCTAACAAAAGATCAAGACGAAAAAAAATTACATGGGACTGAGTGAACTGATGAGGATGATTATAATTTTTGTGACTTTCTGTTTGAATAAAACAAACAAACAAACAACCTAACCAAAAAATGGGCAGAACACCTAATAGACATTTCTCCAAAGAAGACATACAGATGGCCAACAAACACATGAAAAGATGCTCAACATCACTAATTATTAGAGAAAAGCAAATCAAAGCTACAATGAGGTATCACCTCATACTGGTCGGAATGACCATCATCAAAAAAATCTACAAACAATAAATGCTGGAGAGGTTGTGGAGAAAAGAGAACCCTCTTACACTGTTGGTGGGAATGTAAATTGATACTGCCACTATGGAGAACAGTATGGAAGGTCCTTAAAAAACTAAAAATAGAACTACCATATGACCCAGCAATCCCACTCCTGGGCATATATCCGGAGGAAACCATAATTCCAAAAGACACATGCACCCCAATGTTCATTGCAGCACTATTTACAATAGCCAGGACATGGAAGCAACTTCAATGTCCATCAACAGAGGAATGGATAAAGATGTGGTACATATATACAATGGAATATTACTCAGCCATAAGAAGGAACAAAATTGTGCCATTTGCAGAGACGTGGATGGACCTAGAGACTGTCATACAGGGTGAAATAAGTCAAAAAGAGAAAAATAAATATCATATATTAATACATATATGTAGAATCTAGAAAAATAGTACAGATGAACCTACTTGCAAAGCAGAAATAGAGACACAGACGTAGATAACCAATGTATGGACACCAAGGGGGGACGGGGCGTGGGGTGGGATGAACTGGGAGATTGGGATTGACATATATACACTACTATGTATAAAATAGATAACTAGGGACTTCCCTGGTGGCACAGTGGTTAAGAATCCGCTTGCCAGTGCAGGGGACATGGGTTCGAGCCCTGGTCCTGGAAGATCCCACATGCCGTGGAACGGCTAAGCCCATGCGCCACAACCACTGAGCTCACACACCACAACTACTGAAGCTCGCGCACCTAGAGCCTGTGCTCCGCAACAAGAGAAGCCACGGCAAGGGGAAGCCCGCGCACCACAATGAAGAGTAGCCCCCACTCGCCACAACTAGAGAATTCCTGTGTGCAGCAACGAAGACCCAGCACAGCCAAAAACAATATAAATAAATAAATTTACAGTAAAAAAAATAGATAACTAACAAGAACCTAATGTATAGCACAGGGAACTCTACTCAGTGTTCTGTGGTGACTTAAATGGGAAGGAAATCCAAAAAGGAGGGGATTATATATATATATAGTTATATATATATAGTTATATATATATAGTTATACATGTGTATAACTGATTCACTTTGCTGTACAGCAGAAACTAACACAACACTGTAAAGCAACTATGCTCCTATAAAAAAAATTACTTCAGTTAAAGAAAACACAAATTAGCAACACCAAATTGAATTAGATATTTAGCCTACATTAGCTTTAAAAAACAATTATTTTAATGATTTGTGTAAATATTTGCCTCCAAAATCCTAAAAGTTTAAAATGCAAATTCTAGGACAAAAATTGAGTAAAAATCTAAAAAATTCCACTTCTTTGCTAATCTCACTACTATCACCCCATGACCACCCTCATTAGAATTTCGGATAAATTGGCAGAAGTTTGCCAAGGTAAACATATCTGTTTGGCAACACAGTTCATAATTATCCTGAGTTTCTGTATCTAGCAGAAAATAACAGAGCTGAGTCACTTGAATAATATTGGGTTGGCCAAAAAGTTCGTTCAGGTTTTTTGTACCATCTTATGAAAAACCCGAACGAACCTTTTGGCCAACCCAATACATTTCTTAAGTTTGGCTCTCAGAATTTGGGAATTGGTGAAAGCAGTACAATTTAGTTAAGGTACTGGGAATTATGACTGTGTGTGTGTTTTTAGAAGGCAGAAAATCTGCCAGAGGGATGTCAGAGTCTTTTCTAATTCTCTCCAGAAAAAGGCAGACTCATATACCATCAGCAGGCCTAAAGTCAGTTATGTTCAACAGGGCTTTGGGGCAGAGAGGAGGGGTAAAGTTCATAAGGATTCTGGGAAGCATGTGGAGTTTGAAAAATGATACTAATATACCTATACCTCATGAGTTTCTATAAGTCTAGTCAGAATCATTTTGGCTGGTAGAGTCACACAGAACACACAGCAGTGCTGGAAACTGGGTTCAAAAAGGATGAGAATATCTACCTTACACCTTATGTCTTACAACTTACTCTAAACATATGATTTGTCCCTGTCAGCTTTCTGATGCTTGAAATTGCTTGACAAGGGGATGCCTTTTACTCCACCCCAACAAATAACACTTACATACAAGTATCCTCCTTGGAGACAATTTTAACGCCTAGGAAGTGTGGTTTAAACTCACACTAATCAGGCTGTTAAGGTCTTTCTTAAGTGTACCATAACAAGGTGAAGGTAGGGAAGGCGCTAGAAACCAGAGGAGGAAATGAGAGAGGCCCTGCACATAGAAAGGCTAAGGGTGGGGAGGGGTGGAAACCTGGAAACTAGCACACAATTGGGCTCAAGTCCAGCCTATCTGACCAGGCAAATGTTCAAAACAGCCTGTGCCTGCTTATCTTTTACTAACTTTATGGGTATTCTCAGAATTAGAGCAATAATGAAGGGGGTTCTTAAAGGAAAATGGGTGAGAGAGGTTCCTTTTCATTAATGAGGTTCACTTATCACCACCAGGCTCAGTCAAAACCCATCACAGGGCTTCCCTGGTGGCGCAGTGGTTGAGAGTCCGCCTGCCGATGCAGGGGACACGGGTTCGTGCCCCAGTCCGGGAAGATCCCACATGCCGTGGAGCAGCTGGGCCCGTGAGCCACGGTCGCTGAGCCTGTGTGTCCGGAGCCTGTGCTCCACAACGGGAGAGGCCACAACAGTGAGAGGCCCGTGTACCGCAAAAAAAAAAAAAAAAAAAAAAAACCCATCACAGGCATCTAGAAAAGGCAAACAAAGCCTTCCCTGAGTGATAGTTCTTCTTCTGTTGTTTAAAAAATTAAGGTATAATTGACATATAATATTAAATTAGTTTTAGGTGTACAACGTAATGATTTTATATATGTATCTATTGCAAAATGATCACTGCAATTAACTAGTTAACATCCATCACCATACATAGTTACAAATTTTTTTTCTTGTGATAAGAACTTTAAGATTACTCTTTTAGCAACTTTCAAATATACAGTATAGTATTGTTAACTATAGTCATCATGCTGTATCTTACATCCCCAGGACTTATTTATTTTATAACTGAAAGTTTGTACCTTTTAACCCCCTTCATCAGTTTTGCCCCCTCTCCCTCTCCCCTCACATCTCACTGTCTCACAACACTCTTTCTTCTTGATTCCTTCGGAGCGTCTGGGAGTGTCTCCTGCTCAGTCTGCCCTCTGTTCATTCATTCTATAAACATTCAGAGCCAGCCACACGCTAGGCATTGTGGTAGGTGCTGGGGACACAAAGACCCTGCTCTCACGAAGCTCACAGTCTGGTGGGGTAGACGGATGTGTTGTCTGTAGGACAAGTGTTAGGTAGGGGTGAGCACAGGAGCCTAGAGGAGGAGAAGATGCTATCCAAGTCAGCCTGGGAGGGTCAGGGATGGCATCAGTGGGAGGTGAAGCCAGATCCCAGTTCTGAAAGGCACAAAAGAGTTGCCCAGGTAGAGCGAGGTGAGGCAGGAATGGGATTAGGAGTGACAAAGTGATTGTGGGCAGGTGCATAGGCCCAGGACCCAGGATGCCGCAAGGATATCCCTGATAGGGCTGAGGCCCCAAACTGCCCTGTGGATCTTTCTTCTCTGAACACAGACACCGTCTGTCCTTCACCTCCTCCCTTACACCTCGAGGTGTTCTTTTCAATGGTCTAGACCAGTCAAGGAGGGTTAATACCCAGCTAATGTTTCTTAATCCCTCGCCCACAGAGCTCCCAGACCCTCCCTCACCCTGTTGAGGGCTAAACCTCCTTAAGGTTCTTCAGCTCTGGTGTCTCCCCTGCCAAAAGACCTGCCAGGCTTCCAGGCTGGGTTTGGTCCCCTCTTGGTGCTCACTCAGTCCCCATGTTCCCTGCAGTGGGCTGCATTATACACTGATAGTTCTTATCTTTTCTTTCCTTTGCCAACTCAGCCTCCCGGCAAGTTACACTACAGCTAAAAGCTTCCCCCAACGTAGTTCATTCAGTTCTTAATCCAGGCCTTTAACATTAGAGAATCTGCTAGAGAGTCAAGCATGCCCACCAACAATATGCTCTGTGTAAGAGCTGCTGGATGCTGTTGTGGTTGATAAAATATACTGCCTTGAAAAACTGGTTTGACCCGCAGCCATGGAATTTCCATCACTGCATCTAGCCACCAAGAAAAAACGTAGAAACCACCACCAGTGGCTTACGTAATTATCTACTACTAGAAATTAAAATCATCCTGGAGACTTAAGGGACGAATTAGCCCATGACAGTCCTTCTTACACTCTTATGTCCAGACAACATGGAACTGTGGCATGGTTACAGGAACAAAAAAAATCTACCAAACCTATGTTAGCTTCTTTCCTCATTTCTCTTGACGTGTGTGTGTGTGTGTGTGTGTGTGTGTGTGTGTGCGCGCGCGCATGTACGCGCTGGGGGTGAGAAGAGGAAGGAGTGTGAATGTCTGTCCTGCCTAGCTTACCGGAGTTGCTGCAAGTACTAAACGTGAGAAATACTTGGCAGCACTCTACAACTGTAGGATCCGTATGTTTAAATCTCTTCTTCCTTGAGCAGCCAGACACAGCAGTTCCTGTTTTATGCTGGTTTAGTAATAAAACACTTTGCTTTTCCTAGTTCCAAAATAATTAAGTGGGCACTGTAGAAGCAAGGCCTGGGAAGATTTTTATGATAGAACTGTGGTATGGAATTGATCCCAGAAAGTCTTTTCCTAGGATTTTCTTAGGAGTCCTTTAACTAGCTTTTCCGACTCCTTTTAAAAACTAGCCCGTAGGTAAGGAGTTTCCCAGGCTCCGCCCCCACCAATCCTACAAGCTGTAGAAGCTCTAGAGGACCAGAACCGGGGACGAAGGGGCCTTCTATACATACAGGAGGCAGCGTTTGCAAGGCTGTTTAGAAATGTAAATCGGGGCAAGGGTCTCTGGCCACATTTCTCTCCGGTTAGCCCTCAGCGCGTCCAGCCCTACTTTGTCTTCTCCCTGTGATTGGGTGAACCGCAGACCAGAGGTTGTACGTGACAAGACGGCCTCTTTTATCTCCGCCTTCGCTTCCACTGCCCTCTCCTACCCAGCACCCCAGTTCTCTACCCGTGGGCCCTGCCCTTCTGGGGACGGTGGATTCTTTTATCTCCCGGGCGCGCCCCTGCAGGCGGCGATAGGAGTCGGGACTACAGTTCCCGGCATCCTACGCCGGGGAGCCGACCCGGTAGTAGCTCTTTTCTGGCGAAGTTTCCCTGTGCCTGCGCCGCTCGGTACTCCAGGGGGCTCAGGGGCCTGTCTGCGGGAGGTGGGCACTGCCCAGGGTGACAGTGCGGGAGCATGGCCATGCACCTGGGCAAGCTGAGCGCGGGCTCCTGCTGGCTCGCGGCGCGGGGAGGCTGCGGGGAGCTGCGCTCTTGGTCCCTGCGCTGCGCGGCCGGACGCTTCTGCCGCCCCCCTGGCACCGCTTGCCCCGAGCAGAGCCGCAGGCTAGGGTACGGCCCTACTGCGGGAGGCGGCCCCCGGCTGAGGACCGGGCTGGCCGCGGGGCTGGCCGCGGGGCTGGCCGGGCTGGCCGGGCTGGCCGCCGCCGCCTTCGGGCACGTGGAGCGGGCGGAGATGGTGAGCAAGAGCTCGGGGGCGCCGAGCCCCTCGCCGGGGAGGCCGGAGGAGGAGGACGACGAGCTGGCCCGCCGCTGCAGCTGCTTCATGGCCTCGCCTGTGACCGACCTGCACGAGCTGCGGAGGAGGCCGGGCGACATGAAGACCAAGATGGAGCTGCTGATCCTGGAGACCCAGGCCCAGGTGTGCCAGGCGCTGGCACAGGTGGACGGCGGCGCCCGCTTCTCTGTGGACCGGTGGGAGAGGAAGGAAGGTGAGGAGGTCGGCCCTTAGCGGGAGGTGGAGATGGGGAAGAGAGGTCGGGCTTTAGTTTCCAGGCAGAAAATGACTCAATAGGGGATGGGAGTAAGGAAAGGGGTACCTACACAGCGGCTGCTAGGTTAAAAGGGACACCTTTAAAACGATTGACACTGACAGGGTCATCAGCCCTCAGCTTGCAGGTGTGGACCCAGATCTGCTGTCACTCTAGTACTGGACATTTAAAAAATCTTTGCAATTTTATATGGCATTTTTCATACAAGTCTTAAGGTCAGTTTTAGCCAACAGGCTTGTATGTCCAAGGTTGTAACTGAGCATAGATTTTCTCCACATTTCCTCTGCTTCTCTGGGTGCGTTTACCCTTTCTTTTCCTTTGGAGATGGAAAAAGAAAGTCCTCTCCTCTTTACTAAGGGTCAACCAGTCTCCTCCAGCTGAGGGAGTTATTGTGTCATTGTGTCTTTTCCCCAGGTTGCGCAAGAAATATTTGACCTGGCTTGTCAGTAGTTCTGCCAAGGACAGATTTCGTGCCAGGAAAATCTTTATTTCCACTGGTAAAATACTTAAGTATTATAACCTAGTACTTATAGTGTCCTACATTCATGACCATGTTATTGCCTATACAGTGAAACCTTACATCTTGGTCATAAACTTAAAGGATTTCTGATTCTTCTTACCTGGGACTACTGCAGCAACTTCTCATCAGCTGATTTGGGGCTGTGATACTGCCACATTTATTTTAAATGAAGTTAAATCTGGTTTTCGTAGTGTTTTCCATCTTGTAAATTTTTTTAATTAATTTATTTTTGGCTGTGTTGGGTCTTGGTTGCTGCGTGCAGGTTTTCTCTAGTTGTGGTGAGCGGGAGCTACTCTTTGTTGCGGCATGTGGGCTTCTCATTGGGGTGGCTTGTTGCGGAGCACAGGCTCTAGGCGCGTGGGCTTCGGTAGTTGTGGCACATGGGCTCAGTAGTTGTGGCTCACAGGCTCTAGAACGCAGGCTCAGTAGTTGTGGTGCACGGGCTTAGTTGTTAGTTGCTCCGCAGCATGTGGGATCTTCCAGGACCAGGGCTCGAACCCGTGTCCCCTGCATTGGCAGGCAGATTCTTAACCACTGCCACCAGGGAAGTCCTCCATCTTCTAATTTTTTAAGTGAAGACTGTTGAATCAGGACACAACCTGGACTAGCTGTGTGACCTTCAGTAGTTACTTTTTGTGCCTCTGTTTCCTCATCTATGAAATGAAATTATAAATAACATATGAATGTATTATAAGGGTAAAATAAGGTGTATATATATGAAGTGCTGCAAATATTGTTTGATGCTTAGAAAGCAGTGAGACAAATTGTTTGGGCCACTTACTAGTTGTGTGTTTTTGGAGAAAGTATTTTGCCTTTCTGGGCCTCAGTTTTCTCATTTGAAATATACAAGGGTCGTACTGGATCATCTCATGTCCCATCCAGCTCTAAAAATTTTTAGAAATAAAACAAGCCAAACATGAAGCTTCATGAAACAGTTAACTCTTGTGGTACCTCTAGTGTCTTAAAAAAACAAACCAGCTACTAGTAGTAAAGCTCATATACCTAAATGTTAATGTGTCTCACTCAGTTCAAGCTTCCGAATTCCTTAAGCATTTCAGTATCTGTTTTTTAATTACCTGTAAACAAAATTAAAAGGCAAACAGCACACTGAGAAAAAACAATTGAAACAATATGGAGCTCTTAAATTTGGCAATACTGGAACACTCTTTGAATGTACTTATTCCTGTTTTTAATCTTAGCTTTCTCTAATGTATCACAACCAACAGCTGCCATTCTGAACAGTCTTATTTGAAGGGAAACTATTCCAGTGATTCATTTTAGATGATGACATAAGGATGTAGGAGAGTATTCGGTTGGGTGGTGTGGGGAGATAAAATATTCACCCATGATCAGTAGCAAATGTCATAAAGCTAAGCTGGTTATCTAATTTTATTGTACTTAAAAATTATAAATATGCTGATATTATGGAAGATTTGGAAAATAGAGGAGGAAAATAACTCCTAATCCCACCACCTTCGTGCAGCAGTTGTTTTTAACTTCCCATATACCCTTAACATTCTCTCCTCATTTTACATTTCCATAAACAGGAGGTGGTGGCATCAGCTGTGTACTTCAAGATGGGCATGTTTTTGAAAAGGCCGGGGTGAGCATTTCTGTTGTTCATGGAAATCTTTCTGAGGAAGCAGCAAAACAGATGAGAAGCAGAGGAAAAAAGCTAAAGACGAAAGATGGTAAATCAGACAATCTCCTTTAATAGTCCCTGTAAACCTTTTCTCCCAGCAAGTTTTATTTATAAAGTACATATTGCTTCTGTAAAATTCCATCTGGGTGCCTGTGCCAGCTGAGCATGTTCACAGTTACTTTTTTTTTAACATCTTGATTGGAGTATCATTGCTTTACAATGGTGTGTTCATTTCTGCTTTATAACAAAGTGAACCAGCTGTACATATACATATATCCCCATATCTCCTCCCTCTTGCGTCTCCCTCCCACCCTCCCTATCCCACCCCTCTAGGTGGTCACAAAGCACCCAGCTGATCTCCCTGGGCTATGCGGCTTCTCCCCATTAGCTATCGATTTTACATTTGGTAGTGTATATATGTCCATAGTTATGAAGAACCTAGGGGCAGGACAGGAATAAAGACGCAGACATAGAGAACAGACTTGAAGACACAGTGACTTTTTGTTTTTTGTGGTGCGCGGGCCTCTCACTGTTGTGGCCTCTCCCGTTGCGGAGCACAGGCTCCGGACGCGCAGGCTCAGCGGCCATGGCTCACGGACCCAACTGCTCAACGGCATGTGGGATCTTCCCGGACCGGGGCACGAACCTGTGTCCCCTGCATCGGCAGGCGGACTCTCAACCACTGCACCATCAGGGAAGCCTGACACAGTTACTTTTTAAAAATTATATTTTAAGAGACAAATTGAAAATCAACCTTTGAAAATTGATTCAGAAACCATGTTGGAGTTAATTTGTATCAAGCCAGGTGATCGAGTGCAGCTCACTGCATGTTTTACTTTCCAGGTAAATTGCCATTTTCTGCTATGGGCGTGAGCTCTGTTATCCACCCCAAGAATCCTCATGCTCCCACTATCCATTTCAACTACAGATACTTTGAAGTAGAAGAAGCCGACGGTAAGGGCTCTGGAGGTGTGGAAAGTATTATTGTGCAAAATGTGTATTTTAAAACACATTAGGGGGCATAACATCTAAAATCAAGAAAAAATAAATACCATCTTAACTAGGTTTTTTGGGAAACGTGAAAGCTTATTCCTTGGCAGGTGCAATGGATTATTTATTAGATGTGAAAAGTGAAAGTGGTATTGGCTGGTCTCTGGCATCCCCATTTTCCTCCAACACACAAGGAATGATTTAATGAACCCGAACTTAAAGTGCACACAGGGTTCTTTGCAAATATAAATTTATTACATCCAAAGGAAAACCTCACGTGCAGTGTTAAGTTGCCCTTGAGAACTTGCTTTTGGAAATTATTTTCCACATGTGTAGCTTTGCCACTCACTAGTGCCTTGTCAGTGGGTTTTAGATGGGGTGCAATTGATTATGCTTCATTATGTAAATATAGTTCCAGTCTATGTTTGCCATTAGCTAGGCCAGCTGTTACCCTGTCAGAGCACCTGTGCAGTGCACGCGACTCCTTTTGGTGTCTCTGCAGGTGATGGCATTTAAAGCAATGTATTTAACTTTTCCTTTTGAGTAGTGTGCTGCATCTCAAAGTCCACATCAGAATCACATGTCTCGATTTGGTAGGTAACAAGCAGTGGTGGTTTGGTGGTGGATGTGACCTTACCCCAACATATTTGAACCAAGAGGATGCAGTGCATTTTCACAGGACTCTAAAGAAGGCTTGTGACCAGCATGGTCCAGATCTCTACCCCAAATTTAAAAAATGGTAGGTAAAGTTACTGAACTTTTCATGACCGCTAAGTATTTTCATGAAGGCACTACTGTGTCACTAAGTATCTTTTTCAGCTTATGAAGGTTGAACTGTTTCCTTCCTCCCTCCCTTCCTTCCTTTCACCAGAAGTGAGATACGAGTTTTAAGTGGTTTTAATACATTATTTTCTTAGGAATATTTGAATGTCTGTGATAAAAATTGGGCAGCAATATCATTTTTGATACCAGATGTTTTAGGATATAAACTTGAAGGTGATATATGCCTGAGAATCAGAGGCTTTTTAATCCTAAAGTGGGATATTAAATTCTCATCCCACACGAGGATTATCTCGTTGCCTTGGAAATGTGTTAGGGCATGGGAAGGGTTGGAGAACTATTAGGAGATGTGCAAATGTACCGGAGATTTTGGACAAGGAGAAAGTGGGATGGGATTGGAAACTTTGTGAAAGGAACTCTAATGGTAAAGAAAAAAGTTGTGAGGAGACCCAGGATATTTGGTAGATGTGGAATGGAGTCTGTGCATAAGTTGTTTGGAATAATAATGTACTCAACACTGCTTAGAGCTAATTGCCATTCTAGAAAAAGGATTTTTGGGTTTTTTTTTTTTTGCTTTGCTTTTAGTGCTAATATTTGTGGAATCTTGATGTTATTTATCTAAGAATATGGAGTTCAGCTTTAAAATCCTCAGAAATTATAAAACATTTAAATAACCTCTCTTTGATTTGACATTACCACGGAACACTGGACAGCTATGGACACACAGATGTAGGATGAAGGGTTGTTTTTCTCTTACAAATCAGCTTCCTTTCAGGAGGAGGATTGGTGGGGTAGATATTCTCTCTCTCTTTTTTTTTTTGGTTTCCTTTTATCGCTATTACTGAAGAACTTTATCTGAGTAGTATTAATAAAATATCTAGGATGCGGGCTAGCCAAAAAGTTTTAGTATACATATTTAGTAAATCTCTTCATTTCATAATATCATGAAAAGAGATTTGGAAATAACATGATTTAGTTAAAGCTGGCTTTACAGCCTTGCTCAGGATATACTTTAATTCTGTTAATAAAATGTACCTGTGAAGAAAAGCCAGGAAGTCACAGTCAAGGTGAATTATACCAGCACGTCAGTTCTAGGGATTTGCATCTGCTGCCTTTTTTTTATTTTAACTTTAAGCTATTAAGGCTATTTTTAAGATAACCTTTTCAATAGTTTTTAGTTTTTGTTTGTACGGGTCTTCTATTTAGGAACCCTCATTATACAGAGATAATGAAAACTATTTCCAGGATGTAAACTATACTGCAAATTTAGCAATTAGGAAAGACTTAGGAAATCTGCTCTAGTAGGCACAGGTGGGGAAAGACTCAAGAACAAATTGATAGTTTCATGTGCTGGTTCACAAGGGCAACCTTTAATGTTCTGAAGACTCTTATTCTCTGAACATTTCCTTCCACCAACCCTCCCCCTGAGTTATGCATGCTATAGAGTCATCACATTTTATTGCCGAAAGAGACCTTAGAGATAATTTACTCTGCCTTCCTTTGGTGAATAAGAACTGATCAGACAGCTTAGGGGTTAGCACTCCGTCAAGGACCTGGTTTGTGTCATTGTTGGTAGAGGATTCCTGCCTGCTGCAAAAGTAGCAGTGCTTCTGAGGGCAGCAGCACCACTTGTTTTAAGAAATACAGTGCTTAAAAAAAAAGAAGGAAATACAGTATTAATAGTGGACTCTGTTTCTTTTCAGTAAAGGTCTTAGAGTGCCACATCTTCAGATAGACATGTATTAGCTTGCCTGTTGCTTTGTAGGTAAAAGTGTAAGCATTTTCTTCGTTGTTGATAACTGCAGGAAATCTGTCTAAAACTCTAGTTTCATTTTCAGACATGGACAAAAAGTGAGGGCGCTGTGCTGGCATTAGTCAGGGATGGTGCTCTAAGCTGAAATGCTCACACTGATTTTCATGTCTGTCTGTTTTTTCCTCTTTGGTCCCTGATTTGGCCTTGCTGTATTTTCCAGGTGTGACGATTACTTTTTTATAGCCCATCGTGGGGAGCGGAGGGGCATCGGGGGTATCTTTTTTGATGACCTTGACTCTCCATCCAAGGAGGAGGTCTTTTGCTTTGTGCAGAGCTGTGCCCAGGCTGTCATTCCTTCTTATATCCCCCTTGTGAAAAAGCACTGTGATGACTCCTTCACCCCCCGGGAGAAGTTGTGGCAGCAGCTCCGGAGAGGACGGTGAGTGAGTGACCGGAGAATGAACCATCTCATTGCGTAACTCTGGGGTGGGTAGGAGGTCGGGAAGTGGGGCAGCCGTAATCAGAGTGGATGATATGTTGTCTTGGGCAGATACTTTGTCAGAGTTTTGTTAATACCCTAATTTCTTTTCATAACTAGATAAATATCAAGTGAATTAAGAAACATTATATAAAATAGTATTATAAAAAGAGCAAAGTTTGTTTAACTTGTGTATACATTAGAGAACCATATTAGGCCTATAGTAAGAACTTGTTGAATTTATTTCTGCTGATTTCTTATAGTTTCTTCTAGCAATACCTTCCAGCCTTACGCCAAGATAGGGGAATCATTTAATGTTTTTGCTGCTTTGTAAATTTGGAATCACACATTTTTTTCATTTATCTTTAGGTTTTCTTGGAAGGTGTTACGATGAAAATAATCACTTCAGAAATTATTTACACTTAATGATAGTATTTATTAATTATGGAGATGTTAGTATGTGCTGGCTAATATGTTAGGCAGTTTGCATCTAAATTTCTTCACAAAGCTGTGAGATTGGGATTTTGAGATTGAGATTTTGTCATTTACAGATGACAAAACTTAGCAAAGTAAGTCCCTTGCCCAAGTTTACACAGCTAGTAAATAAAAGATCCCAGGTGTGGAACCAGGTCATCGTGCCTTCAAAACTTGCAGACTTTCTTAGATGTGAATGAAGTTAAGTAGGTCTTATTTCTGACTGCGATGCTCACCTTAGCCACCCTGCGTTGTGCACGCAGCTTGGTGAGCTCAGTTGGGTGACCAGCATGAGGTCATCTTCAGCGGGGGTGTGATTGTGAATCAGCTCCAAATTATTCAGTCTTCCCTCTCACAGCGGTTTCTCATTACCATCTTAATTGCACGTGTACTACTGGTCCATGGCTATAAAATGGATTTTCTCATTTATGTTAATTTTGTCTCAGGCATATGAAACTTTGGGTACTTAAGGAGGTAAAGCTAAAAGGTCAACTTAGGTAATGTTCAAAGTCTCAAGGTAAATGTTTGTTGTTTATTCTTTCTTAGGACTACCTCTGCTTGCTTGCTCCCTGTTTATAAACTTGGGAAAATGAGAATTGATTAAGTGTTCTTGTTAGACAGTTCTTTAACAGTGCATCTGTTTTGGGACGTTATGCATCTGTTTTGGGACTTTTTTTTTTTTTTTTGGTCCCATGATTTCCCAGATACACCTTTACTACTCCTTCCCTTCACTTGAGTTGATTAGGTGCCTCCTATGGCTAGGGACCATGCTGGGAAAAGCTCACAGTGTAGTGGGGAAGACCATCCTAAGAGGATGATTTAAAACTCTGTGGAAACAACAACAACAAACTCCAATAAAAAAACAAACAAGAAACTAAAAAAAGAAAAACTCTGTGGAAAGTGCAATGTTCTAGTTTTGCATAAGATTTCTTACACAAAGCTGGCAGGTTTCATGAATACTAATGAGGTGTGAAGCCTTGAAAACTTCTTGGACATAGGAATGATGTTTTATTTTGTTTGTTTTGTTTTTTATTATTAATTGACAACATATTTTGAAAGTTCCATTTGTGTGTATCATTTCATGTCCGTGTTTTTTGAATTAGGCAGAAGTGTGGGGTATTAGGTTGATTTTCTGTGGTGTGGTGGGTGACTGTACTTTCAAAGAGAGGCTCCTTCTACCACCCATATCTCTGGGCCTTAAAATGGCAGAAATCTCTGGGGCTTAAGATAACCCCAGCTCTTTGCTGCGGTTATGAGCCCTGTCTTCACTTTCTTACGCGGCATTCATAACCCATTATCTGTATTACTCTTCCCCACTTCCTCGCATCCCCTTCTGTATGACTTTCCCCTGCAGTGGTTAGGCTGCTTCTCTTTTGACTTTGCAGCCTCTTACTTGGCTATCTCATTGAGTCTCTGGTCCTCAGTTACTATTATTCTCTCCCCAGACCTTGAACCTCCAGTCTTAGTCTCCTTTTTTGTTTTGCTGTATTTTGGGAAAGGGAGACAGGATAGGTATCAGTTAAATTGAAGGGAGTGGTTAAGGTTCATAGTTTGTAGGTACCTCGGAGAGGATAAATGTATGGAAAGGATCGGAAAGATCAGATCTAAGCAAAACCTGGTGAGAGTCAGGCTGATATACAGAAAGGAGCATTGTTCGCTCAGAACAGAAAAGCAGCACAGGGATCCTATAGAGGCTCATTTGGGATCTCCTTACAAGGGTCTTTGAACAAGACATCTGTACAAATAGAGAGTCACAGCCATCCCTTAAATATCATGTTTCAGGAGGGTGACAGCAGGGGTGAAAAAGGGAGCTGAGAGACTGGAATTCTTTTCCATGGTCTTAGGAAGAAGTTAAGAAGATCCATTTAAATTATCTTTTGAAACAGACATAAGAAGGTATTAAATAGTTATTAGTGCACAGAACTCAATCAGTGATAAATAAGTGATGAGGACTAGAAAGGGATCCATGAATGTAATTTATTTAAATTTTCTCAGAGCCTTTGGCAAGTTTCCACAGTGAAGGTTGCTTTCTAAAAATTGAAGGACTGTGGGAATCTAGAGAATATTTTTCTCTAGTTATGATTAAATACAGTAACCCATGCATAAACGGTAATATCTGAGAGAAGTTTAGACCAAGAGAGTAGTTTTTGAGTGAGTTGAGAAATGATATGAAGGGGGACTATTGAAATTTTCAGATTTATGGATCATTCTCAATTCTTTTGGGTAGTAGAAATTATCTTTTGAAATTGGAGAGAACAGACCCTTTTACAAAGGATCTCATGATGTTAAAGGCACTCACAGATTTTTAAGCTAGACAGAGTTTAGATATGACTCTGTGGCAGTTCATGGAAAACTAATATCCTGAACCAGGTTTTAGTTGATGCTAAGGACTGAGCACTGCAACTCAATCACTACCTTCTATTATGACTTTGTCATTAATTTGCAGGAAGACTGCTTATTAATGCTGTTAACTACTTTAAGAAAAGGAAATATCTAGACTATATTAGTAATTATTAATAGATTTCTGTAATCTTTTCTTGGCTTTTCAGTTACAAGAGCCTTACACTGTCTTAGTTCGTGTGAGCTATTAGCAGTGAAATGAAGTCTTTGACTGTGAAGCATCTCAGACTCTAGGCGAGGGCCAGAGAGAGCTGTTTTATCCTGATAAACAGTGCCAGTTGCTTTTCTTAGTTGTTTTTGTGCCTTCAAGTTCTAAGCTTTGTGTTCATTCTGTTTATTTATTGGAAAACATAACCTTATTGTTTTGTAACTGCTCTGTGTTGGGGCTGAATCTATATCCTATTGTTTGTTGGATAGAATAGCCTTTTCTTTATGCCTTTCCAGATGGCGAAAGCTCAACTGAGACTGGTGTTTTCTCTGCCAGTTCCAGCTGGTGGGGTGGGAGGTGGTGGGAAGGTGCCCCCCCCTTTAAGTATTTGTTATGGACTAATCTTAAGAAAGGGTTTACTCAGCCAACCCTTAATCTTATTTGATGTTTTTATGTCAGGTATGTAGAATTTAACCTGCTGTATGATCGGGGTACAAAGTTTGGCCTCTTCACTCCAGGATCCAGGATCGAAAGCATCTTGATGTCTTTACCTCTCACCGCCCGGTAAGAATAACTCATAAGAATAATAGTTATTCCCTAACCCCACAATCCTCTAATCCCCACAAAACATGGACATTGACACCACAAATGTCTTTCCTAAAGACTTCATTGGTTTTGACCTTGCTGCCTGTATAAGAAAATCACAGGCAAATCACAGGAAAATCAAATTTTTTTTTTAAGGGGTGGCAGGATAAATGATATAGCTTTATATGTGAGAGCAGGGAAAGGATAGAGGGAGTGAGAAGGTAGGGTGGATGATGGTGTCTAGGGAGCTAGATTGACTGTTCCTACTTGGTAATTTTCTAGGAAGAGCTATGAGCAAAGCAGATTTATATGAACATAACAGCTCTTTAATTTTATTGGAAATGATTACACTTGTGGGGATATTCTCCACTATGAAGTATTAAGCTTGTACGAAAGTATGCAGGATTATTTCAGATGCTTTCCGTGCTGCCATGGTGTGCTTCCATAAAGGTTAATTGAATCTCTGTGGGGAATTTTAAAATCTATTTATGTTGGTGCTATTAGGTTAATAAAGATCTACAGTTGACTTTTTTTGGCTTTGAGGAAGTGAGAATGGTATGTATCCAGACTGAAACAGAAAAGATCAGAAAAAATATGACCATTGCTTATTTTAGAAGAGCTAGAATCTTCTTTTCTCCATGAGTTTAAATATCCAAATAAGAATGGACTGGCTGGCATTGAAGGTCTGCCTTGCGTCCTTCTGCTGTGCAGATCTAGCCTTGTGAGATCAGTACCCTCTACCATTGTCACTACATTCAGAATGGCATTGGCTCTGTCCTTGTTTAGCTGTTGCTCGTGGGGTCTCATGTCCTTGGCTGGATTCTCATGCACATCACTGTTAGGTGTTCTTGCCACCCTAGAGGCAAGATGTGATTAAAAAGTAGACATGAGATCTTAAGGCCTCGGGTAGTCTACCTGATCTCTGCTGGCCTCTAATTATAATGCACATTCCAAACTGCAGGTAAGGGCGGATTATAAATCAATCCCCTGCTCAACTGAATAACATTAATGCAACAGGTTACTTTTAGCTTCTTAAAGTCTGCACCAGGGGTCTGCAAACTTAAGGCTTCAGGACAAATCTAGGTCCACTTGTGTTTATGTACAGCCCTTAAGCTAAGAATGGAATTTACATTTTTAAAGGATTATTAAAGGCAAACAAAAAAGGAATAGGCAAGAGACTGCAAAAGGTATGTGGCCCCAAGAGCCTAAGGTATTTATTATGTGGCCCTTTACAGGAAGAGTTTGCAGCCTCTGGTCTAAACCAGTGTTTGCCAGATCTCCTGCTACAGTTTGACCATTTTGACCATATTTGTAGATTTATATATAATCTGAGGTATTATTTACTTAAATTTTATACTCTTAGTTTTTTCAGAGAGAAAATTAAAGGCAAACCAACATTTCTGTCATAAATAGAAAGTAACACATGAAAAAAAATGCCAAAGTACTAAGCTAAGAAAAGTTTGCCCATGGATCACCTGAGGTTCTATACTTTATGAAACCCTGGTTTATAGTAAAAGTATGTTTTGGCTCTGGAATATTAATATTAGCTAGAGTATGCTCAGGAATTATTAAGAAACTTTATTTCCTTAGCAGCAAATATTTTTTAAAAGCCTAGTGGAGACAAAGAGGTATAAGTCTTTTTATTATTCTTAGAATTTTATTTTTCATTTATTTTAGATAAAGAGCTATGTATGTTGTTTATTTATTTTTTATTGTTATTACGTTTTTTGCTTCTGTTTTGAACCTGCATAGATGGGAGTACATGCATTCACCCTCAGAGAACTCCAAAGAAGCTGAAATTCTGGACGTTTTGCGCCATCCGAGGGACTGGGTGCATTGATGCAGGCAGAGCAGTCTTCCTAGGGTCTGGGGGACACACAATGGGCCCCCTGCTCCACTGGCTGACACCACCGCCACTGTGTGGCACTTAGTTACCTGTGTCTCAGAGCTCCAGTCTTCTCCGCCCTGGAGTCTGCCTCCTTTCCTGGTGAAATGTGTTTTAAGCACCACAGGCTTCTGCTGGATGCTGTCAGTGGTGGGTGGTGAGGTGGCAGCTTGTCAGAGTCAACTGGTTGATGTAAAACTCGTTTATACTTTTGGAATCATTTTATATGACTAGTTTACAAACAGTGACAATTTCCAAGAATTGGTTTAGGGGATCTAAATATTAGAATTTGTATCAGGAAACTTCTCATGTTATTTTTTTGTTTCATATATTTTTTAAAGGTTTAGTTTCAGCCACAAAAATCTGTTGAGGGACAAATTTTATTTTCATTAATTCAATGAGATTGAGACTGGTAATTTTAGAAAGCAACTGGAAATGAAAGTAAAAATTTTACTTTGTCATTACTGAAGTTGCTTTGATCATAATCTTTATATATCTTTCTCTAGAGGTCATAGTATTATAAAATATTCACTTTTGTAATGATAGATATTTAGGGATACTTGAAATTTTCTTAGTCTCTGCATGTTACAATTCAGTGATTACCTGTAGTTAACTCTAAAGTGACATCACTGTTATTTAAACAAGGGATATCTAAGTTGTAATTTTGATTTTTGTAGAACTATAATTTGTTGATGCTGAGATTCTTTGCACTTTTGAATGTGAAAGCTTATACCCTTGGATTCTGATACTTAAAAATTTCTATTCCAGACACTTCTGTATGGAGGTTTAGACTAAGAACAATCCTGGGGATGTTGTGAATTTAGGAAATGAGAAACATTTTCCTTCTCTAATTAAAGCAGACATAACTAGTGTAAGAAGCATGTAAGCATTTTATAAATATATTTCCTTGAATATGGACTAATTGAAATAGTCCTCTTCTTAAATTAGAGATTCTGCAACTTTTACCTTTGCTCTTAAGAGGAAATCACAACAGAGTTCTCAAGACTTCTGTGTTCATATAATAATGTGAATATTTTATTCATAATATATTGAAGTTTGTAAGGAATGTTATCTTCCTACATATTATTAAGCATTATCTTGGAATATGTTGAATGTATGATCGTGTGTGACTCTGTAGAGCTGGAAAATGTATGAATTCTTCAACTCTTACAACAGGTGTGCTGATAAATTTTATTATGAAATATGACTAAGAAATGTTTGTATTTTTCATTTTTTCCAGGGTAATTGACATAGGGAAGATAAATATTTCTTAGTACTAAAACCATAGTTCCTCATTCCTAGGTATTTTACCCAAGAAAAATATAAATTTTGCAGTTGAATTTTCATAGCAGCTTTATTCTCAGTAGCCAAAATTTAGAAATGACACAACTGCCCATCAGCAGGTGAATGGATAAACAAGTTATAATATATCCATATGTTAAAATACTACTCAACAATGAAAAGGAACCTCTATTGATAAAGGCAAGAACATGGGTGAATATCAGAAAGTCATTATGCCAAGTGAAAGAAGCCAGACACAGAAAAGCACTAGCCCCAGAGGTTATGTAGTGTCACGTCCTTCACATTCCGTTGGTTACAAGTGAGCAGCTCCCGATTCACCGGGGAGGGAATGAGACCCCAGCTCTCAATGGGAGGAGTGTCAGAGATGTGTGATCATCTTCAAAACCACCACATAGCCTTTCACACCCAAAACCCAAAATAGATTTGGCATTCCGTCCCTTATTGCCCTAATCAAATCCCGTTGAGTCCACCTTTGAAATGTTTCTTATTTCCTGCCTCTGTCCCCCGCCATGACTCTACTTTGGTCCCACATTCCCTCTCACCTGAATATTTGCCATACCCTACCTGCCTCTGGTCACTCTGACCTCCATTCTCTCCCTTCAGAATTACTTCACCGAATAGGAAGCAACCTAAGTGTCCATCGACAGATGAATGCATAAAGAAGATGTGGCACATATATACAATGGAATATTACTCAGCCATAAAAAGAAACGAGATTGAGTTATTAGTAGTGAGGTGGATGGACCTAGAGTCTGTCATACAGAGTGAAGTAAGTCAGAAAGAGAAAAACAAATACCATATGGGAACACATATATATGGAATCTAAAAAAAAAAAAAAGGTTCTGAAGAACCTAGGGGCAGGACAGGAATAAAGACGCAGACTTAGAGAATGGACTTGAGGACACGGGGAGGGGGAAGGGTAAGCTGGGATGAAGTGAGAGAGTGGCATGGACATATATACACTACCAAATGTAAAATAGATAGCTAGTGGGAAGCAGCTGCATAGCACAGGGAGATCAGCTCGGTGCTTTGTGTCCACCTAGAGGGGTGGGATAGGGAGGGTGGGAGGGAGGCTCAAGAGTGAGGAGATATGGGAATATACGTATATGTATAACTAATTCACTTTGTTATAAAGCAGAAACTAACACCATTGTAGAGCAATTATACTCCAATAAAGATGTTAAAAAAAAATTACTTCACTAAATCCCATTCTTAACTGCCCTCCTCAAATATTTTAAGCATCCTCCCTTCTCCTGCAGAAAAGTTTCTGAACTCAATCTGACATTGAAAGCAATCCACCATTTGACACAGACCTCTCTTTTCAGCCTTATCTTCTCCTCCATGCCTCCCCTGCGCTTCAACCTCAGACTGCGTATCGCCAGTCCGCATTTTTCTGAACATTCCCCAAGTCTTTTCCATCTGACCTGTGCTCAGGCTGCTGCTATCTCTGCTTGGAATCTTTTTTTGTCCCCTTCAGCACATTTTTACCTTTAGTATTGCTGTCATCACAGTCTGTATTCATATAGTCACTCAGAGTACACTGTACTTCAAAATATTTAAGGTGGGTCTTTCCTCATTTATAAAGTCTGCTACCTTATGAATGACCTGTTAACCTTTGTCTTCCAACATTGTTTTGCAATAGTATATTGTGGTATCAAGCTTAATGTTGTTTTACTTTACAACTGTCTCATTCCTAGTCTGTGAAGATAGAAGTTCCCAGTAAACATCTTTTAAGAGCCCATTTAGAAATTGTTTTCAAGGATGTTTGTATTATCCCTGCCACAAATATTAACTATGTATTTGAAATCCCACATTTAAAGAAAGTTGGTCCTTCTTTTCAAAGAAACACACATGTAAATTCCAGTTTCATAATAAACCTAAATTAGCACATTCAAGATAGTGAAGCTTGAACATCTACAATATGGCTTGAAAATTCTTGCAGTTTTTATACCTGCAGTTATGCAAAGTTCAGGTACAAGGAGATTTACTTACTGCGTGATGCACCCACTTTTGCATAGCTTTTGGTGATTTTCAGTGATTCTATTTGACTCTATTTGTAAGTATCATTACATTGTAACCTGAAACTGAGTCATGGGTCATGCAATGTAAAACCTCTCAGACTTGTTTCTACAGGTGGTTTTATTGCCAGATACACACCAGCATATACCAGCAGAGCAAGGTAATTGCATTCCCATCTTCCAATCTCTGCACTTGGTTTTGATTCCACAAGTTAAACTCATCAGTATTTTAAAGTATCCTTCACCTATTAATTCCTGTTCACATTTCAAAACATGTTTGAATGTTAAAACTGGGCATAATCTAATCCACCATGGTTTCAATGAGTTGACACAAATTCAGTTACTTAGGAAAGCAAATAGGCTTTGTGGTCATTTAGAGCTGCCACATTGACTCTGTCATGGATGTATTTTCTTAAGAGATGGTTAGGAAGGTACAAAACTAAAGTTTCACAATTAAGTTGTACTAGTTGAATGCCTCTATTATTTACCAGCAAGTGAATAATGCATTTTTTTTTTTTTTTTTTTTTGCGTTATGCGGGCCTCTCACTGTTGTGGCCTCTCCCGTCGCAGAGCACAGGCTCCGGACGCGCAGGCTCAGCGGCCATGGCTCACGGGCCCAGCCGCTCTGCGGCATGTGGGATCCTCCAGGACCGGGGCACGAACCCGTGTCCCCTGCATCGGCAGGCGGACTCTCAACCACTGCGCCATCAGGGAAGCCCAATAATACATTTTTTAAGTAAAAGTCTTCATAGAGATTTATCTGTGCTTAGGGCTGGTCAAACTTCCAGTTTCTGACTTGATGAGGCAGGCTGAGGCTTTTAGAATACTCCATGCCTGCTGCTTGACATCGTTCTAACCATGAGTGTAATATGCAAAATTTCAACCCAATTTGTCAATTTCTTGTAGTTCAAGTTGTTGTTTAACTATGAAAAATAACTAATTCAGTAGATATTCTCAAAGGACATTTAAAATAATATCGATATTGTCAACTGAAAAAAAATGCACAACCTAAAAGTTTTTTGTTTTTTTGGGGGATACGCGGGCCTCTCACTGCTGTGGCCCCTCCAGTTGCAGAGCACAGGCTCCGGACGCAGGCTCAGTGGCCATGGCTCACGGGCCCAGCCGCTCCGCGGCATGCGGTATCCTCCCGGACCGGGGCACGAACCCGCGTCCCCTGCATCGGCGCCACCAGGGAAGCCCCAAGAATAATGTTTTATTCGGTGACCTTACTGAGCACTATAGCCCAGGATGGCGGCCTCTCAGGTAGCTCCGAAGAACAGTTCCAGAGAGGAAAGGGAGCAGCCAGGATATAGAGGAGTTTTTGCTGGAAAGAAAAGCAAAACTAGTCGAACATCAAAAGATTACTGCTAATCACAAAAAATCCCAGACATCTCAAGGTAATGATTTTACTGCCTTTCTATGTATGAGAAGATGCAAGAGTCTGGGCTCATTGAAA
Source organism: Orcinus orca (assembly GCF_937001465.1). NCBI lineage: Eukaryota > Metazoa > Chordata > Mammalia > Artiodactyla > Delphinidae > Orcinus > Orcinus orca. The sequence goes on from NC_064563.1 coordinate 103,162,060, forward strand.
TGATTCCTTTGACATGCATCTTAACTATCTAAGGCCGGTATCCTGTTTTTCTCCATCCTGAATTCCCCTCAGGGTGTACTGTTGGGGGCAGCTGCAGTGGCTGATAGCTTTATGGCCAAAACATCCTTTGTTTACAGAAATGGCAGGTGACATTGTCCACAATATCAATACAAATTAACATACTTCTGCTGAGAGTAATTTTTAATTGTTTAATGTGTACTTGATCTTATTATGTGCTATTCAACAAGAGAGTGGTACTTAAAAATAATGTACACATATCAATGAAAGAAAGAATAAGCACCTCCTTTTCATCTTTACCTCCCTCCCTGTTTTAGTAACGTGAGGGAGATATGGTGTCTCTCTTGTAATAGCAAAAGATGGTCTGCTCAGCTCTACCTAGCTGTCCCTGCTGTGCTCTCTCAGACAGAATTCCTGACTCTCAGAACCTGTGAGCATAATAGAATGGTTGCTGTTTTATGTCACTACATTTGAAGTGGCTTGTTAAACAGCAATGTATAACTAGAACAGGTTGGATGCCATTAAAAAAATGAGGAGAGTGAATTTGATCAGCCTGGCACGCCTGCAAGGTACCTCTACCAGTATTTGGAGATGTGAGTCTAAAGCTCAGGAGAAAGAAATGTCGTCTAGAAACACATATTTACCAGTTGTTTGTGTGAAGACGATAATTGAAAAAGTAGGTGAGCCATCTGAGGAAGTACATGCAGTGTAATAAGAAAGGAGAATCAAAGACTGAACTGGGGGCAGAGAAGTGAGCAGGGAAAAAGGTGTCAAGGAAGGGTCCTGAGAGCAGCTCACTGAGCAAATGGAATAGGGAAGAAGGGAATCAAAAGGGCCAAGTTGGGTGTGATTTTAATAAGGGTTAAAACATTACCATGTTTCTACATATAAGAGAATATATTAAAATAATAAATGCTCCAAGTTACATGTTTGATAAATTAGGAATGAAGTTCAGATTTTTAGAAATCCTAATCTATAAATTACCAAGGTCTTCTCAGGTACTAAAATTACTTCCATTGACATATCAGAGTGTCTCCAGTTTCTCAAGTTCTGTTTAAATATGAAATTCCTTAAAGAACCAGTAGGTGGAGCCCATTTGCTCAAGAAAATCTAATCCCGAGTGTTGGGTTTTGTTTTTGCCGGTGGGTGGGGAGGAGAAATTGAACAGGAAGGGGAGAGGGGTGATGAGAGAGAGACACAGAATAGGACAGCAAAGAGGAGAGGAAGGAAAGGAGAGAAGATGAGAGAGAACGAAGATCTCTCCATTGAACTGTGGTATTGTTGGAGAGGTTATCTGAAGGAGTTATCACATATTTAACCAAGCACAGTTAAGTCGACTATGATGTTTCTATCTTGTCAAATGGCTCCACTATGTTTCATTTCTCTCTTTAGTACAAAGAGATTCTGAAATTGGCAATGTCTATAATCCCAATAATTTTCAATATGTAAAGCAGGGTCTTCATCTTGAGTTCCTAGGGAATTCCTGAATTGTGAGGTGCCTGAAATCATGAGAAAATGTGTGCATTTTTCTTAGAGTTCGTAATGTTAATTTGACTCTCAGAAGGATACGTGCTCCTGAAAAGATTGAGGACTACTCATCTAAATCAAGAGGGTGTCTATACCCCCCCCCCCACCGTGGGGGCAATGTGATAATTCAGTGAGGAAAGGTAAGAAAATGTTTTTATCCTTTCAGAAGTTCTATTTTTGTGTGTAATGTAATTATTTGTCCATATTCGTACATTAATGCATATATTTAATTCACAAATACAAGATATTTGGGGGAGTGTAAAATTAGTGACATATCAAAAAATTTCAAAATTTGCTTGTAAAAATAGTGTACATTTTTATACTTTTAAGGACTAAAAATGAAGTTGGAGAAATCAGAAAGCAGAATATCTTGATAAATCAAAGGAAGAAAACAATAACAATAAAGTTTGTCTTCTTACCCCTGCTGGAGTCACCAGGGAGGAAATGTAAATGTGCTAATTTCTTATCAGTTTTAGAGGGAACTAATGGATACTGTCTAAAGAAATGGAGAACAAAGATGTTAAATAAAGATGTAATAATAGAGGTGTTCATTGGAATAAAAATATAAACTAGAATTATTCACAAAACTTACAAACATAATATGGGATGAAAAAAAGCAACCTGTAGAATAATACATACAGTTTGATTCCATTTGTATAAAATTCAAAAGATGCAAAGCTAGGCCATAGACTGTGTTTAGGTGATAAGACTCTAATGAAAAACCAAGGGCAAATACAATTCTGGTGAGTGGGGAAAACGGCTGAGGCAAAGCTTCCAGAGAGCTTCAAAGTTAGCAGTGATCTATTTCTTGAGCTGGATTCTGGTACACAAGAGGCCATTTCAGTATTTGAATCTATCAAGGAGATATTTCTTAATATCCTCATATTTCCTAAATATTAATAGTAAATAATTATACCCTTTCAGCTAGGGCAGAAAAACTCTTTTCCTTGGATACCAACATGTACCTACTTCTGTGGGTTTTCCTTTTGGCATCCTGATACGTGTGTCTTTAAAAATCGAGTATTTTCCCCTAATATTTAAATTAATGCCTACACTTTGTGGAAATTTTGGAAAATAACAGTATCAAAAAGGAAATAATCATCACATTTTGTGCCACTGTTTAGAAATAACCATAACCACTCAATATTTTGGTGTATTTCTTTCTAGCTACTTCATGTAAATTTGAATTTAGTTAAATTGTGTATACAATTTTGTATCCTGATTTCCCCCCCTTATCTTTATATCTTAAACACTTCCCTCTCTTATTTAAAATCTTCAAAGACAGAGGACAGGCTGGCAGTGAAAATTGGGGTTTTCTTGAAAAGTGACCTATTGACTGAGGGCTCTAAACTATTGTCCGCCCTTTTCCCTCAAGGGATTTGGCCTTCAGCCGGGCAGGAAATTCAAGAGCTCTTTTCTAGAAAACAATTTTGTAGAATAGTTCTAGACAAAACAAAACAAAACACAAAAAGCCCCCCAAACTCCACCACAGGAGGGAGCTTTGGCATTCTCACCACACACAACTCTTTCCTTACGCACGCTCCACCCACCTCCCACCACCTCCCAAATCTAGAGTTTTCAGTCCAATTTTTAGTGCCTCTTTAAGGGCAGGGATAATCAGATATTGGAGGAAAACCTCCAAATATATAAGAGAGAGAGAAAGCAGAGATAACAGACAGACCGACCTCTAGTTACTATTCTCAGAAAAGAGATTAAACTTATCATTTAGTAATATAGAGGTAAACAGAAGATAAAGCTAAAGGATTTAAAACTGGTCGCTTTTGGAGATCAGGACTGGGGGTAGATGACCATGGGCCAGAGAACTGCTATTTTTCAGTATAAGCCTTTACTACTATTTGATTTTTTTTAACTGCTGACATTTATTAGATTAATAAAAGAGTTAAAAAGTAAAGGCCATGCATTTTTTTAAGATCTCAAAACATTGTTTTCATTATGCATACTTTTCCGTCATATAGATGTTTCTTATCAGAAGAACTTTCCATTCTCTTACATTGATTTTTTTTTTAATCACGAGTTGCCATTACCCTATCAGTGTTTTAAAGACCTCTTCCTATTTTTAACCTCATGTTAAGATTCTTTAAATGCATAGTATCTTCTAACTAGTTTAAGAGATCAGATGTGCTCAGAGGAAAGAATTATTTAACAGGTTGTAATCTTCAAGATCCGTAAAACTTTCACTGTGGAACTAAAGTATCTTTTCTGTCTATGCTAATAAGTGAAACTATTGCTCATAAAATAAACTGTCACAGGCTTCACACACATCAAGGTATACAGGGAAGGCATTTCAGAGGGTGGGTGCTGGACAATGTTCCAGATATGTGACCTCTTTGAAGTTTCTGCTTGGGAGATTAGAAGTTATATTGAAATCAATGACCATCTAACGACCACTGTTTCTGGGGTTATATTTTCTAAATATAGCGGCCCTCTGGCTTAACCACAAAAGCATCTCATGAGTTATAGAGGAACTTGAGCAGAGTTGTGTTTGTAAAGAAAGAAACCTAAAAAAATCAACGTTCCTGTTTTTATAGCTCTACTTTGTTTTCTTCAAGTTTGTTTTAATGACAACTTGAAGGGCTTGCTACCAGTGGCTGAAAACCTCAACATGGTTTCCTTGGCAATCACTAGAATATGAAATGGAAATGAAAGTTACCCAATGAAAAGCCCACAACTCCTCACTGCTCCCCCTCGATCCCCTCCAGATTAGAAGAAATTCAGTGGAAGGAATGCGCCAGCCTGGGGCTTGGGAAAAATATGTGGCCTCCTTCCTGGACTATCATACAATCTATGAGCTGCCACTACAGTGTCATTAATTCATGGTTGGATGGGTGTGATACAATGCAGGAGAGCAGGGAAATCAGATTGAAGGAGGTTTTCTGTTTAAGAAAAATGAGTTACTAGATGAAGAATGCTTCTTGCTGAAGTCTATGGGCTTTCTCTCAGTGTTGTTACGTGGTTTGGTTTCACCCTGGCCAGGTTCTTGTGTGGCCAGGTGGGTGGATTCCTCTCATTCCTACTCTCCTTTTGTGGTGTGACATTCTGAGTTCACTGTTATTTGTTCCTCATGATTTTTTAGGGTCTTGCTGTAATCATAGAGTCAGAAGTGCCCTAAAATCCTCTTATTGACGTAGCATGAAATTTTACCTGCATTTTTTTAATTTAGAAAAATATTTTAGAGTTAGAAGCATGCACATTTTGAAAAGTATATGTACAAATACAACATAACATCGTGTTTTCATTACTTATATGTCATATCCTTGAACCCTTTAATTTTCTCACACCAGAAAATATTTTTAAATATATAATTTTCATAAAAATTTGGGTAGGCATACTAACAAATAACTCATTTCCTTCTTGCATAACTCATCCTTTTTTTTTTTTTAATATAGAGTTTATGGTTCTTGCTTGTATCTCTGTGGTTTGATGTTTTGTCCTCTGGATTAATTTCAATACTTTCTGTTCTATTACTAGAATACTTTCCTTTTTCCTCAACATTTTCTTCTTAGGTTTGGATAATTCATATGTTTCTTCTTTATATGTAGAAATCTAAATCTAGTCATAAATAATTCCTTCAAATTATGAGGATCTATTTATTTATTCTTCTGACTTATCCTAAAAAGGAATTAAGGTGATTTATAACACATAATATATAATAGGATGTATTCAATTAAAAGTAAGAAAAGTTAGCAAGAAGAAATTAATGTTGGAAAATTAAGAAGCCAAGAGTGAGATCAGTACCCAAATACTTGCCAGATAGTCACAGTTTGGCTTGGTGCTCAGTCCCTGGTTTTTGTTCACCAGCTTCAAGTCCCGTCCTTGTAGGCTGAGGACTGCAGCCCACCTGTATTAGGGTTCTCCAGAGAAACTGAACCTATAGGAGATACATATCTCTCTATCTCTATCTCAAAAGATTTATTTTAATGAATTGGCTCATGCAATTACGGAGGCTAGCAAATCTTATTCTAAGCAGTTCAAGTTCTAAGGCCATCAGCCTGCAGACCTAGGGAAGAGCCAGTGCTGTAGTTCAAGTCAAATGAAGGCCATCTGCTGGCAGAATCAATCTCCTCTTGCTCGGGAAGGTCAGTCTTTTGTTCTATTCCGGCCTTCAGCTGATTAGAAGTGGCCCACCCACATTATGGAGGGAAATCTGCTTTACTCAAAATCTTCTCATTTAAATGTTAGTCTCATTGAAAAACACCCTTACAAAAACATCCAGAATAATGTTTGACTACACATCTGGGCACCATGGCCCAGCCAAGTTGACACATAAAAGTAACCATAACACCACTGAAGCCTGCTCCTTCCTTGCCTTTACAATCCACTTGCCTTTTTTGGAGGTACATTCCCCCTTCCATTTTCCCTAATCCATAAAGTTTCTCTTAATCCTTTTTTCTCACTCCTTACACTTGCGAGACTTAATTCCATAGGGGCCATCAGGCCATGAGTTCCTATTTCCAGTATTGGGTGAACCTCCTCTCTTTTCTGGTGGCCAAGAATTGCTTATGAATAGGCTTCTAGGTTATCCTGGGCTTCCAGCTAACCTCTGCTCCAACAGCCCTGTCCCCCAGGTCTTTGTAAAAATTCCTTACATTGTTGCAAGCCTGTTATGAGTCAGCACTTCTGCTAAAGGGTTTTACAGTAGGAAGTAGCTCTGCTGACCTAGGCCACATTTTCTGGGGCCAGTGAAGCCAGTACCCAGGCCATAGCTTTAACAATTTACTTTAATCCCTAATGAGGATAAACAATAGGACAGTTCCTGGGAAAATCTCCCCTTCTGTCTCTGCTTTACTCCCTCTCTTCCTGCCCTGAAGAATAAAGCCCAGACCATAGTCAGGGGTTGTGGGAATTAGTTACTGACCCTGGGAGGCTTTGGAAGCTTGTGAGGAAAAATAACTCTCTAGCTTTCAACAGGGAAAGCAAAAATAAAAATGAAATAAGATAAGACAAATAAATGGCAACACTAAAAAATTTATAGGCAGAGACTCAAATATAAGTCTGTAATGTCCCCCCATTTTCTTTTTTTTTTTTTTTTGGTGGTACGCGAGCCTCTCACTGTCATGGCCTCTCCCGTTGCAGAGCACAGGCTCCGGACGCGCTGGTTCAGCGGCCATAGCTCACGGGCCCAGCCGCTCCGCGGCATGTGGGATCTTTCCGGATCGGGTCACGAACCCGTGTCCCCTGCATCGGCAGGCGGACCCTCAACCATTGCGCCACCAGGGAAGCCCAACCCCCCCTTTTCTTTTTTTAACCAGCCAACCGAGGACCCTTAAATGTATAACAGTCATTTCTGAAACCTTTGCTAATATTCCCATACCACCTGAGCCCAGATCTCAACCCACTCACAGCTGTGGGATCTAGGGAAAGTCACACAGACTCTACTCTTAAGTTACCACATCTGTAAAATAGAATGAGTAACGTGTTCCTCTCAAAATTCCTGTGAGAGGTAACTGAGATAATGCATGGAAAAGAGTTCTGTAAACTGTTAAGTGCATCCAGACATTACGTATTTAGTAAGTCAGTTAAAGCTGTACTGAAGACATTAAAACAAGTGATCAGATATTTAATAAAAAGAAGATGAGGTAAATACTTTTTATCATTTTACAAGTAGGAAGAGGAGTAGATGAGATTAGTCAGGAAGAAGAGTTTAGTCATTTGCAGGTTACACTTGCTCCCCTCCCGGTGGAAAATATACATATAATGTGTATGTTTATGTTATATAGATAGATGCCTCTGTCAATTGCTTTTCACTTTCTCTGGTCAACATCAAAAATAATAATTATTTTTAAAGCTAAGAAATTTGAGTAATCTGATGGAGGAATTTAGCTGGAAAAGTGAAAAACAATTCAGTGATAGGTATTTATACATATATCAGAATATTAAGCACATATTTTTATGCATATGTATGTTTTATTTGGGAAGGAAATAACAAGTCACTTCTCTGTGTATTTTAATTCTTTTATGTATTATTGTTTTCCACCTATTGTTTAACTTTTTGATTCTCTTCTTTGTTTTTTTTTTTTTTTCCTTTGTGGTCAAGTGTATATCATAGACCACCTTAGATTAGCTGAGAACATTTTACTCGTGACAGCATTTCAAAGTATGCCACATCAAAGGTGGGCAAAAGAATTTGTTTCTTGGCCTTGCACCTCTCTTCGCCTTGAGAGTCTGTCCCAGTGGCCCCTACCACTCCCACCTGTAACTATCTCACCCTACTTTGAACCCAGGCATATTTAGTATCTGTAACTCTCATCTGATTCTCACATACCACTCAGTAACATTATATATCTCTTTGCAAATTTAGATTTACACTTAAATGTTCCATTTCCCCTCACACCAGCTAATATTAATAGTTAACACTAATTGAGGATTTACTATGTGCCAGGCACTGTTCTAAAATAACATGAGTTAATGTATTCAATATTTGAAAGGATCCTATGAGAGAGGTGCTATTATTTCCATTGCATATGTGAGAAAAATTGAAGGGTGGATAGATGAAGCATTTGCTCAACACCCCAAAGCCACTTGTCCAGACACCAGTGGTCTGGCTGTGAGGCTGCAACTGCACCATTGAGTTACAGAAGCACACAGGTGCCAAGACCTTGCCTCTCACCATGGTACCGCCAGCACCTCACCATGAATTGCATCCAGTAAGGGATGGTAAATGTCTTCTGGTTGTTGCTCTGAGAAAAAAATCCTATTCTTATAGAAAAAATAAAGAAACAAAGGCTAGGGAACTTATGTTCTACTAATGCTATTTTAATTGTTTTCTCCTTATCTTTCTTTTCCCATACTAAATTAAAATTTTTAGATTAAGCTGACTTGTACTGAGTTCAGAATCAAGGAATGTTAATGATATCGAGGTTTTTCTGGCACTGATTTTTTTCTTAGTATCAGTCTGTGGTTTGGCGACATAACTATAGAAACATGGATAGAAACTCCCTATTATGCAACAAACCACTTCCTTTGTCTGTTTATTCATTTATCTGCAGTGTCTTAGCTAAACTCTTCTCCACTTGTAGGGTTCTATAATTGCAGCTATCTCACTACGTGGAGCATAAACATTGCAGAGTGCTGAAGAGCGTGGATTTGGTTCCCAGATTTTGAGGTTAGGATCTTATGTAAATCCTAGGGTGGTAGAAAGGATTACCTGTGTTCATCTATGTAAAGCACTTTAAACAGTGCCACGCACATAATAAGCACTTTTTAAGTGTTTACTGTCATTTTTAAAACCCCACAATCTCAGGAAATATACTTAATCCAGCCTTGTGCAATTAGAAGCTTCAGTTCAGTTCAACCCAAAGCATAACAAAGTGAAGCCTCTATTCTCACAGGAACATCAGAACTTAGATTTGAAATGGAACCCAACGATATGCTGCTCACATTTCTCTATATTACACCTAACAGGTGGTAATTGTGATTCTGCTTGAACATTCCCAGTGATGGGGAGCTTACTACCTCTCAGGAAAGTACACATCACGATTGAATAGTTTGATTATGAATAAGCTTATACTTTATACTGAACAGAAATCTCCCCTTCTGTAAATGCCACTCATTGGTTCCAGTGATAGGTTAGCAAGCAGTTGTCTTCCATTTCCTTGGGAAGAAGTGCTTCATGAATTCTTAAAATGTTCGATTCCATGTTTGTTTTTTTAAAAGTACATTTCTGAATTATTTGCCAAACTGAAACTCAAAAAAAGGGTGTGTGATATCCTTGGGAAGTTTGCTTACCTTCTCCAATTCTCAGCTTTTTAACCTGTAAACTGAGTATAACTAGTAAGTGAATAATAAGCACTTAATAAATGTTAGATGCACCTTTATAATTATTATCATTGTATTATTGGCATTTGATATAAGCTATGAGGAGGCTTCCGTAAAGCTCTGTGACTCTATTTTGCTCATGTTACTGTAGACAATTCTCAGCTATTTTCTTCCTCAACCCGAGGAAGAAACCCCCAGTTCTGAGCTTCAAACCCCAAACTTGGCCTTATAATAAACTGAGCATGGGCTTTCCTGGGTCTCCAACCTATTCAAGGTAATCCATCAGGAGTGATCACTCAACTTCCAGCAGCTATAGTCCCTGAAGATCTTCCAGGACAGGTGTTCACATGCTCCAGCTTTCCTGGTAGCGGATGCTTTGGAAGTCCACTGGAGCCAAGTTTCACTAACGTCAAGGTGTCGAGAGGCTTTCCGTGGATGTGTGACCCCATGTAACTGCTGCCTACTGCAAACCTTATCATTCCCGCACATCTCAGCTGCCAGATACTCCAGAGGACCCTGTGGCCTCGGAATAGGGAGAAATCCACCACAGCAGATTTTTGTTTGGGGGATAATTCCCATCTCATGTTAATCCGGCTTTGCAGAGGCTGGAGACCTGGAGACTAGGGAGATTGGCAGCACTCAGTCCTCAACTCAGAAAGCCATCTTATGGTTCCCCTGCTTTTCTACTCAGCTCCTCCGAGCAGGAACTTGAGTCTGGAGGAAGTCTGCCTGAGCTTGGCTAAAATGATATCCGCCTTTGGCTGTCTGTCCTGTAATATCTGTGGAGCATATTGTTAACTAGTTTTAAAAATTATAAATGTGATATATGTGCATAGTAACATTTTTCAAACATTTCTGTAAGTTCAGAGCATACAATAAAAAGCTATATATCCCTACCCACTATCATCCCCAATTCCACGGCCCACTGATAGATCTCCTTATAAATTGTTGCAGAAATTTCATGTGCTTATGCGTGTAATTGTGCATACATGCCTATTTTTATAAGAATATTGAGGGAATCTTATTATAAACATATAGATATGTGTTTCACACACTTTATATTTGGAGCATTTTCTCATAGCAGCATAGATAGTTTCCTTCTTTTCAATGGTTCTATAACATTTTATTAAGTTAAAAAATTTAAAATTTTACTTTATTAATGAATATTGAGATTCCTTTTTTTTTCTTGTTAGTCCAAACTGTGGTAACTAGCCTCAGAAGATGGCCTCCAATGATCCTTAGCTCCTGGTACTCATGCCCTTGTATATTCACTTCCCTCACTGAATTGGGCTGACCTGTGTAACACGGATATTGTGGAAATGGTGATGTGTGACTTCCAGGACTAGGTCATACAAAGCATTGTGGCTTCTGCTTGCTCTTTCTTGGATTGCTCACTCTGATGGAAGCCAGTTGTCATGTCATGTGGACACTCCAGCAGTCCTACTGAGAGGTCCGTGGGGTGAAGGACTGAGGCCTCCTGCAACTTGTCGGCCAAGAGAGTGAGTCACACTGGAACTGGATCTTCCAGCCACAGTCAGACCTTCAGATGACTGTACCCACACTGGATTACAACCTTGTGAGATACCCACCCAGCTAAGCTGGTCTCCAACTCCTGACACACAGACACTGCATGAGATAATAATGTTTGGTACGGGGACTTCCCTGGTGGTGCAGTGGTTGAGAGTCCACCTGCTGATGCAGGGGACACGGGTTCGTGCCCCGGTCCGGGAAGATCCCACATGCCGCGGAGCGGCTGGGCCCGTGAGCCATGGCCACTGAGCCTGCGCGACCGGAGCCTGTGCTCCGCAACGGGAGAGGCCACAATAGTGAGAGGCCCGCATACCGCAAAAAAAAACAAAACGCTTATCTTATCTTCTGGTTCATATCTTACATGTTTTTTTTCCCCCTACCAGAAGTGGTGACTGGAAAATTGAATCTCAAAAAATAAAAACAAAAGCCCTGATTTGTAGTATTTGCCAATTTCTGAAGTGTAAACACTCCCCCCATGCCCAATTACAAGCTATCAATGTAACTTCACTGAACACAGAGTTAGTTAGAAAAAGATGTTCACAATTGCTTCTTGCCAGCTGGTATATGCCAGGTCCAGCACATCCCTGCACCAGAAATGTATTTTGACATAAGAAATGAGGGAAATCCAGTTTTTTTTCCCCCATATGGCTTTTTTTTCCAAGTGACAAATTCATTTTTTTCTATCCTGAAGTGCTCGACTTGATCATATTCATATCTCCTATATGTATTTGGGTCTATTTCTGTACCCTATAGTCTGTTTCATTGATTATCTGTTCCACCACACAAACAGTTTAATAACTAGAGTTTTATAATATCTTTTCATACCTCACAAGGCTAGTCCTTTTAAATAATCTTCCAGAGTTTTCCCTGGCTCTGTTCATATATTGCTCTTACAGATGTACCCTTGGTTTAGAAAGGTTTATGGCTTTGCACTGGTCATTTAAAAAATTTAAGCCTATACATATGCACAACTAAGACTACACAATAATAATGCTTACATGATCATGTTGCTGGCAAGACTCAGGAACGCTTTTTGGTGAATTCTTTCCTCATGCACCAATACAATACAATACAGTACAATTGGATAAAAGCAATTGAACACATAACTTGGTCATATTTTGATAATATTTTGACATAGATGGTGTTAATACGGACTGTACATTTTAGGTGTGTGTCAGCCTTTTATGTTTATACTGCAGAATGCAAGCAAGTTGTTAGTGCTCTTCAGAACTTCGGATTCAATTTAATGGAAGTAGTCCTAAACTGCAGTGTGAGCTCCTTTAAAGAACCATTTGCAAATATTTGTTATTATGAATTGGATTTTAATCTCAATGCAATTAAAGTAAATAAAAATTTAAAAAATAGACTGTATGCTGCCAGCTGAGGTAGATGCTGGGATGCACATAAGACTCTAACTTTCATTTAAATAGCTAAACGTTCATGCTAACATACATTTATATCGATTACATTCTTACTATATTCTGTATAAATATGTAAGCTTTTATTTCAATGTAGGTTTTCACTGTTAAAAATGTTTCAAATCCACTGGGCTGAGTCTTCAGCAAGATGCGAGGATGAGTGGGGCAGAGAAGGTTGTGTCTAACTTACTTATAAAGTTGTTTTAGTTTCTCTTTAGGTCTTCAATTTCTCCACCCACATCACCCCTAATACCTTAGGACTAAATGCTCTCATCTTCTGTGTTCTTTGATTGTTTGTTTTTTTGTTTGTTTTAATCTTCTTTCCCCACCCCCCCCATCAAAAACTAATTTCACAGTATAAAGATCAGTGGTTGCCACGGGTTAGTTAGGATGAAGGGAGGGGGGAATAGGCAGAGAACAGAGGGTTTTTAGGGCAGTGAAAACTACATTGGATGGTACCAAAATGGTGGATATATGTCATTATACGTTAGTCCAAACCTATAAAATATACAACACCAAGAGTGAACTCTAATGTAAACTGTGGCTTTGGGTGATAACAATGCTTTAATAATGTACATTCATCAGTTGTAACAAATGTGGCACCCTGGTGGGTGATGTTGATAACGGGTTGGGGAGTGAGCGGAGGCTCTGCATGGGTGGAGGCGGGGGGGACATGGGGGAATCTCTGTACCTTCCATTCAATCTTGCTGTGAACCTGAAACCACCCTAAAAAATAAGTCTATAAAAAAACAAGGAACCTCCATACTGTTCTCCATAATGGCTGTACCAATTCACATTCCCACCAGCAGTGCAAGAGGGTTCCCTTTTCTCCACACCCTCTCCAGGATTTATTGTTTCTAGATGTTTTGATGATGGCCATTCTGACTGGTGTGAGATGATATCTCATTGTAGTTTTGATTTGCATTTCTCTAATGATTAATGATGTTGAGCATTCTTTCATGTGTTTGTTGGCAGTCTGTATATCTTCTTTGGAGAAATGTCTGTTTAGGTCTTCTGCCCATTTTTGGATTGGGTTGTTTGTTTTTTTGTTATTGAGCTGCATGATCTGCTTATGATCCAGCAATCCCACTACTGGGCATATACCCTGAGAAAACCATAATTCCAAAAGAGTCATGTACCAAAATGTTCATTGCAGCTCTATTTACAATAGCCAGGAGATGGAAACAACCTAGGTGTTCATCATCGGATGAATGGATAAAGAAGATGTGGCACATATATACGATGGAATATTACTCAGCCATAAAAAGAAATGAAATTGAGCTACTTGTAATGAGGTGGATGGACCTAGAGTCTGTCATACAGAGTGAAGTAAGTCAGAAAGAGAAAGACAAATACCATATGCTAACACATATATATGGAATTTAAGGAAAAAGAAAATGTCATGAAGAACCTAGGGGTAAGACAGGAATAAAGACACAGACCTACTAGAGAATGGACTTGAGGATATGGGGAGCGGGAAGGGTAAGCTGTGACAAACTGAGAGTGGCATGGACATATATACACTACCAAACGTAAAATAGATAGCTAGTGGGAAGCAGCCGCATAGCACAGGGAGATCAGCTCGGTGCTTGGGACCACCTAGAGGGGTGGGATAGGGAGGGTGGGAGGGAGGGAGACACTGTTATAAAGCAGAAACCAGCACACCATTGTAGAGCAATTATACTCCAATAAAGATGTAAAAAAAAAGCAAAACAAAAAACAAGCAACTGATCTCAGACCCTTTGTCATACTAAAGTACGCATGATGGATGGAAGATTCAAGTGCTGTCTCTCTTAAGGACCTTTGTCTTTCAACGGGGAAAGAAGCTGTAAAGCTGATGGGCTAAAGCTTCAGTTCTGGCTTGCAGGTGGATGTGAGAGTTTATGAACATCACAGCCTTCTCCTGAATCCTAAGGAGAGGAGGGGAGCAGAGTTGAAAGGCAAAAGGAAAAACTGAAGGAGCAGAACTGAGGGCACAAGATTTATGTTCCGATCTTGGCCCTGTCATTTCCAGGATGAGTGATCTCGATAACTCCCCATGACGCGTTTTTCTCACCTGAGTGACAAGCTAAATAATAAGAGCATCCTATTAGTGCTTTAATGAAGACGAATTCAGTTAATATAGGAGAACATGCTTCTTCATTAATTGAAGTAATAAAAAATGTTGGTTATTAGTCACAAAGAAGGCAGATGTGCTTTTGAAACATTTAGACTCCAGATTGGCAATGGGATCAGTCTGCCTGTTTTACTCTCCTTTTCCATTAACTTGGTGTCTGAACTTTCCCATGTCTAAAACTGGGATAAAAAAGATATGTTTGTAAAGTGTTTAGAGAAGTGTCTGTCTGTCCCCACTTCCATCTCAGGAAGTATCCAACAAAGGTTTTTGTTGTTTCTATTTCCTTCCCCAATCCACGCAAAAAGACATTACTGTCTGTCTCTGAAGTTCAGCTCAATCAGAAGCCAAGCCCCACTGGCCCAGAAAAGAAGAATCTCTGACTTTTCCCATAACTTGTTTTAGGGCATTTATTGCTTTCTGTCTCCCTCTGCACTGTCCACATTGCTCACGCCTCAACATTTTGGGTGGGTTTGTGGCTTTTGCCCCCATCATTCTATTAAAATTTCACCTGTTTTAGAGGAAGTAAACTATAAAGGGTTCTTTGGACAGCTAAAAGTGAAGTGTTGCATTTAGAAAGGGAGAGAATTTTTAAAACACAGAGCAACAATCAATTCTATTTTAACTTGAAATAAACAGTTAAGAGCATCAGATAGAGGTGAGAAGTAGAATAATTCTGACTGTTACTGTTGATATATTTCTGAAAAGGATATTTATTCTTTTCTTCAGGTTTGTATTTTCGGTTACCACCTGTCTTCTTGGATAGAAATAACTTCCTTTCTACAAAACTGCTGGGTTTCTCTGGGAGTTGGGGGCGGTGTGTGTTTCTGAACCTTGCGTGTGATTGCTTCCCTCAGTTCAGTAAAGAGATCAGTCACCAAGTCACCCCTTGCCCTCCAGTGATACCTGCCACCTCTCGTTTTCACAAGATATGATAAAGCAAATGAGTCAGCCCCAAGGACCCTTCAAAAAATGGCACGCGATGCTCAGGCTAACCTTAACTTTAGCTGGAGCTAAAGAAGTTTAAAAAAAAACCCTTCAGAAACCATTCTTCCAGAAATACAGGCATGCATCTGGCTTCTATCTCTCTCTCTCTCTATTTGCCTTGTATTTGGCTTTCAGGATTTCATTTAACTTTTTAAAAACACAAAGATATGATTTTTAGTTTGAATAAAAAAGCAGTGATATAGTAGCCTGTGATCTTCCTCTTTAAGGTAAGATTCTGCATAATTATGTGTAAAGAGAAGGTATTTTGAATGGTAGAAGAGGGTGGGTATGTTTATTCTCTTAATTATCAGTCACTTACTAGTCAACAAGTATAATGCTAGAAAGATCTTTTTGCTTATGCTGCACTGTTGGTTTCCTTTTCTTGAGATAAATTTTGTTTCAATGACTGTTTTCCTAACTGGTACCATGTTTTCTTCTCTGTTGGTTTTCTAACTCCATTTAAAAAAATCATAACAATTTTTTGTTTTAAGTACTAGGAATGATATGTACATTAAAATAATTGTTATATAATAGGAGAAAAACTAAATATGCCACTAAGAAATTCTAAATGAAACCCAAATCTAAACTACTTTTTTGAACAGCTTTGTACTTAATCACTTTCATGTAAAGGAGGTGTTAATTTATGTGGTGAAAGGGATAAGGATTTTAGTTCCTTTGAACTTTTATTATTGTTCCTATATGTATGCTCTAGAAAGAAAGCAAGTCAATAGCATTTTGAAATTATTTAGTCACTTGTCATCGTATCCCACAAACATTCCTTCTTGTTTGCAAGCGTTCAGTGTATCGTCATCAGACTTGGTAGAGTGAAGCTGTGGGGATGAGAACTTTGGGCATCAGAAGAGTGTATAAAGTTGGTGTAAAAGGAGACTTTGATATTAGAGAAACTGGTTTAGCCCAGTACAGAGGATAGAAAAAGTCAACTCAGTATTTTTCCAAAGCATCCATCTTAAAAAAAAAAATAGGATTTTAATCAGGTGAACAGGTGGGACTTCAGGTGGAGTGTTTATTTTTGTCTATTTATACATTCTTTATAATCACTCAGATCAAAGGGTTTGTATTAGGTGTATTACGCTTATGTATTTGAGCAAATCAATATCTGCAATAAACATGTTATTAGATTATAGGAAATGCCAAACTGGGTCAGATCTATGATCCATCCATCCTAATTCCACCTGTTTCAGACTGATCCAGGGTTAATATATGCAATGACCTGCTGATTGCCCTCCAGACAACTTCCTAAGTTTAGGAAGAGCCTATAAACAATGCCAATAACAATGCCTGGCAAATGTTTGGCTTAGGAGTGATTAACATTTGCTGAACAAATGAATGAGCCATGAAGTCAACCAACATGTAATTATCTACGTTCCCTTGAAGCTAATCTTAGTTTATGTTACCAGCTGTACACGACAGGTTCTTTGTTTTAATTGTCTTATCTTAAAAATTACCTATCTTGAACATCAAGAAAGTTTTTGCCCCCCCAGCTTTGGTATTCCACGGTTTGGTTTGTTTGGTTTTAAAGCGTAAGGCACAGAAGGAATGCTATACCCTCAAGCCGATGTTCTCCCTGCCTCAGCTGACCCTGTTTCACTCAGAAGTGGAAGAATGCTGGCTTTGGTTATAAACAACATTCCCATAAGAAAACACAATGATTACTAGAGTATTTACAGCATGACCTACCTGAAGGATAAATGTTAATTAGTTGTAACAACTCCTTAACACCAGGGATGTTACAAGATTAAGAGGCTCAGATAAGGAAGAGAAGCATGAATTATAAGTAAGCTGGCAGAAGGGTAATTTCAGGGAGTAAGCTATTATTATGCTGTAATGGTTTATTGCAGTAGACCCTAACAAGGCTTTTATAGCACATATTCATACCATTTTTTTAAACATCTTTATTGGAGTATAATTGCTTTACAGTGGTGTGTTAGTTTCTGCTTTATAACAAAGTGAATCAGCTATACCTATACATACACACACATACCATTTTGAAAAACCTCAGAGGACTAAAAGAAGAAAGAAACAGAAGCTCATTCCTTTGGCCAATAGAAAATTTGTTGACAGAGACACTCACTACCATATTTTGCAATTTCCAGGAACTAGAAACGGTGGCTTAGTCACATCTGTTGTGAGTATACTGAAGAGTAGAAACACTTCTCTATATATTGGCTACCCCAGGTTAGACGCTGAATAATTTGACTTATTCTTTTGGGTAAGAAACACAATTAAGAGAATAGATCCAACTGGGGTTTTAAAATAAAGAAACATACCAGATAAAGCAGGACACAGTGTAAGATTCTCAGACTGAAGTAGCTCTATGGTAAGACTGTAGAAGTTTGACCCTAATGGCCGTCTGAAGCAATGCTGGGCATTCAAGAGAGAGCTCTAGAGTGACTTCCCCCATTTTAAATCTAGGCGTTTGGTCATGGGTTAAGTATATTCACAGAGTGTTTCTGAAGAAAAACCAGTCTTTCATGTATTTAATTACAAAGAATAACAAGTAGCAAACTTTTAGAACTTTTTCTGGCCAACCTTTTCATCTCTGGTAGAGGAGTACCTTCTGGAGGTAAGGAATCATGTTAGATTTGTATACTTACGCCTATTCTGCACCAAAAACTTTGCATTGTTTTGAGAGTGCATTGGTAGATACAAATTTTCTACCTCTGCCTCTCCTCAGTAGGGATACACTTTCAGCAGATTGGAGATATTAAGAGAATTACTTCAGGAAGTGCTTCAACTAGCAAGGATTGAGATGTTTTCAAAATGCCATGTATTGGCTTCAAGAGTATTTATTCCCCTGGCTCCCCTCCCTGTGCAATTGCTTCAAGCTGGCAGCCCTCTCTAGAGATGGTTAGAGAGGGCTGCACAATGCTCCTCTTTCAGGTGCTGGCAACTGCCCCCTCTCCTCTTCCTTTTGGACATAGATATAAGCTCTGTTGTTACAATCCCGGGCTAGTGCACTAACACTTGCGATCTCCCTTTATTAAGCCCCCCTTAAATTACACAAATTTTGGGATGCCACCTTTTTCCTCCTGGGATCCTGATACAACTCCTAAGATCATGAAAGAATATGAATCATTCTCAGCGCAAAGTGAGAGTTTTGTAAGTGAGAGCAACCTGGGAAAGAGAGTGAGAGAGAGACAGAGAAAAAGAGAGATATTCCACTAATGGGTCACCCAACTTGTGATAGAGACACCACCTACTGGCCCAGTGGGACCCACTGCCTGGGAATGGCTTGGTCGGCTGCAGTTGGAAGTCTTACTTCTCTATTTCCAAGTAGGATCATTAAATACTGTTAACGCTTGGGAATCTACCACAAAACCCCTCTTCTTTGATAACATCACCATCTTTTCAGTCAGGGTTCTTCTCTTTATTCTTCTTAAAATTAACCTAAGGTATGAGACCATTGTAGCATCCATGCCCTGCTCCCTTGGGAGTTTAGAATCAAAGTTATAGGATATTTGTCTGACTTACTAGTTATCTATTTTATATACAGTAGTGTGTATATGTCAATCCCAATCTCCCAATTTATCCCTCCCCGCCCTTTTCCCCCCAGTAACCATAAGTTTATTTTTTACATCTGTGACTCTATTTCTGTTTTGTAAATATGTTCATTTGTACCATTTTTTTTAGATTCCACATATAAGCAATATCATATGATATTTGTTGTATAGCACAGGGAACTCTATTCAATACTCTGTAATGACCTATATGGGAAAAGAATCTAAAACAGAGTGGATATATGTATATGTATAACTGATTCACTTTGCTGTACAGCAGAAAGCAACACAACACTCTAAATCAACTATGCTCCAATAAAAATTAAAAAACAAACAAAACAAAAGAATCAAATTCGTAGGATTTTCAACTTGTAAGGGTCGTTTGAAGCCATGTAGTACAACTTCCTCTTTTCACACATGAGAGTCTGAGGTTTCTGTAGCCGATGTTGAAGGGCCTCGTGCAAAGACCCACAGCTCGTGGTTCTTGCGAGTGTTAGAGCCCATGAAACCCACAGCCCTGTTTTCCCTGGTCTTATCTTTCTGTCCAGAGACTTTGGACTTAACATGTGATACTATTCAGATTAGAGGCCTGAGGGGCAAAGGCCACTGTGGGGAGTTCTGCAGAATGAATAGGGAGGAGCACAAAAAAGGGAAACTGTTTTTAACTCCTGTGGGAATTTTCTGAGGTATGCTTTGAAGACTGTGCTTTACCAGGAGTCCTACAACAATCCAGCCACCAAAAATTCCTGCCATTTTTTTTTCAATAGGGTGGACATTTTCAGCAAATAGTCAGGGTGATGCATGAGGCAGGTAGTGAGAAAGCAGTTCACTTCCTCCCCTGCCTTGCTTAAGTCATGCCCAGCAAGTGAGGGCTCCAGTGGGACTCAGAGGCTAGTGTGTGCAGGAATGAGCTGGGCTTAAGCTTTGACCTGTTAGTGACTGGAAATAATCCTCTGAGTGGAGCCAATAAATGTTGTAGGTTTGCTCTCATTCCTTGGATCTGAGGGTTATTCATTATAATTAAAATGTATTCTTAGTGTAACATGGATGGTCTCTGACACTAATATTTTACTTTTAAATGTGGCACTCTCAGAGGCAGAATAGGCTTGTGACCCCCTTCAGTAAAGAGATGCTTCCTTAACCATTTGGAATAAAAATTGGGAATACGGAAATGGCATTCTTGTCATTTTATCTCCTTTGTTTCTTCATTTTGTGGGGTTCTTCTGTACATAAATTTCTACTAACTTCAAAGGGCAGATCCTGAGATTTGATGAGCTATTAGAAGTTAGCAGAAAAAAGTACAGGACAACTGCTTTTAGTAATTTGCATGTTTGGAGGGACATACTTTCACACACTGTATTGGTTTCCTAGGGCTACCATAACAAAGTACTACAAACTGGGTGGCTTAGAACAACAGAAATTTATTGTCTCATAGATCTGGAGGCCAGAAGCCTGAAAGCAAGCTGTGAGCAGGGCCATGCTCCTTCTGATGTCTCTAGGGAAGGATCTGTTTTGGGGCCTCTCTTCTAGTTTTTGGTAGCTTCTGGCATTCCTTGGCTTGTAGATGACCATCTTCTCCCTGTGTCTCTTCACATCATATTCCCTCTGTGTCTGTGTCCAAATTTCCACCTTTTATAATGACATCAGTCGTACTAGAACAAAGCCCACCCTAATGACCCTATTTTAATTTGATTATCTCTGTAAAGACCCTGTGTTCAAATAAGGTCACATTCTAAGGTACTAGGGGTTAAGAAGTCAACGTATCTTTTTGGAGGGCACAATTCAACTCATAACAATACAGTCTGTTGAAATTGAATGGAATTGATACTCAACGTTGCTGAGCTACTCAGACCCAAACATTCTGACCGGGACTTTTCACCAGCTCATCTAAGGCCCACCTTTGCTCGGTGTGCCGCTTACCACAAGTTAGGATCCAACTGTGTGTTTAAAATTAGTGGTCTTGAGATATGTGCTGGTGGGGCTTGCTGTTTTTCTTTCTGCCCTTTCTGAGTTTCATGTGCAAGTGAGACTGCTCAAAAATGAATGACAATGGTGTGCTTGTGTTGTACTCTTAAGTCATGAGATCGTGGCTTCAGGCAGAGCTGCAAGAGTTGAAAAATCACAAAACAAAAATGATTGCATGTTTTTGGAAATGTCGTTGTAAAATAGACAACTTTGTGTTTTGTAATTACTATATTCTTATCCAAAGTTGCTAATAATGTTTTTTCTTTTAGATTAAGCATCCGCCTTTCTTTAAAAATAAGAGCTAAAGATAATTCCTAATTATATATCTTCTAATTATGTGAAAATGTCTACATTTCAAAAAAGGTTTTATATGGCTAAAATGCAAGAGGACAAAAATTATAGTATTAGTTAAGGACTCTGGAGGCATTTTGATCCACTTAGCCATATTCAAATGTATGGAAACATTTGCTTTTTTAGACCTGCAAAATCAGAAACATATGAATTTGCAAAATGACACATCTCAATGTAGTTAAAACTCTGTTCACCATTTTATAATTATCACCCAAGCAGCCTCAGTACTACTACTTATACTGCTACTAATGTTGATACTACTACTAGTAATGATAACAGTTGATGTTTATTGAGCATATATTGTGTGTCAGGCACTGTTCCAAGTGCTTTGCCATGTTTTGATTAATTTCACTTCCACAACAACTCAGTGAGGTAAATACCATTATCTATAATTAAAGAAACTGCAGCCCAGAGCTTAACATTACACAGTAATGGCAAAGCCAGAATTCAAATCTGGACTCAGAGCTCTTCCTCTTAATCATTAAAAAAATCTTCTTGGGCAGAACATTCCAAAGTCTATGCCACAGAACACCAATTTTATTAAAAGCTCCTGAAAAAAAGAAAAAAGGAAAACATTTACGTAGTTAAATACATGTGGGAATTGCTGCTATCTATGTAGACTCATAATGTAGTCTATATTAAAAATTGTGAGAGGGCTTCCCTGGTGGCGCAGTGGCTGGGAGTCCGCCTGCCGATGCAGGGGACACAGGTTCGTGTCCCGGTCCGGGAAGATCCCACATGCCGCGGAGCGGCTGGGCCCATGAGCCATGGCCGCTGAGCCTGCGCGTCCGGAGCCTGTGCTCCGCAACGGGAGAGGCCACAACAGTGAGAGGCCCGCATACCGCATAAAAAAAAAAAAATTGTGAGAATTTTCCCAGAAAAGAAACCTGTATAACAGAATGTAAGATTGAGGTTTCAACTAAGCACAAGATAAAATAAATGCGAAATTCCGAAGGGAGTTGCTAAGTTATCATATACAGACTGTACAAGCATAGTATCTGGGAACCTAGTCCATAACTTGGATTTTTTTCAGAGAATAGAGAGGTTTTGTAAGATTTTCTTGGGAGAGACTAGTAGCTGTGCTATGGGGCCCCAAACTTTTCCACTTGGGAAAGTTGCTACCTCCTATACCAGCCTAGTGAGCAAGGGCTTAATGGGACTACTTGAAGAGTTTAATGTATGTCCCCATATGTTGGGGACACTGCAGGCTAAAATTGCTTCTCTCCTGGGAAATGTGGATGCAAAAGTTGGCACATCTTCACTTTGATGCCCAATCTGTATGGAGCCACAGATGTATGGGGACAAAGGTTTCATTGCTTCCCCTGGATCAAGGGTGGGCCGGTGTGGAGTCTCCCAGTTGATGGGCTAGGGGATAAGGGGGGTAGACATCCTGAGGAAATGAGGAGTATCCCTCAGATCTTGAGAGTTGATGCTGGAGAGGTCCCCTATGATGGAATGTTCAAAGAACCCCTAACATTGGCCCATATGAGTCACCTTCACCATCTCCCATACCCAAAGAACATGAAGTCATTCAGCAAAGTAAGGACAAAAGTCCCCTTACCTTTTCTCCCTGCTTTCACCTACGATTGCTAGATAAAATACAAGGTCTTCAGTTAAATTTGAATTTCAGGTGTACAATGAAAGCTTTTTATTATACATATATCCCATGCAGTATTTGGGACATGTTTATATTAAAAAATATTTGCTATTCATCAGAATTTCAAATTTAACTAGGCCTCCCATATTTTTATCTGTTAAATCTGGCAAGCTCATCCCACCCCACCTTTCCCCCAAAAGCTGGGGAGTAGGTGAATGGTGAGAAGAAAGAAAGAAGTTATTATGTTTTCTGAATTAATGCTCTGATTCGAGATTTAAAGCGCTTCCCCCCAAATAAGTAGAAAGTCAAGAGACCTGTCAAGGTCTTCAGGCAGGGGCAGGGGACAATTACCGTAATGAATAAATTTGAAAAGATTAGAGAAGAATAAAAAATAAAAATTATATTTTGAGTACACCACAAATCTTCTTTGTTAGAGGATCCAGGTCTATTTTACTGACTTTATTGAGCTGTTCCTCTCCAGGACCACAATAACTATTAGCTTTTCCTGGAATTTGTGCTCTTTGGAACATATTTTGGGAAATTCTACTTTGTTTTATAACTTTGTGGTGTAATTAACTAAAGTGGCATACTGGAGAATTCTGGCAAAACCTCTGGGCAACTTTGAGATATTTTAAGGTTTCAAAGAAAACCCAAATCAAATGGGCTTAAAACAACATGAGAAGACAACAAACGGGCTTAGGATCAGGTGACTGGAAAGTCCAGATGTAGGGAGGAGTTAGGGTTCATTGATCTAGCAGCTTGGCCATGCCAGTAAGAACTCAGTTTTTAAACTGGCTGCAAGTTTCAATAGTGCCCGGATAGGAGAGAGCAATGCTGAGCCGGCGTTCTGAATAGCCTGGTTGGCTGGTCACACGCTCACCCTGTGGTGACTGTGGCCAGGGGGTGGAAGGTACTGAGGACTTGAAGTCTGTGAAGGCTTTTCCATGGGGCTGAGAGTGGGGTCAACTTTTACCAAAACACATGAGCTGTGCTTTGGGAAGAAGCAGATAGATGACTGCCTGGGGGTGGGAGTAAAGCATGTGAATGGATGCTGGCTCAATCAACAAATGTCCAGTACAGCTGAAAACTTAAGTTTCTGTCGTTGACTGCAGGCAGGGGTGATGCTCAAAACTATTTAACAACCTATACCCTCGTGGGCACCACTTCTGTCTGTGCAGGAGCCTGTCTCCCAAAGCCCTCCTGCTTACAAAGTGTTAACCCTTGAGTTGGTTGATGTTGAAGGATCCAGGAGCTCCTAGAGAAGGTGACAGAAGGCCATGATAGGTGATCACTCAGAGTACTCAGGGCAGTGGCTACTTACCACCTGGAACTGAAATATATCACTATCTAACAGCGTTTATAATTGTACCCATATGTACAGGCTCAATGAGTTTTTAAAAAGCGTGAAGGATTTTTGCTTCTGAATAAGACCCTTCACTTAATTTCCTCATTTGAAAAATGAGTGGGTTGAAGTAGATGATTTACAATTCCTTTGAAAGAAATGTTTGTGTTGTATTCTATAAAAAATTATATAAATAAGCCTTTAATTCGATCTATCATGCACATTGTGATATGTCTGTATTAAACAGAACATTATAAATTTTATAATTATAAACAGAATGTTATAAATTTTAAAATGCAGAGAACCAAATTTCCATTTGAAATTTGGCACATGAAATTTAACTGACTTTGAGTCTGAATTTAACTAGATTTTTACATTGAAAATTTCAAATACATTATTTCTAAAGGTCATGCTTTCATTGTTTCTCACTTCTGTGTTTTGCAGTAAAGCAAGGGAAAAAACCAATCATTTAACATGTTAAAAAACTCATGTTTTTTAACATGTTAAAACTCCTAGAGGAAAACATAGGCAGACAAAAATAGCAGCAATTTTTTTTTGAAGTCTCCTAAAGGAAAAGATACAAAAGCAAAAATAAACAAATGAGACCTAATTAAACTTAAAAGCTTTTGCACATCAAAGGAAACCATTGACAAAACAAAAAGACAGCCTACTGAATGGGAGAAAATATTTGCAAATGATATGACTGATAAGAGGTTAATATGCCACATATATAAACAGTTCATACAACTCAACATCAAAAAGAAAAAAAACCCGATTAAAAAATGGGCAGAAGAACTGAATAAACATTTTTCCAAAGAGGAAACGCAGATGGCCAACAGGCACATGAAAGATGCTCAGCGTCACTCGTCAATCATCAGGGAAGTGCAAATCAAAACCACAAGGAGATAGCACCTCACAGCTGTCAGAATGGCTATCATCAAAAAGAAGACAAATAACAAATGTCGTCAAAGATGTGGAGAAAAGGGAACCCTTGTATACTCTTGGTGGGAATGTAAATTGGCTCAGCCACTGTGGAAAACAGTATGGAGGTTTCTTAAAAAACTAAAAATAGAGCTACCATATGACCCAGCAATTCCACTCCTGGGTATATATCTGAAAAAAACAAAAACATTAATTTGAAAAGATCATGCAACCCAATGTTCTTTGCAGCATTATTTATAATTGCCAAGGTATGGACGCAACCTAAGTGTCTATCAACAGATGAATGGATTAAAGTGAAATAAGTCACACAGAGAAAGACAAATATATATCACTTATATGTGGATCTAAAAAATATAACAAACTGGTGAATAAAACAACAAAGAAGCAAACTCACCGATATAGAGAACAAACTAGTGGTTACTAGTGAGGAGAGGGAAAGGGGGAGGGGCAAGATAGGGGTAGGAGGAAAAAAAAGGGTTATTATGGGATTATATGAAATCATGTGTGTGAAACTTTTGAAAATTGTAAAGCACTATAGAATTTAAAGCATCTTTCAATCAGTTAAAAAAAATTGTGCTGTTTTGAATTTAATGGAAAGCAGAGAGGCACAAAAGCAGAAATGACTGAAGAAAAATTAGAGTTAAGATGGAAGCCACGCATTCACGTGAAGATGGTTCAGTGGCTGAAGTAATCCAATCACGGCAGCTGCTGTTGGCAGGGTTTGCCAATGGGAGAGGATAGGGAGGGAGTGGTGGCCACGAGGTCATTCCCCTCTCCCACTGGGTCAGTGTACTCACGGTGCAGAGCTGAAGTGCAGTTGGAGAACATGAATTTTTCTCCCAGGCTTCACGTGCCTGTTCTAACTCTCCCTGAGAAGCCTTCCCGACAGCTTAGGTTCTCAGCTGGCTAGTCATTTTAGATATAAAAAAACCACAAGGGAGGAACTTCTTTCCTAAAATAAATGGAAAATCAGCAACAATGATGATGCTATCTCCCATTCCCTTACATGTCCCTCTGCCAACCCCACCCCTGCCCCAAAACAGAGTTGATTTTTCCAGAGGGCAGTGTTGTAGGCACCACAATTATAGACAAGTGGGAAAAATATTATATCTATTTCTTATTTTTTCTACATAGAGAAATAAATAAAATGTTTGTGATATTTTGATCTTTGATGGAGCATTTTAAACGTTTGCAGATCTGTATTTGTAGATTTTTCTGCACTTTAAGTCATCAAAAATGTCAAAGTCAAGGCTTTGACTTTCAAAGAATTTCTTGCCTATAGCTAGTGCTTTCTCCTATCTTCAGAGCAAAACCGTGGCTTGGTAGATCCTTAAGTCCGTCCCTCCCTCTTTATATATAATTTCTGTTAGAGTTACAGGTATACACACACAGCTGTGTTAATTAACCCAGCTGAAAAACTTTACTTACAGAGACTTCTAAGGAAAGACATAGAGTCACAGGGATAAGGACTGATTGTCTTATCTCTTTAAAGGTATTTTCTGTTATAGCACTAGCTAGAACTAAATAATAAATGTCTTATAATGCTTTGAATAAAAATAGTTCTCAAACATAATTGATAAAACTTGCTGTCCAAGAGCTAAAATAAATTTATTATTTAATAAATTTAAATAATTTATTTAAAGAGTAAATGAGGATGCTGCTTTTTTGGGTCTGCATGTTTAGGTATGTATACATTATGCCTAATTTATAGAGTTATATGTAGTTTATATAACATATATATATACTTCAACAACAACTAGATAAATTTTAAGCCCTCACAATTAAATTGCTTTAAATTAGTTAAAATATATATTTGTGTTTATGCATATAGGATTAATAAAGAATATAAAACCAAAACAGACATTACTGTGTGACCTACCTCAACAACTCCATGGAAAACAGTGTTATTTAACAGGTTAGAAACTGAGGCAGAGAATGTCAGTAACTTGTGCTTTGCTGTTATGGTTTCCAACTCAAATCTTTCTGATTCTAAAGCCTTTATATTTCCCACTACATCACATTATAGTTTTGTAGTTATGCCATTATTTTAAGGCCATTCTTCCTTTAAATTTTCCAGGGAAGTGGGAGAAAGGTGCAAATAAACTGTAATAATAGCTACAATATTACTCATCATTATAGTGCTAAAAACTATTACCTATTACCTAAGGTGTCATTCAGGACTTTTCTTAAGCCAGCTAATCAAGATACTTCTCAGAGGCACACTTTTACAATTCTCTGCTTTATGTATGACTTTAGCAGTATGAAAACGTATAAAATGCTTGTTATCCCACTGTGTAGAATGCTGCATTTTGACATGTCTGAAGGAAAGCATTTCCCAAAAGAATTCTTGAACCCTCAGAAAATTTATATTCTCTCAGAGGAAAAAAAAATTTTTCTTCACATGTTAGTTCCAGTTTGCAGAGAAGCAGCCCTCATGACAAGAGTAGGCAAGAGATTTACAAGGGAGATGGAGGTAGAGAAGGTGGGGAGAGACCCTAGGACTGAGATGGAGGTCTGACCCCTATGGGAAAAGAGATGGAAGGGAGGTGGACTGGATTAAATTAAATGTGATAATACATGTAAACCACTTAAAAGTCCCTTGGTACCAAATGAATACTCAGTAAACAGATTTCATTCTTAATCTCCATTTTTAAAAAGTCATTGCAATGAGAATTATAGATATTTATTACAAGTCATCTTCCCTGTGCATATTTCTTGCTAATAGAGCTGTACCGTTACAGTGGAAAACTAACATCAGGCCAGTGGTTCTCGTTCCTTGAGAGCTTCGTAAGCAATCTTTAGACGTCTTTGATACTAGAAAACTTTCTAGGTAAATCCGAGTGAAAGAGAAAAATGTTAAAAGTCAACATTCATCCTTGTAAGACTGCTCAAATAAAAAGTTCATTACTTTAGAAGACTTTCACTTGGAAATATTTGCACTTTTCCAGAAATATCATATTATTTTCAAATGTTTTAGAAGACAGCATTTGGAATAAGTTGGTAAGTCCCAATTTATTCCAAATGCTATCATTCTATTGAACCAATTCTAATTTGCACTTAATTGAAAAGTTTAAATATTTAAAAATAACATAAAAACTGCATCTACGTACTCAAAGTAGGCTGACATTTGACTTAATGGTCAAGTCAATTTAGTAAAAGTAAATTGGAATCTTTGAACTAAACAATGACTTGCTGCATTTGATATGAGAACAAATATGATTTGGTTGAGATTTAATTTGATAAGGCTTTGTCCAAAATTAAATCATCCCAAAGTTACGGATATGACATTTAAAATTGAATATGACATTTAAAAAATCCCTATTTTGCCTTTAGAGGAAGAGGCAAAGTTGTACTGAAATATTAATATGTGTTTTATGCCACATGTGACATTTATTCCAGCACCCTTTATTTTAAAGTTTAAAAAAGAAATACATATTCATTATAGGAAATGTAAAGTATTCATAAAAATGTAAAGAAAAATAAATTAAAATGAAAAAATGAATTTGTTCTTGTTTCTACTGTCTAAAAAAACCATTATTAACATTTTAATATACTCCCTAAATAAAGTGAGCTGAGGTAATTATTCTTTGCTGTTAAAAAATAAATGTTTTAATACTCGAGTACCATGCTCTCTTATTCTTAAATGTTATGTTTTCTTTTCTCCTTGATTGTGGGCCAGTCATTTTTAACCTTGTTATCATTTTACTTCCTAACATTCTTGACTCCGCCTCCTAAAAATGCTGGATGGTAAATATTATTTCTTATTTAATGTAAATTTCAATCAAGTTTTTATGTTATGTTTGGGGCAGTTTATACTGTTCCTAATCTGAGAAACTCCTGTGCTTCTCAAAACTACATTTGGGAGTCCCTACTAAAATTAGGAAGTCATTTATACAAACATGCGCTCTGAAAAGTGTAAACAAAGTCCCTGAAAGACAGGAGAACTGGCTACTGAATGTTTTCTGCACACAGACCAGTGCAGCTTCTTGGCATAACAAATAGCACTTAATAAGAAAGATGGTGAAACTTTAAACCTCTGGACCGGTTTAGGCTGCATTGCCCACAGACACACAGCCTATAGTGTGAGTTTTGGCATTAGATTTACTTTTTCTTCTTGCTGTGGGTATATTCTAAGAAATCAGGGACTAGAAAAATTTTCAGGGATAGAGAAAATGAGACTCTGATTCTTACTTAGTACGTATATGCTCTTGAAAAAAAAATATTTTCCTGTGAGAGCCACAGTCATAAGTGCTACTATCCTTTAATGTGGGGTTGGGTGTGAGGGGGAGTAAAATAGATAACTGTCCATTTCTTACATGAGCACATATTTGTTTTTCTAGATAAGGATTTTAGTGACTATTGGATGGAATATGCCACTTCGGATAGGTCACAATTAAGAGATCATGGTAAACATGTTACAAGAAAACTTTTTTCTTTTAAAAAGAAAAGTATTTTTTGGGCTTCCCTGGTGGCGCAGTGGTTGACAGTCCGCCTGCTGATGCAGGGGACACGGGTTCATGCCCCGGTCCGGGAGGGTCCCACATTCCGCGGAGCGGCTGGGCCCATGAGCCATGGTCGCTGAGCCTGCGCGTCCGGAGCCTGTGCTCCGCAACGGGAGAGGCCACAACAATGAGAGGCCCGCGTACCGCAAAAAAAAAAAAAAAAAGTATTGTTAATAAAATGGGCTTCCTCCCCCGTCAAGCAATGTTAGTCATGAATAGGCAAAGGGTTTGGTAATTTGAGATATTTGCATTGGAAAAAATAAGAAATATAGTTTGAATTTGAGAAATTATTATATAGAGAGAATAAACTAAACCAAGAGAAGGTTGTGATGTTGAGTCTATTAAACAGCCTGGGAATCAGAGAAAAAAAATATGGTGATGTGGAAAAAGCATGAGCTTTGGAATTGCATAGACAATTCTAAATGGTTTTAATTGAAATCAGGTTTCATTTTTGGTTCAGTCCATTAAGAATTATGTGAAATTTGATTTCTTTGAATTCTATTTTCTCCATCTCTAAAATGGAGTTATTTCTCAACTATCACTTATCAAGCTCTTAATATGTACCAGTCACTTTTGCAAACAATGCTGTAGTAAAAATGCATGTATGTATATCTTTGCACTTGGCCATAATTACATTCCAGGGTAAAATCCTAGAAGTGGATTTCTTTTCAAAGATGTTTCTAAATATCCTCTAGAAAGGTTAATCAAATTATTCTCAATCAATAGTCCAAGAAGTCTTGCCCACACTCCACACCTCTTATCCTGCTCAGCTTCAGTATTTAATGTTTAAATCTTTGCCAATTTAATAGGTAAAATTATATATATATATATATTTTTTTTTTTTTGTGGTACGCGGGCCTCTCACTGTTGTGGCCTCTCCCGTTGCGGAGCACAGGCTCCAGACGCGCAGGCTCAGCGGCCATGGCTCACGGGCCCAGCCGCTCCGTGGCATGTGGGATCTTCCTGGACTGGGGCACAAACTCATGTCCCCTGCTCGGCAGGTGGACTCTCAACCACTGTGCCACCAGGGAAGCCCAATATTTTGAAATTTTAATTTGGCCGTCTTTGATTATTTATTTTGCTAAATATTTTCATAAATTTACTGTCAGTATTTTTTCTATGTTTGAATTATATAAGTGAAGTTACTGTAATTTGAAATCCTAAAGATTGTGTAAATTATGCAGTTCTGCATTGACTTTTTTCAATTCTTTACTAATTTTAAACTAATTTTTATTAATGCATACAAGTCAAGTTTGCATTGCATTACTTTCAACTCCTCTGAATCTGGTGGGTTTTTTTTTTTTGTTTTTTTTTTGCTTTAAACATGAAACCACGGGCAAGTTTCGTTTCTCGTTTACCACCTCTCCACCTGAGTTGTCAGTTTTGCTTTTGGTCTAAACTGAGGGTAAGCAAGAGGGTATCTCATTAAATCACAGTCTTTGGGCAAGGTTAGAGTAATCTACTTTGCATATCCTTTTTAGTTGTTTGAAAATAAATTTAAAGCTGTTACTGTTCAGTTGTGTTCTTATGTTTAAAACACACTTTTATACCTAAAAATCTTTAAGGGCAATAAAAGTATTTTCATTTGGGGATGCCAGTGTTGGGGGCACACATTGTACATTCCTTTTAGAAAATGCAACGATATTTAGGAAATAACCCTATCAAAATGGTAGCTACATGAAGTGACTTGTGTATGGACAAATATGGGCTTTTCCCTGAACATTGGAAAAGATCAAAGAAAGTGATTTGACTTGTTCTTGGGGGCAGTACTTCATTCTTTGATTCAAAAAATAACTCGGGGCTTGTAAACTCCATGAGGAAACAAATTCTACTTCTACCTCTTTAAATCCTCCAGAGCCTAATAGTGCCGTATATATAGTAGTTGATTGTAGGAATAGGCTACTTGTTCAATTTTAATAGGATATTTTCATCCATTTATGTTTTTATTGTAATTGTTGATATTTTTATATATGCCATTTTATTTTGTATTTTCTATTTACTATATATATATATTTTTTAAAATAAATTTATTTATTTATTTTTGGCTGTGTTGGGTCTTCGTTTCTGTGCAAAAGCTTTCTCTAGTTGTGGCGAGCGGGGGCCACTCTTCATCGCGGTGCGCGGGCCTCTCACTGTCGTGGCCTCTCTTGCTGCGGAGCACAGGCTCCAGACGCGCAGGCTCAGTAGTTGTGGCTCACGGGCCCAGTTGCTCCGTGGCATGTGGGATCTTCCCGGACCAGGACTCGAACCTGTGTCCGTTGCATTGGCAGGCAGACTCTCAACCACCGCACCACCAGGGAAGCCCTACTATATTTTTTCTTTGCTTTATTTTCTCCTTTATTGCATTCTATCAAGTACTTTAAACTGAATATTAGCAACAAGAGTCAATAGATGCTCATCAGCTGTGTTTGTACATTGTGTTTGTGTGTGTGAGACAGAGAAAGGGAGAGACAGAGATGGAGATGCGGGGTCGAGGGGAGGGGAGAGAGAGAGAGAGAGAGAAAAGTTTTGTGAGTGAGTGACTGCAATACGCCTGCTTCAGAATCCAGTTATAATAAGGAACCCATCAGTCATAATAACAAATTTGTGGCTGACATAGTGCATTGTGTACAAGAGACACTTTGCATTCACAGTTTGATGTTTGAGATATTGAATATTTTCAAGGAACTCCACTGGTCTAGGCATAAGAGTCACAAAATTAAACCATTCATCTACGATGGAATGAGTAATGACTGACTTAACTAGCAGGTCAGGCCAAACACCTAGGGTTGACATCTCAATTCTGTTTTATTTTCTACACATCATGCAGTGTCTCTGAGGAGGTTAAACTTTATGAAATTCATATGGAGTAAATTATATGCTACACTGGAATTTGCAGATTTAAGAATTTGTGAAAGTTTTACAGTAGACAGTTTTTACATATGTCTATAAGGAAAAGAGCAGAGATGCTGGCTGAAATTTTCTACCACAGAAAAGTTTTTAAAAATTAAAAATAGTCTTTAGCCACACATAATTTTTGATGCATAAAATTTTATTTGATTTAAGAACATCACACGAATACCTATATCTTCTGCAAATATAAAGTATTCTAGCAAGAAGAACTTTTTATATTTCATTTTGAACTAATAGTAGTAAGGAAATGAAATCTTGCTAATCAGAATTGATAGAGGCTAGCAGATAAAAATTCTAAATTTCCCATCAGTGTTGACAAACATAAAGTTCTCATAGATGAAGCCCAACTCTTGTTAATATGGGAGTGATAGTAAACTAGCTAATTATTAAATCTTCTTAATTAGAAAATGAGAAAATCACTGAATAATGTCAGATTGATGATACCCTTTACTCAGTCTGCAGAGCATTATAAAAATAATATGAACATTGTATCATATATCCTTTACATGGGCCACTTGCCTAAATTAGCCACAATTCAACTTAACCACATGTGGCCAACCCAGAAACAGTTCCACTGTAATTTTAAAGTGCCTTTGGATCTTAGAAATTTGGTACTCATATACATAAGCCAAGAGTCTTTTAGTTTAATAATGTCTGCCAACGAACAGAGTACCTCCTTCCACTTTTAGATTAATAAATGGACATTTCGTGTGAGTTTACATTTGATTTAACTTATCATAAGAACTTTCACTTTATTAACAGTTTGGCACATTGGATATTTTTTTTTTTTTTTTTTTTTTCTTTGCGGTGTGCGGGCCTCTCACTGTTGTGGCCTCTCCCGTTGCAGAGCACAGGCTCCGGACGCGCAGGCTCAGTGGCCATGGCTCACGGGCCTAGCCGCTCCGCGGCATGTGGGATCTTCCCAGACCGGGGCACGAACCCGTGTCCCCTGCATCGGCAGGCAGACTCTCAACCACTGCGCCACCAGGGAAGCCCGGCACATTGGATATTTAAAGTGGTTTTTTTTTGGTTTGTTTATTTGTTTTAATGCTGTAGGTTAATCAATCTTAGGATGAAATTCCCACTTATCAAATACATTTAGGAAATGTAGCTTTATTAAGAAAATGACAGAGATAACAAGAGACAAGAGGAACTAATCCTAAGGTGGATTTTTGCATCTGAAATTTAAAGTCAAGTTGCTGGAACTATTTTTCCCTGTACACTGATATGTAAAGTCTTGTCATAACTGCTTATTCATAGAGTTGATAAAAGCAAAGAATGTTGACTGAGAGAAAAGAACTTAAAATAAGAAAAGACATTTACAAGGGATAAATCCAACCCACAAGCTCTGTGGGAAGCAAAACCCACTACCCATTTCTGGCAGTTCGCATTATGTTCCTGCTTTTTCTCTGGACAGCACTGCTCTCATGGGGCTGGAGGCATCCTCTTGCTAGCAGGCCACACCAGGGGCTCTTTTAGAAATCAATTTGTAATTCTTTTATTATTGTTTGACTTTTGTGAATGAGCCCTGCAGGAAAACTGAGGCTCGCTGTTCTCTGTGGCATGCACATTTGACAAGTCATTTCTCACTTCTGAGATCTCTTGGGGGAATAGAGAATGATTTGAGGAGTCAAGATGAATCAGAGGAAGATTTCTTTTACTCAGCTTCCCATCATTCTGTGCATTTCTGTGTCTATTTAAAAATTAACTTATGACCCCTAGTAATCGTCCCCTCTCAGTCACGCACATAGCTTCCTTTAAGACTGTTCTTACTAAGTGTTGTTCTCACTCAGAGGTGATTTTGACTCATTAGAGTGGATGAATTGTGGGGCTCCCAGGAATATCAGGTTAGTTTTCTTCTTTCCATATGGCCCAAATGGACTAAATGTGTGTTTGTGAATGTGTGCCTTAATTTTAAAATTAATGACAAGTTATCAGACAACTTTTCACCCAGGCTTTAATGGATAGCTTTTCTGTGGTAAGTTCTCATAGTAACATAACACTAATAACATTTTGAATTTTTTTCTGTCAGAGTTATGCCGTCTGTAAAATTATGCCTATTTTTCCTTTCCTCACTGGTACCTTATGAATATAAAATATGCTAAGATCTCCATAAGGCACACAAGTAGCATATCTACTTAAAGTATTAAAAAGTATAACAGTATGTTTTTCTTCCACGTTAAAACGAAAAAATGAAAAGGGTGAAACAGAAGTAGGATAGATTCTAATATTTGTTAAATGAGAATGATTAAGTGTCATTTGATAATCTAGTTTGGAAACTTATGTAACATTCAATAATTAATGATAGAAACAGAATTGTTTCATATAACTTTTTATTCAATATTTTAAAAAACCTTTCACTTATATTTATTACTCTTACAATATCCTTGAGGATTCTGTAGACATAGATATTACCAATGACATCTAGGTATGAAAGATTAAAATGACTTTTTCAATGTCCCAACATTGAGGGTGAAGCTAAACCAAATAACCTAGGTTTTCTCATTTTCTCACAAATACCTTAGCTGATTGACTGGGCTATTTTTTAAAGGTAGCATTTCTCAAAGGCTCTGATTCTGTGATTAGTTACAGTGCTTTTGTTGATTTGTTTTAAAAAAGTGAATGTCTTCTACTTTCTGTATTTTTGCTTTTATTTAACCTTTGGAGATCTATTTAATTATATTGAATTCACTTTTGAAGTTTTCCCAGAAACTTTATTTCTTATGATTTACACAGTCTTTTTTTTCTATATCTATGATAATTTATTAAAAGTCTGTTAGAATATCAGTATTAATTGATATGTTAATAGAAATTAATACAACATAGAAGAATACTTTTATAACAAAATTATATTTTTATTTAATAAAAGTTTAAGAGAAAGTAATAAATTTACCAATTTATAAAACCAAAAACTTCTGAATAGACTATAAGAAGATGCACAATATTTGAGATTTCTCTTAATACGAAAGATACATAGGATGAACTTGAATTACCTAGTCTCTGAAAAGATTCTAAGCTTTCTCTGATTTTCAAATCTAATATTTAAAAATAAAGCAATAATTCATTTGTGTAAACAGTGGGGGCAAAAACATACCTATTTTATCTTGAACCAAAAGATATATTACAATAGTATGTTTGCTGCTGCAAAGCCTTTTGTGGTTGCTGCTAGTTACATTTTCCACTTCAAATTCTTTAAAAGGAATATAGGTACAAATTGACTCAGTAAATATCTATCAGGTAAGGAAGACCAGGAGGTCTCTGAGTTTCAAAAAATGTATGTAAAATACCAGTAACATCTTTGTTATGGATTTTTCCCTTCAGCTGAATACAGAGCATCCTGTCTTCCTATGTTATTGGATCAAATCATGAAATTACATACACCAAGCAAATGATGCTACAGGGAATGTGTAGCACTAACACTTTAATTAAAATACAAAATGATAATCTGCACGAGGGTGTTGCTAAGCATTTGATGACCTCTAATTACAGTAGTAGTAGCACTTTTATTTTATAACTAGATAACTAGGTAATTAAAAACATGTAATTAAAACAAAGCCATATCCTAACTTGTAAAGGCAGTGAAAACAAAGAGTACAGTAAAACCCCATTGAAAAGTAGTTACTACATCATTATAATAAGATACATTTTAACCGACATATCGTATAAGGAAAATAAAAGTCAAACCTTGTCCTATGCTTTCTTGTTAAAATACTCTTGAAGACCAAATGGTAAAGTCCCAAATCATACACACAATACAAAATGATTTTATCCCAGTGAACTTTCGCCAGTCCAAAGTTATTGTGAATGGTATAGGGTGAAAGACAATGTTGGAAGATGGTATAGAATTACCATATAAAGTTTTAAAGATTAAGGCCAGAACCTCACTTCATTACTCAGGAATAATTAATTACTGAGCACAGGTATATTACATTTTTTACTACCTGCATTGTCACCACATTTCTCACCAGATACAAGTGGGCAGAATCCTTTAAATGTTGTCCACTTTGGAGCTCGGTATGAAGGGTCGTGTGGATCTAGGTTCCTGAGAGAGGAAAAGGCTTGAATATTCATTAACAACCATGCAGGAAGGAACTGGCCCAAGCAGGAGCCTTTATCTTAGAGTTCACAGACATAAGAGTTGTATTTTGCCTGGTGAACTTGATTGGCAAGGGTCAAATAAGGTCACTCAGCTAAGAAAAAAACCAAAACAAAACAGCATACGGCCTAATTACATCCATGAACACAGAGACTTTCTAGATGTCTCTTTAAAAATGAACACTTCCTTGTGTTCATGAAACAATATTACCACTAGCAATACTTTTCTTCTTGCCTTGTCTCAGACACAAATGAACCCTCCGATCCACCAACAGAGCTCGAAATGTTACTCTCCCTTTCAGAGTGACACAGACCTCTTCCTCCTTCTGGCAAAATCCTCTGCCTGAATGAAGTTGGAGAGAGCCTTAGTGAGGTCTGAGGTCTCAGTGCTGCTCCCAAAGTCATACTTCTTCAGGCAAGGGCACAGGCAGTGCACGATGGCTCGGCGGATGTAGCTGTCAAAGATATAGTAAATGAAAGGGCTGATGCCGCTGTTGGCAAAGGCCAAGGGCCCACTCACCTCCATGCCCCACTGAAGAAAAGTTGAAGGAAAGTAGAGGTCTTGCTGCAGCCCAGAGACAATAGCCAGGAGCTTGAATGTATTAAAGGGCAGCCAGGAGAAGACAAAGGCTGCCACAACGATAAAGATGACCTTTATGGATTTCCTCAGCTTTCTGTTGTGCTTTCCCGACTGCTGGTAACGGACACACAGCTTCCTTGTGATACAACAGTAGCAGGTCACAATGCTCACCAAAGGGGCAAAAAATGTAAAAATTAAGGCCACCAGGCCCCAAGCCAGTTTAACTGGAGTGGCCCTCTTCTCTGCACAGTATGGCTTACCATCAATCAGGGTGAGCTCCCGGGACAGAAGAGTAGGCAACCCCAGGAGGCAGGAGATAAACCAGACACTGGCACAGACTCCATACGCGCAGTCTCTATTTCTGATTTTCCTGGATGCGGCTGGACACATGATGGCCAGGTAGCGGTCAACACTCATGCAGGTGAGCAAGAAGACATTGCAGTGCATGTTGACTGAGATCATGTAGGAGCTGCCTTTGCACAGGAAAGAGCCTGTCCTCCACAGTCCTAGAGATGCTTCTTTATCCACCCAGAGAGGCAACGTGATGATGAAGATGAAGTCAGAGGCAGCCAGGTTGATGATAAAAATGTCAATCAGTCTTCGGCTGCCCCTTTTGAAATGCAATGCACTCATGAGGATGACGTTCCCCAACGCTCCAGTCAGGAACACCACTGTGTAAAAGACTGGAAGGAAGACTGATGTATAAGGAACGTGGGAGTGGGTCTCGTCAATATCAGGATTTTGGCTTGTAACATAGAAATATTCCAAGTAAACCGTGGTTGCTTCTGGGTCCATCACTGGGTCCAGCAGGTGCCAAATCTGGTAAATTTTCTTACCTAAGAAGTTTTTGTATGAATTTTAGAATTCTCAAGGCCGCTTCTTTTATACAGTGCCTGCCTCTTCTCCCTGCCCCACCCCCTTCCTTAGAAGATCTTGGGACACGCATTAAAAACAGAGATTAAAAAATACAGTTTCTACCAATCCTCAGAAAGGGCCCACAAGGAACACCACCCTGATTGGTATTGGGTAGTTGTGGTTATGGTTTTCTTTATTTGCATTTGCCCAGGAAACTGAGGTGCTTTTTGACTTTTTTCTTCAAGACATTCAATTTGTTTCTTTAAATCTCCAGAGATTAGGAAATGAATTAACTTTTTCTCCTTACCTACCTTAAAGATATCTTTGCTTTTCTGACACTGAGAATCTTTTTGATCTAGCCTCCTGTTTCACATGCAGTATACTGTTTTACTTTTAGAATTTTAAGGTGGTGATGTTGAAGATACTGTTTTCATTTACATCATTGGTGAAATGTGAAGAGAATAGTCTTCCATTGCATAAAGAGTAAATTTCCCCAAATCATACCAGTCCACATCTATGGCAAACATAATGATTCCAATTAGGGTACTAGTTTCTTCTCATTTATTTCGCTCTTTCAGTTCATGCATAATTGATCCTGTCTTGTTCAGTAAGTTTTAAAAAATACCCAGGGCTTCCCTGGTGGCACAGTGGTTGAGAGTCCTCCTGCCGAGCAGGGGACATGGGTTCGTGCCCAGGTCTGTGAAGATCCCACAGGCCGCGGAGCGGCTGGGCCCGTAAGCCATGGCCGCTGGGCCTGCGTGTCCGGAGCCTGTGCTCCGCAAACGGAGGGGCCACAGCAGTGAGAGGCCCGCGTACCGCAAAAAAAAAAAAAAACAACCCAAAATGCTGGGACCATGTCTTGTGCTTTTATCATTATTAAAAAAAAAGTTTTCACTACAATTAGCTCAGAACCTTGCATGTAGTAAGTGCTTTGGAAATGTTACTCATGATCCAGTATAATTTAGCAAGGATGAATTCATTGGGGTTTAACTGTGGGCATTGCTGTTATTGATGCAGCTTACAAACACAGGTTTAAAAGTCACAAACTGCTATTTTTCCGCTATTACCTGTTATTATAATTCAACCAATTAAGTTCCCTTTTGTTAGTGTTAATATCCTTGAGCAGAAGATTTTCTCCCTACTAACCCTCAAATAACTATCCTTCATCAGTCTCTAGATCCCCTCTGATCTTTTCTTCTTACCGCGGGGCTCTCACTGTTGTGGCCACTCCCGTTGCGGAGCACAGGCTCCGGACGCGCAGGCTCAGCGGCCATGGCTCACGGGCCCAGCCGCTCCGCGGCATGTGGGATCTTCCCGGACCGGGGCAAGAACCCACGTCCCCTGCATCGGCAGGCGGACTCTCAACCACTGCGCCACCAGGGAAGCCCCGATTTTTTAGCTTTTGAGCTCTGACTTTTCAGTAAGTGCCTGCACACATCAGTGAACTTCACTTTTGGAATTACTGACTTGGCAACAGGCAGAACTATATTAGGTGACATTACAAAGGAGTGGCCAGTATAGGCACTATAAAGGGAAGATTTTTGGTTCATTCAAAACACTTGAGAAACAGGCTAATATCAAAAAGATTCTATCATATTTTTCTATCATCTGTTCCCTTTTATTTATTTATATTTTACCATAGTAAAATACAACAAATTCTGAAACTGACTCCTTTTATTTCAATTCTTTGCTGGCCAAAGTGGCTCAAGCCTCCTTCATACCCTTCTGCCCTTACTTTCCCTCCATCTCATTTCTTCGTCAAAATTACAGTTTCAGGTTGATACTACTATTGCATAGATGAAAATATAATTGTTAAACACTTGAAGTCCTTTCTACTGAATTATTTCTCCCGTAATTAATATACTGAAAAGAATGATCCTGCCTGCTGTGCTCCTTCTTTCTGTCTTCTTCCTGATGTGTTCTATTGCCACTTCAGTCTCAGGCATTTAGTCTGGGTCAGGGGAGGATGAGGGCTACCCTGATCTGGGGCAGCCCCAGAAAGTCACTTGGGAGTTGATTTACGGGCCTGCGTCTACCTTCTTTTGTGTCCTAGGCTGCTCTGTGTTGTTCCTGGAGAGGGCGTGGGAGGGTATATTCTTCACTAAGTATAGGCTGCAGAGGAGATAAACTAATTAACTTTTTGACATTTCTTGGATAGAAATCTTTCTCACTGGGTAAGCCTTAACTATTTAATAGAATATTTCATTTTGTCAAATAGTTTGAAGTAGGACAATGTTTACTTGAAAAGGACTGATGGGGTAAACATGGAAAATTTAAATATTTAAACACTATATGTGTGTGTGTGTGTGTGTGTGTGTGTGTGTGTGTGTGTGTGCATTAAAGAAGCAATTATATGTATATATTTAAAAATTTCTTTGTAACTGTACTTTAATTGTATTATTAGAATTTTGCATTCTGCAGCCAGAAGTTCTTCTGGTATTTGAAAAGATAAGGTTGATTCTGGGGCTAAGATATTGAAAAAAAATTTTTTTAGGTATGTCTCAAGAATTCCACATAAAAGAATTATAAAATGGAAAAGAGTTCATGCTCATACTCTAGAGGAAAACATCTGTCTGCACATTTATTCTGTAGGTCTTAAATTTTCTTTCAGCATTCCAAAGCTGTTAGCCTACTGATGTAAACTATCTCAAATCTGACTTCCTCAGTAAACTTTGAAGCAGCTGTAGACAAAATGATTTGCTTTATCATATATAGTCACTTTGGATTATGGTAATTAGTGGTAGAATGCTGCAGTATAAGAATACCCATCATGGATCAACCGTATCTTGGAACCCAAGTTAGAAAATAAATTAAGTGTTTTAAGCCAAAAAAGGGAACACACAGCATAGTACTGGTCTTTTAATAGCTCAAAGAGTACAGAGCTATTATGAGACAGAACCCACAATAGAAGCTAACTAGATAGAGTAGGGGAGGTCATAGTTCTAAATAAATTAGGAACTACAATCATTTTTAATTTTAAATGCTCTTTGAAATAAACATGAGGAAACTAACAGTAAAATAACCAGCTACGCACGGACCAAAACTCAAAAACAACACTGGACACCATAAGCATATGAAATGGCAGTAAGAACAAGGTGATGACCAAAAAAAAGAGTAAACTGTAAATATCAGTAACTGAATTACAGGACACATGTCACCTCTCAAGAATTGTTTTTTCAGAAAAAAAACAAAACAAAACACGCTCAGATTTCCTCCTTCATTCCTGGCAGAGATCATTGTTTTCAGCTTTGTGTTCTCTAAGAACTTTTACAACACTGCTTCTAAAGTACTTATTATCTCATTTTACATGGTAAGTTGTTTTGGCGTCTGACTTCCTGAGCTGATCATGAGCAGCTTGAAGGCAGAGACCATCGATAACGTTCCACCGGCCTCTAGCTTATAGTATTTTTCTAACTAAAGTCTTTTTTGGCCTCTTAATGTCATTGTTTTGAACCTGTGGATGCCAGACCACGTTACCCACGTTAGAGTCACCTGGGATGCCTACTAAACTGTAGCTTTCTGAAGCTGGTCCCAGATCTATTGAATCAGAGTTGTTAGGAGTAGAGTCGAGGACTTTATATTTAATAAGCCCTCAAAGTGATTCTTTTTTTTGCGTGTGTGTGTGGTACGCGGGCCTCTCCCTGTTGTGGCCTCTCCCGTTGCGGAGCACAGGCTCTGGACGCGCAGGCTCAGTGGCCATGGCTCACGGGCCTAGCCGCTCCGCGGCATGTGGGATCTTCCGCTGCATGTGGGCTCTTTCCTTTCAGTAATTCCTGTCAAATGTTACACAGAGCAACAAACTATAGTTGTTCAGATGTCCATTCTTCTGAAAGACAGAGGATGGACCATACATAGATGAGAACTTTAAATTTAAATTGTCCTTTATTTTAAAATCATCCATGTGAATCTTTGGTAGATGACCTTTTTCTGGGCCCCAGTGTCCTCATTAGTAAAATGGTTGTACTAGATGATCACTAATGCCACTTAAATCTCTAAAATTTTATG
The DNA here is from genome assembly GCF_937001465.1 of Orcinus orca. NCBI lineage: Eukaryota > Metazoa > Chordata > Mammalia > Artiodactyla > Delphinidae > Orcinus > Orcinus orca. Next base: position 103,204,073 of record NC_064563.1, read on the forward strand.
ACTTATAGTTCTGCTGGAAGAAGAATAATGTAGCTCCGAAATATGGTTGTCATAGGCCCACAGCATTAAAGTTTTGTTGGGGAATTCATGTATCCTACACCTCCAGCCAAGGCAATATGCAAGAAGACAGAGATAGTGGGAAATGCAGATGGACAAAGAAAAAGGAGGAAGGCTATCTGCATTCTGATTAGAAAAGATGCAGCAACTCAGACCTTTGCTGTTTCAAAAAAAACAGTGATCATGGAAAATAGAAGCTGTTGGAGAAGTTTGTGAAAAGTCCTTATTCATTGCAAATGGCTCAAAACTCAAGCATAATTCAGTCCAGATCTACAAACATTTATTGATCACGTTGTATGCCAGACACTGTGCTGGGTACACTGACCACCTATTGTATGCCAGACACTGTGCTGGGTATGAGGGACACCAATATAAATAAATACAATTTTTGCTGTACACCACCTACATCCAGATGGAATCAACTATTAGGAAGAAGCCTGAAGTGTGCCTAAAATACTAATATCACTGCTGTTTACATAAATATGAGGTACCAAGGGAAATCATCCAACAAATAAAGTGGGGGAGAACACTGATAATAGCAAATAGGTTCCACTTAATTTGGCATGATATATTGCACTAAACTCTCCAAGTTACTGTCAGAATAAAAAAAAAATCACTAACTCTTAGACTATAAACAGAGCTCTTAAACTGGACTATTTAAATGGTTATACATGTTATGATACTCAAGTAAGAGAGTGTTTCTAACAAATGAATATATAATCACTCTGATTGATAAGATTTATGAAAAACATATAGCTTGCTTCATGATCTTTGCCTTTTATTCTGGGACATATCAGTAGACCATGTACGAACAGAGGTTTCTTTCTGCTGTGCTATCTGCTACCTAACCTAATGAATCCTTTCTCATATGGGGTGAGAGTGGTTGATAGAGAAAAAAAAGAAGTAATATATCATAGTGCCAGTTGGGGTGGCTGTATTCACACAAAACCTTCAATCCACCTGTGCAGCAGAGGCTTGTAGTCACAGCTTTGGCTGAATGATGATAGTATATCCACTTGAGCAGATGCCTCAGTGGACAAAAACTTACTCTCTCCTCATTTTCAACATTTGAGCCAATTCTGAACGTATCTCAGGAATTGGGACACAGAATAAGAGAGGGTTCAGAAGTCTAAATTAATTCCTAAAAATTTCTGAGATCCAGGCCAGAAGACTTCTAAGAAGTTCAAATTTAGAGGTGATTTTTAAACTTTTTAAAAAGTTAGCCAAAATAATAACAAAGCATAATGTATAAAGTTGGTTAAGATGTATAAATTAGAACAGGGACTCTAAACTTTAGTGTGTTTAAGAATCACTTTGGGGCTTCCCTGGTGGCGCAGTGGTTGAGAGTCCTCCTGCCGATGCAAGGGGTCACAGGTTCGTGTCCCGGTCCGGGAGGATCCCACGTGCCGCGGAGCGGCTGGGCCCGTGGGCCATGGCCGCTGGGCCTGCACGTCCGGAACCTGTGCTCCACGGCGGGGGAGGCCACAGCAGTGAGAGGCCCGCGTACCGCAAACAAAACAAAACAAAACAAAAACAAAGCTATATGAGAAAAATATAATGTAGATATATCTTGCTAAACATAATTTTTAATTTCTAAAAAAAGTACAATTAAAAATAATATGTAAGTATATTAGGGAATTTGGTATTGAAGGGAATTCTCGCATAAAGAGTTGTTTTTGTAAGAACATAATATAAACAAGTTATAATACCTGCATATCTAGATTTTCAGCTATTTGGTTTATTTAAAGTATAGTGTAATTATAACACCTTCTTGCTGAAACTAGAACCATTCTTAACAAATTAAGCCAGAGGTCTAGTTCAACTTTGCCTTTAAATCTAAATTTTGTAATCTGTATTTGGTTTACTAAATCATCTTTAATATTTGTGAAAATATGTCAGGCAGCTACTGTTTCCCAAACAGGGCAGTAAGAAATTGAAACAGACATTTAACTCCATTAGTTCATTAAGGATTTATTTTGCCTATCCACACGACCAGCTGCACAAATAGAAGACAGAAACACCCAAGATGTAGAGATAAATCAGAAATACCTGTTGTGTGCTTAGTGGTACTGGGTGTGACGAGATGGTTCACATCCTCTGGGCTGAGTGGGCCAGATGGTCACAACCTCAAGCATGCAGACACTCCCAGGTCCATACCAAATTGCTGACTGAAATGTGTCTTGTGCGTTTCCTAGGCATTCTGCAGACTTAATGGATGAAAGTGTCATCGTTGTTTGCAGGTCTCCCCAGGAACATCCATCTCCTGAATCATGAGAACTTACGTATGCTATGAGCCCAGCCTGGGAATCTCCTGAGTGGAGGTAAGTGAGGATGCCTGAAATCTGGTCCTGGAAAGTCTTTCCTAGTCATTTGGCAGTTAGTCCAGAGGTTCATAAACCTCCTGATGTGAGCAGGGACCAAGATAAATGGCTTACTTCCAGCCTCCAGGGGAATTAAGAGCTTTAAAAAGGTTTTTATACAGTACTGATCCTACTCAAAGATTACAGGTGTTGAACAAATATTTGCAAACACTAATAATTTAACAATTGCTTACTACGCTCCAGGCTCTGGGCTGGGTATTTTATGTGTATTTTCTCATTTAATCCTTACAATGATCACGCAGGATAGGTGCTACTGTCAACATCATAATTAGAGAAAAGTAAACTGAGACTTAAAGAGGCTAAGTAAATTGTCTAACGTCACAAAGCTAGTCAGCTCGCCCCAGTATTCAAGCTTGAAGTCAGTTATTCCCTGGGCTCAGTTCCCTTGTTTGTGAACTGAGGTGCTGTCTTCCTCTTCGTTTTTTAAACTTCTCTTTAACCTGGTTTTATTTACCATGTGACTTCACTGGAGAGATAGTTCCACTCCACTGGAGAGAGAAGGTAGAGGATTTCTAATGAAGCCAATGGATGAAAACATTTCCTGGTGAATACATGCATTGAGGAGTCTTACTGCATATTAACAATTTGCCTGGGCACCTCCTCCATTTTCTCTAGTTGGTGTCTCTGACAAACTTCTCCTATGACTAGATATTCTACATGAAAATTCAGTCATATTTGAATATTATATTCGGCTATTACTTTATTTTAATTAGGTACTGGATGTGAATATCAGTTCAGCCATTCAGGCAAAAGAACTATGGCTAAAAGTAGAAAAACAAATGATATGCCTTCAGTCTGTCAGGGGGGTAGAAATTTAGTATCCACTTGGGCCTCCCACCTTTCTCCTGTGCTGTGGCCAAATTCTAAGGCATTTGGGGGACGAGCAAGTGGTTGAGAGCCCCTCTGCTCCTTCAGTTGGCTGCCTCTGTAGGTATCTGTTGAGAAACCCATCATTTTGCTGTTCTCAGAGCACATTCATGAGTCCACACACGTCACTAAAAAGATGTCCCTGCTTCCTGTCTGTGGATTTCTATGCAGTACTTGAAGGCTTAGAATCATTTTTTTTGCCTCTGTGCCATACAGTCATCTGCAATCTCTGAGGTTGTCCATGACCTTATCTGCTTAAGGCAATATTCTCCAAATTTCAGTCTTTTTCATACTACATAAATTTTTTTATTCACTTTTTTGACATATCTGGGACCCTCAGTATTAACTTAATATTTTTCTTCAACAAATTGTAATTTATTTTAAAATTAATTTATTTTAATATTTTTCTTCAACAAATTGTAATTTATTTTAAATTGATTTTAAAAATAAATTATTTTGTAATTTATTTTATTTTTATTGCAATAAAGAGAAAACTAGTATCACTTGCCACAAAGAGAAAGCAGCCACAAACAAAAACTATCTGAAATCCGAAGAATGTCATTACATTCTAGCTGGATACCTTCTGTCAGGTTACATCCTTCTTAGTCTAAACGTAAACAGTAAAACCAGAAAGACTATCTGCTGCAATGGGAGTGAGGTTGTGGGAGAGAAAATCAATGGGTTAATATTTTAAAAGTACAATCGCATTGCTGTTCATAAGCAGGGTGGTGGTAGGGATAGCACAGGACTGGAAAAATCTGAGTCATATTCGTCACAATTAATGACTAGTAGTGACCGGAAATAGGTCGCCTTACTCGGCGGACCTTCGTCCCTTCCTTAGTAAAATATTAAGAATCCATCTGCTCAGACTTCCCTTTTGCACACCTAGGGAGCGGAACTACATCTCCCACAATGCGCCGCGCGGCACAGAGAATGCCGTCCATCGCCTCTCGCAGCTTTTCCTCTGTCCCTCCTACAACTCCCACAAGCCCCCTCGGCGCCGGGGCCAGGCCGGGCTCGGGGAGGAGGCAGAGGCGCAGGAGTTATGGAGGGGGCGGGCTCTGCAGGGAAGTGCGTCAGAGAAGGCGCGGGGAGAGTAGGGTGCTGTGGTTTGAGCTTGAGGGTGAAGCTGGCGGAGCAGGAGGATGGGCGGTGAGTGAGCGGGGCCGACGTCGCCGGGCGGGGGTCGCGTAGCCGTTCGGTGTTTCCATCTGTTTGAAGAGGGGCCCCCTCCCCGGGCGCGGCCGGGGCTGTGCGAGTTCTGCGCGGGGGCCTGGGGCGGGGCTTTTCCCTTGGCCGAGTGGTCCGGGGAGGGGCCTGCTCGGGTACCTGAGGCCCCTGGCCGGGGACTGCGGAGGGCTGCCCCGCCGCAGCTCCGGCTGGTTTCGACCACCCCCGGCCCCAGGGTGCGTCCCGCGAGGTGACAGCGCCAGGCGTCCGGCCTGGGCGAAGCGCCGCTCCCGGTGCTCGGGACCTTTTAAGGTCATTTGAGAGCCACCGGGAGGAAAAAGGATTAAAAAGAATAAAAATACAAACCCAACTTCTGGAGTTATCGTTAATTATTGTAATTGCTCTGATCTCTCCTGAGTCATTTGCCATTTCCCAAACTCAGCAACCCCAGTTTGCGAGCCCGTTTTCGTGCTCCTTTTTAAGGTGTTTGGCGCGGTCATGGCATATATACTTGCAGTATTTGACTAAGCTTGATCCGCCTTGAGTCATTTTACTGCGGCCATTTACTACTGCCAGTGAGCCCTGTCCACGCCTTGGGAGTGTTAATATTTGCCTAATCCAGAGTTTTCTTTCTGGCTGAGGAGGGATCATTTAGTTTGCAGATGAGGAGGTTCAGAAGTATAAGGAATGGGTAGAGTAGATACGAGTGAAGATTTTGACAACGTAGAAGAGCTTGGCTTAGCTTTAATGGAGCAGATTAAAGGAGCAGATTAGAATCTAGCATTATTATATGTTGTTATTCTCTTTGCTATGCCGTGCGCCTGGAACAACCTTTCTTTCTGGGTTAACAAACATTTTCACCTGTCTTTTAAATAGCTCCTTATTCGTAACCTTGTTTTAGAAGGTTTCCCTATGCAGAGGAAACTGGGAGGAGCCGATTTCCTCTGCTTCCTTTTCCTATGCCTTTTTCACACTCAGACCCAGAACACTTAATGGTCTGCAGTCTGTCATTAAAAATGTATGCAAGGTACATTGCTGACTCTGGGCATGTCTATTGTTTGTATCTGTAATGTGTATGTCCATTTCAGTGTTGTCTGTTTTAGTGTGCAGGTGATAGACTAGAGAACAAGACCTCTGTCTCCGTAGCATCCTGGGTATGTGAGCATTCAATAAGTACTTTTGTGATAATGAGTTTTGTTTTGAACTTAATTAAAAAATGCTTGCTTCCTTTTTTTTTAAAATTCATTAATGATTATACATTACTTTAAAGAGCCTTGGGAGGGGGAATAGGGTAAAGGGTGATTTTGACATAATTCCTTTCAAAATCTGTGTTTGTCCTTGAAGTCTAACTTTTGTTCTTTCTTCAACTTTTAAACAGAGCAGTCTGAATGCCAGAATGGATAACCGTTTTGCTACAGCATTTGTAATTGCTTGTGTGCTTAGCCTCATTTCTACCATCTACATGGCGGCCTCAATTGGCACAGACTTCTGGTATGAGTATCGAAGTCCAGTTCAAGAAAATTCCAGCGATTTGAACAAAAGTATCTGGACTGACTTTGCTAGCGATGAGGCAGATGAAAAGACTTATAATGATGCACTTTTCCGAAATAACGGCACAGTGGGATTGTGGAGACGGTGTATCACTATACCCCAAAACACATACTGGTATAGTCCACCAGAAAGGACAGGTATTTCTCTTATTTTAACTTTTGTCTCCTTTACCTACTCTATAATAGAGAAAGTGATGTGATGATGGCCCAGTTATGTATAAGCAGGTTTGTGGGTTCTTTCTCTCCCCAAAACAAGAAATCTTATGTATTTCTTTTCTCCCCGTGACTTCCCTCCCCAGCTTCCATGAATTACCATCATACTCATTAATATTGGTTGGATGAGTAACTGTCCTTATCTTGGGAAAATCATTGTAAATCTTTGTACTTATTTACCCACTCATTAAGATATTTGTATTAAACTCACATGTCATGAGAAAATAATTGGAAAAGAACACTGGAAGATTTCAAATACTTAGTAACTGGTAAAAAGGACTAGTATCCAAAATGAAGTCAACACATATGAATTGATAGTCATTTTATATGTAGCTGTGTTTTAGTTGATATTATCATTTGCCCACTAAATCTTAGAGGGTATAATTCGACCAGTTCTGTGTTTAAGTCTGCATATTTGAGACTGTTTTACAACAATCTTGATGGAGTTTTTAGGTTAAAAATATCCATTACAGAAGTAAAAAAAATCTAAGAAACTGCCTCTCAGGTTTATTTTGTAAGCATTCTTAACATTTAAAAATTTTAATTTCCAGTTATTAAGATGGAAGCTCTAGAGTTCTTTGTAAGGAACAGCTTTATAAATTGTTTCTATTTATGACTACTTCTGTTGGGCTCTTGGTGGGAAGCACTATATTCAAATCACAGCACAACAGGCTTGAGTTACCATACATCGGAAGGCTGATAGTTGTGATTTTGTATGGAAAAAAGAAAGTAGTTTGGAAAGAGGTGAAAGTTGGTTAAATTTTATTTAAAATGTTCCATTCTATTTATGAGAGCATAGGAGCACTTGATATTTGAATCTTAGCAATCGTTTATTATTCAGTCAACAAATATTTAGTGCATTCTTTCATGTTCCAGGGCCTAGGATCTTGGAGTACATAAGGGGAAAAAACAAATAAAAATCCCTACTCCTGGGGAGCTAATATTCTTTTCTTAAAGCTCCAGTTAACGCTATTGCTCTGCTGCTTTTTTTAAAAAATTTTATTAATTAATTAATTTATTTATTTATTTTTGGCTGTGTTGGGTCGTCGTTTCTGTGCGAGGGCTTTCTCTAGTTGCGGCGAGCAGGCGCCACTCTTCATCGCAGTGTGCGGACCTCTCACTGTTGCGGCCTCTCTTGTTGCGGAGCACAGGCTCCAGACGCGCAGACTCAGTAGGTGTGGCTCACGGGCCCAGTTGCTCCGCGGCATGTGGGATCTTCCCAGACCAGGGCTCGAACCCGTGTCCCCTGAATTGGCAGGCAGATTCTCAACCACTGTGCTACCAGGGAAGCCCCCGAGGGGAGCTAACATTCTAATAAGGACTGACAGGCAATAAACAATAAATATAATAGTATAAACAGAATAAGTAATTATATAGTAGAAAATGACATGTGCTGTGAAAAATACAGCACAATAAAGGGGGTTTGGAAATACATAGGGAAGGGGATGTTGGTGGGCATAAGTTATGCTATTGAATAGTAAAGGCAAGATACGCTGCAACAAGAAAATACCACTTGAGGAAAGACTTGATAAAGGTGAAGGAGTTGACCATATGGGTAGTTGTGGAGGCAGGGAGAATCATTTAGGTTGGAAGGAACAACTGCAAGGGCCCTGTGGTGGGAGCATGCTTGAAGTATTCCAGAACCAGCAAGGAATTCCCTGGGCTGGAAGGAGGGGGCTGGGGGAAGAGTTGGGTATGTGTCAGAGACACATCCTGGGAGAGGGAGTAGGGCAAATCACGCAGGATTCTCTAGGTGTGATGAGGGCTTTGGTTTTTACTCTGAGTGTGATGGAGCCACTGGGGAGCTTTGTGCAGAGGAAAGATAATCTGGTCACCTAGGAAGATGTGCTGAAAACAGACAGGTGGCTGGCCAAGACAGAAGCCAGGAGACTTAGGAGGCTATTGCACCAATTCAGGTGAGAGATGATTATGACTCAAGACCAGGATGGTAGTACTGAGCAGTGCCTGATTCTGGATATATTTTGAAGGTAGAGCCTCTGGGATTTCCTGATGGAATGCATATGGGCAAGAATGACTATAAAGTTTCTGGTCTGAGGAACGAGAAGAATGGAATTGTCATTACCTGAAATGGGGAACATGGCTGATGGAGTAGGTTTGGGGGAGAAGATCAAAGTTTCTTTGTCCACTCCTTCCTAGTCTTCTTACTGCTAATTTTTTTTTTTTTTTTTTTTTTTTTTGCGGTACGCGGGCCTCTCACTGTTGTGGCCTCTCCCCTTGTGGAGGACAGGCTCCGGACGCGCAGGCTCAGCGGCCATGGCTCATGGGCCAAGCCACTCCGCAGCACGTGGGATCTTCCCAGACGGGGGCACGAACCCGTGTCCCCTGCATCGGCAGGCGGACTCTCAACCACTGCGCCACCAGGGAAGCCCCTTACTGCTAATTTTACTGCTCCTCCCTGAACCCATGTCTTAAGCCTGGTGCTGAGAACCATTGGTCCTTTGGGCATTGGTGAAGGCTGTGTGTCACTCAGGACCAAAGAGGTTGCTGTCTCCCCTGAGAACATTTTTCCATATCACTTTTTATTTCAGAGAATAATTACTAAAAGAGATTTTTGTTAAATGTTTAAAATTAAAACAACAAGCAATCATTGTTATTCTCGTTCCAGAGTCATTTGATATGGTCACAAAATGTATCAGTTTCACGCTAAATGAGCAGTTCGAGGAGAAATTTGTTGATCCTGGAAACCACAATAGTGGGATCGATCTGCTTCGGACCTGTGAGTAGTTTGAACGCAGCAAGACAATTGGGAAAAAAAGAAAATAATTTTATTTCCCTTTTGTTGAACTCTTTTTGGAACAGGATGACATTGTACATTGTGTCAACTTGAAATAAGGTCTTTAACATTATCCCAACAAACTCTGTTCTGTTGATAACACATTTTAGAAGTTACGTACATACTTACCAAATCACAACTATGAAGTTGAGCAGCTAATACATTGGGTGACAGAATCCAGACCATCCAAAAGATGTTATTAATGGGCCCATTTAAAGAGGAAGTTTAACAGGGATAAATAATACATTTTTATATTTAAGTTAAACACTTCATTTATCTGAGTTCCGATCGGGATATGTGAAAAAAGTTGACTGCAGGCTTTATATGAGTCAACAAGTATCAGGCCTGCTGAAGTATTATTGATCCAGTCTTAGGTGGTAGTAACCAAGGTGTAGATGTCAAAAACAAAGTAATTATTACGAGCATTCTATTCTTTGATGGTCAGGCAGCCTAGGAAATGCTGTCTTCATGTTTGGACCTAGTTTCTAGGCTATATAGAGAGTTACTGGAGCTTGCCTGGAAGAATGACCACGTCATGAGAAGGAACATTGAATAAAATGACAAGTATTCAATATTGCATTGTAAATGCATAGGAAGAAGTTTATTACTAACAGAGTTTGAAGGGAAGTTAGAAAAAAGACTTTTATGTAGTTCCAGAAAGTAAAACTAGCACTAAAAGGTAAAGTTTGGTTTAGAGTTGATGTTACTACATTGATAATAATTAACATAATTTGAAAATGTAATGGGATGCTTTGTAAAGTCATCAGCTTTTTTTCCCATGTTGTTGAGGGAATTTATGATAATTAAAACTGCGATTTATTGAGTGCCTGGTATATACCAGATCCTCTGCTTTGTGCTTTATGTATATTCGTTTAACAGGTCTTTTATAATCTCTATTCATTTGCTTGTTATTCCTGTCTTAAGATCCTGTGAGGACTTAAATTTGTTTGTATGTAGAGCCAGAATGTTTTGCTTCAAATCTGGTTCTGCCACTTATTGTGTTACCTTGTACAAGTTATTTATACCTCCTGTTTCAGTTTCCTCATTTATAAAATGGAGATCATAGTAATAGTACCTACTTCATAGAGATTTTGGGGGTTTAATACACAAAGCATGTATAGAACAGTGCGTGACACATAGGAAGCCCTCAGTAACAGTTAATTGTTAGTGTCCTTTTACTTTTATCAGGAGAAAGTTAGCATTGTTTTGAATAATGTGCTTTAGGAAAAAACCTCAATGTTAGCATACTTCATTCTCACTTTTTGAGAAAAGTTCTAATTAGAATATGAAAGAAATTGCCATTGTGAGAAAACTGAAGTCATGGTAACATTTCTTTTTTCTCTCTCTCTTTTTTAAAATCAGATCTTTGGCGTTGCCAGTTCCTTTTACCTTTTGTTAGTCTAGGTTTGATGTGCTTTGGGGCTTTGATTGGACTTTGTGCTTGTATCTGCCGAAGCTTGTACCCCACCATTGCCACAGGCATTCTCCATCTCCTTGCAGGTGGGTCTTGTCATCACACTTAGTTTTACCTACTTCTTGTCTCCTTAGGGATCCCATATTACTGCCCTGTTGTGTTGCCTGGAAAGCTCTTACCATGCTCTTATCTAGCTATGTTTTTTTTGTTTTTGTTTTTTTCTAAATTTCCCTCCAAGGTCTGTGTACACTGGGCTCAGTGAGCTGTTACGTTGCTGGAATTGAACTACTCCACCAGAAACTAGAGCTGCCTGAGAATGTGTCTGGCGAATTTGGATGGTCCTTCTGCCTGGCTTGCGTCTCAGCTCCCTTACAGTTCATGGCTTCTGCTCTCTTCATCTGGGCCGCTCATACCAACCGGAAAGAGTACACCTTAATGAAGGCATATCGTGTGGCATGAGTGGGAAGCTGCCTGCTTTACAATTGCCATTTTTATGAGTTTTTGATATTAATATTTTCCCTTATCTGCCCCCCAATTGTTTTTAATTTAACTCTTTTTTTAATGGGTATACCATTTTATCCTGAAAATCCGTTTTATTTATTCACGCAGACAGTTGTTTCTTAATACCACTAAAATTTATATGGAACCTGAGTGATTCCATCTTTCAGTCAAACTAATCTAGGTTCAGAGTCCAGACAGAAAAAAATTGGGTAAACTCTTGGCACAAATTTGTGAAAGAAAATTGGTAGTAGGAGGTTGACCCAAAGCAAGTGCCGCTGAGGTCTGTTGGATAAAGTATCTGTTTAACTGGAAACTCTAGTTTGTTTGGGAAACAATCATTGTCAAAACTTACGTTCACTTTGCTGTTGTAGATAGCCAGTCAGCCAGGCTATTTTCAAGGACTTCGGCTATCTAAAATAAGGAAATTATCTAAGATCTTTTTCTCTAAATATTGGCGTATAACTTCATCTGAGGTGAAATATCTTCAGTTGTTTATCTGTACTGTGTCTTGTTTACAAGAAAGGAAGTGTTTACATGGAATTTTAACTTTGTAACTGCAAGAATTCCAGTTCAGCCAGAGAAGAGGATTAACCTTATTTTACTTTTTTTAAAAAACTCTCCTTAATACGTCAATAGGATTTTTAGTATCGCCAGACCATTTTGGATTTTTGTTCCTTCCCTCCTCACACACCAGACTTATTAAAAGAGTGCTTTTTTTAAACACTACGTTGGGGTCACAGAGTAAAATTCTCCAACTGCCATACGTTTATTTCAGCTAAGTACCATAAAGAAGGTTACACCATAATGACCCTCTGGAGCTAGGAAAACTACCACAAGATCTAAAGCTTTGGCTGGTCATTAACTTCCAACTATGGTCTTTATTTCTTGTGGTGAAATGATGTGCCTTTCCTTGCCTAATCCCTTCCTGGTGTGTATCAACATTATTTAATGTCTTCTAATTCAGTCATTTTTTTATAAATATGTCTATGAACATTGAACTTTAAAAAATCTTATTTATTTATTCCATTACTGTAGTACTTGACAGATTTAAAAAAAATGTAACTTAGTAATAATTTCTTACAAAATCCTAGATCTGTCTTTTTTAAAAAATAAAAAAATGAGAAGAGACTCAGAATTGTGTATAGTGTCTGAGTTGATTAAATCTTAGTACCTTAGGATAAAGAAGTACAGGATTCTGAATGAGGATTTTGTGATTTTCTGTGGGAAATGCATTGTTGCTCTATAGGCCTACTTTATGTCCAGTGTTTGGGTCTCTGTTTTATCATCCAGAAAATGTGGGAACCCCTTGCCCCCATTAGAAAATAAGAGACTATTTCTTATGCTTCAGCGTTTTAAAGCATGTTTTCAAAGTAGTTTTGTGATCATTGTGTATCATACTTAACATGGCTAGTTTTTCATAAAGTCATTTAATGGCTGTGGATGTTTATGTTGTGTATTAATCAAGTGGGCTTCTGACTTACAACAAAGCCAGTATTACTCTGCAGCCGATTATTGCCTGTGAAATGGCTAGTTACTCAGTTTTCTACCTCCTCCTAACTCTTGAAGTTTCATTGCCTTTCAGCACCTTTTGTGGAAGGTAGAAAAGCTAAGTGAACAAAACACAGCACACTTTGGGGAATGAGATTTTAAAATTATTGACCAACATGACATTTTTGGATTTGGAAGTTATTTATTTTATCCCTGCCTCTTATCACCCCAGAATTACCTGTGACTTACTCTAACACCCGTCTTTAGTGTGCATTGAGGAAGCTTAGTCAGGATCTGACTTTTGAGCCTCACCAGTAGCACCCTTAAATATGGAAAGCTAGCACCATAAGCCCTGGTGCTGAGTATGTGTTGTTTAAGCACATTTCAGAGTAGCTGAGGTCATTCTCTCCTGCAAAGATTTTTTGGAATACAGAGGCTTGCATTATTTCACTTGATGTGTAAATATTACGGTTTTTCATCTGTCTAATGATTCTAGTCAAGTAGAACCATATGAAATTACTGATATTTGACCATTTTTGATTAAACTGATACATAAAGTCAGTGGCAAGGAAAGTGCTATTAATCTCTTTTCACGTAATCTTTGAAAGCAACCCCCGAAGTGTAAAAAAATAATTTTCAGATTTTTCAGAATGTGAGTTTTATGGCAACTTAAGAAACATGTTTTAAGATCTTAATTTTTTGGTTCCTGATCTCATTTCATGATGTGAATAAATGTCTTCTATATCCTTTTTAGCAAAGACTCATTTTAGAAAATTTCTTAAGGATAGCCATAAACACAGTAAAAGTTAATACAATAAAAAAGGCAGAATTTATTTGTTCAATTAATATTGTGTGCCTGCTGTCTAGGTCATAATATACTAGGGTCTTGGGAATTTAATTGTAATGTGTTAAAAGTTTTACCTGGTCTAAGTATTGGGGGGTGGGTGTGTGTGTGTGTGTGTGTGTGTGTGTGTGTGTGTGTGTGTGTGTGTGTGTGTGTGTGTGTGTGTGTGTGTGTGTGTGTGTGTGTGTGTGTGGCGGGGGCGGAGGCAATGGATAGGGTTAAGTCACAGGTGAACTGATTGGTGACCCCAGTGAGAAGGAGTTGACCATACAACAAATCAATTTAGAGTTTGTTTTTCCATTCCAGAGACATTGCTAAATTGCAGACTAGCACTGTTAAAACTTATGTAATATATATCCAGTCATTTTCAATTATTGTAAAGTAGTGTGAGGGCATTTTACAATTTAACCCTTATGTAAGCTTTCACCAGAAATGAAAACAACCTGTTGATTTAACCTGATTTTGCCAGTTGCAACACTTTGAAAAGTTTCCCAGCAGCTAAAGGAGCAGGTAATGTGTATAGTGTTGAAGATGCAAATTGTTACTTCACAAGCTCCACCCAGCTCTGTCCTGGCACAGATGGGTGAAGTCTCTTGTCCTCCTTTCAGCCCTCTTAAGGGAGTAATGATTCAGACTTGAGAGAATAAAACAAGGAAACACATCTGTGTATAGGAATTCTTTTTCTTTTGCTCATCAGGTGTTCCAACACACTATTGTAATGAGATATATTTTTCCCTTGGATCAAATTATGATATATGCCAGTGTCCTGCAAATTCATTATGTGAAAAGAATAAATTAGAGTAATTATTTGCTCTCTAGAAGAAGAGATTTAAATCCTCTTCAGTGTTAAAATTTCTGTTAGCAAAATTAATACATTGACATACTAACACTTGCACACTTTCAGCAAACTTGTATAAAGCAAAATCCAATTTATATTACTTTTTACCTTTGCAGAGTTCTAAAAAGATGGAATAAGGAGAGAGAGAATTCTCTTTTGTCTTCACCTTTTAAAATATTTGAGTTATGGGGTCATGTGTCACCTTTCATCTTCAGACTCTGTCTCAGGATGTGAAATTTACCTCATGTCTCCTACAGCCTTCCAGCCCCTCCCAGTCTTCTAGCCTGTGTTCTTGTTTTTCTCTGCTCAGCTTGTATTGTCACTGGGATGTACACAAGCAGCTTTGAGTCTCTTGTTTGCATAATCTCCCATGGCACCTTCCTTCACAGTCCTTAGCCTTATCTTCACAGCAGAACTATGCCATCCAGTTTTCCCATTCTCAGTCTCAGGGTACCAAAGAGGGCTGCTCAAAACTATTCAGCTGATTGTGTTTAAAAAATTGCTGTTTGACTTTAGTTGCTTGACAATTAACCCCCACTGCCTGTTGATTTATTACCCTGTAACACACATGTTTTTCAAATCTCTACAAATGTTAGTTGTTGGAAACTTGTATTTTTCTTCAACTTCCGCAGATGGAGTTTATGTTCTCTTTAAGGAGCACATATTGGAATGAACTCTTCCAGTTTCTCCAACACTTGTATGTTTCTCCCTACAAAAGAAGAACGTATTAACTGATTGGAGAGATTGCTGGGAGCATGGCATCCACAAAAAGCAGCAAAGTGTATAGTGGTTAAGTATCCAGCTCAGGAGAGACAGCATACTAAATTTGTAATCCCAGGTCTGTCACTTAGCCTTTCCAAGTCCCACTTTTCCCATCTGTGAAATGCTATGATTATCATACCTGCCTCACAGAATTGTAATGAGGATATTGCTCAGCATAAAGTAGCCACTCAGAAGTGCTTGATTGGCTGCATTAAGAGTGGATGGGGTTACCCCTAGTGACCTGGCCACCCCGTGGGGTGGTTCTCAGTCTATGCTGCATATTGGAATTGCCTAGAGAACTTCAGAAAATACTTGTACGCTAGAGATTCTGATTCAGTCCGTCCGGGGTGTAGCTAGGTCACTGATATTTTTAAACCTTTCCAAGTGATTCCAGTGAGTAGCTATGTTTGAAAACTGTTTGAAAGCTACATTTAAAAGCAAGAAGTAGTATTCACTCTCTTCTTGGCAGATTGTTAGAAAGAGACAGTGGGCTCTGTAAACAGACCTGGCATGCTGCCTGCTTTCTAGAAGCTTTTTCTTTCCCGTGCTTTCAGGCACTCTCTTCTGCTGACATCTGGCTCTTTGAGATGGGCCCCAATCCATCACACCACTGCTAGCTGGAGCTGTACCAAGAGTCTACCTGCAGCCCAGGACACTCCAGTGGCTGGTCCTAAGGTTCAGATTTGGCCAGAGGTAATAGAAAGCCTCGTTTGTTTTGGCTTCAATTCCAAATTACTTTCTTTAATTCAGTACTTTCAGGGACCCTGTAGTGGGGGGGTGTGTGACTAGGCCTCCATAAAAAAGGTGAATACTGTGATCCTTGTCTGTTTACCAGTTCATTGCATTACTTCTCTTTTGATTAGAACCAGAAAGGACAGAGGTATGAGTAATTGACATTAACCTCTACACAAGCCAGAAATGCTTGAGAATAAACATACAAAATGAAGATGAACTAGTACTTGCCTTGATAGGTTGTTGTGAGGGTTAGATAAGAAGGTACATAGATCCTGAAACATCAGAGGTCAGTAAATACTAGGTATTGTTAGGAGACAAAGGCAGCACAGGGGGAGGAGGGCAGCCTTTGCCCGGCCTGTGTGGTCAGTCTGTGCAGGAGCTGGAGCTGCAGTCCTGTGGCTGCAGTCCAGCAGGGCTTAGCGCTGGGCTGGGGGCTATAGTATCAGGGAGAATCTAGTTTCCTGTTAATGTTCACTTCAAAACAGGTAGAGCTTCATTACAGACAGGCTCTTTAACCATTCTTGCATGTCAAAATGGAAGGATTTTTTAAAAGATTGTGTTGTTATCCTTTTTCCCAAACAGGTCTGCAACCAGTGTGGGATTTTTTGGTCTTTCAGTGATTTTGCTAAGCGTCGGTTGGTGATTTAAGGTTAGCTGCATCAAAAATCTGTCTTTATCTTGTTTAAATTGGATCCAGGTCCACTGAGAGAACAAGAGGAACTTGGATTCCTGTGGCTTGTTCTCAGGCTCCTGAAATGAACTACTACCACATGCAATACAATTTGGTTTGGACGGTTCATTTTAAGTGCTGAGGGTGGCAGTGGATTTCAGGGACACACACCATAGGGCCAGACACTGAGCGTTATTCATGAACACTTATAATAAGTTGCAAAGTGGCACTTTTCTTGCCCTGCCTGGACTTAAAGGAGCATTCAAAGGTATGAAAGATAAGAAATTATCTAAAAAATATCTAGAAAGAATTCAAACACTCGGGGCTAAGACTTCTTCCAGGACTTGTTTAGGGACAGCAGCATCCACTTTTATTATCATAACTATCCAACCATCCCCCATGGCAGTGGTCCCTTTCTCTTCCCATTTGAAATAAAAAGATGACAGGAGGAAGGAAAGGGAGGAAAAGGCCTTGAGTCTTTGTGTGGAGGGTGCTGCGGCCCATCTCTACCTCCACCAGAAAAGGTGGGTACGGATCCCACCCCCCAACTACTAGACAGCTTCCTAGGTGGACAAGCAGAGCTACTCTCTTGTTAACCCATGACTTTTACATCTAAATCACATGCTTCGAATTTAGACATTTGCTTATAACCCCAGCTCTTCTTTTACTGCGTCAGAACCTTTGGGAAAATTCTAACACTTCTGAGGTCTCAGTGGGATAATAAAGTCCACTTTTCATGTTTGTTGTGAGGCTTAAATAACATAATACATGTAAAGCACTCAGCGTGGTGTCCAGCGCATCTCAATAAATGATAATCATAATTGATCAGCAGATGATTTCAAGTTCCCAGCCCTGCCTTCTCTCCTATGCTTTAGGTTTAAATTTCTAACTGCCTTCAAGGCAGCTCCATTTGAAACTTTACATGGTACCTAAAACTTAATATGTCCAGATTTGAACTTATTTTTCTTTTTTTTTACATCTTTATTGGAGTATAATTGCTTTACAATGGTGTGTTAATTTCTGCTTTATAACAAAGTGAATCATTTATACATATACATATGTTCCCATATCTCTTCCCTCTTGCGTCTCCCTCCCTCCCACCCTCCCTATCCCACCCCTCCAGGCGGTCACAAAGCACCGGGCTGATCTCCCTGTGCTATGCGGCTGAACTCATTTTTCTTTTCATCGTTTCTCCAATTCCCATTTTCTTTGTTTTCCCTATCAGCTAGACTTTCAGGGGTGACATCATCTTTGATTCCTCCTGTTCCCTTGCCTTAACCAAGACTTTCTGATTCTATGTAATGTCTATCTCACTAAACCCCTGCTATCCTACCCTGGTTCAGGCTACTGGATGATGACAGTAGCATTGCTGCCAGCTCTCTCTGTAATCCATTTTACATAGCCTGCTAGTCTGATTTGCAAAAGCATAGATCTGATCACATCAACCTTTTGCTAAAAAACATTCAATGACTCCTCATTGCTTATAAAGCAATGATTCTAGAAGCAATCTGGAATTGTCTAAATTTAGTCTCACATCCAAGATCTAGCATTAGCTAGTTCCATCTTTGAAACATTTCCTGTTCCCATTCTTTTACTTCAGTCAAACTCACTATTAATTGTACCCAGTTTGCACTTTCTTAGATCAATGCTTCTTGTTATATTGTGTTACTGGAATACAGTTCTCCACATACTCAAATCTTGTCCATATCACTTTGTTGAAATTATATCGTTTCAAAAATCATGACCATTTATTTACCAAATAGAATAAAGTTCACCTCAAATGTATTTATTCTTTTGAATACTTATAGCACTCTGAGTAACGCACCCGCCCCCGTAGCTTTTGTCACTTTCTACCTTGTTTAACACTGATTACTATACATATTCTCTTCCCTACTAGATCTTACTGCCTATTTATTTAATCTTTGTATCTCGCAACATCTCCCACATAGCCTTGCAAAGACTAGTTTCTCAGGAAATCAGAGGGAAGTTTTTGAGTGAATAACCCTTGAAATTATTAGAAAGCCCTACTGTAAAGTGTATACATGAAATTAGATTATCTAGGAAAGAATTTGAACTGATAGACAAGAGCTTAAGTTTAATATTATGTTGCTACTTTGGAGGGAAAGCTCTGCAACAGTCCTTCAAGGTAACTTTGAGATTTATAGATACAACATTTTCCCCCCTGAGCTAGCAGAGGAAGAGGGTTCATTTTTTTGTCAGTTGGGATGCCACGTGTACAATTTAACTCAATCACTTAGGCTTTTGTGATTTTTGCTCATTTCATATGAAGTGCTATACTAGAAAATATAAGTTTTCTGTTGCCTTGGTTAGGATAACTCCTATTTATTTTTCTAGTCAAAGCTTAATATTTGTTTCTTCAGCACAGTTTTTCCTGACCATCTGTCTTGAGTTAGCTCTCCCTCTTATGTGTCCACAGTGCTCTGAAGTTCTTGAATGTGGGAAACAGTAAAGTCCAAGTTTGAAAGTGACTCTGTTTAAACTCCATGGATCTGTTCTTCCCGTACCTCAGTAAAATCTCGGGTAAGGGGGCTTCCCTGGTGGCGCAGTGGTTGAGAGCCCGCCTGCCGATGCAGGGGACACAGGTTCGTGCCCCGGTCCGGGAAGATCCCACATGCTGCGGAGCGGCTGGGCCCGTGAGCCATGGCCGCTGAGCCTGTGCGTCTGGAGCCTGTGCTCCGCAATGGGAGAGGCCACAACAGTGAGAGGCCCGCGTACCGGGGGGAAAAAAAAATCTCTGGTAGGTCTTGGGGTTACTTAATAATTAAGAAAGTAGTTCTTTCTGACAGCAACATGAAAGAGTTCAGTCCCGTCTGATAATCACACTCCAGGCCAGTTAGTGAAATATTAAAACTAAAAGACCAAGGTTAAAACTCCATTCTCCCTTGGCTTAGTTCCATTCTCCCTTGGCTCCCTCAGCTGCTCTGAGACTTGAGCAGCTTCTTCTCTCTGTCCTCAGTCACTTTTTCCTGAGACAGTGACTCCGCTATGGTCAAAACCTGGGAAGAGTAGATTAGGAACAAGTACGGTTTTGTGTGGCTGTACCAGTTGTCCTCTGACCTTGGGGCTGCAGAAGCCCATGCATGTTGCTGCTCTTTCTCTCCTGGGGCCACTTCGGGGGAGTTTCTCAGAGACCCCCCCCCCCCCCCCCCCCGCAGACTTTCAGACTGCAGTTCTTTTAGCATGAGAAGTCAATGTCTTTCCTTCAGCTGTCTGCTTACCCCTCCCCCCTCAGTGCCTGGGTTGCTGGCAGGCTGGCTCGTCTCCGTTTGGGTCCTAGTGCTCTCAGGTTGTTCAGGAGTTCTCATTTACTAGGATCCCAGGTCAGCTCCTTGTGGGGGGAGGACATCTAGTCCCCAGGAAACAAGAAGAACTAATGAATAAATACCTGGATGGTGGGAATGCAGGTCTCTCCCAACTCAAACTGGGGTCTCGTTGCTTTGCTGCATCAGTCCCATCCAGCCAAGCCTTTACAGCTTTTAGCTTTTCAAGGGTGAGTCAGATATTCTTCCATAGGTTTCTCAAGCTCCAGTGGGCACGTGCCCAGCTCCCTGAGTAAAGTCCCTCTCAAGTGACTAAGCCCAGTGATGGGGAGGCAAGCCCCTCCCACCACAATGGGTGGGACTAGGGGAAGCCCAGAGCCTTCAGCTTGTCTCTCCAGAGGTGTCTGTCTTCTATTTCTCCTAACTCATGAATCCCCGAGGCTCTTATAAATCTTTGAGGGGAGTCATGAGCTAAAAGTCACAAGATCTGTTTTTAGACCACCCCCTGCAAATCCTCACAGGGGTCCAACATCTCAATTTGGAACGTGGAGCTTCTGATAAAACTAAACTGAGGTAACAGTATACATTACATTTGAATCCTGTTAAACAGTATTAAATTTTAATAATTTTGTTTAACATCTTCCTTCCTTGGACAACTTAAAACCCATGAGAGCAGAAATCTTGTCAGACTTAACTCATAGAACCCAGTGCTTGGCACAGTGCCTAGAATATAATAAGATGCTCAATAAATACTTAGTGAATGATGCATGAATCAATAAATAAAATTCTTATCTTTCTTGAAAGATATGAACTAATCTTGTAAGTCTGGTGAGCCACAATACTCATTTTTCAGAGGCGAGTGCATAGAGGTACACACAATTATTAAATTTTGAGACTCGTGTTTCCTTTAATCAGTCCTCAAGTAAGAGTTATTTTCTTGGTGTGTATTTCCTCAGGAGGAGAGTAATAAATCTATTTCAAAAATTATTATTTCCCTCTAAGTAGAGGCTACATATTTAAATATGGTTAGTTAAGTAGAAGAAAAAATTGAGAGGGAGAAGGATTGTGAAGAATGACGTTCTACTTAGTTTAATATTAGTCAATTATATTAGCCAATTAATGTTCATTATAGTTACTATTAGTCAACTTATATACTATAAATAGGCTGTACCATTTTCTTTCCTTTTTTAATGTCCTGCATTTGATAAATTTTAGAGGAGCAGGGATTGTGCCTGTGTAATTCTTTTTACTGTGTGTCGCCCTATATCATTTCCCACTCTAAGAGGAAGTAAACTCAGTACATACTTTCCTGATGATGACAGGAAGAGACGACACACTTTACAGGAGGGGATGAAGAGGAGAGAGTGGAGAGTGTAACAAAGGAGGACAGCCCTCAGGTTGCTGAGGAAACTATGCCAAAGCTATCATCTCTTTGGTGCTCATAGCTTGCCCCTGCAAGAATTCTTGTCATGATAAATTTCAGGCTTACGTTTTTCTTGTGACAATGTAAGGCTAAGAGAGCATTCAGGTGATGCATTCTCTGGGGAGTCATACTCCTAGTTCAGCCAACATAGCACCGAGAAGATAACTTGTCTCATGGCCTTTATCCCTGCCACGTCTAGCTGTGATTCTTCCAGTGCAGCCTGACTTCCTCAGGCTGCCCTGGCCTTCCAGGAACCACATTTAGGGCATCATCTTGCCTTTGGTGTGTGAGAGTAATGGCTTCCTAGAATTGTGCCTCATTCTTCTGGGCTGTTTCCTGCTGAAGAGCTGGTAAAATAGCGATTGAATTGATTTATGCTACTGAGATAATGGGTCACACCTTCCAGGTAAGTTATTTCCATTTCAGTACCTGGACTTTCAACACCATAATCCTAATTTTTTGCTTCTGTCCTTCTCCCTTTCTTCCTGCTTTTCTTTCTTAATATAATTTTCGAGCACCTCACCTGCCGCCAGGCATTAGAGTAGGCCCTGGGGATGCAGATTGCACCCCTACTTTCCTGGCAGTCATGTGGAACGTGTGCTACCACTAAACTCTGGAAGCATAATATATTTCATTTTTGAATCCATGAACAGTATCCCCAACCATTCAATCATGCTCTTGCTCATTTGGCAGGAAAGATAAAATCCATTCACCATGTTTGTCTCAACAGTCTAATGGTGGAATATGTTGTTGCTATGGAGATGAAGAAATATTTTGACTAGGAGAATAGTTTAGAGCCCCTCAAATTACATTTCTTGGCCTACCCGTAGAGCTAGTCTCTACATAGCTGTCTTCCCGGGATGAATAATCCAGTTTGCCCTGTCCTGTTGTCTCTAGCTGTGATAACCTCAAGCAACTCTTTTAGTCTATGTTCCAGATTTATTGCAAATATGCTAAATGTATGTCCCCCACCCTCCACTTTGTAGATGACATACTATGAAGCTTAAGTACCTGTGCTTAGATGCCCTAACCTGCCCATCAGAGTGTCTCAGTGTGTTCCCTCTCATTTACCCTCTCTGGTTTTATGAAGAACTAGTTCCACACAGAGGCATATCTCTCCATGAAATCATATTTTTTAAATTTCTCAAATTTTTTCTTTTAACAGAAAGTTTTGGATTTTTATTTCATTTTTAAAATTTCATATATATTCTTTTATCCTTATCTTCTAAAGGGAGTATCAAAGAAAATAGATCTGTAAGTAATATCAGGATGCAATGACTCATTTCTCCAAAATTAGCATACTAATTTGATAATACGCTCTTTCCCACATTAGCATTTGGTTTTCCTTCCTGTATAAAAGGAAGTTTACTTTCCTGTTAACACATTAAACAGGACTAACTATTTTTTTGTTTTTTCTGTTCCCTGGGATTGATATTGATTCACCAACAAAAACAAAACATAAAATTATAATAAAAAGAGATGAAGATCATTTAAGTAAAGTAGTAAGTTCGTATTTAATAAAAAGATAACATACACCTGCTTAAAATGAATTATATTGACTATTATTCCACCATATTTCTATCAAGTTCATACTTAAACTCCTGCCCAATAAAAATTTATTTTTAAAAAAGAAATTACAGCTCAACAGTTATCTACTGTATAAGATTTTCCTTTTAAAAACTGAATTAATGTATTTAGCTTATTTATTGTTGGTTATTTTGCTTTTTAAATAACCATTATATATATGACTATATATTAATTAACCAATGAATTAATAAATTACCCCTTCTGGGCCTTTTTGCTCATTTCTCTTCTATTTAACATTTTCACTATAAAAGGTGACCTGAAACAGTGAGAAATTGTTCAAATCAGTGTATTTTATAGTTTATAATAGCAAGTTGGTAAATGTTTTTACCACAAGTATGGAAATAATGAAGTATAATGAGAGGCAGTATTTTGAAATGCAAGTTACACACTCAAATATTCAGAGAGGCCAGGCATGTGGCATAAAAAGAACTAATTGTTGCCAGATCTCCCAGTTTTTCAAAAGCAGCTGTAATTCGCTTTTATAAATTTTCTCCTGATTTTTGAATCTTGGAAATTAATGTTAAAAAATACTATGCTGTTCTGCAATGCCAACAGTTCTGAACTGTTCTGTGCAACCCTCTGGATGATCTGTTGTGACTTATGTGATAGTTGAGAATGTGGGCTTTGTAGTTGGCTTGGGGTTCAGAACACAAATACTACTGTGGGACCCCGAGCAAATGACTCGGCCGTACTGCACTTCATTTTCTTACCTGTCATATGGGGGTAATAACTTATCTCTCTCATGGTATTTTGGCTTATTGGAAGCATGGGAGTTAGGGGACATCTGAGGAGCTCCAAATCTGAAAAGCTGAATTCTCTTGGAGTTCACTGCTTTGTTCTTTGTTTCACAACAGCCCTCTTAACATTTACCCAGGGGAAAACAAATTTTATGAAGAATAAGTGAGCTAAGCTGTCCTTAACATTCTCCCTTCAAACTCAGCCCTTGAGGTACCCTCAGCCCTGCCTTACCATCTTTCTCAACTCTTGTAAATTGTTCTGGCCAACACAGTATATATCAGTCCACAAGCTCTTCTTCTTCTTTTTTTTAAATAAATTTATTTATTTATTTTTGGCTGTGTTGGGTCTTCGTTGCTGTGCGCAGGCTTCCTCTAGTTGCAGTGAGCGGGGGCTACTCTTCCTTGCGGTGCACGGACTTTTCATTGTTGTGGCTTCTTGTGGAGCACAGGCTCTAGGCGTGCAGGCTTCAGTAGCTGTGGCACGTGGGCTCAGTAGTTGTGGCTCGCGGGCTCTAGAGCACAGGCTCAGTAGTTGTGGTGCACAGGCTTAGTTGCTCGGCGGCATGTGGGATCTTCCCGGGCCAGGGCTCAAACCTGTGTCCCTTGCATTGGCAGGCGGCTTCTTAACCACTGCGCCACCAGGGAAGCCCCACAAGCTCTTCTTACAGTGTCGTGTTGACACTCTTCCCATCAACTGTCCTATGTTTCCTCTCCTTAAATGAGAGTAAAATGTAGTGACTGCCTACAGTAGCCATGCTGTAAGGAAACCCAGGTGTATTTGTTTCCTGGCACTGCCATAACAAAGTACCACAGAAAGGTACCTTAAAACAACAGAATTTTATCATCTAACAGATCTGGAGGCTGGAAGTTTGTAATCAAGGTGTTGGCAGGGCCACACTCCTGCCGGAATCATTCCTTGCCTCTTTCTGTCTCCTGGTGGTTTGCTAGCACTCCTTGACATTCCTGACTTAGGTGTATCACTCCAATCCTCCATCTTCACAAGGCATTCTCCCTGTGTCTCTCTGCATTGTCTTCCCTCTGCATATCTGTCTCTGTGTCCCCTTTTTATAAAGGACACTAGTCATATTGGATTAGGGTCCATCCGAATGACCTCATTTTAACTTGATTACTTCTGTAAAGATCTTATTTCCCAAAATTCGACTTTTAGCACCAGATCATAAGGAGAGGCCACATGTTGGCTTAGGTCTCATCTGACAGCCAGTATCAATGGCCAGTCACACAAGCGAAGGAGCCTTTGAGACTACTCCGGTCCCAGCCACCATGTAACTGCAACAAGATGATAAATATTGAGCAAGAACTTGCCTAGGTGAGCACAGGCAACCCCCCAAACCATGACAGATGATAATACAGTGATTTTTTGTTGCCTTAAGTCATTGAGTTTTGGGACCATGCAACAATAAATAACCGGAGCATAAGTCACGATGAGATGGAAAAGTTTTGTCCCCACAGGGGCCCAATATACCCTACGGTTACAAAGATCTTTTAGGACCTGTGGCTGCAGCAGGCCAGCTCTGCTTCTTGTCTAGGCCTGCTCTGGCACTTTTCAAAGTCTTACCATTTTTAGATGCCTAAAGTCTCATTTTTCACCTTTGGCCAACAATTCTCTCATTCCTTGTAAGCAGCGATCAATATGCACCTTTTCTTTAGGTCCTTCCTTGGCATTTATGGTGTATAGTTGATTTACAGTGCTGTGTTAATTTCTGCTGTACAGCAAAGTGATTCAGTTGTATGTATATACATTCTTTTTCATATTCTTTTCCATTATGGTTTATCAAAGGATATTGAATAAAGTTCCCCGTGCTATACAGTAGGACCTTGTTTTTTATCCATTCTATATATAATAGTTTGCATCTGCTGGTCTCAAACTCCCAATCCATCCTTCCCCAACACTCCTTCCCCCTTAACAGACAGTTAAGTCTGTTAAGACAGTTAACAGAACAGACTTAACAGACAGTTAAGTCTGTTCTCTATGTCTGTGAGTCTGTTTCTGTTTTGTAGATAAGTTCTTTTGTGTCATATTTTAGATTCCACATGTAAGTGATAGAATATAGTATTTGTCTTTCTTTTTCTGGCTTACTTCACTTAGTTTGATAATCTCTAGTTCCATCCATGTTGCTGCAAATGGGACACAGAGACCGAAAACAGCTTGGAATTTCAAATGTTTGGAACTAACGTATCCTTCCTCAAAGATGCTAACTTAGTTTTCTACTATAAATGCTGGAAGTGGAAAGGAGCAAAAGTTCAAGCTTAAAATAATGTTACCAATGTTTTAAAATTCATATTTTATTTTTATCAGAGTAATTTGCAGAATTTTGGAAGTCAGATAATTTTAAATGGCTTAAAATGAAAAATAGCATCTGTACCTTCACCCTAATTTCTGCCCTCTCCAACCCTCAACCATTTTCAACTCTCCTAATTTTTTTTCTGGATTCACTTTTATATTTCTAAGTGATGTGCTTACACTGCTATTTTATAGTTTCTTAGTTATAGATGTTTCTATAGAGGAGTATATAGCTCTCTCACTATACAACAGCCCTCCTCAGAGAATACTCTTTCACTCCCCTTACCCTCTCAATAAAGTTAAATCACCATTTTGGTTAAATCAGTAGTCATTATTTCTATGCATATGGATATGTATTTATTGCTCAGAGTTATGCCATGTAATGTACTATGATATCACCTTTTTCTTATTTCCCCTTAGGTTAATAAGGCCTTTTTTTCTACCATTTTGACACAAAATTGTTTGCCACAAGTATAATCAACTAATTAATTAATTCTAACATTTTTATTAAATAAATTTGACATGTAACATCGTGTAAGTTTAAGATGTATAGTGTATTCAGTATATTTATATATTGTAATATAATTGCCATTGTTACAATATTTATCACATTACATAATTATACTACAATATTATTGTGTATATTCATTATACTGTGCATTAGGGCTCTATATGCATTAGATCTCTATTTGTTACAAGTCTGTGGCCTTAAACACCATCACTGCCCCCCACTCCCATGCCAACCCCCTGGTAACCACCATCTTACTCTCTGTTTTTTACAAGATTGATTTTTTGGGGGGTTCCGCATATAAGTGATAATATTTGTCTTTCTCTGACTTATCTCACTTAGCATAATGTACTCAAGGTCCATCCATATTGTTGCAAATGGCATGATATCTTCCTTTCTTATGACAATGGAATCCATTGTGTATATGTACCACATCTTTTTTTATCCATTCATCTGTTGATGAGTATTTGGGTTGTTTCCATATCTTGGCTATTGTGAATAAAACTGTAATAAACATTGCATTGCAGAGGAGGTATCTTATCAAAATCCTGTTTTCATTCCCTTTGGATGTATATGCAGAAGTGGAATTGCTGGGTTGGTAAGTCTACTTTTAATTTTTTGAGGAACTTCCATATTGTTTTCCACAGTGGTTGGACCAATTTACATTTCTATCAACAATGTAAAAGGGTTCCCTTTTCACTACATCCATGCCAGCACCTGTTGTCTCCTGTGTTCTTGATGACAGCCATTCCAACAGATGTGAGGTGATATCTTGCTGTGTTGTATTTTTTTGTTTTGTTTTGTTTTATTTATTTATTTATTTTTTGCGGTACGCGGGCCTCTCACTGTTGTGGCCTCTCCCGTTGCGGAGCACAGGCTCCAGATGTGCAGGCTCAGCGGCCATGGCTCACGGGCCCAGCCGCTTCGTGGCATGTGGGATCTTCCCGGACCGGGGCACAAACCCGTGTCCACTGCATCTCTCAACCACTGTGCCACCAGGGAAGCCCCTTGCTGTGGTTTTGATTTGCATTTCCCTGAATGATCAGTGATGTTGAGCATCTTTTTAAAACCTTCAGCACATAAAAGAGGCAATTAACAAAATGAGAAGACAACCTACAGAATGCGAAAACATTTTTGCAAACCATATATCCAGTAAGGGCTTAATACCTAAAATATATAAAGAACTTGTAAAACTTAATAACAAAAAACAATCTGATTTAAAAATGGGCTGAAGAACTAAATAGGCATTTTTTTTCCCCAAAGAGGACATCAGAATGGCCAACAGGAACATTAAATATTTAAATCAAAACACTTCTCTGGAGCTCTCTGTCACTCTACTCCAGTTTTAATCATTGTTTTCTTTTGTCTTAAGATTTCACTTCACAATTATCCTGGGAATTCGTCTTGTATTTATTAATACATAAATATTTTCCAAGAAGGAATTATTTCTATGATAATTTTTTTCATATTATTTGATAGGATAATGATAACTCTTATTATTTGAATGTTGGAGCTCCTGAATATAAACTGCTGGTCTTTTTTTCTTTAATTTTCAATCATTTTGTTCCACTTTCTAAAATATTAGGTCAGCTTTACGTTTAAACTCAATTGACTTTTAAAAATTTCTGCTATTGTAATTTATATTTTACATATAATATATTTATTATATATATAATATATTTATATATTATATATATATTTATAAATATATATAACATATATTTATATTTTACTGATTGAATACAAAAAATACAATTTCTGTTAAATAGCTTCTCTTCTTCTACTTTGGATGCCATATCTTTTAAATTTGCCATGAATTATAATTTTATTGAAATTTTCTTTTGTTACCTGATTTGTTCCTTTCTTTAAAGTTTTTTTTTCTTTATTGGAGTATAATTGCCTTAAAATGGTGTGCTAGTTTCTGCTTTATAACAAAGTGAATCAGTTATACACACACATATGTTCCCATATCTCTTCCCTCTTGTGTTTACCTCCTTCCCACCCTCCCTATCCAACCCCTCCAGGTGGTCACAAAGCATGGAGCTGATCTCCCTGTGCTATGCGGCTGCTTCCCACTAGCTATCTACCTTACGTTTGGTAGTGTATATATGTCCATGCCTCTCTCTCGCTTTGTCACAGCTTACCCTTGGCCTCCCCATATCCTCAAGTCCATTCTCTAGAAGGTCTGTGTCTTTATTCCTGTCTTACCCCTACGTTCTTCATGACATTTTTTTTCTTAAATTCCATATATATGTGTTAGCATACGGTATTTGTCTTTCTCTTTCTGACTTACTTCACTCTGTATGACAGACTCTAGGTCTATCCACCTCATTACAAATAGCTCAATTTCGTTTCTTTTTATGGCAGAGTAATATTCCATTGTATATATATGCCACATCTTCTTTATCCATTCATCCGATGATTGACACTTAGGTTGTGTTTCCCTCTCCGGGCTATTGTAAATAGAGCTGCAATGAATATTTTGGTACATGATTCTTTTTGAATTATGGTTTTCTCAGGGTATATGCCCAGTAGTAGGATTGCTGGGTCATATGCTAGTTCTATTTGTAGTTTTTTAAGGAACCTCCATACTGTTCTCCATAGTGGCTGTAACAATTTATATTCCCACCAACAGTGCAAGAGAGTTCCCTTTTCTCCACACCCTCTCCAGGATTTATTATTTCTAGATTTTTTGATGATGGCCATTCTGACTGGTGTGAGGTGATATCTCATTGTAGTTTTGATTTGCATTTCTCTAATGATTAATGATGTTGAGCATTCTTTCATGTGTTTGTTGGCAGTCTGTATATCTTCTTTGGAGAAATGCCTATTTAGGTCTTCTGCCCATTTTTGGATTGGGTTGTTTGTTTTTTTGTTATTGAGCTGCATGAGTTGCTTATAAATTTTGGAAATTAATCCTTTGTCACTTGCTTCATTTGAAAATAGTTTCTCCCATTCTGAGGGTTCTCTTTTGGTCTTGTTTATGGTTTCCTTTGCTGTGCAAAAGCTTTGAAGTTTCATTAGGTCCCATTTGTTTATTTTTGTTTTTATTTCCATTTCTCTAGGAGGTGGGTCAAAAAGGATCTTGCTGTGATTTCTGTCATAGAGTGTTCTGCCTATGTTTTCCTCTAAGAGTTTGATAGTTTCTGGCCTTATATTTAGGTGTTTAATCCATTTTGAGCTTGTTTTTGTGTATGGTGTTAGGGAGTGATCTAATCTCATACTTTTACATGTACCTGTCCAGTTTTCCCAGCACCACTTATTGAAGAGGCTGTCCTTTCTCAACTGTACATTCCTGCCTCCTTTATCAAAGATAAGGTGACCATATGTGCATGGGTTTATCTCTGGGCTTTCTCTTCTGTTCCATTGATCTATCTTTCTGTTTTTGTGCCAGTACCATACTGTCTTGATTACTGTAGCTTTGTAGTATAGTCTGAAGTCAGGGAGCCTGATTCCTCCAGGTCTGTATTTCGTTCTCAAGATTGCTTTGGCTATTCGGGGTCTTTTGTGTTTCCATACAAATTGTGAAATTTTTTGTTCTAGTTCTGTGAAAAATGCCACTGGTAGTTTGATAGGGATTGCATTGAATCTGTAGATTGCTTTGGGTAGTAGAGTCATTTTCTTCTCATTTTCTTCTCTGATTGCTGTGGCTAAAACTTCCAAAACTATGTTGAATAAGAGTGAAGAGAGTGGGCAACCTTGTCTTGTTCCTGATCTTAGTGGAAATGGTTTCACTTTTTCACCATTGAGGATGATGTTGGCTGTGGGTTTGTCATATATGGCCTTTATTATGTTGAGGAAAGTTCCCTCTATGCCTACTTTCTGGAGAGTTTTTATCATAAATGGGTGTTGAACTGTGTCGAAAGCTTTCTCTGCATCTATTGAGATGATCATATGGATTTTCTCCTTCAATTTGTTAATATGGTGTATCACGTTGATTGATTTGCGTATATTGAAGAATCCTTGCATTCCTGTAATAAACCCCACTTGATCATGGTGTATGATCCGTTTAATGTGCTGTTGGATTCTGTTTGCTAGTATTTTGTTGAGAATTTTTTTTTTTTTTTTTTTTTTACTGTACGCGGGCCTGTCACTGCTGCGGCCTCTCCCGTTGCGGAGCACAGGCTCCGGATGCGCAGGCCCAGCAGCCATGGCTCACAGGCCCAGCCGCTCCGCGGCATGTGGGATCCTCCCGGACTGGGGCACGAACCTGCGTCCCCCGCACTGGCAGGCGGACTCCCAACCACTGCGCCACCAGGGAAGCCCTGTTGAGAATTTTTGCATCTATGTTCATCAGTGATATTGGCCTGTACTTTTCTTTCTTTGTGACATCCTTGTCTGGTTTTGGTATCAGGGTGATGGTGGCCTCGTAGAATGAGTTTGGGAGTGTTCCTCCCTCTGCTATATTTTGGAAGAGTTTGAGAAGCATAGGTGTTAGCTCTTCTCTAAATGTTTGATAGAATTTGCCTGTGAAGCCATCTGGTCCTGGGCTTTTGTTTGTTGGAAGATTTTTAATCACAGTTTCAATTTCAGTGCTTGTGGTTGGTCTGTTCATATTTTCTATTTCTTCCTGATTCAGTCTTGGCAGCTTGTGCATTTCTAAGAATTTGTCCATTTCTTCCAGCTTGTCCATTTTATTGGCATAGAGTTGCTTGTAGTAATCTCTCATGATCTTTTGTATTTCTGCAGTGTCAGTTGTTACTTCTCCTTTTTCATTTCTAATTCTATTGATTTGAGTCTTTTCCCTTTTTGTCTTGATGAGTCTGGCTAATTGTTTATGAATTTTGTTTATCTTCTCAAAGAACCAGCTTTTAGTTTTATTCATCTTTGCTATCGTTTCCTTCATTTCTTTTTCATTCATTTCTGATCGGATTTTCATGATTTCTTTCCTTCTGCTAACTTTCGGGTTTTTTTGTTCTTCTTTCTCTAATTGCTTTAGGTGCAAGGTTAGGTTGTTTACTCAAGATGTTTCCTGTTTCTTAAGGTAGGATTGTATTGCTATAAACTTCCCTCTTAGAACTGCTTTTGCTGCATCCCATAGATTTTGGGTTGTCGTGTCTCCATTGTCATTTGTTTCTAGGTATTTTTTTATTTCCTCTTTGATTTCTTCAGTGATCACTTCATTATTAAGTAGTGTATTGTTTAGCCTCCATGTGTTTGTATTTTTTACAGATCTTTTCCTGTAATAGATATCTAGTCTCAAAACGTTGTGGTTGGAAAATATACTGATACAATTTCAATTTTCTTAAATTTACCAAGGCTTGATTTGTGACCCAAGATATGATCTATTCTGGAGAATGTTCCATGAGCACTTGAGAAAAATGTGTATGCTGTTGTTTTTGGATGGAATGTCCTATAAATATCAATTAAGTCCATCTTGTTTAATGTATCATTTAAAGCTTGTGTTTCCTTATTTATTTTCATTTTGGATGATCTGTCCATTGGTGAAAGTGGGGTGTTAAAGTCTCCTACTATGAATGTGTTACTGTCAATTTCCCCTTTTATGGCTGTTAGTATTTGCCTTATGTATTGAGGTGCTCCTATGTTGGGTGCATAAATATTTACATTTGTTATATCTTCTTCTTGGATCAAGCCCTTGATCATTATGTAGTGTCCTTCTTTGTCTGTTGTAATTGTCTTTATTTTAAAGTCTATTTTGTCTGATATGAGAATTGCTACTCCAGCTTTCTTTTGGTTTCCATTTGCATGAAATACCTTTTTCCATCCCCTTACTTTCAGTCTGTATGTGTCTCTAGGTCTGAAGTGGGTCTCTTGTAGACAGCAAATATATGGGTCTTGTTTTTGTATCCATTCAGCCAATCTGTGTCTTTTGGTGGGAGCATTTAGTCCATTTACATTTAAGGTAATTATCGATACATATGTTCCTATTCCCATTTTCTTAATAGTTTTGGGTTCATTATTGTAGGTCTTTTCCTTCTCTTGTGTTTCCTGCCTAGAGAAATTCCTTTAGCAGTTGTTGTAAAGCTGGCTTGGTGGTGCTGAACTCTCTCAGCTTTTGCTTGTCTGTAAAGCTTTTAATTTCTCCATCAAATCTGAATGAGATCCTTGCTGGGTAGAGTAATCTTGGTTGCAGATTTTTCTCCTTCATCACTTTAAATATGTCCTGCCAGTCCCTTCTGGCTTGCAGAGTTTCTGCTGAAAGATCTGCTGTTAACCTTATGGGGATTCCCTTGTGTGTTATTTGTTGTTTTTCCCTTGCTGCTTTTAATATGTTTTCTTTGTATTTAATTTTTGACAGTTTGATTAAAATGTGTCTTGGCATATTTCTCCTTGGATTTTTCCTGTATGGGACTCTCTGTGCTTCCTGGACTTGATTAACTACTTCCTTTCCCATATTAGGGAAGTTTTCAACTATAATCTCTTCAAATATTTTCTCAGTCCCTTTCTTTTTCTCTTCGTCTTCTGGAACCCCTATAATTCGAATGTTGGTGCATTTAATGTTTTCCCAGAGGTCTCTGAGACTGTCCTCAGTTCTTTTCATTCTTTTTTCTTTATTCTGCTCTGCAGTAGTTACTTCCACTATTTTATCTTCCAGTTCACTTATGTGTTCTTCTGCCTCAGTTATTCTGCTATTGATCCCTTCTAGAGTATTTTTAATTTCATTTATTGTGTTGTTCATCGTTGCTTGTTTCCTCTTTAGTTCTTTTAGGTCCTTGTTAAATGTTTCTTGCATTTTGTCTATTTCCAAGATTTTGGATCATCTTTAGTATCATTATTCTGAATTCTTTTTCAGGTAGACTGCCTATTTCCTCTTCATTTGTTAGGTCTGGTGGGCTTTTATCTTGCTCCTTCATCTGCTGTGTGCTTTTCTATCTTCTCATTTTGCTTATCTTACTGTGTTTGGGGTCTCCTTTTTGCAGCCTGCAGGTTTGTAGTTCCCGTTGTTTCTGGTGTCTGTCCCCAGTGGCTAAGGTTGGTTCAGTGGGTTGTGTAGGCTTCCTGGTGGAGGGGACTAGTGCCTGTGTTCTGGTGGATGAGGCTGGATCTTGTCTTTCTGGTGGGCAGGTCCACGTCTGGTGGTGTGTTTTGGGGTTTCTGTGGACTTATTATGATTTTAGGCAGCCTCTCTGCTAATGGGTGGGGTTGTGTTCCTGTCTTGCTAGTTGTTTGGCATAGGGTGTCCAGTACTGTAGCTTTCTGGTCATTGAGTGAAGCTGGGTGTTGGTTTTGAGATGGAGATCTCTGGGATATTTTCGCCATTTGATATTACATGGAGTTGGGAGGTCTCTTGTGGACCAGTGTCCTGAAGTTGGCTCTCCCTCCTCAGAGGCACAGCACTGACTCTTTCTTGGCTGCAGCACCAAGAGCCTTTCATCCACACAGCTCAGAATAAAAGGGGAAAAATGTAGATAGAAAGAATTAGTAGAAGTAGAGAGAGAGGAAGGGGGGGAGGGAGGGAGGGAGGAAGAAAGGAAGGAGGGAAGGAAAAAAGAAAGAAAGAAGATAAAGTAAAATAAAATAAAGTAAGATAAAATATAATAAAGTTATTAAAATAACTTTAATAAAAAAATTATTTGAGAAAAAAAATGGATGGATAGAACCCTAGGACAAATGGTGGAAGCAAAGCTATACAGACAAAATCTCACACAGAAGCATCCACATACACACTCGGAAAAAGAGGAAAAGGGGAAAAAATCATAAATCTTGCTTTCAAAGTCCGTCTCCTTAATTTGGGATGATTCGTTGTCTATTCATGTATTCCACAGATGCAAGGTACATCAAGTTGATTGTGGAACTTTAATCCGCTGCTTCTGAGGCTGCTGGGAGAGATTTCCCTTTCTCTTCTTTGTTCTCACAGCTCCCAGGGGCTCAGCTTTCGATTTGGCCCCGCCTCTGCATGTAGGTCGCTGGAGGGCGTCTGTTCTTTGCTCAGACAGGACGGGGTTAAAGGAGTCGCTGATTCGTTGGCTCTGCCTCAGTCAGGCCGGCGGGAGGGAGGGGCACGCCGTGTGGGGCGAGTCTGCGGCGGCAGAGGCCGGCGTGACGTTGCACCAGCCTGAGGCGCGCTGTGCGTTCTCCCAGGGGAGTTGTCCCTGGATCCCGGGAACCTGGCAGTGGCGGCCTGCACAGGCTCCCCGGAAGGGGGTTGTGGATAGTGACCTGTGCTCGCACACAGGCTTCTTGGTGGCGGCAGCAGCAGCCTTAGCGTCTCATGCCCGTCTCTGGGGTCCGCGCTTTTAGCCGCGGCTCGCGCCCGTCTCTGGAGCTCCTTTAAGCAGCGCTCTTCCTCGCGCACCAGGAAACAAAGAGGGAAGAAAAAGTCTCTTGCCTCTTCGTCAGGTCCAGACTTTTCCCTGGACTCCCTCCCTGCTCGCCGTGGTGCACTAACCCCCTGCAGGCTGTGTTCACACCGCCAACCCCAGTCCTCTCCCGGCGCTCCGACAGAAGCCTGAGCCTCAACTCCCAGCCCCTCCCGCCCCGGCAGGTGAGCAGACAAGCCTCTCGGCCTGGTGAGTGCTGGTCGGCCCTGATCCTTTGTGCGGGAATCTCTTCGCTTTGCCCTCCGCACCCCTGTTGCTGTGCTCTCCTGCGCGGCTTCGAAGCTTTCCCCCTCCGCCACCCGCAGTCTCCGCCCGCGAAGGGGCTTCCTAGTGTGTGGAAACTTTTATTCCTTCACCACTCCCTCCCACTGGTGCAGGTCCCGTCCCTATTCTTTTGTCTCTGTTTATTCTTTTTTCTTTTGCCCTACCCAGGTACGTGGGGAGTTTCTTGCCTTTTGGGAGGTCTGAGGTCTTCTGCCAGCGTTCAGTGGTGTTCTGTAGGAGTTGTTCCACGTGTCGATGTATTTCTGGTGTATCTGTGGGGAGGAAGGTGATCTCCGCGTCTTACTCTTCCGCCATCTTCCCGGAAGCCTCTGTTTTGTTTTTTCCTATGCTTATTTTCTCTTGAGAACTCTGAACTCTTTTAGCTCTAGAGTATTTGTGGAGTCGCCACATGCTATCAGGGGTCTGTATTATATTGGGTCTCTCCCCCTGACAAATCCTTTAAAACTCTTTCTTCCACAAGAGTTATCCCCCAGGGCACTCTCTAATAAACATCCAGCACAGAAAACTCCATTGAACAGACTATTTCTCCGGAAATCTAACCTGTGACAATTAGTTTTGAGAGAGATAAGTTTGGCATAAGAGGGAGAATATATATATTTCATTCCTGGTCTGGCCCCTGTAGTGAATTTGGGCCCCTCTAAAGAAAAGTGTCAGAGGCAGAAATTAAAGTTTGCATGAAGTACCTGCTGAGATAGTGGGCAAAGACTGAGGGCCACTCTGATTATGGGATGACTCACAGATATTTTAATGAGATTATGGGTATAAGAAAAGTTGCTTGATGGTCATACTACTATTGGAATTATTTGTGAATATATATTGGAATGAACCATGACATTGTCAATATTCTATCAATTTTTGTCCTACAAAAACATTTCACAAGGGTTAACCTGAAATAGCTTTGCTTCTTGAGAACAAATTCTATCCTTTCAAGTCAATATTAGGTCATATTTAATTTTTATTTCCACCCAGGATCTACCTTAGGGCTTCACATATTATAAACCTCAAAAATAGGTTGGCCAAATGCAAGGACAACTTTTGGAAAAAATGAAAATGAAAGAAAAAGCCTTCTGATTTTGTCCAGAGACAAACAGGAAACAGGGAAACAGATAGAAAAACAAGCAAGAGACTGTTTTTTACAGTCAGTTTTAGGTGAAAATTGGAATTGTCATGTATTTGTTATTTTACAGAGAAGATGAGAAAAGGCCACATGGGAGAATTTATACCATAAAATAATCTGAACTTTTTCAGCTCAGCATCATAATGAGTATAGATGGCAAAAGAGCAGCAGAAACCAGAAATCAGATGAAGACTTTGAAGGGATAAAATGAGACTGGTCTTTGCTAGTAACTGGTAAACCACAGAGCACTTGGTTAGGCAGAGCTGAGATAAGAAGATTGCTGTGTGAGCTACAGACTGTGTGTTTGATTTTTGCTTATGTTTAATAGACATTATTTATGAGAACAGCTTTAGGTTCACAGCAAAATCGAGCAGAAAGTACAGAGATTTTCTGTATACCCCTTGTTCCCACACATGCATAGCCTTCTCCATTATCAACATCCCCACCAGAGTGGTACATTTATTACATTGGTTGACACATCATTATCACCCAAAGTCTATAGTTTACATTAGAGTTCACTCTTGGTGTTGTACATTCTACGGCTTTGGATACCTTGATAGTGACAAGTATCCACCATTTTAGTATCATACAGAATATTTTCACTGTCCTAATAATCCTCTATGTTCCTGCTATTCATCCATCTTTTCCCCCAACCCCTGACAATCACTGATCTTTTTACTATCTCCATAGTTTTATGCCTGTTCCAGAATGCTATACATTTAGAATCACACAGTACATAGCTTTTTCAGATTGGCTTCCTTCACTTAATAAAATGCATGAAAGTTTCCTCCACATCTTTTCATGGCTTTGATAGCTCATTTCTGAGTAATATTTCATTGTCTAGACATACAACAATTTATCCATTCACCTACTGAAGGGTAACTTGGTTGCTTCCAAGTTATGGCAATTATGAATAAAGCTGCTATAAACATACACAGGTTTTTGTGTGGACATAAGTTTTCAACTCCTTTGGGTAAATACCAAGGAGTGAGATTGCTGAATGATATAAGTATATGTTTAGTTTTGTAAGAAACTCCGTAACTGTCTTCCAAAGTGGCTGTACAATTTTGCATTTCTACCAGGAATGAATGAGAGTTCCTGTTGCACCACACTTTTGCCAGCATTTGGTGGTGTCATTATTCCAGATTTTGGCCATTCTACTAGGTGTGTAACGGTGTCTCGTTGTTTTAATTTGCATTTTGCTGATGGCTATGAGCACCTCTTCATAGGCTTATTCATCATCTGTATATATTCTTTGTAGAGGTGTCTGTTATTATCTTTGGCCTCTTTTTTAATCTGGTTGTTTGTTTTCTTATTGTTGAGTTTTCAGAGTTCTTTCTATATTTTGGGTAACAGCCCTTTATCAGATGTGTCTTATGCAAATATTTTCTCCTGATTTGTGGCTTGTCTTTTCATTCTCTTGGCAGTGTCTTTTGCAAGCAGAAAATTTTAATTTTATTGAAGTCCAGCTTATCAATTCTTTCATTTATGTATCATGGCTTTGGTCTTATATCTTAAAACTCATTGTCAATCCCAAAGTCATCTAGATTTTCTCCTGGTATCTTCTAGGAATTTTATAATACTGCATTTTTCCTTTACGTCTGCAATACATTTTTTAAAAATAATTTTTATTGGAGTTTATTATAGTTGCTTTACAATGTTGTGTTAGTTTCTGTTGTATAGCAAAATGAATCAGCCACACATATACATTTATCCCCTCCTTTCGGACGTCCTTCCCACTCAGGTCACCACAGTGCGTTAAGTAGAGCTCCCTGTGCTATACAGTATGTTCTCATTAGTTATCTATTTTATACATAGTATCAATAGTGTATATGTGTCAATCCCAATCTCTCAATTCCTCCCACCCCTCTTCCCCCTGGGTGTCCATACATTTGTTCTCTATGTCTGTGTCTCTATTTCTGCTTTTCAAAAGGGATCATCTATACCATTTTTCTAGAGTGCACTTATATGCGTTAATATACGATATATTTTTTTCTCTTTCTGACTTACTTCACTCTGTATCACCAAAAAATCTACAAACAATGCTGGAGAGGGTGTGAAGAAAAGGGAACCCTCATGTACTGTTGGTGGTAGTGTAAATTGATAGAGCCACTATGGAAAACAGTATGAAGTTTCCTTAAAAAACTGAAAAAAGAACTGCCATCTGACCCAGCAATCCCACTACTGGGTGTATACCCAGAGAAAACTATAATTCAAAAAGACATATGCACCCGAATGTTCATAGCAGCACTATTTGCAATAGCCAGGACATGGAAGCAACCTAAATGTCCATCAACAGAGGAAAGGATAAAGAAGATGTGGTACATATATACAATGGAATATTACTCAGCCCTAAAAAGGGACGAAATTGGGTCATTTGTAGAGATGTAGATGGACCTAGAGACTGTCATATGATACATTTTGAGTTAATTTTTGTGAAGGGTGTAAGGTATATTAGACTTTTTTGTTCATTTGTTTTGTTTTGCATGTTCAGTTGTTCTAGCGGCATTTGTTGAAATGACAGTCTTGGCTCCATTGCATTGTTTTTGCTCTATTGTCAGATATCTTACGATCATGTTTATGTGGGTCTATTTCTGGTCTTTCTCTTCTATCCATTGATCTATTTGTCTATTCTTATGCCAATACCATACTGTCTTGATTACTGTAGCTTTATAGTAAGTCTTGAAGTTAGGTGGTGTCAGTTCTCCAACTTTGTTCTCCTTAAATATTGTGTTGACTATTCTGGGTCTTTTGCCTCTTTATAGAAACTTGAGAATCAGTTTGTCAATAGCCACAAAATAACTTGCCTGGATTTTGATTGGGATTGCATTGAATCTATAGATCAATTTGGGGCACCTTTACAATATTGAACCTTTGTACCCATGAACATGGAATATCTCTCCATTGATTTTAGTTTCCTTTGATTTATCAAAGTTTGATAGTTTTCCTCATATAGATCTTATACATATTTTTTTATATTTATAACTCAGTATTTCATTTTTATGGGTGCTAATGTAAATGGTACTGTGTTTTTAATTTCAAATTCCACTTGTTCATTACTGTTTTACAGAAAAGCAATACCTTAAAATATACTTTTGTGTAACCTTTGTACTAACCTTGTATCCTGCAACTTGGCTATAATTGCTTATTAGTTCCAAGAGTTTTTTGTTGATTCTTTCAGATTTTCTACATAGCCAGTCATGTCATCTGTGAACAAAGACAGTTTTATTTCTTTCTTCTCAACAAGTATCCCTTTTATTTCCTTTTCCTGTTTCATTGCATTTGCTAGCACTTCCAGCACAATGTTGAAAAGCTGTGGTGCTTTTGCTTGCTTTGTTTCTGATCTTAGTGGGAAAGCTTCAAGTTTCTCACCATTAAGTTTGATATTAACTGTAGGTTTTATGTAGATATTATTTATCCAGTTGAGGAAGTTTTTCCCCATTTCTAGCTTACTGAGAGCTTCTATCATGAGTGAATGTTGAATTTTGTTGGATGTTGAATTTTGTCACATGCTCTTTATGCATCTGTTAAGGTGATCATGTAATTTTTCTTCTTTAGCCAGTTGATGTAAAAGATTACATTAATTCTGTTTTGAATATTGAGCCAGCCTTGCATACCTGGGATAAATTCCACTTGGTCATGGTGCACAGGCTTTTTATACATTGTTAGATTCACTTTGCTAATATTTTGTTGAGAATTTTTGCATCTATGTTTATGAGAGATATTTATCTGTAGTTTTCTTGTATTGTCTTTGTCTGGTTTGGTTTTAGAGTAATGCTGGCTTTATAGAATGAGTTAGAAAGTATTCCCTTTGCCCCTATCTTCAGAAAAAAATTGTAGGGAATTGGTATAATTTCTTCCTTAAATGTTTTGTAGAATTTATCAATTGAACTTATCTGGGCCTGGTACTTTTTGTTTTGGAAGGTTATTAATCATTGATTCAATTTCTTTAATAGGTATAAGCTTTTTAGCTTGTCTATTTCTTTTTGTATGAGTTTTGGCAGATTGTGTTTTTCAAGGAATTGGTCCATTTCATCCAGATTATCAAATTTATGGGCATAG
This sequence comes from Orcinus orca, assembly GCF_937001465.1. Lineage (NCBI taxonomy): Eukaryota > Metazoa > Chordata > Mammalia > Artiodactyla > Delphinidae > Orcinus > Orcinus orca. The sequence goes on from NC_064563.1 coordinate 103,243,941, forward strand.
AGTTGTTCATAACATTCCCTTATTATCCTTTTAATGTCCAAAATATGTTTGATTTTTAAGAGTTTGTATAGTTAACCACTAAATATTTCCTTAAGAAATATTTTAAAACATATTGTCTGTGTCATTATAGAGTCATAAAGAAAATTGTTACATATATTTTTTAAAATTTCTTTAATTTTTAAAAATTTTATTTTATATTGGAGTATAGTTGATTATGCTATATTTTAAAAAATTATCTTTAAAATTCAGTTTTCTGAAGTTTTGAAAATTGTTTATCCATTAACTATAAGATCCATGGAATATTAGTAAATTTTTGCTGAAACAAGTACAGTGTAAATATTTGTAGCAAAATGTAACCTTTTCTACTTGTGACTTGTGAGCTATAGAAGATGGAACTAAGTTATGACTGTATCTATTAAGTATTTATACATGAAATATTTTGTTATTATTATTTTTTATTTATTGATTTTTGGCGGTACGCGGGCCTCTCACTGCTGTGGCCTCTCCCGTTGCAGAGCACAGGCTCTGGATGAGCAGGCTCAGCGGCCATGCCTCACGGGCCCAGCCGCTCCGCGGCATGTGGGATCTTCCCGGACCGGAGCACGAACCCGTGTCCCCTGCATCGGCAGGCGGACTCTCAACCACTGCGCCACCAGGGAAGCCCCATGAAATATTTTGAATAAATATAGTCACTATGCTATGTTATATTGTATATTTATGTTGTTTTGTATAACAGTATACTTCCTCTCCTACTTCATATATCCAGTGTTGATGCTACAGACATCTTAATAAACATTTTTTCAAGTAACGAATGAACCCAATCCCATTAACAAGCTTACTGTCTTTGAAAAAAATCATATCTATATTTAGTCAAAAATTTATTTTAGTAAAAAATTAATGAAAACTTCAAATTAATAGAAATAATTTATGATACCAATTTTAAATTTCTGAAAGGCATACAAGACTCAGGCATGTCCAAGGTTACCATGAAACTATTAGTTTCAAGTTTATACACTCAAACATCTCTCCAATTCTCCCACACCCCTGCCCCTAGTAACCACGATTTTACCCTACTTTTATGAGTTTGGCTTTTTTATTTTATTATTTTTTTTGTGGTACGTGGGCCTCTCACTGTTGTGGCCTCTCCCGTTGCGGAGCACAGGCTCCGGACGCGCAGGCTCAGCAGCCATGGCTCATGGGCCCAGCCGCTCCGCGGCTTGTGGGATCTTCCCGGACCGGGGCACGAACACGTGTCCCCTGCACCGGCAGGCGGCCTCTCAACTACTGCGCCACCAGGGAAGCCCTACATTCCATCTTTAATTATGCAACTCCATAGGAAATTAAACTTAGAAATGTAATATTCACTTTTATTTCACACCTTTGTTTCCTAACTGCCTCTATTCTAACTACAATGTCCCTCAAAATGCTATTAAAAGTAATTCCTCAAAATTCACTTGCCTCAGCTTTGTCACTCATGGTTGTAAGTGATTTCATTGGTTGAAGGTTCATATACCCTTAAACCCTTTTAGCATAACTGGAGTGCTCATGCTCCAAACTATTAATGTGGGCTGGCTATTAATGCTTAATTAGGATTTTCCTTTATATTTGAAATTGCTAATTTTGTTGGTTTGCTTCCTTTTCTTTTCCTCAGTCTGACAATTTAAAAACTTTTTTCAGTTTTATTGAGATATAATTGTTTTTCTTTTGGGTGCTGATATCCCCCCATGACCTTGGCAGCATACTGTATTTTTCTTGAATTATTTCAAAATTTGTTTTTGATTTTTTTTAATTTGAATTAAGATTTAGTATAATTTTCTCCTTCTTGTATATTTTCTCCCTTATATACTGCTACTTAAATTGAATGCATTATGATATGTTTTAATATTTTACATACAATTTGTGCATTTTCTCTGTGTAATTTCACTTGGAAGTTTTTTTTTCTGCATTTAAATCATTAAGGTACAGTAGACCCCACTTGTTTCAAATTTTTTTCTTCAGAATTTTCCTCAAAACAGTTATTACTTCCTTATTTCTTAGGCTACAAATAAAAGGGTTTAGTAAAGGAACTACTTCTGTAAACACAATAGCAGCTGGTATATCTTTATCCCATTCTTCAAGCAAATTTGGACTAATGTACATGAAAAAAGAGATCCATAAAATAATGAAACTGACAAAAAGTGGGATGCACAGCTAGAAAAGGCTTTGACCCTTCCCTCTTTGGATTTCATTTTGAAAATAGTAAAGAGAATGTAGAGATAAGATATTAAGACACTACCTATTGTGAAGACTTGAATTGAGCCTGAAAAGATAAACAGTACCAGTTCATTGACATAAGGGTCAACACAGGAGAGCCTATATAAAGGAAGAATATCACAATAAAAGTGTTTGATGTGATTTGATCCACAGAAAACTAACCTAAATAGAAGCCCTATATGAGTCATAGAATGCAGGTTTCCAGCTATGTAGGCCCCTGTGGTCATCTGAATGCAGAGTTCCTTTGACATCCTGGTATGGTACTGCAGAGGGCTGCATATGGCCACATAGTGATCATAGGCCATTACCACCAGAAGAAAGCAGTCTGCAGTTTCAACAGTGCAAAGAAAATAAAACTGTGCCATGCATTCATAGAGGGAAACCGTTCTGTTTTCAGAAAAGAAGTTCCTTAACATCTTAGGAGTAATGGCACAGGCACAGCAAGAATCCACGAGAGTGGGGTTGCCCAGAAAGATGTACATTGGTGTGCAAAGATGATGCTCTTTTGAAATCAGTATCACCAGGCCAAGAATCCCCACCATGGTGATCAGATACATGGCAAAGAACACCACAAACAGAAGGGTCTTCAGCTCTGGGTAGTCTGTAAATCCTGTGAGGATAAACTCATGTTTTACAGTATGATTTTCTTTAGCCATTCCTGACTCTGCTGTTGAGAAAAAATTGTGGAGAAATGAGGTACTAATTTATAATATGCCCAATTCAACTCTTGAGCTCTCTCTGGCCCAGAAGGACGAGGAACATCTTCCATAATGCCTTCACAAGTCACGTGGATTTTGGTGTATGCCCATTTCTCTGGGCGTATCAATCTCCAGGAGCTCTTAACTTTTAAGCTAGTTATTTAACATTTTCCCAGCATATTTTCAAGAGAAAACATCAGATTAGATGCACAAAGATGGCTTTTGAGGTCTTGAGAGGAATATTCAGTGCAAAAAACTTCTCTATATGGATTAGCTAAAGCTGATTCATAATTTAGGTGTCAGCAATTGGTATCAATGTTCCCAAACAATTTCAGTGACAGTATCTGTACAGATTAACAGTGTTGTTTGAAAGACTATTTTTGTACACCCATGTTCATAGAAACATTATTCAGGATAGTCATAGGTAGAAACAACCCAACTCTCCACTGCTGGAAGAATGAATGAACAAAATGTGGTATAGACAAAAAGTGGAATATTATTCAGCCTTAGAAAGGGATGAAATTCTGACACATGTTAAAGCATGGATGAAATTTGATGACTTTATGCTAAGTGAAATAAGCTAGGCATAAAAGGACAAATATTGTGTGATTCCACTTACACGAATTAAAGGTTGTCTGGGGAGGGAAGGAATGGGGAATATTGTTTAATGGGTACAGAGTTTCAGTTTGGGAAGATGAAAAATTTCTGTAGTTGGATGGTGATGATAGTTGCACAACAATATAAACTTAACGCCACTGAACTGTAAATACTTAAATATAGTTAAAATGATAAATTTTATGTTATATATTTTTTCTACTATAAAACATTTAAAAAAACTATTTTCATGGTCTTTATGGTATTTATGATGTCATTTAGGCACACAATATAAAATTGCTCCTGTGTGCATGTGCATATTAAAATCTAAAGAAATTTAAATGCTATCAAAAGAAATTGAAGCATCCTTAAGGGTTAAAAATTGATAAATTCAGGGTTTCCCTGGTGGCGCAGTGGTTGAGAGGCTGCCTGCATTTTGGAGAGAAGATCTCTTTCCTTTGGCTTCCTGCAACTGTTTACTAACTTTTAAACTCAGACTATTTGTGACTGATACATTTAGAAACAATATTAGAAATGAACATTTGAAAGCTATATAATTTGAATTATTATTTTTTCATTAAATGCCTTACTCTTGATAACCTGAAGTCTAAAAAAAATGAACATTTTAAATCTAGGTAATTTGAATAAGTTTTTTCATTAAATGCCTTACACTTGCCAACTTGAAGTCACATAACATAGTTTTCCTTCATTTTCCCTAGTTGATGATAATTAATCAGACAGAAATAAGTTTTACATTGATATTTTATTTCTCTAAAAATCAAAAGATAAACTAAAAAGCTCCTTAAAATTACATCAGGGGTTTAAAAGAATGGTTTAAAAATATATTCCTTCCTCATATAATTTATTTAATACATAGGGAATGTCTGACACAAAAATTTTAAACAACATTTCATTGTAGAGGCTGTTAAGCTGTAAGTTATATGGCAAACCACATTTTTAAAAGAAGTTCACAAAACTTTGATAAGGTTTTCTGTAATTACTATAAACATATGCTTTTACTTATCTATTTTTGGGTAAATTTAGCCTTCTCTTAAATTCAGAAGTGATGCAAATAAATGATAGTCATTTGTCCAGTTCTTACACAATGGACCTTAGGGTAGAGGAAAGACTTTAAGGAACTTAAAAAATTTAAAAATAAGAATTGCAAGGCAAAAACCTTAAAGAACTTAAATAAATGTTTCTGGAGGTTAATATTTCTACCAAAAATTTTTTAAATTCTTTCCCACCTGGATTTCTCCAATAAGAGTTTAATAAAGGCTAGATGGTTGCCTGATGATGGTTATTAAAGTAGATCCAGAAATAAAACTCTATCATCTTGATTGTTTAGAAGAATATTTCTACCAACAAGTCAATGATAATATTTATATCATTGCTAGAGAATGGTTCAAATATTTTAAATAATTCTAAAGAGATTTAATTGGCATTGACATCAGAGTACTTCCTGAGAGACCTAATCTCCTAAACATTACAAAGCTACTAAGTTGGAATAATTAAATGTATCATTTGAAACCTAAAGAGTAAGGCAAATGCCCATTTCTAAGCCAATTTTAAGGGACATGTTTTGATTTTAATTTATATAAGTTTATACTATTTATCTTTATTACCACTCTGAATATAAAATTCTAGGTGGGAAAAAAAATTCCCACTGGATTGGTCAGCAAAAGCCTCATAGAGGAAGTGGGAACTGAACTAGGATTTACTGACTCAGAGGAGAGGTTGTGTGAGCAGAGGTCTTAAAGTAGCACCTTTCTCACCTCTTTTTAAAGTCAATATATAATTTCTAGAATATTCCTTTGAAATTACATTCATAATATCTTTAATCTTATACCTTAGTTACTAGAAGTAACCTTTACATTTTTTAATAATAATAATTTAAAAAATAACCATTAAAATTTCCTTGAAAATCCAGAAGCACCTTCTGGAGATATTTCTTTCCTCAAAATATTCCCTTATTAGGACTTCCTCATCATTTATAGTGCAATGAATCCCTATTGCCCATCAATCACTAGTCACAATTTGTTTGGTTAATTACATATCTTGATTTTCCTAATCTGCATCATTTGAATTCACTTTATCTTCTTGTACTTTGCACTACCCTTTACCATCCCTAAGCCAAGCCCGTCTCTTCATGGCTTTCTGAATAAGTCACTGTCATTCTTCATGTGGTGCATTTTACCTTATCTATATTATCCTCACCATTTTCCTCCATCTATCCAAATCCTACCCCTTCCTTAATGGTCAATCCAAGGTCTACCCCGGACAAGCTCATCTGTCTTCTTCCCTCCTCCCAGGCTCTTATTACCCATGTAACACCTTCTCAAGTCTCAATATTTGCCTTGTGTGGTCCTCTGGCATTTATGGGTGTAAGTCTTATTCCCCCAGTTTGATTACAACCTCACTTATATCAGGATTATGCGTATTTCTGAGATGTACCCTGAAGATACACCAAAAAACAAAGCAGAAATAAATCCCTTCCCTCAGAATTCAATTCTAGAGCAATATGATTATTTCAGGTGAGGGCTACATCACTATGACGATGCAGGACCAAGTCTGTGCTGAAGTACACTGTAGGGAAACTTTCTCCTATAATGAGAGTTTGTTAAGATTTCCTGGGACGAGGCTCTACCAAAGGAACTGTGGAAGAATGATGAACGTTGCTTCTAGTTCACCTCCTACCCATGAAACAATGTGAGCTCAGCCAAATATTCATGGAGTCAGTGAAAAGGATCATGTAGCTCATTTCTTGTTACTTTAATTTTCTTACAAATATATAACAATTTTTAGGCTTACTTAAACATTTCAAAAAGTCCTTATGTTCAGTACCACAAAACAGCTGCCGTTTCTTGCATCATTTCTTTGCACATTCATGCGATAAATACTTTATAGTGCCTACTATTGTCAGAGGAGTCAGCCAGAGGACGTGACCACTGGTTGACCTGAAACCTGGACCTGGACAGTTGGGTAATTGCCCCCTCCCCGTCCTTAGAATGTACTTCTTGCCCACTGTTCCCACTGTGGAAGCTGTTCCGAGGATGCAGCCTTGAGAGAGCAAGGTGCTGTTGAGACCATCCAGATGGTATGAGATCTACTTGTCTTGCAACCAACTGCCCAAGACAAACCTCATATATAAGTTCTCTTGCTTATTAAAACTACCACCTACTAATCTAGAGTTGTTTGCCTCTTTCTTTGGTCTCTCCTTGCCCTCTGTGTATAGGGGCCAGTTTGCAAACCAACAACTCCGTATCATCACAGTTATAGATTCTGTTCTCATGGAGCTTACATTCTAATAGAGGAAACTGGGGAAGCAAACATAAATAAATACATAAATAAGAAAAATAGCAAAAATTAGTAAGTACTGTGCTGTGGGTAAAATGGAGTGGTGTGATAAAGAATAACTGGGAGTTACTTTAGATCAGATGATTGGAAAAGGTCTATAGGAAAGGTGAACTGTCAAGCTGAGACATGGAAACCAGCTGTGGCAGTTTAGGGATGAGCATGTTAGGTACAGAGGCTATAGTGAAAATTCCTTAAGGCAGCTATAAGTTTTACATGTTTGAGGAACCCATAAAAGGCAGAGGAAAGTGGATGATGATGGGATTGAAGAGTTGATCTTGCCGAGTTTGTAATGCAGAGTATGGAGTTTGCGTTTTATTTTCAGCTCAATGAGAATCCTTGGGAAGGTGTATTGAGTTCCTATTGTTGCTCTAACAAATTGCCACAAACTCAGTAGCTTGAAACAACACATATTTTTATTCTTTCACAGTTCTGGAGGTTAGAAATCAGAAATGATTCTCAATGGGCTAAAATTAAGGTGTCGACATCCTTCCTGGAAGCTGTAGGGGAGAATCCGTTTCCTTGTGTTTTTCAGCTTCTAGGGTCTGTCTGCATTCGGGCTGGTGAGTGCCGGTTGGCACCGATCCTCTGTGCGGGAATCTAGAGCTCATGGCTCCCTTCCATCTTCAAAGCCTGAAAGGGCCGGTTTAATCTTTCTCACATTGTACTACTCTGATTCTAACTCCTCTGCTTCTGTTCCCACCATTTAAAAAATTACACTGGGCCCACCTGGATGATCCAGGCGTATGTAATTCACCCTTGTCGTGTAATATAACATACTTACAATTTCTGATTACTGTAGGTGGACAACTTTGGAGGGACCATCATTATGCCTGCCAAACCAGAGTTTTTTTTTTTAATTTATTTATTTATTTTAGATTCTTTGCTGTGGCATACAGACTCAGTTGCGGCATGCATGCGGGATCTAGCTCCCTGACCAGGGATCAAACCTGGGCCCCCTGCATTGGGAGCTCGGAGGTTTACCCACTGGACCACGAGGGAAGTCCCCAAACCAGAGTTTTTTAAAGCAGAGAAATGGCATTACCGCATTCACATTTTTTCAGAAAATGGATCATTAAGGGTAAGGATGAAAGTGGGGAGACCAGCTAAAAGGACACTGTAGTAGTTCAGAATTAGGCCAATAGCAGTGGACATGGAGAAATGTAGATGGATTTGGGTTATGTTTGGGAGGATGAGGCAGCAGGATTTGCTAATGATTTCTATTTGAGAGGGGGGTAAAAAGAGCAAGTGGGGAAAATGCCTGGATTTTTTGCCTTGAGTATCTGAGGAGAACATAGTAGCATTTATTGAGTTGAAGGAGACTTCAGGAGAAATATTCTAGGGGGGATAATGGACCTAGACATATGAGTTTCATTTTATCCATGTTATGTTTGAAATGCTTATCAGTTATCTGAGTGGAGATGTCAAACAGGTAATCGAATATAAAAGACAAGGCTGGAGATTAGGAGTCATCAGCATATACATTTAAAGCCTTGGTACTGAGTGAGATCATTTAGGGAGGGTGGGAAGACAGAATAGAGAAGGGTGACTGAGAGAGAACCCTCTGGTACTCTCTGGTTTAGATTAGACCAGATTATCTACCATACAAAATGCCTGGTGGGTATAGAATTCAGTGGTGTAGAAATTACAGGAGGTATCCTGAAAAAGATGAGGTCAGAATGCCAAATCAAGGAGCTTGAATTCTATTTAGTAGGACCTGAATAAATTTGTCAAGGGACTGACTCTATCAAATCTGAGTTTCAGAAAAACAATTCTGTGTGTGACTCATTGCTTTATTCTCTATGCTATATTTTGCATGTTGACATGGGATAAATGATAAATTAATAAACAAATGTTTGGGTGCCCCTCATGTATCATGTTAAGATTAAAGCTGTGGAATAAAGATGACTTTAAGATTGTTATTAAAAAACCCTAAGACAACAAAAAGGACCCCAAATTTAATGATGAATTTTTGGTTTGCTCTTCTGATAAGGTCTGACCCCTTGTTCAAGAGTTGACAGTGTGGGAATTCCCTGGTGGTCCAGTGGTTAAGACTCTGTGCTTTCGCTCCTGAGGACCCGGGTTCAGTCCCTGGTTGGGGAACAGGATCCGTGTGGCGAAGCTAAAAAGAAAAAAAAAAAGAGTTGCCAGTGCTTATTACAATGCCAAGCACAGTGCTAATAAGCAACAGTAATTCAAAGCTGTGTAAGTCTCAATCCCTGTTTACAGTAACTTCCCAATGTGCTAGGGAGGCAGTCATGTAAACAAATAACTAGAATGCAAGGTGAGAGAATCTATAGTATAATCATACGTTTGGAACTATGGGAGAAGAGATGGGAATGACTTAATTTGTCTGGGGGTGTTAAAAATGCTTTCTGGAACAAAACTGTCTTTTTCATAATAAAATAACATTCTAGTTTGGCAGTAGAGCAAATCTCCATGTGGGAGGGGCAAAACACATCCTTGAAACCTTTTCCCAGATTCTCATATTCCCCCCTGGGGAAGTAGTCACCACTACTGCCAAAACCATGGCATTGGCTGCCAAAAAGGCATTGCTCTCCCAATCACTCTGGCCCAAGTGATTTCCTGTAGCAAAGAGAAGATTAAGAGGGATCATTCATACATGCCCTGACTAGACTTAGAGATAACCACTGGAAACGAAATGTAGTAATATGCAACTAGAGGAGTAGTGCTCAAACCTTTCTCTCCATTGAGAAAGCAAGTTGGCAAATGATGTTGACTGCATGATACATTCCTGTGGGCTTTGTCAGGTAATGAATAATTGCTCATTGGCTAGCTATGATACCCCTGCATTTCTCCCATTCAAGGTAGTCTATTATAATGTAAAGGAATGAGGAAGGTATTATTGAGATAATATGGAATCCATCCTAGTTTATGTGTGTGTATATATATATATATATATATATATATATATATATATATATATATAATCATATTAAACTATGGTAGTTTATTATTAGAAATGGATTAATTGTGTTGCATCTCATAACTGATTGTGACACATCAAGGCGTTGAAATCATCTGAATGCTGCTGATCTTGATAATCTGGTTTATATAAGTGGGTCAGTCATCCTGTCCTTAGGGTTCCCTATAGCAAGGCCTCCTTACCTATCCCTAAGTCTATCTCTGACGGGCAGATTTTGTCTTTTCCCAGTTGCCTGGAAATTTAGGCATGGCTAAACCCCAACAGATCTATTGCTAAGAATGTGAGAGACAGGAGCCCTCTTTCTGTTATTTTGTCTGAGGACTTAGTTCTTCCCCTTGAGATTGACATTAGGAATGCCCAACCCTTAAGGGAAGCTTCCAACCTTAACCACAAGAATAGAGCCACATCTTTAACAGAGAAATCATATTAAAATATCCTACGATTAGGCTCACTATCTCTATAAGAAATACACACACAAACACACAACAAAAACAGTTGGGGGTATTTTATTATGGATTACTCAGGAGAGGACATTTGACCCTGGCCTTGAAAGATATGTAGACATTTTCTCAGCAGAGAAGGTTGGAAAGGGAATGCTAAGTTAAGTATCAGAGGCATGAAATCTCATGAAGTGTTGGAGGAATGGAAAGCAGTCCCCAGACTGGCTGGAGTGTAGGGTGTATTAGCGAACTTCATTCTCATAATTATGTTATAGGTGGATGACTCAGTGCTTGATCTGGTTTTGACATCTTCTGCCTGAAATACATATTGAATGACTCAGCTATTCATAATCAAGTAATTACTCGGGAGAAGTTCTAAAGTCATTTAGTACATACCAGACAGCATTTCTGAATTTGCTCTTATAGTCAGAAGACTTCCTAAGACAAATGTAGAAATTAAGAGATAGAAAGTGGTATACTGAGCTGTACTCAATGGAATAATCCATAACTGGAGACGTGGAACTTGCTTTCTTATTCTTTCCCCCTCCCTCCCTCCCTCCCTCATTCCCTCCCCTGTCTTCCTTCCTTTCTTCTTTCATATATACTTACAACTGTTTTTTATCATTTTATTCACATATATTGTGTGTCTACTCTATGTCAGCCACAATACTCAGCACTAAGGTTAAGCGATAAACAAAAGCAGATGTGGTATCTGCCTCCCCTCACCTTATAGAATTGGGAAGAAGAGACGGGAGACAGACATTAACCAAATAATCACCCAGATGAATTGAAAATTACAACTTTGCTATTATGAAGGCAAGGTTATTGGAGATATAAGACTTACAATAGAGAGGTTTATCTTAGTCTGAAAACGCAAATAATGTAGTAGCTAACCCTGTGGGTTTTGAAAACAGGACCTAATTTTGAATCTTGGCTATGCCACTTTATAGCTGATAGTGGGAAATTTACTTAACCTCTCTGTGCGTCAAGTTCCTCATTAGAATATGGATATTATAATAGATTATACTCTGAAAATTGAGACTAAAAAGTAGTTTAGAAGACTTAGTGAATTATGTGTAAAACACCAGAAGAGAGCCTGGTTATAGTAAGTGTTCAATAAATACTAAATGCTATCACTACCACCACCACCACTGTCGTTATCACTTGAGGTAGGGAGGAGGTGACAGAAAGATTTCCTAAAGAAGTGATGACTGAACTGAAATTTGGTAAACAGAATTTTCAGGGAAAGGTGGATGGGTGAGTTGTGAGGTTAACATATACAAAGGCCCTATTTCTGGAGGATACATGACAATTTCAAGGCACCGAAACAAAATCAGTGAGGCAGAGAGAGTTGGGGGAAAATGGTCTAAGGGAGGGTGGAGAGGTGGGCAGGATATAGATAATATGGGGGTATTGTAAACAATATTAAGAATTTGGGTCTTTATTCTAACAGCAATAAGAATCCGTGGGAATTTCTTATAAAGAAGGTTGACATGATCAGATTTAGATTTTATAACTTAATTCTGGATGAAGCATGAAAAATAGATTGGAAGCTGGCAAAACTGGATATGGACAAACTATTGAAACTGTCCAGGAAAAAGATTATGGTAGCATGGATCAGGTGGTGGTGATGAGTGGAATGGAGAACTTAGAGAATTCTTTAGATTGTAGAGTGAGCAGGATTTAGTGATAGATTGAACGTAGGGTTTAAAGACAAAGGATCTAAAATTCTGGCTAATGCAACAGAATGATGATGACCCACTGAGAGAGGTAACCCTGGAAGAGGATCAGGTTTGGGGAAAGAGGAGAGCAGGAGATAAGTTTGATTTCACATTTACTTAGTAAGAGGTGCCTTTGAGACTTCTAGAAAAAGGTGTTTAATGGGCAATTGAGGGCTTCCCTGGTGGCGCAGTGGTTGAGAGTCCGCCTGCCGATGCAGGGGACATGGGTTCGTGCCGCGGTCCGGGAAGATCCCACATGCCGCGGAGCGGCTGGGCCCGTGAGCCATGGCCGCTGAGCCTGCGCGTCCGGAGCCTGTGCTCCGCAACGGGAGAGGCCACAACAGTGAGAGGCCTGCGTACCGCCAAAAAAAAAAAAAACCCTCTAACTGGAGACTCAGGTACCCTTAAGGTTTTGGATCAAGGATTTGCTCTCTTAGCAGAGAATTATAAACCATTCAGAAACAAAACAAAACAAACAACAAAAACCCCGAACCCAAAAACTCCCTGGTGTACTATGAAACATGCTAGAGGAAGTGCTCCTGCCTTTGGGACATTAAGTGACCAAAACCAGAATTGCCTTCATGAGCTGGAATTTGTCACACTAACAAGTATAAGGTTGAGCAGAACCAGGAGCAATTCATTAGAAGCTGAAGGTGGCAAATTCAAGGATCTGGCCTCAGCAGGGCAGAGAATACCATAAGCCTCACCAGCAGGTGACCCAGACCTTGTCATCTACCACCATTGCACTGACATCTTTCCCTCAGCTCACACATCTGGCCTCAGAAAGCCAAGTAGGTTCTTGGATGGTCATCTTGGTGTGTTGATGTCATAATGTACAGCTGCTGAACTATAGCTCCACCCAAGCTGACCGTGAAAGGCATCACTAAGGGGAAATTCTCCCTTAGAGCAGTGGAATCATCATCTATTTCCATTGTATAGAAAGAGAAGTGGTCCAAGCTAAGAAGATATAGACTCAGGGTAGAGGTGTAAAGTTTGGATATTGGTCAGTGTCCTGTGGGGGGAAACATGAGAAGGTCAGGGACCAGGAAATCTGAGGAAGAGGCATATGAATGGTTTTACTAGAGTGGATACAGTGTTTGGTGATCCTCATATTCCATATAAATGTCCACCAGAGAGCATCTACCATGGAAGAGCTGTTAAACAACCAAATAGACAGAATTAGCCAGTTGAGGTCATCCTGCTTTGTTCATCTGCCATGCCAGTGCTGGCACAATGGGCACATGAAAAAAGTGCTGTATTGGCTGGGATGAAGGAATGCATATGCATAGGCTCCAACATTTCCATGCTGATCTAGGTAATGTTGCTTCCAAATGCCTAACTTACCAGAAACCATTGTGGCCCCCAATATAGCAACATCCCTCAAGAAGATCAGCCAGCCGCTGGTGTCAGGTTTGCTGCTATGAACCTCTTGTACTCTGAAAGTGGCAGAAATGCATCTTGACTAATATCAGCGTAATTCAGGTATGAGTTATCTTTGCTATCGGCAAGACCTCGGGTAGCACCAGTATCTGAGGCTGATAGAGTGGTGTATAACATGGCATTGGGCCAGAAATCCACTTTTCAGTAAAAGAAGTGTCATATTGGGCAGTGACTGGTACACTGGTTCTCTCCCATTTCACATCAATGGGAAACTACTAGCTTAATAAACAGATGACACGGCCTGTTGAAAGTATAATTGAGGTGTCAGTACTATGACCTCCAGAGTGTACCTTCCACCAGAAATTAGTGACCATTATATGGGGCTGTGTCTTCAGTAGGCTCAATACCTGAATCCAGGACTTCCCTAAGTGACCCACTTGGGGAATCTGTACTCTATGTCCCCACATATCTGCACTCTATGTGTTTAGAAGTCCTGTTTCTCAGAGGGGAAATGCTCTTACCAGGGAATGCAGCAAGAATTCTATTATACATAAAGCCTCAGCAGCTACCCAGTCACTTTGGATTCCTTGTCCAAGAGACCACCAGGAAAGAAAAGGAGTCCATGAGAATTGAAGGGGGTAATTGACCCTGTTTTCAGGAAGAGACAGGGTTGCTATTATGCAATGGAAGCAGGAAAAATTCTGTTTGGCATTCAGGTGATCCATAGGTATTGGCTGGTACTCCCTTGCTCAAGTTTGATAGTAAATAGACAAATACAGCAATGAGGACTGAAAAGGGCATGGTGATGTAAGGTTCACATTCCCCAGGGATATGACTTCTGGATTATCCTCCCATATTATCACCTAGACCAGCAGAGGTATGAGGCAAATGTGAAGGGAACCAAGAGGAGGAAGACGGATATTAGTGTGGCTTTGAGACTAGCTGTAGCCGTTGGAACTGCAGGTGTCCCATTAACCTTCATTTTTTAAGATTCTCCAGGAAAAGAGAAAAATCCAAATTCTGGCGGGGCTTTCCCGAGAACTTATTATAAAAATAAGTAGTTCTGAGCAGTGTAAGAGGTAGCCAGTAACGGATCTACTGTTCACAGCCCAGATCCCACCTATTTCCCTAGCAGTAAGAGTGCTAGTAGCTGACGGCTCTCAACTAAGTCCCTCTCTAGGAAATATCCTTATCTGAAGATAAGTGTCTTATGAAGGTCATATTACTGCCTTGGGGTCAGCCTGTATCCAATGACTATTCTTGTATAAATTCCAGGCCCCCGACTTAGGGCTTGGGAACTTTGAAGAGACATCACAAACCCCACTTCCCCACAGGATTGGCTAAGGTCTTTGTTTTGTAACTACATTCAAATTATCTTTCTGTCTGATCTTACTTCCTTCATTCAGTTAATAAGCACTGTGCCTGAGGGCATTCCCCAACAGACTTCTTTCATGCACATCTCCATCTCAGAGTCTGTTTCTTTACCTTTAAATAAGCATTTGAAGATAATGGAAAAACATCTTTTATCAAAAATTCCAAAGCCAAATTAGAGATGGAGAAAACAAAATACATAAGATGAAAACCGACTAAAGGTGGAAATGATTTGGAGAAAATTACATAATCATTTTGGAAATTAAGATTAAATTACAAGATCCTCAAAGGTAAGAGATACTATTATCTTTAAAAGGGTAATTGAAGAGAGGAAAGGAAATGACTAAGAGAATGAATGTGTAAAAAGAATCAGAGGATGATGGTATGGAAAATAAGCAAGGGTTATACACAAACAAAACTGGAATCCTTGAAAAAGAAAAAAAAATAATGGAACAGAAATAGTATTTAAAATAATTCAAGAAAAATCCATGTAGACAGACAGCCTCACTTACAAAGAAAGGAAATCATATAGGCATCTCAACAGCACGTATTAACAGTGGATCGATCTCTTCTGAGTTGGGGATGGGATTATACAGGAGGAGCTTCAAGATGGCGGAAGAGTAAGACGCGGAGATCACCTTCCTCCCCACAGATACACCAGAAATACATCTACACGTGGAACAACTCCTACAGAACACCTACGGAACGCTGGCAGAAGACCTCAGACCTCCCAAAAGGCAAGAAACTCCCCACGTACCTGGGTAGGGCAAAAGAAAAAACCGAGACAAAGAATAGGGACAGGACCTGCACCAGTGGGAGGGAGCTGTGAAGGAGGAACGGTTTCCACATACTAGCAGCCCCTTCGCGGGCGGAGACTGCGGGTGGCGGAGGGAGCCACGGAGAGTGCAGCCACAGGGCTGCGGAGAGCAAAGCGGAGAGATTCCCGCACAGAGGATCGGGGCCTAGCGGCACTCACCAGCCCGAGAGGCTTGTCTGCTCACCCGCCCGGGGTGGGTGGGGGCTGGGAGCTGGGGCCTGGGCTTCGGAGGTCGGATCGCAGGGAGAGGACTGGGGTTGGCGGCGTGAACACAGCCTGAAGGGGTTAGTGCGCCACAGCTAGCCGGGAGGGAGTCTGGGAAAAGGTCTGGAGCTGCCGAAGAGACAAGAGACTTTTTCTTGCCTCTTTGTTTCCTGGTGCACGAGGAGAGGGGATTAAGAGCTCCGCTTAAAGGAGCTCCAGAAACGGGCGTGACCCGCGGCTATCAGCGCGGACCCCAGAGACAGGCATGGGACGCTAAGGCTGCTGCTGCAGCCACCAAGAAGCCTGTGTGCAAGCACAGGTCACTATTCACACCTCCCCTCCCGGAAGCCTGTGCAGCCCACCACTGCCAGGGTCCCGGGATCCAGGGACAACTTCCCCAAGAGAACGCACGGCACGCCTCAGGCTGGTGAAACGTCACGCTGGCCTCTGCTGCCGCAGGCTCGCCGCACATCCATACCCCTCCCTCCCCCCGGCCTGAGTGAGCCAGAGCCCCCGAATCAGCTGCTCCTATAACCCCGTCGTGTCTGAGTGAAGAGCAGTCGCCCTTAGGCTACCTACACGCAGAGGCGGGGCCAAATCCAAAGCTGAACCCCGGGAGCTGTGCGAACAAACAAGAGAAAGGAAAATCTCTCCCAGCAGCCTCAGGAGCAGCGGATTAAGTCTCCACAATCAACTTGATGTACCCTGCATCTGTGGAATACCTGAATAGACGACGAATCATCCCAAATTGAGGAGGTGGACTTTGGGAGCAATGATATATATATTTTTTCCCCTTTTTCTCTTTTTGTGAGTGTGTATGTTTCTGTGTGTGATTTTGTCTGTATAGCTTTGCTTTTACCATTTGTCCTAGGGTTCTGTGTGTCCTTTGTTTTTTTTATTACTTAAAACATTTTTTTTTCTTAATTTTTTTTAAATCTAACATTCCTTTTCTTTTTTTTTGGATAACCACAACAAAAGCAACAATGGTTACAATTACCAAACACGAAAAAAACTCATACTATTTCATAATATTGACATTCAGTCCAGTAATCCTCCACTGTAACAGCTCCTTTACTTTGCAGTGAAAATTGATTTGTATATTTTTTGCCTTTGAGTCCTTGTGGTTTTTTTTTATTCAAACAGAAAGCCACAAAAATTATAATCATCCTCATCAGTTCACTCACTCCCATGTAATTAATTTTTTTTTCATCTTGATCTTTTGTTAGCACTTTTATGAATTCATCAGTTTTCCATTAGAGCTCTGAAAATGCTTATTCATTCAGTTCAGCAGCATAGTCAGTTACCAGAAACCTGTACTTGTCAGAGAGTTTTCCATGAATTTCTTGAAGATGAAACCCATTTATAGGAACATTTTTGCAAAAGCATCAAAGTACACCCAGAACTGTCTGTACATAACAAAAGACTTTAAAATGACCATGGTTAAAGATTTGATGAAAGTTCATAATAATGCAGTTGACAAGGAAATTTAATTATTTCTGAGATATACATTTTAAAGTAATAACTAGAATTATGACTTATAACATTATACCAGAACATAAGATTTTTAGAAATTTCATGTAATGTCTGAAATATTTATATTAACATATTTCCATTCAAATAACCCAAAGAAAGTTTAGTATTGTGTTTCTTTTGTTTGTTAGTTTTTTTATACTGCAGGTTCTTATTAGTCATCAATTTTATACACATCAGTGTATACATGTCAATCCCAATCGCCCAATACAGCACATAATAACTTTATTTTACTTTATTTTATCTTCTCTTCTTCATTCTTTCTTTTTATTCTCCCTTTTATTCTGAGCCGTGTGGAGGACAGGCTCTTGGTGCTCCAGCCAGGCGTCAGGGCTGTGCCACTGAGGTGGGAGAGCCAAGTTCAGGACACTGGTCCACAAGAGACCTCCCAGCTCCACGTAATATCAAACGGCGAAAATATCCCAGAGATCTCCATCTCAATGCCAAGACCCAGCTCCACTCAACGATCAGCAAGCTACAGTGCAGGACACACTATGCCAAATAACTACCAAGACAGGAGCACAATCCCATCCATTAGCACAGAGGCTGCGTAAAATCATAATAAGGCCACAGACACCGCCAAACACACCATGAGACGTGGACCTGCCCACCAGAAAGACAAGATCCAGCCTCATCCACCAGAACACAGGCACTAGTCCCCTCCACCAGGAAGCCTACACAACCCACTGAACCAACTTTAGCCACTGGGGACAGACACCAAAAACAACGGAAACTACGAACCTGCAGCCTGTGAAAAGTAGACCCCAAACACAGTAAGTTAAGCAAAATGAGAAGACAGAGAAACACACAGCAGAGGAAGGAGGAGGTAAAAACCCAACAGTCCTAACAAATGAAGAGGAAATAGGCAGTCTACCTAAAAAAGAATTCAGAATGATGATAGAAAAGGTGATCCAAAATCTTGGAAATAGAATGAAGAAAATACAAGAAACGTATCATACAAGAACTAAAGAGCAAACAAACAGAGATGAACAACACAATAAATGAAATTAAAAATTCTCTAGAAGGGATCAATAGCAGAATAACTGAGGCAGAAGAACGGGTAAGTGACCTGGAAGATAAAATAGTGGAAATAACTACTGCACAGCAGAATAAAGAATGAAAAGAATTGAGGACAGTCTCAGAGACCTCTGGGACAACATTAAATGCACCAACATTTGAATTATAGGGGTTCCAGAAGAAGAAGTGAAAAAGAAAGGGACTGAGGAAATATTTGAAGAGATTATAGTTGAAAACTTCCCTAATATGGGAAAGGAAATAGTTAATCAAGTCCAGGAAATGCAGAGAGTCCCATACAGGATAAATCCAAGGAGAAACATGCCAAGACACATATTAATCAAACTATCAAAAATTAAATTCAAAGAACAAATATTAAAAGCAGCAAGGGAGAAACAACAAGTAACACATAAGGGAATCCCCATAAGATTAACAGCTGATCTTTCAGCAGAAACTCTGCAAGCCAGAAGGGAGGGCAGGATATATTTAAAGTGATGAAAGAGAAAATCCTACAACCAAGATTACTCTATCCAGCCAGTATCTCATTCAGATTTGACGGAGAAATTAAAAGCTTTACAGACAAGCAAAAGCTAAAGAGAATTCAGCACCACCAAGCCAGCTTTACAACAAATGCTAAAGGAACTTCTCTAGGCAGGAAACACAAGAGAAGGAAAAGACCTACAATAATAAACCCAAAACAATTAAGAAAATGGGAATAAGAACATACATATCGATAATTACCTTAAATGTAAATGGATTAAATGCTCCAACCAAAAGACATAGACTGGCTGAATGGATACAAAAACAAGACCCGTATATATGCTATCTACAAGACACCCACTGCAGACCTAGGGACACATACAGACTGAAAGTGAGGGGATGGAAAGAGATATTCCATGCAAACGGAAATCAAAAGAAAGCTGGAGTAGCAATTCTCATATCAGACAACAGAGACTTTAAAACAAAGACTATTACAAGAGACAAAGAACACTATATAATGATCAAGGGATCAATCCAAGAAGAAAATATAACAATAGTAAATATTTATGCACCCAAAATAGGAGCACACCAATCCATAAGGCAAATACTAACAGCCATAAAAGGGGAAATCAACAGTAACACAATCATAGTAGGGGACTTTAACACTCCACTTTCACCAACGGACATTTCATCCAAAATGAAAATAAGGAAACACAAGCTTTAAATGATACATTAAACAAGATGGACTTAATTGATATTTATAGGACATTCCATCCAAAAGCAACAGAATACACTTTCTTCTCAAGTGCTCATGGAACATGCTCCAGGATAGATCATATCTTGGGTCACAAATCAAGCCTTGGTAAATTTAAGAAAATTGAAATTGTATCAAGTATCTTTTCTGACCACAACGCTATGAGACTAGATATAAATTACAGGAAAAAATATGTAAGACATACAAACACTTGGAGGCTAAAGAACACACTACTTAATAACCAAGAGATCACTGAAGAAATCAAAGAGGAAATCAAAAAATACCTAGAAACAAATGACAATGAAAACACAATGACTGAAAAACTATGGGATGCAGCAAAAGCAGTTCTAAGAGGGAAGTTTATAGCTATACAATCCTAACTTAAGAAACAAGAAACATCTCAAATAAACAACCTAAGCTGACACCTAAAGCAATTAGAGAAAGAAGAACAAAAAACCCTGAAAGTTAGCAGAAGGAAAGAAATTATAAAGATCAGATCAGAAATAAATGAAAAAGAAATGAAGGAAATGAGAGCAAAGATCAATAAAACTAGAAGCTGGTTCTTTGAGAAGATAAACAAAATTGATAAACCATTAGCCAGACTCATCAAGAAAAAAAGGGAGAAGACTCAAATCAATAGAATTAGAAATGAAAAAGGAGAAGTAACAACTGACACTGCCGAAATACAAAAGATCATGAGAGATAACTAAAAGTAACTATATGCCAATAAAAAGGACAACCTGGAAGAAATGGACACATTCTTAGAAATGCACAATGTTCTGAGACTGAACCAGGAAGAAATAGAAAATATGAACAGACCAATCACAATCACTGAAATTGAAACTGTGATGAAAAATCTTCTGACAAGCAAAAGCCCAGGACCAGATGGCTTCACAGGCGAATTCTATCAAACATTTAGAGAAGAGCTAACACCTATCCTTCTCAAACTCTTCCAAACTATAACAGAGGGTGGAACACTCCCAAACTCATTCTACAAGGCCACCATCACTCTGATACCAAAACCAGACAAGGATGTCACAAAGAAAGAAAACTACAGGCCAGTATCACTGATGAATATAGATGCAAAAATCCTCAACAAAATACTAGCAAACAGAATCCAACAGCACATTAAAAGGATCATACACCATGATCAAGTGGGGTTTATTCCAGGAATGCAAGGATTTCAATATACGCAAATCAATCAACAGGATACACCATATTAACAAATTGAAGGGGAAAAACCATATGATCATCTCAATAGATGCAGAGAAAGCTTTTGACAAAATTCAACACCCATTTATGATAAAAACCTTCCAGAAAGTAGGCATAGAGGGAACTTTCCTCAACATAATAAAGGCCATATATGACAAACCCACAGCAAACATCATCCTCAATGGTGAAAAACTGAAAGCATCTCCACTAAGATCAGTAACAATACAGGATGTCCACTCTCACCATTATTATTTAACATAGTTTTGGAAGTCCTAGCCACAGCAATCAGAGAAGAAAAAGAAATAAAAGGAATACAAATTGGAAAAGAAGAAGTAAAACTGTCACTGTTTGCAGATGACATGATAGTATACATAGAGAATCCTAAAGATTCCATCAGAAAACTACTAGAGCTAATCAATGAATTTGGTAAAGTAGCTGGATACAAAATTAATGCACCGAAAACTCTTGCATTCCTATACACTAATGATGAAAAATCTGAAAGTGAAATTAAGAAAACACTCCCATTTACCATTGCAACAAAAAGAATAAAAGATCTAGGAATGAACCTACCTAAGGAAACAAAAGACCTGTATGCAGAAAATTATAAGACACTGATGAAAGAAATTAAAGATGATACAAATAGATGGAGAGATATACCATGTTCTTGGATTGGAAGAATCAACATTGTGAAAATGACTCTACTACCCAAAGGAACCTGCAAATTCAATTCAATCCCTATCAAACTACCACTGGCATGTTTTGCAGAACTATAACAAAGAATTTCACAATTTGTGTGGAAAAACAAAAGACCCAGAATTGCCAAAGCAATCTTGAGAAAGAAAACCCGAGCTGCATGAATCAGGCTCCCTGACTTCAGACTATACTACAAAGCTACAATAATCAAGACAGTATGGTACTGCCACAGAAACAGAAATATAGATCAATGGAACAGGATAGAAAGCCCAGAGATAAACCCACACACATATGGTCATCTTATGTTTTATAAAGGAGGCAAGAATATACAATGGAGAAAACACAGCCTCTTCAATAAGTGGTGCTGGGAAAACTGGACAGCTACATGTAAAAGAATGAAATTAGAACACACTCTCTAACACCATACACAGAAATAAACTCAAACTGGATTAACGATCTAAACATAAGGCCAGACACCATGAAACTCTTAGAGGAAAACATAGGCAGAACCCTCTGTGACATAAATCGCAGCAAGATCCTTTTTGACCCACCTTCTAGTGAAATGGAAATAAAAACAAAAATAAATGGGACCTAATGAAACTTCAAAGCTTTTGCACAGCAAAGGAAACCATAAAGAAGACGAAGACAACCCTCAGAATGGGAGAAAATATTTGCAAATGATGCAACTGACAAAGGATTAATCTCGAAAACATACAAGCAACTCATGTGGCTCAATATCAAAAAAACAAACAACCCAATCGAAAAATGGGCAGAAGACCTAAATAGACATTTCTCCAAAGAAGATATACAGATTGTCAACAAACACATGAAAGAATGCTCAACATCATTAATCATTAGAGAAATGAAAATCAAAACTACAATGAGGGCTTCCCTGGTGGCGCAGTGGTTGAGAGTCTGCCTGCTGATGCAGGGGACACGGGTTCCTGTGCTGGTACGGGAAGATCCCACATACCACAGAGTGGCTGGGCCCATGAGCCATGGCCGCTGTGCCTGCACGTCTGGAGCCTGTGTTCTGCAACAGGAGAGGCCACAACAGTGAAGGGCCCCCGTACCGCAAAGAAAAAAAAAAAAACTACAATGAGATATCATCTCACACTGGTCAGAATGGCCATCATCAAAAAATCTACAAACAATAAGTGTTGAAGAGGGTGTGGAGAAAAGGGAACCCTGTTGGTGGGAATGTAAATTGATACAGCCACTATGGCGAACAGTATGGAGTTTCCTTAAAAAACTAAAAATAGAACTACCATGCGACCCAGCCATCCCACTACTGGGCATATACCCTGAGAAAACCATAATTCAAAAAGAGTCATGTACCAAACTGTTCATTGCAGCTCTATTTACAGTAGCCAGGGCATAGAATCAACCTAAGTGTCCATCAATAGATGAATGGATAAAGAAGATGTGGCACATATATACAATGGAATATTACTCAATCATAAAAGGTAACTTAACTGAGTTTTTGTAGTGAGGTGGATGGAGCTAGAGACTGTCATACAGAGTGAAGTAAGTCAGAAAGAGAAAAACAAATACCGTATGCTAACACATATATATGGAATCTAAAAAAAAAAAAAAACTGAAAGAAAATGGTCAGAAGAACCTAGGGGCAAGTTGGGAATAAAGATGCAGACCTGCTAGAGAATGGGCTTGAGGATATGGGGAGGGGGAAGGTTAAGCTGGGACAAAGTGAGAGAGTGGCATGGACATATATATACTACCAAACGTAAAATAGATAGCTAGTGGGAAGCAGCCGCATAGCACAGGGAAATCAGCTCGATGCTTTGTGACCACCTAGAGGGGTGGGATAGGGAGGGTGGGCGGGAGGGAGATGTAAGAGGAAGGGAGATGCAAGGGGGAAGAGATACAGGGACATATGTATATATATAACTGATTCACTTTGTTCTAAAGCAGAAACTGACACACCATTGTAAAGCAATTATACTCAAAGATGTTAAAAAAATAGATAATAGTGGATCACTATTGTCAATAATTTATTGTCAATAAATTCAAGGAAAAGAGTGTAAGCCAAGGGTTTTATATCTATTTATAAGCTATATTTTCCAATTAATACATTTAGAAAAAATCAGGGAAATAGAAAATTGCTGTGAAAGTAAAATTGCTATGAAAGTAAAATTGCTATGAAAGTAAAGTAATTGCTACAGGCAAGATCCAGTGATGCAAAACTTAAAGGAGAAACAAGATAGTTTATAGTCTCAAAATATCTCTACCAAATATTTATTAATTGCTAATGTGGTGTTAACATATTTTCATAGATTTTTTGATTCTCCTCCCTCCAGGCAATAGAGCATAGTATCTCTTGTTCCTGATCTTAGTGGAGATGCTTTTAGCTTTTCACCATTGAGTATGATGTAAGCTGTGGGCTTAGCATTTATGGCTTTTATTATATTGAGGTATGTACCTCTATACCCACTTTCTAGAGAGTATTTTTCATAAATTGATGTTAAATTTTTTCAGAAGGTTTTTTCTGAATGTATTGAGATGATCATATGATTTTTATTCTTCAATTTTTTTGCTGTGGTGTATCACATTGATTGAGTTGCAGAATTTGAACAATCCTTGCATACTTGGGATAAATCCCACTTGATCATGGTGTATGACTCTTTTAATGTATTGTTGAATTTGGTTTGCTAATATTTATTTGAAAATTTTTCTGCCTCTATGTTCATCATTGATATTGAACTGTAATTTTTTTTGTGTGTGATATATTTTTCTGGTTTTGATATCAGGGTAATCCTGGCAATGTAAAATGAGTTTGGAAGCTTTCCTTCCTCTGTAATTTTTTAGAATAATTTGAGAAGAATGGGTGTTAACTCTTCTCTAAATGTTTGGTAGAATTCACCTGTGAAGCTCTCTGGTCTTGGACTTTTGTTTGTTGGGAGTTTCTTTTTTTTTTTTAACTGATTCATTTCTGTACTGGCAATTGGTCTGTTCATATTTTCTGTTTCTCCTGGTTCTGTCTTGGGAGATTGTACATTTCTAGGCATTTATCATATTCTTCTAGGTTGTCCATTTTATTGGCATATAGTTGTTCATAATAATCTCTTATGATCTTCTGTAATTCTGTGGTGTTGATTGTCACTTCTTCTTTTTCATTTCTGGTTCATTGATTCAGGCCCTCTCTCTTTTTCTCTTGATGAGTCTAGCTAAAGATTTAACAGTTTTGTTTATCTTTTCAAAGAACCAGTTTTTAGTTTCATTGATCTTTTCTATTTTTTTCTTTTAGTCTCTGTTTCATTTATTTCTGCTCTGATCTGTATGATTTCATTCCTTCTAGTAACTTTGGTTTTTGTTTGTTCCTTTTTTCTAGTTCCTTTTGGTGTAAGGATGGGTTGTTTATCTGAGATTTTTCTTACTTCCTGAGGTAAGCTTGTTTCGCCATAAACTTTCCTCTAATAACTGCTTTTGATGCATCCCGTAGATTTTGGATCACTGTGTTTTCATTTTCATTTTTTCCTGTTTTTAAAAATTTCTTCTTTGATTTCATCATTGATCCATTGATTGTTTAGTAGCATGTTGTTTAGCTTCCACATGTTTGTGTTTTCTGGGGGATTTTTTTCTCATTATTGATTTCTAGTCTCATAGCATTGTGGTCAGAATGCTTGATATGATTTCAACTTTCTTAAATTTCCTGAGGCTTGTGTTGTGCCCTACCATGTGTGATGTATCCTGGAGAATGTTCTAAGTGTACTTGAAACAATGTGTTTTCTTCTGTTATGGGATGGAATGTTCTATATACATATCTATTAAGTTCATTCAGTCTAATGTGTCCTTTAAGGCCAGTGTTTCCTTACTGATTTTCTGTCTGGATGATCCATCCATTGATGTAAGTGGAGTGTCAATGTCCCCTACTATTATTGTGTTATTATCAGTATCTCCCTTTATGTTCACCAATATTTGCTTTATGTATTGAGGTGCTCCTATGTTGGGTGCATACATATTTACAATTGTTGTATCTTCTTGGATTGATCCCTTGATCATTATGTTATGTACTTCTTTGTCTCCTATTACAGTCCTTGTTTTAAAGTCTATTTTGTCTGATATAAGTATTGCTACCCTAACTTTATTTTGATTTCCATTTGCATGGAATAACTTTTTTATACTTTTTCAGTCACTGTGTGTCTTTAGATCTGATGGGAGTGTCTTGTAGGCAGGATAAATATGGGTGTTGTTTTTGTATCCCTTCAGCCATTCTACATCTTTGGATTAGAGCATTTGGTCCTTTTACATTTAAAGTAATTCTTGATAGTATGTACTTACTGCTATTTTGTTAATTGTTTCAGGGTTGTTTTTGTACTTCATTTTTGTTCCTTTCTTCTTTTGTTTTCTTCCCTTATGACTTGAATACTGTTTTTAGTGTTATGTTTGGATTCCTTTCTATTTTTATGTGTTGTATCTATTATGATTCTTGGTTTATGGTTACCATGAGGTTTATATGTAGCAATCTATATAGGGGTATAGGTCTTGATTATACCACAACTCTGCCCCTGTTACCTATCTCTATGTGGTTCCTTCTTTATATCTTTAGTTGTAGATATTTTCTGGTAGATTCTGGTCTTTCTTATCATGTTCTGTAAATAGATGTAATTTTGATGTGTCTGTAAGAAGAGGTGAGCTCAGGATTTTTGTACTCTGCCATGTTGGCCCAGGTAACCTATTGTCTCTGTTTGAAGTTTAAATATAGTTTAAGAAATTATGTGTGGTAGCCAAGTTGACAACAGGTGAACTTGTGATGGTTAATTTTTTGTGTCAATTTGACATGGCCTAGGGATGCCCAGATATCCAGTTAACATTATTTTTTTGTGTGTCTGTGAGGGTGTTTCTAGAACAGATTAGTACTGAACTAGTGGACTAAGTAAAGTTGATTGCAGCACCCTTTGTGGGTGGGTGTCATCTCATCCATTATGGGCTTGAATGGAACAGAAAGGCAGAGGAAGGCTGATTGATCAGGAACATGAATCTTATTTTGCCCTCCATGCTCTTGTTTCTCAGGGTTTCATACATGTAGTGGAATATATACCATTGGCTCTCCAATTTCAAGCCTAAAACTACCATCAGCTTTCCTGGATCTCTACCTTGCAGATAGCAGATCATGGGTCTCCTAAGCCTCCATAATAAGGTGAGTCACATCTAATAATACAAGTCTTTAGATATAGGTGTAGATATGGATATGGAAGTACATGAAGATGTAGATTTATATAGAGTGATATAGGTTGATCTCTATATCTGTCTACATGTATGTGTATGTATGTGTGTATATGTATTGTGGAGATAGATATAGATATAGATTTCCTATTGGTACTATCCTGGACAATTCTGACTAATACAAACACTGACTATTTAGTGAACCACATTCTTTATATTGAAAAATAAATGGAAATATCATGATGCAGTTGTTAACTATAACCCCCAAATGAAACTGACTTAGAAGGTACCTTCTCAAACAAGGTATCATCATATTTTTATAGCACAAGGAATAACTTGTATATGAAACTTCTTTGAGAATGGTGGTCCAAAATTTGATCCAGCCTGACAACTAATTTTTTTCTAGTGAAATCAATGTATCTCTCCTGGAAGTTGACCTGGTCTAATCTTGTACCCACCTCCTGAAATATGTAATAATGACATTGTTAGAAATACTTTAATCCAAAGATCTAACTAAAGGGCTTCTCCTGATATATCCCAGGAGCTAATCCGCATGATAAAAAGAATAAGATTAATTCACTTTATGTGTATGATACTTGTGATTATCTTAAAAGAAACAGGGTGGTGAACTGACATGCAGTAGCCATCCCAGGCAAAGTGATCTCCCTGAACTCATTACAAGATTGGAAATAAGGGATGCACTCTTACTTCATCTGAAGTATTTTTGAAGTCATATTTATTTCAATTGTTTGTATATTTCATAAATACTTATTTAGGACCTCATGTGTGTAAACAGCTGTGCTAAGTACCACAAAAGATTGAAGAATAATCAGACTTGTAAGTCATAGTCTGAAAAAAAATGCTTGTAGGCCAAAAATAAGTATTACACAAGGTCATTTGTGGTCTAAAAGAACAAATAAACTACTCAGTGTTTCAAACGAGGAAGCATTCCTATTCTCTCTGAGGTAATCTGGAAATGCATCATGGAAACTGTAGCATTTAAGGTAGACTTTGAAGAAAGGACCATTTCAATTGTAAACAAAGACAGATGTACCTGTAGAGAGCATTCTCAGTGGACAGACCTGTATGAACAAAACCATGTACCTGAGAGGAAGGTTTGTGCAGAGGCTGTCAGTAATTCATTTTGGGTATAACATATGGTCCATTAGGAAAATTGTGGAGGCAGAGATTTCAGAATTAAATCAAATCTGGGGGGAAAGTCCTCAAATAATGCCAGCATAAGCAAATGCAAGGTAATATATTTAGATGTAGGTGTGTTTATATATCATGTTATCTATACATAAATCTGAAAATTAAACATGTCTATTCATATATGAAGTTCTGCATACATGTACCATATATACACACAATCTGGTAGCAATGGCAATCCACTAAAATTTATTGAAGAGGAATATTATTTAATCAGAGTTTTGTTTATGAAGAATAATCTGACACTAATGTTTGGGAAGTAAGAGAATATCAACATAGTATAAAGGAAGTAACAAGACTATTGCAAATGACAAATATGAGTAATTTTAGGGTGAGGGCCTCAGTGGTGTCTGTAGGAATGTGTATGGAATCAGTGGTGAGATTGGAAGGTCAGGGATGGACCTGAAGATGAATCACTTATTATTCATAGAGTATGGAGTGAGACAAAAGCTAACATTTAAGGACTTTGGGGGGCACAAATCATGCCCCCATGATTTGGGGGACTTTGGGGGAACAACTCTTGTTCATTTTTATGTTTTTCTAGCTACTCACTGGACTCACCAATATCATATCATCTTAAAACTATTTGAACTTTGGTAATACGCATATGAAGCCTCTTTTACTCAACAATATATTCTAATAACCTTTACATGTTACTTCTTTTTTTCTTATCAGTTTCTTTATTTTTAAATTGTAGGAAGGATTAATCCATTTCCTTCCTATTCTATCATTTCTCTTTTCTTCTCTATGCCCATCCCAATTAAATCTGAAATCTCATCTCTTAGCTTTCTGAATTAGTAAAGCTTTTCAGATTACCATACAACATACAAGAAAACCGGACAGTGCCTTTCAAGGCATCATAGACAGTGAGAGGCAGCTTCCCTCTTCTCATTATTTATAGGCACACACTGAGCTAAAAGCATCCTCTTACAATTTGTTCTTTCACTTATTTAATTCCTTTCTCATTTTTTCTTATTGCCTTCTCATTTCTGCTGATTTCTCTGTGTAATATGAGAATTAAGTCCCCACAAGAAATAAATTTCACCATGTCCCAAATAGAATGTAATGAAAGTCCTTTTGGTGGCTAGCAAAATTCCTGTAATTGGCCTCTGTTTCCTTAAACACAAACCTGCCTCCACTGTGGAGGTAAACATGATATGAGCTTCCAGGCTGCACAGCTGTTTTACTATCAAAAAATCATATTCAGTTTTTTTTCAGAGCAATTGTGCTGTTGTAGTGCATCATGCATTTATGGAGCCACATTGAGAACATATGTGTAAAGTATATTAATTTGTTTTCCTCTTTAATTAATTTGACTTGAACACTTGATTAAATTTTTCTATGGTTTTTATACTTTTGACTAATATATGCACATATTTTAATATATTTATTAGTACTCCTACCTTAAGTTGTAAAATCTCTAGGGCAATTGTAAGTGCAAAAACTTTGAACACTAATCAACACATGTCTAATCTGCACACTTATGTGACTTTTAATGAATGGAGAACAGATATTAGTATGAGATCTAAGCATTTTCTTTAGCATTTTTGCCAGAGAACCTATGATTTTCTTATTTCCCAGACTATATATGACTGGATTTAACAAAGGAATTATGATAGTTCAAAATAGAGAGTCCACTGTATCTTGGGCATCTGCTTCTGCACATCCAGGGAGCACATACATGGAGAATAGAGGGTCATAGTATAAAGAGATAGTTAAGAGATGGGCTCCACTTGTGTAGAAGGCTTTCCTTATGCCTTGTACAGACTTCTTTTTTAATATTGTAAAGAGAGCAACTTTATAAGGGACAAGAACAGTCAGAATTATGCACAACTGTATTGACCCAGAGAAAATAAATACAATCAGAAAATTAATGGAAGGGTCAGTACAGGAAATTTTAAACAATGGTACAATGTCACAGTATATGTCCTGTATTATGATAGAATTATAGAACGTTAATCTGAATTTAAAAACATTATGAAGTATGGCATGAACAAGGCCACCTAAAAATGACAAAACCAACAGCTGGATGCTTAGTCTATTGGTTATAATTACTAGATAATGTAACAGTTTGCATATGGTCACATAGCGATCATATGCCATTGTTACCAACAAAAACCATTTTGTGGTTACACTGATTACAAAGGGAAAAAATTGTATCTTCCATTCAGTGAGAGATATCATTTTGCTCTTGGCAAAGAAATTCACCAACATGTGGCTGGGGCCGGGAGGAGGTCACTGTGGATGATATCCAGGCATCCACAAAAACCAAATTCCCAAGGAATAAGTATATGGGGATGTGAAGATGAAGGTCATTACATAAAAGAGCAGTCAGACCAAGGTGCCCCATGACAGTGATGAGATATATCACCAAGAATACCAGTAACAAGGGGATTTGCCATTTTTGTTGATATATAAGTCCTATGAAAATAAACTCTATCAGTAACATTGCATTTTCTTTTTCCATCTCCTCACTGGGCAGTGTCTGAAATACATGGAGTAAATGAAAGGAATAGTCAGTAAGAAATTATAAAGTGAAACTATGGAGGAAGAGAGTTGAAATGAAACATGCACTTCAGAATTTCCTCTTAATTTTGTTTATTATACCTCCTTAATAGATGGGATCTTTTTATTGCGTGGGGGATGGAAATAAATGCAATCATTTAAATTCAAAAAATGTGAATCAATGGACAGACTTAGAAAAATGAAAGACATTCTAAATATGTGCTAAATTTATGGACTTTATTATGTTGAGATATGTTCCCTTTATACCCACTTTGAGGAGAGTTTTTATCATGAATAGATGTTGAATCTTGGCAAGTGCTTTTTCTGCATCTATTGAGATGATCATATGATTTTTATCATTCCTTTTATTAATATGGTGTATCACGTTATTTGTGAATACTGAACCATCTTTTCATCCCTGGAATAAATCCAACTTGATCATGGTATATGATCCTTTTTATATTTGTTGGATATGGTTTGCTAATATTTTGTTGAGGATTTTTGCATCTATCTTCATCAAAGATATTGGCCTATTATTTTCTTTCTTTAGTGTCTTTGTCTGGTTTTGGTATCAGGATAGTGGTGGCCTCATAGGATGAATTTGGGAGTGTTCCCTCCACTTCAGTTTTTTGAGAAGTTTAGGTATTACCTCTTCTTTATATGTTTAGTACAATTCCCCAGTGAAGCTGTCTGGTCCTGTACTTTTTTTTTTTTTAATAGATCTTTATTGGAGTATAATTGCTTCACAATACTGTTAGTTTCTGTTGTACGCCATAGTGAATCAGTCATATGCATACATATGTCCCCATATCCCCTCCCTCTTGAGCCTCCCTCCCATCCTCCCTATCCCACCCCTCTAGGTGGTCACAAAGCACTAAGCTGATCTCCCTGTGCTATGCTGCTGCTTCCCACTAGCTAACTATTTTACATTCGGTAGTGTATATATATCAATGCTACCCTCATTTCACCCCAGCTTGCCCCTCCCACCCCGTGTCCTCAAGTCCATTCTCTATGTCTACATCTTTAAATTGCCTGTTTCTACTTGATTCAGTTTTGGCAGGTAGCAAATTTCTTGAAATATACACCCTGCCAAAACTGAATCAAGAAGATGCAGGACCATTGGTCCTGTATTTTGTTTGAAGGGACTTTTAAAAATTACAGATTCTATTTCACTACTGGTGACCAGTCTTTTCAAATTGCTTGTTTCTTCTTGATTCAATTTTGGCAGGGTGTATATTTCAAGAAATTTGCCCATGTTTTCTAGGTTGTCCAATGTGTTGGCACATGAACATTTGTAGTATTCTCTTAAGATTTTTTGGATCTCTGTGTTATCAGCTGTTATTTCTCCGCTTTAATTTCTTATTTTATTTATTTGGGTCCTTTCTTTTCTTATTGGTTAGCCTGGTTAATGGTTTATCAATTTTTTATCATATCAAAGAACCAGTTCTAGATTTCTTTGATCTTTTCTATTGTCATTTTGATCTCTATTTTGTCTATTTCCTCTCTGACCTTTATTATTTCCTTCCTTCTGCTAACTTTGGGCTTTGTTCTTCTTTTTCTAAATCTTTTAGTTGGTAGGTTAGGTTGTTTATTTGCTTTTTGTTTGTTTGTTTGTTATTGAGAATGGCCTGAATGGCTATAAAGCCTCCTCTTAGAAATGCTTTCACTGAATCATATAGATTTTGGAGTGTTGTGCTTCCATTTTCATTTGTCTCAAGGTATTTTCTGATTTCTGCTTTGATTTCATCATTGACCCATTGGTTTTTTAGTAGCATGTTCTGTCATCTCCACTTGTTTGTTCTTTTCTCATTTTTCTTCTTGTAATTGACTTCTAGTTTCATAATGTTGTGGTTGGAAAAAATGCTTTATATAATTTCTATTCTCTTAATTTTGTTGAGACTTGTTTTGTGGCCTAGCCTGTAATCTGTC
This sequence comes from Orcinus orca, assembly GCF_937001465.1. NCBI lineage: Eukaryota > Metazoa > Chordata > Mammalia > Artiodactyla > Delphinidae > Orcinus > Orcinus orca. Next base: position 103,276,230 of record NC_064563.1, read on the forward strand.
CTGGGGAACATTCCATATGCACTTGAAAAGAAAGTATATTCTGCTATTTTTAGCTGTAGTGTCCTGTATATATCTATTAAGTTCTACTGGGCTTACATGTCATTTAAGACCACTGTTGCCTTACTGCTTTTCTGTCTGGATGATCTGTCCATTGATGTAAGTGGGCTGTTAAAGTACCCTACTATTATTGTATCATTTTCAATTTCTCCCTTTATGTCTGCTAGTATTTGTTTGATATATTTAGGTGCTCTTGTATTGGGTGCATATATGTTAATGAGTATAATATCTTCTTGTATTAATACTTTGATCATAATATAATGCCCTTCTCTGTCTTTCATTATAGCCTTTGTTTTAAAGTCTATTTTGTCTGATGTGAATATTGCTAACCCCCACTTACTGGTCATTTCTGTTTACATGAAATATCTTTTTCCATCCCTTCCTTTTCAGTCTGTTTGTCTTTATCCCTGAAAGCAGTCTCTTGAAAGCAGCCTATTGAAGGGTCCAATGAGCCATTCTTTGTCTTTTGATTGGAGCATTTGGTCCATTGTCATTTACAGTAATTATTGACATTTTATTACTTGTTTTCTGGTTGTTTTTGTAGTTCTTCTCTGTTCATTCTTCTTTTTTCTTCCTTTGTGGTTTTATTATTTTCTTTAAGATTATGCTTGCATTCTTTGTGTGTGTGTGTGTGTGTGTGTGTGTGTGTGTGTGTGTGTGACTCTATTGTACATTTTTGATTTGTGGCTACCATGGGATTCCTAAATGTTGACCTGTATATCTACTTGCTTTAAACTGGTAGTTGTTTACACTCAAACACAATCTAAAAGATCTACATTTTTACTCCTCTACCTAACATTTTGTGTATTTGATGTCATATTTTATATCTTCATGCTTATCCCTTGACTATTTACTGTAGTTAAAGTTGCTTTTACAATTTTTTGTCTTTTAATCTACACACTGGCTTATTTAATTGATTGGTCCTCCCTCCTTACTATATATTTGCCTTTCCTAGTGAGATTTTTTCCCTTTCTTACAGATTCTTATTTCTTTTCCATTCGGAGAAGACCCTTCACCATTTGAGTATTGATGAATTTCTTTAGTTTTTGCTTGTTTGAGAATTTCTTTATCTCTCATTCTATTCTAAATCATCATCTTGAGGGGTAGAGTATCCTAGGTTTCAAGTTTTTCCCTTTCAGGGCTTTGAATACATTATTCTACTCTCTTCTGGCCTGCAAAGTTTCTGCAAAGAAATCAGCTGATAGTCTTATGGGGATTCATTTGAATATGGCTCTCCTTTTTCTTGCTGCCTTAGAGTTCTCTCTTTAACTTTTGTTAGGACATGTCTTGGTATGGGTCTATTTGGGTTCATCTTCTTTGGGACCCTCTGTGCTTCTTGTACCTGGATATCTATTCCTTCTTCAGGTTTGGGAAATTTTCAACTACAGTTTCTTCAAATACATTTTTTTCACCATTTTCTCTATTTTCTCCTTCTGGAACCCCTATAATGTGAATATAGAAACACTTCATGGTATTCCAGAGTGCTTTTATTTTTTAAACTTGTTTTTCTTCCTGTTGTTCTGTTTGGTTGCTTTTCATTATTCTGTCTTCCAAATCACTTATGCATTCTTCTGTATCAGTTGGTCTGCTATTTATTTCTTCTAGTGTGTTTTTTATTTCAGCTATTAAATTATTCATTTTTGACTGGGTCGTTTTTGCATTCTAGTCCCTTGTCAAATTGTTCAGTGTTTAGATCAATTATTTTCCCCAATTCAGTTCACATTTTTCCTACCAATGTTTGAATTTTTTATCTGGTAAATTGTTTATTTATGTTTTATTATTTATTTTTTCAGAAGCCATGAGGATTGGGCTTTGAGGGGGCCCTGTTCCCTTTAAGTGTGTCTTTTTCCCTCTCCCTGTGCTAGAACCTTTGCCCCAGCAGAGGGGAGTGTTAAAATGAGTGGGTCACATGCACAGAGGTTCAGTGTGCTGCCTGTGTAGGTGTCCATGGCTCTGCTAAGAGATCTGGGTGGCTTCTGAGGTGCCACTTTAGTAAGTGCCATCAATGGCCACCACTGTCCCACCCAGGCTCTACCCTGGGCCCGGATGACCTCTAAGTCCCATGATCAAGATTCTTCCCCAGTTGTGGCCACCCCCAATCTAATCTATTTTGTTTACTGTCCTCATAAAGACTATCAATCTTAGCAGTACAACTGCTCCATTATATTCCCACAAATTGGCTATCATTATCCTTTTAAATGTTTTCCAAACTGATAGCTCTTCTTTCCCCTCACCCCATAGAAGTAAAATAAATAAAACAAAAATTTTAAATTTCATTTATTTAAATTGAAATAAGTTAAATATATTTCTTAAACTTATTGGATATTTTTAATTCTTCAGTTGAATGTTCACTGGCCCTTCCTTCCATTCAGATGTTTGCATGTTTTAATGAATTGTAAGAGTTCCTTATATATTAAAGGTGTTAAACTTTTTCTTTCCCTCATAAATGTCTTAAATATCTTTTCTTGTATTTTTATGTGGCTGTTAACTCTTCTATTTTATTATTATATAAAAGTTTTTAAATTTTATGTAGTCATTGTAAGAGGAACAATTCAGGAAAACAAAGACCTTACCCACTAGTTAAGAAGAGGAAATTTAATTTAGCAAATGGTTTGAAAGTGTTGTAAAATCAAAAAGTCAAACAGGGAATAGTAAGGCAGCCCAGAGATTACTAATGGTAGGAAGCTCCCATGAGGATGAGTGGTTAGTTAACAGAACCCATGATTTGACCCGCATGAGCAGTTTCCCTGCAGGAGGTGGACTCAGTGATAAGATGCAGCTTGTGCTGGAGACACTCCCTACAGCAGTGGAACAGGGCAGAAATATTGTGGGTTTCCCCCCACTCTTTAGTTACAGTGCTCATCATTGTCCAAATCTAGCCAGAAGACATTTGAAAGGGAGGGAGTCTGGGAAATAGAGTTTACAGTGGTCCCTAATTATAAAACAAAACACAGGAGAGGAAGTTGGAAAATGGATTGAGGCCAAAAGGCAAATGATCAGAGAATTACATACATCAGTTAATCTGCTTATTATTTCTAGATTTGGTCTTTTGGTAATAAATCCTTTCCTTGATATTTCAAAGTATGAAATTTTTTACTGAGGAAAATCATGAAAAATCATGTCTAACTCTTTAGTAGGTAATATATATGAGTTCTAGCTTAGTGCCTAGCAGATAGTAGGTTCTCAGTAAATTATTGTTTTCTTTCATAATTGTAAGGATCAATAAGTGTTTTTGTTTATAAATGTAGAATTTTTAACATTTTATATCTCAATATGCTTGATCAGCATCTCCAGGTTTTTGTTAATGCTATGCATATATCAGTACTCATAATTGGAATCAGTCCAGGTTAGTGGTATTCCTAATCTGAATGGACTCATCTACAATTTTTCTGATTCTAAGAAAATTGTGTAAAATTTTCTGAAGTATATCAGAGTAGATTAAAAGCTTGCTTTTATACTTTAGTTTTTCTAACATTTAGAAGAGAAAACCCTTTAAATCTTAATATAATTTTTGAGGACAAATTTTGTTTGGGCTTTTGCTTTTTGTTTGTTTGGAGGCCCAACCTCCAGCCTGGGAACCAAGATCCCACAAGCCACGTGGCTCAGTGGAAAAAAAAAAAAAGAAAAAAAGGAGCAGTACAATAACAAAGAATAAAAAATAAAATTAGAAAGGTAAAAAATATATTATGAAAAATAAAAATATAATTGAAACAACTGCAACAAGGTAAAACAAAACCACAACAGAAAAAAGAAAAAAGGGGGGGGAACAAGCCAAAAGGAGCAGAACAATAACAAAGTATAAAGACTAAAATAAATTTTGAAAAATAAAAGATTTATTAGAAAAAATAAAAATATAAATGTGTCAACAACAACAAGGTAAAACAGAACCCCAACCTAAAAGAAGAAGAAAAAAAAAAAAGTCCTTGGCTATAGGGGGCGTGGAGTTTAGGCGGGGGTGGAACTTAGGCAGGGGTGGGGCCTAGGCAGGACTTAGGCTCAGGGCGGACACAGCCAGAAAAGGCCTTTGGGGCGGGGCCTAGGCAGGGCGATGTTAAAGCGAGGTGCAGGGCCTCTGCTTAGGACCTGTGTGGAAGGGGAAAGGCAGCATGAGTGGAGTGTGGGGTTCTGGAGTTTGGAGGTAGGGCCCTGGGTGAGGGTGTGTGGGTGGGGTTTAGGCCCAGCACATTGGAGGGGGTCTCTGAGTATAGAGGTAGGGCCCTGGGTGGGGGTGTACGGACAGGGCTTGGGCTCTCTGCGGTAAGAGGGAAGCTCCGAGGGCAGAGGATTAGGCCTGAGAGCCCAAGAGGCTCCCCAGTGCCTAAGTGGACAGGGAGAGTGCTGGCCACGTTCCCTTCCATTCCTCCGTTACCCTCTCAGGGTCTCCCACAGGGTCTCCCCCATCCCCCCTGGACCCCTAACCATGGATGGATCCCGCTGGGTGTAGAAACTCCTCCCCCAGCCGCCCCTCAGAGGTGCCGGCCTGTAGGTCTATCCTTTACTCTTGCTGCCTCTTCCCTCCCCCCACTCCTTCAGGACCTGCGCGGCTGGAGGGGGCCTCGGTGGGCAGAGGATCAGGCCCAGGATCTCAGCAGGTTCCTGGGGCCCCAGGTGGGCAGGGGAAACCTGGCTGTGCTCCCTTTTGATCCTCTGTCCTCCCAATGGTCCCGCAATTTCCCCCTTCGGGCGTGGGATCCCTTCTCCTCCCCCAGCTACCCCTCAGGAGTGCCAGTCCCGTCCCGCCTCCACTTCTCCTCCCCCTTTACTCCCTCCATGCTCCATGTCCTACCCAGTCGCTGGGGGGGTTCCTCCCGTACCCTAGGTGTCCATGGTACCCTACCAGTGCCTGGTAGGTGCCCTAGTCGACAGGGAATGTGGACGCAAATTCCGCGTCCTCCTAGTCCGCCATCTTGCCTCCACCCCCTCCTTACATATTTTTGAATAAGATATGCAAATACTTTAAGGAATTTGTTAGGCACTAACATCTTAAGTCATTAAAATAGTAGGACAATTATAAATGCAAAAAACTTTGAACACTAGTCAACACGTAGCAACATCTAACCTGTACAATTATGTGTTCTTTTAATGAAAAAAGAACAGCTATTAGCATTTCTCTTTAACATTTTTGTCAGTGAATCTACGACTTTCTTATTTCTCAGGCTGTAGATAATTGGATTTAACAAAGGAATTATGACAGTGTAAAATAAAGAGTCCATCATATCTTGATCATCTGCTTGTGTGGATCCAGGGCACACATACATGAAGAGAAGAGGCCCATAGTATAAAGAGACACATAGGAGTTGGGCTCCACAGGTGGAGAAGGCCTTCCTTATGCCTTCTGCAGACTTCTTGTTTAAGACTGTAAAGAGAATAAGTGTGTAAGACACAAGAACAATGAAAATTGTGAACAACTGTATTGATCAGAGAAAATAAAAATCATCAGAAAGTTAATGGAAGGATCAGTACAGGAAATCTTAAATAATGGTATAATGTCACAGTAAAAGTGATGTACTATGATGGAATTGCAAAAAGTTAATCTGAATATGGCATGGAAAAGGCCACCTATAAATGACAAAACTAATAGCCAGATGCATAGCCTAGTCGTCATAATCACTGGATAGTGTAATGGTTTGCATGTGGCCACATAGCGATCATACGCCATTGTGGTCAGCAAAAAACATTCCATGGTTACAGATTGCAAGGGAAAAAAATTGTATCTTGCAATCAAAGAGAGAGATCATTTTGCTCTTGGCAAAGAAGTTGACCAGCATCTTGGGGGCCACTGTGGGTGATAACCAAGTATCTACAAAAGCCAAGCTCCCAAGGAATAAGTACATGGGAATGTGAAGGTGAGGGTCATTACAGATGAGAGCAATCAGACCACGGTTTCCCACATGGTGATGAGGTGTAGCATTAAGAACAGCAGGGACAAGAGGATTTGCCACTCTGGTTGGTATGTAAGTCCTGTGAGAGCAAACTCTTGTCAGCTCTGTTGCATTTTCCGTTTCCATATCCTTAGATGGCCTCTAAAATACAATGCAGTAAATGTAAAGTAACATTTATCAGAAGTTTAAAAAGAAGATTTGGTTAAGCTAATATAAATAAAACCATACACTAGACTCAATGCCATTTATTTTATTTACTCTTTAATACATGAAAAGTATTTCAGGAAATTGCTATATTGGAAAAATGTGATTATTTCAGTTCAAAATATGTATAGGAATAAACAGATTTAGAAGAAAAGAAAGAAATTCTGAACATGAGCAAATTTATGGGGAAGCTATTGAATGAGGTAGGGAAATTCTGTGTGTTTGACATGGATGCACATCAAAAAAAATCTTAGAAAGGCCTGGATTATCAAACAAATTGAATGCCATGTGAATGATCTTCAATTTTATTCTTCAAGGAATAGGCAAGCACTGAAAACTTTTAAGATGTGGAGTGTCATCAGTTAGTTTTGAAATTAAATATTTGGTTGTAGAAATAGTCTGCAGGAAGCAGAATCTTGTGTCATGAATACTCTTCAGGAAGTTATAACACTTGTCCTGTAATTCCCAAACCAGATTACACATCCGAATTGTTTGGGGTAGTTTTCCATGCAAAACATTGGGTCTGAGGTACTACTGTAGAAATTGATTTAGTAGATCATGAATGTGGTCAAGTAATATGCATTTTTAAATGCTCCCAGTTGATTAAAATGTATGTGAGGTTCTTGGTTCATGTGTGATATGATTAGAATGATGAGGGAGACAAAGAGATCAAAATAAATTAGAATGTAGAGTCACTAAGACTTGGTGACAGATTAAATGTGAAGGAGTAATTAGTAAAGGAGAGAGAGTCACTCTCTTTAATGACTGGATAGGTAGTCATTAAAAATTGAGATTGAAGATGCAGTAGCTAGTTTTTGCAAGGAGCATCCTCTGAACATCCAGGTGAGATAAACTTAGCAGTATGATTCTACAAGTGCTTAATAGAAATAATGACTTGGGTATCATTGAGGTGGCTGAAAACATACTTATATATGGCTTATACATTGGACAGTGTGCATAAGGTAAAAAAAAAAAAGAGGAAGGAATGAAAATAAACTTGAAGAAGTTACATTAAAGAGATTAAAAATGGATGTACATCATTTATTAGATGGTTCACATCTGATCCTCTTTTCTACCAAATGAGTCTTGGTGGCAGACTAAAGCTCTCAACCTCTCTAGAAGCCAAAGTTTCTGGAAACTATCTTTCCCATCCCCCTGGTACCTAGAATGAGGGGGCTTGATATAGGGTTAGCCCCAAAAAACTCATTTACACTCTATTTGGGATATGGAGAGGGGAGAAAGAGGTCAAATGTGGACAAAGAGAATTTTGGTTATAAAGTCAACCAAGGAAACAATATCATGACCCCAGAAAATCCTGTACCCATAGCAATGGCATTGAGAGTGTGAATTGTGGCATTCAAGTTCAGCAGCAATGACAACAGGTCTTATTGAGCTAGAGATGGGACATGATTTTGGCTGTTGACTGTCTGACTTCTTTCTTTGTGTCCTGCCAATTTCTCTAGTGGATTTCCCCAACTTCCCTAACATTTCTATGTCCAAGCCAATTTTCATTCAATTAACTCATTTCATCTTGCAGCCAAGAGCTCTGGCTCACACAAAAGGAGAAAAGGAAAGACCAGAAAAAGCTACAGAGCAGAGTGTCAGAGAATCAGGAGGGAACTGGAAAGCTGAGTGTTGGGAACTTAAAGAGAGGAAAATACTCAAGAAGGACAAAGGAAAATACAGTGCCTAAAATGAAATAATTGCTCTGGTAGGATAAGGAGTGAATAGAGATCATTGTGTGTAGGAATTAAGAGAGTTTTTAGTGAGAGCAATTTCCATTTTGGGATAGAGTTGAGGTCGGAGAATAATGAGAAATGAAAAGGAAGCAAATGGCATAGCAGTGAGGAGAATGAAATAAAGTATATAAGTTGTGGACAACAGTTGACATTTGTTTACCACCGCCCATAGACAGATGCGATATTTTTCCTTATAGAACGATGTCATGAAAGTTTTCAAAAGAGAGAGAAGAGGTCATTGAGATGAGAGTGCATAGAGAAGTGGAATGGAAAATTTGTGTGGGTGACAAGGAACAACAAAAAACTGGAAGAGACAAACGAACATAGATGAATAAGTGTAGGAAAGACAAGCAAATAGAGAGAGGAAGTATCAGAGAAAGGCTGAAGATGAAATAAGGGGAAAGTCTCAGCGTTTGGAGGATAAATATCTGTCAACTCTGGCTTCAACAAAAGTTGTCAACACAGGGTCACCTTTCTTTTTCTTTTATTAAAAACTCCAAGTTTATTTTCCTATGGAATTTGTGTATTAATTAGAAACTTTCATTTTTTTTAGGTTTTGTAATTAAGAATTTTTTTTAAACATCTTTATTGGAGTATAATTGCTTTACAATGGTGTGTTAAAAACTTTCATTTTAATTTTATTTTTTGCTCATAAATATATTAGCATGGCCTCAAAGTTCTTTTCATATATAAAAGATGCTTTATCTTTGTTATTACTATGATTAGAGCTGACTTTCTTTAGAAATCCTCCTGGTTTGCGATTAAAGCATTTGCTTCTCCACAAGTTTTATTAGTGGAATAAAATTGATTCAAAGACTGGGACTTAATACAGGCAATGTAAATAACCAGTGCCAATAACTGCAGTTGTTAAATGTATATTTATTTTGAGTGAACATCCTTCCATGCAATCTCAAATCACTAAACATTTTAAAAATTCTCAATTTGATGTGTGGGTACTTATTAAGTCATAAACCTGAGAAAAGCACTGGAGAAACATTTTCTTCATTTTTCTGTATATATATATGTATATATACATGTATGTATAACGAAATTATTGTCAGAAGTAGGTGAAAGAATAGAGAGGTTATTATTTAAGTGATTTAACTTAAAATTTAATCAGAGAATATGGTTAATTAAATCAAATAAATATTTTGAATGCAATTATCAGAAAGATTTCTTATGTAGAAAACATTGACCTAAATCCTTAAACTACTGTTCATTTGTTTAAAGTTCTAATTCACCAAAACTTATCCTATAGAGTCATTGTAAGTATGCTAACCAGATGGTTAAATATTTAAAGAGTACAATGTGTTCTTAGAGCTATTTTGCTCATCCAGATTTTACTCACAATAATAAAGCATGCAGATTATTCACTATTTGTTTTCCATTTTCAACTGGCTATTTTGGTATCTTGTAAATCAAATCAAAATTATTACAAATTTAACAGTATTTTAACTTTCTATGAAAAAATAATGAATATTACAAAAAGCATTCTCTCTTACCTATATCTGTTAGAAATTGTTGAGCTCCTTTCAGTGTTTGGCTTTCTGAAGTAGAAACTAATATAAGAGCACTGCAATGACAATAACACAGGTGACAATTCTTTGCACACTGATTCACTTTGGAGGCTTCATTATCCAAGCTCAGGAAAATGTTGTTTACATAAGTTTATATAAATTTGTGTTGAACACAAGAGTTAACCAATTGTATAACTGTGTGCTTTTGCCGGAAGAGGAAGGAGTGAAGAACTTAAATTCCCCTGATAGCACCCATGGATTACCTTTTGGACAAAGCTAAGCTGTTCTTCTGGGCATTGTGGGTTTGGACAGGTACAAGAAATCCAGGTTGCTGCATGGGGCACCACAGTCTCTGAAATCATAAACGTCAGTCATTGCAGACAGTTCTGGTTTTAACAATAGAAATTACACTTTATGGCACTATTTTCAACCACAGAGGACACTTCTGACATGTTTTTGCAAACTCCAGTTTATCAATAAGTGTTGATGCTCTGAGTGCTTTGATCAGTATGGTCTTATCTGAGCTAATCACACATGATTTTAATGAGGCCTAATTTCTAGATTCCTGTCAAGACCCAACCCCAAGTAAATTTGTCCTCCTCATGCAAACTGTAGCTCACGTTCCAGACCCATACCTAACTCCCAACTTTAAGCTGAAATCTGGTGAGAAATCTCACCAAGCAAACATCTGGGGAAGGAGTAAAGGAAAAACAAAACAAAGGACCACAGTGGGAGACAACCTATAGCAGTGCTTCTCAAACTTTAATGCCTGTGAGTCTCCTGGAGATCTTGTTAAAAAGCGAATCCTGTTTCAGTAGATCAGTGGTGGGGCCTGAGCGTCTTCATTTCCAAGAGGTGATGCCTGTGAACAGGTGCCATCCACAGGGTCTTTATCATGGAGAGCCTAGATAATTGGAGAAGCACAGCTTGGTAAATGTAGCTGGCTTGCAAAGAGGGATGCAGGGAGGAGCCAGGTGGGTCAGGGAGGCCAGCATATGGGGGTAACACAGGGCCTTGGAGGCCAGATCAGGGACTTTGTTCTATACCTTAATTTAAAGGAAAGCTATTGAGGGGTTTAGAAATGGTGGTACCATGATGATCAGATTTGCCTTTTTTGCATAAACAGAGAAAGTTGTCAGTGTACATTCATTCAGAAAAATAAAACTTAACTTACTTATTTGTGGTATTTTGGTATGATATCTGAGTAACAAAAGAAAATGCTTAGCCTCCATTTGGGACTTGGATGGCTAGATGGGGGAAAGCAAACAGCATCATTTTAGTAGATTGATTGATCAATTAATCTGCTTCCTTACAATTTTGCTGATGAAAGCCAAAGTAGAGGAGAAAATAACATAGAAGAGAAGAGTCCTGTGAAAAGTGCACAGAAGAGTGGAGTGGGGAGTATGATGTGCAGAGGTAGCTTCAACATAACCAACACTTGACTAAAATTTACTGCCCTCTTCAATTTTGTATAATTATCTCCTAACTTATTTGGTTGCCTCTCTCTGAGCGCAAAGGCCTGTATCACTGCTTCCACTCTGGGTAGTCTTTTCAATTTTGGTCATTTTAATAGGTAATATCTCATAGCAGTTTCATTTGCATTTCCCTAGTAACTAATTTTATAAAGCATCTTTTTGCATCCTTCTTTGACATCTGTATATCTCTTTTGGTAAAGTGTTCAAGTATTTTACCCATTTTTAATTGGTTTAGTTGTTTTTTATTACGAATTTTGAGAGTGCTTCATATATCCTGGAAACAAGCCTTTTATCACACATATGATTTGTAAATATTATATCACACTAGTCTGTTACATGGATGACATTGTGCTGATTGGTCTTAGTGAGCAAGAAATAATATTTATTAGTTAGCCATTTGTAGGACAGAGGTGGAAAACAAATCTGACAAAATTTCAGGGGGCTTCTACTTCAGTGAAATTTCTAGGTGTCCAGTGATATAGGGCATGTCAAGAAAACCCTTCTAAGGTGAAGGATAAGTTGTTACACCTGACCCTTCCTGAAACCAAAAGAGAGGCACAACACATAATGTGCCCCTGTGGATTTTGGAGCAGTATTAGCATTATTTGGGTGTGTTACTCCAGCCCATTTACCAGTGGCTAGTTTTGAGTGGGTCTCAGAGCAGAAGAAGGTTTTGCAACATGTCTTGGCTTCTGTGCAAGCTGTTCTGCTCCTTGAACCGTATCCAGCAGATCCAGTGGAGCCTGAAATGGCAGTGACAGATGCTTGGAGCCTTTAATAAGCCTCTAGAGGTTGATCACAGTGCAGGCCTTTAGAATTTTGAGCAAAGCACTGCCATCCTCTGTGGATAATGACTGTACTTTAGAGAAACAGCTGTTGGACTGCTAGTGAGCCTTGGTAAAACATGAACGTTTAACAATGGGCCACCAATTTGCCATGATACCAGAGCTGCCCTTGACACACTGAATGTTATTTGACCCACTAACCATAAAGTTCAGTGTGCACAGCAGCATTCCTTCGTCGAATAGAAGTAGTAGACACTTGATCAAGGCAGGAACAGGTCCTGAAGGCACAAGTAAGTTACATGAAGAAGTGGTTCAAATGCTATTGGCCTCTACTTCTGCTGCAATGGCTTCTGTCTCCCAGCCTGGACCTGTGGTCCTATAGGGAATTCTCTATGATGAGTTGACAGAGAAGAGAAGACTGGGGCCTGATTTACAGATGGTTCTGCATGGTATGCAGGCACCATCATAAAGTGGACAGCTGTTGCATGACAACTCCTCTCTGTGACATTTAGGAAGGACAGTAGTGAAGGGAAAACCTTACAGTGGGCAGTCCTGCTTCCACCAGGACACACACCAATGCTTCCGTTGAGCTGAAAGTAGACTGCCCCTTGGTCCCTTTGACTTTACATTCCTTTGACTCATGAGACAAAGAAGTGAGTTACTGTGCTGTCTGAGGTGATTGATGGCAACTACCAAGAGGAAACTGGACTATTCCACAAAGAGGGTAAGGAAGAGTATGTCTGGCATACAGAAGATACCTTAGGCTATCTCTTAGCATTATCATTCCCATGGTTAAGATCAATGGAAAACTTTAACAGGCCAAACCACATAGTAGTTCTAATGGCCCAGACTCTTCAGGAGTGAACCTTTGGCTTATTCCACAAGGTGAAGAACAATGACCACCTGAGTGAGGTGTTTGCTGGAGGCGAAGAGAATGCAGAATGGGTAGTGAAAGAAGTTAGTTAAAATGCCAGCAACAATCACATGTCCAGTTACAGATATGAGGTGTAATTTGCCAAGAGATTTCCTTCTTAGTTTGATATGAAAACATTTGTGGGTGTGTATAGCAAACAGCTTTGTTTTCTTTCCACTCTTATTCCCTTATCATGAGACATAAGATGTACTGACTTTATAGTATAATAATTGAGTGTTGTTCATTTGACATCTTAGTATTTGTATTACCAGATATCAAGGAGAATCAATAGTAAACATCACTCAAAGATTTTACCTCCTCTCCGGGGAAGAAGTAATACATTTTTGGTTGTACATAGCATAGTTGTATCATGTTAGGTGACCTTGCTATTATCATTATTTAGAAATAGAATAGTTTTGAGATATGTGTATGGGTGCTAAGTTGACAAAAGGTGAACCTGTAATGGTTAATTTTATGTGTCAACTGGTCCGTGAACTGTCTAGATATCTAATTAAACATTATTTGGGGGTGTTTCTGTGAGGAAGTTCCAAATTAGTGTGGAATTGGTGGACTCAGTAAAGCTGATGACTCTCCGCAGCGTAGCTGGGCATTAGCCAGTCTGGTGTGGGCTTGGATGGAACAAAGAGGCAGAGGAAGGTGGAATTCACTTTCTGTTTGACTGGTTAGCATTGATATTCTCCTGCCCTTGATGATCTGATTCTCAGGACTTCATACTCAGAAAGGAATCTATACAATTGGCCCTACTGCCTGAGACCTTTGAAGTAGGACACTACTGTCCTCACTCTCCAGCTTGCAGAGGGAAAATCATGGAACCTCTCAGACTCCATATCATGTCAGCCAATATCGTATAATAAATGTCTTGGTATAAATATAGATAGATAGATAAATAGATGATAGATAGATATATAGGGAGGTAGTGAGATAGAGAGATAGATTCTCCTGGTTCTGTTACTCTGGACAGCCATGACTATAACCAAAACTCACTGTATGTTTAGTGAACATCTTGTTTTATCTTGCAAAGTGAGGGAAATATCATGATGTAACTGTTAGCTATTGCTCTAAATAAGTTTCACTATGAAGGTACCTTTTCAGAAGAGGTAAACGTCACGTACTACAGCATAAGGAATATTGTGTATATGGAGTTGTACTTGAAAGGGGTGATCTAAATGCTGATCTGGCTTGGTAATTAATTTTTCAAAAGGGACAGAGAACCCTCCCATTAACCATACTGAAATTAGACAATGTGGTTTTTATTGGCTATCATCACTATCAATCATGGTCCCCGAGAAAAAATTATTTAAAAATCCACAATAATTCATCCTTTGAAATAGATGCCCTATTTGCATCTTTCTGTCCAAAACTGAAAGGAAAGTATAAATAGAGGGTGCAAACTGTCAAAATATTTTCAGAGTGCTGTTTAAGTAGGGAATAGAGTATATGGAAACTCTGTTTCATCTGATATCAAAATATCCTAATACTATAACAATTTTGCTTCACTGATTACTTTAAAGCAGTGATTATCTTAGCTCAGGCTACTGTAACAGAATATCATAGACTGTGTTGCTTATACCACCAACATTTATTTCTTACATTCTGGAAGATGGGACGTTCAAGAACAAGGGGCCAGCAGATATTTATTGTACATGGTGAGAGATTGCGTCCTGGCCAGTAGGCAGCAGCCTTCTCACTTGGCCTTTGCAGGTTGAGTATTCCTGGGGGTGGTGGGGAGGAGTTAGTTCTCTTGCCTCTTTCTCTTCTTATAAGGGCACTAATACCATCATGAAAACCTGACCCTTATGATCTATTCCTACCCTAATTACCTCCTAAAGTCCTCATTCCAAATACCACCACATTAGGGGATTAGTGCTTCAATGTATGAATTTGGAGGGAAATCAACATTCAGTTCACAACAGTAGTTTGCTATGTATAGTCCCAAAACAACAGCATTAGCATGACTGAATTAGAAACTCTAATGATAATGCCCATCAGTCTGTGTTTTCATAAGCTCTTCAGGTGATTCTGATGCCCACTAAAATTTTCAAACCTTAGTTTTAAAAGACCAACAAAAAGAGCTAAAATGAAAGCCTATACCAGAGAGGTTTTGACACTTGATTCAGTGATTCAGTGATTCAGTTATACATATATAAGTATCTATTCTTTTTCAGATTCTTTTCCCCTATATGTTATTACAAAATATTGAGTAAAGTTCTCTGTGCTATACAGTAGGCCCCTGTTGGTTATCTATGTTATACATAACAGTGTGTATATGTTGATCCCAAACTCCTAACTTATCCTTCCACCACCTTCCCCTTTGGTAACCATAAGTTTATTCTCTATGTCTTTGGGCCTTTGGTATATAAGTTCATTTGTATCATTTTTTAAAAGATTCCACATATAAGCGATCATATGATAGTTGCGTTTCTCTGTCTGGCTTACTTCACTTAGTATGGTAATCTCTAGGTTCATGCACGTTCTGCAAATGGCATTATTTCATTCTTTTGTACGGCTGAGTAATATTCCACCGCATATATTATACCACATCTTCTTTATCCATTCATCCATTGATGGACATTTAAGTTGCTTCCATGTCTTGGCTATTGCTGCAATGAACATTGGGGTGCATGTATCATTTTAAGTCATGGTTTTCTCCAGATATATGCCCAGGAGTGGGATTGCAGGATCGTATGGTAGCTCTATTTTAATGAAACAGGATAAAAGGCCTAGAAATAAATCCACACACCTATTGTCAATTAATCTATGACAAAGGAGGCAATAATATACGATGGAGAAAAGACAGTCTCTTCAATAAGTGGTGCAGGGAAAACTGGTCAACTACATGTAAAACAATTAAATTAGAATATTCTCTAACACCATACACAAAAATAAACTCAAAATAGATTAAAGACCTAAATGTAAAACCAGTTACTATAAAACTCCTAAAGGAAAACATAGGCAGAACACTATTTGACATAAATCACAGCAATATTTTTTTGGATCCACCTCCTAGAGGAATTGAAATAACAAATAAACATATGGGACCTAATTAAACTTAAAAGCTTTTGCACAGCAAAGGAAACTATAAACAAGCCAAAAAGACAACCTACAGTATGGGAGAAAATGTTTGCAAACAATGAGACTGACGAGGGTTTAATCTCCAAAATATACAAACAGCTCATATAGCAAAATATCAAACAAACAAACAACACAATCAAAAAATGGGCAGCAGACCTAAATAGACATTTCTCCAAAGAAGATATACAGATGGCCAAAAGGCACATGAAAATATGCTCAGCATCGCCAATTATTAGAGAAATGCAAATCAAAACTACAATGAGGTATCACCTCACACCAGTCAGAATGGCCGTCATCAAAATGTCTACAAATAATAAATGCTGGAGAGGGTGCAGAAAAAAAGGAACCCTCCTGTAATGTTGGTGGGAATGTAAATTGATATAGCCACTATGGAGAGCAGTATGGAGTTTCCTTAAAAAAAAAAAAAAGACTCTTTAGGGAGAAACAGTAAAAGCAACTGGAATGTGATGAATGCATTCCCTTTTTGGGACATAGGGGGATGTCTCAGAGGAGTAAAAAGAAGGCAGATGACCTGGTCTAATCTTGTGACTCGCACTTCCAGGAATATAGAGTAATGATTTTTGTTTTAAATAATTATATGTCTTGCATCTTTAAACCAAACCTCTGATTAAGCTTCTCCCTGATATTTTGTCATACTCTATCCCAGGAACCAATCCTACTGATAATATTTTCAATTGTCATGAAAGAAATTTAAGAAGGTGAGCTGGCATGCAGCAGCCATGCCAGGTCCAGTAATTTCTCTGGGCTCATTACCGGGTTGAAAAAGAGTGATGCACTCTTACTGTATTCTATGTATGTGAGCTGTCAGATCATTTTAAGTTTATAAATATTTTGTGAATACTTATTTAGGAGCTCATGTGAGTAAGCCACTGTGCTCTCTACTACAAAAGACAGAAGGATTTCTAAATTGTAATTTAAAAGAGTTTGTAGGCCAAAAATATTATTATACGAGGCCAAGTGTGACCAAGAAGAATAAATAAACTGCTAAACATTTGAGATGAGTGAGCATTCCTATTATCTTTGAGGTACACTGGAAAAACATCGCAGAAGTTGTAAAATTTGAGAGAGTCGTTGAGGAAATGATACCTTTTCAATTTTAAATGAAGATAGAGAAGTTGGGTGGGGAGAATTCTCTGTGGAGAGACCTGTGTGAGCAAAAGCGTGAACCTGAGAGAGAGAGGTTTGTCCAGAAAGCTTTCAGTAACTCAGTTTGGGTATAGTGTAGAGTCCACAGGAGAATTGTGGAGAAAGAGCCTTCAGAGTTAAAGCAGGGTTTTATTTGAATGCCGGGATGAACATATGCAGGGTGAAATATGAAGAAAGAAAGAGAGAAGAAAGAAAGAAAAGAAGAAAGAAAGGAAAGAAAAGAAGAAAGAAAGAAAAGAAGAAAGAAAGAGAGAAAGAAAGAAAGAGAAAGAAAAAGAAAGAAGGAAGGAAAGAAAGAAAGAACAGAAAAAAAGAAAGAAGAAAGGAAGGAAGGAAGGAGGAAGGAGGGAGGGAGGGAGGAAGGAAGGAAGAAGTCTGTATATATAGATATATATGCATATATATTTACTTGTATTTATATACCGTATAATCTTAACATAAATGAAGAAATAATCATAATGCATATGTATGTATACAGCTCTAGATACACTTCCCATATATGTGAAAAATCTGGTAGCAATGACAATCTTTTAAAAGTTATTGAAGAAAGATATCATGTAATCAGAGTCCTGTTTATAAAGGTTAATCCTGCAGGTATGTTTGGAAAGGAAAAGAATATCAGCAGGATGGAAGGGGTAAATAACAGAGGTCGGTAGTTTTGAGGGTTAGGACCTGAGTGATATGGAATGTGTATGGAATTTAAGTGTCAGGAGAGGAAAGGCAAAATGGCTCTGAAAATGGATTGCTTATTATACTTAAATAGTATGGCATGTGAGGAGAGCAACCTTTCAAGGACTTTTAGAGCATGAAACAGCCAAATTCTTGCTCATTTTCAAGTATTTCTCAGCTACCCACTGGGAACTATGGCATCATATCATCTTAACATTATTTGAGCTTTGATAATATGCATTTAAAGCCCCTTGTTGTCAACAACACATTTGAATAACTTTTACATACTACTGATCTCTTTATCTTACAAACTTCTTTCTTCTTTTTTTTTTTTTTTTTTTTTTTTTTTGCTGTACGCGGGCCTCTCACTGTTGTGGCCTCTCCCGTTGCGGAGCACAGGCTCTGGACGCACAGGCTCAGCGGCCATGGCTCACAGGCCCAGCCGCTCCGCAGCATGTGGGATCTTCCTGGACCGGGACACGAACCCGTGTCCCCTGCATCGGCAGGTGGACTTTCACAGTAAAAGTTATATATCATGTTGTAATTACAGAAGGTTAATCTGAATAAAAATCCTATATGAATAAAGGCATGTAGGACACCACCTACAAATGATGAGATGAACAGTTGCATACATAGTCTATTGGTCATAATCACTGGATAAATAAAGAGTTGCATATGGCCACATAGCGATCATATGCCATACTTGCCAAGAGAAAACATTCCGTGGTCGCACTGACTGTAAAGGGAAAAAATTGTACCATGCATTCAGAGAGAAATATCATCTTACTCTCGGCGGAGAAGTTGACCAGCATCTTGGGGGTCACTATGGATGATACTGAAGTACCCACAAAAGCCAAACTCCCAAGGAATAAGTACATGCGGGTGTGAAGTTGAGAGTCATTCCAGATGAGAGCAGTAAGACCAAGGTTCCGCACAATGGTGATGAGGTATATCCCCAGGAATACCAGGAACCAGGGGATTTGCCACTCCTGTTGATATGAAAATCCTGAGAGAACAAACTCTGTCAGCAATGTTGCATTTTCCTTTTCCATATCTTCACTGGATGTCCCCTGAAATAAAATGCAATAAATATAAAAATAACATTCACTATGGATTTATGAATTGAAAACTTGTAAAGTGGAGTCGAAATCATACTCCTATCAGAATGCCCTTTTAATTTCATAAAATATCACTATATAAACTGGGGGATTTGAAGAAATGCCACTCAATATGATAATTTCAGTTCAAATAATGTGCAGAAATTAATAGATTTATATAAAAGAGACATTCTAACCATTTGCTAAATTTGTGGGGACCTGATAGAGTGTGGTAGGGAAATTCTGAGTCTGGGACATGGATTATTAGTCAAGGGAATAGATGTTTAAGGGATCTGGATTATAAAATGAATTGAATGCCACGTGAAGGATCATGAACTCTTTGCCTCAGGTAATATGTATATACTGAAAATTTTCAAGACAGGGAGAGGCCTCAGAAAGTATTTTAAATTAATTTTTTGTCAGCACAGAAAATAGGTGTCATGGAGGGAAAGCTGGAGTCAGGGATACTATTCAGGAGATATTGCTATTTATTGTCCAATGGTTTTCTAACCAGATTACACATCAGAATTGATTGTGGAGCTTTTTATGCAGAATATACATTGTGAGACATTACTGTAGAAATTAATTCAGTGGGTCAAGATTCAGTTCTAGGAATCTGTACTTTAAAAAAATGCTCCACAAATGCATGTGTAGTGCCTAGTCCGTTGGTGATATAACTTTGGTTGTCATGAGGAAGACAGAGAGATAGATGCAAAAGAATTCAAAATGCAGAGACACTAGGACCTTGTGACATTAGATGTGAAAGGGGTGGTCAGTGAAGGAGAGAAGAGTCACTTGGTGACTGGCTAGATGGACATCAAAAGTTGAAATCAAGATCTCAGCTGCAGTGGCCAGTTTGTGGAGAGAGCATCCTCTGAACATCAAGATGAGATGTACTTAGTAATATGTCTACAAATAGCTTAATAGAATAATGTCTTAGGAGTTTTGGGGGTAGCTGAAGGCATATTTATTGATAACCTATCCATTGAAGAGTATGCATAAGAAGAAGAAGGGCACAGAAAGAAACTTGAGGAACTTATATTAAAGAGGTTACACAGTGGATACACAGCATATATTAGATAGCCAACATCTGATCCCCTTTTCTCCCACATAGTCGTGGTGGCTGGTAGAGGGTATCACCCATTCAAGAAGCCAAAAGATGATAGCCATAATGACCTATATGGGAATAGAATCTAAAAAGAGTGGATATATGTATATTTGTAACTGATTCACTTTTCTGTACAGCAGAAACTAACACAACATTGTAAACCAACTATACTCCAATAAAAAATTAATTAAAAAAAAAAGAAGCCAAAAAACTAGAAACTGACTTTCCCATTCCCCTTGCACATAGAGTGAGGGAACTTGACCTAGATTTGTCAAATCAAATCCACAAAACCTACATTTGGAATAAGAAGAGAGAGAGAAAAAAAATGTACCGGGACAAAAGAGAATATTGGTTGCAAAGACAGCAATATCAAGACTCCAGCAAATGCATCCTGCATCCACAACCATGGCACTGTGAGTGTGAGCTGGCATTCCAACCTCAACATCAGTGGCAGCAGGTCTCATTGAGCTGGTGTTGGGTCATGATTTGGGCTGTTGATTAGCTCCTTTGCTTCCTTCTCTTCCTGATCATTTTTTCACCTGATTTCTCCATTGTCTCATGCATTTCTATGTTAGAGCCATTTCCATTCAATTAACTTGTTTCCTGTGGCAACCAAGAGGCCTGGTTCACAACAGAGAAAGACTAGGGTGAGACCAGAAAAGGATACTGAGCTGAGAAGCAGGAAGGAGACTGGAAAGCTGAGTGTTATGAACTTAGAGAAAAGATATTCAAAATGAACGAAGAGAATGATGTGTCAAATGCCAAAATAAATGGTCTAGTAGGACAAAGGGTGATCAGATTTCACTGAGTGTGGAAATTAAGGTATTTTTAGTGGCTTTAGTGAGAGCAGTTTGCATTTTGTGATTGAGTTAAGGCCAGAGACTAATGAGAAGTGAAAGGGAAACAAGTGGGTGGAAGGATTTGGAGTACTCCACGAAAGGTGGAGAACCATTGACATTTTTCTACTTCTCCTAGACACATATGGGTTTTTTTTTTCCCTCTAGAATATTTTAATGAAAGTTTTCAAAAGAGAGGAGAGTAAGGAGTTGAGAGGAGAAAGGGAACAGGAAAAGTGGGAAGATAATGTGTGTTGGTGAAAAGAAAACAGCGGGGAGATAACAGATGGAAAATATCAAGAGACATAGATGGATAAGTATAGGAAAGACAAGCCAGAGTAGAGCTGAGAAGGAAGTATCTGAGAGAGCAAGTGTCCAAGAAAAGCTGAAGAGGAAATATAGGTATGCCCCGCTTTTCAAAAGTTTGCTTTACCACCACTTCTCTTTTATGAAAGAACTATATTAATAATTGTTTTCACTAACCAAAAGAGATCCGAAAAGGATTTTTGCTATTACCAATAAAAGGCAAAAACAGTGTTCAGCATTTCTTTTGCAGCAAGCAGCTATAGAGACAACACACACCCCCAGCAGCCAGAATGGCCCCACCAAGCTCCTTCCCTGGGAACTACATTTATCGTTATCAGCATCAAGCCATCATATCTTTGAACTGTGTCTGTATCTGTGCTTTATCTTGATTTATTTTGTCCGTCTGTTAGGAAGATGTGTCTTAAGGTAATAGCTTCTTCTCTTTATGCCATTTCAGCTTTTAAAAGGTTTCACAGGAATGTTCTACTTTCAGATAGCAGGGGAAACCTGTAAAGGGAAAGGCTCAGAGACTTGGGGGTGAGTGTTTGTTTTAACTCTGGTGTTCCCCAAGGTTGTCTGTCCTGAATCTTTTTTTTGTGCAAAGTTTATTTTCCTCTAGAATTTGTGTATGAAAAAGAGACTTCTATTTTAAATTGTATCTTACAAATTGTGTGTTGTTAATAAATATATTGGCACTGACAGAAAGTTCTTTCCATATTTAAAATTACTTTCTCTCTGTTATTAGAGTAATTAGAACTTACCTTATCTAGAAATCCTGCTCATTTAACTTGAGAGCACTTTACTCTCCACCAATTGTGGGCTTTTTAGTTTTGCGGGGAGAATCAAAAACTGATCCCAAACCGGATCTTGAATATAGGTGATATAAATAATGAACATCAAGAATTTCAGTTGTTAAGAAGATTTTTATATGAAATTTCCTTCCTTCTCTTCAATCCCAATCACTAAGTAATTGAAAGTTCTCAAATTTATTTTGTGTGTGGGTACTTATTAATTCATAAATGCTGGAAAACATAGTGGAGAAACATTGTCTATATATTTCCTAACATATATATATATGATTTATATACTTTTTTCATTTATATTCCAATACATGTATATATTTCTATGCTATATGTACAAAATATTCAATAAAATTTTTCTCATAAGTATGTGAAGGAATATAGGAATTAATATTTAAGTGATTTACCTTAAAAGTTTTAATCAGTTAACTAATCAGAGTGGGTCTTTTTGTCAGAAAGCTCTAAATGATTTCTTATATAAGAATCATATGACCTGAAACATTAAACCCAATTTAAAATTATTTAACTTTCTGGTTCACCAGAATTTACCTTATAAATCTTTATAGTTAGGTTAACAAAATAATAAAACATCATTAAATTAAAGGGAACAATTCTGTCTTACAGCTATTTTACATGTCTAAATTTTAATCACAAAAGTAAAATACACAATTAATTCACTGTTTTTCATTTCTACGCGGCTATTTTGACATCTTATGAACCCAATCTAAAATTATTATAAACAGTATTTTAATTTTTATATAAAGAATAATGAATATTATACAAATCATTTCTCTCTTACCCATATCTTATGAGAAATTGTGGATATCCTGTCAATACATTAGGCTTTCTCTACAACAGCACAGAAATGACAATAACATAGGTAGCAATTCTTTGCACACTGATTCATTTTGGAGACTTCCCAAGCTCAGGAAATTATAGTTTATATTAATTTGCTTTGAACAGAAGGGTCAAACAATTATACAACTGTGTACTTTTGCCAGAAGAAGGAGGACTGAAGAACTAAAATTCCCTTGATACCCCCTGCAAGGATTCCCTTTAGGGCAAAGCTAAGCATTTACTGGGCACTGTGGACTTGGACATGTATGAGAAAGGCAGGTTGTCCCATGGGGCATCATAGGCTCTGAAATTATAAACATCAATCATTGTAGATAGTTCCAGTTTTAACAGTAGAAACCACACTTTATGCCATTACTTTTCACCACAGATGACACATCTGATATGTTTATGAAAACTTCAATTTATCTATAAATTTTGATGCTCTGCTTAGTATCCTATTGTCTGAGCTAATCATACATGATTTTAATGAGGTCAAAGTTCTAGACTCCCTTCAGGATTGAACCCCAAGTAAAGTTGTCCTCCTCGTGCAAACTGTAGCTCACATTCCAGACTCACACCTAACTCCCAACTTTAAGCTGAAATCTGATGAGAAATCTTACTAAGCAAAGATCTGGGGAGGAGCAAAGGAAAAAAAGATCACAGTGAGAGGTGATCTAGATCAGTGCTCCTCAAACTTTATTGCCTGTGAACCTCCTGGAAATCTTGTTAAAATGCAGATTTTGTTTCAGTAGGTCTGTGTGGGGCCCAGGGGTCTTCAACTCTAACAAAGTGATTGTTGCCTGTGGACAGGTCCCATCCACAGGGCCTTCATCATTGGAGGGACTATCAGATTATCAGAGAACCTAGGTAACTGGAGAAGCACAGCATGGTAAATGTGGCTTGCAAAAAGAGAAGCAGGGAGGAGCCCTATGGGGTCGGAGAGGCCAGCATATTTAGATAACACAGGGCTTTGGAGGCCAGGTCAGGGACTTTGTTCTTTACCCCAACTTAAAGAAAAATTATTAACATGATTTTGAACATGGTGGTAATGTGTTCAGATTTGCTTTTTGTGCATTAACAGAGAAAATTATCCATGGACATTCATAAAATAAACCTTAATTTACTTACTTGTGACATTTTGATTTTATATCTAAAAAGTTTTTAAAAATTAAAATGTGTCTGGCAACATACCAGGGAAAAAGGACATATTGTTTGATAGATGCATTAATCCTTTTCCTGCTTCCTTAGAATTTTGCTAATGAAAGGCAAAAAAGTGGAGAAAAAATAACATAGATTAAAGAGGATTCACTGTGAAAACTCTGCAGAAGGGCTGAGTAAGCAGTAGGATGTGCAGAGGTAACTAGAATGTGCCAAGGGAACTTTTAACGTAAAGAAAATTTGACGTAAATTTACTGCCCCCTTCAATTTTGTGTAATTATCTTCTAATTTATTGTGTTGCCTATCTATGGTACAAAGGTCTGTATTGCTGCTTCTGGAGTGGATTGTCCTTTCAATTTCAGTTATTTTAACAGGTGGGTTGTGGTATCTCATTGAGGTTTTAATTTGCATTTCCCTGATGGCTAATGATGATTAAGAATTTTTCTGCCCTTATTTGACATCTGTAGGCCATCTTTAGTGAAGTGTCTCTTCAAATTTTTTAGCCCATTTTTAACTGTTTCAGTAGTTAAAATTTGTTTTCTAATTTTTGAGCTTTGAGAGTTCTTCACATATCCTACATATGAGTGTTTTATCAGATATATGATTTAAACATGTTTCCTGAAATTCTATGGTTTGTCATTTCATTTTAGCAATTTTTAACAGCAATATATTTAATTTAATTCTTTATTTAATGAAGTTAATTTATCAATATTTTTTCTTTTATAGGTTGTGCTTTTGATGTCATATTTCTTGGTTGTTTATTTAGGTTTATGATCCATCTTGAGTTAATTTTTGTATAGGATTTGGATTATAGTTCATTTTTCTTCATATAGG
The DNA here is from genome assembly GCF_937001465.1 of Orcinus orca. Classification (NCBI taxonomy): domain Eukaryota; kingdom Metazoa; phylum Chordata; class Mammalia; order Artiodactyla; family Delphinidae; genus Orcinus; species Orcinus orca. The sequence goes on from NC_064563.1 coordinate 103,300,707, forward strand.
TATCCAGATGTTCCAGCATCATTTGTTGAAAAGACTGTCCTTTCTTCACTGAATTACCTTCTCAGCTTTGTTCAAAATCAGCTATCCATATATTTATGAGTTTATTTCTGGACTGTATTCTAGTCTACTCATCTGCTTGTCTATCTTTACAACAATTCCACACTATCTTGATAATAAAGTTCTATGTTAAATCTTAGAATCAGATAGTGTTAGATCTCTAACTTTGCTCCTTTTTCAAACTTGTCTTGGCTATTCTATATTCTTTGCATTCCCATGTGAGTATTAGAATCAGCTTGTCAATATCTACAAGAAATCCTGCTGGTATTTTGATTGGAATTTTATTAAATGTATAAATGCATTTGGGGAGAATTGACATTTTTTCAATATTGAATCCTCTAACCCATCTTTCCATTTATTTAGGTATTCTTTAATTTTCCTCAGAAAAGCTTTTGCTCTTTTTCCATTTATAGGTCTTGCACATTTTTTGCCAGATTTAAAACTGAGTTTTCATATGCTTATTATAATTGTACACAGTATTTTAAACTTCAATTTCTGAGTGTTTATTACCACTATACAGAAGTGCAGTTGATTTTTGAATATTGATCTTGTATTCTGGAAACTTGCTAAACTCATCTGTTAGTTGTAGTAGCTTTTTGTGGATTCCATTTGATTTTTCTGCATAGATTATTATATTATCTGTTTAAAATACATTTATTTCTTTTCATCCAATCTGGATGCTATTAAAGAAAAAATCATTCAGTGACACTTGTTGAAGATGGTAAGGAAGACTTTATTCAAGCATAGGCTATTTTACTAGGTGTAGGGACCACTTCAGTGGGGGAGAGATGTTGAGCTCAACTCTGAATATAACATAAGCAAGTGGGTATTTATAGCCAAGGAGCAGGGAGGGGGGCAGTGGATGGAAAATTACCAAGAAGAAACAACAGAAGTAAGGGGATTCTGGCTAAACCCACCTCATGGTATTGCTGAAGGCAGTCTAGGGTGATCAGACATCACCTGGGGTATGGTGGAGGATAAGGAACCTAATTGTGTATCAAGGATGATCAGATATCAAGGGTAGGGGTACTGGTCAGACTTAGCAGGAATTTTGATAAAACTGGACAATTCAGGGACGAATATGGAAGTCCAAAAATCAGGCCTGGTTGAAAGAGAGCTCAAAGGAACCTGAGTAGAGTTTGATCAATGACAGAATCTTTGTCAATATCTTCCATTCACTCTAAAATTATTTTATTTCACAAATAAAACTGTCCATTACAGAAATATTTGAAAATACTGCTAAGTAATAAAAATATTTTATAATCATCTAGAAATACATACTACTAATATTTTAGTATGAATCTTTTAAATTTTTCTATCATATATTATACAAACATGCATGTTTTCTGATAAAGAAATTATGCAAATACATACAGTTTTGCAACCTGCTATTCCTGATTACTATATTTGGAGTGATAAGAGTGAGAAAGGAGTTCAAGTTCCTACTCTGATCCCTTTTGCACTTCCCTTTTTTCTTCTCCCAAAGTAAGGAGATATTAATGTGTTGTGTGAAGTAACAAGATTCTGGTGGGACCACATGGGTGGGCTTAAGGGGTATCTAAAAGTCAGACTGTGGCTTTGATTTACCATAGCTTGTCTCTTCTTTTAACAGAATGCTAAATAGTCTCCAGGCATGCTCCCTTGAAACAGGCCAGTCACCTCTTCTTTTTTCTTTTTTATTTCACTTTTCTTTTTCTTCCAGTTTTATTGAGATATAATTGACATAGAGCACTGTATAAGTTTAAGGTGTACAGCATAACGATTTGACTTAATACATCATGAAATGATTACTACAATAAGTTTAGTGAACATCCCACCATCTCATATAGATAAAAGTTAAATAGAAAAAACTTGTTCCTTATGATTGGAACTCTTAGATTTACTCTCTTAACAACTTTCATACATAACATATAACAGTGTTCATTATATTTATCATGTTGTACATTAATCCCTAGTAACATCTCACTTTATTTTTAAAATTTTTATTTTATATTGGAGCATAGTTGATTAACAATGTTGTGTTAGTTTCAGGTGTACAGCAAAGTGATTCCATTATGTATGTACAAAAAATAGTTATGTACATGTATCTCTTCTTTTTTGAATTCTTTTCCCATTTAGATTATTACAGAATATTAAGCAGAGTTCCCTGTACTATACAGTAGGTTCTTGTTGGTTATCTGTTTTAAAAATAGTAGTGTGTACATGTCAATCTCAAACTCCCAATCTATCCCTCCTCCCACCCTTTCCCACTGTAACCATGAGTTCACTCTCTAAGTCTGCAAGTCTGTTTCTGTTTTGTAAATAAGTTCATTTGTATCATTTTTTTTTAGATTCCACATATAAGTGATAATATATATTTTTCTTTCTCAGTCTGACTTACTTCACTTAGTATGATAATCTCCAGGTCCATCCATGTTGCTGCAAATGGCAGAATTTCATTCTTTTTCATGGCAGAGTAAAATTCCATTGTATATATGTACCACATCTTCTTTATCCATTCCTCAGTCGATGGACATTTTGGTTGCTTCCATGTCTTGGCTATTGTAAACAGTGCTACAATGAACATTGGGTTGCATATATCTTTTCGAATTATGGTTTTCTCCATATATATGCCCAGGAGCAGGATTGCTGGGTCGTATGGTAGCTCTATTTTTAGTTTTTTAAGGAACCTCCACACTGTTCTCCATAGTGGCTGTACCAATTTACATTCCCACCAACACTGTAGGAGGGTTCCCTTTTCTCCATTATCTCTTCTTCCTGACTGGAGAAATAAGCTCACCCTGGACTTCTCTTTCCAAACACAGCCAGCTCCACTTCACTCTTTCTTTTCCAAACTGGCCACCAGGCTTTGGTCTGGCCAGTGCAGGCCAGATTTGTGCACCAAAGCTTAACTTGTACACCTTTGGCTCCATCTCTTTCAGAGCTAGAAATCAAGGTTCAGATTTGGCTTAACAGTGAAAAATTCCTTGGACCTCTAGTCTAGGCCACAATTTTCTGTCTTATTTTGACCAAGACTCAGGTAGCAATACATTTTACTTTGCTTTCTTTTCCTTGCACTTATATCTTTCTCTAGAACATCAAAAAGAATGTTTAGGTACTTTTCCCCAAAACTCTTAGAAGATAATTTAGCTATTTCTGCTTATCTGTTTTATATAAAATATATGGACTTGGACTTTTTTTGGTTTGAAAACTTTTAACTAAAAATCCAAATTTTAAAAAAGCATATGAGTATTCAGATTACCTAGTTATTCTTAAATAAGCTTTGATATCTTATATTTTTTCTAGGGAATTTGCTCACTTCATCTAGATTGACAAATTTTCAGACATAAAACTGTTCAAGGTATTTCTTTGCTGTCCTTTAAACATTATAGCCTCTGTAATAATGTTCCTCTTTCTCTTCTGATGTTTGCATTTTCTGTCATTTAGTAATTTAAGTTTTTTCCCTTTTTTTCTTGGCCTGTTTGGCTAGAAGCTTATCAATTTTATTGATCTTTTCAAATAACCAGCTTTTCATTTTATTGATTTTCTCTATTACTTTTGTTTCAATATAATTGATTTCTGCTCTTATATTTATTATTTATTTCTGCTTGCTTTGGGTTTAATTTGCTCTTCTTTTATAGTATGTTAATGTGGAAGCTTAAAACATTGATTCAGTCCTTTCTTCTTTTCTAATGTACGTAGTTAATGCTATAGATTTCTCTTTAAATGTTCTCTTAGCTATACTCCACATATTTAAATATTTGTATTTTCATTATCATTGAATTTAAAATATATTCTTATTTTCCCTGTGACTATTTCTTTGATCCATGGATATTTAGAAAGATGGTTTTTAATTGCCAAATACATGGAGATTTTAGAGATATCTTTCTCTTATTGATATCTAATTTAATTATGTTATGGGTTTATAGTTTGTATTAATTCAATTATTTCATTCTAATTCTTTAAAATTTTATTTAAAGCCCATTATTGAAGTTTAAATGGAAAAATTATCAAAGTATGTTTTGCTATTATATTCAAAGACTTGGTATCTATACAAAATACCTTATATATTTTTTTGTTTTCTTTTTTTTTTTCCTTTTTTAAAAATTGAGGTATAGTTGATATACAGTATTATGTTTCAGGTCTATAACCTAGTGATTCACAACTTTTAAACCTTATACTCCATTTATAGTTATTACAAAATATTGGCTAATATTCCCTGTGCTGTACAATATATCATTGTACTTTATTTATTTTATTCATAGTAGTTTGTACCTCTTAATCGTCTACCCCTATATTGTCCCTCTCCCCTTCCCTCTCCCCATCAGTAACCACCAGTTTGTTCTCTATATCTGGGAGCCTGTTTCTGTTTTGTTAAATTCACTAGTTTGTTTAATTTTTTTAGAATCCAAATGTAAGTGATATCATACAATATTTGTCTTTCTCTGCCTGATTTATTTCACTTAGCATAATGCCCTCCAAGTCCATGCATGTTTGTACAAATGGCAAAGTTTTATTCTTTCTTATGGCCAAGTAGTATTCCATTGTATATATAAACCATATCTTCTTTGTTGATGGACATTTGGGTTGCTTCCATATCTTGGCAATTGTAAATAATGTTGCTATAAACCTTGGGGTGCATACACTTTTCAAATCAATGTTTTCACTTTCTTCAGATATATACCCAAAAGTGAAATTCCTGGATTGCACGGTAGTTCTATTTTAAGTTTTTTGAGGAACCTCCATACTGTGTTCCACAGTGGTTGCACCAATTTACATTCCCACCAACAGTGTATGAGGGTTCTCTTTTCTCCACATCCTTGCCAACATTTGTTATATGTGTTCTTTTTGATGACAGCCATACTGGCAAGTATGAGGTGATATTTTATTGTGGTTTTGATTTGCACTTCTCTGATGATTAATGATGTTGAACATCTTTCCATGTGCCTGTTAGCCATCTGTATGTCTTCTTTGGAAAATTGTCTATTCAGGCTTTGGGCTCAGAGGGTCTTAAGGCAGTCTGTCTGCTAATGGGTGGGGCTGTGTCCCTGCCCTTTTAATTGCTTGGCCTGAGATGTCCCAGTACTAGTGCCTATGGGCTGGTGGGCATGGGTGGGGCTGGGTCCTGAGGCTCATAAGCTAGAAGGAGGATTCCTAAATGGTGAATGCCAGCACCAGTGTCCACATGGTAGAACAAGCTCTCCAAAATGGCTTCTGCCAGTGTCTATGTCCCCAAGGTGAGCTGAAGTTGCCTTCTGCCTCTCCAGCAGATTCTCCAGATCAGTAGGTGGGTCTGACCCAGACTCCTTTCAAATTACTGCTTCTGCCCTGGGTCCCAGTGCATGTGAGATTTTGTGGTGTCCTTTAAAAGTTGAGTCTCTATTTCCCACAGCCCTCTGGAACTCCTAAAATAAGCCCCACTGACCTTCAAAGCCAAACTTTCTGGGGTCTCACCTTTCTAGGATGAACCCCTGGTCTAGGGAGCCCGATGTAGGGCTCAGACCCCTTACTCCTTTGGGAAAACCTCTGCAATTGTAATTATTCTCCCATTTGTGGGTCCGAGGGTATGAGAATTGACTATATCATGACTCCTACCCATCTTGTTGTCATTCCTTCTTTATATCTTTAGCTGTAGAAGATCTTTCAGGTAGGTTCCAGTCTTTTTTGTTGATGGTTGTTCTGTAAATAGTTGTAAATTTGGTGGGCCCGTAAGAAGAGGTGAGCTCAGGGTCTTTCTACTCCATGATCTTGGCCCTCCCCTAATTCAATTATTTTAAATATTACACAGAATAGAGTTTATTTTGGTGAATGTTCAGTGCACACATAAAAAAAATAATGTGTATTCTACTGTTGTTTGATATAGTATTCTATAACTATCAGGTTGGTTGATAATGTTCTTTAGGTCTTCTCTACTTTCATTGATTTTCTCTCTACTTGTTCTATCAATTATTGAAAGAGGAGTATTGAAGTCTTAATCTGTAATTGTCTCTTTCTTCTTTGTCTCTTTCTCCTTCCCATTCTATCAGTTTTTGCTTCAAGTATTTTAAAGCTCCATTGTTCAGTGCTTACAGACTTAGTATCATTTTGTCTTTTTGATAAATTGAATCCTTTATCATTTTGCAATGTCCCTCTTTATCTCTGGTAATATCCCTATTTTGTTCGCTAGCCACTCCAGCTTTCTTCTGATTAGTGTTGGCATAGTATGTCTGCTTTTCATACTTTTATTCCTAATTTATCTGTGTCTTTGTATTTGATGTGTTTCTTCTCAACAGTATATAATTATAGTATGTGGTTAGATCTTGCTTTTGAATCCAATCTGACAATCTGTCTTTTTTTTTGGTATATTATACCATTTATATTCAATGAATTATTGATGTGATTGGATTAAAATCTATCATTTTGCTGGATATTTTTCTATCCATTCCATTGTTCTTTGTTCTTCTTTCCTCTTTTCCTGCATGCTTTTGGAGTATAGAAACTTTTTTATGATTCCATTTTATATCTACATTTGGCTTATTATTTATATATTGTCTATCTTTTGGTGATTCTCTTAGGGTATGCAATATATTATTTTAATTAATTACATCTACCTTCAAATAATATCATACCACTACATTTATAGGGCAATAATCTAACAAATTGTAATTTCTCCCTCCAATCTTTTCTGCTATATTATCATATATTTTACTTTTATCTGTAAAGGTATGATATATTGCTACTCTTTTGGCATTCAGTTACCTCTTAGATTAATTCATAAGAAGAAAGAAAGATCCTTTTTATATGAACCTTAATTTTTAACTATTTTCAGAGATGTTTGTTTGTGTAGCACCAAGTTTCTCTTTGATATCATATTCCTTCTTCCTGAAGAACTTCCTTTCATAATTTTTTTTCCTCTAGCACTTTGGGTAATGATTTTTTTTTTGGTTCTTGTCTTAAAAGTTTTTATTTTACACTTTTTTCCCCACTGTGTCCCAGGCTTCTTTATTTAAAAACAAAGTGATGACTGACATTGTGTTTAAAATCAAGAACATCAATGAATTTTACCTTCCTTCCCACTATTTCCCTCAAAACTCCCTGCCCCCGTTCTTCATATTCCCAATTAATTGAATGTTTCCTATTTATTGAATGAAAAACCTAACTCCAAAAGCCCTGGCACAAATCCCAGGGTCCTGTTTCCCCAGTTTCTCCTGCTTTCCTCATCCCCCACTCCTGCCCCCACCCCTCAGAGAAAAGCAGGCACCTCAGTTTGAATGCATGAGAAAGCCCAGAGTGGTGAGCTGGACAAAAGGGGACACTTCACCCTCAAAGGTCAAAGGGACCAAGGAGTACAGAATAGTGAAGTGAGAGCTCCCATAGTCTAGACTACTGAAATGGGCCCTGGTGCCAGAGAAATGCACACTGGTGACCCCATGAAAGGAGACTCAGCAGCGTCAAAATAATCTCATTGGGAATAGTTCCTGCTTGATTGACTGCCCTTCTGGTACCAGATACAGAGCCACACTCAGACTATGTGCTTGTTGATGCCAAGCTACTTAGTTCTCAATGCTTATCTGCTCTCCCTTTTGAGCCTGCTGCAGGAGGGAATCCTCTTTGCCTTTCCCCTGAAGATTCTCCTTGTTGTCAGCTTCCTCCACCTATTTCTGCAGCTTACACACATTACTGACACTGAGCTGCAGAGTCTCAAAACAGTAGCTGCTCCTTTGGCTAAATACCTTCCCACAGGGTGATCCTCTTCTGCTTTGGAGCTCCTGTAAAGTTCTGATGTCCTGAGACCCTTCCAGGTTTTGCTGCTTCATGCCACCAGGAAGACAGCACAAGGCTTGGGGGAGACCCCTTCAGAGTTGCTCTCAATCCTGGCCCCAGACTAGACTTCAGGCTAGAAGTTTCCAGCAGCCTTGAGGATCCAGCCCCATTCCAACCTAAAGGACCCATTATGCCATCCTCTGCAGAACTCACATAGCACTGAGTACCCCAAAAACTTCAGCTACTCTCCAACCCCTGCCCAATTCCTGGACCATATTGGAGGAGGCACAGAAGCGGGGTGCTGGAAGCCCAGCCAGGTGAGAAGGTCAACCCAGCCCAGCTCCAACCCTCCTGACCCATCACCTACACCTACCCCTACATCTGTGGAAGTAAAAAGACAAAATTCAAAAGCAAGTAGGTATCCTGCAGTGAGGAAGAAAGTCCCCCAAGCTGGGGACCTGGACCACATTAATTTTTGGAAGTTATTTTTTGTTAGGTAAAATTCTGAGTTGGCAGGTCTCTTTCCCCCACAGTTTGAAATATGTCACTCAGTTACTCAGTTATCTTCTGGCTGTGTACTTTTCCCTCCCCTCTCACTACCTTCAAACTTTTCTCTATCTTTGGTTTTTAGCCACTTCAATATAACGTGTCCAGGTGTTTTTGTGTTTTTATTTTCTTATGATTTGGTTTCTGTTTGTTTTGTTTATTCTGCCTCAGGTTCTATGTTTCTTGATTCTTTCGTTTGATGACTTTCATTATCTTTGAAAAATTCTTGACCATTATGTTTTCCAAATATTCCTTCTGCCCAACTCTCATTCTTTTCCTCTAAGTTTCCAATTACACATAAGTTAGATAACTTGATAGTCCTTCACAGTACTTGAATATTCTGGGTTTTTTTTTTTACTCTTTTCTTTCTTTGTGTTTAATTTTGATATCTATTGACTTATATTCAACATCACTGTTGTTTCCTCTACTGTGTCTAATTTACTGATGAGCTCACCAAAGGCATCCTTTATGTTTGTTCTCATGTTTTTAAAAAATTATTTCTACCATTTTCACTTGACTTTTAAAAAACACTTTCTATCCGTCTAGCTCTAAATTCTCTCTAAATCTGATCATGCATGGAAACTTTAACATATTACTCATGATCATTTTAAATTTCCTGACTGATAATCCCAACTTCTGAGTCATATCTGACACTTGTTCTTTTGATTGTTTTGCCTTTTGACACTGGGTTGTCTCTTTCTTGTTTTTTTTTTTGTTGTTGTTGTTTGTTTGTCTCACAGGTTTTGTCTGAAGTCTGGTCTTCATGTGTAGGTCAATAAAAATGGAAGTAAATCATACTTAAAGGACAAATGAAATATCCGGAATTATAAAAACTTAAAATTCTTTTTATTAGCTGAAGTGTATATTTCAGATACCAAGTTAAAATGGACATTGACTATAAACTTTGGTAGAGTGTATTGTATATGTATGTGGTGGCGGTCAGACTCTTAAAGGTATGAGGTAAAAGGAAGAACCACTTTAAGATTCTGCTTAGATCTGAATAATATCTGGATAGATGGGGCATATCCAAAGTAGTGAGAGGACCACCAACCATTGAGATTTCTGTAAAGTAATAATCGCTTCATACGAAATAGTATAGTACATGTATGCCTGGTTTCTATATAAAACATTAAATTCTACCTTAGGGGAAAAGGGGTAGGTATCTTAGTTTGTGTTCTGCCACAGACTGAGACATTGTTTGAGTGCAGTAATTTATTTGTGAATAGTTGATGAGTGAGAAAGTAATGAAGTGAGACAGGAAAGGGAATGCAGCCAATAAAGGGTAATTTACCAAACAAGTTACAACTGTGGGCAATCAAGCTTAATCATTTTTGGAAACACCATGAGCCAGTATAGAGCATGAATGTCAAATTTATATCAGCCAAAGGGCGAAGGATCTGAGGTATTTATTCACCAACTCCTGCCAATCATTGGTTGATAAATGGTCTGGGGGAGAGTCTATGAACAGTAGTCATTTCCCAGTTCCTCCAATCTGCCTTAAATGCCTCTGGCAATCAGAGAAAGCCCTCAGATGAAGATGTATAGTTAGAAAAGACATGGGCAGGCACCAACAGTATCTGTAACAGGGAATATATCGGAATCAATGGACAGTGTGATCTGTGACTCACATTGAATGAGTCATTCAACACTAGCTATTATAGTGAGTCAGACTACCTCTCAAGCAACCCATTCTCAAAAACCTTAAATTTAGGTTTGTCCACATATAACAAAAGAAACAATGAAAATTGCTCTTACAGTATTAGAAAAGTGGAAAACAGTGTTTCACAGTGAGTCATGGCATACAATTTATACTATGTAACACTTAACATTAGGGCCTTTTAATTGGAATAAAGTTTCCTCTGATAGTTGCCAAAACTCCCCTAAAGTAGTGATGGAATGTTATTTAATTTGTTTTGTAGTCTTTAAAAATCTAAGCAAATACTCTTCCCAGTCACATCATCATCATCCATTGGGTCATTGCTTATGGTGTCTAATACACAGGGCAGTCAGCAATACAATATTGTGTTGTGAATAGTGCCCCTGAGTTAAGCAGTGCACACAGTTTGCATGGCCATTCAAAATTCCTCTGTACACACTTTGTTATAACACTATTCATGGAACCCATTTTTCTCTCAGTAGTTTATAAATGTTGTTCCATTGTCTCTGTACTTTCAGTGCAACAAATGGGAAATCAAATATTACTGTACGTACCTTTACTTTGTTAGTAACCCAGTCTCTCTATCTAGAAGTTTAAAGATCCTCTCTTTACCCTGAAATCTGGGACTGTTTGCCAGGAGCATAGTCCTCTTGTGGTTGTTATAGTATCAGTGCTATCCATTGCAGATTATTTAGCTTAGGAATCCAAGATTTCCTTTGTTTCTAGGAAATGGCTTGATGAGCTATATTTTAGAATGAGTGAGCCTAACTTGCCAATTCTAGAATCACCAGTTTAGAGGGTGTAAATACACAATAGACTCCCTCCAGTGGTCATTTCTTTCCAAAAATACTCTCAAAAAAGAAATTCTTCTATATATGAGATTTTTCTGATGAGTTTGAATATTATATGGCTTTACAACACTTGTGCTTTGAAATAACAGTGTCCTTTTTCACAAATCTAAACCCTTTCTCCCTATCTGGTTGAAGAGAGGACAGGACACCTTGCAGAAGCATGGATGGATTAGATACTTTGATCTCTATCAGCACCAAAGATGCCCCTATTAAATTCTTCCACTTATACAACAAGGACAGTTTTCTCCCAGAACTAATTTGATTTGTAGAATTTTAAAATTCATTTGGCTTCAATGTGTTCATTCCTCTGGTTACTGCCTGTTTAGATGGCCGATTACATTTATATAATCATTTTAAGTTCACGTACTCTCTGTGCCCTGAAGATAGTCTAAGACAGGGCAGTGGAGCTGCATTTCTGGCTTCAGTTCTCAGCCTTGCATCCTCCTACCTTGCATACCTGTTGTGTCTATACATCAGGTTTTCTGTATATGTAATTCTTCCTTTTAATTCTTCCTTACTGATCAGCAGTATCAGGTCGTCACCTAAGGATTTTGCAACAGCAATAGGTAGCCAATGATGATATAAATTCAAACTAATTTTACATTTTCTACCTTAGAATTCCTTTAAATTTAGGAGATGGCCAACAGAGAAAGTCACTACACGTTCCGTACAGAGCAGTCAATGAAAGAACAATAAATATTACATTGTAAGTTTTTACAGTCACTTCAGAAATGAGAACCATTCCATACTGGCACTTACCCGAATTAAGAAGTGTTGCATCATGTAATTGCAGAAATAAATTATTTTTACTTAAATAGTAAACATACAAGAGATTATAAGAAGCGTGAAAATTATGTAAATTTATGTTTCTGCCTTATTAAACATTGTAAAGATTAATACAGTAGACTGCTAATATCTGAGGAAATATATTCTGAAATCTTTTAATATCTGCAAAGTCTTGAATACCACTATTACCTATAATTTTCCTGATAAAATGCACTATGTACTTGCATATATTTGAGCCATGTTCAGTAGTTCACTTTTTATTTTATTCCAGCTTCCATTATTCTCCAGTAAAATTCACCAGTCTCTTATAATCTGTGCTTTTTAAACATTTTCTTTATTACAAAGAAATTTTCCTCTTTACGGACAATCTCCTCCAAGAAGTCACTTCATCTGAGTCTCTGAACAGTTGAGAAGCAGCAAGAGTTTTGATATGCAAGCTGTAGACAATTATCTTCACTCAGTCACACCAAACTCAAACAAAGAAACATGCAAATGTCTGCCACAGCAAAATTACAAACTACTGTATCAATTTAGAAGGAATTTACAGAGTCAAACATTGAAAATTCTAAATCCTTTGTTTTAAAAAGCCTGTTCTATTTTTCATTAAAAATTCAGTTTTCTGAAAGAATAAAATATCTAGGAATAAACCTACCTAAGGAGACAAAAGACCTGTATGCAGAAAATTATAAGACACTGATGAAAGAAATTAAAGATGATACAAATAGATGGAGAGATATACCATGTTCTTGGATTGGAAGAATCAACATTGTGAAAATGACTCTACTACCCAAAGCAATCTATAGATTCAATGCAATCCCTATCAAGCTACCACTGGCATTTTTCACAGAACTAGAACAAAAAATTTCACAATTTGTATGGAAACACAAAAGACCCAGAATAGCCAAAGCAATCTTGAGAAAGAAAAAAGGAGCTGGAGGAATCAGCTCCCAGACCACAGACTATACTACAAAGCTACAGTAATCAAGATAGTATGGTACTGGCACAAAAGCAGAAATATAGATCAATTGAACAGGATAGAAAGCCCAGAGATAAACCCATGCACATATGGTCACCTTATCTTTGATAAATGAGGGAAGAATATACAGTGGAGAAAAGACAGACTCTTCAATAAGTGGTGCTGGAAAAACTGGACAGCTACATGTAAAAGAATGAAATTAGAATACTCCCTAACACCATACACAAAAATAAACTCAAAATGGATTAAAAACCTAAACGTAAGGCCAGACACTATAAACCTCTCAGAGGAAAACATAAGAAGAACACTCTTTGACATAAATCACAGCAAGATCCTTTTTGACCCACCTCTTAGAGAAATGGAAATAAAAACAAAAATAAACAAACGGGACGTAATGAAACTTCAAAGCTTTTGCACAGCAAAGGAAACTATAAAGAAGACTAAAAGACAACACTCAGAATGGGAGAATATATTTGCAAATGAAGCAACTGACAAAGCATTAATCTCCAAAATTTGCAAGCAGCTCATGCAGCTCAATATTAAAAAAACAAACAACACAATCCAAAATGGGCAGAAGACCTAAATAGACATTTCTCCAAAGAAGATATACAGATTGCCAACAAATACATGAAAGGATGCTCAACATCACTAATCATTAGAGAAATGCAAATCAAAACTACAATGAGGTATCACTTCACACCGGTCAGAATGGCCATCATCAAAAAATTTACAAACAATAAATGCTGGTAAGAGTGTGGAGAAAAGGGAGTCCTCTTGCACTGTTGGTGGGAATGTAAATTGATACAGCCACTATGGAGAACAGTATGGAGGTTCCTTAAAAAACTAAAAATAGAACTACCATCCGACCCAGCAATCCCACTACTGGGCATATACCCTGAGAAAACCATAATTCAAAAAGAGTCATGTACCACAATATTCATTGCAGCTCTATTTACAATAGCCAGGACATGGAAGCAACTTAATTGTCCATCGACAGATGAACTGATAAAGAAGATGTGGCACATATATACAATGGAATATTACTCAGCATAAAAAGAAATGAAATTGAGGTATTTGTAGTGAGGTAGATGGACCTAGAGTCTGTCGTACAGAGTGAAGTAAGTCAGAAAAAAAAGACAAATACCATATGCTAACACATATATATGGAACCTTGGGCTTCCCTGGTGGTGCAGTGGTTGAGAGTCCGCCTGCCGATGCAGGGGACACGGGTTCGTGCCCCGGTCTGGGAAGATCCCACATGCCGCGGAGCTGCTGGGCCCGTGAGCCATGGCCGCTGAGCCTGCGCGTCCAGAGTCTGTGCTCCGCAACGGGAGAGGCCACAACAGTGAGAGGCCTGCGTACCGCAAAAAAAAAAAAAAAAAAAAGGGCAGAAAATATGAACAGACATGTTTATAGAAGAGCAAGTCAATGTGACCAATAAATATATTAAACAATATTCATCCTCCTTAATAATTAGGAACGTTTTTAAAATTGATGCATATTTTCACTTGTTAGATAAGCAAAACAGCAAAATGAGAAATAATATCTGTTGATGACAGGAAAGTGAAAAAGAAAGCACTTTCTAATGTAACTGGTGAAAATATAAATTGTAACAGCCTTTTGAATCTGACATTACCTGTCAAATTAGAAATGTATATAAACTTTGATCAACCAGGCTTATTCGTGGATATATATTCTATAAATAATATCACTCATATACAAGAATAAAGTACAAGGATATTTAATAAGGCATTATTCATGAGGGAAAAGCCTGGAAACAGAAAGGACACTCACAACTGTAGAATGGTTGAATAAATTATGGTACAGTCTTACTGTGGATTATTATTCAGACATAAAAGAAATGTATTTGAATTGTATCAGTTAACTGTGGAAGAATTTTCTCAATGTATGATTGAGGGAATCAAAATATAAAGAAGTTTAAATTTTATGGTCCCATCTTTATAATTTTCAAAATTTTTTGTTTATAAATATAAATAAATATGATGATATGAATGTGGATAAATGTGGAATAATATACCAAGTTGCTAACACTGGTTTTCTGGTGCAGAAGTAGACGTAGTGGCAGGAATAGTGAAAGCAGAGGAGAGATATTTTGGTCCTACACACACAAAAAAATTATGCTAAAAACATATCATACACCCTTTAGTATATAATTTTGTTATATATATATGCGTGTATGTCTGTGTTTATGCCTGTGTGTCTGTCTGTATGCATATGTATGCCTGGAAAGATATATAAAAGGTTGGTCACTAGTATATTAATAGAAACAGAAAAAATAAAATGTTATTGTTACTTTAAACAAGAAGTATTTGACACTGGAAACTCTAATTAAAAATAGGAACAAAAATCTGTAAATTTTTCTATGAAAATATCTATTAACAGTCTTTAATTCTTAATGATATTTTCCATTTAAATATTCAGTAATAGACTACTGAGAGCAGGCATTATTCTTTGAAATAGTCAAAAGGCATTTGGAAATTGTTTAAGGTGGTATCCAAGTATAGTAGGCCTTTTTATAGTTTCTTCATATAGTTTCAATGCTTTTCTTATTTATTCCTAAGGGGTTTTTAGGTTTTACTGGTATTATGACTATAATGTCAGATATTTTTATGAAGTAATAAGGTTGATTTTCTTTTATTACTTATAAACTATATCTGAATGAAAATCCAGAATAGAATTTCCCAAATATTTTGCAGTGAAAATGTAACTTCCTATGCTCTTTGAAAGGGAAACAAAAATACATTTACTATAATAATAACAGTTAAAATAAAAGTAACATTTAAAAAATAAATTTCATAATTTTATAGCCATACCCCTTGACACACAGTACATAGAGACATTGAATGAAAATGCATTAAAAGAACTAGGTTTGTTTAACCAGTAGCAAGAACAATGAGTTGTTATTCTCCCTCTTCATTAAGCTAAAAAAAAAAAAACAAAACATTTAATACATTTAAATTACCAAACACATACCCACAGGAATCCCTATTATAATATATACACCTAAAAAGATTCACTGGAGTATACTTACTGAAAATGGACTACATGAATGTTAACGAAATGTCATTTTCTTTCCAAAGTGGAGATTTGGGCCTAAATAAAGTGACCTTGCTTTCTTTGCAACCCAAATTACCAAGTAATAGACATTTTTAATTTTGCTTCATTAATTCAGCATAATTAAGCCAAGAAGTAGCAAGCTTTGGGAATTGCTTTTTCCTTAAGAGTAATATGAAAGAAATATCTGCAGATGAGAGTAAAGCAGACAGTGCTAGCTATATATTATATATTTATTATATATTTTATATTATATATTATAAGGGCTATATTACTTACTGCAGCCCTTATCCTCATGATTCCATGAAGTTTTAAAAGCTATGTGTTATAGACAGCCACCAAATTTAAACTCCAGGATTATCTTCATTCTGCAAAATTACAAATAAAGTATATACAACCCTCATGGCTGTGTCTCAATTCTAAACTCTGTATTATAAAATAAAACTTAAAGCTATTGAATCATTTTTATTGTGGTTACTTTAAGTTTTTCCATTTACTTCATTCTTCTATTAAGGTTTATTATTTACAAAATTTTGTGGTAATTATGTCTCCTTTTACAGTAAGCCATCCTCTCCCATCTGTCCAGATTTTGATGACTGTTGAAAAAAATCTCAGTGCCTTTCTGAAATTTTAATTTCCTACATAAATATCTTGCATAGATATTTTGATATCTAAAGACAAATTGCAAAACTCTAAGTAATGGAAAATGTAGAAATCACTGAACTCTCACCCAATTCCTGCAAAACATAGGGAAATTGGAAAGTGATAGTTTTCCTGAAGTAAGGTAGAATAGACAGAAATGAGGCAGTGATTACTGGCACACTGATTTTCATCAGTAACTCAAAAATGAATGGTGATAATATTTATTACTTCTATTTCCAAACTTGTTCTTTAAAAAACAAAGGAAAGACAAATATTCCCTCAACACTTCCAAAGGATTCCCTGTAGGATGAAATTAAATTCATTCTGCTGGGCATTGTGAGTTAATCATCAGTTCACCACCACAACTAGTTGTCACAATTAACAACTGTATTTATAATCCACAGGGATTACTGTGGAAGATCTATACAGAACATCAATGAACAGCCTTTAGGAAATATTAGTTTTCCTTTCTCTTTTTTCTTTTAATGAATAGTATCATCCAAAACCCTACTTTACATGTTTCTTTGAAACTCTCAAAGTTACCTAAAAGTCACCATGTCCAAATTTGAAATTAGAATCTTCTTTAATCCCACCCCCAGGTATATTTACCCTCCAGTGTTCTCTATCTTGAGAAGTAACACCACTAAACCATCAGTTATGCAAACCATATAACAGAAAAATCCTTGACACTGAACTCCCCCTCTGATTCCATGCATCAGCCATTGTCAAGTTGTAAATTTCATCTCCTAGCATCTCTCATATTCATCCACTTCTCACATTCTCTATAGGTACAACCAAGTTTTGCATGGATTATTAAAAAACCTCCTAAGTAATCCATCTGTATCCACTAATACACTCATCCAATTCATTCTCTACATTGCCCCAAGACCAATCTGATAAAATGTAGAGTTTGTTATGTCACTACCCACATTCATTCCTACCACTGTCCTGGCCTGAACTCTGTCTCCAAAAAAATCATAAATAGAAGTCCTTGCCTCCAGTACCTCAGAATATGACTCCATTTAGAGACAGGGCTTGTCAAGAAGTGATTAAGTTAAAATAAGGCCATTAGGGTGAGTCCTAGTCCAATCAGACCAGTGTCTTTATAAGAAGGGAAAATTTGAAGACACAAAGAAACATCAGCTATGCCTGTACACAGGGGAAAGACCATGTGAAGACAGTGAGATGGCAGCCATTGGAAAGCCAAGGAGAGAGGCCTCAGCAGAAACCAATCTCTGTTGACACTTTGATCTTGGACTTCCAGCCTCTGAACTGTGAAAGATAAATTTCTGTTGCTTAAGCCGTCTAGTCTGTGGTGTTAGTTATAGCAGCCATAGTAAACTAATACATCCATCCATTCCTGTCTCCACTTAAAACTTGTAAATTTTTTTCTACTGCACTTAGGCCAAAGACCAAAAATTTTAAGCCTAGTTATCTTTTAGGCCATATCATAAAACAGACCCAATATTTAACTACATATGCTGTTTTTTTAATTTCATTTGCATTGAATTGAGTAGATATATTTGTTGTAGCAATCCTTGCTGCTTTAAGAAATGGACCTCAATATCTTAGTGAGTTAATGTAATACTTTAATTTATCCCTCAAATAAAAATTAAACAAGTTTCTTGGTTGGTTCTGTTCTAATCAGATCCTCCCATTTTGTTTCTCCACCACTTCAACACATGACTTCTATGTTTGCTATGCTCGTCTGGAACAATGATATTTAAAATATTGACTTGCTGAAGAAAATAGGCTAGAATGTCCCACAGTCTAGATTTGTCTTGTTTCTCTTCATACTGGGTAAACCTGAATTTGTATACTGAGCTATACTTAACAATGTACCTCCAAATATTCAGTATCAAATAATAATCCAAAGAATGAGATAGATGTGATTTCTTAAGTATACAATTCAACAGTGTTAGTATTTCTATAGAGTTGTGCAACCATCAACACAGTCTAATTTTAGGACATTTCTGTCATCCCAAAAGATGCCTATTAACAGTCAAGCCCCTTTTTTCCCTCCTCAATCATGGGGCACTATTAATCTACCTTCTGTCTCTATAGATTTGCCTATTCTGGAAGTTTCATACAAATGGTATCATATAATATGTGGTTTTAATGACTTCTTTCACTAGCATAACATTTTTAAGGTTCATTTACATTGTAGCATGAAACAACACTTCACCCCTTTATATTGCTGAGTAATATTCCATTGTATGGCTATACCACATTTGTTTACCCATCCATCAGTTGATGGATGTGGGTTGTTTCCACTTTTTGACTCTTACAAATAATGCTACTATAAACATTCATATATAAGATTTTTTTGTTTGAACATATATTTTAATTTCTTTTGATGCTATTGTAAATAGAGTTGTTTTATTAATATCATTTTTTTTGCTAATTGCTAGTGCATAGAAATACAATTGATATGTGTATTGATCTTTTATCCTGCAACAGTGCTGAATTTATTTATAGGTTTCATTTGTTCTTTAGTAGATTCCTCATGATTTTCTATATAAAAGATCATATCATCTGCAAATATAGTTTTACTTCATTCTTTCCAGTCTGAATGGCCTTTATTTCCTTGACTTGCCTACTTTAAAAATCATAAGGTATATTTTTTAGTTTTCTTTTCATGTGGTGTGGTTGTATTTGTTATCAGAATAATACTGGTTGTCACAGTCAGTTTGGACTGCCATAACAGAATACCAAACTGGGTGGATTACAAACAACAGAAATTTATTTCTCACATTTCTGAGAAGTCCAATGTGCCAGCATGACTGAGTTCTGGTGAGAGTCCTCTTTTGGGTTACTGAATGTCAATTTCTAGTTGTATTCTCACATGGTAGAGAGCAGAGAGAGAAAACAAGCTGTTTTTACTTTTAGGAGGGTACTAATCCCATTCATGAAGATTCCACCCTCATCACCTCCCAAAGGCCCCACCTCTAAATACCATCACCTTGGAGATTAGATTTTGACATATGAATATTGGGAGATGTGAACATTCAGTCTATAGCACTGGCCCTATAGAATGAGTTAGTTGGGAAATGTTCCCTCCTCTTCTATTTTTGGACCAGTTTGTGAAAATTTAGTATTAATTTTTCTTTAATTGTATGAGAGGATCCACCAATGAAGCTGTCTGAGGTAGGGCTTTTCTTTGTGGAAAGTTTTATAGTTACTGATTTATTATTCTCTTCTTATAGGTTTATCCAGATTTCCTATTTTTTCTGGAGTTAATTTGGTAGTTTGTTGCTTCCTAGAAATTTATCCATTTCCTCGATCTAATTTATCGGTACAGGGTTGTTCATAATATTCCCCTATAATTCTTTTTATTTCTGTATGATCAAATAGTAATTTCCCCTCCTCAATTCCTGATTGTAGCTACTGAAGTCTTTTCTCTTTTATTCTTTTTTTTTTTTCTCTTTTATTCTTGATCAGTCTAGCTAAGGAATGTCAATTTTTTTTCAAAGAGCCAACTTTTGGTTTTGCTGATCTTCTCTATTGCTTTTCTAGTCTGTTTCTTTAATGCTCTTATCTCTATTATTTATCTCCTTATGCTTGCTTTGGATTTAGCTTGTTATTCTTTTCTCTGATTTTTTTTCCTTCTGCCCATTTTAATTAATTAATTAATTTTTTTAAACATCTTTATTGGAGTATAATTGCTTTATAATTTCTTATTCTTCTGATTTCTTAAGGTGAAAGTTTAGGCTGTTTATTTCAGATATTTTTTTCTCTTTTACAGCTATAAATTTCCTTTCAAGTACAACTCTAGCTACATTTCATAATTTTGATGTGTTTTTTTTCCATTCATCTAAAATATTTTCTAATTTACCTTTTGTCTTGAAGTCTATTTTGTCTGATATTAGTATAGCCACTACAGTTTTCTTATTGTTGCTCTTTCTGTGGTATAATATTTTCCATTTAGAAGAATGAAAACCAGTTGCATCTTTGAATCTAGTGTATCTTCTATAGACAGCATGTGGTTGTATCTTACATTTATTGTGTCTGACAATTTTTGCCTTTTTATTGTATTGTTTAATCCATTCACATTTAGTGTTATTACTGATATGGTTGGATTTACTTCTGCCATTTGATTTTTGTTTCCTGTATGTCTTGTGTCATGTTTTCTCTCTATTCCTCCTTTGTTATATTTTTGGTATTTAGTAAACTTTTTTTTTTTTTTGCGGTACACGGGCCTCTCACTGTTGTGGCCTCTCCCGTTGCGGAGCACAGGCTCCGGACGCGCAGGCTCAGCGGCCATGGCTCACGGGCCCAGCTGCTCCGTGGCATGTGGGATCCTCCCAGACCAGGGCACGAACTCTCAACCACTGCGCCAAAAGGGAAGCCCTTTAGTAAACATTTTAAAGTCTGTTATTTTAATACCTTTAATGGTTTTAAAATATAGCTTGAGTTTTTTTCTTAGTGATTGTTCTAGGGTTTATAATATGCATCTTCTCTTATCACAATCTACTTCAGACATATACTAACTTAACACTAGTAAGATAAGTAAGACTTGTATTGTTACATCTATATACCTTACAGAACCATTGTTACAACAATTGCTTAATATAATCTTATGGCTCTTAAATTAGCTTAGAGATAAAAAAGAAGAAAATATACATATTTATAGAATTTGTTACATTAACCTTCTTAATTACCATTTCTGGTTATATTCAGTTACCATATGGTGTAATTTTCTTTTTATTAATTGAAATATAGTTGATTTACAATATTATATGAGTTTAAGGTGTACAACATAGTGGTTCAACATTTTTGTAGATTATACTCCATTTAAAGTTATTATAACTCACAGACTTTGAAAACAAACTTATGGTTACCAAAAGGGGAAACGTGGCAGGGAGGGATAAATTAGCAGTTTTAGATTAACATGTACACACTACTGTATATAAAATAGGTAATCAACAAGGACCTACTGTATAGCACAGGTACTCTACTCAAATATTCTCTAATAACCTGTGTAGGAAAAGAATCTGAAAAAGAATGGATATATGTATATGTATAACTGACTCACTTAGCTGTACAACTGAAACAAACATGACATTGTAAATCAACTATACTCCAATAAAAATAAAAATTAAAAAAATAGTTATTATAAAATATTGGTTATATTCCCTGTGTTGTACAATATATCCTTATAGTTTATTTATGTTATATACAATAGTTTGTACCTCTTAATCCCCTATCCCTATCTTGCCCCTCCCCTGTTCCCTCTCCCCACTGGTAACCACTAATTTGTTCTCTGTATCTATGAGTCTGTTTCTGTTTTGCTATATTTATTCATTCATTCCTTTCATTTTTTAGATTCCCCATATAAGTGATAACACACAGTATTTGTCTTTGTATGTCTGACTTATTTCGCTAAACATATACCCTCTAGGTCCATCCATGTTGTGGCAAATGGCAAAATTTTATTCTTTTTTATGGCTGAGTAGTATTCCATTTTATATATGTATACACATATATACATATCACCTCTTCTTTATCCATTCATCTGTTGGTGGACACTTAGGTTGCTTCCATGTCTTGGCTATTGTAAATAGTGCCACTATGAACATTGGGTTGCATTTATCTTTTTGAATTAGCATTTTAATTTCTTCACCTATATACTCAGGAGTGGAATTGCTATATCATATGTTAGTTCCATTTTCAGTTTTTGAGGAACCTCCATAATGTTTTCCATAGTGACAGCACCAATTTACATTTCCACCAACAGTGTACTAGGGTTCTCTTTCTCCACATCCTCTCCAACATTTGTTATTTGTAAAATTTGGTGATAGCCATTCTGACAGTTTTGAAGTGACCGTGCTTTTGATTTGCATATCTCTGATGATTAGTGACGTTGAGCATATTTTCATGTGCTTGATGGCCATCTGTGTACCTTCTTTGGAAAAATGTTTATTCAGGTCCTCTGTCTATTTTTCATTGAATTTTTTTTTTAATTGAGATGTATGAGCTGTTTATATATTTTGGATGTTAACCCCTTATCAGTTATATAATTTGTAAATATTTTTCCCATTCAGTAGGTTGTCTTTTCATTTTGTCAATGGTTTCCTTTGCTGTGCAAAAGCTTTTAAGTTTAATCAGGTTTTTTATTTTTGGTTTTGTTTCCTTTGCATTAAGAGACAGATCAAAAACATACTGCTACAATTTATGTCAAAGAGTGTTCTGCCTGTGTGTTCTTCTAGAAGTTTTATGGTTTCTGGTCTTACATTTAGGCCTTTAATTAATTTTGAGAAAATGTTCTAATTTCATTCTTTTATATGTAGCTGTCCAGTTTTCCCAGCACCATTTAATGAAGAGACTTTCTTTTCTCTATTGCATCTTCTTGCCTTCTTTGTCATAGATTAGTTGATCATAAGTGCATGGGTTTATTTATGGGCTCTCTATTCTTTTTTTTATTTTTTGTGGTACGTGGGCCTCTCACTGTTGTGGCCTCTCCCATTGTGGAGCATAGGCTCTGGACGTGCAGGATCAGCAGCCATGGCTCACGGGCCCACCCACTCCGCAGCATGTGGGATCTTCCTGGACCGGGGCATGAACCCGTGTCCCTTGCATCGGCAGGCGGACTCTCAACCACTGTGCCACCAGGGAAGCCCTGAGCTCTCTATTCTTTTCCATTGATCTATGTGTCTGTTTTTGTGCTAGTACCATGCTGTTTTGCTTATTGTAGCTTTGAAGTATAGTCTGCTGTCATGGCACGTTACTCTTGCTTTGTTCTTTTTTCTCAAGATTCCTCTGTGAAGAGGTTCATTTTTGAAACTTTAGGGGAAGTAACACTGGTGATTCAAAGGACAGAGAATGTTTCTGAAGTAAATAATAAGAGTTCAACAGTATGTACATATTGCAAATTGAGAACTGGTTTCCAAATATATTTTGGGAATCAGTCAAGTATTGCCACCAATTCATATTATAATTGAATTGTAAAGAGCCAGGGATCCTGGCATTGATGGAGCTTGGAAAGAAAGGAGCAAATGAGAATCCCCAGCTGACAAAGTCCTGATTTGAATCAGATTTAATAAGGGTTGAATTAATACCCTATGTAACTTGAATCTTGACTTAAAGTCTCTCATTATCAACCCAGCACTCATTTAGAGGAGATCTTTCAGAGACTGATGGAAATGTCTACTAATAATGCCCATTGCTCCTCATATGAGAATTGAAAAGTTACTTAATGAAACTGTTACCTATTTCCTGTCAGCAAACCAAACTTTTGCTAATTTCCCTTGGGCAGTTTCTCATTATCTCAAATAATTACCATTCTCATGACACCTTGTTAAGTTGTTTTTTTATGTTTTTCCATAGGAGCAAAGATGATCCCTCTCAGGTCTGGTGTAACACAGGGCTTGATACAGGGTGTATTTCAGTCATCATAGTTGGCTTCATCCTTGCTTTCTAAAAGTCCTAAATGAGTTTACATTGAAAGAAGAGCTCCCTTGTGCCAGCATATCTTCAGTCAAGTGTCAAGAGAATTTTCCCTGGGCCAGTCTCTTCTTACTTAATTACCCACCTTAGATATTGATCTAAAACTGCCCCTTAAGAGAAGAGCTAACTATCCCAGAAGACTTGCTCCAGTATTCTCTGAGCCATTTAAAAACAGGCTTAAAACTCTACCTTTGTAGCCCACTAGACTAAGAGACAGAAAGTTTTTATTTTCTTTATCCCCAGTTTATTTTGATTCCCCTTATTGGGAACATGGTAATTTATAGTCTTCAATATTTCAAGAATTCGTTAACAAAAATAAGACTACATACAGTATTGACAACTAGACAGGTAACTCTGAAATTTTGTAGTAGTTAATTTGTCTTAAAGAAGTATTTACATTTGCAAATTTTCAAATGTTCCATCTGTCCTTCCTGCCTTTGTTTAACACCCTCTTTAAACAATACAATGTGGCAAAAGTAATGCTATGCCAGTTCAGGCTTAAGAATTTGCTTCCACTTTTGGATCCAAAGAGATCACAAAAGGACCTGAAACCATACAGAGAAGAAGAGGGATCCAAAGACTCAGGTGAGCCCAGTGTTTCAGTCATCTTCACAAATGGACCAGATTTGTCCATGAGTCATATTGGAAAATCCAGACCAATTTTGTCTACAGATGCCTGCAGACCAGCTGACATTACATGAAGAAAACAGTTTCCCATTTGAGCCTGGCCAAACCACAGAACTGTGAGAGATAATAATTAGATTATTGTCTCTAGGTAGGTCACTAAATTTTGGTCACTTTTTATGCATAAATTAAAAAAGAAACATTAAGAAAAGTCATGAAAACAGCCAAGTAAGAAAACAAAAGAGATTTGAAAATGATCAGAGAAAAAAATTATTGATATAGCTGATATGAAAATAAAATCCAATACATATATAATAAATCCCTGAAGAAGAAAAATAAATCAATTAATAGAATTATGGAAATTACAACTTGAGAAATCTATCCAGAAATAAAAATATATTAATCCATATATTAATAAGTCCATTGGAAAATTAAGGGAAATAATCAACTTCAGACTTATTATATTACAACTATTAAAATTTAAAATAAAGAAAATCCTCTCTGGCCATCCAGACAAAGGGAAGAAAAACAGGTTGGCATCAGAATTGTTTCAATGACAACATATGTCCAGACATATTCAGTGGAGTAATATTTCTAGAAACTCAGAGAAAGGAATTTTCAATGGTTTGTAATTATAACATTATTTGTCTCTCTGTCTCTAATCGTTCTCTGTTTTCAATCTATTTTTCATGCTCTCACCAAAACTGAACCTTCAAAAAAATTTTTTATCTTGCTCATAATCTTTCATTGTTACCCATTTATCTATAATAAAGTTCAACCCATCAGCATAACATAAATTGTTTTCCATTGTCTAATCCCTGCTAACATCTTCAGTCTTATCTATAATACCCTATCTCCTTATCACCTAATAACTTAGAGAATTATTTTTATGTATTATGCTACCTTATTTTAGAATGAGTGCCTTGTGACTCCTGCTAACTCTCTTTTATGCATTTAATCTTGCATCAGTGCCATCTCTTCTAGAAAGTTATCTTTGATTCTCCACCATTATTACTATGTAGTTGACCAATATTTCCTAGCCACCAGCTGTATACCTTGTACCTACTTCTTTTTTTTATTTTTCTTATTGTAGTATAGTTGATTTACAATATTGTGTTAGTTTCATGTGTACTTCAAAGTGATTCAGTGATATATAGTCTTTTTTATTCTTTTCCATTATACTTTAATACAAAATATTGAATATAGTTCCCTATATTATACACCAAATCCTTGTTGGCTATTTATTTAATTTTTTTTTATTTTATTAAAGTACAGTTGATTTACAATGTGTTAATTTCTGCTGTACAGAAAAATGATTCAATTATACACATATATATCTTTTTCATATTCTTTTCCATTATGGTTTATTACAGGATATTGAATGTAGTTCTCTGTGCTATACAGTAGGACCTTGTTGTTTAGCCATCCTATATATACTAGTTTGCATCTGCTAATATCAAACTCCCAGTCCTTCCCTACCACAACCCTCCCCCCTTTGGCAACCACGAGTCTGTTCTCTAGGTCTGTCAGTCTGTTTCTGTTTCATAGATATGTTCATTTGTGTTGTATTTTAGATTTCATGTGTAAGTGATATATATGCTATTTGTCTTTCTCTTTCTGACTTACTTTTCTTAGTATAATAATCTCTAAGTCCATCCATGTTGCTGCAAATAGAATTACATTATTCTTTTTTAATGGCTGAGTAATATTCCATTATATAT
Organism: Orcinus orca; assembly: GCF_937001465.1. Lineage (NCBI taxonomy): Eukaryota > Metazoa > Chordata > Mammalia > Artiodactyla > Delphinidae > Orcinus > Orcinus orca. The sequence continues at coordinate 103,326,810 of NC_064563.1, forward strand.
ATATACCACATCTTCTTTATCCATTCACCTGTTGATGGATGTTTAGGTTGTTTCCATGTCTTGGCTATTATAAATAGTGCTGCTATGAACATAGGGGTACACGTATCTTTTCGAGTTATATCTTTGGTTATATGCTGATGAGTGGGATTGATGGATCATATGGTAACTCTATTTTTAGTTTTATGAGGAACCTCCACACTGTTTTCCATAGTGCCTGCACAATTTAGATCCCTACCAACAATGTAAGAGGGTTCCCTTTTCTCCATACCCTCTCCAACATTTATGATTTGTAGACTTTTTAATGAGAGCCATTCTGACTGGTTGTAGGTGATACCTCACTGTACTTTTTTTTTTTGCGGTACACGAGCCTCTCACTGTTGTGGCCTCTCCCGTTGCAGAGCACAGGCTCCGGACGTGCAGGCTCAGTGGCCATGGCTCACGGGCCCAGCCGCTCCATGGCATGTGGGATCTTCCCGGACCAGGGCACGAACCCGTGTCCCCTGCATCGGCAGGCGGACTCTCAACCGCTGCGCCACCAGGGAAGCCCCCTCACTGTACTTTTGATTTGCATTTCTTTAATAATTAGCAATGATGAGCATCTTTTCATGTGCCCATTGGCCATCTGTATGTCTTCCTTGGACAAATGTCTATTAAGGTCCTCTGCCCATTTTACAATTGGGTTGTTTGGTTTTTTGGTTACTGAGTTATATTACCTGTCTGTAGACTTTGGAAAGTAAGCCCTTTTTGGTCGCATTATTTGCAAATATTTTCTCCCAGTCCATAGGATGTCTTTTCATTTTGTTTATTGTTTCCTTTGCCATGCAGAAGCTTATAAGTTTGATTAGGTCCCATTTGTTTATTTTTGCTTTTATTTCTATTTCCTTGGGAGACTGATCTAAGAAAACACTGGTACGATTTATGTCAGAGAGTGTCTTGTCTATGCTCTCTTCCAGAAGATTTATGGTGTCATGTCTTTTCTTTTTCCTTTTATTGCATATATATATATATATATTTTACATCTTTATTGGAGTATACTTGCTTTAAAATGGTGTGTTAGTTTCTGCTTTATAACAAAGTGAGTCGGTTATAAATATACATAAGTTCCCATATCTCTTCCCTTGTGAGTCTCTCTCCCTCCCACCCTCCCTAACCCACCCCTCAAGGTGGTCACACAGCACCGAGCTGATCTCCCGGTGCTATGCGGCTGCTTCCCACTAGCTATCTATTTTACATTTGGTACTGTATATATGTCCATGCCACCCTCTCAATTTGTCACAGCTTACCCTTCCCCCTCCCCATATCCTCAAGTCCATTCTCTAGTAGGTCTGTGTCTTTATTCCCGTCTTACCCCTAGGTTCTTCATGACATTTTTTTTCCCCTTAGATTCCGTATATATGTGTTAGCCTACGGTATTTGTCTTTCTCTTTCTGACTTACTTCACTATGTATGACAGACTCTAGGTCCATCCACCTCACTACAAATAACTCAATCTCTTTTCTCTTTATGGCTGAGTAATATTCCATTGTATATATGTGCCACATCTTCGTTATCCATTCATCCGATGATGGACACTTAGGTTGCTTCCATGTCCTGACTATTGCTAATAGAGCTGCAGTGAACATTTTGGTACATGACTCTTTTTGAATTATGGTTTTCTCAGGGTATATGCCCAGTAGTGGGATTGCTGGGTCATATGCTAGTTCTATTTGTAGTTTTTTAAGGAACCTCCATACTGTTCTCCATAGTGGCTGTACCAATTCATATTCCCACCAGCAGTGCAAGAGGGTTCCCTTTTCTCCACACCCTATCCAGCATTTATTGTTCTAGATTTTTTGATGATGAACATTCTGACCGGTGTGAGATGATATCTCATTGTAGTTTTGATTTGCATTTCTCTAATGATTAATGATGTTGAGCATTCTTTCATGTGTTTGTTGGCAGTCTGTATATCTTCTTTGGAGAAATGTCTGTTTAGTCTTCTGCCCATTTTTGGATTGGGTTGTTTGTTTTTTTGTTATTGAGCTGCATGTGCTGCTTGTAAATTTTGGAGATGAATCCTTTGTCAGTTGCTTCATTTGCAAATATTTTCTCCCATACTGAGGGTTGTCTTTTGGTCTTGTTTATGGTTTCCTTTTCTGTGCAAAAGATTTTAAGTTTCATTAGGTCCCATTTGTTTATTTTTGTTTTTATTTCCATTTCTCTAGGAGATGGGTCAAAAAGGATCTTGCTGTGATTTATGTCATGAGGTGTTCTGCCTATGTTTTCCTCTAAGAGTTTGATAGTTTCTGGCCTTACATTTAGGTCTTTAATCTATTTTGAGCTTATTTTTGTATATGGTGTTAGGGAGTGTTCTATTCTCGTACTTTTACATGTAGCTGTCCTTTTTTCCCAGCACCACTTATTGAAGAAGCTGTCCTTTCTCCACTTTACATTCCTGCCTCCTTTATCAAAGATAAGGTGATCATATGTGCGTGGGTTTATCTCTGGGCTCTCTATCCTGTTCCATTGATCTATATTTCTGTTTTTGTGCCAGTACCATAATGTCTTGATTACTCTAGCTTTTGTAGTATGGTCTGAAGTCAGGGAAGCCTGATTCCTCCAGCTCCGTTTTTCATTCTCAGAATTGCTTTGGCTATTCGGGGTCTTTAGTCTTTTCATACAAATTGTGAAATTTTTTGTTCTAGTTCTGTGAAAAATGCCAGTGGTAGTTTGATAGAGATTGCATTGAATCTGTAGGTTGCTTTGGGTAGTAGAGTCATTTTCACAATGTTGATTCTTCCAATCTAAGAACATGGTATATGTCTCCATCTATTTGTATCATCTTTAATTTCTTTCATCAGTGTCTTATAATTTTCTGCATACAGGTCTTTTGTCTTCTTAGGTAGGTTTATTCCTAGATATTTTATTCTTTTTGTTACAATGGTAAATGCGAGTGTTTTCTTAATTTCACTTTCAGGTTTTTCATCATTATTGTATAGGAATGCCAGAGATTTCTGTGCATTAATTTTATATCCTGCTACTTTACCAAATTCATTGATTAGCTCTAGTAGTTTTCTGGTAGCATCTTTAGGTTTCTCTATGTATAGTATCATGTCATCTGCATACAATGACAACTTTACTTCTTCTTTTCCAATTTGGATTCCTTTTATTTTATTTTCTTCTCTGATTGCTGTGGCTAAAACTTCCAAAACTATGTTGAATAAGAGTGAAGAGAGTGGGCAACCTTGTCTTGTTCCTGATCTTAGTGGAAATGGTTTCAGTTTTTCACCATTGAGGACGATGTTGGCTGTGGGTTTGTCATATATGGCCTTTATTATGTTGAGGAAAGTTCCCTCTATGCCTACTTTCTGCAGGGTTTTTATCATAAATGGGTGTTGAATTTTGTCAAAAGCTTTCTCTGCATCTATTGAGATGATCACATGGTTTTTCTCCTTCAATTTTTTTATATGGTGTATCACGTTGATTGATTTGCGTATATTGAAGAATCCTTGCATTCCTGTAATAAACCCCTCTTGATCATGGTGTATGATCCTTTTAATGTGCTGTTGGATTCTGTTTGCTAGTATTTTGTTGAGGATTTTTGCATCTATGTTCATCAGTGATATTGGCCTGTAGTTTTCTTTCTTTGTGATATCCTTGTCTGGTTTTGGTATCAGGGTGATGGTGGCCTTGTAGAATGAATTTGGGAGTGTTCCTCCCTCTGCTATATTTTGGAAGAGTTTGAGAAGGATAGGTGTTAACTCTTCTCTAAATGTTTGATAGAATTCGCCTGTGAAGCCATCTGGTCCTGGGCTTTTGTTTGTTGGAAGATTTTTCATCACAGTTTCAATTTCAGTGCTTGTGATTGGTCTGCTCATATCTTCTATTTCTTCCTGATTCAGTCTTGGCAGCTTGTGCATTTCTAGGAATTTGTCCATTTCTTCCAGATTGTCCATTTTATTGGCATAGACTTGCTTGTAGTAATCTCTCATGCTCTTTTGTATTTCTGTAGTGTCAGTTGTTACTTCTCTTTTTTAATTTCTAATACTATTGGTTTGAGTCTTCTCCCTTTTTTTCTTGATGAGTCTGGCTAATGGTTTATCAATTTTGTTTATCCTCTCAAAGAACCAGCTTTTAGTTTTATTGATCTTTGCTATTGTTTCCTTCATTTTTTTTTCATTTATTTCAGATCTGATCTTTATGATTTCTTTCCATCTGCTACCTTTGTGTTTTTTTTTTTTGTTGTTCTTCTTTCTCTAATTGCCTTAGGTGCAAGCTTAGGTTGTTTATTCAAGGTGTTTCCTGTTTCTTAAGGTAGGATTGTATTGCTCTACACTTCCCTCTTAGAACTGCTTTTGCTGCATCCCATAGGTTTTGGGTCGTCATGTCTCCATTGTGATTTGTTTCTAGGTATTTTTTGATTTTCTCTTTGATTTCTTCAGTGATCACTTCGTTATTAAGTAGTGTATTGTTTAGCCTCTATGTGTTTGTATTTTTTACACATCTTTTCCTGTAATTGATATCTAGTCTCATAGCGTTATGGTCAGAAAAGATACTTGATATGATTTCAATTTTCTTAAATTTACCAAGGCTTGATTTGTGACCCAAGATATGATCTATCCTGGAGAATGTTCCATGAGCACTTGAGAAAAATGTGTATTCTGTTGTTTTTGGATGGAATGTCCTACAAATATCAATTAAGTCCATCTTGTTTAATATGTCATTTAAAGCTTGTGTTTCCTTATTTATTTTCATTTGGATGATCTGTCCATTGGTGAAAGTGGGGGTGTTAAAGTCCCCTACTATGAATGTTTTTGTGTCAATTTCCCCTTTTATGGCTGTTAGTATTTGCTTTATGTATTGAGGTGCTCCTATGTTGAGTGCATAAATATTTACAATTGTTATATCTTCTTCTTGGATCGATCCCTTGATCATTATGTAGTGTCCTTCTTTGTCTCTTGTAATAGTCTTTATTTTAAAGTTTATTTTGTCTGATATGAGAATTGCTACTCCAGCTTTCTTTTGATTTCCATTTGCATGGAATATCTTTTTCCATCCCCTCACTTTCAGTCTGTATGTGTCCTTAGGTCTGAAGTGGTTATCTTGTAGACAGCATATATATGGGTCTTGTTTTTGTATCCATTCAGCCAGTCTGTGTCTTTTGGTGGGAGCATTTAGTCCATTTACATTTAAGTTAATTATCGATATGTATGTTCCTATTCCCATTTTCTAAATTGTTTTGGGTTCATTATTGTAGGTCTTTTCCTTCTCTTGTGTTTCTTGCCTAGAGAAGTTCCTTTAGCATTTGTTGTAAAGCTGGTTTGGTGGTGCTGAACTCTCTCAGCTTTTGCTTGTCTGTAAAGGTTTTAATTTCTCCATCAAATCCGAATGAGATCCTTGCTGTGTAGAGTAATCTTGGTTGCAGATTTTTCTCGTTCATCACTTTAAGTATGTCGTGCCACTCTCTCTGGCTTGCAGAGTTTCTGCTCAACGATCAGCTGTTAACCTTATGGGGATTCCCTTGTGTGTTATTTTTCCCTTGCTGCTTTTAATATGCTTTCTTTGTATTTAATTTTTGACAGTTTGATTAATATGTGTCTTGGCATATTTCTCCTTGGATTTATCCTGTATGGGACTCTGTGTGCTTCCTGGACTTGATTAACTATTTCCTTTCCCATATTAGGGAAGTTTTCAACTATAATCTCTTCAAATATTTTCTCAGTCCCTTTCTTTTTCTCTTCTTCTTCTGGAACCCCTATAATTCGAATGTTGGTGCATTTAATATTGCCCCAGAGGTCTCTGAGACTGTCCTCAGTTCTTTTCATTCTTTTTTCTTTATTCTGCTCTGCAGTAGTTATTTCCACTATTTTATCTTCCAGGTCACTTATCCGTTCTTCTGCCTCAGTTATTCTGCTACTGATCCCATCTAGAGTATTTTTAATTTCATTTATTGTGTTGTTCATCGTTGTGTGTTTCATCTTTAGTTCTTCTAGGTCCTTGTTAACTGTTTCTTGCATTTTGTCTATTCTATTTCCAAGATTTTGGATCATCTTTACTATCATTATTCTGAATTCTTTTTTAGGAAGACTGCCTATTTCCTCTTCATTTGTTAGGTCTGGTGGGTTTTTATCTTGCTCCTTCATCTGCTGTGTGTTTTTCTGTCTTCTCATTTTGCTTATCTTACTGTGTTTGGGGTCTCCTTTTTACAGGCTGCAGGTTCGTAGTTCCCGTTGTTTTTGGTGTCTGTCCCCAGTGGCTAAGGTTGGTTCAGTGGGTTGTGTAGGCTTCCTGGTGGAGGGGACTAGTGCCTGTGTTCTGGTGGATGAAGCTGGATCTTGTCTTTCTGGTGGGCAGGTCCATATCTGGTGGTGTGTTTTGGGGTGTCTGTGGGCTTATGATTTTTAGGCAGCCTCTCTGCTAATGGGTGGGGTTGTGTTCCTGTTTTGCTAGTTGTTTGGCATAGGGTTTCCAGCACTGTAGCTTGCTGGTCGTTGAGTGAAGCTGTGTGCTGGTGTTGAGATAGAGATCTCTGGGAGATGTTCGCCATTTGATATTATGTGGAGCTGGGAGGCCTGTTGTGGACCAGTGTCCTGAAGTTGGCTCTCCCTCCTCAGAGTCATAGTACTGACTGCTTGCTGCAGCACCAAGAGCCTTTCATCCACACGGATCAGAATAAAAGGGAGAAAAAGTAGAAAGAAAGAATTAGTAGAAGTAGAAAGAAAGAAAGAAAGAAAAAGAAAGAAAGAAAGAAACAAAGAAGGAAAGAAAAAAATAAAGAAACCAGGGAGGGAGGGAGGAAGGAAGGAACGAAGGAGGGAAGGAAGGAAAAAAAGAAAGAACGAAGATAAAGTAAAATGAAATAACGTAAGATAAAATATAATAAAGTTATTAAAATAAAAAATAATTATTAAGAAAAATAAATTAAAACAAAAAAACGGACAGTTAGAACCCTAGGACAAATGGTGGAAGCAAAACTATACAGACAAAATCTCACACAGAAGCATCCACATACACACTCACAAAAAGAGGAAAAGGGGAAAAAATCATAAATCTTGCTCTCGAAGTCCACCTCCTCAATTTGGGATGATTCATTGTCTATTCATGTATTCCACAGATGCAGGGTACATCAAGTTGATTGTCGAGTTTTAATTCGCTGCTTCTGAGGCTGCTGGGAGAGATTTCCCTTTCTCTTCTTTGTTTTCACAGCTCCCATGGGCTCAGCTTTGGATTTGGCCCCGCCTCTGCATGTAGGTTGCCCGGTTGCCAGAGGGCGTCTGTTCTTCACTCAGACAGGACGGGGTTAACGGAGCAGCTGATTCAGGGGCTCTGGCTCACTCAGGCTTGGGGGAGGGAGGTGTACGGAGTGCGGGGCGAGCCTGCGGCGGCGGAGGCCGGAGTGACGTTGCACCAGCCTGAGGTGCGCTGTGCATTCTCCCGGGGAAGTTGTCCTTGGATCACGGGACCCTGGCTGTGGCGGGCTGCACAGGATCCCCAGAATGGGGGTGTGGATAGTGACCTGTGCTCGCACACAGGCTTCTTGGTGGTGGCAGCAGCAGTCTTAGCGTCTCATGCGTGTCTCTGGGGTCCGTGCTTTTAGCGGCGCCTCGTGCCTTTAAGCAACGCTCTTAATTCCCCTCTCCTTGCACCCCAGGAAACAAACAGGGAAGAAAAAGTCTCTTGCTTCTTCTGCAGGTCCAGACTTTTCCCCGGACTCCCTCCCGGTCCTCTCCCTGAAGGCTGAAGCCCAAGCCTTAGCTCCCAGCCCCCGCCCGCCCCGGCGGGTGAGCAGACAATCCTCTCTGGCTGGTGAGTGCCGGTCGGCCCTGATCCTCTGTGCGGGAATCTCTCCGCTTTGCCCTCCGCACCCCTGTGGCTGCGCTCTCCTCCGCGGCTCTGAAGCTTTACCCTTCCGCCACCCGCAGTCTCCGCCCGCGAAGGGGCTTCCTAGTGTGTGGAAACCTTTCCTCCTTCACAGCTCCCTCCCACTGGTGCAGGTCCCGTCCCTATCCTTTTGTCTTTGTTTTTTCTTTTGCCCTACCCAGGTACGTGGGGAGTTTCTTGCCTTTTGGTAGGTCTGAGGTCTTCTGCCAACGTTCAGTAGGTGTACTGTAGGAGTTGTTCCACGTGTCGATGTATTTCTGGTGTATCTGTGGGGAGGAAGGTGATCTCCGCATCCTACTCTTCCGCCATCTTCCCCTCGTCCCCCCTTCCCTGCCCTTTTTGAGATTACAAGTGAGACTATCAAAGTCAGCGTGCAATTTAACATTCCAAAAACACCAAAATGGAAAGAATAGCCAGTGTTTAATGTTTTGAATATCTGGATTCAATTTAAATAGTAAAAATTAAAATTTTGTTTACACCCAAATCAAATGAGGAGAAAAGATGAAACACGTTGGTAGGCAATGGCTAACATGAAGATAGGTAAGGCAGAAAAGAGCCCCAAATTACAAATGTACCTGTTAATTTTATAATCCTGTGAAGCAAATGAGAAGGCTAGATCCTGTGGAAACCCAGAGGGATAAACCTAAGTCCACATCATCACAATGCATTTTATCAGTGACAAATTGTGTACATTTCTGAATATAAAATGTGTTCTGTGCATCCAAATCCCTGCCTCGGTTATCTAAAGAAGGATCTAGCCATTTAGAAACAGCTGATCTAAGTATATAACCATGCAAGGGAATAAGACTTGGATTCGCAGTTCCCTGGCTTTTATGACATGTCCAACCACATGGGAGTCATTCCAGCACAAATTTTTATTTCTATATCCTAGTCACCAACTCTGCAGAACGTAGATGAAGATTTCACTGCCAAGTCTATGCTAGCCTGAAACATTTTCTCAAAGTGCCTGCATTGTAATTCAAAAGAAGGAAACAATGTAGAAAATTTGAGGAAGATAGGGTTTGTGAATTCAGTTCTGACAAAAATAATATTTGAAAAGTAAATATATAGAAGAATTGGGGTATTTTCTACAGAAATGCACATAGAGGTTTTGTGGGGGGGGGTTGTTTGGTTTTTTCTTTTGTTCGTTTTTTTTTCCTTTAAAAAGGGAGGGTATGTTGAGGAAAGCACTTCTGCACACTTCATAAGGAATAGGAAAAGAGAAAATTTGTTTGAGATTAATATTAGACTTAAAAAGTACAAAAAGAGAGGCTGGTAACATTGGCAGTAGTCATTGAGTAAGCACACTGCTGTCATATCACTGAAAGTAGCAGATTATCTACATTTTACATTCTGCCTAGAATACAATAATGAGGTATGGCTAGGGGCAGATGTGGTGAACTCCTTCTTTCTGCCTATCTCCAGAGAAGTAACAATCTAAACAAGAACCAGGTTGAAGACAAAGGCATAGACTACCTTTAAAAGCTCCATAACCCTACGATTCTTCACTGTTGGAAAATTTTCTGGATTCTGTGACAGTACAGTAAAGGCTAGAATAAATTCCACCTTTACAGACACAAACTATTAAATACATTGGTTCCATAACTCATTATCCTGGCAAAGAAAATGTAACAAAATTTCTGAAGCTTTGAGTCTCAATTCCACCTCTAAATTACTAAATGACAATGCCTAAACCACTTTATGACCTTGTTCTAAGATTCTCATCTGTAGTGCACTGGATTTTCTAAGGCATATCTGCCCACAGTCTATGAGTCTATGACTCCTCTTTGCTGTTTATTTAACTAGTAGAGTATAACAGTTAAGCACACAGATTCTATATGTAATATCACCAATTCAAATCTTCATTCTACAAATATATAGCTTGTATCCATAAGGGTTCAGAGGATTGAACATAATGTTTATTTAACTGTTCAGTTCAGGATTGCTGCCTATTCCATTTGGTAGTTAAGTCATTTCAATTTTTTTTCAGATATTTTGACAGCTCCAGAGAAACTCTTGGTACTAAAATGATATGTTCTATCACTTTTCATGGAAAGGATAATGGCAATAAAATAAAGCATTGAATTCTCACCCAATCCCAATAAGAAGATGCAGAGATGCCATAAAATATAAATTTTCAAGAAGAGCTCTTAAAGTTCAAGAAGAAAAATGTCAAAAACAATTATTCATCTCATTAATCTTCTTTGAGAAATGCAGTTTAGAAGGAAAGGTATTTATATCCTCCCATCTTCAAATCTGTTTGTGGAGATAATATTGAATCTCCCTCAATGCTACCAAAAGATTCCCTGTAAAATAAATCAATCTACTGGGTATTATAGGTTAATCAACATATCATTTTGAACATACTCATTTGCAACTATTATTTTCATAGCTTCTTTCTTCTTCTAAAAGCAATTTCAGTTTAATAGTAGAAAAATTACAGCTTAATTATAGAAAAATATTGAAAATGTAGAAAAGCAAAAAGAAAATGAATTGCTGTAATCTCACTTATCACTGGAAAATACAGTTAACTTTTGGGGTATTTTTTCTTTCACCTTTAACCAATGCATGTACCTCTCTTGGTATATTTACATATATATTTGTTTTACATATATTTTTATATATAATTTATTGAAAGTTTTATGTATATGATAATGCTACTGCTACACATATTTTTCACAAATTATTTGTAATTGAATAATATATCATTCATATTCTATGTTCTTCTTTCTTTTTTTTTAACATCTTTATTGGAGTATAACTGCTTTACAATGGTGTGTTAGTTTCTGCTTTATAACAAAGTGAATCAGTTATACATTATACATATACATATATCCCCATATCTCTTCCCTCTTGCGACTCCCTCCCTCCCACCCTCCCTGTCCCACCCCTCTAGGTGGTCATAAACCACCGAACTGATCTCCCTGTGCTATGTGGCTGCTTCCCACTAGCTATCTATTTTACATTTGGTAGTGTATATATGTCCATACCACTCTCTCACTTTGTCCCAGCTTACCCTTCCCCCTCCCCATAACTTCAAGTCCATTCTCTAGTAGGTCTCTGTCTTTATTCCTGTCTTGCCCCTAGGTTTTTCATGACCATTTTTTTATTTATTAGATTCCATATGTATGTGTTAGCATACGGTATTTGTTTTCCTCTTTCTGACTTACTTCATTCTGTATGACAGACTCTAGGTCCATCCACCTCACTACAAATAACTTAATTTCGTTTCTTTTTATGGCTGAGTAATATTCCATTGTATATATGTACCACATCTTCTTTATCCATTCATCTGTTGATGGACACTTAGGTTGCTTCCATGTCCAGGCTATTATAAATAGAGCTGCAATGAACATTGTGGTACATGCCGCTTTTTCAATTATGGTTTTCTCAGGGTATATGCCCAGTAGTGGGATTGCTGGGTCATATGGTAGTTCTATTTGTAGTTTTTTAAGGAACCTCCATACTGTTCTCCATAGTGGCTGTATCAATTTACATTCCCACCAACAGTGCAAGAGGGTTTGCTTTTCTCCACACCCTCTCCAGCATTTATTGTTTGTAGATTTTTGATGATGGCCATTTGGACCGTGAGATGATGTCTCATTGTAGTTTTGATTTGCATTTCTTTAATGATGTTGAGCATTCTTTCATGTGTTTGTTGGCAATGTGTATATCTTCTTTGGAGAAATATCTATTTAGGCCTTCTGCCCATTTTTGGATTGGGTTGGGTTTTTTTTTCATATTGAGCTGCATGAGCTACATGTAAATTTTGGAGATTAATCTTTGTCAATTGCTTCATTTGCAAATATTTTCTCCCATTCTGAGCGTTGTCTTTTCGTCTTGCTTATGGCTTCCTTTGCTGTGCAAAAGCATTTAAGTTTCATTAGGTCCCATTTGTTTATATTTGTTTTTATTTCCATTTCTCTAGGACGTGGGTCAAAAAGGATCTTGCTGTGATTTATGTCATGAGGTGTTCTGCCTATGTTTTCCTCTAAGAGTTTTATAATATCTAGCCTTACATTTAGGTCTTTAATCCATTTTGAGTTTATTTTTGTGTATCATGTTAGGGAGTGTTCTAATTTCATTCTTTTACATGTAGCTGTCCAGTTTTCCTAGCACCACTTATTTAAGAGGCTGTATTTTCTCCTCTGTATATTCTTGCCTCCTTTATAAAAGATAAGGTGACCATATGTGCATGGACTTATCTCTGGGCTTTCTATCTTGTTCCATTGATCTATATTTCTGTTTTTGTGCCAGTATCATACTGTCTTGATTACTGTACCTTTGTAGTATAGTCTGAAGTCAGGGAGCCTGATTCCTCCAGCTCCATTTATCTTTCTCAAGATTGCTTTGGCTACTCGGGGTCTTCTGTGTTTCCATACAAATTGTGAGATTTTTTCTTCTAGTTCTGTGAAAAATGCCAGTGGTAGCTTGATAGGGATTGCATTGAATCTGTAGATTGCTTTGGGTAGTAGTCATTTTCACAATTTTGATTCTTCCAATCCAAGAACATGGTATATCTCTCCATCTATTTGTATCATCTTTAATTTCTTTCAGTGTCTTATAATTTTCTGCATACAGGTCTTTTGTCTCCTTAGGTAGGTTTATTCCTAGATATTTTATTCTTTTTGTTGCAGTGGTAAATGGGAGTGTTCTCTTAATTTCACTTTCAGATTTTTCTTCACTAGTTTATAGGAATACAAGAGATTTCTGTGCATTAATTTTGTATCCTGCTACTTTACCAATGCATTGATTAGCTCTAGTAGTTTTCTAGTAGCATCTTTAGTATCCTCCATGTATAGTATCATGTCATCTGCAAACAGTGACAGCTTTACTTCTTCTTTTCTGATTTGGATTCCTTTTATTTCTTTTTCTTCTCTGATTGTTGTTGCTAAAACTTCCAAAACTATGTTGAATAGTAGTGGTGAAAGTGGGCAACCTTGTCTTGTTCCTCATCTTAGTGGATATGGTTTCAGTTTTTCACCATTGAGGACGATGTTGGCTGTGTGTTTGTCATATATGGCCTGTATTATGTTGAGGTAAGTTCCCTCTATGCCTACCTTCTGGAGGGTTTTTATCATAAGTGGGTGTTGAATTGTGTCGAAAGCTTTCTCTGCATCTATTGAGATGATCAGATGCTTTTTCTCCTTCAACTTGTTAATATGGTGTATCCCATTGATTGATTTACATATATTAGAGAATCCTTGAATTTTGGGATAAACCCCTCTTGATCATGGTGTATGATCCTTTTAATGTGCTGTTGGATTCTGTTTGCCAGTATTTTGTTGAGGATTTTTGCATCTATGTTCATCAGTGATATTGGCCTGTAGTTTTCTTTCTTTGTGACATCCTTGTCTGGTTTTGGTATCAGGGTGATGGTGGCCTCGTAGAATGAGTTTGGCAGTGTTCCTCCCTCTGCTATATTTTGGAAGAGCTTGAGAAGGATAGGTGTTAGCTCTTCTCTAAATGTTTGATAGAATTAGCTTGTGAAGCCATCTCATCCTGGGCTTTTGTTTGTTGGAAGATTTTTAATCACAGTTTCAATTTCAGTGCTTGTGATTGGTCTGTTCATATTTTCTATTTCTTCCTGCTTCAGTCTTGGCAGTTTGTGCATTTCTAGGAATTTGTCCATTTCTTCCAGGTTGTCCATTTTATTGGCATATAGTTGCTTGTAGTAATCTCTCATGATCCTTTGTACTTCTGCAGTGTCAGTTGTTACTTCTCCTTTTTCATTTCTAATTCTATTGATTTGAATCTTCTCCTTTTTCTTCTTTTTGTGGTACGTGGGCCTCTCACTGTTGTGGCCCCTCCCATTGCAGAGCACAGGCTCCGGACGCGCAGGCTCAGCAGCCATGGCTCATAGGTCCAGCCGCTCCGCAGCATGTGGGATCTTCCCGGACCAGGGCACGAACCCGTGTCCCCTGCATTGGCGGGCGACTCTCAACCACTGCATCACCAGGGAAGCCTGTCCTTTTTTTTCTTGATGGGTCTGGCTAATGGTTTTTCAATTTTGTTTATCTTCTCAAAGAACGAGTTTTTAGTTTTATTGATCTTTGCTGTAGTTTCCTTCATTTCTTTCTCATTTATTTCTGGTCTGATCTTTATGATTTCTTTCCTTCGGCTACCTCTGGGTTTTTTTATTCTTCTTTCTCTAATTGCTTTACGTGTAAGCTTAGGTTGTTTATTTGCGATGTTTCTTGTTTCTTAAGGTAGCATTGTATTGCTATAAACTTCCCTCTTAGAACTGCTTTTGCTGCATCCCATAGGTTTTGGGTCATTGTCATTTGTTTCTAGGTATTTTTTGATTTCCTCTTTGATTTCTTCAGTCATCTCTTGGTTATTAAGTAGTGTGTTGTTTAGCCTTCATGTGTTTGTATTTCTTACAGATTTTTTCCTATAATTGATATCTACTCTCATAGCATTGTGGTCAGAAAAGATATTTGATATGATTTCAATTATCTTAAATTTACCATGGCTTGATTTGTGACCCAAGATATGGTCTATCCTGGAGAATGTTCCATAAGCACTTGAGAAGAAAGTGTATTCTGTTGTTTTTGGATGGAATGTCCTATAAATATCAATTAAGTCCATCTTGTTTAATGTATCATGTAAAGCTTGTTTTTCCTTATCGATTTTCATTTTGGATGATCTGTCCATTGGTGAAAGTGGAGTGTTAAATTCCCCTACTCTGATTGTGTTACTGTCGATTTCCCCTTTTATGGATGTTAGCATTTGCCTTATGAATTGAGCTGCTCCTATGTTGGGTGCATAAATATTTACAATTTTTATATCTTCTTCTTGGATTGATCCCTTGATCATTATGTAGTGTCCTTTTTTGTCTCTTGTAATAGTCTTTGTTTTAAAGTCTATTTTGTCTGATATGAGAATTGCTACTCCAGCTTTCTTTGATTTGCATTTACATGGAATATCTTTTTCCATCCTCACACTTTCAGTCTGTATGTGTCCCTAGGTCTGAAGAGGGTCTCTGTAGACAGCATATATATGGGTCTTGTTTTTGTATCCATTCAGCCAGTCTATGTCTTTTGTTTGGAGCATGTAATCCATTAACATTTAAGGTAATTATCAATGTGTATGCTCCTATTATCATTTTCTTAATTGTTTGGGGTATTCTTATTGTAGGTCTTTTCTTCCTTTTGTGTTTCCTGCCTAGAGAAGTTCCTTTAGCATTTGTTGTAAAGCTGGTTTGGTGGTGCTGAATTCTCTTAGGTTTTTCTTGTCTGTAAGGGTTTTAATTTCTCCGTCAAATCTGAATGAGATCCTTGCTTAGTAGAGTAATCCTACTTGTAGGTTTTTCCCTTTCATCACTGTTAATATGTCCTGCCACTCCCTTCTGGCTTGCAGAGTTTCTGCTGAGAGATCAGCTGTTAATCTTATGGGGATTCCCTTGTATGTTATTTGTTATTTTTCCCTTGCTGCTTTTAATATTTTTTCTTTGTTTTTAATTTTTGATAGTTTGATCAATATGTGTTTTAGCATTTTTCTCCTTGGATTTATCCTGTATATAACTCTCTGTGCTTCCTGGACTTGATTAACTATTTCTTTTCCTATATTAGGAATGTTTTCCACTATAATCTCTTCAAATATTCTCTCAGTCACTTTCTTTTTCTCCTCTGCTGGGTCCCCTATAATTTGAATGTTGGTGTGTTTAATGTTGTCCCAGAGTTCTCTGAGACTGTCCACAATTCTTTTCTTTTCTTTTTTTTTAATTCTTCTCTGCAGTAGTTGTTTCCATTATTTTATCTTCCAGGTCACTTATCCGTTCTTCTGCCTGAGTTATTCTGCTGTTAATCCCTTCTAGAGAATTTTTAATTTCATTTATTGTGTTGTTCATCATTGTTTGTTTGCTGTTTAATTCTTCTAAGTCCTTGTAAAACGTTTCTTGTATTTTCTCCATTGAATTGCCAAGATTTTGTATCATCTTTACTATCATTATTCTGAATTCTTTTTCAGGTAGACTGCCTATTTCCTCTTCATTTGTTTGGTCTGGTGGGTTTTTACCTTGCTCCTTCATCTGCTGTGTCTTGCTCTGTCCTCTCATTTTGCTTAACTTACTGTGTTTGGGATCTCCGTTTTGCAGGTTGCAGGTTCGTAGTTCCTGTTGTTGGTGTCTGCCCCCAGTGGCTAAGGTTGTTTCAGTGTGTTGTGTAGGCTTCCTGGTGGAGGAGACTAGTGCCTGTGTTCTGGTTCTGGTGGATGAGGCTGGATCTTATCTTTCTGGTAGGCAGGTCCATATCTGGTGGGGTGTTTTGTTGTGTCTGTGGCCTTATTGTGATTTTAGGCAGCCTCTCTGCTTATGGGTGGGGTTGTGTTCCTGTCTTGCTAGTTGTTTGGCATAAGGTTTCCAGCACTGTAGCTGGCTGGTCGATGAGTGCAGCTGGGTCTTGGCGTTGAGATGGAGACCTCTTGGAGATTTTCACCATTTGATAGTATGTGGAGCTGGGAGGTCTCTTGTGGACCAATGTCCTGAACTTGGCTATCCCACCTCAGAGGCACAGCCTTGATGCCTGGCTGGAGCACCAAAAGCCTGTCTTCCACACGGCTCAGAATAAAGGGGAGGGGAAAAAAAGAAATAAAGAAGGAATAAAATAAAATAAAATAAAGTTATTAAAATAAAATAAATTATTAAAAGTATTTTTAAGTAATAAAAAAAAGAAAGAGCGCAATCAAACCAAAAATCAAATCCACCAATGATAACAAGCGCTAAAAACTATACTAAAACAAACAAACCAAAAAAAGAGGGACAGACAAATGGTAAAAATAAAGCTATACAGACCAAATCACACACAGAAGCATACACATACACACTGACAAAAAGAGAAAAAGGAAAAAATATATATATCGTTGCTCCCAAAGTCCACCACCTAAATTTGGGATGATTCGTTGTCTATTCAGGTATTCCACAGATGCGGGGTACATCAAGTTGATTGTGGAGATTTAATCCACTGCTCCTGAGGCTGCTGGGAGAGATTTCCCTTTCTCTTCTTTGTTCGCACAGCTCCCGGGTTCAGCTTTGGATTTGGACCCGCCTCTGCATGTAGGTCACCTGAGGGCGTCTGTTCTTCGCTCAGACAGGACGGGGTTAAAGGAGCAGCTGATTCGGGGGCTCTGGCTCACTGAGGCCGGGGGGAGGGAGGGGTACAGATGTGGGGTGAGCCTGCAGGGGCAGAGGCCGGCGGGACGTTGCAACAACCTGAGGCACACTGTGCGTTCTCCCAGGGAAGTTGTCCCTGTATCACGGGACCCTGGCAGTGGCGGGCTGCACAGGCTCCCAGGAGGGGAGATGTGGATAGTGACCTGTGCTTGCTCACAGGCTTCTTGGTGGCGGCAGCAGCAGCCTTAGCATCTCATACCCATCTCTGGGGTTCGCGCTGATAGCCGCGGCTTGCGCCCGTCTCTGGAGCTCCTTTAAGTAGCGCTCTTAATCCCCTCTCCTTGCGCACCAGGAAACAGAGAGGCAAGAAAAAGTCTCTTACCTCTTCAGCAGCTCCAGACTTTTTCCCGGACTCCCTCCCGGCTAGCTGTGGCTCACTAGCCCCCTTCAGCCTGTGTTCACACAGCCAACCCCAGTCCTCTCCCTGGGATGTGACCGAAGCCCGAGCCTCAGCTCCCAGCCCCGCCCGTCCCGGCAGGTGAGCAGACAAGCCTCTCGGGCTGGTGATTGCTGGTCGGCACCGATCCTCTGTGCGGGAACCTCTCCGCTTTGCCCTCCCCACCCCTGTTGCTGCGCTCTCCTCCATGGCTCCGAAGCTCCCCCCTCCGCCACCTGCAATCTCCGCCCTTGAAGGAGCTTCCTAGTGTGTGGAAACCTTTACTCCTTCACGGCTCCCTCCCACTGATGCAGGTCCTGTCCCTATTCTTTTGTCTCTGTTTTTTATTTCTTCTTTTGCCCTACCCAGGTACGTGGGGAGTTTCTTGCTTTTTGGGAGGACTGAGGTCTTCTGCCAGCGTTCAGTAGGTGTTCTGTAAGAGTTGTTCCACATGTAGATGTATTTCTGATTTATTTGTGGGGAGGAAGGTGATCTCTGTATCTTACTCTTCCGCCATCTTGAAGCTCCTCTCCTCTCCTATGTTCTTAGTTTGAAGAACATTGGGGTTGTCTCTCTGGCTACAACAATTTTGTAAAAATCTATAATTATAAAATTATAGAGTTAAAGATAATTTGTCCAAATATGTTCATGATATTAAGGATTTTCTTTCAACAAATCAATGGGCCTCTTGGAAAATTGTACTGTTTTACAATACAAATTTTGAAGTTACTAATTTACCAAACTTTATACTACCAAAAAGAGATGTATAATACCATTGACCCTTGAACAACACAGGTTGACTGCACAGGTCCACTTATACTCAGATTTTTTTCAGCATTAACTTCTACAGTACTACATAACCTGCTGTTGGTCAGATCCATGGATGCAGAACCATTGTTACTGAGGAGCCATGTATTCAGAGGGCCAACTATATGTTGTACTGGGCTTTCAACTGAGCGGAGGTCATCACTCGTAACCCCAACATTGTTCAGGGTTCAACTGTGTATAAATATATATGTGTGTGTGTGTGTATATATATATATATATATATATATACACACACACACACACATTCACATAATTGTATTTATCTATATTTATGATTAAACTTAGTAAGAAATATGTCCGATCTAATGTATTTGTCAGAAATGTAAATCTACTGAAAGGCATAAAAATTTGTTTAATGTATGAAAATTAATCATTTCAAGTCTTAGGAAGACTTGAAATCCAGTAAAGTTGTTAATTTTACCAAATTAGTATATAAATTATATGCAATCTCAAACAAAATAATTGGGAGGTAGTTTGATTAGTAAATTCTAATTCATCAGGAATCAAATTGATTTTTTTATGTCAAAAGAATTTTACAAAAAGAATAAAGATGGGAGATGTTCCATGCCTAATATTGCACTATATCATAAAGTTAGCTGTAACAATTGAAACTATGTTTATGTCGTCAAGGTTCACAATGGGTACGAATTCACTAAAATGTGATAGTCTACTTCTAGACATGGAAAGAAAGAGTAATGAAGTTGATTAAGAGCATAGACTTTGGAAAGACAGACTTGGGATCAAAACTGGCTTTGCCTCTAAAACTATGATCAATAACTTAAATTACCTAAGCCTTGATTTCCTCATTTTGAAAGAAAGTAAATAATGTGCACTTATAAGACTGTTACAAGAATCAAATGAGAGGACAAACAACAAGCCTTAGTGCTGTACTTCACAGGTAGAAAGGGCTCCTTAAATATTAAGTTTAACTATTTGTGTTAGTTATTCTAGTTGTTTATAAGTAAAGCAGCTAAGCTCTTTTGTTAGGCAATGGTATTTGGGGTGAGCAAAATTGAGATATTGTTAATTTGTGACAATGACAGTTTAACTTTTTACATAAAACAACTTTTACATCTAGCTCATGCCATCTGCAGGTTGGCACAGAGACCAGAAAATAGTGATTTTTGTGGAGTAAATGAGACACATCACCTGAAAGGGAAAAACCTATAGGGATTATATTTATTTATTTTATTGAAGTATAGTTGTTACATTATTATATTCGTTTCAGGGGTAAACTGGTAATTCAATATTTTTATAGATTATACTCCATTTAATTTATTATTAAATATTGGCTATTGTCTGCCAATACCTGTGGCCTCATGCTCACCGAGGTTTGAGAATGACAATCTCATGTGAAAAAATCTCTGTAACATTGGCTTCTCTTCTGCTTTAGTGACCTGTAATAAATGTTGCATAGAGGCCATTTACTCCAATTATATAAATTATGTACCTAGCAGACATTTTGTAATAGCTTAATGATATTTAATGGATTGATTATACTATACTCTAATATAGACAAAAATGGAGAACTTGCCAATATAAATAAAACACCTGCTGAAATACGGGACTCTAGGAAGGCAAGAGAAATATTTGTTAGGAAAGAATTGCGGTTAGCTTTTTATAAACTGAATGGATGTGTGTAGCCAGTCTCCTCAAACTAATTATCTTTTGGAAATTTGAAAAAATTGGTATCATGTACAATTTCTTCATTAATGCATTTGTTTTTAGAGAGCAAACACCAAGTTCATATTTGCTACAATAGAGACAGTTGTGTCAGACCTCCAAAAACAATAAAAGAATATCCATATGAGGAAAATGGTAATACTGTGTATAAATCTTACATCAGTGTATTTAAAACAACTAGGACTATGTTTTTCCTTTATCAAGAATTTATTTATTTAAGCACTTACCATATGCCAAGCCCTATGCTCTGTCACTTCATACATATTCAACTCACAGTCACTGATGGTTATTAGGAATAGTAGCAGCCTTGCTAAACTGTCATAAACTCATTCACTGGCTCATCATTTAAAACAATAATGTATACAAAGTATGATCATAAGGAAATTTTAAGGAACATGTCTCAGGAGGCAGGCAGATGGATACAAGATGCTCTGTAAGAGGAATCCTATAGCCATTTGTCCAAGCAGAGTCTAATGGAAAACAGATTCAGTCTTTCACTTTTTCTTTAGCTACACCTGAAAGAAAACAAGAGTATGAACTAAACAGAGTCAGGAGAAAATAGTGTTTATCAAGAGCAAAATTAAGCTATTATTTTTATACTACATTAATGTTTTATTAATGTAGATTTTTTTTATCACAGCATTGTTGCCTGTTTTAATAAATGAAATAATATGGGAAGTACTCTTGTATCTGGCTTATTTTACTCAACATAGTATTTTATATTCATCCATGTCATTGTGTACCATTAGTTTAATCAACTTTCTGTTGTATAGCAGTCCATTGTTTTCTTAAACACCGCAGTTTATCCATTCTCCTGTTGATAGACTTTTGAGTTGTTTCCAGGGTTTGGTTGTAAATAAGCTAGCTATGAATTTGTCTTTCAGTGGACATGTGCAATCATTTTCTATTCCTAGGTTTTCACCTAGAAATAGATTAGAATTGCTGTTTTGTAAGGTAGTCAGGGTCAGTGGCATAACAAGCTTATTTGACAGATGGAGTTGAAAATTTCTTAACAATGCCTCCTCTATATAATAGAAGTACTCTCAGTAATAATCACAAAATAAAATAATAATAACAATGTTCAGAAAAGAATACAAGCAATAAAAATTTTCTTTAATTTCACATTATGTCAGTAAAAAATAAAATATTATAGCATAAAAATGAAAAAGCAACAGATTAATGTTTTTAACCACATTTTTATATGTTTAAAAGAATATACATTTACATTTCTGTCACCATAATAAATAATTAATATTAGTTTCTGTTCTTATGACTCAACTTCTACAAATTTGCCAATGCTCTTCCAAATTTTTATCTTTTTTTTACACTTATATTCAATAGACCTATAACCAGAGTCATCAACATCTTTGCTATAGCTGATGGAAGAACTAAAACATACACTTTGCAAACAAAAATATCCTACCTTGCAATTAGCATGCTATTTCATTTTTGTAAATTTTAAACACAGATAGAATTTTCAAGTGATTCCCATACAATGATATAATTAAAATAACTTAAATTCTCCCTGTCTTTTTAGTCAATGTGTTCTCATTATTAATTTTTAATCTAACATTTAAATATAAGAATATGTAATACCAATGGGATTGGAGACAAAACTTCAATCTGAGTAATTTCAAACTTTTATAAGCTTATTCTTTTTTTTTAAACATCTTTATTGGAGTATAATTGCTTTACAATGGTGTGTTAGTTTCTGCTTTATAACAAAGTGAGTCAGTTATACATATACATATGTTCCCATGTCTCTTCCCTCTTGCGTCTCCCTCCCTCCAACCCTCCCTATCCCACCCCTCTAGGTGGTCACAAACCAACGAGCTGATCTCCCTGTTCTATGCGGCTGCTTCCCACTAGCTATCTATTTTATGTTTGGTAGTGTATATATGTCCATGCCACTCTCTCACTTTGTCCCAGCTTAACCTTCCCCCTCTCCATATCCTCAAGTCCATTCTCTAGTAGGTCTGTGTCTTTATTCCCGTCTTACCCCTAGGTTCTTCATGACCTTTTTTTTTTCTTAGATTCCATATATATATGTGTTAGCGTACGGTACTTGTTTTTCTCTTTCTGACTTACTTCACTCTGTATGACAGACTCTAGGTCCATCCACCTCACTACAAATAACTCAATCTCTTTTCTTTTTATGGCTGAGTAATATTCCATTGTATATATGTGCCACATCTTCTTTATCCATTCATCTGTTGATGGACACTTAGGTTGCTTCCATGTCCTGGCTATTATGAATAGAGCTGCAATGAACATTGTGATACATGACTCTTTTCGAATTATGGTTTTCTCAGGGTATATGCCCAGTAGTGGGATTAATGGGTCGTATGGTAGTTCTATTTGTAGTTTTTTAAGGAACCTCCATACTGTTCTCCATAGTGGCTGTATCAATTTATATTCCCACCAACAGTGCAAGAGTTTTCCCTTTTCTCCACACCCTCTCCAGCATTTATTGTTTCTAGATGTTTTGATGATGGCCATTCTGACTGGTGTGAGGTGATATCACATTGTAGTTTTGATTTGCACTTCTCTAATGATTAATGATGTTGAGCATTCTTTCATGTGTTTGTTGCCAATCTGTATATCTTCTTTGGAGAAATGTCTATTTGGGTCTTCTGCCCATTTTTGGATTGGGTTGTTTGTTTTTTTGTTATTGAGCTGCATGAGCTGCTTGTAAATTTTGGAGATGAATCCTTTGTCAGTTGCTTCATTTGCAAATATTTTCTCTCATTCTGAGGGTTGTCTTTGGTCTTGTTTATGGTTTCCTTTGCTGTGCAAAATCTTTTAAGTTTCATTAGATCCCATTTGTTTATTTTTACTTCCATTTCTCTAGGAGGTGGGTCAAAAAGGATCTTGCTGTGATTTATGTCATAGAATGTTCTGCCTATGTTGTCTTCTAAGAGTTTTATAGTGTCTGGCCTTACATTTAGGTCTTTAATCCATTTTGAGCTTATTTTTGTGTATGGTGTTAGGGAGTGTTCTAATCTCATAGTTTTACATGTACCTGTCCGGTTTTCCCAGCACCACTCATTGAAGAGGCTGTCCTTTCTCCACTGTACATTCCTGCCTCCTTTATCAAAGATAAGGTGACCATATGTGCATGGGTTTATCTCTGAGTTTTCTATCCTGTTCCATTGATCTATCTTTCTGTTTTTGTGCCAGTACCATACTGTCTTGTTTACTGTAGCTTTGTAGTATAGTCTGAAGTCAGGGAGCATGATTCCTCCAGCTACATTTATCTTTCTCAAGATTGCTTTGGGTATTCAGGGTCTTTTGTGTTTCCATACAAATTGTGAAATTTTTTGTTCTAGTTCTGTGAAAAATGCCAGTGGTAGTTTGATAGGGATTGCATTGAATCTGTAGACTGCATTCGGTAGTAGAGTCGTTTTCACAATGTTGATTCTTCCAATCCAAGAACATGGTATATCTCTATATAAGCTTATTCTTAAAATGAGTACAAATAGCTGAATTCCCATGCATCTAGAGCAACTGTTAAATGGAAGTTCTCTGAATAAACTTCTAAACAGAATGTACTCTTTATTAATGCTTCTTTAATAACACATGCTAATTTAAATTTATATACATATGTGTAATACTTAACAGTAATGGCAGCAGTTGTTTCAAACAGACTAACAAAATATTTTTTTCATGAAGGAGCATACTATTACTGGTATCATTTAGAACTGCTAACAAATAACAATAAAAAGCAGGCTTGAGAGACAGAGTCAAGATGGTGGAGTAGGAAGACCCTGAATCCCTGCATGTGTTTGAACTTAAATGACTATCATTTTAAACAAGTAGATATAGTTATAGGTCAATATATATATAAGAACATCAAGGTAACCATAAATTAAATACCTACAATAGATATACAAAAAATAAAATGAAAGGAACCTAAACGTAACATTAAAGAAAATCATCAAGCCACGAGGGAGTGGACTAGAAGAAGAAGAAAAGAATAGAGAAGAACCATAAAAACAACCAGAAAATGAATAACAAAATGGATATAAGTACATACTTATCAATAATTACTTTAAATGTCAATGGAGTAAATTCTGTAATCAAAAAACACAGGGTAGCCAATTGGATTTAAAAAAAAATCAAGACCCATCTATATGTTGCCTACAGAAGAGTCACTTCAGAGCTAAAGACACAGATAGACTGAAAGTGAAGGAATGGAAAAAGGCAACCCATGCAAATGGAAAAAAACAAACAAAAAAAGCTGGGGTAGCTATACCCATATCAGTCAAAATAGACTTTAAAACAAAGTCTGTAATAAAAGAGAAAGAACTGCTTTATATAATGATAAAGGGGTTGATCCAAGCAGAAGATATAACATAAATAAACATATGCACTTAATATAAGAGCACTTAAATATAAAAAGCAAATATTAACAGAGAAATTGACAGTAACACAATAATGGTAGAGGACTTTAATACCCCACTTACATCAATGGATTGATCATGCAGACAGAAAGTGAGTAAAGAAACAGCAGCCTTAAATGACACATTAGACCAGATGGACTTAACAGATATTTATAGGACATGCCATCCAAAACGAGCAGAATACAGACCTTCCACCCTTCACAAAAATTAACTCAAAAAGGATCACACACCTAAATATAAAATGCAAAACTATAAATCTCATAGGAAATAACAAAGGAGAAAACCTAGATGACTTGGCTATGGTGATGCCATTTTAGATACCACACCAAAGGCATAATCCATGAAAAAAAAAGAAAAAACAGAACAAGCTAGACTTCATTAAAATTAAAAAGTTCTGCTCTGCAAAAGACAATGTCAATAGTATGAGTGTGTTTCATGTTTGGTAATTGCAGTCATTGTTGCTATTGTTGTGGTCATCCATTTACAATGCTTGGTGTCAGTTTATTTATCTCTTGTAAAAATAAAATACAGTGTGTGTGAAAAAAATTATGGGTAACACTAAGCAATGTGTTCTTTAATTTTTCATCAAGCACATAATAAAAATTTGAATATTGAAAAAAAAGACAATGTCAAGAGAATAATACAAACTACAATATGGGAAAAAATATTTGCTAGACACATCTGGTAAAAGACTATTGTCCAAACTATACAAAGAACTCTTAAAACTCAATAATAAGAAAACAAACAAACAAATAAAAAAAGAAAACAAACAACCCAATTTTAAAATGGGACAAAGACCTTAACGGACACCTCACCAAAGAAGTTATACAGATGGCAAATAAGCATATAAAAAGATGCTCCACATCATATGTCTTCAGGGAAATGCAAATTAAAATGAGACACCACTACACATCTACTAGAATGGCCAAAATCTGGAACAGTGACAATACCAAATGCTGAAAAGGATGTGGAGCAACAGAAACTGTCATTCATTGCTGGTGGGAATATGAAATGGTACAGCCACGTTTGAAGACAGTTTGGTGGTCTCTTACAAAACTAAACAGATTCTTACCATATGATCCAGCAATTACACTCCTTGGTTTTTACCCAGTGTAGTTGAAAACTTATGCGCCCACAAAAAAACCTGCACACAGATGTTTACAGCAGCTTTATTCATAACTGCCAAAATTGGGAAGCAACCAAGATGTCTTTTATAGTAGGTAAATGGATAAATAAACTGTGGTACATCCAGACAATGGAATATTATTCAGTGCTAAAAGGAAATGAGCTATCAAGCCATGAAAAGATATGGAGGAAACTTAAATGCTGTGAACTGTTAACAGCTCTTTAAAAATTGTCTTAAAAACAAAAGAGGAGAGAGTTCTGGAGATGAATGGTATTGATGGTTGCACAATAATTTGAATGTACTTAATACATACCTAACTGTTCACTGAAAAATGATTAAGATGATCAATTTTATGTTATGTATTTTCCCACAATTTCTTAATTGAGGAAAAAATTAATTATATTTCTATATATTAGCAATGTATAATTGGAAGCCAAAATTTTAAAAACCAGTGCCATTTATAATAACTCCAAAAATATAAATACTTAGGCACTAAATCTAATAAAATATGTACAAGATCTAGATGCTGAAAACTATAAAACACTATTGAAAGAAGTCATAAAAGACCTAAGTAGAGACATACCATGCTCTGTGATTGGAAGATTCAACGTAAGATGTCTATTCTCACCAAATTGACCTACATATTTAATGCAATACCAATCAAAATCCTAGCAGAATTTTGTAGATGTAGAAAACTGACTGTAAGACTTATACAGAAGAACAAAAGAACTAGAATAACTAAAACAGCTTTGAATAAGAAGAATGAAGTTGGAGGATTTTAAGATTTATTTACAATAAAGCTACAGTGATGACAGTATTTGCAAAGGTGTAGTAACATAGGCCAATGTAACAGAATAGGCTTTCTCCTATAGGCAATATGAAAACATTTTAACCAGAGAAAAGAAGTTAGGAAAAAGAAGTATCACTAATAGAAATCTGGCAAAAGCAAACGGAAGAGAGTAAAATAGAAAGCCTGCAGCAAGAAGGCTGATTGAGGTATTTATTTATGTTAGAGGCAAAACAGTCTAGTGGCATTGGGAAGACAAGGGAACTAAAAAGAAAAAAAAAAAGTTCTGAAGGAAAAAAACAAATAAAACAAAAACATTCAAGCCTTGAAAAGGTAGGGGGTCAAAGATGACTTCAAAATTTCAAGACTGGAAGAGTAGGAGAATGCTGGTAGTTTTGATCAAAGTCATGATGTTGGAAATGCAAAGACTACATTAATAAAGATGAATAAGATTGGCAGTTAACAATTATGTTAATTTTGTATTTTCAATGTACTAGACATTGTGTTAAACACATGGTATTATCCCATCAATTCTGACTATAATCCTAAGAGATAGGTCCTAGTGATGTCATCCCGAATTGACATATGAAGTAGCTGACTCAGAGAAAAATATCCAGCCATTGCCAATGTTCACACATCTAGTAAGTGCAAGAATTAGGATTTGCACCTAGGAAGTCTGTTGCCAAAGATCACATTCTTAACCACTATATTCGATTGCCTCCTCAGGGATTTCAGAAATCATCTAAATCCATCTGCCTAATGAATACAGAAGAGGAAATGGAAGCCCAGAGAGGTTAAGAAGCTTTCTAAATATCATACAGTTAAGTGCCACATCCCATCCCAGAGCTGTCTCCTAGCTCCTTATCCCATGTCCTTTCAATACATTACTCATGACACGCACTTTATTTTGATGGAAAGTCTCATTTTTATTGACGTATAGTTGATTTACAATGTTGTGTTAGTTTCTGGTGTACAGCAAAGTGATTCAGCCTATATATAGGCTTTTTTTTTTCATATTCTTTTCCATTATAGTTTATTACAAAATATTGAAGATAGTTCCCTTTACTATATGGTAAGACCTTGTTGTTTATCTGTTTTATATATAGTAGATTGTACCTGCTAATCCCAAACTCCTAATTTACGCCCCCCCCTTTCCCTTTGGTCTGTTTTCTATGTCTGTGAGTCTGTTTCTGTTTTGTAAATAAGTTCATTTGTATCACCTTTTTAGATTCCACATATAAGTGATATCATATGATATTTGTCTTTCTCTGGAAAGTTTCTTTTTCCAGTGTTCACCTCTATAGCCTAGCGTTCCCAGAGATAAAACGATGCTATTCTTATATCTAAAAAAGATGCTTTAAAATATGCTCAGTGTTCAATCTTCACGCAAGGTAAATAATTGCGTTTTCCTGAATAAAAGGGAGTTTCTTTTTGCCTGAATCTTGGCATTATATTATTAATCTTTCCATTTAATTTTGCAGTATCATAAGTGCTAATCATTTAGTTTGTGGTTTTCATTTCATAAGGAAGAGAATGCTTAAACAATATTGTGTAGTCTGTGCTGCCATCTCGTGGTTATATTGTATTATTACACTATGATGAAGATTGCATTCCTGTCACCCACTTTCCACTAACGTGGAGTCCCCGCTCCCATCACTGTTGATTCTGTAACTCAGGAATGAAGTGGGAGGGGAATGAAAGAGGGCAGTGGGTTGGAAAGATGCTCTATCGGGGCTCTGGTAATTCTTGGAAACGGAAGAGAAAACACCATTTATGAGTGAGAGCAAGGTTTTTTGGAGGGGTAGAAAATGCCTCCTAGTGGCTGCTCTTGACATGGCCATGTTATATTGCATTTCCAATGCACCAAAGGATAGCTAGTGGGAAACAGCCACATAGCACAGGAAGATCAGCTCGCTGCTTTGTGACCACCTGGAGGGGTGGGATAGGGAGGGTGGCAGGGAGACGCAAGAGGGAGGGGATAAGGGGTTATATGTATACATATAGCTGATTCACTCTGTTATACAGCAGCAACTAACACAACAATGTAAAGAAATTATACTTCAATAAAGATGTTAAAAAAAAAAAAAGCAAATGAATTGTGTGCTTACTCTCTCCAGTCTTAGTTTCCCCATATACAAAAAAAGAGAAGGATGTAGGTAATCTAAGTGATCTCCAAAGATCTTTGCATATCACCATTCTATGACTCTACAATTTCCCACTCAGGATATTTTGCCTACTTGGCATCATGCGGACACAGGGGGAAATCTGTGGAGGCTTGGAATTCGTTATTGTTGTTGTCAGATGTTCTTGATCCAATATAAATAAGACCTCCACTTACCTTGTGTTTTCTCTTTGTAAGCAAAATAGCTGCATATCCCAAGATGAATATTGAGGACACAGCCCTGCTATCCAAGTGTTCCCTTTGGCTCCCTGCCAAAGGAATAGAAACTGGCTGACGTCATCAGAATGGAAGGAGAGTGAACAGGAGGCAATTTACGTGAGGGAGAGCTTCAACCTTTACAAAGCCTCCAGTGACCCTGTGATTATTTTGTTTCCTGGTAGTTACCACTTTCTAATTTTGACAGATGTGGTTTTCCGCTCTTTTCTTGAGAAGCTTACTGGGTTTGCAAAGAAAGCACTAAAGGGATAAGGAGCAGATTCAGCAACAACAGAGACAGATGTCTTACTGTGATTCAATTGAAACCCCAAGACCTTCTGTGAGCCAACTCTTTGTATCCTAGGCCATCGCCTTATTTTTATTTTTATGCAGACTTAAAATTCATAACTAACAAATGTTAAACTGCGTTTACTCCTCCCTTAATGTTAATGTTGATATGGATAGTTGTTCTAGCAAAGATGATTCAATGAAGAGGTCAGATGGATTTGTGTCATTTCTACAGTGTTTCTACAGTGTGTCATTTCTGCAGGGCACGCTGATATGATTAAGTGATGGTGAGGACGCATATGACCTGCCAGACATTCGTGAAAAACATATGTCCCCCAGAATAGCTCCACTGCCTGCCTGACAGGTGGATGAAATTCTACTTTAGTGCTTCATTCCTTCAGCTCAAAGTATTGTTACAAGAAATACCCGCTTGCTGTCTTGCCTACCCTTCATCAGCTATCAATATTTCATTATGAGCTTAAAAGTTTAGTAGTCATCAAAAGTAGTCATGAGAAGAGCTTCAAGATGGTGGAAGAGTAAGACGTGGAGATCACCTTCCTCCCCACAAATACATCAGAAACACATCTACACGTGGAACAACTCCTACAGAACATCTACTGAACGCTGGCAGAAGACCTCAGACCTCCCAAAAGGCAAGAAACTCCCCACGTACCTGGGTAGGGCAAAAGAAAAAAGAAAACACAGACAAAAGAATAGGGACAGGACCTGCACCAGTGGGAGGGAGCTGTGAAGGAGGAAAGGTTTCCACACACTAGGAAGCCCCTTCGTGGGCGGAGACTGCGGGGGGGCGGAGGGGGGGAGCTTCGGAGCCATGGAGGAGAGCACAGCAACAGGGGTGCGGAGGGCAAAGCGGGGAGATTCCCGCACAGAGGATCGGTGCTGACCAGCACTCACCAGCCCGAGAGGCTTGTCTGCTCACCCGCCGGGGCGGGCGGGGGCTGGGAG
The DNA here is from genome assembly GCF_937001465.1 of Orcinus orca. NCBI lineage: Eukaryota > Metazoa > Chordata > Mammalia > Artiodactyla > Delphinidae > Orcinus > Orcinus orca. Next base: position 103,356,676 of record NC_064563.1, read on the forward strand.
CTGAGGCTCGGGCTTCGGAGGCCGGAGCGCAAGGAGAGGACTGGGGTTGGCGGCGTGAACACAGCCTGAAGGGGTTAGTGCACCACGGCTAGCTGGGAGGGAGTCCGGGGAAAAGATCTGGAATTGCCTAAGAGGCAAGAGACTTTTTCTAGCCTCTTTGTTTCACGGTGCGCGAGGAGAGGGGATTAAGAGTGCCACCTAAATGAGCTCCAGAGATGGGCGCGAGCCGTGGCTATCATCGCGGACCCCAGAGACGGGCATGAGACTCCATGGCTGCTGCTGCTGCAGCCACCAAGAATCTTGTGTGCGAGCACAGGTCACTATCCGCATCTTCCCTCCTGGGAGCCTGTGCAGCCCGCCACTGCCAGGGTCCCGTGATACAGGGACAATTTCCCCGGGAGAACGCACAGCACGCCTCAGGCTGGTGCAACGTCACGCAGGCCTCTGCCACTGCAGGCTTGCCCCGCACTCCGTACCCCTCCCTCCTCCCAGCCTGAGTGAGCCAGAGCCCCTGAGTCAGCTTCTCCTTTAACCCCATCCTGTCTGAGTGAAGAACAGACGCCCTCAGGCGACCTACACGCACAGGTGGGGCCAAATCCAAAGCTGAACCTCGGGAGCTGTGCAAACAAAGAAGAGAAAGGGAAATCTCTCCCAGCAGCCTCAGGAGCAGTGGATTAAATCTCCACAATCAACTTGATGTACCCCGCATCTGTGGAATACCTGAATAGACAACAAATCATCCTAAAATGAGGTGGTGGACTTTGGGAGCAACGATATATACATATTTTTTCCTCTTTTCTCTTTTTCTGAGTGTGTATGTGTATGCTTCTGTGTGTGATTTGTCTGTATAGCTTTGCTTTTACCATTTGCCCTAGGGTTCTGTCTGTCCGTTTTTTGTTTGTTTGTTTTAGTATAGATTTTAGCACTTGTTATCATTGGTGGATTTCTTTTTTGGTGTGTTTGCTCCCTTCTTTCTTTCCTTCTTTTTTTGTTATTTAAATTTTTAAATTTTCAATAATTATATTTTATTTTAATAATTTGTTTTCTTTTTTTCTTTCTTTCTTTCTTTTTTTCTTCCTTTTATTCTGAGCCATGTGGATGTCAGGGTCTTGGCTCCAGCCAGGAATCAGGCCTATGCCTCTGAGGTGGGAGAGCCAAGTTCACGACATTGGTCCACCAGAGACCTCCCAGCTCCACGTAATATCAAACAGTGAAAGCTCTCCCAGAGATCTCCATCTCAACGCCAAGACCCAGCTCCATTCAACGACCAGCAAGCTACAGTGCTGGACACCCTATGCCAAACAACTAGCAAGACAGGAACACAATGCCACCCATTAGCAGAGAGGCTGCCTAAAATCACAATAAGGCCACAGACACCCCAAAACACACCACCGGATGTGGACCTGCCCGCCAGAAAGACTTATCCACCAGAACACAGGCACTGGTGGATCCACTTATCCACTTATCCACAGCCTCATCCACCAGAACACAGGCACTAGTCCCCTCCACCAGGAAGCCTACACAACACACTGGACCAACCTTAGCCACTGGGGGCAGACACCAAAAACAATGGGAACTATGAGCCTGCAACCTGAGAAAAGGAGACCCCAAACACAGTAATTTAAGCAAAATGAGAAGACAGAAAAACACATAGCAGATGAAGGAGCAAGATAAAAACCCACGAGACCTAACTAATGAAGAGGAAATAGGCAGTCTACCTGAAAAAGAACTCAGAGTAATGATAGTCAAGATGATCCAAAATCTTGGAAATACAATGGAGAAAATACAAGAAACGTTTTACAAGGACTTAGAAGAACTAAACAGCAAACAAACAATGATGAACAACACAATAAATGAAATTAAAAATTCTCTAGAAGGAATTAATAGCACAATAAGAGAGGCAGAAGAACGGAGAAGTAATCTGGAAGATAAAATAGTGGAAACAACTACTACAGAGCAGAATAAAGAAAACAGAATGAAAAGAATTGAGGACAGCCTCAGATTCCTCTGGGACAACATTAAACACACCAACATTTGAATTATAGGGCTCCCAGAAGAGGAAGAGAAAAACAAAGGGACTAAGAAAATATTTGAAGAGATAATAGTAGAAAACTTCCCTAATATGGGAAAGGAAATAGTTAATCAAGTCCAGGAAATGCAGAGAGTTCCATACAGGATAAATCCAAGGAGAAACACACAAAGACACATATTAATCAAACTATCAAAAATTAGATACAAAGAAAAAATATTAAAAGCAACAAAGGAAAAGCAACAAATAACATACAAGGGAATTCCCATAAGGTTAACAGCTGATCTTCCAGCAGAAACTCTGCAAGCCAGAAGGGAGTGGCAGGACATATTTAAAGTGATGAAAGGGAAAATACTACAACCAAGATTACTTTACACAGCAAGGATCTCATTCAGATTTTATGGAGAAATTAAAAGCTTTACAGACAAGCAAAAGCTAAGAGAATTTAGCACCACCAAACCAGCTTTACAACAAATGCGAAAGGAACTTCTCCAGGCAGGAAACACAAGAGAAGGAAAAGACCTACAAAAACAAACCAAAAACAATTAAGAAAATGGTAATAGGAACATACATATTGATAATTACCTTAAAAGTAAATGGATTAAATGCTCCAAACAAAAAACAGAAACTGGCTGAATGAATACAAAAACAAGACCCATATATATGCTGTCTACAAGATAACCACTTCAGACCTAAGGCCACATACAGACTGAAAGTGAGGGGATGGAAAAAGATATTCCATGCAATTGGAAACCAAAAGAAAGCTGGAGTAGCAATTCTCATATCAGACAAAACAGACTTTAAAATAAAGACTATTACAAGAAACAAAGAAGGACTCTACATAATGATCAAGGGATAAATCCAAGAAGAAGATACAATAATTGTAAATATTTATGCACCCAACACAGGAGCACCTCAATACATAAGGCAAATACTAACAGCCATAAAATGGGAAATCAACAGTAACACAGTCATAGTAGGGGACGTTAACCCTCCACTTTCACCAATGGACAGATCAACCAAAATGAAAATCGATAAGGAAACACAAGCTTTAAATGATACATTAAACAATATGGACTTAATTGATATTTATAGGATATTCCATCCAAAAACAACAGGATATACTTTCTTCTCAAGTGCTCATAGAACATTTTCCAGGATAGATCATATCTTGGGTCACAAATCAAGCCTTGGTAAATTTAAGAAAATTGAAGTCATATCAAGTATCTTTTCCGACCACAACGCTATGAGACTAGATATCAATTACTGGAAAAAATCAGTAAAAAGTACAAACACATGGAGGCTAAACAATACACTACTTAAGAACCAAGAGATCACTGAAGAAATCAAAAAGGAAATCAAAAAATACCTAGAAACAAATGACAATGAAAACACAATGACCCAAAACCTATGGGATGCAGCAAAAGTGGTTCTAAGAGGAAAGTTTATAGCAATACAATCCTACCTTAAGAAACAAGTAACATCTCAAATAAACAACCTAACCTTACACCTAAAGCAATTAGAGAAAGAAGAACAAAAAAACCCCCAAAGTTGGCAGAAGGAAAGAAATCATAAAGATCAGATCAGAAATAAATGAAAAAGAAATGAAGGAAACTATAGCAAAGATCAATAAAACTAAAAGCTGGTTCTTTGAGAAGATAAACAAAATTGATAAACCATTAGCGAGAATCATCAAGAAAAAAAGGAGAAGATTCAAATCAATAGAATTAGAAATGAAAAAGGAGAAGTAACAACTGACACTGCAGAAATACAAAGGATCATGAGAGATTACTACAAGCAACTCTATGCCAATAAAATGGACAACCTGGAAGAAATGGACAAATTCTTAGATAAGCACAACCTTCTGAGACTCAACCAGGAAGAAATAGAAAACATGAACAGACCAATCACAAGCACTGAAATTGAAACTGTGATGAAAAATCTTCCAACAAACAAAAGCCCAGGATGAGATGGCTTCACAAGCGAATTCTATCAAACATTTACAGAAGAGCTAACACCTATCCTTCTCAAACTCTTGCAAAATATAGCAGAAGGAGGAACACTCCCAAATGCATTCTATGAGGCCACCATCACCCTGATACCAAAACCAGACAAGGATGTCACAAAGAAAGAAAACTACAGGCCAATATCACTGATGAACATAGATGCAAAAATCCTCAACAAAATACTAGCAAACTGAATCCAGGACCTTATTAAAAGGGTCATTCACCATGATCAAATGGGGTTTATCCCAGGAATGCAAGGATTCTTCAATATATGCAAAAAAATCAATATGATAAACCATATTAACAAATTGCAGATTAAAAACCATATGATCATCTCAATAGATGCAGAAAAACTTTCGACCAAATTCAACATCCATTTATGATAAAAACCCTCCAGAAAGTAGGCATTGAGGGAACTCACCTCAACATAATAAAAGCCATATAAGACAAATCCACAGCCAACATCGTCCTCAATAGTGAAAAACTGAGACTATTTCCACTAAGATCAGGAACAAGACAAGCTTGTCCACTCTCACCACTATTATTCAACATAGTTTTGGAAGTTTTAGCCACAGCAATCAGAGAAGAAAAGGAAATAAAAGGAAACCAAATTGGAAAATAAGAAGTAAACCTGTCACTGTTTGTAGATGACATGATCGTATACATAGAGAATCCTAAAGATGCTACCAGAAAACTACTAGAGCTAATCAATGCATTTGGTAAAGTAGCAGGATGCAAAATTAATGCACAGAAATCTCTTGCATTCCTATACACTAATGATGAAAAATCTGAAAGAGAAATTCAGGACATACTCCCATTTACCATTGCAACAAAAAGAATAAAATACCTAGGAATAAACCTACCTAAGGAGACAAAAGACCTGTAACCAGAAAACTATAAGACACTGATGAAAGAAATTAAAGATGATACAAACAGATGGAGAGATATACCATGTTCTTGGATTGGAAGAATCAACATTGTGAAAATGACTCTACTACCCAAAGCAATCTAGAAATTCAATGCAATCCCTATCAAACTACCACTGGCATTTTTCACAGAACTAGAACAAAAAATTTCACAATTTGTATGGAAACTCAAAAAACCCCGAATAGCCAAAGCAATCTTGGGAAAGAGAAACGAAGCTGGAGGAATCAGCTCCTGGACTTCAGACCATACTACAAAGGTACAGTAATCAAGACAGTATGGTACTGGCACAAAAACAGAAAGATAGATCAAGGGAACAAGATAGAAAGCCCAAAGATAAACCCACACACATATGGTCACCTTATTTTTGATTAAGGAGGCAAGAATATACAATGGAGAAAAGACAGCCTCTTCAATAAGTGGTGCTAGGAAAACTGGACAGCTACATGTAAAACAATGAAATTAGAACACTCCCTAACACCATGCACAAAAATAAACTCAAAATGGATTAAAGACCTAAATGTAAGGCCCGCCACTATAAAACTCTTAGGAGAAAACATCGGCAGAACACTCTATGACATAAATCGCAGCAAGATCCTTTTTGACCCACCTCCCAGAGTAATGGAAATCAAAACAAAAATAAACAAATGGGACCTAATGAAATTTAAAAGCTTTTGCATAGTAAAGGAAAACATAAACAAGACGAAAAGACACCCCTCAGAATGGGAGAAAATATTTGAAAATGAAGCAACTGACAAAGGACTAATGTCCAAAATTTACAAGCAGCTCACGCAGCTCAATATCAAAAAAACAAACAACCCAATCCAAAAATGGACAGAAGACCTAAACAGACATTTCTCCAAAGAAGATATACACATTGCCAACAAACACATGAAAGAATGCTCAACATCATTAATCATTAAAGAAATGCAGATCTAAGCTACAATGAGGTATCATCTCACACCAGTCAGAATGGCCATCATCAAAAAATCTAAAAACAATAAATGCTGGAGAGGGTGTGGAGAAAAGAGAACCCTCTTGCACTGTTAGTGGGAATGTAAATTGATACAGCCACTATGGAGAACAGGATGGAGGGTCCTTAAAGAACTGAAAATAGAACTACCATCTGACCCAGCAATCCCACTACTGGGCATATACCCTGAGAAAACCATAATTCAAAAAGAGTCATGTACCACAATGTTCATTACAGCTCTATTTACAATAGCCAGGACATGGAAACAACTTAATTGTCCATCAACAGATGAATGGATAAAGAAGATGTGGCACATATATACAAATGGAATAGTACTCAGCCATAATAAGAAATGAAATTGAGTTATTTGTAATGAGGTGGTTGGACCTAGAGTCTGTCATACAGAGTGAAGTAAGTCAGAAAGAGAAAAAAAAATACCTTATGTTAACAGACATATATGGAATCAAAAAAAGAAAAAAGTCATGAAGAGCCTAGGCGCAGGACAGGAATAAAGACGCAGACCTACTAGAGAATGGACTTGAGGACATGGGGAGAGGGACGAGTAAGCTGGGACAAAGTGAGAGAGTGGCATGGACGTATATACACTACCAAATGTAAAACCGATATCTAGTGGGAAGCAGCCGCATAGCACAGGGGGATCAGCTCGGTGCTTTGTGACCACCTAGAGGGGTGGGTTAGAGAGAGTGGGAGGGAGATGCAAGAGGGAAGAGATATAGGGATATATGTATATGTATAGCTGGTTCACTTTGGTATAAAGCAGAAAGTAACACACCATTGTAAAGCAATTATACTCCAATAAAGATGTTAAAAAGAAAAAAGTAGTCATGAGATGCTAGTATGTAGAATTTTGATACGGAGGATTTGTAAAGCACAGATTAACTGATAAATCAGAATTTCCCAAACTGGGTGCTCTGGAGGAGCACTTTTTTTGAGGAATATTAGTAAGTCTGGTGGATTTTTTTTTTTTTTTTATGGAGATCTGAGGTCAACCTAGCTTGGGAAACACACAATTCAGCAGAACTAAACAGGATTTTTTCTGATGCTTTTAATGTAACAAATATTTATTAAACACTGATTATATGCCAAAAATGGTTACAAGTGTTTAGGATACCCCAGGGAACAAAACAGACAAAGAATGCTTCCTTGTAAAGCTTACATTCTAGCATGATTAGACAGAGAATGAATAATAACTATAATAAGTAAATTGTATAAAACATGCTAAGTGGAGTATATGGTAGATTGGTAACAGGTGTTTGAAGGAAAGGGCACATACTGCATTTTTTAAAGGGGGGTTAGAGTATACTTCATTGAATAAACGATATTTGAGCAAAGATTTAAATTTGTTAAAGGAGTTAGTCATATAGATCCTTGGGTGGGTCAGAATCTATATGATGGGTGGGTCAGGCAAGTGTGACAATCTGTGCAAAGACCCTGCTGTGAGAGTGTGTTTGGTGTGTTCCAGGAACCACAGAGGCCAGTATTTCTACAGCCAGTGGTGGGGGAGGGAACAGTGGAGAAGGCAAGGAAGAGGAAGGAACTGTAGATTAGGTAAGGCTTTCCTAGCCTTTGTAAAGACTTTTCAAATTGAAGAAAAGGAGAAGCCATTGCAGAGTTTTGAAGAGAGGAGTTACTTGACCTGACTTACATTTTTAAAGGATCACTGGTGGCTGTGTTGAGCATTAACTGAAACAAGGCAAGGGAACAAGCAAGGAGACAGGCCACCACCGCAATAATTCAAGCAACAGATGATGATGACTAAAAGGCCAGGGTAGTAGCTGAGATGCTGGTGAGAAGCACTTGGATCCCGGTTGTATTTTTAAGGTGGACTGGACAAGGAATGTCAGAGACAGGAGTAAAGAACGGACAGTGTTGTTATCAGTTGAGATAGAGAAGGCTATTGGTGGGCTGGGGGGAGTGATATTAACAAACTTACTTTTGGACATGTTGAGCTTGAGATACTTATCAGACATCCAAGTAAGCAGGCAGTTGGATATGCGTCTTAGTCTGTTTGGGCCGCTATCACACTATACCACACACTGGGCAGTTTATAAACAACAGAAATTTATTTCTCACAGTTCATGTCCAAGATCAGGGTGACAGTTTGGTCAGACGAGGGCTGTGTTCCAGGTTGCAGACTTCTTGTTTTATCCTCACATGGTGGAAGGGGTGAGAGATCTTTCTGGAGCCTCTTTTATGAGACCATTCATCCCATTTTTGAGGGCTTCATCCTAATCACCTCCCAAAGCCTCCACCTACTAAAACCATCACCTTTGAGGGTTAAGATTTCAGCATTTGTATTTGGGGGACACAAATATTGAGACCATAGGAATATGAGATGGAATTCTGCGAGAAAAGCCTGGACTGATTATATAATTTGGGAGTGTATGTACGGTTCTTAAAGCCTTGAGACTGGCTGAGATCACAGAATGAGTGAGTTGGTAGGAAAGAAGATACTAAAGTACTGCAGTGCTGAGCACAGGGCCATTCGAGTACTGCGAAATCTGTTAGAGGAAGGGAGATGAGATAATAGAACCAAGCAGGAATGAGGAAGATGTAAGAGGAAAACAGGCAAGTCCAGTATCCCAGAGGGCAGGTGAAGAAAATATTTCAAGTAGGGAGAGCTCAGGTGTGTCACTGTTGCCAGCAGATCTAGTAAGATAAGCACTGAGGCTAGACCATTGAACTCACATCCTCCCCATTGCTGAAGGAGGAGAGCATTTTCACTGAACCGTGTGATGTGAACTGTGAATCCCCAACCTGGACTGGGGACTCACAGTTGGCAAATTATGCCCCGTGGGCTGTATCCATCCCACCAAATGGTTTTTACAGTGTTTAATTGGGGGAGAAAATAGAAGAAGATTTCATGATACATGAAAACTCTATGAAATTCAAATGTCAACAAACAAATTTTATTGGTAAACAGCCACACAAAAAATTTTTTTTTGTATAGTGTTTCCCAGACTCACTTGGCACAGAACGTTTTTTCACAAAACATCTCCAGTGTAGCCAAGAACTACTTTGGGAAATGTTGGCGTAGATCCTGGTACTTAATGAAGAGAACAGGCCCAGGTAGCAGAGAGAGCTCGGGTCAAGTGTCAGGGCCCTGGATCTCATGAGATCACTAGGGTAGAAGACAAACTTTGACCATGGTGGCATCCTCCAGAAGTAGCTTAAGACCAGCAACTTTCCTCACATTTCTTCTATTGACTGGTTCTTTGCAGAAGAGGAAAGCTTACTGGCCCAGAAAGACATAAAAAAAAATGCTCAAATTTCTCTGACCATTAGGGACATTAAACTTAAAACTACAACATTGATTGGATTGGGTAACATTTAAAAGCCTGATAATATTAATGTTAAAAAAATTTTAAGAAATGAGGGCTCTCATTCACTTCTAATGGGGCTGTAAATTGGTACAGTCATGTTTAGGAGCATTAAGGTAGCCTCCTATAAATTTGAAGATGTGAAAATAGTTCAGCCTAGAAGTTTTACTCCTAGGTACTTACCCTAGAGAAACTGTTATGTATGAGAGCAAGAAAATATTGACAAAAATTCACTGCAGGTTTGCTTATAATAGATTGTTTATCATTGAAAAGTAAGAAATAATGCCCATCAGCAAAAGAATAAATAAAATGTTAGTTATCTACACGCTGAGATACTATATGGCACTCAAAAATTAACTAGGACTGCAACTATCAACACAATAAATCTAAGCATAATGTGGAGAGGAAAAGTATGTTGCAGAGGTAAAAGTATAATTTAACACCATTTTTATTAAACTTTCTGAAATATGCAAAAAATCTGTACATAATAGTATAACTGTATACAATGATAAACACTAAATAGGGGATCAAGAGAGAGGTAAGTATTTATTACATCATTCTGTATATTTGTAATATTTTAATATTTGTAATATTTTATATTAAACACATATTTTAAAGAGGAAAGACATGCCAAAGAAACATAGGAGGAGATGCATGGGCCAAGAGAAGAGATAACCCAAATCAAAATAAATTAACACCATCAAGCAATAACACAGGATATGAGGTGTCAAGGAGACAAATCAATTCGAGGAAATTTAAGAATTCCTTCACAGTATATCCCTGGGAAGAAAACAGCATTCTTCTTAAGTCCTAGTAAACAGATCAGCTGTCGCTGGATTGCTCACCCTGTGCTTTTTAAGTTGGAGAAACTGAATTTCACTAACCTGCCCATTCACTGGTACTTTGCATACATGGAGGGAATATTTCTACTCGATGTGTGCAAAGTACCTTTAGGAGCTGATGTGGCCATAATTTAATTCCTTACCCACTGCCCAAGACTAATTTCTTTTTTTATTTATCTGGCTGCTCACCACATTAAACCCTAAATTGAACTACTTTTTATATCAATGGAATAAACCATCATCTTAAAATATGGTTATTTATTTGATAAAATAATAATTTAAGTTTGTTTGTATCCTGGCAATCTGTACGCATTTGGAGAGGGAAAGATTCCTTTCTGGATTAAAAAAAACAGCCATGAGATAAAGGAAAGGATCTTTAAAACTATAACTAAAATTAAACTAATCATCTTTATTCTCATTAAGCATATTATTTTGCTGAGTCATTAAATATATTCAAATGATATTGTGTTGGATTAAGGGGACTTAATGCCTAATCTCACTTCTTTGTCTGCGGAGGACTGCAGCTGGGAGTTTATTGAGTAGGGGATCAAGCATCCCACTAAGAACCTTCCCTGGAAAGAGGGACTAAAGGATGGAAACAAAATGAAAAAATCTGCTTTGTTTTTCTTAAATTGCTGGTGATCGATACAGATGTTTGCCTGTAAATGATGTCAATCCATTTAACCTACTAAAACAAAAGACACAGCATTGAAAACAATGTCTCTCTTTTTTCCTTGATGCCTTTTTACCTGGCACTCTAATTACTTTTTTTTTTTTTTTTTAGTGACTCACTCCTGCCACCTCATCTCACATTTGCTCTTCCCACCCTTTTCTGACTAGATTTTGATTGCTGATGTCTGATTTACATTATCTCAATTCTTTTTTTTTTTAGAAGATGTTGGGGGTAGGAGTTTATTAATTAATTAATTAATTTTTGCTGTGTTGGGTCTTCGTTTCTGTGCGAGGGCTTTCTCTAGTGGCAAGCGGGGGCCCGTCTTCATTGCGGTGCACGGGCCTCTTACTATCGCGGCCTCTCTTGTTGCGGACCACAGGCTCCAGACGCGCAGGCTCAGTAGTTGTGGCTCACGGGACTAGTTGCCCCGCAGCATGTGGGATCCTCCCAGACCAGGGCTCGAACCAGTGTTCCCTGCATCGGCAGGCAGACCCTCAACCACTGCGCCACCAGGGAAGCCCCTCTAATTACTTTTTAAAAGACACGTGAAGAAGCAATATTGGTAACAGCGTTGGTTGCATCCATCTACATTCCTTTCTTTCGGCAGAGGTGATCCCGGCTTCCCAGTTGGTCTTCTTCACCTGCATCTGGATCACACTGATGTCAAATGCTTGTGCTGCTGGTGAAATCAAGAAGCCCCACCAGCGCTGCTTCTCTTCAGTGAAGCCGACCCGGTAAGATATCCATAGTGTAGCCCCAGTTTCTCTCACCACCCGCCTCAGAACTATATCTTTAATGGTAGCACGTATTTGTGGCAGTGATTGTCTCTAGAGATAGCATTCAACCGTCAAAATAAATCGCCTCTAATTAGCATAGAAAGAGAAGAATCTGGGGTTTCTGCTGGCATTTGCCTGCTTATTTTTGGAGAAAACAGTTAAAGGGCTCATGTATGAATCTTCTTTCAAGGATTGTATTTCTCCAATGAGTAATGCATTTATTATAAATAACAACATGAGTTTAATGTTCCTTCAAAATTTTTTGAGTAGAAATTAGTCTAAGCACCAATTTCTAATGTCAAGTACTTGCAGAGTGTATAGTTCTGTATATCTATGAGACAGTACTGAAAGACATTAAAGCCATTTGTTGTTTTTTAAAATTCATTTTCCATTTTGAAAATCATCTTTGAAATATCATCCTGAATGTCAATATATCATCATTATTATCTTATCAATAATCAGAGTATGTTTGGACCTGCTAGTGAAGCGGCATAGCTCTCTACTAGAATGACCAGTTCATCCTGATTTGCCTGGGGTTCCATGGTTTTTAGTACTAGAAGTCCCAGGAACCCCCTCAGTCGCAGACAAACTAGAAAGATTAGTCACCCTATTACCCTTTAATAACCAAGAAATGACCTCCTATTGTAGGGAAAGTCTTTCCTTTTCACCAAGCACAAGATTCCCAAAAAGACCCAGTAGGAGAAATTGAGGAATAAAGGTGAGTGATATCACCCAGCCAACCTTAGCGATCAGTGAGGTAACTTTTGTTTCAGCCAGATTGCCCTCACATCTTGGATATTTATGAAGCACTCACTATAACATCAGGAAAGAACATAAAAATTTAATAAATCCTTCTGAAGCCTCAGGTTTAATGACCAAAAACAAAAGAGGTATGGGGGGAGGGGAGGAGAGGTCACTAGATACCTAATTCCTGCTCTGCTCTTAAAAATCAAGGACCACCTCCCACACTTCCCTTCCAGGCTTCTGCTCCCACACGCAGATCTGAGATGCTATGAAATCTTGCCCAGTTTGAACACTTTGAGTCTTCTTCAAGGCAATTGGGCAAGCAATATTTGGGAAATGTGGGGCTATACAACCAAACTGTATGTTTTTTCAGATTGCTTATAACATCTAGTATATTTTAGTAGTATATTTTATCTAATTTTGAAACAAATAGAGACTGCTTAAAATATCATCTACAACTCAAACAATAGGAAGTTTGTCTAGTTTGTTTGGTGGATGTGCAGATAAGAAGGGAGATAGTCATAGGAACTCATCAATCTCACCAGCACACTCTCGGTGGAAGAGTTGCTGCAGAAAAACCTACCATGTGTATTTTTTAGGTGTCATTTAAGGGACAAGAGGAGAACATCTGTTCTTTGTGGTGGGGTGGGAATTTCTCTCTTATGATAGGTGTCTCATTTTTAGAATCTATTTAAATGAAGAGGTAACCCCGGGCTTCCTACTCCATGGGGCCAAGCATGTTTGTTTTCACTTCTCTATAACCTAAGTGAGGTACCCCTTTCAGCGATAAGCTACAACATGATTCATTAAAATTTATATCTGCTTCTTTTGTTCTTCAAAGAAAAATCCTCTAGGACACTAGGGATTGCGTAAAACATAGACCCTAGTTCAGAAGCAGCCACTTAGGATGAGAGTCAGGCATTTTCCCCAGTGAACAGAATAATTCAGCCAGCCTGTTTCTGAGCTGTCGCTCAGCACTCTCTCATGAAGATTTTAAGGCATTTTGACAAAAATACTGAAATTACTGTATAGGATAGTTTCTAGAGTAAAGAGCCCAGGATACATTAGACCTTAATATATGAATAAATGCTGTGAGGTTCTTTGCCCTACACACAATCTGATTATCGGTAATTAAATAAGTAATGAATGAATGAATGAACAATCCACTCTGTCATAATGCAAGAGAACTAATAGAATGAACATGGAAGAAAGGCCTGATCTTTCTTTGAAAATTAGGAAGTATATCTTTATCTATTAACTCACATTTATGTACATTATTTTGAGCCAGTTTTCCTACAATCAGGCCCTTAAATCCTTTCCTATTATCCTTTTTCATTCAGAATATAATCTTACTTTTTGCCCAAAGATTCCCTTTTTTATCGAAGTGTTTTAAAAATCTTTCATCCAAACATTTCCTTTATTTCTTAAAGACAAAATGGGGGAGAGGAGGAGTTGGTGAATAAATTAAGTATGGCAGGGGAAAATGTTCCTGTTTTGCCTAGGGGAGAGATTTGGCTCTCAAGGGATGCAAAGGGGATTAGGCATCTAGACTCACTGAGTATTTATTCATTTTCAACAATCGTACTGAGTGCCTTTTTTATGACAAGTACTGGGTTGAGAGTTAAGAACAACACACTGTCTCTGGCTTTAAGAATAATCAGCAGAGTGCCAATGTCTGTGCAAAATGGCTTGCAAGAGCCAATTGTTAAATTTTAAGGCTGTTAAATATAAGCATTATTAAAAATTAAATTATGAAAGCATTTCCACTAAGATCAGGAACAAGACAAGGGTGCCCACTCTCACCACTCTTATTCAACATAGTTTTGGAAGTTTTAGCCACAGCAATCAGAGAAGAGAAGGAAATAAAAGGAATCCAAATCGGAAAAGAAGAAGTAAAGCTGTCACTGTTTGCAGATGACATGATCCTATACATAGAGAATCCTAAAGATGCTACCAGAAAACTACTAGAGCTAATCAATGAATTTGGTAAAGTGGCAGGATACAAAATTAATGCACAGAAATCTCTGGCATTCCTATATACTAATGATGAAAAATCTGAAAGTGAAATCAAGAAAACACTCCCATTTATCATTGCAACAAAAAGAATAAAATATCTAGGAATAAACCTACCTAAGGAGACAAAAGACCTGTATGCAGAAAATTATAAGACACTGATGAAAGAAATTAAAGATGATACAAATAGATGGAGACATATACCATGTTCTTGGATTGGAAGAATCAACATTGTGAAAATGACTCTACTACCCAAAGCAATCTATAGATTCAATGCAATCCCTATCAAACTACCACTGGCATTTTTCACAGAACTAGAACAAAAAATTTCACAATTTGTATGGAAACACAAAAGACCCCGAATAGCCAAAGCAATCTTGAGAACAAAAAAAGGAACTGGAGGAATCAGGCTCCCTGACTTCAGACTATACTACAAAGCTACAGTTATCAAGACGGTATGGTACTGGCACAAAAACAGAAAGATAGATCAATGGAACAGGATAGAAAGCCCAGAGATAAACCCATGCACATATGGACACCTTATCTTTGATAAAGGTGGCAGGAATGTACAGTGGAGAAAGGACAGCCTCTTCAATAAGTGGTGCTGGGAAAACTGGACAGGTACATGTAAAAGTATGAGATTAGATCACTCCCTAACACCATACACAAAAATAAGCTCAAAATGGATTAAAGACCTAAATATAAGGCCAGAAACTATCAAACTCTTAGAGGAAAACATAGGCAGAACACTCTATGACATAAATCACAGCAAGATTCTTTCTGACCCACCTCCTAGAGTAATGGAAATAAAAACAAAAATAAACAAATGGGACCTAATGAAACTTCAAAGCTTTTGCACAGCAAAGGAAACCATAAACAAGACCAAAAGACAACCCTCAGAATGGGAGAAAATATTTGCAAATGAAGCAACCGACAAAGGATTAATCTCCAAAATTTACAAGCAGCTCATGCAGCTCAATAACAAAAAAACAAACAACCCAATCCAAAAATGGGCAGAAGACCTAAATAGACATTTCTCCAAAGAAGATATACAGACTGCCAACAAACACATGAAAGAATGCTCAACATCATTAATCATTAGAGAAATGCAAATCAAAACTACAATGAGATATCATCTCACACCAGTCAGAATGGCCATCATCAAAAAATCTAGAAACAATAAATGCTGGAGAGGGTGTGGAGAAAAGGGAACCCTCTTGCACTGCTGGTGGGAATGTGAATTGGTTCAGCCACTATGGAGAACAGTATGGAGGTTCCTTAAAAAACTACAAATAGAACTACCATATGACCCAGCAATCCCACTACTGGGCATATACCCTGAGAAAACCGAAATTCAAAAAGAGTCATGTACCAAAATGTTCATTGCAGCTCTATTTACAATAGCCCGGAGATGGAAACAACCTAAGTGCCCATCATCGGATGAATGGATAAAGAAGATGTGGCACATATATACAATGGAATATTACTCAGCCATAGAAAGAAACGAAATTGAGCTATTTGTAATGAGGTGGATAGACCTAGAGTCTGTCATACAGAGTGAAGTAAGTCAGAAAGAAAAAGACAAATACCGTATGCTAACACATATATATGGAGTTTAAGAAAAAAAAATGTCATGAAGAACCTAGGGGTAAGGCAGGAATAAAGACGCAGACCTCCTAGAGAACTGACTTGAGTTTATGGGGAGGGGGAGGGGTGAGCTGTGACGGGGCGAGAGAGATTCATGGACATATACACACTAACAAATGTAGTAAGGTAGATAGCTAGTGGGAAGCAGCCGCATGGCACAGGGATATTGGCTCGGTGCTTTGTGACAGCCTGGAGGGGTGGGATAGGGAGGGTGGGAGGGAGGGAGACGCAAGAGGGAAGAGATATGGGAACATATGTATATGTATAACTGATTCACTTTGTTATAAAGCAGAAACTAACACACCATTGTAAAGCAATTATACCCCAATAAAGATGTTAAAAAAAAATTAAATTATATAAATATACAATTAAATAAATTATTTTTAAAACGAAGGTAATAAATACTTAAAACTCACCACTTCCTAACTACTTTACTACATGTCGCTATTGTCTATTGTTCTCCATTATTTATATCTATTTATGTCTGGTAGAAATACTACACTATACTGTACTATACTATCCTATAAACTGTAGTATACTATAATACACAAAACTATACTTTACTGTACTATACTACACTATGGGCTACACACATCTCTGTCATATCTGTAGCTTGAAATCAGCTATGGTGGCAGTATTTACATCATGGAAATCAACAAACACTACAAATAGGGCTTTTTTTTCCAGGGGAGCCACTTAAACATTTACCAGCACATCCAGGAACCTAATGTAGAAGCCAAGAGGGTCCTAGAGATTGCCAATTCAACTGCTACTGCAAATAACAAAGGGAGTGGCAGAGACTGTGGCAACTACAGGCTATATGCTCCTCTGGGGGCAGAGGCTGGTCAGGTCAAGACTTCTTATAAGACAACTTGAGCCTGGTATTGCCAGATTTTCTGATTTTTCAAGAGAAAAATTCAGATTTTCCTGTGAAATTTTCCACTTTAATACACCATATGGGCTATCCAAAAAATGTCTGCAAACCAGCTCCTAATCTGGTCCAATTTCTTCATTTCACAGATGAGGAAACTGAGACCTCACTGAGCTCATGATCTGATAGAGACACAAGTTAAGTCATGGAAACTGTCGTGTCTCAAGTGGGGCACTCTCTCTGTCTGGCTCTTCCACAGAAATGCTCGTCCGTGTAGATTTTTCCTTTATAAGAAACGGGCTGTTGACTAAAGTCAAGTGTGTATTCCTAGAGTCATGAGTTCAAGGGCAGTTCAGTCGAAGCCACAAGATTCACTCCGTATAATGCACCATGTCCTCTCTAAGAAGTCTCAAAAGCATCAGGGACCTAAAAATAAACATTGGATCCAGAATTATCAAGGTTTTCTTTGTGATCAAAAATTGGATCAACTGATTTTCCTTCCGACTACTTTACTGCATTCCTTGGATTGGCATCAAAGGATGGGAATTATCTTCGTAGCTCTCAAAATCAACTTCTAAACGGGCTTTACAAGTATATTGCTACACACAAAGTATAAACATTTCTATTTCATCCTATTCTTAGCAGCATTGGGTACTAAAATTTTTTGTTTTCTGCTCATTTAATAGGTATAAAATGGCGTTCATACTTTTAATTGTTATCTCACTGTTAACTCTCTAGATTAAATATTTTTTAATATGTTTCTTAATTATAGCCTCTCTTGGGTAAATAGTCTATTTAGTCAGGCCTAGTCGTTTACAAGTCCTGATCCTAGTAAACTAATCAACTATATAGGCCCTTGGGAAAGCAGTTTGGTAAAGCAACCAGCTGAGTATGATTCAGTTAAAATGAGTTTTTTGTCTTTCCACTGACTAAACACCAATGTATCAGAATGAGTTGGATGTATTTGCTTTTCCTCAAGCAGTTCTGGTACTTTTTAATTCTCTGCCTAGTATATCCTCCTCAAAGACCCCTTTATTCCCCTGAAACCACTCAAAATCCAGCCCTTCCTTCCCCCTGAACCCACACTTTCTTAGTGACAAAATTATAGTGAAGTTTCTGATACTGACAAGAAGGGGGAACATAAAAATATGGTTCCTTTGTTTCATCCAGAAAGAAAAAGTTTCTAACTCAAAAAGAAAAATGATAACTATTACCGAGCCTTACCTGTTGTTTCTCAAACAATGTTCATAATCTTTCTTTGTGGGGAAAGAATACAAATGCTGTAATGATTAAGAATGCTATAAAGATTAAGAATGCTGTAATGATGCAAGACTCTTCCATGAGTTGAGATTTCTTTGTTCTATCCCATTGGCACCTAGCCTTCTAGAAGACCCTCTCCTCAGACAGAAGTCATCCAAAAGATTTCTTTCAGTAACTACTAAAAACAAAATCACTTTTTCTAGGAAAGGGAAGAGGACAGAAGACAAAGGGGCTTAAAATTATACATATATGGAATCAGGCCAGAAAGCTCTGAGCTAAATCTGATTCTCTGTCATAAATTAATCCCCTTATTAAGCATATTTACTTTTCTTGCCTTTGTTCTATTTCAGTCTTCATTTTATTAACCTTTCTATATATGTCTTTTTTTTAATAAGCCAGAGGTCTTCAAATAGGGCACTTATACTCCGAGAGTATAATGTTCCCCTTAGGGTACATGCAAGCTATCAGAGGGGCACGTGGGCATGGATAGTTTTAAAATAATTATTTCTGGATCTCTGACTTCCTCTGACCTCTTTCCTAAGACGGATCCTCCTGAAAACTTGCCTGCAGTCTCCTCTGTAGCCTCCCTTTAATGATTGCTCTGTCCCATTTGGCAAGATAAAGGCATGCCTCTCCCTGTTCCTGAATCTTAACTATGTGTATTACACCAGTGTATAAAACCTCCCAGGTACAAAGAAGCCTTTACAGATATCGTTGTTGAGGTAATGGATGACTTTAGTTTAAATAACATATCCTTTTCCAAACTGCGTGATTTTCTTTTTTCTTTTCTTTTCTTTTTTTTTGTGTTCATCAATATTGAAGTAATAACCTAATTAATTTGTCAGGTTACAAATCATTAGAAATAATTGATGATAGACCACAACGTGAATTTTGGAAAATAAGAAGGAATTTAAATAATTAAGTTACATTCCTGAAACAAAATTTCTTGTAATTCCATGTACTTACATATATATCAGCAAAGTTTTTCAATATTTTCATCTATAGAAGTGAAAAGTAGGATCAGGAAATGTAAATCAAAACTACAATGAGATATCACCTCATACCTATTAGAAGGGCTTTATCAAAAAGACAAGAAATAACAAGTGCAATAAGTAATATCCATATACAGATACACAAAATAGGGAAAATGTACCATCACTTTATTAAGAAATACTTTTCCTATAAAATTTAATTCATAATTTTAATAAGTATTTATCAACATTTATATGCATTATGTTTTGCTCCATTTGCAATAGTCACAGAGGCTAAAAAAGATGATTTCAATATGTATACATATATTCTTGCAAAGAAGTATGATGGGGTGATAAAATTCAATGAAGGAAATATTGGATTGGCCAAAAAGTTCATTCGGGTTTTTCCGTAACATCTTACGGAAAAACCCGAATGAACTTTCAAATAAAATGGAAATAAAATAAAATACAAATTCCAAGAAAACAAGGAATGAGATAAAACTTCTGGTTTTTAAAGAGGAGTTTATTCATGTATTTTATTTTATTTTTTTATTTTATTTTATTTTATTTTATTTTATTTTTTGTGGTACGCGGGCCTCTTACTATTGTGGCCTCTCCTGTTGCGGAGCACAGGCTCCGGACGCACAGGCTCAGCGGCCATGGCTTACGGGCCCAGCCGCTCCACGGCATGTGGGATCTTCCTGGACCGGGGCACGAACCCGTGTCCCCTGCATCGGCAGGCGGACTCTCAACCACTGCGCCACCAGGGAAGCCCCTATTCATGTATTTTAAAATGCATAAAGTGGGTATTTTAGGTTCATTGGATACATTAAAAGGAGGAATATGTTTTATTTTTAATTATTATCAATACTTAAGTAATTTTAACTTTTATGATGAAAAAATTGTAGGTGTCTACTTAAATATGTGTGAGGTTTTCAAAATTCTTTTAGAGGGTATCTAAGCCACATAAACCTCTTTGAAAAGTAGATGTATAAATATTTTGAGAAGTAGATGTATAAATAAAGTCAAAAATAAATAAAGATGGGACATCTCACTGTACATCAGAAGAGCCCTCAGGTAAAAAAAGGTGTGTGTGATTTCAGGTACTGCCAAGAGTGCCTTTCATAGCAGGCTGCATGTTCATTGTTCTGGTGATTCTTAATTAAGATTTATCCCTACCAATCTCATGGAGGGTTATACTTTTGAAAGGAGTATTAGAGATTGCCGTTTTGTTGTGTATATTACTGAAGAAGTTCACAAATTTCCATGAATTTCCACCCAAGGTTACATTCCACTTTTCATAAAATAATAACAACTAGCTAGCTTTTATAAAATGTCTGCTATTTTCCAGACCAGTAGTTCTCCAGAGAAATTGTTATAAATGCAAATTCTCATACCCTAAAACTGTGGAATCAGAACCTCTGGGCATGGGACCCAGCAAACCTGGTGATTCAGATGCAGCCCAAAGATAGTATTTACAAAACATCTGGTAGGGGGCCTTGAACACAGTAGGCATTTAATAAAAGTTAGCTGCTATTACTTTTTCAATAAATGGTTCATCCTAGCTCCCTGAAAGAAGTTTTCTAGTTAAGAGATCCTTGGAAGAAATAGTTCTATGTGTTCAATTATTCATAGGATAAAATGACTTATGTTTAAAATCAAACTCATTTGTCTTCTACTCAAAACAGATTTGTTCCTCCAACTTCGCCATTTCTATTAATGGCAAAAATACATACATAAATCTCTGAAGGTTTCAGCCAGAAACTTCTCTAGTTAAAGACCATACTAGGTGATCTGAGGTGCTCATAAACCTGGACATATTTCTTAAACCAGCCGCTTCAGGATGTGAAATTCCCACAATCAAAGTCACTTTATTGAGTTAGGAAATTGCGTTCATGAGTCTTATGTTAAAATTTTACGTGTGTTTCCTGAAGAAGACATGTATCAATGCAAAAGTCAGTCAGGAATTCAGAGTAACTAGAATTCACCTAGAAGACCCCTCAGTGTCTTGTGTTATTGCTGCTGCTGACAGTGATGACGGCGATGGTGACAGGAACGTTCTTCTGGAAGAGGCAGTGAACTAGGTCTCGGGCACTGGGGATGACGAGACAGCAGCATGTCACATACAGAGGAGCTGTGTGCGCTTCCACAGATATTCTGCCGCCACACTTAGAATACGTCTGGGAGGTATGTGTCACAGCACAGGAAATGAGTCAGGGAGGCCCAGTAACTTGCCAGAGTTCAAAGACCCAGGGAGGAACGGGCTTCACTCCCAGATCAGGACTCCACACACGCAGGAGAGGCCACACACTTTGCCTTTGCCCTAGAAAACTGCAGATGAAAATAGGCTGCACCTGCTTCACAGCTGGACCTGACCTTAGGTCCAATCAGCTGTCAGATCATCCATTTTTCCCTGGGATTCCTCTCCATCCATGCCCATCGCCTTCTCTCAGGTTCCAGAACCTGCCATAGGGGTACTTCCTCTAATCTCAACCAGCACCCATAATTTTTGCACATTCTGTCTTTGTAAAACACTATTTTCATCAGTCTACAATTTTTCATGTTTTTTTTTTTTTTTACTGTCTTAGTGCAAGAGGTAGTTTAACTTCAGTGACTCTAAGAATCACTTAGGTAGCACATTGAATGCAAATGCCTAGGCCCTGTTTCCTCTGGTTCTGGTTTAGTTGATCAGGGTTGGGGTCCGTGGATCTGAATCTTGATCACCTCCACCCAGGTGCTAGTAACCAGGTTTTCCTACTATAACCCACATTCTGAGAAACATTGCCTGTCAGGATCACATCCAAACTCAGTTTATCATCTAAGGTGCTCCAAGATTTGCTTACCTGCCCCACCCTTGGATACTAAACAGTAAATGCTGGCAGATCTTTGGCTATATGTAATATGAACTGAGAAAATGAGCTTTTATGTGTATATTTTAGAGCATATCATGTTGAACACAGAAAGCTAACCTAAATCAAAATATCCAGAAGCATATGTATCTCAGAAGCATTTTTCTCCCTTGGAGGTACAGCAAACAAGAAACTAGAATGAGGAACGATGACAGTGCCAAAGTGTGTCCCCTGAAGTATTAGCAACTTCTCCATATAGAGGACCAGAATTCTGCAGTGAGACCTGGATTTGGAGGTGAGTACTATCTTTACAAAACTCTTGTGTCACAGTCCATTGCACTGTCAAAAAATTGAGTTGAAAATTTGAAGGAATTAAGACCAAAACACAAGACCACCAATTTAAAAAAAACAAAAAACCTTTTACAATGATCTTCTCTTGAATAAGAACAGTTGATAATTTATGCATTTTAAATTAACCAAAAAGACTCATTTTTTTCTATATACATTATCATAAATAGTGTGTTTAATAAATAGTGTGTGTTCAAAAATAGTGAATGTATATACCTTGCCCATACAGCAACATATTGTTTTAATTAAAATTTGTTAAGTTGGGTTATATGATAATATTCATAAAGTCTTGTTGAACATTCTTATGAGCTGCAATGCCTGGCTTTTGTTGAAGAACTAGTCTGCCAAAGGCCACGGCTTCCCTCGAACCACCTCTGCTGAGGATTTTTCCTTTATTTACTCCTAGCAACAAAAAGTGATCAAAATGTTGGAATGCCCTTTAATGCACTGTGCTAAGCCCTTTAATGCACTGTCTCGTTCCACGCTCACAGTGACCCTATGAAGTAGGCGTTATCATGATCCCTAATATTCCAGTGTGGAAACTGGGGCTTAGAGAAGTCAAGAAATTTTCTCAAGGCCATGAAAAAAGCAGTAAGTGGTGGAACCAAGATGCAATGGCTGATGAGAACAGAAGCAAACCACATTAGAAGGATACACTTGTAAGAAAGCCTTTCCTCCCGTCAGATTGTTTACTGTGCATGTAGTTGCATCACTGAGGGTACCAAGTTTCCCAGAGATGCACAGGATGTGGTAAAATCCACAAGGTAAACTGAACTCTCCGTCTTACTGCTAAATCCATCCTGACCCTCCTGTCATTGACCTAAGGTCTCCCACACCCACAACTCCTGAACTGACAACTTTCCATGCTAGAGATATGGAGGTGAGAGAAGTGAGCGTGGTGGTGAGGAGGCAGGATCCCCCAGCAGTAGAACAGGTACCGCTTTTTGATAAATAACCAATGCTTCAAGTACTCAGCGTGGGGTGAGGAGAACTTGATACTCATCATGTTGTGGTTATGACAAAGGGAAGCACAACAGGCGTGTAGGTACCCTAGAAAACTCATTTGTTAACAGGGAAAATTTAAAAGTACATCAGGTAGCTGTTATGTTGAGGGTTGTTTGGTTTTTGTCCTCATTTCCTGGAATCCATTGGGTTGCAGTTCTAAGGGTATGGTTTTGATTTCATTAGGTTAATGATGCGAACTTTAGCAAGCATCAGAGTCACCTGGGGGCTCCTTAACAGCCAGGTTACTGGGCCTCCCCCACAGAGGTTTCGATTCAGTAGATTTGAGTGGGGTCACCAATTGTCACGTCTTATAAGTTCCTTGGTGATGCTGATCTGAGATTACATTTGATAACTACTGAATTAGATTATCAGCATCGGATTAAATCATGGTGAGTAGAATCTGTTTGTTTTCCAGAGCATTTCTCACACTTATTGAACCTAATTTAAGATTTTTAGAAGCCTCAAAATCAATCGGGTTTAAAGATGTGTGCGTTTCTGTTGTTTTGGTTTTTTTTTAATTATAGGTCTATTTTTTTAATCTTCTTTTTTTTTTGTTTTTTTGTTTTTGGTTTTTTGTTGTTGTTGTCTTACATCACTACTTCTCAGATGTGTCATTAAGGATGACAATTCTCCAAAAGATGCCCGAAATCTAACTACCATTCCCAACAGACCGTTTATTTCCCCCAAAGTTTTGCCCAAAGTTTGGAGAATATACTCTACGACTCTTACTCGGGTATTCTGAACCTTGGTCTCTATGATTCTATAAAGAGTTTCTAAAATCTTTTCCCTCTCATGGTTTAGTTGGGGAAAATCTTACAAAGTTAAACTTGCCGGGCTATGGGTCCTTTGAGCCATTAGGGGGCTCCAGACGCACAGGAATGGCTTGGTATGGGCCTCTCCCGAGTAGCGGTTAGCAGTTCAAAATGATGTACTCTCTTCAACACCGATTCAAAAAGCTGCCCTAATTCCTGTCAGGTTAGGTTCCTCAATTAAATGAACTACTGTCCTAGAGGAACGGGTTTTATGGGCCTATTTTAGACCATTGAAAGCCAGAAAGATTAAGAGAAAAATTACCGTCCTTGAATTTGGACCTTGAAACAAGCACGCTACACTTTGTAGCTCAAAGTGGTCCAAGGACCAGCTGCAGAACCACCTGGGAGTTAGTTAGAAATGCAGAAGATCAGGCCCCACCCCAGGCTTTCTGAATCAAAATCTGCATTTTAACAAGATCTCCAGGTGATTTGAATACACTTTACAATTTGACAAGCACTGTCATAGATTACCAAGAGCCGACCCTCTACTTTTATCTTAAAGCATTTATGCCTCCATTCTCCCTCCTATATATCATCCTCATCCCTCAGAAAAACATAAAACTGATCTTAAAATTCCACTTCTCTTGATCTGTTAGGGATACATGTTAAGAATTTTTAAAACATTTTTTTTCCTGAGACTACTTTGTGGGGTCATTAAAAATGCAATTTAAATGTACTATTTAGTGGCAGGTGGCAAATCATCCCACGATTAAGAAATTTTTCTGACAATCATGGACTGGGGCTAAATGGTATCCAAATGGCTTGTGTGTTCAGTCAGTTCAGGCAGAAAAATCCATAAATTCAGTCAGAAATGTCAGTCTGGTAGCCCTGTGAAATATAATCCTTAACCTTCTCTTGTCTTGGTCAGAACCGCTTTTTATACAGGTGACCCCTTCTCTGTTCTCTCAAGCCTGCCTTCCTGGGAAAATCAGCCTGCAGGATATAAAAGACAGGCTTAAATTTATCTTCTCTTTCTTTATACTTGTCCATAACACAAACACACACACATACTTCTTTCCTCTTGAGCTAAATGTAACTTCAGCACTTCTCTTGCCTTAATGTTTTCCTAATTAGCCTTAACAGTAAAACCAGCTGCTACTGCAGTGTCTTTTATAAAGCATTAGAAGATTAATTGACTCATTATGTGGAAAAAGGAGGATACATATTTAAGGGAGCTTTTTGTTTAACTTGGGTTATAAATTGCAGCTCATTTTCTTTATTTACACTTTCCCTACCCTTTACATCTCCCATAACTAAGGGGTTTTTTGGTTTTAGTTCTATAGTTGATGATTTCTTTGTTTCTTTAAAGTGAAAACAATTCAGCATCTAGATACTGACTACTGAGTCAAAACAAAAGCTAAAGCTCTAAAAGCCGCTTGTGTAGTCTTTGCTTTCACACAGGAGGACCAGATTGGGAGCCAGAGGGACCTGGCTGTATTCCTGCATTAAACAGCTCTAGGTTGCAGGCAAGCTCTTCAACCTTGCTGAGCATGAGTTCCCTCATATCAAATGGAGTTAAGATTGATTCTGCCCAGCTAACTAACGAAGTGGCTATAATAATAACATTAGATAATATATAAAGTATTTTAAATGCACCTCACAAATAAGATGAATAACTTTCATTTAGCTCTCCTTATTCCAGCATGCATAAAACCAGACTGATGATCTAGCTTTATATATATATAAAGTAGTATAAACATCTATGCCACTGCCTAGTTAGTGATCCTGGGAAATCAACACCTAACTGTAATAGTTAATAGTCATTTAATTTTTACTATATTCCAAATGCTTTACATAGAGAATTAATAAGAGTATTTATGAAAGTGTTATATTTCGTGTTCTATGTATTACACATCAAATAGATACTGAATAAGTTGGTTAAGACATTTGAATGTTAGGTTAGGCTAAGGACTTAACATGCATTTTTTCATTTTGTTTCACAGCAACCCAATTAGGCACATACCATATACTTATTTCCCCTATTTTACAGATGAGCAAACTGAGGCTTAGAGGAGTTAAGGATTTACAGACGTTTAATTGTGTGTGTGTGTGTGTGTGTGTGTGTGTGGTACGCGGGCCTCTCACTGTTGTGGCCCCTCCCGTTGCGGAGCACAGGCTCCGGACGCGCAGGCTCAGCGGCCATGGCTCACGGGTCCAGCCGCTCCGCGGCATGTTGGGATCTTCCCGGACTGGGGCACGAACCCGTGTCCCCTGCATCGGCAGGCAGACTCTCAACCACTGCGCCACCAGGGAAGCCCCAGACATTTAATTTTAACTCGGGTTTATGTGGCTACAAATTTCATGTTTTTTTGTTTTGGTTTGGTTTGTTTTTGCTTTATTGCCACTTTTTCTCTGGGACTCAGCTCCTGTTTTACAAAAAGAATGATCTTTGGAGCTTTTATCCAGCTCCAAAATTCTATGATTCTGCATCTTGCCTTTACACGCCTTCATCCTCCACTCTGTCCTCAGAATGTCAAACCAGAGTACAGAGGCCTAGACCCAGGAGAAAGTACACTTGGGCATCAAATGCAAAGGAGACAAAAATGAGGTTAGACAGCATCTGAAGACAAACACTTTCCTTTGAGATGGAAGATCCCCACAAGAATAGAAAAAATGAGAGGGAAGAAAGAAGAAATCTAAGATGTTTCCAGGAACCCATTCCTAAGAGACAAGCCATACTATTACCCCACTGTCAGTCCAGCCTTCAAACAACCCCGAGGGCCCAGTGCTTGTCCAGTGGTGGCATGAATGTCCTTGTATGGTGGCTTTATAAGACTGTTCCTGGATTGCAGAGATAGTCATCAGTAAATAGGTCCTACTTACAAGTCATGAGATCTTGAATCCAAGTTGTGTTCAGGTTTTGTCCTAAAATAAGCTCTCTGTAAGAAACACTGGATCATTTTTTAGTGAAGAGTGGACTGATTGTCTAAATGTTTGAATGTAAGATTGGGAATTGTGGTTTGCAGTCCTAGGAACAGTTTCACATTTTTGCTGAATTGCAGTAAGAGTAACATTTATTCTGTGCTATTTACTGAGTATCAATTAAGTTGACTGTATATTATTTCTAGTCTTTCAGTAAGTCTCCAAGGTGAGTACTACTACTGGATCTTATAGCTGAGGACACTAAGCTTAGAGATGTTACTGACCCGAGATCACACGTGAGTCATGGAGCTGGATTCAAACTCTGGTCTGGACTCTAATGCCAGAATTTTCTCCAGGACATTCTGCTCCCTGTCCAAGACCTGTCCAATCCCTTCAGTCCCTTGGAGTATTGGAGTTAATGGGAATATTTACTCATCCTGAAAGGCCAGATAGGGGCAGGGATGAGATCTTTCCATGATTTTTTTATTTTGATAGCTCTACCAATTAAAGAAAAAAGACAACCAAACAAAATAAAAGCACCAGAGTTAAAGCTGATAAAGGAATAATACTGAGCTGTTCCCAAGTTAATGCTTAATCATAATTATCATTAAACAAAATTTTAATAGAATTGTCATTATTAACATTACAGGAAGTAATTGGTCCAATGACAGGAAGTAGTTGGTGGTTAAGGTGCAAGTAAGGTATTCCTAAAGCCTGAAACAGAAATATATTCTAGTGACAGGCCCAGTGCCTGGCCAGCTAATACCCTTGTAAGTAAAGAAGGATATTGAGGGTTTAGACTTATGGAATAGAAGA
Source organism: Orcinus orca (assembly GCF_937001465.1). Taxonomy (NCBI): domain Eukaryota; kingdom Metazoa; phylum Chordata; class Mammalia; order Artiodactyla; family Delphinidae; genus Orcinus; species Orcinus orca. Next base: position 103,384,438 of record NC_064563.1, read on the forward strand.
GGGAATCTGGGTCGATAAAGTGAAGGTAACGTCAGCCAATTAATGGGGTAGGGGGGTCATAGAGGGTGCACAGGGGCTGGCGAGGCATATCTTGTTTTATAGTGTGCATTTAAAACACAATAATTAGGTGCCTTATTAAATTATATGCACATATATGTCACATGTAGCACATCCAGACAATAAGGAAGGAAGTTTTTCTGGCCTGTCCCTTCTAAATCCCAGAATCTTGACTGAAACAGCCACCTGGGATCCATCTAGGCAAGATTTCTGTTTTTTCAACAACAGTTGAAAGCATTTTTTAACTCGGGACTATAAAGTTTGAGAATTGGTCACCATGGAAAGAAAACATACGAAGACTATATGTATAAATATACAAACTCTTTGAACATATATATACATCAAATTTCATACACAATACTAAATAATGAAGTTATTAACATCAGCATCCCCTCACACAGGAACAGATGAAACCCTCTGTAAGGTGTGACAAGAAAATGTCTTGGTCTCAGTCTGTTCTCTGGGTGCATGAGCCTGATTCTGTGAGACCCAACGGCACACCAGTCTCAACACTTGTCTGTCTGAAGTTGCTCCAATTCTGACTTTCAGAATACTCTCAGCCACACATTTCAAAGGATGTTTGCTTTATCCCAAATGCAGGTTGTGGTTACTGATGATCTGGGTAGCGACATTTCTGAATGTGCAGCATCCCTGTGTAGCATTGTACTAGCAGTGTGTTCCTCTAGACTGCCATGCACTGCCCAAGTGAAAAAGGCTGAATTTTTGGCAAGGGAGGAAAGGCTCCCATATTTACCAAAGTCATGAACTCCATGACCACATCCACTCCCTGAATGTGTAATAATATATCAATAGACAATGGAGAGATTTATTGTTAAAACTTGAAAAATAATTCATTTGCAACATTGATCTCTCTCCACTTTAAATGTTTCCAAAATAATCCTGATTCCTCGTTATATTACCCATTCTTCTTTCTGAAGGATCTCCAGTGCCAGTGGGTTACAGATGTCCAGGTTGAAAGCATTGACAGCATTTCAGAGGTTAACATGGTAAGTTTCTCTATGAGATACTTTTTCTGAAAGGATAGAGTCTCAATAGTGTCAAAATCACTGGTGTTTTAATAAATCAACTTAATTATGTATGTTACTTATTTTTCCTACTTTGCTTAATAAAGTTGAAGTTGCTTTACTCTCTTCTATCCACTTCTTTCTACCTCTGATTAAAATTCTCATTCCTTTCCTCCTCTTCTCTTTTCCTTCTAATGGCTTTACAGTGGTGGAGCACTGAAGGACATGATATATTTAGCTATGTGACATGAACCAGAAACAATTGCACAAGAAGAAGGGATGATCATAATATATGTGAAATATGAAGTCACAACCATGAGTCCTTACCCACAAAATGATAAACACCTGAATCTGGGTTGATAGAATGCTTCCAGATTTTTCAGTTCATACTAACTTTGCTTATCTGTAGAAAAACAATAGCAGAGAACAAAGGATTTTTTAAACTCATAGGACTAAAAATTTAAATTAAGAAAAGTTTGTCCATTCCCTTAGAGTTTCTAGAAATCCAGAAGAGACTGCCCTTATTTTATTTTGCACTGAAATATTTGTCATTTTTATGGAGTAGTACTTGCAAACCACCATCACTTAAAACTTTAAACTGATTGATTATTATCATTTTCCTTTTAGCCTTTTCCTGTTTCCGTTGCCATTTTATATGCTTTGCTTTTTTGTTTCCTCTTCCCCATTCCCCCTAACCCAGTTTTACCATTTTAGCTATATTTATGTTTTAATATCCCCTACCATAATTTTTCCATTTTATTTTCTCTACTCCCACTTTAGAACTACCGAGTCTACATAATTACCAGAATTGTGTTTCATTTAAGTAATTTTAAGCTTTTTTCAGGTACTTTAAGAATAATATTTACTTGCACAAACATATACATTATTGATGTAATTCCTTTTTACCTACTACTATTCTGTTAATTTGTTAATGTCTCAGAGCTTTGTGTAGCCCATTTTAGTATATTTTTCTATGCCAAATAAAAAGTGCGTTATAGTTTCAAATTTTCAATGTCCATTTCCTTGTTCTTACCTAAGTGATGTATATTCTTATATTTGAATCACTCTTTCCATCTAATTTTGTTCTCTTCAGTTGTGTTGTCTTTTCCATCATCTCCTGTAGTTGTCTTTCTTTTGTTTCCTATCAACATTACACTAGGTGCAACTATTAATGACAAGGGCCCTAACAGGTACTCACTGGTAGGATGCAGCTTTGAACATGTTTTGGTTTTGGTTGTGGTTTCAGTTTTGGATTTGTTCCTACCTCCCCCCAAGTTTTAGACAGTTTGTGAATGCCGTTAGGTAGGGCCTGTGCCCTCCAGTTTGCCCTGGAACCCATGCCTGGCTTTCCTCTTAGGTTCATCCTGCTTCGTTCATTGGTGTTTCCTGCCAGGTCCTGATCCAGGGAGACATCTGAAGTTGCAACTCTTAGCCAAACGCTTATTGTCTTTCATTTTCTACTTTGAATATGGAAGCTTAGTTTTTGCAGGGGGCTAGAGGGTGATAAAAATAAAACCAGGGAATACCCCCTCCATGAATAGAGAAGATATGAATTAGTTTCAAACTCCATTTTCCATCTGGAAAGATTTAGTTTGTTGTTTATCTAATCTGGTCATTTCATGTATGTTAATCCTTGCATTTTATTCCCTTTTCTGGAATCTTTTACATGTGTGTTCTTGTGAAATTTTCAGAAGTTGCTTTGAGATATTTTTTGGAATGAAAGTATTTTTGATATATGAACTGTGGCTTATATATAGTGTTTTTCATAGAATTAAGTATTGAAATTTAGATTCTACATATTATTTTTAGTATGGAATTACCACAAAGACAATTTTTTTTAAAAAAGAAGAGAATGAAAGAGAAAGAATAAAGTAGGGATCTCTTAAGGAAGCAGGACCTAGAAAATATAAATCACTTAAAATTGAAAGAGCAAATAATCTTTTCATATGTAAACTTAATTAATATTTTTATTTATAGTGATTCCTTCAACTAGTCATTGCCATCCAAATGCTAACTAAATGAAAATTACAGGACACATAAAAATTCCAGAAAAGTCTAAACAAGATCTTCTATGGCCCAACATCTGGTTTCAGTCTTCAGTTAATGTCCTTCTAGTCCTTTTCATTATCTAATTTAATATTTATTTCAGTTCAATATCAAACCTTAAATGAAACTTCCTTCATTGTAAGCACCCTACTCCCAGAGGGAATAGCACCACTAGTACCCACTATTCAAAAATGCCTTGATTAGAAAGCGTTGGCTTTTCCCTTACCAAAAGTGGCTTTTGGTGACATTTTCTTGAGCCTGTTGTGCTCCAGAAGCAGGCTGTCATTTTGCCTCTCCTGGCATAATCTCTAAGTGATACCTGAATGACCCAGTCTGCATCTAAAAATCTCGTTGTGTCTACCCCACAGCCCCCAAAACTGGACCTCATCCTTTTCTCCTGAATAAGTTCAGCCTTAGTACTCAGTATCAGCAAAAACTGGTCTGCATTCTCCATGCCTAATTTGAAAAAATCATCAGTGACCTCCAGTGTTGGCTTCTTTTGCTTCTCATTTATCATTTTCCCATGCTCCCTTGTCCCACCCTGAATTCACTTTCGATCCCTTTTAGTTTTGTCCTGCTCTCCTCAAAACAGGCTGTTCAGCCCGCTTCTCATGATAGTGCCAACTAGTGGTGACGCTGATGTACCACTGACATGTATATACCAATGTCTGCCATTTGACTTCATAGGCTCAGTATTTGCCCAGTGCCCTTCTGATCAGACTGAGCATCTAAAACCAAATATATGCTCATTGAAGCAACCCATGCAGTAACCCACAGGATTCCCTGTGGAGTAGTGTTACCGTAATGAATGAACCATTCTATTTATTCACCCTCACTGTAATCCAAAATTACACAGGGCTGATGCTCCCAGATTAACGCAGAGCAATAATACAATGTACCTCTATTCTGATCCTAAGAAAAACAAATGAGCTCATCATTGCTTGATGACTTATTTGTGGTTTACTGAGATTTGTTCTTTGCCTGTGTAATAAATGTCAAAGTTCTATTATACGTGTTATTTCAAGAAAAATAGGAGTGTTGTTGGGCAATAAATGATAGTGTGAAGTAAGCATTTGGGAAATGTAAAACACGTTGTCATTGCCCACACCCAGTGACTTGGACGAAGATAGGAGAATTTCTGTTCAAACAAAATATTTAATGTCGTATCTGAGAGCCAAATAAAACTCAAATTATTGACTAACCATTTTTTTTTTTCTGCTAACATAATGTTAACATAGTTTTTTCCCCTCATCCTTACCTCCTTACAACTGGAATACACATTAACAATTCAAATACCTGAGCCATACTGGATCAGAATCTCTGGGAACTAGCTTCTGGGGAATGTGCCATTTTAACGAATTCACAGGTGATTCTTCTGCACACTAAAATTCCAGCACCACCATCTCCTGGCATTCTTTCTGTCTCTCAAGAAGAGGGAGATCATTGTCGCTTTTTCAGAACCTCCGAAAACATGCTTTCCACTAACAGCTCCAATAAAGGCTGTGTCCAGGTTTTTGTGGGACTGTAGTTTTTTCAACTTGGGGAGGGCTTCTTTAAAACAAAAACAATATAAATGTATGGATACAAAATCAATCACAAAAGTGAATATTTATTTATAATGAGAAAAAAATCAAAATAAAATACCAGACCATGGAGTTCCAGGTTCCTTTCTTCTGAGATCTCTTTAGGTGATTTACCAGAGTGCTTAGGTAGAAATGCTTCCCAGTTATAACCTGTTTCCCTTCACCAACTTGAATACTTGATGGTTTTCAGAAACTCTCAACATTCACCAGAGTCCAGGTGAGGGAGAGGCTCTGTGACTGAAGCTCAGTAGCTTCATTCTAAATCTACCTGAAAATATAAGCTATTCACGGACAGGTCACTAAAACCCATGGAAACCAATCGAGACTAATAGTATTGATTGATCACCCTGAACCATATTCCTACTGACCTTGACTTGTCTCTTTTTCTCTCTACCTAGGACTTTACAATGACTTTTTATCTCAGGCATTACTGGAAAGATGAAAGACTTGCCTTTCCCAGCAAAACCAACAAAAGCATGACTTTTGATCACAGATTAATCAAAAAGATTTGGGTGCCTGATATCTTTTTTGTCCATTCGAAGAGATCCTTCATCCATGATACAACTGTGGAGAACATCATGCTGTGTGTACACCCTGATGGAAGTGTCCTCTTCAGTGTCAGGTAAGGAGGGCTGTCTACTGCCTTTGGCTTCCTTATACCACACCATCTACACCAAAGCTGATGGGTCTCACTTCAGGCTAAACTCCCAATATTGCTGTATTTAGTAATGCTGGAGCTTGGGACACAAGCAGAAGATGTGATTTTTCCTGGTTCTAACTTCCAGGTTTTAAAGAATGGTTTCCTAGTCTAACTGTACCCACTCTGGGCATGTATTGGAGAATGATAGGAAATAAGGTTGGACAGAGTGGAGCTGAATTATGGAAATCCTTAAGAATCTGGCCCACAATTTTATAAGTATACAAAACTACTTTTCCTCCTCACCAACTCCACCCCACCCTGCACCCCAGCAAGCAGTCTTGGAATCTTGGATCAACTAAATAATTTTGTTAACTATCTCCTTCATTTTTCACAGGAATATATAGTCATCATCCAAGTTACCCCTAGTTTCTTCATTTAAAAAATTTTGAAAATGAAAAAAATTTTTTAATTTAAAACATTTGTTCTGACACTATGCTATAATATCCCTCCATCTTTAATATACCATATGTTTTTAAGCCTGGGTCCTGTGCTTACTGAGTGGCTTACCATAGGTAATCCTAAAAATGTTTGGTAAATCCAAGCAATTCATTTTTTTTATGTCTTAGAAATCCCAGAAGGATTCAGTAGTAAACTGAAAAAAACCAAAAAAATTAGCTTCCCAAAAGTTATCCATGCCCTAATCCCCGGAACCTGTGAAGGTTATTTTATATGGAAAAAAAAAAAGGATCTATGCAGATGTGATTAAATAAAGGGTCTTGAGATAGGGGAATTATTCTGGATTATCTGGATGTGTCCTAAATGCAATCATCCGTATCCTTGTAAGAGAAAGGCAGAGGAAGGATTTGACATACACGGAAGAGTAGAAAGCAGTGTGACCATGAAGACAGAGATTGGAGTGATGCAACCACCAGCCCCAGAATGCTGGCAGCTACCAGGAGCTGTGAGAAGCAAGGTATGAATTTCCCCCCTAGAGCCTCTGGAGGGAGCAGGGCCTTTCTAACACCTTGATTTCAGTCCAGTGATACTAACTTCAGACTTCTGGCCTCCAGAACTGTGAGAGAATACATTTCTGTCGTTTTAAGCCACCAAGTTTATGGTAATTTGTTACAATGGAAATAAGAAACCAATACAGATTCTTTTTGTTCATTAAAAACACCTTGTTCACTTTAGTACAAAAGTGCTATTACCAGACGTTTCATATGCTTTTTTTTTTTAAAAAAAAATGAAATTAAAGGAAAATACTACTTTCCATAGGACTTTTAAATCAGAAGTAACATAGGACTCTAATAAGTACTGGAATCAAGCGTTCCTAGGAATCAGAAGCCGATTGGCAGCATCTGGCCAAGGAATCAACTGATTTAAATTAATTATTTTGATGAGGTGATATCCACTGGAGAATTAACTCGGGGGATTATCCTTACCCTGCACATTCCAAAGAAAGATTTAGCTCTTGCCTGGTTCCTGGGAAATAACCTACAAGCCCTTGGAATATCCTGCCTGATAAGTATGTCTTTGTTTACCCGGAGGCCTTGAGCCACACGGTATCAACTTGATCTCTGGAGGAGCTAAAACTAAGGTCAGCCATAACTATGTGACCAACCTTCAGTTAATATATACTTTGGACTCCAAAGCTTATGTAGCTTCCCTGGTTGGCAATTGTCCGTGCATGTTGTCACACATCATTGCTAGGAGAAGTAAGCACTGTCCATATACCTCCACTAGAACAGGACAGCTGGAAACTTGCTCCTGGTCTCTCCTGGAACCTGCCCTATGCATCTTATTTCATTGCTGATTTTAACTGGTATCCTTTCATTGCTATGAACCATTAACTGTTAGTATAACAGCTTTGATGAGTTCTGTGAATCCTTCTAGTGAAACATTGAACCTGAGCTTGGTCTTGGAGATCCCCCAACACAGAAGGACTCAAAACTGTTGTCTGCACAGCTATTTCAGCTGACAGCAGAGCCAGCTGAAGCCCAGCCAGTCACCTGGTTTCAGGCTTGGTTCTGACACCGTCTACTGACAAAGATTCTCTCTTTGACCAAATTCTACTCAGTCTCCTCTGAACTGTCTTCTCACCTAGGCCCTGCTCCCCTGTTCTCAGTATCTGATCACCCTCCATATCTGATGAGGTTCCTCATCCACCCCCTAACCCCCAGCTGATATCTGATCACCCTGGCCCCCCTTCAGCAAGAATCCTGTTAGGTCCATTTAGCCAGAATCCCCCAAGCCCTGATGTTTCCTCTTGGTAATTGTTCATCCACTGACCTCCGCACCTCCACCCCACTCCCTCTTCCTTCACTATAAATTCCCACTCATTATATTTGGAGTTGAGCCCAATCTTTGTTACCCATTAAAAAAAAAAATTATAGTAGCCCTCCTAAATAGAGTCCGCCTTACCATTCTTTAACAAGTATCATGCATAGTTTTTTCTTTAATAGTGCCTGCCTAATCTCCTTGGTTTTTAATTTATTCATATGTACTCTGAAGGAAGTAGACTCAAAGATTTCAGAAGTCCTTTCCAGCTTTAAAGTACAAGGAAAAAAATAAATAAATAAAGTACAAGGAAGATGCCAAAATGAATATGTTTTGTGACACAAAGTTATCCAGACATCTCCCTGGCTTGGCATTTTGCTGCATGACTATTGACAGTAGAATTCAACCCCCGGCAGATAAAATGGTTCTACTCCTCTGATTAACTTGGATACACCATCGGTAGGACCAGCTGTTGCCTTTGTTTTTTGCAGACTTGCTCAGGGGCCTTTTAAGGAACCTCCGATCTGCTATTGCGGGTACCAAAGTTCAACAGCCTCTGCCTGAAGCCAGGAAAAGCTAAAAGGACATAAAATTTGAAAAAGCAGTCCTCATCAGTATGCAAGCCTTTCACTTAATAGCACCTGAATTACATGCTTAATAGCACGTAGATCTATAACTGAAAATGCTCCAGGCTTTCCCCTCACTCCTGGAAAGATAATTTCCTCAGGTAAACTTGCTTTGTGAAAGAAACCTTTACTCATAGGTTTTTATTACCACCATTCCAGCTCTTTATTACTGGAAACTATTTAAGTTTGCATCTTCCAGAAAGCAGAAAATATTTAAATCTATTTAAAAGCCTTCTCACTTTGAAGTGTGTTTTTCTGAAAACACCCAGAAAATATAGAGGAAGCTGCGCAGGAAATGGTGAGATCAGAAGCAATTTTTAGGGCAGGAATTCACTCGTTAACTGTGTCTTACGCAAATCACCTACCTTCCTGGGTTTGCTTCCTTATGGGTTACTTGGAAAGAAGATGGTAACACCTGTTTTGCATTAGTCTTGAAAGGCACTCAAAAGTGTCAGAGAGCTTCAATGCTGCATTGCTTATTTGACCATGTGGTTAAATGATCTGCAGTTTTCTTTTTCTCATTCTTGCTATAGGATAACTGTTACAGCAATGTGCTTTATGGATTTCAGCAGGTTTCCACTTGACACTCAAAATTTTTCCCTTGAACGGGAAAGCTGTAAGTCTTACTTCCCTATGGAGTATGTGTGGTCTGAACACACCATCACCTACTTGCATATAAATAAGCATACTCTTAACAAGCATGTAAACATCTTGATAAATATATTTGTCCAAAACAGCTGGTTGGTTGGTTGGTTGGTTGGTTGGTTTTTTAGTAAGAATCACGATGGCAAATTGTCTCTCAAATGAGAAGATAGAAGATTCAAGGGAAAAAATGCTTTGATAACTACATATTCTGCAGTTTCCACAATGATTTTAAAGGAATAGCTCCCTAAAAAGTTGTATTCTTGCTAATGCTATTAACAGAGACTGGCAGATTTAGAAAGCTCTGCCATTTATGTTCCCGTATAAATCCCAGTCTTCCATTAAGTATGCTTTGTTTCCCTGGAAAAACCCAGCTCTAGACTTAAACCTCCTAATCAAAGCCCTGTCAGAGGGCATCTGAGCCAGCTCCCTGTCAATTACTTTGACCCACCAGCTATTTTTGACATGATATCTTAAAAGCTGACTGCAATTTTCCATAATGTGGGTAAAATGCTGGGAATCTCAATGGATGTCTCCTACATAGATGCTCCTCCCCAAATCCATTAGAAACTCTCTTAATAGTATTTGATTATAGAAGAAAATTCTGTACAAGCCCAGCTCACTCTGGAATTTCATCCAATAGAGCTACAAAACTAAAGGGGCCTAAAGACTTGGCATCAGACCTGTGAGGGAAAGGCGGTGCTGTGACATCACAGTACACACAGACATGGAAACACGTGGGCACAGAAAAAGCTGCCACACTATGCCAGTAATCGGGGTCTAAGTTTTGGAGGTTTTTTTTTTTTCTTTTTGAAGATGTGGATATTATCAGTCTATTGGCAAACGTATATTTCAGAGCCGTGACATTGGACCAGACCCCAGGGATACAGAACTGTATAAAACATGGTCATAGACCTCATGGAACTTACAAGAGCTTACTCCAATAAAAAGAATGTTATTTTCTTGTCTTAGATGCCTACAATGAGGAGGATCTAATGCTGTACTGGAAACATGGAAACAAGTCCCTGAATACTGACGAGCATATTTCGCTTTCTCAGTTCTTCATCAAGGAATTCGGTGCATCCAGTGGATTTGCTTTCTATAGCAGCACAGGTACCGTATTTTATGTGGACAGTTCATCAGCATTTATTGAGCATCTACTGTCGGCAAAGTATGAGTGGAAAGACCCAAGTCCAAACAAGCATCCCATTTGGCCAATAACATCATCCTTCTTTTATAGGCAGCCACCTCTACCTTTCCAATACAGGTGTTCCTCAACTTACGATGGGGTTACCTCCCAATAAATCCATCATAAGTTGAAGTGCATTTAATATACCTAACCTCCCGAATATCATAAGTAGCCTAGCTTACCTTTAATGTGCTCAGAACACTTATTCATCTAACTCAAATCCTATTTTATAATAAAGTGTTGAATATCTTCTGTAATTTAATTGCATACTGTATTGAAAGTGAAAAACAGAATGGTTGTCTGGGTGCAGAATCGTTGTAAGTGTATCGGTTGTTTGCCCTCGTGATCTGGGGCTGACTGGGGGCTGGTTCGCTGCGGCTGCCCAGCATCACACAGAGAGCATATGGCCAGCCCGGGAAAAAGATCAAAATTCAAAATTGGAAGTACAGTTTCTACTGAATGTGTATGGCTTTCATACCATCATAAAGTCAAAAAATTGTAAGTCAAATCGTCTTAAGTCAGGGACCGTCTGTGCAGATTTCTGTCTTCGTCATATAACCACCTCTAACTAGATGCCTTGCTTCCTCTCGGCCCCTGCAGTCTACTCTTAATACAGCAGACAGAGTGTTCTTTTGAAAACATAAACAGCACAATTCTTCTCTGTTCAAAGCCCTCTGGTGTTTTTCCACCAAACTTACAGCAGAATTTAAGCTTCTAACCATGGCCTGCAAGGCCCTACATGATCTTTCTCTGCCTAAGGCTCTGACCTCAACAACTACCCCTGCCCCCTCTCCCTACTTCTTGCGTGTCTTCAAACACACCCATCTTATTCCATCTGCAGGGTTTCTGCTTTGGCCTTTTCTCTCTCTGCCTGGAATGTTTTCCCCTGATCTTTTGATGACCAGCTTCCTCATTTTGCTCAGAGCTTTGTTCAAATATCATCTCCTCAAAGAATGCTTTCCTAGGGCTTCCCTGGTGGCACAGTGGTTAAGAGTCTGCCTGCTGATGCAGGGGACACAGGTTTGTGCCCCGGTCCGGGAAGATCCCACATGCCGCGGAGCGGCTGGGCCCGTGAGCCGTGGCCGCTGAGCCTGCGCGTCCGGAGCCTGTGCTCCGCAACCGGAGAGGCCACAACAGTGAGAGGCCCGCGTACTGAAAAAAAAAAGAATGCTTTCCTAGCCATCCTATCTAGAATAGACTTCCTTCCTCACCATTCCCCATGTGTACTTGTCTTCACATCACTAACCATGTCCTGAAATACATCTCTGTTTGACTGCCTTATTGTTTGAGTGCCTGACTAGAAAGAGTGCAGGGATCTGTCTGCCTTGTTCACCATCTCTTCCCCATTCTTTTGTTCACCTCGAATGTGCCTGGCACATGATAGGTGCTCAATAAATAGCAGCTGAATCAATCAATCAATCAATCAATCAAGTACGTCACTGTGATGCCACACACATGCCAAAAGGGTATAAAGAGATTTATTACTCACATAATGAGGTTTTCTAGAGAGAGCAGGGCAGGCTCCTGAGAAGGTCTGAAAATGTCTGAGAGAACAGAAAAGGGTGCCTGACTTGGGGTTCTATGGTGGTTAGAAAGTGGGGCTAGGGTGAGGATTCCCTTAAATGGTGCAGTGTTTGCATGGTTTGATCTTCCCACCAGTGCCAAAGAGGTAACATTTGGCTTTCCTCCTAGCTTGCCCAGGTGTGGAACAGAAGGGGAAGTGGGGCTAGAAAGTTATCAGAAGTCAAATATGAAAAATGGACTCACACTCTATTTATTGCACTACCCAAAGTGAGGGCTCCACAACTTTTCAAAGCAGCACTACCTTTCCTGGTTGGTAAAGGGAGCTCTTCCTGGTTACAGCTTCAACAACAAAACCATCCCTAGTCTCCCCATCCCAGAAGAACAGCAAGACAGAGCAACATTTCTCCTGCTGGGTTGCAAAAAAAAAAAAAAAAATTCAGAAAATTATGAGTAAAGAAAGGACCTCGTTACCTAAATGTATTTCAAGACTTAAAACCATATGCATTAATGTCTTTCTTTATGAAGTACTTTCACAGCTTTTCCTTATCTCTTTTAATCTCACAATAATTATATGAAGTTATAACGTCAGAGATGCTATTATTTCACTCTACAACCATAATCAAAATTCTCAATTGCAAACCACAATGAAGTGGACTGTGACATGGGTAATACAAGACAATGAGTAGCTTAAAAAATGTATATTTTGACTTTAGAATGCACTATGTAGTGTATCTTTTATTAGCCTTGGTAATGAAATTGTTTGGTGTTCCTGAAACGTATCAACTGATGGTGAGAGAAACTCAGAACAAGTAGGAAAGAGAAGGGTAACCAGCAGTTAATTAAGAGTAGAATATTGGGCTTCCCTGGTGGCGCAGTGGTTGAGAGTCCGCCTGCCGATGCAGGGGACACGGGTTCGTGCCCCGGTCCGCGAAGCTGGACCCATGAGCCATGGCCGCTGAGCCTGCGCGTCTGGAGTCTGTGCTCCGCAACGGGAGAGGCCACAACAGTGAGAGGCCCGCGTACCGCAAAAAAAAAAAAAAAGAGTAGAATATTAGGCATGCAGTCTGCCAATTCGGTGTGGATTGACTAGGAGTACATCTTAGACTAAGTGCCTAAGTATTTACCTAATCTGTCTAAATAGGTTTGCCATCTTGAGTTACCTAAGAAATTACTACTGAGGAAGTAGAAGAGTTCTCCAACTTTGCAACATCTATGATTTAGTTTTATTATTTTGACCTATAGTCTCTGTGATTTGAATAATTTTGTCTCAAAGTAAACTGCATTTATCATAGAAAAATTAATCTTACCACTTGTGCAACATCTATGATTTAGTTTTATTTATTATTTTGACCTATGGTCTCTGTGATTTGAATAATTTTGTCTCAGAGTCAACTGCATTTATCATAGAAAAATTAATCTTACCACTTATTTATAAAAGATATACTTTCATTTTTATCATTTCATTATTCACTGCCTTATTTTAGAAAAGGTTTAATAAGATTGACATCACAGCTATTGTGAAATAAAGCATGATGTGAATCAGAAATGTGTGAGAAAGAAAAATGTAAAACAAGGTTAAGTTATGTTATAGAATATATGTGGTTATTAGAGAATGGCAGTCAGAGAAGTTCTATAGATGGTCCAAAAATATGGCTTTAAACTTCCTTGCAGCCAATGTGAAAAGGGAAACCTGAACAAAATGTGTGTGGATGTGACTACAATTTGTACTTTTGATCAGCACAAATTAATCAATATTACCAACGTGAGTTTATATAATTCCAACAACAAGCAAAAGAACATCATTTGGCTACTTTTTGGCAGACTTATCATAGATAAATTAATGGTACCCGTGAAACTTTGAAATAATAAAAAATAGTTTACGGATACTCCCTCCCCCTAGCTCTTCTTTGAATCCCTAGCTGTCTGGATCCTAACTTGGAATCCAGTGACCTAGTAGCTACTGTGAATCTTTTCCTTCACATAAAATATTTCATTTCATTTGTTATAGCTAATAAATAGTGTATTGGCTATTGCATCAGTCATTAGCCATGTACTGAAGACTTTCTCACCTGCAGAAACACTGCAAACACAGTATATTTTGGAGAAAGGTCTTTAAAGGCCATCCCATAAAATGTAATTACCATTCATCCCTGAACAGCAGGTATGAAATTTAAAGGAGGATCTTTGAGTCAGATAATTAAACAGACTGCAGTTCAGTTAGTTCAACAAACATTGGATGGAGTGCCAGGCCCAGGTCCTATGCCAATGCTGGGTAAACAAGGATGAGTGTGTTAAGTTCCATGTTCCCTAAGAGCCTGGAGTCTAAAGAAGCATGTTGTTTCACTAAGTGTGGGGTTTCCGCGAAGAAGCCTGTTCTGATGAAAACTTTGGCTTTTTCTCACAGGTTGGTACAACAGGCTTTTCATCAACTTTGTGCTAAGGAGGCATATTTTCTTCTTCGTGCTGCAAACCTGTCTCCCAGCTGTGTTGATGGTAATGCTTTCCTGGGTTTCATTTTAGATTGACCAGAGAGCTGTTCATGCAAGAGGGTAAGTCTTTCCACACCTTTGTGAAATGTTAATATGGGAGAAATGTCGAGGAAGGTAAATAAAAAGGGTGGTAAGTGGAGAGGGAAAGAGACTGATGGTTTAGTAGGGATAGTTACTGATGTGGGCTCAGGTTACAGTATTTGGCTTGACAGCCTCAAGGGCAAATTGTAGTTGGACTCTTTCCTCGGGAATCCAGACATTAGGTATGAAGGCTGCACCAACTGACCAAAGCTGGATGATAGTAAGGAGAGAGGGTGAAATTATGAAGCATAAACAGCCTCACTTTATAAATGTCTCTCTTCTCCCTTTCAGGAAAACCTCCCTATCCCTTGCCCAAGTTCATTTCACTTCCCCTGACAAACCCGTACATCACAGAAGATTTCAATTCAAACCAATTCACACTATACTGGTACCTTAATAAATTACTTCTTGGAGAGGGGGATGTTTGAATTTGGAAACATGAGCACTAGTTAGAAATTAGGGCGTAATCTAAACGCTAAAATCAGAATCAGCTGCAGTGGAATTTTAGGTATGGTGACACATTAGTGGGCAAGAGATTTCAGGTGGAGAAACATGTCCAGCCTCATTAACAGGTATATTATCTCCTCTATCTACATATGTTATATTGCCACTGTCACACATACAGATTTATGGGAATGATTTCAGACTCACTTAGCAGTTATTGAGTCCTTACAAAGTGGAGTTGCCTAGCTAAGCACTTAGATAACATGTTACTTAGTGGGAACCCAAGAGTCAATCCCACCTGCCTTCTTAGCTGGTTTGGGGCAGAACTCTATCATTTTGGTTGATTTTGTTCTTTCACCTGTAATGCTCTAACTAGAGAGAAGATTGTCATAAGTGGTTCATAATCATTGTAATTATCACGCAATTCATTCCAGAAAGGGTGATTTCTAAGTTAATGTTCACAAATTATATGCATACTTCAAAAGATCATTTGAAAGACATAAATCGTCATTAATATTAATAATTTGTTCACCTCTTTCCCCTATTAAAAGCTTCAATCTACAAGCATTTGAGGCTTGAATGTCTTCAAGAGGAAACATACTATCTGAATGAGTAATTAAATTATTGTTGCTGTTCCTTCACATCAGAGCAGCCTGGCCCTGACCGCAGTAGGGCAGTGTAGACCCAAAAGAGGAGACTAAAGGCCTATTTCCAGCCCTCGAGACAGAATGAGAAGGGCATTCAGTCTCTAAAGGTTTATGGATATGATTTTCAATAGGATCCCTGAAGCTGACTGCTCAACTCTTATACTTTGAAAATGACAGCAGTAAACGCTGGTTCCAGGGCAGGGTGGGGTGAATGGAGAACACTGAAATCCATTTAAGTCGCCCCTGAAATTCTGTGCTTCTTGCGTCTACATCTGATTCCTCAGGGTTAGGAAATTGCTATGCAGATTTATGTAAAATAATATACAAATAAGAAGTGTCCCTCACCTTTTTAATAGAACTGTAGTATTCCTAGAACACCGCTATCCTCTCAGGCTTTTCCTTCCTACCACCTTCAAGTTCTTTCAAAGATACTTTGCCCTCTGTTGTTTTTTTGTTTTTTGTTTTTTGTTTTTGCCTTCTGTTTAAAAAAAACTTTTTTGTATTGACGTATAGTTGATTTACAATGTTGTGTTAGTTTCAGGTGTACAGCAAAGTGATTCAGATTCCTTCCCATTACAGGTTATTGCAAGATATTATGTATAGTAACCTGTTCTATATAGTAAGTCCTTGCTGTTTATCTATTTTATATAGAGTAGCGTGTATCTGTGAATCCCAAACTCCTAATTTTTCAGTGCACCCAGTGAGGAGTAGGGAGCAGAAATCCAGCCCAAGTTCCATGGGACATGGTTTGGGGTGACGTCCTCCAGAGGAAGGGGTACCTCTTACTAATTTGTACAAAGATGTAGTTTGGGCTTGCAGAGGCCTTGTAATAGCTTATTTCACCTCCTTCTCTTCTTGCCCCAGTTCAACCCTATGACCAGAGTGATATCTCTAAAACGCAAATGTGATCACAATACTCTCATCTCAAATGCCATTGGAATCCAAGGTGTCCCTTGAGGGTTGCCAGATAAAATACAGGACACTTGGTTAAATCTGTGTTTTAGATAAGCACCAAATAATGTTTTCGTTTAAGTATATCCCAAATATTGTATGGGACATACTGATACTAAAACACTGCTCATTGTTCATCTGAAATTGAAATATAACTGAGTGTTCTGTATTTTTATTTGCTAAATTTTCAATCATACTCCTGCCTCAACATACTAGCCCTAATAAGCTTCAACCAATTTGAATGTTCAATGTTCTCAAACAGGCCCTCATGCCTATCTGCGTATCTCACCTCTATACATTTGTTCTGGCTCTCACTCTGCTTAGAATGCCCTCCCTACCTGTCTTTCTTTGTCAAATTCAGCCATTTCTATACAGCCAGAAGCCTTTACTGATGGTTCCAGGCAGATATGGCCTCTCCCATCTTTGGACCACATAGCACTTTGTATCTCTCCTGAGACCCCTACTTCCTCTATTTCATGTTCGGCTATGGGATGGGTTGGTAGCTCATCTTGTCTCCTCTATTAGAATATGAGTTTCTTAAGGAAAAGGATCATTATTATCCTCTTTTCTGTCCCTACGTGACTGGCACAGTGTCCTGCACATATTTTGTGCTCAATACATAGTTGTTAAACTACCAGTATTTAGCCCACCATGTTTTTAATAACTGTATTTTAGCTACTAACTGAAAACAATGATGATTCATTGCTCACGACTCTTCCACATTTGGGTTCATTTGCTGATTGAGGATGAATCATTTGCTGGTTAAGACCCTTCCACATTTGTCATGTTTCAGATAAAGAACAGTGGAAGCTGAACAGCACAAAAGTATCAATTGTGACTAGGCACTTCTCATAAGAGACAATAGCTGTCATAACTTGGAATGTGTAATGGGTTAAAATACCATTCTATGTTTCTATTCGATCTGGTGTGAGGCTATTACAAGCTGTTCAAGGATGTTTTAACCCTCATGGAGGGTTCTCCTCTCCTTTCTACCTCCCTCTTTCTTTCCTTGTCTCCATCGTTCCTGTTTTGACCCCTCTGCTGGGGTATGCCATTCATGTACAATGTATGAAGTAATGGGGTCATTTATCAGGAAATAAACATGGCAGAGAAAGGCAACTAAAACTTTCAGGCATGTAGTCATTCATAAAGCAAAATGTCTAACAGAGGATATCCCGTATACCTGGAAAAGTAAATACTTAGGAGCTATTCATTTTACCATTATAGAAGTAACCAGAACTTCTGTGCCATGGGCTCTGGCACCGACTTTGTGGAATAATGGTTGTTACTTTCTGGCCATAGAGTGGTATTTGGATATCCAGCCTGTGTTTCTCTCCCTCACATCACTTAATATTTTTCTTCTGCCTAGGCCTACAGGGAAAATGTTTTTGCTCATTTAAAGATGAATGTAGACACCTATTCCTTCAAAAGAGCTCCCCACCACACAGCCACTGAAGGGGTGAACTGACTCAGTAGTTCTAAGTGACGTCTGCAGGCCCTACTGCTTTCACACAGGTCAATGAACCTCTCCATCATATATGGCAAAAAATAGCCAATGAAACACAAAGATAGCTCCCCTAACTGCAGGGCTCTTTGGATCTCATATGTGTCCTTAAGAATTAATATGGTGAGTGAAACTGCGAGGCCCAGGGAAGTTGAATCCCAGAAGCCAGACTAACTATTGCCTCTTAACACTTTCCTCACTATGCATAGCAATTTCAGTAGGTGGGAAAATAGTCCTCTAATCCCAACACAGGACCTTTCTTTGACTAAATGGTCACTTCCTATAATTCAAAACTCCTTTATTGGGATGTTAACTTTAATGGGCTTGGAATGAATACAGTTTGTCAAGGTTAATGTATTTCTAAGGGGTGGCTCAAGACAAGTGTGGTTAATGTAGCTGTAATACTCCTCACTCCAAGTCCTATTGCTTTAGGAATTTATATATCAGTTTTCTCATCCCTTACTCCCTGTACTCAACGTTCCCTTCTCCCCAGTCTCCCTGTCTCTCCCTCTCTCTGTTTGCTCCTTTTAAAGAGGAAAGTCTAGAATGCTGGTTTAAAAATAAATAGAGCTACCAAAAATTAGTTGGACTAAGCACCTTTCTAAAGAAAATGACTGCTAGTTTATTGCTGTCTGGCAAATATAGATAATGCAATTCCCTTTTATTGACCCAACAGTCATCAATTTAAAATACATGACAAGAGCATGTATCTGTGTGTTTTTCTAAACCCTTATTTTGTCCATTAAGCTTCATGTTACTGTTCACTGAAAAAAATTCAAGTTCTATCTTCCATATCTTAGAAAACCAGTAAGAGAAAACATTTCAACATTTTTGAACAAATGAGGTAAACATTCCTAAATAGGAATGTTCATTTAGGATTTTCACAGTTTTCACGGTTTTACCAGGGAAATCCTGACAGGGTAAGTCTTTTGTTCTCTTGTAGAGCACAAAGTACCTTCATGCTTCCTGACATAATTCTACACTCAATTTTACAGCATCTTGTCGCAGAGATACTCCATATATAGAAATTGGTTTATAATCTTAAAAACAAAAGGAGGGCTTCCCTGGTGGCGCAGTGGTTGAGGATCCGCCTGCCGATGCAGGGGACGCGGGTTCGTGCCCCGGTCCGGGAGGACCCCGCATGCCGCGGAGCGGCTGGGCCCGTGAGCCATGGCCGCTGAGCCTGCGCGTCCGGAGCCTGTGCTCCACAGTGGGAGAGGCCACAACAGTGAGAGGCCCGCGTACCGCAAAAACAAAACAAAACAAAACAAAAGGAAGTTTCCTCTACAGGTTCAGAATGAGAGGCCACAGGTTTGCATGAAAAGAGCATGGTTCTACACTCAGAGAGAAAGGTTTCAGTCCTGCTCCTGACCAAACTCAGGCTCATTAGCCACTCTCCTCTGCAACATGTGGTTAATATTTACCTAGGTTGTGGCGGGTAAACATTCAATAAAGGCAAGCAAGTTTTATTTATTAATCTCAGCTTCAGCTATACATACACCTGATCCATTAATAAAAAGTTCACATCTCCATGTTTATGTAGCAAGGAATGCAAGCAGCCTCCACAGAGACGCAGATTATTGATATTACCATTGTTGGGGAAACCTGAGACTCAGTGGGTCAGTGGCCTGCATTTCATGGTAAGTGCTAGAGAAGCTTCTAGGTTTCTTATTCTGGAGTTCAAAGCAGTGTGAAGGTGAGATTCCAGGCCCTCCTATGGTGACTATCAAATTGCCAAATGGCATTGGTTTGGGTCATCCAAAGGAAAAACTTAATTTGAAATTGAGTAGCTCTGTAGCACTGTCATTGTCTTTGATATGGGCCTCCCTCAGATGAGAACCTCGCAGAATTATAGAATTTGTTGAAAAGGTAGAAACGTGCGGGTGAAAGCTGTCCACATGCTGTGTCTGTACATTTAGGAGTAAATCGCAGTGCTCCTCCTGCTATTCGAGACTCTGTCTGTTAACATTAAAATGTCCTCACAACTTATAAAAATCATTAAGGATTCCATCTGCACTCCCCTGGTGGGAAGTTAATAAATAAAACCATGCCAGCCAGTGTACATTTCAAATATTTACAATGCTTTACTTTCTCTCCAGGCAGTACTCTTGCAGTATGCCTCTGAGAAATTAGTGTAGACACAGAGTAGCCCTCCCCAAGGCTGGCATTTTATTAAGGAAGTCTCAGAGTCACTTCTTTCTCCATTGTCCCCCAGAACATTGATCTCGTTACCTCTGACGCCCATGGCAGGGATTAAAGAAGGGAAAGGAAGAGAGGGAAAGGAAGAGAAGAAAAGGAAAGGGAAGGGGAAGGCAGTGGTCAGGGAGAGGAAGGGAAGAGAAGGAAAGTGGTAGGAGTACTGGACAACAAGGGAAAGGGAGGGGAGGCGCAGAAAGTAAGTGGCATTTAGCAGTTGCTTAGTAAATATTTACACTGAACCCAGACTCCACTAACACACTTCCGTTCTCAATCTCAACTGAATTGTAGTTTCAGTAACCAGGGGCAAAGTGATACCAATAACGATGGCTTGTAAGCGTTCTATATGAAAGAAAAATACAGAGAAAGCAATCTTTAATACTGCTAAAGATCACTCCCTGACAAATGAAAGATTAAAGATTGACATGAAGACGCTTTCTGAACAGTAGAAGTTGTGAAATGATGGGGAAGGGTAGTGGAAATGGTTTTAGAATTTCTTTCTCAGAAGAATTTTTAAAACTTGAATACATTATTACCTTCCTGGGATGGTTAGAAGAGACCCAACTGAGGGTGGGAAGCAATGGATCCTTAAAGACAAGTCTGACTCCGTGGAGACTTTAGCTGGAGGGAAGGAGACGTCACAGACAATGGAGGTGAGGGTGAGAAAATGAGATGGAAAGAGAAATCCAAGCAGAGTTTCTTGCTTAGGCTCAAGCCGTGTACTAGGTTAACATGCTGGGATTCCGTCCACACACACACGCCTTTGATCACCAGGTATCAATCTGGAAATGTATCCCCTGGTGTCTTCCAGCACCAGCACCTGGAGCTGAATGGTTATGTCACTGAACTCATCACTGTTCTCAAATGGCAGGAATCACCATGGTGCTGACCATGTCCACGATCCTCTCTGGGGTGTGCGCCTCCCTGCCCCAGGTGTCCTACGTCAAGGCCGTGGACGTGTACCTGTGGGCTAGCTCCCTCTTTGTCTTCCTGTCAGTCCTTGAGTACGCAGCCCTGAACTACCTCACCACAGTGAAGACAGGGAAGGTACTGCCTTCTTTTGACTGTTGTATCCTTTCCGGAATGTGAAAAAGACTACCCTCATCTATGCCCTCTCCTGACAGCATTGCGACCCTTGTGTGAAGTCCATGTGCCTTGGCAAGATGCAAGTTTATGGGGTGATGACAATTTGATATTGAGCTTTATTCTTTCTGCTCTGTGCTGGCTGGTTTCCTCAGCATCCTCATTCACCTTTGCCAAGAGATTTTCTGTGTGAGGAATTTCTCTCAGTGTGCTCCCCTCCACTGACTCTAACCCTTGAAAAGAAGGGGTTGATGTACAAATCACATCCTTTCAAGTAGATGATGATGATGATAATAATAATAGCTAACATTTAATGAGTGTTTCTTATATATTGGCATTGTGCTAACCATCCAACATATTATGTCTTTTAATTCTCAGAGTAACTCCAAGAGGTTGGTACTTTATCACCTTCATTTTACGGAGGTGAAATAGGAGCAGATGGGGGAGTAACTTGACCAAGGTCACACAGCTTAAGAAGAATCAGGATTTGTTTCTGCAGCACCCTGACTCCAAAGGCTGTGCTCTCAACCAATCAATGATCGATCTCCACCAAGATCTAGGATTTACTTTTCTTTTCTAGTCACTCGGGAGAGTGGTAGAGCACGAGGGAAGGTTCTTCTCTTCACAGTGTACTGGGAATAAGGTACCTTCTCGGCCTAAATGTTATCACCTGTTCCTTGTGACATTGTCAATCTGGATAGATTGCTCTCTCCCTGCTTCATTTCACAAAGGGGTGGGGCACCAACTTCCTGTTATTACGAGAACTGACACATGATATTTTACTTCAGAAACCTAACTGATCAAGTTAATTTGTTTGCTATATATATGTATGTGTGTATATGTGTATATATATATATATATGTGCAATTTTAATGTGATATATTCACACCGGTTTACGAAATTCTTATAATGACTATTTATACACACCCAAAACATTATTTAATATTTATTTATACTTCTAGTGAGAGTATTTCATACTTTTCAGAGCATCTGTATATCCTCTTCTGGAACCGAGCCCTCATATCAACTCCATGATGTAGGCCTTGCGGAGATGATGATCTCTGGTGATTTGCCAAAAGATCCAGAGCCAGCAGAGCTGCAATCGCAGTTCAGATCTCCTGTAACGCCACTTCAGTCTTTTATTTCATATCCTTTGAGTCAAAGCTGTAATAGAAACTGACTTTGCTTCATTGCAGATGCTTTAGTTTCTTTTGTTGACAGCATGGAAATATGAGTCTCTGTCACATACATACCCACAGTGACCGCTATGCAGGCGTGAGAAAATCAGGAGCTTTTAGACGAGTGTGCAGTAATCGGCATGTACGCATCACCTGGGATTTGTTAAGATTTTCGTTCAGTAGGTCTGGGGTGGGAGCTGAGGGTCTGCATTTCTAAGCCCTGGCTGCTGCCAGTCCGTAGCCACACTGTGAAGAGCCATGATTAGATAAGCTGTGAAGTGAAAGAGATAAATGTGCGATGAGGAGAAGAATTTTGTTCTTGTGTTATTTTGTTTTGTTTTGTTTTCAGGTGGGGAGTGGTGAACCCACGACAGAGGCACTGTAGTAATTTCAGCCACCTCTAGCTAGTCCTCTGACTCCCCACCTCCACCCACCCCACCACAAAGCACATGTGCTCACACTACCTGCATGTTTTTTTCACTTGATCGGGTTGTTCACAGTCTTCTGTGTACCCCAGAAGATATTCTTTTGAATTAATAAGCATTGTTCACTTTAAAAATTATTTTTTATTTTCAATTGTAGTAAAATATACATAACATAGACGTTGCCATCTTAATTGTTTTTGTTTTCTTTTTTTTTTTTTTTTTTTGGTACGTGGGCCTCTCATTGTTGTGGCCTCTCCTGTTGCGGAGCACAGGCTCCGGACGCGCAGGCTCAGCGGCCATGGCTCACGGGCCCAGCCGCTCCGCGGCATGTGGGATCTTCCCGGACCGGGGCATGAACCCGTGTCCCCTGCATCGGCAGGCGGACTCTCAACCACTGTGCCACCAGGGAAGCCCTTAATTGTTTTAAAGTGTACAGTTTCATAGTATTAAGAGTATACACATTGCCATACAACCAATCTCCAGAAAGTGTTCACCTTGCAAAATCGAAACTCTGTACCCATTAAACAACTCCCCATTTCCCCCTCCTCCCAACCTCTGGAAACCACCATTCTATGCATTCTCCTTCAAAGGTGCAATTATCTCAAAGAAATGTCCTACTTGCCCTTCATATGTTTGTGATACAAATGAAGGAGCACAGATTTGGAGTCAGAAGTGATGCCAAACCTAATATCCTACCTCCGTGTGCCAGGCTGTCTCCTAAACCTCATTCTGCATTTGCAAAATGGTGGAATTTCTTCCCTATTACCTCACAGAACTGTTGTGAAGATCAAATGATATAATAAATGCATTTAACATTTTTGCATACCATATAGTGCTACACAAATGTTATGTTCTTATTGTGATTAGTGCCCAGAGCATATTCTCTGAAGGAGTAGCAGTTTTGAAAGGGATAGTGGGAACAGGCTGTTTGAGATGAGAGATCTTTAAAGGGGTGGGATGCTCTGGTGAGATGCAGGGAAAAAAGATACGTCTGTAGGATTGGGGGCTAATCAATGATACCTCTCCCCTCTGTATGTGAGTTGGGAAACCAGTCTGAGAGAGAGAGAGAGATGTAGGAGCCAGACATGGATGTGATAATGTTACCTTTGTTACTGGTAAAACAGTTTAGAGAAATTGCCTTAGATCTGTGAGCAGGGGGTCCCACTAATATTTCATTGCTGTATTCAGTGTACTTACTCTCTTGGTCACTGGCGAAGCTAGACAATTCAGGATTTCCCTGTGAGGACAGTCTCCTTTACCTCATTTCAGAAAACAAACCTGGACACCAATGCAGATCCTAAAGTAACTCCAAAAGGACTAAAAACACACATGCCAGTTCCTTCTTCCAAACCCCTAGGGTAGAGTGATTGAGGGATGATGAGAAAGACCAGGAATGTTAGGCTATGGAGTTCCTCCCTATGAAATCATGAAGTTAAGCAAAGCTCATTTCCTTCCAACACCACGATCACCACCATCACACACCCCTCCCAACCACCCCCAGATACCAAGAGATGGGAGAACAGTAAGGTCCATGGAAAATTTGTCCCTAGCATTGACCATTGCCCAGAAAGGAGAAAGGAAGCTATTTTCTTTCTTATTCTTCATCCAAGTGTTTTCCTAATTCTAGGACTTAGAGCTCAGTCTAAAACCATCAAATCTGTACTTTAGATATAATATGCCTTAGCTTTGTGCTTATTTGTAAGCTGGAGTGAAAAATTAAAGACCAGTTCTAAAACTGTTTCTACTGGAACAACCAACTTACAAACTTGTGGACATTAGCAGCCTACTGGTAAATTGTGCACTGCAAGGTTTAACCAATTTTATAGATCTAAATTATCATAATGGAGAAAGAAAACCAAGGAGACAGTATATAGTTATTCTATCCTCAGATCCAGAGTTGGATATAAGTGTTATTATTGGCTATTGGTTAGTAATTCAGTCTCAATGTCATTTCATGTTTATTTTACCCATTTTCATTTTACTATGAGAAGTTTCTACAACTAAAACAAAAAGGGACAACATAATTCGAGTATGGGTCCCTGGTTAGTTTACTGACTGCACAAAATAGTCCTTATGTCTCTTGAATTCAGTAAAATATTAGGTTTTTGAGTCAGTGTTGAACCAAATACACATTTTGGCAGAATTTACTCTGCAGCCTCCAATTTGAATTATGAATACTTTCATCCAGTAGTAGCCTGTCCATATTTGTTCATTTTTTAGCTTCCCTAGAGATCAAAAAGAAATTTTGTTTTCTCAGAAAGCAATTAGTAACAGCTGCTTCCTAGACACAGCTCTGTATCAGGGAGAACCACTATCTCCCGCAGAGTAAAACCTTAAAGAAAAACAGTGGTTTAGATTCAGTCAAGCAATGGAGTCAGAAAGCATTGATAACTCACTCCTTCAAAAAAATACACCAATTTCAAGTTGTTTAATTGAGCTATGTTAGTATCATTTAAAGGTACTTTTCAGCAAAAGTGGGAAGGCTTGGTCAATTTACATTTTAAAGGAGCAGCTAAAATCATTCCCTATCTCCACCCCAAATTCAAGCAAAAATGGATCACCAGATGATATTGTTCTGTTTTGGGACAAAACCCCCACACTGATTATGCATATTGCTATGTTTTCTCTAAAGAGGAAAAATACATTGAAAAACAAGTCCAATTGCTTATATTGCTCTTCTGATAAATCATATTCAATTTCAACCCACAAACTTAGGGCAAGCAATTCATACTACTCAGAAACAAAGAGGAAGACTTGAAACAATGTTCCCTTTTGTGGAAAAAAACATTGAGTGTAACAGTCTGTCAGGCCTGGACTAAATTAGAAAACATTGACAATTATAGTTGTGATACATTTATTTGTATAATGCTCAAATATCCCTCTCTCTAAATCCCTATTAAAAATGGATGTCTAAGATGATGTTTTCCATTTATTATGAAAATGACTTTTCATCAGATACCAGAAGCAAAACCAGAATTCTATTCTTTAAAATAAGCAAACATTCTTAGTATTTATTGAAACTATTTTTAAAATCTGATTGTTTAGATTTTTACTGTAATTCCAACTCCTAAAACCATATTCATGACTAACTAACAAAAGTCTTTTTGTCAGATTTCTGGAATGTACAGTATTGATGCAGCTCAAGCCATGGCCTTCGATGGTTGTTACCATGACAGTACAACTGACACGGACCAGACATCCTTTTCTCTACACTCAGAAGAGGACTCCATGCAAGAAAGATGCACAGGCAACCTCAGCACAGATTCACCTCCGATAAAGAGAAGAAAATCACTAGGAGGGCAGGTTGGTAGAATCATTCTGGAGAACAACCATGTCATTGACACCTATTCAAAGATTTTATTTCCCATTGTGTACATTACATTTAATTTGTTTTACTGGAGTATTTACGTGTGAAGAGGAAAGCCCAGTTGATAAAATTTGTTTTGGAGTCAGATTATGTTAAAAACAACAATAAAAACCACCAACTCTTAACTATAAATTGGATGGTACTAGACTACACTGGAGTCAGCCAGTCACTTCTCTTGGCCCAAAGAAGATTTGAAAGTTAACTGATTCACATCTAGGAAAGAGTTTAAGGTCTTAGGAGAATTTGGCTCCATCAATGAGAGTCGACATTCTGCTTGCCTCCACCACACCAGAAGCTGCCTTAAGGACACAGCCTTGCGATAGTAAGGGGTTACTGAGACATCTGGACCGTATACAGAGAGAGAGAAAGCAAGTCAGAGAGACAGACAGAGACAGAGAGCGCTGCCCGGCTGCAGTCTTTATTGTTGGCTAATCATTTTTCTACAAGGAGTTGCAAATTAAATGGAGAACGTGACTACATTTCAGAAGCCGTGTGGCTGACAGGGTCCTGGTTCTCTGGCCTAGTATCAGGCCTGAGCCTCTGAGGTGGGAGAGCCGAGTTCAGGACATTGGACCACCAGAGACCTCCCGGCCCCATGTAATATCAACCGGCGGGAGCTCTCCCAGAGATCTCCATCTCAACGCTAAGACCCAGCTCCACCCAACGGCCAGCAAGCTCCAGTGTTGGATGCCCCATGCCAAACAACTAGCAAGACAGGAACACAACGCCACCCATTAGCAGAGAGGCTGCCTAAAATCATGCTAAGTTCACAGACACCCCAAAACACAGCATTGGATGCAGCCCTGCCCATCAGAAAGACAAGATTCAGCCCCACCCACCAGAACACAGGTACCAGCCCCCTCCACCAGGAAGCCTACACAAGCCCCTGAACCAACTTTACCCACTGAAGGCAGACACCAAAAACAATGGAAACTACGAACCTGCACCCTGTGAAAAGGAGACCCCAAACACAGAAAGTAAGAAAAATGGGAAGACAGAGAAATATGCAGCAGATAAAGAAGAAAGGTAAAAACCCACCAGACCAAACAAATGAAGAGGAAACAGGCAGTCTATCTGAAAAAGAAGTCAGCGTAATGATAGTAAAGATGATCCCAAATCTTGGAAATAGAATGGAGAAAATATAAGAAAGTATTAAAAAAGACCTAGAAGAAATAAAGAGCAAACAAACAATAATGAACAACATAATAAATGCAATTTAAAATTCTCTAGAAGGAATCAAAAACAGAATAACTGAGGCAGAAGAACAGATAAGTGACCTGGAAGATAAAATAGTGGAAATAACTACTGCAGAGCAGAATAAAGAAAAAAGAATGAAAAGAATTGAGGACAGTCTCAGGGACCTCTGGGACAACATTAATCACACCAACATTTGAAACATAGGGGTCCCAGAAGAAGAAGAGAAAAAGAAAGGGTCTGAGAAAATATTTGAAGAGATTTTAGTTGAAAACTTCCCTAACGTGGGAAAGGAAATAGTGGATCAAGTCCAGGAAATGCAGAGAGTCCCATATAGGATAAATCCAAGGAGAAACACACCAAGACACATATTAATCAAATTATCAAAAATTAAACACAAAGAAAAAATATTGAAAGCAGCAAGGGAAAAGCGACAAATAATACACAAGGGAATTCCCATAAAGTTAACAACTGATCTTTCAGCAGAAACTCTACAAGCCAGAAGGGAATGGCAGAAAATATTTAAAGTGATGAAAGGGAAAAACCTACAAACAAGATTACCCTACCCAGCAAGGATCTCATTCTGATTTGAAGGAAAATTAAAACCTTTACAGACAAGCAAAAGTTAAGAGAACTCAGCACCACCAAACCAACTTAACAACAAATGCTAAAGGAACTTCTCTAGGCAGGAAACACAAGAGAAGGAAAAGACCTACAAAAACAAACACAAAACAATTAAGAAAATGGTAATAGGAACATATATATCGATAATTACCTTAAATGTAAATGGATTAAATGCTCTAACCAAAAGACACAGACTGGCTGAATGAATACAAAAACAAAACCCGTATATATGCTGTCTACAAGAGACCCACTTCAGACCTAGGGACACATAGAGACTGAAAGTGAGGGGATGGAAAAAGATATTCCATGTAAATGCAAATCAAAAGAAAGCTGGAGTAGCAATTCTCATATCAGACAAAATAGACTTTAAAATAAAGACTGTTATAAGAGACAAAGAAGGATACTACCTAATGATCAAGGGATCAATCCAAGAAGAAGATATAACAATTGTAAATATTTATGCATCCAGCATAGGAGCACCTCAATACATAAGGCAAATGCTAACAGCCAAAAAAGGAGAAATCGACAGTAACACAATAATACTAAGGGACTTTAACACCCCACTTTCACAATGGACAGATCATCCAAAATGAAAATAAATAAGGAAACACAAGCTTTAAGTGATACATTAAAAAGATGGACTTAATTGATATTTATAGGATATTCCATCCAAAAACAACAGAATACACTTTCTTCTCAAGTGCTCATTGAACATTCTCCAGGGTAGATCATATCTTGGGTCACAAATTAAGCCATGGTAAATTTAAGAAAATTGAAATCATATCCAGTATCTTTCCCAACTACAACGCTGAGACTAGATATCAATTACAGGAAAAAATCTGTGAAAAATACAAACACATGGAGGCTAAATGATACGCTACTAAATAACCAAGAGATCACTGAAGAAATCAAAGAGGAAATCAAAAGATACCTAGAAACAAATGACAATGAAGACACGATGACCCAAAACCTATGGGATGCAGCAAAAGCGTTTCTAAGAGGGAAGTTTATAGGAATACGATCCTATCTAAAGAAACAATAAAAATCTCTAATAAACAATCTAACCTTACATCTAAAGCAATTAGAAAAAGAAGAACAAAAAAACCCCCAAAGTTAGCAAAAAGAAAGAAATCATAAAGATCAGATCAGAAATAAACGAAAAAGAAACAAAGGAAATGATAGCAAAGATCAATAAAACTAAAAGCTGTTTCTTTGAGAAGATAAACAAAATTGATAAACCACTAGCCAGACTCATCTAGAAAAAAAGCAGAAGACTCAAATCAAAGAATTAGAAATTTAAAAGGAGAAGTAACAACTGATCCTGCAGAAATACAAAGAAACATGAGGGACTACTGCAAGCAACTCTATGCCAATAAAATGGACAACCTGGAAAAATTGGACAAATTCTTAGAAAAGCACAAACTTCCAAGACTGAACCAGGAAGAAATAGAAAATATGAACAACTAATCACAAGCACTGAAATTGAAACTGTGATTAAAAGTCTTCCAACAGGGCTTCCCTGGTGGCGCAGTGGTTGAGGGTCTGCCTGCCGATGCATGGGACGTGGGTTCGTGCCCCGGTCCGGGAGGATCCCACATGCTGTGGAGTGGCTGGGCCCATGAGCCGTGGACGCAGAGCCTGCGCATCTGGAGCCTGTGCTCCGCAACGGGAGAGGTCGCGGCAGTGGGAGGCCCAGGTACCGCCAAAAAAAAAAAAAGAATAAAAATCTTCCAACAAACAAAAGCCCAGGACCAGATGGCTTCACAGGTAAATTCTATCAAACATTTAGAGAAGAGCTAACACCTATCCTTCTCAAACTCTTCCAAAATATAGCAGAGGGAGGAACACTCCCAAACTCATTCTACGAGGCCACCATCACCCTGATACCAAAACCAGACAAAGATGTCACAAAAAAAGAAAACTACAAACCAATATCACTGATGAACATAGATGCAAAAGTCCTCTACAAAATACTAGCAAACAGCATCCAACAGCACATTAAAAGGATCATATACCATGATCAAGTGGGGTTTATCCCAGGAAGCAAGGATCCTTCAATATACACAAATCAATCAATGTGATACAACATATTAACAAACTGAAGGATAAAAACCATTTGATCCTCTCAATAAATGCAGAAAATGCTTTCGACAAAATTCAACACCATTTATGATAAAAACACTTCAGAAAGTAGTCATAGAGGGAACTTACCTCAACATAATAAAGGCCATATATGACAAACACACAGCCAACATCGTTCTTCATGGTGAAAAACTGAAACCATTTCTTCTAAAATCAGGAACAAGACAAGGGTGTCCACTCTCACCACTATTATTCAACATAGTTTTGGAAGTTTTAGCCACCACAATCAGAGAAGAAAAAGAAATAAAAGGAAGCCAAATTGGAAAAGAAGAAGTAAAGCTGTCACTGTTTGCAGATGACATGATACTATACATAGAGAATCCTAAAGATGTTTCCAGAAAACTACTAGAGTTAATCAATGAATTTGGTAAAGTAGCAGGATACAAAATTAATGCACAGAAATCTCTTGCATTCCTATACACTAATGATGAAAAATCTGAAAGAGAAATTAAGGAAACACTCCTATATACCATTGTAAAAAAAGAATAAAATACCTAGGAATAAATCTACTTAAGGAGAAAAAAGACCTGTATGCAGAAGACTATAAGACACTGATGAAAGAAATTAAAGATGATACAAACAGATGGAGAGATACACCATGTTCTTGGATTGGAAGAATCAACATTGTGAAAATGACTATACTACCCAAAGCAATCTACAGATTCAATGCAATCCCTATCAAACTACCACTGGCATTTTTCACAGAACTAGAACAAAAAAATTCACAACTTGTATGGAAACACAAAAGACCCAGAATAGCCAAAACAATCTTGAGAAAGAAAAAAGGAGCTGGAGGAATCAGCTCCCGGACCACAGACTATACTACAAAGCTACAGTAATCAAGACAGTATGGTACTGGCACAAAAGCAGAAAGATAGATCAATTGAACAGGATAGAAAGCCCAGAGATAAACCCACACACATATGGTCATCTTATCTTTGATAAAGGAGGCAAGAATGTACAATGGAGAAAATACAGCCTCTTCAATAAGTGGTGCTGGGAAAACTGGACAGCTACATGTAAAAGAATGAAATTAGAACACTCCGTAACACCATACACAAAAATAAACTCAAAATGGATTAAACAGCTAAATGTAAGGCCAGAAACTATCAAACTCTTAGAGGAAAACATAGGAAGAACACTTTATGACATAAATCACAGCAATATCCTCTTTGACCCATGTCCTAGAGAAATGGAAACACAAACAAATAAATGGGACCTAATGAAACTTAAAAGCTTTTGCACAGCAAAGGAAACCATAAACAAGACGAAAAGATAACCCTCAGAATGGGAAAAAATATTTGCAAACGAAGCAACTGGCAAAGGATTTATGTCCAAAATATACAAGCAACTCATGCAGCTCAATATCAAAAAATCAAACAATCCAATCCAAAAATGGGCAGAAGACCTAAATAGACATTTCTCCAAAGAAGATATACAGATTGCAAACAAACACATGAAAGGATGCTCAACATCACTAATCATTAGAGAAGTGCAAATCAAAACTACAATATGGTATCACCTCACACCAGTCAGAATGGCCATCATCAAAAAATCTACAAACAATAAATGCTGGAGAGGGTGTTGGGAAAAGGGAACCCTCTTGCACTGTTGGTGGGAATGTAAATTGATACAGCCACTATGGAGAACAGTATGGAGGTTCCTTAAAAAACTGAAAATAGAACTACCATATGACCCAGCAATCCCACTACTGGGCATATACCCTGAGAAAACCATAATTCTAAAAGAGTCATGTACCACAATGTTCATTGCAGCTCTATTTACAATAGCTAGGACATGGAAGCAACCTAGGTGTCCTTCAACAGATGAATGGATAAGGAATATGTGGCACTTATATACAACAGAATATTACTCAGCCATAAATAGAAACGAAATTTGGGTATTGGTAGTGAGGTGGATGGACCTAGAGTCTGCCATACAGAGTGAAGTAAGTCAGAAAGAGAAAAGCAAATACCATATGCTAACACATATATATGGAATCTAAAAAAAAAAAGAAAAAATGGTCACGAAGAATATAGGGGCAGGACGGGAATAAAGACACAGACCTACTAGAGAATGGACTTGAGGACTTGGGGAGTGGGAAGTTTAAGCTGGGAGAAAGTGAGAGAGTAGCATTGACATTTATTCACTTCCAAATGTAAAATAAATAGCTAGTGGGAAGCAGCTACATAGCACAGGGAGATCCGCTCAGTGCTTTGCGACCACCTAGAGGGGTGGGATAGGGAGGGTGGGAGGGAGACGCAAGAGGGAGGGGATATGGGGCTATATGTATACATATAGCTGATTCACTTTGTTATACAACAGAAATTAGCACAGTATTGTAAAGCAATTATACTCAAATAAAGATTTAAAGAAAAATAATAGTCATAGGCATGCAGAGTATGGAAATACAGTTTCCATAGGGAAGGGCTTTGTAAATGCTTCATTTAGATTCTCCTTGCTCTCTAAATGTAAATTGTCTGCATTTAACTGAGGAATAAAGCTGGACTATCACAATAATTCCAGGAGAGTCTGTTCCTTAGTGCTAGATTACTTAACAGTGCTGAATCCCTCTGAGGTAGAATTATCAGCATCAAGGTGGCACCATGGTCACTCACACAGCTGAGATTCCCATGAAGAGCCTCCTTCTTCCATCTCCAATCAAGTCTTTCATCCTATTTTACTATTAAGTTTCATATGTTATTGACCCCAATGGGGGACAAAAAATCTAAACATCACTCAGTCTTCCCATCCTAATGTTAGATTAATACATTAATCTTCAATAGTAGCATCTCGTAGTTATAGCTTTCATAGCTTTTTGGAGGTATTTAATTAGTTACCTTTGTTCACCAAATGTTTATTGACCTCCTACATGTACTAGGTATTTTATTTGGTGTTATGTACTAAAAAATGAATACAAAATGACATTCCTGCCATCAGTGAGTGCACAGCATAGTAGGAACAGTGAAATGGCAGCTACAATAAATAATGAATGTAATGGGTGTTAAAATAGAGGTATATACACTACGCTACCTGGGTTCTGAAAAGAGGATATCAAAAGAAGGGAAAAAACATCCATGAAGGGATGAGGGCTCTCAATTTAAAAACAACTGAAGATGCTTACAGACTTGGTATTGAGTGAAAAAATTGAATGAAATTTATGTATCCCGTAGCAATCTGTAGTAACTTTGGTTGAACCAAGTAAATCAGGTCAAGTGGGTATTAAATAAATGTTTGGTAAGTAGAAAACCCTCCAATGATCAGCATTCATTTTGTAGATTGACAGTTTGCATGCTTTTGTGTTGAGTATTTGTGAAAAAGATTCCATTTAGAGATAAGTTCTTGATAGGAAGTATGAAATATTTCCCATCCTATTTTGATTTCTGGGATTGAATTAAGGGAAATAAATTAAACGGTGTATTACTTTCAGTGTCTTGCCATTTATTTTACCATAAAGTGAACTAAAATGATTTGAATTATTTCATGCCAGGTGAAGAGACAAATAACGTCCTGCTTGTTTACCAATAACATTGGTTTTGGTTCTCTATTGTGAATAACATACTGTTCTAGAAACTTATTTTCCTCTTGGGTGCAAAAGATTTAAAGGCAAATTCTTTCTCTATTATGACTTCCCTCATGGGCAGGCTAATTCTGGGATACTTCATTCTATTTTCTTAATACAACTTTTTCAGTTATTTCAAAACTTTCCAAGGATTATATTTTTCTAGGAAACTGTCCAAAATTGAGCTAATATAATTTATTTGGAAACTTTCTCTGTTTAATTGGATAAACCATGAATACAATTTATAAGTATTCATTTAATAGTTTTTAAGCTTGACTTAAAGGGGGTAAAATTTTCTAGGATTATATTTTCAAAATCTAGAACAGATTAATATCCTAGGTGGTTCTTTGGGAATTTGTAGCTATTATTTAAGCAAAATACTACAGTTGGATTAACATTTCTACTTCTGATATATGATATACTCTGTATATAATCGATGCAAAAAAAAAAAAGAAAAGACAAATCTGCAAATGAACAGAATAAATCTGCACAATTCCCTTCTTCTGAGTCTCCAGTTTTTCAGACATTGCTTTCTTTCTTCCATTTGATCTATAACGTTCAGGACAGCTAACACTTCCCTTGGGCGTATTCATTGCACAATTTTAAATGCATCCTTGTATACATTTGGCAATCTAGCCCAGAAAAATGTGTCTCTATCACAGGACACATACACTCGGCATTCCTCTTGAGGGGCATTAATGCACAATTGCTGGCCAAGCAAACGTAACTTTTGTTAATGTCTAGAAACACAGTCATTGCATTCTTCAGTAATAAATGTCTAAAATATATTTACTGCTCAAGAGCATTAATTAGAGCGTTCACAATAAGCTCCTAGGATTTTAGCTCATTTTCTTCTCAAATCAGTGGCTTGTTGAAGATGGTGAGGACGGAACTGTTCCAGTGAGCTTTGTTTCTGCTGGGGAGCAACAACGTTCCTGGTTTGGTTCTTATTTCATGAAGAATGAAATCACAGCTACCTGGGAAATCTGTGAGTGACAGACAGCATATAATAGTTATCTCATTGTGATTTTCACTTCATTTACTGATTACAACCTGGAACAGACTGTGTGTGATTGTTCACTGAGGGATAAGCTTGGATAAAATGTGAAGATTTCAGAAAATAAGTTGCTTTCCAAGATTAAGAAAGAGCCAGCCAACTCTATAAACTGCCTAAATATAGAAATGGGCTATTTTATCAGGACTGTTTTATAAGGACCGCTCTGAAAAACCTATGAAAAGATATATTTTAACTTAGGTTTATTGTTTTTGTTCTGATTACAAAAGAAATACAATTTCATTATAAAAATTAAAAAACCAGTTGGCCAAAAAAAAAAATCCACTCAAATAGTTCATATTTTAATGAATATTCTTAGAGTTTTTCTATGCATAACATATATTTTTCTAACGAAATCATTTTGTATATATCTTCATTTATTAATGTAAACCCTTATGTCGTACTAAACACTGCTGGGGATACAGTAACTGAAGATGAACACCCCCTGACTTATTGAACATACATTCTACTTGAAAATGTGTCTAAACGGTGCCATTTGTAGCCAGATTTTCTACCTTAGATCATAAACAATATATTTTTCAGTTTGTTTAATTTTTTTCCATAGACAACTATGCCATTTTTTCCTGCAAACTAATTTTTATACCTGCAGAGCAGCCCACTGAATGAGTGCACCGTGGTTTACTTAGCCCATCTCCTCCTGTGGGACATCTGCTTTATTTCCCATTGTGTGCCATTATAATGGGTTGCAGTTAGCAACATAAAGAATATTTAGAAGTGAAATTATTTTAGAAACAAATGAAATTTCTAGCCCTATCCAAATTTCAGCATTTATTCTCTATAAGAATCCCTATTTGCTACTAGAATCTGCCATGTCAGACTCGCCTATTTGTCCAGAAGCTCTGGAGTATAGATTACTGTAACTAAAGGAACTTTTTTAGTTCATTTTCCCCCCAAAGCAGAGCCTTCATACATGTATATATATGAATATATATCCACTGGCATTCCTTTTATATAAAAGATGTTTCAGCATTGTATAAAATGCTTATATTAAAGCAGTCCTGTTTGTTGAAATCCTGCTTCCTTGCATGACTGCTATTCCCACAACAAACCATCTTTGTAAGTAGAAGAACAACTGAGATTGTAAATAGTTGTATATGAGTTGCTACAAAATCATAATTTATGGTTACATTGTCTTAATCCTTGCAGGTGGTTAGTTTTAATGTGTAAGGTCTCATTTTGTTTTGTACGACCCATAAGCCTGTTCAAATCTCACACATACACACACATACATATACATATAATTTTTTAACATGAAGATTAATGAGGAAAATAATTATATCTAATTCTATTACCATACTGAAGGTCAAAATTCCAATGAAATTAAGTAACATCCTTAAAGAAGCAAAAGAAAGCGGTGGTAAGGAAATTGCTATTTCAACTACAATTCTATACCTGGTGCTACTGTTATTTCCTGGCGGGGCCTTAGGCAAAGCAGTCAGTGTTACACTCCAACTACCTCATTTGTGAATAGAGGCACCCACTCTTCCCTTGTAAACATTGTTTTAAAACACTCAATCAAACTTAAAGTCCTGCCTAATTTCAAAGTCATATCACTTTCCAACTGCAATTTGACTTCCCAGGATTTAATGAAGAGCTTGAACACTTTTTTTTTCCTCTTGTAAAGAAGTTATGGGTCTTCCCTGGGGGCACAGTGGTTAAGAATCTGCCTACCATTGCAGGGAACATGGGTTCGACCCCCGGTCCGGGAAGATCCCACATACCCTGCAGACACGAAGCCTGTGCGCCACAACTACTGAGTCTGCGTTCTAGAGCCCACGAGCCTAAAGCCTGGTGCTCCGCAACACGAGAAGCCACCGCAATGAGAAGTCCGCGCACCGCAAGGAAGAGTAGCCCCCGCTCGCTGCAACTAGAGAAAGCCCACGCGCAGCAACGAAGACCCGACACAAACAAAAATAAATAAAATTAAATTTAAAAAAGAAGTTATGCAAGACAAAATGCATGGGATAATTAAGGAGATGATTTTTTCAGGCTATTGCAACAGGAAGGATGTTCATAATTAGCAACATCTCAAAGTAAAGGAAGGGGACTGAGAAACCCAAAGAGGTATATTAAACATGGGAGTCAGATCCACTGGGGAAGGATAGCGGTGGGTCTTATCTCAGAATATATGAGAGCAAAATTACCATTTCTCAGAAAACAAAATGGTGGGGGGATTTTTCACCCTTTGCTGTGCTTTCCATGAACACTGGGGCTTCAGAAAAAGTTCAACATTGTCAGTTGTTCTTCCATTTTAATCCACTGCTGAATCATAATGCTTTTTGGTCAATGATGGGGCCAAGTGATGACAGATTTCACAGTCATTGGGAAAAATTACCATAGTTTTCTTTTCAATATATAGATACTTAATTTGTTGTAGGAAAAACTGAACTATGTTTTATTATCAGTTAGGTCATATGAAGGATGAACTATTACTTTTAAACCTAGGATCAATACAATTCATTATAGAAACTTATTCATACAAGAGTGCTTCAAAGGCTTTCTACAAAATTGTGCTGCTAGTTGATCACTTCCTGCCTTAGGCAATCAAAAGTATCAATAGATGAAGTTACAGTGTCATTACCAACTATTTTTAAAGCTAGTGTGAAGTAATAAGACTTTCTGAGGTTTGATATACAAGACTGTCTTTTAAAAGTGACATATAAATTCTAATATTTCCAAGCAGACTATTTGAGCAAGGCATCCGAAGGATGGATGTGTTGCACCCATATTCGTTTCTTCTCTTACTTCTTCAGAGAACATTAATGCAGGTGTTTCACGCATTTTGCACTTTAAAGAAGTGTTATAAACATAAACCCACTCATCAAAGACATTTTTAGAGCTATCACACCACCCCAAAATAGCTTAAAATATCTTTTGTTAATTAGGTTGTATCTTGGATGAGGTCATATTTAAATTAAATGGCGAATCAAGGTGAAAGGAGGCTCACTCAGGACCTGTTAAACAGCTTTTAAATAAATATGCAATTCAGGTAGACAGAAAAGAAAGAGAAAGCTTTGTGAAAATGAGCTCAAATAATTTAATATGACTTATAAAGATAATATGAATTTAAAGTAGGAGAGAAAAATAAGGCAAAGGAAAGACCAAGGTGGAAGCTAAAAATGGGATTGATCCACAAAACAAACTCCTTAAAGTCCCATATATCTTGGAGAAAGATTTGGATTTGAATGTAGAATTAATTACTTTGATTATTTTGGTTAATATCCTGGTCTAGATTAATGCAATCAGATGACTATTGCTCATTTGTACAAAAGATGGTGTGTCTTTGGGCAATCAAAGCAATTAAATTGCATATTGGTCATTAAGTAATCAATATGCCATCTTGACACAAATAACCCATTTCAAATTACTCTCTCATGACTTTATCACTTACCCCTTTTATGCAGTGAATTTACTGGTGGAGAATTTCCGGTGAGTTCTACTTTGTTACCCATTTATCATATCCCTGAACCATAGTTTTATGTGAAACAATTGGAACTTGTTGGAGGTACAGGTAGAAAATGGCTGTATTTTTCATCAATTATTGTCAAACATGCTTTATTAGCTATTCCTTCTCTGCCCCTTGCTGACTTCTCAGGTGAATCCCATTGCTTTTTGGGTACTTTGAATTATCAATCAATCAACAAGCACATACATACATACAAAATACTCACTTTGATAACAATGATAATAATTTTCAGTTATAATGCCTAGACTGATTCAAGTCTGTTTTCCCATCTCCCAGCTCAGGCCTGCACCCTGAACTGAAGAAGTGGTCCAAGGAAGAACGTAGAATCTGCTCTTTAATACACACCTCTCTCTCACCCTCTTCCATTCCACCAGGTTTAGGGGCAAGGAATGGACGGGGAGGATTAGGGAAAGAGTTGGCAAATCTTTTACTGAAATGACATGTATTTTAGCTGAGTTTGTTGATGTCCTCTGGTTGGCAGGTAGGGTCTGCTTCCTGGGCGTGCAATCAGTGCCCTCACACAGGGCCTCACCCTTGGAGTTTAATGCTCTGCAGTTGCTATCTTATAGTTGTTAATAATGTAATCTGAATTTGATTTTTAAGTGAAGTCTTTTGTGCAGCTCTGCCTCCCTCCCTGTGAGATGGGTTCTGGACCTCGCTTTCCTGGCCCCCTCTCCCTGCCCCGCCTGAAGCCCACGGCTGCCCTCTGCCCCTGTCTGAAGACTCACAGATGCAGGGTGGGTTGGGTCGGGGCGCACATCCCACACCCTGTAACCACCCTGGACAGGTAGCACCTTGGTGTGTTTGGAAGGTGACTGGACTAGAGCAAGGCTCTCACTACCCCAACCCAGGTAAGGAGTGTTCCCTGGGCGGAAGGTTGCAATCTCCTGAGGTTTGCTGGTTTGCTGTGGATTGGGGCCATGACCAGTGCATCAGGGATTGGTTTCTCCACCCCTGGCCAGGGCATAGCAATGCTGGACCAGTGTTCAGCAGATGGGAGACCTCGACAGCCTGTGGGACAGGTGCTCCTGTGCATACACGGGTCCAAGTGGCACGGAAGGGCCCTCCAGTGCTCCTGAATGTCTGCACTCACCTTTCAAGTATTCCTGTGCTCCCTGGAGCATGACACTAAATAGCAAGTTGAAAACACCACCATCATAGTGAAGAGAGAGGCTGCAAAGGAAAGGAACAATTTTATAACTTAGAACATTTTTTTTTTTTTTTGCGGTACGCGGGCCTCTCACTGCTGTGGCCTCTCCCGTTGCGGAGCACAGGCTCCGGACGCGCAGGCTCAGCGGCCATGGCTCATGGGCCCAGCCGCTCCGCGGCATGTGGGATCTTCCCGGACCGGGGCACGAACCCGCGTCCCCTGCATCGGCAGGCGGACTCTCAACCACTGCGCCACCAGGGAAGCCCCCTTAGAACCTTTAATGACACTTTTCCCCTACCTTTGGAACAAGGAGCTCCACGTTTTCATTTCACACTGAGCCCCACCAATTATGTAGCTGGCCTTGATAACGGGTGTTCAAATGTTGAAGTTTACAAGGGATGCAGGTGAAGGTTCTTTTGGAGGTCTACACACTGGGCTGCATTAAAATTAAACTTGAGATCTCTGACTGACCTCCTGTGGCCCCATACCTCCTTTCCTGTCCATGCCAGTGGACCCCACTGCCTCCTAATGCTTGGCCTTCATCAGCTGCTATGTCACTCTCTTTGGCAGGGTACCTCCCGATGGACCAAGCCCAAGTATTGATACTTTCCACAGCACCCCCTCCACCCAGAGGATACTCAAGGGTCCTTGACAAGACAAAGGGTGTTAGAGCAGTTGCCTCATGCTGCCTTTTGGCCTCAGAGTGCCACCTCCTTCAGGATCCTCCCAGCAAGAAGCAGCCACTTGTCTCTGTCCACAAACCATCCCCCAGCTCCCACAGCCATGTCTTAGGGATCCAAGAACTTTGTAACTACACCGGGCTCTTCTTTGATAGCAGCCCCAGCACAGACCAGAAGGTTCACAGCTCAGCAAGCAGCAGGTCAGGTACTCCTCTGCAGATGCCCCCATTCTCTCTGATGGGCTCTGCAGTCCCTGTCACTTGGCTTGGGGGAGGAGGAGAAATGCTACAGCAATCTCCACTAGTCTGATGATCTTCTATTCCCATATATTCCCTACTGCCACAGATTGCCCTTCAATTTCCAGTCTTCTCTTTACATACTCTGAATGTGGGTGATGGTCATGGAACCTATTTTAGTGAGTCCTATAGGGCAACGTTGAGCACCGCCTCTTGAGAAGTGCGGAATGTAACTGCATCATAGTGTGAGGTTAAAAGCTGGGTAGGGGTTACTACTAACACAGTAGTTCCCCACAGAGAAATTATGGAGGGTCTAGAGACATTTTAGGCTGTCACAAATTGGGTGCTGGCACTACTGGCATCTAAAGCGTAGAGGCTGGGGGTGCTGCTACGAAGCATAGGTCAGCCCCATACGAGAAAGAATTATTGGCCCCAAATGTCAGTAATGCCCACATTAAGAAAGCCTGCTCTAAAACCAGACTGACTAGATTAAAATCTTGGTTCTACCTCTTATTACTCTGAGAACTTTTTTTTTAAAACATCTTTATTGGAGTATAATTGCTTTACAGTGTTGTTAGTTTCTGCTGTATAACAAAGTGAATCAGCTATATGCATACATATATCCCCATATCTCCTCCCTCTTGCGTCTCCCTCCCACCCTCCCTATCCCACCCATCTAGGTGGTTGCAAAGCACAGAGCTGAGCTCCCTGTGCTATGCAGCTGCTTCCCACTAGCTATCTATTTTACACTTGGTAGTGTATATAAGTCCATGCTACTCTCTCACTTTGTCCCAGCTTACCCTTCCCCCTCCCCATGTCCTCAAGCCCATTCTCTACATCTGTGTCTTTATTCCTGTCCTGTCCCTAGGTTCATCAGAACCTTTTTTTTTTAGATTCCATATATATGTGTTAGCGTTCAGTATTTGTTTTTCTCTTTCTGACTTAACTTCACTCTGACAGACTCTAGGTCCATCCACCTAACTAAAAATAACTCAAGTTCGTTTCTTTTTATGGCTGAGTAATAG
Source organism: Orcinus orca (assembly GCF_937001465.1). Taxonomy (NCBI): domain Eukaryota; kingdom Metazoa; phylum Chordata; class Mammalia; order Artiodactyla; family Delphinidae; genus Orcinus; species Orcinus orca. Next base: position 103,425,566 of record NC_064563.1, read on the forward strand.
TCCATTGTATATATGTGCCACATCTTCTTTATCTATTCATCTGTCGATGGACACTTAGGTTGCTTCCATGTCCTGGCTATTGTAAATAGAGCTGCAATGAATATTGTGGTACATGACTCTTTTTGATTATGGTTTTCTCAGGGTATATGCCCCCTAGTGGGATTGCTGGGTCATATGGTAGTTCTATTTTTAGTTTTTTAAGGAACCTCCATACTGTTCTCCATAGTGGCTGTATCAATTTACATTCCCACCAACAGTGCGAGAGGGTTCCCTTTTCTCCACACCCTCTCCAGCATTTATTGTTTGTAGATTTTTCGATGATGGCCATTCTGACCCGTGTACTCTGTGACCTTTGACTAAGAACTTAGTCTCTTGGTGCCTCATTTTCCTCACATGCAAAATGAGGATAACTGTAGCATCCTTCTCATAGATTTTTGTATGCATTAGTAAGTTTGAGTACAAATTTTAAAAAGTGCCTGGAAAACGGTAGGTGCTCAACAAAAGTATTATGATTGTCTCCTGTTTTGGGGCATTAAGTGAAATTTCAAGTGAAAATCCCATTAGATTTACTCCTATACAAAGTATTTCATCACAGTTTATGCATTCATTTTTAGAAATATTCGTTACTGGCTGCGATTATTGTTAGTTTGGACAAGTGTTGGGTAAGGGTAAACTTTGTTCCCATTTGCTCATGTGTCCCTTGATCATCAGAAAGAGCTTCTGGTTTCAATCATATTAACAGAATGAAATAAGGACTTTCTTTGTGACCCCTCTGCCTGTGTACAGAGCTATGAAACGCACATGCCAGAGCAGAGGTGAGCAATTGATCCCCTGACAACTCCTTTCAGCCAGCCTCCCCACCCAAAAGTCCTGATAATGAGTCAAAAGGAGAGAGTGTTAGGCCGAAATTACTCAAATAATTACTTTTACTCTTTTCTTCTACAGGCACAGTAGCAAGAATTTCCAGCATCCTTTAAAATCAGGATTAATTCTCTCTCCGGGAGCAACACGATAGTAATTATAGTTGACTTAGTACAAAGCAGCACAGTGTAGCAGAGAGCCCCAAAGGACAGCGATGGAGAACCTGGACCGCTAGCTCCCTAAACCTGGGCAGCTCACTTACTCCCTCCGGGCTTCAGTTTCTCCATTCATTAAAGGAACAGTGCGGTACTAGAGCACGTCCCCAAATCCTGAGCCTCATCCCGCCCCAATTCAAGAAAAACCCTCATTTATTTCTTTTTGCACCAGAGAAGAAAATGTGCGGGCTTGAACTCCCAACATACCCCTGCATCCCGGAGCTAGAAGCAAGCCCCCTCCCACCCGCTGCGGGCCGGCGGCGGGCGTGGAGAAGGGCGCTCAGCAGGAGGGGCCGCCGGAGCGTGCTCACGTCGCGCCGCTCTGCGCTGCCCCGCCCCCAACCCACGCCGCCGCCCGCTTGGCTCGCGGCCGCGCGCCCCACGCAGAGTCTGGTGAGTGGAGCGGTCTCGGCTCTCCGTCCCCGCCACTGCTATGTGGGGTGGTGCTCAACTTCCGGGCGTCCAGGCGCGAGTGTGGATGGAGCAAGGTCGGGGAGGGGGGGGGACCGCAGGGCTCGGGCCGAGAGCTTCGGTAAGGCCGGGCCACGGCCAGCGGGCTCTGTTGGTTTCGGGACGGGGGACGCGCGCCGACGCGCTCGACGATCCCGGGCACTGGAATAGTGGACACGCTGGGTGTGGTGCCGCCCAGGATTGCGGATGGCCTGGGCACCAAGAGTAACCACGTGCTCGGCCGGTGGTCTTGAGACGGGACGAGCACACGGAAAGTTTGGAGGTTTGCAGGGAGGGTGATGCAGGCCTTGGCCCCGCTCGGCGGGCTGTATGGGAGCGCCACGTGGGCTGTCCTCCCGGGCGGCCGGGCGGGCCTAGGAGACCGGCTTTATGGCAGCAAAACCTGAAGTGCGGGCGGGAGAGCTGCGTCTTTCTCTCCCCACCGTAACTTTAAAATGACATTCTACCCTCCCTTTCTTTCATTTGTCACCGAATATTTCTAGAACGGCTGCTCGACTGTTGGGTTGTCCATCAGGTTAATGAGACCAGGTGGTTTACTGTGTTTTAAGGAAGTATTGGCCTGGGAGTCGCAGGCTCTGATTACTCCAATAATCAGCTGTAAATTCGGCGCCGGGCCTTTGATTTCACTGGGCTCATCTTTAAGTGGAAAAGCCTGATTTATCCAGCTTCTAACACCATCGCTTGGATAGTTTTGCCTCTCTGCCCTCATCCTTTGTAACCTCAGGGTTACTAAAATACTTTAATGAGGTTCAATACATTATTTCTAAAATAGAATTAAAAAGATAAGTGCCAATCACAGCTTTAGGTCAACAGGAGAACCACTTTTCCCTCTCTGAACTGGTAAACATCAATGAGGGCCCAAAGGAAATATTTTAAGTCAGCCTAGGCAAACTTGTTACAGGCAATATATCGTTTCTGTCAGTTTGTGTGCGTCTAACTGAGCTGAGTTTGCCTATGATCCTCCTCTATGTTAGTGGATCTAAAATTCTCCTGCTGAGAACTGTTAATTTTCTTTTTTAACTTCTTTTAAACTGTGTTACTGCAGATTTCTGGGCTCAGCTACCAGAAGTGTTGGTCCAGTAGGTTTGATATGGGGCCCATAAATTTGCATACTAACAAGCTTTCCTGGTGATTTGACTACACTTTGTAAAACACAGCTCTGGAGCTTATAAAGACACACCTCCCTCTCCTGGTTGGTAATGACCTCTGATGGCTAAGGTGCCTTTCAGCTCTGACCGTACTGTTGAATACTCAAGCTACAGCTGCCATCCAAGAATAATCCCCACTGAACAAACCATCTGTTTTCCCCTAACTCTGTTTTGTGTAAGGCTTTTGAGATTTTTTTCCTCTAAAATTGTATACAAAAGATGAAAAGGGGAAAAAAATTCAGCAAATGTTTATTGAGGACCTCCTATGTGCCCTGGTCTGTGCTAGGCTCTGAAAATGTGCAGATAGTTGCTCTGTGTTAAGACTTCTGGTCAGTGAATATTACCATAGAAAAGGAAGTTAGGACACTTAAAAATATAAAGGCTTTGTTTGTATTTGTTGCCTGTAGAATGGGTATCACTATTGATTTTCTTGTGGAGTTTAATCCTTCAAAGTTGTTTAGATTAGTTGCTGGTTTTCATCTGTGGGCAGTTAGTAAAATATGAACCTTGAATCTTTTAACTTAATCTTTTTACATTTGAATGCTGTGGTCAACTTAAGTTGGAAACAATTGCTTTTTAAACGCTTGCTTTTTTTCCCCCTGTAGCTTATGAAAATATTTACTCTTAACTTCTGTTTGGGTGGTCTGTGAGATTCAGAGGCAGGCTAGTGTTGGCTGTACTTTTCCAGACAAAGCATTCTCTTGTTTAGTTCCTATATTTCTTAACATTACAAAAAACACTTTTTGCTTTTTTCATTTTTAATGTTTCTGAAATTGTGATGCAGCTTACTATTTTGTAAGTTTAATGTGGTGGAGTATGTCATCTGTTCTCTCAACCTCCCAAAAGCTGTTAAAAAGAATGGTTGTCTTACAGTATGGGCAATGTGAGAATCAGAGAAATAGTATGTTTGCCTAATAACCACTAATCTACGTTCCAATTAACTGAGCCTCAAATCATTTCAAAATGAACACATAGAAACAATAAATGATGTAACTTTTGGCAGTAAAAGTAGTGAAATTCATAGTCTAACAAAAGCATTCGTTATGCACTGTTGGGATTTATTTTGTTACTGATTGTAGATGGGAAATATGCTTCAAGTGATTTTATTTTTGGCTTAAGTATTTTGCACACATTGTTTCACCACACTTCCTGGTGAATATGCTTATACTGTATTCATATACTGTGCTTAAGGAAAACAAGCCTTTTGTTTGCATCTTCCTGCTGCTCCCATCCCTTAAATAAATTTTAAACTGACCAATTGTAAGGGATAAGAAATGTGTAGCTGAATATGAAATTACTTTTCCATTAATAAACACCTTTAATCATGCAAACCTTCTGAGGCAACCTAACAGTTTTTAACAATTAAATGTGAGCATTGTATCCCGCTTCCCCAACACCATCCCCAGGGTTAGTGATTTGCTAGGACTCACAGCTGATTTATTACAGCAGATGGAGACCAAGTGCTTCATTGCTGCAGCAGCTAGTTGTGACAACATGTGTGAAATGCTGCCAACCAGGGAAGCTCATTAGACACTCAGTGCCCAGGGTTTTATTGGGGGCTCATCATGTAGGACCTTCTGGCTGGCATGTATCAAAATTCCAGACACCCAGAAGGAATGCGGGTGTTCAGTATAACCTGCATTGTTTGTCCAAACAGCTTAGACACAGTGAGTCCTTCTTTTCAGTTAATGGTGGTGGGAACACATCTGAAATCTAAGTTCCCAGACCTGACATCCACCACATGCTGACCTTTCAAAGGATAGCAGGTGGCTCTTTTCTGCACAAGCAATGCTGTCTACTGAATCTGTTTTCGTATCTCTTGTATTTCTTCATCACTTCTGGGCTCCAAGTACTAGCAGTACTTTGTCTCACTGAAGCTTTGATTCTTCAGTTGAGAAAGCACGCTGGTCTGTTTAACTTAAAAAGAATAAGAAACATTTTCAGAAAATGTGTCTCATTGATGATATATCCTAAGACATTAAAGTTTTTTTCCCCAAAGTTTAAGAAAAAAGCTTAAGCCCTTACCCCTTCAATGCAAGCTTTTAGTATCAATTTGTATTAGTTTTATACTATGGTCCTGTGTTTCCTGCCCAAAGCATTGGCCCTTTTGAAGGAACTGAGCTATTTGTGGGTACAATATTTAGAAGCTAAAATGAGGCCCCTAGAGAGTTTTAAACAGTAGCACCCCCTTATCCACGGCTGACAACGTCCCAAGACACCCAGTGGATGCCTGAAATCGTGGATGGTACGGAAGTCTGTATATATTGTGCTTTTTCCCTATTCCCAGATAGCTATAACCAAGTTTAATTTATAAATTAGGCACAGTAAGAGAATATCCGAATTGCCAGCATCATTACTCTTGGACTTTGGGGCCATCATTATCAAGTAAAATAAGGGTCACCGGAAGACAAGCTTTCTGATACTAGGACAGTCAATCTGATCACCAAGACGGCCACTAAGTGACTAATGGTCTGGGTACACTAGACAGAGGGATTAATTCTAAATTTATTTTCTAGGTTTATTCTGAATTTATCAATTATAAATTTGTAAGTTAGTTGTTGCAATGTGTAACACATTGTTCAGGTGCCTACTTCCCAGGCCAGACCATTAATTCTACTCAGTCTATAGGGTAGCTGAAATACAGCTTAGTTATAATGACAAAAGAGCAGAAAACAGTGTGCTTGCAATTCTGATAGCCCAACAAAATAGAAAAGCATGACATTTATAAATAAGTTACTGGTCTCTGGGAAAAATTGGTTTTTATAAGCACAGTGGTTCTTAACCTTTTTGGGGTATGGGGACTCTTTCAAAAATCTGGTAAAAGCAATGGACCTACCCCCTTTCCCAGAAAAAAAATTGATTTTAAAATAGCATTTTGCAGTTTCAGGAAATTCATATAATTTAAATTCATACATTCTTGAACTCCAGATGCAGGACACCTGCATTGTAAACGTGATGACAGTTGTGATTTGAGGCAGTTCTGAGAGACCTTTGGCAATACTCAGGGGAGTCGATTCTCTTGCTACTCAAGTGTGGTCTGTGGCCCAGCAGTAGCGTCACTACCTGTGGGCTTGTTAGACATGCAGAATCTCAAGTCCCACCCGAGCCCTAGGCGCCCAGGGGATGTGTGTGCACGTGAAGGCTGGAGGGAGGAGAGCTTTGTTAGAAGTTAATGACGTTGCCATTTTATTATGTCTTATTTTAGTTAAAAAGGTAGAGCTTTTAAAAGCCTTGAGATATAACTATCTTTACCCTTCACTTTCAGCCCCCAATTAGTTTTCTGCTTTATTTTAATTTTTCTGATAAGGTGGCAATTTTTAGGAATAAGCTGAGGTTTGGAAGTGAGGCAATTCAGGTGGTTAAGGACCTGGGAGCAGGCATCTTCTTGCCCCAGCCGTCAGGTGGCACCTCTGGCCCAGGTGGCCTCCAGGACAGCAGCTGGGGGTAGTGCTTTGGTGAGGAGCACCTGGCCGTGGGCAGCTCTTGAGTCAAGTATTTATAACTCAGAGTGCATCTAATTAGATTTGGGATCTGGTGCTGATTAAAGCCAACTTTAAGATTTCAACTTTGCTGTGTCAATGGCCACAGGCTAAAAACTGTGACTAGGAACTGCTGAGATAGTTGAATCATTTAATTTGGGATAATTATACCTTCCGATAAGTGATGAATTCCACGACTTAGTGCTCGTGTACAAGAAAAACACGCCTTCCTTTCTGCGAATATGTGATCTGCATAGTGTTTGAGGCTGAATCATATCTTGGAAGAAATGGTGTTGGCTTCAGGCTGTATCTTCTTCTGGTAGAAATGGCCTTGGTTTAGGAAGAGTTCGCACAAAGGCCTAATAGTCATGCAAGTTGTGTGTATGAGATCCTCTGACACCGAAACTGGGACGCCTAATCACGAGTGTTTTCTTCTTTTTGGCAGGTTTGCTTTTCCTCACTGCCTTGTCTTGAAGACAACGATGCCAAAGAAAGTGAAGCCTGCAGGGGATGGGAAGGAAGAGGGGCCTGTTCCCTGTAAGCAGGTGAAGCTGGAGGCAGCTGGTGGGCCTTCCCCTTTGAACCTTGACAGTCCCAGTGGCCTCTTTGAAAGTTTGATCTCGCCCGTCAAGACAGAGACTTTTTTCAAGGAGTTCTGGGAGCAGAAGCCCCTTCTTATCCAGAGAGATGACCCTGTGCTGGCCACATATTACCGGTCCCTGTTCAGGCTCTCAGATCTGAAGAGTCTGTGCAGCCGGGGTATGTACTATGGAAGAGACGTAAATGTCTGCCGGTGTGTCAATGGGAAGAAGAAGGTTTTAAATAAAGATGGCAAAGTGCACTTTCTTCAGCTGAGAAAAGATTTTGATCAGAAAAGGGCAACAATTCAGTTTCACCAACCTCAGAGATTTAAGGTAACAGGTTCTCCCCAGTGCAGAATCCTGGTGTGTATTAAAGTGCTACCATTTGGCCACAGATCAGCTTGGGGGTAAATCTGTTTTGATGATGATGAGGCTGCTGCCAGTTTGAGAAGAGGTAGCACCTGTTTGGTCTTCAAATGCATTACAACTTCAGTGACTTTATGTTCCCTTTTGGCTAAACTGTTAGAATCTGCAACAACTCAGGCTGGACGTGGTGAGCTGCAAAAACTAAATTATACTTCAGGTTTATAAAGTTTGTTAAAGTGACGTTACACCTCCAGGAGCATTTCCGTGGGCTGGTTTATGTTTTGACACATGGTAGACATTTCTGTTTGGCTTGTTCCTTCACTGTAACTTAAGGCACGATAGTGTCAAGGTGATCATTTTTTCCTTAAAGTTGCCTCCCTCTACTGCCTACATCTACCTAAGTAGAGGCTTCTGAGCAGTGACCAGACCACATAGGCACCAGAGGCACGTTTAAGAAAGAGACTTCACCCTTATTAACAGTAGCCCGCCTGGCACTGAGGGGCAGGGTCCTGGAACTGCTGCTGGGGGGGCATTCGCAGGTGGAGGGTAGGTTGGATTTGCAAGTCGGGAAGACTGGCTAACCTTTTATTCTGCGTCAGTGGTTGACATTTGAGAAATAATTTGCCTCCTCTGTGCTCAGTTTCTGTGTTTATAAAATGTAGACTTAGGATGAGCTAATCTGCTCTTAGAGGCATGAGATCTTTATGTGACAGGTGGCCCAGAACAATTGAGGGCCCATTCTGAGTTTTAGATAAAGTTTATCCCCATTCAGAAATGCCCTTCTGTGACCCATGGCTGAATCAAAATGTCAGCTTAGGAGGAGGAGAGCAGCCCGTGAAGTTCCACACTGACCGGGTGGCTTCTGGCTGTGTGGTGGCTCCTAGGACTTTGTCATCAATTACCAGTAATGCTTCTCACGACGGAACTCGAGTTGCCCTGTTAGATCCATTAGGCCTCTCTCATCTGTTGAATGCCTTTCCCTTTCTTGTCTGCAGGATCCTGAACCTATTTGTACTCTGGATAAAGTACAAGTACTCTTAGACTTTTCAGTACAGGCACTCATTCCAAAGGAGTGAGGCAATCATGAGCAGTTGAAATGTCCTTTGAATGCCAGCCTTTTGTCCCTAGCACCCAAAAGGAATTTATAAATCACTTGCAGACCAAGTCATGATGTGTATTCAGAAAATATGGACACGGAGGTACTTCACTCTGAGCTTGTCCTTGACTCTTTACTTAGCTAGAAGCAGCACTGTTTTTTAAAAGAGTGGTTTTTAGACACCTAAGAAGTATGAATAGAAAAGATCACTGATGTTGATTATGTAATTTGTTCACAGACCAGCAGAAAGTTATTGTTTGGCATATGTGTGGTGTCCTCTGTGGCTGTCATTTTTGTGCTGTAGAATCATCTTGGGCTCTTCTCTGCTCGTCTGCTTAAGTGCTGCATGTTCCTCTTCCCCAGTTTCAAGTGGCCAAGACTGTGTTTCCTTTGCCCTGTTGACTCAGCTCTCTAGCCATGTTTATTAAAGCAGGAAGGATGAGCTTTCCCATCTCAACGCAGCCCCCGGGCTAGACTAGGATGCATCCTGTTTTGCTTGGTTTTTTCCACCACGAGGACTTGAGAAATCTGTTAGGCCTCAGGAGCTCACCCTTTTACACTAGAAGCTGGGTTCCAAGTATTATATTGTGACCAGATTTAGTGTTGTGTGTGTGTTTACTAATGGATATGTTGGTATCAGGGTAGAGAAAGTATAGAGGCAGTTCCTCATTGGCCAGATTGAGAGACTATCAGAGTGAACAGTCAGCCCTTTCTTTATCAGGTCACACCGTGTGCACAGTTTATTATTCTAGTTTGTCTGGAAATGAGTAAGGAGGTAACCAGAGAGTGGTGGGTTGTTCCCCATCTGCTCTGGGTAATCCGTGTATCAGGAGTCCAGATGAGTTTACCAGATATTTACATGTGTTCACTTTTGAACTCTCCAACAGACATTTGAAATAATTGGGGCAATCACTGTGGTCTCCATTTTACATGGAAAAAACGAGTTCACAGATGTGACTTTTCCATAGCTACTAAGTAAGGACTTCTGATTCCAAAATTAAAGCATTTTCCTAACCATATATCTAAAGATATTAATTGAAATGTAGTAGGGCTTTGGGCATGTTTGCTTTCACCTTTAGGTGTGAGTGTGGGCTTCTGGTCTTAGCTGTTGTGTTCAGCTGAGCCTGCAGATAGGTCAGTGGAGAGAGGAGGAGCCTCCTCTTTCCCTTTCCCTTTCCCATTGTTCTGGGGTCCTCCTTGGCATCTCCAGACATAGTTGGGAGTCACGAGTCAAAGGAGACAGATTTCAGGAGCCTTGTTTGTGCCAGAGTCAGCACTGGTGAAGCTGTAACAGTTGTACATTGCTTTGCAATGTAAATAGGCTTTGAGATAAATATGCTGTTTCCCACAGTCTTAGGGTGGGAGTCTTCCTTTGCAAATAAAGAAGCTGACTTGTACCTACAACTTGGTCGGTGGTGATTTGACTCCAGATCCCTTTCTAGTGGGCCACACTGGGCAGATTGAGAAGCTAAAGGTTCTGTTTCCAGGAGAGATAGAAAAATTGTACAAATGATGGGGTTTTCAGTAACTTTTTTTTTTTTTAATTTATTTATTTTATTTTATTTTTGGCTGTGTTGGGTCTTTGTTGCTGCGTGCGGGCTTTCTCTAGTTGCGGTGAGCAGGGGCTACTCTTCATTGTGGTGTGCAGGCTTCTCATCGCGGTGGCTTCTCTTATTGTGGAGCACGGGCTGTAGGCGCACGGGCTTCAGTAGTTGTGGCTCGCGGGCTCTAGAGTGCAGGCTCAGTAGTTGTGGTGCACGGGCTTCGTTGCTCCGCGGCATGTGGGTCTTCCCGGACCAGGGCTCGAACCCGTGTCCCCTGCATTGGCAGGCAGATTCTTAACCACTGCGCCACGAGGGAAGCCCTTCAGTAACTTTTAAGAAGAAAAGAGACATGTACTCCTCAATTACAGACCCAGAAGCTTGAGTTGGGGGCCATAAAGTCACCCATATGGTCCTGAAACACCTCTCAGGCCATCAGAGACAGAGAGAAAGAGCAAGAGAGAAACTGGTTCTAGTTACTGTATAAATGTAATTACAGGGCCAGGTCCTGCTGGCCCCTCCCAGGTATAAATTAGGCGGCTTGGGAGATCTCTTAACTCTCGGGAGCTATTCAGATGCCATAAAATCATTCTTCCTGTGTTGCCTGAGATGTGTAAGTAGAGAAGCTCAGTGGTCTATACTGAAGATGTCTCCCAAAGCTTTTTTCATGCTGACCCAATTCTTTCCCACTTGGCATTTTTAATACTGTAGTTTTTTTTGTTTTTTTTTTGGTGTTTTTCCGTCCAGTGGTAGGATTGACTCCCAAGCTGTGGTCACTGGTTTACTCAGCAGATACTTTCGATGTTTCAGTGTCTTGTGTGTGGCAGGCACTGTACATGCATGTGCTTGAAGGGGCTCTGCAGTGTCCTTTGTAGGTGACTTCTTTAAGGTAGTTCCTTAGAGGGGCAATATAGAGTCATGGTTAAAGGTGTGGGCTCCGGAGCCAGGCTGCATGGATTTGAATCCTGGCTCCATCATTCATTGGCTGTGTGTTCTCGTGCCCGTTTCCTCATTGGCATTTCCTCATTGGTAGGACCCACCCTATGAGACGGGGTGGCGGGGAGGGTTGTACAACTGAAGTAGGAAAGCACTTGGAAACAGTGCCTGGCACATAGGAAGTGCCGATACCTACGTGGCCTAACTGCTGCCTCTCCTCTCTCACCTGCCTCGGGACAGTCAGGTTTCTTCCTTGCAGGGATGTGTGGCTCCTCTCTAGGCCCCTCAGTTCAACTTAGGCCCTGAAGAGCTGATTAGCGACTGGAGAAAGGGAGCATTCCTCGACCCTGTTTACCCCTTCGCTGTCTGTACCCCCTTCCTAGGTAGTCATTTCTGCTTCCATTGCTCTGAGTACCCTTTTGTGCAGGCAGTTCCCAGATGTACCCCCTAGCTCTTCGTCTTGCCAGAACTTCAGACTTAGCCAGCCAGCACACGGGGGTCTTAGCAGCTCACACTTAACACTGCTAATGTACGGCTTTTCTTTTCTCCCCCCTGAAAGCTTGTTCTTTAGCAGATCTTTCCCATTTCAGTGGAACTGGGAGCTGACTAACTGCCTCAGTCAAAAACCCAAGAATGTTTCTCTGATTTATTCTCCCCACTCCCATACCCCAGCCATCAGCATGTCCCGTCAGTGCTGCTTTCTGAGCGCATCTCGACTTTTCTATTTCTCTCTCCCTCGCCCACCACCCTGGTCACTCCCAGCCTACGCTGCTGCCTTCGTAGCTTCCCCACGGCTCTCTCTTGCTTTTCTACAATCAGTTCCCCACACCGCAGCCTGAGTGAGCTTTTATAAGTGCGCGTTGGATCCTGTCCTTGTCCTGCTTAAGATCCTATGACTCCCTGTTGCCTGCCTCTCCAGTCTCGTCTGCTGCTGCCTCTTCTCTGTGCTGTTCTGCACGAGGACGGAAGGGTCCTGAGGACAGAGGCGCTGGCTTGGGCACCGTTGAATTCCAGGTGTCTGGAACATAATAGCTGTGCGATAAAGACTTGCTGAGCGCATAAGAACATATTCCTTGTTTCTAATGTATTTTTCACCTCTTTCCCCTCCATCTTTTTTTTTTTTTTTTTTTAAAGGATGAGCTTTGGAGGATCCAGGAGAAGCTGGAGTGCTACTTTGGCTCGTTGGTTGGCTCGAATGTATACATAACCCCTGCGGGTTCTCAGGGCCTGCCGCCCCATTATGATGACGTAGAGGTGAGGGGGGAGGAAACTGCTCGGCTCCGGGAGGACGAGTTGCTGCCAGCCCGGGTTAGTGGGTTGTCAGGGTTCAGTTCAGCTCTCGGGCCGGGTCTCTGCCAACTCTTCCTGTGCGGGCTCTGCAGAGCTTGACCTCAGTCACCGGGATGTTGGGCCAAAATTAATCCCATCAAACTGGTTTCCTGCTCCTTCAGAAAGGGGAGGTTGTTTATTTACTAGTATAAAGAGCCACACATTCCTCCGAAATAGGTGTTTTTTGAATTTTCTACAGAAAAGTGTGATTGGCTTTTTCTTTAATTTTATAATGTATGGTCTTTAATAAGGTGAGGTCTTAAGTAATTCTTACATCTGCTTTCTTTTGTCCTTTTTCTGTAGCTACCAAAAGTATATATTTTTTCCATTTGTGAAGATCTTGGGGCAGCTTGAATGAAGGTCATGGTTTCACTTAAGCACTGGCGCCTTGACAAGTGTTGATTTCATTCTCATGTGGCTGCCAAAAAGAGTTAACCCTTTGGCTTAGGTATTTCATAGTTTTATTTTTGTACCAAGACAATGTGTGAACACAGAGTTATTAGTAAAAAACCTCTTTTTTCCCCCTCCTTTGAGAGCAATTTGATATCAATACAGTTTCCAAAAAAATTAAAAAAAAATATTTCTAATAGGGCTTCCCCGGTGGCACAGTGGTTAAGAATCCACCTGCCAATGTAGGGGACAAGGGTTTGAGCCCTGGTCTGGGAAGATCCCACATGCCGCGGAGCAGCTAAGCCCGCGAGCCACAACTACTGAGCCCACGTGCTGCAACTACTGAGCCCACGTGCTGCAACTACTGAACCCCACACACCTATTGCCTGTGCTCCGCAACAAGAGAAGCCGCAATAAGCCTGCGCACCACAACGAAGAGTGGCCCCAGCTTGCTGCAACTAGAGAAAGCTCGCGTGCAGCAGTGAAGACCCAACGCAGCCAAAAATAAATAAATAAAATAAATAAATTTAAAAATATATATTTCTAACAGAACTTTAAAATATCTTTGGTTGAATGAAGAATAAAAAAACTTGACATTTTCCTATGTGCCAAGGATTGTGTTCAGGATTTTAGACACTCAGTAATATCTGAAGCTTGGCTTTTCCGTCAGAGATTATGGGCTTTCAGCTGCCTGATGGAAGATTTAAAAGAATGAGATAGTGGGATAGATATTGGGATATAAAGAACTCAGTGAGGTTTTCATGAAAGTGAAAAGAATGACTAGCCCTCCAGTGTCAGACTTCACGATTACCTGTTTTTAAAAGTGAATACCAGTAGTGGCAACTTTAAGTGTATAGTGAAATGTATCTGTGATCTTTTATTTTTATTTTTTTATCTGAAATTTGTGATTCATCTAAGCCCTGAGAGGGCTAACACTCTAGAAGCACTTTGCCTCATGAGTTGTCTGGAGGCTCTCTGACACTCCGGGGTCCTGTGCTTCCTGTAGGTTTTCATCCTGCAGCTGGAGGGAGAGAAACACTGGCGCCTGTACCACCCGACGGTGCCCCTGGCGCGGGAGTACAGCTTGGAGGCTGAGGACAGGATCGGGAGGCCAGCACATGAGTTCACATTGAAGGTACGGGCCTGCTTTTGTGGGTGCCTTTCCTGAGACAGGTTTGGTTTGAGGTTTGTGTAATGGTCCCCGGCAAACGTACCCAAGAGGCTGGGGGCAAGTGGCTCTCATTCCAGCTAGCCAGCACAGGGTGGGGCGGGGGGGCTTCTTAAAGGACATTTGGTAGTTTTTAGCTGCGGAAGTGAGCTGAGGAAATGTTAAGTTCATTTTCCAAATCACCTGTCTCCAACTATAATCCAAGTGCAACAGGAATGAATTATGAATTCAGTAACCACTGACTTCTCTAGAGCAAAAGTGGAAGGCATGGCCAGTGGTCACCGCTGGGTCGTAGGCTGCTTGAGCAGAGCACGGCCAGGGACCCAGTAGTTTTTTTTGTTGGTAAAATTCCAGTCTGACCCCTTTTCCTCCTGATTGTGCAGTAGACTCTCTGCTCTCCCTTCCGCCTGCATATAGTACCCAGAAGAATAGTGAGCACGAAAGCCCTTGAGGAGGCCTTCCCCAGGAAGCCAGGTGGCTTGAGCCATGTGCTGGTTCGCTGGCATCTTGCTGCTGAGAAAGTGTGTCTTTGAGCAGTTAGCTGGATGGGATCATAGCCAATCCCCAGCAGGTGGGGTTGTTGAGGAAAAAATCTTGGATAAGAATAGCTGCATAATTAAATTTTATACCTTTTCCTACGAAACTTAAAATTTAATTTCCTTCAGTGGTAATAAGAAAATAGGTAATTTAAACCATACCGAAGATTCTAACCAAACTTGCATATGGTTATTGTTTTTGTATTTCTTGTGTCTTGACGTTATACTTAGTATCTAATTCCTACTCAGGGCCTCATAGCTCTTTCTTGATTTTAAGATCTTTGCCTGCCTACCATAACTGGGAGAAACAATCTCCCTTTTTAGGATGGGTGCCTGTGTTATAGGGGACTTGAATAAATACAACAATAAAGGTACCGTTCTTCATTTTTTTTTTTTATGCTCTTGGTCAGCAATCAGCAAACTATGGCCCATAGGCCAGAAGTCTGGCCTGCTGCCCGTTTTTCTATATAAAGTTTATGGAAACATAGCCACACTCATTCCTTATGTACTGTCTAGGGCAGAGTCAGCTAGTTGCCACAGGGACCATGTGGCTCACAAACCACAGATATTTACTGTCCGGCCCTTTACAGAGAGAGTTTGCCAACCCCGCTCTTGGCTGATTATTTTTAAGCCAAAGACTAAGCTGTCCATGGTCTCTGAGGCCAGGGCTGAGTTACCCAGACTGACATCTGGCTACTTGCCCTGCCCGAGTAGGTCGGGCTTCATGGTGGTCATAGAGGGCATGGGACTTGCAGGAGACGGAGCATTGCACGCTGCTTATGCCCATCCTGGTTTGCTCATGCCCATCCTGGTCCCAGCTCACTAGGAGAAGCCCTGAGTCTCCTGGAAGGAGAAAGACAGCGTTGTGTCCTGCGGGGATTTTCAAGTTGTATGTCTATTGAGTTTTTAATCAGTGGAATTCTTCAAATGAAATCTTGCATAAGTGCCCAGTGTATGAAATCGAAGATCTGAGTCGCTCTGGGTGGGGGTGGGCTTGAGGGCTACGATGAGCGGTCTGGAGCCCTCCTCACCCCTCTTCCTTCCTACCCAAGTGGCAGCCTGACTTGTACGTCTGCCAAACCTGAGGTCTTGGGGTGAAGACCACCCCTATAATGGATAGACATCTCTGTGGCTTAGGGATCTGACAAACCTGGGTTTGAATTCAGCTGCTGTCACTTAACGAGCTGCATGTCCTTGGGCAAGTTATTGATCTCTGTCTCAGTTTCTTCTTTGTTAAAATGGAGATCATAATGTTTATCTTGTAGGTTGTAAAGATTTAAAAATATTACTTTGATGCTGCCTTTACAGTGAAATTCCATGGAAGTGATGGCTATATGTCAGTGTATTGCTGCCTATCAAATTAGCACAAACTCTATGGCTTGAAACAACACAAATTTATTATCTTGTAGTTCTGCAGTTCAGAGGTCCAAAAGGGGTTTCACGTGGCTGAAATCAAGGTGTCAATAGGACTGTGTTCGTTCCGGAGGCTCTAGGGGAAAATTTGTGTCCTTGCCCTTTACAGCTTCTGGAGGCTGCTCACATCTCTTGGCTCACGGCCCCTCCCTCCGACATCAAAGCCAGCAACATGGAGCTTGGTCTTTCTCATGCTGCCCTCTCTCTGGTTCTCTCTTCCAATACCCTCTTCCACTTTTTTTTTTTTTTTTTTTTTTTGTACGCGGGCCTCTCACTGTTGCGGCCTCTCCTGTTGCGGAGCACAGGCTCCGGACGCGCAGGCTCAGCGGCCACGGCTCACGGGCCCAGCCGCTCCGCGGCATGTGGGATCTTCCCGGACCGGGACACGAACCCGCGTCCCCCTGCATCGGCAGGCGGACTCTCAACCACTGTGCCACCAGGGAAGCCCTACCCTCTTCCACTTTTAAGTATCCTTGTGATTACATTGGGTCTGCGTGGATAATCCAGAATAATCCCCGTCAGCAGCCTTAATTCCCCTTGTCCGTGTAACCTAAGTATTCACAGATGCCAGGTATTAGGATGTAGACATTTTTGGAGACCCTGCCATAATGGCCTGTCTTCATTTCCTCGACTCTCCCACTGTTGGGCACCCTTTCTAGCAGGGTTTCTTCCCCATTGTTCCTCTAGAAATATTCTCAAGGGTACTTCCACATTGTCAAGTACAGCGGTCAACTCCTAGTCCCCTCTTAGTCTGCCTGTCGTCAGCATTTGACACAGTGGGTCACTTCCACCCTGTCCACTGGCTTCCGGGATGCAACCTTCTCTTGGTTCTCTCTCCACCTTCCTGACTGTCCTATTCATTCTCCTTCGCTGTTTTGTCCTCAGTCTTCCTACTTCTCTAATTTGGGGTACAGGGCTCATTTCCTGGACTTCTTTGATCAGTCAGCATCCCCTCCCAAGGTTTCAAATACCCTCTACACTGATGTATTTTAAACGCTGTTTTAGATCTCTAGCCCACATCTCTAAACTCTAGACTCATAATCCAGCTGCCCACTTAATGTCTTCCCTGGAAATGTAAAAGATACCACAAATTTAATATTCCCCAAACCAAAATCCCGTGTCCTACCCTGTCCCCAACCTCCTTCTCCCTGCAAATGTGTCACCCTTCTTCTACTTGTTTGGGGCAAAATCCTTGGACATAGATTTATACAGAAGCCTCCTACCTAGTGTCCCCTTTGCAGACGTTTCTGACATAACAACCATGATGATCCTTTTGTGATCCCTGAACCCTTTGCCCAGACCTCTACTGTCTTTCCGTTAAACCCAGAATAAAAGCCAAAGTCCTTTTTTTAAAAAATAATCAATACTTTATTACTTAAATGGAAAATTGATAGCATAGTAAGTTTTAATGATCTAATTAATGGAAAATTATAATAAAATTTCTTTAAAATATTTTTCAACATCCTAGTGTACCACCATATTCATTACCATTGTGTATATTTTCAAAGGCATTAATATCAATGGAATAATTAAAGACAATGAAAATGGAACTCATTTATACCCAATCCTCCTTTTCTCAGGGCTTTATGCTGCTGGTTTATGTAGCCTTTGGATTGAAGCCAGAAATATTTTTTTTCTTGGTTAAAAAAATTAGCTTTTCTAGTTCTTTCAGAATAAACAGAAACAGGACAGTGGTATGTCAAATGGCTAATTGTCTTATCATTATAAAAAAGCTGAAGTCCTTAAAATGGTCTAGAAGGCCCTGTAACCTGGCCCCTCTGCTGCCTGCTCACTGCACCTCCCATCACTCCCACCTTCACTCACTACCTTCCTGACACACTGGCCTAACCGATGCCCCTCAACCTGCCAGGCACGTTCCAACCTCAGGACCTTTGCACTTGCTCTTCCCTCCTCCTGGAATCCTTTCTCCCCAGGTCATTGCATGGCTGGCTTGCTCGTTTCCTGAAGTCTCTACTGAAATGTCACCTTAGCAGAGTCAGGTTTAATGGACCATCCTGGGTCAAATAGCCCCTCTAATCCCAGACACCCCCCGCCACCCCCCACTTCCATCAACATCATTCCCCTCCTCCTCCTTCTGCTTTTTTGGTCTTCTTTGCATTCGCCATCACTTGACATTACTTATTTGCCGCTTTATTTTATCCTTCTTGCCCCACTAGAATGTCTTCATTGTCTAGTGTACCTTCTCCCTTCTCAGATGTTTTTCTCTTCTGGAATGTGCTCCATCAGGGCAGGTCTTTGTTTCGTTCAGTGCTCTCTCCCCCGGTGCCTAGCACAGGTCCCTGGCGTGGGTGGTGGGCAGGGAAGGGTTAATCAGGTGTTTGTGGGATGGATAAATGAATGGATGGATGAAATATGTATGTGAGGGCCTCAGTCACAGGGCTGGCCCACAGACTCTCACAAATGATACCTGTAATTATGAGTAGTGCATTTGTTTACTGGAAGTACTAGTTTCCCTGTCAGATTGGTGTTATCCAGGGCAAGATAGCTCTTATAATTACTTACGTATGTACTTAACATTAAAAAGAGAAGTTTTTTTAATCTGATATTTCTTGAGCTCTTTCTCCAGGGCCCATGCTCTTAACGAGTGAGACAGAAGGCTTCGCAGGGCTGTAGAGAGCAGATAAGCGACTCCCAAGATTCCCTCTCCTCTGCTCAGGCAACTGCTTATACAGAATGTTCTTTTTCTGTTTGGGATTAGGGAGGAGGAAGCTCCAGGGCAGTAGTGATTTGGGGAAAATATTTCTGTTCCGTGGCTTGGGAAAGAAATAGGACAGGGTGGTGGAGGCTCACCTGCCCGAGAAGTGACTGATCTTAGGTACGTATCGTGTTTAGGTTCACAGGGTTTTTCATCCATTCTTCCAGACATCTTTTGAGCCTCTGGTGTGTGCTGAATGCTTAGGTGGTTTAGGCCCTGGGGATACAAGATGGATATAGACCCTGCTTGGAAGAGCTCACAGACTCTCAGGGACTGGCAGGTACAATAAGAATCATAATACAGCCACAGCCACTTGCCCAGCATTGCTCCAAGAGCTTTCTGTTTTTGGCCGTGCCTCGCGTGCGTCATGTGGGATCTTAATTCCCTGACCAGGGATCAAACCCACGGCCCCTGCATTGGAAGTGCAGAGTCTTAACCACTGGACCGCCAGGGAAGGCAGCTCCAAGAACTCTTTTCCTTTAATCCTCAAAATAATTCTGTGAGATTTGGGGCGATGGCTTCCATTTTACACATAAAGGAACTGAGGCCTCGGGAGGTTAAGTAATTTGCTGGGGCCAACAGCCAGGGAGTGTAGCCTCTGTATGGCTCTAAAGCTCCTATCCTCACTGCCCCCTTTGACGGGTGTGGAGGGCGGGAGCAGGCTTCCCAGGCACAGGCTGTCACCTTGATCCCAGGGTGGCTTCAGGTGTATCTGGTCTCAGCTTATGAATAAAGAAAGTGACTTCAGGCTCTGGAAGCCTCTCCAGGATTGGGGTTCATGGCGACAGGTTCACAGACACAGCAGAGCTAGACGGGTGGATACCACAGAGAACGGCATGCAGACCACTGCTCGAAGCACCACATAGAGGTTTCTAGAATGCAGAACTGAAACTCACAGCCTTTCTAGAAGAACGAGAAGATATCCTCCCTACTAACTCCTTCCCCCCTTTTTTTTTCCTTTAGCCAGGAGACTTGCTGTACTTTCCCAGAGGGACCGTTCATCAGGCGGACACTCCCTCAGGGCTGGCCCACTCCACGCACGTGACCATCAGCACCTACCAGAGCAGGTGAGCACTCACCTGCAGCCTCGCGTCCCCGACAGCTCCGAGCTGTGGCCACAGCGGCGTGTTCGGGAGACGTGAGGGAGTTAGCTGCTTCTCTCCTACTTACCCGGCCCCAGGGTTTCCGGCTGACTTCCTATTCCTTCAGCGTCCTACCTGTGCCATTGACTCACTCAGGCTTCCTCCTGGCCTGTCATGACCCTGACTCCACAGAACGCTGGGAGTTGCCCAAATAAAGGCTCCCATGGTTTGGGAAGATAGAAGCATAGCTGTGGGTGTGGCAGTGTGTTCGTGTTGCCAGGCTGGGCTTGTAGTCTCTCTCCCACACCCCTATCCCCTGCCTCTCTCCCTCCCTCCCTCCCTTCCCCTCTCTGTCTCTCCCTGTCTCTGTCTCTGTCTCTCTCTCCCCGCCCCCTTCAAATTTTTTTTTGATTGTGGTAAAATATTTATAACATAGAATGTGCCATTTTAACCATTAAGTGTCCAATTCCCTGACATTAACTATATTCACACTGTTGTGCAACCGTCACCACTACCTGTTTCCAAGACATTTTCATCACCCCAAACAGAAACTCTATCCACTGAAACCTCTGGGTCTATTTTAAGGCTTCCATGTTTTTACAGTTCATGAAATTAAAGTCAGAAAGGAAGTCTGGAACAGTGAGTCCTGAAAGCACACGTGCTAAAAACAATTCCAATTAAAACCGCCTTCCAGTTCAGCGAGTGCCTCGTCACATGACAGGGCCAGGGCAGCAGTGCCCAGTGAGTCATTTCCTGGTAGCAGCGACCTCAGTAGTCCAGGTCCCATTAAAAACGCCAGTCATTAATTTATTCATCATGCAGCACTACACCTTGTGCTAGTTGCTGAGATTGTAGGCATTGGACTGAAGGCGCTTTGAGAGAACTTACTCTCTGGAAGTGGTGGAAGGAGGGGAGATAGGCATGTAGTTACCAAACAGTGTGACACATCCCATCATAGGTTTGCAGAGGAGACTCTGGGAGCACAGAGGAACGCACTTAGCTAAGCCGGGGCCTCAGGGAACGCTTTGGAAATGACTTGACACACAAGCTGAGGGAGATTTACAGGAGGAGTAAGTAGAAGTGGGTCAGGAGGTCAGAGTAGGAGAGGATATTCCCGGCCTGAGGGACAGCCAGTCGCCTCCTAACTTCAAAGCCGTATCTTGCAGAACAAGTGAGTAAGCATTCTTCTGCCTCCTCTTCTGGCTTTTCAGCGAGAAGTGAACCCCCTGTGTTTAAGAGACAGGAGGAGCTAGCTGGAGTCTGGCCTGAAGTTAGGCTCTCTTTGCCCACAAGTAGAAGCTAAAGCTTGTTTGGGGCTTCCTTTGTGTAAAATGCCCTTGTCACCGTGACTGGTTAGGTGCCTTGCATAGCGAGAAACGGTCTCTGAGGGCAGCTTGAGAAGAACAGAGGTGACTGAGGGGGTGGGTCGTAGGAACTGGGGAAGGGCAGGCTGCAGGGAGGCTGAACCAGAAGTTCGTTCTGGACTAAAGCAGCTCTGGGCCTTGGCAGCCACATATTGATAGTTTGGCCCCATGAATGTCCATCTTCTGGTGTCCCGCCGTTGAGGTTACTCAGCTGCTCCCTCTTTCTCTAATTCTCCCTCTTTTTCATTTCTCTTGGTTTCCTAGTAATCGGTTTTCGCTCCCTTGTTTTCCTTCCTCGGTTTCTACTTACTCACAACATTGGCTCATCACAAGCATCCTCAGTTACTTCTCTGACCTCCCTCGATCTCGTTGAACCTATTAGCTTTTGCTTCCACTGAGTGCCTGACTCGCTGTTTCCCAGTCCCCAGGATGAACTGGTAGCCTTCCCTGGTCCCACCCACCCCCTCTGCAGGCAGCAGGGCTGGGGAAGAGAGGTCTGAGTTACAGAGGATGCCTGCTGGGGGCTGTGGGTAGGCACCGTGACCCGTGCATCTAAGCTGGATGCCGACCTGGGCCTTTGTCAGTGGGGCCGGTGCTAGAACGGGACAGATGTAACTCGAGGACCATCGCTCCCCGGAGGTGTCCCTATGCTTTGGTCCTGGTGCTCCTTAAGGCCTGTGGCAGAGTGAGGACTTGGGCCTTTTCCTAACCCCTCTCAAGGGTAGCATCGTTGGAAAATTTAGGGCCAGCTGTATGAGACAGTGGCCTGTCGATTTGGCTGCTTTACCAAAGTGAACCCCTCCAGAGGTGTTATTTCCAAACTTTGGAAAGGCCCAAGATCCGTTTTCCTAGAAGAACACAGAGCTCAATTTAACGGCACTTAAACTCCTCTGTGAGCTACTGCTGCATGACTTGTACCTGGGACCCTTCAAAGGACGATATTATTTCATGCTGCTGAAAGATCTCTATGGTCGAAGTTCAATCAAAGGTGTGAGGTTGGGTGTAGCATTATGTCACAAGTGGTGAGGCTACCACGGAGGAGTGGACGTCTTGGGGGAAGTGTCTCTCATGTGGCTTTTGTCCTCTTTTGCCACTTTTCCAGGAGGGAAGCATAAAAGTGTTAATTTTGTTACTGCGTGAGAAGCAAAAGTCATACTGTGAATTTCCATCTTGCATGCAGCCAGCAATTTGAAATCTGCTGGTGACACAGAGGAAAATTTTTAACAGCTCAGAAGTGTTTAAAGAGAGCAGCCCCACAGCGTGTGCTTCTCACACTGGCACACATTGAGGAGTGAGCGATTCTAAATGCCCCAGAGAAAGCAGAGGCAATTGAACACTGATGCTCGTCCCGAGATGGTATTTTTGGCCTCTGGCTTCTATCTCCTACCCCAGTAAAACCACTGCCAGGGTTTAACAAGTTGCAAAATCAACTGTTTTGAAATTGTTGATTTTGGATATTTTGCTGAGGAATTTTTACAAGGAACAAAGGAAAATGTAGTGTTTAACTGTTCAGATGATTACACAGTCCGGGGATCTTGCTGTTACCCTAAATGTGTTGCTTTGGATTTTTTACACATAAAAATCTTTTTAGGTCCTATAATGATTGAGGGTTAAAGTTTCCTGCAAAGCTCTCCTCAAGGCTCTGTGTTACATAGTTGAAAACATTAAAAAAAAAAAAAAATTGGTCCCTTAAACTTCCTACTTTATGACAGTCTGTAATTAATTCTCTGGTATCTTTACATTTAAGACAAATCATGAAGGAAGCCTAGCTTCCCACCTTTAATTTTGCACCTGAGTGTCTGGGATGGGAAGTAAGGGAAGACTGACTGATGAAGGCCGTAAGTCTTTATGCTGAGTAATGTGAAATTAGTGGAACTCAGGACGTCAGGGCAGGGGAATTGGTGTGACAGTTTGTAGCTTTAGGCTTTTAGTAATCAGTGTTCTGTGCACATTTCTTATGTGTTCACTCTTTTTTTTTTTTCTTGGTACACGTTCCAGTTCATGGGGAGATTTCCTTTTGGACACCATTTCAGGGCTCGTGTTTGATACTGCAAAGGCAGACGTAGAGCTACGGGCCGGCATACCCCGGCAGCTGCTCCTGGTAAGGAGTAAAGGCAGGTGGGAAAGGCGGGGTAACCACAGCCCAGGACAGCTGAAGCTGTGGCTCCCTCCTCGGGACCCCAGAGTCCTCCCCGTGCGAGCCAAGCTCGTCTTCTCCCAGGCACGGTGGTTTGCAGAACAAATGGAGTGCTGCACATTGCATGCCGCCCAAAGGACCAACAGTGTTGTGCAGACGGCCCGCTTCCTGTACTTCATGGCGGCAATGGCAGGCACCGGGAGCTCTGGCTGAATCAGTGGTTGAATGAATAACTAACCTGGCTTGGGAACTGTAGCCTGAGCACACGTGAGATCACTAGTTAGGACAGACCCACTGGAGAGCCTGGCCTTGGTGTGCTCCCTGGCTTTCCTGTCCGTCCTGGTTTTACCTTTGAAACAGCAGCCCTGTTGGCTAGTTTTGAGAAGCTGAGTGCATCAGTGCTGAGTTGAGCAGAGGGTGCTTTTGCGGTCTGAAGCAGACACCTTAGACAGCGATTTGCTTTTCAAAAGGCAAAGCCGAGACTGTGCCATGTTCCCAGGGATCCCTCTTTTCAGGCAAAATCCTGAAAATTGATCTTTTTTTGCAAACGGTAGGCAGCTTAAGATGAACAGTGGTTATGAGGAAATAAAGGGATACGGTTCTTAAGGGAGTGACGTGGATCTGCGTCTGCCCTGGGTGATGGTGGTCAGTGGACTACTCCAGAGACTGGGACCTGGGCAGTAAGGTCACTGGAGTCTGGGCCCGGACTCACTTCTGTGTTTCTAGCAGGTGGAAACCACAGCCGTTGCAACAAGAAAATTAAGTGGCTTTCTGAGGATGCTTGCAGACCGGCTGGAGGGCACCAGAGAACTGCTTTCAGCAGACATGAAGAAGGATTTTGCTATGAACAGACTCCCACCGTACTATGTGGGAGATGGAGCAGAGCTTTCAACACCAGGTAGAGCTTTGCTCTTTTCTTCTAGGTGGTCGGGCTAATGTGGGCTATTTTGAGCTTTTCTGGGTGGGCACCTCTTTGAGCTGATGGAATGTATGAAGCATTTGAGGATTAATGTGGGCCTATCCTTAGTGTGAGGTTGGACAGGACATGCAGCCTGATGGGGAATGAGAGCCCTGTGATTTGGGGTGAGGAGTATGTGTGGTTAGGGCCCCTCTGGAATTCATCATCTTCAGGAAGTTTTAAGAACTTGAACATTGAAATAATCTTGTTGGAGTTAACCCAGGGATGGGTAAAATGTTGCCATCAGCAGGGGAACTACCAGAATGCCCAAGATTATCAGACCTTCTCCCAAGTCCCAGGTGACTATTTTGTGACAGGTGTCAGGTACAGATGACACTGATAGACTTCTGGGTGGATGGTGATACCGGTGTTCTGGAGCAGAGACCACACCACACTCCTGTAGTCGGACAAAGCTGGGTTTATTGACTTGTAACAGGGAAGAGAGCACGCCACTGGGGCCTGTAGGCACCTCGGTAAAAGGATGTTGGAAAGGATTTATAGGATTTGGGTTTGAGTTAGGTGATTTTCAGGAGGGTTCAAGGAAGCAGGGCTTGGCTCGGGATTGAATGCTGTCGGGAAAAAGGAGGGATTCTCGGATTGGGTCTCCTGTAAATCTTAGCCAGTAGCAGGAGGAGTGAAATGAAGCCAAGGTGACAGTTGGTAGAGCAGCAGCAGCAGTCACTCAGGTCAGCCAGGATAGGGCACGTTTGGTCACTTCTGTGGTGTGGACAGTGTCCTTGCTTTGGCCTGAGTTCTGACCTGATGATGAAGTGGTCTTGGTTTTGTCTCGATCTCTCTCAGTCACAGCGTGGCCTTGCTTAATATCGGGGTTCTGTGTAATGGCCTGTGTTCAGCTGGAGAACATGGAGACACAGCCGTGAGTGCCAGGCTGGCTCTCAGGCTCCTTCTCTCTTAGTCAGGTACAGGGAGAGTTTCATTTTCACTAATTTTCATAAAAGCCTTATCACCAGTGGAGAACCACTGAGATACACACTCTACAAGGTCCCTTCTAACATTTTCTATGTTACATTTTTATTCTATGTACATTTTTATTATAGTCTCGGGGGGGGGGGCGCGGGAGTTTAAAATTTGTTTTTGATAGCATCTACTCAAAATAGCACATGTTTTCCCAGCACATATTTTAATCTTTAGCAGAACAGTGTTCTGAGTATCAGCTTATGGCCCAGGATATGTTATCCAGAGTTTTCCTTGCCTTAGTCCTTATAGTCAATAAAGTTATGATCCCTCAACTCTTTCTCCAGCCAGAAGACCCTGTAAGGCTGGTCTGATTGTAGTGGCTGCTTTTTCACTAAGTTAAATCCAATCTAGGAAAGAGTAGTTTTTCCTGTGGACTTTATTAGGTGGCTTTTTTATGACACTGCACTTGACCTACACAGGCTGAATAATTTGCCATGGTCATGGAACTAGTAATTGGAGGGGTGGTGCACTTTGAGCTCTGGAAGTCCTTTCAGAGTCCACATGTGGAGCAAGCAGGGGAGAGAAACTGGAGACGTGAGAGCATTCTGTGCAGAAGGCATGGTGGCCCTGTCTGTACTGTGATAGTATGTGCTCCCCGGGTACTGGTGACAACTATTTAAATGAACTTACAGTTAGATAAATAACAACAGAAGTCTGTATGTGTGTCTTCAGTATAAGGATGAGCTCCATCAAGATGTCAGCTACACTTTTCAGATCACCGTAAATGTCGGGGAGAGCGAATACTTGAGCTGGAGAGGGCGCCCCACATTTGGCTTCACCTGCAAATTGTTACTAAGTGTACTTCCTAAATAGTTGCTCCTGCAAGCAGGTTTGAGCCTGCTGCTTTCCTCTCTGAAAGATGGCTTTCCCTGTCTCTGGGTTTTCCAGGTGGACGGTTACCGGGGTTGGACAGCACTGTGAGGCTGCAATTTAGAGACCACGTTGTCCTCACTGTAGGACCCGATCAGGACCCATCCGTGAGTATCCAGAGGGGAAGGGGGTTCCGTTCTTCTCAGGGCATTTCCATCACAGGCCCCAGGTTATCAGACTGACAAATGGCCCTGCCCTCCTCCTTTGGGCATCCACCTCCTCACAGCTTAACGCCATCTCTTTAGATCAGATCATGCCCAGATCTCACTGTTATGGTTCCAAGGTTTCCTGCCTGTTGGGCATTTGAGGGCTTGTCTTCGGCCCCACAGAACCCTCCTTCTTTTCTCTAATTAGTAATTAAATGTCTGTTCTCTGTCTCCTAATTCAGGCCAGGTTGCCTTTGCTTAGACGGCCGCAGACCCCGTTCATGCGTCTCCCTGTCTCAGTCCCTCGCCCATCCTGTATACGGCGCAGACCTGCCTTTACATATGGTTTTGTTGATGGTTCTTCTCAAAAACTCTCT
This sequence comes from Orcinus orca, assembly GCF_937001465.1. Lineage (NCBI taxonomy): Eukaryota > Metazoa > Chordata > Mammalia > Artiodactyla > Delphinidae > Orcinus > Orcinus orca. The sequence continues at coordinate 103,451,724 of NC_064563.1, forward strand.
ACTCTGTAGATGATGGAGAGGAAAATCTACATTCCATACCCTTGCCACCTAGCCCAGTGGTTCCCCAAACTGGCTGATTACAGTCAACTGGAAAATTTTTAGAACTTGTAAGTTCCTGGGCTTCGTCTGGTGTGGAGCCTCTGCATTTATTTTGAAAGCACCCCACACAACCCTAAAGCCCTTGGGAACTCTCCCATGCCCTGTGGCTTCACCCTGTTCCTCCTAATCAGCTTTCTTGGGAGGTGTCCAATGAATGTCTGGAGGGGATGAGAGTCGGGGGGCACCGAGATGTCTCCAGAACCCTATTTTTCCAGCCATCAGGGCCAGCCCTGGAGAAGACTGGTTTATAACATATATATAAAACCTAAAAAGTATATACTCCCACATCCCCATTTAAAAAAAGAAAATCCTAGTTATTCTGCTAACCAATCACTCAGTTTGAGGCGTTCTATTTCAGGCTAAGGCTTTGGGTCCTCGTCTGAGTGAGAGGTGACAAGGAATTTCTAAAGGTTCTGGAAGAGATAATAAAGTGCACTGTGTTATGGTGGGTGGAGAGGGACGGGAAGTCGAGACCATTCGGGAGCCTACTTTACTGTACGTGGAATAGAAGTTTTTATAGATCACATAGCTGGTATTTCTTAGGAATTAATATTTACTCTGTGGTGTTCATAAATTGTCCATTTATGTATACCTAGGAATGTCAAATTTTTCTGATGCAAAAAGATAGTGCAGGTATGATGAAACGAAAAACTTGAATGTTTCGTTGGTAAGTTGATATATAAATGGTTGCTTTTTCATTAGGTCGTTTCTGAAGATGCTGTTATCTTTTTGAAAAATGACGAGTGGTTATTTGCTGCATACAAATAGTAATCTGTGAGCACTATAATGAAATACGTATATTCTACATTGCGTGTGTATATATCTATATTTATCTGTATCTCATAATTTTTTTGCCAGAAGGATTCTTTAGTGTTCAATAAATTTCACTTAAGCACTGAGGCATTAAGCTTTTTCTTGGTGTTGACCTTTGTTATTGGAAAACCCTCCTAGTATTGAAGTGCTCAATATTTTGGTGTTGACGACTTGCTGTGTTTTTTTTTTTTTAAGGATGAAACTGGAGAAAAGATGGTTTACATCTATCATTCCTTAAAGAATAGGAGAGACACACACATGATGGGAAATGAGGAAACAGAGGTTTGTTCCAACCTAAAATGCATGTCTTTCCTGCGATTTGGTGGCTGGGAAGAATCTGTTACCTTTGATTTATGGGTAATGACCTTTTTTATGACTGCAGTGTGGGCTTCACATTTCACAAATTGACAGCCCTTGCACAGGGATGATTAAGTCAGACATTTCTGTGATATATGTACCCACTTTAAAAGATACTAGGACCTGTGGCCTTGTGGGAAAGGTGTAACAAATGTGAAGCATTTCTCAAAGGATTAATATTTCTTACTCTATAAAACAGAATACCTTTCATGAAGTCTGAGTTTTCATATGGGAATTAGCAACTTTCATAAGTTATCATAGTTTTTGTAAGTAGCTTATCTGAAACAAGTTTCATACTTGTGAAGGATATCAATAATGATGTATTGAGAAATTATGGAAAATGCCACCTAAGTGACTAAATAGTTTATCTTTTTTCAGTCTCATGGACTTCGCTTTCCTTTATCACATATCGATGCACTGAAGCAAATTTGGAACAGTTCAGCTATTTCTGTCAAGGACCTGAAACTTACTACAGATGAGGAAAAGCAAAGCCTGGTATTAGCCCTCTGGACAGAATGTTTAATCCAAGTAGTCTAGTGCCTTTGCTTCTTTTTAAATATGTATATATAAAATAGTAGACACTTGATTCTGCAAAGATTTACATGCTAGGGAGCCCCTGTTGCTTTGAACCAAGGACATAATGAATGTAACTTTCCTTACCTGTGTATCTAATAACATAACATGAGACCTACCTGTTAAAGGTGACCAGTTGGCCATGTGTACTAACAGAGGTACATAGAAGAAAGAACAGCAAATTACTAAATGTCCCAGAAGGTGACAAAAACCGTACTTCTTGACAAGTTTATTTAATCCAGTGTGGTAGAAAAGGCACAGCTCAATAAATGTATCATTTAAATTTACATGTCGTTACCTGGCTTTGTCTTTGTTCTTTGGAAGAAACAACTTCTTTAAAGAGCCTCACTGGCTCTAGAAAAATTTTAAACAATTAACATGAAGAATTTTTTAACTTGGTTTTTTACAGTGAAAATATACATACCTACCTTTGTGTACACACAAGGCCTCCCATTAAAATAAAGTTACCCTATAACATCAATTTCATTAAATAATACTGCCACACTAACAGGCACTCACATCTGTGGGCATAAAATAGTTTTACAGATGTTGCTTGAAAGATGACAAAAGAGCCTGAGATTGAAGGAAAGGGAAAAAAAAAACACAATAATATTTACATGGAAAGACCAAGTCTATAAAAAATACTCAAAATAGTGGGTCTTTGAGTTTAAACAGTTCACTGTTAACATTCTAAAGTGCATACAGGTTGATATTTTTAAAAATATCATTGGAGAATTTAATCTTTCTGTATATAAAAATAGAGCAGACCTTTTTCTGCTTTCTGGCAAAAGTTGGGGATGAAGGGAACAGTTGTCTCAATGTAAGTTTAAAACCAACTCAGGAGGGAAAAATGCTTGAGAATTGTATAGTGATGGTGGTAATGATTACTTGAAACTAAGTCAAAGACATTATCCTACCTGATTTTGCTTGAATGAAAGCTATTTAAAATGGGAGTGAAAAACTGAGTTTTCTGTCACATTTTGTAAAGTAAAGTGGTATAGTCAAGGATCAGATACTACTTGGTCTTAATTTGAACATCTGAAATTTCCCCTTACTTCAGGCAAAGAAAAATTTGACTATTCTTACACGTAGGTGACAGAGTCTTTATAAACACTTCTTGAGGGTAGATCAGGTGAGGTCTCAGAACCAGGATAGGTAAGCCCCGGTTACTTACAGTCTTGTCACCCAGAAGGGTGTCTCTGTTAATATTTAGAGTGCAAGGACAGCCGCAGGCTACTTGTGCTTTTTTAGTTTGAAGGACCGAGCAAACAACAGCCACAGAAAACACTCCTGTACTTGAGCCTTCTCCTTACAAAGCTGAGGTCCCCTCCCTGGGGTCAGTTACAAGTGTGAATACTTACGGTGCTTCAGTTATAAAAGCTTCAATAGGGAACCTTTAATGTTTATCTAATACAGCAGCTTAATAGTAAGGTTTATTAAATATGTTTTCAGATATTGCTAAAAATATTATTCATCTTTTTAAAAGTATGACTTGACCTATAGGACTCTGCTTCTCTGTGCCTTGCATTCACACACACATCTACTAGGAGGTTAATTAACACAGGATGACAGCATCACCAGTGTCCTATAATGGCTATCAGGGATAGGATTCGTGTTTGGTGGAAAGGAGAGAGAAGAGACTTCAAGAAGCTTGCTCACCGAAGCTGGAGATCAAGCAGGAGTAGAACCTTTCCCAGAAATCGTTAACGCATTCTTCATAGGAACACTGGATGACTGGCAAGAATATTTTGAGCTTTTCCATGGTTAACAACAATAGTCTTCAAGGTTGGGGAAGAAGTTCATTCTGCTCAGTGATCCCAGAAGCATGAGGACAGGTAGCTTCCTTTTCACGGGGCATGAGGGTCCTTCTCCCCTTGCTCTCTCTCAGGGATGCTGCAGATTCTCTCACAATATTTCAATGTCCCATTTCTGTGTTTCTTCTCCCTCCAGGGGCTCATTTACAATTACATGAGTTTTGTCATAATAATTTCCTCCTAAAACAGAAATCCCAAAAGGAAAGATTATTTGTTCACACAGGTGCTTAGCAATTTCAGTTTTCACAGGCTTTTGCTCAGCCCACTCACTGTTGGGGTAGATTAATATGTCATTTGTAAAGCGGTCTGAAATGGGAAACTGAGGTTAAACGGGCGTAGCTATTCTTCACCTCAAATCAGACATTATGACTGATTGAAAAGCTAAGTGGTATAATAGATGTTTGCATAAGCGGTGTGCCCTGACAATGGGTTTCTTAACACAGTGCTCTGAGAGTGCTCTAGCTCAGCGGCAGGTACTGGGTTTTAGTTTCTACACCAAGAGTGGCTATGACTAACTCAATTAAAGCGACAGCACTGAATAATATTGGCCCTGACCTTGGCTGGACTCAAAAACAAGTTTAAATGATAAATTTAAAGGACCATACATTTTAAGGACCACAGCAATGCACAACAGAAAGTGAGAAATATTTCTTTAGGAAATGGATGACATCTTATGGTTGATGATGCTTCAAATTTAGAAATGTTCTCAAAGATCATGTAGAAAATGAAAATTTTACAGCTGTACTGATAAACAAAAACCTTTGTAGGCTTGGTCCTTAGGCTTTTTCTTGATCCGTATATAGCTAATTGTTTTGTTAAAATGGCGTATCTCGACTTTCTCAAGCATAATTTAAAATGATTTAATATTTCCCTTATGCATAAGGACTTCTTTTACCCATAAGGAGGAGGAGGCTTGGAATTTAAAAGGAATATCCAAGGACACAGAACACTGGGTTTCATCACAGGCCTACCTTTAACATCAAGGACAAGTTGGTCACTGAGGTAGGAGCTGATGGTCCCATTTTTGTTCAGTCTCCACTTCTGCCTGAACTGCCCATGTTCAGTCCATAGGGCAACTTTAGCTCCAGGTATGTCTCGACCACCAATCACATCGAGACATGTGTCACTGGCCTAAAAGGGTCAAGAAATAAATTGGCAGTACTGTGTTTACTAAAATCAATTGGATTGGGCCCCTTTTCTTTCATGTGAACAGATCAGAGACATGACTGTCTAATCTCAAAAGAAAACTAGCATAATTATAAATTCAGTCAACTTTTTAAGTCTTCTTTATGGCTGAAGGAAGGAGATGGTATGGAAATAAACATACTGAACTAGAGGTACTTGTTTTTAAAAGGATGGTCTGGATCTGACAACAGATGGTCAAAGGTTTGTTGAATTACAATTAAATGTTGAATCCCTGTTAGCTTAAATGTGTAAGGTCGAGCCTGTTTTTCTTACAAAAACATTGGGTGGGCTTCCCTGGTGGCGCAGTGGTTGAGAGTCCACCTGCCGATGCAGGGGACACGGGTTCGTGTCCCGGTCCGGGAGGATCCCACATGCCGTGGAGCGGCTGGGCCCGTGAGCCATGGCTGCTGAGCCTGCGCGTCCGGAGCCTGTGCTCCGCAACGGGAGAGGCCACAGCAGTGAGAGGCCCACACACCGCAAAAAAAACAAACAAAAAACAAAAAAACCTTGGGTGATGTGCAAGATACCCAGACAATAATTACTTTTAAGTGCTTCTCATTTCTGTTGAAGCATGAGAAAATGGTCGATAATCCACTGGTGATATAATAAAACTGGTGTCTTATTCCCCACAGCATCAAACATAATGGAAGGGTTGCAGAAAAACAAAGAAACCTAAGTTTTATTTTCTAAGCTTCCTCCAAAAAACAGCAGCTCTCTTCTACCTTCATTGTATATTTTGAAGATGAGGAGGCTTCAACATGTTTGGAATTACAAAGACAGCTAAATTAACCTGGGCCACAGAGTGTAAGGAACGTCTCACAAAAGCACATTGTCCATTTGGGTACAGTGACTTATCACTGGTTTAAAAAAACCATTTAGGAATATCCATAGTATGTGTTAATCTTACTTTTTACTTAAAGTAGAGAATTTTTTGATGTAGAAAATCTAGTTTCTAAGCCCATTTCACCTAGATGCTTCAGTAATATATATGTCAATGTTCTTATAATTATGCAAAAAACTGTTGATAGGAAATTGCATTATTTTATCATGCCATTTGATTTGGCAAGATTCTGGTTTCCAAACGAAAAAGACCAAAGACCGAAAAGCGGGGTATACTATCAGTGGGGTTGGTTACCTTGGATTTAAAGAGTCCTCGACAGTAGTGCCAGATCTGGGTATTCTTCCCACTGTAGGGAGAAAGGCACACAGATGTTGCCCTTGTGTCAGCTACATTTCCGGTGACGGTCAGATACTCATCCTGGGCTCGGTTCTTTATTCTTATGTACACTGCAGGCTGTGACGGGAGGAACAGAGACATTTTGAAAAAACCTTTTGAATCTGGAAATCAATCTTTCCAAAGGACAGCTTGAGGGGGATGTGAGAGGTAACAGAATTTAGCTTATTTATATCTGTTTCACTTTAGCAGATGTGTGTAAATTAATATTTTCTATTAACAAATCCTTACACCACAGGGCACACAGCTTAAATTGTACAGTCTCTATTATATTTTTTCTGAAATACACTCTTTTGGAAGGGTGAAAGGTAATAGTTTCATTTACTCGCACTCCATTATGGCAAGGGGCGGTGCAGAATTCGGCACTTAATGAGGTTCATTCACTAACTACTACGTCCCAGCTGGCCGCAGGAAGGCAGAGGAGTAGGAATAAGGGCAGGGTACTACCTACATGGATGTAACAACAACTTAGCAGCGACAGTACAATCATCAGACATACTGGCTTGAGCTATGATTCAGTGCCCAATGAATGCTATGGGAGGTCTTGAAAAACCCAGGTAGCTGAGGGCCCTAGTAGCACTGGTAATTTCTTTGTTTATACTTTGTTGACCTTAATATGTCAAGGAAAGAGACCATGCATGTAGGTGATCACTATGTAGGTATTCAAAAACTGGGTAACAGAGGACTTCATCTCCTGGGCCTGGCACATATACAAGAAGTTTGCAAATAAAATATTAAATCTGGGACTTGCCTCTATGGGTAACAGTTATTATTTATTGAGACTTAGTCCTAAATGGTTTCTGGGCCACAGTCAGAATTAATGACCAGAACAACCCCTCAAGAAAGTACAGTTATGACCCGCATTTTTGTAAATAAGGGTGACGCAGACAAGGAAGAGCCAGGTTTGTCTGCACCAAAACACTCCCTCTTCACCCTGATGCTCTAAGGCCTGAGAAATGCACTAGTTACTCTCAGACACAGGGAATGAGACCGATTCCAAAAGTGGCAGTGAAATAAGATGACAGGAGGACACAGCACATGACTGAAGCTCCACAGAAACTATTCTTTCAGCCCCAGGACTTAGGCCTCCAGTCTTAATGTAATATAACACAGGACACCCAACATCCCCACCTTGGGTCAGGTGTTGGCATCCCAATTACAACCCTGTCAAATAATAGTAACACATGATCTGTGATTTAACAAAAGAGCACTTTCACTCTGAGAAATGTAAGTGCTAGGTAAATTCAACAAGGTATCATGGTAAACCCACCAATGAATATTCTATTTTGAAACTTAAGATGGGTCAACATGAGACCAGTTAAAGTTTGCCTTCCTAAGGAAATAAACATTCGGAACACTTAAATGAGCAAATAGAAAGACATTTTTTTTTTTAATCTGGTAATTTAAAGCAGGTGAAAAAGACCTCTACTAGGCAAAATGTTTTAAGTGTTTGAAACCACTACTTCCACATTCATAGTGCAACATTAGGTAAACTCCTATAATTCAAAAGTCTATAAATCATATAATTCTATAAATCTCCCACCGCAATTAATTCTGGATGCTTCAGTACATTCTTTGCTACAGTTTCCTTACCTTATATATATAAGAAAACAGGTGTGACCTTCACAGATGACAGAGTTCCAATTATGTTAGGACCAAACATCACAGTTTTAATCCATTAACTCAAGCAAGGTACTAATTACCCTTTTTACACACTTGTAGTCTGACTCCTCTGTAATTATACATTTAAACACCGATATGCAGATAATTACCTTAGTGACTTCCTAATTCCCAAGCTCAAAGAGGATCACATTTTAATGATTCCTGAATTTCTAAACAAGAATATAAACTAAAGCAGTGCCAAGAGCTTTACCAAAAAGGAAATAGGACCCATGATACTGTTTTAGAAACCTAGAATTCCTTTGCTGCGTTTCAAAGCTGTGGCCTAAATAAACAAAGGAAAATAATCTATTAAAATATTATTTTGAAATTAAACGTTTAACCAGGAATAATTTCCCAAAGCACAATGCAAGGAGAATGATATATAATGTTAATTGTCAAAAAACTACGTAAAATCAGAGGACACTGTTCTAGCTATTCTTTATCTCAGGGCCCTGAACAATAGGCAGGGACATCCTTCCCCAGCAAGGAACCCCCTTTCAAAAGTGAGGGAAATGTTCTCAGCATCCAACTTGGCTTCTAAAGTTTCTAACAACATGGGATTAAGCGTTATCATATAGTCGGTAAAAGCTAAACTGAAATCCCACTTCAGCCGTGCTTTTTCCCCACGGCTTTTCAGGGCGGTTACCCATCATCCCATGTGACAGGACTGAGGAATAAGCAAGATGTGAGGGTCAGGAAATCCTGTACCACACACTCTGCCAAGAAAGTGCACTGATGTTTAGTATCCCTCAGTTGGGCATCTCTGGTTCTCTCAAAGGACATCGTGAGTAAAGAACCTTTCAAAATAAATGTGTTACCACAGCAATATGAGCCACGTGTTGTGTCAGACTCTTATTTAACCCTCACAGTGATACTGAGAGGTAAGCAATGTGATCACTGTTTCACCAGTGAGGAATCTGAGGTGCCAAGAAATGAATGACTCACCCCAAGTCATACTGCTTCTGAGAGGCAGAGCTAGGATTTGAACCAACAGAACCAGAGTGGCAGGGATGAGCATGGGGGGTGTGTGTGTGTGTGTGTGTGACAGAGCGAGAGAGAGAAGGGGGCAGCAAGACCAATAATTAGGGTAACTTTATTGGCTACCATTTACTTACCACTTATATGTCAGATCTGAAAATCAGAGCCTTGGCATTTATACCCACTATGCTACCTACACTCGCTCAGTGCCTGAAGTATATGGTACCACACTGTAAATGCTTCTCTTATTTTGGAGGAAAGTAGGGTGTGGTTGTTTTAAGAACACAGATGTTAGAGCATAATAGGTATGGGTTCAAATCCTGGTTCTGACACTTGGATGACTTTTGCCAATTTGCTTTCTCTCTCTCAGCCTTAGTTTTCCTTCTAGAAAACAGGAATACAGTTGACCTTTAGACAATGCAGGGGTGAAGGGCACCAACCCTCTGCGCAGTTGAAAATCTGAGCATAACTTATAGTCGGCCCTCTGTATCCTCAGTTCCACATCTGTGGATTCAACCAACCTTGGATCACTGTAGTCCTGTAATGCTGTAGTATTTATTGGAAAAATTGGAGTATAAGTGGACCCACGTATTTCAAACCCATGTTCAAGAGTCAACTGTAATAACTCCTACCCTAAAGGACTATTGTTGGAATCAAGTGTGAAAGTGTTTCTAAAGGGTTCAGAGAAGTACCAATGGCATATCCGTTGGCCACAGTACCCCTAAAGCCTAGCATGGGTTCCTACCCTCCGTGAAACCTCCCACCACTCCTACACATGTTCATGCTTCCTTCCTCTGAATCAGGGATTGCCTGTGGCTTTTAGATGATTACACACTGTTTTGCACTTTTCTTAGCTTTTAATTTTTTTTTTTTTTTGCAGTACGCAGGCCTCTCACTGCCGCGGCCTCTCCCGTTGCGGAGCACAGGCTCCAGATGCGCAGGCTCAGCGGCCACGGCTCACAGGCCCAGCTGCTCCGCGGCATGTGGGATCTTCCCAGACCAGGGCACGAACCCGTGTCCCCTGCATCGGCAGGCAGACTCCCAACCACCGCGCCACCAGGGAAGCCCCTAGCTTTTAATTTTTTAAAAAAGTTTTAGTACAACTTTTAAAGGTTACTTTCCATTTACAGTTATTACAAAATATTGGCTGTACTCCCCGTGTTGTACCATACATCCTTGGGCCTATCTTACAGCCAATAGTCTCTACTTCCTACTCCCCCTCCCCCATATGTTACCCCTCCCCAGTCTCCCCACTGGTAACCACTAGTTTGTTCTCTGTATCTGTGCATCTGCTTCTTTTTTGTTATATTCACTAGTTTGTTGTATTTTTTAGATTCCACACATGATATCATACAGTATTTGTCTTTCTCTGACATTTCACCAAGCATAATGCCCTCCAAGTCTAACCATGTTGCTGCAAATGATAAAATTTCATTTTTTTGTATGGCTGAGTAGTATTTCATCATGTGTGTGTGTGTGTGTGTATACACACACACACACACACACACACATCATGTCTTCTTTATCCATTCATCTGTTGATGGACACTTAGGTTGCTTCCATATCTTGGCAATTGTAAATAATGCTGCTATGAACATTGGGGTGCACGTACCTTTTTGAATTAGTGTTTCAATTTACATTCCCACCAACAGTGCACAAGGGTTCCCTTTTCTCCACATCCTCGTCAACATTTCTTTTTTGTCTTCTTTTTGATAATAGCCATTCTGACAGGTGTGATGTGATATCCCATTGTGGTTTTAATTTACATTTCTCTGATGGTGAGTGATGCTGAACATCTTTTCAGGTGCCTGTTGGCCATCTGCACTTCTTCTTTGTAAAAATGTCTGTTCAGTTCTTCCGCCCATTTTTAAATCAGGTTGTATGTTTTTTGTGTTGAGCTACTCAAGCTGTTTTTATGTGTTGTATATTAATCTCTTATCAGTCATATCATTTGCAAACATTTTCTTCCATTCAGTAGATTGCCTTTTCGTTTTGCTGATGATTTCTTTTGTTTTGCAAAAGCTTTTACGTTTAATTAGGTCCATTTATTTTTGCTTTTATTTCCTTTATTTTAGGAGATGGATCCAAAAAAATATTGCTGTGATTTATGTCAGAGTGTTCTGCCTATGTTTTCCTCTAGGGGTTTTATACTATCCAGTATTATATTTAGGTATTTAATCCTTTTGCGTTTATTTTTGTATATGGTGTTAGAGAATGTTCTAATTTGATTTTTTTATGGGTAGCTCTCCAGTTTTCCCAACACCACTTATTGAAGAGACTGTCTTTTCTCCATTACATATTCTTGCCTCCTTTGTCATAGAATGACTGTAGGTGCATGGGTTTATTTCCAGTGTCTCTATCCTATTCCACTGATGTATGTGTCTGTTTGTGTGCCAGTACCATAATGCTTTGATTACTGTAGCTTTGTACAATAGTATAGTCCGACGTCAGGGAGTGTGATGCCTCCAGTTCAGTTCTTTCTCAAAATTGCTTTGGCTATTCGGGGGTCTTTTGTTTCCATTATACATTTTAAAATTATTTGTTCTAGTTCCTTGAAAAATGCCATTGGTATTTTGATAGGGATTGCATTGAATATGTTGATTGCCTTAGGAAGTATGGTCATTTTAACAATACTGATTCATCCAATCCAACAACACGGTAAATCTCTCCATCTGTTTGTGTTGTCTTCAATTTCTTTCATCAGCGTCTTAAGGTTTTCCAAATACAGGTCTTTTGCCTCCTTAGGTAAGTTTATTCCTAGGTGTTTTTTTCTTTTTGATGCAATGGTAAGTGGGATTGTTTCTTTACTTTCTTTTTCTGAAAGTTCATTGTTAGTGTATAGAAATGCAACAAATTCCAGCATATTAATTTTGGATCCTGCAACTTTACTGAATTCATTGATGAGCTCTAGTATTCTGGTGGCATCTTTAGGATATTCTTTGTATAGTATCACGTCATCTGCAAACAGTGACAATTTTACTTCTTTCCAATTTGGATTCATTTTCTTTCTTTTTTTTGTCTGATTGCTGTGGCTAGGACTCTCAATACTGTGTTGAATAAAAGCAGCAAGAGTGGACATCCTTATCTTTTTCCTGATCTTAGAGGAGATTTCTTTAGCTTTTCATCCTTGAGTATAATGTTAGCTGTGGCTTTGTCACATATGGCCTTTATTATGTTGAGTTATGTTCCCTCTGTGCCCACCTTCTGGAGAGTTTCTATTGTAAATGGATGTTGAATTTTGTCAAAAGCTTTTTCTATATCTGTTGAGATGAACATATGTTTTTTTTATTCTTTAATTTGTTGGTGTGGTATATCACATTGATTGATTTGAAGATACTGAAAAATCCTTCCATCCCTGGGATAAATCCCACTTGATCATGGTGTATGATCCCTTTTAATGTGTTGTTGGATTTGGTTTGATAGTATTTTGTTGAGGCTTTTTGCATGTATGTTCATTAGTGATACTGGCCTGTAATTTTCTTTTTTTGTGTGATATCTTTGTCTGGTTTTGGTATCGGGGTGATGCTGGCTTCAGAGAATGAGTTTGGAACTGTTCCTTCCTCTGCAATTTTTTGGAATAGTTTCAGAAGGATAGGGGTTAACTCTTCTCTAAATATTTGGTAGAATTCACCTGTGAAGCCATCTAGTCCTGGACTTTTGTTTGTTGGGAGTTTTCGAATTACTGATTCAATTTCATTACTGGTAATTGGTCTGTTCATATTTTCTATTTCTCCCTGCTTCAGTCTTGGGAGATTATACCTTTCTAAAGATTTGTCCATTTCTTCCAGGTTGTCCATTTTATTGGCAGATGGTTGCTTGTAGTGGTCTCCTATGAGCCTCTGTATTTCTGTGGTGTCGGCTGTAACTTCTCACTTCTGATTTTATTGATTTGGGCCCTCTCCCCTTTTTTTTTTCCCTGATGAGTCTGGCTAAAGGTTTATCAAAGAACCAGCTTTTAGTTTCACTGATCTTCTCTGTTGTGCTTTTAGTCTCTATTTCATTTATTTCTGCTCTGATCTTTATGATTTCTTTCCTTCTACTAACTTTGGGTTTTGTTTCTTCTTTCTTTAGTTGCTTTAGGCATAAGGTTTAGGTTGTTTGAGATTTTTCTTGTTTCCTGAGGTGAGCCTGTATCACTAAGCTTCCCTCTTAGAACTGCTTTTGCTGTGTCCCATAGGTTTTGGATTGTTGTGTTTTCATCTTCATTTGTCCGTAGGTATTTTTTGATTTCCTCTTTGACTTCTTCAGTGATCCATTGGTTGTTTAGTTGTTTAGCCTTCACAGGCTTGTGTTTTTTGCAGTTTTTTTCTTGCAGCTGATTTCTAGTCTCATAGCATGGTGGTCGGAAAAGATACTTGATTTCAATTTTCTTAAATTTACCGAGGCTTGTTTTGTGGCCTAGCGTGTGATATATCCTGGAGAATGTTCCAGGTATACTTTGAAAAGAACGTGTATTTTGCTGCTTTTGGATGGAATGCTCTCTCTATATAAATTAAATCTATTTGGTCTAATGTGTCATTTAAGGTCAGTGTTTCCTTATTGATTTTCTGTCTGATCTGTCCATTGATGTGAATGGGGTATTAAAGTCCCCTACTATTATTGTGTTACTGTCAATTTCTTGTTTTATGTTTGTTAATGTTTACCTCATATACTGAGGTGCTCCTATGTTGGGTGCATATATATTTACAATTGTTATGTCATCTTCTTGGATTGATCCCTTGATCATTATATAGTGTCCTTCTCTGTCTCTTGTAACAGTATTTTAAAGTCTTATTTTGTCTAATGTTAAGTATTGCTACTCTGGCTTTCTTTTGATTTCTACTTGCATGGAATACCGTTTTCCAAACCCTCACTTTTGGTCTGTATGTGTCTCTAGATCTAAAGTGAGTCTCTTGTAGACAGCATATATACAGGTCTTGTTTTTGTATCCATTCAGCCGCTCTGTGTCTTTAGGTTGGAGCATTTAGTCTGTTCACATTTAAGGTAATTATCGATATGTATATTCTTACTGCCATTTTGTTAACTGTTTTGGATTTGTTTTTATAGGCCCTTTTCTCCCCTTTTTTCTTCTTTTGTTCTCTTCTAATGTGATTTGATGACTGTCTTTAGTGTTATGTTTGCATTCCTTTTTGTGTGTATATCTGTTGTAGATTTTTGGTTTATGGTTACCATTGGTATTTATACAGCAGTCTATATATATAAATGACTGTTTTAAGTTGCTGATCTCTTAATCTCAAGTGCATTTTAACTAGCCTCTATTTGTACTCTCCTCCCCTTATGATTACTGTTTTTGATGTCATGTTTTACACCTGTTTTGTGTATCCCTTAACTGCTTATTGTGGATAGAGGTGGTTTTACTTTTGCTTTGTAACCTCCCTACTAGCTTTGTGTGGGGATGATTTCCTACCTTTACTGCTTGTTTGCCTTTACCGGTGAGCTTCTTCATTTCATAATTTTCTTGTTTCTTGTTGTGGCCTTTTCTTTTTTGCCTAGAGAAGTTCCTCTAAGATTTGTTGTAAAACTGGTTTGGTTGTGCTGAACTCTTTTTAGCTTTTGCTTGTCTGTAGAGATTTTGATTTCTCCATCAGATGTGAACAAGAACCTTGATGGGTGGAATATTCTTGCTTGTAGGTTTTTCCCTTTCATCACTTTAAATATATCATGCCACTCCCTTCTGGCCTGCAGTTTCTGCTGAAAAATCAGCTGATAGCTTTATGGGAGTTCCCTTGTATGTTATATGTTGCTTTTCCCTCACTGCTTTTAATATTCTCTCTATATCCTTAATTTTTGTCATTTTAATTACAATGTGTCTTGGTATGTTCCTCTTTGGGTTAATCCTGTATTGGACTCTCTGTGCTTCCTGGACTAGAGTGACTATTTCTTTCTCCAGGTTAGGGAAGTTTTCAGCTATTATGTCTCAGATATTTTCTCAGGCCCTTTCTCCTGCTCTTATCCTTCTGGGACCCCTACAATGTAAATATTAGTGTGCTTGATGTACCAGAGGGCTCTTATACTGTCCTCTTTTTTTTTCTCTTTTCTTCTTTTGTTTAGCGTCAGTGATTTCCACTACTCTGTCTTCCAGCTCACTGATCCGTTTGCCACCTACTTCTTTGAGAGGCTCTCCAAGACCAGCAGGTAGGTCTGGCCCAGGTTCTTATCAAATTACTGCTTTTGCCCTGGGCATTGTGTATGAGATTTTGCTTGTACCGTTTAAGAGTGACATCTCTATTTTCCCCTGTCCTGTGGGGCTCCTGAAATTAAGCCCCACTGGCCTTCAAAGCCAAATGCTCTGGGGGATCATCTTCCTGGTGCAGGACCCCCAGGCTGGTGAGCCCAATGTAGGGCTCAGGAACCCTCACTCCTTTGGGAGAACTTCTGCAATATAATTATTCTCCAGGTTTTGGGTCACCCACTCAGGGGTATGTGATTTGATTATATTGCAAGTCTGTCCCTCCTACTCGTTGTGGTTCCTTCTATATGTCTTCAGTTATAGAATGTCTTTTCTGGTAGGTTCCAGTCTTTTTCATCAATGGCTGTTCTGCAGATCGTTGTGATTTTGGTGTGCTTGTGAGAGGAGGTAAGCTCAGGGTCTTTCTAGTCTGCCATCTTGGCCCCTCCCCATTTTGCAGTTTATATTACTGCTTTGAGTTGGACATGTTTTTTACCCAACAAAAATGTAAGCTCCAAGAAGGCCAAAATCATGTCTACCCCTATACATATTCCATAATTTTCCTGCATAATGTCAAACATTCACTTATCCATTTATACATTCATTCCTTCATTAAACAGATAGTCCCTGAGTTCCTACAATGTGCCAGACATTGTGACAGGGTAGAGTATGCACAGCCCCTGCCTTCACAGGGCTTCTAGCAGAGTGAGAAAGCACCCAGCCCAACAACAACTGTGTCATGACAAACTGCAGGCAGTGTCTTGTAGAAAAAGAACCAGGTCTTTAAGGATGTAGTTTGGTTTTAGAGAGAGAGTGAAACAGGCTTCCTGGAGGACCTGAAACTACAGATGAACTTAGAAGGAGAAGTAAGAACTAGCCTGGCAAAGAATGGGGGGAGAAACTTCTAGACAGAGGGCAGAGCCTGTGTTAAGCGTGGGAAAACACTCTGTGTGCTGGTGCATGTGACAGCCATGCGTGTGAGTGGGAGATGATGAGAGATGAGGCTGGAGAAGCCAGGGGGAGCCAGATCACATAGGACACGTTGAAGAGATTAGACTATATCCGAAGTACAGTGGGAAGCTTTTGAATAGAAGACTGACAAGCAGTAGGTGTGCAATAAATACTATGTTAATTAAATTGCCAGGATCCATCCTGAGTATTACATAAGTTGGGGGAAAAAGCCAAGTACTTAGGAAGTAAAACTAGTGCACTCTCAGAGTTCATTCTTCTTTCCACTGCTTGCCACAGAGCTTATGATACTTATTTTCCCATGAAAAGGCAACAAGGTCAATAGGACTCTGGACTCAAAGCTCAAACCCAGTGCTGACCTTAGGTACAATTTTATGAATTAGTTAAAATCTATAAAATCCCCATCCTAATCAGATCCTCCTACAACATAAATGACAAACTAAATTAAACGGTCCATAGTTCAGATGCTGTGGGTTTTGACATTTCTACTAAGAAATGGAGCTATTTTGGATCGTATGGTTCTCTTCTCCTTACCTGCTTCATAGGACGGAGGGAACCAATTGTTTTCCATCCACTGAATGCTGTCCAATTCGGGATCTCATTAGGCTTGAGTAGGATTTGTCTTCCTAAGAAATTGGATCCTTCATAAGCTATCCACCTATACGAGAAGAGGAAAGAAAAAAAAATGGGATGCTTAAAACAGAAAGCAATCTCTTAACAAAAATACCTCTTACTATACCATATAGGGTTCCTTCTTTAAAACCTCCAGGTTTGTAGACTGTTTTTAAGAAAAAGCATTGCGCAATTGTATATTTTAACGGAAAAAGCAGGGAGGACTAGGAGAAAGGAGAAAGCCCACTGGACTGTGGCTTAGAAGATTTAGATTCATCAGGAATCTGGTTTTCTTACGTCCAAAACAAGGTTCCCTCCAGCTTTAGAATTCTTTGTTCCTTTGATGATACCAAGTTTTTTTCCCTAACATTTTAACATTCAGAGATAGACCGTAATTCCTCCCTACTCACCCAGTTAAAAACCACCTGTTTCCTCTCCACTCTTAGGCTCACTGTCCCACATCCTTCACAGCCTCTCTGGACAGCTCCGGTGACCTCTGCAGACACACCTCCTTCCACAACAACTCCCAGCAAGGGCTACTTAAAATTATCCACAGAAATCTGGTCTGAACCCTTACTTCAAGGTCTAGCTCCTTTGCAAATATTTCTCAGTACCCCAGGGGCCTTCAAGTCGGGCCAAGTTACAGGGTGTCAAAGTGTGCAGGGCCTCAAGGTGAGTGTCTGGAGCCTGGAGACTCATTCAGTGGCACACAGTCACGCCCATTCCTTTCCGGATTGGCCTCGGCTTTTTCAGCACCACAATGGCAGGTTGAATGCTTGTGACAGAGTCAGGATAGCCAACAAACTGAAAAGACCACCTGGCCCCTACTGAAAAGGTTTGCTGAGCCCTGCTTGAGGTGGTTATCAAGCTAAGGAGAATAAGCTGGGACTGCCAAGAGGATCTGAAATTCTCAGCAGACTCCAGGTCATGGCATATGGTGCTTTCAGAAAGTAGGCATGAAGACGAGGTGGCTGCCTTGCTTGGTTCAGATGAAGCCTCCTGCTCTCCACAGCCAAGATCAGGCTTGGCTAAATTATGAATGGATGAACAAGGCATATGACCTTCCCTCTACCCCTTCTTGCCAACACAATCTAAATAAACCATCAGATTGGTGCAGAGTCAGGACAGCGTGACCATGGAGGGGCTGAGCTACCTCTCCAGCTTTGCAGATTCTTTTTAGACAGGCAGGGATGTCTCAGTTATAAAACCTAGGCAAGGTTTCAATAAACTATACCTCATTATATATTAATCTAATGAATTTCACAGTTGAAAAGCATTAACTTGGCCCCCATTACCACCACAGATCAGAGATGTGGCATAATACAGGGATTAAACAGAACAAAACAAAACTTGTCACTGAGGGCAGCTGGCTGTGCATTAAGTGGCATTCTGGGAGCCATCTGTGGCCTAGGAATACCTTCAGACAGCCTTCACTAGTCCTTACTCCATGTACCAATTCTCTTTCAGAGAATCCAGAACAGTGAGAGGAGGTACATAATAAACTAAAGAGAAGCAATAAGAATGTTACGGTAAAATGGCAGCAGTTTTCTACAAAAGAGTGAAATAAGCTCGTGAGAAATTTCCAGAAGTGAGTCAGTAACTATCAGTTCCACTTAGAAATGTAAAGAAAAGAAACGTATAAAAAAGCTGTAAGGGACTTCCCTGGTGGTGCAGCGGTTAAGAATCCACCTGCCAATGCAGGGGACACGGGTTCGATCCCTGGGTCCAGGAAGATCCCACAACTACTGAGCCTGCACGCTGAGAGCCCATGCTCCGCAACAAGAGAAGCTACTGCAATGAGAAGCACGTGCACCGCAAGGAAGAGTGGCCCCCGCTCGCCACAACTAGAAAAAGCCCACACGCAACAACGAAGACCCAACGCAGCCAAAAATAAATAAATAAAATAAATAAATTTATTATTTAAAAAAATGCTGTGAAAGTCGTAACTTTCACAGGGATGTAGAATTCAGTTCAGAGTTAGTTAAGTGGTAAAGGATATACTGGAATATAATATAGGGATTATTATGCTTAGAGAGAGTAAAGCAATTTATGTTTAATAAACATCAAACCATGTGAAATGCTTTGCAGAAGAAAGTTTAAACTGCTGTACATGTGAATGATACAGAAACCACTTATTATAATAGGTAACTCAGTTTTCAAATCAACTTACAGTCTCAGCTTTGTCTTTCATTATCCCCAAGATAGTTTAACAAGGAGAGTTGATTATCACACAATTTCAAAGTCATAAGACATAAAAATAGGCATCTTTATATTAATCATTGAGAGCAATGTGTGTTCTTTCAGATGACTTTTGGTACCTAAACACCAAAGGTACAGGAGGAGGGGCAGGCTGACAGCCACTCTCAGAGACGGCCTGAGATGTAGATTTTCTAGGAAGCATTAAAGCTTCAACTTCAGGGCCCCTCCCTTGCAGGCCACTTACCATTTCTGTTCTGAATAAATTTGCAAGTTCATACCTAATGAAGTTCATACCCATCATTTTTTATTTCTTTTCTTAGAGTCATCTCCCTAGATTGTAAAAGTGCAGGCCCTGCAAGACCTGGATCCACCCTGACTGACATCCTGAATGAACAGCAACGCTGGTAGGTGGGCTGGGTCAGCCAGGACATCCAGCCTGAAAATAACTGCCTTGGAGCAAACAGCTCTAGAATAAACAAGATGTCAAATCAAAATACAAAAAAACCCTATTAGTTTTAGTCACTTGTCATAAGCAGGCAATGGTCTCAACCAGTCAAAGCGGCTGGTTTAATTAGGTTTCTTCTGAAAGGAAAGTGGGCTCAAATTGTTACGGTCATCTGGTCCACCTTCTCTAGGACACATGTTCTGAACACGTGGCAGCCCTTCTCTCGCAGCAGGCTCTTCTCCCAGACCACTGCCTGCTACTTCATACTGGACACAGTCCACTGTCTTCTCTTATTTGAGAGAAACTACTATTATTACATGGAGAGAGAAAAGAAGGAGTAAGAGTACCATCAGACCAAGTAACAGCAGCTGTGGGGGAATAAAAAGCAACCGTGCAACTCTGTCCTACAAGAGTGACTGAAGCAGGCCAGGCCCTTGTCCCATACTTACAGTCCACTTTTTACCCACACAGACTGGGTGTAGAAGTGCAGGTCCTTGTTCAGAACAGAGTTCACAGCCTCTTCTAGATGTAACTCTCTCCCCTCACAATGTTCCAGAGCAAAAAGGCTAATGGAGGGTTCTTCGAAAACCTAACAGCACAGAAAAGAGAAAACATCACCATACACAGTGGCCACACCTCAGTGACATCCCAGTTAGAACGCAGGGTACCCTGGATCCACGGTTTCATATGCAGTTTACTGCTCTACCCTCTAATGGCCTTACAGTCAAAGCTGCAGTGGTGAGACTAGATTCCATAAATAATTTTTATTCAATTTTTTGGTAAATAATTGAAGCTTGAAAAAAGGAGTCTCGCTGTCATAATAAAAATGGAGACCTGGTTCCAATCACATATTAAGGTCTGGTTGTGCTGTAATACAGACCGCATTTTTGGTCCTGCCAATGCTTTTAGCTGGCCATAGAATAAACATAGAATGGAACAGAACTCGCATTTCCCAGGAGGTCACAGGAGCAGTCACTGAAAATACAAGACTTCTTGGCTCTAGGCTCTTAAGTATTCCCCCAACCCTCACGTCAGACAAGAATAGAATCAACTTTGCTCTTTCTCATTCATTGGTATATACAAGACACCATGTTAGGCAACTTCTGGGGGATGAGAAATCAAAACAAGTCACCATCCTTATGTCTGGGGCATTACTAACTAGAAGCTAAACTAGAAGAATTGCACGGATATCGGCATGTAATCCAGGGCAGAGAAGGATATGCCCTATGAAAGTACCCAGGGGAAGCCCAGACTCTTTCTAGCAGAAGGGTGCAGGAATCAAGGAAGCTTCACAGACACGGTGGTGTAGGAGCTCAGTCTCCAAAGATGCCACGGGTCTGGAGAGGCCTACGGAGAATAAAGGGAAGGCACTCTGTGCAAAGAAGGGAGACAGAAAGGCACGGGCCACGTTAGGGAAACAGCAGGTAGACCTATGTAGCTAGAACACAGAGTCCAACAAGAAACAGTGCCGAGCGCTCCCACTGTTTGCTACTGTGTATTGAGTTGCCTGCTTCTCCTTTACACTGACAGGGCAGAGACAGATGTACTGCCAACAGGGAGTCCTTGAAGGCTTTTGGGCAGAGGAGCAGGAAGGGGCTGAACTATGTGTAAGTTGGTACATGAGAAGCAGAGCACTGGGGACAGGGACTGTGGACGTTCAGAGAACAGTAAATAAACGGTCCAACGACCAGCTCTCACAAGTGACCTGTAGATACACTTGCATAAGAGCAAAATGACTTATCAAAGTGTTATTCCTGGCAGCAGTGTTTGGAATAGCAAAGGATGGAGAATGACTTAAATGTCCATCAAGTGGGCACGGGTTAAGTAAATTGTGGAGGAATTCTATACAGCTGTACAAAAGAATGAGATTGTTACGAAAGATCTCTAAGATATGTTCTTTCGTGGCAAAGACAAAGAGTAGTGCAGAAGAGCACATTTCTTATGCTGCCATTTGTGTAGAGAAGGGAAAATTTATGTACACACACATATAACATGTGCTTTATATGCATTAAAATTTTCCTTAAAAAAATCAATATAAAACTACTCCATGGCGAATATGTCTGTCAGGAAACTAGGATCTGAGAAGATAAAAGGCCCAAGTGGGAGCCAAGTTTTTCCCTGCATGCCTTTTGGTTCCTTTTGGATTTTTGAACCATGGAAATATTTATTCAAAAATTTAAATTGGTAATTATTATGCCTATGTTTGCATGTAAATGTGTTTGCACATATTTTTCTTTAAATGGACTTCAGAAAACTTATCTGGCAACAACATGAGTGAAGAAAAGAAAGAATGCAAGTATCAGTACAGGGGAAGAATCCCCCAGGCCAAAGAAGAAGAGTCAGACCTAAAACAGGAGGTGGTGGTGGTGGTGGGGGGTGTTGGAAGGTTAGGATTGGCGAATAAGGGATGGCCAGAAAAACTATCGCAGTGATGAGAGAGACCAAGTGAGACAAACAGATGGAATGAGAAAGTGAGAAAAAACATGTGCGAGAGTGGGGCTGGGGGCACGGTGGTACAGAGTCAACCCGTGAACAACAAGGGTTTGAACTGCACAGATCCAATTGTACAGGGATTTTTTTCAATAAATACATCCTACACAGTCTGAGGTTGGTTGAATCCTTGGATGTGGAACCTCGGAAATGGAGGGCCACCAGTAAAGGCACACGCTGATTTTCAAATGTGCGGAGGGTCGGCACCCCTAACCCCCATGTTGTTCAAGAGTCAACACTAATTATAAGAAAATCTGGAGAGGAAATACGCCCCGCAGCTGAGAACTTATATTGAGAACTGGAGGTTTGAAGGTTGAAATAGAGACAGAATAATCCTAACAGAAATGTCCAATGAACACTGGACCTTCTGATCTGGAGTTCAGGGAGAAGATCGAATGTAGGGATGATAATCTGGGAACTCTCAGAATCTGGGTAATAACTGGAGCCAGTTATGGGTAAGAAAATGGAAATGACAGGAGGACAGTACTGTGCTGACAAACGAAGCGGGTGGTGATCAAAGGCAGGCCTGTGGAGGTGACTGAACTAGGAGAGAGGAGACAAAAGAGGACATATCACAGAAGTAAAGGAGAAAGAAAATTACAAGGAAGAGTTGGCCACAGTATCAAATACTTTTGCGATGTCAAGGAAGAGGGTGACTGCGACGAGGCTGCTTGGGTTTGGCGACCAGGGGGCAGCTGGTAACCAATGGGAGAGCTCACTGAGCCACATGCAGGAGATGAGGGGCAGAATCTAGGCTGAAAGGGCTGAGGAATAAGCGGGAAGAGATTGTAGACGGCATACAGGTTATTTTTTAGAGAAGTTTGGTAAAGAGGAGGGAAATCGGCGGCTGGTCCACGTGGCAGGCACGGTGGAAGGTGGCAGCATAACGGGAAGAATCTGAATGATGCAAGACAAGAGGAGTGGTTCTAGGGAAGAAGGCGGAGGTCCAATCCACTGTCCCATCAGTGCAGAACCCCTGACTGGAATCAGTCCATGAGGAAAAGGATCGCTTTGAAAAGGATGAAATATGCTACCTCTGAAATACAAGGAAAGATAGAGAAAGAATAACGAGAAATTTCCAGGTTTCTAAAATAGGTAAAATGTGTTGTAATTTTCTCTTTATGTTATGTGGCAGAGGTTGCCTGTGGATCACGGAAGGTGTGAAGCACTGTCCAACGGAACTTTCTGCAGCAACAGCAATATTGTATATCCGTATCTTCAGTATGGTAGCTGCTAGCCATACATGGCCATTGAGCATTTGAAATGTGGCTCGTGTGACCAAAGTGAATTTGTTTTATTTAATTTTAATTAAAAAAACTACATGTGACTAGTGCTATGGTATCAGACAGTGCAGACTGAGGGGTTAGAGGATGCTGGAAAAGAAGGTAAGCGTCACTGTGTGCAGTGAGACAGTAAGCTAAGCATAAAAAGACTGCCCGGGAGCACTGATTTTCCTTCAGTAAACAACATAAACTGGGTCAGGAATGGAAATTCATCTCAAGTCACTGAGGTTCCTGAGTGATTGCAGACCAGATCAGGCTTCTCTTCTGCTATCTGCAAAATAAAAACTGGAAGCATGCCAACAATTTATAGAAGAAATGTCCTTATAGGAGGGTCGAGAACAGCAGTAGTTTAGAAATGCAGCCAATAGCAGCCTTTAAATTACCCACTAAAACTGGTGACCGAAAATTAGTGGACAGTCAAAATCCACAGATAAGCCCCTGACTTTATTGCTGGACTTTTCCCAACATTCTCACCCTTAAGCTAATGAAGAAGCATTTCAGCTTACCTCTACTTGTTGAGCTGCTAATTAGTAAGGAAGGGCAGACAGGCAAGGAGCCTGGACTGGGCTCGTGATCAACCACCAGCAACACTCTCCCCAGTAAAGAGTTTGCTGTGGTAAGAGTGGCACTTACATTACAGGCATTTAATGCTGACATGAGGTAACTCTTTTATAGTCCACAGGGAAAAATTAAAATCTTATGTGAGGATATAACTTAAATGCTAAGTGATATTCTAAGAAAATAGGTCCTGTGTACATTTTTCACCTTCCTTTTGTGGAATGTCCACAAAGGTGTTTTTTATTTTATTTTTTTCAAAGGCATTTTTAAAAAGACTACCATTATCACTCACAGTGCATCAAATTCACTCCCCATTTCAAAGACAATCTAGCAATTCTGTACCTAGAAATTTATCTTACGATAACAATGCAAAATCTGATGGAGGGGATCTCAAAAATTGTTTTAAAAATGATCATGCAGGAAGATTGAGAAAAAAATTGCAGAAAATGACTGAAGATATTTTTACAAGTTTACATAAATCAGTAAGGATCCTCTAAGAGACCCAGTACCTAAATGGGCAAAGAACACAAACCAACAGCATTAACCAAGTAGGAAATATGACTAACAGGGATGGACAAACCTCCCTCCTTTCCATTAACAACAACGAGATATCATCATGTGGTCCCATCTATCAAACTTTTCATTTGCGAACAACTATTGTTTCTAAGCTTAAAGTCAGTCCGTCTTTAGAGGTTTGAGATATATATTTAACTTGACTTTTCTCTATTTAAATTATTTTTACTTAAATGGTCTTAATTTATAAATACACAGTTGATCTTTGAACATGGGTTTGAACTGTGCAGATCCACCCGAACGTGGATTTTTTCCCAATAAATTTAGTATCTGTATTTTCATTTTACAGTTCTTTAAATTAAGTGTTGGGGAAAGTTTGTGTTCATTAGAGATCACAATATATGGAATCAAAGGAACTGGGTTCGAGTCCTGATTCTATCCAAATTGTTTCACCTTCCTGCCCTTGGGTGAGACATTTATCAATTCCTTTGTCTTGAGGCAGAAATAGCAGTACGTAGATTTTCCACTGCCTATAGGGGGTGGAGACGGGGGGTTAGCACCCCTAAACCCCTGTGTTGTTCAATGGTCAACTGTACTTAAATTCATAAATGTACGCCATTTATAAATGTACCTAAAGGTTAGGAAGGCAATCATTCAGAAATAAAGAGCACTGAAGAACTATGTTAAAACCTTATTTTTCTGATACATTTTCCAAATATGAAAGTAGGAAGAGTATATATACACTATTAACAGTCTTTAAAACTGAAGATGACAGAGTAATCTGAACTTTCCAAGGACAACAGAAACCACCAGAACTTAATTACAATTTGAGCTCTACAAATCTCTTGGCCTCAGTCCATGCTAACTTAGAAGACAGCCAACCATTTGGGGCCACAGGCTCTTCTTAGGTGTCGGCAGCAACAGGACATTCCTGCTGGGTGAAGTCTAAGCCATGCAAAGAGGATACAGCCTCTAAAAGGAGGCTGTGGTTAAGAAAGGAAAAGAATACTTAAACTGTATAAATGAAAAGAAAACTTATCACTCCATAAACGAAAATAATATTTTAAATGACAGTAAGAACTAACATACATGACACTTAATATGTGCTGGGCATCATATATACATACACACACACAAACTATATAGAAGGGATTGTGAATGGATGGATATATATATGTATATATACATGTGTGTATATATACATATACATATATCCCGATTTTTTTAACCTAATTCATTTGGCAACAAAATCTGATCTGAATAAGTAGAAAACTATTTATAATATTTATCCAACTTGTGTAGCCATGATTATATTTTGCTACAGCAACAGAAATGTGTTTAATTATGGGGTATTGCCCAGAACCTTTCTGGGGTTATTGTCTTATATGCTATCTATGAACCATATTACTGTTTAAAATATGAAAAATTCCAAATCCCAAAATACATTCATGTTAGGAATTGTAGAACTGTATTCACTCCTTTAATCCATGCAACTTTCCTTTGACATGGGTACCATTATTATCCCCACTTTACAGATGAAGAATGAAGGCACAGGTCACACACAGTAAATAAAAGAGCTGGCATTTGAAACTAGACAGAATGGCCTCAGAGGCTGCGTTCTTAACCCCTCCACTATAGTTCTAAAATGTTCTAAGTAATTTTATCATGTAGAATATTTTTGATTGGCACGTGTGACATTATCTGAAGCAGTTGACTTCATGTTGCTCATCTGGGTAATATCTATGACCCCATTCTTACCTATCCCATCAACTTAGCAAGTGTGTCCACCATCTAAATTTGAAGCGCTGAGACCTGGGTACAGGTACTCTGCTAGAAGGATTACATTTATATCAACACATCTTCAATATATATTGGATAAAATGTTTAAATCTAACTACTAATTTTTGACATTTCTTAAAACTATACAGACTTGAATATGAACTTGAATAGTATTTAACGATGGGGGTGAATTAGTTTCCCTAATCACCAATTGCATGAGTTTGCAAGATGGTAAAGAGAATATATGTACTTTATACATTTTTTTCATTATTTTTTTATCCATATAGCAAGTCTTTGAGGTGGAATAAAGTCTGTCAAATGGTCTTTTCCTAATTTTAAAGACGAAGCAAATAATTGAATTATATTGGTTAGCTCAGTGTCAACATGAGACCAAGACTTCAATCTTTCACTCCAGGGAGTACATAAACTATAACTTGAAAGCACACAGTCAAAAGATTTTTGAAATGGAAATATGTTGGGGTCCTAGAAGCATGGTTTGTGTAATCACACAGAATATCTCTAGTTAGAGTCTGTGTTAGACTAAAAGGGCGGAGTTGGCAGGGGTGGAAGAGAGACCTCTGACAAAAACATAATGAAAGGGAACATCCCGTTCAAAGACCACATTTATTGGAGAAAAAGAGGCCATTCTGGAAGTGAGAACAGAGGTGAAAACTACTTGGAAAGTTTATTGACTATTAATACTAAAAACAAAGCATCTGATAAAATTTTGCCTTACTTCTCATTGCTTAGAAGAAAGAAGAAATTATTCAATTTAGCAAACATTTCTGAATTTTTCTTGCACGCCAGATAATTTGCCAAGTGCCTGGGATACTTAAACAAGTTCAAACGCTGAGATGGAAGGAAGCTCTTGAGCTCTGACCTCTAACAGGAAGTGTCCAAAACTTCCTTTCATGGTATACAAAGCCCTTCACGTTCTGATCTCCAAAGGGCTTTGCAGCCTCATCTGTCAGAGTAACAAAGTTACTATCATCTCTATTGCTTTTCAGCACTTTACATCCTTATCTGCCTTAACCAGATCTTCACTCTTCCAGGTATTTCCAGTTGCCAAGTCCAGGGGAATTCTTTTGTCCCATATCATCTGTCTCTGACATTTCCACCTTCCACTTTTTCCTGGCTCTTTCCCTTTGGGCAATAAACATGCTCATTTATTTACATACAAAAAAAAAAACAAACCATACAGACCTGTACATTAGCATTGTATAGTTCTTTGAGTTTCAAATCACTGCTTGTATGGAAAAGGTGTTGATATTACCTTAGGATAATGTTAGTTAGTTAGTTAGTTGGTTAGACTCTAAATATAACATGTTATTTTATTTTAAAAATATCTAGCAAACAGCCACTAAGAACAGCCATATCTGTACAGCCCAACAATATCACTTCACCCTAATCTTTGCCAAGTGAACCATGGCTAAAAAACTAAGAACAACTAGACTGAATTCAAGGAAAGTAACCATAATGTGCACCTCAAATACCATTCCAATCCAGAGAAATACCAAACAGTGTGCTGGCAAAAACGTTTCTGCAGTGATGAAAATTTAATTCAAGGCTCATAAATCTCTAATGAGACTCTAATCTGGAATCTTCTAAGTTTGGCCCATTTAAAACAAAATCACATAAATACTTTGTCTTATCAAATCTTGATGTTGCACAACAAATATGAATTCTTGTCTATGAGCTATTATAATATTATTGAGTGTTTTCATGTGCTAAAGGCTTCATATGCACTAGCTCATATAATCCTCATTTTATTCGATGAGAAAGCTGAGGCATAGAGTGGTCAGAAACATGCCCAGGGTCACTCAGCTAACAAGCAATGGTCTGTCAGACTCTCAAACCAAACTCTTCTCCAGTGAACTATAATGCCCCTCATAAGAGCCTCTTTCACTTGGCTTAGAAAATCAGTTTCATCACAGGCCTACCTTTCTAACTGGTCTTCTTCCTTTAAAAAAAAAGTTATAATACATTTCAAAAAAGAATAATATCTAGACGATCATGTATCCAGCACCCAGAAGTAATACATTTGAATTTTACTATATTTATATCAAATTGTATAAACAAGTAAAATCATAACATGTACAGATGAATTTTAATTTCCCCCCTCCCTAGAAGTAACCACTATGATGAAGTTGTGAATCTTTATACATCCTTTGTTTTTAAATTTCACAGAAATATATCTTACTGTAACATCCTTAGTAACACATGAACCTCAGTTAATATATTATATTTCCTTTTATGATATATAGTTTGTACTATAGTTTGTACTATAGTTTGTTTCATCCATCAATGCTGCAACAAACATCCTTATTTTTCCCTCATAGCAACTGATACTCCTTCCACTAGCTTTGTACGAATAATCCCACTTCTCTGCCACTAAACTAAACTTTGGTGTCGTCAGATCTTCCAATGTTTGTATCTAAAGTAAGGTAATGCTACCTAATTACTATTTTATTGATAATTTGCATTTACTGGATCACTAGTGAGGTTTAACATCCTTTGTATGTTCTTAGCCATTTTCTCACATTTATGAACTGGCTATTCATAGTCTCTGCTGATTTTTAAAATAGGTTTTTCTTTTTTTTTTCCAATTGATTTGAAAGAGTTCTTTTTATATTCTATACATTAAACCTTTGTAGCTTATAAGGGCTGAAAATATATTCTCTAGTCTGTGGCTTGCTGTGGTAGGCTCAATAATTAATGTTCCCCCACCACCATCCAAAAAGAGGTCTGCATCCTAATCCTGGAACCTATGAATATGTTAGCTGATATAGTGGAAGGGACTTTGCAAATGTGATTAAGAGTTAAGAATCTAGGGCTTCTCTGGTGGCGCAGTGGTTGGGAGTCCGCCTGCTGATGCAGGTGACACGGGTTCGTGCCCCGGTCCAGGAAGATCCCACGTGCTGCGGAGCGGCTGGGCCCGTGAGCCATGGCCGCTGGGCCTGCGCGTCCGGAGCCTGTGCTCCGCAACGGGAGAGGCCGCAGCGGTGACAGGCCTGCGTATCGCACACACACAAAAAAAAAAAGAGTTAAGAATCTAGAGATGGGGATATTTGTCTGGATTATCCAGATAGACCTAATATAATCACATAGGTCCTTATAAGAGGGTCAGAGACAGAGGATAGAGAACAGAAATTGAAGTGATAAACTTTGAAGATGGAAGAGGGCCATGAGCCAAGGAATGCTGGGCACCTCTAGAAGCTGGAAAAGTTAAAGAATCAGATTCGCCCCTAGTGTCTCCCAGAAGGTATGCAGTCTTGCCGACCCCGTAATTTTACCCCAGTAAGACCTATTTTAGACTTCTGACCTCCAGAAATGTAAGATCATTTCTGTTGTTTTCAGCACTAATTTTTTTTTTTTTTTGCGGTACACGGGCCTCTCACTGTTGTGGAGGACAGTAAGTTTAGTGAGCACTCGTCATCTCATATAGATACAAAATGAAATGGGAAAAAATTGTTTTCCTTGTGATGAGAACTCTTAGGATTTACTTTCTTAACAACTTTCATATATAACATATAGCAGTGTTAATTCTATTTATCATATTACAAGTTACATCTTTAGTATTTATTTATCTTATAACTAGAAGTCTGCATCTTTTGACTAACTGCCATCCAGTTCCCCCTCCGCCACCCCTCACCCCGTTAACCACAAATCTGACCTCTTTTTTTTTTGACCTCTTTTTCTATGAGTTTGTTTGTCTGTTTGTTTTTGAAGTATAATTGACCTACAACACCATGTTAGTTCCTGGTGCACAATACAGTAGTTCAATATTTCTATACATTTCAAAACAATCACCGTGAAGTCGAGTTGTCGTCTGTCACCTTACAAAGATATTACGTAATTACTAACTATATGCCCGGCACTGTACATTTCATTCAGGTTTGTTTTTCACATTTAGGTTGCCATTAATCCATCTGGAGTTTATTTTTGGTGTTTGGAATAAAGCAAGATTCAAATGGTATCTTTTTCCATGTAAAGGGCCAACTGTCTTTCATAATAGTCCCACTGAAATGCTATTTCTGTCACCTTCCAAATTCCATTATTCATGAAGGTCAGTTTCTATGCTCTCCTATCCCACTCTTCTATTGGTCTCTCCTTGTACCAATACTCACTACCTTAATTATTACTGATGAATAATGCAATATCTGTATTTGGTAGGACAAGTGATCCTGCCTATTGTTCTTAAAAATAATCTTGGCTAGTTTGAATCCCTATCTTTGCCAAATTAATTTTAGAAGGAGCTCATCATGTCTTACCACCACCCCTGCAAAAGACAAAAGATTCTGTAAGCATTCTGCCTGAAATTTTATTAATTTGGGGAAGACCAAAATATTTACAATATTGAGTCTTTTCATCTATAAAATCTCTCTCCATCTTTTATGTCCTTCAAGAAAGTTTTAACAATTTTCCTCATAAAGAACTTACTTGCATATGTTAGATTTATTTCTAAGTATCCTATATTTTAATTGCTATTTATCTTGTAATCGGCAACTTTTAAAGATTTCATATTAATCCTAATAACTTGTCTGTGGATATTCTTGACAATTTTGTTTCTTCCTCTATACCTTTTGTGGTTTTAATCTTATTAAAGTGCCTAGGACTCCAAAATAATGTTGAATAGAAGTGGTGATAGTAGAGACCATTGTCTTCTGCCTGAATTTAAAAGGAAATGCTTCAGGTATCTTACTTGGAAGTATGATGTTTACTGTAGGTTTTTGTTGGCCTTCATGTTCAAAATGTACACAGTTGTTACTGCTATTAACTATATATGAGTTCATCTGAAAATTTAAAAGTAACCAAACTCCCCTACACTTTATAAAGTCATTGCTTCCTTTCATCTGTGGCTGGATTTACAGTCATCTATTTATAGCTGTACCCCTCCCTTATTCATTACTCTTGCACAGAATGAATTATTGTCTTGCCAATTCTTATTCTACCTTTTAAGATCATTTATGTCATCACAATCATAAATTTCATTTGAACTTTTTCTACAATCTCTTGTTACAATGTTTCTTTTGCTTTGCCTGCTTATAGCTACCAGGATTGGATTATACTTCAAAGGAGGCCAACTTTCATGCCAAGCCACCATGGAGACACTAAAGAAGTAATGAGAAGACTGCTGCTCCCATGGAAATGCAACAAAAGCAGGTTACCCCACACACGACTAGACCAATGCTTAAAAAACATTTTACTTAATGTTCCCAACTCACCTCTAGCCCCTCACCAACTGTTCTGGGGACTGTTATTTGGCAAAACTTTATTGAAAGCTAACATACCATCTTATTCCCTCAGACCATGTGAGGCCTAAGACTGGACACATTGCTTTTCATGTCCAATTAGAAATATGCCCAGGATACTTATTCTGTTGAAGTGTAAAGATGTAAAGATGTAAAGATGTAAAATACCTGTAAAAATACCTGTAAAAATACCTGTTCTAACAGTTTCTTTACAGGTGAGTTAACTGAGGTCAAAATAAATTAGGTGATTTGTACAAGGTCACACTAGTGAAAAGCAGAACTGTAAACCATGCTCGCAGCTCCTTTCGCTGTAAAATGACTGCAAATTATGCATCCATGGACCTCTAGAATGTAACATATGTCTGCACAGATAGAAATCAGCCTGGAGCAAACTGTCATTTGCAAGACATACTGATCTTGTATGAAGATGAAGTGTTAGGATTCCTCAATATTATACCATTATGACACTTTAGCACTAAAAGTCCCAGCATGTCTGGGAATGCCAACTACAAGCAACACCCTCATAATTCTGCAGTTTTAACTAATAAAAGCAAAAATAAAAAAATTTAGCTCATATATATGTAAAGTTAACTCAGCTGGACGTAACATTTCCCACAATGAATCCAGAATCA
The DNA here is from genome assembly GCF_937001465.1 of Orcinus orca. NCBI lineage: Eukaryota > Metazoa > Chordata > Mammalia > Artiodactyla > Delphinidae > Orcinus > Orcinus orca. Next base: position 103,483,340 of record NC_064563.1, read on the forward strand.
CACTGGATTGTGGCATAGGCAGTAGTATTAACCAATCTATAGAAAAAGGCGTATCAGTTCCTAAGTGGGAACACAGTAGGGGGACAGGGGCTGTGAAAGTAATCAGAGAAGCAGGATAGATACAGTGTGTCTAGAATTTTCCAAGGAACGGAGACACAGAATTTGGAGAATACAAACAACTGGGGAGGTGGGGTGGTGGAGTCTCTTTTGTGGGGAATATTAGCCTAGGTAAACTACTCAAGACATCTACCTAATTTTATCCAAATATTAAAATGTCTGATGACTAATTCCATTTCCTGGGTTCTTCCAGAGAGGCAGAAAAATACCCAGGACAGAATTCTCAAGTATTCTAGTTACTAGAATCCACCTCCTACAAAATTACCAGGTTGGCCTTCTGGTTCACCTATCAATCTCCTAGGTCTGGTCAACTCAGGGTTTCAGGGCCACCAGGGTGAAGCATGGTTGACTTCACCAAGGAAATGTTACCTGTTGAGGCTGCCTCCTGGTCAGCTTGCAGATCTTTACTGGGATGCCCAATGTCACCTCATATTCCTTCCATTTCACCACCAAACCTACTGCCTAAACATGGCTTCAACAAAGACCTTTCAGAGATTCAAAACATACCTGGTAAAGGCATTAAGAAAACTTATATGCTCTCCTTACATAAACTGAATACACCCTTTAATCAGTTCTTGAAGTGAAAAGGCTATAGCTCTCAAATCCTTTCCAAGAGGCACCTTCATCTACACTGCCTGGATTCCACAGGACCAAACCAGGGACATGCAACTGCATAGTTCAACTTATGTAGAGATGTTTCTTTTCTCTGTCTGTATTTTTACTCCTAATTTTAACTATTTATTTTTGACTTCATGAATGTGGAAGAAATGTAACTCTTCAAACAAAAATAGTAATACCATTCATTTGGAGCACCTAAGTATCTGTCTGCTAGTTTGACCACTAAAAATTGCTAAAAAGTTCCCTTCCCAGTAAATGCAGACTACTTTCCCATGCCTTTTTCAGCCTTATCAATACTTGGAGAGACTGACCAAAACATATTCTTTTTTTTTTTTTTTTTTTTTAAATCCAGTTTTCCTCCAATAGACAGGAAGCATCGTAGCCACTTAGTCTTTCCAAGTTGGTGTCTAAAGGCCACTAAGAGAGACCGAGCCTCTATTTTTATTCTTGTTCCTCAGCCAAGACTCTATTTTTACCCTGATACCAAGAATACTCTCTCCAGGAATGCCTTGAAATAAGACTACATTGCTGGGACTTCGCTGGTGGTCCAGTGGTAAAGAATGCTCCTTACAATGCAGGGGACACGGGTTCGATCCCTAGTCAGGGAACTAAGATCCCACATGCTGCGGGGCAACGAAGCCCATGAGCCACAACTACTGAGCTCATGCGCCTCAACTAGAGAGCCCACGTGCCGCAAACTACAGAGCCCATGAGCTCTGGAGCCTGTGCGCCACCACCAGAGAGAAGCCCGTGTGCCGCAACAAAGAGCCCGCCTGCCGCAACTAAGACCTGATGCAGCCAAAAATTAAAAAAATTAAAAATAAATAAATAAATAATAAATCTTAAGGAAAAAAAAGACTACATTGCTGAGGTTGGGATCGAAGATCCTGAGTATGATCATCACTCCTGGAGTCAGCTCTGGTTGAAAGATCTGACTGAGTCACTCCTGTCACCATGTTGGGCTTCTAGTCATCATTGTGTAAATCTCAGCTTTGACCAAATGCTCCTAGGGAATCATCATAACTAGACATCTTAAAAATATTCCAGATCCTTACTACTTCCTCTGCAAAGACACTACTAACTAGGGACCCGGAATGAATGTCCCAGAATAGCTACCCTGTTTTTCTCACACTTAAAATTCTGAGTAAATATGATAGTAAGGAGTAAAATTACTTACTCTATAAATGTAAGCCTCCAAGGTGACCCAGATAACTCTGCACACTCTAGGCAGGAAAGCCTTAGTTCCCCCAAAACAAGGTTTGAAATCAATACCAACAGTGTTCCGTGACTTAAAGTAACACTGCAAACCTAAGTAGCAGACAAGCTGTCATGTGACTTATCTAGCAGAATAATAAAATGATCAGGTTATTATTTTTATTAAGCAGCTCTACCAATTACAGTCACGATACTAACAGCTAATACTTATTGAGCGCTCACCATGTGCTAGGCATTTTACAAGCGCCATTGCATTTAATATCCCAGTGGCCTTACAAAGTACTACTATCTTTTATAGATGAGGAAACTAAGTAACTTTGTCAATGTCACCCAAAGTCGTTAAAGTATTCATTTAAGCTCAGGGCTATATTACTCTACTTCCTAAATTTTGCATTCTGATGAAAAAAAAAAACAAAGAAAGAAGAAAAATATCAATCTTGGGAATTCCCTGGTGGTCCAGTGGTTAGGACTCAGTGCTTTCACTGCCGAGGGCCAGGGTTCAATCCCTGGTCAGGGAACTAAGATCCCACAAGCAGCACGGTGCGGCAAAAAAAAAAAAAAAAAATCAATCTTTCATTAGTTGGATTTCATGAGTGAATCTCAATTTTACAATCTTCAAGCAAGTTACTTACATTTTTATATTTTCCCTGTATTATTTCTTCCAACTTCATGTTATCATTCACGGTAATTAAACTGGACAAGAAAAAGTCTTATAAATATGCATCAGCAAAGTACTTACATAGTCAATGGGCTTGAGGGATTTGACTCTAGATGTTGGGCAGCCACAGGAAGTAAGGTCAGCATACAGCCCTTCTTCTAACACACACTGATGATTAGAAATGTCCTCTTGGTAATACAGGAGCCAGCTGAAAAAACAAGCAGTGGAACATTCAAAGTGCATCAGTTGGCAGTTTGACTCGTCATCATGCAGTGGGAGCCAGGGTAGGAGTAAGACATAAAACTCCTGGTGCTGGTCAGCAGCGAATACCCAGAGTCGGTTTGGGAAAAAAAAAAAAAAAAAAAAGCTACTACTATCACCTGTTGACTGCTTACCATGTGCCAGACTAGGTACCCTGCATGCATTATTTCACCGTGTACTCATTACTTTATGAGGTAGAAACAAGTGAGGTAGAAAAGTTAGGTGATTTGCCCAAGATTCCCCCAACTATTAAATAAATTTGAAATAAAACATCTGCTGTAAGCTAAAGACATTAACTTCATTCAGTGCTTTCAAGTATAAAAACCTGGGATCAAATTATAGTAATTATTAAGTACTTTAACAGATTAGAAATTCTTTTTGAGGAAAACAAAAATTTGTATCCTTATTTAATGATGAGTTTGCTTTCAGTCTAGGTTGAGTTAGAAGCTAGACTCCAAAAATCACACAACAGTATTTAAAACCTGTCACCTGCATAGCTGATAGCAAGCGGAGATTTTTAAAAAGAAATGAACCCTTTAGAATCTTCCATAGCAAATTATCTTCAATATAGCACTCATCAAAAGCTTGGCTAAGACATGCCATTTTGGAAAGAAGGGGCACAAGGGAGAAATTAATTGACCGTTACTACTTTAGCTTTGGTGTGTTTAAGTTCTAGCTCTATATTTTAAGATCACCAGAACCATGCTCTAGCTATACGAGGTTAACTTTAGATAACCACAGAAATGCTCTGTGACAAAATTTACTGCCACGTCTCCTACGTAACAAGCATTTTATAGCCAATATTTCCGAAAGGTTTTTCAATGTGCTGGGCATGCAGCTAAGCCCTTACGTGCATTATTTATTTAGTCCTTATAAGAATCCTTTGAGGTAAGTACTGTTATTAGCCCACATTTATACAGGAGGAAACTGAGGTTCAGAGAAATGGTCCAATTTGCTTGAGATTACATAGTGGTGAACTGGGCTCAAATCCTCATCTCTGAAGCATCCCCGGTACTTAAACAATCACCATGGTTCCTGTATTCTTTTATTAAAACTACAGTTTAATAAATTACACATAAATCTAAATAAAATATGTAAATAAAATGTACATTTTGTATGTAGTTGGCCCTCTGTATCTACAGGTTTCCTACCTGCAGATACAGAGGCCCGACTGTCGTCAGCCACTTTATATAAGGGCCTTGAGCATCCACGGATTTTGGTATATGTGGGGACTCCTGGAAACAATCCCTCACAGATATCAAGGGACAACTGTGTATATAAATTATACATATATATACACACACACACATTATACTGAAAAATATTTATAAATTATATATATATATTTATAAATTATATATATATTTATATATAAAAATTATATATATATATTTATAAATTATATATATATTTATAAATATATATATAAATTATATATATATATTTATAAATTATATATATATTTATAAATTATATATATATATTTATAAATTATATATATATATTTATATATATAAATTATATATATATTATATATATAAATTATATATATATATTTATAAATTATATATATATTTATAAATTATATATATATAATATATATATATAAAAATATTTATAAATTTTATATATATATATTTATAAATTATATATATATATAAATATATATATATTTATAAATTATATATATATAAATTATATATATATTTATAAATTATATATATATAAATTATATATACAAATATATAATTTATATTTATAAATTATATATATATATATATATATATATATATGCCGCGGAGCGGCTGGGCCTGCGCGTCCGGAGCCTGTGCTCCGCAACGGGAGAGGCCACGACAGTGAGAGGCCCGAGTACCGCAAAAAAAAAAAACAAAAAAAACCCAACTTGGCAATATATCCTATGGTACACTGGGGAGCACTTATGCCTCTACTCAACACCAGCTAATTATCACCAAACGTGAATGTTTCCCCAGAGTTTCCAAATCTTCTGATTTTTAAAGGGATGGTGAAAAACAGGTTCTTCTGAAAAATATTCTAAACTTAAGTATTGATACAAAAAACTACTTTTTTTTTTTTTTTTTGCGGTACGCGGGCCTCTCACTGCTGTGGCCTCTCCCGTTGCGGAGCACAGGCTCCGGAGGCACAGGCTCAGCGGCCATGGCTCATGGGCCCCGCTGCTCCGCGGCACGTGGGATCTTCCCGGACCGGGGCACGAACCCGCGTCCCCTGCATCGGCAGGCGGACTCTCAACCACTGCGCCACCAGGGAAGCCCCCAAAAAACTTTTTAAACAGTGTGTAGGCCAACCAAATAACACCTGCTAGATTTACCTGAAACCTACCACGTTTGATACAGAGCGGGGGTTAGCAAACTACAGCATGTAGGCCACATCCACCTCATAGCCAGTTTTCCAACAGTTCACAAGCTAAGACTGATTTTTGCACTTTTAAATGGTTTTAAAAAATTAAAAGAAGATTTTGTGATATGCAAATATTATATACAATTCAAATCTCAACATTCATGAACAGAGTTTCACTGGAACACAGCGATGCTCATTCGTTTATGTATTGCCTATGGCTGCTTTGGTGCTACAGTGGCACTGCTGAGTAGCTGGGACAAAGCCTGTATGGCCCACAAAACTGAAAATATCTACTACCTGGCCCTTTGCAGAAAATGTCTGCTGACCCCTGGTACAGATGGTAAGGAGGAAAACACATAGCTGAGGAAATGCCCAAAGACAGGAGGAAAGGAGGATAGTACAAGGATAAAATGGAGTATGGATATGGAAAATGAGACTCATCGATGGTAAATCCTGGAAAAGGAAGAGTTTGAACTTGATCTGACTGGTATTAGAGAATGAGTGGGATTTAAAGAAGAGTAGTAAAATATTAAGCTGGACTTTGGGACAAATAACTGGGCTATGATTGGTTTGTGGTAAACACTGGAAATAAGATGACACTGGGGGACTTCCCTTGTGGCGCAGTGGTTAAGAATCTGCCTGCCAATTCAGGGGACAAGGGTTCAAGCCCTGGTCCAGGAAGATCCCACGTGCCGCGGAGCAACTAAGCCCGTGCGCCACAACTACTGAGCCTGTGCTCTAGAGCCCATGAGCACAACTACTGAAGTCCGTGTGCCACAACTACTGAATCCTGCGTGCCTAGAGCCTGTGCTCCGCAACAGGAGAAGCCACTCCAATGAGAAGCCCGCGCACCACAACAAAGAGTAGCCCCCGCTTGCCACAACTAGAGAAAGCCCGCACACAGCAACGAAGACCCAATGCAGCCAAAAAATTAATTAATTAATTAAAAAACAAAAAGATGACACTGGAGTGTGGCTCATTAGGGGACTGAAATTCCTAAAGTGGAAGATAGGACCCCTCTACCAGTTCAAGAGAAACGGAGGAGAACGGATGAATCCAATATATTTTGAAGGGAGAAGAGAGACTTTGATGAGTTATTAGGTAGATACTTGACATACAGAGATGCCACTGTAAAGATACATACACTTAAAAGTGGCTAAAATGATAAATTTCATGTTATACATATTGTACCACAATAAAAAATGATACATAGAATATATGTCCTAGAGGGGTGGAATAGGGAGGGTGGGAGGGAGGGAGACGCAAGAGGGAGGAGATACGGGAACATGTGTATATGTATAACTTATTCACTTTGTTATAAAGCGGAAACTAGCACACCATTGTAAAGCAATTATACTCCAATAAAGATGTTAAAAAAAAAGGAATATATGTTAGAATATAAGTTGAGAATCACATACAGTCTCATATACATGTGAGAAAGGTCCAGTACGTTGCCACAGTTGGAAGAACACAGGAAAAAAAAAAAAAAAAACAAAACGGCCCAACAATCCTGGGTCTGACATTTGGTGTGTGACCTTGGGAAACTAACTCTGAATCAGGGCTCCTCATCTGTGAAATGGGGACAATGAATACTTTAAACAAACAAAAAGTTTTTTATTTTATTTTTTAAATTTAGGAATAATATGTCTTATCTGGACAAAAATGCTAATTTTCATAGCATTCTATTATACTACACAGTAAACACACAATATAAACATTCAAAACATTTAGGAAATAATCTAAGATAACAATGAGAAAAAAAAACCCCACCAAAAATGCTCCCAATGTTGGCTAATCAGCATTCTATTTCACAGTAGCTTGTAATACAAGCTGGGCAAAGATCATATAGGCAAATTAGCAGTTGACTAATGATTAAATATGTTTATTTCACTGTATACGCAAAAAATAAAGTTAAATCTCTGCAAATTTAAAAGCAATTTAGTTATGTAAACAACAGCAGAAATCATTCCGTAAGCATACTTACCAACCCCGAAGAACTTTAAAAGAACATGGCGTGAATGGTGAAGTCAAATCCGAAATTTCTTTGGTAAAATCTATACATTCACCTTGGAACCCTGGTTTACTGAATGCTTTGAGCTATAAGAGCAACAACACAACAATGAAACAGAAAACAGTTGCTTGACATCATCACAAAGCAAATGAAAACCTTCCATTTCATGTACTTACAAGAATTCAGCAAAATACTCGACTCGTGTTTTATTAACAAGGAATCCATGTTAAGGATGACATTCTCCTTAAACTCAATTTTTTCCCCTTACGTATTTGCCAGAAGTGTCAAGATTTATTTATCATTTCCATCCATCTCTTGCATCAGATGCTGGGCACAGAGGCCTGGAAAATAATTCTACCTATAAGAGTAAATCAGTCCCTCCTCTACTAAAATGTGGTCCTTGCCCATTGTATCAAGCAATTATTATCCCCTATGGTGAGACTACATGTGTAAAATAAGAAGCAATTTAGTGCTAAACACGAAGGCAGTTTGGAGTGGTATGAGGTGTGGTGGCTATGCCTTTTCTCTCCCCAAGCCTTCTTGATCCACAGTTAATAAAAGGGAGACGGAGAAAGCACAAGCGCATGCTCATAAGAGAGCATGAGGGTGACTGTGAGACCATAGGAGCAGATGGCAGAGAAGACAATAATGATGGGATTAGTGGAAGATTTATGGTGAAGAAAGATGTCTGTGCCATATATTTCAGCTTACAGGTTCCAGTTTACTGAAGAGTACCTTAAATGCACAGCTTACAGCTTTATATAAGTACATTTCTGCTTTAGTCCTTTTTGTCAAGGAAAATTCATGAAGTCTCAACTATAATTCCCTTTAGACCAGAGATATAATAATCTGCAACACTAGTGGCCTTGGATCTCCAATAAGTAAGAAAAAATGAATGAGGCCTATAAGTATTTCATAATACAGTGGAGCCTTGACATAACATGGCCCACAGATCCACCCGGCACCAAGAGGCCTGCGTCGTAGCTAAGAGCGCATCATGATCATCTACAGCACCGCCCTCTCTCCCGCCACGGCTGTCCTGGAGAACAAGGCTTCTTTGAGCAGCTGAAGTTCAGCTTCATTGTCCCAAGGGTCCTCTTAGAGATGGGTGGTCTCTGAGTTCTGAGGAATTGTTTCTTAGCTAGCTCATTCTGCTCTGACCTTGCTAGGTCTGATATCAAAGCGAAGCCAAAACCAGAAAGCCGAGAGAACCCATTCCCCCCCGACCAACCGGGGCTTGCACAGTACGATTTCCTAATGTGAAACGAGGCTCTATTTGGAGCAAACACCAAGGGACTCCCTGCCTTAAGGAAGCGTGATCCATCAAGTTCCTACATCATGGTCCTTTGGTGGATACAGGGGATAGAAAGAAAACACAAGTCCAAAACAATACAAACCTCTGGAACGACTGATTCCCTGTATAAGAACAATTCTACATGTCCAGGCAAACTGCCCTGGATTCCTTGATAAGAGCATATATTTTAGTTAGTGGTTTTTCAGACTATGTTTTTTAACTTAAAGGTTTATAAAACATGAGGCTAAAAAGTAAATCACATTTAACTCCCAAAAATGTGGAGTAATTTCTCCTACAGGCAAATATTATCTTTATTCACAATACGGATCAGAAAAAGCACATGAGAACAGAGATCACGGTTGTCTGATTTACTACGTGTATTCCCAGTTTGTTGAACTAATTATATTCATATTGCTGAGCCTAAGATTTACACTTCAGTATTTCATCATGAAGTCGTGAAATGTCAAATCCTGGACAACTGACGATGCAAGCTAATCATATTGCAGTTGATGTATGTAACAGCCACCTCTACTTTTTAGTCTCAGTTGTCACACTCAGAAGCATTAAAATTCACACACATACACACACTCACTCTGCCATGAAGTACTGTTTTGATTTGATGATTTAAAATACTCTTTACCCAAATTTTAAAAAAGGACTTAATACTGACCTGAGTTTATTTTTACCCCCCAAATGAGATATGGTATTGATACACAGTTCACTCAGGATTTGTCCAACCCCAGAAAAGTAACCCCTCATTCTTGAGTACCTTACATATGCCTCAGAACAGAATAATTCTCATAATAATGTTCTGAGGATGGACCACCCGAAACCAACTCTGCACTTTCTAATTATAATAATTAATCTGTGGTTTCTACCCTTGGTGAAATTAAGTGGCAGTACCTTGGTGAGAATAAGTCCTGTGAAAAGCTAGCTGGATGACTCACTACTTTGGTTTCCTTTCCAGGTTAATGGAGAATAAATTAACAACTCGGATAGGTGGCTTAGAACACAGATGAATAGTCAGTTGAACAAGAAATGAGTTTATTTCGAACTATGCCCATTCCTCCGTGCCATGTGAGCATGGCTTAATCCCTACCAGCACCAAATGGAACTGTATGGAAGAAGAAAAAAACAACAACAGTGTATCACTGGTTTCCAAGGTGCCTTTTCACATATCTATCTTTTATCTTCTTTAGAACTACCCTTTGAAGCAGATATTATCACCTCTTTGTGATGAAAATTTTGTAGAGATCCTTTGTTTACTATGTACTTTTCATTTATGATATATAGAAATGGATGTAATAGTTCTTCAATATGACAAACTAAAACCTCAAGAACTTAATTACTGAACAACAGTTGTGCTTTCTCAATTTATTCCACAATATCAGAATAATTTCTGAACGTAATTTTATTTATTCCAATGCTAAAATAATTTCTCTGAGAAACATTCTATCCTGTCTAAACCAGACTTTCTGCAGCCCTTTGGACTTCCTTCAAATAAATGTACTGATTGTTAAACAAAGAACAGTTTTGTTTCCACTCTTCCATTACATCACATTGTCTCATAACGCAGTGCTATGTAGTTTTCACATTCATTACATATTCAATAATAATCTTACTTCCCTGTTTACTCATAGAAGGCTTTCTTTACTTAGATAAGTACTACTTCCTGAATATTTCTGGTCTCTGGATTCTATAAAAATGATCTGGTCGTAGTACCAAAAAAATGTTTTCCTCTACTGCTCTTGAATCTTACTGATATTTGACTAAAACTATTGTTTACTTCTCCTCCATACATGATAACAGTAACCACCACTGTTAAAGATCCTGTGATCACTCTAAAATTCAATTTGGCCAAATTATCCAATAGAAGAAAATATTCAGTTGCTTTTTCTCAGCTAGAATCATGTATAAAATGGAACAGAGGGCTCAGTACTTAAAGAAATCCAAACTTCTAATTATATTTGCAAATGGACTTTTAAAAGATTCCAGGAAAGAAAGGTCCTTGGTTGGGTCAAAGTGGGGAACTAGTTAGAATTTCTAGAGAATGGATGCCTGACTACAGCCTCTCTGGAAACGAAACTCACTTTTATAAGATTTAATCTAGTGAGATTTCTGATACTCAGGACTTGCTAAAAGAGAGAGATGAGGACATTCTGAACATAATCCACATTCTGTTTGTTTTGTTTGGGAAAAAATAAAAACAAAAATAAAATGCCAGCTGCTATGAAGAACTCTATAATGGTCCTGTCACTGTATCAAATATTGTGAGTTGGCAATCAGACTTGGTGATCAATCTTCAGCCACGGGAAAAAATAATCTTCTCAATAAAAGGTGGTGTTCTGTGTCCCAAAAAAGACATATATCACCATAATCTGCTTACACATCAGCAATACTATTTTTATTAGCATAACTCTCATGCTATATATTAATTTCTACACACATATATCTTCTGGCTTTTCCCTTAAGTGGCTTGAGGTTTCCTTTCAAATCACCAGCAGACAGGAATTCCCTCTCTGACTTGAACTCGAGATGTAACTTCCTCCTTATACCTTAGATAGGGAAATTAACTACCTCAAATGAACACAGCTTCTGCATCGTCAACCTATCACAACTACTTGCGAAGGAGAAAATACCTTCCGCTTACTGAATGGAAGCAGACTATCAGCCAAGATCTGTTTGTTTTTATTTGGGTAAATGAAAACAAGCACAACTTTCTGAATATTTGGTCCAATGGAAATAATAAGGGCTTCGATACTGGGTAAACTAAGGAGGCTTTGTCTGCATGTTACCAAATATCCAGCTGTCATACACTTGTCAGAGACCTTTATTTCACAAGGCAATGGCTGAGCTATACTGAGAAAATTAAACAGGGCCAATTTCACTGGGTGTTTGCTGCTGCTTACTTTCTCTTCAAGTTGGGCTGTAAATCCTCTGAGCAATCTGCCCCAAACAAGGAAGTTCATAAGAAAGAACAGGGATGTAGGAGGGGGAGAAACAGAGCTTAAAAGAATGTGATTTTTTTATCTGCACTTAAAACTCAGAGAATGTGCAGTTTGGAATTATCCTGGTTTACCTCTTTATCTACTCAGGTTGTGTTGATGCATGTGAAAAAGTGCTTTGAAAGTCCACAGTCAGAGTTTTCTAAGATTCAAAATAAAGAGCTGGCAGGAAGTGTCTCCAGAACAGCAACTGAGTTATATTCAGAGAGGAAATGTTCCCAATAGGCCTGAGCTAATCGGAAAATAATAAAACCTGGAAGCATTGTGAACAGAATCACAGTTAAACTAAGCTGATTTGAAATATATAAACACTGACATGAACACGAAAAACATACACACTCAGAGAAAAAGATTCAGCCTTATGTAAAACTAGCAAATGTCAAATATTAAAAATTAATCATTGTATTTGGTTTTCTGAAGAAATTTTTCTAAATTGGTTATTTAAAATGAGACAGAGGAAGCACTGTAACTCATCCCCTTTCTTTTGTGGTTGTACCGCTCATATCATGATATGTCTTTCTTTGACGTAAAATCTTGGAATTAGATACTGAAGAAAATGCCTCTTTTGCTACTTCTAGCTGTGTGAAATGATGCTTACTTAAATTCTAAATCTTTGCTTTCTCATTAATAAATGGGAATAAATCCTGACCTCACAGAGTTATCAGAAGCATTAAATAAGCACAATTTCTAGCCCTCAATGGATAATAAACAAACATTAGGCTCCAGAGTATTACCCAATCCTTCAAACCATTAACACACTAGAAATAAAGGAGCGGGGTTGCAGTTTTATCTGTGCTTTTAAGGAATATGTGATTTAGGTATTAGAATTACATTTACATAATAAGCATGCCATTTCTCCCTGGTAAGTCTGCTCCTCCAGTCAGCATAACGTACTGTGCTGAATACGAATGTGACACTGAAGAATGGATGGGCAACAGGAAGGAAGGAGTGGCAGAGGTTCAAGACGAACCCAAAGTGGTCAGTGCTGAAGCTCTAGTAGGAGAAAAAGAAAGGAACCGTGACAAATCCAGGCCAATATGATCAGTAACAAAGATGGGCACTCTTGTGCTCACAGGTTCCTAGGACAACAGAAACTGCCCTGCCATACAGACCCATAAAAGTTATCTGAGGGAAAGGGATAGACTTGAGAGAAAGGGCATACATTTTTAGTACACAATTTAACAATTATAAGTTAAGAATATTTTTAAACATACCAAATGTGGAGGCTCATTTATCCCAAGTGGTTCCTGAAACATATATTAAAACATTTTAAAAATTATAATTGTATAATCACAGTTGTCTTTGAAAGTGCTGAAAATCTCCTTTGAAAAATGAAAAAATATATGGTCTGACCAATTTACTAGATTCCTTGAACTGGTTAGGACCCTCATATAACCTACTAAATTAGCTTATAATAATTTTAATGTTTATTACTAATTCATTTTGAGTAATATTATAGCTAGAAGAAAAATGTGCCCCAATAGTCCATCAGAAAGATAGAGTCTGAACTTGCCAACATTCTCTTTCCCGTCACTATCTCCTGGGCACCCTATTGTTCTGCAGTGTTTGTTATTAACCACACTGGCCACACTCTTTCATAACTTCGTAATTTTGCACATGAGGAGATGATTCCCTCTTGGTGAACTGCCTTTTCTGCCCCACTTCCCTTCCTGGCAAAATTGCTTTTATCCTCTAAGACATGACTCAATGCATCCTCTTCTTGAGGAGAGGCATGGTCCCCAGCTCCCCAGGCTCTCCATTCTCCCTTCCCCTGGTCCCTCAGCACTGCCTACACACTTCATTTCCTCACTAGTCATACCATAAGCAATTGTGCATATGCCTGTCTTCTCTAAGAGACTGAGACAGGGCAGTCTTATTCATCTTTCATCTCCAGTGATCAGTCCTGTCTGACACAGCAAAGGCACTAAATAAATGCTACTGAATGAACTGATCAAATTACAGAGTACCTAATCATCGAGGTGCTAATGCCAATCTACTAGCTCTCTATGGAATCTGCAGAAATCCATATGCTGTTTCATTTTCTCTATAGATACATACAAAATAATCCAACAGCTCCACTTTTACAAAAGCCTGTTCCATGTGTTCAATTGTATGCCATTACATGTCACTGGCATTGGTTATGTTCACATTTAACTCACCAGTTGGATAGGTCGTATTGACATGATTATATTATTTGATCCTCCCCAGTCAAAAAAGCATTTGTATTTCCCTTTCTCTAAAATGTATTGTTCTCCACAGAAGAACTTCTGCTGGTAGGCAACCCATCTAGCAGGATAAAAAGTAAAAAGAACTGAGGTGACACAGAATCGAGCAACCAATAATTTTAAACACCAAAGAAGCTCTAGGTTCTCAGAATAGGAGACAACTTACACGCCACTTTTAACGTGAATGGATCTTGTTTCACTGCCAAAACCCATTTCTTCTAAGTCAGAAATTTCCTGATTTGTAATGTCAATAAACTTTCCACTTTCTAGATCAGATTCAAACAGTGTGATAGAAGATTCTATGAAATTCTAAAAGGAGGAAGAGGAAAGTTTAGGAGAACAATGGTATTTTGTTTTACGGATTGCTGTATTTTAGCAAATTTTCACATACTTGTGGGATGATTTTCACACAAATAAATCCAGGAAGAATTTTAAATGGCACTGAAAACAATTTTAATAGTCACTACTCCTATATACTTTAAAGAAAAAAAATAAGTCTGAATTTACTTTAATCAGGAAAACACATTTTTATGAAATTGGAAATTAGTCAACAGTTAGTAAATTGCCAGGACTTACAGACTATCACATATGACACTAAATGTAAAGGAAACTAAAGTCTCACTTATGCCTAAAAAGCAAAAGCCATATGAACCAAGAAGTAAAGTAAACACACAATGTACTGTGGGCATTGTGGGAGAGGAGTTTATGAGCTTAAATGTAACAGAAAAAATAAAATCCGCTTGACAAAAAAATTGTTCTTTAAAAATTAAAATCAGAGGACATCTCTGTATAGTCAGACGGCATATTTAAAACAAAAATAACAGAAAGATTCTAAGACCCAACTTGACAATCAGCAAAAGGCACACATAATTCACAAAAAAGATTAATGTTAAAAACAAACAAATGTATAATTTCACTCATAAAAATGAAGAAATTCAAATTAAAACAGATACAATTTCACTTTTTAAGTTAAGAAAGATCTAAAAACCCAGTTTTACCAGGGAACGTTCCTGGTGGAAATATACATTTTACAGCTACTTTAGAAAATAATTTAGATATATATTTAAAAGACTGAAATTGTTTACATTCTTTGAGTCTGAAATTCCTTTTTTCTTAAGTTTCCTAAAACTAAATGATAGCCAATTTATATGAATTATTTATCATAGCGAAAAGCTGTAAAAAGTGTAAATGCCCAAAAGATTTACAAACATAAACCTTTATGCATCCACTGCTTGATGGAATAAATACAATTAAGCAGAGTTTTTAACAAGCTAACAGTTAAAAATTATATCATACACTTACTAGCGGGCAGGAGCTTTACATGCCTTATTTCCAATGTGATTATATTACTATCACTCCCATTTTACAGCTAACAAAATTGAGTAACTTGCCTGATATAACACAGCTACTGAGTGGCAGAGATAGAATTTGAGTCCAAATCTGTCTATTTGTCTACTCTAAACTCTTAATTACTGTCAGATATAAATGTAAGGATGAAACAGTAGGACAAAAACTAAAACTTAAAAACTTGGTAAGATTACAAGTTCTCAAAAAAACCCCAACTTTCATCAAAAAAAGACTAGAAGAAAAAAAAGAAAATACCAAGACTGGTTATCTTTGGGTCCAGAAGTTGAACAATTTTACCCTATATTTTTTTCAAAACTTTATAATAGGTATATTTTTAAATGGAAAATACAGAATGCATTAAAAAAAAAAAACAAGAGGGACTTCCTTGGTGGTCCAGTGGCTAAAACTGCACTCCCAATGCAGGGGGCCGCGGTTCAATCCCTGGTCAGGGAACTAGATCCCGCATGCCCCAACTAAAAGATTCCCACGTGCCGCAGCTAAAGATCCCGCGTGCTGTACCTAAAGACCTGACACAGCCAAGTAAATAAATAAATATATGTTTTAAAAAAACAAAAAACAAAGACTCTTCCTTTCCTACTATATTTCATTGTTTGTAACTCAAGTCTTAGACCTATGGAAAAAAGTTATCAGCTTCTATACATCTCAAACACTATCAAATTTCTCATTATGATTATTATTATAAATATGATCTAAGATTTCTAGTATAACCATTCATTTTACATGAACAAGCAAAACAGTGTCCAATAAAAACAAAGCACCTATGAGGAGAGAAAGAAAATACATTTAAAAAAAAATTCTCTTGCACTTACAACTTGTCAAGTTTGAAGGATTTAAAAACTGCTAACACAGCTGGGTCAAATTTCATTTGAAATTTTCAAAGATAAAGGCTTTTTACCAGAAATTTTTATTACAAAATAATTTCTAACCCATATTCGTGTTCTCAATTCCTCCTTGAGAGTAAACATGTGCAACCTGAGAACACCTGTCACCTTCATTACTTTCTCATGGTTCTTAAGAAAACGGGAGCAGGGTGGATTTACTCTTCATGACTCCCACCATCCCTCATTTTATTAATAGAACACTTTTCAAAACACTTGCACTTGTTATCTCTTTTGAGCTCCCTTAAACCCTTATTTTACATATATATGTGTATATATACACATATGTATACATATATGTGCACATATACACATAGATGTCTATATCTATCTTGTTACAGATATAGATCTGCCATTTTCCAGATACAAATCTAGAATATACATGTATTAAATCAAGGCTTCAACATCCTAGAAGAGATTTGCCTTAAGGTGTCCAGGACAAGCCTCCCCAATGACATTTTACAGCCTGGGCGCCACATCAACAAACCTGGTTATATTGACAACATAAACTTCCATCATCCAAGGAACACGAACATGCCTCCGTTTCTTGCAACCTGAAAGTGTGTAAATAGCTCCAGGCGGCTGTGAGAATACAATGCGGTAATGACAACTGAAGGCGCCCATCTGGGTCCTGGTCAGGAACTGGTATCAACAGCCGCTGACCAAGTCAGGCCCCATGACAACGGGCAGGTCTTCAGCAGCTCTCACACGTGGACCCCTCCTCCCATACTCTGGTGATTCCGGAACGCTCCATCTCTGCTTTTATCTCCTCTGCCCCTACAACTGTTCTCTACTCCCTGTTAGGGTTGTAGGAATTGAGTGGGGATAAGCTGACATAAACCATGGGTCACTCCGTCACGCTGGAGTGAAACGGGACAGAGACAAGCACAGATATGTGCACATGTGCTGGGACTGTGCCTTTTCATTGAGAAATCACTTGTGTTACGGTGTCATGGACTCTACTTGAGCACTGATTTGCACAAAGCCTACTGTGTGGGTCGTGGGAGAGTGGCGGCAGTGAGGAGGGTGAGCTGGGAAGCAGGCTGAAGGCGCAGGCCATTTGGCAATGATGCAGTCGGGAGCTGAGCAGAGAAGGAGGGACCCACTGCCACAGGACGCAGTGCCGAGTACAAGTGCTGGCAGCACATGGGTTCACAAATAAATTTACTCATGTGGCTTGAGTTTGTGTCCTTCCTACTCTGGCTACCATTCCCAGAGACGTGGCCAAAGGCCACAGGAGACTCCTAAGTGACATCGTTCTCTTTTTTAATCTCCTGCTTTTGTGTATTCATGCCTTGTAGCTTCTGCCTTCCATCTTTTTCTAAGTATGTTTCTGAGCCAGGCTTCGGTCTTTGACCCCCTCTGCATTTTTCACTCAAACCTACCAAATATACAGTATCTGATCCAGTTGACTAGTTGCCATCAATATGGTGTCCCTGCTGGTCAGAGTTCTTAACTCCAAGCCAAATCCACACATCTGGGGCTAAATCTCAAGGGTCACATGTATAAAGTATGGGATGAAATATGCCAGAAAACACAAAAACAAAAAACCAAAACTTCTAACTGCCTTGCTCAGGAGGTGACTGCCACAGGACACAAGTCCTGTGAGGTTACTAGGTTATTCTAGGTTATTATCATTTTGACTATAAGCACAATTACATAATACTTAAATTTATCAAATAACTTTGAAAGTCACACAGATTTAAGTGGAGCTCTGTTGCTCCAGAAGGATGAATAATGATGTAACAACCTCAAATCTGTACTCCGTTTTGTGTTTTTAAAGAACTTAAACCCAATGAAAAATCTGGGTAGTCTAATATGGTTTCAGGTACAGTACTCCCCACTGTTAGAGCAAGCTAATGAGCCATTGCTTCAGGACCAAAAATAAGTCTTAAGGATCAGTCATTTGATTATTCTTAAATTCCATAAAATCCCTCAGCTCATTGGGCCCTGGAACTCTTACGCTACAACCCCCCGGGGTGGGCAGCGTAATACGAGACACCAGCTGAGATCTGGTGTATCCATTAATTTAGGAGACATAACAGTGTCTGCTGCACACCACCTGGTTTCAGAGATCTGAAAAGAGGGCCCAAGTCTGAAAATCATATCAAAAGCAAATCCAGAAGTTAGGCTAGTATGAAACTGAGGAAAAACAAGCATCCCAAGAAAGTTTTATAGAGCAAGCCAAGGAATAAAAATTCCTTCTTTAATCCCTGGAGTCTAAATACTGCTATATTCCTTCTGGTCCTTTTCACTTTAGAAAGTAATCAACTCCAAGTCAACATATCTGCCTGACTCATTTGGAATTAGAAGCACATTTCTGGTTGTCCTCTCCAAAGCAATCCATGACACAGATCACATTATCCCTAAGGAACATATCCAGGATCTGACCTTCGCAGATTCAGAGTGTTCCACGCACTACAGCCAGGATGTTAGAAGACTGCATTGTGTTATGCAACTTTTCTGTCCTCTATTTTCTATTATTTCAGCTTAGATCTTAAATGCAGTGCTTCACTCTTCCCAGGTGAGAGACCTCTGAGAGTCTACATGGGGAAAAGATGTCTCACATCAACTCTGCCTGCTAATCACATAGGTTGACACAGGTGACAACCCCAAGAGCTTTAAATCCTATTTCTAACAATACTGTATCATATATTTAAAATTTTCAGAGGGTAGATCTTATGTTGTGTCTTACAGCACAAAAACATTAATAATAATTATAAACAGGGCACGAGGAAACTCTGAGACGGCTATGTCTATGGCCTTGATGGTGGTGATGGCTTCATGGGTGTATACTTATTCCCAAACTCCTCAGTTGTATACAAAAAATATGTACAGATTTTTTCATGTCACTCATACCTCAATAAAGTGGTTTTTAAAAAAGAACTCCTCCCCAATTATACGCTATACCTGGAAAGTATAAAATATTTCATCTGAAAACATTTTCGTGAACATACATTTAAATTATAAATAATCTGAAAATTATGTAAATATTTATTATACATGTGTATTAGTCTGCAGAGTAACTATATATTTATAGCTACAAATGAAATGCTAATAATCCTTTGGCTGAATGAAATTCCAGCTTTCCACTCTTGAAGTGCTTAAATTTTTTACTCTAATCATTCTGTAATAAAGGAAAATGGGTAATATGACATGGGCTCTAGAGTAAGACAGACTGCCCCTCAAATCACAGCTCTACACTCGGGCACAGTACTGAACATCTTAGATCCTCAGCTTCTGTATCTATAATGTGGGAATCGTGAGTCTCTATCTCTTCATTTTTGTGAAGATTAAGTGCAAGTATGCATGTAAAGCCATTAATAAGTACCTGAAAATGTTAGGATTATTATAATGAGGATTATGCTAATATCTTTACAAGGTAAACTAGTCCTAATTTTTTTTTTTTTTTTTTTTTTTTTTTTTGTCTGTGTTGGGTCTTCGTTGCTGTGCGTGGGCTTTCTCTAGTTGCCGCGAGCGGGGGCTACTCTTCGTCGCGGTGCATGGGCTTCTCACTGCAGTGGCTTCTCTTGTTGAGGAGCACGGGCTCTAGGGGCGCGGGCTTCAATAGTTGTGGCGCACGGGCTTAGTTGCTCCACGGTCTGTGGGATCTTCCCCGACCAGGGCTTGAACCCCTGTCCCCTGTATTGGTAGGCGGATTCTTAACCACTGCGCCACCAGGGAAGCCCCATAGTCCTAATTTTTTAAAAGTCTAATTTAAAAAGATTTTCTTTGAAGGAAAGTCTTACTTATTTGTACAAAAACTGTGTCATCATTTTTGTAAATACCCAAAACTTTTGTTTGCAGAGGTAATTGACATGCCAATCTCTGCTAATTTTTCCAATATATTTTATCATAGACTGTCTATATCAAATATCTCCTAAAATTTTAGCTACATAGTTATACAGTATTTTTAATTTTTACATTTTCTACTATTGGGAGAGTTCAACTAGTGAAATCTTGGGGTTTTGGTTTGTGTTTTGCTTGTTTTAGTCACAGTCATCTTTGGAAGATACCATCATATTCACTGCTGAACATTTCTAGGAGCAACACTTCCACCCAACTCTTTTTTAAATCAGGAGGGAAAATTTTAAAAATTACTCAATACTAGGTGGAAGATGCTTTGAATCACAACCCTTAGCTTCCTCGACGCGTGTGGTCACAACGACCTAAAAGAAAAAAAAGGCTGTATTGTGTTTTGTCTGGCTTGCCTTTTAGTGCTCAAGTAAGGAGTAGCTATGTAGAGAAAACCCGTGGCCCTTGTACATTAGAATTGTGAACTAAATACCTCAAAAGCTATCTATCCATTGCTCATGCAAACTCAGTGCCCAATCTTCAGTGGACTGTGCTACATTTCTTTTTGGTAGAACCGGTTTCCAACTCACTTTCTTACTAACAATGATCACTCATGGGAAAAAAAAGCGCTCTCCTGTTCCCTGTGCTTCTTCTCTCCCATTCGGGCTCCTCATGCCTGAACAGGTGAGGGTTTGCACCAGTGGTGTTGGTGGCCCCCGGCAGACAGAAACTTAAGGAACAGAGCACATAACCCCTGTGCTCATGCAAAGCCCACGTGGACCCAATAATCACCCTTCACTTCATTATCAGTTCCTTCTAAAGGAGGCTTTGGAGGCCCTGCCAGATAGTTTAGAGTTTATATGGGTAAAGATTATTTTGGAAATACACTGCGGTGGTCTAACTCCTGAATTATGAGAAAACATGCCCCTCTGAACACACCAAAAAAGTCTCCAGAGCTGGTCAGAAAAATGAGCAACCTTTGAGAAGCCCTGATATCCTGCAGAACTCTCTAACATCAGCTTCCGCCTGGAGTCCTGGAACATTCTAGACCTCCTGCCTCCAGGCTTACTTACCTTCTTCACCTCATGCCAAGAAGGTCAAGAAAAAAAGTGTGGGCTCCTCAACATGGCATATAAGGCCCTTCGTTATCTGGCTCTGTATTCATCTTCCCAAAGTTCTGCCTAATATCCCGACTTCGCTGCATTTCCAAAACACACCAGGTTCACTGACATGAGGGTTTCTCAACCTCAGCACTATTAGCATTTTAGGCTGATGATTCTTTGTGGTGGGGGGCTGTTCAGTGAATCGCAGGGGTTTAGC
Organism: Orcinus orca; assembly: GCF_937001465.1. Lineage (NCBI taxonomy): Eukaryota > Metazoa > Chordata > Mammalia > Artiodactyla > Delphinidae > Orcinus > Orcinus orca. The sequence goes on from NC_064563.1 coordinate 103,504,481, forward strand.
AGCCTCCCTGGCCTCTACCCGCTAGATGTCAGTAGCATGCCATACCACCCCCCCGCCCCAAAGTCATAACAGTCCAAAATGTCTCCAGACACTGCCAAATGCCCCCTCGGTAAGATCACCCCCAGCTGAGAACCACTGGCTTACATCCTTGCCTTTTTATATGTTAACCTCTTGCTGAAACACCTGTCTTTCCTCTTCACCCTGTCCCCAAATTTCTTCACTTGGCTAACTCTCAAACTTGAAATTTCAACTCAGCTGCCCTCTTTTCCTCTCTACTTCCAAGGGGAAGTACTTGACCTTTCTCTGGGTATCCTGAGTACTTTGTGCTTAATCCAGTCATAGTCAAACAATATCAAACATTGATATAGGCGCTATCTACCCTATCACTGCTTGCTCTGCGAAGGCAGGGACTGAGTCTCTGGCCACCATATCTCCAGCACCCGACACAATACATCTAACAAAGCAGGTGGTCAAAAATGATTATGGAATCAATGGATGAAAACTAAACATAAATATTCTATATTAATCACGGCAGTTAAGAAAGGCATGCAAGTCACATAAGCCGTTCAGTTTAATGCTCTCAGGTATTAGAAACATTTTATAATCTTATGTTCTACCAGAGGTCATATCCAGTTTACATGGAAAGCTAAAAAAGAAAAAAGAAAATTAATAACAAGGCGGCTAACTCACAGCTTGTAAGTACCGGAAAGACAAGATGGAACCACTTAATGCCCCACAGGCACTACTGTCTTCAAAATCTCCTTCTTCAAGCAAGAACTGCTGGCCTTTAAAATGTTCTTTTTCATAGGCAACCCACCTAGAAATACAGAGGACATCCAACTGAGTCATTGATAAAACTGCAGGCAAGAATGCAAGAGAGAAAATCATCATAAAGCACCGAGCTGCACATCACCGTATTTTAAAAAGCAACACGTTTATTTTGCTACCATTTACAGAGACAAACAAATGGTGTATGCCTCATGGATCAATAGTTTTTATAGTTTGGAGGCTTTTCCCAACAAAAGGTTAACTGTTGTAGAACTGCAACAGAGGAACTCTCATTAAATGTTTGCGGCATGACCCGATACTACATCTCAACGTGGTCGGAGAATAGTTTGCCGAGTAAAAACGAATGGAAAGCACAAATAGCCAATGAGAAATAGTGCAAGCCCACACTGAGATTCAAAGATAATCAGTCTTATTTTTCTGATTAAGCTCTGCTGGAACCCCAGAATGATTACTATATTAAATATTTATTTAGGGTTTAAATCAAAGGAACCCGTCACCAGCTTCAGATCTGAAACACATTACTGGTGGGTTTAGCAAGCAAGAACTGGGAAATGCGACTGGGCTGGTATTAGCCCTCGTGGCCTAAATATATACAAAGACTCCTGTAAATATGTATGGGTAGGAAATGTTGCTCCCACTAGTTTATCAGTGGTGATAATGGAAACTGGAAGCACTGTGGCAGTCTTTCCAGGGACACAGGTTTCTTGACTTCTAAAATTATCAGTACAGAACACTGATAAACACCGTTAGTCATTAGTCCTCCAGGAAACTTACCTTTATTTGGAGCAATCCACAGTAGCTAACGCAACGTGGGCATAGATGGTTCAAAACACACGTTGACCCGATTAAATCTGCCTTCAGCTGGCACTGTGTAACTAGAGTGGGACCCCCTCCAATGGGGCAGATTTCAAGGGTGACTATTTTGGGCTCCTGGGTTAGGGACCTCTGAATTCTGGAGCTTGACAAAATGAAGCCAGGTAGGGCTGACTACAATTATTTTGGGAAAATACAAGGAATATCCCAAAGAACCGTTTTCATAGGGTACAAAAATAACAGTAGCCACTCAGTAACCATGAACCTGTCTCCAATTTCCTTAGTGCATATGGCAGGGTAAGGGTCCACATGAGTTGGAAAAAACATTTTATACATCTTCATTCATTTGTAATATATAAAGAAACTAACATTATTTTATTCTTAAACTATTATGTGAAAATAAATTTCACACGAGAACTTTCAAATTCTAAGTTTACATAAATGTAGCTATTCGAAACATGCTTTTAATACACCTGAATGGGAAAAATAATATAAGATATAGAAGATCTAATATTAAAGGACAGATCAGCAATTATTACATAATGACAGTTCAAAAATCTTCTGCCCAGCTTTTCTCAATAGATAAAGTTTTGATTAGTATTCAATTTATATATCTGGGATATTTAAAAATAGATGTTATCTGAGAAAAATTAAGACACATCAACCTCACTTTCCCTAGATCCTCAAGACAAGACAGAGGTGAGGAAGAGTTCCTATTACTTACAGATAAAGTTCAAAAGTTAAAAGTGAAAATAATGAAATAGAGAAGCAGTAAAACAAAACAAAAAAATAGTAGAAATTGTGAAAAACTAACGAAGTCAGTTGTTCACCTTTAAATTAGGACATCACATTTTTCTCCTGCAGGTGTCATATAAAAAATGAAAGTGTGTATACTGTTTTACCAGCATAATATTTTGAGATTTTTATAAAATAACTGCAAATACACTCAGAAAATAACAATGCAAATCACTATATAGTTAATGATAAAACCATTCAGATCCTAAAGGAAAGAAAAGGCAAAAAATATTTTATATCAGGATTAACAAGAAGCATGTGTGTCCACAGATCAGAGAACACTGTTAACTAAATACAACACAATAAAAATCTGTTTATCTAAAAGAGCTGTGTTTTTCAAGCCTCTAATAAAATTTTTAAATTCAAAGATAAGGAATTAGCTGATTACTAATATGTCAGACTCAGACAGGCTGGAACCTGGGACCCTTTGCTGCAGTGCTGCAATGCTTGCACCTGAACAAACCTCTCCTGGAGCAACAAAATACAAAGAAACTATATGGGACTAAAAATAACTGAGTACATGTGCAGTTGGGGCAAATTCTGAACAAAAGATACAAAGAGACCAAAAAACACAACTGCCACCTTTGCCTGGAGCAAAGGCAGGGCACTGTCCATGCCCCCTGCACACACCACCACCTAAGGGGTGGGCAAACTACCTAAGCTACCCCTCAGGCTCAACCCCTGGACACACCCTTACCCTCACCCCATATAAGGAACAAGCTCACCACCCGCTCAGGGAGTGAGTAAGAAAGGGAATTTGTTGTTTGTTCTCTCTCCCCCCCTGCTACAGCAGGGGCCCCAGTGAAGCCTTGCCTGAATTTCTTGTCAGCCTCCTATTGAATAAAGAGGCCAAGAACCCTGGTAAGTAACAAGACTAATTATGGACATGACCTACATATCTAATGCATCGCATACTCTCTTATATTTCCATTTTGGCTAGTGTGGCCATTGCTTGATTTATTGTCAGAAATTGCAAAGGTTAAGTCTCTAAATGTAGACCCTTGACTGATCTTAAACAAGTTATTTAACTTCTATGAATAAAATATTTGAGCAGCATCTTTTGCTAGAATAGCATGAACAAGTTATATGATGTTATTACTGCAAATAATACGAGATATGGATGTTTAAATTAAACTAAACCATCATTCCAAACAGTCCAACCTATCAACAGAGAGACTAACACAATGGGTCTGAAGGAAGTCTAGCACTGAGTTGACAATGGCAAATAAGCTATGAGGAAGGCTTCTTCTCTATGGTTTTACCTGCCAGGATACAAAGGCACATCACAGGTGCAGTCATGGATTTTCTGGGGTTCTTGCCCCAGTAACTGCCGATTGAGACTAGGATAGCAGCATGATGGTTACACTTGGGTTTGTACTTAGAAGTTCTTAGGGAGCTTTCTTAAAACAATGCAGGGCCAGAGGATAACCAGTGTCAAGAATCCTCGACTTTGTAAACACACAATCCAGGCTACTTCTTTAATGAGGGAGGACTCACTGCCAAGATGCTCAGCACAGAAAGTCAACTAAGGTAGAATAGGGGTTAAAAACTGGGGCTCTCATTCATGTGCACGATCTGTCAAAAAGTAATTTTATCTTGCAATTCTTATCTTCTATATTGTGTTTAGAAATACTAAGTGTTTAAGTTTTAGAAACTGTTTTCTTCATTTAATCTATCTCAAAATCTCTAATACTAACAAGAGTTCACAGGAAGCTGTCAGTAACTAATATTTTTTATTTCCCACATTTCAGAAGGGATGTATAGTTTTAGACTGAGGTAGGTTGTTTTTGCTCCGCTTAGCACGTGTTTTGTGCCGATCTTCAAAAATCGACAACTGAGTCACATATTGAAAATATAACACTCACACTCCACCGATGACACGCATTGATCCAATTCCATGAAAGTCTACATCATTTTTTAAAAAATTAGGGACAGAGTCTACATGTTCACTAAACTCTTTGGCCTGTCCATGGAAGTGAGGTTTTTCATAAATAATAACCTGAAAAATATGAAAGAAAATTACTTAGCAGGCTCATATTTTAGAATAGATACATACTGATTTACTTAAGTGACACTAAAGGCCACAACCTGAATTAAGGGCCACTGTCCATTTTCTTCATTAATACATACGCAAAATATAGCACGCTGTCTGACATTCACAAGGAATATGTGAGTCTTTATCATCATAAAGCTAAAACATCTTGATAATATGTTTCTCTCGTATCACTATACTCAAGTGTGATTACATTGTTCTAGTTACCCAAATCCTAGGACCATCTCATGGAGTAAACTGTCTTATAACTGGTTCTTGAATTATCTTTCTACGTTTTTCTCTCTGTTCAAAATTTGATACAGACCTGCCTTACAGTTATTTAATTTCCTCTATAAGAAATAAAAACTCTCTAGGGGTTCCAGGGCATAATGACAAATTATCTACTGGTTTGAGAAAACATGCTGTTTCTTGTAGCACTGCTTGTATGGTCACTACTAATCACTGAGAAGAATTAGATATGCAAATTCCTGAATTTAAATACAAAACTTCCTAAAAGTTTGAAATGATTGAAAGAATTCTGGTATTTTTATTGGATATTTGGTTCAAATGGGGGAGGAGGGAATGTAGTAGGAAACAGATTTCTAGTATTTCATTTACTTCAAACTTGGATTGGTACAAGTTCTTCTCTTCTACCATTCTGATGCTGTTTACTTCCCAAACACAAGCTGCCCTTAGTACAGGAAAGTGATAAGCGTGATAACAGCGCTCATCTATTCACACTCTTATCACTTGGTCCTATTTATGGCTAATGGCATAATTTGTGTACAATTGGCAAATAAGACCCATGCTTAGACACACTGAACCAGCAAGCTATAGCTTCTTTATTAAAAAAACAAAAAACAAACTGAGAACATTATACAGACTGAAAAAAATATGTAGTACTGTTCCTGCTGTTTTCTACGTATTAAATTTTCAGAGTGTTTATTGGAAGTGATGAAGTATTATTTGGGTTTAATACATGCTACATATGCTGAACACATTCAAACTAAGTAAGAAGCAATAATTTTTTGATGAGTAAGTCATCAGCCAACACCCAACAACGTGAAAATTGTGACTATCTAGGATAGCCATTCCTTTCATACACCTCTACAACTTGTCAGACTCCCAGCCTGTCGCACCTGAAATTCTCATTCAGCAGACAAGGAGATTGAGACATCACTCAGGGAGTGTCACAACTAACTGTGTCACAACTAATTCTGAAACTATTAGGTCACTGGTTCGAAACCTTGGTTGTATGTTAGAATCACCTAAGAAGCTTTGAAAAATTTTAACCACACCCCAGACCAAAAAAAGTATCTCTTCCAGTGGAACCCAGGCATAAGTATTTTTTTAAAACTCACATATGTATGATTCCAACATACAGCCAAGGTGTATTAGAGATAGTCAGATACTAAGTTTTAAAAAACTCCATCTATGTGATTGAGAGAACGGTAGTCAATTCCACAAATTAGGAAGCCCAGAAATGGGAAAGCTGGAGGAGTTGTGCTTTGTTTTGGAGGAGAGGAGGATGAATCCCTGTCTCCCTGCCTGTCTCTGGAAATGCTGTAACTTAATTAAACAGAGGTTTTCTTCCTATCTCTCTTTACCATAATTTTATAATTCCATTTCTTTTCCTTTCCCAAAACGTACTTAATCCTGGCATTACTACTACCCCAGGTTTCATTGCCTCTACCGTTCCCTTCAGATACTCATACTTTCAAACTGACATCACCTCATAGGAGCTGCCTACACCTCCTTCCATCATCCTTGATCTCCATCCTCAGCATCACGCCCAAATGCCTGCCAGGTATTTCCACTTAAATGTCTAGCTGTCACCTCAACCACTCCACAAAACACATATCAAACCTATCATCTTTCCACCCTGTTAGGAGGTACTTATTGGGTCTGACTAGGTTGTCAGAACAGACCTCCACCTTTGCATACTGAGCCCTCTCCTCATTCAAGCCTGGGCTCTCAGCAACCACTGTGTGCAGTCACTTCCCACCACCCCAATATGCATTAGCTAGCTATTATTAGCATACGTTCAGGTAATCATTTTTTTATTTTAATAGTCCAAAATACTTAAAGACTAATACTCAAACTTTTTAGCCTGCTACCAAAGTGTGTTTAAGACTCACCTTTAAGTTCATAGGCATTTCCACTTTCAGTCCACCCTTAAGATGACAAGAAATTTTAATATTAGACATATACATATTTAAAGTACTCAAAAGTAACTAAGTGATGTATGTAGGTTATATAAAAATCTGATTAGTGAAGATTACATACTAGTCAAATTTAAGTTGTGTATTTTAAAATTTAGAAATTTAAGTAGAGAACTCTACAGTGGTCAAAATCAAGTCAGACTACTCTACATCAGTGTAGATGGGGTAAGAAATCTTAAAAGATACTTTCTAGAGTATAACCACTACAAGGAAGGAAACCAAACTTTAGTGCTTGAGTACATGTGACCAATTAAAGATTTAACCCCACAGCAGAGTGTCTCAAAACAGTGGAGCTGTTAGTAGATTTAAAACTTTCATCTGGCAGAGTACATTTCTAAACCACATAATACTAAATTGCTTCTCTACAATTGCTTGGGCTTTCTACATTAGAGAGAGCACTTCCTCTTCCAAGTTCTATCAACACTTCGTATCACACTTACTATCTTTGTGACCACATGGGTGTAGAGCATAAAAGGTAACCCACTCCTCACAAAAGCTCTAGTTTATAATTTCCTTGTTTCCAATGGTACTCCACACTGTGATATTCCTTAAAATTTCTCAGTTTTTCCTGTTGTTTTTTTAAAGGCACAGCACAACCATAATGGTTTATCACATAGTATCATTTAACTGAAGTTTGCCCCTCAAGTGAAAATGTTTGCAACAAAATAAATCATTAATGCAGGCATTTATTACTTTTAAGAAGGCAACCATTGACAGAACTGCCCATTTATTATTAATGCTGAACTTATCATTCATTACTGCAATGGAAGAGTATAATTTCCAACAAGCAATTTTCTAATAAGCATCAAAAAAACAAATTCAGAACTTTTTAAAGTTTGCAAAATTTTCACAGAATACTACTATAAAGAAACTGCTTGTATTGTGATAAATTTAGCACAAAGTAAATTCAGACATCTGTCTTCTAGAAAACATTAAAATATTTTCACACACACTGAAAGAAACAGAAACACAATGTATGAATAGTTTGCCCATTCAGTAGTACACATATACATTTCTCAAGACCGAGATGCATGACCAGCCATCACAGCTATCTTAATTTTGAATTCATGGATACTTGGGAAAATGCTTCTTTTTAAATATGCTTACCATTTGAAGTGGATGCAATGATTTCATTTCTGCTGCAGAAATCTCAGAGAGTCCATGGTCTTCCTCCAAAACTGTGGCTTGCCCCTTGAAATTAATATCCGGGTAGGCAAGCCAACTAAGTAAGAAATGAATGGTTGGTTAAAGTATAATAGGAATACCTTAATCTGGTTCTGTAAGAGTTGAAAGTTAAAAAAAAAAAAAAAAGCTACAAAAAGTAAAAGAAACCTCTGTCACAGAATTACACTAGTAAAACACACTCAAAGTGACACTGCCAGACAGCATATAACAATGAGTTAACAAGTTGTTAAGTACTTACATTCAGATACTATCCTAAGTTTATTATATGTTTTCCAAGCACTGGCATTGCTTTCTTTAGAATTTTCCAATATTTAAAAGGTGTGAAACAATTACAATTAGGATGTAACTGAAAAATAAAAACCATTCCACTATATTCCATTCTTTTTTAAACTAGGACAATAAGAGGTAGGGATTCCACTAAGCATTTTATACCTTTGACCCACAGTTTTAGAATCAATATCAGTTCTTGGGCTGCCTCAGGAACAGCATTTGAAATAAGATTCCTAAAAAACCCATTTAGCAACCAGCTAAACTTGATAATTACAGACATTTCTCAGGATCATGTCAATTACTGGGTCTGCCCAACAGTTCTAATCTACACTTGGGGGAGATGAAGAAAGATGTCCAACAGTGACCCCCAAATTCGACACTAACCATCTCCAGAGCAGATGAAAATGCTGAAAGAGAGAAGGATCCATGTTGAACCAGACATCACAAAACTTATGATTTAAGCCAATCTGGGACTGAATTAAGATTGAATTTAGATCCACAGTCCTGAAGATACCTTTGGAATCAGAAAGGCCTAGTATCAAATCTAATGCTTACCAACTGGTAGCCTGGGACAAGCCACTTAATTTCCTCATTTATGACATGAGAGCAGCTCTACCTGTCTTCCAGGAATACAGGAGTAATAAAAAGGTGCCATGTCCCTGGTCCTACGAGGCCCTCAATAACTATCAGCACTGAGACACTCTACAAATAGCTCAGGCTCCAGAACTTTAGGCCAGGGACATGTATTTATTTCTCAGTCCCACAGTCTGGCGGATGAAAAGACAATGGATGCATCTATCAAGAACTACGTCTGAGAATCTGTATCTGCTCCTGTGAGTCACATACCAAAGACTTAATTGGATCCGAAAAAAGACAGAATCTGTTTTAATCCCTGCAAAAGTCTTCCTTGGGTATCCAGAAGTATAAACAGTAAAATTAACTAAAACTTCAGAAATGTGTACGTCACCAATTGAAACATCAAACAAAAAGTTAACTTTGGTAACCAGCAATCACTGTAATAAAGAGAAACGGATACGTACACTCCTGACTTCACAGTAAGAGACACAGATTTGGGGATATTCAGCTCTTCCAAATTGGGGACTGCTTGCTGTAGGTAGATAGGACAACATGCTGGGTCAGACTGTGGGCAAAGTTCTATCTCTGGAATGCTGCAATCCTGAAAAAAAAATTGGCTTTGAAATATCTAGAGACACACACTCCAGTATTCTCAACACCCTGGACATGCAGTTACAATTATTCTCATTGTTCAGTTGAATTTCTATCCAAAAACAGCCTAAAGGAAGTACTGTTTCTCCTTACCAGTCTGTTAAAATAAATTTTTCTAAGGAGTTACGTTGATAACATGAAAATTATAAATATTATTGATTGAAAAAGTATTACTCCAATTCTCTCTGCTTTGTTTTTAAAAGTCTTGCTCCATTAACCAAGGTTCAGATTTACCAAACTATCTGAGTGCCAAGAGTCTGTAAGCCTTCCTTCTTAGAAGCATAACAAAGCCATAGGGAGGAAGGGAGTTAAATAAAAGCTGATCTCATGGGGAACATAAAAAATAAATAACAGAGAGGCACTGCTCCCTCAGCATGTTATCCAATTTACATTGACAAAAGAAATAGGAATTAGAGGTGAGGGCAAAGGAAATGTTTTCCTACTTGTGGTATTTATTTTCTTCAGTACAAGTTGGTTTGAAGAAGAAAGGCATTATGAAATTTGAACCTATACTCCGTCACATGTCCACGGTCACCATGTCCTGTCAAACTTTCCTTTAAAATTTCCACTGTCAAGGTTCTTCATCAAGGCCAAGACTTTGATTACGAGCCTAGGCCACCAGTCGAGTAAGCTTACTCTTTATAGAGCTGGGCCTGTGAGAACACCACTTCCCTCATCATAATCCTTGGCTCAAGACCCAAGCATTTCAAATTTATATTTCTGTTTTCCTTTCTATAATATGGCAACAACCCAGTGAGCTATACACTAACTCCCCAAAACTCTTCAGTCATACTGGTATCCATACTACCTCTGCTTCTGGCCTCTCTAACCTTGGTAAATGTTTCCCTTATTGTAACTAAAGACAAAATTGTCTGTATTATTACTTACGAAAATCTTTTCTTAAATTTTATCGGAATATAGTTGATTTACAATCTTGTGTTAGTTTAAGGTGTATAGCATAGTGATTGTTATATATATATATATATATATATATATATATATTCATTCGTTTTCAGATTCTTTTCCCATATAGGTTATTACAGAACACTGAGTGGAGTTCCTTGTGCTACACAGTAGGTCCCTGTTGGTTATCTATTTTGTATACAGTAGTATGTACGATAATCCCAAGCTCCTAATTTATCCCTCCCAGCCACGTTTCCCCTTTGCAAACCATAAGTTTGTTTTCGGTAGTCAAGTCCTAACTCAAAAAAGAGCTGGGACGAAGTGAGAGAGTGGCATGGACTTATATATACTACCAAATGTAAAATAGATAGCTAGTGGGAAGGAGCTGCAGAGCACAGGGAGATCAGCTAGGTGCTTTGTGACCATCTCTAAGTGGAACAGGGAGGGTGGGAGGGAGGGAGATGCAAGAGGGAGGAGATATGGGGATGTATGTATATGTATAGCTGATTCACTTTGCTATACAGCAGAAACACACCATTGGAAAGCAATTATACTCCAATAAAGATGTTAAAAAAATAATTTAAAAATTTAAAAAAAGAATAATGGGAGAGACCCCCCAAAAATAAATTAATTAAAAAAAATACCTTATCATTTCTTAAAGAATCAAAACCACAATTATTTTTCTCTTCTCTAAAACTACAGATGTGCTTCTGTCTGAACACACAATCTATCTCAGTAATCATGAATGTTTAATTACACAACTCAAGTTTCAGTAGCATAATTCTCATCCAAGACATTGTGAAATTCAAATGATTGTGCTTTAATAAAATAGGTAAATGCAATAACAATTAGAGGTGACAGTTATTAAACAATTATATTTTTATTATAATCTGCTTTGCAATTTTAAAACTGCAATTTTCTGATTTTTTAATCTTTCTTCAAACTGAGTTCTCTTATTAATTGTTCTTAATCATTCTTATTAATATGTAAAAGCAAGCAAGTTGATACATCTTGTTTTCAGAAAGTTAGTTCTAAAATGCAGTACGGTAAAAAGGTATAACCTAAAATATCCTTTAAAGTATAAAAGGTATATTTCCTTCTAAAGTTTCATTTAAAAAACAGCCAGAAATCTCCAGAAGTCACCTGTCAATCTTCAAGACTCTTTTGTTTGCTATTAAAAATAGAGCTGTAGTAACATTATTTAAAATGCTGCCATACTAATGTTCCCCCAGGGATCTGAGGTACAGTAACAGAATACATAACTAAGTGTCTCACACAAATAAGTTTCCTCTGCATTGTGTTATACAAACAATGTTTGGGTGGTGTATTTTAAAAGGGAAAAAGCTAAGAGGCATGAGTCTACCACAACACAGAAGGAAACAGATAATGGAAAAAGCATAATGATGGCTAAAAAATTGAAAATAAAAATAAGAATGCTTATGCTCTCAACTATCTTTACTAGAGGACAAATTTTTTTCTCTAGTTGACTGAAAAAGATTTCACTGATGAGTTCTATTTTCTCCACGGTGGCTATTCACAGAAGTAATGTCTTTTGCAAGATTTGTATAATTCTTGACAAAGGCAGTAAACACTAGCAACTGAAGGGCGCCTTATGGTAACCTAGCAACAAGAAGCAGTTTACTCCTGGTAGAATTTATATGGCTTCCTCCCAGACTTTTCTAGTCATGATATACTTTATAATATCTTGGTGAAATCTACAAGCTTAGACTATTAAAGCGACTAGTAGGAATGGAGACAAAGCTATAGGAGAGAAACAGGGTGGGAATGAATTACAAAAACAGTAAGAAAAACTTGCCTCCACCTTACATGAAATACCTCCAGTCCCTGATCGAACAACAGATCTCTCTCTTCTCAGCTCATTAATGAGGGCACAACCTAAGTAACTTCTGAAAGAGGGAAATGTCATTCTTTGAAAATAAATATTAAATGCATAATAAACAGAGTAATGCGCAATATTCCTTTTTTCTGTTTGAGAAAAGAAAGCACTTGACTCAAGACTCACTGCACTGCTACCCCACCTCCAGTTATTTCCACTGGGGGCAAAGATGACCCTTGAGCAGAATCTACAACTGCTGATGACTGATGGTATCTTCTGTTACTTGCTCTATCTATTCACGGCAAAACAAAGACATCATGAAAGTATTTTCTTTAAAGAACATTAAAAGTTTGACTACTCAGATTAGAGCCACTAAAAGATGCTGAAACAAGCTAAAGCTGGCGTAGGCCTAGGTGAATTTGGAATGGCTGCCAGGAAAATGAAGCTATCGATAGGCAGAATTTTGACAAGGTGGGAGAAAGGAAGCAGTTTGATGCCTGATTCTTGCTTTGTAAAATATTTAGAACAATGCTAATGCTTTTTCCATTCAATGCTCAATAGTTTTATTTTCCTTCCTCACTAATAGTTGCGAGCATGTCCAAGACAAGCGGGCACTAACACTGCAATTTAAAAAATGACTCCACAAACAAACAGTGGAAGAAGAAAAAAATGCAAGTATGACTTATTCTTTCTTATAATATATTCGAAGCAAATGGTGGAAGTGCAAATACCCATTTATATACCCAGGCTCAACAGATTGAAGTTTTGTTTGATTTTATTGTTGCTTGATTCTGGGTGGAGGTTGCTGCTTACAATACTTTATTCATCTTTTTTTTTTTTTCCCCCACTATGCCTGGCACAGTGCCTGACATTCACAAGGCAGGCACAAAACCACACATTATTTAAATCTTAGAAGATTCCACCTACAAACTAATTATCTGTTTCAAGGAATTTCTCGTGAGTTAGCTAATTATGTGAGCACTCAAATGCTGCTTGCTGAGCTGAACTGCTTGCGATTAAATTCTTCAATGAAAACGAACACTGCCCTCTATGTTGTAGCCATCAATCTCCCTGAAGTACCAGCAAGCCACCAACATTCACCTCAGTATCTGACACATGTGGCTCTGTTAGGGACTCCCTCACATCTCCCGTGCTGCCTAACTCCTGTTCACTCAGTCAAGATGCCAATCAGGTACCACCTCCTCCGGGTGAGGTACCTCTTCTTCGAGCACCTGTAGGGCCCTGCGTAGTACTTCTCACATCATATGGTCATGTGATTCAGCTGTCTCTGACCTAGACTCTGAGCAATCTGAAGTACAAGACCGTACATCACTTGTATTTCTATTCCCAGTGCCTATCACAGTATTGGGTCCAAAAGAAGACACAAACATTTGTTAGACAAAGGTTTGTTTAACAGTTTTGCAGAAGGTATTAATTCATGCAGACACTCCTTTATGATAATATGAGTTTTCCTGTATGTCCTCTCATTTTTCTATATGCTATCTGCAACTATCAAGGTTAAATAATGTTGATTCAAGTCATCATGATAGGGTCCACTCCAATTTAGACATTTTTAGCATATAAATGGAATCTCCATAATTTGAAAAATATATATGTCCACGACTGTCACAGGAGTCACTGCGCTAAATCATGTACTACATTACTGCTGAAGGAACTCTTAAGAATACATGGGAGAATTCTGTCATTATCACTAACTCACCCCTCCTCTAAACCACCAAGGCACTTCCCACAAAATGTTTCATTATGTGGCAAGACCTTCCTCATCTTAGTATTAAATAATATTTTCTAAACAGAAAATAAAAAAGCAACACTTTTTCGGTTCCTCTCCCCATCCTTCCTTCTCTAATTTCTTCTAACACTCGTCTCTCTCCCCCTTTCTCATAAACACCACACACACACACACACACACACACACACACACACACACACACACACACAGCTACAATGAGGAATAGAAATCTACACTAGAAAAAGATATATTTGTAAATATCTTATCCTAAAGATGTCTGGATGGTATACTCCTACTACTATTAAAAATACATATACATAACGTAACATTTTATGTGCCAGATTACATGTAATATTTTAAATTTTCATTCACTTAACACTTTATACATATCTGGTCAAAAATTACCAATATGATATGAAGATTAATAAAATTAGCACAAATATTAGCAACCATTTCCTAGCATTGCTGGGCCAAAGTACAGCTTTACTACATGACAAACAAAATAAAATAAAAAATAGGGATAAAATCAACTGTTCCATTACCTTTAAGACACGTTTGATAGACCCCAATACAAAGTTTCTTTGTGGATGCTTTCTGTTCTGAAGGATCCAGTCATGATTTAACACCTTTTCCCCTTCTTCTAGTATACATTTCTGACCTTGGAAATGTGGTTTCTCATATAAAATCCAGCTGAACACATATGAAAGCATGATCAGTTATAATTAATTTTCTAAGAAACGAGGCATAAAACAAATGATACTTATAATTCACAGACCATCTTCTCTACTTAAATTTTAATATCTGGGCTATTTTCCACTACTAGCATATAATCCTATTTTGAAACAATGATAAATATGCTAATGTAAGGATAAGCAAAGAGTGAAGAATAAAAGTGCACAGAACTTGGAAGTAATACTTCCTGAACACAGCACCACAGTCTATGCCTGTGCCTATATTTATGTATATATACACTTTACAGATGCTGTATACACATTTACATTAAAAACAATAGCTGGGGCTTCCCTGGTGGCACAGTGGTTAAGAGTCCGCCTGCCAATGCTGGGGACACGGGTTCGTGCCCCTGTCTGGGAAGATCCCACATGCTGCGGAGTGGCTGGGCCCATGAGCCATGGCTGCTGAGCCTGCGCGTCCGGAGCCCGTGCTCCGCAATGGGAGAGGCCACAACAGTGAGGCCCGCATACCGCAAAACAAACAAACAAACAAAAAAAACAATAGCTTAACAATTCCAAATTCCACTTCTACCCTAATTTTCCTGTCATTGGACAATAGAGCACATGTGTCTCATTTTATAACATGAAGATACACTACACGACACTGCTTTAACGTGACTGACCAGTGGGTAACGCAAACACTGGACAAAGAAACTCTGGCCCCCACATGTCCAGGGGACATGGTCCATAATAACAAATGAGGTTTTCCATCATTTTTACACCATACAAAGAATCTTTCACTTCTTGAGCAGATCAGTGATACAAATGCCTATTTAAAAATTTATTTTATTTATTTTTGGCTGCATTGGGTCTTTGTTGCTGTGTGTGGGCTTTCTCTAATTGCGGAGAGTGAGGGCTACTCTTCATTGCAATGCGTGGGCTTCTCATTGTGGTGGCTTCTCTTGTTGTGGAGCACGGGCTCTAGGCACACAGGCTTCAGTTGTTGTGGCACGCATGCTCAGTAGTTATGGCTCACAGTCTCTGGAGCGCAGGCTCGGTAGTTGCGGTGCACGGGCTTAGTTGCTCCACGGCATGTGGGATCTTCCTGGACCAGGTCTCGAGCCCATGTCCCCTGCACTGGCAGGCGGATTCTTAACCACTGTGCCACCATGGAAGCCCGATACAAATGACTTTAAGCATGTGGCCTTCACATTCCTTAGTGTCCCACAAATTTTGAACTCATTTTCAAAGCTATGCTTCGTTCAATTGAAGCCTTCAACTAAACTTGCCAAATCTATCCTGCTAATAATGCAGTTACAAAATGGTACTGATTATATATACTGTATATATTAGGACTTACTACTTACTGCAGGCTGTAAGTACTAAAAACAACCTATATTTTCTGTCACAGTAAATAAAGAGAACAATTAAGTTATAAAATACAAATAACGTTTCAAACAGTTATTCTAGAGGAAAAGGAATGTGACCTCGATACAAAAAACATAAAGCATAAACAGCAAGAAAACACTTAATTTAGGGGGAAAATGCTATAAATTTTAAGAGATCTCTTACCAGCCCCTTACAACCTTTATCAGTACCCCATTCGGAAAGGACCAAGATGTAGCATCGGGAATATTACAGTAGATCTCTTGTTTATATTTACTTCCATGGAGATCATAGATAACCAGCTGCAACACACAGTAAGTAGGCACAATAACTAATTTTAAGAATGCATTTAAAATTCCAAAATGTCCTAGAATGTAGAAAATAAAACATCCTAAATATATAAAAATATTACTTTAGATGCTAAACCCTTGAGTAAAACAATCATGTTCTAAGTCAGTTAAAAGTACTTACTTTAAACTCCCAAACGTAAAAGTAACCTTACTTCTTTTATTTTAGTCTACCTAAGAAACTTGTGCTTACCTTCCCAGGTCTTGGGTTACACTTCAGAGTCTGTTTGTCAACATTCTGAAATAATAAAAGTGGAAGAAGTAAGCCTTAAGAAACATAAACAGAAAGATATACAGTTCACTTTCTTAGCGGTCACAGATCCAATTTATCGCATATTTATTTAGTGGGCATCATTACAAGGTGCACCTCTAGGTACTATAAGGGATATAAAGGTAAATACAAAGGAAAATAAAGCTTTGTCTCTGCCCTCAAGAAGTTTATAGCTTAGAAAGGGGAAACAGGTGATCACATTCCCATGTCTCTTCTAGGTGGGGGGATTAAGTTAAACCCTCAGGTAAAATACAATCAAAATGCCAAGTTATGGAAGTCAAGAGAAATGGCACCAGCATGGAGGTGAGGTGATGGCAGAAGAAGGTGCCCAAGAGGCTTGTGTGAAGTAGTGGTATGGAGCAGACCTTGAAAAACAGGACTTCAGTTAAGTGAAAAAATGTGGCAGGTTGGTGTGGAGGTAGTAAAGAAAAAAATTACAGGAAGAGACCATCTTGAGAAAAAGTGCAGACTCTTACAGGGCGTGGAACCAGCGCACAAAGAGAGAACGCTGAGCAAACAAGACTTGGGGACCTCGTCATAGAGTGAAGAGGTTGCACTTGACTTAGTAGGAAACCAGGAACCATTAAAGAAACATTTCTTCAAATACCAAGCTTTCTTTTAAAAGGACCTTGCCTTGCAAGCTATTGGTTGGTATTCAAGTATTAGTACTTGCTACTAAGGGTATTCAAAGTACAGATACAGTCCTTGGGAATCCTAGAGAAAGTTCCATGATCTTGGAATGTCAGAAAGGAATGTCCTGAGACTTCCCTGGTGGTGCGGTGGTTAAGAATCTGCCTGCCAATGCAGGGGACATGGGTTCGATCCCTGGTCTGGGAAGATCCCACATGCCGCGGAGCAACTAAGCCTGTGCACCACAACTACTGAGCCTGCGCTCTAGAGCCCACGAGCCACAACTACTGAAGCCCACGTGCCACAACTACTGAAGCCCACGTGCCTAGAGCCTGTGCTCCGCAACAAGAGAAGCCGCCGCAATGAGAAGCCCGTGCACTGAAACGAAGAGTAGCCCCCGCTTGCTGCAACTAGAGAAAGCCTGCACGCAGCAATGAAGACCCAAAGCAGCCAAAAGTAAATAAATAAATATATTAAAAAAATAAAAGGAATGTCCCATATTCAATGAATAGTCTATAGTAAACATATAAATATTTCTAAGTTGAAGAAAAGTGTAATTGAATTTCAAGACATTTTCCAGCTATAATGTTTTCATCTCCTTTTCTCTGAATTAGTCTGTTCATTGCCCTGCTATGTATGAACAAGAAGATCAACTACAGTGAGAGACTGTTGTCAAGCAAAGACTTAAAATATTTTAAGTAGTTAAAGTATTTTTAAGTATCGTGAAATATTTTCTTGAGACACATAAGCTCAACAGCAAGTGACAATTTTTCTACATACAGTACCTTGAGAAACTCAGAAGGCTGTCACTTAATTTAGTTTGAAAACTAAAAATTAGCAAAGAACTGGGATATAACTTGCTTCTCTCTTATGCCTTTTAAATTCTGATGAAGCAATTTTGTTTTCTCAAATATACCAGTCCAGCTAAAATTCATGAGTTATGATACACTTCAAAGTACAAAGTAACCTCTGGTATTTTAAAAAAAAAATCTTTCACAACCTCAAAACACTGACTTTTTTTTTTTTTTTTTTTTTTTTTGCGGTATGCGGGCCTCTCACTGTTGTGGCCTCTCCCATTGCGGAGCACAGGCTCCGGACGCACAGGCCCAGCGGCCACGGCTCACGGGCCCAGCCGCTCTGTGGGATCCTCCCGGATGGGGGCACGAACCCGTGTCCCCTGCATCGGCAGGCGGACTCTCAACCACTGCGCCACCAGGGAAGCCCAACACTGATTTTCTTAATAAACTTTTAGATCATTTCATGATCCAAAGCACTACTTCACTAGTTAATAATCAAAATAACTCACCTCTGTGAACGAGCTTAATCGGCCTGAGGTGTCTCGAGCACAGCAATATTTTGACACCGGTTCCTGAAAAATTCCACCAAATCTGGCTCCTTTTTCTGAAGAACGGATTTTGGAAGTCTGCAAATACTGATGATAAGCACTCTTTAAAGAAGAATGTAGTTTGGAAGTAAGGTCAGATTTTTGTAGAAATGAGGCCTTTTCTGGCCACAGACCAATTTGCAGATTAGAGGTAGTAGGCTCATTTGACATCACATAAGAACTCTTAGAAACGCCAGTACTTTCCTGGTCATCATCAGGGCAAAATGCGACAGAAGAATCTGGCAGCTTGAAGATAACATTTTCCCGCCTTCTAGCTCTCAGACTTCCTTTGTGCAATGGCTCTTCCTCCTCTTTCTCCTCTTCCCCTCCCCTCCATCTGTCATCTTCATCCAAATTCATCTTTAAACGCTCCGATACTGACTGGAGAAGCGATAAAACAGAAGAGGACTGGTTTGCACTCTCTCTCGATTTCGTGGAGCCACGATGGCCAGGTGAGATTTCGCTGGATAGAATGTCCTCCTGAGAGCTGTCATCCTCATAAATGGGAGACAAAGCTAAGGGATAAATCTTGTACCTTTTGGCCTCTACTGATAAGATCATTTCTGAACTATCATCATCGAATGTCTCACCTAATTTAGTTTCCTTTTCAAAATGATGGAAGAGGTCAGTTCTACTCTCAGACCTTTCACACGCGGAAACAGGCATGCTGTTGGTGGATGTGTCAGGAATCAGGAGGGACTGTGTTCTTCTTACTTCTGCAGTAGCATACTTGTCCTCATCTTGAAGAGGCTCTTCATATAATATAGTAAAGGAAGAACTTTCTTGTTCATCCTGAGCAACGAAGGCTAGGTTAGGCTCTTCCTTTTCATCTCCATAATCTAGATCTCTTATTTTCTTATGTACTGCAGTAACAGATGTTCTTCTGTCTAGCTTTCCTATGGTAGCCTCGGGTTGAAAATCTGGCATTGCTAAGGCTGGGTAGCCTTCATAATCCTTACTTAGCATAGGTGATTCATAACCCCTGAAAGAGGTGAGTCTAGTGTCAAACGCTGTCAAGCATGCCTTCATTTCAGTAGGCTCCTTCTCCATTTCTCCACCACTCCCGTCAGCAACCTCTTGGGGTGCTTTTTCAGCTTCAGATATGGGAGGCGTGGCCTCTTCTTGTGTAACAGGCAATTCCAGATCTGTTCCGTATGTTTTCTCAAGGTTTACCGCTGTGGACAACACTTTATGTTTCCTGACAGTCCCATCAGAATTTTCTGGGGATGTTCTTTCCATGTCTATCTTAAAGGGCATGGACACAATCGTTCCAATTGTCTCTTTTGCATCTCTCTTACATGCTTTTTCCATTTCTAAGGAAGCAGGTACTGCCTTCTTGTGTGCTTCTTTCACTTCTAACACAAAAGGAGGTACTATTTCAGTTTTCCTAATAACCCCTTTGGCATCCTTTTGGTAAGTGTTTTCCACGTCCATCATAGGTCTTTCAGTCTTTCCAGTGATCTTCTCACCATCTTTTTGGTAGATATTTACCACTTCTAATGTAACGGGCATCACCTCAGTTTTGTCCATCTTTCCTTCAGCATCTTTTTGGTAAATATCTTCCATTTCTAGTGTAGCAGGTATCATTTCAACCTTTTTGGCAGTGCCCTCAACATCTTTGTGGTAGAAATTGCCCATTTCTGACATAACCAAAGTCATCCCGGTCTTACCAACATCCCCTTCAGCATCCTTTTGGTAAACATTTTCCATTTCTAACGTAGCAGGTATCACTTCAGTCTTTCCAGTGATTCCCTCTGCATCTTTTTGGTAGACATTTTTCAGTTCTGACATATCAGGTGTTATGTCAGTTTTCCCAATATCCCCTTCAGTATCCCTCATTTCATAAGCTTTTTCCATTCCTAAAATGGCGGGTAATCCCTCCGTTTTTTCAATATACCTCTCAGCATCCATTTGGTATGCTTCTCTCATTTTAAGAATTTCAGTTGCTGGCTCAGTTTTCGAGGTATGCAACTCAGCATCCTCTTTATGTGCTCTTCCCACTTCTGACATAGGGGGAACTGCCTCATATTTCATAATATTCAATTCAGCATCCTTCTTATTTGGTTTTCCCATTTCTACCATGGAAGGTATAAGCTCAATTCTTCCTACATTTACTTCAGTGTCCTTCTTGTGTACTTTCCCTACTTCTGACACTGCAAGGGGTACGCTTTTATTACTATGTCCTGGCAAGCTTTTTTCAGACATACATAAAAGAGTATCAGACAAACCGCTTTTAGATGTCCCAGGTACATGGATGTCATCATTCACAAATGGAGGCCACGTGAAATTTAATACAAGAGTTCTTCTTTCCTCTGTCTCAGTTTTGTGATTATCAACACCCTTTATTTCCATTTTCTCTTTACAGTCCTTGTTGAGAAACAAATGTGCTTCTGACTTATCATCTAACCCTGTATGGGGCGTGTCTTCAGCTAGTAAAACAGTATCTGACTCCTGCAAGTTTATACTATCAGACTGTCCACCTCTATTTCCTGAAAAAGGGGATTTTTGGTAGAGAACAATTTCTCTTCCTTTAATTGACTCTGTGTCACTAACTAAGTTACTTACAGCAAAGAATCTACCTAATACTTTTTCACTAATTTCACATGTGCTTTGATTTCCTGCCTGTTCTGACACCAAGAACTCCCTTACCATATCAAGCGGCTTAACACTATCACTGTTCAGAAGTTTTGAAGTATTAGCCTGAAGTTCAGAATCCCGGGTATCCCGAGCATCGTTTGCTAAGGTTTCTTGGGCTGAATAAATAATCTCATTGACTAATTCCCTAGCTTGATCTTCTAACAACCAAGATACATTCATTCTATCAGAATCAAAAAGGAGACTCTTCTCGCCAACCATAGGTGAAGCACAAGCCTTTTCTTCCCCTTGGACTTCAGACATATTTTCCACGGCCTGCTCTTCCAAATGCTCTGTCAGCTGGATCCCTGTCAGTGTCACTTCTGATGGGCTTTTCTCAAGGATGTCTTCTTTTAGGGTACCTGGATTCATTATGCCGCCTACGGCTATATTCTCCTGGCAGGTACCAACTGTGTGTCTGGACTTTAGCTCTTCCCTGACAGAATTAAAGATCTCACCAATCAATGTATCAGCCTTTTTACATAAACCACTTTCGAGGTCCAGAAGTGGCTCACGTGCTCTCCTCCTTGCTTCTATGTGCTCAGCAGATGCTTCAGAACACTGCTGGCTTGAGCTGTTAACTGACGCTGGGGCCCCAGCAACTGCTCCAGTCTCTGCTTTCATAGGACTGTCAAATTGGGCAGCAGTTGGGAAATCAACTGATACCATCCCAGTATGATCCCCAAAATGGTCCTGAAGTGGGGTGACTTCTGCCCCTGTTGGGAGAGATGTTTCAAATTCCAAATAAGAGCTATCAGGGTACAGCAGGTTAGTCCAGGAGGCACCTTCATGTGGGACATCTATGGTAACTTTTACAGAACTAAAATCATTTGGGGGATTCTGTGAACTTGTAACCATGCTAACTTCTTCAGAGTTACTGGAGGAAGAAGCCATGCCATCAATACCACCACTTAGGAGATGAGCACCCTCTTTCTTTCTGTGAGATGAGGCTCTCTTTTCTGATCTCAGCACAGAAGGATGAGTACGAAAATTTGAATCCTCAGATGCAAACGTATTTTTTTCCAAACTCACACCAGAGCCCAGAAAAGGTGCATTTACTGCTGCGCTGTCAGTTTCTTGGAATTTGGGGGAAGTATTAGTGAAACTGAGTTCTGCCATTTCTGAAAAACCAGAAATCTTTTTGGTCCCACAGATAACTGCAGGTTGATGAATCACAGAAGCGTTGGCTTCACAGTTCTGTGCCATTTGCCTAGTGACTTCTCCATCATGAACAGCAGGTAAAGTCCCAAGTATATTACTTTGGAGAAGAGCAGAATTACCTGGGGCTTCCACCTCTGCTTCCTGTGTACCTTGATATTTGGAGGCAGAAGGAGAAACCTCAGTTTGGCGATTCTCTTTAAGGCTGGCATCTGAATATTTCTCTTTAATCTCTTTATGACCCACTAACTGAAAACTTCTGTCCTGTTCAACTTCTAGGGAAGTCAATTCTGATAAAAGAGGACTTGCTGGCTCATCTGTAATTTCAAGTGGAGAAGAGACTGTATCCTGAGAAGTGTCTCTGGGCTCTGTTTGGGGAACAGATACCTTGGAGAGACCTAGAGTTTTTCCTCTTCCAGAATGTGACCCAACAGGAACACTGTTCTGACCATCAACTTGAGACGTTGACAACATTTCTGCAAGGTTATCAGTTTTGGTTTCCAAGGAGAAAAGAGAATCAGACTTGCCTATAGTGCCCTGACTTGCTTTGGCGTTTGACAGCATGAACTCTGCTTTATCACGGTCTTGAGATGAAGTGGAACTGTGGTCCTTAGAGAGGCTTTCGGACTCAAAGCTCAAGTCCACTGCAGTTAAGTGGGTGTCACTGGCTTCAAGACCTAGTGGAAACTGGCATTTTCCACTATCAGGAAGAACTTCCTTGGACTCAGGAATTGCAGATGCACGCTCAGGATGAAGGCAAGCAGGGAGACTCTTCCTGTCTGTGGCCTCAGCATGATATGCCACATTTTCTTCTTGACACTTACGAGGCTGATGGGAAATACCAATGATGCTGACATCCCCAGTTTCAGTGAGCACAGAGGAACCTTCATTCTTTAAGACAGGAATATCCAACCTGCTCAGCAGGCCAGCTCGGGAAACCAAGGTAGGAGATGAAGTATTGAAATCTGATTTTTTATGGTCAAGGTTAAGAGATGTCCTGGCATCAGGTGATGCTTTGGCTTGCTGACAACTCTCAGAGTCAAGAATAGATCCTGAAATGTGATTTCTATCCAGTTCAGGTGATATTTTATTTTCTAAGCATGCTACAACGGCTAACTCACTGGTGTGTTTTACAGAGGCAGCATCCTTTTCACTCATTCTAACAATGGGAGGCATTTTGCTATGTGGCCTAACAAGCTTCTTGGCTTCTGTTACCAACAACTTGTCAGTACCTTTGGGTAATGACTCGATTCTATCTCCTGGAGCTTTTCCATGACTTGAAGTTGTGGGTTCACCAACTGAGGTGCTTTCTGTTTCTTGCTTGATTTCTGCAGGAGCCAAATTTTCCTGTGTGTCCAGGGCAGACAATCTGTTTTCTTCACTTACAAGTTCTGTGTCTGTTACAGCATGTCTCTGGAGAGCAATGTTGCTGGTGTGATTGGCAGCGTGCTTTGACGAGTTACCTTCGGTGTGCTTGTCAGAACACTTACTCTCTGGCCACTGCAGGGCTTGACGCCTAATTGATTTATTTGGACTTGGCAAATCTGTATTTCCATGTTTGGTAGTGTCACTCCCATCAGATTTACTACCAGAGAAGTCGGAAACAGCAGGGTTCTCAGGCTCAACACACTCCTCTCTTCGCACCAGTGTCCCATCACTCATCATCGAGCTGTTTTCTATTACCGTAGTTTCTGGTGTTGCTGTCCTCTGCAAGTCTGGACTGCAAGGAATTTTGCTACTGTTACTTTTTGTAAACAATGCTGAACATACCAAATTTCTGTCAGTCTGAGAAACTGGTATACAACTTAAATGGTGCTGTGAGTCAAATTCTCCATCAGTGGAGCTAGAGTTAGTCTCAGAACGGGATGACCGACTTCTCTCAGGTCCCCCAGGATCATTTTTATTTAAAACATCCCTAGAAGAAGCAGTGCTAGACAGTGCTCGGTTGTTTGTTGAATGGCTTTCTGGGTTGATATTTATTTTATTATAATCAGAGTCTTCTATCCGGCCTTTAAGCACTTGTCCTTTCACAGAAACGTCTGTGCTAGCTGATGACAATGACACCATCCCAGCCTCTATCTCACTTCCAAGGCCAATATGTGTGCTCGTACTAGAGTCGGAACTTTCATTTTCTCTGTCTAAGGGATTCAAGGTTTCCAGCGCCGTCTGCTGCTTCAAATACTTCCTAATTTGTCTGGGGCCTCGGTACGTGGCATATGTTACTACAGGCTTCTCTGGTTTACCATCCATTTGTCTGCAAAAAGAAATAGCATGAGAGTATCAGGAAATATAATTAGTAACACTTAACAGTAATTCCAGAAATCATAGTGAAGTATATCTTTCAAACACTCCTATTCTTCATATGTCCAAACTTGGGAAGGAAATCCTAGAATATTTTAGTTCAACCTCAACCTTTATTAAGCATAATACAAACGTGACCAGCAGCACATAAGTGTCAACCAGCATGAATGTCTGAGCTCCTCAGAACTGTCCCTCTCACCTGATTACGTCTGTCTCTCTCACGGTGGTTAATGGAGAGAACGTGGGCGGACAAGCCTGAGGCTTGAGTTCTAGCTCTGATCTCCAAAGAGTTTTTGACTAGAAGGAACCACATTGCCTTTGTGCCTCATACTGGTACCTCATGGCTAATCACTGATTTCTCCACCATATCAGAGCATCATAGCGAGCTTCTCTTCCTTTATTTAGATGTGAATTTGGAACAGCAACTTTTAGCATAGTTAGAGAAGTTGTAAAGAAAACACCTGGCAAGATGTCTAGCCTGCAGTAAGCACTCAATATATACTTAAGTCAATAAATGACAGAATTCCCTTAAAAATCCTCTCTCCTGTTAAGTTCTTCAATTAGCAGAGTAAGTATTAAACTGGCTGGGTGAATGCAGAAATCAAAAAAGGTTTCTAGCACAAGTTCCCTACTTTTTCTCAACCCTAGCATAAAGTTCCTGATGTCCTCAGCATCTAACTTCTTTTGGAGAATCTACCCCTGGGAGCTCTGATGCTATGGTATGCTATTCTATGCTGCCTTACAGCCCTTAACACACACCTTTCTCTCCCCTTCAATTCCAGCCCCAGACAGAAGCTTCTGTCCTATAAGACTCAGTTCCCAAGTTAACCCCAATGCAAACCTACCCCAAGACCCCGTTACTGCTAGAACGGGCAGTTAGCCTCTGATCTGTGGGGACAAAGGGCCCTGAGCACATCACTTGCCATATTAGATTATAAAGATATATGCACTGATTTATTTCCCCACTAACCTAGTGCCTATTTGAAGGCAGGCACTACATCTTCATCATTTTCTTTTTTTTTTTTTTTTTTTTTTTTTTTTGTGGTGCGCAGGCCTCTCACTGTTGTGGCCTCTCCCGTTGCGGAGCACAGGCTCCAGACGCGCACGCTCAGAGGCCACGGCTCACGGGCCCAGCCGCTCTGCGGCATGTGGGATCTTCCCGGACCGGGGCACGAACCCGTGTCCCCTGCATCGGCAGGTGGACTCTCAACCACTGCGCCACCAGGGAAGCCCCATTTTCATATTTTTAAGTGCCCTACATAAGATTTGGCAAATGATGTATGTTTAATAACTTTGTGTGAATTAATGAATGGCTAAGTAAAGCAATGATACTAAACGCTAAGTAATTTGTTTCTGTCTTAATCCTTATAAATGATACTAAAGTGTTTTCAATTCTGCTCTCTAGTTACATTTTAGGGTCCCAGCTACAAAAATGTATGGTAGAAAAACTTGATGTATGCTCTAACTTTTTCAGGTTAAACATATAATTAACAAAACATTATAGACCCCATATGAATAACTAAGAAATCCAGTTATCAGTATTCCAGTATCTAAAAATGAGGTATTTTCTCCCCAACTTTATTTTTTTAATTTTTTAATAAATTTTTTTTTTTTTGGCGTTGGGTCTTCATTGCTGTGCACGGGCTTTCTCTAGTTGCGGAGAGCAGGGGCTACTCTTTGTTGCTGTGTGTGGGCTTCTCACTGCGGTGGCTTCTCTTGTTGTGGAGCATGGGCTCTAGGCACGTGGGCTTCAGTAGTTGTGGCTTGCGGGCTCTAGAGCACAGGCTCAGTAGTTGTAGCACTCGGGCTTAGTTGCTCCACAGCATGTGGGATCTTCCCGGACCAGGGCTCGAACCCGTGTCCCCTGCATTGGCAGGCTGATTCTTAACCACTGCTCCACCAGGGAAGCCCTCTCCCCAACTTTAAAGCAACACCATGAAGAATGCTAGGTTTGCCCACATGATAAAACACAAAGTAAACCTCTGACAAGTAAAATCTCAATTAACTGTGCCCCTTAACGTAGTTCTTGAATTTTAGCTGAAATAATTTATTTCAATCTATGTAATTGCTGGCCTCTAAAATCCTACCACACCACTATTGTAAAAGTTTGTATTAGTTACATTCATTTTACTGTCTATTTTAAAAGAGCTACAGGAGATGTATAGAGAAAAGCTTTGCCTTGGAGAAGTGATTTTAGCTACTACACAAATTTCAGGCTAGATCAAAGACAGTTATGAAACAAAGTTAAAAGTTGGATAAGGGAACCTATCTAAGAAAACATACAAGAAGAAAAAATACATATAGGTAAATTAATGTTATTGGTAAAATCCTATATCCAAATGCATAAATTATTCAGAAAATACAAGAGCCTTTCAGAACAATACACGAAGATCCAGAAGTATGAACAGATGACAAGAAGTTTTATTGTTTGATTTTTCTTTCAAAGCTTTTAAATTTTATACTTAAAACCTACTTTCAAGGCTGCAAATTTTTTTTTCCCTAAAAGATCACCAAAATGTACATGATGTCCGAAGAAATAAGACTCGAGAGAGAAGGATCAGAAGTTATTCTTCAAGTATAGTAAACTCAGGTTCTCTTACTACCAACTCCATCCTAACGAGACGTCAAGGCGTTTTATTCTACATCAATCCAATAATGCGACTTTTGCTCTAAAAGAACTTCTATTAAAATAAAGCACAGAGAAAAATCCTCTCCAGAAAAAATTTCAGTTCACTGTAAGAATGCCTGTTGGTAGTTTTGGAGTCCTTTTTGGGGGGGGTGGGGCGCGGATAATTGTTTTCCATTACCATCTCGGGAGCTTTCTGGTTACTGTCAACTAGAATGATTAAACTGATTTATATGAACCAGTATAAATTTCTAATGAAATAATCTCCCTCAGCACCCTGGCTGGTGGAAATGTTATACGCTTGTGACTAAAATATGTACCCTTTATACTAAACAACTATACTATCATGTTTAAAGCACTGAACATCAAAGTTTCAAGCTTAGCTTCATGTATTATAATTAGTCCTTTCAGATACTGATGAGCTACACTCACACTTTGTAAAGGGTTAGTCATGCCAAGATAGTCTATTTTCTACAACATTCTCTCACAGGTTGTAGTTGAGTCTTCATAACTGAATAGTATTAAGACCATAAAACTGTCCTTTAATTAAGATTTTCCCTAATACAGAAAATAGAAAGAAAATGGAAATGTCAAAAACACATAACTTTACAAATAAACTAAAGATGGAAAATTAAAAAGGTTTATTTTCACAAACTGAATAAAGAACATATTCATTTCATGTATTATGTAATTGTGGATGGGATCTGTAGCTTATCCAATATAAGTAGAGGTATGTGATCCAAACAACACTAAGAAAAAAGTAAAATATCTAGAAATTTCAACTATTTAAGAGAATAGACATACATATTGAAAATCTGGAAAGGGTTTTATGCATTTCAGCCCAAAGCTAACTACCTATCATGTGCAAGTTTATTAAGCCTCCAAGTACTACATATGGCTGTACTCTATCCTGGATAAACGTAATGCATCTGATACTACAAAGGTTAACCAAAGACATGTGTCATTCTTCAAAGAAAACTCTATAAAGGCAGCCTGAAAATAATAGCATTAGAGCAAAAGTATTCAGTATATCTAATTCACTTTTAGTAAGTATGATTAAGCTACATTTTTAGTGGTAAGATTTATTTCCTTTCAAATTACATAATGAAGAATATCTTCAGGCTTCCCTGGTGGCACAGTGGTTAAGAATCCGCCTGCCAATGCAGGGGACATGGGTTTGATCCCTGGCCCAGGAGGATCCCACATGCCACGGAGCAACTAAGCCCGTGCACCACAACCACTGAGCCTGCGCTCTAGAGCCCGTAAGCCACAACTACTGAAGCCCACGCACCTAGAGCCCGTGCTCTGCAACAAAAAAAAACCCACCGCAATGAGAAGCCCCCGCTCGCTGCAACTAGAGAAAGTCCATGCACAGCAATGAAGACCCAACACAGTCAAAATAAAAATAAATAAATAAATTTATTTTTTTTAAAAAAAGAATATCTTCTCTCTGGGACCTCCCTGGTGGTGCAGTGGTTAAGAATCCACCTGCCAATGCAGGGAACACGGGTTCGAGCCCTGGTCTGGGACGATCCCATATACCGTGGAGCAACTAAGCCCATGTGCCACAACTACTGAGCCTGTGCTCTACAGCCCACATGCCACAACTACTGAGCCTACACACCTAGAGCCCATGCTCCGCAACAAGAGAAGCCACCACAATGAGAAGCCCGCGCACCGCAACGAAGAGTAGCCCCCGCTAGTTGCAACTAGAGAAAGCTCACGCACAGCAACAAAGACCCAATGCAGCCGAAACAAATAAAATAAAAATAAAAATAATTTTTTAAAAGAATATCTTCTCTCACAATAGGGAAGGCTTTTAACTATTTTATGTAAAGAAAAGCTGCAAAACCAGACATTTACTTAAAAATCACAATAAAGTTTTGACAGAAGAGTTTCTCATGATGGATATGAATTTGCTGAAAATGTAAGAATTGCAGAACTTTTTAAAGAATTTCAACCCAACAGTGAAGTAGCTTCCTACATAAATTACACGAGAAGCATGAGTTAATGTATGGAAAGTAATCTAAAAAGTGTTAGCACAACAGGTTTACTTAAAGGCTTTATTGGTATTAAAAATGAAATTTGCATACTCAATGGTACATAAAAACAATTACACAGCTGTTTATTATTTTTAATTAAGTGAAGATGAAATCATTTACAATGCTTTTTGATAAGGATTTTTTTCTAACACTTCAAATTATAGGTAATAACTTGTCTAAATTTTGACTTGTATATTTATATGATTATATTTGCATATAATTGTATATACTATTTACATACAAATTTTGTATATAATTTTCTGATTTGCCAATTTAATGTATCATTGTTCACAGTTTTTATCATAGAGAGTTGGAAAACTGGAAGCAATCCTATCTACTGATCTTCTCTTTCCTGATACTTTCCATTGCTATCATGCTTAGAAAATTGTTTCTCACCAGAATAATTCACATTTAGCTGCTTTTAGTTTTGTATGTTTCTTAAACATTTTTATTCCACTTTAATTTTAATGTAAAAATGAGATGAGTATCTAGCTTTTATTTTTTTCTCCAAATTATTATCCCATTTCCCCAAGTCTTCCTTTTTACAAGAATACATAATGCCATCACATTCAAGGGCTCAAATCACAAAATACACAAGGGTCTATTTCTAGACTGTCTATTCTGTTCCATATAAATGTCTAGCAAATATTACACCAGTATTACATCATTTCAATTTACGTAGCTTTATCAGAACACTTTAACAACTGGTAGGGCAAGCCCCACCTCATCACTCTTGATGGGCAAACCCAAATCCATCTGGGGTCTCAGTTCTCACAACTGTAAGATGGGTCTGTGCCTACCCCTACTTCAAAAGCTTACTATGAGGAATTCACTGAAATCACATGCATGAGGACTCTTTGAAACTATAAAGAATCACATAGTCCTAAGTTGTCATCTATATCTGACTATAGTATTAATGAACTCTTCAAAGAACAAAAATAATTCTCAAGTAGAGTTTAAATTAAAATCAGTAAAACAGATCCATGGACTTCCCTGGTGGCACAGTGGTTAAGAATCTGCCTGCCAATGCAGGGGACACGGGTTCGAGCCCTGGTCCAGGAAGATCCCACAGGCCACAGAGAAACTAAGCCCATGCGCCACAACTACTGAGCCCTGTGCCACAACTGCTGAAGCCCACGCACCTAGAGCCTGAGCACTGCAACAAAGAGTAGCCCCTGCGCGCCACAACTAGAGAAAGCCCACACAGCAACAAAGACCCAATGCAGCCAAAAATAAATAAATTCATAAATAAATTTTTAAAAATAAAATAAAACAGATCCTTATCAGTTACGAATGAATACTTTTATGTTACACAAAATGTCTAATGGACTCAACATTGTTACAAACATTTTCTGGATAGAAAATGTTCCTTCTAGCTCATTTGAGTCAAAGAAAAACAAGTTAGTGCCCATTTGTAAATCAAAGAAAGTAAAAAGGGTTGGTGAAGTGCTCCTTAAATTTCTTCAAGATTTGTTTCTTGGAGCTGTGGGAAAGGTTCAAAAGGCTAATTCCATAAATAAAGTCAATTTAATTTCTTTTCTTAACCCCTTTAATTGGATTCCACAAAGAAAAGATATTGATGGAACGTGAACACAAACCGTAGGATTATTTTTGTTCCCAAAATGCAGATACTGAACACATTGCCTGTCCTACTACAGAAGAATTCAGACAACAGAAAACACTCACATTTAAGGAAGTCTTAAATCAGAAATAAATCGTTTACTATGACAAAGTTAGCACCTAAAAGGTATTAGTACCACCCCCTAAAATAGCTCAAAGGGCCCTAGATATGTGTATGGTACACAGAATCATATAATTTTTCACCTAGTAGCAGGGACATTACAGAATACTTTCTCTAATCCCCTTACTTAACAGTAGTAGAACTAAGGCTCAAAAGCTAGGTCCAAAAGCTCAGTTTTTTTAGATAAGTAGATTTTAAACTTACTTTCTTAGCAAATCACTGGTTTCCTGTTCACTGTCTTGTGTTGTATCCAAAGACAAGGCATCTGAGAGTTCAGCTGAGTTGGATTCTTGTGCTTCTGCTGGAAGTGCCAGGGTTCCCAGGGAGCCACTGACAACAGCCCTCTCCCTTTGGACCCCTTCATCAGGATGGTCACTGGGATTTCGTAAGTCTTTCACAGTTTTGTCATGTTCATCTTTGAAAGAAGACTGCTTGGCTTCACCAAGAGATGATTTTCCTGAGATGTTGAATAAGTTACCAAGAAACTGAAAAAAGCTTTCTTTCGGCTGTTTATCGCTTTCTCCCATTTTGGCATCTGAAGTGGAACCGGAAAGGTCATTTGGCTTTTTGGAATCTTCCTGTGTTGGAAGAGTGATTAGCTTCTCAGCATGGTTCCTTTTGTCCTCACTTTGGGGAATCTTTGAAAACGAAAGAGAGAATATTAAGCAACATCATTTAAAAAATGACATAGGCTAACTGATAACCTATTACATGACACACTCTGTGCCCGATGCCAGGGATACATCTGTGAATAAGACAGATGGCTTCTGTTCCCTAGTAGTTTACAAGCTACTGAAGGGCACCGTCAGTGCAACTATAACAAAGCTATATAGTAAATATCACAAAGGGGGAAGGACAGCCCACATGGGGACCCAGGAGTAACCCGTCCAGATTTGGTTGTGGAGAGAGCAGAGGAGGTAACTCAGGGGATGCTTCCTAAAGGAAGTGTCCTCTGAAGGAGACCTAAAAAGTGCCTATGTGATGCTTGTGCATCTCCCTCACTCTCTGTTCTCCGCTCCCTGCTTCTTCTCCCTGTCTCTCTGCATTTAGAGAGGTGTTAGCTTCTAAGGAGTTTAAAAGGACTGGAGGTAAGAGTGTAAAATGAGAAGAGCAAAAAGTTAAGTATGGAGAGATAACTAAAAGGACAGATCATGGCAGACCTCAGAGGTGTTTAAATTTAGCTTTTATTATTACAGAGCTAATGGACAGTATTTTCACACACTCGGTACATCAGACAACACCTAAATAGACTTCATCATTTCAGCACTGTGTTAACCTCTGAAGCTGCCACATGGTGGAAAACTGTTCCTCAGGAAGATGAGGAAAGACAGCAACATGGTGTATCAATTTAGAGGAAAAGCCCGCTACAGACTCTTCAAGGTAAAACACAAAGCCCTGATATGTGCACTAATGCAAACGGTGGGCAGCACCGGGAATTCCTGCAGACGTTAAACACTTTCAGGGGTGCATCTTACCTGCTCATAATTAACCTACTAGTGAAGCAAGCTCCCATTCACGCGTACTCTGTGTGAGGAGACGGAGCTGCTCCATCCGAGCGCGCGCTGGCATTCCAGGGCACACTCCTCCCTAAAGCTGCGTTAGCTTCAGGCCAAGGGACCAGCTCAGCCTGCCTTCCCAACACGCTCACTCACCTACTTGTGAAAGGAATGCGGTCTGATAGTATGTGTCAGATGTCATACTCACTAGTCCTTATAAAAGGAAAGCTCAAGTGTGAGTCAGAAAAATATCAGGACACCAAGGTGAGACCACCTTAGGCCACTGCAGGTTCACAGGAAAACGTTTTGTAAGAAGCTGATCTTCAAGAAGCCAAGAACATCATAAGTATAATGTCATTTGTTCACCCCCCTTCCCTGTTTTAATCCAAATTCAAAACAGTTTAAAGGAGTGTTCCACTAACCACTAATAATATTTGGCATATGGAGGGTTGAGAAAATGTTTAGAACCCATTAACCCAGGAAATTAGTTTCAAGCGAACAATATTTTTTGTTTGTTCCCACCTTAGAAGTCAGGGATATTTCTGAGTAAACACACAGCATAGCATTTTTCTGTGTGTTACGTCCTTAATATAACTTGTGAGTCTCTACGTTTAGAGTAGCACCAGCCTTCCAGAGGCACTCAAAGTCTCGCCTTTTACTGGTTTCAACGGCATCTCAATCCCACGCGCCTCCACTCCATCCACCCAGCCTCCTGCTCTTTATGGGGTCCGCCCTATAAATTAACTGCGCCCTCTCCTCGCGTTGACAGCATAGATGGCCTCTCGGTACAGCAGCAGAAAATATGCTAGTTGACATTTTGAAAGTGATCGTGTGTATGAAAGACATATATTTTTTGCCTTTAACTACTCCATTTAATTTGTTGTAATGGCCACCCACAATATTTCTTCCTGCTTCAAAATGAACCAAGACTGCAGCACGAAGAGAACAGTGATTTGTTTCCTGCAACGAGTATCATCACTCCTCCTGGGAGGCTACCCGAGGAACGGGAACTACAGGCTGCTCACTAAAATAACACAAATATTCCTGAAATGCTTTAGAGAGTCACAAAAGAGTTCTATAAAATTGGGGCAATGGTTTTTGAAAAAGGAAAACTTAGAGAACATGGAAATTACATTTTTTGACATCCATAAAATCTCAAGACAAATAATTTGTCAAAAATACTATTTCTCTCACTGCCTCAATTATTTTTACTTGACGATTCCTTTCAAAATATAATGGACTGCTGTCTCAACAAGGAAAATACATTTTGCTAAACTAGTGAAAGCCTTCTCATTTAACGCTTTTACAATGATATATATAAAATTTTAAAAAAATCACTTGTTTCTCTTTCCCCTCAATTATCACTTCTTTGCTATTCCAGAATCCCAGTATCTTAAGAGCATTTTAATGTCTTAGTTGCTTAATTTCTGCCTACTAATCTTGTGAGAAATTTGTATCAGTAATTAAAATACCTTCAACAACACCACCAAAAAACTATTTAAATTTAGAGACAAAAGTTAGCACGAAAGAGCACTGCTATTCAAAGTTAACACAACAAACCCAGTATTTATATAACTACATCTTAAAATTTGATATAAAATAGCTGCTCTTTGACCTCAGCCTAGACAACAATGAAGTTCAGCCTGCCACAAGCTAGGGCCAATGTCACCTGCCAATAGTACTGTCTGCCACTGTTCCAACGAGTACTAGAATGAAAGCACTCAGGATTCAAGCAAACGTTAACAAAACATCGGTTCCAGTTGCCCTCAAAGATGTCGGTATTCCGAATGTAGCATATAAAGGCTACTAATGAAGGCATATGTATCTTGGGAATTTAATTTTTTTCCCTTCATACTCAATATGTTGTAACGCAGTGTCCTTAGGTCCAAATTCATCCATCTATCTAACTATTCTCTTTGCTATGTGCCCAATACAGGGAAACACAGGAAAGCATTAAGAACAATGATTAATAATACTCAGCTGTGGCTTCAAGGAACTTACAGTCCAGCAAGATACTCATCATTATATCACTGGGTGGGGCAAGGGAGAGATATGTACACAATGGAAGACAAAATTAATCTGGCTGGGGATGGGGAGAATTCTCTACACAGAGGTGATGTTCGAGCTTGCTCCTGAAGGGTGAGAAGAGCATTCAACACATAAGGTAGCGCCTGGGTCAAGCACACAGAAGTGTGAAGTACGTTTATTACGGCAGGGCTGTGGGTGAAGAAGACTGGGGCACAGAGGATAGAGAATGAAGTCAATAAGATGACCAATTAGAAGTGGAGGGTGAGAGATAACAAAGTCACAGATGATTAAGTGTTCTAAATTGGGAAACTATCTAAGTAGTTAAGACAAAAATGGATATGGGAAATAGAAGGAAAGGTGAGATTAGAGCCTTTGTGGGGTTTGGGGGAGGTGAGGCAACAAACTAGATGTCAAACGTGCAGAATCTGTGGTCCCCTGGTGAAGCAGTCAGAGCACAGTTAAGAACACAATTTGGCGATACACAGTGTGTTCAGGGGAAAGGGGGACCAACAAAAGAGCCTTGGGGAAAAAAGATTAAAAGGCAGGCACAAAGAAGAAAAAAAATCAGTGAAACAGATGGGGAAGGCCAAAGCCGGAACAGTCATCCCACCAGAATGCTGGTCTCCAAAGGCAAACAACGAAGGATATTTCCGAAAGCAAAGGGGAGCAAATGCCAAACGCCACTGTAAGGTCAAGAAAGATGAGGACTTTCCTCCTCACTGTTCTTCAGAAGCATGAGGCCCGGGCTTCCCTGGTGGCACAGTGCTTGAGAGACTGCCTGCCAATGCAGGGGACACGGGTTCGTGCCCCGGTCCGGGAAGATCCCACATGCCGCGGAGCGGATGGGCCCGTGAGCCATGGCCGCTGAGCCTGCGCGACCGGAGCCTGTGCTCCGCAACGGGAGAGGCCACGACAGTGAGAGGCCCGCGTACAGCAAAAAAAAAAAAACCCAAAAAACCCAAAAAACATGAGGCCCACTCATCCCTCGGGAATTGTGCATTCACCCTTCTCTCTGCCTAGAATGTTCTTCCCCCACAGAGCTATATGACTCACACCCGCTCACCACCTTCAAACCTTTATTAACTGTCATCTCCATTTGAAATTTCCCCAGTCACTCTATCTAAAATAGTAAACTCCTCCACTCTGAAACGGCCTATATTCCTTCTCTGCCTTTTCTCCTTTGTACTTGTTAGTATCAAATACACACATCTCACACACACACATATTATTTAATGTTTCTTCCTCTAGAAAGTAAAAGCGACACGTGCAGGGTTTTTTGTCTGTTTTAGTCATTGCTGTTGTCTCTAGCACCTTGAAATGTGCCTGACAATAAGGGGTGCTTAAATCCTCGTTGCACTAATAAACGAAGGAATGAAGACCATAGAAAAGCCCTAGGAATGCAGGAGAAATAGTCATAACAGCTCAGGAATTTGTGAGTACAGCCCCAAACGCAAGGTGTTAAACAGTGAACACAGAGCAAAGAAATAGAAACACTCGGTAAATAATTCAATAGAAGGCAACACTTTTGATTTTTTTTTTAACTAGAGAAAAGGTAAAAAGGTGACAGTTTAAGGTCCAAGACAGCAGAAATGACTTTTTGTTCCTGTTTTGTGGCTCAGCTCTACACCTGGGGGGAAGGGAGTAACTGCTGTACAACAGAAGGATGACGGATATGAGGAAGAAAAGCAGAAGGTGATGAGATGAAGAGACCAGTACAGTCTCTAATACTTCTAATAACGGGGAAGCACGAGCTTTGGAGCTGAGTAGGGGCACTTCCTCTTCCAGCTACAGTGATAAGGAAGTGGCTAAAGCCTGAGCAATTCTGTAAGGGGGAGAAGACTATGAGCAAGGTCCAACGAGTGGCTCTGACCTCAGTAAAGTGAGAGGAGAGATGCTCCGCTGAAGAAGGGACACAGAGGTGGAGCTGGGATCTGAGCTCCCCAAATAGAGAAGACTTGGAAGAGCGTTTGGGGGAATGCAGCAATAGGCTGAGACCAGGTGTTCCAAGGAACAGTCGGGGTCAATGCAAATGTTAAGGTATTCATCCTTATATAAATGATGAACAGCGAGATACTACTCTATGTGCGTTGATCCAACAGTGAAAAAAAATATACCAAGAGCCCTGCTTTCACAGAGCCTACATTCTAGGGATGTGAGAACTTATTTTCAGGTCTAATTGGCATTAGTTTGTCACCTCCTTCATCAGCCTCTAACAGGTGGCCGGTGCTGTCCCAACATGGTGACTGGCACAGGGAACAAGGTCAAGAAGGCCAAGGGGTAGAGAGTGTCACCAAACGAAGAGTCTGTTGATGAGAAATAGTGAAGAGCCAGATGGCCCTTCCTTTAGCGTCTCAAGCACCTGGCTTGGTCATCCGCCCACCTCAGGCTCTGCCTTCACTGTACACAGCAGGGATAATCCTTACAACACCCTGACCTGTGTTAGCGTCCTCAACTCCGATGACCTCCACTTCTGCTGGACCTCACTGTTCGGCAACCCCTGACCCTTGTCTTTACCCATAATCACCCAGCCTGTGAATCTCAATCTCAGGCATTCCCAAGTGTTCACACCCTATCATCTTTCCAGCTCTCTTAGCCCACTGTCCCAGGTGCACCCACCACACAATGTCCTCCTGCCTCATCACAGCTTCTGGCC
Source organism: Orcinus orca (assembly GCF_937001465.1). Lineage (NCBI taxonomy): Eukaryota > Metazoa > Chordata > Mammalia > Artiodactyla > Delphinidae > Orcinus > Orcinus orca. The sequence goes on from NC_064563.1 coordinate 103,541,672, forward strand.
TCTCTCACTCTGTCCCTTTCAGCTCCCGCAAATTTTCGTATCTTTTCTATCCAGCCATCAAATATGGCTAACACCCTCAGAGCCTCTTTTGCTTGTTCTCTGGTCATCACCCCCCGGAAAGATTCCAGTTTTATCTTTTCCTCATAAATGAATGCATCTTGCTCTAAAAATCCACAGGGATCTGCACAACTATGCAGATGTAGGCTGCCAATAATTCACAATTTACAGCCTCTGCTGGAAATCAGTCTGAGACAGTCCCCGTTTTCCACAGCAGCTATTTCAAACCTTTGCCACACCCCCTCCACCATCTCATCCGTCGCCCAGCAGAGGCACCTACCTTCTACTTCATGGAGATGCTCTCCTATGGTCCTGCCTCCACCCCTCCTCTACCTGCCTCACAGCACATCTGTCCCACTTCCTTCACTCACCCTCAGCATAAAGGGATGAAGGACTCCTCCTCTAAGGATCCACCAGGGCACCACTTCATAACGCTTGATGTCTCCTAAGGAACCCCACTTCCTCGTCTGCCCCTTCTGCGAGCCCACTATTCAAAAGTCTAAGTCCAGGGACAGCCTTCTCCCCTGCCTTCACTACCAACCTCCTTAAAAGGAGTCACCAACCCTCACCATCTTCTTTCCCTTTCCTCCCAGTGACTCCTTGAGCCCCTGCAATTTGGCTTCTGCCCCAGTTGTGCTCTGACCACGATCTCTCAGAGACACTGTCCTACTTGCTAATTCAATGTACTTTCTTTCTGCCCTGGTCTCATATGATGCGTCTACAGGAGGTGAGACTGAATCTGATCCTGAAAACCAGTCTTCCTTGGCTTCCATGACATCACCCTGAGGTTTCCCTTCTTCCTCTCTCTCCATCTCCTTCAAGTTCACATCCTTCTAGCCATTCCCTACATGTCATGTTTCTCCAACTTCCAGCCCGGGGCTGCTTTACCTTCATGATTTTCTTATGAGGTCTCATTTCTCACAGATTAATCGGATGATTGCCAGATTTGTATTCTCAACTCAGACTGTATATCCAACGATCAACCCAACATCCCTACCCACCTGGATGCTTCACTGGCACCTCAAACTCAATACATCCGAAACTGAACTTAACCATGCTGTGTCTCCATTCTTCCATTTTCTGTAAACTTTAACATTCCCACTTGTTAAAAAGTCAGATGAAACATCAGGACACCATGACCTCTCTCCTAGAACACTGCCGGCAATGAATGACTTGTTTCCTTGCTTCCATTCCTAAAGTTCCCCAGTCTGCTCTCCAGACAAAAGCCACAGCGATCTAAAAGATTTCAAATCTAATCATCCTTAAAGGCTTCCATTGGCTGTGCACCCTTGTCAGGATAAAATCCAAACTCCCTAGCATGGCATTTAGGGTCTTGGTGGGTCTAGCCCCTCTTTGATTCGATCTCTTGTCACTCGCAATGCCTAATGTCACCATATGCGGTCTCAGGCATTCATGGGAGCCTATTTTCTCCCCCCTGCCCTCTTGCTTCCTCTTTCTCTTACTACAGGTATGTCTTTGCACAAAGCTATTACCACTGCTGAGACCATTTATCCCTTGCCCTCTTTGCCTGGGAAATTCCTACTACAACTCAAAAGTTTTTCAGAATGGAGACTGCCTACATATATGCGTGCGTGCATGCGTACGTGTGTATGTGTTCTTCCAATAAACAACTCTTAACATCCTATTTTTCCTTGTCACCACAAGGTTAGGGCAAACAACTTCATGCTTGCTTCATGAGTAGGACTATTACCTAGATTACTTACAGTTACCAAAATCTGGCATTCATAAACTAAACCCAGCTGCTTACTAGACAATTCTAGTTAGTTTTCTCCTAAGATATCTGGCCACAACACATTACTTGGCAGAATCATTCCCTGATACCAAGATTGGGTACCTGGCGGCACCTATCAGCAGGACAGGGAATACAGGAACAGAAGGAAATTAGGATAAAATACACTGCATTCAACTTTGAGTAAGTCAAATCTCATACTCAGGGACCTTCACAGGAAAGGTCCATCAAAGAATTGGCTCCGTCACCCTGAAGCTCAGGAGAACACATTGGGCTGGAGGGACAGATGTGATTTTTGTCATTGGCTAAGATGTAGGTAAAATCAAATCAACCAGGGCAGGTGTGTAAGGTGAGAAGAGAAAAGAACAAGATGACATAGCATAGGGGGAAAGCCATTCCTTCTTGTTATGGTATAAACACTTCTCCAACGAAAACACTGGGCAAGAATAATAAATGTTTTTAATTCTGTGAGAGCCTTTTGGAGCTCTCAAATCAGTATCTGGCACCTGTGGAGGCAAATTTACTCACAAAAAATCTGGAGTATGTACATGACCCTTCACCCCCAGTTTCCATTTTCATAAGGTATGCCACCACACCACAGAGTAGGACTATTCCAGGTCTATGAGAGGTTGGAGCCACTGCAAATCAAACCAGATACCATGCAATACATTCAACATCCAAGAACTCTGAGATATCAAGGCCCCAGAGCAGCAGCAGCCATATCAACAGGCTTAAGCCCTGGCAGCCCCTTTGGTCATCTGAATGGTACAGTAACATGCAGTGCAATCTCCACTTCAGGCACGCTGACAGCACCCAGTCCTTATAGAAGCAATCAGGGGTGAGAGTTTTTGAGTTCTAGCTAAAGTTCAATGTGCATACATACGTTCATGCATGCCTTCTTTTCAAATGTTACAGAGAATCAATGTTTCTAATAGCTGATTTCCATACAATTCACCCAGAAAAAGTCAGCACCATTCTTTTTTTTGTTTTTGTTTTTTTTTTTGCGATACGCGGGCCTCTCCCTGCTGTGGCCTCTCCCGTTGCGGAGCACAGGCTCCGGACGCGCAGGCTCAGCGGCCATGGCTCACGGGCCCAGCCGCTCCGCGGCATGTGGGATCTTCCCGGACCGGGGCACGAACCCGTGTCCCCTGCATCGGCAGGCGGACTCTCAACCACTGCGCCACCAGGGAAGCCCTCCGCACCATTCTTAAGCAAAGAGTTAGATTCTAAGTTGTCGTCAGACTGCATACGGTAAGAAGACAGCTCTTTTCCTCAGTACCTAAATTGTGCTGGGTATCGTGCAGTGCAGCACATGTTATCTCAGTTAATTCTAAAACACTTCTATAAAATAAGGATTGGGGCTTCTCTGGTGGCGCAAGTGGTTGAGAGTCCGCCTGCCGATGCAGGAGACACGGGTTCATGCCCCGGTCCGGGAGGGTCCCACATGCCGCGGAGCAGCTGGGCCCGTGAGCCATGGCCGCTGAGCCTGCGCTCCGCAACGGGAGAGGCCACAACAGTGAGAGGCCGGCGTACCGCAAAAAAAAAAAATAAATAAGGTTTGACACCTCCCTCTACAGAGCAGCAAACCAAAGTTCAGAGAGGTTGAGTACATTTTCCAAGGTTAGAAAGCTACCACATGGAGACCTGGGATTTAAGCCCAGATATGTCTGATTCCAAAGACTGTGTTCTTTCCATCACTGCACATGTAATTTTAAAACTGTTCCAAGGAGGTGCCATAGCTGGCAGAGGAAGGGAACAGCGGCTGACTCTGAGGCTCCAGGCTACTCATTCCCATCATCAACAGGGAAGCGTTGCTTGGATCTGTTTACATATGGGGTTCCAAGTCCAACTATAGTTGAAGTTTTTGAAAAGAGAGTTCCCGTGTTTGAAAAAGAAAAATTTTTTAATCTTGATTTAAAATTGATGTCATATTGCTATTTGTATCACTGAGAAAAAAAGGACAGCAAGCATGCATTAAGGCTTTAATTTATTTTTAAAAATTAGTTCAGTAATTAAATTTCTCCTAACCATGCAAACATTTAATATATTTAAATTTGACTATCATTTCACCTCTGGCCAAAAAAGAGTTGAAAAAGACCAATAAGGAAATAAGAGTTACACGAATCAAAATATAAACAAATGCATAATTTAATATATTCATCTTACTAAACAGTACTGTACCCTCAATATAGGCATTGATATAAAGAACAATTTGTGACTTTTTTTTTTTTTTTTTTTGCGGTACGCGGGCCTCTCACTGCTGCGGCCTCTCCCGCTGCGGAGCACAGGCCCCGGACGCGCAGGCCCAGCGGCCATGGCGCGGCATGTGGGATCCTCCCGGACCGGGGCACGAACCCGCGTCCCCCACATCGGCAGGCGGACTCTCAACCACTGCGCCACCAGGGAAGCCCTGTGACTATTTTTATTCAGTGAGATACTCTTGAGCTACAATTCTTCCATTTTTACATATCAGTGAACAGTGGCAACAATAAAAACAAACGTGGTTCTTTTTAGTAAACTATTTATGATAATATTAAAAATAAGGGTTATGAATTATTAACAACTAACAGTAATATGCACTAGATTGATACTCCTCGGTTGTCCCTAGAAACATCATAGGCATATAGCAACCAGACATCTCTTAAAAGATACCAGAACCTTCACCAATGTTGTATGATCAGTTATGAGCAACAATTCTAAAATGGGGCAAGAGTTAAACTTTACATAAAGCAGATGCCAAGCTACTGAGAACAGGCCTAATAATCACCAAGTTATTTAGGGCTGGTTTAGAAAATCTATAACCTATGGTTCAGATTTAATTTATTTTATTTAGCTCATGACTTATTCTGAAAACAGACTTACTGCCACAGCTCTTTTAATTTTTAATAGGATTTCTTTTTGGTAAATTAAGTTTATAAGTATACCTTACAAATTAAGTTCACAAGTGGGAAGCACTATGGTATAGAACTGCATCTGAATTCTCCTGCCTCCTCTCAATAATAATATGAGTTTGTCAAGTGACAATCTGAGATTCACTTTCCTCAACTATTAAGAGATAAATATTCTGTACTTCCCTGGTGGCGCAGTGGTTAAGAATCAGCCTGCCAATGCAGGGGACCCAGCCTCGAGCCCTGGTCTGGGAAGATCCCACATGCCGTGGAGCAACTAAGCCCGTGCGCCACAACTACTGAGCCTGTGCTCTAGAGCCCGCGAGCCACAACTACTGAGCCTGCGAGCCACAACTACCGAAGCCCGTGCGCCTAGAGCCTGTGCTCTGCAACAAGAGAAGCCACCACAATGAGAAGCCCGCGCACCGCAACAAAGAGTAGCCCCCGCTCTCAGCAGCTAGAGAAAGCCCGCGTGCAGCAGCAAAGACCCAGTGCAGCCAAAAATTAAATAAATGAATCAATAAATAAATTTATAGAAAGAAAGAGATAAAAATTCTGATTAACACTGGGGATAAACCACACACACTGATTTCTTCTCTTGTACAAAACACTCTAAAATGACAGTAAAGGGTTTTTTTTAAGTTATAAATACAAGGAGAGGAAGAGAGTAGATATTAGCAGATAAGAGATTTCAGAAAAAGTTTAGAAGGCAAAAGCAGATGAAGGCATGGTAATTGACCAGAAGAAGCTTCCACCCAAGTGTCTGCAACAGGAAACTTTGATCATAAGGGGGAAACAATCTACAGACAGATTGTCAGCAGACCACCTGGAAAAGCTCAGGATTTGAAGAGACTAGGTACTACTTAGGGCAATATGAGACATGGGATTAAGAGCAGAGTTTGATTGAAAATCTCCAAATGGAGTACTTGACCCCCAGGGCTCTTCCTCCATCCCAAGCCGTTAAACAATCCTCCCTACCTCCCAACACCTCTATCTCCCAAACAAATTTATATAGAGAGAACATCTCTGAAAATATTGAGACTTTTGGGCAGACTGAATTTGCAGTATCAAAGGCCATCCATGTAGAAATGTCTGGAACTCTGACAATCAAGTCTAGAGCTCAAGAGGGATGTCGGGTAGAGATCTGAGAGCCAAAAGATGAAGTAATAAGATTGGAAGATACTGCTTTGAAAGACTGATGTTGAGGAGGGTCGAGGACTTTGAGAAACATCTACATGAAAAGTAATTTAGCCAGAAGAGAATCAGTGAAGGAAACAGAAGGGAATGGCCAGAGGCAGGAATTGAAACAAGAATGTACAATATCATAAGTGCAAATATAAAAAAGAGACTTTCTGGAAAGGAGACAAGACTTGGAAAATCAAGTGTCTCAACTGGTTAAATAAGAACTAAGAAAAGGCCACTGATGGTTAGCAAGAGGTCAGGGTTTCATGGAATGACTCTCACTCATTTAACAACTATGACAATGTATGGCAGGCACAGTACTGGTTTTCCCATGTCTAAGGGAACCAGGAGGGAGACCGGAGTCAGATTAGAAAGCATTAAGAATTAAACAGTGATTATGACAAACTTTCATAAGAAATCTTTGAGTTAAAGGCAGCAGGTAAAATGAAATGATAGCCTGAAAGGAATCCAGACCCATGAAAGGAAAAAAGTATATTTTTAAAAATTTTATATATTTAGAGAGAAATAGAGGAAGCCAGTGAAGATGGAGAGATGGATGCAGTGCAAGGCGAAGTCCAAAAGAAGGTGGGAAATTAGAGACCAGTACCACTAGCAGGGGGATTTAGGGAGTTTAGCCTTGGAAGGCAGGAAGGGATGAATAGTCCTCTGAAACAGGCAGAAGGGAGCAGGGCATTATAACATGCCTTCCCTCTCTTTTAAATAACAGTAGACATGAGCACAGGAAGAGTCTAAGCCTGCAAGACAAGAATCTACACTCCCTATAGAGAAATAAACATAGAATATGGACTAAATACCTGGAATTTTGCCAGTTAGATACAAAAACTGATTAATATAGAAGAAATATACATTTCAGTGGAATGGTACATGCACATGTGAGAAACAGATTCCAATGTTATCAAAACAGCAAAATTTGTATAGCGTATAAGTGATATTTTAAGAACTAAGAATCTAATTATGTCCAAAGATAATATAAAGCTTCTACAGTCTCTAGCTGTTTGAAAAATATACTTAATTTTTTGCAGCTTAAATTTATAACAAAACAATCTTCAATATCTTGATTTGGTATCTCAAGGTCAAATGCAAAAAGCAATGCACTAAAAACATTCATTATACATAAATCTGTTACATTTTACACTAGAGAGGAAAAATGGTACACATTTTTCCTTATCATGGAAGGCATTATCATAAAATTCAGGTTAAGAAGATGGAAGCACGGCAAGAAATGTCACATTACAGTGGAGTGCTGTTTCAGAAAACCATTCGTTACAAAGAAAGCAAATGCGTGTTTTATACTAATTGCTAAATAAAAAACTTTAAATGAGACTATTTAAAATAATAAGATCATAGATATTGTTGCTAACCTTTCTTTCCCCCTAGGTATGCATCTGACTATTGATATTATCAAAATATGTACCTTTTCTTTCCTTTTTTTAATTGAAGCAACAGGGATTTACTGTATAGCACAGAGAATTATACCCAATAGCTGGTCATAACTTATAATGGAATATAATCTGCAAAATGTAAGTATTTTTGATGCCTGGCAGCAGCAAGTCCCAGAACTGGGTCTGTGTAGCGGGGTTGAGGAAATCCTACCAATAATTTCCAGAAAGTAAAAAAAAAAAAAAAAAAAAAAATGCAGTTACATGGTCCAAAATGCTTACACTACCCCAGTGAGAGTGCCACGGTGCCCTTTCTATCATGGGCTAACAAAACTGCCCATGTATAAGTAATCCTATAGGTCTCGTTTAAACCATAAGAGAAACAGTTTCACAACATGAGCCCTGTTTACTTGGGGGCCCAAATCCCAAACTGAAATTACCCTGGGCACTCAAACCAAGATACTAAGAATGGATAGAAAAGATCATAATCATGGAGGCCCAGCCACTATATCTGCCACCACATAGACACTGAAGCCACAAAGATGTAACTTTCTAGCGCAGAACTCTGCAGGTGAAAAAGCAGGACTACTGGAAATTAAAGTCTGAGGGCCAAGTTTGAAGACTGTTTCTTTCAGTGAGATTAATAGCTGAAGTGTTACATATCAGTTCCAGGCTAAGTAGACAAACAAGTAGAGACCAAGAGAGGAGAAGAGAGCAGGGAAAACATGAAGGTTCTCTGAAGCTCAAGGGTAGGTGCAGAGGCAATGAGAGATTAAGAGAGAGAATGACAGGAGCTGGCAGCCAAAGCAACTGTGAAGTCTGAGATCTCAGAAGTAACATACGTACTTCCTGTGAAGCAACTCAAGAGCAAGGTTGCACCTATAGAATTCAAGCAAAAATCTTGAAGTAAGGCATCTCAGGACATGTGAAAACTGAGCAAGAGGGAGAAAGCTACAGAGCCCATGCAGTGGTGAACCAGCAAGCTGGCTAACGACTAGCTGAAACAGAATAGGTAGGAGGTGTTATCAAACCTGGGAGCAGGATTTAGTAGCCAAATTCACAAAGGAAGAAGAAAGGGAAGGGAAGCAAGGCGATCCTGATTTTTTTCTTTCTATAAAGTTAAAAAAAAAAAATCAGGGCTTCCCTGGTGGCGCAGTGGTTGACAGTCCACCTGCCGATGCAGGGGACACGGGTTCGTGCCCCGGTCTGGGAAGATCCCACATGCCGCGGAGCGGCTGGGCCTGTGAGCCATGGCCGCTGAGCCTGCACGTCCGGAGCCTGTGCTCCGCAACAGGAGAGGCCACAGCAGTGAGAGGCCCGCGTATGGCAAAAAAACAAAACAAAACAAAACAAACAAATAAAAAAAATCAGATTTTTTTTTCTTTCAAAAAATATTTATATTGCTAACTATGATAGAGAAGGAGGGAATAAAGAAGGAACACAGCTTTATCTTTACCATATTTAAGGTCTTTGGATCTCATATAATGTTTAAGAGTCCCCATATCAGTAAGGAAGAATTAAGATGACTTTCTGGTCCTTCCACTGACCAAGCTAATGTACCCAGAAATCCCTGGAAAGCACAAGCTTTCTCCTTGACTGTCACAAATCGTTTAAAAAGAAAGTAACTGGGACCAAACTCCATGAATGGGAGACAGCTACCAAAACTTGATCACATACCTGGCCTCATATCCCCAAACAACATAAACATCCAATTTCTATAAAATCACTTATGACTAAAAAGAAATGTTATAAGGTTTAGTGGTTTTCCAGGATTTTTAACCACACTTTTCAGTAACTATTTGCGTAGAAGTGTACCTTATACTCTTTCCATGCTTGTCCTGTAGATGCAGGGAAAGCCAGTTCATATATGAGCTGACAAACATATCATCACATACTAATGACATGTACGAACATGTCTTTAACTTCTACGCCCTCAAAAGCACTCTTAGTTGTCAGAAACATTTGAGAAAACACAACATAAATCAAAGAAGTTCCTAGAGAAAAGAGACTGTGGAGGTCAGATGATACAATCTACAGATTAGAAAACCAAGGCACAAAGAAGTTAAATGCCTCTGCTGAAGGCCTCACAGTTAGTTAGTGGCTAGGCTGGGGTGAGAGCACCACTGCCTCAAGTCTCTCCTCAGTCCTCTCCCCCTACCCACACCCCAAGATGCAAATGTCCAGTAGAGCTGGGCTGGAGTTCCACATAAAGTGATAAGACTTTATGCTCTTTTTGAAACGTAAAATGAGATGACAGAATCTAAAAGAATAAGAAACAGCAGAAACTAAGAAACATATTTGCTTGATATAAAATAATATTAATTTAAAACTATACCTTTACTGCTTCTGATGAAAGTACCTTTTCCTTTTTCTGACTTGTGCTCATGGGCTCATTTTCAACACTGAAAAATAAAAACCACAGTTTCTTTTGAAATTAAAAGAGAATTACTAAAATCATACAGTTTCTGGGTTTAATGAAAAAACGGAAAGGTCCTTTATATCTGCAATACTCAAGATTCATATACAAAGTGTTATACTAAAAAGATGTTGATAGGAGTCTCTACACTTGAAACACACATTTGAAAATGCTCATCTAGACTCCAGACATTTTTGTGAGTCCATTCTGTGCTGTATTTTCTTATGCGGATGACCAGCATCACACTAATGATGCACCTGAACGAAGGAGCACCCGTGTACAACTATCATAATCTTGGAAAGTGTTACCATTCTTTGATTTTATCTCTATTAAGGTTCTCCACAGTCTAATCTTTTTTTAATGCCTATGTTGAGTGTTATTTGGAATATATTTCTACTCAGCAAATTTTTATAAATGTATAGGGTCATCTAGCAAATTCTGGGGACACTCAAAATAGATGCAGGTTTATCTAACCCCAAATGTGTCCCAGATGGCCCCTTAAAATTCTGATTTTCCAGATAGTCACTTCTAATTGTCCTGTCTGGAATACCTTCACAGATGTCACAATAACCTATCTTGCCTGTTAGGCACACATACATTTTAGATCTAAATATTTATGTCTCTATGTTTACATATTATTTTCTTTTCATACTTTGATAATCCTAGACAAATTGAGTAGCTCCCCTCTAAAGGTTATCATGACACTCTACCACATGCTAGGCCTTGTGGATTTAAGAAGGAGTACGTCAGGGTCTTTGTAAAAAGTCTAGTAGGGGAGACTGATACACAAACAAATAATACAACTTGATACAAGTTACAACTGCTGAATGAAAGAAATGCCATAGAGCACAGAGGAAACAAGAGGCAGTGATTCTGCCTGCTTAGTCAAGTGCCCACAGAGGAGGTACAAAGGCAGGAGGTGATAGAGAATGCGGCATTTTGGGGAAACCATGTTCTGTTTGTTTGTTTTTACTATAAGACTGGAGCACTGGGGACTTCCCTGGTGGCGCAGTGGTTAAGAATCCGCCTGCCAATGCAGGGGACACGGGTTCGAGCCCTGGTCCGGAAAGTCCCACATGCCGCGGAGCAACTAAGCCTGCGTGCCACAACTATTGAAGCCCGCGCGCCTAGAGCCCGTGCTCCACAACAAGAGAAGCCACCGCAACGAGAAGCCCACGCACCACAACGAAGAGTAGCCTCCGCTCGCCGCAACCAGAGAAAGCCCGCGCAGCAACGAAGACCCAAGGCAGCCAAAAATAATTAAAAAAAAAAAAAAAAAAAGACTGGAGCACAGGATCTTGTGACAGGCAGAGGTAATCCTGCTAAAGATGAGAATGAGACCAGAGGACCAGTTACAGAATGTGAGAAGCACCGGGAAGCCTTCAGGCAGGAGAATGACTGGGTGGGGGAAAACATATGGAATCATGGTGACTGGCGCGGGGGGGGGGGGGGGGGGGGGGGGGGCGAAATGGAAAGGAGGAGGGGGTCGATAGCTCACATCAGGATGCAAAGAGGCCACATCTGTGCTACTTAGATTTTCTATCCATACAATCCAGTGCACTTGAGCAGACTATCCAGGCAACAAGCGATAATGATAAAAAAAACCCCAAAAAACAGAAGGAACAAATAAAAAGATCATGAACACCTGGAAAATATAATGGATTAAAATTTCATTTAGTCTCAGACTCTATGCAGGAATACAAGGACCAACAAGAAACAGCCATTGTCTTAAGCCTTTTAAATGCCAAATAGGAAAAAGCAAGCATGTAAATAAGATAAATCTGTGAGCTATGTGTTTAACGCATGGAAATTCCATAGGAAAAAACAGGAACAAAAGTAGAAAAAATAATGTACAACACAGAATTGTATCTATATACATGTACATGTCTATAAAATAAGAATGTTTCAGATGGTTAATATTTTAAATGTGAGTGGGTTCTTATCTCTTTTTTCCTATTTTACTAGGCTTATCTTTTGCCACAAGGTTATTTACAATTCAGGTTTTTTTAATTAAATGTCAATACTTGTCTATTTAAGCTCAAATCAAGGAAGAGACTGGCAAAATACACATAAAAAGAGCATGATATAAAAATTTGGAGTATAATCATGAATACTACTGATTATGGTGATTTTATAAGTGTATTCTCTAACTACAATCTATTTTGAATGACCTAAAAACTATCTAAACATACAATAGGCATTTTAGTATCCTAGTTCTTGCTTCAAGATTTCTGAAAGTATACTTATTTAGAGTGTTTACAGGGTATTCTATAAACTTACTGCCTTAGTGAAATTGTAAATGAAAATGGTAAAAGTGTCTTTTCCAATACAAAAACTCTGCAGAAAATGCAGCTCGGCGTCCATGGGATTTAAGGCAGAACTCAGTATTTTCAAGCAGCTATAATCATTTCCACACTATAAACACATACAAAATACCAGAAAAACAGTTGTTAAGTCAGCACATAAGTATTTTGCATTGCGCAAACAACTGAAGAATTTAAAGCTGAAATCACCAAAAGAAGTAATACTTGACACTCGTAAAACTTTCTGAAACTTACATTCTATGTTTGTTTCACTAATCTTACTGCTAAATCAAAATTTTAAAATGTGTTGAATTTTAAAACAAATATTTTAAAATTTGGGGTAAGTATAAAAATTACTGCTTCAGATAAGCTTTCCCCACTTCCTTCCTAGATTACTAGAGTCCCTTCTTCATTTGTGTCTGACATCTTCAGACATCTTCAGGATCACTCTGCTTCAATCCATTCTTCCTGGTCAAAGTGATTTTCAATCTGACCATGACACTCTTCTGTTCAAAAACTCCTTCAGTAAATCTCCATCAGCTGATGAATAAAATGAAGAGTCCTTAATATAGATATAGAAAGTTATTCACTTCCTGGTCGCAGACACACCTGTCACATAGAACTAATTCCCATTCTCAGAATGCACCAAATTCACATGCCAGCAAACCACTTTCTTCTCCTGCCTGCAACATCCTTCCCCACCCTGTCCAACTCTTAATCCTTTACAATTTAGTTCTAGCTTAACCTATATTTTTTAAAAATAAATTTATTCATTTATTTATTTATTTTTGGCTGTGTTGGGTCTTCGTTGCTGGGCGCGGGCTTCCTCCAGTTGCGGAGAGTGGAGGCTACTCTTCGTTGTGGTGCACGGGCTTCTCACTGCGGTAGCTTCTCCTCTTGCAGAGAACAGGCTCTAGGCACGCGTGCTTCAGTAGTTGTGGCATGCAGGCTCAGTAGTTGTGGCTCGTGGGCTCTAGAGCGCAGGTTCAGTAGTTGTGGCGCATGGGCTTAGATGCTCTGCGGCATGTGGGATCTTCTAGGATCAGGGCTCGAACCCGTGTCCCCTGCACTGGCAGGCAGATTCTTAACCACTGCACCACGAGGGAAGTCCATTAACCTGTATTTTTTGTGCTTCCACTGCGCTCATTGATACCCCTCATACATTTCTGCTGGTAATGACTGGCTGTTTGTCCATTTGTCGAACTAGAACTTGAACTCATTTAACTCAGGAACGATATCATTCATGGCTGTATCCCAGAGCCTAGCATCGTGCCTGACAGTGTGAAGGCACTCAAATATTGTTTGTTAAATGAATTTTTAAAATAACTGATATTAAGCAGTCTCCAGTTATGTGTGCTTAATCAGAAAACACTATTCCATTTGGGAACAATGGAATAATACACATTAGTCTTTTTTCCTTAATGAAATACTAGTATAAGTCTCTTGAGAGCATGTACCATCCACTCTCATCCTGCATCATCTTTCTCTAAAGGTATAAAGAGGGGAGTAGGGCTGTGAGAAGAAAATTACTCAATAGCAACAAGGGTATTTCCAATTGATTTACAAACAAAACACAAAAAAATTAGAAGAGAATCTATAAAGACACTCAAAATACTGCATACTTAGATGTCAACTTAGCAGGAGGACGAAGAAGAAGAAACATTAACAGAAAAGTCTCGAAAGACTTGGAGTGGTACTCTCAGCCTCTCAAAAATACAAGAGAAAGAGAAACATTTCCAATTCAGATGATCTCAAATGTTAAGAAAGACGACAAGCCTTTCCTATTGTTCTTTCACAATTTAACCCCCTTTGGGACCCGGGAATTATTTCAACAGCAGTATTTTTAGAAGGCACACATTCTGCTCACGGCAGGGGGTGAGGGGCAGTAATCATAATCACACGTAGGCACAAATAAGACTCCCTTGAATTTTAATAGCCTCATCTTACTTAGCTAACAGAACTCTGGAAATTACTCTTTCAAAATGGTCCAGATAAATATCAAGGTCAAAGTGACACAGAAGCTCCTCATTTTTGAAGCAAACATATTTAGACCATGTCTGAAAACCAGGAATCCAACTTACAGTCATTAAGCAACCACTTACTTTATGCCAGACGTAAAATAAAACAAAACGGACATAGGTCTGTTTCAGGGATGGCACCTTAGGGACAAAAGGCACTTCAGTCAAAATGCTTCTTTCTGGATCTGATTTTTTCAAATATGTACATTGGAAGTGTCAGCTCAGCACTCTGCCATATCTAAAATCCCATATGATCCTTCAGTAAGCAGAGTGAGGGGAAACAGGAACAGGGAGACTAACCTTGAGGCTTCTGTGGTAAAGGAAGAAAAAGACTGTGACCAAGAAACCAACTCAGTCAAAACTGATATCAGGGCATCACAAAGGAGGCAGAAACTTCTACTGTCCCTTATTTCAAAGTGACTGAGGCCAAGCCGGGGTCTGTCCTCTATTCCCCTGGACTGTTCCCTCTCATCCCTCACTTGGGTCCTTAAATATAGCACCCTCACACCTTCCAAAGGGTCTGCTCATTCCTTGGGGCATCTACACTACCTTGGGGATCTTAGAAACACATCTTCACATGACAAGCTCTAGAGTTCTCTTTGTTCACTGCTATACTGCAGGTACATTATGGATTAGACTGACTTGTGCACTGGCCTGGAATCCCACCCAGCATCTCCAACCCTGCTTCTATGGGAATAAAGACAGTTCCACACCGACAATTTCCAAACAACCCCATTCATAAACAGTGACTGCCAACAGTAGAGTAGTACTTGTATTTTTTTTAAGGACAATTAACAGAATATAAAACAGGTGGTTATGGCTATTTCTGGGTTTCAAATTAAAAGGTAACAAAATGCTGCACTTTTAAGACAAACAGCATGTATTTTAGCCCAAACATCTGGCGTCTAAATTTCGGAACTCTTTGGAGAGAAACTGGGAGCAAGGAGGAGAGGTAATAGACATGATTATGAAGCTTCATGGCTTTGCAGTCTTAGAGCTTCTGACAGTCCTTTCCCCATAATGTCAACCCTCTCCTATAATTTATGTATCCACCTTGAAGCTTATTTACTTCCTGTTCCCATCACATGCTCCCAAAACAAGACCTATACTTACAGTTTAATCACAGGCTATAGAGAAGCTCAGTCTGTTTGATGTGACCTGAGCTGTCCAGCTACACATGACATCAGCAACTGCTCTATTTTCCCAAACTCTTCTTCCTCATACCCTTCAGATTCTGAACATTTGTGACCCAAATCACAAGAATCAATACCCCTCCGCAACTAAGACCAGGTGCAACCAAATAAATAAATAATAATTAAAAAAAAAAGAATCAATACCCTGAACTTTTGCTGTGACATGAACTCAAAGCAGTATTCTAGCTGCTGTCTAAAATGGGACACCCATTCGTGTACCATTCAACAAACTGCCCTGAGGGAGGGGCACTGGAGATCCAAGGACAGGTGAGACTGGGCCTTCCCAGAGCCAACCAAGGCTGACCTTACCTCCAACTCAAACTCTTCCTCCTCTGTCAAGTCTTCTGCATACCAATAAGCTGATAAACTGTGTGAGAATATACAAACATACAAGTACATATAAACCCATGCCCCAGTGATTCCTTTTTTTAAAAAAAGTAATCTCATCATCTCAACTCCTTACCAAGACCTACCTCAACTGGCCCCTGGCTCCCTTCCATTCTGTGGTCTCTGCCTATTCCGGCATCTGTGCCAACATGGTCCTGCCCCAGGAGCTTGAAACTGGCTCTTCGCTCTTCCTGGAAAGACCTTTCCTCTGATTTGCTCATGTCCTTACTTCCAAATGTCATGCAGGTCTTGGGTCAAATGGTACCCAATAGAGAGGCGTTTCATGACCATCCTCTCTGTACCTTATTACAGACCCACTACTTCCATCACGTCCTCTTCCCTCACCCGGCTTTATTTTACTTGATAGCTAACATTATATATAAATCTATAGAACTTTCCCCTCGGAATACAAACCCTCTGTAAGCAGAGACACATTTAGATATTCAAACTAGATTCTGAAAAGCAATGACCCATCTAAGATTTTTTAAAGGGTTAAAATTATCTTTATAATTTGTAAAAGTATGTGTACTATTGTAGGAAATGACAAAGCAACATTGTTAAGTGAAAAAAAAATCAGGTTTCAAAATCCTGAAGAGAACTTTTACTTTTTCTAAAAATATGTATACATGTAGACATGCACATAGGAAATGATCTAGAAGAACAGTACTCGTCTCCGGGTGGATAGGGTTATGTATGAGCTGTGCTTTTTTTCTTTTTGATTTTCTTATAATTTCACAGCTGTTTTAGAAAAACATATATTACTATCAAAACGAAGAAAAGACAAGTATTGTAGTTGATTTTAAAACACAAAAACAAGTTAGTGAAAAATGCTAGCAAATTTAAAGTAGACAAATAACTAAACACTAACAGTACAAATATTTCATAATGGCAATTTCTCTGTATCATAATAAATACAACATTGCCAAATAATATCCTTATCTGCCTACCTAGAACAATGGAACAATCAAAAATATTTGGGCTTCCCTGGTGGCGCAGTGGTTGAGAGTCCGCCTGCCGCTGCAGGGGACAAGGGTTCGTGCCCCGGTCCGGGAAGATCCCACATGGTGCGGAGCGGCTGGGACCGTGAGCCGTGGCCGCTGAGCCTGCGCGTCTGGAGCCTATGCTCTGCAACGGGAGAGGCCAAAACAGTGAGAGGCCCGCGTACCACAAAAAAAAAAAAAAAAAAATTATCATACATATTTTCAGCTTTGACTAATACAGCACAATGCCACCCCTCCAGCCAGGGTATGATCCTTTGTGCTTTGACAACAAAGACAATAAAAAGCTGAGCGTTTACATCTCACCCAACCTGTTCCCAGTTATCAAACTTTAAAATTCAAAGTATTTCATTCCTTGTCATAAGCATGGCAGCTATAAAAAATTATGATCTGCCACTAAGGTAGCATCCATGTTTTGTATAAATTTTAGCACAAAGAGTAAAGGAGAAATTTCTAACATATCATGTAGAAATCACACAAAATTAGTATTTGTGAGAGCATTCAAATACCATTTTCATGTCATTTCTGGCACTACCATTTGCGCTACTTGTCATAAAGAAAATATAAAAGGTGTGCTCCTTCAAAAGCATGTTGTACTACTCTAAACAAAACTGTATTTTATATACATGGAAAGGTTGACTTCTGATTTAGTCCCAAAATTATAACACTTATTTTGACTGAATGAATAAAGGGAAGTGGGAAGAGGTGTAAAATAGCTAAGTCCTCATCTACCATCATCAGAAATCAATATAAACTGTCTAAAGTTTACAAATCAAGAAAGAATAGTAAATAGACACATGTACAGAAAGGCCAGAAGAAACAGCTTAAACGAGACTAAAACCGTTTCCTCTAAGAAGAGAGTCTCAAGAATGGGCCTACACCTGTTAAATCCTCCACAGCCCTGTGAGACACCTTGGTACTTATTTTAAGAGGGAAAGAAAGATTTGTGCTATGTCTGCCTTCCCCACAAAACTGCAGGAGTGTTTTGAACCAAAGACCATGTTGCACTGGATTCCCAGAGGCTAGTACAGGGCCTGGCACAAGTGGTACCAAATGAATTCTTGTTAAAACATTGGTGAGGTTTTCAAATCAACTGATGAAAATGTTAGAACCACAGAGAGGAAATACCCAATGCATATTCATATGTAACCTTTCCAGTAAAACAAAAGTCTTCCTAATCTATAAGGCATACTTCTTTATTTTGTACACACCTATTACCCTATGGAGTTTTGGCTGGCACGATAAAGCTGGAAGAGACCTTAGCAATGAGGGCCACCTCCCTCGCTTTATAATCAAAGACAGAGAGCTAATGAACTACCCAGAGTCACACTGCTACTTAAAGCAGATGATTTAGGTGATCTCACAAAAATGAGTTGATTTTTTTTCTTTTCCTGCGGTACGCGGGCCTCTCACTGCTGGGGCCTCTCCCGCTGCGGAGCACAGGCTCCGGATGCGCAGGCCCAGCGGCCATGGCTCACGGGCCCAGCCGCTCTGTGGCATGTGGGATCCTCCCGGACCGGGGCACGAACCCGTGTACCCTGCATCGACAGGCGGACTCCCAACCACTGTGCCACCAGGGAAGCGCAGTTGATATTTTTGATGCTCTGTTAACTCCACCCAGTTTCACATTGCAGACTAATAATACATAAGCCTTCCTCATACCTGCAGAAAGTATCAAAATATCTAATTATTCTGCATTATAAATATTCCATTTACTTATAGGCTTAATCATAATTTTTCTCACTTGAACAAGTTAATGGAGTTCATTCTTTCTTTGGAGAATTTTTGCCAACTCAGGATTATAAATTCTCTCTCTTTTTTCCTCTTTTATACAGAGATATTCACTAGGTCTTAACCAGTCTTTTTTTTTTCTGAAATAGATAATTCACATAATTTTTTTAAGTATAAGAAGGTCTAAAATGAAAAGTCTCCCTCCTGTTCCTCATTAATTCACCCAGTCTCTCATCCTCCCTAAGTAGTTAACACAATACTAGTAACAGACTTTTTTCATACTCCCCCATTTTCATATGCAAACAGTAGCATACTATACACAGTGGTTTGTATCTTGCTTTTTTAATTTTTTACTTAATGTATCTAAGAGACATTTTCTTATCAGTATATAAAAAGCTTTATCATTCTTTTTGACAGCTGTATAATATTCCACTACATGGATATACTATGATTTACCAATTAGTCCACTATTGATGGGATTACACTTTAGTTTTCACCTCTTGCTAATTAAAACAACACTGCAATGATTAAACTTGTAGAGGCAACTTTTGGCCTGTTTACAAACTGTATACAGCCAATGGAATTCCTAGAAGAGAACTGTTAAATCAGAGTATGTGAATGTGTAATACTGATAGAACTTGTCAAATTGCCCTCCAAAGTGGCGTATCAATTTACACTCCCGCTAGTAGTGTATGAGAGTTCCTCCCAACAAACTCAAGTTTTGATTATCAAACAGGTGGAGTATGGTATCTTGCTAGTCTTAATTTGTATCTTTTCCGAAGGAGACTGACTCTTTTTACGTGTTCAAATATAAATTTATAAGTTGTATAAGTGTATATATTTTCCTCAACTTCCAGGACCATAAATTCTTTATTGTACAGAGCACTGATCCAGGCCATCTGGACAGACATCCAGCTGCATGCCATTGTCTTTTATTGCCATTCAATACCATTTTCTAAGGCCTGCCTTCTGTTTGGGTCTTCCCAAGTTAAGCAGGGGATGTAGTCACATAATGCTGTAGGCTTTGAATTCAGGAAGGAAAATTCGACTCCTTACTCTACCACAAGATGTTGACACTTTTGATTAGTTATTGGACCTCTCCAAGCCTTAAATTATGTTATCTGTAAAATGGAGTAAAGATTCCTCTCTCATAAGGTTGCTTTGAGGATTAAGTGAATGTATATGTTTAAAGCCCCAATCATAGGGCTTGGATCTTATTAGGGCCTCAATTAAGGGTGGTTTAGGTTTTTGGTTTTTTTGAATTTTATTTTATTTATTTTTTATACAGCAGGTTATTAGTTATCTATTTTATACATATTACTGTATATATGTTTCAATCCCAATCTCCCGGTTAAGGGTAGTTTAGTTTTGTCATCATTAATCTGTCAGGCAAAAAGAAACACTTGACTAAGCAAACAGTTGTTTCGCTGCTTTGGGATATTTCCAATTACATACCCCCAGGAGTTAAACACTGAGAGGTAATCCTGCTGGAGTTGTACCAGTACTTGGCCTTCACAACTGACAAATAAACATTAAGAATTGGTTATTTCTGGTCACAAAACTTCAACTTATTTCTCTATCAACACCAAGCCATTTTGTATAGGGATTTCCGCTTACTTGGCATGCTGACTTTTTTTGGTTGTTGTTTTTTGCGGTATGCGGGCCTCTCACTGTTGTGGCCTCTCCCGTTGCGCAGCACAGGCTCTGGACACGCAGGCTCAGCGCCCATGGCTCAGGGGCCCAGCCGCTCCGCGGCATGTGGGATCCTCCTGGACCGGGGCACAAACCCGTGTCCCCTGCATTGGCAGGCGGACTCTCAACCACTGCGCCACCAGGGAAGCCCGGCATGCGGACTTTTGAAAGGATGCGCATTTCTGCCTCCATCTAAGACTTGCTGAGTCAAGGAGGAGCAGGCGGGACTGAGGGAAAGCACTTCCATCCCTGCTGGTATAGTTACTGCCACATCTCCCCACTAGTCTGCCTTGGCCAAGGCTGTTCATCAAACCACGCTCAGAGAGAAGTTCAGAGCAGCGAGAGGTCACTTTGTATGAGAAAGTCTTCATACAATGTTTGACCCTCGTGATACAGTACATGCGTTCTGAACCACATGTCACACACACCAAATACATGTTTGGCGCATAATGAGCTCATCTGGAAAATACTGACATACATGTTTATCTCCTCCATTAATTTAGGAACTCTCTGAGGGCAGTTTTGGTCTTTCATTCATCTTTGTATCCCACTCCTTAGCGACATACTCAACAAGTAGCAGTCACTCAAATTTATGGAATGAACAGACTAAAAAAATAGGGCTAACTTTTACTTCATGCTGATACTCTCTTTTCAGTAGAGAGCCTGGATTACTTTCCCCAGTTTCAATTTCTGTCAACCTGTTTTCTTGCTACCACAGTTGTACTGGTGTTTCTGGTATATCTGCACATCAGTGTATTTCATCAAAACTCTGGTTAGGAGATAAAATATTTTATTGAGGGAGTATTATTTTCCTCTTACTTTACAGAATGTGCTATTACCCTTTTTACGTATTTTCCACTGAGATAAAAAAACAAAAAAATGTTTGTTTAATCAGAACTTTCAAAGTTAGAAGTGCTGATTAAATTTACTGCAGGCCAATTTGAGGTACACTTGCAACTCGAACCTGTTTAGAGTGTACAATTGAGTTAGCTTTCAAGGAATTTCCTCAGCAAGAAACAGAATCCCCAAGGTAGACATCTGGCAGACACCCTGTTAAGCCCAAAAGTCAGAAATCTCACTTGAAAAAAAGTATGGTTTCAATACCATAAAACAGTCTATATTTCTAATCCACTGCCAAAGGTAGGTTCTGTGCTTTCCATTAACCTGGAAGCTCAAGATTCTCACAAAATACACAGGGCTGAGGACTTCTGGAATTTTCCAGTCATCTTTATTTATTTTTTATTATTATTATTATTATTTTTGCGGTACATGGGCCTCTCACTGTTGTGGCCTCTCCCGTTGCGGAGCACAGGCTCTGGACGCACAGGCTCAGCGGCCATGGCTCACAGGCCCAGCCGCTCCGCGGCATGTGGGATCTTCCCGGACCGGGGCATGAACTCGTGTCCCCTGCATCAGCAGGTGGACTCTCAACCACTGTGCCACCAGGGAAGCCCCCAGTCATCTTTACTGTTGCAGGCATGAACTACAGATGTGGTCCTTCAACACCACATAGGTATCTCTTATTCCACTAAACTAGTTATCAATTATTCTCTATAGCGTTTCCAAATCAATGAAAATGCAATCATCATAAAAATTCGGAGAACAAAGCTCTTTTTCCTTACATAACTGATGCTGTGGTCAACATTTAACTTGAAGGCCAACAGTTCTCATGCTGGTATCAGGGGCATTATTGACATTTTTTATGAGACTATCTCCTGCACTGCATCCCATTAGCATCCTGGCTCTACCCATTTATCAATCACACTCAGCCATGGTGCAAAGCAAATATCCTCTGAACTTTAAATCAATAGCCAAACACTCTGTCTAGAGAGCTTTATGGTCCCCCATGTTTCAAAATGCCCACTTTAAGGGTCGAGTGTACTAACCCTCGCTTAAAGCCAGTAGTAAGTGCTTTAATGCTCCATCAACAGAGATTCACTCCCTCACCTGAGCTAGGTAAAGGGGACACCAAGATGAGACACAGCCCTGCCTTGGGTCTCGTGATCCTGTCTTACCTTCTATCAATAGCACTATATTGGGACGCTCAAAGGAACAACCAAAAAGAGTATATGTGAAATGGGCCACAGCGTTACCCATTCTGGAATAAAGGAAGGAAAGGTCCAACTGACTTACATATTCAGATGTATTTTGAAGGAGCACAGTTCACCAGGGTGGCGGGCAGAATGGTGTGGAAAAAGAATCAGAGCTTCTGAGTCAGAGAGACCCAATTTCAAATCTCACCCCTGAAACTTACTCCTGTCATGATTTGGAGTAAATCGTTTTCCACTGGGAGTGCTATCACTCTCCCTGCCACCCACCCAGGTGGAGGTGTTTCGAGTTCTCCCAATGACCGGAGGATGCAGCTGGCAATTAGCGGGTGGGGCTACAGATGCCAAATGTCCTGCAAAGCACAGGAGAGCCCAGTTCAACAAAGAACTGTTCCACCCAAGATGCCAACAGTGTCCATGCCTAAGAACCCTATCATCTTCAGTGTGCTCAACTGTCAGAATAGTGATAAGCATACCAACCTTCCAGGCTGAGGGTGACGTTTAAATGAGACAAGTAAAAGTACCCAGCCCGTGAGGAAGTGCACAGTGGGCCCTTGAATAAATGCTGTTCTCGCCTTACTATCCCCCTCCCGAGTTTACGAACGCTGTACGGAGCTCATTTTAAACACGTCCATCATGTGTGATATAGCAAAGAAACAAAACTGAGCAATCATCTTCTCAAAGTGGGGAAAATTAGAAGGCAGGTATCCTCCAGATTTCAGTTTAGCAGTATCTGTTTGAAAGACCTTCACAAAAATTCTCTAAGCTTTAAATTGAGAGCCAAACGCTCTTTATGGCCCAGCACTAATCTAGCTTTCTTAACGCCTCTTTCACTCTGCCCCACTAATGTATACAGCCCCCAAGAGATCATAACCTCTGAAGGCTTTTGCTCAGCCTAGAAGACCCACTCCCTATTTCTCTCTTCGTGGCTAAATTCTCTACCTGTGAAAAACACCAGTGCCTTGAAGGCCCAGGTAAAACCACCTCCACCATGAAGCCCTCCCTGCTCTCCCCTATCACTTCTAATGAGTCCATTCACTGCATGCTCATAAACTGGGCTAAACATTATAGCAGTGAATTGAATTCAGTTGCAGTTTTCATCTCTATAACACCTAAAACAAATTAATATAAACACTTCCTGGATCTGGTCAACCACCTAAGACATAAGTACTGAAATGTAATTCCATTGCCAACACCTGAATTCCCATATACAACAGTGTTGATGCAAACAGGCCTTCTTTAACTGCTGAAGGTTAATGAGAACAGCAGTGAACACAATATATAAATGATGTGTTCACAGCAAATGATGCCCAAATAACTTAACAGCACACCATAAAAGCAAAAGTTTTCCTATGGTTCAAATAGGGAAATATTGGACCACCTGAATCATGTCATGGTACACAGTGCTAGAGTCCTAGCAACCCCCAAAAAACTTGTGTTTGTCCCAGTTGGTACCATATGCATTTTGTGAGTAGCCAAAAAACAGCTGTTAGGATAATGCTGTAAATTTTACTTTTATTGGTCTTGTGGTTACGTTTGTGTTTAATTTTTAATTCTGTTCTTAAGAAATTGTTAAGGAATTCTGTTCTTAAGGAATTTATGTCCCATTTGTGTTTGTACACACACAGTTACATCACAAAATTCACGTAAGCCAACACTGGAAGTGCAGAAACAGAGACTATACAACCCAAGTTTGAGAGAATGCATTTTGTTTTGAGTACATGGAAAAGTCAGAATGCAGGGATTAATCCTTAATGTACGTTAAGGGGGCTCAGAGTTGCAGGCACTGCATAGGACTTAATACTTGTTCATTAACTGAAAAGAAGCTGTGTGACTTTGGGGAAGTTTAACTGTTTCTTATAGTAAAATGAAAATACTGATCGTACAGGTCTGTCCAACCTCAAAGCGTAATATTATTAAAAGTACTCTGTCAATTGTAATGGGCCAGACACACCATAGATGGTAGGATGACTGTTTTCAAGTGGTCTTCTTCCCTTCTCCCAGTTCCTTGAGAGAAAGGACCTTTTTCTCAGTCATCTTTACATCCCTACCACACCAAGCCCCTCGTGTTCGAACAGACTCCCCTGCATCTAAAATCACCAGTACAAAAGGTAAACTAGGCTCCCAATAAAATCAAAAGCTTTTACTGCCTCTAAAAATAAACAGCCAAAACCCCCTTCATTTTGAAATAAGATCACAGTGACAAATCGCAATTCTGTTTCCAATCTTGTTAACACCAGGTGCTGTGTTACTAGGACATTGTTTCCGTTAGTTTCATTAAACTTTCAATAAACGCTTTGTGTCTGTTTATATCCTTGAAAAGAAAGATTTAAACTCATTTAAAAGGTAAAACACCCACACAAAGGATTATCTCCTATCCCCTTAACATCTGGCAAGTTCTAAAAAAGATAAGGACACAATTAGTGTTCATATAAGCACAATTAAATTTCTCATTGTCAAAAAGCCACAGTGTGTGCCTCTCTGGAGATGAGAATGGAGGAGTGGTAAGAAGACAAGAGACAAGTTGCTGTAGTGGTTAGCTCCAGAGAGAAAAGAGATTTGAGAAGTGCCTAAAAAGCCCAAAGAGGGCAGGGCAGCAGGCAGGGTTTCAGGACAATTCTGATATAAACCTGAAATTGGCCTGCCTATTCCCTGCTAACACTGACACAAGTTTCCAACTTTTGCTGAGTCTACTTGGGATTTCTTTTAAACACTGCCTCCATATTATCCAAGGCTGTTAGTGCTGTTACAGTGATGGGAGGCACCACAGGCTGTCTGCCCACACCAGCATTCAGACATTCTGGTTGAGCCCTGTCAGACTTCAAAACTATTTTTAACTACTGTGTAACTCTGAATTTTAAATTTTCTCTTAACAGGGCAATAATAGCTAAAGCTTCCCAGGAGAAGTTTTCCAAATATTATATAGGAGCTTTCTTGGAAAGATGAGGCATTTTATTAACAGATGGTCAAAATGGAAAGATTTCACAAATAGGGAAACTGAGGAACACATAAACGACTGGAATCAAATCACAAGACCTGAATGAATATTGATGGAATCAGCTCAGTCACAGTTACAGTTCTGTTTCCTATCCATTTTTCTTTGAAGCCCTCCACGAAGGCTTTAACATCTGAAGTAAACACAGCTTTCTGGAGAGCGTCCTTCCAATCACATGAGTGATCTTCTAGTGCAATTTGGGGGAAGACGGAGCAGTAAGCCTCTCTTGCCATCAAAAGTTTAAAACAGCGAGTTGTATATCACTTAACCCCTCTTCCTCCCTCGGGACTCAGATGAAAGGACTCAGGAATAGGTAGTTTTATTAGACATGAATTTTTTTTTAAATTTCGATTTTATAGCAGCAGGTGGAGAAGGAAAAAGGACTGCAGAGAAGGGGCAAGTTTTCATTACTGAAACCAAGACAGCTCGAGTCCTGGTTTCTGGAATTTGTCTGGGAACTTGAGGCAGATGTTTCCGAAGAGACATGGGAAAGAAGGACGGCATCATCTAAATGTCAGGCAATGGTAAATAAGCCTAGCGAGGGTTTTATATTTTGATGGAGTCTTGGGAACTCAGCATCACCATTCTTTTTTCTAAAAAAATCATTTTGAGAAACTATGAATAAAATGGTAAAATCCCAGCCAAGGGGGTGGCGCTCCAAAGCGTTACCTTTCCCACAGAAGTGGTTTTCGGATCGCGCCCTCTTTGCCCTGGCGGATGGCTGGGCTCACAACTGTTTCCCATTACTGTCGGCAGGACGCCGGGGGACTCGCTTTTGCCGCAGAACTTGGAGAGCAGACGCGACTGCGGGACGGGAACCGAATCACATCCGGGGAGGGGAGGTGGGGAGGCAGAGCGCCCCGCGGGCTGGCGCGGCCTCGGGTCACGAACTTCTCCCGGATTTAACAAACCAAGCGATGCGGCACGAGAACTGGGCGAGAAGGACGAAAGTTGAGCAATGGAGGAACAGAAAGTGGCGAGCGCAGCCTGGCCGAGAGCGGCTGGCTGCGGACACCGGGGCCAGGAGCCCCCCGTCCCGCGAGTCGGCGCAGGGCCCCGCGACGTCCCCCCCGCAGCTCCCACCTGGCTGCGCCCCGGCCCGGCGCGGGCGGCTGGCTTGTTCCCGGCCTCTCCTCCTCTTCCTCTTCCTTGTCCCGGGAAGGGCTTCGGGGAGCGAAGAACCGGGAGAAGCTGTGCCAGGGGGCGCCGCCCCTCCTCCGGCCGCCGGACATCTCCCCGGCGCGGCAGCCGGTCCGCGGCCGTCCCCGGGGAACGCGTGAGACGGTGTCCTGCGCCCTGAGACCGGCGCCGCGGGACCCGGCGAAGGCAGGACTGACTCGAAGCGGGCGGGCGGGCGGGCGGGCGGTGCGGCTCAGTCCATCTCCGGCAGGAGAAGTGCGGGCACGATGCGCTCCCAGCGCGGCTACTTCTTGCGCTGTGCGGCGGCTCCTCCTCCTGCCCCCAGCCCGCCCGCCCCCGGGAGGAGCCAGAGGCCGCGGCACCGCCCCGAGCCCGGGCCCCGCGGCCGTCCGCCACCGCCGGCCAGGCCCTCGCTGCCGGCGCTGGCCTGAGACCCGTGGGGACGCGGAACCCCGCTACGCCCGGCTCCGGGATTCCCGCCCAAACGAGCTCCAGCCCGTTTGTCTTTTCGCTCAAATTTTCCTTCCTATTACTGATTTGTTTTTCTATCTTCCAGCCCATGGACGGAACAGTTTTCAGACTTTTGAAAGAAGTTCATGAACTAAAGTTTGTGAACACACCTGGTAAACTGCGGTACCAGAATGGCCTGGGCTGCCTTTCAGCTAACTAACAGCTGTTCCTAAAACAGCTACCCGGGGCTGCAGAAGATGAGGTTACCCCGTGGCCGAGTCTTAGAAGTGGAGGGCTCCGTAGGTGCCTGGTCTAGATCTGTCAACAACTCGTTTCTTGTTCGGCTGGCTTACTACTGTGTGGAGTAACTTACCCTAACCCAGATGTGTTTTGGTATTTCTCACGCTCCGTGTTACATACTACTCCCCGGCGAACCCTCTTGCAAAACGTCACTGATCAAAAACAAGTGTAATGCAAACTTGTAAATGCTGGAACAAATATTTTGTAGTTATTACACAGACGTCACTGAAATCTGGAGACCAAAAAAGGTCCTTAAGATTTGCTTTTAAATATGTCTAAATACTGTAGTTTGGATTTTCTCAGTTTTTAAAAGAAGTTACATACAAAAAGCTGTAATAATTAATGTATGCAACTTGATGAGTTTGAAGATAAATATACACCATGCAACCATCATGGCAATCTATGCCATAAAACCATCCATCACCTCCAAAAGTTCCCTCCCACCCTCTTACTTATTATTATTATAAACACTTATGACGTAAGATCTGCCCTCTTAGCAAAGTTTTAAGCATACAATGTAGTATTGTGAACTATAGGCACTGTGCTGTAAGTAGAACTCTAGGACTTACTCGTCTTACATAACATCAACTTTGTACCCTTGGAATAATACCGCCCTGTTTCCCCATCTCCAGCCCCCGGCAACCTCCTTTCCACTCTCTGCTTCTATGGATTTGACTTTTTTAGATTCATTAATATAAGTGAATCCATATAGTGTAGTATTTGTCTTTCTATGTCTGACTTATTTCACTAATATAGTAGCACGATTTTTTTTTTTTTAGTTTTTTATACCCTAGTGGCTAGTAGAGAAAATATCAAGGGGCCCATACACCGCAGGTGTTTTGTTTTAAAGCTAAGCTGCCCCTGTGAGGGTGTAGAAATCAGAAAAGTGAACATCCTATACCTGTTCACTGAAAATGTTATACAGGTAAATGAGATAAAAATGAAATGTCCAAGGCAGTTTTGACTTGGGGGAGGGGCAGGAAGGTACCCTGGGGTCATCCCCCCTCTTTCTTTGGAGTCCTGGAGGAAGAGAAGGTTGCTGATGAGTCGATTGGATGGCTATACACCCCAGGTCATTTCAACACCAGCTGATGGCTGTTGAGCCTCCCTGCCACACCACAGCTGCCTCGCAGCAGCACTCCAGCCCCTACTAACTGCAGCAGAGCCCAAAACCAATCACTCTAATTTGTTCTGGCTCAATTTAACCTACCAAAGTCAAATCAGTCTAGTTTCCTTCTGCTGGGTTCATCCCACATGATCACTCAAGATTGGAATCGTCTGGGATCAAAAGTGCTAGTCAGCACCTTCTCTTTTGCAAATCTTTCTTCCCTCTCTGTGAGTCTGAGAAAAAAGGGAAAAGCTAGATTAATACACTAGAATAAGACAAGTAAAATTCCCAATTCGAGCCTTATTATTTTAGGGAAGAATCTCCATTAAAGACCAGCTTACCAGAAAGCCCAGAGAATATGAAAGCAAAGAAAGTATGAAGCAAACCATTCTCTCCATCTAGAAGGGCTAGAGAATTAATCTCCCCAAAGGAAAGTTAAATAACTACCAGATGTGTCCACCACTTGTACTGTACTGTACTGACCAAAGCAAGCCCTACACCCTAATACCTACCCAGAGGGTAGATTTTCAGGAAGTCTTTCTGGGGATAAAAACTTACTGGGCACAGTAAGATTTATTACCGAGTTATGGTTTTATCTAATAATGCTTTTTTTTAAAGAAAGGATTTCTCTAAAAAATAGTTGTCAAGGAGAATGCTGTGATAGTCATATTCTTTCAATAACCACTATCCTTGGTAAATGAGAAGGCATAGAATCATGATGGGTAAAGTCCTTCATTCATATAGAAACTTTTTATAGTATTGGTGGTGATAGTATATGTAGTAGAAATAATGCTAATGTTCATCCAGCTAGAATCCCTTCTATTAATAAACAGCTTGCAAAGGTATAATATAAATGTTATTAGAGGCCCCTAAAATGAACAGTTGGTCCAATACAGACCCATGATATATATATATAAATATTTATATTTTATAAATATTTATATATATATTTTTTTTCCTCAAAAGCAACTACTTCACGAAGGAAACAATGTCTAACGATATTCTAATCTCCAGCCTGTGGTAGAACAAAGCATTTAAATGAATTGTAAGGTAAGTATACATGGTGTCCTGCCTCCATTAAGGCAAACTTCGTCTATGAAAAATTAGCTTAAAACCATAAATTAATGATTCCTGAATTTTAATTTATTTACTTTTCAAGTACTTATCAGTTCCTAGATGTCCTCCATTCTTCTATTCTAAACTCATAATAACAAATTTCTGAATACTAAGTTCTAAGATTACGTTAGGAAGTCTGTAAAAAAGTTGAATTTTAGAGTTGTAAGGATCTTAGAGATGCTAATTTAGCACAGTTGCCTTCATTTGTTCATTCAGTTTTCCTGAAGACATTTAATGAGTATCTGCAGTAGAAGCACATTTACTGTGAAGCTGATGAAGCTGAAGCTTCAGGGCATCGCACTGGTACAGTATCTTCCAGTGTGAACTCAGGAATGTGATCACTTGGTCGTGTGTGTTTATGAAATTTACAAATTTACAAAAGCAAACATTTAAACTGCAATTAAGACCACAATCTCTTTCCACTTGGATTTTCCCTCCATCACCTTATGCCTAGAGTCAGTTGGTATTGGAGTTATTGGGGGCACTTTGGGATCTGCTGGGAAATTTGCGCTGGGGATACATTCAGTTTGGATTTAGTAGGATATATTTTTTTGGTTGTCAGCTTCTCCAAAGAATAGTTGTTACTGCTTAAATTCCAATTTGTCCATTGTGCAACTCACCAAGCATTACACCCAGGATACATTATCACTACATAAACACATCCTAATTCCCCTAACACTGAAAATATGTGTGGGTAGTGGAGGTGAAACAAGATTCAAAATGTACAACAGCAAAAGGTGAGTTGTAGAAAATTATTTCAGGCATCAGAAGACAAAACCAGCACAGAAAGAATCACTTCTAATTGATGTAATTTCTCTCATAACAGTAATATGTTCAATAATGGAGTGTATATAATTTTTATAATTGTAAATTCAGCAAACTTTTTTTAAATGAAAATCATGTAAAATAGAATTTTTCAGAATTTTTGTTTGTAGGGCAAAAACCTGTGGCAATACCACAAACAATGAGTGTGTATGTGAGTGTATAGTGTTGTATGTTTACCTGGCCCTTCTATCAATAATACACTCAATCAAATTTGAGGAAAGACTGAATTCTCTTTCCATTATATGTACAGAAAATGACACTAGAAAATCATTGTCATATGAAATGCTATCAAAGAGTATACCAACAAAGGTATAAGAAAAAAATATTATAGAGGTATACCAGGCAGTTAATGGAAAAAATACTGTTTTTCTAGACTTCGTGATATTTGTAGTATTAGCCAACCTTTTAAAATTGGTAATTTGTATGATTTATTTTTTCATTCACTTTAAAAAATTTTTACTTATTTATTTTTGGCTGCATTGGGTCTTCGTTGCTGCTCACGGGCTTTCTCTAGTTGCGGCGAGCATGGGCTACTCTTTGTTGCGGTGCACGGACTTCTCATTGCGGTGGCGTCTCTTGTTGCGGAGCACGGGCTCTAGGCACGTGGGCTTCAGTAGTTGCGGCTTCATTCACTTTTATATCTAATTTTTATTTTTAATTTTAAATCTTTCTCTTTAAAGAGAAATTGCAAAAATCTTCACGTACCTTAAAACCTTGGTCTGTCCTTGAGTGCCAACCATGTGTCAGATACACACTCATTCTTAGAGATACAGTGATGAATAAAAACCAGTGCTTTCCCTCAAGGAGCAAGTCTGATGGGGTAAACGGAGGAGCAAAGCAGGTAGGACAGGGAAAATGGGTATGGGTATAAATAGGGTATAAATAGGATGGGTATAAATAGGATGGACCCCAACTTAGTCGAAAAGGTTCCAGGAAGGCTCACTAGAGGAGATAACTTTTTTCCCCTCTGCCTCCTGTGACCACCATGACTTCCACAAAAAAGGTCTGCAATTCAATACTTATTTGATGTTTGAGAAAAGCTGAAGTTCATCACACTGTAACTGAACTACCATTCCCAATGCACAAGCACTGTATTCCTCAAAAGTATGAGAAAAGACAAAGTGCTGACTCTGAAGCATTTCAACAAAGATGCAAGTGTAGTTTAGAAATGTTAAGCTTTTTGTTCTAAAAAGTCCACCAGAGGGATAAGCTTCTGTATATATGTTGGAGCACAGTATTTACTATGTGGCAGGTGGCCCAGGAATACTAAGACAGCTGTCAACATCAAGGAAAGCACCAGTCCATGAAAAGCAAGCAGATGGATCGGGGCACTTCACTAGCTGCCTCCTAGAATAATAGCTGGCCAAATGAGGCAATGTCACACTGCCCAGGGCAGTAGAAAGCTATTACTTGGTATAAGCCCTCAGTTAGGAGATGGGGCGGGGGAACGTCCTCCCCTTTCCTTTGTATAGCCCAGGTTTTCATTAAGAAACACAACAGCAAATAAGGAAGGGGGGAAAATGATGTTAGCATTTCTCATTCTGTTACATTCTGATTATCATGGTTTGTAACACGGGAAAATGCCTCAGTCTTGCTGCTTCAATGAGAGCAGATGGTAAAATTTTAAGTAATTGGTTATTCAGATTTCTATGGGATGCATGAAGTTCTGTTGTATTGTTTGTCTGGTTTTTATTTCCAGAACATGTGGAGATTGACATCTTTCAAACACACATCTTTTAATGCTTAAATTAAGATGTGTTAGTCTGACCTAAATTATATTTACTCTTTTCTTCCCTTGAAATTGATGATGATACTTATGAAGAGAAATGAATGCTTTAAAAAATTATAACATTAACAATCAAATATTTTCATCTAAAACAGTGCAAAATTTGCTAATACCAAACCATTGTATTCTAAAGGGTATATAAATAGAAGAAGGATTTCTTTGGCAAACATAGATTATAAAATCTATTCCAAAATAGTTATTCATACCAATTCAGTTTGATATCTCTTTTGTTTGAGTCAAAAGCTATCTATAATATAAAGTCATACGTAGACTATTAACTTTTAGTAATGCAGCTTCATACAGATGACACAGATAATGGCTCAGAATAATAATTTACTATTATTTGCAAAACTCAGTTCCTATATTGTTTTCCCAAAATAATTGATGAGTACAGAAGTCATGCACTGTATTGTACATATCTGATATACAATTTTAAATGGATTTATTTTGAAAAGAACAATTGTTTATAAATCTCTGGACTGTACTATTTTAGTGTTTATTGTAAACTTTGTTTATTAGGGCTCATGAAACAAAGCTTCAGAGGAAAAAGATAATTGGTTTGTGAATTAGCTTTCTTGTTGTTTTTATTTTGAAGTTGGAGAACAGACATATCCCAGAATCCTGAGTTTTCTTACTATGGACACGTTCCCAGTTTGATTTGCTGCAAATGGTTTAAAAGCAAGGCATAGAGGCAGCTGTTATTGTGAGCAAATGTTTTGATTAGAGAGAGAAAGCAGCTGGAAATGATACATGCTGTCATGTAAAATAAGCCACAGTTTTCAAATGGGGACTTTACCTAATCTCAAATTGAGATTAGCATTATTTCCTTTACATGAATTTTCTTTGTATAGAATGGACTAGATGTCTATTCACTTTGTTTATAATCTGGAGTGATGAAGTACTGATACTTACCTATGGAAATCTTACATAGTCCGTTATGAAATAATAATATCATTAACAAATTTTCATGAAATTTCACTTAAAAATATTGCTAAATGTAGTTAAAAATCCATATGGAGCTTATAAAATCAAGTGTTACTGTAGAGGATACAATTTTGATTTTTTAGAAATGAAGTAAGTACATTCTCAATGCCTCCACTTTCATTATGAAAAATTTCTAAAAATTTATCAAACTATAACTTAATTGGTTTTGCAAATAATGAACAAAAGCAGCCTACATCAAATATTTCCATCAGTCTGTGTTAGCAACTGAATTCCTTCCTCACCTCTTCCAATCAACTTTTCATTGGTAAATAGTAAAAGGAGTTACCTATGAAAAAAAGGTGAAACAGAAGAAGTTACAATAGGAATATTTTGACTCCAGTATCAAAGTAAAAAGGTAATTCTTATAATTGATTTCATATTAACAACCATTCTTAAGTTTCATTCATTTCTACATCCTATCTTCTACTTTACTTTTCTTTCTTTCAACTCTCCAAATAAGTACTTTTGGGTAGTCAGTTTCCATCATAAGTCATTTGGTTTATTTCTCCTACAGGTGAATGTATTGACATATGACTTTGAATTATCAAGTCTGGAAGACAATCAAATGAACAAATCGTTTTTTATCAATTTCACAGTTGGTCTTAATTTAAGTAACTCCAGAAATGATGATTCCATTTCTATCTGGTTCAACAGGAACTCCACTTCAAATGATCAGTCATGTACATCATCAAATGAAAGAGCTGACCACACCACAACTTTATAAACCATATGCAGTCTGAGGGGAATGGAAATTAACTTATTCATCTTAAATTCTGCCACTTTCATTCTAGTTTTTCCTACCACTTAAAGACATTCTGTAGGTATATGTATCTCTGCAGCTTAAATAAAACACAATCTAGGTTAGAAATAAAAAGCATCTTTTAATAAAATTTAAAAAGTAGCTACTGGAAAACTCTTCCTTAGTAGGTAAGGAAGGTAGACAGAGAAATTTTTAAAAATTAAGTATTTACTGAAAAGTTTATTAATCAGTCTACATTTCAGAAAAGCAAAACAAAACAAAAAATAAGAAAATGGAAAATTCTGAAATAAAGATCTAGATAGAGTCTAAATCAAGATCACTGACCTAGTAGTCATTCTTCTAGTGTTAGCTGCCTCAAACTCGGTTAGGAAAGTTGGTGGGAGGAATATATATTAAGAAAAACCAAAAAACGATATCCCATCTACAAAGTTATTTTATGGCCTTCTACCTGTTCAATAAACATTCTACCTGTTCCAGGCCCTGCGTTTGGCGATTGGAATATGAATGTGATCCACCTCAAGACATTGTCTCAAAAAAGGAGAACAGAACTAAGTGACAGTTACAAATCACAGGACAGTGTGATAAATTTGAAAAGTGAGAAATACGTACATGGGAAAAGGGGAGAAGAAAGTGTCTAACTGTATCACTTGGGCAGGCTGTACTTGAGGTCAGGGATAGATTTCACAAATCAGGCTCCAGAAACATGGATCAGAAAGTCCTGCAACCACAACCAGTTAAAACACCTGTTGAAACATTTATATTAGAAATGTCGCACTTGTCAGAAAGCAGTATCAAAGCCCAACAGGAGTGCATACAACACTGGGCCAACAATAGACATATAATTAATATCTGCTATCTGATTTGGTGAGGAGACATTACAGTCAGTGGGTGCTACTACATTGTGAATCATCAAATAATATGTGTAACATAAGGATATTTAAGGGCTTTAGTATGTTAATATGAAACTACCTTTAAGTGAACTACTTGCTTCATTCTTTAAAATAATTGCATAATTAAAAAGTAGACGACAATAATAAAGTATGAGAAATATGCAAGCAGAGAAACTGCTGCACTGATCCTAACTCGATTTACATAATCTGAGTTTATATCTGCCAATTACTGACTGAGACAGGTTAGACCAGTAAATCAGGATGGAGAAGTCTTACTACTAACCAAATGTCTAATTTAGGACCAAAATCAAGTGTATACAAGAACCAAACAGTTTGACATTTGTTTGGCATTCTTGTAAATTGCCTTTCTCACAGCTATTACACTGAATTCACTCTAACTTGTCAGGTTGTTATTATTTCTGTTGTGAAATCCAGGAAGTCACCTGGTCCATGTTTATGATTAGTGGTTAAAGTGGTTTTTTTCCTCTAAAAATTGGTGGCAGTGCTGTATTGTCTAATAGTATATCTACAAATTTCAAGAGATCTGTAACTCATATAATAAATATATTCACATTTCCCATACTGTTTGCAGTTGTCAACATATTCAGGCCGTTGATTTTTATGTTATACAATTTTAGACTTTCTTTTTTGAAAATTAATTACTCAAATCTACTATATTCTATTCTGGTTCTTCTTATGTAAAATGCCACTTACTCTATATTACTGTTTTGTATAAAATTATTTTTATGTAAAGATAATTTTTATTTTGAAATTATTTCATACTTATTGAAAAACTACAAGAATAGTACAAAGAACTTTTTATTCCCTGAATCATTTGAAAGTATGTTTTCAAAATGATGTCCTGGGCTTCCCTGGTGGCGCAGTGGTTGAGAGTCTGCCTGCCGATGCAGGGGACACAGGTTCATGCCCCGGTCTGCGAGGATCCCACATGCCGCGGAGTGGCTGGGCCCGTGGGCCATGGCCGCTGAGTCTGCGCGTCCGGAGCCTGTGCTCCGCAACGGGAGAGGCCACAACAGTGAGAGGCCCGCGTACTGCAAAAAAATAAATAAATAAAAAATAAAAATAAAAATAGCTAATCACTGAATAATTTAATATTTTATTTAGACTAACATAATCAAATATTAACCTTCACTAACATTCTATGTAAATTGATACAGCCACTATGGAGAACAGTATGGAGGTTGCTTAAAAAACTAAAAATAGAATTACCATATGACCCAGCAATCCCACTACTGGGCATATATCCAGAGAAAACCATAATTTCAAAAAGACACATGCACCCTAATGTTCATTGCAGCAGTATTTACAATAGCCAGGTCATGGAAGCAACCTAAACGCCCATCGACAGACGAATGGATAAAGATGTAGTACATATATACAATGGGGTATTACTCAGCCATAAAAAGGAACGAAATTGGGTCATTTGCAGAGACGTGGATGGAACTAGAGACTGTGATACAGAGTGAAGTAAGTCAGAAAGAGAAAAACAAATATCGTATATTAACGCATATATGTGGAATCTAGAAAAATGGTACAGATGAACCGGTTTGCAAGGCAGAAATAGAGACACAGATGTAGAGAACAAATGTATGGACACCAAGGGGGGAAAGTGGGGGTGTTGGTGGTGGGATGAATTGGGAGATTGGGATTGACATATACAGTAATATGTATAAAATAGATAACTAATAAGAACCTGCTGTATAAAAAATAAACTTAAAAAAATCTACAAATACTAAGCAAAGAAAAAAAAATTCATTGCCACAGTGCTTATGATACAAAAAGTGGTAGAAAAAATGGAGATGTTTAAGGGGACAAATTAGACAAATAATGGTACATATTAACAAAGAACTATACAGCCATTAAAAAGAATAGAGATGAAATGGAAAATGCCAGTAAGTATAGTTAACTATTAATTTTATTTTTAAAGGAAGATAAAGAGTAACAATATGGTGTATACATTTTCAAAGGATCTATATATGCCATAAAATTTAATTTCTTTTCTTTGTAAGGACATAAGAAATATGTGATAGGTACATCTCTTGGGAGAGAGATGGTGGGGGGAAACCATGGAGGTGGGTAAGAGAGACATTGTTTAATATTTACATTTCTGTACTGTTAATTTTTGAAAAATCTTATGTATGTCTAATTTTTCTCTATGTTAACAAACACTCTCTGGGTACAGGGATAATTGGTGTTTTTGCTTGTTTTATTCTTTATTCTTTTCTGTTTTACAAAAATAAAGACTACTTCAATAAAATTAAAAAAAAACCCTTCATTAACATTCCAAATTTATTTAATATGCCCCCAAAATCTGTGGACCAGGCAAAAATTACATATAATACTGGCTTACATATTCATTCATTTAACAAATGTGGGCACAATATATACCATGCAGTGTCCTAGGCACTTGGAATGTAAGGTGTGAATAAATTCCCTGCACTTGTGAAATTTATGTTCTAGTGTAAAAGACCAACATGAATACATAAATATATATAATAATATCAGGTCATGATAAAGTGCTTTAAGGAAAATATAGCAGGAGAAGAGAGTAGAGGAGGGTGAATTTGCTGGTTTGAATATGATAGTTAGAGATGAAACCTCTGAGGAAGTGATTTGAATGAAATGGAGTGAGACATGCAAAGATCCAGGGAAAGGTATTCTGGGTAGAGGGAAGAGCAAATGCAAAGGTCTTGAGAAGAGAATGGGCTTGGCTCATTTGAGGACTAATAAGCTGAAGTGCAGCAAATTATTGGGAAGGAGACTAAAGATGTAGCTGGAACGCATGAGGTAGGGACCCTTGTAAGCCCTGGTAAAGTTTTGGATTTTATTTTACATGTGATGGGGAGCTACTGGAAGGTTCAGAATAGGAGAGTGATATGTTTTATTTTTTAAAAAGAAAAATGACACTGGTTGCTGCAAAGGGAGAACATTGTTGTTGAGGTAGAAGGGAAGTGGAGTGACTAGGAAGTGAATTTAGAGGTCCAGACAGGAGGCTATGGTGGTATGGACTAGAGAAATTCTAGTGAAGGGGGTGTGAGGTCAGATTCCGGATTTTGTTTTTGAAACAGAATTTGCTGATGGATTGTAAGAGGGACATGAGAGAAGAAATTATATCTCTTCTTCATATTTTAATTGTTATCAATTTGATTATTGGCATAATGAATCATAATTTGCATTCAGTATTATTGTCATTATTTTACTTTGCTATCAATGAACCCATTTAAAAATTATTTATTTATTTGGCTGTGTTGGGTATTAGTTGCAGCACGTGGGATCTTTTAGTTGCAGCATGTGGGCTCTTAGTTGTGGCATGTGGGATGCAGGATCTAGTTCCCTGACCAGGGATTGAACCTGGGCCCCCTGTATTGGGAGCACAGAGTCTTAACCACTAGACCTCCAGGGAAGTCCCATCAATGAACCCATTTTTAATTCCTGATATCTTATTTTGATTGGCTAAATGAACTCATGCAAGTTGGTACATATAAAGATAGGATCTTCTTACTATACTTATTTGCAAAGTGAATGGAATATTGATTATAATGGATAAGTTCTTTTGATTTTGCCATGTTTATATAATTGTGAATACTGTGATTACTCAATTCTCCCACTTTTCTTTACATACCCTACTGTAAAATATTAGGATAGGGTACAAAATGATGTCATTTGGTCTTTATTTAACAGCAGAAAATGAAACTTATTATCAGTACTGTTGTAATATAACCATCCAGGATTTCCAAAATGTGCATATGTGAAACAAAAAGCATGAAATTTTAAACATTTTGGAGACCTCATTAACAGCTTAAAACGTATTGGTATTTTTCAGAGAATGAATGCTTTATGAAACTTTAGGGTATCACTTGTTTTAATAAGTTATAATTTCTAAGTAGAAATATAAAGAATCTTCTTTTAAATTAATTTTGTGAAAAATTATCTAGCTTCTCAGAGTCCTAAATCTGTCCTGATTCAAACATACATACATAGTGTATTTACATAGATATCTACACACAACAAGTTGTCAAAAACACAGAATAAGAAATAGTTCAATGCTGCTGTTTACTATCTGTCTCCAGTTCTTAAGTCAATTTTCTAAACAGTTCGATTTACATGGCTGGTCAAGGCCTTGAAAAATATCCCTCAATCTCCCATGGTTGCATCAAAAATCTGATTTTATCATATAAAGTGTTTTCTATTTCTAGTAGTGAGATTTACCTAATAACTAAATCAGGATCAGAAAACAAGAGAATATGTGAATCAAAGCAAGGTCCATCCAAGGCCTAGAACCCCTTTCAAAGCTATGGTAGTTTATTTCTTCCAAAGAACTAGCTTTTGGTTTCACTGATTTTTCTCTATTGTTTTTCAATATCATTGGTTTCTTCTCTAATCTTTATTATGTCTTTTGATCTGTTTGCTTTAGGTTTAATTTTCTTGTCTTTTTCAATTTTCTTAACATAGAAGCATAGATTATTGTCTTGAAATAATTTCTTTCTAATTTAATGCTATATATTTAATGCTATATATTTCCCTTGGAGTGCTGTTAGTTGCATCCCAGAAATTTTGATATGGTGCATTTTCATTTTGTTTGGTTACAAATATTTTCTGATTTCCCTTGAATTATCCTCTTTGAACTATGGATTGTTGAGAAATGTGTTGTTTAATTCCTAAGTGTTTAGAGATTTTTAAATGTGTCATTGATTTATAATTTAATTCCTTCATGGTCAGAGAACATACTTTGTATGGTTTCAATTGTCTTAAGTCTATTAACGTTTGTTTTATGACCTAGGATACGGTCTATCTTGATGATTCATTCCCTATACACTCAAAAAAAGTACTATTCTGATGCTGTTGGATTGAGTGTTGTTCTATAAATGTCATTTCAATATAGCAGTTTGATGACATTTATAACCTTGCTGATCATCTGTTTACAGGTTCTATCACTTATTAACAGAGATGTGTTGAAGTACCAACTATTACCGTGGATCTATTTCTTTCAGCTCTGTCAATTTTTCTTCAAGTATTTTGAAGATGTTTTTTAGGTGAATGCACATTTAAAATTGTTGTCTTCTTGGTGTGGAGTTCCGGATTTTGGAGAGTTCCTCCTCGTACCCCCACCCCAACAAACTGCCAGGAAGAAAGAAGTATGAGTCATAGGAAAATGAAAAAGGGATGTCTCAAATTTTGTAGGACTCATTATTGATTTGAGAACTTGAGTTGGATTGAAGAATAAGTACAAATAGAGGATTGTTTCAAGATGGCGGTGTAGAAGGATGTGCTCTCACTCCCTCTTGCAAGAACACCAGAATCACAACTAACTGCTGAAGAATCATCAACAGGAAGACACTGGAACTCACCAACAAAGATACCCCACACCCAAAGACAAAGGAGAAGCCACAGTGAGATGGTAGGAGGGACGAAAACACAATAAAATCAAATCCCATAACTGCTGCGTGAGTGACTCACAAACTGGAGAGCACTTATATCACAGAAGTCCAGCCACTGGAGTGAAGGTTCTGAGCCCCACGTCAGGCTTCCCAATCTGGGGGTCCAGCAAAGGGAAGAGGAATTCCTAGAGAATCAAGACTTTCAAGGCTAGTGGGATTTGATTGCAGGACTTCAACAGGACTGGGGGAAACAGAGACTCCACTCTTGGAGGGCACACACAAAGTAGTGTTCACATTGGGACCCAGGGGAAGGAACAGTGACCCCATAGGAGACTGAACCAGACCTACCTGCTAGTGTTGGAGGCTCTCCTGCAGAGGCGGGGGGTGGCTGTGTCTCACCATGAGGACAAGGGCACTGGCAGCAGAAGTTCTGGGAAGTACTCCTTGGCGTGAATCCTCCCAGAGTCTGCCATTAGCTTCACCAAAGAGCCCAGGTAGGCTCCAGTGGTGGGTCGCCTCAGGCCAAACAAGCAACAGGGAGGGAACCAAGCCCCACTCATCAGCACACAAGTGGATTAAAGTTTTACTGAGCTCTGCCCACCAAAGCAACAGCCAGCTCTACCCACCACCAGTCCCTCCCATCAGGAAACTCGCACAAGCCTTAGATAGCCTCATCCACGAGAGGGCAGACAGCAGAAGCAAGAAGAACTACAGTTCTGCAGCCTGTGGAACAAAAACCACATTCACAGAAAGATAGACAAGATGAAAAGGCAGAGGGCTATGTTCCAAATGAAGGAACAAGATAAAACCCCAGAAAAACAACTAAATGAAGTGGAGATAGGCAACCTTCCAGAAAAAGAATTCAGAATAATGATAGTGAAGATGATCCAGGACCTCAGAAAAAGAATGGAGGCAAAGATCAAGAAGATGTAAGAAATATTTAAAAAAATGTAGAAGAATTAAAGAACAAACAGAAATGAACAACACAATAACTGAAATGAAAAATACACTAGAAGGAATCAATAGCAGAGTAACTGAGGCAGAAGAATGGATAAGTGACCTCTAAGACAGAATGGTGGAATTCACTGCTGTGGAACAGAATAAAGAAAAAAGAATGAAAAGAAATGATGACAGCCTAAGAGACCTGTGGGACAACAATAAACGCAACAACATTTGCATTATAGGGGTCCCAGAAGGAGAAGAGAAAGAGAAAGGACCCGAGAAAATATTTGAAAAGATTATAGTTGAAAACTTCCCTAACATGGGAAAGGAAATAGCCACCCAAGTCCAGGAAGTGCAGAGATTCCCATACAGGATAAACCCAAGAAGAAACATGCCGAGAAACATAGTAATAAAACTGGCAAAACTTAAAGACAAAGAAAAATTATTGAAAGCAGCAAGGGAAAAATGACAAATAACATACAAGGGAACTCCCATAAGGTTAAGAGCTGATTTCTCAGCAGACACTCTACAAGCCAGAAGGGAGTGGCATGATATGCTTAAAGTGATGAAAGGGAAGAACGTACAACCAAGATTACTCTACCCGGCAAGGATCTCATTCAGATTCAATGGAGAAATCAAAAGCTTTACAGACAAGCAAAAGCTAAGAGAATTCAGCACCACCAAACCAGCTATAAAACAAATGCTAAAGGAACTTCTCTAAGAGGGAAACACAAGAGAAGAAAATGACTTACAAAAACAAACCCAAAACAATTAAGAAAATGGTAATAGGATCATACATGTCGATAATTACCTCAAACGTGAATGGATTAACTGCTCCAACCAAAAGACACAGCCTTGCTGAATGGATACAAAAACAAGACCCATATACATGCTGTCTACAAGAGACCCACTTCAGACCTAGGGACACATTCAGACTGAAAGTGAGGGGATGGAAGAAGATATTCCATGCAAATGGAAATCAAAAGAAAGCTGGAGTAGCAATACCCATATCATATAAAATAGACTTTTAAATAAAGAATGTTACAAGAGACAAGGAAGGACACTACATAATGATAAAGGGATCAAACCAAGAAGAAGATATGACAATTATAAATATATATGCACCCAACACAGGAGCACCTCAATATATAAGGCAAGTGCTAACAGCCATAAAAGAGGAAATCAACAGTAACACAATAATAGTGGGGGACTTTAACACCTCACCAATGGACAGATCATCCAAACAGAAAATTAATATGGAAACACAAGCTTCAAATGACACAATAGACCAGATAAGATTTAATTGATATTTATAGGACATTCCAACCAAAACCAACAGATTACACTTTCTTCTCAAGTGCGCACGGAACATTCTCCAGGATAGATCACATCTTGGGTCACAAATCAAGCCTCAGTAAATTTAAGAAAATTGAAATCATATAAAGCATCTTTTCAGACCACAACGCTATGAGATTAGAAATCAATTACAGGGAAAAAAACCGTAAAAAACACAAACACATGGAGGCTACACAATACGTTACTAAATAACCAAGAGATCACTGAAGAAATCAAAGAGGAAGTCAAACAATACCTAGAGAAAAATGATAATGAAAACATCACAATCCAAAACCTATGGAATGCAGCAAAAGCAATTCTAAGAGGGAAGTTCATAGCTATACAAGCCTACCTCAACAAACAAGAAAAATCTCAAATACACAATCTAACCTTACACCTAAAGGAACTAGAGAAAGAAGAAAAAACAAAACCCAAAGTTAGCAGAAGCAAAGAAATCATAAAGATCAGAGCAGAAATAAATGAAATACAAACAAAGAAAACAATAGCAAAGATCAATAAAACTAAAAGCTGGTTCTTTGAGAAGATAAACAACATTGATAAACCATTAGCCAGACTCATCAAGAAAAAGAGGAGGAGGACTCAAATCAATAAAATTAGAAATGAAAAAGGAGAAGTTCCAACAGACACTGCAGAAATACAAAGCATCCTAAGAGATTATTACAAGCAACTCTTTGCCAA
Organism: Orcinus orca; assembly: GCF_937001465.1. NCBI lineage: Eukaryota > Metazoa > Chordata > Mammalia > Artiodactyla > Delphinidae > Orcinus > Orcinus orca. The sequence continues at coordinate 103,584,464 of NC_064563.1, forward strand.
TAAACTGGGCAACCTGGAAGAAAATGGACAAATTCTTAGAAAGATATATAAACTTCCAAGACTGAACCAGGAAGAAATAGAAAATATGAACAGACCAATCACAAGTAATGAAATTGAAACTGTGATTAAAAATCTTCCAACAAACGAAAGTCCAGGACCAGATGGCTTCACAGGTGAATTCTGTCAAACATCTAGAGAAGAGCTAACATTCATCCTTCTCTAATGCTTCCAAAAAATTGCAGAGGAAGGAACACTCCAAAACTTATTCTATGAGGCCACCATGACCCTGATACCAAAATCAGACAAAGATACTACAAAAAAAGAAAATTACAGACCAATATCACTGATGAATATAGATGCAAAAATCCCCAACAGGGCTTCCCTGGTGGCGCAGTGGTTGAGAGTCTGCCTGCCGATGCAGGGGACGCGGGTTTGTGCCCCGGTCCAGGAGGATCCCACGTGCCGCGGAGCGGCTGGGCCCGTGAGCCATGGCCGCTGGGCCTGCATGTCCGGAGCCTGTGCTCCGCAGCGGGAGGGGCCACAGCAGTAAGAGGCCCGCATACCGCAAACAACAACAACAACAACAACAAAATCCCCAACAAAATACTAGCAAACAGAATCCAACAACACATTAAAAGGATCATACACCATGATCAAGTGGGCTTTATCTCAGGGATGCAAGGATTCTTCAATCTATGCAAATCAATCAATGTGATACTCCATATGAACAAATTGAAGAATAAAAACCATATGATCATCTCAATAGATGCAGTAAAAGCTTTTGACAAAATTCAACACCCATTTATGATAAAAACTCTCGAGAAAGTGGGCATAGAGGGAACCTATCTCAACATAATAAAGGCCATATACGACAAACCCACAGCAAACATCATTCTCAATGGTGAAAAACAAAGCATTTCCTCTAAGATCAGGAACAAGACAAGGATGTCCACTCTTGCCACTATTATTCAACATAGTTTTGGAAGTCCTAGCCATGGCAATCAGAGAAGAAAAAGAAATAAAAGGAATCCAAATAGGAAAAGAAGAAGTAAAACTGTCACTGTTTGCAGATGACATGATACTATACATAGAGAATCCTAAAGATGCCACCAGAAAACTACTAGAGCTAATTAATGAATTTGGTAAAGTAGCAGGATACAAAATTAATGCACAGAAATCTCTTGCATTCCTATACACTAATGATGAAAATTCTGAAAGAGAAATTAAGGAAACACTCCCATTTACCATTGCAACAAAAAGAATAAAATACCTAGGAATAAACCTACTAGGGAGACAAAAGACCTGTATGCAGAAAACTATAAGACACTGATGAAAGAAATTAAAGATGATACCAACAGATGGAGAGATATACCATGTTCTTTTATTGGAAGAATCAATATTGTGAAAATGACTATAGTACCCAAAGCAAACTACAGATTCAATGTAATCCCTATCAAATTACCAATGGCAGTTTTTATGGAACTAGAACAAAAAAATCTTAAAATTTGTATGGAGACACAAAAGACCCTGAATAGCCAAAGCAGTCTTGAGGGAAAAAAACCGACCTGGAGGAATCAGACTCCCTGACTTCAGACTATACTACAAAGCTACAGTAATCAAGACAATATGGTACTGGCACAAAAACAGAAATATAGATCAATGGAACAGGATAGAAAGCCCAGAGATAAACCCATGCACCTATGGTCAACTAACCTATGACAAAGGAGACAAGGATATACAATGGAGAAAAGACAGTCTCTTCAATAAGTGGTGCTGGAAAAACTGGACAGCTACACGTAAAAGTATGAAATTAGAACACTCCCTACCACCATAGACAAATATAAACTCAAAATGGATTAGAGACCTAAATGTAAGACCGGACAGTATAAAACTCTTAGAGGAAAACATAGGAAGAACACTCTTTGACACAAATCACAGCAAGATCTTTTTTGAGCCACCTCCTAGAGTAATGGAAATAAAAACAAAAATAAACAAATGGGACCTAATGAAACTTAAAATTTTGCAAAGCAAAGGAAACTACAAACAAGACGAAAAGACAACCCTCAGAATGGGAGAAAATATTTGCAAACGAATCAACAAAGGATTAATCTCCAAAATATATAAACAGCTCAATATTAAAAAAACAAACAACCCAATCAAAAAAGGGCAGAAGACCTAAATAGACATTTCTCCAAAGAGGACATACAGATGGCCAAGAATGAGGTATCATCTCACACCAGTTAGAATGGGTATCATCAGAAAATCTACAAACAACAAATGCTGGAGAGGCTGTGGAGAAAAGGGAACCCTCTTGCACTTTTGGTGGGAATGTAAATTGATACAGCCACTACGGAGAACAGTATGGAGGTTGCTTAAAAAACTAAAAATAGAATTACCATATAACCCAGCAATCCCACTATTGGGCATATACCCAGAGAAGACCGTAATTCAAAAAGACACATGCACCCCAATGTTCATTGCAGCACTATTTACAATAGCCAGGACACGGAAGCAACCTAAATGCCCATCGACAGACAAATGGATAAAGAAGATGTGGTACATATATACCATGGGGTATTACTCAGCCATAAAAAGGAAAGAAATTGGGTCATTTGTAGAGATATGGATGAATCTAGAGACTGTGATACAGAGTGAAGTAAGTCAGAAAGAGAAAAACAAATATCGCATATTAACGCATATATGTGGAACCTAGAAAAATGTTATAGATGAACTGGTTTGCAGGGCAGAAACTGAGACACCGATGTAGAGAACAAACGTATGGACACCAAGGGGGGAAAGCGGTGGGGGCTGGTGGTGGTGGTGTGATGAATTGGGAGATAGGGATTGTCATGTGTACACTGATGTGTATAAAATGGATGACTAATAAGAACCTGCTTTATAAAAAAATAAATAAAATAAAATACAAACAAAACAAAAAAATATTGTCTTCCTGGTAACTTGACCCTTTTATCATTATGTAACGCCCATCTTAATTCTTGATAAATTTCTTTGCTCTGAAATCTACTTTGTCTGATATTAATATAGGCACTCCAGCTTTCTTTTGATTAGTGTTTGCGTAGTAAACCTTTTCTTACCTTTTTACTTCCCTATATCATTATATTTGAATTGAATTACTTGCAGTTCATTCATTCATCTCTCTGTGCATTCATTTATTGAGTAACTGCCACATGCTAGATACTTTTATAGGCACTACACACACAGCAGTGAATAAAACAAAAATTGTGCTCTCTTGTAGCTTGCATTTTAGTTGAGGGAGAGGTTATAGACAGTAACTTAGTAAGCAAATATAGTTTTGTAATGCTTTTATCCATTCAATTTCTTTCTTTAATTGGTATGCTTAGGCCACTTACTTTTAATATTTTTAGATTTAGGTCTACAATTATGTTTTGTTTGTTCCCTCCATATTTTGTTTCTCTGCTTCCCCTTTTGTGCCTTCTTTTGGATCATGTGAATATATTTCAGTATTTCACTTTAACTTACTTATGATTTAATTTTTTTGTATAGTTTTTTGTGGCTTCTTTAGGTATTACAATAAACATATTTTTCACAGTCTACTTAGAAAAATATTTTTGTGCTTCAAGAGTAGAAAAGCACCACATTTGACCCTTTATTTTCCTTTATTTTGTGGTTGTAGTATATGTTACAACTACATACATTGAAACATAACACAATGTTTTCAACTGTCAAACGTTTTAAAGAACATAAGATGTTCTTTAAGTTTCCTTCTGGTAAGATTTCCCATCTGTTTGAAGAACTTCCTTTAGCATTTCTTTTAGAGCAGTTTTGGTGGCAATAAATGCTCTTGCTTTTCTTATTCTGAGTGTTTTTATTTCACCTTCATCCTTAAAAGATATTTTTGCTAGATATTCTGGGTTGAGAGTCCTTCCCTCCCTTCCTTTCTTTCTCCCTCCCTCCTTCCCTTCCTTCTCTTTTTTTAAGCAATTTGAAAATGGTGTGCCACTTCCTTATGGCCTCAATGATTTCTGATGAGAAATCAGTAGTCATTTAAATTGTTGTTTCCCTATAAGTAATATGTCATTTTCTCTGGCTGCTTTCAAGCTGAGCTTCTGAAATGTGTACACTCTGCCCTTCGCCAAATTTGTGTTCAAACTTACTTTGAGCATTTTTACAGTAGCTGTTTTAAGGTTTTTGTTAGATAGCTCAAATACCTGTGTCATGCTGATACTGGCATCAGCTTTTTCTTTTCCCATGTGAATTTTCCCTGGGTTTTGTATACTTAGTAATTTCGGATTGTCCTGGGCATTTTGAGTATTATGTAATGAGAGTCTAAGTCTTAATTATTTACTTATTTTTAGTTTTAGTTTTTTAATAAATTTATTTATTTTTGGCTACATTGGGTTGCTGCACGCGGGCTTTCTCTAGTTGTGGCGAGCAGGGGCTACTCTTCGTTGTGGTGCGTGGGCTTCTCATTGCGGTGGCTTCTCTTGTTGTGGAGCATGGGGTCTAGGCACAGAGGCCTCAGTAGTTGTGGCTCATGGGCTTCAGTAGTTGTGCCTTGTGGGCTCTAGAGCACAGGCTCAGTAGTTCTGGCGCACGGGCTTAGTTGTTCTGCCGCATGTGGGATCTTCCCAGACGAGGGATCGAACCCGTGTCCCCTGCATTGGCAGGCGGATTCTTAACCACTGCACCACCAGGGAAGTCCCTCTTTTTTAAATTCTATGGAGATTATTGATAATTTTTCTTTAGCAGGCCTTCATTCTGGTTAGATTCAGGTCAAAAGTTCCAACCAGCCTTGTGGGAGTCATATTTCAATGTTATCTCTGTTTTCAAAAACCTCCAGAGTTTTATTCATATCTAGGCCATGTGTGAGCCACCCAGTGGCTAATCTTGGATTTGGGTCATAGTTTAATTCTCCAAGTCTGTGTATGCTGTTTGGACTCAGACCCACACTGAGGGCAAGACTGAGATTTCATAAGCAACTTTATGGGGTTACTTTGCTGATCTCTTCCGTCTCCCAATCTCCTCTGTACTTTAGTTCCAGAGGCTCCCCCTACTATTTTTTTTTTTTTAACCTCCCAGCTAGAAAGCTGAGGCTTTATGTGCCCTGCTCTACCACACACTTTCTATGAATATGCCCGTCTGGGGCCAAGCAGTGGGAAGACAGAGAGAACAAAAGCAATGGGATTTACCACATCCTCTTGGGACCACAGCTCCTCTGATTGTACACGAAGGTTCCCTTTCCTCAGAATTTTAGGTGTCTGTGGGTTTGCCACTGCCACTGTTGTTGCTGCTGACACCCTCAGGTTGTTTGAGAGCTGGTGTGCAAGAAAACATAGAAAAAGAGAAAGGAGTATTTTCTTAATTTTTGCTGGTCATTAGGAGACTCCCTTCCCACTCTTTGAGCCAAAATTAGGTTTTCTCTGGAGCTCTGTCTGCACAGAATCCCAATTCTGGGTTTTAAGCAGCCTTAAGCCCAAGTAGAGGGGCTACCAAAGGGGAAAATACGGGTAAACTCACTGTTGGTCTTGTGGTATGTTAAATTCTGGTCTTCTTCAATCTGACTGCCACTCTGAGTCCTCAAGTAGCTGGACCATGCATTCAAATACCTGGTCTATGCAGGTTTTATGGTTGCATTTGGTGGGGATAGGATGGAGTGTACTTACTCTAACTTACCCAGAGGCAGAACTTCCAAGGTAGCTTTTGATCAACTGTTTATCACTATGCTCACTTGAGGGTGACTTTTACGTGCTTCAAAATCCTAGGGCTTCAGGATGTGGACAGTGTGGGAGGGTATATGCGTTATGTGGGGGCAGTAGTATGTAGGAAATCTCTGTATCTTCTGCTCAGTTTTGCTGTGAACTTAAATTTGCTCTAAAAATAAAGTCTATTTAAGAAATGAGGATCCTGGTGACAAGATGGCAGAGTAGGACATGAGCTCACATCTTCTTATGGAAACATCAAAATCAACTAATTGCTGAACAACCATTGACAGAAAAATGCTGGAACCACCAAAAAAGATACCCTACAACCAAAGACAAAGAAGAAACCACAATGAGACAGTAGAAGGGGCGCAATCATGATAAAATCAAATCCCATACCTGCCGGGTGGGCGACCCACAAACTAGAAAATAATTATACCACAGAAGTTCTCCCACAGAAGTGAAAGTTCTGAGCCCTACATCAGGCTGCCTAGCTGGGGGCCTGGAAACGGGAGGAAGAGCCCCAGAGAATTTGGCTTTGAAGGCCAGAGGGGTTTGATCACAGGAATTCTTCCACAGGACTGGGGGAAACAGAAACTCCACTCTTGGAGGGCACACACAAGGTCTTGTGTGCACCAGGACCCAGGGAAAAAAACTGGACAGCTATACGTAAAAAAAATGAAATTAGAACATTCTTTAACACCATATAAAAAATAAACTCAAAATGGGATAAAGACCTAAATGAAGGATCAAATACTATAAAACTCTTAGAGGACAACATAGGCAGAATACTCTTTGACATAAATCACGGCAGTATCTTCTTCAAGCCGTCTCCTAGAGTAATGGAAATAAGAACAAACAAAAAACCCAAATGGGACCTAATTAAACTCAAAAGCTTTTGTACAGCAAAATAAACCATAAACAAAACGAAAAGACAACCTAGAGAATGGGAGAAAATATTTGCAAATGATGTGACCAACAAAGGATTAATCTCCAAAATTTACAAACAGCTCATGTGGCTCAATACCAAAAAAACCAACAACCCAATCAAAAAATTGGCAGAAGACCTAAATAGACATCTCTCCAAAGAAGACAAACAGATGGCCAAGAGGCACATGAAAAGATGCTCAACATCACTAATTATTAGAGAAATGCAAATCAAAACTACCATGAGATATCACCTCACACCAGTCAGAAGTACCATCATCAAAGTCTACAAATAATAAATGCTGGAGAGGGTGTGGAGAAAAGGGTACCCTCCTACACTGTTGGTGGGAATGTAAATTGATACAGCCACTATGGAGAACTGTATGGAGGTTCCTTAAAAAACTTTAAAGAGAGCTACCATATGATCTAGCAATCCCACTCCTGGGCATATATCCAGAAAAAAACATGGTTCGAAAGTATACATGCACCCCTGTTCACTGAAGTGCTGTTTACAATAGCCAAGACATGGAAGCAACCTAAATGTCCATCGACAGATGAATGGATAAAGAAAGTTGTGGTGTATATATATATATATATATATATATACACACACACAGACACACACACACTGGAATATTACTCAGCAATTAAAAAGAATGATTAATGTCCTTTGCAGCAACATGGATGGACCTGGATATGAACATACTAAGTGAAGTAAGTCAGAGAAAGACAAATATATGATATCACTTATATGTAGAATCTAAAAAAAAAAAAAGTGATACAAATGAACTTATTTACAAAACAGATACAGACTCACAGACTTAGAAAATGAACATATGGTTATCCAGGAGGGGAAAGGGACAGATTGGGAGTTTGGTATTGACATGTACACACTGCTATATTTAAAACAGATAACCAACAAGGACCTACTGTATAGCACAGGAAACTCTGCTCGATATTCTGTAATAACCTGAATTGGAAAAGAATTTGAAAAAGAATAGATGTTTGTATAACTGAATCACTTTGCTGTACACCTGAAACTAACAAAACATTGTTAATCAACTCTACTCCAATATAAAATAAATATTAAAAACATTTAAAATATAAAAATGAAGAAAGAAAAGTCCTAGGGGAATACTTCTCAAACTTCAGCATGTATTCTACCATAGGTGACTCTGATGCAAATTTGAGAATATTGTTGGATATAGCCTGGGTTCCTCAGAAAGTATTGTTGAGGCAGAGAGATTCTGTATTATTAGGAAGTAAAGTCATGGGAAAGGAGAATGAAGCAGGTTAGGAGAGTGGCAATGTGAGGTGTTTCTGAGCTAGCTGCTGCTGAGTGTGACTAATTGTTAGAGTCACAGTAATCATCCCGGAAGCTATATATGGTGAGTCTCTAGACTGTCCATGATTGATGGGAACAATAGAAAGAGGGGAGAATTTATTCACTAGTTCTGTCTTCCACTTGTCAATGGTTCCCCTGCTGGGTTATGTGCGTTTTGGAATGGTAGGGGTAGGGGCATGAGAACAAAAATAGGGTGCTCTGCGCCTACACAGTTGGCTGGAGCCTAAAAGCAGTGGCAGCTGAAACAAGAGATGGTGAGTCTGAGAGAATCTGAAATGGCTCATAAAATGTGTCTGAAATGATATATACCTTAAAAATTAAGAAATCCCTCAGATTACTGGCTTGGTTTGAGGCATGGAACTTACCAAGTATTGTGGCCAAAAAAACCATAGGTCTTTTTTGGGCCAGGCTAGGTTGTGGCTGCTTAGGTATTGATTTCTTTGACACTTACTGAAAAATTAAGCTGTTCGGAAGTTTCCAGGTGACCTTAACTGAACCATATGAAAGTGCTATCATTCAGCTGCTTTGGGCCTACAAAATGGCAATGTCATATGGTTCAATTAAATATAATATGTTAAGACTTTCCATAGGGAACCCTAGGAACTGATATACTTGCTTAGAAAACACTTAAGACAGGAACCAGCAGAGAAAAGGATCTTAGGTGGTGAGTGGATATTCAAAACAAGAGTGACTAGGATGTGTAAAAAAGGAAGATGAAATGCATCAGCTTCCTCAATAAAGGATTATGGTAAAGACTCAAACATTCAAGACACAATTATTGCCCTTGCAAATCAAGGTTATGCACACGTCTCTAAAATAAGTACTGAGTCAAATTCTAGAATAATTTTGAGGGAAACAATTTTTCTAAATATAATATAGTTTGTGAAGTGATTTACATTATTATGCAGAGCCACGTCAATCCCTAATGTGTTCACATTCTGGCTTCCAGGCTGTGACCTGGGTTTACTGGAATAAGCAAATGTGCTATCAATTTTAGAGAGCCATCTACTCAGTGATAGCTACAAGGACTTGGAAGTAATCTGAAATCATGATTTTTCTGTGAGTTAGCCCAGATCTGAGTTTTATCCAGGGCACCACTGAACCCTCCCACTCCATACTATTTTCTGTAAGAAGGAAGAGAAGGTAAGGATTTGGGTATCTCCTTTATAATTAGAGAGTTTACACTTAAGTTACACTATGAAATTTTTTTGATTGTAGTTGATTAAAGGATTGTCTTAATAAATGCATATATATCAATATTAACTTATGCCTTTTGAAGAACAATTTGAAATAAGGCTAAAGTAAAAAGGATGAAAAAATAAAAATTAACCATGAGTTAAGTGAATAACCTCTAAGTTTCCTTAGAGTAAGACATTTAGCATTATGGTTTTTCATTTTATTATGAAGTGACCTTAGGATGCAGATACTCTTCCTCAGTCTCCTTCTGGAAGGTAGGATACATAAGACAGATATTTAAATAAATCTAATAAAAATAAGGATGTATTAAGTTAAATACAGAGTACTGTATAATCTTTAAATGTAAATAAAGTCTTCTTTGTGGCACTAGTAATTCTCTTATATTAAAAGGAAATACAATTGTAGGCTTCCTAGACAAAGCTGCTGCTCGAATCCTTTTCTACAGTAGGGCAAGCCCTATTCCTATTCGTAAAAAAGACTAAGACCTCCTGATATGGAGGCGAAGCCTCAGAATTGTCCTGATCTCTTTAAGAAAGAACTATAGTCTATTTCTTAAGTTTATACCCATTTCCCACATAGACAAGTTCTGTGATAAGTATTGATATATCTGCTTGTTACATCTGAAGGTCTAATTAGTAGAAAAATACTGCCTCTTGCCTTTACAGAGACCAACACACTTTTTAATCAGCAAACATAGCATTAATATTTAAAAAATAGTTCTGTGTTAGACATATTTCAAATTAGAAAAACAGATTTTAACATTAACAAGATACCATGTTGATACAGGGTCTTGGAAATCATTTTATTTTTTCTTAAGAAATTTTGTCCTGCTATGTATAAATGAAATAAAATTAGTCACAGTATGGGGGTTTTACAATGTAAAAAGGAATAAGTGATATTTTGTGAATCTATAAATTAAGCTCATGGAATTAGTGGACAGTACTTAATACACTAATAATCCAGCATCTAAAAAATGCAGTAAAAACTCTATCAAGTAGATAATAAAGTTTCCAGAAATGGCAAGAACTGACGTATCATTTAAGAGCATCACAAAAACAAACAAAATAAAAAACCCTACAACACAGGAAGAATAACGTATCTGTAAGATTTATCTATAAATCTTCCCAAGAAAGCCCTGGGGAAATAGTTAGTGATCACTAAAATGAGTGAAGTGAGAGCTTCCTATGACGTTAGGATGGTACATTCTGATATACACACACATGCACACACTGAGCCTAAGAAAATAGAGCTTAATGTGAAATTGGCTTTAACTCCAACATTAATGATTACTCTCAATTAAAGGAAATGTAAACCTATCTCAGTAATATTTTACTGTAACATTATAACATTTCATTAAATAATTGGAAGAGTTTATAAAGTTTTCCAAAAGACAATGAGACACACAGACACACACACACACACTCACACACACACACACACACACTGATTTCTGGGCCTAGGCCTTTACGGATATATGCTATTCCAATAGTCAAATGGCAAAAATTTAGAACATTGAGGCAAAGCCATAAAATATTTGCAATTAAGAAAATATTTTTAGCTATAGTTGTTACTTGGGGTCACAACTTAAAATGCATATCCACAAATTGGATTATTAATGCGCCTACATTTTACCACGTTTCAAGACTGTCAACACTAGTTATCAGTTAACTCAAAATATTGGTAAAAGTCACTAAGAAATCTGGAAGACCACGCCAGACGCTTGGGGATAATCTGTGTGTGATTAAACTTTGAAACATTAACATGTCTGATGTTTCAGAATCAGCCCCATCTGTTGCCACCCATTTAAAGAAAAGGAAGGAAAAAGACATCAGAGGGCCAAGACATCAATATAACTGGGGGGGAAAAAAGGATTTCAATGAGCATTACTTTTCAGCTATTCGCATCTAATTTTTCATCTTTAATATAATTATTTAAGAAAGAAGTAATTTCAAATTGTTCTATGCCATTTTAGAATGCTCTTTAGCTTTTCAAGAAACCTTGTAGAGGTTAAGAACACAAATTCTGGAGCCAGATAGTCTAGCCTCAAAATCTGGGGTCTTCTGTTTATTTGCAATGGGACCGTAGGCAAGTTACTTAACCTCCTTTGCCTCACTTTCATCATCTACGATAGGGGTCGGCAAAGATTTTATGTAAAGCCCCAGACAGTAAATAATTTCATGCTCTGTGGGCCACATACTGTATCTGTTGCCTTTTTTTTTTTTTAAATAACGCTTTAAAAATGTAAAACCATTATTAGCTCCAGGGCCATACAAAGACAGATTAGTAGTTTGCTGACCCGTGACCTACATAATAGAGATAATAGCGCCTACCTCATAGAATTGTTATGATGATTTTTTTTGAATTTTATTTATTTTTTTATACAGCAGGTTCTTATTAGTTATCCATTTTATCCATATTATGTTATTAAATGGAGTAATATACATATATAAAATACTTAGAAAGTACCTGGCACATAGTAAAAACCACAAAAATGTTTATTATTTCTACTATATTTCTAACCAAATTTTATTTTCAAAGTACCTCCTATTCCTCTATGACTTCTAGCATTACTTGGTGACTTGAAATTTGGTGAAGAATTAAATTTGTCCTTTTTGGTTTATTCTAAATCACCAGAGAAAAGCTTAATACTATATGTTCATGAAGCTGCCAAGTGTGGCATTAAAATCGAATGATCAGAGGGAAGAATCAGCAATGGTCCTGAGGCAGTTCCTTGTAAACCCCAGAAGGAACATCCTTAATGAGAAAGATTCACAATAAAAATGTAATAAATAAGTTACTTGAAACATTTAATTAAACACAGTAACCATTTCTCAGTCAAAGTATTTCCTTCCAGTCACAGAAATGAACAAACCTATTTTAACATCCATTTAAGTGAGCATTTAATATTGGTTTTATTTATTTATTTATTTATTTATTTATTTATTAACATCTTTATTGGGGTATAATTGCTTTACAATGGTGTGTTAGTTTCTGCTTTATAACAAAGTGAATCAGTCATACATAAACATATGTTCCCATATGTCTTCCCTGTTGCGTCTCCCTCCCTCCCACCCTCCCCATCCCACCCCTCCAGGCTGTCACAAAGCACCAAGCCAATATCCCTGTGCCATGCGGCTGCTTCCCACTAGCTATCTACCTTACTGCGTTTGTTAGTGTGTATATGCCCATGACTCTCTCTCGCCCTGTCACAGCTCACCCTTCCCTCTCCCCATAACCTCAAGTCCGTTCTCTAAGAGGTCTGCGTCTTTATTTATTTATTTTTTAACTAAGAAGCAAGAAGGAAAAATCAGAAAGCAAATCAGTTAAAATGCTACAGTATTTTAATGTACCAGAGCTACATGCAGGATGTCTTTGCCTTAAGTTTTCTCTAGAGTAACTACATATATTTTTGGAAATCACAATATGGTGGGAAAAAAATAAGTAATCAGAAGGCAATTCATAATTTTTAGCAGACGACCTATAAATGAAAAATATATACAACTCAGCTCTTCTGTGATTTATAAGGCAAAGGCTGAATAGGGCCACATTATACATATTTAAATGCAAAACATACAATAGGCTAACTTTTGAACATTTTATGAGGTGTCACATTGAAATGTGGAGCTTAATGAATTAAACTTTGTTAACACAGTGATGTCTAAACATAAAAAAACACTTGCTTGAGCTTTAATGAAATAAATTTTAATTGCATAATATGTTAAATACAAATGCAATAACCTCAGTGTATGCACACATGGCATGCTGTGACCACTGTAGCCCAACTTGCTTCTACATAATCTTTACATGAAAATGTAGAGTACGAATGGATGTTTATAGACTATAAACTAGATCTGGAGATCATGAAAACAAAGGAAGCATTTAGTACTCTCTTCTACATATTTGCATAGGTGTAAATTACTGTAGTTTGTGGAATACTAATTTAGAATCAACAAATCAACATAATTTCAAGAATTATTTTTATCATAGTCATTCTTGTCCAGAGTTTAAAGTTTGAAGTGTTAATAGACTTAAAACAAGCAAAAAGAAAAAAACAGTAGTCCCTTGTCCCTGACCTCCAGCACCCCAATCCTGGTCTCCCACCCCAGTGAGAGATTTTTCCCATCCTTTTAGCTATTCTTATGGCAGATATCTCTATATTTCTAAAATCAGTAATACTCTTAGCTATGGAATCATCCATTTTAAACAGACTGTTTGGTTCTGAATCCCAGCACCACCATTTACTAGCTCTGTGACCATAAACAACCTTTTTTAGGCCTCAGTTTCCTTGTCTATAAAACAAACACTAGAATCTACTACATAAGGCTATTATGAGGATTATATGATGTAAAATCCCATACATGTAATAATATCTTGCTCAAAATATAGTGATAGCTTTTATTATTGTTATTGTTACCTTACGGTAGATGAGGATTTGAATTCTCTTAAAACACCCCTTTCTCCATCCTCCTAAAATAGTTATAGCATATTAGGGTTTTTTTGTTGAATTACAGTGTTTTCATCTTCATGTCTTTTTTATATTTGAGGCACCTCTAGATTAATAAGACTTACTTTGTATCTTCATCAAAACAATTTATGAGAGGCTGGCAAGCTAGCTAAAATGCTGGATCACTGGAATATTCTGGATGACTTTCAATGTGCCAAATTCGAAAGCACTGGGATTTCTGGACTAAGAGAAACTGAATTATAGAACTTTTACTGAAGTTTTAAAAATATTTTATTCAAATCTCTGTGAAACATACCACTACTGTAGTTATCATAATACATCTTTATTACTCACTTACCTTTTGTCTTCTGTTTTTATCATTTTCACACCTAAGGATATTTATGATGTTACACATTATTACAGTTTTTCTTTATATGTAATTTTTTCAGGATTTACACCATTGCTCTATCCACTGTTTTCCAGTGATTAATTAAAAATGAAAGCTTCTATTTAGAGTTTACAATTATAAGCAGTCTCTAAGTTGTGAGAAGTAACACAATTTGCATACAGTAGATGGCAGAGATATGTTTAAAATTCTAAAAAACATTTTTGTAGCAGTTTATGCCCAGGAAAAACACAGTTGGTGAGTCACAGTCTATTTTAACAAAGTACTGCAGTAAACTGGAGACATTTTAAAGGAAGAAAGAATAAGTCAGTTGTAATAATTATGAAGAATCACATTAATTCATTTTTATACCTCTTAATCTTAAAATGCAATATTTTCAGTCAGCCAATGAAATAAAATTAGATACTCTGTATGAAAAGATTCTCAAATTCTCCCTCATTAAATTTTAAGTTCTCTGAGGATAAGGAATATGTTTTGTTTACCTTGTATCACCATTGCCTAGGACAATGCCAAACTAGTATAGGTACAGAGATGTTTCATTTATTTATTCAGTGTTTTATTCACTGAATAAATAAATTCAGCTTAACTTGGTCTCAGGTAATTTACAAATGTTTGACAGTAAAACACCAAACACCATATTAACACAGCATTATTCTTTTCAGCATATAAAGCACACTAGTTCGTATATTACATTTTATGTTTTATTGATGGTGACATATAGCAAAACTTTAATATATATTAATTACCCATGGTCCCTTATAAATATTTAAAAGTTCTTTTTCACAAGCATAATCATACTACAAAGTCATATCATAAGCTAAGTTTTTAGAAGACAATTAAAAAAATAAAATGCATTAAAGATATCATAAATCAAGATGAGATACTGAGATAACTCTGACTTTACACATTCTAATTACAATCAAATGTAGACCTTTCAAGAAGTTGATAATTCTGGGGAGGGAGCCCTTCAGGAAACATTTAGTTTTTATATAATTAATGGCCAGATTAGCATACCTGAAGTCTTATGTTCTTAAAAACCTCATTCAGAGTCCATAAATGCAAGCAGAAGATTATCAAGTATTCTTAGATGTAAAAACTTTCAAAAAATTTAAAGTATTCAGTTTGCCTTAATATATATTCCTTGAATTGAAAATTGTTGAGGTTTCCAAATACTATCTTTTCATGTCTTCACAGCCTGGATCTGATCTGATAATAAAAACCAAATAAAAAATTATCAGTCTCTACAGGGCAAAACCCATTCTCTAAAGTAATCCAAGACATATCCATGAGAACATGGTAGAAACCTATGTGTACGCTGTTTTCTTTTTAAAAGCACAATTCACACTATAGTTTGTATTTCTGTCATTGTACATGCACCTAATTAAAATCAACTAGTTCTACAAGGCTTGTATTAAAAAAAGCAGTTCCTTGCCTCATCCCCTCTTTCTCCTTTCACAGGCAACTACTTTCAACTCCCTTTTAGGTGATTACCTGTGTATCTCTAAATAATATGCTTTTATTGTTACTTCTTGAAATATCAGTTCCTTCAATGTAATAAGGGGCTTCAGTTCTCACACACTTGTACACTGTTCTTCTGCCACGCTCATCATGTGACCAATACTCCCATTTTCCTAACACAGTGATGTAGTCATCAATAGGATGACTATATGAATGCTATTCACAGCTGAAACGAGTGATATACCCCAGTTACTTTTCCTTTCTTCTACTACATTTTGTTTTCCCTGCAGTTATTAATTGTTCTTCATCCCCAACCCTGCTTTAGTTTTTTTTTAAAAAAATGTACTTAACATTAATTCAATCCCACTACTCTCACACTGTTTCAACCTTTACTATTATGAAGCATAATACACAATCAATTTCACTTTCTTAAAGAACTCTCCCTTAGTCTTGTGTAAAACTATTTAATCTGAACCAGTTGTTCTCCATGTTTGCCCAGTTATTTTCATATGAGATCTTTCATTATCACTCTAGGATCTCCACTATCATCCTAGGGATTCCTTCCCAACTCTCTTGTGCAGATTTTCCTATTTCCCTTATTTTTTTTTTCTTGTTGGTTTATTCTTTTGTTTTTGATCAGTACACCTCAGTGGCTACCTTAGTAAATGGTATAGAAAGTGAACTCTTCAGACTTTACATGGCTGAAGATGTCTTAATCATACAGTTATAATACACTGATACTGC
Source organism: Orcinus orca (assembly GCF_937001465.1). NCBI lineage: Eukaryota > Metazoa > Chordata > Mammalia > Artiodactyla > Delphinidae > Orcinus > Orcinus orca. Next base: position 103,600,666 of record NC_064563.1, read on the forward strand.
CAGAGAATATTATTTTCTCCTTAGATTCTTCCAGGCATTGCTTCCAAGTGTTGCTGGTGAGAATCTGTTGCTACTTTGTTTCCTTATCCTCTAGATGAAACCTCTTATTTTCTTCTCAGGAAACTTGTAGAATCTTCCTCTGTCTTACAGTGTCGATTTTAATAATGATGCACCTTGGTGTGGGAATATTTTCATCCACTGCATTGGGCTCTCAAGGGGCCTTGCAACTAAAAACTCATCATTTAGTTCTGGAAAATACTGTTTGATGATTTATTTGATGACTTTCTCCCCTCTTTTTTCTCTGTTCTCTCTTTTAGAACTTCTTATTAGGTTATTGAGCCTCCTAAAATGATTCCTTACTCTATCTTTTCTTTCCATTCTTTGTCTTTTTTGCACCTTCTGAGAGACTGTCTCTTTTTTATCTTCTTTTTATTGAGTTTTCCATTTCTACTATTCTATTATTATTTTCCAAGAACTCATTTTTTTTGTTATTTTTCAAGTAGTATTCTTGTCATATTCATGAAAGTAATACATTCTCTCTTATCTCTTTGAAGCTACTCTAATAGTTTTTTGAAATGTTCTCCCTAAATAGTCTTCCTCTAATCTGCTTTTTTTGTTTATGTTCCATAATTCTAATGTTTTGATCTTCAAATACTTGGTGATCTTTTGCTATCTTCTCATATGTATGAGTGAACACTATAAAGCTGATTGGAATTTTGTTACATGTGTGAGGCTTGTCAAAAGTGATCTTCAGTCTAGTGTATCTAGCTAAGCCGTTTTCTTGAGAATTTCTGATGTTAATACCTTTAGGTCTTTTCTCTTAGTCTGGTCTGACTCCTCAAAGTTGACTTGCTATCTCCTACCTATTGCCAGTGTCTTCTAGGAGAAATAGGAGAAGGCAGAAGACGGTTATAACCTTCAGTATGAAACTTTCAGTTACTCCTCATTTTCAGGTCAGCATGCCAACATACAGTTGTGCTTGGTGTTCTCCAGTCCAGGGATACTATTTGACTCTGCAAAGAATGAAACTTCAATCTTCTTTTGGGGCAAGGATGTATAACTGTCTTCTCCTTTCTGTCTCACTTCATCCTTATTTCCAATTTCCATCAATTTCTGAGCCTTTGAGGGGATCTGCAATGTAAATTAGGATGCTTTCCAGCTTTCTCCAGTGCTAGCTTAGAATTCCGCTTTCTCAGGTCTGTTAAGTTATTCAACATTCATCAGATATTTGGCTTCCAAAATCTGGTTGCCATTTTTGTCGCTCCCGTTTTTTTGGGTTAAATGGCTTTAAACAAAAGTCTCTTTACTGTCAGTGAGATCTGAAGAGGGGATGAAACTAAGTGTGTGTTCAATCCTTGGTCTTTCATTGGAATACTCATATGCATAGTTTATAAAATTCTTATATTAAAACCTGGAAGCATTATTAACTTTTCACATACAGATAAAGTGATACAATGAATAAGTTTCATTAGTCACATGAGAGGATTTCATTTTATAAATATCTCTCTTTACCTCTGCAATGGTTTCTGTATATTCTCTGGTGGTTTTAAAAAATATTTCATAGTCTACTCATGGGTTCTTGTCTTTGGCTGTAGTGCATAGGTAATTATTGAGAATCCTTCCAAAAGAGAATGGAATCATGGCACAAAATGTGTCATTTAATGTTTTACCCACAATTTTTCAACCGTAAACTTAAAATAATAAGATTAAATTGGTCCAAAATGAACCACAGGCCTTCTGGTTTATCACGCTAGGAAATTTCAGAATTTTGCAAGGAAAATGAAGAGATATAAGTTCAGAACATCCTTCACAGATTTACAGAAAAACTTTTGGCTAATAAGTTAACAGTTATAGGCACAGACTAGTCTCCTATATTTATTGCTACCTATTTTGCAGTATAGGTTTTCCCCTCTTTTCAAATCCAGAGAGACAAGTTAGGAGCATCAAAAATGTAAACTATTTACTGTTACATAGACATTATGAACAAAGGATCTCCTACTCAAAACCAAACTGATATACTTTTAAATCTACATACTAAGTTTCTTCCTCTACTAAATGGAGAAGTTAGGTAAAAGGGTAAATTTAACAGTTTTTGAGTGCTTTCTTACGGTAGGCACTTTAACACATGCAGTATTTCATTTAATCTGTATGGCAATTTTTGAAATTTTATTTTTTAATTTTACAGATGAAGAAAATTATTTTTATAAGATAATTAGAGACATTAGTTAATAATTAATAAGTAGTGGAATAAATCTGCTAGACTTGAAAGCCCAAGTGCTTTTTACTACTATTCCACGCTGCCCACATAAAATGAGGATACTACTACTTACTTTGCAGAAAATTGTTGTAAAGGTTACATAAAATAATATGGTAACACAAGGGCACAAAAATTTTTCCTATAAAGTATCCTTCTTACAAAGACTTGGGAGGTAAGATGCAAAGATAATGGATCACAAAAGTCAAAGACACAAAAATTAGGTAAGACCAGAGTTGGCAAGTGGCACTGTGATGTTGGATCGTTACTGACACCTAGTGGCCTCATTGTTACAGACAAAATACCCCCCCCCCCAAAAAAAAGAGATCTACAATTTAAAATTCAGATGACCATCAACCTATTTTCAGTAAGTTACTGTGCTTTGAATTACTATATTATGAGCAATTGTGGTGTTTCCATCCATGCTATATCTCCACTGTGAACAATAATAAGCACTTGTAAAATAAGAAGTAAAGGCTGAAAATATGCTTCTAGTGTCTTCTCTATAATGTTCCTCTGTAACCTATCTGTTTTATGTGGGAATCAGTCCCAGAGTGGTCACTTTGACCACTTCTTTGCACAGTCTAGGAAATGAAGTTGGTGTGTTCACAGAAAAATCCCACTAGCTCTTCTGAGAACTACTAGAGGTTCTCAGTTAAGTTTCACTTAATTGTAAAATATAACTAGAAGGTTCTTTGCAGTTTAATGGTAAATGTCATGATGACAACACGAAAGAGAAAAAAATACAATGGTCTGTGCAGTTACCTAAAACACCACATTTTACTAGTAACACATAGAAATATTTATCAGAAGTACATTTAGTACTTTGAACCAAAGAAATACTATGTCTCTTTATGTATGGACAAGCAGGCTACTCTTAGATCCACTATGACATACAGAAGAGAAAAAAACCCCACAAATAACTGGAATTGAGAGGGTTGTGTAGAAGAAATTAAATTTATAGCCAAAAGACTACGGCTAGAATTTATAATCTCTTGTTATTTCACCCTTGTTCAGGGCAGGGAGATTCTAATAGAAATCATCCTCAATTGTCTTGCTCAAAAATGGAAATTTTTTGGCCTGATCTTCAAGGGTCCTGTAATAAGAAGGACCTATAGAACTTGGTTTCATTCACATTCACATTTTGTTGCTCTCTGTGGGTCACTGTGCTTCAATCCATTCCTGTGTCTAGTAGACAATGTAACCTTAGGAAAAATGATATATCTTAATTTATGATAGCTATTGTGATGAATAACAAATAGAACTGTGATTACAAAACATTAATAGAATACCAGCATATATAATACTAAATATGAGTATTAAAAGTTGTAAAAACACGCCATGAATAAATGGAGCTACATATGGTGTATAGCATGATTCTTGAACGATACATGCCATGAAGATTTATTTTTAGTTATTGACAGTAAGGTCTAAAATTTGTCCCAAACTTCAAATGTGCTTCTATTACTAGATCTGACGGAAATTTGTTGCCATAAATTAAAATTATTTTCTAGAGATGTCATGCATGTTGATGTAAGCACTTTATTTAAATAAATCCTTTACAAAAATGTAATTGAAGTAAATGGAGCAAAGTATTGGATACTCACTGTATTGTTTTTTCTGATCGCAGAAATAAATGGAAACAAGAGGAAGAAAGGCAGTGATATAACAAAAATAAAATGTAAAGAAGGAAAGAAAACTTGAATGGAAGGGAAATAAAGGCTGAAGATGCACAGTATTTTGTGATGTACCTTGAAGCCAGTCTACACCTTCTTGTAATCCTTCTCCTTTTATGGCATCACTAGCACTGCAATAAAATCCGTAAAAAAAATCCATTTCATTACATCATGAAACTACAAGAATAAATACTTACAATTTTGCCATATAGCAAATTAATATATTCTACTAACATATCTGAGCAAAACTGGCTAAGCACTGAAACTGAATATATACAGGATATAAAAGTCTAAGTGTTCAGGAGCAAGACATGAGAAAATTATTCATAATTTATATGGACATTTGGAAAAGTGTATCACTAAAAAGTTACTATTCTAGGAATATTACTCAGACTGGCATTAATGAAACATACACTTTGAGTTATTGTCCCAGTAGCAGAAAAGCGTTATAGAATACACCACCCTACCAGCCCCAATGATTCAACAGCATTTATTTATTAGAAATGCTATACTTCGGTTGTAATTTAGCCATAGGATGGAGTGACTTTATTTGACATGAAGTTTGATATCTAAAAGGCATAAACCTGTAATTGTAACTTTGGTAAACTAGTAGAATAAAAAAATTCCAGGAGATTTCAACCACAGTTTTTTATTTATTGGCTTCAAAAACCTGGATAGGTTGTTTAACTCTTCTGCCTTCAGTTTCTGCCTCTGTAAACTGGGGGAATATCACCATTGGCCTCAGGTGATTATTGTAAGAATTAAATATTTGAGATATGGATATAAAACACTGAACACAGGGTCTTTTCATTGTCTTTCCATTCTTGAGAGTAAACCTAAATCCTTACTGTGACATTATTTTATAAATAATAAAAACTTATATAAACTAAAATAATAAAATGCAGAAGATTTTTAGGGTATCAAATAATCCTTTTCAAAGACACAGACTAATAGCTTCTCATAACATGTTACTGATATAGTTATTTCTTTTCAAAATATAATCGTATAATAACAATTAGTATACGTAATTAGATTTTCTGAATGATTAGGGTTCCTTTTAGTGTGCTGAAGCATGATTTTAAAATGTACTCAATTACCTTAAAGCTGTTAATTGGATTCTAATCAAAACAGAAATTACTTCCAAGGAATTACTTGTTAGACTAAGAATATGACTTATCATAAAATTATTTTAAAATAGGAAGACAGAAACAAACAGCATAAGATACACAATTATTCAAAGCAAACTATGGATTACCTATATTAATGGCAAAACATCAGTAACTGAAATACTTATATCAAGTAAGATCAATGTATTGATTTTATCACAAACTTCTAGTCCCAAACAAGAGTACAGTACCATGAAGAAATCCTTCCCCGTTGGTGGAGGTGTCACTACCCCACTAAAAACCCTGCATCTTTTCCTAATAATTCCCAAATGTTTAAATCCTACCTTTCCTTTCAAATAAATCATAAGACTTGTACTTGGAATAAAAGCCAAAGTCTTTACCATTTCCTACAAGGCCCTATGTGACATGGCCCCTGGTTATTTCTCAGTGGCCTCATCTACAATTTCCCCCTAGATCTCTGTTCCAGCCAGCATGGACTTCTTGCTGTTCCTAGAAAACACCGGGCACATTCTCATCCAAGAGCCTTTTCACTTGCTGGCCTCTCTATCTGGAAAGTTATTCCTCTAAACCTTTGTGTGAACTGCTCCCTGACTTCAATTAGATCTCAGAGAGGGACCACATTCATTATTCTTTCTCTTACTATTCTACTTCATTTTTTTTCATCCTCCCAACTGACATTTTATACATCTATTTACCTGTTTTATTATCTGTCTCCCTCACAAGATAGTAAAAAAGCAAATACGTACATATATCACACCAGGGACTTAGTCAAAGAACACACTGGAAGAACAATAACATAATCAGACCTGAAAATCAGAGTTGACTATATGTTTAGTACACTGGTCAAAAATAAACCAAAAAATTTTTCCTTTAATTTTCCAGACTATATTTCTCTATGAGCTCTTCTTTACTGACCAAATTTACTTGTATCTAAGACAAGAGAGATGCAATATTTTATCTCTGCATCACTGAGTGCTACTTTCTTTCTCTAAAATTAATGGATAAATGTATTTTTAATTTCATACATGCTTTAAAAACATTGCAAAAGATAAAAACAAACTTAACAAATGAAACACTAATTGGAACTTAGTGAGATGTCCAGTTTGAATTAAGGAGAAGTCAAAATTTTAGATAAATTCAAAAGAAAAACTTGGTATCTTCTATAAGTTGTGTAATATAGAAACTGGCAATATGTTATAAGTCCATATCCTTTTAGCATCAGGTATTACTTTTTTCTCTCACTAAAAAATATTCAGGTGTCACAATAAATCTGTTAAAATTCAATTACTAATTATTTTAAGTAGAAAGAGATTTTTCCATTTGTAAAATTAATTTCTACTTCGAAATTAAGAGGACTGCATCTTTTACTAATTAGACCTATGTTTTGAATGTTGTACTTTCTATCAAAGCAATCACAACACTTAATGCAAAAATTAAAAATTATTCTACTTCAGATGTTATCAATTTAAGTATGATACACAAAAATACAAAGGTTCTATCTCAAGATATTTCTCTACCCCAAGTCCCTCCTTTCTTCACCAACCAAATACCACAAAACCTCAAATTCCAACTCAAGAATCATTTAGTAAACACTGACTTTTCCTCTGATTTCCAAAGTAAGGAGGGTTTTACTTGAGATATGAAGCCTTGGGTACAGAAAAGTTTCAAGGGCTTTCTCAAGCTCTTCTCTTTTCAGCACCAAGGTTAGCTCTTAAAGTTCTTCTCTGAGCTCTACCACTTCCTTGTTTTGTGTTCAGCCTTGCTCTATAGATATCTTCTTATAAAAAGGGGAAAAATGGCAAGAGAAGGATATCTTCCAGCATGGAGAGGTAAGCAGGTGGTTAGAAGGAAGGTTAATTTAACATAAGGTAGTGGTAGGCTTTAAAATACTAATATATAACTTCTGGTTATCCTTGTTGGAATATTTGGTAGAAAGGCACACTGGAGTTAAATATATTAGTAAGAAACTGCTTTCCAAATAAACAACGTATAATAATTTCAGACACTAATTATTTAAGAGTTCAACCTTATTAGTATGTCCAAATAATATTAATTTTTGCATTTCTATTTATTCATATCAACAAATACTTATTGTGTATCTACTAAGTAGCAGGTACCATTACTATTCTGGGGGTTACAGAGTAAACAAAATCAATGAAATCCCAGCTCTCATGGTACTAATGCACTAGTGTAGGAAGACAGACTATAAAACAAAAAATAAAAGAAGAAGGGGTCATATGGAAATACAAAAGTAAAGCAAAGTAAGGAAAAAACAAGAGATGGGGGTAAGGTATAGTGATGTTTCAGAGTTATTAAGAGAGGTCTCTTTCCTGAAGGAAGTGCAATAACAAGCAGGAAAATTATTTTAAAGAATGATTCCGACAATGGGAGTAACAAGTACAAGCACCCTGAGGTGGGACTGTGGTTGGCTGATTCAATGTGCAGAAGGATATCAGTGTGGCTGAACTTGGGTGAGTAAGTGGGTTGTTTAAGTTGTTCTTTTAAAGAGTTGTTTTTATTTGTCTATCCCTGAAAAGATTTGAAAAGGTTTTAACAGTAATATATTAATGAATACCTGCAAGCCACGATTCTATAAAACAAAATCTTTACCTTACATCCTACCACTTATAAAGTGAGCTTGGAAAAAACCCTTAAAGTTTGGAGATTTTTTTCAGAATGATAAAATGAAAAGTAAATATAAAACTTTACCAAATATGCCATGGTTTATCTTTGATGTTCTCTAAACACAGCAATTGAGACACTTTTACAGATGTCACTGCATCTCTAAGATCCATTTTGTTCGCAAAGAATAAAATTGGTATTCGGCGGTGCTTAATATCTAAAAGAGAAAATAAGGCTATCATCACATTTCCAGCTTTTTGGGTTACTTTCTCCCAAATCCTTAAAACTGTAATCCAATGAAATTGTTTTCCAATCATTTCTTCCCATATCACACATACATAAACATTTAAAGACATATACTGTGAAGCATGTATTTGAGTGACAGGAGAATTTTAAAAATACCTCTTCTTAAGATTATCTGCCCTCTGGTTGGAACTGTAAACTAAAGATGGATGAGGTGGGAGTGGGGGGCTCATTAAACAGTTACTGAACAGCACCTAGAAAAGGGTCAAACATTTTGGGTTTCATTTTTACTGTCAACAAAAGAAGAGGTCAACTTCAAACAGAAGTAGGAGTATAAAATGGATCCTGGTTTTATATTTTAGTTGCAGCATTATAAGTAACCTAGATACTTTAACAAGATGTTTTTACCTTGTTACAATTTTGGGAGCATTTTTTTTTACTTTTGAATACATAATACATTTAAATAGTTCAAAATTCAGAAGAGACAAAATTGTATGCAGCAAAAGAATCTCCTCCCTCCCACCTTTGTCCTAGTCCATACACCTGTCCTCCCTACAAGAGGCAACCCATATCATCATCTGTTTCTTGGCATCCTGGCATCTTTTTATGAATATTTTACATATTTGAAAACAATTATTATATATTATTCTTACAGCAGACTATTCTCATTATTTTACACCTTTTGCTTTTCACTTAATTTCATAGCTTGGAGATTATCCCATATCAGTACATACAGAGAGCAGTTTCATCATTATTTTAACAGTTGTGAATGTCCTGTCTTTCAGTACTACGTACCATAATTTATGTATCTAGTACCCAACTGAAATATATTTGTATTGTTGCCAATATTTACAACTATAAGCAATGTTATAATGAATAAACTTGTACATACAAAAATTTGTACAGGGGCCAGAACATCTATAGGATAAATCTGAGAAGTGGAGTTGCTGGGTCAAAGGATATGTAAATTTCTAATTTAAAAATTCTCCCATAGTTTCTTCCACTGTTGTTATAGTATAATTTTTATATTTAAATATTTAGTCCAGCTGGAATTTATCCTGGAGCAGAGAATTTCAGAGTAGATAAAACAGTAAGATATGAAGTAAGATATGAAGTTTACAAGAAGCACACTTTGAACATAAGGACACAAACAAGTTGAAAGTAAAAGGCTTGCAAAACATATTATGCGTATGCTTAGGTGTAAGAGAGCTGGCATGGCTACACCAATATTAGACAAAGTAGTATTCAATATCCAAAGGGTATTAGCAAAGAAAAAGAAAGGCATTTAAAAATTATAAAAAGGTGAGTCAATCAAGAAAACAAAACAATTTTAAGTGTGTATCTAAGAGACAAGCTTCCAAATACATAAAGCAAAATTTGAGAGTATTAAAGGGAAATCAAATAAATTCACAATCATAGTGGACACTTCAACACCCCTCTTTTAGAAATTGATAGACAAGTAGACAAAAAAAAAAATCAGTAAGATTGTGGGAGATGTGTGATTGTTTTCCACAGGACTGAATGAGGAAGCAACTTTGGGTGGCATCTGTGGGAGGAAAAGGCTCCCTGTCCACACCCCCTGACATCTGATGCCTGGCTGTGCTGCTGCTTGTCCCAGATGATTATCTTAAACCGCAGCACAGAGCCTTCATTTCCCGGACTGTCCCCAGGCAGTTTATTCTCTACTCTCTCAGGTGCAAAATGGAGTTCACTTCCTCTCATGGGCACACCAAAATCACAACTGTTTGCAGAATAGCCATCAATGAAAAAGACCAGAATATATCAGAAAGGATATTCTACAACTAAATACATAAAGAAGGAATCACAATACGATGGGTAGGAGGGGTGGAGTAGAGATATAATCGAATCCCATACCCCTGGGTAGGCGAGGCACAAATGAGTGAATAATTATAACTGCAGAGGTTCTCCCAAAGGAGGGACAGATCTGAGCCCCATGCTAGGCACCTGAGCCCAGGGGTCCTGCACTGGGAAGATGAATCCCCAGAGCATTTGTCTTCGGAGGCCAGCAGGGCTCACTTTTGGAAGACCCAGAGAACTGGGAGAAATAGAGACTTCACTCTTAAAGGGTGCACACAAACTCTCATGGGCTTCAGGACTCTGGGCAGAAGCAGTAATTTGATAGGAACCTGGGTCAGACCTACTTGCTGATCTTGGAGAGGTAAAGCTCACCCTGGGGACAAAGACACCGGAGGCAGCCACTTCGGGGAACTTGTTGTACCACGTGGACACTGGTGCCAGTAAGCTCATTTTGGAATCCTTCTCTAGCTTATCTCAGCCTTGCCCTGCCCAGACCCTGCTCTGGGACTGGCTGGGCCCTGGCCCTGCCCACTAGTGGGTGAACACAAGCTTCAAGACACCCTGGGCCCCATACCCAACTGTGTCAGGAACCGGCCCCACCCACCAGCGATTCAACACCTGCTATGGGATCCCTGGGCCCTGCAACCAGAACCCAGGACTTGGCTCTTCCTGCCAGTAGGCCAGCACTAGCTCCAGGATGTGGCTTCAGCCACCAGTGGGCAGGCAACAGCCCCAGGATCTCCTGGACCCTGACTCCACCCACCAGTAAACCAGCTGTAGCCCTAGGGCCTCTTGAGTTTATGCAGTCAGCTACCTCGAGAGCTGATCCTGCCAACCAGTGGCCATCAGCCTCCACACAAAGCAGGACCTGGCAACCAATGAACCAGGAGCCAACCAGGCCTACGAAACTACCCACACAGTTAGCCCGACACAACAGAAGGACCCATACAGCCTCATAGAGGGGGAACCCTGAAGCATATAGCTCTGGTGACAAGAGAGGAGCGTACTGTTGAGACATAAGACATCTCTTACAAAAGGCCACTTCTTCAAGGTTGGTGAATATAACCAACCTATCAGATACACAAAAATAAAAACAGAAAGTTAGGGAAAATGAAGTGACAGAACCACATGTTCCAAACAAAAGAACAAAATAAAACTCCAAAAGAAGAACTAACTGAAGTGGAGCAAGGAAGTCTACTTGAGAAGGAGCTTAGGGTAGTGATCATAAAGATGATCAAAGAACTCAGAAGAAGAATGGATGCACAGAGAGAGAAATTAGAAGTTTTTAACGAAGAGTTACAAAATATAGAGAACAACCAGAGATGAAGAATACAATAACTGAAATGAAAAATACACTAGAAGGAATCAATGGTAGACTAAATGATACAGAGGAACAGATCAGCGACCTGGAAGACAGAGTAGTGGAAACCACTGATGTGGAACAGAAAAAAGAAAACAGAATGAAAAAACATGAGAACAGTTTAAGAGACCTCTGTGACAACATCAAGCACACTAACATTTGCATTATGAGGGTACCAGAAAAAGAAGAGATAGAGAAAAGGCCTAAGAACATATTTGAAGGCCTAATAGCTGAAAAACTTCCCTAACCTGGGAAAGGAAACAGACATCCAAGTCTAGGAAATACAAAGTTCCATACATGACTAACTCAAAGAGGAGCACATCAAGACATTGTAATTAAAATGGCAAAAATTAAAGATAAAGAGAGAATATTAAAAGCAGCAAGAGACAAGCAATGAGTAACATACAGCAGAGGTCCCATAGGGCTATCAGCTGACTTTTCAGCAGAAACTCTGAAGGCTAGAAAGGAGTGGCAGGATATATTTAAAGTGATAAGGTGAAAGACCTACAACCAAGAATATTCCACCCTGTAAAGTTCTCATTCAGATCTGATGGAGAAATCAAAAGTTTCACAAACAAGCAAAAGCTAAAAGAGTTCAGCACCACCAAAACAGCTTTACAAGAAATATTAAAGGAACTTCCCTAAGTGAACAAGAAAAAGACACAATGAGAAAGATGAAAAGCATGAACGGAAAAAGCTCATCAGTAAAGGCAAATGTATAGCAAAGATAAGAAACCATCTATGCACAAAGGTAGTAGAAGGTTAAAAGACAAAAGTAGTAAAATCATCTATATCCTCAATAAGCAGTTAAGGGATACACAAAACAATTAGATGCAAAATATGATATCAACAACAGTAATCACGAGGGGAGGAGAGTACAAATGCAGGCTTGTTAAAATGCATTTGAAAGTAAGATATCAGCAACTTAAAACAAATATACATATATGCATATACATACATACATATATACCTCATGATAACCACAAACCCAAAATCTATAATAGATATACACCCAAAAAAAGAAAAGGAGTCTAAATATAACATTAAGAGAGTCATCAAATCACAAGAGAACAAAAGAAGAAAGGAACAAAAAAGAGATATGAAAATAACCTAAAACAATGAATAAAATGTCAATAAGAACATATATTATCAATAATTACTTTAAATGCAAATGACTTAAGTGCTCCACTCAAAAGACATAGAATGGCTGAATGGATACAAAAAGAAGACCTGTACATATGCTGCCTACAAGAGACTTACTTCAGAGCTAAAGGCACACACAGGCTGAAAGTGAGGGAATGGAAAAACGTATTCCATACAAAAATGGAAATCAAAACAAAGCAAGGAAAGCAATATTTATATCAGACAAAATAGACTTCAAAATGAAGACTGTTATAAGAGACAAAGAAGGACATTACATAATGATCAAGGAATCAATCCAAGGAGATATAACAATTGTAAATATGTATGCACCCGACATAGAAGCAGTTAAATACATAAAGCAAATATTGACAGATGTAAATATAGAAACTGACAGTAACACAATAATAGTAGGGGTCTTTAAGTGCCCCTTCCATCAATGGACAGATCATTCAGAAAGAAAGTCAATACGGAAACACTAGCCTTAAAAGACACATTAGATCAATGGACTTAATACATATATACACGACATTCCACCCAAAAGCAGGAGAATACACATTCTTTTCAAGTACACAAGAAATATTCTCCAGGATAAATCACATGTTAGGCCTCAGTAAATTTATGAAAACTTAAATCATATCTAGCATATTTTCCAACTACAATGTTATGAGACTAGAAATCACTACAAGAAAAAAAAATTGCAAAAAACAGAAACACATGGAGGCTAAACAATATGCTACCACCCAACTGATGGATCACTGAAGGAATCAAAGAGGAAATCAAAAAATACCTGGAGACAAATGAAAATGAAAACACAAGGATCCAAAATCTACATGACACAACAAAAGCAGTTCTAACAGGTAAGTTTATATTGATACAAGCTTACCTCAGGAAACAAGAAAAATCTCAAATAAACAACCTAACCTACCACCTAAAAGAATTAGAAAAAGAAGAACAAAGCTGAAAGTTAGCAGAAGGAAGGAAATAGTAAAGATCAGAGCAGACATAAATGAAATAGAGACTAAAAAGGCAACAGAAAAGATCAATGAAACTAAAAGTTAGTTCTTTGAAAGATAAACAAAATTGATTCACCTTTAGCCAGATGCATTAAGAAAAAAATGAAGAGGGCCCAAATCAATAAAATAAGAAATGAAAAAGGAGAAGTTAAAACCAACACCATAGAAATACAAAGGATCATAAGAGACTACCATGAGCAACTATATGCCAATAAAATGGATAACCTGGAAAAACTGGACAAATTTCTAGAAATGTACAGTCTCCCAAGACTGAGCCAAGAAGAAATAGAAAATATAAACAGACCAATTACCAGTAATAAAATTGAGTCAGTAGTAAAAAAAAAAAAAAAAAAATCCCAACAAATATAAATCTAGGACCAGGTGGCTTCACAGGTGAACTTTATCAAATATTTAGAGATGAATTAACACCAATCTTTCTCAAACTATTCCAAAATGTGCAGAGGAAGGAACGCTTCCGAACTCATTCTATGAGGTTAGCACCACCCTAATACCAAAACCAGACAAAGATATCACACACACGCGTGCACACACACACACACAAAATTACAGGCCAATATCACTGACGAACATACATGCAAAAGTCCTCAACAAAATATTAGCAAACTAATGCAACAATACATCAAAAGAATCATGATCAAGTGGGATTCAACCCAGGGATGAAAGGAATTTTCAATACCAACAAATCAATCATTGTGATACACCACATTAACAAGTTCAAGAATAAAAACCATATGATCATCTCAATAGATACAGAAAAAGCTTTGAAATAAATTCAGTATTCATTAATGATTATAAAACTCTCTAGAGGGTGGGTACAGAGGGAACATACCTCAACATAATAAAGGCCACATATGACAAGTCCACATCTAACATCATATTCAATGGTGAAAAGCTGACAGCATTTCCTCTAAGATCAAGAACAAGACAAGGATGCCCACTCTCACCAATTTCATACAAAACAGTTTTGGAAGTCCTAGCAACAGTAGTCAGACAAGAAAAAGAAATAAAAGGAATCCAAATTGGAAAGGAAGAAGTAAAACTATCACAAGGATCTGTTTGCAGATGGCATGATCCTATACATAGAAAATCCCAAAGATGCACCCCCAAAACTACCAGAGCTCATCAGTGAATTCAGTAAATTTTCAGGATACAAAATTAATATAAAGAAATCTGTTGCATTTCTATACACTAACAACGAACTATCAGAAAGAGAAAACAAGGAAACAATTCCATTTACAATTGCATCAAAAAGAATAAAATATCTATGAATAAACCTACCTAAGGAGGTAAAAGACCTATACTCAGAAAACTATAACACACTGATGAAAGAAACTGAAGATAACTTAAACAGGTGAAAAGATACACTGTATTCATGGATTGCAAGAATTAATATTGTTAAAATGACCATAATACCCAAGACAAAATACAGATTCAGTGCAATCCCTGTCAAAATACCAATGGCATTTTTCACAGAACTAGAACAAATAATTTAAAAATTTGTATGGAAACACAGAAGACCCTGAATAGTCAACACAATCTTGGGAAAGAAGAACAGAACTGGAGGAGTCATGATCCCTGATTTCAGACTATACTGCAAAGCTACAATAATCAGAACAGTATAGTACTGGCAAAAAAACAGACACATGGATCAGTGGAAGGATCCACTGATCCTTGTGATACACCACATTAGGACAGAGTGCCCAGAAATAAACACATGCACTTATGGTCATTTAATCTAAAACACAGGAGGCAAGAATATACAACGGAGAAAAGACAGTCTGTTCAATAAGTGGTTCTGGGAAAACTGGACAGCTACATGTAAAAGAATGAAATTAGAACATTCTCTAACACTATATCTAAAAATAAACTCAAAATTGATTAAAGCCTACCTGAAATCATAAAACTCTTAGAAGAGAAAACAGGCAGAACACTCTTTGACATAAATTGTAGCAATATTTTTTTGGATCTGTCTCCTAAATCAAAGGAAATAAAAGCAAAACTAAACAAGTGGGACCTAATTAAAGTTAAGAGCTTTTGCACAACAAAGGAAACCAGTGACAAAAATGAAAAGACAACCTACTGAATGGCAGAACTTATTTGCAAATGATATGACCAATAGGGGTTAATATCCAAACTATATGAACAGCTCATACAACTCAACATCAAAATAACAAACAACCCAATTAAAAAATGGTCAGAAGATTGAACAGACATTTTTCCAAAGAAGATATACAGCTCACCAACAGGTACATGAAAAGATGCTCAACATCATTAATTATCTGAGAAATGCAAATTAAAACTGCAATGAGATATCACCTCACATCTGTCAGAATGGCTATCATCAAAAAGAACACAAATAACAAATGTTGGTGTGGATGTAGAGGAAAGGAAACCCTTGTACACTGCCGGTTGGAATGTAAATTGGTGCAGCCACTATGGAAAACAGTATGGAGGTTTTTCAGAAAACTAAAAATAGAACTGTCATATGAGTCAGCAATTCCACTCTTGGGTATTTATCAAAAAAAAAACCCCAAACACTAATTCGAAATGATATATGCACCCTAGTGTTCATAGTTGTCAAGATATGAAAGCAACCTATGTGTCCATCAGCAGATGAATGGATAAAGAAGATGTGGTACGTATATACAATGGCATACTACTCAGCCATGAAAAAGAATTAAATATCACCATTTGCAACATGGATGGACTTGAAGGGTATTACGCTGAGTGAAATAAGTCAGACAGAGAAAGGCAAATACTGTATGATATCACTTATATGTGGAATCTAAAAAATATGACAAGCTAGTGAATATAACATAAAAGGAACAGACTCGCAGATGTAGGGCACAAACTAGTGGTCACCACTCAGGAGAGGGAAGGGTGGAGGAGCAAGGTAGGGGTAGGAGATTAAGAGGTTCAAACTACTATGTATAAAATAAATGAGCTACAAGAATATATTGTACAACACAGGGAATACAACCAATATTTTATATTAACTATAAATGGAACATAACTTTAATATATTGTGAATCACTATGCTGTACACCTGAAACTTATATGATATTGTATTAACACATCAACTATACCTCAATAAAGAAAGGATGTGGTAGAAATGAATAACACTATCAACTGACATTTATAGAACTCTTCAGCCAAGAACAGCAAGATATACATTCTACGTAATTGCAGATGGAACATTCACCACACTCAATCGTATATGTTAGGCCATATATTTCTAAGAATAAAAATCATGCAGAATAGGTTCTTTGATCACATGGAATTAAATCAGAAACCAATCACAAAAATATACCTAGAAAATTCCCAAATATTTGGGAAATTAAATAATAATACACTACTAAATAATCCAAGCATCAAAGAAGAATTTACAAGGTTAAGCCTGGAAAATACTTTGAGCCAAATAATAAAGAAAAGAAATATATCAAAATTTGTGAGATATAGCTAAATACTCAGAAAATATGTATTACTTTAAATGCTTTTACTATAAAACAAAGGTGTAAAATGCTTTATTAGAAAAGAAAGGTGTAAAATCAACAATTTCCACTTACATCTGAAAAAGATTCAATTTAAATACAGAAAGTTCATAATAAAAACGGAAGTTCTTAATAAAAAGAGAGCAGAAATTAATGAAGTTTAAAAAAGACACACCCACAGAGGAAAATACCAAAACCTAAAGCTGGTTCTTGGAAAATTAATAAAACCATAAACTCTTTAAAAGATGGAGCAAGAAAAACGGGAGGAAACATAAATTGCCAATATTAGAAATGAAAGAAGATATGTATATCATACAGGTCTTACAGACATTAAAATGATAATGAGAGGATGTTACAAACAATTTTATGCCAATAAATTTCACAACTTAGATAAATTAACAAATTAACAAATTCAGTCACAAATTACCGAAAGTGACGCAAGAAGAAATACAGAACTTTAATAGCCTTACATCATTTAAAGAAACTGAATTTATAATTCATGCCCCCAACATACACACAAAATCCTGACCCAGATGGCTTCATTGGTAGATTCTATTTTAATGTTTATGTAAGAAATAATATCAATTCTACACAAATCCAAAAGATAAAAAAATAGAGGAGGAGTAAATACTCTTCAAGTCATTTTATGAGGTCTCTACAGCCCTAATACAAAATCGGGGGGGGGGGCATTGCAAGATAGGAAATGACAAAATGGAATGCATTATGCTAAGTGAAATAAGTCAGAGAAAGACAAATATCATATGATCTCACTTACATGTGGAATCTGAAGAAAACAAAACACAACAAACCGATAGATGCAGAGAAGAAACTGGCTGTTGTCAGAGGCGGCTGGGGTGGAGGGAGCTTGAGATGGGTGAAAGGGTCCAAAAAACACAAACTTCCAGTCATCAAATAATTCATGAGATGTAATGTATAGCATGGTGACTACAGTTAGTAATACTGTATTGTGTATTTGAAAGTTGCTAAGAACAGATCTTAAAAGTTCTCATCCCATGAAAAAAACCCTATGTGTTGTAAAAAAAAAAAAAAATGTTAACTAGACTTATTATAGTGATCATTTCATAATACAGTTGACCCTGGCACAATGTGGAGGTGGGGCTCCGAACCCTGCACAGTCAAAAATCTGTGAATAACTTCGTTGCCGACCCTCTGTATCTGCGGTTCCACATTCGTGGATTCAATCAACTTCGAATCATGTAGTACTACTGTAGCATTATTTGAAAAAAATCTGCATATAAGCGAACCTGTGCAGTTCAAACCCCAGTTGTTCAAGGAGCTAACTGTATATACAAATATCAAATCATTATGCTGAATAACTGAAACTGATATAATATTATATGTGAATTATATCTCAAAAATATGTTCACACCAGCTTTATTCATAATTGCCCTGAACTAGAAACAGCCCAGATATTAATCAACAAGAGACTGGATAAGCAAACTGTGGTATATTCATATAATAGAATATTACAAAGCAAGCAAAAGGAGTAAACAAGTGATACAACAACATGGGTGCCTCCCCAAAACATTATGCTGAATGAAAAAACCTAGGCACAAAAATGTATGTCCCTTTCTCCTCATTTATATGAAATTGTAGAATAGGCAAAATTCTGGGGATCAAAATCAGATTAGTAGTTCCTCTGTTTCCAGGTGTGGGGTGTTGATTGGAAAGGGGCATGAAGGAACTTTTTGAGGTGATGAAAATGTTCTGTTTCTTGATTGGGAATGTAGTTACATGAGTGTATGCATTTGTCAAAATTACAGAACTATATACTTAAGATCTGAGCATTTCACTGTATTACAACTTATACTTCAATTTTAAAAAAACCTTCATATACGTTTCAGCTGAGAAATTCCTCCTTTGGGAATCTAACGGTAAAATAAATGCATCAGTAAGTACATAAAGATACATGGACAAGGCTTCAGTTGAGGAAACCAAGGTTCCCACGGTATTTAAAGCAGATTTTGCAGGAACTATTTCATTTTTTGGTCAACGTCAAAACACTTTTGGGGGAGAAAGTGGAAATATTAACAAAAAAGGGAATGTAGAATCAAGTGCCTTCTCAACCCAGATAAAAGACTAAGTTTTTAAAAGTGAAAAAGTCACATAAAAAGTACAGGCTGGATAATTTCCCCCCCAAATACTTGCATAAACTTGAGGTTGTCCAATAAAAATACCAAAGATATTATGGTTAAGCAGCAAGAATTGTTAGAAGTCCTTTTCTAAAACCACAGGTACAAAGGCCACTTAAAATGTTTTTCCATGAGTAAGGCTAAAAATGTAGAATTTCACAATACTACTGGAAAACTTACTGTGGGAAAAAAAAGAATATCTAGCAACAGGTGAATGACTGAATAAACTATGGTACATTCACAGTATGGCATATTAGGCATCATTAAAAAGAATAATTATATATATGCAATTTGACTTGAAAGGATTTCCATCATGCAGTGTTATTTGAGAAGAGGAAGATGCAGAAGAGTGTACAGAAAATGATCCCGTCTAGTAAATAACGATGACAATTCTCATAGCGCCCAACCCTGTACAGTTTGCCCTCTGTATCCGTGGACTCCACACCCACAAATTCGACCAACTGTGAATGGAAAATACGCCAGGAAAAAATTACAGAAAGTTTCCAAAAGCAAAACTTGAATTTACCATGCACTGGCATTATTTACATAGTATTTATATTTTCTTAGGTATTATGAGCAATCTAGAGATTATTTAAAGTATGTGGGAGGATGCGCATAGATTCTATGCAAATACTACACCATTTTATATAAGGGACATGAGCAACCACAGTTTTTGGTATCCTTGGGGATCCTAGAACCAATCTCCCATAGGTACCAAGGGCGACTATATGTATCTTTGGTACCTGTATATGTTTGTGTATGTATATATGATATGAAATATAGATAAAGGTATGAAAGTAAAAGTACCAAATTGTTAATACTGATATCTTCAAAGAGGGCTGGGAGTAGTTTAAAAACAGAAAAGATCTGTTTTAAAAGAATTCCCACAATAAATATCTAAGAAATGCTGTGATCACACACATACACACACACACACACACACACACACACACACGTAAAAAGATGGTAACCAAAAAAATTTTAATGTGTTGAAACATCGATTTTTACTTTCTTCCTTATTCTTTGTCCATCCACATATTTTGCTATTGACACATTACTTATATAATCAGAAAAAAAGGGCATTTTCATTTTCAGGGAAATAAAAACATTGCAAAAAGCTTTGAAATTTAAAAAATATATGGTACTGCAAGTAAAGATATTGTTAATTCTGCATAATTAATATGTTTTAAAATTCAAAAATTTTAAATAAAAGATCACACAGCGTAAACAACACGTTTTGCTTACACCAAAGAACAAAACATCATACATAAACAGACTCCAAAGCACAGACATCACAGACTGAAAGACACACACATGTACCTGGATGATTCAGAAGAGTATCAAGTTCTTCTTTGGCCACAACCATTCTTAATCTATCACTACTATCAATGACAAAAATAATGGCTTGTCCTTCTCTGTATAATATAAAGAATGAGAAATATTAAAGATAAACTTGAACATTTTTCTATGTTTACTCTCCATTTGCAATTACTAACCTGTGTATTATGTCTTCATGTCCTATGTCCATTTATACATTACAGGCTTTGGTGCTATTTCTTATTAGTTTATATGAGTAATTAATATATTAACCATGTTAGTCATATTTCATGTAAAATAATTTCTTTTCATTTGGATCATAATATGGTAAATTTAGTGACATTTCATAATTTTAAAAAATAACAAGTAAAACCATAATCCTATTACACAGATACAACCATTAATATTTTCATGTAAATCATTTTCAACATTTCCTTTGTGTACATTCATATATGAATATCTACATCTGTATTTAAATGGAATCCTGCTGTTTTATACTGCCTTTCTGAAATATATGTACATTTCCCTGATCTTTTTTTGCAGTATAGTTTGAACTACTTTTATATGAAACATTAAAGCTCTACACCAGTGTTTCTCAAATATTTTTTACCATAACCATAGTGAGAAATACATTTTACATTAAGATGCCGTTAGACACATAAGTATATGTAAATATATTTGAAATAGTCTCCTGAGACAATACTTACAAAGAGCTTTTATTTTATTCTATTTGACTTTTAAGCTGATAACCAGCCACTGCAATTGTATAAGGATTCACTTACAGATCACAGTGGCACTTCAAAAATCACTGATTTCCTTCGCATCTTTCTTTTAATGATTATAAAGTATAATGGACGTGTCATTGAATATTGTACCAAACTTCTATTTTTGCACTTCATAGGTTACTTCCAATTTTCATTACTATGAAAAACTTTGGGATAAACATCCTCCTAAATACATTTTAAAAATTTCTTGATACTTTAAGATCTGTTCTTAGGAATAAAATTTCCAGAAATACATACAAAATTTAAAGTTTTAGATAAACATTGATAAATTATCCTCTGGAAATGTTATATCAATTTATACTACTACCAGCACTTTTCCCACTCCCTTGCCAGCATGGCTCTTATCATTCTTTTCAATTTTTTACCATCCTAACAGCATATTATTTTACTTTGTATTTTGTTAATTGCTCGTTAAGTTCAATATATTTTCATATATTTATTGGACATTTATATGTGTTTTGTGACTCAGTGTAATCATAAATTAAGATTTTAAAGTTCAATGCCATTAGTAACCACATGCATATAAAAATAAAACAAATTTTTAATACCATTTTCTCCTATCATTTAAAAAATGAATGCAGATTATCACAGTCACATATTATTAGTGGAAATGGAAACTGATATAATTGGAAATACCTATCAAGAGCTTTAAAAATGTTCACTTTGAGCCAGTAATTTCATTTCTGGAATTTATACTAAGGAAACATGAAGTATGACAGAGATTTATACAGTAATATGTTAACTGAAGAACTGCTTATAATCTTCAAAAACTGAAAACAGTCTTTATGTCCAAAAATAGAGAAATGATTAAGCAAATTTGGGCACAGGAATATGAAAAAATATTGGGCTGCCATGAGAGTTACATCCTTTCTATGTTTTTCCTGATTCACCCTTATCATAAAATGTTAACTGAAAAACTATATAGTACACGGTACATACTTTAGAAGGCTACTTTCTCAATTATGTAAAGTGTATATTATATATTTCAAAATAGAAGAAACATACCCAAAAGATTAACAATGGTAAATTTATTAGTGAGATTTACAGGAAACAATGTTTAAATATGCTTTTCTATATTTTCCAAATATTAACTCCTTTCCAAATATGCACTCTTTATATTTTATGCTTTATTACTTTTTTTATATTCTAAGAGTAATATGCAAAAATTATACAATAATTAACATTACAGAGTCATACAAATGACAAACTAAACTTCCTTTATAATCTTATTCCCAAAACAAATGCTATTAATGGTACGGTATATTCTACTAAGAATTTTCTTCTCTCTCCATATATATTAAGCACATACTTTTATTAAGAATAATTTTTTTCTTCATATAATTGATATGAAAAAATGTCATTATAAATAATTCTCAACACACATTCTTTTCTGTGTATCTTTGCCCAGTAGTCCTAGTCATACTGTACTTTTCTGAAAGCAAAAATTATGGCTGCAGGGCATGAACATTTTTCATTTTAACAGATATTGATAAATTATCCAAGAAAGATGTTACATTCTCACTACAAGAGTGGCTTATTTTGCCAACAGTAGACTTAATCTTTTTAACCTCTTTCAGTCTAATAGATTAAAATGCACTTGTTCTTTCACAATTAGAAAAGTATAGAGATAGAGGAAATAAATTTACTATTACTGTAGACTTCTCAACAGTAACCATATTCGGCATTCCACCTACAATGTACCTATAATACTCCTGAATTCATTAACTTCTTCCAAAAAGATTTTGAAGAAAAAGAAGTTAAAGTCAGAAAAAAAGCTTCCTTTTTAAAGTACTATTTTTTTATGCAGTATTGTTTTCCGTAATTAAAATAAATGTTACTTTTTTTTAAAGTAACTAAATACATTTTTTTTAAGAAAAAAGAATTGTTTACCTACTAATTGGAAGAAGAATAAAAAAATCCTATACTGAAAACTGAGATTTCCTTAAAAACAAAAACGCCTCACATTTCCCCCAGAGAATTTATTGTAGGATACCACAAACATTCCACCCCTCCTTTTCCAAACTGGCCCTCAAATCTGAAGCATTCTTCTCTTTCTACCTCAGAGGTCCTCTGGCTCTATATGATTTAAATAGGCCCTCAATATTTAAAGAATATCTGGAATAAATCTCCTTTGGTTCCTACCCAAGGAATACAACATTTGTCCCCACATTAGCATGAAAGAATTAGCCAATGAAAATTAAAATCTGATCTGGCAGTCATCACACACCATTTCAAGACAAGAGTTCATAAGAACAAAAGTGCATTTAGTGAAGAGATACTGTTTATAAATTTCAGACTCCAAAAGTGAGTTACACTCATCTTAAATGAAGAAGTCCTAGCAATATTACAAGTTTAATGAATTTATTTTAACATCGCATGCAAATCTTGAGAAAGTATAACACACTTGGATCCTAGCAACTTGACAGCTATTAATCTGAAGAAATTGGTGAGCACTTGATTTGCACATGCTAAAAATATCTTGTTTAGAATTGCTTGTAGAACACATGGATCAACTATTAGTGCTGTTATTTTAACTAAATTTATACAGTAAGTATTTACTGATCTATCTGGCCAGAATCATACTTGGTCTTGAAGAAATACTGAATAAAAAAAAAATCCCTGCCCTTGAGGAGTTCATAATCCCACTAGGGAGGCAGCTATGGTACATGAGTTTAAGATATAATAAGTACGATTCAAGAGATATGAATGGACGAAGTACCGTGTCAACATGGGGGACAGAATAACTGGGCAAAACAGTGGAATCCTTCATAGAGGAGGTGACTTTTGAGCTAGTCCTTAAAGAACAAATATATTAACCTTAAGTTGCAGAGAAGTAGGGTAGAATAGGACATTAAAAACAGACAGAACAACATATGCAAGGTCAGGAAGAACCTGAAGCATTTGAGAAATAATGTGAAGTATGATTATACTTTTTTTTTAAATTAGGAAGTATACTTAAATTATATAAAGAATAAACATTGCAACCTAGCCCATGTAATCATTTGGATTTCTAATCATTACTGGTTATTAAAATATAACCATCTAGTTTACCAACATTCACAAACATACTTACTTATAATAGTGTTCCCAGAGATTTCTGTATCTTCCTTGACCTGACATATCAAACACTGTAAAAGACAAACTATAAAACAAAACAAACAAAATGAAAAAACATGATTACATTATAAGGTAGTAAAAGTCTAACTTTTACTTAAAATTTTAAATTGTTTTCAATCAAAGAAACCACCCTTAATATACAATATTCAACTTGGGCCAGCTTTCAAGTACAAGTGCCATAGAATGAATTTTTTGAATATAAATATGATTTTACAATTAGTAACATATAAGAAAGATATTTCCTTTGCTAGTGACGTTGTCAGAGTTTATCTAAACTCTAAATTCTTTAGAATAATCCAGAGGTAGTGGTACAAGTATTTTAATATCTATGGGCTTCTGAAATAGCAACTTACTTTTTTCTAAGAGTAGGAGGAATAATTATGTAGATCTAATATCACTTTTCACCCACAACTTCTTAATCACAAGTTTAATAAAATGAATTACCTGGACGATTTGAATTTCTCTATGCTGAATCCTATCGTTGGAACTATATCTTGAGATTGAGCCTTTAAGAGAGAAGACAAAGTTTAGAAAATTGCAATGACCAAAGATGAAATTTTCCTCAGGTTAAAAAAAAAAGCACCCAGATTTTCCAGTTCTAAAATCTGCCACTAAGGAGATGACAGGATTAAACAAAATTATAAATTTTGCAATGAGATCACTGCATGTGAATTCTTTATAAAGTTTAAGGTTTACTAATTATAAATCTGCATGTGTGTCTTCACATTCACATTTTGTGGCTTGCTGCAAGTTACCACGGACTTAAAGTGGTTTCATAAGTCTCCTTCAGCTCACGTATAGGGCTTTCTAATCTTTCATACTTATTGAGTTTATATATGCTACAGAGGACTGTGCTCATGTGTAGATGGTGAATATACATGGTCCCTGCTCTCATGGAATTTATAATCTGGAGGAGGTAAACAGCAATAAACAACTGAGTTACAAAGTGAACACAATTTTGAGCAGTGCTCAGTGCTATGAAAGGTGATTGAGGGTGGGAGGCAATGGGGCAGAGGAGGGTTAGTATAGAAGAGCCTCTCTGATGAGGGGACATCTCACCCAGGAGTGAATGTTAAGAAGGGGAAAAGCTATGACAAGATATTGGCAAAGAACATTCCAGTCAAAGGAATTAGCCAGGGCATGACCTCAAGGCGGGGAGGAACTCACCACTCAGAAAAAGTAGAAGGCCTGTATGTCTAAAGTATATTTAGTGAGGGAAAGAGCTGTATGTAACCAAGTAAGATAGGTAGGGCCTTGAAGGCCATGGTGGGACCTGTGTGGAAAAGAGATTGCAAGGGGGCAAGAGTATAGTGAGAGACCTGCTGACACATCCCACAGGCAAGTAAAAGGTCTTAAATGGACAAGTTAGCTCATCAAATGCATCATAATACTTCTATCATCAAAACGTTCTCCTTTTGAATAAAAATCCATTCACTTTCTGACCCAGATGCCTAGGATTTATTCTCAACTCCTCCCCCACCCCTTTTTTTTTTTTGCGGTTCACGGGCCTCTCACTGCCGCGGCCTGCGCCCCTGCGGAGCACAGGCTCCAGACGCGCAGGCTCAGCGGCCATGGCTCACTGGCCCAGCCGCTCCGCGGCACGCGGTATCCTCCCAAACCGGGGCACGAACCCGCGCCCGCCGCATCGGCAGGCGGACTCCCAACCACTGCGCCACCAGGAAGCCCCCAACTCCCCCCCCCCTTTTTACATTCCCTATACAACCGTTCTCTAAGCTTTATTGGTTCTGTCTCACTAACTTATCTCAGCCGTTATCGTTTCTTGCTTCAAATTACTACGACAGCCTCCTGATTACTCCTAATTGCTAATATACTACCTAAACAAGTTACTTCACTTCTCTAAGCCAGGGGTCCCCAATCCCGGGCCTTGGACCGGTAGCGGTCCACGGCCTGTTAGGATCCGGGCCGCATAGCAGGAGGTGAGTGGTGGGTGAGCCAGCAAAGCTTCATATGCCACTCCCCATCGCTCGCATTACCGCCTGAACCATCCCCCCCAACCCCCCTGCACCCCCCCTGTGGAAAAACTGTCTTCCATGAAACTGGTCCCTGGTGCCAAAAAGGTTGGGGACTGCTGCTCTAAGCCTTAATTTTCCCAAATGTAAAATATATTATTACTATCCTTAACTCATAGTGTTATCATGAGAATTAAATAAGTTAATGGATGCAAAATACTCAACATAGTGTCTGGTCCATAGTAAACGCTCAACAAATGTTTGCTATTATTAGAATTACACTCTCACTGATTTCAGTTTCATTCCCCAATTTTCTCCATACTGCCCAAAGTGTAACTTAAAAAAATTTCCTTTCAGTTCATCTTGTTGCTTTTATGTAAAAACAGGAGAAGTAGAGGGGAAATTGTTGCTCCACATCATTATGTTCACTTTGGTAGTCTACTCCTGAAAATTTAAAATTCAAATCGAAAGACAGAAGGTGAAAAGTCACTGTAGCTTCGTCACCTTAATAGTAATGTGCTAGTGAAAAGACCTCCCAGAGCTGCCCTGGTTTTGGCTTTGAGATTTGTTTATTCAGCTTTTCCTTTTATCCTGTGAGCTGCCTAGTATTCTTCCAAAAATCTCTCTCTTTTTGTTTATGTTAGACAGATTTTATTTCCTGCTACTCAGATTCCTGCCTCATACCTTAGGGGTCTTTCATTGCACAACAAACTTTGGAATAAAGAGTTTCCTAATTTTTGTTGTCCCAAAATGCAACACTGTTTCGATTTTACGGATTTTCATGTGCCAATCATGTGATAAAATCATCAGCTATTATTATTAGGAAAAACATAATAATAAAAAAGGTTAAAAGTTTAAAGAAATCTCAGAAAATATACCTCAAATGAGTAGCTTTGTCTTCAGTGAGCTGTAATTAGAAATTGGCCTAGCCTCTTCACAATCACCCAGTTTCTTCACAAACTCCTTCTGTTTCCAGACAAGCTACCCTTTAACTTGCTGTTTTAATAGGGATAAAATTAATCAACTTTCTTTTCTTCCCCTCACTTCTAAAGTTCTATTGGAAGATAATCAGAAAGAAGAAACTCCACAAATTAATCAGGATAGGACAAGATATGTGGGCTGGTACTTCCAGATTTTCCTCTAAACAATTCCGAAATAGTCTCCACCGATTAACTTTCCTCTGCTCTATCCAGGAACAAATACATTTGGTAATTCTCTAAATTGGACAGGGAATGCTTACAAAGCAAGCAAAGGGCACAGGAATTAGTACCTAAGTGGACTAGGCTATCTGAGACAGCCCAGGAATAGACCAACATCAATAAGAGTAGAACAAGATTTCTAAGAGAGACCCTATTTGGTTAGCTTTATTAAGACTGCTACAAATGATATCCTCGGTGCTATCGACCATTACTCCCTGCCCAAAAATAAAAATTAAAAAAATCACCCATCAGTCCATTTGTCCAAAAATACATTTAACTACTAAGCAATATTCTAGGTGTCTGGGATTCAGTATTGAACAATACAAGATCTATACTCTTATGGAATTTAATTTTACAATGAGGAAAAATTTAATAAACAACAACTGTATATGCAAGGTAATTTCAGATTGTTTTAAATGTTAAGAATATAAAACTGGATGATGTGATAGAATGAGAGCATTTATATTGGGGAGTGGGGCAAAAGTGGGAATTGTAGAAGAAAGGTGTTTACAGAGCACATCTCAAGAAAATGACAGCTAAGATCAGGTTCTTGGAAAGTTATCAAGTTAAAATGTACCTCCTCTCTCTCTATTCATCAGTTTAGAAAACCTAGATCAGCAACCTCAGTATATTAACAATAAATGAACATTAGGACAGCTTAATATTAAAAACTAGTTTGGGTTCAGGAAGTATCTTGTTATCTAGAAACTGATTTTATCCCCCCAAAATACGATACTATAAAATGAGATTTGCGATTTCTTTTGCAAGACATTTTCTAATAGAGCATTGTAGATTTCTATTATTCACCTTAATTCACTAAAAATAATGAATTTCTGGGGGGTTCAGGGAAGATGGCGGAAGAGTAAGACGTGGAGATCACCTTCCTCCCCACAGATACACCAGAAATACATCTACACGTGGAACAACTCCTACAGAACACCTACTGAACGCTGGCAGAAGACCTCAGACCTCCCAAAAGGCAAGAAACTCCCCACGTACATGGGTAGGGCAAAAGAAAAAAGAATAAACAGAGACCAAAGGATAGGAACGGGACCCGCACCAGTGGGAGGGAGTGGTGAAGGAATAAAAGTTTCCACACACTAGGAAGCCCCTTCGCGGGCGGAGACTGCGGGTGGCGGAGGGGGAAGCTTCGGAGCCGCAGAGGAAAGCGCAGCAACAGGGGTGCGGAGGGCAAAGCGGAGAGATTCCCGCACAGAGGATCAGGGCCATCCAGCACTCACCAGCCCGAGAGGCTTGTCTGCTCACCCGCCGGGGCGGGCGGGGCTAGGAGATGAGGCTCGGGCTTCGGTCAGAGCACAGGGAGAGGACTGGGGTTGGCTGCGTGAACACTGCCTGCAGGGGGTTAGTGCACCACGGCTAGCCGGGAGGGAGTCCGGGAAAAAGTCTGGACCTGCCGAAGAGGCAAGAGACTTTTTCTTCCCTCTTTGTTTCCTGGTGCGTGAGGAGAGGGGATTAAGAGCGCTGCTTAAAGGAGCTCCAAAGACGGGCGCAAGCCGCGGCGAAAAGCACGGACCCCAGAGACGCTAAGGCTGCTGCTGCCGCCACCAAGAAGCCTGTGTGCGAACACAGGTCACTATCCATACCTCCCTTCCAGGAAGCCTGTGCAGCCCGCCACTGCCAGGGTCCCGGGATCCAGGGACAACTTCCCCTGGAGAATGCCCGGCATGCCTCAGGCTGTTGCAACGTCCTGCCGGCCTCTGCCGCCGCAGGCTTGCCCCGCATCCGCACCCCTCCCTCCCTCTGGCCTGAGTGAGCCAGAGTCCCCGAAGCAGCTGCTCCTTTAACCCCGTCCTGTCTGAACGAAGAACAGATGCCCTCCGGCGACCTACACTTAGATGCGAGGCCAAATCCAAACCTGAGCCCCGGGAGCTGTGAGAACAAAGAAGAAAAGGGGAAATCTCTCCCAGCAGCCTCAGGAGCAGTGGATTAAAGCTCCACAATCAACTTGATGTACCCTGCATCTGTGGAATACATGAATAGACAACGAATCATCCCAAATTGAGGAGGTGGACTTTGAGAGCAAGATTTACTATTTTTTCCCCTTTTCCTCTTTTTGTGAGTGTGTATGTGTATGCTTCTGTGAGAGATTTTGTCTGTAAAGCTTTGCTGTCACCATTTGTCCCAGGGTTCTATCTGTCCGTTTATTTTTTTTATTTTTTTTCTTAATAATTATTTTTTATTTCAATAACTTTATTTTATTTTATGTTACTTTATTTTATCATCTTTCCTCTTTCTTTTCCTTCTCTCTTCCTTCCTTCCCTCCTTCCTTCCTTCCCTCCCTCCCTCCCTCTCTCCTTTCTTTTCTTTCTTTTTCTCTTTCTTTCTCTCTCTTTCTCGCTTTCTTTCTTTCTACTTTTTCTCCCTTTTATTCTGAGCCGTGTGGATGAAAGGCTCTTGGTGCTGCAGCCAGGAGTCAGTGCTGGGCCTCTGAGGTGGCAGAGCCAAGTTCAGGACACTGGTCCACAAGAGACCTCCCAGCTGCACATAATATCAAACAGCGAAAATCTCCCAGAGATCTCCATGTCAACACCAACACCCAGCTTCACTCAACGACCAGCAAGCTACAGTGCTGGACACCCTATGCGAAACAACTAGCAAGAGAGGAACACAACCCCCAACCATTAGCAGAGAGGCTGCCTAAAACCATAAGTCCACAGGGACCCCAAAACACACCACCAGATGTGGACCTGCCCACCAGAAAGACAAGATCCAGCCTCATCCACCAGAACACAGGCACTAGTCCCCTCCACCAGGAAGCCTACACAACCCACTGAGACAACTTTAGACACTGGGGACAGACACCTAAACAACGGGAACTACGAACCTACAGCCTGCAAAAAGG
Source organism: Orcinus orca (assembly GCF_937001465.1). Lineage (NCBI taxonomy): Eukaryota > Metazoa > Chordata > Mammalia > Artiodactyla > Delphinidae > Orcinus > Orcinus orca. The sequence goes on from NC_064563.1 coordinate 103,630,838, forward strand.
AGACCCCAAACACAGTAAGATAAGCAAAATGAGAAGACAGAAAAACACACAGCAGATGAAGGAGCAAGATAAAAACCCACCAGACCTAACAATGAAGAGGAAATAGGCAGTCTACCTGAAAAGAATTCAGAATAATGATAGTAAAGATGATACAAAATCTTGGAAATAGAACAGAAAAAATGCAAGAAACAGTTAAAAAGGACCTAGAAGAACTAAAGATGAAAGAAGCAATGATGAACAACACAATAAATGAAATGAAAAATACTCTAGATGGGATCAATAGCAGAATAACTGAGGCAGAAGAACGGATAAGTGACCTGGAAGATAAAATAGTGGAAATAACTACTGCAGAGCAGAATAAAGAAAAAAGAATGAAAAGAACTGAGGACAGTCTCAGAGACCTCTGGGACAACATTAAACACACCAACATTCAAATTATAGGGGATCCAGAAGAAGAAGAGAAAAAGAAAGGGACTGAGAAAATATTTGAAGAGATTATAGTTGAAAACTTCCCTAATATGGGAAAGAAAATAGTTAATCAAGTCCAGGAAGCACAGAGAGTCCCATACAGGATAAATCCAAGGAGAAACACACCAACACACATATTAGTCAAACTGTCAAAAATTAAATACAAAGAAAACATATTAAAAGCAGCAAGGGAAAAACAACAAATAACACACAAGGGAATCACCATAAGGTTAACAGCCGATCTTTCAGGAGAAACTCTGCAAGCCAGAAGGGACTGGCAGGACATACTGAAAGTGATGAAAGAGAAAAACTGACAACCAAGATTACTCTACCCAGCAAGGATCTCATTCAGATTTGATGGAGAAATTAAAACCTTTACTGACAAGCAAAAGCTGAGAGAGTTCAGCACCACCAAACCAGCTTTAAAACAAATGCTAAAGGACCTTCTCTAGGCAAGAAACACAAGAGAAGGAAAAGACCTACAATAACAAACCCAAAACAATTAAGAAAATGGGAACAGGAACATACATATCGATAATTATCTTAAATGTAAATGGATTAAATGCTCCCACCAAAAGACACAGACTGGCTGAATGGATACAAAAACAAGACCCATATATACGCTGTCTACAAGAGACCCACTTCAGACCTAGAGACACATACAGAGTGAAAGTTAGCATATGGAAAAAGATACTCCATGCAAATGGAAACCAAAAGAAAGCTGGAGTAGCAATTCACATATCAGACAAAATAGACTTTAAAATAAAGACTATTAGAAGAGACAAAGAAGGACACTACATAATGATCAAGGGATCGATCCAAGAAGAAGATATAACAATTGTAAATATTTATGCACGCAACATAGGAGCACCTCAATACATAAGGCAAATACTAACAGCCATAAAAGGGGAAATCGACAGTAACACATTCATAGTAGGGGACTTTAACACCCCACTTTCACCAATGGACAGATCACCCAAAATGAAAATAAATAAGGAAACACAAGCTTTAAATGATACATTAAACAAGATGGACTTAATTGATATTTATAGGGCATTCCATCCAAAAACAACAGAATACACATTTTTCCCAAGTGCTCGCGGAACATTCTCCAGGATAGATCATATCTTGGGTCACAAATCAAGCCTTGGTAAATTTAAGAAAACTGAAATCATATCAAGTGTCTTTTCTGACCACAACGCTATGAGACTAGATATCAATTACAGGAAAAGATCTGTAAAAAAACACAAACACATGGAGGCTAAACAATACACTACTTAATAACGAAGTGATCACTGAAGAAATCAAAGAGGAAATAAAAAAATACCTAGAAACAAACGACAATGGAGACACGATGACCCAAAACCTATGGGATGCAGCAAAAGCATTTCTAAGAGGGAAGTTTATAGCAATACAATCCAACCTCAAGAAACAGGAAACATCTCGAATAAACAACCTAACCTTGCACCTAAAGCAATTAGAGAAAAAGAACAAAAAACCCCCAAAGTTAGCAGAAGGAAGGAAATCATAAAGATCAGATCAGAAATAAATGAAAAAGAAATGAAGGAAACAATAGCAAAGATCAATAAAACTAAAAGCTGGTTCTCTGAGAAGATAAACAAAATTGATAAACCATTAGCCAGACTCGTCAAGAAAAAAAGGGAGAAGACTCAAATCAATAGAATTAGACATGAAAAAGGAGAAGTAACAACTGACACTGCAGAAATACAAAAGATCATGAGAGATTACTACAAGCAATTCTATGCCAATAAAATGGACAACCTGGAAGAATAGGAAAATTCTTAGAAATGCACAACCTACCAAGACTGAATCAGGAAGAAATAGAAAATATGAACAGAACAATCACAAGCACTGAAATTGAAACTGTGATTAAAAATCTTCCAACAAACAAAAGCCCAGGACCAGATGGCTTCACAGGCGAATTCTATCAAACATTTAGAGAAGAGCTAACAGCTATCCTTCTCAAAACTCTTCCAAAATATAGCAGAGGGAGGAACACTCAAACTCATTCTACGAGGCCACCATCACCCTGATTCAAAAACCAGACAAAAATGTCACAAAGTAAGAAAACTACAGGCCAATATCACTGATGACATGGATGCAAAAATCCTCAACAAAATACTAGCAAAGAGAATCCAACAGCACATTAAACGGATCATACAACATGATCAAGTAGGGTTGATTCCAGGAATGCAAGGATTCTTCAATATACGCAAATCAATCAACGTGATACACCATATCAACAAATTGAAGAATAAAAACCATATGATCATCTCAATAGATGCAGAGAAAGCTTTCGACAAAATTCAACACCCATTTATGATAAAAACCCTGCAGAAAGTAGGCATAGAGGGAACTTACCTCAACATAATAAAGGCCATATATGACAAAGCCACAGCCAACATCATCCTCAATGGTGAAAAACTGAAAGCATTTCCACTAAGATCAGGAACAAGACAAGGTTGCCCACTCTCACCACAATTATTCAACATAGTTTTGGAAGTTTTAGCCACAGCAATCAGAGAAGAAAAGGAAATAAAAGGAATCCAAATCAGAAAAGAAGAAGTAAAGCTGTCACTGTTTGCAGATGACATGATACTATACATAGAGAATCCTAAAGATGCTACCAGAAAACTACTAGAGCTAATCAATGAATTTGGTAAAGTAGCAGGATGCAAAATTAATGCACAGAAATCTCTGGCATTCCTATAAACGAATGATGTAAAATATGAAAGTGAAATCAAGAAAACACTCCCATTTACCACTGCAACAAAAAGAATAAAATATCTAGGAATAAACCTACCTAAGGAGACAAAACACCTGTATGCAGAAAATTATAAGACACTGATGAAAGAAATTAAAGATACAAATTAATGGAGAGATATACCATGTTCTTGGATTGGAAGAATCAACATTGTGAAAATGACTCTACTACCGAAAGCAATCTACAGATTCAATGCAATCCCTATCAAACTACCAATGGCATTTTTCACAGAACTAGAACAAAAAATTTCACAATTTGTATGGAAACATAAAAGACCCTGAATAGCCAAAGCAATCTTGAGAACGAAAAACGGAGCTGGAATAATCAGGCTCCCTGACTTCAGACTATATTACAAAGCCACAGTAATCAAGACAGTAGGGTACTGGCACAAAAACAGAAAGATAGATCAATGGAACAAGATAGAAAGCCCAGAGATAAACCCACGCACATATGGTCACCTTATCTTGGATAAAGGAGGCAGGAATGTACAGTGGGAAAGGATAGCCTCTTCAATAAGTGGTGCTGGGAAAACTGGACAGGTACATGTAAAAGTATGAGATTAGAACACTTCCTAACACCACACACAAAAATAAGCTCAATATGGATTAAAGACCTAAATGTAAGGCCAGAAACTATCAAACTCTTAGAGGAAAACATAGGCAGAACACTCTATGACATAAATCACAGCTAGATCCTTTTTGACCCACCTCCTAGAGTAATGGAAATAAAAACAAAAATAAACAAATGGGACCTAATGAAACTTCAAAGCTTTTGCACAGCAAAGGAAACCATAAACAAGACCAAAAGACAACCCTCAGAATAGAAGAAAATATTTGCAAATGAAGCAACTGACAAAGGACTAATGTCCAAAATTTACAAGCAGCTCATGCAGCTCAATAACAAAACAAACAACCCAATCCAAAAATGGGCAGAAGACCTATATGACAGTTCTCCAAAGAAGATATACAGACTGCCAATAAACACATGAAAGAATGCTCAACATCATTAATCATTAGAGAAATGCAAATCAAAACTACAATGAGATATCATCTCACACCAGTCAGAATGGCCATCATCCAAAAACCTAGAAACAATAAATGCTGGAGAGGGTGTGAAGAAAAGGGAACACTCTTGCACTGCTGGTGGGAATGTGAATTGATACAGCCACTATGGAGAACAGTATGGAGGTTCCTTAAAAAACTAAAAATAGCACTACCATATGACCCAGTAATCCCACTACTGGGCATATACCCTGAGAAAACCATAATTCAAAAAGAGTCATGTACCAAAATGTTCATTGCAGCTCTATTTACAATAGCCCGGAGATAGAAACAACCTAAGTGTCCATCATCAGATGATGGATAAAGAAGATGTGGCACATATACACAATGGAATATTACTCAGCCATAAAAAGAAACGAAAATGAGCTACTTGTAATAAGGTGGATGGAACTAGAGTCTGTCATACAGAGTGAAGTAAGTCAGAAAGAGAAAGACAAATACCGTATGCTAACACATATATATGGAATTTAAGAAAAAAAAATGTCATGAAGAACCTAGGGGTAAGACAGGAATAAAGACACAGACCTACTAGAGAATGGACTTGAGGATATGGGGAGGGGGAAGGGTAAGCTGTGACAAAGTGAGAGAGTGGCATGGACATATATACACTACCAAACATAAAATAGATAGCTAGTTGGAAGCAGCCGCACAGCACAGGGAGATCAGCTCGGTGCTTTGTGACTACCTAGAGGGGTGGGATAGGGAGGGTGGGAGTGAGGGAGACGCAAGAGGGAAGAGAGATGGGAACATATGTATATGTATAACTGATTCACTTTGTTATAAAGCAGAAACTAGCACACCATTGTAAAGCAATTATACTCTAATATAGATGTAAAAAAAAATAATAAATTTCTCACAGTGGATGTAAGCTCACAAGACACTTTTCTTGAGTTCAAAGGTAGGGAGGAAGCAAGTGTTATATCTGTGCCTGAATGACAGAGGTTTTGGGCTTTTTAAGAAGTCCCATTTCAAGTGTCCTCTTGGCTTCTGTCACCAAGTTGTTTTTTAAAGTTTTTTAAAGTAAAGCAACTTACTCTGCTCTCAGGATGTAGAGGTCAATTGTTCTCAGGAGACAGGATAGTTGCTAAAGATTAAGGCTCAGGAAGTGGTGTCAGAAATTAGGCTATCTCCTTAATAATAGCCCTGGAGATAGTCTAGGCTAGTTCCATAATTCATCAGAGGTAGCAGAGAGATAGGTATGTTGGAAAACAAAACAAGATTAATTAAAAAGTCTTCCTTATTGGCTGCAAGCCTAGGTTTTCCTGAGGACTCTCCCTGACTAATGTGGTGTGTTAGGCAGGGTTAGTAGAACTTTCACAGGACTAGTCTGAAATTGGGATATTAGAATATTTCAAGATGATAGACTGAGCTCATGCTGCCTCCTTCCCCTTCTACCCCAAACAAATGACCAATAATGTTTAGAGAAGAAAGCTGTTCCCACCCATATCAAAGATTATCCCTACGGTAATAACCATGTCTTGGGACAGAAGATCACTATACTGTTGGGGATGATGGAAAAAGATAATGTAATTTCTGTTTTGTTCTTTGAATGACATTTCTGCCAATTTGCGTATAGTAGGCACTGGGGGGGCTGGTCCACTTTGGGGCTATTAACTGTGGCTCTGGTTTCAATCATTTTGTACTTATTTGAGACTACTTTCACAAAAAAATTACTTTTGAGGATATTCCTTCACGTGGAGAAAAATGGAAATATCTCCTATAGGATAGGACCTAAAGGACCCTACCTAAAGAATTTCCTTATAATCTTGCTCACAGCCTTACCTGCAGAAGCGCAGGTCACCAGCCACTAAGTTTAACTATTAGCCCAGGTTGATCTGCTAATAGCTGATCCATGGAACTAATTATGGACCCAAGCACAGCTGCACGTGGTTCTGTTTTTACCGTACATCCATCATTCTCTAAATTCAATTCAGACCCCATTCAATTGGGTAGGATGCTATATCTTCCTCTCAAGGACTGTTAAAGAAATCTCTCATAATCACCTAGGTCAGGAGACAGACTCCAATGGATATGAACTTTTTGACCTGTTCTTTTCCTTATTGGGGAAGAATCTCTTTTTCTCTGCTTCTATATAGAGAGAAATCCATTAAAATAATACTTCTAGTTACTCTGTCTCCCCTCTCCAAATTTATTCCTCTTCATAGGGGAAAAAAAAAAAGACTTCTTTGACTTCTCAGTTTATGAAATGGAAACCGACATCCTTGGTTCTGCCTCTCTCTTTGTCTCTGTCTCTTTGAGAGCCACATGCTTCTTGAAACCATGCATTCTCACCTGTTCTTAAGCATGCAGTAAACCTAGATGAGCAGGATCTTTCCCTGGGTAGGAAAGCTTGAATTTTGGGACACGAATCATAACTTAGAGTGTTAGCAAGTCCTCTGGCCAGATCTAAACCTTGCCCTCCACAATCACCTTTTTCAATAAAACTGCTAGTTTCTATCTCTGCCTGACTTCAGCATGTATATCTCAGCTGATTTCCAGCTTGGCTGGGGAGCCCCTTAAAACACCTAAATTGCTTTGCAAATCCATTTTCAACTTCTTATCACGGCTGCCTCAAACGAACTCCCACCTGAAAATACACCAGCAGTTAGTTGTTTTCACATGGCAAACTCACTCACATAGAAGAAGGGAATGATGACCAGAAGAAAAGAAATAATGGCATTTTTGTAATTCCAAAGCAATCTCGAACTAAACAGAAGTATAACTGAAGCCATTGGGAGAAAGAAAAAAAAAAAGGCAGTAAGGCTTCTCATTCTGCTCAACCTGAAGCACTGTTTGGAGGCACTGAAGTCCACCTTCAATTACCATATTTAGGAGCAATGCTTCCCACTCTCCAGCCATTCAGTCATTAAGAGTACCAGCTTCCTAATTTTTGTTCTGTCTGTATGCAGTCTATATTAATTTTTACTCAGCATTTTTCATTGATTGACTAATGGTTTTTACCTAGATAAAAGTACTTACAACTGTAAATGTTAGCTGTCTACCCAATATCCACTCTCCTCTTCTTTCATACTTACAGGACCCCTATTACTAATGGAAGCAGCAATATGTCCTGCCTAAAAAAAAAAAATCCAGCCTCAGCAAATGAGGTAAAAGAGTCATTAGTTGGGGCCTCTAGGTAAGCTCTTTAAAGAGGGCTTATTTAGCAAGAAGGCTTATTCTTTTGCCCTGTTCTTTTCTCATCCCTGTGATTTAGAATATAGATAAGATAGTTAACTAAGGTGGCCATGTGGAGATCCTGAGGATCTTGAAGAAAACCAGGCACTAAGGATATCAAAGCAGAAAGATGGAAGATGCCTGGACCATGCAGCTGCCACACCAGCCTTGGAATACCTCTTCTGGACTTATTTAGATGACAGAAAAATAAGTATCTTATTTAGTCCACTGTTATGTGGGTTTTCTTTATATGTAGCAGAACCTAACTGTAACTCATGCATTATGTGGTAGATGTGCTAGCTTTATATATATTTCAGTTATTAAAATAATATGTTCAAGTACTTACTACTTAAATGACTCAGTCATCTTGCTTGCTACTACTGATATGCATACCACACTCCTGGGAAACTGTCTAATTATCCTAGAACCTATAAAAATGATTCACCTTTCCCTTTGCTTTGCTCTTCTTGTAAAGAGAGAGCCAAAAAGAAGGCAATGCTACCTGAAAGTAAATTCCACAAATTTGTGAAGATCATCTGAGAAGAAAAGACATTTGGAAAAGACTCCAGTTTAAATAATAAAGATTTACCTACCTACCTGCATAAAATACACTGCAAATTATGGCTGGCTGATACTTATTAATTTAAGGTACCACGAATTTGACAAGATTTCATAACATGATAATGAAGTTATAATGGCAAACAAAATAATCCTGCCTTATCTTTCTTTAGCAGAAAATACAGGGGGTGGAGTCAAGATGGTGGCAGGAGAGGACGCGGAGTTCGCGTTTCTCCACAACTAGGGTGCCTGCTGGACCCTGGTGGGGGACCTCAACACCCTAGGAGATGGGAGGAACCCCCAAGCAACTGGGTAGCATGAGGGGGGATTGAGGGGGGAGGAGAAGTGGAGGCCAGACAGGACTGGTGCACCTGAGGGGTGGGTGGGAGAGGGGAGGGGGTTCCCATGCCTGGAGGGAGCTTCGGGGGGCTCAGAGGATCAGGGAGAGCACACCTAGCGTCTCCCTTGCCCAGTCGGGCCCTGGGAAGCCCTCAGGGCTCCTCAGCAGGGTCCTCCACCCTCCAAGGCCCCGTTGGTCCTAGAGCCATAGGAGGGAGGTGAGGGGAAGAAGAGGAGAGGTGGGTGGGAGGAGCCCTTCCAGACTGGAGGATCAGGGAAGTGCGACAGGTCTTTGCCCTGGCCACTTGGCCGCAAAAAGCTTGCTGGGCTCCAAGGCCCCCTCCGGGCAGCGTGGATCCTAGCAGCATAGGAGGGAGGCAAGGGGAGAAGAGGAGAGGCGGGAGGGAGGGGCCCTCTGGGGCCGAAGGATCAGGGGAGGTGCAGCCGGCGTTTCCCCACAACCCACTTGGGCCCTGGGAAGCCTGCTGGGCTCCCAGGCCTAGTGCTCTGATCTCCAGGGCCTCCTCCAGCCTTGTGGGTCCTAGGAGAATGGGAGGGAGGGAGGAGGGGGTAAGAGGAGGAGAGGCAGACCATCTGGGGCCAGGGGATCACGGAAGGCACTGTGGGCGTTTCCCCCGCCCACTTGGCCCCGGGAAGCCTGCTGGGCTTCCAGGTCTGGTCCTCTGCCTTCCGGGATCTCCTCTGGCTGTGTGGGTCCCAGGGGCATAAGAGGGAGGGAGAGGGGAAAAGAAGAGAGGCCAATGGGGAGGGTCCTTCCAGGATCAGAGGATTGGGGGGAATATGCTTAGCACTTCCCCTGCCCACTCGGGCCCAGTGAGCCTGCTGGGGTCCTGGACCAGGTCCTCCACCCTCCAAGGCCAGAGGCACTGCCTGGGCCCCTCCTGCTGAGGCTCCTCCTGCTGCATTGAGCCTAAGACTCACCGCCCCACCCACCCAGCACCTCCAGGGCCTTTTCCTGCTCTGTTGGTCCTAAGCATAGGCCCCACCCCCACCTGAAACCCGCCCCTGCCTACTCCCTACCCCCCACAGCCAAGGCTTTTTCCGGATTTTTTTTTCTTTTTCTCCTTACTATTGTGGCTCTGTTTTACCTTCCGTTGTTGTTTCAACTATATTTTTATTCTTTCTAACAAATCTGTTAGTTTTCTAATCTAATTTTATTTTTTACTCTTTGTTATCATTCTGTTCCTTTTCTTTCTTTCTTTCTTTTTTTTTTTTGCTGCCCCACACATCTTGTGGGATCTTGGTTCACAAGATGGGGGTCAGGCCAGAGTTCCTGCAGTGGGAGCTCTGAGTCCGAATCACTGGACTAACAGAGAACCTCAGACCCCAGGGAATATTCATTGGAGTGAGGTCTCCCAGAGGTCCTCATCTCGGCACCAAGACCCAGCTCCACCCAACAGCCTACAAACTCCAGTGCTGGAAGCCTCAGGCCAAACAACCAGTAAAACAGGAACACAATCCCACCCATCAAAAAAAAAAAAAAAAAAAAAATGGAAGACAAAAAAATATGTTTCAGATGAAGGAGCAAGGTAAAAAATCTACAAGCCCAAATAAATGAAGAGGAAATAGGCAACCTACCTAAAAATAATTCAGAGTAATGACAGTAAAGATGATTCAGAATCTCAGAAACAGAATGGAGACACAGATTGAGAAAATACAGAAATGTTTAACAAAGATTTAGAAGAACTAAAGAACAAAGAATCAGAGACGAACAGCACAATAACTGAAATGAAAAACACACTAGAAGGAATCAATAACAGAATAACTGAGGCAGAAGAACAAATAAGTGAGCTGTAAGACAGAATGGTGGAAATAACTGCCAAGGAACAGAATAAGGAAGAAAGAAAGAAAAGAATTGAAGACAATCTTAGAGACCTCTGGGACAACACTAAATGCACCAACGTTCAAATTATAGGGGTCTCAGAAGAAGAAGAGAAAACAAAAGGGTCTGAGAAAATATTTGAAGAGATTACAGTGGAAAACTACCCTAACATGGGGAAGGAAATAGTCACCCAAGTCCAGGAAGCACAGTGAGTGCCATACGGGATAAACCCTAGGAGAAACACACCAAGACACATATTAGTCAAACCAACAAAAACTAAATTCAAAGAAAAAATATTAAAAGCAGCAAGGGAAAAGCAAAAAATAACATACAAAGGAATCCCCATAAGGTTATCAGCTAATATTTCAGCAGAAACTCTGCAGGCCAGAAGGGAGTGGCAGGATATACTCAAAGGGATGAAAGAGAAAAACCTACAACCAAGATTACTCTACCCAGCAAGGATTTCACTCAGATTCAGCGGCAAAAGCTAACAGAATTCAGCACCACCAAACCAGCTTTACAGCAAACGCTAAAAGAACTTCTCTAGGCGGGAAACACAAGAGAAGAAAAAGACCCACAAAAACAAACCCAAAGCAATTAAGAAAATGGTAGTAGGAACACAGATATCAGTAATAACCTTGAATGTAAATGGATTAAATGCTCCAACTAAAAGACACAGACTGGTTGAATGGATACCAAAGTAGACCATAAATATGCTGTCTACAGGAGACCCATTTCAGACCTAGGGACACATACAGACTGAAAGTGAAGGGATGGAAAAAGATATTCCATGTAAATGGAAATCAAAAGAAAGCTGGAGTAGCAATACTCGTATCAGATAAAATAGACTTTTAAATAGAGACTGTTACAAGAGATAAGGAAGGACACTACATAATGATAAAGGGATCAATCCAAGAAGAAGATATAACAATTATAAATATTTATACACCCAACATAGGAGCACCTCAATACATAAGGCAAATGCTAACAACCATAAAAGGGGAAATTGACGGTAACACAATAATAGTACGGGACTTTAACACACCACTTACACCAGTGGACAGGTCACCCAAACAGAAGATAAATAAGGAAACACAAGCTTTAAATGACACAATAGACCAGATAGATTTAATTGATATTTATAGGACATTCCATCTGAAAGTGGCAGAATACACTTTCTTCTCAAGTGCACATGGAACATTCTCCAGGATAGATCACATCTTGGGTCACAAATCAAGCCTCAGTAAATTTAAGAAAACTGAAATCGTATCAAGCATCTTTTCTGACCACAACGCTATGTGGCTGGAAATCAATTACAGGAAAAAAACTGCAAAAAATACAAATACATGGAGGCTAAACAGTACACTACTAAATAATCAAGAGATCACTGAAGAAATCAAGAAGAAATTTTAAAAAAATAGAAACAAATGACAACAAAAACACCGTAACCCAAAATCTGTGGGATGCAGCAAAAGAAGTTCTAAGAGGGAAGTTTATAGCAATTCAATCTCACCTCAAGAAACAAAAGTCTCAAACAATCTAACCTTACACGTAAAGCAATTAGAGAAAGAAGAACAAAGAAAACCCAAAGTCAGTAGAAGGAAAGAAATCATAAAGATCAGAGCAGAAATAAATGAAATAGAAATGAAGAAAACAATAGCAAAGATAAATAAAACTAAAAGTTGGTTCTTCGAGAAGATAAACAAAATTGATAAACATTTAGCCAGACTCATCAAGAAAAAAAGAGGACACAAATCAGTAAAATTAGAAATGAAAAAGGAGAAATCACTTCCGACACCGCAGAAATACAAAGGATTATAAGAGACTACTACAAACAACTATATGCCAACAAAATGGACAAGCATGAAGAAATGGACAAATTCTTGGAAAGGTACAATTTTCCAAGAGTGAACCAGGAAGAATTAGAAAATATAAACAGACCTATCACAAGTAATGAAATTGAAACTGTAATTAAAAATCTTCCAACAAACAGAAGTCCAGGACCAGGTGGCTTCACAGGCAAATTCTATCAGACATTTAGAGAAGAGCTAACACCAATCCTTCTCAAAATCTTCCATGAAATTGCAGAGGGAGGAACACTCCCAAATTTGTTCTGCAAAGCCACCATCACCCTGATACCAAAACCAGACAAAGATATCACAAAAAAAATAAAACAGACCAGTATCACTAATGAACATAGATGCAAAAATCCTCAACAAAATAGTAGCAAACAGAATCCAACAACACATTAAAAGGATCATACATAATGATCAAGTGGGATTTATCCTAGGAACGCAAGGATTCTTCAATATATGCAAATCAATCAATGTGATACACCGTATTAACAAATTAAGGAATAAAGACCATATGATCATCTCAATAGATGCAGAAAAAGCTTTTGACAAAATTCAACACCCATTTACGATAAAAACCCTCCAGAAAATGGGCACAGAGGGAACCTACCTCAACGTAATAAAGGCCATATAGGAGAAACCCACAGCAAACATCATTCTCAATGGTGAAAAACTGAAAGCATTTCCACTAAGACCGGGAATATGACAAGGATGGCCACTCTCGTCACTCTTACTCAACATAGTTTTGGAATTTCTAGCCATGGCAATCAGAGAAGAAAAAGAAATAAAACGAACACAAATTGGAAAGAAGAAGTAAAACTGTCACTGTTTGCAGATGACATGATAGTATACATAGAAAATCCTAAAGATGCCACCAGAAAACTACTAGAACTAATCAATGAATTTGGTAAGGCTGCAGGATACAAAATTAATGCACAGAAATCTCTGGCATTCCTATACACCAACAACAAAAAATTAGAAAGAGAAATCAAGGAAACAATCCCATTTACCATTGCAACAAAAAGAATAAAATAACTAGGAATAAACCTACTACCTAAGGAGGCAAAAGACTTGTACTTAGAAAACTATAAAACATTGATGACAGAAATCAAAGATGACATAAACAGATGGAGAAATATACCATGTTCTTGGATTGGAAGAATCATTATTGCAAAAATGACTATACTACCCAAAGCAATCTACGGATTCAATGCAATCCCTATCAAACTACCAATGGCATTCTTCACAGAAATAGAACAAAAATTTTACAATTCGTATGGAAATGCAAAAGACCCTGAATAGCCAAAGCAATCTTGAGAAAGAAAAACGGAGCTGGAGGTATCAGGCTACCCAACTTCAAACCATACTACAAAGCTACAGTAATCAATACAGTATGGTACTGGCACAAAAACAGAAATATAGATCAATGGTACAGGATAGAAAGCCCAGAGATAAACCCACGCACCTATGGTCACCTAAACTATGACAAGGGAGGCAAGAACATACAATGAAGAAAAGACAGCCTCTTCAATAAGTGGTGCTGGGAAAACTGGACAGGTACATGTAAAAGAATGAAATTAGAACATTCCCTAACACTATACACAAAAATAAACTCCAAATGGATTAAAGACCTAAATGTAAGACCAGACACTATAAAACTCTCAGAGGAAAACACAGGAAACACACTCTTTGACAGAAACCACAGCAGGATCTTTTTTGACCCACCTCCTAGAGTAATGAAAATAAAAACAAAAATAAACAAATGGGACCTAATTAAACTTAAAAGCTTTTGCACAGCAAAGGAAACCATAAACAAGACGGTAAGACAACCCTCAGAATGGGAGAAAATATTTGCAAAGGAAACAATGGACAAAGGATTAATCTCCAAAATATATAAACAGCTCATGCAGCTCAATATCAAAAAAACCAACAACCCAATTAAAAAATGGGCGGAAGACCTAAATGGATACTTCACGAAAGAAGACATACAGATGGCCAAGAGGCACGTGAAAATATGCTCAACATCACTAATTACTAGAGAAACGCAAATCAATACTACAATGAGGTATCACCTCACACCAGTCAGAATGACCATCATCAAAAAATCTACACACAATAAATGCTGGAGAAGGTGTGGAGAAAAGGGAACCCTCTTGCACTGTGGGTGGAAATGTTAATTGATACAGCCACTATGGAGAACAGTATGGAGGTTCCTTAAAAAACTGAAAATAGAACTACCATATGACCCAGCAATCACACTACTGGGCATATACCCAGAGAAAACCATAATTCAAAAGGACACATGCACCCCAATATTCACTGCAGCACTATTTACAAGAGCCAGGACATGGAAACAATCTAGGTGTCCAATGAGAGATGAATGGATAAAGAAGATGTGGTACATATATTGAATGGAATATTACTCAGCCATAAAAAGGAACAAAATTGGGTTCTTTGTGACGTGGATGGACCGAGAGTCTGTCATACGGAGTGAAGTAAGCCAGAAAGAGAAAAACAAATATTGTGTATTAACGCATATATGTGGAATCTCGAAAAATGGTATAGATGAAACTATTTGTAGGGCAGGAATAGAGACGCAGACGTAGAGAATGGACATGTGGATATGGGGGGAAAGGGAGGGTGGGACGACTTGGGAGATTAAGTTTGACATAAATACACTTCCACGTGTAAAACAGATAGCTAGTGGGAACCTGCTGTATAGCACAGGGAGCTCAGCTTGGTTCTCTGTGATGACCTAGATGGTGGGAGAAGCAGGAGAGGGAGGTTCAAGAGGGAGGGATATAGGTATACATATAGCTGATTCACTTCATTGTACAGCAGAAACTAACACAACATTGTAAAGCAAATTTACTCCAATAAAAAAAAAATAATGGATTATAAAAAATAAAAAAACAAAAACAGTCC
The DNA here is from genome assembly GCF_937001465.1 of Orcinus orca. Lineage (NCBI taxonomy): Eukaryota > Metazoa > Chordata > Mammalia > Artiodactyla > Delphinidae > Orcinus > Orcinus orca. The sequence goes on from NC_064563.1 coordinate 103,645,844, forward strand.
TTTAAAAAAAAGAAAATACACAAAGTATCTAATAAATATACTTACGTTTGAAGGTTTAAGTTTATTAATGATTGTTGTTTTGCCACTATTATCCAGCCCAAGGCACAAAACATGAACCTCCTTCTTCCTCAGGCCAAGCAAGCCTGAAAGTCTGTCTAGCAATCCCATAATGTGAGTCAAGTATTTACAAACCAGCTGCAAGTCAGGGGAAAAAAAAAAAAGATATATTACCCACAGGCACCTTAAGAATAGAAAATATGAGCATATGTATCCCAAATTTCAGAATTTAAAGACACAGTGATATTGTGAAAACCATGTCAATGTAGCTTTGCATTTAGTAAACAGAGTTTAAGCTGATTACCAGAAAGGAGTCTTAACTGAAATGCAGATTGGCGGATAATAACCCCTGGCAACACAGAATAATGCCCTTGAAGTAACTGGACATTTCTCATCGTAACATATAATACTTAAGAAGAAAATGTGGTTAAACTCAGAATCATGTGGAGTCTGCCATTTGTGATACGTGAGAATATTTGCAGCCTTTTCTGGAAATCTGGAACAGATGGGCAATGGCGTTCATGTGAGCCTGATGCTGAAGCTTAGAAAGTAGAAGGCAGACCAGAATAACAGAGAATAACTGAGATTTTGGCTACATCATTTGAGCCACTGGTCAAATCTTTGTCTAAAGCCAGCCCCCTTGTAGTTTGCAATAATACAAAGTAATAAACATTGAATTCACCATTTTTGTTTCTTTGTTTGATTATATCCAGTTTAGGTTATATCTTCTATCAAAAGAAACAAAAAATCCTAACTGATATATTTATCTTAATTTTTCCTTAGTCCTTACGTATATCTTTGTAAGTCACCACAAATCCATTTGGGAAGAAGGTTGTGTATAAAACACACACACAATTTGAACCTTAATAAATACCTGTTTCTTTGAAACTATAACTTACATGAACTATCCTGTTAAGTATCATTTTAAAAGAATTTTAACTAGTGTACTAGTAAAGAATATGAATGTAAATACCAATCTTACATTTTCATCTCATTTTCTCAAATATCATAAAAGTTTCTTTGTTAACTTGTCCCTGAAGTGTTCATTTGTTTATCAATTCTTTCTTTGGAAAAAAAAATCCTTCCAATGCAAACTTTCAAAAAAACTCCGTCAGTAATCCAAACACAAGCATTTTGAAGTCAGATAAAACTGCTGATGATGCGTTGCTGGCTATGTGATAACTTTATGGCTATTCATACCCTTCTAAGGTACTGTTAGATTTAGACTTCAGGTCTCCAAATGAAACTTTCCAAAGGTTCTTCCTTTGGGTCCATCACCACCCCCACCTCCCAAAACATTATTATGTGGCGGGAGAAGAGAGATACCACTTTTGCCAGCCCTCAACTGCTGCAGGGACTGCTACAGCAGTAACTACAATACACCTGTATTCCAAACATTTCCTATTACTCTCCAAACCACCATTTTCAAAGTTCTCTTAAAAAACAAAACAAAACAAAACAAAACAAAAAACCCTCTAAATATCAGTTTCATTTAATTGATTTATTCTCATCTCCATCTAAGGTTCCAGAAGCTTGTCATCTTACAGCTCCTTCAGTATTTTTTATTCCACACCAAAAAGGCAAGACCATACCTTGAAGGATGAGGATTCAGCAACTTAAATAATAAGAAGCTTCCAAGACAACTGCATCTGAAAGGTGGCTGCATCATTAGTTTTGCTTAGGCCCCTTCAGAGATCATTATGGACAGAAATTTCAAAACTGAATTCCAATGATGTGCAGGAAAGAGAAGGTAAAGCGCCCCACCCAAACATGGGGCCACAGTTGTCTTACCCAAGGGATGGGTTTGACTTCAGGTACTCCATTTGTGCCGCTTGAATCGACTTCTCTACTTGTGTTGGAGATTCAAATCTCACTCAACCCATTCCTTTAAATCTCAGCTTAGGGATAGACATCTGTAGAATCTACTTTAAGTTAGCCTTCGGATATCATGAAACAATTCACACAGACCATTTTAATTCAAGGTAAATTTGCTATTACTCACTTTGTTATTAATTGTACTAAGCATATTGATATAGGTTTATATCTTGTTTTCCAATTCCCATACAATTTTGAATAGATTTTAAAAAATATGACCACTTCTCATATCATCCCCCTCTGGGCAACTACAATAAAGCATTGATTGTAAAAAGCTTGATACGTGAATATTCGTTTTTTCATAGAACATCGGATTGTGATTTTCTGTCCCTTTTTCATGGATTATCAAACACCTGATGCTTGTTATTGAAATACTGTGGGATATGCAATTTAAAAGAGAAGTGGCATGCACATATATACACTACCAAACGTAAAATAGATAGCTAGTGGGAAGCAGCCGCATAGCACAGGGAGATCAGCCCTAGAGGGGTGGGATAGGGAGGGTGGGAGGGAGGGAGACGTAAGAGGGAAGAGAGATGGGAACATATGTATATGCATAACTGATTCACTTTGTTATAAAGCAGAAGCTAACAACACTGTAAAGCAATTATACTCCAATAAAGATGTAAAAAAAAATAATAAAAAATAAAAGTCAGTTGTTCTAAGAGATATAATTACATTTACTGAAGTTGCTTTATAAACAACTATCATAGAGCCTTATATATGCTTCTATTTCTTAGTAATTATACATCTTTATAAATTTACTTTTTGCTTGCATGAAATAAGGAAACAAGATAACTTAAGTCACTGGACATTCATTAACCATGTCCTAAGTGCACAGGAGGAGATACAGTGGAAGTTTTCTGTAGCAACCTACTCCTATAGCCATGATTCTCGACCCTGGCTGCACACTGGAATCAGCTAGCTGGATTAGTATTTCTGAAGATGGAATCAGGGCATCTGTATTTTAAAAAGCTACACAGTGTTTCTGATGTACAGTCACTATTGAGAACTTCAGGATTTTAGAATAAAGTCTAAACTTCCATGCATAGTTTAAAGTTGTTCACAATCTGGCTCCAATCTACCTTTCCAGTTTCTTATTTTACTGTTTTCCTCTCTCTGCAAACCAGCCAATCAAATTCTCTTGGCTGTTATCTGAGGAACGGCTTTCTTTTCTTTTCTTTCTTTCTTTTTTTTGGCCCCTCCAGGCGTCACGAGGGAATCTTAGTTCCCCAGCAAGGGATTGAACCGGGCCCCCTGCAGTGGAAGCGAGGAGTCTTAACCGCTGGACCACCAGGGAAGTCCCAGAATCTGCTTTCTAAAGTTTTTTTTTTAACTTGTTGCCAGAAAAGTCCTGAAGAATTAGGATGTTACCCATAGTTACGAGCTTGGAAGGTAGGCTACACAGAGAGAGTGGTCGAGCAAAGAAAACACCATGAATGGTACTTTGTAACTTTAAAAATGTTTCTAGAGTGAATTATAGCACACTCTCACTACCCCCAAAAAATAAATATTTTTATTCAGCTTTCAGTTTTTGATGATGAAATTTCAATTATACTTCCCACACAGCAAACAAAGCGGCCCAAATCGGGTAGTGTTAAAACCATCCAATCAAACAAAAATTCACCCAAAGCAGTTCCATGAGTTTTCTGGGGTCCATAGCCCACTTCGTCTTTTCTAGTTCTCACACATTAGAAACCAGCACACGGAGTGAAAAACATGAGGAAGAGCAATTCTAAAATTGGTGGCGGAGGGGACTGGGGGGTGGCGCTGGATACAAAAATTGGGGTTGGGGAGATACCTGGTCTTTGAGATTAGTCCTGCGGGCCCGGGAGCTGCTGAAGAACAGGAATGGACGCACTCGCTCGTATCCCTCTCGGCAACGGAAATATGGTGCGGGCGTCCCTCAGCCTTCCTCTCTAGGTCTCCACAGGAAGGATTCCTGGGCCTGAGCAAAGCCGCCTCCGCAAGTTGGGTGAAGCGGTAGCCTCTGGCTCAGCCCAAGCATCAGTGGCGGGTCAGGCGCCGTGGTGCGTGGCGTTCCCCGGGCAACCGGAGGTTTTTCCGGTGCGGAGCCACGCCTCCTCAGGTCTCAGCGCGTCAGCCGCCGTGCTCCCGTTAAGGGATTGAAGAGCTCCCCCAAATGCCAGAGGCATAGCGAGGAGTATTGAAGAAGTGTAAGCGAGGTTAAAGGGGTGAACTGCCGCCTCCCAGCGAGGAGCCGCGCTGTTCCCCGGTGGAGCATAATGGGAGTTGTAGGCTTGCGCACAGCCTGCTGGGAAGTGTTCGGCGTCCGCGTTGGCTTCGGGCCTTTCTCGCCGCACGGTCTTTCCGCACTCTCGGGAAAGTCAGCTCAGAGGGAGCGGCGCACTTTGTGGCGCCCAGAGCGCTGAGGAGTCTGCGTCGACGTCGAGCATGGGCGCAGCGAGGTGGCGACAACTGCGGGACCCGACTATGAGCTCTAGGGCGAGAAGTACGCCAGAATTGCCTGGTAGCCCATCGCATCCACCCTTTAACAGGCTGTTAGGCCTCAGACCCCGGAGTCCTGGAGAAGCAAAACCGTTCGTGCAGGCAAGGAGAGGAGATAAACTCACAGGCATTATTCGGCAAAGGAAGTCTGCCTGAACCTGGTTTCTGAGGTGTCTGATCTCCTGAAGAGATTTCCACGAGGCATAATCCCCTGCGATTAGAGTACAGTCACCGGAATCAAATCGGCAGGTGGTCAGGAATCTGTAGTCCCAATGCTTAAAGTTAGCCACCCTCTTAAATTGCTCTGGGGTATTATAGTAATAGTAAATGACTTATCTCCTTTGTTAGCCAGGAGTATGAGATTCTTTACCCCCTCCAGCTACCTAGTGTTATATTTACTACCCTACCTGTTCTTTGGCTTATCAATTTCGGCCTATTAAGTGGATTAGCAGGGTGAAAAAAGAGACTAGAAGGAATTAGATAAAAGTAATAATGGGGGAAAGATTGTATTTGCATGATCATGGGATGCATTTTATTTTCCAAATTTTCAAATGCGGTTCTGTTATTTTTACAATGGAAAAAAAAATGTTCTGGGCTAGTGACTCTTGTTGAAAGATGAAAACTAACAAAACGCAAAAACAAAAAAAACCTATAGTTGCGTATCCAAAAGAACTTACTTACCAATGTCCTTGAAAAAATGGAGTATGGAAATATATTCCGCCTTATTGTGTAGCCTTAGGCCAGTTAACGCTGCTCGATTGTTCAGCTTCCTCACGTTCAAAAAGACACTAAATATCTCATCTGGTGGTTTTGAGGAATAAGTAGGTAACAGAGGTATGTGTATGTTTGGCACATAGTAGGTGTTCAATAAACAATTTCCTATCTTCCTTTCTCCTGCAATTTTTATTATATGGGTAAGATTTTTAAATGTGGTCCTTTAATTTCTGACACTGAATTTACAGTGAGGTATTAATTACTTTTCTGTGTGTCTGGGTATTGTGACTCACTTTGATAAAAGTTGGAAGCTAAGTACTTACAGCCGGATTTTGACTTTTTTTTTTTCCCTTAGAGCTAAGTAGAAATCTTATGTTTTAGGAAACTTTAGTGTACAGACAATTTTTCCTGTTTGGAGTTGATATTTTCTGCCCCTAGGTTGAGTTCTGTTTTTGCTTCGTACAAAACATTCGGTGAACACTGGAAATGAAATGGAGAGATTAGATATCCAACTTTTCAGTCAATTTAAGCAGATAACATAATTCTTTTTTAAAAATTTGCTAAGTGAATAGTTATCTTAAGGTACATAATTCTCTTACAAAAATTTAGCTAAGTAAATAGTTATCTTAGATAAGTGTAGTTGATATGTTGGCTTCTTATTATTAGAGATGAAATAGTGGTCATGAAACCCACAATCTACTCAATAATCTAGAAAATGTCAGTTTTGAAACTAACAACCTTTAAAAAAGTGAATACTTCATACGGTTGAATCTGCTGTTTTGGTGCTTTGCCAACCGAAACAGCTCTCAACAATACACTCAAGGCTCAGCATAAAAATTGGTTTCACTTGATTTAAGAAGTTAGTTTGGGTCTCCTTATTATGAGAATAAGAAGCTTTAAAAATGGTTCTTAATTGTATGAAGGCTTCTTAAGATACCTGTATAAGGAAAGAAAGTTTCAAGTACTTTATTACCAGTTTAAATTTCATACTAGCTTTTGGAACTGTGGTAAGAATTATAAAAGAGAGAAGAGTGAGATATGGTGAGTACAGTGCTATTCTGATTAATTCAAGATACTTTTAATATATTTTCTTACCAGCAACTTTTAAAAAATATAGAAAATCCATGATTGGTAATTTACTGGATGTTTTTGGAATAAATATTGATAGTCTAAAGCTGTTTGAACAGTTGTACATTATGTGTATCTGTCAGTCATCTGCAATTTGTATACAGTATTACCTATGCAATGAACAATTTAATTCACTTGAATCTCACAAAATATTTTGCTGATATAAAATCACTATAAAAATATGTACTAATTATTTACAGTGACTTATGTGAATTTATGTCTTGACCTTAATGCTATTATTGTGAAAAATTACAGCTATGATTTTGTCTCCAAAATTACTAATATATGTAAAGAGCATCTAGATTTAATAGACTAAAAGATAAATTATATTAAATATGATCAACACGACAATACAAAAAAGTCACAAATTCAACCACCAGAACTGTAACTTTTATTTGCTAATAGATATTTTAATAAACAGGCTTACTCCATCTGTAAGACCCTGATAATGCCTCTTAGGAAATCATAGAAAAATAAAATACAATAATTAGTAACTTGTACTTTGTACAAAAATCTTATGTTGCTCAGCAGGTAGTTTTGCTAAACACCATATTCATTCAGCAGATAGATAGATGACATATGTAATGCAATTCACCGCAAACAATCCCTCATTGAGAGCTGAGCATTCTATAACACTATAACTTGTAAGCATGCCAGCATGTGAAAATATACATGGAACATCATAATATTACTGTAGATTTTATAAGATGAAAACAATACCACCTTCAATTCAAGTAAGTCTGGACTACTTCGTTGTCATAGTGAAGTAGATAATAAGTAGGATTGCAGTTCTGTTGTAAACACCCTCTTACTGTGTTTATCTTTCTACCATATTGTGATACAACCAGAAAAAAGAACATAGGCTGTGTAAGGAACCTGAGTGAAAGGCATATATTGAAGCTCTAAATAGTGATGTAATACTAAAGAGAAAAAATAATGCAGTGCTGCACTTCCTTCTCACAAACAGATCTTTTCCCCTTTTTGCAAGAGTAGATGGGTACAGTGCTAAATCCATAATTAATGATAAATAACTTTATGACAGGTTACAAAGAGATACATTTTAAAAATCATAGGAAGAAAAAATGTTTTCAGCTGCAGTTTATCATTAGTCAAATATTACTCTCTGAGGGACTAAATGTCTCAACCTAGACAGTTGTTATCTAGGCATTTAATATAAATGTACTATTTAGTATTTAAATAAACTTTTTAGGATTTGTGCTACAAAGATTTTTATAACTTTTTTATTTTGAATACACTGCAACTGTCAAATCTACCATTTAATACTTGATATGGCCATTTAAATATTGAGTTTAATCAAATGCATATTTATATGTACACATATATCTTTATATTTTTGGCTATGCTAAAACAGAAAAAAATGGAGAGCAATCTTATTCCATTATTCACAGTCTAATTTTACATCAAATCCAAAGAACAAATATGCACGTATAAATTCCAACACACTGAATTACATACAGCCTATCCAGAAATAAAGCTCCAAGCACAATGAAAAAGTCACATCCTTCCTACAGGATAGACAGGGCACAATGAAAAAAAAAAAATATCGCCCTTGTGTTTCTCCTAAACGACAGATGTTTTTATATGAAAACAAAACAAAATAAAATATTGTTTTACCAAACGATTAGAGCCTGATTACCTTTATTTAGTTATTTATTTTAATTTCAGATGTGGGCTCAAACCATCTCAAAATAGTGTTTTGAGAAAATTGACAGCTTGAATATATAATACACATCTTTAAGCATTAACTAATTTTCATTAGCTTTGAATTAGAATGGCTACAAGATGTTTCTGTCTTTTACACTGTAGTAGACAAAAATAACAAAACATGGGAAGTATCTATGGCATTGAGAAGTCCTCACTTAATCTCTACATTATGGAAAGGGGACTCTGTTATCAGCATCCTTGGAAAAGCTCAGAATTCAGTTTCAGGTCTTCCAAATAAGATGTCTCAAAAATATTTAGTAAAATGGCTTTAATATATTTTATACAATAGGTCTTTTTCCTGTGGTGTATTACATACAAATCCCCATTGACTATGTTTATATATGCACATATATATGTTTATGTGTGTGTGTGTGTGTGTGTGTGTGTGTTCCCCCTTTCCAACTACTTACACATCTCTCCAGCCTATACCTGCTTCCCACTCCTTATACTGACTTTTATTTCCTCTTGGTAAAGTAAGACTACTCACACAGTAACATCCTTACATTTCTACCATAAATCTACCAACCTATCTGCATATTACACACTCTGCCTTCCCTCCCATTGTAGTTCTGTCTCCTTCTGTCAAAAACTAACCTTCCAACTTAAGCTATGAATCCTAACCCTTCTACTTCTCAAAGCCTTTTCTAATTAAATTCTCTCTTGCATAATCAGTTTTCCCCTTTCTACCAGATCATTCTCATTCTTATATAAATATTCCCTAGCATCCTTTCTCTAAACACACACACACACACACACACACACACACACACCTTTCTTGACCCCATATCTACTTCCAACTACTCAGCTACTGCCCTGTTCCTCTTGCTTTCTTATGGTAAAACTTCTTGAAAGAGTTGTGTATAGATACTGACTCCACCTTCTTTTCTAAAGTATCTTCTCAATCCACTTCAATCAGGCTTTGACTTCAGTACTTCATAGAGACTGCCCTTGTCAAAATCGTCAGTAACTTCCATGTTGCCAAGCCCAACGGCCATTTCTTTACTTTAAACTTGGCTTCTTAAAGCATTTAATCCAGATGGCCAATTGGTTTTTTTGTTCTCTACGTTACCTTACACTCCTCAGGGTCCTCTGCTGGTTTCTAATTCTCCACCTAACTTCTACATTGACATGCCTTGGATCTCAATCAAGCCCTACTTCTCTATCTTACAGGCTTTTCCCAGGTGATTTAAAAACATTGAATACCATATATATATTGATGGCTTCTAAATCTTGATGTCTAGCCCTGATCGCTCCTTGGAACTCTTATATACAACTGTCTGCTCAATATCTCCATTTGAATATCTAACAGGTATCTCAGGCATTACATGGCTGAAACCAAACTCCTGATTTTTTTCCCTCCAAACCTGCTACTCCTGCACCACCACTGACTACATTTCTTATTTTTCAAATGTAGAATTTATCTTCAATTTTTCTCTCTTCATCCCTCAGGGCCAATCCATTAGCAAGCCCTGTCTTCAAACATACCCGACATCCATCCACTTCTCTCCATCTTCACTACTTCTTCTCTAACAAAAGCCACCTTGTTTTTTCTTTTTTGCTTAAACTACTGTAGCAGCCTCATAAATGTTCTTTGACCCCCATCTCATTTTTGCCTCTCTTTGGCTCATCAACTGTGTACCAAGCACACTGTTCTCTCTACCCTCAAAACACTCTAAAGTCTCACACATTAAACTATTCCTTCTGCCTGGAATTCCCCCAGATTTTCTCATGACTGGTTCCTTCATGCTTTTCATACATCGGCTTAAATATCACATCCTCAGAGAAGACTTCCTTTACCACTTAATATAAAGAAGCCACAGTCATGCTATGTAACAATATTAATTTAATTTTCAGCATAGCACTTATCAGTACTTCTTCATTGTGTGTCTTTACCACTAGAAGGTCAATTCCATGAGACAGGGGCTTTTGCTTGTCTTGGTCGCTTTGTGTCCTCTGTGTTGAGAATAAGACACTTGTACAAGATAATGTTTAGTAAGCATTAGTTAATGAATAAATGGACTTATGGATAAATATACATTTAAAGTAAATCAGTATATATGTATATATACTATTTTTAAAATTAGGAATTATACAGTTTTGGACTAGCAAACACACTTGATTTAATTGTGTTTGTTTATTATATCTGTTCCCCATAGTGTAAATAGCTTTAACTGGACAAATCATAATTTTTTTGTTGTTGCTATTCTTTATATTAAAATACAGACACCTAACTATTTCATTTAATGGTAGAGTGATCAAAGTTGTGAGGTGGGAAAGGGAATGTTTTGCTTCCTGAAAGGAATTTTTGGATACTCCATAGAAAATAAGCAATTGATGCAAAAATGGAATAGCTTTTACCTTTGTTTGAAGTATTCCATTTGGTGAAATTTAAAAATTGAATAAACAGTGGAAAAGTAACTATAAAAATATATGTTCACTACAGTACTTTGAATATACAAAGTCTAATGGAAGACTTTCTTTTTGTATTTCCATTCATGAGAAAGTAAAAGATTTTGCTCTTTCCAGAAGACTTCATGGAATATATGACCAGTATTAGATAAGAGCAGTAGCTTCAAAAATAATAATTTCTAACCACTATGTTATGGATTTTAGCTGCAACTTCTCTGAGAATTGGAAGGTTACAAGCAATATTAGAGAGACTGAATGGAAATATATAAAGCAGTCCTTTTTTTTTCTAATACTTAAAACAACTGAAAAGAGAAGGCAATCTCCTTGAAAGAATATAAGCATTTAGAGATCATAAGATATAATGTACAACTAATATGTAGGTCCTGTATTTTTTAGACTATGTGTAAAATTTATGTATCTGTATAAAAGCATAACTTGATTCAAAAAGACTACCCTTTCAACTCAATTATTTTTACCTGCATCTTATATATACTGTTTTTACATTTAATAAAGCAGAAGGAAAAACTTTTTATTAATAGGAGTGATATGTATAAAGTGCTTTGACAGTCTAATCAATTTTTGGGAGGCAAATTCTTAATTATATATGTCTTAGAAATCAAAAGAACTATTAGTATGGAAATGTTAATAATTGTGATCATTCAGTCTGTTAATATACTTTTAAAAAATAAATTTAAATTTTTGATATTTTGGTAAGATTTCTTTCTAATTTTATATAGCAATATATATTTTAACAAATATTAGTGGACTTATTTATATTAGAGATTCTCATCCTCAAAATGCATTTTAGCTTCAAAATTACCAGTAAGAGTAACATGACATAATTTTCAGACAGTTTTCTATTAATTTTTTGTTATTTTTAATGAGGTAATTAATAGTTTTAACACAAACTCCACTTTATATTACCTTTTTGCCTTTTCCTCAGTTTTAATGGAACTTGGTCCATTTTCATCTTCTGCATTCATGCTCTGCCTGTGATTTTTTAAAAAATAAGGTTATTTTAGAAGGTATAACTAACATTTTAGGAAACATAGACTTGTTAATTAACAATTATTCCATCAAAAGTCAAAATTAAGCTGTCAAAGTTTATACTGCATACAAAATTAAACCTAAGTATAGTTTGTGAAAAATGTGCAAAGTTATTCAAATTTCCAAGGACACAATCTAATGATGAAGTATGATTAACAAAATCATTAATAATGTATCATAAATAAAGCACATATAGTAATCTTTAAAGTCCAGTGTTACCCATATTCATGTTTGTTAGGAACGCTCAGGTATTGTGCCCCACCAAAAACAAAAATGCTCCCATCTCACATTTTGATTTTTTTCTCTTGGAGGCCTAAAACACCTAAAATTATATCAAAACTCCATATCTGTAAGAAGAAAATGAGATTTTTGCATTGTATAAATATATTAATACAATTTTCTTTAAATACATACATATGGCATAGGGAGAACAACATCCATTAAAGCAAATTAAAAACCTCCATGACAAACATTTATGCAAGTTAAACCTTATTTTCCAAGCAGCGCAGAAATTTTAAAAAGCCTCAGTCACTGTTTATTTTTATATTGTCCACGAATATTATTATTATATTGTCACTATTATTTTAAAGATACTCTTGAAGATATTGCAATAATAGCTCTAGATAAAATACCAATGGATTTTCAAACAAATTGGTTTTAACAATGCTCACATCAATCACATCAACATAAAATAGCTTGTTCAGTTACAAGTCTGTTATCAAATGAGTGGTCATTAATTTTGTCATAGAGCTTCTAAAGACAACAATTTTAAGCAGATTTATTTAAGCATTACTATGTGGCAATAAATAAAACATGCACAGTTAAGTAAAAACTTCATTACAACTTAAAAAATGATAATACTGGGTAAATAATTCTAAAAAGAGCATAGTTACTACTTTGAAAAATGAACTAATATAATTAATTATATTCTGGCTTCTCTCTGAGTGAAGATGTGTTTACGTGAAAATTTTAGAAAAACAATTTCTATCTAAATGCATAGATATCATTCTACAAATTACTAAATGTGGAAGAGAGACTTTTAATTTATTATAAAAGCAATAGAAGAGGACAATTTAAATTAGGTAAAAATCTTGAAAGTGTATTGTTTATTCATCTTTATGATTTAGCACTGTTCACTCCATCTATCAGGATTTCAAAAAGTTAAATGATATTTGGTCTTTCAAGAACAAAGGCAAATTAAGACTGTTCTAAGGATGATGATCTATAAACATAGAAAAACCTGTATAGTAATGTTCACATCAATATTGCTTGCCATGAAAGCTCATATTTAACCAATGAAAACAAGGACATTTATCTTCAAAGTTAATAATGCCTAACTAAATATAAAATTTGATTTAGATATATGAAAAATGAAGGTTCTCCTGTCCTTGGAGTTTTCTTTAAAATAATATATTATTTTGGAATAAAGACAGTTCTCCCTTCAATCTCTCTCTAATGAAATGGAGACTCTGATGCTAACTAAATTAGAATCCTGAAGTAGGGTTGTCCTTTTATTATTTTGTTGAACACCTTAAAGTCACATCTCAGTTGTTCTGATTTACAGTTTGAGTTGATAACATTATCTTAACCAACAGTAAGTTTATCATGACAAATTAAAGATTAGCCAGAGGTTACAAATAATGGAGGAATATGGATGAGAACAGAGCTTTACTTGAGAGGAGATTTTCACTAATTCTGGTACTTTTCTACAACTCCCAGGAAATTGTGTTGTTAATCTGTACTTTATTTCCTAATCGAAAGTAGATACCACATCTTTATATCATTACATTTAAAAGAGATCTTTCGTCGCTTTTTATATTCTTAAGATGAATTAGGTTTAAAAGGTAGTGGAATTCTTCTTTGAGATCTTCCCCTTTAAATGAAATAAATAAAAAATTCCCTTAAGAATATAGAGATTTGGTATTCTGATAAACTAGTGTGGAAATTCAAGTAAGAACCTTCTTTATTTTGTTTAGCAAGAAACTTTGCTTTCAATGGATAAGTGCAAAAGTGTAATAAAATGGAGGTGACTTGGTAGCATTAAGAGAAATACAACACTTTGTATTTGCCAGATTCTTTTCCAAAAGATGAAGTTAATTTTTTAGTAGTGCTTTGCTATCCATAGTAATTGAAAAGTTTACTTTTAATTTTTTTGTATCACTTTTAAATACAATAATTTTGAATCAATACTGATAAGCTAAAATAGACTTTTAAATCTATTCTAATATCCCAAAAAAGCCAATGCCAACCAGATTTTTGTTAACTTCTTTTGAATTAAGAGCAAAGAACCTAAGTCTTCCAATTAAGATGTAAATATGCTTTTTTAAACATTTTATTTAAATCCATCATTAATTTGAAATTGGATATAATTATTAGTCAGATGAAAGAGGATTAGTTAAAATTACATTTTGATGACTTGGATCTTCTTCTGGATCTTTTTCCCCCAGGAGACACATATATCACGTCACATCCCCTTATAACAAAAAAAAATACATTTTATCCTCATAAATCTTTGAAACCCTTGTCTAATACTTATCTTTTTAAGGGAATAGTAAGAGAAAGATGGGGTATTTATTCTTCTGGAATATAAGATTTTTCTTTTCCTTTATTTCATCTAGTAATAAATGTGCTCTGGTCATGAGTAATCATCTCTTTCCTTTGTTAAATATATCATGTTTGAAAGAATTTTATGCAACCATTTCAGCTGTATACTCATTATTACATTTACTAAGGCCAGTGAATTGGCTTGGGCAAGAGATTACCCCAGAATCGTTTTTGAAAAATGGCTGATGTTTTCTAACTGGAAGTACCTTTGAGGTAGTGAGCCTACACCTGAACTGAAAAGTATGCCACTGGACAATAGAAGTATGTGACTCCTGAGGAGGATCAGCTGTTAACAAGAGAGATTCTCTTAGAGAATCCAGCAAGTGTGCTCCCTTCTGCCAGAGGAAGTGTGGAGTGTTCTATGGAAAATTTGAGGTCCAACATATTTCTTTCCATAGGACAAGGTTGTTTTTTTTTTTTACAAGGTTTTATTTCACACTGGACAAGGTTTTATTTATTCAATGTATTTTTGTTCTGTGGAAAGAACTAGCCCTTAGTGACATGGCAATCACAGCAAACATAGCAAATAGGCTCTAACCTCTAAGTTTTAAGCTTAAGAGTTACTTGAACGTAAGGACACTACAGTCAAACTCATCTTTGCCATAAAATTTTATGCATGTAGGAGACACCTTATAGATATTTGTTAAAATGAACTAAAGTTTACACTACCTTTATTGAACATTATTATAAAAAATTGAAAATCTGTTGAAAATGTTGATCATAAAAACCAAAAGCTGGATGACTTCAGTGCCCAGTGCTCTAATGGAAGAATACCATCAATTTGACACAGTGTGCTCCTCTACCTTTTGGAGTCTTCATATAAAAAGCACTAAAATATTTTTGGATCGAAAGTTAATATGAGTCTTTGATACTTAATGGAATTTGAACTTGGAAAAGTTAAGTTGATGATACTAAAAGAAGTGATTATCTCTTCTTCTAATCTCTTTGTTATATAAAGACATGTACGACAACTGTGAGTTGATAACAGTTTTTGATTCATAAAATATTTATTTCTTTTAAATTAATAACACATTTCCCTAGCTAAAGCAGTAGGAAAGGATCATCTTCATCCATTTTGAAATTACTTTCCAAAGCACTTAATTTCCAGTTAATGAAAAGCCAGAATTCATACCCTCTGTATGTGTAAATGCTCCCATTTATGTGGTAGGACCCAAAATACCTAGTATTGGTAAACATTTTGAGATAAGAGATTTAACTGACTGCTTTACAGAGTAGAAATTTGGTAGGAAAAGACATAAAAATGGCTTTTTAAGAAAATTGTGGCTGGGAGATAGGTAATGTAATTCATTCTTCACCACATCTTCCGAAGACCTCCTATAAAGACTGCTTTTCAAGGATTAAATTTGGATTTGTTTTCCATGCATGGGCTGAGTTGGGCCTTAAAGCTGTGGCTGGAAAATTTTTTTTTTCAGGTATTTAGTTGGATAGATTTTAAAGAGTAATACAGAGTGAAATAAGAAATCCTTCTTGATTATGGCATGCATAACTTATTTATCAAGTTATAACTCAGTGCAAAAGTGCTGTAATTCTTGATTTTTGTTAAACCAAGAGCTTTGCAACTTCTGATGGCTTTTTTAGTGTAATGATTTACATACCTAATCTCTCTTCTTCATTGTACATTGTTTTTACATTTTTTCCCAGTTATGTCTTATATATACTATGAGATAATGAGTTGACTATAGGCTGGAAACTGACCACGTAGAAAATTTTAAAAAATGGTTCCTTCAGCTGTCTGATTTTCAAAATCTAAAAAGCCCCTCAGTAGTATAGACTAGGAAATTTAAAATAAAGCAGGTACATGACTATATATGCATATTTTAGTTATTAAAGATTATTTTTGGAGGCTTGTGATTTATGGAAGTTACTCATTTTCTTTCTATCATTATGTTCTATGTTATGAATATTAAACAGCTTTAATTACTGAATATGTGCACTAGTAAATCTCAAACTATTTCATGTAAAATTTTCAAATCGTGATTGGTAGGCAGTAAAGAAATAGATATACTTATTTTTTAATGTTTCTGTTTAATCTTGCATACCTTGCTCTGACCATGATGAGGTTCAAATTTACACTAAAGATTATCATGCTTACAGTTGCAAAAAATATAAATGTAATATAAATGTAAATTTTAAAAAGGATTGGGGGTAAGAGACAAAGTGAAAAGGCAGTTTTATAATACTACAGAAAGATGTTTGGGAAGGAAAAAAAAACTATGAATTAACCAGATATAGAATAGGATCATTGGATTTTTGAAGAAAAAAATTCTTAACAGAGAATTTAAATCTTGCAAGCACTGAATGCCCATCCCATAGAAGTTTAAATACTTTATAGAATTTATTTCATCAAAGTATACAGATGTTGCTGACAGAGTCCTATGGAAGACCATATTATTCTATTCCTTATTTTCTAAATATGTTTTTTGTTGTATTATAAAAATAAATATATATGATTAATAAATTTAATCTGCTTTACATCTGTTCTTATTTAATATATATTTGAAGATAGGTAAATATGGAAATTTTATATTTCCTCTAAATGCATCCAGATTTGTGTAAATGTAACAAGCAAACTGCAGACAGTCTGTGAATGATGCATGACCATGCAGGTGATGGCTGGAAAATGTTGCTAGCTATTTCTGACACACTTACTTAAAAAGTGATGGATTTCCCACTTTTTTCTTTTTTATTGTACTTTAAGGAATACTTTAAAGACTCTTCCTTCTAGCTCTCTCTGTTTCTTTTGAAATGAGAAAATTTTAGCTGTGGGAGGCAAAAATCAGAAGATAAATCAACAAAAGAAAATATGTGGAAGGGACTAGTCTAATGGGACAATCAAAAAATCTTAAAATAGGAAAAAAAAATCAAGACTCCTTTTATAGCAAGAAAACTACTATCACCAAAAAATGTAATTTAGGTAGGAATTTGAGGATGTGGGTAGGGTACCTTTATCTGCGAGATCAAATAAAACTTAATTTTTATATGAAATCAGCATCTTCAGACAACCTGCTCTTTTTTTTCTCTTAAGACATTCTCACTACTCTTCCACCTAGCACAGCAGTTATTTTTTTAGTTTCACAGGGAACAGCTGATTTTATAATTGAATTTGTTCATACGACATTACTGTTTTGATAAGCTGACTCAGCTTAATTCAATGAAAAGTATATTTGCCTGTTTTTGCAGCCTCCAGAAGATTATGGCAACAACACACCTTAGCTGTGTTTACATTTTTATGTTACTGTATCAAGGACTCAGGTTACACACAATTCATATATGCCCATGTGCTAGATCCGTTTATACCCTCTTTGGTGTACGCAGCGGCATACTTGTCTCTTGGAAGGTTTGGAAAACAGCTCAGCATGTTCGTGTAACTTATTTTTACAAACAAAACATAAAAATTCTTAAACTTGCAAAATGTACCAATATTAGACAGTTCGATGTGTTTATTTTCTTGGGCCACCATGTAACTATCATAAAATTCTGTTTAAATTAAAATCTTTTTACATTTAATCTAAGGCTATAATCGTAGATCTTTTATTCAAAGCAATTCTGCTGAGAAGAATTTTCTTAATGCTTTGATAATTACTCTTGCAAACTTGTGAAGATGAACCAAGGAAACAGTCATGGATTATTCCATGCTTTACTCTATTTATAGCCTTTAGAGCAATGGACTCACTCTTGGTCTTTCCAGGGGTGATCTTCATAACACAGTAGAGAAATATATTATAGTTAGTGAAAAATTAGAGGGGAAAGCCTGCCTCTAAACTGCCACCTACTACGAAATATGTAGGACACTATAAAGTTAATTTTAAAAAATGACAAACCAAGACTTAAGAAGTTTTAAAAGCACAGTATGTTTCTCCCTCACCCTCCCTTATAACTTCCTTCTCACCCCAGTCACACTTGACAAGAATTCACTACATGAAATCATTGGTCTTTTCTGCAAATAATTCTAACATCAGGCTTCGACAGGTAAAGTATTGTAGGATAGAGTTAACGATATGACCCACAGAGTTGAATATAATTATCTAAAAAATAAATATTCATGTCAGTTTGGAAGCTATTCGATCACAAAACATGAAAGCAAGGTCAACTCTTTCTTTTTAATCTACCATCAAACTCTAAATACATTATTAACCCCAAATTCCTTTGGGTTAAGTCCTTGAACACTTCCGAAATACAATTATACAAAGTTACACATCCATGCTGAGTTATTTACCATTGTGTAATGATAATCTGCAGTGGGCCAGGGTTTTACTTGCAGGTTATTCAGAGAGGAGCTAGGATGAGTGATTTTTAAGTCCAGGTTGGAAGCATAAACAAAGGGTGTGTGCCCGTAGTCTGACAGGAGACTGCAGTTTGTGAAGTGATGTTTGGAGAATCAGAAGAGAGGGTAGTAGAGAGGATATCTTTCATTTTAGAAATGCTGAGGCACAAAACACAGGTGCTTGTAGTACTTTCATACATGAAATCCCTTCTCCTGTATGTGCATCATGTGTAAACGTAAAGTCTGTATACTGCTGACTATTCGTCTCTGGTGTCCAATGAGTATGACTCCAATTCTTCTAATATCACTGTGAGAGATTGAGAGAGAGAGAGAGAGAGAGAGAGAGAGATAAAAGAGAGAGAGAGAGAGAATATGAACAGTTAGATCTGGTAAGTATGACAGAGAGGAAATGAACATTTAGATATGGTAAATGTGCCCCATGTCAGATTTGCCAAAAATTGTATACCTGGTAAAATGAGAGTTTAAGCAGAGATATAAATGAACAACAGGAGTTCGTTACCTTTTTCTTTACCCTGGTGCCAGAGAATGCGTCAGGTCAACCTCAGATTTAAGGGTAAGAATTCAGATACCGATGTAATGTTCAGATATTTCATAAGCCCAAGGGTTTTATGTAATTATATAAACTTTCAACAGTATTAACAAAATAGCATGTAGGATAGAAAGTATAATGTGGACTCCATTTTAATTGTCATGGTCTTTCAATAATCTGAAAAAATGCCATTATATTATGTTGAACAGTATGAAATTACCATTACTCTTTTACAACAATGGCAATTTAATATGGCTTCACCTACTAGTTTTAGTATCTTTCTTTTAAGCACATGTTGAGCATTTTCACTGCACCCATGAAAGGATAGCATTTGAGAAAGTGGAAAAATGCTGGACCATTATAACATAGAGAAAAAGCTCTGAGATAACATAATATTGTATTATTACAATTATTACATTTGATGAAAGTAATAGGAATTGATTTAGTATACATGAGTCAAAAATAATTTGCAAAGGTAAAACTATGTTGATGTAAAGTCTATGATGTGAACAAGAGTAATACGCATTTTAGAAAGCATTTAAAATTTTAAATAGTTTTTTGAATTAAATATATTCTTTCAAAGGAAAATAGTTAAAAGTGCAATGTCCAACTTTCACTAGAATGATCGACAGAAATGGTGAGGAAAGATGTGGAAACACCATCCTAGTATTAGGGAAGGTAGTTTAACCATGGTGTTCTTGATATAGTATTTGAATTTATAATCTCCTGAGTGGAGCATCTAAATATAGTAATAAACATAGCACCACTTACTCAATGCTCATTCTTGAAATGAGGTCAAAAGTTGTAAACCCTGCTGCCATGAAGTTATTCTTATATTGCCCCATCTTTATAGAATCTAGCCAGTCACCGACCGTCACAAACAAAGGATATTCAGGAACTTCACCAGGAGAGTCTGGCATTCTACGAGGAAAAAACAAACAAACAAGCATGGAGACCATTTAAAAGCCAGATAAAGCAAAAAATACCCAACTTTACTTTTACATTTTACAGTATTCTTACATCAAATGTTTTCATCCTCCATAGAACACTAGAGATTTAAAATTTTTCCATCATATTCAAATCAGCCACTTATACCTGGTCAGTTTCACTTGTCAGTTTCTTTTGTCTTTTACTGCTTTTTGCCACTACTAGGTCTTATACTTGATGTATCTTGAGAAAACCCACATCTTGCTAACTTCTGTTTACTTTTTTATCTTGCATGAAATTCTGTTTTCAAACTTGAGGAATACCCCCAAAGAAAGTAACTAGCCACAGGCTATTCACTCATACGCTTTCTGACCTGCCACTGAATCTATGCCCTTTGGCTTTTTCACATTTTTTTTAAAAAAAATCTATTTATTTTTGGCTCCGTTGGGTCTTCATTGCTGCGCGCAGGCTTTCTCTAGTTGTGGCGAGTGGGGGCTACTCTTCGTTGCAGTGCGTGGGATTCTCATTGTGGTGGCTTCTCTTGTTGAGAAGCACAGGCTCTAGGTGGGCGGGCTTCAGTAATTGCAGCAAGTGAGCTCTAGAGCGCAGGCTCAGTAGTTGTGGCGCACAGGCTTAGTTGCCTTGCAGCATGTGGGATCTTCCTGGACCAGGTATCGAACCCATGTCCCCTACATTGGCAGGCAGATTCTTAACCACTGTGCCACCAGGGAAGTCCCCTTTTTCACATTGGCTATGATAACCCCTTCTTTTTTTTTGTGGTGAATTCATTGATCAAGTCTCCATTTATTTGTCCTCAAACATTCAACAAGAATTTATTATTTATTAAAAAGTAATTTCTGCTGTCATAGAGCTCAACTGCATGAATAAGATTTACATACATCCAAGTATAGGGTAATACAGCCCAAAGCACAGATATTAATAAAGCACAAAACTAAAGCAAAATCAATGCAAGCTTGGGTTAACAAGAAAAAGGAATCTGTCATTGATGGATCTTAAAGTAAGTGATACAGAAATTTGTATTTCTGTTCCTAAGATCTGATGCACAAGGGCATTCCAGTTAGAGATATTTTTGTAGTTTTAATATAAAAATAATATAAGGGTATTATTTTGAAAAGGTTAGTGAATGTGTGAATACATAGATATAGATACATATAGGTATATCACCAGGACTCGGGTCTTTAGGAGCACAAAAGCCAGAGATGTACATAATACATGGGGATACAAATTGTACACTGTATGACTCCTGAAGACCCTGAAAGATGCCCCTTGGAATTATTTAGGACAAAGTCCCTACTAAAGACCTAAAATTCATTTCTTTGGTTTTTCTTTGATTCTACATTGACTTCTACTTTTCTAAACTGAATTCTAGTTGAAGGTGGACAGGGAGGTGAAGAAGGATGACAGGGAAATCCAGGGATTATTGCTCTTTCTATATAATTGAAATTTGCATAAACTAAATGCATGTATCTTGTGATTATACTGTAGTCCATATGGAGTCTGGTTACTCTTCACAGTGACTTGTGTTCTTTTTACCACTACTCAATTCTGTTACCATATTTCCTATTTTGGAGGCTGTAAAGCCACATTTTATTTTCCTGTACTAAAAACTGCAATGCTATTTGATTATGGGCTATTTCATTCTAATTAATATCAGAATGATTCATGATTTGACCCTAAACAAAGTTTAGTTATGTTAAAGGTTGAAAAGCTATCATGGCATCTACAAATAAACACTTTAACGGTTGCTATATTTCTTAGTTTCCTAGAGTTGTTTATATTAATAAGAATTATCAAATAAATAAAAGTTCATATATCAATAAAAACAATAAAGTTCTCCATGGCAAACAGTTAAACAGGGTTTTTAATTGTGGCGTTTTTTAGAGCCTTCACTATCCTAATGTGCCGTGTGAATACATAAGAGGATTCAAAATAGCTTCTGCACTATTTTCCTAAATTATCTGACCAGTTTCCTACAGAACATACTTCAGGAAATAGTGCTGTAGTAAGTTCACTGACCAAGTTTAAATATCAAAATGCCCAGGGTATCCTTATTGCTTATTAACATAAATAAAACAATATACGTTAGGAAGCTGAATGTCCTATTTCAAAACACTGTGGCTCTCATGTCTTTTAACTACTTGTCTGAGAAATCTGTTGAAACTGAACCAAACTAAAAGGATGTGTTTAGGTGACTTTCCCTTCATACTCCTATGCCATTCTTGACGCACAGACATAGTCAAATGACTTCCACTTCTCTCTCCTGAGATAATGCTAGAATAACTCTTGAGATTTCACAATTCATATAATTGGTGAGTGAAAATGTAATTTGCTAATTTTATGTCCTTAGTATAGAAAGGTCATGGAAGGACATTCTGTATACTAAATGACTTAAATGGCCTATTTCTCTGTTGAAAAGCATCCACTATTTGCTCCTAGAATGTTTCAATACCATAATTCCCTTTCTCTCCATACACCTTTAGTAACCTAGTTACACTTTGGCCTTTATGCGACCGCACTGACGGTTGATTTAGGAAGGTCAGCGTTCCCTCATTGTTCACAGCCACTGTGCAATAACTTTTCTTTCACCTTATAATGAAGTTGAAAAATGCTGCTATTTTCTGGCTTTGAGGGTTGGGTGCCATCACCCTCACATGAATTCTCTGGAATATTACCTAATAAACAATAGGCGCCCTTTCTTATCAACCATGTGCAATGATAAATTCAGTCTGCTATTTGCTGAGCATGTAGAAATTTCTGCTATTTGGTGACTAGTGGGAGCTTCCCAGCTGAGAAATGTCTTTACAGCAAAACCTCACAGAAAAAAAGTACATATTGTAGAACAGAAGGTCAAAGGTCTACTACCTTCCTCAGAAAAATGAGGAGGCGGTAGAATTAGGAAATTCTTCCAGATATAAATTATGGTCAATTAAGATTAGGAAAAGGGCTGCAGTATAGCTAGAATAGGTAATAGTATAGTTTAAGGTGCAATAAACACATACTCTCAATATATCTAAATATGTGAAAATGAATAGCACTGATAGAGCCAAGAAGTCTTGATTCTGATGAGCCCTTTGAGTTCATAATAGTATTAGTATTTTAATTTAGAAAGTTCTTAGGTTACCAGTAGGTATTAAAACTGCCATTAAAAAGCAGGAAGGTTTTTATCCTCAAAAGTTTTCCATATTTTATAATCATCATGTAAATATAAAAGTAAGAGACCTATTAAAAATGATTCAAGAAAAGTTATACTTTGAGAAACACTATTCCAAGGTAGGATCTTGTTTTATTTTATTTTTTAAATTTTTATTTATTTATTTATTTATTTATTTTTGGATCTTTTTTTTAAACATCTTTATTGGTGTATAATTGCTTTACAGTGCTGTGTTAGTTTCTGCTTTATAACAAAGTGAATCAGTTATACATATACATATGTTCCCATATCTCTTCCTTCTTGTGTCTCCCTCCCTCCCACCCTCCCTATCCCACCCTTCCAGGAGGTCACAAAGCACCGAGCTGATCTCCCTGTGCTATGCGGCTGCTTCCAACTAGCTATCTATTTTACGTTTGGTAGTGTATATATGTCCATGCCACTCTCTCACTTTGTCACAGCTTACCCTTCCCCCTCCCCATATCCTCAAGTCCATTCTCAAAGGAGGCAAGAATATACAGTGGAGAAAAGACAGCCTCTTCAATAAGTGGTGCTGGGAAAACTGGACAGGTACATGTAAAAGTATGAAATTAGAACACTCCCTAATACCATAAACAAAAATAAACTCAAAATGGATTAAAGTCCTAAATGCAAGGCCAGAAACTATCAAACTCTTAGAGGAAAACATAGGCAGAACACTCTATGACATAAATCACAGCAAGATCCTTTTTGACCCACCTCCTAGAGAAATGGAAATAAAAACAAAAATAAACAAATGGGACCTAATGAAACTTCAAAGCTTTTGCACAGCAAAGGAAACCATCAACAAGACCAAAAGACAACCCTCAGAATGGGAGAAAATATTTGCAAATGAAGCAAATGACAAAGGATTAATCTCCAAAATTTACAAGCAGCTCATGCAGCTGAATAACAAAAAAACAAACAACCCAATCCAAAAATGGGCAGAAGACCTAGATAGACATTTCTCCAAAGAAGATATACAGATTGCCAACAAACACATGAAAGGATGCTCAACATCATTAATCATTAGAGAAATGCAATCAAAACTACAGTGAGATACCATCTCACACCGGTCAGAATGGCCATCATCAAAAAATCTAGAAACAATAAATGCTGGAGAGGGTGTGGAGAAAAGGGAACACTCTTGTACTGTTGGTGGGAATGTAAATTGATACAGCCACTATGGAGAACAGTATGGAGGTTCCTTAAAAAACTAAAAATAGAATTACCATATGGATCTTGTTTTAATATGAAACTATCACACGCTTAAAGGCTTTTCTCCCCTTACCACTCTAACATAACTTTTTCCTAGCTCTTACATTTATATATGGTTAGCAGAACTGTACAGATAGGGTCCATTCTATTCTGTATTGCCTTTATTTCACATACTGAGGAATATTTCCTATATGTCAGTGGTCTTCATAATTAATATGCAAGTGAGTGTATAGTATTCTGTAGGTTGATGCTTAATAATTTGTTAATTCCCTGAGTCAGACTCTTAAATTGCTAGCAACCTTATTAAATTTATTACAGATGATTATATAATCGTAGAACATGTATCTTTATGCTTCAGTTGAATTACTTCCTGGGGAAAAATCCATAAGACAGAAGAATTTTGTTTTTAAAGAGTAAGTTAAAACTCCCTGATGGCAGGAATCATATCTCATATATCTTTCTATTTTCTGTAGGCCTTAGCACAATGCTGAAAGTATTAAAGGAATTCATTAAATAAGTGATAACTTAGATTTGAATATTCTCTGCAGAAAAGTTTGGTCCATGACATAATGGTTGATTCATGATGAATAATCTACTTTCATTTAACTCATTAAATGGAAGAATAAGAGCTTATTGCTGTAACGGTCAGCCTATTAATGAATATGCTGTTTATTTAGTTTATTCCTCACATTGCAAAAATGTTTGCTTATCTATCTTGATAGGTTTCAGAGTGGAAGAAGAGGCAGTTACAGGTGAGTGAGGCAGCACAGGGTTAAGGGACCTAGAACCACAACAGCAACATTTATCTTATTCAATATCACTGTTTTTACATGAGTTTCTCATCTCATGACTAAGGGACTACACTTCACACTATTTACTACACAAACTACCTACCTAACCTTTGAAGGAAGAATTTATCTAATCAGATTAAAAAATAAAACATTGCCCTCCCTATAATTAGGCCTAATCGTCAAATTGAACACAAGTTAATGAAACAATTTTGATTTTCCTTTAAGATTTTAAAGTGAAATTTTGCACAAGATGTTCTAAAATTCTAAGGGCATAGAACCATGCCATAAATCTTGTGACTATTTCATGCTTGTGGGCAATATCTCTTTTTTTTTTTTTTTTCCCCGTACGCGGGCCTCTCACTGTTGTGGCCTCTCCCATTGAGGAACACAGGCTCCGGACGCGCAGGCTCAGCGGCCATGGCTCATGGGCCGAGCCGCGCATGTGGGATCTTCCCGGATCGGGGCACGAACCTGTGTCCCCTGCATCGTCAGGCGGACTCTCAACTACTGCGCCACCAGGGGAGCCCGGCAATATCTCTTTGTTCCAAACAATCTGACGCTCCTCAGTGCTAAATTGGGAGCGTGAGTTATTTTTTGTCAGCCTCTTATTTTCAGTAATTCTTCAGGTTTTTTATTGACATGATTATTTAATTCTCATAATAAGCCTGATAATTGGTAAAAAGTATGAAGGAGTGATATTCAAAGCAAATTTAAAAATTATAGATGTGTTTAAACATTAGGAAGGATAGATACAGGGTAGGAATAATACTGTTTAAGTATTTCCTACATTCTGAGTAGAGTTCTTAGCACATGGTCACTATAGTCAGAGTAACAGATCACTGAACCTCAGGAAAGCCTATTTTATGTGGGTAAATAATACAGGGACAGAAATAGATTTCATATCACACGCCAACTACAATTCATTGCCAGTAGTTATCAAAATGTGGTCCTAAAAAGATACAGAGGCAGCATGTGGGCTCAGTGAGAAAGAGTGCTGTGATGGTTAGTAATGTCGGCCATAACAAGGAAAAGAAGCAAAGCATACATTTGCCAACACTGGAAAAATTCAAACTACAAAAATGCTTGAGGACGTAAATGTGAAACTATGTTGCTGCCATAGTTTCCTCATTTCTTTATTTTGTTGTAGTTACTACTTTCTTTTTTCAAGTAATGTTCTTCAAGTGGCCGAGCATTGTAGGAGAAAGTTGGGGGAATATACAGATTATGTGTTTGCTTATTCCCATGAATGAGGGCATACTCATTTTCTACATCCTTGTATTTGCTTAGCAGAACATAAAATAACAGGCTGTGCTCTGCTACAAATTCTTTTTGGAATTTTAATATACTCCATTGATGAAGTCTGATAAGTCCAGAGAAAATCTATCTGGAGATGTAAAAACGTTATCCTCTTTTCCTATAATCATAAACAGTGCGGTGATTGTATACTGTGTAGTGGAAAGAACAAGGACTTTGCAGTTGGTGGACCTCATTCAAATTCCTGATCTAGTAATTACTTGCTGTGTACCCCTGGGAAATTTAGCCTCTTTGAGTCTCTGTTTCCTTACATGAGGGATGGAGATAATAACAGTGAGGATTACATGACATGACAGATAAAAGTGCCTAGTACAATAACTGGCACATAGTAGGCTCTCAACAAATAGCAGTAATAGTTACTGTTGATAATGATTAATAGAACTTGTATCAATATTAGTACTGGTATTAACATTAGTAGTATTATATTGTGGCAACAGTTCATGTGAATAGAATTTAGATTTTCTAACGGGTAGAAGTTTCACACTTCCTGATTAATACTTAATATTCTGTCTTCCTTCCGCAAAGCTTTGCTTATCACTCGATTAAAACACTAGTTTTGGCCAGCCAGTTATTTCTCTGTCAGGAAAAAAACCATTAAAACTGTTAGTTACAAAAATTAAACAGAACAAGTTGTCCATGACTTCGTTTATAGAGATAAACAATTTAGTAAGTGATGATTACGGACAGTCTAGGCAGCACTTAGCAACATGTTTTCAAAATGAATAGAAACATTTCTAACAAACTGTTGAAAGTTATTGCCCTCAGGAGACAGCATTGCAGGTGCTTTATTAATTGGATGGAGGGAGGTAGTACCATTTAGTCTTATAATGTTTACTTGCAGTTCTCCAAAGCAGATGATACTGGTTTGAGCTTTTCCTTACCTTCATGATTCACATATTACCAGAAGCCAAGTGCTTGAAAAGTTCAACAGTTGATTTATACGTACTAAGGAAAGTGGTGGTTCCAGTTCCTAAGAGCTAAAATATTATAAGATCCTTAATTATGGCCTAGCAGGTAGTGAGAATATTCCTATGTGCCTTGGCCTGGGTGGAATATGATTTCTGTCATGGACTGGTCCATCTGGTCAATTGTTGCCTGTTTCTGAATGTTACCTTTTAGCTGATGTTGTCGAGGAGCCCATAATCTATAAAATTCTTATCAGTGACATGCTGGGCATCTGGAGCAGGATTGGGAGAAAGAGTTATTCTCCTATTACACTGCAGCGCTGCCCAAAAGGCACTGTCCAGCTGATTTCAGCCTAGTGCACTCAGTAGGCTACGGTGTATGGAAGAAACAGGGGTGGGGGTTAAGAGGTTGGAGGGTGAGTGTATAGGACGATGTAGGTAGGGTGGGGAAGGTAGGGCTGGGTGAAGGGACAGCCATATAGTCATCAATCTACTTCGTGCCATTAAACTACCGGGCCACAGATGTGACTCTGGATTCCATGGCAATATGCTTGCCTCTGGGTTGATCCTGAGGGTCAGGGAAAGGGAGAAGAGGTGTTTCAAAGGGTGTGGCCAGGCAACGCTCCTGATGTCGTTCTCCATGTAGCCTTGGTCTCAAGCTGGGCCCTTTTTCCAGGGGCTGTGACAGCTACAGATATTTCTTTGAAAGGGGGTTATAAGGCATCATTGTACTGTAAATGAAAATGAAGGTAGTTTGAAATTCATGCATGAAAGGATGACTGCCTATATTACTAAGGTACTTTCTCAAATTATTTTTTTACAATCAATTGGATTTAAGGTTGTACTGATATCATTACATTCACTTATATATCCATATGCTTTCTTGAATAGCAGAGAAAGCAAGAAGGTTGGGGACTTCACAGAGCTCTGAATACCCCCATGGGAGTGTGTCAGGCACAAGAATGTCAGCATTATTTGGAGTGGTTTTTCTAAATAATAAAAGCCTTCTCTGACCAACAATTTTTTTTTCTACTGGATATTCTGTCCTTTGAAAGAAAAATTACAGATATAAGGTCTATGAAATTTCCAATATGCTGGTATAAAATGATGAAGCTGTGGGTTTCTCAGCTTTCCTCTCCCCTCTTTGTCACCTTAATTTCTTCCCCTCTTACTACTCTGTCAAGAGAATGGATAAAACCTTCTCAGGTGAATTCTTGAGAAAAAAAGCAATTAGAGTGGAATAAAAACCATGGGGACCTAGTGGGTGAGAAAGTTATGTCACTATAGGAGTGTGAGAGAACTTTGGGAGTTTGGGGATATTAGAGAAAAGGAGCGTACAGGAGAGTTTAATAAGAGCTGCTGTGAATTATACTCTTAGACTCCTTTACCTGCTTGAGAGGTACATGGGAGGAAAGACTGCAGTTCTATACCCCATCATGTTTCCTTAGTCCAACATCACTGTGGGACAAGTGACTGGGCTTTGGAATTTGGGGGCTGGAGTGGCAATGTCACAGTTTTGTAAGCATAAAACAAACCAGGCATTCTGTAGCTAACATTGCCATCCTTCAATCTACCACATCTCTTCTCCCTAAACGGTCTCAGTGCTCTGGGATCAGGGTAGGTGGGTGGCATTGGGGGTGAGGGGGTGGACAAGGGAAACCCACTCAGGCTGCTTTGAAAACAAGAATACTGATAAAGGTTCAGGCACGATACCCTTAGAACTCTGGTTCTTTTTGCTTCCCAAACAAAAGTATATTAAGGGTAGCACATATATCTTTGTCAGCAAATCAGTCACAAAAACTTCCATTTGGTCCCCCAGAGATTAGACTTTTTTTTTTTTAAGATTTTTTTTTTTAATGTGGACCACTTTTAAGGTCTTTACTGAATTTGTTACAATACTGCTTCTGTTTTATGTTTTGGTTTTTTGGCCACGAGGCATGTGGGATCTTAGCTCCCCAACCAGGGATAAAACCCACACCCCCTGCATTGGAAGGCGAAGTCTTTAACCACTGGACCGCCAGGGAAGTCCCAGAGATCAGACTTTAGAATTGAATCAAACTGCCAACTTTATATAAAGCCCAACTCCTGGCCCACGTGTGGAAGCACCATCGCGGAGCCTGCCTTTCTCTGGCCTGTCCACTGGATTATTGCCCACCCAGTTAAAGCATAACTTCTGGCCCTCAGTCACCAGCCCTCATACTGACTTTACCTCTGGTTCATTTGGACTTTTTGATATTTTCTCATCTTAAATTCTTTATCATTATTTTCCAAATACGAGGAAGATTCATTATCTTGAAAAAGCAGGGAAGAAATTGTTTTACCTGCTTTTCTTCAAAAAGAAGGCTCTTACCTGCCTGCGTCTACAGCCATAGAACAGTCAGAGAGCTCTGTTGACGGGCACTGGCTGTGGAGTCCGTTGACCCTAAACCACAAGAGGCCCAGATTAAATGATTTCAGACTCACTCCATGATCTCTTTCTAGTAGTTCTTTCTCTTCATTATTAAAGCATGCTCATCTCTTCAATAAAACATATAAAAACAAAACACAAGAAACATTTTCTCTAACCACTTCTCTTTCTTTTCAGATACAGATTTTTTGAGAAAACAGTACTGGACTTGGTACTTTGTACAGCGCCTCTCTCTGACCTCACATTCACTCCTCCCCCTCTGAGTTTGTCTTACATGATGCTAGTGAAAATGCTCTTGCAAAGGCCGCCCATGAAACCTAAACACATAGTTGCTAAATCCAATGGACACACTTCATTTTTATCTTAAGGGAGCTTCATAAAGCCTTGGACATTAAACTCCTAGGAACTGTCTCCTTTTTTTGGCTTCTAGGATACTGTGCTTTCCCTGTTTTCCTGATTATCTGTCTGGCTCTCCTTTCTCAGTCTCCTTTGGGTACACATCTTCAATTCATTTCTTAAATCTTGGTGTTCCAAAGGTTTGCATTCTTTTCCTATTTCTTTTTATTCTTTATATTCTCCATGGGTTATCTTAACTATGCTTAAAGCTTCAGGTGCAATCAATATGCTGATGATCTCCAAATCTACATCTTTAGCCCAGATATTTTTAACTGAGTTCAACCTATATAAATATAAGTGCCTCCTGGATATCTTCACTTAGATGTCCCACAGGAATCTTCCACTCAATATGCATGAAATGGTCTCATTTCTATTCCAAAAATTTGTCCTTCTCCCTCTCTCTCAGTGGTAATACCATCAACCAACTTGTCTAAGAAAGAAACCTGACAAATATCTTGATTCTTTTCTCCTCCTTCCTTGTTCACTCAATGACCAAGACACATTCGTTTTCCTTACCTAGTAATAAATCCATTTTCTTATCTCCTGACTCCAAACTTATTCTCATTTCATAAGTCAGGCCCTGACCTTTCCTAGCTTGGATTGCTGAAAACATATAACTATCTCTGTTTCCCATCTTGCTCCTTGCTTTACACTTTTAGTTTAAATCAGCCGTAGAGTGATCTTTCAGAAATGCAAATGTGATCATGCCATTCTCTTGCTTAAAATCCTTCAATGGCTGCCCATTGCTTTTACGATAAAATTCAAAATGGCCCCCACGCCCACTCTCACCATTACAGCCTCCTGTGCTGGACTGCTTTAGGGAAGACGGGCTAGAATAATAGTTTAATCTCTAGCTATTTCATGCTTGGCTTCACTTTACTGAGGCTGCCAATTAGTGATTTAAAGGTGAACTCTTCTATGCTCTGCTATGAACTGAGGTCTGTTTCAAGTAGTTCTTGAAGAGCCTTTGGCTTTATTGTCACTAAAACCTGCACTGACTTGAACTTGTGACCTAAAGTTGAACATCTGTATATCCTATTGGCCATCCCCTGAGTCAGGAAAGTAAGCTTTGAAAATGCTTTGATTATTTTTAAGTCCAATTTGGCCTAAAGAAATCTATTTTCAACTTAACAATATTTTAAATGTTATATGTTCAGACATAGATGGCAGTGTTTTTTTTTTTTCTTCTACTCTCCCTCTTATAATTGCTTTTCAGAGAGAAGTGGGTAGATCTCTCAACGCTACTGACTTTTATAAAATGGTGGATGAGTGCTTTCATTTTCTTGTCTTGTCATCCGTCTTTCTCTGGTTTTAGCAATGGAAGGTAACAACAGCTGGGTGTGATCCTATCAGCAGGAGACATCCTTGCTCCTGGCTGATTCACAAATTGCCCTTGTCTTGCTTGCCATTTCAAAGAGAGGAATAGAATATAGAATGGACAAGAAAATTAAAGGGGCTGCACACACACACACACGCACACACATAAGATTTTCTTCTTATAAAGGTAAGAAGAAAATCAGTAAGTCAAGAAAGGAATTAGAAATACCATAGACCCACACAGGAAAAAATATTTAAAAAGTGATTCAGAAAGATTAGATATGGACAAAAGGAAAGGGGAACTTGTTTTCTTGTGGAAAAAAATCATTTTTTTAAATGTTAATAAACTGCTTTTTCAGCTGATAAATAAAATATGGTTTATACAGAATATTCTAAAAGGTAGACAACTAGACAGTTATCAAGGCAAACTTTCTCCTCTTTACCTGTTAGTCTTGTCTACAGCCTGAAAGAAATTATGATTGTCAAGGGGAAAAATCAACATTATGCATCTTACACAAGGATGTCCTCTACCAGGGTGTGAAGGGCACTGGGATTGCGGATCAGCTTGTCAAGGAAGCTGACAATGTCAGTAAATTTTGGTCTGTGATTTCTCTCCTTCTGCCAGCAATGGAGCATCAGCTGGTGTAGAGATGCTGGACAGCCCATGGGAGCCGGAAGTCTGTAACCTTCTTCAATGGACAGAATGACCTAAATGCAAACATACACAGGTTATTCTCTTACTTTTGGGTACAAGTAATACATATGCTATGTTATAATTCCTTTTATAGAGGAAGTGGAAGCCAAAACATTGGTAAGCATGAAAACTACTTGTGAGTACATGTGGTCCAGACGAGGATAAATACGAAAGTTGTGAACAAGAATTGCAAGTATCTTCATAGCATCTGCTGACCCCCCTTGAGAGGAAAAATATGTTTTTAAAATTTGTGGTATACATATGGGAGGTTAAATTTCATCCCAATGTCCAGAAATAGTTTTTGTGTGATTTAGCTGGAATGCCTCAAAACCCAATTAGGACATCAGAAATTTAGTCTAAGATTGATGCATTTAATACAAACCACGTGTGACAAATGTTTTAAGTAAAACTGTACTTCTGCAGAAGCACTGAATTCCTGATTCATTTTTTATCCCTTTATAATAATGTCAGTGAGTATTCTTTTTGTAGCCATCCTTCCTTCTTTCTTCTTTACTGTCTAGTTAATTCTTTATTTTATTTATTTGGTTGCACCGGGTCTTAGTTGCAGCAGGCGGGCTCCTTAGTTGTGGCACGTGGGCTCCTTAGTTGTGGTATGCGAACTCTTAGTTGTGACATGCATGTGGGATCTAGTTCCCTGACCAGGGATCGAACCCAGGCCCCCTGCATTGGGAGTACAGAGTCTTAACCACTGTGCCACCAGGGAAGTCCCTGCCTCTTTAATTCTTCTTCACTTACTTCTGTCTTTCCCTTAGTCTGACACTGATGTGATTATGAAGTCCTTTCAGAACTTCTAAGGTCATTTAATCTTTGAAATGCTATCAGTGCCCAGCTTAAGGCCACAGAGCAACAGGACATTCAGCCTGAGTATCCTCTGGGCCAGTACTCTCCAATAGAACTTTCCATGATGACGGAAATGTTCTCTCTGTCCAACATGGTGGCAAGTAGTCACATGTGGCTATTGAGCATTTGAAATGTGGCTAGTAAGACTGAGGAACTGAATTTTTAGTTTTAGTTTAATTAATTGACATTAAATTTTAAATAGCCACATGTGGCAAGTGGCTACTCTATAGGACAGTGTAGCTTTAGGGACAGGATAAGAAGCCAAAGTTAACTTTGGCTGTATAAGATAAGCCATAACTGTATTATTATTATTGTACTTAGGAAATCACATATAAGATAAAATAAGATATTTATCTATTTCTCTGTTTAATATACTACCCACTGGGAATTTCCTAACAATGCAATAAAGTTGACCTGGAATTTATGTAGCTTATTTTTTAATAAAGTGTTCAAAGGTATTCACGTGACTATTCTTACATTGTCTCTGGGAGAAAGACAAAGGAAAGGGTTTATTTACCCCCTTCTTTTTTTTTTTTTTTTAACATTTGTCTGCTTTTATTTTAAGAAGGCAAGGAAGTGTGTAAAGAAGTTTTCAAAATTCCCCAATTGTTAAAATTTAACAAAACAGTTAAAAAGAAAAACTTTGCATAGAGAAGGCACTGAATTGGAACTACATTTTTATAGACTAGGTGGTTCTCTGGGAGGGTTTTTAAAGGATTGTTGCTCAGGATTTGCCTAAAGCAGGGCAGGCTCGCTGAAATCCACAGCCCCCCCCCCCCTCTAAAATGCCACCTTGTAAGGAAAAATGAAAGTCTTTTAAAAGGTGCATCTTATGGTCCTGTGTAGGCATCTTCCCCCTGCCCCTCAACATGGAGGTGTCTGGTGGGCTAGGACCCAAGCTTTTCCATTGATATTTCCCCCATTTTTGATGTGGGAAAATTGAGGGACAGACGAATATTTAAAGACAGGCACAATTCAAGCTTACCTCTTCCCTGTGCCAACAACAGAAATACAAAAATGTAAGTGTAAATAAATATTGTTATCAGTGCTCTCTTTATTGTACCACCATCTACACACTTTCATTTTCTATAATAATAAAAAAAACACATCTCCTTTTAATTTCTTTTTTAATTGACACTATTTGACATGACTCTAAAATATCTATAATTTATGCTAGAGGCAGTCTGTAAAAAGAAGCAAAAATATGCCTTCAGGAACCTCTTAACTGCTAAGCTTTAGCTTTTTTAGTAATAGGGAATGTCTCATAATCCCATCTGTGTCTTTGTGACCAAAACACTTTAACCTGTCAGGATACTAGCTTTTTTTCTGTTCATTTTATATTCCATTATTGAATAGGATTTTTTCTTATCTGTTTTCTGACTACTTTTGCTACCAATTAGGCTTGAATTTTAAGACATTTTGCAACACATTTTAGTAAAACAAGATGTGTATAAAAATGCTTATAATGCATCAAAACTACTGTGGATAGTTTTGAAAAGTAACTAAGAAAAATAGGATAGAACTCCATTATAGAAAGACTTTAAAATCCCACCCCAGGAGAGCTCTCTAGTCGATTTCACAGTTACCTAATTGTAAGTGCATAGAATAAAATGGATGACAAGTGAAGTTATAGTCTGAGAAAAAAATTAGCTGCCTTTATTGAGCATCATGTACTAGATGCTTTGCATAGTTTTCTTCATTTACTGCTTAAAATAACTCAATATGGTAGTTATTATTATACCTATTTTTAAATGAGAAAATTTAGACTCAGAGATGTTAGGAAACTTGCCTAAATTCACACAGCATAGGTGGCAGAGCTGAAATTTGAACTTTGTTTCTTTTAGCTTCCAAACTTTTCCTCTGGCCATTCCCCAGGAATGCTTTTCAGTTCTCATGATAACATCTTCCTCTCCAATTTTACATCAACTGATGTAATTTTAGGAGTGATGATTACCATTTTATCTATTGTTATACATCTGCTAATTGGGCTTCAATATTTTTACTTGGATCCTAAGCTTTATATTCTGGGTAAATCAAAAACATATTTACTTCATAGTTTGCAAAATGTAATCTCTGGCTGAACAGAGTAATTTCTGAGTGCATCTGAGTCCTGCACACATTTCTATTATTGCATCTGTTACATTGTATTATAATATTTGATCTGCTTCCTCTCAGGCTAAACATACATAAAAGAAGGAATTATGTCCCTATATTTTGTATTCTCATCCCTTAGTATGGTGCCTGATACATTAATAAATGTTATTGACAAAAACAAAAGCTATTAGAAGAAATTTTGGGATTTGTCTTGATAGAGAGTAGACTCTTAGAAAACCTGGAGTCTCAAGCTACCCAAGATGGATTCAAAGCAGAAGCATGACAGCATTTGAAGTACCTCAGAAGGAAATATTAATAAAAAACTGGGGCATCAAGTAGTATTGTTCAAAATGATATAATTTCTCCCTGCTTTGGCTAGACAACAGCCAGGTGAGATTGGGCCTTGCTCTTGTCTAAGACAGAGGGCACTGGACCCAACGTCAGCTTCCTGTAAAGACTGGTGGTTTCTTACTCCCGTCCAGAAGGTTTACTATTTCCCATTGACCCAAACGTCCTTAGCTGCTGGGGAGCTGACTTTTCCAGACAACTCCTGTAAACAGCTGACACTCACATCCAGCCTGCTTGGTGTCAAGCAGGCTGTTTACTCTCTTTTGACAAAGTTGCTCTAATGATTGGCCTGTAAGGAGACAGAGTGACAAGAAAGTGTGGTCCTTCACCTGGAACCTTTATCCATAATGTGTTCAGCAACGTGTCTGGTCCCAGAATGCCTTTCTGTGGGGAGAGTGGGAGGTTCAGGGACTCATGACATTGCTTCTTGCTGACCTCTGGCTTTAAAGCTTCCTCTGTTCTTTAACTTGTGACTTTGTGAAATATGTCCTGAGCCCTGGTTCATGACAGATGTCAAACCTGAAGTTCCCACCTTATAGGAAAATATTAATAACAACAGTAACAACAGTGACAATAATATTAACAGCTAACAATTACTGAAAGCTCTTGGAAACTTCCAGGTGCCATTTCTAAATGATTTATATGCATCAACTCTTTTAATCCTTACAGTAATACTATGAGGTAGGTACTATTGTTATCCTCATTTTACAGACAAGGAATTTAAACACAGAGAGGTTTAATTTGTTGAAGATCACACACGTAAAAATTCTGGTTTTGAAGGTAGCTAGAGAAGAGATTTAAGCAATATGATTCACGAAGATGGTTAAAAGATACATCTTTCTAATGGATTTTTAATTTATTTATCCAAACAGATCTATATTAATCACTTAAAATATACTATTGAGCATACCATGTATAAGGGATAACATAATGAGTAAGAAATATTTCTGTCTTTAGGAAATGTATAATCTAGCGAAGGTGACGAAGGAGTCTGAATATGGTAAGTGCCACGTAGAACAGGGAGTTATGGAAGCTTTTCAGAGGAGTACCTAACCCAGCCTTGGGGAGGCCTCTCAGAGGAGGTGAACTGAATGTAGAGGGTAGCAGGGTCGACTAGACTAGATGGGTCCAAGAGAGGAGATATGACCTGATCAGGGAATGAAAGTAGATTTCTGCAGCTAGAATAGAGTCTTCAAAGAGAGGAATGGTGAGATTTGAGGCTCAAAGGTTAAGTAAAAACTATATTTCTTGAGATCATGAATGATATTACATGCTATAAATACAGACTTTATGCAAAGGGTTTTAGCAAGTAAATGACATTAGATTTATCTTTTGGAAGTTCACTCTGGCTGCAATGTGAAGAGTGCATTGGAGGGCATGGGAAGCCTGAAGGAGGCTTGCAGTGATCCAGGAGAGGGTTCAGATGGTCTTAGTGAAAGAAGTGGACGTGAGGTACAAGAAATAGACTGATCTGACAGGAATGTGGGATTAGGGTGAAATTGGGTATGGAAGTAGAGGGAGCAGAGAAGAATGACTTCTAGGTTTTTGGCTTGGTCAACTAGTAAAGATAGAAGACAAAGGAGGAGAAGCAATTTTGGGGCTGGAGTGACCATGAGTTAAATTTTCTGTGATCTTTCTGGCTTCGGATTCAAGTAACATATAAAATTTTGAGAGCTTATTATATGTCAATTTCCGGGCTAGGTATTTTAACACAGCGTACCTTATTTAGATCTCAAGATACCTATGTGAGTGTGGTTCTACATATTTTGTAGGTAAGAAAACTGAAGCTCAAACTAATGAACAGATTGGGTCAATATCACATAGCTAATAATGCCCTGCAGAATGGACTAATTATCACCGTGGTAGCCTCTGAATCATGACAGTGGTAGAGAAAAATCTGTCCTCAGTCTTGAGCCACATACCTGACTCATTCTCCCAGAATTAGCTCTTGAGCCTCTCTTACACATTTACACACTCCATGCTTTCCCTCTCACCTACTTGCTCATGACTTTTATGCTTGAAGCTCCAGCTCAGCTTTCTCTCCAGATTTCTCCATCTATTGTCTATGGGACATAACACTTCATAAAGTTGTCATATAGGTGCCATGATTGTTTTTGTTCAAAACTAACCCTGTTCCTGCTTTGGCATTAATTAAATTAATTAATTAATCAATTAACTTTATTTTTGGCTGTGTTGGGTCTTCGTTGCTGCGTGCGGGCTTTCTCTAGCTGCGGCAAGCAGGGCCTACTCTTCATTGTGGTACGCGGGCTTCTCATTGCAGTGGCTTCTCTTGTTGTGGAGCACGGGCTGTATGCATGCTGGCTTCAGTAGTTGCGGTGTGAGAGCTTCAGTAGTTGTGGCATGTGGGTTCAGCAGTTGTGGCTCTTGGGCTCTAGAGCACAGGCTCAGTAGTTGTGGCGCACGGGTTTAGTTGCTCCGCAGCATGTGGGATCTTCCCGGACAAGGGCTCAAACCCGTGTCCCCTGCATTGGCAGGTGGATTCTTAACCACTGTGCCACCAGGGAAGCCCCTGCTTTGGCATTTCTGTCCTCTGAAAAGGGTACCATTCTTCTTCCAGTGATTTACGTCAGAGATCAGGGAGTCATCTGGGCCTTTGCCTTTCCGGGTGCTCATAATTAACTTAAGACACGTTGATTCCACCACCTTCATATATTTTAAATCTGCTCCAGTTTTAATCCTCTCTTCAAATGATTTATTTTTCATTTTGATCACTGCAACAACCGCCTAACTAGTCTTTTTGTTTCTCCTTTTCCTCCCTCAATCATCTCCCGTAGTGCACCCAAAGCAATCCTGCTGATGTGAAACTGTGATCACGTTCCTGAAATTCTGCAGTGGCTCACCATGACCCTGGCTCTCAGTCCTCACCTCTGGCTGCATCCTGTTTCCCCTTTGCTTTGGCCACTACAAAACACTTGCAGTCTCTCAGCTGGGCAAGCCGAGTTCAAGAGCAGGAACTGTTTCTTTTTTCCATATGTTCCCAGCATCTAAAACAATGCCTTGTCAAATCAAAGAGTGAGCTCCAATTGTCATATATGTGACCTATGAAAGCTTATATTAACCTTTATCTTCATTAACATGTCTTTTGTGGGAAGTTTTGTTTTATAGGTATTTCTGATTCCCTAGTCAAGGACTGACAGGGAGCCAGGAGCATATGGGGTGTTTTGTCTAAAAGACTAAATGAGGTTTATTGTTTTAGGATATGAAGGGGTGATAATTAACTAGAGAGAATTTTGTTAGCAGTATGGTTTTATGATAGCTGTAGGCTGTCATCCTTTGGAGAAGAGTTATACAAGGTTATACCTTTCTTTTAAAATGTAAGAAGAAAATTAAAACAAAGTGAAAAAATATGAAAATGACTGCAGTGATAACTTCTATGCAGAGGTAGAAGAAATTAGATTCTGTCAGTTACCATCTAAAACCTGGCTGGTTATTCTAAATAGATCATACTGGTTCCTTGTCAATGACACTGCAATTTTTAGCAGCCTAGAATCTACACAAGGCTCAGTTGGGACATGTAGCAGACTGTTCTGCTCTTGCTGAATCTGATGAGTTTTCCAATTGTGTTGACAGTTTCTGAATCAAAGCAGGCAATGTGCACCTTTTATTAAACTAGGCAAACAAGGAATAGACAGTCAATATGAAGACACTGAGATATCCCTGAACAATACTATTGAACAAAGACTGCTTGGGCTGTGCAGGGAATCACATTATTATAACACTGCTAAACAACTCCTAAAGAGAAGCACATTGAATTTACTTATTTAAAAAGTTATTTTAAAAGAAACTGTCTCAAAATTTTAGCAAGGGTTGAAATGTACACTAGTAAATGGACTGTGAAATGGTTTTACTTCTATCTTCCCTCTAAATATTCATGATGGCTTTGTTGATAAATTCAATTCATCGACCTTAATTTCAGGTTGAAGGGGGATGGTGAAGCAAAGAGTTCCAGTATATCCTTACTTTTTGTGATAATGATTACTTATAGATATTAGGACATTTAGGTTTATAAAACAGTAATACTGAAAACACTGGTAATGTATTTTCCTGATATGCAATATAATGATTGTGTCTGCATAGGCAAAAGAAAAAAAGAAAGGAAAGAAGTAGTTATAAGTCAATAACATGTATAATATTATAC
This sequence comes from Orcinus orca, assembly GCF_937001465.1. Taxonomy (NCBI): domain Eukaryota; kingdom Metazoa; phylum Chordata; class Mammalia; order Artiodactyla; family Delphinidae; genus Orcinus; species Orcinus orca. Next base: position 103,685,325 of record NC_064563.1, read on the forward strand.
CTATTTTCTTAGTCAATATTTTTCAACATACAGAATTTATAATTCAGTGAAAAACAATCAAAATCCAAATGAAATTCAGTGTACATTAGAAAAAGAGGGGGACAGAGTGATGAAAGAATAAGATACAGAAAGAAAACAATTTTTCCGAAACTAATTTATAATTTAAATCATAAGGGCATGGAAACCTACGTTTCCTTTCAAACTTTAAGATGAAGAATTTCTTAAAACCTTACACTTAAGACAGTTCTCTAACCTCATTTTTTGGAAGTTGAAATAGAATGTCAAGGATCTATAAAAATGGAGAGTGCTTGCCCTTAGTAGGTTACCACCTTTCAGATTGTTGAATGAGTGGACAAAATGGGGGAAAATATGAAGTGTAGGATTCATAGGTTAAAAGGTTGCTGATGATATGATTTATGGTTTGGAAAATCTTTAGCCCTAACAGTTGAAAGTCACACCTTTTTTTTTTTTTTGGCCACATCACATGGCTCGTGGGATCTTAGTTTCCCAGCCAGGGATTGAACCCGGGCCCTCAGCAGTGAAAGTGCTGAGTCCTAAACACTGGACCACCAAGGAATTCCCAAAAGTCACACTTCTTGAGACTGAGATAATTAACACCTTCTAAGCAACTATGCTTCAGTTTTTAAGTAGTGGAAAGAGCATTAGTGAAGGAGTTACCTGAACTGCATCGCTGTCCTAAACAAGCTCTGCTCTTAGGAAAGTCTCTGTCTCCTCATTAAGAAAAGGAAACTAGATTCAGTACTTGTGATTGTACTTTTCAGCTCAAAAAGCTATGTTTCTAGAGTCAGTGAAACTGAAGGCTTAATCTGCAGGACCTCTGGTAACATCTCTTGATCTCCAAGTTCTGTAGCAACCAGATCTAGATTTGGCTTCATTTGAAAGGACTGTTTCCCACAGGGCTCCTGGTGCAGAAAGACAAAAATCCAGATAGGGACATACTATATCCCAGCAAACTAAGACTAGGAAGATTTGGGGAACCATGATGTTTTTGTTTTGGTTTTTTAATTGGGGTAGAGTTGCTTTACAATACTGTGTTAGTTTCTGATGTACAACAAAGTGAGTCAGCTCTATGTGTATATATATATCCCCTCCCTCTTGGACCTCCTTCCCAACCCCCCATCCCACCCATCTAGGTCACCAAAGAGCATGGAGCTGAGCTTCCTGTGCTATACAGCAGGTTCCCACTAGCTATCTATTTTACACATGGTAGTGTATATATGTCAATCCCAATTACCAATTCATCCCAGCCCCTCTCCCCATTCCCCTATGTCCACATGTCCATTCTCTATATCTGTGTCTCTATTTCTGCCCTGCAAATAGGTCCATCTGTACCATTTTTCTAGATTCCACATATATGCATTAATATACGATATTTGTTTTTCTCTTCTGACTTACTTCACTCTGTATGACAGACTCTAGGTCCATCCACATCTCTACAAATGACCCAATTTCATTCCTTTTTATGGCTGAGTAATATTCCATTGTATATGTGTACCACATATCTTCTTTATCCATTCATCTGTTGATGGACATTTAGGTTGTTTCCATGACCTGGCTTTTGTAAATCGTGCTGCAATGAATATTGTGGTGCATGTATCTTTTTGAATTATGGTTTTCTCAGGGTACATTCTGGGTCATATGGTAGCTCTATTTTTAGTTTTTTAAGGAACCTCCATACTGTTCTCCATAGTGGCTGTATCAATCTATATTCCCACCAATAGTACAAGAGAGTTCCCTTTTCTCCACACCCACTCCAGCATTTATATTGTTTGTAGATTTTTTGATGATGGCCATTCTGACTGGCACGAGGTGATACCTCATTGTAGCTTTGATCTGCATTTCTCTAATAGTGATGTTGAGCATCTTTTCATGTGCCTCTTGGCCATCTGCATGTCTTCTTTGGGAAAATGTCTATTTAGGTTTTCTGCCCACTTTTTGCTTGGGTTGATTGTTTTTTTGATATTGAGCTGCATGAGCTGTTTGTATATTTTGTAGATTAATCCCTTGTCAGCTGCTTCATTTGAAAATATTTTCTTCCATTCTGAGGGTTGTCTTTTCATCTTGTTTATGATTTCCTTTGCTATGCAAAAGCTTTAAGTTTAATTAGGTCCCATTTGTTTATTTTGTTTTTATATCCATTACTCTAGGAGGTGGGTCAAAAAAGATCTTGCTGTCGTTTCTGTCAAAGAGCGTTATTCCTAAGTATTCCTCTAAGAGTTTTACAGTGTCTGGTCTTGCATTTAGGTCTTTAATCCATTTTGGGTTTATTTATTTATTTTTTAAATTTTTTTTGGGAGTATAATTGCTTTACAATGGTATGTTAGTTTCAGCTTCACAACAAAATGAATCAGTTATATATATATACATATGTTCCCATATCTCTTCCCGCTTGCGTCTCCCTCCCTCCCACCCTCCCTATCCCACCCCTCCAGGTGGTCACAAAGCACCGAGCTGATCTCCCTGTGCTATGCGGCTGCTTCCCACTGGCCATCTACCTTATGTTTGGTAGTGTATATATGTCCATGCCTCTCTCTCGCTTTGTCACAGTTTACCCTTCGCCCTCCCCATAGCTTCAAGTCCATTCTCCAGTAAGTCTGTGTCTTTATTCCTGTTTCACCCCTAGGTTTTTCATGACATTTTTTCCCTTAAATTCCATATATATGTGTTAGCATACGGTATTTGTCTCTCTCTTTCTGACTTACTTCACTCTGTATGACAGACTCTAGGTCTATCCACCTCATTACAAATAGCTCAATTTCGTTTCTTTTTATGGCTGAGTAATATTCCATTGTATATATGTGCCGCATCTTCTTTATCCATTCATCCGATGATGGACACTTAGGTTGTTTCCATCTCTGGGCTATTGTAAATAGAGCTGCAATGAACATTTTGGTACATGACTCTTTTTGAATTATGGTTTTCTCAGGGTATATGCCCAGTAGTGGGATTGCTGGGTCATATGGTAGTTCTATTTGTAGTATTTTAAGGAACCTCCATACTGTTCTCCACAGTGGCTGTATCAATTTACATTCCCACCAACAGTGTAAGAGGGTTCAATTTTCTCCACACCCTCTCCAGCATTTATTGTTTCTAGATTTTTTGATGATGGCCATTCTGACTGGTGTGAGATGATATCTCATTGTAGTTTTGATTTGCATTTCTCTAATGATTAGTGATGTTGAGCACTCTTTCATGTGTTTGTTGGCAGTCTGTATATCTTCTTTGGAGAAATGTCTATTTAGGTCTTCTGCCCATTTTTGTATTGGGTTGTTTGTTTTTTTGTTATTAAGCTGCATGAGCTGCTTATAAATTTTGGAGATTAATCCTTTGTCAGTTGCTTCATTTGCAAATATTTTCTCCCATTCTGAGGGTTGTCTTTTGGTCTTGTTGATGGTTTCCTTTGCTGCGCAAAAGCTTTGAAGTTTCATTAGGTCCCATTTGTTTATTTTTGTTTTTATTTCCATTTCTCCAGGAGGTGGATCAAAAAGGACCTTGCTGTGATTTATGTCATAGAGTGTCCTGCCTATATTTTCCTCTAAGAGTTTGATAGTTTCTGGCCTTACACTTAGGTCTTTAATCTATTTTGAGCTTATTTTTGTGTGTGGTGTTAGGGAGTGATCTAATCTCATACTTTTACATGTACCTGTCCAGTTTTCCCAGCACCACTTATTGAAGAGGCTGTGCTTTCTCCACTGTACATTCTTGCCTCCTTTATCAAAGATAAGGTAACCATATGTGCGTGGGTTTATCTCTGGGCTTTCTATCCTGTTCCATTGATCTATATTTCTGTTTTTGTGCCAGTACCATACTGTCTTGATTACTGTAGCTTTGTAGTATAGTCTGAAGTCAGGAAGCCTGATTCCTCCAGCTCCGTTTTTCGTTCTCAAGATTGCTTTGGCTATTCAGGGTCTTTTGTGTTTCCATACAAATTGTGAAATTTTTTGTTCTAGTTCTGTGAAAAATGCCAGTGGTAGTTTGATAGGGATTGCATTGAATCTGTAGATCGCTTTGGGTAGTAGAGTCATTTTCACAATGTTGATTCTTCCAATCCAAGAACATGGTATATCTCTCCATCTATTTGTATCATCTTTAATTTCTTTTATCAGTGTCTTATAATTTTCTGCATACAGGTCTTTTGTCTCCTTAGGTAGGTTTATTCCTAGGTATTTTATTCTTTTTGTTGCAATGGTAAATGGGAGTGTTTTCTCGATTTCACTTTCAGATTTTTCATCCTTAGTGTATAGGAATGCCAGAGATTCTGTGCATTAATTTTGTATCCTGCTACTTTACCAAATTCATTGATTAGCTCTAGCAGTTTTCTGGTAGCATCTTTAGGATTCTCTATGTATAGTATCATGTCATCTGCAAAGAGTGACAGCTTTACTTCTTCTTTTCCGATTTGGATTCCTTTTATTTCCTTTTCTTCTCTGATTGCTGTAGCTAAAACTTCCAAAACTATGTTGAGTAAGAGGGGTGAGAGTGGGCAACCTTGTCTTGTTCCTGATCTTAGTGGAAATGCTTTCAGTTTTTCACCATTCAGGACGATGTTGCCTGTGGGTTTTTCATATATGGCCTTTATTATGTTGAGAAAGTTCCCTCTTTGCCTACTTTCTGCAGGGTTTTTTATCATAAATGGGTGTTGAATTTTGTCAAAAGCCTTCTCTGCATCTATTGAGATGATCATATGGTTTTTTCCTTCAGTTTGTTAATATGGTGTGTCACGTTGATTGATTTGCGTATACTGAAGAATCCTTGCATTTCTGGAATAAACCCCACTTGATCATGTTGTATGATCCGTTTAATGTGCTGTTGGATTCTCTTTGCTAGTATTTTGTTGAGGATTTTTGCATCTATGTTCATCAGTGATATTGGCCTTTAGTTATCTTTCTTTGTGACATCCTTGTCTGGTTTTGGTATCAGGGTGATGGTGGCCTCGTAGAATGAGTTTGGGAGTGTTCCTCCCTCTGCTATATTTTGGAAGAGTTTGAGAAGGATAGGTGATAGCTCTTCTCTAAATGTTTGATAGAATTCGCCTGTGAAGCCATCTGGTCCTGGGCTTTTGTTTGTTGGAAGATTTTTAATCACAGTTTCAATTTCAGTGCTTGTGATTGGTCTGTTCATATTTTCTATTTCTTCCTGATTCAGTCTTGGCAGGTTGTGCCTTTCTAAGAATTTGTCCATTTCTTCCAGGTTGTCCATTTTATTGGTATAGAGTTGCTTGTAGTAATCACTAATGATCTTTTGTATTTCTGCAGTGTCAGTTGTTACTTCTCCTTTTTCATTTCTAATTCTATTGATTTGAGTCTTCTCCCTTTTTTTTTTGTTGATGAGTCTGGCTAATGGTTTATCATTTTTGTTTGTCCTTTCAAAGAACCAGCTTTTAGTTTTATTGATCTTTGCTATCATTTCCTTCATTACTTTTTCATTTATTTCTGATCTGATATTCATCATTTCTTTCCTTCTGTTAACTTTGGGGTTTTTTTGTTCTTCTTCCTCTAATTGCTTTAGGTGCAAGGTTAGGTTGTTTATTTGAGATGTTTCCTATTTCTTAAGGTAGGATTGTATTGCTATAAACTTCCCTCTTAGAACTGCTTTTGCTGCATCCCATAGATTTTGAGTTGTCGTGTCTCCATTGTCATTTGTTTCTAGGTATTTTTTTATTTCCTCTTTGATTTCTTCAGTGATCACTTCATTATTAAGTAGTGTATTGTTTAGCCTCCATGTGTTTGTATTTTTTACAGATCTTTTCCTGTAATTGATATCTAGTCTCATAGCATTGTGGTCGGAAAAGATACTTGATACAATTTCAATTTTCTTAAATTTAGCAAGGCTTGATTTGTGACCCAAGATATGATCTATCCTGGAGAATGTTCCATGAGCACTTGAGAAAAATGTGTATTCTGTTGTTTTTGGATGGAATGTCCTATAAATATCAATTAAGTCCATCTTGTTTAATGTATCATTTAAAGCTTGTGTTTCCTTATTTATTTTCATTTTGGATGATCTGTCCATTGGTGAAAGTGGGGTGTTAAAGTCCCCTACTATGATTGTGTTACTGTCGATTTCCCCTTTTATGGCTGTTAGTATTTGCCTTATGTATTGAGGTGCTCCTATGTTGGGTGCATAAATATTTACAATTGTTATATCTTCTTCTTGGATTTATCCCTTGATCATGATGTAGTGTTCTTCTTTGTCTCTTCTAATAGTCTTTATTTTAAAGTCTATTTTGTCTGATATGAGAATTGCTACTCCAGCTTTCTTTTCATTTCCATTTGCATGAAATACCATTTTCCATCCCCTTACTTTCAGTCTGTATGTGTCTCTAGGTCTGAAGTGGGTCTCTTGTAGACAGCAAATATATACGTCTTGTTTTTGTATCCATTCAGCCAATCTGTGTCTTTTGGTGGGAGCATTTAGTCCATTTACATTTAAGGTGATTATCGATATGTATGTTCCCATTCCCATTTTCTTAATTGTTTTGGGTTCGTTATTGTAGGTCTTTTCCTTCTTTTGTGTTTCTTGCCTAGAGAACTTGCTTTAGCAGTTGTTGTAGAGCTGGTTTGGTGGTGCTGAACTCTCTCAGCTTTTGCTTGTCTGTAAAGGTTTTAATTTCTCCATCAAATCTGAATGAGATCCTTGCTGGGTAGAGTAATCTTGGTTGCAGGTTTTTCTCCTTCAACACTTTCAGTATGTCCTGCCACTCCCTTCTGGCTTGCAGAGTTTCTGCTGAAAGATCAGCTGTTAACCTTATGGGGATTCCCTTGTGTGTTATTTGTTGTTTTTCCCTTGTTACTTTTAATATGTTTTCTTTGTATTTAATGTTTGACAGTTTGATTAATATGTGTCTTGGCGTATTTCTCCTTGGATTTATCCTGTATGGGACTCTCTGTGCTTCCTGGACTTGATTAACTATTTCCTTTCCCATATTAGGGAAGTTTTCAACTATAATCTCTTCAAATATTTTCTCAGTCCCTTTCTTTTTCTCTTCTTCTTCTGGAACCCCTATAATTCGAATGTTGGTGCATTTAATGTTGTCCCAGAGGTCTCTGAGACTGTCCTCAGTTCTTTTCATTCTTTTTTCTTTATTCTGCTCTGCATTAGTTATTTCCATTATTTTATCTTCCAGGTCACTTATCTGTTCTTCTGCCTCAGTTATTCTGCTATTGATCCCATCTAGAGTATTTTTCATTTCATTTATTGTGTTGTTCATCATTGTTTGTTTCATCTTTAGTTCTTCTAGCTCCTTGTTAACTGTTTCTTGCATTTTGTCTATTCTATTTCCAAGATTTTGTATCATCGTTACTATCATTATTCTGAATTCTTTTTCAGGTAGACTGCCTATTTCCTCTTCATTTTTTAGGTCTGTTGGGTTTTTATCTTGCTCCTTCATCTGCTGTGTGTTTTTCTGTCTTCTCATTTTGCTTATCTTACTGTGTTTGGTGTCTCCTTTTTGCAGGCTGAAGGTTCGTAGTTCCTGTTGTTTTTTGTGTCTGTCCCCAGTGGCTAAGGTTGGTTCAGTGGGTTGTGTAGGCTTCCTGGTGGAGGGTACTAGTGCCTGTGTTCTGGTGGATGAGGCTGGATCTTGTCTTTCTGGTGGGCAGGTCCACGTCTGGTGGTGTGTTTTGGTGTGTCTGTGGCCTTATGATTTTAGGCAGCCTCTCTGCTAATGGGTGGGGTTGTGTTCCTGTCTTGCTAGTTGTTTGGCATAGGATGTCCAGCACTGTAGCTTGCTGGTCATTGAGTGAAGCTGGGTGCTGGCGTTGAGATGGAGATCTCTGGGAGATTTTCACCGTTTGATATTATGTGCAGCTGGGAGGCCTCTTGTGGACCAGTGTCCTGAAGTTGGCTCTCCCACCTTAGAGGCACAGCACTAACTCATGGCTGCAGCACCAAGAGCCTTTCATCCACACAGCTCCTTAATTTGGGATGATTCGTTGTCTATTCACGTATTCCACAGATGCAGGGTACATCAAGTTGATTGTGGAGCTTTAATCCGCTGCTTCTGAGGCTGCTGGGAGAGATTTCCCTTTCTCTTCTTTGCTCTCACAGCTCCCAGGGGCTCAGCTTTGGATTTGGCCCCACCTGTCCGTGTAGGTCGCCGGAGGGCGTCTGTTCTTTGCTCAGACAGGACGGGGTTAAAGGAGCCGCTGATTCGGAGGCTCTGGCTCACTCAGGCCGGGGGTAGGGAGGGTCACGGAGTGCGGGGCGGACCTGCGGCGGCAGAGACCGACGTGATGTTGCCAGCCTGAGGCGCGCCGTGCGTTCTCCCGGGGGAGTTGTCCCTGGATCCCGGGACCCTGGCAGTGGCAGGCTGCACAGGCTCCCCGGAAGGGGGGTGTGGATAGTGACCTGTGTTCGCACACAGGCTTCTTGGTGGCGGCAGCAGCGGCCTTAGCGTCTCATGTCTGTCTCTGGGGTCCGCACTTTTAGCCGCGGCTCGCGCCCGTCTCTGGAGGTCCCTTAAGCAGCGTTCTTAATCCCCTCTCCTGGCGCACCAGGAAACAAAGAGGGAAGAAAAAGTCTCTTGCCTCTTCGGCAGGTCCAGACCTTTTCCCGGACTCCCTCCTGGCTAGCCGCGGTGCACTAACACCCTGCAGGCTGTGTTCACACTGCCAACCACAGTCCTCTCCAGGCGCTCCGACGGAAGTCCGAGCCTCAGCTCCCAGCCCCGCCCACCCCGGCGGGTGAGCAGACAAACCTCTCGGCTGGTGAGTGCCGGTCGGCCCGATCCTCTGTGCTGGAATCTCTCCGCTTTGCCCTCCGCACCCCTGTTGCTGTGCTCTCCTCCGCAGCTTCGAAGCTCCCCCACTCCGCCACCCAGATCCTCCACCCGCGAAGGGGCTTCCTAGTGTGTGGGCACTTTTCCTCCTTCACAGCTCCCTCCCGCTGGTGCAGGACCCGTCCCTATCCTTTTGTCTCTGTTTATTTTTTTCTTTTGCCCTAACCAGTGTCGTGGGAGGTTCCTTGCCTTTTGGGAGGTCTGAGGTCTTCTGCCAGCGTTCAGTAGGTGCTCCGTAGGAGTTGTTCCACGCGTAGATGTATTTCTGGTGTATCTGTGGGGAGGAAGGTGATCTCCGCGTCTTACTCTTCCGCCATCTTCCCGGAAGTCTCCCGAGTTTATTTTTGTGTATGATGTTAGGGAGTGTTCTACTTTCATTCTTTTACATGTAGCTGTCCAGTTTTCCAGGCAGCACTTATTGAAGAGGCTGTCTTTTCTCCATCGTATATTCTTGCCTCCGTTGTCATAGATTAGGTGACCATAGGTACGTGGGTTTATCTCTGGGCTTTCTATCCTATTCCATTGATCTATATTTCTGTTTTTGTGCTAGTATCATACTGTCTTGATTACTGTAGCTTTGTAGTATAGTCTGAAGTCAGGGTGCCTGATTCTTCCATCTCCATTTTTCTTTCTTAAAATTGCTTTGGCTATTTGGGTTCTTTTGTGTTTCCATACAAATTGTAAAATTTTTTATTCTTATGGGGAACCATGATGTTCACTACTATGCCAGTTCCCCTCAATGAAGTATACTTTTTGGAAATATAAACACACATTTCAAATCTACTTTTATGAAATAATCGTTTCTTTAAGAAGACAATGTTCTTAAAACTCAGGCCCATTTTACCAAGCACTCTCTAGGAAAAAACCAGATATTTCTTCATTCATGCATCATTTCCATTTTAGAAAGATAATAGGCAATTTTAATAACATATTTCCAGGGCCCACTAAAAATATTGGAAAGCTATAGAAAAATAGTTTATGAGTACAAAGGAAAAGGGGATTTTAAATTATCCTCTTTGAGACATTTCTCCAAAGAAGAAATACAGATGGCCAATAGGCACGAGAAAGGATGCTCAACATCACTAATCATTAGAGAAATGCAAATCAAAACTGCAGTGAGGTATCACCTCATGCCCGTCAGAATGACCATCATTAAAAAGTCTACAAATAACATGCTGGAGAGGGTGTGGAGAAAAGGGAACCCTCTTACAGTGTTGGTGGGAATGTAAGTTGGTGCAGCCACTGTGGAAAGCCGTATGGAGGTTCCTTAGATAACTAAAAATTGAATTACCATATGATCCACAATCCCATTCCTGGGCATATATCCAGACAAAAGTATAATTCAAAAAGATACATGCACCCCTATGTTCATAGCAGCACTATTCACAATAGCCAAGACATGGAACCAACCTAAATGTCCATTGACAGATGAATGGATAAAGAAGATGTGGTATATATATACAATGGAATACTACTCAGCCATAAAGAAGAACAAAATAATGCCATTTGCAGCAACATGTATGCAATTAGGATTATTATTCTAAGTAAGTCAGAAAAAGAAAGACAAACACCATATGATATCATTTATATGTGGAATCTAAAAAATGACACAAATGAACCTATCTATGAAACAGAAACAGAATCAGGGACATAGGGAATAGACTGGTGGTTGCCGAGAGGGAGGGAGCTGGGAGAGGGTTGGATTGGGAGTTTGGGATTAGCAGATGGTATATACAGAATGGATAACAACAAGGTCCTACTGTATAGCACAGGGAACTATATTCAATATCCTGGGATAAATCATAAAGGAAAAGAATGTATATATATGTATAACTGAGTCACTTTGCTGTATAGCAGTAATTAACACAACATTGTAATTCAACTATATTTCAATAGAAAATAAATGTTTATAAAAAATATATAGAATCTAGCATCTTACAAGAACTTCCTTTACTGTAACAATCTGGCATTTTCTACATTTTAAAGATGAACATAATAAAAACAAGATATTTGTCCTAATTGGCAAAAAAAAAAAAAAAAAAGCCCTCTTTGTAAATATGCTTTAAAGAGAAAAAAATAATTATAAAAATTATAAGAGCAGTAGACTGTAAATTTCTTCCAACTAGAAATTGAAGGTATAATTAATTTTTTATGAGAATGTTGCTGGTATGTATATATCTTCTAGCTTTGTGGTTATTTAGAAAAAAATATTTCCCTTGAAAATTATACTGTGTTAGTAGCATACTGGTTATTGGTTTCCTCTACTTGAAACCTTACTATTTGAATTACTTACAATGGTGATTGATTGAATCTCATAATATCCCCTATTACTCTTGCCTCTGTAACAGACATGCATCATGTTAGTGTAATTAGTATGTATTTAATTAAAATGTTGCCCTTGCCTGTGTACCAATAGTAGGAATTATTGAAAAACTGAGAAAAAGAAGGTCATTTTGAAAATTGCTTTGGTAGAAACATAATCAAACAAGTGCAAAAATTCCCTCTGTAATATGGAAGGTTGAAATAATGGGAATGGGCCTTTAGCAGTTTACTGTATCTTACACAGATCATTATAAAAGGACCATTACATAATAAAGTAGAGTTTGGAAAACGTAATCAGTGACAAAAATTGGAAATGACTGGACTCTCTAAGTCATAAAATTATACTGCATTTGTGGTAAGTGGATTCTACACATCCACCATTCTTGGCTGAAATACTGACCTATAATTGAGAAAGGTTATAAAATTATGAAGACAAATACAAAATATGGTAAAAGGTTATTTTCTTCCTTCTCAAATTTTGAAAAGAGAGATCAATTCAGGTAAGGTCAAAAGGTTATTTCTAACCACATCATCTATATAAAAAGTATCCTAAAGCTGAACTCTAATTTTTTTCTTCAGGTAAGTTTCAGAAAGCAATCTAAAGCAAAACTCACTATCATATAAAAGCTTTTGAAAAGTAAGGAGAAAAAAACCCCCAAAACACTGAGGCAGTATTATGTTTTCTACTAAACCTCAAATGAGAAGTTCTCTCATAGTGGTTCTCTTTTTGGGAAACTGAACTAGCTGAGTAGCATATACCTAAATGATACCATACCTAGAAGGCATTTGGGCTTCAAATTACTTCAAGGTGAATCCTTCCTTCCCTCCCTCCCTCCCTTCCTCCCTCCCTCCCTCCCTCCCTTCCTTCCTTCCTTCCTCCCTCCCTTCCTTTCTTTTTCATTCATTCATTCTTTCTTTTTTTTCTAAAACAGCAGCATGTCAGGGAAAAAAACAAAACAAACAAAATCCAAGTCTCCAGTCTTGCATTCAGATAATTAGTTTGAGCTAAGTTGCCTCTCATTTATGTGGTGCTAGTTTTTTTCCTACATATTAGCTCTGTGGGGATTTGATTATTTAATGTTGCCTGCTGTTCATGTTTTGCTTGCATTTTCTTCGGTTAAGCACATTACACAGTGTAAGTGTTGTAAGAACTGCAGTGCCCTTGGTGTCCTCTTTGGAGCCAGTGTAGCTCCTAGCATTACAGTGTACTCCTACTATGTAGTAAACAACAATTATTTTGAACTTGGATGAAAATAACATAGAACATTATCCTGCAATACCTTAAAAAGAAAGAAAAAAATGCTAGAAAACAGCAAGGAACTATGCACCTTCAATGTGCCTGTGACATGTTTCTGGTAATAGGCTAAATATATTGATGATTAGAATTTTATTTTAAGCTACTGCCTTAAATATTTTTAATAAATATAATAAATATAGTACATTTTATAAAATTTTAACATCAAGACAAAAAAATACTGCAGAAAAGATTTATAGTTCCAAACAACAGTGAGTCAATCCACATTCTTTTGCTGACAGGAAACAATGAAAACACTTCTCTTGTGACACAGTGGCATACCTAATTAAAGATGCTTTGATCTCATTACGTAGAGCTTGCGTGGTATGGAGACTCCTTTGAAAATTAGACTTCTGTGGTACAGCTCAGAGGGTAAAAGCACGCACTTAGGAGTAAGTAGGGGGCTTCAACTTCAGTTCTATCGTTAACCATCTAGTAATCTTGGGTAAGTTGTTTAAACTTTCTAGAAAGCCTCGTATCTACAAATGGGAGTAAAAAGAGTATCTATCTTAAAGAATTATTTTGAGGATTAAATGAGCCAATATCCTAAAATACTTGGCTCATAATAAATTCAGAAATTGCAAGCTATGATTATTACCATTGATTAATTAAATACCTTCTATGTACCAGGTGCTTTATATATATTATCTTTCACTTTTTCAAATCCTGCAGTTGAGTAATTTGAACCCCATTATAGACAGTATCTCAGAAAGCTGTAACCACTTGCCTAAGATTACATGGCCAGTGAACTGCAGAGCTGAGATTTCAACCCCGATCTTTCTAGCTCTAAAGCAGTGGCTTCTAACTGGGAGTGATTTTTATACCCCATCTCTGACTGGGCAATGTTTGGGGGCAGTTTCGGTTGTCATGACTGGGAGGGTGCTACTCGCACCTAGTGGGTAGAGGCCGGGATTGGTGTGAAAGATGCACAGGACAGCACCCCTGCCCGCACACCACAACAAAGGATTATTTGGTCCAACAATAGTTCTGAGGTTGTGAAACCCTGCTCTAAAGCTCTCATGATCTTTCCACTACACCTGCTGCTGCACTAGAATATAATGATGCACAGTGTTAATATTTTGGTGCCATTTGATACTGCAATAAATAAAACTGCTCTTGAAAACAATGCACAGAAAAGAATACTATAGTATAGCTCTGGCAGCACAACTGCTTTCCTTTGGGGACTTCCTTCCTCACTCCATGTGATTATGGGGAAATTGCCAATCACAGTGCTCCACCCACCTCCGAATGCACATGCTGGTACCTAAACCTTGCTGGGCCGATCATAGTGTCCATTCCCTGGCATGGTTTTGGTTCAGAGTTGGGTAGAGCCCTAACACAGCCAACCAGTCTTCTCTGGGATTGGTGTATGAATTTTCACAGAGAGAAGGTTTCATTCTGCTGAGGTGGCTAAGCTGGAATGCTGAACCCTGGAGCATAAAGAAGAATAAAGCAAAGAAGAAGACCTTTGCAACAGGAGAAAATGAGGTCAATGGACCTAGTGCTTGGGAAGCACTAAAAATCCTGCCGATCCCCGAGATATAGCACTGCTCAACTCCTTCTTAGTCTCATGAATGAAAAAAATTATTTTTACTTAAGTGAGTTCACATTGACTTTCTGTCATTGATAATCAAAAGTACTTTGAATAATAGAGTATGCATGCTTTTTTGGCATATGCTAAAAAGTAGCGATGTTGCATTCACACAATGTCGTTTATATTAAAAAGGAAAAGAAGGCCTGAGGTCTACCCTTGAGGAGTGTACATTCTACTTGGGGGCAGGGGCAAGACTTAGAAATGCCAGAACTTCATCTCCTCGCCTACATACACAGAGGGCTCCTTGGCAGCGGGGGCTGGATTTTCTAGTTCTCCATCCCTATCCACACGCCCAGTGACTGGCATGTGTTCAAACAGTAACGGCTGAAAGGCTAAGCAGATGGCACCTACTGTTATGTTTGGTATGTCTTTTGTGGACTAGTCCTGGGTACTCTGTGTTTTCTCATTTCCTTATGTACAGTCCTAATGTACATTACCACTGACCTTTGGGAAAATCATTATATTATTCACGAAAATAGATTATGCAAACTCAGAATTGTTCATTGCAATGAAATATGCCACAGTCTGCAGAATGGAGGGACTATTTCATGAAAACTATCTGAAATTTCCTAAACTCATTTAAAATCCTAAAGCATGTTAACATTCCATATTTAACTAAGCCCATAAATTAAACTCACCAAAATGTAATAAAAATATAAAATATTAAAACAGAGCATAGAGCATAGTTGAATTTTTACTGTCTAAAAATGACTTTCCTTATTTAAAATACTCCTTGGTTGCATAAAGTCAAACATAAGACTGAACTTTGATCAAACATGTGAAATGCAGGACAAACAGGAAATAAGTCATATTTGGAGAGAGCAGCTTGGAAAGTTTTGATTAAGCTATTTCTGCTTCTAAACAGAAATTCCGGTTTCAGGATCTGTCACAGATACGCTGACTTCCAATATGTTAAGCTAAACAGAATTTCAACTCTACTGCAGCAGCAAAAAATATTCACAAGATACATAAAAGATTTTAGCTCTTAGGACTTTCCTCTCCTCTTGTATTGATCTGAGGACCTAGAGGGTTTGGCTTTTTATTTATTTTCCCCAGAACTTTTTGTTCTCCTCTTTTCAGATTCTTGCTTGCATATTCTTTGGTAGCCACTCAAAGACCATGAAAATAACCAGCTTAGTCCTTACCTGGTCCTTGAAGAACAACCAAGCTCTGGGCGGAGGAAGCATTCAGCCTTGTGCTGTGGGCAATGGCAACCCTGAATGAATGAGGATGGGCTTAATGTCCAGGGGTCTATTCCTGGCTGCAGCAACTTCTTCTGATTCCAGATATAGTCTTTGTGGCCAAATGAGGTTTAATAGACAGAATGGCTCTGTAAATGGTCATCTTGGACACAGATCATCAACACACATGGCCAGAATGGCTGGGTGAACTGTTGGGCACGATCCATGAAGGGAGGAGTTGACAACAGGGTTTGGACTACCCTAGGCAACTGTTCAGAACAATTTACATGGGGGGGTCTATGTTGGAAACTACACATTTGGGCTTTTTCTCTCAGAGTTCTGCTCTCCTAGAAAATCTGTCTTGCAGTCTGGTATCTTCACTTGTACATGCTCTGCTCTGTGGAAGTCCTATCGGATTTCTTGTATCTCCACAGAGATTCCTAAACTTGAGAAAAGAACAATCTGAATCATTCCTTTGCTGAGACAAGTATGATAAAACTATTTCTCCAGAGATTATAAAACCATAGCATGTTACTGTTAAAAGGGATATTAAAAATCACTTAACCTAGTCCTTTCATTGTATTTATTGGTCATGAAACTGAGGCACTTTCATTGTTGAATTATAGTCTACATAACCATGGCCGTGGTTACCAAATTGGTGGTACAATGTACCCCAGGCGGCAAGATGATAATCCAGGAGGCAGGAAAAATAATAGAACTTCTCTTTATGTTTATTTGTCTCATCCTATTGTAAGAAAGACTATTTATGCATGTCTACTAAGAATGACTATGACTTTTATGGCCATAATGAAATGACTGTTACAAATGTATTTGGCAATATATATAATATATTTAAAATCAACCCCCTAGCATTTCTTATCCTCCTTTCTTGCTTTTTTCCCCCAAAGCAGTGATTATCAGGTTACATATTATATATTTTACTGATTTACTTAAAGTCTGTTTCCCTCTTGCTAGAATATAAACTCAATGAGGGCAAGAAATCACTGGCCCATAGACTGTGAACTAAACCACCATGAAAGAGGTAGTTCTCCCCTCTTCTCTTCTCCTTGCCCATAACATCTTCTAAAAGGTTATTAGAATTGTCTTCTAATATCACTGTCAAATCACTTACTATGTGGTTCTAGGGAAATCATGTCACTTCTCTAAGCCTCAGTTTCATAACCAAGTTCAACTCGGGTTGGACTAGATAATCTTTATGGTCCCTTCCAGGTGTAACACTTGTTTTCTGTTGTATCTCCGCTTCCTGAAACAGAGAAGGCACCCAATGAATATTTTTTAATGAAAAATGAATATATTAGTAGGTAGTACTTGTATACAATGTGCAAATAAGTATACATGTGTCAGTTGTGAATGCTCAAGAACTTTTTACTGGCAAGGATGTATTATTAGTAAAGTTTGGAGTCCTCTGAGTTAGGCAATTTTTTATTTTACGTCTGTCAGGAAACAGGTTAAGACAAGGATTAATGGAGTACCGGTTAAGGAGGGTACTTGACCTGAGGGCTCTTCTGTGCAGTGAAGACTTTAACTCATCCGGAGGAGGACTTTTTATTCTAGAATTTGCTTGAATGGCCTATTTTAGTCAGGTCAAATTAGGACAGGCAGGCAAGCATTATCTTGGGTTAAGAGTGGAGCAGGAACTATGGTGACTGAATCCAGGGCTTCTATTACCTTGGATAACTGGTGAAAGAAAGATGAGTTCTTTCTGGGAGAGAAGGGACGAATTTCTGCTTCTGGGATTCAATTTTAAGAAGAGCTGGAGAGGTGGTTACAAGTTGCCCCAAACAAGGCCCAGAGACAGGGAAGAGCAACGAGCTCCTGCAAATAAAATTCCCTGAAAGACAGTAAACTCTAGGCAAATGGTCTGGATCCAAAAAGTCTAAGTGTTGGGAGTGGAGGAAAGGCTGCTGATTATGGCATACTCTGTACTTAAGGGCAAATGTTCTGCAGGACCGAGCCACCTGGCTTTGTGTTTTGATGATGTGCTTTAAAGAGCAAGATTGAGCAGTGTTTTATGACCTTGAACCTGCTGCCTTGTAGGTTTCTGGACCCGGTATTCTCTGCAGAGTCAGTAGGCACCCACAGGACTGAGCAGGACTCAGCTTCTAAAGTAACACTCCAAGGCAGGGAGAAACAATAGCCATGGTGAGCTAACCAAAACCCAGTCTTCTCTGTGTCTGGCATTCAAAAGGGATAGACCTTCTCTGTCACTGAACAAACCCTTAAGATACTTGGACAACTTGAGGCGGGGGTAAAGTAATGAGTGTGAGGTGTGGAGGGGAGGCTGAAGCAATTGAATGGAAAACAGAGAAGAGATGTGACAGGAGTTGACCGTGTTTAGGGATTTTTCTATAGCCATATAGTCTTTGTTTCCCCTTATGAACATTCGGAAACCCAGTAGAGCTGACTTCCCATTGCCATTGTCTCAGAAACCATTCGATACTTGGAGGAAGCAAACGAGTAGACAAAGTCTCAATTCTGGGATGAGGGAGTGGGATATTAAAATATATTTGCAGCTCTGACAGCACGTTTACTTGCATTGTCAGGATCCTAGCATATTTTGACTACCGTCTCTACTACCTTGGACAGTCCATAGAGGTCAAATGTGTGTTAACTATCCTGTTCTATAGTATTATTAGCCACCAAGGTAATTTTTACAGATAAAACGGAAACAAAACAGATTGCAAAGAGGGTCATGTATCTCAAAAGAACCATACGACATGACTCATATTGATAATACATTGCCTGAAAGCATTCAATCTTTTTCTACTAAGGGATATCTAGTCTAAATTAGTTTGCCCTTTACAGTGGTACGTTAAATTGCTCTAAGGAAGAAATGAAAAGTAAACATTATTCACTGTTTTTTGTTTTAGGCCAAGGCTATTGCATAAGCACAGTCACACTACCTTAGAGTGATATATGTGGAAGTATCAGATGTAAGACACAGATCAGGTACTTACGTGACAAAGTCCATCAGCTGGCCCTTATGACACCAAATACAGCTCAGAGTGAAAGGCTGCCACAGACCCTGACAACTCTCAGGAAGATAAGGGCTCATTTGAGCGAGGGCAAAAGGCATATTTCCCCATCAATGCTAATATGTCTGCATTCATAAAATGGCAGTTTAACTATGGGTGGCACTTACGTCTTGGTTAGACATTTCCCAGTAAGGTCTCTCTCCATAGGACATGACCTCCCACATGACAATGCCATAGCTCCATGCATCACTTGCCGAGGAGAATTTTCTGTAGGCAATAGCTTCTGGGGCTGTCCACCTTATGGGTATTTTCCCACCCTGGAAAACAAATTGGAGACTTTTTCAGTTGGGTCACAAGTGTATTAAAGATTGAAGTGGCATTGCAATTAAATATATTTTATTAGAAGGACCTAAACACTGCACTGGCATTTTAAATAAAAAGAAACCAGAATAATGTTAAAATGTCAGAAATATATTTTCTATAATAGTTATTCAGTGAAAACAGCTTTAATGGGAAAGAAGTCACACTTCAGAAATATTTTATTTCATTCATTAGAGAAATTTATTTTCACTTTAGAATCACACAATTAAATTCACTATCATGCCATTTGAAGAATGTTCCAGATTATAGGACATTAAAGCTAAATATCATTCAACATTCATTAAACATTGTATTGCATGTATAAATAATAATGATAATAAGTTCTAACTTAATTGAAGTCAAATGGTTAAATACAGAATTGAGACTTTTCTCTAAACAATTTAACGTTTATCAGAACTTTATTTCCTTTCCCTTTTGCTCTTTTTCATCTGCTACGATTACGTTTCTTTGAAATTTAAAAATCCGTGAACATTATACAAAAGCCCCTGAAAAAGATATCTTCCTTAGAACTCTTTAGTCTATATTCTTGTTCTATGGTCAAGTTAACATTTGAACATATTAAAGAGACTAAATTGCATGAATTTAGTCTATACTGTTCAGGTACTAAAGTCTGCTATTGCGTTATACTTATTTTTTATCAACACATTACATTTTATCTCTCAAAACACTCTATAAGTCCCTTCTTACTGTAATGACAGGAATAAAACTATTTACGCATTTGATTTACAATTTTTGAAATCTGCAGCTCTGAACAGCAAGTTGAGCGAAGGAGAGCAACCCTGGCGCCACTAGATGGCGGAAGAGTACAACGAGCGGCTCCCAGACGGCGGTCTCCTACCCCGCGGAGAGGGCTTCAGTTCCCAGGAAATGATTTTCGACAGTCAGAAAACCCACCACGATGGAATTGTTTCATCATTATCATCACTTTCAGGACCACAATCATCTGATCACCCGCTGTGCTCAAAGTCTGGTGTTAGGGTGAGTAGGGTGGAGGGAAATAAAGGGTGCATTCTCTGGCCCTTGAGGAATTTAGGGCGAACATCTTTTAAGAGGAAGCCGTTAATCGAGTAACCGAAACACTACTTATTTAGTAATCTAAACGCCACTTACTTGAAGGGAAAAGAGATTCACCCGAAATAGGAATAATTCGGTTTCACAAGGCAAATGAGAACATTAACAGAACCTCACTTTAAAGACTTGTGGCAAGGAATTCTTAAAAGGAACCTTGGGGGAAAATACCTTGAATTCAGTCCCCTCTTTTTACAGGTGAGCTGATTGAGCCCAAGGTTTAGAGATTTAGAGACTCTTCCCCACACTGTTAAGCACATAGTGTCAACTAATGTTATCATAGTAGTATTGTGGAACATTGATATAAAGATGCAAATATTTCAGCATGGGGGGAAAAGTTGGGCCAAACTAACTTTCATGTTTTAACACAGAGTATCTATAACCGTATATCACAGTAGTATAACAGAAGGGAGCCTGAAACCTGGGGTTTTCACCTTTTGGGGCAGCACCAAATTAAGAGCAGGAAGTTAAATTTGCAAAGTTGGTGATGGAAGTTTAAGAGGGTGGTGAGTCCGGGAAGGGGAGGATTCATTCTTAAACCCGAAGTAGAGTTGCCAGATAAAATATAGGACCCACAGTTAAATTTGAATTTCAGATAAATAACAAATACATTTTTTTGTGTATTAGTATGTCGCATACAGGAATTATTTTTTGGTATAAGTACATCCCAAATATTGCACGAGACACATTCATACTAAAAAGATATTCATTGTTTACCTGCAATTCAAATTTAACTGGGCATCCTATATTTTTATTTACTACTTTTGGCAACCCTTAACCCAGGGCATTAAAAAAAATTCAGAAATGGGAACATGGTAAATGATCCAACAGAACACAGTGTTCTGAAAAACTAGGTGGTCTATGCCGCAGGAGGGACAAGGCTATTCCGACTTGTGTTCGTGCACTCGCACCGCAGCAGCCTTTGTTTTAGTGTGTGTTGTGGCTGAAGCTCCTCGGGCTTGTGGCCCTGCTTTCTGAAGCCACTTAAGTCAGGCTCAGGCTTCTTTCAAATATGGAAGCCACACTTCCAGAGAATAAATACCAAATCTGTAAATGTGACCTCAGAGCAGATGCAAGAGCAGCAGTCTCATCGAGCATTTCTGAATCTGGATATTTCTTGGTCTCTTCTGGCAAACAGTACGTGGAAGTGTGACTTGCTAGTCTGCTGGGCTGTTCCTTTGCTAAATAAATCTTTGTGAGTTCTATCGAGACAGGCTAAAGAACGGAGTTAAGGGTTATTTTATGTGCATTCACTTATAAATGACATCTCATATAAATGAGTCACATATAAATTTATATTTCCTATAACTAGGTATCGCATATAAATGATAACTTTATCACTTTCCTTCCTAAGATTTTACTTTTTTCCTCAAGGGGAATATATTACAGAATGTTTGATTAATAAGCATTGCTACATGTTATGGACTGAATTGTGTTCCCCCCAGAATTCATATGTTGAAGCACTAACCTTCCATGTGACTGCAATCTGGAGCTAGGGCCTTTGAAGAGGTAATAAAATTAAATGAGGTCACGAGGGTGGGCCCTAATCCAATATGACTGGTGTCTTTCTTAGAAAGTGAAGAGACACCAGAGGTGTGCAGCACAGGGAAAAGGCCGTGTGAGGACACAGCAAGAAGGTGACCACCTGCAAGCCAAACAGAGAAGTCTCAGGAGAAGCCCAAACTGCTGATACCCTGAATTTGGATGTCCAGACTCCATAGCTGTGAAAAATAAATTTTTATTATTTGAGCCACACAGTCTATGGTATTTTGTTATGACATCCCTAACAGACTAATACACTACCCCCATCAAAAAAATCAAAATTTCTTCCCTAAGTTGAGCAACAATGCAAAAAGGACGGTACATCTTTATTTCAGATTTTTTTCCCCAAGTGTCATATTGTAATGGAAAGTGTGAGTTAGAATAAATCTTAAAATATTAAGTATGAAAAATTGGCACAGAAGTTTTAATGTAGGAGATACTATTCTCATTAACAAAAACGCATGGTAACATGAACCTGACAGTATGCACAAACTGCAATAATTCTGAGCATATATGGGATGGAGATAAGAAAGCATTCAAGTCTTTTTTCTAATGGGAGGATCTATACTAGATATAGTTTATATCTAAGTGCAAGATGAGACAGAAAGGAAGATGTACTTAAGAGTACTGTATGGTCTGTACTGTCTTTCCTACTTTAGAGGAAACTCCTACTTTAGTTCTTTAAAAAAAATTTTTTTTTAATTGAATGGACCAACAAACTCCTGTGGCTTTATCTCATCTACTTATTTTTGCCCATGATCTTGAATCATAGACAGAGGTAATGCACTAAGGTACTTTTTTTTTTCTCAAAGCGTTAACCACCAGATGTTTGTTTCAGGTTTCAGGAATGAACAAATAGTACTTTAAATTTGAAATCACAATCATTGTAACATTACATGTTGCTTTGCCATATGTTTGTGAGAAAAAAGAAGTTACCAAAGATACTAATCAAAATGGCTGAATGTAACTCAAAAGTCTTCTCAGTTACTAATACCTCCCTTATGCAGCAAGCTTAATCACTTAGGGAACAAAGGAGAAACAGGAAGTAAGCAAACTGGATATCACTACTGAGAAGTTTGTTAGCAAACCTTTTTTCTGTTTTTCAAGTCATATCCAGAGCTTGATTTCTAATAATTAGGTAGGGAGATTGTAGCAGAAAAAGTGCTAAAGGGGAAACCAGGAGCCCTGTGTGCCTGTAAACTCTATACCCCTCAAGGAGTTGTATTATAGCTGTGTTCAACTCACATCTGAGTTTTAGAACTTAATCCTCTAATCTTCAGCAGAGGGAACAATCAATCGAAATATAGTAAGGTTACAGAGGCTTAATACTAAAACCAAATGAAAAAATTCCATTGAGAAAGAAGAACACAATAAAAATCTCATTTCTCATTCAATGGATCTGATGGTTATCTTAAAGGCAAATGTTTTGAATAGACACCAATTTGCCAACAGACTTTCCTTTTATTTTCTCCATCTATTGCTGTAGTACCCAAACTCCAATGAGTATAAAAATTATAGTACAGAAAACATATATACCATGCTTAAAGATTATTTTAAGGAATTTCTAATGGCAATTTTGACTAAATGATGTTTTTCCTTATGAGCTTTAAATTCTAAGTGAGATGCAGCTCTACCGTAATCCATTGAGTGACCATGGGCAAGTCTTAACTCTGAGTCTTTTATTTGAGATATGCAGAATGAGGGGACTTGATTCAATGATCATAAAATAGTAAACTGTAATGAGTTTTAATATTTGCCTACAGTGTCTCAGCTCAGATTATATTGTAAGGAGATAGGCCATATGAGTTGGTACCTAAACTGTGTGAACAGATAGCAAAGGAGACAAGGACAGTCTTATATATCCCAGGTCAATGGTCACAGTGATCATCTTGAGTGGTAAGGAAGAGTTAAAATAACCACTTTTGTTTAAGAAGGCAACAGCATGGATAATACCTTTTAGGAAGGTATGGGATGGAACCAATATATTGCCTTTTTCCCTTTTTTTTTTTTTAACTCTTAATAGGTTAAAATACTGTTAATGAGTAACCATTAGTTATTTGGAAAACTCATTATGAGGAAACTTAGTGAAAGGGGCATTAATGTGTTTCCTGAAAGATCACTTTACATTATACTTTCTTGTCAGTGGGATTATCTGTGGCAGAGTGGCCTGGGAGCGCTAGTGGGGTATCAGCATTTTGGGGTATTCTGCCTCAATTTGTTACGGTGTCCTGGGAAGCCATAGCAAATCACAGAAGGATCTCACAACAGAGTAGTTATACAAACAACTCTCATTAAGGGGATATTCTTCTTTCTCTTGAGAATTACTGATCTTGAGAAATAAACCCGTCTCTGAGCATCTCTTTGTTGTTTGTATTCCCAAATCAACAAATTAAAATATTATAATGCACAAATATTATCTGGTGCAAATCTTTTAAAATGACATCCCCACCCCCTCTCAGAGGGGCATGTACTCTCCTCCTTCACCGAAATTTGCTGATGTAGGGCAACGTTGGTACTTTGTGAAGTTTTATGCTCTTCTGAAATATGGGGATAATATCTGTCCTTCCTTGAAGAAATACTGAGGACCATGATGCAATGAATTCTTTTGTAAAGAAGAAAGCTTCTCATATTTTGGCTTCTAGGTATAATTTATTAAGGGAATTAAATGAGATAGTACAAATGAAGCATCTCTTAGCTGTCAAAGCATGGTAGGCACTCAGCAAATATTATTTGTCTCCTTAATTCATGTATTTAAATTTGTCTTATTTTTGGACCTGCTTGGCTTCCAGCCCAGACCAGCGTCCCAGTTCACTCATCTCGAGTCACTGAGCCACCCCCTGCAGTGTCCAGGCTCAGGGGTGATCTTCTCAAACCAGAGGCATCAATTCTGCTGAGGGACAGGCTCTGACTCGGTTCCTATAATTTAGACCCTGTCTTGTGCAGTTTGAGGAAATCTGTGTATCTTGGTCCAGTGAGTTTGGTCCCATGTCTACTTCCTGCTATTGCCCCACCAGTGACCTTCCAAGACTGAAGACATACCTCATTCCTCTTATTCTTTCATAGGTAGAATTCTGTCGTCAAAGAACATTATCCATGGCTGAACATTATCTACGGCACCCAGATTTCTGCCTACAGATGGACCTGCCTGATAATGATTCTCTCTGGATTTCTTTCCTTTTCCTGGGTGTTTCTCTTCTCTTTGTAGGTACAAAAAGGTACAAACCTTTTCCCTCAAAAATGCACATGTAGATACACACAAGACTTTGCATCAGTATCATGGGATTCATAGGTGTTAGACTGAGATACTTTTGCTATAAGCAAAAGACTCTTTTTGGCATAGTATTTTTAAAATGTTAAGTCATTGGTTAAAAATAACCAATTTTTATAGGATAACCAGTACTGTAGAAATCTATGGTAACTAGCATTGTTTTAGGCCACAAACATATGAAATACACCCTTTTAACATTTGTACGTAAAACAAAGACTTCTGAACAGTTGTTTCTTGTTCCTGTGTGGGTATTCACTGAGGTCTCAGGGTCTTGGATTTTATGAATCCAGAACTCACAAACTGTTTGACCTTAGCTGAAATAGGCCTGCAGTTAGGTATTTCATGGCTAAGTCTTTTTTCAAGTGAATCTAAATGCCTTTAGACAGGCCATGGGCTCTCCAGAGCACCACGACGCCACTCTACTATGTCACCAAGTCTTTCATCAGACACATTTGACCTATTTCCAGTGTCCTCCTGGCTCCTGCAGGCATTGCGGTTCCCCCGGCCCTACTCTAACTTTAACCCAGTCTCCCTGTTCTGATTATGAAACAGTTATCTACTTCTGAAATTTACTTACACCGTGTTTTTCATAAGGAATAGGGCAGGTGAGAAATGACTTCAAATAAACATGAGTAGCTAACTCCTCGTCAGCTTCGTTTTCCACTCTCTAAAAAAAATTCTTAACTATGGAAAGACTTTCTCATCTTTCTTGCCTCACACCATCTACCTAAAACTGCAGTCCATTTTATTCACTGTCTAAATGTATAAACAGCTCAGTGAATGCTAATTTTTTTTGTTCCTTTAATGCAGTGGTGCTTATCGTGCTGTTCAAAGCCTCAAGAATTAGAATCCTTTACCTGCTTTCTCTTAAATTGCTCCCTAAAATAATTCACTGCCCTCTATTTCTCAGTACCCTCTTTCGATGAGACTATAGATGCTACATCATTAAGTGAATAACACTATTCTGGGGGATATCTGTTAAATTAGATTTTCTTCTCCATTTTATAAGGTAGATGAAGTAGGACACAATGTTACTATTGTGTGAGAATTAATCATATACATTATTATGAGAATTGTCATTGTATCTGAGTGTAGGTAACCACTGACAGGAAAGGCAATTAAAAAAAAACAATGTATCATTCATTATGATTTTACAAATATACTGTATGGTAAGGTCCCACGAGGATAGCTGATACTAACAGAGTTAAAAAAACACTCCTACTCTTCTCTGGACAGTAGCACTCTTCCTTATGTCACTCCTCTCTCCTCTCTCTCTCTCTCTTTTCATTTTAATCCAGTTCTTCAGAAGCCTAGCTACCCCCCTACTTCTTCCCCAGTGTACTTTAATGAAGTTTTCTTAAAGTTTTCATCTATAGTTTTTATGGCAAAGACCTATGGAAATTAGCATAGAAGTAATAGTTTTCTAAAAATGTCCCACATAAATCATAAAGGGGAATAAAGGATTAATTATTTGGGGCCATTAATATTGAGACATTTAATACATTAAACACTAATATAATATATAAAACGATAATATAATTCTTTATGCATATAACACTTGAGTGTTTAAAAGCATTTTTATCTGAATAGCCTCAAACTGATGTATACCACTAAAGAGCAAGTACTTTGCTTTCTTATCAGTTGTCCTGTGAGAATAATAATAAGCACTGATTAATACTTATACCATCCATCTCCATCTACAGTTGGGTGCTCTTTATTTGGGGAAAAAATTCAGATCCTGTCTTTAGGAAAAAAGATTGCATAAAATGAGGTATGTCTGTATTTATACTAGTATTATTTGGAAACCCTGTTTGAAAAAAAATATTCAGAAAGGATGGACAAAGTGTTTAGGACTCCGGGGTATACACAGTGGTGATTCTCATAAACCCAGGGGTGCCTGCTTTGGAGCGAAAGTGTACAATGTGGAGGGAGAAAGTGACTGTGAAGCAAAACCCCTGGCTTCTAATCTCCCTTTTTACCGTAATTTGTCGTGTGATCTTGGGCAAGTTGCAGATTCTCTGTAAATTGAGGGGTTGGACTGTGTGATCTTGCAGTTCATGTGACGTTTAATACTCTATGATTTGTCAAAACGCGTAATACCCCAGTGAGTTAAAACAGAAGGGACCACCTCCACTTCTGCCTGAGGAAACGTAGCAGAAAGGGCTAGTGCCGAGCTCAGTTGCTCCCTGTGTCACTGTTACGCCCACAGGCACTTTATACATTAAATCAGACTCTTCTTGACAGATCCACAGTGCTCTGACTGAACATATCTGAGAAGCAGGTCTTCTCTTATAGCTGTCGCATGCAGTGTTGTGCTATATCAGTTCAGAGGAACCGTGACCTCAAATTACCCATTTTCAGAAAGGCTACTTCTGAGCGTAACCTAAACAGGCGAGGCAAGATGACATAATGACATCTTTAGGGGCAGTCTGTTTGGGACCAGCTACTCAGACCGATGAACACTCAACAGAGGAGAGGGCACAGTCTTCTGAAAGACTGAGAGAGCTTTGCTCGGTGGGAAGGACAAGGCTGAGGGGCTCACATCCAAAGGTGGGTAAGAACTTGAGAAAAATCTGGAAGTACCTGGAACTGGAAATACCAAAACAAGGTTTAATGCAAATAAATTCTATTTTAAAGGTAGACTTTGGCTGAGAGAATAATTAAAATGCTAGTATTCCCAATAAGTTTTAAAGTTGGGATAAAATGATTAAAATATGGAGAACAGGTTTCTTATATCTTCAGGTTCTTAGTAGAGCCAATTTATACAAACCTTTGTTCATTCCATTGTTCCAGCGTGGAATGCTGTCTTGTCAGTTTTTCCTCCGGTGCTATTTTGTCCATGACTGAAGTGATTACTTCTCTTCTGCCTGCCTATAACCCCCGGTGTCTTCTTGCTTCATTTGGCATTTACCAACACATACCTTCTATGTACTCTCTGGCTTTTTAAATTGTGAATGTACTGTCTTCCCAGAAAGGTTATAAAAATCTTGGAGGGGCCTTTATTCTTCTTTGTAATCTACTTTATAGTATTTAGCATGGTGCTTTGATTATAGTAGGAATTTAATGATTATTTGCCGAGGGGATGACTGGAAGGGATGAATTAGGCAAATCAGGTAAAATGAAAAGCACAGTCTCGGAACCATACTGTGTAAGTGGAATTCAAAGTTCCCTTCTTCGTTCCTTCTTAGTCATCATTACGAACTTGGTTAATGATAAGGAAAATAAAGGAAATTTCCCACTCGAAATTCTCAGTTGATAAAGGGCATTGCCCAGAGAGGTGCTGAAGGTGGCATGATCAAACATTTTTTTCAAAACACATCTCACGTGCCAGGGCTTGAGATCACAAAGACATCCTCCCTGCCCTCAGGGAGATCATGTTACAGTAGGAAAGACACCGATGTAAACAAATAATGGCAGCACAGAGGGTAGGGGCTCTGACAGAAGTCTGTACAAGGTGCATCTGGCAGCAAAAATGGAGGGTCAGCTGTTTGGGATAGCTATGGGGAGAAGCAGAAAAGCGTCCTAATAAAGGTAATGTTTTCGACAGAGTTAAAAGAAAAGTAGGAGTTTGATGAGTGAGACAAAGAGGCCAGGGCCTCCTTTCAGAGAGAACAGTGAGTTCCAAGCACAGAGGGGTGGAACAGCATAATACGTTCCAGGAATTGCGAGTTGTCTAAAACTGCTGTCCATTAGAGTCCAAGGAGGAAGCCAGTGGCCGTGAAGTTGGAAACAACAATAGCCATGTCCCTGAAGGCTTGGTTAGACATTTAAAACGGTAGGCGATGGGGCTTCATAATGGCACCACAACCTGAAATGTGTTCCTAGTAAACAGGATTTTACAATTAGGATGCATCTGTCATGGTTTCTGTATGCAAAATTATACACAATTTGGTTTGATTTGTTTATTTATTTTCACCCTAATTTTGTTGTGGCTTAAAGATCTGCATCACATGGTAAAAAGATGCTGTAAATAAGTAAAAAAAATTTTTTTAAGTATAAGAGATGACAGGGATCCTAAACGTCACTTTTGACCTTTTGCACTAAATGTCTAATAAAAAAATGAAATTACTTTTAATTTTGGCAGAATCACCTGCAATAAGTGTGTGCAACCATGCATCATACCAAGCAGGTTGAAAGGTCTAATTTTACTTGCATAACATATTCACTGTTTTACAGCAGATTTTCCCAGTGAATAAATTTTGGAAAATCAATGCTTTTAGAATAAGCTTCCAGCTTGTTTTGCTCAGGCTTAAATATATCATTTGGGTTCTGAAGCCTTGTTCATTGTGGACAGCAGATGGGTCTGGAGGACATCGCTGGAACGCTGAATGGCATAACGTGACAACATGGATGTACTTGCTACAGGTAGAATGAAGCAAGGAACCATCTCTACCACCTTCAAATAATATCACAAAGGCAAAGTTTTAAATGAACGAGAGCCTATCTAGTTGTGGGTGGGGCCTTTTAAGAGATCAACTTGAACTTTTATGAGCCCTTTCCGTTTTACCTTGAATGTCTCCTCGTTCTTTCTTATTTCACTCTGTACACTCTTCTCGACTTCATTTTTGTTTCTTCTTTTGTTCTCTACTGTCCTGTTTTCTTTCACTGTTCTTGCCAACAAATATTTGTTGTGTGTTCAGAATACACTTGGAACTTTGACTTCACTTGATTCTTTGCTATTTTTTCAGAGCTTAGAGATGAGTCTGAGCATAATAGATACTCTATTAATATTAAAGGAGTTGGAGATACAGCATAAGATCATGACAGTGCTTATCATCTAGTGGGTGACACGTATTAAAGGATGTTATGAAATATGACAGATGCCATGATAGGGGACAGTCAGGGAAGGCTTTCAAGAAAAAATGATGTCTAGGCTTGGACCTTATGGAAGATTGGAGTTAGATGAATAAAAGAAAGGAGATCAGGGATGGGGGGAGGAAAGACTGGTCCAGGCAGGGAAAAGAGCAGGTACACAAGAGAGAGTATAACAGATTTATAGGTACTGAGAGAATTCGAGTGCAATTGGAGAGTAGAGTGTGAGATGAGGGAGTGGGGAGAGATAGAGGCTAGAGAAGTCAGCAAGGCAGTGATCACGAAGGGCTTAAAGATCATGAAGGATTCTTAAGGCATTTAAAGGATCTGAACCTTTTCTTTTGGCAATGGAGAGCCATTGAAACACTTCAAGCAATGAGGTGATCAAAATAGGGGTTTTGTTTTGTTATTTTTAGATCACTTTGGCTGCATTGTGGATGGGGAATAGGGGACAGATAGAGGCAAGAGCAGAAACAGGAACATCTTGCCATCTCTAGGAAGTTAGTAGCATTACTCAATAATCCTATAATAGTCACATACAGCACCAAATTTTTATACATTAAAGACATCTATTTCAATTTCTGATTGTTATTTGCCATGTTCCAGAGAATACTAGGATGACATTTACTCTTCATAACATATCTAAATGGAGAGTCCATATAAATTATACATAAACAAAGTTGAGGGAAGAATATTAAAAAACTAATTTTGTAAAATTCTCAAGGACCATCCTGAAGCATCATTTATACACACTTTAAATTTATTTATTAGGGAAAATCCTCTAAGGACCTACTAATTAGACTAGGAAGATTTCTTATGATATTTAAAATTAATAATGCTATGTTTAAAAACATTCTACCTTTTCCCTATTTAATCCATAGTGATTTTTGTGTGCTTTAGTGTATATTAAATTCATAGTTTAAGCAGTTTACCTGAAGGGAAGAAGGACAAATGTCCAACTTTTTGGATTTTTTTTCTCACATATATGTGTATACTAGGTAGAAGAAAGAAAATTCACTCAGAAAGGTTGTTTTCCAGTGTTGTCATTTATGAAATTCTATAGGATCAATTTTTAGTTGTTTTTCCCCTTCTGACAACAAATTTGCTCAGGGGAAAAGACTTCACATGGGCTCAATGTTATACTCCAGAGAAATAAACTGAAGGTCAAGTTTCTGAAGCAATTCAAGGCATCAAAAACTGTGGTTATGGTTACCATAAGCTTCATCCATCATTTAAACGCAAAAGAAGATGATTTATTTGATTGTATTTTTGACATGGTGGCTTTCATCTATACCCTTGGTTTTAATTTTTTTTTTTTTTTTTTTTTTTTTTTTGCGGTATGCGGGCCTCTCACTGTTGTGGCCTCTCCCGTTGCGGAACACAGGCTCCGGACGCGCAGGCTCAGTGGCCATGGCTCACGGGCCCGGCCGCTCCGCGGCATGTGGGATCTTCCCAGACGGGGGCACGAATCCGTGTCCCCTGCATCGGCAGGCGTACTCTCAACCACTGCGCCACCGGGGAAGCCCCCTTGGTTTTAATTTTATGTTTTGTTTTGTTTTTTAGTTCACTGGTAATTTGAAAGTCAGTGTTGGTTGGAAAGCTTTATGTGATGTGCAAGTTGCTATATATTCAGTACTGCTTGTCATATTATTGCTCTAAGTAAACATCTTTCACAGCATTAAACTTGTTTTCATATCTTTCTGGTAAACAAAACTGAACTTAAAGCACAGCTATGATAGGTCAGGAAGAAAAAATCTACTTGTAGAAAAATACCTGAGATGTTAAACCCAAAATACTATTTAAAAAATAACATCTTAATTTGCAGGAAAGCTCCTTTCATTTGAGGATGGCTATGCTCATATTTTTTCATTTGAAACATGAGCTTGATCATCTCCAATTAGTCTTGGGTAGGATTTTGCTAACAGTCCACAACCAGAACGATTTGGCCCAGTTTTACATTATTGACAGGCTCTTCCCCAATGGCTTCTTCCTGGAATCTAGAGGAAGTTTCATGCCAGCGTTGTAGTGCGCTAGCGTCGCTGTCAGCAAGGCTTCCCCAGGGCTGACTGCTTTCTGTCTGACTTCAGCCAGTGCTGTCAATCTTTCACTTTCATGAGCCCTAAAATGATTCCACCCTCCCTCTCCTAAGTATCTCTTAAAAAGGAAAGATTAACTTTTATAATTCAAGGAAAAAGAGACATCTTACATTTAGTACAGCGGGTGCTCACGTTGATGATGATAAAATGGGGATGATAGCTTAACTGTATTAAACTTGGATATATTCATTTAGGACTTTTTAATTTGAAGAGAAAGTCCTAGAGGTTTTAGTCATTCACTGTGTTAAATGATGGAGTTTATGATCTAACTGGTTAAAAAACATAATGTGATTCAATCAACCCATGGGAGTCAAAGCCAGGATGACTTGCATGCCACCGTCTAAAAGTATAACCATTGGAATGACAATAATAAGAGAAAGAGTGATTAGGTTGCTGTACCCATTATGTCACAGAAAAATGCTAAAAACTCATCATTTTTAGGAATTATAATAAGAACTATATTACATTTAAAATAAATGGAAAAAAATCTACTTCTAAAAGTTTCTCTCTTCACTTAGATTTATAAGTCAGGGCTCTTAGGGTTTAAATTTTTGCTGAAACATGCTGCGACTCTTCTTGGAAGCATCATGTTTCTAAGAAAATTCAAAACTCCACACTTTTATCCCTTTTCTAAATATTCATCTATTTTGAACAGATGCTTAGTTTCCAAAAGTATTATGGAATTTAAATATTGCATCCATCTTTTTTTAAAATAAAACTTTCTCATTTTGTCCAATGGAAAATTTCAGTAAGTAATAAAAAAATCCTCATTAGTGTTTCCCTTGTACCAAATCACTTCAGCAGTAAAGGAGAAAAAGTTTTCTCTATTCTAATACACTGATCTTCACAAAGGTTGAAAGATAATATCTCATAAAAATGCATAGCTTTGACCCTCAAAATCTGTGTAAGTGAAAGGGGAGTGTATATTTCTGAATGCTAAAATCTGTACTACAATCATATTTTCTTGGCAGGCTGATTTAAGGAGCTCTATATGACAGTCAAGTTATACTATCCTTGACAGTACAACTGGGTGAAAAAGATTCAGATCTGTTTTTATATTTAATTGGAGTGTAACGGTCAGACTGTCAGAGCAGGATACTCTTGCCAGCTGTCAGGATGGGCTACTTTTGAGAACACTGAACTAGGAATGTAGATACTTTACATTATTTTCAACTTGACACTCAATTTATATATTTGGGGAAATGGCTAGGTATCTCTATAGAATATTTCTACCACTTATCATTTAAGGAGTTGACTGCATTACACTTGATGGGGGATGGAAAAGAAGGAGGAAGGGATTACACGTAAATGTGAATGTCAGATAAGTATAAATTATACTGTACAACAGTCAAGAAGGTAGGTAATCATTATCGGACAAATACAAATAGTAATATTAAATTTTACTATTTAAAATGAAATTATATATGCAGATGGTCTATGATTGTGAGAACCATGTTAGACTATCAAAATTCACAATAAATTACAGAATTTTTGTATTTGTTGCTAGTCTGAAATATATATTAAATATCAGATATAATAAGTGCTCAATAAATTTTTGCTAAAAAAAAATCACTAGCTGTCAGTGTACTCTAATTCAGGAAAATTAGTAACTGAATGACTTCTCTGGCCCTTTAATCTGATTCTCTGCCCTCATACCCTCTGATCTCCCCAAGAAGGGATACTCAGCCATCACTAGCATACAGGCTCTTTCTTAAGCTCTGGGGCCACTACTACCCCCATACAAGGACTTCTTGACCCTAAAATCCATTAGCTGTGACTAGCACAGGTTGCTTGTCTTCCTGGACTACCCTTCATGACCCGCTGCCAGATGCTCTGGATACTATGCTCTGCTCACCAACAGGGAAACCCTTTACTTTACCCTATGACACAACCCACCTGCCTCCCGGCCTTTGGCCTGTGATGTGGCCTGTGCGAGGTTTCCTAACATTCTTTTCCTTCCTAATGCCTTTTGCACTCTTCTCCCTGCTGTGTGAGGCCTGGCCTGCCATGGTCTACCACCAATGGAATACTGGCTCTGAAAACCCACATCTTTTCAGAATCGTTTTTCTAAAAATCCATTTGTTGTGGTTGGATTATAATATGCAGTACTAAATATTTTGTGATATTGAAGAAAATTATATATATAATATACATATTTGTATGCATATCTTGTATACATGTATTGTGTGTGTGTATGTTTGCATTTCTTTTTCCTCTATACCCCACACTTAGATGTTGTCATATGTTAAAGTTGAAGGTTCTTTCTTAGTGGCCTTGACTTTTGATATTCTGTTCAGCTGAGTTGAAGAAGCCGATTTTCTAAAAGTTTCATAAGTATTAGGGAATGTATCAGCTTCTGTCAGTCTCATCTGCCTCGTGGACCATTGATGCCACCCCTGAGGGCTGGCCGGGCCCTTGCCTTGGGAATGCCAAGTCCATCTCTGCGCATTCAGTTCCATCAGTGATAGGCTCAGAATATGTGACTTCCACCACTCTGGACTTGAATGATACACCACACTGAAGAATGTGAAACCTGACATCTCATGTGGTCATTGAAGGTGCCAGTTCACTCAACTTGGAAACACGGGGGAATTAACTCAGAATACGGTGAACACTGGCCAACAGAAACAGCAGTCAGGAAGGAGTTGGACAGAGAAATTCCTCCTTCTTCCTTCTTGCCATGAATGATTTCAAGCATGGTTTCTCCATGCAACCCATCTGGAGAAGCTTTGCATGGTTAGTGGACACGTCTCTCAATCGCTTTTTTTTCATGGTCCGTGTGAAGCAGCAGCAAGCACAGAGGTCTGTTGTGGCATCTCTCCACATTCTTCTTGTCTCGCCTCTGTTCTCCCTCTGTCTAGATGCTCTGGTTGGTACCTCCCAAATAAAGCCTCATCTTTTTTTTTTTTTTTTTTTTTTTGCGGGCCTCTCACTGTTGTGGCCTCTCCCGTTGCGGAGCACAGGCTCCGGACGCGCATGGCTCACGGGCCCAGCCGCTCCGCAGCATGTGGGATCCTCCCGGACCGGGGCACGAACCCGTGTCCTCTGCATCGGCAGGCGGACTCTCAACCACTGCGCCACCAGGGAAGCCCAAGTCTCATCATTTTAAATTCTTTTGTGAGGCTCTGTATTCTTGGGAACCTGGGCTACGACAGTTGCCACAGAATTAATATTTCTGCCATCCCTTGAAAATTGAGGGTATTTGTTCTAGTCAAATGCAAGTTCAGACAAAATATATTGATATTTAGTTAAATGCTTACCTGAACGTGTGTTATAGTAAATTGTGGCATAAGAGAAATAGCTGCAAAAGGGATTTTCATGTGTTCTAGACATTCCTTGGTTTTTCTGTGAGGCATAGTATTTTCTTCCAGGCCTTGTGTTCTTGCTAAGTTTCAATTTCTGAGTTGCATTTGGGAACTGCATATCAGGATCCTTTTTGTGTGTCCTACACTTCTCTATTTACTATCCAGGACAGTAAAGTGTAGAGGTTAAGAGCTCGGGCTCTCAGGTTGTACTGCTTAGATCTGAATCCTGCCTCTGCTACTTAGGAGCTGTGTGCCCTTTGGCAAATTTCCTTACCTCTCCATACCTCAATTTTCTCAGCTGTAAAGAGAAGATAATGACAATAACTTATAGAGACGTTTTGTAGATTAAAAAAGAGAATGCATCTAAAATGCTGCGACAGTGATTAGCTCATGTAAGAGTAATTATTAGTATTATTTCTTCTCATATTTAGTCTCTACACTAAACACTGTGCAGGATACACTCATAAGAAAAATGTCTGTCATTTCAAAAGGGGAAACAAGTGCTATATCTGTTATGTATTCTTTATCTCCACCAAGAGGGAAGGCATCACAGTATCAATATTTGTTGCTAACCGTAAGTATCTGCAGAGAGTGAGGGGGAATAAACTAGCTCTCCAGTGGAACACCCTGAAGTATATGCTTCTGAAATCTACTGTCTATATACACCTGGGTATTCTCTTCTAGTGCTATGAAGAGAACTCCACATGTGTCAGAACTCCCAGAATTTGATCCTGTTCTCACAACCATAAGAAATGCTTTTCTCATGGCATTTTCCTCACTGGCTATGTAACACTAGGTCACTGAAACTTTTGGGGAATCGCTCTGCTCATCTGTAAATGGAAGATAATAATTCCTCATGGGTTTATTTACTCATCATGAAGCATTTATTGCCAGACACTGGGCTGGAACCTGTGGACACAAAGATAAGTAAGGCCCAGATCCTGTACTCAGTTTACTTACTGCTAATAAAAACAGTTGTCACCATTTTCAGTCAAAGAAAATGAAGATCAGAAAAGGCAGGCAGGAAAACTATCCAGGGCAACGTGGCCAGCAAACGTGCCAGATCTAAGACCTGGATGCAGGCCTCTGCCTTCAAACCAGTGATATTTCCGTTACATAATTCTGCTTTCCTTTTGTCAACATTCAATAAAGTATTATGAATAAAATATTCTATAAATGTAAAGAGCTTTACATATTAACTTTATTGCATTATCCTGAAACATCATTTCACCTTTTTAAGTACTAAAGTGTCCTCCTTCAACTTTTAGAGGCAAAAGACAAGTAGAGGTAAATTTCCCACAAGGAAGAAGAATTTGTAGGTGGCAAAACAGTTTCACAAAAAACCTTTACGTCAAGAATTAGATTGTGAAGCAGCCTGCTTGTCACTAACTTCTTTTCTTCTTAAGACAATGACCATTTCTTTATTAGTAAGTAAATGAATAAAAGAAACATACACACCGGCTATTTTTAATGCTTTGCTTTTTTCTTAAAAATTCATTAATAATTTAACATGTTTAAATTTAAATGAAATAAACATAATATAACGATAATTCATTTAACATGCCAATAAAACTAAGGACAGCTGCAGTGTATAAAAGGGGTCAGAATACTCGTTCAACCTATCTTGGGGGTGTTCTTGGGAAGTTTTAAATGGAAGCACTTTGCGGAAGAAGACTGGCAGCAATCTAGCAACGTCTGCGACAGATTGACACAATGATTGCTGGGATGCAGAGTGCCCCACATCCTGTCCGTTCAGTTGAGTATATTAGATGCTTTGGAAATTGATAACACACCTCCAAGCCAAATTGCACACTGACAGGTTGATACCAGCTTCATCATGATCTAACCAGTGGATCCCTGGAAGCACTCTAGAACAGGCGGCCCTATTGAAATTGCACACATAAATCAGCTGAAGTAAAAACTCCTTTCATGACCCTGAAACATTTCTTGAGGTCTGGAACACATTCATCTTTTAAGGTTTTTACTACTGACGAAGAGACATACCCACTCATTCCTAGAAGCAATATACTCTCGTAACCTTATCTTTCAGGTTACAGAAAATGGCCCTTATTTTTGTAAAAGGATATTAAAGTAGGGCTCTTTCTATCTCAATTATAGCCAAGGCCCAAAAAGGCCAAGGAGAAAAAAATAATACACAGCAAGTGTCCTACATTACATACCTCTCCTACATTACAACAAGGCTTTATAAGAGAGATTCAAAAACAAAGGAACAAAATCACTGGTTTTGTCACCTGTTGCTCAGTACCCAGATCACTGAAGAGGCTTGGATGGAAATAACTATTTTTGGAGAATGTAGTTGGAGTGTGAGGCACCCCCTTATGTCAAATCTAGTGAGGGACTTGATAGGAACACTGGGAGAATTTTTATTTGCCATTGGAGTTTGGTGGAATACAAGGCACTTGTTTTGATCCATACCTGGAAAAGCTTACAGGTGAGACACTGGCTGGTTGGTACCTGTTCTAAGGAGAGAACACTGGTATGTAGTTTTAAAAATGAATTTAGGGGGCTTCCCTGGTGGCGCAGTGGTTGAGAGTCCACCTGCTGATGCAAGGGACGCGGGTTCGTGCCCCGGTCCGGGAGGATCTCACATGCCACGGAGCGGCTGGGCCTGTGAGCCATAGTCGCTGGGCCTGTGTGTCTGGAGCCTGTGCTCCGCAACAGGAGAGGCCACAGCAGTGAGAGGCCCGTGTACCACAAAAAAAAAAAAAAAAAAAAAAAAAAATGAATTTAGTATTTAGCGTGAATATAAAACCTACAATTTAGTGCTGTAATTAGGAGCATACACAGTAGAGCTCAGACCACCAAGGCTTGAGTCTTGGCTCTCTCATCTCCAGATCTTGTAACTTTGGTTGAATTAATACCTCTATGGCTCCATTTTTTCATGTGTAAAAACGAGGATAATCATTCCTTCTCTTCTTGAGAAAGTTGAATAAGTTAATACATGTAAACAATGCACTCCGTAAAAGTTAGTTATTATAATTGTTATAAGCTGTGTTTTCACTAACTGCAGGGCAAAGGACTCTATCTTTGAATCAGACATGGGCCTTGTGGGATGGGGCCTGCTTGGGTTTTTTTTTTCAAAGGCATGTTGCCCAAAAGTGTAAGATGTCATCAGAGAGGTGAACAGCTGGAAAACAGACTAACAAAATGATCATGAGCTCTAAAAGGCACAGACTTTGTTAGTAAATCTTCAGGAAAGATATGTGTAGTGATTGGGAGGGGTCCCCAAAGAAGCTATGAAAGTAATGACACAGTTAGTTTTAGTTACCCAGGAAGCTCAAATCATCAATGCCAGATCAAGAGAGTACCAATTAAGTGAGATCTATCCTTCAGCTTACCTAGCCTTCTTCCCGTAACCCCTCTGACTATGAATGGGTCAGAGACCTTTTTTTTTTTTTTTACATCTTTATTGGAGCATAATTGCTTTACAATGGTGTGTTAGTTTCTGTTTTATAACAAAGTGAATCAGTTATACCTATACGTATGTTCCCATATCTCTTCCCTCTTGCGTCTCCCTCCATCCCACCCTCCCTACCACACCCCTATAGGTGATCACAAAGCACCGGGCTGATCTCCCTGTGCTATGTGGCTGCTTCCCACTAGCTATCTGTTTTACATTTGGTAGTGTATATATGTCCATGCCACTCTCTCACTTTGTCACAGCTTACCCTTCCCCCTCCCCTTAACCTCAAGTCCATTCTCTAGTAGGTCTGTGTCTTTATTCCTGTCTTACCCCTAGGTTCTTCACGACATTCTTTTTTCCTCAGATTCCATATATATGTGTTAGCATACGGTATTTGCCTTTCTCTTTCTGACTTACTTCACTCAGTATGACAGACTCTAGGTCCATCCACCTCACTACAAATAACTCAATTTCGTTTCTTTTTATGGCTGAGTAATATTCCATTGCATATATGTGCCACATCTTCTTTATCCATTCATCCGATGATGGACACTTAGGGTGTTTCCATCTCCTGGCTATTGTAAATAGAACTGCAATGAACATTTTGGTACATGACTCTTTTTGAATTATGGTTTTCTCAGGGTATATGCCCAGTAGTGGGATTGCTGGGTCATATGGTAGTTCTATTTGTAGTTTTTTAAGGAACCTCCATACTGTTCTCCATAGTGGCTGTACCAATTCACATTCCCACCAGCAGTGCAAGAGTGTTCCCTTTTCTCCATACCCTCTCCAGCATTTATTGTTTCTAGATTTTTTGATGATGGCCATTCTGAACGGTGTGAGATGATATCGCATTGTAGTTTTGATTTGCATTTCCCTAATGATTAATGATGTTTAGCATTCTTTCACGTGTTTGTTGGCAGTCTGATTATCTTCTTTGGAGAAATGTCTATTTAGGTCTTCTGTCCATTTTTGGGTTGGGTTGTTTGTTTTTTTGTTATTGAGCTGCATGAGCTGCTTGTAAATTTTGGAAATTAATCCTTTGTCAGTTGCTTCATTTGCAAATATTTTCTCCCATTCTGAGGGTTGTCTTTTGGTCTTGTTTACGGTTTCCTTTGCTGTGCAAAAGCTTTGAAGTTTCATTAGGTCCCATTTGTTTATTTTTATTTCCATTTCTCTAGGAGGTGGGTCAGAAAGGATCTTGCTGTGATTTATGTCATAGAGTGTTCTGCCTATGTTTTCCTCTAAGAGTTTGATACTTTCTGGCCTTACATTTAGGTCTTTAATCCATTTTGAGCTTATTTTTGTGTATGGTGTTAGGGAGTGTTCTAATCTCATACTTTTACATGTACCTGTCCGGTTTTCCCAGTACCTCTTATTGAAGAGGCTGTCCTTTCTCCATTGTACATTCCTGCCTCCTTTATCAAAGATAAGGTGACCATATGTGCATGGGTTTATATCTGGGCTTTCTATCCTGTTCCATTGATCTATCTTTCTGTTTTTGTGCCAGTACCATACTGTCTTGATTACTGTAGCTTTGTAGTATTGTCTAAAGTCAGGGAACCTGATTCCTCCAGCTCTGTTGTTCGTTCTCAAGATTGCTTTGGCTATTCGGGGTCTTGTGTGTTTCCATACAAATTGTGAAATTTTTCGTTCTAGTGCTGTGAAGAATGCCAGTGGTAGTTTGATAGGGATTGCATTGAATCTGTAGATTGCTTTCGGTAGTACAGTCATTTTCACAATGTTGATTCTTCCAATCCAAGAACATGGTATATCTCTCCATCTATTTGTATCATCTTTAATTTCCTTCATCAGTGTCTTATAGTTTTCTGCATACAGGTCTTTTGTCTCCTTAGGTAGGTTTATTCCTAGATATTTTATTCTTTTTGTTGCTATGGTAAATGGGAGTGTTTTCTTGATTTCACTTTCAGATTTTTCATCATTAGTGTATAGGAATGCCAGAGATTTCTGTGCATTAATCTTGTATCCTGCTACTTTACCAAGTTCATTGATTAGCTCTAGTGGTTTTCTGGTAGCATCTTTAGGATTCTCTATGTATAGTATCATGTCATCTGCAAACAGTGACAGCTTTACTTCTTCTTTTCCGATTTGGATTCCTTTTATTTCCTTTTCTTCTCTGATTGCTGTAGCTAAAACTTCCAAAACTATGTTGAATAAGAGTGGTGAGAGTGGGCAACCTTGTCTTGTTCCTGATCTTAGTGGAAATGCTTTCAGTTTTTCACCATTGAGGATGATGTTGGCTGTGGGTTTGTCATATATGGCCTTTATTATGTTGAGGAAAGTTCCCTCTATGCCTACGTTCTGGAGGGTTTTTATCATAAATGGGTGTTGAATTTTGTTGAAAGCTTTCTCTGCATCTATTGAGATGACCATATGGTTTTTCTCCTTCAAATTTTAATATGGTGTATCACATTGATTTGCATATATTGAAGAATCCTTGCATTCCTGGAATAAACCCGACTTGATCATGGTGTATGATCCTTTTAAAGTGTTGTTGGATTCTGTTTGCTAGTATTTTGTTGAGGATTTTTGCATTTATGTTCATCAGTGATATTGGCCTGTCGTTTTCTTTCTTTATGACATCCTTGTCTGGTTTTGGTATCAGGGTGATGTTGGCCTCATAGAATGAGTTTGGGAGTGATCCTCCCTCTGCTATATTTTGGAAGAGTTTGAGAAGGATAGGTGTTAGCTCTTCTCTAAATGTTTGATAGAATTCGCCTATGAAGCCATCTGGTCTGGGCTTTTGTTTGTTGGAAGATTTTTAATCACAGTTTCAATTTCAGTGCTTGTGATTGGTCTGTTCATATTTTCTATTTCTTCCTGATTCAGTCTTGGTTGGTTGTGCATTTCTAAAATTTGTCCATTTCTTCCAGCTTGTCCATTTTATTTGCATAGAGTTGCTTGTAGTAATCTCTCATGATCTTTTGTATTTCTGCAGTGTCAGTTGTTACTTCTCCTTTTTCATTTCTAATTCTATTGATTTGAGTCTTCTCCCTTTTTTCTTGATGAGTCTGGCTAATGGTTTGTCAATTTTGTTTATCTTCTCAAAGAACCAGCTTTTAGTTTTATTGATCTTTGGTATCATTTCCTTCATTTCTTTTTCATTTATTTCTGATCTGATCTTTATGATTTCTTTCATTCTGCTAACTTTGGCGTTTTTTTGTTCTTCTTTCTCTAGTTGCTTTACGGGCAATGTTAGGTTGTTTATTCGAGATGTTTCCTATTTCTTACGGTAGCATTGTATTGCTATAAACTTCCCTCTTAGCACTGCTTTTGCTGTATCCCATAGGTTTTGGGTCATTGTGTCTCCATTGTCATTTGTTTCTAGGTATTTTTTGATTTCCTATTTGATTTCTTCAGTGATCACTTCGTTATTAAGTAGTGTATTGCTTAGCCTCCATGTGTTTGTATTTTTTACAAATCTTTTCCTGTAATCGATATCTAGTCTCATAGCATTGTGGTCAGAAAAGATACTTGATATGATATCAATTTTCTTAAATTTACCAAGGCTTGATTTGTGACCCAAGATATGATCTATCCTGGAGAATGTTCCATGAGCACTTGAGAGAAATGTGTATTTTGTTGTTTTTGGATGGAATGTCCTACAAATATCAATTAAATCCATCTTGTTTAATGTATCATTTAAAGCTTGTGTTTCCTTATTTATTTTCATTTTTGATGATCTGTCCATTGGTGAAAGTGGGGTGTTAAAGTCCCCTACTATGATTGTATTACTGTCGATTTCCCCTTTTATGGCTGTTATTATTTGCCTTACGTATTGAGGTGCTCCTATGTTGTGTGCATAATTATTTACAGTTGTTATATCTTCTTCTTGGATGGATCCCTTGATCATTATGTTGTGTCCTCCTTTGTCTGTTCTAATAGTCTTTATTTTAAAGTCTATTTTGTCTGATATGAGAATTGCTACTCCAGCTTTCTTTTGGTTTCCATTTGCATGGAATATCTTTTTCCATCCCCTTACTTTCAGTCTTATGTGTCTCTATGTCTGAAGTGGGTCTCTTGTAGACAGCATATATATGGGTCTTGTTTTTGTATCCATTCAGTCAGTCTGTGTCTTTTGGTTGGAGCATTTAGTCCATTTACATTTAGGTAATTATCGATATGTATGTTCCTATTCCCATGTTCTTAATTGTTTTGGGTTTGTTATTGTAGGTCTTTTCCTTCTTTTGTGTTTCTTGCCTAGACAAGATCCTTTAGCATGTGTTGTAAAGCTGGTTTGGTGGTGCTGAACTCTCTCAGCTTTTGCTTGTCTGTAAAGGTTTTAATTTCTCCATCAAATCTGAATGAGATCCTTGCTGGGTAGAGCAAACTTGGTTGTAGGTTTTTCTCCTTCATCACTTTAAATATGTCCTGCCAGTCCCTTCTGGCTTGCAGAGTTTCTGCTGAAAGATCAGCTGTTAACCTTATGGGGATTCCCTTGTGTGTTATTTGTTGTTTTTCCCTTGCTGCTTTTAATATGTTTTCTTTGTATTTAATTTTTGACAGTTTGATTAATATGTGTCTTGGCGTGTTTCTCCTTGGATTTATCCTGTATGGGACTCTCTGTGCTTCTTGGACATGATTAACTATTTCATTTCCCGTATTAGGGAAGTCTTCAACTGTAATCTCTTGAAATATTTTCTCATTCCCTTTGTTTTTCTCTTCTTCTTCTGGGACCAGTATAATTCGAATGTTGGTTTGTTTAAGGTTGTCCCAGAGGTCTCTGAGACTGTCTTCGGTTCTTTTCATTCTTTTTTCTATATTCTGCTCTGCAGTAGTTATTTCCACTATTTTATCTTCCAGGTCACTTATCCGTTCTTCTGCCTCAGTTATTCTGCTGTTGGTCCCTTCTAGAGTATTTTTAATTTCATTTATTGTGTTGTCATCATTGCGTGTTTCCTCTTTAGTTCTTCTAGGTCCTTGTTAAATGTTTCTTGCATTTTCTCTATTCTATTTCCAAGATTTTGGATCATCTTTACTGTCATTATTCCGAATTCTTTTTCAGGTAGACTGCCTATTTCCTCTTCACTTGTTAGGTCTGGTGCGTTTTTATCTTGCTCCTTCATCTGCTGTGTGTTTTTCTGTCTTCTCATTTTGCTTATCTTACTGTGTTTGGGGTCTCCCTTTTGCAGGCTGCAGGTTCGTAGTTCCCGTTGTTTTTGGTGTCTGTCCCCAGTGGCTGTTAGTTCAGTGGGTTGTGTAGGCTTCCTGGTGGAGGGGACTAGTTCCTGTGTTCTGGTGGATAAGGCCAGATCTTGTCTTTCTGGTGGGCAGGTCCACGTCTTGTGGTGAGTTTTGGGGTGTCTGTGGACTTATTATGATTTTAGGCAGCCTCTCTGCTAATGGGTGGGGTTGTGTTCCTGTCTTGCTAGTTGTTTGGCATAGGGTGTCCAGCACTGTAGCTTGCTGGTCGTTGAGTGAAGCTTGGTGCTGGTGTTGAGATGGAGATCTCTGGGAGATTTTCGCTGTTTGATATTATGTGGAGCTGGGAGGTCTCTTGTGGACCAGTGTCCTGAAGTTGGCTCTGCCACCTCAGAGGCCCAGCACTGACTCCTGGCTGGAGCACCAAGAGCGTTTCATCCACATGGCTTCTTTTTCAAGTGCTGGATTCCCTCACCTTGTGTTTCTTGGTTGTAGGCTGATCTTTTTTCACAGCTCTCATTCATCAGGGCACAGATTTGCCAGTGTTACTTCACCTCCAAAATCGAGCCTGTCAACTCATAGAAGTTTGTCAGTTCCTTGCTTCATCTGCCAAACGCTGGGGTAACCAGTGCTGTTTCAGCGAGTTTTGAAGGAAAGATCCTCAGGACAAATGGTCCCAGAAGCTGCTAGGACCTTGCCCCAATATTCCCTGACCAGGGCCGGCTAGCCATGAGAAGCAAGGTTCCTGGTGGGCTAAGCCAATTTTGTTATTGAGTCCAAGCTCACTCTGCTTGCTCTTCTCACTACACAACAGGCCAATAAATTGGGAGACGAGGTGTTGAGGCAAGGAATAACGACCTTATTCAGAAAGCTGGCAGACCAAGAAGATGGCAGACTAGGGTCCCCAAAAAACCATCTTCGGGTCAGAGATCTTATACAGACAGCTGTGGGGAAGAAATTCCAGCTTTTATGATCAGGATAGAAGGAGCAGTGCCAAGAAAAATGTTTTTTCTATTTG
Organism: Orcinus orca; assembly: GCF_937001465.1. Classification (NCBI taxonomy): domain Eukaryota; kingdom Metazoa; phylum Chordata; class Mammalia; order Artiodactyla; family Delphinidae; genus Orcinus; species Orcinus orca. Next base: position 103,729,589 of record NC_064563.1, read on the forward strand.
CAATCCATGGGGTCTGGCTCTTTTAATCTAACAGTTTGGCATCAAACATTATTTTGTGGTTTGGAACATAAAATAGAATGTTATAAGAGAATCATTAATTCAGTTTAGTAGGTATCTTTTGAGTGCCTAAAGTGTGCAAGATCCTGTGCAAAGGAAGATCCTGGAACAAAAGTGATCAGCTTATATCCTGAATAAATTAGTTGTTACTCAACAAGTTTTGTGATATGTCTGATTGGTTCAGTGGCTTAGGGCATAATGCATATATCATCACAAAGTGTCATCTGTATACTGCAGATATATTGGATAACCAGTAGTCTTTTTTTTTGTTGTTTTTTTTTTTGTGCAGTACGCGGGCATCTCACTGTTGTGGCCTCTCCTGTTGCGGAGCACAGGCTCTGGACGCACAGGCTTAGCTGCCATGGCTCACAGGCCCAGCTGCTCCGCGGCATGTGGGATCTTCCCGGACCGGGGCATGAACCCGTGTCCCCTTCATCGGCAGGCGGACTCTCAACCACTGCGCCACCAGGGAAGCCCAATAACCAGTAGTCTTATGACAGACATCTTCTTATAAGAAGAACTTCTTATAAGAAGTTCTCTACTTATAAGAAGTTCTCTACTTAAAGATAATTAAGTAGAACAAAATCTTTGTCAAATGTTTGAAGAAAGGACAAAGGACGACTTTTGGTTTATATTTAACTCTCCACTCTGTCTACAGTAATAGTATTTAAATTGACAGTGCTTTTATAACCTCACCTCATGGACTTATCTTTCTTTAACTTGTTTTCAGTTTCAAAGGACATTTTAATATACCACTATACATGACTTCTGGCACTAGAATATCACCAATCCTATTAATCAAATGAATCTGCTTGCAGTTTTCCATGATGGTGTCATTTTTTGAGTAATATGAAATCAGATAATCTCTCACTGATGATGTATCTCACTAAATCACTATCTGAGTGCTGATAACATAACAACAATAAGATATTAGCATAATTCATCATCACATGTACCTTTGCTCTGTAATGTATAATACACTGGCTGTCATTCTGATGAGTATTATAGCAAGACTTCCTCAGGGAAAAAAACGCATTTTGATGGAATACTATTCATATCAGATGGTACCGCTCAGGGATAAACAGTTGAAAAAAGTTTGACTTGGTTTGCTATAAAATTTACACGAAGGTCAAAGGTACTGCAAATAGTAAAAGATAGTTTAAAGACAACGGGTATCTATCTCTCTGTTATAGAATAGTTTCTAAAAGTTCAGTTTTTGGTTTCAAGCAGGTTAAGGCAAGTTTTTATCCTTAGTAAATGTTTGATATCCATTACACACTGCAGTGGTAGTTTCTGCAGCCCGCAGTACCACTCAGTGAAATGACACTTTTAAACTAGATGTGGAACTTGCTTGGGGCAGAAGTGAGGTGATTTCCAAGGACAGATTAAAGTGAATGCAATATATTATAAAACTTTTCCTGCAATTCTACCCCTTGAGCTACCCCTTAGAATATTAGATAAGAAAGGTACTCATAAATACCCTCGATTTTAACTGTGGCCTAGAGAAAATAAGACTCATTCTAGGTCACACGATAGTGAGTGGTAGAGTAGGACTAGAAACTAGGCTTTTTCTTTTTTTTGTTCTTTTTTTTTTTTTTTTTTTTTTTGCGGTACACGGGCCTCTCACTGTTGTGGCCTCTCCCGTTGCGGAGCACAGGCTCCGGACGCGCAAGCTCAGCGGCCGTGGCTCACAGGCCCAGCCGCTCCACGGCATGTGGGATCTTCCTGGACCGGGGCACGAACCCGTGTCCCCTGCATCGGCAGGTGGACTCTCAACCACTGCGCCACCAGGGGAGCCCTAGAAACTAGGTTTTTTGATAACTATTTCTGTGCTTGCTATAAAATAATCAAAGTTAATTGTGAACCATTTACAACTGAATTACTAAAACAGGGTACAAAGATGGGGATAATATGTTGAGTAGTAAGATGTTTTTACTTCTGTTACCTTTGATGAAGACCTTCATGTAAATCAATAACTACTTGACTGAGCACAACTGTAACTATTTGTTAGAAGAAATAATAATAATGATGATATTAATAGTAGTTATGATGATGAGAATAGATAACACTTACTAAGTGCTTAATGGACACTGTGACAGATATTTTGCAAACATTACCTTACTTTGCGTTTTCAATTTGTCTAAATACTTGTTCTAAGACGTGAATTTCAGAAAACAATGGTCTTAAACAAGCATACATAATCATATGCACATCATTTCTTGTTCTATACAAAATCCTTGTTCAACACTTAAACACACAAGTTTCTTATGTTCTCGAAGCAATTGCTTTTGCTGATAATTACATCCTTGTAATCATCTTGATTACATTTTCCAAATAGTAAAAACAATTGTTCCTCAGAAGAAGACTAGGAATTTTGTTTTATTTATTCCAGGTTTTTGATAAGAAAACATTTTAATTTAAACATGTATTGGTGCTACTGATCCAGACATCTGAATTTCTCTGCCAACAATTTATGTGCCTCTCTTTTTTGGTTAACGCTTTTCAGTATTTTCCCTGGACATCAAATTTAAATGATAAGCCACTCACACGGGCAGGTCTGCTGCATCTCCTTATGTTCCATGTACGGAAGAGCACTTCATATGTGCTCAAACTTCTTTACAGATGGCTATCTCACTGAACCAGATGGTATTTTCCTCATTTACCTTCTTTATTATTATCAGGCCATCGTGAAGCCTTGACAAAGGCCACTTACCAACCATACATGTCACTCACTGAGTCACCATCATAGCTACAATGTAAACATTCCAGCTGACCCTAAAAAACAATAATATTACAGCTTTCAATATCTCAGTAGATGCTCTTAATGTTCTCCTTATTTCCAAAAGTCAGGTAATCACTGGAAATGGCAGAGTGCACACAGAATAATGATCTATTGGGTAGTGCTATTTAATGTGTGACTTTGTGAAGAGACTGCCCACATGTATTTTTTAATATGAAAAACAACAGGGCAGAAAATTGAGGTCACTGATAACTGAGCCATAGTCACCTGAGCATGAATGGAAAAACATAATGGTTCAGAAAAGTTTTTCAGCAACTTTCCACTACTATGAAAAGATGTCACTTTCAAAAGCAAACAAGTCACACCCAGAGATGTTTCAGTGCTTTTTACAAGGCATTGTAAATCACATAAATTATTCAGAGAATGGCAGTGAGGTCCAGTAGAAAGCCTGAGCTAGCTGAGGATGTAGAACTGAAGGGTCAATTGGTTTAGGACAAGAATGGCCATTTTGAGATTTATGGCATTTCTGGCAACTCTACCATAAAAAGGCCTGAGTCAGAAAAAATAACAACAAAATCTTGTTTTTGAAATGCCCTCAAAGCATCTTCCTTAAAAAGTCTGATCAAATACTGATTATCTGCCAAAGGTTTACTACATACGCCAGAAGTACTTCTTAATAATTTACCATTGAAAAAGACTTACCTAAGGAATAAGACAGTGAATTATATTCAGCTAGAAAACTTCTGCGTAACTATTATGAAAAAGAGGAAAAACAGATGAAAATAACAAACTTGGCAGTAGGACACAATCTAAATAAAAAAGAAAGTCCCATGTAATAAAGAAGGTGTTGACAATGGATTCCAAGTTTTACAGTATAAATGCTTTAACTTTGGGAACGGAGACGTGAGGCTATTAAAATTTTAGGGCTATTATGAAAGCCTCTCCATAATACTTTTGCTACCTAAATAAACTCAGATACAGAACACCACCTATCACCATACACAAAAATAAACTCAAAATGGATTAAAGACCTAAATGTAAGACCAGACACTATCAAACTCTCAGAGGAAAACATAGGGAAAACACTCTTTGACATAAACCACAGCAAGATCTTTTTTGACCCACCTCCTAGAAATGAAAATAAAATAAAAAATAAATGGGACCTAATTAAACTTAAAAGCTTTTGCACAGCAAAGGAAACCATAAACAAGATGAAAAGACAACGCTCAGAATGGGAGAAAATATTTGCAAAGGAAACAACAAAGGATTAATCTCCAAAATATATAAACAGCTCATGCAGCTCAATATCAAAAAAATAATCCAATTAAAAAATGGGCAGAAGACCTAAATAGAGATTTCACCAAAGAAGACATACAGATGGCCAAGAGGCACATGAAA